>NC_092776.1:19203738-29203738 GCF_047496795.1 Chiloscyllium punctatum | reverse complement strand
TAGAGAAGGAATCCATTGGAGCCACACGTGTGGATTCCTCTGCAGCCTCAGGCAAAGGAATTTGTCCTCCTCAGACAAGACTGAAAGCCTTGGTCACAACCCTGTTAAACTGCCTCCTACTCCCATTATCTTGCTTCTCCTCCATATTAGCATAGGTGTGTGTATCCTCCATTGGGAATAGGCAAAACCTTCTGTTTTAATCTCTTCCCATCAACACATGATCATGAAGAATACGATAATCAGTCCCTATAATCCATTCATTCATTATCACAGGACATCAACATTCATGGGGCCTTATAAAATTATAATTGCCCATCTTAAAACAGTGTAGTGACAATCAACTATGTGACTTATAGACCTTTTGTATTATTCCTATAAAAAGTACTGCCTTTGTGTGTATAGCAGAGATTCGTGAAGAAGTGTCACTATAAGTAGACGCAAGGCTACTTTTGGGGACATTGAGAATCTCTTGCTGGCTGTCTGATAATAAAGCGTCTACTGTTGTACTGAAGCTTGTGTTGTCTGGATTTGTGGAACAAAATATGCATCAACACCCACTTGCCTATAGTGACAGTCCATAATATCAATCTCTTATACAATCAAGTTTAGCGAATCATTCATGATTGCTGTATTCTGTTATCTTAATGGTCTTTAGTGAAACTGGAGTGTCCTTTCCAGACTGCAAAACCTGACCAACATTTATTCAAATACCAGGGTGACCTCTCGACTGGTCCAAAGAGAAACACAGTGGCATGCTTGGCATTGGCTTGGCTGCAAATGTGATGATTTTCATATTTCATATGAAATCATATTTAGATGTTAGTCCATCTTTGGGCTCCTGAATCTTTCAGCCAAGATTTACTTTTTTAGCTTTCCACTCTCTCAAAATATCCAAAAGGCAATGGAGTTATATTCCCATAGCTGGGAGTTTGGTTCATGGTCACCACGGTGTGTGGATGGGCCTGTACACTGCATGCCTGAGGGTGAATAACATCTCCTGGTTTCTCTGAAACCTTCCACAAAGCAAATCACAAAAATCCCAGTTTCCTCTTGTGTCATCACAAGGAGCCACTGCTAAGGATTTGTGAATGAAGAGGCTGTGTACTAATGGGGTGAAACTTACACATTTGCTCCCCTGTTTTTTCAGCAGTGTAGGCTGAAAACTGACAAGCAAAGTGGCAAGCATGCTAGGTGCCTTTATGTACATGCCAGGCACGTCACATCCACCTGTTCAACAAGTCAGGAGTAAACACTTGCTGATTATAAAAATACATAGATAGATGTGGCACACAAAATATATTTTAAAGTATTAATGAATAGTTTCAGCATACTATATTGGAAGGGAAGGGGAGAAGAGAAAGCCAAATCATAATTTCATAATTAAGTTTAAAGAATATTTCTGCTGCAAAATAATCCACTCAATTAGCTTCAGAATAACTTTCTAGTTCAACAGAATGCTGCACTTAAATTCTAAGGATAATGTTTACTCTTAAACAGATATAATCTAACAAGACACATTTTGTCCTATGCAATATTACAGCACATTCTTTCATATAAGAACTGTAAGAGTGAAACACTTCAATTACTTGACACTAACAAAAAGCACTTCAGCTGAACAGTGCGGAATAAAATAAAGGCTACGTAATATTAATTATTTTAATTATTTACTTTTAAATGCAGATGAAATTTATTTCTTTCATACATTTACCTGTGAAAGATGCAATAATACAAACTTAATGAATATACAGAAGTATTTGGTTAATAATATTAATACATTGAATGAACTTTGAACTGCTTTCCTTCCTATGGACTGTCCATGAGTAGATACTGAGACTCTAGTCTAATCACCCACAATGTTATAGATGCCCCAAAATATCTCACCTTTCAATCAATATGTTATGTCCCATCAAAGTAATCTTTTGGTCATGACCTGAAATAGAAAAAACAAATCTCGCAATAATTTTATCCAACAAAAAAATTTCAAAAATATAAACAAAAATGAACTATTTACCCATCAGAGACAACAGTGTGTGGATTATGGAATGGCAGTGCTTAACTGCATAAATACTAAATAATTCCATTTACTCCTTTGAACTTTGTATCCTCGTTACAGACGTTTCAATAAATTAAAACGAAAGTAATTAATGCATTTCAGAATGATGATAATTCATTACACATAAATCAGAAATCAGTTTGCAATTCGAATGATTTCATTTGTAACCTAATACTTTCAGTATAACATGATGTGACTCATACAGGTTCAGCTGTCGGGGAATATTGATCAGGTTGTTCCTGCAAGTAGAACCATTATAACACTAACTGATGTCCTGAGTGTTGTGAACATTATTCTACATTAATTAAATGAAGACAGCTTTTAGAAATTGAACAAATGCTGAGATTAGATTAGATGCCCTACAGTGTGGAAACAGGCCCTTCAGCCCAACAAGTCCACACTGACCCTCCGAAGAGTAACCCACCCAGACCCATCACCCTCTGACTTATGCACCTAACATGACGGGCAATTTAGCATGGCCAATCCATCTGACCTGCACACCTTTGGACTGTGGGAGGAAACCGGAGCACCCAGAAGAAATCCATGCAGACACCAGGAGAATGTGCAAACTCCACACAGACAGTTGCCGGAGGCTGGAATCGAACCTGGGACCCTGGTGCGTGAAGCATCAGTGCTAACCACTGAACCACCGTGCATAATTAAAATGATCAGACAATCAATAAGATGTCAGAATTAGGGCTTTATTAGGTTTATTGTGAACATTGTGAATCAATGTAACTGAGTCCTGACAATGTGAGATACTTCTCTGCAGTGTCTAATGTGATTCATTAGTTTACTGTCAGGGCAAATCAGTGTAGTATTTCTTCAAAATGTTAAATCTGGAGTCAGTCTGAAATACATTAACCCATTTCAGCTACAGGTTTTTGACTTTCGCAGTCTTCATTCAGTTTTACTTACCTTCACTACCTTAGAAACTGTTTGCAAAGGTGTTGTTCCCGGAACGTTGACTCTGCTGCTCCTCAGGATGCTGTCTGACCTGCTGTGCTTTTCCAGCACCATACTTTTTGACTCTGATCTCTAGCATCTGCAGTCCTCACTTTCTCCAAGAAAAGAGACATCAAATGAGTGGCCGGTGATGCAGGACTGGACAGTTTGAGGTACACGGAGAGGCTGGATAGGCTGGGACATTTTTTCACTGAAGGTTGAGGGAGACCTTATAGAGGTATAAAATCATGAGGGGCAGAGATAAGGTGAATAGCAAAGGTCTTTTCCCTAGGGTTGGGGAATTCAAAACTAGAGGGTATATTTTTAAGATGAGACGAGAAAGATTTAGAAGGGATCTGAGGGTTACCTTTATCACCCAGAGGGTGGTTCATATGTGGAATGAACTGGCAGAGGAAATGGTAGATGCAGGTTCAATTACAACATTTAAAAGTCATTTGAACAGGTACATGAATAGGAAAGATTGAGAGAAATATAGGCCAAAAGCAAGCAAGTGGCACTGAGTTTAGTTTGGGAAAATTGGTCAGCATGGACGAGTTGAACTGAAGGGTCTGTTTCTGTACTGTATGACTCTATGAATCTATTTCAGAAGCTTTATTTTATATCATCAGTCAGAAGCTTTATTTTATTGTATTTGAGAAAGATTGGAAGTTTTAAGTAAAATGCCAATTTTTCGAGGAAGACAACAGCATTATTTTCAAAATGGAAAATGATTCTCTATAGTGATTACGAGCATGTCTTATTTGGATAATATCAGGTGAACTATGTTCAATTGCTTGAACTAATCTAAATGGACTCACGACTGCATTCTGATTTATGGATAATAGTTGCAACTGGGCTGTTAAACCATGAAAAAGATTATTAATGTGTTCACTTAATATGAACTCAGCAGAAGCATTCAAAACAGAGAGATGAAATGTTAGGGAGTGAAGGGTCACACTGTTCAGATTAGAGTGAAAATAAGATAAACCTTAATAAACAAGCCTATATTAAAATGATAAATGGCAAATTCTTCCAAGTTTTTACTTAATTAGCAATGCCATGAATATGGTGGAAAGATTTTCAATGTTTGCACATATTAGTAAAGTCGATACCTGTTCCTAAAAAAAGCTTATTATTCTGCAATAATTGTAATTAGAAGATGTCATCTGCTGGGTGTGAAATATTATTGTACATAATGACCAGAGGAAATCTTTGCCAGTGAAATAGATAGATATAAGATCCTTCTCGCCTTGATATTGCTTAATACTGAGCAAAATTGAATACAATTTCATAAAATGTAACCTTTGTTATGGGTTAAGTTAATACTTCTATGAGCATGAATGCAATAAAATTCTGCAAAAAAAATTAACAAAAGAAATAAATGTATTTCAAAATTTGTTAACAGAATGTGGGTGTCGCTGACAAAATGCTGCCATAATGGAGGAAATATATTAAAGCTAATTTATTTTGAAGAATTGTTAATTTGTATATTGACGATTCTTTATTAATCAATGAATGCTGTACTCAGATTCAAATTATTGATTTAGTAGAGTCATTGTATGTTTCTCCCTAAAGTTTACTTGTTACCCACGTAGCTAAGCAATGTGTTCTACTGTGTAATATTTAATGTTGTTTTATTGCAATGTTAAGTAGTTATAACATTCTTATAATGTAATCAGAAATTAAGATTTCAGCAAAGCAGATAAAGGCAAAATGTGAGGTCAAACAGGATGCCTGAACATTCAGTTTGTTATGTTCCAATATGTTGTTCCTTGAGCAGAACATGAGTAATATTGATAAAATATGAGAAATGTATGACAAATTGTTTTCATTGTGGATGGATATAAGAAAAAAAGCCAATCTCCTTCATTTTAGGGATTTGCGTTGCTACATTTTGTCCTTATTGTCAAAATATCCACTGTGAAAATATAAAATCATTCAGCTGGTATGGAAAATGAAAATGAGGTTCTCTAAGAAAAATAATTGTTATGTCATTGTGTAATTTTCCAGCCTTACTCATTATTCACACCATCTTTCTGGTAATTGAATATTCACCAGTGTACCATGGCGTTATGTGAAAGGTAATGGAGGGTACAGAATCAAGATTGCAGGGGACATTTTTATTTCTGTGATTTCAGAATGGAACATTTCCATGGATCACAGGAAAACAATGATGATATCACTTATTCCAATAACATGCGATTTTGTGCTTCTTATTAAATTGTAACTTCAGTGATAAACCTACAGATCAATAGTAGGTATTGATATATATTTCAAAAAATGTGTGTGATACGACCTGCTGAAAGAGAAACAATTGTTTATTGTCAGTAAAGGGGGACACAGTTGAGATTCGAGAAGGGAAGATAAAATTTATCCAAACAGGCCCAGAATAAAATAGCAGATGGGAAAAGTGGGTTTTTAACCACAATCAATAACAATTATGGTATCATGCCTCAGAATCCATTTAAAAATACAAATGAATTTAAATTTCACCAGTTCCTATGTAAGGTTTGAACTATTTCCCCATAACATCAGCCTGGACATTGGGATTTGAATTCAGACATCACCACTCTGTTATCAACTCCTCTCTTTACAAAGATTATATGATGCCTGTGTGTCCCCACCTCTGTTGAGGGGACAGTTTTCAACATTATTGGAAATGATTAACATCGTAGTTAGTTTTAGGGGCTAAACCATTGAAACTAATGATGTATCATACCGAATCCATTATATCACAACCCCTATATCCCTATCTCATTGCTTATTTTAAAAGTTGCAGGGTAGTTAAAATTTATCTTTCACTTTTTTTTTTCCATTTCCTTTATCACAAACTTAGTCCTGTGTCTTTTTTTCTTTTCAACTACATAAGAAATTGAACCTTTTCAGGCAATGATAGGAGGGAGGAAATGAATGAGCAGATGACCATGATGGGGAAGGAATTGTATCATTTGCTACCACTTCAGTTATTGCATCAGTCCCTATTTTAGAGGGCAAACTGGAGATGAAACATGAACATGGTGAGATGTCAGATGTAAGTAGCCCACAGTCTGGGCAGGGGTCAAGGGTATCACAAGCGACCGCTTGGCTGAAGGTGACATTGCATACAGTTTCTGCAGAAGCGGACTCAGCTGAAGATGTTAGTTGTGAGGTGAACAGAAAAAGGCATGTTGAAATACCTAATGCATTGGCAAGTATGTGCTCACTGTCAAAGGAATGTGCAAAAGTTTGGTGTGAATTTAGCATATGGATTTGCACAAAGTTTGGAGATTACCACTTCCAATGGGAAGATGGTGACCATACCCCTTAGTCAACTTGTGGACTCAACCATGTCTATCTCAGCTTCCAATTCAGAACAAACAGAAGCGTAATAGGCTGGTTGCTACAATAGATTGTCAGATTGATGTCATGCAAGCTCAGACTGCTGCTATTAGAGCTGCAGCTATTAGTTTTTCAAAGGAGGTTTCAGGATCGAAGAGCAAACTAGAAATCCATTTTCTAGTGTATTGCCAAGAAAACTGAGACACTACTCATGAAGTAGTCATAGTTTGATGACACACAAACTCAGGATGGCAGCATTTGTGATCCTACCATTACTATTCTGCCAGTGCCCTTGTTTTTGCCTCTCAGCTAAGAGTAGGTACCCGATGATGCAGGGTTTTGTGGAACCAGAGCTACTTAAGTTTGTTACAAGGCTATCTGTCATTTCCCCGCCCCCCCCACCCCACCCCATGCTAATCAGCAGCCTTTGATCAGCAGTGCTTGAAGACTAGGGCAGCATTGTGTATCAGCACGATGATATGGAAAAGACACATCGAAGCCAAGTACTAAGGGACAGACAAGGGTGATTAGTTATCTTTGCACAGATTATTTAATGATTTATTTATAAATGTGACTTGGACAGATGGATTTTGATTTAGTCTTGTGAACAAGAGAAAAGAGGAGCAAACAGGAGAAAAGAGGAGAAAACATTAGAAAAGCGGAGAAATGAGGAGAAAAGAGTAGATAAGAGGAGAAAAGAGGAGAATAGAGGAGAAAAGAGTAGAAAAGAGGAGACAAGAGGAGAAAAGAGGAGAAAAACTGTAGAAAACAATAGAAACGAGGAGAAAGGAGGAGAAAAAAGGAGGAAAGAGGAGAAAAGAGGAGAAATGAGGAGAAAAGAGAAGAAGAGAAAAGAGGAGAAAAGAGGACAAAGGAGGACAAAAGAGGAGATAAGAGGGGAAAAGATGAGAAAAGAGGTCAAAATAGGAGAAAAGACGAAAAAAAGAGGAGAAAACAGCAGAAAAGATGAGAAAAGAGGAAAAAAGTGGAGAAAAGAGGTGAAAAGAGAAGAAAAGAGGAGAAAAGCGGAGAAATGAGAAGAAGAGAAAAGAGGAGAAAAGAGGAGAAAAGAGGAGAGAAGAGGAGAAAAGAGGGGGAAAGAGGGGAAAAGAGGGGAAAACAGGAGAAAAGAGGTCAAAAGAGGAGAAAACAGGTGAAAAGATGATAAAAGAGGAGAAAAGAGGTAGAAACAGGAGAAAAGAGGAGAAAACATGAGAAAAGAGGAGGAAAGAGGAGAAAACAGGAGAAAATAGGAGAAAAGAGGAGAAAAGAGGAGAAAAGAGGGGGAAAGATGAGAAAAAAGGAGAAAACAGGAGAAAAGACGAGAAAAGAGGAGAAAATAGGAAAAAGAGGAGAAAAGAGGAGAAAACAGGAGAAAACAGGAGAAAAGAGGCGAAAAGAGGAGAAAAGAGGAGAAAAGAGTGGAAAAAATGAGAAAAGTGGAGAAAACAGGGAAAAAGTTGAGAAGAGAGGAGAAAAGAGGAGAAAACAGGAGAAAAGAGGACAAAAGAGGAGAAAACAGGAGAAACGAGGAGAAAAGAGGAGAAAATAGACGAATAGAGGAGAAAAGAGGAGAAATGCGGAGAAAAGAGTAGAAAAGAGGAGATACGAGGAGAAAAGAGGCGAAAAACTGTAGAAAACTATAGAAACGAGGAGAAAGGAAGAGGAAAAAGGAGGAAAGAGGAGAAAAGAGGAGAAACGAGGAGAAAAGAGGAGAAAATAGAAGAAGAGAAAAGAGGAGAAAAGAGGACAAAAGAGGAGATAAGAGGGGAAAGATGAGAAAAGAGGTCAAAATAGGAGAAAAGACGAAAAAAGAGGAGAAAAGAGGAGAAAAGAGGAGAAAACAGCAGAAAAGAGGAGAAAAGAGGAAAAAAGTGGAGAAAAGAGGTCAAAAGAGCAGAAAAGAGAAGAAAAGAGGAGAAAAGCGGAGAAATAAGAAGAAGTGAAAAGAGGAGAAAAGAGGAGAGAAGAGGAGAAAACAGGGGAAAAGTGGAGTAAAGAGGAGAAAACAGGAGAAAAGAGGACAAAAGAGGAGAAAACAGGTGAATAGATTATAAAAGAGGAGAAAAGAGGTAGAAACAGGAGAAAAGAGCAGAAAAGAGAAGAAAACAGGAGAAAACAGGAGAAAAGAGGACAAAAGAGGAGAAAACAGGTGAATAGATTATAAAAGAGGAGAAAAGAGGTAGAAACAGGAGAAAAGAGCAGAAAAGAGAAGAAAACAGGAGAAAACAGGAGAAAAGAGGACAAAAGAGGAGAAAACAGGAGAAACCAGGAGAAAAGAGGAGAAAATAGGGGAATAGTGGAGAAAAGAGGAGAAAAGCGGAGAAAAGAGGAGAAAACAGGAGAAACATTAGAAAAGATGAGAAAAGACGAGAAAAGAGGAAAAAAGAGGAAAAAAGAGGAGAAAACAGGAGAAAAGAGGAGAAAACAGGAGAAAGCAGGAGAAAAGAGGAGAAAACAGGAGAAAACAGGAGAAAAGAGTTAAAAACAGGAGACAAGAGGAGAAAAGAAGATAAAAGAGGAGAAAAGAAGAGAAAAGAGGAGAAAAGAGGAAAAAACAGGAGAAAAGATGAGAAAAAAGGAGGAAACAGGTGAAAAGAGGAGAAAACAGGCGAAAAGAGGACAAAAGAGGAGAAAAGAGGTGAAAAGAAGTGAAAAGAGGAAAAAAACAGGAGAAAAGAGGAGAAAAGAGGAGAAAACAGGAGAAAGCAGGAGAAAAGAGCAGAAAACAGGAGAAAACAGGAGAAAAGAGTTAAAAACAGGAGACAAGAGGATAAAAGAGGAGAAAAGAAGAGAAAAGAGGAGAAAAGAGGAAAAAACAGGAGAAAAGATGAGAAAAAAGGAGGAAACACGTGAAAAGAGGAGAAAACAGGCGAAAAGAGGAGAAACGAGGAGAAAAGAGGAGAAAATAGGGGAATAGAGGAGAAAAGAGGAGAAAAGTGGAGAAAAGAGGAGAAAACAGGAGAAAACAGGAGAAACATTAGAAAAGATGAGAAAAGACGAGAAAAGAGGAAAAAAGAGGAGAAAACAGGAGAAAAGAGGAGAAAACAGGAGAAAGCAGGAGAAAAGAGGAGAAAACAGGAGAAAAGAGGAGAAAAGAGTTAAAAACAGGAGAAAAGAGGATAAAAGAGGAGAAAAGAGGAGAAAAGAAGTGAAAAGAGGAAAAAACAGGAGAAAAGAGGGGAAAAGAGGAGAAAACAGGAGAAAAGAGGAGGAAACAGGTGAAAAGAGGAGAAAACAGGCGAAAAGAGGAGAAAAGAGGAGAAGAGATGTGAAAAGAGGAGAAAAGAGGAGAAAACATGAGAAAAGAGGAGAAAACATGAGAAAAGAGGAGAAAACAGGAGGAAACATGAGAAAAGAGGAGAAAAGTGGAGAAAAGAGGATAAAAGAGGAGAAAGCAGAAGAAAAGAAGAGAAAAGAGGAAAAAACAGGAGAAAAGAGGAGAAAACAGGAGAAAAGAGGAGAAAAGAGGATGAAAGAGGAGAAAACACGAGAAAACGAGAAAAGCATAGAAAACAGGAAAAAAGAGGAGGAAAGAGAAGAAAAGAGGAGAAAACATGAGAAAAGATGAGAAAAGAGGAGAAAAGAGGTGTGTTTACTTCTCATACACTTATGGCGTAAACCACCCTGCTGATCTTTATTGCCTATTTATCCATTGCCAAGATGACAATAGTGCAGGACCACCTCATGTTTCCCTGTCTTGTCGTGGAGTTGTATACTGTTGCTGCAAAAGAGAAAGCAGAGTGTTACGAATATGAGAAGCTCAATGTGTGAAGAGGATGAAATGACAATATTTGTGGAGAATGATGCTGAGGGTATGGTGTGAGGTTAATTTAAATGAGCCTGGTTATGAATGTTTCCTGTTCATATGGGGTACCAGGAGAGAGAGGCACTGCAAGTGGTGTCAGCCTGAGCAATTGTAGTGCAGGGAAATGTACCAGGAGAGAGGGGCACTGCAAGTGGTGTCAGCTTAAGGAATGCAGTGCAGGGAAATGCTGAGAAAGTCAGACTGTTGGTCTTGACAATGTCTCAGCTCTCCTGCTCTTATATGATCACAAAATCTCTTGCAGCACTGGATCTAGCTATGGGGAGTTACTCCTGCTGTTAAAATTCTGGTCTCTGATGACCCTTAAAGCCTTTGTTTGACTGGTGTGCTTCTTCATCACTGGTTGTGTAACCTGGCCGTGGGAAGAAAATGTCCTGGCTGATGTAAACATGTGCAGTGTTGAGAGAAACAGGCTCCTATCCCATTGTTCCCCTTCTGTTCCCACCATACTGCAGGAGGCTACTTCAAATAAAATTCTGCCCAATGGATAACACATTGGATTTACAATATTCTTCTTCCCTTTTTACTTCTCTATATTTTCCCTTAAAATCTGACCTACCTGGGCATAAATTTGACCATACCTGGTGTCCTTTCCAATCCCTTCACTTCTGGTAATAGCATTTAGCTATTGTCCAAAAAGGACAACAGACCTTTGTCTCCATCATAGAAAAATATGCGGCTTAGAGTGTAGCATCCTCACCAGGTGTGGGAGAAGGAAAGAACCACAGGCAGTACACAGTAGAACCGGCACTATTAGCATCACACTCTAGCCACTTAGCTAATTTAATAAATCCAGAAACTCAGCTCTGAGGACTGAGGTTTGAATCCCGTAGAGACAGATGGTGGAATTTGAATTCAATAAAATATATTGGAATTAAGAATCTACTGATCACAATGAAACCATTGTCAATTGTTGGGAAAATCCACCTGGTTTACTAATTTCCATCAGGGAAAGAAATCTGCCATCCTCACCTGGTCTGGCCTATATGTGACTCCAGATCCACAGCAATGTGGTTGACTCTTAACTACCCTCCGAAATGGCCTAGAAAACCATTCAGTTCAAGGGCAGCTTGGAATAGACAATAAACACCGGCCAGCTAGTGACACCCACATCCCACAAGTGAATAAAAAAAATTCTCACTCTTCTATTTCTCTACAAATTTCAATTATTCCATTTTGTTGCTGTTAGAAAATATATTTCTGCTCACAAACAAGTTGAAGCACAATGAAGTTCAAATTGATGATTTATTGTATCTTATTAAAGATAAATCTAACTTTGTGTGTCAATCTGGTGGATGCTGTGTCAATATATGTAATGAGCACTACTCTGTTCACTTAGAAGTGTTTGTGTTCACACCTTGTACTAATAGGATGTGTTTTCTTTGCCACATTAGAAGTTTCTCACAAAATAACACCACTGTTTAGATTCTGCTCTAGGGACCTTATAATGTTTGTCCTACAAAAGATTATGATGAGATTAATATTTGATAATATAATAACTAACATTGGATTGTTCACATAAATGAATGGGTTATTCATTGTGTGCGTACATTTATTCTGTTGGACTAATGTAAAGTACTTGATTAGTCAACATAACGCAATCACCTATAAATAAAGGTTTAGGTTGGATCCCAGCTTAAGTTTAAAATGATGAAATGGCATCCATTGAAAGACTTGCTTTGAATGTTTTCCTCATTACCTTTGCTTTTTGTGGCAAAAACTACAGTGCAGCACGAGGTAAGGGAGAAATCCACCTCTACCAAAATGTTAAAAAAAAATCTCCATGTGTAAAGGTGATATTAATGTCAGTTATTAAGAAACATAAAGAAACAAGAAGATATCATTTAAGATGACTTTGTATGAATTTGCCAAATCTTGAAATTGAACTAGTACCATCATACTCATGCCATCATCCAGGAATCCAGCGCTCCTTCAATTTGTAACAATAACTTCCAAACATTTGCTCCAATCTCGTGTTGTTTTTGCTGTTTACAGTGTAGATTATTTGATAATGGCAATATGAAAACCATTTGACTGAAATGTTTTTTGCAGTTAACAAATGTGATCCTGACTTTTATCACACTGATTATGTTGCAATGTTACCTATTTTTAAAGGTGGACAAAACAGGAGGGTTTACCCCTTAGAATTCCAATGAAAACTAAGGAAGAAAATTGCAGGTTTTGATCTAATGTTTGCTGTCTTCCTGAAAGAAGACAGTCAATCCAGGGAAATATATTTTCTACCTGGTCTTGCTTCAGCAGCCGACAAACTATTAGCTCAATCACAAAAGTAAGATGCTGGAGCTCTGAACTAAAGAGAAAGTATTGGAAAAACTCAGCCGGTCTGGCTGCATTTGTGCAGAGAGAAACAGAGTTAATAAAGAAGAGTCATTGATCTGGAGATGTTAACACTGTTTCTCTCTCCACAGATTCAGTCAGACCTGCTGAATTTCTTCAGCACTTTTGGTTTTTATGTTAGGTCTTCCACTTATTTGTAAAATAGAGATAGTGGGGTAGATTTCCTGCCTGCAAGATCTACCTCTGACCAGAGTCAAGTTATTGAACTTGGTTTTTCAAGTAATTGTTGACATGGAACCCAGACAAGAGAAAGAAACATAGCACTGTAACTCAGTTCCTGCAAATGATTCTGTAACTGGTGGTTGGTAACTGTTGTGGGGAAAATTACCAGTCTCAGAGTCAGAATCATGATTCAATGACAGAGTTTATTGTACAAAAAAACCAGAGCTCTGGGGAGAGAGAGATATCCAGTAGCCCGGTTATCAGCTGCGAGCCGTCTCTCACTCTTGGAGCACATGTCACGATGTTTTATGCATTTCATGGTATAATGGTCCAGATATCGAGTCTTCGTTTGTGCAGCATGGATTGTTTTCAGAAAACATTACAAAGTCTTTGTCAGTCTCAGAGGAATGTTACAAAATCATTGTCAGTTTCAGCAGCTACGCAGAAGTCCATTGCTGCAGTAATTGGTCATGACCGTTCTTCCTGAGAAGGAAGATCGTTTTCCATTACTGCAAATATAAGGTATTAACTGGTATAAAAGCAGTCTCAGGTAGTTAACATTTCTATTGAAGGTGGTGGCAGGACTCAGATACTTTGGCAGGCAGGAGACATCACTGATGTGTACTCTCTCCCCCACCCACCTTTAACTAATTATCTATGCTCTGTATCTATTGTGCTGGTATCCTGTTGGCCTCAGGCAGGATCTGTGTATGCTTTGTTGTACTTTTCCATGTGATGGCTCAGTGGCCATCTTGTGTGCTAAGTGACCAACTTATGGCTCAGCGGCCATCTTGTGTCTGTCTGCCCAGTGTCAGCATGCCCCGTGTCAACTCCCACTTTGTAACTAAGTATGTATGATGTGCTGACAATCATCATGAGGCGGTCACCAAAGTTAGGGCATCGAAAAGAATTGGAAAGAAAAGAACATGGTACCAATGTCAAGAAATTGGATACTGCAGACTGGAATAATTAGTAATGCAATAGTTTTAAAATAAGTTGAAAATAGTTTAAAATTGTTCAAAAGCAGAAGTTGAGGAGTACATTTATGAATATAACTAACTGGGTGAGTAGCTGCTTTTATAGTGTCAGAGATTCAACATATCAAGATTCCTTGTTTTTTGTGGATGTGATATCCTTGGAGGACACTGATAAGATGCAATTAATCCAAACTTGAAGAAAGTTTCAAAACACATTTCAGCTGAAACATTGTTAAGTTGTGATGGTGACTATCTAAGGGAACATTGAGGGCGGTGAAAGAATTGTTGAAAGAAAGGGAACAGCAGCTGGGGTTTTAGGGAATGATGTCAGGGTCGGGTGTGGTACTGCTCAGAACAATTCAGTGATGAATGTTGTTCCTTTAGTGTTCCCATTTCACATTAAGCAGCTGCACAAAATGAAATTGGCAAGTTTTTTTTTAAACACGGTAGCTTCCAATAACATAAATAGGTTTCACTGCAACATTCACTTTGTGGAGGCCCAAGTGGGAAGCAGAGAGTAAATTTGCAAGAACTAAGGCCTAGACTAGACATGGCCAGATTTATAAAGACAAGGCACTAGGGGTTCCGGGCACTATGAGGCAGCAGTGCTAACCACTGAGCCACTGTGCCACCTCAGATAATGGCACACTGCCCATTTGGACATTGGCTGCTCTAAGTTATGGTATACAATGCTGGGTGCCTTCAGTGATCAAGACAAGGTTCTCTAGTCAATCATCAACAGTGGCCTGGAGTAGTCTCAATACAGTGGAAGCATCTCCAACTGTGTGAATGGGTGTGAAAGTAATGCAGCTAAATAGGTACCAGCCCTTTGAATAAGATACAAAACTGATGAGAGATCATCAAATTATACCATAGCAATGTTCAAGATACTCAGGAGAGGCAGGAAAACTATCAGGAGATGAAAAACGGTATATTTTACATTGCTAATTTCCTCATTGTATCATTGCTACTAGATGGAATAACATGTGGAGGCAAGCTTGACAGTGTCAGTGGATCTTTTAATAGCCCTAATTACCCAGGACACTATCCAAATAATGCAGAATGCACCTGGTATGTACATATGCTTGAGTAGCACAAAATAACAGTTATCTGTATGAGGTCACCCTTCAACCTCCAACGCTCCAGGGAAAACAGCCCTAGCCTGTTCAGCCTCTCCCCGTAGCTCAGATCCTCCAACCCTGGCAACATCCTTGTAAATCTTTTCTGAACCCTTTCAAGTTTCACAACATCTTTCCGATAGGAAGGAGACCAGATTTGCACATAATATTCCAACAATGGCCTAACCAATGTCCTGTACAGCCTCAACACGACCTCCCAACTCCTGTACTCAATACTCTGACCAATAAAGGAAAGCATACCAAATGCCTTCTTCACTATCCTATCTACCTGTGACTCCACTTTCAAGGAGCTATGAACCTGCATTCTAAGATCTCTTTGTTCAGCAACACTCCCTACTAACTTACCATTAAGTGTATAAGTCCTGCTAAGATTTTCTTTCCCAAAATGCAATGCCACACATTTATCTGAATTAAACTCCATCTGCCACTTCTCAGCCCATTGGCCCATCTGGTCAAGATCCTTTTGTAATCTGAGGTAGCCCTCTTCGCTGTCCACTACACCTCCAATTTTGGTGTCATCTGCAAACTTACTAACTTGTGCTTGCATCCAAATCATTTATGTAAATGACAAAAAGTGGAGGACGCAACACCAATCCTTGTGGCACTCCACTGGTTACAGGCCTCCAGTCTGAAAAATAACCCTCCACCACTACCCTCTGTCTTCTACCTTTGAGCCAGTTCTGTATCCAAATGGCTAGTTCTCCCTGTATTCCATGAGATCTAACCTTGCTAAGTAAATCTTTTCCAAAGGTCTTGGAACTCAGGACTGGAAAGTGAGCCCTCCTAAAGGATGACTCCAGTAACCAGGAGTTCAGTGATGATATAATGCTAACCATCTGACTTAAATTCAAAGTTAAGCAGAAAGTCAATGTTTGGTTCTTCTGTAAAGGGTAGTGTCCCTAGATCTAACTGAGAAGGTCTGCATTCAAGTCCCACCTACTACAGAAATATACCATAACATGCTGGAACAGGTTAATTAAATAATGTTTTAGGGTTCTTGTGGTCAGTGATAGTGTCCAAACCTCTGGACCAGAAGGTCAGGGTTCAGCTCTTACCTGCTTCAGAGGTGTCTCATCACATGCCTGAACAGATTGATTTCAAAAATACTTTTGTTTTCTCAGCCTATTCAAATCCAGGGGTTTTGTAGTTCAATGGCAGTATCTCTATCACAAGACCAGAACACTGAGGTTCAAACCTGACCTCAGTATGTGATGGTCATGGAGATGCGTCATAACATATTCAAACAGGTTTAAAGTGAAAAGTTTTCCCCATGCCATTCATTTCTGACCTCCTCTCCTGAAGGATTGCTTAAGTATATAGTGCCCTGATTGACATCTTGTGATCTCTGAGGTCAACAACAGTCAATGGAGCAATGGCACATACACTCAAAACCTCATCTTCCCTGTTAGCTAAGGACATAGTCTCCATAAGCTTGCAAGTTGTGACATAGCAGCTGCAATATCCTCACACACAAGGTGAAGACTGCTAGGATGGGGCTGTTGTGGTAGATTTGAGGGAGGGTGGATGCTGGTGACAATCTTCGAACAGATGTTTCACACCAATGCACATGGATACTTTCTTGTGCTACCTTGCACACAGTCAAAATTACTAAAGTGCATTGGAAGAGTTATTGTCAGGCTTGAGATAACCTTGCAGTAGTACATTCCTCCAGTCTCCTGTGAGGCCAATGACAACGAGTTCTCCATTCAACAAAGACAGCCATGCAAAATTAAATGGTGCTAATGCTGCTGAGCGCCTTGCCCAGGAGTCAGGTCAACAATCAACTACTAAATAGCTGATGGTTACGTGGTGGAAGCTTCTTAAGATTTCCATTGTCCTGATGTTAGGTTCCAACATTCCTACAGCAACTTGAGTTAAGAAATAGAAATTGTAGATCAAAACCTTTCTTGATAATAATAATGCCAGAAAGAAAATTGTAGATATATTCAATCAGGAGATGAAATATAATGGGTTATATCTACGTTATGGAAAATTGTATTTTATTCTTGAACAGATTGATTTGGTTGTCTGAATGACTGATACCTAATTCTTAGTCTTTGGTTTACATGTCCTGTGCTGTTGATATTGTTTGCAGGTCTTTGTGGATACATTGCCCAGTTTTTGAAGTAAATTATTATGGGAAAGAGGATGACTACAAAATACATTTTTAACTGATAGTCATTGTCTTACCAGTTTAGAAGTTCCATCACATGTTCAAATAATTGTTTTGCAATGTATGATGGGCCATCAACAAAGGACCATCAACAATGGATAGTCAACACGGTTTTGTGAAGGGTAGATCGTGCCTCACAAACCTTATTGAGTTCTTTGAGAAGGTGACCAAACAGGTGGATGAAGTAAAGCGGTTGATGTGGTGTATATGGCAAGTAAGGTGCTTGATAAGGTTCCCCGTGGTAGGCTATTGCACAAAATACGGAGGCAGGGGATTGAAGTTGATTTAGCGGTTTGGATCAGAAATTGACTAGCTGAAAGAAGACAGAGGGTGGTTGTTGATGGGTAATGTTCATCCTCTAGTTCAGTTACTAGTGGTGTACCACAAGGATCTGTTCTGGGGCCACTGCTGTTTGTCATTTTTATAAATTACCTAGATGAGGGCTTAGAAGGATGGGTTAGTAAATTTACAGATGACACTAAGGTCGGCTGTGTTGTGATTAGTGCTGAAGGACGTTGCAGGTTTCAGAGGGACATAGGTAAGCTGCAGAACTGGGCTGACAGGTGGCAAATGAAGTTTAATGTGAAAAAATATGAGGTGATTCACTTTGGAAGGAGCAACAGGAATAAAGAGTACTGGGTTAATGGTAAGATTCTTGGTAGTATAGATGAGCAGAGAGATTTTGGTTTCATATACATAAATCCTGAAAGTTTCCATCCAGGTTGGTAGGGTTGTTAAGAAGGCATACAGTGTATTAGCTATTATTGGTCGAGGGATTGAGTTTCAGAGTCATGAGGTCATGCTGCAGCTGTACAAACTCTGGTGCGGCTGCACTTGGAGTATTGCGTACAGTTCTGGTCACTGTGGCACGGTGGCTCAATGGATAGCACTGCTGCTTCACAGTACCAGGGTCCCAGGTTCGATTCTCAGCCTTGGGTGACTATCAGTGTGGAGTTTGCACATTCTCCTTGCATCTGCGTGGGTTTCCTCCCGGTGCTCTGGTTTCCTCCCACAGTCCAAAAATGTGCAGGTCAGGTGAATTGGCCATGGTAAGTTGCCCATAGTGTTAGGTGCATTAGTCAGAGGGAAATGGGTCTGGGTGGGTTACTCTTCGAAGGGTTGGTGTGGACTTGTTGGGTTGAACTGTTTCCGCACTGTAGGGAATCTAATCTAATTATAGGAAGGATGTGGAAGGAGATTTACTGGGATGTTGCCTGGTATGAAGGGAAGGTCTTATGAGGAAAGGCTGAGGGACTTGAGACTGTATTCTTTAGAGAGAAGAATATTGAGAGGTGACTTAAGATAACCAGAAGGTTAGATAGGGTGAACAGTGAGAGGCTTTTTCCTCAGATGGTGATGGCTAGTATGAGAGGACATAGCTTTAAATTGAGGAGTGATAGATATAGGACAGATGTTAGAAGTAGTTTCTTTACTCAGAGAGTAGTAGGAGCGTGGAATGCACTGCCTGTGACAGTAGTAGACTCACCAACTTTAAGGGCATTTAAATGGTCATTGGATAAATAAATGGGTCATAATGAAGTAGTGTAGATGGGCTTCAGATTAGTTTCACAGGTCGTTGCAACATCGAGGGCCGAAAGGCCTGTATTGCACTGTAATGTTCTACGTTCTATGTTCTAACAACAAATACTCCTAAAAAGTTCAACAATTTGCACTGGATCAAAGTATACATTTACATTATTGTCCAATACAATGACCGTTTAGTTTAGATCTTATTCTTTTAAAACAAGTGCTGATTTTATTGCATACTATTACTCCTTGCCAACCTTCCAAAGTAAGTCTGTGAAATCTCTTGTTTATCCACTAGCATTTGAATTAACTATATTAACTAAATACAAAACAATTTAATGTGTGACAAGAAGCTACTAAGTTACAGTGAAGACAATTCATTGTATTCCAACTGAACTGAATCCAATTTTAATTTCATCAAAGTACATTAAAGAGAAGTTCAAAAAGAAATGAATTGTGAACATTTACTCACCACTGTTCTTTGAATTTCATTGGAAGCTCTTGTTTCCCAAGACACATTCACTTGTGCATGTCCCCTTCCATGATCTGAGGCCTTGGATGGGTGCAGTACCGGAGAAAGTGAGGACTGCAGCTGCCAGAGATCAGAGTCGAGAGTGTGGTGCTGGAAAAGCAGGTCAGGTAGCATCCGAGGAGCAGGAGAATAGACTTTTCAGGCATAAGCCCTTCATCAGGAAAGCCCTTCATCATGAGTGTAGCACCAGTAACCACTTCCATGGTGACTCTGTAGAGTATAGAAGAACTGCAAGCTGATTGGTTACCAGCTCTTAGTGGATTGAACTTCTGCCCTGGGGTCCTTGATCCAAGGGAAAGGCCTACTGCAACCTCGTTAAATACCTGATTGGCACAAAATATGTTGACTTGAAGAAGTTAAAGCCATCTCATTTCCACAAGATTCTGCTACATTTCATGTGTCTAGACAATGCTCAGAAGATTGGGTTTGGATTCTGAGCAAAAACTGAAATCATTTCAGTAGTTCTGCAAAGCTAAGAGTTACATGAATAGCAGCGGCTGGATTTTGTCACAATGAAAGCCTTTTGACAGTCTGCAGCATTCAGGGTTGTATCTTGTCAGCCAGAGCTGCCATTCAAATTAAAGATAGGTGCCCACCGCCATGAATGGCTAATCAATTAGATGGCCATGTGCTTCTGTGCCACTGTGGGGACTGGACCTTAAATAAAAAGACGCAAAGCATGATGGTGTCATCACTATCGTGTATGTGGGGTCTGCAGACATGGAAGTGAAGCAAAAGTGAGGATTGCAAATGCTGGAAACCAGAGTTTAGATCGGACTGTGGTGCTGGAAAAGCACAGCAGGTCAGGCAGCATCCGAGGAGCAGGAAAATCGACGTTTCGGGCAAAAGCCCTTCACCAGGAATAGAGGCAGGAAGCCTCCAGGGTGGAGAGATAAAATCAAAGACATCGAAGTGAGTCAGGCAGGTCTCCGTGATAGGTTGTGCACATGGAATGTTGTCAAGAAGTGGAAAAGCACAGCTAGTCAAATAATATCTGGGGAGCAGGAGTGTCGACATTTTGAACATAAGCTCTTCAGAAGACTCTCCTGCTTCTCGGGTGCTGCCTGCCTGCTCCAGCGCCACACTTTTTGACTCTGATGTCCAACATCTGTAGTCCTCACTTTCTCCATGGGAATGTTGATGAGGACTGGCAGTATTATTGCCTGTTGCAATGTTGATTTCCACTGGACAGTCCCTCTAAGTGTATTTAAGAATGCACAGGGAGGGGAGGACTCCTCACAATCCTGTTGGGAGACTGCCAGGATTTACCTAGTGGTCTCCACATGTAGCAGAGGCCTACAGTTCCCTCTGCTGGTGAAATGCCAGAGGTTGGGGTGGGAGAAGACACCGTTAATTGATCACACATTTCTGATGAAAATTGACAACCTGAAATATTAACAGAGTTTCTCTCTCCACAGCCACTGCAAGACTTGGTAAGTATTTTCAGTTCTTTTTTTCGTGTCTAACAGACATTGCAGAATCTCACTTTGGATCAGAGCCAAATTCTGGAATGAGTGACTTAATCCCAGGTAATGTATTAAAAATCCAATTTAATGACTAATTATTAATGATAATGAAATAAAAATTAGAAATAATAATAGAAAAAAGAAATAAGGAGGAAAGATAACTTTATTTAAAGGAAAGAAAACACATGTATCAAAAGGAAGGAAAAAAGACAACATTACTGTGGAACAAAATGGTAAAATAATTCTCAGTTCATACATCACCAAGTTTCTGAATAACTTTACGAGGACATGGATTCTCCGGTCAGTCACTCTATTGACTCTCTTCCTCTGTAATCTACAAAACTTCTCTGGATGCAGCATGTTCATACTTCCCAAAGTAAAAGTCTTCATCAATTTTTTTTCTTAAACTTTGTGCAGGCTTAGCAGAACTCAAGCTGTTTAAATGTCCTTGCTGGTATTTCATAGAATCAAAGAATCATAGAATCCCTACAGTGTGGAAACAGGCCGTTTGGCCGAACCCTCCAAAGTGTAACCCACCCAGATTCAATCCCCCACCCTATTACTCCACATTTCCCTTGACTAATGCACCTAACCTACACATCCCTGAACACTATGAGCAATTTTAGCATGGCCAATTCACATGACCTGCACATCTTTAGACTGTGGGAGGAAACCAGAGCACCCGGAGGAAACTCACGCAGACACAGGGAGCATCTGTGTTTCTTAAATTAGAATTTTCATCCATCAAACATCATCTTCACATAGTTGACCACTCAATGTATAAGGGTATTTATTGTTCTGGATAGTACTAGTAATGGGGGTCAATATGGTGACAATAGTTCCTCTTTCTAGATAATAACTTTATTTCCTGCAGTAGTAGCAAAATAATTCACTTGAAAATTGCAACTGTGAATATAATGCACAAGGAAAGTATTTGAGAAAAATTCTGAATCTACAGTCAATAATATTACTACTGATTACATATTTTTTAAACTAAGCAAGGCGCAATCACATAAGTCATGCTTGATGATGGACATTGAAATCCTGCCACCCATGATGCTTCTTCCAAATGATGTTCCATATGGATGAACATTGGTAATCAGCTGAGGAGGGTGGCCATGTTCTTGAAAAGCCTCTGGTAAATAGGGCCTTCTGTGGATAATCCATCTCTTCATAGAACTTTACCTTACTGTTGGTACTTCGGTTGTTGATCATTTTACAAAGGCACTGCAAGCGCATTCTCTTCCCTCTCTGAGCGGATACACCCCAAACAAAAACCTCAAAAATCCAGATCCAGGAATGCCACCAATTTTCCAATAGCAGCAGTAGATCTGAAGTACCTCATCTGCAGGTTGGATGCCTGTTCCTATAAATAGCACTGATTGGGTTTTGCTCATGTAGCTGGAAGCATGTTTGTCTGGGAGTAATTAGCAGAGGCATTCAGTGGGTCCTCACATGAGAGTTTCAGCAAAGTGCATCAATCAGAAATCTCATGTTATCTGCATACATACTGCATTGTGTACTGTATCTCCGTACCTAGCATGGGAAACTGCATGGGATGCTCAGGCGCTGGCACTACAGAGCTCATTTTTGTATCTTTAGAATTTTTACAATAACCTGAGACCTAACTGAAAATCCCTGCGCTGATGAGAAGCCCACCACAGTGAAATAGCATGGAACATAGGAATAGGAGTAGGCCATTAACCCTTTCAAACCTGTTCCATCATTCAGTGAGATCATGGCTGATCAGTGGCCGAACCCCATATCCCTTAATACTTTTGTTTAACAAAAAATTATCTTTCTTGTATATAAAATTAACTACTGATCCAGGATCCACTTTTGTGGAAGAGAGTACCAAATATCCTCGACCTTTTGTGTGCAGAAGTACCTCCTAACATCTCTCCTGAATGGTCTGGCCCTAGTTCTCAGACATTGCTATCTAGTTCTAGAATCCTCAACCAGTGGAAATAGCTTATCTTTGCCTACTCTGTCTTTTCCTGCTAATATTTTGAAGGCTTTGATCGGATCACCCTTTAATTCTAAATCGTAGACATCAGAGGCCTAATGTGTAGAATATATCCTCATAACTTAACCCCTGAAGTCTCAGTATCGTTCTTGTAAACCTATGGTGTACTCCCCCAAGGTCAATGTATCCCTCCTAAGGTGTGGTGTCCAGATCTGTGCACAATACTCCAAGTGGTGTCTAACTTGAGTTTTGTATAGCTGCAGCATAACTTCTGCACCCTATACTCCAGCCTTCTACATATAAAAGCCAGAATGCCATTAGTTTTCTTGATTATTTTCTGCACCTGCTCATGGCATTTTCGATATCCATGCCCTGAACCCTCAAATGTCTTTGGACAGCCACTTTATTTAACTTCATACCATGTAGAAAGTATCCGGATCTATCCTTTCTCGGTCTAAAATGGATCCCTCACACTTGTTTACATTGCCACAGCTTTGCCCATTCACTTAGACTATGAGTAACTGTTTGTAATGTTATTCTATTGTCTACAGTGTCTACACTGCCACCTTACTTTGTGTCATTAGCAAGTACGGATATAGTCATTAATAAATATTGTGAATAATTGAGTCCCTAATACAGATTTTTGTAGGACACTAAAATAAAATGAAGAACTGCAGATGCTGGAGATCTGAATCAAAATGAGAAACTGCTGGCGAAAATCAGAAGGTCTGGCAGCAAGAGCTGTTGAAGAGTCACTGCACTCCAAACGTTAACTCTGCTTTCTTCCCACAGATGCTACTAGGCCAATGCAATCGGACCTGCTGATCTCACCAGCAATTTTTGTTTTCCTTGTGGGATACCACTTGTCACATGCTTCCAATTTGAGTACCTACCAAATATCCCTACTTTCTGTTGTCTGCTACTCAACTAATTTCTCAGCCACTCGCCCTCAATTCCATGGGCTTCTACTTTAGCTAACAGTTTCTTATATGGGGCTTTATTAAATGATTTCTGGAAGTCTATATCAACAATAGCCGTAGTCAATTCCCTACTTATTATTTTAGTCATATCTTCAGAAAATTCAATGAGGCTTGTCAAGCACGATCTACCTGATATGAATTCATGCTGGCTTTTCCTAATTAACAGAAACTTTTCAAGGTGTTCACTTACCCCACTGTTGATTATAGACTTCAATGATTTCACAGATTATTAGGCCAGGGATGTTAGGCCACAACTCATTGTGAAAGAGAGGTTAAAATGAACCCTCTTTCTGTCCATTTTATAAAACTGAGCCAGACAGTTATTTTACTGAATAATAATTCATAAATGATCTGGCATCTTTGGATTTCTAGATTAAAATCAATCAGAATTTGTTCTCTCAGTCTTAGCAAATGAAACCTGTGACAACTGTAGATGTATGGATGAAAATAAAAAATGATACTGTGCTCCCCATAGTCACAGGCTATCTCAGTTTATGCTGTTAAAGTTCGAATAAGATACTAAGATATCAGCTGGACAAGTGAGACAGAAGAGTGTGACTGCTGCAAATCAAAGGATACCCTTGCGCGATCAGAATATAATAAAGGTAGGGCAGAAGTAGCCTTTTTGGTATTACTAACTTTACATATTTCATCATTGTTACTAGATTCAGCAGCATGTGGAATGAATTTTTGGAGTGTAAGTGGAAACTTTAACAGCCCAAATTATCCAAGACACTATCCAGATAATATCGTATGCATTTGGCGCATACAGGTGGCTGATCAGCACAGAATAGTATTGAACTTCATAGACTTTCAGTAAGTGACAGTGTTTCCATTCTTTTGTTACTATGGTGAATGATATCACACATATCTATTGACCAACAATGATTTGTGTTGGAGTCATCTAAGAGGCATTTTGAAATTTGATGTCAACCACACAGAAAAGACGATTCACTGTTTTGCCAACTATACAGGGCCATCAGAATGACCTGTGTTCCATACATTTCTCAGGACGGACCGAGATTTGCCTGAATGATGCACTAATCAGTTCTACTCTGGTTTGCTGTATCCCTAAATTATAGGAGGACCATAGAATCTTACAGTACATAATTAACACACTTGGTGCATGATGTCTGTCACGGATTCTTGAATGACTTGATTAATTAGTCTCAATTTCCTTTTGTCCCCCATAGTCATGCAAATTCTTGCCTTTAATGGTCTCGTGAATCTCCTTTTCAGTCTTTCAGAGACCTTGGTATCTTTCTGGATATGTGGCATCCAGAACTGAACACTAACTGAAGCTTAAGGGGTAAATTGCCAGTAAAGACCTCTCAACATGTCAGTCATTACAGATAAATAATCAGTATTGAGGTTCTAAACTGTACAAGAAAGGCAAGATGCTGATTCCTGCTCAGCCATATGATATCTTGCTTGGGGAAATGAATGACGATCAGTTATTAGCAAATATTATTTGACCATGTAAAATGACAACTAAAATATAATAATATGCCTGAGTCAAACTGTGTACCTTTCATTCTCACTCCATTCATTTGTAATATACATTTTCAAGGAGAAGGGTAGTGGTTGATTTGTAGGTTTTTTTTAACATCTTTTTAACAGCCTGAAGAGTGGTGGAAATTCCTTTGTGCCTGATTTTCAATTCAGAATTTTACAATGAATGTAAATATTTTATCATGGGACCAATGATGCCAAGGATGTTGCTGCAAATTTAGAAGTAGAAAGAATTTGGCCACGCTTGAATGATAGAAATTATAGCTAGAAATATATTTTTTAAATTGCACTAAATATCAGAGAAAGTATTTCAGCAATATTTGCTCAGATGGTTAGAGGCAGTGTGAGGTTGTGGCCTGGTGGTAAGGACACCAGATGAGTAATCCAGAGCTCCAGGCTAATGTGCTTTACACATGGATTCAAATCCCATCATGGTGAAATGGGAATTGAATAAGATCCTGGAATTGGAAGCTCACCTAATTGCTACAAAAACCCATCAGGTTCACTTATGATCCCTAATAGTGGAAATGTGCTCAAGACTTCCACTGAGGGATGAGCAACCAATTCTGGCCTAACTGGTCATGCTCCATCCCATGGAAAAATAAATAAAAGTTAACCAAATTAGCTAAGTATCCATGTTAAGAGAATTTATATTTGATCTGTGTAAAGGTTGGGCTGTGTTTGTTTTATGCTTCTTTATCGTTTGAATACATGGTGTCTCCTAACTATGGCTGTATGGCTATGTGTTTATGTTGCTGCTTGCTTTAATGAAAAAAATAATTCTATCTTTGATCATTCATTCCCCAGGCTAGAGGGTTCACCAGATTGTGCCCATGACTATGTTGCAATATACGATGGACCTTCAATAAATTCTCCTAAGATTGCAACAATATGTACGGGATCAAACCACTCATTTACATCATCATCCAATACTATGACCATTTATTTTAGCTCTGATTACCAGAAAACAAGTTCTGGCTTTCTTGCAAATTACTACTCCCGGGCACTGTTCGAAAGTAAACCTGGTAAATTTCTATTTTGTTGAATATGATTTAAACAGGATAGTTTGATTTAACTTAGAATTTATTCACAACATGTGGGTATCACTGACAATGCCATTATTTGTTACCCATCTCTAGCTGGCCTTGAGAAAGTGGTGGTGAAGTGAAATCCATACGCTGTACGTATATCTGAAGTGCTATTCAGGAGTTAGCCCCAGGATTTTGATTCAGTAACAGTGAAGGAAGGGCTATATGGTTCCAGAGCAGATGGTGTGTGGCTTGGAAGGGAGCTTATAGATGATGGTGTTCCAATGCATCTACTTAGCTTGTCCTTTTAAATGGCAGAGGTCACACGTTTGGAAGATTCTGTCAAAGGAACATTGGTGAGTTGGTGGAATGCATGCTGTAAATGGTACAAACTGCTGCCCCAATTTCAGTTATAGGGAGAGTGAATATTGGAGGTGATGGATGAGGTGCCAATTTTGGATGGTGTCAAACTATTTGATTGGTGTTGAACTCACACTCATTCAGGCAAGAAGGGCGTATTCCAATGTATTCCTGTTTTGTAGTGAATGCTGAACAGGCTTTGAGGAATCACTGAATGAGTTAGACTGGCTGTGCTTTTCCAGCACCACACTCTTCAGCAATGGTGCTCCATTTATTGTGTTTCACCTTAACTGAATCAATCATCAAAAAGCAAGATGTTTGGCAGCCATTTCCATTTACAACACCTTCAAATTTCTTGTTTCCTAAGATGTGTACAGATTATGAAAGCATACTAGCACAAGAGTGAGGCGCTCCAAATACTGGACATTGAAAATTAAAATTGAGAATACTGGAAATACACATCAACATGGTCAGAGGAGGCTGTGGAGAGATTTAAAGATATAAAGAGTTAGATTATGTGGACAGGAAAAAACAATTTCCCTTATTAGATTTGTCATTTGCAAAAGAGTATAGATTCAAAGCAACTGGAGAAAGGTTTAGAGGGAAGTTGAGGAAAAAATTATTTTTACTTTTGGGGGTTATGGAGATTCTGGAATTCATTACCTGAAAAGCTGATGGTGGCAGAAACCCTTACTCCATTTAAAAATACTTGTGTGTGTACTCGAATTGTAAACTACGGGTCTGTGGATCAAGGAATGGAAAGTGGGATTAATTGGATTTTTTTTGGTAAACTAAATTGCCTTTGTCCACATTGTAAATCTTCTAATATTTCTAAAAATAAAACAATTTATTTTTGCTATTTATTTTGCTAATTGCAACTCGCAGAGAACAGTAAATTTGGCATCTGGTTCTCAGGTGACTGTGTCAGAACAATGGGTGAAACTAGGAAAATGCATAATTTTTCTGTAAGAATTAGAAATGCAGAAGAGATTGAAAGAAGTTTTCGTTTTTGACTTTTTGCTCTTCTATTCACATTTATATTTATTTATTTTCTAATTTTCTATCATTACCATAATTCTAGTTGGCACAATGTCTGATGGTTTCACTTGAATATTCCAAACTTAATCTCTCCTTTACATACACAGATGAATTGTCAGAGTTCATATCAACCTTGCTGATTAATACATTCTAGAAAAAAACTACAATTCCCTTGGAATCTATCAATAGGTTTTATCATCTTTGGTTGACTAATCAAAGCTGTAGTCACACAGCAGCACTTCAGCACCTGACTTTGTGGAGAAGAAAGGAGCAGGCAAAAAGTCTTGTTAGGGTTTTCAAATAATGTTGGCTGCATTTATCAAATTTAGCGGCTTTATAGACCAATAACATAGAGAAGTGTAATGCTATTAGGATGCTCTAAATATAAAACTTACATTTTTAAAATCAATCCTATATTTTATCACTATTTATGTTTGATCATTTACTTACAATTTTTTTTTCAATAGGTGACAGTGGATCATTTTCAGGTAAAGAAACTACATTTCTCATTTCTGTTTAAATGTACACTAGCAGGAAATAATGAAAAAGTGAAAATAAGATAATTTTACTGCATCAAGATAAATATTTTTGTTTTCCTTCAAACTTCCCTTTCCCAACATTCTCCTTATGAGATTTTAGTTCTGTAATAGCCCCTTTAACCAAATGATCTTTTGTTGTGTGTGAGCTCAGTTCTGAATATTCATCAGTTGCTCAACACCAAAGCACTTGTAATTAGCATTTCTAGACATTATACAAATGCTGCTGATCCACATACTGGAGTGGTAAATAGGTCAGATATGCAAATAAGTAAACAGATGTCAGTAATGAAAATTAGGCAAAGTCATAGTGTATGGGTGAGCATTGCACTGGGTCGTTCAGACATATGTTGTAAAATTTTAATTTTCCTGGAGTTTAAAAATCATAATCCATTTCCCACGATTAATAATCCTCTCTGAATCAGTATAGAATTCATTTTCACACATTTCAGGAGGAAACGTAACATAGAGATTCAGGGCAGAATCTTAATGTGGGGACTTCTGCTTGATGCCCCAGTTACCATCTTGGACGCCCGACAATAATGTCTCGGGTCACCCTTCCAGGAAGAGGCTGCACTCACCCCCCATCCCTAGAGCATGGCATCCAACAACTTGCAGTCTCTCAGAAACAGGAGAAAGTGAGGATTGCAGATGCTGGAGCTCAGAGCTGAGGCAGCATCCAAGGAGCAGGAGAATCGACATTTTGGGCATAAGCCTTTCTTCAGGAATGAGGAAGGCGTGCCAAGCAGAAACATCATGCCACCTCCCTGATCCACCTGCAGGATGATTCTGCACTTTCAAGCTTCTCTTCGGGGTGCATCAGCATCTATCATTGCAATGCTGCCATACGGCCACTTTGTGCATGGGGCACTCACCCAGCTCATAGATTGGAGGAGACTGCACCTCAGCAATGCTTTGTTGGTACTCATTCACTTAGCATCTACATGAATGCTCACAGCATCCCGCCTTGCCTCTCATCACAGTTACAGAGCCATGTAGCTTGTCTTCTTGGTAAGCAGTCCTCAGTCAAGGGGGTGGATGTCTTGTCATTTGGCACATTGCTACATCAATCTCACACCTGACTCACAGGCCAGTAGCTTATATAGCAAACAGACTACTTGTGCAGCAAGGAAGCAGTGTGTCTCAGTTTAAGGGGAGAAGTTCCCATTGAAGTCCATGGAAACATCTTCCACAGAGTGTGCAAAACAGAAATTGCTGGAAAAGCTGAGCAGGTTTGGCAGCATCTGTGGAGTTAACATTTTGCATCCAGTGATCCTTCCTCAGAAATCATAGAGGGTGTCCTGACATGGTAAGTCAAGGGCAGCTTCCGATACCAATGCAGGGGCTTGGCTACAGTCAGGTATTCAGTTGGGGTGCTTAGTCAGGGGGCCTGTGTATCTGCCATCCAGGGACTGGGTCACAGTCAGCCCCATGATTCCAGAGCTACCAGTCCAGAGGTTAATGTTAACCTCAGGGAGATGTACAGAAATAGATGCACTTCTCATCCCAGGTAGGTTGATCAAGGGGATTGGCTATGATTATTGTATCTTGTCCAGCCAAGGGGCAAGAACTGGGGGCTATCTCACAATCCCTTTATGCCCTCCTGATTTCCCTCTTAAGAATGCCCCTACACGCTTTACAGTCTTCAAGAGATTCACATTTTCCCAGTGGTCTATACCTAATATATGACTCCTTCTCATTCTTGACCAAAGCCTCAAGATATTTATTCATCCATTGTTCCCACCTCTTCCCAGCCTTACCCTTCACTCTAACGGGAACGTAATGCCTCTGAACTCTCGTTATCTCACTTTTGAAAGCCTTCCGACCTGCCAGTCCTTTTACCTGTGGACAATTTTCTCCAATCAAGGAACTTGGTAGATCAGGTTAAGGCTTATCCAAAGGGATTCTACAAGTACATTAAAATCAAAAGAGCAACTAGGGAGAGACTAGGGCCATTTAAAGATCAATTATGTCATCTATGTTTGGAAGAGATGCTAAATAAGTATTTTGCATTAGTTTTTAATGTAGAGAAAGAAATAGAGGCTAGAGCACTTACTGAAATAAATATTAGTGTTTTAAAAACAGTTCATATTACAGCAGGGGAGGTGTGGAGGTTCTAAAAACATAAAGGTGGATAAATCTCTGGGATCTGATCAAGTGTATCCCAGGATATTGTGGGGAATTAGGGAAGGAATTGCCGTCCCCTAGCAAAAATAACTATCATACCACCATAATTTGCCTTACTCCAGTTAAGAACTTTAACTTTTAGACAAGGCCTATCCTTTTCCATACCTATTTAAAAGTAAATAGAATTATGATTACTGGTCCCAAAGTGCTCCCCCATTAGCCCTTCAGTCACTTGCCCTGCCTTATTTGCAAAGAGAAGGTCATGTTTTACTCTTTCTTTAGTAGATACATCTACATATTGATATATGAATGTATTTAGCAAATTCCTCACCATCCAAGCCCTTAACACTATGCTTGGAAAGTTAAAATCCCCTATCCTTACATATATCTGAGCTCTCTCGACATATTTACTTCTCAATTTCCCACTGACTAGTACAATCCAACCAATGTGATGGTCCCCTTTTATTTCTGAATTCCACCCATATTGCTTCTCTGGACGATCCCTCAGAAATATTTTCTCTAAGTATAGCGTAATGTTTTCCTTAATCAAAAACATAATTTCCTCCTCCTGTCTTGCCTCCCTTTCTTTCTTTTCTGTAACAACTAAACCCCAGAACTTTGAGCTGTCAGTCCTGTCCCTCCCTCAGCCATGTTTCCATAATAGCTATGATGTCCCAATTATACATTCCCATACATGCACTGAGTTCCTCAGCCTTACTGTAAGACACCTTGCATTGGAATAAACACAATTTAATTCTTCATGTTCTCTAATGTGCCCTTGCCTGATTTTTTTTTTCTAATTAACGTGTTCGTTTCAGGTTCAGAACCATCCTAATTTGGGATCTCTTCTGCAAAATCTGGCCCAATGTCCTCCAAAAGTAATATTTATTTTCTGTGCATCAATTAGCTTCACTTCCTTTGTCATGTTACAACAATTCCTTGCACAAGTGTCCCCTTTTAAAGCACTGTCCCTTTCACATTTTCAATCCAGAGTCAAGTAGATTAAAATAGATGTGGCAACTTACAGTAGTACATCTTGATGCTCTTTGTGCTTGACTTACATAAATAAGTCTGACCAATTATTCCATCATAAAAATTAATAAAGAATTCAGCACTTCTGAGAAAGAGGCGAAAACCAACTAGGATTTTCTCATCTGACCTCCATCCAATGGAAGTGCTGGGACTGCCATGTGAATGGTAGAAAAGGAAAAACTTTGCTGCAACCTCCCCAATAATAACTGGGAGGATCCCACTGTCAAATCTCAAATAAGATCTTCAGTAGTTGGATGAGGTACATTACTCATCAAGTTTGTACAGAACTAATGGGACAAATTCTCAGGAAGAGTAAAAAAATATTAAAAGACAAGAATGCTGCCTTTTTTATGTTACTTATTATTCATGTCATTGTGATTGTCAGGTGTACAATGTGGAGGAAGATTTGATGATGACAACGGATCTTTTGCCAGCCCCAATTACCCACAACACTATCCAAATAATGCACAGTGTATCTGGTATATATCTGTGGATGACGATGATAGAGTAAGATTGGCTTTTGGTGAAATTCTGTAAGTGACATTTGCACATTGTAATTGTGTATAAATTTTCACAATAGATTCATTTAAGGGGCATTGTTGTACCAGATGAATTATTCTAAACTGATATCTATCCGACAGAAAAGATGTTACATTATTGAAAATCGACCATCAGCGTTTGATTTATCATAGGTTCACAGAATAATTAAAATGAGAAACAATTAAGTGTCAAGATATTGTCCAGGTCTTGCTGCATTTGAACATGGACTGCTTCAGTATCTGAGGAATAGCAAATGGTTCTGAACATTGTGCAGTCTTTGGAAAACATGACCGCTTCTGATGTTATGTTGGAAGGAAGATAATTGATGAAGTAGTGGCTGGGCCTAGGATAATAACCTGAGGAACTCCTGCAGAGATGTCCTGGGGTGAGATGATTGACCTCCAACTACCCCAACCATCTTCCTATATGCCAGATATGACTCCAACCAGTGGAGAGTTTGCCCTCTAATACCCATTGATTTCAGTTTTACTGGAGTAAGATCGCTATCATAAGTGGCTAAAGTGGCTATGAGGGAGAATCATGAAAATATGTCATTCTTGCACAAATTTAGTAAGATGTTTGGCAATGGGAAAGCTGGGTTTGCACAGTTCGATTAGATAGATCTTCTCCTGAGCTTCTTGATGGTGGAATGTGGTGTGTCTTTATTTGATGATGTTTGTTATATAGATCACAGCATGTCGCAATGAATCAGGGGGCATGGCTTGGACACTGGTCATATGTTACAGATTGAAGTCATGAGCCCGGTGTTAAGTGGATAATAAGAGTAACCCAGCAGCCAGCCTCTGGTTTGATATGGTGCCATGAATAAACTGGCTCAGTATCATAAGAACATAAGAACTAGGAGCAGGAGTAGGCCATCTGTCCCTTACAGCCTGCTCCACCATTCAATAGGATCATGGCTGATCTTTTCATAGACTCAGCTCCACTTACCTGCCAACTCACTATAACTCTTAATTCCTTTACTAATCAAAATTCTATCTAATTTTGCCTTAAAAAGGTATTCAATGAGGTCACCTTAAGTGTTTCACTGGGCGGGGAATTCCACAGATTCATAACCCTTTGGGTGAAGAATTTCTTCCCTAGCTCAGTCCTAAATCTGCTCCCCTTATTTTGAAGCCACGCCTCTCGTTCTAGTCTCACCTGCCAGTGGAAACAACCTCCTTCCTTTTATCTTATCTATTCCCTTCATAATTTTATATGTTTATAAGACTCACCCCCCCCATTCTTCTAAATTCCAATAAGTATAGCCCCAGTCTACCCTATCTCTCCTCATAAGCCAACCCCCTCAACTCCAGAATCAATCTAGTGAATCTCCTCTGCACTCTGTCCCGTGCCAGTACATCCTTTCTCAAGTAAGTAGACCAACACTGTACACAGTACTCCATGTGCAGCCTCACCAATACCCTATACAACCTCCCTATTTATAAACTCCATTCTTCTAGCGTTATGGACCAGACCACACCCCCTCAAAACAGTTTGAGAAAACAGCCCGGACCCACACTTTGCACATTGTTTTAAGCAGATGTAAGGTGGATACTCCAGGAGGAATGCAGTTGGTTAACCCCTTAGTTTTAAACAAAACAGAATTTATTTAAAAGCTTACCAAATGAAACACAAGCAAAAGAGAACAAAATATAAAATAAATTAACCTATCTGAAAGCACAACAGATTATTCCAATTTAATAATGCTGTTCCAAATACTTGCAACAATCCCCAGAAGCCCCCCTTGGCAAAAAAAAGGTAGAATCAAACACAGGATCTTACAGGATAGATGAGAGAGAGAGGGAGGATCAGTGTGGACTTGCTTCTTTGGGTCCAGCAGCTTCAAGCTCTGCTTGCTAAAGCTAAACCAAACCATAGAAAAGCTCAGTTGGGACAACTAACCACTTCCCTTTTACTGTACAAGTTTTTTTTTCATTTAGAAGTTTTTTGCTTGAGGCAGTATCTGTTAGCTATAATCAAACTGGCCCTAAAACCCTTCAAACACAGACTTTTCGGAATCGCTGCTTTTACGACCTCTCTGAAGAAAAGCCAAGGACAGCATAACCTTGTTAAAGGAGAAACATCATCACACTAGAAATGAAGGACAATATCCTATTTTCCTTCTTAATTACCCTCTGCACCAGCAAATCAACATTTTGTGATTCATGCACAAGGACATCCAGGTCTCTCTGCACAGCATAGAACATAGAACATTACAGCACAGTACAGGCCTTATGGCCCTCGATGTTTCTCTGACCTGTGAAACCAATCTGAAGCCTATCTAACCTACACTATTCCATTTTTGTCCATGTGTCTATCCAATGACCATTTAAAAGCTCTTAAAGTTGGTGAGTCTACTACTGTAACAGGCAGCGTGTTCCATACCTCTACTACTCTCTCAGTAAAGAAACTACTTCTGACATTGTCCTATATCTATCACACCTCAATTTAAAGCTATATCTCCTTGTGCTTGCCATCACCATCTGAGGAAAAAGGCTCTCACTATCCACCCTACCTAACACTCTGATTATCTTATATGTCTCAATAAAGTCACCTCTCAATTTTCTTCTCTCTAACGAAAATAGCCTCAAGTCCCTCAGCCTTTCCTTATAAGACCTTCCCTCCATACCAAGCAACATCCTAGTAAATCTCCTCTGACCCCTTTCCAAAGCTTCCACATTCTTCCTATAATGTGGTGACCAGAATGGTATGCAATACTCCAAGTGTGGCTGCACCAGAGTTTTGTACAGCTGCAACATGACCTCATGGCTCCGAAAACTCAATCCCTCTACCAATAAAAGCCAATACACCGTATGCCTTCTTAACAACCCTACCAACCTGGGTGGCAACTTTCAGTGATTTATGTATATGGACACCGAGATCTCTCTACTCATTTACACTACCAAGAATCTTACCATTAGACCAGGAATTTTACTCTTTATTCCTATTGCTCCTTCCAAAGTGAATCACCTCACACTTTTCCACATTAAACTCCATTTGCCACCTTTCAGCCCACCTCTGCAGCTTATCTATGTCCCTCTGAAACCTGCAACCTCCTTCAGCACCATCCACAGCTTTACCAACCTTAGTGTTATCCACAAATTTATGAACCCATCCTTCTATGCTCTCATCCAGGTCATTCATAAAAATGACAAACAGCAGTGGCCCCAAAACAGATCCTTGTGGTATATCATGAGTAACTGAGCTCCAGGATGAACATTTCTGATCCACCACCAATTTCTGATAGCCAATTTCTAATCCAAACCTCAATCTCATGCCTCCGTAATTTGTGCAATAGCCTATCATGGGGAACCTTCTCAAATGTCTTACTGAAATCCATATACACAACTGCTTTACCCTCGTCCACCTATTTGGTCACCTTCTCAATGAACTCAATAAGGTTTGTGAGGCATGACCTACCCTTCAGAAAACCATGTTGGCTATCCCTAATCAACTTATTCCTTTCTAAATGATTATAAATTCTAGTCTTGTAACCTTTATCCCCTCAAGATTGATTACTAAACTTAATGATTTTGAACTAAGCCCCAGTCTCTGCAACTGGATCCTCAGTTTCCTGACCCACAGGCCACAATGAGTGAAGGTTGGGGACAATATTTCACCTCACTAATACTCAACACTGGAGCCCCACAGGGTGCAAACTCAGCCCCTACTGTACTCACTGTATACCCATGACTGTGTCGCCAAATACCAGACTAATGCCATTTACAAGTTTGCTGATGACATCACCATAGTCCATCGAATCTTAGATGGCGACAAACAGACTACAGATGGAAGTTGGAAGACCTGGAAAAATGGTGCACTGAGAACAACTTAACTATCAATGCCAGCAAAATCAAGGAACTAATTATTGACTTTTGGAGGGATGTTACTCATGCCCTCCTACATATTAACAGCACAGAGGTAGAAAGAGTGGAGAGTGTCAAGCTCCTGGAAGTAGTCATCCGCAATAAGCTTTCTTGGAATCTTCATGTGGATGCACTGGTTACAAAGGCCCAACAATGTCTCTTCTTCCTCAAGCAGCTGAGGAAGTTTGGAATGACCGCGAATACCCTTGCCAACTTTTATAGGTGTGCCACCGAGAGCATTCTATCTGGATGCATCACTACCTGGTATGGCAACTGTACCATTCAAGACTGGAGACGGTTACAAAGAGTGGTGAACTCAGCCCGGACAATCACAAAGGCCAACCTCCCATCTATAGAATCCATCTACTAGGCCCGCTGTCAAGGAAAGGCTGCCAGCATTCTTAAAGATCCATCCCATCTTGGCAATGTTTTTCTACAACCTCTACCATCAGGGAGAAGGTACAGAAGCCTGAACACACGCATCTGCTGGTTTCATAACAGTATCTACTCTACTGTTGTTAGAATTCTGAATAGACTCACAAACTCTTAACATTTGCCTGTACCTGTGTTTTTGTTTTGCCATGTTTACCTATTATTTGCTTATCTATGCTACTTAACTATGTGATCTGCCTGTATTGCTTACAAGACAAAGCTTTTCACTGTGCCTCTGTATATGTGAAAATAAATTCAATTCAATTCAACCTTTTCCAACACTTTACCCACAACCAAAGTAAGGCACGCTGGCCTATAATTACCAGGGTTGTCTCTACTCCACTTCTTGAACAAGGGAACAATATTTGCTATCCTCCAGTCTTATGGCACTATTCCTGTAGACAATTATGACATAAAGATCAAAGCCACTGGCTCTGCAATTTCCTCCCTGGCTTCCCACAGAATCCATGACAAATCCTATCAGCCCAAGGAACTTATCTATTTTTACACTTTCCAGAATTGCTAACACCTCCTCCTTGTGAACCTCAATCCTGTCTAGTCCAGTAGCCTGTATTTCAGTATTCTCCTTGACAACATTGTTTTTTTCTAGTGTGAATACTGACAAAAAATATTCATTTAGCACTTCTCCTATCTCCTCAGACTCTATGTACAACTTCCCACTACTGTCCTTTATTGGTCCTAATCTTACTCTTGTCATTCTTTTAGTCCTGATATATCTAATTGCAACATGTTGCGATTTTCCACCATTTAAACCATAGTCCATTTTGCTGTTATTCTAATCAAAATGGATGAGCTCACATTTACCAACATTGTACTCCATCTGCCAGATCCTTGCCCACTCACTTAACCTATCCATTTCCTTCTGCAGACTTTCAGTGCCCTCTGCACATTTTGCTCTACCATTCATTTTAGTATCATCTGTGAATTTTGAAACACTACACTTAGTCCCCAACTCCAAATCATCTATGTAAATTGTAAACAATTGTGGTCTCAATATCGATCCCTTAGGCACACCACTAACCAATAATTGCCAACCAGAAACAAACCTATTTATCCTCACTCTTCTTTCTGTTAGTTAACCAATCTTCTATCCACATTAACATATCACTTGTAATACTATGCTCCTTTATCAAATACAGCATCCTTTGTGTGGCACCTTGTTGAATGCCTTCTGGAAATCCAGATACACCACATTTACTGGGTCCCTGTTGTCCACCGGGCTTGGAATGTCCTTAAAGGATTCCAGTAAATTAGTTAAACATGACCTGGCTTTCATGAACCCATGCTGCGTCTGCCCAATGGGACACTCTATTTCTTTCTTGATGATAGATTCAAGCATTATCCCACTACAGAAGTTCAGCTAATGAGCCTATAGTTACCCACCTTTTGATGACCTCCTTTTTTTAAACAATGGTGTTACAATTGCTGTTTTCCAATCTGCAGGAACTACACCAGAATTCAGCAAATTTTGGTAAAATACCATGAGCACATTTGTTATTTCTCCTGCCATCTCTTTTAGTACCTGGAATGCATTCCATCAGGCAAGGAGACTTGTCTACCTTTAGCCCCATTAGCTTGCCCAATATTTCCTCTTTAGTGATAATGATCACTTCTAGGTCCTCATCTACCTTTGTCTCCTTTCTTCAATTATTGGCATGTTATTTGTATTTCACACTATGAAGACTGTCACAAAATACCTATTCAGCACATCAGCCATTGCAGTATGACTGCTGCCAAGACAGAGGGCTTCATTGTACAGTTGATATACAGTTAGGCAATGGAAATGTGGGTAGTTATGTATCTCTCAACATCTTCTTAAAAGTGTCTGAAATTGATATGTGTATGTAATCAACATGCGCCACTAATGTGGCGCAGCCAAATGCAAGAACTGTCTGAAGTTCTCCAGACAACATAAAAGAATGTGCTCTCCTCTCCTGACATAAGGAACTTCAATCATCTCCCTTATGTCATGGTGAATAGTGACATGGGAAATGTCATCGATGTCCTTTGTTCTAAGCTAGCGATTCAGATAAAGGTCAGCTTCATAACATTACATTGGCATCACACTTTGCACTCTAGCAAGCTATCTTTTGGAACATACAAGCAATGTTTTGCATTTTTAAGGCAGCTGTAAGGTGAATTGAACCTGGGCTGCCTGAAGAGACCTTCAGTCTATCAACCAGACCTTGAGCTCTGTCTGTGGAGTTGTGGACACCATTGACCTCCCAGTAAACAGAAAATTCCACAGAGAAGTCTCTAACTTTCGACACTAAACATCACCAGGAGAAAAAGGAATGTCTTCGCCATATCTCAGCTGGGAATGAATAGTCTACCCAGGATTCTAGCCAACCAGAATACCAGCTACAAACTGTAACTGAATATATGGGGTTACATTTGTTTACCTCTATCTTTAATCTATAATTGTGTGCATGGATTATACGTGAATGTGTTGCATTTCATACTTGTTTAGTATTTTTACATAGGTCTGTTTCTAAATTATAAACCACTTTCTTTCTTTGCTAAAAACACAAGAAAAAGTGCCTGGCTAATTTGTTTCCAGAAGCACATTGACAGTTAAGAACATATATTGATTTGGAACGCCCATCTTTTCAACATTAAATACACCAGTTATAGCAAAGAAAGAAAGAAAATCAGGAATGCTATTTGAATCCTCCTCATATGATTGTAACAATATTTGGCTGTGTATATTTATGGAAGGGACTTGGCTAGAGTGGCAAGGTTGAAAATTGCAAAGTTGGCATCAAATCAGTATTTCACACTGATGTCACAACATATGTGTTTTGTGTCTTTCTGGTGAACTGAAACTGCACACCTGCAGTGACAAAATTTTAGCCGTGCAGTCTTGCACTACAGACAAAGAGCATTCCGTCTCATGCCTGTTAAATCTTCTAGAAGTTATTATCGAATCTACTGCAACCGTCGTTTCAGGCAGCAAACTTCAAATCATAACAATTAATTTTGTGATATTTTTTGTCATATCACCACATGTTCTTTTGCTGATTATCTTAAATGTTTTTCTTTTGGTTTCTATGCCTTCCGGAGAGAGTTTGTCATTATTTAGTCTATTAAAATTCTTGATGATTCAGAGCATCTCTATCAAACGTTGTCATCAACTACTCAGCTTGGGCAAGAACTAGATCAGTTTCTCTTATTTCTCCCTCAAAAAAAAATAAGTAGCATTCATGTTCCAGCAAATTACATGTGTTTTGTGAAAAGATTAAAGCTGGATTATTGCTAATTTTTGTTCCATGCTTCCTTGCTTTTTGAATTGATATCACTATAAGAAGAACTACACCAACTTCAAAATGGGCGGCAGGGTGGCTCAGTGGTTCGCACTGCTGCCTCACAGCACCAGGGTCCCAGGTCCAATTCCAGCCTCGGATAACTGTCTGTGTGGAGTTTGCATATTCTCCCAGTGTCTGCATGGGTTTGCTCCAGTTTCCTCCCACCGTCCAAAGATGTGCAGGTCAGGTGAATTGGCTGTGCTAAATTGCCCATAGTGTTAGGTGCGTTAGTCAGAGGGAAACGGATCTGGGTGGGTTATTCTTCAGAGGGTCGGTGTGGATTTGCTGGGCTGAAGGGCCTGTTTCCACACTGTAGGGAATCTAATCTAATCTGTTTCTCTCTCCACAGATGCTGCCAGACCTGCTGACTTTCTCCATTATTCACTGTGTTTGTTTCAGATTTCCAGTATTCACAATATTTTGCTTTTATTTTGGTATAATGACAAATGGTTTATGAAGTCAATTACTAATGAAAATTACATTCTCTCTGCAGCTTGGAAGTTTCAGTCCATTGTTCAAATGATTACGTTAAAATATATGATGGGCCTTCAACACACTCTCCTGTGATTGCCACAATATGCGTTGGATCAAACTATGTATATACGTCATCTTCAAACTCTATGACTGTTTATTTTCGATCTGATTCCCGTAATACTGGTCCTGGCTTTATTGCACATTACTATGAGGTGTCTCCGAAGCAAAGTAAGTGTTAAAATACCTCCCTTGATCAGTGCATTTTCAGTTTGAATGGTAGAAAAATGATTTAACATGTATGTTTACTTTCAAAGAGTCACTAAGAATTTTTAAGGTCATTTTGCTTCACATCAAGATGCTTTTATTGTATAGAATCACAGCATAGAAATGGATGAAAACTAGTCTATGTATGTGCCTATACTACACGTGCATTTGATCCCTTTCTATATGCCTTATTGCAGATTTTCAGGATGTATTTCTCTTTCTCTTACAGCCTTATAGTTTGAGTTTCCTTTCTAAGTACTTCTGTGCATCATTCTGTATAGTAATGGAAGGGATCAGCCCCCATTGTCAAATCTCAAGTAAGAGATAGTGAAGCTTTAACAAGAAAAAAAGAAGGAGGTGTGGCTCAGGTACAGGCAGCTGGGATCAAGGGAATCCTTGGAGGTATACTGGGAATACAGGAGTTTACTGAAGAAGGAAATCAGGAGGGTAAAAAGGAGTCATGAGACAGCCTTGGCTGAGAAGCTTAGGGTGCATCCAAAGAGGTACTTTAAGTATATTAAAGAAAAAAGAATAACTGGAGAGAGAACAGGGCCCATCAAGAACCAAAGTGGACATATATGTGTAGAACCGCATGAGATGGACAAGGATCTCAATGAATATTTCTCCATGTTTACCATGGAGAAAGACAAGGTGACATGCGAACCTAGGGAAGTTAGTGGTGATATCTTGGGACCGGTCAGCATCACAGTAGAGGAGTTGTTGGATGTTTTAGAATGCATGAAAGTAGATAACTCTTCTGGTCCTGACCAGAAATATCGAAAAACACTGCAAGAGGCTAGTGAAGAGATTGTGAGGCCCCGGCTGATATTTTTGCATCATTGTTAGTCACAGGTGAGGTCCTGGAAGACTGGAGGGTAGCGAATGTTGTGCCATAAAAGCCTGGGAGCTGTAGACTAGTAAGCTTAACATCAGTAGTAGGTAAGTTACTTTAGAAAATTCTTGAGAGATAAGATGATACATGGATTTGGAAAGGCAGGGTTTGATTAGGAGTAGTCAACATGGGTTTGTGAGTGGGAGATCATGCCTCACGAAATTTTTAGAATTCTTTGATGAAGTGACCAAAAAAGTTGATGAGGACAGGGCAGTAGACACAGTCTGTATGGATTTCAGTAAGGCCTTTGATCAGGTTCTACAGGATAGGCTGCTTTGGAAGGTTAGATTGCATGGAATCCAGGTGAAAGTGAGGACTGCAGATGCTGGAGATCAGAGTCGAGAGTGTGGTGCTGGAAAAGCACAGCAGGTCAGACAACATCTGGGGAGCAGGAGAATCAACATTTTGGGCAAAAGCCCTTCACTTGGAATCCAGGGCAAGTTGGAAAATTAGATTAGATTAGATTATTTACAGTGTGGAAACAAGCCCTTCGGCCCAACAAGTCCACACTGACCCACAACCCACCCCCCTACATTTACCCCTTCACCTAACACTACAGGCAATTTAGCATGGCCAATTTGGCTAACCTGCACATTTTTTGGATTGTGGGAGGAAACCAGAGCACCCGGAAGAAACCCATGCAGACATGGGGAGAATGTGCAAACTCCACACAGTCTGAGGTGGGAATTGAACCCAGGTCTCTGGCGCTGTGAGGCAACAGTGCTAACCACTGTGCCACCGTGCTGCCCACTAAATTAGATACAAAATAGGCTTGATGGTAGGAAGCAGAGGGTAATAGTGAAAGGATGCTTGTCAGACTGGAGGCCTATGACGTGGAGTGCCTCAGGGGTCGATGCTGGACCCATTACTGTTTGTTATCTATGTCAATGATTTGGATGAGGATGTATAAGGCATGATTAGTAAGTTTGCTGATGACACTAAAGTAGATGTTATTGTGGACAGTGAGGAAGATAGTCAGAAATTGCAGCAGGACCTTGATCAGCTGGGGAAGTGGGCCAAGAAATGGCAAATTTAATATAGATAAGTGTGAGGTCTTGCATTTTGGAAAGTCAAATCAAGGTCGGAGTTTCATGGTGAATGGTAGGGCTTTGAGGAGTGTAGTGGAACAGAGGGATCTTGGAGTTCAGGTTCATGGTTCCCTGAAAGTGGAGTCACAGGTAGACAGGGCAGTGAAGGTGGCTTTTGGCACACTGGCCTTCATCAGTCAGGGCATTGAGTATAGAAGTTGGAAAGTTATGTTGCAGTTACACAGGAGGTTGGTGAGGCCGCATTTGGAGTATTGTGTTTAGTTTTAGTCACCTTGTTATAGGAAGGATGTTATTAAACTGGAAAGAGATGCAGTAGAATTTTAAAAGGATGTTGCCTGGACTCAAGGGTCTGAGTTATAGGAAGAGGTTGGACAAGCTAGGACTTTTTTCTCTAGAGTGTAGGAAACTGAGGGGATACCTTATAGAGGTGTATTAGATCATGAGAAGCATGGAGAGGATGAATACACTCAGCCTTTTTCCCAGGATTGAGGAATCGAACACTAGAAGGCATCAGTTTAAGGTTACAGGGGAAAGAATAAAAGGGAACCTGAGGGGAAACTTTTTTAACACCAAGGGTGATACACAAATGGAATGAGCTGCTAGCAGAAGTCGTTAAGGTGGGTACATTAACAATATTTAAAAGGCATTTAGACAAATACATGGACAGGAAAAGATTAGAAAGATATGGATCAAATGCAGGGAAATAGAGTTGGTGTGGATAGACATTTTGGTCGGCGTGGACCAGTTAGGGCCAAAGGGCCTGTCTCAATGTTGTAGGACTCTATCACTCTATGGCTATAGCAGCTAGTTAGATGACGTGCATTACTCAGCAAAAGGGATCAATTAACTGGATGGCTGCTTTGTGATGCAGACTGATACCAAAAGCATGGGTTCAATTCCCACACTGACTGAGGTTCCCATGAAGTACTTTCCTTCTCAACCTCTTGTCTTATGTGAGGCATGTGATGTCTAGATTAAACCATCACCAGTTGTGTGTGTGTGTCTCTCTCTCTCTAAGGAGAGAGCAACTCTATGGTCCAGTCGGACAATGGCAACTTTACCTTTACTCATGAAGTTATACCAGAGCTAAAGGGACAAGTCATTAGGAAGACTGGAGACAGAAACATTGGAGGACAAGTGGTTGCCTATTTAATACTGCTAATTTCCTCATTTCCTTATTGTTACTAGTTACACAATGTGGAGGGAAACTTGATGATGATAGTGGATATTTTGCCAGTCCAAATTATCCATCGCACTATCCAAATAATGCAAAATGTACCTGGTATATATCTGTGGATGATGATGATAGAATAAGGTTGAATTTTGCCGTAATTCAGTAAGTAACTATTTCCACTTATTAATTGTAATTTGCATAATGCCAGAGATATCTATAGCCAAATAACTGTTCTCAATGGATCTATCTAAGAAGAATCAATACTCCAGATGAATTGTTCTAAAATGATATCCATCCCATTGAAGCAATATTATGTCAGTGAAAAATATCATCGTGGGAATCTTATAAATGATAAACAAAAACAGAAGTTGTTGGAAAAGCTCAACAGGTTTGGCAGCATCTATGAAGAAAAATCAGAGTTAATGTTTTGGGTCTGATGAGCCTTCCTCAGGACTGATGGTGGGTAGGAAAATGTCAGTTTATATGCAGAAGATAGGGTGGGGAGAAGGGTAAGAAGTAAATGATAAGTAGCGACAGAGCCCAACCTTTATTCCTTACCCCTTTCCCCCTCTCTATCTTCTGTGTATATAAACTAACATTTTTCTGGCTACCATCACTCCTGAGAAAGAGTTACTGGACCCAATATGTTAACTCTGATTTCTCTCCATAGATGCTGCCAAACTCAGAGTTTTTCCAGCAACTTTTGTTTTTGTTTATGATTTACAGCATCCACAGTTCTTTTGGTTTTTTAAAATTATAAACCCTGTTTTATGTATTTAAAACAAAACAGGTTACAGAGTGGGCTGATGGCACAGAGTTAGTTTTAAAAAGAATCAAGTATCCTGGACAGACTCCTAAGAATGGCTTAGTATTTGTATAACTTTACCAGCTGACTTGCAGAGTGAACAGATCAAAGTTAGGCTATCTAGGTGTAGCCCAATAAAGAAAGGATACTTAAACATGTGTGGATTGCCATCTCCTGAAGTACTTAAAGACATACAGACATCATCTAATTATTCGGATGGGTGAGAAGCAAACTCAAAAAGTTAAATTCCCCATGTTTTGCCCATGTCTTTTTTGGGGAGTTTCATGGAGGCGTTTTCTCTGGGGATCACCATGACTTTTCTCTTGTGATTTTCTGCTCTTCATATCAACAGTAATGCTTCTGGGCTCTATAATGCTGTTTGTCTTGAATTGTATGTACGTTATTATTGAATCTACTCCCACTATTCTTTCAAGCAGTACTTTCCAGATCATTACGATTTGTCTTATGAAATAATCTTTCTTTGGTTCTTCCCAAATAATTCTGCCAATTATTTTAAACTGTATTTCAGCTGGTTATTGACCTTCAGTGTACACTTCCATTAGTTAAACCATCAAAACTCCTCATGATGCTAAGCATTCATTTTAAGTCCTGCCTAAAACCACTCTGCTTTGTAGAAATCAACGAGGTAAAAACAATGACTGCAGATGCTGGAAACCAGATTCTGGATTAGTGGTGCTGGAAGAGCACAGTAGTTCAGGCAGCATCCAAGTAGCTTCGAAATCGACGTTTTGGGCAAAAACCCTTCATCAGGAATAAAGGCAGTGAGCCTGAAGCGTGGAGAGATAAGCTAGAGGAGGGTGGGGGTGGGGAGAAAGTAGCATAGAGTACAATGGGTGAGTGGGGGAGGGGATGAAGGTGATAGGTCAGGTAGGAGAGGGTGGAGTGGATAGGTGGAAAAGAAGATAGGCAGGTAGGACAAGTCCGGACAAGTCATGGGGACAGTGCTGAGCTGGAAGTTTAGAACTAGGGTGAGGTGGGGGAAGGGGAAATGAGGAAACTGTTGAAGTCCACATTGATGCCCTGGGGTTGAAGTGTTCCGAGGCAGAAGATGAGGCATTCTTCCTCCAGGCACCTGGTGGTGAGGGAGCGGTGGTGAAGAAGGCCCAGGACCTCCATGTCCTCGGCAGAGTGGGAGGGGGAGTTGAAATGTTGGGCCACGGGATGGTGTGGTTGATTGGTGCGGGTGTCCCGGAGATGTTTCCTAAAGCGCTCTGCTAGGAGGCGCCCAGTCTCCCCAATGTAGAGGAGACCACATCGGGAGCAACGGATACAATAAATGATATTAGTGGATGTGCAAGTAAAACTTTGATGGATGTGGAAGGCTCCTTTAGGGCCTTGGATAGAGGTGAGGGAGTAGGTGTGGGCACAGGTTTTACAGTTCCTGCGGTGGCAGGGGAAAGTGCCAGGATTGGAGGGTGGATTGTAGGGGGGCGTGGACCTGACCAGGTAGTCACGGAGGGAACGGTCTTTGCAGAAGGCGGAAAGGGGTGGGGAGGGAAATATATCCCTGGTGGTGGGGTCTGTTTGGAGGTGGCGGAAATATCGGTGGATGATTTGGTTGATGCGAAGGTTTGTAGGGTGGAAGGTGAGCACCAGGGGCGTTCTGTCCTTGTTAAGGTTGGAGAAATCAAATCAGCTTCTCTCCTTTCTACCACAAATAATCAAAATAACTCGTGTAGCCATTATATGAAGAGAAATTCGAGCTGATTTGTTGAAAGATTGTACCTGGATGGGTGTATATAGTTCTAAACTCCTTTTTTTTTGAATGGATATCCAATATAAGGTGCATGATTCATAAAGTTGATTTTTAATGAAGAAAAGAAAAGAGATGTATAATATATTCTGTCTCTGCAGGCTGGAAGTTTCAACTCATTGTTCAAATGATTATATTACAATATATGATGGGCCTTCAACAAATTCTCCTGCACTTGCCACAATATGTACTGGATCAGACAAGATGTTTACATCATCATCCAACACCATGACTGTTTATTTTCAATCTGATTCCAGTAATACTGGTTCTGGCTTTACTGTAGATTATTACGAGGTGTCTTCAATACAATGTAAGTGTTAAATTGCCTCTCTTAATCAGTGTGGTTCAAATTAGAACAGTAGGAAAATGCCTTAATATATGTATGGTTTTCTTCAGAGGCCAAGGTTTCCATTCTTAAAACTTCATGTTATTATGCTATTTATAGACAATTGCAAATAACATGTAGCACAGGAACAGCCCATAACTAATCTGTAGAGATGTTTATACTCCACACAGGGTTCCCACTTTCTCTGTATATATTTCCATTCCCCTTTCTCCTATGGAGTCATCTGCTTTTCTTTGGAAAGTATCCAAACTCTGTGACTTCATAATTTCTTGTGGAAATGTGTTCTACTTTCTGAGTAAAGAAAGTTCTCCTTATTTCCCAATTGGATTTATTAGGGGCTAGTTTGTACTTTAAGCCTGGATTTTTGAATCATCTCAAACTTATGCTTCCAAAACTATTGACATTTTTCAGGACCCATGCCAGGTTATTCTGGATTTCATTTCTGGAAGAAAAAAATCCCTAATCTTTTCAATATTTCCCAAAAGCTGAGATAACTCTGTTTTGACATCATTATTGTTAATCAGGTTTGCACTTTCTCTAATGTTAACTTTTATCGGAGGACAAACAGACCCATGCACTTTACTTTAATACTATCTTCACCATTGTCCTATACAAGATTAGTATAACTCCATTATATCTGTCTAGACATAAGTCCTAGTGCTATGTTAGCATTTTTAATTTTGTTGATATGAGATGCTCTTTTTACTAATTTTATTTGCATTTGCACTTTTGCTTTTGCTTTTCCAGTCCATTCAGTATTTTTTCATTATCCAAACTTTATTTGATGTTTGAATAATTGTTAGAGAGTATAAAGCTTGGGTATTCCAGAAAAAAAAAGTGTTGTTTAAACTTTCATCTTGGACTCATCAGGACAGGCACAAGAACACCAAATTTCAAAAGGATCAACAATTTGTTCTGTATAAGAAAAAATGAAAACAACAAGTGCCAATTGGTTATCAAGTGTACTTTGATTGGTTGAAGAGTTGTCATTGGTGAATGTGCCAGGGAGCAATTATACCCCAGGTTTATGTTAAAAGTAAGAAAAATGCAAATCAACTCTGTACTGGGTCTGGGAATGGTTGATAGGTACAGAGTGGAGGGAGCTTTAATCTATATTTTACCCCATGTTATACCTGTCCTGGAAGTATTTGATAGGGATCGTGTAGAACAAGCTTAAAGTTTTGTTTGAAAGCGTAGGGAATGTGTTACTTTCAGTTTAAAATAGTAGACTAAGTTATACTTTCAGTGTAAAAGAGTAGCAGGGGCTTACTCAGTTCTAATCCTGTGCTGTAACTGAGCTGAGAGTATTTGATGGGGTCAGTGTACAGAGACCTTTAATTTCTGTTTAAATGTGAAGAGGAACTTTTACTCAGTATCCAACGCTGTGCTATCCCTGTCCGTGGAGTCATTCATGGAACCAAGCTTTACTTTGTATCTAACCCTTTGCAGTCCTTCTTCTGAGTATGCTTGATGAGTGTAAAAAAGAAGTATCAGGAGTCTTGAGCAACAGATGAAGCCAGATGTTTCATGCTGCCATCTTGCAGTTGCAACATGAGTGATATTCTCCACTGACAGGATTCTGCTGTCAAGTCAAATATATGTTCTTCCTACCACACAAAAGAAAAACTATATGTGCTTTTCAGTGTTGGTGTGTTTCCAGGTGTGTGGTTCACACCTCCCAATATGGGTTGTTTGAGTACAGACGGTACTTTGCCTGTTGTGAACAGCTGAAGATGAACATGGAAGTACCATGGACTGTCATGAGGGTCATAGCATGTGTGAGGAAACAGAGCATGTCATGGGGAGCAGGACGAGCTATAGTCTCTGAAATGGGTCATGAGTTGGCATGAGAAGCTTGAGGGACCATAGTGGGTAGGTAGTGGGACACGGCTTGGAATGGAGGGTATGGGACTTACTGGGTAGATGTGGCATTAACTGGGTTGGAAAGAGACATGAGCAGAGCCTTTTGAATTTACCCATCAAAAATATTCCATGATTCATGGTCTTCAGAAATGCCATGGACCATGAGTTTTGATCCAACTCCATGAAAATTGCAGATAAGCCATGCCAACCTGTACAATTATTTCAGACAGATCAGGAGTGTCAGACAGATCAGGAGTGTCAGTATTGTGCTCATAAACTGAACCATCCCACCCCTTAAGAAAGCATAGGCCACAGTGTCCAAAAGTAGATGTGATTCCATGATTGGATATACTGACTTTGTCGCTCAGAATTTTATTACCAACCTATTTAAGATTCATCAGTTCAGTTTTATAATGTGGCTTACTTACACTTACTAGAAAACACCTATGTTCATACACAGAACTCTGTTCCATGCAAACTGGAAGAACATGATCAAGCATTGTGCTCTTTTCAAATAAACACACTCATGGGAGACAACTTTCTGGGTTGCTGATGAATTCCACAAGAGATTATCTTAATTAATCAGAGTTAACATGTCTTTTTTGAATTTGTACAAGAGCTTGAGTGATTACTCTTCCGTGGTGCACTCACTATGGCATTGCCTTGATCAGAGTCCACTTGCCGACGGAGCAACATTCTTTGTCTCGTACAGTATAAATTGTGGTTTCACTTGAAAATTGGTATTCTTGTGTCTCTCCTCAAGAATACAACATGAAAAGCTTTAATACCATGTTTCTTTTTTCATTAGAACCATTCAAGGGACGAATCACTTGGCTGATTATTGGGATAAATGCATTGTTTTATGAGACAAGGTTAAATAGGATAGCCTTCTAACTAATGCAGTTTAGAAGAATAAGTGGTGATCTTATTGAAACCAAGACTGGTCAGGGTGATTGTTGAGAAGATGCTTCCATTGTGGGAGAGTTTAGAAATGGGAAATGGGAAGAAATTTTTCAGAGGGGCAATTAGTCTTTTGAATTCTAATCTCCAGAGACATTAATGGAGACAGGATCATGGTCTATTTTTAAGGCTGAGTTAGACAGATTCCTGATTGGTAAGGGAATCAAATGGTACAGGGCTAGATGGATGTGTAATGGTACTGTCACTAGGCAAAGCCCTTCATCAGGAAGGTCCTGATTTTCCTGCTCCTCAGATGCTGCCTGACCTGCTGTGCTTTTCCAGCACCACACTCTCAACTCTAATCTCCAGCATCTACAGTCCTCATGTTTTCCTAGTTATCCAGAGGTTAAAGTTAATATTCTAAGGACATGAATTCAAATCTCACCATGGCAGGTGGTGGAATTTAAGTTCAACTAATTAAATCTGCAATTGAAGACTGGTCTCAGAATTGGTGACTGCTAAACTGTCACTGTTGGTTGTAAAAATTTATCTGGTTCACTCCTTTCAGAAAGGATGTTTGGCTTCCTTACCTCCTGTCCTGCATGAGACTCCACATCCACATCAATGTGGCTGTTTCTTCACAGCCTTCTGAAAGTGGGCAAGCAATTTACTTTAAGGACACTTAGGAATGGACAATAAATTCTGGCCTTGATGTGACGTCTATTAAAATGCAAGCATGAAGCTTTGGGGTTCTTCCGTAACCTAATATCTAAGTGAACCCCTTCCTGCTCAATTGTAAATACGATTTGACTTTATCTGAACTAATAAATGTTTCAGCAATTCTGGGCTTTGTATGAAAATAAACTGAACCTCCTCTGAGCTTCAGATTTAGCTGCAAGTCCCCAACACTAATGGGTGTAGCATCCTCCACTGTCAAATTTCAAGTAAGGTATCAGCTTGTTAGTGAGGTAAATTACCCATCAAATAATACCAGAGCTAAAGGGCCAATAGAAATAGAGGACAATTGCCTATTCGATGCTCCTTATTTCCTAATTTCTTCATTGTTACTAGATGCACGATGTGGAGGGAAATTTGATGATGATAGCAGATCTTTTGCCAGCCCCAATTATCCACGGCCCTATCCAAATGATGCGAAATGTACCTGGTTTATAACTGTGGATGATAACAAAAGAGTAAGATTGTATTTCATTATGATTCAGTAAGTAACTGTGTTTCAACTTCTGTATTTAACAGTTGATAATATCAGAGGTATTGATCACCTAATAAGATTACAGGTATACTTTAGGGACATTTCAGTGATCCAGTTGTAGTTTTACATAGCTATCAACCCACAGAATAAATTGTAGGCTGAATCTTCCCAAAAATAGTAATCACTGTTAAATTACCATTCCAGCCTTTTTTTAACACTTAAGGTGAAACTCCTCACTTCTGAAATCAGAATAATAGTACACCTTGAGCCCATTTGTATATATCTTAATTTATTTTAATAATTTGCACAATGTGGGCAGCACTGACCAGGTCTGCATTTATTGCCCACTCCTAATTTCCCTTGAGAGAGTAAAGGTAAGCTACCCTATTGAAATGCTGTATGTGAGTGGGGAAAGGAGTGGATGTGAAATGTGGTGAATAGGTGTCAATCAAGTGGGTTTTTTTTTGTTTTGACTAGTGTCAAGCTTTCTGACTATTGTTGGAGCTGCACTCATCAAGCAATGTAGGGAGTAGTTCATCACACTTCTGACTGATGCCTTGGGGATGGTGGACAGGCTTTGAGGTACCAGAAGGTGAATTACTTCCCATACATTTTCCTGCTGCTGACTTGCTGTTGTAGCCACGCCATTTTTGTGGCTGGTCCAGTTCAGTTTCTGTTCAATGGTTACCCCATAGCCACACATCTACCAACCAAAGTCAACTTGGCAACTAGTCATCTCTCTCCTGACATGCAGCATAAATGTTTATTTCCTCCTTGAGTTTGTATTATTGGGAAATGTCCTGATGAATGCATGGCAAAAGGTTTGCCTGCTTACTCAACCAGGCTCTGGTTGAGAAGCTCACCAAATCTCTTGAGGTCCTGGAAAAGCAGATCGAAGAAGAAATCAAAGAGAAGCTAGCCCTGGTCTCTGCTGTGCTGCAAAAGTACGAACAGCAGCTGGAAGACCTGGGGAAAGGACTGACAAGCTTGAACGCAGAGTCACAGGAGAGGAAGCTGAGGCTGATTCATCCAAGAGTCAGATTGAAGCCCTGGAAGCACAGGTCCAAGGTTTGATGGATCTGCTGGATGATCTTGAGAACCGGGGAAGAAGGAAGAATCTTTGTGTGGTTTGTCTGCTGAGGGGATAGAAAGTGAGCAGCCAGTTGAATTCTTTGAGAAGTGGTTGCTGGAATTCCTTGGCTCGGAGGCTGAAAGGGGAAGGATAAAGATTGAGAGAGCTTACCAGGTCATGGCATGAGGCCGGTTATGGACAGTGCCCTTGCACTGTTCTGGTATGGTTCCATCATTATAAAGACAAACATAGAGTCATGGAAGCTTCCAGAACCCAAGTGAAGGAACCAAGGGCATTGGTGTGCGAGGGGTCCAGGGTCATATTTTTCCAAGACTTCAGCGGCAGTGATCCGGAAAAGGAAACCCTATGACGGCATCAAGAAGAGATTGAGAGAACCTGGGATTCAGTACTCTCTAATATATCCAGCGGTGCTTTGGATTAACTATAATGGATCTGTATATTTATTTGACTTGTCAGAGAAAGCGAGGAACTTTGTGGATATGTTAACTTAAGCTGGATGATTGAATAGATACAGATAACAAAGTTGCTCGTGTTTGTCCTTCTTTAGGGAGGACTTGGTGGAGTCTTCTTTTGTTGGTAAAAAGTTGCATTAAATGATGCTCAGATTTGATAGAGTATTCAACTCTAATTTCTAAGTTAAATTATACCAGGAGATGGGTGACATATTTACTTTTAATTTACTGGTGTATATTATTAATCTTGCCTTTTGCTTTCTTCTTTTGCTACTTTATCCTTGGTTGCCTGTGCTATGGAGCGACCCTAGCTAGGAGAAATTAAGAGGATGGTTGGAATGGTTAGTAGTGTTTTGGAGCATGTAGGTGCCCCCCTTGAATGGGGGTAAATTTCTCTAATCAGTGCCTTTGGTGCTTTTTTGTTTTTCCATTTTTGCAAGTTTTGTAGATTTGTTGATTGTAGCTGTTTTAGTTTCTGTAGTTTTTGTGTTGTATGGATTTTTTTTTAATGCTCAGTGATTTGTAATTCAAGTTCTTCCTCTCTGAAGTCTAAATGGCGCAATAGAATGTTACGGCTAATGATGTGTCCAAGTAGTGCACCTGGAACATTAAAGGGGGTCATTCGCCAGTCAAGAGGTAGAAGGTATTCTCCAGTCTCAAAAGGAAGAGGGTGGATATTGCCTTATTGCAAGAGAAACACCAAGATGGTGCAGAACATTTGAAACTGAAACTTAATGGGTATGACTGGGTTTATTTCTCATCCTTCAATACTAAGAGTGGGGTATTGGCCATACTTGTTCGGAAAAATCTCCCATTTAAGTTGTTAGTCTGTATTAAAGACACACACAGGAGATTTTTAATCCTTAAAGCTTTGATAAATGGAAAAGAATACGGGATTTTAAATGTCTACTGTCCCCTGGCCCACCCTCTCAAGTTCCCTCTCGAGTGGTTAGCCTCGCATCTCAGCATAATTATCACAGCAGGGGGGATTTAATTGCCTAATAGATCCTATGGTAGACAGATTGCCAAAAGGTCGCTCAATATCTTCTTTACGATCTAAGCAATTAAGTGATTTGTGTGTTGAACTAGAAAAGGTAGACATTTGGAGGCACCTACACCCTATTGGTAGGGATTTTACGTTTGTCTCCAATCCGCACAAAAGCCATACCAGGATTGATTTCTTTTGGACTCCTGCAGTGAATTTGGGCTCAGTGGTGTCATGTACAATGGCAATATCCATATTTCTGATCATAGTCCAGTGTACCTAATGGTCAGGAGTAAGGATACTCTGGTAGGTTTGAGGCACTGGCAACTGAATCCCTTCATCCTTAAGGATAGCACATTTACTGAATCCTTTTCCACTGAATTCAGGACTTTTTTTTAGACATTAATTCAGACTCAGCTAGTAATCCATCCATTTGCTGGGAAACTGCTAAAGCCTATGCTAGGGGGTTAGTTACTTCCTACTCTGCCAGTAAGAAATGGCAGGAGGGTGAGCAGCAATGCTTGCTCGAAACACGGGCTGAAGGCAACCAAAAAGTTATACTTCGATAGGCCCTCGCTGGCTAAACTACAGAAGATTGCAGGGCTTTGGTCCACACTGAATTCCATTCTCCCACAGACAGCTAAGAAGGAGATTACATTTGCAAAGCAAGGGTTGTTTAAGCATGGAGATAAACCAACAAATACTTGCCAGGAAGAAGATTGCTTCCCAAGCCACTACCTCGGTCAAGGAAGATACTGGAAACTTAACCCATGATGCTAAAAGGATTAACATGACATTTCAGAAATTTTACTCTGAACTATACCAGTCTGAAAGTTCTGAGGATGGGCGGGCTAGGATGGAGTCTTTTTTTAAGAATGTGCAGTTTTCACCAATGGGACAGTCAATAGGGCTGTCCCTTATCATTGTTGCTTTTCACATTGGTGATTGAACTATTGGCAGAGGCAATATTTAGGGATCCCAATATATCTACTCCAGAAGTGAGGACGAAGTCTCATAAGATTGCATTGTACGTGGATGACATTATTGTCTTTTTATCAAACCCAACAGTTTTGGTACCTCATCTGAGACAATGCATTAATTTGTTTGGTGGCTTTTTGGGTTTCCAGGATTAATTTTGCGCAATTGGCAGCTATGCCCATGGGTAGTCTCCTGAAAATGACTGGCCTTGAGGGCGAATCTCTATTTCCCTTTAAATGGTCACAGGAAGGTTTTCTCGACTTAGGTATATTCATTACCTCTGTCTTTGATCAGCTATTTAAAACCAATTTTGCCTATTTATTCGACAAAATCAAGCAAGATCTTCAAAGATGGGAGGCACTTCCGATATCTTGGTTAAGTTGAATAGCCTTCATTAAAATGAACATTCTCCCCTGCCTGCAGTATCCTATGCAAATTCTTCCTTTGATCTTTACTAGGCAAACGTTTAGGAGACTGAACAGCTGGTTCAGTTCTTTCATCTGGCAAGTGACCCCCTATTAAACTAACTAAATTAAAACTACTCCGCAGACTGGGAGGAGTGGACCTCCCAGACATTGAAGACCATCAATTAAGCTCGTTGCTATCTCACGTGAATGACTGGGCCTGGGGGTGGGGAGAACCCTCACTCATTATGGTAAGACATTGAAGCTTCCCAGGCAAGATGCCCCCTTACTAGTCTACTGTTCTTGGAGAAAATGAGGACCGTTAAGGGATATTGCCAGAGCCCAATAGTTAGTAATACTGTTAAAGCATGGAGGGCAATGCATCAGAGTGAGGGCAACATTGCCAAAGCATCATTTTTTACACCCATAGGTGGTATGCTGGGTTTTCAGCCAGGGATGATGGACTTGGGATTTAAACTATGGGAAGTTAGGGGTGTGTCTTGCCTGGGTGACTTATTCGAGGGGGACATACTGATGTCTTTTGACTAGTTGGCTTGGAAATATGAGTTGCCCCGGTAGGGACCTCTCTATTTTAATCAAATTAGAAATTTCATACAAAAAGAGACCACACATCTAACTGACTCTTATAGATCTGACATGAAGAAGAGGGTGCAGAGTGCTGAGAATATACTTTCTGTCAGTAATGTCTATCACCAATGGGACACGTCCCCTTGAGCGTGTCCGAGCGGCTCTGTAAGGTATGAGAGAGGGAAATGGATTTTGAGATCTCTTCTGAAGTATGGGAGGATATCTGGAAAAATGCAAGAAGGATCTCGATTTGCAATAGGACCCACACCTTGCAATTGAAGATTCTTCATAGGCTCCATTTGGCTCCAGACCATCTCTCAAAATTTAAAGTGGGAGTATCTCCAATGAATCCGAAATGCAAAATGAGTACGAGTACACTCACTCATTGTCTATGGTCCTGCCACAGGCTATGGGCATACTAGAGCACTGTGGTAGGCAAAATAGGGAGGGTCTTGGGAACAGAGGTGAAGACAGATCCGGTATCTCTTCTTCTTGGCCTAGCTAATTTACTCCCGTTAGACGCGTACAAACAAAAAGCTTTTCAGTATCCTCACTTTTACATTCTGTTAGGATGGGTGTATTGAAACCTCTGCCCCCACCGCCCGCCACCTCCACCCCCCCCCCCTTACAAGAATGGTGCACCATAAAACTGAGAATTTCTATAAGGCTTGGCAGCCCTTTTTAGACTACTTCAGTACAGATTTGTCTGCCATCCTAATAAGGGCCTTTATGTAGCCATGGTGATTCTGTTTAATGAATCTGGTATTCAGAGAGGAGGAATTACGAACACATGAACATGTGTAAATTTTGCTTTCAATGGTCGAAAGCAATAAATTTGTTTTACTGAGCTGTATTGTTATTATTACTGACATAATTTATTCGTTATTTAGCTGGTAGTTGTTATTTATTTATATAATTAGTGGGTTTCTTTGCATTGTTTTGAATTGTTTTGTAATGTATTTGTTGTAATACTCAAAAGTTTTCCTTTTTTCAGTAAAAGATATATACAAAAGAACTTGAAAAAAAATCTGTTTTTAAAATGCTAGTTCAATGGCAACCGTATAATCATTGCTAATTGTTATGAAGACACATCCGGTTCACTAATATCCTTTTGGGAAGAAAACTTTCCACCAATATTTGTTGCTAATGTTAGTCTAGGTTACTGATAACATGTTGAGAAGAATACTCCCATGTCACCTTACACAGAAGATAGGCTTAATCTTGAACAGTAAATAGGTTTATTGCATTTTACTCAAGTTTGTATTACTGCTACTAAAACATTTTCAGAGCTGAAAATGTGTTGCTGGAAAAGTGCAGCAGGTCAGGCAGCATCCAAGGAACAGGAGAATCGACGTTTTGGGCATAAGCCCTTCTTCAGGAATTCCTGAAGAAGGGCTTATGCCCGAAATGTCAATTCTCCTGTTCCTTGGATGCTGCTTGACCTGCTGCGCTTTTCCAGCAACACATTTACAGCTCTGATCTCCAGCATCTGCAGTCCTCACTTTCTCTACTAAAACATTTTCACACAACTTTGGTAACAAGCACAACATAAAACATAGATCATCAAAAAACCAGAAACAGAACTGACTAGGATATTGGTTAAGTCTTCTCAGCAACAGTTCTTTAGATCCTGATAAGCAAGACCTTATCTTCTGATGTCCATTAATCATCTTGCCTTATATAATATGGCAGGTTCCTGCAGAATAATTCCATTATGACTGCTATCACAATAGCTAGCATCTTTGCACACCACGTGAGCATTCGGAAAATGGAACATTTGCAGTTGCTGTATATCTCAGCATTTGGATGACATGTCTCAAATTGGCATGTGCATAATCAATGCCACGGGAAGCCCACCACTCTGTAAAGCCACACAGAGGATCTAACTACCTCTGTCTGGTCAGCAAGAAGACAATTCTCCTCTTCTGGAATAAAAAGCTTCAGACATCTCTACTACGTCACTGGACGGCAAACTGGGAGATGTTACAGGTGTTATTTGTTTCATTCTGGAGATTCAGGGAATGATCACTTGCACATTTACATTTAGTACAGTTCTTGCCCTGCTCTGAGAGTACAGGTTTGTTGAAAGAAGTGGCCAAACTGTATGAGCAGCTGCTTTGAAGTTAACACACATACTGTTCCTGGTGTACTTGGGGTAAGAGAAGAGAACCCTAATGATGTTGGATGGATATGTCCTCCTTCAGATTGCCCTTTACTCCATGTTCCTCCTCCCTCTGAAGGCTGTTTTCTGTTCTGTGCTGCATCTGCTACATTTCCTGCTGGTCTTGTGGGCCAAAATAAATGTTTACAACAGTGACTGTGACTGGGAGCAAGTGGTCTGATCTGGAGCCTTGAAAACAAAGCAACTATTTTTTTCACCTTGAACACCATATATTCTTGAAGTCGCCAACTTTAAACAACTCTGCAAAACTGCAAAGCACTTCCAACAAACTCAGATGCATGTGGTAAAAATCAATTGACCACTGATTGAGAGTACATGATGACCTTTTCGAATAGCACTGGTGGAGTAAACTTACCTGCTGGAAAACTCTTGTTTAGTGATATATGTTGAAGAGATGGTCTTGGGGCAGAGAGTTTGAAAATTGCAGGCCTGGCATCAAATTAGCTTTTAGGTTCCGCAGAAGAGTTAAAGCAGAATGTTGACTCATTCTCTCTCTACAGATGCTTCTGGATCTGCTGAATTTTTCCAGCATTTACTGTGGTTATTTACAATTTCCAGCATTTGCAGTGTTTTGCTTTCAAACAAATCAAGGTTATGCATTGACTAATATTAAAGTTTGCCCACTGCCTGTGATTCTCGTATTGAAATTGCATACCTTGTAGAGCTACATATTACTGCTATAGAATCTACAGCATAGGGATGGTTAATTGAAAAAGGGTTGGTTGTTCTTCAAGTTATTTCTTTCAAATAATGACGTAGAAACACTGCCAAAATTATTGTTGAATATACTCCCGCCATCCTGTCAGGCAATGCTTTCCAGATCATAACTCTTAATTCATTATTGCAAAATAATTTTTCCTTATCCCATCCCAAGTCCTTTTGTCAATTATCTTACTTTTATTTTTCTCTGGCTACTTACTCTTGTGTAGGTAATTTTTCATTATTTATCCCATTAATGTGTCTCGTGCTTTTGAGTGTTTCTATCAAATCTTGCCTGAAACCATTTGAAGAACAAACCCCACTCTTGTGGTTTCTCCCTCAGATGATCAAATTAAGACAGATAGTACTAGATTGTTGTATGATTGGGTCTGGATGACTGGACGGGGTTGAGCCATGTTCCACAGTTGCTTCCTTTTTGTATAGATATCTAATATGTGGTGCATGATTTATTCAATGTATTACTCCTAAAAGAAATGAAGTGGAAAATACATTCTCTCCTCAGGCTGGAAGTTTCACCATATTGCTCAAATGATTACATTGCAGTTTATGATGGGCCGACAACAAATTCGCCGACACTTGCCACAATTTGTACTGGATCAAAACTTAAATTTACATCATCATTCAACACCATGACTGTCTATTTCCAATCTGATTCCCTTAATACAGGACTTGGCTTCATTGCTGATTACTATGAGGTACTTCCACATCAAAGTAAGTTTACTTACTTCTCCTGATCAGTGCTGTTTAATTTAGAGAATAGGAAAATGATTTATCATGTGTCATTATTTTCAGAGAGTCATAGAGTCATAGAGACTTACAGCGCAGAAACAGACCCTTCAGTCAAACTCGTCCATGCTGATCAGATATCCTAACCTAATCTAGTCCCATTTGCCAGCACTTGGCTCCAATCCCTCTGAACCTTTTTTATTCATGTACCCATCCAGATGCCTTTTAAGTGATATAATTGTATCAGCTTCCACCACTTCCTCAGGCAGCTCATTCCACACATACACCACCCTCTGCATGAAAAAGTTGCTCCTTAGGTCTCTTTTAAATTATCCCCCTGTCTCCCTTAACCTATGCCCTCTTGTTCTGGACTTTCCCAACCCAAGGAAAAGACCTTGCCTATCCATGCCCTCATGATTTCATAAACCTCAATAAGGTCACCCCTCAGCCTCCGGCAATCCAGGGAAAACAGCCCCAGTCTATTCAGCTTTTCCCTATAGCTCAAATTCCCCCAACCCTGGCAACATCCTTGAAAATCTTTTCTGAACCCTTTCAAGTTTCACAACATTCTCCTGATAAGAGGGAGACCAGGATTGCACACAATATTCCAAAAGTGGCCTAACCAATGTCCTGTACAGTCACAACATGACCTTCCAACTCCTATACTCAATGCTCTGACCAATAAAGGAAAGCATACCAAATGCCTTCTTCACTATCCTACCTATCTGTGACTCCACTTTCAGGGAACTATGAACCGACACTCCAGGGTCTCTTTGTTCAGCAACACTCCCCAGGACCTTACCATTAAGTGGAAAGCCACTAAGGATTTGCTGAAGTCATTATTCGTTATCCTTCATATCATGATCCCCTAGTTATAAAGAATTGCATTGAATGTGCAGCTTAGAAATAGGCCATAACCAATTTTTGTTGATGCTATTCTTCACCCTGAAGTTCTTCCCATTGCATTTGCCTCATCTCAGCCTTTAATCATATATTTATATTCTTTTTTCCCTCACGCAGGCATCTACTTTTCCTTAGAAATTATATAAGCTGTGTGACCTAACTCAATCTTGAGGAACAGCACCTTTTAATTTTGCTTTCAGCCTTCTGCACTCAACATGGAGTTTCAACAATTTTAGATCATAAATCCTACCTTCATCTAGTTTTACGGGCTTTCTTTTCTTTTTTCTGGCTCACATCTTGTCTGATTCCTTTTGTTTATTCCTTCATGGCTCTCACAATTTTTTTTAATGTCGCAATTGGTGCCACATTTGGACACAAACTTTGTTATTTTACTTTCATCTCTTTTCAGATGTTACGTCATGAAATCCTTCGATAGTACGGAAGCCAGGGAACTTAACAGTCCCAGGTCACCTTTGTTCTTCCTGCTTCCTCTCCTTTACTACTGACCTCCTACATTTCTATTTATCTTTAGTTCTGATCACAAGTTATCAACCTGAACCTTAACTTGGTTCTTCTCCATTGCCTGACCTACCAAGTTTTCCAGCATTTTTTATTCTTATTTCAGATTTCCAGTATCTGCAGTATTTTGTTATTATGGCCCCACCATTTCCTGATGATGTGCTCTGAGTAAATAAATGTATTTTCATTTCCCATTGGATTAATCAGGAACTGATTTGGAGTCTGGGCTTATGCTTTTAGCTTCTCTCTTATTAAGGTTGACCGAAACATCCAGAATGTTTGAGACCTTTATCAGGTCATTGCGGGTTTCTGATGCTGGACATTTGAATCACATTACACAGAAACTGACTGTTGTGAAAAGAGGGCATGGTTTGACCACACTCCCTCAGCTATGCTGCACGACAAGGGGTCTGTCAGATGTATAGTTCACGCTATATTTCTGAAGGAGTTTTGATTAGAATCTTGTGTCAAATATGCAGAGCTCTTCATTAATGTGAAAAAGGAGCAGAGTGGCAATTTGTGGGTGATTGAAACTCCTTAAATCTCAGTGAATCAAAGGTGAAAACAAATAAGGATTTCCTCTCCTGATCTCCATCAATTAATCTCCTAGAACTGCTGAAGAGTGGATAGTAGAAAAGAACAAATCAGATTTACCTTTATCATTCCTATCAATAATTGAACTTAATCTTAATTTTGTCTCAATTATTTCTTTTTATAATTTCTATATTTAAAATTGCACCATATTATGGCAACTTAACCACTTTTCCCTGTATTTTCATAAATACAAGTGACAATAAATTACTGTACTATACTATAACAGTAATGGGATGGAACAGCTCCCACTGTCAAATCTCAACTAAGTCATCAGCTGGTTGGGTGAGGTACATTACTCAACAAACTAGAATAGAGCTAAGGGGGAAAAGTTTCAAGAAGATTGGATACAGAAATATGGGAGGACAAAAATGCTGCCTATTTTATCTAACTTCGTTCCACATTTCGTTATTTTTGCCAGATGTTCAGTGTGGAAGCCATCTTGATGATGATAATAGAATTTTCACCAGCCCCAATTATCCGCGAGACTATCCAAATAATGCAAGATGTACTTGGTATATAATTGTGGATGATGATGAAAGAGTAAAGGTGAACTTTGCTGATATTCAGTAAGTAACAGTGTTTCCACTTATTCATTGTAACTGCATAATGTCAAAGATATCTATTCCCTAATAACTATACATAATAGACTCATTCAATTGCAGCCGCTGGTCACTTGTCTACCCAACAAAAGTGATGTTAAGTCAATTAAAAATGTCTGTCATAGTGATTTGTCACATGTAAACCTAATGCAAAAAAATGTACTTAAGTAGTGGATCGAATCAGTCTCTCTTTGACCAGCTGTCACATAAATTCCCACTGTATCATAGAACCACTGACGAATCATAGGGAGATTGTTGAATATGACCTAATAATGGATACAGGGATGGCTGCATGCAATTGACCTTTGGCCACTTTTTTTGTGATGCAGGCAAGCAAGCAAATCATGTGCTGCCTATTCACTACAAGAACAATGTACACAACTGAGTACTGAGCACCACGCAGAATTGCTGCAGACTGGCAGAGGGCATAGGTTCATTGGTTTGCTCTACTTAAATCTTGCCTGCATTCTTTAAAGCATTCTGGCTGCAGCAGCTGCTTGAACTGATGGAGGATCTGAATGCCGTGCTTCAATGCTCTCTGCTGGTACATTAGAGGCTTCAGTGTGGAGGTGGACAGGACAAGATATTGTGTCTTTCCACTGAAGCCTGATGGCCTTCTGATACTCAAGCACATGATTCAGAATTTTGATTACTTGCCAGGAGCAGGAACAGAAGTTAGTGAGGATGAAAATGCCAGTACCAGCCAGCATGCTGATATTTCTGGTGCTGCCCCTGCCACCAGTGACTTTCACTGGGACATGGGGTCAAAGAAGATTCCCAATCTGGTCATAATGAGCTCTTCATAGCTTGTTGAAGGCCATGTTTAGATTGGACTATACAGTGAACTTGAGAGAGTCGGCAAGGAAGCAGATAAACAGTAGGGAAGCCAGTCATGGTTACCCAAAACATTAGGTGGACGTTCATAAGTCCATAGTTTTTGAAGTAAATTGTTGCTGAAAGAAATAAAGTGTAAAATACATTCTGTCTGCAGGTTGGAAGTTTCACCACATTGTTCAAATGATTATATTAAAATATTTGATGGGCCTTCAACAAATTCTTCTGTGATTGCTACAATATGTACTGGATCAAACCATGAATATAAATCATCATCAAATTCAATGACTGTTTATTTTCAATCTGATTTCCGTAATACTGCTCCTGGTTTCACAGCAAATTACTACGAGACATCTGCAAACCAAAGTAAGTGTTAAATTATTTCTCTTGATCAGTGCTGTTCATATTAGAATGATAGAAAACATTTAATATGTGATGACTTTCAGAGAGCTGTTATGAATTCCCTGAAGTCTACACCAGTTATGCTTCAAATCACTATGATCTTACGAAAATTGTATTGAATTTACAGGATAGAAATAGACCTTAACTACTCTGTGTTGATGCTTATTTTCCATGCATGATTTCTCCTTCTCTGTCTGATTCATTTTAGTTTATTAGGCTGTCCCTTTTATTCCATGTCGTCGCCTACTTTTCCTTAGGAAGTATCTGAGCTGTACACCTCAACCTTCTCCTGCAGTAGTGTGTTGCACTGAGTAAAACAAGTTACTTACTTTTTCTTTGTCGGATTTAATAACTTGCCTTGTACTTTGGACTTGTATTTTTGGATTCTGTCATATTTGTGATGTCCAAGCCATTCATCGTTTGTCATAGCTCCCGATTGTCCCTTTTATCCCCATTTTCTTGCCCTTCTCAAAGATTCTATGGACTGTGTTCAATATTAGCGTAGGAGTAGGAAGATCCAATGACTACTTTCCATATTTGGAGGTTGCAATATGGTTTTGAACCTGTCAAGAGCTACTGTTGTCATGCTATGAGTTGCGTGTAAATTGGCACAAGATACCTTTAATTCGGTTACTTATGAAGAAATCTCAATCAAATACTGAAACAATAGCTTAAACCTTTTTTGCATGTAGCAACCAAAACAAGACTCCTCAAGTAATCATGTCAGGCCTCCAATTCAATTTAGCTATTACCCAATTAATTGTGCAACTTAGGTACAGTACCAACCAACAGTGTCTATCTCCGATTATCAAGGGTTGTTCTCCAGAGTTGGGCTACTGAGGATTCCTGCAAGCGAACTCTTAGAGGATTTTCTGTCTTGTGAAGTTTCTAATTTGAGATTATTGCTGATCCTTGAGATCTCTTAATCCACAATGTTGATTACACTTATGGAGTCATCAAGTCTGCAGCTTCCTTCTTCCTGTTATGTTTGGTGTTAGTTGTCTATTCAGAACACAACTTTCTTGCAATTAAGCTCTTCATCTCAGGACATTCCTTCTGCAGGCAATCTTCATTGCTTATTTGTCATGAGATGGCAGGTTTTTAAATAGTTGTTACCTTCTCTATCCCAGGAAACAGCTTGTTTATGTTGCTTTCTTTTCAGGGATGGTTAATTAACCTGTTGTTTTTAATTCCTTTATAATAGTTTTCAGGAAAAAGCTTATTCCAGAAAGAATTATTGCTGATTCTTTCAATCCCTGAACAGTTATTAAAGTTTTGAAGTTTACCATATCACACATGCCCCTGGCCTTCAATTGAACTGGGTACTACCATGTCTGTATAACATTCTCCTAACAACGCAGGTTCACTAGAGGTGGAGATAGTTCATGCTGAAGCAATGTGGCTGTTAGCACCTAGCCAGGTAGTTCCAGGTGTGTCCAGTTTTGGTGGGAATTTGATTGTCCAAGGCATGACTGCGTGAACACTGTCTGTTCCAGCTTTGCAGTTTCCAAATTGCAGAGACCAGCTGGGTTTAAACTTGCTTCCACATTTCGAGTTTTTATCCATGCTCATGAAAAAATTCTATATTTCTATAACGATCCTGGAGGTCATGGGTCACCTAACGATAATTGTGCACAGTACTTTGAGTGTGGCCTCATCATAGTCCTATACAAGTTTATCAAAAATTTGCTCTTTGAATTATGTACTGTAGAAATACATAATCTCTAATCTCTGTCAGCATTTTTGTTGTTTTATTGATGTGTAATGGTGTTTTGAATTAGTTATTACACCTAGATCTCATTGCTTTCAGTATTGTTATTATCTGATGTTTAAGTGATGTGCCTTCTTTTAAAATTCAAGGTCCTCTTGCTATTTACTTTTAAAATTTATTTACCCCTTAATTAACCCATTTATAAATTTGCTAAATCGAGTTGACTGGTATCACCTATAAATTTTGGTATTGTGTTACTTGTAAGAAATGAAGTAGTGTTCAGGAACTGGATAGTTACACCTTATTCAGGCCTAAGGATGATGGCACATTGAAGTCGCTAAAAGATATAGTGATTCCCTGTAAAATAGCTGGCGTAAATCACATTATCAGTACAGATGTAGGGTTAAATGATACACCCTCCCAGTTGAACAGGTCATCTATGAAAAAGTCTCATATGAAACAGTAAATACAATACAAGAAGGAAATCGTGTTTGGGAAGTCAGTGGACTTGGAATTTACATAATGCAGACATTATCATTACTTGTTGACAAGACATAACTTCTCTAATCAAAATATTAAGGAGATGTTATTGGCATCAGGGGAGTTTAAAAGGAACAAAAGACTAACTATCTTAAAACTACGTTGGCAGTTTGCTCATCTATCTTCTTAGAGATAGATGAGCAAACTGCCATTAGAGAATCCTATTAAGTGACATAGTAAAGGGCACTGAAGTTATTGAAGACACCAGCGATAAAAGTGATATATATATATATATATATATAAAAAGGACACCATCACAGCTCATTGTGAAAATCCCATCAGCAAAACACTCTGATAAAGTTATAATTGAAGTTATAGGATAAGGGAAAACAAATAAATCATTTTGCACTTTGTAGACATGGCAACTCGATTTACCCAGACTACGATAATGTGCAGTGAAGTAAATTAAAAAGAGTAATTGTAGATAAAGTACTAGAGAAATGGATTATGGAGTGGGGGACCCAGCAACATGCCTAAATGACAAGGGTATGAATGAGGAGGGGGTGAATTTGCCAATGATGAATTTGAGAATATGTGTGAAAATGTGTAATTAGACCAATTAGCTCAGATTCACTGAACGTTGATTAGGTTCACTGAATGTGGACAAAGTGATAGAGAGACACAGGACAAAGCTATTAGCATCACTGGACAGTAAGCAAAAGTTGGGACTTAATTAACACATATGTCAGAAAGAGTCAATAAGTGAAGCAATCTCATCATTATAGGAAGAACAAGGAAATTCCATGTCAAATATAAATGTTAGCAAAATATTGAAGAGACAGGCAGTAAGACCTATCGATTGACAAAATGAGATAAAGATGTTAAAAGCTAGAAAACACAATACAGATTCTGACAGTGGTCTTGGAAGTGCGCATTGTCCTTGGAAAATATCATAAGCTAGTGAAAGGAATTCTGATCATTGGAGAGGAAGATCTTGCAGTCATTGTTGTGACAGATTGAGACAGGAGAGTGAGTAGAAGTCATAAGTTTGACAAGAACAAGGACTCAGGAACAGGCTAGAAATATTACTAGAAGTGGAAGCTATTATGTTTGAAAGTCTCTGTAGCTACAAATAAATTATAAAATAGATTGATAAAAGATAACTTAAAAAAGAGTTGGAGATCTTGAAAGAACTTAATGTATTAAGCCAGACTTGTCACTTAGTGGATAGGCACAGAAGAAAGTACTCCCTAATTGATACATATAGTGATTGGGGGAGGGGTGGGGGCAACGGGGGAAGGAGGAGGAGGAGGTGCGGAAATGGTGTTATCAGCTCCTACTGTCAACTCTCACATAAGTTATCAGCTACTTAGGTGAAGTGCATCTCTCATCAAATTATATCAGAGTTCAGACAGTTCTTAGGAGGACTGGATTCAGAAATATTTGAGGACAATAATACTGCCATTGTTTTTAGATACACAATGTGGAGGAAATCTGGATGATGACGCCGGATCTTTTACCAGCCCTAATTATCCACTCCACTATCCAAATAATGCAAAATGTATTTGGTATATATCTGTGGATAATGATGAAAGAATAAGGTTGAATTTTGTTAAGATTCAGTAAGTAACTGTTCCGCTTACTCATTGTACATAATGTCAGAGACATCTGTTGCCTAATTACTATACACAATGGATTCATTTAAGAGGAATCAATGCTACAGGTGAGTAATTCTAAACTGATCCCACAGAAGCTATATCAATTAAACATGACCATCATGGTTATCTGACTTATGTATCTATCTAGCCAGCACACTCTGGATCCCTTAAGACTCGATCTTTTGCACAAGCCTGCCAAAAGGTATTTTATCAAATGCCTTACAGAAGTCCATGTAGACCACATCTACTGCCCTTCCCTCATCAATCATTCTTCTCATCTCTTCAAAAACACAATCACGTTGGTGAGACATGACCTTCTTGCACAAGCCTTCCTGCTGCCTTACTAATAAATCAATTCACTTCCAAATGTGAAAAAATCCTCTTTCTCAGCATCTTCTCGAAAAGCTTCCCCACCACTGACGTCAGGCTCACTGACCTGTAATTACTTGGATTTTATCTGTTACCCTTCTTAAACAAAGGAGCAACTTTTGCCATTCTCCAGTCTCTGGAACCACACCTGCAAAGATATCTGTTAAAGCCCCAACTATTTCCTTCCTTGCCTCCTGCAGTATCCTTGGATAAATCCCATCTGGCCCTGGGGACTTGTATACCTTAATGTATTTCAAGACATTCAAAGTTTCCTCCTTCATTATGTGAACCTTCCCAAGAGTATTCACACACCTTTTGTTAACCTCAAAATCACTTATGACCCTCTCTTTGGTGAATATTGATATAATATACTCAATAAGGATGTCATCCATTTCCTCTGGCTTCACACATAGCCTCACTCCTTTATCCTTTCCCTAGCTACCCTCTTGCTCCTAATGTATGTATAAAATACCTTGGAATTCTCCTTAACCCTACTGGCCAAATCACAGTTCATGACTGTTTTATCCCTCCTAACTCCCTGTTTGAGTTTCTTCATACTTTTTCTATATTCTTCAAGGACTTAAGATCTAGCTGCCTAGACCTTAGGTATGCCTCCTTTTTGTTTTGGTTAAGCTGATAATTTCCCCTGTCATCCAAGGTTCACAAATCCTGCCATTCCTGTCCTTCATTTGCACAGGAACATGCCTTTCCTGCACTCTAATCAACCAGTTTTTAAAAGTCCAATTGACCTGAAGCTCAAGCATCTCAGTGATTGTTCAATGTGCCAATAAGGCTCTCCGTATATACATATAATCGCATATGCTTAGGTTCCACAAAGAAGTCATGAGCCATGTATTAAGTCAACTGTCCCTTTAGTTCAGTAGAGAATCCCTAATTTGAAATATTCTCCTTGTCCTGCTTTATGTTTACAAGTTTGTGTTCAAGAGCTGGCAGATTTCCATAGGCACCTTCTTTTTAAAAATAGAGTTAATGCACACTCCATTGTTCTTGGCTTAGGTTGAGGTGAGCAAAAAGGTACCTGGAAGTTGCTGGCTGGATATATTCTCCTACAGAAAGCCCTCCTCCTTTGTCTGTGAGCAGTTGTTCTCCTTTGCGCTACGTCTGCTACATTTCCTTCTGAAGTTACTGATCAAAGTGGATAGATGTCCATTACCGCACTCATAAACGGCAGCAAATATTTGAATAAGACCCTTGAAGTCATTTTTCATGTGGAACCACACCTCTTGTCAATTTCAACAACTTTAAATAAATTTGCAAAGCACCAAGTACTTCTATAGTTGGTTCCAGTAAAAATCAATTAGCAGTTAATCTGAGAAAGATTGGTCATCCATTCAAATGGTGCTGGTAAGGGAATAATATGGAATGCATGTACAGACTACATTTGTATTATGTAGCTGGAGCAACAAGATTGAAAAATGCAATGTTGGTATCAAATCAGCTTTACGTGGGACCATTGGAATTAGGAGTGTGACTAAGCTATTCAGCCGTTTAATCTTGCTCCGATATTCAACTATATCATGTCTGATCATTTACCACAATACCATTTTCCTGCACAGTTCTCATAATTCTTCATATCTATAATATTTAGAAATCTATATTCTCAGAACTGGAAAGAATCAGTTAAATAAGAAATTCATGTGTTACAACAAAAGTGTCACGTCACTGGGACTGAGTATCTGTGAAGGTTATTGCTTGTAATAAAAGATTGAAACTCTATTTTGCTGTTAATGTTAAAGTATTTCTAAACTGTTTTATAGATGTTATATTTTTTCTGCTTCAGTGTATCAAATGTGTGTGCTTTTGTAAAGAACATTGACAGTCTCATGTGAAGATGTTCATAATAAGGCGCCTTGCTAAACAACTGCAAAAATTTAACTTATGATTTGTCAGGCCAGTTTTCAGTCTGGAATCTGACAAGTCCAACATTAACATCCACTGAGACCCTGAGACAACATGGAATAACTTTATTTCGCCAGATGGGTCTGCTGGCTTTTTGAAAGAACCACCCAATTAAACTCAATGTATTACACTTGCTCCGTAGTTCTTCAAATAATTCCCTTTCAAACGTTTAAGTAACAGTCTTTTGGAAGTTATTATTGAATTTATTCCCACCATCCTTTCAGGCAATGCATTCAGATTGTAACAACTTGTCCTATGCAACACATTTTCCTCCTCTCACCTCAGGTTCCTTAAAATATGTTTCCTCTGGTTCTGGATGCTTTGAGAAAATTTCTCATTATTTAGTCCATCAAAGACCCTTCTGATTTTTAAGCATGTCCACCAAATATTGCTTTACACCACTCTGCTTTAAAGAAAACAAGCCCAGTTTTCACTTATCTCTCTTACAGATTTTCAAGTAAGTTATGTAATATTTGCATAAAGACAAATGGTATCTGATTTATGGATTGCTTGGGACTGAATGACTGAATTTGGACGGATGACAATCATTCTTTCATGCTTCATTTTTTTTTAATAGACATTCTATGCATGGTGCTACGTTTACAACATAAATTATTATTGAAAGAAACAAAATGTAAAATACCTTCTGTCTCTGCAGGCTGGAAGATTCCCCCCGTTGCTCAAATGATTATGTAACAATATATGATGGGCCTTCAATACATTCTCCTGCACTCTCCACAATATGTACTGGATCAAACCTCAAATTTATGTCCTCGTCCAACAAAATGACTGTTTATTTTCAATCCGATCCCCGTAATACTGGTTCTGGCTTTACCGCACATTACCACGAGATATCTATGGTTACAGGTAATTGTTAAATTACTTCCCTTGATGAGTGCTTTTTATATAAGAAGAGTAAGAAAATAATGTTAATAACATGATAAAGACATGATTCTTTGTAGATTTTGTAATGTGGAGAACAGTGCAAGTGCACAGTACATATGATAAGGCCTCCTCATGGTCCATAGCTTCACTCCTTCTAAATTATGCATCCTAGAAATAAATCCCAGAGTTCTGCACGTCTTTTTAATTGTTTTGTTGCCTTCACGTGATGCTGTTTTACTACCCTGTGCTCTTCGCTTTGCTAGTCCATTCAATATCTTTTATTTGATTAAGTTTGAATTATGTTTGAATTACATTTTCTTCTTTTAAAATTTAAGTATATCACCCTATTTATCTATGTTAGATATATTTGTCACTTAACTAGCTAGTCTATAAGTTTTCTAATGTCTTTTTCACTGGTATCATTGTAAATGCTGACATTTGTTATATTTTTCAAAGTCCAAATCATTTGTATGAATCATGAATAACAATGGTCACAGCACTGATGTTCTTTGAACTTTGATTTTAATCTTTCTTCATTCAAACCATCTACCCAGCACATCCACTCTTATCTTTCTGTTAATTGCACAATTTGGTTTCTATAGAGCCAATATTCACTTGACTTAACATGTCCTAAACTTTGACATGTGCCTAAGATGGTACTCTCTTGAAAGTGTTTGAAAAGCCAAATATGTGACACTTAATGTGTTCACCTCTTCAAAGACTTCTATCAGATTATTTAAACAGACTCAGCCTTTTAGAATCTTGCGATTTGTAATTATGTCTTATTTCTCCAGAGAGTTTTCTGCCCACTGAATTCTGCCTTAATTCCCTAATAAGTGTATTACCAACTATCCTGTATTGATAAGCCATAAGTTTAGGATTCCTGACAAATCAAGACTTCTTTTCTCTATGCCTAATCCACCAAACTCCTCGGTAACCTGAAAGACTTTGAACAGGATAGCCTTCTGCCTTCCATTAACTTTTTAATTAAAATAATCAAGTTCATTGAGTTCAAATCCTGCCTGTTCAACACTAGTCAATAGGTATCATAATAATTATGGATCCTGTGGCAAAGTGGTAGTGGTCCTACCGCCGGAATCAAAGGCTGAGGTTCAAATCCCATGTGTTCCAGAGGTGTGTGATAACAATAACAGGTTGCTCATAAACATATAATAATAATAATACTCATTTACTGAAAAAACATGTTTGCAACCCACAAGCAGAGTTGCATTTTTACTTACATTTCAAATTCACATTCAGGTTATGTAATCAGGCTACAAGAATTCCAACATGTAACACACATGTAAGAACAAACAAATGCAATAAATAACAGAAACCAATGGAAGTTTAAATGAGGGTGAAGTTGTTCAGAATTCCATTAAAATGACAAGCTGTTACACCATTGTAACATTTGCAACACTTGAGTTTATATCAATTTCACGACTTAAAATATTTCATTTAAGACTTGAACCAAGCAAGGGACACAGCTACATTGGTAACTTTTGGTTCTGCTTCTCGTAAGATTGAAATTAGTGAAGCTTCTGAGATACATTAATGGCTCTGAATGTGGTGGAGGCAACCAGAGAATAGAGTTTTACAGTACACAAGGAGGCCATTCAGCCTGTCATGTTTATACTAGCTACCGGTCCTGAAATTTGGCAATTGCAGGTGGGATTTTCCAAACTTAATGATTTTTGATTTGATGCTGTGTTACACACAAATGTAAATATTTTGCTACTTTGACTAAGTGGCCTCTCTTTGTCTGTGAGACTGAACAATGAATATCCCACTGCTGCTCAAGGCAATGAACTGCACAGAGTACAATTTCATCATAATTAAACAAAGAAGATTTGGTTTATATGTAAATATCACTAATTCTTTTGCTGGTGATGCTGTAAATGTTACAAATATAAATAAGAAAAATAAACCAGGGAGAACAGTTTAGCATTATATTGTGTTCCTCAGATTTTCTGAAATTGAAACCTCATTCATACTTCATTATAAACAGACCTCCTCTGGCTCAAATAAGATGGATTTTTTATTTAATTGAAGGAAAAATACAAATACAAGTTTCAAGTTCTTTGTAATCTGATGTCTATGTGAAAAATACCTGCTCATTTATGATGCTATCCACAATGGAATTGGATGCCACAGAGGCATACCCCTTGTTATTTGTTTTGCGTGTTTTATAAAAATGGACGTAATCCATTATTATTTCATAGGAACTATGAAACAATTCATTCTTTTGAGGCATTAGATGAAAACCAATTAGGATTTCCTCTCTCGATCTCCATCCAATGAACATTCTGAGACTGCAGAGTGTGGATGTTAGAAAAGAACAAAATCAAACTTAGCAGGGCAATGTCAAATTCAATATAAGGTATTAGCTATAAAGGTGAGGTTCATTGCTCATCAGATTATACCAGAGCTAAAGGGGAAACTTCTCAGGAGGAATTGAGGCAGAAATGTTGAAGATCAAAAACCTGCTTATTTTCAGATTATAATTTTAGTTATTTTATCATTGTTACTAGATACACAATGTGGAGGAAGATTGGATGATGATAATGGATCTTTTGCCAGCCCCAATTATCCACAGCACTATCCAAATAATGCAAAATGTATCTGGTATATATTGATTGATAACAGCAATAGAATAAGGTTGCATTTTACTGAGATTCAGTAAGTAACAGTGTTCCATTTTCTCATTGTAATAAGTATAATGTCCATTGGGTTCACTTAAGGGGTATCATTACTCCAGAGAAGCAGTTCTAAGCTGATATCTACACAGGAGAGATGTTATGTCGATTAAAAATTACCGTCATGGTAATTGGCCTTATATAAATTGTACAGGGTGGAAAATAATATACTTGAGTGACACTTCTGATTGTGATTCTGATGCTTCTGATATTCTGAGTCAGCTGATTGGCTGCACATATTAGCAGTGGGTTCTACTTCAAAGCAGGCTAGTACCACTTACAGGTATCCTACATTACTTAAATAGATAGTGCATCCTAGGTGTAGTAGCTACAGGAACTGGAAAATGATTGGAGTTTAAAAGCAGTGAAAATGGTGTAATAGGGCCGAAAGTATACACCAGGGGGCTTGGTTGCTTCACTAGTGGCTTCTGTACAGGAGGTGGGCATGTACTGTGAACTCTCCTTCCCAAAGGAGCTTGTAAACCCACTAGGTGGACACTAAGAATGCATTGGAAGTAGACAGCAGTGTTGTCAACACCTGCAATGCCACTCTGTAGGTCAGATGTGGTGGCAGAAAAAGTTTGATAAGCTTATAAAGAATGGCCAAGGTGAGGGAATTCATGATCAAATATTATCTCCTCCACAAGTGAACCACTAGCCTCACACCCTGCTCAAAGCAGTATATACCCTGTTCACTACCCTTCTGCAATTTTCTGTTAGGTACAATTCATAGCTATTATTCAACAACAGACATCACCCTCACAGAATTGCTGCAAACTTCACATCTCAGTATGTAAACACTGCCAGCTATTTATCAATGTCAGATATGTTACTCAAAGACTTCACTCACTGATCCTCTTCTTTCTTTGTTGCAGGACTAGGTGGCCCCTCTCCAGAGGTGGCAAGACATAACTGGTGGGGACAGGCTGTAGTTGCGAGCATCTGAGCAGGCTTGACTGGGGCCATTATCAATGGCAGGGTTTAAACCATTGAAGATGAAAGACATTTGCTCCTCATATTTGCCTTGAGTGAGCCACTGAAGATGTGAATCTAGTTCTTAATTTGGTCAGATACTCACAGCTTGTTGTGCTCTCTATAACATGGCACTTGAGTTTTCTTTGTTTCAGTTAGGAAACTTTATTTCAGGATTGTAGTCAAGACAGATCAGTGACAGAGGGAATGGACGAGGATGGAATGTTGGAGAATGGGGATTTTGGTTAATATAAAGTGGAGTCATGTCCAAATGGATGATCAGGGCAGCTTGCCAAAGAAAGAGATTTGTTTGTTACTTCCTCCCTTCTGGCTCATCCTCTTCAACCTGTTGCTGCGTTCCGAATGACAATCTATAACTGCATAACAAAAACAAATAATATTGCTGCCAAAATTCAATACTAAAGAGAATCAAGCACAAATATTAAAAAAAAACCTTTCATCCAAGGGTTAATAAAGTTCCTCAATGATTTACGATGACATTAATGCAGATTGGACATTTTCCAGAACAAAAGCTAAGAAGCACAGATGAGGAATGAGTTGTCTTAGAGTCATAGATAGAGTCATAGAGATGTACAGCATGAAAACAGACCCTTCGGTCCAACCTGTCCATGCCGACCAGATATCCCAACCCAATCTAGTCCCACCTGCCAGCACCAGGCCCATATCTCTCCAAACCCATCCTATTCATATATCCCTCCAAACCCATCCTATTCATATATACACATACCACCCTCTGTGTGAAAAGGTTGCCCTGTAGGTCTCTTTTATATCTTTCCCCTCTCACCCTAAACCCCTGCCCTCTAGTTCTGGACTCCCCAACCCCAGGGAAAAGACTTTGCCTATTTACCCTATCTATGCCCCTCATAATTTTATAAACCTCTATAAGACTACCCCTCAACCTCCAACGCTCCAGGGAAAACAGCCTCAGCCTGTTCAGCCTCTCCCAATAGCTCAAATCCTCCAACCCTGGCAACATCCTTGTAAATCTTTTCTGAACCCTTTCAAGTTTCACAACATCTTTCCAATAGGAAGGAGACCAGAATTGCATGCAATATTCCAACAGTGTCCTAACCAATGTCCTGTACAGCCACAACATGACCTCCCGACTCCAGTACTCAATACTCTGACTAATAAAGGAAAGCATACCAAACACCTTCTTCACTATCCTATCTCCCTGCAACTCCACTTTCAAGGAGTTAGTAACTTCCACTCCAAGGTCTCTTTGTTCAACAACACTCCCTACCTTACCATTAAGTGTATAAGTCTTGCTAAGATTTGCTTTCCCAAAATGCAGCACCTCACATTTATCTGAATTAAACTCCATCTGCCGCTTCTCAGCCCATTGGCCCATCTGATCAAGATCCTGTTGTAATCTGAGGTAATCCTCTTCGCTGTCCACTACATCTCCAATTTGCAAACTTACTAACTGTACCTCTTGTGCTCGCATCCAAATCATTTATGTAAATGAGAAAAAGTAGAGGACCCAGTACCGAACCTTGTGGCACTCCACTAGTCACAGACCTCCAGTCTGAAAGACAACCCTCCACCACCACCCTCTGTCTTCTACACTTCAGCAGGTTCTGTATCCAAATGGGTAGTTCTCCCTGTATTCTGTGAGATCTAACCTTGCTAATTATGGGGAACCTTGTCAAATGTCTTACTGAAGTCCATATAGATCATATCTACTGCTCTGCCCTCATCAATCCTCTTTGTTACTTCCTCAGCCAATGCATTATATGGAATATGATTTTTTTTTGCATAGGCCACTCAGTAACAATGAACAATGATTCAAAAATATAAGCTGCTTTTAGACAGAGACATTTTGTCTTGTATCATCTCCAAAGAAACATGTCTCAAGACAGAAGGAAAGAGAGAGATAGAGAGAGACATCATGAAACAGCTAGTAGGATGATGTAAAGTAACTGAGCAGCTAAAAATGCCATGTCTACCAATCCAGAAGAAAGGAATCTTCTTTCTGTCCCCAAATCTGCTTTCTGATTGTGAAACTGTTCAACTTCAGAAACCACTGCAGCTGCCAGATCTGATTCGAATTTCTAATCTTTTTGCTTCAATTACAAGGAGTTCAAGCAAAAAGCTCCAATGGCATTTCACAGAGCCTCACTGAGACTTTCTCCAGTGCTCTTCTGCCTTATTGCTGCTTCTTTTAATCTTGATATCTGTAGGTCCTTGTTAGTGATTTCATCTTTTTATCTCTAAGAAACTTTCAGTCATAAGTCATAGTAAACTAATTTTACCTGTTTAAGCCAAATGCTTGACTACTAATCTGTTGTTACTTGCATCATGAAAAGGATGCTACACATGTTATATTAATCTATAGTCCACTGAACCTGTGATGAACATGCCTCGTGATCATGATAATGCGTATAAGAAGCATAAAGTTGCAGAGTACACGAGCAAGATAAATTTAAATGCACCAACAAATCAAATCAAAACCTCCAAAACTTGAAAATGTAACATACCTTGTGTGACACAATAGTGACACATAAGAGAATTGCACAATTTCTATTCACAAGAAATTGACTGTTTCTTCAATATATCACTGTGCAATTAACATATTAATACTATATTAGAAGAGCTATCCCACTATAACTAAAAACAGAAGTTTGTTTTTTTGGCAGAGGCCATATAGTACATTTCACCTAAGAAGTGGTTATGTAATTACATGTCTGCAGTCATGGATGCAGTCATGTGAAATAAGGCCCGGACTAAAGAGCTAAATGTAGTCTGAAGGAATAGTGGATTGGTGCAGAGTAATTGCATCATGAATGCTGCCAGGATAGTAAGCATTGTCATACGCTAACTGCATGTTCAGGGAAAGGAACATTTTGCAGTTGCATTCCATCTTTGCATTTCAATAAAGTACCCTCAAAGAGATGTTTGTGCAGTCAATGGCACTATGTATTTTGGAGTAAAGTTGCCAAAGTCCCAGAGAAGCTCACTAACCTCACTAAGCCAGTATCTATCTGTATCTCTCTGGTCAATGAGAAAACAATGAACCTCTCTCTTTTGATATGTAACAAACTTCCTTCCCCTCCTCAGCATAATTGTGGAAAACAAGTTGGGAGAAGTTATGGGTGTCCTTTCTTACAAAAAACTTATTGTAACAGTCTTCTTCCCAACCATTGGCAGTATTGCCTTTGCCCTGATCTGAGATTGCATGTTTGTCTACAAGTTATGGGAAATTTCCATGAGCACAACTAGTATAAATGGACTTGATGCGTAGACTTTCCTGGCTTAGATTGAGGTATCATAAATGTAAATACAAGATGCTGGCTGGATACATTCTGTGACTGAGACCCCTTTCCTCCATCATTCTTCTCCCTCAGTGAGTAGTTTGTTCTCTTTTCTGCTGCTTCTACTGCATTTCCTACTGTAGTTGTTAAATGAATAGTTGCTTCAACAGCCAGATTTAGAGCACATGGTCTGACAGGAACACGTGAAGTTGAGGTCAACTCCTTTTCAGCATCAAACATTTGTGGAAACTACCAAGAGCTTCGACATATCCAGGCACATCCAGTTAATATCAAATAGTGATTAACCCAGGAGCAATTGAAGATGCTTTTGAATAGCCCCAGTGGGGAGAATCCATACAGAGCGCATGTTCAGAGGTGGGGCTGAGCTAGAGCAGCAAGGTTGAAAATACAGGGTTGACATCAAACCATCGTTAGACACTGTCTGATTTGCCTATTCTGTGTTAACTGACACTGAACCTACATGCCCTACAGAGCAGTATATTACAGGTTTGGTGCCCTACAACACTGAAGAAAACCTATTTCACATTTCACTAGCTCTTCTAAAGAACTATCCATTTAGTCTCACTCTGGTATGCTTACCGCTAACCCTTCAAATTATTCTCTTTCAAATGTAGCATCATTTTGAAAAGTTTGTCAAATCTTTACCCATCTTCCTTTCAGGCCATGCATTCCAGATTGTAACAATTTGTCCTATGAAATATTTTTTTCTCATTGCACTTCTTAGGAGAAAGTGAGGACTGCAGATGCTGGAGATCAGAGCTTAAAAATGTGTTGCTGGAAAAGCGCAGCAGGTCAGGCAGCATCAAAGGAACAGGAGAAGAAGGGCTTATGCCCGAAACATCAATTCTCTTGTTCCTTTGATGCTGCCTGACCTGCTGCACATTTCCAGCAACACATTTTTAAGCTTCAAGTTCTTTTGACAGTTATTTTAAAATATGTGACCTCTTATTGCTGATCCTTCTTGGAATAATTTCTCATCCAGTTAATCATTTAAACTCTTCAGGATTTTGAGTATCTCAGTCAAAAAGGTCTCTTGCTTTATAGAGAAGCATCCCATCTTCTCTCATTTCTCCCTCGTATCTTCAAACAAATTTTGAAGCATTGACAGTAAAGCAAAATGATTTTGATTTGTGGAAAGATTTGGGCTGAAGGACTGGATGGTCAATCCTTGTTCATGCATTCTTCATTTTGGAACAGATATCAGAAATATAATGCATAATTTATAAAGTGAATTGTTAATGAAGAAAACAAAGTGTGAAATACATTCTTTCTGCAGGTTGGAAGTTTCACCACGTTGTTCAAATGATAATGTTACAATATATGATGGGCCTTCAATAAAGTCTCCCGCACTTGCCACAATATGTACTGGATCAAACCATGAATTTACATCGTCATCCAACACTATGACAGTTTATTTTCAATCTGATTCCCATAATACTGGTCCTGGCTTTATTGTTCATTACAGTGAGGTGTCTCCAGGTGAAAGTAAGTAACAAACCACTTCTCTTGATCAGTGTAGTCTGCATTAAAATAGTAAGAGTAGATTTTGCTATGTGAGATTTGCTAAGATTTTCATTTGTTAAGCTTCACGTTATGATCTTACTCTAAAGAAATGCAGTGTAGGAAATACTCACTTGTTTTAGTATTTACTGTCTACGTGAGATTTTTCCCTTTCCATCACCTTATCTCAGTCTTTTAGTGTGCATGTCTATTTTATGTACTTCCAATGAGTGATCTACATTTCTGTTGAAACCGTCAAAGATGTGTGCCTCAATCTTTTCCTATGGCAATTTGTTCTACTCTCTGAGTACATGCGTTTCTTATGCTACACTTGTAAGCAACTATCTTGCATTTTGAGCTCTATTTTTGGATTTTCTCACATTTACCCTCTGCACTCTTTAATTTTAAAGCCTGATGTAGTGATTGAAACAAAGTTGGCCAGGTGGATCTCATGGAGTATGAATCCGCTGATTGGCCCAGGTTAACAGCCCCAATCAGGAAGCCAGTGCTGACAGATATAAACAGGAGTATCAGAGAATCTCTTCCATCTGGGAGCTGGCACTGTGCAACTGGTCAGAGTCCATGTACTGTGCTTGTGTAAATAAAGGGTGACTTGGTTACAGGATACTGGCTTCAGTGCAGCTATTTGACCCACTTTGAGGTCTTTCTGTATTTTTGTTCAAAAGAAAATATACCCTAATCTGTTCAATCATTCTTTTAGTTATGACCTCTGAGTTCTTGTACCATCCCTGTCAATCAATTTTGCATTTTTTCCAGTACTCCCATGTATTTCCCATAGCATGAGAACAGGTCTTAGAACAATACCTTCTCTGTGATTTCGCTGCAGTCCTATACATATCTTCACTGTTGTTGAAACAAATTTCTTAAATTAAATCCCAGCACACTATTAGCATTTTGTATAGTTTTGTTGATGAGATGCCATTTTTAATCACTTGTTGACCTGCAAGTCTAGATCTCTTGCATTTTCTAGCTTGTTCTGTGTTTTTTTTTACAAACTCATATGTAAGTAATTACTTTTTAAACAGAAGTGCATCACCAGATTCATGTAGGTTAAAATTCACTCGCCACTTAACTGCCAGATCTACAGGTTTTTTAAATGTCTTATTTAGACATGTCTTAGGATCAAATATGAAGGTAGGCTAGCCAGTAATATTAGAAATGATAGTAAAAGTTTCTTTCAATACATAAGAAACAAATGACAGGCAAAAGTAGACATTGGGCCACTTCAAACTGATGCTGGAAGGCTAGTGATGGGTGATAAGGAAATGGCTGGAGAACGTAATAAGTACTTTGTGTCAGTCTTCACAGTGGAAGACATGGGTATAATCCCAACAATTAAAAGGAGTCAGGCAGCTGAGTTGAGTATGGTTGCCATTACAAAAGCGATAGTGCTAGAAAAGCTAAAAGGTCTTACAATTGACAAATCTCATGGCCCCGATGGGCTACATCCTAGAGTTCTGAGGGAGGTGGCTGAGGAAATAGTGGAGGCGTTGGTTGAGATCTTTCAAAAGTCACTGCAGTCAGGGAAAGTACCGGATGATTGGAAGATCGCTGTTGTAACCCCCTTGTTCAAGAAAGGATCAAGACAAAAGATGGAAAATTATAGGCCAATTAGCCTAAACTCAGTTGTTGGTAAAATTCTAGAATCCATCGTTAAGGATGAGGTTTCTAAATTCTTGGAAGAGCAGGGTCGGATTAGAACAAGTCAACATGGATTTAGCAAGGGGAGGTCGTGCCTGACAAACCTGTTAGAATTCTTTGAAGAGGTGACAAGTAGGTTAGACCAGGGAAACCCAGTGGATGTGGTCTATCTAGACTTCCAAAAGGTCTTTGATAAGCTGCCACACAGGAGGCTGCTGAGTAAGGTGAGGGCCCATGGTATTCGAGGTGACCTACTGGCATGGATTGAGAATTGGCTGTCTGACAGAGGCAGAGAGTTGGGATAAGAGGTTCTTTTTCGGAATGGCAGCCGGTGACAAGCGGTGTCCTGCAGGGTTCAGTGTTGGGGCCGCAGCTGTTCACGTTATCTATTAATGATCTGGATGAAGGGACTGGGGGCATTCTAGCGAAGTTTGCCAATGATACAAAGTTAGGTGGACAGGCAGGTAGTACTGAGGAAGTGGGCAGGCTGCAGAAGGATCTAGACAGTTTTGGAGAGTGGTCCAGGAAATGGCTGATGAAGTTCAATGTGAGCAAATGTGAGGTCTTGCACTTTGGAAAAAAGAATACAAACATGGACTACTTTCTAAATGGTGAGAAAATTCATAAAGCCAAAGTACAAAGGGATCTGGGAGTGCTAGTCGAGGATTCTCTAAAGGTAAACATGCAGGTTGAATCCGTGATTAAGAAAGCGAATGCAATGTTGTCATTTATCTCAAGAGAGTTGGAATATAAAAGCACCGTTGTGCTACTGAGATTTTATAAAGCTCTGGTTAGGCCCCATTTGGAGTACTGTGTCCAGTTTTGGGCCCCACACTTCAGGAGGGACATACTGGCACTGGAGCGTGTCCAGTGGAGATTCTCGCGGATGATCCCTGGAATGGTAGGTCTAACATACGAGGAATGACTGAGGATCATGGGATTGTATTCATTGGAGTTTAGAAGGTTAAGGGCGATCTATAGAAACTTACAAGATAAAACATGGCTTGGAAAGGGTGGACGCTAAGAAATTGTTTCCGTTAGGTGAGGAGACTAGGATCCATGGGCACAGCCTTAGAATTAGAGGGGGTAGATTCAGAACAGAAATGCGGAGGCATTTCTTCAGCCAGAGAGTGGTGGGCCTGTGGAAGTCATTGCCGCAGAGTGCAGTGGAGGCCGGGACGCTAAATGGCTTCAAAGCCGAGATTGATAAATTCTTGATGTCACAAGGAATTAAGGGCTACAGGGAGAATGCTGGTAAGTGGAGTTGAAATGCCCACCAGCCATGATTAAATAGTGGAGTGGACTCGATGGGCCGAATGGCCTTACTTCCACTCCGATGTCTTATGGTCTTATGGTCTTAGTGGCATCATCTGTAAACTTTGATGATGTTCTATTTGTTTCTAAGTCCAAATCAATAATATATTATTATCCTTGCGAAACAAAATTTCAATCATTCTCCAATCTGACCAACTACTCTGTATATCTGCACTCCAGTTTCCAGATTTTGGTCAATTTAGTTTCCATTCACTTAATTGACAAATGACACCATGTGACCCAAATATTCTGACTTGTGGAAAAAGCAATAGAACAGCAGGGCTTACAGAACAGCAGAACATTATATGAGTCTCACTGCTGATCTCTGTGAAGTCTGACCCGGCAATGCCAACCACTATTGCCTGTAGTTGGGTAGTTTTCTGCCACCCTCCTATATTTTTGTCTGGGCCTACAAGAACCACTTGGTTTATACTGGTAGAGGAAGGCCTCACATGAGTCTAACATGAAGAGACTCTTATCTTGGTAAGACAATATGACTGAAATGAGAGGTAGTCTGTTGAACGAAACAATCAGGTATGAGTTACATAAGATAGACTTTGTAATGAAGATGAGTGGAAGATCCATTAAGATGGGTCTATCCCCTTCAAGATCCTAAGATATTCTGCCTTTCCCCATTATATTTTCCAGCAATCTGAGTAATCTTCATATTAAAAACTAAGTCTAAATAGTTTCACATTTTGAGTTTCCCTATTTGTCTGCAGATCCCAATTGGCCACATTAGCTATTTTTCTACCCACATTATGAAAAATGTACAATGTTATAGTTTACACAGGACACGAAGTGACCTTGTTTGTTGTAATCTGCACCTTATAACATTCTCTTTTTTGTGATATGCGATACGTATCTGCCCAACATAGCCAACCCTGGTCAATTCTACCCTCATGATTTGCTGTAGGTTTGATGCTAGGCTTTTACCTTTAGCCTGTAGTCCTACCTGATGGAGTGATGCTTGTGTTACCTTTCATAACATAAAAATTATATGTAATGCACTACTGAAAGATTCAATAGGTTTTTATCACACCTCCTGGCATCTACATATACACATTCCAATCAGAGACATTTCTGTTTTGGGCTCAGGCTAAGAATAGAATAGAATAGCCTTTATTGCCACGTGCACTCGAAGGAGTGCGGTGAAAAGTTTGTAATGTCGCCTCCTGATGCCACCTTAGGTTCAGAGTACCTCGGTACAGATATTTCAAGTGTTGTCACAGAATTGAAATATATGAAAAATGATTAACATAGGGATACAGAGCTTTAAAAGTCCAAAATGATAATCGAAAGTGACTAAAAGTAGTCAAGTTCGAGTCTCAACTTGAGTCTGTGCCCACTGGGCTTCAGAACATGAGGTTACAATCCCTCCACGTGCTGGCCTCTGTCCAGAACTCGTGCTGATTTCAGAGCAGACCATACACACTCAGCTCCCAATCTAGGACTCAGGCTGCGATTCAGCCCATACTCTCTCTGATCCTGCTCAGGGACACGTCCCATATTTCGGCCTGTGCTCTCCCTGATCCTGCTCTGGGACTCGGCCCATGATTCAGCCTGTGCTCTTCTGATCCCATTCCACGATACGGCCTGCGATTCGGCCCGTGCTCTCCCTGATCCTATTCCGGGACCTGGCCAGTGATTCAGCCTGTGATCTTCTGACCCCTGTCCAAGATCCGGCCTACGATTAAGCCCATGCTCTCCCTGATCCTGCTCTGGGACGGCCCTTGATTTGGCCCAAGCTATCTCTGATCCTGCTCCAGGACACAGTCTGTGATTCAGCCCGTGCTCTCCTTGATCCTGCTCTTGGAAACGGCCCGTGATTCAGCCCATGCTCTCCCAATTCCTGCTCCAGGATCCGGCCTGTGATTTGGCCCGTGCTCTCCTTGATCCTGCTTTGGGACTCGGCCCGTGATTCAGCCCGTGCTATCTCTGATTCTGCTCCAGGATCTGGCCTGCGATTTGGCCCGTGCTCTCCTTGATCCTGCTTTGGGACTCGGCCCGTGATTCGGCCCGTGCTCTCCTTGATCCTGCTCTGGGATCCAGCTTGTAATTCGGCCCGTGTTCTCCCTGATCCTGCTCCAGGATCCAGCCTGCGATTTGGCCCGTGCTCTCCTTGATCCTGCTCTGGGATCTGGCCTGTGATTCGGCCCGTGCGATCTCTGATCCTGCTCCGCAATCCGGCCTGCAATTCGACACGTGCTCTCCCTGATCCTGCTCTGGGACTCGGCCCGTGATTCGGCCCGTGCTATCTCTGATCCTGCTCCAGGACACAGTCTGCAATTCAGTCCGTGTTATCTCTAATCCTGCTCCGGGACTCCACCTGTGATTCAGCCCATGCTCTCCCTGATCCTGCTCCGGGACTTGACCTGTGATTCAGTCCGTGCTCTCTCTGATCCTGCTCTGGGCCTCGGCCCGTGATTTGGCCTATGTTAGCTCTGATCCTGCTCCAGTACATGGTCCGTGATTCAGAATGTGCTTTCTCTAATCCCGCACCGGGACTCCGCCTGCAATTCAGCCCATGCTCTCTCTGATCCTGCACCGGGACACAGCCCATGATTCGGCCCATGTTATCTCTATCCTGCTCCAGGACATGGTCCGAAATTGGGAACGTGCTCTCTCTGATCCTGCTCTGTGACACCTCCCACATTTCGGCCAATGCTTTCTTTAATCCTGCACTGGGACTCCGCTTGCGATTCAGCCCATGCTCTCTCTGATCCTGCTCCAGGAGACAGCCCATGATTCGGCCCATGTTATCTCTGATCCTGCTCCAGGACTCCATCTGCAATTTGGCCCATGCTCTCTCTGATCCTGCTCCAAGATTTGGCCCATGATTTGTTCTGATCCTGCTCCAGCACCCTGCCTGCAATTCAGCTCCTGCTTGTTCTGACCCTGCTCTGACACTCGACCTGCATGCTCTGCACTTGCCTGGGCTCCCGTAAACTGACACATTGGAGGAAAGGTACTACATTCTGCAAAAATGAGGACTCAGCAGGATGATGACAGAGATCCTTAGACCATCAGGTCACATGCTATGATACGGTGATGATCAGATGAGGCATGTCCCTGAAATGTATATTGGATACAAACTGTGACACATAACTTTGCATGGTACACATTATATTTCTTTCCTGAAACTAGTGGTTTAACATGCAATGTGTGTTACTATTGCTACTTTAACTTAATGGTCTATCTTTGTATGTGAGCCTGAACACTAAGTGTTGTTCAGCTGCTCAACACACCAAATGACACGAAGTACAGTTTCAACATCATTAAACAATGATGAATTGATAATTGTAAATGTTGTACAATTCTACCTGGTTCATATGTCAGCAACTTCATCAATATTGCAATTGATAATGAGAAAACGGATTTGAATAATGGAAGCAAAAAGAAAACCATGGGGAATGGATGAGGAAGCAAAACAAATGATAAGAATGGATGAGCATGCATCTGCAATGCTCATATTTGATGCATTTTCTCAAATTTGCATTTTTCTTTAATTGAAATCTAACTCATTTTCTACTGTAAGCAACCTCTCTCGACCAGTATAAAATCAATCTTTTTTTTGTTTAAGTTTGGCCAAGATACAAATAGAAAAATTTAAGTTCTTCAGTAACTTGATACCTCAATGGAACATTCCCACTCAGATGTGATTCCCCAGCAAAGGAAAAACCTGCCAATACTGGAGGGGCATGACTTGTTGATGCTGGTCCCCAAATATTAGCCTGTCTGATTATTGCTCCATAAAATCTAATAAATCATTCAGCAATTCTAGATAGCAGATGAAAGCCAATGAGGATTTCACATTCTGATCTCCATCTAATGACCCTGCTGGTACTGCTGAAGTGCAGACTTTGCTGCAATGTTCTATTTCTCAAGCCCTTCTGTCAAATATCAGCTGGTCAGATGAGGTGTGTTCCTCATCAAATTGTACAAGAATGAGGGGGGCAAATACTTCTGAAGAGTGGAGACAGAAATATGACGACTGTAATACTGATTATTTTATGCTACTCATTTACCCATATCATCATTGTTCCCAGGTGCACAATGTGGAGGAAACCTTGGCCATGATAGTGGATCTTTTGCCAGCCCCAATTATCCACGAAACTATCCAAACAATACAAAATGTACCTGGTATATATTCATGGATTCCAATGAAAGAATAAGGTTGAGTTTTGGTGAAATTCAGTAAGTAACAGTGTTTGCGCTTATTGTAAGGGTGCATATGTCAGATATCAGCTTTATAAGTGATAATAACTAATAAAGTATTTCTAACAAGTTCATTTAAGAGGCATCATTGTTCCAGGTGAGTAATATGCAACTGATATCTGTCACACAGGATAGATGTTATATCAATGAAACATAACATCATAGTGATCTGTCTTATGTAAACTTGTCAGAAGGAAAAAGAAACTTGACTGCTCCTTCTGATCAGTTCCACTCCAACCAGCTTCTCGCTGTGTCACAGAATCACAGAAGAGTCACTGGGAGAATCACTGAATAAAGTCTGATTATAGCCTTTGCATGTGTTTGTGATGGAGGCAGCATGTGATCTTGTGTTACTTGCTCATTATAATAGTAGTGTTACACAGCTTAGAACTTAACACATATCTTACCATAGGGTCTCATTCATGGGAAAAATATCCTATTTACATCTGTACTATTTAAACTTCAGCATCAAAGGTCAGTGCAACTATTAGAATTGGAAGAAGATTTGATCAGGAGAAATAGGAAAAAAGACAGTGCAGGTAGAATACAGTCCAAGATTTTCTGGTACAGGATGAGTGGTCCCAGTGCAGGAGGTGGACATAAAGAGTGAGGTCTTCTTCCTACAGAGTCTGGAGGTCCCCTAGACAGGCACTAAGAAGGCAGTGAGAGCAGAGAGCCACTGCTGTCAATTCCAAGCATTGTACCCCAGTGGATGTGCAGCCACATTACCTCAAATGAATGGTCAAGGTTATTGAATTAAATGTCAAGTCCTTACAAATGAACCAGCAGCCTCAATGCAGGTGACCTATTCCATTCTGTATTAAGTAGTAAGTAGTATTCACCAACTCACCACACCTTCACACAATGAAAACTGCTACAATCACTCATATTCACATCTCTTACCTGACACCGTGGGACTGCCAGCTACTCTTCAATAACAGCTGCATTACCACCTAACAACCTTCCCTTTCTATTGCAGGACATAGGCCATAACTAATCTATATTGATGTTTATTCTCCAATATTCTTTCCTTCCATCCACCTTGCCTCAGCCTTTCAGTCTATATATCTATTCCATTTTGTCCCTTGAAGTCATCTGCTTTTCCTCTGAAAGTAGCTGAGCTGTGTGCTTTGACCTGCTCCTGCAATAATGTGTTCCACCTCTGAATAAAGTTTCTTCTTTTCTCTTTATTGGCTTTGTTGGTAACCTGCTTACATTTTGAGTTGCATTTTTTGGTTCATCTCAAATTTATGTTGCCCAAACTAGTCCTGATTTAAAAGATCTCTATCACATTATTCTGGATTTGTATTCTAAAGGAAACAATCCCTAATCTGTTGAATCATTGCTGATAGTAACGGTGATTGGCAAGAACTCATACATTACTATGAACAGTCAGTTTTGCACTTTTTCTAGTGATTCTATTAATATTTCAGAATATAAGAACAGAATTGTACTCAGTGTTTTATTGTGGCCTCAATATGGCCCGATGGTTCTGAGTTTCTGAATTAGAATCATTGGACTTGAAACATTAATTCTATTTCTCTCTCAATAGATGCTGCCAGACCTGTTCAGTTTCTATAGCATTGGCTATTGAAGCCTTGGTCAGTGAAAAGACTGGAACAATAGAACATGACTCTTTGTTTTGATCTGTTCTACTTTCTCATATCCCACTTACCTCATATCACACATTATACTTTCATCCCCAAACAGCAAAAGGCGAGATTGTGAATCTTCACTATCAGTTGTGAAACAATTATGCTTACCAAAGGGCCATATTCAGATTGTGATAGATGTCCACTGATTGTCTGCTGGGCATGGGGAAAATCAGATTTATGGAGCCAGAAATGGAGCAAAGACAACATGGTTGCTTCAAATAATAAGCTGCACGTAAAAGCCAGAGCAGCATAGAGGATGACAGAGCCATTGACACATCGATGTCATTGGCTCAGATGGGTTGTGAGGTGAATATGGAGTAACAACCCTGGCAGCATAGGGAGGTCACCTGACCCCAAGGAGGACAGTAAATGGTAATGTGGACACAGCTCTGGGAAATTTGAGTCCAGTGATGGAGGAGAAATATTCTTCGCAGGTAAGACAGTCTCATGTGACTATGTTCAATGACTAGGAGAAAGTGAGGACTGCAGATGCTGGAGATCAGAGTCGACAGTGTGGTGCTGGAAAAGCACAGCAGATCAGGTGGCATCCAATGAATAGGAGATTCGACTTTTTGGGCATAAGCGCCTGTAAAAACACCATCCTTTATTGCCAATTCCTTCGCCTCTGCTGCATCTGTTCCCAGAAGGACCAATATCACCTTAGAAAATCCCAGGTGGCCTCCTTCTTCAAAGATCACAATTTTCTCTCCCACATAGTCGATGATGCCCTCCAGCGTATCTCCTCTACTTCCCAAACTATGGCCTCGAACCCCACTCCTCCCAACGCAACAAGGACAGAACCCACCTGGTCCTCACCTTTCACCCCCCCCCAACTTCTGTATACATTTCATCTTACTCCGTCACTTCTGCCACCTACAAACAGTTTCCACCACCAGAGATATATTTCCTTCCCCATTCCTATCAGCGTCCGGAGAGAACATTCTCTCCGCAACCCCTTCATCAGATCCACGCCCCCCACCAGCCCACACCCCACTCCCAGCACCTACCCCTGCCACCGCAGGAAATACGAAACCTACGCCTCAACCACTCCCCTCACCTCCATACAAGGTCCCAAAGGATCCTTCCAAATCTAACAGAAATTTACCTATACCTCCACCAATGACATCTACAGTATCCGTTGCACCCAATGGTCTCTGCTACATCGGGGACACAGGACGCCAACTTGCAGATCATTTCAGAGGACATCTCTGGGACACCCGCACCAACTAACCCCCACCACCTTGTGGCTGAATACTTCATCTCCCCATCCCACTCCACCAAGGATATGCAGGTCCTGGGCCTCCTCTATCGTCAAACACTTGCCACCCGAAACCTGGAGGAAGAATTCCTCATATTCCACCTGCAACCACATGGGATCAATATGGATTTCAACAGTTTCCTCATTTCCCCCCTCCCCACATTATCCCAGTCCCAAGCCTCCACCTTGGCACCACTCTCTTGACCTGTTCATCACCTTTCCTATCTATCCACTTCACTCTCCTCTCTGACCTTTCACCTTCTTCCCCACCTTCAGCTACCTATTGCATTCCCAGCTACTTTCCCATCAGCCTCAACTCCTTCCTATTTATGTGTTAGGCTTCTCCCCCAGCACACAAGCCTTATTCCTAATGATGGGCTTATGTCCGAAACGTTGATTCTCCTGCTCCTTGAATGCTACCTGACCTGCTGTGCTTTTCCAGCAACACACTCTCGACTATGTTCAATGACTGCCCACCGTAGTAACCAAATTGCCAAAATAAATTTTAGGATCTATCAAACTAGGTTTCCCCCTGAAATCTGATGTATTCAGTATTACCATAAACTGGGATTATAACAACATGAAGTTCTTGTGCCTGTTATCTTAAAATTTGATACCTTTTGCTGCTAATCCTTCTGGGGATAACTTATCATTTAACCTTACAAAACCATTCACGATTTTGAGCACCGCCATTAAGTAGTATCCTACATCACCCTTTTTTATGGAGAACAAGCCCAACTTCTCTTGATTTTGTCCCAGATGTACAAATATTAAAGCAAATTACATGCAATTTGTGCAAAGAATAGGGTCAGATTACTGAATGGCTAAACCTTGTTCAATGTTTGGTTATTTTTTAAATAGATATCCTAATTATGGTGAATGGATTATGCTTTTTTTAATAGTATAAATTGTAAAAACTATTCTCTCTGCAGGCTGGAAACCTCGCCCCATTGTTCAAATGATTATGTTGCAATATATGACGGACCTTCAACAAATTCTCCTGTACTTGCCACAATATGTACTGGTTCAAGCCATGCATTTATATCCTCATCCAACACTATGACTATTTATTTCCAATCTGATTCCCATGATACGGGTCCTGGCTTTACTGCACATTACGACAAAATGCCTCAAATTGAAAGTAAGTGATAAAATACCTCTGTTGATTGGAATCATTTCGGTTAAAATGATAGAAAAATGATTCAACATGCGTGATTACTTTGAAGGAGTCACTAAGAATTTGCTAAGGTCCCCAATTCAGCATGCTTCGCATTATGGTGCTTCTGAGGGACAGGATAGTGAGCTGTGAGGAGGATAGAGACATGCTTCAATGTGCTTTGGAGAAGTTGAATCAGTGGTGAAATGCATGGTAGATGTAATATAATGTGGATAAATTTGAGGCTATCCACTTTGGGGCCAAAAACAGGGAAATGGATTATTATCTGAATGGCTATATATATATAGAGAGAGAGAGAAGAATTCTGCAACGAGACCTGGGTGCCCTCGTAAACCAGTTGCTGAAAGTAAACATGCAAGTGCAGCAGACAATAAAGAAGGAGAATGGCACGTTGGCCTTCACAGCCAAAGGAGTTGAGTACAGGAGCAGGGATGTCTTGCTGCAATTATGCAGGGCTTATGTAGACCAATATTCCACACAAGGAGTTTTGTTCTCCTTATCTGAGGAAGGATGTTCTTGTTACAGAGGGAATGCAGCAAACATTTACCAGACTGATTTCTGGGATGGCAAGACTGATGTATGAGAAGAGGTTGTATCAGTTAGGATTATATCCACTGGGGTTTAGGAGATTGAAAGGGAATTGCATAGAAACCATAAAATATTAATAAGACTAGACAGGGTAGATACAGGAAGGATGTTCTCAATGGCAGGGAAATACAGAACCCGGGGGTCACAGTCTAAAGATAGAGAGTAAACCATTTTGGATTGATATAGAAGAAATGTCTTCAGCCAGAGAATACCGAGCCTGTGGAAATCTATCACAGAAAGCATTTGAGTCCAAAATATGGTCTGATTTAAAGAAAGAGTTCACTTGGGGTTAAAGGGATCAAAGGATATGGGGAAAGTGGGAAAAGGCTATTGAGTTTGATGATCAGCCTTGATAATAACAAATGGTGGAGCAGGCTCAAAGGATCAAATGGCCTATGCTTGTTCATATTTCTATGTTGCTATTATATAGGGAATTGTATAAAATATATTGCATAGAAATAGGGCAACATGAATATGTTGCTATTCATTCTCCACGCAAAATTTCTTCTTTTCCAGTGACCTTACCTCATTCCTTCAGTGTATATTTCAATTCTATTTGTCTCATGTAGTCATCTACTTTTCCTTAGAAAGTATCTGAGCTGTGTACCTCAACTCTTTCCTTTAGTAATGTGTTCCCATCTCTGACGAAAGAAATTTCTTCTTTTATCCCTGTAGGATTTGTTAGGAACAGGCCTGTATCTTGAGGTTGTTTTTGGTTTCCCTCAAACCTAGTCTGCCCAGACTGGTCCTAATTTGAAATACCTCTATGTCATTCTGAATTTGTATTCTAAAAGAAATAATGCCTAATCTGTTCTGATAGTTGCAATGTATGAGTTCATGTACTACGTTTGTCAAAAATGTTTGCACTTCTTCCTGTGTTTCCATAACTTATTCTTTTGTTGACTTGAGATGCTGTTTTTGTTGATTTATTCATTTGCATTTTGCAATCTCTTCCTTTTCAAGCTCACTGTGTACTTTCTTATTATCTAAATATAAGTGATGTATCAGTTTTAAACAGTAGTGCATCACAGATTTATGTAGGTTGAAATTCATTTGCCACTTCAGTGCCTGGTCTACAGGCTTTTTAAATGACTTCTTTATTGATATCATCTGTAGTCTCTGATACCTGTTTCTAAATCGAGATCATTAATATATGTTATGAATTGCAATGATCACAGAGGTAATCCTTTTGGAATAGTCCTTTCAATTGTCCTTAGTCTGCACTTCAATTCCATTTTTTTGGCCAATTTACTTTCCAATTAGTTAATTTTTGGTTGTGTTCTGAGTCGATTATGCATGAAATAATGGTAATGAAAAGATATAGAACAATATAATTCTAATTAGTTGCATGATGTTTTTTCATTCATTTTCCCTTTATAACTTTCTCCTCATTAAATTGCTTTCCTGAAACTTGTGATTTCAATGCGATTCTGTGTTACACACAACTGCAGCTATTTTAATCAAGTGACTTTTCTTTGCATGTGAGCCTGGTCAATAGTTACTTGCAAGCTGGAACACAACAAACATCGCACAGTACAATTTCAATGTAGTTAAACATTGACGATATGTTATTTGTAAATTTTGTACAAATGCACCTGGTTTATATTTCAGTGATTTTGTAAATGTTGCAAATTTAAGCAAGCAAATGGATTTTTAACAATGGAAGTGAAATAAACTCTGCAGAATAGGTAGCATGAAATTGCGTTCAGATTTGGCATGTTTGTCAAATTTTAGCTTTGTTGAATTGAATTGAAATCTAATTCATACTACGCATAAAAACTGTCACATTGACTGGTATAAAATGTATTTCTTTTGTATAATTGGAAGGAAAATACAAACACAAAGCTCTGGAGTTCTTCAATAATTGAAGCATTCCTACGCAGATGTGAAGCCCCCAGTAATGAAATAGCTTTTCCACACTGGAAGACATAACTTACTGCTCTTTGACCCCATATTTCCAAAACGCACCTGGTTAGTTACTATTTTATAAAAGAGTAGTTCAGCAATTCTGATAGCAATGAAAATTTCCTGTTCTGAACTCCATCCATTGAACCTGTTGGAACTGTGAGCAGGATAATAAAAACAGCAAAACAAGACCAAACTGAAATTTCCCCAACAGTAATGGTGGGTATCAGCTCCCACTATCAAATCTCAACTAAGATATCAACTAGTTAGTTGAGGTCTGTTACTCATCAAATTATACCAGAGCTAAAGGGACAAATTCTAAAGAAAAGGGAAGACAGAAATGGAGGAGAAAAATAATACATCCTATATGTGCTAGTCATTTACTCATCATTGTTTCCAGATACACAATGCGGAGGCAAACTTAGTGGTGACAATGGATGTTTTGCTACCCCCAATTATCCACGCAATTATCCAAATTCTGCGACATGTATCTGGCATATAACTATGGACGATGATGAAAGAGTAAAGTTGAATTTTATTGATATTCAGTAAGTAACAGTGTTTCCACTTATTCATTGCAACTGTGTAGTATGTCAAAGGTTCTTTTGTGAATAGATGACATTTTGGGATAGATTCATTTAAGAGGTATCATTGTTTCAGTTGAATAGTTCTTAACTGATACGTATTCCTCAAAGTAGATGTTATGTCATTCAGAAATTATTGTCATTGTGAATGGTGTTTGTTAAATTGAGGGTGGTAAATACGAGGGTGATCTTGTTAATGTTGATCTTGCTTTGCACACCTCCTGTGCAGTGTAACCTGTATGCCTCACTCTGTCTAAGCACCCTATGACCTGTACATCCTGCTTGCTATGATCTGCCTATACTGCTCACAAACAAAAGCTTTTAACTGTACTTAGATACAATGAGTACAATAAATTAAACCAAGAAAATCAATTGAGTGATATTTCTGATTCATTCATCTCTAGCTAGATGTCATTCAGCTTCTCATAGCATCACAGAATTGCAGAAGAATCTTTGGGAGACTTGCTGATGAAGACAGATACAACTGCTACCTTATTAAGGGCCCTTATGGCACAGTGGCAGTGTCCCTACCTTTTGAGCCAAGTTGCCCAGTTTTAAGTCCTACCTGTCCCAGAGGCGTGTAATAATATCACTGAGCAGTTTAATTTGAAAATACATTTAAAAAGAAAAATGTCAGCATTGGTGACTGAGGCAGTACTTGTTGCCCAAGTCCAATTTGTCTCGAGTAAGTGGTAGTAAGTTGCTTCCTTGAACTGCTGCAGTCCATGGTAGCCCCACACATTGATAGGGAGTGAAATCTCGGAGGTTGACTCAGGTGACACTGAAGGATTGATGATTTTTTTTCCAAGTCAGGATGCTGGGTGGCTTGGAGTGGTAATTGCTGCTGGTTGTGATCCCATGTATCTGCTGCACTTGTCCTTCTAGATGTCAGTGATCATACTTTTGGAAGGTATTTTCTAGGGAACCTTGGTGAATGCATTTTGTAGATAGTACACACTGCTGCTACTAAGTGTTGGTGATGAAGGGAGTGAATGTTTGTGGATGTGGCACCAATCAAGCAGGTAATTTTGTCTTGCAGGGTGTCATGTTTCTTGAGTGTTGTTAGAGCTGCACTCATCCAAACAAATGAGGAGTATTCCATCACAGTTCTGACTTGAGTCTTATAGATGGTAGAAAGGCTTTGTGGAGTCAGGAGGTGAGTTATTCACTGCAGGATTCCTAATCTCTGACCTGTTCTTGCAGCCACAGTGTTATAATATGGTTAGTTACGTTTCTGCTCAATGGTGACCCCCCCAGGATAGGGGGGATTCAGTGATGGTAATGTTATTCACTACATAGGGATGACAGTCAGATTGCCTTTTGTTGGCAATAGTCCTCGGCATGAATGTTATTTACAGGTTGCACTACATAACTATTTGGCGTAAAGGGGCAATGCAACTGGACCTGGAAGAAGATCTCTGCAGGAAAGAGAATAAAAATGGCATAACATTTTTACGGGTGAGGACAAAAATGCAAACAGTCAACGCACCATTTTCCTGTTGCTGTTCCTAGCCCAAGTTCATGGAGCACAAGGGAAAATCTTCCAAGATATTTCCCAATCCACTTGTGTTAATAATTAAGATTATGAAAGAGTTTATGGGAGCAGATTGAGCACCGGATTCAGATCTTGATGGAGATGCACTGTCTTGAATGCCAGGCATGGGATAGACCAGGTGCATGGAGGTTGCTATATAATAGGGGAGGCAGCAATGGTTGCCACAACAAATTATTTCAGTGTTTAAAAGGCAAAATTGCAAGAGGATCACACAGCTATGTCACATCAGAGCCATTGATTCAGTGGAGGTTGTGTTCTGTAAGATCCTAAGCAATGCTGGGGAATTGGGAGGTCAGCTGATTTCAAGGAGGGTAGAAACTGACCTCAGGGATGTGACACTTATAGTTTGAATCTCGTGATGGAAAAGGAATATTTTATACAGGAAAAGCCAAATCTTTGCATCGGGATACAGAGAATAGGATTAAGGGGTAGGATGGGAAAAGGTATCATACCCTCGGCATAGGATCTGCAACTGAAGATTAAGTTTCTTGTGGATAATTGCAAAACATTGCTGGAGGTGACTGTGACTATTCACCCAGAGAGCCACATTGCACAGACGGCCTCAGCTCACAATAGTGCTCAACCTCCATTACCCATTCTGTCAAAAATTGCGACGTCGAATCAATTCGCCTCTGGCTCCTTTACCTCAGAATCTACTGTGGTGCTTTGCAGATAGATGGACATCATTGCATCTCATAGGACCCTGCCATTTCATCAAGAGCTGGACAGTACACATGGAAGATCCCCCCAGACTCATAGGCCAGTGGGTTTTGTCACATTGCTGAATTTCCCTGCATGGAGAACATTGTTGATTATGTCCACAGTCACCTCAAGGCAATGAGTAGCTAGCTAGTGAGATACATCAACTGGAATGCTTTCACTCCCTCAGTGTTGAAGTGTCTGGGATCACAACGAAAGTTTCATACACATGTGCATTAACTTCGCTAACAGTAGCTGTGACTCTCCCATTCTCCAAAAATGCAGACTTCTACAGCTCTTCATTCCAATCTCTGGGTCTTCTGTTTGATTGTGTAATGGTGCAACTCTAATAGCATCTATGGTGCTAGATGCTAGCAGAGGCAGACGTGGCTTCCTTTTGAAGGGCATGCCTTGCAAGGCTCTTAGCCTGAAGCACAGCTTTGCATGTGATAGACTGTATTTGAACATAGCTTGCTTGCTTTTTGTGTCCTAGCTGCAGTGTCAATACTGTTTTGCTAGCCCTAATGTTTCCAGGCATTGCTGTCAAACTTTAATGACTGCATGTTTTTAGCCATCTGCTTGCAATGAATCATGTCTTTATTCCCCCAGCTGTTATTTATGAAAAAATTTGAATGGTGTAGAGTTAATTATCAACTCCATTAATTGCTCTGACAGATCAGCCTCTTGCATTTGTTGCCCTTGTTATGGCATCTACTCGCAAATTAGTCTACTGACATCTGTGGTTGTTGCCTGTAGTATAAGCAGTAATTTTTCATGTTGATGCTTACACTCAGCTGGTCTTTTCAGACTTTCCTTGCCTTTGTAGGGCCTGTCTGGACCTCCGCAGATAAACCCAAGCGACTGATTGTGTGCAACCATTCAAATCAACTGCTATCAATATCTGCACACCTTACTTACCTGGTTTTGCAACTGCTTTATCTGTGAAGCCTTGCTGAATCCTTTGTTTAAAAGGTTTGAACCCATATCGCAGATCCATAATTTTCCATTACATGGTGGGGGATTTGATATTTATCCTTCTTGCTGTTCTCTTAGCTTTTCATTTTTTGTTTAACTTTGCGCACCTTATATTCTTTCAGCACTGTACTTAGTGTTCCTTTTTGTTTTTGGCTTGAAATTTACTTTAGAGCTTGTTACATTGGCTCTGTGTTGTAGCCCACGTGTTTAAATGTCTACATACTTTCTCTTAGCTCAGTATGGGGCTGACCCCCAGCAATTATACAAATTTGAAAAAAAAACCCTTTTGTAGGGACTTTGAATAAACTTTCCATCTGCATAAATGTGACCAACTTGGAAATACTCAAAGATTGAGAAAAAAGCCTAAAATCATTTGGTTTCCATATTGTGAGTACTCAGAATTGCTGTGAAACCTGTTTGCTGCTGTTCTCTATAATGATTGTAAAAAACGTTTGCCAGCTGGATATCATAGAATATGAGGTCCATGACCGGGGCTATTAATCCTGGGGTGGCCTTGCTGACATAAAAAGATTGAGTGTCAAGGATACTGACATTCTGGTGCCTGACTCTATACAAGGCAGTATTATAGTCAAGGACTCTTATAAATAAAGGGTGACTTGGTGACAGGATACCAGACTCTGTCGAGTTATTTCAGTCTCCTTGGATTCCCAACTTGTAAGGCTTGTTTCTTCTTTGTTCTTACTTTCATATAAAAATAGTCACAGGTACATTCCATGTAGTAATATTTTTGTGATATCCAAATGTAACACAGATGAGGTACGTGGATTCCATTCACTTGAAGATCTCTGGTTTATTTACACCTAATTGAATATACACAATACAAAGTAATCTCCAGAAGCAGTGTGAGCTGCCGTGCAGACAGCTTTGGGCATGTGACAACATCTATGTACTTGGTTTATTTGCATGCTGATCGCTTGCTGAAACATAAATTGCCAAAGTGTTTAGATATTGCTCCAAGTGCAAATGGAAAGTTGGGACTGGATGACAGGGTGTGCAATGTTTGTTTCACGTTTCCTGATTTTTTGGTTAGGAAGTAAATTTTCAACAGTAAAATAAAATGGAAAAACATTCTCTCTGCAGGCTGGAAGTTTCCTCACGTTGCTCAAAAGATTATGTTACAATATACGATGGGCCTACAACAAGTTCTCCTGCACTTGCCACAATTTGTACTGGACTGAACCATGAATACACGTCATCATCCAATACTCTGACTGTTTATTTTCAATCTGATTCTCATAATTCTGATCATGGCTTTGCAGCATATTACAATATGGTGTATCCAAATCCAAGTAAGTGTTAGTATTACTTTTGATTAGCGCAGTTTAAATTGGAACAGTAGGTAAATGATTTAACATGTTTGATTACTTTCAGAGAGTCAGAAAGGATTTGCTGAGGTCTCCATTCATTTTGCTTCACATTATGAGGGTTGTATTGTCAAGATTTGCATAGAGTATGTGCTTTGGAATAACAGTCCAGTCTTGAATCACTAACTTGGTCCACCCCAGTCCAACACCGGCACCTCCACATCATCCCAGTCTTAAAGAAGGGTTAATACCCGAAACGTTGATTTCTCCACCTCCTGTTGCTGACTGGCTTGCTGAGTTCTTCCAGCCTCCTGTTTGTTGATCTATGGTAGCATATTTTGCTGTCTGGGTAAACACTTTTATCTTAATTTCCCTATTGGATGTTTTATATTTTGGGCCTGTATTTCGCTCATATTTAAATGCCAAAGCTACTCATAATTTTAAAGACCCAGAATTAGTCATTTTGGATTTCGGTTCACTTGATCCTAATAACCATAATCTCTCAGTTCTGGAACCAGTCTTGTTCATTAATATGACACTTTGCTTCAACATCTCTATGTTGTTCTAATAATATAGAGAACAGAGTAATATTATAGAGAACAGAACTGTGCACTGTTTTTGAGTATGGCCTCATCACAGTCCAATACAAGTTTGGCATATCTTCACTGCTTGTGCTTCAAAATAAATCCCAATGCTCTGTTGGTAACTATAATTGTTTCATTGATGCGCAATGCTGTTTTTAATGATATATTCATTTCGGAGCTGAGATCTCCACTTTTCTAGCCCATTTAATATTGGTTTTACAATCTAATGTACAGGTGATGTTTTAAAACCAAACCACCCATTTATTTATGTTAAAAGTCATTTACCACTTAGCTGCCTGGTTTATACATTTTCTGATATTTTATTCATTCGGATCATCTAAAAGTTAGATCCATTGCCATAAATTACAAATAATAATTGTCCCAATGCTAAACCTTGTGAATCATCACTTTCAATTTTTCTCCTATCTGAATAGCTATACTGTAGCTCTACTCTTGTCTTTTCTTTTACAGTTTAATTTTCATTCGGGTGGTTATCTCACTGCATCTTCCAATTTTTGTTATAATTTTGAGAAACAGTGAGTGCATAGACGAGCATAAAATGCAATGGAGGGAGAAAATTGTCACCTGTCGAAACAGTGAAAGGACATAGAGTGGTGGATAGATTGAGACTTCAGTTTGGCACATAAAACAATTTAAATAAAATGCGAATTTGCAAAAGGTGGATTTTGGATTAGGGCATTGAGAGCAGCAGAGACACACAGCGTACATACACTCAGTTTCAGGATAGCTGAAATTCTGCATAAAGTGCCAAATCTGAACATTGCAATGCTTACCCATTTTATATGGTCTATTTCACTTCCATTAATTGAGGGGAAAATACAAACATAAAGCTTTGGAGTTCTTCAGTAACCCAGTGACTCAGTAAAACATTTCTGTTCAAATGTAGTGTTTTCAGCAACAGAAATCCTGTCAACGCTGGAGGGCAAAACCTATCGCTCTCTGTACCTGTTTCACAAACATAGTCCTGATCAATTTTTACTCCATTAGAACAATAAAGTATTATGTATTTCTGAGTATTAGATGAAAATCAATGAGGATTTCGTCTTCCTGATCTAAATCCAATCAGTCCGCTAGGACTGCAATTTTCAGATGGTAATAAATAACAAAATTGGACTCTAACATAACAGGACGTATTAGCCCTCACTGTTAAATCTCAAATAAGTTATCAGCAAGTTAGGTGAGATATTCTGTTTGTCAAATTGCACCTGAGATAAGAGGCAAATTCTCAGGAAGAGTGGTGATGGAAATATGGAAGGTCAAAAATACTGCCTATTTTATGTTACTCATTTACTTATTTCATCATTGTCACTAGGTATGCAATGTGGAATGAAACTTGATAATAATAGTGGATGTTTTGCCAGCCCCAATTATCCGAAATACTATCCAAATAATGCAAAATGTATCTGGAATATATTTGTGGATAATGGCAAAAGAATAATGTTGAAATTCATTGATATTCGGTAAGTAGCAGACTCATTGCAACTGCATAGAGTGTGAGAAATATGGGGGGGGCGGGGAGGGGGTTTTAGTGAGGGAGGGTGGGAGTATCCCCAATTTACAAATAACCAAAAGAACTGCAGATGCTAGAAATCTGAAACAAAAACAGGAATTGCTGGAAACTCTCAGCAGGCCTGGCAGTATCTGTGGAGAGAAATCAGAGTTATTGTTTCGGGTTCAGTGACCGTTTTTCAGAACACATTCTGAAAGTTGAATTGCCACAACTTTTCCAGCAATTTTTGTTTTGTTCCCAAGTCACAAATGTCCAATTTATGAACACTTGTACTTAAAAGGATGTAATTGTAAAGACCAGTTTTAAGAAGATACTGAGGGGAACAGCTACTTTATGTTGTCTTGCATTATGTTCCAACTTGCATATAAATCAATTTGCAGATGGACATGGGAACAGAACCTGTTTGCAACCTGGGAGCTGCCTGTATCTGTTATGCAACTATGAATACTATAAGTAACTATTCCCAATGAATTCATTTATATTCATTTTCTCGTGATGCAGACAGTTGCAAATCATGTGTTGTCTGCACATTATAGTAATAATATTATGCAGAGAAGTACTAGACCCACTGTTTTGCGACTCCCTCATCAGGTCCACTCCCTCCGCGACTCCCTCGTCAGGCCTACTCTCTCCACGACTCCCTAGTCAGGTCCACTCCCTCTGCAACTCCCTCATCAGGTCCACTCCCTCCGCAACTCCCTCGTCAGGTCCACTCCCTCCGCGACTCCCTCATCAGGTTCACTCCCTCCGCGTCTCCCTCGTCAGGTCCACAGCCACCCACCAACCCAACCTCCACTCCCGGCACCTTCCCCTGCAACCGCAAGAAGTGCAAAACTTGTGCCCACACCTCCCTCCCCTCACCTCCCTCCAAGGCCCCAACAGATCCTTCCATATCCATCGCAAATTCACCTGCACCTCCACACACATCATTTACTATATCCATTGCACCTGATGTGGTCTCCTTTACATTGGGGAGACAGGCCACCTACTTGCGGAATGTTTCAGGGAACACCTCTGGGACACCCACACCAACCAACCCAACTGTCCCGTGGCTGAACACTTTAACTCCCCCTCCCACTCCGCCAAGGACATGCAGGTCCTTGGCCTCCTCCATCGCCAGACCCTGACCACACGACGCCTGGTGGAAGAACGCCTAGGAACCCTCCAACCTAGGAACCCTCCAACCACACGGGATGAATGTAGATTTCTCCAGCTTCCTCATTTCCCCTCCCCCACTTTATCTCAGTCCCAACCCCTGGATTCAGCACCACCCTCTTGACCTGCAATCTTCTTCCCGACCTCTCCGCCCCTACCCCCTCTCCAGCCTAACACCCTCACCTTCACCTCCTTCCACCTATCTTATTCCCAGCACCCCTCCCCCAAATCCCCTCCCCCCTACCTTTTATCTCAGCCCGCCTGGCACACCAGCCTCATTCCTGAAGAAGGGCTTATGCCCGAAACGTCGATGTCTTGCTCCACAGACGATGCCTGGCCTGCTGTGTTTTTCCAGCATCACATTTTTCAACTCTGGTCTCCAGCATCTGCAGTCCTCACTTTTTTCCACTGTTGAGTTGCCACACATCTAAACAGAAAGCCCAAATTCACAAGAGGCGAGAGCTAATTACAGTTAGCCAGCTAGTCTACATTACTGAAAGAGGCACTCCAGCCACTCCTGGAAATTACTTAACTGTGAGACTTAACTCAATTGCAGTTGTAGATGAAGCTTGGAAACTGTTATTTAATGATTCCAAATAGCTACAAACCATACCAAAAACCTTAAGTTATTTTGCCAATTCTTTTAAAGTTTGTTTCCTTACTTTGCTGATCCTCCTGGGAAAAAGTTTCTCATTATTTAACCTATCAAAAGCCATTATGATTTTGAGCAACTCTGTCAAATGTTGCCTTAAACCACTCTAAGGAGATCAAAGCCACTTTCTTATGTCCCTCCCTTGGATGATCATATAAATTACTTACAATTTTCCTGAAAGTGAATGCTATTTAATTCTAATATTTAATTTGTGTGAAGATTGCGGCTGGATTAACGCTTGTTCTTTTTCTCCTTATGTTTTTGAACAGATTTCTGACAAATGTTATTTTTGCAGTAAATTACTAACAGTAGAAATAAAACATAAAAAATATTCTCTTTGCAGCCTGGACGTTTCCCCACATTGCTCAAATGACTCTGTTACAATATATGATGGGCCTTCAACAAATTCTCCTGCACTTGCCACAATATGTACTGGGTTAGGCAATGTATTTACATCATCATCCAACACTTTGACTGCTTATTTTCAATCTGATTCCCACAATACTGGTCCTGGCTTTTTTGCATATTACGTAGAGGTGTCGCCAGGCAAAAGTAAGTACTAAATTACCTCTCTTGATCAGTGCTATTCAAATTAGAAAAATCTGTTGATTCAATATGGGTGACTTCATTCAGAAAGTTGGTAAGGGTTTACTAAGATCACTCGTATTACACTTCACACCATGATCTTGTTATATGGCATTGCAAAAAATATGAAACAAAGAAAAAGGACACAAAATGAAACTCTGTGAGTGTTTATACTTCACGTGCGATTTTGTATTTCCTGTCTGCTTTGGCTCAGTCTTTCAATGAAAATTCCTATTCTAGTTTCTCTCATGTGGTCATCCACTTTTCATAAGAAATTGCCTAAGCTGTGTGCCTTACCCATCTCCTGTGATAGTGTTCCACTCTCTGAGGAAATAAATTTCCCATTACTTCCCTATTAGATTGACTAGCAACTGACTCATATTTTGGGCCACTGTTTTTGGATCCTCTCATTGTTGCACTGGCCAGAAAATTCTTAATTTTGAAAATGTCTGTCAGATTTTCCAGGTTTTTTTTGGCGACAAACAATTGCAATGGTTCACAGCTCATGGTAACTATTATTTCTCAGTTCTGCTACCATCCTTGTTCATCAGTTTTGCACTTTCTCCAATATTTCTGTTTTAGACTGTGGATAACAGAACTGCGCTCAGTACTTTTATGTGGTTTCGCCATGGTGCCATACATATTTAATGTAACTTCATCACTGGTGAATTACATACCCTAGAAATCAATCCTGTTCACACTTTAAATTGTTTTCTTGGTATTCGGTGATGTATTCACCTGTACCCAGACTTACCATTTGCTTTTGCAGCCCATTTGGTCATTTTTATTGTTTGATATTTAAGTCTTATCACTTCTTTATAAATGAAAATGCATTACACCATTTATATTTGTTAAAACTCATTTACCAGTGAATTGCCTGGTGTGTAAATGTAGTAATGTTTTCTAAATTGACATTGTTTGTAAATTTTGACATTGTGCTACTTGTTTCTTAATTCAGGTAATGAATATAAATTGGATGGGTCAAGATAGTGATTAAACGATTCTCTGGGCCAAAAGGGAGGGTTCAGTGCTATCATTGGTTGGGTCCTGAAGGTTGGATTAAGGCTGGTGGAAGTGCTTCCATTGCCTTGACTAGTTTACTGTGAATGTGCAGTACGCACTGCAGAAGGTGGTATGGGCAGTAATGATCTACTGTGTACTTCACAACCTGGTGCTGCAATGTGGAGGATCAATGTTTCAAACAGAAGGACATGAGGAACATCAGCCCTTCTTAAATGATGAGGATTTGTTAGAGCTTGAGGAAGAAGCCGTAAATCCAACTAAGCTTTTCATGGATGACAGGGCCATGAAGAAATATACAAGAGAAGCTGAGGAAAGCAACATTGTCACATCAATAACACATCTGCATGACCTCCATCACCATTTTGGGGTATCAACTTAGACTTGTTATTGTTCCTTGCAAATAATAAACTGTGCTCTCTAGCACTTTGAATAGGATAAAGAGCAGAATTTTTCCATATACACTCACTTGTGAGTGCTGGTATCAAGGATATCTTAGAGGCGTGTGGTCATGTTGTAGCCTGCCTTGTCCAGTAACCTTGATTGAGTAAAGTTGTGTTATTTGGTTTGAATGGAACTGCACCTTTCTCATTTATTCCCATTGAGAATAAAGCTGGCCAGTATCCTCTAGAATGTTTAGATGAGGAGGCAGCTGTGCCTTCTTTAAAGCTAAGAGCCTGCCTTAGTAGATTTAATGTTGTTTGAAAATCTAAGTATGTGATGTCAGATCCATTGGCTTTTTCATAAGGCTTCAGAGTCAATGTTAACTAACATGTCATTATAGTTATTTTCAATGGCATTTGTTTCAGTCAGAGACCAGATGTATCCTGCAGTAATCCTGATGCACTGACAACAAGGGGTTTGCCCAGCATGTTACAATGGGCAATTATCCTGAATCTGTAACCCTCCATTAAATCTCCAACTCTCAGCTAGTCAAAGATTTCAGAGGGTTCTGCCTCACTTACCTGTACAGTTACCCAGCAAATATTAGAAAGATTAAATATTAACAGGATTCCCAGCTGGAACATCTGGGAAACTATATATCTGACCTCAACCTTTCCTCTTGTATGTCCATCTGAATCCCCTTCCAATCCCTGACTACTTAGCTGATCCACCATTCTAACTGACCCGACCAACCGCTTTAGCCATCTACCACCCTATCCCCTCAGCTACCCACTTGTTTCCTTTCGCAGCTATGTTACACCTTCAGTCTGGCTTCTCAAAGAGACTCTGTGACTCTTTCTTATTTGAATATGACAGCTAGAGCATAAACAGGGAATGTGTCATCTACAAAGCATTTTAGGAAACAAAGTAAATAATCTTTCATTTGGATAAAGCATAGGGGATCAGTTCTTATCTTCTTTTGGTTAAGTACAAGTTGTACCAACTTTTATTGAGGGATTCTTATCACAAGACCAATTGAGAGTTCTTGCCAGATCTTATCAAACACGCTACATTAATTGCCTTTCTTGCCTCAATGGCATGTATTATGTTCAAATTCCACCCCATCTAACCATGCTCACTTCTGAAACAACTTGCATATCTGCCTAAAGACTAGCTTTCCTTTCATCACACCAACATCTCAGGGCACACTCCATGGGCAGATGCACCCCAACTCCTCAGACATTGTCATCTGACATGTGCCAGTCTCTTTGAACTCTCATGGCACATGAGTATTGCTGAAAATGTACATTTTGTTGAAGCTTTTTACCTTGCATTCATCAGGATAATTTCACTGAAAAAATAATCAGTGAATGGTTGTCACCTATTTTGTTGAGTTGAAACAGACACAGTGCAGTTTTCTTTTGTCTTAATGTATTGCCTTTTGTATTAAAGTATCACCTACCAGTGGAAACAACTGTGCCACACAGAAAGCCCAACTGACAATCCTAAATTGGCTATCAGTGTAATTATTTACCTGTTCAGGATTATGCACCAGTTGCAGAAGCACATCAGACGTTGTAAGGCTTGCAAGCATGGGTTTGGATATGGTAAAGGTAAAAAGTAAAGCTGCCATAGCTCTTCAAGATTTGGAGTAGTCGGTGTTGGACTGGGGTGTACCAAGTTAAAAATCACACAACGCCAGGTTATAGTCCAACAGATTTAATTAGAAGCACTAGCTTTTGGAGCACTGCTCCTTTATCAGGTGGTTGTGGAGTACACAATTGTAAGACTTTATAGCAAAAGTTTACAGTATAATGTAACTGAAATTATACATTGAAAAATTCCTTGATTGTTTGCTAAGTCTCTCATCTGTTACAATGACCATGCTAGTTTCACTTCTTTCACATGTAAATCACAAACTTTTTTTAAATGTTACATTCTCAGGCTAACTTTAACAATTGGCATCAGCCCAGATAACGTGTTGGAGGTGTTAGCCTTCTGTGTGCTGTTGTCTGTACCATAATGTTTAGACTGATTCTAATCTAAAAAATGAGTTAACAGAGTCTTACATGGATTCATGCAGTTTTTGAGCAAAGTACAATGTAACTCTGCAAGTACAAATTCACCCCAAAAATGTATATGTGTATGTGAGTGTGTGAGTGTGTGAGTGTGTGAGTGTGTGAGTGTGTCTGGGGTAGGGGTTGTGAGTGTCTGTGAGAGAGCATGTATATGTGTGTGTGTGAGTGTAAAGGGGTCTAAGTTTGTGAAAGGGCGCATGTGTGAGTGTGTCTTTCTCACTTTTTAGATTAGAATCAGTCTAAACATTATGGCACAGACAACAACACACAGGGGACTAACACCTTCAACACATTATCTGGGCTGACACCAATTGTTAAAGTTAACCTGAGAATGTAACTTTTAAAAAAGTTTTGTGATTTACATATGAAAGAAGTGAAATTAACATGGTCATTCTAACAGATGAAAGACTTAGCAAACAATCAAAGTATTTTTCAATGTATAATTTCAGTTACATCACACTGTAAACTTCCGCAACAAATTCTATTTCTTACAATTGTGTACTCCACAATCACCTGATGAAGGACCTGATGAAAGCTAATGCTTCCAATTAAATGTTGGACTATAACCTGGTGTTGTGTGATTTTTAACTTCATAGTCCTTTAAGGCTTTGGACTGCTGTCCATTAGAGAGAGATACAACTGGTGGTGATTTAACCCAAAGGTTACCATGCCTCAGGTGAGGTGGGAGGTTGAGAAAGAATGTCTTTTAGAGTAACTTCAGCTGGTGCAGGAACTGAAGCCAAGCAGTTGGCATCAGTCCATATTGCAAACCAACTGTCCAGCCAATTAAGCTAACCTACACCTGTATCTTGTTTGTTACAAACAGCTGAAAGAATTTGTTGTTTGATATGATCTGCTGGCTTTTGTATCATACAACCCACATTGTTGGCATCACACTGGACTTAAATTCCTTTACTATATTGATCATTGTGTGATAGGCAAAATGTCATTTTAGTTTGATGGTAGTATCCCATTAATGACTAAAGTCACTTGTGTTATTATTGCATAGTAGCAGTGTAAACAGCTAGCTTCACCTGTTGCTCAAACCTTTGAGGCACCTTACCTTTCCATTGTAAGCTGAGATAAACGGGCACTTCACAGGACCAAGAGTTACTGATCTAGTGCTTTTCATGAGTTTTCATGACACATGATCTAGAAATGCCTGATCAAGTTAACCATTATCCTTTAGGCTGTTTGCTCACCATGCAAACCTGATGCTGAAATAAAGTATATTTGAAACATCCTGGAGAAAATATTGAAAAACAAAGATGCTGCCTATTTTCTGCTCCAACTTTTTTTTATTTTATCCTTGTTACTAGGTGCACAATGTGGAGGGAGGCTTGATCATGAGCGTGGAAATTTTGCCAGCCCCAATTATCCACATTATTATCCAAATAATATGAAATGTACATGGTATATATCTGTGGATCATGATGAAAGAGTAAGGTTGAATTTCATTGAGATTCAGTAAGTAATAATGTTTCCACTTGCTCATTGTGACTGCATACTTAAGAGACATTTATTGTTTAATAACTATTCCCAATGGGTTAATTTTAAAGGCATCAGCATTTTATGTTTGCAGTGTTAAGCTGATGTCTACCCCCATATAAGAGATGTTATATCAATGAAAAGCACCATCTCAGTGATCTGTCTCATGTGAACTTTATAGGATGGAAAGCAATCTAATTTATTGATAAGGCTCTGAAGAAGTGTCACTGGTCCTGAAACATTAACACTGATTTCGCTCCACAGATGCTGTCAGACCTGCTGAGATTTTCCAGCAATACCTGTTTCTGTTTGTGTATAATTTATTGATGCTTCTGATCAGTTCCTCTCTGGCCAATTGTAACTCAGCTTCTCACTGCATCACAGAACCACAAAAACTTATTCGGGGACAGTTATGGCTTGATAACGGATGTAGGGATTGCAATGAAACATCAACCCTCACCTCTCTCTTGTGAGGTAAACAATTTGTGAATCCCCTGCTAGCTGCTCATCACAAGAACAGTGCTACACAGCTAAGTACCACATGCACTGCTCAGTGGCTGCACATCTAAACAGAGGGCTCATTCCTACTGGAGGTGAATACTCCTCATAGTTACCCATACTGCTTGAAGCTAGCATACATTATTTAAAAGGGCAATGTCTTCTGGCTCCACAAGCCACTCGAAATGGAAATAGATCAGAGCAAAAAAGAGAATAGACAAGGGCAGAGAACATGCTCTGAAGTTCTCTGCTGCTGCCCTAGAGTCCTTAGGATGTGGACAAGAGGGAGGTCTATCACACAGATACTGAAAAGACAGTGCAGGCAGAAAGCCATTGTAGCCCCAAGGATTTGAGTGCAGTGCAGTAGGTTTAATGTCCTGGTACTGGTCTAGATCAATAAATTCATGCACAAATATTGTCTCATTAATAATGAACCACTAGCTTTATATCCTGGTCAATGTAACTCACCCACTTCAGTCACCTATCCTTCCCTAAAAATTATTGGTCACATTGCATATTCATCATTTCATCTTACTCACAGAGTTACTGCAAATCTCACACCCACAGCTCTTGTTCCTCATATTGCAAAGTCCTTGGTTACTATAGAAACTGTGACTGAGGCTGATCAGAAACTTTGAAGTCAAAGGCAAAGCCATTTTTATGTGGATCACTGCTTGTTATAGACTTCACCAGCTTTAAACAACGAGCATTTTCACAAAGTTAGACAGGTCCAGTAAAAATCAGCAAAGGTCCAGTAACAAGCCTGAGTGAGGCTGATGGTCCATTCAAATAGCATTGATGGGAGGACATTCCTACTTTAGAAACCTTGAAATCAAAACCAAGGTCTTTTCCATGTGCAACACTGCTCCATGCTAATGGCACCAAATTTAAACAACCTTGCTGACCACCAAACACTTCCATAAATCAAACAGAGACAAAAAAATCAATTAACATGTTAACCAAGAATGCTTGACGATTCCTTCACAAAGCAGTGCAGGGGGGAGGCATTTCTGCTATATTCGTGTTCACTTGTGTATATATAAGATTGGGTCTTCACCTGAGTAAGAAGTTTGAAATTGTAACCCTGAATCAAACTAATGTTACACATTATCTGGCTCAGAATCTGTTAATATTCATTGCTGAAACTACAGAGTCACATTTTGCAGCCATTGTTTCTCTCAGCACAGCAGAAAACCATTGGGCTATATCCTTCTGTTGTTTCTTTGATAGGCAATCTAACTAATTCCCTACCCCTTCTCCAAGCCTTTCAAATTATCCCCTTTCTGATATTTATGCAACACACTTTCTTAAAAGTACTACCGAATCCACTCCCATGACTTTTTGTTTCGCAGACCCTGCAATCCAATTCATAGCGATTTATTTTATGAAATCATTTTTTCTCATTTTATCTGATCTTCTGTTGATAATCACCTTAAACTTTGTTTCCTGCGGTTTGCTGACTCTTATGGAACTTATTTCTGACTATTTAGCCTGTCAAAATCCTTCCTGAATTTGAGCACCACTATTAAATTTAAGGAGAACAAGCGCAGATTCCCTCATTTCTCCCTTAGATTATCACATAATTGAGGTAGTCACATTAAGGTGAATTTTATTATTTTTTGGATAGATTGGGGTCAGATGTTGAATAATTGATCCATGTTCCATGTCTTATTATAGTTTTTTGACTAAACATCCCATATATAGTGCATGGTTTATGGAGTGAGTTGTTAATTAAATAAATTAAATTGAATGCGTTCTTTCTACAGGCTGGAAGTTTCACCCCATTGTTCACACGACTATGTTGCAATATATGACGGGCCTTCAACAAATTCTCCTGTACTTGCCACAATATGCACTGGATCAAACCATGTGTTTACATCATCATCCAATACTTTAACTGTTTATTTTCAATCTGATTCCCAAATATCTGGACCAGGATTTACTGCAAATTATTATGATATATCTCCAAGACAAAGTAAGTGTTAACATATTTCTCTCAATTACTGTAATTTAAGAAAAACTGGAAAGGTAAATGATTCAAAATTCACATGATTTAACATGCCCACTTTCAAAGAGTCACCAAGGATTTGCTAAATCCACTGTCATTATGCTTTACATCTACCTCCTTTTAATACAGAGGATTACATAGAATTTGCAGCATAGTAACAGACCATAACTAAGCTGTGTTGTGTTCATACTCTACACCCAATTTCTCCTATTTCAATTAGCTCATGGCAGCCTTTCAGAATATATTCCTCTCCAATTTCATCCATACAGATATCTAATTTTTCTTAGAAATTGCCTAAAATGAGTGCCTCAACCCTCTCCTTTGGTAGTTCACCCCATTCTCTGAGTGAATAAATTTCTCCTTACTTTGCTCCTAAATAGCTTAGGAATGCGCTCGTATTTTGGATTCATGTTCTTGATTTCCTGCATAAGTACACTGTCCATATGATTCATAATTTTAAAAACCTTTATCAGGTCATTCTGTGTCTTGTCAAAGAAAGAAAAGTCCCCAACCTGTTCACCATTCTTGATAACTGTAATCTCTCAGTTTTGGCACTGTCCTCATCAGTTTTCCAGATTACGCTGACCTTTATAGCATTGAGAACAGAACTGAGTGCAACACTTTTAGTGTGGCCCCACATTGTCCCATACCATCTTAATAGAATTTACCAGTTTTGGATTATATAATTTAGGCATAAATTCCAAAGCTCTGTTAGCACTTTCAATTGGTTTGTTGAAATGCAATGTTGTTTTTAGTGATTTATTTACCGGTGTGGCCAGATATCTTTGCATTTTCAGCCCTAGTCATTTAAGTTGAGATTGTTATTCTGCTTTCACCATCACCGTTGACAACGCATTCCATGCATTCACAACTCTCTGCGTAAAGAACCTTCCTCTGGTGTTCCCTCTATACGTTTCTCTTAATGTCTTAAAACTATGACCCCTCATGTCAGTCAATCCTGCCCCAGGGAAAAGTCTCTGGCTATTGACTCTATCCATTTCCTCTCATTATCTTGTATAACTCGATCAGGTCACCCCTCTTCTTCCTTCTCTCCAGAGAGAAAAGTCCGAGCTTAGTCAACCTCTCTTCATAAGGCAAGCCCTCCAGTCCAGGCAGCATCCTGGTAAACCTTCTTTGCACCCTCTCCAAAGCCTCTATATCTTTCTTGTAGTAGGACGACCCGAACTGGACACAATATTCTAAGTGTGGTCTCACCAGGGACTTGTGGAGCTGCAGCAAAACCTCACAGTTCTTAAACTCGATCCCCCTGTTAATGAAAGCCAAAACACCATATGCTTTCTTAACAACCCTATCCACTTGGGTTGCAACTTTGAGGGATGTATGTACTTGAACACCAAGATTCATCTGTTCCTCCACACTGCCAAGAATCCTGTCTTTAATCCTATATTCAGCCTTCGAGTTCGACCTTCCAAAATGCATCACGTCACAGTCATCCAGGTTGAACTCCATTTGCCATTTCTCAGCCCAGCTCTGCATCCTGTCTATGTTGCACTGCAGTCTGCAATAGCTCTCGATACTATCAACGGCATCTCCAACCTTTGTGTCATCTGCAAGTTTACTAACCCAGCCCTCAACCTCCTCATCCAAGTCATTTTTAAAAACTACAAAGCGCAGAGGCCCGAGAACAGAGCCCTGCGGGACCCCGCTCAACTCTAACCTCTAGGCAGAATACTTTCCATCTACAACCACTCTCTGCTTTCTGTCAGCCAACCAATTCTGAATCCAGATAGCCAATCTCCCTGTATCCCATACTTCCTGACTTTATGAATGAACCCACCATGGGGAACCTTATCAAATGCCTTGCTGAAGTCCATACACACAATCCACTGCTCTACCTTTGTCAACCTGTCTTGTCACCTCCTCAAAGAACTCAATAAGATTTGTGAGGCATGACCTGCCCCTCACAAAGCCATGCTGACTGCCTTTAATCACACTATGCTTTTCCAAATAATCATGAAATAATATAGAACAATATCATTTTATTGAATTGAGTGAACTGATTTTGTTTTCTTTTCATTTTCACTTTATAACATTTTGCCCATTAGATTTCTTTCCTGAAACTATCTTTCCTGAAAAGTTTCAATGTGATGCTCTGTTACATCCAACTTTACTAATTTGACCCAGTAACCTTTGTTTGTATGTGAAACTGAACAATGAATATTGGTCAGCTGCGCAATGTAACTGGTGACATAAAGTACAATTTCAACATAATTAAACAATGACAATTTAACATTTTAAAGTGTGACAAAGATGCTTCCAGTCCATGTATCATTGTAAATGTTACATTTGTAAGTAAGAAAATGAAGTTGACCAATGGAAGCAATATAAGTCATTAGGGTCGATAAGAACTAGGTTGCAATATTCAGATTTGGCACTTCATGTAGAATTCCGTTTTTTATGAAAAATTAAATATTTTGTTTACCGTAAAACAGAATATTTTGTATAAAAATATTAAACTTAATATTTGGATGGAGAGGATTGTAATTTACTGCATATTGGAACCTTTCAAATTTTGTGAGGTATTGATACCTTCAATTCTGATTTATTGCTGAAACATAGCAGCACTACATAGTTATCTTTCAGTGAAAGACCAGCATGTTAAACTTTACATATCAAAATTATGATCCAGCCAGATTGCAGTCTTGGATTTGTCTTGTCTGGTAATAACGTTAGTTGGAATAATTACATTGGCTTCTTCAAAAGTAAACTGAAGAAACCTAAGGAATTACTAATGACAAATGATATTTTTCAGAATCAGCAGCAGTGACCCTGATCTGAATGATTAACTGCTACCCTCGTTACAAATACTGCCATTACTGCTGAGTATTTTTCAGAATTTTCAGAATCTGAAGTATTTTGCTGTTCTTTTAGCAAATCAGAGAGAGTAGGTTGGATTGATTGGACGCCTAAGAATGTTGTCGAATGGTGCCATTTTTATTTTGAAGGGGAACATTTATAGAGTCATAGAGTCATAGAGATGTACAGTGTGGAAACAGACCCTTTGGTCCAATTCGTCCATGCTGACCTGATATCCCAACCCAATCTAGTCCCACCTGCCAGCACCCAGTCCATATTCCTCCAAACCCTTCCTATTCATATACCCATCCAGATGCCTTTTAAATGTTGCAATTGTACTAGCTTCCACCACTTCCTCTGGCAACTCATTCCATAAATGTACCACTCTCTGAGTGAAAATGTTGCCCCTTAGGTCTCTTTTATATCTTTCCCCTCTAACCCTCGACCTATTCCCCCTAGTTCTAGACTCCCCCACCCCAGAGAAAAGACTTTGCCTATTTAACCTATCCTCATGATTTTATAAACCTGTATAAGGTCACCCCTCAACCTCTGATGCTCCAGGGAAAACAGCCCCAGCCCATTCAACCTTTCCCTATAGCTCAAATCCTCCAACTCCGGCAACATCCTTGTAAATCTTTTCGGAACCCTTTCAAGTTTTACAACATCTTTCTGATAGGAAGGAGACCAGAATTGCACACAATATTCCAACAGTGGCCTAACCAACAGCCACAACATGACTTCCCAACTCCTGCACTCAATACTCTGACCAACAAAGGAAAGCATACCAAACACCTTCTTCACTATCCTATCTACTTGTAACTCCACTTTCAAGGAGCTATGAACCTGCACTCCAAGATCTCTTTGTTCAGCAACACTCCCTAGGACCTTACCATTAAATTATAAGTCCTGCTAAGATTTGCTTTCCCAAAATGCAGCACCTCACATTTATCTAAATTCAACTCCATCTGCCACTTCTCAGCCCATTGAACCATCTCATCAAGATCTATTTGTAATCTGAGGTAACTTCTTCTTTTACTTTAAAATTCTGTCTGGTTTCTAATAACATAGTTAATTCTGAGTTTCCTGATAACTAATTAAGTCCACTAAGCCACTATTTCCATATCTGCTTTGGTGAAGGAACCAGAAGCCACTTCCTGGCTGAGTGAAGTTCCATTGTCTTAACTGTGCAAATTTTTTTTTGAAACTCTAAGATGCTTATGGGATACAGCGCAAGATTTCAGATTAAAAATGGCTCCATTCAATAACATTGCCACGGGTCCAATCATTCCAGACTAAGTTCACTCTGATTTGCTAAAATAAGTGCAAAACACTACAGCTGCTGGAAACCCAGAATAAGAACAGAAAATTCTGAAAAATCTTGAAGGATGGACACACAGACCAAAACCACAATTTCTTCTTTCTGGGACTTGATTTTCCTTTAATTGACTTCAGAGGTCCTCATACATCATGACTGCAGATTAACCCAAAGAAACTGAAACTATTGATTCATTTGGTGCATCACTAATGGCACATTAATGAAGCTGAAACTTGTTTATCCCAAATCCACACGATATTCCAGACATTAAGTCTTAGTCATTCATTTTGAGGTTTGATGGAATCTTTCTAAGGCCCCTTGAAACAGGAAATGAACTACTCCACTTTCATCCCAGGCTCTGTATTCAGTGAGTATGTACAAAAAAAGGTTCCTAAGCAAATAAGGATTCATGGAGTTGAGGGTAAGATAGCAGCATGGATCGAGGAGTATAATGGACACAAATTAGAGAGGGACATAAATGAAGTAATTTCATATTGGCAGGCTGTGACTAGTGGAGTGCTACAAGGATCAGTGCGGAGGCCTCAGCTGTTTACAATGTTTAGTTTACTTAAATGAACAGACAGGGGGCCTCTTTTGATGCAGTGGTAGTGTTCTATCTCTGAGACAGGAGGCTTGGGTTCTAGAACCACCTGCTGCAGTCTGTGTATTAACATCTCTACATAAGATATGGAAATGTTGGGTGAGTAGGCAACATGATGCAGATTGGGTGAAATTTGGGAAGTCATTTTACAAGTGTGAAATTTGTAAATAGTGATGTTCATATATACCTGCATGTGTTTATACAAGGATCGTAGCGAGTTAGAAAATAGGTAAAGGTGAATGAAATGTTGGTTGATTTATATTACAAGCGGATTGGAGGACAGAAATGAAGAGCTCTTACTACAGGATTTTCCTGAGACCACATCTGGAATTTTGTGTATCTTTTGGTCAGCAAATTAAAAGGAGAATATACTTGCATTGGAGGCAATATTGTAGAGGTTAGATAAATTGGTCCCTCCGCAATAATAGGCTGAGTAAATTATTCTGTAGTTTAAGTGAATTAGAGGTTAATTCATTGAAATATGCAAGATTCAGAAGTATATTGATTGGGTAAATGCTGAGAGATGATTGCACTAAACATGGAATTTACAACACATGATGGCAGTCTTAAGGTAACTGAATGATCATTTAGGACTGAGATGAGGAAAATGTATTTCATTCAAAGGGTGTGAATCTTTGTAATTCACTACCCAAAGGGATTTGGACTTTTCAATGTTGAGTATGTTTGAAACCAGATGGACAGGTTTTTGGTCTGGTATCAGGGAATGTGGGGAATGGGCCGAAAAGATTTGAAGCTCAAAACCAGCCATGAACAACAGAACATAACGGGCCATGTAGACTACTCTTGCACCTCTTCCTGCTGATTTTGAACTGAAAGAGCAATATCTTGGAGAGGTGTATTGCAACCAAGTCATTTGATATAATACTGAAAATGTTTGATTATGTTTAATTATATCAGTGCATATAGGTGCAGAAGGCTGTCATTATTTGTTTATTAATGATGAATTCTAATACTATTTCTGAATATTCATTTCTGTTCCTTTAATATTTTCAGTGGACGCAAAACCAGAAATAGAATCAGGTAAGGCAATTGTGCTTGGTGAGAAGATGTGTGACTTAATAGCATCATTAATTAAAAGAGTTTCGGTTATGAACTAATGGCCTGTTGTTTTTCATCCTTGTGTATGAGGGGATTTAATGATTGGCTTGTCAGTATTTCTAAAGCCTTGTTTTTCTTTTAATGCTAGTATGGGAGAGAATCACTGGAATGGAACGGGGAGTATGTTTTCATTGTGACAGTTTTACAATTAGACAGAGTAATTACTGAAAAACGTTCAATTGTTTTTGTTCTAAAGAATTTATTTGATGTGATTTTTTTTTACAACAGGAAAACCCATAGCTGGGATATCTCAATAATCAGTTTGGAAAAGTCCTGGTTGAAGTTCAATATAAGAAACAATTTTGCCCAGAGAAAAAACTTCGTATACAGCAGTTAGGAACAGGTTACCTCATTGCAAGAGTCTCATTTGACAGTTCTAGACTAGTATTTAGGGAGAACACAGAAGGGATTACTTGAAGCCAAGAATATCTAAGCTCACTTGAGTGGCTAAACAAGAAAAAAGCTATGAAACTCCCAAGAATAAATTCAGACAAACTTACAGATGTGACACTGAAGGCAAATCTCCCTGGTGTTTATGGACTATAAAGTGATTGAGTTTGCAAAGATGGGATTGTAATTTACTATGTGTTTTGGAACCTTTCAAATTTTGTTAGATGTAAACAGTTTGGTTTAGTTCATTTGTCTTTTCTTTTGCATAATAAAATCATATTTTATAGCTGAAAGCATACCAGCATCATTGAATCCTCATCTTTCAGACAAAGACCAGCATGTTAAACTCTCAGCCAGATTGCAGACTAGGACCTGAATTGCCCAGTAAATCATAACACATGTTTATTCAAGAGTTTCAGAAATTATTGCTGAAATATGACATTTTTTAGATTCAACAACATTAATTCTGATATGAATCATAAACTTTGTTACTGTTGCTATCGGTACTGCCATCGTTGCTTAGTTCTTTTTCGAATTTCTGTTCTTATTATAGGTTTCGTGCATCTGCAGTGTTTTGCTCTTATTTTAAAAAGCCAGGAAAAAGGGGTGAACTTAGTTTGGATTGTTTTGACATCTGGGAATGTTGCCGAATGAAGCCATTTTAATTCGAAAGGGAACATTTACTTTGAAAGGGAACCAGAGGTTTCTAATAACATAGTTTAATTCTGTAAATTCTCGTGGTAAAATAATTAAATTCACTAAACTGCACCTTCAGTGTCACCTCCACGGTGAAAAACCAGCACCTTCTCCCTGGGCAAACAGAGAGGTTCTGCTGTCTTAACAGCTCAATGTTACATATTTATTTTGAAACTGTAAGATCTGTATGGATACAGTAAGGTTTATCTTGAAGGTTGGATATGTATTCCCAAAATGCAATTCATTTTTGTAGGCCTTGATTTTTCTTCAATTGACTGAAGTACTCACCATACATCACAACTGTAGACTAGCTTGAAGAGAGTGAAACCATAGATTCATTTGGTCAATCACTAAAGGCACATAACAAAACTGAAATGCCTTTATCTTAAATCCACAGGATATTCCAGGCATTAAACCTTAATCTTTTATTTTACTTTTTGATACAATCTTTCTAAGGTCCCTTACAAACAAAGACAGAATTTAAAATAACAACTTATTTCATAACACAACCGACACGATACCGCAACTTAATGAAGCTGTTCCAATCCCTGCAACATCCCATAAATACACCCCTTGGCAAAAGGTAAATTCAAACACAAGTTCCTACAGGCTGGAATTATCAGGAAGAAAGTACAAGCAAGACCTCTGTTCAAACATGGAACCTATTTTCACTGTAGCTGCTTCTCTGCTACCAGCAGTTTTCCAACTTTACTAAAAAACTAAACCAAACTAGAAAAAAACCTGAACTGGCCACTCCTCTCCATTGTTCAAAGTAACTATTTCCAGACAAATGAGCACCTCTGCCTTTACAACCCATCTTGAAAAAAAACCAAGGGCAACATAACGTTGTTAAAGGGGCAGCATGGTAACAGTGTAATAACATCTCTGCACCAATTGTTTAGAAAATATCTAACCACCTAGATGAACATATGGAGAGGATTTTTCTAAGTTTGCTGATGATGAAGTGTGAGATGGAAAGCTGAGCTGTGGGAAGAAAAAGAGAGGTGACTCTGATAATGTCAGAGGTGTCTCAGATGAGTGTGCAACATGATTCAGATTGTGTGCAATTTTTGGAAGTCCTGTTACTCACTTTAGGCTCAATATCAAAAAACTGAAAAGCTTCCTATAAAGTGTGAAACTGGTAACTGTTGATATTCATATAAACTTGGGTTTGTTTGTACAAGCATTACAGCAATTTAAAAGCAGATACATCCTGCAATTAGGAAGATGAATGAAATATTGGTTTATATTACAAGAGGATTGGAGGACAGAAATGAAGATCTCTTACTACAATTGTACAGAATTTGCTGAGACCACATCTGGAATTTTGTGAGTCATTTGGTCTGCAAATTAAAGGAAGTATATATTTGCACTGGGGGCAAAATTGCAGAGGTTCGATAAATTGGTCCATCAGGTGAGGGTTTTGACCTATGATAAGAGGCTAAGTAATTTGTTTTATCTTCTCAACAGTTTAAGAGAATGAGAGTTGACCTCATTGAAATTGGTAAGACTTAGAAATGTCTTGATCTGATAGATGCTGACAGGTTATTGCACTAATTGTGTAATTTAAAACATATGGTGACAGTCTCAAGATAATTGAACAATCATTTAGGACTGAGATGAGGAGAATTTGTTTCATTAAAACAATGTGAATCTTTGTAATTCACTATCAAAAGGGATTTGGACTTTCCACTGATAAACATCTTTAAACCCAGATGGACAGGATTTTGATCTGGGATCATGGGATGTGGGGATTGGGAGGAAAAAGATTGAAGCTCAAAATCAGCCATGATCATCATCAACAACAGAACATAATGGGCCATGTGGTATACTCTTGCTGCCCTTTCGTCTGTTCCTGAGCTGAAGGAGCAATATCTGGGAGAGGTGTATTGCAACCAAGTCATCCGAGACTGAAAATATTTGTTTATGTGACTTAATCATATCTCTGTAATTAGGTGCCGAAGGCTGTCAATGTTTATTTACTGTCAACTAATACTATTTATGCATATTCATTTCTGCTCCTTTAATATTTTCAGTGAACTCAAAACCAGAAATAGGATCAGGTAAGGCAATTGTATTCCTGTCTCATGCTTGATGTGAAGGAGTGTGAGTTATTAACATCATTAATGAAAAGAGTTTGGAGTGTGAACTTATGGCCTGTGGCTTTTCATCGGTTTATATGAGGTGATTTAATGACTGACTTGTCATGATTCCTAAAACTGTTTTTTAACTACTAGTATGAGAGAGAGTCCTTGAAATGAAGTTGTGAATTTATTAGCCTTGTGACAGTTTTACAATTAGACAGAGTAACCAATGAAAAACATGAGATTGCTTTTGTTTCAGAAGAATTGGGAATTGATTTTTTTATTGCATAGGATAAAAACTCGTAGCTGGGAATGCTTCAGTTTTGAGTTTGCAAAAGTCGTGTTGAAGTTCAAGGTAAGAAACAATTTTGCACCAAGAAAAGCATTAGTATGGAACAGTTAGGAAGTGGGTTTGACAGTTCCAAACCAAGAATATTTGGGTGAAACCCAGAAGGGGTTGCTTGAAGCTGAAAATATCTAAGCTCATTTTGTGACTAAACCATCAAAAAACTATCAAGCTCTCAAGACACATATTAGTCAAATCTAGAGATGTGATAGAGAATGAAACTCCTTCTACTGTTTATGTACTGATTGAATTTGGATAGATGGGATTGTAGTTTAATTTATTTTGTGAAACATTTCAAATTTTGTTTGGTTTGATGTAAATAGTTTGGTTTGTTCTATTTATCTTCATTTGTTTTGCATAATAAACCTCTGTCTCATTGCTGAAAGCATATCAGCAGCATTGCATCATTGTCTTTCAGTGAAAGACCAGTATGTTAAACTGTAAAAATCAAAATTATGATCAATCAAAGCAGGTTGTAATCTGGTATCCAACTTGCTGGTAGTAATCTCAGCTGGAATCACAGCACATTGTTTATTCAAGAGCCTAATGAATTATTATTGAACAATGGGAGTTTTCAGAATCAACAGCCACGATCCAGATCTGAATTATTTACTTTGTTATCGTCACTACAGTGTGGTTGCTAACTATTTTCAGAGTTTTTTGACCTTGTTGTGATTTTCCTGTATCTGCAGTGTTTTTATCTTATTTTAGCAAACCATGGAGAATGATGAACTTAGTTTGGATTGATTGTGGTCAGGTATCCATTGTTGAATGGAGCTACTTTCAATTTGCAAGAGAACGGTTAGTTTAGAATTCTGTCTGCATTCTAGTTTAATTCTGTGAGCTCTCCTGGTAACATAATTAAGTTCCGTAAACCAAACCTCCAGTGTCACCCCCAATGAAACAACTAACACCTTCTTCCTGGCTGAACTGAGAGAGGTTCTGTTGTCCTGGCTGCTCGAATTTTCATTATTTGTTTGAAAACTGTAAGATCTGTATGGGATACAGTGTAAGATTTCAGTGACATATCATTGAAGATTGGATGCATATTCCAAAAATGCAATTTATTTTTTGTAGGCCTTGATTTTTCTGTAATTAACTAAAGAGACAGAGATTAGTGTGTCTACATTTGCCGTTGATACTATACTAGATGCAAAACTAAGCAGTGAGAAGGACAGAGGGAGGTGCAAAGACATTTAGAGATTAGTGAGCTTTGAGAAGATTTGTAGCTCATGTTGAGGTTCTGGATGTAGGTTTGCTCGCTGAGCTGGAAGGTTTGTTTTCAGATGTTTCATCACCATAGTAGGTAACATCTTCAGTGAGCTGCCAAATGAAGCACTGGTGGGGCAGGCTGCTTTCTACTTGCATGTTTGAGTTTCCTTGGGTTGGTGATATCATTTCCTGCAGTTTAAAGTCTCCTGTGTTACCATCCATCGGTTCTCGAGCACCCTGCAGGAGGCATCAGAGTGAATTGTGAACACCATAGCAAATGATGTCACCACAGGAAATGACATCACCAAGCCATGGAAACTCAAACATATAAATAGAAAGCGGGCTACACCACCAGTGCTTTATTCGGAGGTTCATTGAAGATGTTACCGAGCATGGTGATGAAATGTCTGAAAACAAAACCTCCAGCTCAACAAGCAAACCTACATCAAGATTTAGATATTTCAATAGATTGAACAATATGATGTACATTGAGCTGTGCAAAATGTAACATTGTACACTTTGATAAAGGAATTTCATTTTTATTATATGTTATTAGAGAGGCATCTGATGAGTCAATGGTTTTCATCCCTTTGAACAAGTATAGGGCCTTTACATATGTAAGCCCCTTGGATTTATTAAAGAAAACAATTAATTCTTTGAATTCTATCCACACCTTTCAAAAAAGACTGTTGAAAGCACAACTGGGCTTTTATTTGAGGCAGGAGAAGCCAAGCAGGAAAATACCAGAAACCTGAATTTTTCAACCTAGGGATAACTCGCTAGTTCCATTATCACTCTTGTGGGAGCAACTGATTCCCCAATTTAGTGGACTTTATTATGATGGTTGCAAGCTGCAAAAGTAGTACCCCAGTCAGAAAAAAAATCATCAGGCAAATAACAACCAATATTAAGAAGTTTTGCAACATTTACAAAATACTAGTGCATGTAATAGTTGGATTTTCCTAAGGCATTCAATAAGACGCCACTTATTTGGCTACTTAACAAAATAGGAGCCCATGGTTCTGAAAGTGATATGCTAGCATGGATGGAGGATTGGCTGGCTAATAAAATGCAGAGAATTGGAATAAGGGGGGTAATTTAAGTTAGCAACCTATAACCAGTGGACTTGAGCCAAAAATATTTGCAATATATATTAATGACTTAGATGGAGAAAGTCAGTGGCTATGTTTTATGATGATACAAAGCTAAACCAAAAGCAAAACTAGATAGAGAGGCTGCAAAGAGATGTGGACATGTAATGAGTGGAAAACGTGCCATAGATGCAGCACAGTGTGGGAAGTGATAGCTTATTCATTTAGGTCTTAATCAAAATATATTTTAAATGTGGTGAATCTCATAAATGTTGACGCTCAATTAGACATGAAAATGGTCATTCAAAGAATGCTCAATCTCAATATGTGGGTATCACATGCAAGTTGGAAGGCAAATGGTACCCTGGCATTCACTCCAACATGAGTGCAGGACAGGGACTAAAGATTCTTGCTACAATTACACAGAGCTTTGGTGAGACTACATCTGAATTGCTGTGAGTAGTTTTGATCTCCACATTTAATGAATGATATACTTGCTTTTGGGGTAATCCAGTAAATGTTCACGAGTTGTACCTCAGCTCAGGGGGTTGATGTGTGATGAGATGCTTACAAATTTGGGCCGACCGGTTACACCCAAGAGGCCAAGATTAATTTTTTTGAAATATGTGAGTCAACTCTATCAGTGTATGTAGGTGCAGAATGTTGAGTGCACATTTTTCTTTTTATCAACCAATGATATTTCTGAATATTCATTTAGACTTCTTTAAACTTTTCAGTAGATTGCAAATCAGGATCAAGACCAAGTAAAGCAACTGCATTCCATTCTTCTGTGTGTTGTGAAGTGTGTGATTCATATGCATTCATTAATATCAGTTATTTCAGATTTTGGAATTTGAATTAAAGGCATGTCAATTTTCACCTGTGTGAATGAAATAGTTTGATTATTAATTTGTCAGTATTTCAAGAGACATGATTTATTTTTAAACCGGCGTGTGTGAATGAGAGAGAGAGAGAAAGAGATGAACATAATATGAGAGAAGAATGTATTTTTTTTCTGAATCAGCAGGAATTTTTAACCTGAATTTTTAACTTTATTGACTTGAATTAACAAAACCTTTTGAGTATTTTCAGCTTTTTCTGGTCTTGTTTGCAAATTTCCTGCATCTGCAGAATTTTAGCAAATCATGGACAATGGAGAAGCAATAAGTTGTATTGATTGAACACTTGAGACTGTTGGCAAATGCAGCATTTTAATTTTTTCAAATTGGGGAAGATTTGGTCATACAAATATAAAAGCATTTTTTTTTAGAATAAAGTGTGGTACTTGTAAGTATTGATTTTTATCTGCTCCTTTTGCTGATAGGTACTTCTGTCTGGGGCACTACTTATGCAGCTTCCATCTGTGACCCTTCTAATCCCATAAAAAGGTTCACTGAATCAAATCTTCAGTGCCTTTTCCCATAACAAAACTAACAGAACTAGGACTTTATGCATCATCCAAAAATATCAAGTTTCTGGTGTCTTATCTTTTCAACTTTTCACGTGTTGTTGGGAAATCATTTGATGTTTCTGGATTACAGTGTAAGGTTCTCACAATCCTTTTTTGAAATTTGGGGACATGATCCAAAACAGTAATTTCTTCTTTCTGGGCCATTCAAGACTATAGGTTAGCTTGATTAGGTGAATTGCACTCATCACGTGCATTCCTAATTGCAAGGAACAAAAACGAAACTTGTTTAATCCAGTCCTAAAATGTTCAAGGTATCAAGTCTTAAACCTTTTCTTTTGCATTCAATGGAATCTTTTTAAGGCCCTTTGAGACAGTTGGGTAGTTTGTCAGTGAGCTAATCTGCTTTACTCCCAGACAGTAAAATGGCATACAAATGTTTCAAAGACAAATAAGGAGTCATGAAGTTGAGGGTAATACATTTGCCTCGATAGAGGACTGATTAATGGACAAGGTGCAGAGAGTGGATATAAGCAAGGTAATGTCAACCTACAGTTTGACCAATACAGTATGGGAAATCACTGCTGGGACTTCAGCTGTTCACAATCTATATTAATAACTTATATGAACAGACAGAGAGTAATGTATCTAATCTGACAGTGCAATGTTAGGTCAACAAATAGCCCTTAACAGGCATTGTGACTGGGGTACATTGAGAAGCCTCTAGCAGATATAGACATTTTAAGCACGTGAGCAGCATAATACATCATTCAGCATGGGAAGCAGTCGGTTATTCACTTAGGTCAGACAATAGAATATTTTTTAGAAGGTACTTAATCTCAAAATGTTGATTATCAAATAGAATTAGATGTGCTCATATAATGAATGTTGGCCTTTATTGCAAGAATGATTGGATACTGCAATAGAAAATCTTGTAACAATTGCACAATGCATTTGTGAAATCACATCTGGAACATTGAGTGCAGTTTTGATTTCGATGTTAAGCATGAATATACTTGCATTGTTGATGATGATACAGTTCAGATTCACTCAATTTGTCCCTCAGTTGAGGATGTTGCATATGATGAGAGACTGAATCAACTGTGATTGTTTAGAAAAAAAGTAAAGCAGTCTCAAAAGAACAGAAAAGTTTGTGAAAGCCCTTGAAAGGGCAGATGTTGAATTATCTCCACAGGATCTAAAGGGGTATGGTCTCAGAATAATGTGTTGATCATTTAGATCAGGGATGAAGCGAATTTACTTTACCCAAACTGCATGAATCTTTGCAGCTGTCTAGCCAAAAGATTATGGGTGCTCCATTGTTGAAACATTTAAGCGGAGTAATCAACTCTGTTTCCTAAAGGAATCATGGGATGTGGAGAGCACATTGCAAAGTGAAGTTGAAAGTCAAGATCAGCCATGATTGTACTGAATGACACAGCAAGCTCAATGGGCTATGTGGTCTACTCTTGTTTCTCTTTCTATTATCTTTGTGTTCTTGTGCTGAAGGAGCAATATCTTGGAGAGGTGTGTTGCTCCAAGATGTACTCGGTTGAAAGATTTTGTCATGTCAGTTAATCATGTAATATGCAGAGCATTATCCTTATTTGATTATTATTTCTGAATGTTCATTTATACTTTAATATTTTCAGTGATTTGGAGACCAGAATCAATATCAGGTAAAGCAACTGATTCTCTTATTCAAATGCAGACAAAAAATAAAGCAACAATATTGAAAAATGTAAATTTACTCCATTAACAGTAAAAACCTTGATCAGAATTAATAACTCTGTGTATCTCACCACAGATTTGCTGAACTTGCTACGTGTCTTCTGCACTTGTTTTTATTTCTGTTTTGCAACATCTGTTGTAATTTCCTTTGTTAGCAAATCAAAGAGAATGGATGAACTTGGATGATTTGGAATTTTGGGACTGTTAATTTATTCTTATCTGGGACTGCTAATTTATTTTTATATTATTTAAATATATTCTGAGTTAAAAATAAATCATCTGCGTTAGTACTAAAATTCTTCTCTCGGTCACTGCAAAAACATTTTCTTTAAGGGATGAGAACAATATTTAGGTTACATTCAGCAACTCCTGTTCTGAATGTAACATTTTTTCCAATCTGTTAAGAAACATTATTAAACCCTTCTGGAGCAGGTGGGACTTGAACACAGGCCTCCCTGGTCCAGGGATAAGGACAGTACCACTGCACCACAAAAAGGCCCAATGGACTGAATTTAATCCTTCTGCTCAGACACAATAAATGAGAATTTTAAAGATCACTCAGTGAGTCCATTGAGCTTGTTGAGAACACCACATACTTTGACTGGGTCCAATGATGTGGTTTTCCAGAATAAGTTTAACTTTCTCCCATATTTGATCAAAACTTCCAGAGTTGAATTGATAGACTTTTGATTGATCAGTGAAATACTTTCTATAATCAATAAAAAATAGAGCTGACAATGTTTTATCTCATTTATCATTACATAATAATTTATATTTCAGCCGTTTGGTTACGTAACCCTGAAACATCTCTGGAAGGTGGTGTTATATCCTATCTAAATTTTATAACAATTCTTCACCACCTAATCTCTCTGTGGTAGATGCACGATAATTATTTCCGTCTCTGCCTCAATTTATTCACACTATCATTTTAATATTCCAGAACCAAAAACACTCTCATTCCTGGTCCTAGAAGGTTTTCAAAATATTTATATGACATTGTTGCTGCGGTTTTCTTTCTTTCTAGTGTACTAATCAAATAGAATACATCTGTGACTTTCCTGTTAACAAAACTAACTTCGCTAAACTGTCCCTTGAGTGGCTTCCCCGGAGAAAGTAACAGAACCAGTCCTTTGTCTCCAATTCATGTTCTGCTGTCTTACCTATTCAGACTTTCATAATTTGTTACAAAACCATAAGGTGTTTCCGAGCTACAGCACAAATAATCAACAGGTTTTCATTAAAGTTAATTTCTTCAAACAGAAATTGCTAGAGAATCTCAGCATGTATGGGGAGCACCTGTGGAGAGAAAAACAGCATGTTGAATTCACTGACCCTTCTCCAGAAATTAGAATGATGAGAAGCAATCTCAATGAAATTCTGATGGGGCTTGATAGGGTAAATGACACCAAAATTGGAGGTGTAGTGGACAGCGAAGAAGGATACTTTTAGATTACAACAGGATCTTGATCAGATGGACCAATGGGCTGAGGAGTGGCAGATGGAGTTTAATTCAGATAAATGTGAGATGCTGCATTTTGGGAAAGCAAATCTAAGCAGGATTTATACACTTAATGGTAAGGTCCTAGGGAGTGTTGCTGAACAAAGAGACCTTGGAGTGCAGGTTCATAGCTCCTTGAAAGTAGAGTTGCAGGTAGATAGGATAGTGAAGAAGGCGTTTGGTATACTTTCCTTTATTGGTCAGAGTATTGAGTACAGGAATTGGGAGGTCATGTTGCGGCTGTACAGGACATTGGTTAGGCCACTTTTGGAATATTGTGTGTAATTCTGGTCTCCTTCCTATCGGAAAGATGTTGTGAAACATGAAAGGGTTCAGAAAAGATTTACAAGGATGTTGCCACGGTTGGAGGATTTGAGCTATAGGGAGGGGCTGAGCAGGCTGGGGCATTGGAGACTGAAGGGTGACCTCATACAGGTTTATAAAATCGTGAGGGGCATGGAAAGGATAATTAGACAAAGTCTTTTCCCTGGGATGGGAGAGTTCAGAACTAGAGGGCATAGGTTTAGAGTGAGAGGGGAAAGATAGAAAAGAGATTAAGGGGCAACATTTTCATGCAGAGAGTGGTGCGTGTGCAGCATGAGCTGCCAGAGAACGTGGTGGAGTTGACATTAGTGTGATGCTGGAAAAGCACAGCAGGTCATGCACCATCCGAGGAGCAGGAAAATTGAAATTTCGGGTAAAAGCCCTTCATCAGGAATAGAGGCAGGGTGCCTGCATAGTGGAGAGATAAATGAGAGGGAGGTGGGGGTGGGAAAAGAGTAGCATAGAATACACTAGGTGAATGAAGGTGGGGATAGAGGTGATAGGTCAGTGAGGAGGGTGGGGGAAGGTAGCAAAGAGTACAATGGGTGAATGGGGATGAAGGCGATAGGTCAGAGAGGAGGGTAGAGTGGACAGGTGGAAAGGGAGATAGGCAGGTAGGACAGTTCATGGGGACAGTGCTGAGTTGGAAGTTTGGAACTGGGGTGAGGTGGGGGAAGGGGAAATGAAGAAACTGGTGAAGTCCACATTGGTGCCCTGGGGTTGAAGTGTTCTGAGGTAGAAGATGAGGCGTTCTTCCTCCAGGCATCGGGTGGTGAGGGAGCGGCGGTGGAGGAGGCCCAGGACCTGCATGCCCTCGGCAGAGTGGGAGGGGGAGTTAAAATGTTGGGCCACAGGGTGGTGGGGTTGATTGGTGCGGGTGTCCCGGAGATGTTCCCTAAAGTGCTCTGCTAGGAGGCATCCAGTCTCCCCAGTGTAGAGGAGACCGCATGAGGAGCAACAGATACAATAAATGATATTGGTGGATGTGTGGGTAAAACTTTGGATGTGGAAAGCTCCTTTGGGGCCTTGGATGGAGGTGAGGGGGGAAATGTGGGCGCAGGTTTTGCAATTCCTGCGGTGGCAGAGGAGGGTGCCAGGAAGGGAGGGTGGGTTTTGGGCGGCATGTACCTGACCAGGAAGTCACGAAGGGAACACACCAGATGGCCTCCTTCTTTAGAGACCGTAATTTCCCTTCTCTCGTGGTTAAAGATGCCCTCCAATGCATCTCATCCACATCTTGCACCTCCACCCTCAAACTCCACCCCTCCAACTGTAACAAGGACAGAACCCCCCTGGTGCTCACCTTCCACCCTACCAACCTTTGCATAAACCACATCATCCAATGACATTTCCGCCACCTCCAAATGGCCCCCACTGCCAGGGACATATTTCCCTCCCCAACCATTCCGCTTTCTGCAAAGACCATTCCCTCTGTGACTACCTGGTTTCCAGCATCTGCAGTCCTTGATTTTACCTGGAGGAAGTGGTGGAAGCGAGTACAGATGTAACATTTAAATGGCATCTGGATGGGTATATGTATAGGAAGGGTTTGGAGGGATATGGGCCGGGTATTGTCAAGTGGGACTTGATTGGGTTGGGATATCTGGTCGGCATGAACGGGTTCGACTGAAGGGTCTGTTTCCATGCTGTACATCTCTCTGACTCTGTGCATAAACTATCTGCTGAGAGATAGTTTCTGCTAGTCATGGAATCAAAAAGACAAGGACTCCCACAGTCTCAGGATGATGGGACAATTATTCAGGACTGAGATAAGGAGAAATTACTTCACTCAAAGGGTTGTGAATCGCTGCAATTAGCTGCCCTAAGGCATTGTGGATGCTCCATTGTTGAATTTTCTTTTAAAGTTGGATTAGTTCAATCACTGATCTCTCATGGAATTAACCAATGGCTAAATGAGATTGATGCCCAAGATTAGCCATGATTCTATTGATTGGCATAACAAACTTGCTTGGCCCCCTATGTCCTTCAGTTCCTGTACTGAAGACCCAAAACACCCGGATATATCAGCACTTGGTGTGTATGTAATGATGTCAACATGGTGGCTCAGTAGTAAGCACTGCTGCCTCACAGTAACTGGGACTTGGATTTGATTCCAGCCTTGGGCAACTGTCTGTTTATCTTGCCGTGTCTGCATGGATTTACTCCAGGTTCTCCAGTTTCTTCCCACAATCAAAAGATGTGTAGGTTAGGTGAATTGGCTGTGCTAAATTGCCCATAATGTTCAGGGATGTGTAGGTTAGGGGTAAATGTAGAGGAATGATTCTGGGTGGATGACTTTTCGGTGGGTTGGTGTGGACCTGTTGGGCCTAATGGCCAGTTTCCACAGTGTAGGGATTTTCTGATAGTTGCATGTGGTACAAGAATAACCTTTAAAATTACATAAATGAAAATCCTCAGGAGAGGTGAAATTGTTTGAATAGAGAGAAAAGCAGATTTTTAAAATGTCTTTTTTCATTGTTATTAGGTCAAGGAGATTGCAGAATGTACCTTGTTAGAATAATGGATCATTTACCAGTCCTAATTATCCAAATAATGCAGAATACTTCTAATACATATAAAAAGACAATAACAAAAGAATAAGTGTGAATTTCACTAACCTTAATAAGTGATAATATATCCACGTACAAATGTTAACCTTAGATTATGTCAGAGGTATCTATTGAAAAATAACTAATTTTGATGAATTCACTTATGAGGCACCAATTGTCTTCGGCTGTTAAACTGAAGCTCTCCCCATTGTCTCTGGCTTGTCAGTGAAAAGGAACCATCATCGAGATCTGCATTTGACTAAATTTCAAGGAAAAATGCACCTGAGTGATGCACGTGGTCAGTTCTCCTTTGGCCAGTGTTTACACATTAGTTGAGCATAACTCAACTTCTTTCCATCAGAAAAGGCTGGGTATAATTAATCAGCATTCAAATTTTGTATTACCCAAACTACTGATCTCTGCAACCATATAGTTTTCAGATGGACAGAAAGATAAACAAATTTCAATCTCTCTCTAATCCTCTAAAATCAAGTCATAAATATCAAAGTTAGACATCACTTCACCCGACGAAGGAGCAGTACTCTGGAAGCTTGTGCTTTCAAATAAACCTGTTAGACTTTAATCTGCTCTCATGTGACTTCTGACTTTATCCACCTCAGCATAACATCATAAATATGAATGAGACGCCATCATAAAACTCCAGTCTATCTTCCTGATTAATTGATACTTGAGTCACATTTTCATGGGGAAAGAAGGAATAGTTGGTTTGAAATTGATTTTCCACAGATCCCCTCATGTAATTGGCAGAAAAGTTAGTTTTTTCCAGCTTTGCTCTTCTTAAAAGGAGCGGAAATTCCTTTAGAACCAATTTGAAAACAAATGTTATAAAATTGAAAAAAAATTTAAGATGATTAGGAAACCATTTTAAAAAAATTTAGAAATAGAGAGAAACCAGTCAGAATTGGGCAATTGGAGACAATAAAATATTCCAATATATTTTTATGAAGCAATTTGGTAATGAAAAGTGTTTCACTACAGATTACATTACAATCTATGATCATTCTCTCCACAGCATAGAATTTTCAACAAGTTGCTCAAAAGATTTTATTGCTATATTTAATAGACCTTCAATATATTCTCCTTTTGATTTCAAAAAAGATGTACTTCATCAAACAGCATATTTAGTTCATCATCGAGTAGCATGACCATTTTATTTACATTTGATAATGATGGAACAAGTCACGACTTTACAGCATATTATTACCCAAAGCCATTGACGGACAGTATGTGTGATAAATTGCTTCTCTTTTTCAATAAAATGTATATGAGAATGCAAGGTTTGTGACTTAATCTGTATGATTAACAAGTTCCAAACAACCGTCGCAAAGAAAAGTTCCAAAGAATTCCATAATACTTATTCTCATTAGACATGTTCACCCATTATTTCACTGTTACCTCTGTGGCTCACTTATTTCTTAGCTTCTGCAGATGGAGAAATTGGAGACTCTGCATCAGATCTCCCGGGAAAGTGGGACAAAGCTGTTCATGATCAGTCCAGTTCCTATGTTAGTGGGCACTCCTCAGCAAAAGGCACTGAAATAATGGCTTCCTGATTTTTGCACCAGTCCAGTTAGAAGGCATGATGGAATTTCCATTCCCCTTCTCTCCATGTATTTTAATGGATCCCTGAGAAATGTGACTAATACTGTATTTGACATTACTCGAGAACATGCTTTCATGCCCCAATGAAATTATGATGCGAAACCATAAATGTTGACGTTCACCACCTAAAATATACAGCCCACTCCACAGCAGAGATTGCAAAGGATTAGATGAGATATGCATAAAATATTACCTGTGATGTGGTTCTCACCTCCATGGCATAGCTCACCTAGATTCACGTATGCTCTCAATAGAAGGCTTTGCCAACATGCTGGCTCCTTCATTGAAAAATTGCAGATGGGAATAATGTCCTATTCCTGCCAGCATGTTGGAAGCATTGAGTTCCCTGCAATTACATAACCAACATGACCCCTTTCCTTTCCCTGTGAAAAATCCCAGAACTGGGAATAGAAACGAGAAACCCAGAATCTGCTATTTTGTGAACCATCCCAATACCATTCAGTTCTATGGCAGGATGGTAAAACTCGGCCTAGTGTCAAAAATCTATCCAAAATATACACCTGTTGCATCGAAAATTTAGCTTGTTGCTTTTTGTGTGAGTAAATGAGGGAAGAGATGGAATGGCTTACACTGCCCCCTGCCTGCAGTAGCTACACCCTCCTCATCATTCAAATTGGAAATTACCGAAAGTGAAGCTGACTTTTGGGAATAATCTTAGCCTGTGAAAACCTTTATTATAAACTGATTGTATTCAAGTCCCAATTAGAATGTTTCTTCAATCAGTGTCCACTTATTTGTCAATTTGTTTTCACAATTTCTTCAGTGATAGTAGGCATCACTTAGAGGTGATTGAATGTATCATATAATTACTCAAACTCATACATGGCCGTCCATCGACCTTTCCACCAAGAGCTTGTCAGGGTGGAAGCAGAAATATGGCATTCTCCTCCTGCTTGATTAAGTGCCTTTTTTCCACTATATATGCCATAGAGGAGAGATGTCAAAACTCAACTGTAAATCCTTAGCAGAAAGGAAGCAGCAAAATTATTGAAAGAGAAGAAAAAGCAGAGTTTAATTGTCACTCATTTCTTCATTGTTAATAGATGGAGAAGCATCATGTGGAGGGATTCTGAGAGGTGACAGTGGACATTTTACCAGCCCCAATTACCCAGAAAATTATCCAAATAATGCACAATGCACCTGGTACATACGCGTAGGCAATAATCAAAAAATAAGGTTGAATTTCACTGACATTAAGTAAGTAACAGTGTCAACTTACAAATTTTATTTATGTATAAGTCCAGAAGTATCTATTGTCAAATTTAGCACAGCTGCCTCACAACACTGGGACCCAGGTTCAATTCCACCCTTGGGCAAGTGTCTGTGTGGAATTAGAGTCCCTACAGTGTGGAAACAGTCCCTTTGGCCAAACAAGTCCACACTGACCCTCCAGTGTAACCCACCCAGACCCATTCCCCTACCCTATATTTACTCCTGATTAATGCACCTAACCTACACATCCCTGGACACTATGGACAATTTGGCATGGTCAGTTCACCTAACTGGAGCAGACTCAAGGAGAATGTGCAAACTCCACACAGACAGTCACCCAAGGCTGGAACTGAACCTAGGTCCCTGGCACAATGCGGCAGCAGTGCTAACCACTGAACCACCATGCATGTTCTACCTGTTTTTGCGTGGATTTCCTCCAGGTGCTCAGGTTTCCTCCCACAGTCCAAAGATGTGCAGGTTAGGTGGATTGATCATGCAAAATTGCCCATATTGTTCAGGGATGTGCAGGCTAGGTGGCATAGGGAATGCAGAGTTACAGGGATATGATTTGGTGTGGTAGGTCTGGGTGGGATGCTCTTCAGAGGGTCAGTGTGAATTCGATGGACTGAATAGCCTGCTTCTATATTGTAGAGATTCTATGATTCTATTCTATGATGTATTCAATTAAATGTCATCAATTCAATTAAATGCTCATCCAGTTGTGCATTTTCAAACTGAAGATTTCCCCACAAAAAGATGTTTTATATCTTTGGTTTTGTCACTGGCATGTTATGTTAAATTTTCAGAATTGAAAGCCATTCATCTGTATGATGCACTACATGAATATTTTGCTATCCAGTTGTCACTCAGTTCATCTAAGTAGCAAAATACTAGCTCAACAACTCAGTGTTAGTTCAATTTGGAAAATTAATCAATACAGTGTTGAGACTTCTTAAATGAGGCAGGGAAGGACAGATATTGACTCATGCTCAGCGAGATAACCCCTAGCTAGAGATGAATAAGAAGAAAAGTAGTTATCAGCTTCTGTTTAATAATGTAAAGTCAAATACTATACATCAAATCAGCACTTGAGATAATGTCCACAGTCTTTCTGCTTTCATATTTTTCAGAGGGACATAATAGTGGGTTTATAGATAACTGCTTGCAAGTCCTGTCATGATATCTTATGGTAAAGTGGCAGATTTTCCAAATTTCCTAACTCCAATAGTCTTTAGCCTCAATCTCAAAATTATCGTGATCAATGAAAAAATGATGCCGAGTACACTAGAAAATTTGAAGTGAAGAGTAATCAGTCAGAGTTGAGAAATGGGAATTGCCGTTGGAAGGATATTTTGGCAACTTCCTTAATTATATTAAATGCTAGAGAATAATACTGAGGTAACGTTTCCTCAGAAACTTATTTAAATTGTAATTGATCTTTGGAAGGATTGGGTTGGATGATTGAAGTTTTATGCTGCTGTGTGCCCTGTGTCTCCTAATGATGAAGTTAGAAATCACATAAACCTGTTGGACTATAATCAGGTGTTATTTGGAAGCACTAGCTTTCGGAGTGCTGCTCCTTCATCAGGTAACTGTGGAGCAGGATCATAAGTCACAGAATTTATAGCAAAAGATTACAGTGTCATGCAACTGAAACAAAATATTGAGCAAACCTACATTGCTGTTAAGTCTTTCATCTTTTTAGAATGGATTGCAGGTTTCAGTTCGTTAATATGTAAATCCCAGAACTTTTTTTTAGTCACATTCTCGAGATAACTTAAGGTTTTATAAAAAAAGGTGACATCTCCGTTCAGACAATGCATTAAAGGTGTGAGATTAGAGTCTGTCTGTATTCCAATCTTGTGTCAGACTGGTTCTATTTCCAAAGTAGGAATTTATAAAATGTTACATGGATTGACTGCCTGCAGGTTGTGTGCTTTTTGAGCAAAAATAGAATGTATCTGCAAATACAATTCTGCAAATTCACCCTATAGACTTATATCTGTGTGTGCGTGCATGTGAGGGGGAGAGAGAGTGTGTTTGTGCATGTGTGATTGTGAGTGCACATGAGAGTGTGTGTTTGCATGTGTGTATGCTTGGTAGAGTGAGTGTGATGGAGTATAAGCCTGTGAGAGGGTATGTGCATGGGTGGGAGTGAGGGGTGTATGTATATGTGTCTGAGAGACAGCGTGTGTGTGTGTATGTGTGTATGTGTCTAGTAGGGTCACCTGTAGTGTAACATTAGCCCAAAGTCCCAGTTGAGACCATCCTCATGGGTACCAAACTTGGCTATCAGCCTTTGTTTGGCCTCTCTGCATTGTCGCGTATCCCGAAGTCCACCTTGGAGGATGGTCTGGAGGCAGTCAATCCATATAACATTTTATAAATTCCTACATTGGAAATAGAACCAGTCTGACTTGAGATTGGGATACATACCGACTCAAACCTCAACCTTTTAATAGATTGTCTGAGCTGAGATAGCACCTGTTTTAGAAAACCTTAAGTTATCTCGAGCATGAGACTTTAAAAAAGTTCTGGGATTTACATATTAATGAACCAAGACCTGCAAGCCATTCTAAAAGATGAAAGACTAAACAGCAATCTAGGTTTCTTCAATATTTTGTTTTAGTTGCATAACACTGTAATCTTTTGCTACAAATTTTGTGTCTTATGAGCCTGCTTCACAGCTACCTGATGAAGGAACAGTGCTCCAAAAGCTCGTACTTCCAAGTAAACCTGTTGGACTATAACCTGATGTTGTGTGATTTTTAATTTTGTCCACCCCAGTCCAACACTGGCACCTCCACATCTCTTAATGATGTTTGAATGACTTGCAAGGGTTTATGAAAAATTCTAATAATGAAAAATTAATTCCAAATACACTTTCAATCTGTCATCATCCTGTCTACAGTGTGATAACTGCAATGAATTGCAAACTTGATTATATTGAGATTTATGACGGACCTTCAACAAATGATGCTTTGCTTGGAAGAACATGTCGAAAAGCTGACGCGATATTTACATCATCATTCAACAGAATGACCGTTCATTTTCAATCTGCATTCAGCATTGCTAGACGGGGCTTTGCTGCATATTATATCTCCATGCCAGGTAAGACTGGTATATTTTGCATCTTGCTCAATGCAACTTAGATTAACATGGAAGGGAAATGATTCATAATGGATGACTACTTTCAAAGAGCTATAAAGTATTAAGGAAAAGACTTCCATCAAGTATTTTTCAAGTAAGTTCAATTTAATTACCAAATATTTAACTTGAAACTTAAGTGAGGAAATTATTAAAAATGAAGTTTACTTTTTTTCTTCCTGTAAACTTCGGGGAACATTTACTTCCCAGATCCTTCTTTGAAAAAAGCAGATGGGTGATCTTTTGAATCAAGTTTCCACTGCCACTGCTCTGCATGTTTTTTATTTTCTGCTCCTAATCCTTGTTCCATCATTGCCCATCGCTACAAAGCTCAGTAAAAGACTTTGAGGAAGCCAAATGCAGACTCCCAACCTTGAAGTGTAGTCCAGGGCAGACTCCTGGCCTTGAGAAAGCCCAGCACGGACTCCCTGATTTAGAACAACCAGAATGCTGAAATTATTTACTTTTTCTTCATTTTTCTAACTTATACATAAGATTTTGTGTCTAGTCATTTTTTGTACCTAAGTTGGTACTGGAAATGGTGACTTTGTCACTTTTTACAGTGCCCATGTATCCTGCACTTGAGTACATGTGACAATAACCTTGATTCTAATGCTAATTCTAAAAATTAGAAAAGTCTTAGAAAAAGCTTCTGTCTGCCTAGTTCAATGACTAAATGAGATCCTAATTTCTACTCTAGTTCAATGTATGGTGGTGTCTTGGTTATGCTAGTTACCTAGTAATCCCTAAGGTTCAGATAAGAAGTCAGAGATGTGAGTAAGAACTCAACATGGCACTTTGTGAATTTGAACTCAGTTTTAAATAAATCTGAAACTTATAAGGGAGAGTATTATTAGAAGTGTCCACGAACTTCACTGAGTATCGCTGGCAAGACCAGCATTTGTTGGCCAATGTAGTTACCCTTGAGAAGGAGCTGAGGAACTGTAATCTTCTACCACTGTTTTCCATCTGGTATAAAAACACCCATATTGATTTCATGAAGGAAGTTGCATATCAGAATAATGTATGGCTTTGAGGGGAACAGTTATTGTTTCCATTCATTCTCCTGGCCTTTTAGTTGGTAAAGTTTCTACATTTGGAATATGCTTTTGAAGGAGCATTGGTGAGTTGCTCAGTGTATCTCGTATATGACACATACTGCTACCACTGTGTGCATTGGTGGAGGGACTGAATATTTAAGGTGATGGATGGATAGATGCCAATTATATGGATTGCCTTGTCTGTAAGGAAGGAAACAAATTATCCTAACAGAGTCTGGTCCATATGGGGCTTCAGGTCCATATCAACATGGTTGACTCTGAACTGTTCACTGAAAGGGCCAGTCCAGTTCTGTCAAACTATCACAAAAAGAATGCATAGGCTAGTTAGCTCAATTGACTAAGAGTGTAGTGCAGAAAAATGCCAACAGTGTGGGTTCAGTTTTTTTAGTATCTGAGGTAGCTCTTGGGGCCTACCTCCTGGCTCCATAGTGATGCTGCTGTCAACTGATATGGATATCTTGGATCCTCTTTGTTTCTGGCAAAATCAGCTGAGAGCATTTGGGAGAAGGTGTGAGAATGGCAACATCTATCATTTCTCCACGGTAATCTCATTCCAGGGTATAGGTTTAGCTGTAAGATGTGACCTTCAAAATTACTTATGGTGTGGGCATACTCAAATAATGAATCAAGTGCTAGAAGCCAACGCATGCTTGTTGAATCATGCCCCTAGGAGAATATAACCATTCTCAAAGAGAATCATTAACATCTCTGGGCTAAACGACAAAAGTCAACCAGGCTTCCTGTCCTGATTTGTCAAATTCCTTGTGTACTTAGTAGTAACACAGGTTGAGATTCAATTCACTTGACAGTCTGAAAGAGGTTGATTTAATAGTTCAGGCTATAACTTTCCGTTGCAGGTAACTATGTATACATCCTAACCTGAGCATGCTTCGGCTCGACTGCACATGGCATGTGCACATATGAACATGGAGCAGATACATACTACTCAACCCCTTAAACCTGTTTTGCCATTCAGTAAGATCACGGCACATTTCTCCTCCTTACTTACAATATCCTTTTGCATCCCTCCTTATCGAGAAACTGTCCATCTCTGCCTTAGCATATTCAATGATTCATTTTCCACCTCCTTTTTGAGAAAAGAATTTCAAAGACTCATGACCTCTGTGAAAAAATCAAAAGCTCCTCATCTCTGTCTTAAATGGTCAGCTCTTAATCCTAAATACCGAGCCTCTGCTCTAGATTTTCCCATAAGAGGAAGCATCTTTTTCATGTCAACACTTTTAAGACCATTCAGGATCTTGTTTGTTTCAATCAAGTCACGCCTTAGTCTTCTGAATGTCAGCAGATATGTATTCTGTAATATTCCTTTAAATATCAACCACTTCATCTTTATTGACTTGTTACTTAACTTTAATCAGCTGTTTTCATGCTCTCATAATTTCTCTTATTTAATTTTAAAATACTAATCTTTGTCTCACTCCTCTCTCCCTCAAACTAAATGTAAACTTTAAATATATTACCATCTCGGCTATGTTGGGGTGCCTTCACTGTTAGGTAATTTATTTATTGTATCTCATTATACATAGGAGGTCTAGTATAGACTTCTCTTTGGTTGGTTTCTGAATATGCTACTCTAAGAAACTATCCCAAAATGATATTCAATGAACTTCTTTTCTCAGTTATATTAAGTCTCCTGATTTTTCCAGTGTATACAGTCTATAAAATCCCCCATGATCATTACCATATATTTCTGACAAGCTCCATTAGTTTTGCCTTTATACTCCACCCTACTATGTGGTTACTATTATAATACCTGCATATCACTCCCACAGATGACATCTTGCCTTTATTACTTCTCATTTCTGCCTAAACTGCTTCTATACCATGGTTTCCTAAATTTAAGGTATATCTACTGTGCTAATACCATGACTAATTAGCAATTCTAACCCTCTGCCTTATCATTGCTTCCTATGCTTCCTAAATTTCCTATACCCTTCAATATTCAATTCCCAATTAATGTCATCCTGCGTCCATGTTTCTGTATTGGCTGTCAGATTGAATTTAGTTATTTATACGTGTGCTATCAGCTCATCTATTTTGTTTTGAATGCTACATGCATTTTATTATTTTTGTAACCTCTTGCCGTATCTGTTGATTTACTATTAAATTTGTACTTTAATCTCTTCCTGTCACAATTCCTTTATCATTTCCCATTTAATAAATTTCTCATAACTTCATACAGTCCTATAGCATGGAAACAGGCCCTTTGGCTCATTATGTTGGCCAACAAACTCCAAACTACAGTAATCCCATTTACCTGCACTTGGTCCAATGCCTACTATGCCCTGGCATTTAAAGTGCTCATTCCATGCTTTGTAAACGTTGTGACAATACCAGCCACCACCACCCTCTCAGGCAACATACACAATATTTAACATAATATTTCTTACCATTTTCAATACTAATACTGTTGTAGTGGTTTAAAGCAGCTACTTCAAATCTTGGGCTAAAGAGTTTAGTCAAGCATACGTTGGAGCATGACAATTTATATTCCGAATTCTCACATGTGCTGTCAAATGGAACAAGATTAGGTTAGGATATCTGGTTTGCATGGATGAGTTGGACTGAAGGGTCTGTTTCCGTGCTGTACATCGCTATGACTCTAATTCATTATAATATTTTACAGTGCAGTTGTTGACTATTTTACTATTTACATCACATATCCTTGTAAATGAACAAAGCTTTACCAGCCTGAAAATTTTCCCTTCATGTTCTCAACAACCCTGTGAAGCATTGTTCTCATTATGGCTTTATTTCCTTCCTGTCCCTCTCCTTATAACCTTAGTGGTGTTATTAAGCACCACTATGAAGATCATTCAGTTTTACAACTTATGTTCTTAACTAGCTTTCCACAGAATTGGCTTCATGTCCCATCATGCTTACAGAACTGGCTATAATTTCCTTCAATCTTCAAAAAAGTGCTCATTGTTGCATTACATTTTTTCTCAGTTGATCATGTGGTTTCATTCTAGTCCCTAGCGCATTACTATATCCAGCTCTTAAAACAATAATACATTTATCTGCATACAATGGACTCAGCAGAGCTTGCAAATGCATGAATGTTAGAAAAGTATGTTACATTGTCCACCACAGGGTCTCAGCATACACTGTGAAATCATAGATAAGAATACCAGCGAGTTCAGTGGGGTATTAGAATATGATTTTTGTGGTGAGAGTTAACATTCTTGGGCAAAGTAAGGAAGTGAAATTATTCTAAGTGAACTATCTGTATTGTTGTTCCTAGCTGGAGTGGAGTGTGGAGGGCTTTTAATGGCTGAGAATGGATCTTTTTCCAGCCCCAGATATCCACTCCAATATGAAAATAATGTGGAATGCATTTGGCTTATACATGTGCACAATAATCAAAGAATAAGGTTGGATTTCAGTGAAATTAGGTAAGTGAATCCATTTGCACATTTTAATTGTAGTTAATGTTAGAAGTGTCAGTAACAATTTCTCTTGGTTTCAGTTAATAAGTGTCAGTACTCCAGGAGAATACATTTAAATCAAAGCCCTTAACACAGAATAAGAACACTATGTATAATGTCAAATTTTCAGGAAGGGAAACACACCGCTCAAGTGCTATAACAGATGAAATCCTTTAAGCCAACTCAGTTTCTCACTGGTTCCTATCAGCTAAAAAACAATTCAACATCTCAGTGTTATTCAAGTCAAAAACTTAGTCCATACGGAATGTTAATGTTATCCAAGTAAAGAAAGAAATCTCTTGTTATGACCAGCTGAGGAGGGGTGAATCATTTTCTTTAATCAATCCCCCTCAGTGGACAGCAACAAAGATTTTAATTCTTTTTAGCACACAGCTATATTACACATCAATTAGAATATAGTTCCCTGGATCAGAATGAGTGGATTGCAAGGTTTTCTTGAGAGAGAGAGATAAAGAAAAAAGAATGTTATTAGTTGCTAACACGGAGTAAAATAATAAATTGCAACAAAAAAACACACATGAATATAGGTATAAAGTTTAAAGTGTGGCAGGGGTCTGGTATAAAAGGAAGAATAAATATATTCACTTTTGATGTTTTTCGAATCCTTGTGTGGTGAGAGTTGAAGCTGAAACTACAGCTTTTTTATTTGATGTTTTGGATCCTTAGTGTTAGCACAATCTTTGGAATCCTTATGTTGTGAGGAAGTGATATTTCTCCACTTTTTCAAAAACTGAAAAAAAAATCCAAAGAACCATGAATGCTGGAAATCATAAATAAAATCAGAAATTGCTGGAAAAATTGCAGAAATTGCAGGTCTGGCAGAAAGGTCTGTTCAGAAGAAGAGCCACTGGACCCAAAACATTAACTCTGCTTTCTCTCCACAGTTGCTGCCAGACCTGCTGAGATTTACTAAGTTCATGAACTAATTCCTATGTGTTCATGAACAGGAAATTTGTATTTCTTGAACTTTATATTGTAGGTGAATATCCAATGTCCCTTCATAGTATTTGTACTTGCATGTATATGCGTAACATCGTTTATGAAAAAATGCATCACATGGAATACACAAAAGGAATACTTTGAAATATATTTTGAATATATGATCATTCCCTCCACAGGCTGGAAAATTCATCAGGTTGCAAAACTGATTATGTTATGATTTTTGATGGGCCTTCAAAAAGCTCCCCCCTGATCGCAAAAAGATGCAGTGGATCAGAACTATCATTTATATCATCATCCAATAACGTGACAATTTATTTTAAAGCTGATCATTTTGGAACTGATTACGGCTTTACCGCAAATTACTATTCTCTGCCAATGTAAAACAGTAAGTTAAACTTCAATACCGTTCAACTTAGAACAGAAGGAAAATGGTTTAACAGGTGGGACTAGATTCAAAGCCTCATTATGGACCAACCAAGGTTTTCATTCACTATGTTTAAGTCCAGTTTTAAGTGAACTTTAGTACATTTTTGGACATTTTTGCCAAATATTCCCTTTAGTTTCACTTTCCACTGATTACAAATGCTGAATTAATGCCTTACTCACCATGTGTTCATATTTTACTTTGGCATCTTGCATTAATTCCTCAGAAGTACACCTGTTTAATTTCTACGTTCCAAAGAAGTGCAGCAAACTGAAAGCACAAATTTGCAGTGTGTGCAATATTGATTTGTGTTTTATTGCACTATAACTCTCAGCTGCTAAACATGTAGTATGTAATTATTTGATATTATTAGAAATTGGTATCATTACTATATTGGATAGTATTATATTGGAATTAAATAGCTAAAAAGTCAAAATAGTTATCAAATAATTTTAACATATAATTCTTTATCTTGCAGAACTGGCAAGAAAACACACACAATTTAGAAGATAACTGTTAATTTTGATTATCCATTTCCTTATCTTTGATGCTCTGGCCTCATTCATTTATTAGTCATCACGAAACTAGACCTAGACATGAAACTTCAGAGAGGATATTCTTATCAATAGCTATGAGGCATAATTCTCAGCAAAACAATCAACAGAACAGATTATATGAAATTCTACTCTTTGATCATGCATCAATTCTTGTCTGTGGAGTGGTTAATGTAAACAATTACAAAATGATTAAATTTAAAACTTTGTTTACTAATCACTTAACAATTTTATTTCATATATACACCTTGATAGTAAGTCAAAATGTTTAATGATTATAGTTAAAATTTGGGATGTTTAAAACTGTATGCTTTTGATGTGCTTCATGAATGCTACTGTCATTCTGTTGAAATGAATAAAAATAATTTACAAATGTGCAGTGCCTCTGATATTGCCACAGTGGTTCAGTGGAACAAAAGACAATGTTTGAAATTAATTGTTGAATCATGAATGACCTTGAAATGGAAGAAAATTTCTGTTTTGAAATTGCTTTTTACTTTTACCGGTAAAACAATAAATAACGTGTTACCTGACACATTCCTATTGTCCAGTTTATTTTAGGTAACTTGGATGAACAATTTGCATTGTCTTTGTAAGAGATTAGCATATAAAACTGTAGAGCACTGAATTATTCCTGAAGAAGGGCTCGTGCCCGAAACGTCGATTCTCCTGCTCCTTGGATGCTGCCTGACCTGCTGCGCTTTTCCAGCAACACATTTTGAGCACGGAATTGGGGCTTGTATATTGACCCGGTCAAAGAAATGGTTGACATATATAAAATAAGGAGTGGTAGTAAGCAAGCCTTTTTTTTCTGACTGGCAGACCATGACTAATGAGATACTGCAGACATAGGTAGACCACTTAGGGCTAACATGGGGAGAAATTTCTTCACCTAAAGAGTGATGAGCCTGTGGAATTCTCTGCCACAGAAAGCAATTGAGACCAACATATTGTATGTTTCCAAGAAGTTAGATGTAGTTCATTGGGCTAACAGGATCAGAGGGTACAAAGAGAATGCAGGAAATGATAATGAGTTAGATAGTCAGCCATGATCATATTGAGTAGCAGAGCAGGATTGAAGATCGAAAGGTTTCCTCCTGTTCTTATTTTTTACATTTCTAATAGTGACCAGGATGCTGGTGCTACACTGCAAAACTACATCCCTAATCTTCAGTCCTGTCCAATTCCTTCTTCCGTTAAACGTTCCTTAAAATCCCTTCTCTTTGACAAAACCTATGGCCATTAAAATGGCTCAGACTCTTACATGGCTTAGAAATTTGCATGCCTCTGATATCAGACATTGAGCCTTATTTTTATTAGATCTGGGAACTGCAGACAGTAAAAAAGCAACTTGTGGGCAAAGTGTGATAAAAGATTGAGTTATCATGACACTCACAGTTTTTATCCAGAGTTTCAAGACTGTATTGGTGAAATAAAGTGTGCTCCCCTTCAACTTTTCTATTCTTAGCATGTGCAATGACGTAGCTCAGAGGCGCAGGACTCTGAAATAGGCAGTTAGAGATAGAGGTAGAGTAGAGCTGATTGGAATTAGTTCTTCCTCTATTCTTGCAAACAGAGTTAGCTGTTTGGTGAATCTCTGATAAGTGGTTAAAATCTTTCCTAATTGTAATTTTTAACATAATATACAAATTGGTGGTAAAATTCATTAAAGTGTATTCCCAATGAAGGGCTTATGTCAGAAACATTGACTCGCCTGCTTCTTGGATGCTGCCTGACCTGCTGTGCTTTGCCAGAGCCACACTTTTCAACTCTGATCTCCAGCATCTGCAGTGCTCACTTTCTCCTCTTAATTAAATATATATAGAGCATCATAATAGAGTGAATAACTTAATGGATGATAGAAGAGATGATGTGCCACAGAGTAGCAGATGGGAATTCCTGGATGTCATTTTGGTCCACAGCAAGTAACCAACAGCATTATACTGGACAACAGTAACCTGGACTATTTTTGCACGATAAGGCTATCACACCTCCTAGAGTTTGGTCAGTGTTCAGGGACAGGTGAGTGGGATTGTCAATTGGCCACGTAAGGAGACCAAGAGTATAGAACACAGGAGTCTCAAACTTTGCAATTATCCATCAGATTTGAGAGTCTTTCAGCTTGTCATGATGAGATCCAGGGCTGCAGAGTGGATGAGGTTGCAAGGGTCCAAATCATAGCATTGGGACCCTTGCAGCTACCAATCAGATTCATCCCTTTCATTGACCACTCAGGTTGAAACCTCTACCTGTATTCACCTATCCTTACCACACCTCACCACCCCGGCCCTCCCATCGCACCCACCCCCTTTATCTGCAGCTCCTCTTACACCCAACCCCAGTCCTGAAGAAGTATTACACACGAAATATTGACTTCTCCACCTCTTGACATTGACTGGCTCGCTATGTTTTCCCAGCGTCCTGCTTGTGTACCTTGGATTCCAGCATCTACATTTTTTTTAGTCTCTAATCATGGTACAGGAAGCCATTCAACCGAGGAGAGTAAGAAAAGAATAGGGCACTTTCACTTTGTGGTTGTCGGGGACAGTTCAGTGAGGGGGATTGACACCATTCTCTACAGCAAAAAGCATGAATCCAGTTGGCTGTGTTGCTGTCCATTGTCAGGGTTCAAGGCCATCAGTTCAGCACTGGAAAGGAATGTGCAGTGTGAGAGGGATTACCCAGTAATTGTAGTACATTAGGGTACCAATGACATAGACAGAACAAAGAAGGAGATTCCAAGCTGGGTTCCAAGTTAAGAAGCAGAACCTCAAAGGTCATAACTTCCGCATTCTTACTTGAGCTACATGCAAATTGATCTGGGACAAATCAGCTTAAAGAGATAAATGCATGGCTCAACGATTGATGTGAGAATATTGGGTTCTGGTTTGTGGGGTCCTGGCAATAACATCAGGGAAAGAGGGATCTGTACCAATGGGACAGACTACATCTGAACCATTCTGAGGCTGATGGTTTTGTGAACTGCATCATAAGGGAAGTAGATAGGATTAAAAACTGAGTAGTGGAGCGAGGGATCAACTTTGGGAAGATGTGGTAAATGGAAGAGTAGAGTCAAGGCCAAACAGAAAGGTCTTAATATAGTAAACGATAAACAGACTATGACAGAAGAGATAGAGCATATGAATCCAAGGGTCAATGAACAAATAAGACTAGAATTTACAAAAAAATTTAAAGGATGAAACTAAAGGTTATGTATCTGAATACACAGAGCACTTGCAGCAAAACAGATAAAATGAGAGTGCAAATAGAAATGAATAATACAATCTGGTAACCACTACAGAGACAATGGTGCATTATGACATGGATGGGATCTGAACCTTGAAATCTACAAGGCAATTAGGAATAAGAGAGGAAAGTAGGAAAAGGTTAGAGGATTGATTCTGTTTGTTAATGATATTAACACAATAGAGCTCGATAACTCAACTTCAGGAAAATGAGATGTGGATAGAAATGAGCAATAATAAAGACAAGAAGTCATTCATGGAAACGGTATGTAGATCCCCAAGCAATAACTACAGAGGGAGAAATAATGAGGACTGGTCGGAAATGCCACTCCTTAATCTTGGGAGATTTAAACAACATATTGTCTGGATAAATCAAGTGGATAAAATTAGCCTCAATGAAGGATTCATAGAATGTTTTCAGGACAGTTTTTTACTACAGTATATTCTGAAGCTGACCAGAGAGCAGCCTATACAAGAATAAAACAAAAAACTACAGATGCTGGAACAAAAACAGAAATTGCTGGTGAAACTCAACAGGTCTGATAGCATCTACGGGTAGAAAGCAAAGTCAACATTTCATGTCTGGTGATTCTTCATCAGAACTAATTGCAGCCAGGAAAAACATGGTATTTATGCTGAAGATGATGTTGGGGATGGGATTAGGAAAGTGGTGAGTGGATAGGTGGAGATGGAACCCAGACAGAGATATGAAAGGGATATGTAAATGAGGGGATTATTGATAGTATGTCTGCCCTGAAGAGAAGCTGAATAAATGATCATGACAACTGAGAGTAGGAGACAATGAATAGGCTATGCTGAAAGTAACCCCATGCAGTGTGACAATAGGCCTGAGAATAGGTTGATTGTGCTAAAAGCAATCCATGTCATAATTAGATCATGTGTGGGGATGGCAACAAAACATGGAAAGGTACAATCAGGGTCTAAAGTTATTGAACTCAATGTTGAGACTAAGAGGCTGTGAGGTTTCCAGTTTGTGGGCAGCAGCTGCTTGAAAAATTATAGGTGAACCCAAATATATTTAACATATCTCAAAATAACCAAAGAACTGTTAATGTGACGAAAGATTCAATCTATGTGTTCTGCTTATTAAAAAGAATTCCAGAGTTATCACAAAAGATATTGAAGAGAAATTTAGATGCAAGGGTGGATTTCCTTTTTTCATATGCTTTGTCATTTTGGGGAAAGAAAAATAATGTGTCATCTGCTACTGTAAAATGATTAAATATTGCTAATAATGAGGCATGCCATTAAAGCTTTTTACCATGCAGTCATCAGGGCAGATGCAAGAATATTTCAAAGGGAACAACAATTTTTAGTGCAAGAGGTGCTAATTGGTTGGCAAGTCAATTCTGATTAGGTTAGGTGTTGCGATGGAGAAGGCACCAGGAATTGAATGCTCACTGTGCTTTGTTTGATTAAAAATTAGGAATTAGGTCTGGACATATTCCTTTTGGTTGCAGAGAATATCCATATGCTCACATGACAGGTCCCTGCATATAAATATATGTCGCTTCTTCGAAGTGTACGTGAACCACATAGTAAGCACAGTTGAAAATACTAAGTTGTTTGTTAGCATAATTATTAACAGAATCAGGTTTGTTCAACCAGTGCTATCCAATTGCGGAATCATATCGAGTGCTGGGCAACATGTACTGAGTTTTGCAAGCCTGGGCTGATTGACTAAGGTTATTTCTGTTCATTATGAACAGCCAGAGGGACATAAAACAAATTAGTCTCCAAGATAGAGGGACTATATAGGATTCAGAGAGATAGAAAGTGATAATGGTTTTCCATCTATTTGGTAAAGAGTTAATTTTGCCAAAAAAAAAGGGTTTGATGAAGAACAGACTTGAAGAATGTTTGTCAGGCTAAACAAACTGGAACAGTTTTCCCTAAGTTTTGTACTCCCACATTCCTGGTTAGCACTCAAATTTAGTCACCCTATTTGCACAAATCTCGCCATTTCTGGCTGTTCAATTTTTTTGAGACTCTTTATTGTGTTCTGATGCTCCATTTTAGTTTGGGATGTATTCACCAGACATATGTTACATTTTATTAAGTATTCCTGCTTTCTGTATGGAGTGATATTAATTGAGTGATGGAAAGACAGCAGTTTGGACGGCAAACTGTCCGGTGAACAGTACACCACATTTGGTGCTAGTGATTTTGTTTCCTTTACAGGATAGTTACCATCTTGTAAAACCTGAATAAAGTACAACTGTATCAAGCAGAAAAAAAACATTTTATTGTTTTGCTACTGATTATAGGCAACACATTTCTTTTGCAAAATATCTGAAGATAACAGAAACAATAGAACAAATAAATTCAACTACTGCATTCAAATTAATTCCTTCATTTAATGAGCTCTTGAATTTCATCCATGCAATAAGTTCAAGGTGGAATGGGAAGCAACATTTAACTCGTTCATTGTGATTATTGATTGATAGGATCCTTTCGGAGCTGAATTGCATGTGCTTTTCCATTTGGTGAGTGGCTATGCTTAGAACATTGTCTCCCAGCTACTCACAACCATAGTGCCTTTGTTGCTTCTTGTATTTTAGAACAGTGACAACCAAAACTGAAACAGCTACAACCAGAGCTATCAAAGACAGAACAAATGGCAAACTCGATTCGGTACTTGTCTCCACAGCTTCATTTACTTCTTCAAATCCTGAAAAAAAATTCAAAACCATTTATTTTTGACTGTATCAGTTATGACAGCTACAAAATGATGACTATTACTGCACATTCTGGAATACTAAGTTTCTAATTTAGCCCTTCTTTTGGTGATGTAATTAGCAAATAACTTGATTGACTCACCTTCCGCTTTATAATGTTTTAGATCTTTTTTCAGTTCAATAGGTCCTATTAGGACATCAGCGCTCCCCTTTGAGGAACTTAGGGCCCTTTTTTGTCGAGGCATGCATCCACGGTAACACCGAGAGGAATAATCATAAGCTTTACAGACCACAACTTTACATTGCAGGTAGACTGAAGGATGAAGGTTGAGGAATTTAAAGGCACTGAACTTGAATCGCGCAATGTTATTAGTTGGTGAAGGATAATTCCCATAAGTCCCATCCTTAACACACCTGTAAAAAAAACATTAATTTTAGAACACAAAATCCCAGTCCAAACTAAAGTTTCAATGAAAACAGAAATACATTGGTAAAATATAGCTGGGTATGTATTCAGCCAATGCACATGCAAACACTACCTTGCCATCAGTCATGAGCTCGCACTCATAATGTGTTAGATGAATGGGACCTGAAATCAGCAGTCTACCCACCACATTTAAACAAATAATTAAAGATCATTTCAACTTGTTAACAATTCTATTGACCTAAATAGTATGTTACCTATACCAAAATACACTTGGCATAGTTATGCGTAATTAGGTCAGAGTGGGAGTTGTTTGCAATGGCTGACGTGACATTAAACTGGGAAGGAAAGGGGGACACATCATTTGAAGTTCTTGTGCATATTGTGGTCCCACCCCCAAGATGTTAACCCCCTTCCTTCTCTACCACCTGCTGGCCAGAATTCTCCCTCCTTCACCTTTCCCTGGTCTCCACAATTCTTTGCTGTCCAAAAACCCCAGGCCTTAACTTTTCAAGGCGGATCCTCTTCAGGTTTCTTTCTGTACTCCTGGTCATGTACACGACTGAGACCTGGCACTGCTGCTGCCAGGAATGATGGAGCATGATCCCTCCATCCTAGGAGGAATACAAGATACTGTTCATTGCCTCCCAAGTTCTGTCTTTACTTCTATTAGCATTCTAAGATGAATCCCATCTGGTCTTGAAGACATATTCACTTTAAGTACAGCCGATCTTTCTAATATATCTTGTTTATCAGTTTTTAGCTTATCCAGAACCTCAACTAATTCCTATTTGACTACAATTTTGGTAGCATCCTCTTCCTTGGTAAAAGATATTAAATATACATTCAACACCTCAGACATGGACAAATCCATTTTGGTTCCTAATCAGCTGTATTCCACTTTTTACTAAGATACTACAATTTATAGAACATAGAACATAGAAAAGTACAGCACAGATCAGGCCCTTTAGCCCACAATGTTGTGCTGAAGTTTAATCCTAATGTTAAATATAGTAACTTAACTTACCCACCCCTCAACTCACTGCTATCCATGTGCATGTCTAGCAGTCGCTTAAATGTCCCCAATGACTCTGCTTCCACCACCACAGCTGGTAACGCATTCCATGCATTCACAACTCTCTGCGTAAAGAACCTACCTCTGATGTCTCCTTTATACCTTCCTCCTAATATCTTCAAACTATGACTCCTCATACCAGTCAATCCTGCCCTGGGGAAAAGTCTCTGGATATTGACTCTATCTATTCCATTCATTATTTTGTACACCTTGATCAGGTCTCCTCTCTTCCTCCTTCTCTCCAGAGAAAAAAGTCCAAGCTTATTCAACCTTTCTTCACAAGGCAAGCTCTCCAGTCCAGGCAGCATCCTGGTAAACCTTCTTTGCATCCTCTCCAAAGCCTCTGTATCTTTCCTATAGTAGGGCGACCATAACTAGACACAGTATGCCTATAAAAACTCTTGCATTTCTTTCTATGTTAGCTGCCAGTCTGTTCTCATACTATTTCCTTGTTGATCTTATTTATTTTTACAGATCCCTTCTGATTTTTCTATATTTAACCTAGTTTTTAAACATATTATCAAACATCTGTTATGCACATCTTATATCTGCTTCACCATATTGACAGAAAAAATCCCTAACAGTTCAATTTGTATCACATATTGCTTTCCCAATCTTCCTCCTGCTCGCCTGTACAGCTGTACTAGCTGTAGTGCTCTGGCTGTTAATCCTCTGAAGGACCCATCACTCAAATCTGAACACCGGCTGCAGAGCAAGATGCAGTCAGTGGAATATGGATGGAAAAAAAAGTTTGGTTTCATCAACATACAATGTTGAATGTAGAAGACATTAAGAGGAATAAAAGAACCTTGAATACTTAAATCAGAGCAGTTTCAGTCAGTGGACTGTTTGGAATCCATAATGTAAAGAGCCAAGTGTAAAGGAAACTTTAAAAGGTAGTTTGGGGTTAAACTAAGAATCATTTCATGGCTTTTTACAGTTTACACTTACAATCCATTAGATGTAAAGCAAGAAAGGGAAAATAGAGTATATTTTAAACTTTGTTCTGAGCGTACACCAACAAGAAAGCTTGTTCACATATTGAAATGTTAATGGAAATGCTGTTTGAGAAAGATTCAATTTGAAACAAACTTGTTTTTATGATACATGAATCACACAAAATAGCACATAAAATGTTACAGTTATTCTGGATTTCAAAATATTTCAGTTAGTCAGGAATATTTCTTGGAATTTTGATACGGGAATTAGCACTTCTTACCCATTTTTTATTAGATCATAGGCCTTTGGAGTCCAGTCAAAGTTATACGGTGATGCAGTGCAGGTGTCCACAAATACAACAAGGTACTGGTCTATACTGTGGAGGTCAACCTGCACATACAGGTTCTGCCTGAGGTCCACATAGTAAGGTGATTCTTGCACTGGCCTCATAAATGACGAAGACTCATAGAATCTCATGCTAATGTTAAACATGCCATATTGTGTGATATTATCCATGATGTCACCAGTTGTGTTTTCATTAGTCACATACATTATTTTAGACATTGAATCTTGTTGCATTTCACATCCAATATTGAACTGAAGGTTTGTTTCACGGGTTATAATTGAGTCAGATGGTGAAGATCGGATGGTGTTGAAATATGTGATACTGCCATTGTTTTCCTGCAAATATAGAATGCATCTTAAAATTTGATTTATTTCTAAGATTAAATATTTGACGCAGAGTAGAAGTAACGATGACTGAAATAATGTACTTTCAAAGTTAAAAAAATGACAAATTTACAACTGCAGAAAATGAAACTGTTGGAAGAGGTTTTTAAAAACATAGATGGGAGGCCATTATTGAGGAAGCTTTAATATCAAGTTGTACCAGAGGTTCTGAAGTTATCCAACACAATGGCAAACAACTCATCAAGTATCAGAGAACAGAATGGTTAGGTGAAACCACAGGTGTATATAATTTGAGCATCAAAATATTGCCTATTATGTTTGAAAGTATTTAAGCAAGGGCAATATTGTATTAGCTAAAAGTGTGGGAGGGTTCACCTTGAACATTTCTACAATTATGCCATCATGGGATATAAAGAATAATAACTGGTATTTAATGAATCCAGCCCTCCTACTACTGTTTTCCTTACCTGCCATCCTGTACCACATCTATCAAGTGGTATTTGGAAGATCACATCACTGGCTGTTATTATCGGTCTGCAGTTTTGATCATTCAGATAAAGATTTTGTTCGTTGAAACCCAGGAGGTTGAGGTAAGACCTACTAATTTTTGCTTCCATATAGTCTGATGAACAAGTTAACAAATCTGGAAAAAGATCAGAATCTGATCAATCTTATGCATTAGAAAGAAATCTGTTTGAAAGACCAAAAATCTGTGTGGACCTCAATATAGGAATGCATAATTTTAATGAATTTCTCTTTTACAATTGCAAGATTTTATAGAATTGTCACATTTTAATTCTTGTTAATTCAAGGTAAACTGGAACAATGAAAAAGGATATGGGACTTGCTATTGGTTCTGTCTGATAATAAGCATATGTGACCTGTTTGTCTTGAGCAGCAATTCCAGGCCTAGCCTGATTGAGACCCAATTGCCAGATTTCATATATGAATACAGAAGAGAAGCTTGCTTTGTTCTACATAAACTTATCTGGAGAACGCATGGACAGTAAAAGAATCTCAGAGAAAGAGACAAACTGGATTAGCTATGAAGAGGAGAGAGATATAGAGTTCTCTGTTAGCAACCAGATAGAAGGTGAATGAGAACATGTTCTCCAGTTGAATAGATGGGTGAAGATTTAAGGACACCAGAGGATTTGTCTTGGCATGGCTGAAAGAATGAATAACCAGAGTAGATGTTGCTGCTGGTCAGTCCAAGAATTCTTAGAAGACTGAGGGGAGTGACTTTCAATGCACACTGGATACTATAACTCAGCAAACTAGTTTGTTGGCTGCATGGAGTGACTTCGAAATGGTACCTATGAAGACTACAATTCTGCAGCGAGTGCAGTGTAAATTAGAGATGTGACGTAAGGCTTTTGATGGGGTGCTCTTAAGTAACTTTTTGTGGTTATGACATATTAACTGCATAACAAATAATGTTTAGTCATTGTTGATTTAGGCTGTGTTTCAGTAAAAGTTTCAAAAGTGACATCCTGCAAAAGTCTTGTGTGATCCTTCAAACTAGTCAGTGGATTTCAGATATCTTTGAGTGTTATAGGTCTCTGGGGAACACAATAGTCTTGATCAATACTCCCCACCATGTTGCTTCCAATTATTTTGCCCACAGCAGTGTTTCCACTCCACAACACCCATTCTCACATCAGTTTTAAAGGTTCTAAGGGTGTTCTTGGGTTTGACTAGTAAACTACTGTTAGTAATGCTTATTGCTGTAAGAAGTGGGTGGGTATGTCACCAATATTTAAAACCCAGAATACCAGCTTCAAATGGCAATCAATCACAGAGGGATCACCAAGCTTCACAACTTGGCCTTGATATTGGGAAATGACTATAAAGAGAGCACCTGACAGAAATTAGATTAGATTACTTACAGTGTGGAAACAGGCCCTTTGGCCCAACAAGTCCACACCGACCCGCCGAAGCGCAACCCACCCATACCCCTACATTTACCACTTACCTAACACTACGGGCAATTTAGCATGGCCAATTCACCTGACCTGCACATCTTTGGACTGTGGGAGGAAACCGGAGCACCTGGAGGAAACCCACGCAGACACGGGGAGAACGTGCAAACTCCACACAGTCTGCACTGCACAAATTGCACTGTGTCAGGCATGTTACAAGTTAATGCTTCTATCAAATACAGTTATATTTCTGCATTCTTATTTCAATTGATATTCTGTCTGTGAAATGGACATGTATAAATGCAAGAGTGCAGTTCATTCTCTGCTTTTGGCTATAAACAGTCTTTTTCTGTAGGTGCAGTTCAGTTTCAAAAAGGTTCTGCATAAAAACTCAGGACTAAAATCAAAAGATGTGGGGTCATGGAAGTATCAGAATGAACAACAAACTGGCAACAAACAATTAAATAAAAAGTAGCAATTCAACATAGTTATTTGATTGATAAATGGTGGTAAGTGCCGTTTCAGAAAGAATTGTGCTGCAAATGCTGTTTATCAAAATTCACATAAACAACTTGGATTTAAGAGTCAGAATTACAATTCAAATTGGAGTATAATTAAACATAAAGGTAGAAGCATTAATACAAGAAAGACCTGCAACAAGCTATAAGAAGAACTATAAGTGGGTGGCACAGTGGCACAATGGTTAGTACTGCTGCCTCACAGCACCAGAGACCCAGGTTCATTTTCCGCCTCAGGCGACTGTGTGGAGTTTGCACATTCTCCCTGTGTCTGCGTGGGTTTCCTCCGGGTGCTCCGGTTTCCTCCCACAGTCTAAAAATGTGCAAGTTAGGTGAATTGTCCATGCTAAATTGCCTGTAGTGTTAGGTGAAGGGGTAAATGTAGGGGAATGGGTCTGGGTGGGTTGTGCTTCGGCGGGTCGGTGTGGACTTGTTGGGCCAAAGGGCCTGTTTCCACACTGTAAGTAATCTAATCTAAAAAGATGTCAATAGACTTGCAAAATGCGATTGACAAAGGAATTTGAGCCTAGGTAAATGTGTGGTAATAGGTGTGGAAGTAAAATAAAGTTACAAACTGCCCAGGAAGTAAATGTATCAATGTGGTCTGGAACAAAAAAGATCTGATATAAATACACAAATTACTAAAAGTATTCACCCTGAGGTCTATTGAAAATGAAAGCGGTTGTATGAAACTTATATAGAGCAAAGTTAGATCATATTTGAAATGATGTGCCTAATTACCATCTCTATATTCAAGAAAGGTATGGGGAATTGTGCACAAAGGATTTTCTAGAATGTTCCCAGAAATTAAAGTTTATACTATGATGAAAGATTAAACTTTTGGGTCTTTTTAAACTAGCTCTCTGGGTAAATCAAGAGAAACTCTGGACATTTTCCATGAAAAGCCAAATTGTGATGATAGCTTCTTTGAAAAGAGATAGATTCGCAACTTGCTGCCACTGAATTGATACAGGCATTGGAATTCATGGGTGCACAACTTCAACTTTATACCTAAGCGGTAAATTGAAAATCTTTCTATGACTTTTTTGGCCTCATTTATTGTTAAAAGTATTGAAAAGAATTTCGAATTGGAATTCAAATAAGATGTATCAATTCATAATTTCACCACATTTCTTAAATTACATTGCAATTTTGACACAAGAAGTATAACAAGGCTCACCACCATCATTTGGTAGAACGTAGTAGCTTGCTGAAAACCCACGTCTAGTAACACTGGAATCAGTTCTAAAATAAACTGTCATACTGTTGGATGTGGATGTAAATGTCTCATCTGACCCACTGCAGAATTTTGAAAGCAAAACGGAATTTGTTGATGGTCCATCATATATTGCAATATAATCGTATGAGCAAGTTGATGAAACTTCCAGGCTGTAAAGAGAGTAATCAGAGATTGAAAATGAACTTACTTAATAAATAAAGCAATTTAAAGTATACTCGCATAGATAAGCACATTCAAGGAAATTTCAGGACCTAAAGAAAGAACATGAGAATTTTAAAATGCCTTTGTGGAATATGGGTCTTGCTGCCTATCCATATTAGTGGGGAGTACTCTCTTATCTTTTGGAAATAATTCAATGGAATCTTTTTCACCCACATCGTAGGTAGACAGGGCCTTATTTATAAAACTTATCTGTAGGACACTATCTGAAACGGTGCAGGGTTTCCTCTCATATTGGAGCCCCAGCCTTGGTTCTGGCACTCAAATCCTAGGACGTGAACTCAGAACCTTGCAATTTACTGACAAAAGTACTATCAACTGAGTCATGGCTAATAATCTCAATCAAAATAGTCCATTCTTTCAACATCACTGGTGTGCTTTGTGATTTTCATGAACTAACACTCTAAAATAGTCATATTAACAGTATCTTTCAACTTCTCAAGATTATCACACATATGATTAAAAATATTGTAGTGCTAATATCCATTGCTGAATCTAGCTGTTTGTAACTCATTCTCTGATATTTAACTATATTGATCTAAGTTAAGATTTGTCCAACAATCCCTTTGTTGTCTATTTTTATTTCATGAACTATTTTTATTTCAGAGAATTTGTTTACCTTTCCCTTTGATGTCTGACTAATTGGTCCATATCACTTTGAATGCTTCCAGACTCCCTAACACTTGTTACTGGATCACATCTGTAAATTTTCTAACAATAAAATGCTAATCTCTATTCAACTAAGCACCAGCCAGGGAGGAATGATTTCTGATATGTTTCAGTTAATCATGTGTTGTTTCTTGATGACAAAAGTGAGAATGCCCTTTACTGTTTTTTGAAAGGGTATAATTCAGTTTAAAAGTATTTCTTTGGGGCCAGGAATTCTTAACACTCAGTAGCAAATTACTGGATGCAAGTTGAGTGAATCCATCGGAGAGCAAGAGAGAGTAATTTTATTTGTCATTTCTACTATATACAACTGATACAGTAAAAAACGAGACAGTGTTCCTCCAGGACCAAGGTGCTACATGAACAAATACAAACTACACGATCATACAGAGTGCAGCATAATGTGCATAAGAAGTGCAAAACATGCAAATTACAGTGTAATAGAAAAATGATAATTAATAGACATTGTTCTAGCAGCAATTCAAAGTTGTGCAAAGATTTCAGATGGAAAAGAGTCCAATCACACAGTTTTAAGGAGCCTGATAGCTTGGGGAAAGAAACTGTTGTGCAGTGTGGCCATGAGAGACTGAATGCTCTGGTATATTCTGCTGGATGGCAGGAGGGAGAAGGGTTTGAGTGAGGGATGTGTGGGGTCTTCCACAATTCAACAATCGTGAATTAACAGAACATACTCCACTTGTCACCCACATTAAAATATGATAGTGAAAACATATTTACTTACTCAACATAGGTGAATTTCAGCTTTATTCTTTGGTCGCTATCCCCTCTTATATACCAAATGCATTGTTCATTATCTTCGTAAAAGTATGGGTAATTGGGACTCGTAAAAGACCCATATGCAGTTTCAAGATAGCCTCCACATGATCCATCTATTAACAATAAGGAAATGTACTAGAATACATGGCAATACACTGATTTTTACCCCTGCCAAAAGTTTTTATCAATTTTCTTCAGCATTAGAAAATGTTCACACATATTCCTGAGCCTTCTCTACTATCAAATCTGATGATGATTTATCTTCCTCCCTGCATAGTATTTCTCAAAGCTAATCATTCCTTGCTACCATAATGTTGAACAAATACCAGGTACCATCTTGTACCGGGTTCAAATTATTGTTGATTTCCTTCACCATGAATGGTTATGAGTGAACTGTTGAGGCATCACAGCTGACCATGTTTCAGATTTCACCAGATGCCCATTCTCAATAAATACTAATGACAGCTACTGGGAAGTTATCTTCATTAGCCTCCCTAGTCTATCTAAACTCTAAGGCCAACAACACACCTACCATGGCCTTAGCTAAGAGCAAAACCCAAACGGCAACTAAATTCCTTTTAGTATGGCTTTGTTTTTGGGGACTGTTTGGTGGAGCCAAATTTCTATTCTACCATATATTACTGAACAAAATAAAGTTTCTTTTTGATTCTGAATTGCTGGTTTCAGGGAGCATTCCAATTATAATTTAGTTTAGAAAGGCATCATGTGTTATACAGGCTTGGTGGGCTGAAGGGCCTGTTCTTGTGCTATGCTGTTCTTTGTTCTTTGAAAAAGAGAAAAAAAAATGTGACGATAACCTATTTTAAATAGGTGGCAGATTCACAACTTGTTACTACAATGTGAAGTAAACATTGTGATAGAATGCAATGGAAATAAACTGGGCAATCTTTATAATGGGTGCACAACTTCAAGCTTACTTTTACATCTGCATGGTAACTGAATTTTAATCTGACTTTTTGTCTTCTTTTCTATTTAAATATACCAACAAAGCTTTTCAAATTGGAATTTCAATGTTTAAAACACATCAATTCCTAATTTCTCAATATTTCTTCTGGATTTGGAGTATAGTTCTGGTATTTGGAGATAAGAATTATCAAAAAAACTTACCATCGCTGTCTGGTACAGTGTAATAGTATGCTGAAAACCCACTTCTAGTAACACTGGAGTCAGTTCTAAAATAAATTGTCATACTATTGGATGATGATGCAAATCTCAGATTTGATCCTTGACAAAATTTTGAAAGCAAATCACTATGTATAGATGATCCATCAAAAATTTCAATATAATCAAATGAGCAACTTGAAGTAACTTCCAATCTGTAACAAGAAAGAACAGAGTTTGAAATTTAATGTAGCAGCAATTTATTGATTGTTGTTACTCAACTTACTTTGTGAATTTTACTTTTTATAGATACCCCCTCTTGTACCAATGCAATTAGCAGGCATTTTGGGGTTTAAGCAAAGAACATCAGAAAATACTGGGCATATGAAAGGAAAGACTTGAATTATAAAGCACATTTCATGACTAGCAGGCATCTCAAAACACTTCAAAGTCAATGAAATACTTATGAATTGTAGACTTTGTTGTAATGTTGGAAACATTGTAGACAGAGTACAGACAGTAAAATCCCACAAAAAGCAACATGGTAATCTATTTTCACGACATTGAATGCAGAAAAAATCTCTACTCTCTTTTGAAATAGTGGCATAGAACTTTCTATATCGACCGAGGCAGGCAGACAGGACCTCAGTTTCATGTTCATTCACCAGACAGCATGACTGACATCGAAGAGGTTCCTCTCACACCTGAACATCAGTCTTGATTTTTATCTTCAAGTTCTGGAACAAGACGTGAATCCAGGAACATGTGATGAGGTGAGAAGGTTGTTCTGAGTCATCACTTGCACACATATAATGCATCTTATTCCTTTCTTTCAACAGACCTAATGTGATTTGAGATTTCTTTTGGCAAAATCTTTAAAAAATATAATTTAAATTCTTTTCTAACCTTTCAATACTGTCAAACATGTAATTGAGAATCTATCTCGTTCCAATTTTGTTGCTCTATTGTGATTGCTTTATTCCCACACATAATAATTCCGAACACATCTTCAGCAGTTATAGAGTCATAGAGATGTACAGCATGAAAACAGACCCTTTGGTCCAACCTGTCCACGCCAACCAGATATCCTAACCCAATCTAGTCCCACCTGCCAGCACCTGGCCCATATCTCTCCAAACCCTTCCTATTCATATACCCATCCAAATGCCTCTTAAATGTTGCAATTGTACCAGCCTCCACCACATCCTCTGACAGCTCATTCCATACACGTACCACCCTCTGTGTGAAAAGGGTGCCCCTTAGGTCTCTTTTATATCTTTCCCCTCTTACCCTAAACCCTCTAGTTCTGGACTCCCTGACCACAGGGAAAAGACTTTGTCTATTTATCCTATCCATGTCCCTCATAATTTTGTAAACCTCTATAAATCACCCCTCAGCCTCCGACGCTCCAGGGAAAACAGCCTCAGCCTGTTCAGCCTCTCCCTGTAGCTCAGATCCTCCAACCCTTGCAACATCCTTGTAAATCTTTTCTGAACCCTTTCAAGTTTCACAACGTCTTTCCGATAGGAAAGAGACCAGAATTGTGCTCCCAATTCAAAATTAAACAGCTTCCTTACACCCTGAGTATAAACTCTTTGATATATTCATGGAAAGACCTGGTTTGTTTCTGTTAGTTCTTATTGAAGTGTAGAATGCATGACAGGAACTCTGCAACTTCAGGGGAAGATATAGCAGAAACATTGGACAGACTGAGCATATAATTTTTCCATTACAGATACAGAGCAAAATGGGGAAACTCTAGAGGAAATTCTAAGCTTAAGTCCTACTGTTCCTCTCTGGCTTCTATACAATGGAACACTGTCTATGATACAAAGTAGGAAGAAAACCTGTTTTGACTTGTCATAAAATGTCTTTGAGATGTGTCTTAATATTTGCTTGCCATTGTAGATAGTGACTTCACATTGATGGAATATTTTCAATTAATGATTAACAGTCAAATCTTTTGATCTTCTAATTTCCACAAATAAACAATCCTTTGTTGTATACACTCGATTATCTTTCTTGTTCCATTCATTTATACTAAAAACAGAAAATGATGGAAATATCTCATACTTCTGGTCTCCTCAGAAGAATGACAAACTGCTTTAAATTAATATTGTATTTCTCTCTACAATCCCTGCCATACTTTCTGAACTTTTATTTCTGTTTTCATTTCAGTAATTTATATTTATCACATACTCAAAGTGTGGTTTGTCTCCCGATCCTTCTGCTATGATTTTATCATTGCATTTATCTCATTAAGATCTATTGGCCTTTTCTTGTGAAGTCTGATTGGTCCTTATCACGTTGAACAGATTCTCTGACACTTGTTACTAGGTAACATTAATAAGTTTCCTCACAGTGAAATGCTGATTTCTATTCAATTAAACTCCAGCTAGGCAGGAAAGAATTCTGATCTGGTGCTTCAGTAAGTCATGTGGGATTTTTTTGGTCCCTGTACTGTTCCTGACATTTACACCACACCTGGCAGCCTGGGGGCTGATGGTGTCTCACTTTATGGGCATTGATTTGGAAGTCCTGCCGGAGGGAGTAATCCACAGGCAGGTCTTCCACCTCCCCCAGCACCAGTGGTGGAGGCCGAAATACCAGACCATGTCAGCCTGGCACGAGTTGTCACCCAAGTTAGAACCATCTGGAGGAATGCACATCACTATCGGAAGAAGGTGAACATCCTTCTCTATACCACCAGAGTAAGTGCTGCCATCTTCTATTCAATATCTCAAACTCACTCTGCAAGAGTACTCATCTCCCACTAGGGCACATAATCCAACATTTCCTTCCTTCACACACTCTCTCACACACACTGTTCAACCCCCAACAGACCAAATCCTACATTCCCTTGGCACTGTTCACTCAATCGTGTGGGACACGTCCCTACCTGCACAAGCGATAGCTATGCCAACCACTTTTATCTCACATAATAAGGCTCACATAGCCTTTCCAATTCTAGGATGCAAAATGTCCACAATAAGCAAAAGAATCAAGATGGGTGATAACTTCCCCATCATTCAGCTCCTTACGTCTTTTGGACAAGTGGATTCTGACTGACTACCTCAAGCAGGACTTAAACTGGTATTGGAGATCATCTTTGACTTACTGTTCCAGCATCACAAGCAAAGGCTATTTCCCTTGCCTTGACTGAGGCTTGCTGACCAGTATAACAGGCTTCCTGGTTTTGTGTCTGCAGTAAACAGCAAGGTGACATAGCAGTAATATAAGCCTGGTATCTCTGTTTGAGAGGGTAAGCATGGATATGTAAGTAAAGGCAATGCAAGATAACGATAGTATGAGCATCCAGGTAGGCGGAAACTGAGAGAAAACTGTGACAGTGAGCAGAGAGTCCAGAGATGTAGTCTGTTCCAATCAGCCTGGGCGTGTGTCCCTGAGCACGCAGTGACCTCGCTCCAGCAATACAATAACACTTGTTGATGCTGCCAGAGGTGCAACAATGAAATGCATGAGCATCCTTTAGGTGGATAAGCGGTCTGTCATGAGAGGACTTAAGAGGAGGGCACATGTTAGATGCTAATGTCTGTAGTGGGGGTGTGTGTGGTCATTTGCCATTACGCATTTCCTGAGATGCTGGTATCTGTTTTTCAACATGAAGATCTTTTGGAGCTGAATTAGCAAGGTGCTCACTCTGGTTTGCTTGTTGGGTTTACTTGATGTTGAGCTTGTTTGGCGAGATTAGTAAAATAGGAGGCTGAATAATAACGTGGTGAGTTGTGACATTAATAAGGGTGTTTAACTGGCAATAGTGATCATTAATTGGCATTGTGACACTTCTGAGTGAGAAACTTGTCAGGCCTGGTTGTGAAAAGCATAAACATGGAACAAAATGATCTTGATATCAAGGTGGGCCTCACGGCACTTGTTTGATTCTCCCTCAGACCCCTGTAAGATCCCATACATTGTTCCTTGTTGACAACAGGGAGAATAGCTCCTTGCTGACTTTCTGAAGGGTATATTTCAATTTCATTATATCTTCTGGAGACCAAAAATACTTGGCACTCAACATAAAATTATCGATTTCCCCCAGAGTATTGTTGCAATTTAAGTGAATCAGCAATGATTAATTGATACCAATACTTCTGTCAATATTCAGCGTAACATATAAAAGTGGAAACAATTTTACTTACTGTATGTTAGTGAATACCAGCTGTATTCTTTGGTTCATATACCTCCTTATGTACCAAATACACACTGCATTATTTGGATAGTTGAATGGATAATTGGGACTACTGATTGTCCCATTTGGAGCATCCAGGTACCCTCCACAATTAGCTATTGCCAGAAAGGAAATAGATCAGTACATGGCAAAAGAACAATCTATTCTTTTCTTCTTTCTTTTCCCAAAGTATTCACTAATTTTCCTGAACATAAAATATCTAAGTAGGCATTACTTCACACCTCAGGTTTTGAGGAAGGGTCACTCAACCTGAAACATTAACTCTGATTTCCATCCACAGATGCTGCCAGATCTGCTGAGCTTTTCCAGCAATTTCTGCTTTTGTTTCTGATTTACAGCATCTGCAGTTCTTTCAGTTTTATTACTTCAGATCAGGTTGGTGATTCAACTTGTCACAAACCATTCGTTCAATAGATGTGGCATTATTGGTTAGGCCAGCATTTATTACCCAGTCCTAATTACCATTGAGAAAGTGATGGTGAGCTTCATTTTTGATCCACAGCAATCCTTAGGCACACCTGCAGTGCTTTTGAGGAAGAGCATTACAGGATTTTGACCTGGTGATACTGAAGGAACAGTGATACTTAAACAATTCAGAATGGTGTGTGACTTAGAAGAGAACACACAGGTAGTGGTGCTCCCTTGCAAATGCTGCCCTTCTCCTTACAGATGGTAGACATTGTGGGTTTGGATGGTACAGTTAATGGAGTTGCTGCACTGTCCCATAGATGGCGCCTATTTGTTGCCACTTTCAGATGTGGATGGAATGAATATTTAAGGTGTGGATTGAGTTGTAATCAAGAGGGCTGCTGTTTCTGTGATGGTGTCTCTTGTTGGAGCTACACACATCCAGGCAAGTGGAAAAAATTCTGTCACAATCATGGGTTGAGGCTTGAAGATGGTGGACAAACTTTGCAAATTCAGAAGGGGAGTTACTCACCACTGAATTCATAGCCTTTGACCTGCTCTTGTAGCCACAGTAGTTTTAGAACTGGTCCAGTTCCATTTCTAGTGAATATGATTGTGGGTAATCCTTCTTTCCTGGGAATTTCTGCTTTTGTTTCTGATTTACAGCATCTGCAGTTCTTTCAGTTTTATTACTTCAGATCAGGTTGGTGATTCAACTTGTCACAAACCATTCGTTCAATAGATGCGGCATTATTGGTTAGGCCAGCATTTATTGCCCAGTCCTAATTACCATTGAGAAAGTGATGGTGAGCTTCATTTTTGATCCACAGCAATCCTTAGGCACACCTGCAGTGCTTTTGAGGAAGAGCATTACAGGATTTTGACCTGGTGATACTGAAGGAACAGTGATACTTAAACAATTCAGAATTCTTTCCTGGGAATCTCTGCTGCTTGTTACCAGGCGCCATCTAGTTAGATTCTCATGTCACTGTCGACCTGCCTTGACTCTTGACAGTGAATATTCACAGGATAACCAACAGCTGAGTAGGATTCTGATTTCACCAGAATTCCGTGCCAGGCATTACTAGTGGCAGCCAGGGAAAAGCTTGATCACACCTCTACATTAAAGCCCAAGGTCATCTGGATACTGAGCCCAATAATACTCTACCATTGCTTTTGCTAAAACCAGATAACATAATTGTTAATATAATAATTCATAATCAACAAAAAATGTTTATATAAACCGACAGAAAGTATCCCAAATATCAATGTGTAGACTTTGTTGTCCTCTTGCATAAAAAGGTTCATAAAGTTTTGTAATATTTAGGTGTGAATGTTAATACCATACTGTAGAAGAATTGAAACATGCAGCCATGTGGCATTTCTACTCAAATTTAATCTACTGTGCCTATTCTTCATTGAACTGTTTTCTTTTGCTGCTGCATTGCACACCATTTGGTTTCTGCATTGTAAAGACAATTCTCCAGTTGTGTTTGCACAGTTTCTAGCTTGTGAACTTGGATATCTATCTTTCCCTGTAACTGTCAAGTTTTCATTTCTCAATTATATCAAGTTATTGACAATAGTGGCTCCATTGTTGAGTAACTCAGCAACAGTTTGGGCTCATATGTAGAGTGACAACATGGTGAAATAGCAGGAAGTAATTTTATCCAAGCAGAAGTGATAGTGTGCACAGATTGAGAGATCCTGCCATTCTGTTTGGAATGGAGATATTGAAGCAAAAGTCAAATCACATCTGGAGTTTTAGGCTTACATAACAAAGGATACAAATGCATTAGAAGCAGTACATAGAAAGTTTACTCAATTAATACTCGGAATGCAAGGTCTATCTTATGAGAACTGGTTGTATCCATTTAAGGTGAGAAGAGTGAGAGGTGATCTTACTGAAACGTATAAGTTCTCAACAGGACTTGACAGAGTGATTTCCTTTGTGAGGGAGACTAGAATGAGGTACACAGTGTAAAATTAATCAGTTGTCTATTTAAGTCTGATGAGGATAATTTTCCCTCAGAGGGCAGTGAGTCTATGAAACTCTCTTCCCAGGGAGCAGTGCAGGCAGGGATATTTAAAATGATGCTAGGGTTCAAAAGATTAAAGCAAAGATGAAATGGGGGATATGTGTTGGTTAACCATAAACAAATAATTAACAAGTTGTGACAAGTAGAACAGATACAATACATTGAAACTGCAACATGAAAATAGGCTCTTGGCCCCAATAAAACTATAACAACTTTTGCCCACCAATTAAATAATTAACTGCATTCATATTAGCTTTTTATTTACATGTTTCGTCAACCCTTTTTCCACTTACTCCATCTAATCTTGAATACTGACATAGCTTCTACTTAATCACTGACCCAGGAAATGATTTGTACCTACTCAATACCCTGTGATTGAAAATGGCACCCAGGGTGTCATTCTTAATATCATATATTTTATTTTGTATCTATTGCCCTCACTTTAAATCAGTGAACAACTTTGAACAGTGTGCTTCCATTTGTCCTATTGCATTCATCAAGGTCCGCAGATGGATGGGAACACCACCATATTGCAAATTTCCCACAAGGCTACAAACCATCCTGACATAGAACTTGTTACAATTTCCTCACTGTCGTGAGTTAAAACTCCAGAAACTGCCTTCCTAATAGCATTCTGGGTTTACCGCGCCAAATAGACTACAGCAGCTCCAGTCAGTGAGTCACCACCGCCTACTCCAGAACAATTAAGGATGAGCTGGCATTGTCAGTGATGCACACATCCTATGAAAAGATCTGAAAACTTCTCATAATTATAAACAGTTCTATTACCCTGTAAACTCTCTTCAACCACAAACAATGATCCAATTATTTAACTCTTTCTTGATTTTTGCATTTTCTTAGACAAAGCAACATTTGAGTGAATTTATCTAAAATGTTCCAATGTTTATATGCCTTGCTACAGTATGGGGCATAATTTATTATTGTAACCCTTTATCATGATATGGATGTCACCATACAGGCTAGCATTTATTGATCCTTCTAAATACACTTGAGGATATATTGCGGGACCCCTCATTGAACTGCTGCAGTCCATATAGTAAAAGTATTCCTATACTTCTGTCAAGTCAACAGTTTCAGGATTTTGATCCAGTCATAATGGATGAATGATGACATATTGAAAAGATGTGAGACTTTGAGGGCGGTTTGGAGATGGTGATATTCCCAAGAACCAACTGCTATTCTTCTTGTTGGCAGTGAATGTTGCAGCTTTGACTGGCGCTGTCAAAAGGACTTCTGAAGTTGCTACAGCGCATCCTACGCATTGTACACACTGCAGCAAAGGGACACCCATGATGGATGGTTTTAATATTTAAACTAATGGATGGGCTGCCAATCAACTAGGTTTTGAGTCCTGGGTGATATCAATGACCTTGCATTGTTTTTGCAACTGCAACCAACAAGGAAAGTGTCGAATCTTCAATCTGTCCTCGACTCGTGTTTCTGACTGAATGATTAAGGCTTTGGGAAGTCAGGAGGGGATCCACTTGCTACAGAATAACTGGCTCTGACATGGTCTGAATGACACCATGTTATTGAGGCTGATCCCATGGAGTCGTTACTGGTGCTGCTTAGACTGTTCATTTTATTTGGATGGGGATGAGTGATGATAATACTATCGATTGTCAAAGATAGCTGATATAACACTCTACCTGGTGTCTCAATATTCAATAATGTCTTCTCTACTTATTATGATGGCATTTAAATATATAAAGATCTAATCAATACTAAATATGATTTATTTGTCGATTTAAGCCCCCATTCTGGTCTATTAAGTGAATTTTGGAAAACAACAACATTGACATATTCACTCTGGGTTGCAAACTACTAAACAGCAAATGCATTGAAATTTTACTTACGGCTAGATGTAGTGGTATAACAGTATCCTATGAATAACAGAATTAAAAACGGTAGGTTAGTATCTCAGAAATTCAAATCCAAGTTAACATGTATTTGACTAACCAGGAACTAAGAGTAATTTTTCAAACTTGCCTTATAGGCAGGAAGACATACAGCAACTGTAAATCAAATTGCACTGCGTATCACCCTCTATCCATTTCAGCTCCTCAGGGGAACAGGATCACTGCTTGGACAGCCCTTGAAAACGACTTCTGTCTTGACCTCAATTCCAAGAACACCTTTACTCTGAAAACTTCCACATGAACAACAATTGCACCTATCATTGACCCTAGTAATTCCCTAACTGCCAGTAGAAACAGATTTTCTCCAGCATTTATCCCCAAGTACCTTTTAACAGGTGGTACCTTCCCCAGGGATACCGTCATTCTTGGCTTGGGTATGATAAAAATCTTGATTCCGAACCTGACCTCTGAAACAACTTGACTGAGCATTGAGTTCCGGAACACCTTGACTTTTAACCTTAACTTCATGATAATTTTGTTCCACCCTTCAATCTCAGGAACAGCCATAGTTTTGCAGTCCATCCCAGAAGCATTGTAAATTCTGGTGTTGACTCTGGGACAGCATTCACCTCTGCCATCTATCCCATTATTTTAGACTGAGGAAACCTTTGGCTGTTGATATTGATCTTGTGAACTTGTTCACTCTTGACATCAATTCCAGGAACAGACGTACAGCTTCCCTCACTCTTAAAAAAAATGTGCTCCTGTCCTCAGCCTCATTGAGATACTTTTAACTTTTGCAGCTGACCTTCCACATTGTACAACAACACATTTGAACATAATTGGTGAATCATCCAATATTGTCCATTCTCCAGGTTACACGTAACCAAACCTGGTTATCATTACCTCAACTTCGCCCTTGTCTTAATGTTTATTCAGCTGCTCAGTTTTGGATAATCCCGACAGAAAGAGGTCATATGACCCATAGTATCTGCACTGACCCTCTGAAGAGCATCCCACCCCAAACCCAATCCTCTACCCTACCTCCCTCCCATTTATCTCTCAGTACCTATTGCATTCTCAGCTACCTTCCCCATAGCCCCACCCCCCTCCCATTTATCTCTCAGCTCCCCAGCCCACAAGCCTCATTCCTGATGAAAGGCTTATCCCCAAAATGTCGATTCTCCTGCTCCTCGGATGCTGTCTGACCTACTTTGCTTTTCCAGCATCACACTATCCCCATATCCCCACATTTAGCATGGCCAATCCACCTAGCCTGCACATCTTCATGGGAGGAAACTGGAGTAATCGAGAGAAACTCAAATAAATACAGGGAGACTGTGTCAACACACAGTCACCCAAGGCTGGAATCGAACCCTGGTCCCTGGTACTAACCCTGTGCCATTGTGCCTTCTTTTCCTAAGTCTCTGCTCTCAGCTTCATAAGGCATTCTTCATGTGTCTTCTCCTTTACTAAGTCTCATTGTGGAAGATTGACTAGGCCAAATAATTTGATCTAACTGTGAAAGGTATTGACTCATTTCATTTTTGAATTTGAACAAGCATAGAAATGCCAGCATCAGTGTTTTAAAAGTTTGCTTACCATTACCCAAGTAAGAGCAGTGGTCGCAGAAATCAATGCAACAGTTGCCATTATACCAACAGTTGTAATCACAGGAACAACCTGAAGAATTTCCTCCGCAGCTGTATCTGCATGAGCCGTATCCTGTCATACAGGAAATGGTAAGTTACATCTGAAATTATTTTCCCAACAAAGATGTTACAAACATACTGATTAAGAGTCTTCTTTGAGGTTCTGTGACTAGATGCAGAGGCTGGCCGGGGCAGGGAGACACTGGCAGGGAGGGGAGGGGGAGCATGCCAAGAATCAGAAGTTCTGGTGGGGCTGAGCACATAACAGTAAAGGAATCTTGACGGTCATTTAATATTCACTGCGTCCAAGTAATCCATTGAAAAGGCAGCAAATGACAAATACTTTTTGTTTCCCATTGAATAAAATAGTAGGTCAACAATGTGCACATGTACATTACATTGCTTTCTCTGCAAAAAATTTCTAGCATTCTACTTTGACACTCCTCCTTGCTGCTTCCCAAACTTTTACATTTCATTGATAAACACCCTGCCTGTTTACATTTTTTTAAAAATGTGTTCACAGTATGGGAGTTGCTGACTATGTCAGCTTTTATTGCCCATCCCTGAGTGTCTTTGATAAAGCATGTCATGGAACTGCTGCAGTCCTTGGGGGGGTAGGTATTCCCACCCAGAGCCAGTCAAAATCTGCACCTTAACTGATAATAATACACTGACCTAGAGAAATTGGATTTGAAAGAGAATGTTTTCGATTCCCAGCCGGTCAGTGGCCATTGTAATGAAAATGTTATGGTTGGCAGAGAAAACTTAATACTTGTTATTAATCAGAGTACCAAATGAGAAAATAGAATGTGTTTTCTTGCCAATGCCATAGATGTTACTTTTCCTGGTTTTAACATTTTAGGATAAATGTTTTTGACTGCACCACTCTCAGATAATCAGGATTTTCACATGTGCAGTTGCCAGGAGGAAATGTGCCATCTTACAACCAGAAAATTTACTCTTTAACCTCAGTTTCACTCCTCCACTTCATGTCAGACTGTGAAATAGTGTAATAACTCCTGTGTCACTGATTATTCCCAGTGTGAATACATTAGCATAGTCATTGCAAATATAAGATGCAACAAACCTTTAAGGAACTGGAAGAAGAAAGCAAACCACTGAGCAAAGGAAAATCAGCTGAAAGTGCATGAACCTGAAAACGTATCAAAGTCTCAGATGCACATGTTTTGGAGATGATAAATGGAATACTGTCTGGAACAAAGCTCACAGTAATATCCATATGATGTGACAGGTACATTAGAAGAGATCAAAACAGAGAAATGCAGTGAATGTTTGTCAAGAGATATTGTTACTTTCAAGAAGAAGTCTTATTCACTTAGAAAATTTATCAGAAAAGTAAAAAGGTATCAGATTTATCCATGCAAATATTACTCACCAACAGTAGTGCCAATAGCATTGCAATATCCTGCATAGGAACACAATTATTTTGTTTTGCTGAGAGTTTTTAAACAATTCAGCCACATTTATGCATTGATCAACACTAATTTAAGCCCTTTTAAAAATTACAATTATTCAGATGGCCCTGACTGGCATGGTTAGCATCACCAATGATTAAAATCACGTCTGGGTTTCACGTACTCGTTATTTGTTTAGGATCATATAATGATATAAACGTGAAAAAGCTTGTGAATCAGTCTAATTTCTCTTGGGCAAAGATTTGCATCATTTGTGAGTTAGGGACATATAATAGACATTACCATGCAAAGTGCCTGTTAGCACTCATTAAGGAGATTGAGTGATGACTTAGTGTCTGGCAAGAGTCAAACACCCTCCCCTCACCTCAAACAACAAATTGGGAGTTAAATTCTCATTGCAGAGGAGTTCAAACACTACTTAAAGATTTATCACTTTTATGGCTAGAGGTTTAAAAAATATTATTGAAACACATTGGGCCTTTTTCTCAGACTTCACCAGCAATCAATATTTAACCCTGAATTTGCCTGAGGACTTCAATACAAAGAATAAATGTTATATACTCCACCATACTGGATAGCTTTGAGCAGTTAGCAGAAGAAAGGGAGTGTTTGAAACTGGAAGATTGCCATGAGTTTTATTTGGTTTGCAAAAGAAATGGAAGGAACAAGTGAGTCCAGGACAGCACCAGATGCTGTGAAGAGAGACAAATAGGAGGGAGAGGAAGGTGTAGTGGACTCCCGCTCCCTATGGGCACACATATTCTCTGGGTCTCATCCACCGTGGCATCCAAAATTGTTTTGCCCTCTCACTTGGGCCCTGAAAATTCCTGAAAGGAACCCGATCACTGACTCTAACTTATAAAGTTTTAAATTAAATAGCATACACAGCAGCGGAGTATTATGGAGAGGATACATACATTTGTCCAGTCTGCTGAAAGGGAGTTGGCCTAGTCCCCTGTGCCTTTGGACACAGTGGATACAATTGAAAGTTTACTTAAAGGGCCAAGTAAAGCTCAAGTAACTCACTGTGATTGACTAGCTGCCACTGGCAGGGTGTTAGCTCTTCCAACTCCCATCATCCTTCAGGGTAAATGGCCCCTTGGTGGCATGAGTCTAACACACTGACTGGTGGCGCAAATCTCTGTACCAGCCCAGCTCCATACCCACCCATAATGGGGATGAAGATTCTGATCATAGTGTTCAGAGAAAAAATACTAGCTTTTCCATTAGAAAGTCTAACCACGATATATATTATCCACATACAATGAATTTATTGCTGCACTATTTTAAAGAATATGACAGAAATAAATTTCAACATCTTAATATTACAACAATCTTATTTTTAAGAACTTCAGTATTTGCAAATATTTCTTAATATCCAAATCACACTCCTGTAAAATGTGATATGAAACTGTCAGCATTTTCCATTTCTGTCTCTCTAGTGATCTCCTCTTTCTTAGTGAAATTAACCTCACCATCCTTCATGGTAAAGCAGCAGAACACACTCAACAGGTTTAAAAAAGAGATTTAAAGGCCAGCCTCCTATAACTGCACTGAGTCCCTGTTAATCAGACTGACCTAGTCTCAATATCTGAGTCCAACATAAATATGTCTTGACAATTATGTAATTTTATATACTGCAGAAAAAAGTCTCCCTTTTTCAGAAATAAATTGCACTAGCTCATAGAATGAGCAAGAATCTTCAATAAAATGGTAACTCTGATATATTTTAATATTTTGTTTGTTATCAATAACATAAATTTAACTATTTAATTATTGATAAGAGTCCTGCGATGTTTGAAAATCAGGCTTTAAGCTTGTAGAAATTAAAATTCTACCTCTTTCATCCTCACCACGTGCTTTTATTGAAAGGCCTTAATTCAGACGGCTCCAGAACTGCTCCTATTATTTCCATTACACACTTACAAGCTTCCTTAAGAATCTTCTGTGAAACATTTACTCTTGAAACACTAGCCGGCTGTGACTAGTGTGGCACTGCAACGATCAGTACTTGGCCCAAACTGTTCACAATGGCTTGGACGTAGGGATCAAATGTAATGTTTCCAAATTTGTGGATGAGACAACGAATATGTGCTGTGGGAAAAATCTAATAGCTTCAGGAAGATTTGGACAGGTTTGTGAATGGTAAAAACAAGGCAGATGGAATATAATCTGGAAAATATGGGGTTATCCACTTTAGTAGGAGAAACAGAGGAGCAGAGTATTTCTTTGATGTTCAGAGATTGCCATGCGTAGATGTATAAAGGAACCTAGGTGTCCTTATTCATACTTCACTGAATACTTCCATGCAGGTGCAACAAGCTATTAGGAAGGCTAATGAAATGTTAGCCTTTGAAGCAAGATGATTTGAGTTATAGGCTCATAGGGTCATAGAGCTTTACAGCATGGAAATAGACCATTCGGTCTAACTCATCCATGAGGACCGGATATCCTAAATGAATCTAGTCCTGTTTGGCAGCACATCGCTCAAATCCCTCTAAACCCTTCCCATTCGTATACCCATCCAGATATTTTTTAAATATTGCAATTGTACCAGCTTCCAATCACTTCCTCTGGAAGCTCACTCCATACATGCAACAACCTCTGTGTGAAAAAGTTGCCCCTTAGGTCCCTTTTAAAACTTTCCCCTCTCACCTTAAACCTATGCCCTCGAGTATTGGACTGCCCCATCCCAGGGAAAAGACCTTGTCTATTCACCCTATACATGACCCTCATGATTTTATAAACATCTATAATGTCACCCCTCAGCTTCCAACGTAGCAGAGAAAATAGTCCAAGCTATTCAGCCTCTCCCTGTAGCTCAAATTCTCTAACCCTGGCAATATACTTGTAAATCTTTTCTGAACCCTTTCAAGTTTCACAACATCATTCTTATAGCAGGGAGACCAGAACTACATGCAATATTTCAACAGTGGCCTAACTATTGCCCTGTACAGGCACAACATGACCTCTCAACTGCTATACTCAATTCCCTGACCAATAAAGGCAAGCATACCAAGCGCCTTCTTCACTACCTTATCTACCTGTAACTCTACTTTCAAGGAGCTATGAACCTGCACTCCAAGGTCTTTTTGTTCAACAACACTCCCTCGGACCTTCCCATCAAGTGTATAAGAATGGCTAAGGTTTGCTTTCCCAAAATACAGCACCTCGCATGTATCTGAATTAAACTCCATCTGCCACTTCTCAGCTCATTGGCCCATCTGATCAAATCCCGATGTAATCTGAGGTAACCTTTTTTGTTGCCTGCAACTCCTTTTGCAAGGAACTATGAACCTGTGCTCCAAGGTCGCTTTGTTCAGCAACCTCCCCAGGATCTTACCATTTAGTGTATAAGTCCTGTTAAGATTTGGCTTTCAAAAATGCAGCACCTCACATTTGTCTAAATTAAACTTCATCTGTCACTTCTCAGCTCACTGACCCATCTGATCAAGATTCTGTTGTACTCTGAGGTAACCTTCTGTGCTTTTGCTACACCTCCAATTTTGGTGTCATCTGCAAACTTACTAACTATGCCTCCTATGTTCACATCCAAACCATTTATATAAATGATGAAAAGAGATGAACCCAGCAATGATCCTTGTGGCACACTGCTGGCTGAAGGCCTCCAGTCCAAAAAGCAACCCTCTACCAGCACCCTCTGTTTTCTACCTTCAAACCAGTTTTGTATCTGGATGGCTGGATTCTCACTGTATTCCATGTGATCTAACCTTGCTAACCAGTCTACCCTGAGGAACCTTGTCAAATGCCTTAGTGAAGTCCATATAGATCATATCCACAGCTCTGTCTTCATCAATCCTCTTTGTTACTTCAAAAGATTAATTCAAGTTAGTGAGACATGATTTCCCACGGACAAAGCCACATTGACTATCCCTAATCAGCCCTTGCCTTTCCAAATGCATGTAAATTCTGTCACTTTGGATTCCCTCCAACAACTTGCCCATCACCAATGTGAGGCTCTCTGGTCTGTAGTTCTCTGGCTTTTCCGTACCACCTTCCTTAAACAATGGCTCCATGTTAGCCAACCTCCAGTCTTTCAGCACCTCATCTGTGGCTAACAAAGATCCAAATTCAAGAGTAGTGGAGTCTTCAGTGTACTGGTGCTTGATTAAACTGCATCTGGAGTACTGTGTACAGTTTTGGCCTCCTTTTCTCAGGAAAGATAGTATTGTCTCTGAAGGAGTGCAACAAAGGTTCACCAGACCTGTTCCCAGAGTGATGGGACTGTCTTACAAAGAGAGATTGGGCAAATTATGCCTGTGCTCTCGAGAGTTTCAAAGAATGAGAGATGGCTTCATCGAAACATATTCCTTTTCTACCCCAAGCCCTTCTTGGAGTGTTTTGATTAACATTGCCTCATGTCTTAAGAGATCCTACTTTTAGTATTGAGGCATCATTTAACTCTTAAAATTTAAAATCCAAAACTTGTCAGTGCAATATGTAATCATAAATCTTTGTTTCTTTTTCTCTTTCTTTTGTGTAATAAACTTACGTTCTTTTGTTCAAAGTACATTGGCAGCCCATGGAATTATGTTCAGTATCCGACGACCACAGTCACAAAATTGCAAAAATAAAACTGATGGTCTGTCAAACCAGGTTTCACTCTAAGGTCTGACACAACCAGGATTATCATCAGCTGATATCATAATAATAGTATCAGGTAAATAGTTGACAACGGTTTAATGTTGGGCTGATGGGTGGTTGTTCCTATCACTAAATGTGTGTCCAGCTCCATGAGTCTGAGCAAGGACTGTGACAGGGACTAAAGTGATCAAACATATAGACTGAAGTCAAATCAGTGTTAGACACTGACTGACATTGTGATCCATCTACTTTGTTTATTTCCAGTACACTCTCCTAATGTCTGCTCAATGCTCTCACCAAAATCAAGTCTGTATCGAGTCGTTAGCACATTGGATGATATGGAATCAAATTTTGCTGCCACTCTGTTTCAGACTAAGCAGGACCCCCATGATGATGATACATTCAACACAATGACAAAGAGCAAGCAATCTGAGCGGAACACTTGAAGTACAAAGCAAGGCTTCACCACTCGCTGAAAATGTCACCAATTCTAAACATCAAGAGAAATTCTTCATGTTCTTATTCTTAGTAAAACCCAGTTGAAATCTGACCCTGACAGGAAGATGGATGTTCTTGATGATCTACTGTATAATTTCCAGGACTTAGTTCTAATGCATGTCCAATGCCCTCACCAAACATCAGGACTGCATCAACTCACTGGAAACCTGGGTGTGATGCAAAACTACTTCTCAGCCACCGTGCTTCAGGCTGATCCAGATTTTTGAAACACTACAGCACAGAACTGTCCTGATCATAATATCATAGAACACATCACATACTGCAGAATAGAAATCACACACTATCTGAACTTAACTACACAAAAGCTTTCTACATGTCCCATTCTACAGTTTATCATGTATTTTTACAATTATAATACACAACTAAATATAAATTTAAACGTTCACTAAAAATCCACATACCAGAATTAATGTAGTAACACTGATCACAGAAATCTGGGCAGCAGTTGCCAGAGTAAGCACAGTTGTAATCGCAGGAACATAGTGCATAACTTCCTCCACAGTTGTATCGGCATGAAACAATATCTGTAATGGAGTGAAAGCTAAAATTAGTCAAAAGTTATCTTGCTTATAAACCAAATTACAGACTATAATAATCAGAGAAATATAATAAACTTCCTTCATTGAAAAGTGAATGAATACATTTTCTTGAAAATATTTTCCTTACCTGCTGTCCCTGCTGTTCCAGGAAGCACAGTCAAAATATAAAAAATAATGCATTAGTAACAGGAATACTTGCCATCGGACTTCAAGCTCCAACAGCATGTGGTCATTTTAACAATATTAAACAAAGAAGAAGATTTGATCTGATATAACGTTTTGCCAATTGTTTGAAATTAATGTTCCCATCACCAAGCATTTTCACAAAGGATGTTTTCTCTAACTTCATCAAGTGTTGATCTGGTATTATAACAGGGACACACCAATCTATTGGGGGTGGATGTGGGCTTGAGTGGGAGATCTTAGGGAAGCAAGTAAAACATGTGTAATGAAGTTTAATGACTGAAAAGTGAATAGGAACATTTTCTTGAACATATTTTCCATACCTGCTGTTGTTGATGTTTCTGTTAAAACAATAAAAATAATGAATTAGTAACAAGAATATTTGCCATACCCTTTCAAGCTTTAGACTCCATGTGATCCTCTTAACAGCATTAAAGAAAGAAGATTGGTTCAGTCTAATATAACTTTTATGCTAATTAGTTTAAATTATTTTCTCAGAAGGTGATGGTTTTACATGATATTCAACCTCAAAACAGTGAATCATTGAATATATTTGGAAAGTTTGCAAAAGCTGGGGCTATTATCCCTGGAGCGTCCAAGGCTAGGAGGTGACCTTATAGAGGTTTATAAAATCACGAGAGTAAGTTAAACAGACACGTTCTTTGCCCTGTTGTAGGTTCAGAATTAATGTAGCAACAATGATCACAGAAATCTGGGCAGCAGTTGCCATAGTAAGCACAGTTGTAATTGCAGGAATATCCTGATGAATATCCTCCACAGTTATATCGGCATGAACCAACTTCTGTTAGATAGTGAATGCTGAGTTAGGTTTGAAGTTATGTTGATTATAAACAAGGTTACAGATTACAGGCTTCAGAAAAATGACATGTATTTTAATCATTGAAAAGTGGATGAATACATTTCCTTGAAAATATTTTCCTTACCTGTTGTCCCTGTTATTCCAGGAAGCACAGTCAAAATATAAAAAATAATGCATTTGTAACAGGACTATTTGCCATACCTCTTCAAGCCTCAAACATTATGTGATTCTTTTAACAACATTAAAGAAAGAAGATGCGTTGGTCTGATATAACGGTATGCGAATTGTTTAAAATGAATGTTCCCTTCAGCCGGCATGTTCAGATAGGGTGCCCTTTCTAACTTTATAAGGTGTTGAACCGGTATTATAACTGGCGAACCAATCTGACTGGAGGGATTTGGACGGGGAGCTGTTCAAATAGGGAATTTGCAGGTGTCAACATGTAGAAGGTTCCAGATTTTCCAGTTTAGGGATAAGAAATACTAGTAAATCAATATTAAACTCTCATTGAGAAATCAAACCAGCAATGAAAAAAAAACATCCTCAGCTAATAGTGGTGAAACTGTTGCAGATGTAGAAGATAATTGAAATCATATGAATATTCAAGTGGAAGCCACTCAAGGTACAATCAAGCAGGCGTTGACACGTCCATTAAAAGAAGTGAAGAAAGAAGTTTATGACAAAACTCCATAAGCGCATCAGTATACAAGCAAGAATGGTAAGGATAGACTGTACAACAAGAATAGGTTCCCAGCAACACAACATAATTACTGAGGCAAGCCCAAGACCATTTGACAAGATTGGCTCACTTTAGTTGTTCATGGTTTGATCATATGATTTGTATGAAGTGAGACTTCTACATGCAGAGTCATGGAGGCATACAGCATAGAAACAGGCTATTCGGCCAACCATGTCTATGCTGACATACAAACACCAAACTATACTCATACCATTTACCTGCACTTAGTCCAGAGCCTACAATGCCCTGGCATTTTATGCTCTGAAGGATGAAGGCCCAAATTTGGAGCAGTGATCATTCTGAGACCAACACCTCTGTATCACATCAGGAGAGGAGGCCGCTCCCAGTTTTGGTGGTGTACCAGGGCAAAATGGAACATAAATCCAATATAGGACTAACATAATGCTTGTTTCACATCGGCAGGCACGCCACCAACTCCACTGCAAGCTAATTCTAGCCATATATATAACTGCTTTCTCTCATACAGGTCACCTATAAAATCCAGCCCATGACATTGCCCCTTGTTGGGCAATCCAAAAACACGGGTTATAATTTTCAAATACACACCGAAGACAGATTTGAGAAGGAATTTATTTCCCTGTAGAGCATTACTCTGTGTAATACTCGATGTCAGAGCACTGAATCATTGATTATGTTCAAAGTAATTTACACAAAGTTTGGTCTACAAAGATATCAGGGGTAATGATCAGGCTTTTTGGGAGGTGGGGTCATGACTCAGGTTGGGGTTGGGGGAAACAATGAAAACACTCGTAATGAACATTAATCATTGAAAAATGAATTAATACATTCTCTTGAAGATATTTTCCATACCTGGTGTCAATGTTGTTTCAGTAAAACCTGTCAAAACATTAAGAATAATGTATCCATAACAAGAATATTTGCCATTCTGCTTCAAGCCTCAGACATCATGTGATCCTTTTCAACAGCCTTAAAGAAAGATGGTTGATTTGGTCTGATTCAACTTTATGCCAAATCTTTTAAATTAATGCTCTCATCACCCAACATATTCAAATAGGATGTCCTTTCTGACTTTATTAAGTGTTCATCCAGTCATCCGACTGGAGGGCTTCCAACAGGGAACTTCAGGAAAAATGGGAAATTAGTAGGTGTCGACATGTTCAAGGTTCAAGACTTTCCAGGAGTGGGGAAAGCAACATATAACAAACAATTTTGAATTGTCATTGAGAAATTAAATAGGCAATTTAGAAAAACACATCATCAGATACAGAACGGTGAGACTGTTGAAGATTTAGATGAAAATTGAAATCCGACAGATATATAAGTAGAAGCAAGACAAGCATACGATCCAGAAGTAATAGAAAATTCTATTAAAAGACGTCAATAAGAAAGTATATCAGGAGGCTCCATTATGGTATCAAAATTAGCAAGAATGTTAGGGATAGAGTGTACAACAAGGATACTTTCCTAGCACCATGGTATAATTACAGAGGTGAGCCCAACATCTTTTGACCAAATCAACTCACCTCAGTATTTCATAAGATGGCCTTCTAATTTCTATGTGGGGTTTCCACACAAAGACACATAGAGCCATACAGCATGGACATGGGCCTTTCAGCCCACCATGTCTGCGCTGACCTGGAAAAACCAAACTATGCTCATTCAATTTACCTACACTCGCACCTAGCCAACACTGCCCTGGCATTTTATGCTCTCAAGGAGGATGACCCAACTCTTGGAGCAGTGACCCCTACTCTGAGACCAGCAGCTCTGTGACCACCAGGAGAGGTGACCACTCTTGGCATTGCTGGTGTATCAGGAAGAAATGGAACAATCAATAGCCCCAACACATTTGTTCCACATTTTAGTATAAATACTTAAGGCAGAGTGGAGAAAAGTTTGATTTTCTCAGAACATGATTGCTCTTTGTGATACTCTACCTCAGAGCAGTGAATCATTGAATATGTTCAAGGTATTTTGACTAATCTTGTCTAAAAGGGAATCAGGTAATAATTCAGTGCTTGTGGGGGAATTGGAAGCTCATTCTCTTATTGCATGATGGCAATATCTCAAGGGGCGAAATGACCTGCTCCTGCTTCAAATTCATCTCATGCAGGTTTTATGCTGATTCCATAAGTGTTGAAGCTCCAAAATCATTTGATGCTTTTGAACAAACGTAAAGGAAAAAAGAGTAATCAGGCAGTTTCGTGATGAGGTCATTAATGTCTATTTTATCTTGTGCCTTGGTCAGAGATGATAGTCTAGATACATGACAATTTACCCACACGCTCAGAGATGGTGGAGATAGCAGTGTTACTGGATCATTATGTGCGATAACCAGTTATACCCCGAACAGAGAATGGACAACAGAGTTTCAGGTGGTGTCTATATTACAGCAGTAATATGGAGGATTTAGACAGAATGCACATAGACTACAAGAAACCAGAGATGTGATTCTCTGAGGACGCTCATTATGATCAATTATTGTGATAGGCACAGCGTCCCCAAATATAAAAACCAACAAACTTAATAATTTTTATTAAACTCTTACTGACCTTGTGTTGAGAATTCACTGCAGTAACCTACAGAGGAACATATTCAACTTATTCAATTTGTCAAGTACTTAGGAAGAATCTTTCAACAGTATGACTTGGAAAAATTTCAATATGACACACGAGAAAAAGACGATGCATTTCAGATATTGTGGGATTGACAAACAAATGCTGAGAACAAAATGACAAGCGTTGGGGGCAGATTGTCAAACATAGCATTCAATATATACAATATATGTACATCTACAAATAAAATGAAATGTGCAGCACACCCGCATAAATTTGGCAGTGCATGTCTTTGCTGTTATGGTGCCATCTTGGTATTTAAATGCAGTACTTACAAAGCCACGAGTATTCAGTTAATGATATCCTGTATAATATGACAAAGCCACAGTTGACCAGAAAGACAAAATAAGCACCCTAGCCTGCTCACTCACAGGGTCAGCCACCTCCTATAAAGCAGTGGATGGCAAATTAAGAAGTGAACATTGTGGTCACAGTCACTGACAGTAAATTTCTGACTGCCAGTGGTGAGAAATTTCAATGAGCACTGGCTTTGGAAATGAGGGTTATCACGGAAGTTGTTTCTTGGTGAGGAATTTTGTCCGTGACGACCCTGAGTAAATACAGCATTGTTTGTGGAGAGCTCTCTCCCTTTCCTCCTCCTCTCTCATAGTATCACATTCTCATCTGCGCTGCCACACGACTGCAGGCCTTGGAGGATGATGAGGGAACATAGGCTCATGATACCATCAGGCTGCTCTGTTGTTAGAGAGAGACATTGGTGGTGGTTTAACCTGAGGGTCACTCCACAACAATTAAGCATAGCAGCTGAAAAGGAGACTCCTTCATAGAAACCTCAGTCAGTGCAGGGATTGAAACCAGACTGATGACATCAGTCTGCAATGCAAAACAGCCATCCAGCCAACTGATCTAACTGACCCCCATGATGATGATACATTCAACACAATGACAAAGAGCAAGCAATCTGAGCTGAACACTTGAAGTACAAAGCAAGGCCTTCACAACTCGCTGAAAATGTCACCAATTCTAAACATCAAGAGAAATTCTTCATGTTCTTGTTCTTAGTAAAACCCAGTTGAAATCTGACCCTGACAGGAAGATGGATGTTCTTGATGATCTACTGTATAATTTCCAGGACTTAGTTCTAATGCATGTCCAATGTCCTCACCAAACATCAGGACTGCATCAACTCACTGGAAACCTGGGTGTGATGCAAAACTACTTCTCAGCCACCGTGCTTCAGGCTGATCCAGATTTTTGAAACACTACAGCACAGAACTGTCCTGATCATAATATCATAGAACACACCACATACTGCAGAATAGAAATTACACACTATCTGAACTTAACTACACAAAAGCTTTCTACATGTCCCATTCTACGGTTTATCATGTATTTTTACAATTATAATACACAACTAAATATAAATTTAAATGTTCACTAAAAATCCACATACCAGAATTAATGTAGTAACAATGATCACAGAAATCTGGGCAGCAGTTGCCAGAGTAAGCACAGTTGTAATCACAGGAACATAGTGCATAACTTCCTCCACAGTTGTATCGGCATGAAACAATATCTGTAATGGAGTGAAAGCTAAGATTGGTCAAAAGTTATCTTGCTTATAAACCAAATTACAGACTATAATAATCAGAGAAATATAATAAACTTCCTTCATTGAAAAGTGGATGAATACATTTTCTTGAAAATATTTTCCTTACCTGCTGTCCCTGCTGTTCCAGGAAGCACGGTTAAAATATAAAAAATAATGCATTAGTAACAGGAATACTTGCCATACCTCCCCAAGGCTCAAATAGCATGTGATCATTTTAACAATATTAAACAAAGAAGATTTGATCTGATATAACGTTTTGCCAATTGTTTGAAATTAATGTTCCCATCACCCAGCATTTTCACAAAGGATGTTTTCTCTAACTTCATCAAGTGTTGATCCAGTATTATAACAGGGACACACCAATCTATTGGGGGTGGATGTGGGCTTGAGTGGGAGATCTTAGGGAAGCAAGTAAAACATGTGCAATGAAGTTTAATGACTGAAAAGTGAATAGGAACATTTTCTTGAACATATTTTCCATACCTGGTGTTGTTGATGTTTCTGTTAAAACAATAAAAATAATGAATTAGTAACAAGAATATTTGCCATACCCTTTCAAGCTTTAGACTCCATGTGATCCTCTTAACAGCATTAAAGAAAGAAGATTGGTTCAGTCTAATATAACTTTATGCCAATTAGTTTAAATTATTTTCTCACAAGGTGATGGTTTTACGTGATAATCTACCTCAAAAAAGTGAATCATTGAATATATTTGGAAAGTTTGCAAAGGCTGGGGCTATTATCCTTGGAGCATCCAAGGCTAGGAGGTGACCTTATAGAGGTTTATAAAATCACGAGGGTAAGTTAAACAGACACGTTCTTTGCCCTGTTGTAGGTTCAGAATTAATGTAGCAACAATGATCACAGAAATCTGGGCAGCAGTTGCCATAGTAAGCACAGTTGTAATTGCAGGAATATCCTGATGAATATCCTCCACAGTTATATTGGCATGAGCCAACTTCTGTTAGATAGTGAATGCTGAGTTAGGTTTGAAGTTATGTTGATTATAAACAAGGTTACAGATTACAGGCTTCAGAAAAATGACATGTATTTTAATCATTGAAAAGTGGATGAATACATTTCCTTGAAAATATTTTCCTTACCTGTTGTCCCTGTTATTCCAGGAAGCACAGTCAAAATATAAAAAATAATGCATTTGTAACAGGACTATTTGCCATACCTCTTCAAGCCTCAAACATTATGTGATTCTTTTAACAACATTAAAGAAAGAAGATGCGTTGGTCTGATATAACGGTATGCGAATTGTTTAAAATGAATGTTCCCTTCAGCCGGCATGTTCAGATAGGGTGCCCTTTCTAACTTTATAAGGTGTTGAACCGGTATTATAACTGGCGAACCAATCTGACTGGAGGGATTTGGACGGGGAGCTGTTCAAATAGGGAATTTGCAGGTGTCAACATGTAGAAGGTTCCAGATTTTCCAGTTTAGGGATAAGAAATACTAGTAAATCAATATTAAACTCTCATTGAGAAATCAAACCAGCAATGAAAAAAAAACATCCTCAGCTAATAGTGGTGAAACTGTTGCAGATGTAGAAGATAATTGAAATCATATGAATATTCAAGTGGAAGCCACTCAAGGTACAATCAAGCAGGCGTTGACACGTCCATTAAAAGAAGTGAAGAAAGAAGTTTATGACAAAACTCCATAAGCGCATCAGTATACAAGCAAGAATGGTAAGGATAGACTGTACAACAAGAATAGGTTCCCAGCAACACAACATAATTACTGAGGCAAGCCCAAGACCATTTGACAAGATTGGCTCACTTTAGTTGTTCATGGTTTGATCATATGATTTGTATGAAGTGAGACTTCTACATGCAGAGTCATGGAGGCATACAGCATAGAAACAGGCTATTCGGCCAACCATGTCTATGCTGACATACAAACACCAAACTATACTCATACCATTTACCTGCACTTAGTCCAGAGCCTACAATGCCCTGGCATTTTATGCTCTGAAGGATGAAGGCCCAAATTTGGAGCAGTGATCATTCTGAGACCAACACCTCTGTATCACATCAGGAGAGGAGGCCGCTCCCAGTTTTGGTGGTGTACCAGGGCAAAATGGAACATAAATCCAATATAGGACTAACATAATGCTTGTTTCACATCGGCAGGCACGCCACCAACTCCACTGCAAGCTAATTCTAGCCATATATATAACTGCTTTCTCTCATACAGGTCACCTATAAAATCCAGCCCATGACATTGCCCCTTGTTGGGCAATCCAAAAACACGGGTTATAATTTTCAAATACACACCGAAGACAGATTTGAGAAGGAATTTATTTCCCTGTAGAGCATTACTCTGTGTAATACTCGATGTCAGAGCACTGAATCATTGATTATGTTCAAAGTAATTTACACAAAGTTTGGTCTACAAAGATATCAGGGGTAATGATCAGGCTTTTTGGGAGGTGGGGTCATGACTCAGGTTGGGGTTGGGGGAAACAATGAAAACACTCGTAATGAACATTAATCATTGAAAAATGAATTAATACATTCTCTTGAAGATATTTTCCATACCTGGTGTCAATGTTGTTTCAGTAAAACCTGTCAAAACATTAAGAATAATGTATCCATAACAAGAATATTTGCCATTCTGCTTCAAGCCTCAGACATCATGTGATCCTTTTCAACAGCCTTAAAGAAAGATGGTTGATTTGGTCTGATTCAACTTTATGCCAAATCTTTTAAATTAATGCTCTCATCACCCAACATATTCAAATAGGATGTCCTTTCTGACTTTATTAAGTGTTCATCCAGTCATCCGACTGGAGGGCTTCCAACAGGGAACTTCAGGAAAAATGGGAAATTAGTAGGTGTCGACATGTTCAAGGTTCAAGACTTTCCAGGAGTGGGGAAAGCAACATATAACAAACAATTTTGAATTGTCATTGAGAAATTAAATAGGCAATTTAGAAAAACACATCATCAGATACAGAACGGTGAGACTGTTGAAGATTTAGATGAAAATTGAAATCCGACAGATATATAAGTAGAAGCAAGACAAGCATACGATCCAGAAGTAATAGAAAATTCTATTAAAAGACGTCAATAAGAAAGTATATCAGGAGGCTCCATTATGGTATCAAAATTAGCAAGAATGTTAGGGATAGAGTGTACAACAAGGATACTTTCCTAGCACCATGGTATAATTACAGAGGTGAGCCCAACATCTTTTGACCAAATCAACTCACCTCAGTATTTCATAAGATGGCCTTCTAATTTCTATGTGGGGTTTCCACACAAAGACACATAGAGCCATACAGCATGGACATGGGCCTTTCAGCCCACCATGTCTGCGCTGACCTGGAAAAACCAAACTATGCTCATTCAATTTACCTACACTCGCACCTAGCCAACACTGCCCTGGCATTTTATGCTCTCAAGGAGGATGACCCAACTCTTGGAGCAGTGACCCCTACTCTGAGACCAGCAGCTCTGTGACCACCAGGAGAGGTGACCACTCTTGGCATTGCTGGTGTATCAGGAAGAAATGGAACAATCAATAGCCCCAACACATTTGTTCCACATTTTAGTATAAATACTTAAGGCAGAGTGGAGAAAAGTTTGATTTTCTCAGAACATGATTGCTCTTTGTGATACTCTACCTCAGAGCAGTGAATCATTGAATATGTTCAAGGTATTTTGACTAATCTTGTCTAAAAGGGAATCAGGTAATAATTCAGTGCTTGTGGGGGAATTGGAAGCTCATTCTCTTATTGCATGATGGCAATATCTCAAGGGGCGAAATGACCTGCTCCTGCTTCAAATTCATCTCATGCAGGTTTTATGCTGATTCCATAAGTGTTGAAGCTCCAAAATCATTTGATGCTTTTGAACAAACGTAAAGGAAAAAAGAGTAATCAGGCAGTTTCGTGATGAGGTCATTAATGTCTATTTTATCTTGTGCCTTGGTCAGAGATGATAGTCTAGATACATGACAATTTACCCACACGCTCAGAGATGGTGGAGATAGCAGTGTTACTGGATCATTATGTGCGATAACCAGTTATACCCCGAACAGAGAATGGACAACAGAGTTTCAGGTGGTGTCTATATTACAGCAGTAATATGGAGGATTTAGACAGAATGCACATAGACTACAAGAAACCAGAGATGTGATTCTCTGAGGACGCTCATTATGATCAATTATTGTGATAGGCACAGCGTCCCCAAATATAAAAACCAACAAACTTAATAATTTTTATTAAACTCTTACTGACCTTGTGTTGAGAATTCACTGCAGTAACCTACAGAGGAACATATTCAACTTATTCAATTTGTCAAGTACTTAGGAAGAATCTTTCAACAGTATGACTTGGAAAAATTTCAATATGACACACGAGAAAAAGACGATGCATTTCAGATATTGTGGGATTGACAAACAAATGCTGAGAACAAAATGACAAGCGTTGGGGGCAGATTGTCAAACATAGCATTCAATATATACAATATATGTACATCTACAAATAAAATGAAATGTGCAGCACACCCGCATAAATTTGGCAGTGCATGTCTTTGCTGTTATGGTGCCATCTTGGTATTTAAATGCAGTACTTACAAAGCCACGAGTATTCAGTTAATGATATCCTGTATAATATGACAAAGCCACAGTTGACCAGAAAGACAAAATAAGCACCCTAGCCTGCTCACTCACAGGGTCAGCCACCTCCTATAAAGCAGTGGATGGCAAATTAAGAAGTGAACATTGTGGTCACAGTCACTGACAGTAAATTTCTGACTGCCAGTGGTGAGAAATTTCAATGAGCACTGGCTTTGGAAATGAGGGTTATCACGGAAGTTGTTTCTTGGTGAGGAATTTTGTCCGTGACGACCCTGAGTAAATACAGCATTGTTTGTGGAGAGCTCTCTCCCTTTCCTCCTCCTCTCTCATAGTATCACATTCTCATCTGCGCTGCCACACGACTGCAGGCCTTGGAGGATGATGAGGGAACATAGGCTCATGATACCATCAGGCTGCTCTGTTGTTAGAGAGAGACATTGGTGGTGGTTTAACCTGAGGGTCACTCCACAACAATTAAGCATAGCAGCTGAAAAGGAGACTCCTTCATAGAAACCTCAGTCAGTGCAGGGATTGAAACCAGACTGATGACATCAGTCTGCAATGCAAAACAGCCATCCAGCCAACTGATCTAACTGACCCCCATGATGATGATACATTCAACACAATGACAAAGAGCAAGCAATCTGAGCTGAACACTTGAAGTACAAAGCAAGGCCTTCACAACTCGCTGAAAATGTCACCAATTCTAAACATCAAGAGAAATTCTTCATGTTCTTGTTCTTAGTAAAACCCAGTTGAAATCTGACCCTGACAGGAAGATGGATGTTCTTGATGATCTACTGTATAATTTCCAGGACTTAGTTCTAATGCATGTCCAATGTCCTCACCAAACATCAGGACTGCATCAACTCACTGGAAACCTGGGTGTGATGCAAAACTACTTCTCAGCCACCGTGCTTCAGGCTGATCCAGATTTTTGAAACACTACAGCACAGAACTGTCCTGATCATAATATCATAGAACACACCACATACTGCAGAATAGAAATTACACACTATCTGAACTTAACTACACAAAAGCTTTCTACATGTCCCATTCTACGGTTTATCATGTATTTTTACAATTATAATACACAACTAAATATAAATTTAAATGTTCACTAAAAATCCACATACCAGAATTAATGTAGTAACAATGATCACAGAAATCTGGGCAGCAGTTGCCAGAGTAAGCACAGTTGTAATCACAGGAACATAGTGCATAACTTCCTCCACAGTTGTATCGGCATGAAACAATATCTGTAATGGAGTGAAAGCTAAGATTGGTCAAAAGTTATCTTGCTTATAAACCAAATTACAGACTATAATAATCAGAGAAATATAATAAACTTCCTTCATTGAAAAGTGGATGAATACATTTTCTTGAAAATATTTTCCTTACCTGCTGTCCCTGCTGTTCCAGGAAGCACGGTTAAAATATAAAAAATAATGCATTAGTAACAGGAATACTTGCCATACCTCCCCAAGGCTCAAATAGCATGTGATCATTTTAACAATATTAAACAAAGAAGATTTGATCTGATATAACGTTTTGCCAATTGTTTGAAATTAATGTTCCCATCACCCAGCATTTTCACAAAGGATGTTTTCTCTAACTTCATCAAGTGTTGATCCAGTATTATAACAGGGACACACCAATCTATTGGGGGTGGATGTGGGCTTGAGTGGGAGATCTTAGGGAAGCAAGTAAAACATGTGCAATGAAGTTTAATGACTGAAAAGTGAATAGGAACATTTTCTTGAACATATTTTCCATACCTGGTGTTGTTGATGTTTCTGTTAAAACAATAAAAATAATGAATTAGTAACAAGAATATTTGCCATACCCTTTCAAGCTTTAGACTCCATGTGATCCTCTTAACAGCATTAAAGAAAGAAGATTGGTTCAGTCTAATATAACTTTATGCCAATTAGTTTAAATTATTTTCTCACAAGGTGATGGTTTTACGTGATAATCTACCTCAAAAAAGTGAATCATTGAATATATTTGGAAAGTTTGCAAAGGCTGGGGCTATTATCCTTGGAGCATCCAAGGCTAGGAGGTGACCTTATAGAGGTTTATAAAATCACGAGGGTAAGTTAAACAGACACGTTCTTTGCCCTGTTGTAGGTTCAGAATTAATGTAGCAACAATGATCACAGAAATCTGGGCAGCAGTTGCCATAGTAAGCACAGTTGTAATTGCAGGAATATCCTGATGAATATCCTCCACAGTTATATTGGCATGAGCCAACTTCTGTTAGATAGTGAATGCTGAGTTAGGTTTGAAGTTATGTTGATTATAAACAAGGTTACAGATTACAGGCTTCAGAAAAATGACATGTATTTTAATCATTGAAAAGTGGATGAATACATTTCCTTGAAAATATTTTCCTTACCTGTTGTCCCTGTTATTCCAGGAAGCACAGTCAAAATATAAAAAATAATGCATTTGTAACAGGACTATTTGCCATACCTCTTCAAGCCTCAAACATTATGTGATTCTTTTAACAACATTAAAGAAAGAAGATGCGTTGGTCTGATATAACGGTATGCGAATTGTTTAAAATGAATGTTCCCTTCAGCCGGCATGTTCAGATAGGGTGCCCTTTCTAACTTTATAAGGTGTTGAACCGGTATTATAACTGGCGAACCAATCTGACTGGAGGGATTTGGACGGGGAGCTGTTCAAATAGGGAATTTGCAGGTGTCAACATGTAGAAGGTTCCAGATTTTCCAGTTTAGGGATAAGAAATACTAGTAAATCAATATTAAACTCTCATTGAGAAATCAAACCAGCAATGAAAAAAAAACATCCTCAGCTAATAGTGGTGAAACTGTTGCAGATGTAGAAGATAATTGAAATCATATGAATATTCAAGTGGAAGCCACTCAAGGTACAATCAAGCAGGCGTTGACACGTCCATTAAAAGAAGTGAAGAAAGAAGTTTATGACAAAACTCCATAAGCGCATCAGTATACAAGCAAGAATGGTAAGGATAGACTGTACAACAAGAATAGGTTCCCAGCAACACAACATAATTACTGAGGCAAGCCCAAGACCATTTGACAAGATTGGCTCACTTTAGTTGTTCATGGTTTGATCATATGATTTGTATGAAGTGAGACTTCTACATGCAGAGTCATGGAGGCATACAGCATAGAAACAGGCTATTCGGCCAACCATGTCTATGCTGACATACAAACACCAAACTATACTCATACCATTTACCTGCACTTAGTCCAGAGCCTACAATGCCCTGGCATTTTATGCTCTGAAGGATGAAGGCCCAAATTTGGAGCAGTGATCATTCTGAGACCAACACCTCTGTATCACATCAGGAGAGGAGGCCGCTCCCAGTTTTGGTGGTGTACCAGGGCAAAATGGAACATAAATCCAATATAGGACTAACATAATGCTTGTTTCACATCGGCAGGCACGCCACCAACTCCACTGCAAGCTAATTCTAGCCATATATATAACTGCTTTCTCTCATACAGGTCACCTATAAAATCCAGCCCATGACATTGCCCCTTGTTGGGCAATCCAAAAACACGGGTTATAATTTTCAAATACACACCGAAGACAGATTTGAGAAGGAATTTATTTCCCTGTAGAGCATTACTCTGTGTAATACTCGATGTCAGAGCACTGAATCATTGATTATGTTCAAAGTAATTTACACAAAGTTTGGTCTACAAAGATATCAGGGGTAATGATCAGGCTTTTTGGGAGGTGGGGTCATGACTCAGGTTGGGGTTGGGGGAAACAATGAAAACACTCGTAATGAACATTAATCATTGAAAAATGAATTAATACATTCTCTTGAAGATATTTTCCATACCTGGTGTCAATGTTGTTTCAGTAAAACCTGTCAAAACATTAAGAATAATGTATCCATAACAAGAATATTTGCCATTCTGCTTCAAGCCTCAGACATCATGTGATCCTTTTCAACAGCCTTAAAGAAAGATGGTTGATTTGGTCTGATTCAACTTTATGCCAAATCTTTTAAATTAATGCTCTCATCACCCAACATATTCAAATAGGATGTCCTTTCTGACTTTATTAAGTGTTCATCCAGTCATCCGACTGGAGGGCTTCCAACAGGGAACTTCAGGAAAAATGGGAAATTAGTAGGTGTCGACATGTTCAAGGTTCAAGACTTTCCAGGAGTGGGGAAAGCAACATATAACAAACAATTTTGAATTGTCATTGAGAAATTAAATAGGCAATTTAGAAAAACACATCATCAGATACAGAACGGTGAGACTGTTGAAGATTTAGATGAAAATTGAAATCCGACAGATATATAAGTAGAAGCAAGACAAGCATACGATCCAGAAGTAATAGAAAATTCTATTAAAAGACGTCAATAAGAAAGTATATCAGGAGGCTCCATTATGGTATCAAAATTAGCAAGAATGTTAGGGATAGAGTGTACAACAAGGATACTTTCCTAGCACCATGGTATAATTACAGAGGTGAGCCCAACATCTTTTGACCAAATCAACTCACCTCAGTATTTCATAAGATGGCCTTCTAATTTCTATGTGGGGTTTCCACACAAAGACACATAGAGCCATACAGCATGGACATGGGCCTTTCAGCCCACCATGTCTGCGCTGACCTGGAAAAACCAAACTATGCTCATTCAATTTACCTACACTCGCACCTAGCCAACACTGCCCTGGCATTTTATGCTCTCAAGGAGGATGACCCAACTCTTGGAGCAGTGACCCCTACTCTGAGACCAGCAGCTCTGTGACCACCAGGAGAGGTGACCACTCTTGGCATTGCTGGTGTATCAGGAAGAAATGGAACAATCAATAGCCCCAACACATTTGTTCCACATTTTAGTATAAATACTTAAGGCAGAGTGGAGAAAAGTTTGATTTTCTCAGAACATGATTGCTCTTTGTGATACTCTACCTCAGAGCAGTGAATCATTGAATATGTTCAAGGTATTTTGACTAATCTTGTCTAAAAGGGAATCAGGTAATAATTCAGTGCTTGTGGGGGAATTGGAAGCTCATTCTCTTATTGCATGATGGCAATATCTCAAGGGGCGAAATGACCTGCTCCTGCTTCAAATTCATCTCATGCAGGTTTTATGCTGATTCCATAAGTGTTGAAGCTCCAAAATCATTTGATGCTTTTGAACAAACGTAAAGGAAAAAAGAGTAATCAGGCAGTTTCGTGATGAGGTCATTAATGTCTATTTTATCTTGTGCCTTGGTCAGAGATGATAGTCTAGATACATGACAATTTACCCACACGCTCAGAGATGGTGGAGATAGCAGTGTTACTGGATCATTATGTGCGATAACCAGTTATACCCCGAACAGAGAATGGACAACAGAGTTTCAGGTGGTGTCTATATTACAGCAGTAATATGGAGGATTTAGACAGAATGCACATAGACTACAAGAAACCAGAGATGTGATTCTCTGAGGACGCTCATTATGATCAATTATTGTGATAGGCACAGCGTCCCCAAATATAAAAACCAACAAACTTAATAATTTTTATTAAACTCTTACTGACCTTGTGTTGAGAATTCACTGCAGTAACCTACAGAGGAACATATTCAACTTATTCAATTTGTCAAGTACTTAGGAAGAATCTTTCAACAGTATGACTTGGAAAAATTTCAATATGACACACGAGAAAAAGACGATGCATTTCAGATATTGTGGGATTGACAAACAAATGCTGAGAACAAAATGACAAGCGTTGGGGGCAGATTGTCAAACATAGCATTCAATATATACAATATATGTACATCTACAAATAAAATGAAATGTGCAGCACACCCGCATAAATTTGGCAGTGCATGTCTTTGCTGTTATGGTGCCATCTTGGTATTTAAATGCAGTACTTACAAAGCCACGAGTATTCAGTTAATGATATCCTGTATAATATGACAAAGCCACAGTTGACCAGAAAGACAAAATAAGCACCCTAGCCTGCTCACTCACAGGGTCAGCCACCTCCTATAAAGCAGTGGATGGCAAATTAAGAAGTGAACATTGTGGTCACAGTCACTGACAGTAAATTTCTGACTGCCAGTGGTGAGAAATTTCAATGAGCACTGGCTTTGGAAATGAGGGTTATCACGGAAGTTGTTTCTTGGTGAGGAATTTTGTCCGTGACGACCCTGAGTAAATACAGCATTGTTTGTGGAGAGCTCTCTCCCTTTCCTCCTCCTCTCTCATAGTATCACATTCTCATCTGCGCTGCCACACGACTGCAGGCCTTGGAGGATGATGAGGGAACATAGGCTCATGATACCATCAGGCTGCTCTGTTGTTAGAGAGAGACATTGGTGGTGGTTTAACCTGAGGGTCACTCCACAACAATTAAGCATAGCAGCTGAAAAGGAGACTCCTTCATAGAAACCTCAGTCAGTGCAGGGATTGAAACCAGACTGATGACATCAGTCTGCAATGCAAAACAGCCATCCAGCCAACTGATCTAACTGACCCCCATGATGATGATACATTCAACACAATGACAAAGAGCAAGCAATCTGAGCTGAACACTTGAAGTACAAAGCAAGGCCTTCACAACTCGCTGAAAATGTCACCAATTCTAAACATCAAGAGAAATTCTTCATGTTCTTGTTCTTAGTAAAACCCAGTTGAAATCTGACCCTGACAGGAAGATGGATGTTCTTGATGATCTACTGTATAATTTCCAGGACTTAGTTCTAATGCATGTCCAATGTCCTCACCAAACATCAGGACTGCATCAACTCACTGGAAACCTGGGTGTGATGCAAAACTACTTCTCAGCCACCGTGCTTCAGGCTGATCCAGATTTTTGAAACACTACAGCACAGAACTGTCCTGATCATAATATCATAGAACACACCACATACTGCAGAATAGAAATTACACACTATCTGAACTTAACTACACAAAAGCTTTCTACATGTCCCATTCTACGGTTTATCATGTATTTTTACAATTATAATACACAACTAAATATAAATTTAAATGTTCACTAAAAATCCACATACCAGAATTAATGTAGTAACAATGATCACAGAAATCTGGGCAGCAGTTGCCAGAGTAAGCACAGTTGTAATCACAGGAACATAGTGCATAACTTCCTCCACAGTTGTATCGGCATGAAACAATATCTGTAATGGAGTGAAAGCTAAGATTGGTCAAAAGTTATCTTGCTTATAAACCAAATTACAGACTATAATAATCAGAGAAATATAATAAACTTCCTTCATTGAAAAGTGGATGAATACATTTTCTTGAAAATATTTTCCTTACCTGCTGTCCCTGCTGTTCCAGGAAGCACGGTTAAAATATAAAAAATAATGCATTAGTAACAGGAATACTTGCCATACCTCCCCAAGGCTCAAATAGCATGTGATCATTTTAACAATATTAAACAAAGAAGATTTGATCTGATATAACGTTTTGCCAATTGTTTGAAATTAATGTTCCCATCACCCAGCATTTTCACAAAGGATGTTTTCTCTAACTTCATCAAGTGTTGATCCAGTATTATAACAGGGACACACCAATCTATTGGGGGTGGATGTGGGCTTGAGTGGGAGATCTTAGGGAAGCAAGTAAAACATGTGCAATGAAGTTTAATGACTGAAAAGTGAATAGGAACATTTTCTTGAACATATTTTCCATACCTGGTGTTGTTGATGTTTCTGTTAAAACAATAAAAATAATGAATTAGTAACAAGAATATTTGCCATACCCTTTCAAGCTTTAGACTCCATGTGATCCTCTTAACAGCATTAAAGAAAGAAGATTGGTTCAGTCTAATATAACTTTATGCCAATTAGTTTAAATTATTTTCTCACAAGGTGATGGTTTTACGTGATAATCTACCTCAAAAAAGTGAATCATTGAATATATTTGGAAAGTTTGCAAAGGCTGGGGCTATTATCCTTGGAGCATCCAAGGCTAGGAGGTGACCTTATAGAGGTTTATAAAATCACGAGGGTAAGTTAAACAGACACGTTCTTTGCCCTGTTGTAGGTTCAGAATTAATGTAGCAACAATGATCACAGAAATCTGGGCAGCAGTTGCCATAGTAAGCACAGTTGTAATTGCAGGAATATCCTGATGAATATCCTCCACAGTTATATTGGCATGAGCCAACTTCTGTTAGATAGTGAATGCTGAGTTAGGTTTGAAGTTATGTTGATTATAAACAAGGTTACAGATTACAGGCTTCAGAAAAATGACATGTATTTTAATCATTGAAAAGTGGATGAATACATTTCCTTGAAAATATTTTCCTTACCTGTTGTCCCTGTTATTCCAGGAAGCACAGTCAAAATATAAAAAATAATGCATTTGTAACAGGACTATTTGCCATACCTCTTCAAGCCTCAAACATTATGTGATTCTTTTAACAACATTAAAGAAAGAAGATGCGTTGGTCTGATATAACGATATGCGAATTGTTTAAAATGAATGTTCCCTTCAGCCGGCATGTTCAGATAGGGTGCCCTTTCTAACTTTATAAGGTGTTGAACCGGTATTATAACTGGCGAACCAATCTGACTGGAGGGATTTGGACGGGGAGCTGTTCAAATAGGGAATTTGCAGGTGGAAGGTTCCAGATTTTCCAGTTTAGGGATAAGAAATACTAGTAAATCAATATTAAACTCTCATTGAGAAATCAAACCAGCAATGAAAAAAAAACATCCTCAGCTAATAGTGGTGAAACTGTTGCAGATGTAGAAGATAATTGAAATCATATGAATATTCAAGTAGAAGCCACTCAAGGTACAATCAAGCAGGCGTTGACACGTCCATTAAAAGAAGTGAAGAAAGAAGTTTATGACAAAACTCCATAAGCGCATCAGTATACAAGCAAGAATGGTAAGGATAGACTGTACAACAAGAATAGGTTCCCAGCAACACAACATAATTACTGAGGCAAGCCCAAGACCATTTGACAAGATTGGCTCACTTTAGTTGTTCATGGTTTGATCCTTTGATTTGTATGAAGTGAGACTTCTACATGCAGAGTCATGGAGGCATACAGCATAGAAACAGGCCATTCGGCCAACCATGTCTATGCTGACATACAAACACCAAACTATACTCATACCATTTACCTGCACTTAGTCCAGAGTCTACAATGCCCTGGCATTTTATGCTCTGAAGGATGAAGGCCCAAATTTGGAGCAGTGATCATTCTGAGACCAACACCTCTGTATCACATCAGGAGTGGAGGCCGCTCCCAGTTTTGGTGGTGTACCAGGACGAAATGGAACATAAATCCAATATAGGACTAACATAATGCTTGTTTCACATCGGCAGGCACGCCATCAACTCCACTGCAAGCTAATTCTAGCCATATATATAACTGCTTTCTCTCATACAGGTCACCCATAAAATCCAGCCCATGACGTTGCCCCTTGTTGGGCAATCCAAAAACATGGGTTATGATTTTCAAATAAACACTGAAGACAGACCTGAGAAGAAATGTATTTTCCCATGGAGCATTGCTCTATGTAATACTTTACGTCAGAGCACTGAATCATTGATTATGTTCAAAGTAATTTAGACAAAGTTTGGTCTCCAAAGATGTCAGGGGTAATGATCAGGCTTTTGGGGAGGTGGGGTCATGACTCAGGTTGGGGTTGGGGGAAACAATGAAAACACTCGTAATGAACCTTAATCATTGAAAAATGAATTAATACATTCTCTTGAAGATATTTTCCATACCTGGTGCCAATGTTGTTTCAGTAAAACCTGTCAAAACATTAAGAATAATGTATCCATAACAAGAATATTTGCCATTCTGCTTCAAGCCTCAGACATCATGTGATCCTTTTCAACAGCCTGAAAGAAAGATGGGTGATTTGGTCTGATTCAACTTTATGCCAAATCTTTTAAATTAATGCTCTCATCACCCAACATATTCAAATAGGATGTCCTTTCTGACTTTATTAAGTGTTCATCCAGTCATCTGACTGGAGGGCTTCCAACAGGGAACTTCAGGAAAAATGGGAAATTAGTAGGTTTCGACATGTTCAAGGTTCAAGACTTTCCAGGAGTGTGGAAAGCAACATATAACAAACAATTTTGAATTGTCATTGAGAAATTAAATAGGCAATTTAGAAAAACACATCATCAGATACAGAACGGTGAGACTGTTGAAGATTTAGATGAAAATTGAAATCCGACAGATATATAAGTAGAAGCAAGACAAGCATACGATCCAGAAGTAATAGAAAATTCTATTAAAAGACGTCAATAAGAAAGTATATCAGGAGGCTCCATTATGGTGTCAAAATTAGCAAGAATGTTAGGGATAGAGTGTACAACAAGGATACTTTCCTAGCACCATGGTATAATTACAAAGGTGAGCCCAACATCTTTTGACCAAATCAACTCACCTCAGTATTTCATAAGATGGCCTTCTAATTTCTATGTGGGGTTTCCACACAAAGACACATAGAGCCATACAGCATGGACATGGGCCTTTCAGCCCACCATGTCTGCGCTGACCTGGAAAAACCAAACTATGCTCATTCAATTTACCTACACTCGCACCTAGCCAACACTGCCCTGGCATTTTATGCTCTCAAGGAGGATGACCCAACTCTTGGAGCAGTGACCCCTACTCTGAGACCAGCAGCTCTGTGAACACCAGGAGAGGTGACCACTCTTGGCATTGCTGGTGTATCAGGAAGAAATGGAACAATCAATAGCCCCAACACATTTGTTCCACATTTTAGTATAAATACTTAAGGCAGAGTGGAGAAAAGTTTGATTTTCTCAGAACATGATTGCTCTTTGTGATACTCTACCTCAGAGCAGTGAATCATTGAATATGTTCAAGGTATTTTGACTAATCTTGTCTAAAAGGGAATCAGGTAATAATTCAGTGCTTGTGGGGGAATTGGAAGCTCATTCTCTTATTGCATGATGGCAATATCTCAAGGGGCGAAATGACCTGCTCCTGCTTCAAATTCATCTCATGCAGGTTTTATGCTGATTCCATAAGTGTTGAAGCTCCAAAATCATTTGATGCTTTTGAACAAACGTAAAGGAAAAAAGAGTAATCAGGCAGTTTCGTGATGAGGTCATTAATGTCTATTTTATCTTGTGCCTTGGTCAGAGATGATAGTCTAGATACATGACAATTTACCCACATGCTCAGAGATGGTGGAGATAGCAGTGTTACTGGATCATTATGTGCGATAACCAGTTATACCCCGAACAGAGAATGGACAACAGAGTTTCAGGTGGTGTCCATATTACAGCAGTAATATGGAGGATTTAGACAGAATGCACATAGACTACAAGAAACCAGAGATGTGATTCTCTGAGGACGCTCATTATGATCAATTATTGTGATAGGCACAGCGTCCCAAAATATAAAAACCAACAAACTTAATAATTTTTATTAAACTCTTACTGACCTTGTGTTGAGAATTCACTGCAGTAACCTACAGAGGAACATATTCAACTTATTCAATTTGTCAAGTACTTAGGAAGAATCTTTCAACAGTATGACTTGGAAAAATTTCAATATGACACACGAGAAAAAGACGATGCATTTCAGATATTGTGGGATTGACAAACAAATGCTGAGAACAAAATGACAAGCGTTGGGGGCAGATTGTCAAACATAGCATTCAATATATACAATATATGTACATCTACAAATAAAATGAAATGTGCAGCACACCCGCATAAATTTGGCAGTGCATGTCTTTGCTGTTATGGTGCCATCTTGGTATTTAAATGCAGTACTTACAAAGCCACGAGTATTCAGTTAATGATATCCTGTATAATATGACAAAGCCACAGTTGACCAGAAAGACAAAATAAGCACCCTAGCCTGCTCACTCACAGGGTCAGCCACCTCCTATAAAGCAGTGGATGGCAAATTAAGAAGTGAACATTGTGGTCACAGTCACTGACAGTAAATTTCTGACTGCCAGTGGTGAGAAATTTCAATGAGCACTGGCTTTGGAAATGAGGGTTATCACGGAAGTTGTTTCTTGGTGAGGAATTTTGTCCGTGACGACCCTGAGTAAATACAGCATTGTTTGTGGAGAGCTCTCTCCCTTTCCTCCTCCTCTCTCATAGTATCACATTCTCATCTGCGCTGCCACACGACTGCAGGCCTTGGAGGATGATGAGGGAACATAGGCTCATGATACCATCAGGCTGCTCTGTTGTTAGAGAGAGACATTGGTGGTGATTTAACCTGAGGGTCACTCCACAACAATTAAGCATAGCAGCTGAAAAGGAGACTCCTTCATAGAAACCTCAGTCAGTGCAGGGATTGAAACCAGACTGATGACATCAGTCTGCAATGCAAAACAGCCATCCAGCCAACTGATCTAACTGACCCCCATGATGATGATACATTCAACACAATGACAAAGAGCAAGCAATCTGAGCTGAACACTTGAAGTACAAAGCAAGGCCTTCACAACTCGCTGAAAATGTCACCAATTCTAAACATCAAGAGAAATTCTTCATGTTCTTGTTCTTAGTAAAACCCAGTTGAAATCTGACCCTGACAGGAAGATGGATGTTCTTGATGATCTACTGTATAATTTCCAGGACTTAGTTCTAATGCATGTCCAATGCCCTCACCAAACATCAGGACTGCATCAACTCACTGGAAACCTGGGTGTGATGCAAAACTACTTCTCAGCCACCGTGCTTCAGGCTGATCCAGATTTTTGAAACACTACAGCACAGAACTGTCCTGATCATAATATCATAGAACACACCACATACTGCAGAATAGAAATTACACACTATCTGAACTTAACTACACAAAAGCTTTCTACATGTCCCATTCTACGGTTTATCATGTATTTTTACAATTATAATACACAACTAATATAAATTTAAATGTTCACTAAAAATCCACATACCAGAATTAATGTAGTAACAATGATCACAGAAATCTGGGCAGCAGTTGCCAGAGTAAGCACAGTTGTAATCACAGGAACATAGTGCATAACTTCCTCCACAGTTGTATCGGCATGAAACAATATCTGTAATGGAGTGAAAGCTAAGATTGGTCAAAAGTTATCTTGCTTATAAACCAAATTACAGACTATAATAATCAGAGAAATATAAAGTGGATGAATACATTTTCTTGAAAATATTTTCCTTACCTGCTGTCCCTGCTGTTCCAGGAAGCACGGTTAAAATATAAAAAATAATGCATTAGTAACAGGAATACTTGCCATACCTCTCCAAGGCTCAAATAGCATGTGATCATTTTAACAATATTAAACAAAGAAGATTTGATCTGAGATAACGTTTTGCCAATTGTTTGAAATTAATGTTCCCATCACCCAGCATTTTCACAAAGGATGTTTTCTCTAACTTCATCAAGTGTTGATCCAGTATTATAACAGGGACACACCAATCTATTGGGGGTGGATGTGGGCTTGAGTGGGAGATCTTAGGGAAGCAAGTAAAACATGTGCAATGAAGTTTAATGACTGAAAAGTGAATAGGAACATTTTCTTGAACATATTTTCCATACCTGGTGTTGTTGATGTTTCTGTTAAAACAATAAAAATAATGAATTAGTAACAAGAATATTTGCCATACCCTTTCAAGCTTTAGACTCCATGTGATCCTCTTAACAGCATTAAAGAAAGAAGATTGGTTCAGTCTAATATAACTTTATGCCAATTAGTTTAAATTATTTTCTCACAAGGTGATGGTTTTACGTGATAATCTACCTCAAAAAAGTGAATCATTGAATATATTTGGAAAGTTTGCAAAGGCTGGGGCTATTATCCCTGGAGCATCCAAGGCTAGGAGGTGACCTTATAGAGGTTTATAAAATCACGAGGGTAAGTTAAACAGACACGTTCTTTGCCCTGTTGTAGGTTCAGAATTAATGTAGCAACAATGATCACAGAAATCTGGGCAGCAGTTGCCATAGTAAGCACAGTTGTAATTGCAGGAATATCCTGATGAATATCCTCCACAGTTATATTGGCATGAGCCAACTTCTGTTAGATAGTGAATGCTGAGTTAGGTTTGAAGTTATGTTGATTATAAACAAGGTTACAGATTACAGGCTTCAGAAAAATGACATGTATTTTAATCATTGAAAAGTGGATGAATACATTTCCTTGAAAATATTTTCCTTACCTGTTGTCCCTGTTATTCCAGGAAGCACAGTCAAAATATAAAAAATAATGCATTTGTAACAGGACTATTTGCCATACCTCTTCAAGCCTCAAACATTATGTGATTCTTTTAACAACATTAAAGAAAGAAGATGCGTTGGTCTGATATAACGATATGCGAATTGTTTAAAATGAATGTTCCCTTCAGCCGGCATGTTCAGATAGGGTGCCCTTTCTAACTTTATAAGGTGTTGAACCGGTATTATAACTGGCGAACCAATCTGACTGGAGGGATTTGGACGGGGAGCTGTTCAAATAGGGAATTTGCAGGTGGAAGGTTCCAGATTTTCCAGTTTAGGGATAAGAAATACTAGTAAATCAATATTAAACTCTCATTGAGAAATCAAACCAGCAATGAAAAAAAAACATCCTCAGCTAATAGTGGTGAAACTGTTGCAGATGTAGAAGATAATTGAAATCATATGAATATTCAAGTAGAAGCCACTCAAGGTACAATCAAGCAGGCGTTGACACGTCCATTAAAAGAAGTGAAGAAAGAAGTTTATGACAAAACTCCATAAGCGCATCAGTATACAAGCAAGAATGGTAAGGATAGACTGTACAACAAGAATAGGTTCCCAGCAACACAACATAATTACTGAGGCAAGCCCAAGACCATTTGACAAGATTGGCTCACTTTAGTTGTTCATGGTTTGATCCTTTGATTTGTATGAAGTGAGACTTCTACATGCAGAGTCATGGAGGCATACAGCATAGAAACAGGCCATTCGGCCAACCATGTCTATGCTGACATACAAACACCAAACTATACTCATACCATTTACCTGCACTTAGTCCAGAGTCTACAATGCCCTGGCATTTTATGCTCTGAAGGATGAAGGCCCAAATTTGGAGCAGTGATCATTCTGAGACCAACACCTCTGTATCACATCAGGAGTGGAGGCCGCTCCCAGTTTTGGTGGTGTACCAGGACGAAATGGAACATAAATCCAATATAGGACTAACATAATGCTTGTTTCACATCGGCAGGCACGCCATCAACTCCACTGCAAGCTAATTCTAGCCATATATATAACTGCTTTCTCTCATACAGGTCACCCATAAAATCCAGCCCATGACGTTGCCCCTTGTTGGGCAATCCAAAAACATGGGTTATGATTTTCAAATAAACACTGAAGACAGACCTGAGAAGAAATGTATTTTCCCATGGAGCATTGCTCTATGTAATACTTTACGTCAGAGCACTGAATCATTGATTATGTTCAAAGTAATTTAGACAAAGTTTGGTCTCCAAAGATGTCAGGGGTAATGATCAGGCTTTTGGGGAGGTGGGGTCATGACTCAGGTTGGGGTTGGGGGAAACAATGAAAACACTCGTAATGAACATTAATCATTGAAAAATGAATTAATACATTCTCTTGAAGATATTTTCCATACCTGGTGCCAATGTTGTTTCAGTAAAACCTGTCAAAACATTAAGAATAATGTATCCATAACAAGAATATTTGCCATTCTGCTTCAAGCCTCAGACATCATGTGATCCTTTTCAACAGCCTTAAAGAAAGATGGTTGATTTGGTCTGATTCAACTTTATGCCAAATCTTTTAAATTAATGCTCTCATCACCCAACATATTCAAATAGGATGTCCTTTCTGACTTTATTAAGTGTTCATCCAGTCATCTGACTGGAGGGCTTCCAACAGGGAACTTCAGGAAAAATGGGAAATTAGTAGGTGTCGACATGTTCAAGGTTCAAGACTTTCCAGGAGTGGGGAAAGCAACATATAACAAACAATTTTGAATTGTCATTGAGAAATTAAATAGGCAATTTAGAAAAACACATCATCAGATACAGAACGGTGAGACTGTTGAAGATTTAGATGAAAATTGAAATCCGACAGATATATAAGTAGAAGCAAGACAAGCATACGATCCAGAAGTAATAGAAAATTCTATTAAAAGACGTCAATAAGGAAGTATATCAGGAGGCTCCATTATGGTATCAAAATTAGCAAGAATGTTAGGGATAGAGTGTACAACAAGGATACTATCCTAGAACCACGGTATAATTACAGAGGTGAGCCCAACATCTTTTGACCAAATCAACTCACCTCAGTATTTCATAAGATGGCCTTCTAATTTCTATGTGGGGTTTCCACACAAAGACACATAGAGCCATACAGCATGGACATGGGCCTTTCAGCCCACCATGTCTGCGCTGACCTGGAAAAACCAAACTATGCTCATTCAATTTACCTACACTCGCACCTAGCCAACACTGCCCTGGCATTTTATGCTCTCAAGGAGGATGACCCAACTCTTGGAGCAGTGACCCCTACTCTGAGACCAGCAGCTCTGTGACCACCAGGAGAGGTGACCACTCTTGGCATTGCTGGTGTATCAGGAAGAAATGGAACAATCAATAGCCCCAACACATTTGTTCCACATTTTAGTATAAATACTTAAGGCAGAGTGGAGAAAAGTTTGATTTTCTCAGAACATGATTGCTCTTTGTGATACTCTACCTCAGAGCAGTGAATCATTGAATATGTTCAAGGTATTTTGACTAATCTTGTCTAAAAGGGAATCAGGTAATAATTCAGTGCTTGTGGGGGAATTGGAAGCTCATTCTCTTATTGCATGATGGCAATATCTCAAGGGGCGAAATGACCTGCTCCTGCTTCAAATTCATCTCATGCAGGTTTTATGCTGATTCCATAAGTGTTGAAGCTCCAAAATCATTTGATGCTTTTGAACAAACATAAAGGAAAAAAGAGTAATCAGGCAGTTTCGTGATGAGGTCATTAATGTCTATTTTATCTTGTGCCTTGGTCAGAGATGATAGTCTAGATACATGACAATTTACCCACACGCTCAGAGATGGTGGAGATAGCAGTGTTACTGGATCATTATGTGCGATAACCAGTTATACCCCGAACAGAGAATGGACAACAGAGTTTCAGGTGGTGTCTATATTACAGCAGTAATATGGAGGATTTAGACAGAACGCACACAGACTACAAGAAACCAGAGATGTGATTCTCTGAGGACGCTCATTATGATCAATTATTGTGATAGGCACAGCGTCCCCAAATATAAAAACCAACAAACTTAATAATTTTTATTAAACTCTTACTGACCTTGTGTTGAGAATTCACTGCAGTAACCTACAGAGGAACATATTCAACTTATTCAATTTGTCAAGTACTTAGGAAGAATCTTTCAACAGTATGACTTGGAAAAATTTCAATATGACACACGAGAAAAAGACGATGCATTTCAGATATTGTGGGATTGACAAACAAATGCTGAGAACAAAATGACAAGCGTTGGGGGCAGATTGTCAAACATAGCATTCAATATATACAATATATGTACATCTACAAATAAAATGAAATGTGCAGCACACCCGCATAAATTTGGCAGTGCATGTCTTTGCTGTTATGGTGCCATCTTGGTATTTACAAGCCACGAGTATTCAGTTAATGATATCCTGTATAATATGGCAAAGCCACAGTTGACCAGAAAGACAAAATAAGCCCCCTAGCCTGCTCACTCACAGGGTCAGCCACCTCCTATAAAGCAGTGGATGGCCAATTAAGAAGTGAACATTGTGGTCACAGTCACTGACAGTAAATTTCTGACTGCCAGTGGAGAGAAATTTCAATGAGCACTGGCTTTGGAAATGAGGGTTATCACGGAAGTTGTATCTTGGTGAGGATGATGTCAGGAATTTGTTACATGAGGACCCTGAGTGAATACAGCATTGTTTGTGGAGAGCTCTCTCCCTTTCCTCCTCCTCTCTCCTTGTACCACATTCTCATCTGCGCTGCCACACGACTGCAGGCCTTGGAGGATGATGAGGGAACATAGGCTCCTGAGACCATCAGGCTGCTCTGTTGTTAGAGAGAGACATTGGTGGTAGTTTAACCTGAGGGTCACTCCACAACAATTAAACATAGCAGCTGAAAAGGAGACTCCTTCATAGAAACCTCAGTCAGTGCAGGGATTGAAACCAGACTGATGACATCAGTCTGCAATGCAAAACAGCCATCCAGCCAACTGATCTAACTGACCCCCATGATGATGATACATTCAACACAATGACAAAGAGCAAGCAATCTGAGCTGAACACTTGAAGTACAAAGCAAGGCCTTCACAACTCGCTGAAAATGTTACCAATTCTAAACATCAAGAGAAATTCTTAATGTTCTTATTCTTAGTAAAACCCAGTTGAAATCTGACCCTGACAGGAAGATGGATGTTCTTGATGATCTACTGTATAATTTCCAGGACTTAGTTTTAATGCACGTCCAATGCCCTCACCAAACATCAGGACTGCATCAACTCACTGGAAACCTGGGTGTGATGCAAAACTACTTCTCAGCCACTGTGCTTCAGGCTGATCCAGATTTTTGAAACACTACAGCACAGAACTGTCCTGATCATAATATCATAGAACACACCACATACTGCAGAATAGAAATCACACACTATCTGAACTTAACTACACAAAAGCTTTCTACATGTCCCATTCTACAGCTTATCACCGAAACGTACAATGATAATGCACAAACAAATATACATTTAAATATTCAGTAAAAATCCACATACCAGAATTAATGTAGTAACACTGATCACAGAAATCTGAGCAGCAGTTGCCATAGTAAGCACAGCTGTAATCGCAGGAACACAGTGCGAAACTTCCTCCACAGTTATATTGGCATGAAACAATATCTGTAATGGAGTGAAAGCTAAGATTGGTCTGAAGCTATTTTGCTTATAAACAAAGTTACAGACTACAATAATCAGAGAAATATAATAAACTTTCTTCATTGAAAAGTGGATCAATACATTTTCTTGAAAATATTTTCCTTACCTGCTGTCCCTGCTGTTCCAGGAAGCACGGTCAAAATATAAAAAATAATACATTAGTAACAGGACTATTTGCCATATCTCTTCAAGCCTCAGGCATCATGTAATCCTTTTAACAACATTAAAGAAAGAAGGTGATTCGGTCTGATATAACATTATGCAATTGTTTGAAATTAATTCTCCCATCACCCAGCATTTTCGCATAGGATGTTTTCTCTGACTTTATGATGTGTTGAACAGGAACATACTAATTTATTGCGGGTGGATGTGGGGTTGAGTGGGAGGTGTTGGGGGAAGCAAGCAAAACATGTGTAATGAACTTTAATGACTGGAAAATGAATAGGAACATTTTCTTGAAGATATTTTCCATACCTGTTGTTGTTGTTGTTTCTGTCAAAACATTAAAAATAATGAATTAGTAACAAGAATATTTGCCATACCCTTCAAGCTTCAGTCCCCATGTGATCATTAAAGAAAGAAGATTGGTTTGGTCTAATATAACTTTATGCTAATTATTTTAAATTAATGCTCCAATCATCCCACACTATTCATACAGGACATCATTTATGCCTCTATTCAGTGATGATCTTGTATTATAACAGGGGCACCAATCTGACTAGAAGGTTTCAACAGGAAACTACAGGGAAAATGGAATTAGCAAGTGTTGTCATGTTCAAGGTTCATGACTGTCCATGGAATAGTCATTGAGAAATCAAACAAGTAATTCAGAACAGTAAACCTTAACTAGAGAGTGGCAAGACTATTGCCAATGTATATGATAAGTAAAATCCGATCAGATATAAAAGTAGAAGTGAGACAGATTCTATTAAGATACATGAATGAAGAAGCATATGAGGAGGCTCTTCTACAGTATCAATGCCAGAGGAATGGTAGGGACTGATTTTACAACAAGGGTAGGCTCCCAGCACCACAGTACAATTACAGAGGCAAGGCCAACACAACTTGACCAGATCAATGCACTTTGTTATTTCATAAGATGGCCCTCATTTGTATGGAATGGGACCTCCACAGAAAGAGTCATATATTCAGCATAGAAACAGGCCCTTCGGCCCACCCTGTTTGTGATGACCTGTAAAAACCAAATTATATTCTCCCAATTGCCTGCACTTGCTTCATCACCTATGATGCCCTGGCATTTTACACTCTCAAGGAGGAAGATACAACTCTTGGAGCAGTAATTAGTCTGAGACCAACAGCTTTGTGTCATACCAGGAGAGCTGGTATTGCTGGTGTACCAGGAGGAAATGGAACAGTAGATGGCCCCTGACACACTTAGGTCTACATTTTAGTATAAACACTTAAGACAGAGCAGAGAAAAAAATGATTTTCTCAGAAGGTGATGGTTCTACGTGATAATCTACCTCAAAAAGTGAATCATTGAATATATTTGGAGAGTCTGCAAAGGCTGGGGCTATTTTCCTTGGAGCGTCCAAAGCTCGGAGGTGACCTTATAGAAGATCATAAAATCGTGGGGGGCATTTCTAAGTTAAACAGATACGTTCTTTGTCCTGAGGTGGAGGAGTTGAAAACTAGAGGGCACATGCTTGAAATGAAAGGGGAAAGATTTAAGAGGGGCATAAAGGGGTAACATTTTCAGATAGAGGGTAACACATGTATGGAATGAGCCACCAGAGGAAGTGCTGGAAGCTGGTACAAATTACAAGATATAAAAGGCAATTGAATAGGTATATAAATAGGAAGGGTTTAGAGGGATATGGGCCAAACAGCATGTGATCATTTTAACAATATTAAAGAAAGAAGACAATTCGGTCTGATATAACGTTTTGCCAATTGTTTGAAATTAATGTTCCCATCACCCAGCATTTTCACAAAGGATGTTTTCTCTAACTTCATCAAGTGTTGATCTGGTATTATAACAGGGAACACCAATCTATTGGGGGTGGATGTGGGCTTGAGTGGGAGATCTTAGGGAAGCAAGTAAAACATGTGTAATGAAGTTTAATGACTGAAAAGTGAATAGGAACATTTTCTTGAACATATTTTCCATACCTGCTGTTGTTGATGTTTCTGTTGAAACATTAAAAATAATGAATTAGTAACAAGAATATGTTCCATACCCTTTAAGCTTCAGACCCCATGTGATCCTCTTAACAGCATTAAAGAAAGAAGATTGGTTCAGTCTAATATAACTTTATGCCAATTAGTTTAAATTATTTTCTCAGAAGGTGATGGTTTTACGGGATAATCTACCTCAAAACGGTGAATCATTGAATATATTTGGAAAATTTGCAAAGGCTGGGGCTATTATCCCTGGAGCGTCCAAGGCGAGGAAGTGACCTTATAGAGGTTTATAAAATCACGAGGGTATATCTAAGTTAAACAGACACGTTCTTTGCCCTGTGTGGGGGAGTTGAAAACTAGAGGGCATATGTTTGAAATGAGAGCGGACAGATTTAAAAGGGACCTAAGGGGTACCATTTTCCAACAAAGGGTAGTACGTGTATTGAATGAGCCACCACTGGAAGTGGTGGAGGCTAGTACAAATTACAACATGTAAAAGGCAATTGGATAGGTATATAAATAGGAAGGGTTTAGTGGATATGGACCAAATGTAGGCAACATGAGACTAAATTTATTTAGGATATCTAGTTGGCAAAGGACAAGTTGGACCGAAGGGACTGTCTCTATTCTGTACATCTCTGAGATTCCAAGACTCCACGTTCAAAGCATTTTGACTAATTTTGTCTCCAAGGTAATTGGAGTAATGATTCATTGTTTCTGGGGAACTTGGAAGTTCGTGCTCATATTGAATGGTGGAATGATCTGCTCCTGCTTCAAACTCATCTCACGTAGGTGTTATGCTGATTCCATAAATGTTGAAGCTCCAAAATCATTTGGTGCTTTTGAACAAAATTAAAGAAGAGAAAGAATAATCAGGCAATTTCTTGATGAGGTCATAAATGTCTATTTTATCTTGTGCTTGAGAATGATTTTGCAAATGTTGGTCAGAGACGGCAGTCTAGGTACATGACAATTTACCCACACACTTAGAAATGGTGGAGGTAGTGGTGTGATTGTATCATTGTGTCCAGTGGCCAGCTATATCTCAAACACAAAATGGGCAGCAGAGTTTCAAATGACATCAAGTTTACAGAGATAAACAAGAGTATTTATACAAACTATAGAAAGACTTTACCAAATCAGTGTTGTGGTTGGCTGAGCATAATCATCAAGATCAAATTATTGTGACTGACACAGTGTCCCCAAATGTACAAACCAACAAATAATATCAATTTAATTTATCTAGTACTGACCTGCTGTTGTGTATCCACAGTACCCTGAGGGGAACATAATTCAACTTAGTGAATTTGTCAAACATGTAAGAAGAATCTTTTACCATTTCTACACAAAAAATATTCAAATAGCACATGACACTTACAAAGAGATTGCAAACATCACATATTATTAACCTTGACAAACAATTAATGAGGAGAAAATGATCAGAGGTGGCCTGTCATAGCCAAGACACAAGATATACAATATTTATACATCCAGAAATAAAATGAAATGTGTGCACACCAACACAAATTCAGCAGTGCATGTCTTTGCTATTAATGATTAATCTCTGTACTTAAATGCCATGTATATTCAGTCAATTATAGCCTGTACAATGTAAATGTATTTAGGCTGACAAAACCATAGTTGACCAGAGACACAGTATAAACAACCTTACATGGTTACTCACAGGGTCTGTCACCTCCAGTAATACTAGGCAAAAATGAGAACTGCAGATGCTGGACATCAGAGTCTAGAGTGGTGCTTGAAAAACACAGAAGGTCAAGCAGCATCCGAGGAGCAGGAAAATCGACATTTCAGGCAATAGCCCTTCATCAGGAATAAAGACAGGGAGCCTCTGGTTTGGAGAGATAAATGGGAGGAGGGTGGGGCTGGAGAGAAGCTAGCCAAGAGTACAAAGGTCGATGAAGGTGGGGTTGAAGGTGATCGGTTAGATAGGAGGGTGAAGCGGGTAGGTGGGTAGCACAAACAGGTCATGAGGATGGTGCTGAGCTGCAAGTTCCAAGACTCCCTGCCTTCATTCTCGATGAAGGGCTTTTGCCCAAAATGTCGATTTTCCTGCTCCTTAGATGCTGCCTGACCTGCTGTGCTTTTCCAGCACCACTCTAATCTAGACCTCCAGTAATAAAGCAGATGGCAAATTGAGAGGTGAATATTATTGTCTCAGTCACTGACAAGACAGCTTTCTCTGTTCGTGGTGAGAAATTTCAATGAGCACATGCTTTGGAAATGAGACTTGTCATGGATGTTTTTCCTTGGTGATGTTGATGTCAGGAGTTTGTTCCTTGAGGACCCTGAGTGAACATAGCATTGTATAGAGAGCTCTCTCTTTTTCTTCGTCCTCTGTCCTTGTATCATATCTTCCTCTATGCTGCCACACTGACTGCAGACCTGGGAGAATGATCAATGACTATCCTCCTACCAGACCATATGGCTGCTCTGTCATTAGAGAGAGAGAGAGAGAGAGAAAGAGAGAGAGAGAGAGAGACTACTGTTGGTGATTTAACCTGAGGGCCACCACTCCCCATGCAAGGGTAGGGGCTGACAAGGAGAATCCTTCATAGAAACCTCAGGCAGTGTTAGAATTGAAACTACACTGATGGTGTCACTCTGTATCACAATCTGGTCGATCCAGTCATCTGATCTAACTGACCCACATGATGATGACAGCTTGAGTAACATGAAAGAGAGCAAGTGATTGGAGCTGTACCCTTGATTTACAAAGTAAATCACCACATGGGAAAATACTTCCTGAAAGTGTCACTGGTACTAAACATCATGAAAAAACTCTAAAGATTCTCATTTCTATGAAAATCCAATTGATCCTGACTGGAAGGTGGATGTTCCTGATGATATGCTCTGTAACTACCATGACATAATTCTAATGCTTGTCCAATGCCCTCGTCAAATTCATGACTGTATCGATTCACTGCAAATCAATGCACTATGGAAGCATATTTTTCACCCCAATTTTTGCAATAGTGCAGAACAGAGCTGTCCTGACATAACATCATGGATTATACCATACACTGCAGGTAAAGATACCACACATTATCTGAACTTAACTACCCTGATTCACAAAAGAGCAACATGCTTTCTTGAAGTCCCATTCTAAGGCTGACCACCTGTTTTTGTAATGATAATGCACTAACAAATATAAAGTTAAATATTCACTTTAAAAAAATCACTTACCAGAATTAATGTGAGAACACTGATAACAGAAATCTGGGCAGCAGTTACCGTTGTAAACACAATAGTAATCGCAGGAACATCCTGATGAATATCCTCCACAGTTGTATCGGCATGAACCGACTTCTATTAGATAGTGAATGCTGAGTTAGGTTTGAAGTTACGTTGACTATAAACAAGGTTACAGATTACAGGATTCAGAAAAATGTCATGTACTTTAATCACTGAAAAGTGGTTGAATACATTTCCTTGAAAATATTTTCCTTACCTGTTGTCCCTGTTATTCCAGGAAGCACAGTCAAAATATAAAAAAAAAATGCATTAGTAACAGAACTATTTGCCACACCTCTTCAAGCCTCAAACATTATGTGATTCTTTTAACAACAGTAAAGAAAGAAAACACGTTGGTCTGATATAACGGTATGCGAATTGTTTGAAATTAATGTTCCCTTCAGCCAGCATGTTCAGATAGGGTGTCCTTTCTGACTTTATAAGGTGGTGAACCAGTATTATAACCAGGAAACCAATCTGATTGGAGGGATTTGGACGGAGAGCTGTTCAATTAGGGAATTTGCAGGTTCCAGATTTTCAAGTTCAGGGATAAGAAATACTAGAAAATCAATATTAAACTCTCATTGAGAAATCAACAAGCAATTAAAAAAAAACATCCTCAGCTAATAGTGGTGAAACTGTTGCAGATGTGGAAGATAATTGAAATCATATGAATATTCAAGTAGAAGCCAGTCAAGTATACAATCAGGTAGGCGTAGACACGTCCATTAAAAGACGTGAAGAAAGAAGTTTATGAGGAAACTCCATAAGCGCATCAATATACAAGCTAGAATGGTAAGGATAGACTGTACAACAAGGATAGGTTCCCAGCACCATAACATAATTACTGAGGCAAGCCCGAGACCATTTGACAAGATTGGCTCACTTTAGTTGTTCATGGTTTGATCCTATGATTTGTATGAAGTGAGACTTCTACATGTAGAGTCATGGAGGTATCCAGCAAAGAAACAGGCCATTCGGCCAACCATGTCTATGCTGACATACAAACACCAAACTATACTCATACCATTTACCTGCACTTAGTCCAGAGTCTACAATGCCCTGGCATTTTATGCTCTGAAGGATGAAGGCCCAAATTTGGAGCAGTGATCATTCTGAGACCAACACCTCTGTATCACATCAGGAGAGGAGGCCACTCCCAGTTTTGGTGGTGTACCAGGGCAAAATGGAACATAAATCCAGTGTAGGACTAGCATAATGCTTGTTTCACATCGGCAGGCACGCCATCAACACCACAGCAAGCTAATTCTAGCCATATATATGATTGCTTTCTCTCGTACAGGTCACCCATAAGATCCAGCCCATGATATTGCCCCTTGTTGGGCAATCCAAAAACACGGGTTATAATTTTCAAATAAACACCGAAGACAGATTTGAGAAGAAATTTATTTTCCTGTAGAGCATTACTCTGTGTAATACTCTATGTCAGAGCACTGAATCATTGATTATGTTCAAAGTAATTTAGACAAAGTTTGGTCTACAAAGATATCAGGGGTAATGATCAGGCTTTTGGGGAGGTGGGGTCATGACTCAGGTTGGGGTTGGGGGAAACAATGAAATCGCCATTAATGACCCTTAATCATTGAAAAATGAATTAATACATTCTCTTGAAGATATTTTCCATACCTGGTGTCAATGTTGTTTCAGTAAAACCTGTCGAAACATTAAGAATAATGTATCCATAACAAGAATATTTGCCATTTTGCTTCAAGCCTCAGACATCATGTGATCCTTTTCAACAGCCTTAAAGAAAGATGGTTGATTTTGTCTGATTCAACTATATGCCAAATCTTTTAAATTAATGCTCCCATCACCCAACATATTCAAATAGGATGTCCTTTCTGACTTTATTAAGTGTTCATCCAGTCATCTGACTGGAGGGCTTCAAACAGGGAACTTCAGGAAAAATGGGAAATTAGCAGGTGTCAACATGTTCAAGGTTCAAGACTTTCTAGGAGGGGGAAAAGCAACACATAACAAACAATTTTGAATTGTCTTTGAAAAATCAAACAGGCAATTTAGAAAAACACATCATCAGATACAGAACGGTGAGATGTAGATAAAAATTGAAATCCGATAGATACATAAGTAGAAGCGAGACAAGTATACGATCCAGAAGAAATAGAAAATTCTATTAAATGACGTCAATAAGGAAGTATATCTGGACGCTCCATTATGGTATCAAAATCAGCAAGAAGGTTAGGGATAGAGTATCCAACAAGGCTAGGTTCCGAGCACCATGGTATAATTACTGAGGCGAGCCCAACACCATTTGACCAAATCAACTCACTTTTGCATTTCTATGAAGTGGGGCTTCCACACAAAGACACAGAGTCAGATCGCATGGAAATGGGCTCTTCAGCCAACCATGTCTGTGCTGAACTGGAAAAACCAAACTATGCTCATTCCATTTACTCCTACTTGCCCCTCGGGACAATGCCCTGGATCATTATGTCAGATAATCAGTAATATCCCTAACCGAGAAGGGACAACAGACTTTTAGATGATGTTTAGATTATTGCAATAATATGGAGGAGTTAGACAGAATACACAAATACTATATGAAACCAGAGATGTGATTCTTTGAGTACACTCATTACAATCAATTATTATGATAGGCATAGCATCCCCAATATACAAACTAACAAATTCAATAAAATTTATTAAAGTCTTACTGACTTGTTGAGAATTCACTGCAGTACCCTGTAGAGGAACATATTCAACTTATTGAATTTGTCAAGTACATAGGAAGAATCTTTTACAGTTCTGACTCATAAAAATTTCAATATAATACATGAGAAAAAGACAATACATTTCAGATGTTGTGGGATTGACAAACAAATGATGAGAACAAAATGACAAGCGTTGGGGGCAGATTGTCAAACATAGCATTCAATATATACAATATATGTACATCTACAAATAAAATGAAATGTGCAGCACACCCGAATAAATTTGGCAGTGCATGTCTTTGCTGTTATGGTGCCATCTTGGTATTTAAATACAGTACTTAAAAAACCACGAGTATTCAGTTAATGATATCCTGTATAATATGGCAAAGCCACAGTTGACCAGAAAGACAAAATAAGCACCCTATTCTGCTCACTCACAGGGTCAGCCACCTCCTATAAAGCAGTGGATGGCAAATTAAGAAGTGAACATTGTGGTCACAGTCACTGACAGTAAATTTCTGACTGCCAGTGGTGAGAAATTTCAATGAGCACTGGCTTTGGAAATGAGGGGTATCACGGAAGTTGTTTCTTGGTGAGGATGATGTCAGGAATTTGTTACATGAGGACCCTGAGTGAATACAGCATTGTTTGTGGAGAGCTCTCTCCCTTTCCTCCTCCTCTCTCCTTGTATCACATTCTCATCTGCGCTGCCACACGACTGCAGGCCTTGGAGGATGATGAGGGAACATAGGCTCCTGAGACCATCAGGCTGCTCTGTTGTTAGAGAGAGACATTGGTGGTGGTTTAACCTGAGGGTCACTCCACAACAATTAAGCATAGCAGCTGAAAAGGAGACTCCTTCATAGAAACCTCAGTCAGTGCAGGGATTGAAACCAGACTGATGACATCAGTCTGCAATGCAAAACAGCCATCCAGCCAACTGATCTAACTGACCCCCATGAGGATGATACATTCAACACAATGACAAAGAGCAAGCAATCTGAGCTGAACACTTGAAGTACAAAGCAAGGCCTTCACAACTCGCTGAAAATGTCACCAATTCTAAACATCAAGAGAAATTCTTCATGCTCTTATTCTTAGTAAAACCCAGTTGAAATCTGACCCTGACAGGAAGATGGATGTTCTTGATGATCTACTGTATAATTTCCAGGACTTAGTTCTAATGCATGTCCAATACCCTCACCAAACATCAGGACTGCATCAACTCACTGGAAACCTGGGTGTGATGCAAAACTACTTCTCAGCCACCGTGCTTCAGGCTGATCCAGATTTTTGAAACACTACAGCACAGAACTGTCCTGATCATAATATCATAGAATACACCACATACTGCAGAATAGAAATCACACACTATCTGAACTTAACTACACAAAAGCTTTCTACATGTCCCATTCTACAGCTTATCACCTATACGTACAATGATAATGCACAAACAAATATACATTTAAATATTCAGTAAAAGTCCACATACCAGAATTAATGTAGTAACACTGATCACAGAAATCTGGGCAGCAGTTGCCATAGTAAGCACAGCTGTAATCGCAGGAACACAGTGCGAAACTTCCTCCACAGTTATATTGGCATGAAACAATATCTGTAATGGAGTGAAAGCTAAGATTGGTCTGAAGCTATTTTGCTTATAAACAAAGTTACAGACTACAATAATCAGAGAAATATAATAAACTTTCTTCATTGAAAAGTGGATCAATACATTTTCTTGAAAATATTTTCCTTACCTGCTGTCCCTGCTGTTCCAGGAAGCACGGTCAAAATATAAAAAATAATACATTAGTAACAGGACTATTTGCCATATCTCTTCAAGCCTCAGGCATCATGTAATCCTTTTAACAACATTAAAGAAAGAAGGTGATTCGGTCTGATATAACATTATGCAATTGTTTGAAATTAATTCTCCCATCACCCAGCATTTTCGCATAGGATGTTTTCTCTGACTTTATGATGTGTTGAACAGGAACATACTAATTTATTGCGGGTGGTTGTGGGGTTGAGTGGGAGGTGTTGGGGGAAGCAAGCAAAACATATGTAATGAACTTTAATGACTGGAAAATGAATAGGAACATTTTCTTGAAGATATTTTCCATACCTGTTGTTGTTGTTGTTTCTGTCAAAACATTAAAAATAATGAATTAGTAACAATAATATTTGCCATATCCTTCAAGCTTCAGACCCCATGTGATCATTAAAGAAAGGTTTGGTCTAATATAACTTTATGCTAATTATTTTAAATTAATGCTCCAATCATCCCACACTATTCATACAGGACATCATTTATGCCTCTATTCAGTTACGATCTTGTATTAAAACAAGGGCACCAATCTGACTAGAAGGTTTCAACAGGAAACTACAGGGAAAATGGAATTAGCAAATGTTGTCATGTTCAAGGTTCATGACTGTCCATGGAATAGTCATTGAGAAATCAAACAAGTAATTCAGAACAGTAAACCTTAACTAGAGAGTGGCAAGACTATTGCCAATGTATATGATAAGTAAAATCCGATCAGATATAAAAGTAGAAGTGAGACAGATTCTATTATGATACATGAATGAAGAAGCATATGAGGAGGCTCTTCTACAGTATCAATACCAGAGGAATGGTAGGGACTGATTTTACAACAAGGGTAGGCTCCCAGCACCACAGTACAATTACAGAGGCAAGGCCAACACAACTTGACCAGATCAATGCAATTTGTTGTTTCATAAGATGGCCCTCATTTGTATGGAATGGGACCTCCACAGAAAGAGTCATATATTCAGCATAGAAACAGGCCCTTCAGCCCACCCTGTTTGTGATGACCTGTAAAAACCAAATAATATTCTCCCAATTGCCTGCACTTGCTTCATCACCTATGATGCCCTGGCATTTTACACTCTCAAGGAGGAAGATACAACTCTTGGAGCAGTGATTAGTCTGAGACCAAAAGCTTTGTGTCATACCAGGAGAGCTGGTATTGCTGGTGTACCAGGAGGAAATGGAACAGTAGATGGCCCCTGACACACTTAGGTCTACATTTTAGTATAAACACTTAAGACAGAGCATGGAAAAAAATGATTTTCTCAGAAGGTGATGGTTCTACGTGATAATCTACATCAAAAAGTGAATCATTGAATATATTTGGAGAGTCTGCAAAGGCTGGGGCTATTTTCCTTGGAGCGTCCAAAGCTAGGAGGTGACCTTATAGAGGTTCATAAAATCGTGGGGGGCATTTCTAAGTTAAACAGATACGTTCTTTGTCCTGAGGTGGAGGAGTTGAAAACTAGAGGGCACATGCTTGAAATGAAAGGGGAAAGATTTAAGAGGGGCATTAAGGGGTAACATTTTCAGATAGAGGGTAACACATGTATGGAATGAGCCACCAGAGGAAGTGCTGGAAGCTTGTACAAATTACAAGATATAAAAGGCAATTGAATAGGTATATAAATAGGAAGGGTTTAGAGGGATATGGGCCAAACAGCATGTGATCATTTTAACAATATTAAAGAAAGAAGACAATTCGGTCTGATACAACATTTTGCCAATTGTTTGAAATTAATGTTCCCATCACCCACCATTTTCACAAAGGATGTTTTCTCTAACTTCATCAAGTGTTGATCTGGTATTATAACAGGGAACACCAATCTATTGGGGGTGGATGTGGGCTTGAGTGGGAGATCTTAGGGAAGCAAGTAAAACATGTGTAATGAAGTTTAACGACTGAAAAGTGAATAGGAACATTTTCTTGAACATATTTTCCATACCTGCTGTTGTTGATGTTTCTGTTGAAACATTAAAAATAATGAATTAGTAACAAGAATATGTTCCATACCCTTTAAGCTTCAGACCCCATGTGATCCTCTTAACAGCATTAAAGAAAGAAGATTGGTTCAGTCTAATATAACTTTATGCCAATTAGTTTAAATTATTTTCTCAGAAGGTGATGGTTTTACGGGATAATCTACCTCAAAACGGTGAATCATTGAATATATTTGGAAAATTTGCAAAGGCTGGGGCTATTATCCCTGGAGCGTCCAAGGCGAGGAAGTGACCTTATAGAGGTTTATAAAATCACGAGGGTATATCTAAGTTAAACAGACACGTTCTTTGCCTTGTGTGGGGGAGTTGAAAACTAGAGGGCATATGTTTGAAATGAGAGCGGACAGATTTAAAAGGGACCTAAGGGGTACCATTTTCCAACAAAGGGTAGTACGTGTATTGAATGAGCCACCACTGGAAGTGGTGGAGGCTAGTACAAATTACAACATGTAAAAGGCAATTGGATAGGTATATAAATAGGAAGGGTTTAGTGGATATGGACCAAATGTAGGCAACATGAGACTAAATTTATTTAGGATATCTAGTTGGCAAAGGACAAGTTGGACCGAAGGGACTGTCTCTATTCTGTACATCTCTGAGATTCCAAGACTCCACTTTCAAAGCATTTTGACTAATTTTGTCTCCAAGGTAATTGGAGTAATGATTCATTGTTTCTGGGGAACTTGGAAGTTCGTGCTCATATTGAATGGTGGAATGATCTGCTCCTGCTTCAAACTCATCTCACGTAGGTGTTATGCTGATTCCATAAATGTTGAAGCTCCAAAATCATTTGGTGCTTTTGAACAAAATTAAAGAAGAGAAAGAATAATCAGGCAATTTCTTGATGAGGTCATAAATGTCTATTTTATCTTGTGCTTGAGAATGATACTGCAAATGTTGGTCAGAGACAGCAGTCTAGGTACATGACAATTTACCCACACACTTAGAAATGGTGGAGGTAGTGGTGTGATTGGATCATTATGTCCAGTGGCCAGCTATATCTCAAACACAAAATGGGCAGCAGAGTTTCAAATGACATCAAGTTTACAGAGATAAACAAGAGTATTTATACAAACTATAGAAAGACTTTACCAAATCAGTGTTGTGGTTGGCTGAGCATAATCATCAAGATCAAGTTATTGTGACTGACAGTGTCCCCAAATGTACAAACCAACAAATAATATCAATTTAATTTAACTAGTACTGACCTGCTGTTGTGTATCCACAGTACCCTGAGGGGAACATAATTCAACTTAGTGAATTTGTCAAACATGTAAGAAGAATCTTTTACCATTTCTACACAAAAAATATTCAAATAGCACATGACACTTACAAAGAGATTGCAAACATCACATATTATTAACCTTGACAAACAATTAATGAGGAGAAAATGATCAGAGGTGGCCTATCATAGCCAAGACACAAGATATACAATATTTATACATCCAGAAATAAAATGAAATGTGTGCACACCAACACAAATTCAGCAGTGCATGTCTTTGCTATTAATGATTAATCTCTGTACTTAAATGCCATGTATATTCAGTCAATTATAGCCTGTACAATGTAAATGTATTTAGGCTGACAAAACCATAGTTGACCAAAGACACAGTATAAACAACCTTACATGGTTTCTCACAGGGTCTGTCACCTCCAGTAATACTAGGCAAAAATGAGAACTGCAGATGCTGGACATCAGAGTCTAGAGTGGTGCTTGAAAAACACAGAAGGTCAAGCAGCATCCGAGGAGCAGGAAAATCGACATTTCAGGCAATAGCCCTTCATCAGGAATAAAGACAGGGAGCCTCTGGTTTGGAGAGATAAATGGGAGGAGGGTGGGGCTGGAGAGAAGCTAGCCAAGAGTACAAAGGTCGATGAAGGTGGGGTTGAAGGTGATCGGTTAGATAGGAGGGTGAAGCGGGTAGGTGGGTAGCACAAACAGGTCATGAGGATGGTGCTGAGCTGCAAGTTCCAAGACTCCCTGCCTTCATTCTCGATGAAGGGCTTTTGCCCAAAATGTCGATTTTCCTGCTCCTTAGATGCTGCCTGACCTGCTGTGCTTTTCCAGCACCACTCTAATCTAGACCTCCAGTAATAAAGCAGATGGCAAATTGAGAGGTGAATATTATTGTCTCAGTCACTGACAAGACAGCTTTCTCTGTTCGTGGTGAGAAATTTCAATGAGCACATGTTTTGGAAATGAGACTTGTCATGGATGTTTTTCTTTGGTGATGTTGATGTCAGGAGTTTGTTCCTTGAGGACCCTGGGTGAATATAGCATTGTATAGAGAGCTGTCTCCCTTTCCTTCTCCTCTGTCCTTGTATTATATCCTCCTCTCTGCTGCCACACTGACTGCAGGCCTGGGAGAATGATCATTAACCATCCTCCTACCAGACCATAGGGCTGCTCTGTGAATACAGAGAGAGAGACATGACTGTTGGTGGTTTAACCTGAGGGTCACCACTCCCCATGCTGACAAGGGCTGACAAGGAGAATCCTTCATGGAAACCTCAGTCAATGTTGGAATTGAAACCAAACAGATGGTGTCACTCTGTTTACAAAATGGCCCCATCCAGCCGTCTGATCTAACTGACCCCCATGATGATGATAAGTCAAGCAATATGAAAGAGAGCAAGTGATTGGAGCTGTACCCTTGAAATACAAAGGAAAACCTTTATCACATGGGAAACTATTTCCTGAAAGTGTCAGCAATTCTAAACATCAGGAAAAACTCTCAAGATTCTCATCCTTTTGAAAACCCAATTGAAATCTAATCCCGACTGGAAGGTGGATGTTCCTGATGATATAATGTGTCATAATTCGAATGCCTGCCCAATGCCTTCATCAAAATCAGGACTGTATCAACTCATTCCTAACCTGGGCATGATGGAAGTATTTTTTTGACTCAAACAGGTTTTTGAAACAATACAGAACAGACCTGTCCTGACATAATATCCTGGAATACACCATACACTGCAAGAAAAGAAACCACACATTACCTGAACTCAACTCCACTGATTCACAAAAGGAGAAACAAGCTTTCTTGATGTCCCATTCTCAGATTTATCACCTATTGTGTTAATGATAATACACTAATAAATATAAATTTAAATATTTACTTAAAAAAACCACTTACCAGAATTAATGTTAGGACATTGATAACAGAAATCTGGGCAGCAGTTGCCGTTGTGAACACAGTTGTGATCGCAGGAACATCCTGATGAATATCTTCCACAGTTGTATCGGCATGAACCAACAGTGAATGCTGTGTTAGGTTTGAAGTTATGTTAATTATAAACAAAGTTTCAGATTACAATGACCAGAGAAATATAATGAACATCAATCATTGAAAATGGATCAATACATTATTTTGAAGAAACCTTGCATACATGCTGTCCATGCTGTTATAGGGGCCACAGCAAAATATAAAAAAGAATGTTTTTGTAACAAGAATATTTGTCATATCCATTCCAGCCTCAGACATCATGTGATCGCTTTCAACACCATTGAAGAAAGAAGATTGATTCCGTCTGATATAACTTTATGTCAACTGTTTCAACATAGTACTCCTATCAGCCAGCATTTTCACATAGGCTGCCTTGCATGACTTTATTAAGTGTTGATCCGGTATTATACTAGTGGCATCAATCTGGCTGGAGTGATTCAAAGAGGGACCTCCAGGAAAGATTGGCAGGTGTCAACATGTTCAAGGTTCTAGACTTTCCAGTTGAGGGATTAGTAATATTGGAAAATCAATTCTAAATTGTCATTGAGAAATCAAACAGGCAATTCAGAAAAGAAGCTCCTCAGTGAGCGAGTGATTGGAGATGATAGTTGAAATCCTTTGGACGTATAAGTAGAAGCCAGACAAGCGTATGATCAAGACGGAATGGATGAGTGCATTAAAAGACATGAGTAAAAAAGGTTATGAGGAGGCTCCAGCGGAGCATCAGTACCAGCAAGAATTGCAGTGATAGATTGTACACCAAGGATAGCTTCCCAGCACCACAACATAATTACTGAGATGAACCCAATGCCAGTTAACAAGTTCACCTGACTACAGTCTTTTGTAAGATGGCCCTTTGATTTGTCTGAAGTGAGACCTTCCCATGAAGTCATGGATGCATACAGCAATGGTCGGCCAACCATGTCAATGCCGACATACAAAAACCAAACTATTTCCCTGCATTTTGAATATAGACTATGATGACCTGGCATTCTGTGCTTTCAAGGAGGGAGAGCAACTCTTGGAGCAGTGGCAAGTCTGAGACCAGCAACTCTGTGTCACACCAGGAAAGGTGGTCACTCCCAGTACTACTGGTGTACCAGGAGGAAATGTATCCACAGATACAAATGTATCCACACTTTGGTCCATATTTTAGCATCAACACTTAAAATAGAGCTGAGAAGATATTTATTCTCCCCAAAAGTGGTTGTTCTACGTAATACTCTACATCAGAGCAGTGAATAATTGAATATGTTGAAGGTACTTTAGACCAACGTCGGTCTATCAAGGTATCGGGGTAATGATTAAGTGTTGTGGGGTGTGTTGGAGGAAGTAGGCAAAGTACATGAAATGAACTTTAATCATTGATAAGTAAATCAATACATTGTCTTGAAGATATTTTCCATACCTGCTGGCCCTGTTGTTTCGGGGATGACTGTCAAAACATTAAAAATAAAGAATTAGTAACAAGAATATTTGCCATATCCATTCGAGCATCATACCACTTGTCACCCTTTTCAATAGCATTAAAGATAGAAGTTTAATTTGATTTGATACAAGTTTATGCCAGTTGTTTAAAGTAATGTGCCCAATACCCAGCATATTCACATAGGATGTCACTTATGACTTTATTAATTGTCGATCCAGTATTATAATAGAGGCACCAATCTGACTGGAGGAATGTAAACAGGGAGTTCCAGGAAAAATGGAGAATTGATAGGTGACAAAATGTTCAAGGTTCTAAACTTTCCAGTTCAGGGAAAAGCAATACTAGAAAATCAATATGAAGCTGTCTTTGAGAAAATAAGCAATTAATACAGATAAAACATTCTCAACTGAAAGCGGTGAGACTTTAGCAGATGTAGAAGATAATTGAAATCCTGTGGATAAATGGGTAGATGCCAGATAAGTGTACAAACGAGCAGGAGTTGAAAAATTCATTAAAAGATGTGAATAAAGAAGTATATGAGGAGAATCCATAAGCTCATTGATATACAAGCAAGAATGGTAGGGATAGACTGTATAACAATAATAGATTCCCCGCACCACAGCATAATTACTGAGGCGAACCCAAGACCATTTGACAAGGTTGGCTCACTTTAGTCTTTCATGAGATAGCCCTTTGATTTGTATGAAGTGAAACTTCTACACGTAGAGTCATGGAGGCATACAGCATAGAAACAGGCCATTCGGCCAACCAGGTCTCTGCTGATATACACATTCCAAACTATACCTGCACTTGCTCCCTGGTCTACAATGCCCTGGCATTCTATGCTCTCACGGAGGAAGACGCTACTCTTGAAGCAGTGATCAGTCTGAGACCAGCAGCTCTGTGTCACACAAGGAGAGGTGGCCGCTCCCAGTATCCCTGTATCCCTGTATCAGGATAGCAATCACTGGCAGTTGTTTATAAGCAAGACTGTAGTATTAATGTAAGGTACATGAAATCAAGAATTTAAGTGCACTACAATGCTTGTGGGCAATACAGTTATGGGTAATCCCAAATTGCATATAGACAATATTAACCAAATCAACATTAATGATGCAAAGCATGAACTCCTGGTGTGTACCAATGTGGAGTGTGGTATACATCTCCAGAACAGTATACTGAGGAGCCAGTTAGTGATTAAACCACTCTCGACTTGATATGCAATGTGACAGCACAATGGCTTTAAGAGATGCACTTTGTCCTTTTCTTTGAAGAGGTTCAAAGAGGGGAAAAGGTGTGAATCTAATAAAATAAACAGCTTGTGAGGCCTTCAGATTTTGTTTTAAAAAGTTGGAGCAATAGAAGTAGCCTGAATGGACAGGGTTAAGCTCCCCCAGAGCCAGAGTTTTTAGTTTTGGCTTTTAGTAACAGTTGCTGGGGTCCTGAAGAGGGTTTGGAAGTTGTAGTATATCTTTCCCTGCAACTCTGTTTTCTTTTGAAGGTTTTCATCCTGGACTGGAGGATTGCATGAGACTATCTATTTTACTGAATTTGCCTTTACTTAAGTGTGTTAATGGAATGCTACAATATTGCAATAGCTAGTGTTTAGTACAGGTAGACAATCCTTTATCCGAAATCCCGAAGTCCAAAAAATTTTAAAATCTGAAGTTGTTTACATGAAATTTTTTTTCTCATTAACAAGGTTGTTTAGCGTGCAAACAGTTAATCAAACTCCACACCCACTTGATGCGTGTCACTCAAATGTGATGTGTGGGAGAATGGCCCAGCACTGGCAGGCTTCAATTCTGTTACAGGGCTCGTTTTACTCACAGTGTATCTGCTGTTTGGTAAGAGTTTTAAAAATTTAAACATCAAAATGTCACTTATTCTGAAATTTGAAAAATTCTGAATTCCAAAAACCAGCTGGTCCCAAGCATTTCGGATAATGGATTGTTCACCTGTAGTTAAACAATCTATTACTGTCAAGTTTTCCAGTAGAGTTTTATTCCAACTTATTTCTTTTGATGAATTTGAACTACAGTGTATGAGTAAAGTGTGCTTTGCTTCAAGACTAGTACTTTCAGCAATGTAGGGGAGTCCAGAACTAGAGGACATAGGTTTAGGGTGAAAGGGGAAAAATTTAAAACCGACCCAAGGAGCAACTTTTTCAGGCAGAGGGTGGTGTGTGTATGGAAAGAGCTGCCAGATACAATGGTGGAAACTAGTACAATTACAATATTTAAACAGCTTCTGGATTGGTATGTGAATAGGAAGGGTTTAGAGGGATATGGGCCAAGTGCTGGCAAATAGGACTAGATTAGGTGAGGATATTTGGTCAGCATGGATGAGTTGAACTGAAAAGTCTGTTTCTGTGCTGGACATCTCTGTGACTGTATGACTCTGTAATAGGTGGCCCCGGTCCCAAGTAGGTCTGGCAATATATTGGATTCACTTTGGCATGCACACCATCAACACAACACTAAGCTAATTTTAGCCATAAACATGACCACTTTCTCTCCTAAAAATTCAGCCCATGATGTTGCTCCTTGTTGGGGAATCAAAAAAAATGCAATTTTAGAACAAATACTGAAACTGGTTGCTCTGTGCAATAATGTATATCAGAGCAGCGAATCATTGAATAAATTCAAAGCAATTTAGAGCAAGAATGGTGTATAAAGTTATCAGGGGTAATGATTAGGAATTGGAGGTGGGTGTGGGGGTGAATGGCAAGTGTTGGGGGAAGCAAACAAAACATATGTAATGAACTTTAATGATTGAAATGTGAATCTTGAAGATATTTCACATGCCTGTTGCTGATGTTGATTCTGTCAAAACATTAAAAATAATGAATTAGTAACAAAAACATTTTCCATATCAATTCAAGATTCAGACCCCATGTGATCCTTTTAACAGCATTAAAGAAAGAAATTGATTTGATCTGATATAACTTTATGCCGATTATTCTAAATTAATACTCCCATCACCCAACATATTCACATAGGATGCTCCTTACAACTTTATTAAGTGTTGATCTGATATTAAAACAGGGGCACCAAACTGACTGGAGGGATTCAACAGGTAACTCCAGGAAAAAAGTGGAGAATTAGCAAGTGTTGTCATGTTCAAGGTTCAAGACTTTCCAAGGCAGAGATAAACAACATTAGAAAACAATATTGAGTTGTCATTGAGAAAACAAACAGGCAATCCAGAAAAAAAATCATCAACTGGAGAGTGGCGAGACTATTTCCAATGTACATGGTAATTGAAATCCAATAAGAAATGAAAATAGAAGCGCGACAAGCTTACAATCGAGAAAGAAGAGAAAGTTCTATTAAAAGGCATGAATGAAGAAGTACATGAGGAGGCTACACTACAGCAAGAATAGTAGGGATTGATTGTACAATAAGAGTAGGCTCCCAGCTCCATAGTATAATTACTGAGGCAAGCCCATACAACTTGACCAGATCATTGCACTTTAGTATTTCATGAGATGGCCAATCTCATTTGTATGAAGTGGGACCTCCACAGAAAGAGTCATAATGTCATTCAGCATAGAAACAGGCCCTTCAGCCCACCATGTTTGTGCTGACCTGAGAAAACCAAACTATACTCTCCCATTTACCAACACTTGCTCCATCACCTATGATGCCCTGGCATTTTACCCTCTCAAGGAAGAAGACACAACTCTTGGAGCAGTGATCATTCTGAGACCAGCAACTCTGTGTCATACAGGAGAAGTGGTATTGCTGATGTACCAGGAGGAAATAGAACAATAAATGGTCCCTGACACACTTTGATTCACGTTTTAGTATAAACACATAAGACAGAGCAGAGAAAAAAAATTATTTTCTCAAAAAATGATTGCTCTATGTGATACTCTACCTCAGAACAGTGAATCATTGAATGTGTTTAGAGAGGCTGAATAGGCTGGGGCTATTTTCCCTGGAGCATCAAAGGTTTGGAAGTGACCTTAAAGAGGTCTAATAAATTATGAGGGGCATGAGTAGGTTAAATGGACAAGGATTCTCTGTCAAAAGATTAAAAATAATGCATTAGTAACAAGTATATTTGTCATGTCCTTTCAAGTTTCGATCCCATGTGATCCTTTTCACCACCTTAAAGAAAGAAGATTGATTTGGTCTGATATAACTTTATGCAAATTGTTTTAGACTAATGCTCCCATTGCCTAGCATATTCACATTAGATGTCCTTTATGTCTTTATAAAGTACTAAAATAGGGGCACCAATCTAACCAGAGGGATTCAAAAAGGGAGCTCCAGGAAAAATGGGGACCTGGCAGATGTCGACATGCTCAAGGTTCGAGACTTTACAGTTGAGGGATAGGCAATATTGGAAAACCAATATTGTCATTGCAAACTCAGATAGGCAATTCAGAAAAAGAATCATCCTCAGCTAGAGAATGGTGAGACTGTTGTATTTGCTATCACATGCAGATGGTATTTAAAATGCCATAGATATTTAAGGGGAAGCCAAACAAACATATGATGGAGAAGGAATAGGCAATTCCATTAAAAGATAAAGTAACTGTAGATGCAAATGAGGAGGCTCCACTCGAGTATCAATTATGAATGGAAGGGATAGATTAAACAACAAGGGTGACACCACAAGACCATTAAGATTTTGGAGCAGAATTACTTCATCTCAAATCTGCTTCAACATTCAATTATGACTGATATGTTTCTCAAACCCATTCTTCTGCCTTCCCTCATAGCCCCAAATCTCCTTACTAATCAAGAAACTATCTATCGCTGTCTTAAAGACATACAATAACTTGGCTCCACATCCTTCCACATCAATGAGTTCCACAGATTCACTACCCTCTGGCTGAAGAAATTCCCCTTCATCTTAGTTGCAAAGGATCAGCCTTTGATTGAGTCTGTGTCCTTGATTACTTGTCTCTTCTACTGGTGAAAACATCTTCTACACTTCTACTCTATCCAGGGCTCTTAGTATTCAATAAGATTCCCCACATCCTCCGAACGCCATCAAATATAGATCCATAATCCTCAATCACTTCTCATATGACAGGTCCTTCATCCCTGGCATCATTATTGTAAATCTCCTCTGGATCCCCTCCAAGGCAAGCACATCTTTCCTTACATATGTGGCCCAACTATTCTTTGACATTTCCTGAAGGGTTATCATACAAATATGTGCCCGAGTTTTAAAAGGTACAGTTATCTCAATGACGGGTTCTGAGTTCACATTTTGATTGATTGCATGCAGATGCCATTGAAGAATTAGTTGTCTTCAAATTACCTTGTCAAGGGCAACTAGGGATGGGCAATAAATGCTGGCCAACCCAGTTAGTATTCTTTTAGAGACAAGTTATTGGAGCTTATTGTGTTTACTCTGTTGCTTTGTTCAGACACTGGAAGAAGAGCGTTAAGATGCAACAGCAGCAGGGCAGTGTGTGCAGAGTGAGCTTCGCCCAGCGACAGTATGTGCAGTTGGGATCATTTGTAGATCCAAAAGTCATCAGCAAAATGGCAATTCTTTGTTTAGCTCCTAAGCTGGCAAAAAAATTGGGTGTGAACAGTACAGGTTGAGCAGGTTCCAGACTGCATTAAAGGAAGCTCCCCTTCCCCACCCCATCCCCAACCCCACCCAAGAATATAAATTAGAAGCAGAAGAAGAGTATTTGGCCCCTTGAGCCTGCTTTGTCATTCAGTAGGATAATAGCTGATCTTAATGTGTTCTCAGTTCCACATTTTGCCTACCCCGTTACTCTTTGACTCCCTTCTACGTTAATCATCTAGCTATCACTGCCTTAACAATACTCAATCACTCTGACTCTATCATTTTTGGGAACACAATTCCAGGAACTTACTAATGTCTGAGAGAAAAACAATTCCCCCATCTCCATCTTAAATCCTTATTTTAAAACTGTCTCCTAATTCGCCAAATACAATAATCAAGATTAATTGATGCAACAGACATATCATCAGAAAATGCACAAAGCAACAAATGAAAAGAAAATGAATTTAAATAGTACTGACCTGATGTGAGATAGGAATCACAGTATCCTGTAAAGGAACACATTCAGCTTATTTGACTTTGCAATTATTTTGAGGCATACTCTACCATTAACAGTCAGAAAGAGAAATAGTTAACATTGGGTACTATTGGCATTTATGAACAAAAGGACAGGACCAAAGACTCACATATGCAGCCAGTCTGTCACCCATGACACAATGTATACAGCTCCACCACCATCCAGAAATAAAATAAAATCTCAGGCAAATTATGAAAGAAGGAAAGTTCGCACTTGAGTGAAATTATCCAGTAGAGCCTTCCTAGATTTCAATACCAAACTTTCGCATGAGGTGATTCCATCCTAGCCAGAAGCCAGTTCAGGTGTTGTTTTAAGGAACTCAGTGAATTAGTTTCCACTGCTTGAGCAATCACCCTTCTTGGGGAAAGATAATTAGACTCTATTAACATCTATTCCCATCTGCCCTTATACAACATGAAACTGTGACCCACTCTGTCTTCCTTATCCTATCTAGTTGAAACAAACAGAATGCATCTACACAGTTTACTCCCTATCTCTCTCCTGATATAGCATCCTCATTGTCCAAGGATTGCTTTACCACAATATCAATATTGGACAAGGTGTGGAGGATGATTCCTACAATTACCATACTTGGGATCTGTGGGATCATCTGTGCAAATGGTGATATTCTGCACCATCCTCTAGCCACCTAGCCAACAGATTTAACTAACCCTCCCTTAATTCCTCTAGTTTCTTGAAACCCTCAATTAAGACTGCTGTCAGTTTTTCCTTCTCTGTAGTGAATGATTCCAATTCTTTCAGCTTTTCTTGACAACCTGGTTACAAGCTGAGAATGAACATGTAGGCCTCTGCACAATCGTCCACCCCAACACCCACTCTTGCCCTAACCCACCTCCTCTCAGGCTTTGTGCAAATACCAAAACCTTATCATCATATGCGGGACAAATTTTAGATTCATGTGAACTAAAGTAACATTTGTGCAGTGAATTTACAACGATAAAATATCTCAAAGTTTACATATTGAGGTAGATTTTACACAGCATCTCAAAGGAGGAAGATAGGCAGCCTGGTCAGCTGAATGTACAGCCGTTGGTAATGGACTGATTAAATTTAGACATGTTCAAGCAGTTGGAATTTGCGGATTGCTGAAGCCTCGCCTGCTGGTAGATTGAACAGAATTACAGAGATAAAGAAGGAGGTTGGGGGGAAGCAGGAGGCATTGGAACAATTTGAAAATATTGGCGAGAATTTCAAAATCAAGGTATTTCTTCTCTAGGAACCAAAACCTTTAGCAAGTACATGGGAAAAAAGCTGAGTGGGACTTGCTGCAAGTTAGGACAGAGGCAGCAACACTTTGATTGACCTCATATTTATAGACAGTAAAGGATAGGTGGGCAACCAGGAGTTGGAATATTCATGTCTAGAGATAATAGTTCTAATTGTAGGTTTCAATGCAAAGGCAGAAAAGGGCATAATAGGATAAAGCATTGCTTTCTTCCTTCAATTCTGTGATACAAAACCGACTTGTCATTCACAAATATTACATTTAAGTTGTTTGCTTCAAAATAGATATTAGCATAAAAAACTTTGTGTCATTGCTTGTTGTTAACAAAGATTTTCTCTGGTCGCTCTGCAGTAATGATTCTGAATACTGTAAATAGTTGGAAAAATTCCTGTTGTGACTTTGTATAACAGTATATTAATCTCTTTGATGCTTCTTGATTAGGAAAGATATCTTTCCATCATATCTATGCCATCATTAATTAAATAGCAATTCTTCCCTGTCTATGAAATCAGCCCACGGACCTATTTCAACAAATTGCATCTCCTTTCTTGCTGTATATGAACCTGGTTTCTGTCCAGGCTCTTTTATATCAGCAATCTGTCCAATCTAGCTTTAAAACATTGTGTTTAGTAAGTTGGGTGACAGACTAATCTTTACAATATCCACTAAAACTCTGTTGTTATTCTTTGTTCAAAGTGTAGCCATGATTGGTTTTGATTCAAGGACTTGTTCTGCTTCTCTGGGTAAAAGGCCAAAAGGAATACCAGAATCATAAAACAAGGAGGAAATTAGCTCTAGTCTACAAAAAAAACCATAGACAACTCTCTCATTTGGGAGAGGCAAATGGTTGCATACTGCTTGAAAGGTATTGCAGCACATCAAAGATAGGGTAAGACAAGGAAGCAGGCATTCATATACTATCAAAGCCAATCTGGTGCCATTCTGCACCAAATACTAACAATCTAGGCAGTTGGGCTAATAGGCCCCTCAGTCACTAATATAATTTCAAAAACACAATAAGAACTCTCCACAGATGTTGCAGAGTTACTATTTCTAACTTTTTCTGCTTTTATTTCAGATTTTTAGCATCCATAGAATTTACCTTAGTTAAATCTCCAAGTTTCTTTTGAGATTTAAGATGTTGATTTATGGTCAGCATTAAAATATAAAGTTTTTAGTCTTTTGTTTGAAAAATGTAATCACAACTTATTTGACCATGGATGGCTTCAACCTGATTTCAAGGACTGCATTCAAGTATGATACCCTGAATTGTCAGAGACTAAATTAAAATATGCTTAATTTAGCATAATATGTTGAGAAATGATTTAAGTTTCATTAAAATGTTGTGTGTCATGATATTAAACACTTGCCTATTACCTGTAATGCAGATTTCAAACAATCTATGGGCTGATATTGTCATTGATTTTAATACACAGGATCACTTAGTGGATTGGAGAAGATTTGCAGAGGCTGAAGGGAGGGTTGGCTTGCAGGTTGTGAGGCTCATCTGAGGATTACTCAAATGGCCTTGGTGCCAAAGTTATGAGGAATCTTCATCCAATTCTAACCATTGCTCAGATACTATTTCTCTAGAATGTTGACATTAACAACATTAATCATCTTAAATATTACTAAGATAATCAGTTTTTGAAATGTTTGTTTTACAAGTATAACATCATCCCTGCAAAATGTTGCACTGTCAGAATGACCCCCTTCCAGTACAATTGGTTTCTCATTTCCCCACCAGAGACACCTTCCAAAGCAGCAAAAACGAGAATGACGTCAAAATGTGAAAGGCACATCTCAAAGCCGTACAGTAACTGAACTGAATTTCTGCAGCTCAGGTTGAATTGATTTCGACAAATGAGTCAGTATAGCACAGAGATGTCTTGACAATAATCCAATGAATTATATCATACAGCACAAAAAAAGCATCTAATATTGTCAGGACGAGTAACATGAATTCACAACAACCTTAAAGAAAATCTCATTGGTACATTGGCTGTTCCTCAGTACTTTCAAAGTTTTATCTTTATTGTGTATTGTGTAAGTGGAGTGAAATGCCAATTTAAGAGCCCGATCATATCGTGTCATTGGCCTCTTCAGACAGACAGATCTCTTTCTAACCTTGTTCCTTGTAGAGTGAACATCTCCTTCATAAAGCTCCTGCTGCTTAACACTTTAGCCTCCTAGTCCTTTTTGGAGCTTAACAGTCTTGAACATATACTTGAAGATTAGTTTATTTTCTGAAAGTTCTCTTACCGTTACTCATGTAAGAACATTGCTCACAGAAATCATTGCAACAATTGCCGTTAGTCCAACAGTTGTAATCACAGGAACAATCTGATGAATATCCCCCACACTTGTAATGGCATGAGCCATATCCTGTAAAACAATGAATATTAAGTTAGATTAGAAGTTATTTCTAATTTTAACAGGATCACAAATTGCAATTTTGCAATAGTCCTCCAGTGAGGAACAAAATCTGAAAGGAAATTATAAAGTAGTTATAATGGAAGATATTAACTATACAAATGTAAACTGGGATAGTGGTAGCGTAAAGGGCAGAGATGGTCAAGAGTTAGGAACACCAATGAACAATCCAGAGTGAAAATAATTAAGTGGAGAGACTTCAAAGGGGCAAGATGGAACTGGGCCTGATAGACTTAAAACAAAGATTGATGGGAAAAATTATAGCTGAATAATGGGCTACCTTCAAAAAAGAGATAATTCGGGCATAGCCAAAGAATACTTCCTCAAAGGAAAAAGGAGGACAAACTAGTTTGGGGTCCCTGGATGATAAAGGAAATAGAAATCAAGAAAAAGAAAGTAAAGATTGCTTATGGCAGGTAAAAGGTAAAAAATACAATTTAGAATCATGCTGAACATAGAAATTCCAGAAGAGAGGGTAAAATTGAAATATTAGAAGTAAAGTGGGATTACGAAATAAGACTAGCAGCTAACATGAGAGGACATCTCAAAGTCTTCCATAGGTTAATTAAGAAGAGACCATACTTTTTACACATGGAAATTGTTGGCATGACCAAGGTTTTAAATTATTGTGTGTGTCTGTGTTTATTGAAGAAGATGATGATACCTGAGTCATGGTGACAGATGAGAAAATTCATTCAATTGTCAAGCTCAAAATTGAAAAGGAAGAGGTACTGTATAGATGGTTTGCACTTAAAGCTAACAAAATACTAGAACACAATTAAATTAATACAAGAATATTGAAAAAGTGAGAACAGAAATTGAGAAGACATGGAGCCATAATTTTTCAGTCTTCCTTAACCTCAGTAATGGTGCCAGAAGACTGGAGAATTGTAAACATTATGCCCATGCTCAAAAATGTGTAAGGATAAGCCTAACAATTACTGACCTGTCATCAGGGGCATGAAAACTTTGAGCAACAATCATTCCAGGTAGAATTAATAGCCCCATCAATAAATTTAGGTTAATTAACGAGAAACATCTTGGATTTCCCAAGAGAAAATTATGTTTAAATAACTTATGGAGATTTTTGAAGAGATAACAGAGAGGGTTGAAAAGGACAATCCTGATGATGTGGTGTACATGGACTTCCAATATGTGTTTAATAGTATAACAGACCTGTAAGCAATGTTGGAGCTCATGGAATAAGCAATGTTGATACAAAATTGGCTGAATAACAGGAAACAAAGAATAATGATTGATCTATTTTGGGGGAGGGGCTAGAGGAAGGTTTGTAGTGGAATTTCCAGGGGTCGACATTGAGAAACATGCCTTCCTTTTGCTTTGATATAGATCAATGATCGAGACCTTGGTGTACAGACACAATTTCAATATTTTCAGACAATTAAAACTTGGAAACATTGTAAACAGCAAAGAGTACAGCAAAGTACTCCAAAAATACATTGGCAAGTTGGTGGAGTGGGCACATGGATGACAAATTAAGTTCAAAGCAGAGACGTTTAGGATAGTGCATTTTGGTCAAAAGTATATGGAGAAACCAATAAAATGAAAGTTAAACTCTAAACATGTTTAGGAACAGACAGAAACTAGTTGCGTATGTACAGGATAGCTGGAGAGAGCAGTTGATATATCAATGAATATCCTAGGCTTTATAAATAGGAGCATACAATACAAGAGCAAGGAAGATGTGCTTAACTTGTATAAGACGCTAGTTACACCTCAGCCAGGTTATTGTGTACATTTCTTAATATCACTCTTCATAATGGATGTGAATGCATTGGAGGAAGTGCAGAAGAAGTTTACAACATAAAAAATACAAGTAGGAGGAGGCCATCTGGCCCTTCAAGCCCTCTCTGCCATTCAATAAGATCATGGCTGATCTTTTCGTGGACTCAGCTCCACTTACCAGCCCTCCACCACAACCCATAATTCCTTTACTGTTCAAAAAATTATCTATATTAGCTTTAAGAACTTTCAATGAGGAAGCCTCAACTACTTCACTGGGCATGAAAATCCACGGATTCACAACCCTCCCTTCTTAATTCGGTCCTAAATCTGCTCCCCTTAATTTTGAGGAAATGCCCTCTCTCCTAGTTTCACCTGCCAGTAGAAACAGCCTCTCTACTTCTATCTTATCTGTTCTCTTCATAATTTTATGTGTTTATCTAGGATGCCCTTTCATGCTTCTAAATTGCAATGAATATAATCCCAGTCTGCTCAGTATCTCCTCATAAGTCCACCCCCTCAACTCCAGAATCTAGTGAACCTCCTCTGTACCACACTAGTGACAGTATATCCCTTCTCAAGTAAGGAGACCAAAACTGCACACAGTACTCCAGGTATGGCCTCACCAGCACACTATATAGCTGCAACATAACCTCCCAACTTTTAAACTTAATCCCTTTAGCAATGAAGGACAAAATTCCATTTGCCTTCTTAATTACCTGTTGCACCTGCAGACCAACCCTCTGTGATTCATGTACAAGGACACCCAGGTCCCTCTGCACAGCAGCATGCTGCAACATTTTACCATTCGAGCAATGGTCTTTTCACTGTTACTCCTACCAAAATGGATAACCTCACATGTATCAACATTGTACTCCATTTGCCAGACCTTTGCCCACTCACTTCAAGTAGCTATGTCCCTCTGCAAAGTTTCACAACCCTCTGCACACTTTGCTCTAGCACTCATCTTAGTGTCATCTGCAAACTTTGACACATTACCCGTGGTTCCCAACTCCAAACCATCTACGTAAATTGAGAATAACTGTGGTCCCAATGCTGATTCCTGAGACACAGCACTAGTTACTGATTGCCAACCAGAATAGCACTCATTTATCCCGACACTTTGCTTCCTATTAGTTAACAAATCCTCTATCCATGCTAATATATTACCCATAACACAATGCATCTGTGGCACCTTGTCGAATGCCTTTTGGAAATCTCGATAGTCCACATTTACTGGACCCCCATTGTCCACTGTGTTTATAATGTCTTCATAAAATTCCAATAGATAGCTAAACATGACCTGCCCTTCATGAACCCATGCTGCAACTGCCCAATAGAACAATTTCTATCTAGATGTCTTACTATTTCTTCCTTGATAATAGACTCAAACATTTTCCCCACTACAGAAGTTAACCTAATCAGTCTATAATTCCCCATCTTTTGTCTACTTCCTTTTTTAAACAGTGGCCTCACATTTGCTGTTTTCAAATCTGCTGGAACTGCCTCAAAGTGCAGGAAAATTACCACAAGTGCATTTGTTATTTCTCCCACCATCTCTTTTATTACCTTGGGATGCAGTCCATCAAGACCTGGAGACCTGTCTACCTTTAGCTCCATTACCCTTGCCCAACACCACCTCTTTCATGATAATGATTGTTTCCAGGTCCTCATCTAATTTTATCTCCTTGTCAATTACTGGCATGATCTTTTTAAAGAAAAGAAACAGCATGAAGATTGCAAGATAAGGACAGACGATTGTCATCAAGTCGTAATGCTCATTCAGGGAGCAAGTGTACTTGTGATGTGCCTAATGGCTTCCCTATGCACTGTAAAAGTCCGGTTTGTCTGTGAAATTCACTGAGCAAGTGAAAAAGTAAATAAGAAAGATCAAGAAAGATGTAAGAAATGACTGGAAAGTAAGGTAAAAGAGAATCCAGAAACTTTGTTCAAGTATGTATGAAAAGGAATACAAGACGACTTGGGTGTACTCATGAAACACAGAAAGCTAGCACACAAGTGCAACAGTTAATCAGGAAGGCTAATGGAATATTGGCACTTATTTCAAGGTATTTGGAGTATAAGAGTAGGGAAGTCTTACTGCATAGTGTGCCACAGTGGTTAGCACTGCTGCCTCACAGTGCCAGGGACCCAGGTTTGATTCCAGCCTTGGGTGACTGTCTGTGTAGAGTTTGCACATTCAGCCTGTGTCTGCATGGGTTTCCTCCCACAGTACAAAGATGTGTAGATTAGGTGAATTGGCCAAGCTGAATTGCCAGTAGTTTTCAGGGATGTTTAGGGTAAGTGAGCAATAGGTTTAGGGAATGGGTCTGGGTCAGTTACTCTTAAGAGGGTCAGTGTGGACTTGTTGGCCTGAAGGGCCTATTTCCACACTGTAGGGATTCTATGAACTGTACAAGGTGATGTTGAGATTTCATCTGGAGACTGTGAGCTTATTTAAGGAAAGGTCTTCTATAATTGGAGACAAATCAGAAAATCTCACTAAACTGATCTGTGGCTGGGATGGATTTTGTTATGAGCAAAGGTTAAACAGATTGGTACTCTACTCATTAAATTTAGAAGAATGAGAGGTGATCTCATTGAAACATATAGGATTCTTAACAGATTTAACAGGGTAAATGCTGAGGGGATGATCCCCCCTCATGGGAGTGTCTAGGACCAGGGAGCATAATCTCAGAAAAAAGGGGTTCCAATAAACACTGAGATGAGGAGGACTTTTTTTCTCTCAGAGAGTTGAAAGTCTTTGGAACTCCTTATCATATAGAGCTGTGGTAGCAGTCCTTGTGTGTATTTAAGGATGAGATAGATAGATACTTAATCAATTGGGGAATCAAAAGTTACAGGCAGAGGGCCGGAAAATGAGAGTAAGGAATGTCAGATCAGCCATGGTCCCATTGAATGGAGGAGCAGATCCAAGGGGCTGAATGGCCTGCTCCTGTTCCAATTTCTTCTGTCCTCATGGTCTTAATAAAGTTAAGAGAGATGAAGTCAATTAGGAACCTAAAAAGGGATTCACCTGTAGAAGCAGAGGCATAGCTGAGATAATAAATGGGTACTTTAATTTGTCTTTACTATGCAAAAAGAAGGGAACAAAAAACACACAGGATCCTGGACTTTATAATAAAGGCATAGAGAATAAATGCAAGGAAACAACGGTGAACCTTTATAATGCATTGTTTCAACCTCTGCTGGAGGATTGTATCCATTTCTGGGCATTCCACTTTATGACAAATTTAGGAGAATGGTTCCAGGAATAAGGAATTTCGGCTATGTTGATGAATTAGAAAGCTGGAATGAGAAATTTAAGCGGAAATATGACAAATACATTCCATTCATTATGGGACTAAACAGATGAATGGGTTAAGAACCAAAGGAGAAGTGAGAAACTAATTTTACATACCTCTAACCCTTTATTCCAAAATCTGCTTTTTATAAGAGACTGCGACAGAGACAAACGAATACTGCATATATAAAATGCAATTCAAAAGCTGGCAGGCAAAGTTTCTGTGCGGCACTGATGGAATGTAATACTTAACTAGTGATTAGGCTGCTGTGGATCTGAATGTGTCTAGAATGGCAGTGGATGGCACAACTTGAAAACAACAAGTAAGCACCCCCACAATGCAAATAGGGAAAGGAAGAACATCTCACTCTGAATGCTGCAAGCCAGTTAAAAAGGGAATCAGTGGATCTTGAATCAGCTTTAAAAGTTAAGTCTCAAAAATCAACTGTTCAACAGATAATACGAGTGACATAAAATAACAGTCACAATGTTATCATATCTGCTCTTCACAAATAATTCAGAGATTGATCATATGATCATTTTGTAAACTTTTTCCAGACTAGTGTTTTATTTCTAATCTATGTAAACATGTGTTATTGTGGTTCTGTTCGCCGAGCTGGGAATTTGTGTTGCAGACGTTTCGTCCCCTATCTAGGTGACATCGTCAGTGCTTGGGAGCCTCCTGTGAAGCGCTTCTGTGCTGTTTCCTCCGGCATTTATAGTGGTTTGAATCTGCCGCTTCCGGTTGTCAGTTCCAGCTGTCCGCTGCAGTGGTCGGTATATTAAGCTTATAAGCACATCGACCTGGACCCAATATACCGACCACTGCAACGGACAGCTGGAACTGACAACCGGAAGCGACAGATTCACACCACTACAAATGCTGGAGGAAAGATCACAGAAGCGCTTCACAGGAGGCTCCCAAGCACTGAGGATGTCACCTAGACAGGGGACGAAACGTCTGCAACACAAATTCCCAGCTCGGCGAACAGAACCACAACAACGAGCACCCAAGCTACAAATCTTCTCACAAACTTTGAACATGTGTTGTATTTGTATTTTTAATTTTTAGTTTTCTATAGTTCTATGAGAAGCTTAATATTTTGCAATATTTACAGTTGCATGTGAAATCACTCTCCAATTAGCAAAGTCATAATCTGATTGTTATTCTTCAGAGAAGTGCAAGTGACAAATACTTATGAATCTGTTGATCAGTAAAGACAGTTAATCGGATATTGGTGGAAGTAAATGTACTTTCAGAAATATCATTTGATCTGAAAATACTAACCTACAACACTATAGGAAGAGCCAAAGGGACTCCAATCTTCCCAATTTTGTTAGTGTCATTAAGTGGTTACAGCACAGAAGGTATTCATTTAGCCTGTTGTGTCCATGCTAGCTCTCTGCAAAAATAATCCATTAGTCCCAATCCTGCTTTTACCCATCTCTCTGAAAATTTGTTAGCTGCTTCAGTAGTTAGTCAAGGTCAAAGACCACACAACACCAGGTTATAGCCTAACAGGTTTATTTGAAAACAATAGCTTTCGGAGTGCCGTTCCTTCATCAGATGATTAATATCTGATGAAGGAGCAGTGCTCTGAAAGCTAGTGTTATCAAATAAACCCGTTGGACTATAGCCTGGTGTTGTGTAATTTTTGACTTTGTCCAACCCAGTCCAGCACCAGCACGTCCACATCAATAGTTAGTGACAAGACTATAGGGGAATGCAGTTCAACAGAAGACTTCAAACAATCAAATTCAGAAGGAATTAAAAATGTGCACCAGCAAGATTAATATGATTTTTTAAAAATTAGACTTCAAAAGCAATGGAAACAACAATAATCTTTCTCTAAAAATTAGTTGACAGGAGACTTGGACTTCTTACCAACATCCGTTTACATTCTTCTTGTCTGAGTGGCATGTTTCACTGAAATGTGTGTAATTTACAAGGGACCTGTTACAAAAATGTTACTTTAATTGAGATTTATAAATGCTCAAAGAGGGAACTGCTTCTCACCCCTGGTTTCCTAGCCTGGAAAATGGTAGTTGCTCTGAATTGGGCAAAACAACAGATATTCCAAATCATGCCCACCAGGGTTTGATGCTGCAAGTGGGATCTGATTAATTTTACCTGATAATATAATAGAAAGAGAATTGTAAAGTCCATGGGTCACTGCTCTGTTATTATGTACAAGGTATAGGCTTGCAAAGCTTAATTTACCATTGAATCTTTAATAGTGAGCAAATTTTGATGTTTCTTACCAAGTATATTATGTAATTACAGCTTTCACCTTTGAAGTTTAGAGACTGATACTGAATGTTCTGATTTTCTTATCAACTAGAAGTAAAGCAAGCTAACTATGTGCTGCTGTCAGGAAATGAAGGCAGGACAAAGAACAAAGAACAATACAGCACAGGAACAGGCTCTTCAGCCTTCCAATCCTGCGCTGACATATTTTGCCTTTCCATACTAATGCTGTCTTTACTGACAGGATCCATATCCCTGTATTCCTTTCCTATTCATGTGTTCGTCCAGCTGCTTCTTGAATGCTACTATTGTGTCTGCTTCTACCACTCCTCAGGCAGCACATTCCAGGCAGTCACCACCCTTTGTGTGATAAACTTGCCTCGCACATCTTTTTAAAATTTCTCCCCCTGCACCTTGAACCTGTGTTCCCTAGTAATTGACCCCTCCACCCTGGTCAAAAACCTCATACTTTCCACTCTATCCATGCCATTCACAACCTTTTAAACTTCCATCAGGTTGCCCCTCAACTTTCTGCATTCCAGTGAAAACAAATCTCTTCTTTCCAACCTTTCTTCATAGCTAAAATCCCCCATACCAGGCAACATCCTGTAAACTGTTTCTGTACCCTGTCCAAAGCAAGACTCTATTCTTAATATTCAGTAGGGTGTCAATTCTGTTTTTAAGTTCTTATAAACATGCTAACATGAATCTTAATCAGAATTTGAAATCATATATTTTTATTCTTTATTTTGACCTTCTCTCTTTCAGAGATTAAATTTACTTAAATGACTACATTTACAATGACATGATCTAGCCTTCATTTGACTGAAATATTTAAAATAAAAACTCATCCGTATATATTTTGAATCTAATATTATTTATCATGGCAAAAGTCATTTTCTTTACTTACCATAGCCCTCAGCATAAGTGAATATTACAAGAAAGATGTATAAAATAACACTCCCTTTGGATGCCATTTTGATATGATATAAGGCTATCGACAGCTTCTTTTATTTATACCCAAACTACTGAGGTAGGTGTGTCATAAAGTTCTGTAAGATTAAGTAATGTAATTTATATTCTCTTTTTTAAGTGCATAAAGTTTCAAAACGACACCCAATAAACTGATAGGGAAATTTGCATTGTTTATTAACGTCAGGGAAATATCACAAATGGTATTTTATTGCATTCTTAGACAATATACACACTGAATATTGGCCATGATAGCATTGTTTAATGATCTGTGAATATCGCTAGATAAGACTGAAGATAACAGGAAATGATAAGAGGCTTTTTGTGAGTGGAATTACACTGCATCAGTCAGGTCTGCTAAGAGCTAAGATTGCACAGTAATCAGTAACGACGCTGGCACAGTGGCCAGCACTGCTGCCTCACAGTGCCAGGGACCTGGGTTTGATTTCCCCCTCAGGCAACTATGTGGCATTTGCACATTCTCCCCGTGTCTGCACAGGTTTCCTCCCGCTGTCCAAAAATGTACAGGTTAGGTGAGTTGACCATGCTAAGTTGCCTATAGTGTCCAGGGATGTGCAGGCTAGGTGGATTAACCATGGGAAATGTTGAGTTATGGGGATAGGGTAGGGGTCTGGGTGGGATGCTCTTTGGAAGGTCGGTGTGGGCTCAATGGACTGAATTACCTGCTTCCACACTTAGGGATTCTATTCTGTCTCTACCAAATAAGGTTGAAATATTTGGGATTGGTCACACTCACAGATAGTTGTAAATAAGGCACACACTTGCTATAGAGACCTGTGCCTTTTGCAGCACCCCAAAATCCTTGATTTTCAGCAGAACTTCAAAGAATGACTCTACAAGAGTATCATATGTCCGGAGGCATGGTGAAGACATTGAGAAGAGCTCTAGCCTAGCTAGTTGCCGACTCTTCTGGTTAATAACTTCTTGAGCTAGTTACAGAACCCAAGGTAGTGAAAGACAGTGACTGAGATATCTATAGTCATGAAAATCATGTGTAATTCATTTAAGTACCTAATAATTTAATTGAGTTTTATTGAGCTCTAAATGTCTCTGTTGTATCTTGATCTATGTTAATACTGCTGTCTCTCAGAGATTGGAAACAATATGAACGCCTAATCATTACTTTAAACTTACAAGTAACAGGCCCCAGAATTGCTAACATATGCATTTTACTTATATTAAATCAAGTGAAGGCATCTGCTTTTCAATGTACAGTTTATTCATTCAATATTATATTCATATCATTTTCTGTTGATCAGTGTACTGATGACAAAATGTATGCTATTCCTGCCATTTAAACTTAGAAAGCTGCATCAAATGTTGTTCTTCATATCTTCATCGGAAGACTGACTTTTCTGTTTTGTCTCATAAGGCTAGACCTAAGCAACCCCTGTGGGAGTTGGGGTTCACCTGCATTAGGAATGCTGTCAAAATCAGGAAGAGAGTGCTGGACGCACTTATTGAAGTACTGGACATGGGACTAGTCCACAAATCCAGGTGAAGGGCAGTTTCGAGAAAAGTGAGGAAGTCTCTTTGTAACTCAATTTGGATAAAGATGTGCTCTGAAATTTAAAAATGAAAACACAATTACAAAGTTAACATGCAACAAATGTCTTTGTTTTTCAGTTTGTTCACACCTTACAATGGGCTGACCTTGTAAGGCAAAAGGTATCAAAAGTGTTGGGTGTTAGCTGAGGAGAAATGCCTTTGGCTTATTGTGCAGTCTTTGGGCAAGTGCAAGAAAGTCTACCATGTGGTCAGTGCAGTCAAACATGTTTTCTGTGTTTTTGCGATATAATGTGAAATCGTGGAGTATCAGGTGGGAATTCATCAGACTTTATTCACCATCCCTTTATTCTTACCTCAAAAATGCTTTTAACCTCAAACATTTACAAAGGAATGTTGTGGCATCTTGGATTTTCCTGTCACAAAGAAATGGCAGCTGTTTGCCAAACACGTTGCCACAGACCAAAGCATCAATATATTCCTTGCCTTGTTTTCAACCATTACGCAATTCATATTTAAACAACAAAGGTAATTTGGTCAAAGACGGTAAATCTGTCTCATCCATGTTTCACCTTGTTAAAAGTACCTTTTGGTGTATGTGCATTCAGGACATAAGTGAGACTGTTTTTCAGCCATCGCTATGGACTTTATATTTTATTGTGGCCTAACTCCCCACTCCAATTGTTTGGCACATCATATGACAAGTGTGCACAAGTTCAGCCAATCCAAAGTTACCTGTCTAGAACTCCACCTTTTCACAGACATCCTTCTATTGGATTTCCTGTTCAGCTGGTGGGAATGGCTAACAACTTGTTCACAAATGGAGTCTCAGTTTAATTTGAATTTGGTTCAGTTGCAATTTCCCTGGAGGTTTAAGCAAAAACCAGATAGAATAGAAAACAAGAAAAATTAATGGAATTCTATTTGCTAAAGGATGAAAAGAATTAGTGTTGGCCCTTGATTCTCCATGCCTTGATATGTTGCTATTCCACAATGACTGAGTTACGCCCATAGGACGTATCGTATTTCAAACTGATTCTGACTTAGTTGGGTAGTTCTTGCCTGAAATGTCTCCAGGTTAAGTGAATTGTTAGCACTATGCAAGGACAGGAGGAGGCAAAGGTGAGATCATTGTGTAAGTTTCAGTGAGAAAACTATGATAAGATGGTGTCCTAAACATTTCATGAATCGCAATTGACAAGAAAGTTAGGAACGGGGCAGGAGAAACTAGCAGTTGCTGTGTTATATGGGTTCAAAGTTTTCACAGTGTAATGTATCACAAAGTTGCTGTAGTGTCAGAGGGCTGCTGTCAGCTCCTGACCTCATTACAGCCATGGTTCAAAAATGGACAAAAGAGCACAATTCCAGGGATAAGGTGAGAGTCACAGCCCTTGACATCAAGGCTGCATTTGACTGACTGTGGCATCAAGGAGCCCTAGCAAAACTGGAATCAATGGGTGTCAGAGGGGCAAACTCTCCACTGTTTGGAATCATTCTTGACACACAGGAAGATAGCTGTGGTTGTTGGAGGTTAGTCATCTCAGCTTCAGGACATCTCTGCAGGAATTCCTCAGGGTAGTGTCCTAGGCCCAAAAATCTTTAGCTGTTTCGTAACAGCCATCATAAGGAGAGAATTGAGGATGTTTACCAATGTTTTAATTTGTTCAGTACCATTGATGGCTCTTCAGATACTGAAGTAGTTCTTGTTCAAAAGCATCAAGTTCTGGACAGTATCCAGGCTGACAAGTTGTGAGCAACATTCATGCCACACAACTACCAGGCAATGACGTACACAAGAGACCATCTTGACATTCAATGATGTTACTATCACTGAACCCTCACTATCGACATCCTGGGGTTATCATTGACCAGAAACTCAATGGGGCTCACGACATAAGCACAGTGTCTACAAGTGCAGGTCAGATGCTAGGAATACTGTGACAAGCAGCTTACTGCCTGACTCCCCAAAGCCTGTCTATCACCTATCAGACATAAGCCAGGAGAGTGAGTTCTTGATGAGTGCAGCTCCAACAACACTCAAAAAGCTTGACACCATCCAGGACAAAGCAGCTCACTTGATTGGCACCAGATTCACAAGTATCCACTTCCTCTACCACCGATGGTCAGTAGCAGCTGTGTGTACCATTAACAAAACAAACTGCAGAAATTCACCAAAGATCCTGAGGCAGCAACTTCCAAACACATGACCACTTCCATCTAGAAGGACAGGGCAGCAGATACATGGGAACACCACTACCTGCATGTTCCAAGCCACTCACTATCCTGACTTTGAAATATGTTGCTGCTCTTTCACTGTTGCTGAGTCAAAATTCTGGAATTCCCTTTCTAATGGCACTGTGCATCAACCCACAGCACGTGGACTGCAGCAATTCAAGAAGGCAGCTAACCACCACCTTCTCAAGGGCAACAAGGGATGGGCAATAAATGCTGCCCAACCAGTGATGTCCACATCCCAATCATGGCCTGGTGATCATTCCCTACCTGATTACTGGGGACGATCCCTGCCACTGATTTGTGGCTTCCTGATAATGGAATTCCCTCCCAGACAACAGTCAGCCTATTCATTTGGGAAGCTGCTGGATGGGAAATGCAAGTAAAATATGTGATGGGTGCTGCTCTTATGTTCAGAACCAATACAACCCCAACCCTGCTGGGATCTTTGGCTATTTCAGTCCCATCTCCACCCTCATCATGAATAAAAGGGTTCAGTTTTGAGCTTGGACAGGATGACCGGAGGTAACAATAGCATAAATAGAAATTAACACAGAATGCAAGCCTTTAGAGGAGTAGCATGTATTGCAGGAAGTGAGGGAAGATAAAATTCCACATGAAGAAAAGAGCAACTGAGCATATATAACAGCAATAACAGGAAGGGTATTGTGACATGTAGAAGTTGGAATGGTGTTAGTGGAGAGAGGGAGTTATATATTTTAATCTTTATACATAACAATGTTATCAACAAAGATAAACACATTTGCTTGTATCGCCAAATGTGTTGTGCAATATTTAATTGCACTCCTTTATAACTTCATGTAAACACATATTTGTTAATAGTTCAGTATGTAATTCTTCCCAAGTTTTACTTTCATCTTAACTGTGTGTATTTTCAATATTTGCTAGGAATTATTTAAACCAACACAAAACCCATTCTCTGAAGTCACCGAGTCATAAAATTGATTATTTGGAAGCATTAGCCTAATTTAACTGCACTTAGCCTTATCACATCTTATCACATATTCCCACTTTTACAATGACATGCAGACTTTCTCTCCTGGATAATTTCACTACCTTTCCCACACTACTGGGGCAAATTTTATATTCCATTCCTGTCTGCAATACAGAGACAAATATCCAGTGAAAGAAACTCAACAAAAATAATGGCAAAATGTTTTTGTTTCAGAGGCCCAGGTTAATGATTCAGGGACACAGGTTAAAATCCCACCCATGGCAGCTGGTAGAACTTTAAATTCAATTTATCAACCTGAAACTGAAAACTGGCCTCACTAATAATGGCCAACCATGAACTATAATGTTTTGTTGTTAAAACCTACTTGGTTCATTAATGACCTTTAAGGAAGGAAATATGCCATCCTTACTTAGTTTGGCGTACTTATGACTCCAGACCTGCAGCAATGTGGAGGGTTACCCTCTGAAAGTAAACCACTCAGTTCTAAAGCAATGATGGATGGGCAACACATATTGACCAATGATGCCAAATCACATCAAAGAGATTAATGCATTCATATGAAATTCCTTTGTCATTGTTCATTGAAATGGGTAAACCTTAAATTAATATAATTTTTTACAAAGTTTTTTTTGGACAATGGCATTGAACATTTGCATCTTAGTGTTCATGAATTATAAACTCAAAGTTCAAAAACAAACCAGTTGGCAGCAGTCTGAATGAGCACTGCAACAAGCTGGACTTGATTGATAATAATCATTGATCTCATATCCACTGTCTGGGTGTCTACTGCAGTTTACAGACATTGAACATCTTCTGACATTCCTGATGAATGGCTTTTGCCCGAAATGTCAATTTTCCTGCTCTTCGGATGCTGCCTGGCCTGCTGTGCTTTTCCAGCACCACCCTAATCTACACTCTGATCTCCAGCATTTGCAGTCCTCACTTTCTTCTGACTGTACGCCAGGAAAGCTGAGACATTACTATTCAGTCACTACATTATGGTCAGATTCTTGTGTTCTCAAGGTATGTTTGAAACGACTGTCTCTCTGTGAGAATTCCATACTCCATTACAGGAACAACAGCCCTTGGCATGGACGCTAATGCACCAAACATTTCTGTGCACATACCACTAGCCTCTTTAGTTGTACTTTCCATTCAAAGTCTTCATGTGAGTCGTTTACATCTGGACTAACACTCAATCTTGCCTTCTGGGAAATTGGCGCACACACTGCCCTTTTCCCTAGATTGATCACTATTCACTTATGCCTGTACTGATCCCACCTCATTGCTACCCTCCGAGATTCACAGAGTGCCAGTACCTGAGCTTGTGACTATGAGTGCCAAGTCGAGTGAAGGTATTTCTTCCTCAAAACTGTGCACTCTCTCTGGGCCTCCAGCCTCAGCTACTATTGGCTGGCTAGCTGCCACTTCTTGGCTTTCTGATGGTATAAATGCACGAGGAAAGGGTTGAGAGTGGAAGGGGGTGCACAGAATGGAATGTAAGAGATACATGATTGCACTAACTGCAGCTTCTTGTGATATCAGATGGCCAGATAAGGTGAAGTAGCATTTGGGAAAATGTATGAGGTTTCCTCATAGCCCCACAATAATTACATCACAATAATAAACCACACAAACTCTGTTTCAAATTCTGTATTTCTCAAAAAGAATTTTAACTCTCCTTCTGCCAAGATGTGACCTTGTTCCACAGATGCAATCTTTACTAATAGTACACGTCTGTATAACCTCCTAAATTTGTACATGATGGACGCGGGTCCACTAATCTTATTTTCAGTTACAAGGAACAGTGGCAGTATTTATTAATTTGCTTATTCCTGGTTCATAGATTCATATTCCATCCTCTACAGCCTCCCTGTACTCAGATCATCATCTGAACTGGGATGGCAATTTTTAAAAATTAATTCATGGGATGAGGGTGCTCTAGCCTAGGCCAGCATTTATTGCCCACCCCTAATTGCCCAGAGAACAGATTTAGAGTCAATCACATTGATGTGTGCCTGGAGTCATATATAGACCATACTGGTTAATGACATCAGTGTTCTTCCCTAAAGGGTATTAGTGAACTATATGATTCATGGTCATCATTGGATTCTTAGTTCTAATTTCACCAAATTTGAATTCAAATTCTACCATCTGCCTTGGTGAGATTCAAACCCCAGTCCCCAGGACATTACCTGTGACTTTGGATTAATAGTCAAATAATAAAACCATAAGGTGATCACCTCCCCTTGAATCCTGTTATCTGGTTTCAACTAGTTTCAGTTTCTCCAGTGGATTTGATTTCCAGTCTTAGTTTTTATCTCTGTTTCCCAAGAAACTTACTTTTTAAGTTTCCCCTTTCAGTTAGGTTTGTCGAAAAAAAATGCAAATTTCAAAATGGATCCTATCACAATATGAATGCAATATGATTGACACGGATTATTGACAAGCAAGTGAAGGGGCTGTAGTTAATGGAATCATTACAACATTAGGCAGGAACTAGAGAAATTAGATTGGGGGTGGCTGTCTGTGGATAAATCCATGTCTGACATCTGGGAGTCTTTTAAAAGCCAGTTGATCAGAGTTCTGAACCAGCATGTAACTGTGAGGATGAAAGATAAGGATGGCAAGATTCAGGAATCCAGGATGTCAAAAGATATTGGAATTTTAGTCAAAAAGCAAAGTTTAGGAAACTAAACTCAGACGGGCGGCACGGTGGCAGAGTGGTTAGCACTGCTGCCACACCGCGCCAGAGACCCGGGTTCATTTCCCGCCTCAGGCGACTGACTGTGTGGAGTTTGCACGTCCTCCCCGTGTCTGCGTGGGTTTCCTCCGGGTGCTCCGGTTTCCTCCCACAGTCCAAAGATGTGCAGGTTAGGTGAACTGGCCATGCTAAATTGCCCGTAGTGTTAGGTTAGGAGTATGGGTGGGTTGCGCTTCGGCGGGGCGGTGTGGACTTGTTGGGCCGAAGGGCCTGTTTCCACACTGTAATTAATCTAAACAAGGCCCTTGAGGAGTATAAAGGAAACAAGATGGAACTGAAACAAGGAATTAAGAGAGCTAAAGGGCCGTGAAATATCCTTGGCATGTAGGATTAGAGAGAATCCCAGGTCACTTTATACATATATTAGGACCAAGAAGGTAGTTAGGGAAAGGGTAGGTCACCTCAAGGACAAAGGAGGGAATTTATGCATGGAGCCAGAGAAAGTAGGTGAGGTCCTTAATAAGTATTCCACATCGGTACTCATTAAGGAGAAGGACATGGGTGACAGTCAGATTAGAGAGGATATGTTGATATTAAGAAGGGGGTAGTGTTGGCTATCATGAAAAACATTAAGGTAGGTAAGTCTTCAAGGCCAGAAGAAATACATTTCAGGATACTGAGGAATGCAAGGCAGGAGATCTCTGGGGCTTTGGCAGATATCTCTGAATCTTCTTTAGCCACAGGCAATGTCCCAGAGACTATAGAATAGAATGTAGAACATAGCACAGCACAGTACAGGCCCTTCGGCCCTCAATGTTGTGCCAACATTTTATCCTACTCCAAGATCAAACTAACCTACATACCTTTCATTTTACTGTCATCCGTGTGCCTATCCAAAAGTTGCTTAAATGTTCCTAATGTGTCTGATTCTACTACCACCGCTGGCAGTGGATTCTACACACCGACCACTCTCTGAATAAAGAGTACCTCTGATATCTCCCTTAAACCTTCCTTCAATCACCTAAAATTATGCCCCTCATGATAGCCATTTCCACCCTGGGAAAAAGTCTCTGGCCATCCACTCTATCTATGCCTCTCATCATCTTGCCATCAATAGTCAGTGTTGTTCCTTTGTTTAAGAAGGTTAGCAGAGCTAACACAGGAAATTATAAGATGCTGAGTCTTACAACAGTGTTAGAGAAATTTCAGGTCAAATTCAGCAGTGGGCTCTAATATTAAGTGCGTATAATTACAAGGTAGAACACTGTCCAGGAGGACAAGTAACAAACGCGGATGCATTGAGCCACCTCCTCCTGGCAGATACAGCATTAGTGGTACCACCACTGCAGTAGTCCGTATTGGTTTGAAATTTTCTGGACACACTTCCAGTCACAGCTGACAGTACCGAACTTTGGACGTGGAAAGATTCAGTTCTGGCAAAATTGAAACAGCTCATGATGATGGGAGAAGCCAAAGGGCCATCACAACCAAAACTGGAACCATTTTGGAGCCTGAGAAACCAGATCACAGTCAAAGATAGCTGGATTGATTGCCAGATACTTGTTAAATTCCACCAGGGTCATCCAAGGGTCTATAAAATGAAGATGTTGACACAAAGTTATGTCTGGTGGCCAGAACTGGGTGCAAACATAGCTATGTTGGTGGGGCAGTGACCAGAATGCCAACAAGGACAAACATTACTGCCAGCAACACCCCCACATTTCTAGGAATGGTCAGATAAAACCCTGGATGTGGTTACATGTTAACTATGCAGATCCTTTCACGAGTTTAACATTCTTAGTCATTGTGAATCCTCACTCAGAGTAGTTGGACATACACAGAATTCATTCGTCAAATACGGGGGATGATGATAGAAACACTGTGCAGACTCCTGGAAGTGTCGGTCACAGATAACGAGCCATCATTTACCAGCAGGGAATTTGAGTATTTCCTAAAGTCGAAAGGCATTCAACATATAAGGACAGCTCCACAACATCACCCATCATCCAATGCAAAATGAGTAGTCCAACCTTTGAAGGCTGGCTTAAAGAAATAGCTTATCACTTCACTAGATACCAAACTGTCCCAGTTCCTATTTGATTATAGGACCATCCCTCATGCAATTACAGGGATAGCTCCAACAGAATTGCTAATGATAAGAAGACTCTGCACTAGCTTAAATCTGATCTTCATGGACCTGGATGAGGGGAAGCTGGTGAAACAGTATCAGGAACTCCAATGCCAGACTCCAGATTCTGCCAAGCAAGAGAAACTGTTACTTCAGGGGACAAAATTTGGGAATGAACCTGCATGGGTAAGAGGCTTGGTCAATGCGAGGTCACGTCCACTGATGTATAAGGTCCGGGTAGGTGCAACAGTCCTGAACAAGCACATGGATCATATGAAAGCTGCTTACTCTCAAACAGTGCAGAAGCAAAATGTGCCTGGCTCCTCAGAACGGACAGAATGACTACTAGAACCCATGGGTTCTCAGTCTCTGTCAAGCATTAAAGACACCTCAAAATCTGAGATGGACACAGCAGATGTTGCTGCCTTGATAACTTTGCATCTCCTCTTTGAAGAGGAGAATGAATTTCTTCCAAGACACTCTGGGCGCAAGAGCTGAGCTACTGTGCACTACACACCACCCGTGTCAAAGGCAGAGTTGGAGGAACCTGACCTGGTGCTAGAACACCCCAGGAGGAGCTACATAAAAAAGAACTGGCCTAGGTCCTTGAAACTCAGAGGGGGAGGGATGTAATGATTGTAATGAGGTCAGCCAGGTGGACCTCATAGCATATGAGTTCCCTGATCAGGGCTGTTAATCTGGTCCAATCAGGGAGCCCTCACTGATAGATAAAAACAGGAGTGTGGCCCCTCTTCCGCGGTTACGTTAGAGCCTGGGTATCCCTGGAGAGGGAGCATGCGGTGTCCACCAGCACCCTTGAGCTGTTCAGGGAGAGGTGGGCGCCGCAGGGAGTGGAGTGCATTATCTCCCCCGTCCAATTCTATTTTGATTTAATCCCTGTCCCCGCCTTCACTGTTTGATCACACAGCATTGCCCTTTGAAGTGAAGGACACTACTTGTCACTGGCAACTTGGGTGTTTCCTTTCTTCCTGGTGGTGAAATTGAATAAAGATTTGTGCACCTGTTGTCTTTCACCATGTCTCACACCTGCACATACACAACATGGGTACTGGGGAAAAAGTAAGCACTACCGCAGTTAAGCGGTAGTGTAGGGAAAAAAATAGAAAAAAAGGAAAAAAAGAAAAAAAAAGAAGAAAAATTAAACAAGAGAGCCAGGGCTTAAAAAAAAGAAAAAATAAATAAACCGGAGTGTGACAGATCCTACTAATTCTGAGAGCTGCTTCTGAGGGAGCGGGATCAGTGTCAAGGATTTCCTATATGTAAATGAAGGGTAACTTGGTGATGGGATATTGTTGTCTATGGAATTATTTCAGTTAGGTGGTCAGTACACATCTCCCATTACAGTCCTTTTGCCCTTTGCATTTAAAAGACATTTGGATAAATGCATGAATAGGAAAGGTTTGGATGGATATGGTCCAAATGCAGGTAGGTGACACTAAGTTAGTTTGGGAACATGGTCGATGTGGATTAGTTGGGCTGAAGGGTCTGTTTCCATGCTGTATGAGCCTATGACTCAATCTCTCCAAGAAGGCAAAGTGTGAGATCCAAAGCACTTACTAGAAGAATAAAGCCACAGGATTGCTTGGTTTTGAACAAACAGCATTTAGTAGAAAGTTCCAATTCTCTCCCTTTCACCCCTTAATTTACACCTTTCTTTACATTGTTTAGCAGGTACGATGTTGTGGGTATCAGAGACATGCCTGCATGAGGATCAGTTGCCATCATCCAAGGACACACATTCTTTCGAAAGCATAGGCAGATCAGCAGAGGAGGAAAGGTTGCCTTGATATCATGAGCACAGATTTACACCATAATTATTTTAATTTTTAAACACAAGGGCAAGACAATCCCTAAGCTAACAAGTTGGGGATCCAGAGTAATTTTCCTTGTTATATTTTACTTCTTTACTTCTCTAATTTACCTGCAGCAGAATCACTTTGTCTATAAATTCCTGATACAATGCTACATCATTTCCTTGCACTAATATTTATGCTGTATATGCCTACAACATTCCTTTTGTTAATATGAACATTGCTGAACCACATCCTCTCACTTGGAAAATATTCAACATATCAACCACTAGATGGCATTGCACCCAATACTTGCACCTTGCAATGATTGTGAACATTCTTTACAACAATAAAGCATTGCAAGGCAGTTCATTGACAGATTCAACAAACAACACTTAACACTGAGCCATATACAGCAGATAACCAAACACTTGGTCAAAGTGGTTGATTTTAAAGGACGTCTTGAAGGAGGAAAAAGAGTTCGTGAGTAGAGGTGGTTTGGGGTAAGTACTTACACAGCTTCAGGACTGAAGATGAAGACTTTTGACCGAAACATCGATTTTTCTGCTCCTCAGATGCTGCCTGACTGCTGTGCTTTTCCAGCACCACTCTAATCTAGACTCTGATTTCCAGCATCTGCAATCCTCACCTTTGCCCAGCTTCAGGTCTTGGCAACTAAAGGCATGATTATCAATGGCAGAGGGATGAACATCAGAGATGCACAAGAAGTAAGAGCAGAGCAGATCTCTTAGAAAGATATAGAACAGCAGCAGGTTGCAAAGATAGGAAAGGGTCAATATTGCTCAACAAACATAAAGTGATGAGGGATTACACAGTTCTGACATAGGCAGGAGAATTTTGGATGCATTGAAGTTAACAGGAGGGATATCATCCTTTATCTGGTGAATTCAAACCACCTTCATTTTGTTCAATTCGCAGTTGTACCTGCAAGGACATTGCATTAACTGGACCAATAATCTTCCTGAATGGTCTTGGTTGTGCACAGCCCATGTATTCCAGAACAGTACCTTTAAACAAATTCCACACTCAAACAATCTCTTAAGGAGGATGGCCTGTGAATACCATGGAGGAAGCATTCCTACTGACCGAATATAAATTTACCCAAGACAGAAGGAAAAGATGTAGCAAATCCTCAACAAAGAAAAAAAGTTCAAAAGAATCTATAAAACATCCAAACCAACAAATCCATTTGAGCAAAGGAACATTACAGCACAGGAGTAGGCCCTTCAGCCCCTACAGCTTGCATCGTCACATGACGCCTTTTTATACTAAAACCCTTTCGTGACTATGTGGTCCATATTTCTGTACTTGTTGCCTATTCGTGGATCTGTTGAGATACCTCTTAAATATTGCTATTGTATCTTCTTCTACCACCTCCTCTGGCAGTACATTCCAGACACCGACCACCTTCTGTGTAAAACTTATGCCTCTCACATCTCTTTTAAACTTTCCCCCTTTTACTTTTGTCCCTGAGAAATAGACATTCCTACCCTGTAGAAGAGACTCTGACTATCCATTCTATCAATATCTCTCATAAATTTGTAAGCTTCTTTCAGATCGCCCCTCAGCTTCTCTCATTCAAGTGAAAACAAGCCAAGTTTGTCCAATCTCTCCTCATAGCTAATACCCTCCAAACCAAACAACATCCTGGTATACATTTTCTTTACACACTCTAAAGCATCTACATCTTCTGGTTGTGTGGATTCCAGACAACTGTACACAATGTTGCACGCATGGCCTAACTAAAGTTCTATAAAGCTGCGGCATGATTTGTCAGTTTTTATACTCAAATGCCCTGACCGATGAAGGCAAGCATGCCATATGCTTTCTTGACCACCTTATCCACTTGTGTTGCCACTTATTCTTAAAAAACACATTATAATAGGTTTCACAAGGTAAGAACTAGTGTAATTGCATGAAAATCAGAGGAATGGAAAACTAAACTTAGAGAAGGCAGAGGAAGGATTTGGAAAGGAAAGGGAATACACTGTGGCTCTAATTTATTAAATTAATTCTGCAAATTCTGAAGGTTAAAGCAGAATGCAAATTTGTTAATCATTTTAATTGAATATTGGAACAATGAAACTGTATTCATACAGCATTTATTTAAGTCAAAGAACTCAGCTCAGTTACAGCTGGGTGGCTGGGTGGGTGGGGGAGCGGGGGGGGGGGGGGAATGAGGGCATTAAAATAGTTGGAAGAAATATTGGAAGACAGGAAACATTTTCACACAGAGCTGTAGTCAGCAAAAAGTGGTAATCATGTCCAAAGAAATCTTTCCTGATTGTTGACATTTCAACATTAGAATTTGATCTTTATTTACAGATAGTAAAATCAAACTTTTGTCCAACTCGTAATAGCATTCTTATCCTCACAATGAGGATTGGTGATTTTGGTTACTGGCAATTAGACAAAGCTACAGAATTGTGACGGCAGGAAGAAAATATGGAGAGGAATTCTTGAACTGATTTTACTTTTAAAAGCCTAGGCTAGTCTTGGAAAGTTTGCTGATTAAAATTTCAGATCCAGAGGCACAAGCTTCTATAGGGTAATTCATAAAATCTTACAGTGTGGTAATAGGCTTTTTGTGCTGCTGAGTCTGCATCTACCCTCCTACCCAAACCCAGCCCTGTATCCTATCCCCATAATCCTGCATTTCCCATAGCCTGCATATCTCCACCTTCTGTGGATAACTATGGAAAAGTTAGCAAACCTCCTATTTATCTCTCCATCCCTGAGGCTCCCAGCCTCATTCCTGAAATTCTGAACTTCCAATATGTGTTCCAATGAAGTAGGGCACACCATGGGAGCATGACATCAGAGTTATATCAGAGTTAGTCTCGGACTTGATTCCAAATGTATTTATAAAAATATCAGGAGGGAAACTGGTTTTCAACCAAAGTGTGCTCTGAAAAATATCAAATCTGCAGCCATTTTTCACCACACCTTTGGAAATCAATATTGATCCAAAGTACGCTGTCAAATTATTTTCTATTAAAACTAATTTACTGCATTCTTTCTCCATATATTCATAGTGCAGCTGCAGATTGGAGACTGACAATAAATAGTGAGATCCAAGTAGTGTTTTGGTTATGCTTCAATCTGCCTGATATGAAATTATCTTGTCATGTTTTTGCTTACATTCTGTATACAATGTTGCAAGTCTGCTAGTTAGCATATTTTGTATTTGCAACCGCACACGTCTTGCTTTATACCTCACATTGTGGTTTTACTGTTTTAAATAAACTAACCCAGAGAGTTAATCAATACCTGTGGGGCAATTGATGATTAGACCTTTATCATGAACATGTGATGAACAATGCTTAAAAATATCATGTTGGTGAGGCCTATCATGCTTCAGCAGTAGTAAGTTAACCTACAGTTAAAACAGGTTGACAGTCTTAAAAAGTTCTAACGTGCTTGTCTCTGATCATTACAGCATCCGAGAGTGTCACTGGTAAATAGGTATCCATATCAAGAAGTCAGTTTAACCCACTTAAAAAATGCATGTGATCAGGGCACCTGCTTGATTGATAGCAAGCAAGGAAAGGTCGAAAACGTATTGTTAGAATGTGCACAAAATGCTCTGGTTTAATTGGGACACAGCAGATCTTGGTTGTAAATTTTGGAAAGGCAATTGCAGTCTATGAAAGAAAAACTTCAAAACGAAAACAGGAATAACCGAGAGCATCATTAATGGCTGTGAAAATCAATGGCACTCCAGACCAAAAAGAGCATATTAGCAAATTACCTCTCTGCTACAGCGACTCATAAACTCATTTGTTGTTGTAAGTAATTAAACTTTCGTTAGAAAAAAGAGGAATGTTGGATATACACTATCTTTTAAGGGAGTTCACCTCCCAGGATACCATGTACTGTGTCTACGTTTTTGCAACTCCAATGAATGTAGCAATAGTCCTAGTGGCTGCGCTCTCTGATTAGTGAGGGAGGGAGAGAGAGAGAGAGAGAGTGCATCAGGGATGAGTTCAACATGAGGGTCAACATACCTCCGCCAAGGTGACAAAAGGCAGGCCTTCATGAAAAAGGTCTTAGCTACTACAAGAACAGAAAGCCATACTGTTGGTAACACTCCGCATCATAAACTAGCCATCCAACCAACTGAGCTAACCACTGGATTGTTTTGCATATGGAAACTTCACTTATAGAAATTAGTTGTTTGCTGTCATTTTTTTGCCTTCTAACTTATAATGTGTGTTTAGCCTGAGGAGTTATCAATCCCTGAAGAATGATTGATTCTTAGAACATATCTTTAATACAATAATGACTTGCATTCTTCTTTCCCAACAGTTAAAATTCTTGAAAGTATGGTGAATGACTTTGTTGATCTAATGTTGAAAAAAATCAGTGACATTCCACCATCTGTCATTGTAGGGAAAGGATTAATCCATTTGACATAACTTGAACTCCTGGTGCTGATCAGCTCAGTGCCAGGAACAATTAAGCTTGTGCACATAGCTGGCATTGCACATATTGTGCATACACAGTTTCTCACACCATTTTGTACATGAAAGCATGTCTTTTATGCAGTTTAGACTTTCAAGCATTTGGGATTGTTTGAATGATACCTTAACTGGGTAAATTCCCATTAAAGCACACTTTTTTTGTGCATTCAAGGCTAGCAAAGTTGTTCCCATTAACATCATTAACATCCCATTATATCAGAAGATTTATATTATATCATCTCATTCCTGCCACTCTGAAATTACCACCTTATAAATTCAAAATGCTGGAGGTTTATTGAGTATATTTATTTTGGTCCTCCATGTGACTGGTGAGCCGATGCATTGGACAGGATTTCCCATTCTGTGACCAACACATTCAGTGCACTGCATTCCCAGCAACAGTAGCTGCCTCCGGTCATTTAATTCTTCAGGGAGTTAAAGGCAAGACTTCCGGCCCCTACTCAAGAGGAACAAGCAACTCAGAGAGCTGCTGGTCAATCAGATTGGTTGGCAGCTTCTTGGTCCCAGCAACACCAATGACAACAGTGGCCAAAACTTGGCCTGCAAACAGTGTCCAGACTCAAACTCCTGGGGTCCACTTCAGTTTTGGTGGAAGCTTGATGCACCTTGTAGAATTAAGTTATTTTTCAATAATTAATTATTTTGATCTGATTAAGCAAGGGACACATTCAATTATATTTTGTTTAACTGTAGTTTGTTGTTAAAATGGTTTCTTTAGGGAAAAAACTGTGTGGTTAGATCAAAGTAAAGTTTCTGGTCTTATTACTGTTCTACGGCTCAAGCTAAAACAAACTTTGGCTAGTGTGTGAGAATGCTTTGAAATGGACATAGCTTTGTTTTAAATTTACTGGTTCCATGTTATCGTGCTAAAGACCTAGTGAATTGATAAGTTTAGAGGGCCAATCTGTTATAAAAGGGATGATCTTAGAAAGTGATCAAAATGATGTAGAATGAATAAGCAGACAGAAGAAAGTGATGGCATCGAGATGAGCGTTATCTTTAAAGAAACCAATCGGAAATTGGGCAGACATTACCTAGCCAATTCAAGGTTGACCATGACATATTGATATATTGTTCATGAATGAATAGCCAATTAGAGTTCAGGATGCGTTTGATCATATACAGGTGGCAGTGGCTAACATGGTTCATAAGTGTGGTATAATCCTGCCCCACTGGCTACCTGACGAAGGAGCAGCACACCGAAAGCTAGTGCTTCCAAATAAACCTGTTAGACTATAACCTGGTGTTGTGTGATTTTTAACATGGTTCATAAGGCCTGAGATTTAGGGTTTGATGTACGAGAAGGAAGATTGAAAACAGAAGAACTTCACAGTTAACAGAATAAAACAGAAGACCAGGGCAATGAACTGGATCCATTTTATTAAGTATCATTTCTTTTGTACAAACAATAAATGGAATGAATTGTGTTAAATCCATGAAAACATATTTGAATTTGAATCTTGTAACTAAATTGGTTTAGTAATTGTTAGATTAGCACTCTTCTAACATTCAGTCTATAATCATATTTGATATAGGTCTTACAATTTAAGTTCTAATATAACATCTTACAATATGCTGACACAGAGTTTCCACCAATGCTGTACTGGCAGAGAGGGAGCAGGTCAAAAGAAATTCACTTCCACAGATACTGATGCATGTAACTCATCTCAAATGTATCAGTAACCTGACTCAAAGATCAACAAAAGATGTTTTGTGTCCTATATTTAAATCTTCAAATTGAAGCATCTCACAGAAGTCAAATGTATATTTATCACATGTGATTATGCTCCATTGAGTCAACAGGAGAGGGGAGCGGCTGTTTGGGAAAGCTCAACACTGAGCCAAATTCATAGTCATATAATAGTCATAATGACTACATTTGAATGAATTATTGCTTTATATGCCACAGTTAGCTATTTACTTAACCGCATCAGAATCAAATAATTAGTAAGGTCCAAGTCCATTCTGAGTTGCACTGGTATAGTCATAGAAATCACAAATAGTTGTGGAAGTAAAATTGATAGTTTTTGGCTGTGGCAACATTCCAATATAACCAACTCACTAATGAACAGCCTCAGCTGTCAAAGCACTTCACCTTGAAAATCAAGGGAATCAAGGGCAATTTGATGAGCCAATACAATGGGAGCTAGTGTCTTATTCCATAATAAAACTCCCATTATTTTTCTTCTGAACTTTTTGTTCTACTTACACAGGATATTGTGCTCATGAACAGCTCAAAGAAGGTCTTGAATAACATTTATTTTGGGCTTTGATTTGGCTGCCAGTCTGATAAGCCGGTACTGGCAAAAATAACTTCCTCGTAAAAATGCATTTCCTGAGAAACAATCACATTTTAATGTAGATGGTCAACATTAACAGGTTCATAACACAATCTGAATTCTCACGGTAGAAAAGGTGACAGAGAAAGGTTAAAGAAAATGAGAAGAGAGGAAATATGCAATCAGTAATATTTAAAATTAATAATTGAATGGCAGGGATGAATGCCTAACTGGCTAGTGAAAGTGGAGGAAGCGTGTTTGGAATTCTGTAAAGTGTTCAATAAGGTAATACACAAGATATTATGAAAAAGCGTTCAGCTATATAGTATAGGAGGAAATAAAGAGGCTTGAATAGAAACTTAGCTGATGGATAGGAAGTATTATAATAAATGGGCATTGTTCTAGATAGTGTTTCATGCTGGATTCTTTTTTATTCTTGGTATATCATACATTAATGTTTTGCACTTGAAAATAAGGAACCTCCTTACAGAATTCGAACATAGCATGAAAGTGGGGAGTTTGATTAACTGAAAAATAGACTGTTTAAAATTTCAGTTGAGTAGAACCAACAGACAATTGGCAAATGTAATTAATGTGAAAGCATGTGAAGTAATATCTTTTGGAAATAAAGACAAAGATCAGGAATAGATTCTAAAATGGAAAGATGCATATGAATGATGTGATGGTTCAAACACATAGGTTGGAATCCAATTGGACTGATGGGAACTATGACAAGATGTTCAAGGAACCCCTTATTGATGCTGAGATTACCTTGCTGCATCTTGTACAAGCTTTTCACAAGCTGCATGATTCTTGCTAGGGAGTGGCAAGTTCCCAACATATGCATCGTTGCTTGTTAAACACCTCATTAACAATCTAACTCACTATGGGTTGTGATCTTAGCCAACCATACAAACTAGCTTTCCGAGAAAGTTGTCATAGAAACCAGAGTATACTCAGCTCGTCATTTGTTCTAAAGGACCTCCATGTTGGACAGTGGGCTCCAGTGTCTCAATACTGGCCAAATACATCCCACATCCACACACATTGGACTCTGGCATGCACCAGCCTCTATGAACCATCATGGCAAATCACTGATCCACTTACAGGATGCTTCTGTCCTTTAATGCTGCACCTTGTGTTGTACCAGCAACTCTCATTGTAATGCTGCAACAAGGACAGTGTGAAATCAGGAATACACGTCCAGCTCATGGACTGGACCAGGCTGCATCTCGGGCTTTTCACTCACTTTCATAGTGCTCACTCACTCTGAGTGTACCCAGACACTCACAGCATCTTTGCCTTGCGAATCCTGCCAGAGATGTCCCTTCAGCCAAAGATACCAAACTCACATCACTACTGTCTTGCCTTGGCATTTAGTGCAGAGAGAAAGCCAGGAAGCTTGCCAGTGTTGTCAGCTGGCCCCTGTCCACTCAAGGTTACCAGAACAGGAAGACTCTCCTGCAGGAGAAGCTGGCACGATTGGCAGCTGCACCCAATCAGAAGGCTGACTGGTATACCTCACAGGAAGAGATGATGCTTGGAATCACTAAAGTAGCTACAATTGAAATTGTGACCAATAATAAAGCTGGATCCATTGAAAATTATTGAATGTTTCTTCTCACATCTCACATGCATCTCATCCCTCAACCTCTTCTGATTCACAGACTTCTCTCATCAGCACCGCTCTGTATCTTCATACTCAAAGAATGTCACATGACCAGGCCAGAATGTGACATGGAAGTGACTGATGATACTGGAATATTACCATGGGTGAGAGAGGGAAATGCTGGGATCCTTCTTTAGAACAGAAAGGATGCAGCTAAGGTGAAAGGTAAGGCAAAGAAGTCTGTCTATATTTTAGTTGCTGAAAGGTAGGATGTGTCTGGACCAACCTCAGGAAACTGCAGGATAAACCAATAGGATTCATCATCAGGGCACATACATTCCATGCAGAGAATGGCAGTTAATCAGAGAACATCGCAGACCAGGCCGTGGTGTGAATCTTTGTCAAGGCACTCCTGAGAATGCAGATGAGGTTAAACAAATCCTTGAGAATTACTGGGATTTTGTATCCAAAGGAAGTTTGTCCATATTTCCCCAGAGTGTAGCATCTCTCTGATTGTGTGGTCATCTGGTTTATGGTCAGACAAGCTCAGTCAGTGCATACAGAAGGTCCTCAGGTTTAGTCATCTGAAAGCTTGTTTTCAGGTGTCTAGAAGACCCCCAAGGAGGTAATAAATAGAATCTTTGTTGGTATCAGCCCACAAGCTGTTCCACTGTTGTAAACATTAGCTCAGACTGCTCACACTGAAGCTGAGGTAGGGGCAGTCCCTAAATGCTATTGTATTAAAAATGAGGGGCTAATGAGGAAATGAAGATACCTTCACAGATGTGCAGCTGATGAGTCGACAGTGATCCACCAGGTTGTGGTGCTACCGAGGTACTGTCAGGAAATATTGCAGCTGGCCACCAAAAGCCAATGGCTGGGCATGTCGCTATAGACAAAACTCAGGCCTGTATCAGCCAGCGTTTGTACTGGCCACAGTGCCACAGGATGTAGTAAGGTTTTACAGAATCTGCTGTATCTGGAGGATGTGGGAAAACCCTAATCAAAAGGCAGACAAATATGCCAGTGTCTGAACCTTTCAGCCAGAAGACAAAAGTACAGAAAAAAATAAACTCCTTATTCACCCACTGAGGTGCAGAACAGCAAGCAGACTAAATGAGTCTTTTCTCTGCATTCAAGGGCTTTGTAGAGACAAGCCAGTTTGCACCACCCTGGATCTCAATTTTGTGGATATGGGAGTGGCCCATAAAATAAGGCAGCATCGCTTTTGGCTCGGCCCAGAAAAGCTGGCCTCAGTTCAAAAAGAGATTAACTGCATGCTGCTGTGCCAACTAATACAGCTTACAGCAGTAGCTGAAGCTTGCCAGTTGGGCACGTCCCCAAGCCAGATGGCTGTACAAAATTCTGCATTGATGACCAAAACATTACTGCAATTGCCAGGCCTGACCTCCATCCTATACCCCAGCTGCAAACCTACACTGATAGGGTAGGTAAAGCCACTACATTACCAAGATGAATTTATTGAAGGGGTTCTGGTGGATTCCCTTGACAGTTCATGCAAAAGAAATCTCTACCTTATTAATTCCAGGTAGGTTAATTCATTGTTGACTCATGACAGTTAGACTCCGAAATGCCTCAACTGATGAACCAGACAAGGGAGACAAGTCCAATTGTGTAATGTAGCTAGAAGGCCTCCTCGTCTGCAGCAACACCTGGGAAGCACACTTAGAACAACTGGAGTGTTAGAGTCACTGAGCTGTACAGCACAGAAACAGATCCTTTAGTCCAACTTATCCATGTTGACCACATCTCCTAACCTAATCTAGTCCCATTTGCCAGCATTTGGCCCATAACCATCTAAACCCTTCTTATTCATATATCCATCCAGATGCCTTTTAAATGTTGCAATTTTACCAGGCTGCAGCACTTCCTCTGGCAGCTCATTCCATACACACACCACCCTCTGCGTGAAAAGGTTGCCCTTTAGGTCCCTTTTATATGTTTCCCCTCTCACCCTAAACCTATGCCCTCTAGTTCTGGACTCCCCCACCTCAGCAAAACGACTTTGTCTATTTTCCCTGTCCGTGTCCCTCAAGATTTTATAAATCGCTATAAGGTCACCCCTCAGCCTAGAAGTCCTTTTCTGGAAATAAAAGTCAGCTAACTTCATGGCCAACTTCAGTAAGGCCAAAGTGACCGATCTCGGACCCATAAAGGGTCAAAGACGAATAGTGCTCAGGAATGCAAAGGTACAAGCAGTAGCATGGTTCCCCATTGCCACAAGAAAACAGGAAATAGTGAGATTTTTGGGAATGTTTGGGAAAGGTTCATCCCAAGTTTCAGTACAGTAGTAGCGGCACTAATGACAGACACCTAAAGAAAAAAGGCAGAAGTTGAACGGGCTGAGAAATGCCAAACTGTTTTTTGCAAAGCTGAAGGCTATTTATTATTTAAAGTAATGATTGATACAAGTGGCTGTACTCCTTCAGCAAGGTGAATCTGGAATAGACAGAGACCAATCAGTTACTGAACAAACATCAGAAATATCAATCTATTGGGGAGTGAATGATGTTTCAAATAGGAATTAAAATTGATCCCTCAAAACGAGAGCTAATGGATCACCGTGTCAATTAAAAATTTATTATGTACCAATTAGCAGACGCTGTTCTGCACTAATGGCATGGAAAAGTCTGCAATATTTTCCAGTATCAACAGAGTTAAATAGCCAGCAACTGTTACATAGTTTCTAAGGCTGTTTGTGAAAATCAGCTCGCTTTGTTGGCAAAAAACGTTAACCACAGGTCAGGGATATTAAGATGTTTCCACTTCGTTGCTACTTTCTATGGTAATGCTTTTCATAGCCTTCCTGTTATTCTCCAAAATAGAAATCTATTTACACAGTCAACCAAAACCTTTTTTATTTCATACATAACATAACTGGATATGACATTGCATCGATTAGTTTTTACAAAGATGGCATATCTTTCAGTTGTTATAAATCCATAGAATCATTTTTCCTTTGCCTGTGTGCTAGCTCTCTATTTTTATTAAATGTTGAATTCTGCATGGCTTAATGTCACATGCTTTCTTAGAGCAAGTGAATCACAACTGAGTCATTTAGCAAGAAAAAAAACATATTTTCAATTCGGTAGGATAAAACTTTTAAACAACTTCCATATTTTTATTGGGGGAAAACATATGTACGATGTCTTTCTTTCACTAACTAATGTAGAGTGGTAGAGTGACAGGAAACACAGAAATAATCAAGTTACTTTTTAGGTTGAAGGGTGAATAAGAACTACTACTTTTCTTGCCTGTATTAAGGTTTTTGACTAGGATGTAAAAGGCACAACTTCAAACTTTGTAGTTGACACAAAACCTGGAAAGTACTGTGAGTTGTGAGGAGGATAGTGATCATCTTTCACAGGACATAGACAAGCTGATAGATTAGAGGGAGCCATGTCAGTATGAAATATATCCATGTATCAGTATTTTTGCATTTTAATTTCAAATCACTTTTTTATCCAGTCCATGAAACATCCATGAAATTCAAAGGAGAAAAATGTGAACTGATATATTTGGATATGAAAAACAAGAAGAAACAATGGAATCTAATAATGACAATCCCAGAGGGGCTGCAACAACAGGGCATTCTGGGATATATGCGTACGAGTCATTGACGATGTCAGGGCAGGTGTTAAGAAAATGATTTAAATAGCATATGGGATCCTGGGATTTATAAAAGTGAGGTTGTTATGATCGTTATGAGCCTTTTATACATTTTTTCAGGCTCAGCTGGAATAGTGTCCAATTTTACACATCACTATTTACGAAAGATGCAAAGGCATGAGAAAAGCTGCAGAAAAGTTTACAAAATTGGCTCATAGTTTGGACGTTGTCTTCCTTAGCGAAGTGAAGGTTGAGAAGAGTTCATTTGAAATGTTCAAAATCATGAAAGGTCTAGACATTAATAAAGCAAGCAGTTTATCAGGTGATTGTGGACTGAATATATATAAAGTGAGAACATATGGTACTACTGCATGAAAGGAACTATAGGACTGAGTAGTTAATAAACTCCATCCACAAAGAAAGGTGTCTTGGCGTCTGTTTCACCGAATGACTTGTTCCAGATTGAAATTGATAGCAAAGGATAGTCGATTCAAGGCAAAGATGAGAAACCAAGTTCATACCAGACTAAAGATTGTACTTGGAGTTGCTTTGGAGAAAAATGGTAGAAACCAAGTGTAAAATTTCAGATATGACTCCCACCAATACTTGTGAAGCTGTATCTTAGGATCAGTAGTGAAATGAATTGCTCTATGGATATGGGATACATCTTAAAAAAAACAAGATCTGGCCTTTGCACTGTCGCTTCGGATTATAAGCAAAACCAGATATAGAACAAAAGAACTGAAAACTCAACAAATGGACACTAAGAAATATTTGGAAATTCCTGTTTTAATTTATAGAAAACATTCATAAAAAGTTAAACCATTAAATCCACATGAGGGATGGTCAGACCCTCATAAATTTAGAAAGCAGGATGAATGTTCTACAGAAGAATACTTAATGGAATTTAACAAACTAGATGCAAGATTGTAATATTTCTACTTGGGGGTTCCTAGTGTAGTGCCTGCTTTTAAGTTGTTGGATTTTGCTTGAGTTATTGACTATGAACCATAAGATCATAAAAATATAAAATATAGGAGCAGAATTAGGCCATTCAGCCCATCGGGTCTGCTCTACCATTAAATCTGGCTGATATGTTTCTCAACCCCATTCTCCTGCCTTTTCCCCATAGCCCCTGAACTCCTCACTAATCAAGAATCTATCTATCTCTGTCTTAAACACACATAATGACTTGGCCTCCACAGCCCTCTGTGCCAGTAAGTTCCACAGAGTGACCACCCTCTGGCTCAAGAAATTCCTCTTCATCTCAGGTCTAAATGATATTCCCTTCACCCTGAGGCTGTGCCTTGGTCCTAGTTACTCCTACTAGTGAAAACATCTTCTTCTCCACATCTACTGTATCCAAGCCTGTCAGTACTCTGTAAGTTTCAATCAGATGCCCCCTCAACCTTCTAAACTCCAATGAGTATAGATTCAAGAGCCCTCAACTGCTACTCATAATGACAGGCCATTTATACTCGGGATCATTCTCGCTAACCTCCTCTGGATCTCCTCCAATGCTAGCACATCCTTCCTTAGATACAGAGCCCAAACCACAATATTCCAAATGCGGTCTGACCAAAGCCTTATACAACCTCAGCAGGACATCTGTGGTCTCGATTCCTCGCCCTCTTGTGGTAAATGCTAACAATGTATTTCTTTTCCTAACTGCCAAGTGAATTAGCAGTGATTCCTTAAGAGATTCCGGAGAACCTCACACTTTGCCACATTGCATTCCAACAACAACTTCTTTGACCACTTTCCTAACTTGTCAAAGTCCTTCTGCAGCCTCCCAAACTCCTCAGCAGTACCTGTCCCTCCGCCAATCCTTGTGTCATCTGCAAACTTAGCAACAGTGCCCTCAGTTCCTTTGACCAGATGGTTAATGTATAACATGAATAGTTGTGGTCCCAATACTGATCCCCACTAGTCGTGACTGCCATCTTGAAAAATATCCCTTTATCCCTATTCTCATGGCTCAAATGAGACTAACAGCAATAACAGAAAGAGTGGAGCATTCAGTGCTGGTGGTAATGCAAGAGTGCCTGGACACAAGGTGGAAGCATAACTAAAAGAAGTGAGAATACAGATACCTCTGGCAATTATAATAGATGCCAGGAATTGGGAAATTAAAACAGAAGAATGAACACCAGGAATGCATGGGATACAGTCATCTGGTGCTTTAAATACAACTTGAAATGCTATTAATGAATTGCATAAACCATAAATTGAATAATGTGGTTTTCAAATTATACATGATGTGGAAGGATCAGAAGTGAAAAAAATGCAATACCGAACTGGAGGGAATTATACTAGTTACAAAAACCTTCAGCGCTGTAATATGCACAAATTAGTGCTCTGTGTTCGAGAGTGGATGGATGTGCACAGAGTATGTAATTAAAATGTTCCCCGGTAGTTTAAGTAACAAGTATTAAAATAAGATTAAGGAATTTGAGAATTCTATTTGCTTCAAATTTGAAATTTGGGAATGGCGACATTCTGAAATCACTAAAATAGCTCCGGTAAATTACAGCAAAGGCACACGACATGGGTAGAATCTTAAAGGGATCTGAGTGACATTGGCTACAGTGAGATTGTGTGGTGGAATTAGGTTTCAAAACCACAACGCCCACCCTGACATGGGGAGCAATGCAAGCGACGTCATGAGGCAGTGGGTACTTACCATTTGATGGTGATTATTGCTTATTAAACTCCTTGTTAACTGCCTCACTTGCTCATTAACTTTCAACTTCCCCTCTTACCAAAAAAACAAAGCAAATTCTCTATCAGTAAAACTTGACAAGGAAATTAGAGTGAGAATCAGGTGGATTTAGCTTTCCACTTGTGCTCAAACAATCTGCATGTTGGAAACCAGGCACAAACATCTGAGGGCATGTCACATTGCTAACAGCCTCACACACCCCACATTCATGAGATTGGCATCCAAACTAGGTCACAGCAGTTCAGGCAGCATCCAAGTAGCTTCGAAATCGACGTTTCGGGTAAAAGCCCTTCATCAGGAATAAAGGCAGTGAGCCTGAAGCGTGGAGAGATAAGCTAGAGGAGGGTGGGGTGGGGAGAAAGTAGCATAGAGTACAATGGGTGAGTGGGGGAGGGGATGAAGGTGATAGGTCAAGGAGGAGGGTGGAGTGGATAGGTGGAAAAGGAGATAGGCGGAAAAGGAGATGGCAGATAGGACAAGTCCAGACAAGTCATGAGGACAGTTACTGAGCTGGAAGTTTAGAACTAGGGTGAGGTGGGGGAAGGGGAAATGAGGAAACTGTTGAAGTCCACATTGATGCCCTGGGGTTGAAGTGTTCCGAGGCGGAAGATGAGGCGTTCTTCCTCCAGGCGTCTGGTGGTGAGGGAGCGGCGGTGAAGGAGGCCCAAGACCTCCATGTCCTCGGCAGAGTGGGAGGGGGAGTTGAAATGTTGGGCCACGGGACGGTGTGGTTGATTGGTGCGGGTGTCCCGGAGATGTTCCCTAAAGTGCTCTTTTCGGAGGTGCCCAGTCTCCCCAATGTAGAGGAGACTGCATCGGGAGCAACGGATACAATAAATGATATTAGTGGATGTGCAAGTAAAACTTTGATGGATGTGGAAGGCTCCTTTAGGGCCTAGCAGAGCGCTTTAGGGAACATCTCCGGGACACCCGCACCAATCAACCACACCATCCCGTGGCCCAACATTTCAACTCCCCCTCTCACTCTGCGAGGACATGGAGGTCCTGGGCCTCCTTCACCGCTGCTCCCTCACCACCCGACGCCTGGAGGAAGAATGCCTCATCTTCCGCCTCGGAACACTTCAACCCCAGGGCATCAATGTGGACTTCAACATTTTCCTCATTTCCCCTTCCCCCACCTCACCCTAGTTCTAAACTTCCAGCTCAGTAACTGTCCCCATGACTTGTCCGGACTTGTCCGACCTGCCTATCTCCTTTTTCACCTATCCACTCCACCCTCTCCTCCTTGAACTATCACCTTCATCCCCTCCCCCACTCACCCATTGTACTCTATGCTACTTTCTCCCCACCCCCACCCTCCTCTAGCTTATCTCTCCACGCTTCAGGCTCACTACCTTTATTCCGGATGAAGGGCTTTCGCCCGAAACGTCGCTTTTGAAGCTACTTGGATGCTGCCTGAACTGCTGTGCTCTTCCAGCACCACTAATCCAGAATCTGGTTTCCAGCATCTGCAGTCATTGTTTTTACCCCATCCAAAATAGGTCAGCCTCTCAGAACCCTCATGGTTCAACTTCCGATCCACTTGCTAATGAACTTCAATGCTGTACCTTGGGCTACACCAGCAACTATCATTGTACTGCTGCAGTGAGGACATTGTGCACTCAGGGACATGTATCCAGCTCATGGACTGACCAGGTAATATCTCCATGCCCTTCATTTACTCTCAGGGCGCTAATTCAGTCTGAGCCTGTCTGGATGGTCACAGCATCCCTGCCTTGCATTGCCTTCCCTTGTCCTGTCTTTTTGCACATTGCCTCCTCAGCCAGGCCCTCATCCAGAGATACCAGCCTCACATTACCACTGGTTTGCCGTGCCACTTAGCTAGGAATTTTGTCATAGGTAACAGCGAGTCTCAGTCCAGTAATGAAAGCTAGCCTTCTCTTAGGGGTTCCTCACACAGTAGGTCAAAGCAGCCTCCACAACCAGTCCAGGTTTACTCAGAGTGGTTACAACCAAAATCCTCTCCTCATAAGAGGCAAGAAGTCACATGATGGGCAGAGCACCATTTGTTCTGATTCTTTCTGCCCTTTGGTGGGCTTGTTTGCCCCTGAAATGAGAGAGAGAGGCACGTACTGTCTGAGCTGAAAGTGTGTGTCACCACTGTTATGGTTTGTGAAGGTGAGGACATATCCCAAGCAGTGAGCAGGCAGCTCAGAGAGTGTCGAGTTTGTTTTGATACATTTCAGGATATGTGCATCTCCAGCTGGGCCAGCATTTATTACCCATCCCCAATTGCCCAGAGAGCAGTTAAGAGTCAACCACATTGCTGTGGGTCTGGTGTCAAATGTAGGCCAGACCAGGTGAGGATGACAGATACGTTTTTCCTGCTAATGGTTTCATGATCATCATTAGACTCTTAATTCCAGATTTTTAATGAATTCAGGTTCCACCATTTATTATGGTGGGATTTGAACCCAGGGCCCCAGAACATTACTGGACTCTGGATTAGTGGTACAATGATAATAACACTAGACCGTTGAGGTTGGGGTGGGTGAGTGTCAGTGAGAAAAGATGTTGCAGGCAGTAGTGAGAGTGATAGAGTCCTGCTGGGAAATGGGTATAGCAGCAGACGTGGAATGAGCGTGAAGTATTCAAGAGAACGTAATGGCACTTAACCTGGCAGAGTGGGCATTCCTCTGGAGATCTGAGACTGCTCTAACCTAGACAGCAACCTTGGATCAGTTTGGCATGGCCTTGTATTATGGTCTCCACTGTTGCTCCTTGGGAAGGAAGAAGGTCCATCTCTACAACACCTCATCCAGGAGGACCCTGCCTATAAAGATGGGCACAATTTCTCCCTATCTGCCACATGACAGAAATATGTCAGGAACTATGTCAGGGCATCTCTAGACTGATAGCGATTGTCCAAAGCTTTTAAAGATGGCACTGGTACAAGGGGATGCCAGTGGATTCTGAGATATTTGGGCGGCACGGTGGCACAGTTGGGCGGCACGGTGGCACAGTGGTTAGCACTGCTGCCTCACAGCGCCTGAGACCCGGGTTCAATTCCCGCCTCAGGCGACTGACTGTGTGGAGTTTGCACGTTCTCCCCGTGTCTGCGTGGGTTTCCTCCGGGTGCTCCGGTTTCCTCCCACAGTCCAAAGATGTGCAGGCCAGGTGAATTGGCCATGCTAAATTGCCCATAGTGTTAGGTAAGGGGTAAATGTAGATGTAGGGGTATGGGTGGGTTACGCTTCGGCGGGGCGGTGTGGACTTGTTGGGCCGAAGGGCCTGTTTCCACACTGTAAGTAATCTAATCTAATCTAATCTATCCACTGAATAGTGAGTCATTGTGTGAACAGCACATGGCAGGATGGAATGGAAAACATATCTGAGAGATACCACAGGGCATCATAGTTAATTAATGAGGTATGATGAGAAAACTCACAGCAACAACTCCTTCAAAAGTTCAACATAACTGGGACTTAACACAAACAAAATAAGATTCAGCCACAGTTTCAAATGAAATATACTTCTTGTTGAGAAGGTTGTCAATGAAAAAAGGCTTAAATGAAGTTGGCTATGGTGCACAACAAAGCAATTGATTTTGGGAAGTGAATGGATTTACATTTTACACTATCTAAAGTATGGATTCTTTTAACAAGACTAAATATTGGTATAATCAAATTTTATAGAGGTATCAAATCCTGAAACTTCCTCCCAAATGGTGTTGTGGATCTAGCTAAACCAAATGGACTTTACCACCAACTTCTCAAGGGCATCTAAGAATGGGCAATAGATGTTGGTCTAGCCAGTGATGCCTGCATCCTACAAATCAATTCAAGTAGTGTTACATGTGAAATATGTAAAAGAATGTAGGAGGACACAATCATGGCTGATGTTCTCCCATTAAAAAAATTATAGCAATGAACTTGAAGGTATGGGATAAGTGAAAAACATTTTCATCTTGCAGTTTGTAGATGGGGCAGCTAGATTTAGTCAGTCTTCAATAACATAAAGAGAAAAACATAATAATGAACAAAGCAATGGAGAAACAGATAGGGACTAGATTGTAGGCATTAGCTAAATTTCTATTTGAGAATAGGGAAAGGACTTTTCCAATCATGAATAAAAGGATATGCCTGAAAATATAACCATTGAGCTAATGGACAGAGCAACACAAGGTCATGTAGTAATGGAGTGTGTGAAAGACATTGTCCAGTAATGGACAGAATGCTTTTTACAAACTCCTGGGAGCTTACTAAATTGCTAATGGACATGCACTTTGGTGAGGTCAGTCCATGCAAAAAAATTCACTGTAAGGGATTGGGCATATAAATTGGCCACAGTCCAATCCAAGTGGTTTGTGGGAAAATCCAGGCGTTTCTTCAGTGATGAGTGATCACCTCCGGGCTTGGTTAGGGATTACAGTTAACCCCACTTTGACTGGGTGCTGGAATGCCTTCCCTGCTGGGTAAAAGGTATTCATTAAGGCTGTCAGAGCGGATTCCTGTGCTGCAGAATAAGTAATTTTGAAGATTTCATTGCTGCTTCAGCAACATACTGCTAGGAATGCAAGTCAATCAAATCAAAGCCAAATATTTTTCAGAGTAAAGCATTTCAAAGGGGTCTATTTTTTTAAACCACCTAAAGAAGCAGGTGATTTAGGAGGAAACGTGGCAAAATTGAAAGACGTGGAAGATGCAGTGAGGGTATTTCTCAGTTAAATCCTCTTGCATTCAGCTTAAAGCAGACCCAGCAATGATCTACTGCTTCCACAAATGGAAACCAGCAAGCACATTCGTGATGCAGGTCAGTTTTTGAGGTGCAGTTATACTCAATTTGAGCAATTTCTGATCAATAAAATATAAGCAGAACTTATATAAAGAAAATTTAAGACTGGACGTTTGAGTACAAGGACCTTGCAATATGTAGGATTAGACATTAAGCAAAATTACTCAGGAGCAATTTTGAATCAACACAATTGGAAGGTGTTAATTATATCCTGATAAATTGGACCAGGACCTCACAGAAAGAAGATTGTTCATCCAGTGAAAGAAACCAGTAAAGAAGTTTGATTGGATGGTTTTGCAGTCAGACTTCTAATGTCAACTATAATGATGGGAACTGAGAATTATGATGTTGCTGATAAGGAAGTCTTGAGACCAAACAAAATATTAAAAAAATTAAAATCAGAAAATGCACACTCAAGCTTCCAGCCTTGAGTGACTCAGAACATATGGAATAAGTCATTTTTAGCAATGTTCCTAATGGTAGTCCTCTGGCTGGCTATTCAAACATCACAGGATTTATCAAATTCTTGATGGGAAAGATTAATAAATATTTCCATTAGCCTGAGAAGCCAAGAAAATAAAAAGGATAATTAGATGTACCTTAGGTGCCGAAACAATGGTGCTAATAGAAATTCTAGATGAAGTGGTGTCTTTAACCAATATTCTAAAGGAAGTCCTATTGCAAGGACAATCTGTGAGGAATTTGCCCATTGCATGTTAACTGGATAAGTATTCTCTCTGGGACAACGCACATTCAGCAGAGTGTTTCTCTAAAAAGAGGTTGAGGATTACCCTTGCTAGCATAAAGGAAATGTTAGAAAGAAAAGAGATGTTAAAATAATTCGGGTTCATAGAAGTCATTCATTGCCAGATTGTTTCACAAAGAAGATGCTGACTCCAAGAAGTTTTTGGAGATCCTCTTTGCTTGGAATGTTAACTTGAGTTGGAAGTAAAGATAAAACCCTTTTGGAGGGCAAAAGTATCATTATCCTTTAACACCAATGATCAAAAATAGTACATTAAATATGGAGAGATAGCTTATGAAAAATAACCTCCACAACCACATGTCATAGCAGTTTTGGAAAGAAAATGCAGGCATGTAGGCGAGTGTCCAGATAAGTTTCTTCCCCACATCAAAATGTCTTGGAATACAGCCATACATAAGAGTTTGGAATTTCAATTAAATCAACTTTGCCAAGACTTTTGAAACTAGCTTTAAAAACTCAGTCTTCTATTTGCAATCCTAAAATAACCAAGAGAAAACATTACTAGAAAAAGGAGACTCTTCCAAAATATTAGTTGATTAAAGAATTGTGTGTATTTTCCAATTTCTTTAGAGAAATTCATTATTAATTCAACAAGAAACCTTTCACTAGAGTGTTAAATATATACAGCCTGACAGGAGGAGATAATGTCGCTCTGTCCAACCTGTTTGAAAAGTTAAACATATGTAAGCAATGGAGTATTGCAGACTGAAATTGCTGATGAATTATTTGTGCCTTTGGTATTACTTTACAATTGTCATAATTCAAAGGTTATGATCATGGAAATTTGCTGCAATGAAATAGCTGTTTTTTTCTTGTGAACTCTGCTATCTGCTCCGAGTTTAATGCCAAAAAGCATGAGGTGATTCACTATGGAAAGAGGAACAGGAATGCAGAGTACTGGGTTAATGGTAAGATTCTTGGTAATGTAGATGAGCAGAGAGATCTCAGTGTCACCCAGGTTAATAGGGTTGTTAAGAAGGCACACGGTTTAGATTACTTACCTACAGTGTGGAAACAGGCCCTACGGCCCAACAAGTCCACACCAACCCACCGAAGCGCAACCCACCCAGACCCATTCCCCTACATTCACCCCTTCACCTAACACTACAGGCAATTTAGCATGGCCAATTCACCTAACCTGCACATTTTTGGACTGTGGGAGGAAACCCATGCAGACACAGGGAGAATGTGCAAACTCCACACAGAGAGCCGCCTGAGGTGAGAATTGAACCCAGGTCTCTAGCGCTGTGAGGCAGCAGTGCTAACCACTGTGCCACCGTGCCGCTCACAGAGTGTTAGCTATTATTAGTAGAGGGATTGAGTTTTGGGGCTATGACATCATGCTGCAGCTGTACAAAGTTCTGATGAGGCCGCACTTGGAGTATTGTGTACAGTTCTGGTCACCACATTATAGGAAGGATGTGGATGCTTTGAAAAGGGTTCAGAGGAGATTTACTGGGATGTTGTCTGGTATGAAGGGAAGGTTTTATGAGGAAAGGCTGAGGGACTTGAGGCTGTTTTCGTTAGAGAGAAGAAGGTTGAGAGGTGATTTAATTGAGATATATAAGATAATTAGTGAGTTAGATAGGGTGAATAGTGAAAGCCTTTTTCCTTGGCTGGTGATTACTAGCACAAAGGGACATAGCTTTAAATTGAGGGGTGTTAGATACAGAACAGATGTCAGAGGTAGTTTCTTTACTCAGAGTATTAGGGTGTGGAATGGCCTGCCTACAACAGTAGTAAACTTGCCAACTTTAAGGGCATTTAAGTGGTCATTGGACAGACACATGGATGAAAATGGAATAGTGTAGGTTAGATGGGCTTCAGATTGGTTTCACAGGTCGGTTTAAAGGGTCTGTACTGTGCTGGAATATTCTCTGTTTTATTTTCTAGGCACTTGGATTTTCCAATCAGATGGCAGGCTAACCAAAATGGAGCAAAATAAATTCCACATCCACTTTACGTACAGTAATGAGTGCTGACCCCACATTAAGTTAATCTACTGTTAAGTCTGAAGGGTTGTGGAAATTGAAGGGGCTAGCCATCAACTTGGTGAACGTGCCTGTAGGCTCAGATATTGTCAGAAAATCCATGTGTTTTGGTTTCTGCTGTGAAAGGAGATCAATACTGAGAATGGACAAGGGAGTGCAACTAAGTCTCACAGCCCCAATGTTGCCACTTCATTCTTGGTGAAAGGAATTGACCAAGTTAATGCCAAGTCTGACATCCCATGCACTGCAATTCAACACCCCAATAAGATTCACAACTTTGCTGGATCAGGAGTAGTCACCAACAATTGAATATCCCTATGAGCTTGCATGCTTTTTACAGGGCTGTCGCTACAGATCATAGATCTGGTATAGTGCAGAATGTGACCATTTGGCCCTTCATGCCCACACTGGCTCTTCAAACGAGCATTATTGCCTCATATCAGCCTTATGCTTTCTCCCCAGATTGTATTAAAGAGTCTGAGTAGGTTTTCAGGAATATTCTTAATGTAGTGCAGAACCATTTATCCTTATGTCTGCAACAGAAATGTTGCCTCATTCACATCCTTACTTGCTCTCACCCCAACCTGAAACCTAATTCCTTGCTGCCTTGCCCTCACATCTATTTATGAATTTATCATCTATCATGAGAGCAAAGAATAATTCTCTTCTATATCATCTTATTTCATGGAGGACATATTTTACAGGCGTGTCATATCTGCAGCATGGAGAACAGCCTGGGGTCCTTCCAATTTGAGAAAGTAAGAATAGACAACCATTTTTAATCAGAAACCCATTGTGACCCAATTATAATATTGGTGGGAAGGGGGAATAGGAGCAGAAAAATGGCATCCCCTTGGTAAACAAAACAAAGTCAATTGTAAAAGTACAAAAGTAAAACAATACCAAAATGAAATAAAAGTTTTCCAACATTCTCCTCATTTTGCTACTTGTGTAAATTGAGTCCAGTATCCAATTACTCAAGATATGCCTTTTACTGCAATGAGAACATGAACAGATGCAAATGTTGCAGAAGGGATAGAAAATGGGAATGTAATGTTGCCTTACCGTTACTGCCTCAATTTTAATTCACCTGCTCCTCCTAGTTATTAGAAATGACAACAGAAAATATGGCAGGTTATTCAATGGATGATGTTTCAATAGAGCAGAAACTACAATCATTTTGTACTCTTGGCCAGTTGCTTCACACCAGCATGATGAACTGAGAACAATGGAAATCGTGGCTGTATTTGTAAACTTACCAGAAGCATCTGTAGATACAAAAGTGACAATAGGCTTATATTTTAACCATGAGAACTTTATCCTAAATGCATGCCATTGTGCAACAGAGGAGATGTAACACTGATATCCACTCACAAGGGAGCTTGTGACTTGAGACCCCTCTATATTGTCCCCAAAAACTCTCATGGCATCATGTCAACAACCTGCTGAATATCATACACTACACCCTCAGCTCCCTTTGCTGAGGAATCAATACTCCTCTGTGTGAGTACCATTTGGACAACACACTTGAGGGTGTAAAGATTGCAGACTATATTCTGGGTAACAGACTTCACTGTCTGTCATCAAAAGTGGCTCCACTGCAACACTGCTGATCAAGATGCTCAAATCCTAATGTACATAGCTGCTAGACTGGGTCTTCAGCAAGTGGTGAGGGAACCAACAAGAGAGAAAACATACGTGACCTCATTTTCACCTGCTGCAGATGCATCTATTCATCACAGTACCAGTAGTAATGACCACTATACAGTCCTCCTATTCAGGTTATCTTGTCCTACGTGGCACTATCACGGTGCTTAATGGGATGGATGTCGACATATCTAGTGACTCGAACTGGGCATTCAACAAAACACTGTGGGCCATTAACAGGAGCTGAACTTACTCCAACAGAACCTGCAACCTCATGGTCCAATATATTCCCCACTCCAACATTACCCATCAAGCCAGGGACTAACACTGGTTCAATGAAGGGTGTGGAAGGACATGCCAGGAGCAGTATCATAATACCTAAAAGTGAGGTGTCAACCTGCTGAAGTTAAAATTCAGGACTATTTGCGCACTAAACAGCAGAAACATTGAATAATAGACAGGGCTAAGCAGTTTCACAGCCAACAGATCAGATCTAAGATCTGCAGTCCTGCACATCTAGTCATGAATGGTGGGTGACCAATAAAGCAATTCTCCAGAGGAGGAGGCTCCACAATAATCGCCATCTTCAATAATAGGCAAGCCCAACACATCGGAGCTAAAGGTAAGGCTGGAGCATTTGCACCAATCTTCAATCAAAAGTGCTGAGTTGATCATCTATCCGAAGGTCCCCAGCATCACAGATATCAGTTTTCAGCCAATTTGATGCAGGCAAGGAATGAGAAGTGGCAAGTAACATTCATTCCATACAAGTACTGGGCGATGACCATCTCAAACAGGAGAGAATCTATCCATTGCTCCTTGATATTTACTGGCAAAACCATCACTGAATTCTCCAATATCAACATCCTAGTGTTACCATTGAACAGGAACTGAACAGGACTAGTTATATAAATACATAAATACTGCAGCTTCAAAAGCAAGTCAGAGGTGAGGAATCCTGCAAGAAATAACTCACCTCTTGACTCCTAAAGCTTGTCCACCACCCACAAAGCACAAATGAAGAATGTGATGGGATACTCACCACTTGCCTGAATGAGTATAGCTCCAACAAGACTCAAGGAGCTTGACACCATCTAGGACAAAGCACTTGACAAAGACTTGATTGGCACTGTATCCACTAACATTCACTCCATCCATCACTGATGCTCAGTAGCAACAAGTGTGTACCATTTACTAGATGCACTGTAGAAATTCACCAGGGCTTCTTAAACAGCATACACAACCACTACCTACCATCTAGAAGGACAATGACAACAGATACATAGGACCACCACCATCTGTAAGATCACCTCTGAGCTCCTCACCAACCTGACATAGGAAACACAGTGCTGTTCCTTCACTGCCGCTGTATAAAAATTCTCAAACTACCGCCCAACAGCACTTTAAATGTTCCTAACCAAATAGACTGCAATTCCTCAAGAAGGTAAGGCCTCAACACCTGCTCAAGGGCAACTAGATTTGGGCAATAAATATTGGCCTAGCCAGTGAAGCTCATCTTCCCTGAGTGAATTTAAAAAAGAAAGTTTGAAGGGATTTTATACATTTCAGAACTATGATAGCTCAGATTATAGTTATAACTTTACATGATATTCTGGAATATTTCTACACATGTGCAATTATTACAATTGACATTAAATGTACCTTGTACACTACCAGAGAAAACTGCTTAGTTAGGCAATTGAAGATTCTCAAATGGTCTTTTAAAACAGCATTACAGTCTGGCCGACCTCCAACAGACCCACTTGACAGCTGATGAAACTTTAAAGCTACACAGAGAGTAAATTCAAGGTCGTAAGATTTTCAGCATCAAGTGGAAAAAATGCTGATACTTTTGAGACATAATAATTTCCCAGAAAAATTGATGAAAATCTTTAGAAGGCAGACATGTCTTAGTCCATATAAAATAATATTGGTATGGTGTGGAAGGGCAAGTAATAAAGTTGATTGGGCAGTTTTAAATAGCTGTAAAAATATAATTTTTTTCTTTTTTTATTCTTTCATGGTATTGTTGGCAATGCCAATATTTACTACCCATCCTCAATTCCCCATCAACCTAGTGGCTTGTCCAGTTGTTGTGGACAATAATGAAGAGTCAATTATATGGTGTGGTCTGAAGTTACATGTAGGCCAAAGCAAGTAATGTTGGCAGATTTCTTTCTTTGTAGAAATTTCAGTCACAGTTGAGTACTCAATGCCTGAAGCAACCTGGGATGATGTCTCAGAGCTGCATATCATGGACAGAGTGGGCGGAGTTACAGCACAAGAATAAACTACAGCAGACCACGCTGAAACTTTACAGACATGGGAATCAGACTGTGATGCTCTTTCAGGAAATTCTGATCTTCATTACTTAGCTTTTCTATTTTGTTATTTTTGGTTTGGAGCTGTGTGATGTAAGTTGTTAGCTGAGAACTGAAGATGACCATTGGACTGTGAGCAGCAGCTTGCTTTAAAAAGAAAGAGACGAAAAAGTGAACTGTTGTTTGCTTACGAGGTCAGGCCTGGAAGTTAATTGCATCTTGATTCTTTTTCAAAGAACTCTCTACAGATGTTCCAGAAAGGCTTTATGCTCAAACAGATGGCAAATGATGAACCAAGCCAAAAACAGAAATTGCTAGGGAAACTTAGCAGGTCTGGCCTCACCTGTGGAGAGAAAGCAGAGTTAACATTTTGATTCCAGTGACACATCTTCAGAACAGTGTTCTGAACTAGTCTGAAGAAGGATCACTAGACGTGAAATGTTCACTCTGCTTTTTCTCCACAATTGCTGACTGAGCTGCTGAGTCTTTCCAGCAATTTCCGTTTTTGTTTAAGTTTCTGATTTCCAACATCCACAGTTCTTTGTATTATTTTTGTCTTTTCACGGATTTTGAATGTTAATTGGGACCTTGTGGAGAGACGGGCAGTCTGACATGGAGAAGCCAGAATTAGAACCGGTTTTTGAACTGTATTTAATTCAGAAAATTTTGCCTGCGAAACATGGAGATTTGATGCTCTCAGGTTGACTTCTCATTTTCAATGTATTGGAAGTTCAGAGAATAAAACCTTGTTTATAAAAATGAATATTCCTCAGAGCCTCGGGATGATGCTGAGCATGGAAGGCTTGAGTTATAAAGAGACGTTGGATAGGCTGGGACTTTTTTCACGGGAGCATAGAAGGTTGTGAGGTGACCTTATGGAAGCTTCTAAAATTATGAGGGTTATAGATAAGATTAAGGAAGTTGTCTTTTTCCTAGAGAGTTTAAAACTAGGAGGCATTTTTTTTTTGGTGAGAGGAGAGAGATTTGAAAAAAACATGAGGGTAATTTTTTTTTACACAGAGTGGTTCAAATGTGGAATGAACTTCATGAAAAAGTGGTGGATGTGGGCACAGTTACGAGGTTTAAAATATATTTGGATAGATACATGAATAGAAAGGTTTGGAGGGATGTGGGCCAGGAGCTGGCAGGTGGGACTGGTTTAGTTTGAGATTATGTTAGGCATGGACTGGTTAGACTGAAGGGTCTGTTTCTGTGCTCTATGACTTTATGAACCTTTATTTATGAGCCTACTGGAAACTATCTGCATGCATTAGTGTCATCCAAAACCAGGCAAGACCTAGTCATGTTCTGGTGAGATTATAGATAGTAGAACCTGATTATATCTCATTTATTCCTTTTTCTTTTGATTTAAATGCCTTCATTGTTTATCTGTCCATTTTTGTGTGAGAGTGTCTAGAATCTAAATAGACTAGGTTTCATTCATATATATCAGTCCGATTATCTCATGGTTTAAATTTGCCATGCTAAAGCTACCATATTATTAATAAATTGTTAAATCTTTTGTTTAAGCTATAAATCCTGATATCTGTTATTCAGAAAGTGTGATCATTTGAGTCAATTTTGAGGCTCATTGAGTATTTTGATTTTGACTGTATTGCAAATACAAGGATAGGGGCTGAATGATTTAGCTGTCTGTTTCCACGTCATAACAAGGAAGATACACCAAGAGCATAAAGACTTCAACACAGAAAGAAGGTAATTTAGGCCTTGCCTACTATAAATAGATGATCAGAGCTTGATATATCTATGACTAACATGTACAGTCGTACTTAGTATCAATGTGTAATGAATAGTGTTACTTGGAAGTTTAGACTTAAAAATATTTTTTGACTTGGTCTTCTCCTTGTCTAGTCTATGAAGAAACCAAGCTAACAATCTGGCACCAGACCATTCAAAAGAAGAGTCACCATTGCCAAAATTAGCTTTCAATTCAAGATTTCAAAAAAAAATTCTTTAATTTAAATTTCACAAGTGAGGATTTGAACACTAGCCCCAAGGGTATTAGCTCGGAAATTCCAAACCAGTTGCTTTCCCAGTAGACCACCATCTCTTTCATATTACACTATAGAAGTGAGTAAGGGACAATCCCGAAGGCTTTGTGGCCACTAGAAGTTACTAGTCATCAAATATTTTCTACCAGTTTCACTTGAGACAATGTCGACCTCACAATGCGTTGCTTCAAGATGAAGTTAAGTAATTATCTGAATTACTGTTTTCTAGTTGCTTGACAGAAAGATCAAAACCACAATAATTGCTACCAGTTTACCTCTTGCTTTCAATAAAAAAAAATATTAGTTTAAATGCAAGATTAAAGTTAGAATAACAAACATGCTCTGCTTCCCATTCACAATGACACATAATTCAATAATTTAGTTTGCTTTCAGCGCTGGCTTTCTTAGAGCTGCATGTTTTCTCACAGATACAAACAAAAGGCTTTTATTCACTTTTTTTCACCAAAATTTTACCTGGATGCTGCAGTTATAAACCGGCTTAGATATACATATTAGTTACTTAAAATTAGTCTATATTATTTTTATCTATGTCATGAAATTAAACATGAAAGTACTTAGTCCTGGTTATCGTTTATTCTGGAGTTGAAAGTTCCATTGGAAACCATCCAAGATAGAAACACTTAAGAAGCATTTAGATGTGCATTTGTGATGCCAAGACATACAAAACTATGGATTAAATGCTAGAAAATTAGATTAAAATAGTTAGCTGTTCATATTTGACCAGCTCTGATTTAAGTTAAAACTGCAGCCAGCACATGTGACATCTCATATGAGCTGTGACCTGCAGTTTCCCATGTTGATCAAATAAGGGAGGTGTCATGGTGGTCTGCTAAACATACTGGCACCACTATTACCTTGTATGGAACATGGTTTGTGATTGTTTGCAACTCAGTATAAATATTTGGGAGTTATTTACCAGTAAACTCCACTGGCTGCAATCAAACATTGTGGTCAGGTTAAGTCAATTTATTGGCCGAGTACCAGAGAAGGTTCTGGAAGAATGACCACTTTTTGGGGATAAAATTCAAAAGCATCCCTTGAGACCCATATTTGAGAAGTATGTGCCATTAAGTTATCTTCAAAGAGATAAGGGACGATTAAGCTAGATCTACATCGATAGCAAATTTTGGCCGCTTCCCTCGAATTGAGGTGCTATTTGTTTCAAGCCAAACTTATAGTTCAAGTTAGAATTAAATTGTGTAATTAAGTTAAAGTAAAGTGAAGTTAAATGAAGTGAGTTAAAGTTGAAATTGAGTTAAATAAAGTAAGAAGTACATGTTGCAATGGATATATGTTTTAAAAAGAAACTGAAAGTGTAAAATAAAGGAGGGTTTGTTTAGTTAAATTTGAACAGAGTCCTTGTCTTTTGTCTGTCACACAAGAGAAGAACACCTGAAAGAAGGTTGAAATACTCTTTTGAGTGACAATTGGAACTTGTTCTCAAAGAGGTCATAACTATTGCTGAGATACATCAAAATATAACTTGCTCATGAATGAATAATCATGAATGAAATTGTGATTACAGCCTATGGGAAAAGCTTTCCTTTTTTGTGCTGTGTATACTGAAACAGTAAATATATTTGTAAAAGAATATTGTTACAAATAGAAAGTTTTATGAGATTGTTATGTTTTAAGATTGTTTAATTTAGGGTAAAATTGAGGGATGAGAGAACTTTTCTGGATTCTGGTGACAACGAGCCTGGGTGACTGTGTTGTCAAAAGTTAAAGGCAGCCAAGGTTGTTTTATTGCGAAGAAAGTACAAGAATTCACACTGATATACAATGGTCAGAAAGGCCATGCTAATTGTATCAATGCGCTGACTGTAGTTTTAACTTAGATCAGAACTTAAATTAGCTTGTCCACTGTTCCCAGCATGCTTTATTGTAGCTCTGAACCAGCCTCATAGCCATTTCTTCTGCTGGCCATCTGCCCACACAATCAACTAATCTGTTTGTAATTGTGATCTGTTTCCTGCTGTGGATGTATGTTATTTTAATTTAGGACTCCAATTGTCAGCGGAGGAAAGACTCTTAAGGTCACTAATCCACTATGTTATACACTCTTCTAGATATCCAGAGTATTTTCAAATATTAACTTTGTTTGCATTTTCTTCCTAGACCTTCCTACCTTACATGGGCCCTGACAAATTTCTATGTTACACCACTCTAAACTGGGTTAGACTTACCCAAATGTCCATCTCACACAATAAAACAAAGAAACGTGGATGCTGAAACTCTGTAACAGGAATTGTTGGGAAATTCTGCTGCATCAGCGAAGCAAGAAACAGATTTAAATATTAACACTGTTTTCTTTCCAAAGATGATGCCAGATCTGTTGAGCTTTTTGCAGCAATTTCTGTGTTTTTGTTGGTACATCTCATGTTCTTAACACTTTGCTGTCAAGTATTACATCTTTACATGGGTACATATATTGTAGTTCTCCAGTACCTTGCATCCTACTCTAAATTACATTGTTTATAAAATGTCTATTATGAGGATGCAGATCCTTGCTAGAAAGCTTTCTGAGATAACTTCAGGGAGAAAGAAGAGGAGGAAGAAAAGGAAGAGAAGGAAGAGATTTCAGAGACCCCTTTCCTCTAGATAGGCTGCCTGGCAACTGGGACTCTACCTCCCTTGAGACATCATCCCACCATTACTATTACTTCACAGTCCCTACCTTTCAACTCATCTGCTATGTATATCACAGTGTTCTGTTGGCCAAAATCATGAAGTAAATGCTACCAACGAAAACATCTCCAAGTTAATCTCACTCAATAATACACATAAAACTGAACAGCTCCCCTGTACATGTCTTTGTATCTGTTTTGTAGATGCCTTTGCCAGGCCCAGTGCACCTACATAGTGCTACCACAGAGGCTGCAACATGACTGGTAGAAGCCTGCTTTCCACTGAGAGACACTGCACATGGCTTTTCAGGGTCCCCTTGAGCAGCTATGGGCCGTCAGGTCCCAGCTATAGACTTCACCACCTCGTTATGTGTGGTGCAATCTGGATTGGGTGGATGACAGATAACAAGAACACTGGCAGAATGGCAGTTGTGGGAACTTGAATGCTGTCATCCTGAAAGAGGCACATCAGGTACATGCCCTGAAACATTGATAAACCTAATAGTCTGTTGAAGGACAGGATTACTGAACTACCAGAAGAGCCTACTTCCTTCTTGAGCAGTGATATCTGCAACCACAATTGTAACACTGAGCCTGCTTGGCAATAAACAGGGAGCTTGGTCTTAATCTGAGCTTCCACACTTGTACCAAGATATTGGTTGGCATCTACTCCAGTCCCATCCTCCTCCAGCTTTGCTCTTCTCCTTCCTGTTAAATGTCAATTTGTCGTGAAGGAAGAGTATCAGTGATTGCATAACACTGTGTTGGGATGCTGTGGGGTGCATGTGTATTAGGGGTGTGGTTGAAGATGTTGAAGAACAAACTAACGTATCTGAATTCTAGGCTCAAATTGCAAGTGACAGAAAGTGCTGATGGGTCTGAGAGTGTATCAATGTATTTAGTGGTGTGATAGTTTGCCAGTTGATTTAAGTGAGTTGGAGATTTCACTGAATATCCTTCAACTTCCCTTCATCATAAATGTGAGGCTGTTAGAATTATTGTGGCACAGGTGCCAGATTATTAGGGCCAATCCTTTCTGAAACCAGTGTGTCCTATTCCTTTCTCAGTTCAGTTTTAAGAACCTCCTCCTTCTTTGCAGAAAGTGACTTCCTCCCCTTGATCTTCTAGAAAATCTGAAAGCACTTTCTTTTACCTGTTGCTGTAGTTAGTCTGTTTTTTTTCCTTTTAGCCAATACCTCCGGTCACAGGTTAGTCCAGCACATCACTGCAGGAGTTTCTCAGAGTAGTGTCCTGACCTTTCATCTATCACTAAATCAGAAGTGGAGATGTTTGCTGATAATTGCACAATGTTCAATGCCATTCATGATTCTTCAGAAACTGAAGCACTTTTGTCTCCACATACAGCAAGACCTGAACAACATTCATTCAGGCTTGAGCTGATAATTGACAAGTAAAATCCATGCCATAAAGTGCCATCTTCAGAATGAAATGACCATCTCCAACAGGAGGGAACCCAATTATCTATTCTTAATTATCAACATCATATTACTGAGTCTCCCAATATCAACATTATGGGGATTACCAAGCATAACTGGACCAGCTATACAAATTCTGTGGCTACAAGATCAGATCTGAGGCTGAGAATTCTGAGGTGAGTAATTTATCTCCTGTCTCTCTCTACCATTTGCAAGGTATAGTCAGGTATATGATAGAATATTCTCCACTTTCCTGATGCAGCATCAACATCACTCAAGAAGCTCAGCGCCACCCAGATGAAGAAATCCACAGAATTCGCACTTCCTCCACTACCGTTAATGTCTACTCACTCCACTGCTGATGTACAGTGGCAGCAAATGTGTACTTCCACAAGCACTGTAGAAATGTACAAAGCCTCCTTCGATTGCACCTTCGAAACACAAACCTCTACCATCTGGAGAGAAAAAGGCAGCAAATACATTGTATCATCACCAACACCCGCAAGTTCGCTTCCAAACCACACACCATCCTAACTTGGAAATATATCACTGTTCCTTCACTGTCACCAGACCAAAATCCTAAAAGTCTCTTCCCAATTATACTGTGGGTTTATCTACATCATGTGGACCTGTACTAGTTCTAGATGATATTTAACCCTCAACCAAAACCTAAAGATGGTTATCTAATCATTACCTCCTTACATAACTCATAACTACTTCCCCAAGGGCAATTAGGGACAGATAACACACGTTGCCGATATCAATGATACCATCATCCCATAAAAGAATTTTTAAAAAAAATTCTATACAATGCATTTCCTTTACAACGAGGAGCACAGTCCGAAAGATGTTAAAAGACGTGTTGTTCACGCATGCTGTCAAAGTGTGGATCAGACAAGAGACAACATGGTGTTTGTGCCGAGTTGTCTTGAACATGACAAGTGAAAGGATAGTTACATATTATGGTTCCTGTGCTGGAAAACAGGCCTGAATTAATTGGTTTCCCATGTTTTATTGCCACAATGTCATGAGTTATTTTAAAACAGCTTTTAAAATGTCCTCTTTCTACTACATCTTGTTTACCATTTAGTACAATTGTCCAGATACGTGCTGTCAGTGGCCTATTTTCAAGTCGAAAATGCCTAAGCTTATGCAATCTATTTCTATTAACTCAGTCCGCCAATCCTTGAGATCAATCGTGGTATTCTATGAGCTGTCACCCAAGCTTAAATAACTTCCCCACATCTTAGAAACCAGACTAAACACAGAACTCAAAGTATACTTTTAAAATTTTAGTGTATGGGAAATATTTTGACATAAAGATTATATCATAAACACACAAAGGAATTACTTGGTGTACTGCAGATTACACAGCATCTTTGTACATAGTTGTATTTCCCACAGTAGGACAAAGTTAAATGATTTATTGGAAATTAGGGAGAGCAAATGTAAAATGTACAGCCCAACATTAGTTGCTCAGACGTTAACATCATCTGCAATATGAAACTTGCAAAATATTTATGGCTGTGGGACTTTCTTAGACTTAGCAGCTGGTGGTGTGGTATTTATTTGTAAAATCCAAGGGTTTGTAGATTTAGTTCAAGGTGTGCAACAAATTACCTCATGACTGAAACATTTACATTGGCTTCAGTATCTCGAGATGAGAAAATTGAAAAAAACTCTTACTTTTTAGTGATTCCAGACCATGCACCTGGGAATCGGGAAGTGAGCCAACATACTAGTTGTAGAAATCGTGCAGGAAGAATCGTCAGGTGAGCAAGGAATCAGAGGGCTCTTGGCATATTACAAACGTTGACAATTAGCTTTTAAGGAGAGAAATCAGAGAATGTTTCGGGTCGAGTGACGCCCCCTCAGGACACCAGGTTATAGTCCAGCAGATTTATTTGCAAGTACTAGCTACCTGATGAAGGAGCAGCGCTCCGACAGTTAGTACTTCCAAATAAACCTGTTGGACTATAACCTGGTGTTGTGTGACTTTTAACTTTGTCCACCCCAGTCCAACACCAGCACCTCCACATCATGGCTTCCTCAGAACAGCAGTTGTGCAGGTGCTGCCAGACCTGCTGAGTTTTTCCAGCAATTTCTGTTTTTGTTTCTAACTTACAACAGCTGTAGTCCTTTCAGTTTTTATTAGCTTTTTAGGAAAGGGATGAAAGTACACAGAGAGCTTTTCACATTCTATGGAAGTTCAAAGCATTTTATATCCAGCTATGCACTTCATAAGTGCAGTTACTGTTATAATGTAGAAAACATGGCATTCAAATATTGCAAAGCAAGACCCCACAAACTGCAACAAAGTTATGACAGATAATTTGTCTTCAGCTTGAGTTGCAGGGTGAGTATTGTGCATAACACGGAGGAGAACTTCACTGCTGTTCCTTGAATAACACAATCAGACTTTTTATTTAACAGGACAGATGGGCCTCCACTGAATGATGACACCCCGACATTGCAACATTGCTTTAGTATTTGACGTGTGTGCCAAACCTCGATTATACATTCAAGTTTCTGGAATGGGACTCAAATCCACAACTATCTGACTCAGAGACAGGACTGCTACCACTCAGCCAAGGCTGACGCCAGCAACAAAAAAGATCTTATTTAGCAAAAAGAAAAGTGTGAAAGATAGCTGAATTCACATTATGAAAAGTCAATTAAGGTTGGGCCTCATGAACCCATCACCAATATATTGTTAGAAAGAACAATGTAATGGATTGGATAAACTTACTCATTTCTATGTGCAAGGCAAATGTATTAAATAACCTACTGCCAATTCAAATTCATCAGGGCATGTTTTTTCAGCTGCAGTGCCCAATGTAATATCCACATGTTATTTTGTAGGTTATTCATCACGGAAATGAGAAATACAATATTGGAAAACATTTAGAAAAAAATAAAACATTTTCAGTGTCTCTTTTCCAAGAATTCAAATGATTTTCACTGTTCCGATCTGCATTTCCTATCCAAGTGAGCAAGTTTCTGAATATGTGTGAGAGTACTTGAATGGCTTTCCAATTTCCCATCTCTTCTGTTGACTCTGAACCACCTGACATCTTCTTAGTGCCTTCCTTTAAAAGCATTAAATCATTCACGAAATCATTAAATTGTCTTCCTTTGTTTATACAGGCATAACACAATCACAATAAGGACATTAAAATGTTCTGGAGGCAGGAGAAGATCAGAGGCAGCAGCAGCAATAGCATCGTGGCCTAACACGGGAAGATCAAGCAGAAAGGGAGGTCCCCTGGTATCTGCGGTGACAGCCAGAACAGGCAGCTGTCTCCATCCAGAGAGCGAGCTAAGCAGTGTATATGAGGGTCCCAGCAATCACTGTTGAACCTTTAATTTTATTTCATTATTTTTCTAGCTTATATTAAACAGGACTTTAATGTTAAGTAAAACATTATTTCTTTATATTCAATGAAGGTCTGTAATGCTTAATTTTTTTAACTTTGTTTCTTTCACTACTTTGTACCTGAGTTTTTTGTACATAGGTACCTTTGTACCTAAGATGGCACCATGTGTGGTGACATTAAACACTTTTCACTGTAATTGAGCACATGTGACAAGGAAATCTAAATCATTAATAAAATTATTTCCTGATATAATGAAACATATAAAGTATGGATTGCAGACTAGTGGAATGTGAATGTTGGTTATTTTTGGTCAGGTTTTAAATAAAAACAAGATTGGAAAGTCCTTTGGAATATGACCTAATCCAGTAAGTGTCAGAAAACAAATCATTATAACCACCATTTGGGTTAATGGAAGATTGTTCGTTTATACCATGAGATTGGCAACATGGAGCACAGGCAATAGTTTGCTTTTGATTTGGAATAATCAAGGATTGATTTTAGTCTAGAAAGAAAACTAAAGCTTGAATCTTTTGGAGGACAGTTTTGCAGGAGACCTGACAAACATAGAAGCAAATATAGTTTCTCTCCTCAAAGGTAATAGGATAGTGCGGGTAAAACTCCAGCATTTTGATACAAAAGTTTAGCTTGTCAAAATTCCAGACTATGAGTGCTAGTTGGCAATCAGTAGATTAGCAAAGAACTGGGAAAGTCCAAGCTTTCAGTTTGGTGAATATTCATGTCAGGACAGAACTTGGTAAAAAGCACTTAAGTCAAACCCAAAAACTTGATAGAGAAGAACATTATTTTAGGATTTGAAACTCTGTAAATTTGTGGTTTTGCAGAGTAGATTAGACTTTTTGTGCTTTAGTTGACTTGTTTTTTTTGTAATAAACTTCTGAGTCATCGTTAAAGAAAATCTGGAGCCATGTGAACCTACGTTTCAGTAAATGACCAGCGTGTTAAATAAAAATAAATTAATAATATACTAAACCAGATCTTAATCTGGAATTTGACTTGTGTAGTCGTAATATCAACTGGGATTATAACAGTGATGAAAACTGATGAAAGACATTATTGAAAATACACTTAAAGTTAGTCAGCACCCATATATAGAGATAAAAGAAAATAAATATATAAAGATAAAAATTAAATACACAAAGCAAGTTATCTACACATAACACAGTTCAATAGATTTCAAATACCTAGAAAAACAAAATCCCATCTTTCTCAAACATCTTCTGTTTACAATTAATCAAAAAAAGTCCAGAAAAACTTTCCTTCCTTTTGGAATCCATACATGGACTTTTCAGTTCTCGCCCTGTGAGCTGTGAAGCCTTTTTCTTTCACTCACACAACTGAGATCTTAGACATTCTCAGTTTTGAATGACCAATGCAGATTTTTAATCAAACTCTCCAGGTCTGGAAGTTTTCAGAAAATGAAACCCTTAAAATGAGGTAACTTGTTTCCTTAACTGCTCTATATAAATGCATTTTCTGTGACAAACTATTTTTACATCTGACTTCAGTGAGACTCTTTTGAACTGGATCCAGAAGCTAGATCATTCTAGCTTCTGCAAAGCTGATGCAAAGTTTTTTCTCTGTCACAAATCCCATAACACAAACAAACTTCTATTAACACCCCAAGAGTCTTTCAATTATCTGCTTTCTGCCAGAAACTGGTTTAAAATCATAGGTCTAGAAAGACTATCTTGTTAATATTAAATAGATTCATATGAATACACCAAATCCACATGCCACTATTTTCAAATCCATTCAAAGCACACTTCTGTCACCATACCACCTAACAGATTACAATGCAAGCCATGAACACACAATGTTGAGACAATATACTAATGTAGACAGAGGATTTGCTAGCTAACATGAATCTCAGTCACGATAAGTGAGTCACTTTCAGATTAGCACACAGAAGTACCACAGGAAGTAATGCTGGAGTTGCAGCCAATTACAATCTGCATTAATGGCCAAATTTTCTGATGATACACAGGAAGTAGGAAACATGTTGTGAAGGAGGCTGAATATGCAAAGAGATATAGATAGGTTAAGTGAATTAGCAAAACATTGGCAGATTGAATGTTGTGTGTGAATATGTGAGGTTGTCCATTTTGGTAGGAAAAATACCAGCACAAATTGACCATTTAAATAGAGAGACTGTCTACAAAGTGCTACTATACAGAGGGATCTGCTATCTTCATAAACGAATAAAAGTTAGATTACAGGCACAAATAATTAGGAATTCAAATTGAATGTTCGCATTTATTGCAATAGGAATGAAATATGCATGTGGGGAAGTCTTACTGCTATAGTGCAAGGCATTTGTGAGATCATTGTCTCAACTTGCTTACTTGAGAACCAATATACTTGAACTGTAAATGGTTCAGAAAAGGTTCACTGAACAATTCCAGGGCTGATAAGATTATTTTATGAAGAAAGCTTGAGGATGTTGAACAGATACTCAGTACAATTTAGAAGAACAAGAAGTGAACTTGTTGAAACAGATGAGGGGGCTTGACAGGGTAGATGGTAAGCAGATGTTTCTCACCATGTAAAATTTAGAACTAGAGATTATCATTTTAAAAGTAAGGGACCTCCATTTTAAGATTTAGATAAGCACAGTGAATGAATGAATTGAATTTATTGTCATGTGTACTGAGGCATAGTGAAAAGCTTTGTTTTGCTAGCAATACAGGCAAATCAGATAGTTAAATAGCATAGATAAGTAAATAATAGGTAAACAGCAGCAAAAATGAAAACACAGGTACAGGTGAATGCTAAGAGTTTGTGAGTCTATTCAGTATTCCAACAGAAGTAGAAAGTGTTATGAAACCAGCTGGTGCATGTGTTCAGGCTTCTGTACCTTCTCCCTGATGGTTGTAGTAAAGCATTGCCAGGGTGGGATGGATCTTTAAGAATGCTGGCGGCCTTTCCTTGACTGCAAGCCTGGTAGATAGATTCTATAGATGGGAGGTTGGCCTTTGTGATTGTCCGGGCCAAGTTCATCACTCTCTGTAACCATCTTCGATCTTGAATGGTACACTTGCCATACCAGGTAGAGATACATCCAGACACAGTTCGTCCAAATGAAGAGTCCAAGAAAGCATGCTGTTGATGACCACTCCCAGGAGTTTGACACTCTCCACTCATTCCACCTCTGTACTGTTAATGCGTAGGGGGGCATGAGCACCATCCCACCGAAAGTCAATAATGAGTTCCTTGGTTTTGTTGGCATTGGGAGCTAGGTTGCTCTCAGTGCATCATTTCTCCAGGTCTTCCACCTCCCGTCTTAGTCTGTTTTGTTGCCATGTGAGATTTGACCGACTATGTTGGTGTCATCAGCGAACTTGTAAATGGCATTAGTCTGGTATTTGACAACACAGTCATGGGAATACAGTGAGTACAGTAGGGGGCTGAGTATGCACCCCTGAGGGGCTCCAGTGTTGTGATAGTGAGGATGAAATATTATCCCTAATTTTCCACTGATTGTGACCTGTGGGTCAGGAAACTGAGGATCCAGTTGCAGAGACTGGGGCTTAGTCTGAGATACTAAGTTTAGTAATCAGTGTCACGGGGATAATAGTGTTGAAGGCTGAACTATAGTAAATAAGTAGGATTTTTTTTCCCACTTTGTGACTTTTAGCCTCTTTTGCAGAGAGCAGTGAAAGCTGGGTAATTGAATACATCCAAAGCTGAGTTAGATAGATTTTCCATCAACAAGAAATTAAGCATTATGAGGTACCAGATCAGCCATAATCTTATTGGATGGTGGAGCAGGCTCAAGGCCCCAAAGGACTTTGCTTGCTGTTTTTTTGTTAAAGTTCTTCAGGAATTACCATAATTTTAGCTTGCATTGATCTGAGCCTATCCATATTTCTCCTGTACTTAAAAAAAAGTGAAACCTCTCATGATTGAACTGGTGAACTGGAGCTAACTAATTAGTCTATCATTCCAACAACTTTCATGGATGGGAATGCTATTTAATGGGCTATATTTAAAAGGTAAAAACACACTCCCTCATATTTCTTTTACATGGGTATCTGTCCACTTTTTCAGGACAGTTTCACACATCATTCTCAGGTGTTAGCTTTAGTTGTTCCCTTCCCAAATATAGTGTGTGAAATCAAAAGAAATGGAAAATGGGCTGATGACTCACTGTCACATATATGACATTTCTCCACAACAACAAAATCTACCCCCATGAATACTTCAAATTGCACCTGAAACAAGTAACATTCCAATATCTGTTAGGAAGGAAAATGGAATGTTGATATTTATTGCAAGGGGAAAGAAATGTGAAAGTAGGAAAACCTTGCTACAACTGAACAAGGCATTCATTCAAGAACAGAATTTCTTTTATGTACTAACAAAGCAGTAACAAGAAAGAAACCCAGGAAATAAGTAGAAGTTGTCACCTACAATACATATCAACCTTTTCAGAATGTGAAACAATGCAGATAGAAGCAGACTTGGCAAGGTAAAACACCTTGGGCGGGGGGGAGCTGGGACATGTCCTGCTGCCATGACAGGAATGGGATTAAGAATCTGGCACCTTTGCCCAGTTAAACAAGACAACGAGCAGTGTATCACAGGTTGAGAGCATCCATATCCCAGTCCGAGACAGGATACAGTGAAAGCTCATCATAGATATTGAGAACAGACTAGCTACTGGGAAGCAGGCAGAGATCGAGTCCATTGAAGGACCCAGACTGTAACTGGGGGAATAATCATAAAACCTGAAAAATATTTCAAATAAATATTTTCTGTATGATTCTAAACGAGAAGCCAGAACTTGTTATACTGTTGGAACGCAATCTGAAAACCAAACCAAACAGAGGCTGCATGCTCCTTTTTCAACATTATTCTTAAAGACATCCTTAAATGGTAAGTTTAAATAGAACTCTCATGAGTGTGCCTGAAGGATTTAGAATTTGACAGAGTCTGGGAACAGGATTTGAGTGAATAGTTTCTGAAGACTAATGGGAAGCTTTTAATTCCACATTTTCTTGCTGGAACCTGTGAGTTATTTGCCGGTGGTCCACAACTATTTATAAGGTGTTGTCTCTTGTAAAGTGGTTTAGAAGCTACAGCAAAGTAATAATGTCAACGGCAGCGCAGGTGTCCCTTCAGCTGGCCGTAGGAGCAGTTAGGAAACAGTAGTAGGGTAATATGAAGCTATTGGTGCATATATTGGAAAAACAAATGTGGAAATGATGAATGAAGAGATGCAGGAAGAGGAGGCAGCTACTTGATGCTTTTTTTTGGAGAGTATTGAATTCCAGCCCCAGAGCCAAGTGTAAATGACAAACAGCTTTCTACAATGAACATGGAAACAGGAAAAAGGTTATTCAATGAATAAACAGTAAAGATCTTTATTGGCAATACATTTAGCATGACCCTAAAACCAGATGACCCATAATCCAGATAGGTCAGGAGGCAGTAGCATGTTTTTAAATCAGACAGTGTTGCCCTGATCTGCTACCAGTACAACTTGAGAACTTCTCTTGTGCAGAACCTGTTGACATTCAGTTACATGCAATTCGTATCTGTGTACACTTTTCAGATATACTCAGATTCAGTCACCTGTAGTACCAGCAAGGAAGAACAGTTTCAGCACTGTTCTGGACAAAATGTGGGAAAAGATTAGTATCTGTTCTTCCAGTGTTGCATACATTTTTGAGATGAATTTTGGGAGCAGGACAGAGAAAATTCTGTCTGGTGGAAAAGTGTTTTCTTTTAAAGTAATTAATAATTAGTCAGTCAGTCATTCTCAGTTATTCCTGGCCTTGACCTTACTTCTTAGCACTCAGTCCTCCTTCCAATCTATACATCAAAATTCAACTGAAGTTTTCATTAACTAGGCGTAAGCAGTATACTACTTACTGGCTACTCCAGCAGAAGTACAACATAGGCTGGGATTTTCCAGTTTCGGTATCTCGCTTGCTTTGTGAAAAGGTGGTCACAAACCTTGACTGATCTTTTCTTTTATTCATTCACAGGACGAGGGCATTGCTAGCTCGGTCAACATGCATTGTCTATTCCTAAGTTAAGAGACAACCACATTCCTGTGGGTCTTGAATCACATGTAGGCCAGGCCAGGTAAGGATGGCTGTTTCCTTCCCTAAACTGGTTTCACGGTCATAGTTAAACTCTTAATTGCAGGGGGCTTTAATTTTGTTTTATTGAATTCTGCCATGGCAGAAATTGAACATGGGTCCCCAGAACATTACCTGGGTCTCTAGATTATCAGGCCTGTGATAATACCCCTAAACCGTCACCTCCCCACTGTACCTTCCTCCAATCAGGCAGTTGAGGACTGCAGTGATAAAGTCCCACATAGGAGGTTATTGAACAAAATTAGGGCGCATGGTATTGGGGGCAAAGTACTAACTTGGATTGAAAGTTGGTTGGCTGATAGGAAACAAAGAGTAGTGATAAACGGCTCAATTTCGGAATGGCAGACAGTGACCAGTGGGGTACCGCAGGGATCAGTGCTGGGACCGCAGCTTTTTACAACATATGTTAATGATATAGAAGATGGTATTAGTAATAACATTAGCAAATTTGCTGATGATACTAAGCTGGGTGGCAGGGTGAAATGTGAGGAGGATGTTAGGAGATTACAGGGTGACCTGGACAGGTTAGGTGAGTGGTCAGATACATGGCAGATGCAGTTTAATGTGGATAAATGTATGGTTATCCACTTTGGTGGCAAGAACAGGAAGGCAGATTACCAGCTAAATGGCATCAATTTAGGTAAAGGGGCAGTACAAAGAGATCTGGGTGTTCTTGTACACCAGTCAATGAAGGTAAGCATGCAGGTACAGCAGGTAGTGAAGAAGGCTAATAGCATGCTGGCCTTCATAACAAGAGGGATTGAGTATAGAAGCAAAGAGGTTCTTCTGCAGCTGTACATGGTCCTGGTAAGACCACACCTCGAGTACTGTGTGCAGTTCTGGTCTCCAAATTTGAGGAAAGACATTCTGACTATTAAGGGAATGCAGCATAGGTTCACAAGGTCAATTCCTGGAATGGCGGGATTACCTTATGCTGAGAGACTGGAGCAACTGGGCTTGTATACCCTTGAGTTTAGATTGAGAGGGGATCTGATTGAGACATATAAGATTATTAAAGGATTGGACACTCTGGAGGCAGGAAACATGTTTCCGCTGATGGGTGAGTGCCGAACCAGAAGACACAGCTTAAAAATATGGGGTAGACCATTTAGGACAGAGATGAGGAGAAACTTCTTCACCCAGAGAGTGGTGGCTTTGTGGAATGCTCTGCCCCAGAGGGCAGTTGAGGCCCAGTCTCTGGGTTCATTTAAGAAAGAGTTGGATAGAGCTCTCAAGGATAGTGGAATCAAGGGTTATGGAGATAAGGCAGGAACAGGATACTGACTAAGGATGATCAGCCATGATCATATTGAATGATGGTGCAGGCTCGAAGGGCAGAATGGCCTACTCCTGCACCTATTGTCTATTAACTCTTCTGAAGCTGAAATCCTGCCCAGCAAGTGTTAGCCAATCAGAGGCGAGCAGCTCCCGCACTTCACAGTGTCACCAAAGTGTGCGTCCTGGGGTGACACTCAACATCACAAGGACCGACGTCTCGCGTGAGTATTTCCCTTTTGGGGTTGGAGGGGGTTTCTGAGGATGGGGGACATGAGAGGGGGTATAGAGGCAGGTAGGGTAGCTCTTCGTGGCCCTGCCCTGTATCCAGTGACACAACTGTGCACAAATTAGCACTCCATTCCTGCTAACTGGCAGTCTCCCTGTATGAGTTTACCAGCCAGGTGGTCTAACTCTTATTCATCCCACTTGGAGTTGAATTACTGTAGCCAAGGTGGGAACAGATCCAACAATAAGTTGACTTTGGGCCTTTTCCCCCCAGAACATAATTCATACAGAGGTGGGATAGAAGAACGATTCTGGGAATTAAGTTGTCTTCCCACCTCCATGACTGGATGATTCTACAGATAAAATCAATGAGTGAATGAACAAGGACTTTTGGATGCCCAATCTACCAGCCTTCCCAACCTCTGAACATAATCTATACACAGCAACATTGGGAGAAGTCTGACGTAACCCACAAATACCATGTGGGAACAGGAAAAGTGTTATTTTAAACTAGGAGCGAAAATCAGAGTCAAGTTCATTCTCAAGCCCCAATGGTGGAAATGGCTAAAAATGGCTTCATTAGCTCTCTGAAGTAAATTGGCTTCTTTACATCTGAAACTTAAGAAAATGTCAGATCTGGAGCAAACAAAAGCTGGTGGGTATGGGTAGGGAGCGAACAGGAGGGAGGTAGTCACAAGAAGGGCGAGAACAATATATTGATGAACATTTCCAAAATTATTTCACAAGCTATCTGTATTGTGGGCAGCCAGGTTACTGCATTCTGATATTCCAATAAAAGGCAAAAGAAAAAATTGTGTCAACATTTAAAACCTTCCACATCCCCACACAGTTTCACACAACTGCATTATAGCAGATTTGGTACCAATAGCAATAATGTATAATCCCCAACATAATGAAATAAAAGTTCCTGCAAGTGAATTTGTTTGCATTGACATTTCAATAAAAGTAGAATACAATGCAACAAAGCTGAAAAAAAGAGGATAAATAAAAAAAAATGCAAGGAGGAAACAGATTTTAATTTTCAATAGCTTCAGGATTATCTGAGCTTATAACCCTAGACAGAAATATATCTACACTGCAGATATCTCCTGGTGCTGTGTAATAGAAATATCAACAGGTTGATAAGCTATTATGTAGATTCAGATTCTTTGCTGTTTTTGGTCATATTGGCAAGGAGATCCAGCTCACTTTAAGGTTCAATTTCTTCAGTCACAACATTTATTATCACATCCTCATTGCTCCGGCGAACCACTATTGACAGGTTTGGATCCTTTTTAATGGCTTCACTGACGTCACTGGATGAAGTCACCGATTGTTTATTAATACTAATAATCACATCATTGTCCTTCAGGCCTCCCCTGGGAAGGAAAATAAGAGAATGGCTCATTATTCTGGATTCATTTGACATACACAGACAGACTCAGTGCCATTTTACTGCTCTCCAAATATGTTTTCGTATCTGCTTACACTACACAAAACTTCTGCCAGTGGAATGAGGAACAGGAAAAGACAAATATGCACGAGGATGGCAACCATCATCAGCCATCAACAATAGTTGATGGTTACATTTTTCAAAAGTGGAATTTGCATGTTCTCACCTGGTCTGCATGGATTTTCACCGGGTGCTCCAGTTTCCTCCCACAGTCCAGGTTACATGGATTGACCAATTTAAATTGCCAGAAGTGTTCAGGGATGTGCAAGCTAGGTGGATTAGTCAGGCTAAATGAGGGGTTACAGGGACTTGGGGGCACGGGGGGGTGGGGGGAAGGTGGTGTTGGAATGCTCTGCAGAGGGTCAGTCCAGCCTCGATGAACTGATTGGCCTCTTTCCGCACTGTACACTTTCATTGCTTCTATGACCATTTGACCCAACTTAACTCATCTGTCCTCAAGGTTTCTACAGCTCTCAGCATGGCTTTCAACTGTAACTTAAACAATCTTAAACAATTCAAAACACTTTAAAAACTTCTCAATAATAGGGAAATGCCAGAAAAACTCAGCAGCACCATAAACATTTCTGTTCTGAAGAAAAGTCATGTAGTCTTCCACGAGATTAAAGCTCATACATTAACACCAGTTGCTGTGGTGTCCCGAGAATTGTGATGATCTTATAACGAATTCTAAGTTAAGAGACACCCTCTCTTTCTATTACTTTCTTACTGTCAAAGACCATGGTTTTCTATCAACATTGTGAACTATTCTTCTGCCCTAACAACTAAAGGTCTGGAGAAACAACAGTTCTGGTAGCATCTGTAGTCACAGTAAAACAGTGAACGTTTCAAGTCCAATATGACTTTTCATCAAAAATAAATATTTATGACCTCTTGCTTTGGATCTCGCCACTTCAGCAGGAACACAACAATTTCCTTCCAGCTTGCATTAGAAACTTTCAAAAGCTGCTACTTTTTTTGGAACTATCTTGCACTCTTCAATTCCTGGGTAGTCTCTTCCTGTTGACATGCACATAAGTCAGCTGGTAAACACTGAAAATGAAAAAACCTTGTACAGAACAGAATAAGATTGTGACATTGCAATTGCTCATGTCTCAAGTAGACATTACTATCAATATTATTGGATGACACAGGGAGACAAACTTGGGAGATGGCGAAACTAGGGTCTTAAGATGGTACCTTCCCTTCCTTTTCCCCTACCAGTTAGCCCCTTGGCATGCATTCATATAGGGAGCATATCAACTTGCTGGTGAATGCACTGGCTCTGTTCATGTTTACTCAAATAAACTGTATCTCATTGATTGTCCAAGAAAAACTGGAGAGGAACAATTAGATGACTTGAGTACTAGTGGTATTTCAGCAAGATAGCTCCAAATATAAAAAGGTCCTAAGAATGTTCCATTCAAAATTACAGGAGTTGGGAACTAACTAGGTAGTTGCTAATAAACATTTTGCTCTACTTCCCTTATTTATTATTTGTTAGCTGTACTTATTTTCAAGTAGCTGTTTAATCTTAAATTTTAAATTATACTCGGAGATTTGGAAGGAAGAAATATTTCACAAAGATCTTCTTGAACACAAATGCATAAAATACTATAACTGTGGGAAATATCTAATCTGGAGAAAGACTGCTCGCTTAACAGAAGCCTAGATATAGAAAATAGGAACGGAAGTAGGCCATTCAGTCCTCTGAGCCTGCTCTGCCATTCAATAAGATTATGGCCAATGATCCATTTCAGTACACTGTTCTTACTTTTACCTGAACCCTTTGATCATTTTAACCCTAAGAATTGTATCTAACTCCTTCCTTGAAACTTTCAATGTTTTGCCATCAACTGCTTTCTGTGGCAGAGAATTCCACAGACTCATAACTCTCTGGGTGAAGACTTATCTTATCTCAGTCCTAACTGGCCTACCCCATATCCTCAGATTGCGACGCTCCACATGCACTAACGCTTGGCAAGTTTGAAAAGGTATTCATTATATCATTTAGAGGAAAATTTCCAACCTCAGCTTGCAAAACTGGAATCAAACAATTTCACAGCCCCATAATCACTGTGTATTTTGGCAGCAGGCAAAGTCTGGGTGCAGAGTGTGGACTGTGGTAGTTTGGGTTCTGAGTGACTTAAGTTCATAACAGGGTTCTAAATAGTGTAGCCCCAAAGAGCAGTTCAGATGGGGAGGTGAAGGCCTAACGGCGTTATTGCTGGATTGATCGTTCAGAGAGTCAGATAATGCTCTGGGGACCCAGGTTCGAATCTTGCCAAAGCAGATGGCGGAATTTGAAATCAATTAAAAATAATCTGGAATGAAAAGTCAAACATTGACTAATGGAATCCATTGTAGATTGTCAGAAAAACCCATCTGGTTCACTAGTGTCTTTCGGGAAGGAAACTGCTGCTTGTACCTGATCTGGCCTATACATGACTCCTGACCCAAAGCAATGTGGCTGAATCTTAACTGCCCTCTAGACAATTAAGGATAGGCAATAAATGTTAGCCTGGCCAGTAACGCCCTTATCCCATGCATGAATTTTTAAAAAAAAGCATAGCCCTGACCTGCTCCAGGAGGTGGCCTGTGACCTTTGGAGTCCATTTTCAGTTTGACAGCAGTCCTTCAGCTATTCTTTTGTACATTTTTTAATGCCAAATTTTGGCACTCTATTATTTCCCTGTTGCACCGGTGTTATTATTGTCTGACTTTTGAAAAACAAAATCGTGCAACCGCTCTGTAAATCACCACGATAGCACAATTCATCGCTTGCATCCTTCACTCTAATTCAGACCTTATCACATCCATGTCAACTATTGTGAAGCACTACCAGAGATCTGCATCTGATTATATATCTGCTCCATTGCTAACAGCACTTACTTCAAGCTCCATAATATCACCCAATTCCACTGCTGGACAGGGTAGATGTTGGGAAGAGGTTTCATTGGTTGGAGAGACTAGGACCCGAGGGGACAGCCTTAGAGTAAAGGGAAGATCTTTTAGAAAGGAGATAAAGAGAAACTTCTTTAGCCAGACAGTGGTGAAACTATGGATGAATTCATTGCTACAGAAGGCTGTGGAGGCCAGGTCATTGAGTATTTTCAAGATGGAAATAAACAGGTTCTCGAGTATCAGCAGAATCAAGGGTTATGTGGAGAAAGCAGGAGAATGGGAGTGAGAAACTTATAAGCCATGACTGAATGGTGGACCAGACTCAATGGACTGAATGGCCTAATTTCTGCTCCTGTGTCTTATTTTTAATTATAATGTATAATGGCATACATAAGATTGGGTCACCAGAATAGACATTATACCAATATCAAACACCTACATACTCCCTAACACACAAAATGAAATGTATTTCAGTAGAAGCCTAAGTTTCAACAATTCATAGAAGACAACAAAATAATTTGTTGGCATTTCAATACTAAAACCTTAGTTCATATTTACCTAGTTTTAAACAAAAGTTCCATTAAATTTAGCACCATCTATTTCATTTTGAAGTAACTTGACCTATCACAGGTGAATTCCTTTACAAACCATTGATTGGGATGATGGAATCCATCCGACAGATATGCAACTGGACAGGGGACTGAGGAAAAAAAAGTCCAGAAGCTCTGGTTTTTGTCAGAAGCAGCAGCAGCAGCAGCAGCAGCAGCAATCAGGGAAGAATACAGTAGAGTAATATTTCCTGTTACCACAGGTTAATTATTACTGCTTAAAGCCTTTGGAAATCCCTGAAATTTCACTTTAAAGTGGATTCAGTCTTTCAAGAGCAGTTGCAGGATTTTAGATCTGGGAATGTACATTGTATCATTTTTCTCCTGGCCTCTTATTTAGAATATCATACCTCAATCTGAAAGCCGCTCTGTTCTAAAGCCTCCAAATAACATTGGCAAACTTTTGGGAGAAGATTTGTAGCTCGGGTGCTCGTTGTTGTGGTCCTGTTTGCCGAGCTGGGAATTTGTGATGCAGACGTTTCGTCCCCTGTCTAGGTGACATCCTCAGTGCTTGGGAGCCTCCTGTGAAGCACTTGTGATGTTTCCTCCTGCATTTATAGTGATTTGTACCTGCCGCTTCCTGTTGTCAGAGAACAGCCAGGGAATTCCTAGAGGCATGGCACTCATCCACAGATTCAATCAATAAGCACATCGACCTGGACCCAATATACCGGCCACTGCAATGGACAGCTGGAACTGACAACCGGAAGCGGCAGATTCAAACCACTACAAATGCCAGAGGAAACATCACAGAAGCGCTTCACAGGAGGCTCCCAAGCACTAAGGATGTCACCTAGACAGGGGACGAAACGTCTGCAACACAAATTCCCAGCTCGGCAAACAGAACCACAACAACATTGGCATAAAAATGAGTTTTTTAATAATAATTTCCAACTTGGATTTGCTTTAATTTTTAAAATTAAGGAACGTTGGGCATTTCAATGTAATGCCCATCATTATGGAGTAAAAGTCAATGCAATTCAATGGTTTTCATACCAAATAGTTTTCTAGAAGGATTCAGATGAGAGCTTAGAAGTACAAGGCATGTTTAAACAAATGGAAGTTATTTCCTTCACTTACCTGGAAGCTGGTGTTCGTGGAAGGACCTCAATGATGTAGGCTCCAGCATTAACATCAGGAAAATCCTTCTGACGCTCTTTCAGTTCCTTTGCAAGGCTGAAAAACAACTAAGACTCTGAAAAACTATACAAATTCACATAGAAAGCTTCACCAAATCTCTCTTATTTAGCAATTTTACTTTTTGGTCAAAGCAAGATTATCTTCCCATAATGGGATACTGAACCCAGATGCTGAGATGGATCACTACTATGTTTGAAGTTATTGTGGTAACAATCTGAGTCAATTTGTTTCATAAATTTAAGTAGAAAAACCATTGAATATCATGCAAATGATTCTACACTTGCTATCAACCTAGCATTAATTTTGATTGGTCCGCCACATTTATTTCTCTAATTTTGTCGCTTGATTCAACTAAATTGAAGATTTTTCTCATTCCCATACTGTTGCTTCCAAATCCATCCTTGTCCCATTGCTCTTCAGCTACACTTTTCCCTGTGATACTGTCATCTTTAGGCATACGGTCAGCTTTCCCAAAAAGAAACACCCTGATTCTACCACCCTACCAGTATCTCTGGTGGACATCCCCATTTGAGCTATAAAGTACTCCTGCGCAAAGCTAGAAGATTGTAACCAGTAGTTGCAACAACTTTCAATGCATCTCATATCTCAAGTTCAGGTTCAAATTTAACAATTAACACAGCGTTCATTACAACAGCATCCATTTTTTCTTCATAAAATTAACTCCTGAGCATATGCATTAAGCTTGAGATTCTACATTAATTTGCAAGAAATTTACGACTTCAGAGATTTCAGATTTCACTGGCTCCTTGTTAGCTGAGAGTTCCTTTGATACAGGTTTTTAAATTGTCTCAATTGCAGACTCCCTTTGCCCTCTTGCAGCTTCCTTCTTCCCCCACATCCCACTACAGCCTCATTGTGTCCTCAACCTGTGCACAGCCTCCCACTTTGAGAGTCCCCATTCTCCTTGCAGTCTTTGTTCACCCATCCTCCCTGGGTTGCTTCCCCACCCCCCCCCGTCCCATCCCCAGATGCTCCTTCCCCACTTCAAATGCCCTTTCACCCCCTCGCCCACCCCCATAGCCCTTTCATTCATGGGGAACTACGGGAAGAAAGTCCAGTATGCAGGGTCAGAACGTAATTAGAAAAGCCAATAAAATACTACTATTCATTGTGAGGGGATGTGAATACAAAAGGAGGCAGGTTGTGCTCCAGTTGTACAGGGTATTAGTGAAACCACATCTGGAGTACTGTGTACAGTACTGATCACCTTACTTAAGGAAGGAAATGCATTGGAAGCTGTTCAGACATTTGCCAAACTAATTCCCTTGGATTGAGTGGACTGTCTTATCAGGAAAGGTCAGACAGATTGGGCTTCTACCTGCTGGGAGTGTAGTCAGTAAGAAGTGACTTAATTGAAACATACAGGGTCTTGATAGGGTAGATGTGGAGAGGATGTTTCTTGTTGTTGAAAAATCCAGAACAATTTACAAATAAAGGGTGATTTTGTTTTCACAAAGATTGAGTCAGATATCTCCACCATCCCTAAAGTTCATTCAAAACTCTTGTTTTCCACATCCAATTCTGCAATAAGTTCTATTAGTTCACAGAGTTTGTCCTACATTAACTGTCAGTCCACAGTACAATATAAAATTCTCATCCTTCTATTTACTTCCATGCACTGTCTTGTCATTTCTATAATGCTGCAAGCCACCTCTCAAATACCACCATCAGGGATCGGCATGTAAAGACGAAAAGTCCTGCATAATATGAAATACCCATTACAATCCATGAAAATATACAACTATATTAAGATAAATCAGTAATTTTCTTTTTTCCATGATCTTAATAAACTGACTAGATCCTAAAAGAATCAGGATTTGCCAAGTACATTTGTATGGTCCTATATAATTTGTCCCATAAGTATGACTGAAAATCCTTTTCAGAGGACAAACTATCTTAACAAATCAATGTCACCAGTACATTCAAGATCTATTGGTAATTCCCAAAGTGACCAGCTTAAAAAATTTTGATCCATTTTATATTGAATTACCAGAATTGTGTTTCTTTTGAGCCTCCAATATAAAACATTGCAGTAATGTAGCTTAGGAGCAAATGAAGAGTTAAGCCAATTTCATAGTTTTTAAAAGTTATATTCATTCAGCAGCAAGCATTTATCACATCTTAATGCTTAGCAGTTAATTGCAGTCACGTTAGGCATAACTATTTATAGCACAAGGTGAAGTAACTAAAAATCAATGCTCAACCAAAGTAGTGGACTTCGGTGTCAGCCTCTACTGGAGTGCTGAATGGCTATTTGACCCAATAGTGACAAGCTTACAATTTTGCCAACCCAATAGAAAATAGTCAATCAATGCTAAGTATTCATATCATATTAACCATCAAGAGGGTAAGTGGCTTACAGCTTCATATTCCAGAGGGTGATTGTTTACAATGAAACAGAAACAGGACAAAATAGTTTAGGATTCATATTACAAACCTCCAACACAAATTGTAACCTTTAAAAACTAGCTTATTTTACAGCTCTAGCTCCATGCAAAACATCTCCCAGGCTTACTCACCTAGGGGTAAGTGTAATCATCCTAACGCCTAGATATCTCTTTTTTATTGGAACCTGCCCTGAAAAAAACAACATAAGAAAACAAATTTAGTTGGAAAGGAATATTCCTCTGGTAAACATTAGATTTACGAACACATTTTACATGATCGTTGTCTACCCAGATTTTCAATGTATCTATTAGAATATTATTGGGCCATCAAAAAATAAGTGTTATTCCTTTAACCTTATAATTTCACCAGAGACACTTAACAATGGAAATTCTCACAAACACTCTTATAATGTTGTTACATAAAGCAAATGAAAGAATCCTGACACAAAATTATTAGTGCATAATTGGGAAAGGAATTGTGCAACTGTTGTTTCTCAAAAATGTTCCAGCCCAAAGTTGCCATCGTTTGAGGTTAGCAGGGAAAAAAAAAATCTTTGTACTGTTTAAGACCTGCATTAATTAAAAGATGCGAGTCAGAACACATTTTGGAGTTACAATACAGGGCTCTCTTAACAACAGGCTATTGATTGCAAAGAGATTGCTTTACAAATTTCTTGTTTTAAGTGACAATATTGCAGTTATGAAAGAGGGAACAATTTGTTCATGTTATTAATGAACATCTGGCAGTAACTTCAAACAAGAAGAAAGTTAGCCACCAGGATACTCAAACACCAGCTAGCCACAAAAAGACACGACCCTCTCTCCTTCATATCCCTACACACGGATAAAAAAAAACACCAATTCGACTGGGACAACACATCTATCCTGGGACAGGCTAAGTAAAGACATGCCAGAGAATTCCGAGAGTCCTGGCACTCCAACCACAATGCCATAAACAAACACATAGATCACGATACCATCTATCAACCCCTCAGAATGTGAACAGGAAATGACATCACTACAAACCCCAGGAACCCCATCTAGGGCAAACATATAAATAGAAAGCAAGAGATAACAGCTTCGCTTCACTTGGAGGTTGCCACTGATGATGTTACCCAGCCAGGTAATGAAACATCTGGATATCAAACCTACAGCTCAGCGAGCAAACCGACACCCTAAACCTCAACCTGAGCTACAAACCTTCACAAACCTTGCAAAAAGTAACTTCAATCAATGCAGATAGACAGAACCTCCACTTAAGTCTTGTCCATTCTTTCAATTTATCTATATAATGACTAGAAGTCTGAGCCATTAGGAATCAAACTTAATTGAAGACATTTTTGAAAATTGGCAATGGATAACATAATGCCATTAAAAGTGGGCTCATGTTTTGGTTCTTCTACTCTGACATTAACATAGGCTCTAGCTCGAAAGTGGACAGCATTGTCTCATATGAATCCAATTTTCAAACAATTGCACTAAAAGAAATATAGTGCCTGTCAGCATTTGCAAGGGATAAATAATATCAGTACATATTAATGTCCTAAAGTAATTATAATTCTAGAAGCCATCTACTTATTCAACCTGAAGAATGGTGAACTATCTTTGCAACACTTAGTGCAGTGAGTCACAACTGGGACAATCTAAAGAAAATGTACAGTGTGATTTATGGGCCCTTCTATAAAATTCTCTATTATCCACTAAAACATAAAATGTCAAGATTTTGATTCACCTTTTTCCTGACAGTATTTTAAATACAAGACTGTTTTGATCCAGAGAGTGCATGAAGTTTCTCTTCTTTATTTGTCTTTTTCTCTTTTCAATTGTGGATTTTAATGAGAGCTCCATATTTGTTTGAGAACCTAGTGCACCCCACACCAATCCCCACCCCAAAATCTGATGAGGGTCCTTGATTTTGGCTGTAAGCCACCTTTGTAAATTGGGAGTCTGAAATGGTAATTCATAGCTCCTTTTCACATTGATGTACTATATATATGTCAATTGCACACTTCCTACTCCCACTTCCAAGTTGCACTATTATTGTCCAAGTTTCCTTCACATGACTGTTGTCTCTGTTTCTGTTCCATTATTATTGCTTCCTTGCCATTTGTTACATTATGGCTGTCCTTACCTCCTTCACATGACTAACACCATTACCTAACTGTCACAGCTTCTCGAAGCCTACAAAATAGACTAATGGTTACAACTGTCACTTCACAAACACAGTATTAGAAATTTGAGATGATTCCAGCATGGTTTCCAAGGTCATACTTGGTGATTTTCAATTAAAAATGACTGCACCATCTGCTGGATCAGAGCTGGATGTGCAATGTAGCATGAATTTGTTCTCCAATGGAAGCGAATACTTTAGCTTTACAATCAGCACAAGGAGAACTGAAGTTAATGTACCAGCCTGCTCTAGAAAGCCTATCTCAAACCCAACATTTCAATCCATGACCAGAACCCATCAACAGTGGCTAAGTTCATTCATCTCAGTAGCTCAATGCCTCGGGGCTCTCTGTGGATGAGACACAGGCAACCTTCGAACATCAGTCAGAGAAGGAACAAGAGTACATCTGCCGACCAAACTTAAGAGCCTAGATGGCAATAATCCTGCCAACTTTGTTCTTTGTATATCGACCATGGACTGCGCTCGAATGCCAGGACAAGAAGCTCTAATACCTTCATGCGAGCTGCCTGCAGAGGTTTCTGTAGTTCAGATGGCAGGGCAAAATACCAGGCAACAAGGTACTCGCCTAAGTTGGCCTGCCAAAAAATCCACACCAGTTTGAGACCATTACAACAAAGTTGGGATGCCTGTGTAATCAGAATGCCTGACACTCACTCACCAAAAGAAAACTTGTACGGGGTATTCAAGCTTGTGGCGAGTGCTCATTACCATAAGGACACACTGAATGCTTCATTTAGGAGCTTTAATATCTGCATGGAATCCAAGGAGAAAACTCCCCATGATTGCTGCACCTCTACAGCCAAGTACAATCACACAGCACAGAAACAGATCCTTTGGTCCAATCAATCCATGCCAAATATAATCCCAAACTAAACTCGACCCACCTGCCTAGTCTGGCTCATATCCCTCCAACTCTTTCCTATTCATGTACTTACCCAAGGGTCGTTTAAACATTGTAATTGTATCCACATTCATCACTTCCTCAGGAAGTTCATTCCACATGCGAACCACCTTCTGTGGAAAGAATTTCCCCTCATGTCATGTCTTTTTTAAATCACTCTCCTCTCACCTTAAAAACAAACAGTGTCCCCCAAGTCTTGAAATGCCCCATCCTAGAGAAAAGACAACTACCAACTTTAATCGACAGTTTTTCTTATACACCTCTATCAGGTCACCGCTCAACCTCCTACGCTCCAGTGAAATAAATCCCAGCCTATCTTTATAACTCAAATCTTCCATATCCGGCAACGTCCTGATAAATCTCTTGAACCCTCTCCAACTTAATAATGCCCTCCTTATAACTGGGAGACCAGAGTTAGACACAGATTTCCAGAGGAAGCTGTATGTTTCTTCTGGAATAAAGTGCATATCCGAGGCAGAGAGAAAATGTAAGGAGAGGAAATCCAAGCTAACAATCCTTCAAAAGCTCAACTGCTTGCAGTAGCTTATCTGATTTGTAGCACATAAATGTAAACAAACAAGGTAGTCTGCCATTCAACAAGATAATGGCTGATATGATTGTAACCTCAAATCTGCATTCATGCCTACCAGCTTTCACTCCTTAGTGAACAAGAATCTTTCTACCTCAGCCTTAAAAAGTATTCAAGTATTATGCCTCCACCACCTTTTCAGAATGTGATTTGCTCCTTTGTCCATCTTTGAAACAAACCTATGAAGAGGTCAGAAGATGACTGGCCCAGTGTGAGCGTCAATGAGCAGGTTATTGTTGAGAAATTTCCAGTTGATAGCTGGGGTCATTGACAGTGCTGATAGTGTAGGCTGATAGGACAGTAATTGGCTGAATTGATTTGCCCCACTCTTTGCACAGGACAGAATTGTATAATTTCCCATATTGTCAGGCAGATGCCAATGTTGTAGCTGTATCGGAATAAGGGCTCCGCTACAACGAAGCCCATTTGTAACCAACTCTAACAGAGTCATTTAGATTAGATTAGATTACTTACAGTGTGGAAAACAGGCCCTTCGGCCCAACAAGTCCACACCACCCCGCCGAAGCACAACCCACCCATACCCCTACATCAACCCCTACCTAACACTACGGGCAATTTAGCATGGCCAATTCACCTGGCCTGCACATTTTTGGAGTGTGGGAGGAAACCGGAGCACCCGGAGGAAACCCACGCAGACACAGGGAGAACATGCAAACTCCACACAGAGAGCCGCCTGAGGCGGGAAATGAACCCGGGTCTCTGGCGGTGTGAGGCAACAGTGCTAACCACTGTGCCACCGTGCTGCCCAAATCCAAAATGATTTCCACATCCCTGGCATCTGTTCATCTATCTGCATTTTCTTCCTTGTCCAACTATAATCACATTTTCCTTTAGAAAGGGTTAAACATTTCCATCTCAGCTGCTCAAGTATGAGCAATCCTGTGCACGCTAGGAATTTGTGCATGACTGGCCAGACCCACTGCATGAGCCAAAATATCCAAGGGACAGAAATAAATTACTTTGAGCCCATCAACCCAAGCTGGATATGAATTCAGACTGCACGGAAGGACCAACCAATATGATAACCAATTGAGTATTCAGAAAGTTTTCTATTTGAGAACCAATTTGTATTTTCTGGAACTACCTTAATATTCACCAAAGCTTTGGTATGGTTTCTTCATTGTCCCACACCGGTACCCTCCTTTGTCCTCTTGAACAAGCAGTGAGCGATCCCAGATGCTATCAATGGCAGTTTGCAATTAGTTGATGGACAAGAGCAACACATGCTAATCCTGATTTCTAATTCTGCTTCAGGAGAATTCTCCTTTTGGGAAATCTCAACTGCCAAACACTTCTCAGCACAGAGTGCCAGGACATGATCTCACCACAAATGGATGCTTTAACTATATTGATTTCAGATTTTGTAACTTCCAAAATTCCAGAAGAAAATTTAGAAATGTCACAGCACATTAAAATAAATTTATTAAAATAAATTAAAAAGAGCAAAAAAATCTGGAGTATACCTTTCGCTTGTCGGTCATAAGATTCAACTAAAAACTGTCGAATTTTGTCTGATGGAATTGCAAATGATATTCCAGCAGTCACCTTCAAGGTATTAATTCCAACAACTTCACCATCCTAAATGAAACAGCATACAGACATGCAATTAACCAGTTACTTTGTCAGAATATAGAAACTTATTTGCATTAGGCAGAAATCCACACAGAGTGCAAAGAAATTGAGAAATGTGAAGTGGTCATGTACATTTCTGTCTCAGTGTCAATGCAGGGTTAGGTTAAAATCCCAACAACTATTTTGAAATCTTCTTTGAAAGATTAGTGTACAATTATAAAGAGAAAAATGTAATAAAGCCTAATGAAAATTAGGCTGTTATCACACAAATCAGAAAAAAAAAGACTCTTACCAAATTCACCAATGGTCCCCCCGAGTTTCCATACTATGGAATAGAAGAGAAATAATTTTCAAGTTAAGATATGGATTATGGCAAAAGTTTATGAGTTAATTCTTTTCCCCCCCCCACATAAAAGTGCACCTCTGTCAAACATACATTGATAATTGCATCCGTCTGAATGTAATCGATATCGGAATTTCGAAGGCCCAGTTCCTTTCCTCCTCGCTGCGTTGTGCTCACTATTCCTGTGGTCACTGTGTTTTGCAGGGAAAAAGGGCTTCCAATGGCAACCACAAACTCACCAGGTCTCAAGTCTGTAGAGCGACCTAGCAGCAGCACTGGCAATTTACCCTAGCAACAAAGTAGCAAAACTGTTATGGCAGTTGCTTGGTTACACTGTGATGTAAATACTGTAAGCCATTAAGAGAAATATGATTAATTATGACTAATTAAAAAATCATGTTTAAATCTCTCTCACATTCTCCAAAATCCACAAACTAGGTGGGGTAATTGATGACAAAGTTTGCTAAATATTCTGTGCCACACCACAGACTGGTGGGATGCATGTTCCTATCTTAATGTTCAGGACAGGGCTGAGGCCCTATAATTTAAGCAGAAAAATTAAGAGGTGAAAAAGTGACTTGGATGAGGAGGCTGAGGGGTGGGTTAGTAAATTTGCAGATGACACAAAGGTTGGAGGTGCCGTCGATAGTATTGAGCACTATTGCAGGCTGCAGTGCGACATTGACAGGACACAGAGCTGGGCTGAGAAATGGCAGATGGAGTTCAACCTGGAGAAATGCGAAGTGATGCATTTTGGAAGGTCAAACTCGAATGCTGAATATAGGATTAGAGACAGGATTCTTGGCAGTGTGGAGGAACAGAGGGATCTGGGTGTGCAAGTACATAGATCCCTCAAAGTTGCCACTCAAGTGGATAGGGTTGTTAAGAAAGCATATGGTGTTTTGGCTTTCATTAACAGGGGGAAATCGAGTTTAAGAGCCATGAGATTTTGCTACAGCTCTACAAGTCCCTGGTGAGATCACACTTGGAGTACTGTGTCCAGTTCTGATTGCCCTACTACAGGAAAAATACAGAGGCTTTGGAGAGGGTGCAAAGAAGGTTTACCGGGATGCTGCCTGGACTCGAGGGCTTGCCTTAAGAAGAGAGGTTGAACAAGCTCAGACTTTTCTCTCTGGAGAGAAGGAGGAAGAGAGGAGACCTGATCGAGGTATACAAGGTAATGAGGGGAATAGATAGAATCAAAAGCCAGAGACTTTTCCCCAATGCAGGACTGACTGGTACGAGTGGTCATAGTTTGAAGATATTAGGAGAGAGGTATCGAGCAGACATCAGAGGGAGGTTCTTTATGCAGAGAGTTGTGAATGTATGAAATGTGATGTCAGCGGTGGCGGTGGAAGCAGAGTCATTAGGGACACTTAAGTTGGACATGCACATGGCTAGCAGTGAGTTGAGGGATGCGTAGATTATTATATTTTACATTACCTTAGCACAATGTCATGGGCCAAAGGGCCTGTTCTGTGCTGTATTTTTCTATGTTCTATGTTCTATGAATCAGTTAAACTGAAAGCTCTGCTCAACTATTAATGCTCAGCAGACAAATATCAAAGACAGAATGCAGTTCTTTCCTCTGCCATTTTTCTCAAGAATAGTGAAGGGGTAGTAGGCCTAAAGTGGGGAATATTTTTAAAAATGTACTCTTTCATGAGAAATGCATATTGTTGTAACTAGTACATGTTGGCCCTCCTTCATTGCACTTGAAACTAAGTAGGCTTGTTAAACTAATTTCAGAGAACAGTTCAGAATAAACCACATTGCTGTGGATCTAAAGTCACGTCAGACTGGCCAAGGGCATTTAATAACTCAGATGTTTTTGTAGTCATCATTTCTAAGACTATGTCCCACAAGGAAAAAGAATAACTGGAGAGAGAATAGGACCCCTCAAAGGGTCAAAGCAGACATGTATGTGTAAAACCGCATGAGATGAACAAGGATCTCAATGATTACCATGGAAAAAGACCAGAATACTTGGGAACCTGGCAAAGTTAGTGGTGATATTTCAGGGCCAGTCCGTATCACAGTAGAGGTGGTGTTGGATGTATTAGAATGTATGAAAGTGGCTAAATCTTCTGGCCCCGACCGGATATATCCAAGAACACTGCAAGAAGCTAGAGAAGAAATTGTGGGAGAGCCAAGCTGATATTTTTGCATCATCGTTAGCCATGGGTGAAGCCTTGGCAGACTGGACGGTAGCAAATGTGTCATTATTCACTAAGGGCTGCAAAGAAAAGCCGAGGAACTATAGACCAGTAAGCTGAACATCTGTGGTGGGCATGTCACTTGAGAAGAGTTTGACGGATTATATACACACACGCATTTGGAAAGACAGGGTTTGAATAGGAGTAGTCAGCATGGCTTTGTGAGTGGGAGATCATGCCTCACAGATTTGTTAGAGTTCTTTAATGAAGTGGCCAGGAAGGTTGATGAGGATAGGGCAGTAGCCACAGCCTATATGGATTTAAGTAAGGCCTTTGATAAGGTCTCATACAGTCGGCTGCGCTGGAAGGTTAGATCGCATGGATTCCAGGGCAAGCTGGAAAACTGGAAACACAATTAGCTTGATTGTAGGAAACAGAGGGTAATAGTGAAAGAATGCTGGTGACTAGTGGAGTGCCTCCGGGGTCAGTGCTGGGCCCATTATTTTTTGCTATATCAATGATTTGGATGAGAATGTACAAGGCATGATTGGCAAGTCTGCTGATGACACAAAAGTAGACAGTATCGTGGACAGTGAGGAAGGTTATCAGAAATTGAAGCAAGACCTTGATCAGCTGGGGAAGTGGGCCAAGAAATGGCAAATAGAGTTTAAAATAGCCAAGTGTGAGATCTTGCATTTTGGAAAGTTAAATCAAGGCAGGAGTTTCATGATGAATGGTAGTGCCTTAAGGAGTGTTGTAGAACAGCGGGATCTTGGAATTCAGGTTCGTAGTTCCCTGAAAGTGGAGTCACAGGTAGACAGGACAGTGAAAGTGGCTTTAGGCACACTGGCCTTCATCAGTCAGGGCATTGAGTATAGATGTTGTAAAGTTATGTTGCAGTTATACAGGATGTTGGTGAGGCCGCACTTGGAGTATCGTGTTCAGTTTTGGTCACCTTGTTATTGTGAGGATAGAGTACAGAAGAAAGAGTACAGGAAAGAGTAAACTGGAAAGAGTACAGAAGAAACTAACAAGGATGTTGTCTGGACTGAATGGTCTGAGTTATAGGGAGACATTAGTTATGCTAGGACATTTTTCTTCAGAGCATAGGAGACTGTGGTGTGGGGGGGGGGGGGGGGGGAAACACCTTATAGAGGTGTATAAGATCATGAGAGGTATGGATAGGGTGAACAAACTCAGTCTTTTTACCCCCCAGTTGGGGTGTCGAGGACTAGATGGCATCAATTTAAGGTTAGAGGGGAAAGACTAAAAGGGAACCTGAGAGGTAACATTTTTTTTTAAAAAAACAGGGTGATACACATATAGAATGAGCTGCCAGCAGAAGTGGTTGAGGCAGGTACACTAACAACATTCAAAAGGCATTTGGATAAATACACAGATAGAAAAGGTTTAGGAAGACATGGGCCAAGTGTAGGGAAATAGGGTTAGAGTGGAATGACATTTTGGTCGGCATGGACCAGTTTGGGCCAAAGGACTTGATTCTGTGTTGTAGGACTCTATGACTCGATTTAGGTATTCAATTTAAATTCCACCAACTGCCATATCTCAAAAGCATTAGCCTAGGCCTCTGGACTACTAGATCAGTGACACTACCACAATACTCACAAGGCCAAACACAACATCCAAATTGAAGTCTTTTACATTTTGTTCACTTGATTTTGGAAAGATCAATACATAATCGGGCCCCCTGCTGAGGTATTTGAATCATTAATAGCTACAGGCAAGGTGCTGGAAGACATGAGTTTGGCTAATGTGTTGCCATTATTTAGAAAAGGCTGTAAGTAAAAGCCAGGGAAATATAGGCCAGTGGTGGGTAAGTTGTTAGAGGAATTCTGAGAGATAGGATTTACATGCATTTGGAAAGCAAGGACTGATCAGGGGTAGTGCATGGGAAAGTGTATCTCATTAACTTGATTGAGTTTTGTTAAAGAGGTGACAAAAAAGATTGATAAAGGCAGAGCGGTAAATGTTGTCTAGATGGCCTTCGTTAGGGTGTTTGACAAGGTTCCGCATAGTAGAGTGATTACTAAGGTTAGATCACATGGAATCTGGATGAAACTAGCCAATTGGATACAAAATTGGCTTGAAGGTTGGAGACAGAGCATGGGGGGGGGGTGGTTTTTCAACTGAAGGCCTGTGGTCAGTGGTGTGCCTCAACAATTAGTACTGAGTCCACTGCTTTTCATCATTTGTATAAATTATTTGGATGTCAATACAGGAGTTATCGTTAGTAAGTTTGCAGATTACACCAAAACAAGTAGTGCAGTGGATAGTGAAGAAAGTTATCTCAGAGTACAACGGGACTTTGATCAAATGGGCTAATGTACAGAGGAGTGGCAGATGAAGTTTAATTTGGATAAATGTGAGGTGTTGCATTTTGGTAAGGTAAACCAGGGCAGGACTTATACAGTTAATGGAAGGGCCTTGAGGAGTGTTGCCAAACAAAGAGACCTAGGAGTGTGCATAGTTCCTTGAAAGTGGAGTCGTAGGTAGACCGCATGGTGAAGAGGGCCTTTGGCATGCTTGCCTTCAGTGGTCATGACACTGACTATAGGTATTGGGATGTCACATTTCAGTTGTACAGGACATTGGTGAGGCCACTTTTGGAATACGGTGTACAATTCTGGTCGCCCTTCTATCGGAAGGATGTTGTTAAACTTGAGAAAGGTGCAGAAAAGGTTTACAAGGATGTTGCTAGGTCTGAAGGGTTTGAGCTATAGGGAGAGGCTGAATAGGCTGGGGCTGGTTTCCTACTGCTGCATCAGAAACTGATGGGTGAGTTTATAGATGTTTATAAAATCATGAAGGGCATGGATAGATTGAATAGCCAAGGTTTTTCTCTGAGGGCTGAGGAGTCCAAAAATAGAGAACATAGGCTTAAGCTGAGAGGCAAAAGATTGAAGACAGAGAGTAGTGCTTGTATGGAATAAGCTACCAGAGGAGTTGGGTACAATTACAACATTTAAACAGGCATCTGGTTGGGTATATGAATAGGAAGGGTATGATTCCACAGCTGACTAAACTGATTTGGTAAACTTCCACCAGAAAAAAAGTGAATTAATTATTTCCTACCACTGACACCTGGGGTTATACAAGTATCAACTGAGCTGACAAGCTGAGACACTGCATTTTAAAAATGCAAAATGTAAAGCATACCAACGATGGATACATTCAAAAATCTGTGGCCCGGGATGAGACTCCTTTTCTCAAGGAAAGTACTGTTGCCTTTCCTAGTTTACTCTTCAAATTGGTCCTTCATGATGCTTTCAGTCATCTAACTCACTACTAACAGCTAATGTCTCTAAGTGCATTTTTGCAAATCCAACATCATGGGGAAAGGATTCTTCCATCAGTTGACTTAATACAACTACCAATGTCTGCATGCAGGGATTTTCTTTTTAATTCCTAAAGTTAACAAATGGAGAAGTGAAATCATTCTCCTGAGTCTGTACCTTCCAATGAAACGCAGTGAGTAAAAAGTAAAATTATTAAGTTAGAACATCATGAAATCTACGGTTTATCTTCATAATCATAATGAGGAATAACAGCTAAGCAAATGATCTGCCATCCTAAAACTAGCTTTGGGTTTTACTATCACTTTGCTAATTTGATAGCATTTTAACCTCACAAATTGTTTAAATTTCTCTAACTGTGCTAATCGTCTGTTGCAAAATTGCAATAGTGGTGTCCTCTCATGAGTTCTTGCTGTTTGTCTTGATAACTTTATTCTAATTTAGTGGTGTAACTACATAGATTTTTTTCAGTTTGATTCACTTCCTGTTTCAGTACCTCATGCCATCCTGTAACTGAGGAACAGGAAAGTAAGGAGAGGTGACAAAGAAACAATCCAGCATGGAAGATATTGAGAAATTAGCACAGAACTATTAACCACACCAATACACTACCTTGGTACAGAAAGTACCCAAATTAGCCTTGATTGCTGCGTGCTTCAGCCTTATCTTTTGCACTGATGTGTTAGCTAGTCATTAAAGATGTGGATTTGTAGACTTCTCCTCCAGTGAGTTGTTTAGTTGGCCATCACTATTCATAATTGGATGTGGCAGACTGCTGAGCTTAGATCTGATCTGTTGAATGGACAGATGCATCTGCAGCAGGTAAACTGATGAAGATGAGGTAGTGTAGATATGTGCCTCATCATCCACTGCAGACCTGAAACTATGAAACTTGACAGGGTCCAGGGTAACCGTTGAGGACTCTTCGGGCACCTCCCTACTCATCTATAACAATGTGCCACCACATCTGATGGATGGGACAGGACTATATCCTGTTCTGAAGGAGGGTCACTAGACCCAACATGTTCACTCTGCTTTCTTTCCACAGATGCTGCCTGATCAAATCGTTGAGGAAGTAACATGTGCTGTGGACAATGGGCAACCAGTGCATGCATTGTACTAAGATTTCAAGAAAACAATTGATAAAGTGCCAGATGAAATATGAAGAAAATAAAAGCTCATGCTCTAGTGACTAGCATTTTGGCATGAATAGAACATTGACTTACTAACTGAAAGCATAGAGTAGACATAAAAGGAGTCATTTTCAGGCAAGATGCAACAAGTGGTGTGCCAGAGAGAATCAGTACCTGGAAGCTCAACCGTTCACAGTTTGTCAATGACTTATATGAAGGGATAGAGGAATAATTCCCAAACTTACTGATGACAAAGAAATAGACAGAAAATTAGGTTGTGAAGAAAATAATAAAGGATGGTACAAAAAGATAGGTTCAACAAATTGGTAAAGATGTGGCAGCTGGAATATATTGTGGGAAAATGTAAAATTTCCTATTTTCATAAAAAATTAAGTATATTTTCTCAATGTTGAGAGATTGCAGAGCTCTAAGTAAAGCCAAGGCAATAGAATATAGTTAGTCGACCATCAAGCCAGAAGCTTGAAGCTGCCTTTACATTGCTGAAGAGATGTATAAATGTAGCAAACTGGAACTCATTAACAAACGGCTCAGTGGTTAGCACTGCTGCCTCACAGTGCCAGGGACCCAGGTTTGATTCCAGCCTTGGGCGAATGTCTGTATGGAGTTTGCACATTCTCCCTATGTCTGCGTGGGTTTCCTCCAGGTCCTCCGGTTTCCTCCCACATTTCAAAGATGCGCAGGTTAAATGAATTGGCCATGCTAAATTGCCCGTAGTATTAGGTGCATTAGTCAGGGGTGAACGTAGGGGAATGGGTCTGGGTGGGTTGCTCGTCAGAGGTCGGTGTGGCCTTGTTGGGCCGAAGGGCCTGTTTCCACACTGTAGGAAATCTAAAAAAAAAGGTGCCTAGAATTAATAAATTCTAACATTTAGCTTTACTTACAGCCAATCTTAGCAAACCCCAGCAGTGTATAATTAACTTGCACCTAGCTGCATTCACTGGGCCATTAAGAGTTGGCAATATGACAGTTTTGGCTTTGCACATGCAAGCTAAGTGAGAAAATGAAGATAATATAATCTTTAAATTTAATCTTATTTTCTATTATTTTATATCAGAATCTTGATAACTGGCTGTGCAATGAAACAACTTTTAGTCAACACTCGTGAAAAATCTGGCAAATATACAGAGCAGCAGGGGAACTGGAATGCAGGTAAATTACTCTGTAAACTTGAACTGATACACAGCTGGCTAGCCAAACTAAACAAAACTCCCCTATGCTGCTGCAGATTCGCTGATGAAGAAAATGGAGAATCCAGCTCAAATGTAGCAATATAAATGTATTCCCTAGTTGGCCATGAACAAAAGTGGACATCTGTTTAGAGGATGCAAAGTCATAGTAAAATAGAAACTTTGCTTTTAAAAAAAAATCACCAGTCATCAGGCATGTAACTTCATTAAAGTATCCTGAATTCTTCATTTCAGATATGAATAAAATATGGACAGCACTGGATATGCTGAAATAGTAAAAAAAGAAACAACTTTAATTGGGTGATCTGACTGTTCAAGGTAAGCAAATAAATCACTAATTCAAGAATTACAAGAGAAAATAGAAAGGTCAGATTCCTGTCACATGCAGCCATATTTGAGTGTAGCAAAACTCTTCCTGAGTTTGAGGGTAACTGAGCACAACTCTGAAAATGCGAATTTAAATAATTGACTCGCTCAGGCGTAGCTTTATAATGAAATATAATCAAAAGTAATACTAGCTGTGATGACGATACTACCTGTATCACATGCCAGTAATAAAGATATTTATGCATCAAATGCATCATGAATCAAATGCAGTTGTATGGCTACGTGCATAATTTAATACAGGCAATGAGTACATCTCCCACCTCCAGGTCCTTTGAGGAAAGCCTGCTTCCTAGGCTGCCTATTATGCACTGACATGGACTGTAGTGGATCTTCCCCAAGATGTGGGACTTGAGAGCACAAAACCCAGTTCTCTGGGAGCTTCCAGCCAATCAGTAGCTTGGCTGCTCAGGCAATGCCTCCAGGGGGAGCAGTGGCTCTGCCAGCACTGTAGCCACAGAAAAGACTCACATCATATTATGCACTGGGTGCTTTGAAGACACGTCATGGTCTAGGCAGATCCTCAACAAACCACCCCCTTTCTAATAGCAGGTCTCTCAAATCAAGCACAGCAAGGAAACTCACACTCGCCAGAAGTCCACAAACAAACAACACAGTTTGCTTTTTGGGTTTCCACATGGTGTCTGCTGCTTATTGAAGATCTGCGGTGGTGAGGAAGGGTCTTTGGTTGGGTATTAGTTGCCCACTTAAAGACTTCAATTATTAACAAGATACCACCAAGCCTTCCCATGGCACACTTAGATCAGGCTGAAGCATGAAACCAGTGATGAACCTGCACATCAATTGAACCATTGAACAATTAAAATGCTCCATGCTCATAAATGCACCTTTTGGGGGGGGGGGGGGGGGGGGGGGGGGCACGGTGGTTAGCACTGCTACCTCACAGCGTGAGGGACCTGGGTTCGATTCCAGCCTCGGGTGACCATCTGTGTGGAGTTTGCACGTTCTCTCCGTGTCTGTGTGGGTTTCCTCCCACAGTCCAAAGATGTGCTTTGTGAAGGTACTGGGGTGGACAAAGTTGAAAATCATACAACACTGGGTTATAGTCCATGAGGTTTATTTGGAAACACTAGCTGTTCGAGCGCTGCTCCTTCATCAGGTAACTGTGGAGCAGGATCATAAGACACAGAATTTATATCTTACAGGAGTCGAGTGCTGGTCATAAACCAGCTGATGGCCGCCATGCTGTGGTACTGGCTGGTCACTTTGGTCCCTCCTCCTGGCTTTGTTGCTGACATGCAGAGACCGTTGGTCGACTTCTTCTGGGACAAAAAGATGCACTGGGTTGCCGCGCAGGTTCTGAGTCTCCCTATTGAGGAGGGCGGTCAGTCGCTGGTGTGCATCCACACCCAGGTTGCGACGTTCCGCCTTCAGACCTTGCAGCAATACCTTTACATCGAGCCTCCTCCTAGGTGGTGCACCCTGGCGACGTATTTTTTCCACCAGGTGTGTAACCTCAACTACGACACACAGCTCCTGTTCATCGACCGTGACGGTTTGGAGGTCGCCCTCAAGACGCTGCCTGTCTTTTACCAGGACCTGATCACTGTCTGGAACATGGTCGAATCACGTCGCACCTACCCTCCGGCTGGAGTAGCGGCTGTCGTCAGGGAGCCGTTGCTCAGGAATCCGCACCTCTGTACTCGCGGGTTCGAGTGGCCGTCGGAGGGGAGGGCCGTGGCGGCGAGGGCGACCAGGGTCGGGGACGTGCCGGGTGCCGGGGGCCTGGGCTGGACATTGCCGCAGGACATAGCTAGCAGGGCAGCGGTAGACATCTGGTACGTGGCCAACGCCATCCAACGCCTTAAAACGGCGGTGCTCGGACCCGACATAGTGCACCAGTTGGAGGACGCTCAGGTGTGCGGTGGGATCCCGTCCGCGCTCACCCCAGCCCGGACGGAGTTTCACATTGGCCCCAAGGTCGCATACTTCCCGCGGGAGCCTGTGCCCCACAATCTGAGCTGCCTCTGGAATTTTAGTTTTGTCCCTTTTAAGGATGTAAAAAGGCGGGCCCTGAATCGACTGCTGCTGCACACCGTCCACCTCTTCTCCTTCATCCACCGTCTGGACACGCCTTGGCGTGCCCATTTGCCACCGGGCAGTGGGGATCCCCAGTGGAGGGCTCCCTACACGGGAGTCCTCCCCCTTTCCCGCGGGGATCTGGGGTACAGGGTGCTGCACGCAGCAGTCCCCTGCAACCACAGGTTGCGGTGGTTCAGGGACTCCCAGCCCAACTGCTTGTTCTGTGGCACTGTGGAGTCCGTGGACCATGTATATATTGGGTGTGGGCGTTTGCACTTGCTTTGTGATTTTCTTAAAAACCTTCTCCTCTGCTTTTGGTTGCACTTCAGTCCCACGCTCCTGATCTTTGGGCATCCGGTACGGAGGAGGGGGAGTGGGTCTGCAGACCTTCTCGTGGGTCTGCTCGTGGGCCTGGCCAAACTGGCCATAAACAGGTCCTGGCAGTGGGCCGAGGAGGGGATCGTTAGGACAGACTGCCTGCCCCTCTTCCGCGATTACGTTAGGGCCCGGGTGCCCTTGGAGAAGGAGCACGCGGTGTCCACCAACACCCTGGAGTTGTTCAGGGAGAGGTGGGCGCCGCAGGGAGTGGAGTGCATTATTTCCCCCTCCAACTCTATTTTGATTTAATCCCTGCCGTCCCCTTCACTGTTTGATCACACAGCATTGCCTTTAAAAAGAAATGCACCTGGTGGGGGGGGGGGGGGGGGCGGGGGAGGCATTAAAACAACTTAAATATCCATTATTTTCAGCCATCAGAATGACAGCTCTACCATGTAGCATTTACATAGTGTCCCACTCTGTACTGTAACTACTGCTATGAAGTATTAAGACTGTTGATTGTAAAAATAGTTCACAGAATCCCTACAGTGTGGAAACAGGCACCTCGACCCAACAAGTCCACAGCAACCCTCCAATAAGTAACCTACCCAAACCCATTCCCCTAAGCTATTATTCTATATTTACCCCTGACTAAATGCACCTAACCTACACATCCCTGAACACTGTGGGCAATTTAGCATGGCCAAGTCAACAAACCTGCACATCTTTGAATTGTGGGAAGAAACCCTTGCAGACACGGGGAGAATGTGCAAACTCCACATGGACAGTCACCTGAGGCTGAATTCAAACCTGGGTCCCTAGTGCTGTGAGGCAACAGTGCTAACCACTGAGCCACCATGGTGTCCAGAAGTGAATTTGAAAAGTTCCAAAGTACCAATTTAATCAACTTAACAGACAAAACATAGAGCACTAAACATACAGTTTCTGCATCCAAAAAAAAAAACGACATTTATTGAAAATCAAATGCTGAGTGTAAATCTATGACTCCTGGAATAGAGAAGACTATTTTTGAATTAATATCCTACTTAAATTTCTCAGTCTCATACACAGAGACTCTATCGTGACAACATTGTCATTATTTAGCTGCTTAATGGCTGCAATTGCCTGGACCTGTCCTTGAACATGATCAGAGTGTGGCATGCAAGAGGTTTGAGTCAGGCTTTGTGATTTCATGCAAAACAATTTGCTTAAAAGACATACATGATCAAACCTGTCTTATTTTGCAGAGTTTCTAGATAAATTTCTTGTAAATAAAAATCAATGACAAATACGCTTTGCAATCTGTTGCAATTTAATAATGATTAAGGGTAGGTGGACCCAAATTACTTTCTGATTTGGTGTTTACTGCATCCTGTCATTTTTCACAGCTAGTCACTTCCCCTGAAAGATAAGGCCTATTGCAAGGTTGTAGTGCTGATCATATTATCACCTTACACTTCAGATCTGATTAATGCCATCGACTTGAAATATTGGTTTTCTCCCAACAGACACTGTCAGTCTTGAGTGCTTCACAATGGGCTCAGTTTTTATTTCCTACCTTCAATATTTTGCTATTACCTTTTGCTTATTGTAGGAGAAGACGGTTAGTTAGCTTAGTTGACTGGTTTGCACTGCAGCAACACCAACAGCGTGGGTTCAATTCCTGCACAGAGGTTACCGTGAAGGTCCCACCTTCTCAACCCCATCTCACTAGAGGCCTGGTGACCCTGAGGTTAAACCCACCACTAGTCAGCTCTCTTTCTAATGAGTGCTGCCCTGTGGTCTTCTGGGACTACAGTGACTTTACCTTTATTGTAGAAAATGGAGGAAATTGCTAATGCATATTTTTAATTGTAATAAATAATAACCCTAAATTAGCCCAGGCTATATTGCGAATAAAGTGTATTACATTATGTGATTACATTACACAAAAAAATCTCACTGTCCTTAAACAGTGATAATCTGTTAAGCATGTCATCAGTTTTTAATCTGCACTTCTTCAATGATTAAAAACAATCTTCCAGTAAAGTTCCCAAATAATAATTGAGCTCCAACTTAATTCAGCTCTGAGCCTCTAACCTTCAGGTGGCTACTTAAGAATGAGAAGTGAAAGTTAACAAATGCATGCATCAAGTTAACATGCCCACGAACTAACAGGGACCTGTGGCAGTTACTTATATTTGTCATACTCCACCACCTCCCCCCGCCCCCCCCCCCCACCCCGCATGCATTACCAAAACCAGTGATTGAGACATTAAATTCAACTGGATCATAAAAATAAATTTTTATCAGATAAAAGTTGGTAACTGGTTTACAGCAAAAGGCTGGGCTAACTGGGGGAAAAAAAACAAGGTTAAAGAGATTACAATGATTAGGTTTCTCCAAAGCTGCATAGATGTCACAAAACAAAATAGAAAATGCTACAGAGACCAGTTGGTCAAATAGTATTTGATTACAAAATGCAAATGATATGACCTTTGAAAGCATTCCTCTAACATCCCTCAGTTTTGAGACAAATAATATTTGAGGAAGAACAAGGAAAGAAGCACAATGTAGGAAGTGACATAGATTGACCTGTAATATGCTAAGATGGGAAATAGGAAATGTCAGAGAGATGATCAAAACTCCTTTCCAATAGGACTGCAGGTGTATCTACACCCAAAGTCCTGCACTGGTTTAAGAAGGAAGCTCATCACCATCTTCTCAAGGGCAATTAGAAATGGGGAATAAATGCCAGTCAGTCTGATGACAACATCTTACAAATGGGTTAAAAAAATGACAATAAGTACAATCAATCATGACACTGAAGAGTGAGAAGAGATCAAATGATTACAGAATTGGTATGGGAAGCATTAAAAAAATCTAAAACTGTAGCAAGTTCAACCAATTTAGGGGGATTGTTAGGAGAAAGTAGGAGGTTAACATCAAGGTGCAGAAACATCAGCCAATGCAGCATTACAACATGGGAGCAGAGATTCCTACTCAGTTAATCAACTTGCTTACAATTCACAGCTGTTGTACAAATTAAAATGTAAAAGAATCTTAAAGTCTGTGAGAAAGACATTTCAAACATGATTTAAAATACAGTTTGGTAACAGATATAGAGAAACAGAAGAAGGGATAGGTCTCCACATCATTATGCAGAAATAATTACTCAATAAGTGCACACTTCTGAAAAAGTAAAATTATGGGGTTTCTAATGAAAGAACATCCGTTAGGTTACATCGCCAATAAACATATTGGAGGTGGGAAACAGAACCCTGTTTCAGCTCAGTCTCTGTTCAATGACAAGTAGGAGTAGCCGAATAGTAGATGTTTTGGCCAGTCCCAAAATTTACTTCTACAGCTGTCAAGTACTTTTAGACTGGCTGTTGGTGCAATGCTGGATTGAGTCAAGCTCCAGATGTGCTGTTGATTTATTCTGCTGACAAGCAATTTCACTATGGTCTCAGTTACTTTTAATTTAAGGTCACCAAACAGAAGTTTAAAAAAAAATCTATCCAATATTCTTATTTCATACTTAAGCATGAAGTAACACAGTGGTAACCAAGATGTGAGGATTATTCTTGTCCCTGAAAATAGAAAGCCAAATAATACAAAGCCAAATCTCAAATCCAATTTTGACTCATAAATAACCTATTTTAGAACTCCCACATTCTGCTCAAGCAAGCCATAAGCAGTCATTTCAAGGCATCACATTTTCAAACAAATGTACATCACTAATGTTAGTATTCTACAAAATGACAAATTAATGAATTTCTGATATTTAAATTCCTACTTTTAGTGCTGCCCTGAAAATTCATTTTGTATAACTTCAATCAACAGGAGATTGTTCATCATTCCTGTTACATAATAAATTTCCATTAATATTTGTAAACAAGATCATTTTAAAAATTAGCTAGTAAATACATGTTTGAATTTCGTCAACAAACCAACTATTTGGGACTTGCAAGAACCCATCAGTCTGTGTAGAAAACTGATTGTGGTTCTTCCAAGACAACCAAGTCAGCAGCCCAACTTTAGTGGACATGTTGCCTTTTCTTGTATGTTAAAAGTACCCATGATAAGAGGACTGAATAAAAAATGAAAAATATGAACAATGACTTAATTTGGACTTTATATAGTGTACTTTCACAGGAACGTTTATCTATACATCCAAGCAGAATTCTGGTCATCAAGATCAAATTGCAAATTTACAAAATACTGTACCCACAAAATGTTGAAACACCAATTTTGTTATTTCTCAACAAAGAGATCAAGTCAATTAGGCACAGTTGAGTCAGTAGGTTGAATCATTAAATTATTTTGAAAATTGTGCAATTACTTTAAGCCATTTCCAATCAAAGCAATTCGGAGAGATTTCATTGTTCAGGGTGTTATCCTGAATAAGTTATTAAATTTAGCTACCATCTGAATTGCAATGATTCAGGTGCATATTAAGGATCCTATGATATTATTATTAGGATAAGTTGCTGCCTTGGGTCACATTTCTCTAATAAATAGCTAATAAATAATATTTATTATTACATATTATGTTAACTAAGATGTCATAGAACAAAACATCTTACCGGAAGGTCTATTTTAATTAAAGCAAGATCTGCTTTTTCATCTATGTCCTTTATTTTGGCGTTGTATGTGGCTCCACTCTTTAGCTCCACTTTCACTCTATGCTTATTTGTAACCACATGTGCATTAGTCACGATCAATCCATCTTCAGAGACAATGAAGCCAGAGCCACTTGCAACAGACAGTTCACGGTTGGAATAAGTTGCCCTAAAATAAATGAATTAAACAGAACTCTATTAGAAGTGCTCTGTAGCTTTTCTTTTACATGGACTGAAAACTTAGCCAAGTCTCTGCACACACCCATTATCAGTAAACATACAGAACTGGAGAAAAGTAGTGTTAAATGTGACACTCTCAACCTGGCAGTAGTGGCTAACATGCAACAACCAAATCTTGGTCCCTGCAAGAGACTCTTCTTTTTCCAAGTGGTCTTCCTGGTCCTCACCAGACCACGCAGGTCCTGTAATTTCCTCTATTTAGAGGATGAGGGCAGCAATTTTCAACATGACCAGCGGTTTATACGGCATCAAGAAGTGGCATGCCCGTATAATATGGTAGATAGACAGTGGTGTGGATTTCATCTGATTGCATGCACCACATCCGGTAGGTAGCAGTGCGAGATGTTTAAACTCAGCTTCAAGGTGCATGCTCACACTGTAAAGTCAGCGGCAGGGAAGAGCTTAAGCTTTAGCAACTCTACATTGGAAATCTTCAATGAGGAAGAATACTGCACTCAATCATGATTGTGATTTTTAACTTTGTGCACTCAAATCATGAGTGTTTAGACCTGGTCAGAAACACAATACAGCAGGAGAATTTCTAACTCCAGAGCAGATAAAGGCAGTGTTGTGTGGTGATCTGTGGGAGGGGCTCCCAATCAGAGTTCAGTGATGAATGGACAAAAAACAGAGGTTCCATGATATCTAAAATCCCTGGTGAGGTCAGGTAGAAATGTTATAAATACCACAGTATTTCTTATTTAATTTGTGATCTTTATGGATGTGTGATGAAGTGAGACTATGGCAACCTAAAGTCAGAATTCACAAGGATCACAATTGTTGTCAAAATTGACATTGAGCGTTTGTCAGATTTGTTACAGTCCAAAACAAAATTCTAGAAAAAGCCATTCAGATGATCAGTGAAGCTGCCTGGAAACAATACAAAACAATTCTAAAAGGGGGAGATCAACTGTGACCCAGGCATCAGTCAAGTGATTCAACTCTCATGGTACAAAACAAACACAAACATGGGAAACAAGTACAGTGAGTAGGTCAGACACCAGAGACAAAGTCTTTATTGACAGTGTGGAGCAAAGAAACCTCATAGGTACCACATTGTTCAAAAAAAATGTTTTGTTAGTCAAACATTGAGGTCACAGTTAGAGAAAAGCAACCAAACACCGAGCCACACAAAGAAGTTAACAAGGTAGAATAGGATACAACAAAAGTAAAACCTAAAGTGTTACAAGTGGAAATAGATGATACAAATCTTGTCAAGCTGATATTTATGCCAATGGTCATCTCAAACTTTACATGGAGACACTCACCCTCATGTCCAATGTTATCACATAGTGAACCACAGTTAAGCTAACAACACTGCAACTACACAATCCAGGGAGAATTGCTTTGAAAATTAAAGCTGAAGCTAAGGACCTAATTTGAAAAGAAAAACCATAGATTTAAATAATTACAGAGGCTTTTTCCAACACCACAAACACAATTTTTTAAAAACACCTCTCCACATAGCCAAGAAGATTCTCCATTTCTCAATGAAGCAAGTTGAGAAGCGTATGCAGTAATGACAAGAAAAGGCACCATTTCCCTTGTTACACCAACTGATTGCTGTTTAATCACACAGTTACTATATCTTAGCCAACATAACTAATCAAATTTAATTTGACCTTGCACAACTCAACAAGGTGGGGGCAAGAAAAGATTCTCACTATGTCTACTGTTGACAAGGGTTGAGCTGAAACTTGATGCAAATAGTAGATTTTCGCACATGTCATTGAAAATAGCAAATCAAGATTGCTTATTACACTGATAACCCCAATTTATTTCATCAGATTACCATTTGGAATAGCCTTGGCTCCAGAGATGGGGATATGTGATTGTGGCAATGTAATTATAGACAAAAACACATTCATAATGAAAAGAAACTTTGGGAGAGATTATATGGGTTGCATGGTTATTGGACTTGTCACAAAATATGTTTGGACATCTAAGCAGTGAGAACCAACACCCAGTCCTCCTTGGCAGTCTCTATAACAATGTCAACTGTGTCAATTTAACCTGTAATAGTTGCCGCATAATTTAGGAAAAAAAATCTTTAAACTTCAAAACAACTTAGTCGTAGGACAGCTTTCTCAATAGATGACAGTATATGTTTTTCTCTAGTTCATATTTTCAGTACATATGTTGTCAGCAAACTGACTTACAAAGCAAGTGCATGAAGCAACTAAAAGAAGGGCCTACATACCTACGGAAAAGTTCAATGTGAACCACGGCAGGAGCAATTTTGTCCACCACATCAGCAATAAAATTATATTTATGTCGAAGACTGTTTGGGTCATTTTGACCTGCAAGCAAAAGTTTAAATAATAAAATTAGATAACACATAGCAACTTTTAATTCATTCAGCATCGTAATTGGATGTTAATATGCCAGTGTCATTTCTCACTTACTGACAACAGGACTCCCACATGACAATACCCATTTGTCTAAAGCAATTAAATGCAGCAGATTGGTGACATGTTCCACATACCTACCCACCTACTCATCACAACAGGTTAAAGTAATATAACATTGTAAATTGCTTCATATGCAAATAAAAGAAAATACAACCCCACACCACGAGGATATAGTTGGACAAATAACCAAATACTGGAAAAAAAAAGCCAGTTTTAAGGAGTGTCCTAAAGGAGGAAATTGAGGTAGAAAGGTGGACAGAAATGGGAAGGATGTCCAGAATTTTAGGCATTGGCAATTGAAGGTGCAATCCCTCAGTCATGGAGCACTTAAAATTGGGGATGCTCAAGAACATAAAATTGGAAGACAGCCAAAATTAGGGAGGGCCGAGAGGCTACAAGAGATTACAAAGATTGGGAGGGACAAGGCCATGGAGGGATTTGAGAACCAAAATGAAAAATGTTAAAATAAAGCGAAAGAAAGGAAGAAAAAAATTGCATTAACCCTTTTTTGAAGCACTGGTTAGACTTCGGTTGAGATGATGACAGTTTGGGCACCACACTTGGTGAGGGTGCAGGAGGTATTCACTAGAATGGTACTAACAATGAGCAACTTCAGTTATGTTGAGAAACAAAAAAAAAAGGATTGCTCTCCTTAGAGCACAGATGGTTCAAAAGAGATTTAATATAAGTGTTTAACATTGAGTTCAGACTGACTGATTTAAGATAGTTGGCAAATAAAAGTAAGAGAATAAAGTTTTTATTGCAATAATGTATGACTATCTGCAATGGCAGTCCAAGAAAAGGGTGGCACAAGCAGATTCAAGATTAATTTTGAACGAGAAATTGGATAAATATTAAAAAAAGGCAGAACATTTCAGGATTTGGAGAAAGCTGAAGAGCAAGATTAATTAATTAGATGACTCTTTCAAAGAGCAGGTACAGGCAAAGCAGACTGAATGAATCATAAAGCAGGGAAGGAGACCAATGTCCACAAGTCTTCTTCAATTGTGCCATTATGTGATCAGAGGATAGACGAGTGTTACAAACACAAATTGCTGGAGAAATTTAGCAGGTCAAGCAGTATCTATAGAATAAGGAATACAGTTAACATTTTGAGTCTGGCAAAACATTTCATCAGAACTCAGCATTCAGAGTTTTGCATTTATTGTAGAAGGGTGTCAGTTGAATACCTCATCCAAAAAAAAAGGATCCCTCCCACAGTACATCACTCCCTCAGTAATGTGTAGTTCTGTTACCTTAAATCATATATGGAAGTCTCAGCAACAGGGATGCTGCAATGAATCAAATAATAACATCCCACCATCTGGGTGGACTTCTAACCAACACATTAAAAGTTTACTATTAGTTGGTTAGTTGAATAAGACCATAGAGAAGTACTAACAATCATTTAATTCAAAATTGTAGAAATTAATTAATTAAATAGAGATGGTGATCGTGATGTAGCTGTATGATGTGGGAGCTGGCTGATCCCATTGTGAATGGCAGTGACCACATCTGCAGCAAGTGTTGGTTGCTGGAAGAACTCTGGATCAGAATTGATGATGTGGAATCTGAGCTTCAAACACTGTGACATATCTGGGAGGGGGAGAGCTACCTGGACACTTTGTTTCAGGAGGCGGTCACACCCAGCAAATTAAGTAACTGAAATTCAATTGGTGATCAGGAACAACAGGGTGTGACTGTAAGTGAGACAGGTAAGAGGATTCTGAGCTCAGGACTGGAGAAGCCTCAGCCCTCGACCTTGTCCAACAGGTATGAGATTCCTAATCCCTGTATGGATGAGGAAAAGGGCTGTGGACAGGATGAGCCAGCTGACCATGGTGCAGAAGGCCATTCAAGAGGGGGAACAAAAAGACAAGAAGTTGTTATAGAAGATTTTATAATTAGGGGGACAGATAGTATCCTTGGCGAGCCGGATTGGGAGTCCCGCATGGTGCGTTGCCTGCCTGGTGCCAGGGTGCAGGAGATCTCCAAACGGCTTGAAAGAATATTGGAGCAGCAGGGGGAGGATCCAGTTGTTGTGGTCCACACTGACACAAACAACATAGGCAAGGCTAGGAAGGAGGACCTGTTTGACGAGTATCAAGCACTGGGAAGGAAGGAAATTGAAGAATAGGTTCTCAAGGGCCAAATCTCTGGATTACTGCCCAGCCACATGCTAATTGTCATAGGGAGAAGAAAATTAGGGAAGTAAACACGTTGGTAAGAGATTGGTGTGGGAAAGAGGGATTACATTTCATGGGACATTGGCATCAGTTTTGGAACTGGGGCGATCTGGATCCAGTGTTCGGGCAAAAAAGATAAATAGGGTGGTCACTAGGACTTTAAACTTGTGAGTGAGGGGAAAGGGAAAGGGAAAGCAACAGGGAGTATGGAGTCAAGTAGAAAGAAAAGCAGCAGTTTAGCATGCGTGCAGGGTTTAAGTTCGAGGCAGACGAGGAATAAAGCAAAAAGGAAGGATAACTAAGGTAGAGGTGATGGAAATCATGAATATAAGAAAATTAGCATTAAGGTGCTTTACCTGAATGCGCGATGCATTCGAAACAAAATAGATTAATTACCAGCACAAATTATCATAAATTATGATGATGTGGTTGGCATCACAGAGACATGGTTGCAGGGGGTTCAGGACTGGCAGGACTTGCAACTTATCGAGAAAATTGGGAGGTGGGCAGAGGAGGGTGGGGTTGCCCTGGTAGTTCAGAATGAAATTAATTCTCTGGCATTAAATGATATAGAATCAGATGGTGGAGTCTGTGTGGGTGGAGTTGAGGAACCATTAAGGCAAAAAAACCATAATGGGAGTTATGTACAGACCTCCCAGCAGTGGTCAGAACCAGGGGCGCAAGGTGTACTGGGAAATAGATAGGACATGTCAGAAAGGCAAGGTCACGGTGATCGTGGGGGACTTCAATATGAAAATGGTGAATTATGTTACCGGTGGAGCAAAAGAAAGGGAATTCATGGAATTCTTACAGGATGGCTTTTTGAAACAGCAGGTGATGAAGCCCACAAGAGAGCAGGCTATTCTGGACTTAGTGCTATGTAACATGCCAGACTTTACGAAAGATCTTAAAGTTAGGGAACTCTTAGGAGGCAGTGATCATAATATGGTAAAGTTCAGTCTGCAGTTCAAAAGAGAGAAGGCAAATTCGGATGTAATGGTGTTACAGTTAAATAAAAGTAACTACAGGGGCATGAGAGAGGAACTGATGAAAATTGACTGGAAGCAGAGCCTAGTGGGGAAGACAGTAGAGCAACTATGACAGGAGCTTCTGGGTGTAATTGAGGACACAGTACAGAGGTTCATCCCAAAGAAAAGAAAGATTACCTGGGGGAGGGGTGGAAATTCGACAACCATGGCTGATGAAGGAACTCAGGAAATGTATCACAGAAAAAGAGAGCGCCTATAAAGGGGCCAGGAGCACTGGGAAATCAGAAGATTGGGAAGACCACAAAAACAAAAAGAGGTTAACCGAGAGAAATAAGGAAGGAGAGAATCAAACATGAAGGTAAACTAACCAGTAATATTAGAAATGATAGTAAAAGTTTCTTTCAATACATAAGAAACAAATGAAAGGCAAAAGTAGAGATCGGGCCGTTCCAAATTGATGCAGGAAGGATAGTGATGGGAGACAAGGAAACAGCTGAAGAACTTAATAAATACTTTGTGTCAGTCTTCACAGTGGAAGACATGAGTAATATCTCAATAATTAAGTATGGTAGCCATAACAAAACAGAAAGTACTAGAAAAGCTAAAAAGTCTAAAAACTGAAATCTCCTGGCCCGGATGGGCTACATCCTAGAGTTCTGAGGTATGTGGCTGAAGAAATAGCAGAGGCTTTGGTTGTAATCTTTCAAAAATCACTGGAGTCAGGGAAAGTCCCAGATGATTGGAAAGTCACTGTCGTAACCCCCTTGTTCAAGAAAGGATCAAGCCAAAAGATGGAAAATTATAGGCCGTTTAGCCTAACCTCAGTTGTAGATAAAATTCTAGAGTCCGTCGTTAGGGAAGAAGATTTCTAAATTCTTGGAAGTGCAGGGTCAAATTAGAACAAGTCAGCATGGATATAGTAAGAGGAGGTTATGCATGACAAACCTGCTAGAATTCTTTGAAGAGGTAACAAGTAGGATACACCAGGGAAACCCAGTGGATATTATCTACTTAGACTTCCAAAAGGCCTTTGATAAGGTGCCTCACAGGAGGCTGCTGAGTAAGGTGAGAGTCCATGGTGCTTGAGGTGAGCTACTGGCATGGATTGAGGATTGGCTGTCTGACAGAAGGCAGAGTGATGAGATAAAAGGTTCTTTTTCAGAATGGCAGCTGGTGACAAGTGGTGTCCCACAGGGTTCAGTGTTGGGGCCGCAGCTGTTCACTTTATATACTAATGATCTTGAAGAAGAGACTGGGGACCTTCTGGTGAAGTTCGCTGATGATACAAAGTTACGTGGACAGGTGGGTAGTCCTGAGAAGGTGGGAGGCTGCAGAAAGATTTAGACAGTTTAGGAGAACGGTCCAAGAAATGACTGATTAAATTCAATGCGAGCAAATACTAGGTCTTGTACTTTGGAAAGAAAAGAATACAGGCATGGACTATTTTCTAAACAGTGAGAAAATTCATAAAGCCAAAGTACAAAGGGATTTGGGAGTGCCAGTACAGGATTCTCTAAAGGTTAGCTTGCAGGTTGAGTCCATGGTTAAGAAAGCAAATGTAATGTTGTCACTTATTTCAAGAGGGTTGGAATGTAAAAGCAGTGATGTGCTACTGAGACTTTATAAAGCTCTGGCTAGGCCCCATTTAAAATACTGTGTCCAGTTTTGGGCACCTCATTTCAGGAAAGACATACTGGCACTGCAGCATGTCCAGCGGAGATTGACACAGATGATCCCTGGAATGGTAGGCCTAATATACGATAAACGGATGAGGATCCTGAGATTGTATTCGTGAGAGTTCAGGAAGTTGAGGGGAGATCGAATAGAAACTTCCAAGATAATGCATGGTTTAGAAAGGGTGGATGCTGGGAAGTTGTTTCCGTCAGGCGGGGATACTAGGACTCGTGGGCACAGCCTTAGAATTAGAGGGGGTTAATTTAAAAAGGAAATGAAGAGACATTTCTTCAGCCAGAGAGTGATGACACTGTGGAATTCACTGCCACGGAGCGCAATGGAGACCGGGACATTAAATATCTTCAAGGCAGAGATTGATAAGGTCTTAATCTCACAAGAAATTAAGGGATATGGGGAGAGTGCGGGTAAGTGACATTGAAATGCCCATCAGCCATGATTGAATGGTAGAGTGGACTCGATGGGCCGAATGGCCTTACTTGCATTCCTATTTCTTATGGTCTTACATTCCCCCCTCCCCACAACAGACACATTCTAAAAAACTATCCATTTTGTTTTTGCAGATTTATTTAGTTGCTAAGCATTACTAATACCAATAAATTCCACCAAACACTCATACTCTCTCACATTTGCGACCATGTCCCCACTCCCCAGCCCATCATCTCTTACTCCAAATGCCTACTCTCCCCCTCTCTCTCTCTCCATATGTCCACTCCAGCTTCTTAGCCCTGACGATGTCAGAAACAGCACTAATATTCTAGATAACAGGGTTAACTTTTTCCTGTTTAGTCATGCTTCGCCAATGGTTATCTCTGATTGCTACGTGCCCACAGTTTGGACCCAATCTGTGTAAGATGTGAACAAACAGACAAAATTCACGAATGAATGGTTTTTGCCACTTTAAGCATCAGAACTGGAGAATTCTTATTGTGGATTTCTCTGGGGCTGATTAAGATGGCCCACAAGTTATAGGTTTCAGCTTGTGAGATATTCTGAAGTATTGAGGTCATGGGTGTGTTCAATCGTAATAAAAATCTCATCATTCATCACTGTTGTGTAAGGAAAAGCCAAGCCAATGGACTTTTATTTACTCAAACTTTGCAGTAACATTGCTCAAACTTGCATTATCTACATAATCTTTGGGCTGAGTCAAGATGTTCACTATGCTTAAATACTGATCAAGATCTTGAAAACGTGATTCGTTGAAATTATTGTACTTAAACATCCTAAAGAGTTGAGTAAAACAGGGTTCCTTATGATCTTTAACAAAGTAGCCATTCAGATTAAATACTGAGAAAGTGCTGGAGCATTGCCTAAAGTTGGGTTTTAAAAGAAAGGATGAGGTTTGGGTAAACAGCAATATGACACAGATCAGCATTTAATAACTTCCAAAACATGTTTCAAGTAACACTCTGCCAGTCATTGCAGGGATCAAGATTTTTTTAATGCCTGTTACAGCCTTTCCACTTCACCATTTTCTATCAAGTCTTAGCAGTAAGTAGTCATTATAAATTTGAACACTGCTCAATTAAATTTTTCATTCATTTAGCATTTGACAAGTCTACTAAGTCACACTCAGAAATCCCATATTCAATATGTACTAGTTACCAAAACGTAGATTGTAGTTTTGAAGTATTTCTGATATTGCCCAATGTATCAAAACTGTCAGTGTGTGTTCATGCTTAAACACAAAAACAGAAATTGCTGGAGAAACTCTACAGGTCTGGCAGCATCTGTGGAAAGAAAACACAGTTAATGTTTCAAGTGCAATGACCCTTCTTCAGGAGGTCTCAAATATTTGCAACTCTTGGTTTAACTTTAGTGTATCATTCTTAGGTTCTTAGATTCCCTACAGTGTGGAAACAGGCCCTTCAGCCCAACAAGTCCACACTGACCCGCCGAAAAGCAACCCACCCAGACCCCTTCCCTTACTTTTACCCCTGCACCTAACACTATGGGCAATTTAGCATGGTCAATTCACCTCAACTGCACATCTTTGGATTGTGGGAGGAAACTGGAGGACACGGAGGAATCCCACACAGACACAGGGAGAATGTGCACACTCCACACAAACAGTCACCTGAGGCTTGAATCGAACCTGGGTCCCTGGCGCTGTGAGGCAGCAGTACTAACCACTGAGCTACTGTGCTGCCTGCATATATTGCCAGATATGTACAGTGTATATGTAGGTGCATACAGTAGGGTTTTACTTAGCTTTGATGTTTCTTAACATGTATATTAAGCAACAAGCAAAATGATAGTGCATCCTTGTAGTCACAAGGTTTGAATCAGATTAAGGGGAGTGGTCAAAATATTCAGTGGGTGGGATTGGCTGTGTAGTCTCTTAGAGCTTCATAAGGATGGTGAAACAGGTCTGATCTCTGCAGCTATGGTTTGAACTGAAAATGATGATCATGGACAGTCAATTAGAATGATACTGGTGACTGAGGTCTCGGGAATGATGTCATATAGGAATGTTTCATAATTCCATGTTGTCAGTTTGCTGAATATTCTGGGTTGTCCATATGCAAGATTGTAGCAAATTTGATGGAATCATCCACATATTGATAAAAGTGTTAGAGTAGGTCAGAAGGTGGAGGATATGCAGGTGGAGATTTGAAGGGAAAATTAAGCATTTTGGGCCTCCAACAGCAACATTCAAGATAGGGACTTGACCAGACTGTTGGGATTCAGTGCGTAATTCACCAGAGTCAGTCAATTAGGGTAAGAAATTCCATTCTACGATTAGAATGTCTACTTCAATCTAGATGGATAATTCTCACAAAACAGGTTAGAAACAGTTGCCAAAACCTCAAGATCTTTAAGACAGCCTGTTTGTTCAGTATTTATATTTCAGTAGCTCAGTTTTCTTTGAAAACCCATCTTAAGTTGCAAATAAATTTCTAAATGATAGTTCAATTTGTATTTTGTCCAAGTTAAGTCATGATGAAGCTGCTTGCAAGATATGCAAACCTCGGTTATTGATAAAATTCTAGAATCCATCATTAAGGACGAGGTTTCTAAATTCTTGGAAGAGCAGGGTCGGATTAGAACAAGTCAACATGGATTTAGTAAGGGGAGGTCGTGCCTGACAAACCTGTTAGAATTCTTTGAAGAGGTGACAAGTAGGTTAGACCAGGGAAACCCAGTCGTTGTGGTCTATCTAGACTTCCAAAAGGCCTTTGATAAGCTGCCACATGGGACGCTGCTGAGTAAGGTGAGGGCCCATGGTGTTCGAGGTGAGCTACAAGCATGGATTGAGGATTGGCTGTCTGACAGAAGGCAGAGAGTTGGGATAAGAGGTTCTTTTTCCGAATGGCAGCCGGTGACAAGCGGTGTCCCACAGGGTTCAGTGTTGGGGCGCAGCTGTTCATGTTATATATTAATGATCTGGATGAAGGGACTGGGGGCATTCTAGCGAAGTTTGCCGATGATACAAAGTTAGGTGGACAGGCAGGTAGCACTGAGGAAGTGGGGAGGCTGCAGAAGGATCTAGACAGTTTGGGAGAGTGGTCCAGGAAATGGCTGATGAAGTTCAATGTGAGCAAATGTGAGGTCTTGCACTTTGGAAAAAAAGAATACAAGCATGGACTACTTTCTAAACAGTGAGAAAATTCACAAAGCCAAAGTACAAAGGGATCTGGGAGTGCTAGTCGAGGATTCTCTAAAGGTAAACATGCAGGTTGAATCCGTGATTAAGAAAGCGAATGCAATGTTGTCATTTATCTCAAGAGGGTTGGAATATAAAAGCAACGATGTGATACTGAGACTTTATAAAGCTCTGGTTAGGCCCCATTTGGAGTACTGTGTCCAGTTTTGGGCCCCACACCTCATGAGGGACATACTGGCACTGGAGCGCATCCAGCGGAGATTCACACACATGATTCCTGGAATGGTAGGTCTGACATACGAGGAACGGCTGAGGATCCTGGGATTGTACTCATTGGAGTTTAGAAAGTTAAGGGGAGATCTAACAGAAACTTACAAGATAATACATGGCTTGGAAAGGGTGGACGCTAAGAAATTGTTTCCGTTAGGCGAGGAGACTAGGACCCATGGGCACAGCCTTAGAATTAGAGTGGGTTAGATTCAGAACAGAAATGCAGAGACATTTCTTCAGCCAGAGAGTGATGGGTCTGTGGAATTCATTGAAGCAGAGTGCAGCGGAGGCTGGGACGCTAAGTGTCTTCAAGGCAGAGATTGATAAATTCTTGATGTCACAAGGAATTAAGGGCTTCAGGGACAATGCTGGTAAGTGGAGTTGAAATGCCCATCAGCCATGATTAAATGGTGGAGTGGGCTCAATGGCCTTACTTCCACTCCTATGTCTTATGGTCTTATGCAAACAACAGCAAAACATTTAGATCTGCAACAAATTTGCAATTGAGTTCTTTCTTTTCATTTCCTTGAGAAATTAAGTACTGAAGAACATTGTAATACATTTCCAGAACTTCCAAAGTTGATTTTGAGGAAGTCAAGTAATTTAAAAGATTGCACTGTGTGCATATTTATTTTTGGGTAAACACTAAATCTGCACTGAAAGTGAGAGGCAATTCAACCCTAAAGCAGACTAGTTTAATTAGAAGATTATGCATTTGCCTTAAAGTGGCTAAAAAAAGGAACCAAACAACAAGTAACTATCTTCTTCATCACAAAGGCAGTCAGGTGACATCTGACCAAAGAAACTCAAGAGATCCCTGTTCTATGGACTATTCTGAAATTAATGAGATTTAAGACTTGTGCCAGTGAGATGGACCTAAAGATGTCAAAATTATTCAAATGTCCCTTCAGGATAGGAGGGCCATTAACTTGAGTTTCCCTGAAGGTCCGTCCAAAGATTCTTCTTGAATAATTATTGTGTGGTCCAAACCTATGACTACTTCCATCCACAAGAGCAGCAGATATATTGGAACCCCATCTCCTGCGAGTTCCCCTCAACACACCATCCTGACTTGGAAATTTATCTTTCAGTGTTGTGGAATTCCTTCCCGAAGGTCATTGCGCGCCTACCTATCGCAAATGAACAGCACCTGTTCAAGAAGGCAACTCATCATCACCTTCTCAAAGGTAAGTATGGATGGGCAAGCCAAAATCCCCTTCTGATCTATGTATTAAAAATAGAAATGATGCTCGCTGGTAAGGAAAAGAAAAATCACTATTTGGAGAAATATCATTGTATCCTGCATGTACTGGTGGGCTTGCTGCAGTTAATATAACCTCTACACTGTAAATAACAATGTATGGAACCAGTGGCTTCCATTCAACGCACATCACTTGGAACATGCTGTCAGAGTGGGGCTACTGAAAACACTAAACTTTCAGAGTTGTAAGACAGTTATTGAAAGAAAGTAATTTTAAAAAAAGCAGCAGTTCCTGCATTTTGCTCTCCCTGCTACTGTAGAAGTGAAAGGAGATATGATTTTTATTGCCCACTCTCAGTGACGAAACTATGATACCGTCATCATTGCTGGAGAAAGGAGGAATCCAAGTTGTTTGCAGCCTATATTTCATTGAGGAGCAGAAAAAACAGGGTAGAGTTTGAAGACAATTTGAACTACATATTAACGTTATATATGAACATTCTTTGCTCAAAATAGCTTAAGGGGAAAGGAAGACTACTGCTCAGAATGTGACCACACTGCTACAGCCAACTGAATTCTGAGAATGTGGCCCAATGAAAGAGAAGCTTGGAGATAAGCAGGACCTCTTATGCCCAAGAAAATTCCATGAGAGAACACCTGCTAAGAGAGGAGAAACAGTCTCAAGAAAGCTTTCAAAATATATCAGAGATCGTCAATCATCAGTGCATTGTTGAGAGAACAATGGAACTTTGCATATGCTAAATATATACTGGGCTAGATGAGAACAAATTAAAACAAACAAATAAATGTTGGCTGGAAAACCTGCAGAAAGATTGAAGCCAGAGGGGAGGATGTAAAAATTGGGGAGGACATCATACAAAACAAAAAGGATGCATATCCAGCAGAGGAAAAGCAGCCAAATTGCTTTGCACACAAGTATTTAGTTTGGGAGAAGCAAAGAATGCCCATAAAGAGGATGACTGGGGAGATGAAAGTTGACGAACCTGACTAGTCTCTCTACATCAGGCAACAGATTGACACAGGAGAAATTGAGGCCTGCAGATGCTGAATATCAGAGTCAAAAAAGTGTGGTGCTGGAAAAGCGCAGCATGTCAGGCAGCATCTGAGGAGTTGATGTTTCATCAACATTCCTGATGAAAAGCTTATGCCCAAAACATTGACTCTCCTGCTCCTTTTGGATGCTGCCTGATATGTGCTTTTCCTGTGCCACACTTTTTGACAACACATTAATGCAGTCAGGTCTAAAGTTTGATAAACTGTTTGTGATTGGTAGAATGATGACTGTGGAAGGAGAGCATCAATTGAATTTTGTGTCAGATAGATGCCATGCTTCATGCAACATGAGGAGTTTCACTGATCTTTGTAAAGTCACTGTAGATAGTGACTCAGAAATGAAGGCCTTTTGGTTACAGTTAGGGCTGCGATGGAATAATACTCATCCCAAGATGTAAAATAAATCAGAGAGACCAATGCAATGAGATGAATGGAGATATGGAGTTTAAAATTGAAGATGTTAAGCAAAATCCACTCATCTCAACTGAAGCAAGTCTAAAGTTTGGACTAGTAACCCTAGATGTGCCAGAAGAGACCTGAAGCGTTTTGTAGCCTGCTGAGCTGTTGACTGCTGAACAGATCTTTGAAGCTGGCTACCATGCTATTTATAGGTCTTGGCTGTCTTCCTGGTGATTATAACCTTGAAACAAATGAAACACAAGATCAACCCTGCATCGCCCAAGTCCAACCTGTAAGACAAGTCATCAAAAAAAAAGACAACTCCTACAGCAGTAAAAAGAAAAAAAAATCAGGAAAACCTAGAACATAACAGCGCAGTCCAAGCCCTTTGGCCCTCTATGTTGCACCAACCTGTGAAATTAATCTGATGCCCATCTAACCTACACTGTTCCATTATTATCCATATGTCCAATGCCCATATAAATGCCCTTAACATCAGCAAGTCTACTACTGTTGCAGGCAGGCCATTCCATGCCCCTACTAAAGAAACTACCCCTGATATCTGTCCGAAATCCATGTCCCCTTGTGTTAGCCTTCACCATCCAAGGAAAAAGGCTCTCACTATCCACACTATCTAACCCTGATTATCTTACACGTATCAATTAAGTCACCTCACAATCTTCTTCTCTCCAACAAAAACAGCCTCAATTCCCTCAGCCTTTCCTCATAAGACCTTCCTTCCATACCAGGCAACACCCTAGTAAATCTTTGCTGTCCCCTTTCTGAAATTTCTACATTCTTCCTATAATGCTGTGTCCACAACTGCCCTCAATACTCCAGGCGCGGCCTTACCAGTGCCTTGTCCAGCTGAAGCTTGACCTAGTAGTTCCGAAACTCAATCCCCCTACCAATAAATGCCAATAAACCATATGCCTTCTTAACAACCCTACCAACCTTGGTGGCAACTTTCAGCGATTTATGTATCTGGACACCAAGATTTCTCTATTCATCCACACTGCCAAGATTTTACCATTAGCCCAGTACTCTGCATTCCTGTTACTTCTTCCAAAGTTAACTACCTCTCACTTTTCTGCATTAAACTCCATTTGCCACTTCTCAGCCCAGCTCTGCATCTTATCTATTTCTCTCTGTAACCCACAACATCTTTTGGCCCTATCCACAGCTCTGCCTACCTTAGCATCATCCACAAATTTACTAACCCATCCTTCTATGCCCACATCTAGATCATTTATAAAAATGACAAACAGCAGTGGCCCCAAAACAGATCCTTGCGGCACAGCACTAGTAACTCCAAGAGCTCCAGGATGAACATTTCGCTAGCCAATTTCTGATCCAAACCATTAAATCACCTTCAATTTGAAAACTCCGTATTTTGTGAAATAGCCTATGTGGAACCTTATGAAATGCCTTACTGAAGTCCATAAACACCACATCATCTGCGTTACCTTCTTCCACCTGTTCGGTCACCTTCTTGAAGAACTTGATAAAGTTAGTTAGGCACGGCATAACCTTCACAAAACTGTGTTGACTATCCCTAATCAAATTATTCCTTTCCAGATGATTATAAATCCTATCTCTTATAACCTTTTCCAATACCTTACCCACAACCGAACTACAACTCAATGGCGTATAATTACCAGGGTTGTCCTGACTCCCCTTCTTAAACAAGAGAACAACATTTGCCATCCTCCAGTCCTCTGGCACTACTCCTGTCGACAATGATGACATAAAAGATCAAAGCCAAAGCTCTGCAATCTCCTCCCTGGCTTCCCAGAGAATCCAAGGACAAATCCCATCTGACCCAGGGGTCTTATCTATTTTCAGATCTTTCAAAGTTGCTAAAACCTCCTTTTTGTCAACTACAATCCCATCTAATCTTGTAGCCCATATCCTCACTAACATTGCCCTTTTCCAATGTGAATACTGACAAATAAGTATTCATTAAGTGCTTCCCTATGTCCTCAGATTCCGCACACAACTTTCACTACTGTCTTTGATTGGCCCTAATCTTACTCTAGTCATTCTTTTATTCCTGATATACCTGTAGAAGGCCTCAAGTTTTCCTTGATCCTGCCCACCAACAACTTCTCATGTCCCCTCCTCGCTCTTCTTAGTCCTCTCTTTAGATCTTTTCTGACTAACTTATAACTCTCAATCCCCCTAACTGTGCCTTCACGCCTCATCCTCACATAAGTCTTCCTGCTCTTGACAAGAGCTTCAACTTCTTTAGTAAACCATGGCTCCCTCTCTCGACAGCTACCTCCCTACCTGATAGGTAGATACTTATTCAAGGAATAGCTATTGCAGGACCTTGATAAGATCCACATTTCAAGTGTGTCCATCCCTGCAGTTTCCTTCCCCATCCTATGCATCCTAAATCTTGCCCAATTGCATCATAATTGCCTTTCCCAGACTTCTACCTCTTTCCCTGTGGTATATACCTATCCCTGCCCATTGCTATTGTAAACATAACTGAATTGTGATCATTATTGCCAAAATGCTCTCCTACCGCCAAATTTAACACCAGGCAAAATTCATTCCCCAGTACCAAATCCAATATGGCATCTCCCCTTGTTGGTATGTCTACATACTGTGTTAGAAAACCCTCCTGCACACATTGCAGAAAAACTGACCGATCTAAACTACTTGAACTATCGTACTCCCAGTCAATATTGGGAAAGTTAAAGGCCCCAGAATATGCATACACACACAAGTTTTTAAACCTTACCACTAAAGAAATATTGCCTCAACTTGCAAGGCAAAGGACTACACTACCTCAATGTGAAGAATGTTACTGACAATTGAAGCTAGAGGAGAGCAGCAGTTTGTAAAACTACATTGTGGATGCCACTTGGAAGACACAGATGGTTGTGTATGCTGTTTGGCATTTCCTCTTGACCAGAAGGATATCAACTCAGACAGCAAAAGTGAGTCATAGTACTTCTTGGAATGGAAGCTATTATGGATGATCTGATAAATAATGGATGTAAAGACACAAGAGAAAGAGCTATCACAAATCACATTCAGAATCTGCTGCAATTGCTAGGGACCTAATTTATCACCAGAGGTATGAGCCTTCATGCAAACTCCCTGCTAAGGTCACACAGTGGTGTTGGAAAACAGCACAAGAAATAGATTTCACTAGAATCAACCAAATAGTGATGATAATGCCAGTGCTAAGGTACTACGACATCTTGATCATATGTGGTGACATATCCAAACAGATATATTGCCATGACTACAGATATGTACATACAACTGGAGAAATTGGTGAAGGGACTTCACGAATGACAGTCAGTCTGAAAGGACCACTATTCCCAATGATAGTGGATCAGAAACAAGTTAAACCGACAAGAACATTCACGTTGGGAATGATATTCTTGGAGAAAGAAAATAAGTCTAGAAAGGAGCAGATGAACAGCTAACAGTGAAGTGCCTGTTCTGTTAGAGGACTTGGACAATTTAAGGACTGTATATGTATTATATGTTCAGAGACTGGACCTTTCAATTTTGAAAAAAAGTCATAATGGATAAAACATGTTAACTCTGTTTTTCTTTCCACAGATGCCGGAACTGCTGAGTTTCTTCAGCAGCCTGTCTGATACAGAAGCAGGTCATTTAGTTCAATAGTTTTACACTGATGTTTGTGCTCAATGGGAGCCTACTGCCACTGTACATTATCTCACACTATTTGCATATCTCTTTCTATTTCTTTCTCCCTCATGCCTAACTAGCTTGGCCCTTATGCAGGGCATACAGTGGATAGTAAATCCAAAGAGAACTGTAACATTTGCCATTTCCACAACCTCCAGCAGGGTGCGACCAGAAATATCTCCCCTTTCTCTACCCTGTCAACACTCCAGTTGTATGTACCCTCCACAATGTTATGGTCCAGTGCCCCATCAATGCCAATCCCCCTCACTATGGAATTGCAGGAGGTCTGACATTCGGCCCTTCACCACCTCCCTCCTCACTGTCCAAGGCCCAAAATACACCTTCCAGGTGAAGCAGTATTTCACTTGTACTTTTTTCAATCTTGTTCATTGTATTCACTGCTCACCTCTATATTGAAGCTCAAATGCAAACTGATTGATTAATCAGTTTGGGAAACACATCTGCTCTGACACAAGAATGACTCTGACCTTCTGATCACATCATTTAAGTACATGACCTTGCTCTCTGTATCAAACATAGGACAATATGTTGTAAATGTTCCAGCAAAGCCCAATGCAAGCTGGAGGAGCTGCATCTCATTTTTTGTTCAGATACATTGTATAGGACAATATTAAGTTTGACAACTTCAGCCCATGAACTTTGTTCTCCATTTTGATTCCACTCCCCTGCCCCATGTGTTTTTGCATGAATTTGCTCTCAAGAGCTGACATTTTTTTTCTGCTATTAACACCTATTCTTCATCTATATCTCTTTGTTATTACATTTAGACTTCACTTTGCCTTTTGCTATTGGGCATCTTTGCCATGTGTTCCATTTGCTCCTCCTCCCTTGATCCCCACCTTTTCTCTACAGCTAAAAAAACTAATATCTTTTCCAGATTCTTTCTTGTTCAAAGAACTCATCTGGATGGAAGCCGTTAACATTTCACCATGCACTTATTATTTGTACACTTCTATTTGAGCATTTATTCTTCAATTAATGCATTATACTGGGCTGGCATTGGGAACAGTAGGCCCATTTCCATAGAAAAATGTTTGTGTATTCCATTTTGTGAAGAAGACAGTTTAGAAAGAACGCTAACCCTTCATTGATTTATAATCATGAGGTGTAACAAAAATATCTAAATAACTTAGAAATGAAGAGCACTCCCTCCATCTCCCCCTACTACGTACACGCAGGCTACTCAACTTAATTCTACCACATTTAATTTAACTCAACGAATATTCTGACTTTAATCAAGAAAGAAAAAAAAAAGGACTGAATGACCACAAGGAATTCCATGTTTGGAAATAGCCTGATACTTGAACAGTGGGATTTGATGTACAATGATTTACATACATAAGATTGACTACAGCATAGTAAATATGTCTAAATAGTGTATAAAATATCAGGTTATGGCACCTATACAAACATATAGACTTATAGATGTATAGATGTATATAATATGGCTGGTAAACATAGGATTCAGGATGAGCTTGCCAATTGGATCCAAAATTGGCTTTACGGTAGGATACAGGTGGTGGTGGTGGAGGGCTGTTTTTTGGACTGGAGGCCTGTGACCAGCACTGTTCCACAGGGACTGGTACTGCCATCCCTTTTGTTTGTCTTTTATATAAATGATTTAGATGAGAATTTAGGAGACGTGGTTGGTAAGTTCATGGATGACAGCAAAATTGGTGATGTAATGGACAGTGAAGAAGGTTATCTCAGATTACAAGGATTTGATCAATTGAGCTAATGGGTTGAGGAGCGGCAGATGAAGTTTAATTTGGATAAATACAAGGCATTGCATTTTAGTAAAGTAAACCAAGGGCAGGACTTACACAATTTATTGTAGGGCCCTGCGTAGCTTTGTAGAACAATAGCAGCCAGGGGTTCAGGTACATAATTCTTCAGCATTTAAGTCACAGATAGTCAGGGTGGTTAGCACACATCCCTTCATTACACAAACCTTTGAGTATAGAAGTTGGGATGTCATGTTGAACAGGACATTAGTGAGGTCTCTTCTCAAGTACTGTGTACCATTCTGGTCGCCCTGTTATAGGAAAGATATTACTAATCTGGCAAGGGTTCAGAAAAGATTTACCAGAATGTTTCTGGGAATGGAAAGTTCAAGTTAGAAAAACAGGTTGGGACTTTTTTTTTCCACTGGAGTGTAGAAAGTTGAGAGGTGACTTTAGAGGTTTAGAAAATCATGGGGGGTATATATAAGGTGAAAATCAAGGCTCTTTTTCCCCTAAGGTGGGGGTGTGCAAAACTGGGGAAACTTTAATGTGAAAGGAGAAAAGTTTGAGGACATGAGTGGCAACTTTTCTTTTAAAAAAAAGAGACAAGTGGTTAATGGGTGGAATGAACTGCCAGAGGAATTGTTGGATGCAGGTACAGTAACAATGTGGATACCCTATAATATAAACAGGAATATGGGCCAAACATATTAAGATGGGACTAGCTTAGTTTGGGAACATGGTCGGTGTGGACTAGTTGCACTCCGTGCTGTATGATTCTAGGACTCTAAACTGGTCGAGTGGCAGACATTAAAAAGTAGCAAAAATGTGTAGATATTCAAATTGGCAGGATGTAACCAGTGGAGAAAGTGAGGACTGCAGATGCTGGAGATCAGAGTTGAAGTGTGTCTGCTGGAAAAGCACAGCCGGTGAGGCAGCATCCAAGGAGTAGGAGAATTGTTGTTTAGGGAAAAAGCCTTTCATCATGATTCCTGAAGACAGGACATAACCAGTGGTATCCTAAGGGGACAAAAACTTTGATGCATGACAAATCTGAAACATGAACTTAGCTTTCTCTCCACAGAAGCTGCCAGACCCATGAGTTTCTCCAACCATTTCTGTCTTGGTTTCAGATTGCCAACAGCTGTAGTTCTTTGTGGGTTTTTTTGTGAACCACACAGATCAGTTATTCACATTATTTATTCATGACTTGGCTAATAGCACAGTAAGTCATATATCCAAATTTGCTGGTGACACAAAGTTAGACAGCATTTTAGAAATGTAGATAATAGCATTAAATTACAAAAGAATATGGATATGACCTACTCAGGTTCCTGGGATTATAGCCAAATGCATAGTCACTAACTTAATTATAAACAAAAAGTGAATAAAGAAAAGTTCATGCTTTCAATAATAGTCACTAATGCTTGAAGATATGGACTACTGCGCAAGGGGGCACATATTTATCGGCCTTTCAGTGCAGTCATTGGAAGTTTTCAGAAGTGCTGATGAAGCAACTTGAAACACAATTGTACACATCTCAGAGGCACTCTTACCCAATCCGCAGGCTCCTCTCTGGATGAAGATGACGGGTGGTTGGTTTAGTGCCTGTGCCCTCCGGCTCACCGCCTTCAGCTCACACACATTACGGTAGGTGCTGCCGTCGCTGCCGCACACCGGCTCACGGTTGTCACAGATACACACGCCTTTGATCCGCCGCTTGGCCTGGTTGGCCGCTACCGGCACCGAGCAGCTCAGCCCTTCCCCGCACCTGGCCTCGTCCCTGCGGCCGCCGCATGACTCGCCCTCGGCGGCGCCGCACAGCTGGCAGCAGCCGCAAGCATCCAGCACCAGCCCTGCCCAGCAGTCAGAGGGCACCTCCGGGCAGCTGGAGACATCACAGAGCTGGGGGCAGGCCAGGGAGCGCCTGGTGATCCTACTGTCCCCCATCAGGAAGCAACTGCTCCCCAGCACTGCACACACCAACAACAGCATCTTCCAGTAACACTGCAAAAAGTCATACAAAAAATTACACCAACCCCTTGTAAATCAACAACAGCTCAAAAACACACCATGTGGAGGGCAGAAAAAAGTTTCTATAAGTTCTAAAGTTTCGTAAACAATACAAATAAAGTGTTTTCCGACTCAAAACAAAGCACCGTCCTCTTTATCCGAACTTCCAATTTCATAACAGCGAAGTGGCTCCTTTATAAAAAGCCCGATGAATCAAACAGATCCAGCCGCATTCATTGGTCTGTTCTCAACGATGAGTCCTACCCCCCGCCCCTTTATCACCGCCTCTTCCATACCCAGATGTTGCACAGTGTTGCCCGGTTCTGCTGCTCACCCCTTCGTTGTCTGTCCTCTTTTCGACTGCCTCTAATATCCGAATCACTCCGAAGTAACGGAACCCTCACTCTTTTACAAAGTGGATAACATCATGGTTTTTTTTTAAAAGCAGCATTTTTCTTAAATTCGTCACATTCGGAAACGATAACAGAGAGTTAGGCTTATTGTAGAACAAATACTGTACAGAAATTCTTGAAAAACACAGGGGGTCTGTTCGAAAGAAGGGTCACTGGACCCGAAATGTTTTCTCTCTACAGATGCTGCCAACCTGCTGACTTTTTCCAAGAATTTATATTCTTGTTTCGGATTTCTAGCTTCCCCAATTTAGAATCGTGGAATCCCGACAGTGCGGAAGGTTGCCATTCGCCCATTGAGTCCGTACTGACCCCCAAAGACCACACCACCCAGCCACAGCCCTCTACGGTATCCCATAACCCCACATTTCCCATGGCCATTCCACCTCGCCTACACACCCGAACACGAAAGACAACTTTCGCATGACCAATCCCCTAGCCTGCACATCTTTGAACTTCTTCGTTTTACCTTCCTCAGAAGAGATTTGTTGCTGTCAGATTTCCAAGATCCGCAATATTTTGCCTTTGATCAAAGGCTTCTTACAGGATATTTTCAGATCGGTCTTCTGTTACATCGGCTCAATGACAATCTCTGGTCGCCTGTGGGGAAATCTCAAGTATCAGTCGAATATCTAGATGTTGCAGAGGGACGTCTCAGCCAGAACCAACTCAAAGTGGCTCATTACACCTAAATATCTCCCAAATCATAGTATATTTTTAATAACGAACCAACATCTATTTTTGCGTTTGGAATAAATGCAAACAAAATTTGTTGCAGCATCAGTTACATAATTCAGACTCTTGACACTCAACTATTCATCTTTGCATCCATGTAACAACCCAAGGCGCTTCATGAAAAACAATATTTGTAACCAACCCACTGGACGAATTATGACATACCTCATGCCATGTGGGTCACTATCTCTGCACTACAAGCGCACTCACTGTTTCAGATTATGAAGGTTCCCAGTAACTAAACACGGTTTATGGTAATCAATTCTTCGACTTGCAATTGGGTAATATTTTATTTGTAGACAGAATTCCAGCTTTCTTTCCCAATAAATATACTTTGTTCAAGAAGAATGGGACAGGATTTGCACAACTGAAATGCAGGGGTGGCACAGTGACAGATTAGTCATGGTAAATGCAGGCTTTCAGGGATATATTGTCTGGATGTTATGCTCTTTGGAAGGTCAGTGAATACTCAGTTATAATGGCCTCTATCTGCACTGTAGGGATTCTGTGGTAAAGACTATATATACTGCTAAATGTAAATGAAGATCAAGAGTGCATGGATGACTAATTTCTTTATACCATTTATCTTTTGATTCAGGGTTAAGCAAATGGAAATATTGAGCTTGTCCTATAATCTGAATTGCAATTAGAAGTCATTCAAGAACATTGTAATAGATGTAATCTTAACAAGATAATGTTGAAGGAACAGCTGTATATTTCTTGCACTGCTCAGCTAAAATGTCCTGCTGCCTTTTGTCATGCAAGAGGTAAAAATGTGTACTATTTCAGCACAAAAGCAAAATACTGTAGATACTGGAAATCTAAACTCGGCAGGTCTGACAACACCTGTGAAGATAGAAAAGAGTTAATGTTTCAGGTCATAGCCTTCACATCCGTATACTGTACTAGTTTAGTTCCAGAATAACTGTTTTGAAGATGGTGTTTTATAAATCTGAATAGAACATTAGCAATGAATCCTCCACCATGCACTGACTTGTTCCAGCAGCTGTCAGTTCCTGTGAATGGTTCCTTTCTCATACTTAACAAGTATACAACAATGCTAATTGTGTTCTCTTCTAAAAGCTCATTTCACAATTACTAAATATGCTCATGTAAATAGCAGCACCAGACTCTCATTTATAGGAGTGGTGCCTTGAAATATTAACCCTTGCTGTTTATATTGCTTTGATCGGAAGTGTGCTGGTGTTTGTAGGCTTTTGTCATGAGTCAAAACCACAGAGTCAGCTACCCCATCATACATTTTCCTTCCACGAGCCTACTGCACTCTCCCAAACTCTCATTTTCCTTCAGTTTCTTTCCCATATCCCTTAAAGTCCTCTCTGAAATGGTCTTGTCTACAAGATTGACTTCTTGAATCTTGTGGATAAACTGTCAAAAACCCAAATCCTCCTATCCATCACTTGCAATAACTTTTTCTTCCTGCTCTATTTCTGTCGAACACATTCAGCCTCAGGGTTTTTCAGTGACCAACCTGCAAAGTGGACTTCAGGATACGCAACAATGCAGAGTCGCCGAGCAGAGGCTGATGGGCTGAGAATGGCATCAACCAGGATCTTGAGTTCACGTCACACTAAGTGACCACAGTAGGGGAAGGTTTTGATTTTAAATCTCTCCTCTTTGTTTCCAAATGCCTCCAGGGCCTAGCTGCTCCCAGTCTTGCTAACCTTCCGGATCTCAGGGAGCATCTCATTCTCATCTTTTGAGTATCCCCAATTTTAAATCACCCAGCCATTGATGACAATGTCTCCATTTAATTAAGGGTTTAACCTCTAGAATTCTTTCCATTCATCTCACCCACTATTTTGCTTTCTGCCTTTCCTTAAATTGCTTCAATTGATTTCTTTGAATAAGTCCTTCATCATCTGACCAAATATCACGTTAGATGGCAGTGTCATCTTAATTTTTTTTAAGAGGCACCTTAGAATATTATACTAAAGGCTCAATTTTTGTTTTGTGCACTGTAAATGCTCTTTTAGTTCTCAGAAATTTACTAAATATTATACTCAGAATAAATGAACATTACCTAGCTTCAATAATGTTTATTCTCAGAAAATTGTTATGGAGTCAGTCATACAACACAGAAACAGATCCATGAATCCACCTTGTTCCTGCCAGCCAAGTTTCTCAAACTAGTCCCATTTGTCTGTATTTGGCCCCTATCCCTCTGAATCCTTCCTATTTATGTACCTGTCCAAATGACTTAAATGCTGTAACACACCTGCGTCTACACTTCCTTCGGCAGATCATTTACAAACCACCAGCTAGAAAAATTTACTGCTCTGGTCCTTTTTAAACCTCTCATCTTTAAAATATGCTCCCTAGTTTTGAACTCCTACCAATGGAAAATCCCTTGCTGTTCATCTTATCTATACCCCTCACAATTTTATAAATTTCCAAAAGGTCAATCCTCAACCTCCAACATTCCAATGAAAAAAGTCCCAGCCTATCCAGCATCTCCTTATAACTCAAACCTTCCACGCTTAAAATGTTCTGATTTTGCCAGAATAAAGTTTGACAACAGGCACCTCTCTAGCTGTGCAGCGTGGTTGTGCTGTAGTGCATGTAAATTGGTGAGATGTTTTTAAGAGAATTAACTTATTTGTAATGTTTGAAGATGTAGTCAAATCCTGTTAACATGTATACAAAGTTGAGATACTTCATTAGTTGTAATTGAAAAATTTGCTTTATATGTCATTAATTAAGCAAAGATAGATTCACTAAGCCCATTGTTTTCCAGAGCATAGGCGATGAAACAAGCCAGAGCAGCAACTGTGGAATAATGATGTGAAAATCCTTCACAGAAGTTTCCAGTCCCCCTTTTTTCAAAAGCACTTATTTCCCAAAGCATATGAAATAACATTCTAGAAAGAACATCAACACAAAAAATAATAGAATCCTGAAATGCAGGTAGTGAGAAGGGTGCCGATATAATCTTTGAAGAGGTCCCTCATTAGTCCCAATTCAGTTATTTTCCTGGTCTTATAATTTTCTCCATTTCAAGCATCAATGCAATTCATTTTTGGAAATGTTGCTAAATCTGCCACTATGAAGCAGTCTATTCCAAATTGCTGATATGTCTGGCAGATCTGCTCATCCTGATTTTGTTGATAGAGGCCATTTGGCAACTATGAATGCTTGGCTGATCTCCAGGAATCATAAATCGTTTTAACCAGTAGGGATTATTCGTAGCATTGCTTTCTTGTCAGTTTGTCAACATGTACAAGTACTTCATCTTTCTTTGCAATTGTTTTCATACTATTTTTGCAAGATTAGGAAATGTTAGGGAGTTTTCAATAGGAGTTTCATTGGCTGTACTTAATTAACATTTTCATAAGTTAAATTGAGCAATTTAGAATGGCTGATTCTTTTATTTGAATGCATTTCAAAAAACTTGCCAGCATATGTTGTTTTCTCAACTCAATATCAAGAGGATATTGTAAACCTGCTACCAAAGGAAGTATGACATTAAATCAATGTGATAATCCAACCACAGGGTCATACTACATACAGATTCTCCATACCATAGAATACAGAACAGATGCATTTGAATCCTCAAAAAAAATAAGGTCAATTTTAAGTTTGCTTAAGGATAGAACCCTAACATCAATCACTGTATTGGTAACATTTATCATATAAATAAAACAGTTAACATTGGAAAGAGATTTAAACAAACCAACAAAAATGTTAAGGTTCACAAACTGAATAACCTGGCAAGGTTCCAAGAGACTTCAGGAACTTTAATCCACCTCTGCAAAAAGGCACAGGTGGCCAGTGAGTCATGACCTAACATATTTGGCTACCGTTTTCCTGAGATGAGGGGGTGGAAATCAGATCAGTTTAGAATTGTAGCTTCCGGATTTCCCAATTGCACCTTCCAACATGGGGTTGATCACTCTTGGGAGACAAATTCAGCCAGTTTACACAATGAGAAACAGTTCCTTTACTTCAGAAGACAGCATTATCTCTGTCAGTCATTGGGGCTAATGGCAAGCCGGACTATCATGAGAACTGGCGATGAACAGAAGATGGCAGCAAAAATCCCACATGGCAGCTTAGAGTCATACAGATGTACAGCATGGAAGCAGACCCTTTGGTCCAACCCGTCCATGCCGACCAGATATCCTAACCCAATCTAGTCCCACCTGCCAGCACCCAGCCCATATCCCTCCAAACCCTTCCTATTCATATACCCATCCAAATGCCTTTTAAATGCTGCAATTGTACCAGCCTCCACCACTTCCTCTGGCAGCTCATTCCATACACGTACTACCCTCTGCGTGAAAAAGTGCCTCTCACCCTAAACCTATACCCTCTAGTTCTGGACTCCCCGACCTCCTGGTATAGTTAATGAGTTGAGAAGGTTTGTAGCTCAGGTTGGAGGTGCTAGATGTAAATTTGCTCGCTGAGCTGGAAGGTTTGTTTTCAGATGTTTTGTCACCATACTAGGTAATATCGTCACTGAGCCTCTGGTGAAGCACTGGTGTTAGTGACCAGCTTTCTATTTGTATGTTTAGTTTCCTTGGGTTGGTGAGGGCATTTCCCATGGTGTCATTTCACCAACCCAAGGAAAGCATGTGTGTCACATGGCAGGTTGTTTAACAAATTAGCAATGTTTGGAATTGTTGAACCCTTCATTGCAATGGATCATAAGGTGGCTAAAAGAAAACAGGTAGGGACTGATGGGGATTTCTTGGACTGAAGGTAAATGGAGTGCTGTTCCCCAAAGATGGTGTTGGGATCTTTCTTTTTCTCATTTATATAAACATTTTGGAGATGGGTGTCGAGGGCAAAATCTCTGCATTTGTAGACAGAACTCAGCTAGGGAATATAGTAAATTGTGAGGATGATGCTGAGCGACTTCAGAGGGTCATTGACAGATTGGACAAATGGGCAGACACCAGACAGATGCATTTCAATGCAGAAAAATTAGGTTACGCACTTTGGTAGAAGAAATATTGAGTCCGTATAGGCTCAAATGGTACAACTTTGAAGGAGGTACATGAGGAGAAGGACCAGAGAGTTCAAGTGCATAATTCTCTGAAGGTGGTTAGGCAACATGAAACAATGTTAAGACAGCTGATGTGATCCTTGGGATCTGGAGGCGGAGTCCAAAAGCAAGGGAGCGAATTGCACTAACTGATGAGACTTCAATTAGAATAGAAATAGGTACAGTAAAATGAAGCACAGAAGATAATACCAAAATTAACATTACTGGTATGAATACTTTCAGTCATAAAGCAGCTTTGCAGAGACAGATTGAACCTATTTAATGAAGTGATGTCCTCATTAAGGGAGGGTATTTCAAAATTTCTTTCAAGATATGATAGTAAACTAAGGTATTGAACCTACTTATAAATTTTATATCAACATTAACCAGGAAGTATTGTGGGACCAAAGTAATCCTTACTCTTTGTTTTAGGAACAGGATCTCATTTGAAAGCCCCATTTTAAAAAATGTAAATTTCAGATAGAATAACCTTTTCAGTTTGCAGTCAAGTGCACGCATTCCACCAAAGTCGCAAAATACAAAATAGCTAGTGTGACAGCATTTTCACTGACAGAAGTGAAATTAATCCATGCTTAGTTTAATGGGTGGATACTTGCAACATTGTGGTCTCAAAGATGACACGCCAGTTGTTCATAGCTCTTATCGGGAAATGGCTGGAATTCATAATTAAGGATAGGTAACTGAACACCTTGAAAGTCTTCAGTTGATTAGAAAAAACCCAACAGATTTGTAAAGGATAGTTTGTGCCTAGCAAATCTGATAGCTCTTTTGAAGAACTAAAGTGAACAGGGAATGCCCATGAATGTCATTCATATTGACTCCCAGAAGGCACGTTATACAATCTTTTTGAATTAAAACCCTTGAAATTAAAGGTAAATGATCAACTTGGTTAGGAAATTGACCAAATGGGGGAAGGAATAATGAATAGGTATGAGAATTGGCAGACCTGACTGCTAGTGCCCCACAAAAATGTGCAATAAAAATGAATGCTGGAAATATTCAATGTGAAGGAGGATCAATGGAGAGAAAAACAGAAATGCTAGAAATATTCAATGGAGAGAGAAAAACAGTGAGCATTTCACGTCTATGTCTCATGATCACAACTTAAAAACTCAACTCCGTTCCTTTCTCCACAGATCCTGCAAGACCCACAGTGTAAATTTGAATATAAAAGGACAGTAGTCATGTTGCAGCGATCTAAAACTCTAGTTCGATCACAGCAGAGTACTGCAAGCAAATCTGCTTAGGAAGGCTATATTGGCTTTGGAGCATTGTTTTATTCGAATGATATTTGGATTCAAAAGGTTGAGCCATATGGTAAACCTGACTGTATTATCTGAAATTTAGATGCTTAAAAGGGTGATTTCAAAGTTTTCCATTTAAGAACAAATATAGTTTTTCCCAATCTATCCTATTTCTTTAGTTGGCGAGTCTAGTACTGAGGCCTTTAGTTTAAAACTAGAGCCAGACCTTTCAGGAGTGCAATTCAGAAAAAGAACTTCTTTGCTCAAAGGGTACTGCAGGTTTATAATTCCGCATGTATCTCTGGGAGAAAAGGTATCGATTTGACTTTCATTGTAAGCAGAACAATCCCTGAAATGTCTTCCGAACACTGAACTACTGCAAGTTCTTTTGTAGTTGGTTATTTTTAAGTGTAAAGTTAGCATGAAGAATCAAATCTGAGCAGCCGAAGAATTTTCTTTCAGCTAACGGTGATTATCGAGAACGTTTGATCTGTTATTCTTTCTGACAAAGAAAAAGATTTGCATCCACACTGAATCAGCTGATGGCAAATAAATTATTTTTTAAGCTGGTATTGATAAACTTAACCAAAAACATACAGAGATATGAAGCAAAGATGGGTATATGGGTTACGATAGCAATGATATCACTGAATGGCAAAACAGGTTCCAATTCCAACGTTTCTATGGCATACCTAATCTCACCACTGTATGCAGAACATTGAAATCCCTCAAACTCAGCACCGCCTTCCTAACCTGCAATCTTCTTCCTGACCTCTCCGCTCCCACCCCCATTCCGGCCTATCACCCTTACCTTGACCTCCTTCCACCTATCACATTTCCAACGCCCCTCCCCCAAGTCCCTCCTCCCTACCTTTTATCTTAGCCTGCTGGGCACACTTTGCTCATTCCTGAAGAAGGGCTCATGCCCGAAACATCGATTCTCCTGCTCCTTGGATGCTGCCTGACCTGCTGCGCTTTTCCAGCAACACATTTTCAGCTCTGATCTCCAGCATCTGCAGTCCTCACTTTCTCCTCGAAGATTTTAACCTACTGCGAATCCTCTTGCAAGGATGCCTTCCTTGAAGAAGCTCTCTTCCTCCTTCTACAAGAACATTGAACACTCAAGTCCCAACTAATTCAAGGGACAGTTTTATTCAGGGTTGAAGATTCCACATTCAAATAACCAGACAGCAATTACAGTGTTTCATCAGAGCCTGACTTATGGGTCACATTAAAGTTTCCCACTTTTCTGGTGCAAGCCTGCCAGAATTGCAATAGTGGACAAGTACTGCCAATTTGCAGCCACTATTAACATTATTACTGTTACCAAACAGTGCCAAAAAATATATTTGAGCAAACAGATTTCCTAATTAAATATGCTTGAGGAAGAACTTGCATTTTTTCTAATACTTCAGCACGTGTTGAAGTGCTTCTTAGGCAATGCATTGTTTTTGTAGTCATTACTTTCATTTATATAATGGAGCACCTCACGCAATGACAAATGCTCTGTAAACCTGCTTTGAGTAATGTTGCATGACGGAAATATAGGCTCTTTCATGCCCTGCTAAAATCGGCACAGGCTGATCATCTTACTTCGAAGCCAACAGCTTTAACAGTCCACTCTGTCCTTAAGATGCAGAGAGAAGCTGCCCCCCCCCCCCCCCCCCCCAAGTTTAAGCTGGGCTGGGCAAGATGGGCTGATCTCAATTAGCTGTTACATTGCCCTTGGTAAAGACGCATGTAGTATTTTCAAACAAATAGGAGACTCCTTGGACATGTCTTTGGCATTCACCTATATTTAAAAGAATGAAGCCTATATTTCTTGTATTTGAAAGAATGCTAAGCTCAAATTTATTGTTAGAGGAGTTAAAATTCCTTTCAAAAGATGGATTCATAAAGCTAAGCAAGGCTATTCATAGTCATGCTATGAGTCACAATATTCTGGTACTGTGTAGATGATTCAAGCTAAAAACTTGTCATATGCTCTTTATTGAATCAGAAAGAAATCATAGTTATATTCAAATATAAATAATTTGAGTTTTAGTCAGGGTTTCTATTGTAACTTTACATCATGTTAAAATTAGAAAATCATGAATTAATAATTCCAAGCTTTATTAAAATCTAAGGAGAAAACATTCTCAGTGATGCAAACATAATTCAAAATTTTTCAAGAAATACAGCAATCAAATCAAAATCAAAATATTCTACATTTAACCACAAGATGTCGCTGTTTTCTTTTGCCATGGACCAACTAAACGTGCACAATGCACCCTTTTTACTTCAACCTATGACTCGGTGCATCTTTGTTCTTTACTTTGACTTCTTTGCACTTGATTTACTCAGCTTACTAAAAGTAACAAAAATTTTAGCAATGCTCAACCAATGATGCAAGTTTCTGAAGCTAAGCCAGAAGACAACACAACAAAAATTAAATGCGAGATGAAAAAACGTAAAATAATCCACTGGGCAGCCTCTCCCAAAAGATCATGGTCAATTTACATCACGAAGGATATAAAAGGACACGTCACGTAGAAATCTAAATAGTTGAATTTGGGTAAAATTAAAGTTTGTATGCAGAGGACAATTGCTGTGCACAGTTCTTCAAATAGTATATTTATGCAATGGCTGAAGAACCTACAATCAATTAAGGCACAAAGGAAAGGTACACACCAATATCAGCAAGCTTCTTCATTCTTAGCGAGTTGAGGGACCCAGCAATATCATTAACTCAACTGAGTTAAATCCGTGCAGCTGAAACCACTACTTTCACATGAATGGTCTTTAACCCTAAATGCGGTAATCCTACTTGGAGGCACATCCTGCAACAAGCGAAGAATCTCCAAATCTTCAGCGGAGGTAGCAGTGTAACCCATGCCTCTGAAGTACACTACCTGAGTCCTAGAGCTATACAGCACAAAAGTAGACCCTTCAGTACAACTCATCCACACCAACCAGATATTCTAAACCAATCTAGTCCCATTTGCCAGCATTTACCCATATCCCTTTAAACCCTCCCTATTCATATACCCATCCGATGCCTTTTAAGTGTTATAATTGTACCTGGCTCCAACGCTTCCTATTGTTGTTTGTTCCATACACGCATAACCATTTGTGGAAAAGTTGCCCTTTAGGTCTCAGACTTTTATTTTGCTAAGAGCTTTTATGAAATAAAAAAGCCTCAAGAGACTTCCCGTCAGCTTGTTAAGTATTTAGAAAGTTAAACTTTGAGGGAAGAATTCAGTGGCAGCAACTCAAGTAAAAAGGAGCAATTCTGTGAAATTCAGTGTAGGCGCCTGTGTCCTCTCAGAACTGGCAAATATTCAAATTTAGACACATGTAGCCCTAATGTTGCTGAGTTCACAAAATCATGGCCATAGTTAGTTACTCTAAAAGATTGCATGATTACAAGCTTATCCTGGCTTAAGTTTCATATATACCTGGAAATCCATTACCTTCACTACAGAAATAAACTAAAAACTACTAAAACCTAAGAAACAAATTTACTACAGATGTAGATTTACTTTTTTCAGGGTCTTAAGTAATACTCCCTTACAAAACTTGGCACTTAGGACATGTATATTTGTTCATTTGTGGGATGTGGGTGTCACTGTCTGGCCAGCAGTTATTTCCCATCCCTAGAGTTATTTCCCATCCATCAAGAAGGTGGCTGTGAGCGGATATTATTCATATCTTGTGAAGTCTACTTTAATTGTGCTTTATGATAAAAATAATTTAGGTGAGAGTCATACAGCATGGAAACAAATTGTTCAATCCACTTGTCCATACCAACCAGATACAGTAGACTAATACAATTTTACACATCCAGTTTCCTTACTATGGTTTAACACTAGTTTTGCAATGAAATTCTGCTAAATGTTTTACTCATCCTAATTTATTGAGCATAGAATTCTCAGGCTCCATTTATCAAAAATAATTGCCTGTATATTGACTAAAAATAGTTTAAAAACCACTAAGAAGCCAGCAAATTCATTGTTATATTAGATTTGTGCACCCTCAGAAGTTCACACTGTTTGTAGGAATCTGCTGTTATGCAACATGGGTCAACTTTGGTTTATTGCAGTAGACAATGCCAAGCTGACAGTAAATAACTTGCAATGTTATGCACATTTACTGAGAGACTCCTTGAATATTTCTATAATTAAACTTCTTAGCCTACCATTGTGCTCTAATGATTGACAGCATGCATGCACACTGCAAGGTCTTAATTTTCTAAATGATATGCATTTGCCCCACACTAAAGGCTAGCACAGCTTAATTTGTCAAATTGCACATGCTTAGCACAAAATATACAGTATATAGATACTTACTCTTCATTCTGATTTCATAGGAAATCATAGAAGATTGCACCAATTCATTTAGACCTAAAGCAATAGTTTAGTGAAGCTGTAGGGCCTGCATTAAAGATTGGAAACAATCACTACGTGAAAGTCATCATTCTCGAGGTAACGTAGAAAAAACCCAAGCAATCAATTTAGGACGGAGAAGTTTCCTGTAGGTGGAGTCCTAATACCATAAGGCCTGACACATCTGCTAAAGATTTAATACTCTGCAAATCAAGACAATAACGAATGGAAGTTGATTTTGCAAAGAAACTTTCTAAATATCTCCATCTGAAATCTAATCTACAAATATGAAACAAGCTTTTTAAATCTGTGTCTTGCTTTCTTCCCTGGAGAATGCACCCAAACATTCACTTAACTACCCAATAATCAGTCACTTGCTTGCCACGTATTTGTCTCTTATGAAGAAGGCAAAAGCCTCAGGGGGAGAAAGTTAAATAATCCACAAGCATTCTGATTCTGAAAACAGGCTGTCAGAATACAAGGTTTTTAATTCTTGTACAGATTTATACAATAATAGAAAATATTGCTTCTTTAGCAATTTATGTCCCAAACAATAATTGATTGAAACGAGTATGGGAAAGGCCTTTGAAATAGGAAGAGTTTATGTGCACTAAGAGTGCTTAATGGTGGAGCACATTCAAACATCTGGTTGAGAAAGACAACAACAATATAAAAATCACCACATGGTTCTTTATTGTCTTAGATGAACAAACATCATTCAGGACAAGCCATACATAACCGTCAAAAATAATTTAAACATTTTTATAGAATTATATAAAAAGTTGAGCAAAGATAAATAAAAGCTTCTGTTAGCAGACTAATACACATTTTTCCAACTTAAAAAATTGTAAATTTTCAGTTCACCAGTAGTTAAATACCGTCCACCACAATAGTGTAAATGAAAATCAAGAGTTTCACCCAATTCATATATTTGCAAATATTTTCAATAAACAGCAGTAGCACATGCAATTTCAGAAGCGGTACCTGTGCCAATAAGCTGAGCAAATTTACAGTTACAAAAATAAAATATTGAACTAAATATATCAAGATTTTATAGGAGCGACAGATAAAAGTTTTCCCACAGGTTTTTCAAATATTTCTAGTCAAACAATGTTTCCTCGTGGGGAAAAAATAACAGTTGGGTAAGAAATCACATCTATATTTTTCAACTGAATTAATCCTTTTAGTGGGGAAAAAAAACAGGGTTTAAAGCTACTAATTTTTTCAACGTCACAGTGAAAACACAGGAGAAAGAAACTTTAGTGTATTCAATAGGTAATGTCAGAAGCACACCCGTTCTCAGTTTAAAAAAATGTCATCTGTGAAATTCTAATTGTGCTACAAGCTTTGATAACTGACAAAAACTGTTATAAGCAGTTGAGACTTGTATTCAGCAACACAATCTGCAACTGACGATTAACAGAAAATAATTTTTACAGGTATAGTCAAAACTACACTGATTGATAAATCAAGCCAAAGCTTTACATTAAATGCATTTTATTCTGGCAAAACAAACTTAGACAAGCAAACTCAAAACTAAGGCGTATTTGAATAAAAAAACCAAGACAAAAAAGACAAAATAAAGCTGCATTTGAAACTATCCATGTCAGTACTTTGTTTTTCCTCAAGTGTCATAGCATCACAGTTATCAAAACAATTAAGCCAACTCTTTGAACTCGGTAAAATCTAAATGTATAGAGATCCTCCACTATCAATTTCTCTTTAGACAAATCTTTTAAACAATTTAATTCTATTACATACTTTGTTTAAAAACTATAGTAACTAAATTGCGGCCAATTTATAGTATTAAAATTATTAAAGCTACCATTATTTATCAAAATACACTAGAAAGTTATTTAATTGATGTAAAGAAACATTGCAGGATAAGGTCCAACAATGTCATATTTTCAAGAGCAACATTAAAAAGTACCCTCACAAATTATCATTTTTAAAGTAACAATTACACAACCTTCAACCGGGTTTGCCCCTTCCCAGCAAGTTCCAAGCTAGATTCCTAAAAAATATTTCTTAGCTCAGCCTTGGCATCCAAGACACTCCCTCCTCACAGGAAGTGGTGGCAATGAAAAGGAAATTAGAAAATCACCAAATTTCATCACCTCAGCCTCAACACATCGCAACAATGGTGACCCCAAATTCTTGACAAAGTATCTTTACATAAGTGCATTGGGATAAGTCATTGGAGAATCATGCAAAGGATTTAGCTGTGCTATTTAAAAAAGGACATTATGTCAATTAATTCCTGAACAGACTGCTCATTAATATTAGGCACAAAAACAAAATGACTGGTAAGAAACAGATGATAATTCAGGAAAAATTATACAAAGCTAATTTTCTATACAGAATAATGAAAATTAATGCCAATTTTAAAAAAGTATGAATATGGATACAGTATTTGTGAAATAAATATTTTAAGCCAAATTTTTTTATGAGAAATAAGTATATCCTATAAGGTACAAACTGCAGAAATACTAAAGGTTTAGTAAGTCTGAAAACTTTAGATTTCTATTCATACTAATAAAATAGGATTAAGCAGATGCAATATATTTCATTTTGGCAAATAACATGGCATTTTCACCATAAATTAAAATTATCGTTATGGACTCAACCTTTGCATAATGGTCTTCTCTACATTCATATTCAGACCAAGAGTCCTTTCAAGACTTTACAACTATTTAAGTTTCACTTCAAAGCTTTCACCAGTTTAAGTTATATGTTCTCATGGTTGTTGGGGGGGGGGGGGGGGGGGGAGGAAGGGAAAAAAAAAAGAGAGGTGGGAGAGAGAAAGAAATCTTATGCACAAATGAGCTGAAATATATTTGGTAGATTGAATAATGCATCTGCATATTTATCCTGTGTACATAATTATGTATCTTAAAAAAACCTCAAGACTTCATGTTTAAATTATATGCAGTGTCAGTATCAAAACCTCCAGTAACTTCTGCAGTTCACAATTTGTGAAATATATATTGCACAGGAAACCACTAAAAGATCCATAATATTCTAATAGTTTAAACTTGAATTATATTAAAACAATTACATTTACGACTTCCTCCAGGAATTGAGAATTCAAAAGGTCTAAACCTCAAGAAATTAAAAATGTAACATTGTACAATACAGATCAAATATTGATACATAAACAACTTGTACCCAGAGATTAAAGACAGGCACTTTAAGCAGTATGGGATTTTGGTGCATTAAGACGCATACAGGCCACAAGATAAGGATCATACACAGTACAACCTGAAGCTGTCAATGCTGAGCAAAGCAAAGTCTAATCTTTTCACAAGGAAAACTCTCAGTATAAAAGACTAACCTGTACATTTAGTGACAAGGTGCAATATCTTTGGAACCACAACGGTACACCACACTGTTCTTTAGGCACAAAGAAAGTTTTTTTTGAACAAAAATAGAGTAGGCAGATAACTGAATACTAGATCGATCCAGATCCATAAATGCCACAGCATGGAATCTGCTGGAGAGGTCAGCAGATGCATTTCACTATGCAGACTAATGAGGTGAATTTAGAAGCAAAGTTTTGAATGAGAGAATAAGATAATCCTCTTCCTGACTGATCTACTCCCATTTGAGGTCTCAAACAAACGATTTGGATGACAGCACTTTTACCTTCAACATCTACTTTTAAATGTCACTGACAGGAAGACTGACATCATCCAGATCCAATGGAGCAGGATAACTCTCTGGCATGCCATTTTTACCGTGAAGGACTGATTCTTCCTTTGTCATTTTGGCAGCTGGTTTTCGGGTAGAGACAATCGGGATCTTGTGCTGCCCTGGCTGAGCCATGGTAGAAGACTTGTGAAGTCCTCGCTTCTCCTCGTTATGTTGGGGATTGTGGTCTGCACTGTGGCTGGCGGAGGCAATGAGGGGATTATAGGCGGCTGGTGTTTTTGAGGATGATGAGACAGTACTGGATTCTGCTGTGGAATTGTCAGAAGGCTCCTGTAAAGAGGATTGTTGGTCAGACACACAAGGTCATTAGTGGCATGTCAGTATTTCAGAGTCAGATTTTACTCTCTGTAAAACAAAAGCAGAAAAAAACCACAAAGCAAAGCATCAGCAAAGACGTTAAGCATATATGCTGTAAAAAGGAGAAGCAAAGCATTTTGCCCAGCAAGAGAGGGCCAGTGCCTGTAACATAAGTGCAAGAATAAGCTAGATGGTACACAAAGCTGTATGTGCCAAAATAAACTTATTCATAGACTGTGGAAAGCCTGGATCTTCAAAGTTTTTGAAAGGAGTTAAGAATTTTGTAAAATTAGTGGAAAATCATGCAATCCGCGTCTTTCACCTGACCTGTCAAACTGGTTTAGAGGTTTCTCAAAGTGTGTGTAAAATGTAACTAAATCAAAAATACACATCATGTAGCTTATTTTGTCACACTAACTGTTTTAATTATCACTAATAATTACTTTTAAATTTTGTTTGCCAGGTATCCAAGGAGAGGCATGTCATTGAATTTAACATGGGGGGGGGGGGGGGGGGAAGAAAAGGAGGAAGGGGGGGGGAAGAAAAGGAGGAGGGGGGGGGGAAGAAAAGGAGGAGGGGGGGGGGGGGGGGGGGGAAAGGAAGGAGGAGGATGTCCCCTCCCATCCCCAATTGTGAACGTTTGTACTAATGAATGCAATCCCACACAGGGATGTATTAATAAATTTTAAGTATCTGATGTATTAACATTTCCTCATACTTAAACAGCTACTTTATATTGCTGGAAAAGCACAGGTCAGGCAGCATCCAAGGAGCAGGAGAATCGACATTTTGGGCATAAGCCCTTCTTCAGGAATAAGGAGGGTGTGCCAAGCAGGCTAAGATAAAAGGTTGGGAAGGAGGGACTTGGGGGAGGGGCGTTGGGAATGTGATAGGTGGAAGGAGGTTAAGGTGAGGGTGATAGGCCGGAGAGGGGGTGGAGCGGAGAGGTCAGGAAGAAGATTGCAGGTCAAGAAAGCGGTGCTGAGTCGGAGGGTTGGGACTGAGATAAGGTGGGGGGAGGGGAAATGAGGAAGTTGGAGAAATCTACATTCATCCCATGTGGTTGGAGGGTTCCTAGGCGCATCCCTTGTGGTTGGAGGGTTCCTAGGCGACCTCTCCGCCCCACCCCCTCTCCGGCCTATCACCCTCACCTTAACCTCCTTCCACCTATCTCATTCCCAATGCCCCTCCCCCCTAACTTTTTTCTTAGCCTGCTTGGCACACCCTCCTTATTCCTGAAGAAGGGCTTATGCCCGAAACATCGATTCTCCTGCTCCTTGGATGCTGCCTGACCTGCTGTGCTTTTCCAGCAACATATTTTTCGGCTCTGATCTCCAGCATCTGCAGTCCTCATTTTTTCCTAGCTACTTTATATTGTCCTACACGGTCTTCTGACTTGCATACAAATTAACTTGCGAATGGACATAAGAACACAGCCTGTTTGTTTGATTAACTCTTCAAAAAAAGTCATTCAGGCTTCGGTAGCTGATGAGGGGAAAAAAAATGAATTGACACACAAGAATAATAGGCCATCACTCACCACAGGAGTGAAACTAACAGGGCTCACTATTAGACTCGCCCAGGTATGCTTAGTATTTTTTAAAATTTATTTTTAAACTGCAAGTGGCTGCAGGTGCAAGTCAAGTGAAAGTGGGAATTTGGGTCCCAATTCAACAGGACAAGAAATTTATCAACTAGTTAGACTGTGCAAGTTCATTCTTTCATGTTTTTTAATATTTATTTGCAATATTAGTGGAAAGAAAAACATTTACTTCTACCACATATTAGTATTGATTGTGAAATTGATAATACAAGGACTGGGAAGGAAGAATGGGTACATTCAATGGCAAACCAGGAACTAGGAGAGAAATTTGGAGAAAGTGGGGAAATAAAACAACGAAAAAGTTTTTAAAAATTTAAGTTGTTGAAGTTTCCAGCATCAAATCATAAGACATTTCTAACAGTTCATTTTCTGTATCATTGAGTTTGATTAGTAGTAATTAATACATCTTAAAAATGAAAAGGTCAAGGCTTAGAGAATTGGATGATCTGTTCCACCTGACCACAAGCATGGGTGACTTGGTTACAATAGGATTTGGAGGCCCTGGTCTTGCTGAGCGAAAGTAAATCACTCACTGTGAAAATGAAAGAAAGAACAAACAAGCAGACTTTGCTTCCAAAATTTTGCACTGAAAGAGAGGATTCAGAGAATGATAAAAGCTTCAGTGTTCTCAGAGATCTACTGAGCATAAGTGCAGGAGGAAAGACAATTTCTGGTCAAAGATCTTCTCATGGCAATCCAAGCAATCTGGAGCGATCTGTGCGCTTGGATTCCTTGCAATGCTGGGGGATGGTGGTGTGTGTTACATGCAGGCTTCCTCAGTTCAGGAATTCTCTGCTAATTGAAGTGGATGATCAATCAACATCACAGCTCAGCAAAATGGAGATGTGATCACACAAAGTTGAGAGTAATGTTCAACTACCTCCTGTAAAAACTCTAATTTGTAGATAGTAAACTGTGAAACATGTCTGGGGAGAGGTTTTCAGTTGGGAATGTCTTTTCGTAGAATTAGTTGCATACTAAATATTATCGGAATCAACTAACAAGAAGTCATAGTCTGAAATTTTGTCATGTAATTCACTTCAGTTAGTCATTGGGAACTCGCTGTCCAGGGACCTTTAACAATTTGCTTAGCAGCAGAGTCAAGTCACATTCGACCTTCTCAAACAAAGGAACTTGAAAGCAAATGATAAAAATTAGTAAACAAGAATGAAACAAAAGCTCTTCATATGACTCCTGGACATACAAATTACCAAAATATCTAAGCTTGTAAAAGCATTCTCTGGGGATCAGGGGATCATGTTTCAAAGAACAGTCCAACATCCAAGTTCCAAAGTAGGCTAGCTTGATAAATCAATCTCATGAAGTTAATGAGTTTTGAGAAGATTTGTAGGTCAGGTTGAGGTTCTGGATGTAGGTTTGCTTGCTGAACTGGCAGGTTCATTTTCAGAAGTTTTGTCACCATACTAGTTAACATCTTCAGAGAGCCTATGGATGAAGAAATGCTGTGTTTCCCGCTTTCCATTTATATGTTTGGGTTTCCTTGGGTAGGAAACCAAAACATATAAATGAAAATTAACCTTCCAGCTCATGAAGCAAACCTACATCCAGATTCTCAAGTGAACAACCATGAATGAATCTGATAAATAATATACCATAGACAGGAATGCTTAATATTATTGTCACACATGGCTCATGACAATGCTGAAGTAAACTATTCAAAAGCAATACATGGAGCACTACTAAAGTTCATTTGGATATGATACAAACAGAATTGAGACCATTTGACTGCAACTTGCTTGCTAATTGGGGTACATTTTAAAACTACTGCAATTAAAACTTACAATTAGATTTTAAAAACGAAAAAAGTTTTAATTTTCATCTTTACTCATTCTGATAAAGACTACAAGTGATTAACTCAGTTCATGTGCCACTTCTGCTTGAGATTGAGTCTTTTTTTTAAAAAAGCAGCCTTCTCCAAGTACAACATTGTATTATTCAAAACATCTCCTGTAATTGAAGCATTCTTTTGGACATACACATTGAGATTTTGACTAACATTTAAAATATTTTACTGAAATTTTATGACAAATTTAAAACAGGATCAACCTACTTCTTTGTTACTTTCGATAAATCAATGGTGTATGCATTTCACAGGAATTTAGCTCAATTGTCTCTATTTAAAGCAATTGTGATAAACGTTATTATACCAGGTTGACAGGCACAGATGAAACTGTTATCTGTGATACATTACTGACTGCTGATTACTATTCATGGAAGCACTAACAAAACTGAAAACTTTGGTCCCAAAAGGTGCACAGGAAAGAAACTTAGTTCATGAGATACTTGCATGTAATGACAATTACACTAAAATATATATCAGTATCTACTTATGTAAATATGCCAACCACATATTTCACATACAGTTAAACATCTCTTATTTCAGATTTTTTTTGCAAATCATTAGTTACTAAAATGCATAAATTCTATGCAAATATTTTAAAAAGCAAGCAAAAGAAAAAGGTATTTTAAAAATGAAGATAGACTGACGAGTTAATACATGACTAAGGAAAATCGAAAATAGTACAACATCAATTCATCCAGAATTCACCCAATTAATATGTTGATTAGATGAAGCAAAGAAAACCTTAAGCAGTTAAGTATTTTTTAAAATAAAACTTGTCTTTGCAGACTATGCTATAAAAACTTATCTACCAATTGTGTTTTAGTAAAATATCAGAAGCAACATTTAGAAAGATACACCAATCTAAATTACCACATTTGCACTAAATTAAATACATTATCAAGAATAAAGATTACAAAATCTTTTTAAAATACTTGACATAGTTGAATAAGAACAAAGTGAATATTAGTAGGCCTTCCTTTAGGCTGCAAAAAGAGGCCTTTGCTCTTGTCTAGTTTGATAAGATTGTAATAAAGCACATTTCGTTTCTGTAAAAAAATTGTTTCAAACAATTCACAAAACATGCAAGAATTTAGTGAAAGTGGCAATTTGCAATGAAGCATCTTCACAGCATGTATCACCATGTATATATTAAATAGTTTTGAGATCTGTTAAATATTAACTATTAAATCATCCTATCACTATCCTGATGTCTCATGCAAGAAGGTCAGACAACTGACCAACAAAAACAAACCTCAAATATTTTGCACATTAAATGAATAAACTCAAAAAAGCAGTTTTGAAGTAAAAATAAAACACACTCTGAAGTCAGCATAATAAAACAGGCAGATCTAACCAAACCTAAAAATTCTACACAAAGTAAAATTCAAATTTATGCCATCTTATAGAAGATGATTAAACATTTCACACAAACAATCACACAATATGCTCATGCAACGCAGTTTTCTCACAATGATCTCATACATCCCAGAACATATTTAACATGCAAGGACAAGAATACAAATAGTACTTAAGGTCAGTAATCAATTTGTCACAAGAATTGTTAACAAAGCATTAATATATGGCTAATATATGTGCTATTGCAAAGGTAAAAGATCAGCTGTGCCATAAATAAAAATGAGGAAATATGAACTCTCATGCAAATTAATCAAAATGGCAACACACCATGGAGGATTGCAGGTGAAGGAATATCTAACTTTTTCTTGACGGTTATGATGTCCCAATAAAAAAGGATTATACTTTTTGTTTGTGTTTATGTAAATATTGTGAAGGAACTTATAATTAAACTACCAATTGGGGATCAGTTTTTAAAAGAGCTACTCACTTTTATAAGTTTAACTTGGAAACTATAGAATGGTTTGCTATTTTCTGTACTTTATCATTTAAAAACTCCCCTCTCTCATGGCTAATTGTACCTACATCAAACCTTGCTAAGTCATGAAGACATTGAGTCATCAAGAAAACAAAGCTCAGGTCATATTTTCAAAGTTGTTTTTTTTTAAAATCCCTCGTCAGATGGAATACTCTTCCAAATGCACAGAGCTCTATCAAAAGCGCCTGTCGGTATATTGAAATGAAGGGTACTCACATTACTAACCCTATAACTATCTGACAGTGAAGCTTTGTCTGGCCATAGAAATACAATTAAGAGTTTCAATTGAAATTTGATGGCATATTCCTAGTTCTACTTGTGGCACATGCTAGGAAGGAATCAATGGTAGATGTGAATTACATGGATTTCAAATCAATAAGTACTTCAATTAATTTGCAGAAGGAGAAAGTGTATAAAAGTATTAGTTTAAATTTCTGATCATTAATCAGCAACTGAACTAATAGTTTGAATGTTCACTATTTTATGCCAACCAAAGGACTAAAATTGCTTCAAGCACACTCAGCAATTACTAGATTCTAATCCTCCTTAAAAGACTTGCTTTACATGAGAGCTCACATACGTGCCGCATTCACCAGTTCTTGATGTATACCTCTGTATACAAGGATTCGACAGCCTTCTGGCTTGCCGCATCTGGAAGAACAGTGCAAAGCTCAGATTAGAGTATCCTAAACTCACAAAGAGCAGAGTAGTAGAAGAAAACACAGTCATAGACTTGCACATTAAGATATATCTTTGAAAGCCAATCAAAAGCAATGTATTTCCTAGTTCCAAACTTATCCATTTTCTAAATTGATTTGATATTTTAAACGTTTTGCACTTTTATACATTATAATTTTTTTTGTAGAATCTAGAAACAAAGAGAGACTTATGACTGTGTAATCTCTAGTGGAAAGTAAACCAAGAAAGCTACCTTGATTAAGAAATAAGAGGAGGAAATACTGTAATCCATGTGCAGCATAGTTTGTTTGTAGAGAACAAACTTGCAAAAGCAACTTCACCCATTTGAGCTTTACCAGCACAACATTCAATGTTAAACTAGTGCAAACTGACACGGTCAGTTTAGAATATACAACGCACGCTGAAAGAAACACACTCAGTTATATTTGATGTGCCCATTTGAACAGAAATCACTACTTAACATACATAAAAACACCCTATCACCAAGTGAACTCATCCAAACTTTCTCTAGCCACTGTTTTGCATTTTCCATTTTACACAAATATCAAACTTTACTAACAATCACATTCTCCTGTGAGCATTATGTTTATTTTAATATGTCTGATTAATAAAATAGTTGGAGATTTTTGATTACATAAAGGATGCAATAAAGTAGGAACCACAGAAAAATAACAATTTATGTAATTGATGCTAGTTTTCTAGACACTATAAATTATTGATAAACAGAAGTATAACAGAAACAAAAAAAATGTTTAAGAACTACTGGATAGGGGGACAGAAGATTCTAAGGCACACCATCTTGAAGTTAGTTTTTCTATCATTCACTTTATAAAAATTATATTGTCCATGCTTGTGACTGTTCTTGTAATATTAGTGATTGCAAGCATCTGCACAAAATAATAAAAAGACATACAGAAGCTGATCTTCCAGGGCCTCGCTGTGCCACTATTGCCCCAGATATTGCCTTGATCCAGTTGTGCATATCTTCAGGACTGTCAGTCTAAAAAACAAGAATCACAACTGACTTGAAGCAAAATGTGTATTCAATTATTCTATATTGTCAGCAGAATACCACTCTGAATCTTCACTATTTTACCAGGATAAACCATTCAATATTTAGCATTTACTTCCAAACTAGAGACGACATTATGCTTGTTTTCAGGAATAATTATCCAGTGACACACGTTGGCCTTAGCTATTAAATGGAAATTTTTCAATTTTAGTTCATCATTAGCGAATGCCAGATATAATGTACAAATAGTCCCAGCTAAGATATTTTGGGTATTACCTCGTTTTAGGATAATTTAAACTTACATCCAGAAAAGATTAGGAAAAGAATGCTTTCAGCAGCCTGCTTTACCTAAAAAAAAGTTTAAGTGGGCAAGATGTTCGCTAACAGTGACGCTTCCTCAGACTGTAAAAGCAACTCATCAATACTGCCAGAATAAATGAAAAGTACCTTGTACTCATTCCATGGAAACTCTATTAGCCCTTTCCTGATGGCAATTAACATGGCAGGGAAATTTATGAAATGGAATACTGAAAAGTTACAAAGGTTGAAAGAAAGTTGGAGTGCAATGAAGAACAGCCAAAAGGTTACCTTGTTTCAACTGAGGTCACCCACTGATGCCAGAAAATGCAGTTATACAGTCATAGAGATGTGTAGCATGGAAACAGACCCTTCAGTCCAACCAGTCCATGCCGTTCTTAGTTATTTTGTAATGAAATGAATCTAATCATAAACTACTGCTTTGTATATTTATCTATGAAATAAAGCTGTGAATCACATCATTTCATGCTTTGTTTTGAACTCTGCCTTGAGAGACTGAAGAAATACAAAACAGGAAAATCAAAAGCCCAGGACAAACAGTCAAACAAATTGATAATATGCAGTATGAATTTCCAGAGAAGCAAAATATTCAGACTACCACTTGAAACTAAACTGAAATGGCTCAAACTCATAACAGTTTTTAATGTCCAATATTACGTAATCATTTAGGAGAGTTAAGTAATTGATAAAAACTTGAAAGTTTGCAAAATGTGTCATGGTCTGTCCCTTGATACTCTCATGGCATAGATTGTTTTGGGACAATAGAAGGGAGCTTAGTCTGAAAAGTTGCTTCTGCAAATGGCTCCATATGAGTGATAGGATCACAGAAGTGAAAAGATCTGGTTTCTCTCAGCTGCATAACAGACAATTACATCATCAGCTATAAAAACTGATCATTAGCCAAATATGTTTACCACACCTAAAGTAACCTCCAAAATGCAACTGAACTTTGATATTACCCAGCCCTTTCTTATAAAAAGGAGAGAGCTAGCTATAACAAATCCAAACACTGTTTGAACTCAAAATATCAACTGTGGTCTTCTTACCGATGCAACCAGACCTGCTGAATTTCCCTAGCATGTTCTGTTTTTAGTCCAATTCTCACTCCATTAACAATTCAGATATCCAAGTTTTCCTGGATCCCATCTGTATGTGCATTAATCTCAAAAGCACAAGTCAGTGGGTCAATGATTAATGGTGAATGTTGGCACAAGACCCCACTGCATTGCTTGGGACCTATCAGTATGACCAGCCAGTATGTTTCTCTTTCCACAGATACTGCCAGATGTCAGGTTTCTCCAGCACTTACTTTTCCTCAACTTCCAAAATACCATAAAAACAGGATTTAAAGACAAATATGGCATTCTCCGTATCTTTTAATGAATACATCCTGAAAGAAGAAGTCTGATGACTTAGCACCTATCAGTCATTGTCATGATCATGTAGAGGCTATGGTGCAAGTCGAACAATTCAGCGATTGCACCAATGCACATATATTTCACCAAGATTACTTAGCAAAACCAAAAAAACAAATATTACACAATTGGCATTTTTTTAAAACAATGGAGATAACTGTCAAGAACCAGTTAATCTTCCAGGTTTTTGGATCAATAAACAGAAAATGTGCCTTAGCAAATTAGTGGAAAAAGGATGTATAATATTGTTACTGGAAAAAGTAAAGATAGGTGAATGTAATGCCAGACTGGATATAGCCAGTACTGTGTTGTATGGTCTAAAAACACAATCTAGATAATAAGCTTCAATATTGTATGCCACATTTTTAATAACTATCAAAACCTAAAAGCAGTGTTCAAAATCTGCAGTTAATTATTATTCTTAGTGTCACACAGCACAAACAGACCATTCAGTCCAACCAGTCCATGCTAACCAAAATCACAAACTAAACTAGTTCCACCTGCCTGCGCTTGGCCCATATTCCACTTCTTATCCATATAAGTATCTTTTTTAAAAAATTTATAACTATACCCACATCTACCACCACCTCTGGAAGTTCAGTCCACACATTAATCACAAAAAATAAACTGCCCCTCATCTTTTTTCTAATCTTTCTCCTCTCACCTTGAAGATGTGCCCGCTAGTCTTGAAATCCCTCACCCTCTGGAAAAGACACCTGCTATTCACCTTATCTATACCTCTCATGATTTTATAAATGTCTATCAGGTCACCCCTCAATCTCACTCCAGTGAAAAAATTCCCAGCCTATCCAGCTTTTCTCTAATTCAAACCTTCCATTCCCAACATCATCCTGGCAAAGCTCTTCTAAACCTCATGTTGCTATTGTCCTTTTTTATCCTAAAGTCAATAATTTGCCTTGCAAGTTCAATGTATCAAACATCTTTTAGAAGTCCATGTACACCATATCAACAGCTTTATTCTTGTCAACCTTTGCTGTTACCTCTTCATTAACCTCCAGCATGTTAGAAACAATTTTCCTTTAGAAATTCATGCAAGTCTTGCAAATTAACAAACATTTATCTGAGCGATTATTAATTCTCTTCTTGAAGTAATTAAGTCAGGTAATATTACATGCATCTTTAGATTACAATTTCACTTTATGATAATGTGCTTTTTTTGCCCAAAATGTATTTTACTTTCATCTGAAACACGTTTAAGCAAACCGTACTTGTTCATATAAAAATATACTTCTAACATTTATGCAACATAAGTAATGCACTTACTTACCTGGACATAAAATGTTCTAAAATTAGTAACTATCTCAAACAAGTTATCACGCAGCAGGATTTCTCTGTAACAGAAAAGTATTGTTTTAAATAATCATTTTATTTTTCTATCCATATCATTTAGATGAAAAGACAGTCAAACTGGCTGACTCATTCACTTACCAACATCAGCTGATACACAAGATTAATCATTATTACTTCCTCCTCTTTGGGGGAAAAGTACCCAGCTTCGCCAGTTCGGACAGCAATTGCAATTCAGAAATTAAATCAAATCCACACCATCCCACTGCACCACAACATACTTTTAAGCATTAAAAACAAATTTTAAATTCAGTGAATTAAATCTGATCAATTTATAACAGATCTGAGCTGACTTCATATTGTTTTCGCACTTGCTTAACCTTTCCACAACTGGATGAAGCAAACACTAGTGGAATACAAAACCAAACCAAAATGATTTACATAGTCATCAGATCTGTTAGTAGCTAAGGAGACAAACAGTGAATGTCTCAAGTGGAATATACCCAAGTCAGAACTCAAGGAGAATAGAAATTTGTTAGGTGTTGGGATGGGGAATGGAGACGTGCAGGAAAAACTAAAATGAAGGTTTGGAATAAGAGAGAGGGCTGCAAAGGCAAAATCAAACAATGTCATGGAACAAAAAGGTAAAGAAATGACAATAGCTATTGACAAGAACACATGCATTTGTCCAGAGGGAGCATGAATGGCAGGATAGTCAACAGGTCTGTTGAAAGCAAAAACACAGAAAACCAACTGCACATTGAGCATCACTGGAACACTGCAACAGACAGGGGACAGAATTTGAAGTGAGGTGGAGGTATTCGACAAAGCAACGACATTCATATTTAGTCTCTGCAATATAGAGGAGACCCGAATTGTCAACGTAGTCAAAAATGAATTGGAAGAAGGGCCTAAAACAAAAGGATGTTCCATGCCCACAAAAAGACAAATGTAACTAGTACCTAAAGCAACATACTTTAAATGAAGGAATTACGAACACTTTCTTGTCAAATTGTCTGTGACAAAACAAATTCAGTTAGATGATGGAGGGTGCTAGTCGACAGATGTTGGTTTGACCTTTTGCTCGAGGTAAAACTGAATAAATCTGTTTTGGACCAGACCAAACCCCTTCAAAACATATCAAGGTAGTCTAGACCCTAACCTTTTCTTATTTCAAAGGCTAGTGCCAGACATCGCATTCCAAATGTAATTTAATTGGTCAAACTACTCCGCTTTAAGCAACTCTTTCTTACACTAGTTAAAATACAGAAAATAAAATTAAGAAATTGCTTAACTCTCAAAATACTCAACAAAACAGTCGATCATTTAACAAGTACTAATTAACTGTTCCAATATACCAACATGCAATAAACACCCTCAGCAAAGGCAAATAGACAGGAGATCTCAAAAACACAAACCCAGCAGTATGGAGATAACAAGCTTTTGGGGAGGGGCCTTCTTCAAAAATTGTATTTTTAAACTGAAAAGCAAAACCTGGCTGTTCTAACTCCACCCACTCATGCTTCTTTTGTCTACTTAAAAAAGACCTAGCTACACAGCTGGGTTCAGCAAGCAGCTTCATTCAAAGTTTATAACAGCGGTCTCCAGGAGCACTTCCTGCCCTGATTTGCCTTTCCAAAACGTAGCACCTCACATCATGTCCACCAGATATCCCAACCCAACCTAGTCCCACCTGCCAGCACCCGGCCCATATCCCTCCAAACCCTTCCTATTCATATACCCATCCAAATGCCTCTTAAATGTTGCAATTGTACCAGCCTCCAGTACTTCCTCTGGCAGCTCACTCCATACACTTACCATCCTCTGTGAAAAAGTTGCCCCTTAGGTCTCTTTTATATCTTTTCCCCTCTCACCCGAAACCTCTAATCCCTGTAAATCTTTTCTCAACCCTTTCAGGTTTTACAACATCCTTCCAATAGGAGACTAGAATTGCACAATATTCCAAAAGTGGCCTAACCTACACCCTGTTGCAACATGACCTCCCAACTCCTATACTCAATGCTCTGACTTAAAAAGCTTTGTACATCTCTAGGACTCTAATTCCTTCAAAAGAAACAGGACAGAATAAATCCTTCTTAAGGCACATCTCGTAACACACCTGCAGAATATTCTGGTGGGGGTTGGAGGTGTACAGTGACTGAAGAATGACAGTGAACAGGTAGCATTTAGAGCCAGGAACTAGAAACAGTTGAAATAATGTATGTCAGAAGAGTTACATCGAGCATACAAGGGATGGGACGAGAGGAGAAAGAAATAGGATCAGGGTAGGCAGAAATATGTACAGTGAGACAGGCACAGGCTGAAATGATGGGGTCTCAGAACAGTCACTTTCATCTATTTTAGAAAAGTAGAATTGGGTCATTTGGAGTTAGGAATCTCATCCACACACAACATCTCAGCTCTTCCTATATAATAAGAGGTGTAACATTTCACTCACTGTCCAAGGCCCCAAATACTCCTAGATGAAGCAGCAATTTATTTGCACTTCTCCAATTCAGATTACCATTTTTGCTTTTCATGACACTGTTAGCTCTATACTGGGCACACCAAAAACTGCTGGGTGATTTTTTTTTGTGGACTGAACAGCGATATGGGTAAAGCACTGAGCTGAACATCGGTTTCCTTGCCATTTTAATTTACCTCCTTGCTCATGCTCAAATTTCTGATCTTATTCTGCTGTCGTGTTCCAAATGACACTCCAGGAATAGTATCACACCTTTCAATTCAGCACATGGACTCAATACCACATCTCTCCCCTCCCCCCAACTAGGAGTGTGTGTGTGGGTGTAGTGGTGGCAGGGTCACAGACTAAGAATACAGGGTAGATCATTTAGGACTGGGATGAGGAGACATTTTTTCACTCAGAATGGTGAGCCTGTGGAATTCTCTGCCAAAGAAATAGGTTGAGGCCAAAATAAGGAGCAGTTTCGGTCCTTATGGGTACAAGTTATGGGGCAAAAGCAGATTCAGGATATGAATTGGATGATCAGCAAACATCATATATTTGAATATTTGGCTCTGAGCGTCAAATGGTGCAATGTTTCTATGTGTACATTTGCAGTAGAGATAATACTTAACAATTACACTTAACATTAGATACATTATGCAAATCATTTCTGAAGAGTCACATTAACTTTAATTCTAAAATCAATTATGTTAAACACTAATCATTGATTACATCAATTGATCCTAAAGGGCAAATTGGTTGGCAAGCTCCCTCCAGCATGCAAGTCATGAAACTGCAAAAAACAAGATTTAAATTTCAGTCAGGAATTCTAATTCCCTTACACCCTATCTAAAGGTTCTACCATTACACCCCACTTGTTTTCCTAAGTGAATCTTCCAATCAAAGATATTTTCCCGAAACTGAGTACCTGCCCTTTCAATTGTCTTCGTGGAAGTACACCCAGAATACATTTAGCATCAGAGTTCCAGAATTTTGACCCAGCAAGAGTGATGGAATGAATGATCAATTGAGCTATACACAATTGATTTAAACAGAGGCTATTTCCTGCTCTCATGTAACAGGATAACACTAACCTTTGTTTACACTCCTGAACCTTAATAACTTCTTTAAGTGGTATACTACGAAGTGGTTCCTTATCCTGCAAGAAAAACAACTTGTTTTAAAAATCACGTTTCCACCCTATCAGACAAATACTTTAGAACTTTAAGGAAACAGACTACTACTTACGGATGCAGCATTGTCTAAGAAGGATGTTGGTTTCATTTTTAAAGTTTCCATTTTAAAAGTACAGTCAACAAAATTGCAATTAGCAATTTAAAAAGGTGGGTTTCACAACTGTAATGTACCAGGAAGTGGTTAAAGTACCAGTCTTGATTCAGTGCATAGTGCAAAGTAGAGTCACCAAGGGACTGTGCAAACATGCATAGTAAACTGTTTCATTTATGTATTCAGTAAATACAATGTCAACTTATGAATTTGGGGGAAAATGAAAGAAAGCTATCAATACATGCAATCCTGTAGCGAATACACGAGAAGTAGGTGATGAAACATCAGAGCTGCAATTCTTTCAAGGTAACCAAAACTTAGAGCTAGAAAAGAGGCTTATGATCAACATTTACTTTACTTAGAAGAACTAAAATTCAAACCAACTTCACCATTCCTTTTGCAAACTATCTGCAGTTTTATTTGACCATTTTGCAGAGGTCTGTTGGCATCCTGAGGAACACGTGTAATGTCACCAAGTTTAGCAACGGAAAGCAGATAATTCAACATGGTTACAGCCCTGAGACTCAGATTTGTTTTTAGATTAGTAAAGCATACTCTTACAAAAGTAAGTGAATCAGAAAACAAAGCTACTGCTAATCATTTCAGTTGATCCATATGTTCACCATTGGGAATTCCACTAAATTGATACTAAACTCAAATGTTATATCACTGTCTGAGGTAGTATAATTTAAATGTTTAGAGACTTTTATCACAATTGATTTTAAATTGACTTATTAGTTGTCTTGAAAAACATTGCACCAACATATTATTTTCTCTAGGAAATTTATACACAGAAATAATGACCTATATTATTTTCCAATCTATGTATAAATTAGGTGAATTTCATCAGACGCTCAACAGGTTTGAACTAGTAAAGAAACTCTGGGTAGTAGTTTAATATTTGTTTTTAAAGAGGAAAGAATTCTTTCTCCACTGTTCAACATGTTCAAACAATTCTGGATCAGTCTCTCAAGAGTAGTAAAAGCTTTCTATGCATTCTTCGGAGTTGAAATTTAAATAAAGTTATCCTGCACACTACAAACTGACAATAGATTATCACAAATTCAGATGATCTCCTCAAGTTGCAAAATATTCTGCTTTTGCTACAAAGTATGTTTTCAAGCTGTATTATATATGGTTTGTATCTACAGAGATTACAACAATTATATACAGTGTTTGATAGCTTCAATTCCCCAAAGTGCTTTACAGTACACTTTCAAGTATAATCACTGCTGTACCATAAGAAATGCAGCCAACAAATTGCATATTGCAAGGTCCCACAAAATGTTATCTTGTGCCCTACATAATTTCATGTTCCTATACTTCTGACTGAGAAATAAAGTGCTGGTTAGGACACAAGAAGAACTCTTGATAGTCCATCTAACCAGAAAAATTTTGCTTAGTAGACAGAAGAACTCGCCATTACCTTAAAGGCAATTTCCCGCCCCCAAAAATAGGAGACATAAGTTTTCTGGCACTCTGAATACATTCTCATTTAAGTACTCATGATTGCTGCTGCAAATAAGCATGCAATTTTGTACTGCACTATATGCAGAAGTTTGGTTAAATCAGCCACAGTATGTTGCAATAACAAATGCACCACGGTATATTTAGTTATGAAACAGTCTTTTAAGGTACATTTGGATTTGGTTACTTAAATGGTGCCAATTAAGAAAACCATGTTCTATCTACTCTCACATGTTAACAGTGGTTTTAAAGATTATTAACATGACACCAAGCAGCTCAGGTCTGTCTTACTAGGGAAATAAAACAAACATAAAATTAGTAAACTAATTCCAATGAGAGATTAACTAACCTGTTGTTATTTATATTACTTTTCTTTTAGCAATAACAGTTATACCAATAAAGACTCCTTTACATACAGTGAGTAAGCGCTTACCATTACTTCTAAAATATTGTAGGTGCCATCTTGAAACCTGAAGGTGGACAAAGTAAGCAAATTTGCATCAGCCTGAAATGTTTCCTGATGCAAAATTTTCTGCAACTTTATCAGTAAGAATTGATCAATAAAGTTATGTAAATGATTCCATAACTTTGTAACTATAGTGACATCACTACGTGATGACCACAATGACGTTAGCTTGTAAAGTTATTCAATATTAAAAGTGGCATACCAGATCAGATTTGTAATAGCTTATGGAGTTTTCATCTAGTATGAAGTGTCTTCTTTTCCAGTTTTTCATCTGTAAAAGACAAAAATTATAATTAAAAATCTAAGTTTTAGCAAAACGTAGTCAACCTAGGTAAATTTCATCATACTAATCATTTCGCTAAAAAGCTCACTTTAACTGTATTGAATAATTGCGTGCAAATACTTGCCTATAGTGTTAAAAACGGGCAGATTACAATTACAAAACCAAGTTTTAGCAAAATGTACTCAACCTAGGTAAATTACACTTTGTTTAATGTTTTCATACTTCAGTTATAACAGCTGAAAACTAATTTTTCAGTTATGATCATTCTGCATTAAAATAATCTTACAGTCAGAGTAAAATAGCATGGAAACAGACCTCTCTGTCCAACTCGCTCATGCTGACCAGGTTTCCGAAACTGAACTCTTCCCATTTGCTTTGTTTGGCCCATTTCCCTTTCATATTAAAGTACCTGTTCAAATGCCATTTAGATGTTGTGACTGTACCTACCTTTACGACTTCCTCTGATAGTTCATTCCATACATGCATTACTCTGCATAAAAGAAGTTGCCCCTCGGGTCCCATTTAAATCTTTCAACTTAAACCTATGCCCTCTCGTTTAAGTTGAAAGATAGAAGGGATTGAAACATATGAATAAAAGGGTACATTTGTACAATGTTTAAATGTTTCCAGCCTTTGTTAATAAAGGCTTTTGTATAAAGTCATGGTGCTAATTCTTAAATAGAATCTTACTGAAACATGCTGAAACATCAAGAACTTATCAAATATAAGGATAAGCAAAATACAAAGCTGCCTAACAAAAATAAAAGAAAAATCACATTAACGTGTGCTATTATGGCAATGACCTACAATCAGGCAGAGTTTAATACCCAAAAGAGTCCTGGTTACTCACCACTGCTCCTTGTTTAACACAGTAACCACTTTTAATGATTGCTTGATCAGATGTAGGTTTGCCAATAAAATATGTTAACTGACTTTGAGAACGTTTCAAATTACTTTTCTCCATTCCTTCAAGACATTCCATCCCCTCCTGCCAGAAGAGACAAAAATTGAAGGCATAATAAATCACAACTAAAACCTATTCTAACATTATCAATAGTAGTTAATACCATTTGTCATACTTGTTGATATAATTTGATGGATCCGAGTTAACACATTCACATAGTCTAGGCTGAAAGGATGCAGACAGACTCGAATAAAATGCAAGTCAAGACCCCAAGACTAATTTGACCATAACTGGAGACAGAATCATGTCTGTAAATTAGCAATATGAATAGAAATGTTTTAATTATTGGGAGCAGTATGGTCGATTATAAAAGTTTATTTAACAAGAAATGGACAATTTTTCAATGATGCTGACATAACTGTACCAGCAAGATTTACTTCCACATGTTTTCAAGTTATAAATGTGCAAAGTTTGAGGCAAGACCACTTCCAGAAACTTACAAATGATAACAACAGGCCTAACCATAGCAACCCAAGAGTAAAAACAAATTCACCTTCAAATGTTTCAACACCTACAGCAAGTCGCAGACTATGGATTTAAAAAGTTAGGTTACTTAAATCCCAGACACAAAATATCAAATCCCTGTGTAAATGTGTGAGCAAAACTGATGCAACGTAAAGCTTTTTTTAAAAAAAAAAGATGGGACCACAGCATTATCCATCAGCTCCAGTTACATGATCACCCACCCCTCCCAAGTTTATTGTTATATTCGTATTTCTCACAACACCATTGCATATATTAGCCATTCTTTCCATTAATGTTTATCAGCTTGTTGTGATGTAACCTACACACTATGATCACTAAAATTAAATCCATTTATAGCCAAAGATTCTGCATACAATTATTTCAGGCAAATACACATTGCATTTTAAAAAAACGTTTATACATATTGATTTCCATACTTTTAGTTAATAAAGTCTAAACTTTCAACCTGTTTTAAGTTTTACAAGTTATATCGCACTAAGAGATTTTACTTCATTATAATTTGATAGTTACATTAATAGGATCATTTTGTCTTTTACCTGATTAGTCTGTGTAATAATTGGAACACCACCAATAATTTCAGTCTTGTATGGCCCTGGCTTCCTTCCACATGGCCCCTCCATAAGGCAATTTTGGTTATCTGTGTTCACTTGAACATCGGATGGTTTTGGTACCTGTTTTAAAACATAACCATAGCTGCAGTCCAACTGGTAATATATGCAGCATGATTGATACACAACAATTTTTTTTAATCTAGTACTTAAGAAATTAATAGCATTATCCAAGGTCAGTGGCATTGACATGCTTTCAATTAAAATGTTTCACATAAATAACTAATCTCTATATTTTCAGATAGCTATGCAACTTCTGGCTAGGTCACTGATGACCATACAGGTAGGCTTCATCAGGAAAACAAACAAATTACTAACAAAAGTAAAAAGCATCTAAACCCTATATTTGCCCCTGACACTATTAGCAATTTAGCATGGCCAATTCAACTGACCTGCACATCTTTGGATTGTGGGAGGAAACTGGAGCATCCATAGGAAATCCACACAGACACAGGGACTCATTGTTTGCTTGCTGAGGTGGTAGCTTTGATTTCAGATGTGTCGCCACCACCAACCTGATCCACACCAACCTGATCCACAACCTGAGCTAGAAGTCTTTCCAAGGTAGCAAACAAAATATCAATTTGCAATTTGCACCAGTCCCAATACCAAGTAAATATCTTGAGATACCAACAGTGGTTTTCTGAAAATTGCTTTAATTAATTCAGAATGTAAACTATTAAGTTCAAAAGCATTTTATGAAAGTCAAATAAATTCCACTGTGGGCTACCTCAGGCAGCAGTTAAGAATCAACAATTCTGTCATAGTTGTGAAAAATGTAAAAATGGCAAAATTCCAATGCCAGAAAACATTTGAAAAAATAATAACCTAACAAATTCATAATCATTTTGACAAGTATTTCTCAGCTTGCTTTAAAAATCTATTCAACTTCTCCAAGTTCCATCATGGTGCCTAAACATAACTTTTCTGGATTGTTAGCATTTGCCAATGGTGCAATGCAAGGAGAGTCATAGAAATCATAGAAACCCTCTAGATGTGGGAACAGGCCATTTAGCCCAACAAGTCCACACCAACCCTGCGAAGAATATCGCACCCAGACCCATTCCCCTAGCTCTCGACATTTTTTCCTGACTAACGCACCTAGCTTACACATCCCTGAAGACAATGGGCAATATAACGTGGCCAATTCACCTAACCCGCACATCTTTGGATTGTGGGAGGAAACCCATGCAGACACAGAATTTGCAAACTCCACACAGACAATTGCCTGATGCTGGAATTGAACTTGGGTTCCTGATGTTGAGGCAGCAGTGCTAACCACTGAGCCACTGTGCCGCCCTGCAACACAAAGCCCAAGTCAACACAGCAAAGAGTCAGGGGGTCAGGTTTACAATGCTTGAGGAAGCTGTAGAGACAGAGGAGGCGGCCATGAGTTAATTAAATATGAGAATGAGTATTTCAGCTGGAGAACGATAATTTCTTTTTAAAAAAATCATTTCATACTTTACTTTGCTTCCTAATTAGCATGCATGGACACTGATTAAATACTTCAGATGTAAACTGAGCATATGAGAAATCATAAGCCAGTGTATACCAGCAATTTCAGGCTGGAATATGGCAGGACTTGGAATTGCATAAATGGGGAGCAGAACATTGGATAAGCTGAAGTTTAGAGATGGACAATAGGAAACTGACAAGCATGATTCAGGCCATTCTATTCTTAGCAACCCAGAAAACAATCTCTTTTTTCCTTCCACTATCTCATTCCCTGTTATAGGACTATAGAGTCCTACACAAAGGAAACAGACCCTTCGGTTCAGCTCGCCCATTCCCAAACTAGTACCACTTACTTGCATTTGGCAAATATTCCCTTAAACCTTTCCTATTCACTTACCTGTCCAAATGTCTGAAAATGTTTTAAACGCATCAGCATCTACCATTTCTTCTGACAATTCATTCCACATATGAACCACCCTACGTGGTACAGAAGGTTGCCCCTCAGGTCACTTTAAATCTTTCTCGTCTCACCTTAAAAATACACCCCGCAGTTTTGAATTCACCTAGCCAAGGGAAAAGGCCTTTGCTATTTACTTTACCCATGCCCCTCATGATTTTATAAACTTATGCACACAGTCACCAATCAACCTATCCTCCTAAGAAAAAAAGGTCCCAGCCAATCCAGCCTCTCCTTATAACTCAAGCCCTCCAGTCCTGACAATACTCTTGTAAATTTCTTTCTGAACCCACTCCAATTTAATAATTTCCTTCCTAGAGCAGGGTTTGAAATCCTCAAGACCAGTCTCATTTGCTACTAGATCAGTCAGATGATACACACATCCAAACATATTACAGGGAATGTTCCAGAACCAAACGACCAGGAGGCTGCCGATAAGGTACATTTCCCATTTAAAATCAATGGGTTCACGCCCTATCTACAGTTTCAGGCTGCCGTGGTAGGTCTTGGAACATATCCCATGCGGGTAAGAAGGGAGACTACTGTAATTTTAAACATTCTTGTAATGTAAAGTGACTTTCTCTAAAATGAATGCCTACAGCAAACTTTAATCGATAAACATTATAAAACACTGATCAGGGTAATTTACTCCATTTTAAATTCTAATCACTTCTAATTATCCACTCAAGTTAAACAAATTGTGTTTTTATTAAAAATGGAGAAACAAAGCAAAATTTAACAAAATATAATAATTTGACCCTAGTTAACGAGCTTGAAATATTCAAATGTTACAAGAATGAAATATCAGGCAATGATGTGTACAGCATCATGGTCAAGTATGAGAATCATTGTTCTGAATATTTTCAGGACTCAAATGAAGTTCCAATTTGCCTAATCCTAAAATGCATAAAATCAAAAGATAAGTATTTCCAAAAGATAAACATTGAACCAGAAAAGCTAAATTCCTGCAATCACCTATTTAGATTTATTTGTAAAAACAAGTTCTTTTTTTATTTTACACTTCTGAGCAGCTCCACAAATGTACATCTTCTGAATAACCTAGTTGGAGATAAGAACTACTTGCAAGATGATGTTGAACTCTGGGATCAAGATGGCATTACTCATTAAAAAATAGCAAAGTTCTGCTAATTACTTTTCATATCCAGTTGGACTTTTTTTCTTAGCCTTCACTAGTTCTCTAAAATCATGAACACTATTTTCATTTTAAATATAACTTGCAAGCTCATGTTTTGCAATTCAATTATTTTGAAGTTAATTTGTGAATTTTTAATTTGATTATTGAAACAGGAAGCAATTTTAACATCTTGTATACGTATCAATTATGAAATTATTAGAAAGGTTTTTGTTACTCTCTTGATCAATGTTACCAGGTATCAGAATAGCACTCTGTCATGATTTCCAATCTCAGAGTTTGGCAGGCAAATAATATGTGGAATCCTTCAAGCTTCAATTATCTAAATTTACAGATCATAATGGTGAAACTATCTTCAAAAGTGATTTTAGAGCAAGACCAAAGCAGTACATAAAATGCCCAATTAGCATTTGTACTTAAGTCTCCCAAAGCCCCAAAGACTTCTTCCCTTCAACTAGTAACGTCTTTTAAAACATCACTGGCACGTGAATATTGCAGAGGCTGCAAAGGACATGTTAAAACAAATGAATTGTCTTATTAGTATTTAGGTAACATGTTAAATTGTTGCTACATTAAACAAAAGTAAATGTCTCACATGTAGTAATAATGGCAAATAAAAATACAATTTTGAAAACACTCCTCAAAATTTTAGTGTACCAGTGAAAGAATGAAATGGAGGTTAAAATAGGTTAAAAATTGAAAACAGGTCAATTTTTATCCTTTTAGTGGCTGCATTAGTAAAACCTCAAAAAGCTTGACTTACTGTAATCTTGGTCGCTTTGTTCAGTATATTCACCCACTCAACCAAGTCCTGCTGATCATTAGCTTGAAGAAAGTACTTTCGCATTCCGGCATTAATGACTGTTAAGACACAAGTCAAAATCCTAATTTTAGACTCACTGATTTAAGTATGAATAGTTTAGTCAATGACAAATACATTTCTCTTTGAAAAGCACAATTAACATTCTGTGAAGGATTCATGCACAAGTCCTAACACAGTCGACTCCATGGAAATCACTCAGCAAGTTGAACTTTCCAAATTGGCAATTACCAGCATCTGGATGCCTCTGTACGAGTCACCAATTCAGTTAATTTTAAAACAGCAACCATGCTTAGAAGGCAATTCAAATTATGTTCTGTAGGATACCTTAAGGTGTTACAAGTAATACTGTTTTGCAATGCTACAGTACAGAATGACAGTGCACATAACATATACACCTATTGGTAACATGACTAAAATCATTAGTTGCACTGACTAATAATTATTTCAACTGAACTGAGTTTTAAAAAATACTTACCAAAACAGTACTCTGCTTTTGGTCGCTGCTTTGTTGCATCACTGACCTAACAAATCAGAAGTACTAAATTAACAAAACGGAGACATGGTACATGTTGTCTTTTCTGTAAATTTAGATACGGAAGACTACTATTAAATGCAAGGTAAAAATTGGGATTTAAAAAGTGCCCTCAGGATATATGTCTAAAACCATGCCATATTATGACAGTTCATCAGTTGAAGTTTATACATAATTATGAACTTTTCTGTTGCATTTGGCTCTCCGTATAAAATGCTCATTACACATAAGTGTACATCACTGATAGACATTGTGCATTATTAGTTGCAAGGAAAATTTACAACCATGCAAAAATGAAGTTGATTAGACACAGTCCAAATATGTTTCTATAACTTTCTTTAACTCAGTTGGTAGTGTATTTGTCTCAAGTCAGAAATTATGGTTTCAAAGTCCACCAAGACTTTAACATGTTGACATTTCATTGCAGAACACAAGTTCTACCTTGGCAGAGACACTACGTTACAGTTGAGATGTTGGTGTACAGCCCTCTGCTTAAGTGGTCATAAAAGATACAACATTTGAAAAGAACAAATGATGTCTTCCATATGTCTAGCCAAAATCTCAGTCTCATCAAAAACACTTTCTGGTATTGTTTGTGATAACTTGTTGCATGGAATTTGATTGCAACAACAGAACTGAACAAACAAATCAGAACAAGAAAGTAAAAAGATGTTTCACTCAACAAGCACGCACTGGTATTCACAGAACAACAGGTTACAAAATGTCACAAAAGTCAGGTAAGAAAAGATAGAAAAAGAAGCATCTAAATTAAAACTTGTCACACGTGGTAGAAATCAGACAAATCTGTGCAACACATACAGGTTGTTCTCCTATAATGCTTGTTTCTACAACGTGATTTGGCTGTAATGTGATTGGTGATTTGGGGAGCAATTTTTTTTAAATTAACTCCCATTGACTAATACACTATTCTATCCCTGGCATGAGATGCTGCAGTGCGCCGAGTCCACTTTTGGCATTTACTTCACCAAACAACCTCAAACAAGAGGGATTGAATGACGGCAAGTTTTTTCTGACTTTATTGTTTGATGTTTGAGGATACAGGAGTAAAGATTCGGATTTCAAGATTCTCCTCATTCTGTGCAATGCACCAAGCCATCCCCTCACCCTTGGTAAGCTTTCTGAAAACATTAAAGTGCTATTTCTACCTCTGAACACAACCCCTCTCACTCAACCCATGGACCAGGGTGCAACAGCAACTTTTAAAGCTTATTATTTAAGGTGCACATTCAGGAAGTGGTTTGCAGCTGAGGGCAATTTTGTAAGAGCTTTTAATATTAAGAATGCTCGTGATATCATTGAGGCGGCTTGGGGTGAAGTCAATAAGGGCTGCTTGTATGCAGTTTGGTGAAAGTTTCTCCCAGATTTTCTTCATGAATTTAAAAAGGAACTGAACCCTCAGAAGCTTCCAGCAATCAAAAACTATTGTATCACTATTGCAAAGCAAGTTGGATTTGAAGTGGAGAACGAGGATGTCAAGGAGCTGCTCAAGACCCATTGTGAAGACCTCTCCACAACTGATCGACAACAACTTATTGCTGCAGGGGAAACTGAAGCTGGAGATGAAGATGATCAAGTCCAGGATGCAGCACCATAAGAGCTTTCCACTTCTCTTTTCTCTTCTATCCTGAGAGAACTTGAGAAGTAGTTGCAGCTCTTAGAAGACAATGAAGACAATGCAGAATGCAGCAGGGTAGCAGTTTGTGGCATAAAGTGTCATTTGGCATCCAATGAACAGCTTCATGAAAGAAAAGATGGCAAAGCAGCAAAAACTAGATGCCATTTTTAAGCCAACCCTCAAGAAAGAGTGAGGAAAATGAACTACAGCCGTTCACTTTTGAACTAGTTCTTTTTTCGTCGTTACCCTGCACCCAGAACTGCACCTGAAAGGGATGATGCTTCTAGGAGTCTTAATACAGTACTGTAATTCAGCAAAATTATTTCATTAAAATACATGATTTTAACATTTACTTAGACTATACTGTGTTAGACTAACTATTTTGGTTTTGATCTTGATCAGTATCTTTCCTGGTCTGCCCCAACTCTTTTTCCATAGACCTCATTTTGTTATTGCATGATTTTCTATAATGCAAGGTTGCATGAGAATGCAACTATCGCATTATACAAAAACAGACTGTACTAAATATAGTATTCTTTAGTGGCTTAATACAGGCTAACAATGGTTAAATAATCAGAGCAGTAACTAAAGTCAGCGTATCACAATGATTTTACTTCTTGGCTTGAATACATCACATCAATATCCAATGGAAAATACAAAACTTAATTCCAATTGCAATTGGAATCTACAGATCTTTAAGGCAGTGCCATAAAACAGAAGCAAAGGTGCTTAAGCACATCCACAGAATTATTTGAGGAGGAATTTCATCTCTCTACAGGTCTCACTTGGAGTGCTATGCTCATCCCATATCATGTGTGGCATTGAGTTTTTTTTAAAGAAAGGGCACAAAGCAGGACTGCTAGACCAATTGTCAATGTCAAGTACCTTAGTTACCCTAAAGAAGTATAAACTAAAGATTGATCTTATTGGAGATTCTAGCAGGGTTATAAAAGACTGAAAAATAATAAAATAGCTCCTCTATGCAAGAAATGGAAGAGACAAAAATCACAGGAAACTAGAGCAGTTAGCTTGATGCCGGTCACGGGAAGATGTTGACAACTGACTATTAAAAGGTGGTTTGAGTTTTTTTTGAAGTGCCCAACTCTATCAGGAAGAGTCAGCATAGTTTTGTGAAAAGAAAATCATGTTTAGCAAATTTAGAGAGTACTTTGAGGGAATAATTTGTGCCATGGATACACTTCTTGGATTTTCAGAAAACATTTGACAAGATGCCACACAAGACTAATTGTGCATGTAGAAGCAAATGGTGTTGAGAATAACATGCAAGTATGAATAGAACACTGACGGGCAGAAAACAAAATCTACATATAGTTTTTTTTTCCCAGTTGGCAGGATAAGACAAGAGAAGTGCCACAGGTTCCTGTGCTGGGGCCTCAGCTTTTTTCTTTAGAAAAAGTTAAACTGTTAGGTGAGGACAGCAAAATCATGGTAGGTAAATTTTCAATTGTCATAAAGCTAAGCGTGGAGGGAACACAAGGGGGTTGCAGATACATAGGCTGCATGTAGGCAAATGTCTGAGAGTATAATGTAAGAAAATGTGAAATGGTTCACTTTAGCAGGAAGCTTTTTTAAAAAAGTATGACTTAAATGGAGAAGAAGGGTTCTAGTGCTGGAGTCAAAAAAGGTAGCATGCAGGTACAGCAAATCAAGGCAGCTAAATGAATGTTATTCTCTAGATTGGCAGGTACTGAAAATAAAGTTAACACATTACACTTCAGTTTTATAGATCATCGGTGAGACCATATCTCGAACAGTGTGCACAGGTTCCATCTCCCTTATTTAAGAAAGGATGTAAAAGCATTCATGAGGAGGTTGTCTGTTTGCTCACTGAGCTGGTTGGTTTATTCTCAGATGTTTCGTCACATGCTAGGTAACATCAATGAACTCGGGTGAGTCTTCTTGACGTTCTTCCTGCTTGTGATTTGTCTTGGTTTGTCGTGGTGGATGATATAATTTCCAATTCGACTTCAGGAGGTTGGTAAACGGGGTCCAAATCTGTTTGCGTTAATGGAGTTCCAGTTTGAATGCCAGACCTCTAGGAACTCCCACGTATACAAGTTTGTAATGTTGGAGGACAAAGCTGAGAAGAAATACCTATACAACGTATTCAGGAACAGCTACCTGAAAAGCACATCTGCCAATTCGTGTATAGTGTGCCAAAACAGGAAGTCAAAACACGCACAGAGACTCTAGTCACCTTACCATACATCAAAGGCATTTCAGAGATGGCCAGACTACTCCAGCCCCTAGGCATCCTGGTAGCCCACAAGCCTAGAATCACACTAAAACTACTGATGAATTTAAAGAAGTCCCCAAATCCACAGCCAGAACAAACTTAATACACAAAATCCCTGCAAGGACAGCAACAAACATTACATTGGACGAGCTGGCAGGAAACTAGCCACCAGGATACATGAGCATGAATTAGCCACCAAACGACATGACTAATGATCACTAGCATCCATACACAAAGATACCAGTTCAACTGGGACAATGCATCCATCCTGGGACAGGCCAAATAAAGACATGCACATTAATTCCTAGCGGCCTGGCATTCAAATTGGAACTCCATTGACAAACAGATTTGGACCCCATTTACCAACCTCTTCGAAACAGAATTGGAAATGGTATCACCCACCACAACAAACAGTAAGCAGGACAGAACGCTCCATCGGAGGCTCACTGAGGATGCTACCTAGCATGGTGACGAAAAGTCTGAGAACAAACCCACTAGCTCAGTGAGCAAACAGACCACCTGATCTACAACCTGAATTATAAATCTTCTCCACAATCACAAGCATTCGGGATAGTGCAGAGACTTGTGTGATACCTGGCATGTGTGGGTTGTCATCCACAGACATGTTGGAATGGACTGGACTGTGTTTAGTCCAAGGTCCTGAATGATCGTAGGAGGTGTGCGCGCAGTGGTGGGTGAGAGAAAAGAGGGAGAGCAGAGTCCAGAGATAGGAAACAGTTGTCAAATTAGGCACTGCCTTTTTTGGATAGAAATGGAGAGAAATGTTTGGAACAGAGTCAATATTGCTGAGTATTTATAAGGCCAAGATGGACAGATTCTGGTCAGGTAAGAGAATCAAAGGGATGGGAATGTGGAATTTACAACAAGAAGATCAGCCATAATTTTACAATCTCTACAATCTTACTTAATAGCGGATGGACCCAAGACTGAAAAGCTTATTTTCTAGGTCCTATGCTTGTACTGAAGTTTATAAAAATCACAATAGTAACAGGTGATGTTTCAAGTGATGTGTCCCAAATGAGTCGAGCCAGAAGGATGAGTTATCACAAATTTAAGTTGTGTAAAGTCAGATGAGGCTCCACATTGGAGGAAAGTCTTTTCATAGGCAGGCGAGCTGGATAGCTGCCTACCATTGCCAAGATTATCAAAATTTGCTTCTGAAGGAACAACGCTTAATTTCAAAAGAAAAGCTACAAGTTTGAAAAATAATACTAGATGAGAGAACACCAGGCTTGGGTTAATCTCAAAAGTACGTTCAAAATCTGAGGGTTTGTATCTGACCACTAATGCATTCCTGCAATCTTACACAGCACATTGAGGTATAAGAATATCATCATTGATGCACTCATACAACCTTGAATTACATGCCCAATTACCTGATTTCTGGAATGTGTCCGCATTTCAAAATGCTACCATTTTTGATTTTTCTATTTGTTAAACAAATTCCATCAAAACTAGTTAATTACCTTTGAGATGTAAGTAAGTTTAAGAGCCCCAACGTGTGATGCACCTGACGGCAGATTCTAAAAATTAAACCAAGAAAATAAAAATGAAATCAGCTACAGCCTTTTCAGACAACGTGCTTATCAGCATGACAATGAGACGCACTGCAGTCATGAAGCCATTTCCTAACAAAACTTCCTTCACTCGACTGTAAATGTGTATCTACGAGACAAATTGCTCAAGGAAATCAGAACTTTCCATTATGTAAACTACCATGAATTGAGAATGCACCATCTTGAAACCACTGATCAACCAAACCAAGGTGTTTTGTTACATTTTATTCGATGACAAACTAAGGTCTTATGCAAGAACTATTCATAGAATAAAATCACTCACTATCTTTTAGAATTTAAAATATCCTGACATGCAAATTTACAGCTTTAATTGTTCTATTAAAAAAGGTGTCTTCAAGCTCCAGAAATGTTCTTAAATCATTAAAAAGAAACATTTGTTAAAATCTGCCTAGAATGACTGAATTGAGTTTGTACAAACTGTTTTGTTCCTGGTATTAAATAAGTAGGTTCAAAAAGCAGCAATGAATTGCTGAGTTGAAATGCATACTTGCGCATCACTAAAATACATATAGAACTAGTGCCACTTTACCATTCATATTGTATTTCATGAAGCAGTTTGAGGTCTGGTGTAAAACCCAGCCCAACATGGAGCTGCCATTTATTACAAAGTATGATAACAGTATAAGTTTAACAGTTGTTAAAAATGTAGAATATAACTGACCTGTGGATTGTCCATATACCATAGCAAATTGTCGGCCCGTGTGTCCAGTATAAAGTATCGACGCAGAAATTTTCCACTGTTTTCATTTTCTTCAATGTCTAGGAATCCACAGATACGATTCTGTCGATCCACATAAGGCATTTCTGATGCTCCACATCACACTACAAGAGAAATACACTGGACTCAACTAATGCCTCAAATAAACTGGCATAATTTAAAGTGGATTCCAAAATGTATAGTACTACATTGTTTTTCCTTTTGGTAAAATGTTATGACCTCAAAATGTAAATGTCAGATTGCAGCATCGAATTTCTCAGAAGTTGCTCAATGCACTTCACACTGTGCAGTGTATTTGCTTAATTGGACCTATTATGAAAGCATATTCACAACGAAAGGGTAGCGCTAGCATAAACCATATTATTGACTCTTTTAGTGTCGATACTAACCAGTCACTTTCAACAAAGTGAATTAGTGTACAACTCCAAAACTGGGAATACATACCAGGAAGATTTCTCCTCCCCGTCCCCCCACTGTCTGGATTTTCTTTTGGGGTTGAGGGGTGGGAATAATACAAATGGTATCAGAGTTATTTACAGCACACAGGCAGAGACCAGTGTTTATACTTCAAAAAAACACTGCCCACAATTCATGATCTTTCCATTATTCCATATAATTCGTCCTTTTAATTTGCTATCCCTTTCTGTGAGAAAGGAAAAAGATATCATATTTCTCATCAGAATGCACATTGAAGAAATCTGAAGATGAACAACACCTATCTAATTTTGGCACATATCTTTTGGGCAATGCTGTACCCTCAATTTGAGGGATCAGGTGAATTAATATCTCCCTCAACCACCTGTTCAATAGCTCAGGAGTCTGAAGCTAGCTTTTCTCTTCCTTCCCAACATATACAGTATTGGTACCCCAACAGATGAACATTTGCATTTTCACACTACTCGTGTGAAGAAATAAATTACCATATGAAATGGCTGTGACTGCACATAAGGCAAGGATACTCCTGAACCTCAACATTGATGTTACTGTATTAGTATAAAATTCAGGAAAAATATTAAATTGAATACATGCAATATTCTGAATGTACATCGTTCAGGTAGTTTGAATGGCTTTGGAAGACAGCTTTAACAATGCATCAGAAGCGTTCCAAAACTATAATTCAGCACTTGGACCAGTCAGTTTAACTTCAGTGGTGGGGAAGCTTCAGGAGGTTACTGGTAGGCACATGAAAAAAGTTGGGTTGATGAAGAACATGGATATCTAAAGGGAAAAATCATATTTAGCCAACATGGAGTTTTTGAAAAGGTAACAAAGGATCAATATGATAATGCTGTGAACGTAGTGTGCATGGACTTCCAGAGGAAATTTGATGTCGGGCCACATATTAGATTTGAGAAAAGTTTAGTTCATGAAATAAAAAGCAGCAGCAGCAACGTGGATAAAAGAATTGGCTGAGCAATAGAAAATAGAGAGCAATGGTCAGCAGATATTTTTCACTCCCTGGGGGTCAGTATTGGAACCCTTGGTATCTTGATACATACCAATGATCCACACTGTTATACAAGGCACAATTTCAAAGTCTGCGGAAGATAGAAAACTTGGAAGCTTTGCAAACTGTAAGGAGAACAGTGTAGAACATCACAAAGATGTTGACATGTTTGTGGAACAAGCAGAAAGGTGACAGAGAAAGTTCAATGTGGGATAAGTGTGAAATAATTCAATTCTGGTAGGAAGCACATAGGGTGCAGGAAGAGGGGGGACCTGGGTGAATGTGCATAGGTCACTGAAAGTGCCAGAATAGTGAAATTAATAAAACATACAGTACAATAGCAAGGAGTTAAGTTTTTTGGTCAGAAACTTCAGTTGAGGATAGATAGGGAGTTTGCTCCTTGGGCAGAAGGCAGCTAAGAGGAGATCGGATAGTAAATTTCAAAATTGTAAGTAGGCTGGATAAAGCGGTTAGCAGGAAATGATTTCTATTTATAAGGATCAAGAATAATTTGCAAAGGAAACAAATGTGACATGATAAAAAGCCCTTTCACACAAGTAGTTTGGATGTAGTATGGTCTGCCTGGAAATGCGATGGAGACAGATTGAATTAACACATTCAAGAGGTCGCTGAATAATTATTCAAATGCAAACAACGTGCAGGGGTATGGGATGTGACAATGCTGTCACTAAGGATATTTTGTCCTGATTATTTTTTTAAAATGGTGGTTGTAAGGCAGAGGTGGCAAACTGGCTACTAAAGACAATTCAAACAAACCAACCAACCAAGCAACCCATCAATGCAGCCTTTGGGGTCTCAAAAGAGTTAGAAGGTTCAGTGAATGATTCCTAGTAGCTTTTCTCTCCAATCCTTCGCTTGGAGAATTTTTCTGCTGGATTGGAGAACTGCACATATAAACCGGTGTCTGAATTTGCCTTTTTGCCAAGGGGTGTGTTTATGGGATGTTACTATATTGAAAGAGTTAATTATAGGTACTGTATCTATTATTTGGTTACATTTTCCAATAATTAAGTTATTCTAAATTCCTCTTTCTTTTGTGTTTAAACTATAGTGCTTAAATAAATAGTGTTTTGCTTAACATCAAGTAATTTTACCAACTGAGTCTCATCTGGAACATGGCACTTCACATGTACCTTTTAAAAAAAAGAAAAGTTAGGGTCTCAGCTGCCTTAAAATAAAGGGGTCTAGTCTCGTCTGGTCCATAACAGGGGACATGATTTGCATTATGTCACAATTCTAATTTGGAGTACAGGGTCCCACAGAATTCGTGCATCAGTACTGAATTTTAATCTTGCTCCAGTAAAACGTTTATGGGCAGTCTTGTTCCATACTCCTTACAATCTAAATAATTTTTCATTTCAACATAGTTTAGTGACAAAAATTACTTGCTACAGGTTCCCACAATGCATTGTACACTCAGCAACTCTGACTGAAAAACAGGTGTCATGATACGGAAGTTCAAACAATAACACAGCTAAGAACAGAAACAGTTTTGTTTCGGCTTGTATTAAATTAAAAAATAAAACCTGCAAGTTTTAAGTCTAGTTAGCACTATTCATCAAGTTTATATTTTGAGAACAGGGGAGGAAATGGAAAGCCATATGTACTGTACAGTATTTTAGTCAAGAGTGTGTGGTGTGCAAAGAGCACAGCAGGTCAGGTAGCATCCAAAGAGCAGGAGAATCAGGAATGAAGGGCTTATGCCCAAAACGTCTATTCTCCTGCTCCTTGGATGCTGCCTAACCTGCTGTGCTTTTCCAGCACCACACTCTCTACTCTTATCCCCAGCATCTGCAGTCCTTACTTCCTATCGTATAGTACTTTATATTAATACAAAAAGTGCACCCATGTCATGATATGGTTAATTCATACGTTTATCGAAACCAGAACTTATTCCAGTTATACAAATGGTATATAATACTTGAAGCAATTTTTTTCCAAATACAATGTTTCAACTTAGATTGCATCCTGAACAGACAGGAGTAGTTCAGCCACATCAAACTCAGACCAACAGCACTAAGAAAAAAAATTCTAGTTGTTGTATTCACAACTGTTTTGAGAAATGTTGCAGCAACAAAAGGCAGCATTGCGGTCCAGTGGCTAGTCTCACAGCACCAGGGACACCAGAAACAGCAGAAAAAGGTTCCATTTCAGCCTTGGGTGACTGTGCGAGGTTTGTATATTCTCCCACGGTCAGCATAGGTTTCCACCAAGTGATTCTGTTTCCTCCCACAGACTGAAGATGTGCAAGCCCACTGGATTAGCCATGGTAAACAGGGTTTTACGGGTAGGGGAAGCGGAGTTTGAGTGGGTTGCTCTTCAGATGGCCAGTGCAGATCAATGGGCCAAATGATATTGCAGGGATTCTATGAAAAAAGGTTTCTAAATAGGTTACAATAGTATTCAGCTGAAACTATTTAAAGAATAATAAATGCATAAGTGTCCCTATAAAAATTAAGCTACAAATTCCCTTTGCAAAGTTCTGTAAATTATTACCTTCAATCACTTGCATCCCCTTACAAAATCAAGTTGTAAGCTAGAGATTTTGGAAATGAAAATACCTTCTGACCTATCCAAGGCTTAACCAAGATTTGATTTAAGCTTACAAGAGTTGCGACTAATTATGAGCTGAAAATGTGTTGCTGGAAAAGCGCAGGTCAGGCAGCATCCAAGGTACAGGAGAATCGACGTTTCGGGCATAAGCCCTTCTTCAGGAATGAGGAAAGTGTGTCCAGCAGGCTAAGAAAAAAGGTAGGGAGGAGGGACTTCAGGGAGGGGCGTTGGAAATGCGATAGGTGGAAGGAGGTCAAGGTGAGGGTGATAGGCCAGAGTGGGGTGGGGACGGAGAGGTCAGGAAGAAGATTGCAGGTTATGAAGGCGGTGCTGAGTTCGAGTGATTTGACTGAGACAAGGTGGGGGGAGAGGAAATGAGGAAACTGGAGAAATCTGAGTTCATCCCTTGTGGTTGGAGGGTTCCTAGGCGGAAGATGAGGCGCTCTTCCTCCAACTGTCGTGTTGCTATGGTCTGCCGATGGAGGAGTCCAAGGACCTGCATGTCCTTGGTGGAGTGGGAGAGGGAGTTGAAGTGTTGAGCCACGGGGTGGTTGGGTTGGTTGGTCCGGGTGTCCCAGAGGTGTTCTCTGAAACGTTCTGCAAGTAGGCGGCCTGTCTCCCCAATATAGAGGAGGCCACATCGGGTGCAGCGGATGCAATAGATGATGTGTGTGGAGGTGCAGGTGAATTTGTGGTGGATATGGAAGTATCCCTTGGGGGAGGTGTGGGCGCAAATTTTGCATTTCTTGCGGTTGCAGGATAAGGTGCCAGGAGTGGAGGTTGGGTTGGTGGGGGGTGTGGACCTGATGAGGGAGTCATGGAGGGAGTGGTCTTTTCAGAATACTGATAGGAGGGGAGGGAAATATATCCCTGGTGGTGGGGTCCGTTTGGGAGGTGGCGGAAATGACGGCGGATGATACGCTGTACATGGAGGTTGGTGGGGTGGTAGGTGAGGACCAGTGGGGTTCTGTCCTGGTGGCGATTGGAGGGGTGGGGCTCAAGGGCGGAGGAGTGGTAAGTGGAAGAGATGCGGTGGAGGGCATCGTGGACCACGTCTGGGGGGACAATGCGGTCTTTGAAGAAGGAGGCCATCTGGGTTGTACGGTTTTGGAACTGGTCCTCCTGGGAGCAGATGTGGCGGAGATAAAGGAATTGAGAATATGGGATGGCGTTTTTACAGGGGGCAGGGTGGGAGGTGGTGTAGTCTAGGTAGCTGTGGAGTCAGTCGGTTTATAGTAAATGTCCGTGTTGATTTGGTCGCCTGAGATAGAAATGGAAAGGTCTAGGAAGGGGAGGGAGGAGTCTGAGATGGTCCAGGTGAATTTGAGGTCGGGGTGGAAGGTGTTGGTAAAGTGGATGAACTGTTCAACCTCCTCATGGGAGCACAAGGCAGCACCGATACAGTCATTGATGTAGCGGAGGAAAAGGTGGGGGTGGTGCCAGTGTAGCTGCGAAAGATGGACTGTTCCACAGATCCAACGAAGAGGCAGACATAGCTGGGGCCCATGCAGGTGCCCATGGTTACTCCTTTGGTTTGGAGGAAGTAGGAGGATTGGAAAGAGAAGTTGTTCAGGGTGAGGACCAGTTCAGTCAAAGGAGTGTGTCAGTGGAAGGGTACTGGTTGGTACGGCAGGAAAGGAAGAAGCGGAGGGCTTTGAGCCCTTCGCGATGGGGGATGGAGGTGTACAGGGACTGGATGTCCATGGTGAAGATAAGGCGTTGGGGACTGGGGAAGCCAAAATCATGGAGGAGGTGGAGGGCGTGGGTGGTGTCCCGAACATAGGTGGGGAGTTCTTGGAATAAGGGGGACAGGACCGTGTCGAGGTATGCAGAGATGTGTTCGGTGGGGCAGGAGCAGGCTGAGACAATGGGTCAGCCGGGGCAGTCAGGTTTGTGGATTTTGGGCAGGAGGTAGAAACGGGCGGTGCGGGGTTGTGGGACTATGAGGTTGGAGGCGGTGGATGGGAGATCCCCTGAGGTGATGAGGTTATGGATGGTCTGGGAGATGATGGTTTCTCCTCACTAATTATGAGCCAACTCGAATAGTTTCCAGTAATAATTGCAGCATAGCTTTATATACACCAAAAGGAAATAATAAAAAACTTTGTCAGTCAGTCATTCATTCATTCACTAAGCTTTCAATATTAGATATCCTCATATAACATACAAATAACCTTTAAAAATGCAGTCGCATGCCTGGAGAAAATCACTAGACGGAAACATAAGCATGCCTTACTACATATAATTAAGTAGAATATATAGTACAAGCCAACTAAATTGTGCTGATGTCTAAAGCTAAACAACAGTGCTTGGGGTTCACAGACACCAGGATCCATGAACTTCATTAGGGAGCTTAAGGTGAGGGAATGCCTGCAGGACAGTGACCATAATCTGAGAATTTACCCTTCCAGTTGAGCGGGAGAAGCTGGAATCAGACAGAACAGTATTGAGTAAAGTAACTAGAAAACCATGACGGAGGAGCTGGCCAGAGTCGGTCAGAAGGGGAACCCAGAAGGAAAGACAATGGAGTAGCAATGGCAAGAGTTTCTGGGGGTAATTCAGAAGGCACAGCAGAAATTGATCCTTAGGATGAAACTACATACTCAGGGGAGGATAAGGCAACCATGACTCACATGGGAAGTCAGGGATAGCATAAAAATAACAAAGATGACAATTTGATAAAAATTAGTGGGAAGCCAGAGTATTGTAAAGCCTTTTAAAAAGGAGAGGAAAGGTAGAGCAGTAGACATTGACAAAGGCTTTACTAAAATCCAAGTTCTGCATGGCAGACTAATTAGTAAAGTTAGGTCACATGGGATTTAGGTGAGCTTGCCAATTGGATACATAATTGGCTTAAAGGCAGGAGACAGAATAATGATGGAGGGTTGCTTTTCAGATTGGAGGCCTGTAATCAGTGGTGTTCCACAGTGATCAGTTCTGGGTCCTCTTTTATCATGTATATAAATGATTTGGATGAGAATATAGAAGACATGATTATTAAGTTTGCAGACAACACCAAAATTGGTAACGTAATAGACAGTGAAAAAGGTTTTCTAAGATTACAAAAGGATCTTGATCAAATGAGTTAATGGGCTGAAAAATGGCAGGTAGAGTTCAATCTGGACAAATGCGAGGTATTGCATTCAGTTACAACAAGCAAGGGTAGGGCTTACACAATTATTGGTAGGCCCTTGGTTGATGTTGTAGAACAGAGGGACCGAGATGTACATAATTCTAAGTTTACTTCACATATAGACAGGATGGTCACAAAGGTAATTGCCACACTTGCCTTCATTACTCAGTCCTGAGTATAGGAATTGGGATGTTATGTTAAGGTCGTACAGGACATTGTTGAGGCCTCTTCTGGAATACTGTCAGTTCTGGTTGCCCAATTATAGGAAGGATATTATCAAGCTAGAGAGGATTCAGAAGAGAGCTGCCAGGAGGTTGCAGGTTATGGAAGGTTTGAATTCTAAAAGGCAGGTTGGATAGGCTGGGACGTTTTTCACAGCAGCATAGGAGGTTGAGGGGTGCCCTGACAGAAGTTTATAAATTAATGATGAGTATCGATAGAGTTGATGGTAACTGTCTTTTTCCCCCAAGATGGGGAATTTCAAGACTAGGGGGTATATTTTTAAAGGTGAGAGGAGAGAGATTTAAAAGACAGATGAAAATTTTTGTTGAAACAGTGATTTGTGTGGAATGAACTTCCTGAGGAAGTGCTGGATACTGATACAATTACAACTCTGGAAAGACATTTGGATGGACACACCAATAGGAAAAGGTTTGCAGCATTATGAGCCAGGAGCAGGAACAGGAACGAGTTTAGTTTGGGATTATGTTTAGCAAGGACTAGTTAGACCGAAGGATCAATTGAGGACTGCTGATACTAGAGATCAGAGTTGAGTGTGGTGCTGGAAAAGCACAGCAGACCAGGCAGCATCCAAGGAGCAGGAGAGTTGATGTTTCGGGTAAAGCCCTGCATCAGGGATGAGGCTGTGAGCAGAGGGTGTGGTGAGATGAATGGGAGGGGGGTGGGGCAGTCACAGAGTGCGATAGGTAGACAGAGGTGGGGGTAATGGTGATAGGTCAGATGGGAGGGTGGAGAGATAGGTGGGAAAGAAGATAGACAGGTCATGAGGGCAGTAATGAGTTGGAAGGTTGGATCTGGGATAAGGTTTGGGAGAGGGGAAATGAGGAAACTGGTGAAATCTACAATGATGCCATGGGGTTTGAGGGTCCCGAGGCAGAAGATGAGGCTTTCATCCTACAGGAATCGGGTAGTTAGGAAAAAAAGTGATGGAGGTGGTCCAGGATCTGCATGTCCTTGACGGAGTGGGAGGGGGAGTTGAAGTGTTCGGCCCGAGGCAGTGGGGTTGGTTGGTGTGGGTGTCCCAGGGATGTTTTCTGAAGCCCTCTGCGAGTAGGCATCCTCTCTCCCGAATGCAGAGGAGAATGCATCAGGAGCAATGGGTACAGTAAATGACATGTGGAGATGCATGTGAAACTTTGATGGATGTGGAAGGCTCCTTTAGGGCCTTGGACAGAGGTAAGCATGGGGCACAGGTTTTGTAATTCTTGCAGTGGCAGGCGAAGATGTCAGGAGGGGAGTGTGGGCTGGGAGTGGGGGAAAGAGTGGTTGACCTGACAAGGGAGTCACAGTGTAACGTTAAGATTAAATGGGTCTCTCTCTCTGGGCATTGTAACATTAAAGAGTTAAACTGCAGTGTATTTGGGTGGGATGAAAGCAATGAAAAAATGCGAATGACTATCAACTAATTTACACTTCATTTAGACATTACTCACCTTCTATTGTCAAGTTAAATTGTCAATTCAATCTCTTCCATTCAAAAATGCTTTCTAGCCAGAGGTATGTCGCACCTGTATTGTCTTGAGAAAGCACTGAGTCAGGAAGTTGTCTGCATTATGATTCCCCAAAATTAGGTCATTAGCATTTGCATTATCTCAGAGGATGATCTCATCCTGCCATTGTACCTGGGGTAACCTGACTGAGTAACTAGGGGTTGTCTTGAGTGGCATGTGATTGTGGGGGAGTGGCCAGAGGATCTGCAAGCACTGCAACTGACCTGTATAAAGGGGATGTGCTTGCTATGTTCAGACCCTCACTTTGACCCAACTTGGCATGCCTGTGGAGAGAGTCAAAGGGGGTCATCTAACTTGTACTATACTGTGCTGTGCTAAATAAATTTGGTTGCTTGTTCATAGATGTTGGTGTATTGCAGTTGCATCAAGTGTGTAAGAAACTCAAGAGTAAAAGAACCTGAACAATGGAGGGAATGGTCTTTATGGAAAGTGGATTGAGTAGGGAGGGAAATATCTCTCTAGTGATGGGGTTCGTTTTTGGGTGGTGGAAATGGCGGAGGATGATACAACGTATAAGGAAGTTGGTGGAGTACAAAGTGAAAACCAGGGGGTTCTGTCCTTGTTGTGCTTGGACTGGTGGGGTTCAAGGGTAGAGGTGCAGGGAGTGGATGACATGCCCTGGTGGGCATCGTCAACCATGTGAGAGGGGGAACTGTCATCTTTAAAAGAAGGAGGCTAACCAGCGTGTTCTGTGGTGGAACTGGTCCTCCTGGGAGCAGATGCAGCGGAGGAATTGGGAATAAGAGATAGCATTTTTTACAGGAGGCAGAGTGAGAGGAGTTGTAGTCCAGGTAGCTGTGGAAGCCAGTGGGTTTGTGGAAGATGTCGGTGAGTCGGTCATCATTGGCAGAGATGGGGAGGTGCAGGAAGGGGAGGGAGGTGTCTGAGATGGTTCAGGTGAATTTAAGGTCAGGGTGGAATGTGTTGGTGAAGTTGATGAGCTGCTCAACCTCCTCATGGGAGCACGAGGTGGCGCCGATACAGTCAATGTAGCGAAGGAAAGGTGGTGAGAGGTGCCTGTGTAACTATGGAAGATGGACTGTTCCACGTAACCAAATAAACAGGAATAGCTGGGGCCCAAGCTGGTGCCCATGGCTGCCCCTTTCGTCTGAAGGAAGTGGAAGGATTCAAAAAAGGAGAAATTTGAAGGTGTGGACCAGTTCAGCCAAATGAATGAGTGGAAGACCGAAGGGTCTGTGTCTATGCTGTATTACTTGATGACAACTGAAAGAAAAAGCAATTAAGTAGAGAGATGATGAAATAGGAGGTAAGCTAGCTAGTAACGATAGTTTGCAAGATTTTCTTTGATATATAAAAGAGAGGTGCTAAGTAGACACTGGACCACTGGAAATGAAGCTGGAGTAGTAATGGGGAACAAAGAAATGGCAGGGGAACTGAATAGGTATTTTGCATCAATCCTCATGGCAGAAGATAAGAGTAGCATATCAGAACTTTGGGAGTGGAAGGGAGCAAAGAGGAGTGTAGTGGCCAAGACAAGGTGGTGATGGGGACACAAAGGTCTGAAGGTGTATAAATTCAGCTGGATCAAATAGACTATAGCCCAGATTTCTAAAGGGGATAGTTGAGCAGGTTGTGGAAGCATTGGTGATCTTTCAGGAATCACTGGAGTCAAGGAAGGTGCCAGAAGACTAGAAACTGACTAATGTAACATCCCAGTTTAAAAAAGAAAGGGAGACAGAACATGTGAAACTATAGGCCAGTCAGTAATTGGTAAGATTTTAGAATCCATTAAGGAAGAGACTGAGGTGTACTCAGAAGTGCATGGTAAAATAGGGCATAGCTTTGTCAAGGGGAAGTCATGCCTGACAAATTTGGAGTTCTTTGAGGAAGTGACAAGCAAGTTAGACAAAGGAGAGCCAGTGGACCTAATATATTTGAATTCCAGAAGGTTTTTGACAAGATGCCACACAGGAGGCTGCTAAGTAAAACAAAAGCCCATGATATTAGGGGCAAGGCCCTGGCATGGATGAAGAATTTCCAGACTGGGAGGAGGCAGAGAGTGGCGATAAAGGGGTCCTTTTCATGATGGCAACCAATACTAATGAAGGTCTGCAGCAGAGTGTGTGTTGGGACAACTTTTCACATAAATTACATTATAAATTAACACTAACAATCTGGACAAAGGAACAGAGGCCATTGATGCGAAGTGTGCAGATGACAAAAGGTGTGTGGAGGCTGCAGAAGAATTTGGACAGGCTAGGAAAGTGGCTGAAGACTGGCAAATGATGTACAACATGGAAAGTATGCACTTGGCAGGAAGAATTTATAATACATCAAGGACAAAAGGGTAACTAGAGAGAGAATAGGGCCCCTCAAAGATCAACAAAGGCAGCCTACGTGTGGTGCTGCAGGAGATGGAGATATTAAATGAGTAATTTGCAGTGTTTACTGTGGCAAAAGTCATGGAAGATACAGAATGTAGGGAAATAGATGGTGACATCTCAAAATGTCCATATTGCAGAGGTTGTGGTGCGAGATGCCTTGAAACTCAATAGTTTCAATAGTAAATCCCCAGGACCTGATTGTGTGTATCCTAGAACTCTGTGGAAACTACAGAAGTGATTGCTGGGCCTCTTACTGCGATATTTGTACCATTGATAGTGACTGGTGAGGTGCTGGAAGACCCTAGGTTGGCTAACGTGGTGCTACTGTTGAAGAAAGGTGGTAAGGAAAAGTCAGTGAACTATAGACCAGTGAGCCTGACGCCAGTAGTGGGCAAGTTATTGGAGGGAATCCTGAGGGACAGGATTTACACATGGAAAGGCAAGGACTGAATAGGGATAGTCAACATGGCTTTGTGCATGGGAAATCATGCTGCACAAACTTGATTGAGTCTTTTGAAAAAGTAACAAAGAGGATTGGTGCGGGCAAAGCAGTAGACATGATCTATGTGGACTTAAATAAGACATCTGAGAAAGTTCCCCATGGGAGAGTGATTAGCAAGGTTAGATCTCATGGAATATGGGGAGAACTAGCCATTTGGATACAGAACTGGCTCAAAAGGTAGAAGACTGAGGGTGGTGGTGGAAAGTTGTTTTTCAGACTAGAGGCTATGACCAGTGGAGTGCCACAAGGAACGATGCTGGGTCCACTACTTTTCATCATTTATATAAGTGATTTGGATGTGAGCATAAGAGGTATAGTTAGTAAATTTGCACATGACACCAAACTTGGAGGTGTAGTGGAAAGTGAAGGTTACCTCAGATTACAACGGGATCTTTATCAGATGGGCCACTGGGCTGAGGAGTTGCAGCTGGAGTTTAAATTTAGATAAATGAGAGGTGCTATATTTTCGAAAAGCAAATCAGAGCAGGATTTACACACTTATTAGTAAGGTCCTGGGAGTGTTGCTCAACAGCAAGACCTTGGAGTGCTGATTCACAGTTCCTTGAAAATAGTCAAAGGGAGATAGGAGAGTAAAGGCGACGTTAGGTATGTTTTCCTTTATTGGCTTGGAGTATAGGAGTTGGGAGGCCATGTTACGGCTATACAGGACATTGCTTAGGTAAAGACAATGACTGCAGATGCTGAAAACCAAATACTGGATTAGTAGTGCTGGAAGAGCACAGCAGTTCAGGCAGCATCCAACGAGCAGCGAAATCGACATTTCGGGCAAAAGCCCTTCATCAGGAATATTCCTGATGAAGGGCTTTTGCCCGAAATGTCGATTTCGCTGCTCGTTGGATGCTGCCTGAACTGCTGTGCTCTTCCAGCACCACTAATCCAGGACATTGCTGAGGCCAAGTTTGGAATATTGTGTGCAGTTCTGGTCTCCTTCCTATCAGAAAGAGAAGAGAAATGTGCTGGCTTTAGAGGGGTACAGAGGAAGTTTACAAGAATGATCCCAGGGAGAAAAGGCTTGTCATACAAGGAAATGTTGCAGACTCTGGGTCCATGTCAATAGAGTTCAGAATGATGGGGGTTCTCTCAAATGAAACCTACAGAATACTGGGAGGCCTGGATAGAATGGATCTGGAGATGATGTTTCCACCAGTAGCAAAGACTAGGACCCAAGGACACTGCCTCAGAGTGCAGGGACAACCATTTAAAAGGAGATGAGGAAGAATTTATTTAGTCAGAGGGTGATGAATCTGTGGAACTCATTGCTGCAGAAGGCTGTGGAGGCCAAATCATTGTGTGTATTTAAGACAGAGATTGTGTCTTACTAATCAAGAACCTAAGGTTCAGGGGAGAAGGCAGGAAAATGGGGTTAAGAAACATATCAGCCACAATTGAATAGTGCAGCAGACTCGATGGGCTAACAGCCTAATTCTGTTTCCCTTTTTTCATGGTCTTATGGACACTTTCCAGATGAGGTCTGAAATAATGTAAACTGCATGCTGCCTCAGTGTCACAACTAAAATGCTAGATTAATGGGAGCCATTGGTAACCAAGCTACTGATTGCACATGTTGAAAAGTAAATGGTCATTGCCAATGATCAAGTGTTGTTTTAATATTATATTGTTAACTGTGGTCACTTTGGTGTGAGAATGGCCATGTGCTCCACGTAAAAAGTAAGGTGGCAGGGTTTAGGATTTCATACAAATTTTATGGTTCCATGGTATCAAATTCAGTGAGAAAAGAAATTTTTCTATGGCTATGGCAAAACAACTATGAAATTGAACAACTCTGTTTAATTTGAAGAGTTTTGGTGGTTTTCTAAAAGTATGTAACAGGCCTACATACATACTTCAAAAACCAAGTATAATTATATGACTATTTCTCTTAAGAAACTTAGGCTGTACAAATTTCAGTGTCAAAGGTCTGATTCTTGGCAATTCCTATCTCAGAGAACCAAAGAAAGTAGTATTCTCAAATTGTCCCAGGCAGCAGTAGCAACTGAGGTAATAATAGGAAATGGCTATTTAAACCAAAACATTGAAGAATCCCCGCAGTATGGTAACAGGCCCTTTGGCTCAACAAGCCCACACTGACCCTCCGAAGAGTAAGCCATCCAGACCCATCTCTTTACTATTCTACATTTACCCCTGACTAATGCACGTAACCTACACATCCCTGAACACTATGGGCAATTTAGCACAGCTAATCCACCTAACCTGCAAATCTTTCATCTTTAGATTGTGGGAGGACGCTGGAGCACCCAGAGGAAACCCATGCAGACACGGAGTGTATACAAGCTCCACAAAGATAGTCGCCCAAGTTTGGAATCGAACCCGTTGTAAGCAGCAGTGCGAGCCACCATGCCACCCTTTCTATTGATAGGCACTGGAACTCCAGAACAGTTAGAAGTACAATTAGACAATTTGATATTATTTTAATCATTTGGATTGGATGGTGCTACATTATCTTCATTTACTAACTTTAGAGCTCTATAATAAACAGAGAAGAGCTGGTTCTTAAGGGACCAGTTTTTTAAAAAGATGACAGAAAGAAATGAAATTGAAATGGCAATCACCCTGAGAAAAGCAATCAGAAATTGGGCACAGACAACCAGATTGATTATGTGCTTTGATACATGACAAGCCAATGTGCTGTGTAGCGGCTAACCAGAGTTAATAAGCCATCTAAGCAACACCTAGGTGCACAGTAAAAGATGTCAAAAGATCTTCCGTCCACAGCACAGAACAAAAACGTGCCGAGACAATCAGAAGTCGCAAGCTACATAAATCAACTGATTCACTGCCTTTGAGTATAAGTCCTTTGTAATTGTGATAAATTTAGTAAGATTGAAAATTGTGAAAACCAATCAGCCTGATTGGCCTCATGGCTAGTCAGGAATAGGGCAACCTTTTGATGAACACTGCCAACTTTATCAATTGACTTAGGTCTTACAATTAAAGTGGAATTCAATACTCAAAACTTTAGTCGCTGAAGCCACAGTTTGGATCTTCTGACAAATAGATTAAAACATGTTCTACGAATTAGGATGGTGCGGTTGAGCATTAGGCTGAGGAGGAGCCACTTCTGGTAAAAAACAGACATTGAATGAGAACAGGACTATTTCGGTTGAAGATTATTGTGCCGCTTCTCAGCGGCTTCAGTTTCCATTATTCTTTGCTGGGATATGATCACTGGCAAGGGTGGCATTTGTCACTCATCCCTCATTAACTACCTTCTCAGTTCAAGGGGTAAGAGTTAACCACATTGCTGTCCATCTAGACCAGATGGAGCAAGGATGGAGGATTTCCTTAGTTGAAAATATTAGTGAGCCAGTTGGGTTCTGTTGAAAGAAAAGTGACTACAGCTCTATGATCACCATTACTCATGACAGCTTTCAATTCCAGATTGCTTTTCATTAATTTGAATTGCATCAACTGCCGTTGTAGAATTTGAAACCATGTTCCAGAGCCAGCCTGGGCCTCTGGAATACTGATCCAGTGACAATCACCATCTCCTGCAATCAGTCTTAAGAAACAAAAATCAGCAGCAATTCCTCCAAATCAAAGAATGGTCAAACATTCCTGGCTCTAATACAAACAAAATGGTGGGGCAGATATCAGCCTGCATTATCACTATAAATTGAGGGTCAGGTTATGAATGCAGGATTTTAAACCCTGGTGTTGTTTGTGAATATTCTCCACACCACAAGATAGATAGATTGTGACCATGCAGTAAACAGAAGCAAGCAATGGATAAAACTGCTGATAACATCAGCTTCTTTAACAATTACCTTTAAGAGTGGTCATGTTCTAATCTTCAAGGGGTTGCACAGTGCAACAAACAAAGCAGTAATCAGCAGTTAGAGGTTGATCTGTTTTTAGATTTGCACTACTGGTTAGTTCTTAGCTTTAAGATTTCTGATACCAGTTCAGATTGTTGGTACATCAATGGCACTGTTGCTTGTTCTACCTAAAGTTTTAAATACTGTTCCATGAGATAATTCAGAAATCCTTTGTCAGTGGATTTTCATCTATAATTAGTGGAAAAACATGAGCTTGGCATTGACCGCAAATTCTCATTCATTCAATTGAATATTCAAGTCCAAATCACAAATGCAGATTACACTTTCAATAGTGATAGTCTGCTTTTTACCTTTTCCTATCTGAATTGGTATCCCACCCAGCAAACTCATCAGAACATAGGACATCGGAACAGAAGCAAGCCATTCAGACCATCACATCTGCTTAGCCAATGAAATCTCGGCCGATCGGATACATCTCAACTCCACTTTTCCTACCTCTCCCCCATAAATGTTCCCCTTAATGTCTAGAAATCGGCCTATCCCAGTCTTGCATTTACTTAGTGACCCAGCCTCTACACTCTGCAGTAAAGAATTACACAGATTCACCACATGGAAAAAAAGATCCTCTCCATGTGTCTTAAAGTGACAACTCCTTACTCTGAGTTTATACCCTCTGGGGGATACAATCTCTATCTACCCACTCGAGCCCTATACAAATTTGATGTTTCAACAATGTTTCCTCTCACCCTTTAAATTACAAGGTGTACAAGCACAAACTATTCAACCTATCCTCATATCAAAATCCTTCAATACCTGGAATCCAACCGAGAGAACCTTCTGTGAACTGCAACTGCAAGTCTACCGATCTTTAGATAAGGGGAACCATAAAAGCAAAGAACATTGAGCAGGAGTAAGCCAGTTGGCCCTTCCAGCCCACCCCGCCATTCAAGATCATGACTGACCTTTTTGTGGACTCTGCTCCACTTACCCACACTCTAACCATAACCCTTAATTCCTTTACTGTTCAAAAACTCATCTTAAAATTTTAAAAAAACATTCAATGAGGAAGCCTCAACTACTTCACTGGGCATGAAATTCCACAGGTTCACAATCTTCTGTGTGAAGAAGTTTCTTCTTAATTCAGTCCTAAATATGTTCCCCCTAACTGAGAATTGCCCTCGTGTCTTAGTTTCACCAACCAGTGGAAACATCCTCTCTACTTCTAGAGTATTTATTCCCTTCATAATTTTATATTTCTAAGAGTCCAATCTCATTCTAAATTTCAATGATTATTATATCATTCTACTCAGTCTTTCCTAATAAGCCAACCCCCCTCAACTCTGGAATCAACCCCGTGAACCTCCTCCGCAACCCCTCCAGTGCCAATATATCCTCTCTCAAGTTAGGAGACCAAAACCACACTAAGTACTCCAGGTGTGGCCTCACCAGCACCCTCCAAAGCTGCTTTTAAACTCAATCTCTTTAGCAGTGAAGGACAAAATTCCATTTGCTTTCTTAATTACCTGTTGCCTGCAGACCAACCCTTCTGAGATTCATGCACAATGGCACCCAAGTCCCTCTGCACAGCAGCTTGTTGCACGTTTTTACCATTCAAATAATAGTCCTTTTTACTGTTATTCCTAACAAAATGGATGACTTCACATTTATTAACATTGTACTCTATCTGCCAGATGTCTGCCCACTCACAAGCTGTTCCTCAAAGTTTCAGTCATCTGCACACGTTGCTCTATCACATCTTAGTGTCACTGCAAACTTGGACATTACACAGTCCCCAACTCCAAACCATTTATGCAAATTGTAAACAATTGCAGTCCCAACACTGATCCAGAGGAAAACCACTAGTCACTAACCAAGAAAAGCACTCATTTATCCATACCTTTTGCTGCCTGTTAGTTGACCAATCCTCTCTCCATGCTAATAGATTACCCAGAAGGCCATGCATCTTTACCTTATGCAAAGGCCTTTGTGCGGCGCCTAGTTGAATGCCTTTTGGAAATCTAGGCACATATATACTGGGTCCACATTGTCTAGCGTGCTCAATGTCTTCATAGGATTCTACTAGATTAGTTAAGCATGACCTGCCTTTCGTGAACCCTTGCTGCATCTGCCCAATAGGACAGTTTCTAATTAGATGTCTTGCTATTTCTTCTGCGTAATAGACTCAAGCATTGTTCCCCACTACAAACATTAACCTCACTGGTCTATAATTCCCCATCTTGTGTCTACATCCCATTTTAAACAGTGGTGTCACATTTGCTGTTTTCCAATCTGCTGGAACTGCCCCAGAGTCCAGCAATTTTTGGAAAATTACAAGTGCATTTGCTATTTCGCCTGCCATCAGTTTTAGTACCCTGGAATGCATTCCATTCCATCAGGGCCAGGAGACTTGTTTATCTTTAGCTCCATTAGTTTGCCCAACCCTACCTTTCCCATGATAATGACTGTTTCCAGGTCCTCACCTACCTTTGTCTCCTTGTCCATTACTGGCATGTTATTCATGTCCTCCACTGAGAGGTCTGACACAAAATATCTATTCAATGCCTGGCCATTTCATCATAGTCCATTACTAAATCCTCCTTCTCATCCTACAATCGACCAATATTTTAAATATAGAATTTTTTGCTGCCTTAATATTCTGAGCTAGTTTACTCTTAATCTTACTTTTCTTTATACCTTTTTTGTGGCTCTGTTGACCTTTAATGTTTTCCCAATCTTCTCATTTCCCATGGGTCTTGACCACTTTGTATGCCTGCCCTTTCAATTTGATAGCCTCTTATTTCCTTAGGTACCCATGACATCTTACCCCTTTTGCTACAGTTGTTCCTTTACATTGGTATATACTTTTGCTGAGTACTAAGAAGAATTGCTTTGAAAAAGTCCTCCACTATTGGTCAATTGCCCCACCATAAAGTTTTTGCTTCCAGTCTACTTTAGCCAACTCCTCCCTCATCCAATTGTAGTTGTTTCCTTAAGCACAGGACTCTGGTATTGGATTTTATCTTCACACTTGCCATCTGTATTCTAAATTCAACCATACTGTGATCACTCCTAACATGATCCCTAACTATGAGATCACTAATTTTCTTGTCTCATTACACAGGAGCAGATCTAGGATAGCATGCTCCCTCGTCAGTTCCATTACATACCATTCAAGAAAACGAGAACAGATACATTCAATGAATTCAAGGCTAGCCTGACTGACTTGATTCAACCAATCAACATGTATATTAAAATCTCCTGTGATAATTGCTGTTCCATTTTTACAGGCATTAGTTATTTATTTGCTTATTGCCTAGCCTAATGTATTATTATTTGGTGGCCTATAGACTATGCCTATGGATGACTTCATTCTCTGTAAAATTATATCATCTCTCACCACCACCCTGATGTTATCCTTAAATATCAGAGCTACACCATCTCCCTTACCTTCCTGTCTGTCCTTCCAAATAGTCAAAAACTCTTGTATATTGAACTCCCAGTTGTGACCACCTGCAACTATGTCTCCGCAATGGCAACTAAATCTTATTCATTAATGATTAGATTAGATTTTCTACAGTGTGGAAACAACAAGTCCACACCACCCCTCCAAACAGAAACCCACCCAGACCCATTCCCCTATCCTATATTTACCCCTGACTAATGCACCTAACATTTGGCCATGCTAAATTGTCCATTCACCTGACCTGCACATCTTTGGATTACTTGTGCCTTTAACACATCTTCCTTGTCTCAAATGCTACAAGCATTCAGGTAAAGTCCCTTTATGCTAGTTTTTATACCCTCTATGAATTCTAACATCTCCATTAATATCTGGGTTACTCTTCCTTTTAACTACTTTCATAATCTATTTAGTTAAACACTCCTGCACCCATGCTAACCTACTGCTTTTCTTCCTATTTACCATACTTCTGTCGGTTTCCCCTTCCCCATAATTCACTAGTTTAGTTTAAAGTTTATTTATCCTTTTCGCAAGAACACTGGTTCCAGATTAGTTTACGTGGAGACTGTTGCATCGGTACAGAACTCCGGTCCAAAACTGATGCCAATGCCCCTCGAAATGGAACCCTTCTTTCCCACACCACTCCTTTAGCTATGTTTACTTCCCTAATTTTCTTATCCCCAAGTCAATTTGTACATGACTCTGGTAGTAATCCAGAGATTATAACCCTTGAAGTTCCTTAATTTTGTTCCTAGTACCTGGTAATCCCCTAACAGGTTCTCCTTCCTAGCCTTGCCAATGTTGTTGGTTCTGACAGGGACCACATCAAATGGATCCTCCTCCTCCATATTCAATATCCTTTCAAACTGGTCAGAGACATCCTGCACCCTGGCACCAGGCAGGCAACACACCAAGCGGAATTCCCAATCCGGTTTACGGAGGATACCATCCATCCCCCTAATTGTAGAAACCTCTACAAACTACAAATTGACCTTACTCCCCCCTTTTGAATGGCCTCCTGTAACACAGTGCCATGGTCAGCTGGCTCATTCTCCCTGTAGCTCTGTTCCTCATCCACACAGGGATTAAGTACAATGTACCTGTTGGACAAGGTCAAGAGCTGAGGCTTCTCTACCTGCCTCATTTGCAGTCACACCATGCTGTTCCTAGTCACTGACTGAATTTGCGATACTTAATCTATCAGGTGTGACTGCTTCCTGAAACAAGGTATCCAAAACTTTTCCCATTCCCGGATCTGGTGGAGTTTGAAGCTCAGATTCCAGCTCATCAACCAAAACTGCTCTCAATATTCTAGATTATAATCTGATCAATGTCTTGTATACTTTTAGCAAAATAGCCCTATTTTTAATCCTCGAGGAGAAAGTGAGGGCTGCAGATGCTGGAGATCAGAGCTGAAAATGTGTTGCTGGAAAAGCGCAGGTCAGGCAGCATCCAAGGAACAGGAGAAGGGCTTTCCTGAAGAAGGGCTTATACCCGAAACGTCGATTCTCCTGTTCCTTGGATGCTGCCTGACCCACTGTGCTTTTCCAGCAACACATTTTCAGCTATTTTTAATCCTCCATGGCTTGTGAAAAAAAAGCCAACAGTCCATTTGACTCTTAGTTTTTTTGCGATTTGTTCACGAGAACTCCCAAATCTCCCTTGAACTTCACCTTCCTGCAGTCTCTTTGTTTTAAATAAATATTCAGCTCTTCCTGCCCAAGTGCATAACCTCACATTTTCTAAATTCCATTTCAGCTGCAGGGGTTGAGAGCACAAGCTAGGAGCCTGCTGGAAAGGCAGATTTGAATATAAAATACCTAGCTTGTATATCAGTGGAGCAAAAGCTGATCAGGAGCGGGAGCAGGAGCGAAAGTGGACACTGACACAAGGACTGCTGGGTAAGTGAACTAATATATTCAGGCAATGGCTAAACTCAAAACACTATACTTGTAGTGTCTCCTGTCTTCCTCCACTTACCAAAAAAAAACACCTGTCTGGAGGATTGGTAAGGTAAGGTTGTTTCTTTTTAAACAATGTTTTTTAGCAATTTAGTGCAGAGGGGATGGAAAGCGAGGGCAGTTGCATGTCCCTCTTGCAGGCAGCATTCCTGCTGACTTCACCTGTGAGAAATGCAGCCAACACCAGCTCCTCACAGGTGTGTTAAGGAGCTGGAGCTGAAGTTTGGATCATTCGGGAGGTGAGGAGGGTGATAAAGGGGCGTTTTCGGGAGGTAGTCACACTTAAGTTACAGAATTTAAAAAGGTAGCTTTGTGAATGTCAGGAGGGGGAAAGGGAGTAAGAATCAGTGCAAGGATTCCCTGTGGCCGTTCCCCTCCAAGATAAGTATATCACTTTGAATAGTGTTGGCTGGGGAGGGGATTAGGGGAACACCACAGTGGCCTGTCTCTCTCGTTCAGAAGGTCGGGGGAGGGAATAGGAGAACAATAGTGGTAGGATACTCAGTGGTCAGAGGAACAAATGGGGAATTGTGGATGCAAACAAAACTCCTGGAAATCTCAGATCAAGTCTACAGAATTCATAAGGGGGAGGGGGAGTAGAAGTTGTTGTACATATCGGTACTAATAAAATGGCTAGAAAAAGGGATGAGGACCTGAAAAACTAATATCAGGATTTAAGTTGGAAGCTAAAAGGCAGGATGATCAGAGTAGTCATCTCAGGATTACTACTGGTGCCACAGGCTACTGAGAGTAGGCACAGAGAACGAGTGCAGCCGACCACAGAGCTGGCGTAGGAGCGAGGGCTTCAGATATGTCGATCATTGGGATCTCTCCTGAAGAAGATCAGACCTGTACAAAGGGGACAGGTTGCACCTGAACTGGAGGGATGCTAATATGCTGGGTGGGAGGTTTGTGAGAGCTCTTCGGAAAGGTTTAAATTAGTTTGGTATGGGAACGGGAACCAGAGCGATGGAGCAGCTGGTGAACAGACCGATACAGCATGCATAGTCGGTGAGGAAGGTGTTGTGAAGGTCCAGGTGTGTACCGTACCTTTGAGAGTGAAAGCCAGAAATGAGTTAATCACAGTGTCCTGAAAAATTCAAAAATGTAAAATTTGGCTGTGAAAAAAAAAAGCGGAGCTGAGTTATGGTACACAACAAAATGCGAATTTGGCCAGTTTAAATTATGCCCCAAGATATCAAATTCCAATGGAAATGTGAATTTTACTGTTTTGACAGCATCAAGCCAATGACACGATACAATGTTTTGGGGTCTAAAAATCAGCTTTTTTTGATTAGTTAGCGAGAGTGGCAAAGAGCGCCAACAAACAGACTGCCTGCAGAACTGCTCTCTGAAAGGTACCTATTCATATGAAATCTGTGCAGAAGACTGAAGACACAAAGGTCTTCGGAGGAAGACAAAGAAGAATTGACACAGCTGACTGGTTTTGCAATTTGTTTTTGTAAAACCCAATCGGGCTTTTTTTCAAATCAGATCGGTATGGTGTTGTAGTGTGGGAGGTAGACAAAAGGAGGATTACAATGTGGATAATTGTTGTTTAATAATTAAAATATTTAATTATTTAAAAAATAAACAAACTTTCTTTTTTCCTTTAAATACTGGGATTTGGTGGTTCTTAGTCACTCATTTTTATAGATTATAGTGTGAGGTGAGCTTGTGTGTGTGTCTGGTTTAAATTAGCAGTGGTGTTTACCCCATTTTGTAATAAAGGATAGACAGTTGATAGGGCTAAGTTGCAGTTAAGGATTGAAGTGTGTCTATTTTAATGCCAGAATCTTCATAAGGAAGGGTGCTAAACTAAGAGCATGGATTAGTACTTGGAGCAACAATGTTGTGGCCATTATGGAGACTTGGACATCACAGTGGCAAGAATAGTTATTAGATGTTCAGGGTTTAGATGTTTTAAAAAGGAATAGGGAGTGAGATAAAAGAGATGGGGGAGTGGCATAATCAAGGATAGTATAACGCTGCAGAAAGAGATCATTGAGGAGGATTTATCTACCGAGTCATTATGGGTGTGAGTCAGAAACAGTAAAGGAGCACTTTATTGGGAGTTTTGGGATACAGTTTTGGTTGTCTGGATACAGACTTACCTGGCCCAGAGAAAACAGAGGGTGGTAATTGATGGAAAGTATTGAGCCTGGAGTTCAATGACCAGTGGCATTCCACAGGCACCTGGTCTGGGACCTCTGCTCTTTGATTTTTATAAGTGATTGGGTTGAGGAAGTGGAAGGGTGGCAGATGGAGTTCAACCTGGAAAAGTGTGAAGTGATTCACTCTGGAAGGTCATATTTGAATGCAGATTACAGGGTTAAAGACAAGATTCTTGGCAGTGTGAAGGAATAGAGGGATCTTGGGGTCAACGTCCATAGACCCCTCAAAGTTGCCACCCAAGGTGATAAGGTTGTTCAGGCAGCGTATGGTGCATTGGCTTTTATTAACAGGGGGACTGAGTTTAAAAAGACGCAAAGTTATGCTGCAGCTCGATCAGGCCCTGGTTAGATCACAATTGAAATATTGCGTCTAGCTCCGGTTGCTTCATTATAGAAGGACGTGGAAGCTCAAGAGGGCGTGCAGAGGAAATTTACCAGGATGCTGCCTGGATTGGAGGGCATGTCTTATGAAGGAAGATTGAGGGAGCTCGGGCTTTTCTCACTGGAGCGAAGGAGGATGAGAGGTGACTTGATAGAGGGGCGCAAAGATGATGAGAGGCAGAGTGTAAAAAACCAGACACCTTTTCCCAAGGTGGAAATGGCTATCACAAGGGGGTATAATTTTCAGGTAATTAGAGGAAGGTTCAGGGGAGATGTCAGAGGTAGGTTCTTTACACAGAGTGGTGAGTGCGTGGAATGCACTGACAGTAGAGTCAGATATATTAGGGATATTTACGCAATACTTGGATGATAGTAAAATGAACGGCATGTAGATTAGTTTGATCATAGAGTAAGAAAAAAGGCCAGCACAGCAGAGGGCTAAAGGGCCTGTACTGTGCTGTTCTATATTTTATGTTCCAAATGCCAAGCTTTTTTATCTGCCTGCAGAGGAACCTCTTACCTTAAGGACACAAGTGGAGAGTATTTCGTTCGGTTAATTAAATGCCGGATTAGAGCTGGCTAAGCATTGGGACCTTGCAATCTTGTAGGGATAATTTCAAATTTGGTTAATCGAATGCTGGATAATAGAGGTTCCTCCTTATATCAATCTGCATACTCACTGAAGTCCTCACTACTTGCCTTCCCACCCATTATGTCATCCATAAGCTTCAGGACAGTAATTCACTTCTATCATCCAAATTGACATATATTAAATAATTGCAGCTCTGCACTGATCCCCGTGGCACTCCACTCGTCACGCATTGCTGGTTTGAAAAACATTCCTTTTCCAACTCTGCCTGCTTTTAGTTAATCAATCTTCTATTCATGCTGATATACGACATCCAACACCATGGGCTATATCTTAAGAAGCCTTATATGCAGTATCAAGCGCCTTTTGGAAATCTAAAAATATTAGATCTACCTGGTTCCTGTTTATCTATTCTGCTTGTTAACTCCAAACAATTCTAATAAATTTGTCAGGTATGATTTCCTTTCATGAAGTCATGCTGGATTATTTTATATATTTCTAAATGCTCTGGTATTACATCCCCTAACAGATGAAGATTTTCCCAAAACAGATGTTAAGCTAATTGGCCTGTAGGTTAGCTTTTACTTTAAGAAAGGATTTTAAACTACCAACATAAAACCTGTGGGTCTTTTTCCAGATACAAAAGGAGTCTTTGAAGGTTACTATTATTGCATCCACACACTTTATAGCTTAATTCACATTCTATGATTTTAACGGACCAGTTCCAGGGTCCTAATAAAAGTCCCATTAGTTTTAGACCCTTGATTATTTATATTTTTGGAATGCTATCAGTGTCCTCTACAGTGAAGATTAAATACATTGCATCATTCAACTCCTCTGCTATTTCCTGGTTTCCTATAATTCCCTAGCCTCATGTTCCAAAGAGACTATGTTCACTGTGACCTCTATTCCCTTTTAATGTATTGAAATAAGCTTGTTAGTCTTTTATATTACTTACTAGTTTACCCTCATTTTATTTCTTCCTTTTTTTACTTAGTCAGTTTTGATGGTTTTTGAAACTTTCCCAACCTTCTGGTTGACCACTAATCTTTGCCACATTTCAATTTGATTCTATTCTCAACTTCCATGGTTCACCACAGTGGTTTATCCTCTTTGAGGATACTTCTTCCTCACTGAGATAAATCTTTATTATGAGTCATGAAGTAATTTTTATTTTTTTAAAACATCTGCCATTGTTCCTGAACCGTCTTTTTGCTAAACTCCCTTCCCAGTCCACTCCACTCAACTCATTCCTCAGCCCAATGTATTTACCCTTAAGGTTAGCAAGCTTGTTTCCAACTCAAGTTTAACACAGTCACACAATGCAAAATTCAGTTATGATCACTGTTCCCTACAGACTTTTGACTAAGATAATTTGCCATGAGGTAGTTTTAAAAAACATATCTTCAAAATCATTTCTCTATGAATTCTCTCTCAGATACAATTTGATTTTTTGAATCTATATGAAAATTATCACCCGTGACTAATGTACTTTTTTTAAAAGAAAGCATGCCATTATCTCTTATTCTCTGGCTATGGAACAAGTACTATAAGAGGGGCCTGTAGACTACTCCAATGTCTTCTTCACCTTATTTCTTGCCTTGATTCATTTTCTATCTCACACTAACAAAGCTATCCTTTTGAAAAGTCTCCCAGTCCTGAAAATTTAGTTTCAAACTCTGATCTCCTTATAGCCAATACAAAGTCATGGTTACAAGACCATACATATTAACATCTGTACCATTTCATTCATTTTGTTCTGGCTATCACAGGCATTCAGGTGAAAAGCCATAAATTTTGTCATATGCTCTTCCCCTAGACCCTATTTACCTGCTGTTTTTTATTCTTGTACATTGGATCAGGAAGGGGCAGTCTTGTATCATTGTCTAAATAATTGCCCTGCAATGCTACCATAGCCTCTTTCTTTTGAAGCCTACCTAGCCACCTCCCAAACACTTCTTCCCTGCAATTAAACCGGTTGGACCATAACCTGGTGTTGAGAGATTTTGGACTATGGATAGGCAGAAAAAAAGTGAAAGGAATGCATGCACACACCATGACAGTTATAAGTTATGCTCTCATGCAAAGAGGCCCAACAATGGAAAACAAAAATTACAAATATTAGATATTAAGAGTCACAACTTGCAGCAAACAGCAGCAAAAGCCTAGTCCTGAGAGCAATTTAAAATTACAAGACTAGAGAATTGATTAAATAAAAAGGGATGACTTGAGTATGCCAGTAAACTTGTATTAAGGGGCTTCAAGAACTTCTAGAAGTATGCAAAAAGATTAGCAAAGACTAATTTATGCTCCATTGTGTAGAGAAGAGAGATGCGACAGAGCAACTAAACAGTTACTTTAATTCTATCTTCATAGAGGATAACACAAGTAACTTAGCAGAAATGAAAGCAAGGGTCTATTGGGAAGGAGAAATTAAATGAAATTAGCATTAGTACAAAATAGTGCTGAAGGAATTGATGGGCCTGGAAGCAAATAAATCTCCAGGTTCTGATAATCTACATCTTAGGAAAGAAGGCAGACATGGAAATGGTGGATACGTCAATGGTCATCTTCCAAAATTCTGCAGAGTATGGAACAATCCCAAATGATAGGGTGGCGATGGAACATTTTAAAAAGGGTAGGAGAAAATTAGATACTTGTTAGGCTAACATCAGTAGGAGGGAAAATGTTGGCAACTAGTATAAAAGTATGCAAAAACAGGGCACTAATACAAAACACTAATGAAATTAATCAACATGGATTTATGAAAAGGATAACAATTTAATGAATGATCAAGATTTCTTTTGAAGAGTAACTGTAAGAATACACAAGGAAAAACCACTGAATGTGGTGTATTTAGATTTTTAGTAATCTTTTGATAAAGGCACACATTAAGAGATTGAAGAGCAAAATTAAAATCACACGGTGTTAGGAATAGTACATTGGCATGGATTATTGACTTACACCAATGATCAGCAGCTTTAACATTTTACAAAGTGATGTAAATGGGAATTTTACTTAGATTTTATTATGTAGGTTTCTGGTTTTCAAATTAGTAACCAGTTGATTTTTAGTGCATCTAAAGTTACTAATCGAGAGACAAAACCCTTCCTGCACAAAGCCGTGCTGACGATCCGTAATAAGTCCATTCTTTCCCAAATTCAAGTACAGGTATTCCCCCATTTTCAAAAGTTCGCTTTATGCTACTTCACTTTTGCGGAAGACCTGCATTAGTACTGTTTCACTAACTGAAAGAAATCCAAAGAGGATTTTTGCTTTTATGAAAAAAAAAGGTAAATATTTCCCATACAAATTAATGCTTCTTTGCTTTATGCCATTTCACCTTACGAAAGGTTTCATAGGAACGTCCTAATTTTGGACAGCCAGGGATTCTTGAAAATCCTGTTCCCTAGGAAATTTCTCCAATCATTTCCCTACCACTGATAAGGTTTATCTGCCTAATATGTTGGATAATCCCTGTTTCCCTCCTTAAACAAAAAAGGAACAACACAGCTAGTCTTCTGGGACTTCGCCTGTGGCTAACAGGGATACAAAGATCTCGTGTCTCAGCGATCTCCTCCTTGCCTCCTTCAGTATCCTGGGCTAGATCCCATCAGGAGAAAGTGAGGACTGCAGATGCTGGAGATCAGAGCTGAAAATGTGTTGCTGGAAAAGCGCAGGAGGTCAGGCAGCATCCAAGGAACAGGAGAATCGACGTTTCGGACATAAGCCCTTCTTCAGGAATGAGGAGGGTATGCAGTGACTTTTCTTTTTAAACATACATATATAGAACAGTACAGCACAGAAACATGCCTGTGCTAACCAAAGCTGCCATGTTAAGATAATCCCATTTGCCTGCATATGATCCGTAACATTTGCTGCTTGCTCAGGTGTCTGTCTAAATGCCTCTTAAAAATGTGCCTGACATTTCTGCTTTAACCACTTCCCTGACAGTACATTCCATGCACCTACCATCCTCTGCATAACAAAGCTTTGCACATCACCTTTTAAAAACTTTCCTCTCACCTTAAACCTACTTTTTCTTATATTTGACATATCCACCCAATCCAGGCCTCGAGTTTTATATACATTTCTCAGATTGCCCCTCAGCCTCCAAAGGGACTAACTTGGATTGTTTCTTCTAGATCGACCTCTCCTTATGCCGAAGGCACTCCAATTCAAACAACATGCTGGTAAATCTCGACTTTATGGTTTTGAGGCCTGGCTTTACAATTAACTGTTTTCACAACACTGGTAGAAATATATGACTAAAACTCCAGCTAAGGTCATAGAACTTGAAGCTGAAGGGAGAGGATTTTTAAAAAAAATTTTTACTTTGCATTTGCAGCAGTCCAATGAAGTCATTGGAATAGGATGGCTGTATACAGTACTGTTGCTAGGAGAAAAAAGGTAGAAACAAACTTAGTTACCTTAGAGTCGGGTGTTAATTTTCATCCCTGACTGGAAATGTTGGAATGAGACCCTGAAGAGACTATTTAATGCAGAGTACATTTAAGCAGATGCATGGTAGTTCCAGTCCACAAGTTGAAGTCATAAGATCTAAACCCATTATGATAGTGTTGATGTTCCTTTTGGTCAGCATGGACCAGTTGGGTCAAAGGACCTGCCTCCAAAGGACTGTGACGACTCTATAACAGGAACTCTGGTGCGAATACTAGTTTTTGGTACTATATAAGATACGTTTTTGGATAGTTACCAGGGTTGCATTTTAAGTATTCTACAAAAGCTGTTTAAAAGGAATGCTTTGGATTACATTTTTACTGTCTAATTAAAAATCTGAGTTGAAATCCTAAGTAAATTGTTTGCTCTATTTTATCTTAATTTCGATATAATAAATTTGTTTTGTTAAAGCAAAACCTACAGCATTGGACTCCTGACATTTCAACAAGAGACTAGCTTGTCAAAGCTATAGCAAATCAAACAATGATTGATCAAGCCATGCTCCTAAATGAAATTTGACTTGTCTGGTAATATATCTGTTAGAATGATAAGATTAGAATATCCAGGAAAGCTGAATGCAAACATGCAAGGCTTTCCAAAATAATCATATCTGCTGCTTTAAGAATTACAATGGTGGGACCAATGATGGGACCAATGATGGGATGTCTACTGCATATTCTAGATTTAAACAGGGTTTCTGCACCATAAATAAAATTTTTAAAAATTCAAATACTTTTCCACATTGAAGAAATTTTCAGCAAGTCAAAAGGACTGGAGCAAGTGGCTCTCAGCGACAGACATGCAGCATTTCATCTCCTGTCTTACATCAGCCACTCGTAAGTCTTCCAGATGCGAAGGAAGTGTTCTCAGAATCATTCATTTCCACAAGGACAAATATTCTCAACTAACACCAAAGATCAGGGCTGGAACAGGAGATAGGAACCAGAGGGAAAAAAAAGGGCTGAAAGATCAGAAGCCGGGGGACTATTAGGAACAGGGAAAGAACCAGACAGGGATGAGGGCCAAGAAAGCCAGGGTAGGGAATGCAGACAAAAAAAAAGGGAGACAAAGGAGAACAGGGCCTCTTGGCTCCTGAACCCCACCCCCCCTCCCCCTCCCCACTTACTGCACTCCCTCACCCCCAGCTCCTGGGCCCTATTCACTCCTGGGTACCTGCACCATCCCACAACCCCTTTACTCACTGAACCCCATTCCAAAATTGTGCGTGCTTTCCTGGAGGGAAGCATTTGCAAGTGTCAGTGAGCACTGCCTTTATTCATTTCCCCCTTGTCGCTGACTCAACTAAATCAAACACTGCTAAAACTTCAAAACTACATTTTTTGTTGAATATTATAATAACTAAGGCCCTACATTCATTACCTTCACAACAACAGACATTAGCAACAAAATATTAAGATGAACCATGAATTAGACATTTGCAATCTTTTTGAAAAAGTCTTTAAAAAGTTAAATATTTCATTACTATCCATTTGCTCTTTACTTTCGCCACATGGAATTTGCACTTTGATTGTTCTTGCTGATTCAGTGGAGTCTTACTGGGTTTCGTTAAATTCACATGCCTTTCAAGCCAGCCCACGTGTTTCTACTGAAGTACAGTCCTAAATAAAATTTGTCAAACAACGTTTTCACAAAACCATGCTCATTCCGTATAATTGTATTGTGATTTTATCTCCTACTGCATCTTAATAACAAACTAAGATTTTCCCCATGTTATGCCAGTTGGTCTGTCATTGCCTGTTTGTAGTCTCCCTCCTTTCTTGAATAGTGCTATTACATTTGCAGTTTTACAATCACTTCAATCTTGCCATAATCTCAACAATTTGAAGATTTCGACCATGCATCCGTGATACCTGCAGAATCCCTCTAAAGCAGCTAGGATACATAACGTTTCGACAACGACTTGCCAGGCTGCAGTCTCATTTCTCCCCCTTGAACTTTTTCCTCTAGCAATCAAAATCATTTCAACTTTCTTCCTTCTGTCTCAATTTTTTAAAAACTATTCTTTGGATGCATCATTTTCTGGTGTAAAGTTAAACACCTGATATTTATTCAGAGCCACTGCTTTTTCCTTGTTTCCGATAATTAATACCTCAGTCTTACTCAGAGACAAATGCTGGTAGAAGCTTTTACTGTTTTTCTTTGTTACTTCTCACTCAAGTGCCAAACGCTCCTTGATTTTTTTTTTGCTTAATCTCTGCACTATATATCTTTTCTTTCAAATTTGATACTATGCTCAAATTTCTTAAAAGAGGATGTCAGATCCTTCTTGCAGCACTTTCTTAATGGTTAAGACTGGTACCATCACAGGGAAATTCATCTTCAACTGGACGGAATTGAAGTTCTCAGCTGAGGGTTCAGTTTCTGACCAAAATGGACCCCACTGATCTCATGGTAAAGAATTCATCAAATGAGATCTAGGAATTCTTCTATGAACCAAAATGTCAGCATGAGCCCAATGGAGACAAACAGTTGACAGAGATATCCACAGAACAACATCCAGAGAGTCAAATTGGACGCCTCCAGTATGCTGCTGCCCTAGGCTCAACATGTATGCTCAAGCAGTCATGAGATGAGATATGTTAACACTGGATTCAGCCACACTCATAACATAGCTCAGAACATCACCCAAAGCACAACACCATCCATGCTCTCAAGACCAATCGCAACACTGCTACCAAACTAGCAGACAAAAAAGGAGCCATCGTCATACGGAACAGAATGGACTACTACCAAGAAGCATACTAACAACTGAACAAGGAATGCTAGACAACTATCTACCAATCCTATCAAAAAACACACCCATCAACTCAAGCCTTTGATCCAGATCTTCAGAGTATTCTATGCATTCCCATCCCATGTACTTCAAGAGATTTTTCGAAGATACACAAAGCCCACACACCTGGATGTGTCATCAGAAATGGGACCTGCGTGCAAGAGAATCTCCCTGGCAATGTCAAGGGCATCTTGAGACCCACTGTACAAGGAACCCCTAGCTTGTCGCAACACTGCAGATTTCTTACAGAAACTCAGCAACTACTGACCAGTCAAACTAGGAACATTCCTCATCACAATGGTTGTTTGGACACTCGACATCGGCATACCCCATGATAATGGTTTCACTGCAACAGGTCAGTACTCAATACCAATAACTCCCAATTTCCAAACACCATCCTACAGCTCAGCTTCATCCTCGACCATAAAGTCTTGACCTTCGACAACCAGTTCTTCATCCAGATACGTGGACCAGCCATGGGGACCAAATTTGCACCCCAATATGCCAATATTTTCATCCACAAGTTCGAGCAAGACTTCTTTGCTGAGCAGGACCTTCAACCAATGCTATACACTAGATACATCAATGACAAATCTTCCTTTGGACTGTGCTGAAGAATCACTGAAACTACATAGCAATATCAACATGTTTCATCCTGCCAGACTTACCAGGGATTACTCTTTGGAATCAGTCTTGCACACAGTCTCACACACAGGTTCCCATTCCTAATGGCACATCCAGGTGTGTTGGTATTGTGTACCTTCACAACATGGCAATGAGCATGTCGCCAAGATCATCCCTATGTTGCCACTTCTCGCCTTTAAACCACCAAATTTTAAACAGACCATTGTTCACAGCAAGCTATCTAGACTTCAGGATAACACTGACTACAACACCACACGATCCTGCCATGGCAACCTCTGAAAGACACGTCAGATCAACATTGATACTACCATCACGTGAGAATACTCACCATGTACATGGTGAGTGGTATGTATATAGGGTATAGGTAAAACATTACACCTCTTCCCACCCTACCTCTTGCAAAAATGCCATCCCGTATTCCCAATTCCTCCACCTCCGCTGTATCTGCTCGCAGGAGGACCAGTTCCACTACAGAACACACCAAATGGCCTCCTTCTTTAGAGACTGCAATTTCCTATCCCACGTGGTTAAAGATGCCCTCCAACGCATCTCGTCCACATCCCGCACCTCCGCCCTCAGACCCCACCCCTCCAACCGTAACAAGGACAGAACGCCCCTGGTGCTCACCTTCCACCCTACCAACCTTCGCATAAACCAAATCGTCCGCTGACATTTCCGCCACCTCCAAAAACACCCCACCACCAGGGATATATTTCCCTCCCCACCCCTTTCCTCCTTCCGCAAAGACCGTCCCCTCCGTGACTACCTGGTCAGGTCCACACCCTCCTATAACCCATCCTCCCATCCTGGCACCTTCCCCTGCCACCACAGAAACTGCAAAACCTGCACCCACACCTCCTCACTCACCTCCATCCAAGGGCCTAAAGGAGCCTTCCACATCCAAACTTTTACCTGCACATCCACTAATATCATTTATTGTATCCGTTGCCCCCGATGCGGTCTCCTCTACATTGGGGAGACTGGACACCTCCTAGCAGAGCGCTTTAGGGAACATCTCTGGGACACTCGCACCAATCAACCACACCGCCCTGTGACCCAACATTTCAACTCCCCCTCCCAATCTGACGAGGACATGGAAGTCCTGGACCTCCTTCACCGCCGTTCCCTCACCACCAGACGCCTGGAGGAAGAACGCCCTATCTTCCGCCTCAGAACACTTCAACCAGAGGGCATCAATGTGGACTTCACCAGTTTCCTCATTTCCTCTTCCCCCACCTCACCCTGGTTCCAAACTTCCAGCTCAGCACAGTCCCCATGACTTGTCCTACTTGCCTATCTTCTTTTCCACCTATCCACTTCACCCTCCCCCCACCTTATCACCATCATCCCCTCCCCCACTCACCCATTGTACTCTATGCTACTCTCTCCCCACCCCGACCCTCCTCTAGCTTATCTCTCCACGCTTCATGCTCTTGAAGGGCTTTTGCCCAAAACGTCGATTTTATTGCTCCTCGGACGCTGCTGAACTGCTGTGCTCTTCCAACATCTCTAATCCAGAAGGTGTATAGGGTATAAGCAAGCAGGGGAAAAGTTGAGTTTTGTGAAACAAGAGGTTCAGCTAAGCATGACTCAGATTAGATAAGAACTTGCAGTTAACAAAGGGGTGCCAGAGGCAAGGGCAATGGTTGAACAAGGAGGAAAAGTAATCATTATGTCGAGCTATTTAATGAGAGGAAGTAGCATTCAGTATGTAATGTCATTTAACAAGGTGAAGAGTATTTATTATGTGAAACCAGTTAACAAAGTTAAAAACATTGGGTAATAGCAGATGGCTTAATCTTTACGTTACAATCAACAAACGTCAATAGGTTACCCAAGCAATATGTATGTTGCCTTATTTGGATGCTCCTCCCTGCGAAATGACTATATAGCTCATTGAGAAACTACTCCTGCAGAGAAAACGTGAACTCATTTCCCTATGCATATGGGCAATCGTTTTCTCTTTCTCTCCCCCCCCCGAATAAAGGTGAGGAAGGTAAAACTACTGTCCAAGTGATTCGCTTCGACGGTTTTGGTGGGGGGTGGGGGGGGGGGGGGGAAAGAGGTGAGTGAGTATAGATACTCAGCTGAGCTGCAGGCAAGGATGCCCTGAGATATGGTCTATTGCCAAACAATGCACATGCAACAACAGCAGGTGAATGAACACCACACAGACAGGAAATGTTCCATCCCAGTCAGGGAACACTTCAGTGGTGAAGGACATTCAGCTTCTGATCTTTGGTTAAACAACCTTCAAGGAAGGTCGCCTTCAAGATACACGATGCAGAATCGTCGAGCAGAAACTGGATAGCCAAGTTCCGTTCCCTTGGGATCATGTCAGACTACATGTGATCCCACCATTGTTGTGTATCTGTAAAATCTTCATTACTCTCCTGTTTTGACACCATTACCCTGACAAATTGTTATGATCTCGCTGGCTTGCAGAGTTTTGGATTACTTATTTTGGTTTGACCCTCGACATGCAACTCTTATACCCATCACGTTATTCCGATCATTTAGTTTATCTCCAGCACCGCCTTATTAATTTTTAAAAAATTATCTCTGCCTCATTTAAAAACAGATTAAAAGGTCATCCCTATGCTTGTTATTCAGCTGACACTTTACTTACTGTCTAACATTTTTGATCACCTCCTTATTATTCAGCCTGTCACCACTCCACTCACACCATTTGTGTGATCTTTTGATCTCTCTGCATAAACTGCGCACTCCTCTCACTTCACTTGATGAAGGAACTAACACTCCGAAATCTCTCACACTTGTGATTTCAAATAAACCTGTTGGACTATAAATCTAGTGCCGTATGACTTGATTTTGTCCATTCCAGTCCAACACTGGCACTTCCACATCTTCATGGAATGTGTTATTTGAAATTGATTAAATAGCTCCTTAAAATGTCTGCCACTGTTTGTCATCTTACCTGATATTCTTTTTCCCCATTGCACCATGGCCAACATTATTTCTGGCTCTTATACTTACCTGTGAGTTCAAGTCACTAGTTTAGTCCCATCCACAAAACCAATGTGAAATTTTATCGTGTTATGATCAGTCCAACCCACAGATCTTTTAAAAGGGAGGTATTTTTATTTCAGCAAGGCATTGTCTATATGAGACTATGTCAGCAAAACAAACAAGTGCTTTCTCAACTAAGCAATCTCAGTTTAAATTACAGTATTTAATGCAACATCAGAAATTGTATAGAATGTGAAGTAAAGAGGAACAGATATACAAGACTAAGGAAGAGAAGGCAGAGCAAATGGCACTGAGAATATGTATAGTGTATAAGCAGGCAGGGAAGGAATTAAGCTCTGGAGTTTTGTGAAACAAGGGGTTCAGCTGAGCAATGACCCAGATTAGATAAGAATTTAGAGTTAACAATGGGGTGCTGCAGGCAAAGATAATGGGTTAACAAGGTAGAAAAGCAGTCATTATGTAGAGCCATTTAACAAGAGGAGGCAACATTCAGTATGTGAGGTCAGTTTAAAAAAAGGTGAAAAGTATTTATGTGAAGCCAGTTTTTTCTTGTGTAACAGCAGATGGCTTAATCTTTACTATTGACACTTGCTGATTGTTTGGGTGACTGTTACAATATGTATGTTGCCTTATCTGGATGCTCCTTCTCGTAAAATGACTATAGTTCATTGAGAAACTGCTCTCCAGAGAAGACCGTGAATTCATGTCTTTGTGCACAGAATTCACAGGTTGTTCTCTCTCCCTTCAAGACCTGGGATGAAGATGAAAGAGGTAAAACTATACTGTGTTTGAGTGTTTTGCTTCAACTGGAGGGGAGGGAACAACAGCACTAATTGCAAAAGCTGGTTCACTGTAATGCAGAGACAAAATTAATTTTCACTTTCATAAACTCAAACATCTCAAGATGGTCAACCATCATGTCAGATGAATTTGAGTTATCATGAAGTAAAGAAAATATAAATAGCAATCCTTTGAAAGAAGACTTGAATAGTTTTGAAATTGTAAACATTATTTCCCCCCCTAAAATTTATTTTACTTCAATTCACCAGCTCTATAACCACTCACTCAACAAATCTGGGATCTCTTGAGGTTTACTCCTCTCCCTGGCCCCACAGGCCTTCATCCGCTCAGCTCCCACTGGTTTGGAAATCCCTCCTCTCAAAGATCCATCTCAAAGTCCATCCAAAGCTTTACACCTACCATTATTCCAGATATCTCCTCCTTTGGTTCAGCTAGTATTTTTTGTAAATTTACCTTCTTAAAATTAGGATGGGAAGCACATGAACATACAGATTTGCAGTATTTGCTACAAAAAGGCCCGATTTTCCTCACCACGAATAATAGAATAGAAAGATTGACGGAGTGATATCTATTAGAGGGAGCTGGAAATTTTACATAAGGTAGCTGCCAGACATTCTAGTTTTATCAAAGGTATTACTCAGAATTGGCAAGCTGACTGCGCAACAGTAAAGGCAAAATTCATTTTCTGCCTATTTCCATCATCCAGTGTATGGTGAAGCATAATTTCAAGATGCAAAAATAAACCAAGATTAAAAGTTTTGCCATCCCGCTCCGCCTCACCCCCCCCCCCCCCCCCAGTTGAAGTAAAACGCTCAGAGGCACAGTATAGTTTTACCTCCTTAGTCTTTATTCTGGGCCTTGGAGGGAGAGAAAACAAATCACCCATGTGCACAGGAACATGAATTCACGGTCTTTTCTGGAAGAGCAGTTTCTCAATGAGCTATATAGTCATTTTACAGGGAGGAGCATTCAGAGAAGGCAACATACATATTGACTGGGTGACTGTTTTGATCAGCAAGTGTCAATAGTAAAGATTAAGCCATCTTCTGTTACACAATGATTGTTCTTAATCTTGTTAACTGGCTTCACGTAATGAATACTTTTTATTATATACTGAACGCTACCTCATCTTGTTAAATGGCTCTACATAATGACTGCTTTTCCTCCTTGTTCACCCATTACCCTTGCCTACAGCACCCCACTGTGAACTGTAAGTTCTTATCTGATAAGAGTCATGCTCAGCTGAACCTCTTGTTTCACAAAACTGAGCTTAACTCTTTCCCTGCCTGCTTATACCTTATACACATTCTCATTATGACACTAATTGTTTTTGTGACACTGCACAATGTAGTAAAGGTTATAGTTAATTTTATTTTTATCTATGCATTTTATTCCACAGGTATCACCTGCCCACAATACACCATGTCCAATCTTCATTTGCACTGAAGCCACTGGAAGGTAAGGTGTATATTCAAATCAACACCACAATATTGCCAGTTTTACAGTGCCAAAGTTGAAATTAATTTCAAAATTAATGTTCACCTATTTCCTTCACTCCAAATCTGTTGAATTGAAATAGTAAAGAAAAATCAAATGCTGCATATTTATATATAGCATTGGAAGCAGAAGTCAGGAATTAAGGAAACCTGGGATAACAATACTACTTCTTATGTAATTATGTCACGGTGTATAAACTTCCTCCAATGGGAATTTCATACTTGGAAATTGACCATTGAGGGGGAAGATCTTTCTCCCTTGCCCAAAATAACTTTGTTCGAACAGAGTCATTTGGTTCATCCTGAAAATAAAAATGAAATTGAGAAGCTGTTTTCCTAGTTTGGTTGTACATGACACAGATGGCTTTAATATCGAAGAGGTTAAAAAAAAGATAAAATCACAAGTGCTACAGATCCTCAAAAAGATATTTTGTATCAATCATTTAAATGGAGATAGCAATGTTTAACTATTTTTGGTCTGGTGAAAGGAAACTCCTGTTTGCGTGCTGCAGTCAGCAATAATTACGATTTCTGACAAATGATTATATGCAAGATTGTGAAAATTTCAGTTCATGTTAAAACTATTTCATAAGGTACTGATTTAAATCTCCACCTAGGTAACAAGAAACAAAGCACGCAGATCTTGAATAACCAAAACATCTTTATGTAAATAACATTTTTAACCACTAATCCCCAAAAACCTGTTTGCACTGCACAAGAAAGGTGCAATCATTTTTCCTATTCTGTACAATAAATTTAAAATCTTCAAGAATCTAAGCCACAAAATCAAATGCAAAGAATGGTTTTAATATATGTATGGACTTCATATTACGTATAGCAATACTTCTATAGCATTTAAAATCTCATGATAATACAATGGGTACATGTAAGTGATAAAAAAAACGTGCACATAAGTGTGCACAATTAAGCTTATCCTCCCAAAAATGTAGGGCTCAGTGTTATGTTTTTTGAAGGGGGTTCTACTGCAAGGCCTCGAGATTTCTTGCCATTTTTTAACCAAACTCATCCCTATTGTGTATCTCACCACGTACCATTCACAAGACAACTCTGCATTCAATAGATAACCTTGGACTTTCAGTCATTTGCTGCATTGTATTTCTAAAAGCTGATTGAGCATTGGACAAGTGCTGCCTGTCTGAAGGTGACCTGCACTATTCCAGAGATTTGCCCCAGATATGGCAGTCAGGAGGAAATTTGTAGGAATGACCCTGCTTTGTAGGAATGACCAGGAGATCCTGTTGGATACAGTGAAAGATGCAGGATTTCTTCTTCCCCAGGGCCAGTAGGGGAGGCCATGATACTAAACCAAAGCCACTTGGTCTGAGGTTGCCACCAGAATAAAATCAGTGCTCACCCTCTGAACGAATGCACAGCACAGTAGGAAAAAGATCAATGACCTTCTTCTCTCCACCAGTTTAAGTGCCATCCCCTTTTCTCCAATATCTCCCACTCACTCACTTGTATTTACCCAACAAACCTTCTGCTCGACCACTATCACAACATCATACAACACCTTTTCTTACAGTCACCCTCTGACACCTGACTGCATACTCTCAGTGATGCCTAATTACTCACATGGGACACCCCCTACCTATGTAACACCTATGCTACCAATTTTCATCTCCCTTCATACTTACCCCCCCCACCTCTCATTCCAGGAGGGGAACAGTGCTCACCAGGGCAGAAGGCCTCAAGGCAAACAATGGGTTGCCTGATATTAAGTTCCTTACCCCTTATGTGAAGAGCATCCTGACTGACCACACTGAGTGGCTGACTATTTTTCCAAGTCCCTGGACATGTATTGTAGGCTGCCCTTGACTTGATGTGTTGCAACCCCCTCAGCAAAGGCCAACACCCTTGGCTTGACAGAGTCCTGAGAACCACGACAAGTTTAATTCCTTTGGGTCTGTGCTAAATGACAAAACAAGACAGAAGTTATGAGCCTGGTATCTCTGACTAAAAAAAGGGGGAAAATATGCACAAAGACAATGCAAGGCAGGAATGCTATGTGAGTCCAAGTAGGCTCAGAGACTGAGCTCTATGAAGAGCAAGTGAAGAACCCAGAGATGAAGCCCAGCCAGTCCATCAGCATACCCCTGAGCACAGTGTCCTTCCTGCAGCATTACAGCCCAAGGTGCAACATTGAGTTGTGGAAGCAGTTTCAGTAGTTTCAATGCTCCTGGAAGGGGTGGGGGGGGGGGGGGGGGGGGGTACACATGACTTATATCCATGACATGCCTGAGATATTTGATGCTTGGTGTCCAGATGAAAGTAGGTTTAAGATAGAAAGCTGAATGAGGCGAATTGGGCAATCAGCAAATAGTTTAACAAGCAATAACCCCCTTAAATTGGCAACCCGCCATGCTATTTGTCGAAAGCATGGAAGTTAGGGCAAGATGCTTCTATTACCAAGACTGGCCTCGCCAAACATTTCCCCTGATTCTGTCAGAAATCCCATCATAGCCCACAATCCTCAGGCCCCAATAAGATTCTGCCCGTAATGTCTGTTCTTGAAGGGCTTATAATGAAATGGCGACTCTTCTGCTCCTCAGATTCTGCCGGACTTACTGTGCTTTTCCAGTGGCACACATTTCAATTCTGATCTCCAGCAATTGCAGTCCTCACTTTCTCAGGGGGAGAACAGCTCAACTGAGGTGTGAATTTCTGGCCCATTATAGGGATTTGAGCAGGAAAGTATTAGTTGATATCCCAAAATACTGAAGGGGGTGATGCTTTTCCAATGAAACATTCAACCAAGGTTCCATTTACCCTCAAAAATGGATATAAAAAAAATCACCTTGATACTATTTAAAGAAATTCTTGCAGGTGCTGTAACTAATTTTTCCCCTCAACCAATACCCATAAACAGATTTGTCAGTATACTGCTGGGAACTTGCTGTGTGCAAACTGCCTGCTGACCTTACTCTATTACAACATACTACCTACAAAGTGGTACATTGGTTGTACCGTGTCTTAAGGTGTCCTGACAAAAGGACAAAAAAATTAAAGCCATTTTCACTGCTTTACACTTAATTGATGAAATCCAAAATCTTTCAGCTTTTGGACTGTAATATTCAAAGTAATCTGCTGCTTCATTTACAAAATTAAAGAACTATACAGTACATAGTAAGGTATATAGATCATTTGGGTGATATTGGTTAATAATTTATAAAGAAATAGGTGATGTGTTTATCACCCTTAATCACTGTTTTCTGAGGTCACTATTGGAAATTGGATGCATTTAAAACAGAACTTTTGTCTCACACTCTGTTATATGGGATCCTTAACTGTTGCTACAGCAGTTACTTGCTTTCCCCAAAAGATTTTCAAACAAGAAAAATTATAATAAATACCACAAAGTTACTACGTTTCATGAGCTAACATCAAATAATCTGAAACCATAAGTGCAATCGGATAGCGTAGACAAGCAAAATACTGCACAAGGAACTTCTAAGAAAAGGACATTAACCTGAAATGCTTGTTTCGCTGATCTGAATAGCTCCAGCATGGTTTGTTTTTTAAAATGGCAAGATATAGTTAGATTAATACAGTTTGAATAAGTCATGAAGGTTTTCATGAAGTAGAAAGAAGTGCCCCCTCCCCGGCCGAGAAGCTTCTTTTTGCCAATGAGTTAATAGCAATCTCTACAAGATCACTGATGATAACTGACTAGACCAAGAGGAATAAACAACATTCTGGGGATTACATGGAAATAGATTATGTTGCTGGCACACGAGGCGTGATAGTGGAATCAGTGAGCAAGTTTAGAAAACACCTGTACAGTGTGGCTAGATAAGATAATCACTAAGACCTGAAGATGAGACAACTTGACTTAATACTCTAGAGGAGGTAGTGACATAGGTCAACTGAAGATCAAAGGAGGCAAACAATTCATTGAAGAGATTCAAGGAGGACAGACAAATGGCATATGCAAGGATCAAAAGGAGGCACTAATGTGCAAAAAAAAAAGCAGTTGTGGTTCCGGAAACTGAAAAGGAAGGGGGAGCAAATTAAGATTTGGAAACAAGCAAGAGGAAAAAACGTGAAGGTTGCATGCTGAGAACAGCTGCCAAAATGCACATGCAAACGGACAGAGAAATTGAAACAATTCAAGTTTCATAAACAAGGTTATTCTCTTAATTTGATACCCAAATATTTTCAAAATTGTTTTAGGAGATCATTCAAATCTAAAAATCATTGGCAAAAGATTCTTTTTGAGAAACCCTGTTACACTTAATAGTGAATATACACATGGGTACACCACAAGGACTACAGCTGTTCATGGAGAAGACCCATCCACTGAATGAAACTGGAGATGGGTAATGAAAGTAATTTGACAGCAATGCCCACATCCTAAAAATAAATTAAAATTATAGTATTGAACTAGCCACTAAGAGTGCAAGAGCAGCACTCAGATTTTCTCATTTGTGGTCTTTGGCTTCTACTCAAGCCCTCAACAAAGTCAGGATCAAACACCTGCCATATGAAAAATCCTAAACAGGACTTTACAACCCATCATTACGTGGAAGAAAAGGAGCTGGAGCACCAATTTAGTGCTCTATATTTGAAGTTCTGAATTGCATTGCAAACCACTCAAGGATCTATTCAAGAGAAATCCGAACACCTAAATTTTGACCAATAGGATAATGCTACACTATTTCATGCTTCAAAACAAAAGGTAGCATAAACTTACATGCATACATAACTTAAATAAAGCAAATATAGTCAAGTTAGAATAATAGTATGCAAGGCCCTTAGATGTACTCAGAATTCTTGGGGGAAGAACAGATTTGTTAAATTTTCCTAAAAGCAATTGACTTGCATAAGGAACAACCAGAGTTTCCAGAGGTCTTTGGCATAATCATCTTCAAGCGTTCTCAGCACCAGCTTTTTGTGGAGGCACACTTAAAATTTTCCAACTTTTGACTGTGCATTCCTCAGTTCTTTAGCTTGAAAGTATTGAAAATAAAACTGAATAATCTGTCAGTAGCTATCTTTAGCACAAAACGTCACATGGACCATTGTCAATTCTTCAAACAAGGAAATTTATATTCAATATAATCAAATGTCACCGACATTCATGCAGTGACTGGAGAAAATAGACTTCTAAGAAAGGTGCAGACCTTTACAAAAGTAGCCACCTCCCAGGTTATTCACATTACATTCAGATCAGATATTTAATCAGTTTTACAAGATGCTTCCCAAACTTCTCCCAAGACTTCTGTCATTCACATATGAATTCCTAAAACAGCAAAAAAAATTAAATGTTAAAACACACAAACTAGATATTGAGATTACTAAATTTCCTTTAAAACTAACAACTTGTTGCAATTGTTATTCAACTAAGCTGTATATAATCAAACAATACACGAATGGAGTCAAAGATCTGGTGCTACATTCTGGGTTTGTAAATATTCCATCAGATGCTAAAACAATTCCAAAAATATAACTGCCATTAATTATAACAATACATTGCAACGCTTCAATGCAGAATAATCCCAAATTAGGTTAGTCAGCCCTGAACAAAATTAATAAAGCATCACATAAAGGGCTTTAAAATAAAGTCAAAGCCTTGTGTCACAACTGTCAGCACTGTGGAACTCAAGTGACTAAACCAACTGAGCTATGTTAAATGCAAAAGAAAGAACAACAACAAATTTCAATGAGAATCGTCAGGAGAGAAACATCAGTTAAAAGTTGAAGGTTGATGGCTCTCTTTAGAACTAAAGGAAAAACTGAACGAGAGATTTTGAGGGAGTATGGAAATAAGGCAAAATGATCGGGGAGGGGAGTGGGAGTGGAAGCCATGTGCAAACATCTAAAAATGTAGTAGCTTCATCCTTCTGAACAATAACTCATGGCTTTAATAGTATATTTATTCAAAATAGGAGAAAGGAAACGGAGGGCAACCACATGCAGCACAACAATTCAGTGATTAATCAACACCTTGGCTAAAACAGGAGACAGTTAAAAGAAGTCAGTTTACTTTTCCACATGTTAATTTGTGAATTCTATTTCCTTCTATTTCTCATGCCAATTTTCACACAATTGATCTGTAATAAATTTCAGTTCTGACAGGACTATACACGAACACTTTACAATATTGCCACTTTATTAAAAAGCTCAAATTTCTGTTTCAGAAGTTAACCAAATGAAGATTAACAATTAAACTCTCAATATTTTACCTGATCTATATTACACATTTCAATTGAGTCAGTCTTTAACTTAAGAGGAACACCATGGGAATTCTAGTTTGCAAATTAATTAAAGAATTAATTAATTAAATGTGTAGAACGTAGCAGTACATGTTAAATTCAGATTCCCTCACCAATGGTTAAAATTGGTCCCTAAATGCTCTTTTCAATGAAACTAATTAGAATATTACTGTAAAAACCTTAAAGATGCACTAGACCATAAGCCGAACTTCAAATCAAGTTGGATGATTCAGAAAGTGCTGAAATTTTAAAAAAAGATAAAAATCAGTGATAGAGGACTGCTTTCAGACTGTAACTTCATTCACAGAATGGAATCCATAAAATCCATTCCATAATTTCCCTTCATCTTTTTAATTCCCCTGTCCTCCATTAGTGCCCTCGCAATATACTTCTGTAAACTCAGGCATTTCCACAACTCTAACCCCAGGCATCAACTTTTAATCCACAAGGGAATCAAAGTGGAGTAGACAGGAAGGTGGAGTTAGGACCACAATTAGCTAGAATCAGAGTTCTACAGCATGGAATCAGACTCTTTGGTCCAACTTGCCCATGCCAACTAGACATCCTGAATTGCTTTAGTCCCATTTGTCAGCAATTGGCCCATTTTCCTCTGAACACTTCCTATTCATACACCCATCCAGATGCCTTTTAAATCACCATCTCTTCTGGCAGCTCGTTCCACCCTCTACCTGAAAAAAGTTGTCCTTCTGGTCCTTTTAAATTTTTTTCTCTCACCTTAAACATATGCCCTCTGGTTTTCAACTGGCCTACCCTGAACTATTCACTCTATCCATGCCCCTCATGATTTTATAAATCTCTATAAGGTCACTCCTCAGCCTCTGCTGCTCCAGGGAAAAGAGCCCCAGCCTATTCAGCCTCTACCTATAGCTCAAAAAAACTCCAGTCTCAGCAAAATCCTAGTCCGGTATCCCTGTTACATACTCAAGTCCAATAAAATCCAATGCTAATTCTGAGTGGCAATACAAGTCATTCCTTTTCCTGATGGGAAATTTTTGTGTAGTAATTTTAGAACAGTAAATTTAGGTTATTGACATTACACACCCTCAAGTACATTTGCAATGGACAATGCTCTTTAATGATTAACATAGAATGTACACAATTCACACAAAAACATTGTACGTTTGAAAGCTGTATGTACTGCAATAAATCCTTGTTTAAAATTACTTTTCAGAATTAATTTACAAAATTTTGGCCTGTTTCATATTCCAAGACCATACAAGTCATTGAACACATACTTAACTAGGAACTGGTTTTAACAAGTCCAAGCGCGTTTGGATTTTATTTTTCAGCCAAAAAGTGTTCAGTTTGGGACAATGGCCCCACAAAAGGTTTGAAGGAAACAGATCTCAGCATGCGCATGCATGTTTCTTTAATCAGCACCACCTTGTAAAACTGAAGTTTAAAAATGTAACAAAATATCTTAGTTATATCTAATTACATTTAAAAAGGACTGTGTTAAAATACTCAATTGAATGATATAGAAACAAAAAGTGTAAATTTGGCCAACAGGTCATGCAAAGTCAAGTTATCACAAGTGGGGGTATAACTCAGCTGGTATACCTCAGAATGCAAATGGAAATAGACTGATTGCAATATACAGAAGATTCCTTCAACAAGTTAGCTGCAACTATGCTAAATATTAGTGCAAGGAAGAAATATTCAAACTAAAAGTTTTACCCAAGACTGACAGAGCAGCAACAGCTGCTAAGTGGATTTGTATGCTACATAGCTTACCATGTGAAAACTAATTTCACATAGGTACTGCCACAAAATCACAAGTATATAATTGCTGGCATACAAGTTCAAAATTTTGCATTGTATCAGTGGGTTTTCATTGATATAGATTTTTCCAAAAAACAGAAAACCTGCCACGTTTAACATGCAAATGTGAATGTCCTAAACATACACATAAACCAGCAAGTGCATACTCAACATGATACTATGGGACTCAACATACAAAAAGGTCCATTTTCACACCAACTGGAGGAGGATTTGCTGTTTTTCAGCTGAGTTGGATAAAAACAGATTAAAACCTTTGCTCAAATTGAACAAAAAAAATGTAAAATCAACCCCACAGCTGCTATAGAAAATCGACCCACTGCTCCTGACCTTGTAACTGAAAATATTTACATTGCTAAGTCATACCTGTGCACAGCGTAAGCACATTTCAAGCACACCTCCATGTTTACTAACTGTAAACAATCATACACTATTTTATTCCTCTACATCACACTGAGATAATCACATATATAACATGTAACTTCTCACCTACAGAATAATCTACCCATATAGGAAGGAAATACTCTAGCTATTTCCACCACTTAGAATTAGCTCACTATCCACAGAGATTGCGGGGGGGGGGGGGGTCATTTGAACGATTTAGCTAAATTGCTGAGAAACTATTAAAAGCTACAGACTTTAGACATCAAGAGTTATAATCCTCTCAGATTGCTCCTATAGAGTCATCAGCATTCAGTCCAATCGTCTGCGCCAACTAGACATCCCAATCTGACCTAGCCCATTTACCAGCATTTAGCCCAGAACATTCCAAAGCCTTCCTATTCACAAACCCATCAGATGCCTTTTAAATGTAGTAACTGTACCTGCCTCCACCATTTCTTCCTCTGGCAGTTCATTCCACACACAATTCTGTGAAAAAGTTAACAGAGGTCCTTTTTAAATTTTTCCCCCTCACCTTCAACCTACGTCCTCTAGTTCTGGACTCTCCCACTCGAAGGAAAAGACTTGGCTATTCACCCTATCAGAGCCCCTCATGATTAAAAAACCTCTAAAGTCACACCCCAGTCTGACACTAGAGGGGAAAAAAAATCTACAATTTATTCACCCTCTTTTTAACTCAAACTCTTTAGTCCCAGCAACATCCACAAAAACCTTTTCTGCACACTAAATTTAACAACATCTTTCCAATTGAAGGACTTTCAGAATTGTATGCAGTATTCCAAAAGTGGCTACACTAGCATCCTGTATAGCCACAACATTACATCTAATTTTTCTCCACAAGCACTGATCCTTGTGACACACCACTGACCAAGAAACACAAGCATGCCAAAGGCCTTACTCACCATGGTGTCTACCTGCGATTCCACTTTCAAGGAACTATGCACCTGCACCCCTCGGTGTCTCTGTTCAGCAACACTCCCCAGGCATTACCATTTACTGTCTAAGTCCTGCCATAGTTTATCTTACCAAAATGCAATACCTCATTTATCTACATTAAACTCCATCTGCCACTCCTCAGTCCACTGGCCCATCTGATCAAGGTAGGTCTTCTTCACTATCCACTACATCACCTATTTTGATGTTATCTGCAAACTTAAGCCATTCAAGGCCAACTTAAAAATTAGGGCAGCACAGTTACTCAGTGGTTAGCACTGCTACCTCACAGCACCAGGGATCCTGGTGTTAATTCCTGCCTTGGGCGACTGTGGAGTTTGCACATTCTCCCCATGTCTGTGTGGTTTTCCTGCCCCAGTCTAAGGGTGTGCAGGTTAGGTGGATTGGCTATCTAAATTACCCATAATGTCCAGGGATGTGCAGGCTAGGTGGATTAGCTATGATGTATGCATTGATAATGGTGTGGATCTGGTTGGGACACTCTTCAGGCCTACTTCCACACCGTAGGGATTCTACAAATTGAATAAGTAATTGACTAATTCCTATATTCATATTGAAATCATTGATATAAACAACAAAAAGCAGTGGACTCAGCACCAATCCTTGCAGCACACCACTAGTCATAAGGCCTCCAGTTCGAAAAACAATACTCCACCTCCTCCACCCTCCGCCTCCATCATGGTATTCTAACAGATGAAAGGCTTAACAGACAACCAATTTTTCAATGTATAATTTCAGTTACATCACACTAAAATTTTACTATAAATTCTGTGTTAGGATTGAACCCTCCACTACCACCTGAAGGAGCGACGCTCCGAAAGCTAGCGTGCTTCCAATTAAACCTGTTGGACTATAACCTGGAGTTGTGGGATTTTTAACTTTGTGCACCCCAGTCCAACACCAGCATCTCCAAATCATGACTATTTCCCAAAGCTTCCATATCCTGCTCTACAGTAAACACAGATGTGAAATTCTAGTTTAGAATTTCACCCATCTCCTATTGTTCCACACACACGCAAATCTTATTCACCTAAAGAAGGCTTCTTTAGTTACCCTTTTGAGAAGCTTTAATGTGCTTACAGAATCTCTTAATTCTCAACTCCATTCACCAATACTATCTCATGTCCCTTTTTTGCTCTCGATTTCTCCCTCAAATATTGCCTTTATACTCTGAGGCATTCCCTCAATCCCAGCTATCTATTCCTGACATATGCCTGGTTGTGTTTTGGCCAGCACCTTCATTTCGAGTCATCCAGCCATACACCTGTACCTACCACAGCCTTGCCTTTCACATTAACAGGAACATACTATCTCATTCTTAAAAAGGTTTCACGATCTTATACTGAACAACCACCTGATGAAGGAGCAGCACTCAAAAAGCTAGTGCTTCCAAAGAAACCTGTTGGACTATAACCTGGTGTTGAGATTTTTAACTTTAAAAAAGGTTTCTTTCTTCCCAACCATCGTGCTACCTGTGAATAGCCTACCTCAAATCAACGTTTTAAAGCTTTGCCCAATACCATGTCATTTACTCCAAATGTGAACTTCAAATTTTTGATCAGGTCTATCCTTTCCAAAAGGATTTTAAAATTAATAGAGTTTTGATTACTTGGCCCAAAGTGATTCCCTACTGACAACTCAGTCATTTGGTAAAAACAATGACTGCAGATGCTGAAAACCAAATACTGGATTAGTGGTGCTGGAAGAGCACAGCAGTTCAGGCAGCATCCAACGAGCAGCGAAATCAACATTTCGGGCAAAAGCCCTTCATCATTATTCCTGATGAAGGGCTTTTGCCCGAAACGTTGATTTCGCTGCTCGTTGAATGCTGCCTGAACTGCTGTGCTCTTCCAGCACCACTAATCCAGTAACTCAGTCATTTGCCCTGCCTTACTTCGCAACAGAAAGTCAAGTGTTGTTCCTTCTCCAGTAGCTACATTCACACAGTAAATAAAAGTTTTCTTGGACACACATACATTCACTCCTCCTCACCCAAGCTCATAACTTTAGGACAGTCCCAGTTTATGTTCAGAAAGTTAAAATACCTTACCATTATAACCCTAATTTCCTTGCAGATATCAGAGATCTCCTTACATATTTGCTTCTCAATTTCCCATTGATTATTGGGGAATCTATAAACAATCCCAACGAGGTGACCACCTCTTTCTTATTTTTAAATTCCACCAAGATTGTTACATAATAAGCATGTTTGAAAAAGTTGTTTAGATCATTTTATTCAACTCCTGCCAGAGTACACTACAAAAAGTAATATGAGATTCATTGCAAACATGTCCAGCTGAATGCATGTCTGACAGCTGCACAATACTTTCAATACCAGACTCTCAAAAAAATAAAATCAGTAAAAATTACAAAGCCATCAGCTTGGTGCATATTTCACCAATAATTAAGTATTTTGTACATTAAATTTTTTTTGAAAACTAAAAATTGGGAAGAACAAGACATTCAACTCTCACCTGTTGCATCATGGACTGTGGCAGTTCAATTCCTTTCGAGTGAAATTTCTCCATTATCCTCCAATTCCTTTGCTAAGTACAAGGCTAAGAAACTCACTCTTGAAAGTTTGAAATATCCCAGCCGCACAGCCTTTTAAAAGGAATGTAAGTTCCAAAGTTCCTACCAGCCCATGTCAAAAAAACGCTCCCTTAATCCACTACTGAATGACATCCTTCCAATTTTATGTCACCTTGTTCTGGGTTGCAACAACAGAAATCAGGTTTTCTGCATCTGTTAAACTAAATTCCTTTATATTTGCACTCTCAATGTGCTCATACTTCAGCCTTCAAATATCAAAAAAAAACCCATGTTAAGTCCATGCAACATATCCTTCATGTAACATTTTAATCGTGGTATCACTGTACTCTACCTCTTGCAGGTCAGTGTTACTTTCATGAAATTTTATACATCTGGCAACATGCTCCCCCTCCCTTAACCATCTTGACCAGGAACAAAGTATTCCTGATAGAGAATGTAAGCCAGACTCTGGATTTCCAAATCCAATTAATATAGAACGTCCATTAATTCTTTTGATTATTTTTGCATCCTGATTGCTGTAAAAAAAAGTAGTGTACATGAACACATAACAGGCTCTCTATCATTAATACTCCAACTTGTCTTGCTCTGATTTAGTGATCACATGCTTTCACATAAACGAGCTCCAACTGCTATAGTTTTGCATAGTCCTCAGACTGACCAGAGTAAGTTGTCTTATTGTGTTGAAACTAGCATCCCACAAATCAGTGTTGAGGATTCAACTATTCACAATATTTATTAACGCCATAGATGACACGATAGAGCCGAATATCAAAAGATTTCTATCATAGACAGCATTGCATAAAACTTTAGATTAAGTAATTGGCCAGTGAATGAAAGCACAACAGCAAACAAATTTCAATTTAGGCAAGTGAGAAGTTCTTCATTTTGTACCTTTGATAGATTTAGTAATGGTAAAAAAAGTAGAAACAATTGAATTCTAAAAAGACCAGAGATTCCCTAATTTTAAAATCTATGGTAGGATACCAAAAAAAAGTATTAAATGGAACTGTGTATCTGTAGGACCAGAACATAACGGGTTAGAAGTCATGATCAAATTATGGAAAGTATTTTGTGTCTCCATTGCAGCTGTTCCAATGACACAAACTTCCACTTGTTTCTAAAAAGGGGTTTTCCTCCAACTAAGGAATCCACATGATCCCTCCTGTGGTGAACTGGGCCCTCAAAAGGTGTCTGATACACTTCCAGCACTTCTGTCCTAACCCATTTCTCTCCATCCCAGAACCATGATAGGTCTTCCCTTGTCCTCACTTTGCATTGTATTAATCTCCATATTCAAGGGTTCAATCTTTGCTATGTCCAGCATGATACCACAAACAAGTATTCTTCTGCAAAACCCTGGTTCATTTGTACTCCAACCCTAATCCATCTCTGACACCTTCCCTGCAAACCACAAGTGGTCTAACACTTGCCCATTTACCACCTCATTATCCAAAGCTCCAAAAAAAAATCCTCTCAGATAAAGTTATGATTGAAAGAAGTGAGTCAATCTAGTCTATGCATTTACTGCTCATAATGCAGTCTCCTCCACTTTGAAATCAAAGAGAGATTGGGTGACCACTTTGTCCACAAGTGTGCCCCTAACTTTCCAGTCACTTGCCAATTTAATACATCATCTTCCCATCGTGCTCAAATTGCTGTCAAAGGCCTTATTGCTGTGTTCTCAATGGAGGCACAAGACCTCTTTTTCCACTTAGGCATGTTATAGCCTTCTGGACTCAGCATCAGAAGAACAACTTCTGCAGGCAGGACCATGAACTATGTTCCTCCATTTTGTTTTGACATTTACCAGTTTCTGATTTTCTTAGCTCAATTCAAAATAAAACCATCTATATTGTCATTAATACATATTCTGGACTTAATTTCTTCCTCAACTATCACCTCACACTTTGCCATTTCTTCTGTCATCCCTTGCCCTCAAATCTTTATTCTCCAGAGCAGAAAATAAGTCACTTTTTCAATTCTCTCTTCAGTTCCAAAGATCTGAACTTTTGGACTAGAAACATCAACTCGTTCTCTCCATGGATGCTGCCAAATCAGAACTTCTGAAGCATTTTGTTTTCATTTCATATTTACAGCATTTTGGTTTTGTAGGTAAAACTTGTGTTCAGCTCTGGGAGAAACTGAGGACTGCAGATGCTGGAGATCAGAGTTGAGAGTGTAGTCCTGGAAAAAGCACAGGTCAGGCAGCATCCGAGGAGCAGGAGAATTGATGTTTTGGGTATAAGCCCTTCATCAAGGATCTGGTGAGCATGCTCCTCAGATGCTGCCTGACCTTCTGTGCTTTTCCAACATGACACTCTTGACTTGTATTCAGTTCTGAACAACATAACTTAGGAAGATGATAGTGGCTTTGGAGGAAGTATACAGATTTACTATAATGATACTTGAACGCCAAAGGTAAAATCACAAACACACACACAGCCAGAGTTGTATCCTCTGGAATTTAATATAAGGTGTGACTTGATCAAACTTTTCAAGACAGACAGTCTAAAAACAGATTCAGGCTATTCAGCTACACAAAAAAAAGTGACAAATGGTTGGAATTTTTGTGCCGCAAGTGGCAGGTGATGCAGAATAATGTAGGTTTAAAATAGTGATTGATGGGTTTTAAGTTTTAGTTAGGTTGCAGTCAACCACAATCTCATCAAAAAGGAAAAGGCTCAAGGAATTAAAATCACCCACTGCTGTAATATATCCCTTTGTATCCAGGCATCCCATGTTCTTTTCAGGTCAGGCAGCACTGGTTAAGAACTCGATTTGACAGCTATCACACCAGGAACACGAATGCTTCAGTCCTCTTCATAGACATCTATCCCAACATAGATAGTAGTGTGCTTCATGTACTATGAAACTCTTCCTGAAACTTATATTCACATAATCAGGTTTGGTACAGATAAAGCTTGTAAAACCCCCTTACATATGAAGGAACAATATTAGAACACTCAGCCCTCCAAGCCTGCTCTGCCATTAAAATTACAGCTGATCTGATTTTAACCTCAACTTTACATTTCCTCATATCCCAAATAATTTTTCATCCCATTACTAATCAATGATGTACATACTTCTGCTTTTTAAAAAAAGCAAATGATTCAGCATCCACTGCCTTTTGAGGAAAGGAATTTCAAAGACAACCCTCAGATTAAAAAAATTCCCCAAGTTTCCTGTTCCAAATGGGCACATGTTTTTTTTTTAAAACCATGACCCCTTCACACAAAACAGCACAGGGACAGGCTTTTCAGCTCACCATGTCTGCACAGACCATGATACCATTGCAAACTAATCTCATCAGTTTCCATATAGTCCATATCCCTTTATTCCCTGCCTGTACTTGTCTGTTTAAATGCCTCAAAACATTGCTATAATGACTTTCTACCACCTCCCCTTATTATAGATTTTCTAACAAAAGGAAGCTTCTTTTCTACATCCACCCTGTCAAGTTCCCCCAGGATCATACACATTTCAATTAAGTCACCTGATTATTCTGAACTCCAGATGATCAAAGGCCAAGCTTGACTTGCCTTCCCTCAAAGAAACGTATACATTCTAAACATTCATCTACTGAACCTTCTCTGAACTGCTTCCAACACATTAATGCCTTTTTGCAAGTACAGTAACAGTACTACAGATGCAATCTCCCAAATGTCCTGGATAACAAACATTACCTCCCACATTCAATTCCCCTCATAATAAAACATAACATTCTATCAAGTTTCCTGATTACTTGCTGTAGTTGCATACTAACCTTCCACAATTCATGCACTAGGACACTTAGGCCACTCTGCAACCTCTCACCGTTTACGTAATGTGTTTCCCATCTACTGTCAAAACTGACAATCATTTTGCCGCAGTGTATCCCATTTACCATTCCCAATTAAAGTAACTCTTAGACATGAAGTTATTTAATTTAAAAGCTGAACCCCTCAACCTGACGGAAAATTGCTCAGATCCGAGTATCCTTTCCATAAATGTGACAGCAATATTCAACGAGGTCACGAAAAACCAACAAACCAACAAACCATAAAGCAGCAGAAGTATATAGTTAGAAGACAAATAAAAGCACGGTGACAAAACATATGTCTCTCATCGCTCTGGAGCAAAGCGAATACATACAGTATATAACACAGGCACAGCGCACTTCGATTGAACACAGATCTGGCTGAGATTATTAGTATCTCAGCTCGCGGTTTTGGTCGTTTCGAGGCTGTCTGAGGGGGAAGCTGTGCAGGATAATATTCCCCGATAGGGAGCCGGCTTTTAGCAGCCCACAGCCAGCCAACCGCCCGCCCGCCCGCGAAAGGCCGACACTGCGACTCTCTGCTCCTACCCCCTCCCCCATTAAAGCACCGCGACGCCCCGCTCAGACCGGGGGCACAATCGGCGAGCAGACAAGCTCACTTGCCCGCCTGTCACACTCACCCATCGGGGAAAGAATGAGGAGAGCGGCTCCGACCTCCGCGACGCTCCCCGCCGAGCGAGCTCCTTTCACTGTACCATTGCCAATATCCACTTCCGGGTCAAACACCACGGGGTCACCTCGAAAACGGACCTGATGTCCCGTCGCTGCGTGCAAAGGCCTCTGGGGGTTGTAGTTCGCCTTCCAGGGCAATCCGCTGGAGAAGCAAATTATTGCAGATGTCGGGGTCATAGAATGCTGGAGAAACTCAGCAGATCTGGGCAGAGAGAGAGACAGAATTAATATCCTGGACTAGATCGCCATCTCTATATGACCACTGCGCAAGTGTTGGCAATCCAGAGGAGCATTTCATGTTTTTTTTTACTCTTGCAACTCGTAGCTCGCAATGGTAGAGTTTTCACGCAGTTCTCCAGGATTTCTCACCACGTCACTTTGAGCCTGAGAAGATTCTGCGCTTAATATGATTGGGCTTGATGAGTATTCATTTGAGATCCAAAATTGCAAACATAGTTCTGAACGGGAATGCAATGAACCAGAACAACATCTTGCATAAATTTATGGAAAATTACGAACAACCTTTTTTTAATAAATCCCATAAATGCTATCTACCACCGTGATAATGAAAAACTAATCTACAATAAGTTAATGATTTCAGAAGAATGAAATTTGTGAATACATAAATTTAGACCTAAATTAATAGGTGCCACCTGGATGATTGGGAAAATTTTTTAAAAATGGGCAATTCAGTCCCTTTTTGTTTATTTAGTAAACAACAAGTATTCACAATATATGTATTAATGGAGAGGTACACTTACTAAAGTTAGCTCCTTACTCTAGAAAGAAAAATCTGCAGTAATTCTGTCTTTGAATCAAATTAGATCTGCCATCCATGTCTGATGGGTATCTATTCAAAGTGTTGAAATTATTTGAATGAAGAAATTCTCCTTAATATTTCTGAACTCTGTTTTTTGTTATTTTCGACCTGTGAGCACTGCCTTTTTTAATGTTTTCTTTGGAAGTAATCCTACTGATTCACCTTTTATTAACACTTTATGTATTCGTTAAACTCTTCAACGGTAAACAGCCCAGATTTCTAGTTTTCACTTGTCTATCTTTTTTAGATTCCCTGCAGTATGGAAACAGGCTGTCCGGCCCAACAAGTCCACACCAACCTGCCGAAGAGTAAGCCACTAAGACCCATTCCCCTATCCTATATTTACCCCGATTAACACAGCTAACACTATGGGCAATTTAACATGGCCAATTCACTTAACCTGCACATCTCTGGATTGTGGGAGGAAGCCAGAGCACCTGGAGGAAATCCACGCAGACACGAGGATAATGTGCAAACTCCACACAGTCACTCAAGGTGGGACTCAAACCCAGGTCCCTGGTGTTGTGAGGAAGCAGTGCTAACCACTAAGCCACCATGCCGCCCCAACATCTGTGCTCAACCTTCTGATCTTGAGGATTAGCTGGTGACTTTTCTCTACCCTCGTTTTAGTTTCTGTTGTGATCTTAGTATTGAAACTTGATATAGTACTTACGTTTTGACTGCTATATTACATAGTTCCAGAAGAACATCTCCTAAGATTCAGTATTTTGCCTACTTTATTTCTGCTCGACAGCGTTGGTATGCTGAATGGTGAAGGCGGATACAATTACAACATTTAAAAGGCATCTGGATGGGTATATGAAGGATTTAGAGGGATATGGGCTGAATGCTGCGAATGGGACTAGATCGGATTGGGATGTCTGGTCAGCATGGATGAGTTGGACCAAAGCATCTGTTTCTATGCTGTCTGACTCCATGACTCTATAAGTGTACTATTAGCCCAAGATGTGACATGACATCATAACAGGTGATCCTAACAAGATGACAATGGTACATAAGCTATAATGATGACCATGTCACTAACACTAATTGTTGTAAAAATCTATTGGGTTAACTGATGTAAGTGAGATAAGGAAATCTGCCATTCTTATCTGGTCTGGTCTACCTGTGACTCCAGATCCACGGCAATGTGCTTGACTCTTAACTGCCCTCTGAAATGGCGTAGCAAGCCACTCAGTTTAATGCCAATTGGAAATGGGCAATAAATGCCAACCTGTGATACCATGAAAACATAAATTTACAAAAACAGCTGACAATATGTAGATGTGTGAGACATCCACATTGTCCTGATTTAGTGAGTTTGTAAGCCAGTTACCTTGAAAAAAGTTGGTACCTAATGAAGCATTATTCCATAGTTGCAATGAAAACTTGTCACAAAAGTGCTGTTGCTTACAGCAGAATATGACTGGCCCGACATTGCATTCTATCCTTGCTAAGAGGAAGGAATCTGAAGAAGAACATTAGCTTTAATGGATTTGTTTATTAATTTAAACTTTGCCTGTTTAGCACCACTGTGTAAATTATAAATTTATAGATTATAAGTTTGCATTAGAAATCCTTAAGAAGGCTTTTGAAAGTATTGTTTTGTCCTCCACTGTCTTGTTAATAAACTATTTCCTCAAATAATGTAAACAAATGCATTCAATGTATTCAAATATAACTCCTATCTGCCAATCTTAAGAACTTGATTATCTTTAATGGATTCACATGTCCAGAAAAAAGGGTTATCACACATTTGATAGTCCTGAAATCAGACCTGAGGATTTAGTATGTGATTAACTCACATATTTTGATTGCGAGGCAGACAGTGCTCAAGCTTCATGAATGCACCTTCAATACCAGTTCCTACCAATCACTCCACTCACCTTGGACAGACATTAATTCACCACACCCTAATTACTCATCAACCAAGAATCTCTATCATCAGGAGTCATACCACACATTCATATGCTACATTGCACTATCACACACACACTGTTGCAAAGCACACACCCCAATCTCACAGTTTGCACACATTGTGAACTATTCATCCATGTCAGCCACATCAATGAAGCAAATTACACAATTCTCTGACACATTACACTCTATTGCAGACAAAAATAGAAGTTGCTGGAAAAGCTCAGCAGGTCGGGCAGCATCTGTGGAGAGAAATCAGAGTTAACGTTTTGGATCGAGTGACCCTTCCTCACAACTTTATTACACGCAATTGCAGGACAAGGGTGATACACAAGTGGAGATAATAGGAGCTCACTAATTTAACTACCCAATTTGGAAATCCTTTGTGACAGTGGAATGATGGACATCAATAGAACTAGCAGCTCAAAATTGGCCATTCATAAAATACTTACAGCCAACAGCAGAAGTTGAATTGTGTTCTTAACAATTTGTCACCTCAAGGTTTAGCATATCCCTCACTCTGGGTGACTGACTCTAGTTCAATTATGAGTGTAGAAAAGCATCCCAGGAAGAACACCAAACATACCAAAAGGTAGGGTGACAACCTGCTGCAGACACGACCCAGATTTAATAGTTGTGAAGCAGCAAAAGCAGCATTCCATAGGCCAAGCTCAACATTTGCACCACACAAGTATCAGACAGTGGTCATTTCCAACAAAACAATGTCTAGTCACCACCCCTTGCCATTCAACAGCATTTGATCAGTGGAACTCAAGGCCAAAAAACCAGCAACAGAGGGTGAGAGACTGCAGAAATTCAGGCCTGTAAAAACCAGGAACAAGAAAGAGTGAGACACTGGAGGATTTAATGACCAGAAAAACCGGGAGAGAAAGAACAAGTGATTGGAGGGATTCAGGTCTTTCAACCCAGAGTGTGAAATAGTGAGTGATTAGAAGGGTTCAGAGTGTATGAGAGGGAGTGATCAGCGGGATAGACGGTGTGAAATAGGGAGTGATTGGAGACATCCCGGGCTGTGCTGCTGTTGCTGCTATGAGATTGAGAACTACTTTTGGCGCAAGAATCAATGTGTGACATCACAAGAACAACACAAGCTCTTTGGATGGTACTGGTAATTGCTTTCTCACAGTGAAAGGAGTTTGTCTTAGCATTTCTCTTATTGGAACTACCAACTGACACAAAATGAGAGACAGCAGTTTAAACCATAATTTCTAAACTAGCACAGGGAAAGAAAGAATTTAGAGGCACAAGAGAGGGAGCTGTTTTGTGAGTGCTTTCCACTAATCTCCAGGTTATAGTATATGGTACAGAGTAAGCTTAGAGTCATTCAAACTAAGGAGAGTTAAAGAAGGTTAAAAGTTAAGGTTTAGAAGTAGCTTAACCAAATGGAATGCCCATTCTGTGGTATATGTGGAGTTGTGGATGTTTCACTGGACCAAGACAAACCCAAGTGCAGACTAACAATGTTAGTTCTGCAGTACCTCGATCAAGCAAAGAACTCTCCCTCAGCCAGGATATTCAGTTTTTAATCTTGAATTAATTTCCATCACTGCCAAGTTAAGTTGAAAATGTGCCTCTAAGAGTCAAAGTATTATTTGAAACATGTTAGATGTGGAATAAACCTGTAAGATCTCTGACTTTAAGGGTTTTTTCCCTCGAATGCAAGAGCAAAGATATACTGCTGAGGCCTTACCGGTCAGACCGCATTTGAAATACTCTGAGCAGTTTTGAATCCCCTAATCTAAGGAAGGATGTATTGCCATTGGATGGAGTCCAGAGGAATTTTACAAGAATGATCCCCGAGGATGAAGGACTGATCGTATGAGGAGTGGCTGAGGATTCTGGGTCTGTACTCAATGGAGTTCAGAAGGATGAAGGGATAGTTCATTGAAACTTACAGAATACTAAGAGGACTGAATAGAGTGGACATGGAGAAGATGTTTCCCCTATAGGAGAGACGAGGAACTGAGGACACAACCCACAGAGGAGGCATGACCTTTTAGAACTGAGATGAGGAGGAACTTCTTCAGCCAGGGAGTGGTACATCTTTGGAATCCATGGTCATAGGAGCTGTGGAGGCCAAGTCACATTTAAGACAGAGATAGATGGGTTCTTGATAGGTCAGGGGATCAAAGGTTCAGGGGAGAAGCAGAAGAATGGGGTTGACAATCACATTGACCATGGTCAAATGTTGAAGGAGACTTGATGCTTGAATGGCTGAATTCTGCTTCCATATCTTATGGTCTCATGGAAATTATAGTGGACAAACAATGTGCATTTCAAGGCAGTATTTGAAAGTATCAATCATTAATCTTACTGTGTAGTTAAACACCCTTGCACTCAGGTACGACATCAAATGTAACTATCATCTGATAGATGTACCTTTATATCCAACTTATCTCTTTGTCACATCATTTCTTGCCTTTGTTTATTTTGTTGACATGACTATGACCAATGCTATTCTGAACATTCCTGTTTTGTTGCTCATCAGCTGCTCTTCATTCTTATCATGTGTTACATGAACTCATTCACTAGCAGTACATTACAACTATAGAACTCCTTACTTCCCTCAATTTTTAATGTTGTTGTGCTGTACTTAAAGCTTGGAATCATTTCTGCATTGTTTCTTGCTTTATTTTTCTTTTAACTTTCACTCTCTATGACCTAATAATACGTGGCACCATGAAGCATAATCTTTCATTTTGGTTTGCTTTTTAAAATGCAACATACTCCAATGTATTCAAGCCACTGTCTGATTTCATTCAAGACATCACTCAGCAACTAAGCCTCTCCTAACCCTATCAGTTCAGATAGCATCTGAATTCTAATTCCAAGATAAATGATGTGTTGGAATCAAATGTATTCCTGAACAGAACATTTCAGCAAAATTTAAGAATTGTAGTTCTTTTAAAATCAAGAAAGAAATACGTTTGTAAAGGTACAATAATTTTGTCATAGACTTGCATTTTTGTTGCCAAAGGGTAGTGGAGACAACAACGTTTAATTTGACAACAATTTGACAACATAACGTCAAATATACTAGAATTTAGTGATGCTGACTTCAGGCCAAGAGCAACAATGAAACAGCTTCTGTAATTATTTGATTGAAAAGTAGTGATAGGTCTTTGAAGTTTGAGTAATAGGAATATATATTAGATACTGGGTGCTGGAATAATTTAAAACACAAATAGTTCCCAATGAATATTTTGATGTTTACATAACTTGGACAAAAACTCAGATTCCAAAAATTAAGTGGTAATATATTAAAATCAAAAAACTAAGCTCAACTGTTGAACAACTCTACCATGTAAATAATACCATGTGATTTAGAATCTACTAAAAGCTTGCTTTCAGTCTTGTAAATTCCATCAACATTTAAAATATTACATGTTAATATTTAGTTGTTTAGCACCATGTGAAACAAAGATCATGGGATATGGACTTCACTGGCCCGACCAGCATTTATTTCCAATTCTTAGTTACCCTGGAGAAGGGGGTGATGAGCTGTCTTCTTGAACTGCTGCCATCTGTTTAGGGAAGATACACCCACACTCCTGTTATGGAAGGAGTTCCAGGATTTTGACCCAGTAACAATGAAGGAACAACAATATATTTTCACATTAGGATAATGAGTGGCTTGGAGGGGATCTTGCAAGTGGTGCTGTTCCCGTGCATCTGGTGCCCTTGTCTTTTTAGTGGTCATGGATTTGGAAGGCACTCTCTAAGGAGCCTTGGTGAATTTCTGCATTGTATCACATATATAGTATAGGCTGCTGCTATGAAACTTCTTTCGCAGTGGGTATGAATGTTTGTGGACATGGCGCTAAACAAGGAGACTAAAACCTAACAAGAAGACGAGGCAGGAATTCATTACTACGGAAGGAAAATCAAGAATTGGGAGAAGTGGAATTCCCAGCTTTTGGGAAGGGAAAATATAGCCATTGAGTTAAGGGGTCGGGTGTGTATGGGAAATGCAATTAAGGGTTTTGCTGTAATAGCTGATTGGTAACTTCTTCTCCTATTTCATATGTTTGGATGCTTGTAAATAGAATACTGGAAGCTTGTGCAAAGTAAGTGGATTGTTAGGGCATTGAGTGGAGGGAGCTGATTTGCAACCATCAAGAAATTCCAAGGTTTGGGTTGTGATTGAAATCTATCTCATTGTATGGGGGCCAGCAGCCAAACAATAGTTTGTCTATTTAAGTCGAGCCAACTGAAAATCATATTGTCCTCAAAAATTAATGAAGCATATAAATGGGTGAAAAATGTTTAATTCTATGATTGAATTGTTATCCTTGTTAATTATTAGCATTTTCTCATGAGTGCATGGGTTATAAATAGCTTAATTTTTGAAAACCAATTAATGAAACACACATTGTTCGACAGAGCATTTACTTTAATACTTATAGTTTTATTAACAGCAAGGACTCATTTTGTTCAATGAATCTAGAAAGAAAAGCTTTCATACGTAACTTGCATTTCAGATCATCAGATGGGTAAAATAGTCACAAGTAAAAATAGATATTCCCTGGGCAGCCTGATTTGGGGGCTGAAAAGTTTAGTGGGATATAGTCATTGAATGCTCCATCATTGATCAGAACTTCTGCACCTCACTTGAAGGATGTCCTGCCTCAGAGTAGTGCTAGCAGCACAACTAAAAGTTGATAGGTGCAGGTGTCTTGAGGTGGGAACTGAAGGGGAGGCCCTGGGTAGTCAGGAGTGGGAGGTGAGGCCAGGGTAGAAAGACTATGAAGGTAGGGAACACCAAAAGAAACTCAGTGGTGGGGAAGTGTTAAAACTGAGGAAAGAGGCACATCAGAGAGACAACCCACTGCACCACTTTCCTGACAGTTGTAAAGCGTGGCAATCTGTTGGGCTGTGCCACCAAGCCCTCCAGCAAGGCCCTGTCCTCGCTCCAAAACTGTAGCATGGTGGGTTGTTTTCTTCTGGTCATGAATTGGCTGTTGAAGGTTTTAAGTTGCATGGGAAGATGGGCAACCCTAGGACTTATCTGCATGCTCACTACGATGGTAGACAGGCAGGAGGCTGGAAGAACACAGCAAGGCAGCCAGCATCAGGAGGTGTAGAAGTCGATGTTTCAGGTGTAACCCTTCTTCAGGACTAGGGATGGGTGTGGGGTGAGCTACAGTTAAAGGGGAATGCAGGAGCAGGGTGGTGAAGTGGGGATAGATGAAGACAGGCAGAGGGTATGACCTGGTTGGTCAATGGGAGGAACGAATCTGGTTGGTAGCAGGGAGCAGTGGTTGTGAGAAGGAGGGGCTGGGAATGGAGTTGGGGGATGGGGAGGGAGGTTATTTGAAATTGGAGAACTCAGTGTTGTTCCAGTACGATGGTGGACAGGTCAGGACAAGGCAGGTAGGTAAACAGTGTAAAAGCCACTCATGGATTTAAACAGCTTACCCACCATATTCCTGCTTGCAAACCTCATAAAATTCTGCCTTATAGCTAAAACCGCTGTCATCCAGAACAAAGATTTAGGTGTACTTTAAGGAACACAGAGCACTTCTTAAACCACCTAAGGTGATATATCCACTAAGAAGGCAAAGAAAGCAAAATGTTTAAAAGTAGGAAGGTTATACCGCCCATTGTAAGCATCTGTGCATGTGTCTGGATAACAAGTCCTGTTTCGGGTTGAGTCCATAATTGTGTCTCAAAGCTGTAAGGTATTAAACTGAAAATTAAAATGAAAGCCTAGCAGGCTATTATCCTTGCCATCATGCTGTCTGGTATAATGGGTCTGTCTTATTCACCAAGTGAAAGCTCTGAGCATGTTCAAATCTGGGGATTGGCCTGGTTGTATTCAATGCCTGCAGGAATGATCACAGTGATCGGGGATTTTGGAGACATAGGGTGATAGGGAAGGACTGTGTGAACTTGTTAGGGGGAGTATGTGATCAAGCTAATTTGTGGTCATGCTTGCCTCAATATGGGGAGGGTGCAGGACCAGTAAAGACATTATAGAGTCATTGAAGTTTACAGCACAGAGACACATCTTTCGGTCCAACTCGTCCATGCCAACTTGATTTCTTAAATTAATCTAATCCCATTTGCCAGCATTTAGTTAATATCCCTGTAAACCCTTCCTATTCATAGACTGATCCAGATGTCTTTTAAATGTTGTTATTGTATCAGCCTTTCTCACTTCCTCTGCCAGCTCGTTGCATACACACACTACCATCTGCATGATAAAGTTGCCCCTTAGGTTGTTTTTAGATTTTTTGCATCTCACCATAATTTAATGTCCCCAGTTTTAGACTCCTCCTTCACCCTATTCAAGCCCCTCAGGATTTTATAAGCCTCTATTAGGTCACCCTCAGCCTCTGACATTCCAGGGAAAATAGCCCCAGCCTATTCAGCTTCTCCCTACAAGTCTCCAACCCTGGCAACATCCTTGTAAATCTATTTTGAATCATTTCAAGTTTCACAGTATCCTTCCTATAGCAGGGAGAATTGTATGCAGTATTCCAAAAATGGCCTAACTAATCTCCTGTACAACTTGACCTCCCAACTCCAATATTCAATGCACTGACCAATAAAGGCATGTGCCTAACCAAATGCCTTCTTCACTATCCTATCTTCCTGCAACTCCATCTTCAAGGAACTATGAATTTGTCCTTCAAGGTCTCTTTGTTCAGCAACACTTCCCAGGGCCTTTACATTTGAAACTTCAATAGTCAGGTGCTCTCAGGGTAAAGCAGGGACATTAGTGGTTACATGAGGGGTTTGAGGGACAGGGACACTACACAATCAGCAGTGTGGGGTCACAGGCAGCACTTGCAAGTCACTGTAGTGAACAGAAAGTTGAAATTTCACCATATCACTCGAAAAATTAACTGTGCAATAGGTTTTAATATCAACAGACACAAACTCAAAGTGTGAGGAGTAGTAATAATTTTTTGAAAAGGAGTGGAGTTCAGACCTAGAATATGAAGATACCTAAAAGATTACTCCAGTAATCAGGAGTCCAGTGATTCCACACTATTCATTTGCCTTCTATTCAGTTAAGCAGAATATCATTTGTCTCCAGTTGAGACCACTTGAAGGCAATGGATACCATAGGGGCTGGAGTGCATTATTAACTTCCAAACTGACATTTAATTTTGATTTTTCTTGATTTAAGTTTTGAACATTTGGTTTTTGTTACAGTGCTCCTTCAACAGGCTAATATCCTTTAATCCAGTCTAATTTGTTTAATTTGATTTAATTAACATTAAGTGGCTTATAAGAGCTTCCTCATATCATCCAGCCTGATATCATCTTGTAAAGAACTGATTGAGTACCCTGTGCCCTGATTGAGATCTTGTAATATCTGAGGTCAACAAGAATACTCATGTGAGAGCCTAACCTGGAATCTCAAGGGGAAGAACTTCACGGGTGAAGTGTCCCTTTACTAAATATTTGTACTGTCTCTTACCAATCTGCTGCAATTTTTTAGAATTGTTCTTAGGATGTGGACATTGCTAGCTCAGCCAGCATTTGTTGCCCATCCTTATCTGCCCAGAGGATATTTAATAGCCAACCTCAAGAACAGTGATAAATCTCCAAATCAGGATGGTGGTGCCTTGGGAGGGAACTTGAAGGTGGTGTTTTTTTTATGTATCGCTGCTGTTGTCTAGATAGAAGTGATTATTGATTTGAAAAAACTTCTTTGGCAAATTTCTGCAATGTACTGAGCGTTGGTGGAGGAAGAAGTCTTTTTTTAATAACACATTCACAGGATCTGGGTGTCACTAGCTAGGCCAGCATTTCTTGCCCAGCATTTCTTGCCCATCCCTAATTGCCCAGACGGTCAACCACATTGCGCTGTGTGTCTGGAGTCACTGGGTAAGGAATGCAAATAATGATCCCTAAAGGACATGAATGAACCAGGTGGATTTTTTCCAACAATTGGTAATGGTTTCATTGTCGTCATTAGACTCCTAACTACAGATTTTTATTGAATTCAAATTTCACCATTTGCCATGGCAGGATTCAATCTCAGATCTCAAGAACATTACCTCAGTCTCTGGATTAATGGTCCAGTGATCACTGGACCATCATCTCCCCCAGATGTTTGTGAATGTTGTGCCAATCAAATGGGCTACTTTGTCCTAGATGGTGTCAAGCTTCTTGAGTGTTGTTGGAGCTGCATTTATCTGGTAAATTGGGGAGTATTCCATCACATTCCTGACTTTTGCCTTGAAGATGGTGGATAGGCTTTGGGGAGTTAAGACGTGAGTTACTTGCTACAGTATTTCTAGTTTCTGACATGCTCTTGTAACCACTGTATTTATGTGGTGAGTCCAATTGAATTTCTGGCCAATGGTAACCCCCAAGATGTCAATAGTGGGAGATTCAGTGATAGTAATGATTTTGAATGTCAAGCGGTGGTGATTTAGATTGTCTCTTGTTGGAGGGTCATTGTCTGGTATTTGTGTGGTGTAAATGTTACTTGCCACTTTTCAGCCCAAGTCTGGATATTGTCCAGGTCTTGTTGCATTTGAACATGAACTGCTACTCCTGTCTTTGCCAGCTATTCTATCTTTTCTTTCCTGTTGGATTTGACAGCAGCTGGAACTGTCCTTGGCAGATGCTGTTTTGCTCTCTACTTCAAGTTTATATTCATCAGGAAGACATCCAAGACCTGTAAAAACATCTTTTTAGTATAAAAACATAAAATTCTTGAGAAATTCAGTGGGTCTGACAGCAATTGTGGAGAGAAAAGCAGAGCAAATATTTGAAGTTCAACATGACTTCTTTAGAACTGAAGATGAGAAGTTTCTGTCGTACTTTAAAGTAAAAAGAGATTACTTTAAAATCTTTTGGAGCATATTCTGTATGAACTCATTTATTTCATTTTTCACTCAGCAATTTGTTGTGAAAATTCTGAAAGACAGCTGATTTTAAAAAAAAAATAAAGCTTCTGTCAGCTTTTGTTCCACTATCCAATTCGAAGACCTTTAGACCACCCCCACTTCTTTCATCAGCAAGAACCATTCTGTTCTCAAACTTAAAAACTACGATAAAGGTTTCATTGTACAGCTGGATCAGTTCACTTGTTAAGATATCTTTTTTGATGTGAATTGCAGAATAGTCTGTATTCAGAATATTTCTAGTTGCTTTTAGTACACAAAAGTCTAAAAGGATGTATTGTTTTCTAGCTTTATTCATATGAAAATAGATGTGAAATTCTTCAGTGTGTCTGACTGAAGAAAATGTTCCACAAACAGTGGACAGCTTTGAAGGGTAGTGTTAAGTAGAGTTCACATTTAAAACGTAGCTTTCAGTTTGCTAAAATGGAATCTTGGTTTCTATGATGATCTGTACTCTGTTATTCAAATGCCAAACCAATTGAGAATGGTAAGGTTCAGATTGTATTTGTCTTTGAACCCTCTGATTTGCACCCAAGTCAGTTGAAAATTCCCTTGTTCAGAATTTTGACAACCCCATGGGGGCAGCTTATGAGGTGGGGAGGCTTGCAACTTCAGAAAGTCTCCAAGATGAGCTCTGCCTCCTGCTTCCCAGCCAGCAACAGTAAAATCCCTGACAGAAAATGGCAAGGTGGCCATCTTGTCTTGTGTATGTAACCTTGCTGTATGCAGAACATGGAATTTGTGGAGGCAATTCTCTTCAACCTTCATACTTCATTGTATTGCAGCTGCTCGCGTGGTGTTGGTGGTAGCTCCAGTCACCCTGGTGTCCCGGCCACCTCTGCTGCTGCCTCGGCCTTAGCAACGCTCTCACTTGTCACACAGTGTAGGCTGCCAGTTTCTCTTGCAATGTACCACGCTGCCCTGGGCTCCCATCTCCCAGAACATGCTTCAACCTCTAAGCAGATGACCTGTTAATTGGACCTTTCCTAGTAAGCTAGACAGATAGACTCCTTACTGAAACATAAAGGCTTGGAGCCCAGACTTCTGGATATTGACACCACAGGAAATTTCCTGGCTCCCCTACTTTTTTTTTTCAGTCAGCTGCTTCTTAGTATTTGAAGGGTACTTGTGCCAAGATTATATAATATTATTTTACAATGTAAATACATAAGAGTCTTGATTTTTGTCTTGGCAAGTTACCAAAGTATTACTAGGACTGGCTTTGTTGGTTAATCACTGACAATCAAATTTGTAATCTTCTGTGGTATTTTCAATCAACAAAATAAACTCCATGAATATCATATGATCATAGTTATTTTTTCCATTCACAAGTGAAGAACAGTGTGCTTCTCAGTTTAATTAAGCATGAGGTGAGCATTTTCTTGTTTTCACTTTTGTCAAAACTTGAGGCTAAAGTCCTGAACTGCTGAATACAAAGCTTTGTTTTCAAATGCTGCTTGGATATGGGATGCAGAATGCACAAATTTAGCATGATGTTACAAACTAGCTTCTAACAGTTTCAAACCCATTGTCAGTGTACACTACAAAGGCTATTATCTGTTTTAGATGTAGGTTTGCTTGCTGAGCTGGAAGGTTCATTTTCAGATGTTTCATTACCCTACTAGGTAACATCTTCAGTGAGCCTCAGGTGAAGCAATGCTGAAAATTCCTGCTTTCTATTTATATGTTTGGGTTTCTTTGGGTTGGTGATGTCATTTCCTGTGGTGAAGTCACGTCCTTTTCCTTTTCTTAGGGGGTGGTAGATGGAGTCTAACTCAATATGTTTGTTGATAGAGTTCCAGTTGGGATGCCATGTTTCTAGAAATTCTCGTGTGTGTCTTTGCTTGGCTTGTCCTAGGATGGATGTGTTGTCCCCGTCAAAGTGGTGTCCTTCCTCATCCGTATGTGAGGACACTAGTGAGAGAAGGTCATATCTTTTTGTGGCTGGTTGGTGTTCATGTATCCTAGTGGCTAGTTTTCTGCCTGTTTGTCCAACGTAGTGTTGTTACAGTCCTTGCACAGTATTTTGTAAATGACATTAGTTTTGCTTGTTGTCTGTATAGGGTCTTTCAAGTTCATTAGCTGCTGTTTTAGTGTGTTAATGGGTTTGTGGGCTACCATGATGCCAAGGGGTCTGAGTAGTCTGGCAGTCATTTTTGAGATGTCTTTGATGTAGAGGAGAGTGGCTAGGGTTTCTGGACGTGTTTTGTCTGCTTGTTTGGGTTTGTTGCTGAGAAATCGGCAGACTGTGTTCAAAAAGTATTCAAAAATTATTTTGAAAAGTATTTAGAAAGAATGGGTACCCAATGAACACAGTCTACTGATTTCTCAGCAAAAAACCCAAACAAGCAAACAAAACACGTCCAGAAACCCTTGCCACTCTCCTCTACATCAAAGACATGTCGGAAATGACTGCCAGACTACTCAGACCCCTTGGCATCATGGTAGCCAACAAACTCACCAACACACCAAAACAGCAGCTTGAAAGACCCTATACAGACAACAAGCAAAACTAATGTCATTTACAAAATACAGTAACAAACACTACATTGAACAAACGGGCAGAAAACACTACATTGGACAAACAGGCCACCAGGATATATGAACACCAACTAACCACAAAAAAAAGACCCTCTCTCACTAGCACCCACTTCGAGGAAGGACACCACTTCGACTGGGACAACACATCCATCTTAGGACAAGCCAAACAAAGTTACGCATGAGAATTCCTAGAAGCATGGCATTCCAACCGGAACTCTATCAACAAGCATGTCGAGTTAGACCCCATATACCACTCCCTGTGAAAAGGAACCGGAAGTGACTTCATCACAGGAAATGACATCACCAACCCAAAGAAACCCAAACATATAAATAGAAAGCAGGAATTTTCAGCATTGCTTTACCTGAGACCCACTGAAGATGTTACCTAGTAGGGTAACAAAATGTCTAGAAATGAACCTTCCAGCTCAGTGAGCAAACCTACATCCAAAACCTCAGCCTGAGCAACAAATCTTCTCAAAACTTGCTATTATCTGTTCCCAGCATACTCAAGGTTACTCCTTACCATCAGAGTTGAAGAAAAGGGAAATTAGCAATTTGACATTCCCATTTATTCTCAGATGCAAAATCAATCTCTCTCCATTACTGTGGTGTGAAAATCAGATGAATTTGTTAATATGTTAAATATAAAACTCAAATAATGTTGGTAATCGACATCAGATGAATCAGTTTCAGCAGCCTTTATAGTTTATAGTTAATATTTTTAGCATTTGGAAATGTTAATCCGTGCAATATACTAATAAAAGATCCACACCTGAAATAATGGTTATTCTGTACTTTCCATAGATGATGTCCAGAATGCTGAATGTTTGGTATTTTGTGTCTTTTATGTTTTCTCATGTTCTGTATTGACACTTCAGACCAGTGTCTTCTGCAATTAAAAGGTCTTTACCATTCATGTTTAGTACTTTGGCAAAAAAAAAGAGTTCACTTTGGTTTTGCAGGCATGCGTTTACTAACAGGAAACTTACAAAGGTAAAATGAAGTTGACATCCCCTCTGAGGTGAAATTTTTGAAACAAATAGTTATTTCTTAATAATGGTATCTCATTCACTCATCTTACAACACACTTCTGGACAGTTTGTTTTCTGTTCCTTTGAAAGATACCGGGAAAAAAAGAGCAAAGGTCGCATAAACAGGCATTGTCAGTCCAGCCACCGAAAGGACCTGAGAAAAACATAAGGATCATTAATTTTCATTGACACAAACAATTTTATATGAATATGTCATTTGTGAAATAATACAAAAGCTGTTTTTATATTGTGGCCTTTGCTTTGCAATGTACAGCCAATATTCCTGTAGGCTGTATTGTAAGGTCCAACGTTGCATGCATGCGCTGGCTGTCCTGACATTTTGGCCAAAACAGATCACATTTACAGAATTTGTATGGCATAACATAACAAAATGTCACTACCAAAATATGCTAATCCTTCTCCAGTGTACATTTTAGTCTATTAATAATGTCAGAACGGAATTGTGGAAAACAGAAGCTCTGCACCACAGAAACTGTGTCTGCTTAAAAAATTAAAAACATGAATTTATCACTACAATTCGCCATTATTTTTCTAGTACCCCTAAAGTAAACAACATTATAATTGAATTTATACTTATTGCATTCATTTTACAAATAGAATATTACTTTGTTAATTCTTAATCATTAGGCTAAATTGTTCGTAGGATTTTTTAAAAATCTTGTGGAAATTGTTTATTTAAGATATTGAACTAATTACTAACCTGACTTTGGCTGCATTTCTTGGTGATGCCAAATTTCTGGCATATGTAACCAGTACTAAAGACTTTCCATTCTTCATCAACCAAAGCCTGTACTTGAATTTCATATTTCACATCACGTTCATGTCGTAAGCTAAAGGCTTTGTGTTCAGTAATTCCAAAAGGCATACTTGGATCTGCAGGACTTATTCTCTGGAAATGAACAGTATTTTCAAAAAAAAAATTAATATCAGTGAAACCAAGAGGAGTTTCACTGAAGGTTCATTGACCTCCGATATTCAATTCCTTTAAGGCTTGTGGATTGTTTAAACACCTTTTCACATCCTAAAAAGGAGGGAATGTAGAAATGGAGGTTGTGTTATTGGAGAAAACCTGGGAAGGTGGCAGTCCTAGCAAAGTTAATCTCAGAATTTAATCATCATTTTTTACAATTCCTTTTCCTGCCCAACAGCCAGTAAAATTGGAAGGCTGGCAATTGGGTGAACTAGGTAAAATCGTTAGGGATAGCATCTGGAAATTTGGAAAAGATCAGTGGAGGTAGGTTCAATAAACAGAAACACAAGGGGAGGGATTCTGGGCAGATGTGAAACTCAAAGCAGTCCAATTGAGGAAGTGGATATTGGAAGTTGAAGGATCAAGTCATTTGTACCATCAGCGAGCTGCAGTGTAATTTAATTAAAGATTTACCTTCGAGACCAAGATCCTCTCAGACTCCTCCAGAGTCACACATTTCCACAGAAAGTGTTTACCTACTTCATCCAACTTCTCAGTTCCTCACTTAGCTGCTAAGTTTCTCAAGCCTTGGGGAAACAGGCTGGATTGCATTAAATTTAGATCAAGTTCTGAGCTGATTTAAATATTGTAAAGAGGTGTCTCACCTCAAAAAACCAGAATACATGCATATCATGTAACCGATCTCCAAACAATGGCAACGGTAGTGGACTGGATCACATTCCATAATTCCTGCTCACTATGAGGAGGATTATTACTGATCCCATTACTTTATGTCATAAAAACATTCTCCCATTCTTCATTCATAGAAGAATAACAGATACAAAAAGAGAAACTTTATTTCCTTAATTTCTAACAGATATGCAGATACTGAATTAAAGGAAATCACAATACAGCAAAACGGAAGAATCCTTGATTTATTGACAAATTTATAGAATGAGTATTTTGGCAAAAACAATACAAGGTAATTCCTATCTGCAGTCCTAATTTGAAACATATTTGTTTGGATTTTTTTGTATATTGGTTAACAAAAATGTTACAATTATGAGGGATCTAGGTGTACAGGTCCAGATATCCCTGAAAATAGCAACACAAATGGATAAGGTGGTCAAGGCCAGGGCATTGAATATAAAAGTTAGCAAGTTATGTTCGAGGTGTACGAAACTTTAATTAAGCCACATATGGAATATTACATGCAGTTCTGGTTGCCACACTACCAGAAGAACATGGAAGCTTTGGGGAGAGTGTAGGGAAGGTTTACCGGGATGTTGCCGGTCTGGAGGGTTTTCGGTATGAGGAGAAGTTGGATAAATCGGATTGTTTTCACTGGAAGGACAGAGGCTGATGGGTGACCTGATAGACATCTACAAAATTATGAGGGGCCTAGATTGGGTGGATAGTCAGAGGCTTTTTCTCAGGATAGAAAGGTCAACTACTAATAGGAATGATTTAGAGGGATATGGGCCAAGTGCTGGCAAATGTGACTAGATTAGTTTAGGATATCTGGTCGGCATGGACGAGTTCGATCAAAGAGTCTGTTTCCATACTGTACATCTCTATGACTCTAATATCAAGAGGGCATGGGTTCAAGGTGAGAGGGATTGGTTTAGGGAAGATGTACAGGCAAGGGTTTTCACACAGAGGATGGCGTGTGCCTGGAACGCACTGCGAGTAGAGGTGATGGAAACAGGCACATTAACAACGTTTAAGGTGCATCTTGATAGTCACATAAACATGAGCCAACAGAGGGATAGAAACCACCCATGGGCAATAATTAGCAGGTCTAAATAAGGAATAGGAATTGGCGCAGGCTTGGTATGCTGAAGGGCCTTTTCCTGTGCTGTTTTGTATTTTATTGTATTATATACAATCCTGGCCACTAATATTTTTCTCTCTCCATATATTGTTGTGTTGTGCTTTTGCAAAAGTCAACAGACTGCCCATAACTTTTCAAACTAATTCTTCTTGAACGTACGTATGGCAAAATTAATATTTAATAAGAAAGGCCAAAAAGTCTGTGAATGAGAACAACTTAGTAGTGTGTCTAGGCAAGTGTATTTCAACATTTATGCATGCAGGTGAGTGCACAATAATCACACAAGGTCCAAAATGTTTGCCATTTTCTCTGATACAAAAATTGAAACATAAATTTCTCTGCTCCACTTCGAAATAAAAACCATGTGTGAAAACAAGAATTTCAATGAATGTACTTTTGTAAGCGCCACCAAATAGTGATGAATAGATTCACCCACTTCATTATGACAGCAACTGTGCATGCAAACTCATTGACAATGCTTTGACCTGGGACTTATGTCTGACCATAACGAATTCCACTGTGTTTCAGTCAATTTGTAGATCTCCTTTTCTTTCTTGCAGATGAATATGTATGTAAAGTAAATTAATTTTATTAAGCTTTTTCCCCCAATCATTGTACTTACCTGATGTTTTAGTCTCTTATCAAAGTCTGTGTGTTTTTTGTTGATATGTACAATGTTAAGTCTCAATTAGCCTGAAGAAGAGCACTGGTGTATGGCTGGCCAGCCATCAGATGAACTGCACTTGAAAACAAAAGTTCTGTGGTGTGTAACAGTACTTTAAGGAGGCTTTTCTGGTACAGCAGTTAAATCCCTAAGTCTGAGACAAAAAGCAGGTTCAAGTCCTAACTGCATCAGAGATATGTCATAACATTTCTTAACAGATTGATTAAAAATACCTGATAGTACCTTCAGGGTCCTTGTGGTGCAGTGACAGTGTTGCTATCTCTAAGCTAAGAGACCTAGGTTCAAGTCCCACCTTCTCCAGAGCTGTATAATAACATTTCTGAGCAGGTTGATCAGAAAATGCCTAACAGTACAAAATTTTGATGGATCTGCATTTGTGACATAGGATTCCTTTTCACTCTGGGGCTCATTATTTTCAGTGGCAAACCTCAATCATTTGTACAGGGTTACATGATAACACAGAATCTATGCTGACATAAATGCCAGCAGGTTATGGACCTCTGAATGCCACATGGCTAATTGCGCACTGATAAAGATAAGGAACAAAGAACAAAGAATGATTACAGCCTAGGAACAGGCCCTTTGGCCCTCCAAGCCTGTGCCGATCCAAATCCACTGTCTAAACCTATCGCCCAATTCCTAAGATTCTGTATCCCTCTGCTCCCCACACAAAACCATGTTGCCTGTCAGTGATAAGTCCATTCTCTTCCAAATATAAATAGATCCAATCCCTCAGTACCTTCTCCAACAACTTTCCCATCACTGATGTCAGGCCTACTGGTCTGTAATTACCTGGACTACCCCTACTACCCTTCTTGAACAGGGGGGCAACATTAGCAAAGATGTGAAAGAAAACAGTAAGCCCACTGTAATCAAAGGGGAGACCAGTGACCTGTGTTGTATCTCCCTCCATTGAAAAACAGGATCATCAAATCACAACAAAATGTGACATGGCTGCTGAACATGGTGGATCTCGCCCTGCCTCAGCTCAGTCCATACTCACCAATTCTCAAAGATAGAGCCTGTGGTTCCTTCTCAATTTGACCATGAGTTTCGTTTGTAATATCTGTGCAAGTGGTTGTTTCAAGTTGGAATCAATCAAACACCTTCTGGATTCTGCAAATAATGTGTCTTTTCTTCTCTCTTGCATATTAACATGCATGGTCTACCATTTGTTCCAGACTACAGACTTGAATATGTGCCATCAGACTTGGATATGTGCCAACTTTGCCTTTAAGGATAAGAGTTGTGGGAAATGAGACGGGGGAGTTGAACCATTGAAATTCCTTCACATAGCACATACTTTTTCTCATTAAAGCACACAAAGTTTTTCACTTCCACAACATTATTTGCCTTCTCCTTAGTCACAAACTTTCAACAATGATCAATTTTTAAATACTAATCTTTTACCATTCTCTTTTTCGTTGTGCATGTTGATTGATTGTGTTCAAACCATTTGTTTAACATGTGCCAACTTTTTCAAACTTATTCCAGAACTCTTGGTATGTTCTCCAGGTTGACAGCAAGTTCTGTCTTGTCATGCTAAGTTCCCATGCTCTGCATATTTTGAGTGAAGGCACTCCTCGTCCAAATCTGCTGATGTTATAATGGTTGTGGCAAATATCCAGAATCTTGTCCAATTGACAAACTTTGTAAAATATTTAGGAGAAACATAGGAGTGCAAATTCTGAGGAGTCAGAGTCGATACATGTGGTGCCTGGAAAATATTTGATCAGTTAATTGTTTAACAAGCATTAAAAATGAAAAAAATGATGACAGAACAAGGATCTGGCCATTCTATCCATTGTATTCATACCAGCTGTCTGTAAATGCAATTGATTAGTCCTATATTCCCACCTTTATCACTTCATGCTGCCATTTTTCTTCTCTTCAGATAATTGTCCAGTTTTGTTTGAATCTGCCTCTCCCATATTCTCAGGCAATGCATTTCAGATCCTGAAAACTTCTGCATAAAGAGGTTTTTCCTTTTGTCATCTTTAGTGCTTTTGTCATTCATCTTAAATTGGTGTCTGACCCCTTCTACTAACAGAACAGTATCTCGCTATCTATTCTATCTTGAACACTCCTGATTTTGAATAACTTCAACAAATCCCCTTTCAGCTTTTGGTCCCTGAAAAGTATAATTCAATCTCTCAAATCGATCCATGTAACTGAAGTTCCCCATTCCTGGAAAGCATTCTTGTAAATCTTACTGCACCCTCTCTAATGTCTTCACATACTTCTTAAAATGTAGAGCCCAAAATTGGACACACTATTCCAAACATTTCGCTGCTCGTTGGATGCTGCCTGAACTGCTGTGCTCTTCCAGCACCACTAATCCACTATAAATGGTTCACCTTAACTTCCTTGCTTTTACATTGCCAAGATCCCTTTTGTCTCTTCAGCCATTTTCTCAACATGTCTGGCCACTTTTAACACTTTGTGCACAAATACTCACAGGACTCTGTCAGGCCACTTGTAATTTCTGTGACCTTGAGGCATTGGTTAATTTGAATGTGGAAGGTTGCAGCTCCATTGCAATATCTATGCAAGCTTCTCCCAAAGCTTTTGCTGTGCTTTGGTTCGATATTCCTGACCTTTGGCCATCCAGTTTGTCCCACCCAAAATGGGAGCACAAGATGTTTGCTGTTATGCTTATGGTCTTCAATAACCATGGCCTTCACATGGGCATCATCAGACCCCTAACAAAAATCCTTTCAATTTAATTTGGTAAGCTTCCTTTCACATTTTGTTCTTGTTACAGTGTTCTTTCAGATTGATCATTTGCTTACTTGTTGATTTAGTTACTCAAAAGAGTATGCACACAGGTCTCTCTGCTCCTGCAAACCTGACAGAATTATATTCTTTATTTTACATCATCATTTCTCATTTTTTCTACGAAAATGAACCATTTCACACTTCTCCATATTAACTTCCACATACCTCATATTCACTAATTCCACCAGCCAGTCTGTGTCTGCATGTAGCCATTATTATCCAACTTGCATCTGTGAAACCCCCTGTGATTATACTTGATACACTACAAAGAAAGTGGGCATTATTCTGCTTTGAGTGTGTGGTGCTGGAAAAGAGGAGAATCGGCATTTCAAGCATTATTCTGCTTGTATGGCATTCAAAGTGTAGACTGCCAGACCATTCCATATTTTCTATGATGAGATGCAGTAAGAGGACTGCCAAAGAAAAGCAGGAAGAAAGACTTGTTAGGTGATCGTTGAGGGTAGAGCAGAGGATGTTGTCTGTATGAATTTTAGTAAGGCTTTCGACAAGGTCCCTCCTGGTAAGCTCATCCAGAAGATTAAGGTGCATGGTATCCAGGGTGATATGGGCGCATGGATTCAAAATTGGCTTTCCCATAGAGGGTGGAGGGTAGTAATGGAAGGGTGTTTATCATGCTGGAGGTCTGTGGCTAGTGGTGTTGCATAGGAATCTGTACTGGGACCTCTGCTGTATCAGATATATATGAATGACTTGGGTGAAAATGTAGATAGGTGGGTTAGTAAATTTGTAGTTGATACAAAGTTCGTTGGAGTTGTGGGTAGCATAGATGGTTATAAAAGGATATAGCAGGATATAGATCAGTTGCAGATATGGACAGAGAAATGGCAGATGGAGTTTAATCTGGGTAAGTGTGAAATGATGCACTTTGGGAGATCAAATGTGAAGGAAAAGTGTACAGTTAATAGCAGGACCCTAACAGCATTGATGTACAAAGCATTCAAGTGCATGGCTCCCTGAAAGGGGCCACACAAGTAGACAGGATGGTAAAGAAGACATATGGCATATTGGTCGGCGAATTGAGTACAGGAGTCAGAACGTCATGTTGCAGATTTATAAGACTTTGGTCAGGCCGCACGTAGAGTATTGCTTTCAATTCTGGTTGCCACATTACAGGAAGGATGTGGAGGCTTTGGAGAGAATGCAGAAGAAGTTTACCAGGATGCTGCATGGATTAGAAGGTATGAGCAATAAGGAGAGGCTAGAAAAAACTTGGGTTGTTTTCTCTGGAGTGGCAGAGACTGAGGGGAACTTGATAAAAATCTATAAAATTATGAGATGCATAGATAGGGTTGATGGTCAGAATCTTTTTCCCAGAGTCTAAAATTAGAGGGCATGCATTTAAGATGAGATGAAGAAGGTTCAAAGAAGGTGTGGGGCAAGTTTTTCTTTACACAGGGAGTTGGCAGGAGTCAGGAACTCGCTACCAGAGGTGGAGGTGGAGGGTGATACAATGGGGGCATTCAAGAGACTTATAGATAAGTACATGAATATGCAGGGAATGGAGGGATATGGGCCAAGGGCAGGCAGAAGGGATTAGTTTAATTTGGCATCACGTTCTACACAACATCGTGGGCCAAAGGGTCTGCTCCTGTGCTGTACAGTTCTATGTTCTCTATTCAAAAGACAAGATGAGTAAATTATATCACGCAAACTGATGAAAGACCCTAATGTCCTGCAAAATGCTCAGTTCATCTCTGATTACCCTGGAAGGGCAAGGTATGTGAAAAAAATAGATCAATAGGTGAAGCAAGCTGCTTCAAGCTGTCACGGTGCAGTAGCAACACAAGTGATGTTCATCACTAACATGCTACTATCAAGCCAAAAAGACATTATGCCTATTACCCAAATGAGTAAAGTCATATGAGAATTTCAATGCTGCTGTGATGTCAAGTATGTAGACAGTATGTCCCAAAGACTCTGGATCATATGAAATATCACATCCCCTTGGCTGCTGTCAACATGCATGATACTGAATCCAACCAACTAGTCTGTGCTTACAAAACTCAAAACAAGTGCCTAATATTAGATGTGTCCCTGTGAGCGACATCATTTGCTAAATAATCCAAAATGTGTAAAGATTTATGCTGACAACCACATCGAGATTATCAATCTGGCTTTCAATGTGCAGTTGCACATATGGGAACTGTAAGGGACCTTTTTTTTTGTTTTGTACTGTAAATTGGAAAACAGAAGTTGAACACTGAATACAGCTAAAAAGTACTAGTAGAGGATCTTCTTTGCAATTTGAAGATCAAGTGGCATTGTATAGTGGCACACATAAGCTACACACAAAAAAGCTGATATTACTTTTTGGTGCAGTGAGTTAAATACTTTGAGACAAAGGGATAGCAGGAGTCTTTAAGCCAAGGAAAAAAGCTGCCTAATAACAGCCTTTGAATTGGTCCATTCGTTGTCTTTTAAAAACCTGTTTAACTCAACAAAATATATGATGGCTACTTTCTGCTTTATTTCTCAGAGCAATGCCTTGATCAATCAAAATCACCCTACCTCGTTGACAATCTAAATGAAGTTTGGGTAGTTAACTGTCAGTCACAAGAAATTGATGCATTCTACATGGCAATGCCTCGAACAATCAACTTGGCAACCAATGAGCACTCTTCTCTCAACAATATAAATGATGTTTGCTCTTTAATTGTACTCTTGCAAACGTCCTGATGAGTTCAAGATGAAAAGCTTTGACAAAATGTGTCATTTTTCAGAAAAATTAAAAAATTCTAATAGTGGATGCAGGTTGGGAGTGGGTGCGAACATAATGGACCTGCTGTCCATGCTATTTTATGTGCTCCTGCTTTCAAATAGCCCAGCAAGGGAGCTGTAGAATTCACCCCTTCATCCAGGTCCACGATATTTTAAGGCAAGTGTCTTCTTTCTTAGAATTAATTACTCATGAGAATTTCTGTCACTTTGAATCAGAGAATTTTTGAAATTTACCGTAGTCTCCTTATTGTAGCCTGGAGATTTCCCTTCCTAGGTTGTTTTATACTTCGCCACACCCAGACCATAGTCTCCGCAGGGCCACAATCTCTTATAAATTTGTACACTATTGGTGAATTTTTTTGCAGCATAGACTTTTTTATATCCATTGACAATTTAGTTGGCACAACCTCATTAGGGTCATTAAATTATTCATTTCGAAATATCTGCCTTTTACTTTATTTCAGAAGACTTTAACCAGTTACTGACTTCTCCATATAATGTTATGCAGAAAGAACTTTGTGATTTAACTACATGCATGGAGATGGTCATTGTGTGTGTGTCATTCAAAGTTTTAATTAGGCTTGCTTAATGCATTTGTTTTCTGGAATGCCTTCCATTTTTGACTTTAGATTTGCTTCCATCAAGACCTATCTTCAGGATTTTCCATTTCTCATACCAATTTTGAATAGCACCATCCAATGTGACAAGGTTCAGAAGTACCTTGAAGGTATTTACTGTGCCACATATTCATCCGGTGTGAAAAAATGTCAATGCTGTGACAGGTGGCAAGGCAAATGTGTTCTCTTGCTTTGAGATAATTAAAGATTATGTGTACCACAATAACAGCCACACCCTTAGATGGTGAGCTGACACTTATTAAGAGGTGTCACTCTGCTAACTTTTTTGATCCCAGCAAACTGATAGCAGGACATGTTTTTGCATGCTAGAAACCTACTTAAATTGGGGGCGGGGGTTAAACTTTGCAAAACTAGAACAGAACAAGTATCTTCAGTTGCTGGTTTAAACACAGACACATAAGCCAGTTGAAATCACAATTTTGCCACCATCTCAAGATTGGGGTTTTGAATTAGTATTTTAATTTCCGTTGTCTTTTTCCTACACAAGAGGAACTTTGAGAAAATGTTTCACATAATTATCTTTCAAAAGCAAAGGTTTGTCACCTTTTTATGGGATTTGTGCATTTATGATTTATTGATTTTATGTTTCAACATAAAAGTGTGTAAATTTTGCTTGATTTTATTTGCCCTGCTTCCAAGGTATACCTGCTAAAACCCTCCATCACTTACTTAAGTAATTCAACTACTCATGCAGGGGGCCAAACTACACAAATTTCCTCTATTTTTGTGAGCAGCATGTTGTCACGGAATTACATCCAAAAATTCAGGCCGTCCTCATCTAGTCACCTGATATCAGCATAACTGAGATTCCTGAAGTTCAATAGTGATTTTCATAACAGTTTAAAAACATCGAATTTGTCTTCAGATCAGCTCCACACTTAACAAATACTTTGTAATTCTCTGAATACCTGAAATTTTTAAGACTGCAATGCTCCGCTAACAAAAACAGTCAGAATGACTGAGCAGCAGGGATTGCTTTCCAAATGAACATGCCCATATTCTGTATAATAACATAAGAAGGAGAACAAGAGGATGTGGGGGTGATGTGATTTTGCATTTACCCTGTTGGTGAAGCTCTTTCTTGACACTTTTTTAATGTTTCAGCATAGCAACAAACCAAATTGACTCTTCAGGAAAACTGGTGTACTTTCCAAGTCATAAGCTTGCCACAGAAACCAAGCTATATTTTTCTGCATTATGTTTGAGCATACCAAATAGGAGCAGGAGTAGGCCATTTGATCCATCAAGCCCTCTCCACTACATTGATTGGATCATGGATGATTTTTTTGTGGCCTTAACTCCAATTTCCTGCCTGCATACAAAACCGTTATCACATTTATCAATCAAACATCTAACTTGGCCTTGGATATATTCAATGAATAAAGTTCCAAAGAGTAACAATCCTTTAAGATTTGAGATTCCTCCTCATCTCTGTATTAAATAGGGAACCCCTTACTTTTTAAGGTGTATCCCTGGTTCTCGATTTCCCCCATAAAGGTAAACATTCTCCCAGCATCTACCCAATCTAGCCCCAGTCAGAATCATCAACAAGATCATTTACTATTCTTTTCAACTCTAATGGGTGTGTGCTAATCTGCTCAACCTTTCCTCAATGACACTTTCTTTTCCAGAATCAGATTAGTGAACCTTCTCTGAATTACTTCCAATGCACATATATCCCTTAAATAATGAGACCAAATCTGGACACAATTTTCCAGATGCACTCCCACCATACCCTGCACAGTTGTAACAAAATTACATCTATATTCAACAATTCAATTACCTTCCTAATGAGTTGCTGCACATGTATGTTTTCCCTTTCCTATTCATCTCCAGAGATATCTCCAGAAGTTTGTACTTCTGCAATCGTTTTCCATTCAAATAATATTTTGCCATTCTGTTCTTTTTATCAAAATGGAAAACTTCAAATTTTCGCACTTTATACCCCATCTGACTATATCCCTTTGCAAACTCTCTTCTTAACAACTTGTCCTACTTCACTTTGTATTATCAGAACATTTGGCAACAGTATGTCTCTCTGTCTCTGGAATAATGTGGTATATAAGCATGGATAGAGGTTTGGCTAACTAACAGAAAACATATGGTACCTTATCAAATATTATTTGGATGTCCAACATCTGATGTTTCTTCTTTATCCACCCTGCTTTTTAGATTCTGAAAGAAGTCTAATAAATTTGTTAAGCACAATTTACCTTTCACAAAACCATGCTGATAGTATTTTTATTTTCTAACTGTCTTGCTACTCCTCATTAATAATAGATTTCAGCATATTCCTGATGACAGATGCTAAACTAGTTGGTGTATAGTTCTTGCATTCTGTTTTTCTCCTTACTTGAGTAGAGATGTCACATTTGCGGTTTTTAATTTGCTGGGGATATGCCTTTCCAGAATCTAAGGAATTTTGTGAGATTACAACCCATGCAATCATCATCTCTGCAGTTTCTTCCTTTAAGACCTAGGGATGCAGACCATTCCCTCGAGATCTGTCAACCTTTAGTCACATTAGCTTTCCTAGTACTTTTTCTCAAGTGATCGTTATTGTTTTAAGATCCACCATCTTTTCACATAAAATGGATCCAAGAAATTTCAGAGTTCCTGGACCAAAAGGCCTAGGTTCAGGCCCCATATATTCCAGAACTATGGCATAACACAGCTAAATAGGTTGATTTAAAAAGAATTTCTGAACAAAAATATTTCTTTTCGATGTAGGTTATCTCTGTTCGAGTGCCATAGATTTTCCTGCAAAATTTTAACGCAACTTATTAACAATAATAAAAATGATCTTTTATCAATAATCATACTTCAAAACCCACCCTGCTTTGCACAGTCTTCACTTCCACTTTTTCTTATGTCTGCTCGTGATGACGTTTAATTGCAAATAACTCAAGAATTGGGGAAGAAACTAATGCAAATTTACGCAACAAACTGTACCTAAAATATGAAATCATGGTTTTAATTTCAGAACACATGGGAAAAAGTGTCTAAACCTTTCAAAAATGTTTTCTCCACAGAGACACTAAACACACAATTCTGTGAAGGAACTCTGTAAAGCTAAATTCCAGGACAGTTGTACAACCTCACAGCCCATCTTTTACGATGACTTGACAGCTGTATGACTGCAGATACATACATTCAATCAATCATGTAGACTACTTCTTGTAACAGAATTGCATTCCTAAAAGATATTTTTCCAGCTCTTGAAATGGGTGAATTGTCACAGGGTCAATTACTTTTATTGGCAGTGTTCCATATATTCATTAAGGTCAGAGGGTGAAAATTCTTTTACTGTCTAGTCTGGCCTAATAGTGAATAATTTTTATATTATGTCTATTTCTATGCTCAGTCTACATTATGCAGATTTTGGTTATTACATTATCCAGAGCTCTCTGCTTATTATTAACAAATAAATCTACACAGTAGGAATAGAATAAGACATGTTGCCAGGAATGTTTCCTCTATTCGGATGAATAATGATAGTTCTAATCTGGGAACAAATACTACAACATAACTAAGAAAGCTTCACTCTGACCCGACATTTGGAATGATTATCAGAAATTTGCAAAGGGTGTGCTATCAGTCCTTGTGAATAATATTCATTTCCTTTAAATGTACTGATGACCAGACACCATGATTAAACAGCACTTTATTTGCCTGTGAAACATAGCTGTGTTGTGAAGTTAGTTGTGGATAAAAAAAAAATAATCTGATGCATAGTTCCATGTATGTTTCTTGTTCCTCTAAATGTTTCTTTTTGACATCATTCTAAAATATATAATGATAGAAGAAACCTCATACTATACTGTACTGTTAAAATAAAGTCTCCTTATTATTATGGGGAGAAAGTGAGGACTGCAGATGCTGGAGATCCGAGCTGAAAATGTGTTGCCGGAAAAGCGCAGCAGGTCAGGCAGCATCCAAAGAACAGGAGAATCGACATTTCGGGCATCAGCCCTTCTTCAGGAATCCTGAAGAAGGGCTGATGCCCGAAATGTCGATTCTCCTGTTCCTTGGATGCTGCCTGACCTGCTGCACTTTTCCAGCATCACATTTTCAGCTCCTTATTATTATGCCAGTTTGCTTCATTACAAGCAGACAATGCATCATATGAGAGATATCATTGCCTGCAGTTTCCATTCCGAATTTAATACACAAATAAAAGTGCTGCTCTCAAAGGAAACCTTTCCAAACTGGACTAAGCAAGATTCAGTATTTTTAAGGCCAAATCAGTTTGATTGTTGCCTTACCTGCATGAAAAAACTGCAACTGGAACCTTTCTTTTCTTGAATAGCTTTGAGTTCAAAATAAAATCCACAGTATGAAACAATTTGCGAATGGTACCACGGCTCCTATTTGTACATAAGAACCAAAACAAATTGATCCCAAAAACACAAGCATCTGAGTTATTTTAACTAGTAGTAAAGAATATATAACTTCTGTTCAACTTTATAAAGATATTCAATACTATTGCTATCATCAGTCACAACTCTCATACAGTTAAGCCAGCTTTCAACTTTTACATGCTTACATTTTGGTCAAAAATTAAAAGCTGAAGTTCCAAACACCTGTTTCTAACACTGTTCACAAATATGCCAGATACATCTTTTAATGCCAGAATCTTAACTAATATTATCATTATTAAAGAAATAATTATTACTTTGTCTGCTCAACTTATGTGATTAATTATTGAACTCAGCAGATCAGACACTTATTAATCTAGCATCCCATATTTCAGTAACAAAACCCAATAAACCCCATAATTTTTCTCAAATAGAACAAAGATTGAAATGAGGGGCGCAATTGAAAATGCTAGCATTTTAACTTCAAGATGAGTTGCTAGATTACATTATGCACTCCTTCTTCAGATTGTGGCTCTTTTCCAGAGGCATTCAAATTAACTCAATGTCTGCTCACCATCCTATGGAAATAAAATTTGTGCACCTTCAGCTCAATAACAGGAAAAAAAGTATCCATGATTTCAAGTGACAAGTGATAACTCTGTGCCCAGTGGCCACCCTGTATTAGATAATCATAACTAAGAATGAAGAGTGAAAGTAGTAAAGATGACAACTCCAGATGACTGATCCTAAAGACCCGGTCACGAATGATGGAGGAAATGAACTTAGTTTCTCCACAAATGCTGCCATAGCCATAGAAGTGTTTTATTTCAGATCTGGACGAATAGAAATGATTAGGCCAAAAAGTTTGTTACTGGCCTTCTTAAAGTAAGTAATGCTGATGAGAATTGGTGTTCATAATGATAACAGTGCTTAACTATATCCATACTACAGTTAACTCCACTTAACTGTGTACATAATGTCTGAATATTTAACAATGAGAATGTGTTCTCTATTGAGGTGTGTTTTCTTGATTGCATTTTCTCAAACCTTACGTTTATTAAATTCATGTTTACACAGTGTTGAAGGGGGTGTTTTCAGAGATAGTCAGTGCACTGGTGATTATCTCCAAAACGTCTGCAGATTCTGAAATGATTCCTGTGGACTAGAAGGAAGCAAATGTCACACCACTATTTGGGAAGGGCATGAGAGAGAAAACAAGGAACTACAGATAGCCTTACCTCTGTAGTAGGGAAGATGTTTGAAACTGTTATAAAAGATATGATTTTTTTAAAAAATCAGATAATAATGATCCAATTGGGCATACACAGCATGGATTTGTAAATGGGCAGTCATGCGTGATTAATGTGTTGAAGGCTTTTTGGAGATGTTACTAACAAAATTGAGAAAGTCAATGGATGTAGCATACTTAGATTTTCAGAAGGGTTTTGTTCAATCTCTCCAACCCCCTCTTTGTTGATTGGTTAGAACAACTAAAGCACATGGCATGTACTGTATTAAGGATTGGCTAACACAGAAAACAGAATAGGAACAAAGGGGTCATTCTTGCACTGGCAGGCTCTGATTAGTGGAGACCAGAAGGATGAGTATTTGGTCCCCAATTGTTCACAATATATATCAATGATTTGGAGCTGAAGATCAAGTGTAATATTCTAAATTTGTGGATAACACAAAGCTGAGTAGAAATCTGTTATGAGAAATATGTAAAGTGGTTCCAGGAGGATTTGAACAGGCTTTCTGAATAGGCAAAGACATGGCAAATGAAATACAATTTGAAAAAACCTTGAAACACTTTGAAACAAATATGCAGAATATTTCTTAAAATGAGAAAAGTTGGAAAGCATAGGTTACAAAGAGACATGGGTATGCTTGTTGATAAATCATTGAAGGCTAACATGCAAGTGCAGCAAGTTATGCGGAAGGCTAAGAGAAGGTTGGTCTTTATTGCAAAAGGACTTGAGTACAGAACCAGAAAAATCTTGTTTCAATTGGAGAGGAACTTGGTCAGACTACACCTGAAGTACTGTGTGCAGTTTTGGTTCCTTATCTCAAGAAAATTATTGTGGCCCAAGAGGGAGTCCAATTAAAGTTTACCAGAGTTGTTCCAACATGGCAGGACTGTCCAATGAAGATAAATCAGCAACCTGGGTGTATATTCTCTTAATCTTTGAAAAATGAGAGATAATCTCATTGAAACTTACAAAATACTTAAAAGGATAGACTGAGTAGATGCAAATAAGATGTTTCATCTGGTTGAGGAGTCTAGAATCAAGAGGCATAATTTACATAAGGGGGATACTTTAGATCCAAGATGAGGAGGAACCTTTTAACTCATTGGAATGTCTATCTTTGGAATTCTCAATCACAGAGGGCTATGGAATATCAATCCTAAGTATATTTAAAGATTGAGAGATTTCAGATTATCACGGCATACAGTGTTATGGAGAAGGATTGGATAAAGGCATTCAAGTGTTGAATAAGCTATTATTATATTGAATAATAGGGCAGGTTTGACAGGCTGAATGACCTCCTCCTGTTCCAATGTTACTATGTTCCTTTATCTATATTCAGTGGTCAGTAGGCAGTTCAAAGTAAGATACTTAGAGATATACAGAGTAACATATTAATAGATTAACAATTTCAGGGCTGTGTAATTTCTGGGATCAGTCATTGTTGGGCGATTATAAAAATTCTGGTGACAGTCCTCTTTTAAGTGATCAGGGATCTATCAGGGAAGTTGTAGAGTTTGGATACGATCTCTCATGGAGTTTGTTTGAAGATTATTCCTTTATAGCATAACTATAGCTTTCTTTCTGGTCTATAGAAGACATGCTTATGTCATTTGAGCTTCCATAAAAGGGGTCCAGACTTCCAGCCATTTCTTTTGTTCCAGGCAAAGTTTATACATATGTTCTGACAAAAGTACCTCTTATAGAGCTTTCACCCACCTTTGCACTTGACGTGTGCTTCATCACAAGTTAATTCTGAGCAGTGACAGCTGTGCCAGCATGGATCCTACAGGGAAAGTTTGGGCCAGATGTTCTATGGAGTGACAATCTCACGCAGGTTACTATTTTGGCGCTTGCATTATAATTAAGAAGGGAACTGCACATTTCTGAGAGGAGATTCCGATCAGGTTCCTTCAGAAATGTGGGACTTTAATTCTGACAGTTCTCTGTCAGAATTAAAGAGCTGTCAGAGGAAGGCGGACACAAAAACCCTTTTCACAGCAAACAACTGTCATAATTTGACATTTAAAGGTCCACAGAACCACTTCAACAGCTGCTGTCAAATCATAAGAACATGAAGTAAATGAGATGTTAGGTCCTGGGAGGGAAGAGTGCCAGGTGAGTAGGCTGTTGAGGTGCGAGGTAAGTAGAATGCTGGAAAGGGTGCCAGCTGTGGAGGAAGTGGTGTGGCTGGGGAAGGATGCCAAATGTGTAAACAGCAGAGTCCCAAATAGAAGGGTTGCAGTTGGTAAAAGGGAAAGGTGCCAGATGAGCAGGATGCTGAGTTGGAAGAGGATAGGTGTCAAGGTGCAGATAGCAAGATAAGTGATGCAGCGTCATGGAGAGTGGAAGAAATTGGGTCTGCCTAAGAGTGAGGGTGGGGGTGTTGAGTCACATCCAATGCAGGGGAATATCAACAAGTTGGGTCTACTAGGAGATCCAGTTGGGCCCAGTCTGACGCAAGGTGTGTTGAGTCAGGTCCAGTAGGGGAGGGGGTCAGGTCAGGTCAGTCCAGGTCCAGCAGAGAATTCAGGTCAGATTCCAGGGTGGAATTGGGAGGTCGGGTTCTGCAGGATGGTGGTTCAGAGTCTGGGGGCTGTAAGTGGTCTGGGGGTTTGCAGTTGTGAGGCGGGTGTATAAGATAAGAGTTGAAAATGTGTTGCTGGAAAAGCGCAGCAGGTCAGGCAGCATCCAAGGGGCTGGAGAATCGACGTTTCGGGCAACAGCAGGGTGTATAAGATAAGCATAGTTGCTGTTAAATAGTTACTCAGGAGTTAGACTGTGTATTTAATAATCTAGGCAAAAAATTAATAATCTAACTTTTCCTGGGTGACTTTTACTTAATTTCATTGGAATTCTCAAATCTTGGAGGAATTGTTCGGTGAAAAGTCCTATTTCCTACAGGATGGATTTCATACAGTTTCCAGGTGTAATTCTGACCTACGCTGGAATAATGACTGTCTGGCCAATGGAAAATCCAAACTTTTGTTCCTTTGTCAATAATCCTAGCATGCATAACTTTCCAATAGCCCACTAACTGATGCTCAGAAAGGGTTGTCTGAGTTTTTTTTTGGTATTATAAACTGAAATGGAAATGAATTGTTCTAACTGAAACACCAGGAGTTTTGCAATTTAAATGTCTAGTGCTGCATACATTATTGTGCTGTGTGATACAGTATTGTTTTTTTGAAGTAGTTAAAGGGTGAAATTGAGACTGAGCAGCATCAAGAATCTTGAGTTAAAGATTCTGTCTGATAATACTGCTTAATTGGGTAAGCTGCAGCTTGTTAAGAAGGTGTTTGTGCCAAGAGCAGCAGAGAAGAAGAAACATCTAGAGTCTACAGACAGAAAGCATCCATTCTCTTCCTTTCATCATGTGGGATAAAAGACAGAAAAACCGAAAAGACAGAATTCTGAAACAAAAGAAAGCCTAAGCTCCCATGATCAACCGCTGAACTGAGGAAGTGAAAGAATTGAAAAGACTGAAAAATAATTTACCATCCTGTGCCCTGAAGTTCTGCTGTTTGGAATTTGATTTGCCTCATTTATATTTATCCCCCATGGTATATATTTTAAACAATTTGTCTTTTGTCTTTTTTAATCATGACTGAGTGTGTGTGTATTTGGGTATTTTGAAGTGATATAGTTTAAGTTCCATAAATTGGACATCTCCTCTTTTCACTGTTCTTGTTATCATTGTGTTGTACAATAAGTAATTATATTTTGTGTTTCTTTTAAAACCTGGTGTGAATTGTATTTTTTCCTGAGTAGCAGTCAGTTAGGCAAATTGGTGATTTTGGTATTCTCATTAGGATTTTATACACAGACATTTTGTGATAGCTTATGGAACAGTGGGTCAAAATTATCAGTGAACTCTTTCTGGTTAAATGATGACAGTATGAATGAAGAGGATAGAGCAGAACTAGAGCAGTGGTGTACACCTCTGTTCAGAGCCTCTTTGATATTTGCCCCTGTGAAACGCATTAGATAAGCTTCATGTGTTATCTAACAAGTGTTAATTGTGAAGGTTTGTTTCAATGTTTGCCACCATCACCGACCAATGTCTAATAACGTATTTCCCTTTCCAACGCCTCTTTCAGCCCTTCAGTGTGGCATTTTATCGAGAAGCAAGAACAGTAGATAAAGTACAATATGACCTCAGTTTTCTGGTGAAGATTGTGGGGCAGTCCAGATTTCAAATTAGAAATAAAAGTATTGCTGATGCCGCACGTCCAAAATATAAACAGAAAGTGCTGGAGACACTCAAGAGGTCATCCCGATTTCAAACTATTCCCTGAAACTTTTAAGGCTGCATTTGTTTTCATGATTGGGGAGTTATGGGCACCATCAGCATATTCACAGTTTCTCACTGGAAACCCAGAAGATTGAACACAAACTCCAGTGTTGGAATAGCTACACTAGTAATTAACTGATTGACAGCATTTGTCAATGAAAGGGGCTGGAAGCAAAGTCACTGCACTCACCTCGTCAGGAGAAATGTAGGTGCTTTTTCTTCTGTTTTAATCTTTTAGTTAGAAAAACATCTTAAGGGGGAGCGGTCATGTTCTATACAGTTCAGGGAATTACTGTTCTTCTCAAGTATCTGAAGTTTGATCATAGATTTAATCTGATGAATCACAATTGCTATTTATAAGATCCACTGGAAATATACTTTCCCGTTCACAGCATCTGAATTATTGAATTATTTTCAGCTGTGGGGTGCTTCCTGTCATTTGTCTCAGAATATCACAAAGGAATTTATGACAGGTTAAATAAAATGAACTTCCTCTGAGATCTAAGTGAGTCATATGCCACTGATTTCCAGGCTAGCCCCACAGATTAATAACAGATAACATGCTTTCTTAATAAATAGATTATATTTGCAGGTAGCAAAATGACTTGAATATTGGTTCTGCTAATGTAATATTTAAGTAAATATGTGCTGTAGCTTAATTTGTCCTATGACATATCCTGTTTTCAAACCTGGCCAGAGCTGTGGAAAATTCTGTTGGACCTTTCTAAATGAATTGTGTGCCTGGACAGTAACTTCCACACATTTGCTTAGTGCAAAGTATTTTAATCCACAGCATCTATTTTCGTTTCACCGTCAGGAGATGAATCAGAGTCTTCTGGTTCAAGATGTAATGGTGTTGAAAAAATGTTTGGGTTTAGTTTATTGTCTATTTTAGTGCTATCCTCATTATTTCAAGCACATTTATGCTGTGTAAGCTAGAAAGCTTAAAAAACCTCCAATTTACTCCGGAGTTAATCCATAATACGTATCCTACTGAGGAATCAAGTCAGTCAGCAGCATATTTAATACTAGCTACTCACAACTCATGCAAACCAGCAAGCAGTATAACCTTTTTATGTTGCAAACAATATGCATGGGATGATTATGCATTGTAACATCGGTGGCCAATTTGACAGAGGTAACAGGAGTCCTGTTGCAATACTTGAAAGTGGGAAGTGAGTCATTTCAATGGGCCAGGACCACATTTTGTTGGTACTTCTGAATTAACTGGCTACTGACAGAGCTGTCATCCAGAGTAGAGACAGTGGACCACATCCTTGAGTTACCAGTGACCATTGATGGTACAGCATCTGGCAGATGAATGCATGTTGTTGTTTCTGCATCTCTGTGTCTTTGAAGAAGGTATCATAAGGCAGATGGGTCCGCAAAAGGGGAGAGCTGTGTTCCTGAGGACAGATAGTTCTATTAAATGGAATAGCTATTCCTACCAGGATACCCCTCCACGAGATAGAGTGTCTGAAATGGGGGCCCTGAAAATCTCTGAAATTTTACCAGCCTTCCCACCTCCCAGTCTGACCCAAAAAAGGCCAGTAAATTTCAGCTGTATGAATTAAGTGACAGAAATGAATCAGGTTAATATTAGAGCATGCTTTCTGTGTAGCAGCCTATTGCCCAATACTTCTCTCAAATGTTAACTCTTGTCAAGATGAAGTTTATTCTTCCATTGATAATATAATTCAACAACTGAATATGAAATGGTACAGTTAGATCTTTAGGAAGTATTCAGTCAAATTTCCAAGAAAGGCTTAAGATAAACCAAAAGTAATGTAACTTTAAGTGAAACTTGCATGCCAATAAGAAATTTGTAAAAAGGAATACATCAGTGAGATCAAGAAAGGCTGAGATGGATTACCCCAGCAATTGAAGTATAGGGCTTTCTGGACCTAATCTACAATTGTTATAATATGTTTTGTAGGATATGAGTATCACATGCAGACAGCATTTGTTGCCCAGCCCTAACTACCCTCAAGGTGGTGAGCAACAGCCTTCTTGAATTGTTGTAGTCAATATGGTAGAGATTCAGGTTCTGAAACTGAGTGGAGTAGATTTTAAACTTGCCATATGAGTACACATGTGGTAGTGTGGGTTAGCTGCCATTATGAAAACTACATGATATTTGTTCAAAATATTTCAATCAAAATGAAATTTGGCTCTTTTCTTTCTCAGGTGAAAAATCTGCAATGCCAAGTGTAAGTTGATAAAATGCATAAAGATTAATGATAATAAAGTGGAGGAGAGAGAGCAAAAAATCAACTGAACGAAAGGAAGCACAATTTAGAATTGATGTCAGAAGTAAACTTGCTTTGTTATGAAAACTTTTCAAAAGGTCTCCCAGACAAGTTGATAGAGATGAACATTTTTATATTTGTTCAAAATGCAATCAGATGAACCGATGAGTTGCCTGGAATTTTTTCAAACTTGAATAATCAACCTATTGGGTTTTCCTCATTCCTATAAATTGTGTGACTTTATAATCTTGAGGATAGCATTTAATTGTTAGCTAAAATTGCCCTTAAGGCAACTGAATGTCAGACTTGAGTTCTGTATTATAAATAATATTGCCATGTATCATATAAAAATAAGAGTGATTACAATAAAAATATTATCTTGGATTCAGTTAACAATAAACCACTCAAGCATCAGTTTATGATATCAGCAGAATTATTCAGCTTTTTGCAATTTTTTTCCACCTACTGATTATTTCCATGTAACAGACTCAGAATACTATGTGTTTCTATTGCTGGATGTTTCTTGGAACAAGCTATCAGCCTGTCACCAGAGGCTGTACCTTGAGGGATGCTAGTCCACTTTAAGCATAGCTAATCAAGCAACTCTTCCATGCTCACCACCTGCCACAGGCAGATCAGAAGGATTTACAGGTTAATAATCAATTTGTTCGGCCATACTGCAAACACATCTTCCGTGGCCATCCAGTCCTAAGTGGAACTCAAACCCAGAGCTTTTCGCTCAGAGACAGGGATTTTACCATTAGGCATAAGACCCTCCCTGAATAGTTACTGGGTCAAAATTCCAGTAAATGAACAGTGAGGTTCTGGTGGAACAAATGATGCCATTTAGTTTAAATTATGCAAGAGAGTAGCCATAGTAATTTTGTTTGTTCACATCATTATTGATTGGAAAGCAGAGCTTCATGCATGTATGGGGTCACTTCGTTCTGCCGAAGAAAGATAAGTCCTACATTTGTATAGCACCTATTATGATCACAGGATGTCCCAAATCATTTTGTAGCACTTGAGTGTAGTGACTGTTGTAATGTAGGAAATGTGGCAGTGAATTGGTACTCAGCAACTCCCATAACCAGCAATGTGATAACGACAAAACTATCTGGGTGGCTGGCAGTTGGGAATAGATTGGGTTGGGATATCTGGTCAGCATGGACAAGTTGGACCAAAGGTACTGTTTCCATCTGTATGACTCTATGTTTGCAGGATAAATATTGGCCCAACTGCTGGGTATAACTCTCCAACATCACTTTGAGAGAGAACTCTTAAATTGCTTATAACCACCTAAAAACACATGAGACGTCAATTTAATGCTTCATTTGAAAGACAGCACTTACAACAGTTTAGCACACCCTCAGGACTGCATCGAGTGTCAAGATAGACTTTTGCAGACAAGTTAGGAACAGGGATTTTAACACACAACTCTCTGACTCAGAAGTGAGAATGAGCAAGCTGATATTTTACACTGATAAGTAACAATTTATTGATTGGAAAGTGTGACTGTCACCTAAGCCATGGTACAGTAATTTTAACATTTTTTTGTACCTTCACCAATTGTTGGCATTGCTGGTAAGCATTTATTGCTCTTCTTAATTGCTCTTGACTCAATGACCTGTCAGGCCATTTCAAAGGGCAATTAAGAGTCAACCACATTGCTAAGGGCTAGAACTGCATATCAAACAGATTAGATATAGATTACAAGATTTTCTTTCTAAAAAGATATTGATGAACCAGTTTTTACAAAATCTAGTCATTGTATAGTTACCTTTACTAAAGCTAACTTCTAATTCCAGATTAATTTACTAGCTGAATGTAAAATCTTCAAAAGTTATGGTTAGTTGTGAATTTATGTCACCAAAACACAGTCTATGAGTAGAAACTCACCAGATTGAGAGATGTGGGCAAAGGCGAAATGAGTGGCGGAATCAGGTTAGATGATCATTTTTATACATGATCGTGTCCCCACAACTTCCCTACTTTGTTCAAGTGGTGTTGCAAGATTCTTGTCATTGAGTGGCAAGTTCACAATTGATACTCTTTATTGCTGGTTATGTGAGTGAACAGTCTAATTCGCCATAGATTGAAATCTTACCAAACTGATTGTACAAACTAGCCATCGGAAAAATTCGACATGGAAACCTGAACAGGTTATTGGCTGGGTTTAACCCTCCGTTTTCTCCAAAAGATCTCCATGTTGGATGTCAGACACCAATATCTCAATACTTCAGTTCAGACTACATTGACAGCTATCATTGCAATTCTGCAGCAAGGACTGTTTGCCCAGGAACAGACACTTTTCATTTGCTGTCATTGTGCTCACTAACTCTGGATGGGGCTGTAAAGCACAAAAAATTAAGGCAATGAAAGGCAAGGAAGCAGCAAGCATCCAGAGTCGGCTTAGAATGAATGAGTAAGTGAAGAGCCCAAAGATACAGTCAGGTCTACCTCATGAACTGGGTCTGTACCTGATTATGAAGTGTCTTAGCTGCAGCCTTACAATGATATTTGCCAGTGAAGCCTGAGTTGCAGAATTGATCAGCAGAATTGTCCTGTTAGTGGATTGGAGATATACCATGAGGATTCATGAGGACTGGCCAGCGTCCATGTATGTGAGGTGTCTGTGGATGGTGACCATGAAGCCTGCCTGAGTTTCTCCAATGGCAGTTTTGATAAGATCACAATCTGTGATGACTGGTAATAAATGATTTGGATAGCACTGTGACACAGTGGTTAGCACTGCTGCCTCACAGGTTCTATTGCAGCCTTGGGTGACTGTCTGTGTGGAGTTTGCATGTTTTCCTGTGTTCACAGGAGATTCCTCTGGGTACTCCAGTTTCCTTCCACTGTCTGAAGACATGTAGGTTAGGTGCATACACCATGCAAATAATTGCCTCATAGCAGGCAGGGATGTGCAGGTTAGGTTGGATAGCCGTAGTAACAATTCCAAGTGGTGTTATGGGGATGGAATGCATAATGGGTAAAATGCCCTTTGGTGTACACTTAACAGGCCGAATGGCCTCTTTCTGCACGAGAGGAATTCTATAATTCTCTCATTTAACAAGGAATGTCGATTGGAAACTCTGATGTCTAGTGAGAATCTTACTGCCCTGATTGAGCAAACTATGGAATTAATGGTGAGATGACTGTCTCGCTTGATTGTACCACTCATCACACTGTAGCCCACATCAGTCACAGCCTGGTAAAATTCTGCCTCCATCCCTTCCAAGTGGATTCAGTACAAATGTTTCATTTGGTACCCAATGTCTATATTATACTGTTTGGTGTCAATGTGAAAGCAAGTCTGCAACAAAAATGTCTGATCTCACCATCAACCAGAAAATCAAAGTTACAAAATAACATACTTTCCATGACAATCTTGTCAACTGTGATTGGGGAAAGGGTACAATTACAAGAAAGCTGCTTGAGAGTTTCAGATAACATCTTGTTTGAACAAGATACAAGCTTTGAATGTTATCTGAACTCAGGGTGGTATTTTTACTGTAAAATTCAGAAAGCTAAATTATGGAAAAGTTATAAAATTTAAAAAGCTCTATTACACAAAAACATGTTGATTTTCCAGCAGATGAATAATTTGGGTAACCTACTTAACTATTTTTTATACCTCTGCAATGATGAAGCCAAACCGGACTGCTTCAGAGGAAAGGTATTTCAGACATGGCACATCTCCGCCATGTTGTAGCTGCAAAGTGAATGAAAATATTCAATGCTTACATTATGAAATTTCAAACCAATTGAGAGTACAGATTCTTAGGCTCAGTCAGTCACTGTTGTACCAGGGAGAAGAAAAGAACTGCTTACGGGTTAATCATCAATGGGAGCACAGTTGAGGACAGAATAGCAGTTAAAGGAACAAAGTTCTTGTGCAGAACTGGAGTCTTGCTAATGAGTTAAATGCTCAGAAAATGGAGTGAAGGGGTCTTTGATTGAAAAACAGGAAGCCCCAACTTAATCGGGCAGAACATAAGCAACAATTTGGACTTGAAGCCACAAGGCATGGGAAATTGTGTTTCACTAACTTGATTGAGTTTTTGTAGAAGTAACAAAGAGGTCTGATGAAGGCAGAGCAGTGGATGTGACCGACAAGAACTTGAGTAAGGTGTTCAACAAGGTTAGATCACATGGAATACATGGAGAAATACATGGAGCCATTTGGATATAGAACTGGCTTGAAGCTAGAAGACAGATGGTAGTGGTGGAAGGTTGCTTTTCAAACTGGAGGCCTGTGAGTAGCATTGTGCCACAAGGATCAGTGTTGGGTTCACTGCTTTTCATCATTTATATAAATGATCTGATGTGAACACAGGAAGTTTGTAAATTTGAAGATGACACCAAAATTGGAGATGTAGTGGACAGCGAAAAGGTTATACCAGAGTGCAACAGTACCTTGATCAGATGGGCAGATGGAGTTTAAATTAGACAAATGTGAGGTTCGTGTTTTGGAAAGGCAAATCAGGGCAGGACTTATGCACTTAATGGTAAAGTCCTGGGAAGTGTTGCTGAACCAAGAGACTTTGGGGTGCAGGTTCATAGTTCCTTGAAAGTGGAGTCGCAGGTAAACGGGATAGTGAAGAAGGTGTTTGTTATGCTTGGCTTTATTGGTTAGTACATTGAATATTGGAGTTGTGAGGTCATGTTGTGGCTGTACAGGACATTGGTTAGACCACTTTTGGAATGCCGTGTTCAGTTCTGGTCTCCCTGCTATGGGAAAGATGTTGTGAAACTTGAAAAAAGTTCAGAAAGGTTTTACAAGGATGTTGCCATAGTTGGAGGGTTTGAGCTCCAGGAAGAGGTAGAATAGACTTGGGCTATTTTCTCTGAAATTCAGAGTCTGTGGGTGACATTATAGAATTTTATAAAATCATGAGGGGCATGGATAGGGTGAATAGCCAAGATCCTTTCATGCAGAGTGGGGGCTCCAAGACCAGAGGGCATAGGTTTAAGGTGAGCAGGGAAAGATTTAAAAGAGACCTAAAGGGCAACCTTTTCATACACAGAGTGGTGGATGTAAGGAATGAGTTGCCAGTGGATGGTACAATTATAACATTTAAAAGGCATCTGGATGTGTATAGGAATAGTAAGGGTTTTGAGGAATGTGGGTCAAATGCTGGCAAATGGGACAAGATTAATTTATTATATCTGGTCAGCATAGACGAGTTAGACTGAAGGGTTTGTTTCCATGCTGTAAAGCTTTATGATTCTATGACTCTAAGGCTACATATTTGATGAAAGCATGGTGCAAAATTTAAATGTGCCATGGACTTTCCAGTTGTATTAAAAAGTTAATAATAAATACCACTTCTGTAGCTTATAATGTTTAGTTGACGTTGCTTTTATTTGGAACAAATCTTAAAATGTGAAATCCTATTCCATGACCTTTTTCCTAGGCTAGTGGCTATCTGTGAGAATGGTATCAAAGGCTGGTTGAATCGACCTCCATTATACTTTCAGGATGCTCATTCCAGATCGTAACCACTTGCTATGTAAAAAAGAATTTTCTCATAGCACCAAAACTCCTTTTGGCAATCCTTATATTAGTATCTTGTGGTTATTGACCATTCCACTAAAAGGAAATACTCTGTCTACATATTCTGTCTAAATCCCGTATGATTTCAAACACCTCAATCAAACCTCCTCCCAAACCTCTCTTCTCTAAGGAAATCAAATCCAGTTTTGGGGGTCTATCTACAGAATTGAAATATTTCATCTCTGTAACTTCATAAAGTTTCTTTGCATCATCTTGAAAGCCTTCACAACTTGCCCAAAGTACAATGCCCATTCCAGACACAATGTTCCATTTTGGACAAAACTAAATTTTATAAATACGCAACATAACTTCCTTGCTTTTGTACTCTATGCTACTATTTATACATCCCAAATACAGGAGCCCCATGATTGATTAATGTCTGACTTACGAATATTCATACTTACCAATGCAGTCTCATACAGGGGTGTAAGTTTAAATATCTGATATACAAACATTTCTTGTACTTACAACCAGAAGCTTTACATTGTCTTGCATTGTGATCTGACTTGCGTATAAGTCAACTTGCAAATGGGCTCAGGAATGGAGTTTGTTCGCAACCAAAAGACTGTTATAAACACTTTCTCAACCTCCCTGCCACTATCAATGATTTCTGCATGTATCCAACCAAGTTTTTTTTGCACTTGTACTCCTTATAGAATTATTTTATAATGCTTCCCCTCAGTCTTCCTACTGAAATGTATCATTTCATATTTTTCTGTAGTAAACTTTATCTGCCACCTGGTCACCTCCATTCCATCAGCCTGTCAATGTACTCTTGATGTTTATCACTCTTCAGTTCCTGCTTCACAACAAAGTTTTGTGTCAGCCTTAATTATTGTACCCTGGAGACCCAAGTACATGCCATATTGACAGGTCAAGAAATGCTTTATTTATGAAATTTATGATCACTTGTTTGGTCACTTTAGATACATTCTTACTGTTCTAAGACAAATGATCACAAACTCTCTACTGGACTAAATCTACTAGATTATCACATTTGGTATTCCCAGTAATACAATCTAAAATTATTTGAGATACATTTTGTTTTCTTGCAGGCTTTAAACACAGTAAATATTTTAGTTTAAAGAACAACTTTGTGGTGTCATTATGTTACACATACTCTGTATATTAATTCATCCTCCCCTTTACATCCATCTTGTGTTATCTTGCTCTATTTTATATATTATATCCTCTGTCTGGACGGTCCCACCAGGGGCAATGTCTTCTAGAATCATAGAATCCATACAATACAGAAAGAAGCTATTCAATCCATCAGGCCCTCTGTTGAGTAACCCACCCACCGCATCTCTGTAACCTTGTATGGAGTTTTCACTCTGGCTCATCCACCTAACCTGAACACTACAGGGCAATTTCATTTTAGCATAGCCAACCCACCTAACCTGCACATCTTTGGACTGTGTGCGGAAACTGGAGCACCCAAAGGAAATCAAGGTAGGCATGAGGAGAATGTGCAAAATCCACACAGGAAGTTGCCCTGTAATTACACTACTAAACTTTCCTATTAAATTAAGCATATCTATTATACCACTCTTCAACTCAACCTGTCCTTATAACATACCCGAGCAACATATCTTTCTTGAATTTTTGCCTTAAACTGAACACAGCATGCTCAATTGAGTCAGATCGAGACTTAGTACAATTGAGCAGAATTTCCTCACTTTTTAATACCAAGTTGCTCTCAGTCTCAATAGCCCATTAAACTTTTCCAATACATTTAATACCTGTGTATTTGTGTACATAGACACCTTAATCCCTTAGAATTCCTGGTCTCCCACCTCTGAAACTATATTTCAATACACCTTTCTCCAAACCAAAGTGGATAACATTCAGTGATTGATTTCTGAAAGGAACTTGTCACCTCTAGAAATTACAAAAGGACCATTAGTCAACATCTTTTAATCATTTCTGAATCAAATCAAATTTAAAGTTTAAAGATCAACGTATCAACTCACTGCATAGTAACTGCGGGTGACAATGTACAACAGCCAGTCTCGTGGTAATAAATCGATTTGCTGCAGCTCCTCAATCTGTCGAGCTAATAAAATGACAGAAGTAAAGTCAATCTTTAGAAGAAATGTCAATCATTAATTAAGTAGTAAATGCTAAGTGAAAATATTTGAACATCACTGATAATAACTCATTTTCTGAACAAAATATCTGTCTTTTATGTATGCTATAGAGTCACAGAGTCATACAGAATGAAACAGACCTTTCGGTCCAACTCGTCTCTGCGAGCCAACTTTTCCAAACTAAACTAATCTCATGTGCCTGTATCTGGCCTATATTCCTCTAAACCTTTCCCATTCATGTACCTACTGAAATGTCTTTAAATTTTGTAACACTACCTGCATCTACCACTTCATTCCATCTACAAACCACCCCCCCACCCCCCCACCCCATGTGAAAACATTGCCCCTCGGGACCCTTTTAAATCTTTCTCCTCTCACTTAAAAATGGACCCGCTGATTTTGAACTCCCTACCCTAATTGCATTTTGTGGCACAATTAATAGTTTTATCAAGCAAAAAGCCAGACAAGAAAGATGCAATTATCATACTTTATGACTTACTATAACACTTTCTTCTTTATTGCACTGAAATGCAAATACAGAGATAACCTAAAAATAAGGGACCATAGTTTAATGGAAATGAATGCATCTGAACATTGCTGACCGTTATTAATGATGAAAACAGTCAGCAGATTCTTACAAGAAAGACAGAGCCTGTAAATTGTGGATCACCATACGTTTCTGGCCAAATGTGTCCTACTCCCTAATTAGCTTCATAAAAATGCATAATTCCCTACAGTAGATTTCCTGTGGGCAATGACAAATAGAAGAGAATGGAAAAATGAGATTCTCAACATCAAGAAAAATAAGTCAAATTTTCTGCAGGAGGTTTGAATGACTAGATGAGCATTTTCACTCATGAGATTTCTTCTCTCAAACATTCTAGATGTCCCCTGCTTCACTCTGGCTGCGACACTAAACCCGGTGGAAGCATCAGGAGTATGAACCTGGATCTGACCAGAACACTGTCAGCATGTCTAGGCCCACAGACATAAATGTTCTTGTGGTCATCCACCCAAAAGTCCAAGACCACCAGGCTCCACTATATGGCAGGCACCTTCTACCCCATCTGTGGAAACTGAGACACAATGTAGACATAGTAGGAAGGAAAGGAAAAAGAAGACCATTTGAAGGCACATAGATTGTATTGGTGATGCATCAGTCTGAATAAAAGCTCACATTTGTAAATACATTTTCAATTTACATCATCACCTGACTTATCGATTGTCAAATCAGCTGCCCTACATGAATTAAGTTACCAAGGCAACCCCTTAGTGTTACATGATATTAGAACCATGTCTAAAGACAGCTACTCTTTCCATAATCAAAAAGTGGTGCTGGAAAAACACAACTAGTCAGGCAGCATCTGAGGATCAGGAGAGTCGATGTTTCAAGCATAAGCAATTCATCAGGAATGTTGGATGGTTGGTTAAGGGGGCTGAGAGATAAATGGGAGGGGGTGGGGCTGGGGAAGGTAGCTAGGAATGCGATAGGTAGATGAAGGTGGGGGGTAATGGTGATAGGTCAATGTAGAGGGTGGAGCAGATAGGTGGGAAGGAAGATGGAGGCATAGAACAGTTCAAGAGGGTAGTGCTGAGTTGGAGGGTTGGATCTGGGATCTGGGATCCAAACACCTCATCTACTGTGTCCGATGCTCTTGATGTGGTCTCTACATTGGGTAGACAGGATGCCAACTTGCAGAACGTTTCAGAGAACATCTCCAATACACGTATACTGATCAGCCCCACCCAATGAATTCCCTCCTACTCTGCCAAGGACATGCAAGTCCTGCGCCTCCTCCACTGCCAAATCCTAGTCACCTGACACCTGGAGGAAGAAGACATCATTTTCCGCTTTAGGACCCTCCAACAGATGGGATCAATGTCAATTTTACCAGTTTTCTTATTTCCCCTACCCCCACCTTACCCCAGATCCAACCCTCTTGAACTGTCCTACCTGTCTATCTTCCTTCCCAGCTATCCACTCCACCCTCAAATCTGACCTATTGCCATAACCATCACCCCCCATATTCATCTACCTATCACATTGCTAGATACCTTCCCCTCAGCCACAAACCCCTCCCATTTAATACTCAGCACCTTTGCCCACACTCACCACCCCAACCTCACATTTCTGATGAAGAGCTTATGTTCGAAACGTCAACTGTGCTGCTCCTTGGATGCTGCCTGACCGGCCGTGATTTTCCAGTGCCACACTTTGACTCTGATTTCCAACATCTGCAGTCCTCATCTTCCCCTACTCCTTCCATAAAACCCATCATAGCATAATCTATTGACAACATGTAGCATCACATTTTACAAAGGCTTCGAACAGGCAATTTTTAGCATTAAACTTATTTCACAACAAAAGCAAAAAAAGCAAAAAAAAGAATAAATAAAAGAGCTGCATTTGCATTTGGGAATATACAGGGTTTATTTGGCTTTTCAGCACCAACATGTTTATTGTCAATGAATGATGACTTCGGAGCTGAAAATGTGTTGCTGGAAAAGCGCAGCAGGTCAGGCAGCATCCAAGGAACAGGAGAATTGATGTTTCGGGCATAAGCCCTTCTTCAGGAATGCCCGAAATGTCAATTCTCCTGTTCCTTGGATGCTGCCTGACCTGCTGCGCTTTTCCAGCAACACATTTTCAGCTCTGATCTCCAGCATCTGCAGTCCTCACTTTCTCCAATGAATGATGACTTCACCAACTAAGTTCCATTGGAAGCATATGTCAGTTCAGTCATGTCTAGACTGTTGTGCCTGGCACTACTGTGCTCTATCATGCTGAAGGTGATCTTCCTTTTGGTCAACATCTGTCCTCCGTCTCGGAGGAACTGAACAATATCCAGGTTTGGGCTGATAAGAACATTTGCACCACACAAATACCAAACAAGAGAGAACCTAATCTTTATACCTTTACACCTTTTTCACTTCACACCATGCAGACCTAAGCAGACCACTTGATTGGTGCAACATCAATAAGTGTCACTTACTCCTTCACCAATGCACAGTAGCAGAAGGGTATACTATCTATAAGATGCATTGGAGAAATTCACTATGGTTCTTAGACAGCACCTTCCAAACCAATATCTGCTACCATCTCAAAGGTCAAGGGTTGCAGATACCTGGGAACACTACTACCTGTAAGTTCCTCTCCATGCCACTTACCTGACTTGGAAATGTATCACTGTTCCTTCAGTGTCATTGGGTCAAAATCTTGGAACGGCCTCCCTGACAGCAATGTGGATGTAACGAGCCAAATACAGCAATTCTAGAAGCCAGCTCACTACTAAACTCTCAACAAAATTGAGGGATATGCAATAAATGCTGGCACAGCCAGCAATGCCAATAGCTAATGAACTTTTTTTCAAAAAATTGTGCATTTAATTCTCTATTGGATTAGATATAGGGTTAGGGTTAACAGCATCCAGCAGTATCTGCTATCAGTTTGACTTGCTCCGACACCCTACAACATAAAAAGAAAGCTGTTTCCCTCAGAGTCATTAAAAGTGAAAGCTGATAAAATGGCAGTGAATGAAAAAGTGCACCTGTGACCCAGTGAACTGAATAAAAGCAAAATATTGTAGATGCTGGAAATCTGAAACAAACTTAGCAGACCTGGCAGTATCTTTTGAGAGAGAAACCGAGTTAATGTTTGAGTCTGATCTGTCTCTTCTTCAGCACTCTGATGTTTTGAAAGACACACTGCACTCAAAACGTTAACAAGGTATTTTCTTAAATAGAACCACATCAGAAACTTAGCACAAGGAGGTGCGATTGCAGGAATCTGCGAATAATACTGCAGACTGCATCGGTCATGTTCATTAATTCACAGGGAAGTTACTTGTATGAATCCATAGATTAGGAATTAATCAGGGTGCACAGTTAATCAGCAGTATTGTAGAAGCAGGTCCTATCTGTCACACACTGAACAGAATAAGGGAATAAATAAGTCACACTGTATTTGAATATTTTCAAAGTTTTCTGATTATGGAGCTGTTACCTTATCCTGCACAAAAAACAGACTTGTTGTAAAAACACATTATTCTGCTAAAGGTATTTTGGGCAATTTGAGAGTTTCTACAGGTAGTATCTTAATAGTGCACCTAGCCATCTTGTGTGAATGCCAGCAAATTACACCAGTTTTCCTGGCTGCAGTGCTATTCCATCTATTGCACCAAATTCTAAACTTAAATATAAGACTAGTCTACCTCTACTAAAAGATGGCACAACTACAGTATTTTTGTTTTAGAAACAAGAACACAAATTGTTGGAAAAACGTAGCAGGTCTGGCAGCATCTGTGGAGAGAAAGCAGAGTAAACGTTACAGGTCCAGTGACACATTTTCAGAATGTTCTACCTTCTTATACCATTCTGAAGAAGTGTCACTAGACGTGAAACATTAACTCTGCTTTCTGTCCATAGGTGAGGCCAGGCCTGCTGAGTTTCTCCAGCAATTTCTGGTTTTGTTTCTGATTTCCAGCATCTGCAGTTCTTTGGTTTGTTGTACAGTAATTTATCATCAGCTTTATGTATAAAAATGTTACATATTTCCATTCAGTACATTTTATTCTGAAGTAAAAATTATGTGATGATACTATGGCTTTAAGAGGTGTATGTTGTCGGTTTTTTTTAATGAAGGAAGGTTTTAAGACAAGATGTAAAAAGCTATCTATCGAAAGTTCACAAGGAAACAGCTTGTGAAGCCTTAGATTTTTTTTCAAAATTGGAACAATTGAAGCAACCTGAATGGGAGGGATAAGCTCTCACAGAACCAGGATTTTTAGTTTTGGTTTTTCAGTAGCAGCTGCTGGGGCCTTGATGCTGGATATGGAAGCTGTTTCTCCTCTCTCTGGGTTATAGCTAAAAGCTGGAGGTTCTCTTCCTGATGCTAGAATTACATGCGAGAATTACATGTTTCACTGAACTTGCCTTTGACCGGGATGTGTTCATGGGATGTTATTATACTGGACCAGTTATTGTTTAGTAGTTAAATAATCTACTATTCGGTTAAGTTTTCTCAATGGAGTTAATTATACCAATTTCTTCTTCATTTTGCTATATTTTAATTATAGTGTACGATAAAATATAGTGTACGCTGCTTCAAATCTGGTAGTTTGACCAATCACACTGCACCTGGAATGCTATGCCTGGCATTTGCCTTTACAGTAAGAAACAGTTAAGAGTCTAGTCTAACTTAATTTATTTTGAGGGGGGTTTGGTCTGGTCCATAAAATGAAACACCCTGAAATTTCAGAGAAACTTCACAAATCTAATCCCTAAACTTGCAATATGTCCCTCGATCATTAATACTAACTGGACTAAGCAACAATCACTCAATTAAACCAGAAACAAATATTAGAATTTTAAGAAAGGATCTAAAATCCAAAAAGTTGAAACAGGATGTAAAATGTGATTGAAAAACTGTCGTTGATTGCTTTTAAAGAAAACAAAGGAGTTCAAGGAGGAAGCAGATGCATGTGGTTATAAACAGGACATGTTTGCCTAAAGTATTAACAAATCTGAATTCTTTATTTTATTAGGGCCACAGTAGTTCTCATTTTATAAACTAAAATTTCAGTCATCCTACAAATTTCTCATTATTCTTCAATATCACATTGGAGAAGGTTATTTGCTGGATGATCTGATTGTGAATGACAAACTCCCAGCTGGGCAAATAATTAGAAATAGCTACCGGAGATCAGATGCCGCCCCATGAGGGTTAAGGAAAATTATAGTAAGAAGAATAACATTCACACATATGTTAGAATCTCATTACAAAGTGCTGCATGGGAAAGCAGAATCAAGAGAAAATCATTACTTAAAGTGAAAGTATGCGTAAACAATTTCTTTTCAAACGGATAGTTATACACTTAATTTTTGATGTAGTTATATATTTGTAAAACATGGTAGCAATAAATAAACTCAGTAGTTTAAAACATGATGAGGAACAATGCCCAGCTGTGAATGATCAAATATCACACACATGTGACTACCACTTGTTATTAACAAGCAAGCACATCTTTTGAAGAGTGGAACTTTTGGTATCATAAAATCTTTTCTCTTGTTCTGACACTTTTCTCCAGTTGCTTGCAATAGTTAGCTGCTTACTGAAGCATAATTCTTCCATTATCTTGCCTAAGTCATCATTATTCACACATCATCCAACACAGTCAATACGAGTAGCTGTGGAGATCCTGCACAGACTCGATGTTCAATTAGACATATTTCTACAGAATCTTATGGAAAGTGATGAGAAGCTGGAAAAATAGCTGACTTTCACATGACTAAGTTCCATAAGAGTACAATTCTTGCAGCCCTAGTTGCATTCAGTCCATTATAACTCTAATATCCTTTAAAGAAGGAAATCTATTGTGCTTACCTGGTATGAGCCAGATCTGACTCCAGACCCCAGTAATATGCTTGACTCTCATTGCCCTCTGAAACCGTCACTCTCCCACTTTCACAAGGGCAATTAGTGATGTGCAATAAATGTTGGCCTTATCAGTGATACTCACATCATGTGAATCAATAAGAAAATACAGACTATTGAGCTATCCTGAGATCCCCTTGGTTAGTATTTTCTTTAATTCATTTTTTAAGGTACCGAGCTAGATGAGCAAAACCCACTACATATGGCTATAATTGAATGAATAAAAGAATGAGTAAATCCTTAGTGATAAGATTGTAGTATATTTGATGTGCCTTTCATCCTATGTTCCCTGTTTGAGTTATTAATGGTGGGTATTTGCCAAACCGAAATTTTCCATCACAAAATAAATCAAGTACAATAACAAAAGCACTCTGTCATTGCCCAGCATGAATAACTTTAAGGCAGTTTCCGCTTCATTCAGAATGTATAATGGTGCCACTCATGTGGCATGCAAATAGATGCTCATTCCTTTAGTTTGCAGAAGTAATAAGCTCAGGACATAGTTGCCAATATCAATGTAAAACCTCAGGACCTTGCAGAGAAATATTGATACCCAATAAATTAATCAAAGGTGGTCTCTCCTGTGGTAAGTATATCTGAACTTTTGAAAATGGAGTTCATCTGTTGAGAAAAGTCAAGGGTCAATATTCTTTACAACATTGCTTTTTTAAACATTTTTAAAAAAATAATTCACATGTTGGGCGCATTGCTGGATGGGCCAAAATTTACTGACCATTCATAATTATCCAGAGAGCAGATGAGAGTCAACCAAATTCCTGTGGGTCTACAGTCACATGTAGGCCAGGCCAGGTAAGGGCAAATGTTTCCTTCTGTAAAGGGAGCAAGTGGACCAGATGGGTTTCTCCCAAAAATCAACAATAGTTTCATGGTCACTGTTGGGGTGGCACCATGGTCATGGTCACCATGGGGCAGCACGGTTGCTCAGTGTTTAGCACTGCTGCCTCACAGCACCAGGGATCCAGGTTCAATTCCTGCCTCAGGTGTAAAGCTTGCACATTCTCCCTGTGTCTGCATGGGTTTCCTCTGGGTGCTCTGGTTTCCTCCCACAGTCCAAAGATGTGCAGGTTAGGTGAATTGGCCATGCTAACTTGGCCATAATGTGAGATGCATTAGTCAGGGGTAAATGTCGGGAAATCGGTCTGGGTGGGTTACTCTTTGGAGGGTTGTGTTTCCACACTCGAGGGAATCTAATTTAATCATTATACTCTTAATTCCAGATTTTTAAAAATTGGCTTCAAATTCCACTATCTACTGTGGTGGGATTTGAACCCAAATCCCCACATCACCTAGGTCTCTGGATTAATATCACCTCCTCCTGCTAGTGTCACATCCATACCACTGTCATTGGCTGTGGGATGATGACTAACTTAATGTGAAAGAGATTAATACTTTATACAAACATCAATTGGAGCAGACCTTGAAAAAAACCAGACCAAGGAATAAAACTTAGTAAAGCATCACTTAATTCAAAGTAAACAGCATTTCAACAATATTTACAATATCATCATGGTGTTAACCAACATTCTATGGTCATTAAATTGTCCGTAGGCACCTGTATATGTGATTCTGTTTAGTTAATGATCTATCCTCTTCTGGTTACAATAGTTTCTATTGTGTATTTGTTTAATTGAATATGATAGTCCAGAATGATGAGCCAGCAAAATTATTCTGCAATGACATCTGCATATTGAGAATAATAAATACAAAGGACAACTTATGTTGAGGCTAAACAAAATCCAATTGCTCTTTATCTGTTATGGAAAAAAAGATTTGCATTTCCATTGTATTGTTTTGTAACCTCAGCTCTTTTTCTGGTAAGAATTGCTTTGTTTTTAGCAGACTGGCATGATCCAATCAAGGAAACACTCATTGATTTGTTATTAGAATGTACAGAACTTTATTCTTCAGTAATTGTACTAACCAATGCTAGAACCTTCTGAGGCAACTTGGTGAATGAACTTTTGTTCATGCTGAGTTGCAAAATCGTGCAAAATCACAGAGATGTCGAAAGGACAGAGCTTGTTCATTGACAAATCATGACAAGCTGGTGAAGAATGTAATCAAAAAGGCTAACAGAATGATGGCTCTTATCTTAAGGTGCCTGGAATGCAAAGGAAAGAAAGTGATGCTTCAGTTTTGTTGAACCTGAAACAGACCATTTGATTTTGGCTACCACACCTCAGAGGGTGGTATCATCTTGTAAAGGAAACCCATGAGCAGATTCAAAAGGACCAGGTTTTCAATGGTTAAGAGATAAGGATAGTTGTATAAATTTGGATTGTTTTTCCTTGAGGTCAAAAGGTTTGGGGTTATTTAATTAGCATGTTTAAAATTATTAAAGAATCACAAAGGTAAAACAGGTAAGCTATCTGCTGTGATAAAGGAATGCAAAGAAACAGCGACAATCTTAAAATAAGAGCGAGGCCACTGAGGAGTGAAATCAGAAAGTGATTTATTTCACACAAAGTTCGACAGCGATCTCGAGCCCTCTCCCCAGTAAAGGCTGAGAATGCTGGATCAATTGAAACTTTTATGAACAAAGCTGATAAATTATCAAAGGACATCAATCACAGACAGGTCATTATAGTTGAGACACAAATCTTCCATGATCCACTTGGATGGTGGAATAGATTCAAGGCTATTCCAATTCTCAAAATATTGGACTCCCTTGTGATTCTAATATATACAACCAAACTTACATATCTGAGGGCTTTTTGAAAGTCGAGATATATTATGTCCCATTTTCATAATAAAAGGATGAACATACTTACTGTAACTATAAGCATGAGCAATCATCTTGCAAAAGGATGGAAAATATTTAATAAAATAATAACAATTGGCAAGAAAGGCTCTGTGATCAGCTAGGCAAGAAATAACTCTCAGCAGCAGGATATTAAATGCCTTTCAGATGGGTGAAATGTCTCATTCTTTAATGATTGGTGAGTCAGAAATCAGTCACTTTTCCTGTTCCACAGCAGTTTTCACTATGAGTTTTGTGATTCTTTTTTATTCATGAACAAGCAATTGTGGTCTGTATTTTACAAATAACAGAACTGAAAATTGCTCAATGTTTCTTCATCAATAAACAAAAGGCTACATCAATTTGCTGTTCAGAGTCTAAAAATATGAAATAGTTACAAATGTTTAGAAGATGGCAGCTTGATGTGTCATCACACAATATTACCAATGCAACCTGCAAGAGTGTGTAAGGGTAGAGTATCACCTCCTTCACATTCTTCTCAGTCTCCACTTTCTCATCAGGGGATGTGGTAAAGAGACCATAGGCTTCACTACAGAGAGGAGAACAAAACTCAGAGGTCAAGTCATTGCTATCACAGGTCTCATTCCTTGCCAGTTTAATATCGACATTACATAAGGCTTGAGAAAAAAAGGCAGCTGCCTGCACATTTAGCAGCTCAGTATATACTGTAAAAAATGCACGAAGAGAGAAAACTTGCCCCAAGAATAAAAACAGTCAATAAATGTAAACAAGATTGCATATGCAATACAGTCACAAAATTCAGGAGACATTTTATTGGAAATCGCAATTTCCAAAATGAAAATAATTCCCATGTATGAATTGACGAGAATTCATTCTATTTTTTTTTTGATGGTGTTATTTCTTGTTAGGTTACAATTCTTAGAATGATCTCTCAAATGAATATTCATTTGTGTGTTTTGTAGTGTGCTGAAGCAGGCTATTCGAGAAATTGCTGCCAAAATCCAGATTATCCATAATTAAATCTACATCTGGGTGAATTTCATAGAAATATTGAAACAAAGCAGGAGTTGACTCAAAGAAGGAGTACCCTTCATCTCGCTCCACCATTCAATATGATCATGGCTTATCATTTAACTTAGTACCTGTTCCTGCTAACTCCTTCTTGAGAACATTGAACATTCTGGCTTCAACTGCTTTCTGTGACAGAGAATTCCATTGGCTCACCAGTCTTCAGTGAAGAAATTTCCCTCCATCTCAGTCCTAAACAGCTTACCTCATATCCTTAAACTGTGATTCCCTAGTTCTCAACTCACTGGTCATTTGGACCTTCCCTTCTGCATTTGTCCTATTTAGACCTGTTAGAATTTTATGGGTTTTGACATGATCCCTCCTCATTCTTCTGTTCTCCAGTGAACCCAGTTCTAACTGATTTAGTTTCTCTTCATCCTTCGGTCCTGCCATTCTAGCAATCAGTCTGCAAGCGTTTCCTGCACTCCCTCTGTCACTTAGAACATCCTTCTTCAGATAAGAAGACCAAAACTGCACACAATGCTGCAGCTGTGGTCTCATCAAGGCCCTGTACAATTGTGGCAATTCAAGTTCAATTACTCTTGTGCTTGAATCCTCTTGCTACTAAGGCCAACATTTGCCATCATCACAGCGGCAACTGCATGCTTACAATCAGTAATTAGTGTACAAAGACGCCCAGATTTTGTTGCACCTCCCCTTTCCCAATCTATTGCCATTCAGATATCACATCTGCCTTCCCCTGTTTTTGCCACCAAAGTAGATAACCTCACATTTGTTCACATTATAATTCATCTGCCCTGCACTGGCTCACTCTCTCAACTTGCACAAATTACACTGAAGTATCTCTGCATTCTCCTCATTGTTCATCATCTCACCAACCTTTACACCATCTGCAAACTTAGAGATTCTGAATTTAGATCCCTCATCTAAGTCATTCACATATATTGCAAAGAGCTGGGTTTCAATCACTGATCTCTGCAGTATCCCTCAAGTTACTGCCTGACTCTCAGAAAAAGACCTGTTTATTCCTATTCTTTGTCTCCAATTTGCCAGATATTTCATCATCCATGTTAGTATACTAACCCCATTCTCATGTCCTTCAGTGTATGTGCCACTCTTTTATGTGGGGCCTTCTCAAAAGCGTCCTGAAAGTTCAAATATACCACATTCAGTGGCTCCCCCTTATCAACTTTATTAGTTATGTCTTCAAAATATTCCAGTAATTTGTCAAACGTGATTTCCCATTCATAAATCCATGCTCTCTTTGTCTGACCTACTTTTCCAAGTGCTCTGCTTTCAAATCTTTAACAATGAACTCAAGTATTTTTCCCACTATGTCAGGCTAACTGGTCTATAATTTTATTTTCTATCCAATTTTATTTTTTAAATAGTGGGGATACCTGAGTTATGTTCAACCAATAAGATCTGTTCCAGAGCCAATAGAATCAAAATAGCATCCACCATTTCAAAGCCCACTTCCTTAAATGTTCTGGGAGATAGATTATTGGGTCCTGGAGATTTTTCAACCTTTAATTCCTCAATTTCTCAACACCATTTTCCTACTAACTGATTTCTTTCAGTTCTTCCCCCTTACTAGACACTGCATTCCCAAAGTTTTTGACATGTTACTTGTGTCTTCCTTTGTGTAGACAAAATCAAAATATTTATTTAATTTGTTTGCCATCTTTTTGTACAGCATGCCCAATCTACATTCAGACTAAACTTGCCCATAATTACAGCTGCACCTTCATTGCTTGTGTTTCTAATTTCCTGTTTAATGCCTTCGTCAACATTACCACAACAGCTTGGGCGTCTATATACAACCACACTATCTGTTTGGTGTTTCTAAATTGTACCCACATAGATTCCAATTCATAAAAGCTGATTTCCTTTCATAATAATAGAGAGGAGGATTTTCTGGAGTGCTTACACGATGGTTTTCTGGCCAATCTGTTGGAACCAGCTGGAAATCATGGCGTCCTACACTGGGATTTGTATATTCAGAAATGAGTAATTAGCAATTTAGCTGTGTGAGATCCCTTGGGGAAGAGTGCCCATAATATGACAGAATTCTTCATTAAGGTGGAGAGTGACTTGGTTGATTCCAAGATTAGAGTCCTAAATCTAAGTGTAGGAACTATGATGGTATCAGGTGCGAGCAGATTATGATTAATTGGGGAATGTCACTTAAATGGATGATGTGGATAGACAATGGCAAATATTTAGAGCACATGGAGAGAATACAACAATTGTTCACTGCTGTCTCGCACAAAAAGAAAATGGTAAAGGTAGTCTGACCAAAGAGAAATTAGAGATAGTATCAGATCCAAGGAAAGAACGTAAAAACTGGCCAAAAAAGCAGCAGACCTGGGTATTAGTAACTGTTTAGATTTCAGCAAAAGAGGCCAAAGGGATCTATTGGCGGGGGGGGGGGGGCGGGTGCGGGAGTAAATACAGTACAAGAGCATGCTTGCAGGGAACATTTCCAAAGGTAGCAGCGATTATTAATCAAGAACAGAAGTGCTACCAATTTTTCTTTTTGTTCTTTGGATCTGATTGACCTATGCTGACATTCAGAATGATCATTTCACATCGTTAGCTCTCAGTAGTGAGACATGCTGCTTGTACTTACAAATTTTACAATCTTACAGACAAGGAGGGATTCAGCCAAATTTTGAGTAAGCAGTTACTTTCTATAACACATTTGGTTGAGTCGACATCTGCACTGTAAACTACTACAACTCTGCGGTTCAATGATTCAGTGCTGCTATGACTTTTACCTGATATGCAACCCTGACATTAAGAAAACAAATGTGCATGCTCTGACAAATATTCAAGCAAGATAGTTATCACTTCCTTCGAAACAATGTTTTGGGCAGATTTATTCTCCCCTGGAATTTGAGAGAGATGATGAGAAAGGGAAACTTGGCAAATCTGAAGACTAACCTTCCCCTTTCTCAATTAACACTGAATTTACAAAAGTGGCATGAAGATCCATGGGTGACTTTTGATTCAGCAGCACTTGAAGCCTTTTCATGGTCAATTAATGGACACTGTAACCTGACACCTTCCGATCACTGGCTACTTTGGTGGGCAAGAAGGAAGGTTAGTTTCCTGACTGGGAACATGACAACTTTTCTCCTGAGCTTGTGTGAGGTCTTCCAATGGCCTCAAGCTGACTGCAATCAGAGTGATACAAGGCAAGCAAAGGGGTAGCTCTGAAAACCACTCATCTGCCCTTTCCTTCAAACCTCTGACCTTCCTGCCTTCATGACCACTAATATGTAAGAAGAGGAGAAAAAAGATTTCCCAAGGGGAAGACTTAGCTTTAGAACCTAAAAGCTGTTGGCTTCTGTTTGGTTGCCAGCTCACCAGTGTGGAGGCCTGCGATAGAATGCGATGTTGTCTATTAGTTCTAAATGTATCAATTAGTGGCTAATCCCACGAGTTATTTCACCAGGGAGGAATGGGAGAGGGATATGACATGATAAGTTGCCACTTAACACACTCCTGCCCACACTTAGAAACAAGTAAAATCATGTCTTTTGAAATGATTCAATTGTGAGGCATGAAACATTTTGTAATTTAGCATTTTTAAAATTTTCATGGTTTTAAAAAACTCCAAATACAAAAACTGATATTGGAAAGGAGAAAGTTAACTTCTAAGTGCAAACAATTTGATGGCAACATACTCAAAGAGCAAAGTCTATTACCAACTTAATTCTTTTTCTATATTAGATTAGATTAGATTAGATTACTTACAGTGTGGAAACAGGCCCTTCGGCCCAACAAGTCCACACCGCCCCAGTGAAGCGCAACCCAACCATACCACTACATCTACCCCTTACCTAACACTACGGGCAATTTAGCATAGCCAACTCACCTGACCGGCACATCTTTAGACTGTGGGAGGAAACCGGAGCACCCGAAGGAAACCCATGCAGACACGGGGAGAATGTGCAAACTCCACACAGTCAGTCGCCTGAGGCGGGAATTGAACCCGGGTCTCTGGCGCTGTGAGGCAGCAGTGCTAACCACCGTGCCACCGTGCCGCCCATATTCTTTCATGAAATCTGGGTGTCTCTGGGAAAGCCAGAATTTGTAGCCCATCCTGATTGTCCATGAACTGAACGGCTTCCTAAACCACTTCGGAAGGTGGTTAAGAGTCAACTTCTTTCCTGAGAATCTAGAGTTAAAAGTAGGCTAAAAAAAGAAAGGCAAGAATGTCCCTTCATGACATAAATGAACCAGGTGGGTTTTTATGACAATCAATTATAGTTTCATGGCACCATTGCAGAGACTAGCTTTGTATTCCAGAGTTATAATTTGAATTGAATTTCTACCAGCTGTTGCATTAGGAATTGAATAATTATCTCTCCATTATTAATCTGGGTCTGTGGATTACTTGTCCACTGACATAATTTGTTCATCCATTCATATCATCAACATTCACCATCCTGTACAGCACATTGCAGAGGTTTCCATTTTTTTAATTCTAACAGTTGCATGGAATGTGTTACAGTGCAGATTAAAGGATTGGTTAGCTCAGTTGGCTGGATGGCTGATCTGTCATGCAGAATGACGTCAACAGTGGTGTTTCAACTCCCATACTGACTAAGGTCACCATGAAAGTCCTGCCTTCTCACCTTCACCATTTGTCTGAGGTGTGGTAACTCTCATGTTAAACCCACCAGCAGTCATCTCTCTCTAATGAGTGAGCAGGACTACTTGATTTTTCTTTTAAGATGAAAGAGCGCTTTAATGTAGAACATGAACCAACTGACATTCCTTTTGCATTCTCAGCAGCAGATTACTCAGAGATACATGTTAAAAAGCACAGGATAAGAACAATTTAAGTTAGATTGGATCCTGAAACAGAACAATACAATTGCCATTACATATAAAGAATAGAAATATTGGAAATTCTCAGTTACAACAGGAATTTAAAATAACCTAGCTGGTGCCATTTATGTATACAAAGCTGAGTTTATGTTATATTTGACAACAGCTGAAACTCCTCAAATGTTACAGAATCTTACAGCCAGCTTTTAATTTCAGCTTATTTGGAAAATGTAAAACCAGGGCTCCGATTTTCATTACCCGGTTGACACACAGGGACAGAAGAATTCCCAGGTCCACTATCCCAACCACTAATAATACCTGCCTAGACATCCCATTTTCGAGACAATGGAAGTTGGGTCAGAGGTTGGTGGGGGTGGGCAACAATATGAGGAGGATGCCCGATGCAGAGTTCAAATGTGTGCAAAGTCTGCCTCTGAGCTACAACACTGAGGCCAAAGTTTTAGATTAAAGATTAACACACAAAACACTCATTCAGCTCTCACTCTCAATTCTCCTTTCCAACCCTCCGCACTCCTCATGCCCAACCATGTCACCCCAAGCCACACAATGTCCTGTGTTCACCCCATGATACCCCCAAACCCTCCATGCAACACATATCCCAAAAATCTACACCCCCGCCACAACCTATTTGCTTACGTATGCCATGTACACAATTCCCATGACCCCCCCCCCTCCACACTCCATGCCATCGTATGTTCCTGTGCTTAAATGTGGCCCTTTATGAACTCTATACCAATTTAGTACCAACCTATGCCTTGCCCCTTTTGCCTACCATGCCAACTCACCTAGATTCCATCATGAGCAGATCTCAGGATCTATGCATAGATATCAAATAATAAAATTCTATTGAGTAGGTTTATTGTAGACTTCACTATATTGAGAAAAGCTCTAGCCTTCAGAAATGAGATAACGAGAATCCAGAAAAAGTATATTCCTGTCAGGGTGAAAGAAAGGCTGGTAGGTATAGGGAATGCTGGATGACTAAAGAAATTGAGGGTTTGGTTAAGAAAAAGAAGGAAGCATATATAAGGTATAGACAGGATAGATCGAGTGAATCCTTAGAAGAGTATAAAGGAGGGCAAAAAGGGGACATGAGATAGCTTTGGCAAATAGAATTAAGGAAAATCCAAAGGATTTTTACAAATACATTAATGACAAAAGGGTAACTGGGAGAGAATAGGGCCCCTCAAAGATCAGTAAGGTGGCCTTTGTGTGGAGCCGCAGAAAATGGGAGAGATACTAAATGAGTATTTTGCATCAGTATTTACTGTGGAAAAGGATATGGAAGATATAGACTGTAGGGAAATAGATGATGACATCTTGCAAAATGTCCAGATTACAGAGGAGGAAGTGCTGGATGTCTTGAAATGGGTAAAGTGGATAAATCCCCAGGACCTGATCAGGTGTACCCGAGAACTCTGTGGGAAGCTAGAGAAGTGCTTGCTGGGCCTCTTGTTGAGATATTTGTATCATCGATAGTTACAGGTGAGGTGCCGGAAGACTAGAGGTTGGCAAACGTGGTGCCACTGTTTAAGAAGGGCAGTAAAGACAAGCCAGGGAACTATAGACCAGTGAGCCTGACCTCGGTGGTGGGCAAGTTGTTGGAGGGAATCCGGAGGGACAGGCTGTACATGTATTTGGAAAGGCAGGGACTGATTTGGAATAGTCAACATGGCTTTGTGCGTGGGAAATCATGTCTTACAAACTTGATTGAGTTTTTTGAAGAAGTAACAAAAAGGATTGATGAGGGCAGAGTGGTAAATGTGACCTATATGGACTTCAGCAAGATGTTCAATAAGGTTCCCCATGAGAAACCAATTAGCAAGGTTAGATCATATGGAATACAGGGAGAACTAACCGTTTGGATACAGAACTGGCTCAAAGGTAGAAGACAGACAGTGGTGGTGGTGGAGGGTTGTTTTTCAGACTGGAGACCTGTGACCAGTGGAGTGCCACAAGGATCGGTGCTGGATCCTCTGCTTTTTGTCATTTACATAAATGATTTGGATGCAAGCATAAGAGGTACAGTTAGTAAGTTTGCAGATGACACCAAAACTGGAGGTGTAGTGGACAGCAAAGAGGGTTACCTCAGATTACAACAGGACTTTGACCGGATGGGCCAATGGGCAGAGAACTGGCAGCTGGAGTTTAATTCAGATAAATGTGAGGTGCTGAAGTTTGGGAAAGCAAATCTTTGCAGAACTTATACACTTAATGGTAAGGTCCTAGGGAGTGTTGCTGAACAAAGAGACCTTGGAGTGCAGATTCATAGCTCCTTGAAAGTGGAGTCGCAGGTAGATAGGATAGTGAAGAGGCTTTTGGTATGCTTCCCTTTATTGGTCAGAGTATTGAGTACAGGAGTTGGGAGGTCATGTTGCAGCTGTACAGGACATCGATTAGGCCACTGTTGGAATATTGCGTGCAATTCTGATCTCCTTCCTATCAGAAAGATGTTGTGAAACTTGAAACGGTTCAGAAAAGACTTTCAAGGATGTTGCCAGGGTTGGAGGATTTGAGCTACAGAGAGAGGCTGAACAGGCTGGGGCTGTTTTACTGGAGCGTTGGAGGCTGAGGGGTGACCTTATAGAGGTTTACAAAATTATGAGGGGCATGGATAGCGTAAATGGGCAAGGTCTTTTCCCTGAGGTCGGGGAATCCAGAGCTAGAGGGCATAGATTTAGGGTGAGATGGGAAAGATATAAAAGAGACCTAAGTGGGAACTTCTTCACACAGATGGTGGTCCACGTATGGAATGAGCTGCCAGAGGAAGTGGTGGAGGCTGGTACAATTGCAACATTTATGAGGCATTTGGATGGGTATATGAATAGGGAGGGTTTGGAGGGATATGGGCCGGGTGCTGGCAGGTGGGACTAGATTTGGTTGGGATATCTGGTCTGCATGGATGGGTTGGACTGAAGGGTTTGTTTCCATGCTGTACATCTCTATGACAATATGATTCTATTTGTAAAAAATACACCCATTTACTACATTTATAGTTCTCCACCTTCATAAAGTCTAATAAAAAGAAATATTTTATTTATGTGTAACAAGCATTGGCATTCATAGTCTCACACCAAACAGCCTACAACCTCTTGTAGCTGTCAATCAAACAGTGAAGTGAAGACATCTCAATGTAACAATGCATTCTTGAGATGTCAATTATTCAGCACTAATCCAATGGAGATCCTTAGCTTAATATCAACAAACAGAGCAAAATAGAAAGCAATCTCCTTTTAACACTACAAACTATTTTTCAAAGTAATTTAGAGTTTGAAATGCCTTGGCAATCTTGATAAATTCCTCTGAAGTCTTGATAAGTTTCTTTGAGAGTCTTGATAGGTCCCTTTTACAGCTTGACAATTCTTTGACAGTTATTTGATAGCTTGACAGATCTTTGACCATTGTGACAGTTCCCAATTGATTTTATGCAGTTCTTATGCAGAAGCATGTCTACTTAACTCTTCCAAATGTAAACCAGCACCAGATACTAGATGCCTTAGCTCTCCAAAAGAAAAGAAAATTAATCCACAAGGTTTAGGCATGCTTTTACCCTTTTCAAGGTAAGGGTAAGGTTGAGAGATATGAGCCAAATTCAGGCAAATGGGACTAGTTCAGTTTAGGAAACCTGGTCAGCATAGATGAGCTGAAGAGCTTATATCCAATTGTATGACATATTATATGATCTAATTTGCACACTTTGAGTTTCAAATACCTACGTCAACAAATACAGAAGTGGAGGCATCTAATGATTTGAATGGTCAGCTGTCAGTGAGCTAACTCCAGTCTGTCACCATGAAAGTGGAAAATGCTGCATTCAGGGTGATTTCCAATCACATTTACCAATTTCGCCACAAAAGATAAATCTGAGTTCAGGTTTATTTCTTTCCACACAACTCCAAGGACTAGGAGAGATTAACTTGGCTAAGCATTGAGCAGCAGCCATTGCAACGTATCACATTACAGCTGACATATTTGGAGTGGGAGCAACAGGATTGATTCATAGCTGAAAAAACAGGAAATGCAAATGAAACATTCTGAAATTCAGAACTAAATGTACAATGAATCTGGAAGCATTATCGTCTTCCTTTGATCTGTAAAATTGATTTCTGCTAATGATTCAGCAATCCATTTCAGCTAATACAAAATATTGTTTAAGTAACAAACGGTTGAAATTATCATTTAATTTTACAAGTAGTGTCAGAAAATATCTTTCCTATAATTTTTATTTCAGGTAAAGTTCATGTATTTCAGTTTAACTAATTTTCTCATTTAAAAGATACAAGCCAGGAAGAAATTAAAACTTAAGAATGTGATTTTAAATTATTTATTTCCAACACACCATATAATGCTACACCTGTATTTACAAAATTCAAAGCAAATTGACACTGATTCAGATTGTTTAAATAACATTAAAAATGTGACATATATTTTCAAAAGTTCATCTGAAAAGCAAGAAAAATAAATGAAGAAAATGAAGCAGGGTGCAGTGGTTAGACTATTAAAGGTACACCAAAGTACATTCACATTAGTGGAAGTTGGCAATTAGGTAGAGGAAAGAAGATTTAGATTTACACAGCATTTTCATGGTTCCACACTATAGGGATTCTATGACTAGAACATCTCAAAAAGCTATGTAGCCAATGAGGCACTTTTTGGAGTGCAGTCCCTGTTGTAATGGAGAAAATGTGGCTTCCAAGTTGCATACAACACATTCCCATTGATAGAAATCTGATAACGACTGGACCCTCTGTCTTTTTTCTTGAGATGTTGACTGAGGGTTAAACATTGCTAAGAATACCAAAGATAATTTCTCTGTGGTTCTTCAAAAAGTGCAATGAAATATTTTATGTTCACCCAAAAGACATCAATTCAATATCTTATCTGAAAGACAGCACCTCTGACACTAAGATACTCCCACAGAGATAGGCTAGTATGTCCACAATGACTAAAATGTCATATTTTGCCTGACAAGTTATAAAGTTATGTCAAGGTAGCCTGCTGGCAGACAATAGCATCAGTAGATTATAGTTTATTTTAAAATTCTGAAGTGCACTATAATGTACTTTACAAATGTCTGTACATTATTTTTAAGAACATTATTTCATTTAACTAATTATTCAATTTGGAGCAAAGTAATTGCTGTACATTTGGTCATTTAAGTTGCGCAGTAATTGGTCATTGGGATATTTTTCGATTATAATATTTAAATATTCTTAGTGTGGACCAATCAGATGTGACAATATTATCTATTGGTCTCTAGTCTGTCTATAGCATGTTGCTGTCCTCCAATGTTCAATCCTGCTGGCTTGTCTTGAACCTTGCTAGATCAGTCTGGAAGTGTTCTCCATCCATGCTATATCTCTCACCTCATCCTTGTTCCTGTCCACATCTGTGCAATGCTCCCTAATTCTAATTCAACCTTGAATCTTCAACCAAATCAATTTAGGTCACATTTTGTTTTATTAAAAAGGACTTTACATTGGATTTAAGTGTACCACAAAAGTGAGCAGAGCTAGAAGGAGGTGCATGGAAGAGGTGGCAGAAATCAGAGGAAATTTTTCCCCCTTTCTGGCTGCAGCTGACATGGTCACAGGTAAATTGAAAGAGAATAAAAATAAATAAAAGCATGAATAAAAATAAATAAAAGCATAAATAAACCACAAAAAACTTGGAAGAGAAGTGAAGAATACTGGCAAGCATCAAGGGCAAAGGAAAGTGGCTGAAAAGGAAGGAAAGGAAGAATCATGAGGTTAGAAGGAAAAAAAAAGGAAAAAAAAAGAACTGAAAGGTGGAAACTATATGAATCTGACCAGAATAATCATGAGTGAATACCTGCAAATGGTTACCAAAATGAGATATCTGATGGTATTTGATGGTACTGGTCTAACTTATTTGAAGTTTCAAATCCTTACATCTATGAAATAGGTTGCTAAGATTTGGTAAACTTACATTGATTTACAAACAGATTAAAGTATGTTAAGGAAGATTATTTGTACTTTGTCCAGGGTGTTTGTCCAGAGATGCAGATGATAAGAGGAACTGCTTTTAGGTTTTCAAATAATAAGCATTGTAAAAATAATGCTTTATGTATTGCTATAATCTATTTATTACAAAGCACTTCTGAATGAAAGTTTATCTTTGGATGTTGGATCAGTTGGATTAATACTGTCAGAAGGATTCAGACTATGTAATTTAAAGCATGCATTTCCATTGGAGCATGTGCATGAGGAGATCCATAAGTCAGTGTGCAGCTCTTCTTCAAAGCCAAATGAAACAATTAAACCTGTTATCAAATAAAACAATGGAACAAGACAATTTGCAATCGTACATAGAATAATAGGATCAGCATTTTTGAACAATTGAGATACTGAAATTCTCTTGCTGTGTGTTGCTGTCAGTGTTTCCGAAATCTGGTTTTGGTTTAAGTTATATGCCATTTCATAATAATGAACATAGCAACATTGACATTTTAAAGTTAGCAATTTAGAGAACTCACTTTCAGTTATTCCATGTAATCGGACAGCCTGAAACAGCCCAAAGTATTTGTGTCGAACATCCTTTTCTAGGTAGACGAACATCTTCTGTAAACTGTGGAGAAAATGAGTCATTTAGAGCAACATGATTAGATTTTCTATTCATCACCCAAAAATCCTTTATTTCCTGGTTTAATCAAGACTTATTTGGAAATATATTACAAACTAAGGGAAATAACCGATTGAAATTGCACTGATAGTTTATTCTGGTTTCTAACTTGATCTGAGCTTTGATTAGGGAAACAATAGAAAGTGAGAATGGATTATTTATCAAGCTGTAACGCACTACTGTTCAGTCCTCACTGTCAAAAATATGCTGATGAGAAACAGCAAAATGCTTTACAATAAAAAAACTGTTAACTTTAACTGTTAGCTGTTAAGTAATTTTTTTTGTTTTTATGAAATGCCAATCATCAACAGCTAACATAAAATTAATATGGGAGGAGGTCATAGTGTGGCAGAAGTGGGATGAAGTGATTTTTCTTTTATTCATTTTCTGGTATGTGAGCATCACTACCAAAGTCAGGATTAATATCCCATCCTCAAGTCCCCTTGTGATGGAGTTGTGAACCATCTCCTTGAACTGCTATAGTTCTTGTGATGTCATCACACTGTAAGTGTAGTGAGGGATGAAGATCCAATGTTTTTGACCAAGAATGGCAATGCAGTTCCAAATCAGGACACCTGTTGAATCAAATCGTCTGAACCTAGGCACCTGTCATGGTGGAACTTCATGAAGAGGTCAAGGAGATGGATAATCCACTTGGTACTGCTGTCTATATGTGAAGGTATGTGCTTCAACCTAGCCTCTAGCACTGGAGTGCTGCACTCTACCAGATCAGGAGCTTTTTGGAGCTCCCTGCTTAATTGTCTATCACCATTGATGACTGGAGGTGGCAGGATTGCAGAGCTTTGATCTGATCTAATGGCTGTGGATCTTCTTTTCTTTCTTGGTCATGTCCTGCTACTGGCCTAGTCAGGCAAATATGTCATGCAGCCTTAGAATCATAGAGCGACATTTAAAATGTTTTGACCATTCTAGTCATCAAGGTGAACTGGGCCAGATACTGAGCAGGTTCATGTCACCTCAGCTGTGGGAGTCAGGACCATACTTAGAGGTAATGAGGTGGAGAGGAAGAAGAAACATACTGGGAGCATGTAGGTGACAGTAGTGACACATCTTTGTAAATAATCTTCAACTTTATATATGTGTATGCATTTGCATTTTTTAAATATCTGCTGAGTTATTATTTTTGCAGTTGGACCTGACTATGTTGTATAAATGTGAGGACTGTGCAGCCTCTTCATCCTTTCTCAAGGATGTAAGAAATTGTAATGGCTAAGCATTGCTCATGTCTCACAAGCAACCAACTCCCTGCCTGCAGATAGTCTCAGACATCACAAATCCTTGACTGTGGCATTGTTGACTGAAGTCAAGGCATTGAACTTTGATTTGGACAACACTGATGTTAAATGTAATATATAGAGATTGTGCTAAGGCTTGGCCTGCATACACCATTTCACACTCACACCCACCTTAGAAGTGAGATGGTTGCACACATTTCTGCAGCAAAAGCTTCTCTGTGTGTAATCATCTTTTCAAGGAAGTGTACTGCCATTCAAAGGTGAAAGATATACAATGGTCAGTTTGCATATCCACTGTTCATTATAATACATTGTCTGCCAATAAAAGCTGCAGAAAGTGCTGCCTTCCACAGGTTCAGTGCTGTCCGACAGGATGCCCAAGTGTTTGAGTACTATTTTAGAATTTACAAGAATTCTGAACATTGGTGAGCTACTGCTGATGGAAGGGTCAAAAGGAGATCCTTCAAGATTCCTTTCAAACTGTTGGTTGTCAGGAGAGACATCACAACACTCAGATATGAGATGCTATCTAAATCCTTCAGAGCTACCTAATTTAAGCAGCTTGTGATGTAAGTACACCCTCTTGCTGCTGACTTTTCTCAAATGATTGGTTGGATATGTAATGAGCAGGTACTTGAAATTGGGATCACTGAAAGACATCAAGCATATCATTACAGTGATAATAAGACATTTATTCAATAACAGAAAAGGTAAAAAATAACAAGGTCCAAATGCCTGTTGCGTTAAACAGGGGCTGCTTTCCAGATTAACAACAGAATCTTCAACAATCAAGCGAAGTCCAAACCCAGTTCATTCACCCTGTAAGTGAGATTCAGTTCAGTTCCCTCTGGCTTCTCATGCTCAACAAACTGCATTATCATGCTGCCAGGGATGTCCCTCTTACTCAATGTCCTAATCCTCATCCTCAGAAAATTGCTGCTAATTCTCTTATTTGTCGGCTTCTTATGTGAAGGGCGTAGCATACCGCAATGATGCGGGGCACCCATTCTGAACCATATTGCAAGACCTCAAAAGAGTACTCCAGGCATTAAAAAAACCTCATCATAAGGAAGTCTAAGGTCTGTTCTGCTACAGCCCAGTTGGAAGCATGAACAGTGTCGTTTCACATTCTTCATCAGTCTCAAGGATTCATAAAAATGTCATGAGCCATGTTTGGATGGAAAAGTCATTATTTCCCAAGGAATCATTGCTGTATGGCTCAAGGATCTTGGAAGGATGCAGTGTAAGTTCTCTAGTTGCAAGAGACATGGCAGTTTCCAGGATGGCTGCAACACACTTCCAATAATTTGATCTTGATACTCATGTACAATTTGAACATTGAAGGAGTAGGTTCCTTTTCTGTTGATGAACTCTGCATGTTGGCGATAGGTCAGTCTCAAAGCAATGTGTGCACAGTTGATAGAACTCTGCACTAGGAAGAAGTCAGAAATGAAGAATCCCACTGTCCAGCTGCTTGACTGTCTTCATCACAAGGAAGGGAAATGAAGATATTAAGATAGTGGATAAAATGGCACCAGTTCCATCCAAGATGCATTTATGTATCAAGAACAGAGAGATGCCTCATAGATCCAGGTTACCTCTGAAATGAGTGGCATAAAAATTCTGGGGAGTTGTGACCTTGATGAGCACGAGGATGAGATTGTTACCCAGTTCTTCTATGCATGAGTCCTACTGCAGCAGATGACACAGTTCAGTGATGATGGCACTAACTCTTCAGAGTTATAGAGAATGATAGTAGGCAAAATAGGGTCCCTATTATGACTCCTTGGTGGTTTTTAACTGCTGTGTGCACCTTTGGAGCATGTGCAACAGCCACTGGTTGTTGCAGCTCTTGAACTAATTGATAATTCAATTGCTGTTCCCTCCTATACAATCTTTGTATTTGAATCAAGGCCACATTACCTCCAGCCATGACAATGTCTATGTGAGATGTATGAACACATAATCAATGGGGAATGTCAGACAGAGAACAAAACATCACTGAAGGAACTCCTGGGACTTCATACCTATCACAGCGAAGTCTTATGTTATATTCTCCCACAGTGTGCATGGACACTTTCCAAGAAGGCCATTGTCATGTGGCCATTAGGAGCACTGACATATGTTACTTTATCCAAATGTATGTGTGCAACCAAAATTTTTAAGTCATGTTTGGGGTGTAGAATTTAGCCAATAAACCAACATGTTTGTACCCCACTCCCCAGAAAAAATGACAAGGCACCTTTATAGTCACGGTTCATGTCCTGGCCTAGTGTGCAAATGTGGCAGCTCTAAATTGTTGTCTTCCACTCTGAGTGAGAATGTGCTCCTTGTATGAGAAGTTCAGGGTGATGCTTTTAAGGGTATCTGTTGACTATATTTACTAAGCTGGTATGACAAGGTGGTAATTAGTGCACACAATGTACGAGTCATGATTGCTTGATGCCATGATTCTTAATATGCATTCTTCAACAATGAATGTCATCCCGATGAAACACAAATTAAAGCAGGATGGATTGCATTACTGAATCATGATTATTACAATTGCCCCAGCAGGTCCTTAAACGCCATACGTTTCTCCCCATTCCTGAAGACAAAACAGTAACTTATTCCACCCACTCTGCATGCGGTGTCAACTATTTTGGCAGTCATTGCACAGATGACTTCAATCTGACACTTCATGTTTTTGTCAGCATTCACCTGAAATGGAGAATGATTCTCTTTTGTATTGCCCCTGTAGACCTGATGGCCCTGCAGTCTCACAGCATTTCCATTTACTCCCTATGAATCAGTATTGCTGAAAATTTAAATATTTGTCAAAGCTTTTGATCTTTTGATCATATTCTTGTGAATTGTACTGATGAGTGCAAGATGGAAAGCTTTGAGAAAATGACTTTTGTTCAGCAATACTCAAGTTCTGTATCACCGGATGATCCTTTGATGTAGCTTTTAGACTGAAGGCTGACTAATTGCCAGGACCTGATGGCCTGCATACAAAAGTTTTCTTTAAAAGAAGTGGCTGTTGAGATAGTGGAGGCATTGGTTGAAATATTCCAGCACTTACTGGCCTCTGGGAGTCTTCTAGCAAATTGAAAAGTTGTGATTATGACCCCCGACCCCCTACCCCCCAAACCCCCAACCCTCTACCCCCTACCCCCCCCCCCACCCGACACACCCCCAACCCCCTACCCTCTTCCCCCCCCCACACATTTTCAAGAAAGGAAGGAGACAGAAAGAAGGAATCTCTAGGGCAGAGAGTAAAACATCTATCACTGGGAAAATGTTAGATGCCATGATTAAGGAAGAAGTAGCAGAACATTTAAAAAGAAACTTAAGATAATCAAACAAAGTCAGCATGGTTTTGTTGCAGGGAAATTTCTGAGGATATCCAGACAAAGTTGATCAAGGACAAATATGTTGTATATTTGGACTTTCAGAAGCCATTCAACAAAGTGCTGTAGTTCTCACCCAAGCTCCCATATGCTTTGATAATTGTCTTTTCAGTATATTCTACCACCTATAATGATTGATGTAAGGGAACTTCTAGGTCCCTTGGTCCCTGCACACCTTTTAGACTTGTGCCTTTGAGTCCATATTGCCTCTCCTTATTTGACAAACCTGTACACTAGATATTAATCTGACCAATCTTCAATTAATGGAAATGTCTGTCCATCTCTGCTTGAATAAAAGGTTCATATTTGCCACCCTTTAATCTCCTGGCATTTCCCGCATATTTAGGGAAGACTGGAAGATCATGGCAAGCCGTTCCACAATCTCCACATCCACTCACTTTAGCAACCTGAGATGTGTTCTAGCACAGCCAATGATCTACCCATTTGAAGAATGGCCAGCCTTGTCAGTAAATTTTCCCCTTCATCTATTATCTCTATCGCCTTCAGTCACATCGATAATCTATCCGGCTTTCTCATCCTTAGGAAATTCTGGTGCCAAGTATTCATCCAGTGATAAGAATAATTTAGGGAAAATTTAAGTAATACAAGTGTGGTTCAGGGAGTGAATTTAGCAGGTGAATTCAATGTGAAATTATGTACCAGAAGAAAAGAAAGAGGGGAAGAAAGATTAGATGAAGAAAGAGTAAAAAAGCTGGAAAGTTAAAGCAAGAAAACCAACATTTTTCAAATAGAGTCATAGGGACGTACAGCATGGAAATAGACCCATTTGGTCCAACCCGTCCATGCCGACCAGATATCCCAACCCAATCTAGTCTCACCCAGCCCATATCCCACCAAACCCTTCCTATTCATATACCCATCCAAATGCCTCTTAAATATTGCAATTGTACCAGCCTCCACCACATCCTCTGGCAGCTCATTCCATACACGTACCACCCTCTGCGTGTAAAAGTTGCCCCTTAGGTCTCTTTTATATCTTTCCCCTCTCACCCTAAACCTATGCCCTCTAGCTCTGGACTCCCCGACCTCAGGGAAAAGACTTTGCCTATTTATCCTATCCATGCCCCTCATAATTTTGTAAACCTCAGCCTCCGACACTCCAGGGAAAACAGCCCTAGCCTCTTCAGCCTCTCCCTGTAGCTCAGATCCTCCAACCCTGGCAACATCCTTGTAAATCTTTTCTGAACCCTTTCAAGTTTCACAACATCTTACTGACAGTAAGGAGACCAGAATTGCATGCAATATTCGAACAGTGGCCTAACCAATGTCCTGTACAGCTGCAACATGACCTCTCAACTCCTGTACTCTAAAACAATTTTAAATATTCACGTGCCTATCAAGAGAGGTTGACTTTGTAGCCATTAACAATTGTCAAGATATTAAAATGGTATTTACATTAATAACTCCAAGACATTCTACACAAGTTCAATGGGCAATTAGCATTACTTTTTGAAAATCTTTGGCTGTTTTGTGAAATTAATGGAAATCAGCCTGCAACTTCCTCAAAAATTTACAATACACAATGTACCTTTTCCTTGCTACAGGGAAGAAAGAGTTGCATGATGTTAGGCTCAAATTCAAGTCAAGCCTTGATTATAATAATTTATCACACAATGGCTCGAGTAGTCTCAACTTTTTCCTTGATAGACACACAAATGGGGGTTAAACAGAGAGACAGAAACCACGTATGGACAATAAGTAGCAAGTCCAAATAAGGATTAGGAATCATCACAGGCTTGGTGAGCCGAAGAGCCTGTTCCTGTGCTGTATAATTCTTTGTTCTTGGCACACTCTTGGCAATCTACACATCTGTCAGCAATTCAGCTAGAACTTGCACAAATTGACAATGCAGCTAAAAAAGGTCATTTCAATTTAAGAATAAAAAGACCGAGAGAGAGTGAGAGAGATATACTAACAATATTTTTATCAGAACTTGGCTATCACGTTAGCTGGAATTTACTAATCTGTTAACAAGTTCCAGGGTAAAACTACCCTTCAAATTTCTTATGCCTTCCACACGGAACAAGTTGGTGCAGTTGTTAATATAATAGAAAAATGTAGGACATAACATCAACTACATGCCTTATCCTCTTTGGGGATATAGTTACACCATGGGATTTCCACAACAGAATTATTTTTTTCACAGGAACTTCCTCAAGATTTCATATAGATAGCATTCTTGGCTTTGACTGCTTGCACAAAGGATCTAACAAGGCTATGCATCATTGCTACTTGAGGCATTCTTCCTATTTACTCTCGAGTTATTACTTCAAGTATATGGAAATCTGAACATAACTTGCAATCTTGCACCATCTTAAAGTTTCAAGATTTTAACACTGTTTCACTTTAAATAGTTCTTATGGAAAATGTAATCCCATTTCCTAATAAACCTCTCAGAGGAAAATGCAAAACTTTAGTTTACTGTAAGGGACTTTTTTAAATGTAGCTTTTAGTAGATGGTTATGTAAGTGTCAGTGTATTAAAGCACATGATGGCAAAAGTAGAAAAGTATGTGAATTGCAACCTATAACCACAAACAGTAAACATTAGTTGTATTCAGCATGGGAGATTGTACAGCCAAAGCTAACTTTGTTCTCATTTATATAGAATTACATGGATAGGCATAAAGGACTCAAAACCACTAATCCCTCCACACAGATCTTGTAAACCCAATTGTATAAATCAGAATAGGAATGAAAGTCACAAAATGCCGAGTCATTCAGAAGCAAAAGAAATTACTGGCTTGGAAAAATGCCAACATGATACTTCTTTGGCCATGATAAGCAACAAAACTAATTCAGGTAACTGCAGATCCTGTTCAGTTACCAACAAAATACTGCATTGACTATTGAGAATAGGCTGCAGACTTAGAATATGAAAACAACCTAATAAGGATCAGACAACAATTTAAGAAAGAGAAGAAATCCTGTCTCACCTAAGTTTTAAACTTTTTTTTTGCAGGAAGTGGCATTGAAGGACAAATTTAGTATTTGTTTGGTGATGTCACAATTTTTTTTATCAGGGCCATTAGTTTATGAGGGGCCCTAATCCCACATTGAATGAGCATGATCCCTTGCCCATTTCAGGCCCTATTTGAAAAATTTATTGAAACTAGCCAGAAAGCGTGCTCTGATTCTGCAGCAGCCTAAGCTTATAGAGCCCACTGATGGCCTCTGAATGCAGACATTTATTTTAACTTTTAATTTGGAGCCTGCCTTAACATTGATAATGATGCTGCAATCAATACATGGCCATTATCCCTCTCTGGGCTTCTGTGTGGCTTAGCTTAACATTCATGCCAGCCAAAGGACAAAAATCTCAGACTACCATGTTGCATCACATTAGCTATTTGGCATCCATTGCTCGCCTGATTTATTTTACTGCCTCCTAAGGATAAACCTAGCTTAGTCTCTCTCTTCTGCTGCAAGAGTACACCAGGATCAGCCATTTTCACATGTATGCTCCCATATATTTAGCCTCCTAACAAGCTCTCAAGAAGCAAATTCCACACACCGTGTTCTGCTACACACATGGATATGCTAGCTAACACATACGAGAGAAAGAACCGGCTGTGTGAAAGGAATGTGTGGGTGCCAATTCAGGGACTGATACCAAGTTTGGCTGGTATACTGTCTAATGTGCTCCAAATGTTTATACTGTACATAGGAATTATCTGGAGTTGAAAGCCCATGGCAAAATTTGCAAAAGATACTGAACTTGAAGAAGGGGTCGGTAATGTTTATTTTAGAATCCAGGAAAGTAAGAGTAGAGAATAATATCTACAAATGGGCAGACTGGGGGGATAAAAACATCAGGGGCTTGCTTACATTCTTTTTCACTGGCATGAAAATACTGTATATAGATTTCAAAATTCACAATATTAGATGGAATGTGGAAGTGTGAAAGTTGAACATTGCTGTGATATGGTAAGTTGAACACAATATTCACCTTCCAAAATCATTACTTAAATTAAAACTATTTTACAATATGTAATGGTGAGCAGAGTAAGGTAATCACCTGATAAAATAGGTTATGATTGTGCTATAAGGTGGAACTAGCCGTATCTCATTATTCACCTGAAGGAAAATCCAGCAGAGGATAGTTTGTAGCACGTGATATTCAGAAAAAGTAAACAATCTGAAACAGCAGAGCACCACAATGTGAATTTTAACATGTAACATCACAGTAGAGAGGAAATGTAATAATTATAAATTGCAACATTATCCTCAATGTCATGAAAGAAGAGACATATAAGCTCAATTGCATAAACGTCAACCCCTGTTTCTGTTTCAACCTTCCATCTGACTTTTTGTCAATTATCTCTTCAGTGAGGCCAAATAGAAGATCTTGAGCATATTGGCTCTGATTACTTAGCAATTGAATGCTATTTAATTTAAACTTGATAATTTCACTGAGAGGGCAAGATCCATAAATGTCAACTGTGCACATTTTACATAGTGATTTGAAGTGTCTGCTTATCCATAAACAAAAATAAATGCCGATTCTGGTTTGTACCTGATGATGCAGTTGAGTCGGAGTTGAAATATCATGATGCATTGATGATACAAAGTTCTTGAGAGGCAGTGTTGTGATGAAAAGTGTAGCCCATAGTCTGCAGCTGAGTGTTATGCCCTAGAAGTAATTGCGAGTTGTGAAGGAAGAGAAGATAATGGTACAGAGTTGTACTCAGGAAGGAGGATTTCCAGTATGACCAGAGAGAAAGAGGAAAACTGTCCCAACATGAAATGAGAGAAGGGAGTCGCAGGAAAGTAAGAGGAGAGAGGTGAAGAGGGACAAGACTGTTGTGGTTCTGTTCACCGAACTGGGAATTTGTGTTGCAGACATTTCGTCCCCTGTCTAGGTGACATCCTCAGTGCTTGGGAGCCTCCTGTGAAGCGCTTCTGTGATGTTTCCTCCGGCATTTATAGTGATTTGTCTCTGCCGCTTCCGGTTGTCAGTTCCAGCTGTCCGCTGCAGTGGCTGGTTTATTGGGTCCAGGTCGATTTCTAGAGGCATGGCACTCATCCACAGATTCAATCAATAAGCACATCGACCTGGACCCAATATACCGGCCACTGCAGCGGACAGCTGGAACTGACAACCGGAAGCGGGAGGTACAAATCATTATAAATGCCGGAGGAGACATCACAGAAGCGCTTCACAGGAGGCTCCCAAGCACTGAGGGTGTCACCTAGACAGGGGATGAAACATCTGCAACACAAATTCCCAGCTCGGTAAACAGAACCAAACAATGAGCACTCAAGCTACAAATCTTCTCCCAAACTTAGAGACAAGACTGCCTGGATGAGCTTGATGAATGCCAGTGTGACTGAAAGCTTGATGAGAGAAGACTACCTCCATATCATACTGACAACTGGAAAAACAATTTAACAATGCAATTTAGCAACAGATGATTTCAAAATAACCCATAATCTTTCTATCAAAATATGACCTGCTACATAAATGATGGAATACTGAACCACTCTTCACATTAAGCTATAACAAGCCCACACCGCCTGCATTTTCAGTAAATGCATGCCTATATTCTAAATTCTTTAGGGGCCGTCAGGTTTTTCAAGACTATGCCAGCCTGTTGGAAACTGTTGCTCAGGGATTGTTAATTTTACAAGTTGGCATTCATATGGAATTCTACAGTAAATGTTGGCCCCCAGGATACTTCTGACATACTTCATAAGATAGTCAGATGAAAGATGAACTCAAAGTGTACAGGCATCTCAGTTTATAAGGTTTAAGTAGCTCAAGTGAATCCTGATGTGCTTTCAGAAACAAATCCCAATTTGAAATTTATTCAATTTCTAACCAATCATACAGAAATAATTCCAAACTATTACTGAATGACTTTCTTTTATATTTTAACATAGTTGCAAGCAGTAATTATAAACTAGATTGTCATCAAGCATATAATTAATTTCTTCCAGATCAACAGTTAATCACTGTTTCCAGCCCTGAAATATGCTCATAATCATTAAACATGATTCAACACTGAAGATTTTTTTCCTTTAATATGTGTTTGCCTGTAAATTATCTCAGTTAAATCTTTAATGTAAAAAATAACTCCACGTCAAAAATATAAAGGTCGTGCAAACTATCATACTAACTACAATTACTAACTATAACTGTTAATATATGAAATATTGCATACAGGCATGGCTTATACAGTAAAGCAAATATATTTTTCTTTCATTTACTTCCTTACTTTCCTCATGACAATGACTCATTTGGAATGCACTCGACAAAAATATTATGAGCCCACTTTGTGTGTGCGAATTTGATCAGTATTTGCTGGGAGGCTGTTTGACCATGGAGAACTTCAGAACTGAGCTTAATCCTGATGTGCATGCAGAAACACACGTATTACACAGCATGAATCATTGGATACGAATCAGAAAGAATCGTACATGGTTTTATGGCCTGGAGGTCAATTGTCTTAGCCACTTGAGGTGTTGCAGACACTGCCTCCCTGTGTTAGTTTTCCTTCAGTGAAAAAAGGAATTCCTTCTGAAACGTGGAAAAACCAAAGGGAGAAAATCATTTATCCACTTTTGACCACAACCCAGGAAAGTGTGTTGGGGTATATTGTCAGATAGAAATCCTACTACATGCAGAAGACTGAAGATTGGCTAACGTGGTACCATTATTTAAGAAAAGTGGTAAGGTCAAGCTTGGGAACTATAGACTGGTGAGACTGATGTTAGTGGTGGGCAAGTTGTTGGAGGGAATCCTAAAGGACAGAATTTACTCATACTTGGAAAGGCAAGGATTGATTAGGGATAGTGAACATGGCTTTGTGCATAGGAAAGCATGTCTCACAAACTTGATTGAGCTTTTTGAAAAGGTAAACAGGATTGATGAGGGCAGAGCGGTGAACATGATCTTTGTGGACTTGAATATGGCGTTGAACAAGGTTCCCCATAGGAGACTGGTGAGCAAGGTCAGATCTCATGGAATACAGGAAGAACTAGCCATTTGGGTACAAAACTGGCTCAAAAGTAGAAGACAGAGGGTAGTGGTAGAGGCTTGTTTTTCAGACTGGAGGCTTGTGGCAGTGGTGTGCCACAAGGATCGGTGCTGAGCAAACTACTTTTTGTGATTTGTATAAATGATTTGGATGCGAGCATAAGAGGTGTAGTTAGTAAGTTTGCAGATTACACCAAAATTGGAGGTGCAGTGGACAGCGAAGAAGGTTACCTCAGATTACAATGGGATCTTGATCAAATGGGCCAATGGCTGAGAAAGGCAGATGGAGTTTAATTCAGATAAATGCGAGGTGCTGCATTTTGGGAAAGCAAGTCTTAGCAGGACTTATACACTTAATGGCAAGGTCCTAGGGAGTGTTGCTGAATAAAGAGACCTTGGAGTGCAGGTTCATAGCTCCTTGAAAGTGGAGTCCCAGATAGATGGCATTTGGTATGCTTTCCTTTATTGGTCAGAGTATTGAGTACAGGAGTTGGGAGGTCATATTGCAGCTGTACAGGACATTGGTTAGGCTACTGCTGGAATATTGCAAGCAATTCTGGTCTCCTTCCTATTGGAAAGATGTTGTGAAACTTGAAATGGTTCAGAAAGGATTTACAAGGATGTTGCCAGGGTTGGGGGATTTGAGCTGTAGGGAGAGGCTGGACTCTTCTCCCCGGAGCATTGAAGGCTGAAGGGTGACCTTATAGAGGTTTATAAAATCACGAAGACATGGATAAGATAAATAGACAAAGTCTTTTCCATGGGATGGAGCAGTCCTGAACTAGAGGGTATAGATGTAGGGTAAGAAGGGAAAGATATAAAAGGGACCTAAGGGGCAACTTTTTCATGCAGAGAGTGGTGCGTGCAAGGAATGAGCTCTCAGAGGAAGTGTTGGAGGCTGGTACAATTGCAACATTTAAAAGGCATCTGGATGGGTATATGGATAGGAAGGGTTTGGAAGGATAGGGGCCGGGTGCTGGCAGGTGGGACTAGATTAGGTTGGGACATCTGGTTGGTATGTTGGACTGAAGGGTCTTTTTCCGTGCTGTAATCTCTATGACTCTATGCCACTATGCCACTTTAAGCACATAACATGCAGTGGAAGAGAGTTAGACATTGAAACCTGTTAATATTGCCAAATGAAACTTACAAACTGAAATAAACAGGCTTTAAAATTCTTCAGGAGTTAATACTGATGCAGTCCCTATGATTACACAATCTCCATTGTCCTTGAATCCTGACCTCACAAGGATTTGCAAGGCCCTATGGTAAGGAATAATTATCATGAAAAGGCTAATATGTATGCATTTCTTATCTTCATATTCCATGAACTATGATAATGGATAGGTCAGTGTTATCAATGTCTGGATTAGTGGTGCTGGAAGAGCACAGCAGTTCAGGCAGCATCCAATGAGCAGTGAAATCGACGTTTCGGGCAAAAGCCCTTCATCAGGAAGGGCTTTTGCCCGAAACGTCAATTTCACTGCTCGTTGGATGCTGCCTGAACTGCTGTGCTCTTCCAGCACCACTAATCCAGTATTTGGTTTTCAGCATCTGCAGTCATTGTTTTTACATTTTTACAGTGTTATCAATGTGTCTAATAGGGACTAGGCAATCGTGTATTTATACTCTAGTTTACTATCGATCCCCAATTTCACATTTAATACCAAGCAAATCAAGCGAGACTCCAATTCATGGACCACTTGATCTTCACCTCTTAGAATGAGATGATTTCTGAACAAAGTGGATATCCAGATTAAGACCCAAAAATATTAGTTCTATTATTCAGCATACATGAGTGCTGTTTCAATATTGAATTAGTTCAGTGAAAATTCGATATCTTGTACTTGTACAGGGAGTGTACATTAATAGTTTTACAACACAATTAAAATCAGTAGTGATTTTATAAAGCTAAGTTGTTATTTAACATTTTTAGAAATAGATCTTGAGCTACTTACCGAGGTGATAACAAAGTTTTCTTAAAAATATCCTTTTGCAGATATCGAAAAGTGATTTCATATCTTAGATGTACAATGAGATTTAACTCCAACCATCTCTCACAAGCCAGTACTAGTTTCTCCTGGTTATACTGAATCAGAAACAACAAACCATAGTTAATTCAATAACTTCCATAAAACAACAGCTCCATCTGGAGTCTGAGGAGAATTACACAGTCATCTGTAATTAGAATGAGATATAATGTTGTAATGAATTTTAAATGTGGTATATTCCTTTCCAGTTTATATTTGTATTGTAAATTGATGAAGCTCAAGAGACAGTCACTCCACTTACAGGCTAAGGTAGATCAACGGAATGCACTGACAAGATTGCTGTTAATTCTTTAGGATTGGAGCCTGCAGTGCCAATTTTCAGAAAATCAAACCAAATGCTTGATGCAATCGCTGGTCTTAAAGCTCGTGGTTTTGACAAGGGACTTGGGGATTCTGACTCTACACTGGCTAATGTTTTGATACATGGTCTAGAACCTGTCGTTTCTATTATGAAGAGGCAGGTTAATTGTATCTGGTAACTTGTGGATCATAACATCACTCAGCCTTGATGACTCTGCTAGCAATTTTAACAGCTTTCACAGATGTAACATCTTATCCAGTTGCATCACAGATTGGTGTGGCAACTACTCTGCCCAAGACCACAAGAAATTGCAGAGTTGTGAATGCAGTCCAATGCATCATGAAAACCAACCTTCTTTCTATTGACTCTGTCTATACTTCCCACCACCTCAGGAGAGTAGCCAGCAGAATTAAAGACCATCCCACCCTAGTTATATACTCTTCCACCCTCTTCCATTAGGCAGAAGTTATAAAAGTTTGAAAACATGTACCAACAGATTCAACAATATCTTCTTCCCCGCTGTTATCAGACTTATGAACAGACCTCTCATATATTAGAGTTGATCTTCCTTAAACCTTCTCTTTAGCTATCACACTATATTCTGTATTCTGTTCTATTAACCTGATGTACTAATGTATGATTTAGATGGATAGCGCACAAATTTTACTTTTCACTGCATCACAGTACATGCGACAATAATAAATCAAATCAAATGTGTAATTCCTGCAACAGAAACTCAGGCTTGTTCCAGATCAATCATTATGGCTTCCATAATAATTACTTCCATTGGATTGCTGGCATGTTCAATGAAATAGTAATGTGATACAATGAACGAATATGCAGCTTTCTCTGTGCCTCTTGCTTGAAAGGGGCATATAGAGTGCTTTTGGTGCCCACAAATCTGACCTCCAGTAAATTACTAGACTGGCTGAACATATGCCTCAAGATAGTGGCATGGAAATTGTGTAGCTATGACTACTGGCCTGTTTCGAGGATAATTTTTCAAATGCCCTTAGATTCTCCACGAACATCAACTTCACACGCTGCTGCCTCTTGGTGCAGCACTGACAGGATAGCCACGAAGAGAAAGCATAAGCATGAATAGTTCGATATTTGTAAGCGTTGTTGGTTGCTTTAATGGTCTCATTGTTGTTGATAAAGAAAGATTATGCTAATTGAAAGTAGTATTCTTCATAGATACATGGAAGTCTTCCTATCCCATCGGGTAAGATATGTGGCAACTGCGCTCGGAAATTCAATGTTGGTGGCCACGTGTGTGCAATCAGTGTCGAGAGTGTGTGTTGCTGGGAAAGCACAGCAGGTCAGGCAGTATCTGAGGAGCAGGAGAATCACATGTGCATTCACTGGTTTCCTGAGATCACACTAATTCTATTGAACTGAAAGTTTTCCACTCTTGATCTTCTCTGGTAATAGGGAATAATATATGGCCATTCTTCAGTATGTATAAAGCCTGAGTGATCTCCCTTAGGCAGAGGTGCATGGGGCCTTGTGTCATTTGACTTCCCATGGTCAAATAACAAAATGAAGCGTTACTGTAACTTCACGTGTGAGGTCTGAGTCTTCCTTCCATGAGGCTACAGAGCTGTGTTAACCTCACAGACTGGTCTGGGGATTCAATCTACGTCTATGCTGCCGTAAGGAGTGTGACTAGACCAGGGTTATTGACCTGCATCAGATTTCTATACTTTCCATTTCAGAGTTTTGAAATAATGAGTTAAAGTAGAATTTATCTACAACTACCAAACATCAAAATGCAACTCCCTTGTTTGTGAGATTGTTCAAGTTCTAAAATAAGCAAAATACAACCTTGTCTTTGCTGCTATTCTAATTATATACTGATTAAAATATTAATCAGGTTTGAGCATGCTGGACAAGGTGTGCTTATTGAGCAATTCTTGACACAGTTTGTATCTTTGAGCTCATTTAAATGATAGCTCAACATCAAGATATATTTGTTTTTCACTTCAATATCTTATTTTGAACATATGAAATTAAACTCTTTGGTCCATTTCTTACATGTTATGATGTTTTGATTTTTTTATGACTGACAATCTGGCAAATATTTAGACTGTGCAAGAAATAAAATTTCAAGAAAAATTTGGCTAGTAGATAGTCAGAGAATCATTGGGCAGTGAAACAGACCCTTCGGTCCAATTCATCCAAGCCAGCCAGACATCCCAATGTGACCTAGTCCCATTTAGCCTATATCCCTCGAAACCCTTCCTATTCATATACCCACCCAGATGCCTTTTAAATGTTGTAATTGTACCCACCTCCTTTCTCTGACAGCTTGTTCCATACATACACTACCCTCTGCATGAAGAAGCTACTCGTCAGGTCTCACCTTAAACCTGTGCCCTCTAGTTTTGGACTCTCCCACCTGGGGAAAAGACCTTGGCTATTCATGCTAACCATGCCCCTCATGATCTAATAAACACTTTTAAGGTCACCTCTCAGCCTCTGACGCTCCCGCGGATTAAAAAAAACCCAACCTATTCAGCCTCTGCCTATAACTCAAACCCTCCAGACCTGGCAACATCCTTGTAAATCGTTTCTGAACTTTTCTCAAGTTTAACAATATCCTTCCTGTAGAAGGGCTACCAGAATTGCACACAGTATTCTAAAAGTGGCCTCACCAATGTTCTGTACAGCTGTACCATGACATCACAACTCCTGTACTCAATGTTCTGACCAATGAAGGCAATCGTTCCATATGTCTTCTTCACCACCCTTTCTACCTGCGACTCCATTTTAAAAGAACTACATGCTGGCACCACTACGCCTCTTTTCTCAGTAATATGGCCCAGGGCCCTTCCATTAAGTATATAAGTCCTGCCCTGGTTTGCCTTACCAAAATGCAACACCTCACATTTATCTAAATTAAACTCTATCTGCCACTCCTCAGACCATTTACCCATCTGATCAAGGTCCTATTATACTCTGAGATAACCTTCTTCACTGTCTGCTGCACAACCTATTTTGGTGTCATCTGCAAATTTACTAACCATATCTCCTATATTCACATACAGATCATTTATATGAATGATGAAAAGCAGTGGACCCATGTGTCACACTACAGGCCATGGGCCTCCAGTCCAAAAAGCCACCACCTACTTTCAAGCCAATTTTGTATCCAACTGGCTAGTTCCCCCAGATCCTCTGTGATCTATCCTTACTAACCAGTCTACCATATAGAAGCTTGTTGAATGCTTTGCTGAAGTCCACATAGACAATGTGTACCAATCTGCTTTCCTCAATCTTCTTTGTCACCTCTTCAAAAAACTCAATCAAGTTCATGAGACACAATTACCCATTCACAAAGTCATGTTAACTATCTCTAATCAATCCTTGCTTCTCCAAATGCATGTAAATCCTATCCCTCAGAATCCCCTCCAGCAACTCACCTTACCACTGACATTAGGCTCGCCAATCTTTAGTTACCAAACGTTTCCTAACAGCTTTTCTTAAATAATAGCACGATATAGCCAACCTCCAGTCTTCCAGCTCCTCACCCATGACTGTTATTGATATAAATATCTCAGCAAAGGGCCCAATAAAAGGGCCTAGCTTCCCTCAAAGTTGTGGGAATCACCTGATCAGATCCCAGGGATTTATCTACTTTTACACATTTTCAGAACTCCAGCATCTCCTCCTTTGTAATATGAACTCTTGTTGAGACATTACTATTTATGTCTCCAGGTTTCCTAGCTATTTAATGTTCTCACCTACCACCAGTATAAATAGAAAATTTTGATATTATCCCTATTATTTTCCCATGTGTTGGCAGTCAGTGAGGTGAAGTAACAACATACTCAAAGTTGTCAGCAAAGTATCATTTTGGAGCATAATTAGAGATTATTATAGTCATTTACCTTTGATGCTGCTTCATGGAAATGACATACTGTGGTAACATTTATGTTATCTAACATAACCGATACACACCTGCAATAATAACACATTATTTGTACCTACTTAAATTATTTTATTGTTACGTTAATATATTTTTCTATGTCATAATATTTGGTAGTAACGTTATAAATTTCTTATTCGAGCTTGTCAGTTACAATTACATATGCACCACAAAATAATGGAAGCAAAACTCCAAATGTCATTTATTTTATATTCAGAATGTAGCCAATCTTTCAGTTAGATTGTGGGGATATGGAAGATAATTGTGTAAATACAGACAGGGTGAGGGTTAAAACTGCAACTATTTATGAGGGCAAGTCTTTTATTTGGTAAACGCAACTGTGTCAAAAGAAAAGGAGAGAGGTATATTTTTGATCACAACACAGTTGTAATCGTCACTCCACATGCTTACCATTCATTTAGAAGACAATGGAAGTAAGGGCAGTAAATATTATTACAGAATGCAAAAAATGCTCCACCTTTCAACCTTGCTAAAATGTTCCCATACTCTCAGATAGAAATAATGTGTGTGCATGACAAAAAGGAATAATACTTGGTGTACTTTGTTAGGTTTTCGACATGACACTTCAAAAGGGACTTCAAAATTCTTGCATCAAAAAGAGACAGAAAATTAGAACGAGGCCAGACTCAAGATTCAAGAGACCTAAGGGGCAACTTTTTCACGCAGAGGGTGGTACGTGTATGGAATGAGCTGCCACAGGATGTAGTGGAGGCTGGTACAATTGCAACATTTAAGAGGCATTTGGATGGGTTTATGAATAGGAAGGGTTTGGAGGGATATGGGCCGGGTGCTGGCAGGTGGGACTAGATTGGGTTGGGATGTCTGGTTGGCATGGACGGGTTGGACTGAAGGGTCTGTTTCTGTGCTGTACATCTCTATGACTCTATGTATAGTATGAAAATAAAAGCTAAACTCTTTAAGGGAATGGTATGATTGCATGCAATTAATCATGATATTTTTGACCTATTAAAATATGATTTTTCTAACACAATGATTCAAGCAGAAATATTTAGCTTTGTTGTTCAGTCTAGCATCAAAAGAATTGAGTCACAGGGTTAAGGTTTCCCAACCTTATTAAGCTGAAATTCAGATAGTTTCGACACATATCTTGCCAACAACAATTTAAAGCAAAATTTCTTGGGAATCCCTTCAAAATGTACTTCAATGTTGAAGCTGGCATGAAATAACTAGAAATTAATGTACACAGTTAGGACCCAAGCAAGGAACAATACTATGAAAATAATAAAACAACAAAAACATAAAGTTGGAGTCATAGAGATTTACTGAACCGAAACAGACCCTTCCATCCAACTCGTCCATTCTGATCAGATATCCTAACCTAGTCTAGTCCCATTTGCCAGCACTTAGCTCATGCACCCATCCAGGTGCCTTTTAAATGTTGTAATTGTACCAGCCTCCACCACTTCCTCTGGCAGCTCATTCCATACACACACCACTCTACTCATGAAAAGGTTGCTGCTTAGGTCCCTTTTATATCTTTCCCCTCTCACCTTAAACCTATGCCCTCTCAGTCTGGACTCCCCACCCCTGGGAAAAGACCTTGTCTATTTACCCTATCCATGCCCCACATGATTTTATCAACCTCTATAAGGTCACCACTCAGCCTCTGTCGCTCCAGGAAAACCAGCCCCAACCTATTCAGCCTTCCCCCACGATAGGTCAAATCCTCCAACCCTGGCAATACCCTTGTAAATCTTTTCTGAATCTTTTCAAGTTTCACAACATCCTTTCAATAGGAGGGAAACCAGAATCGCACACAATATTCCAAAAGTGGCCTAACCAATGTCCTATACAGCCGCAACAAGACCTCCCAAATCATATACTCGATGCTTTGACCAATAAAGGAAAGCGTACCAAACGCCTTCTTCACTGTCCTATCTACCTGCGACTCCACTTTCAAGGGACTATAAACCTGCACTCTGAGGTCTCTTTGTTCAGCAACACAAGTTTTTTTTCATAACTTCAGTAAGATAAAGTTCACCGTTATCGAATCTTTATTTATGAACATTAAATGAAACAAAATAATTGTGGCAGGCTCTTTTCTCAAATGTGATGATGTTGGGAAAAGATAACACTTTCCTGATGTTGGGAAAAGATAACACTTAGAAAATACAGCATGGGTCTTAGTGAGAAAAAAAAATTTAAAAAGATAAGTTGTGAAAAAAATGCACCATGACATACCTGAGTTTCACCGCATCTAAAAACATATGGCGTAAATTTGTCATTTGGAACAAGAGCAATTCACAACATTTAAGTGACCCATACAGCAATAAAAATAGTGAATTGAGATTTTGGTAAGCCTAACCCAGATGCAAATTAGATGCAAATTAGAAATTAGCTATATACTTATAAATAGCTTGAAATATGTAAAAGAATAAGTTAGTGCTGTAAGTTTCATTTCATCTACAAGCTGCTCAATGTTTGTTTTCACTAGAAATAGGGCAAGTGGAATGATGAAGGATGGCTTACCTGAAATGGGTCCCTTGATAGACAAAAGGTCTCTTTCAAACATGGGGAAAAAAACTGGTAGCTACTTAAACAAGTAATCACATCACAAAGCTGTGCTGGATTCGTTATTTAACCTTAATTCAAATGTTTCCTGAACTATTTGAGTTGTTTTGTGAATGCATGTAGAATAGATGTGACCTTAGTGAACAACATCAAAGTTCAACAACTTCATAAGACATCTTGAGATAAGATAATGAAAATATAAGATAATGAAAATATAAGATAATGAAAATATAAGATAATGAAAATAGAAGGTATAAGTGATTGATAAAGGCTGTAGGTATGTGCAAATGTTTAAGCAGCTAGAGTAATACATTACATTTAAGGTGATACTTTCAATGTACTGAACAAACCCATTGTTTAGGCAACTAACTTTTACCTAAACAGGGTACTCTGAAATAAAATAAATCTTTATAGTCCAAAAGGCTTCGTCAATAACTCATTTTGTTACACAGACTACCCCATTTCCTCCTACCCACAGCTCTCATTATCACTTATGCAGCTTCTCTTCTGTCCTGCCCTGCCATCCATTATCCCCTCATTTACCTATACCTTTTATAGCGCTCTTTCTCTGGGCTGCATTGCCAGTTATCCGCTCACCTCACCCTCCGCTCTCCACCCCCCACCTATCCCACACCTGCGGCCTCATTTTTCAGCAGAAACATCAGTTTTACAAGCTGCTATCTATTCTGATGAAGAATAACCAGACTCGAAACGTTTGCATTGCTTTCTTTCCACAGATGTTGCCAGACCTGCTCCGTTTTGCCAGCAATTTCTGTTTTTGTTGCAATACCCGATCACATCGGTTGCACTAAAATCCTGATTGCTGGATTGGTTCGATAGTGATGTTACTAAAGTTCTAAGGAAGAGATGATAGATTTTTGACCAGTCATGGATTGAAGGGTTATGGGGAGTGTGCAGGAAAATGGGGTTGAGGCCAAGGTGAGACTAGCCATGATCAGATTGAAGAGCTGAGCAGGTTCAAGGGACTGAATTGCAAACACCTACTCCTTTTTTTTAAATGAATGCTTATAAAGTAGCTTTTCAAGATTTAATAGTAGTGCAGGATAAATCATTTTATTGCAAATCTCCACAAAATTAGCAATGCAATATCATGTTGTACAGGACCTTTCCCTAAATTTATCAGGAAATGCTGGCCCATTATAATTAAGCTTAGTAAAGGTTTAATACCTTTATCTTTCTAAGCTAGGACTCATTTTCAGAAGTCAGAATAACTTTTAACTCCAACAATTTATGCACTACAATTTTAGGGAAGCACTTACTCAAGTATTCTTTTTGCTGCAAAAACTAAAACCACGATTTCATACATACTTGTGAAACAAGCTCATGAATTTCAGAACTGAAGCAGCAGCGAAGACACCCAGAATATATTCTGCCTCCACATATGGCTCATCATTATACAGGTTTCCCAGTGCCATCGCGAAACCTATCCAGACAAATATAAAGTACAAACCAAAACACAGATTCATATATTGTAAGGCACTTACATTACAAACTTGGTTACTCTGGTTTCTGCTCAGTGAATGGAATTTCATGCAGAGAGTTACTTACAATGCTTATCAGGCATAATAACTGATTTCATACTCCAATTCAAAATAATAATTTAATAGTATGTCCTATCTTGAAGAGAAGCCCATCAATTTATCATGACTTTATTGTTACAGAAGGAAAAAACATACTCTTAACAGTGAGTTTTATGCACCTTATAAAGACTCGTCATACAAAATGCAAACAAACCAATAGAACAGAATATATAATGTTGTTTGGCGCTTTCGATAAAATGGTAACAATAACTATTAATATAGAAAATAAACAATTTTTTATTCATTTGTGGGACATAGGAATTGAATGTTGCTGGCTGATCAACATTTATTGCCCGTCCTGAGTTGTCCTTGAGAAAGTGGTGGTGAGCTGCCTTCTTTAACTACTGCAGTCCACGTGTTGTAGGTTGACCCAAAATGCAATTAGGGAGGGAATTCCGGGATTTTGACTCAGCGACAGTGAAGGAACAGCGATGTATTTCCAAGTCAGGATGGTTAGTGGCTTTGCAGGGGAACTGGGTGATGTTCCCAGGTATCTGCTCACCATGGATGTTGCAGCATTTCAAGAATTTACTGCCGTGTAAAGATTAACACCCTCAATTGATGAAACATTCCAAGGTCCTAGAAAATGTCTGGAGGGTCTATAACTAAATTTCTGGAGGATAAGAGAACAAAAAGAATAGATAAGGTGAATGCAAAGGTTTGAAATCTTAGGAACCCATTGGAGAATCTAAAGATCTGATGGGATGTTCAGGGAAGGGTCATGGAAGAGAAATAAGGTTGCCGTATGGGTACTCTCTCAAATGACTGGAGGTGGTTTAATCTAAGGGTCAGCATACTTTAGTTAAGAGGTAAGGTTGACAAGGCAGAACCTTCATAGTAACCTCAGCTGATGTGGGAATCAAGCCTATGGTATTGGTGTCACACTGTGTATTACAAACCAGCTGGCCAGCCAACTGAGCTAACAAACTCCCAAAGGAGAGAAGAGAATTGTTATAACTCATACCCAGAATTAAGAGCTTGGAAATAATGCCAGATCAATAACATAATATAATTAATGACAAAAAAATATTTGGACCTCAGTTCAAGGTTAGGAGCAAATATGTTTGAGTATCACAGTAGTCTACAATACTTGAAAAGACAAAAGGTGAAACTAATATGTGTGTGTTAGTCGATTAGTTGTTTCGTGTTTTTGCAAGTTCAAAAGCTGGAGAATGGTAAATGTGAATATTTGTGAAGTGTGACTGAGCAAGTTTGCTGTTAATTTATGAAAGTTAAAAGAAGAAACAGTCAGAAGGTGGTCAGGCTATTAGAAAGCATTACTCTGTTTGGTGGTAGTGGAATTTTTATGTGCGCTACAGGGAAAACGTCATTTGTATGCTCGCCCAGATTGATCAAAAGGCAGACGTCCTCAGTTTTAATGAGTCAGAATAGAATAAATGTTGCTAGCCACTCTAAGCTCAGGGACTTAATCAGCCCTATGAGACAGAGAAGAGAATGGTTTGAGGCACCTGGATGAAATGAAGACCTCAATGTCATGGGCTATAAACCTCAGAAAAAGAAAAACATATCAACTTGTTCAGCATATTCACCAGAACCTGCCTCTGAAAGGCTGCTGTGGAATCTGTAATACTTTGTGGAAACAATTTTATTTGGTCTGTTCTGGAGAGAAAAGGGACGGGCTGGACAAGCAGCTTCTTCAGTTATGTAGGTTTGTAAACCACTGTGTGTGTCACTTAATAGTGGTTTAACCCCTATGGTCTCTTTTGTATATGGTTTTAAAGCAGTTTGCTGCCATAATTGATTTCTCTGTTTTACTTCCTTTTCGGAGATGTACTATTCTTCTCTGTCTCTGTCATAAATTTAGTTTTTGTGTGTATGATGTTTGTGCGTTTGAAATGTCATGTTATGACTTGGATTTTTGAGGATGAAATTTAAAATTAGATGTTTTGAGTAACTATAATGAATTCTGTGCTGGACTGGATGGATCTTAGAGTTTAAAACAGTGCAATATTTAAGCGTTTGATGATTCAGCTCTCAAAAGATGAGTGGGTATTTTTTTTTAGATTACTTACAGTGTGGAAACAGGCCCTCCGGCCCAACAAGTCCACACCGCCCCGCCGAAGCGTAACCCACCCATACCCCTACATCTACATCTACCCCTTACCTAACACTACGGGCAATTTAGCATGGCCAATTCACCTGACCTGCACATCTTTGGACTGTGGGAGGAAACCGGAGCACCCGGAGGAAACCCACGCAGACACGGGGAGAACGTGCAAACTCCACACAGTCAGTCGCCTGAGGCGGGAATTGAACCCGGGTCTCTGGCGCTGCGAGGCAGCAGTGCTAACCACTGTGCCACCGTGCCGCCCAATTTTAATTTCCAATCTTGCTAATTGGAATTCAGAAACAAATAATTTAGGTGATTTAAACTCCAAAGGGAAAAATGAAACTAAGAAATTGGAGAAACTTGCTGATTAATCTAAAATCATGTATATAACTATAGGGCTGAAGGGAAAAATTTAAAAATTCAAGTTACTAGATAAGAATGACAGCATGAATTTAAGGTTCAAACACATTGACAGGAATAGTGAAGAAAGCTGGAATCATTTTAAAATTTTAAACTTTCATACTGAAGTTAAAGAAGAAGCAATTTAAATGAGATCAACTCCCAGGGAACACTACCAGACTGCTGATATGAAATGATCACCAGGTCTGGCCAAATAATGTTCACTTTAAACAAACTGAGTACCCTCAACATTGTTTAGTCCAAGATAACGATTTCAAAAACTAGTTTAAATCAGGTCACAGAATTTGTAGCACTAACCAATCCCCTTAGGGGTCAGAAAGCAAATCAACATTTATATTGATAGATAGTAGGTTTGCAAGAGTGAAGCATTTGCAAACAATAGGGTGGGTTTGCAATCCATCTTAACTGCTTCCTGACGTTCCCACTGTTACAGTAACCTGTCTAATCACCAATTTGATCCTGAAAAAATTCTGGTGGTAATGCTAAAGACTCAGGTACCAGAATAAACAGTACTTCCAGCCAGGCTGTTCCAGTACACTGGAATCTACTGACAAAGTAGAAGGTTGCCTAGGTATACCTTGTCTACAAAAAGCAGGACAAATCCATTTGTTCAATTATCACTCCATCAGAAACACAGGAGTACAGTTTATCATTGGGAATGCATGTTCATAAAGAACATTAAAATCTTGCAATATTTATTTCCTAATATTGAATAGATGTTCGTAGACTGCACACATTGCTGGCCTCTGACCAACAGCTTCAAGCAATGTGAAACACCATGATTGAGACCTGTAATAGGCTAAGAAATGTACCTACACTCATCTGTTAGCTCTTAACCAACTGATTGGTGTATGAGAGAGCAGATTATCTCAGCAGTGACAGATATGCGATAGTCATTACCTAGCACACCCACCACCACATTTTTAATTAAAATTGGGAAATTGTACACAATGTTGATTTCAATTATAATTACCTTCCTGAGTAACAAATGGGTCTTTCACATCAAGCTTCAAGCTGACCAATCTCTTCATTTCTTTATCTGTTGGTGGAGCCCAGTGGTTTTCCTTATTACGTATGTTGCACAAATTGCATCTTTTCAATTTTTGAAGTTGGGATTCACAACATTTCTCCTCAGGACCACAGTAATATAATCCACCTAGAAATCAGTTACTGCAATGTCAATTGAAGATTATAAGCAAAGAAACGTGAACAAAATATTTTCATATAAACAGGCATTAGTACACTTATCTAATTTTAATGAAAAATGTTGATGTTCAATGGAGATTGGAGATATTCTAATGGACAGTACTGAAACTATGTAACAAACATAAAGAACCAGATATATTTTCTATTTAACAATGATTTTTTTTGCCTACGTTCCTGCATTTCATTGGTTGTAAAACATATTTGGAATGTGTTGAGATTGTGAAAATCACAATACAAATGCACATCTTTCTTTTTTATCAACATGACAGGTAGCTGGGTGTTCCTCAAACTTTAAAAATTGAATCCTTAACAACAGTTATCATGGCCTTCTGATTTGTCATCTTCACAGAAAGGAAGATGACAGTGGAACAATACAGGTATTATGTTTTTAATGTGAAGTGAATTTGCACACGTTGAAATAGACAGCCACCATCTGATGGCACTGGCTATGTTCAAAGAAGCCTCTCAGGCTGGCATACGTACCTCACAACTGAGGCACATAGAGTTAATTGTCTTATCCCATACTGTGTGCCAGATGGCCCCATTCATGTTAAGGGAAAGTGAAGTGGCTTTACTAAATTCACATCCTAAAGGAAAGGAGAAGTATCCAATCTTCCTCCAAACCTCAAATAGATTATTGTTTGTAGCAAACTGCCCGGCTTTCAGGATAACTCGATACTATCGTGTCACAGTAGGTGCTGCAAGACATGTCAGAGTGTGGACATGGATACCACCATTACATGTGGGGACACCTCCCATCATGTACATGGCAGGTACTCATGTGACTCAGCCAACGTTGTCTATCTTATACGTTGCAGGCAAGGATGCCCGGAGGCGTGGTACATTGGGGAAACCGAGCAAAGGCTACGACAATGGATGAATGGGCACCACACAACAATCAATAGACAGGAGTATTCCCTCCCAGTTGGGGAACACTTCAGTGGTCCAGGATATTCGACCTCGGACCTTCGGGTGACCATCCTCCAAGGCGGACTTCGGGACAGGCAGCAGCGAAAAGTGTCCAAGCAGAGGCTGATAGCTAAGTTCGGTACCCATAGGGAGGGCCTCAACCGGGACCTTGGGTTCATGTCACATTACAGGTGACCAACCATTGCACTATACACACACACAGACACTCACACACACCCTTATAGACACACACACTCCCACACTCTCACATGCATCCCCCACAGACTTAAGACTCTACACTCACATGCACACACACATATACACTCTCTCACACACAAAGACCCACATGCACACATATACATATACATTGGTGGGGTGAATTTGTACTTGCAGTGTTACATTGTACTTTGCTCAAAAACTGCATGAATTCATGTAAGACTCTGTTATCTCACTTTTTAGATTAGACTCAATCTAAACATTATGGCACAAACAGAGAACACAGGGAGCTAACACCTTCAACATAAAGTCTAGCTAACACCAATTGTTACATTAACCTGAGAATGCAACTTCTAAAAAAAAGTTTTGTGATTTACATGTGAAAGAAGTGAAACTAACATGGTATTTGAACAGATGAAAGACTCAACAAACAATCAAGGTATTTTTCAATGTATAATTTCAGTTACATCACACTGTAAACTTTTGCTATAAATTCTGTGTCTTACAATTGTGTCCTTCACCTGATGAAGGAGCAGAGCTCCAAAAGTTGGCGCTTCCAATTAAACCTATTGGACAATAACCTGGTGTTGTGTGACTTTTAACTCTGTACACCCCAGTCCAACACCGGCATCTTCAAATCATTACTGATAGATGTACTGGTAAAAAAAAAATCAGCATCACTACTGACAAAAGGCACATATGAGAAAACAATGTGCAAGCTAAACAAGTGGACTAAGACATAATGAAAGCTAAAGAAGCAGTGGTTCTTCTGCTCACAAGTGCAAGGAGGTTTTGCCAAAAACTTTGAACTCATTTCATGAGGTGAAAGCAAATGTGGTTGATCATTTTTCAGTTTTTCCCAGGATGGATGTGAGATTTTGTTTAAAGCATAAAGAATTTGGTGTGGCTGTTATTCCCTAAGTTCATTCATTCTCTGTGAAGCAGTTGAACAATGATGTCCATCCTTAACTCAAGCCTGAGGGTCTTAGAACAGAAACATTGACTTAATGTTTTCTCTCTCTCTCTCCAAAGATTCTGCCTCATTTACAGCTTTCTTTCTCCCAGAATTATTAATTACCCTGGTTTTAAGAATCACAAAATGTAATCACAAGTAGTAAAGTTGTCTTCTCTTTTCAAAATTACAGTAAAAAAGCCTTTCCTCACACAAGGGGTCTGAAGGATCATGAAATGGTAACTTGCAACGTCTTTCAAAGATGTTGCCTGATTTGCTGAGGTCTTCCAACTTTTCTGCTTTTGTTTCAGATTTTCAAGAATTACAGTTCTTATTTACTTTTGTACTTACTAAAAATGATATTGTGGTAAAGAAAAGTAAACTACTTTCTTTTGTGTTCTCACCTCCTTGACAATTGTCTGGTGCTCCTTTAAATCTGTTCATGCAATAACTTGAATCTTCTGATGTAATTAGTAATTCAAATAACACTTCTGATTTTGATAAAAATTGACTGTGTAACTCCCACAAAGTATTCATGCTGTCCAGGATTACATCTGATGGAATATGTTTATTATTGTTATTAAGAAACATTCATCATGAACAAAAGGCTATGACTGGAATTCCTACATTATGTTAAAAATTTCAACTTACTGAAATTGTTGAAGATGTAATTTACAGATTACAAATAGACAAATATAATTTTCAGTTGTTATACTGCTCTCCATATCGAAACTATGTTAGTCTAATTTTAATGCAATTATATTCAAACTGACTGGTCTTCGTGGGTCAGTACAAAACTTAAACATAAAATTATATGCATGACAATCAAACATAAATGACTGATCTATTTTTCCAACACCTTGTTTCAATTTTAAACCTGACAATTAAGTGTTAATGATTAGAAAACTAACACCATGATTTTCTATATAGACAGCACTTTAATTTGTCAGGATTAGTCAACTCGTCGAAGTGAGAAAAAGCCTTTACCATAACCTTTCCAACAAACATATTCAATCTAAACAAACAATATGCTAATAATAGATATAATCACAGTAGTAATTGAATAAAATCAACCTGGAGCCATTCCATCTCTCAGTCTCCTTGAATAGCAACATGAGAATTCCTTAGGTTTACTGGCTTCAGGTAGTCTAAAGATAAATCAAGAAACAGAAGTCATCAAGAACCTTGAAAACTTTACCCCAAACAGGAGAAGGTCAAATAAAAATGTTCTGGATATGTATTCTGGTCATTCTATTAACAGCATGTAGATCAGCCATTTAATTGAAAAGTACCTCAGAAAACCAATCTCTTACTGGCACTTGTGACAAGGTAATAAAGGTGGTACAGCAGCAACACAGCAATACTTCAGAATATTTTCATTGCTGTGATAAAAGTTTTTAATGTCCTACTATTTTGTTAACTTGAATTCGAAAGTAGACATCAATGGGTTTTGGTTTTCAGTGCTATGAAGATCTGAAGATTTAGGAAAGGTTCAAAATGTTATTTGGAACAGTGAACAAAGGATAGCCATTCCAAGAAACCAGTGACTTAAGCTAAGTGACTCAACAAGATACTTTATTCTTTTGCTGAATGTACATTCACAGATTTATATGAAAATGTCAGTGAATGACTACGACAGTAATTAAATTGCAAAAAAAAATTATAGACTAACAAGCCAGATTTCACTCTGACTTATCCAGTACTTCCATCAGTTGGGATCATAACATCCCGAAGCAGCTTATTTTTAATAAATATAAGCCTGCCCAATATCTCTGTCAGTAATAAACTCTCAGTGTGACTGGTAGGGAGCTTAATAAGGAATGATAATCAGCTAAAGTAATATTTGTGAACGTATGTTTATATTTAACTTGATGAACTGTCACAATAAAAGAGGTAGTAGTTGAGACACTGAATAGGTTAAGTATTCTTAAAGAACAAATAATTGGTAGTTGGCTGTACATCATATTGATAAACTACCAAGACAGGGTGAAACATATCCAAGTGTATGTACTGAGGTAGAAATTGCAGAAACACTGGCCATGGTTTTGCAATTGTCCTTAGATGTAGAGGTGGTATCAATAGAATTTTCATGAAACAGTCTTAGGATGAACTCAGAAGCTATAGATCAGTCAATGTAAACTCATGGTGAAATAGCTTTTAAGAAGAATATTTCAGGACAAAATTAACAACAGTTCAAAATTAATATTAATTAATGGGAAAAAAACTTGGCAGATAGAATATAATCTGAGAAAATGTAAGGTTATGCAATTTGGCAAAAATATTATTAAATGGAGAAGCACAAAGCAGTGGAACATAGGAATTTGAGAGTCCTTATATCTGATTCACAAAAAGCTAGCATTCAAGTTCGATGGGTAACAGGGAAGGCAAAAGGGAATGGAGTTTAAAAGCAAGGAAGCTTTGCTAAAATTATACAAGGCACTGTTCAGACCACAACTAATGGAACACTGTGAAGAGTTTTGAGTCCTTTATCTAAGGAAAGATATATTGGCATTGTAGACAGTCCAGATCTTGTGAACTGTGTAATGAGGAGAGGTTGAATACGTTGTGCATGTACTCATTGGACTTTAGAAGAATGAGTAGCAACCTTATTGAAACTTACAAGATTCTTAGGGTATTTGATTTGGAGATACCGGTGTTGGACTGGGGTGTACAAAGTTAAAAATCACACAACACCAGGTTATAGTCCAACAGGTTTAATTGAAAGCACTAGCTTTCAGAGTGCTGGTCCTTCTTCATGTCGTTGTGAAGTACACAATTGTAAGACACAGAATTTATAGCAAAAGTTTATAGTGTGATGTAACTGAAATTATACATTGAAAAATACCTTGATTATTTGTTGAGTCTCTCATCTGTTAGAATGACCATGATAGTTTCACTTCTTTCATATGAAAATCACAAAACGTTTTTCAAAAGTTACATTCTCAGGTTAGCTGTAAGAATTGGTGTCAGCTCAGATAAGATGTTAAGATGTCAAAGGTGTTAGTTAGCCCCCTGTGTTCCCAGTCTGTGCCATCATGTTTAGACTGATTCTAATCTAAAAAGTGAGTTAACAGAGTCTGACATGGATTCATGCAGTTTTTCAGCAAAGTACTTGTGTACTTCACAACCACCTGATGAAGGAGCAGCACTCCGAAAGCTAGTGCTTCCAATTAAACCTGTTGGACTATAACCTGGTGTTGTATGATTTTTAACTTAGGGGATTTGACAGGGTAGATATGGAAAGGTTGATTCCCTGCATGGGGGAGTCTCAGACCAGAGGGTATAATCTCAGAATAAAGACAAAAATGAGGAGAAATTTCTTCTGAGTGATGTGTATTCTTTACTACAGAGCGCTGTCAAGGCTGGGTCATGAAGTATATTCAAGGCAGAGATAAGTTTTTAATCAATAAAGGAATCAAGGCTTATGGAAGTAGGCAGGGAAGTGGAGTTCAGGATTATCAGATCAGCCATGATCTCATTCACTATCAGAGCAGATTCAATGGATTGAATGGCCGACAACTACTCCAGTGTATCATGGTCTAGTATAGACAAAAGTGAATTAATGAAGGGAGGCCAGCTCAAATTTGATAAGAGCAAATTATGCTTAACTAATTTGATTGAATTGTTTGATGTGACAGCATGTGTGGATGAAAATAATGCAGTTATGTGCTGTAAATGGACTGCGAAAAGTATGTGATAAAAAGTACCACTTAATAGACTTGTGAACAAAGTTAGAGCTCATTGCATGAGCTCTGGCAGTAGCAGTATGGATATAAAATTGGCTGAATGACATGAAAAAGAGTGATGACTGGCTGTTTTCATACAGGGGCAAGGGTCCCCAGGGATCAGTATTAGGACTTTTGCTTTTATTGACATATATTGGAAATCTTAAAATTGTACAAATCTCACAAGTTTAGAAGTATTGTGAATTACAAGGATAGAGTGACAGACTTCAAAAGGATATAGACAGAATGGTGAAATGGGGAGATTGAATTTAGTTTATAGGTGTGAAGTGGTTTATCTTGCTACAATTCTAAAGGGGTGGAGAACGAGATGGCCTTGGGGTATTTGTGCAAAATCATTGACAGTGGCAGGGCAGTTTAAGAGCACAGTTAATAAAGTGTAATCAGAATCTGGGCTTTATAAGTTGATGCACAACGTAAAAAAAAGCAAGGAAACTTTGTTACACATGTACAAAACATTGGTTTAGCCTCACGTGAAGCTTTGCATCCAGTTGTGGGCACCATACTTTGCCAATAATGTAAAGACATTAGTGGAGAGTACGTAAGTGATTCACAAGAATTGTTTCAGGGATGAGGAACTTCAACTGTACTCCTTTGAAAAGAGAAGTTTGTGAGACAGGTATCCAAAATCATGTGTATTATGGCCAAAGTAGTTAGGGCCAAACATTTCTGGTTGACTGAAAGATCAAGAGCCAGAGGACACGGATTTAAGATGATTGACAAAAGAAGCAACAACGGCATGAAGAAAAGCTCTTTTACTCAGCAAGTGGTTGGATTGCAATAACAGAGAATGGTGTAGATAAGATTTAATCATGGCTTGCAAAAGAAAATCGAATCATTATTGGACAGACAAAAGATATATTTGCAAAGCCCTTCAGAGAACATCTCCGGGACACCCGCACCAATCAATCCCACCGCCCCGTGGCTGAACACTTCAACTCCCCCTCCTACTCTGCTGAGGACATGCAGGTCTGGGACCTCCTCCATCGCCATTCCCTTACCACCCGACGCCTGGAAGAAGTTCACCTTATCTTCCGCCTCGGGACCCTCCAACTCCATGTCATCAGTGGATTGCACCAGTTTCCTCATTTTTCCTCTCCCCACCTTATCTCAGTTCCATCCTTCCAGCTCAGCACCATCCTCATGACCCATCCCATCTGTCCATCTTTCTTCCCATCTATCTGCTCCACCCTCCCCTCCGACCTATCACCTTTACCGCCAACCTCATCCACCTATGGCACTCTCAGCTACCTTCCCTGCAGCCCCACCCCTCTCCTATTTATCTCTTCACACCCGAGGCACCCAGCCTCATTTCTGATGAAGGGCGTTTGCCTGAAACATTGATGTTCCTGTTCCTCGGATCATGCCTGACCTTCTGTGCTTTTCCAGCACCACACTCTTGACTCTAATCTCCAGCATCTGCAGTGCTCACTTTCACCAAGAGGTATATTTGTCAGTCTACATGGAAACAGTTCAGTAATATGGTCAGTTGAGTTTTTCTTGTAAAAGATTGAGGCAAGCATAAAGAACTGATTGGCCTCCTTCAGTACTTTAATTATTCTGTGATTTTAAGAAACCTTTGCAGCAACATTCACCATATCTCTACAACAGTTCAAACTGGATCACATATACAGTTACTTAAAGGATCATATTTCCCAATATTTCCACATTTTATATATATGAGAGAGAGAGAGAGAAAGAGAGAATCAATGAGGATAACTGTTGAAGGCAGAGATAAAACTATTGGCAGTTCCAACCCTTTATAGAATCCCTACAATGTGGAAGCATTTGGTTTATCAAGTCTACACCAACCCTCTAAAGAACATCTCAGCCAGACCCACCCCCTAACCTGTCACCTTGCATTTCCCATGGCTAATCTGCCTGGCCTGCATATCCTTGGACACTATGGGCAATTAGCATGGCCAATCCACCCGACCTGCACACCTTTGATCTGTGGGAGGAAACCTACACAGACATGTGAAGAATGTGCAAAGTCCACACAGACAGTCGCCTGAAGCTGGAATCAAACCAAGTCCCTGGCGCTATCAGGCAGCAGTGCTAACCACTGAGCCACAACTCCCATGCTGCAGCACAACACGGAGATCTCTCCAATACTGATCTCTTGACCAATAAAATGAGACCCAAGATCCAAGTATCTGAACAGCCTTGAAGTCTTCCAGTTCTGATACAGGATACTATGCTGCACCCCATGCCTGCCTAGAAATGATTGTGATCCAGTTTGTCGGCCATTGTTGCTTAAAACTGTTTTATAAGAAGTAGCCCTAGTATAAGATCATTACCTGTTTTTAAAGTAGACTGGTGTCATTGACCTTACAGCTTTAGAAATAGAAGGGCACTTTGGAAGGTGTGGTATACAGCTGGCAAGTTCAGTTGAAGAAGAACACAGATCGTTTTCTTCAATTTTCCAAATGGTAGCAGGAACGTCAGCTAAAGATGCAAAAGCATCACTTCTATTAAAATTATTAGATAGGACTATTCTGTATAAAAGCAGGCTGGCATATTTTGCAGAAACCAGAACGTCTTATTGGAGAATATTAGCTACCTCATGCAGGAGCAGTGCTCGGAAAGCTTGTACTTTCAAATAAGGTGTTGTGAGATTTTTAATCTTGTCCACCCCAGTCTAACACCGGCACCTTCACATTATTGGAGAATGGTTTATTCACACATTCAATGTTTGTAATTGTATCCACTACCATTTCCCATCAATTCAGGCATGTCAGCTATTACGAAGAGATGTTGTCCAATTATTATAATTAAAAGGTTATGAGGACTCACATATATATATATATATTCCTTGAATTTTTAAACTAAATACTTAAAACAGCAACAACATTGTATCTAGTGAACAGAGAATTTGGGTGGGGTTACGCAGTAAGAGCAACACCCATTGTACCCGTTCTCTTTCTTTGCAGCTCCTTTCAGCAAATGTATGAACAGAAAACCCACTGGAAGTCAACTTTACCATTTGTGGATGACTTTTGCAGAGAATTTATTGGATCTACTTCACTCTCTAAAAGAAGAGTCAGCCAGCTTCATCTATTCCAAGAAGACATCCCAGTGCTAGCTCCTTGTGTTCAGAATAACTTTGAAATAATTCATGTTTTAATAATTTTTAATGAGTGTGACTATTATCAAAATACTGTAAAGTTAACACTTTGTAGTGCTTTTTCTTTGTTTCTCCTTAGACTTGCGTTTCTATTAGTTTTGTAGTTACTTTCTTGGAAGGGTGCGTATATATATTTACATAGTCCAAACTATTTTTCAGTAATCTTTGCAATTGTAACTAAGTTAATTGTTAGCAATAAACCAATCATTTGTTGCTGACCAAAGAAACCTAGCTATCTTGTTTTCAATACAGTGTAGGACTTACATAAGTATCCATATCACCAATTTGGTTACATTTTAAGATTTGTTATGGCCAGTGGAGGAATACAATGAGAAAATAATTGATGTCCCCATGTAACCTCAGTCACAACACAGTGCATCATGTGATTCAGTTCATATGCACTTCACTTGATTTTGAAAATACTTGCCATATTCCCAGAAATACATCCAGGGAAGTTATTTGGGTGGAACTGAAAAATAAGAAAGGGATGATCACCTTATTAGGATTGTATTATAGACCCCCCAGTAGTCAGAGGGAAATTGAGAAACTAACTTGTAAGGAGATCTCAGCTATCTGTAAGAATAATAGGGTAGTTATGGTAGGGGATTTTAACTTTCCAAACATCGACTGGGACTGCCGTAGTGTTAAAGGTTTAGATGGAGAGGAATTTCTTAAGTGCATACAAGATAATTTTCTGATTCAGTATGTGGATGTACCTATTACAGAAGGTGCAAAACTTGACCTACTCTTGGGAAATAAGGCAGAGCAGGTGACTGAGGTGTCAGTGGGGGAGCACTTTGGGGCTAGCGACCATAATTCTATTCGTTTTAAAATAATGATGGAAAAGGATAGACCAGATCTAAAAGTTGAAGTCCTAAATTGGAGAAAGGCCAATTTTGACGGTCTTAGGCAAGAACTTTTGAAAGCTGATTGGAGGCAGATGTTCGCAGGCAAAGGGACGGCTGGAAAATGGGAAGCCTTCAGAAATGAGATAACAAGAATCCAGAGAAAGTATATTTCTGTCAGGGTGAAAGGGAAGACTGGTAGGTATAGGGAATGCTGGATGACTAAAGAAATTGAGGGTTTGGTTAAGAAAATGAAGGAAGCATATGTCATGTATAGACAGGATAGATCGAGTGAATCCTGAGAAAAGTATAAAGAAAGTAGGAGTATACTTAAGAGGGAAATCAGGAGGGCAAAACGGGGACATGAGATCACTTTGGCAAATAGAATTAAGGAGAATCCAAAGGGTTTTTACAAATATATTAAGGACAAAAGGGTAACTAGGTAGAGAATAGGGCCCCTCAAAGATCAGCAAGGCAGCCTTTGTGTGGAGCCACAGAAAATGGGGGAGACAGTAAATGAACATTTTGCATCAGTATTTACTGTAGAAAAGGATATGGAAGATATAGACTGTATAGATGGTGACATCTTGCAAAATGTCCAGATTACAGAGGAGGTGGTGCTGGATGTCTTGAAACGGTTAAAGGTGGATAAATCCCCAGGACCTGATCAGGTATACCTGAGCACTCTGTGGGAAGCTAGAGAAGTGATTGCTGGGCCTCTTGCTGAGATATTTGTATCATCGATTGTCACAGGTGAGGTGCCAGAAGACTGGAGGTTGGCAAACGTGGTGCCACTGTTTAAGAAGGGCGGTAAAGACAAGCCAGGGAACTATAGACCGGTGAGCCTGACCTCGGTGGTGGTCAGATTACAAATATATTTGTGATGCAGGCTCGAAGGGCAGAATGGCCTACTCCTGCACCGATTGTCTATATTTGAGATTTTTACGTAAAAGCTGTCTCACCTGTCAATATTCTTTGTAATGTCTCATTGAAGCACATCTGAACTGCTCTTCTAGCCTGTGCTCTTCCCAGCAAATCAGAACCCAAATGCTTTGCTATCTGACAACGATTAGTAGCCCCAGCTTGTATACGTACTTTTTCAGGCAGTGCAACCTGGATATATAGGAAGGGAAAAGTATTCATTTTTTTCAGCAGGATGCTATCTAAACACAAAATTGCAAAATAATAAATCTGAAATGTGAATATAATTGGAACTAACAAATTCGACTTGGTTAAGAAAGAAAACAAAACTTTTGGACCAGCAGTTCTAATATTTTGTTGAACTCTAAGTACATGCTGAAAATAATTGAAATCAAAATACTGTGAATGTTGCAAATCTGGAATAAAAACAAAGTACTGGAAAAAAATCAGTCGGTCTGGCAGCATCTGTGCAGAGAGAAACAGAGTTAAGTAGGAGTCCAGTATGATGCTTCAGAACACTGACTTCCCTTGCTGACACTGGCTTGTAAGGAATGGCTGGTTTCCCCAGTTCAAGAGGACTGTCAGCATCAATGAAACAACATCCTGAAGCTTCAGAACAAGGATTGTAGATAAAATTGATAACTGTCATTTGTTACTAGATCCTTTATTTCACAGATGTAAAATAAATTATAAGACAATACAAATACTAGGAGATAGGTGGAATCCAAATATGACATCAAGTAGTGGAGTTGCTGCTGCAAGCTACTGCCATGCTATTTGTCGTTATTTCCTTCTTTGAATGTTTCTGTTAAGCTGTGCATGACCACTTAGTGATCCATCATGTACTGTGCAAGAAGCAAACAGATTGCCCACAAACAACATTCCCCCGAAGAGGTGCACATGGGTGGCGTCAAACAAGCCTTGGACAGCAATGAGAAGCTAGAAAGAATATTGCTTTCATTTTTCCCTTGTTTCTTCACAACCTCTTGCCTCCCCTTTAAGACTGCGTCCTCTTCCACTTTCCTCATTCCTCTCTTCCTTCCCCCATTTCATTTGATTTTGAACCTCCCCCGTTTTCCCTGCTTCCTTAAACAGGTTTTATTTTCTAAATTGACTATTAAATGTTCGGTGCCACTAAACACGGTTTTCAAAAGTGAGCCACTGAAGTTCCTGTTGAAGCTTAGAGATGGGACACTGCGCAAGACAAATTAATATCGATACGAGAAAAAAAGGTTTAAAAATGGCTCTTAGACTCAGAATTTGCAGGATCTTCAGAGGAGAAACTGCAACAAAGAAATTTACAGGTTTCAACTGTGAAATCTAAGCCCATGGGACAGAGAGAGATGAAGAAATGCAACAATATCACCTTACAGATGGAGACCTGAATCATGGCAATCCACTATTTTCCAAAATAGGTAGAGAATATGCATTAAACATGTTGACTGGAATTTTACTATGATCGTACAAAAAAACATTACCAGCAGTTTCACAGTCAGGATAGGAAGTCTGCATAGTTACATGCCAACAATGGTCTGGTTGATTTCACTATGTACCTCTGTTGTCATGATTCTGCTCAGCAAATTTATATTGTCACAAGATATATTTATTATCTCATCATAATGTATGCTCTCCAAGTGCAAGGTAACTGGTTCAAGCGTAAAGCCCATCCTCCTCCTGCTATTGTTGTGAACATCAGAAATGTAATTCAGTATTTCTCAGTGTTGTGTTAAGTAGTGGAAGACATTTGTTTTCTCCTGGGTAAATTTCTGTTTCTCCATTGGTTTCCAGGCTGTATTGGGATCACAACCTTAGTCATTGCTTTCTCCTGAAAACTGTTCTCTACGTAATCACAATTTATTTAGGCTCCCTGTTTGAGTGTCAGCAATGATTTGATTGGTAGCACTCTGGCTCTGGGTTCAAGACTTACTCCAAGACTTGAGCATAAAATCAAGGTGCACATGACAGTGCTGTCCTCAGAAAGTAGTACATATCAGAGCTGCTTATTTTGGATGAGATGTCAAACTAAGGCCCCATCTGCCTGCTGAAGTGGATAAGAAAGTATAAATGATACTGATTGGAAAAGGAACAATCCCTGGCATCCTGGGAAAATTCCATCTTTCAATCAACATCACCAAAAGGAGATAAGTTGGTCATATCACATTGTTATTTCTAGGAGTTTCTTGTATGAAAATTGGTTGCTGTGTTTCCTAAATTATGATAGCGTCTACATTTCCAAAAACAAATACTTAATTGGTATAACAGCGTTTTAAGATGTCTGGTGGTTGTGCAGATTTAAGTTTAAATCTTTCATTCCTCTGCTGGGACATTCACTCTCACTTTGATCTATCTTAGCTTGTTTCCATATAGATCTAGATTAGACATCCATCCTGCCAAATGATTTCTTCCTGTCTCTGTTGAAGTCTACTTTGCTCAAATGATTGAAGTGTTGGACTGTACCAGCTCCTCAGATTTATGATGCTGTTCTCTCATTGGTCCAGTTATTTCTTTGACTATTGCCTGTGTCTGTACTGGTATGCATTTCCCCTTCACCCTGCTTTAGCTTCCTGTAATTAGTTACACTTGCTCAGTGTTTTTCACACCTTCCAGTGGTCCTTATACCTCTGCTGGTGCACATTGGTAATGTCAGGTTCAACATTATAAACCTCCAGTGAATCTCTGGATCAATCTTGGCTGATCCATGGTGGATTCTTCACTCTTCCTTGACCTTTGATAACTGTACAATGTTATAATGGATAACCTTCTGCAACACATTTATTCATATTCTGCTCAGTAACTCTTGGATTCACTGACAGTCCACAATTACCACTAAACCATGACAAACTTGTGGATGCTCTGTGCTGCATTCATGACAATAGATAAGCTCCATCCCACCAAATGACCTTCACCTTGAAATTTGGACACTTTGATACGACTGACCATCTGACTTCTGTTTCTCACCAGCAAATGCCGATCCTAAGTTTGTGCTCTACCCATGTAAGTTAAAACTCATTTTATCCATTTGCACGTGAACTTTAGTCACCTCACCAAACAGTAATCAATTTTTTGATTTTGTTGTTTCAGCCCCTCTCTGATAATTTCTCATCTGTTTCATTTTCTATTAATGAGTCGTGCTTCATTTAATTTCTGTACTCTCAGGAATTTTGAACCAAGCTTTTAATCCCAAATTTCTCATTCCCTGATCCTCTTCCAATTATTTAGTTGCCTTCCCAGGTCCGAATTCCCCTTATGTAACTCCTGCCATTCTGTATCAGGCCCTTGAAAGTTTGCCTCTGGCTCTTTACAAGCACCTTCTCCTTCTTATCAATATATTTACTCACCCATTGGTAACCAGCCAAACTAATCATCTTCACACCAGCTCAGCATATCCATCACTGCCCCAAGAGTCCTGGCAGCGGATAAACAATCATTCCCTCTCTCTACATTTCATTCCCACATTTCTACTCACTCACAGACAAGGCTATTTTCTCAATGGCAAACTTCTTATGGCTAATTGCATGGAGATCCTAGCTTTAACTGAAACTTATATGCTAACATATTGTCTCTTAATTAAATTTCCCTGTCCCACCCAAAGATCTGCCTGAATGCCAGCTTAGGTAACATCTTGGTCAATCTCCTCTGCACCCTCTCCAGTGTGATCACATCCCTCCTTTAGTGTGGTGACCAAAACCGTACACGATACTGCAGCTGTGGCCAAACTGATATTATATACAACTCAATCATAATGTCCTTGTTCTATATTCAATGCCTTGATTAATAAAGGCAAGTATCCCATATGCCTTTTTAACCACCTGTCCTGCTGCTTTCAAGGATCTATGGACATGCACATCAAAGTCCCTCTGATCCTCTGGACTTCCTTGGTTCTACCATTCAAGATGTGCTCCCTTGCCTTGTTAGTCCTCCCAAAATGCATCACCTCTCATCTTTCAGGATTAAAGGTCATTTACTACTAGTTTAACACATCTGAGTGACCATCTGTATTGTCCTGTAAGGTTTTCCACAGTCCTAGTAACCACACCACCAATTTTCCTATCATCTGCAAACTTACTGATCATGCCCCCTACATTCATGTTGACGTCATTAACGTACACTACAAAAATCCCTGTTGTACATCACTGGATATAGACTTCCAGTCACAAATGCACCCTTTGACCATTGCTACTAAGCTAATTTTAGATCCAATTTGGCAAAATGCCCTGGATACCATGGGTTCTTAGCTTCCTAACCATGCAAGACCTTGTGAAAAATCTTATTGACGTTCACGTAGGCTACATCAACTGCAATATCCTCATCAACATACCTACTTCACCTCCTCAAAAGTTCAATCAAATTTGTTAGACATGATCTCCCTCCTTTCAAAATGATTTTGACGATCCTTGATTAAACCTTGCCTTTCCAGGAGGAGATTGATTCTGCTCCTCAGAGTTTTTTCCCAATAGTTTCCCTACATGAGATATAAGTCTGACTGGCCTGTACTTTCCTCGTTTATCCCTACTATCCTTCATGAATAATGCTGTATATTAGCTGATTTCCAAACCTCTGGGTTTCCTCTTGTAGCCAAAGAGGATTTGAAGTTTAATGTCAGAGACACTATAATCTCCCTTGTCTCCCACAGCAACCAGCAATACACCTCATCTGGGTTTGGCTTTTTATCCGTTTTCCCCTAAAACTGCTAATACCTCCTCTCTCACTATGCTACTTAGTTAGTGCATTTCACAATTTCTGTCTCTGATATCTCTACCTATATTAACTTTCTCTGCAGTGAACACAGAGTATGGTGCTGGAAAAGCATAGCAGGTCAGGCAGCATCAGCAAAGCAGGAAAATGGATGTTTGGGGCATAAGCCCTTCATCAGGAATGAGGCTGGGAGCCTCAGGGGTGGAGAGATAAAAATTATCTTTTCCAACACCACACTCTTGACTCCGATAACTCCAGCATCTGCAGTACTCACTTTCACACAGATGCAAAGTACTCATTTAAAAACCTCAGCTACCCAGGTTCTACTGGTTCCGTACACAGATTGCTACTTTGGTCCGTAATGAGTCTTAATTTATTCCCTGATTATGCATTTGTCCCTAATATACTTATAAACTACCTGGAGGCTTTCCCTTAATGTTACCCACCAATGTTTTTTAACGTGACTTCTTTGCTCTCCTACTTTAATTCCTACTTTAAGTAACTTCCTGTACTCTCTACTCTCCTAAGGCCCGTCAGTTTCTGGTAAAAGTCTGTTTTCTCCCTTATCTAATCCTCTGAGTTCCTCAACACCCATGTTCACTGGGCTTGTTGGCCTCACCCTTCACCATTATGGGATCATATTGATCACGCACACTCACTCTTACTCCTTTGGATAACTCACATTGTTCTGGTGTACATTTTTCTGCAAGCAGCTGCTTCCCAGTCCACTTTGTCCAGATCTTGTCTTATATCATTAAAATCCACCTTGGCCCAATCCAGACCTTTAGTTCTGGTCCATCTTTGTCCTTTTGCATAATTGACTTAAATCTTACTAGTTAAGGCCAATGAAATGCTTCTCCACTGACATATCTACCATCTGTCCAGTTCTGATCCCTGCAATTAGGTCCAGGACCACACCTTTTCTTGTATATGCTGGCTTAAAAAGCTCTCCTGGATACATTTTAAAAATTCCACCCCTGAAAGCCTTTAGAATTTTGTCAACCTCATTACTGAGTTTCCTATCACTGTTGTTCTCCCTTTCTTTCTGCTTCTCCCTTGTGCAGCTGGGCTCTAGCTGCACTCCCCAGCGGTTCCATCACTCTCATCATTTAACAAGACAGAAAATCTGTTCTTGAGTGCGATGCACTCTTGTGCCTTCCTGAGTACCTGTGTGCCTCCTTTTTTCTTGTTGATTCTCACCCATTCTGTCCACAACTTCTTAGGCTGGAGGGTGACCACATTATCAACAAAACTCCCAGCCTTCAGGATGTACTGTGGTGCCTCCAGCTCAAGCTCCAAAACCCACATTCAAGCTGATCAAACAGATTGCATTTCCTGCAGAGGTAGTGTTTAAAATTCCAAAAAGCCATGCAAAAGGCAGGATTGTGCATTTTTCTAATGTTCCACTCACAACAAGCTCTAACCGCCATTTCTCATTGAGATAGCATCATACCTCCCACAACCTTTTCAAAGACCAACTCTACTACCATGTGATTTTGGATTCTGTCTCTAAGTCCTTTGTGATTTCTCCTTTAAATTTACTATCCTTCTCTCCTGTTAAAACCACCCCCTGCAAAAGAACACTTCCTACACATATATGTTGCCACTGCATTAACTTTGTATTCTCCCTTTTCATTTTTGTTATGGGGGCCTATATTGCTGACTAACATACCTCTAAACACTTCCTTATCACTGCTAACGATCCCTTTCCATCTTCCAAACTACTTAGATTAGTATTTTCCCTGAATAGTGGCACAGTGGTTAGTACTGCTGCCATACTATATCAGGGACCCAAGTTCGATTCTCGCCTTGAGTGTTTGTGTGGAGTTCGCATGTTCTCCCCATGTCAGGGTAGTATAGTGATCGCAATGAGATCAGTCAGGTGAACATAGAATGAGTTCCCTGATTGGGGCTGTTAATCGGCTCCAATCAGGGAGACCTGGCTGATAGATAAGAATATGAATGTTGGTAGTGTGGGGGTAAAAAAAAGGAAAAAAAAACAAATCAGGACTCTCCAAAAAAAGAAAAAAAGAAAAAAAAATACGAATGTTAGGTCCAGGCAGTGGGCTGTGGAGGGGGTAGTTAGGGTCAACTGCCTGCCCCTCTTCCGTGGTTATGTTAAAGCCCGGGTGTCTCTGGAAAAGGAGCACGCGGTGTCCAGCAACACCCTGGAGTTGTTCGGGGGAGGTGGGCACCGCAGAGAGTGGAGTGCACTATTTCCCCATCTAATTCTATTTTGATTTAATCCTTGCCCTCCTCTTCACTATTTGATCACACAGCATTGCCCTTTGATGTGAAGGACACTGCTTGTCACTGGCCACTTGGGTGTTTTTCTTTTCTTCCTGGTGGTGGAAACTGAATAAAGATTCATGCACCTTGTGTCTTTCACTGTGTCTCACACCTGCGCACACACACCATGGGTGCTGGGAAAAATAAGCCCTACCACAGTTAGGGGTAGTGTACTGGTAATGGGAAAAAAAAAGAAAAAAACAGAAAAAGTAGTAAATAAACAGGAGTGTCAGAGGAAAAAAACACAAATGTCAGGGTGGTTAGGGCAGATTGCCTGCCCCTCTTCCGCAGTTACGTCATAGCCCTGGTGTCTCTGGAGAAGGAGCACGCGGTGTCCACCAACACTCTTGAGCTGTTTAGGAAGAGGTGGGCACTGCAGGGAGTGGAGTGTATTATTTTCCCCTCCAACTCTATTTTGATTTAATTCCTGCCCTCCCCTTCACTGTTTGATCACACAGCATTGCCCTCTAAGAAGGGCACTGCTTGTCACTGACCACTTGGATGTTTCCTTTCTTTCTGGTGATGGAAATTGAATAAAGATTTGTACACCTTGTGTCTTTCACTATGTCTCACACCTGCACACAAAGAAAATTAAATTAAAGAATACGAATGTCAGACATTCTGTTCACTGAGAGCTAGCTTTGAGGGAGGAGCTGGATCAGTGTCAAAGACTCTCCATGTGTAAACAAAGGGTGACTTGGTGATGTGATACTGGCCTCTGTGGAGTTATTTTACATGGGTTTCCTGTGGATGCTCTGGTTTTGTTTCACAGTCCAAATGTGTGCAGGTTTGGTGGAATGGTCATGCTAAATTGCCCTTAAAGTGTCATATAGGGTGGGTGTCTGGGTCGGTTGGTATGGACATGATGGGCCAAATGATCTCTTTCCGCACTGTAGGAATTCAATGATTTCAGTAGTTTTCCCCATTTAGAGCTGCTTTGTTAAGCATCCAGCTGTCCAGGCTTTCACCCTCAAATGGGAATGATATTTTTCCAGTTGTTAATAAACTCAACTTCACCTTTGATTCCCTCATCTTCAGGAAAAGCTCTTTCATTCCTCAGAATTGACAAGGATTAGTTGATAGGAAGCTACCGATGGAAACTGTTTTCATACTGCAAGCTTAGATATGTCACTTCATGAAAATATTCAAATAATAAACTATTATAAAACATTACACATTTCAGGAATATGTACGAAATAGCCTGACACTTGTTGGATTAATTACAAAACTTGCCCAGTTAAGAATATAATCTTTCAAATTAAATTAAATGTCATAAATGTAACTGTTTCAACTGCAGACAAAACTTTCTGTAACCTTTAAATAAAGTACAAATACATACCTTATTCAGAATTTGGAATGGATTTTTCTGCATATAATCTGATAGTGCTATATAAGGGACTTTCAGTAATGCTCTGTAACAAGAACAGTAATATATAATTTTGGATGATAAAGAGTGAATTATTGAAACCTGTCAGGAATTAATGTTGATCAACAAATAAAACCAGAATGGACATCAGTACAATTATTCTTATGTTAATATCATAATCTCAGGACAATAGAGTAGGAGTTCCTCAGGGCAGTATCCTAGGCCCATGTATCTTCAGCTGCTTCATCAATGACCTTCTCTCCAGCTAAGATCAGAAGTGAGGGTGGTTGCTGATGACTGTAAATGTTTTGTACCACATGTGACTCCTCAGATATTGAAGAGGCTTGTGGATAAGCAGCAGGACACCATCCAGACTTGGGCTGACAAATCGAGAGTGTGGCGCTGCTGACTGCATCAGTGCCACCTTGTGCTCCCACGAGGAGGTTGAACAGTTCATCAACTTCACCATCACATTCCACCCTGACTTAAATTCACCTGGACCATCTCTGACACCTCCCTCCCCTTCCTGGACCTCTCCATCTCCATCAACGTGATCGACTCAACACTGACATTTTCTACTAACCCACTGACTGCCCACAGCTACCTGGATTACACCTCCTCCTGCAAAAATGCTATCCCTTATTCCCAATTCCTCCGCCTCCACTGCAACTGTGCCCAGGAGGACCAGTTCCACCACAGAACACAGCAGACAGCTTCCTTCCTTAAAGACTGCAATTTCCCCTCCCACATGGTTGATGATGCCCACCAGCACATTTCATCCACTTCCTGCACCTCTGCCTTCGAACCCCACCCTTCCAACTGCAACAAGGCTCACCAGCTCACCAGCCTCCCCACCCCACAAACCTCCGTATACATCACATCATCCTTTGCCATTTCCGACACATACAAATGGACCCCACCACCAGAGGTATATTTCTCTCCCCACTCCTATCCATATTCCGTAAAGACCGTTTACCACCGCAGGGATTACAAAACCTGTGCCCACACCTCCCCCCTCACCTCTGTCCAAGGCCCCAAAGGAGCCTTCCACATCCATCATATGCAGTGAGACTGGACACCTTCTCAGAATATCTCCAGGACACCTGCACCAACCAACCCCACTGCCCCAGGGCCGAACACCTCAACTTCCCCTCCCACTCTGTCAATGACATGGAGGTGCTGCACCTCTCCATCGTCACTCCCTTACCACCCAACACTGGAGGAAGAACACCTCATCTTCCACCTCCAACCCCATGGCATTAATGTGGATTTCACCAGTTTCCTCATTTTCCCTTCCCCCCACTTTATCCCAGTTCCAAACTTCCAGCTCAGCACCGCCCTCATGACCTGTCCATCTTTCTTTCCACCTATCCACTCCACCCACCCCTCTAACCTATCAACATTACCCCCACTTCCATCCACCAATTGCACTATCCGCTACCTTCCCCCCAGCCCCACCGCCCCTCCCATTTATCTCTCTACCCCAGAGACTCCCAGCCTCATTCCTGATGAAGGGCTTTTGCCCAAAACGTCGAGTTTCCTGCTCCTCGGATGCTGCCTGACCTGCTGTGCTTTTCCAGCACCACACTCTCAACTCTAATTTCCCACAGTTCTCACTTTCACCTTGGACTGATAAGTGGCAAGTGACATTCATACTACATAAGTATCAAGCAATGACCATCTTCAACAAACCATCTATCCATCTCTCCCTGATATTTAGTTATATTATTATCACTGAATTCCGGGTATTACCTACTGACCAGTTGCTGAACTGCACCAGCCATATAAATCCTGTATCTACAAAAGCAGGCCAGAGGCTAGTAATTTTGCAGCAAGTAACTCATCTCCACCTTCCCAAAGTCTGTCCTTCATCTACTAGGCAGGTGTTAAGAATGTGATGGAATACTTGCTAATCACTTGGAATGAGTGTAGCTCAACAATACTTAAGATGTTTGGCACCATCCAGGGTAATGTAGCCCATTTGACTGACACCCCATTCAACATTCACTCCCTTCACCATCAATGCACAGTTGCAGCATATATCATCCACAAGTTACACTGCAGCACTTTACCAAGGCTTCTTTATCAGTACCTTCCAAATCTGCAACCTCTACCACCTAGAAGGACAGGGCAGCAGATAAGTGGTAACACCACCACCTGAGTTTCCTTTTAAGCCAAGTATCACCCTAGCTTCTAACTATATAGCCATTCCTCATTTTATTACTTGGTGAAATTAAATTTAATATAAAAATTCAGATATTTTTCAAAAATCATTGCGTTTCATGGCAGAATTGTTTGAAAATATAACAACTCCTAATTGATCAAACACCGATTATTATAAAGGAATCTCATAGAGGCATAGAGATATACAGCAAGGAAATAGACCCTTCAATCAACTCATTCATGCGACCAGATATCTTAAATAAATCGAGTCGCATTTGCGAGCATTTGGCCCATATCCCCTTAATTCTGGATTAGTGGTGCTGGAAGAGCACAGCAGTTCAGGCAGCATCCAAGTCGCTTCGAAATCGACATTTCGGGCAAAAGCCCTTCAACAGGAAGGGCTTTTGCCCGAAACGTCGATTTCGAAGCGACTTGGATGCTGCCTGAACTGCTGTGCTCTTCCAGCACCACTAATCCAGAATCTGGTTTCCAGCATCTGCAGTCATTGTTTTTACCCCATATCCCCTTAAACCTTCCCTATCCACATACCCATCCAAATGCCTTTTAAATGTTGTCATTGTACCAGCCTCCACCACTTCCTCTGGCAGCTAGTTCCATACATGCACCACCCTCTGCACAAAAACATTGTCCCTTAGGTCCCTTTTAATTTTTCCCACCTCACCTTAAACCTATGCCCTCTAGTTCTGGACTCCCCCACCATGGGGAAAAGGCCTTGTTTATTTACCCTATCCATGTCCTTATGTTGATAATACAATCTCCTAATGGCTGATAAAGAATTCATTTAAGATTTACTTTATTAAACTTTGCATTTATTTTACTGCTTATCTTTGCATTCAGTCCATAAGGAGAAAAAAATAATTTTCAAAGAGTCTGTGATGTGTTTCCAAACTCCCTTTTTGGTGGCATCAATTTAATTTATGCACCAAACTCAAGTTCAAAGCAGGATTACACTGACATTCAACCCGGGAGATTTGTGAGACTTTATACACATGTTTATAAAAGAATTTTAGAAAAGCATTAAAATTAAAACCAAAACATATTAAGTCACATGAATCAGTGTCCACTCAGGAGTCCTCCACTCGAAGCTAAAGTTCAGATTCATTTCTGTTTTTGCAGAAATCCAGATTTCCACCTTTTTTCGATAATTATAACTTCAAAATATGTCAACCTGATTTGTGTCCTTGCCACTGCTCGCTTTCTGTACAGTTTTGTTTCTCCTCAGAACCTGTACCAGCACATGACAAACCAGATTTTTGAATGGAACTATATTTTCACATTTCACACTCAGCCACAATTGGGAAGTGAATAGATTAACTTGCTCTTTATTTATTTCAAAATGAGTTGGAGAATATTCTTTGCTCACTTTTTAAAATTGAAACTCACAATGTGAAAATATTGCAACAGCCATTGTGATCTTAACAGACACTAAGCTAATGAATTAAATTTAACTTGTGTTGTACAAAATTCAATTTAATGCAACAATAAGTCATCGTTCCTTTTGGTGATATAATCAGAAGTGTTAAAAGGACAAAAAGAAGGATTTGAAAACAATTCTGTCCTCAGCACACATCTTTTAAGCAATGCTTATGCATTTTAGGCTGTTAATGGGGCGAAGTTTACTTTGTACAAAATTTAATGCTGTAATTTTCAAGCGAGGTTTCTAGCTTCAACTCTATTAAATATAGAACTGAAGATATGTGGTATAATTGCTTTAAAAGAAAACCAGAATGTACAAGAGAATGCAAACCCCCTTTATCTGAAGAACAAAGCTTTCCTAAAGTTTAATCTCCTCTGGGGTTTTCATCTGGTATACATTTCATATGGCCTCAAAGTGAGGCATTCACACTGCCAGTCAAATGAGGTTACATTGAAATCTAATTGATGCTATAAATGTCATGTTAATAAGTTATGAGAAAGATCAAAAGCAGTTGTTTCAGTGAAATTGACTATTTAATAATGAATCATGCTGGCCACAAAACATGCCACTGCTGAACACCTAAATCAAGTTGACCAAATCCAAATTCAAAGAACACTTCAAGCAGCAGTCCATGCTGATAACTCAGCCTTCTTAATGTCAAAGTTTTCTCTACACCTGGTTCTGGAAAGTCCTTTGTATTTTGTACAATGGAAATATGGAATTGTATCACCAAGAGGAACAATGACTTGGTTTGTTGGGTAGCCTCCAGCATCCACCCCCAACCATAAAGTTTAAGACTTCCACAGTTTATAACTGGATTTATACTTTAGCCATAAATACAAACGTTTCTTTTTTCAAGAATAAGTGGGTGGAAACTGTTCTCCGACGGAAACTAACCCAGTGCTGTTCTGTAAATAAAGTGCCCCCTTCATATTGGTACATAATTGCTGAAATTTTGATTTCTGCGTATTAACTGGACTGAATCCTTGTTGCTGAAACTTTGAGAACTTGAGGCAGCTGCTGGAATAGAACTCATTCGCCCTCGACTGCAACAACACTTACGCTGAGCGCCTGATCGCATTGTTGCGAGCTTTAGGTGGTGGTCGGGGATGGTAACTCAGATGAGGCTCGGAAAGGTGCTGCTCCAGTGCGCTACATTTTTCGCTGTGGTCTTCTAGACCTGATTCCATGCTGCTACCGCTGGATAATAATTCGCCTTATTCCCTCACCATTAGTGACTGTAAGGACAGGACCATCATCAGCTGGTTGAGCCGGCCAACAGGTTCACCACTCCGCTTGCTGAGCGGATCTGGAACAGGCTCCGCCTTCTGCCAGCTCTTAGATACTTGTTCCCATGGAGACGAAAGACGCGGTTTCCATGGAAACTGAACGACACCTACCAGGATCCGTGCACCGGCATTTTCTTTTAAGTCGTTCAGAGGGTGGAGGCGCCGCTGCCTGGCTGTTGGCCATCACTAAATGAGCCACCTTCTTGAAGCTGCAGTCCAGGATGGTGCAGGAACACTCACGATGCTATTACAGGGAAGCTGCAGGATTTTCTCCCAGTCACAGTGAAGAAACAGCGATGTAGTTCCAAATTCAGATGGTATGTACCTTGGAGAGGAAATTGTAGGTACTGATGTTCCCATGCATCTGTTTCACTTGTCCTTCTACATGGGAGAGATGTTGAGTGAAAACCCCAGGGCATGTACAAATCCCAGGGTATGCACTGGTCACTCCTGCTTCCAAACTTTTTTCCAACCAAGGTTATCACCTCTACAACACGTGACCAAACCATCTTTATACCTACAGCCCAGACATTATGGACCATTTGTAGAAAACAAATGTCAGAGGCACCACTTTCCATATTTCATGTTAGATAAAGTATAGTTTGCAAAAGTTGTTGCAAAAAGGTTTTGCTTTATGTAGCATATTTTCCAAGACAAACAATGTTGTCATTGAACATATGGTGACTGATTCTTCTTCCTTAATACTTCTCAATTGAGTTCACAACATGAGACAGTTCTCCGTTTGCACACTGTCCAAAACTCTCAATTCTAGAGTTGTAAGTTCTCTCTTGCCGCATTTATGCTGTGCCAAAATATTAACCACCACAGAAATAGATGAAGGTGGAAAACAGAATAGAAACCAAAGGGCATAATGAAAATCTATCAGTTTATGAAGATCTCAACACAAACAGCTAACAAAATCAGAGCAAAAGCCTTGTAGAAATTGCAACAACCTCAACCACATTAAAAAAGACACAACTGTGATTTTAAACTAAAATTTATTTACAATAGAGAACTTCATTGACACACATGCATTTTTATAAATCCATAATGCAGATCAAGTCTAGACTCTTAAGGCTTCACTGAAAATTTGCAAGACTCTGCTTGCAGTAATGTAATGTACAGTAAGTTGAAACTTTGAAGACACAATACATGGGGGGGCCCATTAAAAGAAATAAACAAAAAAAAATCAATCTCAATATCTAATGCATCTCATCTAATCATTAAAGAACCAGTCTCCCTGATACAGGAACTCATAACATTTGTTGTGTGCCATACTACAATACAGCAGACAGTAAAAGAAAACTTCCATGGGCCAGTTGTATGCTACATACATTAAACAGTCCTCCGTGGAAAGAGATATAGTGCATTGAAAATGTGGTGAAATCCCCAGTGTTCACATAGGTCAGCCAACATTACTGCACCACTGGCTTTATTGCACTCAGTACTTTTTCCCTACTTTGAAAAAAAAATTAGGCAACATTAACTCTTCCCCATTTTGGCAATCAGTTCATCACAGATTTTAGTCAGTTCTTCTACTTCCTTATTCTGGAAAAAAAAAGAGAAACAAATTAAATGTACACTTTTTCAGGCTTACAAGGATGTCACAAATTGTGTTATTTTTAAATGACCACCCTAATTAATACACATACAAGTACCACAAAAAAAACCTAATCTTTTCAAAGATATTTTCAGAAAATCAATAAAATCTCAAAACTTAAATGTTTGTCAATTAACAGGTCAAAACTTATTTGCTCTTATGTGCCCTATTTCTATATCACCCACAAACAAAAATCCCACAGCTGTTGGTACATGTTAAATCAGTTCCATGGTTGGTGCTTGTGATGAATGGGAGTTAAGAATGTGGCACTGGAAAAGCACAACAGTCAGGCAGCATCCGAGGAGCAGGAGGATCAATGTTTCTGGCAAAAGCCCTTCATCAGGAGGTTATCATTTAAGGAATGAATTCATGCATTGCAAAAGTTATACGTTCGTTTGGGTGAAAGAACACAACAGAAAAAGTGGTCCAACCATGGTGAACAAAGGAAATTAAGGATTTGATTCAAAGAGGAGTCACATGGAGAAAGTAGCACACCTGAGGACTGACAGCAGTTTAGAATTCAGCAAAGGAGGACTGAAAGGTTGATTAAGAGGGAAAAAAATTGAGAAGAGAGTAAACTTGCAAGGAACATTAGTGTGCACTATAAGAGCTTCTATGAGTATGTAAAAGAAAAAAGATTAGTCAAGACAAATGTGGGCCCCTTACAGTCTGAAACAGGAAAATTGATAATTGATAACAAGGAAATGGTAGATCAATTAAACAACTAATTTTGCTGTCTTCACAAAAACAAAAAAATCTTCCCAAAATGGGAGGGAAGCAAGGATCTTTTGGGAAGGAGTTGTTGAACGAAGTCAATTATTATATTAAAAAAAACTTGATAAATTAATGGGATTGAAAGCTGAAACACCTATCGGACCTGACAAACTATACGGCCAGTATATTAAAGGGGGTGGGAATTCAAATAGTGGATGCATTGGTTGTCATCTTCCACTATTCTATGTATTCAGGTATAGTCTCAGATTGGAAGGTGTCGGAAGTAAAAGGAGGAAGGGAGAAAAAGCAGGAATTACAGACTAGTTAATCTAACTAATCAGTAATAGAAAAATTGTTGGGGTCCAATCCAATGGACCGGATGGCAGAACAGTTAAAAATAACAATAGTTTTACACAGAGTCAACATGGCCATTTTGGGCTGAGATTGGGAGAAATTTCTTCACTCAGAGCATAGAGAACTATAGAATCCTCTACCATGCAAAGCTGGGGAGACCTCGACATGAAATAAATAAATAATTTCAGAAATAAATGGTTAGATTTCTAGAAGCTAAAACAGTCAAGGGGTGAGAGGGGAGATATAGTTTGGAGATACAGAATCAGCCATGCTCATGTTGAATGGTAAAACAGGTAAAATAGCCTACTCCTGCTCCTATTTTCTGGGCTTTCATTTACTAGATGTTCCTTACCTGCTTGCAGAAATAATATTATTATCTAATCATAAGCTTGCACAAGTGCACAATGAGGACTGGATTTTCATTTTTTTCCAGTCAGACCAATGTATTAGAATAATTTGTACTTTAATGTGGTTAATTACCCATATATCTCATTTTAGAATAAACTTTATAGATTTTATAAAGTAAACTTCATGTGAACTACATACAGCATGAAAAATACCACATAATACACAAAGTGTTCATTGTTCAACTTCAGCACTGCAGCAAAGTGATTTCTGTAACAGTGAATTTGGAAATATACTTAAGTAATTAGAACAGTGACCAAACCCTTCAGTTTCCCAAAAGGAAAGCTTTAGCAGCTGAGCATCTCATGTTAGTGCAAAATGTATCCATGCAATAAAAGTAGAGGCTTTAAAATGGAATGTGGAATGTTCTTTAACATGGACATTATGAAATCATGTTGCAGATGCTAGGAATGTGGGAACCACAGTTGGGATGTAAACTGAGCACGAACTGGAGGACTAGTGTCCAGCTTGGGTATTTAATTTAAACAGCTCATCATACTCACATTTAACCAATAGTGAATATTCTTTGTGCAATTTAACTATACTCCTACATTTCAGACAAATCCCAAAAATATAAACAAAATTTAGCACAACATTGCTGTATAAATCTCAGAAGATATGTATAGCAACTAATTGGAATATATTTAGATAGGAATATCTTGAAAGTTTATCAGCATTAAAAATTACAGAGTAAAATATTGTACAAAAATTCAGAAAGTATCTGATTTAAATATTGAAAAGCACTCATTCCTAACATACACTTAATTACCTTTTGTTCTAAAGTTCTCTCCAGTGACTCGACTTTCATCTGTTCTTTCCGCAAGCTGGCCTGAAAGGCTGTCTGTTCTGATTTGGACTTGGCTCGTACTTGAGCAATCTCAGCATTAGCCCTAAAATTCAAATGATTTTTCACTGAACGCATGTGTAGGCATCATTTGTTTAAGAACAAACAATGTTAGTGCACAATATGCTAACTCTAAGTCAATAATAGTACAGAAGGAGAGAAAATGCAAGGAGAATAAAGGTTTAAATGGGGATTGTATAAAGTAAAAAATGTGCCCCCATGTTTAATGCAATTTGATTCCCATTATTCATTTGAAGTTATGAGGCAGAAAGTATGAATTTATTATAACTTAATTTGTAAAGTATAAAAGATTTAAGATTTAACAGCAATTAACATTTAAGACTTGTTCTGGGTTATTAAGCTAGAAGTTGTACATTGTGGTATTACTGCTGTTAGGACAATACAAAAATTCAACTGTAATCATATACTCAATATGATTACATAGAATATTTTACATATTTTTATAAGATAAGAAGAAGTGCAAGAATGTCAACACCTCTCAATGTCTCATTATTTGTACTTCATCATACATTGTAAGTGCTGGTAATGATGTATGGATAGGTGATTATCTAGTCAGCTCTATATATATATTTTCATACATTTCCACCTATTACACAAGAGGATTCAATTATGTTAATTGATGCTAAGACAATTGAATAGCCTTTATTAGTTTCAACTGTTTTGCACTACCCCAACACAGAGTACAATGCACATCAGGTAGAGGCAGATAATGTTATCCACATGAAACAATGGGCTGAGCTTTTGTTCCCGAGTTCCAATCCTGTTGTCAGGAAGAAATGTAATGTGATTTGGAACTTACAAATACTGGCACCAAGATCCAAAGGGAAAATTTATGCAGAGATGGTGAATTCGAAGGTTATGTCCAAAAGTCCAGCCACACTGTCATTTGGAGGGGAAGTCACTGTATAGGATAGCCTTTGACCATCACTGTGACTATATGACGACCTTGGCAGTCAGGTGGGGGTAAGTGGAGCCCCATAGTGACCCCAATCTGTTCTTGAGATGCCACTCCAAGCCAGCAACCAGGCTTCAGCCTCAACGAGGGGCTTACCCACCAACTGGAAAGTTCCAGGCCGTTTTTGGCAAGCAGCCTCATTGGGTATTTTAGTTTGCCTAACAGGGCCACCCACCTCCAGTCTCATTTCTGTACTCCATCAGCCCACTAACTTCTCTCATCACAAGTACTGCCTGACCTGAGGACTTCCAGAATTGTATGTTTGTTTTTCCTAATATTAGGAAGAAAGAGTATTTACTTGTCAAGCTTCTCCTCTGCATGGATTTTGAGAGCATGGTATCGCTGTTCTTCTTTCTTTACCCGGGCAAGATACTCTTGGGCACATTTCTTCAACACTTCCTCATTCTACCAAAAACAAAAGTAACTGTCGTGAAGATCAGAATTTATACAACAAAAAAATACATTTCCACGATTACTTCCTTTTCATACCCACCATGAATATTGTTGATTTGACTGAGGTCGTCAATCAGAGGGAATATGTAATTCAGTAAGGAAATACTGGCAAGCTGCAGGAAAGCTTAGACTCCAGCCTTTGGTTCCAGATCGAATGATTTGTAGTTTTCAAAGTCAAAATTTCAAGAAATGCATACTTAGGTATTTCAATTGGTCTTGATTTTTCTGACAGAGTAGATGAATAACATTATTCATCTTAACATTTCCCTACAGAATTCTGTGGATTTTTACACTATTATTTATGGCATCCTTGGTCTGGGAGCAAGATACAGTATTTCCTTCAACAAATTGGGTCCTGGGAAGTGCTGCCAAACAAAGAGACCTTGGTGTGCAGATTCATAGTTCCCTGAAGGTGGAGTCGCAAGTAGACGGGGAAGTGAAGATGACATTTGGTATATTTGCCTTTATTGGTTAGTGCATTGAGTGTAGGTGTTAGGAGGTCATGTCACGGCTGTACAGTACATTGGTTAGGCTACTTTTGAAATGCTACATTCAATGCTTGTCTCCCTGCTATAGTAAAGATGTTGTTAAACTTGAGAGGGTGCAGAAAAGATTTACAGGGACGTTGCCAGGGTTGGAGGGTTTGAGCTGTATAAAGAGGCTGAATAGGCTGGAGCTATTTTCCTTGGAGTGTCAGAGGTTTATACAATCATGAGGGGCATGGATAGAGTGAATAGCCAAGGTCTTTTTTCCCCCACAGTAAGGGGGTCCAAAACTAGAGGGCATAGGTTTGAGGTGAGAGGGAAAAGATTTAAAAGGGACCGAAGGAGCAACTTTTTTACACAGTTGAATGAAATGCCAGATGAAATGCTGGAGCCTGGTACAATTACAACATTTAAAAGGCATCTGGATGCATATATGAGTAGGAAGTGTTTAGAGGGATGTGGGCCAAGTGCTAGCAAATGGGATTAGGTCAGATTGGGATACCTGGTTAGCATGGACAATTGTACTGAATGGTTTGCTTCCGTGCTGTACAACTCTATGACTCAGATTAAAGAATCCTTGCCTAGACACGCAGGGCAGGATTTTAACTCATTCAAAATGTAATCACTGACACAAAATTAAAATCAAGCCTGCACAGTTGAAACTATGGTCTTAAAATATTTAATCAAATGTCAAATAATGTACAGAAAACAAAATGAAGTCCATAAAAGGAAGAAAATGAGGAAAAGAGATTGAAACAAAGATGATGATTGAAACAAAGGAAGTAAAAAATAAAAATGGCAAAATCCTTTCTTAAGTTTAATTTTGTCTTCTCCTCAATGATGATTAAAATGTGAAGGAATACAACTCCACACTTACAAAAGTGCATTGCAATGTCAGCAATGCTTTTCAGTGGTCAATTGCATATGGTTAAAAAGTTCATTTATTCTTAAATGGATAAGCCTCTATTGTGCCTTGTTCATTTAGTAGATATCGTGTCGGTAATTATTACAACTGCAGACCCTTCATGTGTTTGAATGCTGAGCCCTTCAGTGAGATGACATTCTCTCAAACCTTCTGAGTAGGCCAATCAGACAGCAATTTTCTGATTTCTACATTTTAATGGACATGCACAGAAATTGCTGACAGATTTACTCCTCTAAAAAGGTTATTGGTTGCAGTTCCCTCTGGAGATATAAGCACAAACATTTAGCCTGGCAATCCATTGGAGGGAGTGCTGTATTGTCAGACATGCCACCTTTCAGATGAACATTCAAATCAAAAACCTTTTTCTATTCATACTCAGGATGTGGGCATTGTTGGTTGGGCCAGTATTTATTGCCAATCCCTATTAGGCCTTCAGAGGTTGATGGCGAGCTGTCTTCTTGAACCACTCAACCGGTTTAATGGAGGTACAACCATCATGTCTTTGGGAAGAAGTTCCAGGATTTTTACCCAGTGAGTTTGACCTCTTGTTCTCCCACTTGAACGTAAGATATTTTTATATTTTGAATATTTTAATATCAATAGATAAATATTTTGAATAGCAGCAGGAAGAAGTGATTCCCACCCTGGCCAATGTTTATCCTTTAAATAATACCTCTAAAGTACAGATTTTCTGGTCACTCTTACATTACTGTTTGTTGCATGATGTTACATACAAACTGATGTCGTGTTTTTAATATTAAAACAGTGACCAGACTCCATTGGCTTTAAAAGACTTTGGATATTACAAATTTGAGCATTTTATAAGTACAAGTCCTTCCCTTTCTCCCCCTTTTTAATAGCAATGAGCATTGACAGATGCCCTACCACACTTCATGCAAAACCTGGACCATTGATATTATATTGGTCAATTAAATAAATTATGTTTAAAGTGTTGTTCTATGAAGTCTACAAACTAAAAATTTTTCCCCCAGGCTTCTACAATGTAAATAAATAATCTACTAATTTATATGAAATTTAGATTAAATGCAGTAGCCTTTAATGTAATATTCTAATTTTATTTTTTTCTTTTGAGATATAATTTGTCTCTATTATCTTTTCTTTACATATAATTTGATTTTGTAAAACTGTTTGACAAATGTTTGGAGTTTTTTGAGGATTTAACTGGTAGAACAGATGAAAGAGAACCAGTGGATATGGTGGATTTGGATTTTCAGAAAGTTAATGATAACTCCCACATAGAAGTTTAGTGTAAAAAAATTAAAGCATGTGGGACTGGAGTAATGCGTAGCATGTTATAAGATTTGGTTAGTAAAGACAAACCAAGGAGTAAATGGGTCATTTTTGGAATGAAAATGATGACGAGTAGAGTACTGCAAGGATCAGTGCTGGAGCCTCAGCTACTCTCAATAAAGGAATGATCTGGATGAGGAAATCAAATGTAACATTACCAAGTTTGCTGATGACACACAACTAGGTGTGATTGTTAATGGTGAAGAGGAATCATAAAATTCTAATAGGGCTGGACAGATTGGATGCAGGGATAATGCTTCCCTTGAAGTCTCAAGATACATGGGAGGTCATTCCACCTTGAGATATTTCTTCATTTAGCGTGTAGTGAACCTGTGGAATTCTCTACTGCAAAAAGTTGAGGTGAAGTTACTGAATAATATTATGAAGGAAATAGATTTCTAGAGACCGAAGGTGTCCAGGGGAATGGGGAGAGCATGAGGGTATAGCATTGTAATTGAGGATCAGCTAGGAGTGTCCTGATGGGCTGAATGTGCTACCCCAGCTTTCTATGTTTGTTGCACAGTACTTGTACATAGAACAGTTAACTTTGTGGCTGTGGATAGCATCACATGAGGCAGCGAACCAAATCACAGCTATTGGTCTTTGAATAAATACCACTATATTTGTGTGCAGGGAAAAGTGAGGACTGCAGATGCTGAAGATTAAAGTTGAGAGTGTGGTAATGTAAAAGCACCTTGTCAGGCTGCTCCTCGGATACCATCTTTGTGTGCAACTGAGTAAATGTAAGGTTAATTTTAAAAAGAAAATCCTTAAAATGTTCTCCATTTTTTAAAAAATACAAACTAAAATCTTTCAGGTTAGATTATTGCAATTCTCTTGTTATAGGAATAATTGCCAGCCTGATTTTATTGATAAACCTTCATACTTAAATCAACCTACCTTTCGGAACCCCTCTAACACCTCCTTCATCTTCTCATATCTCCTAAAGAGGTCTGCGAGAGATTTCTCCACAGAGTTCAGATCAGACAAGGCCTGATCTTTTTCCATTATTAGCTGCTGTACATTGTGATGTGAGATGGACTTTTCTCTGTGATCATCCTCTGCAGAAAAAAAATAACAGATTACAAGATATATTTATGCACCAAAATTCAAAAGTCCAACTCCACACATTTTCAGTAATCAAACAGTGAGTGAGAAAAATGCAGAACTCTTATTGAACTTTGCCTCATAATTCAATACGTGAAACTAGAAGGCTGAGTACGTAAGTGTTTTTATTTCAGCATTTAAATGGTTATTTTTCGAAAAGAATGCCAAACTACTCAAAAATTACATTATTCAATATTGTGGTGGTACAAATTCCAGGATATTTTGTGTCAAAATGAGGGACAAAAAGAAAATCAGAAGGACAAAAATGTGTCAAAAACCTTACATCAATCTAACCACAGAAGTAAATAGACAGGGAATTAAACAGTAAAGAGACATATAATGTCATAAAAGCAAGATGATGGAGACCTAAAGTAAAAACAGGAAATGCTGGAGAAAATCAGTAGGTCTGGCAGCATTTGCGGAGAGAGAAGCAGAGTTAACACTGTGTCAAATATGACTCTTCTTCGGAACAGTTCTGAAGCAGTCACGCCAGACCTGAAACGTTAACTTGTTTTCTCTCCCAATGAATACTGCCAGACCAGTTTACTTCTTCAGCATGTTCTACTCATTCAAAACATGTCATTTCAGCTTAAAGATGACCAAGTAAACAACTCTCATTAAGAAAGATCAAGGTAAAAATCAATCTGTGTCAGATTTTAGGTGTGACAATTATGACTTGCACCTTTCCCATGTTAATAGATGTGGGTGCAGGCAGCAAACAAATTTGGGGCTATAACTTATTTATTTGATTTTACCTCCTCCCATACTGCTGACTGCCTCTGCACTCAGAAGGGAACCGAACAGCAAGTGCAAAAAGCTTTCAGAGAAGCTTATCATCCGACCCAAAAGGCAGCCTGTCCCTCTTAAAGGGAGGCTGCACTGCTTTTCAGAAGGCTGCTGCTGGATATTATTGCTCCAATTGTAAACAGGAAAAGTGCATTACTAGGATAGAGAGGAGATTCAGGAGGCAGCAATGCAAACCTTGGTGTTGGATAGGAATAGGAAGAGACACACCATGGCGCCACAGGAGGGACCATGATGAGGAGGTTGGGGTTGGGGGGAGAATGTGCTCAGGAAGCACCCATCGATGTCTGGGCAGAGTTGGGTTCTATACAGAGTGAGAGAGTGTAGGGGCAGAATCTCCTCAAAGACAAACTTTATAAGGGAGTAGGAGAAGGTGGTTGAGGGTGTCAATTCCTGACATCTGGCCCTGAGGAACTGGTAGCAGTGTCACAAGATGTCTCATGACCTTAGGTGACCAAGGTCTTCATAACATCCCCCATCCCAATCTCTCATGTTGCTTAGTGCATCACACCTCAAATCACACAGACATGAACAGCCCCTCACACTCAGAACTCTCAGTTAACATGCAATAAACCACACCTCACATTTATTAATACTGCCAACTACTTTCTGCTGCCTCCCATATCTCCAGTTATTCAGAAATAGCAAACAAACTACCAAAATACAATAACTACAAAATCAGTAGTTCTTCCCTCATTGAGATGCAGATGATGGGGAAAAGGAACAACTGCATTGCACAAAGGAAGAGATTTATTGACACCAGTTCAAATATAGGCACTGCATGTATTTCAGATGGTGCCATACATCTGGGATTAGCACATGGTGAATCACCAGGCATGAATGCACTGCAGAGGACTCTGATGAAGTCCTTGTCACGGTGGCATAATTGGAGAATGCAGTTGATACAAAGGTGCTGCATGCATTAGTAGTCTTGACTGAAAAAATCTCTTCCAATTCCTATCAAGGAGTGTGGCAGGATTGGACTCCAACTTGGCACAGCGTGATGCAGAACCTACCCTCCATGTAGCTCTGCTTCAGCACAGTGTCACCCTGCAACCATAGTCTCTATTGCAGTCTCTCTGTGAACAGGTCACCCAGTCCTCTTTGTTCCTTATGAGGATGCAGCAACACCAGATTACCAGGACTAGGAACTCATCACAATACATCCAAAAACCCTACACAGTACTTTGATAGACCTTTCAATCCTAAATAAAAAATCAAAATCAAGTGATCTGCAATTTTGCAAATTGGCCCTACATGTTGGGGTCTTCTTGTAACTAAATGCTTATCCTTTGGAGAATGGCATGCAACTTTGCTGGGATAGACCTGCAGGATCCAAATTTGGAAAGAAAGTATTTGGAACATTTCATGAGGATTGAACGCACAGTGCATGAGGGAAAAGGCCATTGAGATCATGTACAGTCATTTCTAGCAGGCTTACAGGTCCAACTATGGTGCCCACTGTTTATAATTAATATGACAAGTGCAGTCTTCAAACACTCAGAACTGCTGCTTGATCATAAGCTCAAATGATATTTGGTAAATAATAGACAAATAGCAAGAAGACTAACAGTAGAATAGGAATCCTAAACACATATTGGTCTAACATAAGTATTTCATAAGAAAAAGACCTCATTCATCTGCCCTGTTATAGAACTTGGAAAGCCTTTCCATCAAGCTGTGGAGAAAAAGTTTTCTCTTGCTCTGGAAATCAGTATAATCCAAAATCATACAGAAACTTCTTCACTCAGAATGTGTTAGGATTTGCCTGGGAGAGTGGTGGAGGTTTCAAAAGAGAGTTGGATGTTTGTTTGAAAGTAATGAAGTAACAGGACTAGAGAGATAGGGCTGGAAAATGGGACTAGACAGGCCTTATTCCTGATGAGGGGCTTTTGCCCGAAACGTCGATTTTCCTGCTACCTGACCTGCTGTGCTTTTCCAGCACCACTCTAATCTAGACTCTGATCTCCAGCATCTGCTGTCCTCACTTTCACCTGGAGAATGGGACTAATTGAGTAGTCTTTCAGGAGCCAATACAGACACAATGGCCTCCTTCTGTATTGTAAAATTCTATGATTCTATAATTGAATGATGAGCTGGGCATACTACGTGTCAGAATCCATCTTCTGCAACAGAAAGATGTGGTTGGGCCAGAAGCTCCCATGTGGTGCTCGAACAGACACACCAACAGGTTAAAGAAAAATCTCTTCTCTGCCATGGTTAGACTGACGAATACATGCATTCTCTAACTTCAAATCATGTTGATCTTGCTTTGCGCACCTCCTGTGCAGTATAACCTGTATACCTCCCTCTGTCTAAGCACCCTTTGATCTCTATGTCCTTGTTTGCTATGATCTGACTGAACTGCTCACAAAACAAAGCTTTTCACTGTACTTAGGTACATGTAATTACATCAAATCAAAATCAAGTTAAATTGCATGACAACAACAATAACACTATAAGACTTTTCAGTATTTGTCACTACAAAAAACAAAGCTGTAACTAAAGTTCCTTGAAATTTCTGTACAGATAGCAGGTTTGTGAAGCACATCATGAAATAACCTCGCATAATATTCATGCCTCCCTGTGGGAGAGTCTCTCAGGCAATGACCTTGCCTGGATCACTGTCCTTGTACAGAAATAGAAATGCAGAGCATAGGCAAATTTGCTGAACTAGAATCGTTGGAAGAAGAAATACAATTCCTTTATTATAGCAGCTCGGGGCCATATCAACCATTGAGTGGTTCCTGCTCTCAATGTAAAAATGCCAATTTTCTAGTCCTTGCTTATTTCTATTTGTATCTATATGTCAAATCAAGTTTATAGCTCAATCATGCTTTTTTCTTGAGGGTATAATAAGAGTTACTGAAAATAAATCAGCACTGAGCACCTTAAGTGGCTCGGAACCAGGTCAATTGCAGCATTCAACACAGATGGGATTAAATGTAACACCTTCTTTGCTGGAAGATTCAGCGATTCACTTCTGCTTCAGTTGTATTGGCAACATAGATTAGATATTCCACCAACACTTTATGGCTAATGCTAGGTAAAGCAGGCAGTATCTGTTGAGATGTCTTAATAATGAAAACTTTTAAATGGAAATTATTGAAGACATGTCTTGATGGTTTCAAATGATAAGGCGGTGACTATTTCCTTTGGCAGTTTGTTCCAATGTGATATCACTCTGGAGAAGAAAGATTGCCAGTACAATGCCTTGGAGATAAACGGTCTTTATAATTTGTGGGGATGACTGCCTCAGGTATTTTTCTTTGACCGGCTGCGCTCTTGTCAGTTTCCACCAGTCCATTCCATTTTTCGTTGGATTCAGTCAGTATATATTTTCCCCTCCTTTGCTGCAGTGATACTCATTCTAAACCTTTGATCAAGATGGTAAGACTGGCTTAACTAGTTCACCAATTGGAAAAAAAATCATAATATATTTAAACATAAAAACTTCCAATGGTTTTCCTGACTCCAAAACATGTTTATGTTAATCTTGTAGTAAAACTACATTGCCACGTGCAAAGGGAGAAAGACTAAGCTGTTCACATTGGTTACCAGCCAGACTATTCACCTTTTTCATCTCTCATTGCCTTATATAAAACATGCAATTTAAGTTGAGCATCATACCACAAGTAACATTTTAAACAACAAAACAAGATTTCAGAGTATACGGGTGTTCTGTAGGCTTGATTAAAGGGTGGGAAATTTATTATTATTCTGAGAGCGTCAAACCACAATTTTTCCAAATGTTACACTTCCAGCAATCACAAAAGGTCAAGTTTATGAAATAGTGATTCTTACCAGGATTGCATTGAACTGCAACATGTTAACATTCTACTTACAACACAAAATATGCAAAACATATGAACATCACAGCATGCAGCTTGAAGTCACCCAATACAGCATGAAGCTATTACACAGCTGCAGAACAGCAACGACAGTATTGTGTTAATAAACTCCTGAATCAAACTTTAAAACATGAGCTACTACAATAGAGTCTGCTCCGAAAATTTACTAAGAAATTTTAAAACAATTTCCATTAATGTTAGTAATTTGTACAGTTTTACAAATTGCATGATAAGTTTGCATCATTGCAAGACACATTTAAAGTAAAACAATTTGAAATTCATGCTATTGTATCCCCTCTGATTTATAATTTTCTCCATAGATCATTTTGTACAGTTTCAGACATGAATATGAATATTGTTTGGATTTTTTAAAGCCTTATTAGCCAAATTATTTGTGAAAATAAAAAATTGTATCACCAGAAAAAAAACAATTGACTGGCAAACAAATGTATGCCCTTGTTTAGCATAAAACAATGGTCATTAAAATAAAATGGTTCACAGGCTACCAGTGTGGGCCTTGAGTTTTTTTTCTTGTGAATCCAGAATTTGAAGCAAGGTCTGGAAATAGAAAATGATAAAGAGGTGAATTAGGGAAAACAATGATTAAAGAAAATCCAGGTGGCAACCATATGCCTGTGTTTCAATTTTCAATGCTTGAGATTTCCATTCCAGATTCTTTTCCAGTGAATGCTACCAAATTTATTGATGTATTTACTTAAGTTTAGAACAAAACGACTGCAAAATTCAGATCTGCTGGAGCAAGAGCCATGCAATACCGAGCACCTGGGAATGGTGTGCAGAGATTCTATGCTTACTCCTGAAGAATGCAGAATTCTACAGCTCATGACACTAAACATCCTCAAATGCGACTATGGAGCATGTTACTGCATTACAGATCTAGTTAATACCTTCTAATGACCATTTGTCTCTGAATATGTTTTTAACAATCCTTCTGCCACTCCAAGCTAATGTTATTTGAAGAGCCAAGCACTCAACTTACAGGTGAGGTGTATCAGCTAACAGTTGCAGCTGCAGAGTTTGGGCATGTACCATGTTGTGTTCTTGGAGTGGTTTAGATGATTCATTGGCATTTCAAAAAAGTATTGCTGCATGTTGACAGTGAAATTACGGTATTCTCCAGTTTAGTCCACAGATAGCCAATGAAAGTTTTGGGACCTACAATTGAACTCTCTTTAGGGCTGTCGAGAAGCACAGTCAGCAGAGAGGGAAGCTGTGTGGAGGTAAAATCTCTCAACAAGAGGCCCCACCCATCCACGGCCTCCCAGAAATACTTTGGCTACCACTGTTTGAGGCATCTACAATTTAGCAAAGGAGGTGGTCACTGAACTGTATCATCTCATTAGACAGAATCTACAACCCACAGCAGAGTGAGAACAGCACTGTCAAGTGGTTTACAAGGTCACAGTTGCTCCCAATTTCCACATATGTAAATCTTTCCAGGCAAGAGCTGGTAACATAGCCTGCTATCCACATTTCATTATCCATCGGTGCATCAGAGAGGTGACAGAAGCTCAGGAGGGGATAAATGTCATCATCACTATTATAAGAAAAATAGAAGGGTGGCTTTATCAGGATCAGTGAGTTTCCAAAGGATCTGCCATAGCTCTCTGGACCCCATATGCAATTGCACTGAAATCACAAGGGCTATTAACAAAATGTAGTTAGTGAGAGAGAAGAGGTACAGAGCATCATATTCGTGAATATCTGTTCTCCTGACACAGTGGACACAATTCATTAATTTGTCCTGGGAGAGTCAGCTATACCCATCATCGTTGGGCAACCATAGCAACTAGAAACTGACACCGTACCCCTGACTCATACAAGCTCGGAGCAGGAGTACGCCATTTAGTCCCTTGAGCCTGCTCGGCTATTTGATAAAACCAATCTCTGATTGTAGCCTCAAATCCACATTTACCCACATGTGATACATTTCCACCCATTGCTTAACAAGAATCATTGTCTTTAAGACATCAAGGATTCTGCATCCACCATTTTTTCAGGTGGATGCAGAGTCACAACTCTTTAAAAGAATAAATTTTATTCATCACTATTTTCAGTGGGCGACCAATGATTTTTAAATAGTAAGCCCCGAGTTCCAGACTCGTACCTCTCCTTGTACACTTGACCAGAAGGAGACATTGCCCCATTTTACTCGACTTCACAGCACTTCAGCAGAACTTGAGACAGATCCCTGCTCTTGGCTGATGTTCCGTGGTTCTTGGAGCCTATAAGGACCTCGCTGAGGACTACACTATCTGTAGAGATATGGGGCTAGAGATGCCATCAGGAAACAAGACAGTAAATGGGATGTTACCTGAGGTGGAGGAGACAGGGTTTAAAGAAGCATTTTGAAATGAGCTTTCATTTCCTTATCCCCATCCACCACCATCCCACTCATTTTGTGACAGATCAGACGTAGTAAATGGCTGAATAGGGGGAGGGGCTCATGAATCTGAATTTAGGTGGCATTCGTTGTCTGCACCCCTACATTCATTTGTTTACCAACTCTGATATTCCTTGCCGGTGGCCAGTCTTTCAATGGACAAAGGTGTTGTCACAAAGACCTACAACATCATGTCACTCACAGAATAGACTCCACCAATCCTCCTTTCAGTCTGTATGCTGGAACCCATACCACCTACATTCTCTGACTTTGCTCTTGAAGTATCCTGTCTGCCAACAATATAGCTTAAGATTTAGCAGCAGTATCCTGTACTTTCTTCTTCTGCAAAGAGGGAAAGAGAAGACCCAGAGCAATGACATAACTTGAATACATGGATGGAAAGGATTTATTGAAGCTGACCATAAGGAAGAGGCATGACATTGTTGATAAAAATGTAACGCTGGAAAAAGCACAGCAGGTCAGAAAGCATCGGAGGAGCGAGAGAGTTAACATTTCGGGTTTAACCCTTTTTCAGCCCAGCACCACACTTTATCAACTCTGGCTCTTCAGCATCTGCAGTCCTCACTATCTCATTAGAGGCATGACACTGCCTGAGGTTGAGGTGCATCAGTAGTGATGGACAGGTTGAGATGTGAGGCAGAGGCAGAGAGGGATGAATTTACATGCAAGGTAAGTTGGTCTGAGGAATGCTGTGCTGGAATAGATCTGAAAAGGCAGCATGAGGGGTTGAGAGTAACATACATATCAAGATGCAGCTGAATGAGCCATTGTTAATTTAACCACTTTCAACATTGACCCAGGAGCCAGGTGCTACGCTGTTACTGCATTCAGCACCATCCATCTTTACTTGGTATCACTAACAGGCTTCTTTTATCCATGAGGAGGGAACAGTATCTCTGTCAGCCCCTACAGCCCCCAACATCACATCTTAGGAAGTTTCATTAAAAAAAACTCACTGTCTTTCAATGATTGCTCCATTCATTCTGTCACTTGTCTGCATCTTACTCTCAACATTACATTGTTCTACCAAATGTAATGTCTGAAATGTCTTTTCAAATAGCGAAGTTGAAATCAACCCATGAGGGGTGTCATCCCATCGACCGAGCCTAATTGAATGGGAAACCCGGTATATGAATGTCTAGTTGAAAATGCCACTACTTAATGTATTTCACTAACTTCCTCTGTGCTATCAGATGCCACCACCCTGCCTCACTCTCAGCACATAAGCAAGTTTGGAAGTATTCAAAAGAGGTCCGATTAAATTTGACAAAAGGGAAAAACACACATATGCAATTTGACCACAGTCAATAAGAAAAGCAGAAAGACAGGGGCATTTCATTGCGGGTAAAGGGGAAGAAAAGGGAGAATAAACAAAATGAGGGAAAAGTGGGATGTGATACTGATGACAAGAGTAGGGATGATAAGGAAGGGTACAGATGTCAAGGAAGGGTAGAGATGTCAAGGGTAATGCATTAAACTGACCTGGTTAGACCGTAAACTGAAGAAGGGAATTAAGGCAAGAGAAAGGATAAAAGTGCCAGAGGCATCCAATTAAAATGTTTCATAAGAAAAGCATATTTTAAAAAAAGGAAATAGTGCCCTGAATAGATATGCTAACCGTTTCCTCCACTTCAAAAGAAACAAGGAGAATGGCTCAATCAGCAATAATATCTAGTACATTACTGTTTGTAACCTGGATTCTAGACAAGTAAACAAGTAGACAGACAAACAATGACCAACAATATCATAAGTTCACTGTTCTGCTTGAGATTTATGTTAAAATATAGTGTCTTGTTTCAATTACCATTACGTCTTCTCCAGAGATTATATTTGTCATACCCTATTAATTGCTTACAATAATATTGCAGGGGAAATTTTTTAAAAATTACACCCTGCAAAAACAAAACTTTACAAGCACGGTCGGAGTTCCTTTCCAATCATAAAGGCAGAATTGGCAGAAATTTCTTATTTAAGTGTGTGAATTCCAGATGAATTTTGCTCAATAGAATAATTTACTTCTGAAGGAAATCCAATGTTCTGGAGTTTGCAATACCTTAATCTCAAAGCAGAATTTATATGCAAACCCTATCTAATTAAAAAAGTATAAAGAACAGGGAAAATTTCCAGCAACAAGACTGCATTTTCCTTATGTACATCCATGTGTCTGGACAAATTATATATCACACATCTTCATTTAGGAATGGTAAAGGAACCAAATGTAACAAAACAAATGAATTTTACAGAGGAAATGAGGAATTGTAAGTGTAACTTATATATTTTAGAACTGGCTGTCCAGAATTTAGGGGCAATGTTTGTGATTCGGAGCTTTTGGATTTCTGCAGGAAAAGTTGATGTAACTTTGGCTTCAACAATTCATCTGTAAATTTGATTGAGTTCTTTGCTTAGAAAAATGTAGGTTTACAGTAAGCATTTTTTAAAAAATATGAGGTATTATATGTAGAATGAAGTGAATGAAATGGCATTGCTGAGCACTGGTTCCAATGTTCTATATCAGCGATAGTATGCAGGCTCCTCATAGCTGATTTTAAGATCTCAGTGTTGCCACAACAAGGAAGTAGCAAATAGGAGCCAGGAATTTGCCTTAAGTGAAGGGAATACTCAGCATTGATCTCATAAATCTGCTGATAACCATTGATAAAGTGAAAACTCACCTGGTCACCACCTTGGTGTGAGAAATCCAATGATGGGGAATAAAAGAGGAAAGTAAAAAAAAAAATACAAAAAATATCCAATCTGTCTTTTTGAAAGATCATGTCACTGTGGTCAGTCACAAATGCTTAATGGCATGATGAGCCAGATTGAGGTAGGTGTGTGGCACTTATACAGGTTGAGCAGAACTATGTCTCAATCAGTACAACACAAAAAGCAAACAAAAACAACTCCTGAAAATTATTCAGCAGCATTAATATGAAAACACCAAAGCACAATTATGTATTGATGATTTAAAATCACAACAAAGTAAATTCGTTGTAAAGATTTCTGTTTTACACATAAATCATTTCATTGACAAGCCATTCCACTTCCCAAAATGCATCTACCTCAATTTAAAATTTTTACTAATATTTTCACAGTTTGAGTTTGCAGGGTATATGGCAATACCTTTATTGAGCTCCAAGTTATCTTACAAAACATTTCTTTGAGAAGCCTCATGTGAAGAAAAGAAAGCCAGCTACCTACTCCCACCTGCTAATTGTACTAAAAGCCACAATATAATCCCCAAAACTGAATTTGGACAAAGTGAAGCAATAAATAAGATAATAATTCATATTGCATAAAATTACAGATAATAGACATAAAAGAAAATTAGCTGTGCTAAAATATGGAAAAATGGCATTCTATAAATGATAAGATTTTGGCAAGCATCAATGAGGAGAAAGACCTGGAATCCTTTACACAAATCTTTAGGGATGATAGGCAAATTCTTAAGATGGGTACGAAAGCATTGGGTTACCTGAGTTGATATAAAGAGGAACAGAATATAAAAGCAAAGTGATCACGGAATAATGATTTTGCAGATGATTAGATTTTGATAAAGTGGTTACAGGAAAATGACTCAAATACTAGAGTTCACAGATTCAATATTAGTGGGGACATGTTGAGAGAGAAGATTAGAAGAAAATGTTCCACTCTGATGCTGTAATGCTCGATAAACAATACAATGGAAGCAGATTCCAAATGTAATTTTTAAAAAAAGGAAATGGACAGATCCTTGAGGAACCCTCAGAGCTGTGGATGCAAAGTGGGATATGAGATTAGTCATGACTGCTCTTTCAAACAGTCATCATTGGGCTGCACAGCCTCCTCAGATGTCGGTTTATATGATTAACAAGACAGTACAGATCGATTTTAAAAGTATCAGCAGTGATTTGCTAAAACATGTGAGCAGATATTTTGATAGAATGAATTATAATGAACTGAACAATCTGTATTTGGGAAAAAAAAGAGCAACTGAGAACAAACAGCTGCATTTCTACCAATACCAGCTGCCACTGCGGCTTAAATGGGATTCACCATTGAGGAAATCATATCCTCCATGCATAATACATTTTAACAAAAGAAAACAATGGTTGCAGAAGGAAAGTGAAGCACTCTCAAATCTGCATGGAGTAAGTGATGAAAATGTCTAAAAGCAGTACTTACCAGGTTTGCCTTATTTGCATTGTGAGCAAGTGACCAGAAGCAAAGTGATAGCAAAATGGAAAAAGGCAACTAGTTAGCTAAGCAGAAAATAAACATTTAAAACCTGTTAGAAAGGATCAGAAAAATCACTCTCTGACAAGTCTCATCTTTTTATTTGAAATTAAAAAGAAAACTATTGCAAATGTGGAAAAAGAGAAAGAGGGACTAAGCATTTTTTGGCAAAAGCAAGAAAGAAACAATAATAGCATTACATAGCAAAGAAGGAACACCAGAAAGCTCAGAAAGTAGACAAATTATATAACTTTCTACTTCTTTTTGAAGAATTCAGCAGATTGCACTGAATACAAGTCACATTAGGAACAATGATAATTACACTGCAAGTTTACTTACTGAAATGCAGTTTGCATTTGATTTTGATAAAAGCTTATAAGATATATACTCTATGATTTTTTGGTAGCAATGTCAGTTCACAAAAGATGCAATGATGACAGCTCTCTCCCCCTTTTTCTGTAATGCCCACTTTTTTGAATTTCCCTCAAAGTAAGAACTCAAAAGCCTCCTGTTCAGAGAAAGCTTTTTAATTTTTACATCAGTACATGAATTGTTTTAATGCTTCCTCTTTCTTGATATCTTTGACACTCTTACATCACTGCTTACTTGTTGATTTAAACTGTTTTAAGCAGCAGTTTTGTCCCTCCACAATTTCTAAATGCACCCCTAATTAAGATGCTTCTTTGCTTACAACCTTAAACTTAAGGCACTGGCTGCATTACCCTACACATCAATGAGCTACCACACTCTGCCGGATGCTTTATCCCTTTAACTCAGAACCTTCATGTGTTCCTGCTCAAATGGAGAAGAGTAGCAAATTGGGGCATCCAAGAGTTGAGAGATTAATTAGATGACGAGGACAGAGAAGTGCTTGAGAGGGACTAACAGAAGGGGAAAGTAATAAAGGGGAAAGCAATAAAAAGGTCAGAAACAGAGGCATGAAAAGGAAGAGAATTACAAGATGGACAAGAGGAGATAAAGGAGAGATACAGGCAATAGAGAGAGTGAAGATGATGATAAAGGAGGAAGGGAAACAAGAAGGAGGGAGGGAAATAAGTAGGGAAAATAAAAATAAGAGAAAGTAAAAGTGTAGAGAAAGAAAATGGAGAAAGAAAAATAAATTAAATGCTCGAATCAAGCAAGCAAAAGACTCCACTAATGAGGAGTGCCATTGCAGAATGAAAACAAAATGAGCAGGTCAAAGCATGAGACCTCAAACCAAATACTCCTATGGAAACATCACCGATAAATGACGAAGAACATTGCATCACTGCTGACAGCTATGGTCAATTTTAAAAAAAATCCCACAACTCTCAAAGTTAAAGCTGGATTCTAAAATCTTTAGAAACATAAGGGGAATTTCAGATCATGATGTAATTCAGGGAATAAAGACTGTATCATGTATGCTTTGAGACTACTTGTAACAGCTTAGTTCTGTACAAATTTCCACATGTTGACCTGTTCCAATTTCTTTACAAATTATTGTATCTATCACAGGAATTATGCAATATAAAACATACACTAACACATACATTACTTAAATATGCATTTAAGCATGCCCTGAACAGGAACAGAATACAATGCAGTTTAGTGAAAAAGAGCCACAACAGCTGAAATGTTTCCTATTCCTTTCTGGAAATGTGCCAAAGTGCAAAGTTGGAATATCTCATTTTGACTAAGCTGCTTGCTTTCTTAATTTAATCTGTTCACATGTTTAACAATATAAGAAACAGTTTTTACCTATCATCTGGGCTATGGTCTTCTCATACTCTGCAACAATCCGCCTGTAGATACGAAAAAACTATGATGAGAAGTGTGTGCGCACAGCCATGCCAATTTTACAATGATTAATGTACAATATCTCTCAACATGGTTCAGCACAAGATTAATTGTCTCCAAATTAAGCACTTAGAGATGTGATGAGGAAATATTTCTAAAAAAATAGCTGCATTGACAGAATTACATATTGAGCAAGAAAATAGTATAAGGTATATTTTTAACAAAATTTTACAACAAAAACAAAATTAGACAAAAGTCAGATCCAATGGGAACTCGTCTTATTTAGTGTGAGCAGGCTCAGATTTCCCATAAACTCTCCAGGTTTCCTCCGTCACTGATGCTGAGTAGAAACATTGTGTATCATCTAGAAGATTAATTGGAGAAACTGGCCAAGGCTCCTTAGACAGCACCTTCCAAACCTGTAACCTCTACCACCGAGAAGGAAAAGGGCAGCAGATACATGAGAACACCACCAACAACTGCATGTTCCCCTCCAATTCACTCATTATCCTGAACTGGAACTCAATCACTGTTCTTTTAGTTCTGTGTGCTGAAAATCCTGCAAGTTCCTGCCTAATGGTATTGTGAGTATACCTAAACCAAATGGATGGCACCAGTTCATGAAGGTAGCTGACCATCACCTTCTCAAGAGCAATGATGAGCAATAATTGTTGGCCCAGACAATGATGTCCACATTCCATGAACAAATTTTAAAAAGTATTTTTGGCAATTTTGAGCTATACATGTAATACAATGTGCAGCCTGAAAGGGGAATGTATTGACAATCAGATGAAATTCAAGATTCATGAATAATAAATAAGCGACAAAAACTACCAGTGCCACCACAGAACCAAATCCTTATCATATTCCTTTTTCCCATTTGTAGTCCTCTGGGCTGGAATCTTTGGAAATGGCACTCCCATGTAGACTGCCTCAGATATAAATTGCTTTGCCTCTGATCATTTCTCTGCAACTCTTCCTCCTCCTTTAGCTTCCCGAGGGGGGGAGGAGTACACATCCTCATACTGTCAGGTGCTCTAAAGGAACTCTAGACTCTGAAATTCTGGTAGAAATACAAGCTGATTTTTTAAAAAATTGGAGCTATAAAGAATTGTGAGAAAAAAAAACACACCTTCACAAAATGCATAAGAAAGCAGCCAAAAGGTATAAACTACAAAAGGATGTTAACATCTTGCCATAATTTTTCATAAACTAATTGAAAAAAACTGCTTGTGGATTTTGGAGTGATGCTTCATTTTTTTCTGAGTCCACAATGATGAGTGAATTTCCGATATAATTCTAGAGGATGTGTATAATGCTAAGCTTCACATCAATTCAAAAACAATTTTTTAATCCTTAGTAAAATTCTCAATTCCAATATCAAGGACCTCCCGCCATATAGCAGAACAAAATATTTGGTTTTATAAATCATGCACAGCTGATTCTGTCCCAACAATGTGTTTGGCTGTATTGTCAACAGTTTGAAAATAGTTGGGAATCGAGAAAAAACATTTAGCCACTTAGAAAACAAACATCAGCAGAAGAGAGCCCAGAAAAACTTATTTCAAAAGATTCACATGTGTAATGAAAATAATGCCAGCTTTTCTATAATTTGCCCTTAAGAGACTTTTCATTACATAAAATTATGGTCACCGGAAACACATGCTTTAGACTTGGAAGGGAAAGCACTCTTTAAAGAATTGCCAGTAAATGGAACTAGCCTGATGATCTTAAACTGGCAAGGGTTAGTTTTAACTCCAGTTTGAAAACAGCGAGTGATCTGTTCATCCAGAAGTGGCAGCAGGAAGATTTATGCCAATTTCCGTGCTGTGCCATATCAATATGTTACAAGATAGCCTCATGGAGTTCAGTATCATTGCATTTGAGTCTTCCCCCCTACCCCCTTCAAGGTGGAGGAACACAATTGCTCCCATTTCCATGCTCTCCTTGCTCATTTACTCCTGCAGCTGATTTTAATAGGAAACAGCCTCCAGAAAAAGTGATAAACAGTGGGCTTGCTCTGAAAATCAGAGATGCAAAGTTCAAATAAAACTGGAGAGAAGTCCCAAGACCAGACCCAGCACCCAAATTTTTCACTGGGGTGTTGGGGTGGGGATGTTAAGAGGGAAAATAGGAATGGCTTGCTTTTTGCACATCTGTGGTGTGGTTCACAAAGGCAACTGCCTGTGTTATTGTGCAGCTGTCTTCAAACATATCCAGTTTTTGCTGGGAATGTTTCAGTCATAACTTGTGGGCTTTGCACAAAAAGGTCGAAAGCTGCCGGAATTATTTTGGCAAAGTTAGGGTGCCCTTTGGGAGAAGCCGTGTCCTTGTATAAAAAGGTGTGTAAAGAAATTGATGCTTATTGCAACATTCTGGCTGTCAAGGGAACTGTCAACATTTCAGGGAAACTATTAAGCTGTCAAGGCTATTAAATCTCCTGTCATTTAATGTTTTGGAAACTAAAGCTTAAGAACTTATTTCATCGCAGCTTGGGGTGGCTGACATCTATCAATGGTAGTTGTTGGTTTGAGTTGGCATGGAGGGCGGAGAGTCAAAGTATGATGATGGTAAGACTTTGGAATGGTACGACTGGCATCAGGCTGTACAGGGCCAAAGAGATATGGGTGGAAGAGAATAGGTATGGCAGGTCTAACTCCATCACCCACTACCGCAGAAACCAAACTTAGACCAATAAGGAGCTGAGAGAGTCAGGAATTATCCTGACTTCAGAGTGAAAAATCAGGCTATTTTTCCTTGGCTATTTGTCACTCTTCTATTGATTCGGTATGAGTGGGAGAGGGACAAAATTACAAAGTTTTGGAATGTGCTAATTCAAAGTTAAAAATACAAACAGAAGGCTAAGCTCGAGGCCACATTTTGTCTAAGATCAGATAGATCACTGAATGCATTGAACATTTTTGGCATTATCAAAAAGCTTTTGGATTTTCTTTAGATGCTGCATATAAAACAAAATTCTGTATTAAAGAATATAAACGATAGTTTGTAATGTGCAGCTTGTCATTGCTGCAGGATATTCTCCAATTCTTTGTTCAGAATAATATGAAGCACAGACTAAATTGTCATCTTATCTAAATTGCACTGCCTTTTCAATTAAACTGTTAGTTTATTAAAATTTTAGATTGGCTAATGATGGTTTTAAGAATTTGAGGTAAGTACTTTACAGTATTATTTATATTTACAGTGAAGGGTGTGAAATAATTCTTTTCTAGAAGGCATTATTTACTCAAGCCTAGTTTCATTAAGACACCCTTAATTGTTAACTTGAATGATTGGAATCTTTGATGATAATTGATTAGAACATTGGGCAATTGAAGTCATTAATGGATCGGTTTTTGTTAGGTTTGCCTGATCTCCTCCTGAAAGGAAATAACGTCACAGTACAACACAACCAAGAAGCTCTTTAAGCTACACGTTGTTATGAGGTAACTATCAGGTCATGTTACTCTTGTGCATACAGTATCAAGTTAATCCCTCAGCTATGCTAAGTTTGCATGTATATAGAACCACTACTTACAAAGAGCATTGTCCTATCAGTAAAATGTCACTGTTGTTAGCAGGTTGTATTATAATGCTAGTTCAGTTCAACCTACTGTTACCATCATGTCACTCAGAGACATGAAACCTGGTGTCTATGCTGACAGTTCATAAAAGGCTGAAAAATCAGTAAATTACTCTATCAGCGTATTTGCAACAGACAGAAGTTTTGAAGCCCTCAGTATATTACAATCAAGTCAACCATATTTGTGGATAGGGGATTCTCAATTTAATTGTGTACATTCAGTTCTGCAGTCAACTTTATAGAGTCAATGGAGTCACAGATCTATATCAACATACCTCATCTCAACAACCTCTTGCCTACTTTCATCGTATTTCCTTTTCCAGTCAGCCGCTTCTCTTTCCTGAGCAACAATCTGGAACAATGAGAGGAAGCATACATCAGTGTAGAGCCATATGAGAAAGGATTCAGAACATATATTTTAGGTTAAAATGAAAGTTGAAGTTATGGCATACAACCAAGCTAAAGAGGGTCAAGAAATAAACAACACATAAATAAAAACTTGAAACAAAGCTAAGACAAAATAACTTCAGAGATGGTTCAGATTTTCTTTTGTAAATTTGTTAAAAATATAAAAAACAATGCTTGATGAAAGAGTTTATTGAAACAACATCTATCTAGCAGATATGTACAGACACAGAAAGACACCCACACTCTCACAAAAGATTACTCCAAATTGAATGAGCTACCTCCTCCCTGGCTGTTCTCAGAGCAGAATCCAAATCTCTTTGACTGTATTGATGTCCATCTGCTTGAACGTCATCAACCTCACCGTCACCAGTCCGAGAGTACAGTGCACCTTTTGTGATGGGAGTGTCCATTGACGGTGTACTGTCCCTTTGCTGCAAGAAAATGCAAATACAAAACATACAACCCAGTTCACTTGAGTGACATATACCAGTTGTGACTTAAAAGCTGAGAAGAAACAAAGTACTGCCTCACAAGGTCAAACTTCCTGAACATTCTGTTAATCACGGAATGTTTAAATTAACATTGGGTCAAAGTGCCATTTAATGTTGTTGCTGAACTCTTTTGCATTACATTAGTATTAGAAAGCATGATTGGAAATGCATAATAGCTGTCTGAAATCACATTACAGGAAAAGTGTAAACTTCAAGTTCATCCAATTAGCATCAGAGTCAAGTGGTTGCAGAAGTTATCTGCAAGAACAGTGGCCTCTAATGGTTAAATTGGGACAAAATGAAGCACCGCGACATACCTGTATTTCATCCTATTGGCATATTTGTTAAATAAATTTTAAAATGGAATAATTTGTACTTATAAATGCAACTTTTTGCTCCTGTTATCTTAAATGTTTACTGCTGAATTGTCAACGATCAAGCAATACTTACTAATATCAGCAGATACTTGTTTATTTGAGTAAGCAAGAAAGACTTGAAAGAAATGTGGCACAAAACCATTTTGCAATTACTTTAGAATGTAGTTTAGCAATTAATTGCAAGCTAATGGGAAATGTTAAAACCTTTTGATATCAAATACACTTTGTTTAACTTTTCTATATAACAATTCGGGCAATGGGATTTCCTGCTTTCTATTTTTGCTGCAAAACTTAAGTGCACAGGAACAATTGTTTTGCAGTCTCAAGTTACATCTATGATGTATTTCCGAAATGATGTCTTTTTAAACAGCTATGAAGAAGTCCTAGGGGGGAGTCTTAGGTAGCCACATCTGGACCACTCCATCTCTTTCTGGTCACCAAGCTTCAGAAAATTTTGGAAGGTCATGAGAAAGACAGACAGGAGATTTACCAGAATGGCTCCAGGGATGGGGGTTTTAGCTTTAAATTAAGTTGAAGAAGCTGAGGTTGTTCTTTGATCAAAAGAGATCGAAAAGGGATTTAATAGAGGTGTGTAAGATTTTGCCAGATTTGGATAAGATGGCCAAGGTAAAAGTATTCTGATGAGCTGATGATACAAAGACTAAGGGATGCAGATTTAAAGTTTTGAGCATGAGATACAGTGGGGATATGAGGATGGTAATGTTCATGCCTACAAAAGTGGTGAAAGCAGAGATGATCAATGATTACATAAAGAAATTAGATGGGCACTTGAAGGAAATAAACTTGAAGTACTTTTGGAATAGAGCAGAAGAATGAACGTATTGAGATTACAAAAAAAAACCAGCATATAATTAATCAACGGAATATCCTCCTTTTGTGCCACAAATATCTTTATGATTCTTTGAAAATTAAGACAATTACAATGTTGGGAAGCATATAAAGATTGTTTGGCAATTCAAAATCCACGAATGAAGCAAATCTGAATATATAAATCATTGTGTCCAAGTAAATCATATCCAACTTTTGTGAAATAAAAAGTTTACAAGAAAGATGAAGAATTATTCCAGGTTAGTACAGGCAGGAGGCAACATCAAACATTAGTATTTGACAATTTCTGGATTTATGAAGACAACACAACAACAGAGACAGTGCCTTATATTTGATTTCACCTCAAAGCCATGAAACTCGAGACAGGTGTGAAAACTGAATTACAAATGAAATGGGAAAAGAAGTTACGGAAGAAAATGTGACTCCTCGGCCTACCTCTGCTAAATATTGTGTACTAAATCCATTTTCAGATAAAGAGTTCAATTAGAAATAGAGAAATGACACCACAATTAGAAAGACTTTAGTAACACAAGATTGTTCTTTGTTTTTGGGAGGTAGCATTACCAAATAGTAATGACATGAGAAGTCAACATGAAGGCAAATGTGGGAGAAAGAAATTTGGGTAATCAAATATTTCACTTCATAACCGACAAAAGAGAGGAAAATTAACTCTGACAGAACTTATTCAACTACTCATCCTATAATTAATTAGAATGGCTTAGAAAATGAAAACAAAATCAAGTCAAAAGGTGTCTTCATGAAGCCTTACAGTCCTTTGGCATTTACTTTGACAAATAGAAACAGAACAAATTAAAAAATAATCAAGGTTTGTCTTCTGTTATTGTCACTTGAAGTACCATGATGCAGAATGATGTTTTTAGTTTGTATCAGTCTTCATGATTGATCATAGAAGATCACAGAATCCCTACAGCGTGGAAAAAGGCCATTCGGCTCAGAGTCAACACCAACTTTCCAAAGAGCATCACACTCTGACCTAATTCCTTATCCTGTCGCAATAACCACGCATTTCTCATGGCTACTCCAACCAGCCTACACATCTCAGGACACTTCAGACAACTAGCTAACCTGCACATCTTTGGACTGTGGGAGGAAATCAGAGCACCTGGCTAAAACCCACAAAGACATGAGAATGTGCAAACTCCACAGAAATAGTGATCAACCCTGGAGCACAATTATTTAGAATATATATTATTGACTTGGATAACAGAACTGAATGTTTGACAGCGAAGTTTACAGATGACACAAGCAGTAAGAATGACACAAAAAGAGTCTACAAAGAGTTATAGAGGGTTGAGTGGGTAAAAAAATTATCAGCTGAAAAATAATGTAGGAAAATGTGATGTTATCCAATTTGGCAAGAAAATAGAAGGACTGAAAATAATTTGAACATGGAAAGACTGCAGAAAACTGCAGCACAGAGGGAGTTGGAGATCCTATTGCATGAATCAATAAAAGCTAGCATCCAAGTCCAGCAGCAGAAAGAAAGGCAAATGGATTTTTGGCCTTTATTTCAAGCTAGAGAGCATAAACATAGGGAGGTCTTAGTAAATCTATCATAGCACTGCTGGAATACTGTGAACAGTTTTGTCCCTCAGCTAAAAGGTGGCAATCCAGACAATGTTCATGAGCTTGATCCTAGGTGTGGAGAAATTTTCTTGTGAGTAGAGGTTGGGTGTGTTGGGCCTCTACTCATTGGAGTTTCGGAGAATGAAACATGCAAGGTTTTCAGGGGGCTTGATAGAGTAAGTTGAGAGAACTTGTTTCCCGACAACCCAAGGGTATAATCTCAGTTTAAGGGATCACCCATATAAGACAGAGCTAAGGTGGATTTTCTTTTTATCTCTGGTGTAGTCAATCTCTGGGATTCTTCACCGCAGACAGTTGTTGAAGCTGGCTCAAGGCTAAGAAAGATAAAACTTTTAATTGATAGGGGAATTAAGAATTATGGCAATACGACATAGAATTGAGGATGAGGAGACCAGCCATGATCTCATTGAATGGTGAAGTGGATTTGATGGGCTCAATGGCCTTCTTATGCTCATATGTCTCATAGTTTTAAGGTCTTATAAATGCTGCTTTTTCAATCTATATATACATATAATGTATAAGGTGTGTGATTATTGAAATGCAACAATTTTAACACCCAATAATTCCTTGAGCCTTGTTCCAAAAAAAAATTGATGTTTAATTTTTAAGCAAACAGATCTTGATTTGTATATTAGGTACTGCCCTTTGAATCAATCTGATTTTGCACATTTTCCACAAATTAATCCAAACCCTCAGATGGCATCACATGAAGAATTCCAACATGAAATTTAAACAAATAACAACAGAAGCAAAACTAAAACTTTTTTTTATATTTTAACAAAATTACTACAATCTTGTTTGTTTGAAATAATATTCATCTATCTAATATTTTGGCGCTAAAGTGCTTGTTAAGAAATATTTAGCTTTGATCTCTACTGTAACTCCAGATGAAGTCTGCATTATAACCATTTTCAAAATTCAAACATTTGTACTATATACAGTTTGTATATCAAAATAGTTATTATTTCCACATACTGTAAAATTTATTGTGATATTATTGTACAATTTTACAAGACAGATATTAAATGGTGGGGATAGATCCTAATCTAACTCTTACTTGTAAGCATGAACCAAAATTGGCCCATTGTCTTCGGGCTGTACTCCTCCCTCTGATCTGTGAGCATGGAGACAAGTGAAAGAAACTGGAAAAAGTAACATGATAACTAAACCTTCAACAAACTAGGATAATAACTGAACCCCAGTAATTCCTAATGTGTAAAAATACAATTTTGACTTAATTTACATTTCATTCTGAATCAAATGTTAACCAGTCAGAGGAAGAAAGCATCAACTTCTGCCACATTTGAGGTGAATTCTTAAAAATGAAATGACTTCTGATAAGATAACTCAGTCTAGTGTTTTTTCAATATTATCCTTTTCCATACTTTTAAAAAAGAATAAGCAACTATGAGCATGATAGCATGGAACATTCAATTACTTCCATCAGCAAATTCTAAATTTGGCTTAAAAGAAAAAAAATGATAATTGTATTTCTCATATATTGGATCAGCATGTCAATCACTGATTTAATCATCTAGCTCTTTGTTGATTACATATTCTAATGAATATAGTGGAGTTTTGTTTTTATATTCTGTTCCACTGATAGCTCAATATAACTACATCACCATTCTAAGAGGCTCTGGCCACAAGATTTGGCTGCATAATGTTTGGCAAGTGTAAAATGGTATATTTCTGGACATCTTTTTGGTAAGGAGATTAGCCTGAGTGCACAAGATATTTGCAGCATCATGAGTCTTTATAGATCACTGATTTGATGACTGGTGATACTATTTTCAATAATAAGAATACTCCAATTAATGCTCTTTCTGAATTCTTCATACATGAGATCAGTAGCAGGAAAGGCCCCCACCAATGGTGACAAAGCATTATTAAGGATTTTCAAATTAATTGCTTATTGATTTCTACTAGTTTTTGCTGAGTCCATAGAAGTGTTTGATCATATGTATTGCTATTTAGAATTGCTGATATCTACAGGGTGTGGTGTGACTGAATACTGTGGTTTTAGTTTTAACAATTCTCTCCGGGCTATTTACTCCAAAGTAAAGGAAACCATAATTTGTATCCCCTTAGCCTGTAGCATGATAGGCTGAATAAGCAGAGGTGATACAAAACAGGACATGCCGTGGACAAAAGGGGAGACCTCCAAAGGCAAAAAAAGATCTCAGCAGGAGGTCACTTCCTTCCAGAATTATTCTTTTACTTTATTATCAGCAGGAAAGAATGCAGGAAGAGAGAACACTGCTTCACTAAGGAGATGCCCACTGGAATCTGCTACCAGCTACAGTCCAAACTATAGCTTCAGATTAAGATGAGGACAGAATTGCCCATGGCTGTGAAAAATGACTGTGGCCATAAACGTGGATATGTTGGGCTACTACCAAATTCGAACAGGCAACATTTTGCAATATTTCTGGGTTCATCATTAACTGTTACATAAAGGGAGTTGACTGAGGTTCTGCATTCTTTCATGCCAGAGTGCAAGGTGCAAAGCACCATTGACTGCATATCTATCACTTTGTGGATGCAACTTGTAAATTTAGAGATGTTCACAACCAGATGAAAAGTCATTCTCTCTTTGTGTGATTATACTTGTACCAGTGAATATCTGCCATCTTGGTAGCAGTGTGATGCACTATTTCCATATCAATCTGCATTACCAATAATACTTGAGCCATTGTGAGAAACAAAACCTATAGATCTACAACAAGAGCTATTTGCTGATTGTGGCTTATTGCTCAACTTAGGCACATGTAGGCAGCATATAATGAAAGCCATGCTACCACACAAAACACCTTTGAGCACATTATTGTGCTGCTGAAGCCACCTTCCCTGAACTGCTCTAGAGGAGCTCTGCTGGACCCAGTTTGTGTTACGATTCATCTTAGTGTGCCACAGTCACAGGACATCACCATAATAACAGCACAACCTTTGTCAGCACTCATACAGCAAGCAATTGAGGACAGGGAGGAGGTAACCAATATCCTCCCCTTTCAGACCAGGCTGATGGTGAGCTCATCCAACTACATATAAATGCCAATTTCCCAACAGTTGTACTCCTATCTTTGCTCTGTCACTTGTTATTACAGTGCCTGCTTGGCTCCAATTGTGAAATAAAATCAACCACAAAACAAACATTTAAAATGGCATGCATGAATCAAAATCATCCATTTAAAATTTGACTAACCACTTATACATTTTCCTTTCGTGCCTGATTTCTATTAAATTTCGTCTGTCCTACTTTTCCTGCACAATGCTAACCAGTGGTGACTGAATGGCTGCTGACGTTCAGTGATGACCTTGCACAATGATCTGGTGCAGCTCTGGCCGGCAACATCCGGCACCAGATTTCCTAACCTCGACACAGGCAGCACCAGTTTGAACTGGTTGGCTGATGGGAACAGCAAGGGCATTTGCAGGATGGCAACCGTGAAAAGACAAATGCTGTGCACAATGGTGTCATCGCTACTCCCCAACAGCAGTGCTCCAGCCATCCCAGCAATGTGCAGGAGTGTAGAATGCTTTATTGCTGTGGGACCCTGTATGCCCTTTTCTACACTGGTATTCACAGCTACGATCTGGTTGCTTTCACAAGTATTCAACTAAAGTTGGCTTCCACCATCCATGCTGAAGAAGATGGGCTCCAAGATATAGTCCTGTTTCAAATTGGAATCTAGATTCTTCCAAGTTCTTTGGCTCAGGTTTGGAGGGCTGAAGGGCCTGTTTCTGGGCTGAAAATTTTCTTTGTTCTTTGTATGACAGTGACCAATTGCAGTCTTTCTGGAAGATTTGCCAATGTACAAAGCATTTCAGTTTGCATGTTCAGGCATTTTTCTGTAGACTGCATCAATGAATTCCTCATCCACGTCTTCTGCAGCAGTACTCATATATGTGATCTGGTTCGCTGGCATCTATGGTCTTCTCCCCTGGCAACATGTCCTGCTGCACTTCATGTAGCTCTCATCCCATATAATTAGTTAAGGTATGCACATTTTCAGTATCTAGGCTTCTGGCTGGGGGTGAGGGAGTGAATGATGGTTTTTCTTCTTCATCACTATCTTCCTGCTTTGCCACCTCTACCTAGTCAGATTTCAATTCTTGGACATCTTAGAGGAGAAAGACACATGGCTGGGGCTGTAGTGAGGCATCAGGGTTTGAAAATGAGAATAGATTCAGGAGTAAGAAAAGGTTTCAGCCTCTCCACTGGCCACAGACTCAGTCATGATCACTCCATTGAGTATAATCGACATCTTCAAGTCTTTTTTACATTTTCACTGTATTACAATTTTGTTCAGATTAAATTAAGGTAACCCTGCACAAATGAGATTCAACCTAAATTTTTGATTTCTATACCAGTATGTTAGCAAATTTATAGCATCAGACCCAATGGCTGTTTTGTTTTGACTTACTCAGTAACAAAGATATCACATTCCTACTTATTCCCTAATCTCACTATCAGCCAAATTAATGTTTGCATCACTGTTAAAGAGTCATAGAGATGTACAGCATGGAAACAGACCCTTTGGTCCAACCTGTCCATGCCAACCAGATATCCCAACCCAATCTCGTCCCACCTGCCAGCACCCAGCCCATATCCCTCCAAGCTCTTCCTATTCAAATACTCATCCAAACGCCTCTTAAATGTTGCAATTGTACCAGCCTCCACCACTTCCTCTGGCAGCTCATTCCATACACGTACCACCCTCTGTGTGAAAATATTGCCCCTTAGGTCTCTTTTATATCTTTCCCCTCTCACCCTAAACCTATGCCCTCTAGTTCTGGACTCCCCGACCCCAGGGAAAAGACTTTGCCTATTTATCCTGTCCATGCACCTCATTTTTGTAAACCTCTATAAGGTCACCCCTCAGCCTCCGATGCTCCAGGAAAACAGCCCCAGCCTGTTCAGCCTCTCACTGTAGCTCAGATCCTCCAAACCTGGCAATATCCTTGTAAATAATTTCTGAACCCTTTCAAATTTCACAACACCTTTCCAATAGGAAGGAGACCAGAATTGCACGCAATATTCCAACAGTGGTCTAACCAATGTCCTGTACAGCCGCAACATGATCTCCCAACTCCTGTACTCAATACTCTGACCAATAAAGGAAAGAATACCAAACACCTTCTTCACTATCCTATCTACCTGCTACTCCACTTTCAAGGAGCTATGAACCTGCACTCCAAGGTCTCTTTGTTCAGCAACATTCTCTAGGACCTTCCCATTAAGTGTATCAGTCCTGCTAAGATTTGCTTTCCCAAAATGCAGCACCTCGCATTTATCTGAATTAAACTCCATCTGCCAGTTCTCTGCCCATTGACCCATCTGGTCAAGATCCTGTTGTAATCTGAGGTAACCCTCTTCGCTGTCCACTACTCCTCCAATTTTGGGGTCATCTGCAAACTTCCTAACTGCACCTCTTATGCTCGCATCCAAATCATTTATGTAAATGACAAAAAGTAGAGGTTCCAGCACCGATCCTTGTGGCACTCCACTGGTAACAGGCCCCCAGTCTGAAAAACAACCCTCCACCACCACCCCATCATTTACCTTTGAGCCAGTTCTGTATCCAAATGGCAAGTTCTCCCTGTATTCAGTGAGATCTAATCTTGCTAATCAGTCTCCCATGGGAAACCTTGTTGAACGTTTTACTCAAGTCCAAATAGATCACATCCACCACTCTGCCCTCATCAATCCTCTTTGTTACTTCTTCAAAAAACTCAATCAATTTACGAGACATGATGCTCCACGCACAAAGCCATGTTGACTATCCCGAATCAGTAATTGCCTTTCCAAATACATGTACATCCTGGCCCTCAGGATTCCTCCAACAACTTGCCCACCACCGACATCAGGCTCACTGGTCTATAGTTCCCTGGCTTGTCCTTACCACCCTTCTTAAACAGTGGCACCACATTTGCCAACCTCCAGTCTTCTGGCACCGCACTGGTGACTATCAATAATACAAATATCTCAGCAAAAGGCCCAGCAATCACTTCTCTAGCTTCCCACAGAGTTCTAGGGTACACCTGATCAGGTCCTGGGGATTTATTCACCTTTATGCGTTTCAAGACATCGAGCACTTACTCTTCTGTAATTTGGACATTTTGCAAGGTGTCACCATCTATTTCCCTACATTCTATATGTTCCATGTCCTTTTCCACAGCAAATACTGATGCAAAATACTTGTTTAGTATCTCCCCATTTTCTATAGCTCCACACAAAGGCCACTTTGCTGATTTTTGAGGGGCCCTATTCTCTCCCGAGTTACCCTTTTGTCCTTAATATATTTGTAAAAACCCTTTGGATTCTCCTTAATTCTATTTGCCAAAGTATCTCATGTCCCCTTTTGCCTTCCTGATTTCCCTATTAAGTGTACTCCTACTACCTTTATACTCTTCTAAGGATTCATTCGATCTATCCTGTCTATACCTTACATACGTTTCCTTCTTTGTCTTGACCAAACCCTCAATTTCTTTAGTCATCCAGCATTCCCTATACCTACCAGCCTTCCCTTTCACCCTGACAGGAATATACTTTCTCTGGATTCTTGTTATCACATTTCTGAAGGCTTCCCATTTTCCAGCCGTACCTTTACCTGCGAATATCCGCCCCAAATCAGCTTTCAAAAGTTTTTGCCCAATACCATCAAAATTGGCTTTTCTCCGATTTAGAACTTCACCTTTTAGATCTAGTCTATCCTTTTCCATCACTGTTTTAAAACGAATAAAATTATGGTCACTGGCCCCAAAGTGCTCCCCCACTGACAACTCAGTCACCTGCCCTGCCTTATTTCCCAAGAGGAGGTCACGTTTTGCACCTTCTCTAGTAGGTACATCCACATATGAATCAGAAAACTTTCTTATGCACACTTAACAAATTCTTCTCCATTTAAATCCTTAACACTATGGCAGTCCCAGTCAATGTTGAAAAGTTAAAATCCCCTACCATAACTATTCTATTATTCTTACAGATAGCTGAGTTCTCCTTACAAATTTGTTTCTCAATTTCCTTCTGACTATTAGGTGGTCTATAATACAATCCCAATAAGGTGATCATCCCTTTCTTATTTCTCAGTTCCACCTAAATAACTTCCCTGGGTGTATTTCCGGGAATGTCCTCCCTCAGCACAGCTGTAATGCTATCCCTTATCAAAAATGCCACTCCCCCTCCTCTCTTGCTTCCCTTTCTATCCTTCCTGTAGCACTCGTATCCTGGAACATTAAGCTGCCAGTCCTGCCCATCCTTGAGTCACATTTCTGTAGTTGCTATGATATCCCAGTCCCATGTCCCTAACCATGCCCTGAGTTCATCTGCCTTCCCTGTTAGGCCCCTTGCATCAAAATAAATGCAGTTTAATTTATTAGTCCTACCTTGTTCCTGCCTGCCCTGACTGTTTGACTCGCTTCAATTCTCAACTGTATCAGTCTCGGATTGACCTCTTTTCTTACTATCTCCCTGGGTCCCCACCCACTTTACTAGTTTAAATCCTCCTGAGCAGCTCCAGCAAATTTTTCAGCCAATATATTATTTCCTTCCAATTCAGGTGCAAACCTTCCTTCTTGTACAGGTCACTTCTACCCCAAAAGAGATTGCAATGATCCAAAAATGTGAATCCTTCTCCCATACACCAGCTCCTCAGCCATGCATTCATCTACTCTATCCTCCTATTCCTGCCCTCACTAGCTCATAGCACTGGGAGTAATCCAGATATTACGAGTCTGCCTAAATTCCTGCCTAACTCTCTGTAATCACCCTTCAGAATTTCAACCTTTTCCCTTCCTGTGTCATTGGTTCCAATGTGGACAATGACCTCTTGCTGGCCCCTATCCCCATGAGAACATTCTGCACCCTCTCTGAGGCATCCTTGATCCTGGCACCAGGGAAGCAACACAACATTCCGCTTTTTCGCTGCTGGCCACAGAAACGTCGGTCTATATCTCAGACTAGAGAATCCCCTAACACAATTGATGGCTTGGAACCTGACGTACCCCTTGTTGCATTAGAGCCAGTCTCAATACCAGAAACTTGGCTGTTCATGCTACGTTCCCCAGAGAATCCATCCCCCCTACATTTTCCAAAACAGCATACTTATTGAAATGGGTATAGCCACAAAAGACTTCTGCACAACCAGCTACCTCTCTTACATTTCCTGGAGTTAACCCACCTATGTGACTGTATCTGAGAATTTCCCCCCTTTCTATAACTGCCATCCGAAATATGTTCTTTCTCTCCACAGATGCAGACAGACCCGCTGAGTTTCTCCAGCGATTTGTTTTCGTTTCAGATTTCCAGCATTAGCGGTTTTTAAAAAAGTTTTTTGAAGTTTATTTTTTTCTCTTCAATGCTCTAGCAAATAGCTCCTCATAATTTGAATTTTACACAGGTTTAATTTGCTCCCAGCATGCATATGGATCCAGGAATGAAGAAGATGCAAAATGAAGTGCAGCCACCTTATTAAGCATAACCTTATACTATGATCCCCACACATCTGACATAGGCAGAATGTAGTGTACACAGACCAGAACTTTCGAATGAGTTATGTGTGACGGCTGTAGCTATGTGCTTCAGCAAGCATTCATCCTCAACCTTCAAAATCTCGCATGATCTGAAAAATCTACAGTGAAACCTTGTTGTTAGTTCATTTAAAATCTATCTGAAGAAGGAACTTAAAAAATTGAAAACAAATGGAGAAACAACACATGTGCCAATTTTCAGCAGTCCACTTGGCAAAAACAACCAGATTTTTAAAAAAAAACATGCAGCCAAACTAAAGCATGTTTAAGTCTGATCTCATACAAGAATGAAGTTTCAATTGAAAACCCAGGACTAATTTACTGAAACTCAAACCAACCATGGAACAGATTCAGAACATTAATTGCTGGGGCGCCTCACATAAAAATATTTTTCTTGCTGTACCCTTAAACAAATCATTCCTTCTTCTTTGAGGGGTTATTGCTAAACAAGTTTCGAATGACAAGGATTGAAATAAAATCTTTTTGAATGAAAGGAAATGTGTTGGTTGAATTTTGCCCTGATTTGGAAGGATATTGTTGACAACTGGTCATTGTCCATATTATGTTAGAACTTACTCCACTTACAGAATGGGAGAATGGTGGAGGTGCCTTGCATATGAGATTTCAGCAGAATTGGATACATATTTGAAAGTGATGAATTCAGAAGAGTACAGAAGTAGGGCTGGGGAAGGTGGGACCTGAACATGAATGACGGGTTTCATCTGAACTGAAAGGGCACAAATGTCCTGGGTGGGAGATTTGTTCATGTGGTTCGGGAGGATTTAAACTAGTTTGGCAAGGGGATGGGATCCAGAGCTATGTATCCGAGAGGGGGACAGTTGTAGATAGATTCACCTCATCCTGTCACTGCCCTATCAGGAAGGTTTTTCACGTGATGAAATAAAGGGATTGGTTAAAGTGTGTCTGCTTTAATGCACAGAGTGTCAGAAATAAGAGTGAAGAACTGAGAGCATGGATCAGTACTTGGGACTATGATGTTGTGGCCATAACAGAGATGTGGGTTTCACAGAGGCAGGAATGGTTGCTAGATGTTCCAGGATTTAGAACGTTTAAGAAGGACAGGAAGGGTGGAAAAAGAGGAGGGGGGTATAGAATTGCTCATCAGAGAGTGCATCGTAGCTACAGAAACAAAGGTTGTTGAAGAAGGTTTGTCTACTGAGTCAGTATGGGTGGAAGTTAGGAACAGCAAGGGAGCAGCCACCTCATTGGGGGTTTTCTACAGACCCCTAATAGCAGTAGAGAGATTGAAGATGTCATAGGCCGGCAGATTTTGGAAAAATGCAAACGTTGCAGTGTTGTTGTTATGGGTGACTTCAACTTTCCCAATATTGACTGGAACCTCCTTAGTGCAGATGGTTTGGATGGAGCCATTTTTGTCAGGTGTGTTCAGGAGGGTTTCCTTACTCAGTATGTAGACAGGCCGACCAGGGGAGAGGCCATTTTGAATTTGGTGCTTGGCAATGAGTCAGGACAGGTGTCAGATCTCATGATGGGAGAACACTTTGGTGACAGTGACCACAACTGCCTCACATTTACCATAGCCATGGAGAGGGAAAAGAGGAAAGGAACGAAGGGAAGACATTTAATTGGTGAAAAGGAAATTATGATACGAACAGACAGGAATTGGGAGCAATTGTTCCACAGAAAGGGCACAACAGACATATAGAGACTGTTTAAGGAGCAGTTGTTACAAGTGATGCACAAATTTGTTCCTCTGAGACAGGCAAGAAAGGGGAAGATTAAGGAGCCTTGGATGACGAGAACAGAGCTTCTCATCTAAAGAAAGAAGGCAGCTTAATAAGGTAGAGAAAGCAAGGATCTAGCACAGCTTTAGAGGATTACAAACTCACTAGAAAGGAGCTCTGAAGTGGACAGAGGAGAACCAGGAGGGAGCACGAAAAAGGCTTGGCAGGAAGGATTAGGGAGAACCCAAAGGCATTTTACTCAGATGTGAGGAATAAGAGAATGATCAGGGAGAAGGTAGGGCCAGTCAGGGATAGTGTAGGGAATTTGTGCGTGGTGTCTGAGCAGATAGGGGAAACCCTAAATGAGTCTTTTGCTTTGGTTTTCACTAAGCAAAGGGACCTTGCTGTGAATGAGAACTTTGAGGAGCTGGGAAACAGGCTTGAACAGATCAAAATTGATGAAGTTGATGTGCTGGAAATTTTGGCAAACTTTAAGATTGATATATCCCCAGGATCAGACCAGATTTATCCTAGGTTGCTAAGCTGCTGGTGAAGATCTTTGCTTCCTCACTTTCCATGGAAGTCGTACCAGAGGATTGCAGGGAGGCAACTGTTGTTCCTCTTTTCAAGAAGGGTAATAGGGAAGTCCATGGCAATTACAGACCAGTCAGTTTTAATTCTGTGGTCAGCAAGGTTTTGGAAAGAATTCTGAGGGATAAGATTTATGACTATTTGGAAAAGCATAACGCGATTAAAGGCAGTCAGCATGACTTCAAGAGGCGCAGGTCGTGCCTCACAAATCTTACTGAGTTCTTTGAGGAGGTGACGAGACAAGTCGTCGAAGGATGTGGTGTATGTGGACTTCAGCAAGTCATTTGATAAGGTTCCCCGTGGAAGGCTCATTCATAAAGTCAGGAGGTATGGGATACAGGGAGATTTGGCTGTTTGGATTCAGAATTGGTTGGCTGACAGAAGGCAGAGTGTGGTTGCAGATGGAAAGTATCCTGCCTGGAGGTCAGTGGTGAGTGGTATCCTGCAGGGCTCTGTTCTTGGGCCTCTGCTCTTTGTAGTTTTTATAAGTGACTTGGATCAGGAGGTTGAGGATGGGTTAGTAAACTTGCAGATTACACAAAGGTTGGAGGTGCCGTTGATAGTTTTGAGGGCTATTGGAGGCTGCAGTGTGACATAAACAGGATGCAGAGCTGGACTGAGAAATGGCAGATGGAGTTCAACCTGGATAAACGCAAAGTGATGTATTTTGGAAAGTCAAACTTGAATGCTGAATATAGAATAAAAGATAGGATTCTTGGCAGTGTGAAGAAACAGACGAATCTTGGTGTTCAAGTGCATAGATCCCTCAAAGTTGCCACCCAAGTGGAGAGGGTTGTAAAGAAAGCATATGGTGTTTTGGCTTTCATTAACTCCAGCTTTTCTCCAGTTTTTCTGCAGCTCTACAAGACCCTGGTGAGACCAAACTTGGAATATTGTGTCCAGTTCTGGTCACCCTATTAAAGGAAAGGTACGGAAACTTTGGAGAGGGTGCAAAGAAGGTTTACCAGGATGCTGCCTGGGCTGGAGGGCTTGTCTTACAAAGAGAGGTTGATTAAGCTCTGACCTTTCTCTCTGGAGAGAAAGAGGAAGAGAGGTGACCTGATCGAGGTATACAAGGTAATAAGAGACATGGATAGAGTCAATAGCCAGAGGCTTATCCCAGGGCAGGATTGACTGGCACAAGGGGTCATAGTTTTAAGATATTAGGAGGAAGGTATAGAGGAGATGTCAGAGGTAGGTTCTTTACGCAGAGTTGTGAATGCATGGAATGCGTTGCCAGTGGTGGTGGTGGAAACAGTGTCATTAGGGCCATTTAAGCGACTGCTGGACATGCACATGGTCAGCAGTGAATTGAGGGGCGCATAGGTTAGGTTATTTCATTTTACATTAAGATTAATCCTCAGCACAACATCATAGGCTGAAGGGCCTGTTCTGTGCTGTACTTTTCTATGTTCTAATGGGACTAGCTGGATGCTCCTTTAGGAGCTGGGTACAATGGGTATTAGGGCATCCTTCAATACTGTGAAATTGAATGATTCTACAATTCTAATTCCTGAGTCATATTTGAGCTGCACTCAACCAAGTACAGAGTATTTCATCATAATCCTGTCAGCATATTTGAGGGAACTTGGAAGTAAACTAGACACCTCTCCAAGTACTGTTGAAACTCCACACTATGAACCTGTGAAACAAACAGTAATTGAATTAGTTAATTCAGCACCATTGGTATCAATTAATGTTAATTTTTTTACACATTGAGAACCAAAATTATGAAAATTCTTACAACAGTTAATGAAGTCCAGAACTAAACTGCATAGGTATAGGGTGACAGGGGAAAGGTTTAAAAGAGACCCAAGGTGCAACTTTTTTCACGCAGAGCGTGGTGCATGCATGGAATTAACTGCCAGAGGAAGTGGTAGAGGCTGATAAAATTACAGCATTTAAAAGACATCAGGATGGTTATATGAATACCAAGGATTTAGATGGATATGGGCCAAGTGCTGGCAAATAGGACTGGATTAATCTCTGATATCTGGTCAGCGTGGATGAGTTGGATCAAAGGGTCTGTTTCCATGTTGTATGTCTCTGACTCTTAATTGGCAATTGTTTCAAGTCTTTTTCATCTGATGTATTTGAACATTCGTTAGAACAGATATTTTCATCACAACCGGTAAATCGTATTAAACATAGGAATGCAAAGTCAGTCATAAATTTACCATGCCTGACAATCATGTATTTATTGTTCATTCAGTTCACAAATTGCCTAAGTTGGCTGATAGATGGGCTTCTTAGCTAGAGGACATTGATGTTTCCATCCCAGAAAATAAGCAATGGTTCCATTTCAGCAGTTTCTTCATGTTAGTGCCTTGTCCTGAGGAAGAGATGTTCCTGCACTCCAGAGTATTGGAACATTATGGAGTAATTATGCATTTAATATTACTTTGCCTCAGATTCTGCCCCAAGAAAAAATGTACTGAATAGGGGTGGCACAGTGGCTCAGTGGTTAGCACTGCTGCCTCACAGCGCCAGGGACCCGGGTTCAATTCCCGCCTCAGGCAACTGTGTGTGGAGTTTGCACATTCTCCCAGTGTCTGCATGGGTTTCCTCCGGGGCTCTGGTTTCCTCCCGCTGTCCAAAGACATGCAGGTTAGGTGAATTGGCCATGCTAAATTGCCTGTAGTGTTAGGTACATTAGTCAGGGGTGATTGTGGGGGAATGGGTCTGGGTGGGTTACTCTTCAGAGGGTTGGTGTGGATTTGTTGGGCTGAAGGGCCTGTTTCCACACTGTAGGGAATCTAATCATATCCCTTTTTAACTGTTACAGAACACAGACACTCCAACTCCTGGATCTATGAACAATTTTTTTCACCTGCTTACAGTACAGGTATAAAATGTGACCCATATGCTAACAGATGACCCAGAAGTGACTCGGATAGTGATATGTATCACATCTGGGTACCTCCTGCACAGATCAAGTGGCACCCTATGCACTGAAGGGTTTTGATGTGAACTTCTCCATGTTCTCTGTACTCGGTCATGACATCAAACAGTTGCATCATCTTATATGACTCACTAATTACAAAATTGGATCATGTAGATTCATTCAACGTGTTTGCCCTCATCTTGTAATTCCAGGCAATACTGTCACCTGTACATTGAGATAGTGGTCTCAGGCTGTGGTTATGTTGACAAGCACTGTCCCTGAAGCTGATGTTTCCTAATCACTAAGGAAGGCTATTGAACTCCTTTTGTACTGTAACATACCTTCATTTTTATCCACCTATGGTAGGTTCTCAAATACAGCTCTCTAGTGTGCAGTATCCAAGACCTCTCTTCATATGCTAATTCAGCTTGGAGTCTTTTCTTTTTCTGATGTTACAGTTATGTGCTCAGCTCCTTCATGATTTACATGCCTTTCATTATACTACAATTTTCAATTATCATTCATCAATGAATATGGTTCAGCTAGAAGAGGGACCCAGCATGAGCAATCGAAGGACCAGATAAACATCTTGTAGTTGAAATAATTTGGAAGAAATTGCATTTGACAATCTCTGCAAGTACTGCGAAGTGTATGTGATGAGCTCCTGGATTTGGAAAGAAGTATTGCTACATCTCACAAAAAGGGCACAAGATTTTGCAATCTGTTCATACTTAGGTTGCAATGGGATCAGCAGTTGCAGTGTCTCTGAATTTTGAGCATGGCATGAGATAGAACAGAGGCCACTGAGAGAGTAAGTTCAGCATGAAGCCTTCTAAGTTGGAGTCAGAATCTTCTATGACATTAGCAGGATGCTGCTTAGCATCCAACCAAGGCATCCACGGTCATTGTATATCTTCTCCTATGTTCTACCTCAGTGAGATCATCATCAGCTCTGTACCAGAACTCACTCACAACCTTGCTCTGCATTGACCTGTTAAATGAATACCCTTGCCCCTGGGTGTGGCTTAAACCCCTGCACTCCTAGCGAATCATTGCATGCTAGCCTACTTCTATACTAGTCTTTAAAGTAGATATCTGTATCAGTATCTAACTTTTCTCTGTGATGATCAGTTCAAATGAAGGGGGTCTCTTCAAAGTTGTATTAGTGCTCACTCTCTTTCATTCTTGGTATGCTGGACTGAAAACACAGCTTCTGATCTTGGCTGTCCAAACGCAGGAAATTTGAAAAGGGAATATTAATGTGAAAGAACAGCAGTTTGTTCACCATGCCACATAGCAAGGTGTGGTGCTTTGACGAACCTGAGAAGTTGGTGGGGCAGTGGGTAGGAGATGTCATGTAAAGATACATTTATTGGCTTTGACTAACTATCTGAGGTTACTGAGCCTTCTGAAGCACAAAATGCTTCTGGATCTTCAATCAGACTCCAGGAATTAATCTTTCTGGCTACTGACTCCCTTTCCCTTAAGATGGTGGTTTGTGAAGGCTTCCTGGCCACTCACGAAAATGACATCATTCTTCCTGCTTGGACTCGATGACTAAGTGCTGCACCTGTGACCCTAGGAGGCCTCACTCTCTCGCTTAGGTGTTTAACATGTGCATTTGCAACATGTAGCCAGTGTCTGTACACACAGTTAGCAGGACTCCCTTGCATTGAATACTCCTTTCAGAGGGTAGACTGTCTGCTCCATGTTATCTCTGCAATGCTGCTTCCCTGCCAACTGAGCTTTTAGGCAGCTTGCAGCATATGCCCATGCTTGGCACAATGACACTATTCGGTAAGTGAGGAGGCAGCATCAAGTTTGTGTGCAGCCTTCTTCCAAAGTAACAATTGTGGCTAATTCAAACATTGCCACTTTTCACATCAATTAACATCAACCAGGCCAAAGAAGCACTGGCATCACTACTAGGAGAACCAGGACCACAGACAGCACCAACTTCATCAGCAAAGACAACATCCTCAAGCTAGTGGATCTGTGCCTCACCACCCACTTCACATTCAATCACAAAACCTACAAACAAGTCAACAGAACACCTATGGGATCACCAATATCAGGGCTCACAGCAGAAGCAGTAATGCAGAAACTTGAACAAGCTGCCCTCCCATCTATCCAACCCAAACTTTGGGTCCGCTACATGGATGACACCTTAATCATCACAAAACGGAACAAATTAGAGGAAACATTGAACACCAACAATATCCCGACAGGCATAAAATTCACAAAAGAGGTGGAGAATTACAACAGACTCCCATTCCTAGACATGACAGTTAAAAGTACAGGCAATGGAGAGCTTCAAACCAGTGTCTACAGAAAAACAATACACACTGACTAAATCACCCTAACACCCACAAACAGAGCTGCATTAAGTCATTATTTCAATGATTTCAAAGAACTACAAAAACCAGAAAAAAATAGATCTATACGTTTTCAAGAAAAACAGGTACCCAATAAACAATCCATTGATTCCTCAGAAACAAACCCAAACAAGTAGACACATACAACCAAAAACTATAGCCACATTACCTTACATCAAAGACATATCAGAAATGACTTCCAGACTATTCAAGACACCTTGGCATCATGGTAGTCCCATGAACCTACCAAAACACTGAAACAATGACTAATGAAATTAAAGGATCCATTAGATACCACCAGCAAAACTCATGTCATTTACAAGATACCATGCCCAGAACTGTAAAAAATACTACATTGGACAAACTCGCAAGAAACTTGCCATCAGGATACATAAACACCAACTGGCCAACAAAAGACATGACCCATCTCACTGATTTCCATACATACAGACAAAGAAGGACACCACTTTGATTGGGACAACACACACATCCTCGGACAGGCAAAACAAAGACATGCAGGAGAATTCTTAGAGGCATGGCATTCTAGCCAGAACTCCATCAATAAACAAATCGATTTAGATCCTATCTATCTACCCTTGAAAAAAAAAGAACCAGAAATGACATCACCCACCTTAAGAAATCAGATAGAGAGGTGGGACATACCACCAGCGCTTCACCAGAAAGTCTCACTGATGAGGTTACCTAGTATGGTGATGAAACGTCTGAAAACAAACCTTCAAGCTCAGCGAGCTAACTAACAGACTTATTGCCACTCCATGCCCAGCAAAGCAAAATGGCTCAATTTTCAGTCCTGAGCCCCTAACAAAAAGGGTAGTGAATTAAGGTGCTGGATCACTTTTTACATCAAAAACAAGATTCACTTTATGGCTACCTGGTATTTGGCTTGTTCATTTATATTTTGGCTCACTGAAATGTCAATCCAACTCAATTCACAACAGCACAAGGACCTCTCGGAAAATCACTGCTGGAGTTTATGGATGCATTACCATTCCAACGTTTTCATTGCAACTCATCAGCCGATTTGCTTTTATTGTCCAGAGGTTCCAACAAATCCAAAGGGATTTCATTAGTAAATACTGAAATTATATTGTGCTTCTATTAATTAGGTAGCGACTGGCTTTGAGTGATCAAACAGGTACATTTGGAAATATTTTGTTACATGCTAATATAGTTATGAATGAATTATGAATGAAAGATATGTCATCCAAATCTGCGGTGAGTAACAGCTGTTCGGATTTGAGACACCTTGATGATCTTTGCATTCTAAGTTTGAACATTAAAGGCTGCCTTGGAATGTATGCAAGTGAACATTGTTCCAATTCATCTGTTCACCATCAGTTCACAGAGATAGTGCGGAGATTCCGTAACTTTGAAAAGATTAACTTTGAAAAGTCCTGTGTATTGGTGTATCATGTACACTATTTTCTTATCCACTTTTTGCAGGATCAAAATAACTCAGACTTCTGTTCACTCTATGAGTATGACCTTTAGCTTTTGTTTCAAATTCTCCATCCCACTCCTATTCTGACCTCACCTGTTTTTGTTGTACTATGTTATGGTGATCCAATGAAACTCAGAATACGCCAAAGAAACATGACCTCAATTTTTGATTAGCATTTTATAACTTTATAAACTCAACACTGAGTTCAATAATTTCAGACCATAACCTTTCCCCCAATCTATTTGGACAGTAGCTGTTGTCATCTTGTTTATTTATTTGAGCCTCTGGGACACAATGGAGAGTGCATTGGACTTATACAGAGTTGTGGAAAGGTTGTGGGTTTGAGTCAAGATTTTCAGGGTGGCACAGTGACTCAGTGTTTAACACTGCTGCCTCACAGCTCCATTGTCACAGGTTTGATTCCAGGCACAGACGACTGCCCGTTTGGTGTTTGCACATTCTCCCTGTGCCTGAATGGGTTTCCTTTGGGTGCTCTGGTTTCCTCCCACAGTCCAAAGATGGGTGAGTTAGGTGGATTGGTCATGCTAAATTGCCCATAGTGTCAAGGGATGTGAAGGTTTGGTGAGCCATCCAAAATGCAGGCTTATGGGGTTTTGGGGTATGGGAGGGGCCTGGGTGGGGCTCTTCAGCGTGTCAGTGTGAACTTGATGGACCGAATGGCCCGCATCCACACTGATGATTCTTATACCTCATCTAGACCCACTTTTTCTTTCTTTACTGTCCCATTCTCTTCCCATTGGCCTTGCACTATCATTTCTTTTGTCAGTTAATCTCTCCTGCCTTCGATCCTAATACAGACCTTTCCTTTTGTTAATTTCTCTTTCAACCCATCACCTGCTTCTGTACTGCATCATCTCTAACTTTTTCTCGTTTTGATGTAGGTTCAAGGACCAAAAATGGTAATTTTGTTTTTAATCTCCACAGATGCTGTGTGCCCTACTCAGCAATTCCAGTAAACTCTGACCTTATTTCTAATTCTGCAAGCTAGTATCTATCAGAATACTTATTCAACCACTTTTCAAAGTGTAGGAAATAGTTTGGAAAGTCAAGCAAGCTGAATGCAATCGTAAAATTTCCTATTACACCCCTAGGCTAGCTATTATTATGTTACGCATGCAAAGTCACACTCTAAACCTTGTGACATAAATCAACCTACAATCTATAAAGGGAAAAAAGGGAGGAATTGTTTTAAACATGCAGTCAACAAGGGGCAATTCAGAACTTCTATTCTTAAGTGACTTACTTAAAAACTAGATAAAAATTACTTAAACATGCTTTACACAGTAGAAAACTTTTGATCAAGTTAATATACACACACTAGTCAGTGCACTACAAACACAACACTCCAGGCAGTACGGGATACCTCATAATCTAAGGAGCTGCTGGGAGAGTTGGAAAGCTCTTTGGCTAGCTGCAGTGCTTCTATCCTCATGGCTGCATACACTAGCTCTTCCTGGCATTGAATTGGCAGGAAACAATCCACAGAAAAGCAGTATTGGAAAAAAATAAGTGTAAGACTTTGACTGTGATCAAACGTTGGACAACAAACAGAAATGGACATGAAAATGAATGCAAACACAAATAGCGGTAATGGAGCAGGAAATGATTTTCGGTACAAACCTGTAACTTGTACGCAAATGCTGAAGGGTTCTTTTCAGCTGTGTCAGGCTGTAGATAGTCAAGCTCGTCATCTGTGTGTCCTATAATCCTACTTAACAAGGCATCTGCAGAGGCAACAGGTTCCTCAGGAGTTGCCTGCGCAGAAGGGTAGTGAAGGTGCAATAATTCAGGACTAAGGCAACTTAGTAACCTAATCTTGTAAACATATTTTAACATACGTGAATTGTGATTAAGTTAATACATGACACTTTTTAAAATCTCGTGACAAAATTAGCTTTTCTAAATGTTACTGTACTTAATGGCATTGTTATCAATGCAGCAAAACAGATAACAACCAAGCCTAATGAAAATAGAAAACTAAACTGCAAAACCTGACTTTATATTTATATGTCATAAATGTTCTACTCTGAACTACTGCTTCACTGGTTTGATGTAGCTACTCAAAGTTTCAAAGTAGTAGTGATCCAAAATTACCCTTTACATTTACAGCCCAATTATATTTTCTGGTGTTAAACATGAATTTGTCAACTACAAGAAATAAAATATATAACTGATGTTTCCACTGTCAAGATTAATAAGCCAAAACATACTGGAAAAAAATAACAAGCTCTGAACAATGCACACTGATAGCAATGTACAAATTGGCCGCCAATTCAGCAGATTAAGAGATATCATGTAAATTGTGAATCACTAGAATTTTTTTTATGCTTGTTATCTCTGCTTGTTATTTTATGCCACTTTGCCATTTGCTTCACATAAATTGTATTTCTTTTTCAATTCCCCCTGTTGTCGTGAACTTGATGGATTTATACTTTAATCAATGTGTCACTCATTAAACATAATACAGAAAGTAAAGTCTGCTAATTAAAAGTACCAGAAGCTTTGTAATGATGTGATAATTAAAGTAGTTCCAATCAATTTCTTGCACCCAAACACTGAACAATTTAAACAGTGATGACTCTTTCCTTAAAGTGGTAAATTGATCTTTGATAGTTAAGATGTTATATTTTTGATATTTTCCTTATGACCCCTTCCGTCTGTTTTCTCTCACTGTTAACTGAGTCTTTCTTTCCCTTCCACCCTTTCTTTCTCTGGACCTGATTTGAATCTTGTTCACACACCTTAATTCTCAAAATTTCAGCCATCTCAGCTGTTCAACAGTTTCATTCTCAAAGCCTAGGTCTCATTTGGTAAGGAGATACACTATTCTTGAGGTTCCAAATATCTCACTGCCTTAGCCACTCTATATCACAGTTTGCTATTCCAGCAAGAGCCATAAAATATTTTTTTTAGTTGAAAAGAGTAAAAGGAATCTAGCTAAACCAACATTAGTGTATTGTTGTCCAAAATGATGTAGCATAACTCTTTTACACAGCACCCTGGTTGGCATACCAGGATCCATATTTAATATCTATGATTCACCCTGCTATACAGTCAGAAGAGATATTACAGGTGATGCTTAGAGGCAAGAATGCAGCAAAGCACACAAGGCTTCAGTATACCAAGTTCAATCTGAAAACAATGTTGTATAAATGCTTGTGATTGTAACATCAACGCAAAAGAAGATAGTCACAGCACTAAAATCAAAATCATTTTCACCAGTCAAAACTACTTTGTCAGAATTAATTAGTCTGCTATACAAAACATCACATTGTGACATAATTTATTTGATTCTCAAATAAAATGTGCATGTTGAAAAAAAAGTTGCACATTTAAAACATTCTATTGCAACATATTACTTTTATATTTCACACAGAAGGAAAAATTTGTTTTTGCAGCAGTGAACAAAAGATACCACAGATTTGCCACTGCTACACTGAGGGACAAGTGATTTGATTAAATTAATCTTTTTGTTGGTGCAATTAGGTTTTGCAACAAGTTACAATGCAAGTGGTTTACTGTACTTATGTACACAAGTTACAACTTTCTGTAAATTAATATCTAAGAAAAATGTGATTTCAGCATTCTTGGGATTGTACCTTGCTTTTATTCTTTAAAAACTGAAAAGTACAGTAACTGAGACTTTTGAAGACTCCTGGATTTCTGCTTCATTTACATGTGTGCAAACTCCTAAAGATACTAGGGAGCAATAGAAACAAATACTGATGATTCTGCAGTCATTACTATTCTAAAACTTGGGTCATTATATCCAGCAAGTAAATTGTTTTTTATGTCAACACGTATTCTGAAATCAAGTCTTTAAATGTCTGTAATACAATATCACTAATTGATAATGTACACAATACTTGCAATTTGAATGTTTTTAGACCACTCAGTAGGTTCTATAGAAACCTATTTTAAGCATTAGTTAAACCTGTTTTAATTAGTGAGCCAGAATGTGAATCTTGTTACCCCCATTGTGCTGTTGAGGAAAAGAACATCGATGCATTTATGATGAAACAAAAACAAAAGCCAGGACTGATGAAAGGTCACTGGACTACAAATTTTAACTCTGTTTTTCTTTCTACAGATGCTGCCAGACCTGCTGAGCTTCTCTAGCACTTTCTGTTTTTATTTCCAGTATCTGCAGTTCTTTTTTATTTTGATATTTATTGTGATGGGCTTGGATGAAACAGTGTGGTAGGGAGGCTTGTGTGGAGCATAAAACATCAGCATAAACATGTGGACTGCTCTTGTGGCATAGTGGTAGTGTTCCTACCTCTGAGCCAGGACGCCTGATTTCAAGTCCCATCTGCTCCAGAGGTAAGTCAACACATTGGAACAGGTTGATTACAAAGTATTTAGATATTGGGACTGAACAGCACATTCTGGCACTATCATTAAAATCAATGCAATTTTCTGATTGCTAAAAGTTAAATGTCTCTGGGCACAAAATGACAAACTATTTAAGGTTCACAACTATTCTACAAACTCCACTAAATCCTGAAGCACCAATGTCAGTCACTGTTTGCTTTAAGGTATTCTAGTATTTTACACCAAACTAGTATTTAAACTGAAACCTCAAATCAAGAACAGCTTTAAAGATCGCAAAACCTCAACTAGAATGAAGACGAGAAAGTAAGTTACAATAAAATGCAGTTTGGATCAAAGTTTTTGGTTCTCAACATTTGATCGGCACTCTCAAAAGTTACGTTATAAATAATGTTAATTATTTGCTTCTAAACCCTCCTGAAATAGAGTTAAAATCACCTTGTGAAAAACAAGTCTAAATCGTACAGTTCAGTACCAGTGCACTGGTACACAGATGACAACTTAACATTCACTCAAGAATTAAACTTATTCAATCAGCTTTATTCAATGGGTTGATCATGGGAACCAAGACAGGAGCAAGGCTTTACTGTCATTATCTAATTCTATTTAATTTAAATTACCACCAATGATTTTATGTATTGAAAGCATGACTCACCAGGTCTGATTTTACTGGAGATGAGTTCAGGGAATCTTTGTCTTTCACTTTATCAGATGACTGTAAATGTGCCTCTTGGCTAGCAGCCAAAGGTCGCGTGATGGAAAGTTTATTTGCAGCAGAAGGCAAACCATCATCTGCATCATCTAAACTTGAGCTGAAAAATAATTTGTACTCATTCAGACGGTCATCATTATTTATACAAAATAACATTTAAGTCAGATTTTAACTGGATCAATATCTGTAATGGACAAGCGATATGAAATAACAACAATAGGGGATTATATGCATGACAAAGAGCAGAAGCTGCAGCTTATAGACAGCATTAAAGAAATCCTAGGAGAAAGTGAGGACTGCAGATCCTGGAGATCAGAGCTTAAAAATGTGTTGCTGGAAAAGTGCAGCAGGTCAGGCAGCATCAAAGGAACAGGAGAATCGACATTTCAGGCATAAGCCCAGGGCTTGTGCCCGAAACGTCGATTCTCCTGTTCCTTTGATGCTGCCTGACCTGCTGCACTTTTCCAGCAACACATTTTTAAGCATTAAGAAATCCCTCAACCAACAGATTAAAACTTTGCAGTCCTGCAACATCAAGTCTGATTAGTCTAAGATCACTGAACAGGAGACACCAAGATCACCCTCATCCTTACTGATGTCAGAGGCTTACATGAGATTGCAAAAGGGAGGCTTGTGAAGCAGAAACATTTTGCAACCATCTTCAGCCGGAATTGTTGACTGGATCATTGATTTTAATCTTCTCTAGAGCTCTTCAATCTTCAGCCAATTCAGCATACTCTTATAAGAGCCAAGAAATAGTATTGTGTACTTCATATAGCAAAGGTTATTTGTTATAACAACATTGGATGCAGTGCTGAAGACTTGTATTTCAGAACCAGCTGCAACTCTAGCCAAACTTTTCCAGTACAGTCATTAACAGTGACATCTATCCAACAAGACAGAAAGCTAATCAGCTGATTCCTTTATATATATATATATTATATAAAAACAGGGCAAATCAGATCTGGTCAAATACAAATCCATCTACTGTCAATGTGGTGGAAGGTGTTGTTGGCAGTGCCATTAACTGGCATTTAATTATCAATAACCTGTTCACCAATGCTTAAAAGGATTCCGTCAAGATCTCTTGGCTCCAGATCTCGTTCCATTCTTGGTCAAAATATGAAGGAAGGAGTTGAATTCCTGAGATGAAGTGAGAGTCGTTGTGCTTGACACCAAGAAGCATTTGATGAAGTGTGGCATCAAAATGCCCGAATAAAGTTGAACTCAATGGATTGGATAAGATGCAGAGTTACATTGCACTTTGCTCAAAAACTGCATACATTCATGTAGAACTCGGAGCTCAAAAACTGCATGAATTTATGTAAAACTCTGTTATCTCACTTTTTAGATTAGAATCAATCTAAACATCAGGTCATAGACAGAGAACACAAGGGGCTAACACCTTCAACATATTGTCTAGCTATCACCATTGTTAACAGCTAACCCGTGAATGCAACTTTAAAAAAAAGGTTTTGTGATTTACACATGAAAGAAGTGAAACTATCACTGTATTCTAACAGATGAAAGGCTTAACAGACAATCAATTTTTCAATGTATAATTTCAGTTACATCACACTGCTAATTTTTGCTATAAATTCTGTGTTACGATCGAGCCCTCCACTATCACCTGATGAAGGAGCATCGCTCCGAAAGCTAGTGTGCTTCCAATTAAACCTGTTGGACTATAACCTGGTGTTGTGAGATTTTTAACTTTGAACTCAATGGAATAAGTCAAGGTTGGGAAAGCTCTTCACTGGTTCGAGGCATACCTAAAACAAAGAAAGATAGTTATGATCGTTGGAGGCCGATCGTCTCAACACAGGAACCAAAGGTTGAAAAAGATAGCCTTTACTATCACTACAGGAATTCCTCAGGCTGGTGCTCTGGTGAATCATCTTGAGCTCTTTCATCAACAAACCTTGCTCCATCATAAGGTCAAAAGTGGGACGGTCATTGATGATTGCATTGTCCAGTTCCATTTGCAATTTCTCAGCTAATGAATCAGTCCATGCCAACATGCAGCAGGATCTGAACAACATTCAAACTTGACCTTGGATGACAAGTGAAATTTACATCACACAAGTATCAGCCAATGATGATTGCCAACAAGAAAGAATCTAATCATCTCCCCATGATATTCAATGATGTTAAAGTCATTGAACCCCTACCATCAACATCCAGGGGGTCACTGTTACCCAAAACGTAACGGGACCAGTCACATAAATATAATAGCTACAAATGTAGATGAGAGATTGCATGTTCTAGACCACAAGACGTAGGAGCAGACATAGGCCATTCAGTCCATTGTTTCTGTTCTATCATTCAGTGAGATCATAGTGGAACTGATAATCCTCAACTCCACATTCCCATTTTATCTTCATAAACTTTGATTCCATTATTGATTAAAAATCTGTTTCCCCATTGAATCTTGAACACACTTATAAACCCAGCCTCAACAGCCTTCTGTGGTAAAGAATGACACAGTTTCACTTTCCTCATAGAATAAATTCCTCCTCATCTTTTGTCTTAAATGTGGCACCACTTACCCTGAGATTATGTCCTCTGTCTTATAGTCTCTCTTTCTATACCTATCATGTTAAGCTCCCTAAGAATCTTGTATGTTTCAACCTCTCTTCATAAGAAAATAGGTCCATAACTGGATTCAATCTAGTGAATCTTCTATGGACTGCCTCCAATGCCAGCATATCTTTCCTTACATAAGGGGACTAAACTATTCACAGTATTCCAGGTGTGGTCTGACTACCACCTTGTACAGTTTTAGAAATATCTCCCTATTTTTAATTCTATTATTCAGTTCACTTCTCTGACCACTGTCTGAGTTGAACCAGATTGATGACAACTCCAGTGGCTTACTTGACCTGGTACTAAGTCTCCTATTCTATAAATTCTCTGTCACAAAGGCTATCTTTTTCAACCTTTGGTAGACCCGTCACTCCCAGTTATATGCTACCAGTCACTGAAACTTCACATATGTTTTTGTTCATCCAGACTTGACTGTTCTAGTACTCTCCTAGCCAGCTTCCCACCTTTCATTGTCGATAAAGCTTTTCCACAACTTTCTGGACACAGATTGAGTGATCCAGACTGAAAGGTGGCAAGGCTTCTCAATAATTTAGTACATAAATAATTGAGGATGCATCTTCCAAACAAGATTTCTTTTAATGATAAAATTAGGTTGCATTGACCTACTCTATATAAAAAGCATCATATAATTACAAATAATTAATAATAATTTTGATGCCGCTACTGATCTTTATTGATCTCAGAAGTCAGGATGTTTCACTGAGGCATGCTGAGCAACTCTGAGTAATCTTGACTCTAATCTCCAGCATCTGCAGTACCCACTTCTGCCATTCTGAGCAACTGTCAATGGTTTGAAAACATTATAGAAAGGCCTGTAATAATCCTTTAACAACCATCATCAGTAACAACAGAAAGACTAAACAGATGCATATTCTGCCGAACAACAAATTTAACATTGTGCCAAGGCGCTATCACTGATATAGGATCCAATTGGCAATATTTTGATAAATGTATTGGTTGGGAATCACAGTGTCTCATTTCAAGCCTCACTTTGAAAGCTAATTGGGATATCACTAGGTAATAGTGCTTTAAAGCAAAAATATCACTATAATAGAATTTTCAAATATCAATAGGACAAAAAGCAGATGAACTTTACCCCCAATGTTCACATTCTTGGGCTTTAGAATTTCTCAAACCATTTTACTTGAATGATATTTTCGGCAAAAGATGTCTTAAGATTTTAAACTAAAAAGTGACCAGGAGTTTTTTAAAAATATAGTCTTTGAAACATAATGTCACTCAGGAACTTGATCAAGAAATAATAATCTGCTAGAATATGAGGAAACAATTGTAAGGATCCATTTGTTTAGAAAATGAATTGATCTCAGAGTTACTTTCACTTTCCTCTGAAAACACACTCGATGATTCATAGGGAGAGACTGGATACATACCCTGAACAAGGAGTAGTTGAATCGGATAACCTGACAGCAGGACATTTTATTGGACTGTCTTTCAGAGAATCAATCTTTAAATACATGGACTGCTTCTTTGCATTTGTTTCATGATGCTATAAGGAAAGAAAAGTGGATTATTATTATTTGCAGCATTGGGTATAGTAATTTACCAATCATGATTATAGTAAAGTTACAGCATGAAAGTGGAAGATTGCTACACGGATACTCAACCCAGACAGGAATGGTGTAAGTAATTTCCAAACAAGAGGCCGTCCCAGACCAGGCCAGCGCGAGAGGTGGTCCTGGACAGGAGTCCTGGACAGGAGGCCAGTGGGGGAGGCGTATTCCAGACCAGAGGTCAGTGCAGGAAGCGAGTCACGGAACAGAGGCTGTTGTGGGAGGCTGGCACAGGGAGGAGAGTCCCAGAGGCAAGTCATCGACAGAAGCTTGGTACGGAGAGGGGAGGCCCTTGCGGAGGGGAGGCTAGGTCCTGACACAGACTTGGGTGAAAAGGACTGTAATTTGACTACTTTTGTTTCCTTTTTTATTCTTATGCTTTATTAGTCTTTCATTTTGCACTGAAGTATCTGTACCTAGGCACTATGTGCCGAAGATGTTGCCATAAGCAGTGACATTGCAAACTTTTTGCTGCACTCATTCAAGTTCATGTGACAATAAAGCTAATTCAATTCAACCCCATATATGGCCCGTCATCTTTAAAATGGATGCACGTACAGCGTTCAACATGATCTCGTTATATAGATTACAAATAGCTTCATCAGTAACTGGCTAAGTTCTGCATTGTGGTGAATAATTAAACCATGCAATAAGTTTTCAGTGGATTCAACATAAAACAATAACTTTTGACATACGATAACACAAAATTAATACTTACCGGTGATGATGAACCAAGTTTTTCCATGTACTCTATGTCTAATGAGTGTTCATATCCCAGCACTATAAAGGGAAGACATTGAAAAGTAAATTTATACAATAGAAGAGAGTGGGCTTCTGAAATTGATTCTGAATAAGATACACTGTGCAAGGTCTACATACTATTGTGTCAATGGAAAGTAATAGATCATAAATCATTGTGATTACAGCACCTTCTTATTTTTCCATAAGCATCCATGGTGGTATCATGGCAGCTTGCACAAACTAACAGAATGCTCAGTGTGTCTATTTATCGTACTGTCCAGGATCACCTTGAAAACAATCATCGAACAACAAGCTAACTAAAGAAAATAACGTATGGCCATGAAAATCAAGACGTGAAATAATGCACAGTTCAGGTGCCTATTTGATTTGATAATTGACTACAGACAGTTGTAAGAAGTAATATGATGCCTGACTACAAACATGGATTCAAATTAGGCAGTGAAAAAGAAAGCCTGTCATTTATGTTGCACCTCTCACAATACAACACGTTCTGAAGTGTTTTACTGGCAATAAAGCACATTTCCATAAGCATGCACATAGTCGTGGTGGTATTTTGCCAGCTTGTGCAAACTAACAATGCTCCATGTCTATTTATCACATTGATCAAGACGGTGCACTGTGGTGGCATGGTGGTTCAGTGGTTAGCATTGCTGCCTCACAGTGCCAGGGACCTGGATTCAATTCCAAACCTTCGGTGACTGTCTGTGTGGAGTTTGCACATTCTCCCTAAATATGCATGTGTTTCCTCCAGGTGCGAGGTTTCCTCCCACAGTCCAAAAGGTGGATTGGCCATGCTAAATTGCCCATAATATCCAGAGATGTGCAGGTGAGGTGGATTAGCCATGGGGAAATGCAGGGCTACAAGGGTAGGGTAGGGGGTGTTGATTTGGATGGAATGCTTTTTGGAGGATCAGTGTGAATGTGATGGGCCAAATGGCCTGCTTCCTCAATGTATTCTATGACTTTGAAATGTCAGTTACTGTTATAATGCAGGAAATGTGGCAGTAAACTCCCACAAACAGCAAATGTGATAATGACCAGAGAACCTGTTTTTATAATGTTGAGTGCAGAATGAATACTGGCCAGAACTTCTCTACTCCTTCATATTACATTGAAATGTGACTTGGGATCCGTTCCATCCATTTGAGGAGAAAATGGAGCCATAGATTAACAAAAGGCAGCACCTCCAAAAGTGCAGCCAGTGTCCCATTAGTACTGTGTAGGAATACCAAACTTGCAATTTGCACTGAAGCTCTTGAGTGGGATTTGAATTTACCACCAACAGAGCTATGGCTGACACTCCATATAACTGATTGTTTTATTATGTAAAATCTTTTCACAAGTCAACTCAATAATAATTAGAATGATAGAATCCCTACAGTGTTGAAACAGGCCATTTGGCCTATTGAATCTATATCAACCCTCCAAAGAGCATTTCAACCACACCCACTTACCCTATAACCCTGCATTTCCCATGGCTAGTCCTTCTAAACCTCACATCCCTTGATACTATGAGCAATTTAACATAGTCAATGCACCTAACCTGCACATCTTTGGATTGTGGGAGGAAGCCAGAGCACCCGGAGGAAACCCACGCAGATACAGGGAGAACGTGCAAACTCCACACAGACTGTCACCCAAGGGTGGAATAGAATCCAGGTTCCTAGCGCTGTGAGGTAGCAGTGCTAACTACTGAGCCTCTGTGCTGCCTCATAAATTGAGGTAAATAAGTTGGCTTTGTTGAAATTGTTTTTATGACTCTTACAACGTTAATTTTCAGATTCTTTTTGGATAGTCGATGGGTATGGATTGATTTCTTTCTGAACTTGAAATCCTGCAGCACCCACAAGCAGTGTTTCAGCCATTCAGATCTGACCAAACTCTCATGTCCTCAGTCCTTTCTATGGTTTTGTTATTGAGCATGTGCTGCTGGAAAAGCACACCAGATAAGGCAGCATCTAAGGAGCAAGAGAATCAATGTTTCAAGCATAAGGCCTTCATCAGTGGTTTTGTTATGTAGATTCAAGATAACTTATATTTGGCTATTTATTCAGCTAATCAAACATCGAATCTAGAAATTTCACTTGTACTGGATCAAATGGAAATGTAAAGTTCTGCCATCATAACATTTTTTAAAAGTTCACTCGGGGATGAGTGTGTCACTGGCCCTGCCAACACTTATTGTCCAATCTGGATCCCAGAACATTACCTGGGTCTCTGGATTAACACACTCCTGATAATACCACAAGGCCAACACCTCCCCATAAGGTTCGGAAGTTAAATGATTACAAAAACCTCTAAATTCAAACAGTTGGTCTTAATCTTAAATGTTAATATTTTAAATGTATGATTTATTTGCACTTACTGGCTTTTTGTCCTCAGTTAGCAGCTGGCATGAATAAGTCTCCTGACTTATTTCAATTTCACATTAAAAACACAGAATTACATTTGCTTCTCTTTTGCTTATCAATCTTTCCTCATAACTAGAATTTTCCAGTCCAAGCAACATCACTTTAAGTCTTCTCTGTACCCCTTTTAGTAGAATCACATCTTTCTTACAGTGTGCTTTCCAGACCAGACCTAACTCAGAATATAACCTCTATATGGAATAAAACCTTTTCTGTTTGACTTGTCAAATCACTTTTTAGGACCGATGGGCATGTACTCCAAGGTCCATCAATTCCTCTACACTTCTCAGCATCTTGCAATTTATTGTGCATTTCCTTGCCTTGTAAGTATTCTTCAAATATATTATCTCTCACTCCTCCAGACTGAACTCCATTTACAACTGTTCTAACCAGCTGACTCAACCATTGATGTTTTCCTTTTGTCTAAAGCGGTCTTTAATTTTTTAAAATTACAGCCCCTGCGTTCAAGTATGAATCATTGATACGTACCATGAGTAACATGGAACATATTTAACCCTGCAGAATAGCCCAGCCTCATGGACAGTGACCATTATACTTTTCTGCTAATCTTGGATACATTTTTAAATACGAATTGCCACTTTGCTTTAGATGCAATTTGGTTTTATCTTAGTGATCAGTTTGCCATGTGGGACCTTATTAAAGACCTGCTAAAATGCATATAGACCCCATCTAACACAATATCCTCCTTGCTACTGCCTCAAAAAGTTTGATTCTATTAGTTTGACACAGCTTTCCCTTGTCAAATCTGTGCTGACTCCCTTTCATTAATCCTCATCTTTCAAAAGGAGATTTAATCCCATGTATCTGAGTTTTACAATAATTTTTCCATTACTCAGCTATAATCACTTGATCTATCCCTTTTTAAAGCATTTGGGTCAGATGGCTAGATGTCAAGAGTGTGATGAAGAATGATGCAAATAGCAAGGGAATCCAATCCCATATCAGATGCAGTAGATAACAGAGGTCCAACTCCTTGTCTTGCCCAATTTTGCAGAATGTTAACTCTCGGGTTATATAATCAAGACTCTCTGATCGCACCTTCCAAACCTGTGACCTCCACCATCAGAAGAACAAGTGCAGAGGACACATGGGGACTACAGTGCTAGCAAGTTCCTCTCTAAGATACACACCACCCTGACTTGAAACTATATTATTGTTTCTTCACTGTTAGAGTTAAAATCCTGAAACGCTCTTCCTAAAAAGCACTGTGAGTAACTCAGCACTCCAAGGACTGCAGCTGCTCAACTTACCATTGCCTTCCCCAGGGCAATTCTGGGTGGCCAACAAATGCCCACATCCCATGAACAAATATAATCCCAACCAAAACAGATGCCTGTGATCCTTTGTGGACTACGTTTATTTATCTAAACACTGATACCAGCTTTAACAACACACCAATAGCCAGACAGGATTAGAAAACAATAGCTAGGACTACTGCTATTTTCTCTCTTGCTTCCTTTAACAGCCTAGGATGAAGTTCAGCCAGACGTTGGAGCTTAGCCACCTGCAAAGATTTTAATCTTCATAATGTTGCCTCTCTCACAATGTTCACATTCCACCTCCCTGATTACAATGTTTCTATCATTCTTCTCTTTTGTGAAAGCAGACAGAAAGTATTCATTAAAAACCATGGCCAACTAATAAGCCCTACAATTTCTTCAGTTATCCACTTTAACTTTATATATCCATATGTAACATGTTTGCCATGTCCAGAATGGTTAATCTGTTTCCATTTTCCCAAATTAATAATCATACATTGAATGTATTGCTTTGTTCAACAGAAAACTAGGAAAATATGGAATTGCAGCAGCAACTACAAAAAATAAACAAGCAGCTTATAGCAACTTTAATTAACACTGCTCCCAAACACTATAAAGTCGACAAAACACTTTAAAAGGCAGAGTCAACATTGCATTTAGAGAAAAGCAAACAACTCTGTTAACTTAGTATTACTTTCCATTGTTTTATCATAACAAAATGGGACCTAAACCCAAACTTTGAACCCATTTAGCAGATTACACAGGCCCTGAGCTCTGCTTTAGAGTAATATGAAATATCTACAGTCAGCTCAGTTGCTGGATGGCTGGTTTGCAATGCAGAGTGATGGCAACAGTGAGAGCTCAATTCCTGCACTGGCTATAGTTAACCAGGAAGGACTCTCCTTCTCATGGTTTCCCCTTTGCCTGAGGAAAGGTGACCCTCAGGTTAAACGATCCATCGCTGTTTCTTTATAATAAGAAAGCAGTCCTATGATCTAGTATGACATCTACACTTTTCAATCTCTCACTGTTTAAGAAATATTTTACGCATCTGTTCCTTCTATCAAAGCAGATAATCTCACATTTTCCACATCATATTCCATCTGACAAGTTCTTGCCCATTCACTGAGCCAAATCCTCCTTTAATCACTTTAGATCTTTCATCACAACCCACATTCCTTCTTAGCTTTGTACAGAGGAATCTCGATTATCCAAAGACACAGGTGGGGATATTTCCTTCAGTTAATTGAAGGCCAGATAACATAGTTGGCCAAGCATCGGGACCTTGCGATCTTGTTCGGATAATCTGAAATTCTGTTAGTCGAATGCTGGATAATCGAGATTCCTCTGTATTCAGTGCAAATGTGGAAATATTACATCAGGCCCCTATGTTCTAGTCAGTGAAAAATACTGTGAACAGCTGAAGCGAAAGACCCTTGTGGTGCTCCACTAGTCACAGTCCGGCAACAGAAAAATTACCTATTTATTCCTATCTCTGTTTTCTGCCAGTTAGCCCATCCTTAATTCATAACAATATATTAACTTCATGTTTCTAAAGACTTGACATTATCTATCCTGTTGTGAATGCTGCATGTACATTATCCTGCAGTCATATTACATGCACTTGCCTGATCCCCTGACTATGGAATCCCTTATCACTTTTGCCCTCTCATTCTTCTTTCTCCACATTATACAGCTAAGATGCTCTTGGTGAATATTAACCATGAAGGGGATGGTGTGCAAATTCACCACAATAATAATGGGGTGAAAGAATTATACTGAGGTCATGTTACACACACACAGACTTTATTCTTTTGTATTCAAGAGAATATAAGTGTGATCATATCGAGGTGTTCAAGATGAGTAAAGGGCATGATATAAGAAGGAGGAACAATCTCCTCCCTCAGGGAAATCCACAATCAATGAGAACTGAAGGGTAAACTTTACAATAGTTAGAGTTATACACTATGTGTCAAGGTGGTTCGGTGGTTGGCACTGCTGCCTCACAGTGCCAGCAACCCGGGTTCGGTTCCCCCCTCGGGCGGCTGTCTGTATGGAGTTTGCGCATTCTCCCTGTGTCTGTGTGGGTTTCTTCCGGGTGCTCCAGTTTCCTCCCACAATCCAAAGATGTTCAAATCAGATGAATTAGCAATGCTAAATTGCCCATAGTGTTAGGTGCATTAGTCAGTGGTGAATGTAGGGGAATGGGTCTGGGTGGGTTGTTTTTCAGAGGGTCGGTGTGGACTTGTTGGGCCGAAGGGCCTGTTTCCAAACTGTAGGAAATCTAATCTAATCTAATCTAAGCAAACAGTATAACTTTAAGATTGAAGATACCTGGTGATCCACATTGGTTCCTCATTAAGAAATGCCTCAGTTTTGAAACTCTCAGCCTTATTTTAAGTCATTCCACAGTCTCACTGTTGCCTAACTCTGTAATCACATTGAATCCAGCAACTCTCGGAAATATCAGTCTTCCTCCAATCCTGGACAGTATTCCTGATTGTAGTTGTTCCATGAGTATGATTCAGAATAATGGATCACACAGACACCAAGAAACAATGGAGCAAATTTAAATCACATTTTGGCCTCTTCTTGGGTATAAGACTGTCAACTCTAAAGTGTCGAGTTCTCCAAACAACAAAAGTAGGAACTATGTGCATATTAGTTTGTAATGATGTTGCATTTGTTATGGCTGTTCACAAGGGTTGTATGACAGTGACATCTGATACTTTAATCATCAGTTTGGAGCTTTTATCCTTGTCACCAAAATAATGGTGAGATTAACTCAAATTACATTTACTTTAATGTGAAACAAGGATAAACAGGGGTTCCACAGAAACATAACAAGTTCCAGCGGCTCATTCTTTTCACTCGTTATTCCACAACAACATTCCACAGCCGATCATCCCAGCTGACTCAAGCTCTTGTGGCACAAACCAGTGAGCTGCTGCCTCTGGACAACCAATTGGTATCCCAGCTTGCCAGAATTAGGATTAGCACCTTGAACAATAATTTGTTACCCAAAATTGGACCTAAATAAAACATTTTCCTCTTGATTTTTTTATTCACTTGTGGGACATTGGCATTGCTGGCTGGCCATAATTTATTGCCCATCCCTAGTTGTTTTTAAACTGAGTGGCTTGCTTGGTCAGTTCATAGGGCACTTGAAAGTCAAACACATTGCTGTGGATCTAGAGTCACATGTAGGCCAAACCAGGTAAGGACAACAGAATTCCTTCCCTGAAGGGCATTAGTGATTCAAAGGATAATATCACTTGTATGATTTGAGAGGAGGGGCTGGTGGAGCACAGATGCCTTCCAGAGTGCTTCAGCAGAACCCACTCTGATGGAGGTCTAATTCCATGTCACTCTGACAAAAGAAGGTGGAGAAACCTAATAGGTAATTGCTCCCTTTTGGATTGCTTACCTGTTTCTTCGAGGGGTATTCTGCATTTATTTGGATCTCAGCACCTCAAACTGAAGGCATATTGAGTGGAATTCCTATGGTAGACCAACAGTTTAGTTTCGCCAACTCAGACACACAAAGCATTCATCCACTTCTTTTTCCACAACCTTGGTAAAACTAAGCTGCATTCCATTTTCTAGGTCTTAACCAGTAATCAACCAACCATCTGTCCATCCATCCATCCAGTCCTAGATCAGAAATTCCAATATTGTGCTTGAAGGAGGATTCGGAGTAGGGGTTAAATCTTCATTAATATCAGCTTGCAAAAATGAAAATTTGATATAAACTGCACACTCTGTTATATTTATCAGAACAGTAATTTACCTTGCTTTCTAAAATGAAAAGATGAAATATTGTTATACAAATTATAACAGCTGAAAACGTGTTGCTGGAAAAGCGCAGCAGATCAGGCAGCATCCAAGGAGCAAGAGAATCAATGTTTCGGGCATGAGCCCTTCTTCAGGATTCCTGAACAAGGGCTCATGCCCGAAACGTCGACTCTCCTGCTCCTTGGATGCTGCCTGACCTGTTGCGCTTTTTCAGCAACACATTTTCAGCTCTGATCTCCAGCATCTGCAGTCCTCACTTTCTCCTATACACATTAGAACACCCCGCATTCTAATACATAGGAAAAGGTCTGTGACACAGCAGAGATGCTTCCATTATATCACAGAAAAAACGGTGCCCAAGATTCTGCTTTTAGAAAATGCATCCAATGATAATGAACCTAACAAGATAATTTTGCCACTTTTTTGTAGCTCGGTCATATTATAAGTTTACCCACCAGTTGCATGAAAACTTACGCTTTTGAAACTTACCCGTTGAAGAATAGTTCTCATTTACAAATTCAGAATTCTCATTCACAAAGGCTGAAAGATCCGAAGGCTGAGGATAATCAGCTTTATCTTCTTCCAGTTCAGTTTGTATTCCAGAGTAAGACCATTTCTGATTTGTCACGGAAGATGCCAGTTTCTCTTCATCAGTGGCATGTTCCACTGTGCCAATTACTTGTTGAGTCTCAGGAGTAGTAAGTGGGGTTGATTCCTAAATTTTAAACATCAAATATTTTAATCTTGAAATCAAATTATCAAGCAGTATTACTAGCCTAAAGACTAATAGAAGGCTGACTTAGACTCTCAGGAACTGGTAACACAACTGAAATAAGTTAACTTTTCAAATATTCTTGTTTCTTCTTGAGGAAAATAGTTAGATTGAGCTTTCAGATCAGAATTTCTGACTTCTAAATGAGAATACCAAGACTAACAACGTTATATAGTGCAACATTTAAAGTGACAAAGTATCAAAGAAATGTAAAGATGGAAGTCCATTAACTGTTTTTTTTCCTATCCTTAAATTAACCTTTCTAATAGTTCCTGCCTTCCCCAAACTCCCTCTCATTTCCTTTCCATTTGTCAATTACATGTCAGTGTAATAGTTAGGGGTTCTGGAATTGATTTGAAATCAGGATTACTGACCTGTGAGGATGTTTCAGATAGCGAGGTACGCTTCGGGGATTTCTTCACCCTAAAAGTATTTCTGCAGATAAAAGCAATGGATTTAAAATCTTCAACTGCACCAGCTAGTATTTCACGGAGAGCAGCCAAAAATACATGAGTTCTGCTGCTTAGCAGAATCTTAGATTGACAAGAATATTTTCAATGTAAATGCCACTTAACAGCTTCAAGCCCCACAACTACTAAACAAAAAACAGTGAATATATCTTTCATTGTAAATTGATTCTTTTGATAAATGGCTTTCTCAAAACACAATGAACAATTCAAGATTGCTAAAGGATTGTTTGCATACCAAAGCTCATAAATTTGACTAGAATATCTAGATCAATCGTTCAGCCAAGAAGCCTAACTATCTCATAACCTATGGTCTGTACTGAGTCTGCCAAGGAGTTCATTTCGAAATTAAGTGAAATTGCCAGCATAAACAGCTACACATTTTATTTTTTTGTTAGCAATCTTGCTGCAGTTTTGCTACTGCAGCTTTAAGAAATCAGTGGGAACTGCTGGACAGAATCACAGCATAAATAGAAACCAGAATGACCAGATGATCCAAATAACATCTTGCCTGGTCCATACAATGCAAGTACACTTAAAACCGTTTTTGGCAGGTGCCATTAGGCAACTTGAATGACCATTTCTAGCCAAGGTATGATATGGGGTACATTTTAAAAAATAGCTGTTTTATGCAAATTTTTTTAAAAAGACAATGAAAGCATTATGTAACAAATAAAAATGGGCAAATGCATCAGCAGCTCTGAAGTGACAGCAGCACATCACACCATAAGTATGCTGTATGCAGGGATTTAGCTGTCCATAAAATACAGAACAGCTAAATTTCAGTCCTTTTATACAGCTGCAAAATAGATCCATATAAAAAAAGAATTGGTACAGATAATGCAAACTAACAAAGAAAAGGTATACTAGGAAGGTGGATAAATCCTCTTAATAATAGATAGGTGACTGGACTGAATTTGTGAATTGATGGGGCAGGGAATGAGGTGCAAGAATGCAGACAAGAAACATTGTAGGTGGCTGAGGCTCAAGACTCCCATATAAAAAGGTGGTGCCTTTGATTGAGCTTTTAAAGGGACTGATTCTTAAAACTTTTAGGAAGTTTGGTTAGATCATTTTTAGTGTTGAAAATGATTATACCACGTCAAATATTTGCAGGTAATGAAATAATCAATAACAGTCATGTGTTCATAGGATACACATTTAAATATTTTTCAAATGTTCAACAATAGGACTGGATGTGGTTGGTAGATATGAGACAACAAGGAGCCCTACAGAATGGGCTCCTCCCCAAGCAACTTGAAGATCTACATGTGCAGACCTGGGAAAGGTATGGCTTTTAAAGCACCTATTGCAGTGGCTTAATAAGAGTAGTACATAGTATTGGGTCAAACTGCAGCAGCTCTGTGGAGCAGCAAGCAATATTTGCAGAATCCACAGCAGCAACTACATAACATTTCCAAATACATTAAAATATAGAAACGTACACTAATTGTCTCCAAAAGCTTTGTCCAACAACAAACATCATTTCCAGACTTAAATCACTGGTGTTCAGGAGTAAAAGCTGGCTGTAGTCAGGTTGACAGAGAGGAAAAAAAGAGTGCTGGAGTATGAACTGTATCATTTGATCCAGATCTGCGTAGATATAAAGTCCACTGTGTTCCTGAAGTGAGCACAGGGAAATGGGATGCTTGACCACCCAATAATTAGAATGGTTGTGAACTCAGCAATCAATCAGTTATTATGACTACCCGCTGCTTCACTTTGGTTGCACTTTTGCTGTTTTAGTACAAACTGAGCTGTAATGAAATAAAATTTACCACTACAGTGATCAAAGTCAACTTCGTTACCTGGTCGAAATCTGGAAGATTCAGTGGTCAACATCCAATTATAAAACTGAAATGTAACTGAGAGCGTCATATCATATTGTAAACCATTACCCATGACTTTGGGATTCTTTATAGGTACTCAACATGCTCAGAAAGAAAATCAGAGTTTAACACTTATTATTCTTTGAAATCTTCATTATAGTGGCAACATAGCAATTCAAGTGCCAGTCATAAGGACAGCAAACATATTTGTTTAGAAGCAGTGTATATTATGATTTTTTTATGACATTTTGGTAATTGCTTCAGTGTTTACAGGAGAGCAAAATAAGAGAAATCATTTTGAAAATAGAAAAGACTATATTACCATCATGGTATCATGTTCATAGTCAATGCCAGAACATAAGAATGGGAACCATGCCACGTATGATCTTATGCACCTTATTCATTTTACTTCTCAACACAAAAACTGTACACTCAGCTAAGAATCTGATAAGTTTGCATAAGGTCTTTTCTCACACTTCTAGCTTCCAATGCTGAAAAGCCCAATCTGCTCAATCTCTCACTACCCAGGATCAACCTTCCAGACAGCGTATATTTCCTCACAAAAAGGGACCAAAACCTTTCACAGTATTCCAGTTGACTAGTGTTTTGTACAGATTTCACAAGGCATCCTCACTTTTATTCTCTATTCCCTTTGAAATAAACGCAAAGAATCCATTTGCCATCCCAATTACCTGCTGATGCAAATTGAGATGGCAAATGGATTCTTTGCCAATCCAATTAGCATATAAGCTTTTTGTCAATCATGCATGAGGATTCCCAAATCCCTTTATGTTGCTATTTTCTGCAGCTGTTCCCCATTTAAATAATATTCATCTCTTCTATTCTTCCTTCAAAAGCGCATAACAATGTATTTCTCCACATTGTATTCCATCTGCCAAGATATGTCCACTCACTTAATCTGTCTATATCCCACTAGAGGAGAAATTGAGGACAGCAGATGCTGGAGATCAGAGTCAAGAGTGTCATGTTGGAAAAGCACAGCAGGAGGATCAATGTTTTGGGCATAAGCCCTTCATCAAGATTCTTATGCCCAAAATGTTGATTGTCCTACTTGTTGGATGCTGCCCGACCTGCTGTACTTTTCCAGTACCACACTCTCAACCCTATACCCCACTATAGACTTTGTGTCAGCCTAACCATTTGCCATCCAACCAACTTTTGTGACATCCTCAAACTTGGTGGCAGTACATTCACTTCTGTAATCTATGTCATGAATATATATTGTAAGTAATTGTGACATTCTACTAATTATAAATTACCATCCTGAAAATGTACCCTTTATCTCAACTCTGTCTTCTATCCATGTTAATATACTGCTGCCAGCACCTTGGGCTTTTATTAAATAGCCTAATGTATGACATCTTATTGAACATCTTTTAGAAATTCACAAGAATACGAGGGATGACAAACTTTAGTAACAAATATACATTGAATATACATGGGCCTGTTTTCCTTAAAAGGAGAAAAGGAGGAGATTCAATCAAAATGTTCAAAATCATGAGGATTCAGGAATGAGTCGTTGGTGAATGATTCCCACTTTAAAAGGCTAAGAATGAGAGGACATAGATTTAAAGTAATCTGCAAAATGAGCAAATATGACGTGAGAAAAAATATTTTCTGAACGAGAATAGTTAGAGACTGGAATATACTTAGAAGTGTGGTAAGGACAGGTCCAAATGAGGCATTCAGGAATGCATGATATGAATATTTGAATTGAAATGATATGCAGGGAATAAAGCAGAAGAACGGCACCAGATTATAATATGGATTTGGACAGCCAGTGCAGATACGAGAACTGAATGGACTACTTCTGCACCGAAACATTTCTGTGATTTTGTGAAATATCGGCACTTACAAAGTTCACTAGCAGAATGACGCATGCACAAAAACAAGATTATCTTCCATTGAATTCTGAATTTATGTTGTAACCAGGTTTACAATTCAGTGAAATACTTGGAAAGTAATGGTCACATAGGCAAGGTTGGCCTATAAACCAATATAAGTCAACATCTTTAGGAGCGACAATAGCTGTAAATGAGAGGTATTAATAAAAAATACATCCAACATCGGGAGCTCTCTCCTCTACATTGGGGAGACTGGGCGCCTCCTAGCAGAGCGCTTTAGGGAACATCTCCGAGACACCCGCACCAATCAACCAAACCGCCCCGTGGCCCAACATTTCAACTCCCCCTCCCACTCTGCCAAGGACATGGAGGTCCTGGGCCTCCTTCACCTCCGCTCCCTCACCACCAGACGCCTGGAGGAAGAACGCCTCATCTTCCGCCTCGGAACACTTCAACCCCAGGGCATCAATGTGGACTTCAACAGCTTCCTCATTTCCCCTTCCCCCACCTCATCCTAGTTTCAAACTTCCAGCTCAGTTACTGTCTCCTTGACTTGTCCGACCTGCCTATCTTCTTTTCCACCTATCCACTCCACCCTCTCCTCCTTGACCTATCACCTTCATCTCCTCCCCCACTCACCCATTGTCTACTCTCTCCCCACCCCCACCCTCCTCTAGCTTATCTCTCCATGCTTCAGGCTCACTGCCTTTATTCCTGATGAAGGGCTTTTGCCCGAAACGTTGATTTTGCTGCTCGTTGGATGCTGCCTGAACTGTTGTGCTCTTCCAGCACCACTAATCCAGTATGTAAGTACAGGTAGCCAACCCTTTATCTGAAATCCCGAAATCCGAAAAGCTCCAAAGTTCAAAGGATTTTTTCGTGAAGTTTTTTCCCCATTTACAAGGTTGTTTGGTGTGCAAACAGTTAACCCAAGTCGACTCCCACTCGATGCGTGTCACTCAGTTGCGATATGGGGGTGTATGGCCCAACTCTGGCAGGCCTCAATGCGTTCTCAAAGCCCGTTTTACTCACAGTAAACCTGTTCTTTGGTAAGATTTTTAAAAATTTCACCAAACTGTCACTTATTCAGAAATTCGAAAAATTCTGAATTCCAAACACCAGCTGGTCCCAAGCATTTCAGATAAAGGATTGTGCACCTGTACTACATTCCAGATGCAACTTGATTGGTCAACCTACTGAAGTTAAAACAAAACACACACTATTGCACCTTCTCTTCAATACATGTTGACATTGTCACTGACGTTCAGATTCCACAAACAATAAGAAAAAAACTGTCCATCCAAATCACGACTTAATATACCCATGTTGACGTGAGTGCCAAGTTCATAATCTGATTAATAATGCCACCTTCATTGCAAAGAGGAAATATAACAAAAGGAAGGAGGAATTGGAATAACTTAAACTCTATTAGAAAACTCAACAGAGTAATAGATACAGCAACTCCTACTAATTACCTGTTCCAATATAGTAACATCCCATAAACACATCCTTGGAAAAAGGCAAATTCAGAATAGATGGTCTCATATGCAACTCCTGTAGCAGATAGACAAACCCCAGTTTTTAGCTGTAACAGAGGGGAAAATAAATAGCTTTCACTTCTTCCAGTCCCCAATGGCAACTGCTGAAAGCTAAACTAAAGATTCTAGTTCTGTGGGAGTTTGACCACACCCAGTCAGGCAGCTTCTATTTTTCCAATTTAAAAAACCCCAAGGCCTCTCAAACTGTTTACTCTACTGGTTCTGGTAGACTGCTCATCATCTCTGCCTTAAAGTCTCTCTTCAAAAAAAAAGGACAAAATAACCTCTTAAAGCCATAGCCTCATCCCCTTTGGGAATCATCAAAGTTCCATTTCGAATGGGTACATGATTGAGGTGGTGGTAATTGTTAAAACATTTATCAATAGTTCAAGTGTTAATGGCATTTAGTATAAAGAATTATCATAATGCTTAGCATTTTGTTTGCAGTCTGTGCAAGCAACCAATATGTGCTAACATTTAATGAGGTGTAGAAAGAAGACACAAAAGCATTCAATCCTCTTTGCAGTGAAGGTGGCATTGTTAATCAGACTATGAACTTGTTGGCACTCATGTAGACATGGATAAATTAAGAAAAAAACTGTCCATGCAAATCACTAATCAGTTGTGGAATCTGAGCATCAGTGGCAATGTCAACATGTATTGAAGAGAAGGTGCAAACCTTGACCTACTCTTAGGAAATAAGGCAGGCAGGTGATTGAGGTGTCAACGGGGAAGCACTTTGGGGCCAGCGACCATAATTCTATTAGATTTAAAATGGTGATGGAGAAAGATAGATCAGATCTAAAAGTTGAAGTTCTAAATTGGAGAAAGGCCAATTTTGACTGTGTGAAACAAGAACGTTCAAAAACTGATCGGGGGCAGATGCTCGCAGGTAAAGGGACGGCTGGAAAATTGGAAGCCTTCAGAAATAACATAACGAGAGTCTAGAGATATTATATTCCTGTTAGGATGAAAGGAAAGGCTGGTAGGTATAGGGAATGCTGAATGACTAAAGAAACTGAGGATTTGGTTAAGAAAAAGAAGGAAGCATATGTCAGCTTTGACAGGATAGATTAAGTGAATCCTTACAAGAGTATAAAGGAAATAGGAGTATATTTAAGAGAGAGATCCAGGAGGGCAAAAAGGGGACATGAGGTAGCTTTGGCAAATAGAGTTAAGGAGAATCTTTAACAAATACATTCCGCACAAAAGGGTAACTAGGGAGAGAATACATCAGCAAGATCCAAAGATCAACAAGATTGCAATTGTGTGGAGCTGCAGGAGATGGGGAGATACTAAACGAGTATTTTGCATCAGTGTTTACTGTGGAAAAGGACATGGAAGATATGGAATGTAGGGAAATAGATGGTGACATCTTGAAAAATGCCCATATTACAGAGGAGGAAGTGCTGGATGTCTTCAAAAGCATAAACGTGGATAAATCCCCAGGACTTGATCAAGTGTACCTTAGAATTCTGTGGGAAGCTAGGGGAGTGATTGCTGGGCCTCTAGCTGAGATATTTGTATCATCGATAGTCATCGGTGAGGTGCCGGAAGACTGGAGGTTGGCTAACGTGGTGCCACTACTTAAGAAAGGTAGTAAGGACAAGCCAGGTGAGCCTGGCATCGGTGGTGGGCAAGTTGTTGGAGGAAATCCTGAGGGACAGGATGTACATGTATTTGGAAAGGCATGGACTGATTAGGGATAGTCAACATAGCTTTGTGCGTGGGAAAACATGTCTCACAAACTTGATTGAGTTTTTTGAAGAAGTAACAATGAGGATTGATGAGGGCAAAGCTGTAGACATGATTTATGTGGATTTCAGTAAGGTGTTCAACAAGATTCCCCATGGGAGACTGGTTAGCAAGGTTAGATCTTACGGAATACAGTGGCAACTAGCTATTTGGATACAAAACTCAAAAGGTAGAAGACAGAGTGTGATGGTGGAGGGTTGTTTTTCAGATTGGAGGCCTGTGACCAGTGGAGTGCCACAAGGATTGATGTTGCGCTCACCACATTTCATCATTTATATAAATGATTTGGATGTGAGCATAAGGAGGTATAGTTAGTAAGTTTGCAGATGATACCAAAATTGGAGGTGTAGTGGACAGTGAAGGAGGTTACCTCAGATTACAACAGGATCCTGATCAGATGAGGAGTGGCAGGTAGAGTTTAATCTAGATAAATGTGAGGTGCTGCATTTTGGGAAAGCAAATCTTAGCAGGATATATACACTCAATGGTAAGGTCCTAGGGAGTGCTGCTGAACATAGACCTTGGAATGCAAGTTCACAGATCCTTGAAATTAGAGTCACAGGTAGAAAGGATAGTGAAGGAGGCATTTGGTATGCTTTCTTTTATTGGTCAGAGTATTGAGTACAGGAGTTGGGAGGTAATGTCACAGCTGTACAGGACATTGGTTTGGCCACTTTTGGAATATTACCTGCAATTCTGGTGTGGTTCCTATTGGAAGGATGTTGTGAGACTTGAAAGGGTTCAGAAAAGAATTACAAGGATGTTGCCAGGGTTGGAGGGTTTGAGTTATCGGGAGAAGCTGAATAGGCTGGGGCTATCTTCCCTGGAGTGTCAGAGGCTGAGGGGTGACCTTATAGAGGTTTAAAAAATCATGAGGGCCATGGATAGGAAAAATAGACAAGGTCTTTTCCCTGGGGTGGGGGAGTCCACCAGTAGAGGGCATAGGCTTAGGGTGAGAGGGGAAAGATATAAAAGAGACCTAAGGGGCAACTTTTTCCACACAGAGGGTGGTGCATGTATGGAATGAGCTGCCAGAGAAAGTGTAGGCTAGTACAATTGCAACATTTAAAAGGCATCTGGATGGATATATGAATAGAAAGGGTTTGGAAGGATATGGGTCGCTGCTGGCAGGTGGGACTAGATTGGATTGGGATATCTGGTCAGCATGAACGAGTTGGACCAAAGGGTCTGTTTCCGTGCTGTCCATCTCTATGACTCTAATCACACTAAAGGTGTTAATGAGTCACTAACAATTGCGTGACTTGCTATGACATTTCAGAGGACAGTTAAGAGTTAACCATTGGTGGCACGGTGAGTCAGTGGTTAGTACTGCTGCCTTCTGAGCGCCAGGGACCCAGCTTCAATTCCTGCCTTAGGCGACTCTCTATGTGGATTTGGCACATTCTCCCCCTGTCTGTGTGGGTTTCCTCTGGGTGCTGCATTTCCTCTGACAATCCAAGGATGTGCAGGTCAGGCGAATTGGTTAATGTTAAATTGCCCATAGTGTTAAGTGCATTCATAAGGGGTAAATATAGGGTGGGGGAATGGGTCTTTAGAGGGTCAGTGTGGACTTGTTGGGCCAAAGGCCCTGGTTCCATACTGTAGGGAATCTAATTAATCTAACCATGGTGTTTAAAACATTATTTCTTGAGATCATGGTTTTATTATTCTGTAATTACAGAAAGTAGACATTATGACTAAAACTTGATCAGAAACGTCATCTTAATATGTAATGACACAGAATTACGTATTACTGCCTCAGCAGTACAATCAAATTTTCTTTGGTATATTCTGAAAACAGACTGTTCTCTTCATGTGCTTACAAGATTACAATTTCTAATCATCACAATTTTCTATTCAAATTAATTAGTTTCCCTGGATCTTAAAACTTAATTTACTCAAAAACAATTTGCTTAAACATGGATTGTGACAAAATATTACAATTTCATTTAACACCATATTTCTGGACTGCCTCCCATTGTGTTACCTTAAAAACACCAACATTTAGTTCATTTTAGGTCTTATTCTTAATTACTTTAATAATCCATATTAAATAGGTTGAGTGTTATGTCATTGAACAAGCTGAATCACATAGGACAGCAGATCAATAATGATGATAATAGTTGTATTTTATCAGGTATTATCCTCTGATGAGCCAATGCCCATTCTGACATCACAACACAGCGTATCAAGTATTTGCTATCCTGGTTACATTAGCAAGGTGTGCTGAGAGAAATAGAGGTTGTTTTTGATGTTGATGCTTATTTGAAATACTATAGTTCTGAATATTCTGATAGAAAATAGGTAAGATACAATTGGTTCTGCTATAACACATGTTTCTTCAACACGAATTGGCTTTAATGCAATTGAAGAATTTAAAGCGTTATTTGTAGAATGCTAACTTTCCTTACCTCTATTGGCTAGAATGAGATTCCGATCCCATTAGTTTAAATGGTACAGCTGTTGCTTGATTTTCATATAACATGAAATCACGAGGGGTAACAGAACTATTGTGTCATATCAGACGGACTGTTTATGACTAATTCTCCTAGGAGGGTCAATCATATTCTGATTGATACTGTGCTTTTTCACTTATCCTCCGTCTCTGCTGGTGCTTCCAATTCTGACCTCTTCAGAAACACAGAGAATAGCTGTTCGGGAAGCCTTCCAGGCGAGCAGAGATGAATTTGGGAGGCCAAACCATGGCCTTTTTTTTAAACAGCAATTATTGCTGTATTCCAGTGTTCCAAGAAGGGAAAGTAAGTGTGTAGGCTAAGTGGGTGAGGAAGTAGGGTAGCATGTAGGTATTTGAGGAGACAAGGTGTCAGGTGGGTGAGGGGTTGTTTAGCAGGCATATGGGTGAGGGGGATAGATGACAAGTAGGTGAAGAGATAACATGCCCATAGACAAGAGGTTAGGGTGTCAAGTGGGCACCCTTGTTTGATGGGGTACAGATCGCAGGTGAGTGGGTGAGCCGTAGTGTAGATCAGGTATCAGGATGGGGGGCAATCAGGAGGATGTTGAGTGCCAGTGTGGGTGTGGGTGGGGGGGGAAAGAGGGGGTGGCATTGTGTGTTGAGTAGGTGATTGAATGTTTGGAAGACAGGCAGTAATGTAAGGGGTTAGTTTGGTGGGGCTGGGAGCAGGGGGAATTGGCCAGAGATACAGTGCTCTTTGCTCTCTGGTTATTTGCAGGTTGGAAGATCTGGACCATACAGTGGAAAGGAAAAAACTTCAAAATTACGTGTATCTCTTTCTGTCTCCCATTTTAATCACAAGTAGAAAGAGCAGAGTAACAACTCCACCCACAAAGAGATGCTCCACACCAATGCCATACAGCCTAAATCCCCCCCCCCCCCCCCACCCCATCACCACCCACTACTAAACCATGAGTGATAATATTGAAGATGTTTGGATTCCCTTTCGAGTTCACTTTTTTTTGTACAATTCTTGGAAACTTTATCCATTTCTAGAATGGTTCAGTAAAGTAAATATGATCACATTACCTCTGGATCTTTGGACAGAAATGAAAGTAATACAGGCAAAAATTACCTTTTCAAAGACTATATATAACTGGGCCAGAGTTTCTATGATGAAATTTGATTTATTATTTTGTGCAAGGTATTTATTTTTGTTTCAACAACTCTGTTCCACATTAACTCAAATTTATATCAAATTTGTAGGGTGGCTCAGTAGGGAGTACCTCAGGCTCTGAGCCAGATTCTCCAGGTTTATATCCCATTCCAGAATATGTTGGCCATGGAAGGAGCTTTAATGCTATGACCAATAAGGTCTATAATCAACTTACTACACTTCCCAACTTTCCTGTGGCATGCAGTTAGAGTGAAAGGTTTATGGTCAGCAACACTTCATATGGAGAGGTGTCTCTCAAGCTCTAACCCCTCACCCTTCTCTGAATCAGAGAGATGGCAGAAATCACAGTTGCTTGTGGACTTTGGCTAATTACACAACAGTTGAATGCTGTAATTTTAGTTTAGTTTTGATGGTTAAATGATTACTCCAGATATTTGATCAATAAATGTAAAAACAATTTGAGTAATTTTAATTACATCAAATCATATTATTGAATAAAATGCAACACCAGAATTGTTCAAGTCACCGAACAAGTAAATACATCAATCACAGTGAGAACAAAATGGTGCATTCCCGTTAATTGTATAACATAATCACAACAGGATCAAACAAAATGAAATACTTATAAATAATTTGTCTGTCGGTCTATACTGAACTCAAAAGGTTAGAATCACATCGCTGTACAGCACTAACCCTCTTTTATGTCTATTCTAAAGAACACTGATGATGGGAACACCTTTATCCATGTTCATGTTCACATTCATCCAGGTGTGCAGAATTTGACAGCAAAAACATATGATCCATTCACATTGGCAAGTTAACTCATGTACCATTGCAGGATATTTAGACAAATCTTCCTCACATGAGAGTATTTTAAGAATGGTTACACTGGATGCTCCTGAATATCAAGAACAGCAAGTTTCAAATAGAATTGCATATGCGTCTTTCAGTTACTACTCAAATTTAGATAAAATCTGAAGCAATCTGGCCACCTACTGGTCAAGGTGTGTAGTCTAGATCCTTGAAATGACAGGTTAAATGTGTTTTCCAAACCTATAATCATGTTTTGAGTAGCTGGACAACTGGAATTAGACCTCAAAAATGAAGGAAGAACCCCTTTTATGAAACCATTGATCATATGACTGTCACACATTGATTAGCGGAGCAGTAAGGGCAGACTCATTATTTTGAAAGGGATTGATCAGGAGACTCATGGAAATGGGTCGAGCTGATAAATGGCAATGTAGAACCATTCACGTGAACATTTGTGAAATCTCCCAAAAATTCCTATACTGCCAGTCCCTCACTCTGCCATGCCCTGAGCAGCATCAATATTTGAGCAACGTTCAGTTTGAAATGTCTATCAGCTACTTATCCACATTTCGTGATTAGCATATGTGCAGCTAACAGCCTTTAAATACGATTCTCATCTCACTCCTACAGGGAGGGTGAAGGGGGATGATGGAATATGCAAATGAAGGAGGCATTATTACAAATACATGGAGAAAAACAATGTATGCAATATCATAACCATGAAAATAAAATCATCCGGTAACTCAAAATTTAAATAATCTGGGAAGGACTAATCGAGAAGAGAAAGCAGTGTGGTATTATCACTTGTCTATTATTTCAGAGACCCAGGCAATGTTATGGGGACTTGGGTTTGATTCCGGTCGTGGAACTTACTTTCATTAACAAATCTGGAATGGAGTCTAATCATGACCATGAAATCATTGTTGATTGTCAGAAAAAACCATTTGGTTCACGAATGTGCTTTAGGGAAGGAAACTGCCACCCTTACCTGCTCTGGCATACATGCGACTCCAGGTCCACATTAAATGTGGATGACTCTTAACTGCGCTCTGGGAAATTAGTAGTGGGCAATAATATGCTGGCCTCAGCAGCAACGCCTGCATCCCGTCAATGAATTTTAAAAAAGTAAGGTCTACTAGAAACTAAAGTGGCAATCTGTGTATGGAGCCAGAAGATATAGCTGATGTTTTAAATGAGTACGTTCCACCTCCATTTACTATAGAGAAGAAAGATGTAGCTACAGAAATCAGGAAGGGAGACCTTGATATGAATTAATGAATTAGAATTGGAGGGGTGTTATTAGCACTTTTAGGGCTTGAAAGTTGATAAATCCCCAGGCATTGATGATATGATCCCAGGATGCAGTGGGAGGCAAGGGTGGAAATTACAACAGCTCTGAAGTTAATTTTCAAATTCCCTTTGGCCACAGGTCACCTAACGTAGTATCATTATTCAAGGAGGATGGTGAGGATAAACCAGGAAACTACATGCCAGAGGGCCTAATATCTGAGGTAAGTAAACTATTGAAAAAATTCTGAGGAGTAGAATGAATCTCCAGTTGGAAAGGCAAGGATTAATCAAGAATAGTTGACATGTCTTTGTCAAGGGACAGGTCATACCTAATAAACTTAATTGAATTTTTTGAGGAGATGACTAGGCGTGTAGCTGAAAGTAGTGAAGTTGATACAGCCTGCATGGACTTCAGTAAAGCTCTTGACAAGTCTTGCATGGTAGATTGGTTAAGAAGCTGAGAGCCCATGACAGCCAGTGCAATTTGGCAAATTAGATCCAAAAGTAGCAAGTGGCAGGAAATGAAAGATGATGATTAAAGGGTGCTTTAGTGACTGGAATCATGTTTCCAATGTAGTACCATAGATAGTTTTGGTGCTGGGTCTTTTGTTATTTGTTTTGTACATTAAATGATCTAGACACGAATGTAGGAGGTATGATCAGAGAGCTCCCAGATGACAGAGATTTCACTCAAGGCTTTGATTCTTTGGAGTTCTCTGCCTCAGGAGGTTGTCGATATTTGATCATTGTATATATGTGAGGCTGAGATACAGAGATATTCAGTCTTTCAGGGAATCGAGGAATGATGGGGAATGGGAAAGTGTGTTGAGGCTGAAAACCAGCCATACTAGTTCTGAATTAGTGGGTATGCCAGAGTGGTCAGATGGTGCACTCCTGTTCTTCTTTCTTGCATTTTCAGGTACAACCTGATTTATTACTACATCAACAATATCCGATAAGCTAATATTTTCTAAAACACTCCAAATACAGCTGACAACACAGCTTACAATCAAAGAATTCATCTCATTGGAAAGTTGTAAAGCACAATATTGATCATTCAACTCCATACATTTTGCTAAAAAGTAATTATTTTATTACTCACGTTTTTAAAGGTAGCCTCTTCTTCTTTGATGATTTATTATTAACATCCCCCTCACTTGTACCAGTGTCATCATTCACCTCAAACGAAGCAGATGAATGAGAAGGGGATCCTGAGATTTTCGTAGAAGATTTAAATGAGTCCACAGAGTTATCACAGTTGTCATTGTCAAAACTGAATGAAGCATGAGGCAACTTGGGAGAATTTGGAACCTGTACATTACTACTAAATGGGTTGAAATTAGGGTCATCCCATTTAGAAGGATCAAATGAATATGTTGTCTTTGGAATTGGGATATCATCAGGATCAGCAGTTGAATTAGATGAAGCAGTAAGAGCATTTTCCACCTTTTCAACTGTAGGAACCTTCTTGATTCCGATCTTTGGCTTTCTTAGTGGCATCTTTCCACCAGATTTTTTGCCAAATTTCTTGGGAACAGACTGTTTATCTTGTTCAGTTTCAAAACTGTCTTTATCCTCAGAGTAATCAAATTCCAGCCTCACTGCATGGCCCACGGCTGGAGTATCTGAAATTGGTCCAGACTCAGGTGCTATTTTGTCAGATTCTGTTAGAACTACAGTAAAAGTCTCACTCTCACTCTGTGCAGCTGGTAAACTTTGTTGTTTATCTCCACTAGCAAATGGACTACGCTCAGAAAGATTATCTGCATCAGAGCTGCAGGACACTTGATGAGTAATGGGAGAGTCCTGTTGGTTTACAGTACTTTGTAAACTGTTGCCGGGTAATTGAGATGTCGTGACGTCTTTATTACTCTCAAGTACTGTTGGCTTTGCATGGGCTTCTGTTGCTGCTGGGGCCTCAGTCGATTTATCTGGTTGTGTGTCTGCTGGTTTCTCTGATCTGGTCTTTCTTTTTAAAGACAGCGGTCTCGGCTTCCTTTTCTTAACACTGTGAACATTATCTGAGGCTATGCTAAAGGCCTCTGCCTGCAAAGCTTTATCCCCATGCTCTGTGCAACTAACATCGCTAATTCCATCAGCTTTCCGTGTGAATGGTGGAGATTGTGGTGGTGGTGAGCTGGTACTGCCTAACTTCGCACAAGCCTGTCCACAATTTTTGGAACCTTCTGACTTCACAGGTGAGCTTGCATCCAAAGAGGAGTGAGGTTGGAAAGAGTCCAAAACATCAAGACTATCAAAATCAATTTTATAAGCTCCACTGCTGGCTATTGGTTTATCTTCATCAAAGACAATTGAAGCTGACTCAGTGAGAGGTCTGAAGGAATCAGTTTCCTGGAGTGAGGTTTCAGGGGTGACAGCAACCTGATTATCATCAGGAAAAAACACTGAAACAGAAAGAATAATAATAGAAAAAAGTGATTACTGTACATTATTCCTGAAAATACATGCCTGTCCTCATCCTTCCACACTAATCATTCAAATTAAGTAATCCAAATCTTTAAATAAAAATGGCATCAAAATGAACATGTTTAAAATGAAGCTGCTGTTTTTAAACAGAAAATGAGTCCACCCATTCTCTCTTTGAAGCTAGCAAGGTGGTATTATCTCATGTGGTCGTAATAACCTTAAAAATATAAAATACCAACATAATAGTGATACCAACATAATCAACTTGAAGAATGACCTCTTCTCTGGCTCTGTGGTACCATACTGCTTGTCTAACATTTGTTCTTCCATAAGTCTACACTTCCTCCTACTACATATTGGAAGAATAAAGTTATCATTTTCTCCCACTGCAGCTAAATCCAATCCCTTCCTGGCCATTGTGTCATGCTGAACCTGACTGCTCATGACTCTGGCTAACCTCACATTTTCTCATAATAAGACTGCTTCAACCTCTGCAACTTTACTAGTCTCCACTCATAACTTACCCTTTCCATCACAAAAACTGAATAATGTCTTTGTCACCTCAGGACTAATACTCCAACGGTCTCCTTTGCTGACTTCCCATCTTCCACCTTCTAAACTGCAGCTCATCCAGAACTTGCAGTATTCCTTTATTCTTATGGTAACAGGTCTATTTTGAAATGAATCTTCTTCCTATTATGGTGAAATTAGTAAGCAAGGAGGGAAAATTGGGCTGATATTTTACTAATTGCAATCCCGCTCAGTATGTTTACTCATACAAATGTCAAACCACTGCTCATTCTGATACTTGAAACAGTAACCAGCAGTTTGAAACTATTATCTATTACATACATATTGCAAGTAATTTTATTCTTTACAAGCAGCCATTTTATGTTCATTGTGTTCATAGTTGAATAGGATTTGTTGCTGGTTCTTATTTTGTTTATGAATTCATTTTTCACCATCTAACTTTCTTCAGTAATTCAAATAAAATCCAAACAATGCTGCCTCAGACTTTTTCCAATAATTGCAATGTATTTATAGAGTTATTGTGTTCCATATTCCAATGTTCATATTTACTATTTTCCAACGTATTGTATAGTTCATCCTCCTTCGACTAGAAGCTTGTCCATTATCTACACCTCCCCACATGCCCAATCACCATCCCAGGCAATTGCAGATGGTGTAACACCTGCCCATTCATTTACTTCCTCCTTCCTCACTATCCAAGGTTCCAGACACACCTTCCAAGTAAAGCAGCAATTTCTCTCACTTCATTCAATTTAGTCTATTGTATTCACTACTCTCGATGTGGTCTCCTGTACATTGGGAAATACAGACTGGGCAACTGCTTTGCGAAACACCTATATTCTGTTCAAAAAAATGATCCCGTGCCACCAGTTGCCTGCCATTTCCACACATTACTGTGTTCCCTGGCCAAGATCTCTGCCTCAGATTTGCTGCAGTGTTCCAACGAGGCTCAGCACTAGCTGGAACATAGGCATTGCGGTTTCTGCTTGGGGATCCTGCAGCCAAGAGTGCTCAATATCAAATTCAATAATTTTAGGGCCTGAATATCTTCTTCCATTATTACTCATCCCACACTACAGGCCCTGTCATGACATGGGTTGCTTTCAGCACAGCCAACTCATTTTCACCTATTCATGGTCCCCATCATCATCTTTTGTCTCTCCCTGGCTTGTGTGTAGGTAAATTGTATTACTCAGTAGTAAGCAATCCAGGTCACTTATGTTAAATCAAGTCACGAATGAACAGCAGTACCTCAGGGCCAAAAATAAAAATTGTGTTTCAAGAGCCAAGTTTGAAATCTACACACAAACTATAACTAATACCATAACTAATGGGCTATCACGGGATTTACAACTGGAAAATTTGAATCAAAATTTTGAAATGGGATTAATGCAGAAATAAAGATCATGTTATACCCAAGGTGTAATCAGTGAGATAAATGCAAGGTGCTGCATTTTGGAAAAGCAAATCACAGCAGGACTTAATGGGCCTGAAGAGTGCTGCTGAACAAAGAGACACAATACTTTGAAGGTTCATAGTTCCTTGAAAGTCGAGTCGCAGGTGAAGGTGGTGTTTGGTATGCTTTCCTTTATTGGTCAGAGCATTGAGCATACGAGTTGGGAGGTCACATTGCCACTGTACAGGACATTGGTTAGGCCACTTTTGGAATAGTTTGTGCAATCCTGGTCTCCCTCTTATGGGAAGGATGTTGTGAAACTTTTAGAGGATATAGGCCAAGTGCTGGCAAATGGAACTAGATTAGGTTAGGATATCTGGTCAGCATCGACGAGTTGGACTGAAGGGTGTTTCCGTGCTGTACATGTCAATGACTCTATGAGTCTAAGGGAGAATGTTTTTCGTATTGAGTTCAAGGAATAGTAAATGAAGGATGCACAGCACAACATTGGCAGAATTCAAATTATTGTATAAACCTTTCATTTTATTGGTCAAATTTTTGTTGAACTCATTTTCTTGTTGATCATGAGAAATTAATCCCTCCACTGAACAGATGGATGTATCGACAAATTTTTTTTGCTTTAATTGTGTGTCTTTAGTCATCTTAATGGGCAGGCAAAGGCAGTAAACAGCTGGCTACCTACTAATTTCTATTGGTGTCAGATTCTCCTGCCATTTATGAAGGGGCCACAGAATAAGTTTTATCATAGAGGAGATGAAACCTTTTCAAAGTGAACAGAAATAACCAGTGACATTATAGGTCAAATGTTATGTCATTATCATTGCATCAAGACATCAGACACTGTCCCGGTTACTGGCATCCGACATTATTAAGGGGCAGTTGAGAAATCAATGTACTTCCATTTCTCCTTCAGAGAGATCATTATGGGGTATTGTTTCAATCCTTCCATCGAGGTCTTTAGGAGTTTCATGTGTACCTTATTCCATAGGCTGGCCCCACTGAGCATGCTGCAATAGCCATTTTTCACCACTTGCCACCCTCCCCCCCCACCCCACCCCCAACTGGCCTCAATCCCAACCACTTCCAGCATCAAGGTGAATTCCCCAGTGTCGATGGAATAGCGCAAAATATCTGCCTGAAATATGTAAAATAGCCTATTCCTAGGAATTCACCAAGGTCAATAATCAGTTGTAAACAAAAGCACGCCATTTAACTGCAGAGAAGGTTGATAAGTCCCCAGGGCCTGATGGTCTACATCCCAGGGTACTGAAGGAGGTGGCTCGAGAAATCGTGGATGCGTTGGTGATTATTTTCCAGAGTTCGATAGATTCGGGATCAGTTCCTGCAGATTGGAGGGTAGCTAATGTTGTACCACTTTTTAAGAAAGGTGGGAGAGAGAAAGCAGGAAATTATAGACCAGTTAATCTGACCTCAGTGGTGGGAAAGATGCTGGAGTCTATTATAAAGAATGAAATTACGACACATCTGGATAGTAGTAACAGGATATGCCAGAGTCAGCATGGATTTCTGAAGGGGAAATCATGCTTGACAGATCTTCTGGAATGTTTTGTGGATGTTACTCTGAAGATGGATGAGGGAGATCCAGTAAGATGCAGTATACCTGGACTTTCAGAAAGCTTTTGATAAAGTCCCACATAGGAGGTTAGTGAGCAAAATTAGGGCGCATGGTATTGAGGGAAAAGTACTAACTTGGATTGAAAGTTGGTTGGCTGACAGGAAGCAGAGTAGTGATAAACGGCTCCATTTCAGAATGGCAGGCAGTGACCAGTGGGGTACCGCAGGGATCAGTGCTGGGACCGCAGCTTTATACAATATATGTTAATGATATAGAAGATGGTAATAGTAATAACGTTAGCAAATTTGCTGATGATACTAAGCTGGGTGACAGGGTGAAATGTGAGGAGGATGTTAGGAAATTACAGGGTGACCTGGACAGGTTAGGTGAGTGGTTAGATGCATGGCAGATGCAGTTTAATGTGGATAAATGTATGGTTATTCACTTTGGTGGCAAGAACAGGAAGGCAAATTACTACCGAAATGGAATCAATTTAGGTAAAGGGGCAGTACAAAGAGATCTGGGTGTTCTTGTACACCAGTCAATGAAGGTAAGCATGCAGGTACAGCAGGTAGTGAAGGCGGCTAATAGCAGGCTGGCCTTCATAACAAGAGGAATTGAGTATAGAAGCAAAGAGGTTCTTCTGCAGCTATACAGGGCCCTGGTGAGACCACTCCTGGAGTAGTGTGCGCAGTTCTGGTCTCCAAATTTGAGGAAAGACATTCTGGCTATTGAGGGAGTGCAGCGTAGGTTCACGAGGTCAATTCCTGGAATGGCGGGACTACCTTACGCTGAAAGACTGGAGCGACTGGGCTTGTATACCCTTGAGTTAAGAAGACTGGGGGTGGTGGGGGGGGGGGGGGGGGGGGGGTGGAATCTGATTGAGACATATCAGATTATTAAAAGGATTGGACACTCTGGAGGCAGGAAACATGTTTCCGCTGATGGGGGCGTGACGAACCAGAGGACATAGCTGAAAAATATGGGGTAGACCATTTAGGACAGAGATGAGGAGAAACTTCTTCACCCAGAAAGTGGTGGCTGTGTGGAATGCTCTTCCCCAGAGGGCAGTGGGGGCCCAGTCTCTGGATTCATTTAAGAAAGAGTTGGATGGAGCTCTCAAGGATAGTGGAATCAAGGGTTATGGAGATAAGGCAGGAACAGGATACTGATTAAGGATGATCAGCCATGATCATATTGAATGGTGGTGCAAGCTTGAAGGGCAGAATAGCCTACTCCTGCACCTATTGTCTAAAAAGAAAAAGTCAGCAAAGAGAAAACTCCACATAGCATATACCACACATTTTATTTCATTTCTCGAGTGCATTCTTCCTCCAAATAAAATAAGAAGTAGCTAAAGAAACTTGTGAGATCATTTAGGGTCCATCTTTCTGTCAGAATTGAAATGCTGCCAACTAGGTCATTCACACTTACTGCAGTATCACAAGATGCTGAAATATATGTTTCTGATCTAAGTTAAGGTTCTATTCCTATAATCCAAAACCAACCATACGCAGCAGATTATTTCAGCGATGGAATAGAAAAGGCAAGAAGCAAGTTGCTGAAAAAAAAAGAAGAAAACTGCAAGCTACTCTAAGCAGGTCTCAATTATGAAACAGTAACACAAATTGCAAGCTACATCACTAGAACACAGAAAGAACTGGTCTTCATATACAGTTACTTCAGTGAATTTGCATTTTCCTTTCACTTCTTCCTTTTCCTCATTATTAATTAATTTCTGCAATAATATGCACACAATTACAGTCATAAAAAGGCATAACATCCCCTTACTATAGCCAGCAAATTCTGAGAAACCGAGCAGATTGTTCAGAGGTGAAGTGAAGGTGAAGCAAGATTCATAAGTAAAAGCGTGGTTCTCGCATCGATTGCATAATACAAATATTTTCTCTTGGTACAACAAGCAAACCTTTTCACAGACCCCATTCATCAGCTGATCCCTAACCCACCTGCACCTATACCTTTCTGTTTATGTCTGCATCTCCGTCAAGGCTCCAACTTGGCATACTCAACTATATGACCTCATGCAGCTGTGATTTCTTCCGTTTCCTTCATCTCTCCTATGTCCCAGTTCCCTGACAATCCTTCTGCCCTTCAGCTCCCTAACATCTCCTCTGTGCTTCCCAGAAATGCAAATGAGACGAACACTTAGTTAGGTATCCTGTAGAAAAATGTTTAATGACCTCCTTCTGATGAATAGTTCTGAAGAAGAGTCAAAATGGGCTCAAAACATCAATTCTGCTTTCTCTCCAAATGATGCTATCAGACCAGCTGAGTTTCTCCAGGATTATCAAATGTTTATTTTATTTACAAGTCCACCTCTGCTCAGGAAGCCTGTCCTTTGGGGTATCCCACCTGGACATTCTTCACAATGCTCTCCACAGCTTGAGTAAATATCAGAGCCTTTTTGCCTCTGGAAGCTTTGACGTAACTTTTTAGAATTGCAACTAATGTTTTTCGCAAATCAGCTATCTCCATCATTTTGCTCACATCCAAGCAGATGAAGATCTGAGACTGGAGGCCAATTTTCTCCGTAAAGTCTGGGACAAGAGCCAGGAGACAGCAGCTGTGTACTCAGAGGCAGTCCTGATGAGTCATCATCTATAGTCACATGCAGACATTCCATCCCAAAATGAAACAGAACAAAAAAAGGAAATTATTTACATTGTCCAAAATGGTTTTCTGATACTCAGGCTGGAATGAATCCTTTCAAGTTTAATTGAATCAATTTCCAATGGAGTAAATATATTTCAGTCATCAGCATACCCGTATAGAACTCAAAAGCAGAGTTCCTAATGAAGATAAATGTTGCCAAGCCATATGATTATATTTTGGGAAAATCATTAGGTGGGGGTGGATTATGAGGAGACAGAATTTCAACATTTTCAGTTACTAAGTCCAACCACCCAGTGCAGTAGCAGAAGTGACATGGGGGCACATAGCAAGATAAAGGGAGATGATACCTCCAAAGTGAAGTGAACAGCAATTAATTGTGCAGACCTGGTATTTAGTACAAATTCCACCAACTCAAGGGGTAGTTTAGCTTTCCGCTATCAGCTTCAGCATCATCCATGAATGAAAATGAACCACGTGTTCATAAACCAAGATATTTCTTCCACTAAATGCAAGTGCAGTTTCAAAAGGTTTTATGCCAAATAGAGCGAAAACACACATCTGTAGGGTAAATATGCTCTAGAATAAGAAAAAAAATCAGGAGCTGTGTTCTGAAAAACAGGTCTCTGCTGTTCGCCTTTTTATCTCACACCTGTACTTTCCTCCCAAAATATTTGATTATTGTAATATTGATATGAAAACACAGGTCAATTTTTCCCACTGACTTTGATCACCTATTACAGCTTTTCCATACACAGAGGGAAACTACTTTGGATGTGAAAGGAGATCCAATTCTAATTGCCTGCCTTTCTACATGAATTCTTATGAAGCAACCCATGTTGAATTATTTCCTTTTGACATAGTTGAATTGAAGTAACTGTAAAATATCAAAAGGCTGCCTTGTTCAATTACGTGAAAAATTTGACTGCAGCTGCTAAAACTACATTAAAGCAAAGCCATGTTCTCATTTGCAGGTACTGCACAAGTAGATTAAGATACAATCTCCCAAGATTCATATTTCCATAATTAAATGGGCCATTACTCTGCCATGAAACAGAAAGACAGATGTCAAATGCCAACTTCCCTTTTCATTCTTCCAACTATATATTGGTTATCTGCAGTTTCTGAAAACATGCTTTGCTTATTCTATACTGTGGTTGAACCCAAATCTGGGGTTTACACTTTGTCAAAAAACTCCTACTGAAGTAATTCACATCCATATTTTCAAGCTCCCTATGTTCTTGTTAAAATCAACTCAAGGGATTAAATTCTCCAAACAAGTCTGCACAAGCAAAGAACCCAGTTGGGAAAATATACTTTGAGTATTGTTTCAGATTCATGCGGAAGTGAATCTTTGTCGATCTTCCAGGAAAGTTGTTTAACAAGCAATAATGTCCCTTAATTGGCAGTTCACCATTTTTTCACAAAAAACTCACCATAATCCCAGAAGACTATAAGATATATGAGCAATATTACGCTATTCGACCCCTCGCAACTGCTCCGCCATTCAATCATGGCTGATACGTTTCTCAACCCCAATCTCCTGCCTTCTCCCTGTAACCCCTTATCACTCAAGAACCTACCTATCTCTGCCTTAAATACATTATATGACTTAGGCTCAAAAGCTTTTGCAACAATGAGTTACAAAGATTCACCACCCTGTTTAGACTTTCTGCTAGGATCCTGGCCCCAGATCGGTTCAGGTGCAGCCCAAACCCAATGGTACTGATCCCATCTGTTCCAAAATGAATGCCCCATGAAATGGAACTCCTCTTTCCCATACTACTCCTTTAGCCAGATGTTTACTTCCCTAATCATCTTTTCATTTTTCTCATGGCTCAGAGAATAGTCCAGAGGTTAGAACCTTGACGGTCCTTTTTTAAAATTTTGATTCTAATTCATGATGTTCCCCAAACAGGATTCTTGTCCATGTGTTGGCCCCAACTTAGACCACAACATATGAATCCTTCCCCTCCCATTCCAATATCCTTTCAAGCCAGTTTGAGATGTCCATACCTCAGCCCAAGGCAGGCAACACACCATGCAGGACTTGATAGATAAGAAGCTGGAAGGGCACAGCAATTCTGACAACATCCGAAGAGTAGGAGAGTAAATATTTTGAGCCAAAATACCATGCAGAACTCTGGATCCTATTTACAAAAGAATGCTATCTGTACTTCTAATTATAGAATCACCCTCCACTGCCACTTTTCTTTTCAAGATCAGTGGCTGAATCCCTATGACTAATTGACAGTATGCGATTCCTCTGGCTGTCGATGCTGGCCCTACAGAACTGACCATTGCCCACTCTCCTAACTATATTGCACAGTAAGATACCTCCAATATTGAAATGGGCCACACTGGACTTATCTGATTTTGTTGTAAATCTCACTATTACCCACTTCACTCAAACTCTGATAAAATTCTGCTCTATGAATTAGACACTAATACTGCTCATCCAGCTAATGAGGACAGCTTTTCTTTGTCTACCTCTTATAAACCTTTCACATTCTTGTACATCTCTCTCAAAATTTCTCCACAATCTCCTTCACTCAAGAAACCTAACTTCTCCAGCATAATGTTGAAGCCATAATTACTCATCGCTGTAACTAATTGGATTACTAATTTGTTAACTAATCTCTTCTGTACTTTATGAACCTCATATTTCCTGAAGAATGATGAACAGAACTAGAGAAAATATACTAGCTGTAGCCAAATCAAAAATGTTGTACGGTTTCAGCAGAACTTACATGCTTTTGTACTGAATATCTATTTCTGATGGCTGAGATCCAATATGCTTTGCTAACCACTCCCCAAATTAATAGGCACTGTCCCATTCAAGTTTAATGCATATGAACCCCTCTGACCCTGCACACTCCTTTGAACTATACTAGTGAGTCGACATTAACTGTCCCTATCTGTTCTCCCAGTATACATCTCAGACTTAACTGTATTAAAACTTGTCAACCACTTGTCTGCCTTTTCTTTTTGACTATTCGTGCAGTCAATTGGTATCACCCTCACTGTTTGCCACAAAAAATAAAATAACATAATTAAGTCTTTTACATCATCACACAGAACTGTCAAAAGCACCCACATCACATTTTAATTGGTAACATGTTCATTAGTCACACTGAACTTGCCATGCATTATTAATCTCTCGACTGCAAATAAAATTACAGTCCATATCTAAAGAAAATATCACAACAATAGAGTGCACAATATTGGTTTGATTTACATGACAAATGGATTTTTAAATTAGTAGCCCAAGTGACAGTTTCATACAGACTGGTTGCCTCAATAACCTGCACGACCTTTCAAAAAGAAAATCAGTAAACATATTTTTTGATATGCCCTGTTTCAAAAGAATGGTTAGTTCTTTGTACACCAACTTTAGTACCAGATGTCCTTCATAAATGGGTGCCTTCCAGCAAGATCTACTTCAATAGCAGATTTATACTACTCCAATCACAATATCTCGAACACCTTTGTCTGCACATTTAAGGGGATAACTCTTATACTGTGTTATCACAGTTAACAAAATGCTAATTTACAATATAGTAGAAAAAAAAAATCAAACTGACAAAACTACCTTTCATTATTATTTCAATATGCTCAACATAATATCCAATTAATAAATACCTTCCTGTTATTATAGCTTTCAAGAGACAGGCTCCTGACTGACACCTGGTTAGTTTTTATCTCAAATTCAGTTGATCACTAATTATTAAACATTTGGTCAGTTTCTTTTGTCTTTATATAGGTAACAACTTCAATACTCATCACCCCAGTTATTATCTCTAACATTCAATTTGGGCTTGTTTACATGTTTGAAATGACCATTTCCAACAACCTAGTTCAATTCAACTGGACAGGAGAATTTTGAAAATAAATTTCCACATCTCTTAGCAAACTCTCAGCTACACCAGCTGTTAACCTAGATAATAATGATAGCTGCCCTAAGCAAACTAATTAGCAGCTCCCAATTTTTCTTTCCTCATCAAAAATGCCCTGCTCAGCATTCTCAAGTGTTCTAAATTAAGTGACGGCCATTACTATTATCTGTGCAAAGTGCTCTTGCCTGACTTATTTCCTAAATTATGAGATAGGTGATCTTCACATTCTCTTGAGAAATACTTTAAAATTTAAGATTATGCATCAAATAGTAAGTGCATAATCGGAGACATAATGTGCGTTTTGGAACTCCAGTGCCATGGTCAGGTGAAGAACAGGTCCAAATTGTTCAGGACATGGAGTGTTAAGATTTCTAATATAAATTTATTTATTTATTTATTCAGAATAACATTCACAATATTCCATGATATCATCCTCTCAGGAAACATTATTTTTAAAGTGAAGTTCTAAAGACATGCAGTCAGGGTTTTTTTTAAAAATGTGCAAGGACTGCCTATGTGTTTCTCCTCCTGGCTGCCTTTTCTGAATAAATTCAAGATGCATTGAAAGCCAGAGTAAATGATTCATTCAGTTTTGCGTTGTGCAACAGTGCCTTTATCCGCCAGTTTTGGCAAAGTGTGATCCCTTCACATGTTGCTCAATTTCAGAGCTTGTGAGCAAAGAGCAGCACTGAACTCATCTGTGGATAAAATTACAATGGTAGAGAAAATGGACAGATGCAGATGATGCGTGAGAAATTTTGCATAATCAGGTACTTTTAAAAAATGCAATAAGGAAAGTTTTGCAGTCAGGAACTCTCAAACTAAAGTGAAAAAAAAACAAAGGCGAATACTTCAGTTGGAACCTTTTGTCAGAAGTCATATCCTAAGAGTATGAAATGAACGGTTTCTTTCCAAAATGTAAACCAGCATTTCATTTCCAGATTGTAATTAGCATTAGGTTTAAACTACATTTTACAACTAGAGCATGAGATCTAAGCCATCATGCAACATTGAGGAAGCATTAACATTTCAGAGCAGCCTTCTTTCATTTGAGATATATATACCTTTCAAAAGATCCAATAGACTAATCAAAAAAGAGCATTGGATCTCTTTTCAGTACCCCATCCAACGTTTTGGCCCTCAACTAATACCACCATTGCTTTTGTGGACCCTTGGTGCATCCAAATTGTTTGTCTTCTTTGCTTCCCAGGAGTTACACTTCAGTGGTAATTTAATCGCTCTAAAGTATTTTAGTTTGTCCCAGGGACAGCAACAGGTCTATAGAAGTCCCAAATTTTTCTTTCTTTGCATTTCTTCTCATTTTTATGTTCCATTTGACTCTGCCCAGGTTCTGAATTAGTTGAAAACCTGAAATGCAATATTTCTATTATTTGATCGCGTTTTCACCTGCAGATTTTTAATTAGATTACTTACAGTGTGGAAACAGGCCCTTCGGCCCAACAAGTCCATACCGACCCACCGAAGCACAACCCACCCAGACCTATGCCCCTACATTTACCCCTTCACCTAACACTACAGGCAATTTAACTTGGCCAATTCACCTGACCTGCACATTTTTGGACTGTGGGAGGAAACCAGAGCACCCGGAGGAAACCCACGCAGACACGGGGAGAATGTGCAAACTCCACACAGAATCGCCTGAGGTGGGAATTGAACCCAGGTCTCTGGCGCTGTGAGGCAGTGCTAACCACTGTGCCACCGTGCCACCCACGGTTTATCCAGTTTTGTATATTGACAGTAACATTTAGTAGAAAACATAATCAGATCAAATTCCCATTAAGTACGCAGTAACATTCATCAGATTAACATCATTCAGCCAGAAAGAGACAAGGATCAAGTATTCCCTTAATGAACTTCATTAGAAAGTAGGGTAATTAATTACTGCCAGAAAGGTCAAAAGTTTCTCTTTGTCAGAATTGTTTTTCATTATTCTGACTGGAAATATTCGAAGAAGAGTTCTGAAAGCTTATTTTTCTGGAAAGAACATAGAGTTTTGTTTGCTTTGTTCAGACCCTATCAAATTGGAATGTAGATGCAGGCTTTCCATCAATCACATATGCATACACAAGTTCAATTGTTAGACTTTTCACGCAAGGATGATTGATGGTGTTGGGATCCCAAACACCTTTTAAAATGTTAAGAGATGAACACCCAAGATATAAATAAAATTTGCATTCTGAAAGCATATGCACTCGGATTGTTTTATCATTAGAATGATATCCAGCCACATGGTTGTGTTAATCAATATATTCCAAATGGAAACATTTTGTTGATTTGCAGGAAGATATATGTTTATCTGATTTAAATTCAATGTAGTTTCCACCATATCCACTGGAATTTAAAATTCAATGATTAATATAATCTCAATTTAAAACCAATGCTTCTCAGATCAAATGAGTCACTTGTTTTCACTGATATTTTGCCTTTTCAGTCTTTTGTGCAATGAGGAAATATTATATTCATAAAATTCATAAGTATTTTAGGTAATTGTGAAATATGCAGCTGACAAAAGATTTTTTGACTCAATTAATTCATTTATTCATGTGTGCTGTGCCCAAAAGCAACTCCTTGACTCATTGTCTGATAATCTGAAGCTGTTGACAGTTTTTGTTAGTGGTGCTTGCTTTCCATTCTTAGGGGCAGAACAATGAATCATCTCCCAAATTTACCTCTGCATAATGGAAATCAAACCCGTGCTGTGGGCAATCAGTCTGAATGACATGGAAGGCATCTAACCGATCCCATTCAGAGTTGTCGTGACAGCATGCATTCTTACATTTCATGGAACTATGGGCAGTGATAGCAGAGAAGCCAACTTTCTTTTCATATGTCTGACCAGGACTTTCTCCTACTCTTACTTCCATACCACTGGTATGTGTAGGGAGATCAATGATAAAACGCACTGTTTGGACACATTATGACCAGACCTTTCTTGGCTAAGTCTTGGATTGGGACTCAAAGCCAGAGCTTCGAGCTCAGAGAAAAGGGTGCCCACCCCCATTCCACTGCAACGCCTCAAATAGATCTTTTCAATTAAGACAGTTTGATTCATCACATAGAATACAAAGTTAGCTATTTTTGTAACTCCTTTACAACCCTAGGATTTCTTACAGCTTTTAATAGATGGTGAATTACATTTTGAAGTTTGATCACTGGCACATTGATTAAAATAATAATTACTTTATTAAAATAAAGTAATCCAAGACCTCCATGTGTCGAGCACATATATTCTGCGTACAAACATCCCCCACTGCTTCAACTAGTTTGCTTTTGAAATTAAGGCAAATGAGTAAATCTGGAATTACTTTAAGTCATCAATCCAATAGTAGACATGACATGTTTCAAGGAAAACATCCTGTTCAGTTTTTTTTAAAAGATCTAAATACATTGCCAGTAGCTTCTCCAATAATAAAATACAAACAGGAAGAAGTGGGTTGAAAAAAAAAATCTGCCTGAGAAAGATCTGCCTGACTTGATTCTATTTTTAAAAATTTGTGCGCCAAGATTATCAGATATGATCCATAAACCAAGCTGACTTGAAATTAGTTCAATGCCAGAAAATTCATCTAAACATAAAATGACACTTTGTCCCACAATCATTTGTTCTTCTTGTAAATGTTACATATTTGGCAAAAGTTGGGAACTGGTATTAGTTCCATAACATTAAAATGGCAATGCTAATACATGTGCCAAGAATATTGACTGTTAATATTTTTAATAAACCCTTGCTCATTTTGAAGTTAGATGCTACGTGTTAGGACAAGCACAGCCTCAGTGATATATTTTAAGTCGTGGATAGAATTCTAAAAGTCTGACATTGCACTATGGAAATCCTTTTCCTGAAGAAGGGCTTATGCCCAAAACATCGATTCTCCAGTTCCTTTGATGCTGCCTGATCTGCTGTGCTTTTCCAGCAACACATTTTTAAACTATGGAAATCCACCAAAAAGAGATCCAAAACAAAAAGTTTGCATTCAGGTGATCTTTAAGAGCCAAACACTAATTGTAACACAAACACGGACAATGACATGCTCAAATGTTATGCATCATGTGATATGCAGTGATGTTATGCATCACTTACTGTCTCCACAGAACCAAATACACGTACAATAATTTTCAAAATGCAAAACCTTCCAAAATCTTAGCTGAGGTGCAAAGTTATCATTGAATTCTGTGGAAACATTGTGTACAGGTTTTACAAGAGGAAAGGAGGCAGACTTACTATGGCAATAAGGCCAAACTCTACATCTTCAGGAATTAGATAGATTTCAGTGGCATGGCCCCCCACACTGAATTCATTCAATCTGGACTGCTGTCATCCTAGGATCCATGTGCCATAAATACAACTCTGCACTCTATCTCAAATGTTATTTGCAGATAGCGAGAGGAAATAATACGGGTAGACCTTAGCCACTCAAAATCAATGGCTCAACATCAGACATCTTTCTTATTCTAGCAGTTTAATATTATTAGAACCCAAATAGGTATTGCATATTCATGTCGCCTGGATGTCTTTATTCAAAAGACATGATCTTGATAAAGGACTGAAAGACACTGCCTCCAATTTTTTCAGATGAATGAGGTGAAATTTAATGCTCATCCACATGGCACATTCGATGGCAGAGAATATGGTGGGTAAGGGACCCTGATAAGATTTGTGGGTGAAAGGCCAACTCCACCACCAATTGGAGGCTCGTATTGGGCAATGAATAAGGATTACATTCCACAACCATTTACCAATCATGCAGTGAAGAAGGGATTTGCCAGGTAGGAAGCTCAACAAATAAACCTGTTTGTGGTTGTTAGTCAGGAGATCCCCAATTTAAAAGCAGTCACTTCCTGATTGAGGGACCGGGCACAGAAAAATGGAGGTGGGCCCCTTTTAACGTTGCTGCCCTCATCACTCCCCAACCACCCTTGCTGCCAACTGCTCTTCCCATGACCCTTTTGGCATCACTTAACCTGCTTCCATTAATAGCCTCATGAATGAAGTACTGGCAGCAGCCATGCACTCCAACACGGTGCCACAACTAATAAAACTACTAACCCAGAAGCTTTGAAGGCCCAGTTATGACTTGACTATTGTCTGAATGGCACTTAGTTTGGTGTTCTGTAAAAGAGACATAGCAGGACTCTTGCTGGCTCTCCTGTCAGTGAGTGGGACCCCCATTAAATGCCGACCTTTAGATTTTCGTTAATAACAAACAAGGAATTTTTTGGTATTTTGAGAGGATACATAATAATAATTATTATTAATAATAATAATAATAATAACAACAACAAAATGGGAGGTATTTTTTTTTCTGTTAATGTCTTTGAAAATATAGAATGATTTGGAGTCTTTCAATTTATCTTGAGTTACGTACCTCAAATTGGAATGGTGTGGCACATGAATAACAAAGAAAGTCACAGAAACACACAATGCCACACTATTTAAAATTCCTATCTTTCGCACGGACTGTTGTGTGCTTTTGTGACTTTACCTTATCAATTTGACCTTCAGCCAGCCCTCATTAATCATATCTGTCTTCCTTTACCTGACGGTACTGAAGGCTGCTGTTCTTGGCTTTCCTTCTCAGCAGCAGCAGTAGAAGAGCTCTGCGGAGGCACTTTGACAGGTGTTGTCTCTTCAGGTGTCTCGAATGCTCCCTCGGAGTCTGAACTCCTGAAACAAAATGAATACATTCTGTGAGAAGGCCATTCAATTCCATAAAGATTCTAGCCCCATTAGTTCCGACCCTCTTTCCCTAAACTAACACAAAAACTTGCCTTGCTCCAGTTATTTTCTGCACAAACTGGAGGCTATAGTCTCCTCCACCACACACAGCAGACCATGTCCATCGAGCCCATTGGACTGGAGAGAGAATATGCCACCGACGAAAAGCCATTTCTTCCCTAATTCTACCTACACTGTGATTTAGTTCAAATCAGGCAAAAAAACTGAAAAATTCCTGTTTAGTTGACAGAATGCAAGTCACTGCAGGCAGGGCATCCTTTATGCTTCCAGCAACTGACGCTCTTTCACAAGTTCTTTGTATGGCATAAAGTAGCTGCCTTTAGACTCGATTCTATTAATTGTTCTCCGTTCACAGCGTGAACCCACTGCTGGCAGCATATAGGCTGGTGCAGAAGAACTTCAGTGTTGTGTCTGACGGCATCAATTACTTGACTGACCAGATCCTATGCTGCGATTTTCACTGAATTTCAATCAGATCTGAAACCCCATTCCTGCTTTCACAGCACCACTGCCTGGAGCCTACCATTAGCATGGAGGTATTCTGTTAGCAGACTCACATACACTTTCAAAGAGATCCTCTGGCACTGTGCACCAGCACAACCCCTTCATACTATTGTACTAAACCTCTGTCATTGCGTGTCTTCATGGCTGTTTCCAGGATAAGAATGGAGATGATAAATTAACACTTCACTCTCTTAAAGCTTCTTCTCAGCAGGTTATTTTTTTTTTTAATTGATCATAACAGTAGGAAATTGTAATGGAGAAAATGAACTTTACATTTCAGCGGTAAGCAACAAATAAATATTTGGGCAGCCTTAAATTGATAATGGAAGGTGATTGCAACATTGTGGCACCGGGATGCATCAATCAATATCTATGTTAATTGTATTCCACAGACTGGTCCACAATACATACGATTTTTCATAAAGGACCAGCATTTTGATAGACCAGGGTTTCACCCTGTAAAATATTACCTATGATCAGTAGAGGACTAGGCCATTCAGCCCCTCAAGTTTGTATAGCATTCAATTAGGTCAATGCTGCCTAACCTGGTCACCACCCTTCATATGTCATGAATCAGCGACAGGCGTGTGTGAAACAGTAGTGAGTGACTTTAACATCACAATGCAAATGGGGGCTTAATTCAAACTACTATTTATCATCTGGCCCAAGCAAGAAATCAACAACTGTTATACAGAAGTTACAGAAGTCAGACTGTGACTATTCTTATCAGATTATAATGAAACTCTGTGGATGCTGGAAATCTGAAACAAAAACAGATTGCCAGAGAAACTCAGTAGGTCTGGCAGCATCTGTGGAGAGAGAAAAACTGAGTTAACATTGTCAGAACAGGTTCCTGGACTCAGAGTCACTGGACTTGAAACATTACTTCTGTTTCTCACTACAGATACTGCTAGGGTTTCTCCAGCACCTTTTGCTCTGATCAGTTGAAAGACCATTTCCTCAATGAGACAAGAAAACTAGTCCATTGTTTGTTCTCTAACTTGCCTCAAAATAACAACATATTCAAATCTGCAAGATCTCTCTGTGAAAACAGGACCAAATCTTCAAAAAGGAGAACAGCTTGATGGCCCTGATCTTGGGGATCCCAGTGACAGTGGGGATGCCAACTGAAACACTAGGTTTTGTTTGATTGGTATTTGACAGTTATTGGAAAAACAGTTCAGATACATGAGTGACAGACAGCATTGCAAGGCTGACAATGTGGGTTGGAAGTGCAATTGTGGCAAACTGTGACAGAGCTGCAACCTTCATCTTTATAGATCTGTTGAAATGAACCATTGAAAGGAATAGTGCTATAAGAATAAAGGGAGAGATTTCAAGAAGTTGGTCATGAGACAAAGATCCAATTGTTGCCTGGATGCTGTGTTTGGAAATTTCAGGCAACAGAAAAGCAAACGTCAGAGCATGTAAGAGCACAATATATACACATTTGTTAGTTATCTTTCTCTCAAGTGTCTCCAAAAATACCAATTCTGATAAAGTAAGACAATTCACAAGAAGAAATTCTGGAGCACGCCGTCAGAACACTTCCTTGAATGGATTTCACCATTCTCTGAAAGCATCTGAAGCAGGTTCATTTCACAGAACACGTGGGTTGCAAATCTTATTTGAAGCTGTTCTTCTAGCTCTGGCAGCGAGTGTATTATTCGTCATTGCTCATGCTTTAAATTCTCAAGTCCATGTTCAAGATTTTGGGCATTTAGTTTATTAATATTGCACCTATTTTGTATCATGTGACTAATATATTAACCTGCTCACCACATCTTTCATGAGCATCAACATACTGTTAGACAACATTGCATTAGATAACAACATACTGTGACAGAGCTGCAACCTTTATCTTTATAGATCTGTTGAAATGAACCATTGAAAGGAATAGTGCTATAAGAATAAAAGGGAGAGATGGGGGATGTCACAGAGACAGGATGGGCTGTAGGTACTGGACATGACGACAGAGATATGGATTAGATAGATTTTTGGGGATAGTGACCATAACTCTAAGTTTTTATGTCATTGTGTAAAGAGGTAAGGATTGTGCAGAAGTTAAGTGTCTAAATTTGGGAAAGGCCATTTATCATTTGATCAGAATCTTAACTTCATCTGCTATCATGGTTCCACAGACTTCAAAAAACCAGCCCTCAAAAGGGAAGAAATTCTGATGCATTTTTCTGAATTTAAGATGCTACCCAGTATCCATGATAGCTTCAGTTGAAAGTCAGGCCAGAGATAGTTCTTGCATTTGACCAGGGAGGAAGTCTGTTCTGATTCATACTAGGAAAAGTTCTTGCTTAAACCTAGGGTGGCATCCACCTCCAGTTTCCTTTCTCTCAAACATAAATGTATTCGGAGACACTAGAATCTCTAACGTCTTCACAATATAGTGACAGCTGTCCAAAAATATAATCTCCTTAATGTGGTTCTGAGTTTTGAGGCTTGATACAATTTAGCTAACTGTGAGAGTAAAAATTCTATTTCATATGTTGTCACTGTATCATTTCGGGGGATAGCGTGGTGGTGAAATCCAGCCAAAGCAAATCAGAGATTCTATGATTCTTATACATCATACATCCCTATGCATCAATGATCTTCCATTTGATGTTGAAATGGAAGCAGTTCTGATATCGACCTATTGTTAATCAAATTTCACAGCAATCTTATAACTCCATTCAAAACCACTTAGTTTGTAAACTGCCATTTTAGACTTGAGAGCTACTCAAACATGATGCAACAGTAAAAGAAACCCACAATCATATTATTGCAGCCTCTTATACACTACTCAACTCTGATTGACCTTGGACTCATTTTCTTTGCCAAACAGACAAATCTTGTAGACAAGAGAAAATAGTAAAATCTTGAATAATGGTGACCCAAGATTCAGAGGAAATAAAGATACAATTTTTCGGTTAACGTATTATGAAGCAAAATGCAAACATATGACTCCATGGGGAAATTAACCTCTTTTTTAAAAAAGTAGAACAGTTCTAAAACACTGTTGTAAAAGTTACTGGTCATCAGTGAGAAGTTTCTGTGCATGCACATCATTTCACAATATTGGAAGACCAGTCCAAATTCTGGATTTGAAAACGAACCCGAAACTACAATGGTTCAGTAACTTTTGCACCAAGTACTGTCATATTTAAATAATAATATGAATTCTACATTAAGGGTATTTTATATGGAAGCTTTATTTAATGCTAAAACTGACTAAATACAAACCTGAAACTTTGTGATCTTTTCCCTTTTGACAAGTTTATGGACCTACTGCCTATTTGTAGCAAGGAGACTCTCCCTGCACATTAACCTCTGCTCAGTTTATGCTTTCATTTTATGGATAAACAAATAGCGATGGCTACTGGTTGCCCTTAAAATCAGCCTCATTTCTGGCTTGGTCCCAAGTTATTTCTTCCCACAAAGACCACAGCAAATTGAAATACAATGTGACTCGTGGTCAATTAAGTGCTTTGCATATCACAACAGCGCATGCACGTGTTTCAATATCAGTGGATCTTTAGGACCAGGATGTCATTGCAACATTGGGATTCCAATGTAGGAATGAAAACCCAGCCATCAGCATGGTCTCAAATGTCTGCAGATATTGCTGTTAATTCAGGAAGGCAATACATTTATTCACTAATGTCATCCACTGGAAATCAGAGACTGTCAGCATTTCATGACAGTGGAACTTTTATTACTGGGAAACAGCTGACAGGACACTTTTCATGTTCAATTATTCAAGCAGACTATCTGAACAGCAAGCTGTCCACTTCCTTAAAAAATACTCATGGTATATTACACTACAAACACAAGCTCACCTTTTCAATTAGATCAATGATCACATCAAATCCAAAAGTTATAACAATTGGTATGCTGCAAAAGATTATGACACACTAATAATCAAAGGAGCACAGCATCAGATTTTAGGACTGGGTTAAGACTGCTTTGCTTGTACACAATTAAACTATGTTGTAGCAAGAAATTTGGGAAGTTAAGCTAGTAATCTGGATAAGAAACCAAAAAATCAATTAAAGCAAACTTTAATGATTAAATTAAAAAATTAATATAGTTTCCTTTATCCAAGAAAGGATTACTTTTGATCTAAAACATTTCTTAAATACTCAATTATAATAGCAGCTTTCTAATATGCTAACTCAATGTGTTTATGATTTATATTATCATGTGAGCAATTGTGGGTGTAAGAGTTTTATTTTCTTCATTGTCAAAACATGGCTTCAGGGGCTAATTATTAGACTACTCAAGTCAAACCCAATCTGAACATTTGTGATCAGATTTTCCTGTAAGATGTGCAGTTTCCTCCTGTAAATGCACAATCTTTTGCTTGCATATTGACAAAATGGAAGTGTGCTAAATCACAGGAGTAGAATTTCACAACAGTCTTGAAAATGCACAGACTGCCACGATATGACCTGTGTTTAGAATAAGTTAGATGAAAAGCTTATGTTGAATGATCAATTAATAGTTACTGAACAGAAATATTAATTAATTCTTGCTGCATCAGAATTGATCTACCATTTAGAAAAAGAATAGAAAAACATCAAAACCACAGCGTGAGAAATTGTGTTATCAACATTTGTGCATGGACCATTAGAACTACTAGTCTGGAACAAACATGGTAACAATTTGTTTGAAAGTTAATTGCTCACTATAGAGGCAGCAGCATAGAGATAATGTCACTGGAATAGTAATTCAGACGCCCAAGCTAATCACAAAGACTCAAATTCCATCAAGATATTTGATAGGATTTAAATTTAGAAATATGGAATTAAAAGCTCCCCTCATACAACCGTAAAACCAATATTGATGGTCATCTGGTTTACTAATTTTCTTTAGGGATGTTCACTAATGTCCTGATCAAGTCTGGTCCACATATGACTCTTCCAGACCAACTCATTGCAAAGTTGAAAAAAAAAGGCATGAAATCAGACACACCACCGGCATCGGCCTAGGCATTGAAAATAACAACAGCAAACCCGGTTCTGTCGAAAATCCTCCTTATTGATTTTGGGGGCAAGTGGAGGCTGGTGACAAAACTGGGACAGCTGTCCCACAGAATTGGCAAGCCTGACAGCTCTTTTCATCAAAATCAGACAATGTCAAAGTGTATTCTGATTGGGGACTTCAAACTCCATCACCTAATGGCTCAGGTAACATCACTAGTTTGCTAAAGAATATAGCTGATAAACTGTGCCTATGGCAATTAGAGGGAGAAACATACTTGACCTCTCCTCGGCCAACTTACCTGCAGTTTACAGATGCATCTGTTTCTGACAGTATCTGAAGGAATGATTACTGTACATGCCTCGTGGATGCAAAGTCCTATCTTCACATTGAAGATGCCTTCACGTGTTGTGTGACACCATAACTGCGTCAAATTGGATAGATTTCAAGCAGATCGAACAACTCAAAACTGGGCATTGATGAGGTGCCGTCGGCCATCAACAATAGCAGAATTTTATTCAATCATTCGTGGTCTGATCTATCCCACCTTATCTCAAGCCAGGGGATCGAGTTTGGTTCAGTGAACATTGTTGGACAGCATGGCAGGAGTAGCATCAGGCAAGCCCAACAATAAAGGGGTTAAACTGATGAAGCTACAACACAGGACAAAGTGCCAAATGTTGGAAGCATCATATGGTAGACAGAGCTGGATGATCCCACAAACAATGGACCAGGACTTTAGCTCTGCAGTCCTGCCATATTCAGTTATGAATGGTAATGAACAATTCAAACACAAAGGAGGAGGAAATAGAGGTAGCTCTTCCTCAATGATAAGGAAGCCCAGCACATCTTAATGAATGAGGAGTCTAAAGCATTTGCTCAGTTAGCAGGCTCAGGTTGCCCTTTATAAGGAAGGTAATAAGATCTGCAAAATTTAATTATCAATGCAAAAGTGGTTAAATGCTCATCATTCACATCTGGTCTGACCATCTGTATAAATCTACACAGATGTTACCTATTGCAAAGCAGAACTACTGTTGAGCAAGAGGAGTTTTAATTTGAGTTATATTTTATTCATTCCAAACTTAATTAGATCAATGTAGACAGCAGTTTATGTATTTGGCATTTTGCAAAAAAAAAAGTACTTTTCCTTGTCCGTTTGAAATAGAGATGGTTAAATAGTAATACTTGGAACTTGCTGTACAACTGCCTTATGGAGCAGTTGTAATCTGGTCTGTAATGGACATTGAGAGATTGATGCTTGAATGAGTAGAGAGAGATCTCAAAGAAAGTTATAGAGATAGGAAAGTACAAGCCAAACAGATTAGTCAATCTCAACCATGCTGGCATTTCAATTTGCTGAAACACTATGTTATATGAATGTTCTTCTGTAGGCATTATCCCTAAACTAGATTTAAGTGGATGTGGGAAATGTTACACATTTTGCATTTCTTTTGACCTCTCCCAGTGTTGTAGGTGGTGATGGTGCAATAAAATCCACAGCATAAAGAAAGGCATATCTCCTCATTTTTAAAACTAAAATGAAGAGAACAATTCCATTGTTTCCTTCCAAAAGTAATAGTGAACAGTAATTGTGAGGGAACTGATGTCATTGACACCAATGGCCATTTCACATTACACATGGTGTTAAAACCACCTTTATTAGCAGTATTATACAACCAATGCGGCTGCTTCCAGCATGATTGCTGATTCCCCATCTCAGCTGTACATCCCCCTCCACCCATCATTATCCACAAATGTACTGGAGGTCATTACGCATCTCAGGGTAGCAACTAGAAGTTACAGCTTCCTGACCCTATCTTAATGAAGCCAAGAACCAATTTGCTGGGCTTACTGATCACTTAATGGAACTAATTTCAAGGCCTTTACTACTCTCATATGGTATGACACTATCTTGAACTTGCAGTTATTAGAGGTCATTAACAATATGCTGGTTTCTTTAATCCATACTAATGCATTATTGGGATTCAAAATTCAAGTAGTTTCAATGGCTTTCTAACAAATGCTAAACAAAGTATCAATAAGAGCTCAAAAGATAAATCAGGAATCTAGATATTTATAGGAAGGTAGAGAGGTTGACAGTCAAAACAAAAGTGGGCAGAGGACATAGGGATGTCCCATCAGTTTTAACAGTAGGATTGCATTTGAAGCTTAAGGCTTTTCTCCCTCTTGGCAGTCGACCAGAAGGACAGCTTTATCAACAAATGATAAAACTCACAAATGACAGGACAGTTCCCAGCATTCAGGAGGTGATGGGAGAAAAAGAATTGGCACTTGGATGGAGAAAAGTTGGCACTCCAATGTGGTCTGCAGTCAGGAAAGCTGGGAGGAGTCTGAAGTTGGGGGCTAGGTTGATGGTTTTCTTGAGTTGGAGGATATACTGCTCCTTCTGGCCACAGTGCTGAGAAAGCCCTTTATCTTGGAGAGTGCCTCAGTTTCCAGCTCTCTCGTCCCTGTGGGAGCCTAACTCAGCAAGCGTCAATTCCAAATTAGGGTCCCATATGGACCTGCTTTTTCAAGGATATGGCACCATGATATTCACCAGTGTAACAATCAAATTGGGTACTTGTGGGGCTATTTGGGAATCACTCTGTGTGGCACCTTGCTTTTTAATCTCTTCACCCCCAAACTCTTCACAATCTTGGGGAATTAACATCTAGGCTGACGTTTTTATATGCAAGAATGGGTTAATTTAGTTGCAGGAGAAATGAGAGAAGAAATGGGGAAAGAGAAAACTTTATACTGCACATTTTGCAACCTCAAGGTATTCAATACATGTTATACCCAGTGGAGTACTTAATGAAATGTAATCATGTAGAGATATGTAGCAGTCAATTTTAGCCAAGGCATGGGCAGAAATCTGTCTTACTTGATTTGAGCCAAGGTATCTTGCACTCTCACCTAAGAGAACCTTCACAGTGGCACACTAATATTTCATCAAAAAAGATGGTTCACAAATAGTTGTTTGGTAGCAGAAAAGTTGAGTTTTGCTGAACAAAGACACATTTTATTGAAACTTTTTGCTCATCAGGACAATTTGCTGGAATAGAAATAAAGAGAAAACCCAACATTTCCACTTAATGGAGGGAAGAATGCGGATTGGTTGGCAAGTGGACTCTGCTTGCTAGACGTAGTGCCATGGAAAATGCATGGCTCACTGCATCCATCTATGTACGACACACAAAAGTGATATTCCTTTATGTACTCTCGTATTAGTAGATTATAAGACTGATTCTGCACAACACGAGCTGGCCAAACATTTGGCTAAATTGCAGCAACCAGATTTGCACATGTTTTTCACTTACAGTGAAGAATTCTTTCGTACTTGTGCAAATTTTGTTGGACTTGCATCTCAATAGCAGTGCAGAGTCCATGTTTTTGTTTGACATTGCTAGTCCATCCAACAATATACCACTCAAAGATGCAAAACGTATCTGCACTGCAGAATTATATCAGTGATCTAGACCTGTCACAATTAAGAGAATCAGAAATTATTGAACTTGTGAACTCAACATCTTGCGTAGCTTGGTTCAGTTTCAACAACGTGATTTCTAGTCAAAAATGGTTTTTCCACAGACTTTCCACTTGGCCCAGCTCTTGCAAACATCTGTGTTGGATTTCATGAGAAATTTGCATTGGACAGAATGCTACCTAACTCTTATCCCTTGCATTTTTCCAATATCTTGGTGATATGTTTACTACATTTGAATCCATAGCTACATACAAGTCCCTTACATATCTTTGTGGGCTCCAAACTGTGCTCAAAATCATGCTTAAGACGTATCAGTACCCTTTCCTTGTTGTCCTATGTGAAAAACCAGTGAAGTGATTCACTGTGGCTGTATACTGTAAACCTACACTTTCTGATCATTATACATATTGGGATTCTTAGAGTTCCACATGTCATAAGACTGGCTGTTTCATGCTACTAATCTGCAGTAGCATCATGTGGTGTTTGCCACTAACACGATGCTACTGTCAAGTCAAAAGGATGCTCTGTTAATCATCTAAAAAAGTTAATTGTTATATGAATTTGACTGCCTCAGTGATGCCAGGAAGAGAGGCCATATGTCCAAAAGACCGACAGATCATATGAAATATCATATGCATTTGATTGGCTGGTGTCACGGTATCTCAGGGGTTAGCACTGCTGCCTCACAGCCCTAAAGACCTGGGTTTAATTCCAGACTTGAGTGACTGTCTGTGTGGTGGGCCTCTACTGGGTGATCTGGTTTCCTCCCAAATTCTAAAGATGTGCAGCTTTGGTAGATTGACCATGCTAAATTGCCCTGTAATGTATAGGCTAGGTGGGTTAGCACTGGCAAATGGGAAGTTGAAGGGATAGACCAGGGGGCTGGGTCTGGATGGGATGCTCTTCAGAGGGTTGGTGCACACAATGGGCTGAATGACCTTTTCCTACATGTAGGAAGCCTATGATTCTACGGCAACAAGCACGGTATGCTCAACCGCCGTGTACTTGCACAAAACGCAACAGTGTTAAACATTACATGTGATTCTGCAACTGGACAACATTTGCTGGATAATTAAGCCTCTCCGGTTGAGGATTGTCAATCAGACTGGCAGTATGGAGAACCGACAGATACTGGAAGGTGCATATATTAATATAAAGGATCCTGTTATTTCAAAAGGAAAGTACATTTGCATGCACTTCACCTATTTCAGTACAACAAAACTGATGGCAGCCATTAGCTCATTCACTACTTGGAGTAATTACCCAACAAATCAAAGTCAAGTCTGCTGATTTAAAGTCTAAACAAAGCCTGGCAGTTACTTGTCAATCCTCATTAGCAGCATTCTCTAATGCACTGTCTCTACCAGTCAGAGGCAGATTACAAAAATAATTCACAATTTCCTCTCATTAATGTTGATTTTCATCTTTACTGGTATTCTTGTGAATTGACCCAAAGAAAAGCTTCAACAAAAATGTCTTTTCTTCAGCAACATATGATTCCAGTTACACTGTCGTGTTTCCCTCAAAATAAACTAGAAAATTAACAAACAGTGGTTTTTCTGCTGGAAAACAAACAGTGTGAACACAATCAGTAAGAAGCAGCCAGTTCAAAATGTGCTGGACCTCCTTGAAATGAGTTCCATTTTCGCATTTTGATGATAGCGTCATTTGCAATTTAAATCTACTCCAAATGATGACTATCATCATTTTAAAAAGAATGATTACGAAGCTACTGCCGGATCTCTGCCAATCTTTTTTTCTTTAGACCCAAATAACTAAGCAGATTGTACAGAGTTGAGCGCTGCCATCAACCTACAGGCTGACCTGTTTCCTAGGCAGCAGATGGCGCAGGGATAAATTCTGCAAACCCCTCATCACATCTCATGGATATTCTTATCAAATACAGCACAAAGAGATGTTGGATTGACTGGGTTGTGTGAGATAATATGCTTATTTATTTTTAAAATGTGAATGAAATGAATCTACATAATAAGATTATCTCTGCCTATTTAGACATTTTAATGTACTTGTATACAAAACTAAAATGTAAACCTTTAAAGATTTCTATTAATGTAGAAAACAACATTTTTTAGACAGGTTTAACTGGATGGAATTTATTTATATCTTATTTATAATTTTGAGCAGCTGCCTGTTCTGACACGTTCATTACTAAAATTTTTATTACCACAGAGACCTTCAGCCATCAAAGTCTCACTTTCAATTTGCTGTGTTTACTTACTCACAGGATGAGGCCATCATTGGCTAAGCCAGCACTTACTGTCCATCCTTAATTGCCCAGAGGGCAGTTAAGAGTCAACCACAATTTCATCTATATTTTCTTTTAACTTAGTCCTACACCTAAATAGTAAATTGAAAGACAGATTTGGGGTTTGTAGAGAATTTAAAAAGTCAATCACAGCCCCCATTTCACAAATTCTAGAAAAAAATTTCATCATAAACAATACTCAAGTCACACATCACCTCAGTATCTGCAATTCTCATTAAGTTAAGCATCACACATTTTGAAGCTGTAACCGAAGATTTCTGCCACTTTCAAAATCTGTAAACCCCTCAAAGGACAGGGTTCACATGAAGAAGACAAATGTATAGAGAGTTATGAAATGGGATTAAAACATGCTAGAAGACCTTCTGACATAAAACAGAATGCTATGAGATACTCAGAAATACTGCTTCATCTAAAAGTGCATCAGATAAAATCTTGAAAGTAGACTCAATGAGCTCTTAAATATGTATGCTAAAGAGGATATTTTCTTGTGAGCAAAATCAGTTATTATTGGATTTTAGGCAGTAGGACATGGTCACAAAAAAAAAGTCTGTGTAGTTAATGCGCAGCTTTCTTTTAAAGATATATTAATCTGCGTACAAACATTGCCAGTCATTTTGTACTGAAGTCTTCATTGTGCCAAACCCAGTATATGACAGTATCACTGAAAGCAGAATCTGATATCAGACTGTTTGCCAGCAGATATCATTATTTTTGGGGAGTTAAAGAAGGGGCAATCTGATGAAACATGAAACAACATTTAACTTTGTGTTACTAACTTTAATCAAGTTAGCACAATCTATAAAAAAAAGTTAACCTTTCCTATCTTTCACCTTCAGACCTCCTAACACATTCATCATTCCCCTCATTCATTTTGTTAAAGCTTTTGGAATAGCGATTACCCCCTGATGTGTCCAATATTAGGGTCCCTTCAAACAACAGTCTTTTGATTTGATTAGGGGCTTCTTGGGCTTTGTCAAAATGTAATCTTTCAGAACAAGGTTTAACCCTTTAACCGGAGCTTCATTCTTCAGACATTAAAAAAAGCATCGACTAAACTTCAATTCTCTCTGACAATGATTGATTCAATGGCATTGTTCAAAGTAAAATATCACAAGAATCTATTCATTCATGACTATTTGCAACAACCTTTGATTGGACTTTTGAATGTAGTCTCTTCTACCTTAAAATATTATAACACACCTAAATTTGTATCAAAATTGTATCTATTTGAGAAATAAAATAATGATAATCTAGTTGAATTAATAACTGGTGCTTGCTACTGCATCTCCTGACATCATACAAAATAACATTTCTCTTCTTGGCTTTATCACCAAATATATTTTAAAATTATCTGATTAAAACATGAGCCACAAGCTAGAATAAAACTAAGGTCCATTTTTAGTGTAGTTAAATAGGAGTAAAGAATGGTTATACGTTGGTGAAGGTGGAAATAGTTTGTGTCACTCATTGTTTTATCACAAGAGTTCAGCATTTAATCTTCTCAAGAAAAGAACGCCTTGTTGGCATTCTATGTTTGGAATGTATGTAGTTTGGATTATAGGAGAGCAATTATCTTTGCAGTGGCACATGTTTTTTGTGAACAAAAGCAGCTCAATCATCCCAAAGACTGAATCATATATCTGCAATTCTGTAAACCCAGCATAAATAATAATCGCCAGGCATTAAAACTCTTTAAATGAAGATTTTATTTGTTTAAGGCATTGTAAACATTAGGCAAGGCTTAGCCTGGGAACAGACATTGTGCTCAACCCCCACTTTCCCAGTGGACCTATTGAATAGAAAAATGTCGCCATCTCTATTTGCATCACAGCAGGGTATAGTAAACTACAGCTCGGGACACGTCTGGTCTCGAACTAGATCTAATATGCAGTGCTAATGAAACACAAAATAAGATAATTCTATGAGTAAATCGTGTGTTTGCAACGATCTATTTGGAGTAAATGACTTTGATTTTCTTTAAGTGACAAGAGTAAGGCAATATCCACCGCACAAAAGAAAGCAGGAATCACAATGAAGCAATTAATCCTTCAACTCTACACCAATGAAACGGTCACACAGCAAGTTAAAAATAACCAAAATAGGAAAAAAGTAAGAAATCACTGTTTCGGAAATAGTCTAGAAACTGATTTACAAATTCAAAGTCACGTGCAAAAAGAATAGAATATTCCCTATCTAATTAGCCCTTCATTTTTCTCGTTCCTATGACTGGAATAGAAGGAGTTAAATCCAGAAATTTGTCTCACATCCTTTTTTTTTGCCAGTTTCTCTTTGCCCGAACCCAGAGTTAAAATTCGTACAAGTACCTGGACACTGCAACATTCCAGCAGCAAATGTCACGAGTGCCTCCCACAAACCCACTCCAACAGAAGTTTACTTGATGCAAAAAAAAAGAGCAAAAACATATCATAGAATCAGATCCCACCACAAATTCAACAATCAGCCCCCAACCCAACTGATATTTTGGAAACACTCCCATCAATCAGGGCAAAATGTTACTGAGGTAGTTGGCAATTCATTTAATTTACTGCACAAAAGGAAATATTTTGGGTCTTTGTCCAGCAGCTCCAACTTTATAATTTATGTCCTACAAACAAAACTGCTAACTGCTATCAATAAGGTCCTCCAATCTTAGTTTTAATTTCTCTAACTTGCATTTTATCTTTGTGAAAGGGAGGTGCATGAAATGCAGCATTGTGTGAAAATGATTCGACACAATAATGATCCATCTGCATCCAATTCATCCCTCATACATATTATTTTCTTGATGCACTTCTTCCTAGTTGCATTTAACTAAAGTTTTGGGAAAGTGAGCAGTTTAGTAAATCGTTCAGGTTTTATCAGAAAATGATACGAAATAAATTTAAAACTGATTAATTTACCCAAGAAGTTCCCACTAATCCTTTTACAGTAACTCAATGGTAGTCAGGCTTGCAGACCAGGAGAATCCTCGATCCAATGCCTCGTCTTAGATGTTGATTGGATTTAATTTGCAATTTTTACTGGGGTGCTACAATATGTATTCCTGACTTTGGGGAGGGAAATTCAAACAGAATTCCTGTTTCCCACAACTATCCATTGAATTTTACTCGAGTTAAAGAAATGGAGTTTTCAGTGAATAAGGATCAAACGAGTCTGTGATATAAGATATACACACACACACACACACACACAGAAGCAGCAGCAGACTGTTTGGCCAATAGCGTGTGCTCCACTATTTAATGAGATCATGTGTGCTCTGGTAATCCTCAAATCTCTCTTCTGATTTTTCACTATTATCCTTGATTCCCTTACTGATGAACCACGAATATACGTAATGACACATCCTCCACAGACCTCTGTGGTAAAGAATTCCATAGATTCACGACATTCTAACAGCAGTAGTTCTTCCTGATCTCTGTCCTAACTGGGTGGTCTCTTACTCTGAGATTATGCCTTTACTCCTGGACTCTCTTGCCAGGGGAAATGACCTCTCCAAATCTTCCCCTTTTTGGCCTGTAAAGGTCTTGTCAGTTTCAATAATGTTGCCTCTCATTCTTTTAAACTCCAATCAGCACAGACCTAATCTACTCCACCTCTCCTCCCTAACATAATCCATCCACGCCTGATATCAACAGAACAAAACTGTTGACAGTATTCTAGATGTTACCTGACTAGTGGCTTTCAGCAAACCTCCTTATTTGTATACACCATTCCCTTTGAAATAAAAGCTAACAATCCATTTGCTTTCCCCATTATCTAGCATTTTGTGATTTATACATGAGGTTTCCTAAATCCCGCAGCTTTCTCCCAAGTCAATCTACCTACATTATCCCTTTGATAGCAATGATGCTGCTGCCATACCAGTACTAATTAAGGCTGACTTTGTAGAGGCATCGGAGTACAATAATGACCCATTGATAGAATGCCAATGACAACATCAATACCTCACAGGAAGAGGCAGAGAGAAGAAAAACAAAAAAAAAATGCAATGAGTTGGAATGATGGACCTAGTCCCGATATGCCATTAAGTACTCAATTTAATCAAATTTTAAGGCATTCGTGGTCAGGCCTCAGCACCCATTTGTCCCCCTACAGTAGTTCCTGTGACCTGGAGTGAATGTGAAATATGGAAATAAAGATAATTCGCTTGAACAACATTCTTAAAACAGTTTGAAGGAACAAACTATCTAGTCTCAAGGCACAAAAAGAATGCTCCATCCAGTAATGCAAGCTTAAAATCATTCATCTTTACAATCAAATCCCCATGTAAGGCAAAAATGAATGGCAGGTCCACTAACCTTGTGATTCATAAACATTCCAGTTTCAATTTTAATCCGTGCAGGGTGCTAAAAAAATCACATATTAGCTAAAACCATTTTTTTTCCCAAAAAAGCAGTATTTGCTCTTTGATTTGCAATCAAAATCAAAATTTTCACAACACCAGCAGATGGCAGAAGTTTCAATAGCCATTAGCCAAACCTTTCAACTAATTTTCTTACTTTCAAGGATTATGTTGTTAAAGATCGTTAAAATATAGTCTGCTTTTTGGTCTCTGCGATAACATGGAACTATTTCATTCTTTACATGAACATCTCAAAAAAAAAGTCAATCTTTGAAGTAAAAGCAGCCGTTCCCTTCAATCTGCACTCTTTACAAAACCTTATGCTAAGCAACCAACATTTCCTTGGAAGCCATATTGCCAAAATTGATCTCAAGACAAAAATCTTAACAAGCATCTGAATTGTCCCCACAATTGTGACAATGACAATAACAATAATTTGCCTGGTGGAGTCACACTGCTATGATACCCTGATGTTGTAATGATCTGTCTAATTTCCATTCGTGATTCTTGCCAATTTTGTTAATTTATTTACTCCTTCCGCATGCACTTTTCAAAATTATGTTACCATGACTGAGACTTTAGTAGATAGCAGCGAGTTTTCAGAAGATTTGTAGCTCAGGTGGAGGTGCTGGATGTAAGTTTGCTCGCCAAGCTGGAAGGTTTGTTTTCAGATGTTTCGTCACCATACTAGGTGACATCACTAGTGAACCTCTGGTGAAGCATCGGTGGTATGGCCCACTTTTTATTTGTGTGTTTGGGTTTCCTTGGGTTGGGGATGTCATTTCCTGTGGTGATGCAATTTCCTGTTCTTTTTCTCAGGAGGTGGAAAATGGGATCCAAGTCAATGTGTTTTTTGATTGCATTCTGGTTGGATTGCCATGATTCTAGAAATTTCCGCACGTGTGTCTGTTTGGCATGTCCTAGGACGGCTGTGCTGTCCCAGTCAAAGTGGTGTCTTTCCTCATCCGTATGTAAAGATACTAGTGAGAGTGGGCCATGTCTTTTTGTGGCTAGTTGATGTCCATGTAACCTGGTGGCTAGTTTTCTGCCTGTTTGTCAAATGTAGTGTTTGTTACAATTCTTGCAAGGTATTTAGTAAATGACATTAGTTTTGTTTGTTGTCTGTATAGGGTCTTTCAAGCTCATTAGCTGCTGTTTTAGTGTGTTGGTGGGTTTGTGGGCTATGATGATGCCAAGAGGTCGTAGTAGTCTGACAGTCATTTCAGAGAGGTCTTTGATGGAGGGGAGAGCGGCAAGGGTTTCTAGGCACATTTTGTCTGCTTGTTTGGGTTTGTTGCTGAGAAATCTGTGCACTGTGTTCATTGGGAACCTATTCTTTTAGAATACACTGTATAGGTGATTTTCCTCTGCTCTTCGTAGTTCCTCGACGCTGCGGTGTGTGGTGGCTCATTGAGATAATGTTCTAATGCAGCTCAGTTTGTGGGTGTTGGGATGATTGCTTCTTGTTGCATACAGTTCTGGTCACCACATTACCAAAAGGATGTGGGTACTTTGGAAAAGGTGTAGAGTTGGTTCACTAGGATGTTGCCTGGTCTGGAGGGCACGAGCTTTCAAGAGAGGTGGAGTAGATGAGGATTATTTTCATTAGAAAGACAGATTGAGGGAGGACCTATTTGGAGGTCTACAAAATCATGAGAGATATAGTCAGGGTGGATAGCAAGAAGCTTTTTCCCCAGGGGGACTCAATTACTAGGGGTCTCAAGTTCAAAATGAGGGGGGAAAAGTTTAATGGAAAGTTCTTTATGCAGAGGGTGGTCGGTGCCTGGAACGCATTGCCAGTGGAGATGGTAGAGGTGGGCACGATAGCGTAATTTAAGATGTATCTAGACCGATATGTGAATGGGCAGGGAACAAAGGGATACAGATCCTTAGAAAAAGGCGACAGGTTTAAATAGAGGATCTGAATCAGCACAAAGTTGGAGGGCTGAAGGGCCTGTTCTTGTGCTGTAATTTTCTTTGTTCGCTTGCTCTCTCTGCATGGATGCTGTCTGATGCACTATGATCTCCAACATTTGTTGTTTTCAGTACATATTCCAGCATCTACTGTAATTTGCTCCTAAATTGATTCAGTTTTTCTTTGTTATGACAGTAAGAGAATGTCTGAGAAATTCTTCATTCAGCAATGGTTTTCTTACTGGGTATGACTCACACTTGCTATGTATGATGTCACTGAAGCATGGGGGATTTTTCCCAGAAATTTCAGGTATGAAGGCACAATGCTAAAGTTTCTGGAATTATTTTGTTGCATACAACTATTTCCCTTCTAATATAAATCCATAACATTTTTTCACGGCACAATCATTACACTGAATCTTCACACCAAGCAATGAAACATTTAAGTGCTCCCCATAGTTCTCATTAACTCACTTCACTGGAAAATACAGAGGCATGAGTATTGGATTGAGTTGAACAGAGTATTATTGGTCCATATCGCTACAAGCACAGTCATTACATCATAGGTCACAAAAGTCAGCGTGATTTGAAGTCTTTATTGTAGCTATGTTCAGTACAAAGGACCCTGAATAATTCGAGCAACAAAAAAAAGAGAGGTTATCCTTCAGGAAAATGCTATTTATTCAAAAGAAAAAAATGAGCCTGCTCAGAGCTGATCATTAATGATATCTCTAATAGTGTTTTTAAATAGGCTTTGTATGCATTGGAATAAATTTGCCAATCGAAAAGATGGTCAAAGAGAACGGATCATTATGCAAGGCTTAATTCTGTATGGAGGTAATCAGTTGTTCCATTGTCTCAGTTCATAAATATAGCACAAGTGCCCATGTAAGACAAAAGAGAAGAAAAATTGTCCTAAAAAGGGTTAGTGTCACTAATTGGAGGAGCATTAGTGGACTGGAGTCAGCATACTTTGCCTCAGACAGCACTAGTAGTGTATTCTTTCATTAGTTACAAGCAGCCTCAAGGGGTGGTTTTGTGAGCTAGTGTTTTTTCACTTATTGCTGCAATAAAGAAAAAGATATAGCTTCAAAATGGCAAAACACCACACAAATAATCTTTTCTGTCATCATACTCACCAAGATTGGAAGTCAGTCATCACCTGCTCAACATAAAGCCCAGAAGAAGATAATGACGTTTCCATATTTATTTCAGATTTCAAGTCACCCATTGATCCAACAGCTGCTTCTAGCTGTGCTTCTGCTGCATGTGTGGCAGCATCAGGATCTTAGACAGGCAGCTTGTGGATTTTCAGTTAACTTTGTGTAGATTGCAACTTAGCACATGTGAATGTATAGAGAAAAGAAAATTGTACGGATGTTATTCAAGGCCTTTTGAGATGTTCTATTTGGTGCATGTTCAGCTGATTCTAGCTTTGCAGTGCAGTAAAGCTGAGCATTTAGTCAGTACTGCAACTACTAAAGAAAAGCAGGGACTGGATTCTAAATAATCCTATTCAAAAAGCACCACTGAAGGGCAGTGTCCCCTGCTCTTCAAGAGCAAATAAGAGAATCCACCGGCATCAATGTGCAGCTCCACAAAAGAATAGGACACATCTCTGAGAGATACCGTTATGGCAATTAAGCATTTTTAAACCAAAGCATCACTAAATCACCCTCAGATCAATCAGCATTTCTGACGTAAAAACAATAAATATAATTCATAGGTTACAACAGCCTTATTTTTGTTTTTCGTTCCAGTTCAGAAATTACAATAATGCTATTGAAGATAAGAAATATTGTCCTTCAGCAATAGCATATTGTTATTTCAGGATACCACAGGCTTGATGAAAAGTCAGGGCCATTTCTAGCTGCTCGGGCTAACTACACTGTGATGGCTGCTGATGCTGCTGGCCTCGTGAACGAGGTGGGGGATTATGGCTTGAAAGCAAAACAAAACAAAAATTATGCACGACTCACATAGCCTCTGAAGGTTCCTGATTCAGGCTGCTTGCCTGCCCTTGCTGCACAGATTGGGAGCCTCCCATCCTTGGCTTGTCCCTGTACAGAAGCTCCAAGCAGGGCCAGCCTCCTTGTTAGCTCCACCAGCAAAAAGCCCTGAGAGGTCTGACTGTAGGACTTGCGATGCTGCACTGCAGATGGGAACAGCTGCTTGCATTAGTGACAGTATTACTGTAGCGGCTGGTTCTAATCTCTGAACGGCTGCCAGCTCCTGGCATCAAGATTACTAGAAAATTTCCTGACTATTATGGGGTACACAACAATGATGTGCTCAGCCATCGACAAAAGCTAGCACTAAAACAAACCCACACATAGAAAACAATTAATAAAGATGACAAAACACAGGATAAGATGACTCCTCCCTATAAGCACATAACCAGCTCCCTGAACAGCTACATAAAGCAGGTCAGATACAAATTGATGTATGATGAACAATGTATGTTAAATCAATTCATCTCAATGCCAATGTATAATTTCTTTTCCAGGAATTATCAATTGTATACTAAATATTTGTTCTCACAAGCACAGCAGAGTAGAGAAATATTTCCCACAATTATGCATCCCTTTTCAAAATGGAATATTCCGACAAGGGAAGTAGACAGTATTCCAACAGGAGCCAACACACACACAGAGAATTGGAGGTATTTCATCTGTTGTATTTAACTCATTGACTACTGTTGCCAAGGAAACACAATTAACCAGTCCTGCATGAAGAATCCTCAATTATTGTTTAGCTTTAAAGGACCATTGTTCAAAAATACATTTGGCAAATGTTTTCTTTGTTAATGAGGAGGGGGCCAGCAACTGTGGCAATTCTACTACAATGGCTTCACATGATTATTGCAATGAATTCAATTCAAATAATTTCTTTCAAGAAAAAAAAAATTGCTTTTTTAATATGTGGCAAGTAACCTAAAGACTACAAACCTCTTGCCTGTCATTGTTAAAAACAATTGAAACTCGATGATATTATCATGGGACAAATCCTCTTCTGAAGTTTTTTTTCCTGATGGGGTACTCATTAATTCTTCTGCCAAAAGCGGGGCAAAAAGGAGTGCAGTTGACAACAGTTAGTTTTAAGTAATTGGACGTGAGCCTTGCTCATCAAATTTTTATCAAATCCTCTTGAAGGCATAAAATCTTGAAAGCTTCAGGTTTAATCAGTAATCTGACCTGAATGCATTGGTCTCAACCAGGGCAGTGGCAAGAATGCTCCAGTGATTGACCACAGGATCCTAGGTAAGGGAAGGAGTCACAATGGAATGGTCATTAGCAAAACAAGGCTGGATTTACCAATCAAAGATAAATCTAGCTTTACATGTCAATTTAAGATGAGAGGAGGAAAGAAAATTTGGTGCTGGCTGGATGAGGGGAGAGATCCAGATGGCAGGACACAATCATGGAAGAACTATCTTCATGTCATGAAAGTTAGTGGGCAGCAATGGAGTGCAGGTTCATAGCTCCTTGAAAGTGGAGTCACAGGTAGATAGGATAGTGAAGGCGGCATTTGGTGTGCTTTCCTTTATTAGTCAGAGTATGGAGTACAGGAGTTGAAAGGTCATGTGGCTGTACAGGACATTGGTTAGGCCACTGTTGGAATATTGCATGCAATTCTGGTCTCCTTCCTATTGGAAAGATGTTGTGAAACTTGAAAGGGTTCAGAAAAGATTTACAAGGACATTGCCAGGGTTGGAGGATTTAAGCTATAGGGAGAGGCTGAACAGGCTGGGGCTGTTTTCCCTGGAGCGTCAGGGGCTGAGGGGTGACCTTATAGAGGTTTACAAAATTATGAGGGGCATGGATAGGGTAAATAGGCAAAGTCTTTTCCCTGGGGTCAGGGAGTCCAGAACTAGAGGGTATAGGTTTAGGGTGAGAGGGGAAAGATAGAAAAGAGACCAAAGGGGCAACTTTTTCACACAGAGGGTGGTACGTGTATGGAATGAGCTGCCAGAGGATGTGGTGGAGGCTGGTACAATTGCAACATTTAAGAGGCATTTGGATGGCTATATGAATAGGAAGGGTTTGGAGGGATATGGGCTGGGTGCTGGCAGGTGAGACTAGATTGGGTTGGGATATCTGGTCAGCATGGATGGATTGGACTGAAGGGTCTATTTCCATGCTGTACATCGGACTCTAAATTACATTTAATTTTAATTCTCATAAATGTAACACAATGAGCATTTTCATTACTTATGCCACAATATCAAAAAAGTCCCGGTCAGAGGCTATGGTAGTAAAAGGTATTCAAATTGTATTCTAATTCTAATCAGATAGACAATTTGTTCTATGAAACTATGGTTTGTGAAAGGTGACAGCAAGAAGCAGGAAGTTGGGCAGAGATTGCCTGTTAGTTCTGAGCATTCAAGTATTAAAAACTGTAACCTGCCAAGTCTCTCAACTAGCAATATAGCCTTCTCTCCAACAGTACTAACAATATTAAAAATAATCCGTCAGAAGATTCCTGGAACCGAATTCACTGGGAGCTTTGGTGACCAGAGAAAGATGGGCATGTGGATGAATTATATCTATGTTAATGAAACCCCTGTATAGGAGGGTAGCCGTTGATTTAAACTACATTGGGAAGGTGCTCTCGAACTACTGAATTTTTGAAATGCTGATTACTTCAGAGTTTTTGACATTTTGCTTACTTTGTGAAATTTTGTCCCATATATTTGCTAGAAATTCAGCTGTGGTGCAAGCAAAGTTTTTTCAGTGGAAATGCCTTGTGTTATGTGGAAGAAAAGCTGGATGAAAATGGACTACATATATACAGGAAAACATATGTACCATCAAGGAGGAGTTGTCCTTTTAGCCCTGTGAGTCTACTCTGCCAATTAATATGATCATGGCTGATCTGGTTGCAATCTTAAAACCACATTGCTGCCTTCCCCTAATAACCTTTCACCCCTTGGTCACCAAAAGTCTATCAACCTCTTCTCTAAAAATATTCAAAATCTATACTTCCACCATCTGTTCAGGACAAGAGTTCCAAACACTCGCCACCATTTGGGTGGAATCTTACAGGGCTCTGGTGAGATTTGTGGCAGAATCAGACAAGAAGCCCATCAAAGGACTAGCTCGACGTCAGGACCATCTTGTTCCACCTTTTATGCATGTCATAAACGGTGAAGCAAGATTCTCACCAGGCATGGGCAAGTTCCCAATTAAGGAGATGATTTCTTGTTCATTGCCTTGCTGATGGCCCAACTTGCCTCCTTAATATTCAGGCTTTTACTTTACTACACTTACTAAACAAGCGGAACAGATTGTCTATCTGATCACAGTCTAAGGCAACCCTGAACGGGTAGCTAGCGGATTCAGCTTACTGTTTGCTCTGAACAACCTCCAAGCTGCATTCAATCAAACTGCATCTCAAACAAAAAGGTTACAACCCATAGGCACACTCTCCTTGTCCACAGCCATTTATATCTGGCATCTGCCAACACATCGTGACCATCATAACTCTTCACCAACATACTTGCAAGCCACTCAGGAAGCAAAGACTTGCATTGCTGGCCATTCCTGATGAAGGCTTATGCCTGAAACTTCAATTTTCCTGCTCCTCGGATACTGCCCGACTAGCACTATTGTAAGCTTGCTGGCCATACTGACAACTAGCAGTGTGGAGCTGTAGTAGGGACTTTTGCGCAGATGAGCAGGAACCCAACCCTCAGACTGGACCAGCTTGCAACTCAGGGCTGTTCACTGCTTATCTTAACATTTGCTTACTTAGTGCCAACCAGCACACTCCATCCATGACTTGATGCTTTGCCATTACACACCTGTTAATATGTTGGTGATTCAGTATTGAGGTGCTGTTTAGGCAAGCTGCTTGTCAGGCCTAGACATTCATTCTGACCATGTGCACTAATTGGGGATTGTGTCTCTGGGATGAGAAGAAACCATGCAAACACAGTAAAGAGGCACACATATGCTGAACTGCCATAACTGTCTGCCTGGACACATTTCCATAACAGCATGAACTTTAATGTGATTAGTTTTGGATTTTTTTTTCGTTTAGGCACTGATCGGAGTCTTAGAATAGATTCTTAGAAGAAATGGATTTGTTTCTTGTCAAAAGAAATGATTCCCCTCTTACATTACACTAAAAGTTTCTGGATCCAAATGAGAAAAAAAAAGAGCACGAATTGTTCAGAATCAGTACAATGACAGCCATCTGACCTTAGGAGTTTCATGGAGGAGATGCCACTTACCCCTTACCAGAGTGTCTCACCTGCAGAAAGAAGTTGGTAAATAGTTGAGTTGAGCCATTTTTGAAAATATGCCTATGCTCGCAATCAAAGGTGTTGTGATTTAATGGAAGATTGGAAACATTAATGCTTCTTCAGCTTGTCGTATGCACTATGGTGCAAAAGTGTTTAGCAATGGCATTAGCATAATGAATGCAAGTACAGAGGAACCTCGATTATCCGGTATTCAATTATCTGAATATCCGGCAAAATTGCAATGTCCTGAAACTCATCTACACGATGTCATCTGGCATTCAATTATCCAGAATTTGATTAACCAAATGAAATACTCACCATCCGTGTCCTTCGACTAATCAGGGTTCCTCTGTAAATGTCATGTTTATTAGCAATCAATTCAGCTGATAAGAGTGGATGTGCCATGGAATTTTTTTGTCTTATTAAAGTGTGCCTAGATACTGAAAAAGGTTTGGAACCACAGTGTAGACCCTTGCACCATCTCTTTTTAGGAAGACCTGGCACACCTTCTGCCATTGTTGTAGTTCTGTTCACCGAGCTGGGAAGGTGTTACAGACATTTCATCCCGTCTAGGTGACATCCTCAGTGCTTGGGAGTCTCCTGTGAAGCGCTTCTGTGAGGTTTCCTCCGGCATTTAGTGGTTTGTCTCTGCCGCTTCTGGTTGTCAGTTCCAGCTGTCTGCTGCAGTGGCCGGTATATTGGGTCCAGGTCGATGTGTTCGTTGATGACACTCGTCCACAGATTCTACGTCTCTAGGAATTCCCTGGCTGTTCTGTGTTTGGCTTGTCCTATAATAGTAGTGTTGTCCCAGTCGATCTCATGTTGCTTGTCATCTGTGTGGGGCTACTAAGGATAGCTGGTCATGTCATTTCGTGGCTAGTTGGTGTTCATGGATATGGATCGTTAGCGGTCTTCCTGTTTGTCCTATGTAGTGTTTTGTGCAGTCCTTGCATGGGATTTTGTACGCTACGTTGGTTTTGCTCATGCTGGGTATCGGGTCCTTTGTCCTGGTGAGTTGTTGTCAGAGAGTGGCTGTTCATTTGTGTGCTGTTAGGAGTCCTAGTGGTCATAGTAGTCTGGCTGTTAGTTCAGAAATGTTCTTGATTTATGGTAACGTGGCTAGTCCTTTGGGTTGTGGCATGTCCTCATTCCATTGTCTTTCCCTTAGGCATCTGTTGATGAACAGCCAGGGAATTCCAAGAGGCATGGCACTCATCCACAGATTCAATCAATAAGCACATCGACCTGCACCCAATATACCGGCCACTGCAGCGGACAGCTGGAACTGACAACTGGAAGCAGCAGAGACAAACCACTATAAATGCCGGAGGAAACATCACAGAAGCACTTCACAGGAGGCTCCCAAGCACTGAGGAGGTCACCTAGACTGGGGACGAAACGTCTGCAACACAAATTCCCAGCTCGGCGGACAGAAACACAACGAGCACCCGAGCCACAAATCTTCTCAAACTTTGAACACCTTCTGCCACTCAGGCACTAGAAGGGTCAGCAGCAGGCCCAAGAACAAAGGACCAGAGGCTTGCAGCTCTTCTATACTCAACAACATCAGCAGGGGAGGCAGTGGCAAGGTCTCAGATTGTGCAGGGACCTAGGCACAGGCGAGCAATAATGCAAATGCAGTCACAGGATATGGGAGCACACAAAAGCATCAACTGGTTCAAGAGGAGGATGGCTCACACTAGGCCAGATCTTCCAATATCAAGTCCCCTCATCAGGGACTGCTTGCTTTCAAATGGGGGATTCCCCTTGGAGCTAGCATGTTCCCTACCCAACCCTCCTACTCACCCCCATGTCCCCTAGTGCTGGGTTAATACCAGTGGCAACAGGTTGAGGCCCAAGTGGAAATGACATCTATGGACTTAATCATGAAAGTGGCAGGGTGGTACTTCCACCAAACACACAGTGGGGAAGGGCACAAAATTATGCCCACTGCTCAAAGTCAAGGGCATTACTGAAAGCAGCTATGGGACCACTCACTCAATCTACTGCACACAACTGTGTCCTTGAAATTCAACAGTCAATACGTGAACACACAGGTCAACTAGAATCTGTAACTTAGAATCACATGAACCAATGCAACTTCTCAGGCAGCTGTTTTTCAACTGCGCTTTGGATATTTAAAGAAGGCAGAAATCAAGCATGACTTCTCAGAGTACAAGAATGAGGCAGGGAGCCTCTAGGATGGAGATATAAATAGGAGAGGGGTGGGGCTGGGGAGAAGGTAGCCAAGAGTACAATAGGTGGATGAAGGTGATAGGTCAGAGAGGAGGGTGTAGTGGATAGGTGGGAAGGAAGATTGGCAGGGACAGGTCATGAGGATGATGCTGAGCTGGCAGGTTGGAACTGAGGTAAGGTGGGGGGAGGGGAAATGCAAGTCTGAAAAGAGTTTAGCATTCAGCTTCAGTCATGGTTTAACAGGGCGAGGGGAAGAACTACTTGGAATACACAGTAGGTCCTAGTGCTTGGGGTAATGAAATGCTAGATAGCTTTACCCTGGCAGCTATGAAGAAGAGTCATCTAGACTTGAAATGCTTCCCTGGTTTCTCTCTCCATGGATGCTGCCTGACCCGCCGTGATTTCCAGCATTGTTTTTTGTTTTCTTTACCCTGGCAGACTTACTCACTTAAACCTAATTATCATGTGTTCTTTGACTGTCAGACACAACATTTTCTATCTGTCTATTACCTCAAGCTAAGGGAATAGACTTCCTATTGCGAAATTGTCTTGAGATCCTAAACAAGGCAAATAGTACTATCAGCACTTCTTGCGCAAATACCTCCTTAGCAGCATCACAAAATCGAAGTGTTCTTGCTCTTGGTCAGTCCTATTCAGGTTTACAGCCAAGATGGATTCAGAGCTAGGTAGTTGAACCACCTGAAGGAGCAGCGCTCCGAAAGCTAGTGCTTCCAATTAAACCTGTTGGACTATAACCTGGTGTTGTGAGATTTTTAACTTTGTACACCCCAGTCCAACACCAGCATCTCAATCACATGTAAGGTCACCATGTCTGTTCCCTGCTGAAAGTGAGCTTCTGATTAAAGATGGATGCAGAATACAAAATGAAATGAGGCCAACCATGGGAAATCTGGTGAGTTCAGCTCAGCAAACCCACAATTTTTCATTTTCCCATCCTGCACAGACCATAGAATCGGAAAATTGGCCCCTAGAGGAACTGAGTTCTTGTCCAATTAACTCATAACGACCAGACTTTCAATTACTTTATTTTCCCTATTTTTGCTTTGTTTTGGCATAGAACTGAAGATACATTCAGCAATAACATTTTATAACCTGCAGTTGGCATAACTCAGTTAGGAATGAAAACATTGGTTTCCATGGACACCAGACATATACTTTGTGTGCAAAAGCTAATGCGATCACATAACTACTCAATCGTATTCAGGAGATATTCCACATTACAACTAAACAATGGCAAGAGTATAAACGTTTTAAGTTACATTGGTCACCTCATCCACTAATTGTTAAGTAATCATTAGAAAGACCAGACTTTGTACTTGCAAGTAAAGAAAGCTGTTCGCTAAAGTAGAGATAATGTTATGAACAGATTATGGACCTTGACTAAGATGAGTTAAAAATAATGTGGACCTTTGAATCAAGTATATGAAATTAAAATCCTTATTGTTGATCTCTTACACACAGTGTGTGTAGAATAGACCAAGGCATATTACCAGATCTGTATATTTGATAGATTAGGATTCCTGGTGATAACAATGGGCCAACAAAATAGATCAAAATGACCATACACCAGGAAGTTAATCATTAATGGTTATTGTTCCTCTTGTGATATTTTACTGATGATCCTGTTGATTTTTCACTGAAAAAAATGTATTCATTGATCATACTTGTGAAGAAAAGCCTCTCTCTGACTCTATAACATACACACAAAAAAAAAATCAATGGAATCGGGCCAAAGGAAAAGCTCAACGAAATCCATTCGATTCAAAGTCAAACAATATTTTTGACATTCAGGTAAGTAATGGCTTTTTTAAAATCGTTGAGACTTTTCTATATAGAAGGAGGAGGAGTTTATACTTAATATGAACTGAAGCATTTGCAAACAAATCACATTTATAAAGAGCAGTGTAATTCAATGATATCACAGTTTGCTGAATTACATTTCAAAGCAGAGGTGAGAGGAGATTATTGTGCACACAGGCTGTTTGACTGCTGCTGCCTCTCCTTAGGGGTCTGAGACTGCACAAAGGATGTCTTGCCGTCATGCATTTTTAACCCTTTGATGACTTCATCTAGATTTCTGGGCTGCAACTCCGTCCCCACGCCGAACCCAACCCCCGCTCTGATCTCCATCCCCACTCCTAGCTCCTAGCTCCCAGCCCTGCTGCATTTTCACCATCCCTCCAGAACTACCCCTCTCGGAGGATGAAAGATCAGTCCTCGGCAGAGGCCTCACCTTCATTCCCCTATGCTCTCGGATTAACGAGTTCAACACACGACGAGACATCGAACAATTGTTCCGCCGCCTTTGCCTCCACACCTACTTCTTCAACCAGGATTCTTGCCCACCCTCTGATGACCCCTTCTCCCACCTCCAACACACCCCATCCACCTGGACACCCCGTGCTGGCTTCTTACCTGCCCTCGATCTCTTCATAGCCAACTGCCGCCGCGACATTAACCACCTCAACCTCTCCACCCCCTCACCCACTCCAACCTCTCACCCTCGGAACGTGCAGCCCTCCACTCCCTCTGTTCCAACCCCAACCTCACTATCAAACTGGCAGACAAGGGAGGCACGATAGTAGTTTGGCGCACCAATCTTTACACAGCTGAGGCTAAACGCCAGCTCGCGGACACCTCCTCCTTCTGACCCCTTGACCATGACCCCACCTCCCACCACCAAACCATCATCTCCCAGACCATCCATAACCTCATCACCTCAGGAGATCTCCCATTCACCGCCTCCAACCTCAGTCCCACAACCCCGCACCGCCCGTTTCTACCTCCTGCCCAAAATCCACAAACCTGACTGCCCCACCCGACCCATTGTCTCAGCCTGCTCCTGCCCCACCGAACTCATCTCTGCATACCTCGACACGGCCCTGTTCCCCTTAGTCAAGAACTCCCCACCTACCTTCAGGACACCACCCACACTCTCCACTATTGTTGCTTCCCCAGTCCCCAGCGCCTTATCTTCACCATGGACATCCAGTCCCTGTACACCTCCATCCCCCATCACGAAGGACTCAAAGCCCTCCCCTCCTTCCTTTCCCACCGTACCAACCAGTACCCTTCCACTGACACCCTCCTTCGACTGACTGAACTGGTCCTCCCCCTGAACAACTTCTCTTTCCAATCCTCCCACTTCCTCCAAACCAAAGGAGTAGCCATGGGCACCCGATTGGGCCCCTGCTATGCCTGCCTTTTCTTAGGATATGTGGAACAGTTCATCTTCCGCAGCTACACTGGCCCCACCCCTCACCTTTTCCTCCGCTACAATCGATGACTGTATCGGCGCTGCCTCGTGCTCCCACGTGGAGGTTGAACAGTTCATCCACTTTACTAACACCTTCCACCCAGACCTCAAATTTACCTGGACCGTCTCAGACTCCTCCCTCCCCTTCCTAGACCTCCCCATTTCTATCTCGGGCGACCGAATCAACACAGACATTTACTATAAAGCGACCAACTCCCACAGCTACCTCGACTACACCTCCTCCCACCCTGCCCCCTGTAAAAATGCCATCCCATATTCCCAATTCCTTTATCTCCACCGCATCTGCTCCCAGGAGGACCAGTTCCAATACCGAACGACGCAGATGGCCTCCTTCTTCAAAGACCGCAATTTCCCCCCAGACACGGTCGCCGATGCTCTCCACCGCATCGCCTCCACTTCCCGCTCCTCTGCCCTTGAGCCCCGCCCATCCAATCGCCACCAGGACAGAACCCCACTGGTCCTCCCCTACCACCCCACCAACCTCCATGTACATCGTATCATCCATCGTCATTTCCGCCACCTCCAAAACAGACCCCACCACCAGGGATATATTTCCCTCCCCCCTCTCATCAACATTCCGAAAAGACCACTCCCTCCGTGACTCCCTCGTCAGGTCCACACCCCTCACCAACCCAATCTCCACTCCTGACACCTTCTCCTGCAACCGCAAGAAATGCAAAAACTTGCACCCACACCTCCCCCCAAGGCCCCAAGGGATCCTTCCATATCCGCCACAAATTCACCTGCACCTCCACACACATCATTTACTGCATCCGCTGCACACAATGTGGCCTCCTCTATATTGGGGAGACAGGCCACCTACTTGCGGAACATTTCAGAGTACACCTCTGGGACACCCAGACCAACCAACCCAACCACCCCGTGGCTCAACACTTCAACTCCCTCTCCCACTCCACCAAGGACATGCAGGTCCTTGGACTCCTCCATCGCCAGACCATAGCAACACGACGGCTGGAGGAAGAGCACCTCATCTTCCGCCTAGGAACCCTCCAACCACAAGGGATGAACTCCGATTTCTCCAGTTTCCTCATTTCCCCTCCCCCCACCTTGTCTCAGTCCCAACCCTCAAACTCAGCACCACCTTCCTAACCTGCAATCTTCTTCCTGACCTCTCTGCCCCACCCACTCCGGCCTATCACCCTCACCTTAACCTCCTTCCACCTATCGCATTTCCAACGCCCCTCCCCCAAGTCCCTCCTCCCTACCTTTTATCTTAGCCTGCTTGGCACACTTTCCTCATTCCTGAAGAAGGGCTCATGCCCGAAACGTCGATTCGCCTGTTCCTTGGATGCTGCCTGACCTGCTGCGCTTTTCCAGCAACACATTTTCAGCTGCAGTTTTTCTTTCCCTCTGTTCACCTAAAAATCCAATTTGATCTGTAGTTTTATATGTACCTATTCTTTTTTCTCTGGCAAGCTGTTTTACACACTTCAGCCAACAAAGTGCTGAAGTTTAAAAGCTATGAAACTGTATTTAGGACAGGATGGTGGTCACCCATAGTGGTGAGCTGGTGTCACATGCTGTATCTGCACATGCACAGATATTATTCTGTTGTTATGCATAATCACACCAGTGGTTCAAACATTGAGTGTTGCTCAAGTGGTAAAGGTAGCATGATAAAGACTTTTATTGTAAAAAGAGCACTGGGATTCCAGTGGGGGAACGGTGACCACAGCCTGTTAAATTGGCAAAGAACACGGAGAAATGTGAGCTGGTGACAAAGTAGTGAGTGGCAACATATTTGAAGGCATGAGTGTAATATGTGCTTAAATGTTCTTCTTTATTTATAGTAGAGAGATATAGTGGATGAAACTTGGTCATTCTGCCAAGGCGGCGGTCCTGGAGTTTGCTGCCAATGAATGGAGGCAACCTATAGGCCAAGATGAGGTTGGACAAAGTTCCTTTGGTAGAGAGATGCCAAGGGCTCATATCTGTCAATTTCTGTAAATAGTGCTGAGGAGGGTGTGGGAGTATAAACAGGGCAAGCTGAAATAAAGGTAGTATTACAACTTTGGAGTTTTGTTGACTTCAGGAAGGAAACTGCTTCAATGTTGAAAGGTCTACAGTTTAGACATTGGTTCACATCTCCCAATGGTTTCAGTGGTTGTTTTGAGGAAGTGTGTTGCTGCAAACTAATCTTTAAAAGGATAATGATGCTTCCAATTCTCCTTTTTAGTTTCTTGCACTGCACAATCTAGCCCTAAAAAGACAAGCTGTTACCATTGAGAAACAGGCAGCTTCAGAGGATGCAGTGCCGCATCTTAGCTACACATCTAGTACTAGCTCAGATGCAATCAATGCAGCAAGTACACATGACTCAACTGTAAAACAATGGAAGCACTGGTAATGCACATCACAGTTGCAAGAGCAACTGTAAGAGACCAAGACAGTGCAGGTATCTGGCACTCATATTTTCTGGAGTCAACCTGGATGTAGAGTCCATATCTGACGATGAACCTGTGGAATTATCCATCAGGCAGATGGTGTTAGACATATTATGCAAGTTAGATGGTGATGCGGGAGAGAATCCAATGGGTTGGGGAGTCCTTGCAGACCACGAGCACAGTGACCACCCATTCTTCAGATCAAATAGCTTCCTCCATTGAAAGACGGGTGACATCCATGAAGGCCCAAATCAAGCAGCTCACCTGATCAGATATTGGGTATGTATGCTGACCGAGGAGATCTGTTACCAGGTTCAGGGCAATAGGGAGCGGAGGAGCTGGGTTTCTCTCAAACCAGGAAGGGTCAAATGGAAGCTCGAGAAGCAGATGAGCAGCTGCAGTTGCCATTGAGGGCCCTTTCCCAGGGTACCAGAGCCTGTTTAACTGAACTGGCCCCTTACATCTCATTCAGTTTTCCCTTTTGATTTATCCCTCAACTGTGTTGGTTTGTCTATTTGTTTTTGTATCAGTTAGAGCTAGAATTAAAGAGGAATGGGTTCAAAACTTAGGTATTAATAAGATTACCTTGTAATTTAACTTTGATCTGCTCAAGCTACTGTATTGATTAAAATATAGATTTTTTTTGTTCACACTATAAACCTAGAGTCTGATTTCAGTTATTCAAGAGGTCTAGTACTGGTAATTTTCAAAGTCCAGTTTGGAAGCACTGGGGTCAATTTTGACAGTCATTGAGTATTTGGATTTAACTCTATTGTGAATACATCGATAGGGAAGCTGGTTTGATATGGTTTTCTGTCTCCACATCAGAATAGGAATATTTGTATTTGTGGGGTTCTAGCTGCTTGTTGTTATTTGGTGACTTGTAGCCCTTACATGGTCCTGATGTTCTTGGCTGGGAGCTAACTGGAGAAGGCATCAAGGACCATGAAACTGTAATCGAACTGGAAACACAGTGTGTTCTTATAATCTTCTGATTATCAGAGCATTTCTTATTTTCAAGGTATCAGACTGTTCCATGGACCAGATTGCACAGTGAACTGTTGCAGCTCAATTTCCTCTTCAGTGACTTGTTATCAGGGATCCTGGGCTGTGTCCATTAGTTCCTCCTCTGACTAGGCTTCCCCTCTCTGAAGGGTAAAGTTGTGCAAAGTACAGTAAACAATGACCATAAGTGACACTCCCACAAGTGCACATTGGAGGAGACCACCTTGATCTATCCAAATATACCTTGATGAATGGTCTGCTTCCAGAAGACCCTGGTTGATGCAAGGCTTTCATCATATCTATGCTTGACCCAAATTACAAATGTAAAATTCAGTCTAGTGATACAATTTGATGTTGAATACCCCACTGCAATTTCAACTTCCTTCTATTAATTTCTAAATCATTAGCGAATTGCTGAAGATCATTTTCTCAGATGCATTGTTGCCATCACGGTACTGTTGTCTGCATTTCAGCAATTGGACCTCACATTTCACTCTCTCATGTCCAGTTAGGATTTCACGTCTCCCAAGGGTAAATGCACTGAAAAAAAGTCTAACCAAAATAATTTCTCTCTCTAACAAAAACCATTGTACATTATCACTCCTTGCCCTCTGTAACCATTCACCTCAAGTACTCTTCCTCCTTTGTTCTTCAAAAATTGCTGTCTCTTCAATGCCACTCTCACTGATCTAACCACTGTCAGAACACCTACAAAAATGGGTTGTTTGATTCCTTAACAGTTCCCTTCAGAGTGTTTCTTTTCTTCAATCTATACAATTGCCTTCAAAGTAATGTTTAGAAATGGTATCAGTTTCCATAGTTATGCTGCAACACCGAGCTCTAGCCCTCCAACTTTCCATTGCCTCTATTGTCAGACTGGGATGAGTTCTAATATCCTCCATTTGAATATTGTGGAGACCTAAACTATCAATGGATCTTGTAGGGCTATCAGAAAAGAGAGGATAAGTGGTACTAATTGAATAGCTCCTCCTCACTTGCACAGACATACCTTTACCAGTCTACAAGAATTCCACTCCTCTGTTTCAAACTGCAGAGTCTTTGGTGACCAAACTCCGATAATAGGGTTTTGTTTTAATCAGAAGTGAGTCTGCGAATGTACAGATATATAGTAGCCTGAACGTTACTGGATGAACAACAGCATGGTTGTCAGCATTCACTATTACTACTGGACAAATCAAGCAGCACAATCTGTTATCTAATGACACACTGTTAAATCCAGAAATTCAGAACATAGTTCCAGTAATGCCTGCCTGTCCACATACGCTGCATTCTTCTCTTAGACAGTCCTTCAGGATTGAGGATTATTTTTTCCATTTGGATTTGATGGGTTCTGAGGTGAATTCTCCAACAGGAAATCTCCAGACTCTGTCACGTGATTTTTAACTTTGTACACCTCATACCACCAGGTTATAGTCCAACAGGTTTAATTGGAAGCACTAGCTTTCGGAGCACCACTCCTTCATCAGTTGATGAAGGAGCATTGCTCCAAAAGCTAGTGTGCTTCCAATTAAACCTGTTGGACTATAACCTGGTCTTGTGATTTTTAACTTTGTACACCCCAGACCAACACTGGCATCTCCAAATCATGACATATGAGGTGAATATCATTTGAAAGGTTTGACAAAACAGTCTGCTACAGAATGGAAAGTGAACACATTTTTCATAGTCTTACAGTTGATCTTAAACAGTGGAGGAAAATGGCTACAAGAATGGTTGGAAGAGGACCTTAGTTTTGTAGGTGTTTAGTCAGCTGCCCATTTTCTCATATGCTTCTAGGAAGTTGTTGATAGTGATCTGGAGCTCAATTTCTGAATGTGCGCACACTTAATTGTCAGCTGCATATCGGAGCTCACTACCTGTAGTTAGAGACAGTCTTAGCCAATAGAATCTGTTCATTTACCAATTACAACATGAACTTGTGTCACCTATCCACAGAATCTGGAGGAGAGTCACTGGACCCAAAATGTTAACTCTGATTTCTCTCCACAGATGCTGCCACACTTGCCGAGTTTTGCCAACAATTTCTGTTTTTGTTTCAGATCTTCAGCATTGCAGTGCTTTGTTGTATTTTAGTGATGTTGGGCTGCTGGATTACTATTTCCAAGAGAGAAGAAAACTAATCCCCAAAAGAAGGAGAACTCAATGTTCAATTGTTAACTTAGGCTGGCCAGACAATTATCTAATAAAAACTACAGTTTGCCACAAAAGGGTCGAGTTGGTTCCAAATTATAAAATCACAGAATTATAGAATTCCTACAGTGTAGAAGCAGGTTGTTTGGCCAATTGAGTCCACATTAACTCTCCAAAGAGCATCCCATGCAGACCCAACCCGCAACCCTATCCATGTAACCCTGCACTTTCCTGCTTATCCACCTAGTCGGTATATTCAGAGATACTATGCGCAATTTAGCATGACCAATCCACCTAACATGCACATCTTTGGACTGTGGGAGGAAACCAGAGCACTCGAAAAAGAAACCCATGCAGACATGGGGAGAATGTGCAAACTCCACATGCAGACAGTTGTCCAAGGGTGGAATGGAACCTGGTTCCCTAGTGCTGTGAGGCAGCCGGGCTAAGCCCCCCCCCTCCCCCTCCCTGTGCCGCCCACCAAGCAAGTATGCTTATGTAGGAATAACCAGAGGAGATTCTGTGTACATGCCCCTTCATTTTGGCTCCTGGGTGATTGAATCCTTTCAATGTGCCAATGATAAGAATTTTGGGGTGTTAGTCACCACCACCATGACAGGCAGGCATTCTGGCAGTGACCCTGGTGTAAGAAGATGGTTCATGAAGATGGTTTCACGGTTATGCGCTGGTGGCCTTGAACTCCTCAAAGGAGCTGCAGTGCCTCCAGCCAAGTGGAGGAGAGGAGTGTTTGATGGGTTTGAGCCTTTTTGCACATTGACTTAACCTTCTCACCTCCATGTGCTGCTGCTTCTTATTCCAAATCCCATGGGGAAAGCCAAAGCTTTGTCTGAATTGCTCTGAGTATAATGGAGAACTGGCAGTGGTTGGAGGGCAGAGGAGCTAATTGGGAGCTCAAATTTATAAAGGTTGAGTAAGACTGAAGTGTGGTAAGGAAGCAGTCAAATGCAAATCTAGTTGAGAAAGATGGTGATAAAAGCAAGTTGGAAAAATGTTAGTGAAGTTACGGATCAGAAGACAATTTGGAACTCTTTAAAGCTCTGAAATTCTTAACTGCAGTTAAATTGTGAATGGGGAGCAGCAGTGTCTATTTCATACAGACCTAAATGTTTCCAGAATAGCACAATGACATTTGACCAGGGATGTGGCAGTCCTTGCAAATGAGCACTCATGATTTGCTTCCCTAAATGCCACAAAGATTTTGAGAAAAATAGCATCCAGCACATTAACCAAGTGGTATAGCCCCTTAAGTAGCAATTTCTTTGATTTTCTTTAAGTCAATAGCTGCGTATAATTGCTAAAGATATCAAGAAAATTCAAGTCCATAGTCTGCATATGTTAACACAAGGAGCTGAAACAGCCAGAGCCAGGCATGCCACTTCACATCTGGACAAGTTCTTGCAATGACAGAACTTATCCACTAGGGTGCGCTTCCAACTCAAGAAAGAACAAAGGTCTCCTCAGCTCACCATGAAACTCAAACACACCTCTCGGTGACACCAAGCACTGGAGTCGGAAAATTGCAACTCAATTCTCAACTTCAGTTTACTGATTAAAATACTTCTAAAATGGAAAACAAAGGGTCTCACATGGCAAGTTTTAAACTCAGATTTTTACACCACATACCTCACAAGTTCCTGGAAGTCTGTCACATCAACCTGTAGATTGTTACTCCCTTCAGGTGAAAGAGGAGGTGGTACAGATGAAAAAGCAGGAATGATTGGTTCTTCAAAATCACTTGACAAAGAAACACTGGAAAAATGCAAAACATGACAAAGCCTCTCAAAACATGTTCTCTCTTGGTTTCGAACAAATGAAAGACAACAGTGTAGTTTTTATTGTCAATAGTTACTGATCTACGCAGGAAAAATTGCAATGTACTGACAGTCTAATCACATCAACAAGATAAAATGACATCATGTTAGGTCCATTTATTGGGGTATATTTTCACATTTCAAACAATTTCCATGGTGCAGAAATGAGAAATAATGTTGATTCTTTCCCTCAGTAACTCCAATGCACACTGGAGATAGCTCCACCCATCTATCACTCTTAAAAGCAGTTGACTTCGGTTCTCATTTTGCTCTAATTTAAAGAAAATATTTGAATGCCAGAAAAACAATTTTAAAGTGTAACCCTTAAATGAAGGTCTTAAATAAAGTCAATAAATTGACAGAGCCATACCAGACCATAAGCCTGCTTTCTCACACCAACCAGCATGGGTTGAATTTCTGCAATGGCGGACAATACCACGAAGGACTCTCAGTCAGTTTCCCCCATCCCCGGAGATGTGAAGGCCTTCAGGCTAAATACCACCAGTCGTCTCTCTCTCTCTCTCTCTATAGAGAGAGCAACTCTGTGGTCTTGCAAGTTACGACAACATCATCAAAAGAGAGAGATGACTTATGGTGGTTTAACTCGAGGGTTACCCTACCATCAACTAAGGAGAAAGACTAACTAGAGAGTGTTCTTCATGGAAACTTCAGGTGCAAGTGAACCCAGGCTGCTGGCATCACTTTGTACTCCAAAATCTGCTGTCCAGCCAACTAAGCTAACCAGCAGGGGTGAAGCAAAGTCAAAAAGTAACTTTGTATTGAATATTATCCTTTAAAATAAAATGCAAACATAAAAATGTTTTCAGGGAGTGTGTGTGAAGTATTTTGGCGCACAGTCACTCTTTGTAAACAATGTGGGACTAAAAGGCTCTGGGTACGACCCAAGTAATGTGTTAGGACCACGTCCAGAGTCTCTGTGTCAGTCAGTATACATGATGACCATGCGAGTAAAACCCATCAACAATTTCGATTCTGACTTTCAATGGAAATTGGCATTGGTTAATTCTGTTCTCATAAGTCACACTTAGAATATTTTTAAAAATTAGCACAGATCTCCCAGTTCTCAATAGCAACATGCCCAGAGATGCTTGCTGTTCTTGATAATTTTGAAAAGCTAACTTACCCCCAAACATAGAACATATGTTATATTGGAACTAGACAATACGTGCAGGAGTAGGCCATTCAACCCTTCAAACCAGTACCATCATTCATTACGATCATGGCTCATCATCCACAATCATTATCCTGTTCCTGCCTTATCCCCATAACCCTTGATTCCACTATGTTTAAGAGCCCTATTCATCTCTTTCTTGAAAGTATCCAGAGACTTGGCCTCCACTGCCTTCTGGGGCAGAGCATTCCATATATGGCTTCATGGATGCGCTTGACCACGACACCAAACTGTCAACCACTCTGCAAAGACCTCAGAGTTGAAAATTGGGTTATTTGGCCAATATCAATGCTTTCTTTTAGACTGGAGTTAATTAAAGCTGTTCCTGGCATGGATGAAATTCATAAAATAAGACATGTGAACTGCCTGCAACTGCCACCTCTTCCCTAATTGCCTGCCCAAACATGCTCTCATTTAACTAATGGAGGTGTGTGTGTGCGTGGGGGGGGGGGGGGGGGCGCAGTAGAATGTTGATAGCATCAGGACATTTATCTACCCATTTGCTGTTGAGGTCCCTAGGAGGCAAACTAATACCACTTGAAGGCCTCATCCAGTCCCCACTGCTATTTTATCTGCAGCATACCTCACAAGGTGTTTTTGTAGTCCTGTTATGTCAGTGGTTGGTTTATCTGCATCATCAGTTTGCAGAGGTAAAGGTAGAGAAGGAACTGGCTGTTCACATTCAGAAGGCACTGGAACACTGGAAAGTAAGAAACACACAATCAATAGCATTCACTAAAAGATATTCTCGAACAAAAATATTAATGACATTATAGATTTACCTTCTAGAAATGATTCCACTTGATACAAAAATCAGTGACTAACAGTCAGAAATTTGGACCAATACATCTCATTTTTCTTAAGTTACACAATTTGAAATTTGCTATCAAACCCCTTGCACTCCAAGGATTCCACCTTCAAGGCAACATTTGCAGCCTCACCAGTGGCCAAGCCAGACAACTTTCATAGATTCCAAGACAAGCAAACTGCTTCTGAGGCTATGACAATGGCCAGGAATAAATAAGCGACGATTATTTCTGGACAAGACCTTCAGTGATGTTATTACACCAATCATGCCAGAAGAGAGCAGAAGAGTGCAGACGATGAGGAAGGCAGAGAGGAGACAGGTGCAAGAGACGCCGGGAGAAGTACCTGTCAGGAACAAGTTGAAGCTTTTGGAAACAGTAGAGTCTGATGACACTACCAGTTCGCAAGGCGGCCATGTTTGTCAATCAAAAGTTGCCGCAGAAGCAGAGCGGAAGAGTCGGACATCACATAGAGCCGTGGTAATAGGGGACTCCATCGTGAGAGGAACTGACCGGGGTTTTTGTGGCAGCAGACGGGATTTAAGGATGGTGTGTTGCTTTCCTGGTGCTAGAGTGAAAGACATCGCGGACAGAGTGCAGGACATCCTCAAGGACGAGGGTGAAGAGCCCGAGGTGGTGGTACACGTCGGCACAAATGATGTCGGGAAGAAGAGGAGGAACATACTACAGCGAGACTTCGCAGAACTAGGAAGAAGGCTAAAAAGCAGGACGTCCAAGGTGGTTATCTCCAGTTTGCTTCCAGTTCCTCGGGCTAGTGTGGCCAGAAACCGGGAGATAATGGACTTGAACGTGTGGTTGGGGAACTGGTGCAGGAAGCAAGGTTTCAAGTTCTTGGATCACTGGGGTATATTTTATGGTAACCATAAATTCTACAAGAGAGATGGCTTGCACCTTAATAGAACAGGGATCGGCATTCTGGCAGGCAGGTTTTCTGCTGCAACACCGCTACATTTAAACTAAGTAGCGGGGGGGAGGGGACAAGCTGGATGTTTAAAAAGGAAATTGAAGGGGTAGTTAGAACAAGAGAAGTCAAGAAAGACAACTGTATCAAGGAGGCAGAAAACTGGAAAAGGCATCATGCTGTAAAGTTGAGTGAAATAAGGGTTGAGGGGAAGGGTGAGAGCAGTAACAAATTAAAAATTCTATATATGAATGCACGAAGCATTAGACACAAGGTGGATGAGCTTGAGGCTCTTTTGGAAATTGGCAGATACGATATTGTGGGGATAACTGAGACGTGGCTTCATGGGGACAGGGCCTGGGAAATGAATATTCAAGGCTACATGTGTTATCGTAAGGATAGACTGACGGGCAGAGGGGGTGGGGTGGCCTTGTTGGTAAGGGAGGATATTCAGTCCCTTGCGCGGGCGGACCTAGAGTCAGGGGATGTAGAGTCAGTGTGGATAGAGCTTCGAAACACTAAGGGTAAAAAGACCCTCATGGGAGTCATCTACAGGCCCCCAAACAGTAGTCTGGATGTTGGAGGTAAGTTGAATCAGGAGCTGAAATTGGCTTGTCGCAAAGATGTTACTACAGTTGTTATGGGGGATTTTAACATGCAGGTAGACTGGGTGAATCAGGATGGTATCGGGCCTCAAGAAAGAGACTTTGTGGAGTGCCTCAGAGATGGATTTTTAGAGCAGCTGGTGCTGGAGCCGACCAGGGATAAGGCGATTCTGGATCTGGTATTGTGTAACGAACCAGAATTGGTCAGTGACCTCGAAGTGAAGGAGCCATTGGGAAGTAGTGACCATAATACAATAAGCTTCAATCTGCAATTTGAGAGGGAGTGGGTACAATCTGAAGTGACAATATTTCAGTTGAATAAAGGGAAATATGGAGCTATGAGGGAGCAACTGGCCAAAGTTCAATGGTTTAATACCTTAACAGGGAAGACCGTGGAGGAACAATGGCGGATATTTCTGTGTATAATGCAGAAGATGCAGGATCAGTTCATTCCTAAAAGGAAGAAAGATCCCAGGAGGAGACATGGGCGGCCGTGGCTGACAAGGGAAGTAAAGAAACATAAGGTTAAAAGAGAAAAAGTATAACTTAGCGAAGATAAGCGGGAAAACGGAGGACTGGGAAGCTTTTAAAGAACAACAGAGGATTAGTAAGAAGGAAATACGCAGAGAAAAAATGAGGTACGAAGGTAAACTGGCCAAGAATATAAAGGAGGATAGTAAAAGCTTTTTTAGGTATGTCCAAGGCAAAAAAATGGTTAGGACAAAAATTGGGCCCTTGAAGACAGAAGCAGGGGAATATATTACTGGGAACAAAGAAATGGCAGAGGAATTAAATGGGTACTTCAGATCTGTGTTCACTGGGGAAGACACAAGCAATCTCCCTGAGGTAACAGTGGCTGAAGGACCTGAACTGAAGGGAATTTCTATTTGCCAGGATTTGGTGTTGGAGAGACTGTTAGGTCTGAAGGTTGATAAGTCTCCGGGACCTGATGGCCTGCATCCCAGGGTACTGAAGGAGGTGGCTCGGGAAATCGTGGATGCGCTGGTGATTATTTTCCAGAGTTCAATAGAATCGGGGTTGGTTCCTGAGGATTGGAGGGCGGCTAATGTTGTGCCACTTTTTAAGAAGGGTGGGCGGGAGAAAGCAGGAAATTATAGACCAGTTAGTCTGACCTCAGTGGTGGGAAAGATGCTGGAGTCTATTATAAAGGATGAAATTACGGCACATCTGGATAATAGTAACAGGATAGGACAGAGTCAGCATGGATTTATGAAGGGGAAATCATGCTTGACTAATCTTCTTGAATTTTTTGAGGATGTAACTCGGAAGATGGACGAGGGAGATCCAGTGGATGTAGTGTACCTGGACTTTCAGAAAGCTTTTGATAAAGTCCCACACAAGAGGTTAGTGAGTAAAATTAGGGCGCACGGGATTGGGGGCAAAGTACTAGATTGGATAGAGAATTGGTTGGCTAACAGGAAACAAAGGGTAGTGATTAACGGCTCCATTTCGAAATGGCAGGCAGTGACCAGTGGGGTACCGCAGGGATCCGTGCTGGGACCGCAGCTTTTTACAATATATGTAAATGATATAGAAGATGGTATCAGCAATAACATTAGCAAATTTGCTGATGACACAAAGCTAGGTGGTAGGGTGAAATGTGATGAGGATGTTAGGGGATTACAGGGTGACCTGGACAAGTTAGGTGAGTGGGCAGATGCATGGCAGATGCAGTTTAATGTGGATAAATGTCTGGTTATCCACTTTGGTGGCAAGAACAGGAAGGCAGATTACTACCTCAATGGTATCAAATTAGGTAAAGGGGCTGTTCAGAGAGATCTGGGTGTTCTTGTCCACCAGTCAATGAAGGCAAGCATGCAGGTACAGCAGGTCGTGAAGAAGGCAAATAGCATGCTGGCCTTCATAACAAGAGGGATTGAGTATAGAAGCAAAGAGGTGCTTCTGCAGCTGTACAGGGCCCTGGTGAGACCACACCTGGAGTACTGTGTACAGTTCTGGTCTCCAAATTTGAGGAAAGACATTCTGGCTATTGAGGGAGTGCAGCGTAGGTTCACGAGGTCAATTCCTGGAATGGCAGGATTGCCTTACACGGAAAGACTGAAGCGACTGGGCTTGTATACCCTTGAGTTTAGAAGGCTGAGAGGGGATCTAATTGAAACGTATAGGCTTATGAAAGGACTGGACACTCTGGCAGGAGGGAACATATTTCCGTTGATGGGGGAGTGCCGAACCAGAGTAGGTAGACCATTTAGGACAGAGATGAGGAGAAACTACTTCACCCAGAGAGTGGTGGCTGTGTGGAATGCTCTGCCCCAGAGGGCAGTGGAGGCCCAGTCTCTGGATTCTTTTAAGAAAGAATTGGATAGAGCTCTTAAAGATAGTGGAGTCAAGGGGTATGGAGATAAGGCTGGAACAGGATACTGATTAGGAATGATCAGCCATGATCATATTGAATGGCGGTGCAGGCTCGAAGGGCAGAATGGCCTACTCCTGCATCTATTGTCTATTGTCTATTGACTCTAGCAGATGTGATGCATTGGCATGGTCTAATTGGTACATCATTGGTTACTCAAAAGTGTGAAAGGACATATTGCTCTCATTATAAAACTTTGCACGTTTCATGCAGGATCAGGCAAGGATACAACCCGTTTTTCATTACCATTACAGTCAATTATAGACAAACAGTATTAACCATATTCAGGTATGAACAAAGGGCTGAATCTTATATTTTTTGTCTAAGTGTCAGTTTTGACACGTTTCATGCAGGATTTCTCTCAGAAGCATGGCGACATAGCTTGCTGTATATAGTCACAGAATCAGAGATGTACAGCGCAGAAACAGACCCTTCAGTCCAACTTGTCCATGCCAACCAGATATCCCAACCCAATCTAGTCCCACTGTCAGCACCCGGCCCATATCTCTCCAAACCCTTCTTATTCATATACCCATCCAGATGGCTTTTAGATGCTGCAATTATACCAGCCTCTACCCACTTCCTCTGGCAACTCATTCCATACACATACCACCCTCAGCATGAAAAAGTTGCCCCTCATGTCCCTTTTATATCTTTCCCCTCTCACCATAAACCTATGCCCTCTTACTCTGGACTCCCCGACCCCAGGGAAAAGACTTTGTCTATTTATCCTATCCATGCCCCTCATGATTTTATAAACCTCTATATAGGTCACCCCTCAGCCTCTGACGCTCCAGGGAAAACAGCCCTTAGCCTATTCAACCTCTCCCTACAGCTCAAATCCTCCAACCCTGGCAACATCCTCATTAACTACCTAAGCCATGCATATGGTACCCTTGTTGTCTGATCCTAACCCCATTCTAAAGCTATTCTACTCAGACAGTCTTTCCAAACATGTCTAAGAAGGGGAAAATGGCGCAGTGATTCTGAAGATCTCAGTGGATGGGATAGTCCAAAGGAGGACTAAGATCCCAGAGGTCCAGCAGAAGAGGTCAAGCCACTAGATCCAGACAGCCTGCTCAATGGAAGCCACTCGGAGGTCAGTGCAGTCTCTTCAGTCTCAAGAAATGGTCAGCAGTGTCACAAGATGGCTAACACCATTCTGCCAGGGAAGAACTGCATTACCACATGATCATAATCTCTACTACTGTTAAAGGCTCATCGTCTGACACTCTCACTATTGCTTGCAATATCCACTCTTGTTTTTTGTTTCCCCCCGTTGGAACCTTGCACAACTAAACACCCATGACCTTTCTTTGAGCCAGATGCTAGTTTCCAGTGCACCCTGCAATGCAAGTTGATACTTCCTAAGTGCCCTACAAGTGTGGATCAGAGGGGTGCCATGAAGATGCCAAGGTTGTGGACGAAGGGTAAGCACAGCTGGTTCCCAGTGGATCGTGCTAAGACACTATTGTGTGATAACCAACACGGAGGCTGTTCACATTCAGCGTGGAGGTGAAGTCGCCTGCCTCTGATCTTCATATCAAGAATTCTTGATGTCTAGTTTGCTCACAGTGGCTGGTAGGTTAAGAAGCTACATATTCAGGAGGTAAACTGTATCGTTAATAAAAGGTTATTAACAAGCAATGACCCCTAACTTGCTGCTGTTGAATAAGAATCTCATCTTAACAGCAGGAACCTAGTTAAAAGATGTAGAGTTTCTGACATTGAAATATGTCTCACAGGACTGCTCATGAAATTCTGCCACATTTCTCACCATAGCCCACATCATTCAGGCCCCCTACAACATTCTGTCCAAAGTTTTCAGTGTGAGTCCCCACCTCATTCAGATACAATCAGTCAATCACTGTTCTATTTAAATGTCCTCTAAAAGGAGTCAGGTTACAGCTCTCACGAAGAAACGTGGCCTGTAAATGGTTTGCATCTTGTTAAGGGTCCAATTGCTTTGCATCTATAATCTCCTTTAAATGAAACAGGATGCACTAAAATACCAACATTTGTTTGCAAATGTGAAATGGTATATTTCAACAATATTTACAAGATTCTCATTACATTTAACAGGTTGAGCAAATAAAAACATTCATGTAACTTAATTCATAAAAAAACATCCAAAAAGTGTTTTATGAGAGGCTGGAGTCATTATGGAAACAGCCGGTCTATGTGGTTGGAACTGAGAGTGATTGTAATTTATGGTAAGTATTTTTAGATGTTAGTGTTCATTTGCTGCAGAATCACAGGTCTCCATTCAATCCACTTCGTGCCTATCTGCATCTCAGTCAGGAAAAGCTCTCGACAGCAGACAGTGCAAACTGTGGACAGAGTTGAAGAATGTTGCAGGTTACAGGGGGACTTCGATAAACTGCAAAATTGGACTGAGGCGTGGCAAATTGAATCCAATGAAGATAAATGGGAGGTGATTCACTTTGAGATAAATAATAATTCAGCAGAATACTGGATCAATGGAAAGATTCTAGGTAGTGTGGATGTGCAGAGGGATCTTGCAGTCCACGTACATAGATCCCTGAAAGTTGTCACCCAGGTTGATAATGCTGTTAAGGCGGCATACGGTGTGAGGTTTTATTGGTAGAGAGATCAAGTTCCAGAGCCGTAATGTCATACTGCAACTATACAAAACACTAGTGCATACAGTTCTGGTCACCCCATTACAGGAAGGATGTGGAAGCTTTGGAAAAGGTGCAGAGGAGATTTACAAAGACGTTGGTCTGGAGGGAAGGTCTGATGAGGAAAGCATGACAGACTTGAATCTGTTCTCATTGGAAAGTAGAAGGCTAAGAGGGGATTTGGTAGACATACAAGATGATAGGATTAGAAAGGGTAGACAGTGAAAGTCTTTTTCCTAGGATGATGAGATCAGCTTGTATGAGGGGGCAAAGCTACAAATTGAAGGGTGATAGATTTAAGACAGATGTCAGAGGCACGTTCTTTACTCAGAGTGGTAAGGGCGTGGAATGCCCTGCCTGCCAATGTAGTTAACTCAGCCACATTAGGGAGATTAAAACAATCCTTGGATAAGCACATGGATGACGATGGGATAGTGTAAGGGGATGGGCTTAGCTTAGTTCACAGGTTGGCGCAACATCAAAGGCCAAAGGGCCTGTCCTGCACTGTATTGTTCTATGTTCTATGATAGGAAAGCAATCTCACTAAGCACACAAAATAACCAAATTAAATCTTAATATGAATTTATCTAGTTATACGATTTACTGTTCATTAATAGCAGTAACACACATTGAAAATTTCCAGTATTGAAAGAATATACAAACGGAATAGGAGTCTAATTTATGCAAATTACAGCAAAATAACAAAACTTCAGGAAGGATAGATTATTGAAGGGGCAAACCCGAAGGGTTAAACTCTTGAGAAGCTTTTGATACTTCTGAGCTGTAGTTATGCTTTGGTCTTGGATTCAATATAGTCTTAGACCTGGACTGGACGAAGACATCTTATGTTTGAGAATTGTTGATGCAGTATATCAACCGTCAGCCATAAAGCCAGATCTCTAGATTTAAACCCAGTATCTGAATTACTTCAGAACCTGGTAACAATCAAGCCTAATACTTTGTCCCAGCAGAATGCCTCATTTTTTCCATGAAGGCTGAAGGCAATGATAGTTTCCCGAAGGAATTGTTATTTAAAGCAGCAGACATCTGATCCAGCAGAGGCTCCTCTTTCAAGAGCAGGACATCAGTTAGACCAGCGACTTGTCTGAATCAGACACTTCAGCACAATCCCTAAATCAGTGTCATCAACTCAGTTAACTTGTGCTAACTTTATATACAATTTGTCAAAGTCCATGATATTTTCTTTCACTGAACAGATTCATTTTCTAAAGCCAATCCTCAAACATTTAACGGACCACTTTTGTGGATTTAGTCTAGTAAAGACTCTAAAGTTCTCTCACTATCCAACTGACTCGACTTCATCTTAGAAAACACATTGATTCTCATTATAGTTCTTTGCCAGGAATGATATCAGCAAGACTACATTTTCGCTCAGGTTGAGTTGTGGGAAGTTCCAGTAAGATGGTAGAGGAGTACGGTTTCTGAGCCCAGAGCTCGTCCACTCCATCAGTGTTTCTTTTTGTTTCTTTCCTTTTTTCTCTCTCTTTTCTTGTTTTTTTTTAAAAAAATTTTTTCCCACACTTTTGTTTGGGTCCCCAGCAGTTTCTGCATCAAAGAGGCAGTCCCAGCACAGAATCATGGCGCTGCAGCAGAGGCAAGTTTGAGTTCCCAACAGCATCTGCATCCAGCACAGATTCCTGGAGGCAGCTGAGATGCGCTTAGGCTCAATGAGACCCAACATTATCGGGAATGGCTGCATCAGTGAGGAGGGCCCAAAGAGAACTCATAGCGGTGGCAGAGTAGAGTTTAGGTCGGTGCAGTACCCAACGGCATTTGCATTGGTGAGGTCCAGCGAGGATTCACAGCGGCAGACATCGGTCAAGAGGAGATGGAGTCAGTGGTGGCGGTACAGTAAAGGGGACTCGTGCCTGTCAATAGGCCTGCGACCCATGGCAGAGCACTTAAGAAGGACTGTAAAGTTGAATATCTGTATTTATTTCTTTATTTTTACGCCCTTTGGTTTATTTCTCTATATTTTAAAATGGTGCTGGAGAGTGGTGACACTATGCAACAATTTTCACTGCATTTTGTAACAAAACACAGATGACAATAAATAAATCAAATCAGACCCATGTATACATATCAACATCATTCTTCTACTGGTCACATCATTAAGATCTGAAGAAAACCAAAAGGTAATCACACCTTAATACTTTAAACTTGCTTTCTGCTCATTTTCCACTTTGTCACTAGAACTTTAGCTTTATGCCTAATAATGACCTAAAGTTTCCAACCTTCACCTTTAGGTAATCATCCTCTGTTACAATGCTAAAATTTAGCTAACTGGAAGGACAGAATTGGAGCATAGTCTTTATACATTTAAAAGCTTTAGATTTCAAGGGATCTATTAAATATAGTGCCCCACTAATCCAATAACCACAGTGTCAGCTTGCTCCTGGATACAGATATTTCTAATCAATCAATCTGTTCAGATCTTTAATGAAACACCTCTGGAGCAGGTGAGACTTGAACTGGAGCCTTTCCCCCCCCCAATGCTCTTGGAGATATTCTTTAATAACTATTTAAATAAAGTAACTATTAGTAGTCCATTGTGGTCCATTAAATAATATTAAATCTTCAAAAGACATTTGCAAATTAAAGCAAATAGTCATTCGCAAGATTGATTCTTGGTCTTGCTGTGCCCATAAGTTATGAAAGGTCCAAGCATGCCATGGCACCACACAATCTCTCTCCAAGTACAACCATCTGTGGATGTAACAATGAAATGGAGGTAGGTATTGGAGTCCAACCACTATCTCCAGAATGTCCTCCTATTGATATATTCTAACCAACCTGTTCAGGCTTATTATTACATATCCCTAGAGTAAGTTCAACTTGAACCTGGGCCTTCTGCCTCAGAGGAAGGGTCACTACCACAGTGTTACATCGACCTCTTCTGCTCCTCCATGTTTGACCACAAATGACTCCAAACTTCATTCCATTTAAGTAGTGGGAATTAATTACAAATTTAATAAGACAATTAATAGACAATGGCAGAACTAGATCTGTAGGTTTAAAACTGGATGCCATATTCGCCTCATATAGTCATATGTATAAACCACCTGCCATTGCAATCTTATCTGGAGTTTTGTAGGCAATATCTAAGATAATCTTTGCAATACCTTAGTTCCATGCACTCAGCTTCCAAAGTATGATTACCCTTGCTGCAGTAATTGAGGTTTATCATTAATATTGTTGTGTATCCTCATTTCCCAATTTTGCAGTTTTCTTTTTCTAAAACATTTTAATCTGGAAAATGCAACTTCTCACCATGCTCAACGTGCAAACAGATCTTTGTAATACATGCAACATTAAAATCTTTAGGTTGAATTTGTGCTTCTCACTCTTTCAATTTTTATTGCTGGTCATACTTACATTCATGTACAGTGATTGTATCTGGGTAATTAATCACCATTCTTATGGGGATGTTAAGTTTTTGAATTGCAGTGTAAAGTTTCTGTAATGACCAACCAAACGAGTTTGAATGCTTTGCCACTGAAAGCTTCAGTCTTACCGATCTGGTTTAGGTGCAGCCAACCCATTGAAACAACTTTGTACGACCTCAAAAGTGGTTCCAGTGCCCCAGAAATCTGAAGCTCCCCCATCTACATCATACATCTACCACTTCTTAATAATCCGAATCTTCACTTTTTGATCCAGAACATTACAGAGCTATACTGGAGATTCCACTTCTAATCTACAATTTAACTCATCAAAATCCCTTTTCAAATCCTTGAGCACAACCATCTCCACATCATTGGCTTCCATAGAAATAAAGACAACTGGCTACTTGCCTTTATATTTCAGACATTTTTAAAATCCATTCTGCAGTATTTTGAACCCTAGCAGTATTTTGAATCCAAGTAGTAACATATCATTTGGGACTAACTCTCGGACAATAGAATTCCATGCAGTCATCACTCAACTATTCTTCCTGCTTGTCCTCTTTTTCCAAATAGAAACTTGTTTCTCAATGTCCTGCAGCCACTCAGGACAACAAACTTGGAATATTCATCACTCAAATGATTACTGCCAAGATTATTTTCCAAGGTTCACTGATAAATTGACTTTTCCAATACTGGAGAACTGCTGTCTTATATGAATGCTAAGCCAGCATAATAATGTTCTGTTGACACTTCAAATCATCATTAAGTAAGAGATTATAACAAAAGATCCAACTGTTATCATGTATATTTCAGCTTAGAAAGTGCTTTGTTTCCATGACGACAGTGTATTGTTGAAAAGTACATTGCTGCCAAACCATTTACATGTGCTTCAGTGTAACAATGGGTTTATTTAACAAACAGTTCAGTATACTAAGTTAAATGCATGTAAAGTTTCTCTACTCTCCTTCCACCAGATTAAAAATGTATGTTTTGGTATTATTCATGTTACCTGAGCTTAATTTTTATGCTTCGTCTCAATATTTGCAATGGTTGATAACTATACACTAGTAAGAGAAATATGGGGCTCACGATATGAGTGGGCGTGAGAGTGTGAGAGAGCAAGCGCGCATGAGAGATGTTGACAGCAGGGAAGACAAAGTTTTCAAAAATGTTAAATTCAGTTTGGGACATTGCCTTCTTTGTTACAGCACCTATCTCATTTTGCTACCCATCTTTGAGCACATAATACTTTAAAGAGTCATATGGGCCTATAGCTGCACAAAAACAAAGGTAGCAGCACTTTTTCAGCAGAGAGCAACTCTTTACTGGCTGCATTCTGACTGTTGTTATCACTGTTAAAGGAGGCAGCTGGTACTCAAGAAAAGATTATTTGATAACATGCAATAAGCTCTGCCCATCAGAATTTAACAGTCAGCTTGTAGGGAAGCGAATAAATGAGTTCGCAGTTTCAATTCCAATAATTATGGGCGGCACGGTGGCACAGTGGCACAGTGGCTAGCACTGCTGCCTCACAGCACCAGAGACCCGGGTTCAGTTCCCGCCTCAAGCGACTAACTGTGTGGAGATTGCAGGTCCTCCCAGTGTCTGTGTGGGTTTCCTCCGGGTGCTCCGGTTTCCTCCCACAGTCCAAAGATGTGCAGGTCAGGTGAATTGACCATGCTAAATTGTCCGTAGTGTTAGGTAAGGGGTAAATGTAGGGGTATGGGTGGGTTGCGCTTCGGCGAGGCGGTGTGGACTTGTTGGGCCGAAGGGCCTGTTTCCACACTGTAAGTAATCTAATTTAATTCTAGTGCTAAGTCTGTTGAGCTCACGGTACTGCAAACTTATTCCTAAGTCAAGCTTGATGTTTTCCAAGAGACTATCATGGAACTCAGATGTAATGTGACCAGCTATTACGTAATGAATCTTTTCTATTTCTCAAGGCTGAGACTTTTTGCCATGGACACCAGATGGGCATCCTTTTGATATCAGTGATTTAGACTGAGAACAATAAGAGTTAGAGTTGGGGTTACCTTAACCCTAATTCATTCAATGCTTCTCAGGTGGTTCTAGTGGACACAAATCATAACATAAACTGATATGACAGTAAGGCAGATTTTGACACATAAAATTCATGGCTTTGCCATGAATCAAATATGTTAATACATTGATTTGATCATTGTATGGCCATTGGCTAAGGAACAGAAGCACTGACAGCTCTGCACCAGTACCATATTAGGGACTCAAATTTTATAGTCACTGCTTAAATGAAGTTAATAAATGGCAATGTTGATTCAACAAGAAAAGGATAACTTTTCATTTGACTTGAATTAAATTCACCTTCCATTCTTTTTATACATAGCTTGAGAGACCTCAAAGCATTTATCAAAACCAAAATCCAAATTGAGCATAATGTTAGAAACAAAGTAATTAACATTAGCAGAGGTGAAAGACACATCCTCACATCAAGAAATCAACAAGGTTAAGTATTCTACACTATTACAAGAAGTCATTGCAGTACTTTTATCAAACCTGCCTGTGAATCAACATCATCACAGAGTAGGAGGTGGTGGCTGATGGAGTCTCGAGGTACAGCATTACTGGTGAAAAGTAACAAATACATTTTGGGCTAATAAAGCATGTATTTTGGGACAACACAAAAGATTATGACCACAAAACTACAGCAGTGGTAATCAATAGATAAAAAACAAATTTTGCTGCAGAACATACTTTGTAAATATTTGCAGTACCTTATTGAAACGTGTTCAACACCAACAGCATCTGTGTCGCTGGATAAAGGAGAAGCAGGAAGAGGAATTGACTCTGTAATATCACTGCACACAGTATTGCTGAAAAGAAAAAGTTAAACATGCGTGAAACCGCAACTGTTATGGCGCCAACAGTTTTAAATATTCAGGTCCAGTACTTCACTCATTGATAGGAACTAGCTCAGACCATCATCAATAAACAAAAGCAAAGCATTATCTTTCCAGTGATCTAAATTATTTCAAAGTCATAAAAAAAAAATGGAAAGTCATGGACTGAGAGTGTCAATAGTCTATTACAGGTTTCCAGCTGACAACATTTCTGCTGCTCATGTGCATTTCAAAAAATAATTGGCTTGCTGTTGCACTGCACAGCTGAGTAAAATCCATTGTGCTATGATTTCTGTTCAGCCTGATATATGGATTCCATTTATCTTTGATCTGCTAAGGGTCATCAGTGAAATGAGCTTCACGGTTATGAATTCAAATTCCTGGGCCACTTATTAGACCTTAGGGATGCAGAGCTCGAATTTTGCACAGATTTAGAATAAATTGCACTAAGCTGCAGCTGAGGTGAATCTTTAGGTCCCCCATAAGTACTAATAGCATTAGACTGACTGTATTGCCTGTGGTCCCTTGATACTACAGAGACAGAAGATGTTGCATTTGATACAACTGATGGATCTCTCAGAGAGAAAAGAGAACAAAACAATTGCACTCTGTAAATCCATCAGGCTCATTATAACATTTGCCCCCATCTGACATCTTCAGATAGGCATACAATGAACGCTTTCACTGTGAAAGACTTTAAGAACCATATCTCTGAATTGTGACAAATGCTGCCCCCGTGCAGTAGATCGTCAATGCATGTCTGAACTTCATCATATTTGCACCAAGTTTTTTTATCCTAGAAACATGAAAATAAAAAGGATTATCCTCAATCATGTAACTCATATTCCACGTAAATGACATAAATTTCCTTAATATTCAAACAGTTCTTACTTTTTAACCTATTCAAAACACCAAAGTACACAACAATCCTTACCCAGAATAACAAAACAACTGATTATCATTTTGCATAACACAACTTAGCTTTCTCAGACTTTGGGGAGTCCAAAACTAGAGGGCATAGCTTTAAAGGTGAGAAGTGAAAGATTTCAAAGAGACCTAACAGGTAACTTTTTCCACACAGAGGGTGGTGCATGTATGGAATGAACTGCCAGAGGAAGAGGTGGAGATTGGTACAATTACAACATTTAAAAGGCATTTGAATGGGTACATGAATAGAAAGGGTTTAAACAAATATGGACCAAATCCTGGCAAATGGAACTAGATTAATTTAGGATATCGGGTCAGCATGGACGGGTTGGACTGAAGAGTCTCTTTCCATGCTATATAACTCTATGACTCTGATTGCAGAAGTGAAGAAAAAATTGCAAGTAGCAGAAAATGATTAACTTCCTTTTCACAATCAAAAGGCATACTTACATTGATTTTTAAAAATCAAAACATGCTTCAACTTCCAAAAAGAAACTGATTGTTGACAATTTATTACTGCTCATTAACCACTCGATGCAATCAAAGAGTTAAAATCTTTCAATGTATTTTAGTGCAATTAAAACAACAGGTAAGAGATTTATTAAAATTTTCAAGCAACAGAAATCCAAATTGTATTCTCACATCATTACCTCCTTGCTAAGTGCTAAAAACAAGCCATAGACTTAACTGGCAAGGCAGACTTGTGACTTGTACACTGTGTAGGTGAGTCAACTTGATATTTGAATAATAAACTGCAGGCAGATCTACATTTTAACTAGTTTTGTATAAAAGTAATTATTGAGGATTAAAGATCACGGTTATTTTCATTAACAACTTTCCTTATTCAATTCCCATACTAGTTATCCTTTCTTGGTCGAAATGTGCAATTATAACACATCTGATTTCTAAGTCACCATCAGTGACAGGCATCTCAAGTAAACAGCTTTTCTTCCAGTGTGAACCAAGACTGAATTTCAGTCAGCAACTCAATTCGGAAGGTCATCTCCATTCAGCTGGACAGAGTTCTCGTCTGAAACCCAACCATTCATCTGGAAAGATATTCACCTTCCCCCATAACTGGCTGGATTTTGCAGCCTTTACAGAACCCACCAGATTAATTTTCAAATCTTTCCAAATTCATACAAACAGGACGTGCAGTCAGCCCAACCAGGTCACCACCCAGGCACAAAAGTCAAAAGGAATCTCCATCAGGAAATACAAAAGCTAATCACCAGCAAGTAATATGGTAACAGCTTTCCTTTCCTAACTTGGGAGTAAACATTGCTTTCCCAGTTGGTGTCAGTTATTTGCTCACAGCAATCAAGCCTGGAACCATCCACTTGTATAACATTGTTCATTGGTAATCCACTCAGTGATATTAGATTAAAAATCTTCTTGTTGCACATTCTGGAGTCTCATCTATAAAGTATCATTTAAAAACCATACAAAAATTTCCCAAAACCACACAATGTAATGCTTGAAAATCAGAAGGCCAGCAATCATGACAACCAATGAAGAGATAAGGCATATCAAGTAGTAACCCTTACAATGACCATTATAACTCATGACACCACTGTACGTCTTCAAAATTTCACTAAAGTCATAGCTAAAGACAGAATAAAGCAACTTTGAAAGCTTTTTTCCCCTGTGCGGAGAGGCGGGCCACATGTATAAGACCTGCCCAAGACGGGGGGGCCCCACTTACGCTCCGATGGCTGGAGGTGGCAATGTGAGCCGTGGACCCCCGAAGACCAGTAAGGTCCACCCAGACAGCAGGGACACGGAGTCTGGTGACACCCAGGAAGAAGGACAGGCTGGAGAGGAGGAGGCGGCAGCCAGCGGAGAGACACGGCAGCCGATCCTAGCACTAGCTGGGCAGAAAGACGGAGACGAAGGAGGAGGAGAAGATCGAGGAGGAGGAGGAGAAGGAGAAGATCGAGGAGGAGGAGGAGAAGGAGAAGATCGAGGAGGAGGAGGAGAAGGAGAAGATCGAGGAGGAGGAGGAGAAGGAGAAGATCGAGGAGGAGGAGGAGAAGGAGAAGATCGAGGAGGAGGAGGAGAAGGAGAAGATCGAGGAGGAGGAGGAGAAGGAGAAGATCGAGGAGGAGGAGGAGAAGGAGAAGATCGAGGAGGAGGAGGAGAAGGAGAAGATCGAGGAGGAGGAGGAGGAGGAGGAGGAGGAGGAGGAGGAGGAGGAGGAGGAGGAGGAGGAGGAGGAGGAGGAGGAGGAGGAGGAGGAGGAGGAGGAGGAGGAGGAGGAGGAGGAGGAGGAGGAGGAGGAGGAGGAGGAGGAGGAGGAGGAGGAGGAGGAGGAGGAGGAGGAGGAGGAGGAGGAGGAGGAGGAGGAGGAGGAGGAGGAGGAGGAGGAGGAGGAGGAGGAGGAGGAGGAGGAGGAGGAGGAGGAGGAGGAGGAGGAGGAGGAGGAGGAGGAGGAGGAGGAGGAGGAGGAGGAGGAGGAGGAGGAGGAGGAGGAGGAGGAGGAGGAGGAGGAGGAGGAGGAGGAGGAGGAGGAGGAGGAGGAGGAGGAGGAGGAGGAGGAGGAGGAGGAGGAGGAGGAGGAGGAGGAGGAGGAGAAGGAGGAGAAGAAGGAGAAGAAGGAGAAGGAGGAGAAGGAGGAGATCAAGCAGGCAGAGGAGTGGATAACTGTTAAAAACAGGAAGAGGAAATCTTGCCAAGCCCCCAAAGCCTCCCAGCAAAAGGGGAAAAGACAGCTGCACGAGGGAGGGACGGCCAGCTCTTCGGAGGGGGAAGATGGACGCAAAGAAGGCCATCACCACCAGAAGAAGAGACAGAGCACCGTCGGTAAAGAGGAGGGCATTTCCTCCCAACCAGGAAACAACGGACCCCCCGAAGTCCACCCTCCACCCAGTGAGAACCAGGGGGTACACACTGCCCCACAACTACAGGCAACCGAGAGCTGTGATCCTCTGACAGTCCCATTGTCAGACACAGAACTGGACAGTGAGGACCCTTGCCTTGGCTCAATGACACCAGAGCAGGTAAATGACCCCAGTGAGGAGCTGGATAGCTACCTCAGCCCAGTGAAGGTCCAGCAGTTCGTGCTTACCTTGGGGATGTAGACAGCCACCTCAGAGACAGGACAGTCAAATGGACAATGGTAACCCCATAAACTGGGGGTTAAAGAAGTGTCATTTGCTTTCATATAACGGGGGACCCACTCTTTAGGTGGGTTCCGCTGAAGCCACAGCCAAATACCAAGAGACTGGATAGTTAATAAAGGTAACTGTTAATAGGATAACTGTGAATTTGATTAATTCAATTTGTTCTTTGTAACGTTAAGACATGTATATAACTATGAACAACATGGAAAATTGTACAAGTACCAGAGATTTATATATATCAAAATTTATATATTTCAAAATATATTTTGAAATTTAAAAAAAAAATTCCCTCAATTTACTAGCTGCTATGGAAAGGCAGTAGCATAGTGGTACTGTCACTATGCTAATAATCTGAGGAACTTGGGTTCAAATCCCACGACGGCAAATGGCAAAATATAAATTAATCATTCCTGCAGACTGGAAAGTAGCAAATGAAACCCAACTATTTAGGAAGTGGAAAACTAGGAGAATGGAAAACAACATGTCTCTTTATTTGATATCAATTGTCAGGAAAATGTTTGAATCTATTATAAAGAATGCAGTAACTGAACATATAGTCATGGCAAATTTAGAAAGTTATAATGGGTTTGTTTATGAAAGAAAAATTATGTTTGACAATCTTGTTGGGAGTATTTTGCAGATATTACTTGTAGCATTGAGAGAGAGAGAGAGAGAGAGAGAGAAAAAAAAAGAGTGGTGTGGTGTATTTGGATTTTTTGGAGACTTCTATTAAGATCTCCTATTGGTGGTTAGTGAATATAATTAGAACACATGGGATGAAGACTTGGTTGACAGACAGAAAGCAAAGAGTAGAATAAATGGATCATCCTCAGGATAGTAGGTTGTTACTAGCAGTTCGCAAAGGTCAGTGTTCGGGCCTCAGCTGTTCGCAAACTATAAAAATGATCTGGATGTATTAGCAATTGTAATGCTTTCAAATTTTCTGATGACATCAAACTGGATATAGTGTAAATTGTGGGGAGGAAACAAGAAGATTTCAAGAGGATTTTGGCTATCTAGATAGAATATCATGTCAATAAGTTAATGCCTCTGGTAGAAAAGCTAGAAAGCAGAATGTTTCTAAAACAGTGAGGAATCAGGAAGTGAACCTTGGCGGTCTTGTTCATGAGTAATTTAAAGTTACGATGCAGTTGTGGGAAGCCAAGTGGCATGTTGGCTTTAGACAGTGAGCCTCACATGCAAGGAATGAATTTTTACAAAGCCATAAGTGAACTTACTTTATAGCCATTAATTGATATAAATTGATATCAATGACAATTACAATTGTTAGTCAAATCTCTAAATCACACAAAACAAATGTATCTTCTGAGTTTTACATTATTTATTTCTGCATCTACCCACTCCAACCGGTGTATTCTCCTTCCCTCACATTCTGAATTGGTTAGTTGCCTGGTTATCTTTGCAAATTCTGTATGGTTTCCACTGAAGATGTTCTAGGGTGAGAATAGATATATCCATAGTTCAGAGAATGAAATCTAAACGGGATGGTGTCACTAACTGCTCTTTCTTCCTCAGAGAGGCTGAAGATGTTGTTCATTTCTATGGAGAATATCAGAATCCTGCAGTCACTCCAAAGAATGTTAAGCTTATATGGGACAAGAGTAATGTCATGATGCTAACAAAACAAAATCAGGGCATTTCTCTGAATGACTCTGGATAATTGCGCAGGAAGACACCCAGTCCCTTCCTGTTTCATTGCACTGAAATTTGTCAGATACCTAATTCCTTAAATTACAGACTTCTTTATTCAATGGACAGCCTCACTTTTCTCTTCCCCCCCCACCCCCCCTCAATTTGGCAAAGGAAGCAACAATTGTGACAGTAACTCTTTCTTCCACACCACTGCATATTCAAACTTCAGTGAATTCTTGAGCTGTTAGTGACACTGTGGTTTGTGATGACTGTTGATCCATTTACTGATGCTTTTGGGGCCCAGAGCTAATGGATCTTCAGAGAAACCTCTCCATAAGCGATGCACTTGGAATCTCTAATGGACATCCTAATACTTATAAAGAGAATTTATGAAGAATTCAAGATACTTGCAGAACATATTAAAGAAAAACTGTGGATGTTACTTATATCCAGTATGCATACCATGCATCCCATATTCAGAAGTAAGTTCTGGAAATATTCTTCTTAATATTTTGTATATTGCAGATAGCATCTATGGTTGTCCCCTCATACTTCAAAGGTTTAAGCATTCTCCAAAACATGTGTTGACAAGAATGCAGACATTGAGTCTTTTTTCAGTTTCAGTTGAATATGATCTTTTCCTTAGCTATCTTGCAGTCACTATCACTTGCCCCTTGGTATCTATATACAGTAGATAGTTTGGATCTAGAAATAGCATTCAACTGCTGTACCTTCCTGCCATTCCTCATGGTTAGGGGATTTGTTAATTATCATTGCACTGCTTTTCATCCACAATAATATGGCAGCTTTTACAAAGCATCAAAGGTTTCTTTGCATTTGATGTTTGATTGCTGTTTCTTTTGAGATGCATAGCATGTATTGGCTTGGAAAGGTTAGACAAAATATATTTTTCAACTATCTTTACCCTTTTTAACATATTCTAAAATATATTATCAAGCATTATTGCACACCAGTGGTAAATGGGAAACACAAAAAAAATTGTAATTCGTAGAGAGCGATTCTGTAATTTGTAAGGACACATTGTACCTTTTATCTGGCTAAAAGTGTTTCAGCAATATGATAACATTCCAGACAGACTTGTAGCTGTTATTCAAGTTATGGTCAAAGTCCCCACTAAACTGTTCGGCAGCTGTTCTTTTACAGTTAATTTTAGAACACAGCACTGAACAACAAGACAAGACATTTAGAAATACAAGCATTCTCTTGGTATGATGGCATCTGTGGCAAAAGACGTCTGGACTGACAACCTTATTTGTATTATCAGCCTTTCAGTCCTAAAAATACAGCCAACAGAATAAACCCTACACAGCACAGGCATGACTCATCGCTCATATTTTTGGTCCTCATGCTACTCATTGTGTTTATCATAACTGCACATGTAAGTTTTCTGTGATCCTTACCAGCATCCAAGAATTTATATTAAAAGCAAAAGCTTGGATTGCTTGGGAATTAACTTTAGTAGCAGCAATTCCTTTTGTGATTTTTTTTGTTTAGTTGAATCTATTTGATCTCTTCAGGAGCCAGAAATTTAAAAGTTAGCATTTAGGGAGCTGTGTGTTTGGTTGCTAGGTGGTTACATTCAGACCTTCCCAAAAGCAAGGGTGCGGTTTGTTGTGAGGTTTTCAATACTTCACTCAAAACTGTTCAAGGGTCATTGAGGAACTGTTCAAAGGCAGTTGGAGATTAAGACAGTGTGTCAGAAAAGGCATACAAAAACAGACTCCATGTTAGGCAATGCTGCTGTTTGACTGCTGAGAAGGCATATGAAACATACTGATTCTGTGTTTTGAAACTCAGGAAGAAAGCCGAAGAATGGTTGGATGATTCGGTGCTGTCACAACACGAGTCGTCCTAGGAGCCACTTGAAGAAACCAGAGCAAGATTAGAGCTCAGTTAAACAGCCGAGGATAGTACTGACTTGGTGAAGCTAGTTATCAATGAATATCTATAATTTTCATTCAGTGCCTGACTGTGTGCAATGCTGGAATGCAGTTTCCAGAATCCAGGGAGTGTATTCCCAGGAAAGGAAGGTCATTGATCAGAACATGAACCATCATCAAGATAAACAGACTCTTGAGGGAACTTCAATGTCAAATCGTCAAAAGTGAAGAATTGGAATTCCTTGAAGTTGTAATGAGATTGAATAACCTATCATATCATTAATGCCTGGGGAGGGATTGCTAAGAAATCCATGGGATTTGGCTTGATCATAATATCTATTTATTGTGCTCTACAGGCTATTTGATCACAGTTTGCTACCTTTATTTACCTCATGTTCAATCTCCTGTTTTCCAATATAAATGGCATATATCGTGCAGATTATATTAGTTTTAATTTTGTATTGTAAATATCTGGCAATTGGTTCAAAAAAAAGAGTGAAATTCTGTGTTTTTTTCTGCTCTTAATTAGTACTTGAGGTCTCGTACTTTGTCAACATACAAAAGAAACTTGCTTACAGCCAGATCATAACAGTTTTGGTGATTTGGTCTGGGATCATAACACCCTTAAACATTTTAAAACAAAAAGTAAATTAAATTGTCCTGCTGTTTTGGGAATCAGTTATTGGATTGGATTGACATGAATCTTCATATTTTGTACACTACATGGCAAGCAAAAAATGCTCATAAATTAACTGGACAAACATTGAAATTGCTTCTCGAATTTTTGATTACAGCTGCTCAACTGCTAGAAAGCATCCGACTCATGCCGATTATTGACTTGAAGGGACAAATCAAAATAACATCAAAACGAATCAAAGGATATGATTAAATTTAATCTGAAGTGGCAAATTAGAGATGTCTTACAGTCATTGAGATAGACCTTTTGGTCCGACTTGTCCTTGCCGACCAGATATCCTAAATTCATCTAGTCCCATTTGCCAGCAGACGCTTTTAAAATGTTGTAATTGTACCAGAATCCAGCACTTCATCTGGCTATTCATTCCATATACACACCATTCTCTGCGTGAAACTTCTGAAGGCATTATGATTAACATTGATCTGCATTTCACTATATAATTCACAGCAATGTTCCTTTAAATTGTATGTAGAAACCAGAGATATCACAAATCCAAGTTGCAAATTGCTTAGAAAGGTTCAAAAGTTGCTTTGTAGTGAAATGTGCTCACAACTCTTTGGGTGGAAGTGAATGGAAAGCCATCTAACACTAACACGCTTCACAACAAGAAGCCACCCATTGAGAGTTTTGAAAAATATAGCACATATTAGGCGAAGTCAATAATGTACATTCAGGCAAACAAGACCCTTTTCCCTTCAAAAGGAGTAAGATGAACGTGCTGTACCTTAAAATGGACTGTTCAGCAGCATCCTGAAGGAGTTCATCATCTTTCAAGACAGAAGGAAAACCCAACAGTAGAGCAGAACTGTCTGTATCTTTGAGGCAAGGAGGTACAGTAGTACTGAAAACATAGACGTGAGAAAACATCTTTTAAAGAGATGCAACGTTGATAATTTTTGAAAAATCCATGAGTGCATCCTCCAATCACGTCAGTTGGCAAAATTCTAATCGATTGAAAGTGGAAGAGACTATTATTGGCTGTAACTAAACATGGGACTTTGTTAGAAATGCAACAGTTCAAATAAAGCCTATTATTGTGTTTAAATAATCTCAAAACGTGATGCTTCAACTGATAACAGAACCAGAAAGGAAGACAGATCATTATGGCTCTAAGAATGTTAATTTCACAACAAAGATTTCCAGCTTTAATGTAAAAGTTGTGATGTTTCAATGCACACAAAATGAACGACCTCAACTTTGTCAGCTGTCACCTGACTTCCAACTGGAGGAATTAACAGGACAGTTACTTAGTAACTGTAAAATGCAACACAGCTAAAAATATCCAGACCAGGTCCATCTCAGCCTGCTGCAGGTAGAGGTCAATCTATTGGTAAGCCAATTTTGAAAATCCTTTCAATTCAGGGAGACAGAGTTTAATAGGTTTTAAAATCTATTTTATTAAATGTAATTAAAGTTGGATCTACAAACTAACCACACTCGTTCCTGCTAAAAATATTATCAAGGCATCATTCCATTCAACAGCACAAAGCTTGAATAGAATTATCTTGTTTGCGGTCATTTGGGAAGGCATTTTGCATCAATATGCTAAAACTTTGTTTGTATATTAAGAACTGTGGTGCATGAAAATATAATGGGAGGCTTTTTTGGAATTTCTGAAAACAAACCAGTTGCAAACAAAAGGGAAACATGACAAAGCATATTGGTCAGATGTCATCAATGAGTTAGCAATAATTTTACTGGGCTGTAGTAAATAATAATTTTGAACAAAGAACGAACAAAGAAAATTTACAGCCCAGGAACAGGCCCTTCGGCCCTCCACGCCTAAGCCGATCCAAATGTACTGTCTAAATGTTTTGTTAAAACATTTTGCGGTGAAGTGATAGGATTTGACACTCACTCAGTGATAAACCACAGCACATTGCTACAGTTATGGATGGCGTCAATGTTGGATCTGTCATCTGTGAGAGGATGCTCATGTCTTCAATTCAACAGAAATATGATCCCACTTTCGTGCTGGGATCAGCCGACTGGGACCGTCTAGCATTGACCTTGATTGTGGTCAATCTATGAGAGGAAGGTTCCCAATTTAAATATTCCTGTGTCACTTTCAAATGTATCTGGGGAACCTGCCATTGCAATTAGCATGAAAGCAGCATTCCTGACAACATTAGCGGCTGTAACATTGAGAAGAAGTTTTAATGGCCAAGACAACAGCTGGAAGAAGCCTGGACTATCCATCTTCCACTTGCTAGGGATTAGTATACAGTCAATATATTAACTCTCTACTGGATCCCAGGTTGTTTATATAAGGAAACCCCTAGCTTGCAAGTCCCTTCTGTCATGCAATGCCTCCCTGATCCAAGAAACGATATACAGTCAGAGTCAGAGATGAACAGCACAGAAACAGACCCTTTGGTCCAACTAGTCTATGCCAACCACATATTCCAACCCAATCTAGTCACGCCTGCCAGCACCCGGCCCATATCCCTCCAAACCCTTCCTATTCATATACCCATCCAGATGCCTTCTAAATGTTGCAATTGTACCAGCCTCCACCAAATCCTCCAGCAGCTCATTCCATACATGTACCACCCTCTGTATGAAAAAGTTACCCCTTACGTCTCTTATATTTTTCCCCCCTCATCCTAAACCCATGCCCTCTAGTTCTGGACTCCCCCACCCCAGGGTTAAAAAAAACTATTTATCCTATCCATGCCCCTCATGATTTTATAAACTTCTATAAAGGTCACCCCTCAGCCTCTGACACTCCAGGGAAAACAGCCCCAGCCTGTTCAGCCTCTCCCTGTAGCACAGATCCTCCAGCCCTGGCAACATCCTTGTAAATCTTTTCTGAACCCTTTCAAGTTTCACAACATCTTTCCAATAGGAAGGAGACCAGAATTGCACGCAATATTCCAATATTGGCCTAACCAATGTACTGTACAGCTGCAACATGATCTCCCAACTCCTGTACTCAATACTCTGACCAATAAAGGAAAGCATACCAAACACCACCTTCACTATCCTATCTACCTGCGACTCCACTTTCAAGGAGCTATGAACCTGCACTCCAAGGTCTCTTTGTTTAGCAACACTCCCTAGGACCTGACCATTAAGTGTACAAGTCCTGCTAAGATTTAGTTTTTCTTCTGGAGTAGATGCAAGTGCTTCCCCAAAATCATCCAAGGGGCACACAGTATCACAATTCAAGCCTAATTCATCAGTTTTCTATCAAACTCCTCTTTAATATACTTTGGCAATACACTGGACACTCCAAAGATACTAACTCTTAGAGCACAGCCAGGGCCAGGGAAAGTTTCTCTTCTGAAATTGGTTCAAAAACTCAAACTTAACTCACTGTTTTGAGTATTGCTGTAAGGTTACTGCTATAGAAATAAAATCAAACACACAAAACATAATATTTAAATAAAAAAAAGGAAATGTAACACTAATTGTACTTGCTCTTCCAGTTATATGCTTCCATTCTCTTAACGTTACTTGTTTTCTTCCTGACCCATCATACCTTTTAAAATTGTTGAACCCTTTACTTACTGGATTCCTGTTTCCTTCATGCTCCCAGTGATCAGCACAAAAATGAAACAATTTAAACAGAAACAAAGGCTTTTAATGCCTGTAAACTGGCCTCAACGTATACTTGTTCAGCAGTTGGAATCTGACACTAATGCTTTGTCATACCACAGATATATGTAAAAATGTGTGCACAGGAAGAAGCTGCTGATAAACAACAGCCCAAGAAGACCACACCCAGAACAGTAAATGTGTCTCAAGAATAACATCAGCCAACAAAGCAAAATGAACTGACATATTTTGTGGTGGAATTAATTATATATAATAGGTTGGGACTGAGGAAGTTAAAGGCTTTTCAGGCACAAAGTACCAAGGATTTTTTAAAAATCCATTGGAGCACACACACGTGACTCTAGAGACTTTGGCCTGGATTTAATTCCAAGGTAGAATTATGTCAAAATGTAAGGCAAGGCAGGTCTTCCAGCCACAAGCTTGAATCCACAATGGAGTCAGCCCATTTTGTTGGGCTACAGTGAAGAAGGGCTGGATATCAGCGTTTGGAGATGCCGGTGTTGGACTGGGGTGTACAAAGTTAAAAATCACAACACCAGGTTATAGACCAACAGGTTTATTTGGAAGCACTAGCTTTCGGAGCACCGCTCCTTCATCAGATGGTTGTTGAGTATAAGATCGTACGACACAGAATTTATAGCAAACGTTTACAGTGTGATGTAACTGAAATTCTATATTAAAAAAAGACTTTGTTTGTTAAATCTCTCATCTTTTGGGCCAACATGACATCAATTGTTAAACTGTTACTTGAGAACATGACTTTAAAAATGTTCTGTGATTTACATATGAAAGAACTGAAACCAAACTTGTTCATTCTAAAAGATGAGAGACTTAACAAACAAGTCAAGTCTTTTTCAATATATAATTTCAGTTACATCACACTGTAAACATTTGCTATAAATTCTGTCTCTTACGATCTTATACTCCACAACCACCTGATGAAGGAGCAGCGCTCCAAAAGCTAGTGCTTCCAAATAAACCTGTTGGTCTATAATCTGGTGTTGTGTGATTTTTAACTGGCTATCAGCAGCAATTCAGAAATTCAACACTTGTGAAGAGCCTTTGCTGCTGCAGCACTGTATCTATTTCAGAATGGCAGAAGAACTATAGTTCAGCAGGAGGACAGGGAAAGCAGGCAAAGTTTTCCAAACCTCCTCATTTTAAAATTATTGATAAAATGGTTGGATAATGATCCACCAGGTCATTAGTCAGCATTCTTTCTAGGATGGAATTTTGCTCAGAAGATTCGAGAGCAAGGATTCATCTGATCTCTGGATAAAACCTAGACAGCTGTTCAATGTTGAAATTACCCAATTTGATTGTGTTTGACAAAAGAAAACGTGTCACAATTTTTCTACCAATACTATTAACTGGAGGGAATTGTGATGTGTCTTTTCAGGATATCTCATCCTAAATTTGGTTTCTGCTTGAACTTGCATGCAGGTATGTCACCTCCAATCGTGACAGATCCCATTTTCTCCTGGATAGGCAACAGGGTTGAGCATGTATCCCACAGGTCGGAAACCTGAATTCAGCATGGCCATTTAAAATGTGACTAGAGTTCAAACAGAACTATTTTCGCTGTCCCAGGGACCTTAACTGCAGTGTGAATGCCATGCATGAAGGAAGAGACATAAAAAGTTCTTGAAGTACTGTTAAGACCTGAAATGTGTCATAATCATGGTAATTTAAATTCCAACCATTTCAATATGTGAAACCAAGCTGCAGGTATCAGTAAGAGTAAAAAACAAAAACATACTCTGGAGTGCATTAATTGATAGGTCATCTGACGACCCTGCGAAATAACAACATTACCATCTACTGTATTCCTGGAGGTTCAACAGACTTGACTGTTGAAATTTCCCAAGGGCTATTATTATAAATAGTTGGCTGACTTTCAAAGCTCCAAAATCACACATCAAGGGGGTGTTCTGATTTCTCAATTTAATTGATAGTTTTAAGAGACTATTAAAGAATGAACTGCTTTGGATATGGTTATTGAATTAAATTATGTTTGTTCTTTTTAAAAGATTGAGCACTTGTCAGCTATAAAATCTTTGAGTGGGTTTAATTAATGAGAGTTTTTAAATTTACATTGAATGAATGAACTCTCCTCAGTTGCTGGAATTTTAATTGCTTTCTTTTCCACACAGCTCCTGAGGTCTGCCCATTGTCTATGGTAGGTTAAGGGATGAGATGGCATGAAGATAGGAGGGGGAACATGAAGTGGATAGGGTAGCCTTGAAGGATGAACACCTTTTTAAAAAAAAAACATACAAAAAAAACTAGGCCAAAATCTCACCCATAACAGAAATTGCTAGAAAAACTCAGCAAGTCTGGCAGATTCTGTGGAGAGAAAGCAGAATTAAGGTTTCAATTCCAGTGACCCTATTACTTGTTTCAGGTTTCCAGAATCAGCAGTTTTTTTGTTTTTTTTAAAACCCCTCAGAACTAACGTGGGCTTTCTAATCAGCCCACCTCTATGGCCACCTCCAACCTTCTTCTGGAGGCAATAACCAAACTCAATCATGCTGCCTCTGGAGCAAAGATCATCCATGAAGTGGCCATTTCCAGGGAGAAGAGTGTGTCAAGGCAGGGATTTCCCAATCTGAACCTCCCAGCTTTGTGAAAAGCAACCAAGCCTGCATGTTTACTGCTAACACAAAAATGACAGCATGCTTTGTTTGAGAGTTATCAAATGCTACAAGCAGAGATGATTTTGTCAGCAGACCTGTGACATGCACCAGCAAGGTCTCAGACTTCCAGTATTGCTACTCGAGAATGAACTCTTTACTGGACAAGAGATTTTAGAGTTTTGTCTTTCTGGATCTGGAAACTGAACATAATATAACTGTTCATAAAATGAATGGTGAGGAGTTTCAAAAAAGACTGGAGTAAAGTGAGAGACCTCACCAGGAAGTCCAATTAATTGGGTTGAAACCCTGACTCTAAGTTCGGCCTCTATTGTATTTTAATCATTGCATTGTCATGAGGCAAAAATGCTTTACAACAAACACCACCATTGAACTATAAATATATTAGGAGTCTTTAAAGCTGACAGGAAGAACATTTTTAAAAATTGAACAAATAAGTACACATCATGATTAAAATATATAGAAAATGTCAGATAAGAATTGTCATCATGCTTTAGGCCATAAAACACTGGATAACATTCTAATAATTCTCAACAGTGTATGATAGAAATAGTTTATTACAGAGTCAGAGTTATACAGCATCGAAACAGATCCATGCCAACCAGATATCCTAAATTAATCTAGTCCCATTTGCCAGCATTTGGCCCATATCCCTCTAAATCCTTCCTATTCATGTATTCATCCGGATACCTTTTAAATATTGTAATTGTACCAGTCTCCACCATCTCCTCTGGCAGCTCATTCTATACATGTAATACCTTCTGCATGTAAACATTGCCTCTTAGATCCCTTTTAAATCTTGCCCCTCCCACCTTAAATCTATGCCCTCTTGTTTTGAACTCTCCCAACACTGGAGAAAGACCTTGGCTATTCACCTTATGCATGAACCTCATGACTTTATAAACCTCTAAAAGGTCATCCCTCAGCCTCCGACATGCCAAGGAAAATAGCCCCAGCCTATTAAGCCTCTCCCTATTGCTCAGACCCTCCAACCTTGGCAACATCATTGTAAATCTTCTCTGAACCCTTTCAAGTTTCACAACATCTTTCCAAAGCAGGAAGTCCAAATTCAATGAAGTTTTCCTAAAGTGGCCTAACCAATATCACGTACAGCCGCAACATGACATCCCAACTCTGATACTCAATGCAGTGACCAATAAAGGCAAGTGTACTAAATGCCTTCTTCACTACCCTGTCTACCTGTGACTCCACTTTCAAGGAACGATGAACCTGTATCCCAAGGTCTCTTTGTCCAGCAACATTCCCCAAGACTTACCACTAAGTGTAAAATTCCTGCCCTGATTTGCCTTTCCAAAATGCAGCACCCAAATTAAACTCCATCAGCCACTCCTCAGCCCTTTTGCCCATCTGATCAGGGTCCCATTATACTGAGGTAATCTTCTTCACTGGAAAAGCACAGTCGGTCTGGCAGCATCTGAGGTTATCGCATTTCCAGCTACCACCCCCACCCCCACGACCCACACCCCTCCCATTTATCTCACAGACCCTTGGGCCACAGGCCTCATTCCTGAAGAGGGACCTATGCTCGAAACGTCGGTTCCCCTGCACCTCGGATGCTGCCTGACCAGCTGCGCTTTTCCAGCTCCACACTCTTGAACTATGCTGTGCAGCAGCAAAGAGAAATGTGCAAAAGTATAAACAAGATTTCAAATATTCATTATGGGGCTTTAATCATTTAAGTGAATATAAGTTGCTGTTATTTATTTAATTATTATGTAAAAATAGGTGTTATAACATGTAACACTAAAGCACAAATATATTTTTCTTGTGCTTATTGCAACGCTATTCATCAGCAATCTCAAATAGTTCAGACAACATGTACCAGTCTCCCTGCAGACACATGCAGATATGAAAGCACAGCTGGAAGTTGAAAGATTTAAAGTATTTTCGAACAGTTGTTACATTAGATTAGGCTGTGCAATTAAAATTTCTTCCGTTAGACCTTAAGCAGATAAGCCTCTCTCACCATTGAAATTTTATCTTTTTTCCTCTTTAACTTAACTACATATTTCCAGTTTATGAAACTCATACTTTTTAAATAGACAAAATAAAATATTTCTTTCCCAAAATATCTAAATTTTCCTGCAGTCAGTGAAAAACTTGAAAATAAATTGAAAGGAGGTTTCCATCTACTCGTTTAGAAATAAATCTTGTGCTCGTAAACAAAAGCATTCCATCTATATTAAATATTTCAAAGTGATATGTGAATCACAATACAAGTAGATAATGTGGCATTGTCAAGGGCCCCAAAATTTTTGGGATACTTCCAAATTTGCCAGTGTCCTCAATGTTCACTGCACCCACCAGCTTTCCCCCTTAACATTCCATTGAAGTCACTGACGATTGAGACCCTTATGAGGGTAGGTGGTGGTGCAGCAGTCTGCAGTAAATTCACAAATGTCAGCTATGGCTTGGTTGGTAGCTTCCTTGCCTCAAAGTCATAGATGTATGGGTTCAAACCATAATCTAGCAGGTGAAGGCAATGGCCTGGGAGGTGCTATCTTTTGAGAAAAATATTGAACTGAGGTCTCACCTCCCTTCTCAGATGGACATATAAAACCCTATAGAGTTATTTTGAAGAAATAGAGTGGAGTTATCTCCACAGTCCAGAAGAGCACTTATCCTTCATCAACATCACAAGAACAGATTACCATTGCTAATATAAAAGCTTCCTGTGAGCAAACTGGCAGCTTATTTCAAACATTACAACAATCATTATTTTATTCAGTTGTTTGGTCTTTGATCGTGTACATCTATTGACTGTTCTATGTTGTGTGTGTTGTTAGTCAATCCTATAGGTGTGGCTACAGAGGAAGAGAACCTGAAAGTCAATGTGTAACAGCAGAGTTTTGAAAAAAATTATAATAATGTCCTCTTCTCACATCCTGGTGAGGGTCATCTCTGCATGATTTCAAGGCACAAAACACAATATTGACTACATTTAAAAAGCACTTCATTGGCTGTGAAGTTCTTTGGTATGTTCTAAGATCATGAAAGGTGTTTTATCAATGAAGATGTTTTTGTCATTGGATCACTTATACATCATATTGATTACATAGTTAGCAATAAAGCATCCTTGGAATATAGATAAGACTCTAGTTGTGAGTTCAGTACCTGTTAGCAATTTGCTCAGAGGATTCTTGTACAGTCTCAGCAGAAACAATGTGAGGAGTAACTGCAAACAGCGGATGTGGGAAATCTTTTTGCTTTTCGCTAAGCAATGATACACTAGCACAGAAAGAAAAACAGATAAATAGAATTTTATACAACCATATCATTAGTATTTCACACCCACTGTTAAATTAGCCATTAAGAAAATGTTCCCGCTTAACTCGTGTGGCAATGGCTTACTACAACTGGCCTTGGTGCTTGTTTGATAAGATGAGGAAAAAGTTGACCATACTATCAGTTCATTATCATTGGTTGTAATTTTGTCCCCTCCTTCTTCCCAGTCAATGTAATATCAGGTATAGGGTTTACCATATTGCTCAAATAGATGAATGCACACTTCTCACAATTGGAAATATAGCTTTTAATAACATTAGGTTGGGTTTGTGAATTAGTGATTACCTGCCTCAGACTTCGATACCAGGCGAAGAGGATGAAGGGTGTGAAAAGTAAACAGAATGTCTATTACTATGATATAATGAAATGGTGTTATCTTGAATGCTATGTAGCATTGTTTGAAAACACTAAAGCGTACATATAACAAAAATGCATAAAATAGCCTTATTAAACTCAAAGGAAATCACTGCTCTAGTTTTGTTTAATGTGGGAGCAGATTGATCACAGCAGAAATTACAGCAAGTCTGTCAAATAACTCTTCTTAATAGTACAGTTTTAATTTTCAGTCAGCAGTGTCTTCATTGTTGTCATATCAATGAATTAAAATAATTGAATGTCCATTTATTGAGATCTACTCTGAAATGGTACAGCCTAATTTGGACTCATTTCCATCAAACCAACATTGCGTGAGCAGAGCTTTGTCACAGAGTCAACAATGATTGGGCCCCATTTGAAAATAATTTACTTACAGTGAGCAGAGTAATCAGGCGATTCAAAAACAAAAGTAGCTCACTCTGTGGTTTAAAAAAAATGTCATCTCCCATAGACAAAAATGCAGAATTTGTATGTACAATCAAAAAGAATGAATATTTAAATAACAAAACTACTTCTGGAAAAGGAAACTTTAAGTGGCCCAAAAGTAAACTACGGAAGGAATCAGTTTAAACTCCTTTCAACAGGACAGCCATGGCCTGAAGTGGCACCAGCTTACCTATTTAACTTCTGTAGCATCTTTGGACCATAAGATATTGGAACAGACGATGGCAAATCAGCTCACTGAATCAGATCTCTGTTCAATGGGATCATGGCAAATCTGATAATCCTCAACTCTACTTTCCTGCTTTTTCTCTATAATCCTCGATTCCCTTGCTGATTTAAAAGTCTGTCTATTGTAGCCTTCCACATACTTAATGACTCAATTTCAAAGGCTCAAATGGAGTAAAGAATTCCAGAGGTTCACTTCACTCAAAAGAAATCTCTTCTCATCTGTACCATGAATATGAGACACTTATTCTGAGGTTATGCCCTCTGCTCCTAGCCACTCCGATAAGGGTAATCGATTTTTACCCACCAACTGTGTCAGGTCCCCTCAGAATTTTGTATGTATCAATAAGATCATCTCTAAATTTTCCATATTCCAACAAGTACAGGCCTAAAGAAAGGGAATTGGACGCAGAAGCTGTTTGTACTTGAGAGATTAGCATACTATATGTTGGCCATCAAAATGTCCACCTGTAGATGTGTAAATGGGCCCCAAAGAGGTCAGTTAGGCCAGTTAATCTGTGCATGCACGGGTGATGTCAGAATTCTACATACGTAATAATGTCACACCAGCTGCACATGCTATTGAGATCAAAATGTCAAGGATGAAAACCAGGAATGGAGACAAATGCCAGGAAAGGTGGCATAGGTCACGATTTAGCATGGGCCAGACAGCTCTTATGGTGAGCGATGAAAGGTTAGCATTACTGGGACGAACTTGTACTTGAGTGAAGAGGGGGAGAAGTGTTGCTGACATCATGTAGGACTTTCACCCTACTTCATGAAATGCCCAAAGGTTGGTTCAATAGAGAATCCATCTGGTTTGAAGGCAGCTTTGCACAGTCTGGTCAAGTTTGTGCACCGTTGCACTCCTTATGCTACCCCTATGAAACACACATTTGTAATCATCATAGGGTCCTATCATAGAATGATGATTGCTGACACATTTGGATTTTAAGGGCCAAAAGGTGGCTCTTGGAATCCATGCACAAGTTGTCTCTAAGTTTAATGTTTTCACAAGTTGGATAACATTTACATTAATTGCAGTTTTATTTGAAACAGGGTAAGACACATTCAATTGTGGTGAAATTCACTGCATAAGGAAGAGTCCGAGATATATTTCAATTCTCATTGCCATGTCATTACTAAAGCATTTATTAATGAGTTTAAGTACAGTACAAAAATGGAAACATACTTTGAGAGTAATTTGTAAATGTTTCCTGGCACTTCGGAATGTATGAATTAAATTCAGCATTCAAGTAAATGGAAAACATGAAATAAAGCCACAGTTTTTTTCCTCAACATATTTCAAACTTTTGAATTCTATTAAAAATACTCTAAGTTCAGACTTGAATCTTAACTGAGTTTATGTGCCTATGGCCAAAGTGGAAAACATTTATCTATTTATTTAAAGAGAAAAGCTAACATAATAAAGCATAGATGGAATCTTTGACACAACAACAAACTATTCACCAGCACAAATGCTGTAAACATTTCAACAATAATCCTCATTAATTCCATGGACACATTTACAGATGTGAGAATTTGCTTCCCCCGATCAGGAACTTTTCGTTTATTCGAAATATCTAACATTCAACCTGAAAGCCAATAAGTAATTTCTACAAACAGCATCTTCATGCATATTTGTTAACAACACAATATTTTGCATAAAATAAAACCAAAATGAACTGTGGATGTCGTAAATCAGAAACAAAAACAGAAATTGCTGGAAAAGCTCAACCGAGTTTGGAGGAAGGGTCACCGGACCGGAAATGTTAACACAATGTATTATGCTCTTCATGAAACGGATGGTCAAAGGAAGAGTCTATTGCTTCTATTGAAACACAATGGCTTGGACATTTTGGCAGTAATGACATAAAATAACAAAGGCAATTCCTGAGAAAAAAGGTACAAGTTATAACCTTGAGGTGTGCAAGAGGCATTTCAGTTGTGTGTGTCAATAAATTATTCTGGCCGAATGAGATAGCGCAGAATTGCTCTACTTCTTAAATTCTTTTCAGCAAAGTCAAGGCTGGCAACAAATGTGTTTTGTTATGTTGGCAGCAGAACAAATGCTTTGCGAACACACTTGGTTGGTCGATGTTTCTGGTGGTCACTGCTTCCCATCAGTTTGATTATGTGAGTTTATAACATTGCCAGTTGCTATTTCCTAAGGCAATGTAATCAGTTTGATCCACTGTATCTTGCCAAGATACTGAAGTAAAACTTCATGAAGTGCTGCATAGGATGTATGTTACTATTAGGGGAAATAGCAACAAATTTCAAATTTGAGGTTCTTTATATATTACTTTTTTGTAGAACAAAGTGTTGATTTTCCTTTATTTTATTACAGAAATTAAGGGTAACTAAACTAAGTTGTTCCTTAGAATTCAAATCAATGTTGTGACTTTTCAAGAATTTCAAAATTAGATTATTTTCAAACTAACGTTTTTGTGATTATCCTGGTAAAGCAATATCCTTACGGTCCTTGACTAAACAAATTGTCAGATATACATAAACTGAAGCAATCTTATGATGTGAATTGTTTCTGTACAGTTTGTAATTGATTAAACTTTCACGATCAATGGATTTGAACAAGTTTTGAATGAGAATCTGCTATCAAGGCTTTTATAAATACATGGTTATATACTGCTACTAGGTTTAATAGGGCCAGACAAAAATTAAATGGAGATAAAAATATTTAATTTCGGTCACAATGTTTAAGAATGAAACTCCAGAATAGAAAGGAACATCAGGCAAGATAGATGTTGGAAGAACAGTCTGCTATCCAACAAACTTGTGCAATTCCATTCATTGGTTTGATTGCTTAAGTTTATAAATAACTTACAAGCTGTTTAGCCAAGGACAGTAAGGGTACTAAAAATTCCAGAGTAATAATATTGCTCTACCAAGATAAAAGAGGAGCTTTTTTGCTGAAATCTCAAAAAAAAAGTCTTGAAAATAATCCAATTTGAAATTCCTGAAAGATCACAACATTAGTTCAAATTCCAAGAAACAACTTCATTTAATTAGCCTTCACTTCAGTAAAGAAAAATCAAGGAAAATCAACACTTAAGAAACAATTATTTTTAAGAAACAGTAATATACAAAAAGTTTTTAAAATACTTATTCTGACTGATTATCTTGGCCACTGTAAATATGTAAAGACACCACCTTACGTTAGTCTTGTGCTTGCTCATCTTTTCTTTAATAAATTTTAAGCCATAGTGGATGATTAATAACAGATTTCTCATCTTCAGGTTTAAATTTTCTCAATATTGCATATTGCTACCTTAATGGAGTCTGTTCAAGGTGAGTCTGGAAATCTTCAGCATCATCTGATGGTTTAGTATACTGTACGTCGCGTGGAGGATGAGAAGCAACAGGTGCAATTGGCTGAAGCAAAACTGACTCTTCCTTTTCATAAATTGAGGGAACACTGGAAAACAGATTCAGAGAAACAACAGGATGATTATTCATGTGGCTTAACTATGGAAACATCATTAAAACTATGAATACATCATGGAAATCACAGCACTACTGCAAACCACAATTCTAATGTCACGTGAAAATGCAAATATTTCTAGCAGTAACAAGAAACAGCAATCTTCAGTGATTGATCCCTTCCCAACCTAGTAACAATGAGACCAATCTCCTGCTGTCAAGGCAGACACTGGAAAAATATCAAATTCAGTTTGCCAAACAAAAATATGTAAAGAGATGTTAAGTACTCATTCTGTTCATGCTGTTTGTAATAGTTGTTATCTGATTTGAACATTGTAAGGATCATGGTTGTGGAACACAATTAAACTCCAGAGGAGGTCAGGAACTGTGCATTCCAAATTAACTCAACACCTGAACTTCCTGTACGTTAGTACCTTATTGGAGTCTGTGGAAGCAGATTCTGGAAAACCCCAGCATTAAACAATAGCTTAGGGTGCTCAGAGTGCTGTGGGGGATCAGGAGCAACAAATGCTGGAATCAGAGGTGGAACCAACTCTTGTTTTTCAGAAGCCCAGGAAACTTTAGCTCATAAGAAATGGTCATTTTAACAATCCTTCACAAATTAATTTCTAAAAATGAACAAACTCATCACTTATACAGTAAATAGGCCCAAACAAAAAAAGTGGGACGTGCAGGAGATTGAGTAGCTTCTGTTCCTACTGAATGGATCCAATTCAAAATGTTAATGTTATTCCCATTAAAATTCTTTTTTCATTTCTTATATACATTCTGCCATCAGTTTTGACATTTCAGCATTTCCAATAATAGCTTGGAATCCATCCAGTATTTTGTACACCTTCCAGTAAGAGGAAAAATGCAACAGAATTGCTCAAACTGCAAGGAAAACAATTTTTCCACCTAACCAAAATAAGACCTTCATTATTTTATTTCTATTTTTGCCAATTTTGATTTGAAGCTGTGAACTATGAGCAGAGAGCTAAAGACGACCTTTGGACAAGGATAAGCAGCTTGTTTAAAAAAAAAAGCACAAACAAAATGATTTTTGTTCAGGAGGTCAGGCCAAGAAGGTTGAAAGCAGGTTGGTTCTTGTTTAAAGAACATTGTTGCTGTTTTGGTTCAGGAGATGCATGATGTTCAAACAGATGGCAGATGTTTGGATATTAGCTGATGCCTCACAGGGAAACTAGTGTCAAATAGCCTAATTGAAAGAAAAAGTGGAAAACAAAAAAAAGAGAAACCAAAGTGTGAAGTGGTGTTGAACTGTGATTAAGTGAGGAGGAGTCTGGCTGCGAAAACCAGGAGGTTTGATTGCTCCTGGTTATCCTTCCATTATCAAGTTACTAAATATTCAGAACAGAATCTCATGACAAGAATTAAATAATTATTCCTGAGTCTACTAGAATTGTGCAGACTGGTGTCTGCAGAAATCAAGCAACGTGCAATCCTCTCTGTATGTGTGTCTCAGCATCATAGAAACTGCTTATGTGAACTGGCTAGGTACATTTCCTTTGTAAATATTTCCCATAACTATCTGTCTAGCTGTCTTTGTGCAAGTGGGGGGCTAGAATCAAAAATGATTGTGTTTAAATCTTAGGCATTAATTACATCACAATCGGTTCTGTGATAACGCGCATTTCTTCAGCACAAATTGGCTATAACGTGCTTGAAGAATTTAGATTATTATCTGTAGAATGTGAACTTTCCTTACCTGTATTGGTTATTATGCAATTCTGGTCCCATTGGTTTAAATGGTGCTGCGTGAGCACACAGGAATGGAACTATCGTGTTATATCAGAACAGACTGTATTTTGTTACTTAACCTTGCTCTGCTAAAGCTGTTATTATTATTATTAATAAATTGTTAATTCTTCTGTTTAAGTTTTAAACTTGGTGTCTGGTGACAGTTGTTTAAAAAGTCTGGTTATGAACAATTGGAGGGTCATCGACTATTTTAAATTTTGCTGTTTTGCAAATACAGGAACAGGGAGTTTGAATGGATTTGGCTATGTCTTCATATTGTACCAACCTCAAGAAGTGTTAGGATCTCGATGAGCGGAGATAAAAATTAAGTAATATTTCAGACTTTGTGATCTTATCCTCCCAATTATCAGTCTTGGTTCTTCAAAAACATTTCTGACATTGAGTTCCATGGGACATTAGTTCAATAGCATCTTCAAATATTATTTAGTCACACACGGCACCCCAATCTGCTGGCCTCCAATATATCAATCTGAAAGCCTTCATTTTCAGATCTCTCCACAATCTCAATCACCACAACATGTGCAATCTTCACAATTTACAACTTCTGAAACTGGCTCACTGTGCATACACACACTAACTTCAACTCAGTAACCTTGACAAAACATTGAGCCACCAATATCAAACAAGCTGGAGATCCTTTCATAAACGTTTTGCAGCAAATATCAGGAACCTTTGTTTCATTTTAGTTTGGCTTTGTCCTTGCTAACTCCAGCAGCCATTCAGAACCAGTTTGAAGACAAATCCCGAAACCTGATTTCTCTGCAAAACTTAATTTGTTGCATTGAGTGAAATCCTGTCCAACTGGTATCTTCCAGAACAGTGAGATTATTTTCAGCATCACGGAACCTGACTGTCAGGATCCTGACTGGCTAACTTGTATGACAGTTGCTGCCTCGATCCTAGAACATTCTAATTATCATCCAAACTCTGCTTTCTGAAAACACCTAGGGAGGTGAGACATTCATTCTGTTAATGAAAGGATTTCTAAATGAAGGAACAACAGTGTGGGTTACAATGCCTCAGAGATAATCAGGGAAGACTGGTCCAAGTCTCCAACCTTTATCTGTGAGGTCCAGCTCTGGGATTGGAGGATCTTAATGAGAAGTGATTTTAGCAAGAATGAATTTTTTAAAAAATCATCAATTAGCAGACATGAAGACAACAACCGAGCAAAGTCCTAAAGGACTGTTTTCTGTCTAACCGGTACACCAAAACAATCCAGCAGTTTAGGAGGGCATGGCAGTGGAATTCCATGGTGCCTGGACCCACACTCTGACAGTCCCAGCATTCTCCTGCACAGACCTCTTTAGCACAACACATCGTGCAGCTCCAGTCATTTCTTCCAATCAAAAACTTGGTAGATGGAATATAATGTGGGGAAAAGTGAAGTTATGCACTTTGGCAGGAAGGAAAAGGGAGCTTAATATTATTTAAATGGAGAAAGACTGCAGAAGTTGCCAAACATACAGGTTTGGGATGAATTACAAAAAGCTAGCATCCAAGTTCAGCCTGTAATAGAGAAGGCAAATGGTGGGTTGGCATTTATTTCAAAGGGAATTAAGTAGAAAAGTGATGAGGTTTTGCTAAAAAGCTATACAAGGAACCTGTTAGAACACAGCTGGAATACTATGCATAGTTTTGCGCCCCTTATCCAAGGAAAGGCATACAGGCATTGGAAGCAGCCCAGAGAAGATTCACTAGGCTGATATAAGTAGAAGAATGAGAGGTGACCTTATTGAACATGAGATTTTTAGAAAACTTGACAGGGTAGATACAGAAAGGTTGATTCCTCTTGTGGGAATTCCAAGACTAGATGGCATAATTTCAGAATAAGGAGTCATACATTTAAGAGAGAGAGAGAGAGGAGGAGAAATTTCTTCTCTCAGAGTTGCGAATCTATGGAATTCTTTACCATATAGGGATACCAAGCTTGGTATCCCTAAGTATATTCAAGGCTGAGAGAGATAGATTTTTAATTAGTAAGGGAATAAAGGGTTGTGGAGGAAAGAAAAACAAGGAGGAGGAATATCAGATTTGCCACAATTGCATTGAATGGTGGAGCAGATTCAGTGGGCTGACTGGCCTACTTCTGCTCCTACATCTTATGGTCTCTCTATCTATCTAGGTACATCTTCACATCCCCATCTGAGCAGGCAACACTCATACCTTATCCTCGTTCTACTGTCCTTTCACACCCAACCTTCAAGGTTACCCTCAACAAATGTTGGCCTTTCCATCTCTCTCATAATCCATTACAAACTTCCATACCTCTCCACTTTCTCTGTGGAGAGCAAAGGCTGCAAATGTTAGCTGTGATATGCCTGGAGAGCCTGATCCTCATTATCCACTGGGGCAAATACATTTTGAAAGAGCTGTTCTTCAGCCTGTAGACTACGCTAGGAGATCCCACCTCCTTTTGGATGTCCATCTCATCTATTGTTTGGATGCAGAGGAGAAGGCAGTTAATGCTATTACTGATGTCGCTTTGGCTGTTGCTGAAGCCATTGACGGTGACATGGCTTCTGCTCTTGTTCCTCAGCAAAGAGGCTTTGGTTCCTTCTAAGCAGTGAGAGGGCTGGCAGTCAGGAAGCAGCTGAAAGTACTTCAAGTTCTAGATGGTGAAGTGCCTTTCATGAAGTTGGTATCAGCATGTCAACCAGTGACAGTATTCCCTGAGAGATGTGGTTCTGTGAAGTATATTCCCTTGATGCCCACAGCTGTTGCTCTTCAGTGAAGCTCAAAGCCTTTCCAACTTATCAGTTTCACCAACAATGCTTTTCCCAATTTCCATTTACCTCAGAATTCTAGTCAGGATGGTTGTAATACAGTATCTTCTTGGCACAGTTTACAAGTTCCTAATTTCCTTTTTGATCACCTCATTAGTCTTCTTAACAGATCCACAGAGGCTCCCCACTTGGATTCTGTCCAGTGAAAGCCAGAAGTAATATTGAGCCAATGTAATTTTCCTTCATTTCTTCACACCTGGCTCAGAAAATTCTGCTCAGTGATGTTGCAGGCTTCATATTCTATATGAAAATAATTCAAACCATACGACTCCTTCAATTTGTACTGACAAGACCTTACATTAGTCACTCTGGATGGGAATATTGAAAGCACAGGGCTAATGGCATTCCTTTCTGATATATAGGAGCTGTTTTAATCAAATCAAAGGAGTTAGTTTGAGAAAAGCCCGATTTGACACCCCTGACAAAGTGGAAAAACTGTTCTGAAATTTGAAGGAACAGCATGGCTTCCACTGATGTCAAAAAATCATAAAACATCTTATTTTTTAAGTTTTAAGAAAAAGTTGCACTATGTTTTTCAAAAGTTATTTAAAAATAATTCATTTTCTTCTCGAGTTGTGATGTTTTTATTAATTTGTCTGCTGGAAATATGTTCCTATCATATGTTGCTCTCATGCATCTTTTTAATAAATGCATTTATAACATTTTTCACCTCAAACAGGACTTGAGGAGATGTTTCACACTTGAATAAGTGGGTGCTATTGAAAGCTTAAGACAAGGATAAATACATTCAAAAGGTATGGAGAACTGGGACTTGCCCATATGAGTGATTTAAGAAAAAAAAATTAATAAATAAGATATGCTCACCTACATAATTGTCATAATTCTAACTTTACAAAGCATCTTCAAGTAATTCCTTGAGCATGCTTTCATGAACATCTAATTATTTCTATCTTCCTGCTCTAAAACTGCTGCATCAGAGCAAAGCCCATTTCTATTCACAGCTCCTCAAACGATGGAAAATAATTAACTATAATTTGAAAAGTCAGCGAACAACACTTTTCTCAGATTCAAGTTTCAATTTTCTAAACCCTGTATGCTGTTACCTTAATTCACTCTGCTCAAGTTGATTCTGGAGTAGTGTAGCATCATCTGGTGGCTTAGCAGGCTTGGTATGCTTTGAAGGATGAGGAACAGCAGATGCAGGAAGAGGATATGGAACTGGTTGTTTCCTTTCAGAAGCCAAGGAAGCACTGGGAAACACAGATACAGAGATATGTCAGGACAAACATTTCTGTAGCTTAGCTTCAAAAACAAACTTACTGTGTCAAAACCTTAGCTGTGACAAGAAATGGTCACTTTAACAATCATTTTCAAATCAACTTCTACTATGATTGAAAGCAACTTTTATAAATAATGGAAACGCACAGTAGACTGAACAGTATCGGAGAGACAAACAGAAGTTAAATCCCAGCTAGAATATTGTGTGCCATTCTGATTGCCACGCTTTCGGAAGGATATGAATAGTTTGGAGAGAATGAAGGAGGGCTTCTTCTCATCACTGGAAGCAGTTTAAAAGATAGATTGGAGAACTTGAGACTGTTTTCTTGCAGAGGAGATGGCTAACAAAAGGTTTGATGGCTGTTTTCAAAAGCCTGAGAGGATGGACAGAATAACTGTAAGAGAAAATTATTGCAGATGGTAGAATCTGCAAACAGCGAATGCTAGAGATCACAATGGGCCAGACAGCATTCATGGAGAGAGAGCAAGGTAACGTTTTGAATCTAGATGACTCTTCAGAGTGGAACCATGCCCTCTCATTAAATGATTGAGAATGAGACAGCACAAGATTTTTGCAAAAGAAGCAAATATGATGCAATGAAAATCTTTTTCACAGAGAGAGGAGCTAGGGTCTTGAACACAGTGCCTGAAAGAGTAATGGAAGCAATTTCTTATGAAGTATTCATGAAGGTATTAGATGATTATTTGTGAAGGAGCAACATTTAGAGTTTTGGGGAAAACACAGGAGAATGGCACTAAGTCATAATACTCATTTAGAAAGCCACTGCAGACATGAGGGCCAAACAGCTTTCCTTTGCGATCAATAGTTTTGCTGGATGCATCTCATCCATTAAATTAACCATACTCCTGTTCAAATTCTGATCAGTCAGTCAGTTGACAACTTTTAACATTTTCTATTTTTTGTCATACAGTCTATACAGCATGGAAACAAATCCTTCAATCCAACTAGTCCATACCAACCATGTTCCCAAAACTAATTAGTCCTACCTGCCTGCGCTTGGCCCATACCCCTCCGAACCTTTCCTATTCATGTATTTAATCAAAATGTCTTAAATGTTCCAACTATACCTGCCTCCACCATTTCCTCTGGCAGTTCATTCCACACATGAGCCATTCTTATGTAAAAAAGATCCCCCCCCCCCCCCATGTCCTTTATAAATCTTTCTCCTCATCTTAAAAATATGCCTCATGTTTTGAATTCCCCCACCCGTAGTGAATGACAAGGGTCTTTTCCCATTATCTATGCCCTTCATGATTTTATAAACCTCGAAAAGATCACCCCTCAACCTCCTACGCTCCAGTGAAAGTCCCAGCCTTTTGACATGCTATGCGGATTTTTCATCTCTATTTATCCTGCCAGTTTTGACCACAGCAAATTTTATGGTTACTATTATGTATCCTGGAATCCAACAACCATTTTGTATATGTTCCAACCTGAGGAAACACTTTATGTCAAGTGCTGAAATTGCAAGATTAAATAGGCTGGGGTATTTGCTTTCTTTCAAATCCCTCGACATGCTGGGGACTGGATGAGCTACAAAATTATGTAAGGAATGCAGGAGACACAGACATCTCACCAACCCCTAATATCATACTTGGCTCAGTGGTAGCATTCTTCTCACTGAGTCAGATGGGGTGTTGGTTCAAGTTTCTTTCATGATACCTGAATACATATTTTCAGCTGACACTTCAATTTATAACACTGAATGATTTCTTGACCTTGCAGAAATCAAGAGCTGCAGCATGACAATGGCATAGCACCAAAATGACAACAGGGATTAAAAACGCAAAAGCACTCCATTGGCTTTGAGACCTCCTGTGGTCACGAAAAGCATTCTATAAATGAAAACCTTTTTAACAGTAGAATCAATTGCCTGTAATGGAGAGAATCTCTGTGGACTATAGTTAATAGTTCTTCACTTTTACAATTTGCTGGTGGCATGTTATTGGGGCCAAAATCTCACCTTTGGACAATGAGTGGGAGAGCCAGGTCCAGAAGCTACTTTCAAATTGCACCAACTCTCACCAACACCCACCCCAGCCTTAGAAAGAGCTGTTAGGTTTGACAATACCATAAAAAGCAGGGGAACTTTCCAAGTGTTTCTTTAATACAACACCACTGAGTCAGATTACATGGTCACTTTAGCCACGGTTGTTTGTAAAATCTTGCTTATGTAAATTCACTGCTGCATTCCCCAGCATAACTACAGAAAGTACAAGACAGAGACTGTAACATGCTCAGGAATCACGAAGGGTGTAAATCATGTTCTTTTTCCTTTCCCTTTCATCTCTTTACTTTGAGTTTTATATTGCATCTTCTAATCGAGGCTAGCATTCTCAGATGTTAGAAATATTGTTTTTTGAAATATTAATTCCTCAAAAAGTTAGAAATAATGCCTGCATTTTGAAATATTAAGTTGAGATTCTCTTTATTTGATCAGGTGTCTTGGATAAAAGCTAAAGTCTCCATGAGATTTTTTGAAGAAATTCTAGACAGCATTTAGATTAGATTCCCTACAGTATGGAAACAGGCCCTTCAGCCCAACAAGTCCACACTGACCCATTCCCCTACACTACACTTATGTCTGACTAATGCACCTAACACTACAGGCAATTTAGCATGACAAATTCACCTGACCTGCATGCTTTTGGATTGTGGGAGGAAACCGGAACACCCGGTGGAAACCGACACAGACAGGGGGAGAATGTGCAAACTCCACACAGACAGTTGCCTGAGGCGGGAATCGAAACCAGGTCCCTGGCACTGAGGCAGCAGTGTTAACCACTGAGCCAACATGCCACCCCACTTCTTGAGCAAACAGTACCGTCCAACGCAACTTAACTGAGCATTCATCTCATTTTTGATTTGGGATCTTGCTGTGTGGGTGCTGCATTTGTTTACAAAATAGTCACACAATATTTAAGAGATGCATTAATTAAGTGAATGGGTGACACAGTGGTCAGCACTGCTACCTCACAGCTCCAAGGACCAGGATTCAATTCTAGCCTCAGGCAACTGTGTGGAGCTTGCACATTCTCCCCATGTCTATATGGGTTTTGCCCAGGTGCTCCCAGTCCATAGATGTGCAGGTTAGGGGAATTGGGGACTTGATAAATTACCAATAGTGTCCAGGGATGTGCAGGTTATGTGGATTAACTCTTGGAAATGCAGGGTTACAGAGATAGGGTCGGGCGGGGGGAGGGGGGGGTGGAAAAGAGGCACAGGGAAGATTGTTTTGAACATTAGTGTTGACTCAATGGGCTGAATAGCCTGCTTCGACACTGTAGGGATCCTATGTTTACTTTAAAAGCACTTTGAATCATTGTTTGAGAACTGGACTAAAATACAATATGAATGAGTCATCCATTCCTTCCTACTGTCTCAAAAACTAACAAATAGCTAAACCTATTACATCTATAACCTTTCTCATGTACAGGTTGGGGAAGTTATCCCCAGTGCTCAGTCTCTGTACAGCTGAAGTAGGCAAATTACTGAAACATCCCTTCTCCAATATTCTTGGAACTGCTTTTGAACTGATATAGTAGCTTAGAGCGGGCTAAGATAGAATAGGAAAGATAGGCACACAACTGGTCATTACAGGTGGCCAATCATTTGTAGCCTATGCTGTACCAGCAGTAAAGGTCATCACAAACATTGCATCTATTCTGCTTATTCAATTGCTCAGAGTTGGGCATTGAATATGAACCGAATGGCCGCTTTCTGTGTCATGATAACTATTACAAACTAGAACTGTAAAGTAATTAATGAAACTACTGTGCTGAATGTATATTAATAAATATTTGGATGAATGTGGATGCACATAAATCCTGTCTGAGCTGAGCAAAGGATTTGAAACTAATTTCATCCACATTGAGGACAAAAATACTTCTAAACAATTAACGCACAAGGAATGTTGATCCCTGAGTGAAGTGGTCAAAGATTACAGTCCATAAACCATTCAGATTCCTGTGTCAATGAAGGTCTATTATACTGTGAGTCAGTTAATTATCTCGAAGAAATACCCTATTCTTTTTTCTTCAACTCAGTTTCTACACTGATCTCCTTGGAGAATTTTTGTCACACAAAAAGACATTATTAACCTGTAAAGTATCAGTTAAATTAGTTTCTATAATCTCAGCAACTCCCACGATTTTCCCTGAGAATCAGATCTGTAAGGACAGCATTGCAGTGGAAAGAGAAACAAGAGGCCAGGGGTGTTTCTGAAGTTGTAATAAACAATGTTTGTCATCCAACACTCACAACAAGAAACAGCAGGTTAACATTCAATTGCTTTTGAAAAAATAGAACCATGTGCTGTACTGACCTAAAATTTAGCACCAAAACAGCTAACACCAAAGCTGCAGCCAACTTAGTAGTTCCTTTGGCATCAATAACATTCCATAATATGGTTTTTGAAAGGATGGTTATTTGACAGGGCTTATTTAATCAGCATCATTGCACCATGGGAGAAATCATAAGTGATTGCACTTTATGAAATACCTCTTGTATTTTAAACTGATCATCCCAAAATGCCAAAAAAAAAAAGTACACTCCAAAAAGTCTCTAATGCAGATCAGCCAGAGGAATACTGTCACTTTGGCTATGAAGGCAGAAGAAGTGGCTATGATGGGCGGCACGGTGGCACAGTGGTTAGCACTGCTGCCTCACAGCGCCGGAGATCCGGGTTCAATTCCCGCCTCAGGCGACTGACTGTGTGGAGTTTGCACGTTCTCCCCGTGTCTGCGTGGGTTTCCTCCGGGTGCTCCGGTTTCCTCCCACAGTCCAAAAGATGTGCAGGTCAGGTGAATTGGCCATGCTAAATTGCCCGTAGTGTTAGGTAAGTATGAGTGGGTACGCTTCAGCGGGGCGGTGTGGACTTGTTGGGCTGAAGGGCCTGTTTCCACACTGTAAGTAATCTAATCTAACCTAACCTAAAAAAAAGAAGTCTGCAACAGCAAGGTGGTTTTACTCATCAATGCTTGATATGTCAAAAATCTTACCACCAACTGGGTGGACAATAATAGTGATCCAAGGGTCAAAACATTCACAAACATGTGTCTGTCAGGGTCCATTTGTGAAATTCTGTAGCAATGGTGGATTGAAAGTGGGACAGAATCAACTGGGAATCCTGGTGAAGAATCGACAAGCAGGTAACAAAATACATGAAGACCATTAGCAATCTGTAACGTCTGTGCGTTTGTTGAAAAACAAAATTAGATGAGTACCATAGTTGGTTAACAAAGTTTCCTACCACTGATATCACTTTGGACAGCATCATGTGTAACTGGCTAGTCCTCTTCGGAATACTGTCTGTTCACCCCAAATGGGAAGGGAGCTTACAAAGGTGGCCAAGAAACAGGCTGTCTCATTTTTCCCTGCAAGGGGAACCACATCCTGAGGAACACCATCTTTGCAATTTGGAATATTAAAATACTGAGGGATGATGTCAAGTATGATTGCGAGGATCCTGATATTGTTCAAAATGGCAACGATGTTCATCATGTCTTGAGTCACAACATCTCAATGATGAAGTAGAGCGATGGCACAATGGAAACAAAAAAGATGAAAGTGCTGCATTCTAGACCCCATGCCATTATGGGTCATTCTACACTATATATCCAAAGACGCCTGGGTCAACAATCAGCATCAAACCACATGAAAACTAACAGCAGAAACTCAATGACTGAGAAGACATCAATTGAGTACCTATGACTTCTTTCTCAGCCATTTAAAGCTCGCTCAGATTTTTAACATTGAATCTTCTACACATCTATTTCAACATGATTCTCTTTAACCGAAGTGTACTGATCCAGGAAAAAAAATTCAATGTACTTATCAGGCCACAGAGTCACTGCAATAGCACCAGCATGCAAGATTGATTAAAATCAATGATGGCAAATCATGCACCATTGGCATGGAATTTCTAATTTGCATTCATTGCAGATGGATGACTTGCTGGGCAAGTACATGTGGAACATAAGGCCTCATGCCAATGGTGCATAAAATGTTAAGGGTCAAGGCTGCTATTTAAACATGGGGCACCAATGAATGGAGAACAGTGTTAACCAACAATAGCAATCAACAAAAATAAAACTACCTCAAAATTTTCTCTGTGTGCAGTATTTTTCTTTGAAACTACATCTCATCTAACTCAATTGCCTGTGTTTTCAGTTTAACAGTCTACTTTTAATTAATATCACTCACAGATTATCTAGTCATTTTACTTCTTGCTGTGTGTGGAACTATGTTATGAGCAAATTGAATTCCACGTTACCCCACATGACAACATAAATTATTTCCAAATTGATTTGCAGCATGAAACATTTTGAATGTCTAACGTCATGAAATGTTATATAAATGCTAATTATTTTTTAAATCAAAAGTTCCAATTCTAACCTTTCGATATATTTTACACTTTTGAGTTAAATATATTTTGACTGATAAAGACTAACCATAACTTCCACTTTACACTGAAAAATATTCCCCACCTACCACAATGCTGCACTGACAGCCCAGGGATCACACTGCTTGAAAAATACATTAAAATAACTTTCATTCATTCACTGGATTCCTCTGTAAATAGGTAACAAGGAGTCTCATTCCTGAAGTCTTTCAGTCATATCAATGACTGCCACATTCACTGTTCAGGCAAGAGCAAGGGGGAGAATTTTAGATTTCCAAAACTCCCACCAATATTTTAAATTCAACTCTGCAGTCATTTCCTGCTCAGTCAGAAAACATGAAATATAAACAAAATGAATCTCTGGTCATTTTGTTGTTCTTTTGCAAACATCCCACTGTGCTACTAAAACACAGTCTGCCTCCCTTTAGGAATGTTTACATAAATATTCTGCTTTTTTCCCTCGAGTACAATCAGATACGTCTCCAACTTCCAGGCTGATGTAAGGGCTACAGAATTTAGAAGTCTATTGCTCATGTTATTATCACCCATAAAGGCTGAACACTCCTCACAGAGTAAAAGAAAAGTATATTGTACAGCATCTCTAAAGAGCTTTTCATTTTAGTAACTCTTCACAGCAGGTTTATTGACCCAGGAAACTAAGAGTGAGCAAATCCTAAGTTTCCATGAAACGTATGCAAAACCTAATTCCGTCTGCAGTTACTACTTCAAGCTTAACTGAACAGCAAGACTGATCATTATAATATGATCTGTCACATTGCACCATTGGGACTAACATACTGAAGTGGACTGAAGTCTACAAATTTTTGTTAAATCAGTTTCATGTTGCAATTATGTTTTACTAGCTTAAAATATCCATTAAAAACAGATAGAGAATATATCCTACTTACCAAGGCAGAAGTAAGCCAGCTGCGTTGTATTTGAAGTTTAAAATCTTTTCACAATGGACACTGTGAGGATGCAGTGTGTGTCACAGTGTGTTGCCCACAAACTGTAATGAATTCCAACAGCTAATACTGTAACAATGTACAAGTGTATCACTGTTTATAAATGACAGAGAGGAACACTTAAAACCAGCCCATTAACAGTTTGTAGAGTTCACATTTGAAGCCACTATTCTTCAATGAAGTGCATTGAAGAGTGACTCACACAAAAGACTACTGGTTATAAAACTGTAGACTTCCTACTGAGGCTCCTCCCTATTGCATTGTCATGAAAGGTCAGTAACTGACTGACAGCCAACAAGTGCATTTCAGACATCTGAAACTGCTGGCAGGCTGTGGGAGGCGGGGTGGTCAGCTGGATAAAACTCTATAGTACTCATAAACTGGGCCCACCCATTTCAATTTGCAGTTCACAGCTGAAGATTCAGATGAAAAGGTTCAATTTACTCTATCTTGTAAGGCTCTCAAATTACAGCATTTCCTGTTTTATATGTTCATACCTTTCACCCTTTCAGTGCAATTATTTTGCTATGCTTCAAATGCCTATTTGCTTTTATTTGTTATGATTTAAGCAAAATTGAAAATGCTTTTCACTTATTAATCTTAATAGTTCCTAAAAAAAACTGACTGAACGAAATAAACCAAGCCAACAAGTATATAACCAATCATGGTAAATGAGCAATTCACTATGCTATGTTGATTTACATGACACTGAGCCCTGATTTCAGCTGGGTCTTATTGAGTAAGATACCCATTAGAAGAGAGGTGTGAAAAAGTCCAAAGTTATTATTGAACAACCTCAAGAATGCAACTGAGTTATTTATTCTCAGAATAGTTTGATTTTGAAAAATATTTCTGGTCACTAATTCTGCTTCGTAGCTCTCATTAGCCCAACTAAACTGCACATAAGTTATGATAGAAAAAATATGCTGATATTGAATGCTGAAAAAGGGTTAATTTCAGAATTACAGAAGTGAACAAAGTGAAACTGGAATATGAATAAAGAATCTCATTGTACAAGAAAAATAGAAAACTTATTCTATTTGACAGACACTGAGCTGTAGAGAAACATTAAAAATATGAGTTCGGAAACACATTTTGCTCTATTCAAAATACATTTGTATTACAAGGACAATTTATTTTTGGAAATTCTATGAAATTTTATCAATATAGAAAAGGATCACATTTTTCAATTCAAACTCTGAGTTCAGTCAAATTCATGTATGAACAGATTTTTGAAAGAAAGTGAGAAAAACATACCCTATTTGTGGCTGTTAGTGCAGCAGGATAACAGGCAAATAACATCTGACTGAAGTAATATTGTGGATAATTTTACAGAATCTGTGTAATGACCATTTTTCAGGCAATATCTACAAGCCTATTGCAATCTCCAACTATGTATCAATTCAAGCTTTCACCAATAATTCAGTTTCCTTATTCTTTGTTAAGCACAGTTCCACATTAATTCTTAGTTAATCATTGCTGATGATGTTAAACTGTTACCTGTAACCTAGCAGACATTTAGCTTTAAAGCTACTTCAAACAATGGCAAATTATTAAAATTCAGAATTAAAATACAATTCTCACTGGACTTTCTGACAAAAAGCCTTTTGTTCTGAATGTTCAGAAAATAGGTTCGTTTGACAATCAGCGAAGAAGTTTTTATAAGATGTTTTTGTTCATTACTTTAAAAGAGATACAAACCAAAGATTTTTACTCCCTTTAAAGTGGCTGACAAGCTTAAATAAAGTTTCCAATTAAGCAATTAAGTTAATTTTCAAAGGATTGAATTTCACAGTAAAATAATCTTGAACAGAAACTTTGGCTTTTCCTTCAAAAGGGTTGACTATCAAAAAATGTCTCCTTTTCTCTAAAGTAGGGAGTTTATGCTCCAGTTGCATTATTGCACTTTGGTCCAGGCCATGATACAATGTTGGTCATCTTATTTAAGGAAGGATCTTGAAGGTCTTGTTTGGATAGCTATGGAGAGGATACTTCCTCTAATTGGACTCACTGTTTAAAAAATCAGAGGTTGTTCATTTAAAACCAAGATGAGGTGAAATGTTTTCTCTGAGGGTTGTGAGTTTTTAGAAATCTTTTCCTACAAGGTGATGCAAGCAGAATTCTTTGAATTTTTTTTAAGGTAGAGGCAGATAGAATCTTGTCAAACAAGAGGTTGAAAGATTTTCAGGGTTGATGGGAATGTAAATTTGAGGTTACGATTATTTAATGTAATTATCTAATTACATGATTTAATTGATTGGCAGAGCAGGATTAAAGGATGAATGGTCAACTCTATTTTGATTTAATCCCTACCCTCCCCTTCACTGTTTTGATCTCACAGTATTGCCCTTTGATGTGAAGGGCAGTGCTTGTCACTGGCCACTGGGTGTTTTCCTATCTTCCTGGTGGTGGCAATTGAATAAAGATTCGTGCACTTTGTGTCTTTCACTGCGTCTCACAGCTGTACACACACACACACACCATGGGTGCTGGGGAAAAAATAAGCACTACCGCACTTAGGCCGTAGTAAAAAAAAAGGATGAATGGTCTATGCCCCCTCCTGATTTGCATGTTTGTAAATGTGGGGCTGGGTGATGATGGTGGTGGTGTTAGTGGTTATGAAGGACTGGAACAGAGATCTAAGGTGGGACCAAAGGCATGGAGGTGTGAAGTGAGAAGTGTCTCACATCCTGGTTGTGGACTAGAGTGTGGGTGATGGGAACAGCTAGTCAAGATAGATAGTGGCCTAAAGGGTAGGATCAATTCCACATGGGTCCATTTCAGGATGTTAGCTGGTAAAAGGAAAACATTCACAGTTACAGGCAGGTTTGAAAGGCAGGTCCATAAGACAGGTTATGGGATCCAACAACACTTTTCAAGATAAATGTGTGGAGTGTCCACAATAAAAGGAGAATGTCAACCAGGATAGTGTCAGCTCAGGAAGGAGATTTATTGGTCTTTATTGTGATGGAGATGTTGTATAAAAATATGGAAATATTGCTACAACTATACAACACATTGTTGAAAGCACAAGGAGAAAGTGCATTCCTTAAGAAGGGCTTATGCCCGAAACGTCGATTCTCCTGCTCCTTGGATGCTGCCTGACCTGCTGCGCTTTTCCAGCAACACATTTTTCAGCATTGTTGAAAGCATGAATAGATTACTGGATAGTTCTAGTCCCTTTACTTAACAAGGGATATACTTGTATTGAAAGTTTTGCATTGGAAGTTCACAGAAGGTGCACTCAGCTGATTCTGGGATGAAAATGTTGTCTTATGAGGAAGGATTGAACAGGTTAGGCCTATATTGTTTGGAACTTGGGAAATGAGAGACATTGAGGGGGCTGAATAGGTTAGATGCCAAGAGGATATCTTCCCCATATGAGGAATACTAGTACTAGAGGCACAATTTAAAATTTATATGTCTTTCATTTCAGATGGAGATATTCATAGAATCATACAGTACAGAAGAGGCCCATCAGCCCATCAAGTCTATACCACCAAAAATATACCATATACACCAAGCTCACTTTTCCACATTTGCACCATAGCCTTGAATATTATGACACTTCAAGTGCTCATACAAGTATTTTATAAAGGTTATGAGTTATCCTGCCTCAACTACCCTCCTAGGCAGTGTATTCCAGACTTCTACCAACTTGTGGGAGAAAATATTTTTCCTTAAAGCCCCTCTAAATGTCTTGCCTGTCACTTTAAAATTATGTTCCCTTGTTATTGAGCCTTTGGCGATGGGGAATAGCTGCTTCCTATTCACCCTGTTCATGAATCTCATATCTCATGCACCTCGATCAAGTATGCCCTCAACCTCCTCTGTTCCAAAGAAAATCATCTGAGTTTATCCAGCCTCTATTCATAGCTGAAATGATCCACCTCAGGCAATAGCTTGGTAAATCTCCTTTGCATCCCTCCAGTGCAATCACAATCTTCCTACAGTATGGTGACCAGATCTGCACACAGTACCCCAAGGAAGAATTCTTTGTCATGGTGGGTCAGTAAGTTTTGGAATTCTCTACCCTAGAGAACAGTGGAGGCTGAATCATTGAGTATTAAGGAAGAGAAAGTGAGGACTGGAGATCAGAATCGAGAGTGTGGGTGCTGGAAAAGCATAGCAGTTCAGGCAGTGTCTGAGGAGCAGGAGAATCAATGTTTCTGGCATAAGCCTTTCATCAGGAATCGTTCCTGTTGAAGGGCTTATGCCCGAAATATCAATTCTGCTCCTTGGATGCTGCCTGACCTGCTGTGCTTTTCTAGCACTACACTGTCGACTCATTGAGCATTAAGGCTGACTTAGGCAGAGTCTTGATTGACAGGGGCATTGAGTTATGGGGAGTAAGTAGGAAACTGGAATTAAGGCCACAAACAGGTCACCATGTCTTACTGAATGGAGGTGCAGACCTGATAGGCTGAAAAGCTTACTCCTGTATCTATTTCTTATGAGCCAGCATCTCCTCTGATAGGTTTTAATGATCCAATAGTAAATTCAATTCAGTAGCTAAAACAGAGAATTAAAAGATGTAAACAGTTCATTTTAGGAAATTCTCTTCAATTCTCTCCAGTAATTTTCCTCCATCCTACATCTCGATGATTTCATAAGCACTGAAACCCTCACCTTACACAAGTGGGAGTCAAGTCTGAGCCTTGATCGTGAATTATAGCAAGTTACTTGAATGGAAACTAAACACAATCTTGTCCACATGATAAGTGAATGTGCAGGTACTGTTACAGTCAAGAATGGAAACCCACATCAACTCAAGCACCAAACAGGTTATACTTTTCGCCAAATAGGCTGACTCAGCACATACAAGGGATCAAACCTGAGTCTTCCTGATCATAGCAGCTTAGCTATGCGCTGGTTAAAGCCAACCAACAATTGGGTGGAAACATGATCATTTTGGAATTAATTATCTATCAGAGGCATTATTGTTCAGCTGTTCATTAACAAAAACACTGTGCATCTGCTTCCAGCTTTATAGGATGTGCTGCAATGAAAATATCTTAAATTTTAAGTGTCCTTAGACTAGCAGTAATACTCAACATGTAAATTTCCATGAATGCAAATTTGTTTGTGGAACAGAACAAGAACATCTCATCCACATAGCCCACTATTTTTAGTTCAAATCAATAAAAAGATTGAATGTAAATACAGTTTTGGGATATACATTTCTTTAACTTTTTCAATTGTGTTTTTACGTTTAACCTAAGAAATGTCCAAAACAAAAAGTATACCATGTGGACTGCTTTAGCTCATGTTGTGGCCTCAAGTCTTTCAAGAGAGTGAAATGGTGTTGGGCACAACTCCTGATGTTAACTCTTCAACTGCAGTTGCAATAAGCCCACAAAACCATTAACACAATTATACCATGCTGAAGTTTTTAGCCATTCCATAGTGGCATTTATCAATCTTACTGAGTTCTCATGTCAGTTGAATGCCACTAACTTCTTGCAGCATCTTGAAAAAGTATATAATTTGCATTATTAGAAGACTGACAGCACTTCAAAAGCATTTCAATGAACATAGAACATAGAACAATACAGCACAGAACAGGCCCTTCGGCCCACGATGTTGTGCCGAACATTTGTCCTAGCTTAAGCACCTATCCACGTACCTATCCAATTGCCACTTAAAGGTCACCAATGATTCTGACTCTGCCACTCCCACAGGCAGCGCATTCCATGCCCCCACCACTCTCTGGGTAAAGAACCTACCCCTGACATCCCCCCTATACCTTCCACCCTTCACCTTAAATTTATGTCCCCTTATAAAACTCTGTTGTACCCGGGGAAAAAGTCTCTGACTGTCTACTCTATCTATTCCCCTGATCATCTTATAAACCTCTATCAAGTCACCCCTCATCCTTCACCGTTCCAATGAGAAAAGGCCTAGCACTCAACCAATGACTACAGAATGTTTTAAGACATCTGGTGGTTATGAAAATTGCAACATAAATGTAAGTCTTTATCTTTTCTTTCAGTCTGTCAAGTCAGCAAACAATTTTATATTATTGTCTGTACCAAGAAAACAAGCCACTGCTCAATCTACTGTAAACAGTGACTTCTCTCTCTTGTATGCTTTTACATTCAAATTGAGAGTAAAATGTATCAACTTATTTTGAAAGCAATGGGATATACAGCACACTCCAGATGTCACAAACAATTACAAAACAATGCCATCACATATAAAGGGAAAGAAAGCTAGTTAATTCCCACTTCTAACTTTGAAACAAGCTAAATTGCATGAGATAACAAGAAGCTAAGTTACAGCTGCCAGTACAGAGAAATATTCTATCACATTAAAGAATATACGTGAAAAGTATCAATCTCGATCCACAGGAAGCAAATATCCATCAATAAACCACCAAGGAGGGGACCAAGATCAATGAAATTAACTCCAACCTTGCATCCCTCAATAAAACAAACCCAAAATTTATGTTTTCTTAACAAATTGCTTGGAAGTTTTAAGTTAAATTAAATTAAATGATGACAAAAGATTTTGAGTTTGCCTCAGTATCCACTGAATGTGCATGTATACTTAATACACTTTATAATTCCTTCAAAATTTTAACAATGTTAACAAAATTATCTAAGGTGGTGATATAATGATTCAGATACAATTGCATCCTCTGGTTGTGACAATAATTTGGTGAGGAGGAATCACCAGATTATCAGTGGGAGGAGAGAGGCTAAGAGAAATTTCTTTACACTTGTTTGAGTATGGGACATTTGCCACAGGAAATAGTTGAAGCAATGCATCAATTACGAGAAAAGCAGAATTCATTTTGAAGCAAAGAATGATGCAAAGATTGTTGAAGGAGCTGGGCAGTGGGATAAGAATTTGTTCCAGCAAAGACCAGATGAAGACACAATGATCCAAAGAAGCACTTTCTGTGCCGCCAACACTCATGATTCTAGTTATTACGAAAATTCATTAATTTAAGTGGATTGGCAGTTTGTCCAACTATTTCAGTCTTTTTCTACCTTGTGGTCAGGCTGTTGTTATCCAATGCACCTCTTGTTACTGTGCAAATTATACTCTCAGCATCCTTTTCATGTGGAGGTGAAGAAGAGGCAAATTCAGGAGAAGGACTAGTCAATAGAGAGCAGGAAAAGAAGAATTAGAAATTGGAATGCCCATATTCTTACTATTACTATTTTATAACAATATATATATACTTATGGGAATGTGTAAAAGCAAGATCTGTATACCTTTCAGTCTTTAATCCTTTCTTAAATCCTTTTTCAGTTATTTTGACCTCAGTGTTTGCACATACAGCAGGCAGAACCTCCTCTTCCTTTACATCTGCTAATGTGTGGAGAGAACTGTGGCTTTGTGTGGCTGATGGTTCTATTGCAAGTAAGAACTCATTTCCAAATTCATTATCAGACACACAAGATTGTTTCTTAATGGAATTTGAATCTATTCCAGCACAGCTCCCTGATGGTAGAACACCTATAATGCTTTCCTGTTCTTTGGCATCAATTTCTAAGCTGCTTTCAGTTCTGTCTCTGAAGTGCAATAAGAGCAGGTGTTCAGATGCACTGCTGGGTTCCTTGTTTTCAATGGTCACGGATTGGAGAACCTGCATTCCCTGTGACACAGCATGGTTTTTACAATCTGTGCCTCCTGCTGAGATGATCTTGTTCTCCACATCCCCTGGGAGTTTGTCATTTCCTAAAGTAAAATCCATCTCCAAATTTAATTCCTTCTCACAGGTACCATGTGACATTAGATTGTCATATTGTTCGCTGTCCGAAGCTACATCCAAAAGCTGGTCTACTTTGACAGCTTCAGAAACAGCGAGATTGCAAAGAGGAAACTCTGTCTCTGAATCTGTTCCAAAAGTCTTGCCTTTTTTAATGCTCCCAAAACTATTCTCAGGAACACTTTCTTTTCCACTCAGGTTCAGGGTCTGTTGTTCTTCACTGCCATATGTTTGACTTAAAATTTGTTCTTTTGCTGTTGTATCACAGTGTAGGGGATTACAAGTTAACTCCTTGGATTCTGGGATTAAACTTTTAAGGCAATCTGTATTTGCAACAGCTATATTTTCTTTTGTTTCATTAATGGATATTTGTTGAGCTTCGTTGAGTGTACTGCTTGTCGTTTCCTGCAGTTCAGGAACAATATCAGAGCTGGATAACAACTGCACATTTCCTGGAAGTACAGAAATGTCTATACCCTTCTCATCAAAGCATGCTTTTTCTTTGAAGATACTCAAATTTTTTTCATCGTTGCTTGACTGTTGTTTAATGTCACAGCTGAAATGTAATAATTTATGTTCATTTTTCTCAGTAGCAAATTTCTGAGAGCTAGACAACAATTCTGTAGACTCTTGGACTAAAACATTCTCATTATCAATCATAATCTTGCTTGCCTCTTTGCTCTCGCTATCAATCAGAATGTTGCTTGCCTCTTTGCTTTTAGTGTTGCAAGTTTGTTCTGCGTCATTCTCAAAGTTCAATGACATTGCCTTCAGCTCCACTTCTTCAGGGTCCTGACACATGGGTGTCAGCTTCGTGGCTTCTAGGATGACACTTTCTTCACCAATTTTAAGGTTCTTCAGATCTTTTTCTGATCCTTCACTTAGGTTTTGGTCCTTGACACTGTCAAAATTGGAAGCCAATAAATAATCTTTTCCATTCCCTGGCTCATGAATCTGCAGGTTGGATTGAAACTTTGCTGTGTCTGAGGACGTAGTGATTTCAGTATCAGACTCTAATTTAAGCGTGTTCTTTTCTGAGATGCTCTCCTCTGTACTAACATCTGAAAGCTTTTCCCTCAAGTCCATATTATAATTTTTTGAAAGGCTATATGGTAATATCAAGGTGGTATCTGAACACTGGTTATCTTCAATATTGTCAACTTCTTTCAAGGTTTCTGTCTTCATTCCACTGCTGCATATTTGCTGTTGTTTATTACTGAAAGCCATGAGTTCAGGAGTGACAGAATCCTGAAATATTGTTGGTGCCAATTCCATGCTTGCTGGATTAGTAATAGTCTCTACAGCACTCTGTAAGGAAGAGACAGCTTTTCCATCATCAGGTCTTACCTCTTCGATTCTATTCCCGCATATCTGCTGCTCATTACTAAAAATGGATACTGTCTCTATACCTTTTACATCAGGCATCTGAATATCGAGTATCATATTCTGGATAGTTTCTGGAAACAAATCAGCTGCAATGCCAATTTGAAGGCTGTCTATCCTTTCTGTCTGTTGGTCACCAGTGAAGCCCATTATATTCTCCGACAGGGCAAGCTGTGTGCAAGTTGTCAATTCCTTTCTCACTGTAAACTCAGGGGCTTCCAAACTTGTGCTTGATACCTGCACAGTTTCTTCATGGAGGTTTTCTTTTGATTCATCAAATATGAGTTCTTCTTTTAGATCTCCATAAAAGCTTTGCAATTGTTCTTTTCCTTTTACTTCACCACGAATGGGGAGGCTAGCAGTCAGTTCCATGGCTCCTATGGGTACAGGCTCACTGCCTGTCTGATAGCACATGTCAGAAATGCCACCTTCCATTGCACTGATACCTGTTTGCAGCTGTTCATTCACAACAGGCAGGGATTTCTTTGATGTGTTAGGAACCTGCAAATCAGGTGTCAACTCAATGACTTCTGAAACCATCTTAAGCCTGCAAACATTTTCTTCAGAGACAGTTTCTTTTGCCTCATTGCTACGTACTTGCTGTTGTTGATTAGTAAAACTCGACAATGCTTCTTTCACTCCTTCTTGACAGTGGGCCACTTCATGGGGAATTGGTTTATATGGGAGGTCTTTAGCTGTATCCAGTTGGAAGCCATGTATATTTTCTACATATATTTCCTCATTCTGCTCATCACAGCATTTTGTCTGCTTATTGTTTTCACAGCTGAGCCCGAGTAGATTTTCCATTGTCTCCTCTGTGGGACGATTCTCCGAGCCAGCTGTTAATTCTATCGTCAGTTTAGTTACATTTTCGACTCCAGTCACAAGACTGCACACATTATTCTCAGGGCCTTTTTCTTTTGTTGGACTCCTGCAGATTTGTGGCTGTTGTCTAAGTGCCAGAGACAGATCATAATCTTCTGCTTCATGTGCTTGAGGAATGGGTGGATTCTGCATCAATGTGATGGATTCCAGAAGGGTGGCTTTCAGACCTACCTGAAGACTGCTCATATATTCAGCAGCAATATTTACATTTGTTGCATTCTCACTGGTTTGCTGATGTTCCACATCAGGCTCAAGGTTCAATGCCTCTTTCAACATCTCAGAATTAAGATGCTGAGCAGGACATTCTGTGGTTGAGTGTTGTGGAATATTTTCTTCGCCTTGTTGAAGACAACCTACATTTTCCCTAAAGTAATTGTCTTCTATTCCTCTTGTCAATATTTGCTGCTGTTTTCCATCAACATTAAAACCCAAAAGTTCCTGATTCATTCCACTTGCACTGAGATCCAGAAGGGCTTTAGGGGTCAAAATAGTTTGCAGAGTTTCTGCATTCATTTCTGGGGACAGCTGTTTCAATTCAGTGTCCTGCAGCGTTACAATAGCGCAGCCAAAACCCTTTGATGTCTTTTCTTTGGTTGTAGTATCCTGAAGATTCAGTGCTGATGCTGAGCTTGTTGACAGTGTAGTATCTACAAAACCTTCCTCACTTGTACTGAGATTCAGAAGGGCTTTAGGGGTCAAAATATTTCCTATAGTTTCAGTAGCAGTGAGAAAGCGGCACAAATTTTCTTCAGTCACTTCTTGTTTCCCATTCTCATCTACTTGCTGGTGTTCACTGCTGCATCCAATTCCTGCCCCTTCCAGGTTTGTAATATCAGGAATCTGGCAGCTGACTGCTGACTTCCATGCTTCTGGAGTTGAAATGTTTTCAATGGAATTTTGCTCACTTTCTTCCAATATTTTTTCTTTTATCTCACAGTCTGCCTGCTGTCTGCTGAACCCCAGTAATAGATTACTATTTTCCTCCACCTCAGGTTTCTCTACATCAGTTGACAACTTAATAGTTTCTGGAGGAAAAGTATTTTCCACAGATACTAGAGACATTTCTGCATTCATTTCTGGAGATCTATACTTCAATTCAGTGTCCTGCTGCAATACAGTGGAGCAGCCAAAATCCTCTGATGTCTTTTCTTTGGTTGTAACATCCTGAAGATTCAGTGCAGATTCCGTGCTTGTTAACAGTGCAGTATCTACAAGACCTTCCTGATATCTGTAAACCTCTCCCTTATAATCCTTTTGCTGTTCTTCACGAACAAATATTTGTAGCTGTTCCCCACTAAAGGGCAGTAATGCCTCTTTCATTCCAATGTCAGCCACATGCTGAGAGGTCAGCAATGATTCCACTTCTTCTTGGTCAGTCTGAAAGCTGCACACTTTCTTTTTGGAGAGATTTTCTGTCATTTCTCCACATGCTACTTCCTGTTCGCTATCGAAAATCAGTGGTAGCTGTTCATTTCCTGTAGCTTTGGAACCAATGTTCTGGGTTACAGGAACTAATTTCTTGGTTTGTTGGAACAGACTCATTTCTGCACCAATTGGAAAGTCATAAATAGCACCCTCAGACACTGTATTTTGCTGCTCTCTGACATGTGTTTGCTGTTCTCCGCGGCTAAAAAATGTCTCTGTTAGTCCATCAGTACTAGGAATCTCTGAGCTGGGTGACAAATCTGTACTCATGGGAATAACCTTCACAGTATCTATCTGAAGGTTCTGCATGTTGTCTTCAAAGTCTTTTCCTTTGACTGTCTCACTGTTTGCCAGCTGCTGTTCATTGCTAAATCCTGTTAACAATAATTCTCCATGTTCCACTGCATCAGGATTTTGCATACTGAGTGGTAATTGAGAGACTTCTGAATTACTGCTTCTTCCAAGCTTATGAGGGCTGTCTGATAACTTTGTGCAGAAGCCTTCTTTGAACACACTATCACACAAATCCTGTTGCTCATGAGCAAAATCCTCTGACATTCTTGCTTTAGTTGTAGCATCCACAATAGTCAATGCCAATCCTGTGTCTGTTGAGTGAATACTATTTTCGAGACCTTCCGGAAGGCTGCCTACACTACCCTCATAATCCTTTTGTTGTTCTTCATTGATCAATGTTGGTAGCTGTTCCCTATTAAAGATAGGTAAGGCCTCTTTCATTTCAGTGCCAGCAGTACACTGAGGGACCAGCCATGATTCTACTCTTTCCGAAATCACATCTCGGCGATCTGTCTGGAAATTGCACACTTCTCCTTTACCAGGGCTTCCTTTGATTTCTTCCAGTCCTATCATTTGTACACTGCCATAGCTCAAACCCTCCTGTTCATTTGTCGTGTTTGTTGAGTCGATATTCTGAGGTGCAAGCGATAAATCCATAATTTCTGAAAATAAAGTACTTTCCATAACAGGACTGCATATATTTTTGTCAGACTCTTTCTCTTGCTTTTCACTGCTGCATGTCTGCTCACTCCTGGCAGACAAAACTGACTCTTTCACTTCAGCTGTACCGGGAAAGATCGAGCCAGCTGGCAGCTGCGTGGCTGCTGGGATTGTAATATTTTTTATCATCTGATTCTTGCTCAGATCTTCTTGACAGAGTGTTTCCACAACACATCTTGATGTTTGTCCAGTGGAATGGCTGAAATCCGATAGCTTCTCCACTGTTGCTTCTTTCGAGTCACTGTTTTGATCATTAGGCAATAACTCTCTGCTCTCTGTGAATATGGAACTTTCTAACTTAGCCTGTAAGTCACACTTGCTCTCATGTGCTTGCTCTTGTATAGTGCCAAATGACAGTGCCTCTTTTGTTGTAACTGTAATAGGAACCCCAGAGTTCTGTGGTAATTCCACATATTCTGTATGAGGGTTATGCACATTTCCTTCACAATCTTTTACTTTGCTGTTACTTGTCTGACATTGCTCAGTACTGAGAACCAATATCTCATCTACATTCACTGTGTGAGGAGTCCCAGAGCTTGGGGTCATCTCAACTGTGTCTAGCAACATCATGTTTTCCACACCCCTGTCCTTTTGTAAGCAGGACAGCCCCTCTGCAAACATTTCCAAACAAACCTCAGTTTGTATCTCACCAGTATCTTCTCGCTGTTCACTCGGAGGTTTTATATTCAGTAGTTCTCCTTTCACTTTCTCTGAATCAGGAGACTGAGATCTAGGAGTAAGTCCCATTTTATCCTTCAGCAGCCTATTTTCTACCCCGGTTTGAAGGGTAGCCCTATTTTTCTCAAGTCTGTCATCTTTAATTTTGGTACTGCAGACCTGCTGGTCATTTTGGAATTCCTGGATGGAGTCCAAGTTCTGACAGAGTGGTGATTCAGATAATTTTGGAAAAGATGAGATTTCCATGTCACCTTGTACTGTTGGTAACTTTTGTTCCAAAAATTCTGTTTGCTCCTCACTGCCTTCTGTTTGCTGGTTACCATCATTGCAAAATCCCGGAAGTACATTTGGTGTATCTTTTGAGTGACTACTCTGATTACTCAGTGCTGAACTGACATTTTCTTGAAGATTCCACACATTGCCATCATAAATCTTTATTTTTGATTCACTGGCACAAATCTGTTCTTTATCATTGTAAACTGGTTCTGTTCCTATTGGCACCAATCCATCAATCGTTTCAGGGCTGATTGGAAGTGCAACATCTTTCATGTCCAACTCTTCTTCACAAGCATTAGTTTTTGTCTCCTGATTACAAGTTTGACCCTGTTCGCTGTCACAACTGAGAACCATTAGCATTTCTCCTGTTCCTTCAGTACAGGGATTCTGCTGGCCTGAGGGCAGGGCTGAAGTTTCTGGAATATTCTCTCTCTCGGTTACAAGGTTGCAGACGCTTTCTGTGGAGAAATCTTGTTGATCTGTACTGTTTGCTTTCTGTTGCTCATCACCGACTGCTAACAGTGTCACATTCAGTTGAGAAGGATCAAAATCTGATGTGCAGATAGACAATAACTCCATGTTTGCAAGGCTTCGTTGATGTTCTGCGCTCGTCAGAAAACTGGACTCATTTTCTTCATTGATAGATGCTTGGTGGTGATCAATACCATGAATTAAACTCAATTTATTCCCCTCCAGCACCACTCCCTCAGACAAATTTACTGCATATTCTAACACTGAAGTAGAGCCCTCTGTCTGTTTAAGGGTGACCTTTGGTGAAAGACACTTTTCTTCTTTATCAGTGACCACTTCTTTCACAAACTGCTCATTTTCAGCTTTGAGTTGAGGATGAATGACAGCATCGTGGCCTGTGATTGCCACATGCTCAGTATGTTTCTCTAAATGGACGGCTGTCAGATACATTGGGTCTTGGGTTTCGACCATTAACAAATTGCCTTTGCCACCTGTGCTTTTTGCAGGATTTTCCTCCCTGATGGTTTCTTCAGTTCCTGTTTCTGGCAACATGAGGCTGCACTTAGTCTCTGGAGCAGGTAACTGAACGCTCCCTAGTGTGCCCTGGGGTGAAAGATATGAGTCGTGCTCATCTGTTTTGTCCAGCTGCTCATCACAATGCAGTAGATCTGAGAATCTTTCCTTCACTACACTCACTGCAGCATTTCCTTGTCCTGGTAAGGAGCTGGTTTTCAGGCAGTGACCCGTATCTATTGCCCCAAACGTATTTGTATCACCAAATATATAATTAACTTTAAAGGTGTCTCCTTCCAACACAGTATCTTCCAGAGAAGACCACAAGCTATTTTTATTTTTAGTTAACAAAGGAACCTTTGGATCTGTGGTAGTCTGAAGTTCTGTTTTCTCTTTGCACTCAGGTGATACATCCTTTTGCCTTCCCAGGATTTCTTGAGACGTAGCATTGAGCTTGCTTTCAGTGTTACTTTCAGGAGACTGGTCACCATTGTTTCCTGTTTTGGGGCTGTTAATAGTGGAAAAGTTTTAAAATTACTCGCTAAAATACCAACATCAACTCTGGCACAGAAACAGGTGGTAGTTCATTCAGTCCACATGCAGCAGAATTAATGTGTCGAAGCCAAGCACTGCATGCATTCAGGCAGTGATCAATTTGATGTTAAATTAGCAACTCCTTTAATACCATAATCACTAGCCAGGAAAGTCCCACAATCAATCAGTATCAGACAAAGAAAAATCAATGGTCTTATTTCAAGCAGAAAATTATCAAAAAGTTTCACACACTTTGTGTCAACATTAAAAAACCTCAAAATTATTTTTGCCTCATGCTGTATAAAAGCTGCCTTTATATCTCCATCCTTGCTATCATGACAGAAAGACAGTGACAATGGAGAAGCTTAAACATACATATTCTGCAGCAAAAACAGAAAATTGTGGAACATAGGATTACAACAGAACCCACGTTATCTACCCAAAACCTCAACTCTACTCCCCTCTGTCCGAGAATGTTGCCTGTGTGTCTCCAGTATTTTCTGCTTTCATTCCTACAGCAATTACAGAATTCTGCTACTGTTTGCAGTACTACATCTTATTCATAACAGTTCTACACAGAAAGAGAATGATAAGAAAAATGCCTCTTCTGACCATGAAAATCACATAGCATTTCTATTCATTCTATTAGGAACTAGTTGAGTGTGTGGTGCTGGCACCTGATGAAGGGCTTATGCCCAAAATGTCGATTTCCCCTGCTCCACGGATACTGCCTGACCTGCTGTGCTTTTCCAGCACTGCACCTTTGACTCTGATCTCCAGCATCTGCAATCCTCACTTTTTCCCATTAGATAATTAGCACTTCCGGTCAGATCAACCCTAATATTTATGGGAAGGAGTGAAAATCCTCAATGGTGGGCAGAAACAACCTCTCCTTTATTTGGAACTTTTAAATTCTGTTTCTCCCCCAGTAACCAGCCAGACTGATCATCTCTTACGAGCTGTCATGTAAGAGAGAGATAGCAGCAGACAGCCATAGCCCGGAGTGGCCAGGGAAGATTTTCACGTGGGAAAACAAGCTACACCATATCAATAACAAGAGGAAAGGAGGGAACGATCATAAAGATTGAAGAGGGATTCAGACCAGTGAATCGATTGTTGTAGTTTCATGCCTCTGTTACATCTATTCTGATGATGCTGCATTCCATACCAGTTCTTCTCATACGTCTTCCTTTCTCCTTAACCGAGAATTCCTTTATACATCATTACTATGTGCAACAAGGCCCTCAAATCATGTTTGGTCTCTTCCCATATTTCTGCTCTCAACCCTTGCCCTCATTCCCAGAACAACAACAGAATTCCCCTGGTTCTCACCTTCCATCCCATCAGCCTCCAGATCTGATTTCTGATACCCCTAGTGTGGTGCCACCACTAAACAGGTCCTCCCCTCCCTTTTTAGAATTGCAAAGGAACAGTTCTCTCCACAATACTCTGGTTCATAACTCACTCAGTCTAAATATTCTTCTCCATGCCATCAGAACTTCATCTTTTGATTAGGCACTTTACTGCCTTCAAGACTCAACATTATAAATCAACAATTTAGATCTTAACCCTGACCTAATTGTTGTGGTTCTGTTCGCCGAGCTGGGAATTTGTGTTGCAGACTAGGTGACATCCTCAGTGCTTGGGAGCCTCCTGTGAAGCGCTTCTCTGATGTTTCCTCCGGCATTTATAGTGGTTTGAATCTGCCGCTTCCGGTTGTCAGTTCCAGCTGTCCATTGCAGTGGTCAGTATATTGGGTCCAGGTTGATGTGCTTATTGATTGAATCTGTGGATGAGTGCCATGCCTCTAGGAATTCCCTGGCTGTTCTCTGTTTGGCTTGTCCTATAATAGTAGTGTTGTCCCAGTCGAATTCATGTTGCTTGTCACCTGCGTGTGTGGCTACAAAGGATAGCTGGTCGTGTCATTTCGTGGCTAGTTAGTGTTCATGGATGCGGATCGTTAGCGGTCTTCCTGTTTGTCCTATGTAGTGTTTTGTGCAGTCCTTGCATGGGATTTTGTACACTACATTGGTTTTGCTCATGCTGGGTATCGGGTCCTTCGTCCTGGTGAGTTGGGTTGCGGCATGTCCTCGTTCCATTGTCTTTCCCTTGGGCATCTGTTGATGAAATTGCACAGGTATCCATTTTTGGAGAATACATTGTATAGGTGTTCTTCTTCCTCTTTTTGCAGTTCTGGTGTACTGCAGTGTGTTGTGGCCCTTTTGAGTAGTGTCTTGATGCAACTTCTTTTGTGTGTGTTGGGGTAGTTGCTTTCGTAGTTCAGGACTTGGTATGTGTGTGTGGCTTTCCTGTATACCCTTGTGGTGAAATCTCCATTCGGTGTTCTCTGTACCAAAGGACTAGCCACACTACCATATATCAAGAGTATTTCTGAACTGACAGCTAGACTACTGCGACCACTAAGACTCATAACAGCACACAAACCAACAGTCACTCTCAGACAACAACTCACCAGAATGAAGGACCCGATACCCAGCATGAGCAAAACCAATGTAGTGTACAAAATCCCATGCAAGGACTGCACAAAACACTACATAGGACAAACAGGAAGACAGCTAACGATCTGCATCCATGAACACCAACTAGCCATGAAATGACACGACCAGCTATCCTTAGTAGCCACACACACAGCAACATGAATTCAACTTGGACAACACTACTATTATAGGACAAGCCAATTAGAGAACAGCCAGGTAATTCCTAGAGGCATGGCACTCATCCACAGATTCAATCAATAAGCACATCGACCTGGACCCAATATACTGACCACTGCAACAGACAGCTGGAACAGACAACCAGAAGCGGCAGATTCAAACCACTATAAATGCCAGAGGAAACATTACAGAAGCGCTTCACAGGAGGTTCCCAAGCACTGAGGATGTCACCTAGACAGGGGATGAAACGTCTGCAACAAAAATTCCCAGCTCGGTGAACAGAACCACAACAACGAGCACCCAAGCTACAAATCTTCTCACAAACCCTGACCTAATTATTTAGACAACACCTTTTGCAAACAATTATGCTTTTCCATTTACATCATCTCCGGATCCATCTTTTGTCATTTCACCCTTTTGCCATGTCATCTCTTTCGTATTCCAGCTGATGACAGACTTTGCCTTTTGTTCTTTCTCCTGCATTTGTATCAACATTTTTGCAGTTCTTTTACAAGTTCTAAGCTGAACCTTGGCAAGTTGGCAGAAGTGCATTCAGCAGTTGGTCTCTTTGTCTCATTCAGGGTCTCTTTGTTCAGTAATAGTCCCCAGGACATTACCATTAAATGTATAAGTCCTGCTAAGATCTGCTTTCCCAAAACGCAGCACCTCGCATTTATCTAAATTAAGCTCCATCTGCCACTTCTCAGTCCATTGGCCCATCTGATCAAGATCCCATTATAATCTGAGGTAACCTTCTTCGTGTCCATGACACCTCCAATTTTGGTGTCATCTGCAATTTTATTAACTATACCTCTTATGCTCACAGCCAAATCATTTATATAACTGAGAAAAGTAGTGGACCCAGCACCGATTCTTGTGGCACTCCACTAGTCACAGGCCTCCAGTCTGAAAAACAACCCTCCACCACCACCCTCTGTCTTCTACCTTTGAGCCAGTTCTGTATCCAAATGGCTATTTCTCCCTGCATTTCATGAGATCTAACCTTGCTAACTAGTCTCCCATGGGGAATCTTGTTGAATGAGTAACTGAAGTCCATATAGATCACGTCCACCACTCTGCCCTCATCAATCCTCTTTGTTACTTCATCAAAAAACTCAATCAAGACATGATTTCCCATGCACAAAGCCATGTTGACTATTCCTAATCAGTCCTTGCCTTTCCTTGTACATGTACGTCCTGTCCCTTAGGATTCCCTCCAAAAATTTGCCCACCACCTATGTCAGGCTCATTGGTCAATGGTTCCCTGGCTTGTCCTTACCACCCTTCTTAAACAGTGGCACCACGTTAGCCAACCTCCAGTCTGGCACCTCACCTCTGACTATCGATGATACAAATATTTCAGCAAGGGGGCCAACAATCACTTCCCTAGCTTCCCAAAGAGTTCTAGGGTACACCTGATCAGGTCCTGGAGATTTATCCACTTTTATGAATTTCAACACATCCAGCACTTCCTCCTCTGTAATATGGACATTTTTCAAGATGTCACCATCTATTTCCCTACATTCTATGCATTCCATGCCCTTTTCCACAGTAAACATTGGTGCAAAATACTTGTTTAGTATCTCCCCCGTGATTCCGTTGTTAGAATTCCGTGATGAGATTTCAAATGTTTACTGCAGCAAATTCTCTCTAAAATAACAGCAAAACCGAGCAAGTTTTTGCACTTAACCAGAGAAAAGATACTCTTAGTAATGCTTTAATGTGATTGATAATCTCACATTGCATACATGCATAGGAATGTAATCAGACACTGGAGTAGAAACATAGGAAAATGGTGTTGCAATTGTACAAAACATTAGTCAGACTGCATCTGGGGTACTGCACAGTTTGGACCCTCGCTTGAGGAAGCATGTAATTGCATTGGACACAGATGCCAGATGCAGTCTGACCAGTGCTTTATATAATTGCAACAATATTTTCCTACTTTTCTACTCCAGTATCTGCAAACATCCCATGCATATATGCAACGTGGGATTATCAGTCCCATCAAACCGTTACTAAGGATTATGGTTTCTCCGGTGAAGGGCAGTTCACTAGATTGATTCCAGAGGTGAAAGGATTTTCCTACAGAGAAACTGAGAAGTTTAGAAGGGTGAGAGGAGATTTAGTTGAGGAATATAAGATGCTGAAGGGAATTGGCAAAGTAAATGTAGAAAGAATGCTTCCTCATGTGGGGCAATCTGGAATGAGAGTTCATACTTTTAGGATAACGAATGGCAGATTTAAAACAGATAAGGCTAAATTAATTCTCTCAAAAGGTTGTGAATCTGTGGACTTTGTTTCCCCAGATGGGCATCAGGACACTGATTGATTTGAGGAGGAGATAGATAGATTTTTGATTCGTGATTGGTTTGTCAGATTATGGACAGTTGGCAAGAAAATGGAATTGAGGCCAAGATGAGATCAAGCACAATTGTAATAAACAGTGAAATGGGTTCTCAAAGCTGAGTTGCCTACTTCTACACTTAGTTCTTATGTATATCACAACATGCACTCCACAGGATTACAGTCTTTAAAGCCCCACCTCTCCCATCTTCCAATCAGTTCACATTTTCCCATTTTATTGAGTTGTAGCATCAAGAAACCGCCAAAAGCTTCTTCCCTCAGATTCTGGAGAGATTTCAAACCGAACATCAGCAATCAGGCTTACTCCAGCAAATTCTCCTCCTGACTTCTCAAGGACAATTGTCCAGACCTGTAGATTGCTACAGGATACATTCTCTATGACAAACGGTCTGTCTGCTACCTTGCAAATCACTCATAGCCTTCCCTCTAACAACCTAAGCTTAGTCTTTCAACTGCCATTGAGACCTCTCACTTGCTTGTCTGTCCAAAAACATGGAGACCAGAAGGCTAGCCGTACTGTGCCCACCGGCTCTTACCTTTATTTCAGGTGTGAATATTTGGCAACTTGCTTTGTAGCTCTTCATTTACCCACCCCCATCCCCATGGTAACCAACCCACCAAGGGGTGTTCTTGAACAAATCAAACAGATCACATGAACTTTCTCACTACCCCATTTTACCATGAATTAAAGAGATGGTCCCAAAACATAATCTTATAAAATCTTGCAGACATTCCAAAACAACTATAAGGAATGTCACCTCACCTTAAGGATTTTGTCTTTTCTCTTCCAAAAGGAAGATAGCATTTTATAACTTTAGTATATAATCTAAACTAAACTGAAATGCAGCTCATCTCATTGCCTTTTGTAGGTCCTCACTCTAGGGATATTGGCTATCACACTTGCCAACACATCCCCGATAGTATTTTTTAAAAATCCACATGTGAGGAATATTTTGCAATGGTTCTTAAAAAATATTAACTATGAGATATGAGTGCACAGTTTTATTTTATGTTTACCACATCTAAATAAAAGAAGATTGACACAAAAACTCTAGTCTTATGTGAGAGAAAAGAGAGGCACATTGCTTTGATAGATCATGTTTTTCAATTCCCCAGCCATTAAAGAAAATAATTTTTAAGGTTGCCCATACTATACAGGTCTATCAGATAACTTTATGGGACATATGTACCAGACTAAGAAACTAATAAGAGCTGTCTCAGGGGCACTTTAAAGCAGAGGGTAATTGTGTCGTTACAGTAAAGAACCATAATGCTCCTGATGATTGAGTTCATAAATCAATATTCACTGATGTGCAGACACAGATGATGTCAGCTTTTGCAGGGCAGTGATGAATGCTATATTGAATTCAGCAGATGTGAGCATTCCTGCTGAGGAAAATCAAAGGTTTTATCGCAAAATTAGATTTCAACCACTACACATATTAGCACACTGTATAATTTTAACAGAATGACAGTTGAATGTACTTTAACTGATTAAAATCATTTCGTATATAAAAGAAACCTTAAAAAAAATTAATCAAAAACTCTGAATTCAAAAAGCATGTAGGCTACTAAGATGATTGAATGTGATTCTATGACATTCAAATAGCTATTAGACAATAAGAAAAAACAGAATTAAGGAAGGTGCTTGAATACATTACTTTCTGATATTTCGATTTTACAATATTCCAGTGTGGAAACGAGATGAAGCAATTAAAATTAGCTGAACTAAAGTTTTATGGATGACATTGAACAATTGAAACAAAACACTACACAGTTTTAATTTGTAGTTACACCATCACTTGAAACTCTTCAAAGCTGTTCCATTATTATTCATTCTGAAGGTGTAACTCCTGAATTCAGAAAGAGCATGTGGCAGGATACATTACACAAACTTTGATTTGACAGCACAAGATGAGCAGTCAATTTTGAAAAATGCTCAGGACAGTGAATTATATATGCTGGATATTTAAAATACATTATGAAATTGAAAACTGACCCACTCACCTCTCAAAACATTGAAATTTTAATAAATGCCAGTTGAGTTCAACTTCTGAGAGCTCAATTCTCAGCCAGACAGAATAAAAAGGTATGTCAAAATATTTATCTTTCCTAATAGCTCTTCTAGAGATTGTCTTGAGGGCAACGTTTTGATTATGAGGGGTTGTATTTTGGTTTCCATTCTCACTAACCGGGATCTTTATACATACAAATTGACAACTTGTTTGACTCTCATACAAAAACTGTATTGAATACACATGAATGAGAATCTGTTTTATTTAATGAAAATGTTCACTATTAAATTATATAATTAATGTGTACACTGCAACAGAGTTCACTACATTTTCCCCATGCAATGACTCCTGATACGATGCAACCTTAAACTTGAGCTTAAGCCTTGACACCCCTTTTTACTAAAAAAATCATTTTCTCAATGATGTTAAGTTTGCATTGCTTCTAGTTAGCTGCATTTTCTTTTGTTACAGGTTAAAAATGTTCTGTCTTACCCCTCACCCCTACAGCATCTTTCTGCTACAACCTGTCCCCTCCAGCTTTTCTCTCCCCAATCACAGCATTTCCTCACTGATTCAGTCACTTCCACATTTAGCGGCAGCTTTCCTTTCATTGACCACCTCTTGATTAAATTTTCCCAGGCCATTTGGGGCAGATTTTCCTAGGACCCCAATGTAATTTGAACTCTGCTACTTGGCGAGACCAAATTCCATAGTTACTATTCTTAAACCAATGGCAGGAGTACAAATGCATTCTTTGAATTACAGTTTTAATAACATGGACAAATGGGTGAAACAATGTGAACTTTATGAACAGTTATAAAATGTGAAAGTAATGTGGAAAAGCAGAGGGCTTTCCAGGTAGGAAATTTTACCAAAAGGGCCTGGACAACAAAAAGTTCATCTCCCAGTAAAGGATTGATAATAAGGGACGAGTTAGAGGATAAATAGATTTAAAAAGTGAGATTGGAAGAGGCTGTGCAGGAATGACATACAGAGAAGGAAGGATTGACGGCTTCATGGAGAAATTTAAATACAAGTCTGAGTATTTTAAAGGATTAAACTAAAATTAATATAAAGTGAAAGACAGCAAGTTAAACAGGAAAGTAATTGAACAATTGAATCTGATGATGTCAAAGGCATGAATGAGAGGATGAGTGAGTGGAAGTTTAGTTTTGTAACCTTCCTGAAACATGCTTGTTTTCCCAGTTATTGAAAGTTTGAACTTCTCAATTAGGCTTCTCACCCACTCTTGGCATGGAAATGTCCTCAAACTAAAACACGATTGACAGTCCATGACAATGGAAATGTGACATTATCTCTTCTTGATTGTGGTATACTTTGATACAGGCAAAAAGATTAATCCCCTCTAATGCCTCTATTCCTTTGACTCTGTTAGGATCTTACTCAGAGGTAGTATTTGGTTTATCAAACTTACCAAGAAATCTGCCATCATCAGCCCCTCCTCAAACAAACATAAACCCTTGACCCACCATCCTGACAAGCTACCATCTTATCTTCAACTTCCATTTCGTCTTGAAAAACCTTGAGCTCATTGTCACCATCCAAAACCATCCACATATTTGCCAGAACTTTGAATTACTCCAATCAGGTTTTGACTACAATGTCAAAACAGTTCTTATCAAAGTCACAAATGGGTTTCTTTGTGACAATGAGAAAAGTAAACTCTCTTTTCTTAATCTTCTCAATTTACTTATCTCAGGTTAAGTATAGCTGAATTTTTTTTTGCTGTCTCTTGCCTCAACTATTCCAACGCAATCTTCGCTGGCTTCCTCTATTCTACCTCCATGGGATAATCCAAAATTCAGCTGTCCATACTTGAACTCACAATCACCCATTTGCTTGCAAACCCGAGCTTATTCCAAATAAAGAAATGTCTTGAATTTGAAATCCTCATCCCTCTATGGTCTAGCATCTCCCCATCTCTGTAATCTCCGCCAACCCACAATCATCAAGATATCTGTTGTCCGCTAATTCTGGTGGACTGTGCATTCTCAAATCCAATTAGTCACCATTGGTGGTAAGGATTTCAGTTGCCTCAGCCTCATACTCTGGAATTCCCTCTCTATGCCATGCATTCCTCTTTTAAGAGATGCCTTAAAAACAAGCTCTGTGATGAAAATGTTTGGTCATCTGACCTAATATTGCCTCAAAACTGTCATCCTTTGTTTGATAATCCTGTGTGCAATACAAATTTCCAGACAGCTTAAACTCCAAACTCATGTTAGATACACAAACTATAGAAAATGGCTTGAAGCCTAGATAATTGCATTATGATTACAATAGTTTTTAAAAAAATGGAGGCATTATCCAGTGAATTACGTCCCTTGAAGCTTGACGTTTCTCTTGACAAATATCTCAAGCATCTATTATAAGGAAAAGCAGTTAAAGGCCATCTGGTGATATTACAGACAATAAATCCAACACATGGGTTAGTGAAATACAGATTTATTGGAACGTTTAGGACATAACTTAATTATTAGAATATTGTTGAGATCGAAGGGTCAATTTCATCTCAAGGCAGGCCATGTGCAATAAACTATGAAATCTGCTTGAACTCCTCAGTAAGGAATGTGGGAATTTTCAATTTTCAGACCTCACCCATGCAGGTATTCCACCCCTACCCATTGCGCAATGGCAGCTAATTGGTCAGACTGATCAGGAGACAAGTGGTCCCCACCATTGACCTGAAAGACTGTTCACGTGTTGAAATAAATGGCTGTGATGATAGTTGGGACGGCGCCAGGAAAGCCCAATGCAGGTGTGGCCATTGTTTTTCTTGGGACTCAGTCCAGAATGCTCCTCCTGATACATGGGTGAGGTTTAGAAGACTGAGATGATAGTTGTTTCTTTTTAAAGATACAGATATAGATTCATGCTAATTTGCACATTAATCGTGAATTGCAATCTGATGCTCTGTGTATATATAGACACTTTAAAAAAATCTTTTCCAGCCTTTTTTACAAACATATGAACGAGGAGTGGCCAAAGAGACACCAAGAAATTTCGCTTCTGCCATTTCTTGAAATAAGGTTTGGAATCCTCTCGGACTCTGAGCAACGTGGGCCATTGTGAGACTTGTGGCAGAATTGGATAAGGAGTCCAGTGGGGCCTAGCTCAATGCTAGGAGCAAGTCTCTCTCTTTTATGCTTTTGCCAGGCCGCAGCAAGCTGCTTGAATGTTAGTGGCAAGTTGACAATTATGGAGGATTGTAGCTTCTTAAACACCTTATTAACACCTTGTTAACATTCAAGTTCCTACATTGCCAAACGTGCTAAGCAATCTAGACATTGAAAATTCTCAATCTGGAAATCAGACCGGGGTCTTGGTGACCTCTGCCCACCATCAGCCATAGTGAGCCTTTTTGTTGCTCAGCATCAACAGCATTGCGATCCAAAATGTTAACTCTGAATTCTTTCCACATATGCTGTCAGACCTGCAGAGTTTTTCCAGAAATTCCTGTTTTTGTTTCATTAGATTGATTCCAGAGGTGAAGGGGCTTGTCTTGTGAAGACAGATTGAACAGTTTAAGCTTGTAGTCTTTGGAGTTTAGAAGAATGAGATGAGATATATTTGAGGTATATAATATGCTAAAAGGGATTGACAAAGTAGACATAGAGAGAATGTTTCCTCATGTGGGACATTCCAGAATGAGAGGTCATCGTTTTAGGAAAAAAAGATAGCAGATTACAACAGAGATGAGGAGAAATTACTTCTATCAAAGGGTCATGAATCTATGGATTCACTACCCTCGATAATGGTGGATGCCAGAACATTGAGGATTAAGGAGGAAACAGACAGGTTTTTAATTAGTAATGGAAGGAAGATTTATGGAGAGTAGGCAGCAAGGTGGAGTGGAGGTCAAGATGAGATCAATCATGAGCGTATTGAACAGCATAGTGGGCTACAGGGGCTGTATAGCCGACACCTGCTCTTGTCAACATAGCTCTTGTCAATAGCCATAAGCACTTCACTCTTGCCAATCCCTCACAACTATTATGGTAACTCTCTAATCCACTTGCAAGACACTGAGGAAGGATAGACTTGTATTGCAGCACACATCAGCAACTAGCATTGAAAAGGCTGCTGCAGGGACACTTTGTGTAAAGAAGCAGGCATGCAACTCAGAGATTACACTAGCTCCCCTCAAGGCTGCTCACTTCCTCTTTTAGTGCATAACTGTATGATTGCAGCATCCATGCCTTGCCTTGGTGTGCCAATTAACACAGTAAAAAAAAACAGCCAGGTAGCTTGCTTTGCTGGTCAGCAGTCCTTAGTCAAAGGGTTGGACATCTTGCTCTACACAAAATGCTATGGCAACCTCATAATTGTGCCATGTTCCAGCAGCTCAAGTGGCAAATACACTGCAATTGCAGTAAGGAAGCCACCATGTTCCAGAATCCGAGGGGAGCAGTCCATTGTGAAGTTCATGGAGGCACCCCTCAGTCAAAGGATCCTTGTCCAGTGAGTAAAGGGCAGCCCTGTTACTAACTCCAGAAGATTGGCCTGGTCAGGTGTCCGGTTGAGCTGATCTTAATCAGAGGCCTATGCCTCTGTAGCCCAGGGAATGGGTCACAATCAGTTGGGGGCAGCCATGGTGGCCAGTTGAGGGGGTAGAGCTAAAGTGGTCAGGAAGGTGTACAGGCATCAGTCAGAGGTCTGGGCACTTCTCACGCCAGGCTGTCCAGTTTGGTCCCTCCAGGGGGTGGGACAGAGGCAGCCCATCAGATTTGCCCAAATAAACTAAGGAGGAAGTTTGGGGTGTGAAGTTTGGAGGGGACAGTTGTGAAGGGAGCAATCATATCTGTAAGGGGGGATACTTACTTGATCAGAGTTGAGAAGAAACATCTGGCTGTTTTTCTGCACTGTTTGGATGACACTGGCCTGGTTGATAACCTCGGATGAGTATGCGAGAGTCTAGTGGTGTGGTCTCCTCTGCCAGTGCTCTGGGAAGAGAACTTCCACACTCTGTCAGAAAATCACAACTCAATTTTCCCCTTCTCTCACATGTCAGGATCCATCCTTGACCAAGCAGCATAGCTTGGGAGTGCCAGTGCTCACCAAGGAGCTCAGTGGTCTTTTAAATATGGCTTGGGTGCCAGAGTTACTGATCTTTTGGCAGGTATCCAGTGGGTAGCAGGTTGCTATGGGAATAATGAATGATATGACAAGAATGGAGTCAGATGACATAAGTTCAGGGATTTTAGTTAATGAGGTCCATTTGGTAAGAAATACCAAGGAAGTAACACTGGACCTTACAGCAAGATTCTCTCCAAAAACCTTGATGTGACTCCTCAATTTAAATGCCTTGTACACTGTACACTCTGTTATTGCTCAGCAATTTGACAGCATTGTTTTAAATTATTCTTCTGGAACATAATAAAAAGTTACTACTTACTAAAGATGTTTTCATATTTATTTGAAATCTAATTCTTTCCCCTAGAAAAAACAAAATAACTGACTAAATCTATATCAACTGCAGTAATGAACAAATTAGCCAGTATAAAGCACAGGTACCTTGGTTTGAAGGTTGTAGTTAAATGGCAGGCCTGGGGTATTTGCTGACATCATTTGACCTCTGATATGCCACAATGAAAATTATTCCAATTTAGCTTCGAACACCTGCCTCAAGATGTTACTGAACCTCAGAGAAATGCTGAAGTTTTCAGTAAGCAGCAGCAGCTGAAACGTTGTGGGTTCATGTGTTCCAGATGCACAAACTAAGTGAAGTGTATCTCCAATAACTACACAGCAAAGAAACTACCATTTCACAATTTGAACAACAAAATATTTGATTCCTGAGTTACTGTACACTGAAACAGCCTGTGTTGTCCTACTGGTGACATTTTCCTTTACCTTGCTACTACATTGATGCTGAAAATATGCCAGAAAATGGTTATAAAACAGAATCCACAGCACTGCACCACACCATACCAATTGGGTGCTCAAGGCCTGAAGGAGTTGTTTCTGCTTGGGCCTTGAAGTGGGCAGCTGTTTAAAAGAGGGCTCAATCATAAACACAGTCTTGATGTGTTTCCAAAGAATACCTGCTGAGGTTAAGAAAACATTGACTTCATTGATGAAATATTTTACTGTGGCCATGAGGATGAGAGATAACAAGAACATGTGACGTGACACGGTTTCCTGTGTTGACCTATTTTGTGTCTCATTCGCGTAACATACTGCAGGCCTTAAGCCAATTGCAGGACTCCTGCCCACATTATCTTCAGGTACAGTGGATGAAGCAGTCTTTCACTTTGATGTGGGACAGCTTAACTACTAGTCCTTAGAATAGCCTGGAGGCCCAGCTAAGTTTTTTTTACATGATATCTATACGGCATGAAGCAACATGAATGTACTGTACCTTAAATGACAGCTTGTCAAAACAATGGAGATGATCAGTGAGCATGAAATTGTTTCTGGCTTCCTAACATTGCAACTAAGCAGGCACAGTAATGCCAACTGCAAGTTGGATTTGCAACAGAGTTGAAAATTATTTGCATTGTGCCTACAGGTGCAAACTGAAAACACTGAATAAAAATGTCCATTAAAACTTGAAACCAATAGAAATTTAAGGATCATAACTTTAATGAGGTTCTTCCATCTTTGTTTTTAAGTGAGAACAGTGCTGATAATGGCATCAATGTGAAGCTTGCATAATTTAGATAGACCTAGCACTTATTCAGGTTGTTCCAACTCAGGTAGGTTGATCACACATAGTGTTTTGCATAATTAGAAATTAGAATATCAATTCTCACTTTGAACTGAAATAGTTGCACATTATTAAATAGACTGTTTCTCGTAGAAGGGAGCCATTTGGCCTTTTATGTTTGACTAAAAAAAAGATTGATCCAGTCTAACCTTACATCTCGGTTTGTGGTCCATGGCCCTATATGTTAGAGCACTACAAGACCATATCTAAGTTTATCATTTAAGGTACCCAGGGTCTCTGTCTTTACTTGCTTTTTAGAGTGAGTTAAGGATACCCACCATCCTCTGAGTGGGAAGGTTTCATTCTTGAACTCCCCTCTAAATTTTCTAGTATTTAATTATATGACCTCTTTGCTAAGAAACCTAAGTCCGTCTTATCCACTTTGTCTGGAGACTTCATTTTTATACACCTCAGTTAAACTCTTCTTTTCCAAAGAAAACAACCCCAACTTATCAAAACTTGCTTCAAAGCTAAAATCTATCATTTCTGGCAACATTCTCAGAAATCTCCTCGGTGTCTCCATTTAACAAAGAACTGAAGTAATAAAAGCTGCAGTTCTCATGTTCAGTGGTAATCTATCACGCTGTCTAAATATGTTAAGTGCTGACACAAAGGTTCCTGCTCAAAACTGACTGTATAGTTAAAAACAAACTGATGTCATGCAAATGTCAAACATTATAATGTCACTGACCCCAGGCTGCCGGTATGAAAATGGGAACAAAGGGGTTTGTGTAAAGAACTATCTATCACTCAAAATGAAAGATGGCAGCACCACTTTCTTTCATGCAGCTATCTTGATCATAGATGTGCACTTTACTATCGAACCAAGTCCTTCAGTTCAGTGGCCTACCTCTCTATTTCAACATGCAAACAGTACATGGTGATGATTAATACAGCTGCTCATTCACACTGCACCCAGCCTGATGCAACAAAAATATTTCTACAATCCCCATAGATTCAGTCAACACAATTCAACTTTATTGAAACTACACATTTTCATTTCCAAAATTAAGTTACAATTTTGAGTTTCAAGAGAAATTACTTTCAATTTTTATGCTTTTATACTTATAACTCCAGAATGTTCATGCACAAAGTAATTGCAACCAAAGTGACATTCCAGCAATGAGGATCAATCATAATTTTGGAGAATCAAATCAATCTAAAAATTAGGCAAACTCTGTAGAAGATCCATGCATTATTTAATTTGTTAAATCACACACCCAAGCAACTAGCTTACATACCCTGGAACAACAGGTCCACCTGTAGTCTGAATAGAGTCACAGGGCTTTACCTGAAGATCTGCTGGAATGCTTTCACTTCCAAGACTATCAATAAGATAAAATTGATAAACAAATAATTGTTTGAATAAATAATAGTCACACTGGGCATGAGAGAGTGTATGAATTCTGCATAAATACACTCATTGTAATTAAAGAAGAAAAAGCTCTTCTAGAACCAGAGAAAGTTTTAACAGCACAGAAGGAGAGCATTCAGCCCACATGCGATATGCCAGTTGGAAGAGTTACCCAACTTAAACCCTCTTTACAGTGCTTGATTCATAGCCCTGTAGGTTACCGGCATCTCCAAATCCTGTAGGTTACAGCATTCTCAATGACAGATCCAAGTACCTTTTAATTTTCAGACCCAACTTCTCTCTGCATGAAAATTCTGCTCATGCCTCTTAGCCACTAAATTCCAGTTCAAATCTCACTCCAGGGTTTCAGCACAAAAATCTAAGCTGGCACTTCTGTGCAGATCTGACAGAATGCTGCATTGTTAGTGGTACGGTCTCTGCGGATGAGATGTTAACCTAGGGTTATGTGCCTGTTCGAATGGAAGGAAGGGATCCCTTAGCACTATTTTGAAGAGGAATTACCAGTTCTGAAGAAAAGTTATATCAGAACACTTATAACAGAAGTTATAAAACAGAATCCACAGCACTGCACCACACCATACCAATTGGGTGCTCAAGGCCTGAAGGACTTGTTTCTGCTTGGGCCTTGAAGTGGGCAGCTGTTTAAAAGAGGGCTCAATCATAAACACAGTCTTGATGTGTTTCCAAAGAATACCTGCTGAGGTTAAGAAAACATTGACTTCATTGATGAAATATTTTACTGTGGCCATGAGGATGAGAGAGAACAAGAACATGTGACATGACATTGTTTCCTGTGATGACCTATTTTGTGTCTCATTCGCGTAACACACTGCAGGTTAAGTATTAACTCTGTTTTTGTCTCCACAGATGTTACCAGACCTGAAGAATTTCTGTTTTTATTTTAGGTGAATTTGTTTTGTCTCCAGCAAAGATGTACTGTATCCCTCAATTAACGTGACATAATAACAAGTTATCTGATCATGAGCACATTGCTATTTTTGGGAATTTGCTGAGTGAAAATTAGCTGCCATGTCTCCTACACTACAATACTGACTACTTCAAAAGAACCTTTGTTGTATCTAAAGCATTGAGATATTCAGTTTGTGAAAAGTATGATACAAATGCAAGTCTTTTTAACTCATTATTTTGTATCAATTTTATGCATCAATATACATCTTTGTGTCATTGACAAAATTGAATACGTGATCTTCTTTCTCATCATCATTGTCACTTGTAAATGTGAATACTAATTAAGGCCATAATATAGAACCTTGCAAGTCATATTCTGTAAATTAAAGTACTTGTCAATTATCCCTGCTCTCTATTTCCAGATGATTAATCGATTTCATAACCAGTCAATAATTTATCTTCAGTTCCATGAGTTTCAACTTTAGCTAATACTTTCTTAATGAGAGATTGTCAAATACGTTGTGGCAGTCTGTATAAAAAAAAATCTATCCCTTCAACTACTGTCGCCACCTCTTCAAAGAATCTAGCAAATATTAGGTTAACTTTTATATGATGTCCTCGTTTCATTCTCTCACCTTTCTGAAAATGGCAAAGCAACTTTACAATTGGGACACCATGTTGAGGTTGTACAGGATGTTTGTAAGGTCATTGTTGGCAGTCCAGTGTATAGTTATGGTCACTCTGCTATAGAAAGAAAATTAATAAATTGGAGAGGGTGCCGATTAGATTTATAAGGATATTCCTGGGATTGGAAGGTTTGAGTCATGAGGAAAGGCTATATAAACTGGGACTTTTTTCACTGGAAAGCAGGAGTTTGGGGGGGTGACCTTATAAAGGTTTGTTAAATCATGAGGGACATAGTTAAGGTGAAAGCAAAGGTCTTTTCCCTAGGGTTGGGGAGTTCAAAACTAGAGGCCATAATTTTAAGGTGAGAAGAGAAAGCTTTAAAAGGGACCTGAGGGATAACTTTTTCCACACAGAGGGTGGTTCACATGTGGAATAAACTGCCAGAGAAAGTGATAGATGCAGGTACAATTACAACATTTAAGAGACATTTGGATAGGTCCATGACAAGGAAAGGTTTAGAAGAATGTGGACCATGTGCAGGCAAATGGGATTAATTTAGTTTGGGTAATTTGGTTGGCATGGACGAAACGGACTGAACAGTCAGTTTCCATGCTGTATGGCTTTGCGACTCTACAAGAGTTCCAACTTACAAGAACCATGCAAATTTATAATTAAGGCACCTACAATGTTTTCTACTAATTCCTTTAAAATCTATAATAGAAGCTATCTGGAAATGAGAATTACACACTTTATAGTGCCGCTATTTTCTTTATTAGTTATTTTCAGATTTTAGTTTTGCTGATTCCCATCTGTGAGTTTTTCCTGGTATGTCTGGTATGCTGATTTCCTTTACTGCATTGATACAGCAATCACTTCAATACGTCTGTCATTTCCTAATCATCTTTGAATACCTCAGCGTTATCAATTTCTACAGGGTCCGCATTACCTCTTTTTTATACTTAAATTTCTGGTCATACTTTGTTTTTGTAGCTTTCTGGTTATCAGTTTTGACCTTTTTTTGTTGTCCCAGTTTCCAGGAATTGAGTTTTTGCAGTTTTAATGCTGTTTCCTTTCAGTTTATGTTGTTCTTTTTCACACTTTAGCCTTCCATGAAGGTATTTTCCACATAGAGCTCTTAGTTCATTTTTTTTAACATCCCATTCACAGATTGTTCCAGATTTGTTTTTTGTGGATTGATTCTGCCCTCAATCACATGATGGTTGCTACTAGGAGAATGTTCACAGGTGTTCAAAGGAGAACATTATGCAGAGGTAGGGGGATCTTTAATAATATGTTAAAAATTCTGTCTGCCATTTACCAGAGGGGTTTTGAGACAGTGGGGGCAATTTTAAACTTCAGAATCTTGAAAGTTACCTGACAAATAGGGTGGCTCATCCATTCTTTTCTATTGCATTCTGTAATTGCGCAAATGATACACTCTTCTCCAGTGAGTAAGTTGAAAATTGTCCCCATTATTCCAACAATAGTAGTAAGCCAAACATTTAAAGCTCATTTCAAGCAGTTCTTAGCATCTGATCAAGCTGTGAGGCTGTAATGGCAAAGGGGAGGTGTAATGGAATGTCACAGAGCCAGAGCTCCAGGTTAATGCTCATAGGTTTGAATATCACCACGGCAGATGGTGAAACTTGAATTCAATTTTTTAAAAAGCTGGAATTTAAAATAAAAATGGCCCAGTGGTAACCATGTAAGCATTGTTCACTGTCCATCTGATTCACTGTTGTCATTTTGAGAAAAGAAATCTGCCATGTGTACCTGGCCTGGCCTATACATACAGCAGTCGTCGTGAGTGTGTTGCTGGGAAAACACAGCAGGTCAGGCAGCATCCAAAGAGCAGGAGAATCGATGTTTCATATCAGGATGTAGGGCTATTGCCTGAAACATCGATTCCCCTGCTCCTCGGATGCTACCTGACCTGTTACGCTTTCCCAGCAACACACTCTCAACTCTGATCTCCAGCATCTGCAGTCCTCACTTTCTCCTATACATACAGCAACATGGTTGACTCATAACTGCCTTCTGAACATTTTGGGATGGGCAACAAATGCTGGCCGAGATAGCCTAGATTGACATCCCAGAAATAAATTCTTAAAAAGCAGGCAGCAATCATTAAAATAATATTTGTATCTGTTGTCTGTCTATTCTAAAACACCTTTCCAGCTCAGAGATTTAAACCTTTTAATTCCCTGTCCCAAAAGTCATAAAATCAGCAATTCATGGCTTTCAAATTGATTCTAACGCTGTAGTGAAGTTCTGAAGGAACAATACAATCAGACTTCAGAATGAAGCAGTGAGTGGTTCAGTTGTTGGGGGGGGGTTGGGGGGGTAGCCTCAAAACACTTTGGCATATCCCTGCACCAAGCCACTGCAGTGTCAAACCGGGTGTAAAATTGTCCATGTCCTTGCAATAACTAAAATATTAACCCTGATGCATACATTGTGGAAGTATTTCACATGTAATTGCTCACTATGGACAACTGCAGGGCTCCATTTACACGATGAGTTAGAAATTCATCTGGACACCTTTTTGGCAACAGTTCTCCAAAGGACAGTTCAAATTTGGGTATCAAGCCTCAGTGACATTTTTACACATGAGCTGTCACAGTCAGTTTTGCCTTCAAAGACAGCTCTGAGCAGCTGAGATGTATGTGAGCAGCACAAATTTCAAGCCAATTACCTCATCGACAGTGACTCAAACACAGAGCTCAGGAGAACCACTGGAGTGGTCAATGAAATGATCGATAATCATGGCTGTGAAATTATGGGAAATAGTCCTTCAGCTCCACAGGAAGGACGTGTGATGGGATGTAAAACAGGTGTCAGCTCGTCATTTTTATGTTTAAGGCTCAGAAATCTTCTTTTAAGTAGCTGCCGGCGATCTCCTAATTGACTGCATTCAATTTTGATTTGTTTTGTAATCATCTTTGTGATGTGCTTTGTTAATGTCTTTGTGATGTCAGGCATTGGTCCCCTACAACGCACAATACAATGTTTGTTTTACATTTGTAAAATGGCACTTTGAAATCCAATTTTTATCTGAGTGAAGCCTGGGTGCAAAAGCAATCCTCGAGTCTAGGCATGCTGAGAATCCAGTTCATTCGCTGAGAATTGCCACTGGTTCAGCCAAAAGCAACTCATACATCACAAGTGCTGACAATGAAAACAAAGCTTTTGCTAAAAAATTGAAAATAATTAAGTCACTTCAACTAAATAGGATTGAGATTTCTTCATTTCCATTTCTTACCTTAGATTCTGGGCAATATTTCCTTGAAGGATGGAAGCAGGTTGTGTATGCAATGGCAGGGCCTGGTCACTGGCAGTTCCTGCAATCTTCAAACCTGGCAGCTCCTCATTCACATTCTGATCATTTTTGCCATATTTACTTGAACGAGATCCACTTAGGGGGCCTTTCTTCTTTTTATGTGACCTTGAAGTTTCCTATATTTGAACAGGAAAAAGCCAATATTCAGTTATATCACTGGAATAGAAGTACATTTTATACTTTACAATTATACTTCCAATATTAAAAACACATACTTTCAATATTGAAAACACTTTGGGAGCTACCAGCATGACTTTAATTCAAATGAACGTTTCAAATCTTTCATAATAATACAGTAGTGAAAGTGAATTTCATAGAAACATCATACAACCCCCACAGTGTGGAAGGAGGCCATTCAGCCCATTGAGTCTGCAACAATCCCCCAAAGACCCAGACCCCTATTGTTACCCTACATTTACCATGGCTAATCGATCTAGCTTAAACATCCCTGAACACTTTGGAAAATTTCAGTATGGCCAATCCGATTAACCTGCACATCTTTGGGCTGTGGGAAGAAACCAGAGCACCTGGACAAAACCCCTGCAGATGCAGGGAGAATCTGCAAACTCCACACAGACAGTCACCCAAGGGTGGACTCAATCCCGGATCCCTGGCGCTGTGAGGCAGCAATGCTAACTGCTGAGCCACTGTCCTGCCCACTTGGGACATTCTTTCCTAATGAAAATGTAATCATTTTAGTTGAACGGTAGACTTAGGCATCAAATTGTCAGTGAACTAAGATCCAAATAATTTACTAACATTGGCCATCTCCATAGTCAACTTGTTAGATTAATACAGTGCAGCCTATTAGGGGAACTTTGGGCTGGGTGTGTTTCTATTTCCTTAATTCAATGATTCCATTATGTGGACTGCTCCACAAGTTTTAGAGTTAATCCTCTGAGTACTGACTTAATCATGGCTCATCACTGAAAGTTGCGCAATCTCTACAATCCACTCAGTGCACTCTCAGTAGTAAAAGGAAAGAAGACCTTACATTTATATAGTGCCAAACTTACAAAAAAAAACTTACATTTTAACAAAACATGTTAAAATACTTCAAAAGAAGTAAAAGAAGACAGATGTTCTTGTATATGGGTCTGAAGGCTCTGAAAGGGTAAATCCTGAGGAGTGCCATAAGATTACATCCTATGATTACATCACATAGGCTTGTGGGCAGAACAACCTGAGAACTTGAAGGAGTGAAACCTAGCCTCTGGTCCTCCTCAATGTCTATCACATCAATATAACCTGTAGCAAGATGTTAACAAACACTTTGTGAAGAGATTTGTCTAGTTTGACGAGGAAATTATCTTCTTCAATCAAATTACACCAAATAGGCCTTGTAGTCTTGGATACTGGACAAGGGGAGCAACTTATTGCTTATATATCACAGCAGCCATAGAACAATGTTGAACTAAGTAAGACAGAGACAGATGACTATGAGCTTATTTGTAAGGCAAAAGTGAAATGTGGTGATCATAGAATCCCTACAATTTGGAAGCAGGCCATTTGGCACATTGAGTTACACCAACCCGAAGAAAAACATCCCACCTAGACCTACCCACCCAGCACCATGCATTTCCTATGGCTAATCCACCTGGCCTGCACACTATTGGCAATTTTCCATAGCCAATCCAACAGAGTGCACATCTTTGGACTATGGAAGGAAACCTATACAGGCATGGGGAGGATTTGTAAACTCCACATAGACAGTCACTCAAGGGTGGAATCGAACCTGGCTCCCTGGCACTGTAAGGTAGCAGTGCTAACCACTGAGCCATCATCTTACTTTTACTTGGAATCCAGTCTACAACAGCATCAATAGAACACAAATGGAATTTTAACTCCTCTGCATTAAGACTCTGGTCTCTTACTTACAGAACCCCCAAGGCCACTGTCTGCCAGGGCTATTAAACACACATCAACAAATGGGTTTCACCCTTCAAGGGCCAAAAGACCAAGGCTGAAGTTAGATCACCCTACCCTCATTTTTCTCTTCCACACCCACACCCTAACATGCACTTAATATTAATATCTTATACCCAGTTGGTGACATCTACAAACTGAAAAATAGAAATTGCAGTAACTGAAAACACCAGCGGACTTCAAACACATTCCAGTCTACAGCAGCCAGTTATGACATTTATTACAAAGAGATCCTAAATATTGTTTTCTCCACAGATGGTGTGTTATCCACATTAAAGAACTTTATTGCTGATGTCTGGAAGGTTTATACTATTTTAGATGATTTAATTGATTTCATGCAAATAACAGCCATTTTCTTCATTATGTAGACATATGCAGGTGATACAATATTCCCTTTTGATATTATGGTACACTTGCAAATAAATTAAGAAAAATGTTTCCCAAGCACTGTTTCAGGATGATGAAATGGGGAACTGCTGGCATGGGAATACAGGTACGAGCAATTAATTGACATTAACTTGGGAGTACAAATTGGGGTCAGTGTTCACAAAAGAGAAATGTTCACTAATATGATTATCATAAAGTTAATGTGTTGTGTGTTGTAAAGCTAACTGATATCAAATAGGAGCCCAACGTTTGTGAGCTCAAGTGCCCAAAAGAGTTCCAGAGGCCATCCCACAGACTGAGGAAAAGGATGCCCTGTTTGAGGCAACTGTTTTCAAATTTGGCTGACTAACAGGGGTATCTAGGGCAGGGAGATCCAGAATTTCCTTTTTGACCCAGAGGACCATTTCTGCATTTTCAAGCCCACAAGGAATCAAACAAAAAAAAGGACACTTACCATGCTTCTTTGTATTTGGACCTAGTTCATGTGAACAGTAGATTGCACCTGGTGTGGATTTGCACTAATTCTGATTATCCTCCTCAACATCAACCTCATCAAATTAGCGAATTAACAACATCTCTTCTTCCTCAGGCAGCTGAGAAAATTTGACATGAGGCAAATATCCTTGCCAACTTTCATAGGTGCGCCATTGAGAACATTCTATCTGGATGTATCACTACCTGGTATGGCAAATGTACCATTCAAGATCAGAGACGGCTACAGAGAGTGATGAACTCAGCCCAGACAATCACAAAAGCCAACCTCCCATCTACAGAATCCATCTACCAGGCCCACTGTCAAGGAAAGGCCGCCAGCATTCTCAAAGATTCGTCCCACCCTGGCAATGCTTCTCTACAATTGGGGAGAAGGTACAGAAGTCTGAACATACACACCAGCCAGTTTCGAAACAGTTTCTACCCTACTGCTGTTGGAATACTGAATGGACTTACAAACTCTTGGCATTCGCCTGGACCTGTGTTTTGGTTTTTGCCACTGTTTTCCTATTAGTAACTTATCTATGCTATTTAACTATGTGATCTGCTGTATTGCTCGCAAGACAAAGCTTTTCACTGTGCCTCATTTCACAACAATAAATTTAAATCAATTCAAATTGTACAATAATATCATCTCAGTATCTGATGTGAGTAATTAAAGAGAATCACAGCAGCTTGGGTCAGGTATCCAAGGTTCCTAAGATGTAAGATTGCAGTCGTCCACTTTATGGAAATATTTTAATGATTAAAATAGTCATCTGCGGTTATGTTCCTTTTCCTCAGGTTGACTGTAACAGTTGGGTTCGTTAATATTGTGTTGGTCAATATAACCATTTATGTTTCCTTTGTTGCCTGCCTTTTCAATCAGAAGAAGTGAACATCAGTGTAATATGTGCTTCAGTTTCATCTTAAACTAGTACCATGAGACATTATTTTCCAGTCAAGATTGGTGGCAGAGTAGGATGCTCCAACTAGAGCTCCTCTGCTCCTTCAGTTTATTTTTCATTTTCACTCTCTTTTTTCCCCTTTATGATGTTTGCTTCTGAGGTAAAGTGGGCTGGAGACATGGACTGGAGCGGGGACAGCCAGCAGACTGGATGCACTAGTGGAGCAGGACAGACATTGGACTGGGGACCAGTGTGGGCAGTCAGCAGCTTGTGAGCCTAGTTAGACAAGGTGTGGAAGTCACCTGTACTGATTTACTGCAGGCCCTTTATGGGGGTAGACTGTAATGCTTTTTTTTAAAACTTTATTTCTCATTTTTTTCTAAACTATACTCTGGATAATGATAAGTTAGGTAACTTTTCTCCTTTCTTTTTCCCTTTACTTCTCTATTTTGTATCTCATCTCACTAGAGGCGATATTATGAAGTTTTCACTATTCTCTTATATCTCCATATTTGAATACATGTGACAATAAAGGATATTCTATTCTATTCTAATTTACAACATTTACAAATATCATTCCCAACACCCGCACTCAGCAGCAACAGTTTGTACTATCTACAAGATACACTGCAGAAATTCACCAAGGCTCCTTAGACAGAAGCTGTCATATCCACAGCCGCTTCCATCCAGAAGGACTAAGGTAGCAGATACATAGGAGCCCCACCACCTGCAAGTTTCCTGCCAAGCCATTCGCCATCCTGACTTGGAAAGATATGACTGTTATTCCCATATCATAGGGTAAAAATACTGGAACTACCTCCCTAATGGCGTTGTCGGTCAACCTCAAATGGCCTCCTTCTGTATGTTAAAATGTTATGATTCTTTAAGTGGACTGCAAAGGCAACTCACTACCATCTTCTCAAAGGCAACTAGGGATGAGCAATAAATGTTGGCCCACATTCCATGAATGATTAAGAATAAACATAAAGCTTGAGTAGCTGCACACAGTGTATGTAGTAATCTCAGTGACAGCCATCAGCATCAGCTACCTTATTATTTTGCTTGAACCTCCAATGCTGTCAATATGGTAAATCCACAATATTATTTAAATGTAATCCAGAACAGCATGAACACAAGAAACAATATAAGTAAAAAGTAAACTTAAAACCAATAACAACGGGAAACAATGAAAAATGTGTAGAATCGGTCATTGACAATTAACATCTTCAAATTGATCCATGAAACAGGTGTGTACCTGAGCTCTAGCTATCAATTCTCTGTTCTAAACCTACTTATGTGGTTCATTAGACATTCATTGGCTGAAGAATATTTATAGCCTCTAGTGAGATGAGAAAATGAGTTCAGTTGAAGGAATATCTTACAATGGCCTCAGCTTGCCACAAGGTTACAATTAAGAGAAAGCAAGTTCATGTGACTTTGCATCACACCCTTAATGATGCACACTGTGCCTCAATAGCTTTAATTCCTTAAAATACAACTTGGTGTCAATTGTTGTTCCATAATATCCCCATGAATCACTTTTGGGCATTTTATTACAGGTTGTTCTGCTATAACATACGTTTCATCAGTGCAAATTGGCAATTGACAAATCATGGACATTGTTTGGATAGTGTGAGATTTCTACTGAACATGTATAGTGATTTGCTATTAGCGATCTTCTACAGTGCAATTTCCTATAGCGGTTTTCCATAGTGCGATTTTCTATAACATGAGGCTACAGAGGAACACAAATGTTGCATTATAAACTGATTTATGAATGCACGTTTTTATTGTCATTGTATAAATAAAAACTTAAGAATGAAAAGCTGAGTACGAGAGTGAGAGGTTATGAGAAAGTGCAGTAATTAAACTGGCCTTTTATTCTGGTTGTGAATGTGTTACATTTTGGTTGTTTCATTTCAGGTGAGGAACAAAATCTAAGTAATTTTATGTGGGGCTGTTCTACAAGTATATTTTAAACAGGTTTTGTTTTGGTAGGACTATTTTTAATGAGTATGTAAATTAGCTCACTAAGCTGCAAGATTTGTTTTCAGACATTTCTTGGTTTCTTAAGGTGTGTAATGTCATTTCAGGTTCTTTTTTTTGAAGGGAAAGTCAATAGGATCGAAATCGATGTGTTTATTGATGATGTTCTGGTTAGAATGCAATGCCTCTAAGAATTCTCGTACGTGCTTTTGTTTTGCCCGTCCCTTTGTTTTGCCCGCCCTTGGATGTGTGTGTTGCCCCAGTCAAAGTGGTGTCCTTCTTTGTCTGTATGAATGGAAACTAGTGATAGTGGGTCATGTCTTTTGGTGGCTAGTTGGTGTTCGTGTATCCTGGTGGCAAGTTTCCTGCTAGTTTGTCCGATGTAGTGTTTTTTACATGGTACCTTGTAAATGACGTTAGTTTTGCTGGTAGTATCTAATGGATCCTTGAGGTTCATTAGTTGCTGTTTAAGTGTGTTGTTAGATTTATGGGCTACCATGATGCCAAGGAGTCTGAGGAGTCTGGAAGTAATTTCTGATATATCTTTGATGTAAGGTAATGTGGCTATAGTTTTTGATTGCACAAAAAAAGAACCGGAAATGACATCACCCACCTTAAGAAACCAAGACCTATAAATAGAGAGGCAGGACATACCACCAGCACTTCACTGGAGACTCTCATTGATGATGTTACCTAGTATGGTGATGAAACATCGAAAACAAATCTTCCAGCTCAGCGAGCTAATTTACATACTCATAGTCAACCTGAGCTACAAATCTTCGCAAAAATCACTAACTATTTTTAATTGTTATTTGCATATAAATTATTTTTTGATTCTGAATTATGTTATGATCCTTGCTGAAACTAATACTGGACAAGGCAGATCTGAGAGTGAAACCTGGCTTGTTAGATTTTTTTCAAACTATGGAGGCCAGTTACCAGAGGATACAAGTGTAATTTTAACAAACAATAAAGTGTACATTGAACAAGAAAAAAATTACATATGACACTAGATAAAACATTGGAATAGTTTCATTATAGACCTTATAAAAGGATATAAATTTACATTATTTCTTTAATCCCAGCAATGCCCTCAAAAACACCAAAACCTCGCTGAAGAATAGTATGTCCTCACTAAGGCTTCTTTCTCAGACTCAGGTTGGTACCACTACAGGAGAAAGTGAGGACTGCAGATGCTGGACATAAGAGTCGAAAAGTGAGGCACTGGAAAAGCACAGCAGGTCAGGGTGAATCTGAGGAGCAGCAGAGTTGATGTTTTGAGCAGTCCTGATGAAGGGCTTATGCCCAAAATATTGACTGTTCTGCTCTTCGGATGCTGCCTGACCTGCTGTGCTTTTCCAGCATCACACTTTTCAACTCTGGTACAGCTACAATTGGTTTCCTTTTCAGCGATTTTTCTATGCAGTCACTTGATGCTTTTTACCTTCCTCTATTGTCTCTTCTTGGGACACCTAAGACAAACTGCAAATTAAACTCACTACCCTCTAATTTCAGAGCAACTATATGAGTTTTCTAAACACAGTACCCTGCAGTTCTTCCCTCTCTTGCATACACCGCCCAGGGGCTGACTGGATTTTCAGATTGTTCTTTCTCTGCATAGATTGTATGTCTGTCGTGAAGCAAGAGCATAGTTTTTCCTCTCCCATTTTGTGTGCACTGAACTGTTCACCTCAAGCATTTAATACATCTTTAAAATGAATGTAAGCAAAACAGACCTTCAGACTTCTTGTCTCCAACCCTCCAAGGATGCTCAAAAATGAAACTAAATCATGTCTTCTCTTCTTAACACACAAGGTACAACATATAAATTTAAGTTACAATTTTACATTGTTCTCAACAATTGCTAGCACTGGAGAAGACAGGGCAGCTATTAGTTGTGATGACTTAATTAATTTTAATTATAGGGATCAGGGATTCTTACATTCAACAAATCACAAAGTATGTATAAACCAACAAAAATAAGAAATGTTAGAGAAACTAGAAAGAAAATCCAGTAATTATAGATATACTTCACATGAAATTTAACTATAATTGTTTCTGTACTTTGATCGAAGTTTCCAGTCTCCCTTTGCTTTAGAAAAGACATTTATTTCGTACTCTACTCCTCATATTTGAAAATCCCATGTCTGTTCACCTGCTTCTTAACTTTTCTGTCCACCTGTAACATCTCTTCATTACACAATCCTTAATATTGAAAATGTTCAAAACAGGTAACAACTATTACTGTATGGCTTTAAAACTATGAATGTTCTTAACTTACAGATTGTTTTAACATTATAAGTTTTCAACAGAGTGTAGGGGGGCATATAAAATATGCCAAGTAGCTTCTTCCTGCCTAGCCCCAATCCAGTTTTGACCATTTAGGAAGAGAAAAGCACCATTTCATCACCTCCTCCCTTGCCTTGCAATGTTTATAATTGCCACTGGTCTGCTTGGCAATTAAGACCTTTGATCCACCTCCACAGCCATAAAACACTAGGCAGTGGCAGGCAGGCCTAAGTGCAATGGCTATTTAAAACTGCTTTTTTGAAAAGGCAAAGAGGAAGGGGGTCACATCAATCACAGGGTGCCCTGCAGCCCCCACCAAGATGTCACCCCTACCTGCCACTTTGTCCCTCTGTACCTGAATGAGAAAACAAAAATCTTCATTTAATTTTGCAGAAGCAAGTCCTTGTTCAGGGGACACTCCTGATGCAGTGGTAGTGTCCCTACCCCCAGACTAGGTTGAAGTCTCAACTGTTTCAGTGGTGTATAATAATATCCCTGAACAGGTTGATTAGAAAAGTAGGAGAAAGTGAGAACTGCAGATGCTGGAGATCAGAGTCAAAGAGTGTGGTGCTGGAAAAGCACAGCCGGTCAGGCGGCATCTAAGGAGCAAGAGAATCGACATTTCGAGCAGAAGCCCTTCATCAAGAATGAGCCTGAGGAAGGGCTTATGCTTAAAACACAGATTCTCCTGCTCCTTGGATGCTGCTGACCAGCTGTGCTTTTCCAGCAATACACTCTCGACTCTGTTTAGAAAAGTAGGGGAAATAAAACATAATGGTGATGACCTGAATGAAAAAGATGATCCTCTGGGGAGAAAAAAAGCATTGGGAATTCATGGGGGAGTAATCCAAATTGCCATTAACCTGCTGACCTCAGTTCTTTGCAGGCATGGTCTTTTCAATCCTGACCTTGAAGTCTATTCCCTCATTGTTGGAAGTACGATAAAGTTCCCTGAGTTGGCTTCTGCTTATCCTAAATTTTACTCCATTATGTCTCATGACTTCAAAAGGTATAGTCTCACAGCATACTTTGGATATCTTTGCAGATAACTAGGTTCTTTGGATAGGTTTTAGAATTCTGATATTTTATCCTATATGTAGATTAGGCAGTTCTGTTTCTGCATATGTTACTTTACCATTTCATTCACTTTGATTTTCAAGGCAATATATGCAGTTAATTTGACTGCTGTAAGTTGTACCATTGATTCCAATGATTCAGGTATTCATTGTAATGACTTAATGGGGAACAGCACTAGAACTCAAGCCCCACTATTTCTGGAATCATCACAAAAGTTAAGGATTTCATTAAGAACGCATAATTGGCCAGTTTACATGTATTTTAGACCTACATAACAGAAAGCATAGACCAAATATCTATATTGGACAAGAATTATTTTTAAAGTACGTAAATAAGTTCTAGCTGCAGGTAAAGTCACAAAATGTTGGCGTAAGTTTTAGTTAATTAAAATTCTAACCTTATAAATGCCCCCTTACATACAAACACCTACAAATGTGCATACACAGTAGGGAAAAAAAAAGGTGTTGGGAATGGAGGGAAAACAGTGAAAGTACTTCAATGATCTCTGTTTACAGTATCCACTGACATGGTTCTTTTGTTCACAATGCCATTTCCTTTTCTGGATGCTTCCATTCGTTTGCATGAAGCACAAAATGGCTGCTTCACTAATAAAAGATCTTTGACTTATCAATTAAAAATCACAGCTTATAGCAACTGTTGCAGGGAAAATAAATGGGTATTCTTCAAGCTGAAAGCAGTTTTTACGGCAGAGAGCAAGAAGAGCTACAAAGCTGGTAGAGGTCTGATAGCTCCTCACTATTTTGCTGTTCAGCAACCTGAGAACCAATCACATTGTTGTTGGCAGGCAGAGGGTCTAGGGCATTGATAACTAGTCAGTAGTCCTCAAACCATCTGCCATTTTTTGCCATGCAAAGCTACATTTGTACTCAACCCCTCAACTCCAGTTCATATGCAAACTACACTTCAACCACTGCTGGAACCAGCTGCTGTGTAAAGAGTGTTTCCAGTGAGAGTCAGGTTACTTGGTTTCAAAACATGCGGCAATTCTCTAGGCAGTTCTTGGTTTTAAAACCGTTCCTTTCTCATTTCTTTTCTCAAATACAGAAAAATAAAAATACATAGTCTTTACAATATCCATCAGGATTCTGACTGGTTGGATGTTTGCAGTAGCTCCCATATCAATGTTGGCTTTGAGTATGTGTTTGCCAAAAGTCTTTGAGCACATGATGTCAACAGGAGCAAAAGCCTGTTTTATTTTGTCCACACAATATTAACAATGCAGCAAGCTTGTTCACTTTCTAGTTTGAAGTTATTCCATTCCAGAAATGTTATTTATGCAGAAAAACGGTCATCTCACTTCAACACGTTGCTCACCCACCCTGACAATGACATAGAGCCAATCATCCAACTCATTCTTCAAGAGAACTGAGAGCACATTGGAGATGAATGCCTCAAGCCAAAGAAACTTGTAAGGGTGGAAAATGTGAGTAAAGAGTTAAATGTTAGTGGTTGAATGGGATACTGTATTAGAACTTGGGTGTATATATTGTTAAGTTCTAGAAAAAGTTAATTATAATGTTATTCTAAAATTAGCTGCCCATATGTGAAAGAAACCATGTCATATGACATCAGATCACATGGGACCGGAGCCACAGCAGTCCTTTCTTAGTATGTCTTGTAAATCGTTATATTTAATAAATCATGTTAATGTTCACTCACAAATGGTTAGACATTATGGTTTGTTTGAAGGTCACAGTGCAACTATGTTCTGCAAAGTGATGACTGAAACTGGATCATATTTTCACAAGTGCCATCTAATGTTTTCACTGTGGTTACGTCCCAAATGTGTTTTAACATAAAGAACTACAACAAAAGGCACAGATTTCATTCAAAACAATTACCTAGCCTTTGAGTGAGATTAACCTCAATGTGGAGTACTCCTCAAAACTGAAATATAACCTTTCTGCTACAGCTAGTTTTTCTCATAGATGTAAGATGATGATTTATTCCAAATGAAAAGTGTTTTTCTATTATTAAAATGTTTTGTTAATTAAACAACAAATGCTTGCTGACCCCAGCAACAAACAGCATCAGCCCTTAGCAACAGCAATGCCCCAGCACTTCAATAAATTCCAACATTTCCCGACATAATGGCATGACCCAAATGGGAATTATGTGCCTTTTAAGCAAGATTTAGCTGATCACTGATTACACACTAAGCCGTATTTATCAAAACACATGGAATGTCGACAAAGTATTTTTAAAGAAACTATGCTGTTCATACTCTCAGTTTGCTAGAGTTCATTTTAACCATAGATACCACTCCTTGGTTAAACGTACACATTCCTGAATGGTGTTGTTACAACATGTCAAACTGCTCTCAGACTGAACAAACTGCTTCCAGTCCGTTTTCAGTAAAAACTGACACTTTCTGATTTCATTGAATATTTCAGGTTCTCTCCAACACCAACCACCCACCCCCACCATACATTCCCAACACAGCCCCCACATTTTGAATAGTTTTGAGTTCACTTACCTTATTTCTTACACTGTTCCACAATACACACTTCTAAAACAAACTCCAGAGTTTGTCACCTATATTCTCTAAGGGAACTTCCTGAGTCACAAGATTAAGAACAATCTGTGGCAGGTGAATGCTGGGAAGCAGGCCAAAGGTCAGCTCTTCAGCGTCAAGAATCAAATTACAGACTGAACTACTCTGCCAGCCGAACCAAGTACAGCGGTGTCCTGGGACAAGCACAAACATCTTTGCATAAAAGATCAGTTACTATTTGTTTTGCCTTGTGTTTTATTTAATTCTTCATTCAATGCTTGACACATCCTTTTTTTTAGAAAGATATGCACACTAAACATTGATTTCACATTGAAGTATCCTATAACATTTCGTTAAGAGTCAATGCCCTACTTTTTGACAAGTCCCCAAAAAAGAAGCATATCAATCCGTGATCTGATAAAGTATTGATTCATCAATGAACCTGATCATGCAGATGACTAACTTTAGTTAGTTAGAGGTACTTCTCAACAAGATCTGAAATGGAACATTTCCACTACTTTACATTGTCATTTAAATGCAGACTTCAAGATGACCATCCCAGTGACTTAAAATGCAGCAAGTCTGACATTTCCAAATCTGCAATCATCCATCACAATTAAAGACTCTGCACTTCTTCATTCGTGCCTCGCTTAAAAGCAAGGATACTACATTCGCAGATCATATGGCAATTCCACAGAAATGAGAAAATATTCCTTCTCCAAATAAAAATGGTTTTTAAAAGTTTTGTGTTTGTCCCAAATGATTTGAAATAGTTCTTTTGAAAAGTCAATGACCGAAAATGGTAACCTTATGTTTCTGTCTCAGCAGATGTTGCCTGACCCACTGCGTGTTTCCTGAAGAAGGGCTTATGCCCGAAACGTCGATTCTCCTGCTCCTTTGATGCTGCCTGACCTGCTGTGCTTTTCCAGCAACACATTTTTCACCACTGTGTGTGTTTCCAGCATTTCCTGTTTTCATTTAAAAAACCATAAGGTTGAATTTTCCCATTTGCTGCTCAAGTGTGACAGTAACGGAGTCTAATGGCAACCAGTCCACCATAAACTATGGAAAGGTTTCCCACCTGATCTTTTGCTTTTCACCTAATTAATTATGAAACAGAGTTGGTGGGCATGGTTTTCAGAGAATCATGTGAGCAGGGAGGTGGCAATGCTGGAGAGACCTTCCAACTTACACACTACTCCAACACCATTTTTGAAGCCCAGCTGCACATCAATTCAGTGACAGGACCCAGCAACATGCCTCAGAAAAAAAGACAAACTAGCTCCCTATTTCCAGGACCAGGAGCTGGAGGTGCTGGTAGACAGGGTGATGGGGCGATACTTATAAACAAGGTGATGAAGTTGCTATCTTCATCTCCTCCAGCATCTTTGGAAGTTTCACAGTTATGCTTTTGGCCAGCTTTTGCCTCTTTTGAAGTCATTGCCATTAACCTCAGCATCATTGACATGCCAATGTCCAATTTGTGAGGATCAATGGTATGGTATAAAAAGCCTTTGGCCAGCATTTGAAGGCTCAGCATGTTCACTCTGTGAGCATTGCAAGTGAACAACAAAAGGGTTGCAAATTAAATGTAGTTACAGTTTGCAAATGCAAGATTCATGTATTTGTTGCTTCATGTCCTGGCATCCAGCAGAGATCACATGCTTTCGCCCATCAAACTGACACTGACTCTGCTCATTCTGTGTGTGTTGTCCCAGCCATTTTACAGTTGCAGTTAGCATCTCAAGACAACAAGTGATGGCAGGGAATACAGCTTACAATGGACACCACCTGGTCGCCAGGTGACCCCCAGACCCTCCAAATTCCCTTTTCTTTTCAGACTACCCCGACAGACCATTTCCACTCAGAACCCCTATGTGAAGACTCACCACATTGAACTTTGCTTCTAACTGTCCTCCCTGCCCCTGAGCTGCAAACTTACACCTGAACTATTCCCTGCCTGCTCCTCCACACTCCCCAAGATGTAGCCTGGTCAAATCCGTGAGCGTGTTGCTTCTTCCTGCGTGCAACTGTTGACAATGGAACACGGCTTGAGATGCTGTTTCATACTGAACTACATGGAAGCTCTTTATGGTCAACAGCAAACTAAAATCACCAGGGATCCATCCTACCCTCCATGTCAAGAATTCTTGACACTAATTTGTTCACATTGGGTAGCAGAATAGGAAACTACATATTAATATGGTAAATTGTGCAGTTAATAAGGTCATTAATAAGCAATAATCTCCCAAATGGGAAACTAGCCATTCCTAGCGGGAATCTCGCCTCGATAGCCAGAACCTGTTTAAAAGGTGCAAAGAGTTGCTCGCAATATCAAGACAGGATTTATCAGCCTTCTGGCACTCAGCTCTGCCACATTTCTCATCATTGACCATGTCACTTCAGGCCCCTATAAGATTCTGCTCATTATCCCAAAAAAGTTGTATATCAGGAGATGGAAAGGAAGAAAGAACTCAAGAAAATTATGATTGCTTGGGAAGTGTTAATTATTGGGGTAGGAGGATGACAAATCTTTGGATCCTGATGGGTTTCACTCTGAGCTCTTAAAAAAAAACGACTAATGAGATAGTTGATGCACTGGTTTTAATTTTCCAAGCTTCCCTAGTTTCTCACAAGATCCAATTAGATTGGAAAATACCAAGTGTGATTCCTTTATTCAAAATGGGAGCAAGTCAGAAAACAGGAAACTACAGGCCAGTTAACTTAACACTAGCAAAACATTGGAAGGTATTATTAAAGACATGAGATCAGGACACCTAGAAAAATTCAAAGAAATCAGGCAGAGTCAACATACTTTTGTGGAAGGGAAATCATGGGTAAATAATTTATTGGAGTTCTTTGGAGAAGTAAGATGTGTTGTACGTAAAGGGGATATTCGCATGGGGGAAAATATGTCATAGAGCTCAGTGGATAGCCTCAACTTTTAGAATTGACTTGGATGAAAGGACTGAAAATACAGTTGCTAAATTTGCCAATGACACTAAGGTCAGTCAGAAAATAAGTTGTGCAGAGAAAATTGAGAGACAAAGAGATATTGACAGGTTAAATTAATGGGCAAAAACCTGACAAGTAGAGTAAAATGTGAGTTAGGTGAAATTGTCCGTTTCAACAGGAAGAATAAAAATAAAGCGTATTATCTAAATGGCGAGAGATTGCAGAGCTCTGGGATTCAGAGAGATCTAAGCATCTTCATGCATGAACAGCAAAATGTTAAAATGTATGTTCAGCAGGTAATGAGGAAAACTAATAAAATGTTATTGTTTTTTGAGAGTGGAGTAAGTAGACAGGTATGCTTCCATTATACAGAGAATAGTTGGGAACATATTTGGAATACTGTGCATAATATTGGTCTCCTTATTTAAGGAAGAACGTAAATGCATTGGAAGTGGTTTGAAGAAGTTTTATTGAACTAATACCTGCAATGGGTGGTTCGGAATATGAGGAAATGTTAGACAGGTTAAGTTTGTATCCACTGGAGTTAGAAGAAAGAGTCGACTTGATTGAAACATATAAAATCCCAAGAGGTTTTGACAGGGTGAATGTGGAAAGAATGTTTCCCCTTATGGGAGGATCTAAAACTAAGAGTGACTGTTTCAATTCAAGGGCCTCCCATTTAAGACAAAGATGAGGATAATTATTTTCACACTGAAGGTTGAGAGCCTCTTCCTCAAAAGCGGTCTTTGAGCATATTAAAACGCAGAGATAGATAATTTCCTGACGGGCAGAGGGGTGACAAGTTATCAAAGTAGGTAGGATTGTGACATAATCAGATCAGCCACAGTCTTATTGAATTGTGGAGCAGGTTGGAGGAGCTAGGAGGCCTACTCCTGCTTGTAATTCTTATGTTGGAATGTATGTTCCCTTGTTCAACCTAAATTAAATTCAAACTGATTTATATTCATACCAGTGGATTGACTTATCATTAAAACATCAGTAAATCAATTACAGTTCATTCATGTCAAACATAAAAAACAACGCTGCCGAGAAATGCTGATTTAACTTGTTCAGGCCTTGGCAGAGCTGATTTTAGGGAAACATTCTGTATTGGGGCGCCTTCTAGTGGTATATGCAGAATAAGATATTATGCCTTAAATTCTACTGTTCAGCCCAGGTAAACTCATATTCATAGAGTGACCTAGTGATTATTAACTTGAATTTATCAGTGTGCAGCCAAGTTGTCAGAATATTTCTGAAATATTTGCTGCAAGCCCAATGCATCAGTTTTTAGTCATTTCTTTGTGAGAGTTTGACTCAGAACTCTGCTCGCTCCAGTCTTCCCAATGTTGTCCTGAATGTAATTGTTGACCCTGACTGAGCATGCCTCAATAAATAGTTACCCCCATTTACTGCCTTGTCTAACTGATCATTCTTCTTGTGTGAGTTCAAACAGTAAATGGCAGCCAAGCTTTCATAACAGAGAATGCATTTCAGCTGATCCTATCTCCGTGAAGGCCCTCACAGTGAACATTTTGAGCAGGGTCACCGAAGCAGAATCAATAACCTAATCGTAGAAATTGGTCTGCACAGCAATTATTTTTCTGGCACTACTTCAGACCGCACTAAAGCCTCAACATAATATGGAGAAGGTGCGTACACATTGCCAAACGGTAGAGCAAAGATTCCTTGGATTTTAAGGGGGGAGGTAGCATATTCCCCAGCCTCTGACTGGAACATCTGTGATCAGCCGATTCACCGGAAACCTAGCTATCCCACTGTGAAATTGTACTGAGACAGTCCTAACTGATTCAGAGGAGGACTCCCACCATACTGTCTGATATGAAGTCCCACCCTAAACGGCAAACCAAGCAAAGACCCTGCTGGGACTACAAGCAATGTTAAAGAAGAAGAGTCACAGAATTCAGACAGGTTCAGAGAGCGTGGCACGTGTGAGGGTGCAGGGTGATGGGGATAATCATGTTTTCGAGGAAATAACCCCCTCCTGGCCAAGCACAGACCACATACTGAAAAGCAGTAAGAGGTCCTGAAATGGCCATTAATTGGCCACAAGGGCTTCAACAGTGGGTGGGCTGCCTGAAACTGTTCCCACCTATATTAATATCGGAGACCACTCAGCAATAGGAGGGAAGCAGACGTCAAACCACCCATTTTATTTCCCGGAGAGTTGACCTAAGCCCCGATCCTGCAACAATATTTACCTGAACGCCATGGCAATTCCAGCAGCAGCCCAAACTTTAATTCCTCTTCACCAGAAGGCTCTTCATGTTTTGTTGACAATACAGAGGCCTGAGGCTCTGTATCTGCACAGTGCCAATCTCACCATTTAGGCAGAATGGGAGAGGGGAAGATGGGAGTCAGGGGCCGTCAAGTCTGCACACAAAAATGGGCATGGCCTAATTTCTAGGCCCCTGACTGAATTTATTTTGTTTCCAAACACAGAACTTCATTCAATAGCTGAGGTCAGATAACTCAGGGCGGAATACACATCAACCCTGGTGCTTTCTTCTCTGTAGGATTTGTGTTGAATTTTCAACATCAGTTGGACATATTCCTGGAAGTATTACCTCATTACCTTTTGTCTCCAACAACTTGCCCAGAACATTCCTTTCAGTGGTACCCTAACAAGTCCACATTTGGAATGAAAGCTACATGTGAATCTGATACACAAAAGATGCAGCTCACAGCAAAAGGCCATTTCAAAGTTCAGATGTGCATTTGGTCCATGTATTATACAGAACAACCTTGATTATCCAAATGAGATGGGTGGGGAGTATTTTATTCAGGTAACTAACTGTCCGGATAATGGATAACATCTTTACAGGACCTTGAAATCTTGTTCAGAGAATCCAAAATTTAGATACTTGACATTCTGATAGCTGAGGTTGTTCTGTATTAGCATGCATCTCTGGAGGTAGCAGTTGGTATTACTGAAATCTGTTTCTTACAAGCTGATGCTTTTAGCACTGCATTAGAATTACTGTACTTTAAGTGAGTGGATTCAAAAAATATGACACACTGGTGCAGCTAAGATCGACTGTTCTTTTACCATTACTTCATGCTGGGTTGCATGCACTTCATAAACTTCAGGAATATGAGAACTCTGGAATGAGACAAACAGTGAATGAAGATTTGCACGTGAGAAGCAGCAAGCCAAGCAAAGTTCCAGCCCAACACCATGAGGTTAGAGCGACTGTTTAGTTAAGTGCTATTTTACAATACCTGTGTGGTCTCTTCATTTGATGGTAATGAGGTTATTATGTCAGAATCAGATGCCTTTGGCTAAAAAACAATCAAAATGTAAATAACCTAACGAGTTTGACCAGCCATATTTATTGTAGTATTTGTCCTCTTCAAACTCTCTTTATTAACTATAAAATTTCAACAGTTGGAACCATCATCTTTAAACAAAGGTCAGACAAAAAAAATTGAAAAGACATACACCTTCAGGAAAAGATGCCTGTCAAGATGTTTGTATTGATTATTTTTAAGTACAGATTTCAAATAAACCACATTGATATGCACGGTCACATAACTTGACCCTTGTCATTGTGATAAAAGTGACAAATTCTTTCCATGCTATGGACATCTTCTAACAAAGAAGATCAAAAATATACAATTCACAGAAAAAGGGGGCAATGGATGTTGTGGTGTGCAAAGTGCAGTATTGTTCTAGTGTTCTGAGTTAGGCAACGGATGGGGCCAGACTAGATCACTATCAAAGTTGCTGATGCTGAGTAAAAATATGGAGCAATTGGTCTCAGTCAGTTTTCATTTTAATTTTACTAAATAGTTTTAAGCTATACTAGCAGATGTCTCAGTCTACATGATCAAGAAGAAACAGGCAGTGTCGGAGTCCCTTGAGTTCATCTCATTGACCAAACAGTTCTGGAGGGTGAAGCCAGAGACCAATCTGTAGCAACTGTGCTGACTGTACTGGGCATATGAAGCAGCCCAGAGGACAATGATGATAGGAACTCAGATAATTAGGGAAAGAGAAAATCATTTCTTTGGCTGCAAATGTGAATCCAGGATGGTTTGAGGCCTCTCTGGTGCCAGGGTCAAGAATGTTCTATCTATCTATACACAAAAGGATGTTAGGAACTCTTTTCCACAAATGGCAATGGATGCTGGATCTGTTGTTAATTTTAAAATCTATGAAAGATAATTTTTTGTTCAGCAAATCTATTAAGGGATATGGGCTAAAAGCAGGTATATGGAGTTAGGTGACAGACCATTGAATGGTGGAACAGGCTCAAGGGGCTGGATGGCTTATTCCTGTTCCTATATTGCTGAACAGCTGGAGAGCACCCTGAGTGAGGATTGTGAATTGTTGCCTGTTGTGGTCCACATGGATATCAATGACATAGTTAGAAAAAAGGGATGTGGTGCAACAGTCAGAGGTTAGGGAGATAGGTAGGAAATTAGCAAGAAGAGACTCAAATATATTAATCTCTGAATTATTCCCAGTACCACATGCATGCGATTATTCAAAAGAGTAGGATAGAGTAGATTAATGTATGGCAGAGTTGGTGCAGAGGGAAGGGCTTTCGCTTCTAGGAACATTGGAATCAGTTCTAGTGAAACCTGTGTGGTTGTACAGCCTGGATGTGTTTCATCTAAACCAAGCTGAGACCAATTTTCTTGTCGGCGATTCATTCGTACTATTGGGAGGGTTTTAACTAACAGGCACCAGGCGGTGAGGCTAGAAGGAAATAGCAATGTGCAAAGAATATTGGGAGACACAGATACTACTAGAGTCAGAAATAGTGAGATATTAGGTGGCTTTGGCATCAGAGGTAAGTGGTAAAGTCAAAATTAGAGTTCAGTGTCTTGATGTGAATGCTAGTTATCTGATAAATAAGATCGGTGAATTTCAGGAGAGCAGATAACCCTATGAAAATATGATGTGTGCCAATAGCAGAGGTTTGAGTCAAGAAATGATAGGGCTAGGCATTAAATATTCCTGAGTACAAGTATTCAGGAAACATAGAAAGGAAAAAATCTCACTACCAATGAAGGAGAATATTGTAGTGCTGGAGAGAAAGAATATCACACAAGGCTGAAGGACAAAATCTATTTAGGTGGAGCTAAGGAACAAAATAATGCAATGAATTGGCTTGTTGTAGTCTACCTTCCACCAAGTTGTGAGAAAGATAATGAAGAACAAATTTCCAAAGGAATTACAAAGACATAAAAGAATTATTTAGTAGTAACAGAATGTTTATGTTGTCCAGGTATAAACTGGAATGGTGGTAGGATAAAGAGCTGAGGAGGATCAAGAGTTCTGAGAGTATGTTCACAAAAAAATTCCACATCAGTATGTTTCTATTTCAATGAGAAAGGAGGAATTGGTTCTTGGAAAGGAGGTTCTTGGGAATGAGGTGTGCAAATTGGATCAAGTGTCAGTATGTAAACATTTGGCTGCAGAATCATAAGGTTTAGGTTGGCTATAGAAAAGGGAAAGGAACAGTCTTGATCAAAAATAATTAATTAGATCCAATCTTTTATTCCTGAAGCTGGCTCTGGCCCAGATCAACTGAAATCAAAATGTAGCAGGTAAAACTGAAAATGAAAAATGGGTTACCTTTCAAGGTGAAATCTTTTGAGTACAATTAAGATATATTCCTACAAAAGGGAAAAAGTAAGGCAAGCAAATCCAGAGCTCCTTGGATAGTGTAAACAATAGAAATAAGATGAAGCAGAGAAATATGCTTATGACAAACGTCAGGTGGATAATACAGAACCTAGCTGAATGTTGAATCTCAGAGGATTACAAAAATTTGAGAAGTAAAGAGAATGACAAGAGACTAGCTGATTAAAGTAAATGCTAAAGTCTTCTTTAGGCATTTAATACAATAGAGTGGTTAAATGAAGAGTAGGGTTAGAGGTCAAAAGGCAATTTAGTGAAGGCAGGGAGTATGGTTGAGGTGCCAGATGAATATTTTGCATCTATTTTTACCAAGAAAGAAAAAGGATAGGTAGTTCAGACACTTGAAGGGTTTAAAATTGATATAGAGATGGTAGTTAAAGTTGATAAGGCTCCAGTACTGGATATGATATATCCAGGGATACAGAGAGAAGTTAGATTGGAAATTGTGGAGGCATGAGCTTTAACTTTTCAGACTCCTTCAGACTCATGGACTGAGGAATTGCAAATGTTGCACACTTGTTTCAAAATGGATGTGAAGATCATCTTAACAAACGCAGACCAATCCCATTAACCTAAATGGTGGAGATGATATTAGAAAAGATGCTTTGAAACAAAGGTTTATAAAAACTTGGCTTAATGCAGGTAAATTAGAGAAAAGTAGATAGATTTATTAATGATGAGTCATGCTTTGTTGAAATAACTTGATAACAATTTTAAATGAGGCCACAGGGTTGGTTATTGAGGGTAATTGTGGCATAAATGGACTTCCAAAAGGTATCTGACAAAGTGCCAGACACAGATTTGGTCATGAAGCTAGAGCTCATGGAATAAAATAAATAAACTGGTTGGTGGTCGGAAACAATAGTGATGAAAGTTTGATGCAAACTGGAGGACAGTTATTATGATGTTTCCGAGGAATTGGCGTTAGAACCCCTACATTATCTGACTTAGACTTTGTACAGGGTATAATTTCAAAATTTGCAATGAGAAAACAATTTTGAAACATGGTGAACCATAAAGAAGACAGTATAGACTTTAAAAAAAGATATGGATAGGTTAGTGGTTTGCATAGACAAGTGGAAGTTGAAATCTAATTGAGAGAAATGTGAAATGATTCACTTTGGTCAAAGAAAACAGAGACAATACAAAATAAAGGGGATGATTCTAAAGTGGGCGCAAGAGCAGAGGGACTTTGGGTGCATATGTGCTTGAAGCTTTGAAGGTGACAGAGCAGGTTGAAATAGCAATTAATAAAGCATTCAATACCCTGGACTTTATCAATAGGAATAATAAAGAAGCAACGACATGATGGTTAACCTGTGAGAAGAGGTGGAATTTGGAAAATTATTTTGAAAACTTGAATGCTCACTCAGGTTCCTGGCCATGGTGAAGCAGTTTCAAGAAAATCAGTTTTGACAAATCAATCACATAGCAATCCCTTGAGTGTCTTCCAGATCGCTGATGGTGTGATGCAGGGATGTTCACAAGCCCTGACCTTCTTCATCCTTTCTATCTCTTTGATGCTGCAGCAGGCAACAGAATATAAGCACATGGATGATGATGGGATAGTGTAGGGGGATGAGCTGAGAATAGTTCACGAATCGGCGCAACATCGAGGGCTGAAGGGCCTGGTCTGCGCTGTATTGTTCTATGTTCTCTATGTTCTAAGATTTCGAAGAGGCAGCTTATATACAGTTCCAGACTGATGGAGATCTTCTCAACCTTAGGCTTCTTCAGCCTCACACAAAGAGATAAAACAAAATTCATCCATGAACTTCTTTTCGCTGGTTACTGCATTCAGTCTGGCAACAATCAGTCAGACTTACAACATATAACATCATGTGCTTCAGAAGTAGCATCACTCTTCAGTCAAAAGATCAGTTAAAGAAAACTGAACTTCTATATCAGCCTGCTCCCCAAGAAAAATATAGATGACCATTGTCATCAAGGGAATCGAGATGAATAATGTCAAGCAATTTAGCCCTTTGGGAGACATCATCTAGTTTGATGCAACCATGGACATAGGCTTTTTTAAAGTAAACAGCAATATCACAGGGACTGCACATGAGTGTGCAGCAAATTCTGCCTTGAAGCACAGACCAAACTCAGTTTCAAAGCTGTAGTCTTTCTGTATGATGCTGGGTCACGGAGCTGGCACCACCCTCATGCACAAATACTGATGTCTTGGAAACAGCTAGTATCACCAGCATCCCCTGCCAAAGCCAACTGCACTGGACAGGTCACGTTGCTTAACAACTGGACAATAGTCACCAGCTCAAGACCATGTATATTGAGCATGCCCAGGTAAATAGAATAGAGGGACCCCACAGATTCCAAAGAAGGTGGGTGGGAGAATGAACTACGAGGAAGTTGCAGAGATGCTTCACTGTGATCTGGACAAGTTAAGGAAGTTAGCAAATACACAACAAATGTGGTATAATGTGAATAAATGTGAGCTTACCCACATATTAGCAAAAATAGGCAGGTAGATTATTAACTGAATGATGATCGATTAGGAAAAGGGGTGATGCACCGAGACATGGCTGTCCTCGTACAACAGTCCCTGGAAGCAATCGTGTAGGTGCAGCAGGCCATGAAGAAGAATTTTGTGTTCCAATTATACCGTGCCTTGGTGATACCATACCTGGAGTATTGTGTGCAATTTTGGTCTCCTTATTTGAGAAATGATATTCTGGCTATGGAAGGAGTGCACATGGATTTATCAGACTGATTCCTGGGATGGCAGGACTGCCAAACAAAGAGAGACTGGATCAGTTAGAACTATATTCACACGAGTTTAGAAGGATAAGGGAGGAATCTCATAGAAACCAAGAAAATTCTAAGAGGATCAGACAGTATAAATGCAGGAAGAATGTTCCCAATAACCGGGGAGTCTAAAACCAGGGGTCAGTCTATGGATAAGGAGTAGCTAATTAAGATTGAGATGAGGATTAGATTAGATTCCCTACAGTGTGGAAACATGCCCTTTGGCCCAACAAGTCCACACCAACCCTCTGAAGAGCAACCCACCCATTCCCCCATGATTAATCCACCCAACACTATGGGCAATTTAGCATGGCCAATTCACCTAACCTGCACATCTTTGGATTGTGGGAGGAAACCGGAGGAAACCCACGCAGACACTGGGAGAATGTGCAAACTCAGATAATTGCCCAAGCCGGGGATCGAACCCGGGTCCCTGGAGCTGTGAGGCAGCAGTGCTGAGCCATTGTGCCACCCAAAATCTGTGAGATTGGTGGGCCCTTGGAGTTGTCTGCCACTAAAAGCCATTGAGGCCAAAACATTAAATGTTTTCAAAAAGGAGATTGACTGAGTTCTTATGGATAAAGGGATCAAATATGAAAGCATGAAAAGGGTACTGAGTAGAATGATCAGCCATGATCACATTGAATGGTGGAAACTGCTTGGATGGCCAAATGGCATGCTCCTCTTCCTGTTTTCTCAGTTTCAATGTTTCAGGTCCCTCCCTGTGTGTCACATTGACCATGACCAGTGGGAATCACAAGTCAAAGATTGTGATGCCTAGAGGTGCGACACTCAGTGTGCTATCATTGAGACAAAGTGAAGAGCTCGCAAAACTAGAGAAGGATCAATTCAATTCAATTATTCACAGAGTAACTACACCAGCTGTGGATGAATCTGCCAGTCATTGATAGGTCTGACAATCCACTAACAGACCTGCAACCAATAAATACAAGATTTCTTAAGTCTTTGCCTGTGAGGAATGTCAAGAGAGTTTGGGCTTAATTGTAGTATTGCATCTGGTTCTGGGTACCACACTTTTGGATGGATGTGAAGGCAGTAGAGAAATTATTTTTGAGAATAATGCAGGGATGCAGAACATGTACAAAAATTGGAAATGTTTTGTTTGGAGAAGAGGAGGTTGAGAGAAGCTGTGATAGAGGTATTCAACATCATGAAAAGTCTGGATAGAATAAATAAGGAGAAACTGTTCCCATTGTTGAAAAGCTGGAGAACCAAAGAGCACATACTTAAGGTAATTGGCAAAATGAGAAACAACCTTGTCAAGTGGGAAGTGGTTAGGATCAGTATTGCACTGCCTGAGACTGTGATGGAGAAAGAGTCAATTAAGGCTTTGAAACAGAAATTGGATCATTATCCAAAAAGACTAAGGAGTGTAACTGGGTGATTTGCTTCTTCAGAAGGCCAGTGCAGACTGAACAGGCCAAACAGTCTCCTCTGTGTTGTGACCAATCTATTAGTCTACCTTTTGATCAAATTGGTGCAGCAGAGGGGAAAGTGATGATGAGAAGAAATAACTGAAAGACAAGATAAGTCTGAAAAATGACCAATATCTTTTTGAGTTAATTTAAGTTTTGTGATGCTTAATTCACAATTAAACTTTAGTATTTGCATTAATAAAAATAATTTAGCTAATTTATGAACAAATGGACATATTTACAAGCTGTTTTGAAATGAATTGAAAAGTAAAAGGCCATTTTGTCCGATAATTGCCTTCATCAAGAGTCTGGAACTGATTAAACCAGTCAACTTCATTACATTTTGTTGAATTATTTGAGGTAATTTACAAGAGTAGGAACATTTGCAAATAAGGTAAGATCACCACTATGACACAGTAGGTGTGTGGTACACAAACACCAAAGCCAACTTGGAAACTTATGCCTCAGTCTCATAACATAAGACATACGAAACGTGCATCTATAACTATTATCAAAGCTGAAAAAAGAACAAGATTAGATTTCTATTACATTGAAAATTGTGACCTGTTCTATATTAACATTCTGAATGCAAACAATATGAAACAATGCTAAATGTCATAAATCTAATCATGACAATATAGCTCAAGTGAATCTACATCCTGAGTAAATGATGTATAAGACTCAGAGCTCTCTCTTGTTTACATGGCAATAGTGTCACCCAATAAAAAGCACAAGTTATTTTTCAGGGGTAAAGGTGCAGTAAAATTTGCCAAAACAATTGTGCATGAAGTTTACTGACACTTTAGGAACTTTAGATCTATTCATTTTCTTCCCCAGCTTTCTTCATATCATTCATTTTCTCTAATGTAAATCATTTTACTATATTCAAGGTTAAAGGTTGTGCAACATCCCTTGGTCTGAATAAAATTGTCACGATGATCAGGATTTTATTATTGAAAAGCTCTTCAGATTGAAGTTGGAAGGCTCTATCAAAGACATTAGAAATCTGAAATGCTATTTTTAAAAATCACATGTGACATCTGATTGGATGTTGTGAATCATTGAAAGCTACCTCTGATTGCTTATTGTCAAACACATTTCCATGCTCGAGTAAAGTAACAATGCCATGAGCTCAAAGTCTTTTAACATTACTTACTTATTGCACATTGTACTTCCAGACATAAGTCCTGTGTTCAGAATAATATCAGCACAGACTCACCTGATCACCCATGGAACTGCTTTCATTTCCCATTGTGATTCAACTTCAGTGCCACAGAGGAAACGGGAAAGGGTGAAGAAGGAAACTGGAAAAAAAAACAGGAATGAACAACTCATATAATAATTGTCTGTTAATGAGTGGGTGTTGTACAAATTGGAGGTGCAAACCAAACATTGGCTTGGAATAGAACAGAGAACAAGTAGAGGCTGTGAACTCTTTTAAACATTCAGCCAGTGGGATTCCTCAGTAAGAAAGGTTAAGAAAGACAGTTTGAAGGAGATTATTTTGAAATAAAAAACAATTCTAGAGATGGAATGCTATTATTCAGAAAAAAGACAATATCTAATGGTGATGTGTACGAATTCCAAAACAGAATATTGACATTTTAATCACATCATAACAGAATGCCAGTGTGGCCTCTGAGGTTCAATTCTAATGGAATACCCAAGCAGTCATGAATGGAGTCAGAAGCCTCATTTGTTACATCTTCCAACTTTACCATTAACCCTGCAAATATATTTGAACTTTACATCAGCTTATTAAACTTGTTAGGGAAGTTCCTTCTCTGAGTTCAAAGAACTTTAAGATATTAATGACTTAAGATGGCTTCTATGAGTGTATCTGCCCAGCATAGAGAGAACTCATTCTGACAAATGAGAGACATTATTTGTGAACATAGTGAATACTCAAATACATTGCAAGCACAGACACAAAAAGAATAATTCATTTCACAAACCAGTTTAGAGATGCTGGACAAGGTTACTAGTTTACATTTCTTGAAAATAGTTTAGTTTTTCTATCATCAAAAATCTTTATACATCCTGAAGCAATAATGATCTTCCATCATTTTCTGTAGGCTCCCATTAGTATGGTTCCTTGTGCAGCTTTACTGAAAAGACAGCAGGGATAGCTTTTATGCTTGCAACCTGTACTATTTTAAATATTGTCTCATTGTTTTTCATACCCATTGGCTTCTCTGGAATGATCATTTCATTCATATTATGCATGGAAATCTGTACTGAATATTTATTACCTTGCCTGTCAACTCTTTTGGCTCTTTATAATGAGAATGTAAGAAACTCCATTATATAAAAAGGTAAGTCTTAATAACCAAGCACACCACTTCTGATATAATTGCAATGGATAAGTAGAAAACAAATGTAAAGAAACCTTCAATTTACATTGAGCTTTTCATCCTTCAACATTTCAAAAAACATCATAGCAAATTTTGAAAGGCTGTCTTGATAATGAAGGCAAACCCAGGTAATGTTTACACAAATGCATTTTTCTGGAAGAAAATGAAGAATGAGTTAAATGTGATTTATTTAGTATTGAGTCAGAAAATTGAAATATACTTGGACCATGAAATTCAGTTGCAGACTGCTTCTGATGCTAGTGCCATGAAGATCAATATTTCAAAAAGTTTGGTCGACCCAACATCTGTTGTTGTTTGCTTCCTACCAACTGTAAAGTCTACCAAGCAAGTATCTCCAGAGCTTACCTTTCATCTCTACACCTCAGCCAGAAAGTGTCGAAGGCAGCTACAATTCACCAATGTGGTGATTAAGCTGCTCCATCTCTTTCAGCAGGTCCGACAGCTGTACAACACAGTCAGTGACTTTCTACACGTTCTACACTAACTGATACAGCTAATAGCAATGCCAATAATTTAAGATGTATGCCTTCATCCAAGAGGTGACAGAGACCCTGTAGAGAGGATCAGAGGCTTCCAACTGTCACCCTCTTACTTTCCAAATTTATTGTTACCTTTGGTTTTCACATAATTCAAACCTGTATTTTCAAAATTTAGACACAGAATCTGAGACTCGGCATTTCAAAAGCAGCAACTTCCATTTGACTTCACACATTCATTCCATCAATTATCTTGACCTTTGTAACATTTTGAGTCCAGTGACCCTTGGACATTGGGACACAGGACTCAAAATGTTAACTCTGCTTCTCTCTTTCCAGATGCTGCCAGACTTGCTGAGTTTCTCCAGCACTTTCTGTTTGTAGTTCAGATTTCCAGTACCCTCAGTTTTTTATTTTTACTTTGATCTTTTGTTTGACACTTAATTTGATACCTTGAATTTGCAGCTGATTTGTTGTTGAAAGAAATTAGTGACCTATAATATAAAATACTTATTGCTGAAAATAAAGAGGTAGCTGAAGCCTTTCATCTTGCACTCAAAGGACAAATACAAGAATGCAAATCTCAAACATGGTCACTTGAAATGTGGCAATCTGGCATTGGTCCCAATGAGTACATGATGAACATGAGAAAAGCTTAATCTACATATCTCTCTTTTTAGTAATGCTCAAGTTATATAACAAGTGACTGACAGTCTAAAATGTTTACAGATAAATAAAAAGACTGAGTCAGCTAATGCTGTTGCTATATATCATATGTCAAGTAAAATCTTTTCAGGCCATCTTACAAAGCATGCATTTGGTAATGGACACTCACCACTAGTAATATCAGAAACTGATCAGGGGAACTTGTTGCCATGCATGTATTGATTTTGCATGTATTGATTTTTTTTAAACATGAACTCAGAATTGTTCCTCAAGAGCAACATGTTAGAAGTAAAGTTATGCATGACAAGCAAAATCAACATGTGTATGGCCACAAGTTCCCCTAAATTAGCTTGTGATATTACTAGCGGCAAGTGTCCATTACCAAATGCATGCTTTTTAAGTTGCCCTGAGAAGAGTTTATTTCACACGTGATCTAATCTACAGCCTTGATTCTAACGATATTGTGTTGGCTGGTTCACAGTTTATCTACACCATGGGGTCCCGTGTTCATAGTTCCTTGAAGATGGAGTCACAGAGGAGTGAACAAATTATTTAGCACACATGCCTTTGTTGGTCAGTGCATTGAATATCGGAGTTGGGATGTCATGTTGTGGCAGTACAGGGCATTGATTAGGCTACTTTTGGAACACTGCATTCAATTCTGGTCATCCTGCTAAAGGAAAGATGTTGTTAAACTTGAAAGGGTGCAGAAAAGATTTACAAGGATCTTGCCAGTGATGGAGGGAGAGGCTGAATAGGTTGTAACTACATATGCACCACTCTGTGTGTGAAAAAGTTGTCCTTCAGATCCCTCCAAAGCTTTTCCCTTTCACCATAAAACTATATCTTCTAATTTGGATTCCTTTACGCTGGGGAAAAGTCCTTGCTTGTTCACCTTATCTATGCTCCTCATGATTTTACAAACCTCTGTAAGATCACCCCTCAGCCTCCCACGCTCCAGGAAAAAAAACTCCCAAACTATCTTGCCTCTCTTGTAACTCAAACCCTCCAGTGTCAGTAATATCCTTGCAAACCATTTTTACACTCTTTCCATCTGCAATTTTACTAATCATGCTTTTATGTTCTCATCCAAATTATTTATATATATAACAAACTTCAGTGGACTCAGAACCAATCTTGCAGCACAGGCTTTCATTCTGAACAACAACTCTCTACCATTAAGCAATTTTATATCCGATTGGCTAGCTTCCCTGGGTCCCATGTGATCTAACCTTGCCAAACAGTCTACCATGTGGAGCTTTGTCGAAGGCCTTGTCTATTACTCTGCCTTCATCAATGTTCTTGATCATTTCTTCCAAAACCTCAAACAAGTTTGTGAGACATAATTTCCCATGCACAAAGCCATGCTGACTAAGCTTAAACAGTCATTGCCCTTCCAAATGCATGAACATCCTGTCTCTCAGAATCCCCTCCAACAACTTACCTACCACTGACATCAGGCTCACCGGTCTATAGTTCCCTGGCCTTTCCTTATAGCCTCCTTCCACGCTTCTGGCAGCTCACAACTGGCTGTTGATGATACAAATATCTCTGCTAGGAGCCTCGCAGTTGCTTCCCACAATGTCTTGGAATACACGTGATCAGATCCTCTGGTTTTATTTACCTTTATGCATTTTAAGAGCTCCAGTACTCTTCTTCTGTAATATGGACCCTTTTCAAGACATCATTATTTATTTCCCTGACTTTCCTAGCTTTCATGTCTTCCCCACAGTAAATAGTGACACCAAATATTCATTTAGGATCACACCCAGGTCCTTTGGTTCCATATATAGATGGCTTTGTTGATCTTTAAGGGGTTCTATTCTCTCCCTAGTTATTCTTTTGCCTTTAATATACTTGTAGAATCTCTTTGGATTCTCCTTAACTGTATCTATCAAAACCATCTCATGTCCTATTTGCCAGAGTCCCTTTACCTGTGAACAGCCTCCCCCTTCCTGTCTGATATCATCTAAAATTGGCCTTACCTCAATTTAGAACATTAATTTATGGACCAGGCCTGTCCTTTTCCATAACTATTTAAAAACTTGTAGAATTATGGCCACTGATCCAAAAGTGCTCCCCCAATAGCACCTCAGTCATTTGCCCTGCTTTATTTCCAAAGAGTAGGTCGTGCTTTGCCCACTTTGACATTAGGCCTTTGACTAATATTGATTGAGAAACACACTTAACAAATTCTTCCAGACTCAGTCCCTAACATTATGGCAGCCTCAGTCTATATTTGGAAAGCTAAATTCCCCTACTATTACAACCCGAATATTCTTACAGCTATCTGCGATTTCCCAATATATTTGCTCCTCAATTTCCCGCTGACTATTGGGGGGCCTATAGTACAATCGGATCAAAGTGATCACCCCCTTCTTATTTCGTCACTTCCACCCATTTAGCTTCACTGGATGATCCCAGAAAATCCTCATTTAAATAGTGCCATGATGTTTTCCCTAACCAAAAACACTACTTCTTGTCCACTCTTGCCTCCCCTTTTCTCCTTCCTAAAGCATCTGTACCTCAGAACATTGAGCTGCCAATCCAATCCCTCCCTCAGTCATGTTTCTGTAATAGCTATCAATATCCCAATCCTACATTCCCATCCATGCACTAAGTTCATTTGCCTTACTTGTCAGGCCTCTTGCATTGAACAAATGTATTTATTTCATTAGTCTTTCCTCATTCTCTGCCATGTGCTTGACTCTCTAATCTATTTAATTTACTTTCTTTAACTTCTGTATCAGCCTCAGTGTTATCTCCTGTCTTACTATTGCTGAGGGTCTCATGCCCCCTGCCAAACTAGTTTAAATCCTCCAGAGGGTTTGATATAGATGTATCACAGTGCCAACAAGGATCAATTTAACTGACTGCTTTCAATTGTCATTCTATATATAGATTTCCATTGTTTAATAATCTGATAAGTTTGCAAGTACATTGGAATCAAAGCAAGCAATCACATTGGTAATACTGGAATGATCCCTGGTTCTTCATAACACCTCACCATTACTGCAAATTAAAGTGGGAAATTAGAAAAGAATGGAGAAGGAATGACTATCACAATGAGAAAACTGAAAACAATGATAACTATTTATTCAAATGAGAAATCAACATCCCCAAGCTACCATAACAAGTGATTGCGTTTATGTGGTTACTTAGCTATTCAGTGTGATAAAACATCAAGGCTAAGGATGCAAGGATATTCCCACAATTCTCACATAGAATTGCACAAAATTTAACTGCAGAATGATGTCATTTGGAACAATAACTCTAAGCAGGTGCTTCTACTCCATACAGCCTCCTTTCATATTATTTCCTCTCATCAATTCAATAATATCCTCCTATTCCTTTCTCCCTTATGTACTTTTCCAATTTCCACTTAAATGAACCCAAACTGTTCCATGTATGAAGTCTACATTGTTGTGAATTCCATATTGTTACCAATATCTCTGTTATTCTTTCAGGATTTATTACTAACTTTCTTATACTTACGTCCTCTGAATTTCAGACTGCCCCAGAAGACGAAGCACTGTCTTATGTTTAACTTATTGAACCAAATACCTCCAAAAAGTCACCTGTCAGACTTTTCCTTTCCAGTGAAAGGAACTATAGATTGCCCTGTCTTTCCTGATGGCTATGCTCTCTGATGTTTGGCATCACCTTATAAATGTATTTGCACTTTTTTAATTGATTCTAGATTACTTTTATGATATGGAGTCTAGGACTGTGCATAGTATGCCCTGACAAAAATAATGAGTCTAACTAAGGTAGTGCTCTGTAACCAACTTTATAAACATAACCACCTTGAGTAACTGATTTGAATAAAACCAAGGAGCAACAATGAAATGGAAGATGATTGACTCAGTTATGCTGAATTTCAGACTTTCACACACTTCAAGTGATATTAATGATGACCTGGGAGCAAGATGTCCATGAAATCCTCTTATGATCCCAGCTGATCTTATCACTGGAAACCTGTCTTGATAGGTCATTTTTGTTCCTTTTATTAGGTGTTACCAAAATGGTAATTGACTGAAACATAAGATTGCAATTCTGCCACCTTGGCAAAATAGAATCAGTCAAGCTATTTATGTATAACACAAATTTAAAGATTTCAAAGCACATATTTAAAGTACTCAACCGTGGAGAGAATTCACTTCTCTATCATATCCATAGGGCTTAAATTAACTGATACTTCAATTCCCAGTCTTGAGAATTTGATAGTCTCTTCCTTCAGTGTTCTCAGAACTGACTTTCTCAGCTTCAAATAATCTCTCCAAGGTTGTACCCAACAATTCTGGAAATTTTCAAGTAAACTCTTTACACTGAGATAATCTATTTCTTAGCAGTTATAAACTATCACATTTCTTCAGGATCAATTGTTTTAAATATTCAGCTCCAATCAGAACTTGTGCAAAATTGAAATTAAAATTGCTTTCCGAGCAGTAGGTGTTTCTGTAAGCTTAAAAAGAATCTGGATCCTTCAAACAGAAGCCTCATGTACCACACTGTTTACTTTCTTCACTCAGAAAAACTCTTCCAATTTAAACAAATTCCTATTCGCCTGCAAGAACTCCCTCTCCCCATTGATTTCTTAATAAACCACGCTTCATAAAGACATACAATTTAATCATTAAACACCGCCAGTCATGTGGACCAAAACCAACATAGCACTAATTCAAAATCCAAACTCAAAAATAAATGGTATTGAAATACACATATAAAATTACACATCTTAATTCACTATCCATTCAACAAATAAATGGTACGGATGAAAGAAAATTGATTAAAAATGTAGAGTATTATGAAAAAATATGTTATAGGTTTTACCTTAATATTGATGTTAGTTCTGTGAAAACACCATTCACTATCTTTTATTCTTCTTGCAAAATGTTTGTTTTCAAATGGGTTTCCTCAATCTTATCTAAACAATACATGCCTTCAAACTCATCCTATAACACAGAATTCTGCCTCCTAACCAGAGATGCACTTTAAAACATACAATTCGTTTTTTTAGCCATTATTGTTTATTTTCTTCTTAGTCAAATTTTGCCATTTCTGTCACATTTCCAGCTTTTGTTTGTTTTATGAGAAGAAATTAATCCCTGGATCATTGGCACCCTTTAATCATATAATAATGGATACAGCTGACAGAAAGATAATTCATACTTCAGATTTATTGCTTTTTCATTTTTTGTTCATTTGTGTTATTACTCTTCTAGATAGTGAAATAGTTGTTCAATTTTATAAAAAGTACCTTCATAAAGCTAATGTAATTTACTATCAAAATACAATGTCTAAGTAGGCTACATCAAAATTCTGTTTAATTCAAGACAGAGAAATAAAACAAGATCAGGTTGAAAAACAGATCTGTGCACAGTTAAAATTATTTTTGATGCAGAATGTATCCAGGACCTACATACCCCTCCAATAGTTTTGAAATTCATTAACTGACCATCAATTAATTTATATTATATATGACAATCACAATTTGCTCTGTTTGATCCATTGATCAGATATAGCTTGCTGTCATGGGAGCAAAATATGTTGAACAAGTATAACAAAAAATGTCTGACATGGGAAAAAATAGGCTATATGCTTTAGAAAAGGAGGATTATTCCAATTTATAAGAAAGCACAAGAGATAATATACAATAATTTCTTGTAACATTATTCAAGCGATGCTGAAGATCTTGGGTGAAGAGGTTTTACAATGAATGGAGCAACAAGAATTGGAGAAAATCATTGTTATGTATGCAAGGAAACTTACAACTGACTACTTTATATTTAATTATATTCTTGTTATTTGCGAATATGTAAAAATACACCATTGTTTGAAAATTAAAACATATGTAAAAGTAAATGTAGTATAACTAGAATTACGCCTTATTTCAGAGTGATAGAGTTGTACAGCATGGAAGCAAGCCTTTTGGACCAACCTGCCCTTGCCAACCAGATATCACAAATTAATCTAGTTCAATTTGCCAGCATTTGTCCCATATCCCTCTCAACTGTTCCTATTCATATACACATGCAGATGTCTTTTAAATATTGTAATTGTACCAGTCTCCACCCTCTCCTCAGGCAGCTTATTCCATACATGCACCACTCTCTGCATGAAAAAGTTGGCCCTGAGGTCCTTTTTACATCTTTCTCCTCTAGCTTTAAACCTATGCCCTCTAGTTTTGGACTCCCTACCCTCGGAAAAAAGACTTTGGCTATTCACTCTATTCATGGTCCTTATGATTTAGTCAACCTCATAAGATCACCCTTCAGACTTCAACGCTTTGGGGAAAATAGCTCAGTCTATTAGCCTCTATAGCTCAAACCTTCCAACCCTGGCAACATCCTTGTAAACATTTTTGCACGCTTTCAAGTTTAACATGTTTGACTACCAAACAATACAGCATAGAAGGATGCCCTTTGGCCCATTGTGACGATGATAGCTCCTCAATTGAGATATCCAATAAGCCCCACTGTTCAATTTCAGAAATCCCAATGGTGAAAGAGGAAACTGGAGTTAACAGTTACTCAGTGTTACATTTATTTACAGAGTGAGATAACAAAGCACAAACCTTCAAACACAATTCAATCAGTTTCAATACACTTTGTTTGTGAAACCTAAATTGTGACCCTGCACCAACAAACTCTCTCCAAAGCTTTCACATCCTTCTGTTTGTGTGGCAACCAGAATTGTATACAATATTCCAAATGTGGCCAAACTAAAGCACTATACAGCTGCAACATGAGCTGCAGTTCCATCCAACACCCAGCCCTCCCCATTACCACCTACCTTTATCCTGGAGAATGGAACATCAACACAAAACTGTTTCAATGATTTGAAACCTACCATGACATTCACACAGACATTTTAGAATATGTTTCTTTTTTGAGGTGGTATGGTTTTGAGTCATATCAAAAAAAGGCTCGCAGTTTCACACTTACTTTCAATCAACAAAGAAATGAGAAGAATTAAAATAATATTTTTCACATTTTTAGTGTTATGTCTTTGCTTTTGAAATATTTCTGTAATATCTAAAATGGGATTTCATATTATTACTATTTATTGTGATCTCAACATATTCCAGGGATAGATTATAGCACTAGTGTCCCATTGTGCCATTATTGTTTTGTGACACTGGTGGTGCTAACCTATTATATTGAATCATTTATTTTGAAATGCTTCATTCAAAGTGTGAATGTGTTATATTGTAATCAAACAGGAATGTGGTAGTTTTCCGGACTCTTTCTTACAATTACAGCCACTTCAACAAATGTGACAACAGTGATTTACCTCGTGACTGGCAGTCTGGTAATTAATCATGTAAGGGCATCTGTTCTGTGCTGACTGTTGAAGAATTCATGGTGTTTGCACAATTCCCAGATGCCAAATAGGTTTATGATTCCAGTATAAATCTCAAAATCCCCCAAAAAACAATATAGCTAGATATATCATATGGGAATTGAGCAGATAGTTAAATCTTAAAATGGCTGTGCTGATACATTACATGGGGCAAAAATGAAAAATAAAGTAGAAAAGATTTACTATTTTATACGTTAGCTGATATATTACACGTATCTTGGGGTTCTGTATAAATACCCATGGGATAATTGTGTATCTTCATTGAGCGATAAAATAGATTGCCATTGCAAGATAGGCCAAAAGCATCTGTTACATTAAGTGAATGTGAATATATGGTTCACAGTGGCTCTTGAGTTTGTTCATACAGAATGAAGGAATTCAAACTAATTTTAGCTCTAATCTTTATAGGAATTTCCATCATCATTTTCAAGGACTCATGTTTGCAAGCATTTCACATTGTTCCTGCTTTCTGTGTTTTCTAGTTGCAAGTCCACAATTACAGGGTTCTTTAAACAGTCTATTTTTGTTTTATATTTTGAAATTGTGATCATTTGCTTCATTGAGTATTGATATTAGACATGATCTGCAAATGAGATCTGAATGTTTTACATAATTAGTAGGCACACCAAGAAATAAATAATGTCAGGTAATAAGCTGATCTCCAACATCAGAGTAATCAACTTAAAGGAAAAACTTGATTAAAAAGGAGTCCTTAGTCTTGACAAGAAATGTTTGCAAGAAAGTATTTAGATGAATGTCAGCAGGATAGAGAAAATAAATTTCATGTAATACTTTCAAGGGCACATGAAGAGTCCAAGAAAGCTTGTTGTTGATGACCACTCCCCGGAGCTTGACATTCTCCATTCGTTCCACTTCTGTGCTGTTAACGTGTAGGGGACATGAATAACATCCTGCCGAAAGTCAATATTGAGTTCCTTGGTTTTGTTGGCATTGAGAGCTAGGTTGTTCTCAGTGCTCTGTTTTTCCATATCTTCCACCTCCCGTCTGTAGTCTGCTTCATCGCCATCTGAGATTCGAATGGCTATGGTGGTGTCATCAGCGAACTTGTAAATGGCATTAGTCTGGTATTTGGCGACGCAGTCATGGGTATACAGTGAGTACAGTAGGGGGCTGAGTACGGACTCCTGGGGGGTTCCAGTGTTGAGTGTTAGTGAGGATGAAATCTTGTCCCCAATCTTCACTGATTGTGGACTGTGCGTCAGGAAGCTAAGAATCCAGTTGCAGAGAATGGGGCTTAGCCCAAGATCACTAAGTTTAGTAATCAGTCTCGAGGGGATAATAGTGCTGAAATTAGGAAACTGAATTAAGAAAACTGCATAATTTAATAAACACAATAAATTTATAAACAAATCATATATCAGTTTAAATATCAACAGTTAGCTAAAAGTCATACTGCAGTAAGTTGTGACATTTCTAACTAGCTCTCTGGTGTTTTATTCAATTCATCTGTTCAGACTCACAGGTCAAGAATGTCAAATTAGAGAGGTGATATATCTATAGAATCTATCTACCAGGCCTACAGTCAAGGAAAGGCCTCCAGCATTCACAAAGATCCATTCCACCCTGGCAATGTTTTTCTACAACCTCTACCATTGGGGAGAAGGTACAGAAGCCTGAACACACATACCAGCCAGTTTTAAAATAGTTTCTACCCGACTATTGTTAGGGTAGAAACTATTAGCATTTGCCTGTACCTATGCTTTTGGTTTGCTGCTGTTTACCTGTTATTTACTTATCTATGCTATTTAACTCTGTGATCTGCCTGTATTGCTCACAAGACAAAGCTTTTCACTGTGCCTCAGTACACATGACAATAAATTCAATTCAATTCATTAATTCTCTTGAAGGTCTTTTTCTCCTTTACCCACTTTTAACAAAAACTATTGTTAGAAAAGGCACTTGATTATTGATCTTTGAGGATTCCTATTTAAAACAATTGTGGTCTGTGGTTCATTTAAAAAAGGACCTGAGACATATCAGATTTTTAAAATTGGTCACTTAAAAGGACATTGGGATTTGTTTAAAGGTACTCTACGTTCTGGAAATCACATGGCTTAAGATAATTGTTTGCACTTATTCACTGAAAATCACATGCCTGAATTTGCAGTTTTGTTTTTGATAAGGTTTAGAGTTCAGTTTGGGCACAGCCTGCTGAGAGAGAGAGAGAGAGAAAAGCCACCTACCTCATCCGATTTCCTTCTGAGAGAACAAAAACCCTGATCCAGTTGATCTCTAGAATAAGCCTCTGATACTTCAGCAATTCTTGAATGAACTGTGTTTGAAGATTCCAGTGACAACCTCCTCTGTTATGTGATTTCCCATCTTTTTATGCTAGGATCTTGACTAACAGTAACCTTGAGCATTTCACATTGTCGTTTTTTCCCCTTCAAGAATTTATAATTGTGTGCAGGTAAAGGGAGACTTTATAAAGGGATGAGGACTTTAGCTTGTCATGTTATAGGCAATGGTTTATATCCATTTACTTGTAGCTAAAATCGAATTTCTAGCAATGAATAATAAATCTTGATCAGCACAGAAACCTGGTCTGTGCTTTCTGACCTGAAAATGAGGTAAATTGGGATACTATGTGTACATTAAAAGAAATCTGTAATATTTGGTATGACTCTGGGAATAGTAGCGTTTAATAAATGGCATGTTACTTCAGTGGGTCACTACAAACATTAAATTTGTGTTGCAAGTAGTGGAGTAGTAAAATCAGAGAAACTGCATACTCCTCCTGAGTTGGTACTGTGTTACTTAGTATAAAGTGGAAAATGTTACTATATATATTCACATCTATAGTAACATTCCTTTACTTTTGCATTTGTTCATTCTTTAAGCATGAATCCAACTAAGCAATACTAGTGCTTTTGTAGTTGCAAAATATATCAGCTTCAAATCATTGTTTATTGCTAAGTTGTCACAGCCATCACCATGGATACCGTACATTTTTTAATTACCACCATAAGATCTGCTCCAATAATCCAAAAAGCTGATTAAATCAAACAACTCTAGCTAAAGTAATGTGGCCTGACGAATTTATATTATTACCAGTTGGCCTCATTTTGCATATCAAAGTGAAAGCAAAGTTGTTTAAAATTATAATATTGACCTTACAGGATAACTATTTGTTCAGTGATGCAGGCTAATATGAACTAATGAAATAATGCCTGCAGAGCTGTTTCCTTTGAAGGAAATTTAGTTCAAAGAATGCAGTCAGTTCTGTTCATTACAGTCTTCATTTGCTGTTTATTTTCTCCTAGTCTGTTTTCTTGGCTCTTGTTCTCATTCCTCTAACCACAGAAATGTAACCAACTAAGAGAAAAAGAATGATCCTCTTATATCCCACGCTTTATTGGTTGATCATAGAACAGCAATGTCGAGACTTATGATTTGACATCTAAGTATCATGCACAAGGACTAATAAGGTGAATTTTCATCTCAGCTTACTTTCGAACTTGTTGAATTTTTTTTTGGATAGCCAAGTTTATACTGGAATCATTCCAGTGTATACACAACAGTTTCACAAGTGTAAATCTTTCCAGAATGCTCAATAGCATAAAAATATTCAAAATATTGCCCTAAAAAGCTTTTGTCACTCTGAATTACATTTATGTTGCATTTTTCTCTGATGCTTACACCTACTAATTTGATTCTACCAAAGCTACAAGCTTACTTCTGACTGAAATATCTCTGTATAACTTCAAAGACGAAAGGTCTGTTACTTGGAAAGGTAAGAGGCAACTTGGTTGAAACATATAGGGCTGACGCCTACTGGAAATCGGCTGTCATTCTTGGCAAGTTTAATGGGTAGTTTATCTTAGTGAGCCCAAGTGAGTTTTCACACACTATCTTCCTGAATCTTCCTCATTACTGATACACTATATATCCCTATGATACACCACGCATTGTATTTCCCCACATGCCACAGGTAACAGTGTTGGCCACCCACAGCAGGAAGGTCTTTACAGCTCTGCCATGCATCTAGTCAAGCACTGGCAGTCTGTGGCTACCTTGCACATTTCCTGTTAATTGTTCCAGACTTGTCAGTCAGAGGAAAGTTGGCTTCCAATTTTGGTGACTGCCACCTTGAGGTCCTGCTGAATGGATGTTGCTTGCATTTTCTTCCCATGGAGTGGGTCCTGTAATGTGTCTTGCTTCAATATTTGGGCAAAATTGGGACTTTTAGCTCTCAATGTCAGGAATCTCCTCACTGCCTATCTCATGTGATTCTCCCACCTCCCATCTTCCTTGGCGATGCCCATTGTTTAGTACCTGGGAGGATTCTGTCCATAGTGCAGTGATATGTACATCAGAAAGAATGTTTGAGGATATTAACTCAATGAAATGAAGGAATGGTGAATTGGATCCAAGTCAAGATGGTGTGTAACTTGGGAAGGAAACTTGCAGGTGGCTGTTTTCCTGTGCATAGAGTCATAGAGTCATAGAGTCAGATAGATGTACAGCACAGAAACAGACCCTTCAGTCCAACTTGTCCATGCCAACCAAATATCCGAAATTAATCCAGTCCCAACTGCCAGCACCCGGCCCATATCCCTCCAAACTCTTCCTATTCATAAACCCATCCAGATGCCTTTTAAATGTTGCAATTGTACTCACCTCCACCACTTCCTCTGGCAGCTCATTCCATACACACACCACCCTCTGCATGAAAAAGTTGCCCTTTAGGTCTCTTTTATATCTTTCCCTTCTCACCCTAAACCTATGCCCTCTAGTTCTGGACTCCCCTACCCCAGGGAAAAGACCTTGTCTATTTATCCCATCCATGCCCCTCATAATTTTGTAATACTCTATAAGGTCATCCCTCAGCCTCCGAAACTCCAGGGAAAACAGCCCCAGCCTATTCAACCCCTCCCTATAGTTCAAATCCTCCAACCCTGGCAACATCCTTGTAAAACTTTTCTGAACCCTTTCAAGTTTCACAGCATCTTTCTGATAGGAAGGAGACCAGAATTGCAATATTCCAACAGTGGTCTAACCAACGTCCTGTACAGCCGTAACATGTCCTCCCAACTCCTGTTCTCAATACTCTGACCGATAAAGGAAAGCATACCAAACGCCTTCTTCACTATCCTATCTACCTGTGACTCCACTTTCAAGGAGCTATGAACCTGCACTCCAAGGTCTCTTTGTTCAGCAATACTCCCTTAGACCTTATCATTAAGTGTATCAGTCCTGCTAAGATTTGCTTTCCCAAAATGCAATACCTCACATTTATCTGAATTAAACTCCATCTACCACTTCTCAGCCCATTGGCCTATCTGATCAAGATCCTGTTGTAATCTGAAGTAACCTTCTTCACTGTTCACTACACCTCCAATTTTGGTGTCATTTGCAAACTTACTAACTATACCTCTTACGCTCACATTCAAATCATTTATATAAATGACAAAAAGTAGGGGACCCAGCATGGATCCTTGTGGCACTCCGCTGGTCACAGGCCTCCAGTCTGAAAAACAACCTCCACCACCACCCTCCGTCTTCTACCTTTGAACCAGTTCTGTATCCAAATGGCTAGTTCTCCATATATTCCGTGAGACCTAACCTTGCTCATCAGTCTCCCATGGGGATCTGCTTGATGGCCCTATCGGTGACCGTTTCCATCAATTTGCTGATGTCCAAGAGTGGATTTATAGCATGGTAATTGGTTGGGTTGAATTTGTCCTGCTTTAAGTGAATAGAACACATCAGAGCAATGTGACATATTGCCAGGAAGATGGTAGTATTATACCTGTACCAGAACAGCTTGACGTGTGGCATAGCTAGCTGTGGAGCACAAGTCTTTTGTCAGAGAATTGATGTTTCAGGCATAAGCTTTTCATCAGGAGAGGCCTCAATCCTGATGAAGGGCTTATGCCCGAAACATCAATTCTCCTGCTCCTCGGATGCTGCTTTGACCTGGTGTGCTTTTCCAGCACCACATTCTCAACTCTGATCTCCAGCATCTGCAGTCCTTACTACAAGTCTTTAGTACCGTCGCAAAATGTCAGGGTCCATAGCCTTTATTTTTAGTTTGAAATTTCTTGAAATGCTGAATTGCATTGGCTGAAGACCAGTTTTAAGGATGCTAGGAATATCAGGAGGATCCCAAGGTTCAATCATCTGCACTTCTGACATGTCTGCAATTGCACAAGTGTAATAAGCAAGTCACAGGAGCTCATCCCATCATGGTTGAAAAGTGTGTCATCCTTACATTGACTTCAGTACATAATCACAGAGTATGCAGAGATTTCCAGCTATCATGTCAAAGATGTTACAATGGCAGATATGCTGTCATTCGGACACCAAAACACCAACCTGGCATTTGGGCTTTGGGTGGTTGAGGGTATTGTATTGCCTCAAATTTTATTTACTTTGCTGAGTCTAAGATCCTATCAAATTATTGGTGATAAAGGATAGATCACTTGTGAGGCCTGGGAAGAAAAGGCTCTTGCCTTCCATAAGAAAAGTTAGTTTATTGCATGATAGCAATTGATATAAGTTATGATGTTTAGCTAGGCACAATTATTTAAAACTATCAGGAGCCAGAGATGCTAGACTGCCAGTTTCTCCACCCAGGGGCGATGATATAATTAGACTGGGTGAAACACAATATAACTTCAATGACAATTCTTTCAGAGCCATTACCTTATGCAACATAACCAACAACTTTCAGCAATCCCATATCTAGTGTAACAAGCAGTTTTCTTTGCATTATGGAGCTGGACACAAATGAATGTATTACTGGAACCTTCTCCTCCTGTACATTCACCCTTCGGCTTCTCTACATTCATTCTTACTGCTGCTCACTGAGCTGTCATTGTCAAACTACCTAAGTCACATGAGTGGCAATCTCTCTTCTACTGCATGAGAGGAATAGCACGTGTTTTGGTGCATCCTCAGGAGGATTGTCCTCCTCCTCCTCCAAACTATCTTCTTCAAATGGTCCTTGCTGCTGAGAGGAATGTGGTTTGAAGAAAAAAGAGATGTGTTTGGGTGTCATTGAATAGCTGGATATTGAAAGTCTTGAAAATTTAGCTTGAAATTGTGAAGGTTGCTGAACATTCTTTAAGGTGGATGATAAGTTACAAGTGATATGTAAACATTTTGCACAATTAAACAGCAGCTTCCATTATTCTGTTTCTCAAGACATTGCCAGTTTTATTAATATCCAACCCTTCTTGATGTTCTTGGATGCTGGCCATAATGGTCTCCTCACTATCTTATACCTCTCATTTGAATTATTCACTTGCCTATCCTGCAGAAAGAGAGGTCATAAATTTGTGAATTGTGGTCAAAAAGTAAGTTGATACTTATTTATATACTGCATGTGTTGGGAGGTAGTGAAAAAGCAAAATGCAATGAATTTGGGAGTTGATTAAGTTTCTTGTGTGTTACCTAAAGTAGGAGTTTTAGGAAGAATAACTAGTTGTCCATGTACTAAGGTGTGAAGAAAATTTTCTTGGTGCATGTTGCAAAGAGAGTACAGGAACACATTTGTATAAAATGAGAAATAAACATGCTGCCACTTTGATTCTGTCATCTATCATAGTGATAAGGCACTCATTGAGAATGATGTGGAGGGGGTGAAAGAAGTATTATGGCAGAGTGATAGAAATTCATCATTGCTGCACTTGATCGTTGAACCTCTTGCCACACTCAATTGCTCAGTGATGCTGTTGGCATTGACTGCGTCCAGATCGATACGCGTGGCCTGGTTTGGTCCTATGGTTTTCGGGGAACAATGTCTTCTCATCTTGCTGTAATCTTTTACTCAGGAACTCGAAGGTGGGATCAGAAAAATCAGAGGTGGTCCTCCAACACATTCCTGACACCATCACTTTGAGCAATGCAGTGATGTTCAAAGCTCCTTTAAGCGGAGCTTTCCTGATTAATATAGGCTTTAGGGGCTCAACTGAATTCTGCACTGCCCATATTAGATGAAACATGGAAGCCAAAATTATCTCACTTTGATGACATCATGGGAACTTTCTGTACAGCAGGACTCCACTTCGATTCACATTATGAGTTAAAATCAGTGCTATAATCTAAACTATGATCTAGTGAGAAGTATTTTGCACTCTTTTTCAAAGGTCATGTAAGGGTTTGATATTACTGGTAAGTTGAAATACAAGAACAAGTATTTTCTGTTTGATCCCTGAGCTAACTATATAGAATTAAATAGACTGTTGGGCACAGAAGCATGTAATTTAAGTCAACTGGTGCCAGTGTTTATGCTCCAAAACAAACTTTGTTCACCCTTGCTCAACCAGAAGATCCTTCAATTTATTTCTCCTTCATATATTTATCTGGCTTCCACTGAGCTGCACCAATGCCACTTGGCTCAACAATCTCTTTATGGTGTTGGGGTCCACTTCTGGCCACCCACTGAGGAAAGAAGTTTCTTCTGAGTTGTTTATTTGATTTATTCATGACTATCTTCTTTTTATTACCAGAGTGTTGGACTCCCAACAATTCCCCGGAAGTGTCCCTCAGACTTCCCTTTCCTAGAGGAAGGAGCCCCAGTCTGTTAATTTTTCCTGACAGTCATAACTTCAATTTGGATATAATGTTTTGTAAACTTAATTGCACCTTCTCCTGTACCTCCCTATCCTTTGCACAGTACTCTAAGTAGACACCATAGTACTTTAAGTATAGTACAATTACATAGAAATTACTCAGATAAAGGTACATATAAAGTTATAAATGAGCTAGAAAATATGAGGGATCACCCACAGGAATGTTCTGAAATATCAATTTGGAGAAAGCTATCTGGAGTATAAATCAAAAAATATTACGATATTCTCAAAAGCAATGGGTGATGCTTCACACAGTCTATATGCTTACTTACCACTGACAGAGAAAACACAAGATTAGTATTATAGCGGTGGAAAGGACGATGGATGAAGACTCGCCATCTGAGGTAGTTTGGGCTGAGGTTAGGAATAGGAAAGGTGAGGTCACCATGTTAGGAGTTTTCTACAGGCCTCCTAATAGTCCTAGAGACATTGAAGAAAGGATTGCGAGGATGATTCAGAAGAGTGAAAGTAATAGGGTGGTTGTTATGGGGGACTTTAACTTTCCTGATATTGACTGGGAAAGCTATAGCTCAAGTTCGTTAGATGGGTCGGTGTTTGTCTAATGTGTGCAGGAGGGTTTTCTGACACAATATGTAGACAGGCCAACAAGAGGTGAGGCCATACTGGATTTGGTTCTGGGTAAAGAACCAGGCCAGGTGTTAGAATTGGAGATAGGTGAGCACTTTGGGGACAGTGACCACAATTTGGTGACTTTTACTCTAGTGATGGAGAGGGGTAACTGTGCACTGCAGGGCAAGAGTTATAGCTGGGGGCAGGGAAATTATGATGCGGTGAGGCACGACTTAGGATGCGTGGCTTGGAAAAGTAGGCTTCAAGGCAAGGGCGCAATTGATATGTGGAGCTTGTTCAAGGAGCAACTATTGAGTGTCCTTGATAAATATGTACCTGTCAGGCAGGGATGAAAGGACCGTGTGAGGGAGCCGTGGTTTAATAAGGAATTGGAATCCATTGTTAAAGGGAAGAGGGTGGCCTATGTAAAGATGAGGCGTGAAGGTTCAATTGGGGCAATTGAGACTTATAAGGTAGCCAGGAAGGATCTGAAGAGAGAGCTAAGAGCAGCAAGGAGGGGTCATGAAAAGTCCTTAGTTGGTAGGATTAGGGAAAACCCAAAGGCTTTCTCTAGGTATGTCAGGAATAAAAGAATGACTAGGATAGGAATAGGTCCAGTCAAGGATAGTAGTGGGAAGTTGCGTGTGGAGGCTGAAGAGATTGGGGAGACACTGAATGAATACTTTTCGTCAGTATTCACTCAGGAACAGGACATCGTTGCCGATGTGAATATTGAGTCACAATTAATTAGAATGGACAGCTTTGAGGTATGTAGGGAAGAGGTGTTGGAAATTCTGGAAAGGGTGAAAATAGATAAGTCCCCTGGGCCTGATGGCATTTATCCTAGGATTCTCTGGGAAGCAAGGGAGGAGATTGCAGAGCCATTGGTCTTGATTTTTATGTCCTCGTTGTCTACAGGAATAGTGCCAGAAGACTGGAGGATAGCAAATGTGGTTCCCTTATTCAAGAAGGGGAGTAGGGATAACCCTAGTAACTATAGGCCGGTGAGTCTCACTTCTGTTGTGGGCAAAGTCTTAGAGAGAATTGTAAGGGATAGGATTTATGAACATCTGGATAGGAATAATGTGATCAAGGATAGTCAGCATGGTTTTGTGAAGGGCAGGTCGTGCCTCACAAACCTTATTGAATTCTTTGAGAAGGTGACTAAGGAGGTGGACGAGGGTAAAGTGGTAGATGTGGTGTATATGGATTTTAGTAAGGCATTTGATAAGGTTCCCCATGGTAGGCTACTGCAAAAAATACGGAGGTATGGCATTGAGGGTGAGTTGGAGGTTTGGATTAGGAATTGGCTGGCTGGAAGAAGACAGAGGGTAGTAGTTGATGGTAAAGGTTCATCTTGGAGTGCAGTAACTAGCGGTGTTCCACAAGGATCTGTTTTGGGACCATTGCTGTTTGTCATTTTTATAAATGACCTGGAGGAGGGGCTAGAAGGTTGGGTGAGCAAGTTTGCGGAGGATACGAAAGTCGGTGGAGTTGTTGACAGTGAGGAAGGATGTGTCAGGTTACAGCGGGATATAGATAAGCTGCAGAGCTAGGCAGAAAGGTGGCAAATGGAGTTCAATGTAGCTAAGTGTGAGATGATTCACTTTGGTATGAGTAACAAAAAGATGTGGTACTGGGCTAATGGTCAGATACTTGGTAGTGTGGATGAGCAGAGGGATCTTGGTGTCCATGTACACAGATCTCTGAAAGTTGCCACCCAGATAAATAGTGCGGTGAAGAAGGCATATGACGTACTGGCTTTTATTGGTAGAGGAATTGAGTTCCGGAGTCCTGAGGTCATGTTGCAGTTGTATAAGACTCTGGTGCGGCCGCATCTGGAGTATTGTGTGCAGTTTTGGTCGCCATACTATAGGAAGGATGTGGAGGCACTGGAACGAGTGCAGAGGAGGTTTACCAGGCTGTTGCCTGGTATGGTAGGAAGATCGTACAAGGAAAGGCTGAGGCACTTGGGGCTGTTTTCATTGGAGAAAAGAAAGTTTAGGGGTGACTTGATAGAGGTGTACAAGATGATTAGGGGTTTAGATAGGGTTGACCATGAGAACCTTTTTCCACTTATGGAGTCAGCTATTACGAGGGGGCATAGCTTTAAATTAAGGGGTGGTAGGTATAGGACAGATGTTAGGGGTAGATTCTTTACTCAGCGAGTTGTGAGTTCATGGAATGCCCTGCCAGTAGCAGTGGTGGACTCTCCCTCTATATGGGCATTTAAACAGGCATTGGATAGGCATATGGAGGATAGTGGGCTAGTGTAGGTTAGGTGGGCTTGGATCGGCGCAACATCGAGGGCCAAAGGGCCTGTACTGCGCTGTATTTTTCTATGTTCTATGTTCTAAGATAGACAAAGCAGCACATAGTCATTATTTATCATTGGTAATAAGATATAATTACTATTTTAATCAGACAGTAGAATTGTTCTATAATTCTAGACTGAAAACACTATAGTGTTTTGCTTCTGTATTGTTAGAATCTCTTAAAATTAGATTCTGTAAAATATTGCACAACAGAAAACATCTTGAAATGAAAAGATGCCATTATTTGACTTACCAGATCAATCAGTTCTTGAATTCATTTTATGTATTCTTAGTATTCCACTCTTACGATTGAAGATCCGTGCTTTGCTTTATGAAATCCCTGTTTTATGACCGAGCATACAGGGTATCACATGAAAGTGTGCTATTAATGTTTGTTGGCTCATGGTTGAGAACACTCTAGCTGATCTAACTGATGTGTAAAGAATCTGACCCTGAAGCTCCAGAGCTATGGCATGTCAGCTTTCTACAGCAATTTGATGCTGACAGATTAAAAAAAGCAGAGAGTCAGCTGACGTGTGTACATGTATCACTGACATAGGTAACCACAAAACAAACTGTATTGCACATTCTGAAAATCTATTTTTCTGTTTTAAGGAAAACAAAACTAGTTATGTTTTAATTTAAGCTCGTTGGCTTATAGCTTATTTAGTTTTATTAATTGAAATACAATTTGTCCTGTCATTTCAAATGCCCTTGAGTGAGCCATTCTCTTGGCTTTTTGGCAGATTCTGTCTAACTAGAATGTAGGCAGCATTGAGTTTCAGTGATACTAAATGTTGAATTCTCCCAGCCCAATAATGATGGTTTCAGGGTGAGAGAACTAGGAAAATCACAGAAAGGCACACTACACCAGGATCCCAATGTTATTCCACCCTCCTCTGGCTTTCCCCAATGTGATTTGAAAGTGCTATATAAAAAGTGAAATCAAAAGGTCAGTGAAATAGAAAGGCTTATTATGGTGTAAACTCAATGGTTTCATTGGAGACAGCAAACTTGTGCAACTTATCTCAAGTGCTTCAGATACTTCTGAAGGTTATGTTATATATTGTTGTAGTGTCTATAACAAGCTTAGAACTAATTAGCCAAAAATCAGTTGCATGTGTCAGTGTTCCAGTGGGGTTACATTCATGGCTGCTTTGGAAAATAAGGTTCTTTGTAATGCAACATCAGCCAATGCCAGAGTTCTATCAATGAGCTTGACAAGTGAGAATTAAACAGAGCTTTCATCTTTATTTCATTATTTCAAACAGTTGGGAATCAGAAGTAAAACCAAACGACATTGCACATTTGCAAAAGTGAGCAAACTTAAATATTTAAATTGATTAAAAATTTTAAATTAACCTGTATTAGTGCCAGAAGAAAACCCGAGTAAATTGTGTAGAAATGAAAAGCTGAATTCAAGCAGGTAATGAATTGAACTGTTCACAATGTCAAAGCGCTAATTGAGAAATTTCAACAAAAGTGCTGACTGACATTCTGTAGTTTCTTGGAAAGCACAGAAATGAAGGGAGGTTCAGTTGTACTGTTTTGTGGGTAAGTGGTGAAGGATTAAATTATTTACCAGCTCAGTGTTTATTGAAGACAACAGCAAAAATTTACATCAAATGCTTTGAAAAATTCAACACTCATCTCCGAACAAGATCAAAACATCAAGTCTACTGGAATAAATTTTAAGGTCTCAAACAGGAGATAGGTGAACCTATTGATAACTTTCATTGAATCACAGAAACCCCACATGAGGAAGGAGGCCATTCAGCCCATTGAATCCACACCGACATTCCATACAGCATCCCACCCAGACTCACCCTTTCCCTGTAACCCTGCATTTTCCATGGCTAATGCACCCAGTTTACCCATCCCTGGATACTATGGGCAATTTAAAATGGCCATTCCACCAAATCCGCACATCTTTGAACTGTGGGAGAAAACCCATGTAGAACCAGGGAGAACGTGCAAACTCCACATAGATAGTTGTCCGAGGGCGGAATTGAACATGGTTCCCTGGTGCTGTGAGGCAATAGTGCTAACAATTGAGCCACTGTGCTGCCCTGAACAACTTTGTAACAAGACTGAAAAATGCAGGCAGAAAATGTAAGTCTAAGGACACGGATGAAAGGTTGAAAGATGAATTAATTTGGGGTTGTCAGTATAGAAAGTGTTACTCAGAAAGAACAAGTTTACGTTATCGCAAGCTGTAATCACTGCCAGAAAAGTCAAAACAGACAAAAGTGCTGACTACTCAAAGGATCAGCTTCTAGTTAAGCCAAAAGTGAGGCAACAATGTCGATGTAATAAGAAAGCAACAAAAGTATATACACCAAACAGAGAAAAAAAATGGCAAGAGCTGTGGATGACCACAAAAGTTCATAGAAAGAAGAAAATATGGCACATTTGGAACAATTGGCAGAGCTTGAAAAAAGGCAATCACAGGGAAAAGTTGTGCGGAACAAAGGAAAAATATGTTCCTCAAATCACCTCAGCCATAGCAACAGAGCTAAAAGGTAGCAAAAGAAGCTTAGAATGCCACATACCCTGGAAAAAAACAGTGCTTGAGTTTGTGTGAGTTTGAGAACACGATAAACATAGAAATGATACAATTGCCTGTAATGTTAGGATGCAACAGTTCAAAGACAAAACAAATGTACACAACTATTCAAATCAGGAAGAGGGTGAGAACTAAGCCCACAACAATAAATCAAGAGATGAAGGTTGATATCAAAACGAAGAGTAATATCCTGCTCAGCAATCTCAATTATGAGTCTTGGCAGCTGACTTTGTGAAGTGCTCTTTCATTACCACAGTAGGTACATCATCCTTCCCACCTTTCCTGACTGTTTGGAGAACACAGAAGAAGATTGCTAATTGGTTTGCTCTAAGAAAGAGCAATTACAGAAGAGCCACATTGAGGAGTCAGATTCCCTGTCTGGAAATGGTCCTGTAGTTACCATAGGATGTAATTAAGTAATTTCCCACCCTGGGTATCTGTGGCTCTGTTGATAGAATGTTTGCCTCTCAGTTCAAAGGTCACAAAAGGTAAGTCTTTGGTCTTTGAGACTCAGAAGAGCAAAATAAATATGTAGTGCTCACTAAAGACAACTGACACATGAAATCAACCCCTGTGGAGATTTTTCTCCCCTCACTTAACCTTACAAGAAAAACTTTTACATTATTTATCATTAACTTCTCAGAAATCAAGTGAATTCCAAAATGTTTCTCTTTGCTCTCATGTGACTGATAAGAAGCATTTAGAAAAGCACTGAGGAAATGGAAAAAAGCAGTCAAAGGCTTAAGAAGTGAATTAAATATAGAGTTCCAAAAATATAATAAGTATATAATATCAGAAATATAAAAACTCCAAAGAGGAAGGATAGAAGAAATGTTTCAACAAAGACAGACAGTATTACATTCTTCATGACTGTTACATTCAAACATTACAAACATTACAAAATACAGGACAGATGCAGACATTCAGCCCAACATTCCTGATGAAGGGCTTTTGCCCAAAACGCCGATTTTCCTGCTCCTCGGATGTTGCCTGACCTGTTGGGCTTTTCAAGCACCACTCTAATCTAGACTCTGGTTTCCAGCATCTGCAGTCCTCACTTTTGCCTATTCAGCCCAACATGTCCATACGTCATTTATGGTCCACAAGAGCCTTTTGTTCATCTAACCCACCAATTTATGCTCCTTTTCCTTTCTCCCTCATATGGCGATTAAATTTGACCTTAAATACATCAATACTATTCACTACAATTCCTCCCTGAGGAAGAGTAAGTTCTGACTAGGTTAAGAGTGAGAGTAAGCAAGCTTCTCCTAAATTCCGTATTAGATGTAAATATTGGTTTTGTTTTGCATGAAAGTGGAAACACTTTCTCTCCATTGAACCCTTATGTAATGTTAAATATGGCAGCAATGAACTTTGGAGGAAAAAAGAACGTTCTGCACTCTCTCCAAGATATCCTTGATCCTGGCAGCTGGGAAACAAAACACCATTCTGATTTTTCCAGCTGGCCACAGATATGTCTGCCTGTGCCTCTGACCAGAGAGGTTCCCTAACACAAATCGATGTTTAAAAGGGAGAAAGACAGACAAAGGTAGCGAGCACATGGTCTGTAAGTGAGAGAGAGAAGAAACTTACGCTGCTAACTCACACAGCAGTGAATCTGAGCAGTTACTGTCTTTGCTGTTTGAATTCATGTATCAATGGACATTGGAGTGTCTCGGAAAACTTAACAAACAGCAAAATTCACAACTGATCTTGAAGGAACCTGTTTGGGAGGGGTCACAGCACCAAAACAGACACGTGAATAGTTTTAAGTATAGCCTTGTTGTAGATTAGATTAGATTACTTAGATTACTTAGATTACTTACTGTTGTAAATCTACAACAGTGAGTAGAGTGGGTTATTTCTTGATTATGTTTTTATTGGGATTTTTTATCTTGATTAAATTTTAAAAATATAAGCCATAATTATTAAGTTAGCCTAGAGCAGTGTTTTGTAGAGCAGTAAGACAGTGCTATTTTCTGGGTCTGTGGATTGGAAGGAGCAAAATGGCCTTTAGTAGAGTGATATGCTCTTCTTGCTAAAAGTTGGATTTTCGAGAGAGCTTACGTGTTACTGAGGGTTATATCTGCAATAAATGTGAGTTGCAAATCCTGTCAAATCAAATCGATCCATTGGACAACAGTTAGAGGCAATGAGGAATTTACAAGAGCTAGGAGGCATGATGGATGGCAGTTATAGGAAGGGTGAAAAGTCACAAACACAGTCAGGTAGATGGGTTAACTCCAAGAAAAGTAGGAGAAGTAGGCAGGTAGTACAGGAGTCTTCTGTGACTATCCCCATTTCAAACAAGTATGCTGTTTTGGAAAATGTAGGGGGTGATGGACTTTCAGGGGAATGTAGCATGAACAGCCAAGTTTCTGATATCTAGACAGGCTCTAATGTAGAGAGGAGTATGTCGAGTTCCAAGCATCGATTTGTGTTAGGGGACCTCTCTGGTCAGAGGCACAGGCAGACATATCTGTGGCCGGCAGGAAAAATCAGAATGGTGTGTTGTTTCCCAGCTGCCAGGATCAAGGATATCTTGGAGAGAGTGCAGAACGTTCTCAAGGGGGGAGAGGGCCCAGCAGGAGGTCATTGTATACATTGGAACCAACATCATAAGGAAGGGAAAAGGGTGAGATTCTGAAGGGAAATTACAGAGAGTTAGGCAGGAATTTAAAAAGGAGGTCCTCGATGGTAGTAATATTTGGATTACTCCTGGTGATACCAGCTAGTGAGGGTAGGAATAGAAGGATAGAGGAGATGAATGTATGGCTGAGAAGCTGGTACAGGTGAGAAGGGTTCACATTTTTAGATCATTGGAATCTCTTCTGGGGTAGAAGTAACCTGTACAAGAAGGAGGATTGCATCTGAATTGGAAGGGGACTAATACACTGGCAGGAAGATTTGCTACAGCTGCTTGGGAGGATTTAAACTAGTAAGAAGGTGGGGAAACAGACCCAGGGAGATAGTGAGGAAAGAGATCAATCTGAGACTGGTACAGTTGAGAAAAGAAGCGAGTCAAACAGTCAGGGACAAAGCAAAGAACAAGGTAGAACTGCAAATTAAACTGCATTTCTTTCAATTCAAGAGGCTTAACAGGGAAGGCAGATGAACTCAGGGCATGGTTAGGGACATGGGATTGGGATATCATAGCAATTACAGAAACATGGTTCAGGGACGGACAGGACTGGCAGCTTATTGTTCCAGGATAGAAAGAGAGGAGGGGGAGTGGCATTTTTGATAATGGGTTGCATTACAGCTGTACTTAGGGAGGATATTCTCGGAAATACATCCAGGGAGTTTTTTGGTTGGAACTGAGAAATAGGAAAGGGATGATCACCTGATTGGGATTTTATTATATCCCCTAACTGTCAGCAGGAAATTGAGAAACAAATTTGGAAGGAAATCTCAGTTATCTATAAGAATAATAGGGTAGTTATTGTAGATTTTAACTTTTCAAATGTAGACTGGGACTGCCATAGTGTTATGGGTTAAGATGGAGAGGAATTTAAGTGTACAAGAAAATTTTGAGTGAGTATGTGGATGTACCTACTGGAGAAGGTGCAAAGTTTGACCTTCTCTTGGAAAATAAGGCAGGGCAGGTGACTGAGGTGTCAGTGGGGGAACTACTTAGGGGCCAGCGACCATAATTCGATTTGTTTTAAAATAGTGATGGAAAAGGATAGATTTGATCTAACATTTGAAGTTCTAAATTGAAGGAAGGCTAATTTTGATGGTATTAGGCAAGAACTTTCAAAATCTGACTGGGGGCAGATGTTTGCAAGTAAAGGGATGGCTGGAAAATGGGAAGTCTTTAGAAATGAGATAACGAGAATCCAGAGACAGTATATTCCTGTTAGGGTGAAAGGCAGGTAGGTAGAGGGAATGCTGGATGACTAAAGAAATTGAGGGTTTGGTGAAGAAAAAGAAGGAAACATATGTCAGGTATAGACAAGATACATCAAATGAATCCTTAGAAGCGTATAAAGGGAATAGGAGTATACTTACGAGGGAAATCAGGAGGGCAAAAAGGGGACATCAGATAACTTTGGCAAATAGTGTTAAGGAGAATCCACAGGGTTTTTACAAATATATCAAGGCCAAAAGGGTAACTAGGGAGAGAATAGGGTCCTGCAAAGATCAGCAAGGCAGCGTTTGTGCAGAGCCACAAGAGATGGGGAAATACTAACTGAGTGTTTTGCACCAGTGTTTACTGTGGAGAAGAACATGGAAGCTATAGAATGTGGGGAAATAGATGGTGACATTTTGAAAAATGTCCATATTACAAGAGGTGGTGGTGCTGGATGCCTTGAAACTTATAAATGTGGATAAATCCCAAGGACCTGATCAGGTGTACCCTAGAATTCTGCGTGGGAAGCTCGGGAAGTGATTGCTGGGCCCCTTACTGAGATATTTGTATCATCAAAGGTCACAGGTGAGTTGCCGGAAGACTGGAGGTTAGCTAATGTGGAGCCATTATTAAAGAAAGGTGGTAAGGACAAGCCAGGGAACTATGAACTGGTGAGCCTGATGTCAGTGGTGAGCAGATTGTTGGAGGGAATCCTGAGCGACAGGATTTACACGTATTTGGAAAGGCAAGGACTGATTAGGGATAGTCAACATGACTTAGTGCGTGGGAAATCATGTCTCTCAAACTTGATTGAGTTTATTTTTTCAAAAGCAAAGAGGATTGAGGGCAGAGCGGTGGACATGATTTATATAGACTTCAGTAAGGTATTTGAGGTTCCCTATGTGAGACTGGTGAGCAAAGTTAGATCTCACGGAATATCGCGAGAACTAGCCATTTGGATACAGAACTGACTCAAAGGTAGAAGACAGAGGGTGAAGGTAGAGGGTTGTTTTTCAGAGTAGAGGCCTGTGACCAGTGGAGTGCACAAGGATCAGTGCTGGGTCCACTACTTTTCATCATTTATATAATGATGAAAAGGAACATATGAACATAGGAGGTATAGTTCGTAAGTTTGCAGATGACACCAAAATTCGAGGTGTAGTGGACAGCAAAGAAGGTTACCTTAGATTACAACAGGATCTTGATCAGATAGGCCAATGGGCTGAGGAGTGGCAGATGGGATTTAATTTAGGTAAATGTGAGATGCTGCATTTTGGGAAAGCAAGTCTTAACAGGACTTGTACACTTAATGGTAAGGTCCTAGGGAGTGTTGCTGAACACAGACCTTGGAGTGCAGGTCCCTGCTAAATATGTAATCATACAGACCTGTATATATGAATGATTTCTCTGTCTCTGTATACCAAGAAATGGAATGTTTACGGATGTATGGCATGACCAATTGTACAGATCATCAAAATATTTTATGAATAAAGTATATTTTTGAAATTAAAAAAAGACCTTGGAGTGCAGGTTCATAGCTCCTTGAATGTGGAGTTGCAGGTAGATAGGATAGTGAAGCATTTGGTATGATTTCCTTTATTGGTCGGAGTATTGAGTACAGGAGTTGAGAGGTCATGTTGTGGCTGTACAGGTCGTTGGTAAGGCCATTTTTGGAATATTGCATGCAACTCTGGTCTCATTCCTATCAGAAAGATGATGTGAAACTTGAAAGGGTTCAGAAAAAATTTAAGAATATTGCCAGGGTTGGAGGATTTGAGCTATTGGGAGAGGCAGAATAGGCTGGGGCTGTCTTCCCTGGAGTTCTGGAGGCTGACTGATGATCTTACAGAGTTTATAAAATCAAGGGGCATGGATAGGATAAATAGGCAAGGTATTTTCTCTGTAGTGGGGGAAGTCCAGAACTAGAGGGCATAGGTTTAGAGTGAGAAGGGAAAGATATAAAAGAGACCTAAGGGGCAACTTTTTCATGTGGAGGGTGGTGCATGTATGGAATGAGCTGCCAGAGGAAGTGGTGGAGGCTGGTACAATTGCAACATTTAAAAGGCGCCTGGATGGGTATATGAACAGAAAGGGTTTAGAGGAATGTGGGCCAAGTGCTGGCAAATGAGACTAGATTACGTTAGGATATCTGATCGGCATGGACAAGTTGGACCGAAGGGTCTGTTTCTGTGCTGTACATCTCTCTGGCTCTCTGACTCTATGAGGAGGCTTTTCCTTGAGAACAGAGTCAAAATCTGTTCAATTTTTCCTAATAGTTATCACCTCTCATTTGTGGTATCATTCAATGTTCTTTGCAACTTTTCTAAAACCTACATATCTGTTTCCTATGTTGGAAACTAGAATTGTATACAAGATTTTCAGCGAGTTCAGAACAAAGTTCACAGAAACATAGAATTTTGTTAATATTGATTTTGCTTTGTGAAAAGATGTTAGTGTTACTGAGTGCCAATCTCCTGCCTTTTTACCATATCTCTGCACATCATTACTATCCAAAAGAGCATCCAATGTTCTGTTGAATATCTTAATTGAACCTGCCATCATCACATTTCTGGTATATTTCTTACTCTAACAACTATACCTTCTTGTTCTCATTTCTCTTATAAGCAGAAACAGCTTTCCCCTCTTCTCTACCCAGGCAGCTCATGTTTTGTAAACTTCAAAGCAAATCTCCTCTCAGGCTTCTCTCCAGGAGGACAGTACCAGTTTTTTTTCAATCTATCCTCATAGCTGATGTTTCTCATACCTGGCACCATTTTAGTAAATCACATTCACATCTTTCCTATCACATGCCAGTCATAACAGTAGTCCAGACAACACTCCAGCTGAGATCTGTACAGGTTCAACATCACCTGCTTGCTCTTGTCCTCTATGTCCTTATTAATAAAACCAAGAACCATAGTATGCTTTATTTATTGTGCTCACCACGTGCTCTACCACAGTCAATGACTGTGCATATAATCACACAGTCCCTCTGCTCCGGCACCCCTTTAGAATTATACTCCTTGTTTTATATTGAATCTCAGTGTTCTTCTGACCAAAGTGCATCACCTCAACCGTCTTGACATTGAACTCATCCGTTGCCTATTCATCCGCTCCACCTTGTCAATGTTCTTCAGGAGTTCCACACTATTGTCCCCACAGTTTATAATTCTTCCAAGCTTAGAGTCAGCTGCAAACTTGGAAGCTGTTCCCAGCACACCAAGATCCAGGTCAGGATATTTCAGGAAAAGCAAGGGTCTCAATATTGACTCCTGGGGAACTCCACTACACACCTTCCTCCAGCCCAAAGAATAGAGACATAAGAGTACAAAAGCCAGAAAGGCTTGATGAACCTTGAGAAAATATTGTTTCATGTCACCTGAAGTTTTGTGTCCATTCCTGGGCACTCCACTTTTTTATATTCATTCATAGGTTGTGGATGTGTCTGTTTGAGACTACATGTATTGCTCACCCCTAATTTCCCAAAGGGCAGTTGAGTATCAGTCACATTGCTGTTGGTCTGAAGTCACATGTAGGTCAGATCAGGTAAGGATGGCAGTTACTTTGCCTGAACAACATTAGTGAACCAGATGTGTTTTTCCAACAATGGTTCCATGGTCATTCATTAAAGGTGAAACTAACTGGAGAGCCTATGGGGGAGGAAGGTAGGGTGGGGGGAGGGTTCAGATGCACTGACATGTTCTAATTCAAATGGAGAAGACAGTACTGACATTACAAGGACAGTCAGCAGCCCATTGTTGAGGCTGTGATCAATGGGAGGGCTGTGTGTTGTTGTCAAAGATTAGAGTATCCTCATACATGAATATCCCTGTTGCCCACTAGCCACTCTGTGGTTTGCTGTAGTGTCTGAAATGCAGCTAGCATTGTGACTTCCACAGTGTTCAGGCATTGTGGTTGCCAATGAGGAAGGCAAGTATTGATTTGCATGATTTTCTGCCGATGGTGATACACTAGTTGGTTGTTTAAGGAAGCAGAATCCTTTCAGTTCCAGCAGGGTTGACATGTGGCATTTCAAAATAATGTGCATGCTTTGAATGGAATCTTTACCTGATCCCCTTATTCCATACATTTTTCAGATATAGAAGGCGCAAACATACATCTCTTACTTATCCCACTTTATTACATCATATCTTTGCTTCTTCCTGCTTTCAGATTCCTTGGAAATGTAACATTGGAGCAACAGCAGGAAGTCAATGATGATGACATACCAAACCTCAATTTCACATTCACAACCACTAACTCAGAGGTTGATACTGCAAGTAATTTATAGAATAACTTAGGGAATGATCAATACTTGATTAAGGTGCCAGCAACACGTCCCCTGCAGCAATCTGATTAAGACTTGAATCGAGCAGGCAGAAAAGGAGTGTTTCAATATGGGTGAATATTTGATTCTCATATGGAATGTGATGTCGTATGGAATTTTTATTTTGTGGTGGCTCTTATTTTATCATTGTGGCCAAGCAGGTGTACAGATGGGGAGTTGATAGAAAAAGGGTAGGTCTGTTGAACAGGAATTTAGAGTTGTATGTACTGGTATAGCACTCAGATGAGTTCACAAACAACCAGTCATAAAGCAGCTTTATATGTAGATTGCATGTCTTTCTTCATCTAGGTTGCCTTTTCCTTTCGTCTTTATCCTCCTTGTGTGCTTCATTCCCCTGAGCCTTGGCTGCTCACTGAATAGATCGTGACAAGGACTTTCCTCTCATGAGAATGTGGTTGTGCAGCAGACCATTGCTGATCTTGACACACACACACTGCTGAGTATATTAGGGCACCTCCAGAACACCCCAGGTATTGGAAGCAGTTATAAATCAGTAGTCTGATCTTTCAAATCTTGAATGGCAATATTGTATTCTGTGCACATATGCATGGATTGAGCAATCAACCTTGTTGTTAATGAATATCCCTGTTGCCCACTAGCCACTCTGTGGTTTGCTGTAGTGCCTGAAATGCAGCTAGCATTGTGACTTCCACAGTGTTCAGGCATTGTGATTGCCAATGAGGAAGGCAAGTACTGATTTGCATGATTTTCTGCCGATGGTGATACACTAGTTGGTTGTTTAAGGAAGCAGAATCCTTTCAGTTCCAGCAGGGTTGACATGTGGCATTTCAAAATAATGTGCATGCTTTGAATGGAATCTTGTGCCACGGGGAAGTCTAAAATCCGAGTCAAACCACATGGTGGCTGTGGCTGTACTAGCTCCTATCAGGCAAGCAAAAATAAAATGTAATAATTTCTCATTGATGTAGGCAGCCTCAGTGATTTTCTTTATGTAGATGATGACCAGCAAGATGCTGCAAATATTTGCAGCCAAAGATTGGAATGAGCTAAAAAACAAAAAGCTTACTACTCTAGATACCATTACAGTCCTTGCCCTGAAATTGCAATTGTGGCCACAGAGATCTAAGTGAGCTCTTTCCTCACTGCACAGCAGATGACTCACACATTGCCCTTTTGCTGAGATTCATGCAGGTGAATTGATCTCTGAGCCACGGCCATATGTATGGTATCCTGCTGGGAACCCTTCTTTCTACCCTTCTTCCCCTCCTTTGAGCAGCTTGAGCTACTCTGGATAGCCGCTACTTATGCTCCAAGTTATTCTGTATTCCAGAGTACTGCTAACTACATGCTTCAAGAAAGTAGTTTGTGCAAAAGCCTTGAAGTTTGTAAAGTCTCTTTCCACAAGTTGCACATCACTCCTTGTAGATATTAGCCAACTTAAAACAACATACTGTAGGAAGCACCAAATATTTGGAGAATCAAATTAGCAGGCAATGACCATCACCAATAAGAAAGTCTGTGCATGGGGCCCTTTCACGTTCAAAGGCACTACCATCACTGAATCCCCCACTATCAACATACATTGACCAAGTATTAAACTGGACCAGCCATATAAATATTGTGGCTGAAGAATTCTGCAGTAGTAACTCACCTCCTATCACCTCAGTGCCTGCCACCATACACAAGGCACAGTTAGGGATATGATGGAATACTCTTCACTTGACAGGATGAATGCAGCTCTCACAACACTCAAGAAGCATGACCCCATCCAAGGCAAAGTAGCCTCTTTGAATGATACCAAATTCATCGCTTTTAGTATTCAGTCCTTTCACAACTGATGCACAGTGGCAGCAGTGTATACCATCTATATGATGCACTCACTAAGTCTGCTCCAACTGCACCTTCTAAATATGTGATTTTGATCAGCTCAAAGACACGGTAGCCTTTGCCTGGAAACATCATCACCCACAAGTTCCTGTTCAAGCTACACACCATTCTGACTTAGAAATGTATCACTATTCATTCACTTCTGCTTGGTTAGAATCTTACACCCCAAAGACTGCAGACAATAAAAAGCAGTTCACTTCCACTTTTTCCACTGTGGTTATGCATAGGCAATGCATGTTGGCCTAGCCAGGAACAGCCACAAGCCATGAACAAACATGAAAAAAGCCATAAGAAATTAACCAGCAATTTTTATCTTAATGTATCTGATAATTCCTTTAAACAAAGGTCGCGGAGCATTCTTTTTGCTGTTAAACATGAGTCCAGTTACACAAGATTAAGAAAGGGCATTAGCTAAAGTGTTGAGCTCTAAGTTGGGGTGGCACAGTGGCTCAGTAGTTAGCACTGCTGCCTCAGTGTACCAGGGACCCTGGCTCAATTCCAGCCTTAGGCAACTGTCTGTGTGGACTTTGCACATTCTCCCTGTGTCTGCATGGTTTCCTTCCATAATCTAAAGATGAGCAGGTTAGGTGGATTGGTCATGCTAAATTGCCCAAAGTGTCCAAGGGTGTGCAGGCTAGGTGGATTAGCCATGGGAAATGCAGAGTCACAGGGATACTGTGTGTGGGTGAGTCTGGGTGGGATGCTCTTTGGAGGTGGGTGTGGACTTGATGGGCTGAATGGCTTGCTTCCACACAGTAGATTTCTATGACACCTTTCACGTCAAAACACCATTGCACACTGATTGTCATCATAATCTGCCTCTTCTTTATACATCAGGTGGATGTTCACTTCATGAACACTCATTGCTCTATGGTGCTTGGCAGAATTCACTTTTCCAGTATGAAGGCATATTGCAGGTGTCATTTTAGTGCTTTAATTTAGTACTTACATGTAGCACCCAAAAAGCTAAAAATCCCATTTTTTTGTTCACTATCTTTCTATATTTACATATAGATTTACAATATAAAAACATACACTTGGTGTCTGCCACATTGAAATTTCTTTGTCAGATTTAAGGAACGCGCTTTGGTGTTGAACTTCAATTTATATCAGCTATTGACCCAAATAAGGTATTTATAGCTCAGAAATAAATCTGAGTTCAGTAGGATGAACATGTCAATCCATATCATAACTTGGAATGAAGACTGACATTCAGCTTTATCAAAACAATTCCAATCAAAAATGAGCAGTTAGTAACAGTTGTCAACAACAAACAACAGAAGCAGATCAAATTAGTCCCAGGGATGGTCCCAGAGGACTGGAGAATTGCTAAGGCTGTCCCCTTGTTTAAGAAGGGTAGCATACCTGTGAGCCTGTCGTCAGTAATAGGGAAGCTGTTGGAGAAGATATCGAGGGATAGAATATACACCCATTTGGGAAGCACGGTTTTGTACAGGGAAGGTCATGTCTTACAAACATAATAGAATTCTTTGAAGAGGTGACAATGTTGATTGATGAGGGAAGGGATATAGATGTCATTCACATGGACTTTGGTAAGGCATTTGATAAGGTTCCCCATCATCAGCTGATGGAGAAGGTGAAGTCACATGGGTTCCAGGGTGTTCTAGCTAGATGGATAGAGAACTGGTTGGACAACAGGAGACAGAGACTAGTAGTGGAAGGGAGCTTCTCAAAATAGAGACCTGTGACCATTGGTGTTCCACATGGATCCTTGCTGGGACAACTATTGTTTGTGATCCACATAAATGATTTGGAGAAAGATGTAGGTTGCCTCATTAGCAAGTTTGCAGATAACATTAAGATTGGTGGAGTAGCAGATAGTGAAGGAGACTGTCAGAGAATACAGCAGAACACAGATAGATTGGAGAGTTGGGCAGAGAAATGGCAGATGGAGTTTAATTTACACAAATATGAGGTGATGCATTTTGGAAGATTCAATTCTTGAGCGATCTATACAGTAAATAGAAAAGTCTTGGGGAAAATTGATGCACAGAGAGATCTGGGTGTTCAGGTCCACTGTTCCCTGAAGGTGGCAATGCGGGTCAGTAGAGTGGTCAAGAAGGCATACGGCATGCTTTCCTTCATGGGATGGGGTATTAAGTACAAGAGTTGGCAGGACATGTTACAGAGGTAAAAACAATGACTGCAGATGCTGGAAAACAAATACTGGATTAGTGGTGCTGGAAGAGCACAGCAGTTCAGGCAGCATCCAACGAGCAGCGAAATCGACATTTTGGGCAAAAGCCCCTCATTCCTGATGAAGGGCTTTTGCCCGAAACATCGATTTTGCTGCTCGTTGGATGCTGCCTGAACTGCTGTGCCCTTCCAGCACCACTAATCCAGGACATGTTACAGTTGTATAAGACTTTGGTTTGGCCATATTTGGAATACTGCGTACAGTTCTGGTTGCCACATTACCAAAAGGATGTGGATGCTTTGGAGAGGGTGCAGAGGAGGTTCATCAGGATGTTGCCTGGTATGGAGGGTGCTAGCTATGAGGAGACATTGAGTAGATTAGGATTATTTTCATTGGAAAGACAGAGGTTGAGTGGGAGACCTGATTGAGGCCTACAAAATCATGAGATGTGTAGATAAGGTGGATAGTAAGAAACTTTTTCCCAGAGTGGATGACTCAATTACAAGGGGTCACAAAGTCAATGTGAGAGGGTGAAGGTTTAGGGGAGATATGCATAGAAAGTTATTCACGCAGAGGGTGGTGGGTGCCTGGAACACTTTGCCAGCATAGATGGTAGGGGCAGGAATGATAGCATCATTTAAGATGTATCTGGACAGATACATGAATGGCAGTGAGCAGAGGGATACAGATCCTTAGAAAACAGGTGGCAGGTTTAGTTAGAGGATCTGGATTGGCACAGGCTTCGAGACCCAAAGGGCTTGTTCCTATGCTGTAATTATCTTTGTTCTTTGCTTGTCCTAAATCAGTTGAAATATTCCTTAAAAATTCTTTTTTAAGGTTTGGATTTTTCAAACCTCTTAAACTTGCAACAAAATACGGGTTTGAAGAATTAAGCTGTAGAAATGCATTTTCTGAATATGAAGAAGACGTAAGAATATTTTTAGCAAGATCTTTGGCTAAGAGATCAGGCCTTGAATTCAGAGTCTTCTCAGAGAATCACTGAAGATATCAGACTAAAGTGGAGTTGTGACTAAAGCTTCCAAATGGTTTCATTATTAGTAGCAAGATAAGCCACTTACCAATAATTGGTAAGATTTGTAGCCTATAAAGCTCACTCTCTTCTCTGCTGTTGTCCTCTGATAGACTGAGGGCTGAGAATTTAAATCCCAGATTAAACTATTATCCACAAGAGTCAGGGCAATCAGAAGGATCCAGTTCTGAAGAAGAGTCACTGGATCCAAAATGTTAACTCTGCTTTCTCTCTGCTGCCAGATTTGCTGAGTTTCTCCAGCAATTTCTGTTTTTGTTTCAGGTTTCCAGCATTCACAATTATGTTTTATCAGTTTCATACCCCTGTTGTTCCTTTACAATTCTATGTATCCAACACAAATAACTAAATGACCTAAAATTTTGTACAGGTTATGAAGACAAGCGGAACAAATCCTGCCTTGCTGCAATTCCCCCTCCACACTTTGTTATTGGGTAGCTTCATTTATAAAATGATGAGGGCAGAATTGTGTAAGTGGTTGAACTGGAAATTTTAATGAGTTTATTAAAGTAGATTTCTTTCTGATCAATGATTATTAACATTTATAAATAATCTATGGGCACTTTACAAGAATAAATGGGATCAGAAGGCTATTTGAACTAAGGGTCTTGCTATGTTATCCATGGATTAACTGGGCTACTTGCTTTCTACAACTGACATCATCTGGATTTCAGCAAAGCAGAAGCAAGTACATTCCCTGAAGAAGCAATGCCCTTTTCTGTATAATCCAATTACTAGCCAGATACTTATAAGGTAATTGACAAAACATTAACTATGTTGATTGGAATCCTACTCGTAGCGTTCACAGTCTTGTGAAAAAATTCCACTGTGAATAGATGATTGATTACAGTTTGTCTCCAAGTTGTTTGTAAGACCTTATGACTTAAGATTTTTTGTAACATTTCAATCCAATTAATTTTATGAGTTGCAGATCTGCCCTCATTGTCCAAATTACATGTGATTTATATCATTCTTATTTACACCTTCTAATATCTGATCTTGTCCTCTCATTCTAATTTTTTGCCACTAAAAATTCCAAGAATCTCCTTTTGTAACTCAGAGCCCAAATCCAGAGTTATTTTATTGTGAACCATCCCTAAGATATCAATGCCCTGTAAAGGTAAGTAATGAGTTAAATACCTTTTGTGAGAGTTAACCATGGTGCAGATTTATCTCTTTTAATTATTCCGATTTGAATTTTCCTTCCACATTAACACATCCCTGCATTGTGTAACTTGTGGTAAAAGGCATGTTTTTCAAATGCCATCTAAGTAGCCAGTAACTCCAGGAAAATAATAGCTGCTTAATCATACAAAACTTGAGTATTGGTTTAAAAGGAGACATGCTGTCAAAGCATTTTGTCATACATTCATCTAGACGGAATTGCACAAATATCAAATTTCAGAGAACAGAATAACTTATACTCCACAAAAAATAAGGGTGCTCACAGACATTGGATTAACTTACTGCAGGAAAAACGATGAAACAAGACAATCTTTGTGTGAAACCTGGCAATTGAAAAATTGTTCAGATAACAACACTGCTGCATTTATTAGAATGGAAATACAGCTATGACAATGTCAATCACTATCGAACTTTCTGGTGTGTTAGTGCCGCAGAGAAAGCACAAAGTAAAATGTGATGAAGGGCATCTAACAATCGGTAATTTAGTTTTGACTGCAAATATTTCTGTTCTAATTTCTAGAACAAAAAAAAGTACAATACAACACACAAACAGGTTCTTTGCCCCTCCAAACCTACGCCTCCACATTTTGCCCTTCCATGTTAAACTGTCTTTACCTACAGAATCCATATCCCTCTATTCCCTTCCTATTCATGTATGTGTTCAGGTGTTGCTGGAAGGCTGCTATTCTGTCAGCTTCCACTACCTCCTCTGGCAGCATGTTCTCGGCACTCACCATCTTCTCTGTGAAAAACTTGCCTTGCACCTTCTTTTAAACTTTCCCTCTTGCACTTAGTAATTGATCGTTCCATTCTGGGAAAAAGCCTCTTACTTTCCACGCTATCCAAGCCATTCACAATCTTATAAACTTCAACCTCTTGCTACCAGTGAAAACAAACCCAGTCTTTCTTCATAGTTAGAATCCCCCATACCAGACAACATCCTGGTAAACTTTTTCTGTGCCCTCTCCAAAGCATCCACATCCTTTTGGTGGTGTGGTGACCAGAACTCTATGCAATATTCCAAGTGTGGCCTAACTAAAGTTCTATAAAGCTGCAGCATAACTTGTCTATCCTTATACTCAATGCCCCTTCCAATGAAGGCAAGTATGTCATAAGCTTTTTTTAAGAGGCCAGTAGTATACCCCAGCATTGTGATTTCACCTTTCCTATTCCTGAGTTCTACCTGTATTGCCTTGCTGCACTAATCCTCCAATGTATCCTTCCTCAGTACATTTTTGAGATACTCCTTTCCCGGTAACTCCCACATCCCTTTTACCTCCCTTTCTATCACACCTGAAACATCTAAATCCTGGGGCATTCAGCCACCAGTCCTGTCCCTCTTTCAGCCAAGTCTCTAAATGCAATAATTCCTACCAGAACAATTATTTCATAACTTTTCACTTCACACAAAGCCATTAGTATAAGTAGAATAAGTTTGACCTTTATCGTGTTACTTGATTAAAAATACATTAACATGAAACTGGAATTTGAACAATAACACATAGAATACTGAAATAGAGATTGTTAAATTATATTTGTGTCCCTCCTAAGGATATGTGTTACTTGTTCATGTCTTTGCTACTCAGCTTATGTGATTGCTTTTGTGTGCATCATATTCAACAACTTGCGGTACAGCTTCCTCTGTGGTATCACTAATTAAACATAAGTTCACTCTCAATTCATAAAACTGCTATTGGTTAATATTTTAACTGAAGAGTTTGACTTTTTTATTTTAATGATAAGTTTCAATGTTAGGTTTGCAGTCAAGTATAATCAAAAGACATCATGAATTCTTATTCGTAAAAAAGGATTGATACCAAATTTACACTTAAAAGAAGAAAGTAAACTAAAATAATAAAATTTCGAACATGTCTGTGTAATTTTTAGAATGGCTTGTTTTGTCATGTAGTATCTATTATTAAGCAGATTCCACCATCCCAGCATTAATAGCCACAAGAAGCTCCTGCAATACCCTCCAATCTATCTTGATAGTTACCCATCTATCTGATTGAACTTGTGGTGTGACCTCTCTAAATCCACTAACCATCACACTTTGTGCCTCCTGTGTGCACCTTAGTGACTTCAACTGCCTCTCCAGCTGATCCAAATGGTCTGATATCATACAAATGCAAACACACTTCCTGCAAACATAGACTCCATGATCAGTCAACTGTTCACTAATCTCCTACATCTGACATGAGGAACATTGAGTAGCATAATTGTCCCTTAAAAATTTGCAAACGTGGACGTGCCTGAAAAAAACCCACATTTTTCTCAAACCCAGTGTTTGCTGCTGATTGCTGCTGACACTCTATGCTGGAAGAATTTAAAGCCTATATTCTATACTGTAGGACCTAAAAGAAGCAGCTCTGAACACAACCTTATATTTAAAAAAAAACTACCCTTCACTTACCATAGTTTTAATTTTAAGCATGCTTTATTCATAGCCTATGAACTAGTTTTCATTTCCATGTTCAAAAATTCCATCTCACAGCGTTAGGTATCTAATACATGTCTGTTAAAGACTTGAACATCAACAACAAACAAAAATGGATTAAAATACAAACTATACTAGATTCTGATGACATATATGACTAATAACAATAGAAATAGTTAAGTTGGAGACGCACTTGCTCGCAACCAAAAGCAGCTCCATACTAAATGCCAAACTAAACTGATAGAGTAACCTCCAAACCAGTTCAACTTCAAAACTCAGTGTTTTAATACCTTCACATAACTATTTACCTTTATTTTCACATCGTCTGTTGTGAGCATTGTTTAATGTCGAACTCCTGTAGTTAAAGCTAACTGTGAGTGCACAAGAATCTTATGCGTCAAATCGTATTGGACAATATTATTATGATGTAGTTTAAAGTGAGGCTAGCCTTGTCTGGTATCATGTGTCATCAGGTTGAAATGAGCAGGCTCTAATCCTGGATTTTATTTCAAAACACAGATGACTTTCTTTTGTAAACATTTAGCACTGCACGAAGTATGACTGTACTCATGAAAGGGAAACTGGAAAGGAACTTATGGCATGATGAATTGCAGGTTGCCAATTTTTATTTTAAAACTCTATTGAAACAAGTGACACAAAAAAAGAGAGTAAATCCAGGGAAACTAAACTACTTCTTTAAACCAAACTGTTAATTTCTCCACACCTTACCCTTTGAGCCCTATACGTACTGTGTACTGTGTCCATCATGCCAGATACTGTAATGCACTGTCTCCCCATCAAAGCCAGATTGGTGCTTTTTTTAAAATTAATGGGATGTGCAAGTCAATATTTATTGCCCATCACTAATTAACCAGATAGCAGTTAAGAGTCATGGGCGGCACGGTGGCACAATGGTGTGGCACGGTGGCACAGTGGTTAGCACTGCTGCCTCACAGTGCCAGAGACCCGGGTTCAATTCCCGACTCAGGCGACTGACTGTGTGGAGTTTGCACATTCTCCCCGTGTCTGCATGGGTTGCTCCGGTTTCCTCCCACAGTCCAAAGATGTGCAGGTCAGGTGAATTGGCCATGCTAAATTGCCTGTAGTGTTAGGTAAAGGGGTAAATGTAGAGGAATGGGTGGGTTGCGCTTCGGCAGGTCGGTGTGTACTTGTTGGGCCGAAGGGCCTGTTTCCACACTGTAACTAATCTAATGAAAGAGTCAACCACGTTGTTGTGGTCTGGAGTCACATGTAGGTCAGACCAGGTAAAGGTGGCAGATTTCCTTCACTAAAGGGTGTTAATGAACCAGATGGGTTTTTCCAACAATTTGCAACAGTTTCATAGTCCACATTAGACTCTTAATCACAGATATATTTTAGTTGAATTCAAATTCTTCCATGGCAGCTAGGATTCCAGGTACACAGAATGTTACCTGGGTCTCTGGACTAATAGTTTCGCGGCAATACTACTAGACCATCGTTTCCCCTCTACTTGTCATGGTGATTGTTGATTACCCCACTACCTCACATTACCTCATTTGCTCCTAAGCTCTGTCATTTCACCCCTTTACATTTGATTTTCCTGCTTCATTACACATCCCAGCATGCTGCCTCCAAATAGCACAATTGAGTGCCCAGATTCCCTACCTCAGCAGTGGCTCCTGATAAACCCCGCTTTGACATTTAAAATGAGCTGACTCTCGGACTAACACTCTTTGTGACCCACCCCTTGACTGACCTGAATGAACAGCCCTATCTAATGACTAATCACAAACCTGGCTGAAATCTGTTAAGCTCCCCAAGGGACTTACTAGACTGTTTGCACCAGATCTACAGGGTTGACTGGGGTTAATTCCCCAGAATATAGAGGTACTGATCCCTCCACGCTGTCCTCCTCAAGTGATTGAATGACTGTGTCCAAGACCCTGGATGGGAACCCTTGACTTACTGCACTGAAACCCCTGACCAAAGATTGTTTCCCTTGACTTCAGTGAGGACTACATCAATTAAACTTTGAGACATGTTGGTGCATATACATTGTGTTCGCTGCTTAGTCTGCTGGCAGGAACTTGTCCAATCCACTTATGATTCTGTATTTTAATGCCACACTTTGGAACACACTGGCACTGATCATTGGAATGCTGCTGCCAGATCACTTTTTACACTGGGACGGGCACCAAGCTCATGAATTCAACTAAGGTGCATCTCTTTGGGGCTCCTCGCTTGGTCTATTACTTTTTGCCTACTTTGAAATTTTCAACATCGCTCTCTCACTTTGCCTTTTGGTGTTTGCCCCCTCAGTCCTAGAGCTTAAACGGTCTTCTCTTTTGACTTGCCTTTTAGCATCGACACAAAGTCAAGCAACTTGTCATGGTTATCAGCAGTGACCAGTCAAGGGAGGAGTGAAATGGGAAAGGCCTGCATATGGGGGCAGTCAGGGTGGGAACCATCAATCAATGTTAAAACTGAAAAACCTAGAGAGTCTTGGCACTACTTTCCAAATGGGACCTCCAAATCAGGTGTTGGCTGCAGAGTCCTGACAGGGTTTTGAGTTTCAATTATGCCCACTGACAATGGCCTTTACAAAACATAGACTGGAGGGCAAGCTGAGCCTGCAAGGGCAACCAGCACCTGCAGAATGCATAATACTGGACACTGACATGCAATAAATAGTAATTGCAAGAACACATCATTGTTTCTTCCACAAGACACAGATGTCTCTAACTCCCTGGTAACTATCAAGGTGTGCCAACGACGAGGTATGTCAGTACTTTTATCCCGATGACTAGACTATTCTCAACAAATAACAATTATACATAAGTGCAGAATGTGAAACCAATATCATGTGAATTATTTACAAATGAAATTTAAAATTTAAAAAAACACCCATGCCACCTCAGTGCTGTCAATACATCTTAAATTAATGGCAATGGAGTTGGGAAGGAAAGTTTTGACTGTGATGTACAGTCTCTCTGTTTATCCAGCTGGGTTTAAGAGAACCTGCCTGTAGCTACAGCGTTGTTAGTTAATGGTGAGTTTCATGGAATACATGCATTTTCTGACCATAATGTCAGGCCTTTAAATTTTAATTGTAATTATGTGGGAAAAAGTTGGTAACGGCAGAGACTTCTAGTATTGCTTTCAGGAATGAAATGCCACTGGCAACATTCCATTCTGTGAATCTATAACAGCAACCTTTGCTTTGCATCCAGGTGTTAAAGCTCACACTTGACTTTGAATGAGTTTTGACTTGGTCCCTGTCTCATGACAACTGGGTCACATGAGCTTATGAAATGACAGAATTTAGCAGAAATTTAAAACAACAACATCCATTATCCCCCTTTCAACCCTCCGCAGATAATATGCCAGATATTATGATTCCAACTGATGTTATGCGTGGACAGGTCAGAGCCCAGACTGATATCTGGCTTGATAGGTCAGATCAAACTTGAAGAGGGTGTAGTGTAATGTCATTGGGTTAGTAATCAGCATTCCAGCTAAAGTTGCTCTTCTGTGCAGATCTCAGAGGTCCATGTACAGTAGTGATCCCTGGAACCTAAATTCAGTGCTGCAAACGGCATTAGGACAATGGTCTCTGTGTACAGATCCTTGGAACAGGTGAAAGTGAGGACTGCAGATGCTGGAAACCAGATTCTAGATTAGAGTGGTGCTGGAAAAGCACAGCAGTTCAGGCAGCATCCGAGGAGCAGGAAAATCTACGTTTTGGGCAAAAGCCCGTCATCAGGAATAGAGGCAGAGTGCCTGCAGATGGAGAGATAAATGTTTAATATCACGACATTGCGAGGAATCCAGTACCCCAGGCTAATGTTCTTGGGAATAAAAAAATGCATTGCAAATGCTGGAAACAAAACAAAAACAGAAATTGCTGGTGAAACCCAGCACATCCAGCAGTGTCCGTGGGTAGAAAGCGTAGTTAATGTTTCTAGTGACTCTTTATTAGAACTCAGTTACTGCCAGACATACTGAGTTTTGACAGCAATTTCCATTTTTGTTAGTATTCTGGGGACAATGGATCAAATCCCACCATGGTGAATGTTGAAATTTGAATTCAATAAAAATCTGAAATTAAAAGCTAGACTAATGGCTACTGTGTAACCATTGTCAATTGTCATAAAATACAGCTGGTTAAAATCATGTCTTTCAGGGAAAGTAATCTGCCATTCTGGGCTATATGTGACTCCACACTCAGAGCAATGTGGTTGACTCTTCACTGCTCCCTGTGTAATAAGGCTGTGGTGTCTAAGTGTCATGAGTGAATATTAAAAAAAATTTTGGTTTCAACAAAGTTGAAACACAAACACATAATGCTGCACATTTTGTTCTATCAATAAAATAGAAGTTTATTACCCAAAAGAAATGAAGGTAAAGTAGAATAAATCAAACTATTCATATAACACATATAACACATTTAAATTTACACAGAAAAATAAAATCCCATTAATCCCAATAGCATTCCATTACCGTACTCAAATGCTGGAGAGAATGCCCTACTCTATCCCATATGTTTTGACTTAGCGGTGGCTTCAAAATTCCCAAGTGGGAGAACCTGATAATAAAAGCAAAATACTTCAGATGCTGGAAATCTGAAATGAAAACAGAGACTGCTGGTAAAACAGAACATATCTGGCAGCATTTCTGGAGAGAGAAACAGTGTAAACAGTGTTTCAAGTCCAATACATCTCTGCTGCCAAACTGTTCTGAAGTAGTCATACAGGTCTCAAAACATTAACTCTGTTTCTCTCTCCACAGATGCTGCTAGACCTGCTGAGTTTCTCCAGCATTCTCTGTTTTGGTTTGGAAGGCTCTTCAAAAATTCAAACTCATAAATACCAAAACATATATAAATTGCACATTTTACACATTGCACAGAATTGTTTTATTGTCATAGATTGTTTAAAACATAGGTATCTCATAAAATCTAGCAATCGTACTGATTGAAGTTGACTGAGAAAACGTTGTAAATGGGGCCTCCAAAATGGAGGTCACAGTGAGAAATGGTGGATCTATGCTGAGACAAGGAAGTTTATTTCAATCAATGCAGACTGTTGGCTCTTACTGTGTTCTGGTACAGTGGGTCCATGTTATTGTCTTCCCTGCATCATCCTACTTGAGTTTTTGTTCTTCCTCCCAAGATAATTAGCAGACCATAGGAGGTAATGACTGAGCCCTCATAATGATCTGTTTATGGAGTATGTAGTACAACACAACAATCTGAGATTACTTCTCTCCCAACTGCAACTGAATGGCTTCCACAGTGAACATGTTGCTGGAGAAGATGGTTTATATGCTCCATTATGTTATTTATGGCTTGTTTCATTATTGATCTGCTCCCTTGTGTGACAGGATGGCAGATGGGTGTCATAAACAATCTGTAGAGGGGATTGCCTTTGAGTTGACAACCTCTGGCTTTATTCTGAGGCCCAAACACAATAAGTAGGGAGAGTGTAAGAGGATTAAGGCACTGGATGCTGCCAGATTGGTAGGCATTTATTAGCATGAACTTCTTGGAGTGGACATACATAATACATGGTTAAAGAATGGTTTTGGTTTCTGTACCTCTTCCCCTTGAAATAAGGGATTCATAGAATCAAATAGTTGCAGTTAATGGTACCACAGATTTTTCTGGCAAATCCACACACCCTTTCATCCTGTTCTCCCATATTGAGGTTGAAGAGGATGAAGTTTCCTCGTTTGGAAAATTTGGCATCTGTCAGCTCTGGGAATGCTTCAAGGAACTTCATACTGTGATAATTTCACAATGTCAACTGCTGCCGTCTGGAAGTTTCAAGAGGCAAAAAAATTCAGGAGAATGACAACTTCCATTATCAGCCACTAGGAATGTCATCCTCTGTTGTGAAGCCTGAGGTCGGTTTCTTTCTTAGTGAATCCAAGCCACCTTAAGCATTCTTCCTAACATATTCAAATGAATGAGTATTGCTCACAGAATACCTGTGGTGTGTAAGGCCTTCATGTGCTTTGTACTTGTAGAGCTTGCCTCCTCTCTCCTCCATTCTATTTCTTGGCATCCTGCAGACATATAAAGCACTACAACCTCACCAGGTCCACTACTCTACCTTTCTGGTTGCTCCCAGAATCTTCTTTCAGAAGGAACTTTGGATGACAAGAGATGTGGAATATCTAGTCAAGAGGAAGAAGGAAGCTTACATAAGGTTGAGGAAGCAAGGATCAGATGGGGCTCGAGAGAGTTACAAGGTAGCAAGGAAGGAACTGAAGAATGGACTTAGAAGACCGAGAAGGTAAAAAAGTCTTGGCGGGTAGGTTTAAGGAAATCCCCAAGGCATTCTACTCTTGGATAAAGAACAAGAAGAGTGAGGGTAGGGCAAGAAAGGGAATAGGGATAATTAGATTAGATTCCCCATAGTGTGGAAACAGGCCCTTCAGCCCAACAAGTCCACACCGACCCTCCAGAAAGCAACCCACCCAGACCATTCCCCTAACTAATGCACCTAACACTACGGGCAATTTAGCATGGCCAATTCACCTAACCTGCGCATCTTTTGACTGTGGGAGGAAACCACCACAGGTATGGGTAGAATGTGCAAACTCCACACAGACAGCTGCCCGAGGCAAGAATTGAACCCAGGTCGCCTGGCACTGCGAGGCAGCAGTGCTAACCACTGAGCCACCGTTCCACCCCAAATAATCCAGGGAATTACAGACCAGTCAGTCTTACCAGTGGTGGGCAAATTATTGGAGAAAATTCTGAGAGACAGGATTTATGAATATTTGGGAAAGCATAGCTTGATTAGAGATAGTCAGCATGGCTTTGTGAGGGGGAGGTCATGCCTCACAAGCCTTATTGAAATATTTGAGGATGTGACAAAAACACAATAATGAAGGTAGAGCAGTGGATGTGGTGTACATTTTAACAAGGCATTTGATAAAGTTCCCCATGGTATGCTCATTCAGAAAGTAAGGAGACATGGGATATAGGTCAATTTGGCTTTCTGGATACAGAATTAGCTGGCCCAAAGAAGACAGAGGGTGGTAGTTAATGGAAAATATTCAGCCTGGAGCTTATGACCAGTGGTGTACCGCAGGGATGTGTTCCGGACCTCTGCTCTTTGTGATTTTTATAAATGACTTGGATGAGGAAGTGGAAAGGTCGGTTAGTAAGTTTGCTGATGACACAAAGGTTGGTAGAGCTTTGGACAGTGTGGAAGGCTGATGTAGGTTGCAATGCGACATTGACAGAATGCAGAGCTGGGCTGAGAAGTCCCAGATGGAAAAGTGTGAAGTGATTCATTTCAGAATATCGAATTTGAATGCAGATTACAGGGTTAAAGGCAAGTTCCCTGGCAGTGTGGAGGAACAGAGGGATCTTGGGATCCACATCCATAGATCCCTCAAAGCTGCCACCCAAGTTGTTAGGGTTTATAAGAAGACATATGGTATGTTGGCTTTCATTAGCAGGGGGAATGAAGTTTAAAAGTCACAAGGTTATGCTGCAGCTCTTATGAAGCCCTGGTTAGACCACACTTGGAATATTACGTTCAGTTCTGGTCACCTCATTATTGGAAGGATGAGGAAACATTTGAGGGTGCAGAGGAGATTTACCAGGATGCTGCCTGGACTGGAGAGCAGGTCTTATGAAGAAAGGTTGAAGGAGCCAGGGCTTTTCTAATTGGGGCAAAGAAAGATGAGAGGTGACTTAATAGGGGTGTACAAGTTGATGAGAGGCGTAGATAGAATGGATAGCCAGGGACTTTTTCCCAGGGCAGAAATGGCTATCATGCGGGGACATAATTCTAAGGTGACTGGACGAAGGTTTCAGGGAGATGTCAGAGGTTGGTTCTTTACACAGAGAGTAGTGGGCGCTCTACGATCAGTGGCAGTAGAGTCAGGTACATTACAGACATTTATAGACTTGTGAAGGCACATAGATGATAGTAAAATGAAGGGTATGTGGGTTAGTTTGATCTTAGAGTAGGATAATAGGTCGGCACAACATTGAGGGAAGAAGGGCCTGTACTATGCTATACTGTTCGATGTTCTCTGGTCTTCTTCCATCCACCAAACAGCTCCAGGAACGCCAAGCAGTGCTCCCACCAAATCAAAAACATCTGATTTGAAACTCAGTCTGTTGAATAGGCCTTGTACAGGTAGACCCATCTTGTCTCCCTCTAATTGTATTTCAAAGAATGATGTGCCAAATTGCTGCAGAGACTATAGCATTACATTGTTTAGAATCTTGGCATTACATTGGCCTGCTGAAGAATACTGACTGCAAAAGGTCTCCTGACACGCAAAGGTATGAACTAATGTGTGCACTCCCCCTACTGCAATGCTCCAAGGGTATAGGCAAAACTGCAAAAGCTGTTATTGGCCTTGAACTGCTAGTGCTCCAGGCAATTTTGAGTCCAATTTACATTCCAGAATGAGACACATCAGAATATGTTGTATGTTTATAGTTAAATGACTCTTGGATCTAGCATGTATGTCTGAAATGTACAACTAAAAAGAAAATTGCAGATCCTGGCGATCCAAACCAAAAATTGAAAGTACCGAAAATATACTGTTGGTAAGTTAGCATGTCATAGTGCCATAGAGGTACACAGCATGGAAACAGACTCTTCATTCCAAGTTGTCCATGCTGACTAATGTCCTAATCAAGTCCCATTTGCCAACATTTGATACATATCCCTCCAAACCCTTCCTATTCATATACCCATCCAGATGCCTTTCAAATGTTGCAATTCTACCAGTCTCCACCACTTCTTCTGGCAGCTCATTCCATACATAAACCACCCTCTGCGTGAAAAGGTTGCCCCTTAGTTCCCTTTTAAATCTTTCCCCATTCACCTTAAACCTATGCCATCTTATTTTGGACTCCCCTATGCCCGGGAAAAGACTTTGTCTATTTACCCTATCCATGCCCCTCATGATTTTATAAACCTCCATAAAGTCACCCTCAGCCTCTGATACTTCAGGGAAAATAGCCCCATTCTATTTAGCCTCTCACTATAGCTGAAACACTCCAATCCTGGCAACACTCTTGTAAATCTATTCTGAACCCTTTCAAGTTTCACAACATCCTTCCTACAGCAGGATGACCAGAATTGCATGCAGTATTCCAAAATGGCTTAACCAATGTCCTGTACAACCGCAACCTGACCTCCCAACTCCTCTATTCAATGCACTGACCAATAAAGACAAGCATAGCAAATGCCTTCACAACTATCTTACCTACCTGTGACTCCACTTTCAAGGAGCTAGGATGCTCACTTCAAGGTCTTGTTGTTAAGCAACATTTCCTAGAACCTTACCATTAAGTTTATAAGTCCTGCCCTGACTTGCCTGTCCAAAATGCAGCACCATGCATTTATCTAAATTAAACTCCATCTGCCACTCCTATGCCTATTAGCCCATCTGATCAAGATCCCACTGTAATCTGAGGTAACCTTTTCACTGTCTATTCCACCTCCAATTTTGGTGTTTACGCAAACTCACTAACCATACCTCCTATGTTCTCATCTAAATCATTTACACAAATGATGAAAGGCACTAGACCCAGCACCAATTCTTGTGGCACACCACTAGTCACAGGCCTCCAGTCTGAAAAACAACCCTCTACCACCACACTCTGCCTTCTACCTTCGAGCTAGTTCTGTATCCAAATAACCACTTGTCTATGTGATCTAACCTTGATAACCAGTCTACCATCAGGAACTTTGTTGAATGCCTTCCTAAAGTCCATATAGATCAGCTCTGCCCTCATCAATCCTCTTCATTACTTCTTCAAAAAAACTCAATCAAGTTCGTGAGACATGATTTCCCTTGCACAAAGCCATGTTGACAATCCCTAATCAGTCCTTGCCTTTCCAAATAAATGGAAATCCTGTCCCTCAGGATTCCCTCCAATAACTTGTTCACCACCAATGTCAGGCTCATCGGTCTATAGTTCCCTGGCTGCTCCTTAACCACCCTTCTTAAACTGTGGCACTGTGTTAGCCAACCTCCAGTCTTCTGGCACCTCACCTGTGACTATCGATGATATAAGCATCTCAGCAAGGAGCACACTAATCAGTTCCCTAGCTTGCCACAGAGTTCTAGGGTACACCTGGTCAGACCCTGGGGATTTATCTACCTTTAGGCGTTTCAAGACACCCAGCACCTCTTCCTCTGTAAGATGGACATTTTTCAAGATGTAACTATCTATTTCCCACATTCTGTATCTTCCATGTCCTTCTCCACAGTAAACACTGATGTAAAATACTCATTTAGTATCTCCCCCATCTCCTGTGGTTCCACACATGGGCTGCCTTGCTGATTTTTGAGGGGTCCTATTCTCTCCCTAGTTACCTTTTTGTCCTTAATGTATTTATAAAATCTCTTTGGATTATTCTTAACCCTATTTGCCAAAGCTATCTCTTGTTCCCTTTTAGCCCTCCTGATTTCCCTTTTGAGTATACTCCTACTGCCTTTACACTCTTCTAAGGATTCACTTGAATTCTGCTGCCCATACCTGACATATGCTTCCTTCTTCTTCTTGACCAAGACCTTAATTTCTCTGGTCATCCAGCATTCCCTATACCTACTAGCTTTGCCTTTCACCCTAACAGAAACATACTGTCTCCGGACTCTCATTAACTCATTTTTGAAGGCTTCCCATTTTTCAGCCATCTCTTACCTGCGAACATCCTCACCCAATCAATTTTTGGAAGTTCTTGCCTAATACCATCAAAATTGGCCTTCCTCCAATTTAGAACTTTAACTTTTGATTCCAGTCTATCCTTTTCCATCACTATTTTAAAACTAATAGAATTATGGTCACTGGCCCCAAAGTGCTCACTTGCCCTGCCTTTTTTCCCAAGAGTAGATCAAGTTTTGCATCATCTCTAGTAGGCACACATTCCCTTCAACTGTCAGCCTTGCCCTTCACCCTAACAGGAATATACAATTTCTGGACTCCCATTATCTCATTTTCGAAGGCTTCCCATTTTCAAGCCATCCCTTTACCTCAAACATCCATTCCCCCAATCAACTTTTGAAAGTTCTTGCCTAATACTGTCAAAATTGGCCTTCATCCAATGGCCCTGTCTGTTTGACTTACTCCTTTTCCCAAGTGTACCAGTCTCAGACTCATCTCTTTCTTCACTGTCTCCTTGGGTCCCTGCTCCCTCCCAATTAGTTAAAATGCTCCCAGACTGCTCTCACAAATCTCCCTGCCACTATATTAGTCCCCTTCCAATTCAGGTACAATCTATCCTTCTTATACAGGTCACTTCTACCCCAGAAGACATTCCAATGATTCAAAAATGTGAATCCTTCTCCTCTGCATAAACCCCTCAGTCACACATTCACCTGCTCTATCCTCCTTGTCGAGAGCTGGTCTCTCCTCCACTTCCTTTTCTGCACTGAGGTGACTCCAGATAAGGAGAATGTGCTAATGGTATTCTTCAGGCTTTGCTTGTCTGTTGCCACTGTGGGGACTGGGCAATGTAGCAATATTTTTACTTCAGTTTTCTTGAATCCTTTATTAGTTGTCCCTATTTAAAAAGGGTTATTTTCATTTGGTTTCCATTTGACTGAGGCAACAGTGTCCCCTTGTGGTTTTATTAAGAATATGCACCTGTAGGGAGTCTGTTCTCTTCCCTGGCTTCATCTACACTCAGATAGCCCTGGAAAAAGAGTATGTAATATCAACTGTTTGAGACCTGATCCCAAGACACAATACTGCTGTTCAAATTTTGCAAGTTTTATTTGTTTTGTGGTTTCAATTTCTATTTAAAAAAAACTACAGTTGCTGCAAACCTCAAATAAAAGCAAAATGTCCTGGAAATATTCAAGCAGTTCTGCCCACATCCACACAGAAAGAAATAGAACTAATGTACTAAAATCCCTACAGTGCAGATAGAGGTCATGTGGCCCATTAAGTCCATGCGCTGATCCTCTGAACAGTATCCCATCCTATCCCTATATTGCCACATTTACTATTTTAACCCACCTAGCCTACGCACTACAGGGCAATTTAGCATGGCCAATCCACCTAACCCGCACATCTTTGGATTATGGAAAGAAACTGGAGCATCCAGAGAAAACCCACTCAAACAGAGGGGTAAACCTGCAAACTCCACACAATAACCCAAGATTGGAATTGAATCCAGTTCCCTGCTGCTGGTGAGGCAGCAGTGCTAAGCATTGTGTCACCCCAAGGAGCAACTAGGAGCTACTGGAAGCAATTAACAGATCTGATTTCCAACAAGTCAACGTTTCAATTATGGTTATTTACTCTCGAGCAGATGTAATAACCAGCTACTTTGGGCTCCCTGGGAAGTTCAGTAAAGCAAACAGCAAGGAATCCACTGTTTCTATCATAGCTTCTTTATATTGTGTAGACAAAATACAGATTGATTGCTTTCCAAATACTGCCAACCATCTAGTCTGTTAACATGGCAGGCTGTCATTGTAATTAATAGACCTTAAGAGCAATTTATCTCAAAATGATGGCCATTTCTGGTCTCCTGCAGTCTTCCAAGCTCAATGTGAGCTTGAGGAGCAGTGTTTCCTCTTTTGACCATGCACTTTACATCCTTCTGGATTCAATTTCGACAGCAATGAGTCTGTAATCTATGTAACCTCATGTGGTGTTTCCGTACTAGACTGTTGTTGCTCTCATTGTTGCTTTCTTACTGCAATTCCTCTTTGTATCATTCATTTACTCCTCCTCTACACTCATCTTTTGATTGTGTGTGTACTGGTTCTGCGCTCCAGCAATTCTTTTTTGTCATGTTCCACCTTTCTGACCTAACACAGTTCATTCCCTGCTCTGAGGATCACTGGATCCGAAACGTTAACTCTGCTGTCTCTGCACAGATGCTGTCAGACCTGCTGAGTTTATTCAAAAGTTTCCATTTTTATTTATTTCTCTCTCGCTGGGCTCCATCTTGATCTAACCCCCTCACTCCTTTGCGCCCCCAGCCCGTCATGAGCGCAAATGCCACCTTTTCCTCTGCATCAGTTCTGAAGAAGGCTCTCTGCCTTTATTCCTGATGAAGGGCTTTTGCCCGAAACGTCGATTTTGCTGCTCCTCGGATGCTGCCTGAACTGCTGAGCTCTTCCAGCACCACTAATCCAGAATCAGTTCTGAAGAGCCGTTAGACTTGCAGGGTTCCGCTCGACTACCTCCCCACTAATGATGTCAGACCTGCTGAGTCTCTCCAACAACTTCTGCTTTAGTTTCATTCTCTTTTTTCCCCAACTCACACAAAGGTATTTCCCTGAGCACTTGTTTCTAAAACAGAATTTCAAACATTAAGACTGTTCCTCCTTCACAGATGATACAGACATAAGCGACACGTTAAGTCACAACACATCAGTTGGCGCCTTCGACTTCCGGCGCATCTGAATGACGTCGGTGACGTGTTGGAGAGGCGCCGGTTTGACCCTGGGCTGAGGTTGGGTGGGGGAGGGAGGAGGAAGATGTCTGAGGGCAAAGGTCGAAGCCGAGCTCCTTATCCCAGCGGGGGATCGCAGCGCCCTGTTGCCGGCACCTCCAACGGCACCATGGCCGGAGCCGGAGCTCCGCAGCGCGGCAGGAGGAACTCGGCCGTCTCGGATTGCGTCATGACCGAGGATGAAGAGCTGGCCGACGGCGCCATCCCGTATGGGGCCCGGGATGATGACCCGAACCGCCGGAGGATGCTGAGGCACCAGTACCGGGAGCTCATCAACAGCGTCCAGCGTGAGTGAGCAGGCCCGGCCCCCGCACCTCCCCCCCCCCCCCCCCCCCCCGGCCCCCGCACCTCCTGTTCTCACTCTCACCAGGAGACCCTGGGTCGCCCCCCTCCCCCGTGAACTCCAGTAGGAAACATGTCAGAACAAATAATAATAGACTTTGGTGCTGACACTCAAACATTGATGTATAAATATCACGGGCCAGTTTGATACCCCGTTACCTGTACCTGCATCTTTGTTATTGAGAATAGGCTGTTCTTTGTTTGAGTAGGCTTGCCCTTTATAATAGAGCTTATCAATAAGTTCCACTTGGTTAGACTTGAACAATAACACCACGTTCGAGCGGGAGATTTAGGTTCAATTCCCATCTGCTCCAGGGATGTGTAGTACAATCTCTGGGGAGGTTGATTTTAAAAATAGCTGAAGCTGCTAGTTTGTAGCTTTCATGAAAAAGTGTGTCATTGCAGAATATGATTCTGAAAGCTGGTCAGATTTATCCACCATACCAGTTCAGTTGCTTACCCACTATCCTCATGTGGTTACCAATCTGGTTTTGTGAAATAAAAGTGGTGTGAACAGTTTCCTCATCCAATGTTAGTGGAATCTGGAATTCTCTTGTTTACTCCACTGGATCTGATCTGTTTTTGCTTAGACCATAATTTACGACACTGGAGGTGAGTCTATGATCCATTTTCCTCTGTTGGTTTCACAGTTCCTCAAGCACCTGCTGCAAGATCTCCATTCTCTTCTAAAACATAAGTGTTGATGTGAATCAGGATTCTTGGCTCAATTTTGTTCCCAAATGAATTTTCCCCATCTATTGTTATGCTTCCCTCCCTTGCACCAAGGGACATTGATCAGCCACAGCTGCAAATTTGGCAGAAGTTCTGCCACTCCTAATGAATTGGAGTTCTTTCATGAGGAATCTTTTGCATCACATTGTTAATTTGTTGTTTTCATTTCTAATGGATGTCATGAATGGACATGAATTTCTCAAACGTAAGCATTAACTGTTTCCAGTGCCCTAAGTTATCTAAATTCTTGTTTATATGTTTGTATCCTGTAATTACATCATCTATTCCCTATCTTTGTAGTCTTCTGTAGTGTTGGAATCAAGTAATCCACAGATTTTTGATTTGCATTCTCCCCCTCAATTTTTGCAGAAAATCGAGAGGACATGATCAGACCCAACAGCAATAAATTAACAGAAGCACTTGAAGAAGCGAACAAGCTGTTTTCCAATGGTAAGTGCTGTATTAATTCTGTGTACATGTATACAAATGAGAGGTTGTAATGCAGTGAAATTCAAAAATAAAAAGTTGGTTTGAGACACAAAAAATGAACATGCTAGTACAGCACCAGTAAGTTTCCTGTTCAGGCCATATCTAAAAATATCAGACTACATCTTGGTTAAGGTTATCAAAGAAACTATGGCCACTGGTGTACAATTTTGTTTTCTTACCTAATTTCCTCCGTATTTTGGTATTTGTCACCATGAACCTATCGGGTATAAATATCCAGTAGCTGAATGACTTTTTGTACAGAGACCTCATACGGCTTTGAACACTGCACACTACTTGAAAATTTAAATTATGCCTTATTATGTATCTTTCAGTTCGACAGACACGTGAAGCAGCTTTGGATGCGCAGTTTCTGGTGCTTGCAACAAACCTGGGTCAAGAGAAAGCTAATCAGTTACACACAGACATGATGGTTTTTGACCCATCTGTCTTTGCAGAGGAACTAGTAAGTTTTGATTGCATGCAAAAGTATTGGAAAAATAAATTGAAAAACTTTCAAATTCATCCCATACGTCAAGCTTGAAACACGTTTAAACTCTATTTTTTTCGTTTTGTACTTAGCTTGCATAATTAACATTATTAGAGTCAATAATGACTGTAACTGATAACTGTATATATCCAATAACTTTGACATTTGTGTGATTTGGTAAATAATTTATGGTCTTGACTTTTAGAGTAGTAGAATATTTGATTTATTTTAAATCAAAGTATTTATTTCTAATAATTTCCGGTCTTTTTTGTACACAAGATTACTTCACAAAGATTAAAAGCATATAGTAACGATCTTCATTTCCTAGAGAAATAGAAGGACTTTTTGCTGGTTTTATGTTTTAATCAATAAGATTATTATGACCTTGATGTTTAAATTGAATACTGATATTATCACCTCCTTTCATATAGTATGTATCGCTAGATTAGGAGGAGGAATGCATAGCTGGAAAACAGAATCTAAAATCTGCTATTTTTACCACAAGGAATTTGTTTATTATGATTGGAATAAAAACTAATGTATAAATCACAATTTCACAAGTTATTTTAACAGTTAATAGCCACAACGAAATACTTTGTTTTTCTCTTCACAGAATTTAAATGCCAATTCTAATACTGTTGGATATAAATTACTTTTGTGCAGTTAACATTCATGGGCTTGAACCGACTCGAAACTGAAGGGAGTGATGATGACGATGAATCTGCAGGGTGGCTTCCAAAAGATGCCTGGACTAAACTTGGAAAAGAAGCTGAGAAATATTTTAAAAGAGCTCCGACCTTTCATTTTATGTAAGTTGAGTGCATTTTTCTCCTGTTACTGTTGACAATTCAGACTACTTAAGAAGACTTGTAGCTCAGGTTGTGGATGAGGTTATTGGCTTGCTTGCTGAACTGCTAATTTTGTTTGCAGATGTTTCATCACCTTGCTAAGTAACATCGTTAGTGCGCCTCCAGTGAAGCTTTGGTGTTCTGTCCTGCTTGCTGTTTGTGTATCCAGTTCTGCTGGGGTTGGTGGTGTCATTTCTGGTTTTGTTGTTGGTTCTGTTTCTTAATTATGTGGGGTCCAACTCTAGATGTTTGTTAATGAAGTTCCTGGTTGAGTGCCAGGCTCCCAAGAATTCCCATACGTGTCTTTGTTTGGCTTGTCCTCGGATGGATATGTTGTCCCAATCGAATTGTTGTCCTTTTATTGTCCATGTGAAGTGATATAAGTGATAGCTGGTCATGCATCTTGGTGGCTAGTTGGTGTTTATATACCCTGGTGGCTAATTTCCTTCCTATTTGCCCCATGAGTGATTTTGGCAGTCTTCATGTCGTATTTTGGATATAACATTGGTCCTGTTGATTGTGGATAAAGGATCTTTTTGTACTTATTTGTCGTAGTAGGTTGTGGGCTACCATGATCCCCAGGGGTTGGAGTAGTGTGGTGGTCATTTCTGATATGTCCTTAATGTATGGTAGTGTGGCCATTTGTGCCTTCCTGTCACGTGGGTATCGGCAGACTGCGCTTTTTGGGTACCAACATTGTGTAGGTGTTCGTCTTCTGCTTTGCACAGCTCCAGGGTGCTGCGGTGTGTTGTGGCTCGCCTCAACAGTGTTCTGTGTTCTGATGCATCTCTGTTTGTAGGTGTTGGGATGGTTGCTTTTGAGAACTTGGTCTGTGTGGATAGCCTTCCTGTGTATGCTGGTCTGGAGCTCCCCATTGGCTTTGCATTCAACCATTACGTCTAGGGATGGCAGTCGGTTGTTTTTTTTTCTTCCTTGGTGGCATTCCTGAAGAAGGGCTTATGCCCGAAAAGTCGATTCTCCTGCTCCTTTGATGCTGCCTGACCTGCTGCGCTTTTCCAGCTCTGATCTCCAGCATCTGCAGTCCTCACTTTCTCCTAGAAATTTATGCCAGTAAGGATGTTGTTTTATGAGTTGATGGGTTTCCTCCAGCTGTGAGCGTTTGATGACAGAGGTATCATCTACATAGCGGATCCACAATTTTGGCTGGATAGTGGGCATTGCTGTCTGTTCTAGTCTTTGCATGACATCCTCCGCTATTAATCCTGATATTGGTGATCCCATGGATGTTCCATTGATTTATTTGTATACCTGGGAGTGAAACTGTGGGTCTGAGAGGAGGCCCCCGATTTGTGTACTTTGGGAATCCATTGAAACAGGGTGTGTTGGATCGCTCTGGCTTCATTTTTTGGAGATCAGTTAATTTCCCCTGTCTTGTCTTGTGTAGATTTCTTCAGGTAACTATGATGCGTATTGCAGTTGCGGTGTTGGATCTGTTGCCATCTATTGGTAGGTGTCGGTATCTGCTGGTAGTGTGTTCGCTTTCTCCATGTATTGTGCTCTGTTCAGTATGATGGTCATGTGTCCTTTGTCTGCTGATAGGATTACGATGTTTTTGTTCCTCATGAGTCCTTCTGGGCTTTCCTCTCTTGTGTGTTGAGGGTGATTCCTTCTCTCTTTCTGCTTAGCATTGGGTACACTGTCTAGATAGTTTGTTGAGTTTCCTCTGTGAGTCCTCTGTTCTTGAGAGTGGCTTCTAATGCCGCTAGAAGGTCCATTTTATTGGTGTCTCTTTGGTTGTAATTCAGTCCGCATACCAGTATGGCTCTTTGGTATCTGTTATTGATTGGTGTGAGAGGTTTTTATCCAAGTGTATGATTTGTTTGTGTTGACGCTGTGGATGAGTTAGTTTCTTCTGTAGGGTTAGTCTTTTCTTTGTCTTGGTCTTCCATTGTTTCATGCAGATGGCTAGTTCTAGTGTAGTTGTACCGTTCGTGCTTGGTCGAGTTGGTGTACAAAGTTTTTTGGCACATGAATTCCTGCTCATCTTTGTGGAGGCAGTTGTGGGTATCATTAACCACTACTCATAGCATTCTGCGGCTGTTGTGTTCTGCTATTTTCCGCGCTAATTGGATGTTGAGAGGTTGTGTATATATATTGTACGTTGTGGTCACACCTGTTTTCTGATACATTCATGCAGGAAGTGGAGTTTGTCATGTGTAGCGCTGTCAGATGGCAGAGGTTTCCCATCGTCAGACTGTTTCAGAGTGTTGTGCCTGGAGTTGTTGAGAGTATTCATGAAGATTTGTAGTTCAGGTTGTGGATGAGATTATTGACTTGCTTGCTGAGCCGTTAAGTTTGTTTGCAGCTGTTTCATCACCATGCTAGGTTACATCATCAGTGCGCCTCCGGTGAAGCGTTGGTGTTCTGTCCCACTTATTATTTACGTGTCTGGTTCTGCTGGGGTTGGTGGTGTCATTTCCAGTTTTGTTGTTGGTTCTGTTTCTTAGTGGTTGGTATGTGGGGTCCAAATCTGCAGGTTTGTTAATGGAGTTCCGGTTGAATATCAGGCTTCCAGGAATTCCCAAGTCCCTGTTTGTCCCATTCAAATTGGACAAGCCAATGTATCCATCTAGGAATGCCAAACAGAGACGAGGGAATTTCTGGAAGCCTGACACTCAACCCAGAACTGCATTAACAATAATGTAGATTTGGCCCCAAATACTAACCAGTAACTAACAGAACCAACAAAAACAACCAGGAATGACACCATCAACCCCAGCAGAACCAGACACAAAAATAGCAAGTGGGACAGAACACCAGTGCTTCACTGGGGGTGCACTGATGATGTTGCTTAGCATGCTGGTAAAACGTCTGTGAACAAACTTACTAGCTCAGTGAGCAAGTCAACAGCTTCACTTGTGATAATGCCAACCTTGTAGTATTGCATTGGCTGTCATGTTTTATTGGTGTGATAACCTCAATTCATAATCTCAGTAAAATAAGTTATGTGGAATGCTGTGCAAGTTTACTTTAAACATTATTGTCTTATGATCTAGGCTGGGGTCATTCAAGAGTGAACCTCCAGTTCCACGACAGAGAACTGAGAGACAGAAGAGAGCCCCAACAAAAGAAGAACATAGAATAATGCCAACTCAGGTTTGTTTTATTTTTTAATGTTTCACTGTCAATCTGCATTTCATTGTTTCCATGCCAGAGTTCAGGCTGTCTTCTCAACAAAACCTTTTGGATTACATGTGGACCAACAGAGATACAAATTGTGTTGTGTAAGGCAATCACACAAATGTGAAATTCTCTATCTGGTCTTTGTGATAACACAGTAAGTTCTGGACAGGGGAAACATAAACTTAGCCAGCACTTCTAAACTTCCTTTTTTTTTCTTTTAATTCACGGGATGTGGGCAGTACTGACCAGGCCAGCATTTATTACCCATCCCTAATTGCCCACAGGGCAGTGTAAGAGTTAACCACATTGTCATGGGTCTGGGGTAATTTGCAGACCATATCAAGTAAGGATGTCAGTTTCCTTCCCTAAAGGACATTAGTGAACCAGGTGGGATTTTCTGATAATCGAGAGTCATTTCATGGTCACCAATAGACTAATTCCAGATGATTGTGGAATTCAAATTCCACCATCTGCCGTGGCAAGATTCGAACCTGGGTGCCCAGACATTGCCAGGATCTCTGGATTAATAGTGTACCAATAATACCACTGGGACATCATCTCCTCTGAATTATTATTTGCTTTTTTTCCTTATGTGATCCGGAACCACATGCCATAGTGTTAAAGGTTTAGATGGAGAGAAATTTCTTAAGTGGGTACAAGACGATTTTCTGATTCAGTATGTGGATGTACCTACGAGAGGTGCAAAACTTGACCTACTCTTGGGAAATAAGGCAGGGCAGGTGACTGAGGTGTCAATGGGGGAGCACTTTGGGGCTTGTGACCATAATTCTATTCGTTTTAAAATAGTGATGGAAAAGGATAGACCAGATCTAAAAGTTGAAGTTCTAAATTGGAGAAAGGCCAATTTTGACGGTATTAGGCAAGAACTTTCAAAAGCTGATTGGAGGCTGATGTTTGCAGGCAAAGGGATGGCTGAAAAATGAGATAACAAGAATCCAGAGAAAGTATATTCCCGTCAGGGTGAAAGGGAAGGCTAGTAACTATAGGGAATGCTGGATGACTAAAGAAATTGAGGGTTTGGTTAAGAAAAAGAAGGAAGCATATGTCAGGTAAAGACAGGATAGATCGAGTGAATCCTTAGAGTATAAAGAAAATAGGAGTATACTTAAGAGAGAAATCAGGAGGGCAAAACGGGGACATGAGATAGCTTTGCCAAATAGAATTAAGAAGAATCCAAAGGGTTTTTACAAATATATTAAGGACAAAAGGGTAACTAGGGAGAGAATAGGGCCCCTCAAAGATCAGCAAGGCGGCCTTTGTGTGGAGCCACAGAAAATGGGGGAGATACTAAATGAATATTTTGCATCAGTATTTACTGTGGAAAAGGATATGGAAGATATAGACTGTATGGAAATAGATGGTGACATCTTGCAAAATGTCCAGATTACAGAGGAGGAAGTGCTGGATGTCTTGAAACGGTCAAAGGTGGATAAATCCCCAGGACCTGATCAGGTGTATCCGAGAACTCTGTGGGAAGCTAGAGAAGTGATTGCTGGGCCTCTTGCTGAGATATTTGTATCATCGATAGTCACAGGTGAGGTGCCGGAAAACTGGAGGTTGGCAAATGTGGTGCCACTGTTTAAGAAAGGTGGTAAGGACAAGCCAGGGAACTATAGACCGGTGAGCCAGACCTTGGTGGTGGGCAAGTTGTTGGAGGGAATCCTGAGGGACAGGATGTACATGTATTTGGAAAGGCAAGGACTGATTCGGGATAGTCAACATGGCTTTGTGCGTGGGAAATCATGTCTCACAAACTTGGTTGAGTCTTTTGAAGAAGTAACAAAGAAGATTGACGAGGGCAGAGCAGTAGATGTGATCTATATGGACTTCAGTAAGGCGTTCGACAAGGTTCCCCATGGGAGACTGATTAGCAAGGTTAGATCTCATGGAATACAGGGAGAACTAGCCATTTGAATACAGAACTGGCTCAAAGGTAGAAGACAGAGGGTGGTGGTGGAGAGTTGTTTTTCAGACTAGAGGCCTGTGACCAGTGGAGTGCCACAAGGATTGGTGCTGAGCCCTCTACTTTTTGTCATTTACATAAATGATTTGGATGCGAGCGTAGGAGGTAGAGTTAGTAAGTTTGCAGATGACACCAAAATTGGAGGTGTAGTGGACAGCAAATAGGGTTACCTCAGATTACAACAGGATCTTGACCAGATTGGCCAATGGGCTGAGAAGTGGCAGATGGAGTTTAATTCGGATAAATGTGAGGTGCTGCATTTTGGGAAAGCAAATCTTAGCAGGACTTATACACTTAATGGGAAGGTCCTAGGGAGTGTTGCTGAACAAAGAGACCTTGGAGTGCAGGTTCATAGCTCCTTGAAAGTGGAGTCGCAGGTAGATAGGATAGTGAAGAAGGTGTTCGGTATGCTTTCCTTTATTGGTCAGAGTATTGAGTACAGGAGTTGGGAGGTCATGTTGTGGCTGTACAGGACATTGGTTAAGCCACTGTTGGAATATTGCGTGCAATTCTGATCTCCTTCCTATCAGAAAGATGTTGTGAAACTTGAAAGGGTTCAGAAAAGACTTACAAGGATGTGCCAGGGTTGGAGGATCTGAGCTACGGGGAGAGGCTGAACAGGCTGGGGCTGTTTTCCCTGGAGTGTCGGAGGCTGAGGGGTGACCTTATAGAGGTTTACAAAATTGAGGGGCATGGATAGGATAAATAGACAGTCTTTTCCCTGGAGTCGGGGAGTCCAGACCTAGAGGGCATAGGTTTAGGGTGAGAAGGGAAAGATATAAAAGAGACCTAAGGGGCAACGTTTTCATGCAGAGGGTGGTACGTGTATGGAATGAGCTGCCAGAGGAAGTGGTGGAGGCTGGTACAATTGCAACATTTAAGAGGCATTTGGATGGGTATATGAATAGGAAGGGTTTGGAGAGATATGGGCCGGGTGCTGGCAGGTATGACTAGATTGGGTTGGGATATTTGGTCAGCATGGACGGGTTGGACCAAAGGGTCTGTTTCCATGCTGTACATCTCTATGACTCTAAGTCATGTGTACAAACCATCTAGATTATGATAGTGTTAGACCAGCAATCCAAAGGCATTGATTTTAAGAGTTAAATTGAAGTTCTTTTTCTTTTATTCATTCTGAGAGGTTTATTGCTCAGAGGGCATTTGAGAGACAACCCCATTGCTGTGGGTTTGGAGTCACATTTAGGCCAGACCAGGAAAGGAACCAGTTTTGTTCTCAAAAGGATTTTGGTGAACCAGATGAGTTTTTTCCAACAATGTCATGATTAGATTTCCAGATTTTTATTGAATCCAATTCAAATTTCACCATCTGCCATGGCAGGGTTTGAACCTGAGTCCCTCGAACTTGGGTCTCAGAATTAACAGTCCAGCAATTGCATCACTGGGCCATTGCTTCCCCTGCTGTGTCTAGTACCCTGCGGCTAGCAACAAAGGTGAGAAAGAATTACTGATTCTGGAAGCTCAACTCTATTAAATAAAACAAAGCCAATTTACTAATAACCTTTTTTAGAGAATTATATCTGTATGACAACTGGTCTGATCTGTATGACTAATGTCCTGTTGAGGATTTATTCTGAAATGTCCTGTTAAGTGGCTTAGCTGGGCCCTCTTCCATAAGCCAGTAAGATGCAGGAGGAGTAGGCCATTAAGTCTGCGCCTCTATTCAATGAAATCATGGCTAAATCAATGCTCAACCCCACTTTCTTGTCTTAACTATAATCCTTGATTCCCTTACTGATTAAAAATTTGGCTGTCTCAGCCTTAAATATATAATTAATCACCAAGCCTTAACAGCAAAAACAGGTAAAGAATTCCACAGACTCTCAACCTCCTGAAAGAAGAAATTCCTCCGCATCTCTGTTTTACCTGTGCGATCCACTATTCTGAAATTATGCTGCCTGGTCCTAGATTCTCCCACCCTGGGAAACAACCTTTCCACGTCTACTCTTGTCAAGTTTCCTGAAACTCTTGTATGTTTCAATAAGGCTGACTCTCTTTTCTGCTAAATTTCAATGAGTAAAGGCCCAAACTACTCAACTTATCTTCATAAGACAATCCCCGCATACCGGGTGTGAGCCTCGTGAACCTTCTCAGGATTGCCTCCAAAGCCTGCATATTTTTTCTTTACATAAGGGGCCCAAACCTTTCACAGTATTCCAGCTATGGCTTGACTCATGCCTTGTATAGTTTTAGTAAAATTTCCCTACTTGTATACTTCATATCCTTTGAAATAAAGGGCAACATTCCATTTATTTTCCCTATTACCCCCTGAACTTGGATGCTAGCTTTTTGTGATTCATGAACAAGCAGTCTCAAAACCCCTATTCTGTAGTCTTTCTTCATTTAAATAATACTCCACTCCACTACCCTTCCTGGCAGTGTGCTTAGCTTTCACCCACTCGTATAGACCTGTCTATTATCCTTCTGCAAACTCTCTATCACCTTCACATCTATTTGTGTCATCCACAAACTTTGCTAGAGTATATTCACTTACCTCATCCAAGTCGTTCATATATATTTTAAATAATTGTGGCCCTAGCACTGATCCCTGCGGCACACCACTAGTTACAAGTTGCCATCCTGAACATGCCCATCTTATCCTAACTCTATTAGTTAGCCAGTCTTCTGTCATGAGCACTAAGGGATGGATGAGAAATGTGGCCTTGCCTGCATACTATGGATTCATGTAGCACAGAAACAGGCCCTTTGGCATTCTATGTCTATGTCAATCAACAAACACCAAATGACATGAATCCCATTTACCTCCATAGCCTACAGTGTCCTGGCGTTTTAAATATACATTGACATGTTGCTTAAATGTTGCACGAGTACCATCCTCCATCCCTCTCTCAGGCAACACAGTCATACTTCTACCACCCTGTAGATGAAAATATTTTTTCTCCAATCTCTTCTAACCCAATGACTCCTCACCTTAAACTTATGCTTCCTGGTCTCAGACACATTTGCCAATTTATTCTGTCTCACAATTTATTCTGTCTATGCCTTTCAAAATTTTGTACTCCTCAATCAGATCTCCTCCTCAGCCGCCTCCTGCTCCAAAAAATAAACCCAGCCTGTCCAGTCTCTTATGACTGAGACTTTTCATTCTAGACAACATGCTGATGATCTATTTTCTTTCAATGCCTTTTAGTTTTAATCCTCCTCACCTATAGCTCACTGGAATACTTCCTGGATCTAAGTTTTTGGAACTTATATTGTTATTCAACTCTTTTCATTAAAAATCTTGATCTTATAAATTTACTCTGCTCTAAAACATCTACTTATTTTTGTAAAGTAAAAACCAAACTTTTTGTTCCAATGATTTAACTGGAGCAGTGCAAAAGCAAACATTAGCAAACAAGTTTGTAACTGAGTTCCAGTTATGAAAATATCAAAAAGTCAATTTAAATGAAGCAGGAATTAATTTATTTGAGAGTCAACCCACTGACGTACAAACAGTACTTAATTTTTAATTTAAATTGCAGTTTTAAAAGTTTGGTTTAGCCTTTTTTTTTCCTAACTGTAGTATGATCTTCTTAGATAATATGGAATATTAAGGCTCTTTATTATGTCCTTCAACTATTGGTCCTACTTTTTCTTAAGTGATTCCTAAATAAATACTGAACACATGGAATAAATCTGACCTGTTAAAATGGCATTTAAATAGCTTGAAATAAAGGAAAATGTGAGCAGTAAATTTGAGCTGTTAACTTGGAGATTTATGTAAATTATCTTACCTAGATTTTTAAATTTAAAAAATTATTAAATTTTTAAACAGTCTGCTTCAATAAATCACTTATTTTTAAAAGCTGAAGAAAATGGATGAATCTCATCAAGAAGCCACTGAAAAGGAAGTTGAAAGGATCTTGGGACTGCTACAGGAATACTTCAAGTCTGACCGTGAGTATGGTACATGAAGCATGCTAACTTCTGGACCTTTGTTGCTATTCTTTACAGTTAAAACTCTTGACACAATTCTGAAACAATCTTTGCCAGTACTATTTAAGAGAGTTTCAAGTTGAGTTATGAAAACTTGAACTATGTTTTGTATAATTTGTAGTAGTAAATGTACGTAACATGACAACGAAAGGATTTAACTATATCTAGTACTCAAAATTTGACTTGGATGTAGAACTTTGTCCAATTGATACCATTGCGTCATACTTTCTTTTCATTCACTCTTAATCAGCCATATATGCATATATATTTTGATTGTTTCATTCTTTGCCTCATAATCTTGTGTTTCACATTTGATTCTTTTTAATTCATTCATGAGGTATGGGCATTGCTGATTAGGTCAACATGTATTGCCATTCCTTAATTGCCCTGGATAAGATAGTGTTCATTTTGAACATAATGGTGGTTGATTTTTGACTTGCTTAACAGGAATTACTCTTGATCTCACCTGGCAACCAGCAGTCAATTCCATTGCTCTTGCAGACAGCCCCATTCCATCTACAGAATAACTATGAACAATGTTGAATCACTGAATTGTTTGAAGTGACCTAATTTAACGAGCAACCTTGGCCTTCAGAACTTTATGGTGGGAACCAACTGCTACAGGTGCATTTTATCCTTTGCTCAACATTCCTATTTTCAGCAGTTTTAATCTCTGCCTCATCTCCACGTTCATGGAAGTACATCACACTGCTGCTGGTTCAACTGAGACCAACTATTATAGTACAGATAAGATAACTTTTTTCTGTAAAGGATTATTTCCTACGTTGTACCTCAAGGGTCCATTTTGTACAAATAAGTTGATAGAGAAACTTCCCTTATTCCCTCTGCCTCATCTCCACGTTCATGGAAGTACATCACACAGGACTGCCAGAACATTGCTATATTGCATTCTACCACTATTTACATACCTCAACACAATACAATAACAACTTCTATCTAATCATGTATAATTCATTCATCTTTCTCATCATTCACTTTGTCTGCATCTTCTGTTTGTAAATTATAACTCTTCTTTTTGCTTTCAAGCAATGACTATTGAGACACGATATTTTTTAGTTTAATTAGCTGATTTCCAAATCTGGTATTTGCTCAACCATAAAGTATATTTTAAAAAGGTTTATACAATTAGGATTTGAAGAGAGAATGCAACCTTGTGAAGATTGTAATTTTGTGAATGTATTTTTACAGCTGACACACCAATCAATTTCTTTGACTTTGTAATTGATCCACATTCTTATGCACGGACTGTAGAGAACATATTTCATGTGTCCTTCATTGTGAGGGTAAGTGTTACATAAAATAATTGACTGGAAGGACAACTACTTTCACCAAACTTTCCTCGGCCAAAAGAGTACATCAAAGCATTGTGTAAGAGGAGAAATTTCACCTTGCAAGAATAAGATGCTATTTTCTGCTGATCTGTAAATGTCTTGCTCTGTTGTGTCATGAAGGTTGACCATCCTTGTGGCTATTCATTTGCAGGATGTCATAGTTTGGGTTATAGCTGTTATTGTTTGATAACTCTACCCAGGCCTCTGAACAATGTGCCTTCTCTAACCCAACAGTGCTAAAATTTGTTTGTAACATCACTGCTGCTGGTTCAACTGAGACCAACTATTATAGTACAGATAAGATAACTTTTTTCTGTAAAGGATTATTTCCTACGTTGTACCTCAAGGGTCCATTTTGTACAAATAAGTTGATAGAGAAACTTCCCTTATGCATCCACTACTGTATTGAATTTGTAGCTTTTGCTTGAGACTGTTAGGTGTTGATTCCAGTTTGGGCAGTACTTTGTAGGTGCATCTATAATGTAGAGTACTTTTAGTTGTACCTTTAGCAATTTCCCCATTGTAGTTGAAAGTTTAGTGAGCATGACGGAATCATTGGAATGCAAAGTTTCTTTTTTATAAAAGTTGAATGGGTTCAAGGCCCTTTGTGTGCACTAATTGCATCTGGTCGGGTGTTCTATTGACACTGCTTCGTAGTTTGAAATTCTCCATTTCATAGAGCCTTATTGACCATTAAATCTAGTCCTAACTCTTAAGTTTCTGGATATTATCTAAAATTATGGTATAATGTCATTTCAGGATGGATTTGCTGCCATTAGACTTGACCAAGATAAACTACCAATCATTGGTGAGTTACTCTAGCGATTTATCTGGAGACTTCTTTTACAGCTGGGCTCAATCAGTCCTAATGTTTATCTATTGTATAGAATAACTTCTGTCTTTTTGAAAAGATAACTGAATCCCATTGCATTATTTGAAGAACAACATTGGCATTCTCCCAGGTTTCTGGTCAATACTTATCCGAAGTACTGGTCATGTATCCGATTTCTGTTTGGAGGACCCTGCTATACATTAGCTGATTGTTCAGAGTGTATTGGGTACCCCAGGGAATGCAAAATGTCCTCTGTAAATGCAACTCCTTCCCTTTTTGTATTTGAAAGTCATGACCAGAGCTCAGCCAGCCCATAACTAAAAGTTGTAAAAAGGATCTGAAACATAAGTAAATTGTCATTTTTTTTATAAATGTAGTGGACCAATTTATTGTATATATTTTCATAATGATTATATTTATATGTTGTCGATGTTTCAGAGAACAGATCCATCTTCACCATCACATACAAACAAATCTCCAAAATCAGTGTTGTTAAGCTTGCAGATAACTCATTTTATCAAACCTGTTCTTCTGCCTGTATGCATAAATCTTCTGCTTGAACAGGACTACAATTGTAGCTTTCTTTTGTGATTTGATGAATCACAAAAGGTTTCTCAAAGAAAGATGGGCAGATAGGGTTACACATTAGGGCCTTGACAGTTGCAATCACAGCCACCAATGGTAGAATGATTAAAAGTGGAATGTGTAAGAAGTCATAATTGGAGCAGCACAGGTGTCATGGAGGTTTCCAGAGCTGGAGGGACTTGATATCAAGTCAAAAAGTCATGGGAAGAATTTGAAATCAAGAATGAGAATTATAAAACTGAAGGGCTGCTTACGTTGGCCATATTGCACAGAGATAGGCCATTTGGCCCAGTTCATGCTGGTACCTATGCACCCACTTGAGCGGCTTCCTTCCTTTCCTTATCTAAATCTACCATCCTAACCATCTATTTCTTGCTCACTGATCTATTTGCCTAACTTTCCATTAAACATCTACGGTATTCATTTTCAACTACACCTTTGGAGGAGTGAGTTCAATATTCTCACCAGTTTTTGGGTAAAATAAGTTTCTTTTGAATTCCTTCTTGGATTTCTTGGTCAATACCTTGTGTTTATGGCTTCTATTTATGTTCTTCACATAAGAAAATTTTCTTTCCACTGGTTTTGAACTTCTGATCTTGGTTTTCATGCTATGCTGTGAACTAAAGTGCAGCCTATCATTGTCCACCATGTAAGATTGATGATTAGGTGTTAAATTGTTCTGGATTGAATCAACATGTGTCTCAATACAATTCTTAGATAACAGTATAATTTTCTGGTTTCTCAGAAAAGCTGTTCTCTTGGCCTTGGGTTGAGATACACCATTTGTAATGAAATGTGAGTTGCTTGTTATGTTGGCCAGTAGCCAATGAGATCTTATGGATTACCTTGCTTAGAGCACTTGAGGCATTATGTTAGCATCGAGTCAATAAATCTATTAACTTGAACCGATTTCAAGACATGGCCATGTCCCTGATATTTGTCAATGGGTATAATATAGACCAAGATTAATCATAAGTGTCTGTATATTATCAAAGGAAATTTGACTTTTTGTGATATTTATTTTCAGAGCCAGTAAATGAAGCTGTTGATAATGAAAGACCACAACAACAAAGGCAACAGACAGTTATTTCTTTGAGTCAGCAGGAGTGGAAAGTAGGTATAGTAACTTGAGACTTAAAGAAAATTAACTATACTAAGGCCATTTTGAAGTTTTTAATCAAATTTAAATTGAGAGAGGCTTTATTCTGAACTGTCTTGCAATCAAAAGATTTTGTTCAGGATTTTTAAGTATTCCATACACTGTGTTAAGGGAGATAGTGATGCAGTAGTGATGTCTCTGGACTAGTAATTCAGAGCCCCAATTTGATATTCTGGAGACGTGTTTGAATCCCACCATAGCAAATCGTGGAAATTTGAATCCCATTTTTAAAAAAAAATCTGTAATTAAAAGATGTAATCACTGTTGATTGAACCAATAGGCTTTTAAATGCACTGTTGCCCTTTTTGAGGGAAGGACATTGTTGTCCTTACCTGATCTGGCTTTTGTTATACCAGACCCATAGTAATGTGGTTGGCTCTTAATTGCCCTCTGCAATGGTCCTAGTAAGCCACTCAGTGGGCAATAAATGCCGGTCAAGCCAGCAACGCTCACATCCCATTAATGAATTAAGAAACAATTTTGTAGGATGACATGTAAATGTCATAAGGAGAAAGTAAGGACTCCAGATAGAGTCATAGAGATGTACAGCACAGAACAGACCTTTCTGTCCAATTCGTCCATGCCGACCAGATATCCCAGCCCAGTCTTGTCCCATTTGGCAGCACCCGGCCCATTATCCCTCCAAAGCCTTCCTGTTCATATACCCATCCAGATGCCTTTTAAATGTTGCAAGTGTACCAGCCTCCACCACTTTCTCTGGCAGCCCATTCCATACACGCACCACCATCAGCATAAAAAAGTTGGGGGGGTATGGTGATGGGGAAGGTAGCTTGGAAGGTGATAGGTGAATGCAAATGGTGGGTGATGGTGATAGGTCAGAGTTGTGGGTGGAGTGGATAGGTGGGAAGGAAGATGGACAATGGGATAGTTCAAGAGGGCGGTGCTGAGTTGGAGGGTTGAATCTGGGATGAGGTGGGGGGCGCGAGGAGAGATGAAGTTAACATGCTCACTTATTCTAATTGCCTGCTGACAGATACTTTGAATGTTTAAAATACCATGAGTGCTGTGATATTTTGCTTCATAGAATCTCTGCAGTGTGGAAACAGGCCATTTGGCTCATCATGTCCACATTGACCCTCCAGAGAGCATCCCATCCAGATCCCACCTCCCCCACCCTATCCTGTAATCCTGTATTTCCCATGGCTAATCCATCTAGCCTGCACATGTTTGGGGATTGTGGGAGGGAACCAGAGCATCTGACATCAACCCACGCAGACATGGAGAATATACAAACTCCACAGTCACCCACAGCTGGAAATGTACCTGGTTCCCTGGCACTCTGATGCAGCAGTGTAAACCAACCGCTAAGCCACCAAGCCTAAATGTAGAAGTAACTTGTATTAGGCAAATTGTAGTGAAATGAAAGCAGAATTCTTTATCCTATTTATCATTATAGTAGACCCCCCTGTTGGGTCTATAAACCAGCATTTCTGATTTATGTAGTTAACAAACCACTTAAGCTTTTCATTTTCATAACTTAGGTTTCATTATTTTAAATCACATTTGAATTATGTACATGTGTTACAAATACTAAAATACTTATTTTAATTCTTGCAGGAAATAATTGACACATTTGAAATTGCAGATGCCATGATACCACCAGCCAAGCAAGGGGACTGATTGAATATATCAAAGAATTTAATGTGCGTAGGTTTTTAACCTGCTTATTTTTTATCAAGTGGACAATTCAGAATACTAATGTTTGTCATCTCAGTTTTTAAAAATAAAGTATTTTAGACAAGTTAGTGTTTCATTTGGACTGAAGTTTAGCCTTCCTTGGACAGTGTGCTGTACAAGTAACATTTTTATAACTTGTGCACTGAAAATTGTATCCCAGATTTTATTAAACAAGTTATGCAACAGCACAATTCCAAAAAACCTTATAGTTCACGCTATTGAGGTGTGAATTTCTACAGTGGTACCATCAATGTATGTACTGCCAATGACATCAGCTGATAAAACAACCATCAATCTGAGCTAACTAAAGTTAAATTAACTAAAGGATTACTTATGGCATTAACTATACATGGGTTCTAGGCCACAGGTATGGGAATCTTTATCACAACAGAATTAAAATAAATTTGAAGGTGTATGCAGTAATTACTTGTAAAATAAAGATTAATAAAAATTGAAATTTTTAATCAATTAACCTTAAGTAAATTTCTAAATCCAAAATTCAGTATTCCCTTATCTTTTTCTATGTCCTTTACCAAATTGGGCTAGCAAATGTCCTGTGTACCTGCACAACATACTCCATTTAAAATCTTCAATTTGTAGTACATTTCCTTTTTACATTTGTTTTGTTTAATGTAGATTAGCAAGAAAATGGGCATATGTTCTGTAGTGTGTTCCACTGATCTTATCACATTTTGTATACTCCAATTTCAAATCAACATTGACTGTAATTGTCCTAAAATGTGCACTTTTTGATTATTGTTCAACACTTTGTTTACAGGTGCCTTATCGAAAATCTCTGCAAGAAATAAAGATGTAATCTTCAAAGTGAGGAATATTTTGTATATTTAACTGAGAAAGTTTGTACAGCATTGTAATAAACATTACACAAATAAACATGGTAATTTTTATTTTTTTTAAATTAACAATCCCAGCTACTTTTTTGCCTGGACGTAGTCATGAATTGTGTTTTTTTTAATAAAATAAATTGTTTAATTTTCCTATTGTTGGTTCTTGTTTTTTTAAAAAAAATCCATGAGCAAAATTATATACAAATGTAGGTTGACTGGAAACATTAACTATCAAATTCTTCTTGACAAGTAAATGAATTTATCACTAAATTCATAACATAAGGCTATGATCAAATCTGGAGAGGTGAATAAATTCCACTCTCTTCACTTCTGAGGTTGGTATAACAGTTTTGGAACTTTTAAAACAGGTTTTCTTCCCAATTTGACATAGATGAGGAGTTAATTTTACTGTAAACTCACTTACTAAAAGAATAAACAGTAAGATAGTAAAGCATGTCTTGAACTGCATAATGCATATACATACACTGATATGAAAACAAACTGAATAAGATGAAGTTTGAAGGGCTGTAGAATTGAAGAACAATTAGTTATTAAGTGAAGCAATTTGATCTTGAGGTTCTGGCAGGATTTTGTGATTGAAGTTGTGTTTTCCTGGATGAAGTACACCATTTCTGGAAAAAAAGAGATTTCTTCTTGATATTTCAGATTGTCTTTTTCTGTAGCAAAAACATAATCATGCCTTCTCAAGAAGTTGTTTTAAAAAATAAAATGTTAACTGTTGGGCAAAAATGGAAATAATCCATTTTAAGCCTTCAAGTGGTCCGTTCAGAGTTCCTTTGTGATCCTTGGATGAGATTGGAATCTAAACAATTCTTTGAACTTTTGGGAAGGACAGCAAAAAAAGAAAAGGAGATAGTGTTAGTACATTAATAATGGAGGAGGTCTGCTCAGGAGAACAATGTGTGGAATCTGGGTGGAACTTGAAAGGAACAGGACAGTAGCTCCTACTTGGAGCTATTGTGAGTGACTTCAATTTGCATATAATCTGGTTAAACAAACTGAGCTCAAGTTGCAGAGGACAGGTTTCTGGAAAGTAGAAACCTTATTAAACTGACTTTTAAATTTCTATTATGTATTTAGAATCATAGAATCCCAACAGTGCGGAAACAGGTGTGGACTTGATGGGCTGAAGGGTCTGTTTCCACACTGTATGGACTCTATTGGCCGAGAAGCTAAATGATTACTTTGTGTCTGTTTTCATCTAAGAGACAAGAAATCTACAGATCCAGCAACGAGTCACGTGAGCAGTTGAGGAAATTAGGATTAGTAAGAATACTAATCTTTATTAAATACAAATTTCACTATCTACCTGGTGGAATGCTCAGCTAATGTGTACAGACCCTTCAGCCCACGAGGTTGTGCTGAGCATTTAACTTAATCTAAGATCGACCTAATCTACACACCCTTCAATTTACTGCCATCCATGTGCTTGCCCAGCAGTCACTTAAACGTCCCTAATGTCCATTTTTGAGTTCTTTCCGAGCTATCCTGTAATCCTCAAAAGCTGAGCCAGATCCTTGATTCCTCAACCTTCAGCTTCCTTCTTCCTCTTGATGAGAAGCTCCTCTGCTCTTGTCATCCATTCCTTGCTTGTCTCAGTGGGACAAAGTTATCCAACACTCGCAACAAGTGCTCCTTAATCAGCCTCCACATTTCTGTTGTGCATTTCCCATAGAACAATTGTTCCCCATTTACACTCCACAGTTCCTGACCAATAGCAGCATAATTTCCTCTCCCCCATTTAAAAACCATCCCATACTGGCTGTTCATATCCCTCTCCAAGGCTATGGTAAAGGTGAGGCAGTTGTGGTCACTGTCACCGAAATGCTCTCCCACTGAGAGATCTGAGACCTGGCCTGGCTCGTTGTCTAGCACCAAATCCAATATGGTCTCCCCCGTCCCCCTCCTTAATGCTGCTAAGATTATCAGTGCATTTGATAAAAATTCATTCGAGCTAGTGATATAGAAGAGAATTACTGGCTTTGAATCACCACCGTACACCTGCTGGTTCTGACAGCAATTTGTTGTCGAAAGCCCAATGTAAACATTACGTGCCATGTGCACAGAAACCCAGTTTATTCTGCCCACGTCTAAACTTTTATCTTAAACCCTTGCCGACAGATTAATATCACCATCCCTTGCTACAGACCGAAGCGGTGGAAGGAATTAAAAAGTTGTACAGGTCTGTAGTGACTCATTATTAACCTCATTGAAATGGCTAGCTAGAATATATGAGACAGCACAATTGTCAAGTTTGAATATTTTTGTAGACTGAGTTTAGGTGTTAGCAACATACAAGAAGAGAATTAAACCTACCTGTACCTTGAAATAATGGGTAAAAATGAGTTAACAACCAATTTACAAATGTTGTAACTAAAAACGCGTCACCCTCTTTCTCGTTGTTAAATAACGTATCTGGTTGCTAGGTTTTTTCAGTGTTTTGAAGATCCTACAGAAGCACGTCGGCTTTACAACTGAACATCTCTTCTCGGAGTTGACATGTGATTTGTATTATCGTGTTTTTTTTCCTCTCTATCCGGTAAAGCTTCTATTGGAAATGTCAAACGTGTAGGCAGTGGATTGACCGGGACGAAAACACACGACCGTGGGATGTATTCCATCGTGGAATACAAAGGTTTAAAATCCGGTTATCATTGTGGATATTGTAACTCGGACAATGGAAAAGTGTCCACGGGTAAGTCGGAGAAGCCTCGCAGCAGGAGCGTGTATTTAAACGTGAAGCTTTGAGACCGAGGCTTCGGCCCTGAGTACAGGCCTCTGTCGCTCTCCACTTTTCACAAGATCCAGCATTTTATGACAACCTGGTGCACAAGCGAGGTAGTATTTTCATTCTTTAATCAGCCTTCACGAATGGAGGGTTTTGATTGTTAACTATTTTTTTAAAACTCAAAACCTCTTCAATTTTATTAAAGACGCCTATAGATTTCAAACCAATCACGGAAAGTGTGTAACTGATGGTTGTTAGGTGCTCCATTTAAATAAATAAATACTCTGATGTGTGTAAAATCACGCTGCCCTTTCTACAGGGGAGCGCCTTTCGCCAGCGAGCACCGCCCGCCGGTGCAAAACAGAACGTGCGCGCGATTCTCCCGCCTATCGCGCAGGTGCACAAACAGAACGTGCGCGCGATTCTCCCGCCTATCGCGCGGGTGCACAAACTGAACGTGCGCGCGATTCTCCCGCCTATCGCGCGGGTGCACAAACTGAACGTGCGCGGCCCCGCATGTGGTCATTGATTGGTTGGACCGGCCTGGGCGCGCGCCTTGGCCTTAACGACAGTTGGACGATGATGGCCGGTGGCAGAGTGCACAGTATCCTCGAGTATTTCACCGAGGATGACGGTTATAAATGTGGTTACTGTAAGGGGTCTTCCAGCAGTTACTCCAATGGTGAGAGGTTATCCCTGTCTTTGGATGGGAATAAAATACTCTGCATAAATATTCAGTGAAACAGGAGCGGAGGGTGTTTATGCAGAAAGAATGAACCAGGCTTCCTTATTTTCGAGGCCGCATAACCAGCTGTGAGGTCTCAGAATTGCTGTGGTTACAGGTTTTTGTAAATTGCAAAAATATATTTTATGTATAAGATCTTTACATACGTGCGCAGATATTCAAATATTTTGAACCTTCCTTCCTGTCCTGTAAAATCTGAGGAGAGGACTCTGATTTCAACATGGCTCAAGCATGCATCATGTTTATTATCGTGACTGAAATGTTGCACTTTAGTATGCTTAGTTACGCTAGTTAAATTGAGTTTACTGTTTGAGGATGTTGCCTGCGTTGTTGTTTGAGTTCAGTAGATAGACTTGACAGCTCTGAAAATAAGCCTGCAAGTTTGAGTATGTGATGCCTGATTACCTACCATTTGATCAGTGTGTATATGCAGTTTCCACTGCTTTTAGCAGACATGTTTGTACTAGAAATCTCCTTGTATATGCAACATAAAATATCATGAAGGAAAGAAAGTTGACTATGTTTGCACTTTTTTTTCAAATTATATTATGAGACTCAAACAAATGCTCAAACAAAATAATTGTCGAATTGCTAGTGGATCTGTTGTCCTAATGCAGTCAAAGTTGAATCATTTGTGTACTTTTGAGGTTAAAACAATCGTGGGGTCATAGAACCATATTGCATGAAAACAGATCCTCAGTCCAACTAGTTCACACCAACCATGTTCCCAAACTAAACTGGTCCCACATGCCTGCGATTGGCCCATATCCCTCGAAACTTTTCCTATTCGAGTACTTATCCAACTGTCTTTTAAATGTTGTCACTGTACCTGCCTCTGGCAGTTCATTCCACCCATGAACCACTCTGTTTTTAATTTTAAAAATTGCTCATTCTGTCCTTTTTAAAACTTTATACTCTAACCTTTAAAAAAATGTGCCCCCTAGTTTTGAACTCACCCAATCCCAGGAAAGGACCTTTTGCTTTTCACCTTATCTATGCCTCTCAGACTCTTATAAATTTCCATAGGGCACACCTCAAGCTCCTACTCCTGTGGGATGGGGGAGTGGGGAGAAGAAAAGATCTAGGGTGAAAGTGAGGACTGCAGATGCTGGACATTAGAGTTGAATGTGTGGTGCTGGTCAAGCACAGCAGGTCAGGGGCATCTGAGGAGCAGGAGAATTGACGTTTTGGGCAAAAGCCCTTCATCAGAAAAGATCCAGCCTATTTTTATAATTCAAACCCTCCATTCCCAGCAAAATCTTGGTAAATCTTTTCTGAACTCTCTCAAGTTTAATAATATACTTCCTCTAACAGGAGAACCAGAACTGCACACACTATTCCAGAAGAGGCCTCACCAACATCCTGTACAATCTCAACATGACTTCTCAACTCCTATACTCAAAGTAGGAACAAATTATAGCAGTTGCTGGAATGTGTACTGGAAACAAAAAATCCTGGCGCTCACAGTAGATCAGATAGCACCCAAGGAGAGAAAGCAAGCTAATGTTTCGAGTCTAGATGACACTTCTTCAGAGCTGACATGAAGTGGAGAGGTAAAAACAATGACTGCAGATGCTGGAAACCAGATTCTGGATTAGTGGTGCTGGAAGAGCACAGCAGTTCAGGCAGCATCCAAGGAGCTTTGAAATCGATTTTGAAGCTCCTTGGATGCTGCCTGAACTGCTGTGCTCTTGCAGCACCACTAATCCAGAATGAAGTGTAGAGGGGCAGCATTTAGGAAATGAATAGGGGAGGGGGAGGAGTTGGAGTGCTGGGAGAGAAAGGATGTTGATTATTCAGACCCTGTAACTATTAGGTCAGATGTAGTGAATTATCTTGTGGTGGCTTTGCAAGTAGGTGCACTGTCACAAACCACTGACAGTCCCTGTACTGTAATTACATCATATCCAATCATGATTGTGAATGTAATGAAATCAAAGCAAATATAAATGTACTTTTGCATTAACTGCAAAATTCAAAGATATTTAGTTTTTTAAAAATTGCAAATAAATTTCAGAATTCTGTCCAAAGCATTCTGTGCTGCACAATGTAATTCTGAAATCCTTGAGTACTGTTTGGATCTTTGCAACTTAAACATTCATGTGAATGTCCATTGAACTCCAGACCAATTTGTATTTGCAAAATCATGGTCACTCAGTTGAAATAAATGTAATCTATGTTTGTTACTTCAGTAATTTATAGTTTCAGTGAATGCAGAACTCAAGATGAAGTTTAAATTGGTAATATCTGTTCTTATTAATTTTTATTCTTCTGTTGATAACATATGCACACTGTCCAAGGACAAAATCCTTGTTGTTGGAGGTTGGTTAGCTCATTTGGGTATATGCCAGGTATGTGATGCCAACAATGTGGGTTCAATTCCTGCACTGATGAAGGTTACCATGAAGGATTCCCCTATTCAAGCTCTCCCATCATCTGAGGTGTGGTGATCCACACGTTAAGTCACCACCATTCATTTCTCTTTTTAATGACAAAGCAGGCTGTGGTCTGGTAAGACAAGACAATGGTGACTTTACCTTTACAATATTTCATTCAAGTTGCATCTTTGTACTGTTATGGATGCAGCTGCGAGGACACGCAAAATGAGCTGGTAATTTCTCCAAATTATGCTGCATTATAGAGTCATACAGTCATAGAGATATACAGCATGGAAACAGACCCCTCGGTCCAACTCGTCCATGCTGACCAGATATCCCAACCCAATCTAGTCCTATCTGCCAGCACCCGGCCCATATCCCTCCAAGCCCTTCCTACTCATATACCCATCCAAATGCCTCTTAAATGTTGCAATTGTACCAGCCTCCACCACGTTCTCTGGCAGCTCATTCCATACACGTACCACCCTCTGTGTGAAAATGTTGCCCCGTAGGTCTCTTTTATATCTTTCCCATCTTACCCTAAACCTATGCCCTCTAGTTCTGGACTCCCCGACCCCAGGGAAAAGACTTTGCCTATTTACCCGATCCATGCCCCTCATAATTTTATAAATCTCTATAAGGTCACCCCTCAGCCTCCGACACTCCAGGGAAAACAGCCCCAGCCCGCTCAGTCTCTTCCCTATAGCTCAAATCCTCCACAAGGAGTTAGAAGACGCAATGTTGTCAGCACCATTCATCAAACAACTTGCAATTTTTTCCTTCTTTCTCTCATAGAATGTGGGTGTAGCTGCAAAGTTTGTCGCTCATCCCTCCTTTAGTTGAGTGGATTTATAAGTTGCTTCAAAGGGCAGTTAAGAGTGCAGAAAAACAATTGTGAAATAATCATATGTACATCAGACCAGACAATAATGGCCGACTTCCTTCTCTAAAGGACATCAGAGGTCCAGATGGAATTTTAGAACAATCAAATATATTTTTTATTTTCCAGATTTTAAACTTTTAATTTAAATTCATCAACTACCATGTTGTATTTGATCCCATGTCCCCAGAGGATCACCCGTGCTTCTTGATTACGAGTCTAGTGACAAAACCACTATGTCGTAATTTCTCCACAAAATATCTCCATAGGACTATTGACCTAATAGATGCTATATCACTTCAATAAGCACAAGTTGTTTAGCAGTCTTTAGAACTTCCACGCTTTAATCAATTTTAAAAGAAAATTATTTATGTCAAAAAAATCATTCATGTACATAAAGTATAAAATGTACATGAATGTACATGTACATCTGTATAAAATGCTGAAGTAGTTGTTATAGAATGGGTAATTCTTTTCCTACTATTCATACTGGCAGGGAAATGCCTTTTATATTTGTGATTGTTTTGGGTACATGTGCATTCAGGTGAAAAGCTGAAAGTGACATATCTGTGAAAATTAGAGATGATCAGATGAGTTGCTGATTTTTCATTTTAATTGAACAGTTGCTGAGCTGTTTGGGTCTGGACATTGCTGCAATTTTAGCTGAATAAATAAACAAGCTATTAAAATGGAAACATTCATTTTGTAATTAAGTCTAATGTTCATGGCTGCTGTTGTACTAAGCATTTTGAAAGCAGTAGAATGACTATTTCCCTAATTGCACACAGATCTTCTTTTGAAAATAACAAAAAATTTTTGAAAAGAATGCAGAGATGTAAGAAATAAAGCATTGGCACAAATTATTATGTATGGATGTGACTGGATAGGGAAGGTTTGAGTTATAAAGAAAGGCGGGGACTTTTTGCACTGGTGCGTAGGAGGTTGTTACAGATAGAGTTAATTGTAGTTGTCTTTTCCCTAGGATGGAAGAATTCAAGACGCGGGGACACAATTTACAGTGAAAGGAGAGAGATTCAGAAAAGATGAGGGGCACATTTTTCACAGGAAGTGGATTGCGTGTGGAATGAACTTCCTGAGGAAATGGTGGATATGAGTATAATTATAATGTAGAAAACACATTTGGATGGATACATGAATAGGAAAGGTTTGGAGAGATATGGGCCAGGGGCAGACAGTTGGGATTAGTTTAGTTTGGAATTATTTTCGGCATGGGCTGGTTGGATCGAAGGGTCTGTTTCCGTGTTGTGTGACTCTGACCCAATAAATGTCTGAAGTGATTAGTTAAACAAGGCACTAGGTTTTATGAGAAAATATTTTCACTGAACCATGTTTGTTCACAAATTCAGTTGGACTCAACTTTGCTCTACCTCCACATTACTTTTCACTTGAGCCCTCGGTCCTACATGGTCAGGCTAGCTGTATGTGCAGTTATATGGAGATTGAAGTGTTCTACTGAAGCTGTCATTGACCACACAAACTCTTGCTTTTGAGACTCCTTTCCCTTCCACATTGCTAGCAAAGTTCATGTCTTAGCTCAATGTTTCTCCAACATTTTTAGGTGAAGGATCCTTTTCAAAAGGATTCATAATCATGTTCTACACCAATGTAAATTATAATACACTCCTTGTACTATTATATTTCTGAATGTAAGGTCGCTGACCTCTCAAAGTGGTTCCCATAAATGTTTTACAGGGTGACTTGATACAGTGAATATTGATGTGGCTGGTAATAGGAATTTTCATTAGCTGAAAGATGCTGTGTACTGGCCTGTTTGTGTATGTAGCATTAGTGCCATTGGGTTTCTGTCAGAATTGAGGCATTGAATCTTAGTTTGATTGCTGTTCGAAGCTGCCCAGTCCCCAGCCCTGCTTTAATGTTGTTAATGTGACAGTCTCCTCATTCAGGCTTCTCTGACAGTCAGAACCTCATTAATCCAGTTTGATATTTTCAGCACTATTTTGACCCAGTGTCTGTTTAGTGATTGTTTCCACATGTCTTGCTAGGAACAGGATTTAGTGACATTATTCTACATGACCCCTGGAGAGTTGCCAGTTTGCATGGATTCCATTTTGAGATCTACTGCCTTAGTTTTCCACTTGCTAACTAAAGATAGCTGTATGAATGACAGACTTCTTCATTAACCCACAATTCTAGTGTCCATTTTCATTAAAATTTCTGTTTTTCATGAACTTTCAATAATTGTCACTAGAGAGAGAGACCAGTGGTGGTGGGTTTCACTTGTGGATCACCATGCCTCAGGTAAGGGGTGAAGTTGAGAAGGTAGGATCTTTGTGGCAAGATCAGCTGGTGCAAACATTGAATTTATGCTGTTGGCATCATTCTGCATTAAAAGCCAGTCATCCAGCCAACTGAGCTGACCAACTGAAGCATGATGACCACCTGTCATGTCTCTCATGGGAGAGATGCCCTATTTTTCTCTGAGACTATGATAACTTTTATAAAGGGGAGATCATGGAATTTCAGCTATGCTGCTTTGTCCATTATTCCCTTTACTTGACTGTTGACTTTTTCCGAATGCTTCAGCACAACTTCTGCTATATTTAGACAACACCTTATTTCTCCATTGACTTTTTGTTGCTGCCTTTTTCTTGAAATTATTTCTTCACTGGTTTAGCGCCTACTTACATTCTTTCAATCTTCTATGTTTTCCTCTCTTCCTGGGAAAAGCTGATTGGCAGGTTTTATGCATTGATTAGGAGAAAGTGAGGATGGCAGATGCTGGAGTATCAGAGTCGAGTGTGGTGCTGGAAAAATACAGTGGGTCAGGCAGCATCCGAGGAGCAGGAGAAATAACGTTTTGGGAATAAGCCCTTCACCAGGAATGAGCCTCATTCATGATGAAGGGCTTATGCCTGAAATGTCGATTCTCCTGCTTCTTGGATGCAGCCAGACCTGCTGTGTTTTTCCAGCAGCACACTCTCGAATTTTATGCATTGATTCCTTGGCCCCTGATGCATTGAAAATGCATAACTAGGCCTTAATAACATTTATGAGGGTAGGTATCTGAACACTGGTTTTGCTAGTAATGAATGGATTCTGTGTAAAATTAAGAGCTTATTGGGTGTTGGTTAGCTCAGTTGACTGGACAGTTAGTTTGCAATGCAGAGTCATGCCAACAGCTTGGGTTCAATCCCCACACTAGCTGAAGGATGTTTCTCAACCTTTCCCCTTGCCTGAGGCATGATGATCCTCAGGTTAATCTGTTACTATTGTGTCTCTAATGGGAGAGCAGCCGTATGGTGTGGTAAAATTGTGGTGACCTTATCCTTTTCCTTGTATTAAAAGAATAAAGTCTGGAGAACCTTGTGTGGGAAGCTGTATTTCCTCTTCAAAATGGTTGTTTTGTTGTAGATTTTGTAAACATTTTTATGCATGTAAATATTACCAAATGTGTTTCTGTAAACAAAATTATTTTAAACACTCAGTTGGATTGATTCATATCTGGAAAAGTTAGAAAAGCAAGGGTGCCCAAATGATGCGTTTAGAGAATGTGTTTTTATGATAGGTTGGCTGCAGAACATGTGGTCCAAAGACATTGAGCACAGACTACATTAGGGAAGGTTATTGTGCAACAACATTTATTTGATTAATGGTCTCTAAGTGAAAATGTCCCCATGTAGCAGGGACCTAATATGATAGAATTTTGTATTCAGGTTGAGGGAGTTAGGAATGGGTGCAAGACAATTGTAAAAAGAAAGATTATGATGGAAATTATGTGGGTACAGAAGCAGACCAGGCTAAACTGAATTGTGAAATTAGGTTAAAGATAGGTAAGATTAGATTAGATTAGATTAGATTCCCTACGGTGTGGAAACAGGCCCTTTGGCCCAACAAGGCCACACCAACCCCCCGAAGAGTAGCCCACCCAGACCCATTTCTCTCTGACTAGTGCACCAAATGCTATGGACAATTTAGCATGGCCAAATCACCCAACCTGCACATCTTTGGATTGTGGGAGGAAACCCACGCAGACACTGGGAGAATGTGCAAACTCCACACTGTAGAGATGTAGTGGCAGGCTTTTAAAGGGATATCACTAAATGCACAAAGATATATTCCCAAGAGAAATTTCATGGAATGGAGTCACTGTATTAAAAATAAGAGGCACCCATTTAAAACTGAAATGAGGCAAACATTTTCCTCTTAGAGGTTTGTGAATCTTTTGAACTCTCTCCCTAAAAAGGTCGTGGAAGCAGACTTTTAATATTTTGAAGGCAGAGGTGTATAGATTATCACTAAGCAAGAAGTGAAATGTTTGCAGATGGGCAGAATGTTGACTTGAAGTTTTAATCAGATCACCATGATGTTCTTAAATGATAGTGATCTTGTGGGCTAAATGGCCTACTCCTGTTCTTTGCTAAATGCAAGTTCCTCCCTGCCTTTTGCCCTGGATTTGGATTACTTTTTGGAATTTCAGGTTGACAGAGTGGTGAAGAAGAGTATTTTTCCCTGGAACATCAGAGGCTGAGATGTGACCTCATAGAGGTCTATAAAATCATGACGAGCATGGATAAATTGAATAACAAAGGTCTTTTTCCTAGTGTTTGGGAAGTTTAAACTAGAGGGCAAAGGGTTAGGTGAGAGGGAAAAGATTTAAAAAGGACCTTAGAGGTAACGTTTTCACACAGGATGTTGCTTGTATGGAATGAGTTGCTAGTGGAAGTGGTGGAGTGTCGTACAATTACAACATTTAAAAAGCATCTGGATTTGTATATGCATAGGAAGCATTTAGAAGGACATGGGCCAAATGCTGGCAAATGGGACGAGGTCAGATTGGGGTGTCTGGATGGCACAGACAAATTGGATCAAAGGGTCTGTTTCCCTGCTGAACGACTCAATGACAAGATCGTAAAGTATTGTGAAACCTTGCTAAAACATTCTGCTTGGATTAATTAACTATAAGGGAGATGCAAATTACTGCAGATGCTGGAATCTATACTGAAATGCTGGAGATCGCAGTGGGTGAGACAGCATCCATAGGCAAAGAGCAAGCTAATATTTTGAGTCTAGATGACTCTTCTGGTCTTGATGTTAACTTGCTGTTCATGGATGCTGTCTCACCCATTGTGATCTCCAGCATTTGTTTTAATTAGTTCTTACTTGTTTTGTGCAGCATTTTATTGACCTAAGGAAAAGTATTCACTAGTCAGAATTTCATAAGCTCGTAAGGATTTTTAAAAAACAGATAAGTCATTTCTGGATTACTTCAAATGACCAGTACGGCTGGAGAGGTAGTGTAGAAAGGAGGTTTTCAGACACCTTATTAGGGAGATATTGCACCCAACCAAACAGGGGCCATTGTTACCTTGGGGAAATTATCTTGTTTTGTAAAGGATGGTTTGGACTAATTTGGCAGAGGGAATGACAACCATCATGAAAAAGTGGCAAGGAGAAACAAGGTACAAAAAATTAGGAAGGAGAAGCAAAGAATAGCTGAAAGTAGAAAGGTCAAACTGAGCAAGTGCAAAACAGTCTGAGATGGGTTTGGAGTGCATTGTACAGCATTGTAGTTTAGGCATAAGTTTGTATATGACCATGGAAAGTGCATATGTAAATGTACAGCATGTAGGCACAACATATGGATCTATGAAAAAGCAGCAACAACAGAGACATGGATCGAAGAAAGTGAAGATTGAGACGTTGGTCAGGAAAATTAGGGAAGGAAGAGAGTTGCAGTATTGATTTAAGAATCGGTTATTATATGAAAAAAATCCTAGAAACTTGCATCACAAAAGAGATCATTTGGCTGCATTAACTTTTCTGGGTCTTTGAAAAAGCATTTGTTTTCAGCATCATGTCCTTTTCTTTATGTCCTCATCCTTTAATATCTGTTCAATGCCATCCAAATTTGTTTATGGGTATCGACTTCAACCATGTTATTTGGTAATATTTTAAATCCTGAAAACTCTGAATGAAAAAATTTCTTATCCTCCCTCTAGAGTTTTTCTGATGATTTTGAATGTGTCTCCCATAACTGGTAAATAACCTACATGCCAGAAGGTTGTCTTATTTGAAGGGGTCAAATATAGATTCAGTAACCCCCACCCCCATTACAATAGAGGTGCTATTCTGATAGTGAATGTATTCGCAACATCTTCATCAATCTCCTCCACATGTACCCATCTATTCCTGTCACATAACCTGTTTAAATCTGTTGGCTCGCTTGCAGTTTGTGCAATATAGTTTTGATTTTCTGGCTTTTTTGATGCAGTACAAATGTAAACTGTCCAGCATAGCTCACTAGAGCACAATGTCACTCATGATTAAAACAAGCGCTGATATGTTCTTTTGGCAGAAAGTGAGGGGCAGAAAGTAACTACCCGATAAGTTGTGCAGGGCAAGTACAAAATGAAAATTTTGTTTAGATTGTCAGTTCAGCAAGGTTTAAAAAAAACTGACGGCTTGTGTTTATGTTGTGACTTCTTTATAACTATGACAAATTTGCATTGCTGAGGTTCCTTAAATTTGTGACTATTTGTTATTTTGGTATTAAAACATTTTAAATGCTTTTATATTATAGGCATGTGGGCTCATACCATGTCAGTCCAGGACTATGAAGATCTAATTGACCGAGGGTGGAGGAGGCAAGTAGCATTCTTGAATGATATTGTATATTAATGTATTGTGATTCAGTATTGAAAAATTTGTATTTTCATCAAATTGATCTTGAACTTCTTCAGGAATCTGAAAATGACATGAGATACTTTTGAATTGTTGTTAGGTCATGGCAGCAGTTTACATATAACAAGTTCCTGTAAAAGGGCAGGCCGGTGGCTCAGTGTTTCGTACTGCTGCCTCACAGCGCTAGGGCCCCAGGTTCGACTGCAGCCTCTGTTGACTGCCTGTGTGGAGTTTGCGTGTTCTCTCCCTGTCTGCATGGGTTTGCTCTGGGTGGTCCAGTTTCCTCCCATCATCCAAAGATGTGCAGGTTAGGTGAAATGGCCATGCTAAATTGCCCATAGTGTTCAAGAATGTGCAAGCTAAGTGGATTAACCATGGGAAATGCAGAGTTACATGGATAGAGTGGGGTGCTCTTCGGAGGTTTGGTGTGGACTCAATGGGCCGAATGGCGTGCTTCCACACTATAGGGCCTCTATGATTGTGTTGATTCTATAAACAATAACAGAGCAAATGATCAAATAATCTGTTTTGGTGACATTGGATGAGGGGAATACGTTATATATAATTGCATGTCTTTTTGTTTTGAGCAATGCCATGGAATCCTTTGTTTACTTGAGAGATCAGATCAGGCCTCAAGTGGTACAGTGCTGTCTCAATTCCCACAGATACATTTGAATGAATTATGTGGCCATATTTTTGGAGTACAGATTGAATGCATAAACTGTGTAATTCTGAGGCAAGACTGCCATTGCTGACCCAACTTATTTTTTTTCTTTTCATTCAAGAGATGTGGTCATTGCTGGTCAGGCCAGAGGGCAGTTGAGAGTCAACCATTTACTGTGGGTCTGGAGTCCCATAGGCCAGACTAGATAAGGATGGCAGATTTCCTTCCCTAAAAGATGTTAGTTAACAAGATGGGTTTTTCTGACAATTGGCAATGGTTTCATGGTCATAATTAGATTCATAATCCCACCATGTGCCATGGTGGGATTGAACCTGGGTCCTCAGGACATTACCTGTCTCTCTCTGGATCAGTAGTGTCATAACAGTACCATTGGGTCATCATCGGAATGTATGTAGGTGTAGGCGTTCAGCCCATCAAGTCTATGCTCCCATTCAATTAATTCACAGCTGGTCATCTATCTCAATGCCACATTCCACACTCATCATCATTATCTGCTGTACAAAGCTTTGGTTAGACCACAGCTGAGTGTTCTGGTCACCACACCAGAGAAAGGATATGATTGCGATGTAACAATTGCAGAGCAGGTGTGCCAGGATGATGGGGTGGAGTGGTTTTTCTGAGGAGAGAGGCTGGATAAGATCTGGATGTGTTTGTTTTAAGAGCTGAGAGGGCACCTGATTTGAAATGTCTAAGGGACATGGACAGGGTGGATAGTTGAAGGGAACATACCTTTTAAGGTAAAAGACTGAACATTTAAACTGGATTTGCGGGAAACCTTTTTCACCGGAGAATAGTGGGAATCTGAAATGCATTGCCTGGGAAGGTTGTTGAGAAGTGAAAACTCTGAATCTTTTAAAAAAAATTATGTGGATAAACACTTGAATTGTCTCAGAACATTTAAGGCTGTGAGCCGGGTGCTGGAGAGTGGGACTAGTGTAGATTTTAGTTTTTGTTGGTGCCAACTCTGGGCCGAAAGGCCTTTTCTGTACTGTCTGATTCCATAATCTTTGATATCATTACTCTCCAGAAATCTATATGTTTCTGTCTTGAACATGCTCAATGATTAAGCTTTCAGCCCTTGGAATACACAGGGTGGCACAGTGGTTAGCACTGCTGCCTCACAGCGCCGGAGACCCGGGTTCAATTCCCGCCTCAGGCGACTGACTGTGTGGAGTTTGCACGTTCTCCCTGTGTCTGCGTGGGTTTCCTCCGGGTGCTCCGGTTTCCTCCCATCATCCAAAGATGTGCAGGTCAGGTGAATTGGCCATGCTAAATTGCCCGTAGTGTTAGGTAAGGGGTAGATGTAGGTGTAGGGGTATGGGTGGGTTACACTTCGGCGGGGCGGTGTGGACTTGTTGGGCCGAAGGGCCTGTTTCCACACTGTAAGTAATCTAATCTAATCTAATCTAATCTAATCTAATCTAATCTAAACATTTCCACCGATTCTCAACTTTGAAGTAAAGAAATTCTTCCTTATCTCAGTTTTGAATAGTTTTTTTTATCCTGAGATTATGTAACCTGGTTTTAGACTCCAGTAAACAGGGGAAACATCTTGCCTCTATTACCCTGTCGTACCATCTTGTAAGTTTCAATGAGGTCACCCCCTCATTCTTCAAAACTCAAGAAAATACAGACCCAGTCACCTTAATATAATATCAAAGACAATCTTGCTACCCCAGGAATTAATCTAGAGAACTGCTATTGCATTGTCACCAAAGTATATCCCTTCTTAGATAAGGAGACCACAGGCCAGGTAAGATCTTACACCGGGGAGTATGTGGGTCAGTGGAGTTGAAATGCCCATCAGCCATGATTGAATGGCGGGGTGGACTCAATGGGTCAAATGGCCTTACTTCCACTCTTCTGGTCTTATGGTCTTAAGGCTCAGTACAACTGCAACAAGACATTTCTTAATCATATTCAAGTCCCCTTCTTATGAAGGCCAATGTATACCTTTCTGTCTTGATTAGGAACATAACAACAGAGGTAGGATATTCTGCCCATTAAGTAAAAAGATTTCTCCTTCTGTTGGTCCTCAGTGGCATCTTTGTTGTTTTGTATTCCCTGGTTCTAGACTCCCAAACCAAGGCAACATCTTGCCTGCATCTACCCAGTTTATGGTTTAAGTATTGTCTAGGCATCAGTGAGATCAGCTTTCATTCGTTAAAAAGTCAGAGAACACATGTCCATTTTCCTCAGTCTCTCTTCAAATGATAGTCCCATCATTCCAGGAACAAGTTTGGTGAAACTTCATTGCACCCTGTTTATGCCAAGTATATTCATTTTGGTAATGGTATAGAAATGCCGACTGCAATCTAACTAAGGTCCTGTACAGTTGAAGCCAGACTTTGCTACCCTATGGTAGCAAATAATCTTATGATAAAGACTCATTAGACTCCTAGGTGTTTACAGCACAGGACGAAGCCATTCCGCTCATTGAGTTTGCACTAGTCAAGAAAGATAACCACACTGATCATGTTTTCAGGTCTTAGTCCAGGATTCTATGAAAATGCAAATGAATATCTAAACACTACTAAAATGTTATGACTGAAGCACCCTTTTAGACAGAGTTCCAGATTCTCTCTCCACACCCTCCCCCCAACCTCTGGTTGGAAAAAGATTCTCCTTGACTCTCCTCGTAGATATCTACTTCTTAGCTTAAATCTATGCCCCCTGGCTGTTGTTCCCTCTTCTAATGGAAAAGTGCCTTCCTATCCAATCTATCTATGGCCCTCAATTTTATATGTCTCTATCAGCTCCCCTCTCAGCCTTCTTTGCTCCAAGGAAAACAGCCAGAGCCCATGCAATCTTTCCTCATGGCTCAGACTGTCCAGCCCAGACAGCATCATGGTAATTCTCCTCTGCACCCCCTCTAGTGCAATCACATCCTTCCTATAATGTGGTGACCAGAAAGGCATGCAGTACCTCCAGTTCAGGCCTAACTTGTGTTTTATACCTTTATCCCCCTCCGTCCACACATCAATGAACTTAATACGCATTGTGACGTCAAACACTTCTTCCTCCGTCTTCACCTCCGAGCTTACTTTTACAATCAGGACTCCCGCCATCTTCTGAGGACCCCTTCACTTGCCTCCAACACATTCCATCCACCTGGACACTCTGCGCTGGCCTATTACCCACCCTCGACCTCTTCATTTCCAACTGCTGCCGAGACATTAACCACCTCAAACTGTCTACACCCCTTCCCCACTCCAACATCTCACCCTCACAACGCGCAGCCCTCCACTCCCTCTGTTCCAATCCCAACCTCACCATCAAACCAGCAGATAAAGGGGGTGCAGTGGTAGTTTGGCGCACTGACCTCTACAGCACTGAAGCCAGAAAACAACTTGAAGACACCTCCTTCTATCGCCCCCTCGACCATGACCCCACCCCTCCCATCACCAAACCATCATCTCCCAGACCATACAGAACCTCACCTCAGGAGATCTCCCACTCACAGGTTCTAACCTCGTAGTCCGGAAGCCCCGCACTGCCCGATTCTACCTCCTTCCCAAGATCCACAAGCCTGACCACCCCAGCCGATCCATTGTCTCAGCCTGCTCCTGCCCCACCGAACTCATCTCCACCTACCTCTATACTGGCCTATTCCCCCCTCGCCAGGAACTCCCCACATACATTCGAGACACCACCCACGACCTCCGCCTCCTCCAAGACTTCCGTTTCCCCGGCTCCTAACGCCTTATCTTCACCATGGCCATCCCTCTACTCCTCCATCCCCCGTGACTAGGACCTCCAAGCCCTCCGTTTCTTCCTCTCCCGACGTCTCCAACAGTACCGTTCACCTGACACTCTCATTTGTTTGGCTGAACTGGTCCTCACCCATAACAATTTCTCCTTCGAATCCTCCCACTTCCTCCAGACCAAAGGGGTAGCCAGGGGCACCCTTATGGGCCCCAGCTATGCCTGTCTCTTTGTCGGCTTCGTAGAACAGTCCATCTTCTGTAGTTACACCGGCACCATTTTCCACCTCTTTCTCTGCTACATTGATGACTGCATTGGCGCTACCTTGTGTTGATGAGGTTGAGCAGTTCATCAACTTACCAACACATTCCACCCTGACCTTAAATTCGCCTGGACCATCTCTGACATCTCCCTCCCCTTCTTGGACCTCTCCATCTCCATTAATGATGACCGACTTGACACTGACATTTTTCACAAACCCACCGACTCCCACAGCTACCTGGATGACACCTCTTCCCACCCCACTTCCTGCAAAAATGCCATCCCGTATTCTCAACTCCTCAGCCTCCGCCGTATCTGCACCCAGAAGGACCAGTCCACCACAGAACACACCAGTTGGCCTCCTTCATTAGAGTTCGCAATTTCCCTTCTCACGTGGTTGAAGATGCCCTCCAACGCATCTCATCCACATCCCGCACCTCCGCCCTCAAATCCCGCACCTCCGCCCTCAAACCCTACCCCTCCAACTGTAACAAGCACAGAACCCTCCTGGTCCTCCCTTTCCACCCTACCAACCTTCACATTAACCATATCATCCGTCGATATTTCTGCTACCTCCCCCACCCTCCTCTCTGACCTATCACCTCCATCCCCACCCCCATTCACATATTGTAATCTTTGCTACCTTCTTTCACCCCCTCCCCAGTTTACCTCCCCACCCTGAGGCTTCCTGCTCTATTCCTAATGAAGGGCTTTTGCCCGAAACGTCGATTTTCCTGCTCCTCGGATGCTGCCTGATCTGCTGTACTTTCCCAGCACCACTCTGATCAAAAAAACTTGTGTTTTATACAGCTTCCACATAATCTCCCTGCACATGTATTTTATGTCTCTGCTAAAAAATTTATACTTCTTGTCTCTCAGCTATTCTTGGATCCAACATTTCATTTTTCCCTTTGATCCCATAGGGTCTTATTTTCTTGACCAGTGTGCCATGCAAGACTTTATCAAAAACCTTGTGAAGTTCATGTAGACCACATCACATGCATTGCCCTCAATAATACTCCTGGTTATCTCCCCTTTTTAAAATAAATCAAATTTGTCAAATGTGACTTTCTCGTATATATTGACTATATTATTATTTTCCAGAGTTCAATAGAATCGGGGTTGGTTCCTGAGGATTGGAGGGCGGCTAATGTTGTGCCACTTTTTAAGAAGGGTGGGCGGGAGAAAGCAGGAAATTATAGACCAGTTAGTCTGACCTCAGTGGTGGGAAAGATGCTGGAGTCTATTATAAAGGATGAAATTACGGCACATCTGGATAATAGTAACAGGATAGGACAGAGTCAGCATGGATTTATGAAGGGGAAATCATGCTTGACTAATCTTCTTGAATTTTTTGAGGATGTAACTCGGAAGATGGACGAGGGAGATCCAGTGGATGTAGTGTACCTGGACTTTCAGAAAGCTTTTGATAAAGTCCCACACAAGAGGTTAGTGAGTAAAATTAGGGCGCACGGGATTGGGGGCAAAGTACTAGATTGGATAGAGAATTGGTTGGCTAACAGGAAACAAAGGGTAGTGATTAACGGCTCCATTTCGAAATGGCAGGCAGTGACCAGTGGGGTACCGCAGGGATCCGTGCTGGGACCGCAGCTTTTTACAATATATGTAAATGATATAGAAGATGGTATCAGCAATAACATTAGCAAATTTGCTGATGACACAAAGCTAGGTGGTAGGGTGAAATGTGATGAGGATGTTAGGGGATTACAGGGTGACCTGGACAAGTTAGGTGAGTGGGCAGATGCATGGCAGATGCAGTTTAATGTGGATAAATGTCTGGTTATCCACTTTGGTGGCAAGAACAGGAAGGCAGATTACTACCTCAATGGTATCAAATTAGGTAAAGGGGCTGTTCAGAGAGATCTGGGTGTTCTTGTCCACCAGTCAATGAAGGCAAGCATGCAGGTACAGCAGGTCGTGAAGAAGGCTAATAGCATGCTGGCCTTCATAACAAGAGGGATTGAGTATAGAAGCAAAGAGGTGCTTCTGCAGCTGTACAGGGCCCTGGTGAGACCACACCTGGAGTACTGTGTACAGTTCTGGTCTCCAAATTTGAGGAAAGACATTCTGGCTATTGAGGGAGTGCAGCGTAGGTTCACGAGGTCAATTCCTGGAATGGCAGGATTGCCTTACACGGAAAGACTGAAGCGACTGGGCTTGTATACCCTTGAGTTTAGAAGGCTGAGAGGGGATCTGATTGAAACGTATAGGCTTATGAAAGGACTGGACACTCTGGCAGGAGGGAACATATTTCCGTTGATGGGGGAGTGCCGAACCAGAGGACACAACTTAAAAATACGGGGTAGACCATTTAGGACAGAGATGAGGAGAAACTACTTCACCCAGAGAGTGGTGGCTGTGTGGAATGCTCTGCCCCAGAGGGCAGTGGAGGCCCAGTCTCTGGATTCTTTTAAGAAAGAATTGGATAGAGCTCTTAAAGATAGTGGAGTCAAGGGGTATGGAGATAAGGCTGGAACAGGATACTGATTAGGAATGATCAGCCATGATCATATTGAATGGCGGTGCAGGCTCGAAGGGCAGAATGGCCTACTCCTGCATCTATTGTCTATTGTCTATTGTCTATATTGACTTTCAGTAATTAATCTGTGTCTCTTCAACTTTTTTTTATTCTATTATGGGACATAGGCATCACTGGCTGGCCAGCACTATTGGCCATCTCTAGTTTCCTGTGAGAAGGTGGTGGTGAGCTGCTGCCTTGGACTGCTGCAGTCCACGTGCAGTAGGTCGACCCACAATATTGCTAAGAAGGGAATTCCAGGAATCTGACCCAGTGACAGTGAAGGAATGGTGTTTTGTTTCTAAGATAGGATGGTGAGTGGCTTGGAGGGGAACGAGCGGGTATTAGTGTTCCCATGTATCTGCTGCTGTTGGCTTTCTACTTAGAATTTGTCGTGGGTTTGGAAGGTGCTGTCCTAGGATCTTTGTCAAATTGTTGTAGTGCATCTTGTAGATAGTACACACTGTTGCAACTGAGCATTTGGTGGTGGAGGATGAGTGGATGTGTTGCTGATCAAGTGGGATGCTTTGTCCTTAGTAGTGTTGAGAAAGTGTATAGGGAAGAGCAGGTAGGGAAAGAGATTAAGTTTTGAGTTTTTGGGAAACAAAAGGTTCAACTAGCATGACTCAGATCAGATAAGAACTGGCAGTAAACAATGGAGTGCTGGAGGCAAGGGTATTGGGTTAACAAGGTGGAAAAGCATTCATTATGTAAAGCCATTTAACAAGATGAAGAAGCATTCAGTATGTAAAGTCAGTTAACAAGATAGAAAGTATTCATTATGTGATGCCAGTTAACAAGGTTACGAACATTCCTTGTGTAACAGCAGATGGCTTAATCTTTATTGTTGACACTTGCTGATTGTAACGGTCACCCTTTCAATATGTATGTTGCCTTATCTGGATGCTCCTGCCTGTAAACAACTATATAATTCATTAAGAAACTGCTGTTCGAGAGAAGACCGAGAACTCATGGCCCTGTGTTCATGGGCGATCGTGTTCTCTCCCTCCAGGGCCCAGAATAAAGATTAAGGAGGTAAAACTATACTGTGTCTGAGTGTTTTGCTTCAACTGAGGTAGGAATGGGACAACAATGTCAAGCTTCTTGACTGTGCTCATTCAGGCAAGTGAGGGGTATTCCATCACACCCCTGATGTGTTCTTGTAGATGGCGGACAGAGTCTGGGGAGTTTGGAGGTGAATTACTCATTGCAGTGTTTCTGGGGGCCGGGGAGGCAACAAACAATCCGAAAGTCACATTAATTGTTGTAGAAAAGGCTCACTAATACCATGACAATGGCATCTCCTATTACAATTGCTCTTTCATTTTTTTTTCCTCCTGTGGTTCCAACAAATTGGTTTTGGCTGCAGTCCCCTGAGGAACTCCATTACCGTCCTCAATTAACCAACATGTAAGCCGATTGGCAAGTAAAATTGAATTTCTGTCCTTCTTGCCTGATCCTGTTAGACAGCCTAGTAGTTGCACATTTCTTCTCTGATTGTTTGTATACTCTTAACATGGTGTGACTACTCCCCTAAATGTCCAGTGACGTTTATCAACATCCTCTGTCTCCTCCTTGATAAGATGTTGGTGATGGTTCCCACTGGTGGTAATACGGTAGAATCCTTTTTCGGGTCAAAATAGGGGTAAAGCGGGGATGTAGCATCATCCGAAACTCTCTTATCCATTTTTGTCGTCATCATTCTTCTTCACAAGAAGAAGCTTTGCAGTGGTGCACACATTGTCTACAGGATGGACAGAAAACGTTTCAACTTCAACCATCTGAAATCCAAAAAGTGAATGATACCAGCATCATTTGTGGAACTTGAGTATAGGTGATAACGTCATCTCTAACCTTTTTGAAAGACTATCTTCAAGCCTCACTTAATGCTATCACGGAAGCATACAGAAGAATTGGTCTCCGCCTCAACTAAAAGAAGTCTCAAATCCCTTACTAACCTGTCCCAGGTCAAAATCTGGTTCATCCCTTCATTAAGATAAATGGAGAAATCCTCCCAAATGTGGAATATTTCCCTTACCTGGGAAGCTATCTCTTATCTAAGGCTGGCAATAATGTAGATATTCCAGCATCGCATCCAGTCAATGAATGCCATCTTTGGACGAGAGTCTTTGACTAGTGACATTCGTGCTGACACCAAGATCCTTGTGTATGAGGCAGTCATCTTGTGAATCTTCTGTATGGCTCCATAACATAGACTACAGTACATACAGACCTCAAGACTTTGGAAATACCATGAATGTTGTTTGGGACAGATTCTCCACATCAGCTGAGAAGACAGGCATTCTAACATTAACATCCTTGAAGCAGTTAACAAAATCAGTATTGAAGCCATGATCATCCAAAGCCACTTCCTCTGGGTCAGCCACATTTTTCATATTCGTGAGTTGCGACCACCAAAGCAAATCATCTTTACCTAGCTCAAGGAAGTCACTCGAACAAGAGGAGGAGAAGTGTTTTTAAAGACTCCTGAAGGCTTCCCTCAAGAAAGGCAACATTGGAGATCCTTATTCAGAAGAAATGGACTTTGAGGAAACCCCTGTATGAAGGGACACAATTCTTTGAGAACACAAGAGGAAGTAAGGGGAAGGAACCGGAGAAAGGAATTTCAGTGATCTCCAGAACAATTCCACCTGTTGGAAACACAGTAACAAAGAGGATTGATGAGGACAGAGCGGTAAATGTGATCTATATGGATTTCAGTAAGACGCTCGACAAGATTCCCCATGGGAGACTGGTTAGCAAGGTTCGATCTCATGGGGTGCAAGGAGAAGTAGCCATTTGGGTACAGAATTGGCTCGAAGGTAGAAGACAGAGGGTGGTGGTGGAGAGTTGCTTTTCAGACTGGAGGCCTGTGACCAGTGGAGTGCCACAAGGATCGGTGCTGGGTCCACTGCTTTTCACCATTTTTACATAAATGATTTGGATGCGAGCATAAAAGGAAAGTTAGTAAGTTTGCAGCAGACACCAAAATTGGAGATGTAGTGGACAGTGAAGAAGGTCACCTCAAGTTGCAACTGGATCTTGATCAGATGGGCCAATGGGCTGAGGAGTGACAGATGGAGTTTAATTTTGATAAATGTGAGGTGCTGCATTTTGGGAAAGCAAATCTTAGCAGGATTTATACACCTTAATGGTAAGGTCCTCGGGAGTGTTGCTGAACAAAGAGACCTTGGAGTGCAGGTTCATAGCTCCTTGAAAGTGGAATCGTAGTTAGATAGGATAGTGAAGGAGGCATTTGGTATGCTTTTCTTTATTGGTCAGAGTACTGCATACAGGAGTTGGGCGGTCATGTTGCGGCTCTACAGGACATTGGTGAGGCTGCTTTTAGATTATTGTGTGCAATTCTGATCCCACTCCTATCGAAAAGATGTTTTGAAACTTGAAAGGGTTCAGAAACGATTTACAAGGATGTTGCCAGGGTTGGAGGATTTGAGCTACAGGGAAAGGTTGAATAGGCTGTGGCTGTTTTCCCTGGAGTGTCAGAGGCTGAGGTGTGACCTTAGAGGTTTATAAAATCATAGGACATAGAACAATACAGCGCAGAACTGGCTCGGTTTCTGCTGCTGAACAAAGCAACTACGAGATGGGGCGATGGAGTGTTAATGCATCTGTGCTCGGGTTTGTCCTTCTTATCTACATTTTTCTTTTCCCTTTACCCCCTTTGTTTTTCCGTCAAACTTACCTGATAAAGAGAGCTCTGTGGAGGAGGCAGCTTTGATGGCTTCCAGAGCAATGGTGGCGTTTTCAGAGGTTGCATGGCTGCAGAGATGGTTGGTCGGCCTGTGAAACCTGGAGTGAAACTCTCGCTTTTGCACAGAGTAGGCCCCTGATGACAGCATGGTCTAGGCTGGTGTAGCCCAGAATGGGACAATCTCTATGGCATCACGTGGGCTGGTGTAGCCCAGAGCAGAACTCTGGTGGCAGTATGCTGTAGTAATGGAGAAGGAAAAGTTGGACTCTGTTATCTTTTAAACATTTTATTCTGTGAATGGTGCTTATGTATGAGTGATAGCAAACACTTTTCACTGTATTTTATATTGAATGCATGTGACCAAGGATGTTTAACTTATCATGATGACATTATCAATTAAGGATTAGTTGTATGTTTTAGTTACATTGCTCTTTTTCTGTTTTTTTTTCCCCTGACAATCCTTCAAAGTTTAGTACTGAAAGTTTCAAGTTCTTGTTATGTGTTTCTAAAATTATGATACACTATTGAGGTATAGGATGCTCCATTTATGATTCTTAACTGTTTTTATTTACAAGCTAATTTTGGCAACAACTGGATCCCATCCTATTTAATTACAGTGGTTTTGTCTGTAAAATTTAAACCATGATAAGCTGATTGAGATTCTATGGAGCACTAGATTGTAATTCCACATCACATTACCAAAGAAAAATAATCACAAGCTATATATTCTTATGCAAAGTCAAGGAAGTCACAAGTATTGCAAATCAGCACCAAGTCAACTGAGCGAATTGATTCCCTTTTCTTTTAAAAGGGAAAGTAGCATTTCCAGCAACATGTAATGGTGAGCACTGAAATGGTGTTAATGAAGTCCAAGCGCTGCTCTCCGAAAGCTTATGATTTCAAGTAATCCTGTGGACTATAATCTAGTGTAGTGGGACTTCTGACTTTGTCCACTTCAGTTGAACACCAGCACCTCTCCCATTGTGGTGTTCATGAAGCACAGGAAAGGAAAGAGTTTGAATGGTACTGAGTGATGACTATCCAAACAGACATCATCCCATCTGGCAAAAGAGCCATTGGGCTAGCTTGAGATTGTTTGGATAGAGTTTCCAAAAGTACTACAGCTAGTGAAGGGAGAGTAAGTAAAGTGAATTCATCATAAAAGGAAAATATTGTATTAATTTATTGTGACATTGTGCTACTCCTAACTGACTTGAACAGAAGCCAAGCAATTGATCACTCACCTATCGGTTAGTGTATGCTGCTGGAAATCTAGTTTGTTCAGTGATGTGTGAAATTCGTTTACATTATAACTGTGTAATATTCTAACCTAAATTGTTTAATCAATTTCAGGAGTGGTATGTATGTTTATAAACCTACAATGAATCGAACATGTTGCCCTCAGTATACAATAAGGTAAGAATTATGTCTACACATAGCCATCTGCATTTCCTATTTGCTAGTTTTTCTATATGGTGTATAAGGCACCGCATTATTGGAAATATATATTTGTGGACTAGGATACAGAACTGTTTGGATACTTTCTAGATTTGAAAAGGGCTTTTAACCATGTGGTTTCTTGGAAAATTAAATCATCAGCTTAATGTGTGCTGTGATCTATCTGCTGCTTAGAGAGACGTGACTTTGGAAAAGCCTTTGGGGAGACCACCCTAGTGATTTCAGTTCAGTGATTCCTGAAAAACAACATTTTGAGCCTGAACGAGGCTGTTTGTAATCTTATTTTTGATCCAAAATTAACCACTTAATGGACATATATCTGCACCACTACTGAGGCCATCTCTTTTTAGTTCCATAACATTGCTTGATGACCTACCTTCTGCTGCTGAAACTGTATTACATATGTTATCTTTGTTTTGAGTATTTAACTGCACTCTTAGTCTTCCACATTCTTATTGCCCATGCCATTATCTGTGCCAAACTCTGTTCTTTTATCACGCTTGTTCTTGCTAACTGGCATTTGTTCCTATTCGAACATATTAAGTGGGGTCAGAAGTAGGCCATTCAGTCCCTCAAGCCTACTCAAACCATAACGTTATGGTTTATCTGTTTATGTTTCGAATTCTAATATACCACTGATAACCTTAGGTTCTTGTCAGGCAAAGGGGAAAAAATTTACATCTTAAAAATATCCATGACCCCATCTCAAATGTCTCTGAGGCAAAGTTCTCTCTGAGGGGAAAAAAAATCTTCTCCTCTGTCCTAAAAGGCAAACCCTGACTTTTGAAACAATGTCCTCTAGTTTTGGACTCCTCCACATTGCCAAGACTTTTTAGGATCTTGTATGCCACAATGAATTCACTTCTGAATTCCCAGAGAAAGAAGCCCTATCTGTTGAACCTTTCCTCAAGACTACCTGCTCATTACAAGTATTAATTTGGAATACATTCCCTGAATCCACCACTTGTGCATTTACATCCTTTCTTTAAATAAGGCAACCAAAACTGCACATTATTTGAGATGGGGTCTGAACAACTCCCTGTATAACCAAAGCACAGCATCCTTCCTTTCATGGTCAATTCCTCTCATAATAGAGGATAGCTTTCCATTAACCTGTTTAATTGCTGTATCTGCATACTAAACGTTTTGTGACTCATGCACTGAAATGCCTAGATCCTGCGTATTTTGGAAGTTTGTCATCTTTTTTCATTTGATTAATCCTCTGCTTTTTTATGATCTGCTTACCAAAGTGAACAACTTCCTTTTTCTAATTTATACTCCATCTATGAACGCATCTGTATCATCATCAACTCTATGTCCTATTCACACCTATCTTTGTGTCATCTGCAAATTTAGTTCCTATGCCTTCACTCTCCTTATCTAACGAGTTGATATAGTTATAAAGAATTGGAACTCAAGCAAAAGCCCCTTTGGGATGTTGCTCATCACATTCAGAAATCAGAAAAAGACTTATTTATGCATGCTGTGTTCACTGCCAACCAGCCAATCTTCTCTAATGCTCATTTCTTAAGCAGTATGCCATGAACTCCTATTTTGCACAAAACCTTTTTTTTATGTGCCATCTTGTCAAATGCACTTGAGAAACCAAGACCAGAAATCTACAGGCTTCCCTTTAGTTTCATTGCATGTTACTCCTCCAAAGAATCCCAATTAATAGGTTAAACATGGTTTTTCTTTCATAAAACCGTAATGATTTATCCCAGTTACTTTCAGATTTATAAACTATCCAGTTATAATCTCTTTGATTAATTTGAACATCTTCCCCATGGCAGACGTCCACCTAGTGCCCCATAGTTTCATGTTCTGTGTCTTCTTTCCTTGGTTAGAGAAGTTATTTGCTACTTTCTGGTCTTGTGGAACCATTCCTAATTCTACTGATTTTTGGAAAATGTTTGCACCAATATATCTTTTATTTCCTTCATAGCCTCTTTTAAAAGCCTAGGATGATGTCTTTCGGAACCTAGAGACATGACAGCCAGTGATTAAAATTGCAATCAGGTTCTCCTTCACTTCCATCACCTGACTTTTGATCCTCTATGATGAAGGCAGAAGCAAAATATTTGTTCCTTTTCACCCACAATTTCCTTATTATCCACTCTTTTTTTTCTCTCTGGGAGACTGACACTTCATTTAATCTTCCTTTTTAAATACCTGTAGAAACTTCCTTATCCGTTTTTACTTTTCTTGCTAGCTTCTCTTACAGCTAGCTGCTTTTTACTGATCGACCTTATAATTATGTTTTGCAAGTCAGATGACTAGACGGAATATAAAGAACAGTAGATCGTCATTGACTAATTATATGGTGTTTCCCTGAGTCTGATGCTTTACTTAATTTTAGTTAACCATGGGTGGTAGTTCCTCCTCTTTCTGTATTGAGCCCTTAACAGGCTCCAGTCAGAACTAAGAACGTATGAATTTGTTGTTTGCTGCAACCCAGCAAGGAAGTTTTTATTCTAAAGCTGTACACACTGACAAAACTCAATCAAGTCTGAACAAGTCCACAAGTACTTGCTGAATGCTTGCCTGTGTCATGTGACTCAACTTTTAAAGGGACACTGTCCTAACATAATATACACCAATCATAATACCAAACACCTCTTCACAGTTACTTTAAAACGTCCCCTTAAACAAGCAATCCCAGTACAGTATTTACATGGTTCTGAACACAGTGAAAATGTAGAAGCAGCAAAGGTATTTGCAGGAACATGATGCACAGTTCTGCTGGATACAACAAACAGGAGGACCATTTCATAAGGGTTTGTTTGGATGGTACCTGTTTTGGGTTAGCTGTCTTTTTTACTCTGGTGCTCGATTCATCCTGGCAGATCCTGGGACCCTCTGGTAATCAGGGCTAGTCCCGGAGCCTACAAACAGGTTCTTCCACAGGGGAAGGTATCTTCAGTCTACTGTGGGTTACTTCAGGGATAGTGTGCTGCCTTCAGGAAGCAAAGCTGAGGACCTGTGGTGCTAGATGGTTCTAATACTTAGGGGTATGCTACCAATGGCTGATCAGCATCCCCTCGCCTTGTGATCTGGACTCTGTAGGATACGAGATCTGTCTGCACCAGGACTGTGTCGGATACCCACTTGTCAGTCGTATTTTAGCTCCCGACCAGTACTTGATCAGCCTAGTGAAGAAAGAATCTCTTGGTGTTAGTTTTCTTTCTGGACATCTGGGCTTACAGATCCTTAACAATTTTGTGCATTTCTTCAGGTAGCAACAGATCAAATATGTTCATAACTTTCTTTTAAAAAGCATGTATGCTGATGAGTTCTCTGTAGTGGCATGAGACCTGTTTTGATATGTGACTATACCCAAACACATTTCATGATTGATAACTGACTAATGATCAGGGATCACCCTTTGATGCTTTAACAGTTGCACAAAACTTTTCACAACTAGTGTTTGAGAGATAATAGGTCCTGACTTAATGTGGCAAATAACATTACGTTTCATGCAGTCAGTAAATTCCTCCATGAGGAAATGAGAACTATTACCACTGACATCCTGCTCATGGTTACTGAACTTTGCAGATACTTTGTCCAGTTTCTCGGTGCTCAAGTCTGCAGAAGTGGACTTCATTACTGCTACCTGTAGCCACTTAGAATGAGCATCAACTGCCATCAGCAGCAATTGACCCTCAGTGGCTGGCAAAATTAATGTACACATTACCACAGTATTCCCAGAGCTGTCATGGCAACAATGATGGTGCATTGCTGTTTTTTACACAAATCTTGCACAAATTAGCTGTCCCTTCGATTTGAATAGTTCCTGGCGAGTTCCTTCAAAGCTCACCACTCCTGGATCATTCTGGTGCAACTGCTCCAGCACCTCATATGTTCAGAGAGATGGTCACCCTCATTCCCCATTGAACATAGCTGTTCCAAACCATGAACTCCCATCTCCCCTAACATGTATGACTTAAGTGCTTGATAGATACAGTTGGACCTCTTTTTTTTTGAAAGTACTAGATCCATCACTTGGCTTAAAACAGTGTTGTTTCTGGTATTGATCTTCACTTGGTCATATCCTTTGGTCCAACTCATATGGCGACCAGAAATCCCAATCTGACCCAGTCTCATTTTGCCAGCATTTGGCCCATATCATACTAAACCTTTTTATTCATGTACCCATCCAGATTCCATTTAAATGTTGTAAGTGTACTTGATTCCATCTTCTTTGGCAGTTCAACCCATACACAAATCACTCCCTGCATGAAGAAGTTACCCTGGAGATCCTTTGTTAGGTTTTTTCCCTCTCCCCTTAAATGTATGCCCTCTAGTGTTGGACCCTCTGCCAGCTATTCACCCTATCCATGCCCCTCGTGGTTTTATAAACCTCTATAAATATGATCACCGCTCTAACTTCAATGCTGTGAGGTTTTTTTTAGAAGAGTGGTTGTAAGACAGAGATATCAAGCAGTCTACCAAAACCACAAGAGTAAACCGCTTGAGTCCTTGGGGTTTTTTAAAAAGTTGTAACAATGGAGGCACCCTGGATATGTATGGCCAGCTCTCTCAGATCAGGATTTCTAGTTTTTCTTTAGTTTCTAGGTTTAGCTTTAAGTTGTTGTGCACTTGAAGAAGTGAAAGCTATCATTTTCCTCCACTGGGTGACACCTAAAAGCTGGGATAGCTCTCTGCTGGGTCACCTGTGAGACAAATATATTTTTCTGAATTCTCCTTTTTGCCAAGGAGTGTGTTGATGGGATGTTACCTACATTGGATTGGTTATTTAGTAATGTTACTGTATCTCTTATTCTGTTAACTTATTCTAAATTTGTGTTTCTTTAGTTGTATTTTAACAACTATATTTAATTAAATATTTTTGCTTAATATTGAGTAGTTTGACCAATCACTTTGCATTTCTAACATGGCACTTCACATTTGTCTTTAAAATAAGAAAAAGTTAGCATTCTATAAATATTTTGAGGGGGTCTGGTCCATAACTCTATTGTCTCCCCAGTTAGTCTTTTGCTCTTAATGTATTTATAGAATCTCTTCCGATTCTCCTTAAGTCTATTTGCCATAGCTGTCTCATGTCCCCTTTTTGCCCTCCTGATTTCCTTTTCAAGTATACTTCTATTACTGTTATACTCTTCTAGGCATTCTCTTGAACCCAGCTATGTACATGTTATATATGCTTCCTCCTCTTTCTTGATCAGAGCCTCACTTTCTCTAGTCATCCAGCATTCCCTGCATTTATCAGCCTTCCTCTTCACACTAACTGGAACATACTGTCTCTGACCTCTTGTTACCTCTTCCTTAAAAGCTTCCCACCTCCCAACAATCCCTTTACCTGCGAATAAGCTCCCCAAATAAACTTTTGGAAGTTCCTGTCAAAATTATCTTTATTTCAGTTTAGGACTTTAAATTTTTGATCAGTTCTTTCCCATTTTAAAGCTAATAGAATTATGATCACTGGTCCCAAAGTGTCTCCCCCCCACCAACTGACACCTCTGTTGTTTGCCCTGCTTTATTCCCAACAGAAGGTCAAATATTGCTCCTTCTCTAGTAGGTACATCCACATATTGAATAGGAAAGTTTTCTTGAACCAACTTAGTAAATTTGTCTCTATTCAAGTCCTTAACACTATGACAATCCCAGTCCATCTTTGGAAAGTTAAAAATCCCCTACCATATCAACCCTATTTTTCTTAATGGATATCTGAGATCTCCTTACATATTTGCTCCTCTATTTCCTGCTGACTGTTGAGGGGCCTATAATACAATCCCAGAAAGGTGATCATCCCTTTCGTCTTTCTTGGTTCCACCTGTATAACTTCATTGGATGATCTTCCAGGAATAACCTCCTTAAGTATGGCTGTAATGTTCTGCCTCACTGAAAATGGCACTCCTCCTCCTCTCTTGTCTCCTTTTCTTTCTTTCCTATGGCATCTGTACCCTGGAATATTAAGCTACCAGTCCTGTCCATCCCTGACCACGTTTCTGTAATTACTATGTTTTCAAGCATGCCCTGAGTTCATTTGCCTTACCTGTCAGATCTCTTGCATTGGAGTAAATGCAGTTTAATTTATTAGTCTTACCTCATTCTCTGCCAAGCTCTTGTCTGTTGTGACTAATAGACTTGCTCCACTTATATCCTGTACCAGTCTCAGCCTTTTCTGTTTTCTCACTTTCGCTTTGGTTCCCACTCCATGAGTCTTATGGTTTAAAGCTTCCCTAATAGTACTCGCAAATTTGCCTGCAAGGATATTGGTCCTCTTCCAATTCAGATGAAACCTGATTGTCTTAAACAGGTCATTTCTACCCCCTGAAGAGATCTGTGGTCCAAAAATGTGACTCCTTGCCCCCTGCACCTGCTCTTCAGCCATGAATTCATCTGCTGTATCCTCCTATTCCTACTCTCACTAGCCCACTAATAGTCCAGATATCACTACCCTCAAGGATTTTCACTTGTGCCACTGGCACCAGCATGCTTTCTGTTTGGGAGAAGAAGGGAATCTTTCATTCATTACTGTGTTGTCCTTAACTTGAACGAAGAGGCAGTCTGCACGATGCATCTCATTACGTTGCCTATATTTCACATTGTGCGAGTGTGCTGCAACACGTTAGAGCCCACCTCTGAAACTGACTGGCTCCTATGGAGGAAATCGAGCTGAAGATTGATGTGAGGGAGCAATGATCTGTCGGCAGAACAAAGGGGTAGTCGTATAAGCAGTGGTAAAATTTCATCCTTGCCAAAAATGATGCTGAAGGCCTCCTTCTGCAATTGGGCAAATATCATTGCTGCACTAATGAGTATGTGCAAAGCAAAAACAGTTGGCCTCACCTCTCCACTGGAGCATGCAACAGTACTGTCCCAACTTATATTCTTGGTCGTAACCATAATGATCTTGATGAAATCATCCCAAGACTGTGAAATATCAAAAGAACAAATGCAACATTAGTAACAAATTTCTTAGTTTTGATTTGTAGTTCAATGTAAATTTTATTAAATTAAGAGTGTGCTGTTATCTTTCCAGGTGTCATGCTTTGGACTTCAAACTTTCTAAATCATCAAAGAAAGTATTGAAGAAAATGGCACGGTTCCTTTCCAAGGGAGAGGTAGCAAAAGGAACTGATGGTAAGTACTGTTTACTGCCAGTTGTGATTCTAATAAATTCGGTCTGATACTATTACGTTATCCATTTACTGTGGCAGAAATTTTATTTTATTTCCCACCACCCCTCCCCTAGGAAATAGTGTGTTGAATTGAGGCACAATTAAAATCATGGGTATTTGAGATATTTGTATTTGTGTGATTGGCCACTCTTGTATGAATCATGCTATTCAGTGAGGAGATAACATTAGGTCTCACACTGCATGGCATTCAGAGAAGGCAAGTTATTTTCCAGCAGCGATCATCTGTTGTCACCAGTGGAATCCTGGCTGAGTTTTCCTGGTCTTTCTGTGTGTCCTGCTACCACCACGTCCAGGAAAATTAGGCCAGTTGTTGTACCACAATGCTGTCTTTGTTGAGATTGTTGTCTCTGCTCAGACGATAGAGTGAAACTGAGAGAATCTTGATTTCTATTTGACTAATACCATGCCATGTCGTTCAGTACACCACATGTGCTGTAATTTATAAAGTAAGATGCAATTATTTTCAGTGTATGGTTAGAACTAATATTTCTTTTATACCTAAGTGATAAATCCAGGATATTGCTACAGTTGCACATTTCAAAATGATGTTCCTCATTAATAAAATGAAGCAAGCTATGTTTATATTGTTAATTTAGTTTGGTTGCCCCAGCAAGAATATCCTGATTTTTTTTTAACAAATACAAATTAAAGCTATTTGCTGAGTTACTATTCCAGGCTTAGTTTTACTGAGTTCTTGTAGATAATCTTGTGCAGTTTTTTGCAGATTAATAAATTAATTGTTTTGTAATCCAGTTGGCAAAGCAACAGTGAAAATCCTAGACCACCATTTAATTGAAATCAAAGTTAACTTACTGTCTGTGAATGCATCCTTGGCAATCATCTAGTGTTCCAGCAACGCAGGACCTGACCTTACCCCCCACCCCACCCCCCTCAAACACCTCCAACGTTGAGTATTTAGACCTTGAACCGTATTCTACTTGGATCATGACAGATTTTAATCCTACTTTTATTTTGGATTTTGTAATCCTTGGTATCCTGTCAATTTTGAAATTTTCAATTGACTTCGGTTCAGTGAACTTTCAGGGAGAGTGATCCAGATCACTTCAGCATGATGAAGTGCTTCTGATATAGTTTCTGAATCGTCAAGTTTAAAATCTTAAGGTTATGTCATCTTCTCTTGAACTCTCATACCAGTGGTCATTTGTCTCTGTGCATTTACTTCTTCAAATCCTTTAATCAGTTTAAGTGCTTGTTCTCATCACTTATGTCTTTAAACATTCCAATGAATCTAGTGTGTGGAGAGCACCATATCCTTTCCAAGGGGTACCCCAAAGTTGATCGCAGTACTCCAGATGGAGTCTGACAAAAGCTCTTTACAATTGAAACACCATCTTCCCCATATGTTCCAGCTACCTTGAGTCAAAGACTGGCATCCCATTTGCCTTCATTGATTTTTCTTTTGTATCTGTGTATTAGCTTTTAGTGATGGTACCTGAACAGCCACGATTCATGGTTGTTTCACATCATCTATCTGTTGACTCATTTAGTTTGCCCAAGTTCCTTCATAACTTCCTGCTCCTCCATAGGATACTTCTTAGTATCTGATAAGCTAAGAGACGATTAAGTTAGGGTACATTCACTCTCTCATTTGTCTCTTCCTAATTAATTATTTACCACATCACAAATTTGTATCTGAGTCCCTTTGCTATTCTCTTGAGCACAGTTTTATTAAATATTTTCTGGTGTTTATCGAGAAAACTGCCATAGGCTGTTCTCTGTTCGCTGTGCTAGCGACCTTCTTAAAAATAAACTCTGTGAGGTTGTTCAGATATAATCTGCCTTCACAGATTCATCACTTAGATACAGTTTGCTGGTCAAAGTAACACTTGTGCTGTGCCATGCTCCTTTAATGTAGCTTAAAAAAGATACATCCCTTAGTATTTATTCACATAAGGGAAGTTGAATAAACTGTGTCAGCATTTTGACCAGTGTATTATGCAAGTTGGTAACAGCCCACCAGGCAAAATTGTTTTGTGTGTACTGTAGTAAAGGTGAAACAATTCCCTTCATAGATTGTAATATTACCACCGAATTTGCTAGTACAATTAAATATACTTCTAAGGAAGATTGTTCTTTGTTTAGTGAGAAGATTGAATTATTTGGAATGAAAAATATTCAGATATACTTTAATGGAAAATATAACTTGGAAATGCAATGGATGCACCATCTTCCAAGCTGTTGAAATCCATCATGTAATTATGCCTCTTCATGTGTTAAAGTTGAACCCATGGATTCTCACAGTGAAGATGCTGGAATTGATCATCGGGCTGTACCATGTAACTCAGAAGTCAATGTAGATATAGAGAAACCTTTGAAGATTGTGAGCCTCGAGGAATTACCAGAGTCTGCTGAAATACAGGAAAATCCTCAACCAGATGCTGCTAGTGAGAAAGGGGAACCAGGACAAAAACATGCATCCTCGGAGACAAATGTTTCCACTGGTTCACTTAAATGTACTCCAAAACCAGGTAGGTTTTAAGAATTTGAATGACATTGTCAAAATTATCATGCAAGATTCTTGAAGCAAACTATTAGCTGCCAATATTTGTGAATGTTCAACATTTTGATCTGTATCGCATTTCTATAACTAAAATGGAGTCTGATGAATTGAATTGTTTGAAGTCCCTCTTTGTTTGTTCCCTTGCTGGTTCGGAACTATGAAGAAAGTAGAAACCAGTCCTTTCAATTCTCTTGCCACTGCCTAATATATCCAGGATATTTTTGATAATGTATGAAAGTGGTCACATAGCTGCATTTTGCTTTTAGTTGTGATATCTTTGTTCGTTCAAGCCAGCCTTAACACTAGGCCATAAGCTTGGTCAATAGGGAAGTGTGTTAATTTGTCGCATCCTAATTTTATTACACAGGTTTCTGGGATTTGTAGTTATTTCAGGAATTGTACTTTGCTTTTCTGGCCATTTGCAATTACGGCTGGCAGATTCATGGTAACTGAGCAAAGTCAAATGATTCTTTTAATTACCCATGATTGAGCTGATCAGAGCTTTCATGTGTATTTCATGAATTGCATTCTGTGATTCTGTAAATCTTGAATCAGTGACCCTTGGTCATATAAGGTAAATACTCCACAAAATTTAATTCAATGACAAATGTTCTCTTTTTTTTTAAAAAAAATCCCCTTTCTTGCCTTTGGTTATCTTTCTAACCTGGTGTACCAAGGAAATTGATTTTTGATGCAGAATTTTTCATTTATTTAAAATTGCTCTTTTATTAAATAGTTTACTTGCCAAAAAATGAATTGTGGTTGAGAATGAGTGTATGACCCAACTCAAGTTCTTGCCTAATTACCTGTGTGGAACCTATTGTGAAGTACAGCTATTAAAAGACAGTACAGAACACGCCCCTCTTCACTTTTCTGAAAACGTTGCTCCAAAACTAGAGATGTAGAGAGAGAAAGAAAGAAAATCTGAGGATAGTTTTTGAAATTGATTTTCTTTTGATGCACATACAATGTTGAAACTTGTAATAACTTGAGCAAATTTCAGTAGTTGAAATATGAGAAATTGAGCTGAGAGAGAGTGGTACTGTTTTGTTGGTCATCTTGGCTCTGAATGCTCCTGCATCTTTGGGAGCCGAAAGCTGTTAATAAAAATGCATAACCTTCTTTTAATTTGAATGCTAGTACAGAATTGAATATTACACTTCAATCACCAACATAGCCAGCTGGACAATATTTCCTAGGTAAGTATTTGAAATGCTCATTATTGTGTTCAGTTCAAGATTTACGACTTTATTAAAATTAACAGCAGGTGGCAGCACAGTACAGGAATTTTGCCTGAAATTCGAATATGTGAAATGTAGCTCATCTGTCGTAGATTAGATTCTCTACAGTTTGGAAACAGGCCCTTCGGCCCAACAAGTCCACACCGACCCTCCAAAGAGTAACCTACCCAGACCCATCTCCCTCTGACTAATGCACCGAACACTATGGGCAATTTAGCATGGCCAATTGACCTGACCTGCACATCTTTGTATCGTGGGAGGAAACCGGAGCACATGGAGGAAACCCACGCAGACACTGGGAGAATGTGCAAGCTCCACACAGGTAGTCGTCCAAGGCTGGAATTGAACCTGGGACCCTGGTGCTGTGAGGCAGCAGTGCTAACCACTGAACCGCCCATACAGTGCTCCTGAATGTTGTATCAACTGCCCTTTTTTTAAAAAAAAACAATATATACAAACAAAATATGGATCTTAGATTTTGCTCTGAACATTTCTGTAAGTAGAACTTCACCCCAAATTGATGATAAAACAGTGTGACAATGGGATGTAATATTGTGTATCCTTGTCAAATAAATTACTTATTGCACTGAAGTGGCACAGTTTGCAAAGCCAAATAATGACTAAAGTAACAATTCTAGACATTTTCCAATTACTCTTAGCACTACATGTTCATGTTGAGTTATCCCCAATAATGCATGGAATACTTAATTCTATTCTTTTGCCAAATTCTTTGTAGCTACTAAAGCTGACCAAAATATACTTTGACACTTCTGGGCAAGGTCTGTTTTTTGGCAGCCTTTATTAGGCGTTTTTTGTTGTTAGGCTTGACTGCTACTGAATGTAGATCTTCCTTTCCCTTTTTTTTGTTAATTGTACCTCAGCAATCGATTTTATCAGACAACCCAAGCAATGACCCTGAGGTCAAATGTTGTTATAATCCCAGATGAAACTCTAAAATTCATATGCTGTCTGGCTAGGAGCCAGTATTTTATTTCAAGCCAGACCAAAACTTAGAGATGTGGTATTTACTAAGAGAATAAATCAACTTGATGCAACTGTTCTGAACAAACAAACTAAGTGTTTAACAAAATTAAGACAGTATACCAATCCAGATAGTCATTAGCATTCCTGGGTTGTTGAAAGAAGTTTTGACCACATGTATTATTTGATGTGCTCTGAGAGGTGCTCCACCATAGTTTGTCCGTTGCCCATACTTGCCTCCTATAATTCTGGATGTTGGAATATAAGTTGTAGCAAACTAGTGAAACACCTCACCGAACATCAAATAGTAAATGTAGTCAAGATTTCGCAGCAATCTTCAGATGTTAATGATACAATGGTTTGCCAAATCTCGCTAAAATGTTGTTTTCTCTAGAAGAGGTTCCAATTCCTTTCTCTCAAAGATCCACTTTAGACAACACAGTCAACTTGTTCAGTCACACTGCGTTAACAACTGCTCACATTCAGGAAATTTGATCTCTTCCGACTGCGTTCCAGCATTTGTTTATGGGCACACGGCTAGAACATGGAACATTGCAGTGCAGTACAGGCCTTTCGGCCCTTGATGTTGTGCCAACATGTAAAACCAATCTGAAGCCCATCTAACCTACACTGTTCCATTTGTATCCATATGTTTATCCAATGACCATTAAAATGCCCTTAAAGTTGGCAAGTCTACTACTGTTGCAGGCAGGGCGTTCTATGCCCCTATTACTCTGAGTGAAGAAACTACCTCTGACATCAGTCCTGTATCTATCACCCCTCAATTTAAAGCTATGTCCCTTGTGCTCGCCATCACCATCTGAGGAAAATGGCTCTCTATCCATTCTATCTAATCCACTGATCATTTATAGTCACATCTCAACCTTCTTCTGTCTATTGAAAACAGCCTCAAATCCCTCAGCGTTTCCTCACAAGATTTCCCTCCATACCAGGCAACATCCTCGTAAATGTCCTCTGCATCCTTGCCAAAGCTTCTACATCCTATAATGTGGTGACCTGAACTGTACAAAATACTCCCAAGTGTGGCTGCACCAGAGTTTTGTTCAGCTGTAACATAACCTCATGGCTCCAAAGCTCAACTCTGTATCAATAAAAGCTAACATACTGTGTGCCTTCTTAACAACCCTATCAACCTGGGTGGCAACTTTCAGGTATCTGTGTACATGGACACCAAGATCTCTGCTCATCTACACTACCAAAATTCTTACCATTAGCCCAGTACACTCTATTCCTGTTGCTCCTTCCAAAGTGAATCACGTCACACTTTTCCTAACTAAACTCCATTTACCATCTCTCAGCCCAGCTCTGCAGCTTATCTATGTCCCTCTGTAGCCTGTAACATCCTTCAGTACTACTCACAACTCCACCGACCTTAGTGTCGACTGCAAATTTACTAATCCATCCTTCTACATCCTCATCTAGGTGATTTATAAAAATGACAAACAGCAGTGACCCCAAAATAGATCCTTGCGGTATACCACTAGTAACTGAACTCCAGGATGAACATTTCCCATCAACCACCACCCTCTGTCTTCTTTCAGATGGCCAATTTCTGATCCAAACAGCCAAATCACCCCCAATCCCATGTCTTCATATTTTGTGCAATAGCCTACCGTGGGCAACCTTAACAAACACCTTACTAAAATCCAAATACACATCAACAGTCTTACCCTCTTCCATCTGTTTGGTTACCTTCTCAAAGAACTTAATAAGATTTGTGAGGCACGACCTAATCTTCACAAAACCATGTTGACTGTTGCGAATCAAATTATTCCTTTCTAGCTGATGATGAATCCGATCTTATAATGTTTTCCAATACTTGACCCACAACTGAAGTAAAGCTCACTGGTCTATAATTAGTAGGGTTGTCTCTACTCCCCTTTTTGAACAATGGAACAACATTTACTATTCTCGTCTTCTGGCACTGTTCCTGTAGACAATGACGTCATAAAGATCAATGCCAAAGGCCCTGCAATCTCCTCCATGGCTTCCGAGAGAATCCTAGGATAAATCCCATCTGGCCCAGGGGCTTGTCTATTTTCACACTTTCCAGAATTGCTAAAATCTGTATCTCCGTATTCTCCTCAACAGTATTGTCTTTTTTCAGTGTGAATACAAATGAAAAGTATTCACTTCGTGCCTCTTCTACTCCTCTGACTCCACACATAATTTCTCACTACTGCCCTAGTTTGGCCGTATTCTTACTCTGGTCATTCTTTTATTCCTGGCATACCTATAGAAAGCTTAAGGGTTTTCCTTGATCCTACCTGCCAATGACTTCTCATGTCTCCTCTTGGCATTTCTTAGCTCTCTCTTTAGGTCTTCCCTGGCTTAGTTGTAACTCTCAAGCACCCTAACTGAGCCTTCACATCTCATCCTTACATAAGCCTCTTTTTCTTCCTCTTGACAAGAGATTCAACTTCTTTAGTCAACAACAACGGCTTCCTTGTTTGATCACTTTCTCCCTGCCTGACAGGTACATACTTGTCAACGCAGCAGCTGTTCCTTGGATAAGCTCCACATTTCAATTGTGCCCATCCCCTGCATTTTCCTTCCCCATCCTATGCATCCTAAATCTTGCCTAATTGCGTCATAATTGCCGTTCTCCCAACTATAACTCTTGCCTTGCAATACGTACTTATCCCTTTCCATCGCTAAAGTAAACATAACCGAATTGTTGTCACTGTCACCAAAGTGCTCTCCTACCTCCAAATCTGTAACACCTGGCCAGGTTCATTACCCAATTCCAATGTGGCTTTGCTCCTTGTTGGCCTGTCTACATACTGGGTTAGGAAACCCTCCTTCACACATTGGACAAAAAGTGGCTCATCTAAAGTCCTCAATCTATAGTGTTTCCAGTCAATGTTTGGAAAGTTAAAGTCCCCCATAATAACTATCCAATTATTCTCGCTCCTATCCAGAATCCTCTTTGCTATCTTTTCCTCTGTTTCTGGAACTATTCAGAAGCATATAGAAAACTCCTAACAGGGTGATCTCTCCTGTTTGTAACCTCAGCCCATACTACCTCAGTAGACGAGTCCTCAAACATCCTTTCTGCCACTGTAATACAACCCTTGACTAACAATGCCTCATCTCCCCCTTTTTTTTTAAACCACCTTCCCTGGTCTTACTGAAACACCTAACCCCCAGAAGCTGTAATAACCATTCTTGTCTCCAAAATGGCCACAACATCAAAATCCTAGGTACCAACCCATGCTGTAAATTCACTCCTCTTATTCCGGATGTTTCTGGCATCGAAGTAAACACACCATCTTCCTGCCTGCCAGTGTACTCTTGCAACCTTGAAACCTTATTTCTAACCTCATAACTCTCAACCTCCTGGATGCTGAAGCCACAATTTTAGGTTACCATCCCCCTGCTGAATTTGTTTTAAACCCTCTCGAAGAGCATTAGCATATCCCCCCACCCAGGGTATTGGTACTCCTCTGGTTCATGTGTAGACCATCCTATTTGTGGAGGTCCCACCTACCCACAATAAGCTCCAATTATCCAGGTATCTGAATCCCTCCCTCCTACACCATCCCTGTAGCCACATGTTCAACTCCTCTCTCTCCCTATTCCTCGCCTCACTAGCACATGGCATGGGTAACAAACCAGAGATAACAACTGTTGTTCTAGCTCTAAGCTTCCACCCAATCTACCTGAATTTCTGCCTTAAATGCCCATCCCTTTTCCTATCTATGTAATTGGTACCTATATGGACCACAACTCCCTTTCCTCCTCCTCTTTAAGGATCCCGAAAACATGATCTGCGACATCATGACCCCTGGCGCCTGGGAGGGAATACATCAACCACGGGTCTGCCTCATTCTCACAGAATCTCCTGTCTGTCCCCCTAACTATGGAGTCCCTAATGACTAATGCTCTGCTCCTCTCCACCCCTTCCCTTCTTCGCAACAGTACAGACTCTGTTCCAGCAACCTGTACCCCATGGCTTACCCCTGGTAAGTCATCTCCCCTAGCAGTATCCAAAATTGTTTACTTGTTATGGAGAGGAATGGGCACATGGGATCCCTGCACCGTCTTCCCATTCCCTTTCCGTCCCCTTACTGTAACCTATCTTTTTCTTGTACGTGAGGTGTGACTACCTCCCTGTAATTCCTCTCAATCACCCCCTCAGCCTCCTGAATGATCCGAAGTTCATCCAGCTGCAGTTCCCTTGCACGGTTTCCAAGGAGCTGGAGTTGGATGCACTTCCCGCAGATGGAGTCAGCAGCGACACGAGTGGTGACCCTTACCTCCCACATTCTGCAGGAGAAACATTCAACTGCCCTAACCTCCATTCCCACTATTTTAAATTCCCAAATAGACTATTGAAACATTAAAGAAAATTAATTACCTCACCCATCTAGCATACATCCTTTTTTTTTGGTTAGAGAAAGAGGAGTGGGAGACATTACTCAAGTAGTGTTTTGGGTAAAGCAGCTGCTGAAATATATTACTGAACTTACTCAGCAGTCCCGTGTGCACTCCACCCATAGACAAAGTTAAGTTTTTATAATTTAAAAATACCTTCCCAGCAGGCCCCTTGTCCTTGCTGGGATTTCAGAGTTTCAATATTTATCAACTTCACCCAGCATATACTGCTTATAGCCTTTCTTCATCTTCATTCTCAGTTGCCCTGAACCATCCCACTGCTACCGCTGCTAGAAAAATGGAGACAGCTGAACACACGAGCTAAGTTTTTTTTTATAATTTAAATTTACCTTCCCAGCAAGCCCCTTGTCCTCACTGGGATTCCTGAGTTTCAATATTTATCAACTTCACCCAGTGTATACTGCTTGTCGTCTTTCTTTATCTTCGTTCTCAGCTGCCCTGAGCCATCAATGGCTTCCAGGAATGTCTTATGTCCCAACCACTGTGAATTTTCTATCAGTAGCTCTTTAGCACTTTCTTAAGCACTCAACTGCTGCTGCCTTCTCCCAGCAAATACATACAAGTTGACACCAGCGAGCCACCTTGGGCTCTGTCCATCTCATTAACAACATAGCCTGCTCTGAACCAGTTTTATTTTAAAATCAATTTTATTTCAAAGCTCACTGCTTTTACACTAATTTATCTTAACTTCCAAAACAGACAATCTCTTATTCTAATACCATTAAACAAACATGGATAGCCTCTTAAAGTACCGTGACCTCAACTTTTTAAGTGTATTAGATTTGCATTTACATTTGTCATTTTGTACAATTAGATTTAATTTTCTAATCATATCATACTAAAATACATGAGTCGTGAAATGGTTGTTTGCCAAAGTATCAAGAATCGATGTGAATGATCACTGCAAATGTCCATTGATCATAAATAGAGACCCTATAGTGTGGGAGCAAGCCATCCAGCCCACTGAGTCACACCGATTCTCCAAAAAGCATCCCACCCGGACCTACCTGTTACTCCTGTAACCCTGCATTCCCCAATGCTCACCCACCGAGACTGCACATTCCTGGACACTGGTTAATTTAGCATGGCCAGTCCACTAACTTGGACTGTGGGAGGAAACCCATGTAGATGCAGGGAAAGTGTGCAAACTCCGCGCACAGTCGCCCAAGGCTGGAATCAAACCCAGGTTCCTGATGGTGTGAGGCAGCAGTGCTACCCACTGAGCCACAGTACTACCCTGGCTGTTGTTTGAAAGATTTCCCCATCTGAATTTTATTCTCAGTCACAGGTACTATCTCCTGTGACAGCTTAGCTTACTTTACCTCACGAGGTGCATTTTTTACATTGCCAATGCAAAGGGACCTTTGTAATCTTTTAAGTTTGTAATTTTGTTTTAGTTTGTTCCAATAGCATTAAATTAAATATTTGTTAAGCTTCTTAAAACCTTCTGCCTTGAAGATTAAGGCATTGTTCCAATCTTTTGGGGGTCAATTTTAGTTTAACAGCATTGAGGTAAAAGATGTTTAGATAGGTTGGAGGAATTTGACTTTGCTGTGAATAAGCTATTTAAACAAGAACTTCCAAGTTGCATTTCAAGAAGAGAGCTACTTTAAATAAATAGGTCATTGCTCTTTTACAGCAATTATTTTTACAACACTTATAAATGTTTAAACTTCTGCTTATTCATGTAAATCCTTTTATTTTGTGAAACAGTTAAATACATCATTCTTGATTCTATGCCCAAATCTCTCTATTCAGAGAGAGTAAAAGAATGTTTCTGGAACTTAGTGACTTTTGATAGTGTTGTGACATTCGTAAAACTCAAATTAATTTTAACAAGAGTGCAATTCAAACAGACTGTGTTATACTTCAACATTGGGTCATGCTTATGTCAAAGCTTTGGAGCTAGTGGTGACAAGTATATTAAGAAATCTCTAGTGGCAGTGGCTATAGAGTTAAATCAAACAAAGAGCCCAGAAAGATAAGTTATCTGATGCTATTTGAGTTAGGAGAGTGATAGCATGTTTAAGTGCATGTCAAGTCTTTCAGTTAGAGTTAACATGTAGCCAATACATTTGGACTTTTGATGAAAAGTGGAATTGTCAGAATAGGTGCAACTGTATATTGAGAAACTGAGAGAATGCGTTGATGGCCGTAAAGGAAGTGGGGTAGGAGAAAATATAGTTAAGGTAGCTTCAGAGTCAAGAGGCTTGTAATGCATATTTGCACATTGTTTCAATTTCTGAGGAATGGGTACTGCATTATAGACTCATCATGAGTCTTCATCCACTGTCACCCTCCTGTGCCTGGCCTGAACCTGTTCCCATTTTGAATGATGTCTTCTTTGACTCCACCCACTAATTCCAAATAGATGACGCTGTGAAAACTTGCGGATCTGAGATTTTTGCCTGAATTTTTATAGGCTATATAGCACATTGTGCATTCTAGTCCTATTTGGAATCCTTCCTTGTCTTCTTAACAGAGCCAGCTTATCTTCAACTTTTCACTTCCCATTCCCATTCCCCAGAAATTGAAACAATGAGCAAATATGCATTACATGCCTCTTGACTCTGAAGCTACCTTAACTATATTTTCTCCTACCCCACTTCCTGTATGGCCATCAATACATTCTCTCAGTTTCTCAATCTGCAGTTGCACCTATTCTGACAATTCCACTTTCGATACCAGTGCCTCCATAATGTCTTTTTTTCTTTGACTGATGATTCTACAGCTTCTCCCAATGACAGGGTCCTTGATCCTGTGCGTTTCATTTTCTACATTTGTCACCCCTTCACCTCCTGGCCAAGACCTTGGTGTATTTTTTCTTATCTTCACTTTCCAACTCACCGGTTGTTCATATTTAATTGGTTATCTGTTTTTGCCTCTTCAATTACATATTTGGCTCTGTTCTCTTTCAAGCGTACAAAGGGATTGTTCACGTTCTATCTCCCTGATCCACTCCTCAATTACTCTCTTTGGTCTTTTCAAGTGTAACTAGCAAGTGATGTCCTCATTCTGCAAATGAATAAATAAAATTCCCTTGTACTACATTCAGTTTAGTATGCTCTATTTGCGCTCTTGATGCAGTCTTCTCTATTTTGGAAGACTAATCACAGATTTGCCACGTCCTGAAACAACGCCTTTAATTCAGTCTGCAAGTATAACTTGGAGCTGCATCACTTCTTCAGTTCTTCGTCCCACTATCACTGTGATGTCAGCCTGCTGCATTGTTCCACTGGAGTTCAGATTAAATTTAAGAAGCAGCACCTTGTCTTTTTCCATCATAGAGTTTTCAGTTTCAGAATCTAAATTGGGCTCAATAATTTCAGATCATAATTTTTGACTTCCTTTTTTCTTTTTGGAAGGCAACCCTTTTCACATTTATACAATAGAATAGAATCCCAACAGCATGGAAACAGGCCCTTCAGCCCAACAAGTCCATTCCGACCCTCTGAACGCACCCAAATCCATTCCTCTACCCTATTATCTGATATTTGCCCCTGACTAACGAACCTAACTTACACATCATTGAACACTATGGGCAATTTAGCATGGCCAATTCACCTACCCTATTGTGGGAAGACCCTGGAGCACCCTGAGGAAACCCATGCAGACACTGGGAGAAAGTGCACACTCCACACATAGTCGCCCAAAGTTGGAATCGAACCCAGGTCCCTGGCACTGTGAGGCAGCAGTGCTAATCATTAAGCTACTGTACTGCCTCAGCCACCATGATGCCCCTTTATATTTCCTTGAGGCCCATATTTATTTAGTCACTTAGAGTCAGAGAGATGTACAGCATGGAAACAGACCCTTCGGTCCAACTCATCCATGCCAACCAGATATCTCAACCCAATCTAGTTCCACCTGCCAACACCCGGCCCATATCCCTCCAAACTCCTCCTATTCATATACCCATCCAGATGCATTTTAAATGTTGCACTTGTACCAGCCTCCACCACTTCCTCTGGCAGCTCATTCCATAGACGTACCATCTTCTGTGTGAAACAGTTGCCCCATAGATCTATTTTATATCTTTCCCCTCTCGCCCTAAACCTATGCCCTCTAGTTTTGGGCTCCCCCAACCATGGAAAAGACTTTGTCTATTTATCCTATTCATGCCCCTCATAATTTTGTAAACCTCTATAAGGTCATCCCTCAGCCTCCGACACTCCAGGGAAAACCGACCCAGCCTGTTCAGCCTCTCCCTTTAGCTCAAATCCTCCAACCCTGGCAACATCCTTGTAAATGTTTTCTGAACCCTTTCAAGTTTCACATCTTTCCGACAGGGAGGAGACCAGAATTGCACGCAATATTCCAATAGTGGCCTAACCAATGTCCTGTACAGCCCCAACATGATCTCCCAACTTCTGTACTCAAATACTATGACCAATAAAGGAAAGCATGCCAAATGCCGCCTTCGCCATTCTATCTACCTGCGACTCCACTTTCAAGGAGCAATGAACCTGCACTCCAAGGCCTCTTTGTTCAGCAACACTCCCGAGGACCTGACCATTAAGTATATAAGTCCTGCTAAGATTTGCTTTCCCATAATGCAGCACCTCCCATTTATCTGAATTAAACTCCATCTGTCACTTCTCAGCCGATTGGCCTGTCTGATCAAGATTCCGTTGTAATGTGAGATAACCTTTTTTCGCTGTCCACTACACCTCCAATTTTGGTGTCATCTGCAAACTTACTAACTATACCTCTTATGCTCACATCCAAATAATTTGTATAAATGATGAAAAGTAGTGGACCCAGCACCGATCCTTGTGGCACTCCACTGGTCACAGGCCATCAGTCTGAAAAATAACCACCACCACCCTCTGTCTTCTACCTTTGAGCCAGTTCTGTATCCAAATAGCTAGTTCTCTCCCTGTATTCCATGAGATCTAACCTTGCCAACCTATCTCCAATGGGGAACCTTGTTGAATGCCTTACTGAAGTCCGTATAGATAATGTCCAGTGATCTGTCCTCATCAATCTTCTTTGTTACTTCTTCAAAAAACACAATCAAGTTTGTGAGACATGATTTCCCACGCACAAAGCCATGTTGACTAGCCCTAATCAGTCCTTGTCTTTATAAATACATATACATCCTGTACCTCTGGATTCCCTCCAACAACTTGCCCACCACCGACATCAGGCTCACCGGTCTATAGTTCCCTGGCTACCCTTATCACCTTTCTTAAAGAGTGGCACCACGTTAGCCAACCTCCAGCACTTCACTGTCACTTTCGATACAAATATCTCAGCAAGAGGCCCAGCAATCATTTCTCTAGCTTCCCACAAAGTTCTAGGGTACACCTGATCAGGTCCTGGGGATTTATGTATTTCAAAACATCCAGAACTTCCTCCTCTGTAATATGGACATTTTTCAAGATGCCACCCTCTATTTCCCGACATTCTGTATCTTTCGTGTCCTTTTCCACAGTAAATATTGATGCAAAATACCCATTTAATATCTTCCCCCATCTCCTGCGGCTCCGCACAAAGGCTGCCTTGCCGATCTTTTAGGGGCCCTAGTTAACCTATTCTCTCCCTAGTTACCCTTTTGTCCTTAATGTATTTTTTAAAAATTAGATTAGATAACTTTTTTTTAAAATTAGATTAGATTACTTACAGTGTGGAAACAGGCCCTTCGGCCCAACAAGTCCACACCGCCCCGCTGAAGCGCAACCCACTCATACCCCTACATCTACCCCTTACCTAACACTACGGGCAATTTAGCATGGCCAATTCACCTGACCTGCACATCTTTGGACTGTGGGAGGAAACCAGAGCACCCGGAGGAAACCCACGCAGACACTGGGAGAATGTGCAAACTCCACACAGAGAGTCTCCTGAGGTGGGAATTGAAACCGGGTCTCTGGCGCTGTGAATGTAGGGAAATAGAAGGTGGCATCTTGGAAAATGTCCATATTACAGAGGAGGAAGTTCTGGATGTTGTGAAACGCATAAATCCCCAGGACCTGATCAGGTGTACCCTAGAACTTTGTGGGAAGCTAGAGAAATGATTGCTGGGCCTCTTGCTGAGATATTTGTATCGAACCCTTTGGATTCTCCCTAACTCTATTTGCCAAAGCTATCTCATGTCCCCATTTTTGTCCTCCTGATTTCTCTCTTAAGTATACTCTTAACACCTTTATACTCTTCTAAGGATTCACTTGATCTATCCTGTCTATACCTGACATATGCTTCCTTTTTTTTTTAACCAAGCCCTCAATTTCGTTAGTCAGCCAGCAATCCCTATACTGACCAGCCTTCCCTTTCACCCTGACAGGAATATACTTTCTCTGGACTCTTGTCATCTCATTTCTGAAGGCTTCCCATTTTCCAGCCGCCCCTTTATCTGCGGAAGTCTTCACCCAGTCAGCTTTTGAAAGTTCTTGCCTAATACCATCAAAATTGGCCTTTCTCCAATTTAGAACTTTAACTTCTAGATCTGGTCTATCCTTTTCCATCACTATTTTAAAACTAATAGAATTATAGTTGCTGGTGCCAAAGTGCTTCCCCCACTGACACCTCAGTCACCTGCCCTGCCTTATTTCCCAAGAGCAGGTTCAGGTTTTGCACCTTCTCTAGTAGCTGAAAAATGTGTTGCTGGAAAAGCGCAGCAGGTCAGGCAGCATCAAAGGAGCAGGAGAATCGACGTTTCGGGCATAATGCTGCCTGACCTGCTGCGCTTTTCCAGCAACACATTTTTCAGCTCTAATCTCCAGCATCTGCAGTCCTCACTTTCTCCTACCTTCTCTAGTAGGTCCACCCACATACTGAATCAGAAGATTTTCTTGTACACACTTAACAAATTGCTCTTCATCTAAACCTTTAACAGTATGGCAGTCCCAGTCTGTCTATGTTTGGAAAGTTAAAATCTCCTACCATAACCACCCTATTATTCTTACAGATAACTGAGATCTCCTTACAAGTTTGTTTCTCAATTTCCCTCTGACAATTAGGGTGTATATAATACAATCCCAATCAGGTAATCATCCCTTGCTTATTTCTCAGTTCCACCCAAATAACGTCTCTGGAAGTATTTCTGAGAATATCCTCCCTCAGTACATCTGTAATGCTATCCCTTATCAAAAACTCCACTCCCCCTCCTCTCTCGCCTCCCTTTTTATCCTTCCTGTAGCATTTGTATCCTGGAACATTAAACTGCCAGTCTTGTTCATCCTGAGCCATGTTTCTGTAATTGCTGTGATATCCCAGTCCCATGTTCCTAACCATGCCCTGAGTTCATCTGCCTTCCCTTTTAGGCCTCTTACTTTGAAATAAATGCAGTTTAATTCGTCAGTCCTACCTTGTTCTCTGCTTTGTCCCTGCGTGCCCTGACCATTTGACTCACCTTTGTTCTTGCCTGGTTATTATTTCTTTTAGCTTTGTAGCACCTTCCCTTTTTGCCATTTAACTATTTCTGCCTTCCATTTTGTCTGTGTTTGAACTGTAGGCGACTTTTGTGTCTTAATTGACCCTGAGGTATGCTTCCAATCGTAATTTGACTGCATCATTTAAAATCGACTATATCTATCTTTGCCTGAATCCATCTCGTTTGAAACTTGTCTTTTTCGCATTTGCATTTGACTATTTCAATGAATATATGGGTGATACCCCATTTTTCTGTCCTTTTTAAAAATGTGAAGCAATTCAAACCTATGCTGCCTGTATGTTAACTTGCATCACCAACCCATCCCTGAATTTGCTAGCAAACATTGTGGCGTTACCTTGGGTTGGTTTCAGGTTCTTGCCACATTTTAATTAAGTTAAAAGAATTATATAAATAAAAGTCATTGATTAACCCCCATCCTTCCTATCCTGTCTCTGGACTGGTTTAAAACCAATTGCATCAACTTTTTCCAGTTGTTCTGATAGAACATAACCTGAAATGCTAAAATTTATGGACAGAGAAAGAGTTATAGACCTTGGTTAAATGTTTCCAGCATATGTTTTTATTTCAGCGTTCCACCATATGCAGTATTTTCCTTTTGCACTTGCTGCCTTTTGTATTATGTCAAATTTTGTCCCATTTTAGGACTTAACCAATTTTTTTCCTTTGTAAAAGGCAGAGGAGCAGATCCAAATAAACCACCTTGTCGCAAAGCAAAAGTTATTCGGAGGGAGATGAAACTGACGAAACTGCTTCAGAAACAGCAGCAGAAAGAAATGGCAGATATATCCCAGTACCAAGAACCCTCTTCTTCCAACCCTCATCCACACCCGCTGCAGCATCATGCCACCCAAGCAAATAAGCCAAAATCATTGGAGGAGTTTATTTCTGAGTCTTTAACTCCAGATGCAGCCCATAAGCTTGAGGTAATTCTTAAATTTTAGTACGTTTTATCTTGCTGGTGGTTTTGTCCTTTTTAATCTTGCCGTATTAATTTCAGGCAAGCATGTTTCAGCTACCTTGACTTTGGTATTACTTTGGTGGGCGGCATGGTGGCACAGTGGTTAGCACTGCTGCCTCACAGCGCCAGAGACCCGGGTTCATTTCCTGCCTCAGGTGACTAACTGTGTGGAGTTTGCACGTCCTCCCCGTGTCTGCGTGGGTTTCCCCCGAGTGCTCCGGTTTCCTCCCACAGTCCAAAGATGTGCAGGTCAGTTGAATTGGCCATGCTAAATTGCCCGTAGTGTTAGGTTAGGGGTATGGGTGGGTTGCGCTTCGGTGGGGCGGTGTGTACTTGTTGGGCCGAAGGGCCTGTTTCCACACTGTAAGTAATCTAATCTTCTCCTATAACACAGTTGCTTTCCAGCAAAAAAAACTTGCTTAATAGAAATAATGGGACCTATGGGAAAAGTGGGGTTAGGGGCAGACCGGCAAATGTAAAATCACTCACGATCACTCAGAAATCATCCAAAAGACTAATGCAAAGTATAGCATTACCTCAATGAAAATTGAAACAAAAGTAATTTTAACACAATACATTTAAAAAGTGGAAGTACCTCTAAGAGCTGCTCTGTCAGCAGCTGGCATCAGCACATGTGCAGAACAGCATGAAACCCGGAGCTCCCGTTGTGCATGCGCAGAACAGCATGAAGACCTGCAGGGACATGGCGTATGCATGGGATGCAGAATGGCATGGAGATTTTGGCATGCACAGAACAAAGCCTGCAAGCCCATCCCTACTGAAATCGTGCTATTGCCAACAGAGTTATGCATTCTCCAAAATACCGTTCCCTAATTCTTCAGCTTCATTACAGTCAAACCACGCCACTGAAACTCACATTATTCCAGAGCTACCTGTATTACTATCAAATTGGTTTTTACCACAATCCCATGTGGTTTAGGAGCCACAGTCAAATTGTTTAATTTACCATATATTTATGACTTTTCAAACATTTTCCTTTTGATGTCAAATTTAATTAATGTTGAATTGGATATTAGTGTTCAAATACTTAAATTGCAATGATAGCAGCATTTTGCAACAAATTTCATACATTTACAATTCATTTTACTGCAAAATATCAGTGTAAATGCCATGCATTGTTCAAGATTTTGCTTCTGTATGCTTATCCTACTTTTCATCGATACTTTCTTTGAAATTAAGAGACACACAAGTCTTTGTTTTTGATAATCTCACATATCAATGTTCATCATGCTATATTTTTCAAGTATTTTGCTGTCAAAAGCTTTCTGAAATATAGAAAGTTATTCTTGATAGCATTTCAATAGTATTTCATGACAAACTGGAGAAAATATAGCACTAAAACCCCTAAAAGGTGCTTATCTAAAATGGCTAAAGTTGTCCCTCTTTAATTAAAAATCTTGTATCTAACATTTGTAACTTTTCAAGAATGTCCATACTACAGAAGAAAAGCATCAAATGTGTTAGAGGGAGTTATATGTTCTTCTTGATCAAAACACTAACAAGGAAAAAAAACTTATTATTTTCTTCGCCATCCCGTTGTATGCCAAATACAATACTAGCATAATTGATATGACCTTTCACCTATTAACTTTCTTTGCAGACTTTTTAAGTGATAACTGCATCCAGACCTTTTTGTTAAATTTAGATTTCTATGATTCTATCTAACACCTGTTTTAAAATACCATGAACAAACCAAGCTAGACTCTGATGATGATAGAATTTTAAAGGTTTTATTTGTTGGTATTTGTACATGTTTGGTAATTCTTTTTTGGCTATTTTCAAATGATTTCCCAAGCCATTTTATCACATAATTGTGTCTTCAGTGAGATTTCCTCAGATGATAATAAACAAAGTGTCAAGCTTGCATGTTGGTGAAGGTAGTTGGTCATTGGTAGATTTTGGTATGGGCCAAAAATCAGAAAAAAATAAATTAACAATCATGCAGTTATAAATAAATGGCCTAAAATCCCCAAATAAATCATTCAATGGGAGCGTTAATGTGCCAGCTCATAAATGCAGAATTGGAAATTCAGTGGGCCTCCTTGCAAACTTTCTTGTCTACCCAAGAAACTTTATATTAAGCATTAGTCTATTCAATGTATCACTGCATCAGTAATTATATTCAACATAACTGAGAATATTGGATGCAAATGTTTGATTCTTTAATATACATGATATTCATAGCATATTTTTGTTACATTACATTAAAGGTATTTTTTTCATCTGTAATTCCCAAAGGACCTGACATGCAAAATATTTTTTAAAAGCAGAACTATTAAGAATGACAGCTGGTTTTTCATTTCTAATTTGCTTAATAAGTCCTTTGTTCATTTATTCCATATCTTAATTTAGTGATTTTGGAATGAAATCAATTTCCACTATCTATCTGGAAGCTAAAGTTTAAAAGAGCCGTGAAAAACTTTGCTTATGTATTGAGTTGAACTTCTGCTATTGAATGACTGTTGGGCATTGGTAATGGCTCAGGGCATTAGAATAATGGCTTTCTGAAATGGGTAGATGTCAGAATTGTATCATATATATGAAAAAACTCAACAAAAATAGATTTTTAATTTTATAATAATCTAAAAATGTAATTAACTTATTAATAGTAAATAGTTAATTGTGATAATGCAATACAATACTAGATGAAGCTGCTACACTTTGTAATCCTAGTGAAAATAACCATCCTATAAATGAGATCTTTTTACTTAATTATTAGGAATTTGAAATAATTTTCTATAGTTTTCACATATCTTGCTTTAATAAAATGCTTTTTTTTTGCTGCCTGAAGGTGAGACTAGTGAGATCATCTCCACCAAACCCCCAGTTCAAAGCAACTTTTCAGGAATCTTACCAGATCTATAAACGGTACCAGATGACCATTCACAAGGACCCCCCCGATAAAGCAACTGAATACCAGGTCAGAATAAGATATGTATAATTCATAAAATTTAAGAGGTAAAGCAACTAGTGTAGTGAAAGTATGATCACTTAGATTCATGTAGGAAAATAAATAAAAGATAGTTAATATTTATGTCTTTTTACCATTTCAGTGAGTACCCTGTAATATCTAAATTAAGGCAATGCAAAATTAAAAGTAAGATTAAACCAGTGAGAATGAATACTCCAAAAAGACAATGTAGAAAATATGTGTATATCCATAAATAGTGCACTTCCTTGAAAAACTGTTTCGTGATCTGATCGAAACAACAAGACTTAAAAGCAGAGATGTTCTAATTTTCTTTTGTTAAATTAATATTATGAATAATATGAAGGTGATGTAACATAATGCCATTCTCAACCTGAAACTTTGATTGTCCTGAGGAGGAGCTCTGCTCAAATGTGCTAGTCTCAATCACCAGCTGGAATTTAATTGCTTTGGGCTTTGAGGTACAGTATATGCTCTAAACATTAAATTAACATAAATCAATTTCCACTGAGTAGAATAAATGCTACTGATCTCTCAATAGATTTACACTCTAACTTGATATTGACCTAACAATGTATATGAATTATTTTTGAGTCCTTGGGCAGCCTTTTGGAATTTCTATTGTAGAAAAGACATTAAAATAATGTATATTGTACAATACTGTAACTATTTCCACTGCCCCACAAAAGAACAAGAGGAGAGTCATGGAGGTTTTGATAGGCTGAATTGGGAAAGGTGGCTACTTTTGTTGAGTGATTAATTTAAAAGAACCACTTAATTTAAAAGAAATCACCACCTGCTTTTCTTCTAAGTCTGATTTATAAACAGTTAGTATACTGATAAAGCTAAACAGATATGGCCACAAATGGGTATTTTCAAAACAGAAAATCTCTCATTTTTATCTCTTATTCAGTTTTGTTTTACTTCTTTGTCAAATGAGCAGTTTGTTGCACACAAAAGAGCTAAGCAGATTAAAGTGCCCTATCGAACAACCTGATTTGAAGCCAATTTGAAAGGCAAACACATGCATTGTTAACAGCTTGGAAACTTGGCCTATATTGGGTTTCAAGTTATAAATCGGATGCAGTTAAAAGTGCTAATTAGCAAAACTAAGCATAGAATAAACAGTTTTATTAATACTTATCAATTTGTTGAGAATACTTTGACACATTATATTGGGATGGGATAGATAATTGGTTTTTGAACTGGATTTGGAGGAGAATCTGCACTAATCTTACCTTCAGTGGTAAAACTTGTGGTAATTTTTCAAGTTTATTTTAGTTTCTATTGTCAAAGTATTTCCAATGATTTGTTTACTTCGCAATTTACATGCCCTGAAGGTGAAACTAGTGCCAGTTTCCTTCGATGACCCAGATTTCATTGAATCCTTTAACCAATCAGCAGCTTTGTATGCCAAGTATCAGATGGCTGTGCACCATGATTCATCCGATGAATGTAATGAATCACAGGTAAAACGTTTTTTTTGCAATTGTCGTTTTACTGATTGTTATTAAAAGGTGCTGTATTTAAATAGTGCTGTTTGAGGGGGTTCAAAACCTACTGGAGATATGTCATTACAAAGCCAGTTCACCAGCTTCATTTTCTGCTTGTATTTTATTCATCATAGTGTTCATGCCTGTGTCACATCATGAAAACTGTGCCAGGTTTTTGCCACTTAAGTAATCTTTGATAAGCTGGACATCATTGTCGATATAATAGTGCTATCTAGGCAAAGAAAGATTATGAAGGTAGAATATTTTCTCTATATATATCCACATACAAAATAGATATGTGACCATTATCTATTTTCATTAAAGCCATCTCTGTTGATATATCTACATTATGGTCGTATGTTTCTCTATACTGTATGTATATATTCTTCTAGAGCAGCAGTTACATTATTAGGAAAAGGCACATCTGGAGCTCTTATTACAGTGGTGACTGATCACATTCCACTGTATCATTTACCGGTGAACCAACTTTCCAATGCAATGAAATGTTATGTATACTTCAAATTTATATGTATCTCGAATCCTGTTCTGAGCATCACGGTTGCAAAAATAACAATGCTTTCTTGATTCGGCGATTGTAATTCTAATATACACTGACAGCCACTTGTATTTGAAATTGTCCCAATCCCTGCCTCTCTTTTCAGGCTCGGAAACAAAATGTAGTAGCTGTCACAAAAATGTTTTTATGATGTAATGATCAAAATCTGTTATGCATTTTGGGAAATACAGGCACTTTTGGAAACTAATATAAAGAAACAATTTACATTGTTTCCTAATTGAGGTACATTGCGAAAACTGTTGCCTCTATATACACACTCTTGAAGGCTAAATTTTATAGGGATTACCTTTGGTCAGAATACTATATTTTTCTTTGAGAGAAAAATAATTCAGTTTCTTTTCCTTTCAGACAGAACCATTTCTTCCCCACTGCCCTCCACTTTTTAAAATTTCTTAATTAGGCCTTGAGAAAATGTTGGTTTCTCCCTCCTGTGTTAAGATCAACCATATATTTTGTTATTGACCAGATGAAATCTATAACTTTAGTGTGTTTTCAGTTAGTGTTTCTTCTAAAACTGGATTTAGTGTGCTCTGTTTCATTTCAAACTTTGCAACATTGAAAGTTACAGCTTCTATTAGAGGGAATAGTAAGCATAGAATTGCATTTGTGATATTAATGCCAATAAGTGGTATTTTGTATTTATTTTGGACAGATCATGCACCGCCAAAGTTACAACTTGGATGTTCAGTTTTTATATAATCGTGTAATGTTTATTTCATGTCCCCCGTATAACACTAGAGTATTAATGTTTAGCTCAAAGGTACAGGTTGACTGGTATGAAATTACTTTTGAAATCACAAAACTATTAGTGTTCTGTTCAGCCTTTTAATCTTTTTACTTAATGTGATGTAGCCTTCAAAATGCAGAATCTTGTGTTGTATTTTCATATCAGTTTGCATTTCCTCAAATTTATCAGTCTTAAAATTATTTTGCCGATTTGCTAAATGTCTCAGAAACCACTAGATTTCATCCCTTCAAACAAGCTGGTTTTGGTGAAGCATGGTTCTATCTGTTAATGTAAACATTTTACTTATAATTGTCAAGACATTTGAACACTTTTTTTCAATAACCAGATTATTACAACTTTCCCATTATTTGACTGATATGTTAACTAATTTGCTGTACAGTTATGTATCCCAAGAGCTGTTACTTCCACTTTCAAAACAGGTGTATAATATCTACTGCTTCTACTGATTTTGGTAATATCTTTAAAGACTGTCAGATTTATTAACTGATCTGTAGCATTGATTGAAGCTCTGATATACATTGGCACTGATTTTCTGTTGACCAGGGAATCCTTATTCTAGCGTAGCTGGAGTTGTGTATATGGACCTGTGGAATCTCCATTGTAATAGATTTTGAGGGAATTGCCCAAGAAATCGAAGATCCCACTCTCCATGAGCCTCCATTTAAATCAGCAAGTTTGGATGATTCTGAAGACTATTAAGTAAAATAGCTACTCAGGAAAAGTTAGACATTGCATTTAATAGGTTAATTCCTGAGTAGCTGTTTGATAGATGCATACACTAACCTCCTCCAGGCTGTATTTTTTCCCTGACACCCACTTCTTTATGTCCCCACTGGATATTTCTGCCACCCACTCCCTAATCATTGCATCGCTTACGAGACCTCCTTGCCGTCTTCTGTAGCGTACTATTCACTTGGCATTTACTCCCTACTCACCTTGGATCCTATCCTCTCCAGCCAGCTCACTACCTATTTGGCACTTTACTTTGTTGATACCCCAGTACCCTAACTTCACGCTTACCTTACGTATTTACTATTTGAGAGCAGCTATCAAAATGGCTGTTGGAGCCTTCAAACTTTAGAATATGATAGCTGAATGATGTGGAAAAAGGCATATTTAGCCTTCTCCCAACACGTCTTTACTAAAGAATTTCAGATTGGAAGTATGGTTCTGTATTCCTGAAGGAGTTCTGTTTTGAATCTCCTCTCAGAAATGCAGGCTTCCTTTCTTTGGTTAAAAAAGGGACTCAATTGCAATCTGCGTGATTGCCAATCCTCAGAAAATTTAACCCATTATTTCCAATTAATCAGCTCCTGATATTTACAGTTTCAGTATAGCTAATGGTTAATCAGTTATGCAAGCACGTATTAGTTGTTGGAGGTGATTCTGAAAGGTAGAATTTGGAGAGGCAAGGAATGATTGGGGATAGTAAGATGATTTTGCGATGGAAATTGTGTGTCTCAAACTTGATTGAGTTTTTTTTTGAGGAAATAAGCAAAAGGATTGAAGACAAAGCAATAGACGTTGTTTACTTGAACTTCAGTAAACCTTTGACAATGTTTGGCATAGTAGACCAATTAGTAAAGTTAGATCACATGGGATTCAGGGAGAGCTTGCCAACTGGATGCACAATTTGCTTCACGATAGGAGACATGGTCATATAGGAGTTTTTTTTTCGGATTGGAGGCCTGTGACCAGTGGTGTGCCACAAGAATCTGTACTGAGTGCACAGCTTTTCATCAGTTACATAAATGACTTGGATGTGAATATATGAGAAATGATTAGTAAGTTTATGGATGACATCAAAGTTGTTGGTATAATGGACAGTGAAGAAGGTTATCTAAGATTACAAAGAGATTGTGATCAATTGGATCAATGGGCTGAGGAGTGGCAGGTGAAGTTTAATTTGAATAAATGCGAGACTTTGTATTTTGATAAAATAAACCAGGCTTATATAATTAATGGTAGGACTCGCAGTAGTGTTATAGAACAGAGAGACCCAGGAGTTCAGGTATGTAATTCTTTGAAGTTTGTGCCATAGGTAGATAGGGTAGTTAAAGAGTTTAGCACACTTGCCTTCATTGTTCAGACCTTTTGAGAAAAGGAATTGGGACATCATGTTGAGGTTGTACAGGATGTTGGTGAGGCCTCTTCTGGAGTACTGTGTGCAGTTCTGGCCGCCCTATTATAGGGAAGATATCAAGCTGGGGAGGGTTCAGAAAAGTTTTACCAGAATGTTGCCACAAATGCAGGGTTTGAGTTATAAGGAGAGGCTGGATAGGCTAGGACTATTTTTCTTCAGTGGAGGTCTTTAAGGGGTGACCTTATAGAGGTTTATAAAATCATAAGGGGTTTCAATAAAATGAATGGCAGGTGTCTTTTCCCTTGGGTGGAAGAGCTCAGAACTGGAGGGCGTATTTATAAGGTGAGAGGAGAATGAATTAAAAATGACAAGGGGCAGTTTTTTTAGTGGTTCATGTGTGACTGTGTAGAATGAACTTCCAGAGGAAGTGATAGATGTGGGTACATTTACAACATTTTAAAAGACATTTGGATAAGTACATGAATTTGAAAAATTTGGAGGGATATGGACCAAGTGCAGGCAAGTAGAACTAGTTTAGTTTGGGAACATGGTCAGTGTTGGGGTAAAGGGTCTGTTTCTATGCTGTATGACTATAGCCTACTTCTAGCAAATAAAACCTCAAGAAAGAGAACCATCGTTAATACAGTTTGTGGTTGGACTTTTGAAAAGTGAAGGAAATGCCGTTGGGGCTGTATTTTCTTCATGTTTCAAAAGACTAAGTCATTAACTTGAAGGATTGATTAATGTGTTGGATTAACAAATTGACGTGGTCATCTGACACTGAGGTTTGAATTTTATGTCTTTATACTTGCTACATATAAGCATCTGAAGTTACATCCATTGGTACGAATTTTTGAACATCATCATACATCATTGATGCACAGCTTGTTAACATTTAGCTGAGTTAGCAATTTCTGCCAACATCTGAATGTAAAATAAACCCTTTATTATAGAATTGACACCTAACATGTGCAAACTAATGCTTGACAATGATGTGTTGTGAAGTGATTCGAGTTTGTTTTACAAATTTTTAATGTGAACCCTTTCAGTTCGATAAATGGCAGTGCAGTTTGATCATGAAGTGCCTATCCTCCTATAATTTTACTTGGTGAACTGTGTGACAAAAGGCGTGAAGTAATTAAATGAGCATTTATTAATTATTCACAGATTTCAGTCTTAGTTATTGAACACTTGAAAATCAGCAAATGAAGCAGCAATCCACATGGATCTGACTAATCATGACTGAGGATGATGTTTTTAAGTTTGTATTTTCTGTATTGCACTACATGCGAACTACACCATCCTTTGATGCAGCTTGCTCCAGTACTCTGCAGTTTTTTTTCTGTCAAAAGAACTTTGAAAGAGAAAGTTGTCCATCGGTCAAGGAGTTTTAAGTTAAGGTTTAAAGGCAGGAAAGCCCATGGAATATTGATTGTAGGAAATAAACAGTGCATCACTGATTTTTCTTTAAAAATAAGGGACAGAGGTTGGTTTATTGTTCGGTCCCTTTTATCAATGGCAAGTTAACAGCTTTTACCATGAAGGACAAATCTATTACCTTGTCCTCTTGAATTAGTTGTATGAGGACTGCATCTTGTAATTTACATATATTTCCTATTTCTCTTTGTTTTGGGCTTGCTGGCTTGTTTTTTGAAAGAGATTCCAAAATATTTCTGTGGTACATGTGCACATTTCTATTGCAAATCATGCAAGATTTGTGCATACACTCCTCACTAAGACCAACAGCACACTGAGGAGGCAAAACTTGACATCAACTGATATGATGTCATTATTGCCAATTCGAAGCTCCATGCTTCAGCCCAAACCCCTGTATTAACCTCCTATGGCTGAAAGACCCTCCCCATAAGCATTGTTTAAAGGATTATCCAATACCCATTAGTTGCTGGATGATCTTCTTTTCTGACTGTTGCTGCAATTCTAGACATTTGAGAATTTTTTCATTTTTTTTAAAGCTTCATTGTTTAGTAAATTGCCTAGCTGGTGGTGGAGTTTCCTTCTGGTGGATTACATTTGAACATAAATGAGCATCTTTCACCCAAGGGTGCTTTATTAAGCAGGACTAGCAGAATGAGATTAGGCCACACAAGATAAGCTTCCAGAAGAAAAAGGAGATAGTTTTTCTTTCCTCAACCCTAATAGCTAGAGAAACTCAGCAGGTTTGGCAGCATCTGTGGAGAGAAACCAGAGTCAGTGTTTGGGTCCAGTGATTCCTCTTCAGAACTTTCTGAAGAGTCACTGGACTTGAAAAGTTGACTGTACTTTCATTCCACAGATGCTGCTAATCTTGCTGAATTTCTCCAGCTATTTCTGTTTTTGTTTCAGATTCATAGGATCTGCAGTTTTGATTTAGTTTGGGGTTGAGGAAGTGGTATCATCATGAGCTGGTCTCCATAAAGGGACTTCAACAAGCAAATATTTTTTGGAGAACAGCTTGCAGGAATGCTGTGGCAACCTGGAAGTGTCTTTGCAAAATACTATGCAGAAGTATGATAGTAGCAAACTGAGACTGCATGACTGCAGTCTAAGCTTTCACTGAATTATTCAGGTATTGGTTGGATCCTACTTGTGCTATCAGAAATTGAATCATGATTGGCTCCACAAATGTGTTGATGAAAATTACTGAAATGTTTATTAGATTTCAAAAGTGCAATATTTTATGAACAAAACAACTCCCCAGCTTACCTGTTTTTTTTTTGACTAACCATATGGATTCGCTGTTGTTCAGATTCACGCATAACCCAGATATATATCAGCACCTGAAGTGATCAGATTTTCATTGTTTGACAAAAGCAGGACTGTGTGTATACTAAATTTTATTTTCATACTGTTTAATTCACTCCAATAAAATTGTAAACTATACAAAAGTATCTATTTTAATGTTTAACTGTATATCCTTGAAGGAAGGCTAGTTCATGCAAACAGTCAGTGATCATCCAGTTTAACTGTAATATTATGTTCACTAGGACTAAGTAGTCCAAAATGGTGGCGGACTATGGCTTCTGTGCCAGAGCTTGTATGCTCGAATTTTTGTTATTCTTTTCTTCTTGTTTTCCTTTTCAGCTTAGCTTGGATAGCGAGTCCTTGACGTAGTCTGGAAACAAGGCCAGCCAGGTGCTAGTGTGGACTGGGGTACAAGGACTGTAATTCTGAACTTTTTATTTCTTTAAGTTATTTTCTAATTTATTCCTATGTCTTTGTATTTTTGTACCTAATGTTGGACTTTTTAATTTCTTTTTATAATTTTTCTAATTTAAGAATTTGTACCTGGGTACCTTAGTACCCAAGATGGCACTGTAAATGGCAACCTGTAAACTTTTTACTGTGTACTTATGTCAGTATATGTGACAATAAAGCTAATTCTAATTCTAAAACTTATTATTCCTCAGCTGTTCACAATTTGTTTTTAACAAATTTTTTTAAAAATGCAAGAAAGAATTATTTTTAAATCATCCATGCTGTCATAAGTATGTCTGTCAACCCAAAATTAGTTTACATTGTTACCTTGTGATTTTATGACTTATGGTGAATTGCAGACAGAGTCGATAGCAATTCTGCAGAAAATGCAGGCCTTATGATTTAATGACCTTTTTAATTTGTTAGCAAGTTATTTCAATATTGGGTTACTTACCAGCAGATATTTTCATGTACAGGTCATAGAGGTGTACAGCATGGAAATAGACCCTTCGGTCCAACTCGTCCATGCCAACCAGGTATCCGAAACTTATCTAGTCTCATTTGCCAGCACCTGGCCCAGAGCCCTCTGAACTCTTCCTATTCATGTACGTGTCCAGATGCCTTTTAAATGTTGTAATTGTACCAATCTCCTCCACTCCTTTTGGCAGCTCATTCAATACACACACCACACTCTGTGGAAGAAGTTCCCCCTTAGGTCCCTTTTAAATCTCTTTCTCCCCCCCTCCCCCTCAACCTAAACTAATGCCTTCTAGTTCTGGACTCCCCCAACTCAGGGAAAAGATCTTGTCTATTTGCCCTATCCATTCCCCTCATGATTTTATAAACCTCTATAAGGTCACCCCTTCAGCGATGACTCTCCAGGAAAAACAGCCCTAGCCTCTCGCTGTAGCTCAAACCCTCCAACCTTGGCAATATCCTTGTAAATCTTTTCTGAACTCTTTCAAGTTTCACAACATCCTTCCCATAGGAGAGAGTGCAGAATTGCACACACTATTCAAACATGGCCCAACTAATGCAGCCACACCATGACCTCCCAACTCCTATACTCAATGCTCTGACCAATAAAGGAAAGTAGCATACTACACTCCTTCACAATCCAGCCCACCTGAGGCTCCACTTTCAAGGAACTATTAAGCTGTACCCAAGGTCTGTTTGTTCAGCAACACGCCCCAGAGCCTTACCATTTAGTGTATAAGTCCTACCCTGATTTGCTTTTCCAAACTGCAGCCATTCTGTTGTAACGTATGTTTTGTAAACGTGGATTTGCTGTAACGCGATTGACAAATTGGGGACACTGTTTGTAAAGCATGAGCTTTTAAATCATATGTTGGCTGTAATGCAATTACATCGGCAACACTTTAAGCACTGTTTCTAAATGCAATTTTTCTATAATGCGGGGTTGCACAAAAACACTACCATTGCATTATAGAAAAACTGACTATTACATTTTAGAGTTAATGGTTGATTTGGTAAAAACTACAGTCAAATTCATTTCACTTGACTAATAAAAAATGTTTTTAAATATGTGCCATTGAAAATTTAGGGATGCATCTAATTACTTAGTCTGGAATGTTTTATTGGTCTTAAGATCAGTGTTTTACGTTAGAGTTTAAGGTCACAGGAGACATCTGTGCAAACATTGCCGACTCAAGCAGTGTATGTGACCCAAGTGTCTTGTGTAACAGTATATGAGCCTGTCTAGAGGTGATTTATATGAGGAGGGAAAATTCATTGTTAAGTGGAAGTCGCATTTTGTTAATTTAGTGTTACTATTGATAGCACTTCTAAAATTGATTGTTTTCCTCTTTTTCATATTGTTTTCCAGTTTAATGCCTGCATGTTTTTGAACTAGATTGAAGCTATTCTTCCCATAAACCAGAGTAATTTCTAAATGCAATCCACTACTTGCTCAGTTATGCAAGTAAATTGAAATGGGAAACTTTACATTTTTTTAAGCAGTAGCTGATCCAACAAGCAATGTTAGAGCTATTAATTGGAATGGTGTCCAGATAATGGAGCATTTATTTTCAGGATTTAAACATTTATTACATGAAGGAATTAGGTATTTATGTTATCAGCGTCCGATTTTGAGCATTTGCAAGCTGCTAGGATGATAATATGCATTGCAGAAACACACATTGAGAATTTGTCTGAATACATAAAGCCAGGAGGAAGTGGTTGTTGGCAATTTGTTCTTAAAATTGTTGATCTCTACCTTAGTATCAGACGATCTCCTATAACAATGTTTGTGTTTGGTTTGAGGTTGTTCAGTTTGGCACATCCTGCACTAGGAGATAATTGTCAATAAGGCAATTACTTGTAAAGTCTGAGTGGTTTAGTTATAATGTTTTGGGAAACTGTGGAAGCAGTACATTTGGATTTTCAGAAAGCATTCAGTAAGGTGTTGCTCATGATTGGGCTCAAGGAATTAAATACTAATGTTTTAGCATGGATTAGGAATTGATTGTTTTCTGACCATTAACTGAAGTAGGAAAAAGCAAGTTTAATTTTTATAATTGTTTGTTGCAATGATGGTTTGTGATCTTGATGCATAAAGCATAGTTTTATGAGCTACCATTGACTGAGCATTCGATAGATCCAATTTATTGGATCTTTACTTGAGACAGAGAATTACTAAACAATAAAATGGTTCGAGTCAGTAAAGCATTCAGCTGTGGTTGAATCCAGGTTGATAAAGCTAGGACTCTTAGGCTAAACTATAGAAATCTTTTTGATCTTGATTGATATGTGAACAAATTCAGTTGCTGACAATTTAGATCAAATGTATACTCTTTTTATATTCAGGTAGTTGGACGTCTGGAAAATTATTTCCACTGCCAAATGTTCAGTTTAGTTAAACAACTTCCTGGAAAGAAGCATAGCTCTGCAAAGTATTTGAAGTAATGGGCCTTTTAAAAAATTTTGTCCAACATTTTTGACCTGCAGCTTGTGATAACCTGTTGCCTTTTGACATTGTGAACTCACAGATAAATTGAATTAACTGATACCAAAAAAGAAAGCTTAAAATTTGGAGCCAGTGAAGTTGTTTTTTTAATGTTTTACTTAATATTTCAGTAATTTAGTAGCTATTATTAATCTTTGTATTCATACTATGCGTTTATTAAAATATTCTTTGAATGATATTGTGTTATGACATAGTCAGTTCTAAACATATAATCAACGATAATGCCACTAAAACTGATCATTCCACAATTGTGTTTATGTTCCTATTTGCTCTTTGTTCAAAATGGAAAAGTGTTTATGTTTGAAACAAATGTTTAATAGAAAACGCATTTCATTTAATAGATATTAGATAAACAACTGTAACCATGATTTATTTTAACAGAATGCAATAGAAAGTTTGTGACTGGCTTTCTATTCCTATTGACAGCTTCATCAAACGTAATAGTCTCCCACAGCCTCTAATGTAAAGGTAGCTATAGAACCTTCTGACCTGTGCCTGACTAAATATTGGCTTTGGCACTTATTAATCCTGGAGGAAAACAGATCATTTGGCTATGAAGTTAAAATAGAAATACATGTTAATATAGTAATAAATAGTAGCATTGAGAAATATATGAATGTTTTGAAATGTGGTCAGGCACACCAGTTTAATTGAGGATATTGGGACATGTGGCAGTAAATGAGAACATTTGAGTCCAAGCTGTCAGTGACCTTTAACAGTAATGTGATACTCCCCAAGCAGTGATCAAATACAAAACTGTCCACATGATGAACTTTCAAATAGTTTTGTGCTGAGGGAAAAATACATAATAGTGTTGTATCATGCTACAACAATAGAGGAGCATGAACTGGACACAGAAATATCACCATGAAAGCATTCTAAAATGGCAGTGAAGATAATCTAATCATTCAATTTTCCTTCAATATGATCCTAAAATAATTTAAACGCATAGGGGTGGGAGGAGGAACAAGGGAATTGAGCCAGTACATTTTTAGTAAGAACATTATAAGTGTCTTTTTTTTTCTGCCCATGTTTCTTGCAACCCTTTTTCTCTTTGTAACGTTATTCCTTTTTTTTCCTTAACATGGGCAGCTGAGCTTGGTTCTTCCCCCACTTTGATTCTGAACAAATTCATTGGTGATGTTAGCCATGTTACCTCTTAATTAGTTCTCTGCTGACGTTAGTTATCTGAATGCCGACAAGAGATTGAACCTGTTATGTCTCAGTCAGTATATCTTTAAAAGAAATGCTTATAATATTACCACTGCAATGCAGCACGTGACCTTATTCCATCTTACCTGGAATTGTTCGAAACATGGCATGCTGTAAGAAATACATAGCTCTTTGGATGAATATTAAGCTGTTGCAGATACTCTGGGCTGAATTTTTCCAAGCCCTGAATGATGTAGACAATCGTGAGTTGGATTGGAATGTACAGCAGAAATGAAAAAGTTAGATTTTGACTTTGAAGAAGAAAATGTCTGATTATTGCTCATTAGGTTTCAAAAGCTGGTGATGAAAATCTCATCAGTAAGCGGCCATGGGTTGATCTGCATGCATTAATATTTCATGATCATCTAATCACACCTAATTTATTTCCAGGTTCTACATTCCCAGGTAGTGCAGAGAAATAGAGAAATGAGACGGGGAAATTCCTGACATGAGTCATTGGGAACCTGGCAACTGCAATTTGCTGGCATCTTCTCCCAAGCATTTATCTTGGTCAGCATTCTCCACCTCAGGGCACTATCTGTGGGCATTTATGGAATCTGGCATCAGCTAAGTATCAGATTGAGGCACAGATTCAACTCAATTATAATACAGCTCAGCTCTTCAATACTGCCTTTTGGAGTTCACCGACACCTTTACATTACAATTCTGTTGCTAAGCCACTTCGCGCACAAAGGCAGACACATCTCTCATGGATCTAAACAGTCTGCATCTCTGTCCTGACAGCACTGTTCTAAAGTGCTCTAAGAAGAAAGTATCTCTTCAAGAGCAGTAAAAACACCTTTAGGAGGGCTTGCCTGTGGTCAGAGATCTGTTGATTATACCATTTTATTTCTCGAGCTGATGCAAAATTATACTGAAGCCTGTATGATGATATCACTCCTTATGTGGTGAAAATGCTGCCAAGACAGTAAAGCCTGTAATTCTCAAACTACAAGCCGGTAGCTCATTCGCAGTCATTTTTTAAAGGGACTAAGCCCATTAAAGGAACAACAACAGTAAAAGTGATTAGAGAATGAAGTAAAACAGCAAATAAATAGACAAATACTGCAGACCATGCTCTAATTCAAAACAAATAATGCAGACCTGCAAATAGAAATGGAAAGCAAGCACTACTAGACTGCACTTTTTTACTGATTTATAGCTATGCAAACAATACACACTTATATTTTACAGATCAGGTGGTAGGTAATCCCATGAAAAGAGCTGAAAATCTTGCTTTTCACTGGCAAAAAGATATTTTGCAAGCTTAATATATGGTCTTTTCATTAGTAACATAATGATTTGAATCCATCTGTAAAGTTCTTGAAGGTCTGCTTAAGGTAAAAATTGACTTCAGGATTCATAGGTTCCAACTCTTATCATTGCAGACAAACCCAATAATCAATTTACCAGTTTGTCAGGAGATGCTGCAGCAAAGACCATGAGTGCAGCTTTTTAAAAAGGGTAATGTCAGAGGTTTATTTGAGTTAGGCTCATCTCTACAACAATTTAAAGCCTTTAGGAAGGATCTTTTGGGTATGTAAAAGGATCATACCATTGACATATTACTTGAGGATTATGTACATATAAAACCACACTGCTAGAGCAACGATGGTTGCATGCTTTAGATACAACTAACACAATTGCAATGTGTGTATCAACAAAGCTCACAGGACAAAATCTGTATCACTTGCTTTTTTTTTTGTACCTCCCCAGAAGTTTTCTTTTATCTGTGAAGAATGTGCACCAAGGGACATTGGGTAGAGGTGTTCAAGAAAATATGGTTTCAAAGTCCAGAACAAAGTACAAGTCACCAACAAAACAGTGCAGCACTAGTAATAAACAAAAATGTTAAAACGGGCTAGAATTGCGCTGTGAACTAGGCAAAAAACAGAATTCAAAGATGAGCAAGTTTTCCAACTTGTTCAACTCCAACACCATCTGCACGGTATTACACAATCCGAAGCTTTTATAACTATTCACTTTAAAAAACTGGATGACACCAGTTTAGACATGCTAAAATTGATACAGGAGCCAGTGCCAAAATATTACTAATATGTAGCCTGAAAAAGGCACACCTCAGCAAGTGGCACTCCATTGTACAACTGACTCTAACTGTCTCTGTTATTGTATAATGCAATATTGATTCTATATATTGGCAGACTCACTGCAGTGCCAAAATGCAATTTACCTTGGCTTCCCAAAATAATCATCCTGGTAGAAATTGATGGTTCAGCATGTCAGGACACCAGTATGCACAGATTGGTGTAATCACAGTGCATGATATTTGAGCCACAACTACTGAGGCAGAGCAGACCGCGTAATGCAATCAAATCATTCAGCAATCTCAAATGTATTTGCTCAGACTGATTTGAGGTGATTGATGATTTTAAAGGTATTGCAATATTGCATCTTAAGAGTCCAATTTGTTGATCCTCCAAGGAAGTGCAGCATGCACATTTAGAAGAAACTTTGGAACTGAACAAGACTGAGCAAATGGTATAATTTAGAAAGTTGGCCACTTGTGGTATTGACTGATTGTTATGTAATTTTATTATCATTCACTTTTAAGTTTCGATTTTAAATTGAGAGTAACAGGGTTTTTTGGATGTTATTTGCAAATATCCAGAATCCTTGAATCTCTACAGTGTGAAAAGAGGTCATTCAGCCCATTAAGTTTAGACAAGCCCATTGAGTTTAGACCAGCCCTCCGAACTAGCCTACTACCCCATCCCTGTAGCTCCACAGCTCCCAAGGCTAAATCATCTAGCCTGCACATTCTTAATCGTTATGGACGATTTAGCATGGCCAATCCACCTAATCTGCACATCTTTGGGAGGAAACTGGACCACTTGACAGAAACCTATGCAGACCAAGGGAGAAAGTTACCCAAGATTGGAAATCCAATCCAGGTCCCTGGTGATGTAAGGCAGCAGTGCTAACCACTCAGACACTCTGCTAGTCTGTGGGCATGATGGTTTATTTTAAAACCATTTTCAGCATTGCTTTTGCAACCTAATAATTGTTTATTTAGGATTTTACAACCTAGCAAGGTACACAGTTGTACCTCCAGTACATGGCCTGTCCATTTAGCAGAAGAATCCCAAGAGCTCATGATATTTTGGATGCCATTTGAATCATACTGGTTTTATTTTTGGTTATAATTTCAGCTTTCAGTTCAAATATATTCTAGCAGCAAATGGATAGGAATATATGGATATGCTGAACATGTTGTATTCTTTAGGCAAAACCTTGACGACTGCAAAATCACAAACTCAGGAAAGATATGAAACTTGAATCTAGTCCATTTTCTGTAGCAGTGCTTCCCAAACCTTTTCACACTGTGACTTGATTTTGAGACTTGAAAATTATCATGAGCCATGGAGGGAGTGGAGAAGTCCTAGGAGATTTGAGTAGGGGGTCACTATTTCTACTTTGGCATGCAAGACCTCAGATCTCAGTTTGCAACCCTACTTGGTATTCTGGCTCTCACTTTGCAAAGCCCTCTTCTTTTGAAATCTGCGGATTCCACATTGTATATCTAAACTCCTGTTATAATGCTGGGCCATTTACCTTTATTACCTTGTCCAGAAGACCATTCCAAGTCTCAATCATTCTTGCCTAAACAAGTGCTACCTTCTGGGCTTAGCATTTTTACTGTTTTGTAAGTATGATACAACAGAACCTACGCTTTTGATTTAATTTTAATTTAAAATTGCACTCTCAATTATCTATCTTCTGTCTGTATTCTATGCCTTATTTTAAGGCTAAAGACTGAGGAAGATATGCATTTGTTTTACTGATAATCTGTATTATTTCCCAGTGCAGCCTTGACACTTTTTTTAATTGTCGAGTTTCCTCCACTCCTGCCTATCATGAGCCATGGAGGGAGTGGAGAAGTCCTAGGAGATTTGAGTAGGGGGGTCACTATTTCTACTTTGACATGCTTGAGTGAGCTTAACTTTCATTACAAAACACCATAGTTATATGTTCCATTTATTTTATGGATTATGTTGATGAGGTGACTCTGTCAGAGATGGGATGGTAATCTAGTGTTTCAAATGGAAACCTCTCATCACTGTGTTCTCTTGGGGAGAAATATGTCTTTGGTGTTGCATTGTTCTTTTCTCTTAGACTTTTTAGAACTTTATTTCTGACATTTTCATTATTCAGTTTCAGTCCTTGTAAATTGGTTGGTTTCTTTTTCATTTTACACTTTCTCTTTTTCTTTGTCTTTTTGCTTTGTTTGGCCTCTCACTGCAATGTTTTGATTAACTTCCTTTTATTTCTTTACTGAGACAGTCTTGTATATCATCAAATAATTTACTGCTTTCTTTTTGAGTGCGCTTGAGGCCATTCAACCCATTCATGACCTCCTATGGAGTAACTGCCATTTGAATCCTTATTCACCCAATCTTTATTTTTCCAACACGACTATAAATCCTTGATAATCTTTCCGTTTTCCAATCTAAAACTTCAGCTATTTGAAGTAAGTACCTTTTTCTCTTTCCAGATGTTTGTACTTCTGTTTGATTTATAACAGTTACAGTTTTTCTTCCAATTTTAGTTCAACATTTTAACTTTAACAGAAAGGTAAATAATAATAGAATTGACTAGGTCCAACATGCAACAGGTTTGTTTCAAAACATTAACAGTAAAATGTGAAAACTGGAATAAATTTGTAAAAATCAAATCAGTGGATCTCTATAAACTACTGAAAATGTGTTACATCTTTATGTAAAAGTTAGTAGATTGTGCAGAATCTATACAATTTATAATGGCTTCTGCTATAACACGGTAGTTCTGTTCTTATGCAATCCTGTATTATAAGAAAATCACGTAATAGCAGCACCATTTAAACTAATGGGGCTGGAATTGTGTTGTATCCAATGCACACTTTAAAAGTTCGCACTTCAGTAAAGGTGTCCCTAATTCGTCAATCACGTTACAGTGAACTTGCACTAACGAAATGTGCATTATAGCAGAACAGCCTGTACTTGAATGAAATTTAATAATTATAACACAATCTGTGTGAAGATGTTGAAAGGTTTGCTTTGAATTAATCTTTTGTTTAATTTAAAAATATTTCAACTTCTAGCTAAGAAACGAGTTAAGGTTTAAATTTTTTTCTGTTTTAAAAGTCATCCACTCAGTGCGAACAAGTGTTATGTTTCCTGTAGAGATTGACAACTTTAACCTGATCTGAATGCCATATCCAAATTTAAGAAATTGACAAGATATCAAGTTTGAAGACCTTCAGTGCAACAAACCAACTAAAAGCAAAATTGATGAAATTGTACTTGGGCGGCACAGTGGTTCAGTGGTTAACACTGCTGCCTCACAGTACCAGGGACCCGGGTTCAATTCGACCCTTGAGTGCCTGTGCAAACTCCACACAGTCATTCTCCTCTGTCTTCTTGGGTTTCCTCCGGGTGCTCTGGTTTCCTCCCACAGCCAAAAAGATGTGCAGATTAGGGTGGAGTGGCTATGCTAAATTGTCCATAGTGTCTAGGGATGTGCAGGTTAGGTGGATTAGCCATGGGAAATACAGGGTACAGGGATAGGGTAGGGGGTGAGTCTGCGCAGGATACTCTAAATTTGCCAAAAGAAATTTCCCTCTGTTTCATGAATTTCTGAACTGTTATCCAGTAGTTTTGCCCACTCCAGCAATTTCTTCTGTGAAAGTAGCTAGGATAGATTTTCCAGGGTCTTTAGATTATCAGGGGATGTGTCTCTTTGAGTAGAAACTCTCTTCCCTCCTGCATTCTGGCTGATAGCTTGCAGAGGGCCATTCACCTTCTCCACTTTGTTGACCATCGCAGCTGTAGCAGAGCCAGCATGTCTTCATGAAGGAGAAATCATGCCTGACATATTTTTGAATTCTTTGAGGAGGTAAGAAGCAGAGCAGATAACGTTGGCTGTAGATATTCAGAAGAGTCATTCCAGACTTGAAGCATTAACTCTGTTTCTCACTCCGCAGGTGCTGGCAGACATGCTGAGTTTCGCCAATATTCTATGTTTGTTTCAAATTTACAGCACCCACAGTATTTTGCTTTTATCCTTGACTGCCTGTTCTATTGATTCAGCATAATGCACATGGTTCTGTAGCGCTACAACAATAACAAGTTGTATTTTAGTTGTTCCTTTTACGTGAATAAACCACCCAAGCACTTCACTTTAAGAGATGTAAATCTTCACATAAAAATCTCCTCTTACCCAAGATCAGCAAAATAAGTTTAGCTGATAAATGTTTTCATCGTTTTTTTTGTAGAATTTTGCTGTGTGATAAATTACTGCTATTTTTAAAATTCATAGTTTATAGACATTCATTGTGAGGTCCTTTCAGTCATTAAAGGTAGTTCTTCTATGGTGTGATGCTTATGTTCTTCTGTAACCCCTCATTATAGAACAATCACGCTTTATAAACGGGGCTTAAAGTGTTGGTGATGGATTGTGTTACAGCTGTACATGTTTTAAAAGTTCGGACATTTGAAACAGTGTCCCCAATTCGTCTAATGCGTTACAGCGAATTCCTGTTAATGAAACATGCATAATAGCTGAATAGCCTGTATTATATAGCATTATATAAGCATAACTTGTATTTTTGTTTCTGGCTGTCAAACCAAAGAATTTGTGTTTTGTTATTTTGGTCTGGGAGCCTTTACTGACTTGCTATTTTTATTTCTTGAATCTTTGTAAATGCAAGATTTTCAAATTACGTTGTGAGCTATTGCTGAAAAAAGATGATGGTGCTGTTTGCTTTATCAAACTGGCATTTAAACTAAAAGATATTACATTTGATTGGTTTCATTTTTACAAGTGTTTTATCAACAGCTGGTGAATTAACATTGGTCTGTGTTTATGCATTCCCTGCAAAAGCACAAACTTAGTGATCAGATGCCATAATCTTTCTTCCAACTTAATTATGGGTATCATTATAACATAGTGGTTGGTGAAGTAAATTTGTTTGTGAAATTCAAAATAAGCTAGTATTCAATTATCAAGAGTAGAAAAACTTTCTTTTACTGTTTTCCTCCATTTTAGTTCTTTTAAAATTTCTCTTCTTTGTAAGCATTCAAAGGAAAACAATGCAAAACCGCAGTTAAAACCAGGGAAATGGGACTTTCTTTTGGCTCTTTGAAAGAGGAACCACGCAGACTGACTGACTGCTTGTGATGCTGTATGATTCCATGAGATGTTATTCATTGGAACTTTCACATTCTGTCAAATGTTTGAAGTTTTTCAATATCAAAATCAGTTAGCAAATGGTCATCAACTGAATGTTGTAGATTGTGCATGTGTTTATAATGGTGTTGAACCAGATGCCAATTTATAAGAGGCACCATTACCGAATTAGTGCAGACCCATGCTTATAGAATCATAGAGCCCCTGCAGTACATGTTTAAGGAAGATTTTTACACACTATGGTGAAAGCGCATGAGGTTGGGACAAATTGGATAGCTCCTTCAGAAATTTAGAATATGCAGTGGTATGCATTCTGATGTAAGTTGAGGTCTCTGTGTAGACAGGAGTTGGTACAAATTTTAATTTGCTGCAGGTTAAGACAGCTGTTTCATGAATATACTTCTATTCACATTTTTATGTATTGAGAACATACTTACTCAAAGTTGTTACTTAATCTATGTCCCCAAGCTGAATTTTTTTACCTGGCACACGAGAACAAAGTTTGACTATTCCAACAATAGTCCAATTTTACTACCTTTAGTTTTGTGTGCTGATATCAGCTTGGTGATGTTGCTTGTTGATATTCTATTCAAATAATGGATCCTGTGTGTTGCTGGTTGGAGTTTAAACTCATTAAAATGACCCTAACATTTATCAGGGCCCCCAGCTTTGAATATATGGACACCTAACTTGGGGAAAGCCAGTTATGATGGGCCAGTGTTACAAATGGCCTTAATACAATAACCTAGCTGATTACAAAACAAATGCCCAACTAAAGCTCCTCCTTTTTATTAGAGCTAGCTGCTGAAGTTATGCCAACCTACTTTTAAATGTATGCCAACTGACATACTGTATCATGTTTTCTGTATACTTTGAAACATTTTATGAAAACCTATTGTAAATGAACAGCAGTTGTAAATGGTGGTGAAGCAAACCAGCCAAAAAACAAAATGAGCTAAGTCCCGGGTGGGCCATCTGCAAGAGTACCTGCCATAATGGAAAGAAGCAGATTCCAAACCACATGAGCTGCTGACTTGCAAATGTATCAATGTTGGGTCTGGTTTTTCAAGACTTTCCAAAGTCGAGCAGGTAGTTGGCAAAGAATATGCTAAGTCATGCATCACACTCCAGTAATGATGCCTTTATAGAAACTAGCTATACAAAGATTCCTTTGAAATTACTGTACAAAACCAATGTGCAGGAGGTGCAGTAAATTATTCATGAAATGTGAGCTGGGGCATATTTTATGGTGATGCTGTAATCTTTCTGTCCCTCTACAGTAAATGGGTCAGTAACCTTGTGTCATTAGTGCAATTATTTGCAACAGATGTTGAGTTATACTCCCATCTTTGACAGAATGTGTTTGTAACTCCTGTGTCTTTTAGAAAAAAGCAGGCTTTTCTTCATACAAACATAACCACAATTCATAGAAATCAAATCAGGCTGTCTTGGGAATTTTTTTAAAGAAGTACCTTTGGCACAGTCAGTGACATAAAAGGTTATTTACACTGACTGCCTTGTAAAGAGTACAGATTGTAAACTTTTGGGTGTATGTTGACGTCAGATTTAATGACAGACTTGAACTCCACTGGCGCCAGGATTTGCTTAAATAGATTATTGAGTAAATTATAGATTTTAAAATGTTAAAGGTGACAGTCTTTAAGAGTTTAGATTTAGTATAAAGTTCTTTGCTTACATTAGGTAAAGGTAACTTGTTTAAAGGATAAGTCACTAAACTGAAAGATTGCAACCATTGGTGGATCATTTCTAAAGAAAAAAAACTTGCTAATTTCAGCAATAGTTATATTAGAATCTGGTACTTAACTAGTCATCTCTCCATCTTGAATCAGACCTTTATGGAATGCCTACTGTTTGCTTACAGGTTTGTTAGAGGCTTTACAGTGAGCAGCTGGAAGCGATGTCCGTTTAATTCTTAACGCTGAATATTCCAGCTAGGTTCCACTATGTGAGCTGATTTAGACAGATTCTTTACTCTGAGTAATGGGCTTGAACTTTCTTCAAACTTGTGACATGATAATATTGCTTTATCAAGAGACAATATTATTAGTAAAACTTCAGGTAAAATTGGAATGAGTGATTTACACTATAAACTGTGTTACACCAAAGTTAGCTTCTTAGCACATCTGTTGCCATTGACCTTTGCAAACTTGATGATAGTTTTTATCTTGAGAGCATGTATATGTCTTCGATGTTGCACTTATGCCATTATTTGTGCCACAACTGACCAGACTGAAAAACAACTATGTGAGCGACATAGTAATTACTTAAGATTCCATATATCTGGCATTAAAAATGGTTTTGACCTTTCCTTATTTAACATAGATGACTTATTCAGCAAGAAAGGATAAGGAGGTAGATGAATGTTGAAGGCAGGGTCGACTTACTGAAACAATGGCTTCAGTATTACACAACTTCTTATCAAAAACAACCTAATACTGGAATGATATCTTGCACATTTGATGATCTAATGTTTGGACTGCTTAAAGCTTGGACAGATTGGGGAATGTTCTACAGTATGCCACTAATAAAAGTGGCAAGGATTGTAGTGGTCTGCTACAAAATGCATGATTTTGAAGCAAGTGGCATGCAAGAAGCAAATGCCTTTAATTTAACAAATGTCTTTGTAACTGGATGATGCTGGATCCATAGATTGTGGTCTCTTGGAGAAACGCGTGTTGCCAATGACAAAAGGCCTGAATCGCCAACTGAATCTACGACCCTTCCTCCCATCTGCATCACAAACCCAAGTTTCACCAGTAGACTACACATACATCGGGTGTATGGAGAAAGATTTCTGTGGAATGATCAGCTGTGTGAGATGAGTACAAAGAAGGACAGGCCTGATCTAAGCAAACAATTAATCTTTTGTGAAATACAGCATTGAAATAGCAGACAATAAGTAAGATCAGTGAATATAAAGATTAAAACATGAAGCAGTAAACTGTCAGAGAAAAACTGACTTTGAGACTTCAACTAGAAATTGATTTATGTACTGTTTGGAGGAAAGCGCAAGCTTCATATCTTTCCATATTCTGTAGATTAAGATGTATACAGATGGTAGAGATGACCTGTTATAGTCTTTAAAGATTTGTTAAACTATAATGTATTTTCTTAAAAGCTAAGTAGGTTAATGTCAGAAATTTATGCATCGCTTTGCATTATGTTATCTATTGCCGGTTATTTCTACAGCTGTATGGTATGCCATTGCTTTCTTGGCCATGTTATTGACCTCAATATGTTGTAGGAGAAACAACATTACTGCTTATTTTGTGTAAAACCCGAACATTTCAGGACATTAGAGTGCTATAGTGGCTTAAAAAAACTCTGCAATCAACTGTTGCCTTTTTATATGCTTACGTTGTTGTTTGAGCTAGTGGAACCCAATTGCTGTAAAATACTATAATGATCCACCAAAGTTCATCATAAAACATTAAAAAATGCAATAAAACACCAATGTTAAGGTGCAAGCAATGCAGGTTCATTTAAAAAAAATACAAGAGGAAGTAGTCAATTTGTTTGTTTGAATCTGCTTTGCCATTTTCCGTTCGTTAATCTGATCAGGGGTCAACTCTATTTTCTTACCTCTTTGCCATAACCATTGACTCCCTTGTTAATCCGCAATCTGTCAAACTAAGCCTTGAAAATATTCAATGACCCAGCCTCCACTGTTCTCTGGGTAGATCATTCTAGCCTCATGAGGTGACCAATGAATAAACTACTAAACCTTCTCTGTACGGACTCCAATGCAATTCTATCCATCCTTTAAAAAGGAGACCAGAACTCAGTGCAGTACTTTTAGATGTGGTGTCGATTTGAAGAGTTCTAAAGCTGATGAGTTGGAGCAAAATTTCCCTATTTTTATATTCTCCCTCTCCTGCAATAAAGGTCAACATTTCATTTGCCTTCCTAATTATTTGCTACGCCAGCGTGCAATCTTATTATGATTTTATACAAGTCATTCAGATCTTTCTGTACCGCAGCATTCTGCAATATCTTCATTTCAATAATTTTCTACCTTTCAATTCTTTCCACTGAAATGGACAACCTCATTTTTCAACATCACAACCACAGACCAGGCATTTCCTTCAAGCTGTGGACTGAGAATTTGTATAAGCTTGTACGTAGCCCCCTTGTAATTTTTGAATGTTTGTTTAAAAATAGCCATTTGCACAGCTTTGTTTTAAACCAAATAAAAAGGTTAGCTTATTGCACAAGTATTGCTGAAACTTACTAACATAAATATTGCTGAGTAAAAGTGATAAATTGTCAGTTAAACTAATCCGCAAGGATTTAAAGTAAATAAGGATAAGAATTATGAAGATGAAACATCTTAAATATGATTTTTTTGAAACGAATTGGTTGAAACTTCAAATCACATTCAGCAGCAGCAGTGGTTCTTGTAGTGCTGTCACGAGTGGACTCAGTAAATTGTACCCCATTCTTCCAAATCTGGAGAAAACCTCCAGAGTGATTCATATTTAACTGAATCCAAAAGCATGGAAGTTGAGCTTGGAGCTATGTTTGGAAAAAGTAGCTGAGCCATGGTTCAGAATCATTAATGCAACGCACTTATGATCTTGGTGATGGGGATTGGGTGTTATTTCAGAGCTCCAGGTAAAGATTCACACTTATTATTGATTGATCATTCTTGTGTGAGTTTGCAGTGTTCGGTTCCAAAGCTTTAATTTGAAGAGAGCCCTAATCTTAGGAAAAGATGGAGCATACTCTTCAGAAGAGGTGATAAACTTAATTGGCTATTCTACTGGTTTATCCTTGAACCGAGAAGGATCAGGAACCAAACTCCATTTTCTGTAATCAAGAAACAGCAAAAATGTACAACTCGGTACCAAAAAAAAGGCCCAGGAGAAAATTGGTTGAAATTGAGATGTGCAGCTGGTTAGTCCAGGTAGCAACTGACCAGTAATTAAGGAAACACAAATGAGCCTTCGTGGGAGGAATGCTTTTTTTTCTGTTATTTATTACAGAATTATAGAAAACGTTAAGCTCTGCAAGAACTATCCTGCTCGGGCAAGTAATATGCAAAATAGTACAACTTCTTGATTTTTGCATTGACCTTGTATCAATAGAGGGCTCATCAATTTTGTCTGCCAGAAGTTGGAAAGCGCAAGTGATCTTATGCAAAGAACGCAGCATCCAATTTGGATCACAAGGGTGTCCTAGCGTTGTACACAAGCTAAATCTATTCACATTTTGGGTAAATTCCTAAGAGTAATAGTAAGCAGCACCATTGAATATCTCATACAGACCCCAAATTCATACTGCAAAGCTCCCAGTGATTTAACAATAGTATCATAATTGATGTATAATGTTGTTTGATTTTGCTGCATTTGAAAGAGTAAAAGTGATCAGAGGTTCAGTGTTTTATTTTTAAACAAAATGTTATGATAAAGCCAAAGAAGGAATTATTAATCCTGAGAATGCATTTTGTATGTATAATTTAAGTCCAGTTCAACAACCAAAGAAATAATGGGAAATAATGTAAAATTTCTCTCTTCAACATTTTGATTGAAAAGTCTTTTTTTCTATGAAAGTCTCTAAATAAATCAGTCATTTTGTTCAAATGTTGCACATAAATTAGACCGATACTTTGTTAGCTCATTTTTTGTGTTGGCGATGGAATGAAATTTTTGTGGTGGTGATGGATTTCCACTGGTTTAGAACATTTGCATTGTTAACAGTTTGTACTCTACAGTAATTGGATATAATTGATGTACCCTTTTTGAAGCATATTAATGACTATGGATAATTTCAGCTTAATTTTTACTTTTATTTTGACATTGATATTGTAGCCTACTGATTCAATACAGAATAGATTTTTGGATGGCAATTATTTTTGCTCATTGTAACTATTAGGTCAATATCATCACCCTTTTTGATTAGTAACTTGCCAGTTATTAAGTTCCATATGTCAGATGAACCTTTTAAGTGAAGCAGACTCTACAGTGCAGTGTTCAGTTGTTTTGTGTTCAATTATAGGAGCTTATTTTCTGTTGGTGCTCACTATTTTTCGCAGAATCACTGAATTGTTCAAGTACAGCAGGAAGCCATTTGGTCTGTGTATCTCTATCAATGCTGAGCATTTTAAAATGGTTCTAATCGTCTTTTCTTTCTCCTGTTACCTTGAACAGTATTTCTATTTAAAATCATTGTGTGCTCTTAAATGCCCCAATTGAACCAGAGTCCACAACAACTCCATAGTGCATTCTGTACCCTACCTATGCACCTTGTGTTAAAAACAAGTTTTTCACATCTGTATTTCCTGCTTTTGCAAACTGCATTCCTGTTCCATTTACAAGTGGGAACAGTTTTTCCTCCCTATCCAGTCTGTCTAAACCCCTCATGATTTTGAAAACTTCTTTCAAATCTCTCCTCAGCCTTCTCCATTTTTTCCTCTTAACTGTTGTCTCATCCTTGGGACCATTTTTGTAAACTCTTCTGTACTTTCTGCCATGCATTCACATGTTATAATATGGCACCCTGATATTCCAGGTCCTTCCAGGATATTCTAGCTGAGGGTGACTGGTCAGACGCATTCTAACCTCCCCACATTTATAATCTCTACCTGTATTGATGAAACCTAGAATACTCTTTTACACTTCACCTGCTGTCTTTACCTGTCCTGCCACTCCTTCACATTGGAATAATTTATTTGATTTTGACGCTGGCTTCACTTATCCTTTGTACCAAAGTGCATCACTTCTCATTTTTCCACATTGCCTCCATCTGCACCTATCTGCCCACTCCACTAAACTATTAATGTCCTTTTGAGTTTGACATTGTTCTTCGTGCAGTTCATAATTCTCCCAAGTCTGATGTCACCTGAAAACTCGGATATTCTGCCCTGCATGCCAATAACCAGGAAAAGCAAGGATCCTAATACTTACTCCTGAGGAACTACACCACAAACCTTCCAATCTGAAAAAAATCCATTAACCAATTACCTATCCCTCAGCCAAATTTGTATTCCTATTGCTACTGTTCCTTTTGTATTCAGGTTTGGAACTACAATGTCCCAGTCAATTTGATTGAATAAATAGAACCTTTCTGCGTCCTTGCATAGTAAAGGCACAATTTTCTTTTGTAATTATTTTCCAATATCATTAACTCTGTACAGAAAAGAAATTCATTTGATTATGCTGATTCATGTTATTTCAACAAAACATTTCTTAATATGAAGTGAAATTTTGATCGTCTAACCTAGTAACTGAGGACTCTGGTGGTGGAAAATTAAAATTGTTTAATAATGAGGATGAAACTACAATTGAGAATTATTTCTTAACTAATTAGTGCTGGACAATGTCTTTTTCGTCATTTGCTTCATACAATTCACCCTGACACTTCATTTTTGATACTCATCCATTCTTGTAGCATACAACTGAAACTGCTATTGCTCTAAAACCTCAACAGGATAAAACAGAAGGTTTTTCAGAACTAAACTTTTTTTTACTCTAATTGACCTAGTGCCATTTTCCAAAGCCTTCAATGGCTGAAGTGTTAAACAAAATGTACTGTCCATATTAAAAGGGTTAAATAGAAGACTCTTTCGTGAACTGTTATACACAACATTAAGTGAGAATTAAAATTTCTGATACTTCCATAAATCATGGCAGGCACTTTTTTTTTAGTTTGAGAAATTTAGATTGCCCATTGTTGTAATTTTGCAGTGTCGTCTCACAGATTATGTATCGTGTCACACATTTCGAGAACTTTTTCAGTTTATAGGTTTGGTACACTGAAAAAAAAGATTTTGTTCATTCTTCAGAAAACAGAAGTGTAAGGAAGTGCCACAGTCATTTAAAGAAATGTATTGCTGCTTCCCTCAATTGAAACCAACGTTTGTTTGTGAAAGGTTAGGGAGTTGATGGAAATGTGGATATTCAAGGCCATTGTTTAAGCAGATGCTGTTGAAAAGATGTGTTTTCAGACAAGTGGAGGGTTATTTTTGTTTGAGTAAGTGAAGCCGTTTCTCACCCTGTACCCTTTTCTTTTAAAAAAAAAACCTGATTCTGGACTCAAGTCATATCTTTAGATGATGGAATAATTGGGCAGAAATCTGTAAGGTTTCAGTACTGGTGCAAACCTTAGTATGTACTAATAAAAGTTGGATTTAGGGCTACAATATTATTCTCTTGATTCTGTGTCCACTTGGATGTAGTCATGTCTGCATAGTACATCAATCTTGCCGTTTCTGTCTAAAATTAGTCCAGTATTGTAGTTTTTAAATGTAATTTCTCCTGTTTACTGTATAAGCAAGTCATTTGACTTCACCACTAGTATCAGTGATACATACCAAATATTAGATTAGATTACTTACAGTGTGGAAACAGGCCCTTCGGCCCAACAAGTCCACACCGACCCGCCGAAGTGCAACCCACCAAGACCCATTCCCTTACATTTACCCCTTCACCTAACACTATGGGCAATTTAGCATGGCCAATTCACCTAACCTGCACATCTTTGGATTGTGGAAGGAAACCGGAGCACTCTGAGGAAACCCACGCAGACACGGTGAGAATGTGCAAACTGCACACAGTCACCCGAGGTGGGAACTGAACCCGGGTCTCTGGCGCTGTGAGGCAGCAGTGCTAACCACTGTGCCACCGTATTGCAACAGGGTATATTTTCTCAATTTTGTTTTAAACTCCTAAAACTATAAGATATAGGAAGAGCATAAGGTAATTTGGCCCTTTCGAGTTTGCTTCATTATTCAATTATTGCTGATATGTTTCTCAAGTTCACTGTCTTGCCTTCCCACTGTAAACCATAATCCCCTTACTAATCAAGAAACTAGCTATCTCAGTCTTAAATACATTCAATGACTTGGCCTTTGTAGCCTTCTGCAGCAATGAGTTCCACAGATTCACATCCTGTCGCCAAAGAAGTTTGTCCTTATCTCAGTTCCAAAAGGTCATCCTTTCAGTCTGAGGCTGTGCCCTCTGGTCATAGTCTCTCCTGCTGGTGGAAACATTTCATGTCGATGCTATCCAGGCCTCTCAGTATTCAGTATATTTCAATGAGAGCCCCCCTCATCCTTTTAGACTTTGAGTACATATCCACAGTCCTCAGCCACTCGTCATATGCTAAGTCCTTCATTCCTGCATCATTCTTCTAAACTGCCTCTGGATCCCCTTGAACACCAGCATATCCATCCTTCGATACGGAGCCCAAAATGTCTCCTTAGTGATGGCCACTATTCTCATCTGTGCCCTCTGATTCTCTTGAAGTTTTGTTATGCTATTGGTATCTTCCACTGTGAAGACAAATGCAAAATACCTATTGACTTTCTCTACCATTTCTTTGTTACTTGTGATTGCTTCTCCAGCCTCATTTTCCACCATTCTAATGTCCAAAGTTGCCTCACTCTTAACTATCATAAATCTAAAAAAGATTCTTGCCATCTTCTTTTAAACTATTAGCTAGATCATTCTCATATTTCATCTTCACCCCCACCCCCCTTATTGTGTTTTTAGTTGTTCTATGTTCGTTTTTAATGGCTTCCTAATCCATTGGCTTTCCACTCATCTTCACCACATTTGTATGCTTTCTCTTTTGCTTTTGCACTATCCCTGACTTCTCTTGTCAGCCATGGTTGCCCTGTCCCCTTTGCTTTGTTATTTCTTCCTCCCCTTAGTGTGTTTCTTTCTTCTTGGGTTTTATTTCTGCTGTGTCCCCAGCAATTATCCCCAGAAACCTCTGCAGTTGCTGCTGTACCATCTTGCCTGGCAGGCTCCCCTTCCAATCAACTCTGACCAGCTCCTGCCTTATGTCTTTGTAGTTACCTTTTTGCAACTGTAATACTGTGACATCTGATTACAGCTTCTCCTTTTCAAACTGCAGGATGAATTCTCTCGTGCTATGGTCACTTCCCCCTAGCTGTTCCTTTACCTTAAGCTCCCTAATCAAGTCTTGAATTGCCTGTTGTCTAATAGGCTGTACCACAAGCTCCTCCAAATAAAATAATCTTGGAGACATTTCACAAATTCCTTTTCTTGAGATCTGCTACCAACATAATCTTCCCAGTCCGCCTGCACATTGAAGTTCCATGTGATTGTTCTCAGTGTTGCCTTCTCTATGTCGTGATTTATTTTCTTTCCCACATCCTGACTACTACTAGGGGGCCTGTACATAACTTCCACAAGGGTCTTTTTTCCTTGCTGTTCCTCAGCTCTACCCATAAAGGTTCTTTGTCTTCCAACTTTATATCAATTCTTGCTATAGATTTAATTTCATTTCTTACTAACCAGGCACCCAGCTCTCTGCCCATCTGCCGATCGTTCAACAGGACGTGTATCCTTAGATATTTATTTCTCAGCTCTGATCCCCTTGCAGCCACATCTCTGTAACAACCACAATGTCGTACCTGCTAATGTGAATCTGTGACTAGCTCATTTACCTTGTTTCATATGCTGCAGACGTTTTAGTACCCATTTTACCCTTCTCTGCTGTGCCTGAAGTTTGATTCCTGCCTCTTTCCACATTCTCTCTGTCCTATTACTTGTTCTAGAAACTTCAATAATCTGAGTCCTTTCCCTTTTTAACTTTTTCCATAATTTTTCATGCAACTGAACCCTCTCCCCCACTATTTAGTTTAAAGCCCTATCTGTGCAATTCACCTGGACTCTGGTCCCAGTATGATTCAGGTGGAGCCCCTCCCATAAGAGCACCACCCTCCTTTCCCAGTACTGGTGCCAATGTCCCATGAATTCAGACCATTTCTCCCACATCATTGTTTGTGCCATCCATTTACCTCGTTAATTTTGTAGTCCCTGTGCCAATTTGCTATTGGCTAAAGTAATAATCTAGAGGTTATTACCTTTTTTGGCTCTGCTTTTCAATTTAGCAACTGAGAGAAAGTGAGGACTGCAAATGCTGTAGATCAGGATTGAAAACTGTGGCAATGGAAAAGCGCAGCAGGGGAGTTAATGTTTTGGGGTTAAGCCCTCCATTAGGAATTTAAATTTAGCCCCTAGCTGCTCTCATTCCCTCCAGAACCTTTCTCCTCTTTCTGCCAATATTTGGTACCTACATGGACATGACAACGAGGTCTTTCCCCTCCCATTCCAAATTCCTTTGCAACCCAGATGAGGTATCCTGAACCCGGGCACTAGGCACTCTTTTTTTTTCCTGGCCACAGAAAACAGTATCTCTTCCCCTGATTGTATGATCTTAGAGTACATTTGTTTCCTCGCCCCTTTGCAATGGCTTTCTGGGCCATAGTGCTGTGGTCAGTTTGCTCATCCTTCATTCAGCCCTGCTCTCATTCACACAGAGGTCAATAATCTCAAACTTGTTAGATAAGGTCAAAGGCCAACGCTCCTACAATATGACTTCCTGGATCTCTATGGGTAATATACACACTTATGGGTACACGCTAACAGGACAAAATCACAAATGTGGCAATCCTCACAAAGGAAGAAGTTTGGAGGGTTTTAAAACTAATCAGACAGTGCTTTGGTTGAACAGGCTTGCTCACATTTTCTGCATGGTAAGATGGCTGAAGCCAGATGACCAACAAAAGCTCCATTTCATACAAGGAGAAAATGAGGACTGCAGATGCTGGAGATTTGAGTCAAAAAGTATGGTGCTGGAAAAGCACAGTGGTCAGGCAGCATCCAAGAAGCAGGGGAGGTGACATTTCGAGCAGAAGCCCTTGAATGAGGGGGTGGCCTAATGGGGTTGAGACATAAATGGGAGAGGGGTGGGCTGGGGGAAAAGTAGCTGGGAATGCAATAGTTAGATGGCAATGGATGATGATGGTGATAGCTCAGAAAGGAGGCTGAAGCAGATCATTGAGATGGAGATGGGAGGGCTGAAGAAACTGATGAATTCGACATTGACCCTGTGTGGTTGGAGGGTCCCGAGGCGAAGGATGACCACATGAGGTCAATGTCAATTTCACCAGTTTCCCCATTCCCCTCCCACACCTTATCCTAGATCCAACCTTCCAACTCAGCACCACCCTCTTGAACTGTCCGACCTGTACATCTTCCTTCCCAACGATCTGCTCCACCCTCCTTTCTGAGCTATCACCATCACCTCCCCACATCATCTACCTATCACATTCCCAACTATCTTTATCCCCCTCCCTCCACCAGCAGCACCCTTTCCCAGTTATCTCTCAGCCCCCTTGGGCGACCCCCTCATTCCTAATGATGAGCTTATGTTTGAAACATAGTCTCTGCTGCTTCTTAAATGTTGCCTGACCGGATTTTCCAGCACCACATTTTTTGATTACATTTCATACATAGTGCTGAGTATGACTTGAAGACCTGAGATGTTGACTATCACACTTTGGAGTTACTAGCTGTCAGAAGGAGGAAGTAGTGGTATCTTCTCTGGGCTGCATACATTACTATAATGACCAGTAGCTTGGCAACAGGCAGTAGTGCTGAAAGCAAGAGGTTGCAATATTACTCTGCTTCATGTGCTGTGCTCGAGGCAGAATCTGCCTTGAATGACTTTTGTAGCCACCACCAAATGTTCATGAAATAAAGACACCCAACCGAAATGAATGTTTCCTCAGTTTCTTTTATCTCTCATAGATGTAACACATTGATATAGGCCCAAGAGTAAAGTTAAAAATATCAATAATATAGCATTTAACTTTGCTGTGCTTTTATAAAATCTACTGACTCCTTTAATCAGTTTTATGGTTATAATGTCTCACTGTTCTTTTAAAAAAGTAATCCTTTCTGGTTCTATGCTTCATTGCTTGTCAAAACAGATTGTGTTCGATTTAGATTATTAGTTTTTAATGAGGAATATTATTTCTTAAGCAAATATTTGTTTTAAAGTGTGGTTGAAGACATGATCTTACTGTGTTAATTGTCTTGCAATGGAATGTTACATCTTCTTCACAAACTAATTATTCTGTTATGTTGCTCTTGTAAAACTAGTGTATGAAATTTTGTTTTTGAGGGGTGGCCATGGGGATGGGGCTGTAGTGCTTTGGTGAGGAAGGAAGTGGAATCCTGCGTAATTGAGCCATTAATGTGAATTGTTAATAACCAGTGTAAAATATAAACTCAGATTTTTAGCATAATATTCATCATAATACACAGCTGTGCTTCTTTTAACAATGTGTTTGATTTTGCCATAAATTATAAAAAATGGGAATTAAATTATGCCTGTTAGAGTTGAATAGAATTGTTAGAAGTAACAATAGTTCAATGATCGGAACTAAGTGCAACTTCATTCTTTAAGAACTAACATTTCCTTTTCTTTTGTTCCCTATTCTACTGATGGCGATTTAATAAATGCAGTATACAAGATTCCTTTGTGATTCTCCACTTCAGGTAAGTCCAACATTGCATTCACTGGTATGTTTTTATATTCTTTGCTGGAATATGAGATACAGGACCAAAGCCAAACACATAAAATCATCTGTTTTGAACACTCAAATCTAATTTTAATACACTGGTTCAAGGTATAAAGATGTTTTATTATTGACCTCTTAATTTGTGAGTTGCTGGTCATGTAGCAGGATTGGCATGTGGATCAAAACCTTAAGGTAGACAAATTAGCCTGGAAGGTTATATCAATGTTATTGCAATACTGTATAATACAAAGCTGAATCAATATCTGTTCTTTGAGAATTTTAATGTTGATTCTGTGTGAGATCGTGCCCCTTGATATAGCTTTTAATCTTGACATGTATGGCTGCATTTTTGGCATCATCCAGTTTTTTGTCCTCTCTCAACATGATCCATTTCTCACCCTTGAGGTGACAACAATATAAAAGATGTCAGCTTGATGATACTGCTGTAGTAGATAACGTTCCGCATCAATATGAGAACATATCTTTACTCCTAGTGAACACTATTAACATCAGATTAAAAAGATAACCAGTGACTTGTCAGAGTTTGAAAACTCCAATATCTTTAACTTATCCTATGTCTTCTTTCCTTTTCTATTTCTCTATCTCTTTCTCAATCTATTTTTCATTAACTCTCTCTCAGCCTCTGTTACTTTCTTTCACCCTAGCTTTCCTAATTAAGATGTGGAGGTGCCAGTCTTGGACTTGGGTGGACAAAATAAAAGGAGCAGCACTCTAAAAGCTTGTGGTTTCAGATAAACCTATAGGATTATAACCTGGTGTTGTGTGCTTTTTGGCTTTTTATTAATTAAGAACTAAGAACAGTACAGTACAGGAACAGGCCCTTTGACCCACCAAGATGCGCTGACTAAAACTAAAAGCCTTTTGCCTCGCTATTCTATATCTCTCTCTGTTCCTGTGGTATCTGCTTCAGCCACTACTCTGACGGCACATTCCAGGCACTCACCACCCTCTGTGTTTTTTTTTAAAAAACTTGCCTCTCCCATCACCTTTAAACTTACCTTAAGCCAATGTTCCCTAGTAATTGACATTTCCACTCTTTAAAAAAAGACTCTGACCATCCATTCTATCCATACCCCTCATAATTTTGTAAACTTCTATCAATTCACCCCTCAGCCTTTGACTTTCAAGTGAAAACAAAACAAGTTTGTCCAATCTCTCCTCATACTGACACTTTCCAAACCAGGCAACATCCTGGTAAACCATTTTTGTACTAGCTGTATAAGCCTCCACATCCTTCTGGTTGCATAGCGACCAGAACTATACACAATATTCCAAACATGCCCCAACTGAATTCTATACAGCTGGTACTCTTGTTTGGTTTTATGCCTTGATTAGTCTGTTTGAATATCAAGCTTTGTCCCAGTGAAGAAATCCAATGGAAATGTTTTGATATTTTGTGAACATTCAAGCTTCAACCATTTATATTTCCTTTTACTGTGCAAATCATGACAAAAATGCACTAAGCTCAGAACAATTTTTTAATAGCTTTGAAACTGTGCACTAGAGAAATGTTGGTATTGTAAGCAATCCAGCGCCCGGTCTCAAGTTCAGAATTTAAATTGTCTTGTATGTTTTGAGTTTTATTAGTTTTGACTACGCCTTGTAATAGCTTCCCCCAATGTGCCTCCCTTTTGTGGAGGTGCATGACTTTCAGGATGGTTCTATTAATGATTCTGCATGAACTTGATTATGACAGTTATGTTTCAAATTTGAAAAAAAAATTCTATTAAACAATTATATTAGATGGGCTGCTCTTACAGCAGACACCTCAACTCCTTCGATAAATATCACCAGTGATATCTTTTCAAAATCCTGCAAATCCAAGCAAATTTAGTGCTTCATTCTCAGGCTAGCATCCCTAGTGTTGAGGCACTGGTTACACTCAGCCAGCTGTCTTGAGTGGATCACATTGTTTGCATCCCTGACTAAAGACGTCCAAATCAAGCTCTCTGCATTGGACTTTGTCTTGACAAGCTGTCAGTAGCAAAGGAAACACTTCACTACTCCTTGAAAGTGTTCCTGATAAATTTCAATATTCCCACTAACCTGTGAGAATATCTAGCTCAAGACTGCTCAAACTAGAGAAGATGAAGCTGCAAAGGTACCAATCACTTTGAGCATTTTTCTTAGGCCCAGATGTTTATCAGGCACAAACAGTGGAAGGAATGTATGAAAGCCTGAGCCTCCTACATCACCTACTTCAAATGCCATCTGATCCACTGGAGCAGAGTGCGCAAATGCAGCAGTGAATGATTTGAGCCACATCAGAACACACAACACCAGCATGGAAGAAAATCATCTTCAATCCTTAGAGACTGCCCAAGAAAGAAATGCTGTCATGACCACAGTATGGTAAAGCTTTAATGTTCATATTAACTGTAGAACATAGAACAGTACAGCACAGTGAAAGCCCTTTTAGACCACCATGTCCTGTGCCAACCATGATGTTATTCTAAACTAATCCCATCAGCCTGCACCTGCTTCATATCTCTCCATTCTCTGCCTGATCATGTGTCTAAGTGCCTCAGACTTTGCAATTTGTATCTGCTTCTACCACTTTCCTTGGCAGTGTATTCCAGGCACTTACCAATCTGTGTATTTAAAAAAAAACTTTCCTTGCACATTTCCTTTAAACTTTCCCCCTCTCACTTTATACCTATGCCCCTTAACATTTGACATTTCCACCCTGGAAGGGGACTCAGAGTATCCGACCTATCCATACCCCTCATAATTTCATATACTTCTCAGGTCGCTCCCTCAGTCTCTGATGCGCTAGAGAAAACCATCTAAGTTTATCCACTCCACTCCACTCCAAGCAACATCCTGGTAAACCTCTTCTGCACTCTCTCCAAAGCCTCCACATAATTCCTATTGTGTGGTGAGCAGAAATGTGCACAGTACTTCAAATATGACCTGACCAAAGGCTTATGCAGTTGCATGACTGGCCAACTTTTATACTCAGAATGGTCACTGACCTCCAGTCAGGTACACCCCTCCACATTACTCTCTATGGCCAAGCCAATTTTGTATTCAACTTGCCATCACTATGGATTCCATACAATTTGGTCTTCTGGACCAATCTCCCATGAGGGCCCTTGTCAAATGCTTTAGTAAAGTCCATGTAGGCAACGCCCATTGCTCTATCCTCCTCCGCCATCTTTGTCACTTTGTCAAAAAAAGCTCATTTTTGAAACAAGTTCTCCCTTGCATAAAGCCATTTTTACTATCCCGAATGAGTCCATTTTTCTCCAAATGCAATTAAATCCTGTCCCTAAGAACCTTCTCCAATAATTTCCCTGCCACTGACATAAGACTGGCCTATCTATAATTTCCTGGATTATCCCTGTTGTGCTTCTTGAACAAAGGAACAACATTAGCTATTCTCCAGTCCTTGGGACTTTGTCTGTGGACAAAGAGGATGCAAGATCTCTGCCAAGGCCTCAGCAATCTCTTCCCTTGCCTCCTGTGCTAGAAGCCATCAGTCCCTGAGGACTTATCTACCTTAGTGTTTTTCAAGACACCCAACTCCATCTCCTCCTCAATATCAACTCGTCAAGAGTATCAACAAACCACCCTCTAAACTTAACACCATTCATGTCTTTGTCCTTGCTGAATACCAATGTGAAGTACTTATTAAAGACTTCTTCTGGCCCACTTCTTCTAGCTACACACACACACACACATTCTCTCCTTTGTCCTTGAGTGGACCTACCCCTGCTCTAGTTACCCTTTGCTCCTAAAATGTGTATAAAATTCCTTGGGATTCTTCTTATTCCTAATTTATGGCTCCTTCTAGCCTTCCTTTTTTTAACTTTCTTTCCTACTTCCTTTATACTCCAAGGACCTTGTTTGATTTCTGTTTTCTAACTCTTACATATGCATCCTTTCTCTTTTTAACTAAACTTAGAACATCTATTATCATCCAGAATTACTGAATTTTACCATCCTTCTCTTGCATCCTCACAGGAGCATGCTGGTCTTGAACTCATCAACTGGCTTTTAAAAGACTCCTACATGTCAGATGTGGATTTACCTTCAAACAGCTACCCCCAGTCCAATTTTCCCGTTCCTGCTTAATACTGTTGTAATTAGCACTTTTATCTGAGGACCAGTCTTATCCTTTTCCATAAGTATCTTAAAATTTAAAATATTATGATTATTGTTCCCAAAATGCTCCCCCATTGAAACTTCAATTACCGGACCAGACTCATTTCCTAATACAATGTTTAATTTGGTCCCTCCCTAGTTGGACTATCAACATATTGTTTCAATGATCCTCACCAGATGTACCCAAAAACGTCTGCCCCATCTAAGCTGCTGGCATGAGGGAGTCCTAGTGAATACTGGGGGAATGAAAATCATCATCTGCCACAACCCTGTTGTTACATCTTGCCATGGCCTGCTTACATTTCTGTTCCTCTAATTCCTACTGGCTATTTAGAGGCCTATAGTGATTGCTATTTTTATTCCTAAGTGCTTCCATATTGGCTCACAAGATGAGCCCTCCAAGATGTGCTTACTTAGTCCAGCTGTGACATTCTCCTTTTAATCAGTCTTGCAACTCCCCCAATACTTTGGCACTGGGTTCTGCTATAACACGATAGTTCCGTTCTTGTGCAATTCTGTGTTATAAGAAAATCACATAATAGCAGCACCATTTAAACTAATGGGGCCAGAATCGTGTTCTAGCCGATACGCGCTTTAAAACTTCATGCTTTAGAAACAGTGTTCCCAATTCACCAATTAGGTTACAGCGAATTATAGCAGATTGACCTATACATCCCTCTCTCTATCACACCTAAAACATCTAAACTCTGGAACGTTGAGCTGACTGTAATTCCCATGCTACTAAATTGCAGCACTCTCAGAAAATTGGACATTTGGAAAATGACATTTCATAACCAAAAGTGAGAATCTGTAATATGAAATAAAATAGTCCTTGAATTATTCAGGTGCAGCAATTAAATGATCCTGTTGATAATCTGGTCATTAACATGCAAACAAATTTTAGTTTAAAAAGACACATGAGGTATGATTTAAGAATTCTAAAAGCAGAATTCAGATAGGAATTTTATAAAATTGTGATAAATAATCATTTTTTTAAAAATTTCCTTTTGATTCATGACACATGAATGTTGCTGGCAAGGCAATCATTCATTGCATGATTTGGAGGAGCTACTGTTGGACTGGGATCGACCAAGTTAAAAATCACACAACACCAAGTTTATAGTCCACCAGGTTTATTTGAAGCTTTCAAATCATTTCTTCTTCATCAGGTGATTGTGAAGCAGGGTCATAAGAAACAGAATTTATAGCAAAAGATCACAGTGTCATGCAGCTGAAATGATATATTGAACAAACCTAGACTGCTGTTAATTCTTTTAAAATGTGTTTGTTAGTTTCGTTTCTTTATAATGTAAATCCCAGGACAACTTTAAAGTCACATTCTCAAGATAACTTAAAGTTCTATAACAAAAGGTGCTATCTTAGCTCAGACAATGCATTAAAGGTGTGAGGTTAAAGCCTGTCTATATCCCAATCTTGAGTCAGTGTGGTTCTATTTCTAATGTGAAATTTACACGATATTACATGGATTGACTGCCTGTAGGTTATGTATTTTTTGAGCAAAATGGGATGTATATGCAAATATAAATTCACCCCATACACTTTGTGTGTGTGTGTGTATACGCGTGTGAGAGTGTGTGTTTATGTGTGTGCAAGCTTGGTGAAGTGGGTGTGATGGGGTATAATTCTATGAGGGGGTGCATGCTTGGGGTGTGATGGGTATATGTGCGTATGTGAGAGAGGGTCTGCGTGAGTGTAAGTATGTAAGAGAATGTGTGTGTGTGTTTGTGTGAGAGTTTGTGCAATGGGGTCAGCTGTAGTATGACATGAACCCAAGGTCCCACTTGAGGCCATTCTCATGGGTATCGAACTTGGCTATAAGCATCTGCTCGGTCACTTTGCGTTGTTGCCTGTACCGAAGTCCACCTTGGAGGATGGTCACCCGAAGGTCCGAGGCCGAATGTCCCTGATGGCTGAAGTGTTCCCCAACTGGGTGGGAACACCCATGCCTAGTGATTGTTGTGCAGTGTCCATTCATCCATTGTCATAGCGTCTGCTGGGTCTCATCAATGTACCATGCCTCAGGGTATCCTTGCCTGCAGCATATGAGATAGATAACGTTGGCCAAGTCTCATGAGTACCTGCTGTGTACATGGTGGGTTGTGTTCGCACGTAAAATGGTGGTATCCATATCAACACTGACACGTCTTCTAGTGGTTGTCGTGACAGGGTTGTATGGAGTTGCGGTTGATGATGTCCTGAAGGCTGGTCAGTTTGCTGTGAACAATGATCTGTTTAAGGTTTGGTGGTTGTTTAAAGGCAAGAAGTGGAGGCATAAGGAAGGTCTTGGTGAGATGCTCATCTTCATCAATAATGTGTTGCAGGCTGCTAAGAAAATGGCACAGTTTCTCGGGCCCTGGGAGGTACTGGGCAATGAAGGGTATCATATTGGTTGCAACCTGTATCTGTCTCCCAAGGTGGTCATTATAGTTTCTCATTGTGGCACTGGTGATCAATGAGTTGAGTACTGTACCCTGTTCTTATGAGGGCATCCTTGAGCACCTTCAGGTGTCCGTCACATTCCTCCTCATCTGAACAGATCCTGTGTATGCGTAGGGCTTGTCCATAGGGGATGGCTGTTTTAATATGTTTAGGGTGGAAGGAACATATGTTGAAGGAAGAAACATTCAAAGATGATGATGTGCACCAAGCTCTCCTGCTTTTATCCAGCAACCTGTTTGTGGATTGATTTGAGGGCAGATTTGATTGTGGTGTCCTTTACATTCAAGCGAAATGCTGAATGCCATCTGAAGAAGGAATTAACATCACCAGGGGGAGACAGGAAAATCTGGATGTCAGGTAAATAAATCAAATATATAATACGCCATTTCCAGTGCCAGTGGAAATATTTTAGTAGAATAGTAACTTATTGTCACAAAAATGTTTAAAACATTTTCTGTCAAAAGCATGCAATCATAAATCATATTTTTGGGTAACTTTCTCCCATTTCCATTTTTAAAAAGTCATGAGCTGTGATTGTCATCACTACCTTTCACAGTTGTTTCGTAGTTTTTTTAATCTATCCACTCAATATTCAGAATTTCTTGCAATGGTTTCTCTTTTTGCCACTGCACTATGACCCCTGGAGTTCTCAAAGATATACATTCAACCAACCCTTCATTCTCATCTACACGCTGTTCTCAAATTAATTCAAGTTCTGAATGCTTGCTAACAATACTCAGTTTAACTTTCTATCACCAACTCTTTCAATTCCTCTACTGCCTATAATTTTACTTTGCTTATCTGACATCAAGCAAAATTTAGGAAAAGCAAAATCATTGTCTTTGCCTTTTGCCACAAGCACAATTCTTTAGAAATTGATTTCCACACCTGCCCCACCACTGTATGAAACTAAACTAGATTATTCACAACCTTGCTAAACTGACTCCCATATTCTTTCTTGTCACTCAGACCACCTACTTCCAAGGATTATTATGTCTGCCTCCACCTCAGCCTATCTGCTGCCATGCTTTAATTACTTCTTGACTTGTCTAAAAGAGCACTAAAAATAGACAACCTCCTTCTTCTATCCTTAATAAATTGTTCATCCAAAATGTTACTGCTCATATTTTAACTTAGACTAAGTTCCATTCATCTATTAGCTTGTGCTTGCTGACTTATATTGCCCAAAAACCTGTTTTGTTTTTAAAAGTTCTCATCATTCAAATCCCTTTGTGTTATATAACCACCTCCAACCTTGCAGCCAATGTGAACTCCAGCCTCAGTCCATTTGCTAATTCCTTGAGTCTACCTTTGGTGACAAGGCTCTAACCCCTGAAATTCCATCCCTCAGCCACTTTGTCTCCTGCCCAATCTCTTTTAAGACCCACATTAAGGACTTGCTTCTTTGGTCATTATTCAAGTGAATTGTTCTTGTGTCCCCGTTTGGCTCTAAGCCACATTTTGTCCAATTAAACAAGGGATGTGCTCATTGAAATGTTACTCAGTTTGTGTTGCTGTTGTCCTTCTCTGTCTCAAGTTTTTTCATGCCTGATATGATCAGGAGTTCTTGAATGTTCTTCACTTTGACAGTAACTTTTCTTTAGAGTCATTTGACTTTAGCCTTTTCATGATGCAATCCAACTCATTTGTGCTATTTCCAAAAAACGCTCCTGAATTGCTTGTATATTTTGATGTAATTAGTAATTTCAAGTACTCTTACCTTTTAATTACTGGTGGGAGTTTCAAAAGCATTTACCTTAATCATGTTTGCTTTGAAAACAGGACAGCAGTGGGAGATTGTATTTTGTCTTGGACTACATATCTTTGGGAATTGGTATGTTTTAGAAGAAATAATTTGAAAAAGAGAGGTGATTTGCTTTCCCTTTTCTTCTCCCACACCCATCAAGAGAAATCTTGATTATGCTATTATTTTTCCCTCTTTGCGAGTATATTGCCCTAATACACAGAGCTTTCATTTGTTTTGATATCCCAAATCCATGCCTGTCTTTGCTAGAACTATAGACTGGAATGGTTGGTAAAGAAAAGACTTATGGTTGGACAAGCAACACTTGTATCGCCAATAATGTAGTAAGTGATAACTTGGTTTAAATGTTCAAGATCTTGAGAAGGCTTGACAGGGTGAATGTGGAAAGGTTTATTTATTCTTCTTGGAGAATCTAGAACTGGGTGGGGGGGGGGTCACCATTTTAAAAATAAGGGGTTCCCAGTTAAGACAAGATTGCAAGTCATTGGACATTGCTTCTAACACATTCTGAGGAATCGGATCTTTGAAACATTTGAGAGAATGGGACTTTTGCTAAACACTTGGGAAACTGTGAACCTATTCCAACCAATTCGCACAGCAAAACCCCTCATTTCTAGACAATTAAGTTCAATGGGAAGAACCTGACAAATGTGAACCATTTTCCATCATTGTAGACGATAAAATTCATTATTGCCTGCAAGTTGTCATCTCAGCCTTTGACTGACAAAGGAAAAGGATATTTGAGAGCAGGATTTCATACCAAGAATAAGGTCTTTGTTTTCTCGGCAGTAATATTCCCTACACTCTTATTCAGAGACCATGACAGCTTCCAGCTGGCACCTTGGAGCACTGGAGTAGAATCATCAGAGGTGCCTTTGAATGATCCTCCAACTGTGGTAGATTTGGAAAGGAAGTCCCAACACGACGTTCTGTCTAAAGCCAAAGTACCCACATTGAGGCGCTAATTACTCAATAGCAGCTTGGCTAACTGGGATGTATCTTTCATATGCCTTATACCAGACTCCCGAAGTAGTTCTACTCAGAACTTGGTTGCACTAGAAAACTTCCAAGTAGACAATGGAAATGTTTTGGGGATCTCATCAAAGCATCCATGAAAAGAACAAACATCTTTGCTGACTCTTCAGAGAGAATGTGAGGACTGCAGATGCTGGAGATCAGAGCTGAAAATGTGTTGCTGGAAAAGCGCAGCAGGTCAGGCAGCATCCAAGGAACAGGAGAATCGACGTTTCGGGCATAAGCCCTTCTTCAGGAATGAGGAAAGTGTGTCCTGTGCTTTTCCAGCAACACATTTTCAGCTCTGACTCTTCGGAGTTCTTGCCTTATGACTGACTCAAATAAATAGGTTAATTTAGGAAGGCAAGAGACACACAACACAAACTTTAAGTGCATGCAACGAGGAAGCCAAGACTCAGGAGATAGAGATGAACTTCTGATTCTTTCAAACATCATGTGCCTGACATGAAACGGAGTCTGTAAATGCAAAGCATAAGATACAATCATCTCAGCCCCTTGAAGTGGAAGAAGGTTTTCAATGCGGAAGGACTGCCAGAAGAGATGGTGAGAATCAGTTACATTGATATCCTTCCAAATCGACAGTTGAAGCTTAAAATGTCCAACCCTTGCTAAATAGAATTAGAACCTGTCAAATGTTGTATTTTGACCATTATGAGGTTGTATTCCCATTGATTCCTTTCTGAGATCAGTTGGAATGTTGATCTGCAGCTTTTTCTGCATACCTGCCTGCTCGTGTTCCTAGCTGCTGGGAAACCAACATTTGTGGCTAAATAATGAGAGAAAAGAATTTGGGGATTACAAGTGATCACCCAAAAATTTGTCTAATTCTAAATTCTAAGAATTATAATATATCAGTTCTTGCTTAGTGTGTGTGTCTTTAGTTACATGGGTTGAATACACGATCATATATTTGGCACTCAAATCCAATCAATCTGCATCTGACTGGATTAGGATGGTTTCTTGGAGTGATTCACACCTCTGTGTTTAATTTCTTGATTTTGAATGCAGAAGTAACTAATTGTGGTGTTGACTGGGACAAGTTGGAAAGAATGCCCTTTTTCCCTCTATTGGCTTCTTTATACATTTAAATGAACAGACATGTATATGGTTTAATGTCAAACACTGTTTCTCCTCCACTGTCCCTCCACATTGCTGTAAAGTAGCAGGCTTCTGAGGTTCACTTTATGAAATGCTTTTCATTATGGCTCATGTTTTACTATTTGCTCCAGTTTTGCCATTTTCTGGCTCCTGTTCTCCTAATCTTGTACTTTCCAAGGTGAGAACAGCACCCTGATTTTCTGTGTGGCTGTTATCCATGCTGCCTTGTGATCATTAGCAGATTATGCCAAAGCTACAATACTTGCCCACCATATTTTGGGGTTTCGATTTTGTAAGATTTATTTTGGCCAGAATACTCTTGCTTTCCATTGCACATCTCTGAACTTCTTAATGATCTATTCTATAGAGGGCTTGCATGGCCATCACTTATAAAGTAATGTTTTTAATACTTGTGTCATGAAGAGTTGAACTTTTAGGTTCTGCTGGATATTGCCGTTGATGGTTGATTTCTTGAATGAATGGCTTCAGTGATACATTTAGAAGACTAATTCAGTTTAAATCCCTTACGGATGAGTATCTTTCTGGATTGGAGCCTCTTCATTTTTCTAGACTATTTACCAAGAATACTGAAGGTGAATTTTTGAAATCGTGACGAGTTGAAGTGGAGCTTACAGGCAAGTAAAATACTGTGGGTACCAGCAATCTGAAATAAAAAAAGAAAACTTTGGATATACGCAGTAGATCAGACAGCAAAAGAACTGAATATTTGTATTAGAAATATGATAGTGCACGTTATTTCAATGAAACCATCTGAAGAGTTATTACTTTCTGCAGTAAAATGGAAACCTTTTTAGGTTGCTACAGTTGAAGGCTAATAGAACTCATTATAATTTATGGGAAATGGGCTTTTATCACCTCATCAATGCAGGCTGCAGGTTTATATTTACCAAATTCTGTGTGTGGGTTTATTAATGTTCATGGAAGCTTTCCTGCTGGGGGTATGCCAGGGTAGATTTTTAAAGATGTTTTTTATTGGCATTTTTAAGTTGAAATTTTGTATGGCACCATTTAGATATGCCTTTAATAACAAGAAGTTATGTAAGACACACTTCATATTGGGGATCATTTCAAGTATTTTGTTCCATTTATTCTGTATATATATTTCTTGTGACTTCCTTTATTAATTGACTCATGAGATCATTGTCCTAGTTGGTGTGCTGTGGAGAAGATTTCGACAGTAAGTATTACTTTCATTTCTTTCAGCTCCTGTTGATATCTTAAGGTATTTTCCCTCACACCCAATAGTACTGAATAATGATGAAGCTGCTTACAGGTGAACATGAAAATAGATATTACACACAATATCTCCTATTTGTAATCTTCGTACCCATATTTTTGGACCGAGCAATTCAGCAACCGATCACTGACTTGGGAGGCACCATTCAGTTCTGTTCAGGGAAACAGAGGCTTATTGCAGGGTTTTTGATCAATTACTCAGGACTGTTTGGGGACCAGTGAAGAGGAGTTCAAAGATTACAGTTAGTGAGGATGGAGACTTTTAAAATAGTGCTGCTATTAACTATGCTGCAAAAGGCAGCTGGACTAATCAGATTTTGTGTAGTGAGGGCTCAGAAGTTCTCAAACTATTGAATAACTTTATCAGGAGGATGCAGGGAACTCTGGGAGCTCATAAGAAACCATGTGCCAGTCACAGTTCAGTACAGCTAAGAGGGGGGAGCTGAACAGCTCTCAAGCAATACTTATTTGATACAACTGAACAAGTTCACAGCTCAGGGATAACAGGTAATTCCAGGGGTCATAAACCCAGAAAGGAGGATGATCAACTAGAATTGGTGTAGCTTTTGATGACCTTGAGAAGGATAGGTTGGCAAAAATGAAGAGTTATGGTTCCTTGTGAAGTTTAATGAGATTTTATAGCCCATCATGTTGTTAATATTTGGAGTAATTACTCAGAAATCCATGGAATTGCCCATGATGTTTTACTTGTTTATGTGACGTGTTTGATCACTAGTCTATTACCCATATTTACCACGTCTTAATTCAGGGTATTAGAAATAAGTTGTACATAAAATCTATAATAAATCACTTCTGATTTTCTGTATGATAAAGTTTGGTCAAAACTATAGAATTGTGTCGCGTTATTCTCTACCTTAGTCCCCTGGATCTCTCCATTTGACTAATTTCAATAAAATACTAGGCCCTAGCCAGATTGTGACACACATTTGGCGATCTGGTCCAGGATCCGAAAAGTTCCGAAATTTAAAAACACTTGTGGGTGAGTCAGATAACCAGACACAGAGTTAGGATTTATATTTACGCTTCTCAATGTATTTTCCTTTCAGTTTTTCTCTGTTAGTTGGGGTGTTGAAGAGTCCCGAAGGGTGAAACCTTGCCTTTGCTCACTTCTGGACATGACTATGACCAAATGTGGTGTCCTGGAGAAAAATCAAGTGGAAATTTCAATCTGGATTGAAATTTAAACTCTTGGTATCAGGAGGAATTCCACTCCTGAATCACCCCAAATTAACTGGGAAGTGTATCAACCTATTTATGACTGGTGTTGATTCTGAGTGAAGCAAAAGTAGAGTCATCTGCTTACTTATGTAATGCAGAGGTTTGTTAAGAGGTGGAGACTCGTTTTTGAGTTCAATGACATTGTGTTTAACGGTTCAAATGAAATTTGGGAAGTTTAAACTAATTTCAAAATTTACATGCTTGGAAAAGGTGGTTGTATTGATGTAAAGTTATTTTGTTGCATGTCATTTTTGACCATAAAGAAATATATCACAGCTATTTTACTGACTCAATTTAAAAAGAAAGGCTGTTGTTCACTACTTATTGATTGCTGATTACAATGTCTTCAGCTGTTGGTTCATAATCTTTATTTAAATTGAAAAATGTGATTGTTTGGAACAAGCTCATTTTCACTTTACAAATGAAATTTAATAATTGCATCATCATAGAGAGGAATGTTTGAGTACTTTGAATTCAGACATTTAAACCCTTGATCAAGATGTTGGGCATTGAAGATAAGACTGGTGGAGGGAAGAACTTGTAATGTTGCTATGCAAATGACTTGAGATAGAGGAGGGAAGAATAAATAATGTTCTTCAATTAAGCAAATACTGCAACTATATATGAAAGTGAAATATGTCTTATTAATCAACTCAAAAAAAAAATTAAACTAAGGGCGACACGGTGGCACAGTGTTAGCATGCTGCCTCATAGCGCCAGAGACCTGGGTTCATTTCCAGCCTCGGACGACTCTCTGTGTGGAGTTTGCACATTCTTCCTGTGTCTGCGTGGGTTTCCTCTGGGTGCTCCGGTTTCCTCCCACAATCCAAAAAAAATGTGCAGGCTAGGTGAATTGGCCATGTTAAGTTGCCTGTAGTGTTAGGTGAAGGGGTAAATGTAGGGGAATGGGTCTGGGTCGGTTGCGCTTCAGCGGGTCGGTATGGACTTGTTGGGCCGAAGGGTCTGTTTCCACACTGTAAGTAATCTAATCTAATCTTTTTGGAGGAGCATACTGGAAGCAGAGCCCTTTCTTGCTTCAAACGATAAAATCTCTGGTTAGTTTCATATATGTTTTTGCAGTTGTGGCTACAAGAACAGGTCAGAGGTTAGGAGTTCTGAAGCAAGTACTCTCCTGATGCCTGAAAGCCTGTCCACCAATCACATGGCACAAATCAGGAGGGAAATATGATACTCTGCACTTGCGTGGATGTGTGCAGTTGCAACAAAAGTCAAGAAGATCAATACCAATTATAGCAAAACAATCTGCTTAATCAGCACACTCTCCAACACCAACACCAACACAGTAGCAACAGTGTATCACATTCACAAGAGGCATATAGCAATGCACCAAGGCTTCTTTGATAACACCTTTCAAACCCACACCTTCTACCTCTAAAAAAGACAAGGGCAGCAGAGGCATGACACCACCACCATCTGCAAGTTCCTTCAAGCTATCTACAATCCTGACTTAGAATAATATCACCATTCCTTCGCTCTTTCTGGTTGAGAATCATGGAACTTCCTTCTCAACAGTGTAGTGGGTGTACCTATTGCCCATTGACTTCAGTGGTTCAAAGGCAGCTCTTCACCATTTTGTCAAGGCAGATAGTGATTGACAATAAATGCTAGTCTAACCAGTGAGCTGTGGATCCCATGAAAGAATAAATAAATAAGGTACCAATAAAAATCAAATCTATTGATTTTTAATTCTTTAATGGGATACAGTAATGACGGTAATATACATTTGTGTGGAAAAGATTTTGGGGGACAGATAGTTCATAACCATTTTATCTCCTGTTGGGAAGTTGTTCATTTGTTTCAAAACAAATTAATTTCATACTAAGAATGCCAAATGCAAATAAAGCTTGTCAATACATAACAGATGACAAAGGTGGATTAGAGACAAGCTGTTTTGTAAATCATGGGTGACAAAACCAGCAGTTCTTAGTTTGTAGCTGAATGATGAGATTGACTGGAAAAACTGCTTGTACGCTTGATATCGAAGATTTGATTTGGGATGCCAAAATCCTGGATGAAGATGTGCAAGTGTGCTCATTTCCCATATTCTACAAAGGTCTTATTTCAACCTTTTCAGTTTGCAAATAATAGTTACAGCGCTTGTTGAAACATGAGAAATGTTCTCATATTTTGATAGGTTTTTTAATGACAGTTTGAAGGAGTTTAAAGTCCAATTTTTTTCTCAATTATCCTGTACTTTTGTGAATTCAGAGATGGTGTTATGTAGTTTAGCAAGCTGTGAGGTTTCTTCTATGGAGATCTGATTGTAGTTTTTTGTTTTTACTGACTTTCAGATTAATTTTAAAAGTTAAAGATTGGGGAGTTGGTGGCATAATGGTATTGCCACTGGACTAGTAATCCAGAGATGCAGGCTAATGCTGTGGAGGCATAGGCTTATATTTGCAGATGGTGAAATTTAAATCTGAAAGGATAACTGAAATAAAAATGGCGACCCTATCAATGGTCATAAAAGTCCATCTGATTCACTACTGTCTTTTGAGGGAAGGAAATCTGTCCGTTTAGCTGGCCTGGCCTACTTCTGGTTCCAAACTTAATGTGGTTGACTCATAACTGGCCTCTGAAGTATCCTGAGCAAACTCGCCAGTTCCAGAAGCACCAAATGCAGACCAGCCAGTGATGCCAACATCCCAAGAATATTTTTTTTTAAAAGTTAGAAATAAAATAACAGTTAGTTGCTCATTCTTGTTCCTTGGGATTAACTTTAATCTTTTTATTCACAAAAAAACTTGCTTCTAATTGTTCAAGCACAGGATTAATGCTTCAGTGGTGCATTCAGTTCTTGGAGTTATTTTCTATTTCCCTCAATGGGAAAGGCATAGCTTTAGTGGTTACATCACGGGACTAGTAATTTAGAGGCCCACAATCCCATCACAACAGCAGATGAAAATTCTATTCAATCAATAAATCTGGAATTAAAGCTTGTCTTAGTGAAAATCTGTCTGATTTGCCAGTGTCCTTCAGAGAAGTAAATCTGCCATCCTTGCCTGTCTTGGCTTAAATATGACACCGAATGCACAGAAATGCATCTTACTCTTCCCAGCCCTTCTGAAATTGTCTAGCAAACTACTCTGGTCAGGGCATCTAGTTAAGGACAAAAGATTCAAGCCCTGCTGGGAACTCCCACGTCCCACAAATGAATTGGGGCAGTGGGGAAGGAAATAAAGAAGTGCAAACGGCTTTTATCAGAAGGTTGATGGAAGCAATTACTATTGGGTCATTCAAATGAAGATTCTTTAACTTTTTAAAATATTCACTCATGGAACATGGGTCTCGCTGGCTGGCCAGTGTATCATTTATTGCCCGTCCCTAGTTGCCCTTCAGAAAGTGGTGGTGAGCTGCCTTCTTGAACCTTCTTACAGTCTGTGTGTTTTAGGTTGACCCACAATACTCTTAGAAAGGGAATTCCAGAATTTTGACCCAGCGACAGTGAAGGAATGGCAATATATTTCCAAGTCACAATAGTGAGTGGTTTGGAGGGGAACTTGCAGATGGTGGTGTTTCCATGTATCTGCTGTCCTTGTCCTTCTGGATGGAAGTGTTTGTGAATTTGGATGATACTATCTCAGGATCTTCTGTGAATTTCTGCATTGCATCTTGGAGATAGTTCCCATCTCTGATATTGAGTATTGATGGGGTGTGTGGATATGATGTCAATCATACAGGCTGCTTTTTCCTCCATGCTAACATGTTTGTTGAGTCTTGTTGGAACTTCATCCATCTAGGCAAGCGGAGAGTATTTCATCACCATTTGCAACAGCAACAGTATGTGATGGATGGCAGTTATAGGAAAGGGGAAAGTCTCATACAGTCACATAGATGGGTTAACTCCAGGAAGGGTGAGAGCGCGGTCGGCACCTAGGGCAGGAGTCTTTTGTGGATACACCCATTTCAAACAGGTATGCTGTTTTGGAAAATGTAGGGGGTGATTGATTCTCAGGGGAACGTAGCATGAACACCCAAGTTTCTGGTATTGAGACTGGCTCTAATGCAACGAGGGGTACATCGGCTTCCAAGGGATCAATTGTGTTAGGGGATTCTGGAGTCAGAGGTACAGACGTTTCTGTGGCCAGCAGAGAAAAAGCAGAATGGTGTGTTGTTTCCATGGTGCCAGGATCAAGGATGTCTGGGAGAGGGGCCAGCAGGAGGTCATTGTCCACATTGGAAGGGGAAAGGTTGAGACTCTGAAGGGAGATTACAGAGAGTTAGGCAGAAATTTAAAAAGGAGGTCCTCAAGGGTAGTAATATCTGGATTACTCGCAGTGCTATGAGCTGTGAAGGCAGTAATAGGAGGATAAAGCAGATGAAAGCATGTTCAAAGTTTGGGAGAAGATTTGTAGCTCGGGTGCTCGTTGTTGTGGTTCTGTTCACCGAGCTGGGAATTTGTCTTGGGTGGGGGTGGGTGGGTGGGGTGGGGGGGTGGTGGGACCCAGGGAGATAGTGAGGAAAGAAATCGACCTGAGACGGGTACAGCTGAGAACAGAAGTGAGTCAAACAGTCAGGGCAGGACAAGGTAGGACTAATAAATTTAAACTGCATTTATTTCAACACAAGGGGCCTAACAGGGAAGGCAGATGAACTCAGGGCATGGTTAGGAACATGGGACTGGGATATCATAACAATTACAGAAACATGTCTCAGGGATGGGCAGGACTGGCAGTTTAATGTTCCAGGATACAAATGCTACAGGATGGATAGAAAGGGAGGCAAGAGAGGAGGGGGAGTGGCATTTTTGATAAGGGGTAACATTACAGCTGTGCTGAAGGATGATATTCCCAGAAATATATGCAGGGAAATTATTTGGGTGGAACTGAGGAATAAAAACGGGATGATCACCTTATTGGGATTGTATTATAAACCCCCCAATAGTCAGAGGGAAATTGAGAAACAAACTTGTAAGGAGATCTCAGCTATCTGTAAGAATAATAGGGTAGTTATGGTAGGGGATTTTAACTTTCCAAACCTAGACTGGGACGGCCATAGTGTTAAAGGTTTAGATGGAGAGGAATTTGTTAAGTGTGTACAAGACAATTTTCTGATTCTGTATGTGGATGCACCTACTAGAAGAGGTGCAAAACTTGACTTACTCTTGGGAAATAAGGCAGGGCAGGTGACTGAGATGTCAGTGGTGAAGCACTTTGGGGCCAGCGACCATAATTCTATTCATTTTAAAATAGTGATGAAAAAGGATAGACCAGATCTAAAGGTTGAAGCCCTAAATTGGAGAAAGGTCAATTTTGACGGTATTAGGCAAGAACTTACGAAAGCTGATAGGAGGCAGATGTTCACAGGTAAAGGGACGGCTGGAAAATGGGAAGCCTTCATAAATGAGATAACGAGAATCCAGAGAAAGTATATTCCTGTCAGGGTGAAAGGGAAGGCTGGTAGGTATAGGGAATGCTGGATGACAAAAGAAATTGAGGGTTTGGTTAAGAAAAAAAAGGAAGGATATGTCAGGTATAGACTTGATAGATCGAGTGACTCCTTAGAAAAATATAAAGAACGTAGGAGTATACTTAAGAGGGAAATCAGGAGGGCAAAATGGGGACATGAGATAGCTTTGGCAAATAGAAGTAAGAAGAATCCAAAGGGTTTTTACAAATATATTAAGGACAAAAGGGTAACTAGGGAGAGAATAGGGCCCCTCAAAGATCAGCAAGGGGCCTTTTTGTGGAGCCACAGAAAATGGGGGAGATACTAAATGAATATTTTGCATCAGTATTTACTGTGGAAAAGAATATGGAAGATATAGACTGTAGGGAAATAGATGGTGACATCTTGCAAAATGTCCAGATTACAGAAGAGGAAGTGCTGGATGTCTTGAAACGGTTAAAAGTGGATAAATCCCCAGGACCTGATCAGGTATACCCGAGAACTCTGTGGGAAGCTAGAGAAGTGATTGCTGGGCCTCTTGCTGAGATATTTGTATCATCGATAGTCACAGTTCAGGTGCCGGAAGACTGGAGGTTGGCAAACGTGGTGCCACTGTCTAAGAAGGGCGGTAAAGACAACCCAGGGAACTATAGACCTATGAGCCTGACCTCGGTGGTGGGAATGTTGTTGGAGGGAATCCTGAGGGCCAGGATGTACATGCATTTGGAAAGGCAAGGACTGATTTGGGATCGTCAGCATGGTTTTGTGCGTGGGAAATCATGTCTCACAAACTTGATTGAGATTTTTGAAGAAGTAACAAAGAAGATTGATGAGGGCAGAGCAGTAGATGTGATCTATATGAACTTCAGTAAGGCGTTCGACAAGATTCCCCATGGGAGACTGATTAGCAAGGTTAAATCTCATGGAATACAGGGAGAACTAGCATTTGAACATAGACTCCTTCAGTGTCTGAAGACTTGCAAGTGGTGCTGAACTGTTGTCCGATCATTGCCGAACATCCAAATTTCTGACATTTATGTTGGAAGGAAGGTGAATATGGTTGGTCCCAGTACGCTATCCTGGATCATTGATTTCCTTGTTTAATCTGAAGTCACTGGGTCCGGAGTCAATGTTGTGGACTCCCAGTGAAACTCCCCTTTGACTGTATACCACTGTGCAACCACCTCTACTGGGTCTACATGTTAGTGGGATAGAACATATCCAGAGATCGTGATAATGGTGTCTAGGACATTGACTGACTGCAAGGAATGGTTCCTTGAGTATGACTGCCACTTGACTATTCTGTAAGACAGCTCTCTCAATTTTAACACTAGCCCAGATATTAGTAAAGAAAACTTCGCAGGGTTGACAGGGTTGTTTTTGCTGTTGTCTTTTATGGCATCTAACTCAATGCCATTTGGTCTGTCTAATTTCATTTTTCTGTTGAGACTTCGTATTGATTGATACATTTATAACTGAGTGACTTGGTAGGCTGTTTCAGAGAGCACAATGGGTCTGGAGCCACATATCAGTCAGACCAGGTGAGAATAGCATAATTCCTTTCCTGAAAAGCATTAGTGAGCGAGATGAGTTTTTCTGAAAATTTTCAGTGGTTTTATGGCTATCAGTAGGTTCTTAATTCCAGATGTTTCTTATTCAATTAAAATTCCAGCATCTGCTCTGACAGGATTTGAACCAAGCACCCCAGAGTTTCTGGATTAATAGTCTAGCAATCAATATCGTTCGGCCATCAGCTCTCTTGTTGGGAGAAGATGCAAGGTCTTTACACCTGGAGGCAATGGCAACAGTGGACAGATTGCAAACCTCTGGAGTCCAAAAAAATAGTGATAATGCCAGATTGTAAACAGTTAAGTTTTAAATTGCCCATTTACTTCCAAGATAACAGATTTGATAATTTAAGGCTGGCTTATCAGCATTTCTACCTGAATACAAAAGTGTATATGATACATTTTGCCATTTGAGAAGGGCTTGAGAGGGGATGACTTTTCTGGTGTAATGGCATTTGATGGCATTGGGGTAAGAGAAAGATAGAACAAGACAACTGTATCTTAATCTCTCTGTGGCTCACCGTGCAGAAATGAACCCTGAGAAGTGAAAAATCCCTATGGTCTGGGTCCTGGCAAGTTGAATGACAGCTTACAGGGTCATGAAACATATACCTGGGAGCTAGGTTTTTTAAAAGTTATATTAAAAAGAAAAGGAGGAATTCCTATTCTGCAGCTTAAAATATAAGTTCCCTACAAAACATGTTTTGTCAACAATGCATTTAATCTGGTTGTTGCAGTAAGAGCCTTAAAAAGTTAAATGTCACTCTTTCAGCTGTGAACTGAAAGTCCATACTTATTTTTCAAAGTTAACACTGACATTTGAGGTCATGACACTGTATACATTTTTAAGTACATAATTTGGACTTGCTGGCTGTTTCAGAGCTGAATATGTTTGTTTTTCAGTGCTATCTTCATTTAATATATAATTATCTACCAGTTTAATTTATACAATTTTGTCCTGGTCTGACCTACTTATCTTCAGTGTTTTCACTCTCATTAGTCTTTCTGTAAACAAATAGCTTAAGAACTAATAAGTATCAACAAAACTTAGTGCACAGATAGAGTATTGCCTAAGGAAAGACTGATTAGCTTTTGGCAAAGAAGTAGATTTAAATCTTGGATATTTTGAAGGATCATTAACATGGAGAGATGGGCATGGATTTTGAATTTTTGCATCCTTTAAATTTTGATTGTTTTAGAATGTTGTGGCTTTGTCTCAACTGTTTGTCACATCTCTAAAATTTAACCAGAGTTTTCAGAGCAGGTTCTTGCACTTGGAGTGCCCTATAACCTGTTCAGTTTGCCGTAAAGTATACTGTACTGTTACAAATCATCATTCAGACAGGGAACAGTCTGAGGCAGACTTCATAATTATAATAATGTAGAGTTAATAGCGTGTGTCAGATGTATGTGTTCCTCTGAGAGCCCTCCTCACTTGTTTGAGAATGCATTGAATAGTTTGAGTGAGGCTCACATATTTTACCTCACATTTTCTTTCTTCATTGCCAAATGACTTTACCAATTCATGTATCACAAACACAAGAAGTGCAAGTTAATATAATGGGCGATGCCTAAATTGCTTTCAGAATTACATGTGTACAAACTCTTCAGGAGATCAAACTTGAATGACTTTTACAGCAAGATTTCCACTGGTTACTTTTAGGTTGCAATTCTGACCAGTGGCTTGCCTGAGAGCTACTCTTGGACTTGTTCAATGGCTGACTTCATGTTGTTTTTAAAAACAATAGTAGATCTCCAGCTGTATTGGTACAGGGCAATCCAGGATCTGCAGTTTGGTTTCTGAAGGTTACTATGTGCTCTGCAGGTTAAATATAGTAATGGTTTCAGTAATTTTACTAAAGCAATATATGATTAGACTTGCTCAAAATAAAAGTATTCCAGAGAGGAGTTAGACAAGCCTAATCCTGTCGTCCCCGAACATGTCTCACATGGAATTTTCAGTTGATGTCAGAATGTTTCTTGTCTGATTAAGATGAATTGATGGAGTGAGTAGTGACAACCTTTTGTGCTAGCAACCTAGGAAAATGGGTCAACTTTGAAATCAGAGCCATTCAGGAATTAAGTTAGCAAAGCATTACTTCAGTATAAAGCTTCATGGATGATAACCTACAAATATCAGCTGCTTTGAAATTCAGTGTCATTCAAGTAATGTTTTGTCCTTAGCTCGTACTGCATTTCAGAATGATGAATTAAGAACTGATGCAGTTGTTGAAACCACTAATTCAACATAGTCACTTGCTAATAAAACCCATGGTTTGTGACAGTTAATCTTTCCGACCAAATGCTCCAGAATATCTGAGCAGTATTTTTGGAAGGCAATGAAAAATGAGTAAATTGAATCAACGGAAGTCTTTGAAGTGGAATAACTAAAAACGGTCATTGTTTTTAAAATTATTTAAGCTGTAGTTTATGTAATTTTGTGTACGAACCACCGTCCTTGAGATGAAATAACATAGGTGATTGATGCAGACAAAAAGAGGAATAAACCGTTTTGGATTCCTGAAAAACCTTAATTCAGGCTATCTTGCTTTGGTCAATTTTGTTTTCAGAGTTTAACAAACATGGAAGGGATAAATTTTCAAATCAAGTGTAAAAGGTCATCCCTGTTTGGGTTTTGCGCTCAACGGTGAATTTCTCATTGAAAACATAATTAACACAATCAAAAGAATTGTTGAATTCCTTTTATGGGTTTCTTTCTTTTTAATCCTGAGCTAGTTCAGCATCTCCAGTAATGATTAACATAATTAACACAATCAAAAGAATTGTTGAATTCCTTTTATGGGTTTCTTTCTTTTTAATCCTGAGCTAGTTCAGCATCTCCAGTAATGATGCCCATGTTAGCTCAACAATTCATCAAACTTGGTCTTCATGGTCTAGTGCAAAAATACATCTATATTTACCTGTAAAGTCATTGGGAGATGTAACTATGACAACATTTGTATTTCAAAACCAAAGAAAATATTACATACCGGCATTTCTGAACATCAATGTCTCGGTGATTGTGCTGAGCATTTCATGAATATTCCATTTATTAATGAGAAGCCTTCAACGCTTTACCAACCAATATTGTTGAAAGAACTAATTATTACGTTAATTACATTTTACTTTCGGCACCTGGTGAATTTTCAGACTAACCAACCAACCTGAGTGAAGTCTGAAGGCACAGAACCGTGCATCCCATAAATAATAGCAATTTCTCTCTCTTCCCCCACCAACCCCCAAACTATTGTCACTTTTGTTGAGGTCACAGATCATCTTACCACGACTTACCAAGAAACCAGTTTTGTTCTCTATGTTGGATATATTTTGACCTAAATGAACTTCATTTTTATGAAATTCTGGATATACCATCTATTTTTGCACGCTTTGAGAATGCTTTGCACTATGTAACTTGATACACAATATTATTTAGCCACCACTTGAGTGCAGTGCTGCACTGTTGGGGATGTTAACTTATGGCTAAGGTACCAGGATCCCATAAGCTTGCAAGATCTCTTGATATGTCTGCAAAACAAATTAAGGGAGTTCTTCCTAATTCTTGTCGCAACCTATCCCACCTATCAGGTCATTTAGCTCATTGCTGTTTTCACTGATTGAGTTTCATAAATAATTTATTGTCTGTTAAGTACGATAGAATGTGTTGTTGTAGAAGGCAGAGTGCATTCTTTTAATACTGTAAAACAATGGTTATATTGCCATCATCTGTTCAAATTAAAGTGACTTGCGTATTTTCTTTTAATGGATTTTGGAGTCAGATTCTTTTGCTGCATCATCATTTCTTCATTAGCGTGTACTAAATTGTAATTGCATTTGAATTTTTCTTGGTTCTGTGCCTTCCGGCTTCACTATTTTACCTGCATACCGAACTGGCATATCTCCAGTACTGTCAGGTTTTTCTAATTTCCCTCTATCTAAATAGTTTCCTTGAACATACATGTATGCTACATGTTTTTGAAGGCACTTGCCAATTAAAATTCCATATATGTACATGTTTCAAGAAGATTGGAGAGTATTATGGCACTTGCAGGAGCTCAGTACATTTTACATCATGAGACAAATGCATTCAGATAGAATTTTCACTTTGGATATGATCGTTGATTGCAGCACACTTTGCATCCAAAATTATGCCAGTTTTTTTTTTGCTTAAACCTCTTCTCCCCCTCATTGTGTTGCAGGGTTTCTCCTCAAAGTCTATTTTTATCTCACCAAATGCAACAACTGTCATGCACCAGCACAATCTGGGTACTGCCATAAAACATTTTTTTTCATTGCTTTACATATATTTGAGTGATATCTTCATAAAATATCATTGTCATAGTTGCATACTAATCCACTACTCAAGAGAAACATGAATTTAAATGACTAAAAATAACTTTTTGACAGTATACAAACATATTTTCTAACTAGGGTAGAATATAATAAGTAGTTCCTTATATATAAAAAGACAACTTTAGATCGTTGAAAACATACCTGCTGGTATCCAAGATCCAGCATAATTTTAGAAACCACCTAAAAGGCTTGCATGTGAGCAGTATTAGCAGGCATTCTCAAGTGATTTACTCCTCTTGGAGATTATAGCAAGGTTTGTGGGTGGAGCCTGCTTATGGTGTAATTTTTAAAATGAGCACAAAAATATAATGGAAACTCTAGATGCACTGCATGAAATTTGAGCTTTTCTTTGTGATTTTGGTTTTGTGCCAGTTAGTCTGGTATCAAGGAAATTACACCATAAAGCATAGCATAATCTAATGGAAACTACTATTAGTTATGAACTGGTAAGAGGTCAAAAACATGATTGTAGCTACTGACTCAATTGTAGGTTAAAATCTTTAGCTATACAAACATAAAGCCTGTCATTACAAGTTTTTGTTTTTACAAGTATCATCATTCAACTATATGTTCAATCGGAAAGGGGTAGATATGCTAAGTGGAGAAAAGTCTTAGATTGTCATAGAGAGAAGCAGAGCACAGCAATCCAGTAGAAAATTGGTACAAAATGTAAATGGGAATTTATCTTGAATCATATTTTCCAGAATAAATTTTAGAAATATTTATGTTGCATCTCTATATTTCGAGTCAAGCACGTATCATTGACTGAATTCCACTAATTTTGAACCAAAACGTTTGTCAAAATGGCTACATTTTGCTGATTCAGAGAGGCCAGTTGGAAATTTGATCTTTTAGTTCTTTCTTTTCCTCTCTCTGTACCTGTCCCTATAATTGCTATCGAAGGAAAACTATGTTGATTTTCCAGGAACTTATTGAAAACATTTCAGGTTATGAAATTATAGAAAACCTTATCTCACTCCTATACTTACAGACTTTGAGAATAATGTGATCTGCAAAATCCCATGTTTCAACCATTGCCACTTCTGCTAAATGACATTTTGTTGTGTTTTAAAGACTAATGCTCTCATAGTCCCAGGTGCCAAAAAGCACATCCTCTTTCCTCAAGTATCAGGCACAACTCCATTCTGCTCTCTATTTGTTTCTAAACTCTATAGTGATATTTTAAATCCCTGAAAACTGTGGAAAGGGATACTGTTTGAGATGACTGAAAAGTTAAAAATTTGAAATGGGAGCCCAATTTGTTCCTTAATTATTACACACAACCAGTTTCTGATCCTTGTCACATTGCTGTTTGTAAGAATCCAATACACTTCCAGTTTTAATGAAATTGGAACAAGGGGCAGGTTCGTTTTTGAGACTTGACTAGTGTTATTTTAGCAGATCCAATTTTAACTCACTTGGGCTTTAAGTAGACCAGCAGATAGAACGAAGTGAGATGAAGTTGAAACAATCCGTAAATACATTTACAGGACTCCATGTTGGACTGCATCAGTAGCAATACTTCTATCTGGTCCAAAAAGTTAGCCTGTAGATATTTCAATCAATCTGTCAGGAGCAGGTGGGACTTGAACCAGGGTTTCCTGGCTCAGACGTAAGATTCTACAAGAGCTCCCAAGTCAACCTGTAAATTAACCCATCTCCACAATGTGGCTGTGATCCAGCATGCCTGCAATGATTGTGCAATTATTAACAGCCCTTCCCATGATGATGTGTCCCAATCACCTCCCCCAGTTGATATACAATGAGCAATCACAACTCCCTCATATGCATATGCCAAGATTATATTTTGGGCCAAATTTGCTATAAAATTAATGGCATCTAAATGGCGTACACACTGTTAATGTTGTGCAGATACTCAGCAGCTTCCAGTGAGGATGAGACATTGTGCAGATAATGAACTACATACTTGTGTTCACCAAACTCCCACAAACAGCAGCATGATAATAACTGATTAATCTGTTGATTTAAGGAATAAATATTGGCCAAAGCATGGGGAAAGCTATCATGCTGTTCTTTAAAATAGTGCCACAAGATGTTTTTCTCCACCCAAGGGGGCAGATGACATCTTGATTTAATGTCTCATCCACAAGGTGGCATCTCCAACAATGTAGTGGTCCCTAGGTACCGCAGGAAATGCCTCATTTTAAACAGTACGTGCTCTTGGATATCACTTTCAATGGAAACTACTTATATTGAAACAGATTTTCTTATTTAAACTTGTGTAATATCAGAAAATGTGTTTGGAATGCAAAAATTTCAACCCTGATATATGATATAAACATTAAATGCCATGTAAATGAATGTTCTTTGTTCACAAGATATGTGAGAAACAGAACAAGTTTTCTTTTTCAGATTGTTCTAAAGTAACGTTACAAGATACATTTCCAAGATCTAATCAGTATATTTTTGCAAAATCAATGTTTATTTACTTTAAAAAATTATTTTAAGCAGTTTTACTCTTTGAATTTTAAATTCTACCAGCTGCTGTGATGAGAGTTACGTCAAATCTTAGCCAGGTTCTCGAATTACTAGTCCTGTGAGATTGTCATGAAGGCAGCATTTTCCCCTATTTGATCCCCGTCTCTGTGCCTCCCACTGACCCCACGCTCCACCCTGTGTCTCCATCCTTAATATTTTCCCTCCTCACTCCTATTAATTTGTTTCATCCTTTAAAATGTCAAGCTTGCCTATGTGGAAAGCACTTCCTGGTTGAGAACGCTTATCACATTACCAGACAGACTCCTGATCTTGTCTACAATCCTATTCTGCATGGTGGTGGCATGTTTGACGCCATCTTCCTTGTCAACCTCATTGAGTGAGTAAGAGTGAGAGTGGTGATGGACAACTCCTCATCTGGCACTGTTGCTGTTGTAGAATTTGAAAAGGTCAGCACAGATCCAGAAGAATGGTTTCTTGACTTGGAGGAGCCCCAAACCAAAACCCACACAGATAGCAAGTTCCAAGATAGGGGATAAGTAGATGTAAAAGTCAGAATTAAAAGTTCCAGCGTATAAATAAATATCCTTTTCATTAATTTGCCTGGCGAGTAACTGTGCAAGTGGTGACAAAAAAACATTTTGCACTGATCCTAATTACTTTCTAATGAGGTAAGAATTATTTCACACAAATAAATGGGTAGTAGTGGGTAATGACTACTTAAGAACGAAACAACCCAACTGAAGCTACTTTGGAAAAAAGTGTTTAGCTGGATTGTACTACCCTAGTGTCAGTCTTTTATCCCCACACAAACTCTGGAGTGGGAGTTGAACCTGGAACTGAGATACGGAGACAGGAGTGTAGCAGATCCACCTCTGACACGGAAGCACAAGTGTTTCCTTTGCAGTTCACCTATGGTTTGAGGTCACTCTGTTGTCCTCATAGCACAATATTGGCTTCCAGTAACTGAACAAAGCATTCAACATCTTAAACAGCTGTGATGAGGCTTGCTGGAAGATGTGCTGTTCCAGCAAACTCTCTCTAGCTCATTGTTACTAAAGAAATTTATTATTTTTATATTAACTGCTATTCTAAAAACACCAGCAAAAATGTGAAAATGTTACTGGCTGAAAGTGGAAAATTTGCCTCCTGGTAAATGAATAACTTTAATAGTACTTTGTGCATTGCATAACACCTCCATTGTAACAAAGCAGCTGAAATATTCCACTCCAACAAGTAATGTTGCACAATGTCTACTTTTATAAACTTAAGAGAAAAAATATTTTATCAACATATAATCAACTAGGAGATTTTGGAGTAATATTAACTCTAATGGTTTCAGATAAATGCAATAAACCACACACGGTTTGTCAGTGAGTAATTAAGATTTGACAGTCACTCAGTGAATGATGTGGGCATAATAGTTCGAGCAAAATAGCATCCTTGATATCATGTGAAAAAATAACTTGCAGGGCTTCGAATCCACATTTTTTTTTCTTGAAATAAAAAGAGAGGATGGTATTAATTGCCACAGTTTATTACCATGCTTCGTCTGTCATTAGTCATTGAATGAAAAAATAACTTCTAAGTAGCCTTTAACAGAGCATACGTATTTTCTGGCTTAAGAAATCTTGAAGAGTGGATTTGGATTTTGTTCAATGTTTTTTGTGCTATATTTTATATTTTCATTTCAACTATTTTAAAAAAATTCTTAACCTTGTTTTTGTTATTCAGATAAAATAAAATATCATGGCTGTTTACTTCATCAAATTTATGGGTAACTTTGGGAGTGTGCACATGTGCAGATTAGCAGAAGATGCTGTAGGTGATACGCTCCTCCAGAGGGTGCTGTTGGGCTCTCCTCCGAATGCAAGGCCATACGTTTGCTACCATTACAGCACAGTAAACGACCCTTTGGCTGACTATGACGCCATTCCAAATTAATCCCATCTGCCTGCACATGGTCTATGGCCCTCTAATCCCTGCCTGTTTAAGTGTCTGTTGAAACAGCTTTTAAACATTGCTATTGTATCTGTTTTTACTAACTCCCTTGTCAACAGAAGTCTCTGATTTCTTAAGCCTTATCAGTTTAAGAGATCTTGTTAGTCCCAAAACTTCTCTTGGAGTTGGGAGTAGCTGGGATAGAGTTGGGCTCAGCAAGTCTGTGATCTCCTCAGTTCTCTTCTCAATTGTTTCAGAAATCTTTCGATTCTTTAGGGTTTGGAACTCACCCCCTGACCCCTAATACCTCATCCATCGTCTACTTTCCATCACGAACAGAAGAGGGGAGCAATATAGAGCAACGTTCCATCTAAATTGCATAGATGTTCAGTTGCTCAGAGGTTCCACACTCACCCATCAATCTCCAGTCCTGAAAGCCACCTGCTGTCACTCATAGATTTCGAAGACTCCCACAGCAGCAGAAAAAAATAAAAGAGAATGTAAGTGTGGAGATGGAGGAAAGGCCCTTTAATAATTGGATATAGCTAAATTTTTCTAATTTTCCATAGGCTGTTAATTTGTTGTAGCAAAAAAAGTCAACAAATTTTTATTCAAAAGGCACACCTAACAGCTAATCCTTCAATGGCTTCTTCAAACTGTCAATCAAATTTTGAACTCTGAACTTATCACTGAAGTAATACTTTGTGGCTTTTGCAACTAAGCAAATTATTCATAATACCATAATAATAGCCTTTATAAATGTCCATAAAGATTCCTGTTAGAAAGGTAGAACAGGTAGTTTTTTTTCAACTTGCCATTGGATGGTCTGTCAATCAAAGCTGCCCAGCAGAGGATGGTTTCTTTTTAACTCTTATTGACAACTTAAGCCTGTCGCTTTATCCACATTTAAAGTGCTGCGAATTTTAAAAACTTTAAGGCCATGATATTTAAATACTGTATATATTTCGAGTAATAGTCAAATTTTTTTGACCACTATTAAAGGTTAAATTTGTGGGCTCGACTATTACATGGATTCTACTTTTATGGGGCTGAATTTCATACATGTCAAAATTCATACCGTATCATTAGCAGAAGCCCGATTGATAGAGAAACGAATAAAGAAAAAAATCACAGTGAATTATGGTGATTCTGAAACCTCAGAGCGAAACGCAATAGCTGGTGGACTGGAAGACCCGGAGTGGAGTGGGACAACCGACAGACTGACTCATAAATGTTGATCTGTTATCTGTGAAGAATGAGGGTCAACCTGTACACGAGATATATGGAAAATTCCAAACTTTTTCTCCAAAAATAGGGGATCAGCTTTTACATGAGATCAATTAATACTCGAGTGTATATACAGTTGACATCTTCCCTCTCCTGCCCCCAACAAAGTTTACGTCTATTCTGTGCAACGTCTGTTAAGTTACTTACAATGAATGAGGTCTGTTTGAATTTAGCACTTAATGCAAACATGATTCACACAGTATTTTGAATGTGGAATTCAAAATGCATACAAGTCAACTGTGATATGATTGAACGACTTTAGAATACTGAAGAGGGACATCCGGAGGGCAAAAAGGGGACATAGCTTTGGCAAATAGGGTTAAGGAAAATCTGAAGGAATTTTATAAATACATTAAGGACAAAAAGGTAACTAGGGAGAGAATATGGCCCCTCAAATATCGGCAAGGCAGCCTACTACTGTGGAGCCACAGGAGATGAAGGAGATACGAAACGAGTATTTTGCATCAGTGTTTACTGTGGAGAAGGACATAGAAGATATAGAATGTGGGGAAATAAATGGTGACATCTTGAAAAATGTCCATGTTACAGAGGAGGTGGTGCTGGATGTCTTGAAAAACATAAAAGTGGATAAATCCCCAACAGCTAATCGGGTGTACCCTCGAGCTCTGTGGGAAGCAAGGAAGTGATTGCTGAACACCTTGCTGAGGTATTTGTATCTTTGATAGTCACACGTGAGGTAACAGAAGACTGGAGGGTGGCTAATGTGGTGCCACTATTTAAGAAAGGTAGTATGGAGAAGTTAGGGAACTATAGACCAGTGAGCCTGACATCAGCATTGGACAGGATTTACATGTATTTGGAAAGGCTAGGACTGATTCGGGATAGTCAACATGGCTTTGTGCATAGGAAATCATGTCTCACAAACTCGATTGAGATTTTTGAAGAAGTGACAAAGAGGATTGATGAGGATAGAACAGTAGACATGATCGATATGGACTTCCTTGAAAGTAGAGAGTTGCAGGTTGATAGGATAATGAAGAAAGTGTTGGTGTGCTTTCCTTTATTGGTCAGAGCATTGAATATAGGTGTTGGGAGGTCTTGTTGCAGCTGTACAGGACATTGGTGAGGCCACTTTTGGAATATTGTGTGCAATTCTGGTCTCCTTCCTATTGGAAGCATGTTGTGAAACTTGAAAGGGTTCAGAAAAGATTTACAAGGATGTTGCCAGGTCTGGAGGATTTGAGCTATAGGAAGACACTGAATAGGCTGGAGCTGTTTTCCCTGGAGTGTCGGAGGCTGAGAGGTGACCTTACAGTGGTTTATAAAATCATGAGGGGCATGGTTGGAATAAATAGATAAGGTTTTTTTGCTGAGGTGTGGGAGTCCAGAACTAGAGGTCATAGTTTTAGGGTGAGAGGGGAAAGATATAAAAGAGACCCAAGGGGCAACATATTCATGCGGAGGGTGGTATGTGTATGGAATGAGCTGCCAGAGGAAGTGGTGGAGGCTGGTATAATTACAGCATTTAAAAGGCATCTGGATGGGTCTATGAATAGGAAGGGTTTGGAAGGATATGGGGTGAATGCTGGCAAATGGGACTAGATTAGGTTGGGATACAGGAGAACCTTGATTATCCGAACCTGATGGACTGGCACTATTTCGTTCGGATAATCAATTATTCAGTTAATCGAGTAAATGTCTTTCCTCTGGGGCTCAGAGTTATTAAAGTCTGCTCCTCGCTTCGGAGACTAGCAGCACACAGCGAACGCCAAACTCCTTGCACACCGCACCCCCACCCCCAGACCCGTGCAATATCGCGCGCCCCCTCGACCAACACCACCCCCACCTCCAACCCCATCAAACAGTGCTCTGGTGAGACCATACGTGGAGTATTGTGTGCAATTTTGGTCTCCTTACCTGAGAAAAGTTATGTTTGCCATAAGGGAGTGCACCAAAGGTTCACTAACGTGAGTACCAGAATGGCAGGTTTGTCCACCTGATGTGCCAAGCATCTTAATGCTTTTTTACAAACACTGGGTAATTGAATGGAAAAGCCAGATGGACTGTAATTTAAACTATGTAGCAGGACAATCCATTGCATCAGTGTGTTTTAAAGCCAACTTAAATTTTCAAAACATGAAGTCTCTAAACTTCGATAATTTATGCATTTGACATATAAATCTTGTTAATCTTGCTAACGAAATACTGCCCTCGTTCTGATTCCCTTTGTCCCCAGCTTTAATATTATTTAAAACAACTACACAATAGTTTTGTATCCACAACAAAATCTAATTGAGAAATTTAGCAAGTTTACACTTAACCCTCTGTATATTTGTAAATAATCATTTCAAAGTGAGATAACATGTAGGTGCACAGCAAAAGAACATTAATGGCATTCAATCATTGTGTGATTGAAAGTACTGCCATAATGAAAATGAATTTTTCTATCAAGGTACTGATCTGAATCCTTCTGTAGAATGTAGACCATTATCCAGTAGCCATATAGACCAGGACTGTCTCTGACTTTTAAATTATTTTGAGTTGTTTGCAACCTGGGCAACAATTAGGAGGCTATAATTAGCTTCATACGAAAAGGATGGATGTTTGTTAAGCTCTGACTAAGATGATATGGTTGCCATAGTCAACATTCTTTGGTAAGACTCTCTTATTTTGTTCCATATAGTTATTATACATGCATCAGAACATGCTTAGTATCCAGAAGGTAAAAACAATGACTGCAGATGCTGGAAACCAGATTCTGGATTAGTGGTGCTGGAAGAGCACAGCAGTTCAGGCAGCATCCAAGTAGCTTCGAAATTGACGTTTTGGGCAAAAGCCCTTCATCAGGAATGGATTTAGTATCCAGAAGCCCTGCCCTAACATGGAGATAACCTTTTGAGGAAAGGAAGTAAATGCAAATGGGTAAAAATAAAATAATTGTGTATTTCCCAGAATATTTATAAAAGACAGCATTTTAAAGGGGACAGTCTTAAAAATATGAAGTCAAGAGCCTATCGAGCAACCTACAGTATTTGAGGCATAATATTCTGTAAGTCCACCGACAGTCTCATCTTTTATTCAATGACTTTTGTTCTTACAGTATCTGAAGAGAGTAGTACACAAAAGGCAGGCCAGGTTGATGGTGCAAGAAGTAGATCATAGCAAAATCAACAACAGCCAAGAATTGTTTAGCATTCCTCAGGTACTGGAATTAGCTTGGATGCTTTATAGGCCAGAGAAATATCAGTGATATAACAGTAGAAAATTTATAACAAAGGATGAGGATGTTTGGTCTATCTGTTTTTTAACTTTATTCCTACGCAGGCGTTTTGTTGAGACCAGCATTCATTCCACATTTAATTGGTGTTGAGACGCTGCAATCCTAGTCATGTAAGTGCACTTACAGTGCTGTTCAGAGGTTTCTTTAGGAGTTCCTGGATTTTAATACAACAATGAAGGAACAGACCTCTGATATATCAAAAATAATCTTTCTCTGCGCCTTATCTGTGGCTGTAATACAATATTCTGCTTTGTGTTCTATTAGCCTGATGTACTTACATAAGGTATGATTTGTCTAGGTAACACACAAAACAATACTTTTCACAATATCTTGGTACATATCAGAATAATAAATCAAATCAAGTACGGGGACACACAGTTGAAGGAAAGAATGTTGTTAAAATGAAAGTAAGGAAAGAGTTAAACAAGATTTGCAGAGATTTGAATGCAAGATTAGGAGAAATTTTGGCAAAGAGTGTTAAATGAGAACAGGGGCAGCACCGTTCAAGATTAATCTTAATTTGCAAAGAGTGGAGAGCTGTAAAAATGACATTAAGCACGTTGAATCTCTTTTGGGACTAATATTTTTGTTTCCCTATGGCAGAGGTTGGAGGATGAGAATTGTGGGGGAGAGGTTCAGTTAGTGGCTTGAAACTACAGAAAGTAATATTGTTAATGATTTGGATATTAAAGAGGGAGCTTAGCTTGGGGATAAGTTGCATGTTAAGTTGTCTGTGCTTCCCAATTTAACTTGAGACAGTACCCAGGAACTCGATGTAAGTGTTACATGCATATGTTTGTATGCAATTACAGAAGTCCATCATCATCATTAGTGGATAATTATTTTTGCTGTGAAACTGATAGAAATGTCCATTTTCTATCAATATTAAATTAATATTAAAAAGATCATTAAAAAAGTTACAGGGAATGGAGCTGGTGTTGTATGGCACACAAGTGTGAACTTAGTCTATTCTGAGAGTGTCCTGCCGGTGTCTTGCGTGATGTTGCATTGTATGTTCAGAAGTTAAATAGTAACCCAAGTCTGCAGCTTTGCCACAGATTTGCCTTTGATATGCACCCAAAATATATCCATTTACATAACAAGGGAATTTATGCTATATTTGGTGTTCCCTAAAAGGAGTAGTTTTCTTTTTGGTCCCCATTCAAATACAACCTTTTCTTACCTTGCTTAACCATACTTCCTGGTAGGGCAATCTGGGGAGAATCGTGTAGATCAAATGTGTGAAATGTAATTGTTTCAGCTAACCAAGACAGGGAATGACAGAATAGTGGAGCACAAATGAGGTAATTGGATTTTTTTTTTCTTTGTGATCAATGGTCAATAAAAAACACTAGTATTTTTCATGCTTCATAAGTTATTATTTCTGTGAAGTTTCATCACTTTTTCTTGATTTTCAATTTCAGAGGTCACTTGCCTCCTTAATATGAGTTTGCTTTCTGCACTGCTTTGATAAATGTCCAATGGATAGATGCCATACTTCTGTCTGTAACAGCTTCAGTTTGATCAATCTCAGAGGGTTGAAGTACCTTGGGTTTGGTAATGTGTGAACTTTGATGTGTTGGTCCTGAAACACATTTTATAAGTTAGCGGGTGAATTGAGGAGCATTTCGATGAAATCCTATTCCAATTGAAAAGAAGTAACGTTGGAGAAAACGGTTTGTTTTGTACTTTTCTTACATTTAACAGGAAAGGTAGCCAGTTCGTAATTATGGTACAAATGCCCCTTGAGTTTAAGTACATATGTTAATGTTTAACAGAAGTCCCAACTCACTGTGTAGGGTTTGAACTGATTACTGTATTCATTATTTTTCAATAGTGTTATTAAAATTACTATGGAAAACAGTTGCTAAGATTATTGTGCCACATTTCCTGTTAGGTAGGATAGCTTTTTTTAAAACTTGTAAGAAGTACACCACTGAAAATGTTTGTAGCTCACGTTGAGGTTCTAGATGTAGGTTTGCTCGCTGAGCTGAAAGGTTCATTTTTAGATGTTTCACCACCATACTAGGTAACATCTTCAGTGAGCCTCCGGATGAAGCACTGCTGATGTTTCCTGCTTTTTGTTTACATGTTTGGGTTTCCTTGGGTCAGTGGTGTCATTTCCTGTTCATACCTTGCAAGAACTAAAACAAACACTACATTGGACAAATGGGCAGAAAACCAGCCACTAGGAAACATGAACATGACCCTCTCTCACTAGTGACCTTACGTACAAATAAGGAAGGACACCACTTCGACTGGGACAACACATCCATCCTAGGACAAGCCAAACAGAGACACGCTCGAGAATTCCTAGAAGCATAGCATTCCAACCAGAACTCTATCAACAAACACATTGACTTGGACTCCATCTACCACCCCCTGGAAAAGAAAGGACAGGAAATGACATGGCAGGAAATTATATCACTGACCCAAGGAAACCCAAGCATGTAAATAGAAAGCAAGAAACAGCAGTGCTTCGTCCGGAGGTTCACTGAAGATGTTACCTAGTACGGTGACGGAATGTCTGAAACTGAACCTTCCAACTCAGTGAGCAAACCTACATCCAGAAGTACACAACTTTCTGAATAAGCTAATTCCGAATGGTCATGCCCACTTCTGAATATGTGAATAAGTAAATCAGGTTCTGCTTTAGATTCTAACATATGCGCCAGCTATTCCAGGGTTTGTTTCCTTGCTTCTACTGCAGAGCAAAAGAGACTCTTAAAAATGAATGCTGTATAGTTAAGGACAATTTTTGAGCTATTCCTTGTTACTGTAGTCTGTTTGTTTAATGTTCAAAAAGTCCTGCAACATTGAGAAAGAGACGATGTTGAAAAAATGGTGGTTTGGAACAAGTTGGAAAAAAGTATATTGTCCACAGAAGACTACCAAACAGACCACAAGTACCCACATAACTAGAAACAATATTCTAATTTTCTTAAGATAGTCATAGGCACTAGACCCCATGACATTGTAACATTCCAAAAGCATTGATAAATAACAACGCAGAAGACTTCTGGCAATAGAAAGAGCTGTAGCATAAATAAATATTTTAAGTTGAGTAATATTTGCCCTAAGAGTAATTGGGCAGAAAAAGTGATTGAAGCACTCAGTGGAGGCAGAGAAGCAAAATCATGGACTCTAATTATGATTCCTGAAACATAGAAATCTCTCTGGAGCAGGAACTGTTATGCAAGATTTACTTATCAATCAGTATTCAGTCAATGTTATAATTTTGGTTTTATAGAAGAAATTACAGCTGAAGACAAAATCTTTGGGTCTTGCTGTTGCAAAATTTCTGAAACTCTGCTATCTGATTCAAAATTCAGGGTGATCAATTTGCAATTCCATCAGTTTTTCTTTGTAAGTGAAAAGTGGGTATTATGTGAATGCTACTTCCTTCTTGATAGACCTCTGGAAGATAATGTTTCGACTGATGGCACAAAACCATCTTTGTAACTAACTGGTGATTGTTAATTCGAGCATTGCAGTTGGAAAGTTTTATTAATTTACTCTAATTTAGTATATGCTCTTTACATTTTAACTTGCATCTATAAATCTTCTCAACTGTTGCTTGAAAGTATTTGACAAAAAGAAGTGAATCCTTGAAAAATTCAGTTTGCTGCATTAAAGTTCAATCCTCAAAACCGTATACATTATTTTGAAAGTGCATCTTGAACGAATAATAAACGTGATTCAAAAATACTAATCTAAGGAAAGTGCATAGGACTGCATGATTCATAAATTATGTATACAAAGCACCATTCATATAGAGTTGTCATAAACTATTTTAGCACAATATTTTAGCTTTTCTATTTATCGCTAATGTGCCACTCCATTGTGAAATTCAAAAATATAAATAGGTTCTCTGTTTCTTTAACCATATTTGTTTGTATCCAATATTCTCATTTTATTACAGTTCTGTCCTTCATTGTTTTCTTCTATCCCATCATTTACCCTGCATGCTATTCATTCTAATTTATAATCCTGGCAGTCAGACATAACATAATGATAAAGTGCTGATATCTGTTCAAAATGGTTGAAGACAGCTGTCAGATAAATGGAATATATCTACTTGAAAATGACTGTAGCAATCTAGCCATTGCAAGAGTTGTTTGTGCATTAAAGACATGATTTTTGCTGACTGAAACTTTGTCAACCTTGGATAACTTCCTATGACTGGGATTTTGCACATGAAAAGCACGTTATCAATTTGTGTAGCTTTATGGCCTTCTACAGGTTCCTGTAAAATTAATCAGGATTCACCAAGACAATTGAAAAATTAGGCAGTATATGATTTTGAACAAAACTGCTTGGAAAATCTGGAATAAATGCAGAAAATACCTGAATTACTCAGTGAGTCAGGTAGCATCCATGGTGAGAAAATGAGTTAGTATTTCAGGTCAATGAACTTGCATCAGAATTGGGAAAAGTTAGAGATATAACAGATTTTAAACAATGAAGATAAAAGGAAGAGTTTTATTCGGCTGTAAAGCATAAGAAATTGAATGATGTAGAGATGTAACACACAGGGAATTGTAATTGAGCAAGTACAGAAACAAGAAATATCTAGACAAAATAAGAACACAAGAAATAGTGTGCCATTCAGCATGGTGATGAACGTGGACTTCAACTCCTTAAACTTGCCTGTCCATTCCCCATACCCCTCAATTCCCTGAGTGACTGAACACCTGTCACCTCAGCCTAAATTATATTCAATGATGTTGCATTCCACAGTCCTGTGGGTAGAGAATTCCAAGAATTCACAACTTGCTCTTCATCTCAGTCCTAAATGATCAACTTATTATCTTGAAACTGTGCTCCTTTTTCGAGCTTCTCCAACCACCATCAATCATGTAAATCCATAGACTTTTGGATGGTTCAATGAGATCACTTGTCATTCTTCTTAACTCTAGCTTATATAGTTTGCGCAGCCTCTCCTCATTGGTGATATGTAAGAGGGTTTTCTTATCAAATGATCCTTCACTACAGTGTTTCCATTGCAAAGGTGTTCTTCCTTCAAAATTGAGGCCAAAAAATTGCACACACTATTCCAGAAATTACTTCTTTCAAAGGGCTGTGAATCTGTGGAATTCACTATCCTCGCATGCAGTGAATTTTGGGATATTGAGTAAATTTAAGGAGGAGATAGACACACATTTAATTAGTAAGGGGTTGAAATGTTATGGACAGCGGGCAGGAAAGTTGAGTTGAGACTGAGATGAGATCAGCTATGATCATATTAAATGGCAGAGCAAGTTCAAGGGGCTGAATTGACTACTGCTCTTAGTTCTTATGTGCTTCTTCTTTTTGAAATTCCATGTGCTTGTTTCTCAATGATGCTAATTTTAAATATAATAAGTAGTTGTGTAAACAATGTACCTTTTTTAGTTTTCTGCTTTTGTGGACTGAAATGGGAAGGACTTCTTTTCATGCTGCACTTTGTGAAAGGAAGTTAACAACACATATTGTAAGTGCAGTTTAGACTGTTGTTTGTTCTCTAGTGGGGTAGGTTTACTGCAGACGATTTGGAACTACACGTGTGTGAAAGGGAGATTTGGCCAACAACAAGCAGCTAGTCTAGAGAGTGTTGACCAGTTACCAATGACAAAGGCCTTCTGTCTGTCCACAGTTGTGATTTGCACTAAGGTAGCTGAACAGCTTTTTGGTATGGACAGTAGGATATAGGATATAATTCGTGAACTAGTTGGGCTGTGCCTGTCTCTCCTCAAAGGAATTGGTAAATACATGGAGAAGAGAGAATGATCAACAAAAGCAAGTCCTGACCAGCCAAATGCAGCAGCTCAGCAAACCCTATGAACTGGGGCCATTGAACTGCCCTTCCCAGTTCATCCCTCCACCCATAACACCAATGCTGTTTCTGTTCTAAAGGGTTACTGGACCCAAAATGTTAATTCTGACTTCTTTCCACAAATGTTGCCACACCTGCTGAGATTTCCTAGTGATTTCCAACATCCACAGTTCTTTAGTGTTTTTTGTCTCACCTCCTGTGTCGGTTTGTATGTGTGTGTAAAAGGGGAGTTTTATTACAGGAATAAGAGCATTAACTAGTAGAGTTTTATACTGACTGTTCATAATAGTGTACCTGTAGCTAAAATTCATTTATTTGTAATAAATAGTGATTCTTGTACAAAAACCTGGTCTGTGTTTTCTGTCAACTTTGGTTTAAAATGTCAAGTGAATTGGGGTATTTTGAGTACTTTGATAAAATCTTTAACTTTTGTGGTGCTTCTGGGACAGCAGGGCTTGATTTTCATCTCTCTACTCCAGTGTATCATAACAGTGGTGCATACTTGGTAATGTAATTGCAATTCATGATCGCATAAAATTTAATTTTAAGCTTAGAGATATTACAAAAATATAATTAAAAAGATATCAGACTTTCAACTTCAGTCTGTTTAATTTCTCTATCATTGACTTGGTCAAATTGCTGGGATGCCTTATAGTATGATTTATTCTTCCTTTTTTAGGCAGAGAATCCAACCGATGGGCCTCCTTCAGGTTATGGATCATTTCACCAGCAATACTGGTTAGATGGAAAGATTATTGCAGTCGGAGTAATTGACATTCTTCCTCATTGCATCTCCTCTGTGTACCTTTATTACGATCCTGGTTATGCATTCTTGTCATTGGGTGTGTATTCTGCACTCAGGTATAGTGAGCTTTTATTTTGCTTTTTCATATCATTTCATTTGTACACTTAATCTTATTAGTTTGTATGACTTCCTCAGGTCAAATATACTGTAACATCTCCAGTCCAGAATGCTCGAGACCAAGCTAATTCTGTTCATTATAGCATGATGTTAGAATGCCTAACTGCGATGCATGAAATCGAAGAGATTGTAAATTTAAATATTTACTTCTAATGTAAAACATTATAACGGTGTAAAAATAAATTGTTTTGCTTATCCAAATACTTTATCATCCAGGTTTCTGCTGCTAAAGTGTTGCACTAAAATAATTCCCTGGTGTTAAAGAAATGCTTCGATCTGCTCAAACGAAAGGGTTCAGACACCTGATGTTTGCAGTTGATAGGTGACTTTTCACTACGTTGATGTTAAGTGGAATAGTTGTAGTGTGCAAGGTAAGGATGGAAAAAAATCTTAAATTGGAATTGTGAAGCTTTTTTTGGCCAGTTTTTAGCCCAACAAGAGAGGGGGGCTGTTCTGAACTTAATATTTGGAAATTAGTCCAGGCGGGCAGAAGGTATATCAGTAAGGGAACAATTTGGAGATTGTGATCGTAACTCGGTTGTGGAAAAAGTTAAGAATGGGCCGTGAATAAAAGTTCTAAACTGGTGAAAGACTTATTTTACTAAGATAAGATATAATGTGGCTTAAGACAACAGGGGTAGCTACTTGCAGATAAAACAGGATCAGATCAGTGGGAGGCCTTAGAGGAGGAAAAATCGAGAGTACAGGGGAAATAAATTCCCGTTAAGGCAAAGGTCTTGGTCCAAGACTGGTGAACCATGGTTGTCAAGGGATATAAAGGTTTGAATTTTAAAAAGTGAAGCTTATTGCAGATTTAGAGTGCTCAATGTGGCAGAATCTCTACAGTTTAGTGGAGAGGGGGCTTAAAATTTGAAATTAGGAAAACAAAGAGATTGCATGAGAAAGTATTTGTGGGTAAAATAAAAGACAGTCCAAAAGGATTTTAGATATATAGAGTAAGATGATAGTCAGGGTAGAGTTAGAGCCCATTAGGGATCATAGAAATAAACTGTGTGTGAACCTGAATGACTTGGGCACAGTCCTCAATGAATGCTTGCATCGTCTTCACAATGGAAAAAGTCATTGCAGGTAAAGACAATATTTTTTGAAATATTAGAAGAAATTTACACAGAGAAGATACGAGCAGGGTTAACAGCCTTAAAAGTGAATAACACGACAGGCCAGGAAGAGATGTATGCCAGGCAGGGATATTGGGGGAGTCAAGGGAAAAATATATATTAAGACCCCTGGCAGTAATTTTCAAATCCACTAGCCACAGGTGATGTGCCAAAGGACTGCAGGATTGGGATTAATGCAGACAGATCTTTGAAGACTGGTGCTGACATGGCAGACTAAATGGCCTCCTGTGCTGTAAATGTCTGAGTCTGAGATTTCTGGACTGGAGAAATTAGTGTATTTGTTTAGAGGTAAAATGATGGTAATTTGTGTTTTTGGTTAATTTACCAATTGTTTTACATTTAAGATGAACAAGAATACATTATGGTGTCCCTAATATTGTGCACACCCATTTGCTGATATGATAATCTAGTTCATGATGTTTCAAAGTTTTCTAGGTTTGGAAAGTATACTGTTCAGTCGGGAAATTGCAAATGCTACACTATTATTTAAAATGGATGAAACAGATAATAAGTCTATTTAATATCATTTGTGTAAATGTACTGGGACCTATCATCAGAGACCGTGTCTCTGCACTTGGTTGAGAATCAACTGACCAAACAGAGTCTTTGTGAATTTGTGAAGGCTAAGTCAAGTCTGACCAATCTAGAAGAATTTTTTTTTATGGTGACCACTTATATCATGGATGTGGCTATTGGATGTTGTCCATATCTTGCAGGAATAAAGGATTTGTTTTCTGATTTGCAAAATGTGACAAGTTGTGTTCCTTGGAGATCTGTACTGGGACCATCACTTTTCATCACAGATAGAAAAATGTAAATCCAAGTTTGCAGATTAAATATTGAGATAGAGATTAAGGTTCCGGTGAAGTAAAGCTAGGAGTTTAAATTATGAGCACAGGTTAGAAAAATTTAGGTTTAGTCCCTTACAATCAGAGGTTGAGAGGTGATTTTAATCCAGCAGTTTAGAATGATACAGGAATTTGCTGATCGACACAGACTACTTTCACTATTACTAGAAACTAGAAGAAAGACATTCAAATAGCATGAGAGCTAGACAGTTGAGAGAAATTCGCTATTCCTGCCTGTAGCTGTTCTATCGGGAGATCTGTTGTCATATGTGTCACATAATTTGCACTGTCGTTTTACATTCACTGTAGATTGTCTGAAATCACTCCTCCTTTAATAGCTATCATCCAATTATGCCTAGGTCAACCAGTTTCACTTTTGCCTGCTATCTCCATTTTCACTGGTGTCTTTTCACTTTTCCCTATAAAAGAGAACTCTGCAGCTTTTCAACTCTAATCAAATACCTGTATATACTGACATTTTACCATCTTGGACTTTATGTATCCATAATCCTGATATCATCCTTTTTTCTATCTGTTATAAGATTGAGTAGTTTACTCAAATAGGGAGAAGCAAAACTTTCTTGTGTTCAAATCTCTCTAAAGAAGAATAAAAATCAAAGGTGTTGTTGGGTCAGGAACCAATGTCCGTTAATAATCATCCATTGGTTGCAGTTAGAATGCAAGTAACAAAGCATTGGAAGAGCTCTAGTTTATGGAAACTGGCCAAGGGAGCATTAAATAGTAAGTTTGGAGGAAACAAAAATGTAAGTTGAAGTTTCAGCAGTGTTTATACTGAGTTGAAGATGAGCAATATCCAGAGGTAGGACTTGAACCCCAACTTTCTAACTCAATGCTACCAACTAAACACAGCTGAACGGTCAAAACAAGTTTGTAGTGAGTTTCAGCTAGCTATTATCACCATACAATGGAACATGATGATACATATTTATTTTATTAAGAGCCAGCACGTAGATGCAAAATACAGAAAGCAGAGGATCAAGTCTTAGGGTAAAGCAATGAGAAGAAAAACTTGCAGTCGATTCTCAGACTATGACTGGCCTCAGTCAACTGCAGTCCTATTTAGATGGGTAATACAGAAGGGTGACCTGATCAACTTTGTCAAAAATTGCATGTAAGACCATAACAAGCTGTTTGGCCCCTCGAGCCTGTCCCCTATTCAATAGGGTCATGCTTGATCTGACATTCTCACATCACTTTCCTCCCTTTTCCCTGTAACCCTTGATTCCCCGACTGATCAAAGATCTGTCTATCTCAGCTTTAACTATACTCACATCTCTCTATGGCAAGGATTGGCATAGACACTCCACCATCTGAGAAAAAAAATTCCTTTTAATCTCTGTCTTGAATCAGGGCCTCTTTATTTTGAGACTATGCCGTCTGGTCCTCAACTCTCCCTTGAGAGAAAACATCATCTCAGCATTTGACCTGTCAAGCCCTTTCAGAATCCTATATGTTTCAATGAGATTACCTCTCAATCTTCTCAACTCCAGTGAGTAGAGTCCCAACCTGTTTCGCCTTAGCTCTTAAGACAATCCCTCTAGACTGGTGATCCTAGTGAACATTCTCTGAACTGCTTCCAACGAAATGATATGCTTCCTTAAATAAGGGAACCAAAACTGCTCGTCGTACTCCAGACTTGGTCTCACCAGCTCAGTTGCAGTAAGACTTCCCTCCTCTTATAAGCTAACTTCCTGGCAATAAGGGCCAATATTCCATTAGCCTTCCTGATTACCTGCTGCACCTGTGTGCGTGTGCTGGCTTTTTGCATTGTACAGTACCCCAGTCATAGAGATGTACAGCATGGAAACAGATCCTTCGGTCCAACCCGTCCATGCCGACCAGATATCCCAACCCAATCTAGTTCCACCTGCCAGCACCCAGCCCATATCCCTCCAGACCCTTCCTATTCATATACCTATCCAAATGCCTCTTAAATGTTGCAATTGTACCAGCCTCCACCACTTCCTCTGGCAGCTCATTCCATACACGTACCACCCTCTGCATGAAAAAGTTGCCCCTTAGGTCTCTTTTATATCTTTCCCCTCTCACCCGAAATCTAGACCCTCTAGTTCTGGACTCCCCAACCCCAGGGAAAAGACTTTGCCTATTTATCCTATCCATGCCCCTCATAATTTTGTAAACCTCTATAAGGTCACCCCTCAGCCTCTGATGCTCAGGGAAAACAGCCCCAGCCTGTTCAGCCTCTCCCTGTAGCTCAGATCCACCAACCCTGGCAACATCCTTGTTACTCTTTTCTGAACCCTTTCAAGTTTCACAACATCTTTCCAATTGGAAGGAGACCAGAATTGCACGAAATATTCCAACAGTAGCCTAACCAATAGTCCTTTTGAGTTTCAGATTTCTGCAGTTTTTATCCATTAAAATAATATTCTGTTTTTGGTTTTCCCTTCCACAATGAACAACTTCACTTTTTCATACATTATACTCCATCTGCCAACTTTTTGCCCACTTACTTAACCTATCAAGGAATGTAGATTGAGAAAGAGTTTATAATGCAACATAATCATAGTCACATAGAATGCTGTTTGCCATTTTGATGAAGGTGTTTTGGAATCTTATGTAAAAGATTTGAAAAAGAAACTGGCAGAAAGATGGGTGCAGATTTGGGAGGTGATTAAAGTATTCATGGAGTTTGGAATAGAAATTAATGTTGAAGATCTATTGGATATTTGCAAAGATGAAGAAGGGGTCACAAGAAGAGGTCAATGATTTTTTTTTAAGGAATAGGACAACAGATTTGAAAGGAAAGGAGACTAAATAACCATATTATAATGTAAGTAGCATGGCAGCCAGGAAGTGAAGTCAGTTAACTCGTAATCTAATGGGAGTAATGTCAAGATCAGGGATAGATCTTATGGACAAAATGAACTTGAAGAGAACATAAATAGAGATAATATAACCTGAGAAAAATGTTGCACCTTAATTAGCAAGTTTGTCCAAATAATGCAATTCCTTTGCATATGCTTGTTGGATATAATTTTTGCAATTGATTATTATATAGTAGAGAAACAGTTCGTCTTCTGTTCCTTTTTCCACTTAGATAAGTTTCTGTACACTTTCTTTTGTTCACTGATTTCTTCCAGTATGCAGAAAAGTCCAAACTGAAAAATACTGCCAAGAATTCTATTGTTAAAAATGTAGTGCCTTTCGATTTGCACTATTTATTAGCCTTCGATTGCCTCATTAGCCAGGGCTTAGAATATAAAAGCAAGGAAGTTTTGTTACAACTTTATAAAACATTGGTCAGGCCACAGATAGAATACGGTGTACAGTTTTGGCCACCATACTGTCAGAAAGACGTGATAGCACTGGAGAGGGTGCAGTGGTGAATTGCCTCGGTTATGAGGAGAGACTGGATAGAGTTGGTTTTTCTTGTCACAGAGCAGGGGAGGGGAGTTCTGATTGAGGTTTACAAAACTCTTTCCCCATGGCTGATGTGTCTAAGAGCAGAGGGCTTAGGTTTAAGGTGAGGAGTAAATGGCTCAGAGGAAATCAGAGAAAAAGATTTTTCACCCATAGAATGATGGATATATGGAACATGCTACCTGAGAGGTTGATTGAAGCAGGTCACCTCGCAACATTTCAGAGCCTCTGATCAAGGACTTGAAATGCTGGGACATAGTTGGCTGTGGATCAAATGTAGGTAAGTGAGATTAGTGAAGTTTGGTGTTTGTTGGTCAGCACAGCTATGATGAGCTGAAGGGCCTGTTTCTTTGCTGTATGACTAATGAATATTTGTATTTTGAAATTAACACAATGAAATAAGTATCTTGTTCGTTCCAGTTTAGTAAAATGCATAATCTCTGCATGCCAAAACAAATGCAGATTATGAAATTACAAATACTATTTGAGTTTGATATTTTGTTAAGATTAAATATTACTTTTTGTGGAGAACATAGAATCCTCTTGAAATAGCCTATAAATGTTCTAGTTGCATTTATCTTTTTGCACATTAGGCTGCGAGAAGCTATCTGTTTTTCTCAAAGTCTTCAATATGTTTTAGTTTGCAAAAATTAATTTGGAATTTGATATTATTTGAAGGTTTGATATACGTCCTTGCTTTCACTATTTATTTTATTTGTGGTGGACTTTGTGCTATTGTTACTGTCAGAAACTACATTCAAACTACTTTCCTCACTTGGGAATTTTTCACTGCCTAATCTTTCCTGAAGAAAAAAGGCTATCTTGCGTTAAATGATTTGAATTAATAAACCACTACTGGGGAGCAATGCCAATTTGCTCAATTTTTATAGTTTCTCCATATGGCCTTGCAGGACTAAAACTTAAATTAGATACTAAACTCAAGAAAGTTTGTTGTGTTAACACATGTTTTACGTAGAATTTAAGGAGGCGGCCTGAACTCAATCAACCAATGGTTAAAAGGAATTCCTTGTTTCACTGAACACTGTCTAATCTTTGTAATAGTAAACAGTTGATCGTTTATAAGCTCACCAGCCTTAAACATTACTTGGATAGGAAATTTGATCAGATACACATTTTACTCTATGTATCAGTTGAAAATTAACAATGTTATTACCATACTTTATATGCAATAGTATTTCACTGGATTGGAAGCTGTTGCAGTAATTGTTATTGGTGCCATTCGTTCTGTATTCCTGACCTTTAGAATTCCAAACCTGGAGACAATCACAGTCTTGTCATTATGGAATCAAGTTAATTTTCTAGCTAATTTATTTCTGTGTTTAGAAGGCAGATATTTACTCACTGTCACTTATTATGTTCATCTTTTTCTTCTTTATTTTGAGAATTTGATATCTGCCAGTAAAAGAAACTATTTCTCAGCATTAATATTTCATGCATTGCATGATGTAATTTTGAGTTTTTTATTAGTCATGGTTATGATTTATTTGTTAGGGTGAATGTGCTTGAGTACAGCAAGTCTCAAACTTAAATAGTCCTGAGGAAGGGTCACTCGACTCTAAACGTTAACTCTGATTTCTCTCCACAGATGCTGCCTGATCTGCTGAGCTTTTCCAGCCATTTGTATTTTAATTCTACAACTTATTCGGTTGAAGGACAGCTTATCATATGATTTAATAGTCATACTACTCCCCTGACTATACTGTAATATTCCAGAGTGCATGTTACGTGTAGAAAGAGCACTTAGCAATGTATATAAAACGTAGGCTTTTATTGTTGCTCTGTTCTGAGAACATTCTTTTAGACTTGCTGTCCTAGTTAAGACAGCTGTCACACTGCTGTTAAGGCAGCTGGTATTTTCATGTGGTCTTGTGAACCCTCAGAGTGTTTACACATTACAGTTTGAGAACTACTGTATGAGAGGTACTGATACTAAACCCATGACTAGTTTGAACAAGAGGGAAAAACAGATTTGCTTGGAACAGAGAAAAAGAAAATGGTCTTTTTTCTAGAAAGGAGATAGCTGAAGGGTCACTCAATAAAGGCCTTTTAAAATGTCAAGGGTTTGTAGATATAGAGAAAAGACTTCAGCTTTAGGAGAGTTAAAAAGTTAGGGGTCATAAATATAAAGTAGTGACAAATAAATCCAGTGGGGAATTCAGGAATAGTTTTATTCAAATATTGATTAGAATGTGGAAGTTAGAGTCATAGAGATGTACAACACGGAAACAGACTCTTCAGTTCAACTCATACATGCTGACCAAATATCTTAAATTAACCAAGTCCCATTTGTCCCAAATCCCCTAAACCCTTCCTATTCATATACTCGTCCAAATGCCTTTTAAATGTTGTAGTTGTATTAGCCTCTACTACTCTCTCTGGCAACTCATTCCATGCATGCACCACCCTCTGTGTGAAAAAGTTGCCCCTCAGGTCCCTTTTAAATTTTCGCCCCTCTCACCTTAAACATATGCCCTCTAGTTTTGGACTCCCCCACAACGGGGAAAAGACTTTGTCTATTTACCCTGTCTATGCCCCTCACGATTTTATAAACCTCTAAAAGGTCACTCTCAGTCTCCAATGCTTCAGTGAAAACAGCCCCAGACTATTCAGCCTCTCCCTATAGCTCAAATCCGCCAACCCTGGCAACATTCCTGTGAATCTTTTCTGAACCCTTTTAAGTTTCACAACATCATTTAAGGTGAAACTCAATGAAAATATGAGGAAGAGAATTGAATAATGCTGATGAGGTTAAAGGAAGGGAAATAGAAGGAATCTCATGTGGAGCCTAAATGCACACATAGACCAGTTGATCGGAATCATTTGTTTCTGTGCTATAGGGTCTCTTAAAGATTTTAAAAATGACATTGTCCTCATCAACCGCTCCTCTATAAAGGATGACATCTCAGGATTTGCAGGTTTCTAGATCCTTGGACACAAGGGACATGAAGTTGTTGAATCTCGAACGTAGGACTTGTTTCCTTTACTTTCCTTCACTGCTACCATTCTGCATCCATCATTTAGACATTGTAACTCATAAGTATCAAACAGCTTGATGGACAAATTGTTGCCATTTTAAATGATTGGGAAGCAAGCTTCTCCCAATCAGCAATGTCAATGCTGTCTCTGTTCAAGGAAAGTTTGAGGGTCTTTGTCATGCTTTCTTTCTCCTCCCTGTCCTCTCTGGATCATTTGAGAGTTGATGAAACAGGACCAGACAGGAAGATACTTTTCAGTCATCCCGACACTGTGTCCAGATCTTCAAAGTTAATGTTTCAAGTATTTTGCCTTAGTATTGTAGAGTTGCCTTGAAGAAAGACGCTAGTGTGGATTCAACTGTCCTCTCATGGAAACTGAGATTTATTAAGTAGGCACACTAATGGAATTTCTCTAGCACATTTATGAGCTGCTATTACACAGTTGAGGTCTCAGTGCAAAACGGGAGGCCTTTCATTGATTTGCAGAGCTCTTTGTTGTCAAACACTTGCTGCGTTGGTTTGTAGTGGCTGGGTTGGCACAGCTCATCTAGTGTTGGATCTCCTCCTCAAGAGTGGCCTTTTGAAATAGCTGGTAGCCAAACTATGAGAAATACTCAACACATTTACATAAATGTTATGTTGATGGAAGGACTGATTCCATTCCAATTCTTTTCCACCTAGTAATTGTTATAGAAAGTGTAAAAAAAAATAAGGATTTTTGGTATTAAACTTAGCTTTGTGTAATTCATCAACCAAGTCATAGCTCTGTAAACTCTACATAGCTGATTGTCCAGAGGAATTACAGCATAATATGTATTTGAATGTTTTGAAAATACTGAAGTTCCCTGGGCCCTCCAAACCTCTTGTGAACTAACCCTTTCTAACTCAAATTCTCAATGCTTTTATTCAATGCTTTTAGGACGTGGCAACTTTGAAGTATTATGAGAGCATTGTTTTCCTTTAGTTTATCGTAAAATATAGTGTCATGAATGAACTTCAAAAACAGATTGCAGCAGTTCAAAATTAAGTTTTAGGACATTGGCATTCTCCTTGTCTTTTTCTACCTGTACCTTAATTATTCTTGATTAATACTGTTTTTCATTCTTCCCATCCCCCCGCCCCCCAGTATAATTGTGTACATAATCTGCATTCAAAGACTTGGCTAAAAGAAGAAACTTTGTACTTTTACTTGTGAAGGTTGTGTATTTGCATATGAATTGCCTCTGCAGTCTGAGAAACTACTTTGTTTGCTTGTTAGAAACCAAAGGAGAAAAATGCTCTCATTCTTGTTTTTTTTGTTGTCTTTTGCCCAGCTGGTAATGATGGCAGGCACTGATCTCTCTTTTTATTTAAAATAGTTTACATGAATATTAACCAGAAACTGCTAAATAGAGCCTTTAATCACAGGCTGTTTGAATTTCAGATCAGGCATTTGAAGAGAGGAGATGGTGACAGAATAGGGGCTTCAAGTGTTAGCTGGACATGATTTTCTGAATGCTGTGCCCTTTCTAAATTAGCACATTCTTGTTATTTGCCATTCTTCTTGTACTGTGAGGATGGGTGAGATTTAAAATGATGAGCCTCAAAGAAATATGTCCAAAGATATCTGTAATGCTGTTTTTAGTGATTTTAATTTTAGTATTGCATGTTGTTTGTTCTAGGGAAATTGCTTTTACGACCCAGCTACAGAAAACAGCTCCCAATATCCGTTATTACTACATGGGCTTCTACATCCACTCATGTCCTAAGATGAAGTATAAGGTAATTAAAGTTTTGTCATTTCATTCTTGTTATTCAGAAATAAATAAGCATATTTTATTTGAATTCAACACTATACAGATAGGAGTATATTTTGCAGCAACATGTATTTCATGATATGTGGCAGGCAATACTCCAGCTATACAAAAACAGTAAGTCACTAAATACTGGTTAAGAATATTAATTACAATTTCAACCAAGGCTTTCTGATATTTTGAAGGAAAATGCTTATGTGATCTAGAGGATGAGGTAAGCTGCAGTTGGACTGTGCTCACTATTTTGGGTTCACAGTGGTATTAGGGTCTTGTGGTAGCATCTGCTGGACGCACACTTTTGATGCTAAGCATATTAGATGCCACCTTGGTAAAAGACTGCTCATGCCAATTTGGCATCAACTGTAGGCATGTAGATTATGTAGATCATGATGTCAGACAGCATGCAATACTAATTTGCTGCACCATTTTGGAACTACATGTTCTGACCAGCACTTTTCATGAATGCTGGATTCATTAAAACAATGAACAAAATATTTTGAAGTGTAACTGCAGCTGTAATATTGGAAATTCAAGCAAAATTGGAAAGCAGCTAGTTTGCACACAGCAACCTCATAAAGTTAGATGAATTCGCCGTAGTCCCAGAGGACCGTAGTGCTATTCTCATTAGGTAGAGAGGCATATCTGGTCAAGGGAGAGGTTGCGAAGGAGAGTCCTTCAGCTGGTGAAGGAATTGAACCCGCGCTGATGCAATCACTCTTAAGTTGTAAACTTGCTGTCCAGCCAACCCACCTTCTTGTAATAGTACAGTGACAATGGCCTGTTAATCTTTTTTGTAATAATGATTCATTGATAAATACTGGGCAGGGCCCTTCGGGATATCTATGCTGTTTTTCTTGGAATCTCTTATGTTCAATATTACAATTCTCCCTCAGTACTGCGCTGGAGTGGTGGCATTGATTTTTGTGCTTAATTCCTGGCATGGGACAAGACCCAGCACTTTGAGTCAGAGGCAAGAGTGCTACAAACTGAGCTGATTATTTCTTCTGGTTACTTCAGCAAATATTTTTCTGCTTTCCATAGTTTTGGTATTTAATAAGGACACAGTATAGCACATTCTGAACAAGCTTTTGCTGACTGTCGACAACGGTGCCCTTACAGGCTTTCCTTTTAGAATCAGCGTGACTAGAAGAACAAGCAGAGACTTCCAGAGAATAGTTACTAGAAGAGGAGAGGAAAATTATCATCTGGGGGATGGATCTGAAATAAAAACAAAATGTGGGAAATTCAGCAGGTTTGGCAGTATCTGTGGAAGCAGAACCAGAGACAAAACTTTGAATTGATTATGGTCGTTATAGTGTTGAAATGGCTGAGAAATTATGTTCCTTATACTGTTAATAAAAGGGGAGGAAAAATGAGTGGAACAGGTGGCAGATCAAAAGACAACAGGACTGTAAGTGACAGTAGGAGAGAATTTTGATGCAGAATAGGTGTTAAAGGTAGATATGATTTTGTGGAAAAGAGGTCAACTCTGCTGAGAGTAAACCTATGCAAAGCAGACACTGGGTAGGAAAGGAATGTAATCACAATGGAGGGCAGTACTCGTGTTCTGAAACTGCGAAACTCAACCTTGAGTCCTGAAGGCCATAAATTTTCTAAGTGATGAATGATGTGCTGGTCCTCCAGTGAGCCAAGGGTAGAAAGGGTAGTGTTGTGTAAGACCTCTGCTCTGTCTGTGAGAATGATGTCAGCCTTTTCTGCTTGCTTGCCCTTTCAACTTACTGTCATTTTAATGTTTCTGTCTGAGATTTGCTGCGGTGTTCTAGTGAAGCGCAATGTAAGCTGGAGGAATGGCACATAATTTTCTGCTTATGGACTTTACAGGCATCAGTACTTGACATTGAGTTCAGCAACTTTGGAGCTGAACATTGTCTTCCATTTGCTTCCCCACTCACCTACTATGAATTGTTTACGTGGGTTTGATCTCAGTAGTGATGACCCATCTTTTATTCACACCCGCCATTAACACTTAATCTCAATCTGTCCCTCCTTCCTAACTACCACTAAAATTTCATTTATTTTTGCTCTGGGCACCTCCCCATCTGTTTTACTTGCTCCTTTTCCCCCTTTGTCAACAGCATAAAACTATAATGTTCTACGTCCCCCTCCAAGTGTTGCATTGGAATCAAAATGTTCACTTGGGTTTTCTCTCCAAAGATGTTGGCAGATCTGCTGAGTTTCCTCAGGGCATTACTTTTATATCAAACCACCATCATCCACAGTACTTTTATAGGATGATGAATCTGGAAGCATTTTCCTACCTGAACCCAAAAGAACTATCATACAGTTTACACCATCTTTCCCTTGGGCAATAGAACATGAAGGTATGCCTTTTCTCTCCAGATGACTCGTGTTGCATTCAATTGTATACCATTTTCTGTAATAGATATGAAAGTTAGCCATTGCATGTTATGAAATATGTTTGTTTGTGTGGCTGTCCTAGTTGAAGACCTGGCAAATGTGCCAAGTGAGAGATTAGGTTGTTGGACTTTTTATGCTGCTAATTATGTGAAGTGAAATAAATGAATGTTTGGTGTAAGTCATCGCTGAGAGTTGTGATAAATGTTAATTCACAAATAGGTATAGTAGAAAAGACACTTTGCTTAACGCAATGATGTTTGTTTCATCTTAGCACTGGGTAGTGCTGTAGAAATCAAATCCCAGTATTCCTAGATTTATCGTAAATGTGAGAAGAAAATAATTATTTATTACAATCAAATTAACCAGTGGCAATTAGGAAGGATGTATTGCTAATTTAAACTTAATTCTATCTCTTAAATTCCCCCTTTTCAAATAAACAAAAACGCAAAATAATTTAAGGCATGGATATTAAGAGTAAACAAAGAAAAACAAAGGTCGGGAAGCACAGTTCAATACTACCAGTCAACCACAGGATTCAACAAATTGCTTTATTTCTCTTCCTTTCATTTTCTTTTTAATTATTTGCTGTTGACACAAGGTTGTTTGCACACAATGCTTTCTTTCATTCACTGGTTGAGAATGTGTCCTTTCAGTGCCTCTGAAGGCACTTTAAAACATAGAACAGTACAGCACAATACAGTCCTTTGGTCCTCAATATTGTGCAGGCCTTTTATCCTACTCTAAAGTCAAACTAACCTTTATACCCTCCATTGTGCTATCTTCCATTTGCCTATCTAAGGGTCACTTAAATGTCCCTAATGTATCTGACTCTACTACCACTGGTGGCAGTGCATTCCACACACCCACCACTCTGTGTAAAGAACCTACCTCTGATATCTCCGCTAAACCTTTCTTCAATCACCTTAAAGTTATGCCCTCTCATGATAGCCATTTCTGCCCTTAGGGAAAGCCTCTAGCTATTCATTTTATCTAAGCCTGTCAACATCTTGTGTACTTCTATTAAGTCACCTCTCATCCTCCTTTGCTCCAATGAGAAAAGCTCTACCTCGCTTAATCTTTCTTCATAAGACATGCCCTCCAGTTCAGGCAGCATCCTGGTAAATCTCCTCTGCACCCTCTCTAAAGCTTACACACCTTTCCTATAATGAGGCGACCAGAACCGAACATAGTATTCCAAGTGTGGTCTAACCAGGGTTCTGTAGAGCTGCAGCATAACCTCTGGCTCTTAAACCCAATCCCCCTGCTAATTGAAAACACACCATACGCCTTCTTACCAACCCTATCAACTTGGGTGGTAACATGGACCCCAAGATCCCTATGTTCTTTTCACACTGCCAAGAATCCTGCCTTTAATCCTGTAAACTACATTCAAATTCGACTTTCTAAAGTAAATCATTTCATATTTTTCCAGGTTGGACTCTATTTGCCACTTATAAGCATCTTGTCAATGTCCTGTTGCAACCTACAACACCCTCCACACTATCCACAACTGCACCAACATTCATGTCATCGGCAAACTTACTAACCCAACTTTCCCCTTCCTCATCCAAGTCATTTATAAAGATCACAAAGTGCAGATGTTCCAGAACTGATCCCTGTGGAATATCACTGATCACTGAGCTCCGGGCTGAATACTTTCCATCTACCACCACCCTCTGTCTTCTATGGGTTGGCCAATTCTCTATCCAGACAGCCAGATTTCCTTGTATCCCATGCCTCCTTACTTGCTGAATGAGACTACCAAGGGCAGCCTTATCAAATGCCTTGCTAAAATCCACGTACACCATATCCACTGCTCTACCTTCAATGTATTTTGTCACATCCTCAAAGAATTCAGTAAGGTTTTGTGAGGCATGACCTGCCTCTCACAAAGCCATGCTGACTATCCCGAATCAAGCTATGCTTTTCTGAGGAATCATAAATTCTGTCTGTCAGAATCCTCTCTGATGCTTTGCCTGACTGGCCTCTAATCCCCAGGGTTACTTCCTATTTCTTTGCTTGAACAAGGGGATAAGATTCTCCACCCTCCAATCATCTGGAACTACTGCAGTGGACGATGAGGACGTGAAGGTCATCGTCAAATGCACAGCAATTTCTTCCCTTGCTTCCTGTAGTGACCTAGAGTATATCCCATCTGGCCCAGGGGATTTCTCTATGCATATGTTTTTCAAAATTTTCAGCACATCCCCCTTCCTAACATCAATCTGTTCCAGCATATCAGTCTATTTCACATCGTCCTAAGAAATGTAACGGTCACTCTCAGTAATGAATACTGAAGCAAAGTATTCATTAAGGACTTCCTCTACTTCCTCCGACACCAGGCGCAAGTTCCCTCCACTATCCTTGATTAGCCCTATCCTCACACTGGCCATCCTCTTGTTCCTCACATAAGTGTAGAACGCCTTAGGATTTTCCTTAATGTTACCCACTAAAGTTTTTTTATGCCCCCTTCTAGTTGTCCTAAGTTCATTCTTCAGTTCCATCCAGGCTACCTTGTAACCCTCTAAAGTCCTGTCTGATCCTTGCCTTCTCAACCTTATGTAACCTTCCTTCTTCCTCTTGACTAGATGTTCCACACCCCTATTCACCCAAAGTTTTTTCAACCTACCATTCCTTCCTTGCCTCAATGGGACAAACCTGTCCAGCACTATCAGCAAGTGCTTCCTAAATAACCTCCACATTTGTGTCGTGCATTTCACTGAGAACATCTGTTCCCAATTTAGGTGCCCCAGTTTCTGCCTAATAGCATTGTAATTTCACCCTCCCCCAATTAAATACTTTCCCATACAGTCTGCTCCTATCCCTCTTCATGAGTATAGTAAAGGTCAGGAGTTGTGATCACTATCACCGAGAGATCTGACACTTGGCATGGTTTGTTGCCAAGCACAAAATCCAATATGGCCTCCCTTCTAGTTGGCCTATCTACACATTGCGTCAGAAATCTTTCCTGGACACACCTGACAAAAGCTGCTGTATCCAAATTGTTTGAACTAAGGAGTTTCCAATCAATATTAGGGAAGTTAAAGTCAACCGTGACAACTCTGTTACTTCTGCACCTTTCCAAAATCTACCTCCCAATCTGCTCCTTCGTATCTCTGTTGCTAGTGGGAAAGCCTATAGAAAACTCCCAACAAAGTGATCGCTTCTTTCCTGTGTCTGAATTCCACCCATACTGACTCAGTAGACTTTATACCTCATTTCCAGGTGCCATCCCATTACAGAAATGTGAGGTGATAATTTGTCTATTTTCAGACTTTTTAATCCAATGTGAACAAAGTCAGTTTTACATTTTATTCACTTAGCTGTATGCATATAGTACAGTATGGTATGAGATGCATTAAGTAATTAAGTCTTGCTTTGGCTTGAATTAAACATTTGCTATTTATTTCTAAAATATTAATTACATGGTATGTACCAAAGTATTTATGTATCATAGTGGATGTTTTATCCTCTACTTTTGCAGATTTTTCTTGTAGAAGAAAACACCTAATGGCATATCAAGTTATATTTCAATATTTTGTCAGACTTCCAGTACCATATGTAGTGTCATCTGCATTGGCATTATGACTTGAGCTTTTATTCAGGACATAAATGCATTCTAGAGAATGTAATAATATATAGCCAGCAAACATGGAAATTTTTTCAATTGTTTTGAGTTGCAAACAAAAACAGTGAAAACACACACCAGTTGAGATGCACCATTGAATAATTATATGCTTTAAGTAAAAATCTGAACTCTTCCAAAATTGAATTTTAATATTCTGAATACCATATTGCACAATAATAGCATTAATGCTGAAAGGAGTCATGTGTTTTAAACTGTGTTTATATAGCAACTTGAGAGTGTCTTACGAGTGACCAATGCTGCTATCTGCTCTTCATGGTTCTGGAAACTGGGGAATTAGATGGGCAGATATTGTAGCATATTGATGCATTTAAGAGGCAATAGTTCCATTCTAAATTTTCCACTTCCAGTAGCAAGTGGCAGATTTAAAGGTGAAAATAATTTAAATTATGCCATTTTAATTGATTATTTTAACAGGAGCTAGGAAAGTTATTATCAGCTCCATAGTTCATTTGAGGGTAGGGGTTGAGAGAGACACTTTTAAAAAAATAATTTGTGACATGAATGTCATCGGTAAGATTAGCATTTGTTGCTTCGCCCTAATTGTCCTGAAAAAGATGGTGGAGAACCATCTTCTTGAACTTCTTGGTGCAAATACCCCTACAATGACAGTGCAAGAATGGCAACGCAGCTCCAACTCAGGATGATGTGTTGAAAGAGACCAGGAAAAGGGTAAATGCTAGAGCTTTTCCTGTGGCTATTTTCAGGAACGTGTCCAATGTAGCCACAGTTTAATCCAGTTAAGCTTTTGATCAATGGTAGTCTCCAGGATGTTGATAATAGGGGACTCCAAGATGGTAATGTTCCTGAACATGATGGTTAGATTCCGGCTTGTTGGACATAGTGTATTTGTGTGCTAGGAAACTTCAAATTCTCTTTACTACAGATTTCCAGTCTTGCTCCATTTAATAATATGTTTTTTTTCTACTCTATGCCAAATTGGACAAGTTCATATTTGCCCATGTCTAGTCTGTCTGTCAGCCAATTTGTTGTCCACTCACTTAACCTATCTATATCCCTTGTAAAATTCTTACGCTGCTGCTTACCTATTTTTGTGCCATCAGCAAATTTGGCAATGATTCATTCAGGCACTTCATCCAAGTGATTAATAGAAGAGTTACATTTTCAGCTTTGTTTGGGGACCTTTCCAGACTCTACAAAAGTTTGGAAAATAAAGTCCATTGCATCTACCTCAGCAACCATTTAACCCTAATACAATGTCCATCAGGTCCTGGAGACTTATCAGCTTTAGTTCTAATAATCTTCTCAATATCCTGTTTTTAACCCTTTTTTTGTGGTGATGTGTTTCCTGTTCACAAATATTACTTTGAGTCATATAGGATTTACAGCACTCTAACTCCTCCACCTTACGTGTTATCCTATCTGGTATATTCTTTTTATGCATTTATCACATGATTTAACAATGTCACTTCTCTCAGTTACTCTATGATGTGGCAAGTTCCACCTTCTAACCAGTGACGAGAAAAAGAAATTTATCCTGAATTCTTTAATGACCATTGTGTAATTAGGACTCTTAGTTTTGGGTCTGCCTCCCAAACAAATAGAAACATCTACTCTTTTCAACCCATTTGGAATTTAAAAACTTCTGTAAAGTTGCTTCAACTTGTTGAGCCTCTTCCTGATCAGAATAAGTACCTGGTCCTTTTTTCAACCTTGCATTTTTCACAGTGTCCATGTAGCTTTTTGAAATTTAGGAACCAGTACTAATTATTCATTGTGTTGACTTGAGCAATGTTCTGTACAGGTTTTCCATAACTTCTTCATGTTTCAATTCTGTGCTGGTGGAGATGAACTCCAGCGATTTGGTTGTATTCCTCATTGTTGCTAACTTAGAGTCATAGAGATGTACAGCATGGAGACAGACCTTTCGGTCCAACCCGTCCATGCCGGTCAGATATCCCAACCCAATCTAGTCCCACCTGCCAGCACCCGGCCCATATCCCTCCAAACCCTTCCTATTCATATACCCATCCAAATGCCTCTTAAATGTTGCAATTGTACCAGCCTCCACCACATCCTCTGGCAGCTCATTCCATACACTTACCACCCTCTGCGTGGAAAAGTTACCCCTTAGGTCTCTTTTATATCTTTCCCCTCTCACCCTAAACCTATGCCCTCTAGTTCTGGACTCCCCAACCCCAGGGAAAATACTTTGCCTATTTATCCTATCCAAGCCCCTCATGATTTTGTAAACCTCTATAAGATCACCCCTCAGCCTCTGACGCTCCAGGGAAAACAGCCCGAGACTGTTCAGCCTCTCCCTGTAGCTCAGATCCTCCAACCCTGGCAACATCCTTATAAATCTTTTCTGAACCCTTTCAAGTTTCACAACATCTTTCCGATAGGAAGGAGACCAGAGTTGCATGCAATATTCCAACAATGGCTGAACCAATGTCCTGTACAGCCGCAATATGACCTCCCAACTCCTGTACTCAATACTCTGACCAACTTACATTGATACTTTTCATTACAGTTGGTTCTGCTATAACACAATGATTCCATTCTTGTGCAAACCCATGTTATAAGAAAATCGCATAATAGCAGCACTTATTTAAACTAATGGGGCCAGAATTGTGATATAACCAATACATGCTTTAAAAGTTTGTGCTGTAGAAACAGTGTCCTTAATTCGCCAATTGTGTTTTAGCAAATTCACATTAACAAAACATGTGTTATAGTAGGACAATCTATACTTATGGATCTAGATTAGCTTACTGAGCTGGAAGGTTTGTTTTCAGATGTTTTGTCACCTTGACAAGGTAACATCATCAGTGAGAGCCTCTGGTGAAGTGCTTCATTGGAGGCTCTCACTGATGATGTTACCTCGTCATGATGGTGAAACGTCTGAAAACCAAACCTTCCAGCTCAGTGAGCTAACTCACATTCATATCATTAAACTGAGCTACAAATCTTAAATATCGCTAACCTATATTTATGAATGTATGTCACTCTTTACGAGGAGTATGTGGCCTCGATATTCTTCTTAGTAATGTCTACTACCTCTCATTACTACCTTAATACTGGATATGTCAGTGTTTATTGTTGACAATTGCATATAACAATTTCCACTTTACCCTCAGTTGAAGTATTTGGATTAAAAATGCCTTATAGAAAAGTAGACGCTACCTTTTAACCTCTTTCTGAATTCAAAGTGAAACTTTAATCAAAGTTCAAAGTCAAGTTTGAATTCATCAGTTCTTTCTAAGTTACAGCTAACAGTGATGATCTGAAATTTTAAATAAAAATTAATTCTACGGCTTGTTTCAAAATTATGTAAAATAACGCCAAAATCCTTTAGACTATACAGAGATATACCATTTGCAATTGTAGCTCTTGGTAAACTATGATCTTCAGATCTAGATTTTAAGATGCTGGAAGACATGAACTAAATTGCTCAACCCACAACAGACACATGTAAATATAATGAAATTACGATATTCTTCCAAACACTTATTCCCCACGTGATCTAATTGCAGTTAAAAATAATGTAATATTACCAAATCATTTGAAAGAAAGTTTCATCGACTTTAATCATCAAGAAGTATTTGAAGTCCATCCAATTATTTCAAGAATGCCTTTCCCAAAGATATCCACCCTCTGCAATATGTCTCCTTTTATCATGATACTTTCAATATCCATTTTTGCCTTTTTTTTTGCATTAATTGCCTACTCTGAATGTCAATGTAAGTCTCCCACCATTGTGTTGTGTAGTAGAATAACACAGTATGGAAACAGACCCTTCAGTCGAACCTGTCCACACTGACCATGTTCCCAAATTCATTTAGTGTCACCAGTTTGGCCCATATTCCTCCAGATCTTTCCTATTCATGAAACTATCCAAATGTCCTTTAAACATTGTAACTGTACCTGCATCCACCACTTTCTCTGACAGTTCATTCCACATACAAACCAATCTCTGTGTAAAATAATGTTGCCTGTCATGTCCTTTTTAAACTTTCTCCTGTCACCTTTTGTAGTGGACCTCGTGGAATAGGAGTTCCCTGATTGGGGCTGATAACCTGGTCCAATCAGGGAGCCCTGGCTAATGGATAGAAACAGGAGTGTCAGGGATTCTGTTCACTCTGAGAGCTGGCTCTGAGGAAGCCAGACCACTGTCAAATAATATACTCATGTAAATAAAGGATGACTTGGCGACCAGATTTGTGGAGTTATTTCTGACACCAATGTAAAATACTTGGCAGAAGAACCAACTGAGGCATGAAGAAATTTTTTTTTGCACAGGATATGGAATGGGCTTCCTGCGTATGGTGGAGATAATTTCAGTCATGGTTTTCAAAAGATAAATGGAAAAGCACATGAAGAGAAAATAATTGCAGGGTTGTTGGGATACAACAGGATAATGGGACCTATTGCTTTTGCAGCTCTTGCTGTTCAATGATTCTATTAAGGAGGAACAAGTCCATGAATTCTACACAAGAGAGACTAATCATTTGTAAATTGTGGTTCTATCAAGTCATGAGTCACAGTTTGCTTTGGATATGCCTCGAATTTAAAAGTTTGTAAAAGCATGTTATCACTGAAGAAACTAATGTGCTGGCACAATGTCAGGCATGAGATTTATTTTCACCCATGTTATAAAAAAATCTACTTTGTATCTCTTTCATGAGGAAACATAACAGAGCTGAAATGTTCCTTGAACTGTTTTAAGGGCTCTACACAAAAGCAATAATCTCTGCCCAAAAGGCTATTAACTTTGGGAATAATAAAAAAAAAGAGCAGTTTCTACTGACATCAAACCTAACAAAACAGTCTCTTTTATTTTAATAAGGTGATTGCTTACAGACTAGCACTGTAAAATCAGTGAGGTCTGATATGGTGAAATGTCATCTATGGCAAAAAGAAACAATGTCTCAATGTACTTTCCAGATAGTGCAGCCAAGCAGAATGTCGCTTGGACTGCAGTGAAATGACTTAACAGGAGAACTGGGGTCAATATTTTCCATTGTTTAGCTGATGCAGGCAATGTTTGTGTAAAATCCATAAAAGCTGCAGTGTTCAGAATGATTTGTCTTTGAAACATATTTTGATCACAATTTGAAGCAAAAAGAAGTATCATCTTGAGGTTTTGCGTTCTAGATTTACTGCTTAGATTAGTGTTGATAATGGAGCAGTTCTAAATGAAATGGTACAGAAAGAAAAAAATACTGTAAACACTCAACAGGCCAGGCAGCAAATGTGGAGTGATACGTTGTGAGAAACAGACTTTAAAGCTTTAGCTTGACGACCTCCCACTAAATAGAAGGTAGAATTGTGCAGATCTTTCGAGTTAAATGGGTCAAATAATGTAACATACCATGATTTTGCCTTGTTCCCAATAATATTATTTCAATTGATTTCTGGAATATTTAGGTTTTTTTTGTGAAACAATGGAATTGGTGCAAAAGTAGATCACTTCAAATTCAGCAAATTCATTTTTGTGGTCTCCATTTGTCACAGTTGACAAAAAATAATAATACAAAAGTTCTTCAGTGAAGTATTCTAGCATACAGATGATTATGTTAAATCAACTTTACATAAAATAATGAGAAACTAAGATGGTGCACACTTAACTTCAATATTGACATTCTGATTGCAACAAGACACAGGATACGTTATTCAGAAGGAGCAAAGAGATGTTTGCATTAAAAGAACATTAAATTTGATTGCCCTTTCTTAGAGGTATAGATAGCTCAGATAAAAAGCTAGTAATTTATCAGACTTATGATAAATTCAAAAGAATTGCCTTTGTGGGTTGAAGTTTGTGTTACCTTGCCACAATTAAGCGAAGTTAAGATACTGTGTTTACCTGAAGTTGGACTTTCATTCACAAAGTCGGCGTCACTGGCAAGGGCAATGTTTTTTGCCCATATCGAACTACTGTTGAAAAGGTGATAGTGAGCTGATAATTTGAACCATTTCTGTCCATATGCTGAAAATACTCCTATTAGTAATTTGAATGCCTATTAGAAAATGCTGTTAGGGAGAATATTCCAGGATTTTGGCTCTGCAACACTCATCTGACTTTGCGGCAAATTTCTAGATGGTGGTACAGTTAAGTTTCTGATTGGTGGTGAACCTGAGAATGTTGATGATCTCAATTTGTTTATTTATTATGATTGGTGTTATAAGAGATTGTATCGGAATTTACAGGATTGTAAATTGTTTCTGATCATTCTCATCTTATGTTCCCCGAACAAAATCTTCATTGCCTTACTCAATATCCTTGCACAGCCTCTTCTGACCTTCTGTTCATTCGCTAAGTGATTCTGATCCCCTCTATTTACTCCATTACGTTTATTCCTGAAATTTGCTGTACTCCTGCTGTGTTATTGTTTATAGTTTTGTTTTTCCATTTCAAATCATTTGTACACAATGTAACTTATGATGATACTCTACTAATCATTTTCTTACAGTCTGATGCAATAAAAGTTCTTTTTGTTTCTTCTGACTGAGCCAACTTTTGATTCACTCCAGAAGTCTGCCCCCTACCAATAAGTTCAGTGCCTTCAAGCCGTTTGGGCTAATAAGTTATATGACGTTGTTAAAGAGTTTGCCAAAGGATAAATATATAGTGCCTACTAATTATCCCTTCTACAATGGGTTTATTTTTCCATTGCATATCCTCATGCATTTGATATACATAATGCAAATGGTGACCCTCCATGAACAAATTTTATTTGTACTTTTTTTGTCAATCAAATTCTCAAGTTGTTTCACTTTACAAATGTGTGAATTTATAACTTTTTATAAGGGAATTAATTTTGAGCAGGTTCATGTTGAAAAAAACCAATGCTGGAATTTAATCCAAGGTTTTTACAGTTTATGAAAAATAAGTAAACAATGCCCAGTTAAATTATGGAAGATTTAACATGTTTCCTCATAAAATTAGCATGTAATTGATTTTGTATCTTTTGAACAATTGTAATAATAAAATACATTTTAATGTTTTACATTTGTGTAAATGTATTAGAATTTTGAAACACTTGAATTATACCCAATAATCAGCCTTAAGCAAAATACTATGGGTGTCGTAAATGTGAAATAAAAGCAGATGATGCTGATCAGGTCTGGTAATAGCTATGGAGAATTATTATTTCAGATCTTTATCTTTCTTTTATCCCTTGTGATTAAATGGTCATTAATTGAAATGTTGGCCTGGATCTTCCAATGACACTAGCACATTTTGTGATCCCTTAACATAGATGATCCTTAACTACACTTCTCTTATTAATCCTACCTTATTACATATTACTAAATCCTCAATCTTTGTCTTAAATAGGCAATCCCTTACTCTGAGATTATGCCCTGTGGTCTGAGATTCTCCCAGAAAAGGAAACATCTACCCTCTCAATCTTACGTGCCAATTATATCTCATTAGGCTCCGGGTCTGAATTGCCAATCATGCTCCTACTTCTTATGTCCTTATATTCTCCTCTTATTTTACTAAGTTCCGATGAGTACAATGCCAACCTACTCAACCTCGTCTCAAAAGAGAATCTCTCAAACTCAAAATCAATCAAGGTAAAAACAATGACTGCAGATGCTGAAAATCAAATACTGGATTAGTGGTGCTGGAAGAGCACAGCAGTTCAGGCAGCATCCAACGAGCAGCGAAATCAACGTTTCGGGCAAAAGCCCTTCATCAGGAATAAAGGCAGTGAGCCTGAAGCATGGAGAGATAAGCTAGAGGAGGGTGGGGGTGGGGAGAGAGTAGCATAGAGTACAATGGGTGAGTGGGGGAGGAGATGAAGGTGATAGGTCAAGGAGGAGAGGGTGGAGTGGATAGGTGGAAAAGAAGATAGGCAGGTCGGACAAGTCAAGGAGACAGTAACTGAGCTGGAAGTTTGAAACTAGGATGAGGTGGGGGAAGGGGAAATGAGGAAGCTGTTGAAGTCCACATTGATGCCCTGGGGTTGAAGTGTTCCGAGGCGGAAGATGAGGCGTTCTTCCTCCAGGCGTCGGGTGGTGAGGGAGCGGCGGTGAAGGAAGCCCAGGACCTCCATGTCCTTGGCAGAGTGGGAGGGGGAGTTGAAATGTTGGGCCACGGGGCGGTTTGGTTGATTGGTGCGGGTGTCTCGGAGATGTTCCCTAAAGCGCTCTGCTAGGAGGCGCCCAGTCTCCCCAATGTAGAGGAGACCACATCGGGAGCAACGGATACAATAAATGATATTGGTGGATGTGCAGGTGAAACTTTGATGGATGTGGAAGGCTCCTTTAGGGCCTTGGATAGAGGTGAGGGAGGAGGTGTGGGCACAGGTTTTACAGTTCCTGCGGTGGCAGGGGAAAGTGCCAGAATGGGAGGGTGGGTCGTAGGGGGTTGTGGACCTGACCAGGTAGTCACGGAGGGAACGGTCTTTGCGGAAGGCGGAAAGGGGTGGGGAGGGAAATATATCCCTGGTGGTGAGGTCTTTTTGGAGGTGGCGGAAATGTCGGTGGATGATTTGGTTGATGCGAAGGTTTGTAGGGTGGAAGGTGAGCACCAGGGGCGTTCTGTCCTTGTTACGGTTGGAGGGGTGGGGTCTGAGGGCGGAGGTGCGGGATGTGGACGAGATGCGTTGGAGGGCATCTTTAACCACGTGGGAAGGGAAATTGCGGTCTCTAAAGAAGGAGGCCATCTGGTGTGTCCTATGGTGGAACTTGTCCTCCTGGGAGCAGATACGGCGGAGGCGGAGAAATTGGGAATACGGGATGGCATTTTTGCAAGAGATAGGGTGGGAAGAGGTATAATCCAGGTAGCTATGGGAGTCAGTGGGTTTGTAAAAAAAATGTCAGTGTCAAGTCGGTCGTAACTAATGGAGATGGAGAGGTCCAGGAAGGGGAGCGAGGTGTCAGAGATAGTCCAGGTAAATTTAAGATCCGGGTGGAATGTATTGGTGAAGTTGATGAATTGCTCAACCTCCTCACGGGAGCACGAGGTGGCGCCAATGCAGTCATCAATGTAGCGGAGGAAGAGGTGGGGAGTGGTGCCGGTGTAATTACGGAAGATCAACTGTTCTACATAGCCAACAAAGAGACAGGCATAGCTGGGGCCCATACGTGTGCCCATGGCTACACCTTTGGTCTGGAGGAAGTGGGAGGATTCAAAGGAGAAATTGTTAAGGGTGAGGACCAGTTCAGCCAAACGAATGAGAGTGTCAGTGGAAGGGTACTGTTGGGGACGTCTGGAGAGGAAAAAACAGAGGGCTTGGAGGCCCTGGTCATGGCGAATGGAGGTGTAGAGGGATTGGATATCCATGGTGAAGATAAGGCGTTGGGGGCCAGGGAAGCGGAAGTCTTGGAGGAGGTGGAGGGCGTGGGTGGTGTCTCGAACGTATGTGGGGAGTTCCTGGACTAGGGGGGATAGGACAGTGTCAAGGTAGGTAGAGATGAGTTCAGTGGGGCAGGAGCATGCTGAGACAATGGGTCGGCCAGGGTGGTCAGGCTTGTGGATCTTGGGAAGGAGGTAGAACCGGGCAGTGCGGGGTTCCCGGACTATGAGGATGGAAGCTGTGGGTGGGAGATCTCCTGAGGTGATGAGGTTCTGTATGGTCTGGGAGATGATGGTTTGGTGATGGGGGGTGGGATCATGGTCGAGGGAGCAGTAGGAAGAGGTGTCCTCGAGTTGGCGTTTGGCTTCAGCGGTGTAGAGGTCAGTGCGCCAGACTACCACTGCGCCCCCTTTATCCGCTGGCTTGATGGTGAGGTTGGGATTGGAGCAGAGGGATTGGAGGGCTGCGCGTTGTGAGGGTGAGAGGTTGGAGTGGGGGAGGGGGGGCGACAGGTTGAGGCGGTTAATGTCCCGGCGGCAGTTGGAAATGAAGAGGTCGAGGGCAGGTAATAGGCCAGCGCGGGGTGTCCAGGTGGATGCAGTGTGTTGGAGGTGGGCGAAGGGGTCCTCGGAAGGTGGGCGGGAGTCCTGATTGTGAAAGTAAGCTCGGAGGCGGAGGCGACGGAAGAATTGTTCGATATCACATCGTGTATTAAATTATTAAGTAGCCTTATGTCGGCTACTTACAAAAAACAGTTTGGAAATCTAAGTATATTAATCTACTGGTTCCCTTTTATTGATTCTTATTGTTTCCAGCTCAAAGAACTGTAATAAATTTGCCAGACATAATTTTCCCTTCATGAAGCTATGTTGACTCTGCTTAGTTATATCATATATTTCTAAATACTATGCTGTTAAATCTATTATAAAACATTATCTTGCTAATGACAGACGCTAAGTTAACTGGCCTTTGCTTATCTGTTTCTTGTCTCCCTCCCTATTTGAATAATGGTGTTGCATTGGTAGTTTTTCAATCCTGTGGAATTTTTCCAGAATTTAAGGATTATTATGAGTGCACCCATTTACTCATGATAGTCCTCTTGATAGGTTACAAGGTCAGCCCAAAGAGTGGTAGCAGATAGGTGTACTTGTGATGTCTATTTGAAAAGTCAGCGCTAAAGAACTGGAATGCCTCCGAAGAGTGGATGCTCATAACTGACAAGATCCATTTGTCAGGTCATGATTAGGTCCAAGTTTCTTAAATATTATCCATGATGCTTTTCATCTCATTGACTTATTGTACTAGGTGCTCTATTAAAGGTTCTGTGTATGTTTATGATTACTTTCTGTAATGTATACTGTGCAGTATATCTTTTGTATTGTTCTTGTAGAGTCAAACAGCATGGAAACAGACCCTTGGGTCCAACTCGTCCATGCTGACCAAATTTCCGAAACTAAAACTAATGTCACTTCCCTGCATTTTCACATATCCATCGTAAACCTTTCCTATTTATGCACCTATCCAAATGCCTTTTAAATTTTGTACATGTACCTGCACCTACCATTTCCTCGGGCAGATTATTCCACATGCGAACCACCCTGTGTGTGAAAACCTTACCCCTCATGTCCCTTGTAAATCCTTTTCCACTCAGTTTAAAAATATGCCCCCTAGTTTTGAACTCAACCCATCCTAGGGAAAAGAACTTTGCTATTCACCTTCTGTATGCCCCTCATGATTTTGTAAATCTCTATTAAGCGTCACCCCCTATACTCATGTGAAAAAAGTCTAGCCTATCCTTATACTTCGAGCCTTTTCTGAACCCTAACATTTTAGATTAGATTAGATTAGGTTAGATTAGATTACTTACAGTGTGGAAACAGGCCCTTCGGCCCAACAAGTCCACACCGCCCCACCGAAGCGCAACCCACCCATACCCCTACATCTACCCCTTACCTAACACTATGGGCAATTTAGCATGGCCAATTCACCTGACCTGCACATCTTTGGACTGTGGGAGGAAACCGGAGCACCCGGAGGAAACCCACGCAGACACGGGGAGAACGTGCAAACTCCACACAGTCAGTCGCCTGAGGCGGGAATTGAACCCGGGTCTCTTGCGCTGTGAGGCAGCAGTGCTAACCACTGTGCCACCGTGGTAACTTATTGTATTTAAACATGTTTATTTAAATCTTTTAATTTAAAAAAAAATCTTTTAGGGCATGTTTCTGTTTCATTTGGCTTGTATTGGGTGCATGGAGGAGTAGACTTTGCGGTACCCAGGGTTTTTGGTCTCCATGGCTCTATCACTTGTGGATAGCGAGGATTTCGTGCATTTTTCCTCCTCCAAACCACGACTGCAACTTGAACCTCTTTCCTAGTCCTACCTATGTCCTTGGTATCTATGTGGAAGATGACAACTGATGCTTCCCCTGCTACTCACAAGTTCCTGTCCAACCCAGAAGAGTTATCTTGAAGCTTGGCATCAGGTCCATAACACAGCCTTTGGCATTTTTTGTGTTTGCTGCACAGCGCAGTATTTATTCCCCAAACTCTGCTATTCCCTATTTCCACTACATTTCTCTTTTCTCCTCCCATTTAAATGGCAATCTTGACTACAGGGTGGTGGTCAGTTCAGTCACCCTCCCTGTAGTCTGTCCCCTCATCCACACTGGGAGCAAGGTCCTTGTATCTATTAGAAAAGGGCTTTGTTCCTAAAGTATAATCTGGCTCCCCACATTTGCCTCAAGTTCATCCTCCTGTCTCTGACAGTGAACCAAATTTAATGTAATTAATCTGTAGTTGGGTAATTTAAGCCTATCTCCAGACACCATGTTCAGCCACTTGTCCTTCTTCTTTATTTGTCATAGTGTCCCCAGATCAAACTCCAACTCATCAACACTGATGTTAAATATTTGAAAAAATTCTAGCACTGACCTTTATGTCAGAGTATTGGGCTAGATGCGCTATACCTACACAGACATTTACCTCATCCACCTCCCACAATGCAGTGATCCTGTACCTACCCAGACAGTTTATCTCATCCACCCTCCCATAGTGCAGTGATTCATGTCAGAAGGTTATTCACCATCTATTCCCCCCTGACAATGCATATCACTGCCCACCCTCCACAACAGTATTCAAACCACAAAAATGCTGACAATGTTCCCCCTCTAATTTCAGTCAGTGAAGACCACCCTGTCATCACCTCTGGCTCAGAGGTCAGAGCTTGTTTCTCTGTTAATTGTTTCTCTTTCCACAGATGCTGCCAGACCTGATGAGTATTTCCAGCATTTTTCTGTTGTTTCACAATAAGTAACCTGCCATGTATGCAAAAAAAACAGCAGTCAGTGTTTAAATCAGCATAACGTTGTGACAGAGAAGGTTGAGGGTTTTGTTAGTGAATTAGAAAAGAATATTTTATTTGCTCAGGGTGTCGGTAATGATTAATCACCAATTTAAAATTGTCATTAAGAGAGTGAGTAGTTACGAGAGCAGAACGTTAGCCAATAGATCATTGGAGCATAGAAATCCATGTATTAGAACCAGTTGGAAGCAAAGGACGTTGCAAATTATTTAAAAGTTGCATAAATATTTAGAGTATAGGAGAACGCTGTGTGGAGTTTGGGAGTAAGTTTGGACCGCTCGACAAAAGATAAACCTGTGGGCAGTCTATGCTGCCTTTGATGTCTACGCAAGACCTACTCTAACTGGGGCTTCACACACTTGCCTGAAAAAAGAGGAGGACATTGAAGCAGATATCCCAATGGAGACTTAACAGAAATTTTAAGTGTACTTTTTGAGAACTATTGCCTGAGGCTTCTTTTTTTCTTTGACAGCCGTTTACAGACACAGAAAACCCATAGGAGTTAATAACCTTCATGTATTGCTTGTAAGTTTCTATTTTGTAGTTTCGACTGTGTTGTAGATTTTAACGATTTGTTTGGCTAGTGCTCATGGAATGTTGGGCACATAGATTTGTAGACAGAATGTCTCCATCTCCACAGGTTAGTTTTCATTGCCCTGTGCATAGACATGTCTGGATCACATATTCACTCTCCCCTCTGCACACTTTCTAAACATTTATCGCCTTTGAAAGATAAGTGAGTGGCAGTTTTCATACAGACAATGCCTCCATATAAAATATTGTTCTGTGTTCTAACTAGAGCTTTTCAAACAAGCCCAAGTCCTTTAACCATCTTAAATGAAGTGTGTAAATTAAATCATTCTTTATATAGTGTAATGTTAAAAACTTTTTCTAAACTTAATTAGTAATAGCTAATGGTTAAAATCTATCCATAACTGTCAACATTTTTATCAAACTACTCTGGAAAGTATTTTGGTCTATATACTACGTAATCACTTGGTTTCTTCTGCAGTATTTTTAAGCAGAATAAGAAGAAACAAAGATTAATTTTTGTAATGATTGAGGTTCCCCTTTTTCTGATGTGATAGGTTTTCGAATTCAAAGGTTGTTTGTGATTTAAGAACTAAGCACATCACTAGCTATCAGATTTTAATTGAAATTTTAATAAAATGTCTTAAGTGTTGTGTTAACTGGAGAATCCCCAAAATCAGTTGGGATTTCAGTGCTTGCTGGAAGAAATTACATATCTTCATGTATTCATTGTGAATTAGTAATTGGTGCAAGAAATGTGAACCAAACAATGAAATGTGATGATATGATTTAAATAATTAGTAGAATTGAGTTTTGCCTCAATTCCCACTTGACACCCTCATATCCCCCTCTATAAAATTCAGGAAGGTAATTACAGGTGAGGAAATCAGTTCAACTTATCACACCATCTTGAGAGGAGCTCATGGCTTTTACCAATCTTTCAAAATCCAGCTACGTTTTAAACCAGAAGGGCAAAGGAAGTTATAGGTTGAGTTGTCAGACGTCAGTTGCAGAAAGTTACTGGAAAAGTCATTAGAGGCAAAGTAACTGCATATTGGATAAATATAAACTGCTCAGAGAAAGAAAACATGATTTGTAAAGGGTAGGTCATGTCTAATGAATTTGGTTGTAACCTTTGAGGAGGGAATTAATCTGGAATGTCTGTAGATGTTACTCATGTAAAGTTTAATCGCATTCTGTGCAAGATACTGCAACAAAAAATGAAAATGCATGGAATTGGACTTGTTGGCTTGGATACGGAATTTGTTAGGAATTAGGAGACTGGGTGGGGATGATAGGTATGTATTCAAGCTGGGAGCATGTGATTAATGGTGAGCCCAGGGATTACAACAGGGGCCAAATTTTCTTCACTGTGCTTATTAATGATTTGAATGAAAGAATGGAGAACCATAGTCTCAGTTTGCTGCCGATATTAAGTTAAATTTTTCAGTCAATCATGTAGAAAGCTGCAAAGGGAAAGTTGGTAGATTAAGTGATTGGGTACATCTGTAGCAAATGGACTTTTGTATTGCAAAACTTGCAGTTATCTACTTTGGACCTGAGGGAAAAAAAGATCAGAGGTAATGATGAGAAGCTAGGAACAGTGCATCATAAGGGATTTAAGGGTCCAAACATGGGAATCACTCGCAGATAATGGACAGGTATTAAAACATAATGACAAAGCTTAAAGGAATGTTGGACTTGATTTCAGGAGGTTGGAATTAAAAGGGATGGAAATTTATATTTAAAGTTCTAGTTAGGTCTCACTGGCATTCAGTTCTGGGCACTGCACACCAGAGAAGAAAAACAAGCTGGGAAGAAAGTGTAGATTCAACATAATGCCAGAAGGGTATAATTAACACAAGAGGTTGCATGTACTAGCCTTTTATTCCTTCACTAAAAAGGATTAAGAGTGATCTAATCAGTGTACATAAGAAAATTAACAGATTTGATATTTGGGTAGAGAGAAGCTTTTTTTCTTGGAATTTTTCAGAGCAATGGTAGTTAAACTCAAAATAAAACTCTGCATTTTAGGGGCATTGGAAGAAAGCAGTTCCTCACACAAAAAAGTACTGGAAAGCTGGAAAAGTGTTTCCCCAAAAATTATACTTGAAATTTTCAACAATAACATTTAGAGAGGTTTAATTACGCAAGGAGATTTAGGATTACATAGAAGAGCAGGTGCATAGATCGAGTTAAGACAAAGATGAACATGATTTAACTGAATGATTGATAGAGAAGTCTTCCATGATACTGTTAAGAATTAAACTATTGAGTTTCATATTCCATCAGATGATTTTAATACCTGGAACCTTAATGAACTGAAATTGTTTTAAAAAGGAAAAATGCTGACTTAAAATCACCACAGCATTTGTTTGGTCAGGTTTCTTAAAGCAACTTGCAGTATTATCTGCATCAAAAGTAACATTTTTATAAAAGGACACTGAAACTAGTCCATCCTCTTCTATTTTGATTTACACCTGTATAAGTAAGTGTGTTAAATCAACAATTTTCTATGCTTCCCAGTTTATGCCCACATACCCACTCCCATGTCCCCATGCAAATTGATACCCCACACCCACTCCAATGATTCCAGTACCCCATGCTAACTCATGACTTCCACACCCATGCCTCAGATTCTCACATATCCACTGTTGCCTTTTACCACCCCCATGTTTCTGATACGCCATGCCATCTCATATATCCATTCTTTGAAGACCTCAAAAGCCATGTGGGAGTTAAACAAAATTTAAAAATCTAATATTAGGCCTGTATAGTGACATTTATGTTTAAAATAAAACCTATTCATAAAAAACCCATAGTTTTTCTTAACATTTCATTTATTTTTCTTTATTCTTTTATGGAATGGAGACATTGCTAGAAAGGCCAACATTTGTTGCCCAATCCTAATTGGCGTTAAATTGATTGGCTCGGGAAACTTAAGGAACATTTTGTTGAGCATCTCAGCTGGACCTGTAAAGGCCATCCTGACCTCCCGGTCACCATCCATTTCAATTTCCCTTCCCTCTTCCTCTCTGACATGTCCATCTTTGGCCTCCTTCATTGCCACAGTGAATCAGACTGCATATCGGAGAACAACACCATATCCTCTGCCTCGGCAACCTACAGCCCGGAGGACTCAATATTGAGTTCTCAAATAACCTTCCCATCCATCCCCTGACTCTCTTTCCAGCCCCACCACCTCCCTTCTATTCCACCTACTGACTCTTCCTTCCAGGAACCAATCGGATTCATTCTTCCCATCGACCACCAACTCGTACCCACCACCTGTGTTCACCTATCACTACGCCACCATTCCGCTACACTTCCCACCCAAAAGCCTAGCCCCTCTTTATCTGCTGCTCCCCCTATCCCCTACCTCCATTCCCGAAGAACGGTTATACCCAAAATGTTGACTTTTCCACCTCCCCATGCTGCCTGGCTTGCTGTGTTCTTCCACCCTCCTGCTTGTCTACTTTGGATTCCAGCATCTGCAGATTTTTTTGGTCTCTGAATAAGGCCATTTAAGAGGGCAGTTAAGAATCATCACATTAGTGTGGATCTGGAATTCATGAAGGCTAGACCAGATAAAGATAACTGGCTTCCTTTGCAAAAGTACATCATTGAACAGATAGATTTTTGCAACATTCGATGATAATAGTCACCATTACTGACATCTGTTTTTAATTCCATATTGCTAATTGAATTCAAATTTCAACAGCTACCATGCCCCCAATCAGGACCTTTGGATTATCAGTCCAATGATTATTACAACTGTACCACCATCACCCTGCTTAATATCTCATAAAAACAAACCATGTCGAGGAGACCGAATCGTTTAATAACTTCTCAAAGCTATAAGTCAAACTGAACCCTGAACACCTGTGCTGAGATCATTTTAATTTTTGACAGTCAGGCAAATTTTGATCGAGTCCTTGGGGAGAAAAGGTTAGTGAACAAATTTCCAATGTGTAAGAACAGAATTTTTTTAAACCCTAATTGGCATGTGCAATTTTTCTTTCAGTTTTAATGGGTTAGGGATTTAAATAAATAATAATCATATAATTACTTACCCTTCAAGATCCTTCACATCTATTCCAATAATCTGTGACTTCCATATTTTTAAAAATTCATTCATGGGATGTGGACATCTCTGACTAAACCAGCATTTATTCTCTATCCCTAATTGAGAATGTAATAGTCACCTGCCGCCTTGAACCCTTGGGGTGTAGATGATCCCTAACAGCACCTCTGGGTGTAAGTTTCAGAATTTTGACCCAGTGGCATTGAAGGAATGGTGATATAATTCCAAGTCAGCATGATGTGTGGCTTGCAGTTGGTATAGTTCTCATGCATCTGCTGCCCTTGTCCTTCTAGTGGTTGTTAGTTTGGGAGGTGCTGTTGAAGGAGCTTTGGTAAGTCCCTTACATCAGCCAAAATGAGTTCTGCTTGAACTCAGGATTGTGTTCTGATGGCCCTGTTGAGCTTCCCCCCCTCATGTGAATCTCAGCACCCCCACCCAACTTCTTCCTGTGACAAAAGTTGGATACCATCAAACATTTTGGAAGCTGCACAAATTTGGGTCATTGTCTTTTTATTTTGCCTCTGCTTCTCTGTTTGTGTAGCATTTGTTTGGTCAAGTTGATTGCAAAGTCCTTAGCAAACAAAGAATAACTTTGAATTGCTATGACTAATTATCAGTAGGTTTGGCAGTTTATTTTGGTAGTTTAATTTGTTTTGGCAAGACCCTGCCAATGACATTGAGATGCTTTATTAATATGTCCCTCTTTGATATTTGAGGGAACTATATAACATTATGATATCAATAAAAATCCACAAAGAGTTCCATGAGATCTTTAACTTTTGCCTGAATAACCTGGGCCTGTATTTCAGCTGTAGTGGATTTTGTTCACATTAAGAACATATTTCACAGTGTATAAGGCCATCTGATATATAGATGACCCTTTTTTTTGACAATATCCCAAAGGCTAGCAACATTCTAGAATAGTCCTGAAGACGTTCTTTAGAGTTAGCCATGCCTGTCAACAAGTTATGCCAAAACAGTTACAACACTGGCATCAAGTCCAAAGATGTGCAGGTTAGGTGAATTGATCATGCTAAATTGCCTGTAGAGTTAGGTGCATTAGTTAGGGGAATGGGTCTGTGTGGGTTACTCTTTGGAGGGTCGGTGTGGACTAGTTGGGCCGAAAGGCCTGGTTCCAAACTGTAGGGAATCTAATATAGAAAATTGCCCAGTTATATTTTGTTCACAAAAGGAAGAGCAAGTGTACCCTGGCCAGTTGGCACCCTATCAGTCTGCCTTCGATCAAAGTGATGTTATGGGTTGCCAATAGTGCTATTATACTCTTGTAAAGGAGTATTGTCCACTAATACTCAGTTTGGTTTCTGTTAGAGCCATTTCGCTCTTGACCTCATTGCAGCCTTGGTCCAAACGTGGACGGAAGTACTGCTGTTGTGAGGTGAGAGAAGTGTGACTGTCCATTCTTATCAAAGTTAAAAATCACACAACACCAGGTTATAGTCCAGCAGGTTTATTTGGAAGCATGAGCTTTCGGAGCAAAGCTCCTTCATCAGGTAGCTGTGGAACAGGACCATAAGTCACAGACTTTATGGCAAAGGATAACAGTGTCATGTAAGTGAATGAAACAAACCTAGATTGCTGTTAAGTCTTTCATCTTTTAGAATGTGTGTATGCATAGGGCTTGTCCGTAGGGTATGGCTATTTTAATATGTTTAAGGTAGAATCTAGCAAAATGCAGCATTGTGAGATTGTCCGTGGGTTTGCTATAGAGTGAGGTGCCTGTCCTTGATGGAGATGCGTATTTCCAAGATTGAGACAGATGTGAAAGAGTAGTCCATGGTATGTCTGATGGTGGGATGAAACTTATTGATATCACTGTGTAGTTCTTTCAGTGACTCCTCGCCATAGGTTCAGAGGATGAAAATGTTGTCAATGTATCTGATGTATTTACTGGTTGGAGATCCTATGTAGCAAAGAAGTCTTGTTTGAGCTTGTGCATGGAAATATTGGCATATTGGGGTGTAAATTTGGTCCCCATGGCTGTTCTGTGTGTCTGGATGAAGAATTGGTTGTCAAGGGTGAAAACATTGTGGTTGAGGATGAAGTGGATGAGTTGTAGGATGGTGCTCGGAGATTAGCAATTGTTGGTCTTGAGTACTGAGGCTGTCGCAGCGATGCTGTTATTGTGGGGGATGCTTGTGTTGCGACACTAAAGATTTCTTACAGAAACACCCACGGGCTAATCAAACCGGGAACATTCCTCGTCACAATGGACGTTTCGGCACTCTACACCAGCATCCTCCTCACTGATTTCATTGGTGTGACAGCCTCAGTACTCAATACCAACAACTGCCAATCTCCGAGCACCATCCTACAACTCATCTGCTTCATCCTTGACCAGAACATTTTCACCTTTGACAACCAGTTCTTGACCAGACGCACAGAACAGCCATGGGACCAAATTTGTACCCCAATATGCCAACATTTTCGGGTGATCATCCTCCAAGGCGGACTTTGGGATACCCAACAACACAGTGGCAGAGCAGAGGCTGATAGCCAAGTTTGGTACCCGTGGGGATGGCCCCAACTGGGACTTTGGGGTCATGTCACACTACAGATGACCCCACTACACTATACACTCTCTCTCTCTCACACACATACGCATGCGCACGCGCACACACACACACACACACACACACACACACACACACACACACTCTCACTTTCTCTCTTACGTACTCCACACTCAGGCAGACCCTTTCTCATATACACATGCATACACCCCTTACACTATCACCCATACACACACCCTCTCACAGGCTTATACTCCATCGCACTCACACACGTACACTTTACCAAGCATGCAGACACACACAGTCTTATGCATGCACATACGTAAATCTATGGGATTAATTTGCATTTGCAGAATTATATTTGCAGATGTATTCTATTTTGCTTAAAAAGCACTCAGACTGGAGGCAGTCAATGTAGGCAGTCAATCCATGTAATATTTTATAAATTCTTACTTTGGAAATAGAACCAGTCTGACTCAAGGTTAGGATACAGACACACTCTAGCATCGCACCTTTAATGCATTGTCTGAGCAGAGATGTCACCTTTTTTAAAAATAAAACCTTAAGTTATCTCGAGAATTTGACTTAAAACTACTTCTGGGATTTATATATTAATGAACCAAAACCTGCAACCCATTCTAAAAGATGAAAGACTTAACGGCAATCTAGGTTTGTTCAGTATATCCTTTCATTTACGTGACACTGTAATCTTTTGCTATAAATTCTGTGTCTTATGGTCCTGTTCCACAGCTACCTGATGAAGGAGCAGCTCTCAGAAAGCTAGTGCTTCCAAATAAACTTGTTTGAGTATAACCTGGTGTTGTGTGATTTTTAACTTTGTCCACCCAGTCCAACACAGGCTCCTCTACATCATTAGTATTAAGGCAGCTTTTGAATGAGAATGAAGGGTTCCCTGGAAAACCTAGAGTCAATGAAAATCTGGGCAAGCTCTTGGCCGGTTAGAATCAAACCTAAAACAAAGGAAGATGGTCATGGTTGTAGGAGGTAAATCATTTCGCTCTCAGGACATCATTTGTCATATCCCCTTGGAGTATTGTCCTAGGCCTGAATAGCTTGAGCTCCTTCATCGATGACCTTCTCAGAAGTGGGGCTGTTAACCATGTCAAGGTTGATAAGTAGCAAGTAAGCTTTGTGTTTTGTACAAAAACTGAGTGATGACCATCTCCAACAAGAGATAATCTAATCATCATCCCACCACCAGCTTCTCCTAGGAATGGGCAATAACCACTCATTTCAGCCACGGGGACGCAGTTTATACATTTGACGAGGCAGATAAAGCCAAGAACTTTGTAGACACTTTTAAAAATAGACCGATTGGTCTGAAGAGTATGGTTAATGTTTATCCTCTTTTTCCTTCTTTCCCTGTGTTTTCCGTTTTCCCATTTTTCCTCTCTCTTTACCTAATATGTTTTTTTAAAAATCAAAAATATGTTGTGCCTATTATATTTTTATAACTGGATTTTATAACGGGGAATTTTGTGGGTACTCTGTTTTCCCCTTTTCTTACGTTCTTTTTCTCTTTTAGTCACAAGTAGAAGTGGCATGGAGCTGGAATGGGCGGAGTGCTTATCCTGACTTTATCGTCTTTTGTTGACTTAAGGATCATCTCCTCGTTTATTTACTTTTTTTTGTCTAAGGCTGGGGCACCGTCTGGGGCTGAAAGAGTTGTGCAGGAGGTGATGGGTAGGGTGAGTGCTCCCAATGGGCAGGGGGAAGAGTCTCCCGTTCAAGGTTTTATAGTTGGTTTTCTTTGTAGTTTTTTGGTAGCAATAGTTGTTCGTAACTATGATAGAGTAGTTTTTATATACACAATTCTGCGACTCTGAGTCTCCATTCACTTGTGCTTGATGCACTGTAAGCAGGGTTCTCCCTCCCAGGGGTTCAAGGGTCTCTGAAAGGTGTATGGCTAAGTGTCTTGTTAAATGGTGCACCTGGAACATCAAGGGAAGTCATTCACCTGTTAAAAGGAAAAAAAGTGCTTTCTAGCCTTAAGAGGGAAAGGGTTGATATCGCCCTGTTGCAGGAAACCCATCTTGATGATGGGGAACACCTGAAGTTACAACAGGGCGGTTATGATCGGGTATTCTTTTCATCCTTTACTACTAAAAGTAGAGGAGTGGCTGGAATCTTCTGTTCACATTATTAGAGAAGGTGAAAGGTGAGCAAAGGCAGTTCATGATACTTAAGGGGAGGAATATAGTAGTTTAGCTGTCTATTGTGCTCTAGTGCATCCCCTTAAATTTTTGATTGGTGACTTTTCTAAGTTGAGTGCCTTTGGAACATGGCACATTATTGGGTGGGGTGGCCCTGAGATTGGAGAAGGTGTTGCCCTATATTGTGAAAGAAGACCAGGCAGGTTTTATAACTGGCCGTAGGTATTCTAATAATATTAGAAGGTTGCTGAATATGATCCAAGCATGTCAGCAACGATCAGTCCAGGGTTAGTGATTTTCATAGATTCAGAGAAAGCATTTGACCGGCTGGAATGGCCGTATCTCTTTTACGTCTTAGAGCGGTTTGGGTTGGGTGGGGTCTTTGCTAGGGGGTTGGAGGTTTAGATTGCTATACTCTGGCTGTAGTCATCAAGGCTGCCCCCTCTCACCGTTGTTGTTTATGTTGGTGATAGAGCCGCTGGCAGAGGTCATTCGTCAGAAAGCCCACATAATCCGCTCCAGAGGTGGGATTGAGGGCACACAAGATTACACTATATGCGGATGACGTCCTTCTGTTTTTATTGGACACGATGACTTCCGTACTCCATCTGATACAATGTATCAATTCATTTGGGGCTATTTCAGGACATAAGATCAACTTAACAAAAGTGGAGGCTATGCCTTTGGGGGATCTCAAGGAAGTGCCAGTGGTTGAAGGTGGCCCTAGGTTTCCCTTTAAGTGGTCACGGGTGAGTTTCCGATACCTAGGTATTTTTATTGCTCCCATGTTTGATCAGTTATTTCGGACTAATTTTGTTCACCCATTCAACAATATTTGACAGGATCTCAGAGATGGGAGGCTCTTACAATTTCATGGTTGAATCGAATAGCCCTTATTAAGATGAATGTCCACCCTTATTTGCTTTATTCCTATAATGTTTCCCAGGTCAACGTTGCGGAAACTTATGAGATGGTTTGGTTCCTTTGTCTGGCGTCGTGGGTGGCCCCTCATCAAATTTACTAAATTGCAGTTGCCTCAAGGATGGGGAGGAGTTGATTTCCCAGACATCAGGAGGTATTAGTTGAGTTCCATGGTGTCTTTTCTGTGTAATTGGGCAGGTAACGATCCTGGCTCAATATGGCTGGACATCAAGGCCACCCTTGAAATTGCTCTCTCATTAAGCTGTTGCTCATGGATAAGATGAGGACAGTTATGGATCATTGCCAGAACCCCATTGGTATTAGTATAGTCAAGGCTTGGAGAGTCAGAGTGAGGGTTGCTTATCCAAGACTTCAACATTCTCTCCCATAGTTGGTATGCCGGGGTTCCGAACAGGGATTGTGGACTCAAGATACAAATTTTGGGCAGCGAGAGGAGTTTCCAGTTTGGGAGACTTGTTTGAGGGGGAGGTTATGATGTCTTTCGAACAACAGAGCCGTAAACATGGGCTGCCCAGCAGAAATCTTTTCTGTTTTGTTTTCAGGTTAGGGATTTCATCCAGAAGAAGATTACGCTTCTCACTAAGCCCTATGAGCCCAATACAGAGAGGTTGTTGCTATGTACTGCAAGCATCCTTCGTAATTAGTGCCCTCCATCACCTGCTGGGTGGTAGGGCCTGGCAAGATATTAACCGGTAATGTGAGGTTTGGGAGCAAGATCTAGGAGTGGAGATCTTTTCTGAAATGTGGGAGGACATATGGGAGAATGTGCGAAAGATCTCAGTTTGTAATAGGACATGTGCTACGCAGTTAAAGTTCTGCACAGGGTTCATTTGGCACTGGACGATCTGGCGAAGTTTAAAAAGGGGCATGTCCAATGTACTCCAAATGTAAAATAAGTGTCCGTATTCTTACCCATTGCTTCTGGATATGCCACAAGCTCCGTGCTTACTGGAGCGCTGTGGCGGGAGAGATAGGGATTGTGGATTGTTGACTGGTGGTCTGTATCTGACACATGGTGGAAGGATTCGATTCTTTCGGCATTCGTGTAGGAACCGTAGTTGTTCGTATGTGGTGCTTAGGCGGTTGGCACAGGATTCCCATTTCCTGGCTTGTCTTAGCGGCTCTCGCCCGTAGGTGTTCAAAGTTTGGGAGAAGATTTGTAGCTCGGGTGCTCGTTGTTGTGGTTCTGTTCGCCGAGCTGGGAATTTGTCTTGCAAACGTTTTGTCCCCTGTCTAGGGGACCAGCAGACAAAGGCAGAATGATGGTCATCCTGGACAAAGCAGAGAACATGCAAAAAGCACAACAACTACTTGCAGATACCAACACCTACCAAAAGAGGGAGTTTGACCCCACCCCACAGCTCACCAATAGGATAAACAACACACTTAGGAATCGACAAAAAAATGGACAGGTAACCAGGTCTGACCTACAAAGAATGAACCCTGAAAGCAACAACACCCCCAGATTCTATGGACTACCCAAAGTGCACAAACCAGACATCCCACTCAGACCCATAGTATCACTACCAGGGACACCATCACACAAACAGGCCAAAGAACTACAGCAGAAACTGAAACACCTGATCAGCGGATCCAGACAATCTATACAATTGACACAGGAATTCTTGGACATCATCAGAAATATACACATAGACAAGGAAGAAACTATGGTCTCATTCAATGTAACGGCACTGTTCACCTCCATCGACAAAACCCTAGCCAAAGAAACAATAGCCAACCTGCTGGACAGACATAACAGACAACAGGACGTTGAACCTATCAACAAAGACGGCATACTTAAACTACTGGACTTGTGCCTCATAACACACTTCGCATTCAACAACCAAATATACGAACAAATCAACGGAGCACCCACGGGCTCACCAATCTCTGGACTCCTAGCAGAAGCAGTAATGCAAAGGTTAGAACAAACAGTCTTACCACAAATTCAACCCAAACTCTGGGTCAGATACGTGGATTACACCTTTGTAATAATTAAAAACACAAATAGAGAACACACACCAGATCATCAACGCCACACTCACAGGAATCCGATTCACTAGAGAGGAAGAAAAGGACAACCAACTCCCATTCCTAGACGTGATGGTACAGAGAACACCGAACGGAGAATTCACCACAAAGGTTTACAGGAAAGCCACACACACAGACCAAGTCCTAAACTATGAAAGCAACCACCCCAACACACACAAACAAAGTTGCACCAGGACACTATTCAAAAGGGCCACAACACACTGCAGCACACCAGAACTGCAAAAAGAGGAAGAGGAACACCTATGCAAGGTATTCGCCAAAAACGGATACCCTCGCAATTTCATCAACAGATGCCTAAGAGAGAGGCAACGAAACGAGCACATTCCGCAACCCAAAGGACTAGCCACACTACCATACATCAGGAGCATTTCTGAACTGACAGCCAGACTACTGCGACCACTAGGACTCATAACAGCACACAAACCAACAGCCACTCTCAGACAACAACTCACCAGAACGAAGGACCCGATACCCAACATGTGCAAAACTAATGTGGTGTACAAAATCCCATGCAAGGACTGCACAAAACACTACACCGGACAAACAGGAAGACAGCTAATGATCCGTATACATGAACACCAACTAGCCACGAAACGACACGACCAGCTATCCTTAGTAGCCACACACACAGACGATAAGCAACATGAATTCGACTGGGACAACACTACCATTATAGGACAAGCCAAACAGAGAACAGCCAGGGAATTCCTAGAGGCATGGCACTCATCCACAGACTCTATCAACAAACACATCGACCTGGACCCAATATACCGGCCACGACAGCGGACAACTCGAGCTGACAACCGGAAGCGGCAGAGACAGACCACTATAAATGCCGGAGGAAACAGCACAGAAGCACTTCACAGGAGGCTCCCAAGCACTGAGGATGTCACCTAGACAGGGGACGAAACATTTGCAAGACAAATCCCCAGCTCGGCGAACAGAACCACAACATTGTTATTTTATGTTCTTGTGTGTTTTTTTGGTTTTTTTTGTTTTATTAGTCACTTACTTATTTATTGGTGCTATTTTGCACAGTGTTTGGTTTTTGTTTTGTACTATAAGTTAGGTTAGTAGTTAGTAGATAGTAGTTGTATCGTAATTTGCATTTTTTTCTATTATACTGATATTTGTTATATTTTCAATAACTTTATATTTTTGTAAAGTCAATAAATATATTTACAAAAAAGAACTAGCTACATGTCAACTGATACTGTAAGTTAAATTACTCTTAACCAAAATATAAGCCCAGTGGGAAAATTATTTTAGGTTTTTGCACTATTGATACTAAAATGTTGCTTAGTAGAAAATGGAAATTCTTTTACCTTATTGACGAATCAGCCCCTAAATTCATTTATTTTTGTGCGAATTTGAAAATTCACACTTTTCAAAGATTGCTCGGGTTGAAAAGCAGCTTCTCAATAACCAAAAATCTCTCTTTTGTGATGTCAATCTGTCCTGTTTTTCACACTCGACTAAGCAACTCCAGAAAGATCTGTGTTCATGTCCGACTCCTTATGCCCCAGAATGTAAGTGCTTTATAATAGTATTTTGAAATAAAATACTGAATTTAAGGGTTTTACACAAAATTAAACCTTAAAATTTAGAACTCTTATGTCTCCTTGCACCAAACTCAGTGTTACTACTCTGCAGCAAACTTGCCCACCTGTTACAGGATTCTCACTTTGCCTAATCCTCCATGTGATGCTGACTGCATATCTTGGGGTTCTCACCTCACCTGGTCCTCTTGGTCTTGAAATTTATTTGTGTTATTCTTCCATTTACCTTATCTTTTACAAGTAATTCAAAGCTTGCAGCCCTTTTGGAATATAAGTGTTAAGTAATTACCTGTAGTTTAGCTTGAAGCCAAGCAAGTGCTGCAAAGATGCTTTTACGCTTTGCATGGTGTTGAATTTGTGAAATCATTTGTCTGTAATGCAAAAGGCATGTATATACTCAGTACGTAGTTTTCTGAAGCTTATCACACTAAGCTAAACCCTCAATCGTATGTAAAGGATGCTTATCATGCAAATCTCAAGTCTGTACGAGATAAATAATTTCTTGTTAAGTGATTGTTAATACATAATCAAATATGCAAGTTTCTAAAGAATTGCATTCTCAGCTAAATTTAAGCATTGTCCAGAAATGACTGAGTTTGAGAAATGCCCAGAGATCTGATCTTTTATTGACCTCAATTACTGGCCAGAGTCCCATCTTATCACATTATCATTGAAGCAGGAGCGTCACAGTGTTTTGAATTTCTGTTATGCTGGCATATTATCTATTGGTGACGAGTGGTTTCATGGTTGGAGTGAGAACAGCCAACCCTGAAGTTTGCTTTTATAACAATCTGATTTAAAACACGTAGGTGCCTGTATTAAAGTTGCTGTCAGCTTTGCTGCTGGAACAAACAGTACATTCAGTAAAGTGTAGCTGGAGATTTTACCAGAGTTTGCATGGTGAATTTATATGTCAGACAGTCTTACACAGATATCTAACTATTTGAAAACCATTGCTATAAAATGATAATTGATGTTGAAATGTAAAAAAAAAATGGATTGCAAGAACTTTATCGTCAAACTGACTGGGATGATGCTTTTCCTCCACAAAACCTTTTAAAACATAAATGGCTTTGATCTCCAACAAGTAAAACTATTTACTTGTCAAGTGTTTAGACTAGATTTGATAAACTTTCAGTAAACCACTTTCTGAACAAATTACCAAAGTGAACCATATGCAGAAAATTATCTGATGAATAAATTTTGTATTAATATGTTAAAAATTCGTAATAGTTGAGATTGATTATATTAGTTATTTTGATTTTTCTATGTGCAGTCTGATCATCTTAAAATAAAGATCCCAAAGAACTTAGAAGCGTGTACTTGGACTGATTCATAGCATTTGATAGTCTCACTTGAGAGAGCTAATCATTATTTTGGTCTGTTGATGGGTTATTGAAGGAAAGGAAGTAAATTCCTTGAGTAGATTTGAGGCTGACCAATTGAATCACAATTTTAAATTGTTTAATAATTAACTCAAAGCATTAGCTCACAGACAATAATTGTATTTTGAGGATGGACGTGGGTTAGCTGCAGGGAATTTTCACCTTTTTGATAGCTGTATTTAGGAACAAAAAGACAGGATTAAGGCAGTCAGCCCCTTGAGCCTGTTCTGTGACTCAATTTGATTAGCATTTCAACTCTATTTCTTCATCTTTGTTCCACCATCTCAATATTGTTACCCATCAAAAGTCAATCTATTTCATTTATTCCAGAATAGAAACAGATGTTACCTATTTCCTTACTATCTGTTATAGTCGTAAGTTTACTGCATTTAATCAGTCCTCATTCACCTTTCCCAATCTCTATTTCATAGTTAAAAGCTTCCTGTTAGTTTTGACCCCTTGTAGGTTTAATTCCATGTTCTTTTTGTGTCTATTGTTATTCTCTATCGTTGCTTTTTACAACTCTCTGCTAGATTTCCAGTTTTTAAAAATATATTTATCTAAGCCTCTTAGCCTGATACAGTGTCTTACCTTATTGTTGGCCATGATTGTTCAGCATTTCAAGTGGTGCCCTGTCTATTTGGGGTATATACTGGTCTTATGCCAAATACGCCTGTTAAGACTTCCAACTTCTGAGTCTTTAAAGTTGACTTTCCAAATAAAAACTTGATTGATTTAAGTTAGATATTGATTCTCATGTAATTATGTTGTGTATATAACACAAAATGCTTAGCTTTCCATTTTGTTGTCTGCTGTAGTTATTAGAAGTCTTGAATACATGTTTTAATTGTATTTTTTTTCTTTCGGTAAAAATACAAAATATTTGGTATATATTAAACTCTACTTAAAATTTATAAAGGGGTTGATGAAAGCAATTGCCAATATACATTTTGCATTAGACCTTGTATTCTTGCTAATCTGTCCATACTCATCCAAAATTCAGAATAGCTCCATAAAATGTAGGATTAGAAATAGACCATTTGCCTATTGAGCCTGCTCTGTCATTCAATGAAAACTTTGCTGATCTGGTAACCCTTAACTCCACTTTCTCACCTTTTACCCACAACTGTTGATTCCCTTACAGATTGAACATTTGTCTATCTCAGCCTTTAGTATACTTAAAGACCCAGCCTCTGCACTCTTTGCGGTAATGTATGCCACAGATACACGCCCCTCTGAGAGAGAGATTCTTCCTCATCTCTGTCTTAAATAAGTGACCTCTTAGTTTGAGATTATGCTGTCATACAGGGGAAAACAGCCTCTCTCAGCACCCACCTTGTCAAGCTCATCAATAATTTCAAATGTCAAGAATCTTGAATGAGGTCACATGTCATTCTTCTAAACTCCAACGAGTATGTGCTCAATCTCTCTTTATAAGAAAATCCCTGCATACCTGGGATTAACCTAGTGAACCTAATCTGGACTGCTTCCAATGCCTTTAAATCTTTCCTTAGATCCAGGAACCAAAACAGTTCAGTGTTCCAGTTGTGCAACTATTGCCTTGTTATTTTTAGGGCCAACTTCTTCTGAAATACAAACTACTATTGCATTTGCCCCTCTTCATAACTGTTCTGCTAGCTTTTTGTGGTTTTGTGTATGTTTACTCCAAAATCCCTCTGTGCTACAACTTTCTGCAATCTTTTTTCCATTTAAATAATATTCACCTCTTCCAGTATTTCTGGAAAAGTGCATCGCCTCACATTTTCCCATGTTATATTCTAGCTGCCAAGTTTTTGTGCACTCATTTATCCTGTCTACATCCTTTTGTGAGATAATCTCTGTCATTCTCACCACTTGCTTTCCCACCTATTTTTGTGCCAACTGCAAATTTGACAATTGTATTCCCTTCCCCCATGCAAGTCATGAATATCTCTTATAAATAATTGTGGCCCAGCATTCTGGCACTCCACTGGTTACAGATTATCATTTTGAAATGACCCCTTATCCCAACTCCCTGACTTCTATTAGCTGGTCAATCCACTATTCATGTTAATGTACTATACCACTATCATGGATTCATATCTTCTTAAATAACCTATGGAGGTACCTTATTGAAAACTTTGGAAATCCACATTACATCTATTGGTTCCCCTTTTATTTGTTCTGCTTGTGAACTTCTTTAAAGAATTTAAATAAATTCATCAAATACGATTTCTTTTCTTGAAGGCATGCTGAATCTGCTTGATTTAATATGTTTTGTAATGCTCTGCTGTTACATCCTTATATCAGCATTTATATGGAAAATCGTTTTAAATTTCTTATAAAAATATAGTCACATCGAATTGCTTTGCTTCATTTCATTCTGACTAAAAACATAGTTAATTCCTTCTGCCTGGTTAATGTATCAATTTACCTTTGCTGTAAGAAGTTGAGGAAAATAAACAGCATAGAATTGCAAAGACTTGCCAATATGTTTGAGCTTCTAATTAGATACTCCCATTTAAAAGCAGATAAAATGTGTGATAAACCAGAATATGGATGAACATGAAATATCCGTCTATTCTATTTCTTGGAGGAAATGTTCACTGTCACACATTCTGCAGTCAAAAGGAACTTTAATTACATAAATCTGATATGTTTTAAAGTTTTAACTGCTTAGGACTGTTAGTATTCTATTTTTTGTCAGTTAGTTGACACAGATTTTGTTTGTGTTCTCAGTGTGAGGTCTGTCTATGCTATAGAACTTTTTTTTCATTTTATTTTTTTCATTTATTTTTAATTTTATATCTGGTATAACCTCTCATGAAACTTTGGCTACCAGCATTGGTACTTGGAATAAATTGTATTGTAATTTACAACAGTTCGTTCACGCTGTTATCAGCACTCTGGTTGATAAGTCACTGAAACTTTGGCTCAAGATTTCCATAACTCATTGATTTTTTTTTTAAACTTTTGTTTGAATAGATACTTCCAATGTTTCTCAAAGTTTTAAGCTGCAGATAAGTGTATTTTTCTTGAGATTCTATGAAAGCTTTGAATGAGGTGTGTCTCATCATGAGTATGCAGCAATAGGAAAATGCATGCTATATGAGAATTTTATTTTTGTCTTTGTCAGTGAATGTTCATTGTTTAAGGCTGACTTAGCTGAGCTTAAGTTTATTGAATTTCTCTTCAGATTATTTTTGTTCACAAAAATCTTTGATCTTGCTGACAAATACTGCAAGCATTTGAGGTTTAGGACACTGAATAGAAAGTGGCTGGACTATATTCATAACTACAATCTGAAAGGTGGATGGACAAGTTTATATAGTTTTAGATTGTATTAAGAGGGATTAACTAGAGGGAAAATGGTTATAATGACTTTGTGCAAGATTATTAGTAAGGCTACATTTGGATACTTTGCACAGGTTTGAGTTGTTCACTTTGGTAGTGCATTGTGCCTTTGGATGAAGAGCAATACAGGGCATATATGGTGACTACTGAAAGTAGACTTGAATTATATCAAAAAGTTCCAGAATTACGTTCTGTCTGTTGAAAAGGTTGGTGATATGATAGATACATTCAAACTGATAACAGGGATCCATAGCTTTATTCCTGTTGGTAGGTAAATAAGGATGAGATTATATCAAACATAAGTACAAGAAATAAGTGGAAACTCCTTTTTAGAGTTTTGCCACTTTGAATGTCTCGCCATTAATGCTGAATTGGTTATAGCACTCAAAAAATACTTAATGATTCATTGAATAATATAAAAAGGATATATGGAGAAAGAAATCATATGGGATTTATATGCAGGAAAACAACAACTGTAACTGAGCAAGCTAAGGGCATAGTTTGATATGAATATCTGTTCTTTGATAAAATCTGTTTCTATAACTGAAAGTACAAAATTATTTGTACATTGAAATTAAATTCCATCTTCACTTGTTGTTTGTTACTTGATAGCATTATCTTTGATATTACTTAAAATTTCTTTTTATTTTAAATCGAAATGACATTCACTGAAATGCTTTATAAAAAATTATCAAATAAATCATTATTCCAAAGAACATGTGATTTGTAGAAGTGCTTAACATTTGTAATTTGGCTTTTTTAACAAGGTTGCAAAATTCTGTTCTTAGCAGCAACTCTGATGTTTCAGAATTCTGTTAAATAAGTGCAAATATCAGTTTACTCGGATTTAGCTTGGAGATGTGTGGTGAAGATGTTCATTTCTTCTACTGTACAAAATCGTTAAAGTGCAACTCAATATTTTATAGCAGTTGGTAGTCTGATGTTACAGGAGTTACATTGAAGGTTTACAGTTAAGTGTTTAGAAAATTAAAACAAAATTTAGAACCAAATATCAAGATGCACATAATCTAAGCAAGGGTATTTTCATTTTTAGAGTTGTAGTCGTAGAGTCATACTGCATGGAAGCACACCCTTCAGTCCAACCAGTCCATGCCGACCATGATCCCAAACTAATCTAGTCCCACTTGCCTGCACTTGGCCCATAACACTCCAAAGATTTCTTATTCATGTACATATCTAAATGTCTTCTAACTGTTGTAACTTGTACCCACATCCACCACTTCCTCTGGAAGTTCATTCCACACATGAGCCATGCTCTTTATTTTAAAAAGAAAATTGCCCCTCATCTTTTTAAAATCTTTCTCCTGTCACCTTAAAAATATGCCCCCATTCTTGAAACCTCAGTTTTGTTATGAAATGTACAAAATCCATCCAAAGTGCTCACTTGTAAATTTAAGATTGTTGTGATTGTACAATGTACCATGGCTCATGTCAATTTTAAGTAGCTGTCCAGGCATAGTCATAAATTCATGATGAGTGTTTAATTCTTTGAGCCTGCAGCGTTTGTAGGAGTAAGTTCAGGTATATGAAGACAATCACACTGATTCTTATTTAAGCTTCTGAACACTATTGAAAGTTTGTTGGAAATTGATTGTCTTAACTGAATATATTAGCAACAGCAAATAAGAAAGATTGTTATGGAAAATGTAAATCACAGCTGACTGTCCCATTGGAATTATAAATGGCTTAATAAAGCAGTGCCTATGCAATCCATCCTTGAATATCTTATTTAAATTGAAGCAATTGTGAATTATAAATCAAAAACAGAAAATAAGTAAATTGAACTTGGTATTTTATCATTAAAGAACTAAGCTAATTTAAATGTGGCTGGCTTCTTACTGAAGAAATCTGTTAAGAAACAAGTTGTATGCATTTATACTTGTGACGGTTAATAATGTGAGTAATAGCGATTGTTGCATCTCTTCAATGAGGACTAAGTTATAGCAATATTCTCAACATTTACTTATTTTGGACTGAAAAATGATGAAGCAAAAAGGTGAAATACTTGGTTGATGCATTATGGTGAAATTCAAAGACATATATGGAAACAACATTTGCACAGTATGTTCTTGAGCTGTGCCCACAGCAAAAATTGCCAAGGTAATATGTGACAAACTAAATTATCATCTGAAACAAGTTGATCTTGTCAGTTAGTACATACCTCCCACCAATGCTGTGTAATATCCATGCATTTATTTGTTTTGGTGGTCAAAATAGCATGTGTGTCATTCACTCATAATAGAAATTACATATTCCATATATTTTATTTTTTAATCTCATTGACATATCAAGTTCAACCTTAATCCCATATCTGTTACAATTAGTATTTTCATTTTTTAAAAAAGTGATTAGAAGATGGATTGTAATCCACATTTCTTGTTCCTTGCTTTCTCTTTGAGAGAATATTTCAGTCTGATTGGTTTCCCAATGACTTCACTTTCTGGACAGTACAGATAAACAAAAGACAAAACTAACATCAAATTTGAGGAAATTGACACTAGCACCTGCTAAATCTTTGAGGGCTTTTTTTTAAACGGGACAAACACTGCTCCTTTGCTGCTGACCACAAATCCTGATCCTCGTGTTTGTCGATCCTTGTGAACCTATCAGCTCAGTCCAAGAATCCAAGATGGGACTTCAAACTTGGGCAAAAGAAATAATTGATATGTCTGTTTTGCTGTTAGTCCACCATCCAAGCAAGTTGTCTAGTATTAGTAGCATCAGAAAGTAATACACAGAATAAGTTTCATTAACAATCTGGCTACAGTAATCTGCCCTAATCTGAGCAATGCACATCACAGAGGGAGCCAGTATCGATCTCATACAAAAGGTTGTATGCCTCAAAGACATTTTACATATATGTTGCAGCTAAGCCACTTGTAGAGTGCAGTGATGCCACAAACCTGACTTGGAGAGGAAATTTCAGGGGATGATTTTTCCATGCATCTGCTGCTCTTGCCTTCTAGGGTGGGACATTCATGAACTGAAATAGTTTGAAAAGGAAAAAAATGCCAATTTAAAATGGCTACAGTAGTCATCTGACCACAATTTAAGCCAAATTGCATGAAACTATCAATAAATAAAAGCTTGTCTGAACTGAAATATTTTTATCAAAAGAGACTGAAGGCAGAGAGGCATGAAGAAATGTATATCTCTTCTTTTGATCTGTTTTTCTTCTCAATCTGTTCAGACAATGTTATTACACACCTATAGAGCAGGTGGGACTTGAACCAAGAGTAGAGACGCTAATACTGCTCCATAAGAGGACTCATCTTTTGATTTCCATCTATATGATCAGCTTCACATGTTAAAAATGAAAAACACCATCTGTAATTATCCAGTTTGGAAACCATAAACACAGTTTTTTGAAATTTATTCATGGTACTTGGGCATCGCTGGCTGTCCAGTATTTATTGTCTGTCCCTAGTTACTCTTGAGAAGGTGGTGATGAGCTGCTTTCTTGAACTGCTGGGGTTCATGTCCTGTAGGTAGACCTACAGTGCCTTGAGTTCCAGGCCTTTGACCCAATGACAGTGAAGGAATGGCAATACATTTCCAAGTCACGGTGGTGAGTGACTTGAAGGGAAACTTGCTGGCAGAATGCACAAACCATCTGCATTTTATGAAGCTGTGTTTGGCAGAGCAGGGTAAATCGAACTGGAGAAACTCCTATCTCTGGTCCCTCAGCAAAAACAAAATCCAGTGACAAAGCAAATTGAAGAAATGTCCGAATGCCAAGAATGTAAACATATCTACAATTTTCCTGGTTGCCCATCATCCAGGACATCTTAACTGACCATGGTCTCAGATTAAAACCTAACACCTAACATATTCTGTAAAAGGACTTTAAACTGCATTTTTAAAATCTTTTTGTACTGAACACTAGGCCCTTTTAACTTCGTACTTGTGTTGGTATATTCAATGTCTAAGTTTTATTAGAAAAGCTCAGCAGTTGTGGCAGCATCTGTGAAGAGAAATCAAAGTTAACATTTCAGGATTCTGTGGAAGGGTCACTGGACTCGAAATGTTAATTTTGATTTCTCTTCACAGATGCTGCCAGACCCGTTGAGTTTTTCCAGTAACTTGTTTTTGTTTCTGACTTACAGCATCTGCAGTTCTATCAGTTCAAGTTTTTGAATTTTTTTTTCAGAATTAGCAAGTAATAAAGTTGCTCTTCCTTGAGTAAACCTTATAATTGGGTCTTTATTGTTTCTGGTGAAGTAGTTTGTTGCATTTTGATGGAACTGAAGTACAGCTTATGTTATGAAGAATTTAAAACATCTCCTTTTCTGCTGACATGGGAGGTTGAAAAGAGTAAAGTTGATTTACCCCCCCTCACTTGGTTGTAATGCTCATTTTTATTTCTAATCTATGTCTCAAGATCAAACTGTATGATCCACCTAACTGCTAAGTCCTGATATCTCAGGAGGAAAGTCGTGTTTGATGTTTGAGATGGCCCACATTGTAAGCCAGTTCTTCCAGAAAAAGAGAAAGAAATTCAGCAGGCTTGAGTTATTTGGCACTAATGACGTATGCATTCATCCATATTATGCTGTAATTGAGTATCTCAATGAAATATTTCAACAACATTTATTGTCCAAATTAATAGACAGCATGATCAACTGGGGATGTTAGTATAGATTTGAGAAACTGAAACCCATCTCTGGTTGTCATTCAAGGAGAGAAAATTGTAAGGAACTATTGGCAGTGTAGATGCTTGTTGCTTAGATTACATTCCCTACAGTGTGGAAACAGGCTCTTCGGCCCAACAAGTCCACACTGACAACATTTCCCTCTGACTAAAGCACTTAATGCTATGGGCAATTTAGCATGGCCAATTCACCAGGCCTGCACATCTTTGGACTGTGGAAGGAAACCAGAGCACCCGGCGGAAACCTACGCAGATATGGGAAGAATGTGCAAACTCCACACAGACAGTCGTCCGAGGCTGGAATCGAGCCTGGGTCCCTGGTGCTGTGAGGCAGCAGTTCTAACCACTGAGCCACGTGCCACCCCTTGTTCTTCACTAGGTTTTCTTTTTAATTAGTGAAGTTTGCTGGCAGTTATCAAATACAAGCCCAAGTTTTTGTCATGACACCTGTGGCAAACATGGCTGAATATCTCTTTTTCACCTTGGTGGGATGGGATGAGTCCATTGTTCTTGCAAGAGCATTTCATGAAGACAACTGACCATTTATCAGATTTTAGATTCTGTGGAACCCAGAGTGTGGAGAATAGACCAGATAAGAACAGATTTGTTCTTGGTGCATTTCTTTTGGATAGCCAAGGTAACCCTTTGGAAGAGCTGAGGTACCATTCTGGATATGTCCCAGGACACCTCTGGGGTGGTTTCAGGGATCCTTTATGTGGGAAAGAATGAATCATGTACCCCTTGGGATTATTTACTGTGGAGAAAATTGTGCATAAAAGGTGCAAAGACCCCTTGGATGTGACAAGGTCTTTTTTAAAAACAAATGAGAGTGTTTTTCTCAACAGAATGTAGTCTGCAAAATAGAATTTTCAGTGATAAATGCTGGGATGTCCACACTGTCCACCTCAGATCATTAGGCCAATGGGCTGAGGAATGGCAAATGGAGTTAAATTTATATAAATGTGAGGTATGGCATTTTGGTAAAACGACCAAGGGCAGGATTTACACAATTGATGGTAGGGCCTTGTGTAATGTTGTCAAACAGAGAGACCTAGGGGTTCAGGTAGACAGTCCTTTGAAAGTTGCTGCCTTCATCTCTCAAACTGTTGAGTATAGGAGTATAGGATGTCATGTAAAAGTTGTACAGGACTTTGGTGAGGCCACTTTTGGAGTACTGTATACAGTTCTGTTCGCTCTGCTATTGGAAGGATATTATTAAATCGGAGAGGGTTTAAAAAAGATTGACCAGGATGTTGCCAGAACTGGAGAATTTGAGTTATAAGGATAGGCTGGGACTTCTTTCACTGGAGCACAGGAAGTTGGGGGATAACCTTATAGTTATTTATAACATCATGATAGGCACAGATAAGGTAAATAGCAAAGATCTTTTCCTTAGGGTGGGTGAGTTCAAAGCAAGGGGACATATTTTAAGGTGGGAGGAGAAAGATTAAAAGGGATCTGAGGGGCAGCATTTTCACACAGTGGATGGTTCTTGTGTGGTATGAACTGCTAGAGGAAGTGGTAGAAGCACATGCAGGTACAACATCTAAAAGGCATTTGGATAGGGCTGGAATAAGAAAGGTTTAGAGAGATATGGGTGAAACGCAGGCAAGTGAAACTACTTTAGTTTGGGTATGTGGTCATTATAGACTAGTTGGATCGAAGGGTGTTTTTTTGTCCCTGCTGTACGAATTTGACTCTATAACAGGTATCCTCCTCAGTTTGTCCTAGGTCACCTGGCCGGACCTCCAGTCCTGCACCCCTAAATTGCAAATGGAGAGAGTGGTTCGTCATTTTTAAAGTGAGGGTGAAAGAGCCAGGATTCTTCCTAGTTAAAAAAAAAAATCAGGAGTGTAATGTGTAGTGCCAATGATGTATTTATTATCTTCTGAACAATGCTGAAATATTGTTAGCTAACCAGAAGGAAATGAATATTCCCTGTGATCAAACTACTGCATAAAGTAACACTTTGAGCATTTTAAAAAAATTTTGTCTAGAATCCTCGGATATTGGTACTGATGCAAAACTCTAGAGATAGCAGTCCATTTCTCTACCTTTTGTGTGGAAACAGCAGTCCATTTCTCTACTTTCTGTGTAGAAATAACAGTCCATCTTTCTACTTTTTGTGCTTCACATATCTTCTAGTCAAACCGGTATGCTGCCGAACCACTGATGTCACGGAGTACTTTTTCCCTGACTTGGGAGAATGGTGACTTTCATACCTTACAGTCTGTTGCCTGTTATTCTTTAAATTTCAGTGTAAACAAATAGTAAAATCTAATGTATTTCAGCTCCTATAAACCTGTCACTGCTTTTCATCACTTGGCTGGATTGCAGGCCTTAAAACATAACTGGGAATGCAAGTAGACTAAATAATTGTGTTATTTATAATTCCATGTGGGCTGGATTTGATTTTCTACTCTCAACTTTTGTCAGTTAAATCACTTTATAACTTTTCTGAAAAGATGGTGTCATTTGTGCTCATTGTGTAGACATAAGTATTAATATGTGACGATATGCATAATATTGTTAGTAATTTTAGTTTGACTTAGAATCTGTTAGTAAAATATAAAATATTTTTCACCATGCTTTTTTGATAACATCTAATCTGCAGCAGTTGGTCTAAAATCCAAAATATTACAAACATAAAATATTGGTTGATTATTAATCATTCCAATTAATTGTTTTGCTTTCTTTCGGTTTTTAAAAAACCTCAAATATGTTCTAACTAAATATCTTTAACTCTGGAGTTGCATTGCAGGGAAGTGGTATCATAACTTATTCATTATTTTTCTCCTTATTTTAATAGAATAGTTTATTCTTAGCAAAATATTTTATCTACTCAATTGTATAGAATTTTAAATAAATGTCATAAGATTGTACACTAGTATTGCATAGTGTGATTTCAGGGCATTTTGAGTTTAGTTATCGAAAAATGACATACTTATTTTGAGAAAAGAATATGATTGGAGAAGAACATATGTGCAGTGGTTGGAGCAAGGGATGAGAGCAAACACCAAAGGAACTGAGCTAAGTAGGTTTCAGAATTTTAAAGGAGAATAAGGTGAGCATTTGCCTCAGGAGGGAGAATGACAGCAATTGGAAATTAAATAGGCATGGAAAGAATATTAACAAATTACCATAAATGTGAAAAATGAGCTTAAGAACAGGCAGTCATGTCATTTTTGAGGTAATAATAGAATAATTGTGGATATGGCCACATAATTGCTTTTGAGAGTTTGTTGTCTAGTTAGCTGATTTATAATGCCTCACAATGCAGTTGAGTTCTTTGAGCATACAAAGGGATGCAGGCTGCGTCATGCATAGAGATCTGAGATTATTTAACTCTGGTATTAGGTTCCATGTTTGCTAGTTTGTCCATGAAGTACTAGGACACTCCTCATGTATTTTGTTAAGTTGGGAGTTGAAGGTGGAGTAAAGAAACAGGAAGTTTGCTTTTAAAATTGTATGACAAATTGAAATTGAGTTTTTAGTGAATAATAAATTGAGTCTTTATGATTTATATAATGTAGTGGGTAGGAGAAACTGCTTTGACAGCTATGTTTCTGAAATGCTATCTGTTCAGTCTGTGGCTGTTTCCTGGATCAGCTTTATACTTTTTCAAATGTCATTTTGTGTACCAATTTAATGTTTGACAATTAACTTGCAACACAATCTCTTTATGGATAAAAAAATGGCCATGCTGACTAATATAAAAAGGTCAGCAGAAATTAGAATCAAGAAGTCAAGAATAATGACCACATTTAATCCAAATGTATTTATTACTTATGGTCTTGCATTAGCACTGTTTGGTTTCCCACTGGAACTAAAACTATAGTCACCAACTCCGCTGGATAAATGTCTGTGTGTATATATGTATATATTTATGTATATTTAAAATATATGCAGGGTATGTTAAGTGTACTTTGTAGTTGTAACTAAAATATCTGCACATCTTCAAAAAAGATCAACCTACATTTAAAGCACTTCAAACTGTACATAAAGGAAATCTAGAATGGATGTATTCAGGAACTGAAAATGCTGACTGGACAATACCCAATGATCCTAAGTGGTCATAAAAAGCAAAATACTTCTCTCCTCAGATGTTGTCTGACCTGTTTTCTGGATTCATCTCGAGCTGTTGTTATGCTATTGCTTTAAATACGAAAGCAATGTCAGTTCTTTTGCATGACTTAGGATCTTCCTGAGTTAGTAGGAGAATAAATCTCGTAATCCAATGTAATTTAACTATCATTGGGAGTCTTTTGAATTTGCTGAGTCAGTTCACCAATTAGATAGTGTGGCATAAGGCCTTCCAAACCCTGGTGCAACTTCTGAGGATATCACAGAGCTACACATCTTTGAAGATAGATTAATCCTTATCTGAAGAAACAATAAGTCAGAACTATTTTATATGATTACCATGTATAATAGAATTTATTATTAATGAACTTTATAATGAAGTGTGATTCTGAATTCAAAGCTTGTGGATGTTACTTGAATTTGCTTTCTCTTTGCTAAGTCTGTCTCAAACTGTGGCATCAAATTGCATTATAAAATATGGTGCCTGGAAGATCATGACAGCAGTGAAGATCAAGAAATGGACCCAAGATCATCTGGAGTAGGGAAAAATTCAAAAAGAGACTTTTTTTTAGGATATTATCAATACAACTTGAAGACCAACTAGTAATTCACCAGCCGATCAGCTGCTGTGAGGAAAGAAATCTAAATAGAAAACTCAACCAGAACAAGTCTCAAAGAGCCTTTTACAGTCAGAAATAAATGACTTAATACACAAACATATTATTATAAAGATGCATTTACTAAGGTCTGTAAAAGGTGTGAACTTTCAGTCAGAGAATAATTGGACCTGGGAGTGCAGAAGTAATGGTCTCAGTTTTAAAATCAAGCATTTCTGGTTCCATCATGAATTCCTTTGTCATTTTATAATGAAAATAACTTATGTATACTTGTCATGTAATTATGGTGTCCAGTCAATGATAATAGTGCATTGATTTCCCTTGAGAATGGAGTTGGGGAGGGAAGTGTGTAAATATAATTTCCATAAACTGTTTCCATTGTAAATGTGGACTTGGTAAGTTTTCATGGAAAAGTTTGTGCAAACAAAGGATTAAGATGGATATGTAAGTACTTCATTCCTGTTTTGCTCTATTCCTCCATTTTGGAGGAGCATCTAGATTAATCACAAGTTCCAGTTGCAAAATGGGATTGTATAGTGATTTTATTTCTTCTTCTTATAAGTAACTCTATTTAAATAATGAGGTTCTAACCTCATTGATAAAAGACTATCCTGACTTGAACACCTCTGAAGGATTCAGCAGTCAGTGGTAATAGCATATAGTTTGTTTTTGTATTAACATTTTTATTATCTGTTTCATTAGTTTTTTGTTTCATTGCTTTGAAGCAATACTTTTGTTGAATTCAAAAAAAAATTATTAATTGGAGAATGCACCTCAAATATGTCTGTCCTCAACTTGTTCGTAATGTTTAAGCATTTATAACCATTGTATGTGAAACACAATGAGTGTCAATAGTTCAGTGTGATGTTACAAAATGATACCAACTATTGATCTATTCATACAGGAAATGAATTCTCAAACTTTTAAGCTTTAATTGCTGAAATTGTGCCCTTCTGTAACCATAGTTCAATTTCATTATCCACAACTGGGCAGAATATATGTATATTTAAGGCTGAGATGTTTGATCAGTTGGGAAATCAAGGGTTACAGGGAAAGGGCAGGAAAGTGGACTTGAGGAAGTCAGATCAACCATGATCCTATTGAATAGCGGAGCAAGCTTTCGGGGCTGTATGGCCTCCTCTTCTTCCTATTTCTTACGGTCTAACTAGATTGTTCCCCTTCAATGCTGAATGGTACTACTGTCTCTATTCTTGGCCCATATTTTGCAGTAAAAATAAGACTGTTGTGTTTTTACAGTACCTTTAACATGGTAGACTGTCTCAAGACATTTTACAGGAGTGTTATTCAAACCATGAAGTGATGGCACTGTGGACATTCAGCCCATCATGTGTATGCAGAAATATTACACCAAGCAATGGAGATTTAAATAATTTAATTTGCATTGGATGATCTTGAGATTTTCTTGAAGGCTTCATAGTGGAATTTCAGTGGAGGCCTTGATACTGATCCTGTAGTCCATAAAATTTTCATAGATTTCAAAAGTCTTGAACACGCATGATTAGATATTCCTGAGGGAGATGATGGTAACTAATTTGCTAGCAGTGTCCATAGGCTCAACACTGTGAGTGAACAGGGCAGAGGTTATCAAGATTCGCTCCCAGAGGTTGCACTGGTAAGGAAGAAAATATAAGAGGGCAGTTCAAGTATCCGTTCCTATGGAGGCAGTTTTGAAAGTCTTAATGGGCCATTTGGAGGATCACATAAGAAGCACAACGGGAAACTGCTAGATATGTCAAGTCTGATATGGGAGTCTTAAGGTTAAGGAATGTTTTATGATTGGGATAAATCCATTACTCTTTCTCACCCCAGCTAATCCACTGGAATGGTCCTCATTTCTACACCCTTAAGCCAATGGATATGTGGTTTACATCTCTCCACCTGTTGTTTCACTTTCCACCTTAAGACGTTTCTTAAACTTTACCTCTTCTGACCTACTATCTCCATATGTGGCTCAGTATCATTATTATATTGTTGTACAATGCTCCAGTAAAGTTTTTTTTAAAGTTGCTATATAAGTTGTTAATGTCCGGATTTGGGAGAAGAGAGAAATGAAAGGAATCAGAATGACAAAAGAGAGAGGCTCAGAGGAGTTAAAAGGAAAGTTTGAAAAGGGGGATGAAAAAATGAAACTTGAGGAAAACTCAAGTTTCACAGAGTTGGTTATGCAGCATTTATTAGAAGAGAGATTTTGCTTGTATGTAAGAAATAAACGGGAGTCCATAAAGTTGGGATTGCACTCTTTCTGCAATATTGATGAACTGCTGCCCCAGTTCAGAGACAGGCATGATAGATAAATGAAGTGCAGAAGCTACATAAAAGACAGCACATCAACGATGCACTGGTGATGGTATTTTCATAGGAGTGAAGATCCAGAATTGGGCAGAATCAGTTACTCCTCAGAAACATTGGCAATTGTCATAAGATCCAGAAGCAGCAAAGAAAAGAATGTATGCTAAGGATCATGAATCTTGGGCCAGGAACCAGATTGTCAGTGAGGCTGAAGGCAAGTTGGCTAATCAGAGGCTTAGCAGGAAATAGTGGTGGAGAACCAAGCTAAATGTCAACCAAAGTCACTTTAAAATTTAGGAAACAGATCAGAGATGAGTTGCAGCTGAGTCTTATGCTGTAGCCCAGACTAGGGGGTGTGTAGTCTTGATCTCCAGATAAGACCAGAAATTTTGAAACAAAGTTTGAGAAAAAGATCTGCAAAGAAAGCAAGGAGCAGGCACGATCTAGAAGTGAGCAGTGATGGGTAAAGTTAGCGGTTAACTCGTAACTCAGGCTAAAATGTTAATTGTCAGAACCGGATGAAATTTAAGTTAGAAGAGAGGAGACTGGGCAGGAAGAGTAAAGGATGACAGTGGAAAGCCAAAGATATAGATGCAAAGTAAGGAACTCCCCAGGGATAAACTGCCCAGCAGTCATTTTGGAAGTATCCTGTCAATGCTCATGATTACTAAAGATTAAATTGAGCACAACTTGCGGAAGCCACACAGCATGAAAATCAGGAAACATGCTATCTGACTTGCCTTGCTCCTCCAGGCTTTCTATGTACAAAGCCTATAGCAAGTCTATGGATGAATGTAAGTCATGAATGACTTCCATTTATTATTTAGACCTTTCAGTTCATTCCTCCTTACTATCCTTCCAGGCATCCTCCTTGTCTTCAACTTGTATTTTCTCTGTCTGCTTAAATATCCCTGCAGATCTGCCCCCTTCTGCAGCCTAGTTGTCACCAAAACATCTGTTCCATTCTACTCCATCTTTTTGAAAAAGACGTCCATCAGGTATCTTGGTTGTTTTTAAAAAATGGTTTAATCACAGTTGAATAGAATTTGAAATGTACGCACAAACATTTTAAACATAGAAGCTTTCAGAAATATGTATTAAAATAATACAAGTAACTACAATTGGAAGAATAAATATTCTGAATACAGAAATTAAGGGAAGCCACTCAGAAGTAAAATAGATGTTCTGCTGTGGTACTGGGCACAAGCAAAGGACAGAGGAGATTTGGTTAGATAATGGAGATACGTTGAATGAAACAGAAAGCTTTAAAAAAGTTGTAAACAAAAAGAGTCTTGTGAGCATCTACATTATCCAAAAACCATAAAATTAGTATGGCCCACTCAGCAATACAAGTCCCTTTATTATTAGACAAATTACACAACCTTTATAGGTTTTTTTGATTTTAGGAATAATATATTGAAATCATTTTATTTATCTGTAACCAGCATCATAAGATCAATGTTATGCTGGGAATTGATTCATCAGAGTTATTTTTTGGATGCCAAAGAAATTTACCTAGAGACTGTACAAGTCTGAATAAACCATTGCAATTAGCAGAAATCATCACAAACAAGCACCAACCCTGGACTAATAACAACTTAAACTTAATGAACACTATCCTAAATATGCTGTTTGGAACTTAAATTGAATTGACTTCTTTCTCTTGATTTTATAATGGTTAACTTTAAAAGAAAGCATTTGCAGCCTCAGCCCAGATTGGATTTAGTGATCTATACTGTTCACCCTGTGTTGCCATTGTGTCCAGTTCCTGACTCCCAACAGCGTTAGTCAAAATAGACAGGTTTGGGTTACTTACTATAAGAGGCAAAGCATTCAACCAGAATATAATTGAGTCAATCTATATTAGTGTAATGAAATAAGTGAATGGGGCCACAAAGTCCTTGACTACATTTATCAAAAAGAATCTACTGGTGTCCTCTTTCACAGAAAAGACTGAATTTTAATAAATTGAGGCACTGCCTTGCTTCAAGATGAATTCAGCTGGAGTTTAATGAAATTCTTCTGCTTTATATTGCAATGTGTTCAAGCCAATGGAAACCATATTGAGAAAGTATTATATTTAAGTTTAATAAAAAAATTTCTTCAAGAATAACTGACGTAGAATCTATCTGGTGACAAGACTGTGATACAATGTAATCCACTTACAGTAATTCAGTTTTTGCAACACTTATTCATATTTCTGTTTTTGTAATGGGCCTGTTTTTCCAATAGGTTTCTATTTTGTTTGAATCAGTAGTTGCCATTCCTTATTATTAATTCTCATTTATTAAGGCTGACTAGAAAACTTCTGTTCATAGAATTGCATTTCTCTGTATTTTCACTGTTGACTATCTGGAAAAGAAACATGCTAAGACTAGAATCTAAAAATACTTTTTTGCATATTTTGGCTTTCCTCAGATCTGGGTAGCTGACACAGGTGCGGGTGGAATGTTCTTGACATGAATTGTGTTTAATGATTATCTCGAGCAAACTTTCAGTGTTTGTTAGAGAAATTGATTGTTTTCAAATTTTAAAAATTCAATCATAACTATATTAAAATATTTTGTATTGTTGTCAGGTACTTATCCAAAATCAATTCTTGAATGATCCATAGTTTCCTCCAGATGAGCAATGGTAAAATTAAAACTATTGCCTTCAGCTCCCAATAAAATTAAAACCGTTGTTTTCAGCCTCTGATTCCATTCTCTGTCCCACCCACTGTTTCGGGCTCAACCAGACTGCTCATTTTGAGCTGAGTTCCCAACCCATGTCTTCTTTATTATTAAGAAAGTGTACTTCCATGACTCTAACTTTGTCACCTCCACCGCTGACTAATCTGATGTTAAAATTTATATTTATGCCGTTGTCATCTCAAATCTTGATTATTCCAATTTTCTTCTGGCTGGTTTCATCTCCTCCACAGTGACTGTAAGTTTATGTTGTTTACCTTAGCCATTATTAAATTAATGTGCATGCACATTTTTCTGCCCAAAGAGGCAAATGCACTTACAATTCCCTATAAAGTGTGGTGTTTTTATCAAAATGCCATCGCATGCGATGACTGACTTAATTCTCTTAACTCAGTTTTATCATGAAGTCATTTGGTTTTGAGGTGTATCTGAGGAAAATTGAATCATGTTGGGATAAAACATATGAAACAAATTGAAAGTGAAATAAAATTGCTTTCTCATACAAGATGTATTTTTAACAGCAGTTGAGGAATAACCAACATTAAAGGGCCACCTTTGTACTGAACCCTGCTCTGTTTTCAGAGGATTACACTAATTCCTGTAGAAGAGTTTAAGCATGAATACAGTTATTCAACCTGAAAACTGAACACTGTGGTTCTGTTGTAACTGTTTTAGGCAGTGTGCCACTGTCTTCTAACTATAAACTTTTAGGCGCCAAGGAGATAAAGTGGCCTTTTCTCCCCCTCTCAAAATGCGAGTAACCTAAATTGCAGATCCATAGAAAAGAATTTCAAGATCAAAGCAGACCTTAAAGGAAGTTTGATAAAACTGTTTTATTGTCTTTGATGAGTCAAATGTTGCATTGCTTTCTGTTAAAATAGAAACTGGATGCAAAACATGAAATACCTCCTAACTGAAAACAGGTTTATTCATTTGTAGTGAAATATAATTCTTTCAAATTAAATTGTAAATCAATATATAGTGAATAATTTGATTGTGCTATGTTTGGAACAGACACTTTATTAGTTCATTCAGGATTCAAATTCTGAACTTTTCAGCTGCAAAATTTACCTGTTGAGTTCTTAATTATATACAGAACAATAAATACGAGGCCAGTAATATGATCAGATGGCACAAAGCACTATATCTGACCTTCTGCCAAGGAAATTACAGCTTTGAAGATATTTCTGTGTATCCACTGTTTTTGTAATGCATTTTTGGGCAGTATTTGGTATGATTACTGATGTTTAAGTATGAATTATATAATTGATTCTGTATAATAGCAAGATTATTAAAGTTTACAAAGTTTTCCTTCTTGCATGAATATAAACAAATAACATTTACAATATATTTTTATTTCAATTGCAATCAAATAATTTATTTTAAGTTCAAAGTTCATTTTATATTGTACTTGCTTTTAAAATCTTGTAGACCTGTCTGGCTGGTGGCAGTGTTGTAGCTGGTTTATTTTTGGCAAACTTACACATTCACTTGATGTTTTAGTGAATGTCTCTGCTTGAAACCCCTAAGTAAGGTACTAACACTGCTCTTAACATAGATTGTTTCACACTCCCTTTCGACAGCCTTCTGTTTCTGGATCTTTATCTTACTAGCATTAAACCACTCAGGATTTCTTTTCTCCTGCCATTACTGTTGTGGAGTCTGCTAAACTGCATCACTGCACTTACAGGCTTATTCTTCCTAACGGTCCGGTTTCCAGCTGCAAGAAACCTATATAATCATTAACCTTATGGATGATCCTGTCTTTCTAAAAAAGGACTATTGCAATCTGTCTCCCTGTCTTGTTGGAAACTTTGTTGTTTGGCAGCAGCCCAGTTATTTTCTGTCTTCTACTCTTTGAGGTGAATAAATCAGTGCTTTAAAAGCAAGGTTTTTCTTTCAAAGCCATCAGTTAAGTGCATGTAAACATAGTTCCAATGCCACTTCCAGAATGCAACAATGAAACTTAAACCATGTCCATCTGAACATAGATAATGTAGAAATCAAGCATAAAGCTATACATGGTTCTGTTCACATTAGAACCCAAATATCTGAAGAATAATATCATGAAACTTCATTAAATAGGAGAACATTTTACCCTTTAAAATTTGTAAGTGATTTAAATATTAGAAAGCAATTTGAACAAAGAAAGTGAAACAGCAAAATCTACACCATGTACAACATGAAACATCCATTATCAACAATCTGATTCTTGCAGAATGAATCTTTGCAAATTTGTTGACATTTCATCTTGTGCCCATTGACAGTTATGTATATTTGTATTCCAGTATGTGACATATTTCTATAACACATGCATAAAGCGAACATTTGAGAATTCCAAATTATGTGCCAATTTCCATCCAAGAGAACAGAGATCTCTATTAGCTTGGATAATTGGGATTCTCACTATGATTTTAAAACAATACAGCATAGTTTTCAGATAGCCAGATTTGAGACACTGAGTCTGTAGCTACAACAGAAAGGAGTGCTATTGTAGGAAGAAACTTTCTAACAATTTATATATAAAAAAAGTTGTTGTTGGATCTTTTATTTTTCCCATTCCTTTCTCCTCATTTATCAACCGTGTGCTCATTCCTGGCAGAGATGGCAGGCAAAGAACTGGCTTCTAATAATTTATTCCTCCAGCTGTTCACGTGTATGCTGTAAGATTTGAGAGAGAAGTTGGTGAGACTTTGTTCAGGTTTTCCTTTATTCCTTGCAAGACCTAGCTGACCACGTAAAGCTCCACTTGTTTTGGGAACCTGGAATGTCGTGAACTTTGTATGTAAATTATTTGCAGCTTTAAGTTTAAAAGAAAGTATCTTTTCTTTAAGTTAAGGTATCATGTACAATAACACCACACTAATAAAAATGCTACAGTTTAAAGATGCTTTAGTTTCATCCTCTTGTGTACAAGTTATTACAACCTATAGCTTTTGTATGTTTTAGTGCTTTTTTTCTCAGTTATTTGTAATACTTCACTGTATTTTGTTTTTCAAAATCACTTGGTTTTTGTGTAATTTTTCATCCAGGGCATGTTTTCCATACAGTGGGATAAATCGATTTTTCTTCTTAATATTGTGTAACTTATGGCCAGTGTTTTTTTTTGCTTTTGTTTCTTAGGGTCAATACCATCCATCTGATTTGCTGTGTCCAGAAACGTATGCCTGGGTACCTATTGAAAAGTGTTGGACAAAGTTAGACCAGTCTAAATACAGTCGTCTCAATGAAGACATAAATGCAGGTAGGTTACAGCCTAGTGGCATTGGTAAATCAAGCTACTATGGAGTATTATCTTCTTACTAACTTCACTGTTCTCATACCAAATAAATGAATAGTGCAATATTAATACTTATGAAGGAATTTAAATCTCTGTTTTGTTTGTCTGCATATAAATATTTTTGTAAATAATTTTATAGTGGATTTATTTACACCCACTTTGATATAGCAATGAAGTCTTCATAGAATCCCTACAGTGTGGAAACAGGCCCAACAAGTCCACACCGACCCTCCGAAGAGTAACCCACCCAGCCCCATTCCCCTACCCTATTACTCTACATTTCTCCTGACTAGTGTACCTAAGCTACACATCCCTGAACGCTATGGGCAACTCACGTAACCTGCACACCTTTGGACTGTGGATGTAATCCAAAGCACCTGGAGGAAGCCCACACAGACATGGGAATGTGCAAACTCCAATCAACTCAGACCGGAATCGAACCTGGGTCCCTGGCGCTGTGAAGCAGCAGTGCTAACCATTGAACCTTTATTGAATAGAGTTTATTCTTCATTCATTAATCCACAATCCATCTAGTTTTAAGTCTAGCAATTCCATTGGAAAATAACAGTTCATACACTTTATCAAATAACATAGTGTCATTTCATCTGAGATGAATAGGGCAGAACAGGTGGGGTGTCATAGCTTAAGTATGTGGGAATTCCTGGACAACCATAGAAATGACTTAAAAACTATAGGCCAGAATAGATCATTCAACCCTGGGAACCTACTCCACCATTCAATATGATTATGGCTGATCATCCATCTCAGTGCCAACTCTATCAACATTAAGTGTCTGCAGCTCAAGGACCTTTGGCTCAAACCTGTTTGGCTGGAGTCCGAGATGCAGACATTCCAGCACTGTGAGTCATCAGAGACGGGGAGAGTTATCTGGGCACTGAACAGGAGTCTTTCTGTCCTCCAGGCAGGGAGAATAGCAGTGAGCTATGTTGAGACAGCTCCCTAAGTTATGCTACTGTGAAATTTCATCATGAAATGACCAGAAGGACAAGTGAGCAGATATTTCAGATAATTAATGCCCTATAATTCATTATTTTCCTATGTGCACATTGTTTGCTGACAGTGGCATGGTCACTGCTACTTAGGGTGACTGTCACCTTCATGAAGACTGCCTTGCAGGTTATTAGAGACAGAGGGAAATGAGGGCGCGGTTTGTCCTCCTTAGCCCCACTAGATTGCCCACTGGGGTTTGCTTACATTATCCTTATGATTTCAATTTTTTTTGCTTGCTTTTCTGAGGCCTCAAAATGGAGATGCCCTACTTGAATCTGCAGTGCCTACTGTTCCTAGTGGGCTCATTACATCTTTAGAGTTGCTGGCCCTCTGATTAGACCAGTAGCATTTACATCCCCTCCACTGGCTTTACTTGAATCGTGAACATCGAGGCAACCAATTGCGAGACTTCTTTGTAAAGAATGCTGGGATGACTCCATCTGGTTCTGACTTTGGTGTCCCAAAGCCTGCAATAAACTTCAGCTTAGGTAAACTACTATTTTATAGGTGGCCAATGTTTAGGAGCAGGAATGTGTGACAAGTTAAAAAGAGACATGGCCAGTGTTTAGGGGCAGGAGTGTGTGACGATAACAGACTCCAAGATGTAGTGGACGGAGGCAACATCTGGCGGTTACAAGATACTTGCTGGATGGGTGGATGAAAATGAGCAGTGCATAACAAATTGACCATGGTGCAGAAAGCCCCACAAATGGTGTTACTAAAGACAACTGGAGAAATAAAAGAAAGACGGATATTTATTTGGTATAATTTGTGTCCTCAAGATATTCTAAAGCACTATAGCCAATTAAGTAACTCTGAAATGACTGCTATTTCGATATGTAAAATACGACACTCAATTTGTTCACTGCATACTGCTCCAAACAGTCATGTGGCGATGACCAGGTGATCTGTTTATGCAACTCTGATTGAAAGATAAACATTGTCCAGTACACTAGGGATAATTCCCTTGCACGTCTTTGAAATAGTGACATGGACTATTTTATGTCTGCCTCTAGAGAGACCAGTAACAGTGTGAAGAAATTGAAACTCTCAGCAATTACAGGAAGAACTATGCATAAGATTGTGTTTTAAACAAAAAGCTTTGTTTAACTGTCACACTTCACTGGGGTGGCATGTTGGAAATCAAGTCCTATTCCCAGAGTTGTCATAAAAGTTAAAAATGTTATCAAAGTACATACATTCCCCAATTTATCTGTTAGGTAGACCCAGGCTAACAAGAAGAAAAAGGACCTCATTTCTGGAATTAACAAGAACTGCAATTTTTACAAATAAACATATTCTGACCAGAGGTAAAATATATAACATACTGGTTAAAGCTCTATCCCCCGGAACGCACGGATACACGCATATCCATGCATGCAACACGTGCACACACACACTCTCACACTCACGCATACTCTCTCATTCACTCAGTCACACACACAGACACACAATGTTAAGCGTGGAAGGGTAAAAACTGGCAAAGTAATTCAATGGCCCCAGGCCACAGGTTTTGTTGAGATGATTGTTTTGCTTGCCAGGATATTCTGTTTTTAAATCTCTCTTCAGGTTCACTACACTCATTCCTACAAGTCACCAGCAATTGGTACAGTCCCTGTAAAGTCTCTTAGTTACTGATTAAAGGTCACAGTAACAGCAACTAGTGAGGCAACGGAAATTGGCTTTCTTCAGGCTTCTCGAGTAGAGAAAGGCATACCATTTACCTCTCTCTGCAGTCCAAAAGCTTCTGCCAGTATTATTCACACCGTCGAGCTGTTCAGCTACATGGAGCTAATTAGATAGTTGTCATGCTGATGGCCTTTTGTTGGAATAGAGAAGATTAAGAGCATACCCGATCATTGCTCAATTCAGCAAATGTAATGTACAGCACAGCGAACAAATGGTTCCCTTAAGATGCACATATGCACGTGACCTGGCAATCTTAGTGCAAAAATAACAAAAACCAGAGGGACCTATAGAAGCTATTTAAAATTTTGAATTAGATGCAATAATGAAAAGCCTATGTTCACTAGAGAGTAATTATTAATTACAATAAATATGCCATCACCAAGACTGTATGGGACAATAATTTAGCATCTTTTATAATGGATTGTTCGAACATGAAATGCCCTACAAAAAAAGTGCCAAACCATAATTTTCTGAAAGAGCCAAATCATTGGCTCTCTCTTAAAAAGCAGTAAAGAGACTTTAGACTGAATAGGCTCTAGTTTAACATTCTGTATTCTTTGATGTTAAAGGTGTGTTGAATTAATTTTTATTTTGTTCCCCTCATATCCTTCAATTTGTTCACTTGATTTGTGAGAAGAATTAAGAAATTTGATTTGTAATTATTAAACTCTGAGTTTACAATCAAATGCTTCTGTTTTTAACAGAAAATGAATGCAGTTTTCCAAATGCTGTAACACTATGTGGCCTAACACTATTTTTCTAATTTACTTTATTGTTACTGACTTCATTGGCAGTAATGTTTGAATTAGAAATCAAATTCTGCACATTACTTTCAAAAAGCAATGACAAAAGGCCCAGAATTTGTTGCAGTAATAACTATGAGCCTAACAGCATTTGCTGTTGTTAGAAGTCTGTCAGCAATTTCTGGCAACTGCATTTAGAATGAAATATAGAAATTCATATGAAATATGTTAGATATGCTGCTCCTCCGCAGAGTACATTGTTGAATGCAGTATTCAATGTCAGTGATGGTATAAACTAAGATATTGATAGAGCTGGCTATTTCTAAAAGTGAGAGAGTTCTGACTGTTGAACCACGTTGTTATTTCTGAGCAACCTTTTAGGTACTGAAAATACCTTTCTTTTAAACATGGTGTTTAATTCCTTTAGAAAGCAAATTAACTTTGCAGGTTTTAATTTTTTAACTGTATCTTTTAGTCTCTTTTACCATTATCTCATAATTGTAGCTATGTTCTCCAGTGTTTGTTTCACTTCTTTACATGGTGTACATGGAATTTCTGATCAATTTATTATGCATTCTGATTCATGTTTTGTGTGCCTCATTGGAGGTTCTTCAATCTGATTGTTTGAAGAGTCTTGCTGTTCCTTACGCTGTTCACAGATTCCCTAGTGTTGACACCATACAGAAACAAATACTTGATGACAGGAAAATATACTATCTAAAACCTGTCAAAATTGTGTGAATACCTGTTATGAAGGTGAATGATGAACACTGCTCTTTCATTACTAACAGGAAAACCTGAGACCATTAAATATATATTGCGTTTTGAGCACAGTTCTAATAAAATTTTGCAGTGATATCCAGCTCCAAGCACAGTCCAGAGATGTAGTTGCATAAACACTTCTGGACTTATTACAAATTGCAGTCATGCAAAAATAAAGGTGAAATATATAATCAGGTCCCAGCTAGTTTTAAACATTGAGGTCCTCTTGAGAAAGCCATCTGTTACTCATGGGTCTATTTAAGTTCTTGAAAATTGTATAAAAGTATGTGGAACTTTTATAGTGTAATGGGATTCCAAAAATAACTGCCTGGTTCTCAGAGCATCTAATGCATTGGTCAGGTATAGAGTTCTCATGCCTCTACACTTAATTCTGAATTCAAGAGCTGCTGATCATAAGCTATTTCTGATTTGCTGATCCCAGATTGGTAGTCATATTAACTGTTAATCTCAGTCAGTAACTGATTCTTATCAGTTAATTCAATCAAATATGTTTTATGAGCATTAAAATAATCAATATAGCCTACAGTCAGAGAATGGAAGTGACTATATAAACCACCTGAACTATTTTATAAAATATTAACCAGTAGTGGAATGACTTGATGTAGTTTCAATATCCAGTTGGTGTAGATCTTCTTACTTATCATTTCTTTCAACAAAGCAAATATTGTAACTTGAATGTTTTTCACAGTCGCATGTCCAGACTCCCTTGAGCTATGGCCTTTTTCTTTCTATCAAGTCCTTCTTATTTACTCTGTATGGTTCCAATTCATCAAACTGATACCGTTATTTGTTTTCCCCACCTGAAGACGAGCATTTCAGCTGAGAAAATAGACTTGAAATAATGAACTGCAGTAAAGCCCCAGACAATGGAAAAACACACTGAATAGAGAGCTTTATTGGATGTATTATTATTTATTGTTCCTAGAACTTGAAACTTTTCCTTTGGCATCTATAAGTTGAAGACAGCAGGTAGTGAAAAATTAATTATGAGATCCAGTCATCCATTCTGAATGCAAATCATATTTTGCTACAAACTGCATAATATCCTTTTCTGTTTTCACATCGGGATAGCACTCAAAGGATTGATCGACCTATCACAAGTGGTTATGTCATGAGGTTGTATTTTGTAGTATGTGCACTTATGTTAATTAATGAAATAGCAAATATTTAAAGGTTGTTAGAAACGTGAGCGGTAAACAACAACGATTTAAAAATACTGCAAAATGTGTGAACCTTTGAAGGCTGAACATTGTTATAGTTTTTCATTATCTGTATTTTCTTTTCCCTTTGTTAATTTATTTTCATTTTCTTTTCTTGCCACTGTCCAAAGTTCATGATAATTTTCCTTTAGATTTTGCTTTCATATTCAGATATTTCTATCAGTGATTCTTCCTCAGATCTAGCCGAGTGAGGTCTCACATTAATGACTCCCAAAATTTATTAGCAAAACCTGTGGAACCCTGAAATAAAAACAGAAATTGCTGGAGAAACTCAGCAGGTCTGATACCGTCTATGGAAAGACAACAGAGTTAATGTTTTGGACTCAGTGACCCTTCTGAAACTTGTATGAAACTCTGTGGTTGTCAGCTGGAGGACATGGACAATTAACCCCAAATTATTTCATAGTTTATGTAATGCCACAGATTTCACTTCATTTTCTGAAAATGTTCATGATTTGTTAGCAGTGTTTCTATGGGACTGAATTGCTGCTGTGAGATTAAATTGTACTTTTCCCCATATCATCAATTAGGAATACCACATGTTAATTGTCAGATATGATTTCAAAGGAAAATGTAATCAGCTTATTCTCACCAACCAGGGGTTCCACAACGTACTTCTGTAGTCAGTGTTTCTCTGTATTCAGCATTTCCATGTGCACCTATATCTGGAAGTGTGGTTTCTCAGGTTTACTCAACAGCTACTTGAACTTTGACTGATAACCCATCATAAAAATTTCAAATTACAAATCAAATTTTCAAACTACCAATCAAATCTAGGTCTCTGCCAGGAACATAAACGATTGGAACTGATGGCAGTCAGACCATATGACCAAGATATTGTCGTGATTTGCTGCAGCCGAGTCTTAGAAGCACAACTAGGTTTTAAAAAAAAGCAGATGTGCTTTCTTAAAGGGATGAATTTGAATGTAATGCAGCAAGGTGTTAGAACTGAGTCATTTTCCCAACATGCCAACCTGGGTCTGAGGGTCCTGCCTGGGTGAACGCACTTTCACTTATGTGGAGGGATACGCAGTACTGTAGGAAGAAAGTCAATGTCATTCTTTTCCACAAAGCCAGGGTAAGTTCCACAGTGGTTCAGTGTTTAGCACTGCTGCCTCACAGCACCAGGGATTTAGGTTCAATTCCAGCCTTGGGTGACTGTCTATATGGAGTTTGCACATTCTCTTGTGCCTGCATGGGTTTCTTCCGGGTGCTCCGGTTTCCTTCCACAGTCCAGATAGTGCAAGTTAGATGGATTGGCCATGCTAAATTGTCCCATAATGTCCAGGGATATATAGGTTAGTTGAATTAGCCATGGTAAATGTACAGGTACAGAGATAGGGTAGGTGGATGAGTCTAGGTGGGATGCTGTGCGGGAGTCAGTGTGGATCCTTTGGGGCAAGTGACCCATTTCCACACTGTAAGGATTCTTAAAAATCACAACAGAACTTATGTCTGAAACCTTACATTCACATCTCTGCTACTGTACACACCACCCACTAAGACTCATGCTTTGCCACTCCCAGAGCTGTTTGCCTATCCCTAACTGCATATTGTCCTTGCTGAGGTGTTACAATGATAGTTGCTGTTGGAGCCTGAGGTTCAACATTAAAGTGCAGAAGTATCCTGTAAGTGGATTATAGATGTGCCATGACCATTGCAGAGGCTGACACATGCTGATGCCAATGTCTGTGGATGTGGGGTGTGTGTGTGTGTGTGTCTGCCGCCTGTGTGGTATGCTTCAAGATGTTAGTGCCCAGTTTCCAACGTGGAGGCCATCTGGAGCAAGTGACAAGCTGAATATGCCAGGTGTTTAAGCTGGTTTTCTTGTTAAGTTTTCAAATGTTTAGCGAGTTTGGTAAGATGAGTGGTTGATTTTTCTTTTAATTAACTTTTCTTTTGTAATCAATCTGTTCAGAAATGTTATCACATTTCTGGAATAGGTGGGACTTGAACCCAGGCCTCCTGGTCCAGGGCTAGGGACCAGAGGGCAGATGGGACATGGAATAATAATGCGATTAATTGGACTGATATTAAGGCGTTTAACTAGCAATAATCCCTATCAAAGTTTCTAAGAGGATTTGTAGCTCGGGTGCTCGTTGTTGTGGTTCTGTTCACCGAGCTGGGAATTTGTGTTGCAGACGTTTCGTCCCCTGTCTAGGTGACATCCTCAGTGCTTGGGAGCCTCCTGTGAAGTGCTTCTGTGATGTTTCCTCCGGCATTTGTAGTGGCTTGAATCTGCCGCTTCCGGTTGTCAGTTCCAGCTGTCCGCTGCAGTGGTCAGCATATTGGTCCAGCTCGATGTGCTTATTGATTGAATCAGTGGATGAGTGCCATGCCTCTAGGAATTCCGTGAAGGGCTTTTGTCCGAAACGTCGATTTCGAAGCTCCTTGGATGCTGCCTGAACTGCTGTGCTCTTCTAGCACCACTAATCCAGAATCTGGTTTCCAGCATCTGCAGTCATTGTTTTTATCTCTAGGACTTCCCTGGCTGTTCTCTGTTTTGCTTGTCCTATAACAGTAGTGTTGTCCCAGTTGAATTCATGTTGCTTGTCATCTGCGTGTGTGGCTACTAAGGATAGCTGGTCGTGTCGTTTCGTGGCTAGTTGGTGTTCATGGATGCGGATCGTTAGCTGTCTTCCTGTTTGTCCTATGTAGTGTTTTGTGCGGTCCTTGCATGGGATTTTGTATATTACATTGGTTTTGCTCATGCTGGGTATTGGGTCCTTCGTTCTGGTGAGTTGTTGTCTGAGAGTGGCTGTTGGTTTTTGTGCTGTTATGAGTCCTAGTGGTCGCAGTAGTCTGGTTGTCAGTTCGGAAATGCTCTTGATGTATGGTAGTGTGGCTAGTCCTTTGGGTTGCGGCATGTCCTCGTTCCGTTGTCTTTCCCTTAGGCATCTGTTGATGGAAATTGCGGGGGTATCTGTTTTTGGCGAATACATTGTATAGGTGTTCTTCTTCCTCTTTTTGCAGTTCTGGTGTACTGCATTGTGTTGTGGCCCTTTTGAATAGTGTCTCGATGCAACTTCTTTTGTGTGTGTTGGGGTGGTTGCTTTCGTAGTTTAGGACTTGGTCTGTGTGTGTGGCTTTCCTGTATACCTTTGTGATGAATTCTCCGTTCGGTGTTCTTTGTGCCATCACGTCTAGGAATGGGAGTTGGTTGTTCTTTTCTTCCTCTCTAGTGAATCAGATTCCTGTGAGTGTGGCATTGATGATCTGGTGTGTGTTCTCTATTTCTGTGTTTTTAATGATTACAAAGGTGTCATCCACATATCTGACCCAGAGTTTGGGTTGAATTTGTGGTAAGAGTGTTTGTTCTAATCTTTGCATTACCGCTTCTGCTATGAGTCCAGAGATGGGTGAACCCATGGGTGCTCCTTTGATTTGTTCATATATTTGGTTGTTGAATGTGAAGTGTGTTGTGAGGCACAAGTCCAGTAGTTTGAGTATGCAGTCTTTGTTGATAGGTTCAATGTCCTGTTGTCTGTTCTGTATGTCCAGCAGGTTGGCTATTGTTTCTGTGGCTAGGGTTTTGTCGATAGAGGTGAACAGTGCCGTTACATCGAATGAGACGATGGTTTCTTCCTTGTCTATGTGTATATTTCTGATGATGTCCAAGAATTCCTGTGTCGATTGTATAGAGTGTCTGGATCTGCTGATCAGGTGTTTCAGTTTCTGCTGTAGTCCTTTAGCCAGTTTGTGTGATGGTGTCCCTGGTAGTGATACTATAGGTCTGAGTGGGATGTCTGGTTTGTGCACTTTGGGTAGTCCATAGAATCTGGGGGTGTTGTTGCTTTCAGGTTTCATGCTTTGTAGGTCAAACCTGATTATCTGTCTGGTTTTTTGTAGATTCCTCAGTGTGTTGTTTATCCTATTGGTGAGCTGTGGGGTGGGGTCAAACTCCCTCTTTTGGTAGGTGTTGGTATCTGCAAGTAGTTGTTGTGCTTTTTGCATGTACTCTGCTTTGTCCAGGATGACCGTCATTCTGCCTTTGTCTGCTGGTAGTATGATTATGTTCTTATCGTTTCTTCGTGATTTCAGTGCTTCCCTGTCCTTGGTGTTGAGGTTATGACAACCGGAAGCGGCAGATTAAAACCACTACAAACGCCGGAGGAAAGATCACAGATGCGCTTCACAGGAGGTTCCCAAGCACTGAGGATATCACCTAGACAGGGGACGAAACGTCTGCAACACAAATTCCCAGCTCGGCAAACAGAACCACAGCAATCCCTATCAGTTGGCATCTGGCCATTGTCTTGGGTGAAATTTGCCATGCCGCTTATAAAAGATAGAAATGTTGAGAGTTGTTCCTGATGTTGATGTGGGCCTTCCTGGACTTGTTGCCTAATTCTGCCACACATCTCACCATAGCAGGAATATTGATTTGAGATTAAAATCAGATCAACCATGATCTTATTGAATGGCGGAGTAGGCTGAAAGAGCTGTGTCTCCTACTCTTGTTCCTTGTTTGTATGTATAGTCCATGTCACTTAGCTCCCTTAAAATTCCACCCAACAATTGAGAGGAATTTCTGAACTGTGTACATGAGAATATTCTTGTTCAGTATATTTGCAATCAACCAGGAAAATGGTAGTGCTGGACCTTTCTCTGGGGAATGAATTTGAACAAATGACAGATATTTCAGTGAGGTATCATTGAGGAAATAATGAATACAATATCGTTAGGTTTACGGTTGTCATGGAGCAAAACATGAAAAATTCAAGTGTGAAAATTAAATGGAACAGGAATAATATCAATGGCTTGGAATGGTATCTGACCTAGGTACAATGCGATCAAATATTGACATTAAACAATGTATTAACGATGAGAGGCCTATGAAGAGGCAATAAGTTTGGTATAATTAGATTCATTAGTCAAAAACTCTAAAAATAGATAGTAAATTGGATAATTATGTAGCTTTATTACACTAGTCATGATAGGTTTTTGGCTGTTGTCTTCTTGAGAATCTTGTCTACTAAAGAAATTCAGACTGTTAATTCAACAAGAGCGACTTGTATTATCTGATCCTTTAATATAGAATGACATATATTGGAGGAGAGGATATCATTAATAGCTCTTTAATGGAGAATAATTTCACTTAGTGATCTTGAAAGGGTGGTGGACTACACACCAAGAACTATAAGGTGAGGTTAGGCTGCACGGTTCTTTCTTGGCTGGAACAAACATGTAGGCAGAATGGCTTCCTTCTGTGCTGTAGATAGTGATGTGCTAGGAATTGTAGTACATGAACAGAGAGAGAATCTGTTCTTAGGGAAATTGTGACCACAGTCAGAAAGTAAGAGCAGAGATCTTCTGATGTGTGCTGCATCTTTAAATTAATGCATATTGCCAAATTCATTAATATTTATATTGAAGTTTTTAATTGGCAGAAACTAGAAAATGTACAGAAGTTTGTAAACTTTGTCACACCCTTGCTCTTTTTTGTTCATACATTAATGCTCTTCAATATCTCAAGATATGAGTAAGGTTCCCAACTGTCTTGTATACTGCTGCAAGTATTCTGGGAGAAAAATTACTTCAGCTGGACTCTCAACCTACAACATGGGTTGGAGGGTTTGAGCTATCGGGAGAGGCTGAATAGTCTGGGTATGTTTTCCCTGGAGCATCAGAGGCTGAAAGGTGACCTTAGAGAGGTTTATAAGATTGAGAGGGGCACAAATAGCTTAAATAGACAAGGTCTTTTCCCTAAGTTGGGGGAGTGCAGAACTAGAAAACATAGGTTTAGGGTGAGAGGGGAAAGATGTAAAAGGGACCTGTGGGGCAAATTTTTCATGCCAAGGGTGGTGGGATGAGATGCCAGAGGAAGTGGTGGAGGCTGGTACAATTACAATATTTAAAAGACATCTGGGGGGGTTTATGAATAGCGAGGGATATGAACCAAGTGCTGGCAAATGGACCTAGATTAATTTAGGACATCTGGTCAGCATGGACAAGTTGGACCAAAGGGTACATCTCTATGACTCTGTGTGGACTGCAGCGATTCAAGAAGGCAGTTTACTGCCGCCTTCCCAAAGGTAACTAGTGATGGGCAATAAATGCTAGCCAACCAGCAATGCCCACAACCCATGAGTGAATAAAAAATGAGCATGGTGGCAATTAATCCTAAATATGAATGATATTTCTTGAATGTCTATATTCTTTAAAAGACTGCTCCATGCATAGTAGGTTTTGGTGAGCCATAAATAGCAAACAATGGCCAAATACAGAGCTTAAGTTAAAGCTCTTGTAAATAGTTACAAATATTGGAAAAATGTGCTGTCAAGACTAGATAATCTTAAGGAATGTGGGAGGAGAAAAAATGGATTATTTGTCACAAGCGGTGTTCACTTGTTCACAATCTTGATCAATGTCAAAATAGATCACAAACTTCAGTCCTCCTTGGAGCATTTAGCAGATTAAACATTTAAAGCTAATGATCAATTTCACAAAATACAGATGTTTAATTGTACAGTTTACCCATTATACTGGGTTAAAAATGCATGTTCAAGTTCAGTCTAATTTGACAAAGGTATCATCGGATAGATGTCCAGTAGTGTGATAGAATGGTAGTATTTGAGCTTGACTGACCCAGTAATATTAATTAAACTGATTGATCTTGACAGATTGGCTCTCGATGATATTCCTGCTAAGTGCTGCACTAAATTTATGTAAACTACATCAGACAGTTTTAGCAACTTTGTATAATTGAACGCAAGTACTTTGTGCACAGTTCAGAGACTACCCAGTGTTACTAGTTTTCAAATTTGAAAATTGTTACTGCATTTTTGTAGAGAATTGTTTTGGGGATGATCAGAAATTCGGCAATTATGTTGAAACTCAGACATGAAATAGAAATTAAGTTCTTTCAGGGAACAGCATGGTCCCAACCAACTGTGGATGGAATTTAACTTGATTGAGGCACACTCTAGCAGGGACAAATCAGTTACTTGTTATATGCTGGTGGGGCCCCAGTAGCAGATTATCCAACTGTTATACTCTACATTAGGTTTTGTCTGAGCACTGAATTCCAATTTTTATGTTTGATCTAAATTTTACTTTTATATAACACCTAATTACGCCTTTCAAGCTTGCACCAATGTGTTTCACAAAAACTTTCATTGAGTCGTACCCTTACTGTAACAAAGCATTGAGGAGAATTCACAAAACCTTAAAGTAGATGTTTTTGTTTTCATTGTCGAATAATATCCATAAAGAATAAATTTTAAAAAGACTGTCCAGGAAATGGATGCTGTTAGGAGGGGGCACTGAAGATTTTCACAGGTGTTTTTTTCTTTAAACAAAGGATTGATGGTGCAATATTCCAGAGCATAGGAGCTTAGGCAACTGCACATTAATATTAGAGAAAAAGGAGGCACAAGAGGCAGTGGAACAGGAACTTGTCATCTGAAGGAGGTTATAGAGCTCAGATTATATCACCATTAAAGATGAGGATGTGAGTTTTGAATTTGAGGTGTTGAGAGCTCATGTGATAATATAAGCAGTTAAATTGAATGGTAAGAAGTGAGAAACCATGATGCAAAATAGGATACAGGCAACAGAACTTCGAATGAGCTGGACCTCATGGAGTGGAGACGATGGATGGCTCGTCAGGAGAACATTGGAACAATTAAATCTGGGTACGATGAAGATTTCATTGGCAGAGTGTCTGAGGTACTGACAAAGGTGTTCTTAGGAAGTTGGAAATAGGAGCAATGGAGAAAAAAATTGTCAGAAGCTCAATTTCAAGTTAAATAAAAGGCTGACAAACAGTTTTGCTGAGCAGTAAGTGGAGAGGGTAATGAAGATTTTGGTGGGGCCCAGAACAAGATTTCCATTTCTTAGCTGGATGAAGGTTCAGTTCAACAGATGGAATGTCAGACTAGCAGTTTGACAATATCGAAGCTGTGCAATATTGAGAGGGTGGAGAGGATAATCTTGGTTATCGTCAGTATGCCTCTGATAACACAGAATAATGCAGTGAGTTCAAGGAGAGGCCGTGTTAGAACCTAAGGGAATTTATTACAGAACTAAAGGTTGAAGCAAGCTGAAGGGCCTTGCCACCAAAGGAGAGGATGAGGTTGGAAAATCAGCCATCTTAATGTTTTATGTCTGGTGACTCTTCATCATAACTAAATTAACTTGAAACATTAACTCTGTTTTCTCCCCAAGAATGTTTCCAGCAATTCCTATATTTGAAGCATATTAGTCAATTGACAAGAATTCTAGTCGTCTTTTAGTTATTTGTAAACATGTATTATTTTAAATGAATTACATAGAAAACATGTTCTGACATCAACTCAATTAAGATCTTAATCCTTTCCTACCTACTTTTTGTAATGATACTTTCCAAGCTCCTAGAATACAATCCACTTTGAGCAATTAACATTCTCAATATCTTTAATAGTGATGCTTTACTAAAAATCAAGATTAATGTGATAGCTGATGGGTCGCTTTGGTGAAACTGGAAGAGGTTGTCCTTTTTATATATAAAGGGTTGAACTCCTTTGTTTCGAAACCTGTAATTTGCCAAAGGAATGCAACTTTAGTCCATTCCTAATCCTATAATTAGCCTCAATTGATGAGTGATTCGAAAACGTTAATGTTAATTATGGTTAATCCATTTACTTGAAATTGATGTTTACCACATAAGTGCTTCCACTTTCTGATTCAGAAAGCTTTCTTATTCACGCAGTGCCCAGAAGAGACGGTATTTGCATTAGGATTTATTAGAATTGAAGCAGTTTAGGGGATTGCAATCAATTCAATGTTATTTAGTCTGTTGATTTTCTGTGAATGTTTGTTGTAATGTCAGTTACTGATTACACTTAGGAAAGATTACTGGAAAATGTATGTAGTTTGCCTTCATGTTGCATCTTTAGCATCATTTTGAAGGATTTTGCCAAATTCCTTTAAAGGGCGGAATTTTCCCAACCTTTGAATGATATGAGCACTGATGAAACAATTGGGAAAATTCAGTGAGAATGACAATGTGAGATTCTCAGTGGCTAGAAGAAAATGCCTGATTGTCTGCTTAATGTTTCAGCAGTTGAATGAGAATCTCACCAGTGAGTGGTGAGGGGCCTATTTGCATGCATTAACATTTCCTTATTAGCTAATTTTGACTCACTTATTGCTCGTTATTGTCTTCTCGGGTACCAGAGAGAAACTAGATGCTACCAATTCCCAACTTGAGTTGTTAGCCGGAATTCACCAATATCTCCTCTGGGCATCCATCTTGGCAAGCATTCCCCATCATCTCAGGGCACACTCCATAGGCAACAATCACCTGCATTTTCCATACAAGCAGATTGGCATTCACAAAGCACAACCCTCAACACGTCATGTATCTCCAATTAACTTATAATACAATCTTACAATACTTTGGAGCTCATGGACATCTTACGTTGTAATACTGTTGTCAGGCTGCTTTGTGGTCAGGGCCAAGCACCAATCTCGTTCATGGCAACAGGCTGCAGCTTAAGGCTCTAAACTTGTTTTATTAGTGTTTACTCACTTTACATTTCCTTGGATGCTCGCAACAACTCTACCTTGTCTTTTAGTGCTGACGGAAAACCAGGCAGCTTTCACGCGTGCCAGCAAAGAGCAGTCAAGAAGGTGGACATTAATGTCATACCTCAGCATGTGTCAGCAGCTTAAGTGACAAACACACAAAGGCCATGCCTGAAAGTCAAAGGCGAGCAGTCCTCAATCCAGTCCAGGAGGGTTATGGTCAATCAGGGGCCTAATTCATCAGTCAGGAAAGGTAATGAGGCATCCTAAGTGAGTGTGTAAGAAACACAGAGGACAGGAGTAGCTCGTAGTTTTGGGGGATGAGGTGATTGAGAGTCTTTGAAAGTAGACCTTGCATGCTATTTTAGGGGTAATAAATCATGAGCCTTGATTGGAGGTAGCTGCGGTGGCAGACTTAGAGTGGTGTGAGGTAGCAAGGAAAAGATGGTAGTATTTACTCTAGCAGAGCACAGAAGGTTATTAATCTTACAGCATTTCTGTGCATTACTAAGGGTCATGGATATTACATTGACCTGGGTGACTACTTCAGAGCATGTTGGCAGGGCTTGGCATAGTTTACAGCTAACGTTTAGAAATGTGCAGTGTGAACTCTAAGGTCCTGGCACCAGCAAGCAAACTGTTGCTGCTGTACATAATATTGCATAAGAGGGCACAATACAAGCATTGTACTTAATTGAGGGAAGCAGCGTAAATTTACATAAGAAAGGTGAGTATGGCTTGATGAATCTCCCTGAAATTGACTAAATTGATTAAGCCTTCAGTGAAAGCAAAGTGATCTCTGGCAACAGGCATGACCAGAAGCTTGACTGAATAGATTGGTTTTGAGATGTTTATATAGTGGAGAGAGGAAGAAGCTTAATCCGTTAATTTCAGATTCTGATTGTACAAAAAATTAATTTGGTGTGTGTTGCCATATGCTAGTTTCTGAAGAACTCTGCCTTTGTGATAGTATCATAATCAAATCTATACATACCAGCACAAAAGTCAGCTTCGTAGAAATTTCTAATTGACCCCATTCTTTATATTAAAGAAAATTACATTCATGGCATTTTTCATTTATGTTTTGATCCCAGTTGACTGTATTATGACAAGGGAGACCCATTTTCCTTAAAAGGCAAGTGATGTTCTAGGTCATTACTTTATTGTAGATGCAATTTTGAACATGGGGTACAAACCTGACTTGCAAATGGATTCCTCCAGTACACCCCATCAAAAAAAAGCTCACACTGATAAATTGGAGGGAGCACAATGTGTGGAGAATGTCAGTCTGCCTTTATAATGTGTCCCTTATCCTTCTAAAATTTAGCACTGGAAGGAAAAAGTTGCTTTAATTCTTCCATTATTACACTTGTTTTAATGTTTTTCCCTGTTTCCTAGCCTGGCACATTCTTCTGGAGGCAGTGGCATGGTGATAATGTAACTGGACTAGTAACCCAAAATGTAGGCTCATGTTTAGGGGCATAGATCTAAGTTCCACCATGAGAGAGGGTGAAATTTGAAATTAGCGGAAATTTCGAATTAAAAGCTGGCCTAATGGTGACCATGTAACTATTGTCAATTGCTGTTAAAAAAAAATCTAGTTTTTTGAATGTTCTGTAGGGAAGGAAATTGACCATCCTTACCTGGTCTGGCCTGCATATGAATCCAGGTGCACAGTAATGTCATAAAGACATACAGCATAGAAACAGGCCCTTCGGCCTTTCATGTCTATGACTCTTAACCTCCCTCTGAAAAGGCCAGGCAAACCATTCAGATCAAGGGCAGTTGAAGACAGGCATTAAATGCTGGCCTTACCAGTAACACTCACATCGCATGAGCACATAAACAAAAATGTCATCCTCCATAAAGAAATGTTTACTTTAAGAATTCTAAATATGCTTACTTTCATTTCTATTTTGAGAATTGGTCTTTGTTGACAGACTGCGATGAGATAATCTGGATTTATATTATCTATTTGCCTTACATTTATACCCTGCTTTATCAAGGTGAAATATCTCACTGCTTGTTCTTTTTTCTTGGAACTTGGTAGCAACTATATAGACAGATATGGCAGCCATTCTGTACTGCAGCTTGTAAAAATCATGCAAGGAAAAGAAGAACATGTGCAAGGGAGCTAAAAATAATGAAATTGATTTCATTTATATATATGTGTTGCTATGCAATCATGAAACTGTGCTAAGTTCTACAGTGAATCTGTCTTTGAGTGAGTTATTTTAATTATTTGTTAGTTTCACAATATTAAGTGACCTGTATTCATGCAGTGTAATTGCTTTCATGTTTCAACAAGTTCTTCATTTTAAATTATAGTATATAATATAATATATAGTGATACTCTGCACTTGCTGTATTACTTTCGAGCAACTGCGTTCAGCATTGAATAATGTTTTCTGAATAAGTCGAAACGAAGAGTTGATCATTTTGATTTGAAGAAAACCTGAATGAAATACTTTTTCTATTTAATTATCTTGTTATAATGCTAGCTATTAAACAGATGGTTTAAGCAAAATAAACTACAATCCTGCATTATTGTATTTTGAACAGAGTATGCTCTGTATGAGTTATACTAAATCTCAAATATAGAGGAACTGTTTTTCTATTGTGTAAGCATTTATGCAAAACATTTATTCACTATACATATGATATTAGTAAATTTAGTGTCTGGTGTAACAATGATGTTTGAGCATCTTTTAAGTTTTTTTTGTCCAAATCTTTTCCAAAAATATTTTCATAAATTTTCTAAAAGTATCTGATATATCCGTTCAAATTTAGCATCATACTAAGTACGATATAGAACAGTTTCTTTCAGTACAGTACCTGCGGTGCCTGCCCATATCAGTTTTTAAGCAACGTACTCCAGTAAGGTATGGGCTACCTTAGATAATGTGCAGAGAAATACTGTGGACAGAATCCTCTTAGCCTCTGAACATGTGGGCATTGGTGGGGAAGTTGACAGAGATCTCAAGATGGCTTGAGCTCGGAGGTGATGAGCCTCCTAAAACATGCCAATCGCCCCAAAGCATGCCATCTTCCAGCCAATTGTTGGACAGCATATAAGATTCTTGTACTGAGTGGTGAGAAGCCTATTAGCATGTATTAAAATATTCATTATTATGCCATCTTGTTTTATTAATATGCAGTTTCCCATTCTTCCAGCTGCTGCATACAAACTAGACAGAGACAATACCTGGCTCACAGCTGGCTGCTCAAAACCTCCATCAGTTACAAGACAGCAGAAAGTGAGGCCTCAGGTGCTGGAAATCAGAGTCGAGAGTGTGATGCTGGAAAAACACAGCAGGTCAGGTACCTGATGAAGGGCTTATGCCCGAAACTTCGATTCTTCTGCTCCTCGGATGATGCCTGGCCTGCTGTGCTTTTCCAGCACCACACTCTCGACACCCCCACACAGTCCATGCGCAGCAACTGCTAGCACCTTGCATGCAGCAGCACCTTCAGGTCCCTGTAGGCTAAGCAGAGGGCCAGTTGCTGTCTTTGAAAATGTTTGGGTCAAATTAAGCAAACCATCCAGATAAGCTGTAGACCACCAGCGCTTGACTGGGTGTATGTCTAAGCTTTAAAGATAGTGCGAGTACCAGGAATCCCTGGTGGTCCTGGTATTGGCCAGTACCTCTGTCAGTGGTGAATGGAAGAATAAGACAAGTGGCACAGCTTGAGTGCGTGGTGAATGAGGCAAGTTTGGAGAGAGAGAATATGACAAAACACCCTAAGCGTCACAGAGAGTAATTCTCTATGGCTCTTATCAAAAATAACACCACCAATTTCCAGTAAGGTATGGGCTACCTTAGATAATGTGCAGAGAAATACTGTGGACAGAATCCTCTTAGCCTCTGAACATGTGGGCATTGGTGGGGAAGTTGACAGAGATCTCAAGATGGCTTGAGCTCGGAGGTGATGAGCCTCCTAAAACATGCCAATCGCCCCAAAGCATGCCATCTTCCAGCCAATTGTTGGACAGCATATAAGATTCTTGTACTGAGTGGTGAGAAGCCTATTAGCATGTATTAAAATATTCATTATTATGCCATCTTGTTTTATTAATATGCAGTTTCCCATTCTTCCAGCTGCTGCATACAAACTAGACAGAGACAATACCTGGCTCACAGCTGGCTGCTCAAAACCTCCATCAGTTACAAGACAGCAGAAAGTGAGGCCTCAGGTGCTGGAAATCAGAGTCGAGAGTGTGATGCTGGAAAAACACAGCAGGTCAGGTACCTGATGAAGGGCTTATGCCCGAAACTTCGATTCTTCTGCTCCTCGGATGATGCCTGGCCTGCTGTGCTTTTCCAGCACCACACTCTCGACACCCCCACACAGTCCATGCGCAGCAACTGCTAGCACCTTGCATGCAGCAGCACCTTCAGGTCCCTGTAGGCTAAGCAGAGGGCCAGTTGCTGTCTTTGAAAATGTTTGGGTCAAATTAAGCAAACCATCCAGATAAGCTGTAGACCACCAGCGCTTGACTGGGTGTATGTCTAAGCTTTAAAGATAGTGCGAGTACCAGGAATCCCTGGTGGTCCTGGTATTGGCCAGTACCTCTGTCAGTGGTGAATGGAAGAATAAGACAAGTGGCACAGCTTGAGTGCGTGGTGAATGAGGCAAGTTTGGAGAGAGAGAATATGACAAAACACCCTAAGCGTCACAGAGAGTAATTCTCTATGGCTCTTATCAAAAATAACACCACCAATTTCTAGTGAAATTTAATTCTAATTCAAGCCTCATGGTCTTAATCCCGCTGGAGCAGGGAGTTAGTTAGACTTTCTCCTGCACTTTTTAAAAAACTATTTCTGCGGTAATGTTATGCAAATATAAGCTAATTGCAGGGATAATACTGTATCTACTTGACCAATGAGATTTAAGGATTAACAAAAATACTCAAATTGTGAAGAAGGAACATGGGCGGTTGTGAGCCAAATGAGACACAAAGTATAATACAGATGACTAACAAAAGATTGGATTGAATGTGAAAAAACAGACTAAGAAAAGTGAAAGAATGTTAAAAAATGTAATTGTTAATAATCACAATTTATTGCATGCAAAATTAAACTTAATAGTTTAACTTGTTCCCTTTTTGGGCCAGGGCGATTTATTGGCAACTACAGGTATCCCCCTACTTTTTGAACATTCAATTTACACCAATTTGCTTTTACAAAGGACATACTTCCATCCTGTTTTCAGTAACTGAAAGAGGATTTGCGCTTTTACGAGAAAGTGTGTGCAGTGAGAGTGGCGCCGCCAAGCACCTTCCCCAGGAACTACACTCAGCATCTCAGCATCAAGCCGCCATAGCTTTGAACTGTGTTTGTGAGCATCTGTGCTTTATCTCGATTTATTTTGTGCGTCAGTTATCAAGATGTGTCCTAAGGTATCAGAAAAGCCAAAGAGAGCTTGTAAGGCTGTTCAATGCTTAGCATAATGACATCATTCTAAGTCTGTTTGGTTACTGACATGACAATTTTGAAAATGATTGAGCACTTTTCCTAAGCTTCACCTCTTAAGACTCTTGCACCCTTGCGAAAATGAAGCACTTACCACCGTGGAAAATCGGTGAAACTCTGTCACAACACAGCCCGCACCCTGGCCTAGCCAGGCACACTGTTTGCACATCGACTGGACTGATTCCAGCCTGGAAGTCACCCAGGCGGTGTGAGGTCCCGGAATCACCCCCTTGTACAAATTGGTCACTTCCCACCGTGGCAAATCGCTGACGCCTGGTCAGAACACAGTCTAGACTCCAGACTAGCCGGGGACAACGTTTGTACACTACCCTGACTGTATCTAGTGAGACTAGCCAGCATGGAAGTCACCCAGGTGATGTCAAGTCCTAGATTCGCGCCCTTGAGAAAATGGAGCACTTCCCACTGTGGGAAATGGCTGAAACCAGGTCAGAACACGATCCACAGCCTGCCCCAACAGACAATACCGTTTTAACATTGACCAGACCGAATCTCGCACAACTAGCTGGAGTGGAAGTCACCCAGACGGTGTGAGGTCCTGGATTCACTCCCTTGTGAAAATGCAGCACTTGCCATATTGGGAAATCGCTAAAACTGCATTAGATCATGTCCCCAACACGGGCTGAGCCAGGAATATTGTTTGCATAACCCTTTTCCTCTTTCTCTTACACCGCAATCTCCGGTACCTCCTACCACTCCAACCCCGACGGCCTTTACTAGATGTTAGTGTTGGTTTAGGTTTTTGTGTGTTATTTGGTGTGATTTGGTTGGTTATTTTTTGGGTCTGGCAAGGCTGAAAAATTTTCTATGTAAATTGATTGTAATTGCTGCTTTGCTTTATGCCATTTTGGTTTACGAACTGTTTCATAGAAACGCTCTTCTTTCGGATAGCAGGGGACACCTGTATACTAAAACAGGCAGTCTGGCCTGGAGAATCCATGCTAATATTTATGCCTCTCAGCCATCCTTCCTTATCTAAATATATAAGTATAAGCCCCCATTTCCTTCTCCCTTTTGTACTTATCAAGCTTCTGCTTAAATGCATCTGAACCACTTGCTTCAAGCATTCTCTGTGACAACAAGTTCCAGATTATCAACCCCCTTTTGATAAAGGCATTTTACTGGATTTTCTATTGGGCTTCTTGGTGACCATCTTGTATTGTGAACCTCTACTTTTGTTTTTCCCTTAAGTAGAAAAATTCTCTATGTCTGGTTGATCAAACCTTGAATGATTTTATACGTTGCATTACCCTAACAAATCTAGCAAGTTTTACAAAATATTGGTGAAATGAAGGATGAGATACCATTTGTGGAACAAATTGGTGGAGCAGTAAAATTAACAGGAAAGATCTGTGCCCAGAATGATGGGTGAGTTGGCATTGGGATCTACAAGGGGTCATGGCGTTAAAGGATGTCGACTGAGTTGACATGGAGAGTACAAGGAACTATTATGTAAGGTGTGAGGGGCCATTAGGTTTGGTTGGAATAGGGAAGTGGACAGGGGTTGGAGAAAATGTGAAGGATGAGGGGTAACTAGCCAAATAATTACGATGAAGTTCCAGAGAACCAAAGTTCTCCAAATGTTGTGACCTAGTCCAAAGACCTGGATGATGTTCTGGGAACCTGGGTTTGAATGACACCAAGACAGATGGTAGAATTTTAATTAAATTTTTAAAATCTGGAATTAAGAGTCTAATGTTGACCTTGAAGGCATTGCTAATTGTCAGAAAAGCCCATCTGGTTCATGAATGTCCTTTAGGGAAGGAAACTGCTGTGCTTAGCTTGTCTGGCCTAGATGTCACTCCAGAGTGGAAGACTCTTAACTGCCCTTTGGGCATTTTAGAATGAGCAACAAGTTCTACATCATTGACTAGTACTTTTACCTATAAAACAAATGACATCATTTCAGAAGTAATTTATTGGCTATAAAGTTCGTTCTGGCATGAGAATTGTTATATAAATTTAGGTTCAACTTTCATCATTTTAGAATGACGAACATATGTTACTTATCCATTTTAAATATACTGGTAAAACCTTTCTGAATTTTGGAAAGTTAAAACAATATTTTGCTTAAATAATAAGCAAAAACTCTTTAAAAGTTATTATTTATTTACAAAAAGGGAGTTAGAACCACAACTGTTTTTAGCCTGTTGTAGCCTTCACCCTCACTCATTTGAGATTAAAACAATGCACATTAATAAGAGCCATATATTGGCCATATTGTCTTCCAGTTTTGTTTTTAAGAAAAGTCTTCCTCCACTCCCTCAGTTTGAATAATTACACATCCAAGTTAGTTTCATAAGTATAAATTGGGATATACTTACTTATAGCTAACATTTGTATATCATTTATGGTACAAAAAAACATACCAGAATGTTTCACAAAGGCTTATTCAAAATTAATAGACTGTTAGGTCAAAGGCATGTGCACAGTTTACCCAAGACTACTGTTGACCAATGTGTATTATTTATTTAAAAACCTGACTGAATTGGAGGGCTAGAAAGAGAAAACTTCAACTTCTAGGTAAAAACTATAACTCTTCAGAACTGATGAGTTTACTAAATCTTATACCTGTAAATATGAATGAAGTGAATTAATGTAAATTAATATCAAGATGAACACTTCAAATGTTTAATCCTTTACTTCCTGAAATCTCCATGTGGTTATTCTATTTTTTAAAAATTAATCTGATTAACAGAAACGGTTTTGGTAATGTAAGTTAATTAAGGTATAAAATTGTGCATTTTTGATTAATTTTATTTGAAATTGGTCATTGACTGCAGAATGCTATTCACTGAGTAATAAAATGAATGCCTACTGTGTTGCAATTAATATTGAGCAGCTATTGTTTTTAATCTTTCCAGAAGATGAAAATAGCTTCCGAGACCTTGGTCGAGTTCTTGTACTGTACAAAAATGCAGTGATGCCTTACAGCATCTATCAGAGACGAAAGAAGGGAAGAGCCGATGATGAAGCAGCAGTAAGGCAATATGCAAGCTTGGTTGGACAGACCTGTGCAGAGCGAATGCTGCTTTATCGAAGCTAAAAGCATGGTTTATGTGTTGAGAATAAAAAAAGAAAATGCTGTTTTCTAAATTTATGCTGTTTAACAATATCACAATGCAAAAATCCAATTTTAAATAACTCTAGCCAATCATTCAATATATGTGTGTTGTAAACATTTTCTTTTTGTAGCATTTAATCTTTCCAATATAGAACTTTTTCCAAACCATGCCATTTTATTTCAATTTTCTTTAGGCTACATCTCACCAAAAATGTCTTAGTCTCATAGCGTCTAGGTTAGGATAGCTGTGCTCTTGTTTTTTTGCTTTAGTTTCTCTCTTTCTTCCTTCTCTTTCCACAGTGCTCAGTTTTTTTTTCTTTTACTATAATCCTTTCCATGTTGTCATTCAATTTTCTTAATTTTGATTTTTTCCATCGATGTTCTTTTCCCTAATATTACTTTAAATTTGCTTTGATTTAGTTTATTTTCATTTTTGATCTTTTTATCTTCAGTATGTAAACAGCTGAACAACCTTAGAGTGCTAGACAGGGTTGGCACATATTGATTGCTGGATGTTGTAGTCTTTGTTTCTATGTATGTTTTGTTTGCTTATATCGCAGGCTTTACTCTGAAGATGGGGAAGAGTGAGTTCATTGAGTAAGAATGTTTAAATTCAGACGAGGTAAATGCATATATCTACAGTCCACAATTATCAGACTCCCCAAGATATTCTGGTGAGATGGAATGTTATTAAAACCAGGTTTGTGGTTGAGTTTATGATTCTGCACATAGATCCATGCTTGTCTGGAAAGGCCAAAGAATACTAAAAGATAACTAATTGTGTTTTTTTAAATAGAAGAGATATGCATAATAGGTATAATAGCTATAGTGCAGGAGGGGGGAAAATATTGTGACAGATTTTTTGCTGCCAAGCAAATATTTCAGGGAAATTAAAATTAGGGCAAAGATTTTGCATAATATTAAAATTGAGCAGTTAGGAAAGAAAAAAACATTCTGAACCAATAAAGATGAAGAAAATCAATTATTTGTCACAATGTACACAATTGACACAACTTTCATCATATACTGTATTTACATAACTCTAAAATAAATGTAAATGTTAATATCAATCTTTTCATTTTGATTTCTTATATAGAATTCTATTTGATAGATTATCACCTTAGTTAGGCACATTATCGGTGTAAATCTTTCACCTCCATAAACCATTCAGATGTGGCATCCAGGTCCAAAATTCCGTATCTAGAAGGGTTGCACTGGCACAGTGAACTCATTTCACACTTGGCTGCAACATAGACATAACAAGTGATCGCAAAGTACATTGAGAAGAGAAGCTATTGATCATGAGTATACAGCTGATGACAGAAACTGCATGGATAGAAACCATATGTTGTTAGACAGAGTGCAGCACATTTCTCAGCCTGCCAAATATCTATATAGATTTGTTTGAGGTGGTGCACATGTTGGACTGATACATATTTAGAACAATGTCAAATGGAAAATAAACATTTCCCCTCAAGACCATGTGACACACTATTTGAATGGTGCTTTTAAGATTGACATAGGTATTTGAATTAGGGGGACAAAAGGGGAGAAAGTGGGAAGTTGCACAATTCCAAAAGGTTGTTGAAGAAATTTTGTTATGGTAACAACTTGTTTTTATATATGAACATACATGTTAGGAGCAGAATTAGGCCACTTGGCTCCTCGATCCTGTGAGCCATTCAATAAGATTTTGGCTAATTTTATTACTTCACATTCCCACCTGTCCCCAGTACCTTTTCACCGCCTTGCTTATCAAGAATCTGCCCACCCCTATGTTAAAGCTTTCAAAGACTCTGCTTCCGCCATCTTTTAAAGAAGACAGTCCCACATATTTCCGAACCTCTTAGAAAAACGTTCTCGGCATCTGAGTCTTAACTGAGCAACCCCTAAATATTAAACGGTAACCCTGGTCCTGAATTCTCTAATGAGAGGAAACTTCCTTTCCATTTTTGTCCTGTAAAGGTCCTTCAGGATGTTGTATGTTTCAATCAAGTCACCTGTTTCTGTTCTGAACTCCAACAAATTAGCCTGTCCAACAATTCTTCACAAAACAATTCATCCATTCCAGATATTATTCTAGTCAACTGTCTCTAAACGTCTTCCAATGATTTTACATCCTTTCCTAAATAATAAAATAAATAAATATAGCACCTTTGATGTAATAAAATGCTAAAGGTGATTTAAATAAAATATGCACCTGAGTCACATTAGGGGATAGAGCAGATTACTAAAAACCTTATCAGAAGAAACAAATCTTACGGTCTCAGCAACCGAAGCATGCAACCAACAGGTGAACAATTAAAATTGGGGTGTTCAGGAAATCAGAATTATTGAAGTGCAGTAGATCGTAGAGTTGGAGGAGATTACTGAGATAGAAAGAGTCAGACCATGGGTGGTTTTGAAAACAAAAATGAGAATGTTAACAATCAATGTATTGCTTAACATGCGGCCTCTGCAGGTCAGCAAGAATAAAGATATTGGGTGAATGAAATTTGATGTGTATTAAAACATAAACAGTGGGGCTTTGGATGTTCAAAGGTTTATGAAGGGTAGAATATTACCAGTTGATCTGGAATTTGTTTAAATTTTCAGGTCTAGAGGCAACAAAGCACAGGCAGAGTAGGTGGTAAATTCAATAGTGGAAATGACAGTATGAATGTGATTGGAATTTTATTTCCAAGTTCGGTATAAGTCAGGGTTTTTGAATAGTCTGATTAAGCCACAGACAGTTGCCAAGAAGAGGAGTGGAATGCATTTGCGGCAGTGATCAAAACCAATGACTTTAGTTCTTCCCAATACTTCATTGGAGAAGGTTTCTAGTAATGGGTCTCAGCTAAGCAGTCTGACAATTCAAAGACCTTGGGGGGGTGGAAAAAAAGTGTTAAAGTAAAGCTGGATGTCATAAGCATACAGGTAGAAATGGATATTAAGTGGGATTTTCATTTCGTTGACCCCACAGTTCTGCCATCTGGAGAAGTGTGGATCAGGAACCCATGCCCATGCTATATTGCCACTCCTGACTGTGGTCACCAGATGCTGGAAGATCAATAAGAGACTTTCCAGAAAGCATAGCAGTCAAATCAGTTGAGGTGGAAAGCTGCTAGGTCAGTAACAGAATGAGAGGATGACCCTCAGAAAAGCGCTCTCAAAATTTTAAAAGAATCAAAGTAGTCAGATTGTCAGGCCATACGCCCCAATTGGAAAATTGCACTGTATGGAGGGTGGTCTTCATGGGCCTTTTAGTTAGCTGCCAGCCACTTACAGATAGCCAATGGCAAGAAATTACGGACCATGGGAACCACTAAATGAAGTCAGCCTGTTGTTTTTCATATGAGCAGCAGCATGTAGGTAAGAGATAGGAGAAAACAGAGGATAGATCTTGAAGACATCACTATTCTGTGAGAATGGGAACACAAACCATTGTTGGTAATTGTATGATTGCAATTAGGTAAGCATGTTAAAATGCAAGGACAGTTAGATGACAGTGGAAAAACATTGGAGGAGAACGGTGCAATCAACAGTGTGGAAGGTTGCTGACTAGTCCTGCAGGATGAGGAGGGCTAGTCTGTCTTTGTCACAGTCACAATGGATGTAATTTGACTTGGTTAAATATACAGTCGCAGCACATAGATACTTAATCGCATGTTCAATTTCAACCAAATCATTCTAATGTATTAGTCATTAATGTGTTGTTGTTCACTTATCTGATTGCTCGGCTGAGAGTAGATTGATGATCATGAAGAGCAGCCAAGCAGCTGTTAGTGATTATGTTGAAATAGTTTAGCTGAAAAAATGGATTTTCTATTTTATTTCACAACCAGGTTGTGAAGAATTTTCCCAAGAGCAGAATGAATGAGCTGACTATCAAGTTGTCCAACTTATGTGTTCTGTTTATGCAATTCACTGATAGCATGAAATAGAAACAGTAGGGGTTGGCACTTCAATTTGTTTCTGTGTAACAATGGAACACAGATGACTGTTTTCCATAACATGCAAAGCATATATCTTTTCATTCTCTTTCCACTAATGGACCCCAAGAAGAAATTGAATAACTTTGGATAGCTATGGAGAAAAAGTGCCAACTTGTATTGATATAAAACCTCATTACTGGTACATCTTTCAAGACACCTGAAACTGGAAGCGCTTCACCTGCCCAGTGACTGTCAACCAGCTAGTGTGGTAGCCATTTTGATCACACAACAGGCCATAAATGAGATACCGCTATTTTATATTGTGTTGGTTGTGAATATAAATCAAATACCTGGGAAAATTATATAGATCTATGATCCTTAAAATCTAACTGCCAAATTGACATTCCCAACGATATAGTTTTTCCTTCAACTGTGTGCTAGCTAAAATTACATACTCATGGAGTAATACAGCATGGAAACAGACCCTTCGATCCAACTAGTTTTTGCCAAACATAATCCCAAACTAAACTATTCACACCTGCCTGCTCCTGACCCATATCCCTCCAAACCTTTCCTATTCATGTATCCATCCCAATGTCTTTTAAATGCTGTTCAGGTCATTCTATAACACATGTTTTGTTAACACAAATTCGCTATAATGTGAATGATGACTAGGGGACACTGTTTCTAAAGCCCAAACTTTTGAAACAGGTGTTGGCTGTAACACAATTACATTGCCAACACTTTAAGCACTGTTTCTAAAGCGCAATTTTTCAGAATGCAACCATCGCAATGTCGAAGAACTGCCAGTAATTATATGACCTAGACAGTGGCTTAATTTTACATTTTTGACCTTATAGGTCATAAAACTTCAGAAATGAAATCATTATTTTTGGACTAATAGAGAAAATTAGGTGATGAAAGAGCACACAGCCTTGCAACCATAAGCAACTAGTAATAGTACATTTGGAAGGGGAAACTTTGATCAGAATTGTCACTCCTGATCAATTCCAATGAACCATTCAAAAAATTGCAAATTTTTGGACATTGAGAGGTTTGAATCAATTTTGGAGCCTTCCATAGAAGAATAGACAGCTAGAATATATCCTGTTGGCCTCAAAATGTGAGGAATTGCAACTTAAGTAGGTATCAGAGGATGGATATACTTAAGAGTGTGTACCCATTTGAGTTAGCACCTATTTATTTTGAAGAAAAAATTGCAGTCATGGTAATTATTTGCATGTGTTGCATTTGTTCAATATTTTGGTCGTAATGAAATCTTGATCACTTCAGGATATCTCAAAGAGCTTCACGGTGAAAAGAGTACCTTGAATGTACACACTGCTGTAATGTGATGAAATCCAGGAGAGTGTAGCATTTTACTTAAGGGCAAGAACATTACCTCTGAGCCAAAGCTGAAAACTGATTATGTATTACAATAGCCCTTTTTGTTTTAAAGAGCATGTGGGACTTCACGTGCTGTGTGAGGTTGTGTACAAGCTGACTAAATCTATATTAAATATATTCTGGTATATTGTCCAGTGAGAGTTATATTAAATCTGTTGCTTAGTAATCTGTTTTAAAGTACCATTTAATAGGCATAACACAGATTTAATTTAGCTTTGAAGTGTCAGATTATCAGTTGATCCTTGCAATTTTTGACTGCATGGTTCAAACTAAATTTCTCAAAATGGTTATGTGCACTCATGATATACATAATGCATGATATTGCAAAGTACCCAAATTCATTATGGGAAAAATAGGTACGCATGTCCATCTAAATTGCGTTGTGGCAGTCTAGATCGAAGAAAATAGAAATAGAGAAATAATTTTCAAGTTGTTTATTTTACCTGTTATTGCACCAAATAAAATGACTAAATTGGCATAAGTACGAATAATTTGAAGCGCATATATGTATTTATAATCCAGTTAAGGGAACGTGTGAAATTGTGCATTAGGACATTGAAAGCCACTTAACCAGGAGTAAAATGTAATCTGGTCAAATCCAATGGGCAAAAGTCTTAGGATATGTGGTACTCTGAACCTAGATCCTGCATTGCCACACTCATTCAGACCACTGGGTTAGCTTGCGAGGGAAATGAGGTTGTGGCTGATAGAATTTTTAACCTGGATTTTAAATAGATTGGTATCACCAAAAGTGATACAAGTCTTCTGTGCTAATGTGGTGTGCTTGCACATTACTTCACTAGAATAGTGTTGCCAGTAAAGAACAAAAAGTTCATTTGTTTTGATTAGAAATATGAGAGGAGTAGAATCCTGTAGGACTTTGTAAATGCCAATGTCAAACCAACATTGTATTTGCTACAGAGCAGGGTTAATGGTGGTTCTGTCAGTGATATAGATGATGGATGTACATGTCTGGCAGTCTAAGACTTGTAGTCATGGTGACAGGAATGTGAAGCAGGAGACCTTTGTGATATTAGATAATTAAGGTGTAAAGAGACTTCATACAACATTTTGTTAAGCACAGTTCTGAGGTTTGCTTCCAGTATGGGTTTTCAATTTATTTTTAAAAAACTCTCCATGCATTAACTTATTGCTGCCTGTCATAAAACTGGTGCAGCAAACTGAATGTGAAAATTTAACATGGTGTGTGATAAATGGATGAAAAACATCTGTCCAAATACTGAGATGTACCAATACTTTTAAATTGTTGCATTATCTTAAGGTAAAATTGTGTTTAAAGCTACCACTTTATTCCATGGTTCTGTAAGCATATCAGACATTCTACTTGTTCAGTCCAGAATTCAGGTTTAAAACAGTCAGCCTCGAGCAATCTGATTCCTTACTTAACTGTAATTACCATTCTCCCCTTCTTGGAATGAATAATAAGAAGTTGTGGTTTCTTTCAGAGACTAACTGGTAGTTTCCAAACTCTCTGGTCATCAGTTTGGAGGTGGTTTTCCATTAATAACCAGTTGGTCAGATGAGAGTACATTCTTGAATGATTCTTCATACAATCGGGGCTTGATATTGTGCCTAAAAATCAGCAATTCATAATCCTTCATCTGAGTTTACCCCTTTCTAGATCATTATGCTACATTTTCAGATATTGGAATTATGTTTGAATACATGATCGAGGAATTGATTGTATATCATACAAAAGTGTCTTCTATTCCCTTACGTTTGTTTTACAAGTGCCTTCTACAAATGGTTATTTTTAAATTATTTATCTCATGAAAGGGGAAATATGCAATGTGTTTATACCTAAAATTGATATATAGCACGCTGGTTCAAATAAAATATATTCCTGCTAACACCTTAAATCCAGGTGATTCACTTATGCACTGCATTTTTGACATTACATGACTTTATTGTGAATAATAATTCTAAACCAAGTACTATTATGGGTACATATAATTATGAGTGTTAAATATTCATTAACCGCTATGTTTCAGTTTATTGATATGAATTGAATATGTTCTTATGTTAAATTAAAACATTTAATGCAAGTCATTTCATTAATCATTTGGCATTGTTCAGGAAGTGTGTTACTGGATGAGATTGTGTTACTGGATGAGATGTCATTACTTTAAAAGTACTGTTGAGTTCAATTATTTATTAAATGTGACATGTAGCAATTGACTATTAAAAGCTTATACTCTCTGACAGCAGCCTGAGCAGTAGGTGATCATTATAAAGGCTAATTGTTGGTGACAAAGAGTTCTTTATTTCATTTGAATTTAGTTATTTGGATAAATCTACTGGGTTCTGATAAATCTGTTTAAATGTTGAACATAGACAATGAGTTCTGTCTGATGGGCAGTGAAGTTTGCATCCTCGTGATAGATGATTATAGAACTAAACTGGCAGTGAACGTGGATAACATTGGTTAACGAGACAATGATAACTTCCTGGCTGAGGCAGGATACTATGGTGAGTGTAGCCAAGTAAGAAAATGAAAGAATCTTTGAACACCTTCTGTGTTCAGTGGAGCAAGTTTCCAAATTGAACAAATATATTAGCAATCACCAGTGCAACCAGACTACCTGCCTATATTTCATAGTGAGAGCTGCAAGCCATATCTACACATCTCTATCATTTTGACAAGCACCCAGCGCTTAGTGAATGCTGTTTATCAATAGTGTATGGTGGGAAGAAATTGAAGAATCAGTGATCCTCCACTTAGCCAAGTTGGAAATCCAAAAGTTTCAAATGACATCAAATAACTGCGAGCTGAAGGTTAGATTTTGCTGGGCCTGGGGAACCTCTTACATTTACCTGAGATATTTCTGTTGGTTATGCCAGTGTAGCAACTGAGTTCTTTAGTAAGGCTATTTAGAGTGGGAGCTCTAGCCCTTCTGTTGAGGCTTGCTCAAAGAGGTCGACAGATTTTTTAAAAAATTAAACATTAATGGCATGGTTCTCAGGTTACCTTGTCTCAGTGTTGCCAATGCTTCCTTTTTGCTGTTCCCCTAAATACCATGTTGGTCTTTGAATGTAGGGAAGATCAAATGAAGTTTTACTCTGTGCATTGTAAAGTGAAATAACTCCATAGAGGCCAGTATTCCATCAACAAGCCACCCTTTATTTACACATGGAGAGTCCTTGACACTGATCCAGCTCCCTCAAAGACCGCTGTCAGAGTCAACAGAACCTCTGACACTCCTGTTTATATCTGTCAACCATGGCTCCCTGATCATAAACCAACCAGATTAACAGACCCAATCAGGGAACTCATATTCCCTTGGCTGACTTCATTACAGTCACTGCATACAGTTCGTTTATGTTGATAATACCAGTCATGTTTGCATTTTTTTTATGTGGCTGAGAAAATTTCTCTGATGCAATGTCTATTCAGGCCTGGGTCTTGAGTATTTTCTTAGGAATTATGTCAGGTTCCGAGTTGATAGCTATCAGATTTTTCAAGTGTCTTCCCATGAATTACAATCCATTGGTTCAGAGTTTCACAAACAGTTCAAACGTAAGTTGCTCAAGTCTACTGTTTGAGTGTAAGAAAGGCAATATGGACAAATAAATATTAAAATTGCACTGGATAAGTTTGCCGCATATACAAAGATGTTCTTTTTTGAAAATTCTAAGCCCAACCAGTGTTCATTTCATGACAGTAATGCTGTGCAAAGATTCAAGCAATATGAGAAGAATCTGACCTTTATCTGAGTTAGAGTGATCTAACTGATCAGAATGTGTAGAAATGACTCATCCCAAAAATCAGTGAGACCTACTTTAGAATCATTTTTGACATATTAACGTACTCTCTGCTTTAATTTGGTCAATGAATTGGATCTGGGCTTTATATAGGAAATACTTAATTATGCATCATAATTTATGCTCATGGTCATCAGCATCTGGGTATGACTAATTAAATTATCTGATCATAAACCAAGCTTGAAAATACAAATCCCTGAAAAGTTAGCTGTTCCATTGTGGAGTATAACGATTTCTTCCCTAAATTATCATGGTAGCCAATCAGAAAAAGATCAAACTCAGGTAGGTTCCACTTAATACATAATATTTGCATGTGATATAGGCTGAGACTTAAGTAACCTAATGAAGTCATAAATGGTATATAATAACTGCACTTGGACTTTGGAGAGCTATGTACGAAAGCTTCCCTAAACTCGTGGTCCTCTGAAAAAAGCTTATTGCGTATTCACCCAGATGGTTTCAATGAAACCAACCTTGTTCGAAGAAGTAAGTTTTTTTTAACTACAGTTTCAACTGCATTTTCATTACCTAAGGGACCATTTTACAGATATACCTTAGCTCAAGCCAACAAAAATTTTAGTTTTTCTCCTGTTGCAGTCAAAATTTTCATAAAGCTGCAGCTTTATCTCTTGGCATTTTGTACTAGTTTCATATTATTTATGTTCTGCTGGTATATTCTAGCTAAATGCAGGACTATTGTGAAACATAGCCCAGTGGAACAAATATATGACAAAGAAAGTTTTGACAATTCACAATAATCATATACATTTGATATCAGTCATGAAACAATACTATTGCAACATTTTCAATGCTGCTACATGAAATTTAACTTTACATTATATATTAAAATTTAGCGTGTGTAAACTTTTCACAGCTACATTTTCTCTTAGCTTTTAAACCCAACACTACGTTAGCTATACTAATGGATTAAATTTGAATGAAAGAAGCATTTTGTGGCAGTTTTTCACTTGATTTAAAATTATAACATCTGGTTTCATATGTTTGCAGTTAGTTCATGACATGTCTTCTCTTTCTGACCAGTCTTAAAATGTAGAATGAACGTTTGTTAGAATTAATGAGTTAATCTGTATAACGTTTCAGAGCCAATTGTAAACACAGAATTGTTGGCTTTTAGATTGAACCTGTTGAATACTGAACTTGCATTGAAACCAGTTGTGTTTAAGTACATTTTTTGGTCTGTTTGACCTGTGAATAATGCCAGTACAAAGAACGATTTCTCATTCTGATTTTAGATGATGTTCCAAGAATTCTAACACTAATCTAATTTAAAATTTAAGTTTATTGCTGAACACGCTATTGGATGGCCACTGCAGTCAAACATTCTTTAAGATTAATGTCCTCATTTCCTTATTGTGTCCTTTATCACCCAGCAGGCAAGAATTCTGTTGTTTCTTTGCAAACTTTAACTTATAGCCTATATAACTTCAGCACTCAACATGTAATTTCTTCGATCAATGGAGTTCATTATTTGTATAGTAAATCTTTGTCACACAAAATTTTCTGTGTACTAATCTATTCTGCAGTGAAAACTTAACCTCAGATTAGCATTTGCAAGAAAAAAATGCCAAACTTAATTGTTCTCAAAGAAATTTAAGTGAAGTTTAGTACTGACATAAATTGAAAGCATTCAGTCTTATTAAAGAGTAGTTTGCCAACGGCTGTTCAATGAAAGGAGTTTGAAAAGAAATGATTGATTACCATAAAATGAAAGTACTTAGCACTGACCAATGTTTTCTTTTAAGCAAGCTTTATTTGAATCTTCACCATATCTAAAATGAGAAGGTTGGCAATGATGTGTATAATCTGCTGAGTCTTAAAACAGTTAAATATTGGGTCTATAGGGTTGGGTTGGGGTTGTGGGGGTATGTGAGGAAGCCATTGAAGTAGTTGGGAGCCAAACCAAGACTGCTTCATCCTGACAATGATTAAGGTTTCCAACAGTGGTACCGGAGTAGGATGGCTGTCTATCAAATGGAGGCAGGCAGCTATTTTAAGTAGTTAAGAATCCTATGAAATTTACTTTTATATTGACAGCAGAGCAACCCCCTGCCACCAGCACCTGGGGAGTCCATAAGCTTCATGGTGATAGCATCTCTCCTACCATTGAATGGGGAGGAGGGAGTGGCAGAGGGGGGTACTAAAGTTACTAACACCATGCATCAAAGAATGGATAATGGGTAATGCTGGCAATATCAGGAACTCACCTGCATTCCTTCATTGAACGTCAAGGCTGGAGGTGATCTATTAGGAGGCCACCTCCAGTAAAATTGCTGAGCTGATCCTGATGTAGGCATGTAAGGGCTCAGTTCCTCCATTTTCTACTGAAGTTGAAGTCTCAAAACCACGCAGTAAAAGATTGGTCATAATTTCAATAACAACAATTCTCCTGAGTTTGTTGATTTATTTTTTGTTGCCCCTTTTCCCTTTTGTTCCCCTTGTGCCCCTTGCCACGAATGGTGAAGTATTGGACCAATAGTGTTACCCATTTACAAGAAAGTTAAAAATAACACAAAACCAGGTTACAGTCCAACAGGTTTATTTAGAAGCACGAGGCTTTCAGAGCGCTGCTTCTTCAACAGGTGGTTGTGAAGAGCAGCACTTTGAAAGCTATACTTCAAAATAAGCCTGTTGGACTATAATCTGGTGTTGTGTGATTCCATATTTACAAGAAGTTTACATTCCCTAAAGCTTAAAGACCCAGCAGGAAAAATAGAGTTCCCATAGTCCTACCAGACCATAGGGCTACTGTCTCATTACAGTAGAGTAGAGTAACTTTATTTGTCGTTTCTAACATATACAGCTGGTGCAATAAAAAAAGAGACAGCGTTCTCCAGGACCAAGGTGCTATATGAACACACAGACTACATGGGAGTACAGTCATACACAGGGCAGCATAAAGTGCTTAGAAAAATGTGCAAGACAGCGCAGTAATTCCTGACAAGACAATAGGCACAGTGGTGGACAAATTACAATGTAACAATGAATGATCATTAATAAAACATTGTTTTCACAGCAATTCAAAAAGTCATCTGAAAATTGCAAATGGAATACAGTGTGATCATACAGTGTTAAGGAGCCTGAGAAAAATTGTACAGTCTGGCTGTGAGAGATCAAATGTTCCAGTATCTTCTGCCAGATGGCAGGAGAGAGAAGAATTTGACTAAAGGATGTGTGGGGTCATACACAATGGTGTTAGCCTTACAAATGCAACGTGTTGTTTAAATGTCTTAATGGAGGGAAGAGAGACGCCGATGCTCTTCTCAGCTGTCCTCAATCCTTTGTAGGATCTTACAATCCAAGACAGTGCAATTCCCAAACAAGGCAGTGATGCAGCTGCTCAGAGTACTCTCAGTGAATCCTCAGTAGAATGTGGTAAGGATTGGGGGTGGGAGGTGGGCTTTCGTCAACCTATGCAGAAAGTAGAGAGGCTGCTGGGCTTTCTTGGCTGTGGAGCTGGTGTTGAGGGTCCAGGTGAGATTCTCCGCCAGGTGGACACCAATTAATTTCGTGCCCTTCACGATCTCCATGGGGGAGAAAGAGGGACAACTGGTGGTGGTTTAACCTGAGGGTCACCACATCTCAGGCAAGGGGAGACGTTGAGAAGACGAGTCCTTCATGGTAACCTCAGCCAGTATAAAAATTAAACTCACACTGTTGGCATTACTATGCAACGCAAATCTTCCATCCAGCAATCAATCTTCACTACTGGAAAAATCCAACCCCGGCTACCAAGGGAAGTAATCAACTAAGAGAAAGTGAGGACTACAGATGCTGAAGGTCAGAGTCAAAACATGTGGTGCTGGAAACGCACAGCCAGTCAGGCAGCATCCAAGGACCAGGAGAGTCGACACCCCCGGTCCTCACCTTCCACTCCCAACAACCTCCAGATACAACACATCATCCTCCGCCATTCCTGCCACATACAAACAAACCTCGGCACTAGAGAAATATTTCCATCCCCACCCCTATCTGTGTTCCAGAGAGACCATTTCCTCCATGACTCTCTTGTTAGGTCTGTGTCTCCCACAAATTCACCCTCCATTCCCAGCAACTTCCCTTGCAAGAGATGTAAAACCTGCACCCACACCTCCCCTCTCACCTTCATCCAAAGCCCCAAATGATCCTTCCACATCTGGCAGAGATTTTCCTGCACCTCCACCCATGTCATATACTGTGTCCATTGCTCCTGCTGTGGTCTTCTCTACAGTGGGCAGGCAGGATGCCAACTTGCGGAATGTTTCAGAGAACATCTCTTGGACACATGCACTAAACAACCCCATCACCTGTGGCCGAACACTTAACTCCCTTTCCCACTCCACCAAGGAAATGCAAGTCCTATGCCTTCTCCACCACCAGATTCTAGCCACCTGATGCCTGGAGGAAGAACACCTCATCTTCTGCCTTGGAACCCTCCAACCACGCAGGATCAATGTTGATTTCACCAGTTTCATCATCTCCCTTCTCTGCACCATCCTAGATCCAATCCTCCAACTCAGCACCACCCTGTTTTAATGTCCTACCTGTCCATCTTCTTTCCCACCTATCTGCTCCACCCTCCGCTCTGACCATTCAGCAGCACCCTCCAACTTAATCTACCTATTGCATTACCAGCTACCTTGCTACCAGCCCCACCCCCACTTCCCATTTATCTCTCAGCTCCCTTGGGCCTCCCCCACATTGCTGATGAAGAGCTAATGTTCGAAATATCTATTGTCCTTCTCCTCAGATGCTGTCTGACTGGCTGTGCTTTTCCAGCACCAAACCTTTTGACTTTAACAAGAGAAGTTAAAGAATGTATTAGATAGAAGGAAGAGACTTATAAATGTGCCAAAAATGTGATTAGGATGAGGATTGGGATCATTTTAGAATTCAGTAAAACATGGCAAAGAAAAAATAGAATATGAAAGTATGCCATCAACAATCATAAAAAGAAACGGTAAAAGCCATTTGATTTCCTATGGCACCTACAGTCTTATAACCACCTAAATGAGAAGTCTTCACTCAACTAGATGGTGAGTTTGAGCAGTGAATGTTCTGGCATATTTAACCGTGCTTTATGACAGTCTGGTCTGGCCATTGGTTATTTAATGTCCTGTATGTATGTTTTTAGTGAGTGACATGGATAACAATTATGTATTGTACAAAGTAATGACACTAAAAACAATAATGTTGAAGACTGCATTAAGCTTCACCCAATTTGATGATGTCACGCAAGTTCGAATGCCAATAAGATAGAACCCTGTAGGTTCTCACAGATTGCAGACCTAGTCTCCTCATAGATATTTTATTCAAACTGTTATGACAAATATCTGGAGCAAGTGGGACTTTAGCCTATCCCAGCATAGGGTTATTTCTACTGCCATGAGACCCCAGCCCAGGTATCATCCTACTCTTAGAACAACTATCTAATGAATTAATGTAGATATTTCCTAATCAACCTATTCAGCAATGTTAGTACATATATCTGGAGCAAGTGAAACTTGAACCCAGGTTTCTGGCTCTGAGGTAGGGGCACTACCATTGCATCAGAAGAGCACTATGAAACTAATGTAACTTGTACCTAATTGCTATTATACATAAACTGTATCTGTTAAGTCAAGAGTGTCCTTTTGATAAGACCATTGTGAGACCATAAGAAACAGGAATAGGCCATTCAGCCCCTCAAACCTACATTGCCATTCAAAACCATCATGGCTGATCCATCATGCCTCATGTCCATTATCTTGCCTTTTCCCTGTAACCCTTGGTTGCCCTATTGATCGAGCACCTATCTATCTCAACCTTAAACATACACAATGACTCGCTCCCACAGCTTTCTGTGGTGAGAGGTTCCAAAAACACTTAGCCCTCTGAAAGAAAAAAATCCTCCTCATCTCAGTCTTCAATTGGTGACCCTTTATTATCACTGGTCCAAGACTCTCTCATGAGGGGAAAGCATCCACCCAGCACTTAGCATATCAAGCCCCTTAATGTTTCAATGAAGTCACCTCTCATTCTTCTAAATTCTGATGAGTCGAGTCCCAACTTATTTAGCCTTTGCTCATAAGACAATCCCTCCATATTAGGGATCATCCTAGTGAACTAGAGACAGTGAGGTCTGCAAATGCTGGAGATCAGAGTTGAGAGTGTGTTGCTGGAAAAGCAGTCAGGCAGCATCCGAGGAGCAGGAAAATCAACATTTCGGGCTGGAGCCCTTCATCAGGAATGAGGCTTGGAGCCTTGGGGGTGGAGAAATAAATGGGAGGGGGGGTGGGACTGGGGAGAAGGTAGCTGAGAGTTCAGTAGGTGGATGGAGGTGGGGGTAAAGGTTCTAGCTTGGAGAAGAGGGTGGAGCGGATAGGTGAAAGGAAGATTGACAGGTGGGACAGGTCGTTGGGGGGTTGCTGAGCTGGAAGGTTGGAACTGGGGTAAGGTGGGGTGAGGGGACATGAGGAAACTGGTGAAGTCCTCATTGATGCCCTGGGGTTGAAGGGTCACAAGGTGGAAGATAAGGCGTTCTTTCTCCAGGCGTCAGATGGTGAGGGAGTGGCGATGGAGGAGGTCCTCAGCAGAGTGGGAGGGGGAAGTTGAAATGTTCTGCCACGGGGCAATGGGGTTGATGTTCTCGAAAGCACTCTGTGAGAAGGCATCCAGTCTCCCCAATGTAAAGAAGACTGCATCGGGAACAACGGATACAATAAAGGATGTGTGGAAGTGCAGGTGAAACTTTGATGGATATGGAAGGCTCCTTTGGGGGCCTTAGACAGAGGTGTGGGCGCAGGTTTTGCAATTCCTGCGGTGGAGGGGAAGGTGCCAGGAAGAGAGAAATGGCTTGTTAGGGGGTGTGGACCTGACCAGGTAGTTGCGGAGAGAACAGTGCAGGTTTTAATCTTGTCTGAACAGCTTTCAATAAAAGAGTATTTTCTTAAATAAAGGGAACAAAATTGCTCACAATACTCTCGATGTGGTCTCACCAGCACCCTGTAGAGTTACAGAAGACTTCTTCACTGTTATACAGCAACCCCCTTGAAATAAGGGTAACATTCCATTAACCTTCCCGATTATCTGTTGCATCTGACTGCAATTTCTTTTGTGTTTTGTGTACATGTACTCCCAAGCCCCTTTTATATTGTGGCTTTCTGCAGCTTTTCTGCATTTTGTTCTTTGTTCTCCCTTTCAAAATGAACAACTTCACATTTTCCACATTATAGTCCATTTGTCAACTTTTTGGCCACTTACTTAACCCATCAATATCTCTCTAAATTGTTTGTATCCCTCTCACAATCTGCCTTGCCACCTATTTTTGTGTCATGTGCAAATTTGGCAACTGTACATTCAGTTCCTTCTTCCAAGACGTTAATATACATTGTAAACCATTGTGATCCCTGGAGAATCCCAGTGGTCACAGGTTGCCAACCTGAAAAAAGAAAATTAGAACATTAAGAGCAGGAGTAGGTCATTTGGTCCTTCGAACCTGCTCTGCCATTCAATAAGATCGTGGCTGATCTTTTCGTGGACTCCACTCTAATTACCCGCGCTCTCACCGTATCTTTTAATTCCTTTATTATTCAAATAAAATCTATTTTAGCTTTCAAAATGTTTACTGAAATAGCGTCAACTACTTCCCTGAACAGGGAATTCCATAAATATGCAACCCTCTGGGTGAAGAAGTTCCTTCTTAATTTGGTCTTAAATCTGCTCCCCCTAATTTTGAGGTTATGCCTTCTTGTCCTAGTTTCACCTGTCAGTGGAAACATTCTCTCAATTTCTATCTTATCTATTCCCTTCATAATTTCATATGTTTCTGTAAGATCCCCCCTCGTTCTTCTAAATTCCAATGAATATAATCTGAGTCTACTCAGTCTGTCCTCCTAAACCAAATTCCTCAATGCTGGAATCAACCTAATGAACCTCCTCTACACCCCCTCCAGTGCCAGTACATCTTTTCTCAAGTAAGGAGACTAAAACTGCTTGCAGTACTCCAGGTGTGGCCTTACCAGTACTCTGTACAGCTATAACATAACCTCTCTGCTTTTAAACTCAACCCTTTCAGCAATGAAGGACAAAATTCCATTTGCCTTCCTAATTACTTGTTGTACCTGCAGACCAACACTCTGTGATTCATGCACAAGCACACCCAGGACCCTCTCCATGACAGCATGCTTCAACTATTTACCATTCAAGTGATAATCCTTTTGACTGTTACTTTCTTCAAAGTGGATGACTCACATTTATTAACATTGTATTCCATCTGCCAGACCTTTGCCCACTCGTTTAAAGTATCTATTTTCCTCTGGAAAGTTTCACAGTCCTCTGCACATTTTGCTCTGCCACTCATCTTAGTGTCATCTGCAAACATTGACACCCTACATAGGGTTCCCAACTCCAAATCATCTCTATACATTGTGAATAATTGCAGCCCCAACACTGATCCGTGAGGCCTTGCTATTTCTCCCTTGATAATAGACTCCAGCAATTTCCCCACTACAGAAGTTAACCTAATCAGTCTATAATTCTCCATCTTTTGTCTACCTACCTTTTTAAGAAGTGGCGTAACATTTGCTGTTTTCCAATCTGCTGGAACTGCCCCAGAGTCCAATGAATTTTGGAAAATTACCACAAGTGCACTTGCTATTTCTTCTGCCATCTTGTTTAGTACCCTGGGATGCATTCCATCAGGTCCAGGAGACTTGTCCATTAGCTCCATTAGCTTGCCCAACACTACCTCTTCCATAATAATGATTGTTCCTAGGTTCTCATCTACCTTCGTCTCTGTCAATCACTGACATGTTATAAGTGTCTTCCACTATGGAGACCAACACTAAATACCTATTCAATGCCTCGGCCATTTAATCATATCCTATAACTAAATCCCTCTTCTCATCCTCTAAGGGGCCAATGTTTACTTTAACCACTCTTTTTTTGTTTTATATATTTATAGGGACTTTTATGATCTGTCTTTATATCTTCTGTGCTATTTTTTTCTTATGTTCTATCTTACCTTTCCTTATGCCATTTTGTGGCTGTGTTGACCTTTTAATGTTTTCCCAATCTTCGAGTTTCCTGCTGGTCTTGGCCACTTTCTATGCCTTCACTTTCAATTTGATGGCCTCCCTTATTTCCTGAGACACCCATGGCAGATTACCCCTTTTCTTTACATTGGAATATACTTTCACTGAACATTTTGAAAAATGCTTTGAAAGTCCTCCACTGCTCGTCAACTGTCCGAGCATAAAATCTTTGTTTTCAGTCTACTTTAGCCAAATCCTCCCTCATCTAATTGTTTCTCGTTTGTTTAAGCACAGAACCCTGGTATTGGATTTTATCTTCACATTCTCCATCTGTAATCTAATTTCAACCATAGTGTGATCACTCCTTCCAAGAAGATCCCTAACTATGAGGTCATTAATTATTCCTGTCTCATTACACAGGACCAGATCTCAGAAAGCTTGCTCCCTTGTCGGTTCCATTATATACTGTTCAAGAAAACCGTCGCTGATACACTCAATGAACTCCTCCTCAAGGCTATCCTGACTGAGCTGGTTTGACCAATTGACATGTAGATTAAAATCCCCCACTTATCCCCACTTACTGTTTCCTGTCTATTAGTTAACCCTTTATCCATGCCAAAATGCTACATCCAACACTGTGGATTCTTATGACTTAACCTTTTGTGAGGTACCTTCTGGAAGTTGAAATCCAACACGTCATCTGGTTCCCCCTCTATCCACTCTGGTTGAGACTTCCTCAAAAAATTAATAAATTAGACACATTTTTCTTCCATGAAGCCATGCTCGCTCTGCTTGATTAAATTATGATTATCCAAATGTTCTGCTATTATTTTCTGAACAATTGATTTTTTCAACAAAAATGTTGGGCTAATCGCACTATATTTACCTGCTTTTTGTCTCCCTCCCTTTTTGAATAGGGGTGTCGCATTAGCAGTTTTCAATCCTGTGCTACTTTTCCAGAACCCAAGGAAGTTTGGAAAATTCGAATCAATGCGTCTACTATCTCTGTAGCCATCTCTTTCAGGACCCTAGGATGCAAGCCATCATGGCCAGGGGACTTAACTGCCTTTAGCCCCATTAGTTTATCTAAAGATGCTTTTCTACTAATGGTAATGATACTTACTTCCTCCCCTGTACTTTGTAGTATGAATGGTATGTTCAAAGTATTTTCCACCATAAGGACCGATATAAAATATCCGTTTTTTTAATAGATTTTTTTTTAGAAATTTAACATTTTTACAAGTTTGCAAAAATAAACAAAACTCTCAAATACAAACATTGATCTACAATTAAATCAAATATACAATAGCCAAAATTTAACAAAAAAAATACCGAAAAAGAAAAAAAAACTCAACTGTCTACTAATCTAACCTACAACTAAACAGAGTGTATATTTAAGTCTCTTACATGCTCGGAATGTGTTAACATCAAATGTAGTAAAACCCGTTTCGTGCAGGATTCCTCTGCTAAGGGGCCCCGGACCAGCCAGGTTTGTAATCTGAATTAAATAAAAGCCCTTGTTAGGAAAGCCGAAATATCTGTATATATGTAATCCAAGAAGGGCTGCCATATTTTATAAAATAATTCGGTCTTTCGGTGCACTATATTTGTAAGGAAGTCAAGGGGAATACATTCTATAATTAATCTGTGCCAATTTGAAAGTCCAGGGGGGCCCTCAGCCACCCAGTTCAGCAAAATATTTTTCCTTGCACAGAAAGAGAGAATAGAAAATAGTCTCTTACCGTGAGTTTGAAAAGCCCAAAAGGAGAGATACAGGGTCCACTTTAATTTCCTTTCCTAAAATTTCTGTCAGGGTACTTGCTACTTTAGTCCAATATCTACGGATCTTATGACAGGTCCATAGGCAATGTACAAGAGTGCCCACCTCTATTTTACATTTGGGACATATTGGAGATGCTCCTGCCTTAAATTTTGCCAATCGAACCGGTGCTATATGGGCCCTATGAAGTATCTTCAGCTGGATAGCCTGGGTTCTGTTACAGATAGTAATTCTTCTGGCGTTTTCCCAAATATCATTCCACGTTTCTATAGAGATTTCTAGTCCCAAATCCTGATCCCATGTTTTAAGCAGATTATCCATGTCTCCCGATACTTCATCATGTAGTAAATGATAAATAGTACTGACGGAAGATACCCCCACTGATCGTAGGACACTACATTCTCTATCTGATTTATAAAGACTATCTAATAACGTAGTCTTCTTCTGAATATAGTCTCGAATTTGGAAGTATTGAAAGAGGTCTCCATTAGGTAATCCGAATTTCTGACGCAGCTGTTCAAAAGTCATCAGGACCCCATCCTTAAATAGGTCCCCTAGACATGAGATACCCCTGGATCTCCAGAGTTTAAAAGTGGCATCTGTAAACCCCGGTTAGAATCCCCATGCTCCCACTATCGGCGCATAGGGGGATGTTTTATGTGAATTACCCTCATTTTGCCGCATTATATTCCAAGCCTTAATTGTGTTTAGTATTATAGGGTTTTTACAGTGATCTGTAATGATTTTCCTCTTGCCTGAAAATAAAAGTGGGCATTTTACTTGAGATTGATTGTGGATCAGACAAGACCCAATCAACTATGTAACTTAATAGGGAACTTAACTGATATTTCCTAAAATCTGGGAAGTCCAATCCTCTCTTTGCCTGTGGAAGCTGTAGCTTCTTCAGCTTAATGAGGGGCTGTCTATGATTCCAGATAAAGGAACCCAGCCAGCCATATAATTTACATAGAGTCATCCTCGGCAGCATCACCGGAAGCATTCTCAATGGATATAGGAGACGGGGCAGGCCATTCATTTTAATTAGTGCTATTCTACCCAGCCAGGAAATTGGAAGGTCTCCCCATCGCTGGAGGTCCTGCCTTATCTTCTCCAGTAAATGCACAAAATTAGCCTTATACAACTGACCAAATACTGGGGAAATGAAAATGCCTAAATATAAGAAGCCCTCCAGGGACCAACGAAAGGGAAAAAGGGATCCGTCCACTAAGTGGGGTATCATAGCAAGGCCACCCATTGGCATAGCCTCCGATTTCGAAAAATTAATTTATAGCCTGAGAATGCACTAAATGTATTAAAAGCTTGGATTAGGTGAAGTACGGACATCAGAGGATTACTGAGGAATAGAAGAACATCATCTGCATACAGGGTAATTTTATGTTTACCTGTACCAATCCTTGGGGCCGTTATATTAGGGTCAGCCCGTATGGCTTCTGCTAGTGGTTCAATTATTAGCGTAAATAACAATGGCGAGAGAGGACATCCCTGACGGCAGATCCTACCCACACTGAAGTTATCCGAACCTAATCCATTGGTAACCACAACTGTTTTGGGATCACTATACAATGTTGAGACCCATTTGGTAAACATCTTTCCAACGCCAAACCTTTCCAATGTGTAAAACAAATATGACCATTCAACCCTATCAAATGCCTTTTCCGCGTCTAATGAAACTACTACTCCTGGTATCTTTCCCTGATGACAGGCTTGAATCGTATTCAAAACCCTTCTAATATTATTGGATGATCTACGGCCCTTAATAAATCCCCTCTGATCCTCCTTTATAATATGTGGCAGTACCCTTTCTAGTCTCAATGCTAACGTTTTAGAAAGAATTTTAAAATCTACATTTAGCAAGGATATTGGTCTGTATGGCGTACAATCTTCTGGATCCTTTCCTTTTTTAAGGATAAGAGAGATATTTGCCTCTTTCAGCGAAGGCGGGAGACAGCCCTGACTATATGCATAGTTATACATGTCCATAAGTGGACCAGCCAATATTTCTGTAAATTCTTTTTAGAATTCAGCTTGAAAACTATCTGGGCCAGGTGCCTTGCCACTCTGAAGTTGCCTAATTGCATCAAGTATTTCTTGGACTGTTAGAGGAGCATTTAGGACCGATACCTGTTCCGGAGTTAAGCCCGGAAAGGTCAAATTTTTTTAAAATGACTGCATCCTCCTAGTCCTATCTTCACAATCCTGCAATTAACTCGGAATAAAATTCTCTAAAGATCGCATTAATCTTTTTATGATCATGTTTCAAAATACCTGTACTTTCCTTGATAGACGTAATAATCTGAGGGGCCTTTTTGTTCTTTGCAAGAAATGCTAAGTATCTACCCGGTATTTCCCTCTTAGCCATTTGAGTAAGCGTAGTGTTTAGAGCTGTCCTAAGAGCCGTAATCCTTTGCAATTTAATAATAGGTCTATCAGCGTATGCTGTTTCAGCTGCTTTTAAGCGAGCTTCAAGCAGACGCTGTTGTTCTCCCTTCAATTTTTTCTGGGTCGCTGAGTAGGAGATGATCAAACCTCGCGTGTAAGCTTTGATGGTCTCCCACATCATTGATGGGTTGCTAGCCGTACCTGAATTAATTACTAAAAAAGTTTTAAATTCTTGAGAGAAGTACTTTACAAATTTACTATCTTTCATTAGGAAGGGGTCCATACACCAATGCCGAGGGGATGTCCCATTGTTCCTCGCCTTAGTTTCCATATATACCGCAGCATGGTCGGAAATTGCTATACTACCTATTTTACAGGATGTTATGGAATTTTAAAAAATCTCATATGACATTTATGTGGATTGGAGTAGAAAGAAAAATCTCTGCCCTGTGGATGAAGACATCTCCATACATCTGCTAATCCTAATTCTTTGTTCAGATCCACCAATTGTCTAGATCTGGGAGCTACTCCTGCAGTACTCTTGGGAATCCTATCTATTTCCGGATCCATAATACAATTAAAGTCTCCCCCTATAATTGTATGATGGGCACCAAAAATCATCAACTTTGAAAGGGCTTCCGTTACAAATTTAAAGGGGTGTGCCAGGGGGCAGTACAAATTTAAAATCCCATATTCCTCTCCATTTATCAGGGCTTTAATCAAAATATATCGTCTTTTATCTGATTTAGGATTTTGAAAGGGAAATTCTTCCAAACAAGAATAACAACTCACCTGCTTTTTGAGCTAAAAGAAGAAAAAAAGGCCTGATCAAATCCACCCTGTCGTAGTTTCAAGTGTTCTTTATCCGACAGGTGTGTCTCCTGTAGGAGAGCTATATCAACTCTTTCTTTCTTAAGTTTTGATAATATTTTCTTCCTTTTGATTGGCGAATTACTCCCCTTGACATTCCAGGTGCAGCACTTAACCGACTGATCAACCATAATCATCCGGGCAAATCCGAGACCCCTCACGAGGGGAAACCCTATCCAGAACATCCCGAGCATAGAGCATATAAAATTTACAAAAATAAAGGCTCTCTAATATACTAACAACAGTATAATAAAAAACTATTTCTAACTAATTAAAAAAAACGTATTTAAGTGGAGATTTTCCCCCTTGTTCCCAGGGGGTGTCACTTCCTTTCCAAAAGTCCATCATATCCTCTCGCAACCAATGCCCCACCCTTAACCCAGGTGCTCCTCAATAAAATGAGGAGAATTCAGATATAATACAAAGCTAGAGTTAACAGTGAGCACCCTACCCCCACATACCCCAACACCTGGATATATTTGGTAATGTTAACACCATATATAAACATATAACTATAAAATTACAACCTCAACAAATAATAATTAAATACAATAATACAAAATAACAAGGGAAAAACAACCCCGCTCCTAAAGACAGAGGTAAAATAGAATAAGGTAATCAATTCCCCCCACCAACATTAACCAAACCCCCCGGCTTATATATATACATACATACGTATATACCCACATATATGCATAAAATAATAAAAGAAAACAACCCCAAGGGGGGGGAGAAAATCAAATCCCTCTCCCCACCCCCCCATGATAATATTAAACAGTAAGGTAAGAAAAAAGAAAACAAAGGGAGGGGATATAAACCAAAGCGGGGGAAAGGCAAACCAACATCCATTATCTCTTACAGTTTATCTAAGAGAGTCTAATGATTCCTTAGCCTTTTCTGGCGATCTGAAGTTATACACGGATCCTGCATGGTTAAAGCGTAGCGTCGCTGGGTAGCATAAGGAGTACTGAATATTTAAGTCCCTTAAACGCTTCTTCGCCTCGTCGAATGCCTTCCTCTTTTGGACCAGAACTGGGGAAAAGTGCTGGACTAACGTGATCTTGGATCCTTTATAGATCATAGCTTAGGGGTCTTTTCCAAGATTTCTAGAAGCTTCTAGGAGTATCTGCCTCTCCCTATAGCTCTGCAGCCGGAACAGGATCGGGCGTGGGCGCTGGTTCGAGCTGGGCCCGCGTATTGCGACCCGGTAGGCCCATTCTACCCTTCCCTGGCCTGATCCAGCTTCCAAATTTAAAAGCTGTGGTAGCCACTGCTTAAGGAATGCTGTAAGCTAGCCTTCCTCTTCCTGTTTGGGAAGGCCCAGCGAACGAATATTTTTTCGATGACCTCAATTATCGAGGTCGTCAATGTAATTCTCTAAGGTCTGGACTCGCTGGACTCACGGCCGATTGTGCTGTAGTTTCGGAGGTCGCGGCCTTTAACTGCGCCCCTCCAACTCGGCGCTCAATTTTCTGGATGTCTCGGTCGTGCTTCTGCAGTGCAGCCCATCGATTTAGGGATTCTTCGATAAAAGCGTCTATCTTCGTATCCAGTTTGGAGATCATTTCCACAAGGCTTGTCACTGTAGGTAAGTCCCCCGGGGCAGCTGTGGATGCCTCAGCTGCAGCTGGAGAGGGTGGGGGAGGGGTTCCTGCTTGCTGAAAGCTGCGGGCTTCCTTCCCTTTGGTCATTTTTACTAAATATTAGATTGTTTAAATTTAATACTAAGCAACTAATTAAATTAAACAGCTATTATAAATGATTTGGTGTGTGTGGTGGGGGTGGGTGACCCACTTTACCCAAGTCTTGGGAGGAGCACTATAGACTCAGACTTGCTGGGTCGCTGCCATCTTGGATCCCCCAAAATATCCGTTTAACTCCTCTGTCATTTCCTTGGTTCTCTATAACTAGCTCCATAGCTCCATTTTCTAAGGGGTCTATATTGACTTCAGCCTCTCTATTTTTATACATTTAAAGAAGGTCTTATTGTCAACCTTTATATTCCTCACTCATATTGCCTTTGTATGGCATTTTCTCTGTCTTCCTTATCTTTTTAGTCCTCCTCTCAATCTTCAGGGCTATCACTGACTTTGGGTCTCATTATATATGTTTTCTTTCAACTTAATACTCTTTTCCTATTGTTAGCCATGGTTGGTCTATTTCTCTGTTGGAATCTTCCCTCCTTACTGAGATGTATTTTTGCTGAGATTTCTTCCTAAATGTCTGACATTACTTGCTTACTGTCATTCCTAATACTCCATCTGCCCAGTTCACTTTAACAAACTCTATATTCATTTCATTGTAGGTTTCCTTATTTAAGTTAACCACAGTTGTTTCCAACCCAAGTTTCTTAGGTTCAAATGAATGTTAAATTCTATCATGTCTGATAGAATGATAAACCTGTCTGATATACCTGCCTTGTTACCCATTATCAGATGCAAGATAGTCTGCACCCTGGTCACCTCCATGACATCTTGCTATAGGAAACTGTGCCAATTGCACTCCATAAATTTATTGTTTGTCTACCTTTTTCAATTTGATTAACCCAAACAACATGAAGATTAAAGACACTTATGATTATCACTGAATTCTTCTTACATGATTTTGTCATTTGTTGATTTATAGCCTTTCCTACACAGATGCTACTATTTGGGGGTCTGTTCACTACTATTAAAGACTTCTTTCCCTGTTTTCTACCTCACCCTAAATGGCCTCTATATCATCCGAGCCAAATCATCTCTTGCATTTGTCCTCATTTCCTCATTAACAGTGCTATTCCCCCAACTTTTCTATCTCTACTGTCTTTCCAAAAAGTCAAATATTCCTGAATGATATCTCCTTGTAACCATCTTTCCATAATATCTATAAGATCACATGAGAACACAGACCAGACCATCACCTTCCATCCATTGACTCTGTCTGCACCTCCCAATGCCTTGGAAAGGCAGCCAACATCATCAAAGGTTATAATCTCTTCCAGCCTATTCTGGCAGCATCTGAGGAATTCCTGCTGAAGAGCTTATGCTCAAAATGTCAACTCTCCTGCTTCTCGGATGCTGCCTGACTGGCTGTGCTTTTTCAGCACCACACGTTTTGACTGTTATCTCCAGCATCTGCCGTCCTCACATTCTCTAACCTATTCTGCTAGGCAGAAGAATCAAAAGCTTAAATACACATACTAACAGGTTCAAGAACAGCTTCTTTCTCACTGTTATTAAACTTCTGACTGGACATTTCGAAATAAAACTTTTCACTGTCCATGTTACAATAATAAATCAAATCAAATATTTATTTACTTCAACTTGCACCATCAGCTTGTGTACCTTGTTAGAGTCATAGAGATGTATAGCATGGAAACAAACCCTTCGGTCCAACCCGTCCATGCCGGTCAGATATCCCAACCCAATCTAGTCCCACCTGCCAGCATCCGGCCCATATCCCTCCAAACCCTTCCTATTCATATACCCATCCAAATGCCTCTTAAATGTTGCAATTGTACCAACCTCCACCACATCCTCAGCAGCTTATTCCATACACGTCCAACCCTCTGTGTGAAAAAGTTGCCCCTTAGGTCTCTTTTATATCTTTCCCCTCTCACCCTAACCCTATGCCCTCTAGTTCTGGACTCCCCGATCCCAGGGAAAAGACTTTGTCTATTTATCCTATCCATGCCCCTCATAATTTTGTAAACCTCTAAAAGGTCACTCCTCAGCTTCTGACGCTCCAGGGAAAACAGCCCCACCCTGTAGCTCAGATCCTCCAACCCTGGCAACATCCTTGTAAATCTTTTCTGAACCCTTTCAAGTTTCACAACATCTTTCCGATAAGAAGGAGACCAGAATTGCACGCAGTATTCCAACAGTGGCCTAACCAATGTCCTGTACAGCCGCAACATGACCTCCCAACTCCTGTACTCAATACTCTGACCAATAAAGGAAAGCATACCAAACGCCTTCTTCACTATCCTATCTACCTGCGACTCCACTTTCAAGAAGCTATGAACCTGCACTCCAAGATTTCTTTGTTCAGCAACACACCCTAGGACCTTACTGTTAAGTGTATAAGTCCTGCTAAGATTTGCTTTCCCAAAATGCAGCACCTCACATTTATCTGAATTAAACTCCATCTGCCATTTCTCAGCCCATTGGCCCATCTGGTCCAGATCCTGTTGTAATCTCAGGTAACCCTCTTTGCTGTCCACTACACCTCCAATTGCATTAAGATACAAAACCTAAGTTTTTTTCTATTATCACATTTTCATATATTTCTTTGGCTCCTTGATACATTTACACATTCCATCCCTTCCTTTTATTTACTGGTAATAATCAGGCCCGTCTTTAAATAACTGCCCACCCCACCCCCATTCAGTTTAAGGTCCTATCTACAGCCCTAGTTATGCAGTTCTTCAATTTACCAGGACTCTCATCTCAGCATGACTCAGATGGAGCTCTTCCCAATGGAACAGCTCTTGCCTACCCCAGACCTGATACCATTGTCCAATGAATTGGAACTCATTTTTCCCACAGCAATCCTTCAGCCACGTGTTTACCTCTTTAATCCAGTGTTTGATGCTCTACCAGTATAAACTAATTGGGCCCTTAGACATAGTCAAAATAAAGAAGATTGGTGGCACCATCCTTCTACTCTCAAATACCAAATCAAGCGCCAAACTTCTGACTAGTTCAGGGTCACTAGGCTGAGGGCTATCAATGTGCTATCTTTTCAGTGTTTATTAACACCTGCAGAGTTCTCTTTTAGAGCTGTTTGTTAAGCTGCAAATTAACCTGATTTTCCAGATTGCAACCAGCCTAACTCCAGCAGTTATGCAACAAGATATGAGATGCCTCAATAGGTATGAGATATACCTCAACAGGTGTGAAACCCTTTATTTGGAAATGCATAGGGGTTCATACCAAGATTAGGATGTACCAAATAGAGAACTGTGCACCCAAACCAGCATGCTATCATTTTCTGGTGCAATATATTTGAGTCGAACACCCAGCCTTTTCACATTGTCAAACACACACATCTGTATTTTTATTATCACAGTTGATTGTGTTTGAATGCCTTCCAAATCCTATTTCATCAACACTCAACTGAGAGATTCCTTACATGATGATCTTCACATGTAGAGACATGTAACTATTCACAATATTCAGCCTTCAAAATATGTTTCCATAGCAACAATATTTTAATTCCAAATTGTCTTTTTACTTTGAATTCCAAGGATTTCCTACCTGAACTTTGGCAATTTAAAGTACATCTCAAAAATGAACTTTAAATTACTTTTTTGATGAGATTGATCCACCTTATGAGCAGACAATAGTCATGTTTTAGGATGTAATTACTCAGAGTTACATTTTAATTTAGTTTCAAGGTTTTTTATTTTACTAAATGTAAGGATTTATTTTAAACTGAATATTTATTAGTTTAGTATTTATGACTGGTTCTTAAATATTTGCAATTCCTATTATTTTTTCCTGTGTAATTATTTTCCCTCACTTTAATCACCAATATTCTTGATTTTAAATTAGATTTTATTTGTGCAGTGTTCAATATGATACAATGATATGTGAAAGAAAAGTTTGTTGCAAATCTTTGCTTCCAATTTATGTGCTTTTGTTTTACTAAGATGCAGCAGACAGGGAACTTATCAATATCACCATTATCTGAAATTGTATTAACATCATATTACATATTCAAAGCTATTGTAAGGCAGCAATTATGCAGGTCAATAGGATGAGATGGACAGCCTGGTAGTGTAGCTAAATGCATTTATTAATATATTGTGATATGAGCATTATGTCTATAAGTTTCTCATGTTGAGTCGAAATCATAGTTGAATGAAGAGATGGAAGTGCATAAAAAAAAAGAAAAATTGGAGGATGTGCAAACTTCTAAGTATCTTCCAGCAACTAAATGGCAGCAATGACAGGCGATCAAAATGTTGATCCTTCTCTATTAAAATTGGGGAAAGATTTTGGAAATAACCTAAATAAACAAATAATATGAATGTTTGCCTCTTAAAATTGTTTGAAACTTGTAATGTATTTCTGTTTTCAAGTAGGATTAAGCTTTATTTCTGAGTTCCAAAACCTTTCCTAGCAATGACATAATGTTTCTCTGATTATAAATGGGTATTAATGTCACACATCTACATTTTTTTCTTTTTGGTGTGTTTAAATACTTTTATGAATTGCTGGGTATCTGTTAGATCCATTTGAAGTGAAATTCTTTGATGTTTGTGGTTAAGTGAAAATGGATCAAATCCATTTCGAAATATTTAACTGATTGTGGCATCAAATATTCCTCTTGCTTTAAAACAGTAGAATGTTCAGTGGATTCTAACAGCTTTCATGTATGTCTTTCAAAACATTCACACTGTCTACTGTCAGTCCATCTGAAAGTGTTTTGATGGACAACTACAATGGCATTTCCTATTCTTTATATAATAAACAACAAGTAACTAGCTTTCAAACGTCCAGCAAGTGTTCCCATGTTAACCTGGTATTTGTTCATCTCTGCTTGCCAAGAAACCTTTTCTTCATTTTTGCACTTCAAGTTGGCTGACACTTGTCATCACTTTCATTAACCTGTCATTCTTCTGTGATAACCAGCAGACAGTACACATCAACAGGCTATTTGACATGACAAGTATTACAGCCAGATGTACTTCACTTTTTACTCATTGCTGACATTTAAATTTTGGACTTGTATGGGGATGTGATGATCTTCCTCCCTCCAAAACCCATTTGAGTCATAAAGTATCCACGTGCTGCTGGTGCCATATCATCCATAGAAGGGAAATTTGGCCCTTTATTAGTCCCTTAAGAGCTGTCCATCACCTTCTATATGGCTGGGAAAATAGCAGCAGGAATGCAATGGGCATGCTACTTCTCTTATCCTACCCAATTTCAGTCATTCCATCTCCCATTATGCTCCATCGTGTGCCCGTACCTCCCCCCCCTGAAAAAAAAACACCCTAGCTGTATTATTTCAAGCAGGGATTATCAAGCAATTCTGGATCATAATCAGTAGTAGAAAATTTGCCTGATATCCTCTCCAACTGTTGCCCTAGTTATGACCATCTCGCCCAGAGGATTTATTTGTTGATGTTGTGAAATCAAAGTGCTATCTCAATTTTTGATTGCTTTGATTGATTATGAAGAATTGTACTTCCTCACAGTAATTTTAGATTGTGACTTTTCTCATTTTAGATTTTTAAAATACTAACTTTCACAATATCACATAAACGGTTTGTTATTTTGGCAAAGTTTAACAATTTGTCCCACGTTGTGTCTAGGATTTGTCTCTCTTGAAATAGCCTGAACCCAGACAAACACAGAGGTTTATAGTTCAAGTTTGTGCTGATGACACAAATTTTGAAAACAAATTGCCAAAGTAAACATAACACCATTGCTGGAAGAGCATTAATACAGTGTGAATGTTTTGTGCATGTCTGTACAAAACCTAAAAGATTTACTCCCTACTAATACTTTAATGAGTATAATTTCACTGACTTAATGGCAAGCTTTACGTTCATGCAACTAGGAAAGAAGTGAAACTTCATGGTATTCAAACATGAAAGACTTAACAGACAATCAAATTTTTAATGTATAATTTCAGTTACATCACACTGTAATTTTTTGTCTGTGCGTTAGGATTGAGCCCTCCACTATCACCTGATGAAGGAGCGACGCTCTGAAAGCTAGCGTGCTTCCAATTAAACCTGTTGGACTATAACCTGTGTTGTGTGATTTTTAACTATGAAAATATCATTATTCAAAGTTTATGGAAATAATTTCTCTGTTTTTTACCCAAATATTTCAAAGTATTTTGTATATCTGTTAATGCCATTCTTCACAGATATTCATCTTGGAGAGATGCTCGACATTTTCTTAAAAAGTGTTATGTGTTGTATTTGCTCTAATTACCATTGCTAGCACTTCATGGGATCTGTCATCTATATCACTATGTGGCACAGGGTAAGGGTTGTTTTAGGGTAGTTTGCTGCCACCAATCCTCCTTTGTCTATACAATGCCGTGGACCTTTCTAATTATCAGTGGTAGAGGATAAACCATTGGTGGGTCTAAACAGAAGAGGCTGTTGTGTAAGTGAACAATAGTTTATTGCATGATAGCAATAAATACAGTTTTTTGTTACTCATTACACATAATTACTAAAGACTCGGGAGTTGTACAGCATACGTCTGCTCCACAAGCAACTAGTGTCGAACTTCTTGCCTCCTCACAAAGACTATATGTATTGTCATCAGATTAGGTGGAGCTAATGCAACTTGAACATGAACTCTTTTAGAACCATTACCTTACCCATATCCCCTGGTGACTTCTCCATTGTTATCCTAAGGAAGGAAGTACTGTGTCCTTAGTTCCATATGTCTATTTGATTGCCTTAACAAAATAGTCATTTGGTCTGGCGATAATCATGAGAACAAACCCATATATTATTCTGCGAAAAGAACAGAAGTAGACCATTCACCCCATCTAGTCTGCTCTGCCATTTAATATGATCATAGCTGATTGAACATTTCAATGCCTTTTTATCCACACTCCCCAAAATCCTTTACACCACTGGCATCAATAGTTTATCAACCTTGAGCTTCCACTGCTCATTGGGGTAGAGAATTCCAAATATTCAGTACCATCTGAGTGAAATGAAACTCCTCATATCTGATTTAATTGGCATCCACTTTATTTTGAAATTGTGCCTCCTGCTTCTATATTCTCCAAGGAAACATAGCTCCTATGGCAGAACTCTTTGGGCAGCAACTGACCAGACTAGTTGCTCTCTACGATCTAGAGATCTTGGAATGCAGGTTCATAGTTCCTTGAGAAAGGAATCACGGTAGATAGAATAGTGTGGAAGGTTTTTGGTATGTTTCCTTTATTGGTCAGACCATCGAGTGTAGGAGTTTCGAGGTCATATTGCGGCTGTACAAGACATTGGTTCGGCCACTTTTGGAATGCTGTATAATTCTAGTCCCCCTCCTATTGGAAGGATGTTGTGAAACTTGAAAGGTTGAGAAAAGATTTGTAAGGATGTTGCCAGGTTTGGAGGGTTTGAGCTCCAGTGAGAAGCTGAATAGACTGGGGATATTTTCCCTCGACCATTAGAGGCTGAGGGTGACCTTATAGAAATTTATAAATTCATGAGGGGCATGGATAGGCTAAATAGACAAGGTCTTTTCCCAGGAGTGAGGGAGTCCAGAAGTAGAGGGTATAGATTTAGGATGAGAGGGGAAAGATACAAAAGAGATCTAAGGGGCAAATTTTTCAAGTAGAGGGTGGTGCATGTAAGGAATGAGCTGCCAGAAGAAGTGGTGGAGGCTGATACAAATACAACATTTAAAAGGCACCTGGATGGATATATCTATAGGAAGTGTTTAGAGGGGTATGGGCCAAGTCTTGGCAAATGGGACTAGATTAGGTTAGGATATCTGGTCAGCATGGACAAGTTTGACTGAAGGGTCTGTTTCCATGTTGTATATCTCTATGCCTCTAGTGTGATTCCAAAATGATTATGTCTTGTGATATATTGCTGCCCACTTTTTTTTTATTCTTTGCAAGCAATTTGAATCTCTATCAGTCATAGATAAAGACATTTTTTATTACATTTATGGGATTTTAGGATTTAATTTTTTAGGTTTGGGGTTTAAAGCAAAGCATATACATCCAATCTTTTTAGTAGAAAATGTGCTGAGATGAAATGTGGAGGAAATTCCAGTGAGCTAAGCTTGAAGCTCTTTCTCTAGACTGAGGACAATCATGATATTGGTCATTGACTTGAAAGATGCGCTAAGAGTAACCGAACTACAGAATATACTTTGGGGATTCATTAGAAAAGTGATTTGGAAACAATACTTCTGACCAAGCTAGCCAAGTTATCAGGCTAGATTTTAATGGTTGGCTGAAAGTCCTAATGCAGATCATTTACAGACTTGCAGTTGGATGGTGGAATATTTGCAGCAATCTTCTGCTTTGTGGCCAATTGGTGTCCAGCCAGCAGAAAAGCTGATCACCATGGGATAGTGGGCAGAGAGGTTAATGGCACAATCTTTAAAAGCCAGTCTGCATTCATCAAGCTGACTGCACACAGAGAGGCAAAGAAGAGGCTGCAGCAAAAAGAAAAATTATGGAGAAATGACTACATTTAGAATAAAGGTGGCTCCATATTTCGGTGGTGCCTTGCTGGAAGTGCTCTTGCAGGTAGTGAGGCATTCCAATATATAGGTGATCATCTGCACAAATATGGCTCCAGTGGTGCGAAAATTTCAGTGACCTATTAAACGGTTTTTCAAGGCGATAGCCCTGCATGCCTGCCTTGACAGCCAGGAGATGTAAGGTAAGGTGATTAACCTAAGCAATTGACTTACCAAGGATCAGTGTGTGCACTAAGTGGCCTCACACTAGAGAATTGTGGTCAGTAGGATGCACATGCTTCAGAATAAGCATGTATAACTGGGTTCACACTGATGTTTATGTAGCTCTTCTGTGGCCCTTCATGTTGATAGGAAGCTATGAGTTAGGGACAGGCAAAGAGAAATGCTTGGATACAGAAGCTGTTAGACAAGAATACATGTCTATCCCATAGTGGGTGAGTTGCCACTGAGAGCAGATTGAGGGGTCAACATTGCAATCCATTTGGTGGAGGTGCACCACAATGCTGCGAGGCAGGGATTTTCAGGATTTTGACCCAGAGATGCTAAAACAACAATGATATATTTCTCAGGATGATGAGTAACTTAGAGGGGAGCTTGCAGATGGTGGTGCTACCATGTATCTGTTGTTCTTCTGATGGTTGTGGTCATGGGTGTGGAAGGTGCTGTCTAAACAGTCTTGGTGATTTTCAGCTGCACAACATGTAGACGGTACACACTGCTACGACTCTGCATTGGTGATGGAGGAAATATTTGTGTATGTGGTACTAATCAAGTAGGTTGCTTTGACTTTGATAGTATCATGAACTACCTGTATCTACAGCCAAGCTTTTTTAGTACAGCTGCAACTATCTGACACAGCAAAATTTCCCAGCTATGCCCTGGCCACAAAAAGCAGAAGAAATTTATCTTGTCTAAGATAACACAGTAGGCTACCCTCTATCATCAGTTGAGTAGAGGCTGTTACCTAAGTTCGGTACCCATAGGGCGGGATCCTCAACCGGGACCTTGGGTTCATGTCACACTATAGGTGACCCTATTGCACTGTATATACATAAACACACACAGGCACTCTCTCTCACACACTAACACATATACAATCTCACAGACACTCACAAGCCCGCACCCCACACGCACACATACGTTTGTGGGGTGAATTTGTACTTGCAGAGTTACATTGTACTTTGCTCAAAAACTGCATGAATCCATGTAAGATTCTGTTAATTCATTTTTAAAATTAGAATCAGTCTAAACATTATGGCACAGACAGCATCACACAGGAGGCTAACACCTTCAACATATTGTCTGGGCTGGCACCAATTGTTCAAGTTAACCTGAGAATGTAACTTGTAAAAAAAGTTTTGTGATTTATATATGAAAGAAGTGAAACTAACATGGTCATTCTAACAGATGAGAGACTTAACAAACAATCAAGATATTTTTCAATGTATAATTTCAGTTCTACCACACTGTAAACTTTTGCTATAAATTCTGTCTTACAATTGTGTACTCCACAACCACCTGATGAAGGTGCAGCGCTCTGAAAGCTAGTGCTTTCAATTAAACCTGTTGGACTATAACCTATTAAATAGCACTTACATGCCAATAACTTTTTCACTGATATTCAATTTGGATTCTAACAGGACTACCAGCTTCAGGCTTCATTGCAGACTAGGTATAATAATGAACAAAAGAGATGAGAATGATTGCTCTGATTTGACTGAAATTGTTATTACTTGTAAACTTGAAGTCAATGTGCATCAGGGAAGAACACCCTTTATTGGTTGGAGTTATAGTTGGTACAAAGTAAAATGATTGTGGTTGTCGGATACCACTAATCTCAACCCTTCAAGGGACATTACCCGTCAAGGTAGCGTTCGAAGATTAATTGATGACTGTCCTTTAATCATAAGGTTAGAAGTGGGGATGTTCTTGTATGTTGCTCAGTTAGATTCACAACTCCTTAGATAATGAAGTATTCTGTGCTTACATACAGCAAGACCTGGAAAACTTCAAGCTTGGGCTGATAAGTAGCAAGTAAGTTTTAGTCTACACCAGTGCCAGATAATGACTATCTCCAACAAAAGAGAATCTAACTATCTCCCCTTAAATTCAACAAAATCACCATCACCGAATTCTCCACCGTCCCTGTTAATCAGGAACATAAATAAACCAGTCACATCAACAATATGGCTACAAGATATGGATAGGAAAGGATTAGAAGAATATGGGCCAAGTGCAGGGAAAAGGAGTTAGCATGGATGGATATTTTGGTCGGCATGGACCGGTTTGGGCCAAAGGGCCTGTCTCCATTCTATAGAACTCTATGACTCTAAGAGCAGAACAGAAACTTGGGTATTCTGTATTGAGTAACTCACTACCTAATTCCCCAAAGCCTTTCTTTCATCAAAAAGGTACAAAGCAAAATGTGATAGAATTCCTCCCACTTGCTTGAACTTGGAAATATACTGTTGTTCCTTCATCATCACTGTGTAAAGTGTATTGAACTCCCTACCTAGTAACACTATGGGATAAGTTACATGACATGGATTGCAGTAAATTTGGAAAACAGCTCACCACAACCTTTTCAAGCACAGTTGGAGATGAAGTACAAATACTGGCTTTGACGGTAATACCCATATTCCATGAATCCATTTTTAGAAGCTGCCTTGTTAATTGATAAACACCTCACATCCTTTGCATTAAGTTCCTGATCCCAGGCACTTGGCAGGAATTTTCCTGCCTAAACTCTCCCTGTCTTGTCACGAACTCTGGAATATAAAATTAAGGAATAATATACACACAGACACACAGGATTTTAATGAGAAAGACACTTAGGCTTTAAGCAAACTCAAAATTAGAAAGCAGAATCATAGGCAAATAAGTTGCTTAGATCTAGCAACATATCACACTGGGGAAAATCGGATTTAGTTTTTTGGCAGAATTGTGCAAACATATAGGGCAGTATTTTCCACTGGAATTAAGAAATGAACATCAGGTCTGTTTCCACATCCCAGTCCTATCTCTGGAAGAAGCTGCCAGAGTTCCAGATTTTCTCTCGAGCGGATTGTCAGTTGTTTGGAGGGTGGGCTTTGAAAGCAGGAACAGAAGCAAACAGAAGGAGAGCAGACCTGACCTGAACCCACCACAGCAGTTATTGGGGCTGCCACTTCATTAAACTGCAGTACTGTCATAGATGGAGCAGGTGAGGCAGAGCACTGGCTACAAGGACAGAGTGGTTCTGTGCTTTTTCGATGATGATGTGAAGGTCAGTCTTGAAGTAGTAAGGGAGAGAAGGACAATATTCTTTGAGTATGGCAACTTCAGAGTCTAACTGGCCTTGATTAAGGTTGTAGAAATATTATATTGATGAAATATCGTCTGGGTCCAGGTGCCAGAAGAAATTCAAATGGCCTTATTTGCTTTAATAAAGTGAGTGCGACACCTAAACCCCATTCCTCAGAACAATCTCTGTGTATTCAACCCCAGCTAAAGAAACCTGAAAGTGCATACTGCTCCTGAACATGGGAACAATGTGCACATAAGGGATCTACTGACACTTTAGCAAGGAATCCTCGAGCTACGTTGCTGTTGAGGACTTGCCAGCACTGATATGCAAAAGGGATTCACATGAAAATGGGTTGCTGCCATTGGCCACTGAGGCTAGCAGTGTCTTAACACTTTCACTTTTGTCTGCGCAGAAGAAACTGGCTCATAATGCATACTAAAATATCCAGATAGGAAGGGTGCTTTCCTTCTCACACACCATCATCAGATTGGAAGAGAAGTCGGGGGTTCAGCAATGTCATTGGACATGAGCAGCTGGGACAGCCAAGATTACCATCACTGTTCAAGTGACAATTTGGAATGTGCAGATTTAGGCGGACGGTGGGTATTTAGAAGGTGTGGGGGGGGAGGGGGGGGCGGCGGGGTTAGGTGTGTGTTTGGGGGGCAGGGGGGGTGGTATGTGGGGTGGGGTGTGGATAGTGAGTGGAATTTGTATATTGCACCACCAGCCCATCCAGCACTATGCCAAACACTGCTGTATTGAGAAGCTTTACAACTGAACAGCACAAATCTAAGTTCAATTCCACCTTTGGGCAACTGTCTGTGTGTGATTTGCACATTTTCCGCATCTGTGTGGGTTTCCTCCAGGTGCTTCGGTTTTCTACCTCAGTGGAAAGATGTGCAGGTTAGGTGGATTGGCCTTGCTCAATTATCCAGTGTCCAGGGATGTAAGGGCTAGATTAATTATCCATGGGAAATGCAGGGTTACAGAGATGGGGTGAGCCTGGGTTGGTTGCTCCTTGGATCTGTTTGATCTGTTTCCACACTATCGGGACCTATGACTTATTTCATCTTAGAATGCAACTAACATTGATAAGGCCAAACAAGTTTTAATTGCCTTTTGCAAGTTTGGGAAAATGTGTGGTGAAGAAACAGCAATTGCATCTCAAGCTAGGATGATGTGTTACTTGGAGAACTTACAGGTGATGGGGTTCTCTTGTCCTTCTGAGTGACAGATGTTGTGATTTTAGAAACTACTCCTGAACAGGCTTCAGCAAACTGCTGCAGTACATTTTGTTGGTTGTACACATTGCTAAAACTGTATGTAGATGATGGAGGAATTTAATGTTTAAGGTTTGCATAGGGTATCAATCAAGTACTTTGCTTTCAAGAACAAAAACAGAAATTGCTGGAAAAGTTCAACAGGTCTGGCAGCATCTGTGAAGAGAAATCAAAATTAACGTTTCAGGTCCAGTGACTCTTCCTCAGAGATACATTGTTTTGACTTGGATGGTGTTGAGCTGCTTGAATGTTGTAGCTCCACTCATTCAGGCAAGAATACAGTATGCTATCACATATCTGATTTGTGCCTTATAGATGGTACATATGTTTGATATTTCAACAGAGGGGTTACTCACCACAATTTCAAGTCTCTGATATGCTCTTATAGCAGTAGAATTTATTTGGCTAACTCAGTTTCTGGTCAATAATTACCTCCAGAATGTTGATTGTGTGCGATTCAATGATAATGGTATTAATGTCAAGGAAAGTGATCATTGTCTAGAACTTTTATGTGAATGTTACATTCCACTCATCAGCCCAAGCCTGAATGTTGTTTAATTTTATTGCATGTGGACATGGACAACTTCTGTTGTGGTTCTGTTTGCCGAGCTGGGAATTTGTGTTGCAGACATTTCGTCCCCTGTCTAGGTGACATCCTCAGTGCTTGGGAGCCTCCTGTGAAGCGCTTCTGTGATGTTTCCTCCGGCATTTATAGTGATTTGTATCTGCCATTTCCGGTTGTCAGTTCCAGCTGTCCGTTGCAGTGGTCCGTATATTGGGTCCAGGTTGATGTGCTTATTGATTGAATCTGTGGATGAGTGCCATGCCTCTTGGAATTCCCTGGCTGTTTTCTATTTGGCTTGTCCTATAATAGTAGTGTTGACCCAGTCGAACTGCCGGAGGAAACATCACAGAAGCGCCTCACAGGAGGCTCCCAAACACTGAGGATGTCACCTAGACAGGGGACGAAACGTCTGCAACACAAATTCCCAGCTCGGCAAACAGAACCACCACAACGAGCACCCGAGCTACAAATCTTCTCCCAAACTATGGACAACTTCAATACCTGTGGAGTCATGAATAGTGCTGAACATTGTACAATCATCAGCAAACATTCCTACTTCTGACCTAATGTTGGAGAGAAGGCCATGACAAAGCAATTGAATATGTTTGTCCTGAGATGCCCCTGACAAATTCCTGAGATTGAGATGGCTGATCTCCATTAACGACAACCTTTGTGATCAGTATGTCACCAATCAGTTGGAATGTTTCCCCTAGATTCCCATTGATTTCAATTTCACTGGAGCTCATTAAAGCTATTTGATGTCAAGAGAAGTCTCTGTTGCCTCACCTCTGCATTTCAGCATGTTCTCCATGATCGGGCCAAAGCTGTCATAAGATCAGGAGCTGAATGCCACTGGTAGAATCCAAACTGAGCATCAGTGAGCAAGTCATGGCTGAATAAATGCCACTTGTTTAGGAAAGATTCCATCACCATCTTGATTAAGAGTGGATTCCTGGGACATTATTTAGCTGATTGAATTTCTATTTTCTTTTTGAAAAGGTGATACTCCTGGGCATGTTTTCCTACATGTTAGAGATCTTTGAGGTGATGCTGCCATGTGTTGAGAATGGAGTCCATTCAGCTTTTGGACATTATGATGGCTCAGGGTTTAAGTGCATGAACTTCTTCACTGAGAGGATGCAGAGCTGGGCTGGTAAGTGGCAGATGGAGTTCAACCTGGAAAAGCGTGAAGTCATTCACTTTGGAAGGTCGAATTTGAATGCAGAATACAGGGTTAAGGGCAGTATTCTTGACAGTGTGGAGGAACAGAGGGATCTTGGGGTCCATGTACACGGATCCCTCAAAGTTGCTACTCAATTTGAGAGGTTTGTTAAGAAGGCATATGGTGTGTTGGCTTTCATTAGCAGGGGGATTGAGAGATGTGAGGTTATGCTGCAGCGCTGTAGAGCCTTGGTTAGACCACACTTGGAATATTGTGTCCAGTTCTGGTCGCCTCATTATAGGAAGGAGAAGGAAGCTTTATAGAGGGTTCAGAGGAAATGTACCAGCATGCTGCCTGAACTGGAGGGCATGTCTTATGAGAAAGGTTGAGGGAGCTAGAGCTTTTCTCATTGGAACATAGATGGATGAGAGGTGACTTGATAGAGGTGTACAAAATGTTGAGAGGCATAGATGAGTGGATAGCTAGAGACGTTTTCCCATGGGGGAAATGTTTATCATGGAGAGGGCATAATTTCAAAGTAATTGGAGGAAGGTTTAGGGAAGATGTCAGAGGTAGGTTCTTCACACAGAGAGTGGTGAGTGTGTGGAATTCACTGCCAGCATTGGTAGTAGAGTCATATACATTAGGAACATTTAAGCGACTCTTGCATAGACACATGAAGATAGTACAATGAGGGGTTTATAGGTTAGTCTGATCTTAGAGTAGGATAAAAGGTCGGCATAACATCAGGGTCGGAGGGCCTGTACTGTGCTGTACTGTTCTATGTTCTATGGGAGTCACCAATCTCATGGAGATTCAAATTTGACAGTACTTGGAGTGCATCCAGAAGTTGTGCAATGTGTGCTAAGGGATGTGCGTATGTGATTTGTACATTAACATTTTTTTTGGAAGAGTTTGGTTTCACACTAGTGGCAAATGTGCATCAGTCTGTTTTATGAAGGAGTTGAATAATTATCAAATCAGTCTTTATGGAGCCATAAATTCATTCCGGTACGTGTTAGACAGAAGGTGACTGCAGGGCTAATATTTTGTTTATATTGTGGGGTTTACAACATGAGTGAGAAAACACTCAAACATTAGTTTGCTTTTCGGTTTAGAATAACCTCAAGGATAGAGTATAGCTTAGAAAAATCCAGAGAGTGGAAAGTTATTGAGCAATTTGAAGGAGACCTGACTGAAGTCAGATGCAAGTGTAGTTTCTCAAAGATAAAAGAGATTGTTCAGAGCAATTAAGGAAATAAGTTACCTCAGTGAAAGGGTATAGTTCATGAAACCTTCATTCCACCAGTGTAAGGTTAGAAATCTGTATTGGATACTCAAAGCTGAGAAATTCCAAGATTTCAGTTGTGTGAGGATTCAAGAAAAAAGGTTCTCAGGTCACAGGCGGGCTTTTATATTTGGTACTTCTTTTAAAAATTCATTCGTGTGATGCCCCTGTTGCAGGCTCGGCCATCCCTAGTTGAACTCAAGAAGGTGTGAATTCTTGAATTGATGCAGTCTATGTGCTGTAGATAGATTCATTAGGATCTGTCATTAGGGAGGGAATTTCAGGATTTTGACCCAACAACACTGAAGGAATGGGGTGATATATTTCCAAGTCAGGAAGGTTCATGACTCTGAAGTTGTCCGTGTCCACATGCAACAAGGCTTGGAGGGGAGCATGAGGGTCGTGGTGTTCCATGTATCTGTTGCCCTTGTCATTCTAGATGGTAGTGGTCATGGGTTTGGAATCTAAAGAGCCTTGATGAATTTCTACAGTGCATCTTGTAGATGGCATACAATGTGGCTACTGAGCATCAAATGTGGAGGGAGTGGATGTTTGTGGATGTAGTGCCAATGAAACCAGCTACTTTCTCCTGGATGGTGTCAAATTTGTTGAGTGTTGTTAGAACTGCACCCGTCCAGGCAAATGGGGAGTATTCCATCACACTTTTGACTTGTGCCTTGTTGATGGTGGACAAGCTTTGGGGAATAAGGATATTACTCTCCATCCTTGCTGCAGAATTCCTAGTCTCTTGTCCTGCTCTTGTAGCCATTGTAATTATATGGCGAGTCAATTCAGTTTGTGGTAGACCAAGAGGAATTTCTCTGGTTTTTGACTAAAGGGAAAGTGGCCATTTCCTTCCCAGACCATAGAACTGCTCTCTTATTAGAGAGAGATACCTGGCGGTACTTTAACATGAGGATCACCACAAACCAGGTAAGACAAGAGGTTGAGAAGGACAGTCCTTCATGGTAACCTCAGCCAGTGCAGGAATTAAACCTACACTATTGGCATTTCACTGCATCACAAACAAGCCATTCACCCAAATGAACTAACCTTTTAGAACATAGAACAGTACAGCACAGAACAGGCCCTTTGGCCCACAATGTTGTACCAAGCATCTATCTTAATCTAAGATAAACCTAACGTACACACTCCTCAATTTACTGCAATCCATGTGCTTGTCCAGCAGTCACTTAAATGTCCATAATGTCTCTGACTCTACTACCATTGCTGGTAATGCATTCCACACACCCACCATACTCTGTATAAAGAACCTACCTCTGACATCTCCCCGTACCTTCCTCCAATCACCTTAAAATTATAACCCCTCATGACAGCCATTTCTGCCCTGGGGAAAAGTCTCTGGCTATCTATGTTATGTACACCTCTATCAAGTCACCTCTCATCCTTCTTCTCTCCAGTGTGAAAAGCCCGAGCTCATTCAACCTCTCTTTATATGACAAGCCCTCTAATCCAGGCAGCATTCTGGTAAATCTCCTCTGCGCCCTCTCTAAAGCATCTACATCCTTCCTACAATGAGGCGACCAGGGTTTTATAGAGCTGCAGCAAAACCTCGTGGCTCTTAAACTCAATCCCCCTGTTAACAAAAGGCAAAATTTCATACACCTTCTTAACAACCCTATAACCTGGGTGGCAACTTTGAGGGATCTATGCACTTGGACCCCAAGATCCACTGTTCCTCCACACTGCCAAGAATCCTATCTTTAACCCTGCATTCAGCCTTCAAATTCGACCTTCCAAAATGAATCACTTTGCATTTATCCAGGTTGAACTCCATCTGTTACTTCTCAGCCCAGCTTTTCATCCTGTCACTTTCTTAATATAGCCTGCAACAGCCTTTGACACTATGTACAACACCACTGACCTTTGTGTCATCAGCAAACTTACGAACCCACTCTTCCACTTCTTCATCCAAGTAACTTATAAAAACTACAAAGAGCAAAGGTCCAAGCCAGATCCCTGCAGTGCACCACTGGTCACCGAACTCCAGGCAAAATACTTGCCATCCACGATCACTTGCTATCTTCTTTCAGCCAGCCAATTCTGTATCCAGACAGCCAAATCTCCCTGTATCCCATAACTTCTAGCTTTCTGAAAGAGCTTACTGTGGGGAACCTTATCAAATGCCTTACTGAAATCCATATACACACACCCACTGCATGACCTTCATCAACTTGTCTTGTCACATCCTCAAGAACTCAATAAGGCTTGTGAGGCACTGGAACTGAATCATCATAAGCCTACTAATTGTCCTTGTGAGCTTAGATTTTGGCAATTCTGTACCTCTATCTTAGATTATCATGGAAGTGAATAGCTATTTTGGAAGTTGGAATGAAGAGCTGCACAGTGTGAACTGAATGAGGAGGAAAGTAAGAACACCAATGCATAAGGTTTGTATTCTGGCCACAGTCCAGCTAAACATTGAGAGAATGGAGGATCTTTTTAGAGATGATTCTTCCTGGGTGTGTACTTAGTGCCTTGATGGCTAGATGGGTGCAATCAATGATGCCCAGTGTTTGGGGATATCCAGCAATAGAGGTGATTATGCTACACTTTGTCATTGCGCTGCACTCTATCTGTAAATTTTAAGCATGGCACAGGTTTTGCAACAAGGACATCAGTGATTGGTGGGATGTGATGATATACAGATACCTGTGTGATGCTGGAGCAGTACACTCTTTAAAATGTACAAGAGATGAAGAAGTTCAAGGCCACAGTAACTTTGATGGCTCCTGGCAAAGGATGGTGAATCGTGGTGTGAGATCTTCCAAGGTGAAGACACAAATCTCTGTGACCATCTGCCTGAAGAGTTGCAGTTTCTCCCAGCATTGGTTCTCTGTCATTAGGTCATATTGGTGATAAATGCAATGTGAAGGTATGGCTTCTGTGGATTTTCTGACCTTGTGCTTTTTTTCTGCCCCATAATACCTGGACTATTTTCTTCCTGTGAAAGATGTTGCCCCTTATTGTCATTGGATGCAAAGATAGAGAGTTGTTCTCCCATTACAAGTTGCTGCCCCTGTATTCAGGTTGGAAGCCTTGACCTCTCCTCTCAGACCTAGCAGTGCCAGCAAAGTGACACTACTTTTGTTACCTGAGAACTTATCGACCATTCTTCCTACGGCATGCACTTACCTGATGGCAACTGGGCCACCCTCTGAAACATTCTCCTTTTTATACATTTGCTAACTTCTGAGGGTTACAATAGCTGGCTCCCCATGTGTATCTGCCTTCATGCACCAGGGTGGCTCTAAACCCGAGTACAGCTCTAAAACCACCACAATCTGAACATGGCCCTCAAAGAGTAAATTGACTCCATCTGCTTTGGTGAATCTTGCCATTGCTGGTAACTATAGCTAAAAACTAGCAGGGCAGTCAGCACAGTTTTTGTCATTCACCCACCTCCATTGTGGAGCCTAGAAATCCATCTATTGTGTGAAGTGAATGAAGTATGTTCTTTGCAACTATTTCTCAGACTGCTTGCTTGCTGCAATGAACCCAAACAACTTAACAATTCATATCCAACCTCATCATATCCACCTTTAAACTGGCGAGACAGCTTTACGAAAGAACACACACAAAAGTACCAGATTTACAGTTCACAATAAATTCTACTATTAAAACTTTGATTTATGCTATTGTGCGGTTATTTTGGCGTAGCAGAAGCATTATACAAAATATAAACATCCAATCGTTTACTCAATCTATGACCCAAACTTGTAATGGCTGGGTTGTGGATCATTCAGAAAGCCTTTTATAATAAACATCAAATTGATAAAGATAAATTTTCCATCATCTTCTCCCATGTGCTTGTCTTTTTTTTTTATTTGCTCTGTGCGTATCTCCAGAACTGTATGCCTTGCTTTAACATGAAATAAAATAATTCAAATCTCAGCTGGATAACTTAAATTGGTACAATTAATGTTCTCTCATAGTTTGAAATGCCACAATTTATTTATGCAGAACAACATTTTTTAAAAGAAGAAAGCCAGTCAGTTCTTACTGTTACCAAAATATGAATAAACAATCACTAATACCTCTCATGTTGAGCATGTTTTCAGAAAGTGGACTTTGTGCCTTTCAACAGGCAATCCAAATGATATCTTTGCAACCCAGCAGCAGAATAATGTTGCATAATTATAATAATTATATTACATTAGTGCTATTTCCAAAAACAGTATATTCTATGACACAATGAAGAATTGTCACTAGGAGAATCGTACGTTTAAAACTTTGATATTTGTACTTCAAAATATATAATTTCAGGTCAAGTAACACTCCTCAACCTTACCAGGATCGTGTTTAGCAGGTTGAGCAGGCTGCAACCTAGCCTTTGTTTTCATGACATTGTCACATGCAGCAGTAGTGCCTTGTTCCAATTTACCTTGAAACAACACTGCTATTTCACTACTAAAATATAAATGCAAACTATGTTGTATTGGGTATCTCAAGCATTTAAGGTGGGGGAGATATTCCCATTACTGTCTACTGTCCAGTAACTCCTATTGGTTGCACAATTGGATAAAACAGAAATTATTTTGTCTCTGATAGCTCACCACCAAATAGCATAGTGATTATGAAAATTACTAACTGTACTTGATGGCAGTGATACTGGTGCCCAGCTTATTGTGTGAGGAAGGTTTTTTTCATTTCTCAGCATCCTTTTTCAAAACACAAATGTTTAAAATTAACTTTTCTGCTGATTGCTTTTGTTTAAAACATTTGGGGAATATTTTGCCTGAAATGTTATTGTATTCAAGAGTATCACTTTATTAGGTAAAGCTGGCTGGCAGTAATAACTGAATCCAACATTGTGATTTAACAGAAGATTTATGTATTAAGATTTCGTGAGCCCAAAAATCTAAAATTAATTTCCACTGCTGTGGAAATCCTCAAGATTGCAAAGTGATGCTCCAGACAACATGTGCATTCTGGCTTGTGTTCAACACCTCAGGGCCATGTGTTTGAAATTAACTGAAGAAGGTTTTGTAAATTTTCCATCCCCATGGAAACTGTTATTTGTTTCAACATGATTGTTCCTTTAAATGTGAGCTTGATTTTAAAACATTTTTGTATTATGCTGTCCTGCAAAGTTAGCAGTCTCCATTCTGTACTCATGTGAGTCATGTGAGTTGTCATGTGACTAATATTATAAATTAACTTTCTCAGTGTGTTGTCAGACCACACTGCAATCTAAGGCATGTTTAGCTTTTATGAGACTTATCAGGGTTAGTGTGATGCTTTTAGAAGTACACCTCCTATGAGCTGATCATAGTAGTTCAGTAATTGCAACATTGCAGAAGAAATCTGTCGACCATAGACGGCTGCCTCCCTGGACCAATACGTAGGTTATGGTGGATGGAGGAGACCCAAAAGTAGAAAAAGCATGATACAATAGCATAAAAAAGTGGTACCCTTTTAGAGGGAGCAAATCCAATGGTAAATGTAGATTATATGCCCAAATTGGGAATAAACTTAGACCTTGTCTCTATTTTAATAATTTACAGTTTATGGCCTGAGAACAGGATGCTGATCTAATGTCAGCACAGAGGAACCTCGATCATCCTGCATTCGATTATCTGAATTTTGGATCATCCAAACAAGATTGCAAGGCCCCGATGCTTGGCTAAACTGTGTTACCCAGAATTTGATTACCCGAATATTTGATTTGCTGAACAAAATACTCCCCGCCCATGTCAGGCAGATAATCGAGGTTCCTCTGTATTCCATTGTTGGGCCTCTTGTCTCCTGCAGCAACCCTCAGGTGAATCTTAGGATTCCGGAAGGTGGAAAATAATGGGATGGAGATGGATCGAGGCTGACACTTGCTGTCAGGAGCATTGTGGAGTCAGATTAAGTATTACTCCTTACTCCACATTAATGTTTTTGTAAATCATATTTTAAAGTGCTAGTCACTGTTTAGGCGACTGGATTCTGGATTAGTGGTGCTGGAAGAGCACAGCAGTTCAGGCAGCATCCGAGGAGCAGTAAAATCAACGTTTCGGGCAAAAGCCTTTCATCAGGAATAAAGGTTTATTCCTGATGAAGGGCTTTTGTCCGAAACGTCGATTTTACTTGCTCCTTGGATGCGGCCTGAACTGCTGTACTCTTCCAGCACCACTAATCCAGAATCTGGTTTCCAGCATCTGCAGTCATTTTTTTACCTACTGTTTAGGCAACAGCAAGCTTGAAGAGTGACACAAGCCTAATTTGTATGCATCTGATCAACAGACTCTGATATATATACAAATAAGTAAAGATTTGATACAGGATGATTTGCATTCCAAATAGCATAAGTAGCATGCAATAAAGCTAAGCAATCCCAAAACTACTAGATAAAATCTAACCTCTGCAGTTCAGTACATCAAGTCATAAATAATGGTAGTCAGGTTGCTGGAGATGCTTCCACAATATCCCCGTCCTCGATGAAAGTGCCAACACCAGTGCAATAAACAAGACAAATCATGTAATAGTGCAGTATTGATCTCTCGATAGTCCAACAGCTATCAATATTCTGTTGGCATTTTTAAATTCATTTATGGATTTGGGTAGCAGCATTACCCATCCTTAATTGCTCTTGAGAAGTTGGTGAACCACTGTATTGAATTTCTATATCACATGGGCAGTTAGATATGCTCAAAGTGCTGTTAGGGAAGGAGTTCCAGGATTTTAACTTAGTGACAGTGAAGAAAAGGTGATATAATTCAAAATCAGGATATTGCGTGGCTTGGAGCATAACATTTAGGTGGTAGTGTTTTAATGCATCTGCTGCCCTTGTCCTTCTAGGTAGGAGAGGCAATTAGTTTGGAAGTTGAAGTAAAAGCATACGAGATAACCACTTTGGAACATTTAGATCAGGAGTTTGGAAACTGGAAAGGCCCTTGGCAACAATGGAATTTGTGAAGACTCTTGCAAGTGGAAGCGATTTTCTTCCAAAATGTATAATTAGTTAATATGACAATGTGCAACTCAAAGTTCTTGAATATAACATATTGCCGTAGTTGATATTGATGCTAAGGGAAAGGCACTGTCGAATTTTCCTAGGCAATAAGAGGCAGGTTTGAATATGATGTCAGGAATTATATCCACTAAATGTGATGATTTGTGATTTAACGGATGGGAAGAATCCTGACATCATCCTTCCTGCTCCAAGATTTATTGCTGTCAGATTGAAGGTAGTCCGGGAATGTCAGTGTGGGGCTTACCATTTGAAACTTCTTTGCCAATCACCTATCTTGCCCCCCAAGATCCTAGATTCTCTGTCTCTAGCACTGTCTATAGGTTTGCAGATTACATTTCTACTGCTGTTTTATTTGGCCACTTCCATCCACAAGTGTTTGGTTGGAGAGGCCTCCCATCCTTGTCTCCCATGATAATACCCATGAGGATGGCCTCAACCGGGACCTGGGGTTCATGTCACACTACAAGTGACCTCACTACACTATACATTCTCTCTCTCACACACACACACACACACACCCTTACATACTCATGCACTCACGCACACTCTCATACACACACACATACACCCCCCACACTCACACCCACGCGCACACCCTTATACTCTGTCACACTCACATACATACATGCTCACACACACTCACACACTCTCCTTCACCTCACACACTTTCTTTTTCTCTCCCTCACATGCACACATAAATTTATGGGGTGGATTTGTATTTGCAGATATATTCTATTTTGCTCAAAGAACACACAATCTGCAGGCAGTCACTGCTGGCAGTCTATCTATGTGATATTTTATAAATTCTGACTTTGGAAATAAAACCAGTCTGACTCAAGGTTGGAATACATACAGACTCTAACCTCACACCTTTAATGCATTATCTGAGCTGAGATGTCACCTTTTATTTTTATAAAATCTTGAGTTATCTTGGGAATGTGACTTGAAAGAAGTTCTGGGATTTAGACATTAATGAATCGAAACCTGTAACCCATTCTAAAACATGAAAGACTTAACAGCAATCTAGGTTTGTTCAATATATCGTATCAGTTGCATGACAATATGATCTTGTGCTATAGATTCTGTGTCCTATGATCCTGCCCCACTAGCTACTTGACGACACAGCAGCGCTCCAAAAGCTATACTTTCAAATAAACCTGTTGGACTATAACCTGATGTTGTGTGGTTTTTAACTTTGTCTACCCCAGTCCAACACCAGTACCTCCTGCAGTCCTCAGATGTCACAGTTGGGTTTTTAATTAGTCTGTACTACATCCTCTGCTTGCTGCAGCCTGAAAAAAATCCAAGTGCTGGAGAACCACTGTAACCCTTTTATTTTTAGATTAGATTCCCCACAGTATGGAAACAGGCCCTTTGGCCCAACAAGTCCACACCAACCCTCCGGACAGTAACCCACCCAGACCCATTCCCCTAACCTATATTTACCCCTGAGTAACGCACCTAACACTATGAGCAATTTAGCATGGCCAATTCAACTGACCAGCATACATCTTTGGATTGTGGGGGGAAAGCGGAGCACTCAGAGGAAACCCACGCAGACACGGGGAGAATGTGCAAACTCCACAGAGACAGTCGCCCGAGGTGGGAATCGAAACCAGGTCCCTGGTACTGTGAGGCAGCAATGCTAACCACTGAGCCACTGCGCCACCCCAGAGAATATCATATCAATATTCTCTGACAGCGACATGTGTTTTACAAAATTAACTCAAATTTGGCAGTCATAAAGGGAGGTTGTATGTGTTCAGTTAAATTTAGCAACAGTACAAATAAAGTTAGTTCAGCAAATGCAGTACATGAATGTGATCTGTTGAATTATTTTCTCAATCAAAAAAGTTGTTCCTCAGAGCTTGAAAACTCATTTGTGCCTACATTTTAGCATCTCTGCTAGAGATCTCTGTACATCTTTATATTCCTTCTCTTCCATATATTGTTGCTTCTTCTGAAGTTTGGTAACTTAGGTCCTTTTGAAGCATACAGCATACTGCACAGCAATGTATTTTGGGAACTGCAAGATCTTACGACACCAAGCAACCTAAGCATCAAAATATTACTTCAAGATCCTAAAAATTCACTTACTGCTTTTGTCATCATGTACTTGTACAAACAGAGGTTGAGAAATGTTAAAGTCACAAAATTCTAAATTTTAACAGATAAACATACGAGGTAAAAACAATGATTGCAGATGCTGGAAACCAGATTCTGGATTAGTGGTGCTGGAAGAGCACAGCAGTTCAGGCAGCATCCAAGTAGCTTTGAAATCGACGTTTTCCTGATGAAGGGCTTTTGCCCGAAACGTCGATTTCGAAGCTACTTGGATGCTGCCTGAACTGCTGTGCTCTTCCAGCACCACTAATCCAGAAACAGATAAACATAGTCTATTCAAAACCCGCCTTGAAACTTGTCTTCAAGATAGAACTGTGCTACAAAGCTTTGCCTCAAGAATTAGGTGCAATTAGTTCTATCAGGAAAGGGTGTATGAGTGAACAATTTTTGAAATGGTGAAAAGGGGGGCAAAACACATTCTATTGAAAAATGATGTGGGTGCCAGTGTTAGATTGGGGTGGACAAAGTCAGAAGTCACACAACACCAGGTTATAGTACAACAGGTTTATTTGAAATCACATAAGCTTTCAAAGCACAGCCCCTTTGCCAGGTGTAATCTCCATCAGATGAAGGGGCTGCCCTCCAAAAGCTTGTGTGATTTCAAATAAACCTGTTGGATTATAACCTGGTGTCATGTGACTTCTGACTATTGAAATATGACATTGCTAGTGCTTGTGTATGCAGTCTATTATATCTCACACTCTGGCAAAACCACCACAGGCACAAAGTTAAGACTGTTTCCTTTGTTACTACTAGCAACCCCTGCTGAGTTGAATAAAGGTGTTGTGATATTGGAGGTGGGCATCTGTGGTCTCTTTAATGCTCTAACTGACAGTATATTCATTCACACCAGTTATATTTCTTGCAGCTGCCTGGAATGAACCAGCAAAATGAAATTTCAGATATAAAAATGGAAAATACTAGAAACATTCAAAAGTCTGAAAGTATTACATAGAACGTAGAACAGCACAGAACAGTACAGGCCCTTTAGCCCACTATGCTGTGCCAATCACTTATCTTAATCTAAGATCAACCTAACCTTCACACCCCTCAATTTACTGCTGTCCATGTGCTTATCCAGCAGTCACTTAAATGTCCTTAATGCCTCTGACTCTACTACCACCGCTGGCAGTGCATTCCACGCACCTACCACTCTCTGCGTAAAGAATCAACCTCTGAAATCTCCCCTAAACCTTCCTCCAAACACCTTAAAATGATGGCCCCTCATGGCAGCTATTTCTGCCGTGGGGAAATGTCTTTGGCTATCTACCTATACCTCTCATTACCTTGTATGTCTCTATCAAATTACCTCCAGTGTGAAAAGCCATAACTCACTCAACCTCTCTTCATAGGACATGCCCTCCAATCTAGGCAGCATCCTGGTAAAGCTCCTTTGCACCTTCTGGTCACCTCGTTATGGGAACCTTCCTCATTTGTGAGACAGAAACAGAGTTAATGTCCTGGGTTGATGATCATTCATTATTTAAATCTGTTTCTTCGCAGATATAGCCAAACCTGCTGACAATTCTGTTTGGATTTCAGATTTTCAGCATTTACATATTTTTTGCTTTATGGCTATATCAAAATTTAGTGTGATTTTCACTTCCATTGCCATAATTAAAGCATCTCTAAGTCTAGTTGAAGAAGGTGGTATACATCAATGATTGGCACTTTTAGGTCGCTTGATTCAGTTGGTAGAATTCTGAGCCAGTGCCATCATTCTCACGACAGGAGTTAAGCACGGAATCTGAACCACCATCTATATACTTCTGGTACCAATTCATAAGCACTCAAAATAGCCTGTTCGACATCTGCATAATCTCTTGACCCCTCATCTGACAGCGCTGCAAATATCTCATTAGCACTGCCTACCAGTTTAGTCTGAACTAGCATTACTCACAAGTTCTCTGACCATTCCTTTTTCAAATGAAATAAAGAAGGTTTTGACATCTTTCTCATCAAAATGTGGCAATATTTTAACATATTTGATTACATCACTACCTTCACTCTTCATCTCATCCTGTTAACTTGACTTTCCTGACTAATTAACAACTTCTGAAGTTCAAATTCTCTCCCCCTTTCTCCTCTCTCTTTGCTCAGCTAAGAACCCTCTCTCCCTTTTTGCTCTTTCTTTCTTCTCTCATGGCTCTTGTTTCACTTTCTTTATCTTTTAACTCCATTTGCCTCAATTGTACTTTAAGTTTTTCAACTCTACTGCACTTGTCTGTTTCTCTGATACACCTAAGTGCTTGACCAACTCCATTACAATTTCAGCTTTCCTTTTGTCCCTGGTTAAATCCAATTCAAACTTACTTGCTAATTCTAAAAATATGCCCTTCCTCAGTCTTTATAAACTTTTTGGCAAATTTGGGAAGCATTTTCAAACTCCAGAGCCTCTTTAGCAATATCAAGAGGCAGTTCCCTCACTTTTAATTTAACCAACCACAATTAACCAAAATTATATAAATTGTCTCACCTACATTTTATTTAAAGATCTAGGACACTAATCAGCAAGTTTTAAATCTGCTGGGATCTTTTGTACCCCAAATCTGCCCAAATCTCAGATTGGATCTGTCTAAACCTGTCCAATTTCTAGACAAGCCCCCAAACTGTTAATTGAACCAAATACCCAGATAAACTCACCTCCCTCGTAATCTGTTAAAATGAGTGACAGAGAACTCCTAAATTCCAAATTTCCTCAAATTGAAAATAACATTAATTTATTTTTTAACTCTAAAAGTGAACATTAAACAACTATTCACAACTCTAAGCTCCCCTTTCTTTTGACTGCTTATTACCTGCCTCCAATTCTATAACAATATAGTGTTCCAATAAGACACTTATTAAACTTATATCAACTTAATTTCAAAACCACACAGAGGCTGTTGTCTCCAGTGTCTGTCTTCTTCTGGCTGAAGATCTCCCTGGTCATCTTTTTTACTGCAAATATGTTTCATGTGAAAATATACCTTTGATAGAGTGTTTCCCAATTTTTTGGATCTGTGTTGATGGCCGTTGCTCTGTCTCCAATTTTCAAAATGTCTGCATTTTTATATCCCTAACATTGGATTGTCTCATTGGTTCAATGTTGGCAAAACAATAAATTCAAACTCAATTGGGTTTTAGTACCCTGGGGCATAATTTAAATTGAATGGTTAAATTTGAATTGTTGTCAAAACAGCAACCAAACCTCAGGTATCCATTTCACAGCAAAATGTTACATATTTCCAATTTTCTAGTACACTCTGAGACTGTCATCCAATCATACCACAGGTCCTTGTAAGCTGTCAGTTCCGAACAGCATTCACTGTCTCTTACAGGTACAGTACATGTCTTCAACTTCATAACATGCATAAAGAACAATATTTCTTTTCCTTATGCCCTAACATTTATTCCTCAATCAATACTGCAGATAATTGCTTTTCTCTTTAGGGCAGCACGGCGGTTAGCACTGCTGCCTCACAGCGCCAGGGACCCAGGTTCAATTCCTGCCTCGGGTGACTGTCTGTGTGGAGTTTGCACATTCTCCCAGTGTCTGTATGGGTTTGCTCCGGTTTCCTCCCACAATCCAAAGATGTGCAGATCAGATGAATTGGCCATGCTAAATTGCCCATAGTGATAGGTGCATTAGGTAGTGGAATGAGTCTGGGTGAGTTACTCTTCAGAAGGCTAGTCAGGACTTGTTGGGCCGAAGGGCGTGTTTCTATACTGTAGGGAACCTAATCTAATCATTGTTGTAGATAGATTTTATTCTATGCAAAACAGCTGGAACATTTTCTTTCTTAATAATAATCATTAAGCTAAAAAATGAAGTGCTGGTTATATACATTTTAATGTTTCTGAAAGATGTGCTAAGGCTTTACCTAAATACCATAAGGCCTAGGAGTAGAAGTAGGCTATTCAGCCCATTGAGTCTGCTCTGCCTTTCAATGAGGTATGGCTGATCTGAAAATCCTCACATTCACTTTCCTGCCTTTTGCCTGCAACCTTTGATTCCCTTATTACTGACTAAAGATCTGTCTATCTCAGCCTTGAATATTCTTAAGAACCCAACCCTGACAGTGTGCAGTAAAGAATTCTAGATTCATGACATTCAGAGGAGAAATTGCTCCACACCTGTCTTAACTGAGATTATGCTGTCTGGTCCCACAGGGGGAAACAACCTCTCTGCATTGGTCCTTTGAGCTCCTTAATCATCCTATATGTTTCAGTAAGTTTGTTTGTAAATATGTTTCTGCTCATTCTAATAGACTCCAGTGAGTAAAGGTCTAATCTACTCAACTTTTCTTCATAGGAAATCCCTTCATACCCAGAAACAACTCTGAACTTTCTCTGAACTGCATCCAATGCCAATATATCTTTCCTTAGATAAGGGGACCAAAATTGTTCACTGTATTATAGGTGTAATCTGACGAGCACCTTATACAGTTTCAGCATAAATTCTCTATTCTTACATTGCATTCCTTTGAAATAAAGGCCAGCAGTCCATTTGCTTTCACTTTACCTTTTGAATTTGGGTGCTAACTTTTCATGATTTATGCACAAGAACTTTCAACTTCCCCCATGCTGCTGCTCTTTGCAACATCAATCTATTTAAATAGTATTCATCTCTTCTATCTTCTAAAGTACATGGCCTCACATTTTCCTACATTATATTCCAAATGCCAAGTTTTCAACTCCTCACTTAGTCTATCTATAAATTCCCTCTATTGACTCTTCTTTTGTCATCCTCACCATTCACTTTCCCACCTATTTTTGTGCCATTCACAAACTTGACAATAGTACATTCATTTACCTCACCTAAGTCAGGATTAAATATTGTAAATAATTACAGCCCCAGCACTAATCCTCTGTGGTACTCCACTAGTTACAATTTGCCTTCCTGAAAATGCCCACTTTATCCCAACTCTTACCTTCTATTAGTTGGCCAATCCTTTATCTATGCTGATATACTACCAGTGACATCTCAGACTCTGACCTTATTAAATAGCCTTATGTGTTGCAGTTTATCAAATGCTTTTTGGAAATCCAAATATATTTCATTGACTAGTTCTTCTTTATCCATTTGCTCCTTAACTCCTCAAATAATTCTATTAAATTGTCAGGCATGATTTCCCCTTCATGAAGCTATGCTGACTCTGCTTGATTCCATTACGTATTTCAAATGCTCTGCTGTTGCTTCCTTTATAATAGACTCCAACATTTTCCCAATGGCAGATATTAAGCAAACTGGCTTATTATGCCCCCAACCGCACCTTTCCACCTCCCATTTCAAATAAGGGTGTTAAAGTGAGTTTTTTAGTTCCTTGGGACTTTCCCAGAATCTCATGATTCTTGTAAGATTACCCCCATTAACATCTCTCTGCAGCTACTTTCTTTAAAATCCTAGCATTCAACCCATCAGGTCAAGGAGACTTATCAGCCTTTAGCCACATTTGTTTCCCTAGTACTGTTTCTCCAGTGCTAGATATTGAATTTATTTCCTCACTCACAATCCACTTTTGCCCTTGGATTCCTTGGTATTATTGAAATGCTGTTTGTGCCCTCTTCCACGAAAATTGACGCAAAGTATTTACTCAATTCTTCTGTCATTTCCTAATTCCTCATTATTATTGCCCCTGCCTCATTGTCTAAGGGTGTCTCTTTCTGAGCCTCAAGTCATCTTTAATATGCAGCACAGTGGCTCAGTGGTTAGCATTGCTGCCTCAGATCGCCAGGGACCGGGGTTCAATTCCCACCTCGGGCAACTGTGTGTGTGGAGTTAGGACATTGTCTGTATGGGTTTCCTCCGGGTGCTCTGGTTTCCTCCCACAGTACAAAGACATGCAGGTTAGGTGAATTGGCCATGCTAAATTGCCCATAGTGTTAGGTGGATTAGTCATTGGTAAATGTAGGGGAATTGGTGGGCTGCTCTTCGGAGGGTCGGTGTGGACTTATTGGGCCGAAGGGCCTGTTTCCACACTGTAGGGAATCTAATCTAATCTAATCATGCTTCCTCATGAAGGCCCGTTTAGGTGTGGTAAGACACAGTGTGGAATTGATCATGTACTACTTCTACTGCAGTTCCTTCTTCAGAATCCATATTAATTTGAGGCTTAGTACACTGCTACTGCGCAGTACACAAGGGCAGATTTCTTGCTACACCAGCTTCTTGGTTACAATACAAAATATTACAGTTCAAACAGTTTTTAATTGGCACAAAACAAGAAAATGAGTCACACTAAAAATTATAGATAGTGAACTTTAGTAGACTTTTTAAAGCTACTTTTCTATGGAAATAGCATTTCAATATGGAACATTCATGAAATTATAAACATTAATGCAGAATTTTCAAAGAAGAACTGGCAAGGAGGAATTACAACAAATGTTGGTGTTTATTAATAATTCATTGTTTTACAAAAATATGGTTTCTGTACAAACAAAAGTAATACAAACAAATATATTTAGTTTAAGAAAGTTAGGTATATTAGTGCTCACCATTTTGTTTCAGCTATATCCAAAGTCAAAACATTACTTACTGTACACCAACTGTGAATAGTGATAGTCAAATGAATGTTTGGTAGGCACATTTCATTAAGTTCCAAACACCGTCCTGTTTCTGAAAGGGAAATGAGGCAAAGTAGAACTACATATCTCTCCTGGAGAGAGGAAAATGGTAAGAGCTGTACAGTTTCTTGCAACTCCTAGTAACTGACCAAATATGAGCAAGGTGATGGCCCACTGATATCATCACTAGGGCCAGTTAATGTTCTGGGGACGCTGGTTTGAATCCCTCCATAGAAGGTAGTCAAATTTGAATTCAATGAAAATCCTGGAATTAAGAGTCCATGAAACCATTGTCAATTGTTGGAAAAACCCATCTGATTCAATCATGTCCTTTAGGGAAGGAAACTTTATTCACAAAGCCATCCTTATTCAGTCAGGCCTGCATATGACTCCACACTACAGTCATATGGTTATTTTTTAACTGCCCTCTGAAGTGGCCTAGCCAACTATTAAGTTATAACAATTGATAGAAAATCGCTAAAAAGGAAATGAAGCTGAACTTACCATGTGGTGTCTACCTAGGCACTAGAAACAACAAACTTGATTAGTCCTGCAAAGTCCTCCTTACTGGGGGCTAGTGCCAAGATGTGTCTCACAGACAAGCAACAGTCTGATATAGTCATATTCATGAGATCATACCTTACAGTCAATGCCCATAAATAACATCACCGTCCCTAGGTGTGTCCTGTCCCACCAGCATAGCAAGGCTCAGTAAAGGTAATGGCACAGCAGTATGCAGTGGAAGTTTCCCTGGAGTCCTCAAAATTGACACTGGACAGGATGAAGTCTCATGGCACAAGGTCAAATGTAGGCAAGGAAAACTCCTGCTGATAGAATGTGTTATCAACAGCATCTGCTCAGCAATAATCAGCTCACTGATGTGGACAGTTTCTAAAGCAGATTTTATTTCAAATAAGGAGACCAAAAGTGCACACATTACTCTGGATGCGGTGTCAGCAACACTCTGTACAGCAGCAGTAAAACATCTATATTTCTCTTATATCTTACCTTGGAGGCTTATTTACATATTAATTAAACCCAATCTCTACACAAATGAGATTGGATGAATGATGGGTAACAAAGAGTAGTGATAAATTGTTGCTTTTCTAAACAGAGGAGTTTTGTTGTCAGAATCCCTAGGGGCTTGTTCAGATCCTTGCTTTTCTTAATACATAATGACTTAAGTGTACAAGGCACAATTTCAAAATTTGCAGGTGATCCAAAGCTTGGAAGCAGTGAAGAGTATAAAAGTCAGAAGGATAAAGACAAGCTTATGAAATGACTGGACAACTTGCAGATGAAATTTGTGTGAAGTATGAAGTGATTTCATTTGCTAGAAAGAGGAGGAGAAGCAATATAAATTTGGGCAGCACAGTGACTCAGTGGGTAGCACTGCAGCCTCACAGCACCAGGGACTAGGTTCGATTCCAGCTTCAGGTGACTGTCTGTGTGGAGTTTGCACGTTCTCCCTGTGTCTGCATGGGTTTGCTCCAGTTTCCTCCCACAGCACAAAAGATGTGCAGGTTAGGTGGATTGGTCATGCTAAATTGCCTGTAGCATTAGGCGCATTAGTCAGAAGGAAATGGGTCTGGGGTGTTACTCTTGGGAGGGTCAGTGTGGACTTGTTGGGCCAAAGGGCCTGTTTCCACATTGTAGGAAATCTGATCTAAACTAAAATAAAGAAGGCCAATGAGCAGAGGAACATGCCAACTATATGAACACAAATCATTGAAAGTGTCAAAGAAAATTGAAAGATGGCTTAATAAAGATTGCTTAGGAGACAACCAATGTCTCACGTGGGATTTGGAACTTTACAAATACGACAGAATACAAAACAGGAATTTTACGACAAACCAGAGATCTAGCACGGGGATGATGGGCAAAGTAGTTCCATTCTGTGTGGTAATTACCCATTGTCCCCAAGAGACAATGGTCATTTCTATCCTTTTAGAAAGAGACAACTTGAGGGGCACCACTCTGCATCAATGTGGGTCAAGCCAAGGCAGGCCTCAATGAACTAAATACTGGTACAAGTACTTAACATGTGCACTGGCATTATTTTGTACCATCCTCTAGTCATCTGCCCAAATGAGTTTAATGCCATGCTGTACTATTACTACCAAATATTTTAGGTAATATGTGTACCTTTATCAGTAAGTATTTTGAAGAAACTTACAAACAAAGAAAACAAAAATTAAATCAGCTGATCTATATCTCTATCTCATTAACTTCACCGGTTATGAGAAAGTTCTTTGTGTGCTGAATGATTAAATTGTGCATACTGATATGGATAAACAACTAGTTAACTATTTACATAGTTCTTTGAAGTTTACCCAGTCAAAATCCTCAATAAGATTGTGATGATTATGATCATTTCTGTAATGCATTCCTTTTAGTCTGAAGTAGATTATTAATTATGATATCGTTATAACATTATGAAAACTATAACTAAGCATAGTCTCTGGGAAAATTTATGGTAAACAGAGGAACTGAAAATAGAAACAGATAAATAAAGATATAAAAATGTTCAGTGTGCTGCAGTCCAAATATTTCCATAAATCAACCCCAGAGATTTCCTGTCACCTAAGGCCCCTGTAGAAGTAGAGTAGATTTCAGGCATGATTGAAGGCTGAATTACCAATTATTAACTGTACTGAATTAACTTTGTCATTCACCAGTTTCAGCAATAATAAAATTCAATACAGGCATGAAACTCAGCTTAGGAGACAACCAATGACTCATGCAGTATCTCAACTATAATTCCATCAGATCTGTTATCAAAATAGTCCAAACACTGAATTGTCTGGCTGTGCAATTATGGTCTACCTGGACAAGGATAGATGTTAGGACAAAATCTATTTTTCCCCCAAATGTATATTTGAAATCACGACAGATTAACAAAATGTGGATGAGTATTGCCCATGTTTTTGTGTGCTATGATTGTTCACGATCGTTTAAAGTAAAGTCCAGGGTATTCACACAGCTAATTCTGGTGCAACTCATGGTGGATGAAATTTTGGTGAGGATAACAGTTAGCATCTTCCAGGACGTAGAGTAGTCAGATCATGAAATCAGCGTTCAAAGCTGATTGAATGCCAGTGCTGTTGTTTCAGAGCAGTGTTCCAGTTAGCATCCTGGCTTAAATGTTTGTTCAGCCTTAGATGATGATTAGCAGAAAAGTCCATTCCCCCAGAACTATTGAAAATGATCAGAACCATTTTCAGGTTTGTTATTGATTGTCACAAGTGCCAGTAGAAATCAATCAAAGAAGTCTTTGGTATATACAGAACTTCTTTAATATTTTTAAGGTATGCAATGAGTGATATGGTAAGTGCTAAAGGAGTTCATCCTGATTCAAGACTGTGGTGCCAAATTATGGGTGCAATTGTAAGTATTTCCCTTGCAAAATGGCATGCTTGGGAGAATGAGCAGCTGTAATACAAAGCAGAACCAGTTACTACATCAAGAAGCAGAGAAGAAAGAGCTTTCAGTTGAAGGACATATCTGTTCAGCATGCTCAGCAAGAAGTCTTATTACCAAAAGCTTAGCAAGGAATCTTGTGCCATACATTTATGCTTCACTGTAATATGTTATTATTATAAATTGTAATATTGTATGTACCTTAAATATGCTTTGTGCATTTTCTTGGTGGCAGTCCTCCATATGCCTTTGGCTGTTCTGATGCTCCAGTTTGGAGTAGTTCTACTCCAAAGGCTGAAGCATGGTTATAGAAGGCTATTAACTTCTAGTGGAGAAAATTACCTATGGCCTTGTAGGATGATATTTAGCAGCTCTGGGAGGAGATAGTTCAACTTTGCACCATCTCAGCGGACCTCTGGATTTGCTGGCTGATGAATAACAGCAAAGGCGCTGCTGAAATGTTAAGGAGGTTGGTGGCAGAGTGCTGTCAACCTGGAAGAGCTCCATAGCCCAATTGCTACTCCCCCAGGGCAGGCCTAACAACCAAGAAATCTGTTGGAGGACAGATTGCTTATTTTGCAAAAGAGGCTGAGACATCAGTTGTCAATAGCTATATGTTGGGTGGGTCCATAAGTGTGCTAATGGAATTGGTGCGAACTTACATCTTGCAAAGCAGATTCTTCAAGAAAAACCCTATTCCATGTTGGTATGGACTCTGCCAAGCACTTTGATTTTCAAGCAACCTTCTCAATGCTTCAATCATTGTCTTTGCCTTCAAACCTTCTTCTCTGAGAACATTGACGGTGTATTCTGAGTCTTCTACAGCAGATGTTGAGTGAGCTAGCATTAGCTAGATTCTTGCTCCATACACTGACTGCCAAACATTCGTGCTTGCTGTTTCAGCATATGTCGACCCCACCTCTAACCCTTGAAGATACCTGCATTGTCAGTTCTGAGCTGGTGGTTGAAAGTGTGAAATCAAGTGACAATGTATTCTCATCATCACTCTGTTCATAATGTTTCTCTATTGACTGGCCAGATTGGATCTCTTGGGTGTCTGAAAGGAATAAGATACAAGGGTAAGGCTGCACTGACAGGAGAGGGGTATTGTAAGAGATATATGCTTAGACTATCTGCAGAATGTAATGTAGAAATTTTTGTGAGATGAGGAAGCAGGAATGAGAAGGTGGATTAGGTAAACACCGCAGGATACCATTACCTTCAGTGGTTTCAGCCACATTTTCATCAATGGCCAGCACCATCTTCTCCAATGGGGTTAGATCATGTATGTCCACCTCTCCTGATCTGATTCATTAAGAACTTTGAGTGTACAACGCCTTCTTCTGCAAGAGAGAGAGAGAGAGGTGTGTCAATGAATGTGTAGCACAGTGACTCAGTGGTTAGCACTGCTGCCTCACAGCACCAGAGATCTGGGTTCAATTTCAGCCTTGGGACACTGCCTCTGTGGAGTTTGCGCATTCTCCCCGTGTCTGCGTGGGTTTCCTCCATGTGCTCTGGTTTCCTCCCACAGTCTAAAGATGTGCAGATTAGGTGAATTGGTCATGCTAAATTGCCATAGTGTTCAGGGATGTGAAGGTTTGGTACATTAGTCATGGGAAATGTAAAAATAACGGGATAGGGGTATGGATCAGGGTGAGATTATCTTCAGAGGGTCGGTGTGGACTTGTTGGGCCAACTGGTCTGTTTCCACACTGTATGGATTTTATGAATCTAGTTCTATGACCTTCCGTGTGGGTTTCCTCCGGGTGCTCTGATTTCGTTCTACAATCCAAAAATGTGCAGGTCAGGTGAATTGGCTATGCTAAATTGCCCATAGTGTTAGGTGCATTAGTCAGAGGGGGAATGGGTGTGGGTGGGTTACTCTTTGGAGGGTCGGTGTGGACTTGTTGGGCCGAATGGCCTCTTTATACACTGTAGGGAAGCTTGAAAAAAGATTTAAGTGATAAAATCCTGCCAAGATTGTTCAAGCTGTTCGATGTTGATGTGAGGGTTTCAGCAGGACTAATGTGAGTGTGAGACTAAGCATTATGCTTATTAGGAGTGAGTACTAATTGGTAAGACTGGAGGAAGTTAAAGGATGGAGAATGTGGTGAATTGAGCAGTAGTTAAAGCTAATCATGCAGTTGATGGAATTTGTCATTTAGAGATACATACAGTGTAGACATCCCAGAAACTGGAGACATGCTCTAAAACTAACCATATCCCCACCAAGCTATTCCAGTACAACTACAAACACTGACATTGAGGTTAAATCCAATCTAGTTAATTACTGCCTCATCAGCCTCCTCTCAATCATCAGCAAGTGATGGAAAGGTGTCATCATCAAGGTTATCAAATAGCATGTACACTGTAACAACTTGCTAAGTTTAAGTTCTACCAGGCTCGCATGGCTCCTGATTTCACAGATCCAAAAATTGATAAAAGAGCTGAACTCAAGAAGGGAAGCAGTATTTGATAAATTTAGTATCAAGGAGCCCTGGTAAATTTGAGATCAATAGCAACTAAGGGGAAAATTCTCCACTTAAGCACAAAGGAGGATGGTTGACTTTGTTGGCAGACAAACACTTGAGTAGCAAGACATTGCTGCACGAGTTCCTCAGAGTAATATCCTAGTCCCAATGATCTTCAGCTGTTTCATCAATGGCTTTCCCTCCATCGTATGTCTGGAACTCAAAATGTTTGCTGATTGCACAATGTTTAGTACCATTGCATACAACTTAATGCATCCATATCTATATGCAGCAGGACCAAGGGAATATTGGGTTGGGATGGTAAATGGAAAATAACATTTATGTCACACAAGTATCAGACAATGTCTACTTCCAACAAGAAAGAATCTAACCATCTCCCTTTGAAATTAAAGTGCAGGACCACCACTGAATCTGCCAATATCAATATCTTGGAGGTTACAATTGACCATTCACAGAAATGCTATGACAGGTCGTAGACTGAGGATTCAGAAACCATATAACCCCTGACTTATCACCTCCTGACTCTACAAAGCCTCTATAAGATACAGGTCAGTAATGCAGTTGAGTACTCTTCACATGCCTGGATGAATGTGCCTCCAATAACACTTAAGCTTGACACCAGTTGATGCCAGTTTGCTTAATCAGTGCCTGATCCACATTCACTCCCTCCATCACTGTGGTGTTGGTGTATACCACATACAAGAACTGCTGCAGCAACTCACCAGGTTTCTTCAACAGCACCTTCCAGACCCATGACCTCCAACACCAAAAGCTACATGGGACCAGAGTGGTAATTTCCTCTCCAAGCCACACACTATTCTAACTCAGAACTATATTGTCATTTGCTCACTTTCACTGGATCAGCATCCTGGAACTCTCTTCCTAACAGCATATTGGGAGCACATTTATTAGATGGACTACAGATGGGTCACCCCCACTTTCTCATGCATACGTATGCCAAGTCCAGATTCTCGAGTCATGTGTAGCTACTGAAGGTCATGTGTCCAATGTTGACCATAACAAATGAGTGATTAGTAAAGCTGGTCACTATCTACAGCTGGACATTCAACCATTCGTTGGCTTATGGCAGAGGAAAGGTGACTGGGCTGGTTGGAAGATTCAGCCCTTGCCCATGAAGGGTTATGTTAATCTGGCCTTGTGAGGGTCTGTGAGCTGAGTGTCCTGACTGAGCGGAGATCATGTACGTTAAAGATCTTGCTTAAACTGCACTGTTTTCACCACCACTGTGTCCACAACCAAATTATTTCTTTTGAAGCTTTTTTTAATTCACTCATGGCTGGGACTTTTCAGAGTCGCTGGCTGGGCCAGCATTTATTGCCTATCCCTAGTTGCACTTGAGAAGATGCATGATGAGCTGCCTTCTTGAACCACTGCATTCCATGTGCTGTAGGTTGACCCACAATACCCTTAGGAAGGGAATGCCAGGATTTTGACCCAGCAACAGTGAAGGAATAGCAACGTATTCCCAAATCAGGATGGTGAGTGGCTTGGAGGGGAGCTTGCAGGTGGTGGTGGTGTTCCTATGTGTCTGCTGCCCTTGGGAAGGTGCTGTCAAAGGAAATGTGATGAATTGTTATGACTGTGCTGATAATCCAGCTCCACTCCCCCTCTTTATCAATGTTTTGATTCAATCAAGTGGCCAACTAGTTCCCTTGGGTGTTGCCATCCAGAAAAAAAAGGCTTTCATCAGGCTTCAAAAGACTCAATCAATCTATTAGTAACACAAACGGTGGTGAGGTCACATTTGGAGTACTGTGCAAAGTTCTGAGCACCCTACTATAGGAAGGATATTATTAAACTGGAGAAGGTGCAGGAAAGATTTACAGTGATGTTACCAGGACTGGAGGATTTGAGTTGTAAGGAGAAGGTGGGACCATTTTCACTGGAGCATAGAAGGTTGAGGGGTGACCTTATAGAGATTTACAAAATCAAGAGAGGCATAGATAAGGTGAATAGCAAAGGCCTTTTCCTGAGGAGGGGGATTTCAAAACTAGAAGGCATATTTTTAAGGTGAGAGGAGAAAGATTTAAAAGGGACCTGAGCAGTAACTTTTTCATAGACGGTGTTTGTATATGGAACGAACTGCCAGAAGAGGTGGTAGATGTAGGTACAGTTACAATACTTAGAAGATATTTGGACAAGTATGTGAATAGGAAGGTTTTAGAGGAATATTGGCCAAATTGGGCAAGAGGGATTAGTTTAGCTTGACAAACTTGGTTGGCATGGATGAATTGGACCGAAGGGCCTGTTTCAATGCTATATGATTCTATGACCTGGAATTTAGGAGCAGAAGTAGGCAATTTGGCCTGTTGTTTTGCTTCACCATTCAATAATATCATGGCTGATCCAATTGTGTCCTCATTTTTCTGGCTATACCTGATACCTTTAGACTTTCCACAATCTGGGGAAGAATCCAGTCCCATTACTCTGCAGGAAAAAAAAAATTCTTCTATTCTCTGTTTTCAATGAGAGACCCCTTATTATTAAACTTTGCCCTCTAATTCTTGTTTCTTGCATAGTGGAAAACATCTCAGAATTTATCAAGTTCCTAAGAATCACCTCTGACTCTTTTGAAATGGATACAGGCCCCAACATGTCCAAACTTTCCTCATAAGGTAGCTCCATCATCCCAATAAACAATTATGTAAACCCTTTCTGAAATATTTCTAATGCAATTACATCCCTTCTTAAATGAAACCAAAACTACATAATACTCTTATGATCTCACCATGTACAGCTGTAGTAAAATATCACTGAGATACCTAATTCCCCTTGCAATAATAGCAATATTCCATTTGCCTTCCTTATCACTTGCTATATCTGCATAGTAACTTTTTTGTAATTCATGAATCAGGACCCTTAAATCTCTATCTCAGAATTCGACAATCTCTCTCCACATTAGTTGCAAGTCAATTAACCTACCTAAATCCCTTTGCAGTCTCCCTAAGTCCTCTTCACAATTTACTTTCTTTCTTATCATTGTGTCATCTTCAAGTTTAGCAACTATACATTTGGTCCTTTCATCCAAGTAATTTTTACAGATTAAATTATTGAAGCCTCAAAACTAATCCCTATAGCACATCACTAGGTATTCCCAGCTAGACTGAAAAATCCATTTATGCCTATTCTCAGTTCCCTGTTAGCTAAGCAATCCTGTAGCCATGCTAATACTTATCCTCCTACACCATGGGCTCTTATTTTGTGTAGTAACCTGTGATGTGACATATTATCAAGGGCAATTAACCCTTGATGCCAACATCACACGAAAGAAAGATGCAATATCATTGAATTTGAGGACTTTGTTCGGTTTCTTGGGCTCGACTGCTGCCACAGCTATCTGTCCCCACTGCTTTTTCACTATGTGTCTTGAAGACTTGCTGTAGAGTACATCTCTCTTTTTTTACCATCCCCTGTTTAAGAACTCAAATACAGCATTAGAAAATATGTACTTGTGCTCTCCAATAACATGGTAAATTTTCTGTGCTTTCCACTTCAGAGACCACTCAAACAGGTCTCCCAAAACTTGTTTCAACAACAATACATCTTCCCTAAAAGAGATGCAAAATAAGTAATATCAACAAGTATTGATTTTGGTGCCATGCTGATGAATGTAGCCAATAATCAGCAGGTTTATCACGAACCAATGGTATGAAGACGTTTTGTTGCTTGCATTACATTCATACATCATGATTCCTGCATCTGTTTTCAGGAACTTTCTAACTTGGCCCTCCCAAACCCCTGTAATGTTTGGTACTGGCTGTGATTGAAGTACTTTATAAAGTGCATTTTGGAAATTATGATGATAACATCAATTTCACTATCTTCCTATTCTGGTCATGGCCTTATAGAACTCCATGACACAAACAAGGCAGACTTCATTTTCTGAAGATATGCTAAATATCTTCAATAAGTATATAATTTATCAAGTTACACATCCTGCATGAAGTTTCCAACACAAAATAAATCACATTCATCCATAGTTTTGAAGGCCTAATCTTTGCTTTCTTAAATAGAGTCAACAAATGACCATTCTCTAGTTACAGAGAACAAAATTAGACCTTATTGAATTACTAAGGATATAAGCAATGGCTCATACTGGATTCCAGTGACTTGGAGCATTTTGAAGTAAGTGACATTATGCCTATTCACTATCAATCTTAATTCATTAATTATAACTAAAATCAATTCCAGTACTAAATGGAAGCAATTTTGTTGCACATCTATTAATTAACACTGGGATTGTAGAATTGTCTTCAGAAATTAACACTGAAGAAAAATAACATGCCATGCAACCTTTCCCCTGTTCTTTAGCTCTTTCTATCATGATTACAAAAAGCATTGTCATCATTGATTGCAATTATTTGTTTCCCTTTTATTTTCTAATGCTATCTCAGGAATTTAACCTTTTTTAATATTTTGGTGTTAACTATGGTTCAGAGGTAGCTCTCTTGGATGTAAGTCCGCAGTTCAAACCCCATGGCAGAAACTTGAATATTGAATCCTGGATGATTTGGATGAGAATATAGAGGGCATGTTTAGTACGTTTACAGATGACACCAAAATTGGTGGCAAAGTAGACAGTGAAGAAGGGTTTCTAAGATTACAAAAGGACCTTGATCAAATGTGTTATGGGCTGAAAAATGGCAGATGGAATTTAATCCAGATAAATGAAAGGTATTGCATTTTGGTACAACAAGCAAGGGTAGGGCCTTCGGTAGTGTTGTAGAACAAAAGGACCGAGGGGTTCAGCCACATAATTCTTTGAAGTTTGCATCATTTATAGACAGGGTGATTAAAAAGGCATTTAGCACGCTTAACTTCATTGCTCAGTCCTTTGAGTATCGGAATTGGGAAGCCATGTTGAGTTTGTATAGGACATTGGTGAGGCCTCTTCTGGAATACTATGTCCATTTCTGATCACCCAGTTATAGGAGGGATATTATTAAGCTGAAGAGGGTACAGAAGAGATTTACCAGGATGTTGCCAAGTATGGAAGGTCTGAATTATAAAGAAGGCTGGATAGCTGTGACTTTTTTCACTGGAGCATGGGAGGTTGAGAGGCCACCTGATAGAAATTTATAAAATAATGAGACTATACATGGAGTTAATGGTAGATATATTTTCCCTAGGATGGGAATTTCAAGACTAGGAGGCACATTGTTAAGGAGAGAGGAGAAAGATTTTAAAAAGATGTGGGGACAATTTTTTTCAAACAAAGAATGGTTCGTATGTGGATGAAACTTCCTAAGGAAGTGGTAGATGTGGGTACAATTATAATGTGTAAAAGACACTTGGATAAGTACATGAATAGGAAAGGTTTGGAGGGATATGGGCCAGGAGCAGGTGGGTGGGACTAATTTAGTTTGGGATTATGTTTGGCATGGACTGGTTAGTCTGAGGGGTCTGTTTCCTTGCCGCATGACTCATGATTTTAGTGGAACGTTGCTGTGCAACACTGACTTACAGTCAGAACTTAATTGGTTGTAAAAGGTTTTGGGACTTCTTGCATTCATAATTTTTTTGAAGGTAACAAATCATCCTGAACCCTATTTTTTCTTCAAATACCTATATCAATAATGATTTAGAATCATTTTTCAACATTAAATTAATAGCTTTATTTATCTACAAGACCTTACTATTCATTTTAAATGATATTGTACAGGAGTCTGCTCAGTTCCAAAGATCTTTTTCAAACTTAAAATGAATTTAATTTTTTTCATCACATTCAAATCTTTACTATGCAAAATAACTCAAGGAAGATAATTGGGTAAACTGATGTGAGGTTATCAACATTGCAACAAAGAAATCAAGCTGTGTAATTGGTTATCAATCTAAGCTGGGAGGCTGCTGAGCAAGGTGAGGGCCCATGGTGTTTGAGGTGAGCTGCTGGGATGGATTGAGGATTGGCTGTCTAACAGAAGGCAGAGAGTTGGGATAAAAGGTTCTTTTTCAGAATGGCAGCCGGTGACGAGCGGTGTCCCGCAGGGTTCGGTGCTGGGGCCACAGCTGTTCGCATTATATATTAATGATTTGGATGAGGGAACCGGGGGCATTCTAGCGAAGTTTGCCGATGATACGAAGTTAGGTGGACAGGCAGGTAGTACTGAGGAAGTGGGGAGGCTACAGAGGGATCTAGACAGGTTGGGAGAGTGGTCCAGGAAATGGCTGATGGAATTTAACGTGAGCAAGTGCGAGGTCTTGCACTTTGGCAAAAAGAATAAAAGCATGGACTACTTTCTAAATGGTGAGAAAATTAATAAAGCCAAAGCACAAAGAGATCTGGGAGTGCTAGTCGAGGATTCTCTAAAGGTAAACATGCAGGTTGAGTCCGTGATTAAGAAAGCGAATGCAATGTTGTCTCTTATCTCAAGAGGGCTGGAATATAAAAGCAGAGATGTACTACTAAGACTTTATAAAGCTCTGGTTAGGCCCCATTTGGAGTACTGTGTCCAGTTTTGGTCCCCACACCTCAGGAAGGACATACTGGCACTGGAACGTGTCCAGCGGAGATTCACACGGATGATCCCTGAAATGACAGGTCTAGCATATGAGGAACGGCTGAGGATACTGGGATTGTATTCGTTGGAGTTTAGAAGATTAAGGGGAGACTTAATAGAGACGTACAAAATAATACATGGCTTGGAAAAGGTAGATGCTAGGAAATTGTTTCCGTTAGACGAGGAGACTAGGACCCGTGGATACAGCCTTAAAATTAGAGGAGGTCATTTCAGAACAGAAATGCGGAGACATTTCTTCAGCCAGAGAGTGGTGGGCCTATGGAATTCATTGCCACGGAGTGCAGTGGAAGCCGGGACGCTAAATGTCTTCAAGGCCAAGATTGATAGATTCTTGTTGTCTAGAGGAATTAAGGGCTACAGGGAGAACGCTGGTAAGTGGAGCTGAAATGCGCATCAGCCATGATTGAATGGCGGAGTGGACTCGATGGGCCGAATGGCCTTACTCCACTCCTATGTCTTATGGTCTTATAAGCGACCCAAACCTGCACAAGCCTTAAGTAAATATACAGAGGGGGTAATACAAATGTTGGGGATGGCAGATCATAGTTTGAGGGGAGAAAACAGTGCAGTCGTCGAAATTTTGTCACAATACTAGTTTACAAGATGCAAAAATAGGCAAGAAAAGAAATATATTATTGTTCTAATTCCAATCAAAAACAGAAATTGCTTGAGAAATTCAGCTGGTCTAGCAACATCTTTGGAGAGAAGCAGAGTTAACGTTTCAAGTCCACTGACCCTTCTTCAGAACTGACATCAGTTCAGAAAAGAATGGAATATATGCTGAAGATAGGGGCCGGGGAACGGAGTGAGAGGACTAGCGCAAACGGAGGTTGGAGAGATAATGACTCGCTCTAGGCTCCATCTCTGCGTATCTGTTAACTTCCCCCATTTCCGGCTCCGCCCCATGTTCAGCATACACACCTTTTCCTAACTTCTGTCAATTCCAAGGGTCACTGGAATGGAAACAATTTAGCTTTATTTGCACAGATGCTGATAGACCTGCTGACTTTCTCCAACAATTTCTGCTTTTGTTTTAGATTTTCAGCATCCGCAGTTCTTCATTTTATTGTTATAATCTATATAGTCTCAATGAGAAAAAAAAATCAGAGTAGAACGTAATAATTCAGAGTTTACGCTTGGCAATTAATTAAATCAATAAAAGAAGAAATCAATTAATACGAAAACTGACTGGTTATTATCCAACTTGGTGATTACTATCAGGGGAAGGCAGCACAGAGGAAAATCTGCACGCCAATTAACCTGTCACAGACGTTTAACAGGTTTCTCTGATGCGACATTAGCACAGACCCAAAAGCAAGCTTTCTGCTAGATATCCCAAAACGAGTAATAACATAAGAACATGACAAGGAAATGGGAAGCTAAAGAAAAAGGAATGAATAAACATGAAAAGTGACGTCTTCACATTTGACACGCAAGCTTGGAGTGAAACAGTCGGAGAGTTGTTAGGAGTTGATAGCTTGCTGCCAGCGCCTGTGGAAAGCGCAGTTTGCTGGATGAGTGTTGCGGGCTGAGATCACGTGAGGAGAGCAGCCCTGGAATTCAGTTCAAATGGCAAGTGGCTGAAAGTTTACGATTCGCTGAACGCAGCCAAGAAACGCTGTTAGTGTTAACAAACATATAAACACTCAGGTGAGTGCAAAGCAACCTTTTGCCAATCTGCAGGCTTCCACTTCGCTGCAAGAAGAATAAATTGGACGAGTCTCGCAGATGTCAAGGGAAAAAAAACTTGGGAGCGTGTTGTTAGAAAGAAAGGTTGTTGCCAGTGCAGATTTAATCAGAAAGTAGCAGAAGATGGCGACTCGATCACCTTTTTTTTTAGTTGCCCTGGATTGAAGCGAATTGTGTCGATGTCCTCTGATAAGTAGTATGTTTGGAGAAGCGAGCTTTTACAATGCAGCCTCCCCCTCTTAATTTGGCGTGAAATGAATGAGAATCTAAAATGATTGGGGGGGAGGGTGAAGGTGGTTAAACTTCACTGTGATAATCGCTGCTCAGGGAAAATAAACAAGAGGCAGGTACCACTGCATTTCTATCACACTTAGCCTGTATTTCTTTTCATGTTTCCTCTCCCTATTTAATAAACATACTAATAATATTCTCACGTGAGGAACTGGGTGTACAGTCAGGTCTAATAGAGAGATGGAGAAAATTAGGCGTTCAATGCAAACTTATGTACCAAATGACAGCACGGATACGAAGCAAGAGTTTCCAGTTCGAGCAGGGAGGCGGGGAGGAAGATTCAGTAAAAACACTCCGTCCAAATGAAGACCTCGTTAACTTTAGGATGAAATAAGCTCTCACTCCGCCAACTTTGAGAATAAAGTGATGATTGGGGAGGTGGTGGGGGATACAGCAGCAAGTAATTTGGAGCGAGGAGTGGAGGGCAATACTTTTCGCTCTGGAGAGCCAAATTTTAATCATCTGAGAGACAGCGACGGAGGAAAAACGTTAGGGGGCCGCTGGGCTGAGGTTAGAAACTAGAAGGTGGACCGAATCGCCTCAAAGTCGCTGCTGTAGACTCTGAGCTGAACCCACTTCGATCAAAAAAAAAGAAACGTACCTGTAGAATGATCGGGTAAACGCGAGGAATTTAAAAAAACCTGCCGGGCAAATATTAAAAACACCAAACCGCATCGAAACGTCGCTTTTCTTTCCTCCAGCACTTTCTGCCATTCAATACAGCTCGGATTACTTCATCCATTTTCCGCTAACTACCCACCATTAGATGCCCGATAGACATTTACGATGGGGTGTAGTTTTTTTGGGTGGGGAAAAATGACCATTTTCTGATTTTGTTTTAAAAAATGCTTTTTCTCTCTTTCGGCGTGATGCTTGCACCGAAGGAATTTCCTTTGCTGCAAGTTCCCCACATTCGGGACTGACCTCCCGACAAAGGGAGGAGTGTGTTAGGACGGAGGGGGACGGTTGGTAACGGTTTATTTAAACCAGGGGCCTCCTCGCGCGGGGAGCGGGAGTTCTGTTTCCCTGTCTGTGGTCGCCTCGCGGCGGGGCGCCCTCTCAGGCTTGTCCGAGCTCAGCTTTTACTACGGAGGCTGTTTCATCGTTGGCACTGGACATGGGCGAAATGTTAATGGAGCAGACGTAGAACTACAACGGCGCCTTAGCATTGGGCATCCCTACAGTGCGGGAGCAGTCTATTCGGCCCATCGAGTCCAGACCGACCCTCTGAAGAGTATTCCACTCAGACCTACGCCATCCCCATAACCTTGCATTTTTCCCTAGCAAATCCATCTAGTGTGTACATCACAATCACCTGATGAAGAAGCAGCGCTTCGAAAGCTAGTACCTCCAAATAAACCTTTTGGACTATAACCTGGTGCTGTGATTTTTAACTTCATCTTTGGACTGGTGAAGGAAACCCATGCAGACACACAGAGAATGTCTGTGTGAAGTTTGCCCACCCCCTGATGCTGCCTGACTGACTGTGTTCTTTCAGCCTCCTGCCTGTCTATCCTGGCGCTTTGAGGAAGTAGTGCTAACCATTATGCTATTACCTTCACATAGATATACGACTTCTGCAAAAATGTGTTCAGGGTGGTAGGGTATTTGGGTAGAGTTTTATAATGAAACAAGCCCCTCTAATTTGCTATCTCCGTAGCTGCCTTTGGAAATTCTGATGTTTTACGTTTTAAATTTGTTTTTTGTTAGTGTGATGTTGATTGGTTTATCCAAATTAAAGAGAAGGGCGAGAAGCTGAAAATTTGGTAGACATCCTGGGGAGCCTTAAATGGTCTGGAAACATATGTATAATTGTTCTATATATTCATATCTTTTGATACCTTTGCAAAAAACGTGAAGATTTAATGTTCAAGGCAAAAATTTGAAATGGTCACCAAAAAGGTCTATGTGAATTTTTCAATATTTGTCAATTAGAAAATAATTGTTTTTTTTAATCCTGTCTTAACCATATGTTCCCACATTCATTTAGGTAACTGTCACGATTACAAGACCACCAAAGTTATGATCAGGTTAAGGATCAGTAACTTTCAAACAAAGTTTTGTACTTAACAGAGCCATAGGATTCTGCCATTTTGGACAAATAGTAAACTTTTTACAATACAAAGTTAGTAAAATAATATGCTAAATATGCAATTTAGACTCAACATTGAGGATTAACTTGAAATAAATATGAATTAACAGGCAAACTGGTCATTCCCACAGAGCATTATCAAATAATAGACACAGTTAAGATACAACCCACATATTTTACTGCTGCCCACCCAGGCATTGCTATGTGGCTCATCAAATCTCATTAAAGCTCCTGTTCTTCTGTTTCAAAAATTCAGCCTTGAAATTTGCTCAAAACTGCACTGTCATGGACTGCCTCAATGAATAAATAACCAGAACTTTTCCCAAGACCCCATTCCTACCAATTCCTGACATTGCTAGAATTTGCCTTTATATGCCAGCATAATTTCAGCTTTTTAACTAGACAGCTAGCTTCACTGAGCTGATACTATGAATTTCCCTGAACCTGCAAACCCTACCTTCTTGATTGTCTTTTTCATTTTAGTTGTCCTACTTCTGCGACTATATCACTCAATTTCACATAGCATCTAATCATTGACAGTTCTAGCTCTCTAATTGCTCTGAATAAAACTTTGTTCATTTTGTCCCAACTCCCTGCATCCAACTAACAGGATTATTTTAACAAGATGGAGTTAGCTTCCCTGATTCTTTCCCACTGACTCATGAACCACTGTTTACTGGTTGTGAATTTATTAATAGGTAATTCAATACAACAAGCCCAGGTCTTGTTCCTCGGTAGGATTAAATGTAAACATCAGTGGAACACCCTGTGCCTTGATTGTTATAAATGTACAGGATTGGATACAATTGATTGGATACAAAAAAAGGATTTTGTTACATAAGGAAATACAGATCTTCAGCCCATTACTACTTTGCCATTTCTGTTGAGAACACTGACTGCAACTAAACATGAGGCAAATATGTTGCCCTCTCAGTGGACATTTCCGAAGCAAAATGTAAAAAGATTGTCAGTTGAGAAGGCAGTATATTTATGTAATAAATGGAGCACTCTGAATATTAATACAGGAATGAATTAATGTTGCATGACACAGGACTGGTATTCAGTAACCAAGTTGATTAAATGAACTGGTATAGGTACATACTAAGGAAAAAAAAAGGAGTTCTGATTTGTCACAGTATTTCTTCTCTTCATCCTGTTTCTGGCTTAAACAATGACAGGAAAGCCAGGTTTCATTGCTTAGGTAAAGAGGTATGGTTTTGAATGCTAGTGGTAAGTATGTACACAAATGACAAGTATCTGGCAGGATTGCTCTGCTTTTTATCATACATTTCTCTCCTATTTGATAGATAAATAGCAGAATTACAATAGTTTCTTTCTCAGACTTACTCAATGGTACTTCACATTACATGCTTTAAATAAACACCCAATAGAAATAATATGAATGTCTTCAATCTGTAAAGCATTGAAGATAGCAACAGATGTGGGAGTAGAGCTCTTTTTAAAATAGCTCTTTATAATAAAATTTTTGTTCAGTTTTACATGATTATATTGATAGCAACGATTGCATTTTTCTTGAATATCACCAATGGCATCTCTAAAGCAAAAAAAAGCTTATTCTGTCCTAAGTTCTAATAATCATGCTTTTATCCAACTTCAATCTTTCAATGCACTTTATTTTTGAGAGATAAATTTGAAATTGCAGATAATTTATTTTCTTTTTTGAATTATGAACTTTCCATCCTGTCACCACTCTTACCATTGTACTCATTTCTTCCAGATTGCTTTCTTGCGTTGAAGTACAATTAAATGGTCTGTTTCGCTTACTCTTGGGTCTCTACGTTTCTTCTCTGGCTGCTTTTTTACATTAATGCTTTGGAATATCAGTCCTGCTTATTTGGACATCTCCACATTAAACATTGACGTTTCATCCCTGAGAGGTATGGCTATCCTCCTAACATCTCCAATCCAGTGTGTCTCTCTTAACTACAGTTAAATAGTTTTGTTTCTTTCATCAACATTGGTGTTCCTGGCAGCATTAAACAAATGTCCCTGAAATAAAGGATGACATAAACAATGACAAACTTTGTGCTATAAGACCACAAGAAATAGGAACAGGAATAGACCTCAAGCCTGCCACACTATTTAATAGGATCATGGCTGATCTGAAATTCCTCATGTCCACTTTCCTGTGTTTTCCCTGATTTCTCTACTGATCAAGAATCTATCTCAACCTTAAATACACACAAAGAATTTGTGCTTGCAGCTCCCTGTGGCAAGCTGTTCCAAAGACACTCAACCCTCTGAGAGAAGAAATTCTTCCTCATCTTAGTCTTAAATTGACACTCCTTCATTCTCTGACTGTGCTGTTTGGTCAGAGAATCTCCCAAGAGGGGAAACATCATCTCAGCATTTACCCTGTCAAGCCCCTTAAGAATACTATATGTTTCGATGAGATCTCCTTTCGTTCTTTTAAATTCCAATGAGTAAACTCCCAATATATTTGCTCATAAAACAATCCCTCCGTACTGTGGGATCTCCAAATGAGCATTCTCTGAACTGCCTCCAATGAAATAATATCCCCTTAAATTACGGGACCAAAACTGCTCATATTTCTCCCAAATTTGGTCTAATTAGCAACTTGCAGCAAGACTTCCTTACTCTTATGCTCTAGTGTCAACGTTCCATTAATGTCCTGATTACCTTTGTACTAGCATTCTCTGTTTTGTGCACAGGTTCCCTCAAGTCCTTTTGTGTTGTAACTTACTGCATATTTTCTCTAAATGGATAACACTCTGTTCTTTTATTCTGTCTTGCAAATGAATAACTTCACATTTTTCCACATGATTGAAGATTGTTAAAGTCCTCGTGAAATCCTAACATTTAAATTAGATAAACTAGAAGACCTTTGGGTAAGTAACTGAGCTAGAAACATAAAGAAGGACTGAATGGCCTGAAAGTTTGATTTTTGTAAATCAAATGTACATTTCAAAAAAAATCCTTAATGTGATTGGGGGGAATTGAGCAATAAGTTGTCGCATCTTTGGTTGAAGGCAACGAATTTTGTATGTGTGATCACTCCATACACAGAAATCAGTGAGTGGGATCCAGAGATCCCAAAAGCTTCAATGCAAATATGATGGCACATGTAGAAATAAATACAGAACACTATTTTCTACAATCTGCATCACTGGATTCCTATACCACTCTACAGTATATTTAATCAAACCTGCCATACTAAAGGTGAGTGTGGTGACTGATTGACAGGATCCTAGAGTGTGGGAAATTTGATACATCTTTGAAGTTAGTACGGTGGAAAAATAGCATCAGCTTTGCTAGAAATGTGAAGTTATGTTAGGTAACCTTTGTAAAACTAATATTCTATTTGTAAGTAATGCTAAAATTCTAATAATTGAAAGACGCGATATATTCACTACTCCATAATTAACTAATGTCACACTAGTTAAAGGCACAGAGGCGTAATGGGGATTATTTTGCTGAGAGTTAATATTTCCCTGTATTTGTTAAACTGTGTACATATTCGAGTTGTCCTGATTAGATTCACAATTTTGCCATAGTTGCCTTCAATATGAATTGAATTAGGGACACCTGAAAACAATTAATCCTGCTTCAGTTAATATGTGATTAATATATATATATGGGTGGTCCATGCAAGAAGAATTTTTATTCTGAAGGAAAGACTGGATGATTGGTGAGCAAAACTGTTACAAAATATTAGAAGTTATAGTCAAGAATTGGGTTATAGTTGAGAATTTAGTTGATTCTTTTCCTGTTTTACAGCTCTGTGCCAGTTAAGGCTGAAGTGTAAAAGCCCAATGCTTGCTTCAGGATGCCTTCCCAAAGTGGTAGTCTCTTCAGTGGACTGGGGATTGGGTCTCTTGTGCCTATGATAACTGACTCCACATGCAGCCTGACCAATGGTCCTTGAAAGTTGCATTTCCATGCATTTGGTTGTTTTAAAAAGTTTTGTGCCTCAAGAGCTCTTTAATTCCATCTCTTGAAAGCTGTTTTGTTTTGGGCGGGCTGTTAGTCGCTAAACTCATTGCAGATTTTGGAAGAGGACTAAAATGTGGATTTTAACATGGTTAATGTGTGCATAAACATTTAGGGAGTGATTGAGTCAAGGGTATTTTCTGACACATTCACTGTTTATTTTTATGATAAAATATAGCATCAAGACTGTGTTTGGATTACTTGACAGGAAATCGCCTTGTAAATTATTTTGGGATGTGGACTGCAGAGCTGCAAAAGTCCCTTTCTGTGATTTATTAAAATATTTAACAAGTCACTACATTCCTTTCCAGGCAAGATTATGCAATCAATATTCAGTCACTGGGTGCACTGCGTAGGCTTCCAGCACGTACCAAAGGTATGTACTCTACTAATATTGGAAGGATTTGGTGCATGAAAGCTTCAAGCCCCATTTATGACAAACTGATGCGTGTGCAGAGTTTGCATGCCATCACATGTTATGTGAAGTAGAGTCAACAGCTTGCAAGTTTCCCCAAGTAGATTTTAAAAGTTTGTAAATAACTATACCTACTGTTTTGAATTGCATATTTCATAATTGTTTACATGTGTTTAACAAAAGGAAGTAACTAACTCTGTCTAAATTGTTTTTAGTCATTGCTGTCAGTGCAGAATATCACAATAGTTACCATCAGATGAGAATATTGATCACTTCAAATCTTATTTTGACTGTAATGTTTTGAATTGTTTCTTCATGTCAAGTGCTTTTTTGACCATTTTAGATTAAAATGATTTGCCGTGAAGTACTTTAATTGAGAAGAAGGAACCTAAATGTGAGTTTAAAATTCATTTTCAGAAGGAATTTTGATTATATGAAATTCTTAGCCTTAACTCTAAAAGTGTAACTGCAAAATATATGTTTTGATTTCTGCTTCACTACTTTTAGATAAAAATTTAAGCATATGCTTAAATGAAAGGCCACACCACATAGTATTGTTTGGGTGTGGCAAATTCTGAAATGCAATCTGCAGTTGAAATCAAAATTTTTTTTTTCAAATTTAAGATGTTGTTCACAGCCCTTTGTGTAGTGAAGTGTTATAATTATGCTCTGAATAACATGAATTAGCGGAGCAATTCTTTTCAGAATATCAAACAAGTTAACTGAATCACAATCTTATAGTAAAGGAACAGGGACAAATGAGACTGCTTGTTCCAGCAGAATGGATAAAATAAAACTGAAATTGCAAATTAGATTATTAGTACTCAGAACACAAGAAACACAGTTAATAGATTCATCCCCTTCTTCATGCGGATTTCAGGCTGTGATGGACTGCAGGTTACATTAGAACTCTAGTAGTTCAACTGAGAGTCTATGCTTGAACTTAGCCCGTGATTGTCAGCATCTTGTTTGACAGTCTGAGCCAAGTCCAACCCTACTGTCATCCTTCATTGACATGCATGCGTTCAACTGGGAGAGTCAGAAAGCAGTCAAGACCAGGAATCCTGGCCAATTTTTCTACTCTGTCATCCACGGACAATTGTAATGCTGCATTATCATCCAGTTTCAGACCAGTTGGCATTACACTGAGTGCACAAAGCAATCAATCCAAGACCTTCCTGCTTTATATTGTAAAGAGCCAAATTATGCGTTGATTGTATTGTTACTTGCCCATTGACTCAACAGGAAAAGCATATCTGTACAGCTTATTTCTTTCTATTAGTAATGTTAAGAGAAGGTACTGCAGAAAGATTCAGTTTAAACATTATCTAATACATTGACTATAATTCAGTGGAAGTATGGTCTCTATTTTTTTAAATGCAAGTTTATGAAAAATCCCGATAACCATTCTTCATTCAGTTGGTTTGTAGTGACTCATTTGATCCAAACATTTCAATCTTCTTCGTTTATTGTAGATTTTTAACTAGTTATTCTGACAAAGACTCTCAGTTGATCTCCCAGCAAAAGAAAAAAGCGAGGAGAATGCAGCTTGTCTTTTTGAGAAATTGAAATTGTAGCTTTCCAGCAAAATAAAACTCTTAAGGACAGTTGGTTTTGGGGGACGTGAGGGAAAATGTGGTTGGAATAATAAATTACTGTGGTGTCTCTCTATCTCTGCTCTGTTTTTCCTTTTGAAAGTAATTCCTGCTGGTTACCCAGATCTTGTAAAGGGTATTCAGGTACTTAGTGAGTTTTCTTCAAGCAAAGAGAAACTCCACAGTGCCTACAGGTTGAAACAAAAGAAAATCGTGAAGCAAAACATGCAATCATGATTAGGTGATGTTCAGTTTGTCAACGGAGGGAAGAACCCAAGGCCTTTCGATACATTTGGAATCCTGGGAGAGAAACTATGTTCTCCATTCATGGAGTGTGGGTATCGCTGGCTAGTCCAGCATTTGTTGTCCATCCTAACTCCACTTCCTTTGGGAAGGAGTTGTTCAGTTGTTGCGTTGAACTGCTGCAGTCCATATGGAGTAGGTACACCACAATGCTGTTAGGAAAGGAGTTCCAGGATTTTGATCCAATGACTGTGATTAAATGGCAGTATAGTCCCAAGTCAGGATGAGGTGTGGCTTGATGCATAACTTGCAGGTGTTGGTGCTGTTGTGTGTCAGTTGCCCTCTTCCTTCCTTATGGTTGAGGTGGTGAGTTTAGAAGGTGCTGCCACAGATGCTTGATGAGTTAGTGCTGTAAATTTTTTAGATAGTACATATTGCTACTACTGTGCCTCAGTGTAGGTGTGTTGAATGTTGAATGTTGGGGTTCCAATTAAACAGGCTGTCCTGGATGGTGTTAAACTAGAATGATGAATTGTGTGATTTTAGGTATGTGAAATATATCATAGAATCCCTACAGTGTGGAAACAGGCCCTTCAGCCTGACAAGTCCACAGTGCTCCTCCGAAGAGTATGCCACCCAAAACCATTCCCCTACCCTTTTTACTTTACTTTTACCCCTGACTAATGTACCCAAACTACACATCCCTGAACACTATGGGCAATTTCGCATGGCCAATGCACCTAACCTGTACATCTTTGGATTGTGGGAGGAAACCAGAGCAGCCAGTGGAAACCCACACAGACACTGGGAGAATGTGTAAACTCCACACAGACAGTCGCCTGAGGCTGGGATCGAACCCAGGTCCCTGATGCTGTGAGGCAGCAGTGTTAACTACTGAGTTACCGTGCCGCCCCAATAACATTTATTTTGGATTTTTGAGTTTTGAGCTTGTGGCATATGAGTTTTCTGTGTGTCTGAGGGGATTTAATTAATAACGTGCAGGTATTTCGGTGGCCATGGAGATGTTTAAAAGATCCATTAAAGTGCGTTAGGGCATGCTAATGGAAATTTTCTTACTGGAAAGTTTTTGTATGCAGACAAATTAAATTGTTGTGCATTAGATTTTCAGTTTAGAAAGGTCTCACTATAAGAAAAATGAACAGGACTAGGCCATTCAGCCCTTTGACCCTGCTGTGCCATTCAGTAGAGTCATGGTTAATTAGACATTCCTCACGTTCTCTTTCCTGCTTTATCCCTATAATCCTTGATTCCTCTACTGATTAAGAATTTATCTCAGCCTTAAATATACACAATGACTCTGCCCCACAGCGTCTTGTTCCAAAGACTCTCAACCCCCTGAGAAAAGAAAGTCCTCATCTGAGTCTTAAATTGCCACCCCTTTATTCTTCTGGTCCTGGACTCTCCCTTGAAGTCAGAGGTATTTATTTCTTGTGATTTGGACAGCCACCAATAGGTTGTGAAAGAAAACATTTTGGTTTCATTTGGACTGTTTGCCCAAGTCTTTTCTGATACTGGATGTGTAAAATGGTTGCTCCTGAGAAGGTTCCAACTGTTAAGAAAGATGTTACCCCAGTGTGAACAGTTTAATTTGAAACTCCCTGATCAGACATGTTTGGTTACTCCCCTGAAGGGGCATATGAATCTGAGAAAGTGTAAGCACAATTTGTATGACAAATCAAAGAAGAGGTTATCAGATTCTCATGACCAGGAATTGAAGTAAGAGCTAACTTGCACTTTGTGGGAGAGAGAAAGGATTTCTTCCTGGTGTGAGTACCGCAGAGGAATATTTTTGGGATTAATTATACATTACCATGTGTTTCTGAATCTTTAACCATGTTTTATGTAAGTAGTTTGGTTTGTTCAATTTTATCTTTTCTTTTGGCTAATAGACTTCCATTTTATTGTTGAAATCAAATCTGTAGCATTCTATGCTTGTGTTTCAGTGAAGGTTAAAACTGTTTAAAAAAAATGTATCAAGCCAGATTTCAGTCGAGGATCTTGCTTGTCCAGTAATAACATCAGCTGGAATCATAACGAGTGTTCATTTCAAACAATGGGATGCACTTTAATAAGGAAGAACCATGTGAATTGAAATATTTGCAGGTTAACATCAATGAGAAAATTTCAGGGTAGACCAACGGTTTGAGAGAGCTGAAGTAATCACATGACTACAGTTTGGAAGCAGCAGGAAGTTTCAAATAGATAAAGTGGTTGCAGGTTAGAATTGAGAACTAATCAGCTATCAGATCTGCTTTTGATTTGTATTATGTCTAGGCTCATTCTTCTCCCCGTTCACCATGTATTTGGAACTTAAGCCTTTATGGAGAGTTATTGACGGAAGAAAATCGGTTGGCATAAAAGATGCAATAGCTTGTTGGAGACAGCTTTAGCAATGGAACAGATCTGGAAATGTGAGATGAAAGGTCTTAAGCAAGATTAATGATATTAACAGATGAAGTTCAACATGGGATAGATTCATCAGACATGAGAACTAGGAACTGTTTGTATTATATAAAAAGGAATTTTTATCTACCCTGTGGCGGGCTTTAACCACTTTCCAAAAATCCTGGGCTGTGATTATTATCCCCTAGCAGATGGATACCTGTCCACTTTTGACACAGTTTGAGCAGATATTTGAACATGGTTTTCACAAGGATTTCATTGTAACACTCTGTAATATAAATTGAGCAGTTAAAGGTTCTTGAAGTTCAAAACTGGCCAGCTTTTAACTTTCTCATCTTAGCAATCAATTTTTTTGGAAAAATGACTGTTTCCTTTAACACAAGAATTGGATATTATAAACAAGTATACCTATATCATGCAAGCACATTGTCAAGTGAGACAGAATAAGGTGAATTTGATAGATGGTATAACTTTGATATTCACTCCTATATTAGTGATGATACATGCAAAGGAATGAATAATGGAAGCAACCCACCTGAAGCCAAGATTATGATGCTAACAAATGAGCAAAGACCTATTGTCACTCTAAATTGGCTAGCCTTGCTTGAGTATCCAGTTTATGTACATTAAATATTCCTAAAAGTATGAATTTCAAGGTTGTTAAATACTTGAATATTTGAATTAAACAAGATTCCACCATGGAAGATGTGAAGGTGGGCCATGATGCTAATTCACAAAGCCACTTAGACAGGTTTGATTTTGGGCTACATTTTGAGTTTTGGGACCTACGTTTTCATTCTTAGAAACTTTCTATTAGGTAATACAGTCTCTTAGTAACTTCTGTAATTGAGTTTATATAGGAAATGTTTGGACTTACAAAGGAGCACAATTAGAAGAGTTCAACAATGTAGTCAAAAATCCCCACTGTTCCATTTGTTATAAAGCCACAGTGCACCAGAAAAGCATTATTCAAGACACCGCAGTATTTAAATTGGTATGCGATAACAGTCATTGGTTAGCAACAAATAATTTTTTAAAAATAAGACCCACACATACAGACCATAAACAAGCTGTCCATAGACTGGAGCCATCAGAATTAAATAATTGCATATTTGTCACTAACACATTCAGTGCATTTCAAGTAACTTATAGTATGTGAGGCTGTTTGAGATGTGATAATACCAAAATGTAAATGTTTATGAAACATAATTGTTCATTATTAGATTACTGTTGTAGTGAATATTGTGATTTGAATAATATTCATGTTATAAACTCTTGCTTTTAAAAGGTTAAAAATAGCTTTGTCCCTTTGCAGCCATTCTGCACCCCCAGTGCCTTTCTATAACCACATACAGCCACCTTTTCCATAACTGCAGCCCCTGGTCTTGCCAGCCTTGCTTCCCAGTGCCAAAGCTCATAGTTTTGGTCCTTGAAGATATAGTTTTGCTCAGCCCCTTGCTCCATTCTCACTTATCCCAGCTTTGGCAAATCTGTAAATCACCACCACCTCACTATATTTCTGTTCAAAGATTGATTCTCTGCTATGTTTTCTGCTGATAGACTCACAGCCTTTAAGGAACAAGCATTTATCTGATTGGTTGATCCCATGCTTGAATTTTCCAGAATAATTTTGGGGCTTTTTAGGTTAGATTTGCTCTTCTTCCCTCTGTATTTTGAGCTATGCCACTCAGATTGTGGGCATTGGCCAATAAGGAATTACTAACAAAATAGTGTATAAACACTATTAATGAGTAGAGTACATGATTGAAATGAATAAAGAATAGGAAGGGCTTTGGGATACTATCCTGGGAATTGTTGAGTTAAAAAAGTTGAAGGAGAAATTCTATATTCAGCACTTCTGTGGTAATCAGCGTGAGTTCAAAGATAAATTAAATAACCTTAAGTAAAACGTTCGGAGAAAAGCCTTTCTTTGTTTCTTGCATAGAAGGTGAGTTGAGAACCGGCTACAAGGTTTTCAAAATTATTGAAGTATTTTGAAAAGTGAATGTTTAAAGCTCCTGTTAACCTCTGAGTTGGAGATTTGAAGACTTTGAAATCCAGACTTTCTAGTACATTTGACTGAAGCATCACTAATAGGTTAAAATTAACATTCCCAAGAGATGAAACAAAACAAACACTTGTTTGTACTTTTTTAAAAAATTTTGTTTGCAAGTGAATTATTCAACTGAAATATTTATTTTAAGGATGCAGTGTGTCAAAATAATATTTTCAAGCTGTAGAAATTGCTACTCACGTCAAAATGAATATCTAAACTTCAAAGCACAGTTGGGAAAAGTAGCGCAACTATGTAAACCTGAGTATATGAGGTTTCTTGTGGATATATCAGAATTTTTCTTTACTGGCACTCAGCTCTTTCTTTTACTGCTCTTGTGTAGTCCACAAACTAGATGATAAAAGTTGGGGAGGAAATATCATTTGGTGTTTGTTAACTGCTTGAGTATAATTAAAGGATTAGCACTGTAGGAATGTCAAAATTATCTGCACTTTGTTTGTTGCAGCTAAAATGGTTAAAAATAACTAGGAAACTTAGTGCAAAATTGTATATCCCAATGTTAGTGGTTTGACTAGTTTTGGAAAATAATTTTATGTAGACTGCTCCTTAGAGTCATAGAGATATACAGCATGGAAGCAGACCCCCCCAGCCCAACCCATCCATGCCAACCAGATACCCCAACCCAATCCAGTCCCACCTACCAGCACCCGGCCCACATCCTTCCCACTCATATACAATCCAAGCACCTTCCAAATGCTGCAACTGCACCAGACTCCACCATCCACCGGCAGCCCATTCCACACACGCACCAGTCTCTGTACAAAAAAGCCGGCCCCAGGTCTCCCCCACATCTTTCCCCTCCCACCCCAAACCCAAGCCCTCCAGCCTTGGACCCCCCGGCCCCAGGGAAAAGACTCCACCCACCCACCCTATCCATGCCCCCCACAATTCTGCAAACCTCCACAAGGTCACCCCTCAGCCTCTGACGCTCCAGGGAAAACAGCCCCAGCCTGCTCAGCCTCCCCCCACAGCCCAGATCCTCCAACCCCGACAACAATCCTGCAAATCCCCTCTGAACCCCCTCAAGTCCCACAACATCCCCCCGACAGGAAGGAGACCATAAATGCATGCAAAACTCCAACAGTGGCCCAACCAACGTCCTGCACAGCCGCAACACGACATCCCAACTCCCGCACCCAACACTCTAACCAATAAAAGAAAGCATTCCAAACGCCCTCCCCACCATCCCATCCACCCGCGACTCCACCCCCAAGGAGCCACTAACCTGCACCCTAAGGTGTCTCTGTTCAGCAACACTCCCTAGGACCCCACCATCAAGTGTATATGCCCTGCAACCAGTATTCATTCAGGGGTAAAACCACACCAAAATATACTCAAAATAACAGCAATGGATGAAATATTCATGTGAAAGTATGGTAGTTCCCCAGGACCAAATAATTTCTATTGTAGTTTTACAAGAAGTGAGTGAGAACCCCATGTCCCAATGTTTGCTATATTTGGGAACCATTTCTTTCAATTGGAAAATTTTGCATGTTGCTCCACTACTTAAAAAAAGGTGAGTGGGGAGGAACGAACAAGGGAATTATAGACCAGCTAGCCTAACATCTGTTATTGGGAAATTGCTAGAGTCAATAATTAAGGATAGGATTACTGAGCACCTTGAAAATGTTCAGCTGCTGAGTGTGCTCTGGAATGGATCTATAATGGATGGGTCATGCCTGAAGGATCGGTTTGAAATTTTTGAAAAGGTGGCTTAACATATTGGACAGAACAACATCCATTCAAGTTACGTATATGAACTTCTAAAAGGCATTTGATCCTGAAAGTCCCTCATGAGTCACTGTTAGCTACAAATAAAGTTCATGATACTAAAGGCAAATTATTGATCTAGTGATGATATTGGCTGCGCAGTAAGAAACAGACCAAGAATAATAGGCAGGTACTCCAATTAAAAGGATGTTATTGCTGGTGCACCATAAAGATGGGGTCTCAAATATTCAAATTTGTGAACAATTTAGATATTGAAATATAAAACTACACATCCAGTTTTTCTGATGATAGTATCATAAGCAGTATGAGTCAACAATGCAGGCATTTGTGAAGTCATCCACTATGAACTTAAATACAGAACAGAAGTTTTCAAATGGCAAAAAGCTAGAAAAAGTGGATGTCCAAAGAAATTTGATGGTCCAGGTATATTGACCATGAAAATACCATGAACCGCTACAGAAATTAATTTGAACGGTAATGCTTCAATCATAAAATGGCCTGCTTAGACATTAACTGCAGTACTGACAGCACTTCTAGGCATCATACCTTAGGCAGGGAGGGAACACAGATCAGTTGAGAAATAGCCATCAAGAGTATACCATGGAACTAATGCCCTTCTGTGCTTTTAGTTAATTCAAAAAACACGCAATGCCCAGATCAGTTTCCTTCTCCTGCCAAGGTCAAGTCCCTATCTATGAATATATATATATAAGCTTTCAGCAAGTGGAAGTAAACTACATTGCAAGGACAAATAATAATCTTAAACTAGTTGTTAATGTAACTTTTATCACACTTCAGATGGTTCAGCAATTGATGTCTAATCATGGAATCAGAGACATTGTTTTGTAAGCATGGACTGGTTGAATACTTTTAGTACTCTATTAAAATTGTCAAAGGGACTTGCTGTTTTATATAGTCTGTCAGCTGTTGAAAGGTATGAACACACCTGGCATTGCACTGGCAGTGAAATTCAGACTTCAAAATGATGCTTGCACTTGGTCAAAGAAGCAGACATATAGATAAAAATTTAATATAGAAGCGTAAGTGGTAACATTTGGTAACAAGAGGGGCAAATTAAGGGACTTAATGTCTGTATAAACTAAATTAATTTAATTTTTGAAAACAAATGTATGAGCTGAAGGTTCCACATTAGTGAATATAAAGTAACCAAGTTAGGGCTGTAAACTGAAACACTGGTTTAGGCTCCATTTAGTACAAGACACTATCATGGTAAAGAATTTGAAACTTTCTGTAGGAATGCTTATATATTAGGCTGAAGTCAGTTACATATTTTCCTGGTGCTCATTATTGAGGCTGCATGATACTTTGGTAGATAGTGCTTCTTCAAACATTGACCATTTGATGGGAAGTAAATAAGTTATTGCAGAGAATGTACTCCTTAAAAGGTACATCATGTTTTCCTGTTAACTCGCTGTTGGAGATTTGAAGACTTTGAAATCCAGACTTTCTAGTACACTTGACTGAAGCATCACTAATAGTCCACCAACATTTATTCTGGAAATTGTTTGAGGACTTAACTTTAAAAAGTGCAAGTGCCATGCTACTCTACCTTATTAGCAGTCACTAGAAGAAAGATAATTAATTAATTCTAAAAGAGGTCACACGTGGTCTACAGTAGGAATGAGAAAACACCGTGGGCGGCACGGTGGCACAGTGGTTAGCACTGCTGCCTCACAGCGCCAGAGATCTGGGTTCAATTCCCGCCTCAGGCGACTCTCTGTATGGAGTTTGCACGTTCTCCCCGTGTCTGCGTGGGTTTCCTCCGGGTGCTCCGGTTTCCTCCCATACTCCAAAGATGTGCAGGTCAGGTGAATTGGCCATGCTAAATTGCCCGTAGTGTTAGGTAAGGGGTAGATGTAGGGGTATGGGTGGGTTGCGCTTCGGCGGGTGCGGTGTGGACTTGTTGGGCCGAAGGGCCTGTTTCCACACTGTAAGCAATCTAATCTAATCTAATCATGAGACCATGGCTTTGCTGCAGGCAAATGATTCCTTCCTCTACACAAATACACCCCATCACCACTCCAACCACAAATTCAGGTACAGGACATCCCTGCTCCTCTAGATCTTCTCCATGAGGATGGAGAAACTGCATCCTGTCAATTGATTGCTGTGTCAGCCAGCACATTGTACAATTTCAATGGAATCGCATGAGTAGAATCGATATATACTCAGAATGGAAATGAATTTGGTTCAAAATACCTATTAAACATTGGTTGCGGCCTGAATCCAGTAAACCAAAGAAGATTAAGTCATAAATGTTAAGAGTAAGTCCATTAAGCAGTCATTTTCAATTATATACCTAATAAACTGGTCCTTTAATTGTGTGGCATACCTGATTTTTAACCCATGAAAATTAATGGGTTAAAAATAATGTAGGGAAAAAGTGAGGACTGCAGATGCTGGAGATCAGAGCTGAAAATGTGTTGCTGGAAAAGCGCAGCAGGTCAGGCAGCATCCAAGGAACAGGAGAATCGACGTTGCGGGCATAAGCCCTTCTTCATTCCTGCCGTATCCATATTGCCGAATACGCACGGTATAGGCGAGAGTCATATTTGCTATCAGATCTGCTCATTTTGTAACATGCCCAAGAGATGATTTGGAGATGCTGGTGTTGAACTGGGTTGTACAAAGTTAAAAATCACATAACACCTGGTTAAAGTCCAATAGGTTTATTTGGAAGCACTAGCTTTTGGAGCACTTCATCAGGTGCTCCAACCACCTGATGAAGGAGCAGCGGTCCGAAAGCTAGTGCTTCCAAATAAACCTGTTGGACAATAACCTGGTGTTATGTGATTTTTAACTTTATATGCCCAAGAGAGTGAGAGGTTCTGCAAAAAGCCAATTGACCTGGTGATCCAGGGTAATTGAACTGAAATGAGTGAGAAAGGTTTTTCTGTGATCTTAATGGGGTGGTTTAAAGTATCTTTCCTTTTATCCTGGCTTGTTCTTGTAAATGAGTCTCCCAAGTTTTAAAATGAAAAATGTACAGTTTGAAGAAATGCTTACAGCAGTAATACTGAATATGTAAGTATTTAATTTATACTTATGAAAATTAAATTGAATATGACTGCTTGAGCAACAATCATATTCAATAACAGTCTGACAAGTTTGTATATTTTGAGTGCTGCTTGTTTGGATATTTAAGGTTGTACAGTGTTGAGGCTGTAAAAGTGTTTGCTGTGACCTGGTGGTTGTACCTCTGCCAGTAAAAATAGGGAACTGAAAGGCTAATCTAGAGACCTTGACAGCCAGCTGCCTGCTTGGTTTCGGTGCTATGAAAGCACCTGGCAAAGGGTGGAAATTTTCTAAGCAATAACAGTGGTTGCAATTTTTTTAAAATTGCAATTCAGACTCTATTGAGGCAGCCAAGAACTTGCAAAGAAAACTTAATCAAGTTTGTACTAGGGTGATCAATAATGATTAGCATGGACAAATGCAACTTTTAAACATAAGGAGCATATATACTCAGTGGGTGGGATTGAACCAACCAAATACTCAATGGGTGGGATTGAACCAACTAAAATGGATGGTGGGAAAGACCATGGGATATTAGTAATTTTGGCACTCATAATATTCCATCAAGCTAATTGACAACAAGGAAAGCTAGCCTTTTATTGGGAAATCAGATGCATTCAAATCTCCAGATGCCATGTTAAACATTATATAATGTGGTTTGGCCAGATTTAAGCAGTATGTAATTCCAGTACCATGATGTAAGGGAGCATGACATAGAGGCAGTGCAGGGAGGACCAATGAGGATGATCTCAATTTCATGGGAAAAATTGTAAGCAAAACATTCTGATCAACTAGAGATCATGAGTGAAACTGGAAATTGTTCAACCTTTTCTGCTGCCCAACATATGTCATCCTTGTACCGTGAATTACTCAACAGATTGCATGGGCATGCGAGCCACTAGTTCTCACCACTTATAAGACCACCTGGGTTCGAAGGGTCTTATGCTATATTTAAAGACCCACTGCCCATCATATCAGAGGCTGCAAGCCAAGAATATCTCCTCAGCCTGTCTTCCCAGCTACAACACAACAGATGCTAGCAAAAAGAACGTCAGTTAGCTCCCTGCTTCTCTCACAGTACTCTGCAGTTGTTATGGATAAAGTCATAGAAAGACAGAACATTCTTTTCCTGGTGGATAGAATCAAAAGGACATTGCATCATGCCTACTCAGTGTGGTGGCAGATAGCAGCACAATTCAGTGCTTTTGAACTCCACAAAAGAGATGATAAACAGTGACTGAGGAAAGGGGAAGCAGTCTTCTCTCTGCTATCTCACACTCTCGGAGCCCACTCAGTCTAAACTCTGCCAATGCAGTGACGCCTCACAAAGCCTCAGTCTGCAAGCATCAGCATCACGTGTATGCTGTCCACTCATGATCTCAAGCTACTAAGTCTTCCTGCCGTCTGCACTTTCTGAACAAAGGGCATCTGTGACCTTTTGGGCTACTGCAATAGAATTGCCTCCAGTCATTGAATGCAAGTCCTTGTTCACATGTTGGCTAATTGGAAATATGAGGTTATGCTCAAAAGTGCCTTGTTCCTATGTCTTTCTGAGGTCAGAAATCACAAGATGGTAATCAGTTGGACAGTGTGCTCCCCATCATTTCTTCATGAGTGCGTTTCAGAAATGGATGCTCTGACAAATATTGACATTCAGATTGACTGTGAATTGAAGGCAGATGAATATCATTGTTTAATTGTTGGAGTCATGATGACTGCAGTAGCCCCATGGAGGGCTTTGCATGCCAGCACTGCGCACTGGTCTGCTGAGCAAACAGTAAGAGAGATGACTGCCTTTTTAAAGGGATACTTGAACCCTGACATCCCTCAAAATGAAGCTGCATGTTATACCTGCTCAGAAGATACTTCATCTGCTTTGAATACAGTTTGTTTCAAACTGATACCTTTATTATGCAGTTGATTTCCAAATCAATATGGTGAGGTCCAACTTTTATGATTTATATGAGTGACTTGCAGGCTGCACATGCGAAATGTGATGCATGAATTAGTCCCTATTCTTCATGTCTTTTATTGTGTTATGATCCCTGTGCCCTCAATAGCCCTCACTCCTTAACCTCCCTCTGTTTTGATTGAGCCCTTTTCACATTACCATAAATGTACCTGCCTTATGCCTGGATTCCATATCTTTTGATGTTGTGGAGCCTTTGTTGGGCCTCACAAGTGACTGTAACTTGCCTCATTCCCCTGCTTCAAAGAGGCGCAGTCCTCTCTGACTGAAGCTACCAAATCAAGTCTCCCTCTACTATCTCCGATTGCCCTCCTGACTATGCCTATTCCCTTGGAGACAAACACTGAGACCGATTGACAGTCTTGAGCATGCCCATAGTTCCTCCTCTCAACCACAGGCTGCCTCTGCTTGCAAAAGCTACCTACGAGAGCATAAATGCTACCTACGCATACCTGGTAACAAACAACCAACCTTCTGAGGCTGATGCATTGCAGTTTCCCAGCTTTGTGAACCTGCTGCAGATTCATCTAAAGAGAAGAGAAGGAAGATGGCTTTTTAAAAATTTCAACAATATAGTTTATTCATATAAGTATCTTTATATGCATACACAGGCACTACAGCAGTTCACTAGAGCATATCAAGAACAAACAAACTTTGGAGTTTGACTCTCTCGACTGTCCCAACAACCCAAATGCATTTCTTAGTTATGCAACATATTATTTACGTATATTTGAAGAATTGGGAGAGTGTGATAGCTGAATGGACCCTCATTGTAGTTTGGCCAAAAGACTTTAGACAGTGGTCTTTTCCAACTGCACCTTGATGGCAGCTGCCCCAAGCTCTAGTGTGTCACTCACTGTCCCTGGAACTTGGAATGTGCCAGTATGCAACACTCGGTTAGGTCAACTCCTTGCTCCGGAAGACCAACAAGCTTCGGGCAGAAAAGAGCATTTTTCACCGAGTTAATGGTCTTCCAGGTGCAATTGTGTTTGTCTTGGTGTGCGTCCCAGGGAACAGACTGTAGAGCATAGCGTCCTGCATCACAGAGCTGCTTGGAACAAACCTTGGCAAAAACCACTGCATCTCTCTCCAGACTTCCTTTGCAAAGGCACATTCCAGCAGAAAGGAAGATGGCTTGCACGGCTGTGAACTACCAGGACTTGTGTTGAATGCCAGAGTGGGCTTCATGCCCCAAATGGCTTACTCCTGTTCCTATTTACTATGTTTCTATGTTAAGACTCAACACTGAACACCCAACTCAGAAGGTACCCTTTTGAATTTCATAGGTGAGCTTTTGAAGCATCAGAATTCTCAAATGGGCAGAAGTTATTTGAGAAGGAGAAGTTAATACTGATTTTTTTAATTAGTGAGATGCAAATCTGATGAAATAGGCTACAATTGGAATTTGATCTCACTACCTGAGGAGGGAGAAGTTAACTGTGACAGTTTAACTTGATAGGGAAGCAGTGGCGAAGTCATAATGTCACTGGTAATCCAGAACCCCAGGCTAACGTTCTGAGGACATGATTCGAATTTCATTGTAAAAGATGATGTTTGAATTCTATTGAAAAAACTGCATTAAAATGCTTGTCTAATAGTGACTACAAAAGTACTGTTGATTTGTTATAAAAGCTCACCTGGTTCATTAATGCCTTTTAGGTGATGTCATTTGGTATCTCTACCTGGTCTGATCTATAGGGGGCTCCAGGCCTAAAGCAATGAGGTTGACTCTTAACTGTCCAATTGGCAATTAATTCAATAAATACTGGCCCAGTCAGCAAAACCTTCATCCCATGATAACATTTATTTTTAAAACCCTCACACTCAGAATATTGGCCCAATTAAATCTTATTCTCACCAAGACAGGAGCGGAAAATCATGCCCATTGTCAGTGTTGATAAATGGCCATAAGCTAACATTCTACAGTATGATCTGCAATTTCCTGATGCTGATGGTCAAACAAAATTCTTTGCAGATGCAGGTAGTTCTCCTATAACGCATGTTCATGAAATGTGATTTGTCTGTAATGCAATTTGTGAATTGTCAATCCCATTCACTGTTACGCGATTTTCACCCCCGCACTAAGTGTCATGGTGTGCAGAAGACTGGAATTTGCATCAGCATCATGTGATCAGTTAGCTTGTGCGCTTTCTTGTGAAGGGCTTTGTGAAAGGTATTGTGAAATGTTTGCGCTTGTGGACTTCAAAAAACATCGTGAAAATGACTCAATAGCCTGAGGACAAGAATCTCGGAGAAATCTGTTAATGAAAAAACTTAGACTTGAGATAAGAGTGAAATTTCACTGGAATTGACTAACCATAAAAGGACAGTGTTAAGGAGCAGCTTGAATCTTGGCTTTGCTGTTTGAATTAAGAGCTGTTTTTCTCTGTGTTTGAAAAACATGTTCAAATGTTAAAGACTATCTGCAGACTGATGTGAATCTGTTTCAGTAACTAATTATGATGGTAACCAACTGCAAAAAATACCAGTACAGAGGCTTGAACATGGTCAGTCAGCTGCTCAGGGTGGTCAAAGTCAGGAAACTCTGCACATTGTGGGTGAGAGAGAGAAAGGTGGGAGGCACACTGTTAACTTCGGTGCATGTGTGGAGATGTCCTCTGGGGTGAGTAGGCTACGCAGAAGAGATTCAGGATTAGTCAGGGTCAGATGTTAGCTAGGATGAGTAGGGATGATGTTGCAAGAAATGGTAGATACAGTAGTAGAGATAGTGTGAGGTATTGACAAGAAGATGGTGGCACTTTCACTAGCAGAGTGGAGAAGATCATTGATCTTTATAGATTCTGTGCATTCCTTCAGATAATCGAGACTGCATTGGCCTGGATGGTAACTGTGGTCCAGGTTAGTGTGCTTCCAGTAGAGTGGCGTCCTCTGTCAGCCTGGGAGAAAAGGACATCCTGCCTCTGCATCATCTCCTCCCCATCAGCAGTATCACCACGTCCTTACCCACAAAGAAAGGCACCAATTTTCCATTGTCTGCCACATCCAGTGTCAATGTCAGGAGCAATGCAGGGCAGCTCTCGACTGACAGCCCTTGCCTCGGTGTACAATATCTATTTAAAGATGGTGCTACACCACAGATGTTGGTCAGTTCTGGGATATCCAGGAAGGGTGAGTTCTTTTGGAAATGGCACAGAGTATGATAGTGCTAGAATGTGTGAGAGGGACACCAAACAGTGGGGTAGGTAATAAATGAGGCGGATTTTGTAAAATAAGGTGATGGACGTCTCCAAGCATCACAATTTGAAATCCTCCAAAAAACTTGACAAAACTGATATTTAGCACAATAAGTTAAGATTCAGCTCTTGATCTATCAGGGCAGGTTTCATTCTGGGATCTGATTGATGCAGTGTTACCATTGGATAGGATCAGAAGACTAGCTAGAATGTAGTGCAGCCAGCAGATATAAATGCCAGTCGAGAGTAATCAGTTAAAGATTCTGATGAATTATACCATACAACACCACATAACAAGTCAGTTACAACAGGTCAAAATTTACTTAGACTATGCTATCGTTTGTACTAAGCTAACTACTATTTTTGTTTTGATTTTGACTGGTATTTTTGGTGGCTCGCCCCAACCCTATTTTTTTCATAGGCCCAATTTATTTCTGTTGTACAATTTTCTATAACAAGGTGTCGCACGAGAACACAACTATAGTGGTAGATTCTTATCACTTGTCATTATTCCTCAGTACGTACTGTTTTGTTTTATTCACTCATGGGATGTGGGCATTGCTGCCTGACCATGATTTATTGTCCATCCCTGGTTGTCCTTAAGAAAGTGATAAATAGTGATCTGCTTTCTTGAACCACAGCAATAATATGCTGTAGATAGACCCACAATGCCATGAGGGAGGGAATTCCAGGATTTTGACCCAACAACATTGAAGGAACGGTGGTATGTTTCCAAATCAGGATTGTGTGTAGCTTGAAAGGGAACATGCAGATGATGGTGTTTCCAGGTACCTGCTGCCCTTATCCTTCTGGCTGGAAGTTTGAACATAGAAGGTACTGTCTAAGGATATTTGGTGAATTTCTGCATTGCATCTTGTAGATAGTTCACACTACTGCTACTGAGCGTCTGGAAAAGGAAGTGGATGGTTGTGGTTGAACTGCCAATCAGTGGGCTGCTTTGTTCTGGGAGGAGTTAAATTTCTTGAGCATTATTGGAACAGCAGTCATGCAAGCACATGGGGGGTGTCCCACCATACACCTGACTAGTACATTGTAGATAATAGGCAGGCTTTGGGAGTTGGGAGGTCAGTTATACACAGCAAAATTCCTAGCCTCTGATCTACAGTTGAAGACACAGTATTTAGAGAGCAAGTACGTTGACTTTCTGGTCAATGGTTAATCCCAGGATGTCGATAGTGGGGCATTCAGAGATTGTCATCCACCATTTAATGGTGTTGCAGTGAGATTCTCTCTTGTTGGAAATGATTATTGCTTGGCATTAAGAGTTATCGAGATGTACAGCATGGAAACAGATGCTACGGTCCAACTCGTCCATGCCAACCAGATATCCTAACCTAATCTAGTCCCATTAATCAGCACTTAGCCCATATTCCTGTAAACCCTTCTTATTCATAAACCTATTAAATGCTGCAATTGTACCAGCCTCCACCACTTGCTCTGGTAGCTTATTCCATACATGCACCACCCTCTGCATGAAAACGTTACCCCTTAGGTCCCTTTCATATCTTTCCTCTCTCATCCTGAACTTATGCCGTCTAGTTCTAGACTCCCCCACCGCAGGGAAAAGACCTTGTCCAATCCTTGCCCCTCATGATTTTATAAACCTCTATAATGTCACCCCTCTCAATGTTACTTGTGGCATTGTCAGTTTTAAATGCAAGTAGATGCTCTCTGTAGATAACCCAAAGTCATTTAACAGCAGCAGAGAGCAAAGTATGCTGAAACATGTCATTGCCAGTCACAGCCCTGTTTGGCCGCATAATGGATCTCCAAGGGTTCTGACCAGCTCAGGTTTAGCTGACCTTACCTATCATAGAGTCATAGAGATGTACAAAGTTTGGTAGAAGATTTGTAGCTCGGGTGCTTGTTGTTGTGGTTCTGTTCGCCGAGCTGGGAATTTGTCTTGCTGTACATCTCGATAACTCTTAATGCCAAGCAATAATCATTTCCAACAAGAGAGAATCTCACTGCAACACCATTAAATGGTGGATGACAATCTCTGAATGCCCCACTATCGACATCCTGGGATTAACCATTGACCAGAAAGTCAACGTACTTGCTCTCTAAATACTGTGTCTTCAACTGTAGATCAGAGGCTAGGAATTTTGCTGTGTATAACTGACCTCCCAACTCCCAAAGCCTGCCTATTATCTACAATATTCATATACCCATCCAAAAGCGTTTTAAATGTTGCAATTGTACCAGCCTCCACCACTTCCTCTGGCAGCTCATTCCATACACGTATCACCCTCTGTGTGAAAAGGTTTCCCCTTATGTCTCTTTTATATCTTTCCCCTCTAACCCTAAACCTATGCCCTCCAGTGCTGGACTCCCCGACCCCAGGGAAAAGACTTTGTCTATTTATCCTATCCATGCCCCTCATAATTTTGTAAACCTCTATAAGGTCACCCCTCAGCCTCCGACACTCCAGGGAAAACGGCCCTAGCCTGTTCAGCCTCTCCCTGTAGCTGAAATCCTCCAACCCTGGCAACATCCTTGTCAATCTTTTCTCAACCCTTTCAAGTTTCACATCTTACCGATAGAAAGGAGACCAGAATTGCACGCAATATTCCAACAATGGCTGAACCAATGTCCTGTACAGCCGCAACTTGACCTCCCAACTCCTGTACTCAATACTCTGACCAATAAAAGAAAGCATACCAAACGCCTTCTTCACTATCCTATCTATCTGCGACTCCACTTTCAAGGAGCTATGAACCTGCACTCCAAGGTCTCTTTGTTCAGCAACACTCCCTAGGACCTTACTATTAAATGTATAAGTCCTGCTAAGATTTGCTTTCCAAAAATGCAGCACCTCGCATTTATCTGAATTAAACTCCATCTGCCACTTCTCAACCTATTGGCCTATCTGGTCAAGATCCTGTTGTAGTCTGAGGTAACCTTCTTCGCTGTCCACTACACCTCCAATTTTGGTGTCATCTGCAAACTTATTAACTGTATCTCTTATACTCACATCCAAATCATTTATGTAAATGACAAAAAGTAGTAGACCCAGCACCGATCCTTGTGGCACTCCACTGGTCACAAGCCTCCAGTCTGAAAAACAACCCTCCACCACCACCCTCTGTCTCCTACCTTTGAGCCAGTTCTGTATCCAAATGGTGAGTACTCCTTTTATTCAGTGTGATCTAACCTTGCTAACCAGTCTCCCATGGGGAACCTTGTCGAACGCCTTCCTGAGGTCCAAATAGATCTCGCCCACTGCTCTGCCCTCATCAAGCCTCTTTGCTACTTCTTCAAAAAACTCAATCAAGTTTGTGAGACATGATTTCCCACGCACAAAGCCATGTTGACTATCCCTAATCAGTCATTGTCTTTCCAAATACATGTACATCCTGTCCCTCAGGATTCCCTTCAACAACTTGCCCACCACCGATGTCAGGCTCACTGGTCTATAGTTCCCTGACTTATCCTTACCACCCTTCTTAAACAGTGGCACCACATTAGCCAACTTCCAGTCTTCCAGCACCTCACCTGTGAATAAGGTGATACAAATATCTCAGCAAGAGGCCCAGCAATCACTTCCCTAGCTTCCCACAGCGTTCTAGGGTACACCTGATCAGGACTAGGGATTTATCCATTTTTATGTGTTTCAAGACATCCAGCACTTGCTCCTCTGTAATATGGACATTTTTGAAGATATCACCATCTATTTCCCTACATTCTATATCTTCCGTGTCCTTTTCCACAGTAAACACTGATGCAAGATACTCTTTTAGTATCTCCCCCATATCCTGCAGTTTCACACAAAGGCCGCCTTGCTGATTTTTGAGGGCCCCTATTCTCTCCCTAGTTACCCTTTTATCCTTAATGTATTTGTAAAAACCGCTTGGATTCTCTTTGGCAAATAGAGTTAATGCATTGAAACAGTTAAGAAAAATGTTTACTAGACTGATACCTGGAATGAGTGGCTCACCTTATGAGGAGTTTCCAAGAGTCAGTTGACTTAACTGAAACAGACAAGATCCTGAGGAGACTTAACTAGTGAATGTGGAAAAGACAAATCTAGAAGTAGAGGTCATAGTTTAAAATTAAGGGGTCGTCCACTTAAGACGATGAGATGAGGTAGTTAGTTAAATCTTGATAACTAAGGAGATGAAAGATTATTGGATAAGCAGAAATGTAGATTAGATTCCCTACAATGTGGAAACAGGCCCTTTGGCCCAACCAGTCCACACCGACCCTCCGAAGAGTAACCCACCCAGACCCGTTTCCCTCCAACTAATGCACCTAACACCACAGGCAATTTAGCATGGCCAATTCACCTGACCCGCATATCTTTGGACTGTGGGAGGAAACCACAGCACCCGGAAGAAACCCATGCAGACACTGGGAGAACGTGCAAACTCCACAAAGACAGTCACCCGAGGCTATAATTGAACCTGGGACCTTTAGTGTTGTGAGGCAGCAGTGCTAACCACTGAATGACCGTGCCACCGAAGGTTAAAATCAGATGAGCCATGGTCTTACTGAACGAAGGAGCAGTCTCCAATGGATGAGTGGCTTACTCTTCTATGTTGTTCTTGTGTTCACATGGACCCATCCAGTCACTGATGTTCCAAACTCCTAGCTATGAGAAAATAGCTCCACTGCCTAATGGTACCTAGAGACAGTTGGAGGCTGGAAGTAAAGTCTGAAGCTGAGCCCAAATATTGACCAATTTCAAAACAGGACACTGCTTCAACAATTTCTACAACCAAACCACTGTCAAAGGTAGTGAGTGACATTCCTTTCAGACTCGATCTGTAAGGCTGAGATGGGGACCATGACATCTGTGCAGCCCAGAGCCCCTATAAAGTTTGTCCAGGCTTTCATTCTGGAAAAGACACTTTCGCTACACTGTATGGCATTAACATGATATAGCAGTAATGAGTGATAAGACTAACTCCACTGATGTAGAGAATAAGTGCTACAGGCTGTCTCTCTCTCTGGATGGAAGACACCATACTGATCAGCCACAGCCAATCTCGAGTCGGGCAGACCTTGACTAGTAAGGTGACGACTCTCCACAATCCATCTGCTTCAATGGGTAGTCAGTAAGTTAAAGGAATCTATATCACCAGGCAAAATAAGTTAAGATATTAGCTCTTCGATTGGCAAGCTGAAAAGTCAGGACCATGTACACAGGTGTGACATAAAACTTGAAGCTAAGCATAACCATTGTGATGGCATGGAACTGGATAGGTTGAATGTCGATATAATATCCCTACAAAGATATCAGGCTCACCATATTTATCTGATAGGAGAAAGGTTCAGTGGAATTGTGATTACAATGCAGGCTTCACTGTAAGGAAATTATGTCATGTGCTAGAACCCCATATAAACATTTCAGAATGTGTTCTTTCCATCAATCTCTCAATATAAACAGTTAATCTCCAGAGCATCCATGTTACAACTCTGATTGCAACGGGATCTTGATCATATGGGCCAATGGGCTGAGAAGTGGCAGATGAAGTTTAATTTAGAGATGCTGCATTTTGGAAAAGCAAATCTTAGCAGGACTTATACACTTAATGGTAAGGCCCTGAACAGAGACCTTGGAGTACAGGTTCAGAGCTCTTCGAAAGTGGAGTCGCAGGTAGATAGGATAGTGAAGAAGACATTTGGTATGCTTTTCTTTATTGGTCAGAGTATTGAGTGCAGGGGTTGTGGCTGTACAAGATATTGGTGAGCCCACTTTTGGAATATTGTGTGCAAATCTGGTCTCCTTCCTATCGGAAGGATATTTTGAAACTTGAAAGGTTTCAGAAAAGATTTACAAGGATGTTGCCAGGGTTGGAAGATTTGAGCTATAGGGAGAGATTGAATATGCTGGGGCTGTTTTCCCTGGAGCGTCAGAGGCTGAGGGGTGACCTCATCGCGGTTTATAAAATCATGATGGCCATGGATAGGGTAAATAGACAAGGTCTTTTCCCTGGGGTGGGGGAGTCCAGAACTAGAAGGCATGGATTTACAGTGAGAGAGGAAAGATATAAAAGGGACCCTAAGAGGCAATTCTTCAATACAGACAGTGGTACATGTATGGAATGAGCTGCCAGAGGAAGTGGTGGAGGCTAGTACGATTGCAACATTTAAAAGGCATCTGGATGGGTATATGAATAGAAAGGCTTTAGAGGGATATGGGCCGGGTGCTGACAGGTGAGACTAGATTGGGTTGGGATATCTGGTCGGCTTGGACGAGTTGGACTGCAGGGTCTGTTTCCATGCTGTACATCTCTATGACTCTCTGACTGTATTAGCATCCTTTTGAAAGTACGATGACCAGTGCTGTACACCGTACGCCACATGAGTTTCACCAATGTCCTGTATAACTAAAGCATACCCTACTCTTGCATTCAATTCCCTCTGCAATAAAGCATAACATTCTATTAGCTTTCCTGATTACCTTCTGTGCCTGCATACTCACTTTCTTCGATTCCTGCACTAGGACAGCCAGATCCCTTACCATCTCAGAACTCTGCAATCTCTCGCCGTGTTGACAATATTTTTTATTGTGTCTGTCAAAATGGACAATTTCATGCTTTCCCATATAACACTCCATTTGCCAGACTTTTCACTTGTAGGCTTCTTCTGTCCACTTGCTGAGATGTCTACACACTGTAAATCTGGCGACCAATCCTCCTCTGAAGTTTTAATGTGTGGCCTCAAGAGATCCAGATTTCATATGTTACCATGAGGAAGCACAACTGAGATGGACTGATGGAGTAGCTGTTTATGATGCACATTTGACTCTCTTTCTTTTCCGTTACTGCTAGCCAGCAAGTATGGGTTGAACATGAGAAGCGAACTAGCACACTAAACAAGTGAGCTGAATACTTTTACCTACACACTAGTCAAATCCAGTCAAGCTGTCATACACAGCATTTAGTAAACAAAGCCTCTAATTGGACAGTGCTCAGATTGATATTTAGAATGAAGAACCTTTGATAAAGGTTCAGTCTTGATAAATGTTGAGGTTAGTCAGAATTTGTCGATTGGAATATCTAGCTATTAATGCAGTTTTGTCACTGAAGAAGGCTCTCATTATTATCCAGAATCATCACCTGCTTGTAGAACAAACCTGACTTCTATTCATGAATTATTTGGTAATTCAAAATTTGATTGCTAATTTGGGTACAGATTGATGCAGCCCACCTTGATGTATACAAACCGGTAACAGTCCATTGCTAAGCATTGTTGTTCTTTCATTTACAGTCATGGAAATATCTGTTCTTATGATATAACCCATTCTGCTAGTGAGCCTGAATTAAGCATGATATCTAGTACAAATCGCTACTGATGCCCCCTTACTGGTAACTACAGTCATGAAGTGATAAAAGTTTGATTGCAAATTATATACTGGTTAGGAATGCATAAAATGTGCCTAAGTTAGTAAGAGCAGATTTTGAATAGAACTATAAATGCATTGGAAGTAGCACAGAGAAGGTTCTTCAATGATTCTTCAGATGAAGGTGATTTCTCATGATTGAACAAGTTGGGCTTGAATCCATTGGAGTTTAGCAGAATGGGAGTCAATCTTATTGAAGTATACAAGATTCTGAGAAAAGTTGAGTGTACGCTGAAAGGATGCTTCCCCTTATGACAGGGACAGTTTAAAAATAAGGTGTATACAACTGATGATGGGAATTTTTTGTTTGAATATCATAAGTCTATAGAACTCTTCCCAAGGAGGCAAGATATTGAAAGCAGAGGTCAATAGTGTACAAATCCAAATTAGAGCATCAAAGCAAGGAAAATATTGCTACACTTCTGCAAATCATTGGCTAGACAACCTTTGGAGTATTGTGTTCAGTTTTGGACCCCTTATTTAAGCAAGGATGTTAAAGCCCTGGAGAGAGTGCAAAGGAGATTTTATTAGAATGATACCAGGAACGAGAGATTTTAGAAACAAGGAAAGATTGGAGAAGTTAGGCTTGTCCTCCTTGAAGCAGAGAAGGTTAAGAGGTAACCTTCTTTAGGTGTTCAAAATTATAAATAACTTTAACAAGGCAAAGAAGGATATTCTGTTTCCACTAGTTGATATGTTTGTAGCTAGGGATCACAATTTTAAGACTGTCAGCAAGAGAGCTAGGAGTGAGTTGGTGAGAAACTTCTTTACTTAAGGAATTGTTTGGATTTGGAATGCACTGCCGAGGAGAGTGGTGGAGGCTGATTCTGTAGAGGAGTTTTCATAAAACAGCTGGATATATGTTTGAAAGTGATGAACTTAGAGGACTATGAAGTTAGGACTGGAGAATGGGACTCACTGGTTAGTTCTTTTGGGAGCCGGTACAGAAGTGTTGGGCCAAGTGGCCTCTGACTGCAATATAACGTTCTATGATACAATGATTCTAATAGATTCTTAACTAACAAGGAAGTCAAAGGGGAGATAGAATAGGCAGGAAAGTGGAGTGAGATCACAATTAGATCATCCACACTCCTATCAAATGGCGGAACAGGCTCAACGGGCCAAATAGCCTATTCCTGCTCCTATTTGAACTGATTGTGTGTGTATATATAAAGCTGCATTTGTGTATAATCTAAGACAAGTAAATTTTCATAGATAACCCCATTAATAGTATACTTTGACTGTCAGTTTTAGCTCCGCTGATGTCTGAAAACCATGGTTTCTACAAATTGTGGATTGCACAGTCAAAAACAATCCCATTAAATCAATTAATATTTTCACTAATACATAGCATGGTGCATATACAAAAGGTCAAATTATTTCAAGCAACAGACTTGGTCTAACAAAATATCAAATTGAAACCCTGTGTGGCATAACACAAAAGGAGCTGGAAGAGATTAATGTAATAAATCTCAGGACTTAGAGTAGTTTTGACTCTGCTTCATGGAGCTGAATTTTCTATCTGCTGTTCATTTTGAGTGAATTAATTGCAGATACAAAAAAAAATCAATTTTGCCTGAGAAGTAGCTGTTTCTACTGCACTACAATTCACTGTTTGTTTTCATGTTAAGTCATTCACGGTAGAAATTTTGACATTATTATGGAGATGTACAAGAGGTTGAGGGGTTAGTGAAACAGATGCAATGGCCTGGGTGGTTGACGGTTGGTGCCATGCAGGCTTTTGTTATAGCAACTGACAAAAAACACAGGCAAGGTAATGGAGGGAAAAAAGGGCTCTCTGTGGGAATGAGTAGGCAGCAGTTGCTGTGATTCGTGCTGTGATTTTGTTGCTATGGACTGCAATTCAGGCTTAAATGTTCATCACGAGTTGGTACCTTGACTTTAGAACATTTGCAAATTCCACAAATGAGCTCTTGTTCAAAGTAAGCAGTTACTCTCTGAATATCAATTGAGTGGTAAAGGTACAAATGTAAAAGTTGTACAGGATATTGGTCATTATGGTGTCATGGACCAAATTTGATTCAGAAATATTTAATTATTTGGTTGATTTTAAGATATCCTAATTTGTCAGGCACCCTAATGAAACTAAGGTGGTTAGGAGTGTGGTTGGTAGGTGTTCAGAGGATAGCGTATCACTGTCTTAACTCTAGGGATGTGTTGCATAGTTACTGAATGCACTTACATCAGCTAAGATATAAAGTGTTGAATCTAACTGAACAACATTGTGAAAGAAAATAAAGAGCTCATATATTCTAAACAGATTTCCCCCGTTTTTAAATTTTATAAGTATGGTGCTTTAAAATGCTAAGTGGTAGGTGCTAATTAAAATCAGATTGTCCGAAAACTGTTAGAATAATTTGGTAAAATGTCCATTATTTGCATTATGAATAATCCGAATAGACTGTAACATCTTCAGTTTCAGTCCTGTATAATAAACTACATAACCTTATTTTAAAAAGAAATATTTTACATTTTTATTTGTTACAAATCATTTCACGAAACAACTTTTTTCTAATTTTTGTAATATGTAAGATTGATTTAATGTAATTGTCAATTTTTAAGCTCATGACCCAATTAAGAAAGCTAATAACCTCTGAATTTATCATTAAATTTGTGGCATTTGTAAACATTCTGAATTGTTTTCACAGATGGTTAAAAGGTCAGGCAAGCTTCATTAATAGATGTATGATCTTCCTCAGCCAGTTTTCGTATCAACATTGTAAGATGTATGAAATATATTATGAAAATGCTTGTTTCATTTGTGTGTTTTACATGGTTTTTTTGAATTAATTAGAATTATATTTCAGAATTCAAAATTTTCTATTGTTTTTCAGCCTTTGTCTCAATAATAATATGAAATTAAATATTTCAGTGTTTTAACTGTAGAAATGTGACTAGAATTTGGCCTTGGTCATATGCCAAGAATTTTAAGATATTTTTGCTATCTTCCTGTTAAGTGTGGGCTTCTGCTGCAAAGATGTGCAGTATTGTACCATTGCAATATCTCAGCATTTGAAGAATAAATGCTTTGCAGACAGACTTTGGCTTATATAACTTTGGGAACTGCGGTCCAATTCAATGATAGTGTGGTGATTTAACTTGGAATGCTGTGCTGTAGACCACAAAGCTTGTGGTTGTCTTGATGGTTGGAAACAAGAAAGAAAAGTATTACCAGCAGGCTGTGTAAATAGTTTTTTTTTGGAAGGCTTAGACTGCAGAGTTTTACTTAATTTATAGTTTTGGTGGCTTAGCTGGTTAGAAGAAGGTGAAATCGCTTACTGCAAAATTTGATAGCTGCAGTTTTAACTGAAAACGCGTATATGACAGACTTTGCTGTTTCATATGTTTGGTATCTGTAGGATGGACAGCTGAAAAACATTTGCTTCAAAGATAATTGTGTGACTTAATTAAAAGTCTTGACAGTGGGGTGATTCTGTCCTTTTGGAAACTTTTGAAGAGACAGTGCTTTGAAGTTTGAGAATTTAAAAATAAATTTGTTTTTTCCCTCAACTAACTTTTTTGTTTTTATTGATTTTTTTTTAACCTGCTGGATATACTTACATTTGCTTAAGGAATCATTTTTATCAAATATAAACAATGAAACATGAAAATGCTTGAAATGTTTGTCATACTGATCAGAAGTAGAAAGCAAAGGAAAAAAATTAGCTTTTTAGACATGATTCTTTCTATCAGTGTGTGTCACACTGGAATAGTTGTATTCCTATACTGGTTCTAAATTTCCAGTAATATCTAGCTTCATTTCAGATATTTGTCAGTCATAACTTTTATTTTATCTCAGCAAATCATGCTGGTCTAAATTAAGCACTGCATATTCAAACCTGCTAGATTGTAATGTTGATTAGTGACATGAATGCAGTTGTGGTCTGGGAATGTTTATAGAAAATTTGTTAAAGGCTTTTTTAAAAAAAAAGTCATCTGACTGGACATGAGGCTGACAGCTACATGTCACCTTACTACATATCTCTAAATTCCACACAAATTACTTAGAGACCATGCCTCAATATGTAACAACTCTCATTTTGAAGATGAGAATTGTTTGGCAACTCATTGTGAATGTAAATTAGGTATTGACCATTGGGTCATAGAGATGTACAATGGAAAAAAAAGCCACAGGCCAAAGAATAGCTTCTGGAGTGCCAGTGTCTTGTATGGAACATGAGTGAGTGCACAGCTCACCCAGTAACAACATGCCAGCAGATAAAGAGCAAATCACTTTGAATCTTTTGGGGGAAAAGCAAACACCTCTCTATGCAGAAATTGTATAAGGATGTAAGAGGAGAGACCTCTCAAAGTGGCTAGGTCCATTACAAAATATTTGGGCAGTTAAAAGTTCCATGCCTGTAGATCCAGAAGGGGTGTGCGGGGGTGGCTGTTAAGTGAAGGAAGAGTGGACCAGGGTGTCCCAGAGGGATCGGTCCCTGCGGAAGGCGGACAAGGGAGGGGAGGGGAATGTATGTCTGGGGCATCTCACTGAAGGTGGCAGAAATAGTGGCTGATGATCTTCTGGATGTGAATGCTGGTGGGATAGTAGGTAGCGACAAGGTGAACCCTATTGCTGTTGTGGGAGGGGAGGGAGTAAGGGCGGAAGTGTGGGAAATAGGTCGTACTTGTTTGAGAGTCCTGTCGACATGCTGCTGGGGAATCCTTGGCTGAGGAAGAATCCTTGATCTTGATTGTTGTGATAGTTAGATTATGTAATTTTGAATTGTTTGGATTTTTTAATGAAGTAAGCATCACACCTGATTTTAACCTTTAATCATACATTTATGATCAGCATTACAGGTTGAGTTGCTATGTTATGCTCATAAAATTGGATAACTCTACAAATAATGTGTATACTTTGGAACAGTTCCAATGGATTTGGAGGGTAGCGAAACTTTTTTTTTAAAAAGGTGGTAGACAGAAAACAGTGAATCATAGACCAGTTAGCCTGACATCAGTAGTGAGGAAAATGCTAGCCATTATAAAAGGTTTAACAGCAGAACACTTAGAAAGGTGTCAGGATTGGACAAAGCCAGCATAGATTTATGAAAGGGAAGTCATGCTTGGCAAGTCTACTGAAATCTTTCAAGAATGTGACTCGTAGAATTGATAAGGGTGAGCCAGTTGATATGATTTACCTGGGCTTTCAGAAGGCTTTTGATAAGGTTCCATATAAACATTTTGGTTGTAAAATTAAAAGGCATGAGATTGAGGGTTTGCAGACGGGAAACAGATAATAGGAATAAGCAGGCTTCCTCCTTGAGTGGCCAGTAGTGACAGCAGGGGTATCGTAGGAATCAGTGCTAGAACCCCAGCTATTCACAATGTATGTTAATGATTTGGATGACAGAATGTAATATCTTCAAGTTTGCAGAAAACACAAAGCTGGAGGGTCTGCTGAACTATGAGGGGGATGCAGAGAAGCTTCATGACCATCTCTTCAATGCCAGTTTCCCACATAATCTATATATTCCTTGATGTTATCAACCTCCAGAAACCTATTTCTGTTTTAAACTTAATTGATAATTAATCTTCCACAGCTGTTTGTGGTAGAGAATTCCAGGGATTTAGCATCTTCTGAAAGAAATTCTGCTCATCTCAGTCTTAAGTGGCCTGCCCTTATGCTGAGATTATGTCACCAGCCAAGGGAAACATCTTGCCTATATTCACACTGTAATGCCTAATGAGAATTTGTAAGCTTTTCAATGGTATTATCCCTCATTCATCAAAACTCTAGGGAATACAGATCCAGATTTCTCCCATCTGTCATTATAAAGCAATCCTGCCATCCCAGATGACTCCAGAAGGTAGTCTATGCTTCTGTTCTTCCTCACACTTTCCATGTTGTGTCCCATCTGCCACTTCTTTACACACTCTGCTGGCATGTCCAGGTTCCGCTGCGGTCTTTCCACTACCTGTTCCTCCACCTATCTTTATCTCGTGTGCAAACTCAGCAACAATGCCCCCAGTTCCTTTGTTCAGATTGTGAATATATAACATGAACACTTGTAGTCCCAACAAGGACCCCTATGGAACTCCACTAGTAACACTGGCTGCCATCCTTAAAAAGACCTTTTTTATCCTTACTCTCTGCCTTCTGTCAGTCAGACAATTTATTATCCATGCTAGTACCTTGTCCCTAACATCATGGGTTCTTATCTTATTTTGCAGCCTCCTATGCAGCATCTTTTCAAAGGCCTTCTGGAAATCCAAATAGATCATGTCCACTGGCTCTGCTTTGTCGAACCTCCTTATTACCTCTTCAAAGAATTATAACAGATTTGTCAGGCATGATCTCCCCTTGACAAAGCCGTGTTGAATCAGCCCAGTTTTACCACGCACTTCCTAGTACTTTGCAAACTCACTCTTAATAGTAGACTCTAAAATCTTAGCAAAGACTGAGGTCAGGTTAATCAGTCTATAGTTTTCTGTCTTCTACCTTCCTCCCTTCTTTCATAGGGATGTTACATTATCCATTTTCTGTCCTCCAGGACCCTTCTTGATTCCAGTGATTCTTGAAAGATCAGCATCCATGTCTGTACAATCTCTTCAGCCATCTCCTTCGAAACTCTGGGGTGTGGTCTATTTGGTCCAGGTGGCTTATCCATCTTCAGACCATTTTAGCTTCTCCAGAACTTTCTTCTTCGTGATGGCCATTGTAATTATCTCTGCCGGCCTCAATGTCTTGAAGTTCTGGTATGCTGCTAGTGTCTTCCACTGTGAAAACTGATGCAAAGTACTGAATCAATTCCTTTGTCATTTCTTTGTTCCTCATTTCTGCTTCTCTAGCTTCATTTTCCAACAATCCAATGTGCACTTTTGCCTCTCTCTCTCTCACCTTTTTAGGTATGTAAAGAAACTTTTTCTGTCTTTCATATTACCAGCTAGCTTAATTTGATATTTCCTCATCTTGTCCCTTTCTTGCTTTTTCAAATTTTCTTATTGCTGGCATTTAAAGGTTTCCCAACCCTCTGGCTTCCCACTAATCTTCACCACATTGTATGTTTTTTCTTTTACTTTTATTCTGTCCCTGACTACCCTTGACAGCTGTTGTTGCTTCTTCCTCTCCTTAATAGTTTTTTTCTTCCTTAAGACGAATTTCTCCTGTGCTCTCCAGTGCATTTTATTTTATTTAATAATAATAAGACATTTTATTTAATAATGTCTTGAGTGATACCTTATCAAACATCTTCTGAAAATCCACATTCACAGATTCTCATTTGTTTATGCTACAAGTAACGTCCTGAAAAGCTCCAAATTTGTCAAACATGATTTTTATTTCATAAATCCATGTTTGCTCTGCCACATTTTGCCATTCTTTTCTAAATGTTCAATTATCGCATTCTTAAATAGGAATATTTCTAGAATCTATAGAATTACAAAATACAATCATCAATGCACCTGCTATTTCTCTATTGCTACTTAGTTCAACTTTTAGGGTGAGGCTCATCTCATCCAGGATATTTATCAGACCTCAATCCTGCAATTTATTTCAAGTACTACCTCTTTTTACTAATTTAGTTTAATTCTTCCGTTACACATATCCCCTACTCCCTTAGTATTATTGGGATGTTTTCTGTTTCTTCTTCCATGAAAACAGATATAAAGTTAACCATCTAATTTCTCTGCTATTTATCTGTTCTCCACTATAACTTCTTCTGTTACCAGCCGTAATGGCTCCACATTTCTCCTTGTTCATCTTTCTCCTTTCATATTTTAAAGAAGTTTGTACAGTCCAGCTGTACCTCACTAGCTTGCATTCATATTCTTTTCATTAGCGAGTTGTGAGAAGGTTTGTAGCTCAGGTTGAGGTTTTGGATGTAGATTTGCTCGCCGAGCTGGAAGGTTCATTTCCAGATGTTTTGTTCAACAGGAACTCTATCAACAAATACGTCGAGTTAGACCCCATCTACCATCCCCTGAGAAAAGTAACAGGAAGTGACTTCACCACAGGAAATAACATCACAGGAAATGACATCACCAACCCAAAGAAACCCAAACATATAAATAGAAACCAGGAATTTTCAGCATTGCCTCACCTGAGGCCCACTGAAGATGTTACCTAGTAGGGTAACGAAATGTCTGGAAATGAACCTTCCAGCTCAGTGAGCAAACCTACTTCCAAAATTCTTTTCATTCATTTTTCCTTTTTCTACCAGTTTCTTGGCTCAAATATACTAGTCTCGAAATTGTTCCCAATCCTCAGATTTGTCACTATTTCTGGAATTCTTCTAAACCTCTTCCTTTGATCTGATGCAGTCTTTAACTTTCCTTCATGATGGTTAATTCATCTTATTCTATAGGCATTTGTGTTTTGGAGAAATGTACGGCTGTTATAGACATTGTCATATTTGTTTAAATATCATTCATTGTCTCTTTACCATCAAATATTTGGGCTACTCTTTACAAACTACCTTAGCCGACTTGTCCTTCAAATCTAAACAATTTTGTTTACTCAAATTTAAGACCCAAGTTTGAGATTTAACATGCTGATTTCAGGATGAACTACGCCTAATATGAATTTTATGTATGTATGGATCCATACATACATGATCAATGTATAAACATAAATTCTGTATATTGTCGAAAACAAATATGTAGTTCAGCAGTACTCAAGAAGACTTGCAGTTGCTAGTTTCACAAGTTATTCAGCACCTCATAACCTGTTCTAGAGATTTCTCCATCTGTCTCTTCAGCCCCGGCATCCCTGCAGCTTCCCAGACACATTTTGTCTATTGAGATTGGGCCTTTTACATGGACTCACTGTTTTGAGAATTTTAAAGGACTTCTGAGTAACAATATGAAAGCTTCCCTTTCAGTATGATATCTGGTAAATGTTAAAATGGGACTGTATTTAAGTTCTTTTTACAACTTTTAAAATTTAAGAAACAGTCCCAAAACAAATGATGAAATTAAGCAAAAAAACAGTATTGCCTGGCAATAAAAATGGGAATAATGATTTGCCAATCCACTTTACACCTCACCTGGTTTTCTTTTCTGATTGAGCGATGCTTAAAAACTATCAAATTTCTATTTTTTGACCTTGGAGAGAATGTAGAGCAAAATCAAAAGAATCATTAGAAATTATGACTGCATTTACTCCCCTTGTCATAGTGGCTAGTGAGTGACCATCAAGCTTTATGTTGAGGGATTGTTCCTCAGGCCTATGAAGGAGATATAAGTCTTGTTACATAGCCTGGAGATAATGTTTTGGAGAAATTATGTGAGAAGTAATTTCACAATTGTGCTTTTCTAACACATGAATACATTTAAATATTTCCTGATCTATCCAGCTCGTACTATTTGGCTCTAAAAGTAAGCACAAACATTCTTTATCTCGATGAAAAAAATTTAAATATTTTAACAAGTTGACTTTGTTTTTCAGGAAATGCCTTTGTAATAATCAATCCCTACTTGTGAAAAACAACGTTGTAAATTCAAATTGCTGTGACGTTATTCAGTTTCTGTTTTGCAATAGTTTCTGAATTCACTTTGCAGTAAAAGTTGTAAACAAACAAGACATTAGTAATCAAAATATTGTCCTATTTTAGTGCTATAATAAATATTATGAACAGTTCAGCTTTTTATTGATGAGGCAGCTTTACATGTGAAGTAAATAATTGATACATGTTGAAAATAATTCTGGTGTTATGATCAATATTATTTTGGTTTATTGTATTTTTCTAAAACTGCGTATTCTCTGACGTAAGCAGAATGTCATCACGTCTCTTCAACTATCAAATCTTCTGCCATTTCTTTCCTTTTCAAGATCCTCCACCTTGACCAACGCTTGGTCACCTCTCTTGGCTGTAGCATAATACTTATTGTGCTTGTCTGAAAGCCCTTGTGATTTTTTCTAATGCTAAGGATATTATTTAAATGCAATTTATTATTGTACATTGCCTGAATCAATTTTTCAAAAATATATTAAATTTGGTAACAGTCTCTGGCAGGGCCCGTAGTGTTAGGTAAGGGGTATGGGTGGGTTGCGCTTTGGCGGGTCGGTGTGGACTTGTTGGGCCGAAGGGCCTGTTTTCACACTGTAATGTAATCTAATCTAAAGATACTATAGCCATGTATTGTATCACAATTTGGTTAGAGAAGTGACATTGCTTATTATTTTTCACACATTAACTTTTCAATCCCATTTACGATCTTACTAAGATGAAAGATACTATGTATAATCCCTCAGTTTTTCCAACTAAGTCTCAATTCCCCATGCAAATCAGTCTGGTTATTGTGCAATCTTTATTGGCAGCTGTTTGACATCTGAAGTTCTTAGAGATAGTTAAAAATCACAACAACACCAGGTTACAGTCCAACAGGTTTATTTGCGGGCACTAGCTTTTGGAACGCTGCTCCTTCACCAGGTAGCTGATGAAGGAGCAGCACTCTGAAAGCTAGTACTTCCAAATTAACCTGTGATTTTTAACTTTGTCCACCCCAGTTCAACACTGGCACCTCCAATTATGGTTTTTAGATATAGGTAACATTGGCAAAGCACAAATCTATTAATCTTTCCTCACATGCATTGTGTCAATCCTGGTCAGGATGCAACATTCCAGACATTTTTCAACTGAACAGATAAAATGCTCAGATCACGATCTGATCCTCTGGTACAAACTGTCAGGTGCATGGTCTTCCTGTGTTTTCAGGATTCAGTTTTATCTCTGTTTTATGTTGCTTCCAGAAAGAACCTCTGGAAGTTTATTTTTACTCTTACTGTCAAACAAAAAATTGACTTGTATTTGTTGGGCACGTGGCAGACTCCTAAACATACCAGGCGCTTGATAATTGTGTCCTGTTACAGCAGCCCTTTGTGTTTGTATCTGTACACACATTTCCTTCTGTATTCAGCTGTCCCATGCCTTCCTGTTGGTATTGCTTCTAGGTTATATGAGCTTGTAATCTGCATTATCAGGAAAATGATAATTGATCACCTTACAATTGGTGCCAAATCTTAAAAATCTTGTGCAAATATTCTTAGAAAGCATTAAAGATTCCAGACATTGTAAATAAATTACATTACATTTTATCTTGACTATACTGGCTCCTGCTCAAAGATACACAAGTACTTAACAAATGTATTGCAACTTGTAATATGTCAGGTATAGACAGGAGAGATCGAGTGAATCCTTAGCAGAGCATAAAGGCAGTAGGAGTATACTTAAGAGGGAAATCAGGTGGACAAAACGGGGGCATGAGATAGCTTCGGCAAATAGGATTAACAAGAATCCAAAGGGTTTTTACAAATACATTAAGGACAAAAGGGTAACTCGGGAGAGAATAGGGCCCCTCAAAGATCAGGCAGCATTTGAGGACCAGAAAAATCGACATTTCAGGCAGGAGCTCTTCCCAAATGAAGGGTTCACACAATTCGTGATGAAGGGCTCCTGCCCAAAACGTTGATTTTCCTGCTCCTCTTATGCTGCCTGACCTGTTAGGCATTTCCACCATCACTCTAATCTTGACTGTAATCTCCAGCATCTGCAGTCCTCACTTTCACCCCTCAAAGATCAGCAAAGCAGCCTTTGTATGGAGCTGCAGGAGATGGGCAAGATACTAAACGAGTATTTTGCATCAGTGCTTACTGTGGAAAAGGACATGGAAGGAATGGAATGTTAGAAAATAGATGGTGACATCTTGAAAAATGTCCATATTACAGAGGAGAAACTGCTGGATGTCTTAAAAAGCATGAAGGTGGATAAATCCCCAGGAACTGATCAGGTGTACCCTAGAACTCTGTGGGAAGCTAGGGAAGTGATTGCTGGGCCCCTTGCTGAGATATTTGTATCATTGATAGTCACAAGTGAAGTGCTGGAAGACTGGAGGTTGGCTAACGTGATGCCACTGTTTAAGAAGGGTGGTAAGGACAAGCCAGGGAACAATAGACCAGTGAGCCTGACGTCGGTGGTGGGCAAGTTGTTGGAGGAAATCCTGAGGGACAAGATATACATTTATTTGGAAAGGCAAGGACTGATTACGGATAGTCAACATGGCTTTGTGTGAGGGAAATTATGATTCACGAACTTGATTGAGTTTTTTGAGAAAGTTACAAAGAGGATTGATGAGGCCATTCCGGTGGACATGATCTATATGGACTTCAGTAAGGCGTTTGCCAAGGTTTCCCATGGGAGACTGGTTAGCAAGGTTAGATCTCATGGAATGCAGGGAGAACTAGCCATTTGGATGCAGAAATGGCTCAAAGGTAGAAGACAGAGGGTGATGGTAGAGGGTTGTTTTTCAGACTGGAGGCCTGTGACCAGTGGAGTGCCACAAGGATCGGTGCAGGGTCCACTACTTTTCATCATTTATATAAATGATTTGGATGTGAATATAAGAAGGTATAGTTAGTGTAGTTTGCAGATGACCCCAAAATTGGAGGTGCAGTGGAAAGCAAAGATCGTTACCTCAGATTACAACGAGATCTTGATCAGATGGGCTAATGGGCTGAGGAGTGGTAGATGAAATTTAATTTAGATAAATGTGAGGTGCTGCACTTTGGGAAAGCAAATCTTAGCAGGACTTATACATTTAATGGTAAGGTCCTAGGGAGTGTTGCTGAACAAAGAGATCTTGGAGTGCAGGTTCATAGCTCCTTGAAAGTAGAGTCACAAGTAGATAAGATAGTGAAGAAGGCGTTTGGTATGCTTCCTTTTATTGGTCAGAGCATTAAGTTTAGGAGTTGGGAGGTCATGTTGTGGCTGTACAGGACATTGGTGAGGCCACTTTTGGAATATTGCATGCAATTCTGGTCTCCTTTCTATTTGTGAAACTTGGAAGAGTTCAGAAAAGATATAAGGATGTTGCCAGGGTTGGAGGATTTGAGCTACAGGAAAGGCCGAATAGGCTGTGGCTGTTTTGCCTGGAGCGTCAAAGGCTGAGGGGTGACCTTATAGAGGTTTATAAAATCGTGAGGGGCATGGATAAAACAAATAGACAAAGTCTTTTCCATGGGTTAGGGGAGCCCAGAACTAGAAGGCGTAGGTTTACAGTGAAAGGGGAAAGATATAAAAGGGACCTAAGAGGCAACTTTTTCTCACAGTGGGTGGTGCGTGTATGGAATGAGCTGGCAGAGGAAGTGGTGGAGGCTGGTACAATTGTAACATTTAAAAGGAACCTGAATGAGTATATGAATGAGAAGGGTTTAGAGAGGTATCGGCCAAATGCTGGCAAATAGGACTAGATTAGGTTCGGATATCTGGTCGGCGTGGACAAGTTGGACCAAAGGTTGTGTTTCCGTGCTGTGCATGTATATGACTCTAAATAGAATCTATCAATGTTGTAAAATACATAAAATCAAAGTTGCAAAAAGAAGTACTTTTAAATGCTTTATACGAAAAACTGCAGAGAAATGTATGTTTACCAATTGAGCATGTCCGATGGATTTTCATAGAATGCCTGCAGTGCAGGAAGAGGCCATTGCCCATTGAGTTGGCATTGACTCTCTGAGGAGCATCCAACCCAGACCCAGCCTTAAAACCCCACCCTATCCCCATAACCCCCTATTTATCATGACTAATCCATTTAACCTGCAGACACTGGGAGAACTGCAAACTCCACACAGGCAGTCACCTAAGACTGGAATGGCACCCGGGTCCCAGGCACTTTGAGGCAGCAGTGGTAACCACTGAGTCATTGTGTTTGCCATGCATCCTGCTTTCTTCTGAGTCTCCATTTTCTTTCTGTTGTAACTTTCCTTTGGTTCCTTTTGTACATTGCTGGTTGAAGTCAACCAAAAAGCAAATATTGTGGCAACCCACTATGACCCGATCATCAGGAACTGCACTGTCATCACTGCAACTCCACTGTTGTCTCAAACTGCTGGTTGGCCGAACCGTTGCATGAGTGTAGGAGGAGATCCAGTCATTAAGAAGCCTGGGGCAGGCCTGCCACTGACAGCATAGGTGAGGTATGTCCAGAGCAGGCAGGTTAAAAAGTCTGCCTCTGTTACTGAAAAGCCTCAGTCCAGTAATTCTGAGGCAATTAATGACTCATTTAAGTTCAGTACACTTTTCTGACCATTTTAAAGGTCCCTTACCCATTTCAGCATTCACCCCCTCAGGTGTTATCCATTTTATGAACAGAACTGTTTTATGTAATTTGGAAGCCATTCTATAGCTCTTAAAGCTCTGCATAAACAAGCAAACATTTCACGTCAAATTAGTAAAAAATGTGACACACGTAAAATGATTTAAGTCAGACGATTCCATCTAAAAGTCGATAAAACGTGCTGAGTAAACATGTAGACTTAAGAACTTCAGTCTCAACAGAGACTAAAAATGTAAAAGCAATGGGAAAAAATTTAAACATTTACTCTCTGTTGTCATACTAGGCTGTCCTTTCAATGATGTGAAATGTACTTTGTTTTATCCATTTAGATGAGCTTTATAAATTAATCTGAAGATTTTTTAACATTGCAATGTTATTCTTTTATTTGACAGGAATAGCAATCTGGCAAACATTGTTGAAGGACTACTTACATCTTTCAAACTCAGCACTCTCATAACTCACTTCATTGAACACAAATACATCTCATGCTACCATGCCTCAAGCTGAATGTAAAGAAGACAAAATCAATCCATTTACCTTTCCAAATTCTCTTCCGCCTTTGATCCTTGGTGAATTTCTCCATGCAGCTAGTTAGTGTAAAACCCAAGAGTTACTGAAGTCTGGCCATCTCCATGAGAGTTTGCCCCAGTTAAGTTTAATTTTCAATGACCCCACAGTAAGCTTGCCTGTCTGCCATCTTTAATGTAATATAATTAACAATTTAATTATTTTATTCAGTTCTATATCTAATTACATTTTTCTATATTAACCTTTTACACCAGTTGCTATATTTACACTTTACACATTTTCAGCACTCTTTTTTTATTGCAGCTATTTCTTGAGAATTTCATCCTTACTTCAAAAGGTGTCCATCACCATTGTGATGCATGGGTTTTTTAAGAAGCCCTTGTAGAGCACAAGTCTACTTCTACAAGCCAGTCAATACAACCTGGGCTGGGTTGTGATCATGTACCCCCAAAGTAAGCTGTTCTCACACCCTTTGTCTGAACTAAAATAGAGAAGGCAGATATGGGAACCATCTCAAAGTCATAGTTGCCATTGAACTTTGGACTTCTGCACGAGAAATCTGAGATTTTTACAAAATATAAACAACCCTCTGAAAGAGAACTGTTATTTTCACTTTCCTTTGGCAACATGTCACTTTTGTCCCTAATTCTGCTCTCAAATTTCAGCCCCCTTGAGGACTTCAAGCCCAAATGCCTAATTATGTGAAAAAGGAGTAAAAGAAATAATAGGCTGTGCTGAAAAAATGAAGAAAAGAGGAGTGTATGACAACATTGGCTCACCATTCTTCACCTTTGTGTTCTGGCATTTATTCATTTCTGAGCATCTGTATGTTGAAGGATGTTCAGGTATTGCACTTCTTTGATCACTTGTTAATTTTTCACAAAGCCACTGATGGTATCCTGGCTGGAATAAATGAAATCCATTTAACCTTAATTTCACTGCTGTATGGTAGTTTAGCAGTTACAAGTCATTCTATACTGAATATAAATGTAATATTTTGACAATTTAGTACATTCTTAAAGCAAAAATATTAGGATGCAGTAAAATACTTATTGACCTCTCTGTGTTTCAATTTTGAAAACTGTGAGTGTGTATCTTTGTAGTCACAAAAGAATCTTCAGAATTCTGAAGCAAGATGAAAATGGGAGTGACTTAGGTTTATATAAGGATTATACTTTGGTATAGACCTGGGACAATTTTTCTGAGCAGTTTGAACATAATACAAACATTATATGCAATACTTACTAAATGTCAGAAACCCCCATCTTCTGATTTTGTCTTTTACAGCCCATTTGACATCCCTTCTTAAATATTTATACTATTCAGTTACTGGATACCAAGTAACCCTGATCTAACTTGGTGTGAGATGGTGGTTGATAAGAAATCTTAAAGCTTTGGGAACGGAATTAATCATTGTTTACGTGTGATGTACCCCAAATCTGGTGTGTGTCGTGTGATCATTTAGTTTTTTTTTGAGGACTCTTTCCCTTTGCATTACTATATTTTAAGCTGGGACATCACACTTGCATTGGCATTTGTTAACTTGGAAAGGTCAGAGCAGGTTTAAAGTAAGTAGAAATTGGGATAGGGGATGTGTGTGTGGGAGGGAAAACAAACCACAAGGAGGACCAGGAGAAGTACTTATGCTCTTTTTGACCCAAAAAAATACTTACTACTTGTTGTGGTTCTGTTCGCCGAGCTGGGAATTTGTCTTGCAAATGTTTCGTCCCCTGTCTAGGTGACATCCTCAGTGCTTGGGAGCCTCCTGTGAAGCGCTTCTGTGCTGTTTCCTCCAGCATTTATAGTGGCCTGTCTCTGCCGCTTCCGGTTGTCAGTTCGAGCTGTCCGCTGTAGTGGCCAGTATATTGGGTCCAGGTTGATGTGTTTGTTGATAGAGTCTGTGGATGAGTGCCATGCCTCTCGGAATTCCCTGGCTGTTCTCTGTTTGGCTTGCCCTATAATGGTAGTGTTGTCCCAGTCGAATTCATGTTGCTTGTCGTCTGTGTGTGTGGCTACTAAAGATTGAACAAGTTGAGGCTCCATTCTTTGGAATTTAGAAGAATGAGAATCTCATTGTGACATATTGAATTCTTAATGGTCTTGACAGGATAAGTGCTGAGAGAATGTTTCTCCTCGTGGGAGAGTCAAGGACCAGAGGGCATTGTCTCAGAAATAAGGGGTGCCAAGTGAAAATTGAGATGAGGAGGAATTTCTTCTCTCAAAGGATTGAGAGTCTTTGGAACTCTACAGAGATTTGTGGGGGTAGAGTCCTTGTGTATATTTAAGGCTGAGGTAGATGGATTCTTGACCAAGGTTATAGGGAATGGTCAGGAATGTGGCAGTGAAGTGTGCTGGATCAGCCGTGATCCCATTGAATGGCAGAACGGGCTTGAGGGCCCAAACAGCCTACTCCTCCTATTTTTCATATGGTATTATGAATATAGGGAAAATGTGAATAGGCTGTTGAGTTGGATGATCAGCCATGAGCAGCATGAATGATTTGAAGGGCCAAATGGCCTATTCCTCCTATTTTCTGTATCTATGTCTTTTCAAGTGTGAGTGTACAAATTTCCTACGCAACCTGACTGAACCTTCTCATTGTCTTTCCTTTAAGCATGAAAATATGCTGTCTAACTGCCCCAGTAATTCTTTATTAGTTAGTTGGACTGCAGGAGGTTTGCTATGTAAATTATCTATCTCTCCTTCTGCCACATTCTTAATGTCTATGTCATCCTCCACAATTTCTACCACCTGACATTTGCTGTTTTTAATTTTTGTAATTATGATGATATCACCTCCAATGTGTAGATATGACATAACCAATTATTATTCCTGTTATCGGGAATATCTACCAGATAAGTCATTTTACCAACCCTCCTAACTGCGTTGAATGGACCACTGAACCTCACTTTCAGAGGCTGTAAAACCAAGAACACTATCTCCTGTTTGACGTATTCTAGTTATAACATGATTGCTTGCACAGTCTTTTCACCTTTGCCTGAAGTTTTCAAATGCTCTGTGCTATTTGCATGCTCCTGTGAGCCTCTCAGGAAACAGGGACACATAATTCATCAGAGGATTTATCTCTATTATCTCTTAATGTTTCCTTCGTCAGTTTTACTAGATCTCTTATCTCATGACCATAGATCAATTCAAATGGATTAAATCCAGTAGAATTATTTGGAAGATCAGTGGTAGCAAATAATAAGAAATCTAACCCTTCATCCTGGTCTTATTGGTCTTCATGACCAAATGCTTTAAATATTGTTTTAAGAATCTGATGGTAATCCTCTAAATCTCCCTGTGTTTTCAGGTGATAGGTGGTGGGATTGATCTGTTTTTAAACCTGAACTGCCTAAATACCTCTTAAAAGTTGTTAGACATAACGATAGTCTGTATTTCAATTGGTAGTCCATAAGGAGTAAAAAAAACTGAGTTAAGTTTTCTACCATTACCTTTGCTGCAGTTGTCCTCGAAGGAAATTGGGTTGTCATATTCGTAAGTGTGAGGATACAAACAGGTATCACATTTTTGTTCTTGCTAATGTTCCTATACAGTCTGCTAACACTGGACAGAATGCTTCTTCAAAAACTACTTTGAGAATTAAAGATGCCAGTTTGTTGTATAAATGTTGAGGTTTTCTCACTAGCTGATATGCATGACCTGTTTTATAGATCTGCTATGCCCTTATGAAGTTTACAAAAGTTTCTCAATGCTTGAGCTTTTTGTATTCCTAGATGTCCTACCATTGGAATTACATGTGCTATCCACAATATCACCTTACAGTATTTGGGCAGTATCACTATATGATGAACAACCATCCCTCTCTTGTCTATTAGAATGTTTCCACATTCTCATCAGAACTATGTTTCTAATATAATAACACTGGATCTCCTTCAGCCTCCACTTCAGTGTGAGCTGACCGTATTAATTTTATTAATTGCAGATTTCCTTACTCAGCTTCAGTTAACAAAGACATAATGAGCACTTGCTCGTCTATGAAGAAGGTTTGATGACTCTAACATCTACTTGCAATATTGCTTCCACCTCTGATGATTGACTTTGTTTAGCCATTATTCTGGTCACCTCAAATAGTGTAAAAATATCTGGAACTTGTTCCTGTGACAGTTCCATCTCTTCAACTCATTTGGACTTTTTATAAATATAGAGTGTGGTGCATGCTGGAAAAAGCACAGCACGTCAGACAGCATTCGGGGAGCAGGAGAGTCAATGTTTCAGGCATAAGCCCTAGTGCCCAAAACATTGACTGTGCTGTTGACTCTCCTGCTCCTCTAATGCTGCCTGACCTTTTTCCAACACGACACTTTTTGACTCTGACTCTCCAGCATTTGCAGTCTTCACTTTCTCCTTTTTTATAAATATAGGTGAAGCAATAACCTTCACTCCAACCAAAGAGTAAGAGCAACTAGTAGTGTGATATGTTTGGATTTCCAAAAGATGTTCAGTAAGGTGCTACACATAAGGCTACTTAAGATAAAAATCTATGGCGTTATGAGTAGCATATTAGCATGGATAGAAGATTGGCTAAGTGAATGCAGAGTTGGGAAAAGGGAGGAATTTTCAGGATTGCAACCTGTAACTAGTGAAATGCCAGAGTGTTGGGGCAACAGTTAGTTTCAATATATATTCATGATTTGGATGACAGAAGTTGAATGCATTATTGCCCAGTTTGTTAATGACACAAAAATAGATGGAAGGAAAAGCGCTGAGCCTGACAGAGTCTACAGAGGGATATCTGTGATGAGTTGTGAGTGAATGAAATATGGCAAATGAACTATAATGAGGGGAAAGTATGAATGTATGAGAAGACAGTGGATTGAGGCTGAGTGTGAATGTCAACTGTTCAGACAGGGACATGAGTAAGTGCCTGGAGGGAAAACATTAAGTATAGCATTCCTCAGACAGACCCATGTTACTGCTATGTGGGAAAATGCTAGAAAAGGCAGAGTGTCCGGTTTGGCACCTGACCTTACTGTGCTATTCACCTTTGTTGCTCTCCTGAGGCCCTACATCTGCTTGCTGCATTGTCTACAGTTTGAAAGGGCCATACTTCTCCTGCGATTTCTTTGCCACTTGTCAGTCACTTTTACCGATGTGTGTTTGGCTGGCGAGTTTGTTGTCCTCCTCCTCCTGGCTGTTGTTCCTCTGATCCATCAGCAAGACCTTGAGGTAAAATTGAGAGGTCTGAGGAGCAGCCTTCCCAGGTCTATTTTCCGTTCATATGATAGCTGCAGCATTAAAATTTGAAGTCTAGTTGAGTCCTTCTAACCAGTGCTAGGGTTTGTTTAATCAGAACTTTCTTTTGGCACATCCAGCACATTATCCCATTGTCCTCCATCTACTGTATTTTGGTGAGAAAAAAAATCCATTTAATTACTTTTCAAAGCTACTAGCTATGCTATATTTCTTGCATATACTAAATTGCTCAGGTTCCAAATTTGTTATCACAAGGTCTGAGGAAGGATCACTGGATAATGATTATTCAAATGTACACTGCATCTTAACAGCACTGATGTAGGACTTTGCATGGTTGAAATTTTGGGTACAAGTTTTCTGTCCATTTAAGTCATGTTATTTGCACCCAGATTCTGGTTATGTGTTCCTTTCACGAGAAACCTGGCATCGGGAATGGTAATCTGATCTAGTTGCTACTTCAGGGAATTCCAATTGACATTGATTTTTTTTGTTTGTTCCTTCTCATGTGTCAGGAATTTGGATTAAGTTACCACCCTGATCCGGGCAAATAAATCTCAAGATTCTGATCTGACAAGTTTCATATGTGAAGGAAATAAATGCCTTGACAAGCCTTTACAAGGTGTTTAGTTGTAAAGATGCTTTTGACGGATCTGTTGCATACTTTCGTTTGGGGAGTTTTTTGCAGGTAGTCACTCATCACACAAATAAATGAGGGGTCTGTTAGAATTCTGATGATGTCAATGACGCCAACTGTAGCCAATGTTTTCACTTCACCATGCTAAAACCATCGCCCCTCTGTTCAGAGTGATTACAATGAGGCTCACACTGTGCGCAGCTGCAAATGAAGAGGACACTGGTTTATTTACATTATAATAAACGACAGTGCATCAGAATCTCATCACAAGGGAAGGACAGCCTGATAGCTGTTGCAATTCAAAGATGGGTCTCTTCAGCATTTGAGCATTTTTTTGAATAAGAGTAGCAAAAATACCATCTCCCTGCTGAAAGGTGTTTCACTTTGCCAGTATAAATCGAAGTGTTTATGGTACAGGTTGTAAAATGATTCTGAATGACATTACGTTCACTCCCAAGACATAAAGTCTGATGAAAATATGGTTTGAATGTAATAATATAAATGTTTCAGTAATGCTTGCCAGACACATTCTTGAAATATATTAAAATTGGCAGGAACCTCAAGGAATTCAAGCAAATCCAGGGAATTATCTGTAGGATACTGCCACATTCTCTTGAAGGGTTACATGCAAAACGTCAACTTCTCCACCTCCTGATGTTGCCTGGCCTGCTGTGTTCTTCCAGCCACCTGCCTGTCTATTTTGGATTCCAGCATTTGCATTTTCTTTGTCTCTAACATTGTCTTGACCAGCAATACATCCTCTGCAAAGATGAAGATTCCTTGTTATATTTTTGGGAACTCTTTGGGTCAGAATCTCTACTCATGTCTTAACAGACCAGTGACTTCAGGGAATGTAATTGGGAATAGGAGGAGTCAGAGGTTTTGCTATTTGGTGTTATCACCAAAAGCTGGTATTCCAAAAGAAAAGAGACATTCTAATCTTGTGATGGGCTCGATAGGCTACACCAGAGAGGTTCCAGGGAAGAACACTGAATTAGACACTCATGACTCACTGGATCGTACACAGCAAATTGAGTCCCGCTATTCATGAAGACATTACAAATTTGAAAAGATTTAGTCAAACTCTAAAGTCCCCAATTTACCTTACTGATGAATTGGGTTAAAAGAAAACACTTACCACACTTCAGTATTTAAGAAAATACCTTTAATGCAAACAATTTTTTTAACCAGTGTCATTTACAAAATATGAATTGCTAATTTATAACACTGTAGCTTAACTCCACTCTTTCATCAATTAACTCCATGGTACTTGCTTTTGCTCTCCCTGTTCCAAGAGAAAGCAAGATTACATACAACTCAGAGTGCTCCAATAGACATGATACATGATTTTTAAACTGGAGCCATCATTTTACTTAGAGTCCCTGCTTTAAAGTCGTACCTTTTCTTAATCCACAATCCAAAACCAAAGGAAATAAAAACATGTATTTACAACATCTGAGGAAACTTACAGATCCCATGTAACTGCCGATGCACAATTATAGTGGTTTAGCACTGGAGGGTATGTGATTCTGCAGATCAAGATCTTGGCATGTGCATTTTCTGGGCTGGTATTTAGTCCATGGTAATCTAATTGTGATGCTGAACGTAAGAGTAAAGATCACCTCATTGTCCTAAAGGAATGATGTTTTTGCAGCTGGTGATTTTTTTTTTAAAAGCGAGTTATTTTTATTGTTTGAAAATAACATATGATGCAAGGTAGCAATTTATTTGATTAATGTGGAGCCTGAAAGTATATTGGATTTATAATGGAGAAGTTTCATTCTTAGAATGCTTTCTTTGTACTGCGTTACAGGTGTAATTCATCTGCATGACTTAGCCCTTTTAAAAAGATTCTAATGTTTTCATGGGGAAGTTTAAAATAAGGACATAATTTATGAAGATCCGCATTTTATCCCATCTCTCAGCACCACTTTCACTTCTAATTTGAGAAGTTAGTATCCATTTGCAAGCCCCAAAACTGATGGACCATTCTCCCCAAAACTCTAACCTTAGAAATTGCTTCAGACTACTAAATGCCAGAACAAATTCCAAAACCCACGATCTATACCACCCAGAAGACAGGAACAACACGTACATGGGAACACTACCACCTGAAGGTTCCCTTCCAAACTACACAACATCCTGAATTGGAACTATATTGCTGTTTCTTCAGTATGCTGGGTCAAAGTCATGCAGCTGCCTCCTGAACAGTACTGTGGTGACCCTACACTTCAAAGACAGTATCTGTTCAGTGTTGACCTAAAGAGATGTGCTCAGAACTTAGAGCTTTAAACTAAATGAGGAGTAACTGTTTCCACTAGTTGCTAAGCCAGTAATTAGAAAGGAAAGATTACATTAAAATGAATGAACTGGGAGTTTGGAGGACAGTTTTCTGCATGTAAAGGTTGTTGCAAAAATTGTAGTAGAAGCAGAATTCATAGTAGCTTTTAAGATAAACAGATAAGTATTTGAAAAAGAAAATAAAGGAGAACAGCTGGTTCTTGAAATTGGGGTGTTTCCTGTGAAATTATTGGGATAATAATTGAGGGTTGTGGGGATGCGGTTGACTGCTAATCCACGGTTGCAAAATGACTGCAGTTAGTATGTGGTATACCAATAAGAATGGACAAAAGGTGGAACTGGAAAAAGCACAGCAGGTCAAGCAGCATCAGAGGAGAAGGGGGAGTAGATGTTTCAGGTTGGAACCTTTCATTGGGACTATGCTTGACCTGTTGTGCATATTCCAGCTCCAATCTTTATCCACTCTGACTGTCCAGCATCTGTCCAGTTCTCACTATCTCGAAGTACACCATTAAGAAATATGGTTTTTTTTCGGCATTTGGTAAGATGTGACCCAACGGTGTAAAGGGCTTTGTTTTCCATCTTAATAGGACCACTATCAGTATGCTGAGAAAAGTTTGTAACCAAATTACTCAGGACTAGCTCAGACATGGGCAGTGCCTATGATTATAAACGATGTAGATACCTGTTTATATTATAAAAGTCTATTGAATCTTTAAGTACTGTTATCCATAGTTCTAGTTCTTAGGTTAAGGGAGCTAACATAAGTATTGCCTGACTGGGTTACAACTACGCTGTAGGTGAAAATCCTATCTCTGTATCTAAGGCAGGTCATATCATGGTATAGTAGTAGTAAGCAGCAGTAAACTACTTATCAAAGACTCCAAGATCTCATTTGCTGATACTTGGAATTTTCATTGAAGATTAGACAGCCTTGGACTTCAAAGTATTTGGAAGACTAACAGCATACCTTTTTGAAGGTTTGGATCTGCAAATTAAAAGCCATGAAGAAGATTGGCCTCCTTTCTACCTAAAATTTAAGTCCCATCAAGCCAGAAGCCATGTAACTATGCATTTTCAGAAGTAAAATATCAGCCTGCTTATTAAAAATAAAAACAGCAGCCTAATGCTGCATAGTTTTAACATGTAACCCTCCTGTTCAAAATAAATAGCTTTTTAAGCTTTAAATCCTGATCTCGTGAACGAAGGAGGCCTACTTTTGTGCAGAGGCCAGTTGGCTTTTCCATTTTGTCCCTGATTCTAGCAGTGTTCTGTGATGTCATCACTCCTTATTTGGTATGAATACCATCTGGTGGCTGCACCCAGCTACTGTAGGCCTTTAGTTCTTAAAGGCATAATCCCAAAGGCATCAGTGCTCATGTAAAGGGACTGTGACATTGTACAGCAATAACATGGAAACAAAAAAGAAAAAAAGGGGTAGCAAACAAAGTAAAAGAAAGGAACAAACAAATCTTGCATTTAACTCAGAAAAAAAACGATAGTCAAGAAATTGAAGATGAGTATTTCATTGTGAATTTTAGCAGCAAGTCACAATTTCACTGAATTACAGCTATTTAAGCAATATATGCAGCTTTTCTTCACAGGTTAAGCAATACATAATCCTGAGAAGAGTTCTCTGAACAACTTGCTACTGGAAAGGAGGGGCTTGGCAGAATAAATGCATCTGCACTTTCAGAGTATGATAGAATAGATCCAGATCATGGACTCTTTTTGATAGTAGTTACTGCTGCTTGTCACCATGATATAACCTGCCTTAGATACAGTGAATGGATTTCCACCTTCAGCAATGAAGGGATTTTCCCCTTACCCAGTCAGACAATACTTATGGTGGCTCACAACGTAAGAACTAGATGTGGACAGAGTACTGAAAGATTCAATAGACTCTTATAATAGCTCAAATTGTGCAGGTATAAATTTGGGAAGAAAGCTTTGTGCCATAATGCTGAATAACGGCAACCAACAGCAAACAAGATGAATTCAATTTCGCCGGGGGAAAATATATGATCACCAGATCAGGACAAGTTTGTCAAGCTCAAATGTTAAATTTGAAATTTAATAAGGTTAGCAATTCAACTTTGTTTTACTTGTTTATATAATTATTGAATTGACAACACATGTTTGTATACAACTGTGCAAAACTGTTTGGGATTTATGTTTTTCTTTGGAAAAATTGGAATGTTTTGTTATGTCACACAATTAGTATGTGAAAATCTTTAACAGGCATTTTCATGCTATAGTCACCAAATAACCCAATGACATAAAAGACTCAGTCTCCATCTCACTGGGGCCACTTCTAGTATGATAGGTTGAGGGAAGCATGTTATAGTTTGTAACTGAGTTAACTCTGTACTAGGCCATAAACAATAATACCTTTGATTGCCTGATCAGACTGCGTTTGGAATACTGTGAGCAGTTTTGGGCCCTGTATCTAAGGAAGGATGTGGTGACTTTGGAGGAGGTCCAAAGGAAGTTTGTAAGAATGATCCTGGGAATGAAGGGCTTGTCATATGAGAAATGGTTGAGCATGCTGGGTCTGTACTGGATGGAGTTCAGAAGGGTGACAGATATATATATAGATACCAACAGCTGTAGTGAAGGTTTATAGAAGTACCACATTACCAATGTTTGTTAAGGGGGTTAACATAATTATTGGGTGACTGGATGCAAATGTTCCACTGAAGGCAAAAAGCCCAGCACTGCATTTCAACATATCAGTCTCCTTTCTTCCATTCTCTCCCACACTGAATTAAGCAGCCTTGTCATCACAGTACCTGAGCTCAGTAGTATATGCTCCCAATGCTGTAGGTAGGCCTATCAAAGAGACAGTCATGCATCCGAGTTTGAGGAAAGTTATTTAGTTTTGGTTGGGCAGGGTTTAGTATTAGAGGGTAAAGTATTGGTTGGTAGGAAGGAAGAAGAGTACTATCTTTTCAAAGGGTACTCTAATGAGCAAAGAACAGTGTTCAAACACCAGAAGATATAGGTGCAGAATTCAATCACTTGGCCCAATAAGTCTGCCCACCATTTGATCACGGCTGATTTATTTCTCAGTCCCATTTATTCTGCCTTCCCCCATAACCTCAGCTCCCCTTACCAATCAAGAACCTATCTATCTCTGTCTTAAATACATTCAATGTTATGGCCTTCACAGCCTTGTGTGGCAGTGAGTACCATAGATTCACCTCCCTCTGCTGAAGAAATTCCTCCTCGAACTCCTGAAAGGTTGACCCTTTCCTCTTAGGCTGTATCCTTGAGGCCAAGTCTTTCCTATTGGTGGAAAAATTTCTCCCTGTCTATTATATCCAGGCCTCTCAGTACTGTATAAGTTTCAATAAGATCTCCCCCTCATCCATCTAAACTCCATTGAGTACAGACCCAGCATCCTCAAACATTTCTCATAATGACAAGCCCTTCCTTTCCAGGATCATTCTTATAAACCCCCTCTGGCCCTTCTCCAAGATCAGCACATCCTTCCTTAGATATGGAGCCCAAACCTGCTCACAGTATTTCAAATCCAGTCTGACCAGTACCTTATACAGCCTCAGCAGCAAATTCCTGCTCTTGTATTCTAGCCCTCTCAAAATTAATGCTAACATTTCATTTGCCTTCCTTGCTGCCAATTGAATCTACATGTTAACCTTATGAGAATCCTGAATTGGGACTCCTTAGTCCCTTTGTACTTCATATGTCCAAAGCCTTTCTCCATTTAGAAAATAGTGTATGCCTCTGTTCTTCCTACCAAAATGCATAACCTCACACTTACCCACATTGTATTCCATTTGTCAGTTCTTTGCCCAGTTGGTATCCCCACTTCCTCCCTGCTGTTTTAAAAACATGTTTTAAAAATGCTGCACATTTCAGCCTGGCTGCCCATGTCAGCTGTTTTATGATGTTATAGAATCATTAAGTCATACTGCATAGAAAAAGGCTCTCCAGCTTACCATGTCTTTGCTGACCATCAAACACCTAACTGCGTTAATCTCGTTTACCTGAATTTGATCCATAGCCCACTATGTCCATCATTTTAAGTGCTCAACCAGATGCTTCTTAAATATTGCAAGATTACCTGCCTCTACCACCACCTCAGGCAGCTCCTCTCATTTATCTCTCCACCCTTCAGGCACTCTGCCTGTATTCCTGATGAAGGACTTTTGCCCAAAACGTCGATTTTACTGCTCCTCGGATGCTGCCTGAACTGCTGTGCTTTTCCAGCACCACTAATACAGAAGCTTGTTTAATATTTCTACTGCCCCCTGGCTGAATTCGTTTTCCTAAGATCTCTTCTAAACCACTTACTCCTCACCTTAAGCTTTATGCCTTGTGGTCTTAGAGCTTAGATCTGATCCATTGGTTGTGGAATCACTTGGCTCTGTCTTTCACTTGCTGTTTGGCTTGCAAAAATTCCTGTTTTGTAACTTCACCATGTTGATATCTCATTTTCATGTGTGCCAGATGCTGCTCCTGGCATGCCCTACTGCAATTTGCATTGCACCATACATTGGCTTAATGGTAATAGTAAAGTGGGGAATATGTTGGTACTTGAGGTTGCAGATTGTGTTGGAGTACAATTGGCTGCTACTGAGAGACCACAGTGCCTAATGAATACCCTGTCTTGAGTTGCTAGATCTGTTTGAAGTCTGTTGTTCTCTCAATGGTGTCACTCTTACAAATACTATTCACAGGTATTATTGGGATCAATGAGCTTTTAATGAACTTAATTGACCCTCAATTGTTTGTTTACATATGGTGGGTGAGCTGCTCCGTCTCAAATATGAGGTTTGCCACTTGCTTATTTTATATGTCCCGCGCTGAAAACAAACACAAGTCGCAGTGGCATGTGACATTCAGTCCCATAAGTCTTTCTTTAAACCAGTCCATGATGGATGGTCCAAATGGTTCACTCTGCAAAATTTCATCAAATATGTTACCGCAGCAAGTGGTGTCACACCCAGCTATCAAACATTCAAAATAAAATGCAACTTTCCCCAGCACACGAAGAAATATGCATAATACTCCATTGAGGTATTAAGCTATACAAATTATACTTTGTGTAAAATACAGTACACCTATATTATATTTCATAGTAATTTATTCGAGCTCATATTCCCTCTACTTCTAAAGCTCTACAATTATATAAAACGTCTTCCAGCATACAATTCAATCTCATTTTCAGTAATTTCAGGTTCTCATTTTTCGCTAACATTCAATATATCTGCACACTAATGATATATTCTAAATTACACCATATAATCCTCTCTTTATCAAGCACATGTCCTCTGAAATTGTCACAAATGATTGACTGAATGTTGCTTGTTACAATGTGCTAGATTATTTACAGAACAACTAACCATTGTAACTGAATATAGTAAAGAAAGTTATCTGTACCTTCCATTTCGTATAGTACAGGTTTTAAGGAATTGGGTATCTTGGCATATAATGAATGCTTTATGACTTTATTTATCTATTATACATAATAAGTCTTGAATGTAACACCCTTTGTAAAGTTTTCATTTCAACATCATTATCATTGTCATAGAATCAGAGAGTCGTACAGCATGGAACTTCGGTCCAATTAGTCCGCGCTGACCATGTTCCCAAACTAATCTCACTTGCCTGCATTTGACCCATATCCCTCCAAACCTTTCTTTTTCATATACCTATCCAAATGTCTATTAACTGTTGAAATTGAAGGAGCAAATTGCTGCAGATGCTGCAATCTGTACTGAAAACAACAAATGCTGGAGATCACAGTGGGTCAGAGCACATCCCTGGAGAGAGATCAAGCTAAAGTTTTTAGTCTAGATGACTTTAGTCAGAGCTAGACTCAAAACCTTAGTCTGCTGTCTCCCCATGGATGCTATCTGGCCCAAGTGTTGTAACTGTGCCTGTATCCATCACTTCCTCTGGCAGTTCTTTCCACACGTCAACCAGTGTCTGTGTAAAAATGTTACCCCTCATGTCCTTTTTAAAACTTCTCACCTTAAAAATATGCTTCCTAGTTTTGAACTCACCCACCCTAAGGAAAAGACCCTTGCTATTCACCTTATCTATACAGGTAAAAACAATTATTGCAGATGCTGGAAACCAGAGTCTAGATTAGAATGGTGCTGGAAAAGGCACAGCAGTGAAGGCAGCATCCGGGGAGCAGTAAAATCGACGTTTCGGGCAGAAGCCCTTCATCAGAAATACCTTATCTATTCACCCCAGTATTTTATAAATCTCTATAAGGTCACCATTCAACCTTCTACTCTCCAGTGAAAAAAGTTCCAGAACTAACTGGCCTATTTTTCTAACACAAACCCTCCAATCTTGGCAAAATCCTGGTAAATCTGTTTTGAACCTTTTCCAATTTAAATAATATCCATTCCATTGAGGTGACCAGAACTGCACACAGTACTCCAGAAGAGGCCTCAGCAACGTCCTATACAACCTCAACATGACATCCCAACTCCTATGTTCAAAGTTCTAAGGAATGAAGGCAAGCATGCTAAATGTCTTCTTTACTACTCTGTCTACCTATGATGCAAATTTCAAAAGAATTAGTGCTTGAACACCTGCATTGTCTTTATTAAATACATTAATCTCTCACAAATGTTTAATGTAAGAACAAAGCAAACTATTTGACGCTATTTTGTAATCCTGTTGATAGTGTATGTTTGCATTTAGAATTAATAGGCTGACGAAATTGAAGGTAGTATAACTTGTTTGTACTTTTTTCTAATACAAGCTGCTGCTCACAGTCAAAAGATCATCTTCAGATTGTAGTCCAAAACAAAAATTGATAAAATAATATAAAAATCTTGAAAAACCAATGAGCGTTCTGATATAATCATGCAATGTTTCAGCAATCAACTTCCTCTGTGACCACTTTAATATTACCTGAGCTGGAATTTGGGAGAATATAGCCTTCATTTTTGGCCATTTGCTCCTAAATATTGTAACAACGTTGGTTTGATGGTTTTACTGAAATGGTAATAATTTAAGAAATAAAACTTTGATTTTGTGGCAAACCAACAACTGCTTTGAAACAGCAAATTTCAAAATGCATATGCCTGCTGTAGTGATTATAATAAGGTCAGCCAGGTGGACCTCACAAAATATGAGTTCTCTGATTGGGCCTGTTAATCTGATCCAATCAGGGAGCCCTGGCTGACAAATAAGAGCAGGAGTGTAAGAGGTTTTGTTCACTCTGAGAGCTGGCTGTGAGAGAACTGGATCAGTGTCAAGGGCTGTCCATGTATAGGTAAAGGGTGACTTGGTGATGGGATAACTATATGGAGTTATTTCATCTGTAGAATGTTAAATTGAGTTGACTAAAATTTAGATACTTCCTTTGGATGTGTTCAAACATGTTTCTTAATATTTTTTAAAACCGAAACCTAAATGTCCACAAAAAATGAGTCTGTTCAATGTACAGTGAGGAATATTGTTTGTTATATGCATGAAGAATGTATGACAGGGTTGCAGTGATGAAGTTGCTGTATGTCGTCCGAGAGTCTGTAGTCAAATTATTCTATTGCTGTGTGGTGCTTTTGGCAAACAACTGTGGGAGGATGATTTGAGAATGGTAATACAGTAGTTTATTTTTACTTTGTTTTTAGTGAGGCCATAAGGATTCCCTGTGGTACTAAATGGCTTCTGTCTCGTTGAGACTTGAAAATATAACAACTCTTAATTCATTACTGTTTCTAATATTAGCCAATCTGAAAAATTGAGCCAACATCACCTATTGTCGTGATTGTTTAAATTATGAAACCAGCATTAGCAGTTTGCTTGTTGCATGTATGCGTATGTATCTCTTTCTCACTCCATGCCAGCAACTGAAATTCTTTCTCTTTTAGAAAGCAATATTAATCAAGTGCTTTAATGAAATTTGCCAGTTTAGTGTGAGAAAGAAAGGAAAAGTGCACATGAGCGTATTCCCCTTGCATTCTCCCAAAGGGAAATAAGGCCCTTGCAGAAGGTTTGAGATTTTTATAAATTGCTGTGTTGTTTGTAACCAATCATGAATGAATTGTATTGATGTAAGATAGGGATCTCTGAATTGTTGATTTGAACCTAGATTTCTAAATTCCAAATGTGCAACGCTGTGAAAGCAGCGGTACCTTTTATAATGTGATAAAATAGGTAGTTTCTCAATAAATTGTATTTCTCTATTAAGCCTGAGGGTAATTGTTCAAGTGTGCCGAGTTATATGGATAAATTGTTGAAGATTACAATTAAGGGAGGTAAAAACCAGGAAGAGCAAACCATTTATCAAAATGTTTACTTTTAACGTGTGAGTGAGCTTTAGGATTCCCGCAGTATTAATTCTAATCCCCCTAACATGTAGTGGAAGCAAAGGTTGTTTCTTATAATGTACTTAAATATATGTTTCCATGCTTTTTATTTCTTTCCTACCTTTTGAAGCGAATATAGCTTTTCCTTTCTTTTTAGGCTGTAGCATTTTATAACATTGTCTGTTTGGTAATAATATAGGCTTAGACGTTCACAACTTGACCCATTTAGGTTTGGTATAGAAACTTCAATGGTTCATGCACTATGTTGACAATTTCTAATACTGCATGATCGTTTTTGCCCATCAGAGATGAACTTTTAACTTGGGGTGAGGCTCAGTACTGGAAGAAAGCAGAAGGATAATATTTTTGCTGAGTGGAAATATATGTCATGCTTATAACTAACATGTCTAAGAGAAAACAACTATGTTAATTGGAAAATGATCTTTGCCAACTAAATTATAAGTTTCTAGAAAACTTGGGATCCTCATTTGAAATGTTCCAACAAAAAAAGCTTGTCCTTTTTTTGTGCTGTTAGTGTTTAGTACTAATCACATTTTTATAAAGCTTTGGGGAAGTTGAATGCACCTCATGGTGCAGTGATAATGTCCCTTTCTCTGAGTCAGGAGACCTGGGTTCAAGTCCCATCTACTTCAGAGATGTCTAATAACATCTCTAAATAGCTTGATTAACAAAATATCTTCAGGGAAGTTGATATTTCCATTCTTTCAGAAGATGTGTTTCACTGTGCAATTTGTTCATGAACCATGTTTTTCTGTGTCAAGCCAACTTCCTGAGGTTTGTAAAGTAGTCACTGAAGCATCTCTAATAATCCTGCTTGAATATTCCATGCTAACATGTTATTAATGCTAATATTTTGTGGAGCAGAGTTGACAATTTACTTACATTTAACTGTGAGCAAAGCACTACAGGCAACCTTTTCAAAACCCAAAACAGATGGATATGTAAAATTGCAACAGTTTTTGCAATACCACATATTGGACTTTTCTAAAAGCAATGTACTATCAATGGTGGAAACCTGAAATAAAAACAAAAAGTGAAGGTGAAACTCAGCAGGTCTGGCAATATATGGGAGAGAAAAAGCAATGTTAATGTTTGTGTTCAGTATGACTTTACAACTGGAGAATGCACTCAGACCTGCTGAGTTTGAATAGCGCTTCTTGTCTTTATTTATAATCTTTTCTGTTTCATATTAAATTTTATGGGTATGTGTCTGCGTTTCAGTATGTAGCATGCTTCAGTGCATAGCTAAGTTGTCCAAGCCATTATCAATACTTAGATGACATGGAAACTTGAATAATCCATCAAAAGTGTAGGTCAAACATTTTTATAACAGTTTAGTTGCATATATTCAAGTTAGGTGTTTCTGTTGTTTGAATTGCAGGAAAATTGCATATTTACACTGGCTTGTTGTGTTCCCTTTGCTAATACAGGCTCATTTTGACCTATGGGAGAATAACAGTTTCACGTTCTTGTGGTAATTGAATCAATTTTACTGATGCAAATATAGGAACCAGTGCTTTGCATGATCCTAGAATGACAGTGTAAAATGATTTAAGTATAGATTTGACTGCCATTTGAGTTCAAAATGCTTTATATCCATGACACTCGTTATCTTCTTGTGTGGATTTTTGTTTCGCAACTATGCTGCACTGTTTTTAACCTGGCTTTGTATTTATTGGAAGTGTCTAAACAAGAGTGGGAACAAGCTATTGAGTTGGATGAGCAGCCATAGTCATAATGAATGATGGAGTAAGCTTGAAGGGCCAAATAGCCTGCCCCTGTTCTTATTTTCTATGTCTGTCGGTCATGTTGAGAAGATTTCAGAATTTGATGAACCGCTCAGATTTCAGTCTTTTTGGTAAGATTCCTGTCAGATTTGTTATAGATTTGTTGGATGTCGGTTTGGTTCAGTTGGCTGAACAGTTGATTTGTGAAGCAATGTGATGCCAACAGCGTGGATTCAATTCCCAACACTGCCTGAGGTTACCATGAAAGACCATCCTTCTCAACCTTACCCCTTGCCTGTGGTCTGGTGGCCCTCAGGTTAAATCACTACCATTCATCCCTCTCCAATGAGACAGCAGCACCATGATCTGATAAGACTATGAGGATACAAGTCCAATGTAGATTTGTAGGAAACATCATTACAGTACTGTTCAATTGAACTTTTTTTTTGACTAAGCACAACCCAGAAATTCCTCTTTACATAACTCTTAAGGGTGCAATTAAGTTTCATCTGCTTTATCATCACCTAATACTTTTCTTTTATAATACTTTAAAAAATATTTTATAATTATTTTATTAAAGTCCAATTAATTTCTGAACATGCTAAGATCCTCTTGTATTGCTAATATTCAGAATGGTATTTCAATTAATTATAATTGGCGTGCAAGTACTACAAGCTCTAATAATTGTACATGGACAGGAACAAGAATGAATCAGGTAAAAAAAATTAGATAAATTGTTGCTAGAATTTTCCTGTTTGTGTGAAGAATTTCCTGTTTATCTTGCATGAACTTCAGCTTTCTTAAAATCCTTCCTTGTTTCATATAATAGACTGGAGTTCCAAATTTCTCTGCAACCGCAGGATAGTTTATTGTGCTACTTATTTTAATCAACTATACTTTTCATAATAGCACAGCAGTTTTTTTTTGTTTATGTACTCAAGGCGTTGGAAAATTGTTAGTAATTATTTGACCTCCAGTGAGAGTACAATGCTCCAAGGGGATAATTGAGCTACAAACCCTGCATGTGGGAACCAGAGAGTGAACAGCAAATGACAACCTCTGTTAGCCATGTGTTTGGAATGAAAGTTCAAGACTATTCTTTCTCCACTTCAGAGATTCAAAAATACTACAGGTACAGTGTTAGTTAAAGTACATGTGTATATATAGTACCACATAAATCAAGACACATACCTGAATTGTACCAAAAATTAGATAACTGTCAATTTTGAGGGTTTTATTGAGGGGTTCTGTCTGAGGGCTTCAGTGACTTCTTCCCTGCAATTCTCTGTAGCTCACTTCATTATGTGTGTATCATGATTCCATAGCACCCTGCTAACGATGTCACATGTTCAGCAATGGTGGCAGTATTTGCTGTTTTCGGGACTTCCCAGGATTCCTAGCACCATAGTTAAATCACAGATATATACCAGGTCACAGCTGTATACCAGAGCTATCCTTCACAATGCATGTAATCAATGTGGAACAAAAGGGGAAGACCTCTAAGGGCACATAGGTGGTTTGATATGAGGAATGGATTTATATATATTTTAATATTATTTATTTGAGAGCTTCAGATTTGAACTAGCGGTATTTGGGTTTTTGTGTGTCTGAACGTGTCTAATGATTAACTTGTAAGTACATTTTTAGCCAGGGTAACTTTTTTAAAAACGGTGTGAGAGAAAGACTTCCCAGAGGATGATGAATTTTTGTTCATATTGGGAAAACTTTGCAATTGATTAAAGTTAATGGTTGTGCACTAGATTCCAGTTTGGAAGATCCAGGACAGATGTATGCCTTTTGATTAGGAAAAACATCCAAAGCCTGTGAAAGACTTTTATTTTAGTTTGTTTGGCATCCTTCGGAGTTTGTTTTATGCTGAACCTGGATATGCTGAGCAGTTGCTCCCGAGAAAAGGAGAAGATAGTTTTGACTTGATTGAAAAGAGGTTAACTGATGGAGTTTAGTAAAAGTTTCAGATCAGAAATGCTTGTTTAAAACCTGGACAGAATTATTTGAAACTGAAAATTTAAAATCCGTCATATGAAAATTCAAGAAACTTGCTATCAGATTCTCATTATCTGGAATTGAGGCCACAACTCAGTCGAACTCTAAAGGCCGTGAAGTGGAAGTGCCGGTGTTGGACTGGGGAGGACAAGGTCAAAAGAGACACAACATCAGGTTAAAGTTCAACAGGTTTATTTGAAATCACAAAGTTTTCAGAGTGCAGTTCCTTCATCAGGTGAACTTCACCCAATGAAGGGGCAGTGCTTTGAAAACTTGTGATTTCATATAAATCCATTGGACTGTAACCTGATGTTGTGTGACTTTTGACCAAATTCTGTGTGGATTTCTTGTTCTCCTGTTTGAGTACTGTAATGTAATGTTCATGCTGCTGACCTTGATGGGATTGTATTTTTTCCTGTGCACAGTATTTCGAAACCTTTTATCATGTGGTATATAAATATTTTGGTAGGTTCTATCTCCATTTCTTTTTGTAATAAAATTATTTTTCACTGTTAAACTTGAATCTACATCATTGCTTGTTGTTGACTATAAGAGACTAGCTTATTAAAACTAATTTAAATAAAAAATCAATCAAGCCAGATTTGAATTCGAGATTTCACTTGCCTAGAAATATTACCGCTGAGGTCATAATAATGACATGAGATATACTTTATTACAAATAAAACTTATATTCTTAGAAGTGTTGCTATTCTTAGAATCAATGAATCCCAACAGTGTAGAGGCCATTTGGCCCACTGAAACTGCACCGACCCTACGAAGAGCAACCCACCCAGACCCATCATATCCCCATAATCCCACATTTACTATGGCTAATCCACCTCGCCTGCACATCTCTTGACATTGTGGAGTAACTTAGCATGGCCAGTCCTCTGCCTGCACATCTTTGGACCGTGGAACAAAACTGGAGCACCTGGCACAAACCCATGCAGACATGAGGAGAATGTGCAAACTCTACACAGACAGTTGCCCATGTAATGACATTGGAAAGCTTATCTCAACCCCACAAACCAGGCCTTGTTATTAGATAGATCACTGTTCCATACCACCCATTATTAGCCATTAATAGTCCCCATTAATATATATTCACCCTCCCAGCCCACTCATTATTCACTCCTTTGTCTGTCCAACTGTTCTTCTCTGTTTGGGCTCTATCCCCACCTAATATTTGCTCCTTACCCCTCCCCCCACCCTACCTTCTGCACATAAGCTGACATTTTCTTCACTGCCATCAGTTCTGAGGAAGGGTCACTTGACCCGAAACATTAACTCTGATTTCTCTCCACAGATGTTCAGACTTGCTGAGCTTTTCCAGCTGTTTCCATAATTGTTCTAGAGCTTTTGCAGTCTGTTTCCTCTTCCTGGGGCCTTCGTGCAACTGAACTTAAATTATCTCTGCTTCAAATAATCTTACAGGAATTTTACTATACTTCTTTCACTGAGGTAACCTAGTTTTAACATTCTAAATTTATTTCTTCCTTTCTCAGGAGCAACTGCTTTACATATCCAGGTTCAGCCAAGAACCCTCCAAAACTGCCAAACTGAAACCACACAAAAAAAATTGTTCCAAGCTGTGGATGTTTTCCCATCATTAAGAGAGAAAAAAGAACTTCCTGACCTTCTATGCTGGGACATTATGCACAATTATTTATTTTGGGAATATTTTACAAGTGAACAGTTTAACTATAAGCCCATTACTCTGCAGGAAGGTTTTTCTCTCAATATTTTAAAAGAATGATGAAACGTCTGTGAACAAATTTACCAGCTAAGCAAGCAAGTCAACAACCTCATCCACAACCTGAGTTACAAATTTTCTGGAATATCCTGTGTTTCTTGTTAGATGACATCAAAAGTCTCTCTCAACATCAATTTTCCAAGTTAGACACCTAGTAAAAAATATTTTGCTCTTCAATGCTTATGACTAATTTAACTAAATTTATACTTTCACAAAAGCAGATAAGAACAAAAATATTGGGGAAATGCAATAGGTCAGACAGCCATCTCTGAAGAGAGAAACAGAATTAACATCATGGAATACAGGGAGAACTTGCCATTTGGATACAGAACTGGCTCAAAGAGGGTGGTGGTGGAGTTTTGTTTTTCAGACTGGAGGTTTGTGACCAGTGGAGTGCCACAAGGATCGATGCTGGGTCCACTACTTTTCGTCATTTATATAAATGATTTGGATGCGAGCATAAGAGGTATGGTTAGTAAGTTTGCAGATGACACCAAAATTAGAGGTGTAGTGGACAGTGAAGAAGGTTACCTCAAATTACAACAGGATCTGGACCAGATGGGCCAATGGGCTGAGAAGTGGCAGATGGAGTTTAATTCAGATAAATGTGACGTGCTGCATTTTGGGAAAGCAAATCTTAGCAGGACTTATACACTTAATGGTAAGGTCCTAGGGAGTGTTGCTGAACAAAGAGACCTTGGAGTGCAGGTTCATAGCTCCTTGAAAGTGGAGTCGCAGGTAGATAGGATAGTGAAGAAGGTGTTTGGTATGCTATCCTTTATTGGTCAGAGTATTGAGTACAGGAGTTGGGAGGTCATGTTGCGGCTGTACAGGACATTGGTTAGACCACTGTCGGAATATTGTGTGCAATTCTGTTCTTCCTATTGGAAAGATGTTGTGAAACCTGAAAATGTTCAGAAAAAATTTACAAGCATGTTGCCAGGGTTGGAGGATTTGAGCTATAGGGAGAGGTTGAATAGGCTGGGGCTGTTTTCCCTGGAGCGTTGGAGGCTGAGAGGTGACCTTATAGAGGTTTATAAAATCATGAGGGGCATGGATAGGATAAATAGAAAAGTCTTTTCTCTGGGTTGGGGGAGTCCAGAACTAGAAGGCATAGGTTTAGGGTGAGAGGGGAAAGATATAAAAGAGACCTAAGGGGCAACTTTTTCACGTAGAGGGTGGTGGGTGTGTGGAATGAGCTGCCAGAGGAAGTGGTGAAGGCTGGTACAATTGCAACATTTAAAGTGCATCTGGATGGATATATGAATTGTGGAAGGGTTTGGAGGGATATGGGCCAGGTGCTGGCAGATGGGACTGGATTGGGTTGGGATATCTGGTCGGCATGGACGAGTTGGACCGAAGAGTCTGTTTCCATGCTTATACATCTCTCTTACTCTATACCTCTAAATCACAATGGCTACAGAAATACTCACAATGTTGATCATTAAACTCTCAAACACTCACACTACCTGTATGCTACCAAATTCAGAATCCAATCTCAAAATAAATGCTATGAAAATATGTAAAAATCATGCACCTTGCATCAAAATATAATCCAGTACAGACTCAGCCAAGTGGATGAATGGTACAACATGGACATTGATGTATAATAGCGTATGATGTATGTCTGAAGTGTAAGAATTCATAACATAGACCAAAGCACATGGCTGTATTTATTACAATATAGTGCAGAAATATTCATTGCATAGACAGTAACTTGTATTATTGCGCCTATCGTGTAAGAACATCTCTGAATTATTTTCAAGATGAAAAGTGGACCAGACTGTGAGAGACTTTGGCAAGGCACATAGATGCATAACTCAACATAACATAGAACAATGTTTATGTATCTCTTGCCATCTTGCAGCCTAATGGCAAAATGTGTCCATGGTAACATGTATTTTAAAATAAAGTGAATGTTTTCCTAATCTTAAGAAACTCAAAATATTCTTTAGCAGCACAAGAAGACCAAGAATAATGTATCTATATCTTTATGCCTTTTAATAACTTAGAAGTGTGTGTTTGTGTATAGTGGCTGTCATGTAGATATGTGATATAGTCCAAGTTGGGTATATAAATCCCACAACTTTTCTGTCTCATCCTTTCAACTAACTTTGCAGTGAAAAGTTAGAATTTGCTAGATTCACAATGGTTTGTAAAGCTATAAGCCACATTATAGCTGATTTATTTCACTCCTGTATAGAGCTTTAGATAAGTGACCCTTAATCATTGCAAAGATCAAACTGAATGAGAAATGATAACTACAGGATGTTGGCTAGTGTTCTGTTAGAGATTTAGTAAATCATACAAAAAACCTTTTCCGTTTTCATCATAGAAGCTGTGTGCACTGTAAACATCATGAAATAATTAGATTCTGTTTGGCTAAGACATCTCATTGGTTATTGTATGAAGCAGTTTGGTATAGAGCAATGACTAATTATTACGAATACAAATTTGTTTATGAGGTTTGAAACCATGTAACCTGTTGCAATGTAGAGGAGTTAAGTCTAATTGTGATATGCTAATTAGTATATACCATTACAGGAAGTGATGTGATCTTGCTATCTCACAGCTCTCGTGGCAAACTGCAGTAATATGTTTCTTAAATAAAGTGAATGTTTTCCTAATCTCAAGAAACTCAAAATATTCTTTAGCAGCACAAGAAGACCAAGAATAATGTGTGTATATTTTAATGCCTTTTAATAACTTAGATGTACGTGCAACTTTGAATCACTGCCGGAATTCTGTGATCTACCTTCAAAATTACGAAGTGATCGTCACTGCAGGTACCGCTTGGACATTCTGGAGCATAAATATGCATTCACAAAGCCCTCCTCTTTCCCAGAATGTTAATATATAAATGCAGGTTCTTTGTTTTGCACTCAAGTCTGGCAAAATAATGTATGCAGTCATCATGCACAAAACAGTGGTAGCCCAGGATGTGAGCAGCTGTTAATGAAATCTTGCTACAGTCTGTTTTTTGACAAGAGTTACTGCTGCTTTTAATTTGACTCAATTTTGCAAGTCTTTATCCTACTTTATAAGATGTTGTGTACTAAGGGAACTCTGCTTAAATTATACTGCAATTTATTTTTAAATTAAATCTTAAGTTTTCCAGGTGTATGTGATGAATACTGTAATTTCAAAGCTAATCACAGCACTAGTTCAATTGTATACTATGATTGGACTGTTAATAAAAGATGTGGAATAATAATAAAAAAGTGGGGCACAATTGGAAAAGCGCGTGGAATGTCGGTCATTTAATGGTCTGCCCATGTACCTACAGCTATCCTTTTACCAGGTGTGTCAGTACAGAGCTGTCATTTTGGTTGCTGAGTTGTGGTGTGTCATTTATTTAAATAATGCAACAGCATTAACTGTAGTGGATAAAATGTGTGAGATTGTATTCAATGCCTTTTCACAAATATTTTGGTATTAAGTATTTAATATTAGACATTCAAGTTGCACATTTCAAAACCTAGTGCACCGATTTGTTAGCAGTTGTAGGTACTTGAAGGTCCATTCATGGCTTCTCAGGCTCAGTGATAGCATTCTCCACTGAAGCAGAAGATTGTAGGTTCAGGTCCCACATTAGCCATTTTAGCACATGAACAAGACTGACATTTCGGAGCAGTTTTGAAGGATCACTGGATTGTTGGGAATGTCATTTTGAGCCTGAGGTTAAATTAGCATTCTGCCTACACTCTGTGATGGATGTAAAAGACCTGAGGGAACAGCAAAGACAGAGTTTCAAAAAAGAAGAGAAATCATGAACCAATGGTAGAATGAAAATGCTGAGGATTCCCTCAGGGCCCAACACCCTTGGTCTCAAACCAGTGTGGAGTAAGGATGGAACCCTTTTGAGAGACAGGGAAAATAACTGCCTCCAATGGAGCAAACACTTCAAAGAACTCTTAAATCGTGATCCAATCATTGACGATGGCGTAGTTCAGGAAGCCCTCAATTCCCCGTCAGAGATAATCTTGGACTCCCATCTAGTTGGCAGAAGTTGAAGTCTCCATGAAACACCTGAAGAATGGAAAGGCAGCAGGTGTAGATGGGATTTCAGTGGAGATTTTCAAATTTGAAGAAGAGCTTGCCCATCAGTTCAACCTCAACTAGTTGAAATCTAAGAAGTGGGCGGCACGGTGGCACAGTGGTTAGCACTGCTGCTTCACAGCGGCTGAGACCCGGGTTCAATTCCTGCCTCAGGTGACTGACTGTGTGGAGTTTGCACATTCTCCCCGTGTCTGCGTGGGTTTTCTCCGGATGCTCCGGTTTCCTCCCACAGTCCAAAGATGTGCAGTCAGGTGAATAGGCCATGCTAAATTGCCTGTAGTGTTAGGTATGGGCGGGTTGCGCTTCGGCGGGTCGGTGTGGACTTGTTGGGCTGAAGGGCCTGTTTCCAAACTGTAATGTAATCTAATCGAATAAAAAAAGAAAATGACACTGACCTCCCTTGTGGAGCTTCAGTATGTGGATGACAGTATCATCTCTGCTTTCAGAAGAGGACCTTCATTTCTCACCTTAAGGAGTTGCCCATTGTTAGTTGAGGCAGCATCGTAGCCTTCATGCTCATGTCAACCAGATAACCAGGAATGTTAGGGGGAAAGCAAAAACTTGTTATTTAGGGAAAGTCTAATCCCATCATATTCATAGACTTTTAAAATAATTGACATTACATATACTTGTAGGTAGACTGAATTTATAAATGCAACTAAAAAAAGTTAAAGAATTTAGCTAAATTCTTTTAGACAAATGGCTGTAGTTAGTTAATAGAAGCCCCCATCCTATTAGCAGGGGAATTGAAGGACAAATTGTGTAAACACCAAGGAATGAATGACTTATAATGAAGGATATAAACACATAACCTTGTGCTAGAACACCAGAAAACAGACAGCATTGTAAGGGGGCATTTCCACAACATTACTTAGTCATTATGACCTTTGGAAAATAAACAAATCACAGATTCACAAAGTAACAAACAGCACCCACTCAGTATGATGCAGTTGCGAAATGTCTGGGGAGGGGCATAACAGTCAGAGGGAATATGGCAAGCAACCATTGTAACATGGAATAGCCTGTACTTTATTGGGAAAGGTAGAGTGTCACTGAATTCGTATCTGAGCTGTGTTTTAGAGAGCAACTGGGCCCCACGTGAAAGCCAGATTCAGAGTAATCTCTGGCCTATCTCGCACGTGCACAAAAGAGCTCTAAATAAAGATTGTACTGATGAACACAGAACTGGTGTCCCCTCTTTGACATCTCTCCCTAACAGCCTTCATTGAAGCATACTGAAGTATCCGTCTCAGGCTTGACCTCCAGGCCACTCAAATCATTTATGAACCCATCCCAAATCAAGTTCCAATCCATCCCTCCATTAAGATTACTGAAAGACTTTGAAGACCATGACATCCTAACTGAAGATCCTTGTATGTAAGGTGTTACGACACGGGGTAAAATCTCCTGCTTACTGTAAACCAGTAATACAGAAAAGATTTATGCCATGCAGTAAGGTGTGAAACTTTGAGAGGCCAAGAATTATTTAAAGTAAAAATTAACAACTTTATTTCTTAAATTATAACAGAGAATAATTGACTAGTGACTATTTACAAATCCCATCTTCTAACCTATCTTTTACCTTCCCCTTCTCCAATACTAGTCAGATAAAACTCCCAAGTAAGATTTACAAAACAAAACTTCTTATCTCAAAAGCAGGCGGCTTTCAGTTTTCTCTGTATTCCTGTGTTCTGTTCTTTTTGGGGGGTTCTGCTTCACAGGTTGCTGATTGATTAAAGGTACCTTTAAGAGAGCTATTTTTCAGAGAGTCTTTATATACCAGTAGCTCAGCAGTTCTCCTCTTAACTGTTCAATTTTCCCCAGTCTTCTAGCCCCCAAAGCATCGGATTATGTCATTGACTTTGAAGATTGTCAATATACTAAACTCAAACTAGAGTGGAGTTTCTTAATTTTTGGGATATAATTTAAACCGCTTGGCCTAATTCAAATCTGTTTTGTCTTTTCCAGGCAATGAGCTATCCTAGCTTTCGACCCAGTGTTACATTGTTACCTTATTGAGAATGTTTGGTGCTGTCACGTATTTCTTCTAGCTTCTAACTCTCTTAAAGATACAGTACACCCACATCTTCATCACACCTCCCCCTCAATACACCCTCGAAGAAAAATGAACCATTATAATGAAAAGATTGCTTCATTTTTTTTCTCTATTCCTTGAACGCAATACTCTAACATACAGATAACTTTAATATTAGTTCACCTTAACTTATAGAGTCATAGAGCTATAGAGATGTACAGCATGGAAACAGACCCTTCGGTCCAACCTGTCCATGCCGACCAGATATCCCAACCCAATCTAGTCCCACCTGACAGCATCCGGCCCATAGCCCTCCAAACCCTTGCTATTCATATACCCATCCAAATGCCTTTTAAATGTAGCAATTGTACCAGCCTCCACCACTTCCTTTGGCAGCTCATTCCATACACACACCATCCTCTGGGTGAAAATGTTGCCCGAGATCTCTTTTCTATCTTTTCCCTCTCACCCTCAACCTATGCCCTCTAGTTCTGGACTCCCCAACCCCAGGGAAAAGACTTTGCTTATTTATCCTGTCCATGCCCCTCATAATTTTGTAAACCTCTATAAAGTCACCTCTCAGTCTCCGACGCTCCAGGGAAAACAGCCCAAGCCTGTTCAGCCTCTCCCTATAGTTCAAATCCTCCAACCCTGGCAACACCCTAATATATCTCTTCTCAATCCTTTCAAGTTTCGCAACATCTTTCCGATAGGAAGGAGACCAGAATTGCACACAATATTCCAACAGTGGCCTAACCAATGTCCTGTACAGCCACAACATGACCTCCCAACTCCTGTACTCAATACTCTGACCAATGAAGGAAAGCATACCAAAAGCCTTCTTCACTATCCTATCTATCTGCGACTCCACTTTCAAGGAACTATGAACCTGCACTCCAAGGTCTCTTTGTTCAGCAACACTCCCTAGGACCTTACCATTAAGTCTATAAGTCCTGCTAAAATTTGCTTTCCCAAAAATCCATGATGGTTAACAAGTAATGGTCCTCAGTTTTAGTTCTCGGGAGGGGACCTACACAATCAATTATAACTTGTGTGAAAGGTTCTTCAAATGTGGGAATTGGCAGCAAAGGTGCTGGTTTTATTATTGCCTTTGGCTTACCTACCATTTGGCATGTATGACATGATCGGCAGAAGTTAACCACATTCTTGTGCATTCCAAGCCAATCAAAATGTTTTTGTACCTTAGCCTGAGTCTTTCATACCCCTAGCTGACCTCCTACAGGAAGGTCATGTGCTACCCGAAACACCATCTGTTTGTATGCTGCCGGCAACACAACCTATTTGGCCCATTTGTCCTCTGGACTAACCTGCCGTGGTCTCCATTTCTGTCTTAGGATTCTGACTTTCAGATAACCTTGCAGAATGTTCTCTGCCTCCTTTTCAGAGTACGCATCCACATATATCTTTTATCGTCTTGTCTTGCTGTTGCAAGCCCCTTAGTCTTTCAGGAGTAAACACCTCTGTTTGACCTTCTGCCTGTTCAGGTTTATCCTGCACCATTACATCAAAGAGGATATCCACTAACTGAACCTCAACTCCTTCATTTTTTTCCTTTAGTTTTCACTTTGTGCTGTGACTTATGATGGTGGGATCTGATTACCATGCAATCTGGGAAAATACCAGGATATTTCTGTTTTAACTCCACAGTTTCTTGGTCTTTCTTGGGCTTCTCCACAACAAAGGGTGTCACTCCCATCTTGCATCCTGCTAAGTCATTCCCAAAAACAAACTGAATTGCTGAAACTGAAACTCTGTCAATCACTCCCACTGTAACTTCCCCAATCTTGAGTTGGCACTCCAACCTGATCTTATATAGGGGAACGCGATGTCCATTTCTGTCCATCTATTCCACAAATTGCCACACTCTTGGTAACAGATCAGGAAGAGTGCATATTCCCTCATCTCTTACTATCAGTGACTGGTTAGATCTTGTATCTGTCAAAATTATAAGATTAGATTAGATTAGATTACTTACAGTGTGGAAACAGGCCCTTTGGCCCAACAAGTCCACACCGACCCTCTGAAGAGCAACCTACCCAGACCCATTCCCCTACACCTAACACTACGGGCAATTTAGCATGGCCAATTCACCTAACCTGCACATCTTTGGACTGTGGGAGGAACCCACACAGACATGGTGAGAATGTGCAAAATCCACACAGACAGTTGCCCGAGGCAGGAATTGAACCTGGGTGCATGGCGGTGTGAGGCAGCAGTGCTAACCACTGTGTCACCGTGCTGCCCTAAACTTCTTGTCCTTCTCCCCCAGTTCTTGCTGAGTAAACTTTACCCACAGAGGTGAATTCTTTGTAGATATCAGGTACTAACTCTATATCCAGTCCTTGCCTAGGCTGTGCACTCTCCTGCAGCTCCTCAGCTCTTCTTGGGGTCTCCTTTACTAACTTCACTAATACCAGTGACTTAGCTTCTTTTCCCACATCTTTTCCCACACTGCCTTTCTTTAACAGCCAGCACAGTGTATTTACACGTCCCAGGCAGCAAAAACACCTTTTCCCAGTGCCCTTCTGAAACCACCGGCACTGTAATTTTCTGTGTCCCACTCCATTACAGTGAAAATACCCGAGGCCTTTTACCCAAGCATGGGAGACCCTCATTCAAAAGAAACTGACTTGGAAAAAACACTTAAATGGAGGAATATGTTTCTTTGAGAGCACCTGTTGGCAAAAGGAACCAGAGGAAGGAATGCCAATGATCTTAAGGCCAAGGACAAATTCCACCTCCAGGAAACACCTGCCAACTGTGGATCGGAGTTGCAGCTCTAGGATCGGGCTCATCAGTCACGTAAGGCCCCAAAGAACCCATGAGCAGTGACAGAATTTTCTAGACGGGCAATCATACTCACCAGCGAGTGATTGCTCAAGACAAAAAGATCTGAGGGCAGACTTAGAAGAAGCGGTGGAGTTCTCCCCATCGTGCTGGCCAACATTTATCTTTTGAATCAGATCGCCTAGTTGTTTATCACATGGCTGTTTACACACAAGATTCCCATTAATCGCTATGATTGTATTTGTTTGACTACACTTAAGTGACTACAGTTAAAGCATTTCACTGCCAAGAGAGTTCACTTAGATATCCTGAACTCATGAAAACTACCTTATGAAGTCTTTTCCTTATACCTTGTTCGGTTACTAAGAATGTGTTAAGTATAGGTTGGATATATCCCCAGTCTTGACACCCTTCAGTTGGTTGTTTGCAGATATGTGTTCCCTTAGTCAGGTTTAAGATCTATATGATGGGAGGGGAGAGATATGATATATGATGGGAGGGAAAATTGTAGCATGATAGCACATATTGTTGTCCAAAATTAAGGACATAAAGACAAAAGCTAATATTGAAAGCAGTATATTTAAAAAAAAACATTTCTGTCTGTGTCTATAAAAATGCATGTGTATTTCTGGATAAGAGAGGATGTTCTAAATCCACATGTGAAGAACATGTTATTTTAGAAGTCACAATAATTCACTACGTCTCTGAAATAGCCATTGCTATGCATTTTTCATAAGTATGAAATTGATCTGGGAAACTGTGCACTTAATGGTGAGTAAATTTTAATTAATAGCATTATCATTAAATTTAAACTAATTGCCTTCTCAGTATGCCAGAGAAATTCAATTTAATTCAAATGAATTGGATCCAGAGAGCATAATTTATTTCTTCAAGTGTCTAACACCAGATTGAGGAAATGTCTGCAGCATGCATTCCAGGATTTTTTGGAGATAAGAGGGTGAGTTGGACTGGTTTAAATTTGTGCATCCAGATGGTAGCCAGGCCCTGCCTTAGCTGTCAGGAGATACTGGCCAGAGTTAACAGTCGAAGAGCAGCATTATGATATGACATTTCTAGTTGGTTGCATTTCCTTTTTTTTTAAAAAAAAGTCATCATTAATGAACATATTAACAGAAACAGTATTGACTGTTCTCTAAATCATGTTTAAGTACATTTAATAGAGGAATGGATAGAATGTGAAGAGAATTTGATGCAGTGACTGTTTTTAATGACTGTGGTTTCTGTAAGTGTAAGACATTAAGTACTTACAGTTAGAAACAAACAATTTGTTGAAGTTTAAAACAGTTTAAAATAGGTAAATTGTTAGCTGGGTTTTACAGTGGGATGGACTCCCCCCTGAACTGTGTCGTCAGCTAGCACCATTCTGTCCAGAAACCCAGCTGCATTCCCAGTGGTAATATATTGGGGACAACCTTAACTGGGTCAAAGTGTGACTTCCCTGATCTGGGAGGAAGTCTCATCCTAACAGAGGCCGAATACTCTGATAGATGACAGCTCTGTAATCCTAGTAGCACCAGGATTGAATCGTGGCCATTGCTTAAACTAAAGGTAGTCCACAAAGATGAAGAGGAGATGGACCCTAGACTTGTATTGGATATATCAGTGAAGTCGATCAGTTCTGCTTGTTAGACCCCTGCAAGTGAAATGTGGAAGGCAAGGAGTGTGCCAAATTTTATTGCCCAGATGGGGTGAGATAAGGGGGTACAATTTTGGGAGGGGAAGGGTGGGATGGTTGTGGAGTTGCTACTGAAGAGCACAGAAGATTTCTTCAAAGAAATGAAGATCCCAGGCTACCCTCTTTTGCCTCCGCTTTCCCCAGCAGTGTATAAATTGTGACGGAAGGGGAATTAGGTCCTTAAATTTATAACCTTTGAATGGAGAAGTCAAAGCAAGTCAAAGCCATGCAGCAGAGTGGTGCTTTGGGTAAAGTCAAGCAGAACATCAGGAAGTGACTGAAAGTTTAATAGCAAAAACAGGCCTTATGTGACTAAGGCCTCATTAGGGCAAAATAATAAAAAATAAAAGATGCTATATTAAATGGAAGACACTATATATAAGTCGATGAATGAAAGACACCGAGTTAAACAGGTTTGGTCCAGTTGCCATTACTGACACATAGTTGCAGGGTCACCGAGGTTGTGACTAAACACAAGATGAACAAAATGGCAACCAGGCGTTGGGTAACCCTGATTAAGAATGAATGTGATAAAGGCAGCAGGGAGCAAATATCTTAATTCAAAAAAAGTCACAGTATAGAATCTATGTGGGTGGAGTGAGGAAGTAACAAGTGGTGGGAATGGTTTATAAGCAATAATCATAGTGTTGGACTGTCCTTAAATAAAGGAGCATTCAGCACATGTAATGCAATAATCTTGATGAACTATAATCTTTCAAGTGGTCTTGACTAATATTTTAAGGAACAAGTAATAGAGCAGGCTATTTTACATTTAGTAGGGTAAAAACAATGACTGCAGATGCTGAAAACCAAATACTGGATTAGTGGTGCTGGAAGAGCACAGCAGTTCAGGCAGCATCCAACGAGCAGCGAAATCGACGTTTCGGGCAAAAGCCCTTCATCAGGAATAAAGGCAGTGAGCCTGAAGCGTGGAGAGATAAGCTAGAGGAGGGTGGGGGTGGGGAGAGAGTAGCATAGAGTACAATGGGTGAGTGGGGGAGGAGATGAAGGTGATAGGTCAAGGAGGAGAGGGTGGAGTGGATAGGTGGAAAAGAAGATAAGCAGGTCGGACAAGTCCGGACAAGTCAAGGAGACCGTTACTGAGCTGGAAGTTTGAAACTAGGATGAGGTGGGGGAAGGGGAAATGAGGAAGCTGTTGAAGTCCACATTGATGCCCTGGGGTTGAAGTGTTCCAAGGCGGAAGATGAGGCGTTCTTCCTCCAGGCGTCTGGTGGTGAGGGAGCGGCGGTGAAGGAGGCCCAGGACCTCCATGACCTCGGCAGAGTGGGAGGGGTAGTTGAAATGTTGGGCCACGGGGCGGTTTGGTTGATTGGTGCGGGTGTCTCGGAGATGTTCCCTAAAGCGCTCTGCTAGGAGGCACCCAGTCTCCCCAATGTAGAGGAGACCACATCGGGAGCAACGGATACAATAAATGATATTGGTGGATGTGTAAGTGAAACTTTGATGGATGTGGAAGGCTCCTTTAGGGCCTTGGATAGAGGTGAGGGAGGAGGTGTGGGCACAGGTTTTACAGTTCCTGCAGTGGCAGGGGAAAGTGCCAGAATGGGAGGGTGGGTCGTAGGGGGGTGTGGACCTGACCAGGTAGTCACGGAGGTAACGGTCTTTGCGGAAGGCGGAAAGGGGTGGGGAGGGAAATACATCCCTGGTGGTGGGGTCTTTTTGAAGGTGGCGGAAATGTCGGCGGATGATTTGGTTGATGCGAAGGTTTGTAGGGTGGAAGGTGAGCACCAGGGGCGTTCTGTCCTTGTTATGGTTGGAGGGGTGGGGTCTGAGGGCGGAGGTGCGGGATGTGGACGAGATGCGTTGGAGGGCATCTTTAACCACGTGGGAAGGGAAATTGCGGTCTCTAAAGAAGGAGGCCATCTGGTGTGTCCTATGGTGGAACTGGTCCTCCTGGGAGCAGATACGGTGGAGTGCTGTGTAGTGACGTAAAAATAATTGGTAATCTTATTGCAAAGAATAATCTGGGGATCATGTACAATTTATTTCAAGATTGAGTCTGTTATGGTCTCGATAAAGATTGATAACTTTCAAAAGGCGATTACAATTCCTGTTGACCGACTCAAAAGAAATTACAGGACAGCAATTCAAGTTGTTACACATTTACTTTAGCAAGTAAACTAAAAACAACATCAATTAGACATTTCTTAGAGGTAAGTGATACTCAAAGCTATATTTTAAAAGGCCCTTGTTAATGTTTGAATGATAGACTCAGGAGAAACTCTCTATCATAATGTTTTTACACTCTAGATTTGATGTTCTTGAAAATCAGACATTACATTGTATTGAAAGGTCAGTATCCTAATGACAATCATGATCAGATTTTGACTATGGTTGACAATTGTCTTTCATGGTTTCAGGTTTTTCTAATGTTCAGATCTGTGAAGCAAGTCTTAGGCAGTCATACAAACAAATTGTTGTCCTCCTCTTTAAATGCAGGATTATTTTAAAGTTTATTCCCACAATTTAAATTTTATGTTCGTATCCAGGTTTAACTGCGCCTCCTACATTCAGTTCATTCTTCAGTAAATAAAATCCTCAGCTGCTTGAAGAACTTCATTAAAGTTACATCAGTGATCAGATCAAAGATCATGATGCTCTTTCTTCAGTTAGTTTGCATTCTTTTAATTGCTTTTGTTCTTGTTTTCCTACTCAGTATGAACTTCTTCTAACTCTTTTCTTGAATGACTGCTTTGACATTTTGAGGTTTTAATTTGCATTCAATAACACGGAATTCTTTCTTATAGTTCCATGATATCAGTATTCGTTACAACTGAGTCATTTGGTTTGAAAGAGCTGCTTCCCTTTGTTCCATCAGTTTTGATTGATACTACTGTCTGTGTTGATATCTCTTGCTTAAGATCTGCCTGCAAGTTTAATTCAGATAGCTGCAATTCCTCTCCAACTGCCATTTCTGTCAATTTGATTTTCCACTGGTGCTTTAGCATTGGTAGTCTGAGCTTTTGACTCACTTTTGGTTGAAATGTTAATTTTCACATTAAGAATACAGATAAAGATGTTTGCATGTTATTTGATTTCCCCTGTACATTTTCAAGTTCAACATCTTTACTGAACTTCTCTGACATAACTGGAGAAAGCAGCATTTTGTTTCCAGTGAGGACATTTTCCAGGATAAAATTAACACCACCAAGAAATAATTTTAATGTAATTAAACTACTGGAAATTAAATTTTTGATTAACTTCATTCGTATTCACCTCATCGCCTTCGTTTAAACATTTTTAAAAAGGGATTTTTAGATACCACATTCAGTAATTGTACTGAGTCTATACCTCCCAAGAATATTAATATGTTTGCCTGCTTTACCAGACAATAATGTGACAACTACACTTTTGAATTACAGTTTTCATAATTCTTCATGCTCTGTCTTTCCAACAGTAAATATATTTGAAGCTAGTAGTTTGTCACAAACTCCCCCATTGACACAGTATTTCCTGATGCCATGCTATGCTCTCTTACAAATGTCTAGGTTGTACATTTTAATTTCGAACAATCTGCCTTGACAAGACCCCCTTAAGACAAAAAGAATGTCGGTCCCCTTCAACCATACTTCTCCTCCATACTGAATTTTTGCTACTGTGACGATATCTGTCTTTTTCTTTTCTTCGTCATAGTGAACAGAACACTGGTTACAATCAGCTCTCTCGCCTCTCCCATTATCTGTGTGGGTCTGAAAACAATGTTCTGCTGCTCCTCACATGTTTGTGGGACAATTTGTAGTCATCAACCATTGTTGTAGCTACCCTAGTCATTCAAATTCTTCTAGGTTGGACCATATTCCCAAAGGGACACTTTTTAAGTTCTTTCATTAATCTTCTCTCAAACGCTTTCAAAATCTTACTTAATCTTCATAGCTCTCTACCACCTATTGAATATCATTTCCTTTTCCCTTGTAAATTCCACTAGGTGTTTGAGCCTGCCTTTGCTTAAATTTCTAAACTCTTGTCTGGATGGTTTGGACACTAAGTTGCTTCCTTACATTGCTGTTTTTTTTAAAAACTCTTTTATTCACTGTGGGATATGGGCGTTGCTGGCAGGGCCAGGATTTATTACCCTTGAGAAGGTGGTGGTGAGCTGCCTTCATTGACCAGCTGCAGCCAAATGCTGTCTAATTTTGTAGCAATTTTATTAAAATAATGCAAAATACATTTCAACTCCTTCATCAACTAATGTTGGCACTCCATGAATATTTCTTCCTCAATCCAAGCCATCATATGATCGAGACGTTTCTTTTGTTGATATCAATTTGCCTCAATTTCTATCCGTCTCTGGAATTTGAGGTTAGTGTTTTCTCATTTTTCTTCTCTCCTTCTCTGTGAAATTCAAGTTCAAGTTTTGCATTTTTTTTTTGCTTTCTCTTTTTCCCCTTTCTTTCCCTTTTGAAGTTCAGGTTACTGAATTTGTGACTGAATTCTAGCTAACTCATGTCTGAAAATTGGTGTTTTCTTAGATTATGTTTTGACATTGTGTCTTTGATTTCAGATGAGGTGAAGAGTAGCATATGTCCTGTACGAAGGTTTGTCAACCAACAGGCCTATATGGTGTTGCTGATAAAGATTAAAGATGCCTGAGTTGCTTTGCTGGAAAGAAGGAAGTAAAGCAAAAGAGGGAAAATTACAGACCAATTAGCCTAATCTTGGTTAAAAGCAAATTACTGCGGAAGCTTTGACAAAGGGTCAGTTAGACTCGAAATGTCAGCTCTTTTCTCTCCTTACAGATGCTGCCAGACCTGCTGAGATTTTCCAGCATTTTCTCTTTCGGTTTCAGCCTAATCTTGGTCATGGGTAAGATCCTGGAATCCATTGCGAAAGATGGGATTTCTGAATACTTGGAGTGTACGGTAAAATAGGGAAAAGTTAGCATGGTTTCCTCAAAAGGGGATCATGCCTGACAAATCTGCTAGAATTCTTTTTTGAGGAAGTAACAAGCAAGTTAGACCAAGGAGAGCCAATGGATGTTATTTACCTGGACTTCAAAAAGGCCTTTGACAAAGTTCCGCCCAGGAGGCTGCTGAGTATGATTGGGGCCCATGGTGTCAGAGGCATGATAGAAGCTTGGCTATCTGGCTGGCAGCAAAGAAAGGCGATAAAAAGGTCCTCCTCAAGATGGCAGCTGTTGACAGATGTTATTCCACAAGGGTCAGTGTTGGGACCACAATTTTTCACTTTATACATTAACGATCTAGAAGAAGGAACTGAGGGCATTCTGGTTAACTTTGCAGATGATACAAAGATAGGTAGAAGGACAGGTAGTATTGAGGAGTGGGGGAGGCTGCAGAAGGATTTGGAGAGGTCAGGAGAACAGGCAAAGAAGTGGCAAGTGGAGTACAATGTGGGTAAGTGTGAGGTCATGCACTTTGGTATGAAGAATAGAGGCATGGACTATTTTCCAAATAGACAGAAAATTTAGAAGTCTGAAGTGCAAAGAGACTTGGGAGTTCTAGTCCAGGATTGTCTCAAGGTAAACTTGCAGATTGACTCAGTGGTTAGGAAGGCAAATGCAATGATGGCATTTATTTTGCGAGGATTTGAATATAAAAGCAGGGATGTACTACTGAGGCTCTACAATTCTCTAGTCAGACCACATTTGGAGTATTATGGACAGTTTGGGCCCTATAATCTCAGGAAGGATGTACTGACCCTGGAGCCTGTTTAGAAGAGGTTCAAGAGAATGGTCCCAAGAATGAAAAGCTTAACATATGAGGAACGTTTGAGGAGTCTGGGTCTATGCTCGATGGAGTTTAGAAGGATGAGGAGGGATTTATTTGAAACATACAGAATACCGAATGGCCGAGACAGAGTTTCCATTGAGGAAGATGTTTCCATTGGTAGGAGAGACTAGTACCCAACGGCACAGCCTTGGAGTAAAGGCAAGACCCTTTAGAATGGAGATAAGGAGAAACTTCTTCAGCCAGAGAATGGTGAATCTATGGAATACATTGCCACAGAAGGCTTTGAAGCCAGGTCATTGATTATATTGAAGACTGAATGAGATAGGTTTTTGGAGATCAAAGGTTATGGTGAGAAAGGGGAGAATGGTGGTGAGAAACTAATCAGCCATAATTGGATGGTGGAGTGGACTCACTGGGCGAACTGGCCTAATTTCTTCTCTTATACAGGTATAGACAGGAGAGATCAAGTGAATCTTTAGAATATTATAAAGGCAGTAGGAATATACTTCACTGGGAAATCCAGAGGGCTAAAAGGGGACATAAGATAGCTTTGGTGAATAGGGTTAAGGAAAATCCAAAGGGTTTTTACAAATACATTAAGGACAAAAGGGTAACTAGGGAGAGAAAAGGGCCCCTCAAAGATCAGCAAGGCAGACGAGGTGTGGAGCCGCAGGAGATGGACGCAATACTAAACAGGGTTTTTGCATCAGTGTTTACTGTGGAGAAGGACATGGAAGATATAGAATGTAGGGAAATTTGCGGTGACGTCTTGAAAATATCAAAGAGAGGAAGTGCTGGATGTCTTAAAATGGATAAAAATGAATAAATCCCCAGGACCTGATCAGGAGTACCCTAGAACTCTGTGGGAAGCTAGGGAAGTAATTGCTGGGCCTCTTACTTAGATGTTTGTATTATTGATCGTCACAAGTGGAAGACTGGAGGTTGGCTAATGTGGTGCCGCTTTTTAAGAAGGTGGAAAGGACAAGCCAGGGAACTATAGACCAGTGAGCCTGATGTCGGTGGTGGGCAAGTTGTTGGAGGGAATCCTGAGGGATAGGATTTACATGTATTTGTAAAGGCAAGGACTGATTAGGGACAGTCAGCATGGTTTTGTGTGGGGGAAATCATGTCTCACAAACGCAATTGAGTTTTTTGAAGAAGTAACCAAGAGGATTGTTGAGGGCAGAGCAGTGGACATGATCTAAATGGACTTCAGTAAGGCGTTCGACAAGGTTCCCCATGGGAGACTGGTTAGCAAGGTTAGATCTCATAGAATACAGCAAGAACTAGCCATTTGGATACAGAACTGGCTCGAAGATAGAGGACAGAGGGTGGTGGTAGAGGGTTGCTTTTCAGACTGGAGACCTGTGACCAGTGGATTGCCACAAGGATCGATGCTGGGTCCACTACTTTTTGTCATTTATATAAATGATTTGGATGTGAACATAGGAGGTATAATTAGTAAGATTGCAGATGACACCAAAATTGGAGATGTAGTGGAGAGCAAAGAAGGTTACTTCAGAGTACAAAAGGTTCTTGATCAGATGGGCAAATGGGCTGAGAAGTAGTAGATAGAGTTTAATTCAGATAAATGTGAGTAGCTGCATTTTGGAAATACAGATCCTATCAGGACTTATATACTTAATTGTAAGGTCCTCAGGAGTGTTGCTGAACAAAGAGACCTTGGAGTGCAGGTTCATAGTTCCTTGAAAATAGAGTCACAGGTAGATAGAATAGTGAAGAAGGCATTTGGTAGGCTTTCTTTTATTGGCCAGAGCACTGAGTGTAGGAGTTGGGAGGTCATATTGCGGCTGTACAGGACATTGCTTAGGCTACTTTTGGAATATTGCATGCATCCTGGTCTCCTTCCTATTGGACTGATGTTGTGAAACGTGAGGGGGTTCAGAAGAGATATATAAGGATGTTGCCAGGGTTGGAGGATTTGAGCTATAGCGAGAGGCTGAACAGGCTGGGGCTTTTTTTCCCTGGAGCGTCAGAGGCTGAGGGGTGACCTTATAGTGGTTTATAAAATCATGAGGGGCATGGATAGGATAAATAGACAAGGTTGTTTCCCTGGGGTGGGGGAGTCCAGAACTAGAGGGCATAGGTTTAGGGTGAGAGGGGAAAAATATAAAGGGGACCTAAGGAGCAACGTTGTCATGCAAAATGTGGTGCGTGTATGGAATGAGCTGCCAGAGGAAGTGGTGAAGGCTAGTACAATTACAGCATTTAAAAGCATCTGCATGGGTATATGAATAGGAAGGGTTTAGAAGGATATGAGCCAAGTGCTGGCAAATGGAACTAGATTAGGTTAGGATATCTGGTCAGCGTGGATGAATTGGACTGAAGGCTGTGCTGTACATGTCTATGACTGTATGTCTTATGGTGTTATGGATGTGGTGTTCACATGTGAAGATATTGGCAACATCGCGTGTGCTTACACTGGTTAGACTGGTAACTTCAAATCCAGAAAGTTGCTGAGAATGTCATTGTGTTTAGAGATTAGTTAAAGAGCCTTCTGAGTTCATGAAATACAGTAGTTTTTGGGGAGTGTTAGAGTTGTACAGCATGGACTTTGGTCCAACTTTCTCATTCCTAAAGAAGGACTTATGCCCGAATTGTCGATTCTCCTGCTCCTTGGATGCTGCCTGACCTGCTGTGCTTTTCCAGCAACACATTTTTCAGCTCTGATCTCTAGCATCTGCAGTCTTCACTTTCTCCAACACATCCATGCTGACCAGCTATCCTAAATAAGTGATATTAATTCTGAGTTCTGAGGAAGGGTCACAGGACCCACAACGGTAACTCCGATTTCTCTTTACAGATGTTGCTAGACATGCTGAGCTTTTCCAGTAACTTCTGTTTTTGATCCTAAATAAATCTAGTCCCATTTGCCAGTATTTGGCCATATCCCTCTAAACTCTTCGTATTCATATACCCATCTAGATGCCTTTTAAATAATGCAATTATACTAGTCGACACCAGCACCTCTGGCAGTTCATTCCATGCACGCACCACCTTCTGTGTGAAAAAGTTGCTCCTTGGCTCCCTTTGACATCTTTCCCGTCTCACTTTAAACCTATGCCCTCTAGTTTTGGACTCTCCTCTCCTGGGGAAAAGACCTTGATTATCCTTTTCCATGCCCCTTATTATTTTATAAATGTCTATCAGATGACCCCTCAGTTTCCAACGTTCCATGGAGAAAAGCCCCAGCCTGTTCAGCTCCTCCCTATAGCTCAAACCCTCTAAACTTGGCATCATCCTTGTAAATCTATTCTGCACTATATCAAGTTTAACAACATCTTTTCTATAGCAGGGAGACCAGAACTGAACATACTATTCCAAAGCTGGCCTAATGAATGTCCCGTACAGCTGCAACATGACCTCCCAATACCTATACGCCATGTACTGACCAATGAAGGCAAGTGTACCAAACGCCACCTTCACTTTTCACTCCTTTCTTCTTTGGATTAGCATTACCGGCAACTTCGTTGATGTACAAGGTACATGATTAAAGAGGTGCATGGAAAAGCCTTTCTTGGTTTAGTTTTGTACCCAAGTAGGGGATATTCTTGTGGGCAGAAACCTTTACCCAAATCCAGTATAGTAAGTGTATTGAGAAACACGTATCAGCTGAGCTTTTGTTTTTGAATGTTTCATAGTACAGTATTTTTTGATTTCCAAATGGCTGCCAATGTCTATTTAAAAATAAGACTCTAGAGTTCCCTTCACAAGGTGAATTGTTTGTTAGTTTTTGATTTTCAAAAACATATGAATTTAGTTACCTTCAAATCTTTTCTGATGCAGATTTGCTCAAAGTTCTAAATAATATAAATCTCTGCTGAAAATGTGTTGCTGGAAAAGTGCAGCAGGTCAGGCAGCATCCAAGGAGCAGGAGAATCGACGTTTCAGGCATGAGCCCTTCTTCAGGAATCCTTTTCCAGCAACACATTTTCAGCTCTGATCTCCAGTATCTGCAGTCCTCACTTTCTCCCAATATAAATCTCTGCTCAATTTAAGCAAATATGGTTTGACAGGTAATAATCTAAAGGAAAAAGGAGAGAAGAGTTATGGTTACCAGAAACAGTATCAATAAACTGCATCCTTAAACAGAATAGCAGGTTGGGATTGGTAGTGTGATTGATCCCATTTCAGAAACGCTCCCCTCTGTACATAAGTTGATTCAAAAATGCAATTGGACTTGAGTTACTTGTCTTTTAAAGTCTCATTTAGTCCATTAGAAACTTTATATTCCTAAACCAAGTTTTTCACTCCTGTCAGCATGAGTGATCCTTAATCTCTTTCAAAGTAATTCAGATCATTAGAAAAATAACAAATCCTGGTGCCTGTTTGTAAAATCAAACAGACCTTTACAGCTGGTTTTGTCACTTAACTCAGTTGTATGAATTGAAGCTTTGTAATGAACTCGCAGGGCAACTTCGACATATTTACAGTGTAATGTGGTTGGGCCGAATTGCTTATTTGTGAAATATATTGTCTCTTTGGTGGTACAGTAAAAAAACACAACAATCGTGTGCATTGTTCCCAATTCTGCTAAGTAGAGAAGAATTTATGGAATTGGATAATAATGTAAGCATGCAGCTGTCTCTTTATCATGTGTAAATTAGGCGCCTTTTGAGGTGTGGTGACTTTAAAATAAGGATTACTTGTGGATAATGAGATAAGATAACTCCGCCTTCAGATATCTACCACAGAGGGAGCTATCTGTGCTTAATATGTAAGGGTAGAGTCAAACATTTTTGTGGTTTCAGTCATACTTCTGTAGGTGTTTATAGAATTGTTTCAAAGCTGTACAGGAGGGGGAGAAAATGATCCCATTGCAGTTGGGATGTCAGTCAAACAGATGGGCAAGTTTTGAGAGCGAGAGTTAAATCAAGTGGAACAACCACTGGACAGCCAGTTATGAACCAGCAATACATTGCGGACAGCTCCAGTGCAGTCATTTCTGGTTTGTGACTTTTTAAAACATTATATGTGATGTTTATTTTCTTTGTAAATGAGTGGAATTGCAAAATGCTGCAATTTTTTTATTATTTTGCTTTACTCTGTAAAATGTTTTATACTGAATTTTCACAGTCTAGAGAATTATTCGATATTCTACTGTTAGGGAACAATGGTTACTGGAAATTATTATTAGAAATTCAGGCAAACAATCGCATTCTACTATAGCAGAACAAGGAACTCGGTGCAGCCTTTGCCTGAATTTGCACTAAACCATTGCCTTGAGCAAAGAGTGCCCAAGTGCAGGTAGTGTAACATCAGAAAATTATACTGAGCATTTTTCAGGCAACAGGCAAGACCATGATTGGGCGCAACTGTAGGGCTTAACATTTTTGTACTTCCAGGTGCCAAGAGCAATCTGGCAGATCTGTCTAATTTTGCAGTGCTGCAAACTATGGATTTATGAATTCTAATCAAACAAAAGTAGAAGCAACCTCTAATGGCAGAATTGAGTACAGCAACAGAACAATTTACATTTTCCATTGGTTTCTAATTGTTTAAAATGCCAAGTTCATCAAACGTGGATACAGAAATAATGTAACTGCCAATCATCAAGTCAGTACATTGAATTTGTTAAGCCCGAGTGCATGTATATGCATTCGCTGATCACGATTCCCATACAAGCTCATGATCTTATTGTTACTCTGCAAAAAAAGTAGTGAGAAGAAACCACCTACTTTCTAGCAGAGATGGAAGGAAGAAAAACAGTTCAACCTAATCTATTCATCTTTATCACTCTGTATGAGTTTGAACAGAGCTCATCTCGGAATCCAACCATTTGAGGTAGATAATGTATGACATACTTGCTGCACTTTATTAAAAATAACTAATGTTTACTGTTTGAGATTGGAATGTGCTGTCCTGATAAACCTGTGGCTTGCATCCCGTAATTTACTTCTCTATTTATAAACACTATCACTACTAACTTGTGTAGTCAGTTTATTATGACAGTAATGGAGAATTTCAGTAACTCTTAGAACTGTTACAAATATATATAGTTTCTGATTGCTTTCGGACTCCGGTATCTCCAAAGGACTTTTGAGACTAAAGGCTCCCTTTGAAACAGTTCCAAACCTGCATCATACTCAATACAAGCGAACAATGTTTAGAAATAGTTTACATTTTAAAAGCTCCTCCCTTTTTTGTTTTGCCTCGCTCCCATACTGTCAAAGTGTACTTTGAAGTAATTAATAGCAGTTTGAAAGACACAGTATTTATTCTGTGTGAGAACAGGCTCTGTTCAGACGTTCTGGCACCATTGTCTGAATAAGTATTCTAAAGTAGCTTGTCTATTTGGATAATGTAGTGGCAGATTCTGCTGTTCTAAGCTTGCAGCTGAGACTAAAATGAGCATTCTCCTCTCAGAAGACTTCAGCATAAGGTACTATGTAATACCATGCTTCTTAAGGAACTTCGTAACCTGAATTTTTGATTCATGTTACCATAAATCTGTTTATGATTGTATTAGAAATGCATTTGAAATTAATTTGAAAATGAATATTTTTTGCTTTTCATACTTTTAACATTTTAACGTTAATTTATTTGTAAAATGATGCAGGACAGTCCCAAACCAGTACTTAATGTACATTGAGAAAAATGACAGTCATTTGATGTTGGAGACTGTCTGATTGATTTCCATATCTCTGGATCATGGAAGGCCAAGTAAACAGCTATTATTTGTGTTCATGATCAGTACTGAGTTAGTTTTACCATTATTTGGTAATGTTCACGTGTTGAAGCTTGGTAAAGATAGAATTGGGTTCAACTGTGATGCATCTGATGTTCTGGCACCATTGTCTGAATAAGTATTCTAAAGTAGCTTGTCTATTTGGATAATGTAGTGGCAGATTCTGCTGCTGTAGTGGCAGAGTCAGCGTCTGCCTGCGCTCAACGTTGACTCATGGTAAAACAATTACACTTTGGACAAAGTAATAGATCAAGAGGTAGGCATTCACTTTGAAGCATGATCCAAGATGATCCAAATTTTTCATTGGAGGAAGTGACAAAATCGGAGGGTAAAATTTTCTGGTTGTTTCTTGGTAAATGTGACAGTGGCTGTGTATCCAACTTGATAAAGGGCATTTGTAAATGTAATTCTAACAGGCGATGAAAGATTAATTGAGTTCTGTTGCCTAGAGATGAATAACTAATATAACGTGGTTCTTGTATTGAGACAAAACTTAATCTTTCCTTGCAATTGACAGTGCATTCCAATTAAGTGTTAAAGTGCTAGCCTACCCTATCAGAGTTTTTCTGCACTTTATTATCGGAGAGCTTTGTTCAACTTATTCCCTGTCCTGAATTTCTCGGCTGCTTATTGATGTTTCAGTATAAAATTCAGAATGGCAGTTTTTTTTATAAAGGAAGTCCCTGAGGTCTTTCAAGAGTTTGATATATTGTTGGAAGTAGACAAAATAAAATGGACCCCTCTTTTTTTTTTAAAGGGGGTGCAGATACTTTGAATGGGGTCCTTGTCAATCCCAGCTCTTGTTTAAGACTTGAGGCTATTGTTGTCTTTGCTGGCTGAAGGCTGATGGCTTTACTGTCCTTGGTTCCAAGTCTGTTGAGCAGTGTCTATTTGTCCATTCACACTCCACTGGGGGGGGGGCTCAATAATAGGCTTATTAGGTTTACCATTCGCATTCAATGGGACCTTGAAGGAGGTCGAAAGCAGCCAATCACTTTACAAACTCTGTGAATAGATTATGGTTCTATTCAAAAACATAACTGGCGTGAAGGATCCCTCAAGCTTGCTGTGATAAGCTTTTCCCTCAAAATATCCCATAATGGAATTGTTTACTATGATCATTGTTTTTATATTCTTTGTTGCAAACACTCCTTTTTATTTTTCCACATTGTGTAATTGCTATCCTTTTAAGAAAAGCAAGACATTACTTTATTGGTAAGTCATTTAGCCAAATGAGCTGCTGTTGATTGATTGCTGTTCTTTCAGCCTAAAGGAGTATACTCCCTGAATTGCTGTTAAAGGAGAAAAAAAAATGCCGTCTATCTTGTCGTGGTGTAATCAAAATGCTGCTTTCTAAAGTACGAATAGGTAGATGTTAGTGAATGTGCCAGGGTCCCATTTCTTGTGTCTGCATTCATTCTGAATGCAGCAGCTACTAATCTTGGAAATGTTTGCTCATGTTGTAGGGAGTAAACTGAATTGGGGGACATGCCAACAAACTGTACGCCAAATTCTACATGCTGTGAACCAGAGGAGTTACAGCCTGGCCCGCAGAGTTAAACATTACTGAAAGCTGATTTGATTGGCAGAGTCCGTTCGCTATGTTTGTTTGATGGAGCTCCGTTCAGGAACAGGTTCAGATTACAAAAAAGGGGAGTGACCAAAGAGGGGAGAGAGGGGGGAAGAAAAGATTTACAGGCATCACAAGGCTTTTGAGTTTGCAGCGAACTTGTGAATGAAGTGTATCCAGCAGAACCAGGGCTGCAGTGTCTGCTTTTATCCTGTAACGTTGGCGTCTTTGTTTTCTCACAGACACACCAGCAAGACGATTTTAATCGCTTGTGATTTAAATTCCTCTTTAATCAGGAAAGAAGTTGCTTAGAGAAATGGACACTCTTTGAAAATGCGAGAGCCGCATGTTGGATGTGTGTTTTTGGGTCATGTTTTCACTGATCCCAAATAATCGAGTTTTCCTCAGAAACTTATGGCAGTTGGATCTAAGTAGTCCAGGCACAGCTTTGTTTCTAGAGGACTACCCAAGGGACCCCGCATTCCTTACTTTAATTCATCTTGTGCGCTCGCCTGCTGCGGGGAGCGTGGGTCATATTCTTGCTGTGGTAGTGAAGGTAATTCTACCAAGTAGTGTTGGATTCCAGACAATTATTGTATGCCAAAAAGTTGCACTTGAATGTAATCTGTTGAAATCAAAAAAATTCTTATTTCGTGTTTTATTTGAATGCTACATTTTAGTGGCCGTCAGGGACAGAAAAAGGAAAACGAGCTCAGGCTGAAAAATAATGAAATGTCTGTGTGTGTGTGATAGTTTATTTGAAGTTAAATTACATTAGTCCACTGTAGAACAAGTGCTCACTTGCTTACTATGCGTGGAGAGACTTTTTTTTATTTGGCTTGCAGGAATGCTGTACTTGTCTCAATTTAGCCGCCTTTCCCATGTTTAGAATGAATTGGGCAGGTATGTGATGAGGTGAAAATGGCTTGAAAAACGGGTGGCATTGAGGCCATCAATCAGATTAGTTTGACAGCTCCTCCCCAGTGTAGTCTGTGGAGGGAGACAAAGTTCCCTTTTAAAAAAAACTGTAGCTTTCACTTTGTGAGGAACTCCGTGAAGGATTGCTGTGTGTATGACTGCAAGGAGCCAATATGTGAATACTCAGGAGAAAAATGCTGTGATCAACTCGAGGTATTTCTTAAGACCAGTATATCACTTTTCTAAACATAATTTTCTTTTTACTTCTCATAATGTGATATATCTTTGAGATTGTTTCATATATTTCTGTTTTCAAGTAAGGAAAACCTTCAATTTTTATACCACTGAGCTGGTCCAGTATTGTTTAGCAGCATGCTTTGATGTCATTTTCAATGGAAGGACTATAAATTGTTACTTATAAGAGGAGGAAAGAATTTGCAGTTTGCTACAATCTAAAGTCTTCTGGCAATGCAATGGGGTGAAAAGGTAGACCAAGTGTGGAATGAATTTGACGTTGTAGAAAGAGACCAACTGACAGCCTGTCAACCTGTACAGTTTGCAGAAAATACTGTTGGGCTAAAAATGGAATAAAATGTTTACCACTATTATCGATTAAATTTGTAACTCCTTGTAATAGATATAATTCAATGGTGTGAAGATGTTCTGTAACTGTAAATCATCTTAATTTTGCACTGAGTGCATTAAAAGTTAGATGAATATTTTAAGAAAGCATTTTCAAAAAATGTTAACAAAATTTGTTATGGAAAGAGATTGTTTCTTTTTTCATGTTAAGGTTGTGATCCATTAGAAATCTATGTTCTGTCTAAGATTTAAGTATCAAGTGTTATGGTCAGATGTTATTTTAATTAGTATATTGATCTGGAATTTTGGATTGTCTGATCAGAATAGTAGGTAAAACAATGACTGCAGATGCTGGAAAACCAGATTTTGAATTAGTGGTGCTGGCAGAGCACAGCAGTTCAGGCAGCATCCGAGGAGCAGCAGAATCAACGTTTCGGGCAAAAGCCCTTCATCAGGATAGTTGTCAATATGCAAGTTAAATGTGTTTGAGGATCTAAAGTCCGCTGAACTGAAAGATCATTTTGAACTAGGAGTAACTTAATCAGTGATCACCATTGGAACTTCATAGAGTTGTGCAGTATGAACAAATTTAATTTTCATTAATTTCAGCTGTTACTGGTAGGTCACTTTAGAGAAAAGCCAGAACTGGAATTAGATTTCACTCAAACTCTTCAATCAAACAAAGGTAATATAATTTGTCATTGAAAGGGTTAAATGGAGTTTAAGTGAACCTTTTTTTATGATCAAGATTGGAGCCAGATATCACTGTCAGAGACATTTATTCTCAAACATTGATTTTATTTTCATCAGTTGTTTTTCCAATTATGTAAGGCTGCTGTGTTGATGTATTTTGACCCATGTGTTGACTCAGGTCAGAATGTGTATTCCTCAGGTTGTGCAGCTTTGTTTGCTGTCGCAATCTCACTTGCCTTGTTCTTGTGCTGGAGGACAGTTCTTTGCATTGGGTGAAACTGGGTCCCTTTGCATTTGCATCTTTGATACCATCTGGAAAAAACTTGAGTATGTATGCATTCATTTTACAAGTGTATAATTGCCAGGAAGGTTTTTTCTTGCATTTTTTAGTACAGCAGTTCTAACCTCACTTTCTAATAAAATATTAAAAATCCTAATTGCAGAAAGAGTGCAAGAGCGAAATTGAATGAAGACAACTTCAGTACTAATTATGAATTCTTTTCACTCTTTAATCCTCTTGATACATTTCATCGTAATATATGACATGAATGCTCAGCTTTCTAAGTTTGATACAATAGGAAAATGAAAAACTAAAGGTCACCCAAGTTATACAGGGCTAGTGAAGTAACCTTTTTGAAAGTAGATCCTTTAGTAAGTTCTTTGTCTGAAAATTTTAACCAATGGTTTTTCTATCACGAGCAGTTGCTGTCACAGTTTAAAACTAACATGATTTTCAGTTTTGGACTGCAGATATTCCCATTTGAATTGAAATAAGCTTCCACAATCATTCCCCTGACAGGCTAATTCTTCTTTCTGCAGCTTTTCAAGTGAGGAGCCACACAGTAAAGAAGAGGACATTGGTCTTTCATGCCTATACACAAGAATTCAGATGGGATTAGAGTCCAAATGGAGTTCCAGCAGCGGTCTAAGGATCTTCACTAAAAGGATGCCTAGTTGTTGTTACTTAGTCTGCTGGGCCATGTTAACCATGGCAGCACTAGCTGTAGCAAGGCCGCAGTTTAAGTCTGCTGATAATGGTGCATCAGAAACTGAAGGTAAGTTAAATTGCATTGATTATACCTCAAATAGAAGTTATTGCACCAAAGAAAACTAAAGGCAGCTGTAATGTAATTTACCATTTTACTTTTTCTTGCATATTTTGTGTTGAACTGGCCTCCAATAATTAAATTCTGTATCTTGCTTCCTTTATGTTGGGATAAGTGGAAAATTATTTTACTAGAATAGGCTTTTGAGCTTGATGTTTTGCGTTTAATTAATGTACATTTGCTGACATATTAGTTTATTTTTGTAAAGTCCATGTCTTCAAAGTTTCTCCTATTTTGAAGTTACGTTTTGTTTCTTGTAAGACTTTCTAATTTCTCCACAAAAGAAGTCACAAGCAAGTATTTAAATACTTAAAATGGCAATAGAATGGGATTTAAGTGCAGTGCATTTAATTGTGATTTCGATGTAGCTTTTTCTGAGTGACTTCCAGTGATTGAGAAATCACCCTGATATAGCATCTACTAGGTTTACTTGAATTGCTGATTATAGAGATTCCATGTGGCCATTCTAGGAAGTCAGTGGTAGATGCTGTTGCATTAGAAATGCCAAAGGTGGATTTTAGTGTGATAACAGCAGCACTTTTAAAAAAGAAATGAAGGTATGTCAGGGCTTCTGTCAGTACTCTTATTTTTATTTCGCTGATGATCTTGGTAGGTTTGTAACTCATTAACATTGCCAATTTCAGATTGTAACCAAGGATGCAGGTATGAATGGAGCTTAACATTACTCCATTGTTTACTTAAATTAGGTTTTCTTAACTGATGGTTAGATAAATGTATGAAGGCTAATGTCTCTGGTTCTGTCGACAGTCAAGGGAAATTGCAGTCAGTATTTTCACTTGGAGGTAATCTGAGAATATAGACAGAGCAGTTAGGTTCTCATCACCATTTAATGAGACCTATATTACTTTCCTCTTGTTGGTTACTCGAGCACTTTTGGGAAATTGTTTAGTGATAATCTTATGCTGATCTCAACTGGTCAACTGCACCAGTCATTTGGGTTTATATACGCAAGAATACAAGAGTAGAAGTTAGTTTATTGCAGAGTAGGATTTCCAGTTTGAGTTTTTCAGTTAACTGCGGTACTTGAGGGTAACAGCAGTTCTATAAATTCCTTTTTTGAGAAATGAGGCACTGCTAAAGTGCCTGCTTTTATTTTGCATATGTTTCAGCAGTACATTGTTAATTGTGAAATATTGAAAGCCGAGCGCTTGAAAGCTTATGTAAATGCAGTGCTAGTTCTGCTGTTTGGTGAGATAAAGGAAAGGAATGCTATTGAGAAGTATTCATACAGCAAATTAAAAGACCAGGTGAAAACAATGAAAGCTAAAGCTTTAATGGAACTATCAGTCCTGCAGTTTTATTTTTTTCCATTCCCTTCCTTTGGGGAAATGCCTGGCCTCCACTTGGCAACTGCCCAAGTTGAAGTATTTGAAATCACAAATTTACTGTGGGGAACTCTGGGTGCAGACCCTCATCTTATGACTGAATGGTGTAGCCTGCTGGCACATTCCTGAAAGTGGCCCCACAGTAAGACGCTTTTTGGGATTGCAGCCCTAAAGTGAAGCATGGACCTTTATAGCCATCCTGTTTAGCCCATATGTCATTCTACCTTGCATTTTCAAGATATTCCATGTAAAAAAACTGGAGTGTACGTGCAAAATCTGCTTACTTTTTCTCTTTATTATTTTTAAATTTGAAGTAAAAATGTTTATTGTGAGGTTCCAACTTTTAGTTTTATTAGAAGAAGAATGCAAATGTACTCTGCCCTAGTCTTCCTAAGCTTTTCATATTCTGACTTAGAAGGCAGTTGACCAGCCTACCTTTGCCTGTGCTTATTTCTGAATAAGTTGCTAGGAAGTTTGAGAAAGTGATCAGACAATGATTTTTCTCTTTTGTCCCGTCACAACATTTGCATAATGCTTCACTCTGAAAAGCTGTCCATGCTGGAGATCAGAAAGGCACTGACATAAGCAATGAATGCTGTGTTCTCCTACTGTCATGGTCTCTTAATTTTTTAATATTTAGCTGTGCAATTCTCAATTGAAATATCAAGGACACAACTTTTGCAATTCGTCACTGCAGTAACAGGCTTGTAACAATGTAGATTCAGCACTCTAAAATAATAATGACTCTTTCAGAGTCAAACCCTAAAACACATCAGTCTATCCAAGCATGTTTAGAATGCAAATATTGGCTTATACACCACCTTCTAAAAGCTTTTTTAAAAATTTGAGCTTGTATAGCTCCCCATCTTTAGAAGTGTCAAAATATATACTGAGATATTGCACATCAGAGGTTTGGATTTGCTCTGCAATCCCTACAGTCTGATTTGCATCAGTTTTGTACATCTGAATTATACAAGTGTTGAATCCAACACAGTTTGAATCAGACTCCTTTGGAGACTTTGCGCCACTCTGCCATTAAAATAGGTGTTGAGCTCAAGTATAACTGTCCTACATTAACCTCCCTTTCCATTTCCATTAAACTGAGCCTGGAGCACAGAAGCAGCTCTTTGGAGAAATGAAATGAAAAACTAGAGTTGGCTGGTCTTTCAGGAGTTTTTTTTTAAACTCTTTTATGCCCATTTAGCTTGTGCTTCAGTGCAAGGGGATTGAAATAGGCACCTGGCTGATGAGCATTCAGCCCCTGCAGGTTTTTCCAAGCTAAGGGCAGAGCTTTAGCAAAATACTTGTTTGGATTGTGAAACAGGAAAAAATCAATACAATTTGAAAGTTTTTTTGGGTGTTGTATAGCTTTTTGTAATCATGAATTAAAAGAAAGACTGATTGCTTCTTCAATACTGCTCAGAAACTCTGAAAGTTAATAAAATTAAGACCTGTAAAATATTAATTTCACAATTCAGGACAGTTCAGACAAAACAAATGTGGTCCTATGTATCTTAGTTTGTCAAACTTAGCTTTTCTTCCATTTGAAGGCAAACTTAAACCTTTTTCTGAATCTTTGTGTACAGTGAGAATACACTCTAATGGTTTTTGAGAAGATTTGTAGCTCAGGTTCATAAGTTTGTAAGTTAGATGGAAGATTTGTTTTCAGACGTTTCGTCACCATATTAGGCTACATTATCAGTGAGAGTCTCTGGTGAAGCAAAGGTGGTATGTCCTGCCTCTCTCTTTATAGGTCTTGGTTTCTTAAGGTGGGTTATGTCATTTCTGGTTTGTTGTTTTCAAGGGAAGATCGATAGGAACTGAGTTGATGTGTTTATTGATGGAATTCTGGTTAGAATGCCATGCCTGTAAGAATTCTCATGCATGTCTTTGTTTCCCCTGTCCAAGAATGTGTGTGTTGTCTCAGTCAAAGTGGTGTCCTTCTTTGTCTGTATGTATGGAAACTAGTGATAGTGGGTCGTGTCTTTTGGTGGCTAGTTGGTGTTAGTGTATCCTGGTAGCAAGTTTCCTGCTTGTTTGTCCGGGATCCTTTCGTTTCATTAGCTGCTGTTTATGTTGGTAGATTTGTGGGCTACCATGATGCCAAGGGGTCTGAGGAGTCTGAAAGTAATTTCTGATATGTCTTTGACGTAAGGTAACGTTGACTATAGTTTTTGGTTGCGTTGTGACTGCTTGTTTGGGTTTGTCTCTGAGGAATTGGCAGATTGTGTTTAGCTTATTGCACTATATTACAAATATTCAGCATTTTCTAAACAAAATGGATATTATTGAACAGGGCAGTGTCTGCTTGGCAAAGAGTTAGTTGATTCAACCTGCATCTAATTAACAAGGTCACCAGATATGTAAATGCTGCTGGCAGTTTCAAATTGTTTTTAGCATTAAGCAAGTTAAAGCCAAGTCAGTGTTTTTTTTCCCCAGCATTGTTGTGTTCAACATTGCTCCCAAATAGGGGATTATTGTACATTATTTATAATGTAAGTGGATACTGACGTGGCTACTAAAAATGCCAAGTAGCCTGTTTAAAACTTGAAACCAAGTGGGTAAAAGCTTCTCTGGACTTGTTTTTGGCAGCTGTGAATTTGATGGTGTCAGATCAGTGATGTATAAAAGAAGAGCAGCCAAGTGGATTTTGCCATTTGCCAGTTTGAGCATGGAAGCAAAGCCACACAGTGTAAATACAGAGTTTGTTCTGTGGTCTGACAACAGATTCCAGCCTGATAAAGGGATTTGGGTATAAAGCAAATGTAAACAAATATTTACATTAAACAGGTAAGGGATTGGGCTCCTGGTGTAGAGATGTGGAAGATTACATACCTCACAATCAGATTATTGTAGTTCTAAATTCCAGGGCTGCCCATCAAGCACTCCAGTGTTTCCATTAAGCAGTTGTCTCCTATGGGGAAGGAGGTTTCTTCATTTATATGAGACGAAGGACTTTATATTTGTCCCACAAACTTTCAGCAGTGTAAATCCAGTAGCCCTATCAAAGCATTATTGGCAGGTATTGTGGAGCTAATTTTGGGGTAAATGGTTCATGTCGAACTTGTGAAGGTTTGAAATGTGTGGTGAAGTGAAAAGAAAGCTTTTCACATTATACACTGTGTCACAACCTAATGTAAAACTCTAATCACTTCGTAAAGATGAAAACAATACCATCAAAACAGATAGTTAATTTATCAATTAGTCCTATATTCAAATAAACTAAAAAAGTTTTCTTTTTTTTAAGAAAGTAAGGATACAAGCCATTATTAATCATGTCAAGATTTTACAGAAAAGGCACTAGCCATAAATTCTCAAAAGCTACAGAATGAATTAATCAAACTTAAAGAGGAAACAAGAGTGCCTGGGTTACTGCAGTGTCTTTAAACAATAAATGCATTGTATAAAATGTATCATTTTAAATAGTTCTGTTCTGGTATAGAGATGATATGTGATCATGTTAGTTGTTGCTTACTCAAATAGCGGTTGCTTACTCTGCTACATGTTAAGTTGTTAAAAATCAGCCTTTTCAGGTTCTGTCGTTTTGAGGATGGCATGTTAAGTAGTTATTTGTTTGAATAGCTTTCTGTGCTGCAGATACTGTCTGTTACATATCAAAGCAAAATTTTACATTTGCTAGGAATCAAAAATATAAACAAAAAGCAGGAATTGCTCAGCAGGTCAGGCAGCAGGTGTGATGGGAGGAATGGAGTTAACATTTCTAGTTGACTTTTCATCTGGAGAAGATGACAATGTGTTTTTATCCTACAGAGGCATGGGAAGTGGATCTTGCCAGCAATGTTGGGACATTTGGAAGCACAAATGGATGGGTAAGGGGTTGGTCTCTGATAGCCATTTCCTTGTCCTCACCTCTGACCCCCCTGAACCCCCTTTCCTCAGGTGTCTACCCCTACAAACACCCCATGACAGGAAGATAAAAATTGGAACTGAGGAATAAGCCTCAACTAATACACATCAGGACCCAGAAACTGCTGGTCTCAGATCATCAGCTTCTGGTGACTTCACTCATGTTGAAGCTGTGACAGGATGAGATACTCAACTTTGCTCACATATCAGCTGTTCATGAGTTGATTAGCAAATGATCAGGAGAGTTATCTTACTGTAGGGTGACATGATAATATACTCGCCCCACACTTAGAGTCAAGCATTGAAAATTCATAGCCAGATCCTTGCATCTGATGAAGGGCTTATGCCCAAAATGTCGATTCTCCTGCTTCTCAGATGCTGCCTGATCTGCTGTGCTTTTGTTGCACCACACTCTCAAATCTGTTAGGAAAAGGCAGGTTATGATTTTTTAGGATGGACTCACTGATATGTATAGAGTTCTTAAGAGTGCCTGAAAGAGGCTGTTCTCCGTCAGTGACTGGAGAACTTTGAATTTTGGGTCATAGTCTAAGAATAAGGGGTCAGCCATTTAGAAATGATGAGAAATACTTTAGTTCAGAAAGGTGTGAAACCTTGGAATGCTAAACCCCAGAATACTCTGTAAATGCTCAGTTGTTGATTATACAAAGATCAATGGGTTTGAAATGAATCAAGATAGAGTGGGAATATGGACTTGGTGAAGATCAGCCAAGATCTTATTGAATGGATCTGATCGGGATAGGTTTATGTCATTGAACCTAATTCCCCAATCAATTCCCCATTCCTTTCTTTGTTAAACTGGGGAGATACTGGGTAGCAATTTGGAACACAAGTAATGCCTGAACATTCTCTTTGTCTATATTACTCCAGATAAAAAGAGACAATTAAAATGAGATACTTGACTGCATGCATGTTTAGATCTATATGGCTATACACCTAGTGGCAGAAAGAAACAAAAACATTAGTATTATTCTTCCTTGCACACAGGATATTCCAACGCAATTGACAATATGTGAATTATTTTTGGAGCACGTTTTGTAGGTACATGCAGCATCCAGTGTATGCCGGACAAGCATCAATGAGATGAGTAGACTTTGCCAATTCTTGTTGGTATTGATCAATGGTTAAATAGTTAATTTGGCTGTTTTTAAGTAATGCTATAATTTCTATCCAGTCATGAATTCCATTTCAGGGATATGTGCTTTGTATACCCACCCAGTTGAAGGATGTATTTCATCTGTTTCTGTTATAGAATCAGACTGGAGACCAAATGGGGTTAGCAAAACTGCTTCACAAATCTCTGCTGTGAAGATTTGATTACCTCTGTTAGAAACTGTCAAAGAAGATGCTTTAATAGTTTGTTTTCTTTACCTCTATGCATCCAATGTGGGGCATGCAGCTTTAAACATATAGCATGACTCAAACTACTGCAGATTCTGGAGATCTGAAATGAAAACAGAAAGTAGTGGAGAAACTCAATAGGTCAGGCAGTATCTGTGGAGAGAGAAACAATAGCCTGATAGTGCAAAATGTAAACATTACGAAAGGGTGACCTCTAAGTCAAAGCTTTTCTTCTTGCACTCATCAGGACCAGAACTAGCCTGTTTTATTGCATCCTAGTCCTGAGGTCTGTGCACAACTGCAGTTTCTGTAAGTGTTGGCACACTGTTTAGCATGTGTAGAATCTCCCAGTGGTAGTGCAGCTCAGAGGGAATACAGTATTAGCCAGGTCTGCTGAACTTCCGAGCACTTCCCATTTTTGTAGCATAATATTGACCTCACTTTTAACTGTTATTGATCTGGGTCATTATTAGCAGAACCATTCCTGTGTGCCTTCAGAGCAAACAATGCCCTCAGCTGTCGAGAGTGAAGTATTCTTTCACTCCTGCAAAGGGTTGTTTTTTTCATGGGGCCAGCACAACCTCTAAAAGATGACTCCTTTGCATTCTTTGATTCCGTGAATGATCCTCATTTACTGGGAGATTGAAGAATTAATTTTTGTAAAGCCATAGCATCTCCTATCTGTAGATGTTGAGGCACACGACTGATCAATCACTAGACCTCACTGACCTGGCAGTATAATATTAGAAACACTGGCCACAGTTGTTAGGAGTACAAATGTGATTTATAGTTCTTTATTTATTTGTGGTTTGGTCATTTTTCAGTTTCTTTTGGGCAGTATAAAGATAAAGAAGTGGAATGTCATCTTTCATTGTGCAGTGGTGTAGACAGTTGGAACAAAGAATTAATGTCTGCTCTGCTTTCCAAATGTTCTACCAAAGCTTGTCAACATTAGCATCCCTTTCTTTAAAAAAAACAATTGCAATGACTTGCATGTCTCTTTGTTCTACTTTCCTGTTTTTGTTTAAACAATTGCTGGTTCCACAAAAGAATTGAGCTGGTGGAGTTGTTGAGCCTGGCAGTACAAGGGACTGTATAAAAATGCATTCAACTGTCTGTGTGTGTGTGTTCCCTGTTCCTCACGCCATCATTCACAGTAACTACCTGAGATCAGTTCCATTCAATATTGCTAACATTCATAATTTTAAAAAATTACAAGAAAAGCAAAATCAGACAAACAATTTTGAGATGAATGATAATGTTGTCATTTTACAAATTTAAATGCTTGTAGCAAGGCCTTGAAACCTTTTAGTATTCAAAGTTTAGATTTTAATGAATTAAGCTTTAGTCCTGTTGGAACACACTCTGAGCCAAGCTCATGTTTTGAATCATCTAAGAAATTGACCTGGTTGAGTGTCTAATGTGGAAGACAGGTGTTCCAAGCTTCCTCAAGTGTATGGTAAAGTCATTGTATAACATGTTAATGTAGGGCTTGTTTTCTCATTTCCTTATTCATATATTTTCCCTGGCAATTTTTGCAAATGGTCTTTACAGATGAAATGTGTAGTGTTTTGAACAGCCAGGTTACCAACTATAATTCTAAAATCAAAGTCAATAAGATGAGCTATCTTAACATTTTTTAGACATCTGAGATCCAATGGCACACCTTGAGCCAAAAGTAATTAAAGACAATGCTGTATGCAACTCACTAAAAGCGGATACATTGCAACAGGAAATGAAACAGAATCAAGTTGAACTGGTCAAGGAAAATAGATTACGGAAAGTTGTCTATTTCATAAAAATGCAAATGAAGTCTTATAATTTCCTCAAAGGGCTTCGTAAATGGAGGAATGCACAGGGCATCCCAACTTCTTTTAAGAGTGTTTTGTTTTTAGACAAACGGAAAATATAATACCAGAACATTCAGTACAATATAGTATGTTTAAGGTTTACCATAAAAAAATTCTAAATTCAAAACGTACTGTAGGAATTCATATATTCTGTTTTAAACGCTGGCTGTTGTAATCTTTGTGCTTGCACTCTTGTAAAGTTTTTAACAATGGAATTATAGAACTAGTAAGGTAAAACAAGTTTTCAAAACACTACTTAACATTATAAAATTACTTTTTCTGTGTACAAATGAAGCTGACAGACGAGGAAACCAAATTAGTGGTCTCTAGCAGTCAGTTGTGCCTATCTGATGATTCTCTTTTGTTTTTCATTATTCATTCATGGGATGAAGGCATTGCTGGTGAGGCAGCATTTATTGCCCAGTGGGCATTTAAGAGTCAAAAACATTGCTGTGGATCTGGAGTCACATGTAGGCCAGGTAAGGGACATTAGTGAACCAGATGGATTTTTCCTGACAATCAAATTCCAAGTTTTTCTTGAATTCAAATCCACCATTTGCCATGGCAAGATATGGACCCAGGTGCCCAGAACGTTATCTGGATCAACAGTCCAGCGATAGTACCACTCTACCATCGCCTCCCTCTTGGAAAGTCTAACTCAAGTGCCCCATGAGATCCTTCAGCCATTTACTGGAGAGGAGTAGCTGAAGTAGTTTGCTGCTGACACTGTCATTGTTTAATCTTCAAATTTGACTTTTCCCGAAGGGAACAAAAGTAGACCATTCAGCCCCTTGAGCCCACTCAGCTATTCAGTAAGATGATGGCTAATCTGTTTGTTTAAAATTCGAGATTTCCACCTCCATAACCTTTTGATCCCCTGCCCTACAAGAATCTGTCCACTTCTGTCTTTAAAACTATTCAATAATCCCACTTCACTGCTTTCTAAGGCAGAGAGTTCCAAACTCTCTCAAGCTTCAGATACAAAATCTCTCTTCATTCTATCCTGAAAGAGTGACCACTACTAGTAAAATAATGGTTCCCTATTTCCGAATTCCTACTCAAGAGGAATTGTCAAGAAATTGCTTTTCTTGACAATCCTACCAAACCCATTCAGGATCTTAAGCATTTCAACCAAGACACCCCTCACTCCCGTGGAAGCTTGTTAAACTTGTCCAGTCTTTCTTCATAAGACAACCCATTCATGCCAGGCATTTATCTAGAAAACTTCTCTGAACCACCTCCAATGCATTTTGAAGGCTTCCTTAAATAAGGAGACCAGATTGACCCTGTGGTTTCACTAATGTCCTGTATTACTGAAGCATAAAATTCTTACTTTTTAGATTCAATTTCTCTTATAACAAAAGATAGTATTCCATTAACCGCCTTGATTGTGTGCTATACCTGCGTACTAACTTTGTGTCTCATGCTGGATCACCTAAATCCGTCTGCACCTTAGATTTCCGCAGTTGTTCTCTGTTAAAGTAATACTCTGCTTTTTCATTCTTCTTGCCAAAATGAACAACTTCATGTTTTCCCACATTGTTTCGTCTGCCAAATTAGTTTGGGAACATGGTCAGTGTGGACTGATTGGTCTGAAGGATCTGTTTCCATGCTGTATGACTATGTTCATCAAACTCTTCATATCTTTTACTTCCCAGTCTATCTTTGACATCTGCAAATTTGCCTATCATGCTTTTGCTCCGCTCATGTAAGTAATTGATATAATTTTTAAAATGTTGAGACCTTAGCACAAAATTCTACTTGTTTATCTTCAAGGTTAACCTGCTACACCTACCCTTTACAGTGGTGATGGGCATCTTGCACCCAAAAAGTTTTTAGATTTGCCCTAAATATCATTTAATATGGGGAGTCATTACACTGGTCTGTATTTATTGGGCTGTCTGAGGAAGGTCTAAATTACACCTTTCTGACTTGGAATATTGAACCATTATGACTCTGTCTGGCTGTGCATAACTCACTAACTTCAACCAAGTATTTAAATATCATGTTCTAGTCTTCACTTTGGAAAATTTTATTGAGAAGCTGTCATTGACATTATATAATATGCTTCTCCTTAGGTGATGTTTAGTCTCTATATATAAATTCTGTGGTGTTTTTCAAAGTGTTGCCTATTTGGCATTTACTTTTATGATGCATGGATTCATAGAAACTCCTACTCTAGTACTGAAATATCCAGAATTAAATCATAAATGAGTATAGATTGCAGTGATATTTTTGAGCTGATATTTTGGCACTGCCCTCCAACTCATAGCAACAAGAGCAGTTTCGTTAAATGATTCAAAGCTGTCACCGAGGAAATGTTTTTGAGAATTTGGGGTATGCATCATTTCCACAGTGACCAACTCTGAAAATCGGTAGTGGCTCTATTAGTTTTCTGTGATAGCCTTAGTGGAATGTTCGTAGTGAGGACCTGGTAGTATCAAGTGGCCAGTGATTTGTACAGAGCAGATCTCTGCTCATCCTTTGCAAGGCATGCGTCATTGGGAGTCAGAATTTTAAGAAGAGGAACCTGCTTGGAGCCCCTGTTTACTTGGTTCCATTAGTACCAGACACATCTCTGAGCCTTTATTTCAGTAGAGTTCTTAATTGGTTCTGTATAACCCAGACTGAAGTGACCAAGTTTAGATTAGAGACCATGTAAGGCCCTGAGCAAATTCCAGTCTGCACCCCAATTGTGTCTCTGCACTTAAAGTTGAAAAGCAAGTAAGTTGCAACATGCTACAACACATTATAAAGATTATGTCAGATATATCAAGGCATTTTTAAAAAAATGTTTAGATTTTTGGCCTGTTTTAACAAGAGCTTTGTTTACAGTCTGTTTTTTCAGAATGTTGTAACATTGTTATTTCATCAAGTGCCTCGCAGCAGTGGGAAAGTTCATTTGCATTAAAAAAAATTAAAATTGTTTTAATTACAATTTTTATCCAAGACAAAATAGGTGTGCACAATAAATGTATGCTGTAAATCAATGGCAGAGTGCTGTTCGTTCTGGAGCGTCGAAGCACAATGCTGTGAGGTAGAAGAATATTGCTTCCTTTGTACTGCCCCAGCCTCACCATCTCCATTCAATTGATCGTGTCAATGTAACAGGAAATAGGCCAATCTAGGATGCAAGAAAGACAACTCCTTACTTTGGCAGTTGACGACCTGTAGGGATTATTGCGACCCAAACCTTCACTGATTATATAGTAGGACTAATGGTGAATAAATATATGTGGTCACCATTTTCACATGAAGTGTAATGCCACGATACAGATGAGCTTGTTACAGATGTACCTGAACAAGAACTGCTTAATGTCTTTATTTGTACCTATCATCACTTCAGTTGTTCATTATGCTTGTTGCATTCTAATCATATGCCACCGTGTTCCGTTCTTGGGCACTTCTTTTTTATTTGAAGGTGCATTACTTCTTTAGGGTTTTTTCTTTAAATGCGGAGATGATTTAACCACCCTCCCACTACCTTCGATAATAAACTTGCATATTGCGTAGGGCATGACAAAACATGCAAGTCTAGTCAGGCATCTTGCAATGTAGGTAAAAACAATGACTGCAGATGCGAGAAACCAGATTCTGGATTAGTGGTGCTGGAAGAGCACAGCAGTTCAGGCAGCATCCGAGGAGCAGTAAAATCGACGTTTCGGGCGAAAGCCCTTCATCAGGAATACAGGCAGAGAGCCTGAAGCGTAGAGAGATAAGTGAGAGGAGGGTGGGGGTGGGAAGAAAGTAGCATAGAGTACAATAGGTGCGTGGGGGAGGGGATGAAGGTGATAGGTCAGGGGAGGAGGGGTAGAGTGGATAGGTGGAAAAGAAGATAGGCAGGTAGGACAAGTCATGGGGACAGTGCTGAGCTGGAAGTTGGGAACTGTGGTGAGGTGGGGGAAGGGGAAATGAGGAAACTGTTGAAGTCCACATTGATGCCCAGGGGTTGAAATCAACCACACCACCCTGTGGCTCAACATTTCAACTCTCCCTCCCACTCTGCCGAGGACATGGAGGTCCTGGGCCTCCTTCACCGCCGCTCCCTCACCACCAGACGCCTGGAGGAAGAATGCCTCATCTTCTGCCTCGGAACACTTCAACCCCAGGGCATCAATGTGGACTTCAACAGTTTCCTCATTTCCCCTTCCCCCACCTCACCGCAGTTCCCAACTTCCAGGTCAGCACTGTCCCCATGACTTGTCCTACCTGCCTATCTTCTTTTCCACCTATCCACTCCCCCCCTCTCCCCCCCCCCCCCCCCCCCCCACAACCTATCACCTTCATCCCCTCCCCCACGCACCTATTGTACTCTTATGCTACTTTCTCCCCATCCCCACCCTCCTCTCACTTATCTCTCCATACTTCAGGCTCTCTGCCTGTATTCCTGATGAAGGGCTTTTGCCCGAAACGTAGAATTTACTGCTCCTCGGATGCTACCTGAACTGCTGTGCTCTTCCAGCACCACTAATCCAGAATCTTGCAATGTATCCTTGCCTCCATGTTAGTATAGAATGTCCTACAGCAAGAGCACAGGGTTTAGTTTCATAAATGACTACTGTATATCATCCTGACATTACAAAATAACTCTACCATTAATTGAGTGCATTGACTGTAATATGCATATTCTAAGGTCCATGATAAGATTAAATAATTTAAATTTGCCCTAACTACTATGTGTACTTGGCTAAAACGCTCACTTGTTTCCTTTCCCTGTGAAATGTTTAATTCATGGTTACAAACCTTCCACTGATCTGTTAGATTCAAAAGTCACCTTATTTTTCTATGCCATGTTTTATGTGCTTGTTTCTTAGCTAACTGTTTTTTAACTTCATTTGGAACAGTTCAAAGAGCAGCTTCAAAAGGTGTACTACTTGTCATCAAGAAGAACAGCCTTTAATTGATAATTTTGTTTGACTGAAACTGTAAAGCGGAGGTATGAATAAAATGCGAATTAAGAAAGTGTAAAATAGGAAAATAAGGTAGTCTATCATCTGTTGTTCTTCAGGGAAGGAATGCAATCTTTTGTTAATGCCTTTACCCCAATTTGGAAGTCAGAGAAGATTACCACATTGAAGGAAATAGGGTGTACAAGAGTCAAAGAGCATCTTGGTCTTTTATGCATCCTATAGAAAGTTACTTATCTTAAAAAGTTAGGCAATCAATTGATTCGTTTCAACATGAAAGAATGAGAACATTTTCAAAATTGTGGAAATCTTTTTTTTAAAAAACATGTTCTAACTGCTAGTTGTACTCAATGGGCCTGTGATGTAGTATTTGGCACTTAACTCTTGTCTCTGTGGTTCTAGGTTGTTTGAATAAAGTTGGAGCTTCTGCTTCTTCCTGTCTGTTCTGACCATTTGCGCCAGTTGCTTGATGGTAAAACTACTGCCAAGGAGGAAATCTTTTAAGAGGCTGTCATCTTTTTTTTTCCTTTAGTGACATGTAGGACATTAACAGACAGAATTTATAGCCCTTTCAAAACTTAACAGTAAAATGGATTATATTTGCTGTTCTTTTGAATGGCTACATTTATTACTGCGATTGCATTTTATATTAATTGACAGACCCAGCTTTCCATGTTTTGTGTTTTTGGACAGCCTGGCAAAGGTTGCAAATTCTCAAGAGAAAATTGGATTGAAGCTGTCTTTTGTTAGTCTATGACATCTTGTCCTATTTTAATGTAGCCTCTTGAAGTTCAGTTCTAGAATGAGGACCTCAAGTAATCATAAGTAACTGTGCCCAAAGCAATGAAGCAATGGAGATTTTGTTTTATTATTGCACAATATCAATATTTTTCTTTAAAGGTCACAGCACCTTATTTGGCTATGGACCAATGGTGAGGAGCAGAAAAGGCCAAAAATTCCTAGATTGAGTTCAGGCAAATTTTCTACACCAGTATGTTTCCAGTCCATTGAGAAAGAAGACATTGCTGGGGCCTTATTTTTCGAGAAAGTGCAAGTCGATCAAATGTCAGTAGGAAAAGGTTTTTAAAAATGTGATTGTTGTATCATAAAGTGCAGGTTGGTTCTGGAAAAGGACAAGGGCCAATGCAGACTGAGAACCATTAACTGAAGGAAAGCCATTTTCAATGGAGTAAGAATGAATTTGGTCCTGATAAATTATTTTCAAATGTAAGTGGGCAAAATTGGAATTGGATGGTGTGCTTCCTTTAAAGATGAATGAGTTCAAATGCAGTCAAGATATCTATCCACTTCATGGAACTGTACTGACACCCTGGATGGCAAGTTTAAGATGAAGCCGAAATTGTAAGCTTATGACTGATAATGCACTTGAGCTCTAACACATGTGTAAAAGATTAGAGAAGAATTGGGGGGATAAAAAGACCAAAGACAAAATGAGAAGAGACTGGCAGCAAACAAAAAATAGTTCAGAAGTCTTTTGCAGATATATAAACCATAAGACGGTGAAAAGTGGAGGAGTGGGGCTCATTAGGAGCCAAAACGTTGATTTTTACATAGAGGCAATTGCATGATTGAAGTAATAAATGAGTACTTTTGTATCTCCTTTGCCAAAAAGAAGATGCTGCCCAGGTTATTGTGCAAGTGTAGGTAGTTAAGATATTCAAATGGTTCAAAATTGAGGGAGGGGGTCTGGATGGGCTATCTTGTACTTCAGGAGCACTGGAACTGCATGAGACGCATCCAAAGGTACAGAGGTGGTAAGATTAGAATTATGAAGTGATTGACCTGGGTTCAATTCCAATCTCAAGCGACTGTCTGTGTGGAATTTGCATGTTTTCCCCGTGTCTGCGTGGGTTTCCTGCAGGTGTTCCAGTTTACTCCCACAATCCAAAGATGTGCAGGTCAGGTGAATTGGTCATGCTAAATTGCCCATTGTGTAAGGTGCATTAGTCAGGGGTAAATGTGAGGTTGGGGAATGGGTCTGGGTGGGTTATTGTTCAGAGGGTTAGTGTGGACTTGTTGGGCTGAAGAGCCTGTTTCCATACTGTAGGGAATCTAATCTTTACACTGTTGTTTAAAAAAAGGGAGTGGAGGTGAGACCAACAAATAAGGTTAGATTAACCTTTTTATGGTGAAGAAAGCTTTTGGAAGTGAATTCAGAACAAAATTAGAAATAACTTGGGCATATGCGCGTTAGTTGACGGAAGCTAGGACAGACCTGTTAGTTGAAAATAGTGTTTAACTAACTTGCTTGAGATTTATGATAAGATAACAGAGCAGGTTGGTAAGGGTAATGGTATTGATGTGTTATTCACAGAATTGTGAAATGTATTTGATAAACTACCACATAACATACATGTAAGCAAGCTCTGAATTGGGATGATAACAATGTGAATATAAAATTGCCTGAGTAAACAGTAATGGTAGCAGTTGTTTTTCAGACTGGAGGAAGTCTCATAGTGGAGTTCCCCAAGAGCCTGAATTTTCTTGATACCTTGAGGTACAGGAGATGATTTCAAACTCTGCAGATGATATAAAACTCTAATGTACCATGAACCATAAAAGCAAACTGTTGAAAGCAAACAGGAGCAGAGGAACCTGTGTGTAAATGTGCTCATCCTTCCATAAGGTGTAGGGAGCAGCCCATCGAGTATGCATCGTCATTCACAGATCATGGCTGATCTGATAATCCTCAACTTCATTTTCCTGTCTTTTCCCCATAATCCTTGAATATTCTAATGATTAAAAATCTGTCTATTTCAGCATTGGATATGCTTAATAACCTAGCCTCTAGAGCCCTGTGCAATAAGGAATTCCACCGATTTTGCTGCCTTCTGAGAGAAAAAAATTCTTCTCATCTCTATCATAACTGGACAACCCTTTTATTATGAGATTTTGTCCTCTGGTCCATGGTGTTCCAAAAGGAAGGAACCTTTCCATATTTATCCTTTCTAGCCCCCTAACAATTTTCTGTTTCAATGAGATGACCTCTCATTCATCTAAACTCTAACGAGTGCAAGCCCAGCATACTCATACTCTCCACGTCAGAAAATCTCTCCATACCCAGAACCAATATAGTGAAACATCTGTGGACTGCCTCCAATGTGAGTACATTTTCCCTTGGTTAAAAGAACAAAAAGAGTTCGCTGTATTCTAAGTGTGGCTTAAAAAGTGCCTGGCATAGTTTCAGGCAATGCATAATTTCCTTTGAAATAATGGCTGACATTCCATTTGCCTTTTCCTGCTGAACTTGTACACTAGCTTCTTGTAAGTTATGCACTCAGACCCCTAAAACACTCTGTGTTGTTGTTTTCTACAATCTTTTGCTATTTAAATAATATGCACCTCCTCTAATCTTCCTGCCAGAGTGCATAACCTTATGTTTTCTCACGCTATGTTTTAGCTGCCAAGTTTTTTGCCCATTCACTTAACCTGGCTGTATCGCTGCCTAGTTAGTGTCATCCTCTCTACTTGCCTTCCCACCTAACTTTGTGCCTTCTGCAAACTTTACAGTACTACATTCACTTCCCTCATCCAGATCATTAATATACATTATAAATGCATATGGCTAAACACAGATCCTTGTAGCAGCCCAATTATTATTGTTTGAAATCCTGAAAATGCCCCCTTTTTCTAATTATTTAATGGGACGTGGGCATCGGTAGCTAGGCCAGCATTTATTGCCTGTCCCTAATTGCCCAGAAGATAGTTAAGAGTCAACTAAATTGCTGTAGGTCTGGGGTCTCATGTAGGCCAGAACAGATAAGGATAGCAGTTTCCTTCCTTAAGAAACATTAGTGAACCAGATGGGTATTCCCTGACGATCAACAATCAATCACCATTCAACTCTTAATTCTAGATTTTTTTAAAAATTGAATTCAAATTCTACCAATCCTGCCATGGTGGGATTCAAACCTGGGTCCTCAGAACATTACCTTGGTGTGTAAATTAACAGTCCAGTGATAATACCACTAGACTGTCACCTCCCTATGTTACTGAGCCAGTTTTTTTATCCATTCTGTTGTATTACCCCGACATCATGGGCTTTAAAGTACCACAGAGAAGTCTACTTACTTAACAGGTGCATTTTGAAAATTCAAATACCTCATGTTTATTGGTTCCTATTTATCAAACATGTTTGTTACCTCTTCAAAGAATTCTGATAAATGTGTCGTCATGATTTTTTCTTTCCTGAAGCAAGTGGACCAAGTACTTTGGTATTATGTCCTCTTTATTATATTGCTAACATGTTCCCAGTGACCTGAGTTGAGCTAACTAGCTTACAGTTACTTGTTGTTATGTCTCCTTCCTGTATTGAATAATCATTTCTCACTCTCAAACGAAATGTTAAATTGGCAATTTTCCAAACTTGTGGCATTTTTCCAGAATCTACGGTTTCTTGGAAGATCATTACCAGCGCATCCACTATTCCTGCAGGTATTGCAATTAATCTCCTAGGATGGGACGCATCAAGTCCAGAGGATTTCTCAGCTTTTTGTCCCATTATTTTCCCTAGTACTTTATCTCTAGTGGTAGTTATTGTATTTATTCCCTCTCCTTCTTTTGCCTCTTTATTGCTTCATTTTTGGAATGTTATTAATGTCCTCTACCACGAAGACTGATGCAAAGTATTTATTTAACTTCTCTGCAATTTCCAGTTCCTATGTTTTTCTCCCAAAGGGCATGGCCTTGGTCTTCCTTTTTATATATGTAAAGAAGCTTTTGCTGTCCATTTTAATATTCCTTGCTAGTTTACCCTCAAAATTTATTTTCTCCTTTATTTTGGTTACCTTTTTGGTTTTCAAACTTTCCCCATCCTCTGGCTGACTGCTAATCATTGTCATGTTGTATGATTTTTCAGCTTCCAGCATGATGCTATCGTTAGCTTCCTTGGTTAACCACAGTTGGTTTATTCCCTCCTTGAATCAGTGTTCATAACTGGGATTTTTTTATTTGTGAGACATGAACTATTTCATTAAAGATCTCTCTCATTGCTCCTCAACAGTCTCTTTTTCTCAGTGACCTTTCCAAGTCCACTCCAACTGACTCTGTCTTGATTTCTTTGCCTTTACCCTCATTTAAGTTTAGCAATGTTGTTTCCAACCCACATTTCTCACTCTCACACTAAATGTTGTATTTTAACATGTGGTCAATGTTTCATAGAATTATAGAACCCCCACAGTGTGGAAGCAAGCCATTTGGTCTGTCAAGTCAATACTGACCCTATGAAGAGCATCCCACCCAGACCCATCCCCTTAGGCTATTCCTGTAACCCTGCATTTTCCATGGCTAATCTGGATTAGCCTGCAAATCCCTGGACACTGTGAGCAATTTAGCATGGCTAATCCACCTAACTTGCGCAGATCAGAGAACCATACATTTTGTCTTTACACCCCCCACCACCCCCCCTCCCCTTTCGACCATGTTTGCTCTTTTTTTCTATGTTTGTACACTCTCTCTCCCTTCCTATTCCACTTTGGGTGTCATTACCCAAATAATTACACTGTAGTGCTGCCATACCCTTTTGATTTGACCCCCCTCACTCCCCTGAACCCCCCACTCCCATTAGTTTATAGTTCATTCTATAGCCATAGTTACTTGATTAGCCAGGACACTGGTACGAAGATGGTTCAAATGAAGTCTGTCTCATCAGAACTTCAGAAGTGGTGTCGTTACTTCATGAACTGAAACCCATTCCACCCGTACCAATTTTTGTGCCACACAATTAACTCCTTGACTTTATTTACTCTATGCAGGATTTAAAAGAGACATGAGGGGCAACTTCTTTTTAACAGTGTGTGGAATGTAATGCTAGAGAAAGTGGTGGATACAGGTACAGTTACAACGTTTAAAAGATATTTGGATAAGCTCATGAATAGGAATGGTTGAAGGTCTCTGAGCCAAATGCAGGCAGGTGGAACTAGTTTAGTTTGCAGACATGGTTGGTGTTGACTGGTTGGACCAAAGGGTCTCTTTTATGCTGTATGACTCTATGACCTATAGTTCAGGCAGTAATCTCAAGACTACTACTTTGGAGGTTCTGCTTTTTAACTTAACAGTTCGTTGAAAAGCAATGAATAGGTTCTCAGGTAGAATAAAGGCTGAAGCAAGTAATAGAGTTCAACCACAAAACATCGGAGCTAAAAGCAACCAGGCAGGAAGAATGTATAGGCTGTCGAATGACAAATGACACTGGGTCACGTTATCCAGGACTCATGTATGAAAATATGAACACATGTTTGAGTCAAATAAAAATAGGTCAATGTTTTTGTGATGTGTATAGTTTCAGAAAGAAATTAAGGATTAGTGTGTTGTTTTCTGCAGTCTAAAATGATATGATTTCAAAGTAGGTTTTCAAAAAAAAAAGAAATCTTTAGTCATAAGCTGAAGTTCTAATTCACATGCAATTTAGCATTTGGTGTGTTTTTTCAGGTTTTTTTCTGAATGTATATACAAAATAGCTATATGCATTTATGTATGGAATTAATATAGAAGAGGCGTTGCATATAGAAAAAGGGGTTGAAGGGGAAGATGGTCACAACTTCTCAAGAAGTAGCTATTTTGAAGGGTGGTCCAAAGCTTGATCAGAGAGAGAAATTTTAAAGGTGGAATGGGCGGTGGACCAGTGAATGGGTAAAATAATACATGGGTATATAGGCCTCTGCCAAAATGGGGCTTCTAGCAGAATGGGGTCTGGCAGAAGGTATTGACATGTAATACAGTGTGATCTGACAGGTAATCAGTATGATATGAGTTAGTTCATAATTGATGGAGTAAATTTTTGTTCACTTCACTACTCATTTGCATTTGTGGCCTGAATTGTCTATGGCCTCAGGACTGCTTATACTTGCTGAGGATTTCAGACCATTTAAGGGAGTAGATCAGTCTTGCGTATAATTTAAAAAACAAATCAGGAAAACAGAAAATCTCAGTTTTACGATTTCTTTAAGAAATATTGGCGATGATGTCACTATTTGGAAATATTGCTTAGAAAAAAGAATTGAGTGTAGTTTGTTCACTTGTGTGGTATAGCCCAACTAATGCTGCACTGACCATCAGTCTGCAGGCACAGCTAGGCTTTGCAATAGGATTCAATATTTTTTTGTGTAAAAGATAGGCAACATGTTTATGGTTCTTGTGCAGAAAATATTGCCTTTTCATTACATAGAACACTAGAAACATGTTTGAAATGAAAGGTGTAAAAACTTTCCTTACAATTGGATCAGTTCGCCTCTTTGTGATTTCATTGGAGTGGGTTGAATGTAATTCATATACTTTGTGTATGAAGTGATTTATATTTCCATTGTAAAATGTTAAACATGGATTTTGATATACATTTGTTCTTAATATCAAAGTTTTGTTGTCTTTCATGTTTCCGATAATGCTTTTAATCCTGAGTAAAAAGAGATAACATGAGGTTGAGTCGATCTCAGAGGAGTTGAAAATGCACCATTGTCAGTGTTTCGTTGTATGAATGGGATGTTGGAGGGAAATATTTCTCCATTAAAGTTTATTTTTACATAAAATGTCTGCACAGATTATTAATTTGCAAGAATTGATGGTAGGAAGATTAGAGCTCATTGCTTAGAGAATCTGTTAATGAAAAATTATTATTTGTATGTCTCCAAAGAAGCTTGCCTTATGAAATGTCGTTCCTTCAAGGCTTTTTCAACCAGAGCACAATTAAAAGTAATTTTGCAGTCACTTTGTCATCTGGGAATGTAAATGCCAGTCATATCAAATTGCCTCACACAGTCTTGGTGGAGTGTAGTGCAAGAAATACTTGGTGATTCATTACAGCAGTTCCTTGTTGAAACAAGAAAGCCCAGGAGTAATTTTCTTAACGTAATTACAGCTTAATTAAAGAGACATGTCTAGGACAGGTTTCTCTTAACAGATGTCATTCTGTTGGAAAATGACTTCTGGCTCTTAAGCAATTTCATAATTTAGTATGTTATATAGACTGAAATAAAACATAACTTCAAGACAGTGTAATATATTTATGTATGCTGCATAGCTGGAAGGACTATGAATTTGATGTTAATTTTTTGTGTCTGTTTCCACAATATGGATTCACCATGCACCTCCTATGTTAAAGCACAGTAGTTATTTGCTCGGATGGTATACTTGAGCCAGGTACTGTAAAGAATCAGCTGTTAGTTCAGTTACAACTGTCTAACTGATTTTTCCCTCCTGCACTTGGCCTCCCCTCTCTTTTGAGAAGTGTATCTTCAGCCTCTCCTCCCCAGTCTTTCCTATTGCATTTTGGCTCAGTTGTGGAATTAATAGAGGCAGGCCTGTGCTTGAACTCCTTTATGTGACCAGGGATCCTATGTATACTTGTATACTTTGTATACTTGAGGCTTGCCTCTGGCACCTGTGAGGATTTACTCAATAGTGTCTCCTACATAGTAGTCGAGCCTAAAAGCGCCAAAGAATTTTAATTTCAACTGCCTTTTTGATGCCCTGGAGTCACTTCAGTGAATCAAGGTGATTGATCCATTCTGTATAAGATCGCAAAAAGACCTTGGATGACCACAATTCCAATGTGTTCCCCCAAACGTTTCAAGAGCATTAAATGAAATAATTAGTTGTGAAACCTAGGAGCTTTCTTTTCCCCCACAGTTCTTTGATGGGAACAGAATTCTGATTTTCACACTAAAATTGCTCGTTACAATAGTGGAATCCCATGGGAGTCAGGATCCAGATGATGTTCTATCCCTTCCCCCAGGTATAGCTCTTAATTCTACTGTCATCTGCCCAAGAATTTCAATTTTTGTTTAATCCTAGCAATTGTTTTTATCCTAGTTTCATAGAAACTTAACATTTGACCTTTGTTTTCTTGGAAGCGTTTTGATAAGGTGTGCAATTAATGACCTTTTAAAGCAGTGTTATTCGTGCCATTTCCTTGAAATTATCTTCAAGTTCTTTTAAGCTTTTGCAATGTCATATCAGTTTTGTTTAAGTGATACTTTTTACAGACATATGAAAATCTCTATCTATTCAATATTTAAGGCAACGTTCATAAATTACATAGTGTCTAATAATTACACATAACAATTTGCTGGGAGCACGGAACAAATAATTCTTTACTGGGAACTGTAATTGGTCTTAGTTTAAATTTTGTTGTGGTTTGAGGTTTTTTTTAAATTGGTTGTATCATCCCCTCTACTGTGTGCTGCTTTTAGTGTGTGTAAGCAAAGTCAATGGGGCAATTTTATCTTTTGTTGATGGCATAAAGTGGGTGATATCAGATTGGCCACATGCTTTTCCCAAATTTCCCTCCGCTTGACCTCTGGTATTGAACATTTTTGTTCTGTTGCAAAAAGTTTTTAAATTACCCTTGTGAGTCTACTGGCACATGTGGTTTCATTTCTAATGTTAAGCTTTGGCTTGCTATTGCTTATTTTTAAGGCAACACGGGGCATCAACTGAAGTCAGATTTTCTGACATATATTGCAACTTTCCTTTTCCTTCCCACCCCTTCCTTCCTTTTCTTGCTTTGCAGAGCCTCCAACAAACTACCAAATCTCTCAACCTGAAGTGCACACGCATCCTGGAGGTTTGCTTCAGTTGCAATGTCCGTTGAAAGAGGATGTACAGAGCATCAGTTGGACTAAAGATGGGGAACAGTTGGGGCACAGCAATAAGACTTACTTAATCAGAGAGTACTTGCAGATTAGTGATGCCACACATGAGGATTCGGGCCTCTATGCTTGTACTGCAATTAGACCAATAGGCAGTGATACCGTGTACTTCGTTGTAAACATTACAGGTGAGTAACATTTGAACTGGATCCTAGAAATTCAGTGAAGCTTGACATTTATACTGACCCTATTGCACTCCAAGTGACCTCCAGTTAAGGCTTTTAGGAAGGGTGGGGGTGGAAATAATTTACTTGGCACCATGGACAAATACAAACTGAAACCTGAACTGACAGACTGTGGCAGGATTAACTGTCTGGAATATGACAGTTTTCAAAAAGGTTGATGCAGGTGTTTTCTGGACTTATAAGTTGTTCAGTTTCAATAGCTGTAAATTTTTTCTGTTAGCATACATTACATTATTCACAAAAAACCAAGCTTGCCACCTATCAAATTATTCCATGTGGATGCATTTTAATTAAATTTGTCTCGTTTATCCATTTTTAAAGAAAAATATTTTGTTTCGTTTCTTGATATTTTAGTGTGCAGCTGGAAGGGCTGTTCAAATTACCTCCTGTTTTGTCAATATCTTTTCAACGTAGTAATTATTGATCTTAGTGCATTTTCAACTTAAAATTTAAGACCGTACTGTAGCCAGGATTGCCCCACAAAGCTAGTTCCATATTTTGGCTGAGTCATCAAAGGGAGGAGTTGAACTGCAGACAAGTCATGCCAAGCATTTTATGTGACTCTCCGTAGGCAGTGGGTGGAGGTGATTAGGTTTTGAAGTGGTGTTTGGCCTGGGTAGGAATAATTAAAAATCTGAAACCAAATAAGACGGTAATGTACGATATCTTGTAATAGTGCCTGATGTGGATATTGTGATATTTTAATTACTTTGCACGATTATTGTTAAAAACCAGTTGTAAAAAGGATTAATGATCATCTAGGAAGAAAATGCTTTAGAAATACATAGCAAATATCCATTTATCGAATTTTCATTATCTTGGGGAGATTATAGGTTATGGTTTTCTTCCAGATGCCATTTCCTCAGGGGACGATGAAGAGGACAATGATGGGTCAGAAGAGACAGCCAGTGATAGTAACAAGATAAGTAAGTACAGGGTGAGGAGACTGTGTCTAATTAATGTAATAAAGTCAACAAGAACTTCAGTCCTTTAAGAGGATCTCTTTTCTTATAATATACAAAGTTGTTATCAGTTTATAAATTAAAGATGGAGAAATTTTTATAAAATGACCTTGAAAATTAATTTATTTGTCGTCTTTAATCTGCACATATTTTCTTTTGTGCAATTATTATCGCACCTGGTCTGGGTATATTTAATTTCAAGTATGGTTATGATTTATTGTATTCTCTGAGGAGTTAAATTTTATTGAGCTGATTTTAGGAATTGCCCTCTGGAGATTACATTGCAAATCTCATTTATGAAGATAATTTCAAAATGAATTACTCGGGAATGTACTGTTCTGTCCAATAATTGTGTATTCCACAGAGTCCTTTCACCATATCTGATTTGTGAACTTAACTCATGATTCTAGGCTGTCTCTCACATTATATGGCTCTGTGAGCCCATTTAATGTAGACTCATCAAAAATAGCTTGGAAACAAAATGAAAGCAGGTGGAGCACTGTAGACTTTACTTACTTATGACCCTTCTCGGAGTTATTGAATTGAAGCTAAAACCAGATAATGAACATATAGTTTGAGATAATATTTTAATACAGTATTGAAAGAACACTTGGAATGAAATTTTAAACTATGGCAGCATCTGTATATCGAGGTGTTTCAGGTGGTTAAAAATCCATCGAGGTCAAAGTAAAGTGATCTGGAGAAACATTCCTCCTTCAACCAATTCTTCTGTTAATCAGTGGTATTTAAGAACCTGGGTTGCTTATTGTATAGCAAAAGTGCATGCTGCATTTTCCCCACTTAGTCACTGTAGCTCAAGCATTTTTTCTTACAATAAAGGATCTTATATAATAATAACTTTGTAGAACAAAGAATGGGACAGAGCATAAAGTATATTAAAATGCACTATATCTTGAGGAATGACATGCAAGTTCACTTTTCCTCATGGCTGCATTGCATGCCAGAGACATATTGCCATAGGCAAATGTTAAATGCAGGGTCTAATTAGAGTGGTGTAGGAAAAGCACAGCAGGTCAGGCAGCATCCGAGGAGCAGGAAAATCAACATTTCGGGCAAGAGCCCTTCATCAAGAATAGAGGCAGGGTGCCTGCAGAGTGGAGAGATGCAGGCACCCTGCCTCTATTCCTGATGAAGGGCTTTTGCTCGAAATGTCAATTTTCCTGCTCCTGGGATGCTGCCTGACCTGCTGTGCTTTTCCAGCACCACTCTAATCTAGACTCTGGTTTCCAACATCTGCAATCCTTGTTTTTACCTAAATATTAAATGCATACCAGGCAGCTTAATATGGGGACAAAAGTCAACCCAGTCATGCCTGGACCTCCTTATGGTTGACTCAGCATTGATAGAAGTCTGGGAAGAGATTGCCTACCACATTGAATGCATGGTTTATAGGAATTGGGGACTGCAGCACAGCTGTAGAAATTTGTAGCATCAAAGTTGTTGTGTGGGTGTAAGAGCATACATTGAATGGGAAACACTTTTTTAATAAACTCATATAAAATGTTAAAAAATGTTGAAGTAGTATTGACAGTACTGTGGAAACTAGTATCATTTGATTTTTACATTCAGATGGTTAAGGCTAACTGAAATATTTTTACATTTTACTCAATCATTTTGACATGATAGAACAAATATATTGGAAGGAAAGGAAATGCCTTGCATTTTTTGGATGAGATATAGGTTGTAGTGAATATAAGTGTATGAAATTTGTTAGCTATATGTTTGATAAATAAGATGTTAAAGTAAAGCCATTATAGAGACCCACTTTTGTTTTGTAGTTGATCATATCTGGAATTAACATGTGGAACTATATATCTAGTGTGCATGAATGGTGCCATTGTTTAAGTAAAGAATAATTTAAATCTGTCTTTGGGTTTCCATTTGAAGTATTATAACAAGCAATGACAGGAAGCAATAACTAAGCTCAGCACACACCTAATACATAAGGACATAGTCTAACTTGGCACTTAACTAGTTTTGTAGAAGGGCAGTGCATGAACAAAAATCCTATATATATCTAAAAATTGCACTTATTAAAACTATTTGTGGTTTATTGGTATTGTACGTTTTGCATCTTCTGTTTTCCAACAATTTATTTTACCCTTAACATTGGAATATTTTAAATTAAAACCTGCTGAACATAGTATGCAATTTACACTCTGTGCAGTGCCAGTACCAAAAAGGTATGAAAATTCACATAACTGCCTAAAAACCACGAATCGATTGATTTTTATGTCCAATAAAAGGTCTGAGTTTTTTTAATGGACCTGCAGTACATAGAAAAATGTAGTTCATAATCACAATTCAGAGCAGCTGTAATAATGCATTTTCTTTTGATTCCTGCATCAAAAATATGTTAATAGTGTAAAATGCTAAATTACTTGCTCTGTCTGAATCATCCTCCCTATTTTAATTCAACGTTTTGAATTTAAAGTACTTTTTGGGTCTTATTATATGGAAACTGTTTTTCCTCAATCTTGTATCTGTAATTGCTAGATTGTTTAGTAACTACAAATGCCTTGGGATTTGTTATTTACCATTTATGCACTTAATCGTTTTGAACTAGCTTCAATGAAATCTGACTCTGAGGCTATTGAAATCATAAGCATACTGTAAATTAAGGGGAAAATGCACTTGCCTTCAGCTTCGCACTAACTTCCAAACAAGAAGAATTCATCTAATTGCACTTAAAAATTGTTAAATAATGCAAACAGATCAAATGGTAACTTGCATAGCTATTTGGAGCAATTATACTATTGATTCCGTCTGACAGGGAGCTTAAAATACAGGGGTGATAAATGTAAAAGGAGATTGTACAAATATTGACATTATTTAGTGTTAGTATCAACCAGAAATTCTTGTTTGTTTTACTTTTCCTACATTGAAACAAGAACTATTGTGCAAATAGCATAACATGGTACTGTACAGCCATATTTATTGCATTAAGCGTAGGCTTTTGGTACTTAAAGAGAATCATTGTTTCTGATTTAAAGTAGTTCTTGAGACAAAAGTCTAGTGTGTGCCCTGACTCGTGTTTTAATAAATATGCTGTATAAAAGACTTGCCTATCCTATAAAGAAAACTTTAGAGTTTGAAGAATCTGACGTTTTCCATTGTAGGCTTTATGTTTAATTAAACTTTCGAGGTGAAAGCTGGTATTAAACACTGAGGAGTTAATTGAGAATAAAGCTTAGCTCATTTGGAATATGTTTTTCATAGTATAGAGTTAAAATACCATGGAGTGGATTTTATGGCTGTGGGGTGGTTGGACTGGAGGGCCTCATGTTCGTTCTCTCTCTCTCTCTCTCTCTCTCTCTCTCTCTTTCTGTCTGTCTGTTTCCCTCTCCTCTCTCTCTCTCTCTCTCTCTCTCTCTCTCTTCCCCCCCCCCCTCATCGCTCTGTCTCTTTGTCTGTGTGTGTGGCTTGAGACCTCTGCAATCATGGGATTTTTTTTCCTGCAGCAGCCACAGATTACTCTGTGGCACTGCTTCGTGCAAGAGCTGCTAGTCTCTAAGTGGCTGGCGGCAGGCTGGAGTTGCACACGTCCTGTCATGATTCCACGGGAACGACTGGTCTTTCTGGCACTCGATTAGGTATACCTCTCCAATCTGAAAAGTACCCATCTATCCAAATCTCAATGCTAATACATTACCCTGATACCATGAGCTCCTATGTTATGCAATATACCTTTTTGTGGTACCATATCAAATTCCTTCTGAAAGTCTAAATATACTGCCTCTACTGATTCCCTTTTATTAGTTCTGCTTGTTATATCCTCAAAGAACTGTAGCAAATTTGTCAAACATGATGTCCATTTCACAAAACCATGTTGACTCCGTTTAATTGAGTGAAGCTTTTTCGAACACTGTGCTATTTCTTCCTTTTAATAATAGCGTCTAGCATTTTCCCAACAAACAATGCTGAGTTAATTGGCCTGTAGTTTCCTGTTTTCTACCCCTTTCCCTCCTTGAACAAGAGTGTCATATTTGCAACTTCCAGTTCACTAGAACCATCCAGGAATCCAGTGAGGTCTGGATTATTTTAACCAATGCTTCTAATATCTCAGCAGCCACTTCCTTTAAAACCTTTGGATGCAGGCCATCAGGTCCTGATGACTTGTTTGCCTTTCCACAAGCACATCTCCATGTGACGAGCTGCTGAACACCTAGTCTGTGGTGGAATGCCTTGGTGTTTCGGTGGAATGAAATTACCTGTCTTCTATTTTTCATTTTGAAAAGGGACATATCTGGAATAAATATTTGAAATAATAAGCAGTATTCACCATGTCATTTGGAAGATAAGTCTTTCTGTTGGAATTTATAAACATCTGGAACTAAAAAGTTAGCTGAATGAGAGCGTGAAACCATTGCTGATTGTCTTAAAATCCATCTGATTCACTAATGATCTTGAGGGAAGGGAACTTGCAGCCTTTACTCTTGTCTGGCCTGTATGTGACTCCAGCCTGACAGTAATCTAGTTGATTCCTAACTTCCCTCTGCAATGGCCTAGCAAACCACTCAATTGTATGAAAAACTACACAAAGTCTAAAGGAAGAGTTGAAACCAGATAGAGCATCCAGCATCAGAAACAGCATTGGATATTCGGCACTGTCAAACCTGCAGAGTGCTCCTTACTAAAATCTAGGGTCTTGTGTCAAAACTGGAAAAGCTGTCCTGCAAGCTGATCAAACACTTGCCAGATATAGTCATATGCAGAGAATCATATCTTACAGAAAATGCCTCAGTCACCACCATCGCCATCCCAGGGTGTAACCTGCACACTGGCAGGGCAGAGGTGACAGTACAGTTCTAAGGAGTTGGGAGAAAGTTACTATAGGAGCCTTCAGCATTGTCTCCAAGCTCCAAAGTCTCATGGGAAGAAGTCAAACGTGGGCAAGGAAACCTACTGCAGTTTACCACATATCACTTCTTAATTCCAGGTGGCATGACTCAAGCTGCTAAATTGGGTCTGCATCAAGTGGTGAACGAATTAGCAAGAGAGAAAACTTACTTGATCCTGTCTTTACCAATCTACCTGGAACAAATGAACAGTATTTATAGAATTCTTTACTTCATAGTCATTGTGGAGACAAAGTCCTGCCTGCATATTGGCAATACATGGGACAAGCTTTGAACAGATGTAACTACACAAAATCAGACATCCTTGAGGAAATGAGACATCAGCAGCAGGGTTATATTCAGCAACTATCTGTCACCTCGTGACCTGGCATATACCCCACTCTGCAATTACAATCAACTGGGAATGTTAACCCTGGTTCAATGAACAGTTCATGAGGGCATGCCAGGAGCAGCACCAGGCATGCCTAAAAATTAGGTGCCAAACTGGTGAAGTTACAATGCAAGAAGTGCAAATACTGGAAGCAGTTTACAGTAGACAGGGCTAAGAAATCCCAAAACCAATGGATCTAAGGACAAGAGCTTCTCAAGCTCATTTTGGGATGGACAAAAATGCTGGCCTAGCCAGTGACACATATCTCATGAATAAATAACAATAGAATGTAAAGATCAGACCAGCAGAACTGTGTCAGTACATAGACTTATTTTGGTAGATTTTCTGTTCCATGCCAATCATCCCCAGACTTGTCAGTTTGTTTAGGAGGAGAAATCTGAGAATCAACTGACATTGTCCAAACAGATTCCACCACCAACAGAAAGGCAGGTAAGTAGTTATATAGTTTTCCTCAAAGGCTCTAATTTGCATATAAAGAACAAATTTATTTTAAAACTTTTTTTTGTGTAATACATTCTAATTAATTTTTTTGTAGTTTTGTGGTTCAGCTTTTATTCATTGGGTGTTTCAGTTTCCAATGTTGTGTATGGCTCTGAAAGAGTTAATACTGAGGAATGCCATAAGCAGCACCCACCATGAAGTCATATGGACTTGTGGGCAGAACAGCTTGAGATCTGGAAGGAAAGAGACCTAACATCTGGTCTTCATCAAATCTCTACAATGTCTATCATACCAACATAAAGTGACTCTTCGAGATAGAGCAAGAAGTGGTTTTCCTCAAACACACTAGCCAAATCAGGCCCTTTAGCTTCCAACACGTTAAGCGAACTATGGCAGCAACCTTCATCACAAGCAACAGCTTATGCAGTGTTGTGATTTTGTGTACCCACGCAACACTCCAAACATGTTTCTCTCCACTGTTACACAACGATGTACAATTCAATATATAAAGAAAAATTGCAGTTCCAGTTTCTGGGATACAAGTCTTAACAATTTGAACATTTTAAGTACGAGTGATAGTTTATACTGCAAGGATATACAGATACTTGGGTACAGTTATGTGCCTATTAAGATATAATTTGAAACACATTCACAGTATACCTTTTTCAAAAAATGTGTATTCATATTTCATTTGAAGGAATCTACAGTTCCACACTTTGTTGAATATACATGCTTCCATTGTTAATCCTTGAGTCAAATAGGTAGTCAATGATTTAAGTTCAGATAAAGCCTTCTCTGTTTCAACATTTCAGTGATCAAATTATGATGTTGAAAAAATATATAACATTAAAAGAATCCTACTTTCTGCTGGTAATTTAATTGATGTAGTTTAAAATCACAAGCAGTTAAAAGACAATTGGCAATCAGCCGTTGATGTGCGCAAAGAATGAAAATAGACAATAGGTGCAGGAATAAGCCATTCTGCCCTTCGAGCCTGCACCACCATTCAAAATGATCATGGCTGATCATCCTTAATCAGTATCCTACGTTATTTTAAATGGAGTCATTCGAAGTCATGGGTGGTGGCATGTTTAGTCAAGAAAGTTGCATTGCAGAGATTTTCAAGTTCAGTTGAGTATATGTCCGGTAAACACAGAACTGCTTGTCAGCATTCACCTAGGTGTCTATTGCCAACATTGTGTTGGGGAGGATAATTAGTGCTCAATGTTGCAGTGTAATTGTGTTCTGTGCTGATGTTGTAGTGACCTAACAGTTCATACTTAGAAACAATTATTTGATTTGGTGTTCAGCTTTCATATTGGTGGATTGTAACTTTGAAGTATTAAATGGGTGTTGCAATATGGTCTGGAAAGATCAGCATTCTTTAATTTAGTGAGAGAAAATTGGAGCCTTGGTGGATTCTTAATGGCTTCAACTATATGTTGTATACATTTACCAGTTAACTCCCATTTCTATATGTGTAAGAGTTCCAGTAACTTCGATTTATATGTATGCTTTAGTTTAATCTTGAATTAAATCTTCTTTTCTGAACTATTGAGATAGCCTGTTTAGTCCTCAGCAATTGTTGTGATTCTATAATATAAATGATTTTTTGGTTATTAAAAAGAACCGTGGTTCTTTGATTTTTTTTAGGTGGAAGTGATACTTAGTATTGGTCTGCTTATGAATAGATGCACCACTCTACAGGATAGCTTGGGTTCTTTTCTACTTGGACATTCTAGTTAGAACTAGAGGGGAACGAGATAGAGGAACGGTCCTCTTTACTGTCTTCTCAACCCCGCTATTACCACAAGAGTGAAGGGTAAATTTGAGAAACAAATTCTACATTTTGTGGTTTCACAAGTTATGTTGTTCTGGTCATTGTGTTAACAGTATTAGCAATAATATGTTTCTGGCCTACCACGTACAATCGCATGGAAGGCTAGGTGGGGAAAGTACCAAAAAGCAAGAGGGGACAGAAGTAAAAGGTTAGATGAAAGGTAAAAAAGAACTGGATGTTTTCATCTGTCTTCCTTAAACAAATTTATTCCTGATTTCATAATTTGGTTTCAACACCATTACTTAGAAAAATCTTCAGTAATTATCAAATAGATATAGCAAACTATCACAAGGAGGAAGCTTTAAAAGAACGATAACACTAAGATGGAACGTGAAGCATTTTAGATGAGTTAATGATCAGTTTTAAAAGTTCGAGGCACTTGGTTGGACAAAGCTATATGAACAAAGAATTCAAAAGGTAAATCGGTTTCTGTGACGATGGTAGAATAAATAAATTGCATGCCTACAATATTTAATATATATGATATATTTAACATAATGTGAGTCAACTGTGCTTTGTGAGGTTAAGCGCAACCCTTAGTCTTGAGCGATTTGACTTTAGCTTGTGTGACATAACCTCCATGAATCACTTATGAGATGTAGAACTATATTAAGCATAGAATAGGTCCAGAAATTCTGTTGAGCTGTGCTGAAATTATTAAGGAGATCCAGGGTCATGGGGAGAAGGCAGGGGAATGGGCTTGAGAAACATATCAGCCATGATTCAATGGTGGAGCAGATTCAGTGGGCCAAATAGCCTCATTCTGCTCCTATATCTTATGATCTTTTGATCTAAAATGGTCAAATGATTTGATATGAAATTAAACATTATGATCTGTACATAATTTTCTGAAGTGCAGTCATTCGTGCCATTTTCGACAGTTTCATCATCTAGCCTCCTAACATTTTAAAAGATCATTCAGAAGTTACTATTTTCCCCATTAGCTATCATTGAAACGAGATGGCTGAACTCGCATTGTTTAAAATTGCCTGTCAACTTTTCTGTTCCACAAACAATTACGGGAATATTAAGGAGTGATTAGCATTTGAGTTGTCTTCGAAGGGAGTAACTGACAGTACTTTGTGTTACTGATGTCCTTTGAGGCTTTTTCTGAGTTCCTTTATAATAAGGGAGCCTTTAAATCAGAAACATTTGAAGTTTTTCACTATTTATGATGGCGCTGTAGTGTGGATTCATTGTTAATGGTGCGAAGACTGTAGAATGGAAACCACCATTGTGAGTGATTGTGGAAGAGGCCCAAAAAGGAAATGGATCAGGGTCAAGTTTAAGCCAATTCTATTTTTTTTAATTCCACATTAGTTTGATTTATTTCAGGAAGTTCAATTTGAAGTTAAAAATGAGATTTCGCATAAAACAAATGTACAAACAAATTATATTTTCTATTTATAAAGCCGAAGACATATTTGAGCTTTTTCTGAATTTTCTTAGTTTTACAAATCCTGAACAAACACAAGGGAGTTGTTTTTGTCTGGGTTCAGAGATGGAGAGTTTCAGTGAAATTCTTGAGTTAAGAAAATTAGTAGGCTGTGCAACATGAATTATAGTTAAGAGATTCTTAAAAGCCAAGGAAATGTGCAACGAGTTCAAAAGGTAAAATGAGTAAAAATAAAACGTAATTTGCATGACTTTTTCACAAGACATCTAGATGTTTAAGATTTCTAGAGTTAGGAGTTCATTCATTTCTGTGTTGGAGGTATTGAGTTTGCAGTCTGTTTCCAGGTCTGTATTTTGAATGCATTCTTCATTACTCTGGAGCATGTGCAGTCTTGGCACATCTGTAGAATCTCATTTCAAACTGCTTGAAATGTGCACATCAATGGAAAATAATTTGTTTCCAAAGGAACATTTTAGTGCAGTTTTGTACCTTGAGGTTTGCTTCTCCTAGTAAAACCCACGTTTTATTTTCAACATCCTTTCGTTCTACAGATGAAAAGGATAAGTGCACTTGAAATGACTAATGTGCCGCTACTTGCTTTCCTGGAAGAAGGAAAAATACTTTGCTAGTTTTGCTTCAGTCTAATCAGTAATTTTTAAAAAATTAATTCATTGGACTTATTGCAAACTTGCTAGTTATAGAAGCACTGTGATGTTTTTACTTGGTAAACTTAAAAGGAAACTCAGCTATTTTAGTTTTTTGAGTGTATAATCAACATACTTTGTATAACCCAAAGTTTATTAAAGTCACATGCTGTTGAATTCTGATCATCTTTGAGGTGTATATTGGGGTGATTGATATTTTTAACTTCTCCCTCAGTGGAAAGGTGGACAATATGGCAGAGAGCTTGGATGCACACCTGACTCTGTTTTCAAGAGACTTTTAAATAGTCAATACAATTTAATGGCCTGCCTATAAATGGGCAAAATAACTTAGTGTGCGCACTAGTTGGTGTTTCTCAGCATTAAGCAGCCTAACCTGCAAAATTTTGCTTTCTAAATCAGAATATTTTGCAGAGACATATTAATTGTGCTGCTCCTGGCCCACACACTACTTCAGTTCATTCGCCCTCTGGTTGGCCAGCTCTGTGTAGTGGCCGAATAATAGAGGTGCAGCAAAATGCTGTTTTGGTCACTGCTGCTTGTTAATAAAATTTACATGAAACTTGATTCTTGAACCTAGCTTTCTCATTCAAACTTTGAGCATGTGGCCTCTGCCGAAGTAGTTTGTTTTAGCCCTGCTCAAGTATCTCTCATTACCCCCACATCCAATCTGATAGGCTTTATTGATGTGCTTTTAGCTGCAAAAAATATATATGGTTTAAAGCAGTATTTAATATCCATTTGATGTTTGTTTTAAAACAGGTCCCCCATACTGGACACAACCTAATAAGATGGAAAAGCAGTTGCATGCAGTACCGGCAGCCAACACTGTAAAGTTCCGCTGTCCAGCAGCAGGAAACCCAAAGCCAACTATGCGATGGTTAAAAAATGGCCGAGAGTTCAAACCAGAATATCGAATGGGTTCATATAAGGTAAAGATATATTTCTCCAATACGTGAATATACAGCAAATTGAAAAATGAGTAAGCAGCCCTACATTTTGCTGAAGGACCTCTGTAATCTAGCATCTAATACAATTCTGTGGGTAAAACAAAAGCTTGGAAGTTTCTACAGCAGAATATTACCTATCATTGCAGACTATCTGGTAATATAGTATGCTAGTAGAGATTTGTGGTGTTTATGACTTGTCTGGATTCAATGCACTGATTGTTACACTTGGCAGAAACAATGGGAAAATGCAAATTTACTCTTATACTTGCAGCTATTTGCGATTTACTTAAAGTAGACAACAATCTGCAGTTATAATGCATCTTTTACTGTGGGTAAAATATCCCAAGTTGCTTTACTATGCGTAATGGAAATGGACACTTGGGACAAATCAGAATGGAGGCCAAAAGTCTGGCTAAATTGCTGGGTTTCAGAGCAAAGATCTAAAGAACATTAGGGAGGCGGAGAAACTGCGAGTTCTGGAAGGAATGTTTTAGAATATGTGGGACCTTGGTGGCTGGAGGCATGACGACCAGTGATGTGAAAGGAAAGAGAGTACACAACTCCCCTGAGACACGAACATTTGATGGGGAAAAGCCACAGAGGGATCAGAATAAAAGATGAAAATGTTAATGTTGAGGATTAGAGCTGGTGTGTAAAAACAGGAGCAGATGCAGACTAGCAAGCATGATGGAGTGTGGTGAGATGCAGGCAGCAGGGATGACTAAAGGTTTATGTATGAGTGTATTGGAGTAATTGGAAGCCATTGTCTATAGCTGGACACACATTTATCACCTGAAAACTGGTCTAAGTAAATGAAAATGTGTGTTCTGACTGTTACCATAAGTTAAAGCCAGATTCCTATCAGGCCTTTTGTCGCATTTAAATGAAGTCATGAAGGGCATACCAATTTTCAAGCTGTTTTTCAGATTTTGTGCTCATTTTAGGGTGCAGTTGAACATCATTCCCAGTTTATTTGGGAGCAATAGGGTGGCACAGAAGTTTGCACCGCTGCCTCACAGTGCCTAGAACCGGGATTCGATTCCAGCCTTAGATGACTGTCTGTCTGTGTGGAGTTCACACGTTTCCCCTGTGTCTGCATGGGATCCCTCTGGGTGCTCCATTTCCCTCTCACAAAAATCCTCAGGTTAGTTGCATTGGCTGTGCTTAATTGCCCTGTAGTATCCAGACATATACATGCTAAGTGGATTAGCTGTGGTAAATACGGAATTATGGAGAAAGGGTGGATCTGGGTGCGATCCTCCTTTGGAGGGTCGGTGCAGCCTCTATGAGCGGAATGCCCTCTATCTGCAAAGGTGAGATTCTATGATCCTAGTTTGATTTTTATTTTTGACCCCCCTCAAATGTCAAGGTACTGAAACCAAATGTAAGACTCCCATACAAGATAACTGAACTGGGCTGAAATATGGTACAGATATGATCATTTCATGCCACGCCTTGTATGGCCTGTCCGGTAATACAGAGTTAATCTTACCAGATCTCTAAGGTTTTGTCTGCAAGGTAGTTGGATCATTTTCAGGAGAGACAGAAAGCTCTTAATAACAGATCAGCTGCTTCTGTATACACTGTCCAATTTTTCATTGGCTTAAGTGGAAGAAAAACTCAGGCAGAGCATTGTAAGGGGCAGCTAGCCTGTTCCTGCCCAATTTTTGGCTCTGCCAAAGTTGAGAATTCTCCCATGCTTTAAAAGTGTACAGATCCTCAACTATGAGTCATAAGCAATACTTTACAAAGGACTTCTGTTACTAGGAGTGCAGTGTACAAAATGAAGAGTCACTGTTAGCTGAATTATATAATGTAGTGTTTACTGCAGTTATGATACGACTGGTGCTTTTCAGTGAAGTGTACTGTTTGAATGATGTGGACATGTTAGCATTAGAAATTATGATTTCTGCAACATGTGTATGTGTGCCAGAACTATTTGGATTACGATGGATTTCTGGAAACCATCCTACAATTGAGGTTTATACACCTCACCAATGTAAACACTATAAAATAAGAAACTTTATTTATGAAAACAAATGAAGGTTATTTGCATTTCAATAGATTCTGTTTTAATGTTGGAGTACAGAGCATTGTGTGTGCCAAGTGTTCTATGTGCAAGATGGAGCCAGTCACTCAACAGCAATTGTCAAGTCAGTCATAAATCAGAAAAGGAGGGCACTAGGTGTTAAACTACTATACATGAGACAATCACAGAAGATGTTTAGTCTGGCCTGTACGGGCTAAACTTGGTCTGTTTTGTTAGAAGGGAATGGTGGTGTGAAGTATTTCTTGTGCAAACTCTGTGAGAAGAGTGTTTGGTTCTCAAAGTCCCCATGGACTTGAATCTAAATTGGAATTTGGTATCTAAAGCTCGCATGTAGTGAATCATTCAAGATGAAAAGGCACCTTTCATTTCTGGGGATATCACAGTGTAGCTGTGGCAGCTTGGTCCCTATCTTTCAACACTTTGAAAATTGTTTTCACATAATGAGAAGCTGACAGAGTGGACCTCACACTATGAATGAGACATTGTGTGAAAAACACAAGTTCAGCCTTCTCTCCTCCTTCTGATGCTTTTACCATAAAGTTCATGAATAAAATGTGACAGGCAGATTAAAAAAAATGTGTAGTTGATTTTGTTATCATGTGGTCTTTTAGTTTGTGTGATATAGAGTTCAGAATAATTGTTTGATTTCAATTTCTTCCACTGAGGCTGACACAACAAATGAAATGTGCAAAATGGCATATTTTGGTGCTATATTGTGCTAACTTTATTCGTGCCCCACTTGCCGCCCTCCCGCTCCCCTTTATCATTACACTCAATAAAAACTGAATTTTAGTTCCTGTGTCCCAGTGTGGATACTGGACTGAATAGTGGATTGGAACACTGGAAGAAGCCACATAAGAAACTGCCTTCATGCATCCTGTTCAATTAAAGAAAGTGGAATTCACCGGGGGCATCCAAGGCTCGAAGGATGAGGTGGGTTCTGTGAGTATAGGTGGGAGACCATGTGTGTACTTTTAAGGCAGAAGCACATCTGAAGACTTGTAAATTATTCAAATTATATTTTAGTCACTGCTGACAGGCCATCATTGTGGAGAGGGAGCCCTTTCGTAGGATGCTGTCCAGCCATAACTAGCTTTCCAGTGGGCTACTTGGCAGAAAGTACATCTGCTCTTTCCTACTCAAACTGCCACTAATCTTCCTAACCTCGATGGCCTAGAGGTATTATTGCTGGACTGATAATCCAGAGACCTGGGTAATGTTCTGGGGACTAGGTTTGAATCCCACCATGGCAGATGGTAGAATTTAAATTTTTTTAAAAATCTGAAGTTAAGAGCATAATGATGACCATGAATCCATTGTCAATTATCAGAACAACCCATCTGGTTCACTAATGTCCAGTCAGGAAGGAAACTGCCATCCTTAAGCCTACTCTGGCCTATGTGTGACTTCAGATCCACAGCAATGTGGTTGACTCTTAACTACCCATTGGTTATTTAGGGGTGAGCAATAAATGATGGCCTAGCCAGTGACATCCACACCTCCTGAGTGAATTTTTAAAAAAGCTTGATGCTCTGTTGTACAATAGAACTTTCTATTGATAAATAGATGCACTACTCTAATAGTTGCTAGTGAAACACAATATGCTGTGCCACTATGCCACTCCATTCCAGCTCTTGAACGTGTGCACATGAAAGTATTTGAAGCATGTATCATAATAGTTGGCAACACCCACCCACACCCCCACCCCCAGAATACAAGTTTTACATAATACTTTCCATATTGATCATTGGGCACATTTAGACACACTGATGTGAGAACAGTTTAAATGATGAATGTTTATACTTGATTCACATATCAAATGATATGTACCTATTTTTTATAGAGGTATTGAATTCAAACTGTTCTGAGGACCACTTCGTAAGATAAAAGATCAATTCTGTTGACTTGTCTGCCAACTTATATGTGTATTTCCATCAAAAAAGGAGTAAGATGAGTGTGATTATTTTAACCAGCCAGAAATGTTAGGTATTGTTAAGGTTATTTTCTGCAGAAACTAAAGATAAGGATTAATGAGTTATTGAAGCACAGTACATGATGGCTACACTGATTGAAAGTATTATCTTCTGTTAGAGTCGATTGGGCTGAAAATGATTTTTCGTGGGGAAAATATGTTTGAATGGTGTCTGTGCATCCAGTACTTCCAACAGTATTGCTTGAGGCCAAGGTGAGGCAAAAGTTGAGGTAAATACATTTATTGCCTTCCAATGGTTGCCCTTCAGAAGGTGGTGGTGAACGGCCTTCTTGAACGACTGCAGTCCACTTGGTCTACATGCATCCACAGTGCCATTAGGGAAGGAGTTGCAGAATTTTGGCCCAGTGACACAGAAGGAATGGTGATGCATTTCCAAATCTGGGTGTTGAGTGGCTTGGAAGGGAACTTGCAGGTGGTGGATATCCCATGTATCTGCTGCTCTTGTCCTTGTAGATTGTTGTGGCTGTAAGTTTGGAAGGTTGGTGCTTCCAAAGGAAGGAAGGAGCTTTGGTGAATTTCTGCAATGTGTCTTGTAGATGGTAACACTGCTACTGAGTGGTATTGGTGGAGGGACTGAATGGCACCACATCCACAAACTATCAAGTGGGCTGCTTTGCCCTGATAGTGTCAAGTGTCTTGAGAGTTGCTGCAGCTGCACTCATCCAGGCAAGTGGGCAGTATTCTATCACAAAGGTTACTTACCACTTGTCGCCTCTAGCCTTATATTGTCCAGGTTTTGCTGCAATTCGGCATAGATTGCTTCAGTGTCTAAGGAATTGTGAATGGCATTGAACATTCTGCAACCATCGGGGAACGTCCCACTTTTGACTTTATGATAGAGATAAGATCATTCATGAAGGAACTGAAGATGGTTCAGCCAAGGACACTATCCTGAGGGAACTCCTGCAGAGATATCTTTAAATTTTGAACAGTTCTGGCTGGGATAAAGTCTGAATAAAACTGAGGTATTTTGTTGGATTAAAATTTTGCATAATTATGTCTTTCTGAAACAAAACTCATTCTGTTTCTGGCAGATTCGGCCTCAGCATTGGAGCCTCATTATGGAAAGTGCTGTTCCATCCGATAAAGGAAACTATACATGCGTGATAGAAAATGTCTATGGGTCCATAAATCATACCTATCACCTCGATGTAGTCGGTAAGTTGACATTTAAACACAAGACATGGAAGAAAATGATTTTGTGCATAAGAATCTGTGGCACCTTGTGAAATTTTGTCAATATAAACACTATGATCCATGTAACATAACGTCAGCATAGAAATAACATATAAATGAATTATTCAACACAGGGTTCCAGGATGGAATGTTACTGTGCTCTGCTGCTTTGATTACGCAAGAACCTAATACAATATGAAGCATCTTTTGGTTGTACAGTTTGCACAGTGACTTTGTTCTGAAGGAAGGTCACAAGACTCAAAATGTTAACTGTTTTCTTTTCACAGATGCTACCCATCCTGCTGAGTTCCTCCAGTGATTTCTATTTGTTTGCTGCACCACAACTAAATTTTATGTTCTAATTTATAGAAAATTTGAGATTTATTTTACGTGCAAGCTTTCTTTACAAGAAACTCTGAAGGCCTGACTGACCAACAAGTGCCATTGGATTCACATTACAGCTATATTTTCTTTCATTAACAAGGGAAAAAAAAACGTTGAGCTGAGCATTTTCAAGTCATTAAATCATATGACCCCTCCAGTGCAGAAAAAGACCATTCAACCCATCGAGTGTACGGACCCTCTGAAGAGCGTCCCACCCTATTCTGTAACTCCACATTTTCCAAGGCCAACCTGCCTAGCGTGCAGTTTACCATGGTGAATCCTTCTAACTTGCATATCTTTCAACTGTGGGATGAAACCAGAGTACCCAGTGGAAACTCTTGCAGGCATGGGGAGAACGTGCAAACTCCAGTACAGTCAATCACCCAAGGTTGGAATCAAGCCCAGAACCTTACTGCTGTGAGGCAGTCCTACAATAGAATGTTATACAGATATGTTAAGGCTAGTACAAACTATTTTTAAAAGATATTGCTATAAATTTAAGGTGTTTCTTGAACTGTGATCGATCAAACCATCAAATTTCTAAGTGATGATATATGCCAGAGATTAATGAGGCATATCCCTGTTTCCATTCCTAATTGATACAGTTACCTATTTTAAAAAAAACACACACTGTTGTTTATTTTTAGACCATAGACACAGGAGCAGAAATTCGATAATTCAGCCCGTTGAGTCTGCTCTGCCATTCAATCATGGCTGATGAGTTTCTCAACCCCATTCTCCTCTTTCTCCTTGAAATCCTTGATCCCCATGACAATCAAAAACTTATCTATCTCCATCTTAAGTATACTCAGTGCCCTGGCCTCCACAGCCTTCTGTGGCAGTGAATTCCATAGATTAATCATTCTCTGGCTGAAGATGTTTCTCCTTATTTCCGTTCTAAAAGGTCTTCCCTTTACTCTAAGGGTGTGCCCTAGGGTCCTAGTCTCTTCTACTAATGGAAATATCTTCCCAACATTCACTATGTGCAAGCCATTCTGTATTCTGTAAGTTTCAATTAGATACCCTCTTATCCTTCTAAACTCCATCAAGTATGGATCTAGAGTCCTCAAATATTCCTTATATTTTCATTCCTGGGACCATTCTCTTGAATGTCCACTGAACCTTCTCCAGGGCTAGTACATCCTTCCTGAGATATAGGGCCCAAAACTGTGCACAATACTCCAAATGTGGTCTGACCAGAACCTTTTAGAGCCTCAGAAGTACACCTCTGCTTTTATATTCAAATCCTCTCAAAATAAATACCATCATTGCATTTGCCTTCCTAACTACTGACTCAACCTGTAAGTTTACCTTAAGAGAATCCAGGACTAGAACTCCCAAGTCTCTTTGCACTTCAGACTTCTGAATTTTCTCCCCATTTCGGAAATAAGCTATGCTTCTATTCTTCTTCCCAGTGTGCATAACCTCATTACTTTGAACATTGTACTCCACCTACCACTTCTTTGCATCATGGTAGTGATTTTCCAATCTTCTGGGAGCCTCACTGACTGTAATGATTCCTGAAAGTTGACCACTGACGCCTCCACTATCTTCAGCTACCTCCCTTAGAACTCTGGGGTATTGTCCATCCGGTCCAGGTGATTTATCCTCCTTCAGGCCATTCACTTTTTCTAGTACCTTCTTCTTGGTGGTGGCCACCATACTCAGCTCTACCCTCTGGCTATCTTGAATTTTTGGGATATTACTCGTATCTTCCACCATGAAGACTGACATGAGGTAATTGTTCAGTTCCTCAGCCATTTCATGTTCCCCACTACTATCTCTCCAGCATCATTTTCTTACAGTACAATGTCCACTTTTGCCTCTCTTTTGCCCTTTATATCACCTTCATCAACAAACAAACTAACAGAACACCCATGGGATCTCCAAAATCAGGGTTCTTATTCTTAGCAGAGGCGGTAATACAGATACTCGAACAAACAGCTTTGGGTCCACTATGCGGATTACACCTTTGTCATCACTAAACAAAACAGATTAGAGGAAACTTTTAAGACCATCAATAATACCCTTACTGGCATAAAATTCACTAAAGAGGAGGAAAACAATAACAAACTGTCATTCGCAGTCGAGTGAGCAGCCAATGAGGAATTTCAAACCAGCGTCTACAGGAAAACAACATATCCAGACCAAATGCTGAACTACAGAAGAATCATCCCAACACCCACAAATGAAGCAGTATTAGAATATTATTTCACCGAGCCACACCACACTGCAGCACAGAGGAACTACGAAGAGCAGAGGAAAATCACCTGTACATAAAGAACGGGTACCCAATGAATACAGTCCACTGATTTCTCAGCAACAAACCCAAACAAGCAGACAAAATGCATCCAGAAATCCTAGCCACTCTCCCCTACATCAAAGATATCTCGGAAATGACTGACAGATTACTTAGACCTCTTGCCATCATGGTCGCCCACAAACCCACCAACACACTAAAACAACAGCTAATGAACTTGAAAGACCCTATACAGACAACAAGCAAAACTAATGTCATTTACAGAAAAACCTTGCAAGGACTGCAGCAAACACTACATTGGACAAACAGGCAGAAAAGTAGCCACCAGGATACATGAACATCAACTAGCCACAAAACGACATGACCCACTCTCACTAGTATCTTTACATACAGATGAGAAAGGACACCACTTTGACTGGGACAACACATCCATCCTAGGACAAGCGAAACAGAAACACATGCGAGAATTCCTAGAAGCATGGCATTCCAACCAGAACTCAATCAACAAACATATTGACTTGGACCCCATTTATCACCCCTGAGGAAAAAAAACAGGAAATGACATCACCACAGGAAATGACATTACCAACCCAAGGAAACCTAAACACATAAATAATAAATGGTTATTCCGCCAGTGCTTCACCAGAAGCTTATTGATGATGTTACCTAGTATGGTGACAAAATGTCTGAAAACAAATCTTCTAGCTTAGTGAGAAAACTTATATCCTGCCCTTTATATATCTAAAGAAACTCTTAGAGTCTTCCTTTACATTACTGGCTAGCTTCCCTTCATTTCTGACCTTCTCCCTCCTTATTTATTTTTTTCTTGTTGCCCTCTTTGTAGGCTTCCCAACCCTCTGGTTTCTCACTGCCCTTTGCCACATTATATGCTTTTTGTTGCTGCACCACAGACATCTTCAAAAAATCCAAATAAAGCCTGGATACAGAAAATTCCTTCCAAGAATTTTACACTTGCAAAAAGTTGAGAGAAGCACAATAGACCTCAATTTAAAGAATAATCTCGACTAATTAACATTTTCTACATAAGAAAAGGATGTTCAGTAGTTGCTATGTTTTTGCCATGTTGTTTATGGCCCATTTAGAAGGGAGAACGGGAGGCATCGTTCAACAGAAAAGTTAGTGAAGTACACAATCAATTACCTAATGCTGAAAGTTCTCACAGGCAGAGATTTATTGTTTTGTACAAATCACCTAAACAATAACCCTTTTCTTTACTCCCAAAGCATAATTTATAGATTAAACAATTCCTGTTATGAGATACCTTTGTGAAATATGTAAACAGTTGTTGGTCTGCCAAATAATGACTTCACAAAGTGTATTCATCGATGGTAGAGCAACCATAAATAGAACGATTCTTGGCTAAATAAGTCATTTTCAATGGCAGGGTTTGATACAGCTTGACTTAGATTATTCAAGAGTACAGCAGCATGAAAGCTACACAGTTAAATGCTTTATCATGATGTGGATTTCATTGCAAAGAACTTTATTTTGGATTTTATATACATCAACACATGTATGTATACTGAAAAGTTATGAGTTTTCTCTCTTTCGGAAATCTGCACGGAGAGAAGTTATAGCTAGATTGCAAAGGTCAATAAAGTTTTACATGTGAACCATTATTCCGGATTTGTCTGTCCAAAAGTATTGTAGATTGTATTTTATACAGCCTCAGTTAGCTATTTTATCTAGCATTATCTGATTCACCTGCTAGCTCCTTTTATACTTTTTTTCCTCTGTTCTTTTCAAATAATGGAAATGACTCCGTGAAATGTTACATGCAGTGTTTTTTTGCAGGAAACGTGTTGAGAAGATTGTAACTGTTTAAACCTTTCTGTCAAATATGAATCACTTAGATTTGCAAAAGCACTGATTAGATTAGATTAGATTAGATTACTTACAGTGTGGAAACAGGCCCTTCGGCCCAACAAGTCCACACCGACCTTCCAAAGAGCAACCCACCCAGACCTAGTTTGTCGAAGTTTTCAGATTTAACACCGTAGGCTGCTAACAGAATAGTCTGGAAATGTTAGTTTGAATCTATCCAGTTTTGTTTCTGCCTGATTGACTATTGAACATTTATCAGTTGAGTATTACTGTAAAATATGGTGGTGGAATTCTGAACTAGTGCACACCCATCATTCATGCAAAACAGACTCTGTGCAAAAGCATTATTGGCAGTCAAGTGAACTTTTAATTTATGTTGTTCTCTTTGTGTGCATTTGATTCTTGGATCCTTGTGACTGTCAGGAGTTGTAGTTCAACAAATTTGTGTTAAATTCATTTGAAATACATCTAGAAGTTTAATGTGACATATCACCAAATGTGCAACGTAAATGTTTAACTAAGAGTCCCACATTTATATGACAGTTCAGATAAGTGGAACAATTAACCAGGATTGACGACTAAGTCAATGGTTCAGCCAACTTTCCCATACACTGAAGACTGTTGGGTGACTAAGTTGGTAGTGTCATGCTGTTGATTCAAGCCAAGTTGTAAATTGTTTAAAATTGATGAACACGTCTATCCAATAGCTTAATTGGGAAATGATTCCAACTCCCAACCAGGTTACAAGTTCATCGTCATTCCCAACAGTTAGTTGGCTTGGGTGAACTGGCAGTTCTTCCAGGCTTCTGAAGCAATGCCTATCTGAAGGGAGAAGATTTTTAATATGAGAAAGGTATGCATGATTGGTGGGATGTTGGTGCAGTGATGGATGTTGAGATGAGGGGCTTTGCAGATTTGGTGCAGATTAACCATCAAAGTTTTATTGTGAATTTGATAATGGCCAGGGAGAGGTGTACACATTAGAAACAGACAGAGAACAGACTGAGAAGTTGCAGAGCAAATCCAAAAAAAATTAAAACAGAGAGCATAGCAGAGAAAAGTATTGCAGTTCTCATAGTTCTGATATCTAGTCAAAGATGTTTGATCTTATTTCACTCCCTCTCCTCAATCTGTTTTGGCTGCAGTGCCATTTTTGATTAATGTATACTGTTGGCATAATGATTAAAGTTCCAAATTTGAAGTTGCCTTTGGCAGCAAATCAAGTACTGACCAAACCTTGATTCAGTGATGTAATATTCAATGAACAAGGATTCTTCATACATCAGTCACTTTTGAACTGCTAGCTATAAGTTAATTTTTTTTTTCTTTTTACTAATCACCAGTAAACGTTTCAATTCTTCATTTCATTTTGGTGGAGATTTATGTTTTGACTGTTTTATATGGAAAATAAGAAAAATTCTAGGCACAGTATGAAGAGCATTAAATGGTTTTCTGATAATGTACAGATCAAATACTTACTCGAAATTGGAGATGTTAGCTGATGGTTACAAGTAGATTCCAAAGCAAACCTCAAAGGCTCAACTGTTGAAATGAAGAAATAATCTGATCCTAATTAAGTTATTAATATTTTATTGAGTTTAGATGTGTGTTTTTTAACTTTTGTTTAGAAGCGATGTTGTTGTAGGAATAAATAGACCTTAGTAACAGGTTATGTTAAAGGGAGTTCTAAACTAGCTGTTTGCATCTCTTTTTAAGAAACCACAATGTTCAACTATATTTCAGTACTAATGCACCACTGAGAAATTTCCAGTGCACCCTCTTAATCAGTTTCTATGTCTACCCTGTAACTCCATTTTAGGGGCAGGTTATGAGACCTTGAGTGAGCAACCAGTCTTCGATCATTGCTCCATTTTAAGTAGCATTTTCTTGAGGCTTGACAGGAATAGCTGTGAGACGAGGAGGTATGGGGAAGTTTCCTAGATACTCGATTTGTGCAGGAAAGGTCTGGAGGTGTCTGAATCACTGATTCCTTTCCCGATCTGATTGACCCAACTTTTCCATGCCCTGACTTATAATCTGCCCGTGGATGCTCACTTTCTTCCAAGCCTTGCTACCACAGTTCCCATTCTGTCTTTCCCCTCCTCTCCTATCCCTGTTGTGAGGCTGTGCATCAACTGTTGCTCTGGGCTCTGTCTGTAGTTCCCCAAGTGTTCTAGGTGGCCTCTGTCTTAGGTGGGTCAATGCTGGGGCCACAGTTGCCAGCCAGTTGGTTTGGCCAGCAGCTCTGAGGTAGTATTTCTGTGTAGGTGAGGGTGGAACTCCTCTATCTGGCCACAGTGGAAGTGGAGCTACTAGCAGGGAAGGAAACCGTCATCTGTAAAGATTCAGCCCCAATTAATTTTATAGATGCGATGGACCAACTGGTTCTTTTGCGCCATCGCAAATCAGTGATTTGATCCAGTTCTGCACAGCAAAAGCTGTTGAGCCACTTTTTAAAATGGAGGTAAATGTAAATAGAAGAAAAGTTTAAATGTGTTGGTAGGCCAGCCCGTAACACCCAATTTTTTTATTACCATATTTGGTCACATTTTCAACATTATGGTTTTGAAGATTATTCCAAACTTCTATCACACTTCAAGCAAAAATGTTCTGAGCATGTATTTGAGTATTTTATTTACATTCTTTGATTTTAATCTCTACTATTTAAAACTTAATATGTCTTGCATCCCTCTTTTAATCATACTCTGTTTTAACTGATAAATTTGATCTCTAATATTTCCACATTGCTCTAGCCCTCTATGCTTTAGATCTATGGATGTTATTCCCTGTTTTTGTCTCTATAGCATGTACATTCTCTGGATGCAGCGTTGTGCTCTAAATTTTATCTCTTTAACACGGTGCTTAATTTAATTAATCCTTGACTGCATTTTAAAGATATTGATAGTAATGCATTTCTCAATCCATTTGGAGCTTCTAACCATCACTATTGCATACTTACAATGCACAGTGTAAAGTAACACTGGCTGAATGAACAGGCTGGCGCAGAAATTTGGCTATTCTATTTTGAAAGGCCTGATTGCAATTATCATCTGACATGTCAGATGTAGTTTTAAATTATCTTTACAACCTACTGAATGAGATTCTAGAGCACTTGTGTTTGATGAAACAAAAATGCATAATTAAAATAATTGTCCCAATTCCTGAGATTGTGATATAGTTTTCAGTAAACCCTGGCATTAAAGTACCATGGAAACAACAAGTGATTATTTTCTGCCCTTGTTCTTCATATTGTTTGTCGGTTATTTAAAGTAGGCAGTTGAAGGACTACTGTAAGTTGTCTCATTTGCAGGTTTTTCAGTCTGCTTCACCTTTAGATAAGTCAACGATTTAGCTATTGATCAGTAGGAAATTTAGTCATGTGCAATATATAGGATGGTAGATTGAAAAATTTTGGTAAGAAAGAAAATAATTTGTCATCCTACCCACTGGTCTATGAAACCTGACCATATATTTTGCAAAGTAGTATAAAACTTGGTGGTGTTACACTTCAAAACTTCTATTTATGATTTAATGCTGAAACCTGCAGAACTTTAATCCATTATTTAAATAGACGTGATATATTCTTCTAACTTTAAGAGATAAAACAAACGTTAAATTGCCACTTTTTTGGGGTACTTCTAAAATATATTATGCAACTGCTGTAACATAAAGTGAGTTCATAATGACAAAGGCCTTTCTAATTAAAGGCAGATGTACATGAGTAGTCAAAGTAGTGTGTGTTGCATAGACTTTTCTGTAATACCACATTTGGGTCAGTTATGTTTTACTTCATCCTGTTATGTAGTTAATACCATAAGTTTTGCCTTTAAATTGAGTCTGCTGTTATAGATTGCTGTTCGTCCTTTCACTGAAAATGTACTAGCCTGATTTACACTTCGTATTGATGGGAATTGTTTTCACATTATCATTACTGCAATAAGAATAATTAATAAAACGTGGGAACTGGGAGGGGGAAAGAGGTGCATTCCCTATACAAATTTACATGTATACCTGTTTTTATGCATTGCTACTGTCTGGTAATTTCTAAATGGTGCATTGCTGAGTGGTCCTGAGTGATGTAAGTTTGACAGGCCAATTTGTGGCTGTTGACTATGTCCTGTTAGTGATGAGCCCAAGTTTGATTCTTTTACCTGAGAGCATTAGTCCTAAAATAATAAGAGACTGGGTCCAAAGCACAAAGGAATCTATGCCACAACTGGCCTCCCAGGAAGTTTGTTGGGAATTGAATCAAGAGTCTTTACTAAATCCATTGACAACTGGTGGTATGTGATTTACACCTGGCTGTAACTGTTGTTGCATTGCTATAAGCAATAATCACGCAATGTTTTAAAATCCTATCTGACAAGGTCTTGTTCTAGTATCCGGATAGTAATTTGAAGATGCAGACAGGGGAGTTGACATATATTTTGCTGAAAATTCAGCTCATTATTACTAGCCTCATTGCTTTTCGATGTAGATTTCAGATGCAACCTCATCTTCCTCTTTGTAAAGCCCAAGGCCTCAAAACATCATAAGTATTTGGCAGTAAACTTTGCCGTCCACCTTAGTTGAATTTACCCTGAAGTCACATTGATTATTTGCATTCAGCTTGTCTTAATTCTCTGGAATGTTTGTTCCTGTGCGGTGTACTTCTCTGTTGCAAGAAATATGCATAGCCCATCTAATATGCACTTTGAACAGATACAAAGGAAATCTGTTCTACCTCTCTATTTTAAAACATTCAGTTAAATTGCCATTCTGCTGACATTGAATTCTCTTGCAATGAAATCATAGTAGTGATTTTAATGCAAAATGAAAACAATAAAGGATTTGTTCTTGAACATATAAAACAAAAATACAGTTACACTCTTTTAATTTTGAGGCTGTATCTTTTTTGAACAATATATGGCATAAGAACAAGCCTAGTAACGACTCCGTTTTACTTCATCACTTAACTGGTCTCAGATGCTGGAAAGATAGACTGAACTGTCTTAACTTGTGGGTCTTCTGCCCTAAAATTGTCTGATTAAATTTAAAAGCAAAAAACCTCCAGAAAAATTTAAGATGTCATAAGTTTAAAAAGTTAAGTTGAAGAAGTAAATTAATTTACAGAATGTTGTTCAGTCAGTTACATTTCAACGGCTGGAACCACAAGAGTGGTGGTTAAGATGCAGAATGGTATTTTTATTTATGGCTTAAATGACCATGAATATTAGTCATGTACAGGTTAGTGTGACCACAGACGTTCCAGACTCTCTAATGATGTCTGAATGTAATATTAGTCAGGTTAGCTTGACCTTTATTGTGTCTCAAAATGATCTGCTAGCTAACCTGAATCTAATCTGGTATCCATCAATCTTTAAAACATTGAAATCCTTTTTTTCATTTTCTCCTCTGTAACATGGATTGAGCCACTAACTTCCTTGTATTCCACCTGCTCAGAAACGAACCATTGAAATGTGCTCAGTTAATTGATCATTGATCATTGATTAATAAGAAAATTGATTGTACCAGACCGTTATTGTGCACTGCAGCAATGATGCCTCATTTACGAAGCACCTTTTAACTACGGCAGTGTGGTCCAAAGTGCTTCACAGGGACATTACAAAGCAAAATGAAACACTGAGCCACATTAGAAGGTATTTTGTAGAAGACCAAAAGCTCGCTCAAAGGGAGGTTTGAAGCAGCATCTTGAGAAAGTGATGAAGCTTCAAGAGGGAAACTTATGATCTTGGCAGCTCAAGGCACAGCCAACGTTGTTGGAACAATTTAAAATCAGGGTGTTCAAGAGGCTAAATTAGAGAGGCACTGATTCTTGTGCAGCTGAAAGAAATGGTAGGGGTAGGTGGGCTAGCCAAAATAAGTAAAATCTAACTTTTAACAGCATGTGTACTTTGATTCTTTCTGCCTGTTATGTCATGTTTAACCCAAGACCTGGGAACTCCAAAGGGATCAGTTCCCATTTATACCAGTGTTTCGTTATGAACAGTGAAACATTAACTGCAATATTATGTTGAGGTCTTGACCGTCAATATATAATAATGTTACACATAGTGCTTTTCTGTCAAATCAGAGTTAAAAATAATGGTTGAATCAACTTATTAAAGTTAATTTAACATTTTCAAGGTTTTTTGAAAACATCTAATAAAATGTTACAACTTGAGAATCTACATATAGATTAAATATTTGATACTGTGAATATTTTTCACAGGTTAAAAGGAAATTAGTATTTTTAGTATAAAATACTTACTATTTTTAATAATTCCAAAATGTAGCATCATTTATAAAATTGTGGAATAGTGCTTGTTTCATAGAGCTGTTTAGCCTACTGAACTTTTTGAATAACACTTCAGGAAAGCCCACACGAACCTTTGCCTTTTTCCAACAGTTTTGTTTCTACTTAAATGTTTTATACCTCAGATACCTCTCATTCCCTCTTAAGCTCTGCTGTTGAATCTATGCACTTTTTATTTGTATGGCCAAGGAAGTAGTTCTAGTTCGATGCTGAGGTTAAGCTCACAGCTTCAGCTAGTGCAGTGTGAATGATTGTGATGTCATCCGGAATAGATAACTCAAGGCAGAAGTCCATTCTGTGGATTTGGTCTGACCCAGATGACCCAGACACAATTGAACTGGTTTTCATGTTACAGTTGTAGAGTTAGTGGCCACATTTTCTCCTGGCCCTTCCTCTCTCAATGAAGCATTACCCACATTTTCTGTGCAAGGTTAAAAACTGGGACTTCATCCCTTGGGTAACACCTGGCTGCGTTGGCTGTTTTCAGTGACCAGGAGGTGAGCCATCAAGAGGTGAGTTTGTCAACCAGATTTCAGGAAACGCGCAGCAGGTCAGGCAGCATCAAAGGAGCAGGAGAATCGATGTTTCGGGCATAAGGGCTTATGCCCGAAATGTCGATTCTCCTGCTCCTTGGATGCTACCTGACCTGCGCTTTTCCAGCAACACATTTTTCAGCTCTGATCTCCAGCATCTGCAGTCCTCACTTTCACATGCTTATGTTAGTCTTAGAGGTGCTGTGAAAGGCACCTCCTTGGAAGACCATAGCAGAAACCCCACTGAAGATCTTTAGAAAGGTAAGTTTTTGACACATTTAGATGTGTTTTGGAGGAAATGTGTTTTTGATCCAGGAGCTCATCAAAGGGATCCGTTCAGACAAGGTAAGATGATCCTGTATATTTGCTCCCATTATCGTGTATTACACTACGTTATTCATTGGAGAAAGTGACATAATACATTAAATTGTGAACAAAATGTCCTATTAACTTCAGTTGTCATATGTTCTGATGTAATTTAAATCGTCTTGACAATTGCTTTCGAACTAAATCCATGTGTGAAAGTTGGAAAACAAATATATACCTGACCCCCAGCTTTTATTAATGTGTACTTTGGTTTGGAATGGAAATAAGCTTTGAAAGACTTTGACAGCAGCAGCCATTATGACTATTTGGCTGGGTTTTCAAAAGTGTTAATGACTTCAGCTCAACGATTTATTGAAATTTTTAAGAGGCTATAATGGACAAAGTCATCATTTCTAATTTACAACCCTAATGATTAATAAATAATACAATAATAGTAATACAGTAATTATTTAATAATCGATCATAGAGTACAAAAGCAATGAGGTAATAATAAACACTGGCTTGGCTTCACTTTTGAAAAGTTGCAGAAAGGATTCACAAAAATGGTTTAATGGAAGATGCATGTCAGTTACAGTCAGTAAAAAGGTTGAAAAAATTGGGACTGTATTCCTTGGTGATGACGGTAAGACAGTTGAAAAGAGACTTGATAGATGATGGATAGGGAAAAGGGAAAACTGTTATTGTTCTTGGAAAGATCAAGAATTAAAAGAAAACTGATCTGACATGAAGAAAGTTCTGAGCAAATTTACACATCTGTCAGATTTGTCTTTTGGGAAGTGTAGAAGTATGCAGGCAGGGTTTCCCAAACCCATAGGAAACTACATCCCTTGGCCACTGTTTCTAAAACTCAGAATTACATGTGCTTTGTCAAATGCTTTGTTAACCAAACACGTCATCTTCAAAAATTTATACCGAAATATTCTAGTCATTTCTCCCCTTTAAAATTGCAGTTGAATTTTGTGTGGTATAGTCTCATTCTTGTCATTTTTTTATAATATCCTGAGAAGTTTAGCAGCTTTCTGATAAATGTTAATGAATTGTTAAAATAATCAATATTTTAGGTTGAAGTTAACTAGATTCTTTGGATTGTTTTGTGTATGTGACCTGCAGTTTGTTGTTGAAAAAGTGTTCTCTGAATTACCCAGAATTTGTAAAATCTTATTATTGTATCTGCCACAGTTGTGGATTATTTTAGGATTATCAACTTGCATTTTGCAAACTGTAATATTATAAGTCACAGATTTCTGGCTCACATTATTTTGATGGGGAGTATGTTATTGTCAAACTTGGAGTTTGAAAACACAGGACAAGCAAAAATGATGTGAGCCTGGCAAGAACCTTTGTTAATATTTGGCTGCAGCTCCATGACCTTAATTAGTGGCAATCCAGTGCCAACCAGCTGCCTCATTTATACTTTACCCCTCCCCCTACACCAGTCACTCTCAACTTCACCTCATCACATCATTGAACAAACACAATGGAATTAGCTTGTTCCCTGAGGTTTTTCTTCAGGGACTGATGGCCTCGGTTAGCAGCAGGCATATTTAATTGTCGAAAGTGGAATGAAGAATGCTTTATCTCTATATCTCATAACCTTAGGAAAACAATTATAGCCTTTGTTTCATAGGTCTTCCAGGAAAGAATTCCACTTATCTCCTCCACTGGAAAGCTCTGAAGTTATGATACCAAGAATTGCAGTAAAAGTGTTCTTTCTTTAATTGCCTAAATATCATTTTTTTTTGTAAATTGGATTACTTTTCATTAAGCTGTTTGAACATCAAGTTAAATTTCCAAATGAATAACCAATATACTACTTCATGTTACAAGTTTTTGTAAATCAAGTGTAATTTATGAATTCTGCGCTCTGTATGAATATTTTTTTCAAAGTCAAAGCTTTATTTTTGTGATACCTTTTTGTTGCTCCTGACAGTTATCTGCTACTAAAGCTGAACTGAGACTGAGGACAGACCTTTCAGGTGCCAATAGATGTGGGAACAGAGATGGATGAGCATGTAATTTTGTGATTTGACGAGCATGCCACTCAAGCCATTTATGGGAAAGTCTGGGCAAAATTTGGATTCTTGGAAGGACCCCAACTTGTGCAACCTGAAATTTTCCAGGCTGTAGGAGGACCCCATGTTATCAGCCAAAATATGGACTTCAGGGCATTCTGGCAGTGGGGAAGAATATGCTACATTTAATCCCAACTGAGGATCTGTCCCGTTGCATCAGTGATGGCCTTCAAGCCACAAATATTGGACAGGTTGTCCTTCCACAATCATGGCTAGGCATTTGTGGCCTTTTTCAAGTTAAATTTTTTTTAATTCTCTTGCTGCAGGCATCAGCAGCTTCTGCCTGAATGTCATCTCTGGCAAATCTCCTGTCAATCCTTCAGCCTTGGGCAACTGCCCAATACCTTTTATTGGACAGCAAATGGGCTTTTTGTCCACTAAATGTCTAATTCTACAAAAATAATTGGTCGGTTTACTGCTTCTGGGACCGAGTAAGGTCAGTACCCCTATTTAACCTTGATTTAGGATCCCAAGCAAAAAGAAAAACCCTGCTCTGAACAGTGCTTAGTAAGTAACAAAGCTTTTATTAGGTCTGTTTTATATAATTTCTAAATCCCAAGCTTCAACTTAAATGTTTGTACAGAATTGCTCAAATTTCAAATGAAACAGGGCCGCGTTAACAAATTGAAACTATTCTAGCACAAATCCATGACAGTTGCTAAAACAGACATCAGTGTATGTTCAGATGTGAGAATAATGCTTACCTCTTGTGAGTGATGATGTTTCATTAGCCACAGTGAGTGAATATTTGATAAAAATAAAAATCGATCAAAAATCAGTGATTTGTCAAATGTTCCATGTGTGCAGAATCTTCTTTATCTTTGGACCAATCACTAGTAGTTAGATGTCCGCTATAATGATGTAATTGATTGTTGACCAACCATAATATTCACCTTCATCTATTGAGTTTGTTTTTGTTTGATTTTGAGATGGGAAGCAATGACTAAGTCACTTTCATTTCCCAGTTGATCTTCAGGCAACACTTGTGCAAGAATCATTCATTTCTTTGCCATTTAAAAAAAAATTAACTCAGTGACAATTTCAGGCCCATTATCAGAAATCCAAGCTTTTTTGTCTTTCATACTACTGAAATGATCATCTTTTACTTTGTTAATATTTATTAAAAAACAACAAAAACCTTTTGTTTAAGTAAAAGTCTCATATATTCCGAAGATTGGATGCGGTACATTTAAAGGAGCTTTAATAGATTTCAGAGTAAAGGATCATGTGCAGAAACTGGAGATGTGATAACAAATAACTTAAGAAATCCTTCTATTCAGAAGATTGAGAAAAGTGAGAATGCTTTTTGCTATGAATCTGATGGCAACTAAAACAGCTTCTGTTTGGATCTTTAGTAAAGTAGGAGCAGTCCTTCACTTGTGAACCTCTAACATGTATGAATGTAGAAATAAGAATGTTTCATGGACTGTACTACACATTAAATGAGCTAACTGTGGCCTTAGAACAGGGCAAGGTTGCCCTACACATTAATTCCCAGTAGATGCCTGCATTCAGCCAAATATGCTTGATTATATACAAAGGTCTTATTGTCAACCAGAGGCACCATTTCTTTGCAATGTAATCAAAATGTTTGCTTGTGAAAGAATCTGTTGGCAAATTCAAAACACCCATTTAGAAATGCTGGCAAGCTAATAAAAGTAACATAGACGATCATGTTGGTTCTCATTTATGTTTCTAAGCGTGTTCTTCATACATCCTGAAAAGTTCTCTTTTCATACCTCTAATGTTTTCTTTGGGGGGTCCATAGCTGCTTTGTGGTCTCCTTCAAATGTTTAAAGGAGTTTCAGTGCTTTTTAAACTGAATTATTTTTACAAGCCTCATAGCTATTAAAGTGGGATGTTGCTTCATATGTAATGGAAAAACAAAAAGGAATAGCTTAATTTACCAGCCAGAGACTGAAATGCTACCTATATATTTAAGATTATATTTGCATGAAGCAGAACATAATTTGAGACTGAATATCTCACAATGACTGAAGCAGCTATTTATTCTCAACATGGATACACTACAAAGAAATTTGCTGTTTCTTAAAAAAAAGGAGATATTTTAATGGAACTGATGTTCTCAAGTGATTAAGAATCCATGAAACTAAATGTTCTCATCAATCATTCTCAGTCAATTTAGAAGTCATGCTGTGCAACTAAAATTAAATTCCAATGAAAACAGCAAAGATTAAATCTGATTTTAAAAAGTGCACAACTTCTTTGCAAAAACAGACTTGGCCTCATCAAAGGGGAGAGGGTCAAAGCGGAAACTCACACAAGCTCCATTTTATCAAACGTGCAGTTATTTCCCTTTAAACCCCTATTAACGGAATTTGAAGAGGCGGGAAATGTCAAAGCATACTGCAATTAATTACAGTTATGCATCAATATAAATTAATTTTTCATTTTTGTAATTTATTTCAGAGCGGTCACCACACAGACCTATCCTGCAAGCGGGGTTACCGGCTAATAAAACTGTATTGGTGGGGAGCGACGTGGAGTTTGTGTGCAAAGTGTTTAGTGATGCCCAACCCCACATACAGTGGCTGAAGCACGTTGAAAAGAATGGCAGCAGATATGGTCCAGATGGATCCCCTTACGTCAATGTCTTAAAGGTTCGCGAATTGAGAAAAAACCTTCTGTACGTTTGTGCATAATGGAAATTGTGAAAGAGTGGTGTTCATTATCAATAAGGCCAAGAAACATCCATACTTAAATTACATTTTTAACTACAGATGTTTTCAAATATCCAGTTTCTTTCACTCCACCTTAATTTTGATTTATCTCAATCTTAGGTATAGATTTTTTTATTTGAATTTATTTTTTCCAAAGTTATATTTTGTATTTCCTGAGCAGCCGCAACACATTTTATTTAAAATATGCTGAAGAAAACTGGCACAAACTCTTATGTGACAGTCCTTTTAATTGTATTTTGATGTTATTTACTCCATTTATTCCTTCATACCACAAAATTGTCAGATGTTTTGGTAGACAAAATAGCTTTATTTATTTCATGAAGTTATTTCCTTTAGAGGACTGATGATGCTGGTGGTGGGATATTAGCTCTGTTCATACCAGAACAGCGGTTATATTGTTATCTTCTGTTATTGGTTTATTCTAGCATTCGGGGATAAATAGTTCCAATGCAGAAGTGCTGAATCTATACAATGTGACTGAGGCGGACAGTGGAGAATATATATGTAAGGTCTCCAATTATATTGGAGCTGTCAATCAGTCTGCTTGGCTCACTGTCGCTCAATTCTCCCCAAAAGGTAACACTTTACAGGACACACGTTAAAAGCTCTGCCCATGGTAAATGAATTTAGGAAACGGCTGACTCATGCTGGGAGATGCTTGGAAGATTGCAGGCAACTTAGGGGATCTTTGGGCTTTGGGTTATTCATGGTCCCTTAACCTCTTTCCATGATGAAACTTGGTGCACGCTAGACATGGAAAAATACCCACAATATGTAGTGAAACTATCCCAAATTACATTCCAGCTGGAACTTCCACTTGCCAAGTCTGTTCTGTCTGTCTTCATCTGATTGCAGCCTTTTCTTCCTCCTGTCAATATTTCAATATTTTTATTTACCCCTTGCTTCTTAATTAGCTGGTAGTACATTTCCATCTCCAACTTTCCATTTTACACACTTTATCTTCTCCTTTATTTCATGCTTCCTTTATTCTAAGAAAAATAGGATAAAGAAAACAAATTATTATGGGCCTATTTTTCCATGAGTTAAATTGCATGCCTAGAAGGGTGAGTTAAAGTTGGTGATGGTTATCTGATTATTCCATAAAACAAGCTTGAAATTGGGAGCAAGCTTTGGATGAAAGGTTGTGGATAGGGAGTACATAACTCCATCAGATTACTGCATCTCTACTATTAAGCAGTGATGGTGGTTTGTTGTCCCTGTCCACAAGTATCTCATGTTGTCTTGCTTGTATTTTTTTTGTTTCTGCTTCCCTTTTTCTTCTAGACTGCCGGTGTTAACACTACGGACAAAGAAATTGAGGTGCTCTATTTACGGAATGTAACTTTTGAGGATGCTGGGGAGTATACATGCTTGGCTGGTAATTCTATTGGGATTTCACATCACACTGCATGGTTGACAGTTGAGTCAGGTACATATGGCTTTCCTTCAAATGGTTCACCTTTTCCCCTTTTTGCAAGATTAACACTGCCTCTGAAGTGGAACTGGCAGCAAAATTGTAAAGCAAAAAAAAATCCCAGTTGTGTCTCATGTCTTCTTCGTCTTTCTTGATTGTATATAACTATATTTGCATATATATTTGGGGAAAAAAAGCCAAAGGGTTAGTCGCACTGACTATTACTGCTATTGCCATTGAAATGCCAGTTCCCCTTCTGTAATGAAGCAGTGTTATATTATGGGAATTCACTCAATGAATCAAATTTGTTTCTTCAGTGATTGCATGCACTCAAAATGAGATTCTGATTCATTTGCAACAGAGAACATGCAAAGTCTTACCGAGCATGTTGAATCTGATGCTATTTCTCTCCCTTAAGAAATGGTCATCAGTGGTGTTTTAACTGATTGATTGATAATTGACAGAGAAAGGAAGTTGGTGACTCATAATCCAACCCAGATAAATCTTTCAATTATCTATCCTCAATACACCTGTTTGGTAATTCCCTTGTGAAACTTCAATTCTATTGAACAGTGGTGGTTATCAGATTTGCGGGTTGCAATGATGGCTAATCCTTTCTCCCTGGAGAATGTGACCTGCAACCACACTGTTTGATTTGAATGAAGTGTTGAGGTTTTTCACCACATAACATGATTGTCTCTTTAAAAAACTGCTACAAACCTTTCCTGTGGTCTCTAATTTCACAGACAATCAGGCGAAAACCTTCGGTGCAGCTTTGCTTTCACTAGGAATCTGGGATATTTCTGATTTTGTTTGCTTCTTGTCTCACCTTAAAGCCTTCAGTGGGCATTTTATGCTTGGTAGCTTTTGGCAATGCTACTTGTTATGGATGGCAAAGCTTGAACAGCATTCATTATGCTAAATACGCTGTAGATGTAAAGTAATGATAAAAGTTGCAGCACGTATAACATATTGAAGTGGACTCTGCTTGTGTGAATTACTTGAAATTTTTAACAGTCTATTTATTTTAGCAAAACAAGCTGGTTCAGCTTTAACCTTTGGCTATAAATGTCTTGTACTTTGCACCAGAGCATGTAAAGTTTTAAATATATTACCTGTGTTTATAACTGAATGCAAATGGAGTAGAGGACTGAAATATTTGCAGTATTGTCAGGCTGAAGAAGTCATTCATATTTGTTTTATTTATATATTTTGTTGACATTTTCAATTCTGTCATTTACTCACTACCAGTTTCACCTGTGCGACAGCCAAGACTGTTGGAAAGTCTTCATCCTGAAGAACTCTCCACTTTCTCTGTACAAGACTTTTAACAGCTACAAGAATGAGTGTGTCTTTGCAACACCCACCATACCCCAATTCTTTGCAGTTTCTATCACTCCAGCATTTGATATAATGGTACACCACCACTGATATATACCATTGGTATAGTCATGGTTCTTCCTCTATCCTTTGTTTCATCCCTCTTCTCATTGAGTTATATGATTGCACAGATATCAGCAGCCTGCTCACTAAGTGGCTGTGATGATTGACTATCCTGTCATGGGATCATGAGGCCAATCCCGGTAGTGACTCCTACTAGAGTTCCTCACCATGAATCCAGAGTGTCGTACATTTTCGTAGGAACAAGAAATTTTCCCTCATGGCCTGTGAATGCAGAGAGCAATTATAACATCACAGATACCAACTAACTATAGCCATCAAGCTCACCAAGCAACAGCGTGTTCCTTCTGTGTGAGATTCCATTTGGCACCGATGTTATCTATTATCCCTGAAACCATCAATAGAATATTCACTCTTTTTCTTTCTTATTGAAGTTGTAATGAGGTATAGCTTTGGAAGTATTTACCAACTGTTCACTTTTTTTTTACAGTTTCAAACATTATAATGCAACTGAATGTTAATATCTGATGCATTGTTTCTTCACGTGTAATCCAGTTCCTGAAGACAAACCAAAAGGGTTGACCTCTCCTGACTATCTGGAAATAGCTATCTATTGCATTGGTGTTTTTGTTATCGCTTGTATGGTGGTGACGGTTATTATTTGCCGGATGAAGAGCACAACAAAGAAGCCAGATTTCAATGCCCAGCCGACAGTGCACAAACTGACCAAACGCATCCCTCTGCGCAGACAGGTAACAGAAAGTAGATAAAGAGTTCAAAAACCCTTTTACATGATTCAGTGACAGCTTTATCACTAGCTACACCCAGATTTCCAAATCTTATTTCAGAAGTTATTATAATAAGGTGTTAAATTTCCTTTACGAATGCCAATCAAAACATTGTCCAAATTATAAAGAGACTGATGTGATTTTGCCCACATTTCTAATGCGAGGCTGCCTCCCCCAATAAAAAAAAATTAAATAATTGGTTATCTTAATAGTACTTGGTAAATAATATTCACCAACAGAAATGGCTGCTTCTATCATATTCCATTTAATTGTGAGCAAATGCAAAGGAACTTTAAAAAAAAAATTGTCATGGCATTCTTCATGGTTAGTTGGATTTTATTAACTTTAATTTTAACTAGTATATTTTTGCCTAAGAATAATGAATCAAAAACGTAGCAAAAAAATTGAAGAAGCTTCACTTTTATGTCATTGCAACTGAGGTTTTAATGTATCATTCAGTATAAAATACTCCATCCAGGATCCTGCTTCCAGGCTAGAAAACAGACTCCAGCCTGGTGTATGGTTTGGGCTAGGGCTGTGTCAGAACGATGTCTAGAATTTTAACCAGCTATCGAGGCAGGACTTGTAAAATTCCAAAAGAGGACACAGAGAGAGAAGTCCAGTCTCTTCCCATTGTCACGGAATGATATCAGAAATGGGGAACAACAGTAACGTCATGACCTGCTTACAGAGCTGGGCAGTTAAATGTGGTAAGTTAATAGCCTGGCATTTGACTGCTTCAGAATAGCTGTATGGGGAGACTCTCTGATACATTGAGGCAGTCTCTCCGTGGGGGTGGGGAAAGGAAGTGAGGGCACCCCTCCTTTTCTGGCTGATCCATGTCTGCTAACGTTCTGATGGCCCTCTCCACATCTCTGATACTAATGTTGGAGAGCATTTTTTTCCCACTATCTTGCAGGTTGCCTCACTGTGGAGCCTCTGTAGTGATTGCCTCAGTTGGTGGCTCCGCTGACCAGCCAATCTTCTGGTTACACAGAGATGCCTTGGCAGCAGGCTCTTAATTGAACACTGCTGGGAAAATGCCTCCTGTACCTGCCATTCATTCATCTCAGCTTGGGACCCAGTTTCAATGCAGAGAAAGGCCTGTCTATTTGGAAAATTCAGTTCAGGATTTGTGTCCTTTCCCACTCCATCTTCCTCTGGTGATAAAGAGAGGCCTTGGGTTTAGGAAGTTATAACTCTACTATTTCTATTCGTATGGTCCTAGTTGCTGCTTTGACAGATCTCCTGCCTTCAGCTATTCTCCCCACACACAGCTCTGCTGCTGTGTGAAAGAGGGGCGCTATATTTGTATTTACAACGTAAGGCATTTGAGCTTCTCAATGATTTATTGTTTGTGAAGGTTAACTACTGTGTTTTTAAAAAAAAAACACATGGAAGCAGTTTATCCCTAAATGCATGATGGATACTGAGGGTGGGGAAGCAGAAGCCAAGGAATAGTAATTTTTTTCTTTAGATTTAAGGGTCAGAATGTGCTGCTCCAGGCTCCATCACTTCATTGTGGTTCCTCCTGACTCTCCACAAGTCGTCTTCTGCGACGGAGGAAGCCTCTGAAACTTGATACTTTCACCTATTGATGGACAGGCTCCACACTATGCAGTTCTTCACTAGTGGGTTTTAATGAGGGTTGGATAGCAAAGTGACTTTAGTTTCTGGTGCAGTGGATGACTTTCCTGCTTCCCACCTGTCCGAAGCCTGTCGCTTTAAGAAACAAAAACAGACATTGCTGTAGGAACTCAGCAGGCATGGTAGCATTTCTGGAAAGAAAAAGCAGAGTGAACGTTTGGGGTCCAGTGACACTTTTTCAGAACTCCTCTTGGAATTCAACTTATTTCAGAAAGTGCAAGTGAAAGTGAGGTGATTATAGTGTCTGCACGCAGTGTAATTCGCTGCAATTTATGAGTTGTCAGCTTTCTAACCTAAAGATAGACTAATTAACAGCTAACTCAAAGTGGGTTGCAGAAATTTGCAGAGCATTGAAAGGCTAAATGATAAGATTATTACAATTAATGCATTAACATTTTGTTTTTTCAAGTGTTCCTAGCTTCTGCATGCTGCAAATAAAACCGATTACACTTATTCTAGACATCTCCATGGCCTTTACTAATGTTTTAGAAGAATGTTATTGTAAGGTTTTCTGGAATGTAGCCAAAAATAGAACCTATGTTCAGGTTCCCTCCTATCTTGTCAGTTGGGCATCCTTCTTCTAAATTGGTACTTTTCCTCAGAACCTGGACAAAAGCAACAGCTCTAAAGGCAAGAGAAAGGAGATGATTGAGTACAGTTGTAAACATTCATTAAGGTTAGATTTCAAATCCAGCTCTGTCCCTTTGCACTAAAACTAACACTAATGCCCTGTGGATTGCTGCAGTCTGTCTCTGTTGTGAGTGCTAAAACCATAATGATCTGATGGGACTATCTTTTATCGTATTATTTTATAGCTAAAGATTTAATATAAACTCCATGTTCATTAACCAGGAAGTGCTAAATGTCTTTGGTATTTTTCATATTGCACACTAGAAAAAATATAATTTTTTTTCCTCCTGTTAAATGTTATAATAGTAGGGAATTACACATTTTGTTCTGAGAATATATTTTTCATTGTTGTTACCAATGTGGTCTTGTCCCTAAATAGTTAAAGACTTAAACCCTACTTGCTGCTCATGGTGCAACCCTCGTGACAGGATGTGATAATACCAAAGGAATTCTACGTATGTACACATGACCCCATTCTGTCACCTCCAACTGCCAGATGTCACCCCAAATTATATATCCTTCGCCTTTCATCCAGTCTTAATAGTGTGAATTAATTGCTGTTTTTACTATCGACACCAACATGAGTGCATATTAGAATCACTTTTTTCAAAAAAACTATCTTATTAAATTGGTCTAAGAAAATGCCTCAGTCTTTTCAGTATTTTAGGGTATATGGTTTTAATAGAAACAACTTTCACTTGAGTAACGTTTACTACTTGTCCATTTCTCATTGCAATCTGTAACAGGCAAGGAATGTGCTGACTTTGTTTACAGAATTTGTTTGCAATCACAGCAATTAAAAAGTTGTCTTCTTAAACTTGGAACGATGTGTTTGAAAATTGAATTCTAATTTATCCTAGGCATTAACAAATTTTCATGAGTGTGAGACTGATAACTTTAATTTCCAGTGACGAGCTGGAAGGTTAACACAATGAGTTTTCAAGTTTCAGGACTTCCACTGCAACAAACAAAAGCACAATTGACTAATGCCTATTTAGCAGGTAACTTATACTTCAAAATACAGGAAGGTTTCCCTAATTTACTTCCAAAATGACCAAAATGCCCCCTCCAAATTAAAATTTATGCGTCTTCAAGTGAACGCTTTGATCTCCAGGAATCCATTCCAAGTTATTATTGGTCCCTGAAGGTTGCTTCACTGTCCCTTTCCAGTCAGGTAATCTCTAATCCGAGAAACCAGCTTTCAGTGCAAGTTTTACAATAGGTATTCTTTCTCTCTTGTGAAAGTTAGGTGAATATTCCTGCTTCCTGTCATTTCTTATGAACTTGATCACTTCAGTATGGAACTAGCTCCCATCTGCAATGTACATGATGAACAACAGGGTCAGTATTTTCTCTAGTTCAGACGCAAGGCTAGCAGTCCGTCTGTGTCTCTCTTATTTTCTCTCTCTACAATGACTTGCTACAAACTCTTCCTTTGCCAAAGCCTATTTCAATGTCAACATTAATCCCGTGACATGTATCTAGTTGTGAAAATGCCCATTATCTATCCTGTAGACTACCAGCTCCATTCTAGTTTGATATTAAATAGACAGCTCAATGTATAATCATTTATAAAACATGATATTACTGCCATTTCCCCTGTGAGTGCTGGAGACTAACACAGGTGTGAACATCTTACACCTCTCAACAAGTCTCTTGTTCCCACATGAACTCACTACTCCGATTCACCTTAAATTACATAACAGTCCTAAAAAAGAACTTGAAAATCTTATTTTTAAAATTTGTTCATGGGATGTGGGACTGCTGAATAGGCTAATATTTATTGCCCAACCCTTAATGCCCGGATAGTAGTTAAGAGTTGACCATGTTGCTGCAGCTCGTGAAAGTTACATGTAGGCTGAACAAGGTAACAATGGCAGATTTCCTTCCCAGATGGATTTTTACAACAGTGGTTAACAGTGGCTAAATTGTTGCCAGTAGGCTGGCTTTTTGTTCCAGATTTTTGTTGAATTCAAATTGCACCATCTGCTACGCTGGGATTTGAACTTAGGTCCCAGAACATTATGCAAGGGGTTGTGTATTACTAGTCCAGTGACATTACTGCAACCTCACTGCTTCCCGTAGTACATATGACATTCAGTTTTGGAAACGTTTGCCTCACTTTATAAGAATTACACTATTTGCTTAGCTACAGTGCATGAAAGGGAAATTTTGGATTGCCAGGAATTTGTAGATATTTAACTAAGTTTTCTAGATTTTGATACTTTTTTTTTAATAATCTTATGATTTCATCATAACTGGTAGTTATTCTGATGCTTTTTGTTGTTTCACTTATGTAAGTAGTTGATTCAGTGTTAACCAAGAAAACAATTCAGTATAATAATGAACTTCTAGTCATGAGTTACTTGACATAATTGTGCAGTTGGGATTTTCAATTTTTTGAAAAGTCAGACTGATGGATTTATAGAGAGCTGCTGATGAAAACATCTTGTTAGCATTTATCCTGTTAATTTTTTTCATGTCTTGTCAGTCCCTTGAAAATAATTACCAACTTAAATGCCTTGCATTCATTGGGGATACTGCACATGGTGCATGATTAGTAATCATATATATGAATATAGTGTGGTTCACAATCAGAAAGGAAAAGAAAACCATCATGGGAGGTGAAGCTGTGGAAAAAGCTATGCCTGGATGACCTCCAGGAGTTTCAAATACCCTATAACAAACATTGACAGCATGTGTACTTCATGAGCCACAGTTGATGGTTTAGGTTAAAACACGTAATAAAAATTAGAACCAAATGTGCCAGAGTTGATTGTGCGACTGCCAAAGGATTGGTGGTATAGTCTGTAAACAAAAGAAACAAAAATTAGAAAAGTATGGATTTTCACCTAGAAATTGATTTGTTTCTTTAGTCATTTATAATACTGTATTTAACATATTGAGGAATACATATTTTAAAATGTATTGATTAAATGGTTAAATAAATTTATGTTGAAAGACTTATCTCAGTGCCGCTAGCTGTAATGCATTCAAACAGATTTGGTTTCAATATAGAATCATAGCCCAGTACAGCTATACCTCTGTAATGATACTGCTTCACCTCACTCACGGCTTTTGTTTGGGATAACTGCTATAATGTGAGCTTCTCACTGCTCTGTGTCTTTCATTATCTATAAGCTAGTTAATTTTATCAAATTACTCTATAATTTGCTTTTTCAATGTTGTCGTTCAGTTGACTATTGTATTTGCTTCAAATAATGTTTTTCAAAATAAGCATAATCCAAAATATTCCTTTCTGCTTTATGTACTATTCCTAATTTTAAGAGATAACTTTGTCCAACCAAGACTTTGAAATGACACCCATTCATTCCTGATGATTTCAGGCTATTGATAATCACTGTAGGAAAGTTGGTGTGTATTGGGATCATGTTTGGTTTAATGGATGCATTTTTGTTTGGAAGTGTGCTGACTACATCAGTGCAGATGTGCACTGAGCTGGCAGGACAAATTCTGACAGCATTTACTCTCCTGGGAAGTAGAATGTTTCACATTCAGCCAGTATTTTTCATTTAACAAACTAACCAAGGACAGGTAGATTTGAAAGTTGGCTGAGGATGGAATTTACATTTTTGTTCTTTTGGAATTTGGGGTTGGGGCAGTCATTCAACTGGTAAAACAGTAGATTTTCACTTGCTTTCTTTTACCACAATGTCAGGTCTTTTCTTGCAGTACATTTAGTGCAAGGTTCAAAGAACTCTCAGCTAAATGTTCAGTTGTACCTTTGAGCTCATAGGTTCAAGGCTGCTGGTTTCTACACTTCCTAAGTTCTCTAAAAGCCTAAAATTTGAAATGTGTATTTCTTTACTGAACTTGCAAGATGTTTCATAATCCTGTGTCATTGTTAACTGGTTGATTTTATAATTCATAGAGATTGGTTTTAACTCTTGGGCAGGAACATGACCCAGTGAGAGGTCAGCCAGTCCAGGAACAAATGTGGGGAGGCCCAACTGATTTTTAAAGGCTGCGCATTGCTATCATGTTGCTGGCTCTGTACTAACCAAAACCGGCAAGGTAGTTGATGGCAAGCAGCTGCCTAACCAATAAAAGTTTGCAACAGGAGGCAGCTACCTAGGACTGCAACGAATGGTCCCCACCACAAAGGTAGGCAGTAATTAGTGGGGATTCTAGAGGTGATCTCAGTCAGGTGAGGGGAAGCTGGATTATGGGAGGTCACTAGGTGTCTTGTGTGGCCAAGAGGACCATGTTAGCTTCTGACCCATGGAGAAACTGCCTGTTCTGACTCGAGCTTCATTTCCTGTTCGGTTTGGCCTTGCAAGAATGCCATCTAGGATCTCTCAAGCCTGTGGATAATACTGACTTCATGTCCTTGACACCGGGCCATTTTAAATTGCAGTTGGCATGTCAGAGTTGTAGGCAAATGGAAAAGCCACCTGTTCCAATTTAACTGCATTTAACTCCCAAGTACATTTGTCACTAGATAGCAACATATAATAATAAATGTATTTAATAAATACAGACACCTTGCAACAGCGTAGTCTACAGATGTAGTCAGTTATACTGTATGGTGACACTGCGGATCATAGCCATGCTTTTTCTTCGCTGAAAAATACAGGTTTCTGCGGACTCTAGCTCCTCCATGAGTTCCAATACTCCTTTGGTGCGGATCACTACAAGACTCTCATCTACAGATGCACCAGTGCTAGCTGGAGTTTCAGAATATGAACTTCCAGAAGATCCAAAATGGGAGTTTTCACGGGACAAGTAAGTACCCACTGCAATATTTTCCCAATTGTTTCCTGACTGTCAAATACATTTAATTTAAACTTAAAAGTGTCAGATGTTTGCTTTACTCAGTTGCTGTATAATTAGGAGAAAACTTATAATGGGTAAGTTATTGAAGGGGATTCTGAGAGACAGGATCAAGATTCATCTGGAAAGGCAAGGACTGATTAGGGATACTCAGCATATCTTTGTGCGTGTGTGTCTTGCATATTAGATTCTGTTTTTGAAGAGGTCACCAAGAAGATAGAGTGGTAGTTATTGTCTACATGGCCTTCAACGAGGTTCCACATGGCAGACTGGCTCATAAGTTTAGATCATACAGGACCCAGGGAGAGCTAGCCAATTAAATGCAAAATTGACTCATCGGTAGGAGACCGGGGTTGGTGGCAGAGGGTTACTTTTAAGACTGGAGGCCTGTGACCAGCAGTGTGCCACAATGATCAGTGCTGGGTCCACTGCTTTTAGTCAGTTATTTAAAACAATTTGGAGAAGAATATAGGAGGCATGGTTTTAAGTTTGCGGATGACACCAAAATTGGTGATATAGTGGACAGTGAATAAGGCTATCCAAGAGTATAGTGGGACTTTAATCAACTGGGCGAGTGGGCCGAGGAATGGCAGATGGGGTTTAAGTCAGATAAATGCGAGGTGTTACAATTTGGTAAAAAACCAGGGCAGGACTTCTACAATTAAAGGTAGGCCCTCAGGAGTGTTGTTAAACAGAGGGTGCTAGGGGGGTTAGGTACATAGTTCCTTTCGAGTAGCGTTACAAGTAGACAGGCTGGTGAAGGTGTTTGGCGCACTTGCCATCATTGATCAGAGCATCGATTACAGGAGCTAGGACATCATGTTACAGCTGTATAATGGTGTGGAGGTGCTGATGTTAGACTGGGGTGGACAAAATTAAAATTTGCACGACACCAGTCTATAGTCCAGCAGGTTTATTTGAAAGTACTAGCGTTTGGAGTCCTGCTCCTTCACAGTGTACAACAGCTGTGTAAGACATTGGTAAGGCCACCTTTGGAGTACTTGATACAGAATGGATGTTATTAAACTGGAAAGGGTGCAAAAAAGATATATAAGGATGTTACTGAGACTGGAAGGTTTGATTTGTAAAGAGAGGCTGGACAGGCTCAGAGTTTCTCACTGTAGCAGAGGAGACTGAGGGATGACCTTCTAGAAGTTTATAAAATCATGAGGGGCATTGATAAGGTGAATAGCCAAAGTCTTTTCACCACGGTAGGGGGAGTCTAAAACTAGATGGCATAGATTGAAGGTGAGGGGAGAAAGATTTAAAAGGGACCTGACTGGCAACTATTTCACACACACGGTGATGTGTATATGGAACGAGCTGCCAAAGGAAGTGGTAGAGGCAGGAAAATTACATTTGATAAAACATTTGGACAGGTACATGAATTGGAAAGGTTTAGAGGGATATGGGCCAAATGCAGGCAAATGGGACTGGTTCATTTTAGAAAACCTGTTCAGCATGGATGAGTTGGTCTGAAGGGTCTGTTACTGTGTTGTATGACTCTATGATTGTATTCAGAAGACTGCTAGTAACATTGGGAGTTTTCCAAGGATGGTCCATGTCTCCTTACCTTTTCATAGCCATTTTTATGAAGAAAAATGAAAAGACTTAGATAAATGTCACACCTGTCATGTCCTCAGGACAATCCAAAGCTTTTCACAGCTAATCATTATGTTTGAGATAGTGTGCTTACTGTTAACAAACACGACAGCCAATCTGTATGGAACAAAGTGAGACGTGATTGTTTTTGTTGAATTTGTTGAGGGATTTTTATTGATCACACCACACCCCTGCTCCCTTCCTCAATGAATAGTCCTATTTTGAATCTTGTACATGTGCTAGGGAAAGTGGTCAGCCCTCCGTTTCACATCTCTTGAAAACAATGGCATCTCTGAGGATGCAGCACTCCCACATTATATTTTGAAGAGGCAGCTGAGGTTATTATTCCAGTCCTGGATTGGGATTTGAACCTGTAATCTTCTGACTCAAGTTACAGATAACCTGTTTTTATTTTAAAGTATTTCAGTTTTTATGCTCATCACAATGAGAGTAGGTTGCAGAAAATTTCACAGTCCAAAACCAGTCTAATTCCTCAAATACCAAATACAATGACAGTTATTCACAGCTCCTCCCTTTGTTGGACACCTCGTCACCATTGAGACAATTTGACATTTAGCTTTCAACACCAGTGTAACCTAGTGTCTACCTGAGGGAGATTGCCTAATTGGTGTAGAATGACACTTTGTTTTTGCTGTGAGGTAAAGGCTTCTGGGAACAGTGCTGGTCTTTTAAAATAATTTTGCTTAAAATAGCCAAGTAGTAAGTAAAGTCAGAAAACCTTTAACTAGTCTGCCTGGACTAAATTGGAATCATTCTGTTAGTAGAGGTTTAGCAGAAGTAGAAGGAAATTGGGTGGTGTAATGTGCAAATATCAAAGGTAGTAAGTTCTGAACGTTTGCTTAGAGCTCAATTCTAAATGTTGAGTGATTTGCCAAGGCTGGGGAAAATAAAGGAAAATAATTCCACAATCTTATATTGGCTGTTACAGAAGATGCTAAACTGTTACTTAGACCAATGACCAGCTCACCTTTTCTTCCTTACCTAAAATGTCATAAAACTGTTATGACCCTCGGCCAGGCTGCCAATTTTATGTTATGATCCCTATCAATCAACAAATTATCTTACAAACTGGTTAGGGACTAATAACCTTTACTGTTTAAGTGTCAAAAAGTGATATCCAGTGGACTTAGGAAGAGAACAAAACCACACAATTCCATAGTTTTGAACAAACAGTAAACTTGACAACACTATCTTCAGTGCACGTATACAACTTAGGTTTAGCACTCAACTAACATGCGGTGAACAGAGATATATTATGATCAAACAGTCCACTGCATACATCAAATATCAAATGTAACCAGGGCAGACCTGACTGACTTGTGAGTAATACCAGACTTCAAGATGTTAATGTTACAATGGGTATTCAAATCTCACTAACTTCATGAGTGATGACAATTCTTCAATTTTGGTGATCTGGCCCTGAAACTCGCTCCCAAGGGCCGTCCTGATCTGGACTGCCTGATTGCTCTGATTTGGTCAACCACCCCTCTGTCCAGGGTTCATGCATTTTCCTGAACTTCAAAAATGCCCTCCAGTACTCATTCGCAAGCATTACTGTAGCTCTGCAATAGCTCACTTTATTGAGCCACTCCTGCCCCTCGGTTTTGACCTCGAACACTGTTACAACAAAAAGATACTTGAGATTTTCATCCGGCACACCTCACCTGTGCTGAAGTGTTCTTGCTCGTCGGCTTCTTCCACGCTTTTCATGGGTTTTCCCAATTGGGAACCAGTGAACTTCCCACTTTCTCAGTTCCTGAGGATGACTTTTGAGTCCTGACTCCAACTCTTAGCTTCCTACTAAATGCTAGAACTTATTTCTTGTATTTGTTCTAACAGCACAAAGCTATCCAACTGCTTTTAGGACATGGAACTGTACAGCACAGGAATGGGCCTTTCGACCCACAAAGTTATGCCAAATATGATGTCAAATTAAACTAATTCCTTCTGCCTGTCCTGATCCCTCCATTCCTTACTATTGACTTACCGAGATCTCATGCACAGAATCTGAGTTGTTCAGCTGCTTTCTCAGCAGTATACCTATCTGTTGCATTCCTGGAACTGGAGTCTGTGTCTCCTTCCTCTAATAAAATGTGTCCCATTAGTTGTCCAGTGGCCTCTGAACTATTTGAGTGACCTATAGGCCCCTGTCCTATTCCTGGACAAAATTGAATATTTCAATTTAACAACTGTTGAAACAGAGTGTGCGCTGAATGTTGCGTTTCACAGTGAATGCTGGCTTGCTCAGTCCAATTGGAGATAACTGAAGTGTTTCATCGCATAAATCTGTAAGGAAGTGCAGTTACATGCCAGCTTTTGTTTTGAAGATGTGTTTAATCTTTTTTTTTAAATGTTAATATGAATTATATTTGTGACCGTCTAATAATTTTTGTTTTGATACATTGAATCAGAAACATTAATGGCACTGGAAGTTTCAGCCTATTGTTGGGCCTACTCTCTCTCTCTCTCTCTCTCCTGTTTTCCACTGACCAGCATGTTATAGTAGCAGCGGAGGATTGAGGGCATGAAGTGGGCAATAATTGTACAAAGAAAGGCCTGAGTGAGCCGATGGATGTGCAGCCTAGTGGATGTATCCCTCTATAATATGGATTGGGGTAGAAAGGCAGCGAGGTTGTGGACTTGCCAACCAACATCATAAACAGATGCCCCACTCCACTAGATTCAGGGGGAGAGCGTAAAATACAGCTCCTCGATTGAGCACTGTGCCTTGTAGGTAATCAAACCTGGGTCTTCCAGTCAGTAGTGTCAAGGATCAAGGCACTGAAATCACTGAGTGTTTTGAATATTGATAGTTTGAGCAAGTTCCATTCCTGAGCAGGTATTTCTGGGTAGCATTCAAGACAATGACTGATCCAATCAATGTCATTTGTATGGCTCTTAGATGAAATGGAGGGAGGTAGAGTTGTGTAGTTTAAAGAACTGACCTCCTAAATGTGCTTTGAGAACAGTATGAAAATAATTTTAATTTTAACAATTGCCTTGTCTTATTTTTAAAGTTGTACAGTTGGAGTGAGAAAATTCTCCGTGGGGGAAACAAAGTATGCAGTCTTCTTGGTCTTTTTGTTCCCAGCAAGTATTTCAATTAAATTAGATGGCTCGAAAAAGCAGAGTGCTCTAATTAATGCCTGCATTATTCTGGTCACTGCTGCAGTCTGTGAACCTACTTGTTGCCTAGAAGCCTCGGGGGACGTACTAAACGTGGAAAATTTTAGTGCATCAACATTTAAGAAAACAGTGGTTAACGCTAATGTAGGTGGAGCAGGCTTGCAATGAAAGAGAGCTTTGAGTTAGTTATTAGATCTCGGGCACATTTCTAGCACAATGAAAGGATTGTAGAATTCTGGTAAATACACTATCTAGTGGAACTTAAATTGACCACCTGCAAATGTCAATGTTTGTATAGCATCAATGTTTAAAAATGCAATACAAACTACCAGACCTTAAGTGATGTTGGCTCAGTAAAATTTAGATGTTCATTGGGATTAAAAGATGCATGCTTTATGGCAACATAGCGAACTGATACAATTATATTTTAAAACTAAGTTAAACTGAGCCTCCAAATGCCTATTCTAAATTGTACACCTGTAAAGCACTAAAATGGTAGATGTTACTCTAAGTGGATGACTTAGATCATCAGTGCTTTCCTAGGAAATTCTGGCAACAAGTTAAGGTGCTGTGCAAATTTCCTAATTGATAGAGGGAGCACTGTTCTTTTGGCTATGCAAGACATTGAAGTTTCCATTTCTGTAAAACTGTATAAGCCAAACAATGTCTTTAATCCAATTTGTGCCAACCTTCTGTTGTCATGTGCAGGCTGACACTTGGAAAACCTCTTGGGGAAGGCTGCTTTGGACAAGTTGTGATGGCAGAAGCTGTAGGAGTTGACAAAGATAAACCTAAAGAACCAATCACTGTGGCTGTGAAGATGCTGAAAGGTAACGAGCAAAGTTTAGATCACATTTACTTAGTTCTGCAGGTGGAGAGGAGGTCAGAGTTTCAGAATCCTGCATTTATTTGGCATGTGTAAAATGTTTTGACTAATTAGACAAACAGTTGTAAGAAATTCAAAGGAATCAAACTTAACAAACTTCAGAATTCCTACACTAACTAGATAGTGGTGTGATTTTTTTTAGAACTTTCAGAAGGATTCTGGCCTGTTTTTGTATTTTGTATATTATTGAATCAGTGAACGAGATGCACAACCAATAAAATGTGTCTTCAATCAAATGTTAATTTCAGAGTGAAAGTAGCATTTGTATTAATTTCTGAATTAGTTGAGTTACTTGTTCTTTTAAGTTTTAACCAAGTTGAAATATTGAATTCAATCTTCTCAGATGATGCCACAGAAAAAGATCTCTCGGATCTTGTTTCTGAGATGGAAATGATGAAAATGATTGGAAAGCACAAGAATATAATCAACTTGCTAGGAGCCTGCACGCAAGATGGTAAGGAGAGAACCAGCCAAGCTGAACACAACCCCTATGAAAAGTAGAAATATCATGGTTTCTGCAGACAGTATGAAAGCGGGAGTTCATTGCTATGACTCCTGGTTTTTGCCAGCTTTCCTAACATAAACAAATGGAGATTAAATTAGGGAGGAACACAGCAATGTTATGCAAAGCACCGTACCTAACAATTGCACTTTCTAGACTAGATACTGAAATCAACACAGACCTGAGAACAGTTCACTGACTTTCCCTCTTGAAGAATTATGTCATAAAATATGGAGGGAACACAAACAGCAAGATTCACATGTTCAACAGGAAGTTCTGTAAAATTCAGCCCTTGGTTTCTTTAAAGTGTGGAATTGATTGTGTTTTTAAGTTCTCCGTAGAGACCGGTAATTTTTAAGAAGGCATTTAAACTCATGGTTGATGACATGACAAGAGTTGCTGCAAAAAAAAACTCACAAGGGCTCCTTATTAAACACTGTTTTTGTACACAACTTATCCTTCAAACTACAAAACCAGAATTTCTAACACAATCAAAGAAAACGCTCTCTGGTATATGATCCCTAAAACATCATTTGATTCTCCTAGAATTAAAGCAGAATGGCTTTTGGATCCTGAGGGTCTACTTTCAGTTTTTTTTAATTGTTCGTGGGATGTGGGTGCCACAGGCTGGGCCAGCATTTATTGCCTGTCCCTAGTTGCCCTTAAGGAGGTGATGGTGAGCTGCTTTCTTGAGCCACTGCAGTCCGTAATACTATAGTGTTGATGTGAAGGGAGTTCTAAGATTCTGTCCCAGTAACACCAAAGCTATTTCCATCTGGATAGCGACAGAGGGTGAGAGAGAGAGACAGAGAGCACACATGAACTGAACAGTCTTTCACAGTGAGTTTTTCTGGATAATTCTTGTTCTAGCTAATGCAAGGCAAATCTTCCAGTCTCATTCAATCTATCGCATGCTCTCTGTCTGTCTCTGTTGCTGTCCCCTTTGTAACCTTCGCTTTCCTGGGACTTCTAAGAATTAGTCTATCCACTGCTAACACATCTACCACACAGGTACCTACCATTATCATTAAGTGTAAGCATCTCGCACTTTCCCAGTAAAATAATTTGGTCCTCTTTTAATTTCAAGCAATCAAACCAGGCAGACTTTAGAACAAATCACGTGACCTACTTCATCTTACCCTAAGTTAATGACTCAGTCTCATAACTTCATTGTTAGATCTCATAATTGTAATATTATTGATATTGATTTATATGCATTCCCATTGAAGTGCAAAATATAGGCTTCAGTACAAGTAAAGAGAAAAAAGTTACAATTGGAAATAATTAGATTCTGGACGAATAAAAATGCTAATTAGCTTCCTGTGGCCTTCCACTGTTTTCCATTTCTGTTTGGTTTTATCTGTTGAAAGTGGTTTCTATTGAATTGAGATGAATTTTGTACAATGATGGAAATAAATCCTAATTACTACACAGCTTTCCCAAATATTGTTAGTATCTTTATGTTCTCTTGTTTAAGCTCTCAGGGCTCACTACAGAATCCTCATGAGCTCAGTCACAAGTTGTAGGAAGGTCTGGAAAAAAAAATGTAACTTCAATGTACAGGATAAGCTAGTGCTCATCTCCTGACCGTCCATAATAAATTCGGTTTGGTTAGGCAAAAATTAGTTCAGTTATTCAAGGGGGGGTTAAACATGACTCCTGTCCCAGTTTTCCTTTTAATCTCAGTCAATTTGCATTAAGGATACTTAAAATACAACAGAGTAGTGTGTTTGGATATTTTTCCAGTGAGAACGTTAGAGTATGATTGTGCATATATGTTCTCTGTGTGTATATTTATCATGATGCCTGTTCTGTGCAGGTCCATTGTATGTCATTGTCGAATTCACAGCCAAAGGGAACCTGCGTGAATACCTGCGTGCAAGGCGGCCCCCTGGTATGGAATATAATTTTGATGTAAACCGTGTATCTGATGAACAGTTAACGTTCAAAGACCTCGTATCCTGCACTTATCAAGTGGCAAGGGGCATGGAATACTTGGCTTCACAAAAGGTATGTAGCCTTGAAGAGGGCAAAGTCCGTTGAATTGCAAATGTATGTAAATATTAGATAAATGAATACAAATTTACAAAGTTTGTTTTTTTTGCGTAATCTAGATCTTCACCTGATTTGACAGCAAGCAGCATATCAAACTCTTCTAAATATTGTGAAGAAGCTAAATGTTTATATGTAAAGTGTTAACCCTGAAAGCTAAATGTTTATATGAAAAGTGTTAACCCTGGAATGGCGTTGTTGTGCTGTTCAAATTGTTCCTTGCTAAAACTTGGAGAATGGGGAAAAGATGGAAGACTATGTTTGATTGTTGCACTGATATTTTGTTTTACATGGCCACAGGATTGAATCATTACTGATCACCTGTGAAACTTAAATTTGAATCCAGTCTGGCGAAATGGCTGTCTTACTGGCATTAGCTACACATTAGTTTTGGCCTAATTCCCATTGACAGTCCATGCTCTGAAAACTGATCCTAATAGAATTCATAGTTTAGTAGAACCTTCTGAAAAGGTACAAGGTTGTAAAACTGTGGAACTGAATCATCGGGTGAAGAAAAGGAGTTGAGGTTCTTTTTAAAGAACCACATAACTTCCTCTCACCACTAAAATAATAAATTCCTTTATTGTAAGAAGTGTTTCCATCAACTCTTGTCCTACACCATCCTAAATACTGCATCACGTGTCATCCCTTACCTTTTCCCTTGTACTCAATGTTACTTATAGCCCTCACTTTCCCACACCCCACTTCTTTGACCGAAAAAAAGTGTAGCAGCAGCAGCAAGTTTCTAGGCCTTGCTTTCCAGCATAAAGTATTTCTTTTTGTTTCAGTGCATTCACCGAGACTTGGCAGCTCGAAATGTTCTTGTTACAGAAAATAATGTAATGAAAATAGCAGATTTTGGACTAGCTCGAGATGTCCACAATATTGACTACTACAAAAAGACAACGAATGTGAGTTTAATTTTGGTTATACAGTAACTGCGGCCTTTTGCCATCTTTGCCTTATTACAGTTTTCATTTTCATATCAAGTACATCAGGGGGTAGATTTATTCCCTGCAGATTTCTGCATGTTAAGTTCCTCATTTGAGTCATCCCACCAGTCACTCTGGGAGGTACTATTGCAGAGGTTAGTGGTGAAATTCTCCTGATGAGTACGGACAGGAAGAATTTCACCCCTTAGGTGTTTCTGCACTAGGAGAGAGTGCATTGGCCTCTGTCAGAAGACATTATCTACTAGCCGCTGCCTCCTGAGAACACTTTTTTTGGCTTTCTTGAAGAGGGATATATTGAGAGAGACGACCATGAAAGGCTACTAAACCACTAACCTCTCAGTTTCTTTCCAGTGGATTATTAAGGATAATGTTAAATCCTTCCTGTTTTGTACTTTTTCTCCACATTTTTCAAGCTTGCATGCACTCTTGCAAAATTGTGAAGCAACAATTGCAATTTTTAATTCAAAAGAAGCCAGAATGCCTATAAAATTGCAGTCAAGGTCACTGAAATAGTGACTGCCATATTTATAGTGATTTTATTACCATGGAGTTCCACTTGACCAGTTATCTGATGAAATCTATAAACTATTGAAGTAAAACCTTCTTTACTACACAGCCTTACGCAACTGTTTTGGCTACAATACAGTAACAGAAAAAAACTGTACTGAGCTGTTTTACTCTTTATGGACATTCGATTTGTAATACTTTATTCTATTCATTGGTATTTTGCTGAACTGACTAAACGGCGAGACTGCCATCAGTAAGTCAAGGCTCAGCTTAATGTTTTTCTCTTCCTTCAACGCAGCCTTTACCTCCATTTGCTTTCTACAGGATTATGTAATACAGTTCTCCCTTACTGTGCACCCTCCCATGACAAGTTTCTGCCTTGCTTATACCTGTTGTTGCAGCAACTTGGACATTGCAAATGAGGTCTGTCCAGCGGGGTTTGAGTAAGAGGGTGCCTTAGGTATAATCTGTGTCTTGAGTAATTTTAGAATTGGTGTAAATATGGTAGAAACTTTTCTCTACAATGAGAGAGAGAGAGCACTCCTTTTAATTGCATCATCCTGCAAAAGATTAGTTGAAGGGAGGAAAAAAAACACTAAGCTGAATTACCAACAATGTCAGGTGTTGGCATTGGCTCACTGATAGCAATCTCTCCCTTTCATCAGAAATTGTGGTTAAAATCCATTCTCAGACACTTGACTATAAAATCCAGCTGGTACTTCAGTGTAGTACTTGGGGAAAACTGCAGTGCTAGATAGCCATCTTTCAAATAAGACATCTGCCCATTCAAATCAATACAAAGATCTATGATTATATTTAAAGATAAACGTGAGCATTCTATCAGCATCCTGCACAATATTATCTATTGACTGTTGCCACTAATACAGGTCATATGGTGTCTAAATTGGTGCCTGTGATCCCCAAATTCCCTGGATGTGCCACTGCAATAATATCTTCGAGTAAGTGTTAAGTCATCTCTCATCTACAAAATTGATTGATATAAGAGAAATGGAAGTGAATATCCATTTTAAAATATTAAAATAGGTATACATTCTGGATACTTTAAAAGCTGAAATTAGTTTACAGTTGCTGATATTTGCAGTTAAGTAGATTTCTGCAAGTTGCATTGCCCTTGTCATGACCTGGCCGCAAGCTGCAGGGACAGCATCATTGGAATAATTGGGGCAGGTGACCCATGCCTATTGAGGCACAGCAGAGGCACCAATCCTGCTGTGCTGTCGGAATCTCTGAGACGAAAGCATTAGTGAGCAGGGAAGATCAAAGCAGGAAAATAAAACTTTCTCCACAGGGAACTGTGACTGGCATTTTGGGATTGATTAACTCTGTGCACGGCCCTATATGTGCTCCCATCGGAGCATCCTCTTCCACTCTGCCTAAATTCTGTTGGTAAAAGGGCTGTTAACTGTTGCTCCTGACCTGTTGAATGAACTGGCTTTAAGATAAGATACCAGAGTAGACCTTCAATCTGAGTGTTGAGAATTGAGTTAGCTGATTTGCACCTCAAATCTATTTCCCTGCCATCCGTGCAAGTTCTTTAATACACATTTCTTCACAAAAGTATTTCAATCTTAGACTTGAATATTTAATTTAACATTCTTGGTCTTTTGGCATATATTTAAGATTTACACTAGCCTTACTGCAGGTTAAGTGCCTCTGATTTTAATCCTGACTGGCTTAAGTCTATTTTTGCAATAATCCCCTTTTTGTATTGCTGAAATATTTTTGATTGTATGACCTAGGGTCGACTGCCAGTGAAATGGATGGCTCCAGAAGCTCTTTTTGACAGAGTCTACACTCATCAAAGTGATGTGTAAGTACTGATGACTCCAACAAATAAAAATATGCTTTCTTCCTTTTAATGATCTATTTACAATAGTCATTTGTCAATGCTGCCAGGATATGTGTAATTGACACAAAAATACTGCTGATTTCTTTCTGTGCGGTTTTGTAAACAATGAAAAATGAGAATATCATATTGATAAATGTCCAGATTACCTCATCAGACACTGATATGTACAATTAAATAATTGAAAATGATTTTAGCTTAACAATTCCGGCACTACGGCATGTGGCTCAGTGGGTAGCACTGTTGCCTCACCGTGCCACTGATCTGGATTCAGTTCCACCCACTGTCTGTGTGGAGTTTGCACATTCTCCCCGTGTCTGCGTGGGTTTCCTCCAGGTGCTCCAGTTTCCTCCCACAGTCCAAAGATGTGCAGCTTAGGTGGATTGGCCATGTTGAGTTTCCCCATAGGATCCAGGGAGTCCAGGCTAAGTGGATGAACCGTGGGAAATGCAGGTTTACGAGGATAAGGTGAGTCTGGGTGGGATACTCTTTCGAGGGTCACTGTGGACTCAATGGGCCAAATGGCATACTTCCACACTGTAGGGATTCTATAAATTCTGTTTTCTTGTCCACAAATGTAAAAACAGAAAACAATTTTTATTGCGTCTATAAACTTGGGTTTGATAGTTTATGCAAATCTAAGAGCGGGTATAAAAGTTTGCTCAGAGGAACATTCCTACACTGATGCTCTCTTAGTTAGATTTCTTGAAGATCAGCATCTACGTACTGTCCCTCTCATGATATCTTAAGTCCTTTACCCTGGAAGCAGAATCATATATCATATGTCCTGTTTTCTATGGAACTCAGTGCCACCCTGTTTCTGGCCCAATTGAGTCCGCAGCAAGAAGACCACCAATTTAAGCCCTTGCGCGATCGATGCCCCTTAATGCACAAATGTCCACTCAAAGGACTCATTCTGCCACCACTGCTATTTACCAAGCAGTGGGCAAGGGCATTGCCAGGCGGCAAGCATGACATATGTGGGACTGCTTGGCAAACTCATTCAGATCCAGCATCAGAACATTTAGGGGAGTGTGGGGCAGCCTTCTGGAAACAAGGCAACACAGGTACCTCCCCGTCTCTGTAGCCAGAAACTGAAGCCCCATTGCTGCCTCCATGCGATTCTGCCCAGGGTTTTACCATTCTGAAAACAGGGCAGGGGGGTCAACTCACTAATGTTTGTTCAGGCACCGACTTAAATAGCGCTGCATTGAGGCCTCAGCAGAGCAAGTTGAGGAATATGTAGATCAGAAGCATGAAAGGAGATATAACCGAAGTATCGAACACTGAAAAGTTGTCACTGGATCTTCTTTTTTACATTCATTCACGCATGAGGTTGTCACTGTCTAGGCCAATATTTATTGCCCGGAGAGCAATTACATGTCAAATCACATTGCTGTGGGTCTGGAGTTACATATAGGCCAGACCAGGTAAGGATGGCACTTTCCTTCCCTAAAGGACATTGGTGAACTAGATGGATTTTTATTGCATTCAAGTTCCACCATCTGCCGTGGCAGCAGTTGAACCCGGGTATCCAGGACATTACCTTGGTTTGTGGAGTAACAGTCAACAACACTGTTACTAATCTACCTAAAGCACATTGAGAAATTAAATTGTAAGCTAACCTGGTTACTGTAGAAGGTTTTACTGGAGTTCACGGACATCAGGCCAAAGAATGAATTTACTGTTGTCTGTCCAGCACATACTTCATCCTGTCAGTAACCTACACTTGTTAATCTTTGGATTTCACATTGAAGAGCTCAATAGCTTTTTGTCTGATCTGGACTGTCAGCAAGTCCTGTAGCTTTTAAATACATGAGATCTGCGTAACTCACTGAGGAAGTGGGATATCAAGTTGATTTTTTTTAAACAAACACCTGATTGTTTTAAGAAAAAGGAATCATACCTGGCAATGGCTTAAAACTCCAGTGGGACTCATTTGCTGTTTTAATAAAAATGCAAGTGCTGAATTCTGTTGTGTTAATTTAAGGAAGGAAGGCAGTGTAACTGGAGGCCAAATAAAATTGTGATTTGGATTTCTTAGTGAAAATATGAGTAAATAGAATCATCACTAACCCAGTCAAACTGTCAAATCATGAAGTACTCAACTGAGATGCCGTAACTGGTCTACTTTGGTCACAGTGCATAAAGCATTGTGGTATGGTACTGCATAATAGAGAGTATGAATTTCCAGGTTTCAATCACTGATTTATGGTCCTATCAGAATGGACATGAGAAATGGTCTCAACATCTCTAAGCTTGATAACCGATACGTTATTGATCTCTTGGGGTAGGGTTTAACGTGCCCTCACTACTGATGTGTTTGAAGATGGGGTTAAACCTAGCAGGCAACTGGCCCACTCCCCACCTTCCTTCCCCTTCCCCACCGTAAATTTATCAGCAGCTGGAGTGGATCAGGTGACCTGATCTCCAGTAGCTCAGTTAATGCCAATACAAGCAGCTCATACTGCTCCCTCTAGGAATTAAATGGCAGGAGAGAGGTTCATGTCAAACAGCCAGCTTAACCCGAACGAATCTCCCAAACACTTTTCAAATCCTGGTCCAATGCAGGACACTTCCATCCCCTCCTGATAGCACTACTGCTCCCCATGGAATTGCTGCTGGCCTCTGATGACTTGCAGAACATTTTATTACAGCAAATTAGATTCCGCTGTGATACTTCGCTAAGAGGTGACTGAGAAAATAACTTCCAAGATGAGGTGATAAGATATTTTGAGTAACTACGTCCATAGAATTGTACTGTTCAATAAGTCATTGCCTTCAGTACGGTCAAAGTGGGGGGAAGTACGTCGTGGAGAAGGTGAAAAGAAAGGCAATTTGGAAGCAAATGAACTTACTAGAAACTCTTGCTAATGCTTGTTAATGTTGCAGATGGTCATTCGGTGTGCTGATGTGGGAAATATTTACTCTGGGAGGATCACCATACCCAGGCATTCCAGTTGAAGAACTTTTCAAACTTCTCAAGGAAGGCCACAGGATGGACAAACCAGCCAACTGTACCAATGACCTGTGAGTTTTTAATACTGTTTGTCAGACACAACTATCAAATAGAACAGAGGTGAATGGCTCAAAGATTGCAAGCCCAAGTATCTTTATACTTTCCACCCATGAATGTACCATCAGAACATGGTGGGCACTGGGGACTAGAGATAAACTGAAAGAGATTTCTTCTGTGTCTGACTATTACACCTGATTTTGGAATAGTTAAGAGTAATGCATAGTGCCAAAGTTAGAGAGGCTACAACATCCAACAACAATGTAAATTGGAAAACTTAAAAAAGTTATAGGTATGTTCAGAAGTTTAAAATTCTATTACACAAATGATAGTTCCAAGAATGAAAATTTTTGGAATATTGTTTGAAATATACTATCCTTTGCCTACAAGGCAAAGACCTGTGGGTGCCACTTTAAGGCTGTGTCTTGATCTGCAACTATTTGGGTGTTTAGATGGTATTTAGGAAAATGCGGACCGCACCTAATGGTGACCTATTTAAATATGATTACTCATGCTGCAAGTGCCTAAACTTACACCCATGAATCAAACCTTCAACCTCTTGAAACATTCAGCAGGGAGTAACAGCTCTTTTTTAATTGTTTATGGTAATTATCCTGCCAAAAATCTGAGCACCTCACCCAGGTCTTGGTTCATGTACTAGATAACAAAGTTATTATATATCGTAAACAATGACTTTGTGTCACTAACTCTTAGCAATCCTTAATTATATTCTTATATTCAATATAAAATTTGACTATTTCACAAGATGCAAAACAAAATGCACATGATGGGATTTCTTAATTTTAAATTTCAAAGCTGTCCAAACATATTTCTCCAATCTCCAGGCTACCTGCCAATAGTACACTCATCTGAAAGTTTCCCTGGATGCTAAACTTTAGGTTAAAAGTCTTGGAACTACAGATATTTTTGATCACTGAAAGTTGATGACGGATTAGAAATGTAAAAAATATATAACTTAACCATTATTCTTTACACAATGAGTTGGCTTGTGATTGCATTATAAAAATCTGTGGGGGATTGTAGAAAGTTGCTAAGCAACAGAGTTTAAAAAAAAATACTATTTGTATTAATTGCTTTACCAATTTAACTGCAAAGTAGCATGATATGAGAAAAATCCAGTTATAATTGATGTTGTAGGTACATGATGATGCGTGATTGCTGGCATGCTATTCCTTCTCAAAGACCAACTTTTAAACAGCTAGTTGAAGATTTGGACCGAATTCTCACATTAACATCCAGTGCGGTAAGCTTACAATAATAGTTGATTCTAATATTCAGCTAAAATAATTTAAATGAGTTAGGCAAAACATGTGCAAAGGGCACTATGTATTATAAAACCAGCAAAAGCAGTTCTTTTTTATGTAATGAATTATGCATTACAGACCATGCAGCCATGACTGCGAGACAATAATCTTGATCAAATGAAGACTAATTGTTTGAAGAAAAGCATTTTTATTGGTGCCAACTAATTGGCACCAACAATCAGCAATCTTTCTCAAGTGACATCAAATATTGATAAAAAGAGAAGATTCCCAGCTGATGCTTGCAATCCACAATGGTATTCATGATCACTGAAATACTCTGTAGTGACCTTTGGCACAGACTGCGCTGAAAATCTGTCCACTTGATTTTGGAGACTATCTCTTACCACTGTTTGTTGGTGAAGAAAGCAAATGTACCAAATCTGTGCTCTTGTTATCAAAATGTTTTAAAATCTCAAGTCCAAAGCTAATCATAAATTTTAACTGTAGCTTTTATGCCACAATGTTGACTTCTTAGCAATCATAATTTTAATTTTGAGAATATAGGTTATTATTGTACCCATGAGCTAGATACTATTTGCATATTGATAGCAGTTCAGACTTGTAGTCTGCACTTCTGCCACACTTATGTTAACGGGGTTTATGTTTACAGCATGAACTATCGAAACTTGTGGCAAATATTTCAGGTAGGAGATTTTGGATTGAAATGAGCATTTACTGGATGTTTACATTTACAGTCCTGTTCTTTGATATGTTATTACATTTTGGAATATTGTGTAGTGTGAGCAGATAACAAACATACATGAAATCTCTGATTATAGCCTAATGCACTTTCAGTACTTTGAGCAAATCAATTTCTGGACAATAACATTTCAAAATCAAAATGAAACAAATACATAGGACTGTAATAGGAATTTTTTTCTACATTATCTTAACACTTTTATTGCCTTACTAGGTGGAGTTATAGGTTAAATGTAATGTACATTAACTTTTCAGTAGCTATGCTAATGTCTTACGGCATCTAGATAAATTTGTTTTGGTTTTAACCTAATTAATCTACTAAAATTTGATTCTTCGATAGTGCATTGTCAAGAAAATAAATTACATTGCATAATTTTAACAAATCTGCACCACTCTATTGGCAGGACTATTTGGACCTCTCTGCACCTCTGGAACAATATTCACCCAGTTATCCTGATACAAGAAGTTCTTGCTCATCGGGAGACGACTCTGTATTCTCTGATCCTATGCCCAGTGAGCCATGTCTTTCAAAATATCAACCGCACATGAATGGCACCGTTAAAACATGAATAAAAAAGCCACCATTTGCCAAATTGACTTTAAATATGGCCTTTCCTGTTTCAAACGTATCTTCGTGGAACTTGGGGGCTCCAGAATGGAATGTTTGTTCGGTATGGTTATAGCGGAAACAATGCAACACAAGGACTGGAACAGAATGTTCATGGAGAAAATGTGCAGCCAAATATATTTTGTTGCTAAGGAAGACAGAATAAGTCTTAAGACCGACATTTTGCTTTGGTGACGAGGCCAATTTTCATTCCATTGCTGTTTGGACTTTAGGCAAGACCTGAAGTAAGAAGTTTTGCCTAGATTGTTAATTTTGTAATATTGGAAAATTTATCCAGCATAGAACTTCAGAGTCAAAATATGTGCTGGCTGTAATGTAAATATACCCAAATATGTATAAATATATATATTATATATATTTACAGTGAATTATTTTTTGTATGGATATAAAGGTGAGTCTATTGCAATCAGAAATGAAAGCAAATTTTGTTAGTTAATCGCTTTTGAAAAATGCTTCTGCAGCGATTCCTAGCACTTCAGTTATGAAACATTTTCAAGACACTTAAAATATTCTTTGTTTTCAGGGAATAATAATTTATTTAACTGATTTGGTATTTAACAGCAACAATTAAAACAATTAATCTTTGATGTTTCTTGTATTTTGTGTAGCTTTTGCTAGACAGCATATAGACTGCCCTGTAGAGCACAATGGAATGGATGTTTTCATTGCGTTGTTTAAGTAGTTGACTGACCAAAACATTATGGTAGGAAGCTGCAGATAGAGTTTCAGTTGAGGGTCTTATTAATATTTTCAAATTGTGCTGTGTACTGGATTTGAGCACAAGCTAACATACAAACTTAGCAGTCCATTAGAAAATTACTTGTGATGTTGTTTTGGATATGATGGCTTGCTTCTCCTATAGCATGCTAATGGTGAACAAGGGTTGCCGTCAAGGGGGACGTTGGGTGTCAAGAGTAACTTCATTCTTGCCTCAACCACAACATTGTGCTTTCCATTGGCCCTTTCTTCGCCAAAATGTGTACATAAATGTTGATGATGGTGGTGTATTGAGAGGGGTGAAGATCCATGTCCATTTATTTCCTCAATGCCACTGTTGCTAGCATCCGCAGATACAGCTTTGTAATGGTGGCAGTGACAGTAAGTTGCCAAAGTTCTTTAGTGGAGGAAAGCCAAGTAAATGTTGCCCTTCACTCCCTATATGCTCCAAAGGCTTCTCCGAAGACCTTCTTTCCTGTTCATGTTTCTTTAATTGACTGGCTATCTTCTCACATGCTGTGATGGGTACCCTGTTGCAGCAATACCATGATTCTCCTTTTTATCAACAATATGGCCTGCAGTGGTATTGGAGCAGGAAATTGCCTTAATTGACCTGAATGTACTTGATTTGACCCTACTGGGTTAAGGGAATTGACAGGTGCATTGCTGTAGACATAGATTCCTTTTGGTCCTGTTTGGCGTATTAGATCATGTTAGCAACAACAAATCTGAAAGTTTTATTTGAGTAGTTGTACAATGAGCCATTTTTTAAAAATGGGAAATTACAATTAGAATTTTTTTAACATTAATGCAAGCTAAATGTGTACTTTATGAGACATGCAAAGTTACTTTATCTATGTGTTTTTGATGTAGATGATCTAATGTCTGCTTATGCAACCTAAATTATCTGGGGGAGAAAAACTGCTTTATTCATTAAAATAAGGTCCAAAACTGGTCCCTTTTGAAACTCCTAACCGCATTATTATGAACAGGTGTCAGAAACGGACACACGTTGCGAACATTTCAAGTCCATTGTGAAGTAAGATCAAAATCCATTTGACTTGATAAAATTTTGAAAACAAAATAATTTTGTGAAATATGAATGTGCTACTTTCTACATCAGTATTGCTTGACATTCTATTCAAGTAGGTTTAAGATGGAGACATGTAATGTCATGTTTTATTAAGTATCATTGAAATGAATGTTTGGGGCAATTCAAATGCCCTGAATAATTACTGCCATAATTTTCAGTATTGTAATAACCCAAGAAAGATATTTCTTATTACATTAGAAATGTATGCCCACTGTATTACCTCCAATAGTGAGCTTTCAAGTAGCACCAACATGGCCAGTGAAGTAAGAATACCTTTGCAGGTCATCAGACTTTCGAGAACACAACACGTGACCTCAATTGCCAGAATGCACCTTCTTCTGTGTACTCAGGACCAAGCATAAAATGTGCCCTTTTCAAACTTCTTTACCATCTAAAACAAAATGTTTTTGATCTTGCATTCATTTATTAAAATAATATACACTTGACTAAAGGATATTCTGCTAATTATTGGTGGGTAAGTGGGCCAGATTTCTAGAATGGTGTGATTTATCGTGCAAACTGACCTTATTAATTAGTTGTTTACTGCCCTGAAAAATATGCTTCTTGCTTTCTAACATTAACCTATGTTTGTCAAGATTGGAAAAATCTTTTGCATTTTTTGATGTTCTAAATAATATGCATTCAGCTTAAATAATCCTCATTTGTGATTGTTGCAAGTATGACCTATTTCTTGATCAAGATTTTAAAGTGCACTTTAGAAAGAAAAAGCCAACAGCTATCCAAATTCGATCACCTTTGTCAGAAGAGGTAACTATGGTACTGCAAATTATAGGTGTTGTCATTTAGATTAAACGTGAGCCAGTTGATAAATTCTCATACATGACACAGCATGTTGCTTGTTCAGTTCAGCTACGAAACCTTGCCAGTTTCAGTGAAAGCAAAACATTACCAACTCAAGATAATGATGGATACAATCCAGCATTTTCTTCCAAATTATTGTGTCAAAGTGGGATTGAGGAGAAGAAACAACAATGCGAGATTTGTTTGCCTGAATCGAGATCCATGAACTAATTAGATGATGTAATACGTTGTGAGGGGCAGGAAATCAGCAAGACCAAACTGTAGAATAGCTGCTTTGCTTCCATGAGAAAGAGCTTTGTTCCCTCTTTTTTTACATTCCAGTACTTTGTATATTTTTATAAAGCATTTACGATCCTTTGTGTTATAATGTTCAGATTTGTGCATGAAATTCATAATACAATGTATATCTAATTTATTGAATTTTTTTTTACAAAAAATTTCTATTTTGTTGTTACAATTTTTCAAATAATTAAAAGCCTAGTTAAGGCTGTAAATGATTTGTTTATATTAAAGATTTGCTTCTATATGATACTTTCTTTTTCTCAAATAATGTTGGGCACACTTCTATTAAGCAAAAAGAAAATGTAACCAAAACCTTTTACCTAGTTTAATTTGTCTTTAAAAGCCAAGAATCACGCCCACTTAATTTAAATGTTTATAGCTTTTCTTCCCAGGAGTGTTCTTGTAAAATTGTTGACCAGCACGGAGGTATTTAAATGTTTTGTATTTTGTTGATGCTGATAATTTGAGAGATCTTAAAGGAGACAATAAAATATTCTATGCCCACAGTGGAAAATAGCAGCCTTTTGTATTAAGTGTTTGGCCACTAATAAAAAGCAATAAATCAAAACTTAGCTATGTGTCATCAAGCTGTTATGTTTGAAATGGGTAATTGCTTAGGAATATAAATATCGACTTTGTTTGAATATGGGTGTTAACTTCATCATTTGTACTCCACGATAAGAAAATGATGGTGTTGAACACAAGAACTTTGTCCATTCAAGTCCAGAAAGCATTAAGTATTTTCTAGGGTATATTTACAAAATGTTACAAGTGGTAGATTGACTTATATTACAAGTCAAAAGACTATGGGGATGATTATAAACTAGAGGTCACTGTAGTAATTTGAAAGCATATGTTAGCACAGCTAAAAGAAGATTGTAATTGCCATTTTGTTACATCTTTACACCATTGCAGCTCACCTAATGTTGGAGTGTTTCATGCAGTCATGTTATAATTTAGGTCATCAAGTTCTGTTTGTTCGCCGGGTCAGTTTCATAATGTAAAATGATTCTGGCTTCCCACACAATCTGAAATACAGGGTGTTAAGTGCAGCTTACATACTGTTAGTATGTTGTTGACAAGAATTTTTTTGAACCAACGACCAATAAAAATTCTAATATCAGGATATCACCAGACTTTAGAGTAGGTCTATACCTAACTTGGGCCAATTATCCAACAAATGCTTTCTATTTTTGCCTGTTACTCTGATAGCTGGTCTTCTGTCACTGTAAACAAATGGACAATAAAGTAGAAACTGTTCTACACTATGATTCAGCAAATGTTCATTAGTCATTATTGTCACCACCAGTCGAATCTGCCCATTACCTCCACCTACTGCTAATCCTGCTGCTAAAGTTTTATATAACTTCACAACTGATGACAGTAAGAGCAGAAATGTTTTTTCGTGCATCTAATGAAAAAAGCCATTGTAAGGATTTTTTTCTCCAGTGTTTTAAATCTTGCAACAAATGTTCGGTGATTTCAAAGCTTTTACTTATCTATGGTATTGAGATGTGTTCAATTCATCATTGGTCTGTGTTCTGGGAATTCGGATTGCAGCCTAAAGTGTAATGATTCAAACACTCCACAAGAAAGGCTAGCCACTCACAAATGGTAGATTAATACCTCATCCTTTTAGCGTAGATTTTACCAATATGTCTTAATGATACAAATGCACTGCAGAGGAAAAGGAAAACATTCCTGGTATCTCATGTTTCAGTAGATTGATTTGCAACTTAATAATCATATACCGCGACTGAAGTAAAGATTGGAGAAGCTGAAAATTAAGAAAAATTTGAGATTCTCTAGACCCTTTGCCAAAGCGTCTGGAGATATGACACTGGGACAGGACGTACATGGACAGTGCCAAAGAAGAGATTAGCCTCAAGGTTCTATTCAAGATACATCTTAAGGTGGAGGTTGAAGGTGGCAATATCTTTGGTAGAACATTTATTTTAGGATTGAGTAAGTTAGTAACACTGTACAAACTACATATTTTCTAATGTTGACAATAACCATTCCTTGCATTTATATAGAGTCTTAAGTTTAAAGCAAACCAAGGTACTTTACAGGAGAATTATCAAATAAAATGTGACATTGAGCTACAGAAGGTATTAAGGGGCAGTGTGGAAAGATGACTAAAGAGGTAGGTTTTAAACAGTGCCTTTGAGGAAAGAAAAAAAAACTTGAGAGCTTTAGGGAAAAAGAATTCCAGATTTTAGGGCCTAGGCAGCCAAAGGCATTGTTGCCGATATGGGAAGCATTTCAGTAAGCTGGACCTGAAGGAATACAGCTGTCTTGAAAGAGTGTGGAGCTGGAGGAGGTGACAGGGATAGGGAGTGCCAAAGGAACACAGGAATCTGAAAACCAGGCAGAATATTTGAAACTAGAGGTATTGCCTAACCGGGAAAAGAATTGAGTCAAGAAAAACAGGGTGCTGGGTGAATAGGATGGTGCAGCAGAGTTTTGGATGAGTTTAAGTTTATGCACCGGATGATAAGAGGCCAAATGAAATTCTGTAGTCGGAGCTCGATGTAACAACAGCATTGACGTTTAGGTCATCAACAAAGGAGCTGATTGTGAAGTCAGATGAGGTGAAGCCAGGTGATCTTGGTGATGAGAAGACTAGGTGGTCTTCTCACTAATATCACTAATAGCATCAAGTTTACAAACAAACTAGTTCAGCTTCAGACAGTTGCTAGGGAGAGGGATGGAGTCAATAGCTGCGGAACAGAGCTCATAGTGAGGACGTGAAAACAATGACTTCAGTTTTCCCAAGGATTTAGTCGGTGGAAATGTCTGCTCATTCAACACTAAACGGTAGACAAGCAGTCAGGCAATTTACAGACAGTGCAGGAGTTATGAAAGGTGAAGTGGGATAGAACTGGGGATGTTATTATACATATGGGTAAACTTTGGATGATGTTGTCGAAGGGTAGTGAACAGCTGTGAAATAGGAGGGATTAAGAATAGATCCTCTGAGACAAAGGAGCTAATGGTGCAGGAGCAGGAAGAGAAGTTATGCTCTGGCTGTGACTGAATAGATAAGAATGGAACTAAATGAGAGGAGATAATTTCAATTGGACAACAGTGAAGGATTGATGTAGTCACACAGTTCAAGATCAAGAAGGGTGACGAGAGAGATTTTACAATAGTTTATAGTCACATTGGATATAATTTGTGACTTTGATAGCCATTTTGGCATCACGGCAGAGGTGAAAGTCTGATTGGAGCCATTCAGTTTGGAATTGTCGGAAAAATAGGCATTGATTTAGGAGATGGCAGCATGTTTCAGGGCATGAGAGAGAAAATAGAGATTGGATATAGGACAGTTTAAGATGTGTTTTAGAGTCAACATTGTTTGAGAAAATTTATGTGAGAAACTCGAGATAAGTTCATGTTGGGGCTAAATTAGAAGTTTGGCCGGAAGGAAAGGGGTCGAAGCAGCAGAGGAAACTGATTAGATAATCTTGACCTTAGCAGCAAAGAAATGTCAGCACCCTCAGACTTGTAGGTGTAGGTGAGGGCAGAGGAAATCTGGTCAGGAAGTCATCAGTTAGAAGACCGTTTGCAGTGGAGAAATGAAGTCAAAAAGCACAGTTGGGGGGATAAAAAACAAAATATCTGAGGGAAAATGGCTATCACTAAATGGAATTTTTTATTAAAACAAATCACTTTTATTTCATACTTTCATGAGCTTGATAAGTTTTAGACAAGACTTTCAATGCACAAATATACGCAAATATTGTGACTAGGCAGATTGTTATTGCTTTACATGGTCTTCCATTCCAATTTCACCCAGTACAGTATTTGTCCAGTTCAAGGTTCTTTGCTTCTCACAAGACCTGGGTTGCAATCTTTGTACAGAAACAGTGAGATATTGAAATATATCCCATCCTGCTAACATCCTTCCTACCATTTTGTAGTAGTCCAGATTATGGAGTCACTGAAATCCCCTCTACCCTCTTGGATGAACATAAATAATCTAATGACTCATTTTTTCTTCAACCAATGTCATTAAGACAGTTTAAATGATAATTTAGTACATCTCTATTCCTGGGACATAATCATGCAACATTGGCTGCTGCATTTTCTGTCACATACAGTCCATTGTTAATTTGGCTCTTAAAGTGCTTTTGGTCGTCCTGAGGTTTGAAGGTTGCTAATTTAATTAAGAGATGGAGATGTAGGTGAAGGAACCACCATGGCATGCGTGATATGACAATTTAGGTTCTGTGCCTCTTCTCAAAGCCAACAAGCTATCTCCAAACCTTTCTGTAATACTGCATTATAGTGTCAAGTGATGTCAGTGAGGAGGTTTTGTGGCACATCAAGTCCCTGCCTCAGCCTGAAGGTCTAGACTCCATTCCCACACCACAGCTTGTTACAAATATAGCCAAATGGGTTGATATCAAGCTGCAAATCCTTCCAACCTACCTTTAACAGAAGGAGAAAGTGAGGACTGCAAATCAAAGCTGAAAAATGTGTTGCTGGAAAAGCGCAGCAGGTCAGGCAGCATCCAAGGAGCAGGAGAATCGACGTTTCGGGCATAAGCCCTTCTTCAGGAATGAGGAGGGTGTGCCAAACAGGCTAAGATAAAAGGTAGGGAGGAGGGACTTTGGGGAGGGGCGTTGGGATTGCAATAGATGGAAGGAGGTTAAGGTGAGAGTGATAGGCTGGAGAGGGGGTGGGGGCGGAGAGGTCAAGAAGAAGATTGCAGGTCAAAAAGGCGGTGCTGAGTCCGAGGGTTGGGACTGAGATAAGGTGGGGGGAGGGGAAATGAGGAAGCTGGAGAAATCTGCATTCATCCCTTGTCGTTGGAGGATTCCTAGGCGGAAGATGAGGCACTCTTCCTCCAGGCGTTGTGTTGCTATGGTCTGGCGATGGAGGAGGCCAAGGACCTGCATGTCCTTGGCGGAGTGGGAGAGGGAGTTAAAGTGTTCAGCCACGGGCGGTTGGGTTGGTTGGTGCGGGTGTCCCAGAGGTGTTTTCTGAAACATTCCGCAAGTAGGCAGCCTGTCTCCCCAATGTAGAGGAAGCCACATCGGGTGCAGCGGATGCAGTAAATGATGTGTGTGGAGGTTCAGGTGAATTTGTGGTGGATATGGAAGGATCCCTTGGGGCCTTGGAGGGAAGTGAGGGGGGAGGTGTGGGCGCAAGTTTTGCATTTCGTGCATTTGCAGGGGAAAGTGCCGCGAGTGGAGGTTGGGTTGGCAGGGGGTATGGACCTGACAAGGGAGTCGCAGAGGGAGTGTTTTTTTATGGAAGACTGATAGGGGAGGGGAGGGAAATATATTCTCGGTGGTGGGGTCTGTTTGGAGGTGGCGGAAATGATGAAGGATGATACGATGATTCTGGAGGTTGGTGGAGTGGTAGGTGAGGACCAGTGAGTCTGTCCTGGTGGTGATTGGAGGAGCAGGGTTCAAGGGCGGAGGAGCGGGAAGTGGAGGAGATGCGATGGAGTGCATCGACAACCACGTCTGAGGGGAAATTGCAGTCTTTGAAGGAGGAGGCCATCTGGGTTGTTCGGTATTGGAATTGGCAGATGCGGCGGAGGCGATGGAATTGGGAATATGGGATGGCGTTTTTACAGGGGACAGAGTGTAATCCTAGGTAGCTGTGGGAGTCGGTCGGTTAATTGACAGAAGGTAACAGCAGGAAAGACTCCTGTTCAGCTATGCTTGACATGGGGTGGTGTTCCTAAAGTTATAGCCTCTAGTTTCAGACTCGCAACCTGTGCCAGGTAAAATAAGCTCTGAAATACTGATCTAAGCATGTGCTTTATCTACCTCCTGTCTCTGAATGTGGGCTGTCCATACCCTGTGACACTTGCCAGCCTTGCCAGGCCCTAAATGGCAGATATTTTATGCTTAGCACTTGCATTTAGCAGATATTTTACACTGATCTGGATCAAGAAATTATCTGGGCAAGTCAAATACTGAGTTCATGAGTCCTAGATACTCAGAAATGTGTAAACTTTGCAACATGGAAAGTGTACCGTTCCATGTCATCATGTTGCCACGCCCATTTGTTCTTCTAATTTCCACAGTGTGTCTTACTCTGAAACCATTTGACACACTTTTTCAGAATCCCTAAAATGGTGTTTGCAGTGTGAGGTGTCTGATCCCTGCACATTTTTCTTGGGAATATACTATTGAGGCCCTAGCACAAAAGGAAAAAGGACCATTTATGTACCCAGGGTATCTCTTGATTCACCAACTTCTGTCCACCGTCTGAAAGGCACAAGTCAGGAATGTGTTGGAATACTTGCCACTTGCCTGGATGGATGCAACTCCAACAACACTCAAGAAGATTGACACCATCCAGGATAAAGCAGCCAGCTTGATTGGCACCACATCAACAAGCATCCACTCCCTCCATGCCAATGCTTAGTAGCAGCAGTGTGTACTCTCTACAAGATGCACTGCAATATTCATCAAACATCCTTAGATAGCACCTTCCAAGCCCTTGGCTGATTCCATCTCGAGAATCTGGCACTAGCCAGCTCCTACACCATGAATGTATGAATGCTGACCTATAATGCAATTCCAGGCCACTTTCACCAGTGAATAACCTTTATAGATTTGGACGTTTTTTAAAAAATGGATGAATTATTTTAACTTCTGGATGTAAGCTATTAAAATTTCTTTATATTCTCATATAGTTTGTTCCATTAAATTAGTAGAATGTTTAAACATATAAGTGGGTGTAAAGTTATGCTGTTTACTCATGAAAATATCAAAAGATGTTGGAACTGTTGGCAGTTATAAACCATAACCTTTATTCACATCGATAAGGTATATTACAACATGTTCGAACATTCATTTTCCAAAGCAAGGGTTCTTCTGGATTTTGATACATGCCATCAAGACCTGAAATGATGGCTAAATAATTTTTCTCCTGAAAAGAGATTTTGTCCGAGAATTGAAACCTGGTGTTTTATGTCTTCTAACTACAGAGTATGTATTCATTGAGTAGCTTAGGATAGCCCAGCTCTCCAGGCTGTAACCCCTACACACACAGAGACACACACACACACACACACAGAGCAGCCAGAAGACAAATTAGTGTTTTCTTTGTCATAAAATACTTTGACAGGCTTTGACATAAAATACTTTTTTGTTGTTGAGTAAATGCACGTAACTAAACTAAATGCAAGAAGAGGCTCGTAGAAATGAGTATGCCATGAATCACTTGCTGAAGTAGGAACATTGTGAAGTATAATTTCACCTGGAGTTAGCCTGAATGATTGTTAGCCCTTGGAAACATTACAGATCTCATATACAGACATTCATCTGAAAGCATTGTTCAGAATTTCGCAATCATTGTAAAAAGCTGTTTGAGACAACACTACAGATTTGCATCTGTTGGACTGGAAGTTTGGTTATTTTACCTTCATGTGGTGTACTTACGGATTGGAAAATGTATCATGAGTTTACAAGAATAGAGATGAAAGACAGACTTATATTCTGGTACTTTTATGATTACCAATGCCTCAAAATACCTTATAGTCAATGAAATACATTTAAAGTATAATGGAGGAGTTGTAACAGTGTAGGTGCACATACAGTCACTCACGGACAGCAACGTGACCATGAACAAATCATTTGTTTTCAGGATGGTGATTCAGGGCATTGGGAGCACCTCTCATGCTCTTCTTTGCAATACTACCAGGGATCCTTTTATGTCCACATAAACAGGCAAATGGACCTTAGCTAAACATTTCCCAGAAGCATCACTCTCTCAGTATTGCACTGGAGAGACCGCGTTGATATTTGTGCTTCAGGTCTGGAGTGCAACTTGAACATGGCTCAGATCCAGACTGCAGCCGAACCACAGCTGACACACAGATGCCTAACACATTTTTATGTATTTCCTTTCCGTGGTATTCTGTTAGTGAAATTAACATTTCTTCGGAATTTTGTTTCCTGCTAAAATAGCAGACAGAAGAATGGCCACAATGAGTGAATGCTCGTATACAAAGCATAATTTTGAAGCCGACATTTCAGCAACCACGTGGGTTAGATAATGTTTTGATTCATGCCAACTTTTAATTTGACAGGAACTTTTAAGTTCTGTCAATGTCTCACAAGAAAATATAACATTTTCATTAAAATTGTAGATCATTGGTAACGACAAAACAATTTATGACTGGGACAGAGGGCGTCCGTTCCTATCTGATATGTTGGGATAAATGCCAATTAAAAATAAAATACACATGCAATTGATGTCTGTTTTATGAGGTTTAGACCCCCATTCTGTTCAAAGTAGTGCAAGTCTTTGAAGGTCAGTATGGTGTCAGAAGGACTTCAGCCATTTTTGGGCCATGGGTCATTATTGATGTAAATTCACCCCTGACCCCAGGTATCTGAGAAAGCTAGGGTCAGAGGAGCAAAGGATACAGGGTGGGAATAAATGGGTGAAGTACAATAAAAGGAGATAGAAGATCATGTAAGACTATGAAGATGAGCACAAGGATTGTAACTTACATGGACAGCAAGCCAACAAAACGAAACCTTTTTTTATTAAGCTTGGGGATTTATTGAGAACATCACTTTAAATATTTTTCCTACAGAATGGCCAATAAGAGGCTGGATGAGGTTTTATTATCATCATTCTTGTTAGTTATTATTGCTTTGGAAATTTCTGCAATCAGCAATCTTATTACTTTAGTAGCAGAAGAAGATATAAAGGTGATTTGAGCTATAATATCTCATTGACTTATTTTTATCACTTTCTCTAATTGCAAGCAAAGCATAACACATTTATTTTTGATAAATTGTAATTGACATCACTGTTCTTTTTTCCATCAATTTCCTCCTCTTGTCTCCACATCCTGAAAGTATTAATGACTGGGTTGGTTGCATTTCTGTGGGGAGCTGGCTGCTTCATTCAGTTTCCTATTCTTTGTGTGTGAGCCGTAACAGTGACACTTGAAGTACCGGAAAGCATCACAGTTAAACTTGATGTTGATCTTCCCCATCACCCAAGGTCATGAAATGGCAAGGGTCAATGGAAAGTTATTTGGGTTGACAAATCTTCCTTGCTAGGAGAAAGTGAGGACTGCAGATAGAGTCATAGAGATGTACAGCATGGAAACAGACCCTTCAGTCCAACCCGTCCATGCTGACCAGATATCCCAACCCAATCTAGTCCCATCTGCCAGCACCCGGCCCATATCCCTCCAAACCCTTCCTATTCATATACCCATCCAAATGCCTCTTAAATGTTGCAATTGTACCAGCCTCCACCACTTCCTCTGGCAGCTCATTCCATACACGTACCATCCTCTATGTGAAAACGTTGCCCTTAGGTCTCTTTTATATCTTTCCCCTCTCACTCTAAACCTATGCCCTCTAGTTCTGGACTCCCCGACCCCAGGGAAAAAACTTTGTCTATTTATCCTATCCACGCCCCCATAATTTTGTAAACCTCTATAAGGTCACCTCTCAGCCTCCGATGCTCCAGGGAAAACAGCCCCAGCCTGTTCAGCCTCTCCCTGTAGCTCAGATCCTCCAACCCTGGCAACATCCTTGTCAATCTTTTCTGAACCCTTTCAAGTTTCACAACATCTTTCCAATAGGAAGGAGACCAGAATTGCACGCAATATTCCAACAGTGGCCTAACCAATGTCCTGTACAGCCACAACATGACCTCCCAATTCCTGTACTCAATACTCTGACCAATAAAGGAAAGCATACCAAACGCCTTCTTCACTATCCTATCTACCTGCGACTCCACTTTCAAGGAGCTATGAACCTGCACTCCAAGGTCTCTTTGTTCAGCAACACTCCCTGGGACCTTACCATTAAGTGTATCAGTCCTGCTCAGATTTGCTTTCCCAAAAATGCAGCACTTCACATTTATCTGAATTAAACTCTATCTGCCACTTCTCAGCCCATTGGCCCATCTGGTCCAGATCCTGTTGTAATCTGAGGTAACCCTCTTCGCTGTCCATTACACCTCCAATTTTGGTGTCATCTGCAATCTTACTAACTGTACCTCTGCAAACTTACTAACTGTACCTCTATGCTCGCATCCAAATCATTTATGTAAATGACAAAAAGTAGAGGGTCCAGCACCGATCCTTGTGGCACTCCACTGGTCACAGGCCTCCAGTCTGAAAAATGACTCTCCACCACCACCTTTGAGTCAGTTCTTGTTCTCAATGGCTTGTTCTCCCTGTATTCCATGAGATCTAACCTTTCTAATCAGTCTTCCATGGGGAACCTTGTCGAACGCCTTACTGAAGTCCATATGGATCACATCTACTGCTCTGCCCTCATCAATCTTCTTTGTTACTTCTTCAAAAATCTCAATCAAGTTTGTGAGACATGATTTCCCAACACAAAGCCATGTTGACTATCCCAAATCAGTCCTTACCTTTCCAAATACATGTACATCCTGTCCCTCAGGATTCCCTCCAACAACTTGCCCACCACCGAGGTCAGGCTCACCGGTCTATAGTTCTCTGGCTTGTCTTTACCGCCCTTCTTAAACAGTGGCACCACATTTGCCAACCTCTAGTCTTCCGGCACCTCACCTATGACTATCAATGATACAAATATCTCAGCAAGAGGCCCAGCAATCACTTCTCTAGCTTCCCACAGAGTTCTCAGGTACACCTGATCAGGTCCTGGGGATTTATCCACTTTTAACCGTTTCACGACATCCAGCACTTCCTCCTCTGTAATCTGGACATTTTGCAAGATGTCACCATCTATTTCCCTACAGTCTGTCTTCCATGTCCTTTTCCACAGTAAATACTGATGCAAAATATTCATTTAGTATCTCCCCCATTTTCTGCAGCTCCACACAAAGGCCGCCTTGCTGATCTTTGAGGGGCCCTATTCTCTCCCTAGTTACCTTTTTGTCCTTGATATATTTGTAAAAATCCTTTGGATTCTCCTTAATTCTATTTGCCAAAGCTGTCTCATGTCCCCGTTTTGCCCTCCTGATTTCTCTCTTAAGTATACTCCTACTTTCTTTATACTCTTCTAAGGAGTCACTGGATCTATCCTGTCTTTACCTGACATATGCTTCCTTCTTTTTCTTAACCAAACCCTCAATTTCTTTAGTCATCCAGCATTCCCTATACCTACCAGCCTTCCCTTTCACCCTGACAGGAATATACTTTCTCTGGATTCTTGTTATCTCATTTCTGAAGGCTTCCCATTTTCCAGTCGTTCCTTTACCTGCGAACATCTGCCTCCAATCAGCTTTCAAAAGTTCTTGCCTAATACCGTCAAAATTGGCCTTTCACCAATTTAGAACTTCAACTTTTATATCTGGTCTATCCTTTTCCATCACTATTTTAAAATGAATAGAATTGTGGGCTCTGGCCCCAAAGTGCTCTCCCACTGACACCTCAGTCACCTGCCCTGCCTTATTTCCCAAGAGTAGGTCAAGTTTTGCACCTTCTCTGATAGGTACATCCACATACTGAATTAGAAAATTGTCTTGTACACACTTAAGAAATTCCTCTCCATCTAAACCTTTAACACTATGGCCGTCCCAGTCTATGTTTGGAAAGTTAAAATCCCCTACCATAACCACCCTATTATTCTTACAGATAGCTGAGATCTCCTTACAAGTTTGTTTCTCAATTTCCCTCTGACTATTGGGAGGTCAATAATACAATCCCAATAAGGTGACCATCCCTTTATTATTTCTCAGTTCCTCCCAAATAATTTCCCTGGATGTATTTCCAGGAATATCCTGCCTCAGCACAGCTGTAATGTTATCCCTTATCAAAAATGCCACTCCCCCTCCTCTCTTGCCACTCCCCCTCCTCTCTTGCCTCCCCCTCTATCCTTCCTGTAGCATTTGTATCCTGGAACATTAAGCTGCTAGTCCTGCCCATCCCTGAGTCATGTTTCCATAATTGCTATGATATCCCAGTCCCATGTTCCTAACCATGCCCTGAGTTGATCTGCCTTCCCTGTTAGGCCCCTTGCATTGAAATAAATGCAGTTTAATTTATTAGTCCTATCTTGTTCCTGCCTGCCCTGACTGTTTGACTCACTTCTGTTCTCAGCTGTACCCATCTCAGATCGATCTCTTTCCTCACTATCTCCCTGGGTCCTATCCCCCCCTCCAACTTACTAGTTTAAATCCTCCCAAGCAGTTCAATCAAATTTCCCTGCCAATATATTAGGCCCCTTCCAATTAGGTGCAATCCGTCCTTCTTGTACAGGTCACTTCTACCCCAAAAGAGATTCCAATGATCCAAAAATGTGAATCCTTCTCCCATACACCAGCTCCTCAGCCATGCATTCATCTGCTCTATCCTCCTATTCCAGCCCTCACTAACTTGTAGCACTGGGAGTAATCCAGATATTACTACCCTTGAGGACCTCCTTTTTAAATTTCTGCCTAACTCTCTGTAATCTCCCTTCAGAGTCTCAACCTTTTCCCTTCCAATGTCGTTGGTTCCAGTGTGGACAATGACCTCCTGCTGGCCCCTCTCCTCCGTGAGAACATTCTGCACCCTCTCTGAGACATCCTTGATCCTGGCACAAGGGAAACAACACACCATTCTGCTTTTTCTCTGCTGGCCACAGAAACGTCTGTACCTCTGACTACAGAATCCCCTAACACAATTGATCTCTTGGAAGCCGATATACCCCTCGTTGTATTAGAGCCAGATTCAATACCAGAAACTTGGCTGTTCGTGCTATGTTCCCCTGAGAATCCATCACCCCCTACATTTTCCAAAACAGCATACCTGTTTGAAATGGGTGTATCCAAAAATAGACTCCTGCCCTAGGTGCCGACCTCTCTCACCCTTTTTGGAGTTAACCCATCTATGTGACTGTATCTGAGACATTCCCCCCTTCCTATAACTGCCATCCATCACATACTGTTGCTGTTGCAAATTCCTCATCGCTTCTTTCTGTTTCTCCAACCGATCCACTCGATCTGATAAGATTTGCATCCAACAGCATTTATGGCAGATATAATCCGCAGTAACCCTTAAACTCTCTTTAAACTCCCACATCTGACAAGAAGTACATATCACTACAAGGCCATTTTTGCTCCTTCACAGTCTACAGACCCAGAAAATAACACCATCTTATTCCTCTACAAACACTGCCCAAGGTTAAATTAATAGCTATGGCTTATATTTTAAGTTTAATCAAGAGATTTATCTCCAAAAACATATAATCAAGAAAGAATCCGCTAAACTCACTACTGTAGCCTTTCTCTTGGACAGACTTAAAACAACAATTAACTTATCTGATTCTGTGCTGTGAACTTCACCCAACAGTTCCTCCAAGATTAGTTGTGAAATTCACTGTTTGTAAATTTTCCCAGCTGCACTCTAATGGCCAGCGATACACGAATTCAAACAGCAAAGGCAGTAACTGTGCAGGTTTTCTCTCGCTCTCTCTCTCTGTCCTGCACTGTCCTCACCATGTTATAAAACAGTAATTGCTGCTCCTGGAATTTGAAGAAATCACCTCCAATACCTAAAATACCTCAAAAAAAGGAGCAGCTCTTACAGCCAGAAATTTTTCCCGTCCTCCATCTTGAATTACCCAGAATCCGCTGCTGGAGATCAAGTCGAGAGTGTGGTGCTGGAAAAGCACAGCAGGTCAGGCAGCATAAGCCCTTCCTGATGATCTTCAATCTTCCTTGCTATAAACTGAAGGTCATGAGGCCAACTTTTACCCCCTTTCCACTGTTCTGTCTGTGTGGATTGATTTCCACTCCACTTGGGAATCAGCTGGGCTGTGTTGAGGCAATGGAACACACTCATTGGCTTAAGTTTTTGGCCTGGAATATTTCCCACTAAGGTAAAAAGTAGACTGGTAGCATTTAAGTGAGTACCCAGAATTTGAATACCCCAGGTCTGAAATAGTGATGAAGATAGTGCCAAGGAGAAGATTGAGAAGATCTTGGACAGCCACCAACTGGGAGGTAAGTGCAGGAAGAAGGAAGGGGGTTATGGGTAGCTCTGCCAGGAGGTAAAATGCTGGTTTCCTAACCAGAAGAAGCAACAATTCGTACCAGATCCCCACAGTGAAATGATTTGAATTACTTTGGGAGCCTCTACATCCTTCTCTCCTCTCCTTCTGATTTTAATGAAGTTGACGGGGAAATCAAAGTGATTCCACTGCTCATGACTAACCTTCCCCTTAGCTGTGGTCATGCAGCAACCCCAAAACTCCACTGCAGATCATGTGCAATTAACCCCTTCAGTCACTGTGCATATGAAGCCAAAAAACTTTAAACGGTCTGTGCACTTAAGCAGATGGGCCAACTATAACAAAGAAGGATTAGAGGCTATATTCCATAGTTAAAATGTCATTGAAATCCTTCGATCAGACTCAATTCACAGAAATTCACAAGTCTCCTGCCTATGTCTACCTGCCCATGTAAGCCTGCAATAAATTGGTGGGTCAGTGGTTAGCACTTCTGCTTCACAGTGCTTGGATTTGATTCCAGCCTCGGGCAACTGTCTGTGTGAAGTTTGCACATTCTCCCTGTGTCTACGTGGGTGTCCTCCGGGTGCTCTGGTTTCCTCCCACAATCCAAAGACGTGCAGGTTAGGTGAATTGGCCATGCTAACTTGCCCATAGTGTTCCGGGATGTGTAGGTTAGGTGCATTAGTCAGGGGTAAATATAGGATAATAGAGTTGGGGAATGGGTCTGTGTGGGTTACTCTTCATAGGGTCAGTGTGGACATTTTGGGCCAAAGGGCCTGTTTCCATACTGTAGGGATTTTATGACAAATTCAAGCTTCAATTGTGCAAGGAGCTAGTTTGCTTTTTAATTGTTAGCTCTCTTGGCTTTAATCAGGTTTGTAGGGTAGAAGCATTTCCATGGAATCAAATCTAACACTTTCCTGGTCAGAGTGATTCAACTACTGGGTAAACTAACTGAGCAATAGCAATTCCTTTAGGATCGAAATCAACTGGACACAATCTAAACGACTTGAGCCTTTCTTAAAAATTCCTAAGACTTGTCTGCTACTTTTCTGGCAGTGAAATGAAGTCATATTTGCCAGTAATCCCACTAGAACTAGAGAAGGAAATGTACAATATTTTATAATTCGATAGAATAACAGTGTATGTTGTGTCAAAAAAAGGTAATTAAGATGCTTACAATTTCTAATTAACACATTAAAATGGGGTACAAGACTGGCATCTCTTCTAGTCAGGTTAAATTCCTGATTGGGATATGTTAAAATGGACCCAACTGTTTTATGAATGGTGGTGATTTGGGAAGACATGACAGTTGAATCAAACGAAATACCAAGCGCTCAAAGTCTGATGATTGGTTATGTGTTGAGTTAGCTGATCTATGTGAGATTAAGAATTTCTTTATTCGTTTATGAGCTGTGGATGCTATTGGCTAGGCCCATCCCTATTTCCCCAGAGGACAGTTAAGAGTCAACCATGTAGCTGTGAGTCTGAAGACACATTTAGGCTTGATCTATGTCAAGATAGTGGACTGGCCTCCCTAAAGGACTTTAGTGAACCAGATGTGTTATCACAACAATCTACCTTAGTTACCTGGTCACCATTTTATCGCCATGATCACTTTTTATTCCAAACTTTTATGGAATTCAGATTTAGATCTTTGAGTTCATATCTCCAGGGCATGAGCTAGGGGCCCTGGATTGGAATCCAGTGTCATTACCACTACACCTCCACCAATCAGAATGTTTATGTGGAAAGGTGATGTTATCTAAAATGAATCATGACATGTTCATGATGACCCTGCAGAATTGTCATTTACTGCATGTTCTCACCCAGATTGAACACCCAGCTAACCAAACCAGAGCTCTTTTGTTCACTAATGTTTAAGAATCCACATTTTGAAGGAATACCTGAAACACTCCCCTAGATTCGTGGAGATTCTGTTCTTTATCCAAGTAGCGCCTGGAACCTGAATTTAGAGTATGCCACCTTTCTGACAGATCCCATTCTCATTGGTAAAGATATGTGGGGTGGGGAAGTCCAAACCCAACAGGTTTTGTGAACTCAGTATTGAGGCCAAGCAAACTCCATTCTTGCTTGAGTGAGGTCCACTTCCTGCAGGATACGATTTACGATTTTTGAAAATAGATATGAATGTTTAAAAGGGGGGATAAAAGCTTCGGAACTGTCAATCTGTTGAATTATTTAAATTCCCTGCTCTTTGCTAAGACTAGGTGAGTAGAGGGGAACCACATTCTTTTTTTCACCCTATTTGTTCGGTCACAACAGTGTATTAAGTTCCTTTTAGTACAATGTTATAGCCCTCTCCAATTAAAATGTAGTTAACTATATTTTACCTGGAGCCAGCCATAGGTGTTCTTGAATTAGAAAAGTGCAAGTTCATTACCTGCCAACCCCAAGAAAAATAATAAAGAGGTGCTATCAGGCACACAGCCTTAGACCAATCACTTGGACCTTCACACACGAGTACCATGTTAAAAGGGATAATGTCCAACACAAAAGGAATGTAGTAGGGTCCTGGCTTGCCATCAGCCTGCCTAACAAAGTTGCTTTTATGCCCTCTATGCCCATAACTTCCAGGACCAAAAGATCCACCCCAAAGTCCCAGAGTGCTGAGGACGGCATGTTAGCCAGCCAGGCTCAATACAAGGAGCCTCCATGGCTCCCTCTGAACTCTTTCCAGGGGGTGGAAATGGGCCCAATGCCAATCTGCACCCACATCCTCCCATTCCAAATCAACGGGCCTGTCATTTCAGGAGTTTTCCCATGAGGGTGTAGTGAAATTTCTGTGCACCCGCCTTGGGAACAGAAATCCAAGTCACTCATCATGCAAGAAAAAAGGACCACTTAGTCACCACGTGGGGACCTCAAAGGATTCTGACTGAAGTACAATGAACACTATTATCCTCTGGCACCTCACGCAAATACTCACACATTGGGAGTGAATCTAGACAATAAATGAGGTTATTCAGTCATTAAGACATTCTGGTTGAGCTCCAGGTTTCAAAAGGCATCCACACACCTCAACTATGCAGATACTGATCAGCTATCGAAAGCAGGAATCCAGGCTAAATTCCTCCTTTTCTAGCCTGGGGTGTTGAGATCAACAGTTGCAGACTAATTGTTTACCTGCTTGAGATCAGCAAGCTCATTGCAGAGCAAGGGTCAAACCTGGAGCCTCCTGATCTCTGTGACTTATTAAACCAGCAAGTTTAAGGCCTAATGGAGACAATTTTCTTGTCATTACTGAAGAACTGTCAGCACAGGTGGGTGCAATGAACTGCAAAATAGAGCAGAAATGACATCTGCTTGATTTCTATCCAGTTAGCACTTAGTCTAATTTTCCAACAGGTCTTGGGAAAGGGCTGTGACAAGCAGGACCAGTATTTATTTCTTAAAATAAATAAGGCTAGCTGCTCCTCCTCCTCTCCCCCAAATCCTACTCCAGACCATACTACAGATGGCAGGTATTTTGGATACCAAGCTCATTGTGCCAATTGTCTATTGAAATTTGACAAGTGTGGCACTGTTCCATTAGCATAAGAGAGATTATAAGACAATTAAAGTGAATAAAAGTGTTTATGGTTGTAAATGAAATTGGGGGGGAGGATGTATAAAAATTTTGTTGATTGATCTCGTTCGTAGGAATAAGATAAGATTAAATACATAAGCTTAAATATAAAAGGTTTAGGACAGAGCGGGAGGATACGTTTTAACACTTTGCTGTTCAGTAACTACTGTTGTGTACTTTAGGTGTCAGGATGTCTCTGAGGCTGTTGATTGTAGAACCCAGAGGTCGCTTCCTTAACAGCGACAACAGGCAGAATGTTTGATCACTGGTGAGGTGGGACTGCTTGTTGGTGGACTGCTTGTTGGTAAACTAGTTTATGGCTTTTTTTTCACCTTCGGGCCATTTTGGAACATGCTGGTTCACTTGGAAACCCCTTGAATGACAAGTAGCCTAATAAGACTCTATTCTGCTGTAGGTCAACTCGAATTTTCCAATCAATAAGCAGCCAGCCACCCTCCCAGCCCCCACCCCATCCCCCAAACACCAATGCGGTGGCTGGAACCTAGTTGGAAGGGGCTGGGTTGTGTGAGAGGAGGAGGAAGTTTTCCAGCAGCAGACTGAAGGGACGGTGCTCCAATTGGCTTTTTAATGTCTCCCTCCTCCCATGTAGCTAAAGACATTTTCTAATCAATCTGTTCAAGGAAGTAATTCCGTGCTCTGGGGTAGGTGGGACTTGAACCCAGGCTTCCTCCTCAAAGGGAGGAATACAAGCACTCCACAATAAGAACTCTCCCACATAACTAAAAACCGTATCTATTAACCTGAGACAGCTGCAGCTCCCCTTCACTACCACAATCTGGTAGCTGTGACCAATTTATATTGACAAAGGGTCAGTTAGACTCGAAACATCAGCTCTTTTCTCTCCTTACAGATGCTGCCAGACCTGCTGAGATTTTCCAGCATTTCTCTTTTGGTTTCAGATTCCAGCATCCGCTTTTATCCAGTGTTTAACCCACCACCACCTCTCTTCCAGGAATGCCTACCCTGAAGAAGTACTGTTCTTCTCTCCGACAGGATTTTCGTTTGTCTCTCTTCCCCTCTCCACCTCCACTGCTTTCCTTTTCTCTCTCAGTGTTAGACAAGGTATTTACTAAGACTTGCTTCCACAGCCATATTTCCTTCCCCAGTGACTATCTTTGCCTCCAACGTACTCCACATGGATTTCAACTCAAATTCCACCCTGCATGCAGCCTCCATACAACATTTTTCCAACTGCTGTTCTCGCCGCATCCTAAAAGCCACACTCAGGACCATCAGCCGCCACATGAAAGCACTCGACACCTCTCTCCAGCAGCACCGACTTCCTCTCTCTCAAAGCTGCCTGGTCCACAGTTTCATTTCATCCTTCGTATTATTCGATGCCTTAACTCCAAACTTTTCCTGTTTCTTGCAGATGTTAAGGAACGCAAGTGTCAACTTCTCATCCACATCCCTGCCCAACCTCCACCTTCCAACAGTCTCAATCCCTCAAACCCCATCTCTTCCAGTCCCAGCCCTTGCCGTGTGTTCACCCTCTGACCTTCCCCTCTCTGAGGCTGAGCATGTTCTTCTCATAAAAGGACTCAGCTTTGTACCCTTACGTTCCCACCTTAATGAATTCCGGGCTCGACATGATGCTGAGCTCTTCTTCCGTCACCTTCGCCTTCGTGCTCACTTCTTTGGGTAAGAGTCCTCCCCCTGCTCCACAGATCCTTTCACATCCCTCCAACTTTCCACCTCTAATTGGACACCCTGCCAGGACAATTTCCTGCCCTCGATCTTTTCATTGACAATTGTTGACGGGAGATTGGCCGCCTTAATTTCTCTGCCCCTCTTACCCATTCCAACCTCTCTCCATCCGAACTTCTGCCCTTCGCTCCCTGAGGTCCAACCCCAACCTTGTCATCAAACCTGCTGACAAAGGGGGTGCTGTTGTCGTCTGGCGTACTGACCTCTACCTCGCAGAGGATGAGCGCCAACTCTCAGATTCCTCCTCCTACCTTCCCCTGGAGCATGACCACACCATTGAGCATCAAGCCATTGTCTCCAACACCGTGACTGACTCATTTCCTCGGATGCCTCCCCCCCACAGCTTCCAACCTCATAGTCTCCCAACCCCGGACAGCCCAGTTCTACCTAGTCCCAAAAATCCACAAGAAGGACTGTCCCGGCAGGCCCATTGTGTCAGCATGCTCCTGCCCCACTGAACTTATTTCCTCCTACCTTGACTCCATCCTTACTCCTCTGGTTCACTCCATCCCCACCTACATCCGGGATTCCTCTGATGCCCTGCAACACATTGACAACTTTCAATTCGCAGGCCCTAACCACCTTCTATTCACCATGGATGTGCAATCTCTTTACACCTCCATCCCACACCAAGACGGCTTGAAAGCTCTTTGCTTCTTTCTTGAAAAGAGGCCCGAACAATCTCCATTCACCACCACTCTCCTCCGCCTGGCTGAACTTGTTCTCTCTCTCAACAACTTCTCGTTCAACTCATCCCATTTTCTCTAAATCAAAGGTGTAGCAATGGGTACCCGCATGGGTCCTAGCAATGCCTGCCTTTTCATGAGATATGTGGAACATTTCTTGTTCCAGGCCTACCCGGGTTCCCTCCCACAACTGCTTTATCGGTACATCGATGACTATTTCACTGTGGCTTCATGCTCTTATCCTGACCTGGAAAACTTCATAAACTTTGTTTCCAGTTTCCATCCCTCCATCACCTTCACCTGGTCCATCTCCAACACTTGCCTTCCTTTCCTTGACCTTTCTATCTCCATTTCCAGCAATAGTCTATCCACTAACATCCATTACAAGCCCACTGACTCTCACAGCTATCTGGACTACAGCTCTTCTCACCCTATGTCCTGTAAGGACTCTATCCCTTTCTCTCAGCTCCTTCGTCTCCGCAGCTTTGACAAAGGGTCAGTTAGACTCGAAACGTCAGCTCTTTTCTCTCCTTACAGATGCTGCCAGAGCTGCTGAGATTTTCCAGCATTTTCTTTTGGTTATCTTGAAGATGTTTGTATTATGTTAGTATAAACTCTGATGAAGGGTCTCCGACTCTCTTTCTCTCTCTCTCTCTCACCTGTGTCGCCAGTGCCCACCTATGCCATTTCTCAGTTCTGAGAGTTCTGGTAATGACCTTCCAGTATTGAGAACCCACCTACTGTCCCTAATTGGAGTTCATATCTCAGCCAGAATCTTTGATCTGGTATTAGGACTCAGAATGGTTGAGGTTCTGCCCCAAAAATGGACATTTTACCCATGTTAAGCTTTAAGGATAAATTTGAGAGGTAATCAAAGGAGAGAGGAGTTAACATCTGGAGGATTTGCACCAATTTGAGTCTGTTCGGTTAAATGGCTTATGTTTAAATTTATTGAAAAGAGGGAGTGCTCCAAATCCTCCTATACTCCACTAATACTGGAGAGAACAGTGATTTACTTCACTTTGGCCAGCATTGGTCTGAAGGAGGTTATTTTCTTTCTCATAGATGGCTGTGATCACAACTCTTCAAAGGCTTCACAAAGAGTATCTGACTAAGTGCTGTATTGGATTGCTCTCAAAAAGGGCCTTAATTGCAACTGCACATAAGAGGGGAGATCATGGTGTAGTGGCAATATCACTGGGCTGGTTATCTAGAGGTACAGGCAAATATATCTGGCTGCTGGTAGAATTTAAATTCAATTGATTAAGTCTGGAATTGATAGCTTATCTCAGTAATACTGAACATGAAACAGAGGAGCTTTCACATGTGAAATGAACTTCCTGAGAAAGTGGTAGATGTGGGTCCAATTACAATGTTTAAAAGACATTTGGATAGCTACATGAATAGGAAAGATCTGGAGGGATATGGGCCAGGAGCAGGCAGATGGGACTAGTTTAATTTGGGATTATGTTCAGCATGGACTGGTTAGATCAAAGTGTCTGTTTCTGTGCTGTATGACTATGAAATTTTCATTAATTGATATTAAAAAGCATCTGAATTATTTTTGTCCTTTAGGGAAGGAAATTTACTGTCCTTACCTGGTCTAACCCGACATGGGACTGCAGATCCACAACAATGTGATTGAGTCTTAACTGACTTCTGAAATGGCCTTGCAAGTCATTGAATTCAAGACCTTCCCAGCGGTACCGACACCCTTTGAAAGAATGAAAAGAAAGAACAAGGGCATGATAGGACGATGAAGAACCAAATCTAGGAAAATTATTACAGTCACCAAATTCTGCAGCCGCTGGACAGCATACCTGCCAATGATCTGTGACCTTGTTTCCATGATTTGTGTCAGCATCAGTAACAGAGACAGAGCCATCTCGTGATGCTGCAGGAATGTCTGCAGTTACTACGTGTCTGGGGGGATTCGCAGGAAATGTTATGGCAGATATGGCCACTTGGCTAGATGCTGAAATGGATGGTACTAAGGAATGGCACAGAAGCTAACTCCTAATAGATAACAGGGGAGTAAATGCTGGGCTGCATCCGTTAGTTGCCTATAGACTGAGGGCTGTACCTGGTTTCCTTTTCCTTTTTTTTGCCCAACACTCGTTATTATGTGCCCCTTCAGCATTGACAAAGGCTGCTGATGAGTTGAGGATCTTTTAAGAGCCTTTCAAAGCTTTTCAAATTTGTGTTCCACATAGTAAAAGACATTGTGATATCTTTTTACGTGTTCCCACTCCTTTTAAATTTGATTTTAAAACTATTTTATTTCCCTGTATCATTCCAATGGAAGGACCCATCTGAACCTGCAGCTGAGCTATGAATAATGGGATAGATTTCACTCCTACTGCTCCAAAGTAACAGTGAAGGATATGGATGCTTATTCGGTATTCCTGAGGAGCTCCTGCTCCCACTTAATTTAACTGAAAACAGGCCCAGGAGGAACACTATATGCAGCAAGTTGGGGCCTACTTTACATTAGAAATTGGTAGCCTGATGATCCAATCAGTTCACAGCCGCATTTCAGCTTCCAGATTTAAAGGGCCACATGAGGCCAATCCTGACAGACAAAAGACTTTCACAGGAAATATGGAATGTCCCAGGGAAATTTAAAAATCTAACTTCTCTGCAGAATGCTTGAGGGCCAAGAGCAGCAAACAATATTGATATTTTTCTGCTTTTTTGATAAATCTGGAAATAAAAACATTAGTTTATTTTGTAAATCTGGAGACGTAAGTTAACATTGGAGATGAAAATCACATTCAGTAAGTGAAAATCCTAATAAAAGTTTGTTGGTGATTTCTATCTGATATTTTGAAGTATATTTTTTAAAAATTAATTCAAGAGCTGCGGGCATCAGTGATTAAGTTAGCATTTATTACCTATCCCTAATTACCTCTGAAAATGTAGTGACGAAGGTGAACTACGTTCTTGGAATGCTTCCCATGGGGTTAGATATACCCACAGTGGTGTTGGAAAGGGAGCTGCAGGATTGGATGGCACGGTGGCCCAGTGTTTAGCACTGCTGCCTCACAGTACCAGGATCCCAGGTTCGATTCCAGCCTTCGGCGACTGTCTGTGTGGAGTTTGCACATTTTCCCTGTGCCTGCCTGGGTTTCCTCCGGGTGCTCTAGTTTCTCCCACATTCCAAAGATGTGCAAATCAGGTGAATTGGCCATGCTAAATTGCCCATAGTGTTAGGTGCATTGGTCAGAGGGAAGTGAGTCTGGGTGGGTTACTCTTTGGAGGATCAGTGTGGACTGGTTGGGGCCACACTGTAGGGAATCTAATCTAAAAAATTCTAATGACAATCCAGTGACAGTGAAGGAACGGTGATATTGTTCCTAGACAGGATGGTGCCTGGCTTGGAAGGGAGCTTGCAGATGATGGTGCTCCAATGTATCTGCTGCCCTAGTCCTTCAAGGTGGTCACATAATTGAAGGTGCTGTCTAAGGAGCCATGGAGATTTCTCAGCGCATCCAGATGATACACATTGTTACCAAAGTGCATCAGTAATTGAGGGGGAGTGAATGTTGGAGGTATTGATCGGCAGTCAAGCAAGTTGTTTTGTCCTAGATGGTGCTAAAAATGTGTTGCTGGAAAAGCACAGCAGGTCAGGCAGCATCCAAAGAGCAGGAGAATCGACATTTCGGGCATGAGCCCTTCTTCAGGAATGAGGAAAGTGTGTCCAGTAGGCTAAGATAAAAGGTAGGGAGGAGGGACTTGGGGGAGGGGCATTGGGAATGCGATAGGTGGAAGGAGGTCAAGGTGAGGGTGATAGGCCGGAGTGGGGTTGGGGGCGGAGAGGTCAGGAAGAAGATTGCAGGTTAGGAAGGCAGTGCTGAGTTCGAGGGATTTGACTGAGACAAGGTGGGGGGTGGGGAAATGAGGAAACTGGAGAAATCTAAGTTCATCCCTTGTGGTTGGAGGGTTCCTAGGCAGAAGATGAGGCGTTCTTCCTCCAGGCGTTGTGTTGCTATGGTCTGGCAATGGAGGAGTCCAAGGACCTGCATGTCCTTGGTGGAGTGGGAGGGGGAGTTGAAGTGTTGAGCCATGGGGTGGTTGGGTTGGTTGGTGCGGGTGTCCCAGAGGTGTTCTCTGAAACGTTCCGCAAGTAGGCGGCCTGTCTCCCCAATATAGAGGAGGCCACATTGGGTGCAGGGGATGCAATAAATGATGTGTGTGGAGGTGCAGGTGAATTTGTGATGGATATGGAAGGATCCCTTGCGGTTGCAGGGGAAGGTGCCGGGAGTGAAAGTTGGGTTGGTGGGGTCTGTGGACCTGACAAGGGAGTCACGGAAGGAGTGGTCTTTTCAGAATGCTGATAGGGGAGGGGAGGGAAATATATCCCTGGTGGTGGGGTCTGTTTGGAGGTGGCGGAAATGACGGCGGATGATACGCTGTATATGGAGGTTGGTGGGGTGGTAGGTGAGGACCAGTGGGGTCCTGTCCTGATGGCGATTGGAGGGGTGGGGCTCAAGGGCGGAGGAGCGGGAAGTGGAGGAGATGTGGTGGAGAGCATCGTCGACCACGTCTGGGGGGAAATTGCGGTCTTTGAAGAAGGAGGCTATCTGGGTTGTACAGTATTGGAACTGGTCCTCCTGGGAGCAGATGCGGCGGAGATGAAGGAATTGGGAATATGGGATGGCGTTTTTACAGGGGACAGGGTGGGAGGAGGTGTAGTCTAGGTAGCTGTGGGAGTCGGTCGGTTTATAGTTAATGTCTATGTTGATTCGGTCGTCCTAGATAGAAATGGAAAGTTCTAGGAAGGGGATGGAGGAGTCTGAGATGGTCCAGGTGAATTTGAAGTCAGGGTGGAAGGTGTTGGTAAAGTGGATGAACTGTTCAACCTCCTCGTGGGAGCACAAGGCAGCGCTGATACAGTCATCGATGTAGCGGAGGAAAAGGTGGGGGGTGGTGCCAGTGTAGCTGCGGAAGATGGACTGTTCCACATGGTCCTAGATGGTGTTGACCTTCTTCAGTGTTGTGGAAATGCATTCATTCACATGCCCTAGATGGTGGACAGGCCTTGAGGAGCCAAGAGTCCGGAGGTGAGCCGAAATCAGTATTCATACAGTAGAGAAAACTTGATCAGAATCTCATTTGTTTCATCCATACTAACAGAAATAAGTGTGTCAATGAAAGAAATAATTCATCTTTTAATTCAGTCAACTCTTTGTCATATCGCTATTTTTGTGTGTCTTTCTTGAGTAAATGTTGTAAGGTGAACCTGTAGAAAACTCCAGCTTTTTCTTAAACAATAATATATACGAAGTCAACTTTGATCCTAAAAAAACTTCAGGATGCAAGACAAGCTGAAGTCCTCAAAAATCAACATTTCCTCTCTTCGGCTGTGCTATTTCTGTATCGTTGCACTAATATTTTAATGTCCTCTGGCTTTTTTTCCTCAGATTTAGTGTGTTCATTTTTCTGTTTTCACACATCAGGCAGTACTTTGAGCAGACTAGTAATGGCTCAATTTTGAAAGGAGCTTTGTGCTGGAATAGCAGTGCTATCCATCAGATGTGTCATTTCAGGAATGTGGCCAGATGTATTGACTTTCTGGCAATTGCATTGGTGCCATCTGGCCTGCTGGAGGCTGCATTTGAAAGAAATAAAAGCTGGAGACAAAGTTATGGGATTGTATCATGTACTGGCTCTTAGGTTTAATATTGTCTGTGCTATATTTATTTTAATAGTGCCTTTAAGTTTTCAGTAAATTTAGGAAGGACAGCCAAGTTTACTTCATAAGATAATTGCGATAGGGTATCCTTTTATGTTTACATTATATTCATTTTTGCCCATGTCGGATTATTCCTGTAATTATACAGTGTGCTCAGGTTTAAAAATACAGACCACACAAGAAAACTATTTAGCAAAAGTGTGGCCCATAATTAAGAATTGATAAGCGACAAGTAAACTGTGTATGATAAAAAGCATAAGGATTCAACAGTCCAGGAACTTGAGTGAATGAACTAGACTTGTTACTAGCAGGTCAGGAGTTCAAGTCCAAAAGAGACATCTTCTTTTGAATGATTACCAGAACACCCAGAGATGGATAGTTCTGTAGTGTCTGAGAGAAATGACGAGCAAAATGTCCAATTTATCCCACCTTAATTACATTTGATGTTCCTCAGTAATACAGAGAATCACTGATGGTGGTATGAGAACAATATGCCTCCCTTTCTGGCACTCAGAGCATATATGGTACTGTCCTCTCCCTAGGGAAGGAGTATGGGAAATCAAATATGTTAAAAAAACTTCAAAAGCACATTATTAACAATGCTTATGTTTTAAGTAATGTCTGAACTTAAGACAGAAACTAACAGTTTGTGAAACTCAGTAAATCCAAAAGACGGACTGGATCTCATCAACCTCACAGAATTCAAGTCCCGAGAGTGAGAGCTGTTTATTTCTTGCCTGAAAAATCAGATAAATGGCACAGAAAGGCTGCATGGTGACTTGCACTCCTCTTTGCCCACCTGATTCCATTTTCAGGCTACCCTTTGAACAGAAACATAAAAAGCCAGGCCAAGTGTTAAATATTCTATCTTTTCTAAGCTTGAAAAATAAATTACGCTGTTTTCATCACTGAAAGGCCCTACAGCAAATTTTGCTTCTACAACTAAATACAAACAAATGTTAAAAGGGGAATTGAAATGAGATTAACTGCAATTTTTAAGGTTACTTGAGTCCCTGAACTGTCTATCTTGTTGGTACATTGAATGATGATGTGACAACTGTTGCAGATCATATTGACATTACAAAGGGGTTTGATAGTGACTTTATTCAAGTTGACTTCAATTTTTAAAAATCAAGCCTTCATGAACTCAAAGGCTATATTGTGAAAGAAACCTTAATAATCAAGTGGCAAGTTATATTGTATAAATGAGTATAAAATTGGTAATCATTCTGAGACATGTTCTATTTAGGTGGGTTGAAGTTTACAAATTTCTATGAGAAATATAATGCAATGATTTTGTATTTTATTTGTAATTTTAATTCAACAGAGCGCTTAATGCAATCAACTTGCTTCATAGGTAGTAGTAACATACACAGAAATATGCCAGCCTATAGACTAAACCTTCCCTCTTCAGCAGTAGTTTCCTTGCAGTACGTGTTTTACCTAGAAATCTATTCCAGCTTTGTAATTCATTAGTGACATTTCTTCACCTGTTATGTATTTTCACCAAACTGCAATTAATAGCTAGCCATTGCAACACTTGCTCCTCAATGGCAATTGTTTATCAGATTCAGACTACAATTCACATTGTTTGTTAGGCAGGAGCTATTATCATGTAATGGTGGGTTTCCAACAGCTGCTTTTATTTTATTTTGCATTCATAAAGCCTTTATGTCAAATCCCATGACCTAACCTATAGTGTTCATTTTCCTTGGCATGTTGATTGATTGCAATGTTGATAAAATCATATTAAAAAGTTGATTAAAGCAACATTTCATTTGGTGTGGCAGAATATTCAGAACTTTTCTTCCCTGTTTTACAAAACTCGTTGCCCGTATTGAAAACATCAGCCAATTGACTTAAAAGGAAAGAAATAATTAATTAAATTATATTACCTAGAAACATTTAATAACTCATTAATATTGAACCGTTATTAAACCATCAAGGTGAGTGAATTCAACAATTGTTAATAATAGTGAAAGAAAGTGATAAAGGGAAGAATCGAAGAAAAAATAAATGAACATTTTAAAATACTGGAAAGCTACAACAGTTCAATGGCAACTGACTGAAAAGAAATAGAATAATTACTGATCCACATTTTTGTAACACAAAAGAGATGAACTCTTTCAGATGTTAATGGCGATGACAAAGTTAGTAAATGATTAGTGGAATTGTAGAATCACAGCTTGAGATACAATGAACTGGAGGTCAAAATGCACTTAGAGGAAAATCAAAATGGATTGTACAAAGCATTGTTCATCCTGAAAAAAAATTAATTATGTAATTGTACATGATATCAGGTAACACTACAAAATGAATTAATTAATTACTTAATGCGGGAACTTTTAATCATTCTTTGATTATTTGTGCTATTGTTATTATTTTGAAACTTGGGTTCTACAGTAGAGAAATAATGTACAGCTTTAAGTTTCATTTATATTTCTCTGTTGTGCATGTCAAGAAAGGATGGACATAATTTTAATTTCATTTGTGAATGCTAAGAGTCATTTTGAGTTGCCTGGACATTTGTTGATAACCTTCGTTTTAGTGAGGGTTTACAGTAACAGACAGGTGTTTAAGGTGAACAGTTTAAAGCATTAGACATTATGGTAGAAAAAATGCTATTGACCCAGTATCAGAGCAATCTAGTAAATTAGGCCGTGTGTGCAGGTTCGGTCAGAGTGAAAAGATACTGTAGGAATAGCAGTCTCCAAAACATTCAGAATTGAGAAAAAATGAACGAGTGGTGTAGAAAACCTCGAAGCAGAAAACTGCTGAAATCTGAGGAAATGAAAAACCCATCTCTTTCTTTTGAAAGTGTTTGGAAGTTGGTAAGAAGGAACTGACCAAAGAATTTTAAAGTGGAGACACAGGGTGACCGTTCACTTGGATTTGAGTATCTATAAGAATCAAAAAATGTGGCTCTGGAACAATGACACACTTTTTGACTCTGACCCTCCAGCATCTGCAGTCCTCACTTTCTCCTTGTCTTTGTAATTGTAATTGTAATGGTCACATTGGGGAAACAAAGGCTACGACAACGGATGAATGGGCACCGCACAACAATCAACAGACAGGTGGGTTCCCTCCCAATTGGGGAACACTTCAGTGGTCCAGGACATTCAGCCTCGTTCCTTTGGGTGACCATCCTCCAAGGTAGACTTCGGGACAGGCAGCAGAGAAAAGTGGCTGAGCAGAGGCTGATAGCTAAGTTCGGTACCCATCGGGAGGGCCTCAACTGGGACCTTGGGTTCATGTCACATTACAGGTGACCACCATTGCACTATACACACATGGATACTCCTACACACACACACACTCACACACACACAGGCACTCCTATACACACATACACACAGACACACATACACACAGACACGCACACAGACACCCACACACACCCTTACAGACACACACACTCCCACACTCACACATGCACCCCGTCACAACTTAAGACATCTGCACTCACTATACACACACATACACTTTCTCACACTCACAACCCCCAACCCAGCCAGACAGACACACAGACAGACAAAGACCCACATGCACACATATATTTTGTGAGGTAAATTTGTACTTGTAGAGTTATATTGTACTTTGTTCAAAAACTGCATGCATTCGTGTAGAACTCTGAGCTCAAAAACTGCATGAATTTATATAAAACTCCGTATCTCATTTTTTAGATTAGAATCAATCTGCTCCTTGGATGCTGCCTGACCTGCTGCGCTTTTCCAGCAACACATTTTCAGCTCTGATCTCCAGCATCTGCAGTCCTCACTTTCTCCTTAACAGGCAGGTATGTCTATTCTGGCCTGAAGCATGACTCCATGCTATCCACCAGTTATTCTGTTGATGTCAGTGTTTCCAAAGTAGTTCAGGAAGATGTCTGACCACCACCTTTTGAAGGGCTATTTAGATGGCCATCAAATACTGTGTATGACTGTGGTGGCCTTGCGCCATAAACAAATAAAAGACGTTTTGATTGTCCTTACAGAGCTATCTTTAGCTCTAGATGCCCAAAATGAAGATGAGATGTAAGGCAAATGGCTGAATAATGATACCTATGCTGACATTTCAGAGAGGGTAAGAAAATCAGAAGCAATCACCTAGCAGTCTTTTTAAAACAAGATTGCCTTTGGAAAAGGAACTTCAAATGTGGGAACAACTTACCTCCTTGCTTTCTCAGCTGCAGGCAGTGTGTGGTTTACGGAAACTAGAGAGAAGAAAAAATTGGTCAAAAGGCATCCTAGAAAACATCTTAAGGAAGTATTGTGTGGTTTCTGAGGTGAAAGTGCAGACATACTGATCTGATGTATAATTTTGCTTTTGTATTACCCAATGCAGAATGTAATGGCTAATGTTTAATCTACAATAAAACACATTGAAACAGTTTCAACTCGAAATTTTTTGTGCTTTTTCATTCCAACTTTCTATGCTGTTATCAACTTTAGGAAAGAGATCTTAACTATGAGAAGTAGTCACTCTAAGCTCCTTCCACTTTGTTTATTGCAACAAGAAAACCCACCATATTCTTCAACTACTCTCAAGAGTCTTTAAGACTATTTTGACAACCTTACTTATTTTCCAAAATCAGCATTTTTCTATGTTTCTTGAAGTACAAAGCTGAGAAATAGATCAAAATGATAAAGAAAATTTTGTATTTAGTACTACTGTTGGAAGTCCACAAGAACAACAATAAAGACAGTAGCAACTTGAGGCTAGTAAAACCAAAACAGTATCAGAGACAAACCAACTGCATTAAGGAGCTACGAGCAAAAGGAGGACCTTTGACACCTCAAACCTGTTCTGTTATTTCATTAGATCATGGACCATCTGTACCTCCATCTGATTATACATCTTTTTATCTTCTTACCTTTGAAAGAATTTTGATGTTGCTCTTGGAAACACTAGTTTTAATTGATTTAGATAGACTTAACTTGATAGACTTTTGGCAAGAAATTTCCAGAGTCATGATTGTGTAAAAACATGCTTCCTAAATTCACTTCTAAATGCTTTACCTCAAATTTTGAGATAATGTTCCCTCATTCTAGTTTCAACCACCCACAGAAATAATCCCACTGTGTCTAACCATTCAAATAACATTAATTATTTTAAATACTATAATTAGATAACCTTTAAACAATCTAAATTCAAGGGAATAGAAGACTGATTAATGGAACTTGTCCTCAAGATTTAACCCTTTAAACTCTGGTATCATTTCAGTAGGAGTACAGTAGCAGACTGGTTATATTACTAAAAAGAAATTCAAAGGTCCGGACAAATGATCTGGAGTTCAAATGCCATCAAAATTACAGGGAAATTTAAATTCTGTGAATGAAATAATTCTGGAATAGAATATCATTGAGGGAATGACATCCTTTCCTGCTCAGGAATCTTTTGCTGGAAAAACACAGCAGGCCAGGCAGCATCCAAGGAGCAGGAGAATCGACCTTTCGGGCATAAGCCCTTCTTCAGGAACGAAACGTCGATTCTCCTGCTCCTTGGATAATTGATGACTAGATCGCCCCTTTTCTGTTGCTGACATCTGTAAGATATTTATGCTTTTTACCTTAAGATTGTTTTGCATAGCACACTGTGAATCTCATCTTTTATTCATTCATGGGATGTGAGTGTTGTTCCAGCATGTACTACCTAGCCATAGTTGAAAACATGAGAGTAAATTGTTTTCTTGAACCAATGCAGTTCATTTGCAGTTCATTTGGAGGACGCCCTTTGAGTGGAAGGGGCATAGGGAATGTACTCTGGATGTGCGGACATCAGGTGAGTAACTTCAATGTCCACTACGAAGAGTAACACCATTACTGACAGAATTGGTCAAGTCCTAAAGAATGTTGCTGGTAGATTGAGTCTGTGGCAGGTGGTGAGGCAACCAAGAAGAGGTAAAAACATACTTAACCTCATCCTCACCTGCCTTCTGCAGATGTGTCTATCCATGACAGTTTCTGTAAGAATGACTGCTGCACAGTTCTTGTGGAGATGAAGTCCTGTCTTCACTTACAGAACACTGTGTTGAGAACATTCTGTGGCACTATCACTGTGCTAATGGAATAGACTTTATAAATCTAGCAACTCAAGACTGGGCATTCATGAGGCACTATGGGGCATCAGTAACTGAATTGTACTACAATACAACCTGCAATCTCACACCTGAACATATCCCCCACTCAATTATTTCCATCAAGCCAGAGGATCAAGCTTGAAGACAATATCCAGGTTTGCATTGACAAGTGGCAAATGACATTCATATCAAGCAAGTGCCAAGCAATGAACATCTCCAAAAGAAGAGAAGCTAACCTTCACCGTTGACATTCAATGGTATTATCATGGTTGATTTCCCCACTGTCAACAATCTGGAGATTACCATTGGCCAGAAACTGAACTGTACTAGCCACTTAAATACTGTGGCTACAAGAGCTGGTCAGAAGCTAGGCTACTTTGCAGCAAGTAACTCATCTCCAGGTATACTCCCAACTTGTCCAGATGAATCAGAACAACAACTCCAAGCACATTGAAGAAACTTGACACCATTAAGGACAAAGCAGTTCACATGATTTGTACCACATCCCTAGAGATTCATTCTGTCTACCAGCAACATTGAGTAGTAGCAGTAGTGTGTACAAGATGCACTGCAGAAACTTATCAAGTCCCCTTGAGACAGTAGTTTCCAAACCCATGACCAATAAATATAAAAGGACTAGGGCAACTGAAAGCTGGGAATATCATCACCTGCAAGTTAGCTTCCTATAGCCATTGCAATTTATTTTAAAACATAGCTATTTTGTTCTTGGTCTCCAACAACTAATGGGATTTTGTTTACACTGGGAAGGTTTTTGAGTGAACAAAGTGCACAATGTGGTGCTTTAGGCTTTCTGATTGATGGTTCTGGACATTTTTAAAGCGAACGCAGAAAGACCATAGCTTGGAGAGAACACTTGCAGCTTTCATTTCAGTTTGGGGCAAATCTGCAAACATCTTAACTGAAGATGGATGTGGAAAGCAATTGCTCCTCAAAGTTGGAGAAAGTATTTTAGAAATATTAAAAATAGATTAACTCAGAGTAAGGGGTCTATTAAAAGTCCCAGACTAACAGTGTTTGAGTAAATCTTGAATGGATTATTTGAAACTGAGAAAGTTTCAACTCAAATGTAAGAAGGCTCCAGGAAGGACCTATCAGATTCTCTAGGCTGGGAGTTTGATTGATTTATTGTCACGTGTACCGAAGTACACTGAAAAGCTTTGTTTATGAACAGTACACGGCAGAACATAGTAAGCGAAGATGTACAGATCAAAAAGACTTATACTGAGGCATACAAGTTACATTGCACAGGGCGTGACACAGTTAAGTTAAACTTTTCCAGGTGATAGATTCTCTCTGCAGTGAGTACAGAAAAGATGTTTTGGGTTTTGTAAAGAGGTGTTTTGAGGTTGGTAAAAGAATGTTTTCAGATTAATGAGATTATATTTTTGTGTTTCACAATTTTAAATGTATGTGTGTAAATGTGGTTTGGTTTCTTATATTTTATCTTATTTATTTTCTGTTTTCTTATTAAAACCAAATCTGTAACATTATGTCTATGAGAAACTATCTTGTGAAAAACTAAAGAAACAACAAAATATGATCAATGGAGTCAGATTTGAACCTGGACTCTGACTTGTTCCAATAATAATGTCAGCTGGGATCATACCATAATTTCATTACCATGTTGTTAACTTTCATATGTAGGAACATGTGAATTAACCCCCTCCCCAATCACTACTGTTAGTACAGGATATTAGTGAATCTTAGCTGGCTGCCTTGTGAGAGGTTAGTGATTGGCTGAACATAATGGAACCACAACCATTGTAGCCTTTACAGTTTATTCACCTTTAATGTGCGCTGCGCTGATTTTTTTTTCAGTGCAGTATCATTAATGCACTACACAAGCAGGGAATATTTCCATTTTGAATTTCAATTGTTTATTTAGGATGTGTGTTCGCTTTGCCACATGCAAAAATAAAGGTCTAGGGCAGTGTTCGTTCCCATTTGTGCCTCACTGGGGTAACATTTACAACAGTCAATGACAGCTCTAAGGGAAGAGGTAGAAGTTTAAGAGGACAGTTAAGGAGAATATTTCTCACTCATTGGCTGGTGGGAATCTGGAACTAACTGTCTGAAAGAGTGATTGAGCCAAAAATACTCATGCCAGATATACATTCCCATCAGGTCCAGGAATCTAGACCAAAAGCTCGAAGATGGGTTTAATGTAGTCAGATCTCTGACTGGCACTGATAAAATGGGGTGAATGACCTCCTTCTGTGTTGTAAACATCTATGAGTCTATTGAAAAGACGCTCAGCCTTGTTAAACAGAATAGGTTTATTCTAGATGTTATATCTGTTTTATCTATAGATGTTATAATAACTAGATGTTATATCTGTTTTCCTCCTCACTACCCAAGGCCCCCCAACGCACCTTTCAGGTGAAGCAGCGATTTCCCTCCATTTCATTTAATCTAGTCTAACGTATTCACTGATCATCTCTACATTGTGGAGAGAAAACACAGACTGGGTGACCTCTTTGCCAAACACCACCTCTCCAACTGTAAAAAATCACCCTGAGCTTCCAATTGCCTGCCACTTCAATACATGGTCTTGATCCCATGGCAACATTTCTGCCTCCTGCAGTGCTCTGGTGAAGCTCATCATAAACTGGAGGAATAACACCTTTTTTTCACTCATGCACCCTACAGGACGCAACATTGAGTTGTACAATTTCAGAGATTGAAACCTCCCTCCTTGGTTGTTACCCACCCCCACACTCCCAGGTCCTCTTCTGTACCACTGCTCCCAGCGCAGCCACCTGACTTTTTTGTTTTATGTTACAGTAGTGCCTCGACATACGAGTGACCCCGTTCACGAACAAATCGGTTTACGAACAGGATTGTACATAAAATTTTGCTTCAACACACAAAATTCAAGGTTCGAGCGAAGGTACGAGCGCAAAAAGTCCATGTGCGACCACGTGGTTTCATTGTTCTGTTTTGCTACGTGCTTGTTGAACGCAAAATCTCTCAGCCCCGTGTGATCTCATTCAGTTCGTCTTTGGCGCGTGCGCTGTGAACAACGTTCGTTGCTCCGTCCAAGCATTCTTACGCTATCCGAACAATGGGAAAAATTGATTCAGTTCGTGAACTTTTCGGTTCGCGAACCGGGTCCCGGAACTGATTATGTTCGTAAGTCGAGGCACTACTGTATATCTGAATTACAGGAGAGTCCTTTGTAAGACCATGGGGTAGGCTTAAGAGTAGGTACACAGCTTTGTTAGCTTGAAACTTAGAACACGACTGATCAACCCCAGAACAATCTTGCATAATTTGATGGGCGGAACTTATCTCATGATGTCAGTTAACCCTTTCAGATGTCAACTGCCTTATACAGCAACTATGATGCCTTCATTGTTTGACAATTCTAGTTTGTGCATCCTTTTCAGGAAACATGAGGATGGTTGTTGGGATTATGTTGTGTCAATGTGTCTCATGGATCTGCATTGTAAGAGTAGGACGAAGTCAAAAATCACATGACACTGGGTTATAGTCCAACAGGTTTATTTGAAACCACTGACTTTAAGGAGCCCTTAAGGTAGCTACCTGAAGAAGAAGCAGCGCTCCAAAAGTTTGTGGTTTCAAATAAACCTGTTGGACTATAACCCGGTGTCATGTGATTTTTGACTTTGTCCGCCCTAGTCCAACATTGGCACCTCCACATCATTGTAAGAGTAGGACCAATGTAGCAAACAAGAGAATGGAGTTGTTATATAGATGACTTTTGAGGTCTTGCAGTGTTGTTTACATAGCCTGGATCAGTCATGGTGCTTTAAAATGCAGAAAACCTTGAATTTGTCTGAAAGGTTATGACAACCTGCGTTGTGCTGTGCAACATGGTGAAGGGGAGGGACAGCACTCTGTGAGGCACCACAGCTGGAGCTGGATCCAGATGAGAAAGATTTTGGATGATGACATACAGGCAGCTGGTTTGGCACAAAGTGGAAATATTTCCCAACTCTAGATAAATTAATTTTTTTCTCATTGAATTAAATGCCCTGAACTGTACAACTCAGCTGAAAAACAATAAGATGTTTATCTTATACTGTTTATAACAGCACGATCTAGGACAGCACACCCTTTCATCTGTCTCTGATGTTTTCCCTTCACCTGGTAGGATCCCCTGGCTTCTTATCTGTGCTTAACTTTTTACTGTCGATTTACTTTGACAATTGTCATTCTCAGTTTCTTTTCTATAACTCTAACTTGTCTCCCATCTGTCCTCGTTGTATTCCGTTCTCTCAGATTGAATCTTCACACTTATCAACCTGCTGCCAAGGGTGCTGTTGTTGTCTGACGTACTGACCTTTACCTTCCAGAGACTGAGTGCCAGTTCTCTGACACTTCTTCCTACCTTCCCTGGTTCATGACTGATCCAGCGAACATCAAGCCATTATTTCCACTGGACTATTCTTTACTGGAGAACTTCCCTCTACAGCTTCCAGCTTGTAGTCCTCCCACACCAAAAATCCTGGTTCCTAAAAAACTACAAAAAAGAATTGCATTACTGGACCCATTGCTTTAGCCTGTTCTTATCCCATTGGGCTTATTTCTTCCTAAGTTAAAATACAGTGGTGACCCTGGAATCCGAACACCCTAGTGTCTGAACAGCTTGGAATCCGAACAATTATTTCGAGAAAATTTTGCCCTAAAATCCGAACACATTTTCAGAATCTGAACACCACATATCATTCAGGTCGCACATTGTTTGTTCAGTTCATCCCGGGAAGTAGTCGTGAAAACATCTCTCGTGTGTCCATCACTAGTTTACCTTGTGTTTTCACCTTGATTTGTGCTGTTTTTTTAAAATGATCACCCTTGTGCATTCACCATGGCACCCAAGAAGAGCAGTGAAGCAAATAAGTACATTCAGCATTAGCACTCCTCACGAAGGTAAATGAAGTTATTTTCATGTTAGTACATTTATTTCTTGCTTTTATTATTATTACTTCTTAATTAGGTCATTTACTCATCTTATTTTACCTTAACCATGTGTATTTGCAGTTAGAAGTGTCTTGAAAAATTTTTTTGGGTCCAGAAATGGATTAATTCACCTTCCATTATTTCTTATGGGGAAAATAGTTTCGGAATCCAAACTTTTCGCAATCCGAACAGCCTCCTGGAACGAATTAAATTCGGATTCCGAGGCACCACTGTATTCTGAAGAAGGATCACTGGACCCGAAATGTTAACTCTGCTTCTGTCTCCACAGATGCTGCCAGACCTGCTGAGTTTCTCCAGCAATTACTGTTTCCATTTCTTCCTATTTTGACGTTGTCTATTCTCCTCTTTGTCCTATAGTCCCTCACCTACTTCTGTGACTCTTCTGGAGCCCCACGTCGTTTCAATAGTTTCTGATTTCCTATTCCGGAGTCCCTCCCGATCATTATGGATGTCCTGCTTCCTTACACCATCATTCCCCACCAGAACAGTCTAAAGATATTCTGCTTCATCCTTGCAAAGAGACCCAAACAATCTCTTCCCACTACCCCACCGTCCTTCACCAGACTGAACCTGCCTTCTCATTGAACAACTTTTCCTTTAACTCATATCATATACATTCATGATGGGATACTGACAAAGTTAAATTCTGTCTCTAAGTAAAATTCTTTCACATTAGAAAAGTGTAAGGTTGATAGTGGAGAGCATATTGGGCAATATGAGTCATAGAGTATGCAGCATAAAAGCAGGTCTTTTGGCCCACCATGTCTGTGCTGACCAGCAAATACCAAACTAACCAATCCTATTTATCTACACTTGGTCCATAACTTACTATGTCCTGGCACTTTAAGTGCTCAACCAGCTGCTTCTTCAATGTTGCGAGAGTATCAGCCTCCACTACCCTCTCAGGCATCACGTTCCATATCCTCTGGTTGAACACACATTCTCTCAGATTCCCTCTAAACTGCTTACCCCTCACCTGAAATGTATGCCCTCTGGTTTTAGACGTCTCTGCCATGGGGAAGAGATTCTCACAATCTACTCTGTCTATGCCTCTCACAACTTTATATTCCTCAATCAGATCGTTCCCCCCCCCCCCACCCCAATCCTCTGTCTTCTCTGCTCCAAGGAAAACAGGCCCAGCCTATTCAGTCTCTCCTCATAATTGAGAATTTTCATCTGAGATAACATTGTGATGAATCTCCAGTACAATCATGTACTTCCGATAGCATAGTGACCAGAACGGGACATGATATTCATCTGCGGCCGAACTAATGCTTTTATGGGTATAATTTCTGGCCAACTTTGGGATGTTTTGTTGTGTGAAATGGGTCTAACTGTAAACCATCTGCTTTTCAGACCTCGTGAATTGTTTATTTACAGGTTAGTACATGCGCACTTTCTTTCAACTCTCTGATAGTGTTTCTGCTCCTTTCTCAGTTCTTTGTTGCATAATCACATGACACCAGCGTCATTATTGTGCACCCTCATCATTACACCCTGTACTGATGTCTCAGTTCTTTCTAGCGGATACTTGAAACATGAGTGAGGCCTGGTTCTGTCTGATGCTATTGGCAAGTCACTCAGAAAAGTTCAAGGTAATCGGGCAGAATCAACTACTTACCAGTTTTGTCAGTCAGTTTTGTGAAAGGAGAATAATTTATTGTGTACAGTTCTGAGCACCGCGTGATGAAAAGGATGTGAATGCATTGGAGAGAGTGAAGAAACAGTTCACAAGATTTGTTCCAGTGATGAGTCAAAAACAAAAACAGAACTTGTTGTAAAAACTCAGCATGTCTGGTAGCATCTCTGGAGAGAAAGAAGAGTGAACAGTTTGGGTCCAGTGACCCTTCTTCAGAAATTTGGAATTTCAGTTATCATTGATTGATTTATTGTCACAAGTACCAAGATACAGTGAAAAGTGTTATTTTGTAGGCCATACAAGCATACATTACAAAGTGCACCATGGTGACAGAATTGAGTGCAGAATACAATGTTACAGCCACAGAGAAAATGCAGAGAGAGATCAGAATTAACATTTGAGAGCTCCATTCTAAAGTCTGATAACAGCAGGGAAGAAGCTATTCTTGAATCTATTCATACTTTTATATCTTCTGCCGAACAGAAGACGGTGGAAGAGAGTATAACTGAGGTGGGAGGGGTTTTTAATTATGTTGGTTGCTTTCCTGGGGCGGGGGAAGTATAGATGGAGTCAATGGATGGAAGGTTGGTTTGTGTGATGGACTGGACTATGTCCATGATTCTCTGTAGTTTCTTTTGGTCTTGAGAAGAGCAGTTACCATACCACGCTGTGAAGCATCCGGATAGTATGCTTTCTATGGTGCATCTATAAAAATTGATAAGAATAGATGTAGATATGTTAAATTTCCTTAGCTTCCTCAGAAAGTAGAGACCTTTTGTGCCTCCTTGAACATCATGTCGATGTAGGTGGACCAGGACCGATTGTTGGTAATTATCACTCCCAGGAACTTGACAGTCTCAACCATTTCCAGCTCAGCACCTTTGATGCAGACAGATGTGCCCTCCACTCTGCTTCCTAAATTCAATGACTAGCTCCTTTGTTGATGCTGATGGAGAGAGTACTGTCTTTACACCATGTCACTAACCCCTCAAACTCTTCCCTCCACTCTGTCTTGTTGTTGTTTGTGATCCAACCTACTATAGCTGTATCATCAACAAAGTTAAAAATCACACAGTACCAGGTTATAGTCCAGCAGGTTTATTTGGAAGCACTCACTTTTGGAGCGCTGCTCCTTCGTCAGGAAGCTGTGAAGCAGGATCTAAGACATAGAATTTATCGCAAACGATTAGTGTCATATGACTGAGACGATATATTGAACAAACCTAGATTACTGTTAAGTCTTTCATATTTTAGAATGGGTTGTAGGTTTCAGTTCATTAATATGTAAATCCCAAAACTTGTTTTAAGTCAATTCTCAAAATAATTTGAGGTTTTATTAAAAAAAAGGTGACATCGCAGCTCAGACAATCCAATAAAGGTGTGAGGTTAGAGTCTGTCTATATCGCAATCTTGAGTCAGATTGGTTCTATTTCCAAAGTAGGAATTTATAACGTTGGGCCAAAGAGCATACTTCTGCACCCTAACATTTCTGTGATTCTGTGATCTTTAATCAATTTATTAAAGTTCTTTGAGTAAATAATATGTGCTGTGGATAAAGGGGAACAAGTGGATGTATGTGCTTGTATTTCAGAAGGTATTTGATAAGTTCATGAATCAAAGTTTACTATGGAAATCAAAAACCCATGGTTTAGGGTATTGCATGCTGGTATGGATAGGAGATTGGCAGCTAACAGGAAACTGAGAATAAGTATAATTGGGTCATTTTCTGGTTGCAAAATGTGATGAGTGGTGCACCACAGGGATGAATGTTAGTGTGTCGCTTTGTATAATCTATAAAAATGACTTGCATGAAGGAACTGAAGGTATGGTTGCTAAATTTGCAAACACATATTAGAAAGAAAGTAGTGAAGAAGACATAAGGAAGGTCGACTGGAGTTTAAAAATAAGAAACAATTTAATTGAAACATTAAGATCCTATGGATAGTGTGCTTGTGGAAAGGATGCTTTTACTCTTGGGAGAAACTAGAACTAGGTGTCACTGTTTAAAATAAGAGCATGCTCATTTGAAATAGAGAAAATGTTTTTTTCTCTCTCATGGGCAGTGAGATTTTGGAACTCTCTTCTTGAGAAGTCTGTAGGAACACAGCCTTTGGGCTGAATCTTACAAGGGCTGTTTGGGGCAGGTTTCATAGAGGGTTTCCCTCCGTGACCTGTGGTGGGCCTTTGTGTGCTATCTCCTCTAACTTAGATCATTAACTATACACTATGTCCCTATGATGCTCAGCTCATTGTATCCTCCCACTTGCTGCAGCTGGAAGTCATGGCCACTGCTGGGACCTCCCAGGATTCTTGGTGTGGCTTCAGCTTTACTGTCTAACCATGCACCAATGGTCAAGCACTGGCAGTGCCTACCTACCCGCCATGATTTGTTTGTTTGCCCAAGACATGTCAGACAGAGGGCAATAAGCACTCTGCTTTGTTAACGTGGACCTGGAAGCCTCGCTGTTAGGTGGTTGGGGGAAGTAGGGGGCCTGTGATCACACCCCATAGAGTACATCCCTAGATGTTGGTAACTGATGGGGGTCTGGAGGGGCAAGTACTGAGCCGGAGTTGAAAAGTTACTGACATTCATGTTGGGATTTGTTGCCGTCTACTTTCCATCCGGAGGGTGGGAGAGTAGAAAACTGCATATCAAAAACGTGAGATGTCATAATAATGGGATTATTATTGATTGCTAATAGGCTGCTTCCATTCTCACTAATACCCATTACATAATTTCACCCTTTTAATATTTTTAAGGTTGAGATAGTATGATTCATTATGAACAAGGTGATGAAAGGTTATCAGGGGTAGGCAGGTTATCAGGGGTAGGCAGGAATGCAGTGTAATTAGATCACTCAGGATCTTATTGAATGATAGAGTAGGTTCGAAGGACTGAGTGGCCTATTGCTGCTTCTCATTTACATGTTTATATGTCCACAAATGGGTCAGCCAGAGTGTATTGGCTGCTTAGTTGTATCTTGAGCTACTGAGTGAGTTTCTTGTTTGATACGAAAGGCTATTTGATAACCACTTGTATGAGTCTTGGAATAATTGTTAATTTAAGAATGATCATGAGGCTTTTTAGCTGTATGTAGAAGTATGATCTTTTAGACTGAAGGCACCATCTTCCAGGGAATAAGTGCATACATATTGTCTGCCATATTGGATCCCTACCTCCTGTTTAACAGCTGTAAACTCGCCAAAAAGTGGTTGAATTTCTAAGCGTCAGAATCTCGAACCACAGCATCCCTGAGAATTCAAATCCTGTCTGAAAAAAGGCATTGCTTGTTATCTTTTGTTTTGAGCTACTCTAAACAAAGGGAAACCTACACCTAACTCATTTAGTAAAGAGATGCTGTCTATTCAATATCTGATTTAAACTGTTTAAAGCCAGAGGAGTCTGAGGTTTATTTGAACTGCGTCTGGTTTCAGTTTACACACTCATTGTTGTAACTGCAGAATGTATTTGTGTCACCTCTACTAACAATCTTTTTTCTTGTCCTGCCAAGCTACTTTTAAACTTTATCACCACAGTGTTCTGGACAGTGTTAATATTTTACACTCTTCCTGTTTAAGAAAGATTTTAACATTTTCCAGGACCTACCAAGCTCTAGTGGAAGTCAGTCTGCATTACCTGAAATGGCAAAAAAATGAAACTGTTTATAGAACACAATTATTAAAGAGACAGTAGTTATTTTCTTTGCTTGGCAAAGGCTGTCTTACAAAGGTCTCGAAAGTTATCCAAACGATCAAAGCTTATTTCTTGAAATGATTCATTATTTGTGAAGTATCAAATGTTTGTTCTTTTAAAAACTGTATTTTAGTGTAGCAATATCATTTTATTGGTCTCTGAACAAAGCTGACTGCTGATGTATGTCATACTACTGTCATTGTTCATTTAATTTACACAAACTTTGTTGAATTTTATGACAAGTCTGGGATATGTTAAACAACTAGTTTGTAGGTCTGAAATCTGAGAGATTTAATCCCTGCCATTGCAAATCTAAAATATTTTAGTTTGATGTTAGGCTTTCCTTAACAAATTCCACATTCACAGAAACTCAGTGTTATATACAACCATAATTTAAAACTTTTGTGTACAATTGTAGGTGATATTTTTAAAAGTTTGACGTAAGTGTTTTTACCAAACACAGAATTTCCATGTTCCAAGAGTGACACAATGAATTTATATGTGGATACTGACTGGAGTATTGATGATAAGGCCCCAAAGGGGATGTGAGTGGAAAAGCCCAGCCTCTGAATGTAATGCCATCAGCTTCAGTGCCAGTTTCCCAGCTCCATCCTGTTCTTGTGCTTTTTTTAGGGAGTTGGGATGATGGTGGGAAGGTGGTAGAGAGCTGGACGGCGGGGCTACCCACACAGACAATCTGGCTCACTAAGGGCCAGTAGAGTTAACTTTTGGAGGCAGACTGACATTTCCCAAATGTCCTCCAGATTCCTCCAGGTGGCAGGGTCATGTTTAACTGGCTGGAGGCAACATCCTGGTGGCGAAATAATGGGGGAGCCTGTAATGGTTAGAACCAGGTTGACTATGAGATCCTTGATTGGGCCTGTTAACCTGGGCCAATCAGGAATCCCTGGCTGACAGATATAAACAGGCAATTTAAAAAATAAGCACTACCGCACTTAGGCGGTAGTGTGGGGGTTAAATTAAAAAGAAAGAGGAAAGGAAAAAAAAAAGAAAAAGAAAAAAACAAAAATTTAATCAGAAAAAAAAATAAACAGGCAATTTAAAAAATAAGCACTACCGCAGTTAGGCGGTAGTGTAGGAGTTAAAAAAAAGAAAAGAAGAAAGAAAAAGAAAAAAAAATTAACAGAGGAGTAAAAAAAAACAAAAATAAACAGGCAATTTAGAATCTCCTCCATTAAGGGGACTGACTCCGAGCAGGCTGGCCACCGCCAGTGTACTGTGCATAAGTGAATAAAGGGTGACGTGGTGATGGGATACTGGCCTCTGTGCAGTTATTTCAGAGCCACTCCTCCAGGCAGAGTGAGAGGCCCTTCATTGTGTTGTCTGGGCTCTGCAGCAGCAGCTGCAGGCTGTCCTGTAGAGGAATCCTTCATCTCCCATCTCTTCTGTCAGCGCACATCACAAACTGCAGTAGCCTGACTGAAAAAGCCATTTGTAACTTAGAGTTCAAAAGCTTTGGAGAGAAGCTGCCTGCATTTTGAAACATCCCAGCCGGCTCCTTAATTTCTGTCACAGCTTGCAACTGCTTTGTGGCAGGAAAGTAGTTGATTTAACCCTCCAACTCTAAGAACCCTCTATCAACCTTCATCGGACAACACGTCCACTTTCTGTCCATTACTAGGCCACTCCCAAAACCAAACATAACCAGTGACTGTATCCCACATGGTACGAGGGTCTGGCTCCCATTTCATGCTGACAGTGTGATTCAGAAATCTATTTGGCAAATCTTGGCCTGGTTGTCAAGGCATTAATTTTCTCAGGCGACCATGACCCATTGTCCAAGACAGCCCTGGCCAGGGGAAATATTACCCCTACATCCATTCTGTCCAACGCTGTTAGAACTTTATACATTTCAATTAAGTCCTCTCTCATTTTCCTAAACCCCAGTGAATATAGGTACAGTTAATGTAATATCTTCTCATATAACAAGTCTACCATTTCAGCAATCAGACTGGTGAGCCCTACTTTGGGGTGGCACGGTGGCTCAGTGGTTAGCACTGCTGCCTCACAGCATCAGGGTCCCAGTTTCGATTCCAGCCTTGGGCAACTGTGTGGAGTTTGCACATTCTCCCTGTGTCTGTGTGGGTTTCCTTCGGGTGCTCTGGTTTCCTCCCACAGTCCAAAGATGTGCAGGTCAGGTGAATTGGCCATGCTAAATTGCCCATAGTGTTAGGTTCATTAGTCAGAGGGAAATGGGACTGGGTGGGTTACTCTTCGGAGAGTCAGTATGGACTTGTTGGGCCGAAGGGCCTATTTTCACACTGTAGGGAATCTAATCTAATTGAAGTCCCTCTATGGCAAGTATATCTTTTCTGTCCAAAACGTACTCCAGATATGGCATCAGTAAGCTCAGTAAGCAAGATATCCTGGCTCCTGTACTCAAGTGAAGGCCAGAACATAATTTGTCTTCTTAACTGCTTGCTGCAGATGCATACTTATTTCCAGTGACTGGTTTCACTTAGCATCAACATTTCCCAATCTATCACCATAATAGCATCACACCTATCCACATTATATTGCATTTAACATATATTTGCAAGCTCATTCAGCTTTGTCTAAATTGTCTTGAAGCCTCTTTTTGCTTATCACTTGCAATTCCTCTGAGTTTTGAGTCATTGGCAAACCTGAAAAAATTACTCCGAAATACTCAAACTCGATTAAGTAGTTGTGAGATCCAAAGGTTTCAACCTCTTGGACTCTGGTCTGCTCCAGATTACCAGATCTGAGACTTTTGATGTAATACTTACTGCACAGTTCACTAAACAATTCTCATTGGCCAAGTCCATAGGAATCACATGTTCTTGCCCACTGACTAAATTCCCTACAGTGTGGAAACAAACCCTTCGGCCAAACAAGTCCACACTGACCCTCCCAGTAACCCATTTCCCTCTGACTAATGCACCTAACACAATGGACAATTTAGCATGGCCAATTCACCTGACCTGCACATCTTTTGGATTGTGGGAGGAAACTCATGCAGACACAGGGAGAATGTGCAAACTCCACAAAGACAATCACCCGAAGCTGGAATCGAACCTGGGTCCCTGGTGCTGTGTGGAAGCAGAGCTAACCACTGAGCCACCATATGATGCTTGAATTCTATCTCATTCAGTGTTCGACTCATCTGAAATTAATGGAATAATTTTGCATGTTTTCTTTTTATTGATAGTTAACCACTTTGAAAAACCAGAAGAAGCTTTCAGAAAAAAGAAGTTCTGCCAAGTTGATTAGTCCTTCAATAGCAGAAATATTTTTGTCATAGTTTCTTAAATATCCAATACACAATGGACTTACCAATGGAATTGTCATCTTAGAATTATAGAATCATACATTATATTAGAGGTAATTTGGTCCATTTATTCAGTGTCACCAAAAGTACACTATTACCTACACTAGTCCCATTTTCCTGTACTAGACGCAGAGCCTTAAATGTTAAAACACATTGGATGCTTATTCCAGTACTTTGTAAAGGTTGTGAGGTTTCCTACCTCAATTACTTCTCAGGCAATGCATTCCAGACCCTTACCCACTTTGAGTGAAAAAGGTTTTCCTCTAATTCCCTCCTGCCTTTCACTTTAAAAGTGTACCCACTTGTTTTTGAGCCTTCAACTAAGGGAAACAGGTACTTTCTATTCATCCTGTCTATGCCGCTCATAGTCTATCCATTTCAATCAGGTTTACGATCAACATTCTCTACTCCAAAGAAAACAACCTTATCAAGCCTCTCTTCATACCTGAAATACTCAATTCCAGCCCCTCCTGGTGAATCTCCTCTGCATTGCTCCAGTGCAATCACATCCTTCCTATAGCACACAGTACTACAGATGTGGTTCCTGTACTCAAATGCCCTTGCCATGGAGGCTAGAAGATCATTTGTCTTCTTAACTGCTTGCTGTACATGCATGCTTACTTCTAGTGACTGGTGTCACTTATGCATCAACATCCAAAGTTCTGTACAACTCCAACATGACGTCCCTACTCTTATAATCTATACCATGACTGATAAAGGCAAGCATCCCATATGCCTTCTTAACTACCCTATTAACCTGTCCAGCCACCTTCAGAGATTTGTGGACAGGTACTCCAAGATGCGTCTGTTCCTCTCAGCTTCCTAGTGTCATTCATTGAGTGCTCCCTAATCTTGTTACTTCTTCCAAAGTGCATCACCTCACAATTATCAGGGTAGAATTTCATTTGCCACTGATTTGCTCATCTGACCAACCCATCTATATCTTCCAGTAATCTAAGACCTTCCTCTTCAAGTACCCAAACCTTGTGCCATCCCCAAACTTACTTATCGTCACCATCATTTATGAATATCACAAGCAATAAAGGACCTAGCACTGAGTGCTGTGGTACGCTTGTGTACAGGAGAATCCAGCTGCACAGTCTTCTACCATCACAGTTAAAAATCACACAACACCAGGTTAAAGTCCAACAGGTTTAATTGGAAGCACACTAGCTTTCAGACTGTTGCTCCTTCATCAGGTGGTCTTTCATCATGACCACCTGATGAAGGAGCGATGCTCCGAAAGCTAGTGTGCTTCCAATTAAACCTGTTGGACTTTAACCTGGTGTTGTGTGATTTTTAACTTTGTACACCCCAGTCCAACACCGGCATCTCCAAATCATTTCTACCATCACCCTCTGTCTCCTGCAACAAAGCCAATATGATTCCAACTTGCCAAGTTACTTTGGATCCCATGAGCTTTTATTTTCTTTGTCAGTCTCCCATGTAGGACTTTGTCAAAGGCCTTGTTTAAAATCATACAAACTACATCAACTTGTTCTTCAACCCAGGATCACTTCCAACTAGAAGGGCAAGGGCAGCAGATCCATAGAAACATCGCCAGCAGCAAGTTCCCCTCCAAGCCACTCACCATCCTAACCGTTCCTTCACTGTCGCTAGGTCAGAATAAACATGTGCAGTACTGTCTGGATGTTATAAGATAGAAGCATAAGATTCTCAGTGATGACAGGCCTTACCTTAAGCTCAACAAGTAAAGTCATTCTACTGCTAAAGTTATCATTATTGCACACATTTTGCACTTTGTGCTATCATCAGCTCTGAGGAAGGGTCACCTGACCTGAAACACTGACTCCGATTTCTCTCCACTGATGCTGCCAAACCTGCTGAGCTTTTCCAACAACTTCTGTTTTTGAAAGTGAAATGTTACTTGGGATGTTTTAAATTCAAGGCACTACACAAATATGTGGTGTTGTCCTGCAGTGAACTCAGAAAGCTGTTTTTTGGGTAAATTAGTGTAGCAATACACATTACCTTACTTTTCATCACACATTAGTTCTCATTAACATACTGTATTTTAAAAAATTTGAATAGGAATAGTGGATTTTAATTCTTTTTTCAAATTGAATAGCTGAAAATAATTTTGTGTGGCTATAGATCCTAATTGCGTCTCCTTTACTAGTTCCATTATTTGGCCAATTATTCTGAACACAATGTTATACTTTTGCTGGGACGCAGGTCTGTTAGTGCTGGCAACCCTCCAATACCTTGAACAAATGAAAATGCTTCATATGGTGAAACTAAGCTTTGAGTGCTAGCAGGTTATTTGCCTCTGGGAAGGCACCACTCCTGAGTTCAACTACCCCATCCACAGAAGCAAAAACATGTAGAACTGTTATTACACATGAAAACCAGCACATTACAGTTCTCTGTGTTAACCAGAGTTGTTTGTATAGATGAGTCTGTAATTCTTACCAGTGCCCACCGGGAAATGCATGGGTTTTGATTTTTTTACTGCTTCACTGTGTTAAAGAGAGGAAATGGGAGAAGATACCAGTTTTCTTGTTTGTTTTTTCTTAATTATAGACCTCTGTTTATATAGGATTTTGTTAGATACATAGCACAGAAATAGGCCATTTGACTCAAGTCTTTGTGCAGTATTTATGCTTCCTCAATCTTCCTTTCAACTTTGCTCATCTAAATTTACCATCCTATCCCTACATTCCTTTATCCCTTATGCATTTATAAAACAAAGAACAATGAATGCTGAAGATCTGAAGCAAACAACGAAACAGAAATTGCTGGAGAAACTCAACAGGTCAAGCAGCAGCTGAGGAGAGAAACCAGTCACAGAACTCAAAAAGATAACTCAGTTTTTCCTCCATAGACACTACCAGACCTGCCGTTTTTCTATTAAGTTTTGTTTTTGTTTGTCCTTTATATGTTTATTTGGATTCCCCTTACATTCATCAATACTATTCACTTCAACCATTCTTTAGGTGGGGATGAGCCTACACTCTCAACACTCTTTGAGTAAAGAAATTTCTTCTAAATGCCTTCTTGTATTTCTTGGTTACGATCAAATGCTTATGGCCTCTAGCTACATTCTTCCCCACAAGTGGGAACATGCTCTCTGTTTCTGCTCTATGAATACCCTTCATAATTTTAAAATATCTACATTTGGTTTAATCTTATTCATAATACCATAATGAATACAAAGTGAAGAGAATGATGTAGTCCACAATTATAACAAATTTTGGAGTTCAAAGCAAGTTATTTGAAAATGACATCACTTTATCTCTGATGTTAATTGTGGAATCAGCAATTAATAGACACCTAGGGAACTTAAATTTGCTTAATTCTTGCTTCAAGCTTTTGGAAATCTGATGTCAACAAGCTACTTCTCAGAAGCCATTTATGGTTATGAAACTGCACTGGAAAATCATTTCTATCTCATTTAGAAGTACGCATATATTCTAGACATATCTACAACTAGCAAGACATAAAATTCTATTTTGTCACAACTTGTCTCCTGTTACATTCCATTAAAACACGTCCCTTTGAGGGAGTCATTTTTCTTATGTCTTACAGTCCTGCATAGCTGACACTACATTTTATAAATGATCTAATATTGGCAACTAAATTTTTTCTATAGGCAGACTTTTTTTATTCATTCATAGGGTGTGAGCATCATTAGCTGGACTAGCATTATTCACCCACCCCTAGTTGCCAAAAGGAGTTAAGGGTCATAGTCAGAGAGATGTACAGCACAAAAATAGACCCTTTGGACCACCTTGTCCATGCTGACCAGATATCCTAAACTAATCTAGTCCTATTTGCCAGCACTTGGCCCATATCCCTCTAAACCTTTCCTATTCATTTACTCATCCAGATGCCTTTTAAATGTTGTAATTGTACCAGCCTCCACCTTCTCCTCTGGCAGTTCATTCCACACACGCACCCCCCCTCTGTGTGAAGAAGTTGCCCATTGGATCCTTTTTAAATCTTGCCCCTCTCGCATTAAACCCATGCCCTCTAGTTTTAGACTCCCCTATCCTGGGAAAACTATCTTGATTATTCATCCTATCCATGACCCTCACGATTTTATAAACCTCTGTAAGGTCACACCTCAGCCTCTGACACTCCAGGGAAAATATCCCCAGCTTATTCAGCTTCTCCATATAGCTCAAACCCTCCAACCCTCACAACATCCTTGTAATTTTTTTCTGAACCCTTTAAAGTTTCACAACATCCTTCCCATAGCAGGGAGACCAGAATTGAGTGCTGTATGCCAAAAGTAGCCAAACCAATGTTCTGTACTGACACAATTTGACCTCCCAATTCCTATACTCAATGCACCGACCAATAAAGGCAAGCATACCAAACACCTTCTTCACTATCCTGTCTACCTATGACTCAGCTTTCAAGGAACTATGAACCTGCACTCTGAGATCTCTTTGCTAGGCAACACTCCCTAGGACCTTGCCACCAACCCTGATTTGCCTTTCCAAAATGCAGCACCTCACATTTATCTAAATTAAACTTCATCTGCCACTCTTCGGCCCATTGGCCCGTCTGATCAACAATCTGTTGTACTCTGATGTAACCTTCTTTGCTGTCCACTACACCACTAATTTTGGTGTCATCTGCAAACTTACTCACCATACATCTTATATTCACATCCAATCATTTATATAAATGAGAAAAGGCAGTGGAACAAGCACCTGTCTTTGTGGCACACTGCTGGTCACAGGTCTCCAGTCAGAAAAAAACAGCCTTCCAACACCACCCTCTGTCTCCTATGTTTGAGCCAATTTTGCATCCAATGGTTAGTTCTCCCTGTATTCTATGAGATCTAATCTTGTTAACCGGTCTCCCATGAGTCAACTACATTGCTGTGGGTCTGGAATCACATTTAGGTCAGACCAGGTAAGAATCACAGTTTCCTTCCCTCAAGGACATTACTGAATCAGATGGATTTTTTGGATAATCAGCGTCAGTGTCATAATCATCATTAGACTCTTAATTCCAGATTTTTAACTGAATCCAAATTCCGCTTTGGCAAACTTCAAAATCAGATCCCCAATCATTACAGGGGTTTCTGGAATAATGCCTGGTGATAATACCATTAGGCAATTGCTTCAATATGTTTGGAACTTCACTTTAACTTGAATTAATTCTATTTCAGTGGAGATAAAAGTTCACCTTCATTGCATAGATGATAATCAGAAATGAAGAGAATGAAAATTAGGCATTCCCATAATGAGCGGCTGATCTACCTTGTGAAATCAAGGATGTTGGAGCTCAGGTGAAAATTTATTATGTAGTTTGACTCTCAAGGTTTTTGTTTTGCCATGTTCCTGTTCACATATACGAACATTGGTTTTGTAGTAGTACCTGAGAACATAGAAAAACTAGCACAGTTGTAGACTATTCAGTCCATCCAGCATTCTCTACCATTTGATATGATTGTTACATTTTCTGGTTTTAATGCCATCTGTCTCAAGCCACTAAATGGAAGGCAACTAAATAGAGGCCACAAGACTGAGACAAGTCACAACAGACATGTGCATATGCATTTCTCCAATGGCTGATCTTCTAATATATTTATTTTCCAAAAATCAGTAATATTCTTTGTGTTCACATATTTCTTGTGATGTTCATCCTCCTGCTTGTATCCTTTCTTTCAACTTGAGCTGCTGCTCGTTTCAACCTGGAAAGCAAATGATTGAACAGCTTTTGTTGTCTCTCAAAATCACTTCCCCTGGCTGATAACAATCAAATCATTAAATGTATTTTTCATGTGTATAGCACAAGCCGGCCAATACCCAAGTCCAAACAAATCTTCCTATAAGTCTTTTCAATATAATCGTCATAGTTATCCAAAGTTATTGAGGGCTGAGGTAATAGCAACAATCATTTGGCTTATAGCATCTGGAATTCAGTTCCTAAACATGTCTTGTGCATCACCAGTGAGGGTGCTTTCAGACAGATTTTGTTACACCACACATAGTTCTCCCTGTGAATGTTTACTATACATGTTCTTCATTACTTTGTTGTAACAGTTTAAAATTACATTGAACTTTTAAAATGAGTTCCAAATAGCGTTTAGAACAACATAATAATGATGAACTATGAAACATATCGGTTTTAGTCATTTTTAAAGATTTTTATATGAAAAACATTTGCCCGAAGTTCTCCATAAAACCACACTGCACTGTGGTTCAACATTAAAAATTGTGTCAGATTAATATTTTCTTGTGTTCATGAACCCATATATCATTGAAATTTGACTACTATAATTGCAGTGGAGACTTCTGTGTTCTTGTATTTCATCTTTTGAAGGAGCTGCTAACAATTTTCTATAATTTCAAAAATAACAGGATTATGGTTTTGAAAGAGACGTTATTGAGAAAGAAATGTGCATTGCTGGATGATTTAATGGCATGATATTTATTTCTATAATGTTTTGTGCAGTAGAACAATAGAATACTGATTTCTGCCCACTATTTCTTGCATTGAGATTTACAGCGTATTTAGCACACTGGCTGATGTACATCAAATGTTTTCCCTGTGTTATTTTGTAAACATTGTTTATCATTCCAAATCTAATAGACAATTTCTCTTTTAAGACAGAGCATGCAGGGATTTGTTGTAAATTGACTAAACAGCACACTTCAAAATGGCAGCAGTAAGGACATCACCCCATTGTGAGTTTTTGCTCGAGTTGTGATTTAGAGAAATTACGTTCAAATTGAAGTTGTTTGCTACATTGAATGAAAGAAACATTAGAAATCAAGTTAACTTATGTTTGCTAGCTTTCCTAGCACACCTCTACTCTTCAAACAAGGTAATGGTCCATAACATTAATAAACGTGATGGTAAATATTGGTCCAGAATGAGCAGTGGTAATGATGGTGTAACATTCAATGCTTACAATCATTACTAAGTAAAACTGACAGCAACATCTGATGTGCGCACATGTGATACAGAAACCTGGGAGTTGTCTGTGCGAGCAATCTGCTTCTCCATAGGGTACCCTGTTATGTTCTCTGCAGATGCAATCAGCACAGCGTCACTGTTTTGACGGAAGTTTTGATTTTTTTAAAGCATTATTCCTGCTGTAAAAATAATTGAGTATGCTATGATGTATTGAACAACTTATTTTCATGATATACTAAGGCATAATTACTGTGGAGAATGGAGCAACGTCTCTAGTCCTGAAATACTAATGTTGCGAGCTGGATCTTCAATTCCTGGGAAAATTTCAGTCTCCATGCAACAGCTTTGGAAAAAAATTGGCTCCACAGGACTGATTTTTATTGCAGGGGCGGGTGCAGGCTGCCATTGGACCAGCTAACCTCAAAAAGAGTTCAGAACTAGCCACCGCAGCTGTTGAGTACTGAGGTAGGCTGTTTACAAAATCTGCCATAGTGTGGTGGGGAAATATCCCTGTTACAATTAAAGCTGGAAGGCCTTCAAGCCATCACCCATCACATGCCCTCACTTCCCAGTGCACTCCATGTGTCCCATTCGCACTGTCTCATGCCCCTCCACCAACCTCACCATGGCCCTTCTTACCCTTCATGCCAAGCAATGCCACTTCATACATCTCTATTGGATCTGCATACCTCCATGCCAAATTTCATGTTCATTTATGTACTGTTTAGAACCAATGTTCTCTGCCAGCAAAAGAAAATGTGCCAAAAGTACTTCATTTTGAAAGTTCCATGCTGATGACTATAAGTAGTGATTTTAAGGTGAGATCCTTTGTGTAGCTGGGAGTGTTACTGACAAAGTTTGTTAAGGGTGTTTGCAATGTTCAAAATGACAGGTTATTTTCAAAATCAGCCTTTATGTTGTGTGATGTCACAATCTGTCCATTTGGCATGTTTTCTGCACTGCACTTGTGTCCTAACCAACTTGGTGGATAGAATATGATGAATAAAACTGAATTTTACAGTCATTGTGTTTGTGTAATAAAAGATATTTAGCTGCATCTTTTTCTAACCTGGTCCATGTGTTCTGTCTCATGGTCAGTATGAGACATGCTCATGATACTAATGCGTGTGGCCTGGAGGTGTAAAGGTCTCAGATGCCAACTTGTTTGGAATTACTTGAAGAATGACAGGCTACTAGGAGCATGCTGTAATTGAATAGTCTAATACTAGCCCAGGCATTTACGCGTCTGTGAATATAATGATTTTATATAATAGCCAGTTATGAGGATGTATGCTGGATCTTAGACCTAGTTTCATACATTACTTTGGAATAAATAAGTGTTTTCATATCAAGTAAAATAATCTGCTGAAGGCAAAACTCACAACATAGTTAGCAGCAGTTGCCATACTGACCTACAAAAATAAGTCATTAACAAAAGTCCATATTTCCAAAGACAACAAAATTATGTCATACATATTTGTACATAGGCACATGTCAATCCAATAATTATACAGATAAAACAGAGTTTACAAAATAAGCATTTCAAATTTCAGTATGATGCTCCAGAGTTTTGACAACCCAACCTGATCTGGTGATCGTACATTTGTATATTGCTCTCTGTTGCACTTGTTCTGCAGTTTGGCTGCATCCAGTTTGGCTGCTAGATGGTGTCACTCAACATCACTCTATGATAATCATCATTAGGATTTTCTTCCTCACTCTCCTTCAGTGTGCTTGGCATGTACATTGGTCTGAGCTGCCATCTGTTCTTTTGTATTATTGTAGTGTGATCAGTAATGACTTTGTATGATCTGGGCTGGATGCATATTTTAGAAATCCTTGCTGGTATCCAAATATTTGTATTTGTATCTGTGTTTCTGACTCCTACTCTGCCCATTGTGTTCTTTTTAACTGTTCTTTATCTGTTCACTCAGCATATACCTCTTTCACATTCTCCTCTGTCTTTGAGGAAGACTATCCTTCATCTGGGACTGGTTGGACAATTACATTTACTTTTGGAGCATAAGTTCTGATAGTTTCTTCTCCATTGGCACTGCATGAAAATACAGCAGTGCAAAGCAAAATTCTTGGTTTGTTTTTCGAAACTTAATCTTCACTGATTTGTTGTATTTTCTTTGCTTGACTACATGAGTGCAGACAGAGAGGTGACGATGTAATTTTGGGTTACTCTTCACTCACTGAATATGTCTTGAAATAACTTTCCACTGGACAGTAGTCCATTATCAAACATTACCAATTTGGGATACCAAAAATAATGAAAATAATACTCACTATGTCAGCAAATCACAGAATCACAGAATTATTACATTAGAGAAGGAGATCATTCAGCCCACTGTACCTATACTAGGTCTGGAAACATTTTGGTTTAGTACTAAACTCCTGCTTTTGCCTCATAGCTCTGCAAATTAATTCTATTTAAATAAACATCCAATGTTCTCTTGCAGGTCTTAACAGAAACTGCCTCCAAATGCTTCTAGGCAGTGCTTTCCAGATCTGGACCACTTGCTGAAAAAGCTTTTCTCACTTTGCATTGGCTTCTTCTGCAAAACACTTAAAATTGTGCCCTCTGATTCTCAATTCTTTTGTGATTAGGAGGTTTCTGCCTATCCACCCCCAATTCCTCTTAACTCTGAAAACATCTATCAAGTCTGACCTCTGCCTTTACATCTCCAAGGAAGACAGTTCTCAACTTCTCCAATTTAACCTTATAGCTGAAGTTCCTCATCCATTGAACCATTCCTGTAAAACATCTCCTGCATTTTCTCCAATGCATTCGCAACTATCTAAACGTGGCAGCCAAAACTATACATTATACTACAACATGAAGTCCCTGTTCTTGTGTTTTATGTTCTTACCTTCAGTTATGCATGATTCAATTATGAGATTTTGATTTATATTTTTAATAATAAAACCGTGGTTCTCTTTATGAAGACATTAAGATTTAATGTTCACATTGACAAAATATTAGCAAGTGATGGTAGGTGGCCTGATTAAATGTTCAATCTTGACATGATTGATAATGGTTAAAAGATAATGGTTAATGAAAAAGTGATTTTCTCAATTTTCTATTTAATGTGTGTCTGTATAAACAAATGAGGGACATTAGTCTTTAGAAAAAACAACAGCTTTAAAATCATACAGGGGATAAAATTGTGTGAATAGTTAATGCATTTGTAAGTGCAGAAACATTTGCAATGTTTTGCTCTGGACATATTAGCCAGGATTTTGTGTGGCTGACGGGAGCTTGGTTATTGGCCAGAGAGTCAGTGAAGACCCACTGTCAGTTCCATGGGTGCGGCCTGACAGGATCAATTGTCCTTCAGGCACATAATTAGCTGCCATCTGACCTTCACATTGAGGTTGCCGGTGGTAGAAATCTCGCTCGCTGAGAGTCGACAGCAGAAAGCCAGCTGCTCCTCACACTCCCAGTAACCGTGGGAGCGGTAGCACAACCCAAAGCCTAGGATCCAATGCCAACGGTACCGGAAGAAGGAATGGGAGTTATGGATTTGGTATCACAGAGGGGGTTAGAGGCAAGGGCAGGGTGTTGGCTTTTAGTGGTCATCTTACCACCCCTTCTCAAAGGCAGGTGTGTTGATCAGGAATAGAATGCCAAGGATTGAGTGAGATAGCCAACCTGAAAGGCCTCTGACAAACCTGATAGGTTATGAAGGACAACTTTCTGAGGATGGGGAGATCTACGTGACCTTCACTTAACTACTGAGATATTACTGAATTGTGGTATTCCCAACAGGAATATCATTCCCAACAACACAACAGGAACTGTGCACCACTTACACATTTTTTTAAGATTAGATTCCCTACAGTGTGGAAACAAGCCCTTTGGCCCACCAAGTCCACACCGACCCTCCGAAGAGCAACCCACCCAGACCCATTCCCCTACATTTACCCCTTCATCTAACACTGTGGGCAATTTAGCATGGCCAATTCACCTCACCTGCACACCTTTGAACTGTGGGAGGAAACCAGAGCACCCGGAGGAAACCCACGCAGATACGGGAGAATGTGCAAACTCCACACAGACAGTTACCTGATGCAGGAATTGAATCCGGGTCCCTGGTGCTGTGAGGCAGCAGTGCTAACCACTGAGCCGTCACTCAATCACTGTCTTTGATTATGCAATTATAATTAAGATTCTAAGTGCTAATGGTGTGTAGATAAAGCACGTTTGATTTTATGGATGAGGAAGCTCAATTGGTGAAACTTGCCATGAGCTATGATTGACTCACTAAAGTTTCCTGGTCAAAGAGGGAGCCTCTACAAAATGGCCACAACTTTCTTTCCAAAATGTATTGCGATTAATAAATATCTTGACAGAACAAAGGTGAACGAGTGTTTCTAAAATTTAAATTTTCCCTGTAAGTATTTCACATCACATTATTTTTACTTTATCCTGATGACGTCATTGTCATTTGATGAAACTAGTTTAGTCAGACAGCTCAATGTATTGGCATGCCTCATGGGTGGCATACATTGGCATTACAAGGAAGTTAGGATTTGTTTTTTGTGGAATTCTTTAATGTTGTGTTTTGAGTTCACAGTTTATTAAGCGTTCAAGTTAGTGTCCACTGTTGTACTCATCATCCTAAGGACCATGGTTGAACTTGCAGACTCAGTTGGCCCTCCTTTCTATATATTATAACCATTATTGTCTCAGAGCAATCTCAGAGGCAGTTATTGAAAGGTTGTAGGTGAACTCAAAGTCTCAGAAGGACTCTGCTAGCCAACATCCTTACGGTTCCTATTTTTCTTATCCTGACTGACCCTTCCCATCACCCCTTCCACCCACCACACTCAAGACACCAGGCCCTTTCTACTTCACTCCTCCATGTCTCCATTTCTTTGTCCTCCCTATGTCTCTTTTTCACTCCTCCACTCTGAATCCCAAGTGCTACTACCCCACTGTTACTGATCTCCTGTTCCCCTTCGCTTTGAGTTAAAATCAGAAAACCACTGACGTCAGACATACTTGCATCTAGCTAATTGGTGCACACCATTTTTCAATAATCCTTAAATGGGTGCTGCAAGATTCTCATGCACCACTGAACTTATTCTGCGTTTAGGGTGTGAATTAAATAAAAATTGTTTCTTGAATGCTAATATATTGCAAGTGCAAACACACCTCAGGCCAATATGATGTTGGAGACAAGACTGCAGCTGCCTTTATGCATCTCAATGTGTTCTTAGGAAATCAGCGTTTTCCATTCTGCCTAATTAAGGCAACACACATTATGTTTCCCAACCTTGTAGGCTCCATAATATCCAACCAAAATGAGTGCCAATCAAGTGATCAATGAGCCTGATTGGCATTCCATTGCTGATGGCCGAGAGTTTCATGTCATCCCCATTCCCCATTTCACAGGGAGGTGAACCTGGTGATTCTCTTGTTATACAACTGTACCATGGGACAGGCTACAATGGACTGTGTAAAATCCAGCTCACTGTTATGAATTTTAGCTGAACACATTCGGTCTTTATGCACTAATGGTCCATGGTGCTTTCCAACCTATTGTTTGAAGTGGATTTAATTTAAAAGTTGACATAATAAGACCACACACTGGTCTAAAGCTTCATTGTTTAATAATGTTAATAAAGTTTCATTGTTAGACTGTAAGAAAAAAAATTATAATGTATTCATTCATGGGATATGCGTGGCTACGTCAGAATTTATTGCCCATCCCTAATTGCCTGTCAGAATGAGGTAATGAACTGTCCTCTTGAACCACTGCAGTGATGTGGTAGGTCTATCCACAGTGCTGCCTGGAAGGGAGTTCCAGGATTTTGACCCAGCAACAGTGAAGGAATCGTGACATAGCTTCAAGTCAAGATGGGGTGTGGTTTGGAGGGAAGTTACAGGTGGTGGTTTTCCCATGAATGATAGTAGAGGTCATAGAATTGGAAGATAATGTTGGTATAAATACGTTACAATTACATTAAACGCTTATTTAAGCTCTAATTCTCGTTGTGCTGAATTATCCATAAATTTAGCTGCAATTAGACTTTCTCTACAAGTACAGACGGCAATTCAAAGTGTCATAATTAATGAGTCATTGCCAGCAATTTATCTCAGGGGAAAAGGAACTGAGTTAAAATTCTGTGTGTGCATGCTTGTGTCTGGTGGCTGATGTTGCATTAATATATAGAAATTTATACAGACGTAAAAAAATTAGCAATATGTTCAATCAGGTATGCTTTACTCGAAGGTAAATTCTTTAACTGGCTTCAGCCCAACTTTGAATCATGGGGGTTAGCAGCACAGGTGTCAGTGTATATAGACAGCACCACTCCATGAAATAAGGAGGTTGTAAATCAAATAATATGCAATTAGATTGAAGGCTTAATGAATTAACCAGCTCGATCTTCATGTAGTTGTTTTACTATGCCTGATAAGTACAATGGTGGAGTATGAAACATGCTTACCTTGTACTGTAAGCCACAACAAACATCTTGTTCATCAGTAGCAAAAAAAAATTGCTGGAAAAGCTCAGCAGGTCTATCAGCATGTATGGAGAGAAATCAGGGTTGGGTCAAGTGACCCTTCCTCTGAGGAACTGAAATGTTAAATCTGTTTTCTCTCCACAGGTATTGCCAAACTTGTTGAGCTTGAGCAGCAATTTCTGTTTTTGTTTCTGATTGACAGCATCTGCAGTTCTTTTGGTTTTTGTTCATCAATAACTCCCTCACTGCCAAGTAAGAGCAAGGCTGTTCTTAATCCTGTCAATGGTTACTTTCTAATAACTTTAAAAGTAATAAATAAAACATTTGTAAATTGGTCAGAAGTTCCAAACTAAAAGCTTCCTCAACTAAACTAATTTTTCAATGAGGTTTTATTTCATGTGGTGCAAAGTTCAAATATTGCAAGGCACTCCCTGAAGAATTTGATTCCAGAATTGGGAGTTGATTTTGGAATAACTGAATTACTTTCGCAGTGATTAACACTAAAAGCTGCTTTACGTTGAAGGGAAGTGGCAGCCTGAAGCATTTGATCAAATTAAAGCTTCTGCTATCAATGTTTCAGTTGTTCCAGATCGCCCAGTATCTCCACCTGACTCCCTCAGGGCATGTCAGTCATCATGTATGTGAACAAGTTTGAATAGAGTGTGGATCTTTTGTTGAGTGGGACAAAAGCATTTTATTAGAACAACAACAAATTTTAAAATAAAACACAATGGCTCCCTCCTGCATTTAGCCACAACATAAGGCTTGAATCAATGGGATTCAAACACTCAGTTCATCTATGGTAATGTTTTCAACATAAATCAACTAAGTAGCAGTGTTTGCACTGACCAGGTGGTTTCTCAATGACTATGAAAATTCCATACAGGGGAGGGCTGTAGATTGGAGAAAGATGATTAGCATTAGAGCATCTACAGTCAAGATTTTTGGTGACTTGAGGCCCCAAGATCAATGTTATTTCAGAATTTTAAACAGAATATTTGAATTACAAGAGAGGGGATACAATTTTGCTAAACCCTATGAACTCTTCTCCTTTCTTTAAATGCCATTCCTAAGATTCAAAATGACCTACCTCTCCTAATGCTTTCTTCCTGCTTGGGCCTGTAATCCTTTATCTGGAGTGTGAAAAGCTCTATTAAAATAGAGATACAATTCTTGGGGTGTGATTTGGTATTTAAGTAGCAAGTGAATTCAGTGGATAAAAGACGGATACTTTCCTTTCCTTCCGCCAATGCTCTGTCTCCATTTCGACTCTATTCCAGCCATTTCAAATCTCGTCGCTTATCTCTCCTGCTCCAACTCTGCTGTAGGGATGATCTTATAAAATTGCAATCCCATTTTGGAGCCTTACCTACCATGAGTTCACATTAGAAATTTTCCTGTAGAAGGAACATTGTGTGGGATCTTGTGATTCCAGGTGTGACACAGCAGAAGATGGGCGGGGCTCAAAAGCGGTCATTAATGGGGTACATCAGGCATTCTCCTGGCCTCTGCTTTTTTCTAAAATTTATTTATGTGATTTTGGTGTCACTAGCTAGGCCAGCATTGATTGCACATCCCAAATAGACCAGTCAGTTAAGAATCAACCACATCACCGTGGGCCTTTTTTTGTTATAGAATCCCTACAGTGTGGAACCAGGCCCTTCAGCCCAACTAGTCCACACCGACCCTCCAAAGAGTAACCCAACCAAACCCATTCCACCAAACCTATTACTCTACATTTACCCCTGATTAATACACCTAACCTACACATCCCGGAACACTATGGGCAATTTAACATGGCCAGTTCACCTAACCTACACATCTTTGGACTGGGGGAGGAAACCCACACAGACACAGGGAGACTGCACAAACTCCACACAGTCACCCGAGGCTGGAATCAAACATGGGTACCTGGCGCTGTGAGGCAGCAATGCTAACTACTGAGCCACACATGGGCCAGACCAGGCAAGTATGACAGATTTCCTTCACTACAGGATATTAGTAGATCTGATATGATTTTTTAAAATAGCAATCAACAATGATTGCAGGATCACCATTGAGCTAGCTTTATAATTCCAGATTTTTGTTGAAATTAAATGACACCATCTGCCCTGATGGGATTCAAATATGGGTCTACTGGGATAAGTGCAGCTGCAAGTGGGCGAGGCAACCTGCCTTATTCCCAAAAGAGTAAAGATTGCAGGCTGTTTGTCAGCTGGAGGTTTGGAGGAAAGTTCACTGATGTGTTTAGAGGAGCCGAATTGTTGGAGAGTATGGTGGGCTGTTCCATTGAAAAAGCAACATGGATCTCTCACTTTCTCTCTATCTTTCACCCCCCCACCCCCCACCGGCAACCACCCCCCCCCACCCCTCCCCTGCAGGCAGGCACATCACACACCCCTAATGGAAGATTCATAAGGGGCACTCAAACAGAACCGTGCCCCAGTGAATGAGGCTACATCTTCTGAATAGATTTGCTCTGGTTCTACAGCTGATATTTGCCTGGCATGGCCAGGACTGCAATAAGATTTTAACAAGGCACCCTACGAGTGATTAGACATATTGGAGTAATTTAGGTCAACCTCTTACCAATTCTATCTGAGCTAATGAAGTTTACAGGGTCACACTTTTTTTTGATGTATTGAAAGGATATTTGACACATCTGAACTCATCCACCCAGGAAAGTCTGCATTGCCCTCAGCAAAGCACCAAGTATTTATTTAATGATTGCAAGACCGTTTTTTTTTGTATTTTATAATCTGGTGAAATCAGGACCAACAATGAAGCCATGGGTGGATTTAATAACTCTCAACCCATCATCCCTCAGTGGTGAGTTTGAAGATAGGACCATTTAATCAGGTGAAGGGAAACAGCACGTGTCTCCCTTTCTCCTGCCCCTCTACATAAAGGAGTCCAACCCAGGACGGGATGGTCCATAGATGGCTTGCATGTCTGAATTCTAATTGGGGCTTTTCAATTGGTAATTAATCTCTTTTGAAGGACCTCCTTCTGTTTGTAGTGTTGTTCAACCAGCACCAAGTGATGAACTTCCACATGGAAAGCTGAAAAGGGACATTTCCTGTAAATTCTGATGGGTTGAAGTTAAAGTCGCCATAGTTTTACCAGGCCATTTGGCTGCTCTTTCATTAAAGAGATGACTGGTGGAGATTTAACCTGACAGTCACCATGCCTCAGGTCAGGGGAGAGGTTGAGATGGAGAGTCCTTCATGGTAACCTCATTCAGTGCAGGAATTGAATCCACACTGTTGGCATTGCTTTGCAATTCAAGCCAGCCAACCAGTCGACTGAACTAGGGTGTCCCTCATTCAAATACCTGATCAAGGAATCGGCCATCAGAAAGAGGGGACCTGCTGAGAGATTTGCTCTGAGTCTCTCAATTCCCTCTCCAGCCACAGTGCCTGCCCCTTGATCACCACCCTGTCCTCATTCTCATGTGGCCTGGGTTCTTCGGTGATCCCTGGCCTTTGCAGAGTGCATCATTCCAAGTATCACTGACAGACAATTTAGTGCTGTTGGCTGGCCTTCACCAACGGAGGTGACATGGAATTCCTACCATATCTTCAACCTGCTGGCAATTGCCTCACTGCCAACACTGAATTGTGTCCACAGAGCCAGTTAGGTGGTTTGTGAATGAACTAGTGCCACAGGTACAGTGTAAGCCTTCATAGGATTTCAGTTTTGTTTCTCGTGTTTTCTTTGGATCAGAAGGTGAACGGAGTGGATTGTTGAAATGATAGATTCTAAAACAGCCACAACCCTACAATGTAATTCTCAACACTCAATATAAGGAAAACCCAGTAAGTAGGTATATATTCCAGAGACTGATATTGTTTTAATCATTACTTGGTTATTTTCCTATATCTTTACCCTTTTTTCTTGGACTTCCTCTGTTTTACCCTTATTTTAGAATCATAGAGTCATAAAGATGTCCATTTTCTCAGGAGGAACAAAAATAATTATCTAAGTGATGAGAGATGCAGAGCTTGTTAATGCAGAGGGATCTAAGAGTTCTTGTGCATGAGTTACTGAGCACCAGGGCACCGGTCCAGTATGTTGAGATGAAACTTCTGGATTGCCTGGTTGGAACTCCTCCTCCCTGTGGGTGCCTGCCTCGTTGAGGTGAAGAGGCACCTGGCATGAGGTGGAGGTACCTCACTCCCCTCACATCATGCCATTGATCCAGTCAGATCTGAGCACAAATCCAGCAGCCTGTGATAGTTCAGAACCTGGGTGTCCAAGGTGGCTGCAGCCTTTTCATGGAACCAGCCATGCACTCACATAGAGTCGTAGAGTCATAGAGATGTACAGCATGGAAACAGACCCCTCGGTCCAACCCGTCCATGCCGACCAGATATCCCAACCCAATATGGTCCCACCTGCCAGCACCCAGCCCATATCCCTCCAAACCCTTCCTATTCATATACCCATCCAAATGCCTCTTAAATATTGCAATTGTACCAGTCTCCACCACTTCCTCTGGCAGCTCATTCCACACACGTACCACCCACTGTGTGGCCCCTTAGGTCCCCTAGGTCTCTTTTATATCTTTCCCCTCTCACCCTAAAAACCTATGACCTCTAGTTCTGGGCTCCCTGACCCCAGGGAAAAGACTTTGACTGTTTACCCTATCCATGCCCCTCATAATTTTGTCAACTTCTATAAGGTCACCCCTCAGCCTCCGATGTTCCAGGGAAAACAGCCACAGCCTGTTCAGCCTCTCCGAATAGCTCAAATCCTCCAACCCTGGCAACATCCTTGTAAATCTTTTCTGATACCTTTCAAGTTTCAAAACATCTTTCCGATAGGAAGGAGACCAGAATTGCACGCAATATTCCAACAGTGACCTAACCAATGTCCTGTACTACCGCAACATGACCTCCCAATTCCTACTCTCAATAAAGGTAAGGAAAGCATACCAAATGCCTTCTTCACTATCCTATCTACCTGCAACTCCACTTTCAAGGAGCTATGAACCTGCACTCCAAGGTCTTTTTGTTCACCAACACTTCCAAGGACCTTACCATTAAATGTATAAGTCCTGCTAAGATTTGCTTTCCCGAAATGCAGCACCTCGCATTTATCTGAACTAAACTCCATCTGCCACGTCTCAGCCCATTGGCCCATCTGGTCAAGATCTTATTGTAATCTGAGGTAACCCTCTTCGCTGTCCACTACACCTCCAATTTTGGTGTCATCTGCAAACTTACTAACTGTACCTCTCTACTAATTTGTTGTTCTGTTCAATTTCTGATTGGTTCTTTTCTTTTATCTTCCTGTTCATCTTTTTTCTTTAATCATCTACTGTTTTACATTTACTTTGTTTTTTTTTGATATTCAATTATTTGTCACTTTTTTGCTGTTTCTATGCTTACTTCATAGCACTAAATTCCCATTTTCTCCTTGCAGTTTCTACTGGTCTGGGGCTCCTTTACAATACCCCCTGGTTTCTGGTATCCTGCCGATTTTGTGAGTACTAAGCAGCTTAACATGTTTTATTCCTGACCAGCAATATCCAATAATAAGTACAGTTATTAAAGATTTGCTTCATTGCCAATTGGCAATCATTTTAGCACAAACTTGATCAGGGCATATTTATCTCATATGTTGAATGATGATAAAACCTCATAAAACTTCAGTCCAAGAAACCAAGCCTGCTTCTAATTCAAAACAATGAGAAGCACATATCATTCAGCAATTTCATCAGGGTGGCTGCATAATCGTAATCATAAGGCACTGACATTCTTCCAAGTTGTGCAATGTCATGGTGAAAAGACCACTCTCCAGTCCACAGTTCCAAGTAAACAAAGATTTAATTTGAACCTATGCAAGGTAACAGGTCTCAATCACCTGAGGACTTCACTCAACTGGGCAAAGTTTACAGCACGTATTTATAAAACTCAGGTTCCTGTTCTCCTGTAACATAGTTGCTCAATTTTACAACTAATTGGTCATCTGGCATCATGTTTAGTTTTAATATTCTGAGATTAAAGGACTGGATGATGCATAACCAGAAGACATGGTTGCTGTCACATCCTAGTCCTCCCTAAAGGAACCTTATCCTGACTATCAGAAAGTAATATAATTATGGAAGATCATTACTGATGGATTCTGGGTATGATAGTGGCAGATGGTACAATTCTGTGGTTCAGTGTAACACATTTTTGCAGAGTCTTCAAGAGAATGCTTCTCAAACCTAAGGGAAGGCTTCCCCACTCCAGATCCAAAACCCTCTCCATTTCCCATACTCAAACTAATTTCTATTGGGTCCCAAGCCAATGGTTGGCAATTAAGAGGGATTATTACTTATTAAGGGCCTTGTTGATAGCACAATTATCCTCATTAATGTTCAGCTTTCTGCTTTACCAAACTTGTCACACAAGCTAGACATCAAGAAAATTCAACATAGAAACCAGAGTGGGTGGCAGGCAAATTCAGCTCACCTGCTTCCTCCAAACAACTTGCATGTTGTCTACAGCTAAACTACAGCCTGGGACACAACCTATGGGCATCGCTGCGCACACCCTTATTCCACAGATTTTGGCAACCAGCATCTGCCAATTTCTCACCACCCTCCTGACACCTCTCTGAGAGATTAGCAGTGCATTTTGGAAGATCACACTTGTATTGTAGGAGGTGCTGGCAGCAAAATTTGAAAGTCTGCAGAAGGAGCACATTGCACACAGGGATAGGCAGTCAGCTCATACATTGGACTAAGCTGCATCTCAAGGCTGCTTGCCTGCTGACTTAGCGTATACTTCCTTAACACCTATTTGCACCCCGATAGCAGCCTTACCTTGCCAGTTAGAATGGTCGCACAACCAGATGGCCTGCCTTGCTGGTCAGCAGTCCTCAGTCAAGGTTATCTTGTTATATGGCAGGGCTACAGTCAATATCATACCTGCTCCCTGTGCCAGCAGCTTACAGGGCAAATACACTGTGTGCGCAGCAAATGAGCAGTCATGTCTCAAAGTCTTAGGGAATAATCCTCACTAGGGTCTATTGTAGCACCCATTAGTCAGGGATCTTGGCACAGCATGTCAAGAGCAGCTTCTGATTGGCCACAGTGAGGCATCCACTTGGTATGATTCTGATCAGGGAGTCTGTGCCTCTGCAGTCTGGACAATGGGACATTTCAATCCTGTGACTCCATTGGGGTGAGTCCAGGGGGTACATGCTGCAGTTGGTGAAATGTACAACCACCAGTCTGGTCTCTGGGAACCTTCCATCAAGGGCTCTCTGTTCCTTTCCTTTACTTCATCAAAAAACATAATCAATTTAGATCAATAGATATTGTATATAGTATAAATGATTACCTCCTAAAGGGACACAGCAATGAAACAAGTAAAAGGTACATTTGATTGTCTACCAAAACGTCTATAGCCTGAAAACAGAACAACCTCACAGCACAGCCACCACAAGCTGGTTTGTAAAATTATGTTCAGATGTCATCTGGTTTCCCAGCAATAAATTTGGCAGGACATGATTAAAAGTAATTTTATTTTGATTAGATTACCTACAGTGTAGAAACAGGCCATTCGGCCCAACAAGTCTACACTAACCCTCTGAAGAGCAACCCACTCAGACCCATTCCCCTATGTTCACCCCTGACTAATGCACCTAACACTACTGGAAATTTAGCATGGCCAATTCACCTAACTTGCACATCTTTTGGACTGTGGGAGGAAACTGGAGAACCTGGAGGAAACCCACGCAGATACGGGGAGAATATGCAAACTCCACATAGACAGTTGCCTGAGGTGGGAATTGAACCCAGGTCCCTGGCGCTGTGAGGCAGCCGTGCTAACTACTGAGCCACTGTGCTACCCTAGAGCCATTCATTACAAAGGGTGGTAATTAACATGGTTTTCAGACACGATTTGGAGTTTAATTTGTTGTCACATATTTGTGGGCAGCACGGTGGCTTAGTGATTAGCACTGCTGCCTCACAGCACCATGATCCCAGGTTCGATGTCCAGCTGAACCTGGGATCTGTCTGTGTGGAGTTTGCACATCCTCTCCATGTATGCGTGGGTTTCCCGCGGGTGCTCCAGTTTCCTCCCACAGTCCAAAGATGTGCAGGCCAGGTGAATCGGCCATTCTAAATTGCCCATAGTGTTAGTGCTTTAGTCAGAGGGAAATGGGTCTGGGGGGGTTTCTCTTCGGAGGGTCGGTGTGGACTTGGTGGGCCGAAGGGCCTGTTTCCACACTGTAGGTAATCTAATCTATTCTGCCGTACAGTGAAAGGTATAGTTCTGTCTGCTATACCGGCAGATCATACCATACAAAGTGCATCAGGGTAGCAGAACAGAATGCAGAATACAGTGTTATAGCCACAGAGAAAGTGCAGAGAGAGAGAGAGAGAGATCAGAATTAACATTTGAGAGTTCTGTTCAAAAGTCAAAAACAGCAGGGAATATGCTGCTCTTGAATCTGTTTGTACGTGTATTCAAATATTTTCTGCCTGACCGAAGAAAGTATAACTGGCTCCTGATTATGTTGATTGCTTTCCAAAGGCAGTAGAAAGTAAAGATGTAGTCAATGGATGGAAGTCTAGTGTGCAACTCGCTGTAGTTTCTTGTGGTCTTGAGAAGAGTAGTTGCCATACTATACTGTGATGCATCCAAATAGGATACTTTCTACAGTGCATCTCTAAAAAATGTCATTATGAACATGCTGAATTTCCTTACCTACCTGAGGAAGTAGAGAAGTTGTGCTTTCTTGACCGTCACATCGACATGGATGGACCAGGACAGATTGTTGAGGATCATCACTTCCAGGAACTTAACACTTGACTATCTCCATTTCATCACTGTTGATGCAGAGAGAGGTGTGCCCTCGACTCTGCTTAAGTCAATGACCAGCCCCTTCATTTCCCTGATGTTAATGGAGGTATTGTTGTCTTTACACCATGCCGCTAAGCACGCAATTCTTTCCTGTGTTCTATCTTGTCGTTGTTTGACATCTGACCTACAATGATGGTGTCATCAGCAAACTTGTAAATGGAGTTGTGGCGTAAATTAGCCAACGATCGTGAGTGCATAAGGTGTATAATACGGGGCTGAGTACGTAGCCTTGCATGGCACGGGTGTTAAGGATTATGTTAAGAATTAAGGAGGAGGTGTTGTCGACTATGCTTACTCATTGCAGTCTATGGATTAGGAAGTTGAGGATCCAGTTACAGACAGGAGGAGCCAAGACCTAGGTCTCGGAGTTTGGAGATGAGTTTGTTTGGAATTATAGTGCTGAGGGCAGAGCTGTAGTCAATAAGTAGCAGCCTGACATAGGTATCCTTGTTATCCAAATGTTTCAGGGATTAACATAAGGCCAGGGAGACGGCATCTGCTGTAGACCTGTTGCAGCAGTAAGCAATTTGTTAGGCTGGAGTTGATGTGATCCATGATGAGCCTCTCAAAATGCTCATAACGATAGAGGTCAGAGCCACCGAGCGGTAGTCATTCAGGCACACTGCATGGTTTTTCTTTGGTGCCGGGGTGATGGTGGTCTTCTTAAAGCAGGTGAGATTGTAGCAATTAATGGGAACCTGAAATCTCCAACAGTCCTGACAAATTGTGTATCGATGAAATTGAAGGAAGTTTGACTGGTTAGATGCCTGACCTGCTTGACAAAGATGGAAGTGAACGGTATTAGGTTTCTGTTCAGTTGGACTGAGCATTACTGTTCAATTTGCCCAACATCCACTAAACCAGTGTAAAAGATTTTAAACACAAATGGTATCTGATGCAAATCAAATTTTTGTTTGAAAAACATCTTGTTACAATCAAATCGCACGCACCAAATTGAGTCTCAGGATGACTGAGTCACTATTGAGTGTTTCAACCAATTGCGCCCTTTTGTGGCTCTTCAAAGATCCTCTAAAAATAATGCGTTTTTGCATTGATGTTACTGCTGAGGCGTGTTTTAATAAGTTCTGATTTCTTGTTTTGATTTACTAAGATAATGGCTACAGTATTTTAAAATAACCAACAAGTTGTGCTGTAGATATTTTGAATCAACCTGTTCAAGTATGTTATGACACATGAGTGGAGCAAGTGGAATTTGAACCAGAACCTTCTGGGTCAGTGCTAGGCATGTTTTTGAAAGTCATTTTCAGTCACTTAAAATTGGGTTACTCAGAATAGCATTGATTAAAATGTTCATTTCTTTATTATGTAAACCCTCTGCCTTTATCTAGCTACCATTTTTCAAGAAATCAAGGAATATTTTAAAGCCAGGTTTTTTGAAAAAATGGCATTTTTATTTCAAAATGTTGTCCAATTGCACTTTCATTGAACAAGAAGTGTTTGGTATATGCAAACTAGCTTGAGCCGTTTGAATGCATTTTCCAAAATATTGCTAGTTATGAGAAGATTCATTTTCCATGTTTCTGCTCAAGCTCATTTGCATATGCTCTAACTTGTGTTTCTTGGCCAGGCTCCCATTCTGTGATCCAGGGACATTCAATGAAACAGTCTAGGAAGGGTCGGAGATATACTATATTTTTGCAATTTGAATTGCCCATTTTCTTCCAAAATCTGTTCATGAAGTTATATCTTGAGGAAGCAGATTTTGGTCCCTCTTGTTTTGTGAATTAAAACATTTTGTTTTCTGAAGTAGTAAGGAAGGGGAGATGTTATCTATTACCATCATTTTGGGATGGTGTTGGCCCGAGGAACGTTGACCACGTTGTTATGGATTCCTCTGCCCTTGCTCTCTGCCCCAATGCTGCTCTTCTACGTTCATCAAAATGAACTCAGGCATTGATACATTAGTTGTCTATATGGGGAAAACTGTATATCATTTGGGGCAAACTTATTTCAGAAGAATTTAGCATGAAATTGAAAGCTGTGTGGCCAAAATGTAATATTGTTTCAATGTACCAAACGATAATGTTTAATATTCAGGACAATGTATGTGTTTACATTCTTTGTAATGATATTTAACCTATGTATATGTATGTTAAGATATATAAATATATAAATAAACAATTCACAGGCTGCGAAAGAAGATAGACTACTACACATTATCTGTACACAAGCAATCCCTGGGTTCCAAACATCCTCAGTCCTTCATTGTTCAGCCCTTTTGAAAGTTTATTGTTTGCAAGTCAGAATATAATGCAGCAAAATACAAAATAGCCAGTCATAGGTACAAGAAAACATTCATATGTTGGATGTTTAAAATTAATGTTAATCTGTATGGGATTACATTCATAAGTATGAGCATTCATAAATCAGACATTCATAAATCAAGGCCTCCCTGTACATTATATAATGAAGTCCACAAGTGGACTAATAACAACAGGTATCAATAGATCAGCTTGGCAGCTTGAACTTATCTGTGTCAAGAAGAAGGAAAATTGGTGGAGCAGGTGACAGAATTAATAGTTGGTCAGGTTCAGCATAAGAGAAATCAGGGAAAGGCAATTTAATCCATCAGAGAGTTTACCCTGCTAATGCACTTTCCTAACCATGCTGTGAATTATGTTTTGACTTACTCCTATACTTGAGTGTATTAAAACTATGAGGCAACAGAAATGTGAAAGAGGTTTAGTGTCATAGGGTTTATCCTCTAGTTGCCTGTCCTTATTATCTGGAAGACATAGCATTCCCCATGTGCTAATTACAGAAAAACAGGCTCACAATGTTCAGCCTGCAGTTAGTAATTACATTCTCACCCAAGCAAATATACCTTAAATCATTGATTCTCAGCAATCCTTCCTGGTTTTAACATGTTATTTTTCAGTAATTATTTCCTGGATTATTGATGATTGTTCCTCAGTTCAACACTCATTTTCTGACTCTCTCAGAGCTGGTTTCTTCAATGGTATTTTGGCAACATCTTCTTCAATTTGTCACCTGGATGGTTGATCAAAGCCTAACATCTATTGCTAGTCATTAACTTGATTCATTCTTAGGATTTCAATTTGGTTGGATGCTTTGATTTACAGATGCAGCTGACTTGACATTACGGTACAAATGCCAGCGAGAAAGCTGTGTGCTTGATGGTTGGTAAAGCTCTTGGATTATGGCCTGAATAGTTTTAACACTTGACATTGCGTAATCTTGTACTTGAAGTAACCATTACATTGATAAGGAGAATGTGTTCTCCCTCAAAGGTTTTTGATTTGAGCTCTCCCCTGCTCTCTCAGATCATAATCCTGGAAATCCCCCCAGTCTCTGTCCATTTTTAATAAGTGAATATGTCTCCATTATGTTTATTTTAAGCATATTTTGCTTGGCGTTTCATATTAGTTGGGGGTTAAAATATTCAAACCTTTATGCAGTAACATATTTGACCTTAAACAATAGGGATGACTAAGCAAACTATGCAAATAACTAAATTTATATGTAGACAGTTAACTTAAAGGTTATATTGTTAATAGATAATTGTGAGCCAACTGACAAAAATATGTGATACAGCCAGAACAAGGAAGAGAGAACGTTGTTTGAAAAATAAAGGGAAATGGAAGTAATCCAAAAATTGAGAAACTTATTTAAATTTAAAAGTAACTTCAAAAAATTAGTGTATTGAATTGCTTGATCAGGAGAAAAGGTTCCTAATGGATTATACAATTTGAAAACAGAATGAGAATTTATTGGAGGCTCATGTCAACTTTCCTTCAGTTGCAGGTTACACGTTAAGTCCTGTGGGAGCTGGCAGTCTGACCTATCAGCTTTTCCGATGACGAGGGTCACAAAGCTTTGAACAAGCTGCAGGCTGAGCTATTCCACCTGTCAAAAAGGCAACTTGGTAAGGATTTTGATTTGTTTGCTTGTATTCCTCAGTTCTAAATAGAGTGTACCTTTCTCTCTGGATGAAATCAGCCCAGGCCCTGGATTATTTGGGATATAACGAGACATTTAGGGAAATCAGGGGAGATGTCAAGCCTTTCTTGACAATGAAACCAAATGTTGCATTTCTAATCAGTCCCAGATTGTGAGATGAGATTCTCATTAGTGGATAGTGAGAGGCCGATCTCTCATTATCACCTTTCTTCCTACCTTATTTATATATAGACTCTCAGCTCAATGGAATAGTTATGGTGAGTGTCTTTGCTTTATAAGGATTGGATAGCTGAATGAAGGTGGCCCTATTACCTGCATTGGCTGTTACCACCCAAACATGAGCTGGTATCTTTGGAAAGCGATATAAGGTGGGATTGAATGAGATGAAAGTGGCTGGCACAACTATTAGTGCTGGTGCAGGTGGGGACATGTGGTATGGTGTCTTGATTGGGTGAATATGAGGCTATGCAGGGTTAGTAATCTGGAGGGATTGTGTGGATGAGAACGAATGAGCAGCAGAGATAGCATGAGTGTGAGGTTATACAGAGAAGTTGGTGACCTCTGGAGTGCAGAAGGTCATTGATATTCCAGCTGCATTGCCTATTGTCTATTGTCTATTGTTACACATCTGGATGGTTGAGACCGCTCTGACCTGGGTCACACACCAGGTCTAGGCTGGAAGGATCAAGTGTCGTGGCCTCCTCTGCACCACTCCATCCATCAGAACCTCCAGGTTCCCGTCCGGAAAGTTGCACCTCAATTTACCCTAAACTGTCACTTCCGGGCCAAATGTCACAAATCCTGAAGGGCCAGACTGCCAGTGCATGACTGGCTCACAATAGCCTTCTAATCCCAGGATTTCCCAGCAAGTGGGAATACTTCCGGTTATGGTGATTGGGGTAATCCTGCTCAATTCAGATAAGAGGGATATGGTACCCAATTAATAAGGTAGGGTTTGTATCACTAATGCAAGAAAACTCAATGGGCTTTGCAGAGAGAAAATCTCCATGAAACATGACAAAAATGACACTTCTGTTCATTGTCACTAAGAGTGTCGTTGGTGTCAGAGCCTGAAGACTTCCAAATCTTCCCTGGCAATTTTAATCATTGTTGTCATTGTGCTTTTTATTTAGTTTAACAGAAGTTAATAAAACAATAACAATTTAAAGACCAGAACGTAAAATATTAAACATTGTTGTCACCTCTTAAAGGATCACCCATACAAATATTACATATGCAAAGCATTTGCCAATTTTAAACTTGACTTTTTACATGTTGTACTCAAGTCTCACATTTTTTGTTGAATTGGATGTGGGTATCATTGGCTGGACTGACATTTGTTGCTCATCTCAAATTGTCTTTGAGAAGCTGGTGAGCTTTCTTCCTGAACTACTGCAATACTTGGAGGTAAGGAGTTCCAGAAATTTTACCCTCGACAGCGAAGGAACAGTGATAAAGTTCCAAGTCAGGGTTGTTTATGACTTGGAGGAGAATATGCAGATGGTGGTATTCCATTTCATTCCTGATTTATGCCTTATAGGTGGTGAACAGGAATTGGGGAGATGAGTTACTCACAGAATGCGCTTAGCCTCTGGCTTCCTCTTGTAGTATTAAATGGCTAGTCCCATTTGATTTTTAGTCAATGATAACTCCCAAGGTGTATATAGTGGAGGATTCAGCGATGGTAATGTTCATGAATAACAAGGAGCCATGGTTAGATTCTCCCTTGTTGGAGATGGTCATTGTGTGGCACTTTGTGTGGCATGAATTTTTCTTGCCACTAGTCACCTCAGGCCTGGATGTTATCCAAGTCTTCCAGCATTTAAGTGTGGACTTCTTCAGAAGTTAGCATTCCCACTTCTGATGGAGGGACAAGCATTGATGGAGCAGCTGAAGCTAGTTCAGCCTAGGTAACTACCCTGAGAAACTCCTGCAGTGATGTCCTGTAACTGAGGTTGATTGATGAAAACAACCACAACTATCTTCCTTTGTTCTAGTTATGACTTCAATCAGCGAGGGTTTTCCCGGATTCTAGTCAACTCCAGTTTTGCTTAGGGCTCCTTTATGCCATAGTCAGTTAAACACTACCTCGATGTCAAGGACAATCACTTACTTCACCTCTGGAATTCAGCTGTGTTGTCTATGTTTAGGTCAAGACTGTAATGAGACCTGGAGTTAAGTGTCCTGGTATTCCCTAACAGAGTGCCAGTGAGCAGGTTATACCTTTGAAATGTGGCTTATTGGCACTGTTGATGATCTCCTTCCATGATGATGGAATGTGGACTAATAAAGTGGTAATTAACAGGGTTAGATGTGTCCTGCTTTCTGTGCAAGTCATACCCTGGCAATTTTCCGCATGCTGTAGATGCCAGTATTGTTGCTTTACTGGAACAGCTTGGCTAGGGGCATGGCTTGTTCTGGAGCACAAGTCCTCAGTACTATTTCTGAATGTTGTCAGGACCCATAGCTTTTGCAATGTTCAGACTCGTCAGGCATTTCTTAATATCATGTGGACTGAATCAAATTGGTTGAAAGCTAGTATCTGTGATGCTGGGGAGAAGGCCAAGACAGATCATCCACTCAACACATCTGGCTGAAGATGAATGTCAATTCTTCAGCCTTGTCTTTTGTGCTGATGTCCTGGGATCTGCCCATTTTTCAGAATTGTTTGCGATATATTTTTCACAGAATGTCAGATTCAATACTAAGGCCAGCATTTGTCGGCCATCCCTAATTGTGCTGGAATGGAGTGGCTTGCTAGACCATACTAGAGGGCGGTTAACCATGTTCCAATAGGTCTGGGGTGACAGGTAGGCCAAGCCAAGTAAGGATGACAGATTTTTATTCCCTAAAGGGCTTTAATCAACCAGATAGATTTTAAACATCAATTGATTCCTGGTTACCGTCAGACTAACTATTTTAGCTCCAAATTTATTAAGCAAATTCAAATTTTACCACCTACTGTGGTGGGATTCAAAACATGTCTCCAAAGCATTGGCCTGAGTCTTTTATTTACTAGTTCAGTGTCTCATATTTGTGAAGCCTCCATCTCCTGTTGGTGGCTTAATTGTCGATCACCATCCGTGAATGAATGGGTCAAGACTGCAGAGCTTTGGTCTAATTCATGGGTTCTGCAAAGCTGAGCCCTGTTTATTATTTGCTGCTTCTGAGAACAACAGCTTTCTCGAAAGCAGAAAACAGAGCCAGCTAATTAGTTTATGCAATATCTTCTGACTCAGTTCCTGCAGAGACAGGACCCAGAGAATTTCAAACAATGACCAATTTTCAAGTCAACATTAATTCTGGGTGTATCTATTGAGTTGTTAAAAAAAAACTTGGTTGTAAGCCTAACTGGAAAAGTCAGAATTTAATGTCCTTTTAATTGCATTTGAGGTGGTGATGTGTTCTTGAGCTGCTTCAATCTACGTGATGGAGATGCACTATGAATGCTGTTAGAGTGTGCACGCCAGGAATTATATCCAGTAACAATGAAGGAATGGGGATATAATTCCAAGTCAATGGGATGTTTGGTTTGGAGGAGAACTTACAGCTTATGGTGCTTGCATGGGCTTGTTGCTCTTGTCTTTCTAGGTGGTAGAGGTTGTGGGTTTGGAAGGTGTTGTTGAAAGAGCCTCGATGTGTTCATCTTGCAAGTGGTACTTACTATATGCTGTTACTATATGCCTGTGGTGGAGAGACAGAAGAGTGGAGAATAGGGACTGCATTTTCTTGGAACTTTTTGAGGATTGATAGAGCCACACTCATCCAAGATGCTGGAGAGTATTCCCTCACACTCTTTAGTTGTACCATATAAATGAAGGAATAGTTTTTGGGGAGTGAGGAGAATTACTCATTCCAAAGTTTCCAGCCTCTGATCTGATCATGTGGACTCAGTATTTATGAGGCCGGTCCAGTTAAGTTTCTCGTCAGTGGTGGCCTCCAAATGTTGACAGTGGGGCATTCAATGATGGCAATGTCATTGTATTTTTTAAAGAATGATTAGAATCTCTCTCTTTGAGATGGTCATTGCTCAGAAACTGTGTGGCACAAATCTTATTTGCCACTTATCATCTGTGCCTGAATGTTATCTCAGTCTTTCTGTAGGCAGACATGAGCTGTTTCATTACCTGTGGAAATGGAACTGAACACTAAGCAGTGATCAACAAATGTCCTGACTTCTGACCTTATGCTGGAGTGAACAGCTGAAGGTAATAGGGCTTAGTATTTATACTGTGTGAACTTAAAAGAAACAGGTCATTTTAAACAGAGATCTATCTTGGATGAAAGTAGCTTTTCTATTATAAAAATGCTGTGTAATGGAAGCATGGAATAACTTTTAGTGCCATTACAAAACATGTCTTATATTCACCATGGGCAATCTCTCTCCTGTTGTTAAAAAAGCAATTGTATTCTATTCAATTTCATTGAATTGATATTCAAGATGATTGGTTAAAATGAGTCACCTTAGCAATATTGCATATAATTCAGAGTCATTGTAACCTTGTCAGTGATCCCACATTTATGTTCAATTAAGATGGAACAAAAATAAATAAATGCAGCTACTGAATTCAGGCATATTTATCAAGGGAACTCTTCAGAGTCCCAGGCTGGGCACTAGGGCTACATATATAATCGAAGAGTGACACATTACAGATAAAGACTATTTGGACCTTGTCTCAGCAATATTTCTTTTAAAGGGTTAGCCAATTAGTTCAAATGCCTTGCACTTACCTGTAGCCCTGGAAGTTTAATCTAAATATTTGTCAATTACAGTTTGCTGATTATTGAATCTTTAAGGCAGTTCATTCCATATGAGATCAGCTCAACGTGTGAAAAACAATTCCTCTCAACCTGAAAAGCGCATAGTTAGGTTGGTGGAATAGGCACACGGGTGGCAGTAGAGTGGAGTTGCAATCATACAGCATAGAAGCAGGCCGTTTGGTTCACCATGTCATTACTGACCAACAAACACCAAACTACATGAACCCGTTCTGATGAAGAGTCACTGCATTCAAATGTTACCTCTGCTTTCTTTCCATAGATGTTGCCAGTCCTGCTGAGTTTCTCCAGCAATTTCTGGTTTTGTACCAACCGACACTAATTATATTTACCTGAACTTTGTCCATAGCCTACTGTGTCCTGACATTTTAATTGCTCATCCGGGTGCTTCTACTGGCCTCCATCATCTTCTTAAGCAGCACGTTGCAAATTTCCACATCTCTGGGTGAAAAATGTTTTCCGAAATTCCCTCTAAATTACTTACTCTTCATCTTAAATTTATGCCATCTGGTCTTAGACATGTCTGCCATGGGGAAAAAGTTCTCATGTGGAACCTTGTTGAAGCCTTACTGAGGTCCATGTAACCACATCAATTGCATTAACCTCATCATTGTATTTAGTCACCTTTTCAAAGAGCTTAATTAATTAAATCAGTCAGACAAGATCTTCGTCTAGCAGATTTCTGCTGGCTATCTCTGATAAATCCCTGCCTTTCCAAATATTAATCGTCCTTCAGAATGTTTTCCAATAACCTCCCTCCCACTGATGTCAGACTAATTGGCCTGCAGCCTGGGATGCATCTCGCCAGCCCTGGAGATTTTTTCACCTTTATGCTCACTAAAACATATAATACTTCCTTCCTTTTTCGTCTTAACATGTTCTAGAACCTCACCATGCCAACTGAAACCATTGTTTCCAAAGTTTTTCTTCTCTGTGAATACAGAAGAGAAGTATTCATTTAAGACCTCACCCACTTCCACTAGCTCCAATCCCCCACCTCTGTTAATTGCCCCCACACTGCGTTTGAAATGCCTATACCCCAGAATGTTGACCTACCGCTCCTGTCCTTCATTCAGCATGTCTCAGTGATTGCAGCATTTTCATATTCCCACGTGCTGACTAATCTCTAAGTTCATTTGCCTTACCTGTCAAGTTCCTTGCATTAAAATCGATGCAATTTAGCTTTCTAGATTTCCCATGTGCCTTATCCTGCCCATGTCTTCACTGCTGACTGGACGCCCCTAGCATTCCTTTTATATCTGATTGGACCTTGCTCCTGTCTTGACATTTACTTTGTGCACTATGCCCCTGCCAAATCAGTTTAAAATCTCCCCAACAGCATGAGCAAACCTCCCAACAAGGATATTGGATCCATTCTGGTTCAGGTATAACCTGTCTAGCTTGTACAGCGGATTAAATTAAGTGTTGAGAAATGTAAAGCGATGCAGTTTCGTACAAAGAATATGAAGACACAATTATAAAATAAAGAGTACAACTCCAAAGGAGGTGAAGGAGCAGAGAGAGCTGCCTGTATACTTCCATAAATCATTGAATGTGGCTGGGAAGGTTGAGAATACAGCAAATAAAGTATATGGAATTCTAGGCTTTGTTAATAGGGAGACAGAGCCGAAAATCAAAGAGAATAAGACTCTAGTTCAACCTTAGCTGGAGAGTTGTGTCCAGTTCAAATGACCACACTTTAATAAATATGTGAAGGTATTGAGAAAGTGCAGAAAAGAGTCATGAAGATGATTTCCAGAGTTGAAGAATTTCAATCATAAGGATAAATTGGAGAAATAAGATTGATTTTATTGGAGCAAAGAAAGTCAAGAGGGGTATTCAAAGTGTCTGGATGGAGTAACTAGAAAGAAACAATTCCTGCTTGTGAAAGGATCAAGTAAGAGAGAACACAGATTTAAAGTAATTGGTAGAAGAAGCAAAAGCAGCATGAGGAAAATCTTTCTCACCCAGCAAATAGTTAAGATCTGGAGTGACCTGCCTGAGACTGTGGTGGAGGCTGGTTTAATTGAAAAATTAGTTACACTGTTATCTGAAAAGGAGGCATGTGTGGGTGATGGGGAGAAGATGGGTGTACGGCACTGAGAAAACTGCTCCTTTGGACTCGATGGGCCAAATGGTCACTTTCAGTGATGTCACAATTCTGTGATTCTGTGATCCCACCCCCAGTTCTTTGCTAATTCTCTTAAATCTAGGCCCTCTGATATAATGCATCCCTGCACTGTTCCAGTAATTCGAAAGTACAGTCCCTCCAGGATGTGATGCCAAGAATCAGTCAGTTGGACCCCAGTTTGATTTATAGTCGTCTAGCATGACTTCATTGCTTTAGCATTTAAGACTCTGTGACAGTCAGTGGATAGATTTTCAACTTGCCTTTAGGCTTAAAACACCAGTTATGGTTTGTGGCTCATTATACATATGACCCAACGTTCATTATCATTGGAAATAAAAATCAAGCTGTGATGAGAGTCACTTCCAGACACATTGAAATTCTTCTTGAGCATGAATCAATACAGGACCAATACCACTAAAGAGGAATCATTATTTTAGGTTGTTGACCTATGTTGAAGACCAAATGAGCATCATTTTCAAGATGCCACAGATTATGTTTCTCATTAGGTTTTACGTTTACAGCAGTGCAATATATTGAAGCTACATCGTTGACTGAACTGATACTGAAGCAGCAATGTAAGTTGCTCTGTTTGAGGCCCTTACAGATCCTGTTCTGTGCACGATTGCACCTATTAAAGGGTTTTACTAGAATACAAGGAAATTGAAATCAGATGCTGCTGAGTGCACCATTATTGGTATCAGTTTTCAAATTAAATGCCGTTAAAATGCAATCGCTTCCTGTTTATTTATTGGGCTGTTAAGGACAGTTTAACTCTTGTTTCCATTCATTAGTTCCATCCACTTTCATGATATGGTTTTATCTGGTGTGAAACACAGGGTGCATTGAGAAAAGTTCATGACACATGGTCCAGATTTACCAACATTTGTGCATTGGTCATAGGTTTATTTTAGTTTATCAGTCTCAGCCACTACTGAGGAAGGATAACAGTACCGAAACAATACATTTTAATAGTGCATTTCACTTCAAGCCAGCAAGCTAAATAGCACAATTATTTCCACAATTTTTTTACAGAAATTATTTGTGAAGTGGATCCTCAATATATATGGTTGATACCACACAGAGCAATGCTTTGACACTCAATAAGTTAAATGTTACGTGTTATTATTTGAAATTTGCTTTCTAAAAGTAGAATAGTATGACTTTTCTGAACTGAACCTGGTTAAAATTATGAAACAAAAATCAGAAATATCTGGAGAAACTCAGCAGGTCCAGCAGCATCTATGGAGAGAAAGTGGAGCCAACCTTTCGAGTCCAGTGACTCTTCTTTAGAACAGGATTCTGGACCTGAAATCTTGACTCTGCTTTCTCTCCATAGATGCTTTCAGACTGGCTGAGTTTCTCCAGCAATTTTTGTTTACGTCTATTTAAAATCAGACCAGTAAGCTCAAGTTTGGTTGTCAGGATGTTGACTCATAGTTTATATAAACTTTTAAATTGTCATATAATCCATAATTCTGATAACTATTTTCATGATTTTGGATATCCAGTATATTTAGATATTATTAACATTAACATTGTATTATTTTTACTATGATTATGTATTTTCTATTGTTCCTCTTATTTTGTGTGATAATGACCTGGAGATCCCTGTCCATGTGGCTAATGAATGTGAAGTGTGGCATGGTGGTTCAGTGGTTAGCACTGCTTCCTCACTGCACAGGGACCAATAGACAATAGACAATAGGTGCAGGAGTAGGCCATTCAGCCCTTCGAGCCTGCACTGCCATTCAATATGATCATGGCTGATCATTCCTAATCAGTATCCTCTTCCTGCCTTATCTCCATAACCCTTGATTCCAGTATCTTTGAGAGTTCTATCCAACTCTTTCTTAAATGAATCCAGAGACTGGGCCTCTACTGCCCTCTGGGGCAGAGCATTCCACAAAGCCACCACTCTCTGGGTGAAAAAGTTTCTCCTCATCTCTGTCCTAAATGGTCTACCCCGTATTTTTAAGCTATGTCCTCTGGTTCGGCACTCACCCATCAGCGGAAACATGTTTCCTGCTGCCAGAGTGTCCAATCCTTTCATAATCTTATATGTCTCACTCAGATCCCCTCTCAGTCTTCTAAACTCAAGGGCATACAAGCCCAGTTGCTTCAGTCTTTCAGTGTAAGGTAATCCCGCCATTCCAGGAATTGACCTCGTGAACCTACGCTGCACTCCCTCAATAGCCAGAATGTCTTTTCTCAAATTTGGAGACCAGAACTGCACACAGTACTCCAGGTGTGGTCTCACCAGGGCCCTGTACAGCTGCAGAAGCACCTCTTTGCTTCTATACTCAATTCCTCTTGTTATGAAGGCCAGTATGACCAGGATCAAATCCGCCTTGGGTGACTGTCTGTTTGGAGTTTATACATTCTCCCCGTGTTTGCGTGGATTTCTCCCAGGTGCTCTGGTTTCCTCGCACAGTCCAAAGCTGTGCAGATTAGCTGGATTGGCCATGCTAAATTACACATAGTGTCTTGGGATGTGCGGCTAGGTAGATTAATCATAGGAAATTCAAGGTTATAGGGTAGGGTTCTGGGTCTTGGTGGGATGCTCTATGAAGGTTTGGTGTGGACTTGTTGGGCCAAATGACCTGCTTCCACACTCTAAGGATTCTATAAATGAATAATTTCATACGAAAATTGAACAGATACCTGTGAGAAACAACTTGCAGGGCTATATGTATAGAGCAGAAGAATGGGATTGACTGGATTGCTTTACTAAAGATCTTGCATGGACCTAATGGGCCAAGTGTTGTAATGTCTTTATGACCCCTTCTTTTACCATTTCATGTTCACACCTCTCCACGTATGTGCAATTGGCTGCTATTTCTAAGAATGTTGTAAATTCTCAGAATAACTCACTGCCAGCATTCAAGTACAAGAACAGATTTAGAAACAGCTGAACCTTATCAATTAGTGAAATATAAAAATTAATATTTAGTTTTATCTTGGAATTATAATCCAAGGATATGTGGTAAATTATATCATTGGAAGTTGAAGGTTATTAAATTCAACAAGCCTTAATTAAAATAAATACAGTATGTATGTATATTTAAATTATGTTTAAAATGGTGGTGATTTTTTTCTACTGCTAAATATAGAACCTTTGGTCCTAATAGTACATGCGATAGAATATTTATTACACCTCTGCTTCATGTCCCTCTAGGGCAATGTTCACAATCAGATCACCATTAATGATATGTACCACATGATCACATGGAACAATATAAGTACAATGCCTGAAGGGAAATAAAAGTCAGCCCTTGAAGTTTAGAATGTGACACACTTTTTATAGAAAACAATGAATGACACATGACCTGGGCTGCAAACTGTGAGACCTTCCTGTTCTTTGTCACATGGTGGTACTGGTATGATCTGAGTCTATATCCACAGACAGTCTGTTTAATAAACCTTCAGCAAACTGGTATTAATTAAAGCACAGGCAGCAGAAAGGCTCAAGAACAGTAAAATGTTCAGGTGTCAGGATATTACATTTCTTTCTAAAAGCCAGGTTTGTCTCCATTATATTGATAAATTTTAATTTACAAATGTTGTGTGTTTATAGTCCCAACACATTTAATTTCTTTAATTCTCTTCAAGTTCTTTCAACTTTACTTTCATCCAATGTACTGAAATTTTCTCTGTTAACTGACTGCCCCCTTCACCTCCTCTCATTAAGTTAAAACCTTCATGAATTCTACCTTTTGATTCAGTTACACTTTTCAAATTCTCCTCCAGACTCAATTGGCAGAACCTTCCCAGCCTCCGAATGACACGGGGCAGTTGGCAAAATATGGTGAGATCAGAAAAATGTATTCTCAGTGGTGAGTAAGGAAGTCTGATTTTTCACCCAAAGTTTTGATGGCTGGACAAGAATCTCACTGGTGAACAGGCAAGAGGACTACTTGCACGCATTAACTTGTCATTTATATGTGATCTTGCCTTGTTTACATTGCTATTTACTCAGGCAGTGTGATGGTCCCACATTGAACAATGGCAAGATGCTAATGCTATGCTAGGCATGAGGGGAAGAACAGCACTGCTTTATGCAGGGTTCTTATATGGTATGGCACAAAGGACAGGTAGCCTCTGTAGCTTTATTCTTGTAGCTCTGGTTGGATAGGTGAAGATGTTAAGAGTTACAATTACACTTACTAGATCCAGTTCGAATGAAGTGTCACCCATCATGTGCATTGAGAAGGGGGTTTCTGAGCTGGCAGCAATTGGTCTAGACCACAAGGGAATGTTAAATACAGTAGGGGTGACACAACATGCTGGCTGTCCATCCCTGTACTTGGTGCCCATATAATTACTGAAAGGGGCCAGAGAACTGCAATAGTGCAACAGGCTGTCGCAGGAATAGGAGTCGGAGTTTCATGGGAAGGGGAGTTGGGCTGCAATGGGCAGGGGGTGGTGTCGAAGTGCTGTTGGGAGCGTGGCTAGGGTGTTGTGGGGAGGAAGAGATGGGGGAGGGGAGTCATGGCATTGAGCGGAGGCAAGTTGGGGGGGGAAGGATGAGACAAGGGAAGGGAGGGGAGTCAGAGAGAGGGGGATCGGGCAGGAGGGGAGTTGGGGTGTTGGGGTTTTTTGCGGATTGGTGGGTGCTGGGTGGATAAGGAGCCAAGGGTGCTGCAATGATGGAGCATCTTCATGTTCCACAGCAGCTTCCACGCCTCCTGTGAACAGTCCAACAGAGATTCACATGAAATCTTGTGTAAATCCCAGGCAATCAGATCCAAAATGATAGATCCAGATGGAATCATTAACCTGGGTTCCTCTGGAGGCCATTCAAGTCTAGGGCAGCTTACAGATTTGAGCATGTGCAGCCCTCAATAGTAGGAAAGAACAGAGTTTTAAATTTAAAAACACCATAAAAGACCATGTAGCAGCACACAGGATAATGGATCAGTTTGTTTCATAGCATTTAGTGCTAGGAAAGTTAAAATGTTTAAAAATTGATAAATCCCCTGACCTGGAGAGGCTACAGCCGAGAGTTCTGACGGAGATGGCTGAAGAAATAACAGAGGCGTTGGTTATAATTTTTCAAAAATCACTGGAGTCAGGGAAAGTCCCAGATGTTGTAACCCCCTTGTTCAAGAAAGGATCAAGACAAAAGATGGAAAATTATAGGCCGATTGACCTAACCTCAGTTGTAAGTAAAATTTTAGAATCCGTCGTTAGGGATGGGATTTCTAAATCCTTGGAAGTGCAGGGTCGGATTAGAACAAGTCAGCATGAATTTAGTAAGGGGAGGCAGTGCCTGACAAACCTGTTAGAATTCTTTGGAGAGGCAATAAGTGGGTTAGACCAGGGAAACCCAGTGGATGTTATCTACCTAGATTTCTCAAAGGCCTTTGATAAGGTGCCTCATGGGAGGCTGCTGAGTAAGCTGAGGGCCCATGGTGTTCGAGGTGATCTACTGGCATGGATTGAGGATTGGCTGTGTGACCGAAGGCAGAGAGTTGGGATAAAAGGTTCTTTTTCAGAATAGCAGCTAGTGACAAGTAGTGTCCCACAGGGTTCAGTGTTGGAATCAAAGCTATTCACTTTATATATTAACGGTCTGGATGAGGGGACTGGGGACATTCTGGTGAAGTTCACTGATGATACGAAGTTAGGCGGACAGGCAGATAGTTCTGAGGAAGTGAGGAGGCTGCAGAAAGATTTAGACAGTTTAACAGAGTGGCCCAAGAAATGGCTGATGAAATTCAATGTAAGCAAATGCGAGGTCTCGCACATTGGAAAAAAGAATAGAGGCATGGACTATTTTCTAAACGGTGAGAAAATTCATAAAGCCAAAGTACAAAGGGATCTGGGAATGCTAGTCCAGAATTCCAGGTTGAGTTCGTGGTTAAGAAAGTGAATGTAATGTTGTCATTTATCTCAAGAGGGTTGGAGTGTAAAAGCAGCAATGTGCTACTGAGACTTTATAAGGTATGGCTAGGCCCCATTTGGAATACTGGGTCCAGTTTTGGGCCTCACACCTCAGGAAGGACATAATGGCACTGGAACGTGTCCAGCGGAGATTCACACGGATGATCCTTGAAATGGTAGGTCTAACATATGATGAACGGCTGAGGATCCTGGGATTGTATTCATTAGAGTTTAGAAGGTTGAGGGGTGATCTAATAGAAACTTATAAGATAATGCATGGCTTAGAAAGAGTAGACGCTGGGAATTTGTTTCTGTCAGGCGGGGATACAAAGACCTGTGGGCACAGCCTTAGAATTAGAGGGGGTCAATTTAGGACGGAAATGAGGAGACATTTCTTCAGCCAGAGAGTGGTGGGCCTGTGGAATTCATTGCCACGGAGTGCAATGGAGACCGGGACATTAAATGTCTTCAAGGTAGGGATTGATAAATTCTTAATCTTGCAAGGAATTAAGGATACGGGGAGCATGCGGGTAAGTAGCATTGAAACGCCCATCAGCCATGATTGAATGAGTCGAATGGCCTTACTTCCATTCCTATGTCTTATGGTCTTATGGTCATATTAGCACTTGAGGTGTTGCTTCAGAGCAAATGAAATTCGTTAAAATCTTTTTGTTGCTCAAGATGTGAATGCAGAATCCAATGTGACCCAAGTGTTTTTTCATTTAGATTGCTCTTTTTCCAGATCATGTTTCATTTGACGCAGGTCTATTCAAGTCCATACTATTCATACTTTCCAAATACTGAGAGCTGCAAACCATAGATCAAAACAACTTAGAGCAAGTTGAAATGGATGTAAAACTTTTAAAAATTCTTCAAATATCTGAAATAAAGACACATCGCAAAAATACATTAGGCTTGTTGTAGTAGAATGTCAAAAAATTCTATATTTGATTGTAAACATTTCACTGGAATTGTAAAAAATGAAACATTGATCTTGAACAGAACATATGGAATTAGGCAGAAGGGGAACTGGCTCCAAAAGGTTATAGGTAGTCAATAGTCAGTTATTGTGGTTCCTCATCACAGAAACACAGTGACAGCTTTAGTGGTTTGTAAATGACCTTTTTTAAGGTTGGAAGGAAGTAGAAGCTGGTGGGTTATATTTTAAAAAGAGCATTAAAATCATGTTGCAGGTGCTGAAAATCTGAAATTAAACAGAAAACCATGGAAGTACTCAGCACGTGAGTTAGCATCTGTTGAGTGGGACATTGAGTTAACAAGCAGAATACTTTACTCCTGAATGTGGCGAGGTAAGACACGGTATGGGCATTTAATAAATAAAGGTGGGAGTAATCCTGTCTGATTCCCTGTGCCTTCTTGCCTCTGTTAAAAATTACATTTGGGGTGGATGTTCCATGGTCAACTTTCCTCAGAAGCTGATTAAGGCCATGCCATTGGGTAGGGCTGGTATGCCAACTGAGAGCCACCAAGGTTTCTGAGAGCCCTGGTCCCCTCTCCTTGCAATCTCTCCCCCACACTTGTTCCTCAGGGGATGCTCTTCTGACAAAAAGAAAGTGTGCGTATGTGTGTATGTGTGTGAGTATGCGTATATATGTAGGTGAAAGTGAGCATCTGTCAGTATGTGTATGTGTGTGCATATAGGTTGCAAGTGTGGTGCTGGAAAAACACAACAGGATAGGCACCATCTGAGGAGCAGGAGAATTGATTCTCCTGCACCTTGGATGCTGCCTGTCCTGCTGTGCTTTTACAGCACCACACTCTCGACTCTGATCTCCAGCATCTGTAGTCCTCACTTTCTCCTATGTGTGTGCGTATGCATGCATATGTGCCCTCATGTCTCCGTGTGTATGTGTGTGTGTGTGTAAATTTGTGTATGTATGTGTGTGTGTGTATGCATGCATATGTGTACGTGTGTATGTGCATATATACACATGTACATATGGGCATAGGTATGTGTGTGTGTGTGTCTGTGTGTCTGTGTGTGTGTGCACTTCTTGGACAGTTCAAATTGAAAAACATTTGAAAAGAGTTCAGGAAGAAGCTAAACAACAGTGAGCCCCAAGTTTATTCTGCCTGATGTAATTAAAGAACCCTCGCACTCTTTACCCAGCCAGTATTAGTTCTCCCACTGGGTCAGAAAGACAGAGAGCTTCTGCCAATCAGATGCCAGCTGGATCACTGGGAGCTAAGGCTGGTAATGCCCTAAGCAGCATCTCAATGATTGCTGCTGGATTCCTGGTGCCAGGTGAGTTGAGAGGTGACAGGGGATGGGTTGCTCGAGAGGTGTAGGGATTCAGGATGGGGGGGGGGGGGGGTTGGAGGCAATTGCAGAGTATGGTTTTCATTAACCCCTCGCCCACCTTACCTGATGCTGGGTCCCTCACTGAATACCTGTCAGTGAAGGACTCTCTGCTGTGCTTTTCCAGCACCACACAGGCAGGAGGCATAGGAGACCCCTGAAAATTCTGTTAAATTCCTGGCCACTAAATTCTGATGGAATCAGGGATAACAAATGTAAAATAGCTCAATAATGAGACTAACTGATATCCTGTGGCCAGCGGCTGAGATTCCATTTCAAGCCCCAACTGAACTGGGGACAGTTTTCTTGAAGCTAGGAATTAGTTGGCAGTAATCTGCTTGGCTCTCAGACCTGTCTCACCATCATAGCCACTCGGGGGGGCTCAATTAAATCTTGCACCATGCTTTTATATGGTCTCACTGAGGGGCAGCATAGAGCTAGCAGTGGCAGCTCAAGAGTAGATCTTTTGGAATTTCCAGAGGTAACAGTGACAGAGAAGGAACAGATGTCATTTCATGTTTACGGCTAGATAGATTAAAGTGACACCAGTTCCACCCAACTGGATGATGTAAGTGAGGTGGTAGATGAGGATGGAGTCATTAACTTTATTAAAGACTGCAGATAAATTGGAAAAGACCAGGAGAGGTAGTTACACAGTATGTCATTTTGGGCCATTTCAGGACTGTGGGAGGGCTGTTGGAAAAATGACTGGGCATAGATTCAAACACAAAGTTCTGGCAATATGGATATGGATTTTGGTGGCCACAGTCCTTTGCAAAGGACTTTGCAAAGTAATGTTGGAGAAAAGGAGTGCAAATTTGCAAGGATAGACAGTTTTTTTTTTCAAGAGATATAGTTTTTTTTTCGAAAAGGACACCATGATGGCAGATATGAAGGGGAGGCATCAGTATTGTGCTTGGAGAGAGCCATTAACAACATCAACTGACATGGTGGCAAGGAAGAGAAGTTAGGAAGACACCAGTTTGGTGTGAGAGGATTCTAAATTTTAGGTTTTTCTGCAATGTACTATTGCTGCATTTAAGTTGACAGGAATTAACCAAGATACAAATACCTAAGCATTGGAAGAAATAAATGCTATCTGCTGAACATCACGTTTATTAATTACTACATGATACAGTGTTCCAATCCAAAAATAGCAAAAGTGGATACATTCTAGAAGCGTTCAGGAACTTGTGTCAATGTTAAATTACAAATGCCCAGAAAAGATTGTAATATCTGTTAAAGGATGGACTCTACCAAATATCTCCCTGTGTTAGGTGGAAGTGCACCCATGCAGCATGAAGGAAATGAGTAACCTGTTCACTAGGTTTCCCTTTAAAATACAGTGTGTTGAAATAATCAGGGTTTGTGCTACAAAGAAAGATAGCAGAACCATGAATTGTGATGTGTAAATCAAGAGCTGTTACAAGTAGATAAACTGAACTAAATACTTACGTCTTTGACAGTGTGTAATTTTCCATGCTGAATCCCAAAACACACAAAGTTCCACCATCGAGATGCCAAGTCAGAAAACATAAAGAGGTTTTAATTTTAGATGCTTAAAGGTCAGATCCAATCTGATCTAAAAAGGCAAAATTGATAATCTCTCTCCAAAATAAATTCTTATGCATTTAGCCATTTTAGGAAGGAATTACTTTTACAAAGCCCAGTTGTTAAGATAGTATCTCTACGTAGCAGATTTAACTTTTACACTTTTGCAAGTCTGCCAGTGTCAAACTGCAAAAAGGTAAATCACACTTTAAAAGTTTAATTCATTCAAATGCCTGAATTTCTATTGAATCAAGAATTTTGTTTTGAATTGAGTTTTGTTATATTGAGCGATGGGTGTCTTACATACAAACTAAATGGTATAGCCACTATGGCCCTGATGCTTCAGGTCAGAGTTCAATCCTTGGCTGGTTGCCTGCAACTTTGGGAAAATGTTCAAAACAAAAGTAGTCAGGTCCTGAGGCAGTAGTGTAGACCAGACACCAGTCCATTTATGGCTTACCCCATCCTCCTATTAATTGTGGGTCCCCAGCTATAGCTTCTAGCAGAAATGCAAACATATAACTTTATCTAATCTGATTGGCATGAAAATCGGCAGTCATGTGCCAAACCCAGTGGAAAAAGTGGATCATTGTTCTATGTTTCAATTAACATATTTATGAGAAACCTAGGCTGTAATCTACTGTGTCCTAAATTAATGTTTATAGAGCAGGTCATGGAATCAAATTCAACATTTGACTAAATATCAGATGAAAGTACAACAGCATGTAAATGTATTTCTATGAATAACAGCATTGCAAGTAGCCTTGTTGAAATATCACCTGCCATACAATTGCTATTGATTATAAAATTTAGTGAAAGGCCAAAATATTGCATGAATAGACTGGTTCATCAAGCCCAAAATTCTGTAAAATTGATTGTTGAACTCTATCCCTCTTATTGCACCCTTAAAATGATAGTTCAGCCATAAACATTCCACTGTCACCAGAGGTAAACACCCAAAAGAGATCCAGCAGCACGCCTTTACCTTCAGAACACCATAGGAGCCATTTGTGACTCATGATGTAGCCGATCTGGTTCTGTTCCCAAGTGAAAGTGTCTCCAGCTTCTTTTTGGGGACCGTTGATTAATAAATTTGGCATACAGCCCTATTCCATTGGTTAAGTGCCCATGATATATTTTGTTAGATGTGTACTATTTTACATTTCTCACTGACAAATTTAATTTGCATTTGGAGTACCCAATTGTTTTATTGATCAAACTTCTTAGCAAGTAGTTCCATTTTCTATTGCGTATTTGCCAAGTGGCGTAATTCAAGGAGACAGACATGTTTCTACTGCATTATTGTCTGTACACTAATGAAAGGGAGCACCACTAGGTCAATATCCACTTAACAATACCACACAGAAATGATAGTTTTATTAGTTGTTCAGATATGAACTTTGCCAAATCAGAAATTCTTATCTCCCAATTTGTGTGGTCAACAAGCTACATTCAGTTTGGATATTCCAGTCTGCTATTTGGACTGGATGGACATGGGCCAAAATTAAAACAGAAGTTCTTGGAAAAACTCAGCAGGTCTGGCAGCATCTACGAAGAGAAATCAAAGTTTACATTTCAATGTCCAGTGACCTTCCTCCTCACCAGGCCTGAAATGTTAACTTTGATTTCTCTTGACAGATGCTGCCAGACTTGCTGAGCTTTTCCAGCAACTTCTGTTTTTGTTTCTGATTTACAGCATCCACAGTTCTTTCAGTTTATATGGGTCAAAATACTTGCCTCTGTAAAAAATAAAATCAACATTTTATCCTCTTTCTGATAATATGGATATAAAAGTCAACTTTGACAGGGCCAGAATAAAAAAATGATACCAGTTTGTCTCTCTGTTTTACAACTCAGCTGTGTTTCCTTTGAAAAATAGCATTTTACGTAATTGGCAATGATCCACTGCTGCCCAGTTTTTTTTGACATGCCAAAGTTGAATTTTACTGCCAAATTTATCATGATTACTCTTCCATGCTCCCATTTTGTTCCTAGATTTCTAATGATGTTAGTTTAACTGAAAAACAAAAACTGGAAAACTTCAATAAAAGATTTCGAAACTTTCTAATAGACATTGCCAGGATGAGTCAAAGTAAGATGGTTGCCACTTGATGAGTAACCTCTTTGTTGACCTTAGAACATAATTACACAAGTCAAGTAAGTTCACATAATAAAGGGTAGACAGCCCTGAATCAAGTGAGTCCTCTATTTCTCCATTGGAGTCTATAAGTCCCTTCTCAGAACATATAAACAGAATTTTACAAGATTTGTCTCCTGGATTATATGTATAAATATTCTCATTTGTCAACAAATCCATGAATTATAACTCAATATGAACTTTCTTCACTTCTAATGTAAACTAACTTCTAGATTGAGCAAAATAAATAACATCCGCCACATAACATACATTTCAAATCAACTTTATCAAACAAACAATCCCATCTTTTGAGAAAAGTTAACTAATTACACTTGTGCGTTTCCTTAGTATCTGACTTCCCAGTGCTTTTGCTTGTCCTGGTGTTCCAGACCGTGCTCCCCCAATGGCTGTAATATGTCTGGTGAGATGCTGTTGACTGTCACTGCTGGTGACTACAATAACTTGTAGACTGACCTCAAGAGTAGTTCAAAATTGACATTTTGACATGGATGGCAGAGCGTGATGGCAATAGCAAGGCACTGGAAGAGTGGCAGTGGCGAGAGGATGCTGAAGTGATTGCTCCTACTCTCAGGAATCTTAACAATTTGCTGTGGGACTATGAAGGGGCACTGTTAGATCCTTCAGCCAAAGAGGCACAAATGTGGAATAGGTTGACCACTGTCTCCACACTGGGGAGGACGGGCTTGGGGTCTTCCTGAAAAACTGTGCCAAGTTGGTGCTCGACACCCCTCTGCTCATTAACAATGACCAGCAACTTTTTTGCCAATGCATTAAACATTTCCATGTTCGTGACCATCAGCCTTTTACTAGTATGACTCCCGATCAAAATCCTGATCTGAGTCTCCTGCCAGAGGATATGTGTGTGTGCTTTCCCTCCAGCAAGCTGGACCCTGCTGTGCCCTTTCCCCCTTCCCTAAATGCAGGCCAATCATGTCTAGTGTCTTACCATGTCCACATATTACTTCTATGCGTCAGTCAGAGCCACTCTAATGATGGTGAATGCTGTCTTCTCCATCAGAGTGAGCACATGCAGTTGTACCTGCGAGTGTGCTACAATACGTTTGGGTGAAGTGTCTCTCCTGATTGAAGACTGGCAGTATGTGCAGGCTGGTGTGTGACTTACAGCAGCGCTTGATGTGAAGGTAAGGGTACAGTCTTAGAGTAAAGGGAAGACCCCTTAGAATGGAGATAAGAAGAAACTTCTTTCACCAAAGAGTGGTGAATCTGTGGAATTCATTGCCACAGAAGGCTGTGGAGGCCAGGTCATTGAGTATATCTAAGACAGAGATAGGTAAGTTCTTGATTGCCAAGGGGATCAAAGATGATGGGGAGAAAGGCGGAAAATTGGGTTGGAAAGCCTATCAGCCATGATATAATGGCAGAGCAGACTCAATGGGCTGAATGGTCTAATTTCTGTTCTAATGGTCTTATGGAGCTTTCTAAAATGTATTCTTTCATGGGATGCAAACAAGATCATCATTTGTTGCCCATCCCTGATTGCCCTTGTACTGAGTGGCTTGCTGGAGCCATTTTTGAGTACATTTAAGAGTCAAACATGTTTACTGTGGGTCTGGTGTCACGTATAGGCTAGACCATGGCAAATGGTGCAAGGATGGCAGGTTTCATTTCCTATGGACATTGGTGAATAATTTTTATTATGACAATGAATGATGGTTTCATGGTGTCATTACTGAGTAAAACACTGCTTAACATGGACAGGGAAACTGGAATGGAATGGTTCTGCTCACAACATGTTTCAACCTTTAACTCAAAAAAGCACTCGGTACTGTAATGAAGACATTATTTTCATTTTCTATGCAGTAAAGTTCAAAATTCAGAGGGTCTTTTTGAAGTGAAATCTTACTTCGCTATTTTATCTATTTTATCATTTGCAATATCCTCTGGATCCCCTCAGTCATTATTTACTATTCCTGGGCTGCTTGCACACAATTTTTAAAAAAATCAATCATGAACATGGGTGTCACTGACTGGGCCAGCATTTATCACCCAGCCTGAGTTTCCCTTAAGAACAGAGTGGTGAGTTGCCTTCTTCAACTGCTGCAGTCTACTTGGTATAGATACACCCACAATACTGTGATGAGGTATACAGGATCGCCATCAGATGACTGACTCATCCAGCAATCAGACTTCCTTCCTGTGGCAAACTTGGCCTCTAGTCAATGCTGGAATCAAAAATGATTGTTTGGAAAACAAAATTGTTTTCATCAGGACTCAATTAAATTTGATACAGTTAGCACCAGGCAGTAATCACTAACATACCAAAGAAGATGATGATTCAAAAGACCAGCATGTGGAGCTCTACAGTGCCAAGTCTTTAATTCTCTACACACTGAGGTACTGAGAGATCTGTTTCCAGACCTACATTATACTACCCGTGCAGTTATCTGACTGATGAACACTTCAACAACCACAAAAGCTTGCATGTAATTTGGGCCTTTAATGCAATAAGATATCCCAAGGCACTACTCAAATGCACAGGTGGCAAATCACTGATTGTCGTGATCTATCTACTCTGCAAAATTCCGGCAGTCTTTCATGCTTATGTGAACACCCTTTTCAAAATGGCATTGGCAGAGTATTCACCAGAAATGTGCCATGGTTTCAATTGTGGAACTACAATGGCACATAATGCAGTAGAGACTAAGGAGCTTAAGTTTGTGACAAAAACATTCAGAAAACATTACTGTGTAGAACTAAGAAACAGGTTAACTTAGGTTTCATAATCTCCATCTGATTGCTACACTGCCTTGTTACAGGGAAATTCCAGCAGTATTTAGTCAAATATTGAGAAGTTTATAATTTACAAATCATTTAATGAATTCTTGCTATCTGATTTCAGACAGACTGGTGTGCAAGTCATTCTCATGAATAGCAAAACATTATCTATGAGTGTATATAGAAACAATAAAATTCTTATTTTCAGCTGCATTGCGAGAAAGCATTCATGCAAAGTTACACCAATTAATCTGGGTTACTGGTTATACTCATACAACTGGTTTACAGTATCGAGGCCTTGTCTTATTTTTCAATAAGGCCAGATAAAGGAAGGTTTTAGCCATCCGAGCAAACAAACATTGGCCTGTAAAGAGGAGCTAAGTATCAGAGGAGGAAATAAAAGTCCCAAAGGAGTATTGGTTGATATCTCATAACAGTGAGATACTGGTGGCAAGTTTAACCTGAGGGTCACCAGACTTTAGGCATGGAGATATTAGTAGATAGCAGAAGTGAATGCTGTTGACATTACTCTGCACCTCAAATTAGCCATCCAACCAAGTGAGCTGAGGATAAACTGAACAAGGCAAGAATACACAGTTAACAAATGTAATGCTCTTGAACTTTTCATTTTCTTCTCTTCACTCTGATAGCTGGACACCAGTTTGAATTTTTCCACAGGATAAGCAAATAGTTCAAATAGTTCATGGTTTATCCATGGGTCACCTCACATAAAATTCATAAATTAATTTAATTCATTCCATATTGATCTATAGTAACATTTTTAAGGTTGGTCACTGTTATCTCACAGCTGCCTTCCAGCAGCTATATTGTTAGGGCAGATTGAAGTGTGAGTTTCAATTCCTCAATAATTGTACACAGAAAAAGGAAAGAGATCTTTCATTTAAACAGCGGGTTTCAGTCCTCAGAATGATTGCGACCATCTCTTTGCTAATTAAGTACTTTTATACTGTGGTCATTTTATTTTGTCGGTAAATGGAATAATCTAGAACAAAGCTCCAAGTTGCTTTACTTCAATCAGAGGTGGTTTTTCTCTTTTGTGGCATGTCGTGGAATTGAATCACTTTAATAAGTCATTTGAGATTCTTCCATCTGTCTGAATAACTGCTCAGTTTCAAAACAGAATTTTCTCACATAGCTTAATATTGAACATGACACATTGACTTGAGACTAAGATAACAGAATGTGGTGAAAATGAATTTAAGAGATAAAGGAGTTATGAATGGAAAATGGAGAAACGGCGCTGGGTCAAATTTAATTGCATTATGTAAGTATCTTGATGAATATGAGTTAATACTAGCTCATCTGTTTTTAGCAGCATTGTGGCATTTCCATTCAACTTTATTCAGTGCCATATCATTGAGATCTAATATTAGTGGAGCACAGAGCTATACTGATCGCATCTTTCATACAGCTGTTTAATCATTCTTTAATAGCAGTATTAGTATGTAAAGATTACAGATTGTGCACTGTATAAAGATAACTGCAAAGTGAACAAACATGAAATGTAACAGAGAAATTCAGGCAAAGAAAGAGGGGGGAAAGATGAACTCTTTTGCAGTAAAATCTTGCATTATATTCAGGGTTTCAAGATGGCACCGGAACTTGGTGCCACTTTGCATCTTGCAGGTGAAAAACCGTCAACTGTCTATGTGAGTTTGCACATTCTCCCCGTATCTGTGCGGGTTTCCTCCGGATGCTCTGGTTTCCTCCCACAGTCCAAAGATGTGCAGGTTAGATGGATTGGTCACGTTTAATTCCCCACAGTGTCGAGGAATGTGCAGGCTAGGTGGATTAACCATCAGAAATGCAGGATTACAGGGATAGGGGTGGGCGGTGGTTTGGGTCTGGGTGGGTTGTTCTTCAGAGGGTAGGGACTTGATGGGCTGAATGGCCTGCTTTCACACTGTAGGGATTGTATGAAAACACTTCATTGTAATTTTATATACATGTGACAATAAATCTAAATCTAAATAGAAAGGGAAACATTAAGTTACCTTGGCAAATTAAAGCGATAACTTGTACCTGATAAAGTTGTAAAAATGATAAAATAGAGCCAAAGTGATCAAGAGCGAAGACTGCCAGTCATTGTACATTCCCATATGGTCTGCGGGTGTAATGACCTTAAAACAGGTTTCTATAAGATAGGCAACAACCTTAATTTGGTTTCTAATACTTCTAGATAATTGTGTATGGTGTTAAGGAAAAAGGACTTGTATTTTTAATAATGCTTTATCATTTCATCATGATATACCAAAGTGCTTATTAGAATTGCCACGGTGTTTCCAACCTAACAGTCCAAGATCTCTGAAATTATTTAGATTTTTTCTTACACTTAAGCAGTGGATTTTTGGAGACAAGGGGTAACCACTTCACAATATTGGTTAGTGATATTAGTCAGAAGACTGAGCAATGAAGTGTAACAGTGTCACTATGAAATCCACCAGATCTGTTATTGAACAAGGCATTGGTATGCTGAAAATATTTGGTTTGAGTGCAGCATTCAGTATACATCGGCCAGGGTACCCAGAATGATCATGGTGTGTTGTAAAATGCTCAACATTGCAAAACAACAAGATTTGGACCGAAGGCAAAGGTTTAGATCACACTTGGATGATTCAGATAGGAAGGAGGACTATGATAACAAAGGGGTGGAGCCCAATATGTCAATGGAACCAATCATTCTTATGGAGACAGAAGGTGAATATCAGCTCCTCCAGCTCCAAGAGAATACTATCCTCCTTCCCCTGCTCTCTAAGTTGAACTAAACATTTGGGTCCTATAGCACCCCAATTTCCATGAACTTAAGGGGCTCCTACATGGTTCAGATGAATGCCTCGGTCATCCATGAGAAATCCAGAGGCAGTATGGTGGTCAGCAGAGACCAAACAAGAATAGGACCACTGCAGTTTTAATGGCCCTGTTTTCATCAGGCAGGAGAAAATAAAATCTCCAATCATCCATCCCTGGAGATTTACTTGTTTTCAGCACACCTATCAGAAAGATGTTGTGAAACTTGAAAGGGTCAGAAAAGATTTACAAGGGTGTTGCCAGTGTTGGAGGATTTGAGCTATAGGGAGAGGCTGAATAGGCTGGGGCTATTTTCCTTGGAGCATCGAAGGCTGAGGAGTGACTTCATAGAGATTTCTAAAATCATGAGGGGTATAGACAGGGTAAAAAGACAAAGTCTTTTCCCTGGAATGGGGGACTTCAGAACTAGAGGTCTTAGGTTTAGAGTGAGAGGGGAAAGATATAAAAGAAACCTAAGGGGCAACTTTTTCACACAGATGGTGGTACCTGTATGAAATGAGCTGCCAGAGGAAGTGGTGGAGGCTGGTACAATTGCAACATTTAAGAGGCATTTGGATGGGTATGAGTAGGATGGGTTTGGAGGGATATGGGCCGGGTGCTGGCAGGTCGGACTAGATTGGGTTGGGATATCTGTTCAGCATGGATGGGTTGGACCGAAGGGCCTATTTCCATGCTGTACATCTCTATGACTCTTTGACTTTATTTACCTTGTCTTGTCATGGCAGTTCATTTGTAACATAATCATTGATTTTACGGAGTGCATCGTTGGCTGGAGAGGACACTTTGCTCAAGTACTTTTGATCTTTTATATGCTCATGTCTGCTCATTGTGTTCTCATCAACATTAACTTTGGCACCAAACAGCACTGCACAGGATCAAAAAACTTTGAAATTCTTCCAGAGTCTCCATGAGGGACTACAAGGGAGGCTTGAAAGCAGCAGAAAGGAATCCCCACATGCAATAATTTGACTTCCTAGTGGTTCAATTGACACAACCTAGAAAATAAAGTTAATTTTTCTTGACTGAACAGGGATATAGGTTCTGGTCTTGCATGTGTAGCAATTCTTCCTCTTCCATCAGTTAAGACAAATCCAGGAAAATATTGTTCAACTGGTTCCTGTGGAACATAAAACTAGGTCAATAAGTGTTCACATCTGACCGGCAGTTGGCATTAATATTAGCACTATATTTTTTACTTAAGCAAGAAAATATTAAGATCATATTCTGCATATGTAGATATTTTTCTGTGTTGGCAGTACTTAAAGTTATAATAGCAGCAACCACAAACAGTTCTCACAGAAGTCCAAGATATTCTTCAGTGGATTCCAGCGTAAAGTACATGGAATCAAATAGAGATTTGAATGGGAGGTTCTGCAGCCACTGAGGATTGCAAGCCAAAGAGTCTCCTCAGTTTGAACTAAGTGATTTCCTGCAAAAAAATGAACAATAGAAATATACTTCTCCTCCAAAGTTACAAATTATGAGTGAGGCTACATAGCTAATGAGGCAGAAAACCCAATCCGTCCAATATTAGATTTTATGAATGTTAGATACTGTAGCCTAAATTTATGGGAAATGATGTGTTCTTTCCAACTGAAAATAGTCATTTACAACATAAATGATTAAGTATATGAAGAATGCTGATGATTACAGTTGATCATTTAAGAAATAAGAATTAACTAAAGAAAAGTCTCTGCCAAATACTATTGTTTCCATGCCAGTTTTCTACGAATTAAGCTTGCAGTTGTATTCTGCTTGTGGGCTGGGACCAGTAGCTAGTTGACTGTGAATCACTATAACACCAGTCTGTAGTTACATTTCAGACCTTCTGTTGCTGTGAATTACAGTGCAGACCATCGAAGAAATTTCTGCACATCCAACAATCATTTGATAAGGAGATATAGCAGAAAGCATTCATCTTGCTCTTCTGAAAACATAATGGTCAAGAAATTAGATTAGATTACTTACAGTGTGGAAACAGGCCCTTCGGCCCAACAAGTCCACACCGACCTTCTGAAGAGCAACCCACCCAGACCCATCCCCCTACATTCACCCCTTCACCTAACACTATGGGCAATTTAGCATGGCCAATTCACCTAACCTGCACATTTTTTTTTGGACTGTGGGAGGAAACCCCTGCAGACACGGGAAGAATGTGCAAACTCCACACAGACAGTTGCCTGAGTCAGAGATTTGAACCCGGGTCTCTGGCACTGTGAGGCAGCAGTGCTAACCATTGTGCCACCGTGCTGCCCCAATAAAATAAAATGTTTGCATTGAAATGATGGCTTATCATTTCCTCAGGATGTCTCAAAATACCTTATAATTACTGAGGCAGCCATATTACAAACAGCAGGGTCCAGTTATAGGAAATGAATGTTTGACCATATACATTGGTTCAAGAGAGCAACTTTGACCACCACCATATTTTACATCCACTGGGCAGGTCAAAGTGGATGCATTTTAACATCTCATTTGGAAGATGGCTCCTCACACAGCACATGATTCTTTCTGTACTTTATTGAAACCTGAATAATAAGTTAATAGAATGTCTAGACTGAACACTCTCTAAAAGTAGCTTCACTCCATTGAAATTGTATTGAAAATGGTGCTATTCCCAAGGAATGGGAGACTGTCTCATGGATGGACCTGACCTTGCATCTTGCCAGAACATAAATGTTTACAGTCATGTTTTCAGCAATACACAGTTAAAACTACTTCCCATCTATAGAATAACGAAAAATTTTCATTATCCTCCATTTGCAAATTCTATTTAGTGGAGTGTAATGGTTATTAAATAAAACCCTCTTTACATCTTGAATTGTTAACTTATTCATGTCAGTGAAATGATACAGCACAGTATGTTTCTTCGATTCCCATGACACTACTAAAGTGATTCTCCATTTTCCTCTGTTGTATTATAATAATCATAGCTAAACAATACCCTTCAACTCATTCAGTTCATCAGCCATGAAATTTGGTTGGACAATTCTATCAGCTATTCTGACATTTAGCCACGTACAACCAGTAACCAAGGGTGCAGTCTGACCATTTCATTTGCTTCTGCTATTTATCACTGTCCACATCTCATTTTGCTTAGTTGAGTAAATTGTTCATTTGATTGATTCCAAAGTTTGTTCCAAGACAAATGATAACTTTGATTAATCCTCGGAAGAATTAGCATGCAGGCATACTTGGCAAGTTTAAGTGTTATGCAATAGGGTTCCCATGATAGCCCACTAGATAAATCCATCACACAAGATGGCACAAAGCCAGGAAAACCACAAAGACCAAAGTTCAATCTCTGGTCTTCATTGAATTGGTCAATTTTGGTCAGGGCAATATGCAACAATTGGCCTTGATTTGTCAAGTAATAAAGAGAGCCACAATTCTTATTCATGTGCCGTGTCTCACAGCACCTGATAATAAAAGATCACTGGTTCCCCATGGTACTTTAAAATGCATTGGAAGATGAAACATGAAGCTTATATTGTCCATGGGTTCTCAGATCATCCCCCAAATAGATTCTAAAGTATATTTCGTGTATTTTCTGTTCTGATGAAAGGTCACTGACCTTCGATGTTAATTCTGTTTCTCTCACAGGTGCTGCCTGACTTGCAGAGTATTTCCACCATTTGCTGACTTTATTAAAGGAACCCAGTGAATAGCTGTAGAGCATTCTGAAACAATGAACAGAACAGGCAGAAATCATGGTCCACTGAAAGCCACTGGCATTGATAGGAAAAGGTCTTACAAGTAATATTTCAGAACTTGGAAAAATGTAAAGATCTAAATATGGAAGCTGGGAATCTCTGGATTATTCTCATGCTGCTGAGTATAGAAAGTTGATACAGTGCAGCTAAAATTGTGGGTGAACAAGGGATCTAACTGGAAGGGCTTCAGGTTGTTGAGTGGTTAGAACCAGTTTTGATGCAGAAGGAGCTGTGCAGACCTGATGAATTTGCATTTGTACAGGGCTAGGACCAATGTTCCTATGGTGGGTGGGGGGGAGGAGGGGGGAGGGCAAGCAGGAGGGTCTCAGTTAAATTGTTGGGAAAAAGAACCAGGACAAAGCAGAAGAAAGGAGAGCCAAGATGCAAAGATCATAAGGATTGACAAACACCAAGAGAATGGAGAATTGTGTAGAAATAGGAGGGGAAAAAAGTCAGAGCAGATTAGTATGGTGCTCAAGCGTGTTTGCCCAAATAGAGGAATGGCTTAAATGAGGTTGATGGGCTGCAGGCTAAGTTGCCACATGGAGGTGATATTATAACTATAGCAGATACCTTATTTAAACATGGATTGGAAATGAAAATAATACTAAAGTAAAAATCTGTCCACAAAAATGAACCGTGTGTTTCTAGTTGTCTGCAACTTCAACACACCACTGTGTTCCCTAGCCAATATTTCTGTGTTGGGTCCAATGCAGTCAGTACTCCAGTGAGGCTTACTGGAAGCTGGAAGAAGAATGGCTTATATCTACTTGGGAACCTTCCAGCCCTCAGGATCCAAAATCAAGTGCAATAATATTAGGGTCTGAGCATCTTCTTCCATGTCCTTTACCCACCCTCACACCCTGGGTCACATGAAGGCCGTCAGAGAGGCCACAAGGTCACCAGGTCACCAGGGAGCAGCGGAGCCTGTCAGGATATGTGAGTAATACAGTAGAAATTACTTACTTTTAGCTCAAGCGTTGTTCAGTTCTGGAGGCAGTTGGAGAGGTCACAAGTTTACATATTCAGGCAGTTGCTTTACCCGAAACACTCCCACCCATCCTCCCCCTCTAACCAAAGGAAAAGCTCTTTGCATCAGTTAGTATGGTGTCAATTGTTTTCTTTCGTGTTCCATTCTTTTCAGCGGTCTATTTAGGAACTTGGAATAATGGGAATGGATGTTATGGCAGTTGAATGTTCCTTCTGCAGTATGTGAGAGGCAAGGGCCATCTCCACTGTCCCTGCTGACTTCATTTGTGGGAAATGTGCCCAACTCCAGCTCCTCAGGAACCGTGTTAGAGAACTAGAGCTGGAACTGGAAGGACTTTGGATCATTCAGGAGGCAAAGGGATTATTGAGAAGAGTTATAGGGAGGTAGTTACTCCACAGCCATGTGAAGAAGATAGATGGGTTAACGTCAGGGGTAGGAAAGGGAATCGACAGGCAGTGCAGGGATCTCCTGTGGTACTTCCCCTCAACAATGAGTGTGCCTTTTTGGATACTGTCGCGGGGATGACTTACCAGGGGTAAGCAATGGGGCACAGGTCTCTGGCACAGAGACTGTCCTTGTTGCTCAGAGGGGAAAGGGGAAGAGGAGCAGAGCTTTAGTCATTGGGGATTCTATAGTTAAAGGGTCGGATAGGAGGTTCTGTGGGAATGAGAGAGACTCACGGTCGGCGTGATGCCTCCCAGTTGCCAGGGTTCGTGATGTCTCTGATTGTGTCTTTGGGATCCTTGAGGGGGAGGGGGAGCAGCCTCAAGTCATAGTTCACATAGGCATCAATGACATAGGTAGGAAGAAAGGTAGGGATCGAAGGCAGAAATTCAGGGAGCTAGGATGGAAGCTTAGAGCTAGAACATACAGAATTGTTATCTCTGGTGTGTTGCCTGTGCCATGTGCTAGTGAGGCAAGGAACAGGGAGAGAGCAGAGCTGAAACATGGCTATAAGGATGGTGCAAGAGGGAGGGAGTCAGATTCTTGGATAATTGGAGCTCTTTCTGGGGAAGATAGGATCTCTACCAACAGGATGGCCTTCACCTGAACCAGAGGGGTACCTGGGGGGGACATTTGCTAATGCTCTTTGGGGGAAGTTAAACTAATGCAGCAGGGGGATGGGAACCTGAATTGTAGTTCCAGAGTACAGGAGGTTGAGGGTAGTGAGGTCAGGGCTAGGTTTACAAGGTTGCAAGAGGGCACCAGCAATCGGGATGTTGGTTTGAAATGTTTGTACTTCAATGCCAGGAGCATCTGGAATAAGATGGGTGAACTTGCAGCTTGGGTTAGTACCTAAGATTTCAATGTAGTGGCCATTTCAGAGACATGGCTAAAGGAGGGACAGGAATGGTTGTTGCAGATTCTGGGATTTGGATGGTTCAGCAAGAACAGAGAGGATGGTAAAAAGTGGGGGTGTAGCACTGTTAATCAAGGGTAGTATTACAGCAACTGAGATAACGTTTGAGGACTCATTCACTGAGGTAGTTTGGGCTGAGGTTAGAAACAGGAAAGGAGAGGTCGCCTTGTTGAGAGTTTTCTATAGGCCTCCAAATTGTTCCAAGGATGTAGAGGAAAGGACAGCAAAGATGATTCTCGATAGGAGCGAGAGTAACAGGGTAATTGTTATTGGGGACTTTAACTTCCCTAATATTGACTGGGAATACTATAGTTCAGGTAGGAGGGTTTTCTGACACAGTATGTAGACAGGCCAACAAAGGGCGATGCCATATTGGATTTGGTACTGGATAATGAAACAGGCCAGGTGTTGGATTTGGAGGTAGGTGAGCACTTTGGCAATAATGACCATAATTCGGTTATCTTTACAATAGCAATGGGCAGGGATAGGTATATACCACAGGGAAAGAGGTATAACGGGGGGAAAGGCAGGTATGATGTGATTAGACAAGATTTAAGATGCAAAGGATGGGGAAAGAAACTGCACGGGATGAACACACTTGAAATGTGGAGCTTATTCAAGGAACAGCTATTCCTTGAGGCAGGGAGGTAGTTGTTGAGAGAGGGAGCCATGGTTTACTAAAGAAGTTGAAGCTCTTGTCAAGAGAAAGAAGAAGGCTTATATGAGGATGAGGTGTGAAGGCTCAGTTAGGGGACTTGAGAGTTATAAGTTAGCCAGAAAAGATCGAAAGAGAGGGCTGAGAAGAGCCAGGAGGGAACATGAGAAGTTGTTGGCGGATAGGATCAGAGAAAACCCAAAGGCCTTCAATAGGTATATCAGGAATAAAAGAATGATGAGAGTAAGATTGGGGCCAATCAAAAACCATACTGGGATGTTGTGAGTGGAATTTGAGGACATAGGAGGAGTGCTTAATGAATACTTTTTGTCAGTATTCACATTGGAAAAGGGCAATGTTAATGAGAATATGGAGATATAGGCTACAAGATTAAACAGGATTGTGGTTGACAAAGAGGAGATTTTGGCTGAAAATGTGTTGCTGGAAAGGCGTAACAGGTCAGGCAGCATCCAAGGAACAGGAGAATCGACGTTTTGGGCATAAGCCCTTCTTCAGGAATGAGGAATGTGTGTCCAGCAAGCTAAGATAAAAGGTAGGGAGGAGTGACTTGGGGGAGGGGCGTTGGAAATGCGATAGGTGGAAGGAGGTCAAGGTGAGGGTGATAGGCCGGAGTGGGGTGGGGGCAGAGAGGTCAGGAAGAAGATTGCAGGTTAGGAAGATGGTGCTGAGTTCGAGGGATTTGACTGAGACAAGGTGGAGGGAGAGGAAATGAGGAAACTGGAGAAATCTGAATTCATCCCTTGTGATTGGAGGGTTCCTAGGCGGAAGATGAGGCGCTCTTCCTCCAACCGTCGTGTTGCTATGGTCTGGCGATGGAGGAGTCCAAGGACCTGCATGTCCTTGGTGGAGTGGAAGGGGGAGTTGTAGTGTTGAGCCACGGGGCGGTTGGGTAGCAATTTTGAAAGATTTGAAAATAAGTAAGACCTCTGGACTGGATGGGATTTATCCTTGGATTCTCTGGGAAGTCAGAAAGGAGATTACAGAGCCTTTGGTTTGATCTTTATGTCATCATTGTTGACAGGAGTAGTGCCAGAAGACTGGAGGAGAGCAAATGTTATTCTCTTGTTTAAGAAGGGAAGTAAGGACAACCCTGGTAATTATAGGCCAGTGAGCCTTATTTTGGTTGTGGGTAAGGTGTTGGAAAAGATTATAAAAGATAGGATTTGTAACCATCTGGAAAGGAATAATTTCATTAGGGACAGTCAACACGGTTTTGTGAAGAGTAGATCGTGCCTCACTAACCTTATTGAGTTCTTTGAGAAGTTGACAAAACAGGTGGATGAAGGTAAAGCAGTTGATGTGGTCTATATGGACTTCAGTAAGTCGTTTGATAAGGTTCCACATGATAGGTTATTGCATAAAATAAGAAGTTTTAGGATTGAAGGTGATTTAGCAGTTTGGATCAGAAATTGGCGAGCTGAAAGAAGACAGAGGGTGGTGTTGATGGGAAATATTCATCCTGGAGCTTAGTTGCCAATGGTATGCCACAAGGGTCTATTTTGGGGCAACTGATGTTTGTCATTTCTGGATGTGGGCGTAGAAGGATGGGTTAGTAAATTTGTGGATGACACTCAGGTAGGCAGAGCTGTGGATAGTGACGAAGGGTGTTGTGGGTTACAGAGGGACATAGATAAGCTGCAAAGCTGGGCTGAGAAGTGGCAAATTGAATTTAACGCGGAAAAGTGTGAGGTAGTTCACTTCAGAAGAAGTAACAGGAATGCAGAGTACTAGGCTAATGGTAAAATTCTTGACAGTATGGATGAACAGAGAGATCTTGGCGTCCAGGTGCATAAATCTCTGGAAGTTCCAACCCAGGTTGATAGGGTTGTTAAGAAGGCATATGGTGTGTTGGAGTTTATTGGTAGGGGGATAGAAATTCAGAGCTATGATGTCATGCTTCAGCTGTACAAGACACTGGTACGGCCGCACCTGCAGTATTGCGTACAGTTCTGGTCACCACATTATAGGAAAAATGTGAAAGCTTTGGAATAAGTTTCAGAGGAGATTTTCTAGGATGTTGCCTGGTATGGAAGGAAGATCTTAAGAGGAATAGCTGAGGACTTGAGGCTATTTTCATTAGAGTGAAGAAGGTTGAGAGCTGACTTAACCAAGGCATATAAGATAATCAGAGGGCTAGCCAGGGTAGACAGTGAAAGCCTTTTTCCTCAGATGATGAAGACTAACATGAGGCGACATATCTTTAAATTGAGGAGCTGAAAGAAGACAGATGGTGGTGTTGATGGGAAACATTCATCCTTGATTTAGGACAGATATCAAGGGTAGTTTCTTTAGTCAGAGAGTAGTAGGGGTGTGGAAAGGCCTGCCTGCAACCGTAGTAGACTCACCGACATTAAAGGCATTTAAATGGGTATTGGGCATACATATAGATAATAATGGAATGGTGTAGGTTAGATGGACATCAGAATAATTTCACAGGTCAGCGCAACATCGAGAGCCAAAGGGCCTGTATTGCACTGTTATGTTCTATGTTCTATGGGCTCCTTTCAACACAGCCAACCCATACGCACTTACTGTCTGCATTATCATGCCTTCTCTGACATGTTATTATCCAATCCTCTGTCTGCCTAATTGTCCTTCTCACCTTTTGGCCTCTGTCTCCACCTGTGCCCTCACTCTCATATCACCAACTCCCCACCTGCTTTTCCTAGCTTCTAACACTTCTGATGAAACAAAATGTTAAGTCTGTTTTCTCTGCACAGATGCTGTCAGACCTGTTGAGTTTCTCCAGTAATTTCTGTATTTGTTAATGAAAATAATACTCGTTGCTTCAATGCATTCAGAAGAGATAGGGAGTGGGGAAAGAGACAAAAGAGGTTCTATACACATTATCAAGACTCGGAGGTTAACAAGTGGGCGGCACGGTGGCATAGTGGTGAGCGCTGCTGCCTCACAGCGCCAGAGACCTGGGTTCAATTCCTGCCTCAGGCGACTGACTGTGTGGAGTTTGCACGTTCTCCCCGCGTCTGCGTGGGTTTCCTCCGGGTGCTCCGGTTTCCTCCCACAGCCAAAGATGTGCAGGTCAGGTGAATTGGCCATGCTAAATTGCCCGTAGTGTAGCTAAGGGGTAGATGTAGGGGTATTGGTGGGTTGCGCTTCGGCGGGGCGGTGTGGACTTGTTGGGCCAAAGGGCCTGTTTCCACACTGTAAGTAATCTAATCTAATCTAATCTAAATCACCCACTCCAGATGAGATGTGTCCTAGTTTACTAAGGGAAGCAAGGACAAAGATAGCAGAAACTTTGACTACAACCTATAATTTCCTTAGATATGAAAGTGGTATGAGAGAACTGAATTGTTTCAAATGCTACACAAGAGAAAGGGTGATAATTTGACAATGTAATAATTTATGAGGAAGAGAGTATAAGATTTCAGGAGGATGTTCTGGTGAAACAGCCCTTGATATTGTGGCTGGCCTTTTATCCTACTCTATGATCAGACTAACCTACTTCCCCTACATTGTACTATCTTCCATGTGCCTATCTAAGAGTCACTTAAATGTCCCTAATGTATCTGACTGTACTACCACTGTTGGCAGTGCATTCCACGCACCCACCACTCTCTGACATCTCCCCTAAACCTTCCTCCAATTACGTTAAAATTATGCCTCTCATGACAGACATTTCCACCATGGGAAAAAGTCTCTGGCTATCCATTCTATTTATGCCTCTCAACATCTTGTACACTTCTATCAAGTCACCTCTCATTCTTCTTCACTCCAATGAGAAAAACCTTAGCTCTCTCAATCTTTCTTCATAAGACATGCACTCCAATCCAGGCAGCATCCTGTTAAATCTCTTCTGCACCCTCTCTAAAGCTTCCACACCTTTCCTATAATGAGGTGACCACAACTGAACACAATATTCCAAGTGTGGTCTAACCAAGACACTATAGAGCGGTAGCATAACCTCACGACTCTTAAACTCAATCCCCCTTCAATGAAGGCCAACACACCATATGCCTTCTTAACAACCCTATCAATGCAGGTGGCAACTTTGAGGGGTTTCTGGACATGGAACCCAAGATCCCTCTGTTCCTCCACACTGCCACTTGCCTTTAACCCTGTACTCTGCATTCAAATTCAACCTTCTAAAATGATTGACTTCACATTTTTCCAGGTTGAACTCCATCTGCCACTTATCAGTCCAGCTCTACATCCTGTCAGTGTCCCGTTGCAACCTACAACAGCCCTCCACACTATCCATAACTTCACCAACTGTTGTGTCATTAGCAAACTTACTAACCTACTCTTCCATTTTCTCATCCAAGTCATTTATAAAAATCACAAAGAGCAGAGGTCCCAAAACCAATTCCTGCAGAACACCACTGGTCACCAATCTCCAGGCTGAATACTTTCCACTTACCACCATCCTCTGTTTTCTATGGGCCAGCCAATTCTGTATCCAAGCAGACAGGTTTCCCTGTATCCCATGCCTCTTTACTTTCTGAATGAGACTACCATGGGGAATCTTATCAAACACTTTGCTAAAATTCATTTATACCATATCCACTGCTCAACCTTCATCAATGTGTTTTGTCACATCTTCAAAGAATTCAATATGGTTGTGAGGCATGACCTGCTGCTCACAAAACCATGCTGACTATCTCTAATCAAACTATGCTTTTCCTAATAATAATAAATCCTGTCTCTTAGAATTTTCTCTAATACTTTGCCCACCACTGATGTAAAACTGATTGGTCTGTAATTCCCAGGATTATCCCTATTCCCTTTCTTGAACAAGGGAATAACATTTGCCACCCTCCAATCATCTGGCACTACTCCAGTGGACAGTGAGGACTCAAAGATCATCGCCAAAGGTGCAGCAATCTCCTCCCTCGCTTCCCGTAGTAACCTTGGGTATATCCTGTCCACCCAGGGGATTTATCTATCCTTACACTTTTCAAACTTTTCAGTACATCCTCCTTCCTAAGATCAACCTGTTCTAGCACATCAAACTGTTTCATGCTGTCCTCAGAAACATCAAGATCCCTCTCAGTAGTTAATGCCGAAGAAATTTATTCATTAAGAACCTCCCCTACTTCCTCCAACTCCAGGCACAAGTTCCCTCCACTAGCCCTGATCAACGCTATGCTCGCTCTGGCCATCTTCTTGTTCCTCACATAACTGTAGACTGCCTTAGGGTTTTACTTAATCCTACACACTAAAGCTTTTTCGTTCCCCCTTCCAGCTCTCCTAAGTCCATTCTTCTGTTCCTTCCTGGCTACCTTGTAACCCTCTAAAGTCCTGTCTGGTCCTTGCCTCCTCAACCTTAAGTAAGTTTCTGGGGATAAATCAGGAGACACAGCAGAGATTCATCCCAAGGTAAAAGAAGCATAGAATAGGGAGGGTGAAGCATCCATAGGTGACGAGGCAAGTCAGGAATAGCATAAAAGCAAAAGAGAAAGCATATAATGTGGAAAAGTGCAGAGAAGAACCAGAAGATTGGGAAGCTTACAAAGACCAAAAGAGGGCAACAAAAACAGAAATAAGGAGGGAGAAGATTAAATATGAGGGTAAGCTAGCCAGAAATGTTAAGGAAGAGTGTAAGAGTTTCTTTAGATATATAAAGGGCAAAAGAAAGGCAAAAGTGGATATTGGACTGCTGGAAAATGATGCTGGAGAGATAATATTGGGGAACAAGGAAATGGTTGAGGAACTGAATAATTACTTTGCATCAAATACACAAGTAAGATCCTAAAAATTCAAGTGAGTGAGGGGGGCAGAGCAGAGTATGGCGGCCATCACCAAGGAGAAGGTGCTAGAAAAACTGAATGGCGTAAAGGTGAATAAATCATCTAGACCAGACAGACTACACCCCAGACTTCTAAGGGAGATAGCTGAAGAGATAGCAGATATTTCAGAAATCACTAGAGGGAGGGGCCCAGAGAAAATACTAATGTGACACCCTGTTTAAAAAGGGAGTAAGCCAAAAGATAGAAAATTACGGACTGATTAGCCTAGCTTCGGTCATGAGTAAGATATTGGAATCCGTTGTGAAGGATGAGATTTCTGAATATTTGGAAGTGTATGGTAAAATAGGGCAGAGTCAGCACGGTTTCATCAAGGGCAGGTCATGCCTAACAAATCTGCTAGAATTCTTTGAGGAGGTAATGAACAGGTTAGATCAAGGAGAGCCAATGGATGTTATCTACCTGGATTTTAAGAAGGCCCATGAAGTTAGAGACAAGATGCTAGCATGGATAGAAGTTTGGCTGTCTGGCAAAAAGCAGAGAGTGAGGATGAAAGAGTCTTTCTTAGCATGGAAGCCAGTGACTAGTGGTTTTCCACAAGGAGCAGAGTTGGGACCTCAACTTTTCACTTTATACATTAATCTAGTTGAAGGAACTGAGGGCATTTTGTCTAACTTTGCAGATGTACAAAGGCAGAGGGATAGGTAGCACTGAAGAGGTGGGGAGGCTGCAGAAGGATTTGAACAGGTAGGAAGAGTGGGCAAAGAAGTGGCAGATGGAGTACAATGTTTGAAAGTGTGAGGTCATGTACTTTGGTAGGAAGAATAGAGGTATGGACTATTTTCTAAATGTATTAAAAGTTTGTGCTTTTGTGTAGGATTAAGGATATAGTTTTAATTCCAGATTATAGTTTTGAGGCTAACCCCAGTGTTTGCCACTTGCTTTAAAAATAAGCTTTCTTCTTAATTAATGGATTTTTAAAAAATCATTCATAGAATGAGGGATCACTAGCTAGGCCAGCATTTATTGCCTATCCCTAATTGCCCAGAGGACAGTTAAGAGTCAACCACATGTAGGCCAGACCAGGTAATGATGGTAATTTCCTAAAGGACATTAGTGAACTAAATACTTTTCTTCCCTCCTGACAATTCATTGTCATCATTAGATTCTTAATTTCCAGATATTAATTGAATTCAAACACCCTTGGTGGGATTTGAACCCAGGTCTCCAGAATATTTTCCTGAGTTTCTGGACGGCTTATATTCTAGTCAGAATACCACTAGGCCACTACCTTTCCGTTAATGAGCTTTTAGTTCATTAAAGAGGACTGGTGGACATTTCTTTTATTTGGTATAGTAATACACAAGAAAAGCAATTGAAAGGCAAGAAAAGCTTGTAACTGGATGAATGCATTTACAGTAATGCTGCAACTGGTGGAGTAATGGTTATTGGTGTAGTTGTTGTAGTAATTTATTAATGCAATCCTCCCATTATAATTGTAACACAATTGTATGGAATAGATTATGGCCGTCACCCCCTAGGCAGTAACCTGGCAGAGTGGGTTACCTGGTTATTGCAGAACCTCCCTGGTTTCACCAAATAGAAATCAGGTTTGCTTTAGAACAGTTGGGCAATGTGCTCTGCCAAAAATGAATATTTAACCCATGTTTTGATCATACTTCTGAACTTGCTAGCCAATACAAGTGTTTCTCCAGTGAAAGGTGGGGACAGCTGTTTTCCTGCTGAGAGGTCAGTTACATGTTGCACAGTCGCCTTAAAAGAATTGGGTAATACAATACGACTGTAGTTTCATTGTGCAACATTATACAAGAGTCAAAAGCATACGTCTGCCAGAACTCATGTTCAAGTAAGTATATGTGCCAAATTTCAACAGTCCTGTTGTTAAAATCCATGAAATGAAAATTTAACTGAAAATCACAGTTATTCAATATTATTTAACACATTGGATAAACTCTATATTGAAAGATTTTATCTTATGGATAGCAACTTTCTGATCTCAAAATCTCTGAAGGCCTGCTGCTTTATTAAAAGGTATGCACGTGGGTTCAATCCAACTCGACACATAGTTCATGGATATATGTAACCCAGGGCAGTATTCAAGTGCTCGTGAATTAAAATAGAGATTTGAAATGTATAGCCTACACATCTGCATGTATTTCCTTTGGTTTAATGACCACAGGCTGTTCTTTAAAATTTTAAAACCTCATTATTCCTTTGTCTTCTTTGCGTAAGTTTTTTTTAACATGCCTGTTATATTATAAAGTTCACTTACATGTATATGCATTCATTTTGACTCAGCTTTTAGCATCTTCATCTGACATTAAATAGTAACAAATGTTTCAATGGCTTCACTGCTGGCAGAGCTTCACCATCAATGGAGGATTGACCATATGTATTGTCCTTGCTCTGTGCTATCACCGGAACTAACAAAACAGCTACCCTCCTGACATTCAACACCCCATATCATCAAAAAAAGGGGAAGACACTGCATTCCCAATCTAGCTAAAGCATTGTTCTGAGATCATTTATGGGAAGGTGTGTGAGAGCTGCCTAAATATGATTGTTTCTTCAATTGGTCTCATTCTTTCTGTAGACTTAACACATCCCCTACTGCAGCCGTGATCTACGATAACTCAGGTGAAATTGAGAATTCATTGTCTATGAAGTGGGATTTCTGCATGAATGTTAGACCATAGCCATGTGGATTATGCTGTGAAAGAAAAGATATGGGATGCAAATTGGACTTACTTATTTATATGCTACACTTGTGAAAAGGGGACTAATTCACTTAGCAATTTTCTAAGTAATGATCCAAGGAAAATTGAAAATGATTAATGTTCAATAGTTGTCTCTTAGGACACTACATTAGGGAACTGATGTACTGCACAAAGACATGGTAGCATAAGATTGTGCATACAAACTTGCTCCAAATCCAAAGATGTGCAGTTTAGGTGAATTGGCCATGCTAAATTGTCCATAGTGTTCAGGGATGTGTAGGTTAGGTGCATTAGTCAGGGGTAAATATCGGGTAGGGAGAATGGGTCTAGGCGGTCTGGAGGGTCAGTGTGGACTTGTTTAGCCAAAGGACCTGTTTCCACACTGTAGGGATTCTAATTCTAATTCTACTTCAAAGCCATTGTTAAACTTTGGTTACTTTCTCAAGAGGCATCCTTAATTTACTTTTTGTTATCGAGGTTAAGAACTACATGTCGCAGAAAATAAGTGAAGGCGTTATTTAAGATTGAGATATGGGTCCTGCCTTGTTGAATGTACTTCTTTTTGTTTGCACATAAGATGTGGGTGTTGCTGGCTGACCAGCATTTATTGTCCATACCTAGCTGCCCTTGAGAAGATGGTAGTGAGTTGCCTTCTTGAATCATTGCGGTTCATGTACTGAAGGTTGACCCTCAATGCTCAAAGGGATACCAGACCTTGTTGCATTCGAACATGGCAGAAGTGAGGACTGTGGATGCTGGAAACCAGAGTTTAGATTAGAGTGGTGCTGGAAAAGCACAGCAGGTCAGGTAGCATCTGAGGAGTAGGAAAATCGACATTTTGGGCAAAAGCCCTTCATCAGGAATGGAGACAGGGAGCTCCCAGGGTGGAGAGATAAATGGGGGGGTGGGGTGTGTGCTGGGGAGAAAGTAGCAAAGAGGTGAATGGGGTTGGGGATGGAGGTGATAGGTCAGAGAGGAGGGTGGAGCAGATAGTTGGGAAGGGAGATTGGCAGGTAGGACATGGACTGCTTCAGTCATGGTCTAGATTTGCTGCGAAAATGACAATGAATTTAATGCATGTGCTGTTTTTTGGTTTACAAATACCTGTCAATTTGTTGCGAGGAAGAGATACCCTGTGAGTTACAAATTGCCACCAATTGCTGGATGGTTTGTACCTTTAGTTCATTCAGTCACGGGATGTTGGTATCGCCAGCTGGGTTAGTTTATTATTCATCCCTAATTGCCCTTGAGAAGTTGATGATGAGCGGCAGCCCATGTGGTATATATACACCAACAGTGCTTTTAAGACAACTCCAGAATCCTGATGCAATTACAATGAAGGGATAGAGATATATATCTAAGTCAAAATAGTGTGCGTCTTGGACGGGAATTTGCAAGGTGCTATTTGAAAAGACTTGAAACTGTCTAATGAGCGTCTCTTCCAATAATCTTGCTAAAATATCAGTGTTGCCATCAACCTCTCCCCAATTGTCAAAATATAATTCATTTGTGTTTTAGTTACCAGATAGCAGAAAATAAAAGTTGCCACTCAACATTCCGAGATCCTTTTTAATGGCAAATTATACAATCTACTAAACCACACTGGCTGAAAAAGAAACAATTGAATTTGCAAATGGTGAATAGCTGTGGAGATTTTCCAAAAAGTTCTTTTTTTCCTTTTCCTCTGCATTCCCTTCCTTTCTCTTTATTATTCACACCCCTTATTTGTCTTAATCTGCCTTATGTTATTTTCCTGCTCTTTCGTAATTCTTAAACCTCATTTGTTAGGGAGACAAGACTGTTGGTCCCATCATTTGTTAAGGTCTTTCTTGTTCCTTTATCAGCTCCTGGGGGAAAAGGTTGAACTAACATGACACCAGAAGCTGTACTTTGCCAAATTTTGGCTGAACACTGAAATGTTCTGTTCTCAGGCCAGCGCACTCCATTCATTGCTCAGCTGCAACTTTTGGGAAGTTGCAGCCAAATAGACTGTCAATTAAGTTTGTTAGTATCCGTGAGGCATTAGGTATGCAAGCTGGTGTGTAAATAGTGCATGTAGTCCAACCAAAAAAAATTCTACAGCGAATTTATTAACTTACATTTTAATATTTACTTTGCAAATTAGTTCGAATTTCTTATGTATGTTTCGACTTTAATGTACTTATTGTCTTGTATTGCTGCAAGGTTAGCTCCAAATTTGGCAACAGTCTGATTCTAATTTACTGATAGAATTTGCATCCCAGAATAACATGCCTTTATCTTTAATGTATAACAGTAGCACAACTCTCCGTAGCTTTCTTCTTTTTTTTGCTACAGGATCATCTTACAGTAAAAACTCTTCAAAGACTGAAGTAAAACAAAATTGCTCATGCTGTAAGAGAAGCTTGTTCTGTTCTTGTGTTTGCATGTGCAGCAGTTAAATAAATATTTCAAGAGCGAATCAGGTATCAACTACATGGACGTCAGTGCGTGCCAAGTGCACCATATGTTAGCAATGTCTGAGAGGACTAAATGCGTTTTCCACCACTGTTACGTTGAAGACAGAGCTGCTAGCTGGTAACGTGCAGAAATTAGAAATAACACGTGCTCTCCATAAAAATTCTTTCATCAGATCATATCCAGTCAGTTGTAATTGCAAAACATTTTGCATGTTTTACAGTTTTGTCGTCAGTTGGCCTGTAAATGCTGAACTCCTTCCATTTCTTCTCTTAGCCCGGATTTCAAATCCTGGAGAATGGTTCCTCAACCTCTCATAGGAAGAAGTCAAATGTCAATAGTCTAATGTTTCTTTAATAAAATTCTCCTGTATCATGTTTCACTGCTGGCTGCCCCTTATTGTGAATTTCTTTGGTGGCTGGCGTGGGTTTGCTGTGACTAAAAGGGTTCCTTTCAGCTCACTTTATCAGCATAAGCACAGGTTAATTAAGCAGTGAATGGCTTGATTGGGAGATGTCACAACACAAGTTATTCAAGCATTGCATGGGCAGTGCAGCCATGAGACTGTAACAATATCGTGCAGAGTACAGACCAATACAGTTACACTATTAGCTGTATTTTACTTCAGAAGCGGATCTATTACATAATACTGCAATGTTTGGCCACATCCATTTTGATGGTCAGTTGTTTTGTTAGTGTTGACATATATCTGTTATCAATATGTATATAAAACAGTGGGCAATTGACATTGACTGTCTATTCAGAGTGATTGAAATTGAATGTTGTATTCTTGCAGCTGTGTATCACTTTCCCAATGTGTACAAATGAGAAGACCCCACTCTGGCTGAGGTTACATGATCTGAAAAACTGAGATAATATATTATTTCGATGTGCCAGCAAATTAGTCATATTTTGGCATATCTATGAAAGAATCAAAATGCACAAAGAAAGCAGTCCATGAATTAAATATCTCTTATTTCAAACACACTGTACAATTGCTTCAACGTCACAATGGATTGGCTTTTTCTGAAGCTGCTTTTAATCTATTTCACATTTAAAAATATTTGCATGTTAATGTATATGGTAGATTCTTAACTGAGGTTTATAAATGAAAAGCTGTCAATGACACACACCATATTCCCATAGTAATATAAAAGACTATAGAGTCTTGACATTGTTGTGAGTCTCAGATATGGCACAGAGGTGGTGTGATTAGAAAAAAAGGATGAGTACATATTCTGAAGAAGAATCATATTGGTCTCAAAATGTTAACTCCATTTCTCTCTATAGATTCTGCCAGACTTGTGTTTCCCCAGCACTTTCTGTTATTATTTAAAAGTTGTTTGATGATAAGGGATGTCCTCTTCCTGAGCAAAGGTTAAGAATACTCAATGCCTTTATGACTCTTAAAGTGATGAAAAGCAGATTACTTTATGAATATCAGTAGCAGCAGTGAGATAGGACACCTATTGCAGATTTTACCAGACAGTTTGACACTTCGCCAAAGCAAGATTTGACAACCAATAATTCCTGCTGATGAGCAATGCTAACATCAGTGGCTTTTGAAAAAGAGACCTCGGAAATGAAGAGCAGAATTTAATGTAGGTGACAGTGGTTTCATAGAGCACTGTGTTGGCTCTTTTTGGGAAGGCTCACTGTGAGATTGTATTGGGCCTTTCCTCGGATCAAGGATACTTGGCAGAAGTCCTGCCAATCAATCAGAGGCTGAAAACTCTTCATTGGTTTGCAGCACCATTGGTGAAGTGGTGACTACTCTGAGCAATGCAACTACCTAAGGTCCAGGATTGGAAATGGACCCTAGGCTGCAGTGGAGTGATGGCAGGAGGGGAGGCTATGTGGAGGAGGGATTTGGCAGTAACACAACAAGGGCAGGATGGTAGCTTTGAGCACCCGTGCCACATACTCCTCCTCCCCCCACATCCTGATGAGAGTGGAACCCTTAAAAACCCCTTACTGTGTGATGACTTCCCTACTTGTTGCTGGGTCAACTGGTGATAGGGCTAGGGGAGGCTTTCCACAATCCAGCCACCCCAGACGAAATCAGAATGGAGGCAGGAAAGTGGAGGGGGTGAATGCTTCCTGCTACCAAACATTCTGCCTGTAGAGAGGGAATAAAATAGCAGCATCCTTCAGGAATATTTATTGTGATGCTCACTCTCTACTGAAATCCACACTCTATGATTGGGTTATTGCCAGCTTTTGTGTTCCTTAGGGCAAAGAATAAACCATGAATAAGAAACCCAGAAAGCTCCTTGAAATTCCTGGACATGTAACAAGAGAAGCAGATGTAACAGATTATTGCTGGCTCACAGTTATGAAAATTTGTAGCATAATTGCAATGAGGCAGCCAGACAGTGAAAGATGACGGCTCTCAGGAATCCTTCAGGAATCTGCCACCTCTGCTTGGATCACATGTAAGTAGAGTGGTAGGTGCTGGCTTCCATGACAGAGTACATATCAATTATGCACAATGTTAGATCAAAATAGTGGCATTTCTTGGATACACCTACACAAACCCTGAACAAAAATGATCAAAAGTGTAAGCATTGATTTCTTGTGTTATCTATTTATGCTGAATGACGTATCTGACTGTATCAACAAACTCCAGTGTAAGCTGGAAAATTGAAGTCATGATGTAATCATAACAGAGTGATTTCCCTCGACATCTAAATGGGAAAACAGCACAGATGTAATTGAAATATTAATGTACAAGACTGAGACTCACCCAGGGAGTATGATGGGATCTGTGGGCAAAACCTGTGCTTTTTGAGATAGGCACCCATTGAAAAAGGAAACTGACTCTTACACAGAGCTAGAAACCAAAAGTTCTGTTGAAACTATGCAAAAAGAAGCTTCTCTATCAGAATGCAGCCATAGAAGTTGAGGAGTCCAGTGGTGCAATACAAGCAGGCTAAAGGTGATGTAACCCAGATTCAGAAGCTGACAATGGGCAAGTACACAATTGCTGTAACTGCTTCTGTTACTTAGAGGCATTAGTGGAATAACACTAGCCAGACAGTTGAGGAAGTTCTGCAGATGTTAGGCATTTTTGGAAATACTCTGCCCATGAAACCAGTTGGTTGTGCAGTGCTGTTGGCTGGGGATCAAACTAGCTCCTAGAAGCAGGAAGCTGAAATTCTTTGTGAAGAAAACAGAGGTTTGAATGGCTTTGCAGCTGAGATTGATGACCCATATGCTCTATCAACAGCTGAGCCAATTTGTAAGATTTATCTTAGTTGTATCTGCCATTTAATACATTATTTATAGTTTATAATTAACTTTAGTTTAGTTGCTAATTCATATTTAATTTGTGTTGATTTTTGGTTTTAGAGAATACTTTGTTGCCCAAGATAACAGTTACTGTTTCCTTTGCTCGGTTTATTTAAGGTGAAGAAAAACTTCTGTTTTAAGCTGTGAATCTTGTAATTTCATCACTTAGTCAAAGACTGCTATTTCAGATTTCTTTTTCCTTTAAGAAAAAGTCACTAGTCTCTACTGAGATCGTAATTGATGAGGGTTTGCCTCAAACAGGATATTTTATCCAATGTGTCGATGCTTATGCCATAAAATGTGGATATCGTGATATTGAAGAATCCAATAGACCTTTATTACAGCTATTATACACAGGTATTAGATTCCTCAGACATCTAAATGTCTGGGCTAATATGAAGCTAAAAAGAGCATGCTTTTAGTGATCCTATAGTAAGATGGAGTCTGTGACTTTACACCCTCAGTTCACACTCTATGATGCAGTGATGACTCATGAACATGTATCTTAAATGTATAACAACCACAGGATATAGCACAATGGTAACAGAAGTTGCTTCCTTTGTTTACCGAATAAAGGTCAGTTTTGCTCATCTTTTTTTCTCTTGCTGAGAGCTACCTAGAAGCTACTCTTCTACTCCAGGAACATTTATATCTTTTTCTATGGCAACATTCTGCATGAGGCAACATATTCCTGTTACTCTGTCCATTTGTTTGGGTTGGCACTGCAGCATACCACCAAGATAATCCAATCATTTGAAATAAATCAAAGAGCTGCAAACTCCAGAAATCTGAAACAAAAACAAAAATTGCTAGAGAAACTCAGCAGATCTGATGGCATCTACAAAGAGACAAACAGAGTTAATGTTTCAAGTTTTTTGACCATTCTTCAGAATCTTGAGCAATTTTTGATTTTGTTCTCATTGTGCAAATATTGCGTGAGTAATCTATAAAATTGTATTTTAATGCTTCCCCTTCCATAGTGTACCGCATTAATTTATCTCCCGGAGCAATAGTAGGGTGTTGGATGAGAAGGAGAGTAGCTCCGCAGTAGCGTCTGCAGTCATATGTCAAATCGGTAACTCAATTCTCCTGCTAGGATTCTGTCTGTGTGGCAATCTGCTTTTATTCTGCTGCTGTAGTTGTGCAACTTCTGATTCCATCAAGATGTGTGCATCATAGACACTGCCAGGAAAATCTGCACTAACTAGCATAATTTCATTCCAGTTGATGCAAGCCATGTAGACACTAAATGAAAAGTAAGCCTTCCTGTTCACAATGGGACCATCACTGTAGCATGGTGCGCGGAAAGCTTTTGATTAACAGCACCTTGTGGCCAGGGAATGCCACACATGTGAGGAACATATGCCTGCCTCTCCAATGGCACTGTCCAACTGTCTATGTGAAGAGCCATGCTGAAATATGGCATCTGTTATCTCTTTTGTGCTTTGTTGAATTGCACACAGATATGAACATCAACTTTACCTGCATCATTGACTGTTGGCTCAAAGAGCAAAACAAAAGTGAAAATTGTTTTGAAGCTTTTTCAAACCGTGTACTTTTATTTCTATCATGTGAATTTTTCCAATATTATAATGTTACTCCATAGATAAGGTATGACCTGACAAATTCCAGGGTCCTAACTGTTTTACAGCACTATCAAGTACAAGGTGATGGGAATGCTCCTGAGATGTCCCTTAGAGATGGAAAGGCTTTGCAATGCTCTCCTCCTCCTCCCCAGTTCCACTTAGTGTCAGCAATTCTGGTGAATACCTTCTCTGGAGGTTTTACCACATTACATCCTGTTTCCAGTTGTCCTTCAGTTCCAACTCTTCTATCAATGGACACCTAGTTTGCCTATCCCATTGGTGCAATCTTTTGCCACACCAGTTGCAATATGATGTTTCCATTCAGTCTGTGAAAAAAAGACCTTGAGCTTTCTGTTGCCTGCCATTTCAACAAATCACCATGTTCTTTGGTCAAAATGTCGCCTTAGGCCTGCTGCAGTGCTCCATTGAGACTCAGTACAAGTTGGAAGGACGGGATCTCATTTTCCAATTGGGGACCTTGCAGGCTTTAGGACCCGACATCAAGTTCAAACATTTTAGAGCCTGAACACACCCTTCCAAGTCCTTCACCCATCCCCCAACTCCAGTCCCTGACATGACATGGATGGCTTTCACAACAACTAAACTGCCAGCCCATTTTCACTGATTTATAGTCCCCATTATCACTTATCTAGCTTGTTTTGTTCTATGATATACTTTGAACAGTCCTTTTTTCTCTCTCTCTCTCTGGGTTCTGTCCACATCTATCAGATTATTTCTTTCCATACCCTCCTCATCTCAAACTCATTGTCATCAAGTGCTTTTTTTCCCAGATGCTATCATTTCTGTACAAGGGTTTTTGTATTTGAAATGTTAACTCTACTTTCTCTCCACAGATGCTGCCAGATTTGCTGAGTTTCTCCAACAATTTCTGATTTTGTTTCAGAGTTTCAGCAGCTGTAACTCTTTGTATTATGATATAGTAAATGCTAGTGCAGCTAGCGATGCCCACAACCCACAAATGAATTAAATAAAAAATCTCAAATAACTGACAGCTCAACTTCGGTAAATAGCTCATTAAGAATTAGTCACTAAGCTACAGAACAAATGTTTTCCCTTGACAGGTCAGGAACTCTTCATGCCACTTACATCCAAAAGCCTGGATCACATCTTTACAACATTCACTTCATAAAACTATATTGATTAAAATTATTTATAACATTCCAGGGTTATATATAAAGATGGTAAACTGACCCTCCACATATTTATAAACTTGTACCTTCAAGATTGAAATAAATTTAAATGTAAATGCTTCCAAAATTAAAATTCTATAAGATGAAGTGTTCAACATATTAATTGTAGGCTTCTCTGCTTTAGGCTTGATGAGAGTTTGTGTTGTAGGAGTGCTGCCTGGATTTCTAATGGCATGCTATCTCTTCAAGGACTACAGGGTTTTAGTTGATGAAAATCAATCCCCAACAGAGTTGTTCGTTTCTGTGGGTTAGTTCCAATTGAATAGGTACCATCCTATGGGTCAACTGATATATAAACAATTGCTGCAGCAACACTTTCATTAGAATGTGTAACATGAGGAAAATGCGAAATTGTTACTTATCTGATATTTTCAAAGATTCCTGAATGCTGATAGAGTATAAACGTAGCTCTGTACCTTTCTCTCTCAGGGTAAAGCCTACCACATTCTCATAGTGACTTTGTGGTATCATTGTCCATTAAGTTGTGTGTTAAGTACACTTGGCAGTTGTTTTGACAACAGAGGAGAAACATAAACCAATTAGATTTCAAGCACATTTGATTCTTCAAGTGCACACACTTGCTGTTTGCTCTTTCAGCTTTTGGGAATATGGGACAACTGACAGTTCACTGTGGTTTGACCAGCTTGTCAAATAGTTAACGAGTGGGAACTTTATATTACATGTTTATGAGCAGAACTTTGGTCAGAGACTTAACGTCAAAAATAAGGGTCAAAGTGTAACAGCTGTATTATCTCTTACTTTCTCATGACAAAACCCAGTTATCCAAATATTAAATACAAGCAAAACAAACACAAGTTAACCAGGCATTTAGTGTGGCACTTCTATTTATCTGAATTTGATTTAATTCAAGATTCTCCCCGATATCTCCAGATCATCACTTGTATGTGAAAAGTGATATTGACCATGCCTTTTAGCGTGTGTTTCTGGTTAACTTCGCTCTCCTGACATCAATTTGTTACTATCACAGTGGCTGCTCTGAATTTTGGACCACAGTGACAAAGACATTTGGATGTCTGAACTGGATGGAATAATTCCTGGTGGTTTGGAGATGTGTAATTTTGGTATTTTAATGAGAGCATGAAATATCATCCCTGGCAGAGCCAGTAGGCAGATTCATCTGCCAATTGTCTTGCATTTTCTAATAATATTGGAGCACAGTATCTGGTGTGTACAGGTGAGTACATTCCCAGTACTTCCGAACAACTTACTGGAAAAGGTTATGTTTGCATTTGAAGACAGCCAAAGAGGATGGGCAATTTGACGCTGAATCTTCAGTGTTCCTTTCAAAAGCATTTATATGCTATAAGCATTGAAGTTGAATTCCACAATCAAAACGGGACCACTGATTTCTGTGACCTTGATGCTGTCACTCTGCCTGATGTCACACAGCACAGGAATTCATTTCAATTCAAACCATGTGATTGTGTTCTTTTGATGTAGGCCTCATTCATTTCTGGTCAAATACCTAATCTGAAGAAGTAAAGTTCTTTTCAGGATAAATTTATAAAGTGCCAAGCTGATTCGAGTTATCTGGGTAACACTTTAATTCAGGAAGAAAGTTAAACTGAATCAGACTGAGGCACTTACTTGAGCCATTGCAACACCTTATAAATTGAGCTGAATTAGTTAACTCTATGACCCAAACAAAAGCAATTTTTAAAAAATTTGTTCTTGCAATGTGATTTATGATGGCAAGACCAAATTTGGTGACCTAATGTGGCATGAACCTAAAAATATAGTTTGCTTCCTATAAAATGAAATATGAACAATTAGCAAATGATGCACCAATAGTATGTGGGATTATGTTGAACAAACAAATCTGTGAAGAACTTCATAAAAGTGACATGCTATTGGTGTCTTTCATTAAAAAAAACAATTTAGTGAAGCATTTCCAAGTAAGCAGTACATTTCTTATGAGCAAATCAATTTTCTTCGAAAATTCTTCAAACTACCAGAGTAGCCCAGGGCCTTCCTCTCTAAAGTTCGTACTTGAAGAAATGTCCTTCCCAAACCCCAGCATTGGAGAAGCGTTCTCATTATTTTCTCAAGTTGGAAGGAGTTGATTTTAACTTTGTGGAATTTGTGGCTGGGGCAACAGGGCGTTCTGCTGCTGGTTTTTCCTGCTTAGAAATTGGTCAGCCTATCAATCATATTGACCTGTGGATGGGAAAGTGAGTAAAAAAAAAGGTTAAAGTAATATCTCAAGTTGAAATCGGTGAGCTATCTGGGTCCCTCAGATTTTCAGGGATTTGTTCCCTCTCTCTGTTACTATGCTCTCCTCTTCCAGTCTCATCTCTCAGTTCAGGGACATTGCGTGTATTCTAAATCTGCTTTATCAACATCCAGCTCTATCTCTCCTCTGAAACCTGAATAATTCATGGATTACTTCGAGTCATAAAGTGGGAGGAGTGACAGCGAGGACCAGAGGCCTGATGGAAAGGCCAGCGTAAAGTTTTAAAACTTAGTGCGAGAGTTCAGCGTTCTTCATTTTCTTGGCAGCAGTTGCAGTGGGAAGAGCAACAGCGAGGACGAGAGGCTCAATGGGAAGGTAGGAGTAAAGTTTCAAAATTTACCTCATGTATAGGCAGAGCGCATGCTGAGCAGGAACAGACACTGGACTGCTGGGTAAGTTAGGCTTTATATTTGTCGGTTGCTTTTCCCGAAACACGACTCGGGTAGTGTCTCCCCCTACCTCCTCCTCTAACCAAAAAAGAGGTTTTGAGTGCCGGATTGATAAGGTGACTAGTCGTTTTTTTCTCTCTTTTAGTTTTCAGTAGGCTTGTTGAGAATTGTGAATAGTGGGAATGGCTGTTAGGACAGTTGAATCTTCCTCCTGCAGAATGTGCGAGGTAAGGGTCATCACTAGTATCGCTGCTGACTTCATCTGCGGGAAGTGCACCCAACTCCAACTCCTCGAAAACAGCGTTAGGGAACTGGAGGTGGAGCTGGATGAACTTCGGATCATTTGGGAGGCAAAAGGGGTTATTGCGAGGAGTTATAGTGAGATAGTCACACCTCAAGAAGGAGATCGATGGGTTACCGTCAGGGGACGGAAAGGGAACTGGCAGGCATTGCAGGGATCTCCTGTGGCCATTCCCCTCAACAATAAGTATACCGTTTTGTTAGGGGGGACGACTTACCAAGGGTAAGCAATGGGGCACAGGTCTCTGACACAGACTCTCTCCCTGTTACTCAGAAGGGAGGAGGGAAGAGGAGTAGACCCTTAGTCATTGGGAACAGATAGTTAGGCGACAGACAGGAGGTTCTGTGAGAACGAGAGAAACTCACGGTTGGTGTGTTGCCCCCCAGGTGCCAGGGTTTGTGATGTCTCTGATTGTGTTTTTGGGATCCTTGCAGGGGAAGGGGAGCAAACCCAAGTCATGGTCCATATAAGCACTAACAACACAGGTAGGAAGAGAGATGGGGATTTAAGGAAGAATTTAAGGGAGCTGGGATGGAAGCTTAGAGCTAGGACAAACAGAGTTCTTATCTGTGGTTTGTTGGCCATGCCACTTGCTAGCGAGGTGAGGAATAGGAAGAGAGAGGAGTTGAACATGTGGCGACAGGGATGTTGCAGGAGGGAGGGTTTTGGATTCCTGGATAATTGGGGTTTTTTCTCTACAAACAGGATGGTTTTCACCTGAACCAGAGGGGTACCAATATTCTTGGGGGTGGGGCAAAATTTGCTAATGCTCTCAGGGTGGGTTTAAAGTAATCCAGCGGGGGGGTGAAAACCTAAATTGTAGCTCGAGTATAGAGAAGGTTGAGAGTAGTGAGGTCTGAAATAAGGTTTCAGGGTTGCAAGAGGGCACTGGCAAGGAAAAGGTTGGCTTGACGTGTGTCTATTTCAAGGCCAGGAGCATTCAGAATAAGGTGGGTGAATTTGCAGCATGGGTCAGTACCTGGGATTTCTGTGTTGTGTCCATTTCAGAGACTGGCTAGTGCAGGGACAGGAATGGCTGATGCAGGTTCCAGGATTTAGATGTTTCAGTAAGGATGGGGATGATGGTAAAAGAGATGGGGGTGCGGCATTGTTAGTCATGGACAGTATTATGGCTGCAGAAAAGACGTTTGAGGACATATCAAATGAGGTAGTATGGGCTAAGATTAGAGACAGGAAAGGAATTTTCTATAGGTCTCCAAATAGTTCCAGAGGTTTCGAGGAAAGGATAGCAAAGATGATTCTCGATGGAAGCGAGTGTGACAGGGTAGTTCTTATGGGGGTCTTCAACTTCCTAAATATTGACTGGGAATATGATAGTTCAAGAATTTTAGATGGGTCAGTTTTTGTCCATTGTGTGCAGGAGGATTTCCTGACACAGTGTGTAGGCAGGCCAACAAGGGGCAAGGCCACATTAGATTTGGTACTGGGTAATGAACCCGGCCAGGTGTTAGGTTTGGAGGTAGGTGAGCACTTTGGTGATAGTGACCACAATTCAGTTATGTTTACATTAGTGATGGAAAGGAATAGGTATACAATGGAGGGCAAGATCTACAGCTGGGGGCAAGGCAATTAGACAAGATTTAAGATGCATAGGATGGCGAAGGAAACTGCAGGGATAGGCACAATAGAAATGTGGAGCTTATTTGAGGAACAGCTACTGTGTATCCTTGATAACTATGTACCTGTCAGATAGGGAGGAAGTTGTCGAGCACAGGAGCTGTGATTTACTAAGGAAGTTGAATCTCTTATCAAGAGGAAGAAGAAGTCTTATATTCGGATGAGATGTGAAGGCTCAGTTAGGGCGATTGGGAGTTACAAGGTGGCCAGGAAAGACTTAAAAAGAGAGCTAAGATGGGCGAGGAGGGAACATGAGAAGTTGTTGGCGGATAGGATCAGGGAAAACCCTAAAGCTTTCTATAGGTATATAAGGGATAAAAGAATGACTAGAGTAAGATTAGGACCAATCAAGGACAGTAGTGGGAAGTTGTGCATGGAGTCAGAGGAGATAGGGGAAGGGCTAAATGAATATTTTTCATCAGTATTCACACTGGAAAATGACAATGTTGTCAAAGAGAATACTGAGAAACAGGTTAGTAGACTAGATGCAATTGAGGTTCACATGGAGGAGGTGTTAGAAATTCTGGAAAGTGTGAAAGTAGACAAATCCCCTGGGCCAGATGGGATTGATCCAAGGATTGTCTGGGAAGCTAGGGAGAAAATTGCCAAGCCTTTGGTTTTGATCTTTATGTCATCATTGTCTACAGGAATAGTGCCAGGAGACTGGAGGATAGCAAATGTTGTTCCCTTGTTCAAGAAGGGGAGTAGAGACAACCCTGGTAATTATAAACCAGTGAGCCATACTTCGATTGTGAGTAAAGTGTTGGAAAAGGGTATAAGGGTTAGGATTTATAATCATCTCGATAGGAATAAGTTTATTAGGGATAGTCAACATAGTTTTGTGAAGGATAGATCATGCCTCACAAACCTTACTGAGTTCTTTGGGAAAGTGACCAAACAGCTGGATGAGGGTAAAGCCATTGATGTGGTGTATATGGATTTCAGTAAGGTGCTTTGATAAGGTTCCCCATGACAGGCTACTGCACAAAATACAGAGGCATGGGATTGGGGGCAATTTAGCAGTTTGGATCAGAAATTGGCTAGCTAAAAAAAGAGGGTGGTGGTTGACGGGAAATGTTCAGTTACTAGTGATGTACTGCAAGGATCTGTTTTGGGTCCACTGCTGTTTGTCATTTTTATAATCGACCTCGATGAGGGCGTAGAAGGATGGGTTAGTAAATTTGCAGACAACATTAAGGTCAGTACAGTTGTGGATTGTGCCGAAGGATGTTATAGATAAACTGAAGAGCTGAGCTGAGAGATAGCAAATGGAGTTTAATGCAGAAAAGTGTCAGGTGATTCACTTTGGAAGGAATAACGGGAATGCAGAGTACTGGGCAAATGGTAAGATTCTTGGTAGTGAAGATGAGCAGAGAGATCTCTGTCCACGAACTTGATCCCTCAAAGTTGCCGTGATAAGGTTGTTAAGAAGGCATATGGTGTGTTAGCTTTTATCAGTGGAGGGATCAAGTTTCAGAACCATGAGGTCATGCTGCAGCTGTGGAAAACTCTGGTGGGGCCGCACTTGGAATATTGTGTGCAATTCTGGTCACCATGTTCTAGGGAGAATGTGGAAGCTTTAGAAAGGGTTGGGAGGAGATTTACTAGCAAGATGCCTGGTATGGAGGGAAGGTCTTGCAAGGAAAGATTGAGGGACTTGAGGCTGTTTTCATTAGAGAAGAAGGTTGAGAGGTGACTTAATTGAGATATTTAAGCTAATCAGAGGATTAGATAGGGTCGACAGTGAGAACCCTTTTCCGTAGAAGTTGATGACTAGCATGAGGGGGCATAGCTTTAAATTGAGGGGTGATAGATGTAGGACAGATGCAGAGGTAGTTTCTTTACTCAGAGAGTAATGGGGTGTGGAACACACTGCCTGCAATGGTTGTAGACTCGCCAACTTTAAGGGCATTTAAATGGTCATTGGTAGGCATATGGATGAGAATGGAATAATATAGGTTAGATGGGCTCCAGTTTGGTTTCACAGGGCGGGATAGCATTGAGGGCTGAAGGGCCTGTACTGTACTGTACTGTACTAAGTACTATAAATCTAATTGCATTTGCTAGCACTAGGCCCATATCCCTCTAAACCCTTCCTATTCATATACTCATTCAGATGTCTTTTAAGTGTTGTAATTGTACCAGTCTCCACAACTCCCTCTGGCAGCTCATTCCGTACATGCACCATCGTCTATGCCCCTTAGGTCCCTTTTAAATCTTTCCCCCCTAACCTTAAACCTACGCCCTACGCTTTGGACTCCCCCACCCAGGGAAAATACTTTGTCTATTTACTCTATCCATGCCCCTCATGATCTTATAAACCTCTATAAGGTCACCCTTCAGCCTCCGATGCTCCAGGGAAAACAGCCCTAGCCTGTTCAGCCTCTCTCTGTAGTTCAAACCCTCTAACCCTGGCAACTTCCTTGTAAATCTTTTCTGAACCCTTTCAAGTTTCACAACATCCTTCCTACTTGTTTAATACCCATTCTTAGCAGCACCACTATTTCATCCACTTAAACACTATGGTGACCAAAGCCATGGGAAAATATTTTCCGTCCCTGAAGCAACGAGAATAACGGTGTGTGTGTTTTATTTCATGCATGGATTGAGAGTGACACTGGTTGTCTGTCTCTAATTGTCATCAAGAAGTTGATGAATTGCCTTCTTGAGCCGCTACTATCCATTTGTTGTATGGACACTCACAATATTGGTGGAAAGGGATCTTCAAGATTTTGACCCAGTGACACTGAAGGAATGGTACATATTTCTAAATGTGGCAGGGAACTGGTGGGTGGTGGTGTTCCCATATATCTGCTGCCCCTCTCCTTCAAGATACAAGTGATCATAGGCTTAGCAACTACTGCCAAGGGAACCTTGGTGAATTTCTATTGTCCATCTTGTAGAAGGTATATACTGCTATTATTCAGAATTAGATGGCGTGACTGAATGTTTGTGGATGCGGTGCCAATCAAACAGGTTGCTTTGTCCTGGACTCGGCCAAGCTTCTTGAGTGTTGTTGGGGCTGCACTCATCCAAAAAAGTGGGGAATGTTCCCTTCATACTCCTGACTTGTGCTTTATATATAGTGGACAGGCTTTGGCGAGTCAGGAGGTGAGATACTTGCTACAAGTTTCCTAGCCTCTGACCTGCTCTTGTGGCAAAAGTCGTTGTATGACTAGTCCAGTTCAGGGCCTGGCCAGTGGTAACCCCCGGAATGTTGATAGTAGTGATTCAGTGATGGTAATGCATTGACTGTTGAGAGGCGATGGTTCGATTCTATCTCGATCGTGATGTTCATTGCTTGGTATTTGTGTGGCGCAAATGATACTTGCCACTTGGCAGCTCCAGCCTGGATATTGTCCAGGTCTTGTTGCATTTGGGCATGGACTGCTTCAATATCCCAGTACTGAATCATATTGCAGGAACCACATCATGCTTCCTCCCTGTGCATGCACAATGTATCCTTTGTGTATAATGTCATCCAATTTTTATAAAATGGTGTTGCTGATCTGGATTACGCACATGCAGTTGTCTATGGATGCAGGTATCAACAAATACTGCTGAAACTCAAGCCCTCTCTGCCTTTTTAAATCAGCGTAAAAGATCCCAATATTCTATTTGAAAAAGAACAAGACACTTCCTTTGATTGCCTGGCAAATATTTTCCCTCTAACCAGCACCATTTAACCCTGATCATTTTAACAGATGAGACCTCAAGCATATAGAAAATGTTTGCAATTGGAGCATTAAGCAGGAATTGACTCATTGAGAAAGTTGTATTGTTGTGTAGATCATGTGGCAATACAATATCCTCTGCATTCATTTATCAATTTGCTTCCTTCAAAACTTGGCCTCCAGTTGCAAACATAAATGTAGAAATTTTGGAACAGATGAACTCTCAAGTTACCCCAGCTTTTTGTCAACACCTGCTTCTGAGTAAATGACAAGGGAAGCACCCAAAATTGTCAAAGAACCATCTGGGAACAAAGAGATAGCTGTAAGTGGGGACTTTTCAGGCTGGAAAAGGCTTGCAGATAAGGTGCCTCAGTGTCTGTCTCAGGATCCTTGACATTTTTAATCCATTAATGACTTGGATGGAATTATATTGAGCAATGTTTTCAACTTTGCAGATCATAAAGTAGGACTCAAGCCAAATAATGAACAACAGGATAGATTAAGACAGATTTAGAACACTAAGAGAGCTTGTAGCAGATGCAATTTCATGTGGGGAAGTGTTAAATAGTTAGTGTGGATCCAAGTATCTGAGAATTGGAATACTTGATAAATAGAAGAATGGTGCAGTGCACGTATCGGGAATGAGGTGAAATGGTTATAGTTAATAAACCTGGAAAAACAACAACAAAGTTCTTAGTTGCATTTTAAAAATGGTATCATGTTCCACTAGCAAAATAATAGAGTACAAATCAATAATATTATTGTATTGTGCCTCGGTCATTTAATGTACTAGCAAAGTACTGGTCAGTTACTCATAAGAATTAAAAGCATTTATCTGCTTCAGATGTTGTGGGAAAATAATGATTTTAGATATTAGGAATTACATTGATTTATTTGAATCTTTCTAATTTTACTTCTTGTTTAATGCAGTAACAACAAAAAAGGAAAACTTTTATTATGAATTGCATTTAGATAAAGTTCTATCTTTTTAAGTATTTGTGATGTGTGACTTATTGCAAATTTGTTACTCATGCAGGGACGAAAAAAGGGCAGCTTAGTAATCAGTCATGGCTGATTCACCTGCTCTCAAAAATATGCTTTAAAGTTTAGAATTAAAAGATGTATCATTTTTCTTCAGACTCAGACATGTTAAGGTGTCTGTCAGATGTCAAATCAGGTTCACTTAGTGGTCATGTAGCTATATGCAGTATTAAGTTTACAACAAGGATACCTACATTTAATTTACCAGTCTCCAACAATATTTGTACTTGAATTTCCAAAGAATTGCATAATTCCAGGGTCATCAGATGGAAATCCTTATTGATGGGCGGCACGGTGGCACAGTGGTTAGCACTGCTGCCTCACAGCACCAGAGACCCAGGTTCAATTCCCACCTCAGGCGACTCACTGTGTGGAGTTTGCACATTCTCCCTGTGTCTGCGTGGGTTTCCTCCGGGTGATCCGGTTTCCTCCCACAATCCAAAGATGTGCAGGTCAGGTGAATTGGCCATGCTAAATTGTCCGTAGTGTTAGGTAAGGGGTAGATGTAGGGGTATGGGTGGGTTGCGCTTTGGCGGGGCGGTGTGGACTTGTTGGGCCGAAGGGCCTGTTTCCACACTGTAAGTAATCTAATCTAATCAAAAAATTTTCAGATAGTCCTAGTAACTGTATACATATAAGTTATGCCATGCTCAACTAAAAAAAACATAAATAGAGGAAAGGAAAATGCAAGGTTTTTTTAATGCTTTGTAGGACTTTCTAAGCAAATGTTTTATATGACTTTAAACTAATTACTTTTTTTGTCATCATTATCATTTAACAGATGTGCATCAATGAGTATTTCTGCATTCTTACTCCCAACAATTTTTGTGCTCACCACAATGGGAGAGTATCATCCAGTTTCAACAGAATAAAATGTTGGAAATTTACAGAGAAAGTAAAATGCAAATCTTATAACGGAGTAACATCAGAATCTGTAAAGAGAAAAACCTGTAGTTCATTTGCCTGCAGACAATTGCCTTGATTCCAGGGACCAAAACAAAACAGCATTCTTTTATTTGAACTTCCAAATAATGCCTGATTCTCCATATAATTTTAGCATTTTTATTGAATTTTGAATGCAATATCAGAGACAGGAAAGTAAAACACTGTCTAACTTTAGCACATCAGTGTGACCCAAACCTCCAGAAAAGTAAGCACACTAGTGCACTTGTGGCCAGATGCATCTGATGGTAAATTAGTGGGATCTTTGTACTTTGAGCCCGTGCCTAACAGGAACTAGGTGGGGATTAGCACCAAGTTTAGTTCACATAGAATCTGAACCTCCCACAGAAAAAAGGGTCTTGTATCCCATAGGACTGGACAGGGTTCAAACTCAGAACCAAGAGATAAGAGGTCAGTGTGCTAATCCTACCTGACAGGCAATCTGCTGAACTCACAAGCTAGATCCTGCTTGGAAAATCGGTCTTTTCATAAACACATTGATTGCAGTCATTCAATATGTAAAAATGTTTTTGAACCTACTCAAACCTATTCTACACACTATCTTGAAGAATAAAGAAGAAACAAGGTCATGAGAGTTTTTTTTGTAAAATTAACCTGGAGACATTAAAATGTTCTAGTTCTGAAATAGTTCCTTTCAGTTTTGTGAAGTTTTACCTTAAGGCACATGCCTAGGCATACAGGCCAAGATATGTGTAGACAGCAAGACAGGTTCTTTCCTGTTAATCGCTGCCGTTGGGAATACACACCTTTACTAACATAAAGATTCTTTGTATATTGGAAAGATACTTGCAGCGCTGAAACATCAATCAAGAACAAATTGTTTATGACAGCAGTTTGACCTTTTAAATACCTTACTAAGTTCTTTGTTTAACTCTCAATACATATTATTTTAACAGTAAAAAGGATTTTGTAACACAATTATTATAAGAATTCATCCTTCAGGCCCATGAGAACACTTTAAATAAGAAGAATGTTATTTTGTAACTTTTATAAACATTGATCTTTTACTGATAATTTAATATACTTTCAAATGCAGTGCCAAAATCACAAATGCAGCTATTGCCATTTTCAGCTACCTTATAAAAACATTTGACGCCAGTGAGATCAGACTGTAGTGTCCTCAGACATGCCACAACCTGCATTTTGTTCGAGTCCTACAGTCACTATCTCCTGTTTAATCCAGTTGTTTCATACTTACATAAGTAACAAAAATATCTAAAACACCAAATTCATGAATTTACGCTGGACTTGTCTTAATCATCAGCCATCATTTCCAAACTGAACCAATGTTCTACACATATTTAGCATAACTTCCGTCCTTTTGTATGGTTTGCGCCTACTAATAATGCCCAGGATGCCATTACTTTATTAAAAACTCTATCAATTGGTCATCCTACCTTCAACAATTTGTGTGCATACAGGTCTAGGTCACTCTGCCCCTGCTCCCTCTTTCGAATAGTACCATTTATTTTATATTGTCTTTCTTCATTCTTCCTACTTAAATAAATAACTTGCAACTTCCCTGCATTAATTTTCACCTGCCATTTCATCAACCTAATTTCTTTTACAGTTCCATGCTATCCCCTTCACAGTTCACAATTGTCCCAACTTTCAGGTCATTTGCAGATTTTGAAGACGAGTGCCGGTCTAACTCAACAACATAGATCAGGAACAACAGGAATCATGACATTGACCCCTTGGGACCTTCACTATAGACCTTCCTCCAATCTGTAAGACAACTGATCGCCATGGCTCACTGATTCCTGTTGCTTGACCAATACTGCATTTATGTTGTTAATGTCACTTTATTCCATGAACTTCAATATTGTGCACAAGTCAGTTGTGCAGGGAAACAGATCCATCTCCACGGGAACTTAAATTGTAGTAGTAGTCAGCTGGGACAGATTCAGGGCCCAGGGATATGACAACAATTATAATCCACTTCCTTCATGTTGCAGTTGCAGCAGATTGTGCTAGACTTCTAGCCTTCCTTCAAGAGCACTGCACCAGTGTAAAAAAATCATTGATTTCCTACAGTGCAGAAAGACACCATTGGGTCTGCACCGGCCCTCCAAAGAGCATCCTACCCTAACCCAAACCCCCACCCTAACCCTGTAACCCCACATTTACCATGGCTAATCCACCTAGCCTGTAGATCCCTGAACACTACAGTGCAATTTAGCATGGCCAATCTGCCTAACCTGCACATTTCTGTACTGTGGGAGGAAGCCGGCTAAACCCATGCAGACACAGAGAAAATGTGGGAGTTAATGCCTGGTTGTCCAGCATCTAGCAGCTGCCCCCTGCCATAAGCCATAGTCCATGAGAGGAGAGCTACCTTAGACACATGACCCTTTGGTAGACCTAGGCTGATGTGCAGATGTAGCAGAATAGGTATGTAAATGACACATGTAAACACCTACAGAATCGTAGTTTTAGGAAAGAGAATGTGGTCTCGTGCTGTTTGTGAATTTTATTGTAATAATTTAGAATGTGCACTGACATTGCACATTTTTTATTCATGGAGTTTAGAATCGTAAGGTTTGAGGTGCTAACCTATTAATTTATTACCATTGCTGAATCCCCCACCATCAACATCCTGTGTTCTGTGTCCTCCACAATCTCATTCGACAAAGTGGGAATGCCTTGGGAGAGGAAAAGGTACATGAGTGCAAGGTGACCTTTGATCTGGAAGGGGAAGGTGAGTATCCTGAGACATGTTAAGAGGTCACTCACAGAGAAAAAAAAATCAGGGCAATGGCCTGATGAGGCAGCCTGGTGCGTAATAGTCTTACAGCAAACCAAATCAGTTGGTGACTGAGTTATTTGAACATGTTTGTTTTCATGTTGGGTTTTGGGAAACCAGTTGGCTTGGGAGCCATCATTTTCTCTGAAAGGCATAACTTATTGATTGAGAACCTTTTAATTTTGCATTGATGTTTAAGGAAAGGATGCTTTTAAAATTTCAATATGTTGATAAGGTAATCATTTACAAGTGTCAAATAATAAATGAGGGAAAAAATATAGAATGAGTGAAAGCTAGACTAATAAATATAAAAACAGACATTTAGCATTTCTATAAATATTTTAAAAGGAGACCAATTAACAGAGTGAGAATCAGTATTGATAATGGGAAAAAAGGAGACAATACCTTAAAAAACAGATATTTTACATCAGTCCTCAATATTGGGGATAAAGGCAATGCATCAGAAACAGCTATAAATCAGGAAATGAAAGGGGGAGGAAGAGCTCGGGAAAATCACAACCAGAAAGAAATGACACAGTGAATTGATGAAGTGCATGAGTTGTGATGGATTTCTTGTGTGGGCAAAGGTATGGCAAATGGAGTATAATGTGGGAAAATGTGAAATTGTCCATTTTCTCAGGAAGAACAAAAATAATTATCTAAGTGATGAGAGATGCAGAGCTTGTTAATGCAGAGGGATCTAAGTGTTCTTGTGCATGAGTTACTGAGCACCAGGGCACCGGTCCAGTATGTTGAGATGAAATTTCTGGATTGCCTGGTTGGAACTCCTCCTCCCTGTGGGTACCTTCCTCGTTGAGGTGAACAGGCACCTGGCATGAGGTGGAGGTACCTCACTCCCCTCACATCATGCCATTAATCCGGTGCAGATCTGAGCACAAATCCAGTGATAGTTCAGAACCTGGGTGTCCAAGGTGGCCGCAGCCTTTTCATGGAACCAGCCATGCACTCACATGTCAGAAGATTGACAGTAGACCGAAAATTGGACAGCCTTATCCATTTTGCGCTTCAGGCCTCTGAAGGCCTCTGGTATCTCTGCTTGATGAACCCCTCCCTGTCTCTACATCTTCAAAATGTCTCCTCTGGCTGAGTACAGAGGCCTATCATCTGCCTTGGGCTCATCAGATACCTGGTTTCAGCAGGCCACTGGGTGTCAGAGACCTTAGGTATGTCTTCCTCCACTGACTGTAGATTCTTGTTGATGGGTGATGTCCTCTTTGACCCTGAGGCTATTCTAGAGAATGGATCCATTGACGAGACTGTTTCCATGCTGGTGGAAGGTAGAGGTGAGCTCTGAGATGTCAGGGACATTCCCCTTTAGAGGTGGGTGTGCTGGTGATAATGGTGTAATGATGTAGTAGCTTGTCCATTGTTCTCTTCTCGTGGCCATTTGTTCCTGTAATGCAGAAGAGAAAGAATTAATTGATGAAGATGTCCAGCCCCCTGCAGACATCCATGTGCAAGACTGCCCGCAAATTGGAGAACAGCAAACTGCAGTTTCTCATGACATTCTTGTGTCTGCAATGATGTAGGAGCACTCTGCAACCAACACCCTGCATGAGATGCAGTTCTGAACATGCAGCACCCTTCCTGTTGTGGGCGATCTGTTTTGCAAACAGAGAAGGAGAAGGGTTGAATGTGATTGCAAAGAGTGCATCTGTGCTTTGTGATATGCAAAGCTATGCAGGCTCCTGAGCCTCTATGGGATCAGGAGGAGCAGTGGCCGGGAGGCACTAGAACATTAACAGCGTGAGGAGACTTGTTCTTTGTTCTTTCAGGACACTTCACCTCTGTGGTGCTAAGGTCTGCATGTAAACACCATATCTGAAGACCCTCCAGGTAGTCTGAGTGAAAGCCCAATGTGTGCCAGTTTGCAGTGAGTAGATGGTGTCACTTAGAGTCATAGAGATGTACAGCATGGAAACAGACCCTTCAGTCCAAATCGTCCATACCAACCAGATATCTGAACCTAATCTAGTCCCATTTGCCAGCACTTGGCCCATATCGTTCTGAACCCTTCCTATTCATATACCCATCCAGATGCCTTTTAAATGTTGCAATTGTACCAGACTCCACCACTTCCTCTGGCAGCTCATTCCATACACGTACCATCCTCTGCGTGAAAAAGTTAGGTCTCTTTATAACTTTCCCCTCTCACCCTAAACCTATGCCGTTTTTCAGGACTCCCCCACCCAAGGCAAAGACTTTGTCTATTTATCCTATCCATAGCCCTCATGATTTTATAAACCTCTATGAGGTCACTCCTCAGCCTTCCACACTCCAGGGAAAACAGCCCCAGCCTATTCAGCCTCTTCCCACAGCTCAAATCTTCCAACCCTGGCAATACCTTGTAAATCTTTTCTGAACCCTTTCAAGTTTCGCAACATCCTTCTGATAGGAAAGAAACCAGAATTGCATGCAATATTCCAACAGTGGCCTAACCAATATCCTGTACAGCCGCAACATGACCTCTCAACTTCTATACTCAATGCTCTGACCATTAAAGGAAACCATACCAAATGCCTTTCTCATTGTCCTATCTACATCTGACTCTACTTTCAAAGAGCTATGAACCTGCACTCCAAGGTCTCTTTGTTCAGCAACGCTCCCTAGGACCTAACCATTAAGTCCTGCTAAGATTTGCTTTCCCAAAATGCTGTACATCACATTTATTTAAATTAGACTCCATCAGCTACTCCTCAGCCCATTGGCCCATCTGATCAAGATCCTGTTGTAAATTGAGGTAACCTTCTTCACTGTCCACTACACCTCCAATTTTGGTGTCAACTGCAAACTTACATCTCCTACGTTCATATCCAAATCATTTATATAAATGACAAAAAGACTTAGCCTTGCAGAGGTCATTCATGCTCCTCTCGCACTGAACCTAGGTCCTCTCATGTGGGCCACAGGCACTGGCCTATTCTGCCTTCTTATTTCAGGCCAAGCGGGTCTGGTGGGAATGCTTCCTGCCTCTGTACCTGGAGTACAGCATTCTTTCATGTATAGCCTGCACCAAAGTCTCTCGTGAGATGCTGCTGAACCTTGGGTCAGTTTCTCTCTGGTCTGAGACACTGTTGGGGTGGTGAGGGCAACTAAACAAGGTCCCAGGCTTGCTGTGAGTGAAGGCCCGACTGGGTGCCCATTAAACATAGTGTCTGATCCTTCAACCCTGGAGGTCCCCAATGAGGTTGAGAACTTCCACTCACATGACTCGGGAGACAACTCACATGTAGAAGTGGCGAGTTGAAAATTGTGGAGAAAGGGCATTGGGGCCCTGGTGGAAGTGATGACCTCTAACGTGCCCGACATCATACTTCCAAAATGGATAATTGTATCCCATACATCTATTTGCAGTGTAAAAATCTTGAGAAGTAAGGAGTGAGTACAGTATTCTTACATCTTTGACATTCAGGTTTCATCTTGACCAAATCTAGATCTTGTGGGTAACCAGATTCTAAGTAAAGTGAATTTGACTAACAGTAAGGTACAAACACACAAATCATTCCTAATTCAGGACTACACCGCATTCAGCCAGCTACAACACCAGAGAGCCACTGTGCCAAACAGAAAAATTCTCACGAGTCCATAAGTGACTGTTTTTCTGTTGAAGGGGTAAATGTATATCATTGGATGAGAATAAAGAAGGGCTGCTATTACTGACATTGAGTTGTTACTCAATGGCAACATTGAAAAAGATGTTCCATTCCCCAACACTGACATTCCTTATGTTTGTCGGCACAAGCGTTTGACAAAAATCTATTGCCAGGCGTATGCAATACCAAGGATAAAAGTAGATTATGATCCTATTGCAGTTAAACACCTTTTTGTTGCTGAGAATTTGTCTCTGTTGCTTCTTCCTGGATGCATGTGGGGTTAGCTCCTCATTTCTGCCTCTTGTTACTGATACGACTTTGCGAGTTTTAACTGATACTGTAAAATTCCCTCTAAACAGGACATGCTGACATTTGATTTATACAGCAACTGCTGTTGAAATGAAGAATCTGTGTCACTTCCAATTATTTGCATGTGATAGTAGGATACTTCGGCTGTAATGCCATTATTTTGAATTTAGCAAATCCAACAACACAGTACAAGCAATGCTAAACATCCCAACCAAATAGGCAATTCAAAGTGTTTTTAATTGCTTTGAAAGGTTAAGTTCAGCCATTGTTGTCAAAAGCATGGATCATGGTGGAATGTGACTATTTAAACTGATGTGTTCTTAACATTGAAAGAATATTTCGGTTTAATAAAGAGTAGCGATTGAAGCAGTCAGGCACATCCCAACAGCTTGCTCTTAAACAACTTGAATGATTTGCCCCACCATTTGGTGGATTTTTCACTGTTCTTTTTAAAGAAATATTACTCAATTTTTTAGAGATGCTTGGCAGTTGGGTCAATTTAATTTGTGTTAATTAGTTGCTACGTAAATGCATCAAACAACAACAATCACACTGTGAATGTAATTATTCGGTTGTGGATGTCCAATGAAAGTAAATTATTTATTCTTGGATTTGGCTATCAAGTTAGACAATTACAACAGCACAGAAGCTGGGGGCTAAATCTTTTTTTTTGCTCAGTTCCACTGTGTTGAGTTTTTTGTGAGGCCAAGTGAGAATTCTCTTTGTATCTTATCAAACTTGGTTCATTAATTACCTGCTCTGCCTCTATGATGTCTTCTCAATCCAATTCTCTCCTCACCTTATGTAATTTCTGGAACAGCTTTCCATTTGATTGATGTCTGTGGAAAAACTGATGTCTCAGGTGCTTGTGCCACTTTTAAAAGGCCACTGTGCACCGCAGGTAAGTATTGGCAGTTTGACATTGCCTCTCACTGGCAATGTAATGACGCAGTGGTAACAAAGCCAGACTGCTTATGTACGACAGTCTCTCACCCATAAAACCCCACTCTGTCACTCTAGTGCCTGTTTAACCACCTGAACACGCCTGTCCTTAGTTTACCTGTTTACCTGTCCTTAGATACATCCTGTCTAAACATCCCCTCTAAATTGACACTGCTCCATCCCCAAATGCAGATCCCCATCCTATCCAGTAGGGAAACTCACATCCAGGCAAACAATCAGACAAATACAAGCATGATTTGTTATTGGAGGCTAGCAAAAGGAGACGTAAGCAAAGCAAATAGAGTTAAAAATCACACATCACCAGGTTATAGTGCAAAGGTTTACTTGGAAGCACTAACTTTTGGAGCGCCGCTCCTTCATCAGGTGGTTGTGGAGGTTAAGATCATACACACAGAATTTAGAGCCAAATGAGTCCAGTGTCATGGAGATCTGATACCTGATGAAGGAGCGGCTAGTGCTTCCAAATAAACCTGTTAGACTATAACCTGGTGCTGTGTGATTTTTAACTTTGTCCACCCCAGTCCAACAACAGCACTCCCAAGTCAAAGTGAACAGAGTTTGTAATTCTGACTAACTTCAACAAATTGCTCCAACTCTCCACTGCCTCGCGAGAAACTTACCTTGCTGCCCAACAGATGTATAAAAGATGCACATAGTTTGCTCCAACCATTGAGATAGGCATAGCCTAACATCTCACGTGATTCTGCCACAATCGTGCCATAGCCCACATCATGCAGATCCCTAAAATATTCCACTCAATGGGTCAGGAGAGCAAATGAATGGATGGAAAGGAAACATTGGAAAGTTTGGTTTGTGAACGGGGAATTAATCCTGGTAGCCACGCATGCATCATCCACTTGCCGATCCATCACCATTCCAAATAAGGGGAGATGGAAACTACAAAGTGGAAGAAGGAGTGATGGAGTGAAGAGAGGAAAGGAAGCTAATGAAATGCCTGGCACTGAGGGAATGCAATTAGATTAGATTACTTACAGTGTGGAAACAGGCCCTTCGGCCCAACAAGTCCACACCGCCCCGCCGAAACGTAACCCACCCATACCCCTACATCTACATCTACATCTACCCCTTACCTAACACTACGGGCAATTTAGCCTGGCCAATTCACCTGACCTGCACATCTTTGGACTGTGGGAGGAAACCGGAGCACCCGGAGGAAACCCACGCAGACACGGGGAGAACGTGCAAACTCCACACAGTCAGTCGCCTAAGGCGGGAAATGAACCCGGGTCTCCGGCGCTGCGAGGCAGCAGTGCTAACCACTGTGCCACCGTGCCGCCCACAAATTGAGGGTGAGATGGCAGGAACAGCAGTGTAAACAATTACAAAGAACCTCACTTCACAAAACAAAAGGTAGAGTCAATCACATGGTTGTCTCAGCCAATCAGCACAGTGGCTCAGTGGTTCGCACTGCTGTCTCACAGTTCCAGGGACCCAGGTTCGATTCCTCCCTCTGGTAACTATCTGTGTGAAGTTTGTATGTTCTCCCTGTGACTGTGCATGTTTCCTTCAGTTGCTCCAGTTTTCTCTGACTATGTAATGATGTTCTGTTTCGGTGGATTGGCCATGCTAAATTGCCCATACTGTCCAGGGATGTACAGGTTATGTGGATTAGCCATGGGAAATGCAGGGTGACAGGTAGTTGGGTCTGGATGGGATGCCCTGTGGAGGATTGGTGTGGAGTTGATGGGCTGAATGACCTTCTTCCACACTGTAGGGATTCTAAGGTCACTCAATGTGAATTAGTATACTTTACATATGCATGAAACCTCAGTTAAAATCAGCAACCCAAAGTGAACACAAGTTCTTAAGAAAAACAGATTTTGGCAGCAATGTGGCTATAGTGTGCATCCATCTAAATTGCCTACGATATGAACTCTGCTTTTCATGAATGCCCTGTCCATGTGGTAATGCCCAGAAATAGTGTTTGCAAGTTTTTTTTGAAATTATGTCCCAGATGAACTTTAGCCAACACAAGAATGTAAAAGTCGCCTTTCCAAGAGACAGTGGAGTTGGAAAATAATCAAAAAAGATTGAAACAAGCCAGTTGTCTTTCTGATGAGAGTGACATTTCAAGGTCAGTGAACGCATCTTTGTCTATGTTATTAACAAGGGAGATCTGTTAAAAGAGGTCCACAGATCTGTTGCAGAAGAAATATTTTTATACCTTGTTATCTGTGCTTCTGATTATTTCTTCATAACATAATGAATTTAAACACAAATATTGAAAATTGACCAGCTTTCAGGATTTAATTAGTGTGGGAAAATAGGTTTTATCTTTTTATAGTGAGAATACAGATACTTTCCTTCCAACAACCTATATTAAGCCATTATTGTGTCATCCAATCACAAACAGTTTTCATCTGTTTTGCTTGGCACATTCTTTGTCCAAATGATGTTCACAGATTAATAAATACTAAAAAAACTAAACATTGTAGTAGAACAGAATAACAAGTTTAGTCAGTTCAATTTTTTTCTTTTTGTTTTTCTGGACGTTTCCATTTTACTTAATCTCTTATAAAGACAGAAACCCATTCTGAGGTTTAATTTCTCTGCAACAGCTGTAAAATTGGAAAGGCCACAAACCCAGGTCAGTCATAAACTTTCCTTTTGGGGCCAATAGAAACACTTTGATCCTCCTGAAAGTTAAGAAAAAGGGTTAACAAAGAACTCACCTCTGAACATCTGTTGGCATAAAATTATTTGCCCATTAACCTCACATCATGCTGGTTAAAATAGGATTCAGGAACTGAGGATGTCATCAGCCACTGATCTCCATATTTCAAGATGCTGTCCCTTTTTGTTGGACTATTATGTATTAATCACATTTTACTTCTACCATTACCATCCTAGCGCCAGCCAGCCTACAACATGCATGTAAAATTATATTTTGTTACAGAAATTCTTGGGACTACTTGGCTCAGTTTGCTTGATGGCTGATGTGGATTAGATCAGTCCCTGTACTGTCTGGCTTGGAATTGGGACCTCCCTCCTTGCCCTACATGTGGTGGAGGTTGTAGTGCCTTCATGCAGAGGACTCGGGAGTAACAATCCTAGAACAATTCAGCACAGTACTGCCCCTTTGGTTCTCAATGCTGTGCTGACCTTTTGTCATGAACTGAAATTTAATTTTTGTGCATTATCTTTAATTTAGGATCTGTGAACAGTTCTGTGATTTCCATTGCAATAACTGTTGCCTTATTTCTAAACAGTGGTTATGTCTTTGAAATCCTGCAAGGTATTTGTTTGCAATAGGGGCCATCTATACAGAATATTTTACTCTTGTTTACTTTTAGACCATGGAAAGTGACTGAATCAAAACATTCTAAATACCATTTTTAAATAGCTTCCCAGATATTGAAGTGATTCAAGATACATAACTGAAAGCTACAGAGAATTGAATCCCATATTATACAAACACCCACTTCCAGTAATTCATTTTGTGGTTTATTTTAATCAAAATGACAAAATAGGTTTGGTACGTGGTGAAAGCGAGAGCAGTAAGAGACTTTGCTTCTCTTATTTTTGATAACCTTGAACCCCAAAACTGATGTTGCATTTGGCAGTGAGGGCTCTTTGCTAAGTAATGTGCATTTTGTGTAGGGATAATGGAAAAGGAATTTGGGGGTGGGCAATAAACGTTGCCAGCAACTTCTGCACCCCATGAAGGAATAAAGAAAAAGATATAAAGTGAAATCACATTCATGACAAGGTAAACAATATTGTTGAAATAATATTTGATTAATTTATGGAATGACACAAGTGAAACACCATATTTCTACCTTCAGATCTGACATACTATCAGAAAGTACATTGCATCCCATCGTGCGCCTGCCCCGTAGCCCTCTGACTTGTCTATTTCATCTGACCCAGGTAGCTCTTGAATCTGATGCTACTTTTGCAGACAGTATCCCTCACCTGACAGACTCCTGGTGCCTAGGTTAGCCCATCTCCTGAGAGTTCTTGTTGTATTTGGAAAAGTGTTATTAGCAACAACCATTGCAAACATAATGTCGCACAGACACAAAGGATACAGTTTTCCTTTCACGAAGATGGCAAGAATGGCAAATAATTTAGCAAGTATCAAGAGATATTGATACCCCCTCACATTACCTCAGCATTTAAATGTTGGGTGATAAGGTCCCTCTTTACTCACCTGTAATCAATAGAGCCTCAGTTTACCACTGGCTGAATTGCCTGTCTTCCCAGAACTGAGAAAGTTGGCTCATTTTCCAACTGGGACACCAGGAGTACCTGCTGAATTCTAGCAACATGGGCTCCATTTGCCCCAGTCTGGGTCCAACTGGAGACAGAGATGAGGACCAAGATAGTGGCTTCTGAAAGCGCACCCCCTCTTTCGTCTTTGACCTCCCCCAAAACTGCTACCCCTGTGACCACCACCGCAAAAGGTCTGAAAGAAAAAGATTTACCTTCTTGGATTCCCTGGAGACTTGACATCCAACAACAATCTTTAGGACCCAGACACTGCTAGTCTTTGATTGGCTGTCAGCTTCTGGTGAGGCAGGATTTTACTAGCCAATTGAAACTCGATTTAGTTACCTTTCTCCTTGATGGGAGCAGAGAGTTTGTTGCTGATTAAATAGCAATGATGTTGGTGTTAATTTTTTAAAAACTCCCTGCATTATGAATAAATAGGACTTTTTCAGATTGGCACGATATGACAAGTGACATCCTGCAGGGCTTTGCACTGAGCCCTTTTACGATTTATATCGATGACTTAGACAATGAGATTGAAGGCATTGTGACTAAATTTGCAGATGACACAAAGATATGGAGGAAAGTATGTTGCAAAAATGATAATAACAAGGATGCAGATGATAAGAATAGATTGTGAGTGCACATGAATTGACGTAGGACATAGAACAATAGAGCATAGGAACAGGCCATTCACTCACTACATTTATACCAACCATGATGTTGTGGGAAAATACTAAAATTATTCACTTTGGCAAAAGAAGGTGAAAAAAGCAGAGTATTGTTTAAACTCTGTAGAATTGTATCTGTAGAATTCAAAGTACAGAGGGATCTAGGTGTTCCAGTGTATTCAAAACAAAAATATTAGCATGCAGATAAAACCTAAAAAAGGCAAATGAAATGCCTTTCTTTATTATGGATAGGTCACTGGACCCAAAACTTTAACTCTGGTTTCTCTCACATATGCTGCAAGACCTACTGAGATTTTCCAGCAGTTTTTGTTTCTGATTTCTAGCATTTGTGGTTCTTTGTCCCTTTTTAATATAAAAGTAAGGATAATATGCTTTAGATATACAGGGCATTGATAGACCATATCCCAAGGACTGTGTGCAGTAATTAAGAAGGGGTGTAAATGCATTGGAGGCAGTTCAGAAGACGTTTACAATGTTGATACCCGTAATGAGTAGGTTGCCTTTTGGGAAAATATTGGACAGACTGGGGTTGTTTTCACTAGAGATAAAAAAGAGAGGAGTAATTTGATTGAAGTTTATAAGATCCTGAAAGATCTTTACAAGGTGGAAATGGAAATGATGTTCCCTCTTGTGAATGAAATCAGAACCACGGGGTACTGTTTGAAAATTAGAGGTCACCCTTTTAGCACCTATAGATGAGGAGTATTTTTCTCTCAGATGCTTGTGTAACTTTGGAACGTTTTGTCTCAGAGGGTTGGTGACGATTCACCACAGCAGATTCGCCACCGATGATTAGCCACTGCCAGTTCTCCACCAGCGTTTCTCCACTGGGATCGCTTGACCTCTGGAGACAATTCGCCACCGGAAATATATATATGTAGTGATTGTTTTCCCTCCCAACTGTTCTTTCATACTTCTCAGTCCCCTACATACTACTACATACTACATATTGATTAAAAGAAGAGGTAAAATAAATATCATTTTATTGGTTTATATATAAAAATTAGTTACAAACTTTAAACAGAAAAAGGAAATATATTTAAATATCTTTATAATGGCAGCAAAATCTCACATTAATATTTAACAATGAAATTTTTTTAGTTCATTTGTTAGTTATGCGCTATTCCTCGAAGATATTCCAAACAATCTCTTTCACTATATTGAAGAACAATATTTTTATTCTATCGTCTGCATCTCGATTTTTTTTAGCTTTATTTGTGGTGGGTAACCCGCTATCAGCTGTTTCATATATAAATCTCGCCCCTTTTTCACTTTCATTAACGTTCCAATAAATTTCCATATGGTTGGGTGGTGAGCTCTGAGTTATAAAGCAATTCTCCGATGAGCAGCTTCAGCGTGATTATTTGTGCGATCTTCATCGTTTATTGTTGTCTCATAGACCAACCACATATCATGGAGAAACAAAGGTGCCCTTTGCCTACTGCCACGTCTATTGTTGAGTCCAATATAATTAAATTCAAACCAATCTAGTATTGGTTGTGGTTCTTGAGGCAAAAAATCTGTGAGTGCTTCTATGTAGGTATCAAGGTCAGTAAGTGGCACAAAAGCCAAAGTGATTATCATTTTTGCTTTTAAAGCATAATCAGGATCGGTGTTGTATTGACGAGTTGCTCCAACTGCAGTAATATGTCTGTGTATACTTTGTGCCAAATGAAAGAAACAGCCCCTAATTCTAACTTCAGGAAAACGTTCTCTCACAGCACTGATAGCTGCCTGCTCAAAGTCATAATGGATATACTGTGGTCTGGGATTAGGCACCAAGGACTTCACCATTTCAAACATACGTTGAACGATGCTTATTTGGTAGAAGTATATACAATATTAGATGAACCCCATCAAGTCTTTTTGCTAAAATACAATATACCTGAGAGAATAAAATAGGGGCTATGTTGAACATACCCATCCACAAACCACGTCGATTCTGCTAAATGATGTATCCAAGATTCCCTATCAAATATGATTATACGATTACTTCCTTGACCACTATCCGGCAAAAGAAATTTTTCTTCTGCTCCAATATCCGGCTTATATACTTTGTATGTAATTGGAGTCACCAAATGCTGAAGATCAGTAGGGTTTGGTGGCGCTAAACTAATATCATTCCTTTTTCATCGAATTATTTTCTTCATGCTGCTTGTCCTCGGTAAAGATGCTAGGACTGACTGAGGGACATCGGCTACACATTCGTTAATAAGAACACGAGGTACTTCCTGCGATTCTTCTGCACAACGTTTTAAACTTATTTTCACTTTCGCAACTTGGACACTTGCTGCGGAAGGGGAATATGTGTATCCGTTTATTGTTTTTATCACAGTGCCACTCTTGGTGTGGATCCGTCCATTACATCGGCCCCTTTGTTCACATCGTCAAAACTTAATACTTGAATCACTCTTGGATAGTTTATCAAAAACATATATAAAACCATCGTGGTAAAACTTCCTATTTCCATGTTTACTAATAATTTCTGTTTCCATTTTGAAGACTTAAGGGTAAATGGAAAATAAACAAGCTTAAAAAAAACTCTCCTGTAACAAAAATAAGTTGTTACTGAAACAATGCAAATACTACCTTAACCAATATAACGACAATTTTATATAGTTTAGATATGCTCGGTGGTCAAAGGGCAGTGGCTAATCATCGGTGGCGAATCTGCTTATTTGCGGAATCGTCTTCAGTGGTCAAAGGGCAGTGGCTAATCGTCGGCGGTGAATGTACTGTGGCGAATGGTCCCATTCCAGTCTCAGAAGGTAGTGAAGGCAGAGTCATTAAATATTTTTAAGGAGGATGTAGATACCTTCTACAGTTGAACCAAGGGTTATTGAGGGTGGATAAGAATGTGGAATACATAGCACAGATAGATCAGCCATGACCATGTTGAATGACAGAGCAGGTTTGAAGGATGGATTGGTGTACTTCTACTCTTAGTTTGTATGTTTGTATGAACATTGTTACCACCTCCTCCACTATGTGCTGTCAAAATGAAAATTCTCAGCCACAGATTCATTGATCATTGGCACTGCTAGGGATACTCTTGTAAGCTGTACATAGTTCACAGAAATGTACATAGTTTACAACACATGTCTTATTGTTTACTTTTACCAACACTCAAGGTCTCTACTGATTAGGCCACTTTAATCTACACCAAACCACCACATTCTCTCCTCATCCAAATTAACTTCTGAAGACAATGGTTCCTTCCATGAGTTCTGATGAAGGGCCACTAGACCCAAATGTTGACTCTGTTTTCTCTCCAACAAATGCTGCCAGACTTACCGAGTTTCTTCAGCAATTTCTGTTTTGTTTCAGATTCCTACTATGACTTGACTCACAATGAAAACTCCTCAACTGTCATAAATGCCGATGATAACACATGTAATTTCCAAAGGCAACCTTCCTCACCTGACCAGGCACCCAATGTTAGCCCTCCTCATCCAATCTAAACATTGATTTCCCTTCACCTGGCTGGGATCCAGCAGACAGTTCACCCATCCAACTCACTAACTTAGCTTCCAATGAAAACTATCTTTACTGACTCAATTTTGACAGGTATTTCACATGGACTAGAACGATTAAAGTAGGTGGACCACCTCCACCTTTTCAAATGAAATTAGAATGGACGAAACAATTGCTGGCCTTGTATTGCACAGACACTTCATGAACAAATTTTTAAAAAGCACACACAAATTAAGGAAACAAAACTAAATGAGACAATTATTAACAAATCCACTATTTGCAGGAAGGGTGATTCTGGGAAGTGTGTGGTGCAATATCATGGATACCTATAGGAAGAGAACGTGAAGGGACACTGTTCATAAGGAAGTGCTTAAGATTGTCATCATTTATACATAAATAGAAGTTAATGTTGCTGGAACTTGTCCCTTCCATTGAGATATAGATGGCTTGAATCTGAAAATATGGATAGTTTGAGATCTATAGTTGGTGGATTATTAAATGTGTAAAATCAGACCTCAACAGATTACTCTATGAAAAGTATGTGAAACCATAAACTAATAAAATATAAACTATTTTCAGAATAATTATGTTTTAAACTGTTCAGTCAACTGTACTCTTTTGGTAAGAGTGTGTCAAATGATTCAATGGACTAATTCAGATAAGTTTGGAAAACGAAAGAAAACTGTTTTCAAGCCATGAGGAGGTAAAAGAAGGCCAAAAAAGTCTAATTATTCTAAGAAAACATCTTTGGCTGTAGCCAATTGGACGGTGATGTTACCTTTATTCCTGCGTAGTGGTTCACAAGGGTGCCATTTCAGATTCTTTTTTCCCTCTGTCATCAGCTGTGGGACAAAGCCCAGGGTTTTGTTGCTCAAGCTGCCAATAGCCCACAGCTTAGTTTTGGCTCCCAGCCCACTGGTCACAGGAAAAATGGACGCCTGTCATCCTGAAATTTTGTCAAGATCCTATAACAAAAACAACACTATCCATCTAACGGGATGAATTGTGTCAGGAGTGTTTATTTGATTCAAATTGCCTTGCTTAACTTTAGAATGAGTGAAACCTGCTGAAACTGCTCTCATCAAGTTTATTGTTCAGGCAGCTTCCATCACCATCTGTCAGATTAATCTGCAGCATGTGGCTTGACCTGTACTGAATAACAGACTACTTTCATTACATTTCCATAACTTGTCTTTTTTATCAAACTTCACTTCTGTCAAGCATTGGAACGTATTAAAAGATGAGGAGTAAGAGCCTACACTGTTTCAGAAAGAAAATTCTAATTGCTCTGTGTTTTTCTGAACAGTAATATACTGCTAACTTACCTTACATCTAAGGTTGAAACAGATTTACTTCATGGAACAACTTAGAATAACAAATCAAAATTAATTAACAATCAGTAGAAACTCTAAAATAATAATTTATTAAAAATCAAGCTAGCATTGTATTAGAAATATGGCCTTTTTAAACTCTGTTTTGAGGCAAGGATTCTATTGATAGCTATTTTATTATTATTATTATCAATAAAATGTATTGGCATTATTAGGGAATGTTTTAGCCATTTGATGTTGTACAGATTTTAACAGAGCGCAGGTTACCCATGAAGTTATTAGCATTTTCCTTAGGAGGTTTCCTGATCAGCCATTACAACTTCGGCAGTAGATCAACAGTGATCCTGATTTTATAGAAACATTAACAACATGGAAGATAGGAACAGGAGTAGGCTATTCAGTCCTTTGAGCAAGCTCCACCATTCAATATAATCAGACTAATGCCATTTACAAGTTCGCTGATGATACCACCATAGTCGGTCGAATCTCAGATGGTGACGACTCAGACTACAGATGGGAGATGGAAGACCCGGAATAATGATGCACTGAGAATAACCTAGCTCTCAATGCCGGCAAAACCAAGGAACTCATTATTGACTTTCATCAGGATGTTACTCAAGCCCCCCCTACACATTAACAGCACAGAGGTGGAGAGCGTCAAGCTCCTGGGAGTGGTCATCAACAACAGGCTTTCTTGGACTCTTCATGTGGACACACTGGTTACAAAGGCCCAATAACATCTGTTCTTTCTCAGGCAGCTGAGGAAATTTGGCATGATGGCAAATACCCTTGCCAATTTTTATAGATGCGTCATCGAGAGCATTTTGTCTGCATGTATCACTACCTGGTATGGCAACTGTACCATTCAAGATTGGAGATGGTTACAGAGCATGGTGAACTACGCCTGGACAATCACAAAGGCCAACCTCCCATCTATAGAATCCATCTACCAGGCCCGCTGTTAAGGAAATGCCGACAGCATTCTCAAAGATCCATCCCACCCTGGCAATGATTTTCTACAACCTCTACCATTGGAGGGAAGGTACAGAAGCCTGAACACACGCACCAGCCAGTTTCGCAACAGTTTCTACCCTACTGTTGTTAGAATACTGAACAAACTCGTAACATTCACCAGTACCTGTGATTTTGTTTTTGCCACTGTTTACCTATTATTTCCTTATCTATGTCACTTAACTATGTGATCTGCCTGTATTGCTCACAAGACAAAGCTTTTCACTGTGCCTCGGTACACATGACAATAAAGTCAATTCAATTCAATTTATCTTGGCTACGATCATCTAACTCAGCATCCAGATCCTGTTTTCTCCCCGTACCATTTGTTCCGTTAGCCCTAAGAACTATACCTAACTGCTTCTTGAAAGCATTCAATGTTTTGTCCTCGACTGCTTTCTGTGGCAGAGAATTCCACAGGCTCCCCACTTTCTAGGTGAAGAAATGTCTCCTCATCTCAATTTTAAATGATCTATCCCATATCCCACAGACTGTGACCCCTGTTAGGTCCCCTTCCATGGGGCAGCCGTGCCATCAGCTATCAAGACCTTCCAGTCTGGAATTATCTTCATTAATCATTATGCTTTGTTATCCCCTTTCTCAACTTTAAGATACTCTTTAATACCTATGTCTTTGAACTTCTCCTTCTGTGATCGGGTGTCAAAATTTATTTGCTAGCACTGCTGTGAAGCAGCTTTGGACATTGTTCTCTATTAAAGGTGCTATATAAATTCAAGTTGTTCTTATTAATGTGTATGTTTTCAAAGACATGCTAACCTTCTGCTGGAACAAGATTTGAATTTCAACATAGTGTGTATCGCATTGAGTTAAACCCACCATGATAGTTCACAGCAGGTAGCCATCATGGAACAAATTTACTTCAACTGTCTTGACAAAGAAGACAGCAAAGAAGGTTCTATGTTGTACTCCCCAGCCCCTTAATAAAGCAACTTCTGCATTAAAATGTCAAATGGTGCATGTATATGTTTCTCAGAATGCAATATGACTAAAGTGACATCAACCATAACTGAAAACTTAAAATGCTGTACTGCATACATTTTTTTTCTGCTGCAATCACAATTAAAACATTACATGGGAAATACTGCAACAGTAATTTATATTAATATGTGTTTCACAAAATTAGACTCATAGACTAAATCATGGACATCTACAACACAGAGGAGGCCATTCAGCCCATTGTGTCCAAATCATTTTCCAGTTTTTGGCACCCAATTCTCTGGAGGCGATGGCAATGTGTGAATATCCAAATTTATATGTTCTGAAAGTCTCTGACTAACCACTCCTTCAGGCAGTGAATTCCAGACTCCCACCACCCATGAGTGATAAAAGTTCCCCTCAACTTACCTGGTAGCCTTCTACCTCTTACCTTAAATCTGTGTCTTATTGTTGTTAACCCGTCTACTAATGGAAGAGTACCTTCTTATTCACTTCATTCACATCCCTCATAATTGCACACACTTCTGTTAGGTCTCTTCTCAAACAATGCTGCTTCCAGAAGAACAATCCTAACCTGTCTTCATAGCCCAGACCCTCCAGCCCAGGCTACATTCTGGTAAATCCTATCTGCAATCATGTCTGTCCTACGACATGGTGACCAGAAAGCACACCAGACTCCAGTTGTAGCCTAAACAACATTTTATACAATTCCAGCATAACCTTCCCTGCTCTTATTATTTCTTTGCTCTGGGCTACTAAAGACAAATATCCACCTCATCTACCTCCCCTTCAATGAGCCATCTGATCTTGGATCCTATGGGGATCAGCATTTGACAAGACATAATGGACGGAACAACCTATTTCTTTATCCTTCTTACATAATTTTATTAAACCTAGCTCTTTCAGTACCTCTGACTGTGTCAAACCTGAACTTTTACTTAAATTGCATATCCACTAAATGGTTGGTATTGTGACATTGGCATATTTGTTTTAGTCGAAGACCCTGACTCAATTTGCTGTACCAGTAGATTCTATAATATTGGCAAACTTTTCATTTCTTTGTGAATTTCGCTTTCACTTTCTTTCTCAGTTTTGCTTTGGACTTTTGAGGGTTTATTATGCTCTCCTCTCATCTGATTCCCTCTTTCTGACTAGGTTTAGGTTTGATGCCTCCTGTATCAAGACTCACCTTCATTTTGCCTCGCATTTCTCCTATTTTAATATTGATGTCAGATTTAATAAAACCAAACCAGGAACATGTTCAAATTTACTTCCTAAGGTGAACAACCTATTGTGGGAAATTTCTGTAAAATTCTCTTGCTTGTGTCAAAACAATTACTTGGTGCCCTCTTCACACTTTCTCAATGTCAGATATATGCTTGTTGATCCCTTGTTTGCCCAGTTTAACTTTATTGAGTCAGTTCCTTTTCATCAAGGAGACTTTGTTCCCTAATACTATAAACCAATGGCCAGTAATAGGATGCACCCATTGTAATTCACTCTAACACTGACATTTGATTATTTTGCAGAGAGGGATATGACTTAGGGACTTCTCATGCACTCTTTCTGAGATAACAGACACAACTGTGTGATCAATGATGAAAGTCAGTTGTGAATCTCTTGCCTCCATTTCGATTTTAGACACTGGAATTTTATCTTCAGCCATATTTCTCTCAGCTTCTATGTACTGCTTCTCTAGCTGAGTACAGCTCTTGATCTTCCTGCTGTTTAACATCAATTTCTGTTTCCACATTAATCGTATGCATGTTTGAGGATTTCCAGACCTAGCTTCAGATCCACAATGATCTTGACCTCATGTATGACTCTGACCTGGCACTTTACTGCAACCTGGAGCATGGCTGTTTCCTCCAATCCTGTCTGCTGTCTGGGTATGACTTTCCTTTACACATAGCGCTCTGACTGGACATAGGGGTATTCAAATGAATGGTAGTTGCTTTGGTAATGATTGTGTCTATGTCCTGATCTGAGACAGTGAGTTTGCTTGAAATAGTCTGGATCTTGCTGAAACTCTCTACAGCATTCCTGTCAGTTCAGGGAATGTATGCCTTCACAATTTGCAAACTCTCATAGCAGCCCATCTTCCATATCAGTTTAATGTCGTTACTCAAAAGCTTATTTTATTATTCTTTAAACCTCTTAGAAACTTGACTGTAAGGTTGATTTCTAATGCCATACCATACCTGTAATGGTAAAGTAGAGTAGAATAGATTTTATTTGTCATTTCTACCATACACAGCTGATAAAGTAAAAAAAATGAGACAGCGATCCTCTAGGCATGCATCCTGCAACTGTCTCCATTGGCAACTGTCTTCTTTACTGGAATGCAATTTTCAGTGTAATCTCAACACCATTATGAGTCTAAAATGATATTAATTTCTGAACAATCTATGTGCTGGGGTTCCATGGGCAACATTGATGAGACACCACCTCAAAAGCATCTGGTCCCATCATAGGAGTGAAATATTGACCTTATTTTCAATGCCTACTTCATCCACTCTCAATCAAATGTGTAACCTTTGTTCAGTGTTAGAGGACTTCAATGACTTTTGTTTCCAATTCCTTACTAAGCTGACTCATTCATAGCCCAGACCCTCCAGTCCAAGCTGCAGTCTTGTAAATCCTATCTGCAATCACATCTGTCCTATGACATGGTGACCAGAAAGCACACCATATTCCAGTTGCAGCCTAAACAACATTTTATACAACTGTAGCATAAACTTCCCTGCTCTTTTTTTTCCCCCTGGGCTACTAAAGGCAAATATTCAATATACCAACCTGAATAAAATGTGCACACTTGAAGAATCATTTAAATTTCTCAAACTTCCTCAAAATCAACTTTATAAGTTCCACAGCTATTAAAATGTTCTTCAGTCTTTAATTTCTCAAATTAAATGTTCCAAAGAGTTCTTCCAATCATCTTTCTGCTATGTATTTCAATGAGTAAAACAAACACATTCTCAACAGCAGGCAGCCATTATTGAACAAGTTTATTTACATCTCTCCAGTAGGGAAAGCAACAAGGAGGATTCCACACTTCACACAGCAGGGAATTTCTACCTCACCACTTGGCATACAAATAACCTTGTAATGGATAGTTTGTGCTCTGCTCCTCCAGAAACTTTCCGGAACTCCCAACTGAGGGCTCAGCCTGAGTTATTTTGCCACTCTTCTGCTAAACACTTCCTGGAGAATATTTGAATTTTGTATCTGCATTTGCATTCAAGTAAAATCTTCACTTTGCTATTGGAGTCTTGGACAAGTATGGATTTTCCCTTTAAATAAAAGCTACTGCTTTCAATATATACACACTTGCAAAATGTCAAAAATCAATAGCAATTTTTTTTGACTGCATTTTCTGTGAAAATTTCTTAGGGCTCTACAATATATATTGCTCAAAGCTTCTGAATGCTTATTTGGGGTCTGCCAAATCCCATAAATACTCTGCCATGATAACCCAGCTCACGTAAGTAAAAGTATCATGACTGGGTTCTGGATGTTTTTGACAAATGAAAACTAGCCACCAATGCTCATGTAACGTGATGAGCCTTTATTAACTATTTACATTAAGCACAGAGGCATGCTTGAGCAAGACTTTATTAGAACTCTCTTCACTTGGGTTCTAGTTCCATCTGGTCTGGCATCATTTGATATAATTGATGGTGTTGTCTAGTTGTTACTATATAGCTATTAATTCCACATGCTACAATTTGGAATAGGAGAAACTTAGGCAAATTAGGAGTTTGGAGAGTCCAGAAAAGCTAACATTTATCCACAGAAAAGCACTAATGACAGGTATTTGCAAACAGCAGGAAACAATAGGCCAGTTGGCCTTATTTCTTCATTGGAAAAATGCTTGCGTTGATTATTACGAAGAAATAGCAGGGCATTCAGAGAAGCTTACTACAATTAAACACATGTCAATGTGGTTTTTGACAAATTTTAAAGAATTCTTAAACCTTGTGAAGGTTTAACAAACAGATTGATAAGGTATAACTGGAAGATATAATATACATTGATTTCTGGAATGCATTCTACAAGGTATCACACGATAGAAGCTCTGGTAGTGGGAATAATTTATCAGCATAACTTGAGAATTGGTTAACACATAGAGCACAGAGTGTCAGGATCAATGGATCTATTTCAAGTTGGAAATGTTTGCAGTTCTCTACCCCAAATGGTTATGGAGGCTAGATGACTGAAAGTATTCAAAGACGTGGTAGACAGATTTTTGAAATATCAGGGAGTTGATGACTATGCTGGCGTGACATGGAGGAGACATTGACCCCTGCTCCTGATCCCATTTCTTGTGTTCTTGTGTCCTTATGCCACAAACTCCATGTTTCCAATAGTTTTTTGCAATATGTCATCATATCTCATTAACATATTAATAGTGAAACAAAACAGAAATTACTGGAGAAACTCAGCAAGTCTGGCATCATCTGTGCTAAGGAAACAGCTATTTGTTTTAGTTTAACAGCAAAAGATTAGCAAAGAATAGAGTGGGGCCCATTTCGAACAAGCAGGGTAAATTACTCACTAAAGCAGAGGGTATGGCAGAGCTACTAAATGAATACTTTGCTTCCATTCTTTACCAAATTAGGAGATGGTAACAATGGTCTACTTGAAAATGTAGATATTGAGGAACTGAGCACAGTGATAGATAAAGAAGTTGCTAAAAGGTCTGGCAGCACTCCAGGTCGAGAAGTCACCAGGTGCCAAATGAAATGTATCCTAGATTCTGAGAGAAGTAAGGGAGCAAGTTGCAGAAACATTGACAGAAATATCCCGGACCTTTCTGAATACTGACCTGGGGTTGGAGGATTGTAATCATGATATTGTTGTTTAAGAAAGAGCCAAAGTATAACCCAGAAAATTACAAACCTGTCAGTTTGACACCAATAGTGGGAAAATTGATGGAGACCACAATATAGGATAAGATAAATATACACTTCAAGAAGAATAAGTTTATGCTAGACAGTTAAAATGGCTTTGTCCAGGACAGATCATGTGTGACAAATTTAATACGACTCTTTAACGAGGTGACAGGAAGTGCATGAGGGTAGTGCTGTGGATGTTATGTATTTGATACAGTGTCACATAGCAGGTTGTTTAGCAGTTTTAGAAATGCTTTGGATCAATGGGTTTTGGCATCATGGATTAGAAGTTAGTAAAAGATAAGAAATAGAGGGTGGATATATGTGGGTATTCCTCAGATTGGAGGTGAGTTGAAAATGGTGTTCCCCAGAGATCGGTGTTGGGACCCCTGCTTTTTCTGATTTATGTAATATTAGAGATGGGTGTTGAGGGCAAAATCTCTAATTTGCAGATGATAATAAGATAGGGAGAATAGTGAATTGTGAGGATGATGCTGAGTGATTTCAGAGGGAGATTGACAAGTTGGCCAAATGAGCAGACACCTGGCTGATGTATCTCAATGCAGAGAAATGTACGGTAATGCAGTTTGATAAAAGAAACATGGAGAGACAATACAGGTGCAATGATATACCTTTGAGGGAGTACAGGCGCAGAGGGACCTCAGCGTTCATGTGCATGATTTCTGAAGGTGGCCAGGAAAGTTGTAACAGTTGTTAGAAGACTAATAAGATCCTTGGGTTTATGAATGGGGCGTAAAAGTATTAAAGCAAGTTAGAGTATAAAAGGAAGGAAGTAATGCAATGCCTCTACAAATCACTGACCAGACCACATTTGGAATATTGTGTTCCATTTAGGGCAGCTAACTTACAAAAGGATGGTAAGGCTCTGGAGAGAAAGTTCAAAGGAGATTTACAAGAATGATACCAGGAATGAGGGATTTTAGATACAAGAAAAAGTAAGAGAAATTGGGCTAATCCTCCTCAAAGCAGAAAAACATCAAGAGGTGACTTCATTGAGGTGTTCAAAATCATGAACAATTGTGACAGTTGGTATGTAAGTAAGTAGTGTCACAATTTCAAGATTGTCAGTAAGACGAGGAGAAACTTCTTGGAATGCACTTCCTGGGAGACTGGTGGAGGTGGATTCCATTGGAGGTTTCAAAAGCGACCGGATATATATTTGAAAGTGATGAAGCTAAAGGACTATGGAGAAAGTGCTGGAGAATGGGACAAGCTGGGTAGATCTTTCAGAAACTAGTATAGGCACACTGTGTTGAATGGCCCCCTTCTGTACTATAATATTCTCTGATTCTATGACATTACGGTGGGGCATGGTGAGCATTGTGAAGGTGTGCGGAGGTGAGGGGGTAGTAAGCATTGTGAGGGGATCGGGATGGTGAGGGATTGGGAGATGGTGAACATTGTCAGGGTGTGAGGGGGTGGATGATGGTGAACATTGTTAGACTGTGAGGGGGGTGTGTGTTGTGAGGGGTGGGGGTAATGTACATTGTCGGGGTGTGAGGGGTTGGGAGATGGTGAACATTGTCAGGTTGTGAGGGGTTCGGAGACAGTGAACATTGTCAGACTGTGAGGAAGTAGGAGATGATGAGCATTGTCAGACTGTGAGGGGGTGAGCGTTGGTGAGGGGGTGGGGGTAGTGTGCATTGTCGGGGTGTGAGGGGGTAGGGGATGGTGAGCGTGTAGGGGATGGTGAAGGGGTAGGAAGGTGTCAGGTTAGCAGCTCTGCAATGCTGTGGCTGACAGGACAATTTTAAAATACGGCAAATCAATTGACTTAAAACAGACATTGAGAGGCGTATTTTCACTTAATGATGAAAAATTAGCTTCACTGCAGTTACGTTTTGTCACTAGACCTTCCCATTCTGTTTGTTAATGGATCCTGCAGGAGCCAGGACTGGTATGTTCTAAGGCTCTTGTGTGAAAGGTCAGTACAAATCATAATCAACGTTATGTACTCCTGCTCTACTACTGATTGGAAGATCTGAACCAATGTACTTTTAAAATTTGATTATGATATTTCAATTTCTACTTTAATCCCATGTATTTGTGCTAATATTACACTACTTTGTAAAATAATTAAAGAGTAAAAGAGACTAAGTGGTTTTTGTTTCTTGTTTTGCTGCCTGTAAGAATTCTTTAATGTCAGATTTTTATTAGATTTATTCGATTTGGGTTTATTATCACATGTATTGTGATTGGCTTCTAAATCTGCTAGTTGGCATCACTGTTGCTAAATGTTTAGAAATCCCTTTAAGCCAACCCCAGAATCAAAACAACTTTGTGAAAAGGGAATTCAATGCCACAGAGATCGATAGTTCCTTACAGCAGCTTTGTTTAAGACCACAGTGAGTATCGTTACTTTGCCATTTTCCATAAAATGTGCATCAATACGTAAATATGAATTTGACAAGATGAATTCCTGACTATAAGATATTTCAAAATTCTTCATTTCAGTTTTGCCATCATTGTTCATGATGCCATAAGGATCACTTCAGTTCACTACAGCTCACACCTTCTAAGCTCACTAACTGTACGTAACAGGAAGTACTGGAGAACCATCTTTGGATAAGAATCATATTGGATTAGAAACATTAACTCTACTTCTGTTTTCATAGATTGTGCCAGACCTGCTGAGTTTCTCCAGCACTTGCTGCTTTGTTTAAGAACTCCAACAACTACTTTATTCAGTGTAAATGTTATTATTAATTGCTATTTTTAAACATTATTATTGAGGAAGTTTAAAGAATTTAAGACTCTCCCCTAAAAATAAAACATCACCTTGCACAGATTGCTTTCATTCCTTTTCTTGTAGTGGAATTGGATTTTTGTGCACATTTCCATACTGCAATTCAACACACATGATACGTAGGTCAATCAAGGTGGAGTTATATGCACTGTTTGCCTTCCAATCTGAGTCTGCTTTCTCTCTTTCTCTCCTGCCTGTGTTTTCCTTGCATTCTTCTCTCCCATTGCATTATTAAGGTTCAGGATATAAGCACGCCTGGTGAAGTCTGAAGGGCAGCAAAGGGAAACCATGCTTTGAGTCATTTGCTGTTTAAATTTAAACAGGAAAGATCATGCTTCTGGTTTCAAGCCTTTTGTGAAGAAGACTAATCTATTTTGATTGATTTGATAATAAAAGCTATGGATCTCATCAAACTCTCCCTGTTCATGATAAATGTCTTTACCTGCCTGCAATATGTTTCTCCCCACACTTATGAAGGAGGACAAGGTTAAGGCATAAATTATTCCAGTCTTTTAATATTGCAATGCCATTGCTGCCATGGGAGGACGTTTGACATAAATGATCCAAAATCTTATTTTATGCAGCAACCCAATGGAATGATTATTGCCTTTCCATCAAAACATCTAATGATAACTAACACAATGAAAACCTTAAAACGCATCTATCTAAATTTAATGTGTAATTATTTGTAATACTATAAATACTTTGCTTTATATATTTGGTCAGTTATGTCAATGTTTGTTGCAAAAATGAAACAGAACTAGTTTTTGATGGTGATCGTTTGATAGCCAGGATGGAGAGCCTTCACATAGCTCTGGGGACTTGCCTTTTAATAGTTGAATTAGGAATTGATGAGAGGAGAAGGCAACTGGGGAAAAACATATTGAAGCTTCAACATGCTGTCCTGTGAAGTGAATTCCTCATGTGTTGAATTTCTGATCTCAATCAAGTCAGAGTGGCAAAAAAAACCACAACGCCACATACTCATTAAGAAAAGGGAAAAACAGATGATCTGTTACAGTGTGATATTTGCTTATCCTCCAGTGTAACTAATTACACAGCAATATAAGGAAATACCCTTTCATCCAAGAAGGTTCTGCGTTTGGATACTTCTTGGGGAATACAAAAGATAAAACAATGAAATAACTTCACCAATAATTTCTAGCATTTAAAGAATCAGGTTTGAAAACTCTGTTGACACAGAGGAACTTAGAAGCAAAAAAAGAAATCAACAGGGAGCAGATAATTTGATTAGAAACATGGAAAGTGTAAGTATCATGTTTTCCCCTGAGCAATTCAAAGGGTGATTTAAAACGAAATGAGAAAGACATATTGCCGGCAGCTTTTCATTTATTTTTCATCGTGTATGTGAAAACTGCACGCTTCTGGAAAATAACTCAATAATGGCAGTTATGTGTATCAGACTTAGAAATAGTCCAGAGAATTAGAGCAACTGCAGTCTGATAGAGGTCAGAAGAACAGCTGTGTTTTAAGGAGTCAACAATTGAAGATCGTGGTGTCAGACCCACAAAGAAAGCTGGACTCCCACATGAGTTAGAAAAAAAGTCAAACTTGTTAGTTGTTCAGAAGGAGCAGAAGATTAGGATTCCTTTGGATTCTTTAGTGGGAAACTGATTTGCTTGATTTACTGCAAAGTATAGGTACAACCATGTTTAAAATGTCTCTTGCCTTGGGCCAAGTTCCAAAGGAAGACTCTTTGGGTTTTGTTATGCATTGCTGGAATTTATAAATAATCAGGTCATTTCAAGACTTATACACTTAATGGTAAGGTCCTAGGGAGTGTTGCTGAACAAAGAGAACTTGGAGTGAAGGTTCATAGCTCCTTGAAATTGGAGTCGCAGGTAGATAGGATAGTGAAGAAGGCATTTGGTATGCCGAAGGGACTGTTTCCATGCTGTACATCTCCATGACTCTATGACTCTATAATTACAAAAATAGCTCAGCAAAGAGTATTTTTCCATGCAGTGTCTATAGTATGAAGCACAAGTTACACATAGAGAATGCTAAATGTTGCATGTTGGTCATGATCCAACTGAACATGTGAAAGAGAGTGACTTTATAAAAAAATCTGATATATGTCTGCCTAGGGTTTGTTTGTGTCCAAACATATTCTGATTGTTGTGTAAGATTGAAAGTCACTCATGTTTGCCTCCACTTCAGTAATCAGGAGAAAGGGAGGACTGCACATGCTGGAGAGTTGAAACGTATGGTGCTGGAAAAAGCACAGCAGGTCAGGGAGCATCTGAGGAGCAGGAGAGTCAATGTTTTGGGCATAAACCCATCATCAGGAATGTGGAGTGGGAAGGGGGCTGAGAATTAATAGTGATGGAGAGGAGGGGTGGGGCTGGAGGGAAGATAAGTGGGATGGTGATAGGTGGATGCACATAGGAGGTGATTGTGATAGGTCATTGGGGAGGGTGGAATGGATAGGTGGGAAGGAAGATGGACAGGTAGGACAGGTCAAGAGGGTGGTGCCAAGTTGGAGGATTGGAGCTTGGATAGGTGGTGGGGGGGGGGCAGATTTGGAAACTGGTGAAGTCAATGTTGATGCTGTGCGATTGTAGGATCCTGAGGCAGAAGAGGAGGTGTTCTTCCTCCAGTTGGTGGGTGGCTTTGATTTGGCGATTGAGGAAGCCCAGGATTTGCATGTCCTTGGGGAAGTGGGAGGGGGAGTTGAAGTGGCTGGCCACAGGGCAGTTAGGTTCATTGGTGTGCACGCACCAAAGATATTCCCTGAACTGCTTCATGAGTTGGCGCTCAGTCTCTCCGACATAGACGAGACCACATCGAGGGCAATGCATGCAATAAATGAGGTGAGAGGATGTGCAGAGAAATCTCTGCCAGATTTGAAAAGATCCTTTGGGGCCTTGGACCAGAGGTGAGGTGGGAAGGTGTGGCCGCAGATTTTGCACCTTGTGTGGCAGCAAGGGAAGGTGTTGGGTGTGGAGGATGGGTCGGTGGGGAGCGTGGACCTAATGAGGGAGTCATGGAGGGAAAGTTCTCTGCGGAATGCAAATAGAGGTGGGGGAGAATATATTTTTGGTGTTGGGGTCTGACTCTAGATGGTGAAAATGGCAGAGAATAATGCACTGTATCTGGAGATTCATGGGGTGGAAGATGAGGATCAAGGAGGTTCTATCTTTGTTGCGGTTGGGGGGGTTGTGGTTCAAAGGCGGAGGTGCGGGAAGTGGAGGAGATATGATGTGAGGTATTGTTGACTACCCAGGAGGGAAATTGCCATCCAGGAAATAGGAGGCCATCTTGGATGTCCTGGAGTGGAATTGCTGCTGGGAGCAGATATGACAGAGGTGGAGGAATTAGGAGTAAGGGATCGTGTTGTTACAGGAGGTGGGGGTGGGAGGAGGTGTAGTCAAGATAGCTGTGGGAGTCCGTAGGCTTGAAATAGATGTCCGTGTTGAGTTGGTCGCCAGAGATGGAGACAGAGAGGTCCAGGAAGGGGAGAGAGGTGTCCGAGATGGTCCATGTGAACTATTCAACCTCCTTGTGGGAGTACGTGGCAATGCAGATCAGTGTAGCAGAGGAAAAGGTGCTGCTACGTCAATGAATGTCTCAGCGTTACCTCGTGCTCCCACGAGGAGGTTGAACAGTTAATCAACTTCACCAACACCCTCCACCCTGACCTCAAGTTCACATAGACCATCTCAGACACCTCCTAAACCTCTCCATCTCCGTCTCCAGTGAATGACTCAACATGGACATCTATTTCAAACCCACCAACTCTCACAGCTACCTTGACTACACCTCCTCCTCCCACTCCGCCTCCTGTAATAACACAATCCCTTGCTCCCAATTCCTCCACACATCAGCCATATCTGGTCCCAGGAGGAACAATTCCACTCCAGGACATCACAGATGTCCTCCTATTTCCAGGATGGCAATTTCCCCGAGTGATCAACAATGCCCTACATCACATCTCCTCCACTTCATGCACCTTTGCCCTTGAACCACAGTCCTCCTCAACTGTAACAAAGATAGAACCTCCTTGGTGCTCACCTTCCACCCCATGAATCTCCAGATAAAGCGTTTTATCCTTCGCCATTTTTGCCACCTACAATCTGACTCCACCACCAAAAATATATTTCCCTCCCCACCTCAATCTGCATTCCCTGTGTGAAACCCTCTTTAGCTCCAAGCTTCCCACCAATCCACCCTCTACATCCGGCACCTTGGCTTGCCGCCACACAAGATGCAAAACCCGTGCCTACACCTTCCCACTTCACCTCCATCCGAGGCCCTAAAGGATCATTTCAAATCCAGCAGAGATTTTCCTGCACATCCTCTCACCTCATTCACTGAATATGTTGCTCTCGATGTGGTCTGATCTACATCGAGGAGACCGAGCGCCAACTCATGGAGCAGTTCAGGGAACATCTCTGGTCTGCATGCACCGAAAAATCATACCACCCTGTGGCCAACCACTTCAAATCCCCTTCTCACTCCCCAAGGACATACAAGTCCTGGACCTCCTCCATCGCCAAATCAAAGCCACCTGCTGACTGGAGGAAGAACACCTCATCTTACCCCTACAACCACACAACATCAACATTGACCATCAGTTGCCAAACCTGCACCCCGCACAACCTCATGCCAGATCCAACCCTCCAACTTGGCAATGCCCTCTTGACCTATTCTACGTGCCCATCTTCCTTCCCACCAATCAACTCTTCCCTCCCCAATGATCTAACCCAATCACCTGCTACCTGCATCTGCCTATCGTCATTCCAACTGCCTTCCCCTCAGCCCCAACCCCTCCCCCCAATTTATCTCTCAGGTCCCTTCCCTCTCCACATTCCTGGTGATGAGCTTATGTCAAAAACATTTTCTCTCCCCTCCTCAGATACTGCCTGACCTGCTGTGTTTTTTTCCAACGCCACACAATTTTCAACTCCATTTCAATAAGCTGTGATGGAGATGAGGCGAGAAAATTATTACACAATACTCATGCTAACAATTTTATTTCAGAGGGTGCTGTGACCAACTGAAAGAATTATCATATATCATTGTAACTTAATGTTTTGATTGAACAGAGATTATTTAACTCAGATTTGGGGGTATATTGCATAATCAGTAAGGGAAGTGTTTTGAAACAGTATGACATTACAACAGTTGCTGCCTGAATATGAGACTTTTATACAAGTACTGAGGTAATGAAACTGTTTTTTATACATTAGTATCTATGTTTAAGAAGCATAGATTCTTATTTGGACAATTGGAAATGGCTCTTGCTTCAATGTTAATCAATTCCAGTTAGTAAAGATTGAGCACCAGAGATAAATGCATCCACGTGCAAATCTTATGTCTACTCCCAAAGTGAAGCTGTAGTTAATAAAAGGCAAATCTACTTAATACTGAACTCTACAAACAGTCTACAGACTAATGGAAATACAATGAAACAGTTCTGTGGCATTATCATTCTCAGTATGAAAATGTCATTGAAACCAAGTACTGTGATGTTATGTAGTACTTTTACTCTGACCTTATGTGAATGAAATACAGTGGGCAATTAAATTTGGGAACCAGGTACACCAGATCCATGTTCTGACATTTAGAAAGTTAGAAAAGAAGTAGAAAATTCAGAGAAAGTGCAATGGCATAGGATGAGAGTAGATAGTTCCTCAACAACCAGTAGCAAAGTTTAGTTGGCTTAAAAGCCTGTTTTCAAGATGTAGAATCACAGAGTTGCTACAGTGCAGGAAGAGGCCATTTGGCCCATCATGTCTGTACCAACAAACATCCCACTCAGATGCAGTGCCACAGCCTAACCCCGTAAACCCATATTTAGCAAGGCTAGTCTACCTAACCCGCACATCTTTGGATTGTGGAAGGAAACCAGAGCACCTGATGGAAACCCATGTTGACATGGGAAAGATGGGTAAGTTCCAAGGTTGGAATCAAACCAAGATCCTTGGCATTGTGAGGCAGCAGTGTTAACTAATGAGCCACAGTGTTGCCTGTCTAATATAAGTGAATCAATAACACAGTGAAACTGGATCCATTTCGCATCAGTTGACTGTGATTCCATTCATAGCAGATTTTCTTTATCTAGTATTCTATATTTTCTCTTACATAGTGACTTACAAGGAATGGTTCCAGAATTGCATAAGTGCCATGCCTCAATATCTCGGTAAACCCGGATATTGGCATAGGAGCTATATTTTTCATCAGTGGCACCTGAAATAGACGTAAGTTAGCTAAATGTAAGCTAGAAATCTGAATAAAACCCGAAAGAACTGTGGATGCTGTAAATCAGAAACAAAAGCAGAAATTTCTGGAAAAGCTCAGCAGGTCTGACAGCAACTGTGAAGAAAAATCAGACTAAACATTTTGGGTCTGAGGAAGAGTCTCTGGACCTGAAATGTTAACCCTGATTTCTCTTCATAGATGCTGCCAGGCCTGCTGAGTTTTTTCCGGCAACTTCTGTTTTTGTGTTAGAAATTCTAATGCCTCCTTCTATTCTTCATCTCCCTCCAACAATATCATTCATTACTCTTTATTATTGTTCAAGAAGACATATTCTGTTGAAGATTTTTGTCTTGCATTCATCAGGACACCTCACAAGAATACCAAGTCAAGGGAAAACAACCATTCATACTGCTTGAGAGAATAGTGCTGGTTGGCAGGTGGACTCTGATTGGAATTGGTGTTGCCATGGAGAAAGCACCCATTAACACTGATTGACAGTTAATTGCAAACTTTGGTTAAATTTTGAGGCGGGCAGATTGCCTGTAATTGGAAAGGGAATTGTCCTGAGAAATGAACCATGAATATATGTCATCTATTTTGTTGTGTTGCAACAGGTACAGTGTGTGTACATGTTTTATATGACTGCAAAGAACAAACCCCTATGTGTATGTAGCATTCAGTCTATGTCAGTGTACCACACATCAAGCCTGACTGACAATTCTAAACTGTGTTTCCAGACCACTAGACATTTCATAGCCCTTTATTGTCAATGACGGGCTTTTGAGATGCAATGTATAAACAAACAGCAATGTGGTAATGACCAGATAATTTGTTTTTGTGATTTGATGGAGGGATAAAAGTTATTCAGGATGTGAGACTTAATAGTTCTCTTCAAGATTATACCAAGGAATTTTTTTTATGTCTGCCTGAGACCTTATTGGTTCACCAGAAAGGTGGCACCTCCAACAACGCAGCACTCCATCAGAACTGCACTGGAGAGTCAACTTTGATTTCTTTGCTTAAACTGAACCCAAAAGTTTACAACCCAAGCAAGAAGGCTGCCAACTAATGCATGGCTGAAGCAGTTTTGAAAGAGAAGTGGTTAAAATTAATGCGATTTTTAAAACAAAAATTAAGTCTAGCTGTGACAAGTACTGCTGAAAGTAAAGTTAAAATGTACTACTTAGACTAATTTATCAGTTCTTTAATTACAATTTTGCAAAACTCACTGAGGCAACAGCAGACAATTTACGGCACCAATCATGTGTCTCCAGATGGGATTTCAAGCTTATATTTGTTATGACATATTTTAATTAAATACATGGAAGATAAAAAAAATTGGATGAAAAATACGTAATATCACTGAAAGTAATTTATTTCAGTGTAATCTGTATACAATTGTGATGAATGGGACAATAAATGAGGAAAAATACCTATAAAATAAATAGTTTTACTCATCTGGTGTCACAGCTTTCTACAGCTGTCAACCATCGTTTTTGAGTCCATTTGAGCTGATGTTGTTCTTCAGTGAACACCTAATTTACCGTGTAACAATCATAACCTTCCTTAGTTTGCCAGTGTTCTATGTAGTGAGAACTAGCTATCCTATAGTTATTCTGTGCTACTTTAAGAGTTCATGCACTTTTATAATGTAGAATAATAGCTTAAGAAAATCGCACACATCTCTTGCATTTATTTACAGATAAAAAGCCAATTGAAGTTGTGCAATTATTGGCATTCCCTTGAATACCTTGAATACTTCAGGATTAATCATCAAATTATTTACAAGCTAACTGGAATATGGAGGCATCATTATTTCTCACTCTTGATTAAAAAACGTATTAGCATTGCAACTACAGAAAATGTCTGTAAAATTAACTTTTTATGTTGTATCTTCTCTTACAATTGTTAGTTTTATTTAGTGACTTCTTCATTTGCTCTACATGTTCAAATATATTGATAAGTGGCATATTGCACCTCCAGAGATACAAATACAAATCACTTCATATCTCTGGTGTTAATTTTAGAAGACAAGGTCGTATTAAGATTCTTCACATAATTACATGTTAGTAAATCTCCTCAATCAGAAATATGAGGTTACCAATAGGGAGAGGCTTAAAATAATTCTGTTGATAAATTAAAACAGTCATTCAGAGGGCATCTGGAATAATCATATTTTAGTATGTTAACAAGTAGGAAATGAACTTTGCAATCTTTATAAGTGACCATATAGGAAGTGATGCAAAACAGTAACTGAAAAGTGCCAATTAATATTTCAGAACATAAAATGATGGGCTGAATCCTACTTCTTTATGGAGGACAGTTTGGTTGGGATTTTTTGGAGGGCTTCTTGCCGCAAGGCCAATGAGACTTCTTGCTGCATCTTGCTGTATCTTGCCTCATTAACTTCTGCCTGCCCCTGTGCTGTCCCTCTCACCTGATTCAAGTCCCACTTTACCAGGGACAGTTCCCGCAACAACTTGTCAGTCAATGAATATATACCGAAAGACTTGCATCCTTGGCACCTGCTCAATCTTTCAATCAGACCAAGTATTGACAATTAGGCATTATCCCTCCCTGGCACTACAATGGCACATCAGCCACGAGACAACACAGCTCATGGCATGTAGCCAGTTTGGCTAACACTGAGTTGAACACACAACTCTACTTTCTCACCCTAGGCATTGCCTAACGACTGGACCATACACCTTACACTCTTCTAAGCATCCTGTCTAGGTCACCACTACTCTGTCCCTAATGACCATCAGAGATCTGCAACTTGTCAGTGTCCAGTAGGACAACATCACATGCAGGTAAATGCTCAGACAATTCCAATGACGAATGTTTATTTACAGCCAGCTAAAGTGAACACAAGCAAAATGAATATAGAGGTTGCAGTTGACCCCCACAATGCAAACCTAATGCTGGCATTGTGATCAGTGACTATTGAATATTCCAAGATGGTTCTCTAACCTGGAAGGCTCCTCTCATTCCCCCAGTTGCTCAGCATTTATCACATCGCCATGTTGCCTGTTTAAATTGTGCAGAGCACAATACGCCACACTCTCTTTGACTATACTCAGAGTCCTATCTGACCAATCCGTGCAGTGTAGAAAGACATTTAGCAGCCCCATCATCTGTTCTACCATGGCTCTGGTCCCAGCATGCACACCAAACTAATGAAGGAGCTGCCCTAGCTGAGTGACCAACACATTCCATCAAAATGCTAGGACCTGCTATGTTCTGCATTCTGCTCCCATTCCAGACCCATCTCAACCATTTGACTGTTCGTGGCACTCAGCAGAGTCCACCATGATACTTAAGTAACAGACGGTGAAGCCATGTTCCCCTCTTCCCACAGCATCTTGGAAGTTTCATAAATTATGGGCCAGCGTTTGCTTCTTAAGTCAGTGCTGCTACCTTCTGCATTGAGACGCCCGTGTTCAACTTGTAAGCATTAATGACATAGTGCCAATCACACTTGACCAACACTAAGACCGTAAACATGTTCACCCTGTATGCATTGCAAATGGACAAAGACGTGTTTGAAAATGAAATGTAGCTGGAGTTTGCCAAACCATGCTTTATGTATTTGTCCCTTCAACATTGTAGACTTTAACAGTGTTATGGACCAGACCAAACCCCTCAAAATATATTCAGAAGATTGCCTAGACCCTAACTTTTTTTTAATTTTAGAGGTAAGTGTAAAGTGCTGCATTCCAGATGCAATTTGATTGGTCATACTACTCTACTTTACACTAGACACATTTTATTTTTATGCTACAGTTAAAATACATTCAAAACAAATGTTTAAAAAATTGGCTTAACTGAAACTCTATGAATTGCTTAACTATATTATATATATATATATATATATATATATATATATACATATATATACATGAAAATTGCTAATTAACTGTTCCAATATAGTAACATAAACACACCCTTGGCAAAGGCAAATTCACTAAGGTTGATTGTCTCATGTGAGATCCTGGTTCTGTGGTAGTTTGACCTTACCCATCCAGGCTGTTTCTATTGTTTTAACTTAAAAAAAAACCCTAAGGCCTGATAAGCTGTTTACTTTGTTGGCTTTGGAGTAGACTGCTCAGCACCTCTGTCTCTACCTTTCTTCATAAAAAAGAACAAAATACACCTCTTGAAACCACAGCATTTTCACACAGACATGAATCCTGTGTTTTTGCCCATCAAATTGATATTGACACCACCCTCCCACTCATTGTTCCAGCATTTTCCAGTTGCAGTTAGTGTTTAGAGACAGCAGTTAATGGCAAGAAATGTAGTCAGTATTGCACTGCACCTGGTTTCCAGTATCCACCATCCCCCCCACCCCCCAATCAAAGCCTCGGTGTCCCCTTTTACAGACTTACATGCTTTTGCTCAGAATAAGAATTTGAGAAGGGCACTTATTTTTGACAAATTCAATTCCATATGCATGTTAGTTATGACTAAAAGTCACCCACAGTGTAAAATTGAACATAGCTTCCATATTAAACCGGATATGTAGCCTTCGGAACAACAGCTGGTGGATCACCATTGTGAGGCAGGAAGGTTGCTGACCTTAGTTTGATGTCAATGGCAGCGATAATCAGCCTCTCTATCTCCAGACAGTTCATCTCCCTTAGTTTTAGCTTGAAAAGCTAAGCCAGTCTTGTCCATTGAAATGCATGCTGCCTAAACAAAAATAATAAGAACAGAAGATGCTGGAAATAATCAGCAGGAAATAATCAACATGCACAGATGATGATAATGTTTCAAGTGATGACCTTTGATCGGAACTGGAAAATATCTTCTTCAGACAAGGGCTGTCTCCAGACAGAACTGGCAGAACCCAAAGTCCCAAACCTGAGCCCAAACCGATTAAAGATGGGGTGGAATTTAATGCCTCTCTTTGTGGTGGGTTTGGTAGGAGAAGACGATGAATCAGAATGAGGGTGGGGTCTCTGCAGTTTTTCCCTCCACTCAAATTAACCACCCCATGACAGCCTTCCTACCTCATCGGCTATGACAGCCCTCAACTGAGAAATTAATGCTCACTGTGGGGTCTCATTCCCTTACTGATGAAAACAATCAGAAAGCAGTCATCACAACCTGCAGGGAGCACAATAGGTAAATGTCTGTGAGGTTGCAGGTCAGCCTTCGGGGGCACTCACTCATTCAAATCGAGGAATTCAACATTAGGAAGGAGGGTTCCACAAAGAGGCATGACCTTGTCCTTCCTTTGTTAGCCACACCCTGTGAAACCCAGAACCCTTTGTCCCCTCCCCTCTCCTATGGTCTGGGATTCAGAGATGGCTTTTAAAATGATAGCAGCCACTGGCAGCCACGAATTATATGAGTGAGACCTCTACCCCATGGTCTTTAATTGTAGAAAATGGCTCCTGCTGTCCTTTGATAAGTCTTCCTTTAAGGAAGCAACACAGGTTTTGACATGGAAGTGGGATTATTTTTATTTATTCAGTCACAGAATGCGAGTGTTTTTTGCTGGGCCAGAATTTATTCTCCACTCATAAATACCCTCAAGTAGATCATGATGAGCTGCCTTCTTGAACTGCTGCAGTCCTTAGGAGACTCATAATACTGTTAGGAAGGATCTTCCAGCATTTTGATTCAGGGATAGCGAAGGAACTGCTGTATAGTTCCAAGTCAGTGTGGTGTGGCCAAAAGTGAAGATTACAGGTCATGATATTCCCATTCATCTGCTACAATAATGCTTTGAGGTTGTTGTGGTTATGCATTTGGAAAGTACTGTTGAAAGAGCCAAGGTGAATTTCCGCAGTGTACCTTGTAGATGGTACACATTGCTGCTACTATGTGAAGGTGGTGGAGGCACTAAATATTGAAGGTGGTGCATGGGGTGCCAATCAAACAGACTGCTTTGTCTTGAATAGTGTTGAGCTTCTTAAGTGTTGTAGGAGCTGCACTTATTCGGGCAGGTAGAGAGTATTCTTTCACACTTGTGATTTGTGCATTCTTGATTGGGAACAGGCATTGGAAAGCAAGAAGGTGAGTTATGTCAGTATTTCTAGCCTCTTACCTGTTCTTGTACCCACTGTTAAATGGATGATCAATTCAGTTTCTAGTCATTGGGAATATTTATGATGTTGATAGTGGATGCTTCAATTATGGTGGTATCAAGGTGCAATGGTTAGAGGGTCTTTTATTGAAGCTGGTCATTGCCTGGCACTTGTGTGGTGCAAATGCCACCTGCCATTTATCAGCCCAAATCTGAATGTCAAGAGTGTGGTGCTGGGAAAGCACAGCAGGTCAGGCAGCATTGGAGGAGCAAGAGAATCGATGTTTCGGGTATAAGCCCGATGAAGGGCTTATGCCTGAATTGTCGATTCTCCTGCTCTTCGGATGCTGCCTGACCTGCTGTGCTTTCCCAGCACCACACTCTCAACTCTGATCTCCAGCATCTGCAGTCCTCACTTTCTATAAACCTGAATGTCCTCCAGTTCCACAGACTATGTCAGTAAGTATCACTACCTGGTATGGCAACCGGACCATTCAAGATCCGAGGCGGTTACAGAGCGTGGTGAACTTGGCCAGGACAGTCACAAAGGCCAACCTCCCATCTATAGAATCCATCTACCAGGCCCGCTGTCAAAAGATCCTTAAAGATCCATCCCTCCTGGCAATGTTTCTCTATAACCTCTACCATTGGGGAGAAGATACAGAAGCCTGAACACGTACACCAGCCAGTTTCGAAACAGTTTCTACACTACTGTTGTTAGAATGCTGAATGGAGTCGCAAGCTCTTAACATTCACCTGTACCTGTGTTTTTGTTTTGGCCACTGTTTACCTATTATTTACCTATCTATGCTACTTAACTCTGTGATCTGCCCGTATTGCTTGCAAGACAAAGCTTTTCACTGTGCCTCGGTATACATGAAAATAAATTCAATTCATTCAACATCTGAGGAGTCATGAATGCTGCTGAACATTGTACAACCATCAGTGAACATCCTCAATTCTGACTTCATGATCGGTGGAAGATCATGAATGAAGAAGCTAAAAGTGGGTGGACCTCGGACATTACCCAGAGGAAGTCCTGCCGTAATGCCCTGTTCAAAGCTAATGGAAAAAGGTGCCAGCACACTTAGAAAACTGAACAGTTTGAGAGATTATGCTTAAGTCTCTTTGCATTGTGAAATGCATTGTGCCTTGGTGTTCTGAGGTCATCCGTCTGTTACATTAGACAGAGTGTCTCAATACTTGGATGAGACATTAGGTCTTTTCTAATGAGTTAAAGAGTCAAAATCTAGTTTGTGTTTTTTGTCAACTGTCAAACAAAATAAATTAAACTCTTATCTAAGGAGAAATTACTGCCAAAGTCATCCTTCAACTTATGATAGCGAAGTTTATAATTCAGGAACAGAACCAGAGAAATAGCTCTGCATGAAGGGAAATAGTTTATCTAAATTATAAATACATTCAGATATTTAGAAACAGCCAAAGGAGAAATAAATCATTCAGTTTCTAAGAATGGAATTAGACTGAGTACATGACAATAATGATGACTGACAATAGTGTTCATTTCAGATTTGCCAGGTTGAAAGGTACAGCTTTACAGAGACTTACTTATTCTAGAAGTGTAATATTTCACACAGAGCAGAACAGAGCAGATTCAACCTTGAATCCTTTGCTTTAAGGACAGTTTAGTCATCCACCACTTTGGTTGTGAACAATTTATTTGCGCTGACTCTGAAAAGGGTTGTGTTTAAGCAAATTGTCTTGGTAAGAGTGGAGTGGTTGGGGGGGGGGGGGGGGAGGTGAGAGTAGAGGGGCTTCAATACTGTTTATTCAGAGTACCTGCTTTGGTTGGAATTGGGTGGTCTATTTTGGTAGCTGAGCTGCTTGCTGAAAACAGACAGGAACTTCCTGAGTTGGTGTAAATGGCATTCTAAGGATGCTGATTGCAGTTTCATTTGGGCTTGAGAGAAGTCTCCTTGGCTTTTTGACCAAATGAAGGTGGGTTGGCAGTTGCCAGGGACAGCATAACAAGGTCCTCCTGGATCTGGAAGCATGCGAGCAGGAGTATTTTCTTTCCTCACAAGGAGTGTCATGGTTTACACTGTCATGGAGTGACTCTCACCTTCTTTCCTGTGGGAACCTTTCACCATATCATTAGAGCTACCATCCCCAAGCCCCTGCCAACGTACCTCCTTGCAGGTGGCCGCAGCTACCAGAACCTCATCTGCTGGTCATAGTTTCAGGTGGGAAGCTAACCAAGAATTGTTAATGATTTACTTCGCATTTCGAATTTATATCCATCACTGCGAGTTTAAAATTGAGCAGAAGTATTTAGATACCTTGAGCACTCTATTGGTTTTATGCAGTCAACATGTTGATGTTTTGATGGTGTGTCTCCTTCTCTTTCATTTATAGGTTAAATCAAGATTCATGGAAATAGAATTGGATTGTGATTTTCCTTTCAATGCAAAGTTCAACTCACTTTTGTTGGGGTTAGTAGAAGGATTAATCTGTACAAGTCAAGTAACTGATTTCAATTGCTCGAGCAATTAACTTAACTTGCTTCTATCGATGTGACATCATATGGTGATGAACCTGACCATTGGGCTTTGATAGCTTCTGTATTCTTACTCATTAATGTTAAAAGAACCTATACATCTGAAAACCTGAATCATAACTTCATGTGTGTTTCCCATTATTTATATGGCATCCATAAGGAAATTCTGAAACCACTCACACATTTGAAAAATGACTTTAAGTTAAGAAAAAACAAAGGTTGGTATTACTAAATTGGGCCTTTTTCACTGGATTTTTTTATTATAAAGCTGTTGCAAGCCATGTGTAAAAATCGATCACTGTTCCTTCAGAAAATAATTGAGTGTGAAGTCCAAACTTTGATCTTCTTAATCGATCAAATTGGTCTGTGGTTTCTTAATCCTCTTATATATGAAAGATGATGGTTCTTGCACATTGAAAAGTAGATCCCTTTGATGTTGCCTGGTCCAGTGATATTTCTGTTGGTGATAAACACTAATTTTACTCTGTCTACGAAGGATTAGAAGACTTACTGCAGCTAAACTAGAATCTACAGCTGACGTGTCAGCAGTTCTTCCTGACCTTGTAAACATTGTGATCATTTGACATGTATAGTGCGCATTGTTTTAATTGCTTCAGCCGATTTAATAAAGAGGCTTATTGTTCATTTGAAACTGGATGAACATTGCATGAATGTATATTGGTTGCTTTTTAGCTTTGAGATTTAGATTTTTAATTGCTAAATAACGGTGTTTGAAGAAGTGATCAGCAATGTGTGACATTTCAGGAAGATGGTAAGAGATTTGATCAGAATGATTTGATCATTTCTGTAAGCAACCTCGTTCTGATAACCTTCTGAACAACATTCCAGCTTTGACAGAAGACACAGCAGCGTAATTGCAAGTACCATTTCAGAAACATTCCTAGTGTGGGGTGAAACTCTTATCATTTTATACTTCGATATTTATTTCATTTCATTATCTGATGACAACATCCATATTTTGAAGTAATAATAAGTAGTAATGCCTGGCAACTGAGGGCTGACCATCTGGTTAACCACAAGAGTACAATAAGCATGTGATTATTTAATGCTGTTGTGTCTATGCACTTCTCAAGAAGAATAGCATAACTGCAATCAATTCAAAGTGAACCTGAAAAGGTTAAAATTGAAGTGAACCTTCAACCCTATATTTTTAACCTTTTTCATTCTGGTAAAAACAATTTTCTTGGCACTTGCTAATACGAAGATTTTAGCGAATGATTTTTTTTCAAATGAATCAACTTAGACTCACTTTCAGGTTTAAGTGAAGGCAGTCTGACAGCAAAGCAATTTTCTTCCTTTCATGTTGGTTAAAAGCAGCCTTGTCAATGGGCCCTAAATCAGTGCACATTTTTCACCTTACTCCAAAATTTACCGGTCCTGGCAAGTGACCTAGTTCTGTTTTCAACGATTTTGGAACTTGTTAAAGTGGTTCCCTTTCTTCTTGAAGTGAGTCAAGTCCCATTCATCAAATGCATTATGGGATTGCTGTTTTTGTTCAAGATATGTTGATGAGAGAATCCATTAAGATAAATCCTATGAACACAGAGACATCAAGATTTTTCATGCATAGCCTGTGCTTTTTCTGAAGAAAAACTGTTCTTCCAAAAACCTTGATGCCAAATCAGCAAATTGGTTACTTTGTTAGTAAGTGTACATGCACTCAATTACTTCAGCTCAGATAATCACTCAATGAAAATAATACTGTGGAAACAGAAAGCTAGTTTGTTAGTAAATCGCAAATATTGCCAACAAAAATTGCTGGCTCAGTTATCAGGCTGAGCCAACTGTTTTCTGAAATGAAATGATAGTGCCTGTAGCAATTCAAGGGTATATTTTCTCTAGACCCCTTATATAGTGGAGTTGTAATTTTTTTCCTCTCAGGCATTTAAAAGGTCAATGCACATTGAAAGGAGAACAATATTTGGGACATCAGTGGGCCAGATTCTGCTCTAAATGGCTGTTAGTTAGATGTGTACATGTCCAAACACTTTTTATTTTGTATTTTGCATGACAGGGTGCTGTCTGCGGAGCATGTGTGGATCGACATGAACAGGTCAAGCAATTGCAACTTTCTTTGTTGGTGAGCAGTGCAGACTTTGAGCCAGCAAGGGTCAGTTAGAATAATGAATTCAAAATCAGAAAATCAGGTACAGTAAATGAAATAAAGAGAGGGAAATAAAGATTTTCTTATTTGATTACAAGTAAAATACATAAAAGAAAGAAAAAAATACATTTAATTTATTAAAAAGCCTCCTGTCCAACAATAGTCAATAGCTGAATAAATGGGATTTTACAAGTGCAAAAGTTGCTTTTCATTGCTGGAGTAATTGTCTGGTTGCAAATAAGAATAAGAAGTCCCATTAAAAAGGAATTTAAACTGGATACCTTTAATAAGCCAGCATTTGGTTAGAGTGTGGTGCAAAGTCAAACCCACAATGAAGATTCAATTCTTATACTGATGTTGGTTGTTCTTGCCTGCTCACATTGTTCCATATTTGCCCTCAAACTACACATAGCCAAATGTGTTGCTTTGATGGAGAAAGCTGTCTATGGCCTTTCCTGATCTATTGCTCCTTACAATTCAATCTGGAATGGACAACTCTGAACTACCTATGCGGTGAGCACAAAATCATTTATTTTACTCAATATATTTGCAGTTAAAGCCAGACGGTGTGATTCTATTTTCCAGAAGCTTTTTGGAAAGCAGACTAACTGAGAATAACAACCTTTGAATTCCCGTGTTTCTCAATGATGTGTTGTCATTGAGAACTTGTTGTCTGTTTTCCGCATAAATAGAATGCTTTTAGCTTCATCATTAATCTTGCATCAAAAGCTAACACATTGACATTGTGCTACTATCAAGCTCAGAGATATCAGTGATCTCTTCTTTTGCAGATAAGTGTCCATGGCCTAGATCAGAGGATAACAAACACCTCTGTTGTATTTAACTGCAGGTTAATTGCATCATTCTGGAAATATTTCAACAATTTTGTCCAACCACACTTTTGTCAGAGTGGACATTAAGCTTTTCCTACCATGTTTTAACTGTTCAGTTGCCCTGGTATCTTTCTCAATAGCTAGATATATTCTGAAGAATTAAGCCAACTTTTATTTGTTTCCACTGAGATCCGCTCCAATAATTGTTTGGAAATGTTTCCATCTTGTGCTATAAATGCCAGAGCCACTTCATTCTTGACTTCTAATACGTTTCTGATTCAGCCTTGTTTCTTTTAAAATATTGGGCAAGAAACAGTTTTGAAAGGGATCCAAGAGCAAAATAAAGGGTTTAGCTTCTCCATTGTTCATTCAAGATTTTTTTGAAAAGTGCTGGAACTTTTTAAAGCAAGATTTTGTTTTTATGGAGTTATGTCTTTTGTTAACATACATGCGATTTGATAGAGAAAACAATTTTAACTATCGGTGAGGGTTGCGCTGATAGGAGTTGAAGCCGATGGTTGTCTACCTTCTGCAATGCAATGTGAAGCCTGTGAGCTTTTAACTCCTAGACCCATCACCGTGGGGCTTCATTAGTCTCATGCACAAACCTGGTGAAGAGTGGAATATTATTGTGGTTCTGTTCGCCGAGCCGGGAATTTTTGTTGCAGACGTTTCGTCCCCTGTCTAGGTGACATCCTCAGTGCTTGGGAGCCTCCTGTGAAGCCTTCATCGGAGGCTCCCAAGCACTGAGGAGGTCACCTAGACAGGGGATGAAGCGTCTGCAACACAAATTCCCAGCTCGGCGAACAGAACCACAACAACGAGCTCCCGAGCTACAAAACTTCTCACAAACTTTGAACACCTACGGGCGAGAGACGCTAAGACAAGCCAGGAAATGGGAATCCTTTGCCACCTACCTAAGTGCCACATATGAGTGGAATATTAGAATAACAGGAGGCCGCTCTGAAGGGCTGGCATATGCAATGAACCTGGTGATAAACGAACATTGCCAATTGTAATCTTAACAGAGGGAGGCTAGGTTGCACGATCTGCTTTTTCATCAAAGGCAACTTTGATTTATGCTCAATTATACTGCCTCCTGAGTAATCCTGTCTTTCTCTTTCCCATTGCATGGGTGAAATTGATATATGCCAATTCAAAAGGGAAGGTTAATTGAATCTTCAGTTTGTGAATTAGCTGCAGTTGTCACTTGCACCATAATTTGAGGCATGCAGAGTATGAAACAAACCCTGTGTAATGTATCTAATCTGACCAATAATCTATTTCTTACAATAATTGTCATACACAAGCACAATCTGTTTATTTATCTGAAGAAGAATCACTGGACCTGAAACATTGACTCTACGTTCTCTCCAGATGATGCCAGACCTGTTGAGTTTCTCCAGCAATTGCTGCTACTGTTTCAGATTCCCAGCATCCAGAGTTCTTTGCTTTCTTTTTAACTGTGTTGCTTTCGTATTGTGTTCCATTGAAAGAAATAAAGTAGGTGATAAAAATTAAACCAGTTAATGGTCTTTGCTTTACCAAAGCTGAGTAATTGGGAGAGATCTGCAAATTTATTTCTATTTTGGGTACCTCCTGTATTTGTCTTTTTTGTCTTTAAGCTGCTAATTTATGAGATCATGTGGAGTTGTATCATCTTGGAATTCCATAGCAGTATCGTGAATGGGGGAATGCTGTCTATGGATCACTGGCTGTAACTCATGGAATAATATTAATTAATCCTAGCTGTTTCCTCGTAGATCTGTTCAAGATGTGCATTTTCTTTGCACTCTCATTTCAAGAACTAAAATCATTTTTTAAACAAGGTTATGTTATTTTGGTAGATTGTGTCTCTTTTATCAAATAGTTTAATGGGACTGTACATTGAAGTATGGAACACAATGAATCACACTATTGACCAATACAAGTGATTCTATAATCTGTACTCCTGATCAGATAAGGTTTCATGCTGAGCAGAGCACTGAAACCTTCTTCCTGCAGAGTCAAGCCAGAGGCTATCTGCAAAAGTTATGTACTCCTGGATTTGAACCCAGTTACATGCACCAATAGGTTGTTAACACTGTTTTCTAGGGTCAGCTAATTTGATTGGTAAAAAAAATCTCCATTCCTCTCAGACGTTAAACAGAAGCTGATTATTGGCTTTGAAGAAAGTTGCTTTATCTGAAACATTCATTCTGTTCCTCTCACCACAGATACTGTTAGATCTGTTCAGTATTTCCAGCAACTTCTGTTTGTATTCCAGATTTCCTGCATCCATGACATTCTGATTGTGTATGTATGAGTGGTGGTGAGGAGGGTGGGGAAAGAGAGAGCAGGAAGTGGAGAGAGGAGAGGGCAGGATTCAGTGCTATATCAATGACTACTTCAGGATGTCCTTTTGGAAGATTGAAAGCTCACATCCTGAGTCAGGTGACCAACTGAAAGTGAACAAGATCTGTTTGTGACTTTTATAAGATGGCTGGAGATATTGCTGACGAAGTTAACAGGTTGCACTTTAATTCCAGGGTCCCTGTTCTGGCACTATGATAAATACATGGTCCGGACCTACAGACTAGAATATGGGTTCCCTGACTGGGGCTGTTAATCTGGTCCAATCAGGGACCTTTGTCTGACAGATAAAAAGAGGTGTGTCAGAGATTCTGACACTCTGTGTTTTGACTCTGAGTGAACTGGACCAGTATCAAAGTCCATGTGTAAATAAAGGGTGACTTGATGATGGGATATTGGGCCTCGGTGGAAATATTTCTGTGGCAATGAGAGTAAAACACATTCCTGAAGAAACTCGCTCACAACAATTGTCATTGAGTTGGCAAAAGCGTTTATGGCATCATGTCCTTATTCAGGAAGCTTGACTTGTTCAATCCGACAATTGAAGACTGGACCCAGTATGTGGGAAGACTGTTGGAAAGCTGAAGGAATCTTCAAACCAATCTGGTTTGCAGAATGGCCAGCACCTGTCGTACCGATTTTGAAGCCTGTCAGGTAAATTAGCTTTTGTGGGTAAACAAACTGTAAGCTGCTTTTCACAGCTAGATAAATACCCAATCCCTCATGTGGAGGATTTGTACACAAAGCTGGCAGGAAGTCTGTCCTTCACAAAGCTGGACATGAGCCATGTGTACTTGCAAGTGTGATTAATTGAGGATTCTCAGAAATATGCTACAATTAACATCTTTAAGGGTTTGTACCAATATAAAAGCCTGTCGTTTGGTGAATCTTCAGTCTGTGCCATTTTTCAGCAGACAATAGAAAACATTTACAAGGTCTACCCCAGATTGCCATTCATCTAGATGATATGTTAATAACAGAGAAGACCAGCAAGGTACAATTAGAGAACTTATACATGGTCCCTTGGATGTTCTCCCAGGTGGGTGTATGCCTAAGAAGGGAAGAATGTATGCTTCAGGCACCCCAAGTGATCTACTTGGGTTACAAGTCAATAAGACTGGGGTACACCAGTTGGGAGATAAAGTGAGGACGATCAAAGGTGCTCTGGCTTCTATCTTAGTCCCAGAGCTTAGGTCTTTCCTTGTGCGAATGAATTATTACAGAAAGTGAATACATGACATAGCCTCCATCCTGGCACCTTTGCATCAACTCCTAAAAAAACCCGCAGCCTTGGAAATGGCTGCATAGCCAAGCCATAGCCTTCAGGGAAGTGAAGAAACAGCGATCATCCTCTCAGGTGTTGGCACACTATAATCCCAAACAGGACTAGTATTCACATGCAAAGCCTCCCTGTATGGATCGGGGTAGTATTACCTCATAGGTGGCCTAATAGAGAGTAACACCCAATCGCATTTGGATCCAGGACTTTGGCTAATGCAGAGTATAAATATGCCAAGATAGAGAAGGAAGGTTTGGCGATCATAATTGGAGTCAGAAAGTTCCACCAATACCTTTACAGATATAAATTCTTAATAATAACAGACCACAAGCCCCTATTAGGTCTACTTAAAAAGGACAAGGCAGTGCCAATCATAGCTTAGGGCTGAAGTCAATGGTGAGTTCTAATACTAATGACATTTCGAGTACTGTCCGGAAGAACAAGTAGCAAATGTGGATGCATTGAGCCAACTCCCACTGGCAGATACACCACCGGTGGAAGAATCTGTAATAGTTTTGAATTTGCTGGACACATTTCCAGTTACAGCTGACAATATCAGACTTTAGACGCAGAAAGATCTGGTCCTGAAAGAGCTGGTTGTGATGGGAGAAACCAAGGACTATCACAACCAGAACTGTACATGGAGAGTGTGGACATGGAGAGACTAGATCACAGTAAAGGACAACATACTATTATGGGGAGTAAGAGTGATTACCCTGGGCAAAGGTCACCACCAGATACTTGCTGAACTCCATCAGAGTCATCCATGAGTTTCCAAAATGAAGATGTTGGCGAGAAGTTATGTGTGGAGGCCAGGATTGGTTGTAGACAGAGCCACATTGATGGGGCAGTGCCCAGAGTGCCAACAAGGGCAAGAATTTCCACCAGCAGCTCCCACACACTTGTGGGAATGAGTCGGTAAATGTTGTACGCAGTTATATATTGACAATGCGGGTCCTTTCATGGACTCAATGCTCTTAGTCATTGTAGATGAATCACTCAATGTGACTGAACGTGCATAGAGTTAATTCATCAAACTTGGGAATGACGAAAGAAGAATTGCACACATCGTTTGTATTGCACAGATTCCTGGAAGTGTTAGTCACAGACAATGAGCCATCATTTATCAGTAGGGAATGTGAGTATTTCCTAAAATTGAATAGGATTTGACATATAAGGAAAGCTCCACACCATCATCATCCAATGGTCTGACAGAAAAATCTGTCCAAATTTTGAAGGCAGGCTTAAAGAAACAGTCTATAGCTTCACTAGATATCAAACTGTCCAGTTCCCATTTGATTACAGGATAACCCCTTGTGCAACTAAATGGATAGCTCCAGCAGAGTTGCTATTGGGGAGAAGACTCCACACCAAGTTAACTCTGATCTCTCCGGACCTGAGGGGAGGGTGAAATGACATCTGGAATGCCAGTGCTGATTATTAAGACAGTTTACCTCAGGGGACGAAGTTTGTTTAAGGAGCTTTGGAAATGGCCCTGCAGGGGTAAGGGGCTTGGTCAATGTAAAGTCAGGAGCAGCGATGTATAAAGTTTGAGTAGGAGTGACAGTCCTAAACAGGCACCTGAACCATATGAAATCTGAAAACACGCAAACGGCGTGAGAGCAAAACGTGCCCGGTTCCTCAGAGCAGTTGGAAAGGCTGTCAGAACTAGTGTGTTCTCCCTCTCTGTTAAGCATTGAAGAGACTTCTGAATCTGAGATGGACAGGGTGGCTGTCACGACATCAATGCCTTTCTACTGGAAGAAGAGAATGAATTTCTCCCAAGATGCTCTAGGTGCAAGCGATAAGCTCTTATGTTTTACACACCATCCATATCCAACACAGTGTCAGAGGAACCTGATCTGATGCTAAAAACCCCAAAGGAGCTACAAGTATATGAACTGTCCTATGTCCCCAGACATACAGGGGAGGGATGTAGTAACAAGGTCAGCCAAGTGGGCATCATAGAATATGAATTCCCTGATTGGGGCTGATGACCTGGTCCAGTCAGGGAGCCTTGGCTGACAGATAAAAACAGGAGTGTCAAACATTCTGACACTCTGAGAGCTAGCTTTGAGGGAGCTGGATCAGTGTCAAGGACTTTCCTCACGTAAGTAAAGGGTGACTTGGTAATGGGATGCGCTGTGGAGTCATTTCATCTACACTGCAAGACAAAGCTGACTTACAAAGGTGTCTCAGTTTCTTTAACTTGAACTTTACAACCAATGTTTCTCCTCTTCAATATTTTCTCTGCAAAGACAAAATGAGCACATGGCAACACATTCACCAGCATGTTTCTTAATCTGTCCAAAATGGACTTTCATCAATAACTATGCGCAACAACATTATGTTCCCTCTGGGATTACCAGGTTGGAAATCAATATATCCCAGAAATACCTCAGAGCATGTCTATTATAAAATGACAGCTTTGAGGCATATTATTTTAAGGTATTTACAAGAGTTGAAGCTAACTGTTCCAATATTAAAAGAGAGACTCTTGCTTTAGTTTTCAGCATACAACTGTTCCTACATACCTATTTGGAAAAGTCTCCATACCAACCACAAACTGCTCAAAATACTCTGTCGAAAACCTCTCAGGAATGCATCTGCAATGTCCACTTATGAAGATCCAAGGGTACAATTTGGGAGTACAATAGAAACCAAATTCCCAAGTGATCACATCAGATGCATTTCGCTGACATTTAAACCCTGCCAAAAAGAAAAGTATTTTCAGGCATATGTATTATATGGATTTTATTGATTCTGGGGTAGAAGACAGCCTTAACATCAATCACTGACATCTGGATCATGGCCATGCACCATAGATTCAACAACTACATCAGGTGATGTGTCAGATCAAAAAGACCATCATCAATGGGTGACCTGGAAGCCCTCTTGTGCTGCAGTGGTAGTATTCCTATCCCTCAATCGGGAGGCCTGGGTTCAAGCCCCACCTGCTCCAGAGGTCCATAATAACATCTATGTACAGATTGATTAGAAAAAAGACATGTTCAATAAAAAAGATTGTTTTCTAATCACTCTGTACAGAATGGTAGTGACACAATGGTAGTGTCCCCATCTCTGAGCCAAGAGGGCTGCATTTGCGTCCCATCTGCCACAGAACAGATTCATTTTAAAATATCAAGAAATGCAGACCAAAATAAAGGAAAACATCAATGGGTTCCCTGAATGTATCCACGCTCTTATGTTCCTTTAGATCATCAGAGATAACAAGGACTCCTGAAAAAAGTAACCTTCAAAGGCAACCAAGTCACAATCCCACAAGCTCTACATCAAGCCACGGTAAACCATGCATTTATTGGGTGCCTGTGGATTGCAGCAGTTCCAGAAGGCAACTCACCACCAGCTTCTCAATAGCAACTAGGGGCACTCATTAAATATTGGCCCAGCTGGTGATGCACACATCCCATGAATGAAAGATTTAATTAAAGACCAGCAATCCTTGCACCTTCACCATCTTTGAAAGCCCATGGTGAACTCACACATGCACTGTCAGTCCAGAGATGCCCTGCAGTATTCCTGACATTTGCTCCAGATGTAGCAGCCAGGAAAAATCAATGGCCTGTTTTGTGAGCATGTCTCATAGGTCCACTGGCTGGCTGGATGGCAGCAGTGGAGGATACAAACCCAGACTATGCCAGCCTGGTTTGAATTCACTATCCATGTTCTCACTCCTCCAGGTTATGTACCAGCATTTACTCTTTGATTCCTCACACACCATCTCTGCTACGATGCCTACCTCCCAACAGAGTTCATGCTCTATCACTTTCACTTCAAGCCATCTTTCGCAACAAGAATTGGACGCTTTGTTGCATGGGCTATCAGGGAGAACCAAAAACTGCATCAAGGAACTCATCAAGAAGACAGCATTTCCGACAGTGTATCATCCTTCAGCAGAGCAGCGGACTATCAATCCCTACCATCTGCTTCTATCTTTGGATTGGGGGTTCTGTCGCTCAGTTTGCTAGATGATTAGAATGTGGTATTGAATAAAGATGACAGCATATGTTCAACCCTTGTATTGTCTGGTTGTTCAGAGAGGCCTGCCTCCTCACATTATCCAACCTATAGACCCACTCTCTAATGAACAGAGATACCAATGGTTATTTGTGGCCAACTCCTTTGGAGTAGTAGGGTTTAAACTGCTGACCTCTGATTTAGAGGTGAAAGACCTACTATTGGATCAACATCTCATGAGACAGTGGCTTGTGGATAGGGGGAAACAAGGGTCTGCTGTGCAGGCATTGGGGGTGGAGACTAAAATCACCACAAATGATGCATGGGCCTGAGTTCTGTCCCTGTGATGTTGAATGGACAAGAAGTTCTCTGTTATGGCAGATGGACAGAACAAATGCACAACAGTGCATCTGGGCCATGGCTTCCAGGGCTGCACAATTCGATTCTGATTCTGTTTAAAAAAAAGGAGATAGACAAAAGGCAGGTATCTATATGCCCATTAGCTTAACTTCGGTTGTGGGGAAAAATGCTTGAATCTATCATTAAGGAAGAAATAGTGAGACATCTGGACAGAAATTGTCCCATTGGGCAGATGTAGCATGGGTTCATGAAAGGCAGGTCATGTTTAACTAATTTACTGGAATTCTTTGAGGACGTTATGAGTGCAGTGGACAACAGAGAATCTGTGGATGTGGTGTATTTGGATTTTCAGGAGCCATTCGACAAGATGCTGCATAAAAGATGGATGGTGTTACAAGTAATGTAAAAGCATGGATAGAGGAATGGTTTACTAACAGAAAGCAATGAGTGGGTATTTTACTAGTTGCCTCAGGAGTCAGTGTTGGTACCACAATTGTTTACAATTTACATGGATTATTTGCAGTTGGGGGCCACGTGTAGTGTGTCAAAGTTTGAAGATGATACTAACATGAGTGGTAGAGCAAAGTGTGCAGAGCACACTGAAATTCTGCAGAGGGGTATGGACAGGAGAAATGAGTGGGCAAGGAGCTGGCAGATGGAATATAATATTGGTGAATGTGAGCTCATCCACTTTAATAGGAATAACAGTAAAATGGACCATTATTTAACTGGTGAAAAATTGCAGCATGTTACTATGCAGAGGGACCTGAATGTTTTTGTGCATGAATCACAAAAAGATAGTTTGCAATAGTAATTAAGAAGGATAATGAAATATTGTCCTTCATTATGAGAGCGAAGGAGTTTATAAATAGGGAAGTTATGTTGCAACTGTATATGGTGCTGGTGAGGCCACACCTGGAGCACTGTGCACAATTTTAGTCTCCTTACTTGAGAAATTATATACTGGCACTGGAGAGGGTGCAGAGAAGGTTGAAGGGTGCATCAGCAGCTTGATTCCAGAGTTGAGAGGGTTGGATCATGAGGAGAGATTGAGTAAACTGGCACTATACTCATTTGAATTTAGAAGAATGAGGGGAAATATTATCGAAATATATAAAATTATTAAGGAACAGATAGAATAGAAGCAGGAAGGTTGTTTCCACTGCCTGGTGAACTTAGAATTAGGGGACATAGAGTCATAGAGATGTACAGCATGAAAACAGACCCTTCGGTCCAACCCGTCCATGCCGAACAGATATCCCAACCCAATCTAGTCTCACTTGCCAGCACCCGGCCCATATCCCTCCAAACCCTTCCTATTCATATACCCATTCAAATGTTGCAATTGTACTAGCCTCCACTACTTCCACTGGCAGCTCATTCCATAAACGTACCACCCTCTGTGTGAAAAGGTTGCCCCTTAGGTCTCTTTCATATCTTTCTCCTCTCACCCTAAACCTATGCCCTCTAGTTCTGGACTCCCCCACCCCAGGGAAAAGACTTTGTCTATTTATCCTATCCACGTCCCTCATGATTTTATAAACCTCAGCCTCCGACGCTCCAGAGAAAACAGCCCCAGCCTGTTCAGCCTCTCCCTATAGCTCAAATCCTCCAACCCTGGCAACAGCCTTGTAAATCTTTTCTGAACCCTATCAAGTTTCACACCATCTTTCCGATAGGAAGGAGACCAGAATTGCACGCAATATTCCAACAGTGGCCTAACCAATGTCCTGTACAGCCGCAACATGACCTCCCAACTCCTGTACTCAATACTCTGACCAATAAAAGAAAGCATACCAAAGGCCTTCTTCACTATCCTATCTACCTGCGACTCCACTTTCAAGGAGCTATGAACCTGCACTCCAAGGTCTCTTTGTTAGCCTCAAAATAAGGGGGAGCAATAAGGTAGGACTGAGTTGAAGAGGAACTTCTCTGCCCAAAGGGTTGTGAATCTGTGGATTTCCCTGCCCATTGAAGCAGTTGAGGTTACCTTAGTGTTTTTAAGGCAAAGATAGATAGATTTTGAACAGTAAGGCAATTGGGGTTATGGTGAGCAGGCAGATAGATAGAGCTGAGCCCATGAAAAAGGATTAACCATGATCTTATTGAATGGTGGAGCAGGCTTGATGGGCCAGGTGGCCTACTCATACTTCTTGTTCTTATACACCTTCCTACACTCATTCACAGCTCCCCAGCATGAGACAAGCAGAAGACTCAGGTTATAACAGCCAATACAGACCTAAACCTGACTGTCTACAGATTGAGAAAAGAAGCAAATAATAATCATTTTCAATTGATTGAAAATTCCATTGGTCTCACCTCCTTCCTGACTGATCAGTTCACTGTAGAACAGAGTTACCACAAGCCATGCTGTGGCTTGTGGATTTTGTGCATAGACACCTGGTGTCCATTAGTGTTTAAGGTTTCATAGCTGCCAAAATGACTTCATGTGTGATTTTAGTTACTTTCTGCCTGCAGCAAGCTTTTTTTGCCTAAGTTGGTAGAATTAAGAGATGAACCAGGGTCACAATAGTGAAAGGTATCGACCTTAGGCTATTCAAAAAAACATTAACAAAAAACTAAGCAGGCAGGTGCAGTCTGGCTGACAGTGATGAATAGAGAAATATTCTGTAAAAATATAAAGAGATGAGAAACACAACGGAACATCTGCTGTAAAAATGTTCAATCTATCACTGCATTAATTACTTAAAAATCATCTTAGGAAAAGGAAAGGAACTGCAACAAACAGAACGAGCAGTGAAGTGGTTAAAGAGTCAACGTGGTGGGTTTTATCTTTAGACTTATAACCGACGGATATCAGCACAGCATGTGTATATTTTGGACCATGCGTAGGTCTGAACAATTTTGAAGGCCAGGCCTAGTTACCGTGCCGTCAGTCAAAATGATGGCGGAGTGTTTCATGGTGAGCGGTGAATTGAACTCCCTGCTAACACAAAACAAGAATCAGAAGAACTGTGGATGCTGGAAATCAGAAACAAAAACAAAATTGCTGGAAAAGCTCAGCAGGTCTGGCAGCATCTGTGGAGAGAAATTGGAGTTAACATTTCAAGTGCAGTGAGAATATCTGGTCGGCATGGATGAGTTGGACCAAAGGGTCCATTTCTGTGCTGTACATTTCTATGATTCTATGACTTGTCTTCAGAACACAGGTTGTAAAGGCAGGCTGGTGAAAATTAGTTGAAAATGTTTTGAGATTTTTCTTCTGTCTGAGGATGATGAAGGGCTAAAACTTTAAAATGCACAGGTCACACAATCTGATTTTTATTTCACTTACAATGTTTAAAAGGCACGTTAACACCTTCAATAGCAATATTACTTTAACCACACGATTCCTATTTTGTTTTTCTGCTGGGTGGTCTGAAGGTCTTGGCCTGAATCATTATTACATAGCAACCCATTGGCATTTTAATTGGGAAGCATGCGCTGTGCACGTTCTGCCAACCTCCGATAGCAGTGAAGCAGAAACATCTCCAAATGCGAAGTTTACTGCTCCTTTAGACTCCACAGGCGTATTCCAGGCTGCTGCTTACACCCGGTTCACCCCCACCTCCACAACAATCCACCTCTGAGTGAATTGACCTCTGAGCAACATGACATGGTGAACCACCTGGAACTGGCAAACTACAGAGATGCCCACTCAAGGCATGCAGTTTACCAGCCAGCTGGCAGTGGGACTCAGTCCTTGAAGAAGTCCAATTCTCCTGGTGCCAGGAATGGACAAGCCAATTCAATCATTGCCTGGTGTTGAGACAAACCCAAAAGTGACACATTCAAATGCCATCGGCAGAGCTGAATCAAATGTGTGTTAAAAAGTACCACCCAAGTTTGAACATATATAGTTACAGAACATTAGGAGCTCAGTAACATAGGAACATGGAAAAAAAAACCATTCCATGCATTTAGCTCATCCCATTCAATCTCTCCACTGGACTCAAACCATTAACAGCTCCCTCTTGACTCGGGAGATAAATGCTGCCTTGATTAGTGGGTATGAGATTTAAGGAGAGGCTAGAAAAACTTGGTCTGTTTTCTCTGGAGTGACAGAGGCTGAGAGGCCACTTGATAGAAGTCTATAAACTTATGTGGTGCATAGATAGGGTTGACGGTCAGAATCTTTTTCCCAGAGTTGAAAATTCTAAACTAGGGAGCATGCATTTAAGATGAGAGGGGGAAAGTTCAAAGCAGATGTGAGGGGCAAGTTTTTGCACAGAGAGTGGTAGGAATCTGGAACATGTTGCCGGGGATGGTGGTGGAGGCAGATACAATAGGAGTACTTAAAGGACTTTTAGGTAAGCACATAATATACAAGGAATGGAAGGATATGGACCAAAGACAGGCAGAAGGGATTAATCTAATTTGGCATCATTTTCAGTACAACATCGTGAGCCAAAAGGGCCTGTTAGTGCTATACAGTTTAGATTCCTTACAGTATGGAAACAGGCCATTTGGCCCAATAAGTCCACACTGACTCTCCGAAGAGTAACCCACTCAGACCCAAACCCCTACCCTACCTTTACTCCTGACTAATGCACTTAATACTATGGGCAATTTAGCTGGGCCAATTCACTTGATCTACACATCCTTGGACTGTGGGAGGAAACTGGAGCACCCAGAGGAAACTCACGCAGACACAGGGACAATGTGCAAACTCCACAGTGTGAGGCAGGAATCGAACCCAGGCCCCTGGTGCCATGAGGTAGTGGGGCTAACCACTTAGCCACTGTGCCATCCACAGTTGCATGTCCTATGTTCATGAATGGGGATCCTGAGCACTTCCCGATGAGCAAACCTTCACCACCACAACTGATATACAAGGGAATGGTGCATTCTGGAGGACAGTACATTTACTAATTATCTAGGCAATGTACATAGGATACATTTGCTATTAAAATTTTGATGATGAATTACGCATATCAATTATGAGCAGATGCCAAGGCCCTCAATGTGCTGCCACTAATAATAATTGATGAAAGCAGCAACAGTTCAGCCCAGAGTCTTTCCAGTGTCGCTGGATGTGTCTCTCAAATAAATTATTTGCTTTTGGTTTGACAAAAATTAAAAATCTTGGGTAGGCTGCTGGTGGAATCTTGTGCAAATATTGGATAGTTCTTTCTAGGACAGATTTTGGGGGAAGAAAATTACAAATTATGTGCAGTGGAGATTCACCATGATGCTTTCCTGGATGATACATTACAATTACAAAGAGTGACTTGAGAAGTTAGGGCTTTTTCCACAGGAACTTAGGAGCTGGAGGGCTGCACTGTGGTGATTGCCAAGAACTGGGAGAGTAAGTAATGATGGATTATTTCCACTGGGCAGCAATACAGAAAGGAAAGGTCTCAAAATAAAGATAATGACAAAGAGAACTATTAAAACGTCTTTACATGGGGTGGTTAGAATATTTAAAGTTGATTAGAGTCTAAGATAACTATGTCAAAATTGCTTCACAGTAATTTAGCCTGTAGCAAGTGTAGGTTTTTTTTTGCTGTGCAATCTTCTCTGGTGGTCTGAGTGTGACTCTGAGAGGATGCTGCTGTTAACTACTCAGTAAATTGAAGCTGCTTTCAAACGATGATGTTACTTTAATGACAAAAGGCTGGAATAGTTCAGCGGAACTTTTTGATAATATGGGCAACTTGTGCAAATCAAAGGATCAAGCCCTTGTAGTCAACGATGTTGGCTGGAACTGAATGCAGTCTTAGAAGAGATGGAAGAGGATTGACCTGTACAGTACACAAAACACCACAGTACATGCGACAACAATAAAGCAATCAATCAATTAATCAATCATTGCATAACAGAATAATTCTATATTAAAGGAAGAACTACAAAGAACTTTAACACAAAGGGGGTGTTTCTTCACCTTTTTAACATTCAAAGAGATTGTACATGTCCCTTCATGCTAGATATGGCTGTCAATTCTGTAGGTGATCTTTTCTAGTAAAATGCTAATAACATGTCATTGATGGTAAGTAAACAGGAACCTGTGTAAATCCAGCATATATCCGAACCTTGCAATGCTTAGTTTCAGTTTGAAATGTTTGCCAGTTTTAAAGATTTTACATTGTTTATTCTCCTGTGATTTGGCAATTTGTGCTGGTAGCTGTACCAAATTTCCCAGTATCTGGTGACCTTGAAATCTAGACTGTGTGGAGTGCATCGCAGACATGGTCATTGTACAATAAACAAAATCTGAAAAGTCCTACAGGATGTTTTAGTGAGAACAACTGGCTCCATGATAAAAGGAAGTTATATTTCAAATTTGTATCAGCACTGTTTATTACTTAATTGCTTATTTTTCTGCTTGATATGTTCTGAATGGTGTCTTTTGTTTCAGTCCAGCTTCTTCCTGAATTGTCATTAATCTTTATCAGACATGCAAGAATGCAATGTTACATAAACACAAAGGAACAGAAAAAAAAGTCTGTTTGTTTTGCAATATTGACCCTTTAAAAACTACAGCATTTATTCTACAACAGAACTATTAGACTGGGAATTTGTGCTGTGAATTTTCCAATTATTGGGGTGATCTTGCAATGGATTTACTATTAGAAAGAGCAGGAAAACAATTTGACTGGCACTGCCGACTGGAACAAACATGGAAGGATTTGTGAAATGAACGGAGCTGACAGAGTTAACAGCCAAGCGTTTGTAATAAAAAAGCATAATATTGTGGATACTGGAAATCTGAATGGAGAATAAAAAAGCTGGGAAAACTCAGCAGGACAGACAAGATCCATGGAAAGAAACGGTTAACCTTTCAGTTTGATAACTTTTCATCAAAATGGTTCTCTGAAAGGTCACCAACCTGAAACATTAATTGTTTTTTTCTATGGATGCTGCCTAACCTGTTCTGTTTTTCTATCTTGTTTTCTTTTTATTAAGCATTGTCAACCATTTATTAATCAATGTTGTTAGGAACAAATGGAAGCAATGCCAATTTTTAAAAAATAAATAAACGTTCTCATCTTTTAGTCACAGCTGAGTTCAAAGGCTCAAATTATTTCAGTACTCTTTAATAGCATTTAATATTGAGGTGTTTTACATGAAAAATGTTTTCAACCAATGACTATACTTTCATCTCTTCATTTTATTTATTCATTTGGTAGTAAGAAAGCTCAGTTTTCGTGAACAGTCAGTGCACTGGCAATGAATGCCAACTTTAATAATGGAACTGAGTCCTAATGATCACAAGCTATTTGTCTGAGTGATTGTGTCGTCAAAGTGTATGGGTTCTTTAGAGGCTTTCATAGTCTAGTGTGTGCCAGTGTAGCCATCTCCTGGAATCATGGGAAGAGTCTTGTAAGGTAAACAAAAACTACTTTATCATGTCTTTGCAACTATTTACAACTTGTAAGAATAGGCTGTACATTACCACAAAGATCAAAAGGAAGACTTAGCTTAATGTCTGTCTCCCATGAGATCCTACCTTACAGTATCCCCAGTCCTGTAACATGATTGACAATTAGAACACTGTTTCTATTGCATGAATGCTTAAATCATGTAATGGTTACAATGCAATTCCATCCCCATTAGTTTAAATAGCGCTATTATTACACGATTTTCTTATAGCACAGGATTTCACGAGAAAGGAACTATCGCGTTATAACAGAACCGGTTGTACCAATGGTTCTGCTTCAAAATAGCCCAAAACATAAAGCTGGTGTAAAGGACAAAATAGGTCCCTCTCGACAGAAATTCATTTAAAGAAGACGTATTTAGCCAATAAATCTTGGTTCATGAAGACAAAATTGATAAGGTTTCAATGTTCAGATGGTTGCCCGTCTGAATTTCTGGTAGACTATGACTAAAGTTGTTAAACGTACGTGGTTGTCATTGGGTTCATTGAGGAGACATTCATGTAGGAAATGTCAGTGAATTCTTTCAGAGGCTTTTCACTTAAAAATAGTTGGACTGAGGCAACGGGTATCACGCTCGACCAACGATAGGACAATTTCTGGATACAAGAGAACTAAACTGGTAAACCAATTTCCTTTATCAGACTGGTCACCAACTATTCCAAATAATATCCAAAGTAGACACTGTAACCTGCCATAAACCCAAGCAACAATGCCTCCAGTAAACCAGCAGTTATCACAATACATGTGAACACCTAGAAATATCTTCTTTAAAAATTATTCCAATATACCTTCGTTAGCATGTTTGAAAAACTAACCCAAAATCAAAAACTGTTCTCCCAGGCTGACAAAGACACTTAAACAAACTGATAGACATCCCAAGGTCCTACCCAGGACTAGTTCATCCATCCAGCTCACAACCAATCTAAAACCAATTCTGTAATTAAGACAGATCACTTTCTGCTCGCCCAACTGACAAATAGCAAGTATCAAACAGAAAACATTAAATGGGCCCTGGGTCTGACACAAATTAGTGTATGAAGCTTTTTGCCCAATGGACATCATGGAGAACCAAGTTCTCCAATTCTTTTATAGCTCTTATGAAAAGAAGAGTCTATTTTGAAAATTGCTAATATGTTTCATTATTCATAAGTGGTAACTCACCAAATGCTTGCTTTGAACTTGCATGCTGAGTAGAAAAATAATATATGGCATTGGAGAAGATAACTTTATTTCACAGAAGATTATGAAAGTCTTTAAAATCTGAAGCCCATCTCTCCTTGATAACCATCAACACATCTGAATAAAACTAGTCCTTTTTGCAAGAACCATAGGGAATCTTTTTAACAACAATTTGGTAGCTAGTTCCAGAATCCAACGTGAGAATAGCTCTGTTTCCTTTTTAGCTCTTAGCAAAGATTTTAGTATCAATTAAAGATAACCTGCTAATGCAAACCCACATATATTCTTCAGCCATATTAAAAATCTTTATCTTATGATTCACCGCATATTAATATTAACTTATTATTCATTCAAAAATATCAAAGCACCTAATTTATTATTCAACGTTTACTGCATTATATTAAGTACCAATTCAGTTGATTCTGTGGCAGATTTGTACTGTGGCATCAAGTTAGAACTTTCAATATTTTGCTAAGTCTCCATAATAATTAGTAGTAACTAATTAGTAGCAACAGCTATTTTGATGTGAGCACATAAGATTGATGGCAGCAGTACCTGAGCTACTGTCCCAGAATAATTTAATTTATTGGCACAACTTTAAAACATGCTGTCACACTCAATTTTCTCTTTCTGATTTTACTGTCGTTGTTGTTGAAAATGGGAGAATATTTTGTTTTTAAGGCAGAAACATTCCACTGTGTTAATCATTATCACGTCATTTGGAAAAACAAAGATTACTATGTACATTAGTGAAGAAAATCAATGACAGACAAAAATACAGGGTGAACTGAGCCTAGCCCCAGGAGACAGGTTTGTAAACTCTCATATATTGAATATCACTTGAAAACATGAACTGAGAAGTTTCTAATGGGATACTGATGATCTATTCCTATTAAAGGGTTGACTTTTCCTCCTGTATTATAAATATAAAATGAAAGAAAGAAGATAAGACAGGTAAATAAAAGAGGATTGAAAATATAATCTGACAAAGACAAGCAATATGTGTAATCTCTGGTCTTGTTTAACTTATTTTTCTGAACTATGTAAATGTGAAGAATATAAAAAATAACCAATCATGTTGTAAATAATAAATCTTGTATAATAGAAATGAGCCAGGGAAATGGGTCACACCTTGAATAGAACATAACATTGAAATGTTTTTTTGGCATTCAGCACGGAAATTTTCCACCGGCTCAGAGCAGAGATGACACTAAGATCTTTTGATAAATGCAGGATTTTATTTTCCAACAAAGATGAATCGCACTTTGCACAATTTATCAAAGAGACAGTAGGTTGAGAATTTTATTTGTTGGAAGATACATTTATGCACTGATGAAAGTCCCTAAAGTCAAGATGATGATCCATTTTTCCCTCGATACCATGATCAATGCACATCAAATAACGTCTTAAGAATCAAATTTGTTGTTCCATTTTATTAGGTTTTTCTAAACAGATTGAATGGAGAAAGAGCACTTGTAATAGGTTTCTGTTTCGTTTTATCCCAAGTTACAGATTACATTTTTCTTTCTCAAAACTGGTTTTCTCCCTTTCATAAGTCTTCTTTTTGCCAAAGTTCACTCCCCAGTGGCAGGCAGTCTGTTGGCTTACCTCTGATAATTTTATTTGGCTGTTCATCAGGAGAGAGATGTCCAGAGCAACTTAGCTGCTAAGTGAAGAATGGTGCTCCCATCCTGCGGGTTAAGCCAAGGTTCTGTTTGTACCTCTTGCTAACCCTGCTAAGACTGGGAATCTAAACTGCTGTTACAGAAGTTCAGGTCCGTGATCTACCCAGTCGATGAAGTAATTGAATCCCTGGTAAATTCTATCTATACAGTTGCCAAATATATTGAATAACTTGATCATTTATCAACGCTAGCAAAATACAACTTTTCTTGGGAAGCCATGTTTCAAAGCCACATTATAAAGAGGCTATTTGTTACTCTTTAATCTGTTTGTTTTGTGAGAAGCTAATTCTAGAGACAAAATTAATACAAAATCTACTCTCAACAATGAGTAACTTGATCATAAATAGAATAGATATTTTTAACCCACTTAATTCAATGTGGTCTATTTATTTAAAATGAACCAGCAGATCTCCTATAATGTTAATGCAGAAGTTGGAGGATTTCATGTCTTGTAACCATGATCTGGAGAGGCTGAGCAGAGGCTGATAGCCAAGTTCAGTACCCATAAGGATGGCCTCAACTGGGACCTTGGGTTCATGTCACACTACAGGTGACCCCTTTGCACTATGCACACAGACAGATGCACACACACACACAGACCCTCTCCCATACGCTCACACAGACATTCCCACACTCACGCACGTACCCTCTCACAGACGTATACCCCTTTACACTCACACACATACACACACACTCTCTCACAGACACTCATAACCCCACCCCCCCACCACCACATACATACCACACCCACACACATGTGCAAATACAAATATAAGTTTGTGGGGTGAATTTGCACTTGCAGAATTACATTTTGCTTTGCTCAAAAACTGCATGAATTCATGTAAGATTCTGTAAATCCGTTTTTAGATTAGAATCAGTCTGACCGTTGTAGTACAGACAGTCTCACACAGGGCAGTTCGCAATTTTGCATTATCTGGGCCGACATGACACCAATTGCTAAAATTCACTTCAGAATGTAACTTTTAAAAAAAGCTTTGCGATTTACATGTGAAAGAACTGAAACCCCCATGGTCATTCTAAAAGATGAGAGACTTAACAAACAATCCAGGTCTTTTTCAATATTTAATTTCAGTTACATCACACTGTAAAGTTTTGCTATAAATTCTCAACCACCTGATGAAGGAGCAGCACTTTGAAAGCTAGTGCTTCCAAATAAACCTGTTGGACTATAACCTGGTGTTGTGTGATTTTTAACTGTGACTTGTAATGATATGGGTATTAATGACATGTCTTTATCATGGTCTAGATTGACAGCATCAATGCCACTAATGTATAATTGCTGCATTAATCTTCCTTTTTATTCTTAAATTGGTGGGCTGAGTTCTTCAAAATGTGCCAATTTCATGGAGAGTTTCTCTTTTTGAACTTCAGCAGGTTTTCCCACAATAGTTTACACAGCTCATCTCATTTCCGAGGCACCCCAGCCCCACCTCATTTCTCCCACATGTAGTCTTGCACTTGCCAGTGGTGAATGCACTCTTTGCTGTTAAGACCTTTAAGTTTTCCACCACTGTCGCTATGTTTATATTCCACCTGTGCATCTGTTCAAACTCTACAAAGGCAGGGGAAACCTGTTACTAAGTGGGAAGAATTACCCCAGAGATGGCTGACAGAGGCAAGTTGGCATTAGAGGACCTGGAACTGGTAGAGAGGTGGGCCATACCCCTTCCTCAGAGCTGCCAGAGGACACCAACTTCCAGCCTGGTCTGCAGTTGTTACCTGGGTCAGTGCAGTATCACAGTGGAGAGGTAGGCCCTGCAATGCAGGAAGAAAGTTCACGACCTTTACTGCTCCACAAGGGTAGGTGCCACCATCTTCTTCCTGCTACCTCACACCCACTTGAACTCTGCCAGCGAATCCACTTCCACCAATGCCCATAATCTATCACTGTCACCCCACTGCCTACACAGAGTGCAGGTTAAACAGACACGCATTCCATTGCAGTGGACAGTGTTGATGCTCAACACTGATGGCAAGGTGACTGGGCGAAGAGGGATCTTGATCTCATCCTAAAGAGACACGGTGGTTCCATTAGACAATGTACTGGCCCTTAGAAGTCTCATCTCAAGTGAACCCACAGGCGCCCAGTTGTTCCATTCCCATCCTTCGTGTGATCTTCAACTCTATGGAAATTCACGTCAAGGAGATTAAACTGGCATCTAGCTAGGACATTCTCAGCATGTCTGGGCAATATAACCACAAGGCCAGAAATGGCCCTCTGACAGTGTGAGACTCCCTCAATACTGACCCTCAGACAGTGCAGTACTCCCTCAGTACTGACCCTCCCACGGTGCAGCAGTCCCTCAGTACTGACCCTCAGACAGGGTGACACTCCCTTAGCACTGACCTTCCCAATGTGCAACACTCCATCTGTACTTTGCTGGAGTGTCAGGCTAGATTATTGCACTCAAGAGCTGGGTGCAATCTTCTGTTTGTGAGTAAACGTTCAATGTGGATGTAGGTATGAAAGTGAACATCACTTCCTTTGGAGGTGGATTGATTTTCTCACGTAGTAACATCATGGCCAGCTCATTATATTTGCATGGACAAGGAGCTCATCCTCGAAGCCCACATCTTTGCTCATCATCAATGATACCATACAATACAGACTCCTATCACCCAAATTTACACGGGCCACGAGATAGATGGGTATTCCCCAAAGAGAACAAAGTGACAGCTGGTTACTGCAAAGTGCAGGAAGGTGGCCTGCTACAATGTGGAGGTGCTGGCGTTGGACTGGGGTGGACAACATGAGAAATCACACGACACCAAGTTATAGTCCAACAAGTTTATTTGAAATCTCAAGCTTTTGGAACTAGGTGAAGTGACAAAGGAGCAGGTTTCTGAAAGCTTGTGATTTCAAATGAACCTGTTGGGCAAAAACTTGGTGTCATGTGACTTCTGACTCTACCTGCTACACACAACTCTTATATGTAGTTGTGAATCTGGAGGCATGTATTTCTCCTTTGTGTAGAACTTAATTGGGAAGGGGAACTGAATTTTGGCATGCTGGCCATTTAATGACCAGGCATGACATGCAAATGAGCTTCCTGGCTTTTGCTGTTTTACAAGGTGACCCACCTTTAATATTCTGATAACTTATTTGCAAACCATTGGGAATCTGACTTTTTGGCCTCTTGCCCAATTTCTTTATTCACTTGTGGATGTGGGTGTTGTTGGCTGGGTCAGCATTTATTGCCCATCCCTAGTGGCCCTTGAGAAGGTGGTGGTGAGCTGCTTTCTTGAATGACTGCAGTGCACCTGCTGTGGGTTGGCCCACAATGCCATTATGGAGGAAATTCCAGGATGTTGATCCAGCGACAGTAAAGGAATGGGATTATATTTCCAAGTCAGAATGGTGAGTGGCTTGGAGGTGGTTGTGTTCCCATGTATTGGCTGACATGGTCCTTCTGGATGGAAGTGGTCATGGGTCTAGAAGGCACTGTCTAAGGATCTTTGGTGAACGTCTGCAGAGCCTTTTATATAGAGTACACACGGCAGCCACTGAGTGCTGGTGGTGGAGGGAGTGGATGTGATGCCAATCAGTGAGCTGCTTTTTCCTGGATGGTGTCAAGCTTGGGTATTGTTGGAGTTGCACCTATCCAGGCAAGGGGGCCACCTTCCTACACTTTGCAGTAACCAGTTGTCACTTTGTTGTCTTTAGGGAATACCCATCTATCTTCCCACTTTCCTTCCAGCTCATCAGAGCAGGAAGCCTGGAGCAAGATTTGAACACCCAGCCACAAAACATAAGAGGGTGACAGGTGCCCTAAGCAGCTGACGGGGCACCAATTAGGTAATAAACTTTACTTCACCAACTGCTGACAATCTTATTAGGAGGTCATCTTTATCTGGGCTGGGTTACCAATCAGGAGGAGAAAGTGTGGACTGCAGATGCTGGAGATCAGAGCTGAAAATGTGTTGCTGGAAAAGCGCAGGAGGTCAGGCAGCATCCAAGAAAGCAGCTCACCACCACCTTCTCTAGGGCCACTAGAGAGCGTTTCGGGCATGAACCCTTCTTCAGGAATGAGGAAAGTGTGCCAAGCAGGCTAAGATAAAAGGTAGGGAGGACGGACTTGGGGGAGGGGCGTTGGAAGGAGGTTAAGGTGAGGGTGATAAGGTGAGGGTGATAGGCCGGAGTGGGGGTGGGGGCGGAGAGGTCAGGAAGAAGCTTGCAGGTTAGGAAGGTGGTGCTGAGTTCGAGGGTTGGGACTGAGACAAGGTGTGGGGAGGGGAAATGAGGAAACTGGAGAAATCTGAGTTCATCCCTTGTGGTTGGAGGATTCCTAGGCGGAAGATGAGGTGCTCTTCCTCCAGCCGTCGTGTTGCTATGATCTGGCGATGGAGGAGTCCAAGGACCTGCATGTCCTTGGTGGAGTGGGAGGGGGAGTTGAAGTGTTGAGCCATGGGGTGGTTGGGTTGGTTGGTCCGAATGTCCCAGAGGTGCTCTCTGAAACGTTCCGCAAGTAGGCGGCCTGTCTCCCTATTATAGAGGAGGCCACATTGGGTGCAGCGGATGCAGTAAATGATGTGTGTGGAGGTGCAGGTGAATTTGTGGCAGATATGGAAGGATCCCTTGGAGCCTTGGAGGGAAGTAAGAGGGGAGGTGTGGGCGCAAGTTTTGCATTTCTTGCGGTTGCAGGGGAAGGTGCCGGCAGTGGAGGTTGGGTTGGTGGGGGATGTGGACCTGACGAGGGAGTCACGGAGGGAGTGGTCTTTTCGAAATGCTGATAGGGGAGGGGAGGGAAATATATCCCTGGTGGTGGGGTCCGTTTGGAGGTGGCGAAATGACGACAGATGATACGAAGTATATGGAGGTTGGAGGGGTGGTAGGTGAGGACCAGTGGGGTTCTGTCCTGGTGGCGATTGGAGGGGTGGGGCTCAAGGGCGAAGGAGCGGGAAGTGGAGGAGATGCGGTGGAGAGCATCGTCGACCACGTCTGGGGGGGAAATTGCGGTCTTTGAAGAAAGAGCCATCTGGGTTGTTTGGTATTGGAACTGGTCCTCCTGGGAGCAGATGCGGCGGAGATAAAGGAATTGGGAACATGGGATGGCATTTTTACAGGGGGCAGGGTGGGAGGAGGTGTAGTCTAGGTAGCTGTGGGAGTCGGTCGGTTGATAGTAAATGTCCGTGTTGATTCGGTCGCCCGAGATAGAAATGGAGAGGTCTAGGAAGGGGAGGGAGGAGTCTGAGACGGTCCAGGTAAATTTGAGGTCAGGGTGGAAGGTGTTAGTAAAGTGGATGAACTGTTGAACCTCCACGTGGGAGCACGAGGCAGCGCCGATGCAGTCATTGATGTAGCGGAGGAAAAGGTGGGGGGTGGTGCCAGTGTAGCTGCGGAAGATGGACTGTTCCACATATCCTACGAAGAGGCAGGCATAGCTGGGGCCCAATCGGGTGCCCATGGCTACTCCTTTGGTTTGGAGGAAGTGGGAGGATTGGAAAGAGAAGTTGTTCAGAGTGAGGACCAGTTCAGTCAGTCGAAGGAGGGTGTCAGTGGAAGGGTACTGGTTGGTACGGTGGGAAAGGAAGGAGCGGAGGGCTTTGAGGCCTTCGTGATGGGGGATGGAGGTGTATAGGGACTGGATGTCCATGGTGAAGATAAGGCGTTGGGGACCGGGGAAGCAAAAATCATGGAGGAGGTGGAGGGTGCGGGTGGTGTCCCAAACGTAGGTGGGCAGTTCTTGGACTAAGAGGGACAGGACCGTGTCGAGGTATGCAGAGATGAGTTCGGTGGGGCAGGAGCAGGCTGAGACAATGACTCAGCACCACCTTCCTAACCTTCAATCTTCTTCCTGACCTCTCTGCCCCCACCCCCACTCCAGCCTATCACCCTCACCTTATCACCCTCACCTTAACCTCCTTCCACCTATCGCATTTCCAATGCCCCTCCCCCAAGCCCCTCCTCCCTACCTTTTATCTTAGCCTGCTTGGTACACTCTCCTCACTCCTGAAGAAGGGCTCATGCCCGAAACGTCAATTCGCCTGCTCCTTGGATGCTGCCTGACCTGCTGCGCTTTTCCAGCAAAACACTTTCAGCTCTGGGTTACCAATCAACCATTTACCAATCAACCTATACAGCATGTTATGATACTTAGGCAGGAGTACCTGGGTCTCCTGACCCACAGTTAGAGACGCTACCACTGTGCCACAAGTGCCCTCAAGCCATCCAGTTATTAGCTGGTACAGATTTCATCTGTTGCAGAATAATTGGACACTTCCTACCATCTCCTGGTTGTGTGAGCTTTGCAGCTGAGACTACCCGAGATGAAGAAAGGAAACATTTTTACATATACAGCACCTTTCTTAATCTCCCAAAGCTATCAGAGCGCAATGAGGTATGTTGGGTGATTGTTAAGTATTAACTTTACACGCAGCTGCTTTTAACCCACAAACAGCGATTAAACTGTCTTCCTGTTTTCAATGGGTGTAGGCTGGAGAACAAATGTTAGTCAGGAGTGCCCTTACTCTTCTTCATGTCATATAGCAAGATCCTTGTCCACCTGAATCCGGATTGGAACTTAGAACTGTATCACTCTGACAGTCTTATTAAAAATAAACTAACCCTGTCTTCTGTCCCAAACAACACTTGTGCAATTACCTTCTGTTGATTTCAAGAGACACCTAAAACTGTAGGCACCCAATAAACATACCTTTCAAAACATCCGATTCTAGAATACCACATCATCTCACAAAGAGTATGATTTTCAACTTGCTGACCTAGTTTAATCGGGTGTTTCAGGCAGGTGCATGGATTATTTCATTGATAAATTATTTGCATTCGTTGTGTAATCACTCATCTAATTTACTGGCTTAAACATGGAATTCCTGGGAGATTACATTAAACAAGCATGACAAATTGCTGGTCATTCACTTGGCCCTCTACTGGTCCATTCAATTAATATTCTCTGTCACAACCATGGCTGAAATCCCAACTCTGCATCATAAATGAGTAAAATCAAATGTAACGGTCAGGAAATTAAAAACATAATAAGAATGATCTTAAAATATGTACAGAAATTATGCTCTGTATTTATCAAAGATAATTGCTTAATTTTCCATCCCAAGATCAGTTGGGTTGCCATGATAGGAATTATACTATAATAATTCCAGTTCTCTTACAATGGCCTGATTCACTTGTACCAAATTCTACTCTGTTTATTTTATTGGGGTGAAGACTCATTCAAATGTCACAGAATAGAAATTACGAACAAAGCAAATCATAATTTCCACCGTCATGTTACAATCTGCCAAATATTTTTGCAGCTGGTATTTTGAAGGAGATAACTGGTTGAAACCCCAACATTTATCATGACTATCTCAAACAAAAGAAAGACACACATTTATAGCAATCTCAGAATGCTTTAAAGTGTTTTCAGTGTAACAAAGTATTTCTGGATCTAATTACTGCTCCAATCAAGTAAATGGAGCAGACAATTTACACCAAGAAGAATTTCAAACTAGAAATCAAATAAATGATCCAATAACATAATTTAATGCATTTGATTCTAACAGCCTTAATGAAACTAAAGTAACTTTCTCTCCTGTCTGAAATTTGCTCATTTGTTCAATTACCTTCTGTTCATTTCAAGAATACCTCAAACTGTGAGCACCCAATAAACATGAATCATCCTACCTTGTCCTACCTTGTCCTTGGGATCTTTCGCATCTACTTGCGAAGGCTGTTGGGGCCTCAATTTTGTTTTATTCATTCACAGGATGAGGGCTATTCCTAATTGTCCAGAAGACAGTTAAGTGATAGCTACATTGTTGTAGATCTGGAGCCATATATAGGCCAGACCAGACAGGGATGGCAGTTTCCTTCCTGCAAGGACAAGATGGGTTTTTCTAATAATTGTTTCATGGTGATCATTAGACTCCTAATCCAGATGTTCATTGAATTCAAATTTCACTATCTGTCATGGCACGATTCAAACGCAGGTTCCCAAACATTATCAGTAATATCACTAAGCCATCACTTCCCCCAAGGGAAGAACTTAGCCGTCACATCTGAAAAGTAAGGCCTCCAGCATTGCAGCACTCTGTTAGTAGTACACTGGAGTACCAACCTAGATCATAAACTCAAATCCAGAGGAGGACTTGATGTAATAACTATTTGTCCTAGGCATTATCACTGAACAATGATCTCTTTAACTAAGTGTAAATGCATTTAACAAATTTCGAATGCATGGATTGAAACAAGCAAAATGTTTCATTTCTCAATGTTATACTTACATCTTGTTTATTTCCATCACATGTAATAGATACCGTAATCTTGGGAACATTAAAAGTGAAAGACACCTGTGTATCTTTTCTTCATGGGCCAATTTAACAACCATGTCATTTTCTAAATGGGGATGGTTTCAGAAATCTGAAGCAAAAAGGGCCTTTGAGGTCCTGATTTAGGATTTTCTTAAGGTTAACATGTAAGTTCAGTTGGCAGTTCAGAAGGCAAATTATAGGCAGAGGCTTGTAATATATATCCGGTAGCCTGCCTCTTCCTGCCCAGCCTTGAAGAGACCTCTTGCAATACATTCAGCATGTGGGTACCAAAATTGGCAGGTCAACTACGATGTTTTAAAATCAATAATAAGAGGTGAGTTTGGTTTGTTAATGATCAATTAGGATAATACATTGCCGAAGTGGTAAAACAGCTGACATGGGCTGTGGGAGAGAGTGGATAGGTTGTTTCTTTGTGGCCTACATGAGAAAGGTGTGAATGGAATAGGGGAGCACCTTATTCAGAGGGTGCGCTGTATGCTGCAGGGTCGTCCCCTGCATCTCTCCTTCCCCTCTTTCCCTGCTATGGGGGCTGCCAGAGCTGCTGGCAGCTCTCAAGAGTCATACTTCCTCCCCTGAGGGGGTTAAATCATACTCTCAGCTACTTTAACCTGCACATAGCATGTTACGGCTGTGGGGCAGTCTTCCTTCCAATGTGTTGCCGATTTTCCTTCCTTCCATCCAGCCCACTCCTCCTCCTTCTTAAGAAGCAGCCAGTCGTTGTCCTTGTGGACAGATGAGATCTGAAGGCCGTAGTCTGACAATAAAGAGAGTCAGCCATTTAAGACTGAGACAAGGAGAAATTTCTGCACACAGGAGTTTATTAATTTTTGGAATTCTCTACCCAGAGGGCTTTTGAGTGCATTCATGTCAGAAGTGAACAGATTTTTGAACACTAAGGCAATCAAGGGCAATAGACCTGAGGCAGGAGCATGATGTTAATGGAAAAGTTTAACCAGGAGGCTCAAGGACAAGAATGACGCCTCCTGTTTCTTAAGTTTCTATTACTGCTTGACATTGAATGTCTCTTTCACTGCAAGTTGATGAAATGCAGTCCACATGACAGGCTGTGCTGCTCAGCCCTGTCAGAACCTGTTGCCCAACAAGGTAATGTGAGGAGATTTACTTCACTATACTTAATACAGTATTAAAGGGTTCAATGGATTGGTGTGTCTTTTTCAAAAATCATGTTTAATTTTCTTGAGAGGATGAGGAAGAAGCACTAACCAACAAGGTTCATCCTATTGCACCAGTGTAATGTTTCCTGTTTTGACTTTAACCAATTGTTGAGACAGGTGGGTAATTTAATTAGGAGTTTAATTTCCCCCGGTAGTGTTTTAAATAACATATATATTTTGTTCAGTCATGAGGTGTGGACATTGCTGGCTGAGCCAGCATTTCTTACCTATGCCTAGTTGCCCAGAGGGCAGGTAAGAATCAATCACATTGCTATGGCACGATAGTAAATGTAGGCCAGATCAGGTAAGGGCAGCAGATTTCCTTCCCTTAAGGACACTAGAATAAGATGCCCTTTGTACTTCCTTAAAGAAGTTGTTAACTCATTTACTAATGCACTGCCAGAGAAAAAAAAAATCCTAAGTCAAATATTATCAGTTGGTTTCATAAGGAACTTTCAATACTTCCTTAAATTTACTTCACAAAACGCTTGCATATAATAAAGAAAGCAAACCTGCCTACAGCAATAGCAGATCCTGATGAATAAAAGGGTTACTAAGGACTTCTTTTGGTCCCATTTGTTATTTTGTTTTTCATTCTCCTTTACCTTAAGTATTTCTGGGATGTATACTTCTCAACTGGAATTGCATACAGCCTTTTCACATGTCTACACTGTGCTTGGTCAGGTCTTTGCGGAAGAGGTGAGGCAATTCTAATCCTACCCATGTTGTGTCATATCTCATGGTCAGTATACCTTTAAGAGACATGGTCATGATATAATCACTGCAACATAGTATAGGTACTGAGGGTATAATGATATCATAATCCATCTTACCTCGGACCATTTGAATCATATATGCGGTTCTGAAGAACATAATATTTGTACATAATTATGAGTTGTAATAAATGTCTGTTCAATTCTTCAATACCACATACAGTCATAGAGTCATAGGGCTGTAGAGCACGGAAACAGACCCTTCAGTCCAACTTGTCCATGCCAACCAGATATCCTAATTTAATCTAGTCCCATTTGTCAGCTTTTGGCCAATATCCCTCTGAACCCTTTTATTGCAGAAGATAACATAAGCACTGTTGCATGAGGCAAATGCTCTAATGGAAGCAAACACACACCAATGCAGCCTGTGGAAACTGGGTGGGTAAGTAGTGAAAATCGCCCATCATGAATCCACTGGGAGTTGACTAAGTATGATTTCAACATGTGTACTATGTCAGTCGGATGAACAACTTCCATTAGATGGTGGAGAGCATTCGTTACATGAGCATTTAGTTTTGAAAACTTCTTCAGGTTCCAACTGTAATTCTAACTTGACCAGCTGAGTGGGAGACTTTCCCACCAAAAGTAAGCAGAGAGAAGATGATCATTGCCAGAAGAAAACTCTGGGACCAAGACAAAAGCCATCAGCTGATCAAATCCTGCAATCCTACCCATGAGATAATCAGCCAATTCAGTCACCACTGGCATCTGGGCTTTGCAATTTTCTACCATCTCCCACTATCTTCTTGCAGTGGAATTAGTTAAGTCGGTTGCTGGATTTAAATAAAATTTGAGAATTAAAATGTCCATGGGAGGAGAAATGGGTCTCAGTCCTGCAGCAGTAAGTGAATTTCTAATTTTCACTGGCACTCAAATCTGGAGTTGAAATTAGATTTGATGCATTGTACTGTTTTCTATTTAGGATTGAGAGGGAAGCTGAAATGGCATGTTTATACTCTCTTTTCATGCTCTAGCCCATATTCCATCTCCCTCCTATTATCGGTATTCACCCATCTAAAAAACTGGAATGATGTTGTGAACAATTTAAAAATGTTGTTGTTTGTTAAAAGCTTTTATGACTTTGTTAATTAGGTTTCAGGGAATGGAGACACACACAGTTAGATAATATTTTAAACAGAACAAGTCAAGAATAGAGAGATTAAGCTGTTGGCTAGTTGCAACATGAATTTTGCTGTAACTGTTAAATTAACTGGCTCAGCATTGTTGCTAAAAGGAAAGAGTGTATAGCGGAACCTTGATTATTCATCATTCGATTATCCAAATATCGGATTATCCAGCAAGATCGCAAGTTCCCTATGCTCAGCTAAACCACATTATCCGGCATTTGATTATCCAGAATTTGATTAACCGAGCGAAATACCCCCCTCCCGTGTCCTTCAGATATCAAGATTCCTCTGTAGACTGTACCAGGTATTGAAAACCTAAATCCTTAGAAGTTTAAATACATCATTATAACTAAATAGAAGGAGATCAAAATGAATTGAAATAAAATGTTCAATAAAAAGGCCTCAGTGACCAATATGAAGCTTACTTCTCTTTTAATTCCTGATGTCATTGCTCCACGGGTGATTACAAAAATAGATGTGATATTTTAGTTCTGTAAGTCAAGCTTTAAAATCCAAAAATAGCATTGTGAGTGAATCTGGATGTTTAATTCACTGCAGATTCTTACTTTCTGGGGCTGGATTGACATCATTGGAAGAAGTCAAGAGACTGTTAAACCATTTACAAGACATAATTGCTTGAAGTTTTGACATTGAGGCAAAACAGGGTGGCTTTTGGTAGTACCCTAACCAAGGCAGGGTCTGTAGACCTGCCAGATGTACCCCAGTCTGGCACTGGGTGCCCACTTCAGGCAGTTATAGAATCATAAAGTTTGCACAGAATGGGAACAGACCCTTTGGTTCAAATTATACATGCAGACCAGATATCCAAAATTAAACTAGTCCCATTTATCAACATTTGGCCCATATCCCTCTAAACTCTTTATATTTATGTACCCATCCAGTTATCTTTTGAATTATACCAGTCTCCACCACTCTTTTTGGCAACACATTCCATACATGCATCACCCTCTATGTGAAAATGCTGTTCCTTAGGCCTTCTTTAAATCTTTCCCCTCTCACCTTAAATCTATGTGTTCTAGGTTTGGACTCGCCTATCCTGGGAAAAAAGTTCTTGGCTATTCACCGTATCCACGCCCCTCATGATTTTATAAACCTCCAAAAGGTCACCCCTCAACCTCTGAGGCTCCAGGGAAAATGACACCAGCGTATTCAGCCTTTGCCTATCGCTCAACCCTCTAATCCCAGCAACATCGTTTTCAATCCTTTTCTGAATTCTTTAAAGTTTAAAGACATCACTCCTATAGCAGGGAGACCAGAAGTGAATGCAGTATTCTAAAAGTAGCCTCACCAATATCCTGTTCAGCCACAATATGGACATCCAACTCAAATACTCAATGCACTGAACAATAAAGGCAAACATACCAAATGCCTTCTTTACTATCCTGTCTAACTGTGGCTCCACTTTCAAGGAATTATGAACCGGAACCCAAAGGTCTCTTTGTTTGGCGACACTCCCTAGGAGTCTACCATTAAATGTATAAGTCCTGCCCTGGTTCGTCTTACCAAAATGCAACACCTCACATTTATATAAATTAAATTCCATCTCCCACTCCTTGGCCCACTGGCTCATCTGATCAAGGTCCCATTGTACTCTGAGAAAACCTTCTTCACTATCCACTGCGCAACAAAATTTGGTGTCATTTGCAAACTTACTAACCATACCTCCAATATTCACATCAAATCCTTTATATAAATGACAAAAAGCAGTAGACCCAGCACTGATCCTTGTAGCCCACCACTGGTCACAGGCCTCCAGTTTGAAAAGCAACCCTCCACAACCACCCTCTGTCTCCTACCTTCAAGTCAATTTTGGATCTAAATAGTCAGCTTTATGTGGATTCCATGTGATCTAACCGAGTTGAACAGTCTACCATGTGGAACCTTTTTGAACACTTTGATGAAGTCCATATGGACAACATCCACCACTCTGCCCTCATCAATCTTCTTTGTCACCTCTTAAAAATAACTCAGTCAAATTGCTGAGAAATGATTTCCCTTGCACAAAGCTATGTTGACTATCTCTAATCAGTCCTTGCCTTTCCATATACATGTAAATCCTGTCCCTTAGAACTTTTGGTAATTTACCTACCATTGACATCAGTTTCACGAGCCGATAGTTCCCTGGCTTTTCCTTACCATCTTTCTTAAATAATGGCACCACATTAACAAACGTGGTTGATCTATAATCTCCCCTCCAAACAAGACCTACTTGGTATACAGTTACTTAAGACCCTTGTCAGACCTTAGGTAGAGTAGTGTGATCAGCTATAGGTGCCACATTACAGAAACAATATGAATGCATTGGAGACAATGCAGATGTGATCTATAAGAATAGTACCAGGAATGAGAAACCTCTGTTAGGACGATAGAATGAAGAAGTTGGGATCAGTCCCCCTGTAGAGATGAAGACTGAGAAGAGATTTGATAGCGGTTTTCACAATCATGAGTGGGCTGGATAGAATAGGTCGCAAAAAGCTGATCATACTTGGAAAAGGAACAAAAATAAGACAGGCATAGATTTAAAATGATATGCACCTAGCATCTTACCCCCTCACCCACCTACCACCCTACTCCCTTCACTTACCCACCTGTCATTCTACCACGTCACACAAATACCTGCCAGCCTTCCTCCATTACCTACCCACCTGCAACACCTACTCCTGTCAACCTGCCACCTCCACCCTCCCCCAACTATGCCATCACCTCATTACCTTCTCTCTGTAGATTATCAAAGTGCCTTTGGGATCTTTAAACTTTGGAATGTGTCAGTTTGTGACATGCGGAGGGTTTGAAATGGCTTTCAAAGGCAATCCTGCATTGTAATGGAAGAGTCCCAGAACTGGTGTGTTCCACATTTCTCGAGAGGCCTGATTCTAGTGTCACGGCCAGAAATACTGAGCGCCTGGGTAAGGAGAGACAAGATCCGTCAGACCTTAAAATGTTGAAGTAAAAGCAAACCATTCAACCCATTGAAACTGCTCTACTACTTAATTTGGTCATTGCTGAGATCCAATGGTGTTTACCACAATGGGGGAATTTGACAAATTGAATTTTCCCTTGATCAGTGTAGTAATGCACCCAGTCAGTGAACACTTTGTTGTCAAGTAATATTCAATCCACTGGTTTTAAAGTTCCATGCCCTAACAGTAAGTTAGGAACTAGAGATGGGATGGTAAAACAAAGACAGGGAAAATATTCAATACTGGACAGAATTACTGCTCAGATTGCAGCTGGAGTCTGACTACTCTTACACATCTATCAGGACATACTGACATCGTTAAATATTGTCAAACAGCTCCTGAAAGTCATTTTTAATGGTGCTGTGCATTGAGAGCACATACTCTATTCTTCTTTATTTCTTCACAGTATCTGATCTTTACGATATCATTTTCAGATATTGAAGTAAGAGAATGTCCTTTAGAATTCTATGGAGTGAGAATTTGCAATGTGGCTGCACATCTCAGGCCTGGTCATTTCCTTGCCATTACTTTATCTGGACCAAGTCTCTGACTAGGTTAGTGTGTACCCTCAGGAATGGTGTAGTCTGCATGTTGAGGGAGAGAACTGGTAAGACTGGCCTGGTCCACCAGGTTTGCTTTGAAGCCATTGGAAAAAAAGGACGTTTGTGTCACAAATGTTTCTGAGCCGCTTTCTTTGAGATCAATTGCTAGCATTATTATTTTCAGGCTGGCTGCAAAATCCAGCCCAATATTGTAAAGTATACTTCAAATGATTTCAATTCTGAGTATCTGAAATAAACATCCATTAGAAGTTGGTCATTAAAACATCAATGCAGCTTTCCGTGGAATAGAAGTGACAGTAGACTCATATGTGAATGGTTTCACAAGCTTGGATCTAGATAATGGTTTTTCCCAATTAGCAGTTAATGTTTATAGAAATGATACTTTTAGCTCATGGTATATCATTGACTCTTCCTGAGCTGCAGATGTGAGATATGAACTATTGCAGCATGTTTGCATCATCGCTGGACAGTTGATAACTAACATTCTGTAGCCATGTGGTTTATTTTTAACAATATACAATTGGAAGAGTCCAATGTTATCTTGAAAATACTGTAGGTATCATTGTAATTGCCCATGAACCCAAGCTCCTTGCATCTTGCAAAATTGCAGTACCAGATGATGAAAAAGTAAATCATGAACAAAAGTAAGCAACATTTCTGGCACCAGCAGGACCTAATTAGAAATAAATAATCTCAATAAGAAGTAAATTTTTCCAAAACTCCAATTTTATTATTAGGGATCTGATAAATGTTTCATGGCATTCTTACTGTATTGCACAATGTATATTCTAGTCATGTCCAGGAAGGAGTTCTCAATGAGCAAATGGAGTTTGTGCTCCCATTTTTGAACAAGCCTCTTGAACCTGGGGGTTTGCTTCGTGTAACAAATTAAGGGTGAAACCAGACTTAAGCAAAATTGGATTTTCAACTATGAGAAACTATTTTAACCTCACAATCAGGAGATGATTGGTGTGATCAGAGTAGTTGCTTATTTTATAGATTGCAGAAAGCAAAATTGGGCAGGATGTAAAATGGCCAACTGATTTGATCTAATTACCATTAATCCCCCTGAGTAATTACCATTACTCCCAATTTGTTTTATTCACTTTCTAGCATGAGACAATAGTCTTGGCAATATCAACATATTAAATGCAATTATTGTTTCTGGTTCAATTCTTCATGCATATAATTAATAGACTAACTTAATAACTGAAGGTGAAGGTTCCTAAAGGTTTAGTTCATAAATGCACAACCAAGATTGGAATTCATTTATGCAAATCAGAACAATGCCAGGTTCAATTGGCATTCCATGTCTTGGATTAGAGTCAAAGAGTCATTCAGCTATATGGCACAGAAACAGACCCTTCGGTCCAACTAGTCCATGCCGACCAGATATCCTAAATTAATTTAGTCCCATTTGTCAGCATTTGGCCCATATTCTTCCATATTCCTTTAAATCCTTATTATTCCTCTATCCATCCAGATGCCTTTAAAATATTGTTGTTGTATCAGCCTCCAGCATTTCCTCTGGCAGCTCATTCCATACACATATCACCCTCTGCGTGAAAATGCTAGCCCTTAGGTCCTTTTCCAATCTTTCCCCTTTCACCCTAAACCTATGCCCTCTAGTTTTGGACTCCCCCACCCCAGGGAAAAAATCTTGGCTATTTATCCTATCCATGATTTGGAGATGCTGGTGTTGGACTGGGGTGTACAAAGTTAAAAATCACACAACACCAGGTTATAGTCCAACAGTTTAATTGGAAGCACACTAGCTTTCGGAGCGACGCTCCTTCATCAGGTGATTGTGGAGGGCTCGATCGTAACACAGAATTTATAGCAAAAGTTTACAGTTTGATGTAACTGAATACCTTGATTGTCTGTTGAGTCCTTCATCTGTTTGAATACCATGGTAGTTTCATTTCTTTCATATGTAAATCACATGTAAACCACATCAGGTTTTGTCATTTCCACATGAAAGAAGTGAAACTATCATGGTATTCGAACAGATGAAAGACTCAACAGAAAATCAAGGTATTTTCAATGTATTATTTCAGTTACATCACACTGTAAACATTTGCTATAAATTCTGTGCCTTACAACTGTGCCCTCCAGAACCACCTGATGAAGGAGCGGCGCTCCGAAAGCTAGTGTGCGTCCAATTAAACCTGTGGACTATAACCTGGTGTTGTGTGATTTTTAAGTATATCCTATCCATGCCCCTCATGATTTTACAAACCTCAATAAGGTCACTCCTCAACCTCTGACATTCCAGGGCAAACAGCTCCAACCTATTCAGCCTCTCCCTATAGCTCCAACCCTCCAACCCTAGCATCATCCTTGTAAATTTTTCTGAACCCTTTCAAGTGTCACAACATCCTGTCTATAGCAGGGAGACCAAAATTAAGTGCAGTATTCCAGAAGTGGCCTCATCAATGCCCTGTACAATTCAACGTGACCTCCCAACTCCTGACCAATAGCTTTAATTGCTTCTTATTCTAAACATAAAAACACTAATAGCATTTGTTACATGTCATAGTTTACAGTCTCCTTACAAATCCATTTCTCCAAGGATGCACCTTTCATAAAAACACAAACAAAATAATTATGCTATTATTTGCAGCTATAGATTAACTAATATTCATGGTTTATATAGAAAATTGGCTTTCATGAACAGAAACTCTTCATTCCAGTCTTTTACACATAAGTCAGTCTTTGCACTTGTATTGCCCACTCAGTCATGAAATTATTCAGGTTTCCTAATGATAAGCATCCACAGTGTTGTTGACTATTCATTGGCATCTGTTTGCTACTTGAGTGCTGTTCCTTCCCTGGGGAAAGTTGTTCCCATGGTTAGTGCTTGATCAGAATAAGACTTGTCTTTTGCATTCAGTGTCTCTGCTGGGTTGATGAGTACATGAGTACATCAAGCTATTGCATGTCATTTGTGCATAAACATTTCACATTCTGTATTAGCCTCCTCAACTTTATTCTGAGACAGTGAAGTTCCCTCCAACATGTTGGAAGTGTGAATCTGCTTCACTTCTTTGTACTTATTTCCAAATTATATATTTGCAAATGAAGGAACATTTTTTTGCATAAGTTTTTAGGCAAATAGAAGTAGGTTGAAAAAGATGGTTTAGAATGGCATGCGGTCAGACATTATTGTCACTTAAATGTTTAGAAGCAAAGACTATGATATTTTATAATACAGTAGTGCCTCGACATATGAATGATCCCATTCATGTACAAAACAGTTTACGAATAGGATTGTAGGTAAAATTTTGTTTCAACGTATGTACGAAATTCAAGGTATGAACAAAGGTACAAATGCAAAAAGCCCGTGTGCGACCACGTGGTTTCATTGTTCTGCTTTGCTACGCGCTTGTTGAATGCAAAAGCTCTCGGGCCCCGCGTGATCTCATTCAGTTCCTCTTTGGCACGTGTGCTGTGAACAACCATCCAAGCATTCTTACGCTATCCGAACAATGGGAAAAATTGATTCAGTTCGCGAACTTTTCGGTTCGCGAACCGGGTCCCGGAACGGATTAAGTTCGTAAGTCGAGGCGTTACTGTATATGAAAATTACATTCTACCATTTTTCTAAGGATGTTTGGAAAATTGGTTGAATAGGTTGAAATCGATCCTTCTGTGCTCATTTTGTTTATAGAACAGATCTATTTCACCTTCTGATTCCAAATTATTAGGGAGGTTATTGTGACAGCAATCTTTGTTTTGTAAAGAACATTAAAGAAAATTCTGATCAGCATTAACTTTCCGTATTGTTAATGTACATTGTGGGCCCTCTATGTATACAAGGTGAAAATGACAGTTGAGATTTCATACATTCCATGTAGTACAGTGACATATATATAAGAATTCATATTTAATCATGACTTATTCCACTTCCTCCCAACCCCATTCTTTGATCAGCATTGAATCCCATCCCTCTGGATTTTCTCCACAATTTGCACAATGACTAGGAACACACCAGGTTCAAGGGCCTGAAAGGCTTGCACTTGTCTCTGTATGTTAACTGTATCTCTGAAAACAGATTTTGGATTTAAAGATTTAAATTTGCCTTCTGATTTAAGCCATTCCCAATACCTTTGGAATTGGACATAAAAAACTTGACATTGTGTATCTAATGGTCTGCATATAGGTATTAAATAAACAAATCATTTCTGGCATGCAAAACAGTCAAATTTTATTTAAATATTTGCCTAATTCGTTTAACAATATAATTGTGCAGTTTGTGAAAGGATGGGTGATTTGTTGCCATAATGCTCTTCTCATTTCGGTCTCTGTTTATTTGGATTGCCATGAACTTTATCACAAGGCTAAGACAAACAAAAGAGAATATTGTGTGGGTTTTGCCACAACATAAGGGCTCCAGTCTCTTGAAAAGCAATGCGGTTAATTTTATATTTATAAAATATGACCTACAAAGACCAGAGAACTGCAACTCAAGAGGAAACACTGTGCAGATCTTCTCTTTCTTGAAGTGAGGTACACATTCTCTGAAAAAGAAACCAGATGCTTTGCCTCTCCATCAATTGAAACCTTCCTCTTAATCTTCAAGGCACGATAATCATTTCTTTAAGAAGATTAGGAGGGTCTCAGACTCTACAGAGTGTTTCACAAAATTTGCCAAAAATGGCCTGGCAGATCAAAGCTCCCATTATTTCCTGACTGTTAACTGTGACTTGCAGAGCAGATTTATTCGAAATAAGGATAGACTGATAACTATGAGAGACATTTTACAATACTTTTTCACTCTGTCTGCTTTCCACTGTTAATCAAATTGTTCAGTAGGCACCATTATGAAAATACAACATTTTATTTGGTTTAAGGAATAGCAAAAGTGAAATTGATATTTTGTTATGAAGTATAACTAAACCGAACTGCTCTGAACTTTACAATTTAATTGATTAACCTAAGTGAGATGTAAAAGTAGTCATTTTAAGTTTTAAACGGTTTTATTAGGAATGGGACAATGTAAATTTAGGCTTTTCCATAAGATTTGTTTAAATACTTGAATAAAGTTTAAATAGTATGGAAATGTTTAGTGTAAGCTAATCTATTTTTATTAACTGTTCCATTTCCACTTAGTTTGTGACAAAAAGGAACTTACGTTAGAATATGTCTCACATATCCAAATGTCTATTTTGGTTTAAGCAACAAATCTTCATTTGCATGAGTTAATGGATTGTATCTTAAACAAAGTAAAAGGTTTAAATTGTTTTAAGCTCATCCATATACTGTTTTGAGTAACTACTACACCCTTAACTTAAATGTGATAGCACAGCATAAATGTTGAGGTTAACAGCTGGTGAATGAAACATGGTGATCTGCAATATAGAGAACAATAAAGCACAGTACTAATAAAAGATTTAAAAGTGTGTTATCTTCATAAAAAGTGCCCAATCAGCTACTGATAATATACTAATGACAGAATCCCTACAGTGCGGAAACAGGCCCTTCAGCCCAAAAAGTCCACACTGACCCTCAGAAGAGTATCCCATTCTACATTGCTCCATGACTAATACACCTTACCTACACATCCCTGAATACTAAGGGTAATTTAGCACAGCCAATCTGCACACTTTTGGATTGTGGGAGGAAACCCATACAGACACGGGGAGAATATGCAAACTCCACACAGATAGTCATGAGAGGCTGGATGAACCTAGGTCCCTGGTGTAGTGAGGCAGCAGTGCTAACCACTGAGTCACTGTGCTACCCTTCTGTCACATCACATTCTCTTAATAAGCCTATCTGTAAGCAGCTATCACATGTTTTAAAATAACAATAACAGACATTCTAAGTTAAAAATCACACAATACCAGGTTATAGTCCAACAGGTTTAATTGAAAGCGTTAGCTTTCTGAGCGCTGCTCCTTCATCAGGTGATTGTGGAGGACACAATTGTAAGACACAGAATTTATAGCAAAAGTTTATAGTGTGATGTCACTGAAACTATACATTGAAAAATACCTTGATTATTTGTTAAGTCTCTCATCTGCTAGAATGACTATGATAGTTTCACTTCTTTCATATGTAAATCACAAAACTTTTTTAATAAGTTACATGCTCAGGTTAACTGTAACAATTGGTGGCAGCCAGATAAGATTTTGAAGGTGTTAGCCCCCTGTGTTCTGTTGTCTGTGCCATAATGTTTAGACTGATTCTAATCTAAAAAATGAGTTAACAGAGTCTTACATGGATTCATGCAGTTTTTGAGTAAGTACAATGTAACTCGGCAAGTACAAATTCACCCCACAAATGTGTGTGTGTGTGTGTGTGTGTGTGTGTGTGTCTGGGGTGGATGGTTGTGAGTGTCTGTGAGAGCGAGTGTATATATGTGTATGTGTGAGTGTAAAGGGGTTTAAGTCTGTGAGAGGGTGCATGTGAGAGTGTGGGAGTGTGTGTGTCTGTAGGAGTGTGTGTGAGTGACTGTGTGCATGTCTGTGTATAGGTGTGTATGTGCGTGTTTGTGTGTGTGTGTGTAGGAGTGTCTGTGTGTGTGTATAGTGCAATGGTGATCACCTGTAATGTGACATGAACCCAAGGTCCCAGTTGAGGCCCTCCCTATGGGTACCAAACATAGCTATCAGCCTCTGCTTGGCCACTTTTCGCTGCTGCCTGTCCCAAGTCCGCCTTGGAGGATGGTCACCCAAAGGTCCGAGGTCGAATGTCCTGGACCACTGAAGTGTTGTCCAACTGGGGGGGAACACTTCTGTCTGTAGATTGTTGTGCGGTGCCCATTCATCCGTTGCCATAGCTTCTGCTTGGTTTCACTGATGTACCATGCCTAACAGGGAAGGTAGATGAACTCAGGGCATGGTTAGGAACATTGGACTGGCTTATCATAGCAATTACAGAAATGTGGCTCAGGAATGGACAGGACTAGCATCTTTATGTTCCAGGATACAAATGCTACAGGAAGGACAGAAAGGGAGGCAAGAGAGGATTGGCATTTTTGATAAGGGACAGCATTCAAGCTGTACTGAGGGAGGATATTTCCTGAAATACATCCAGGGAAGTTATTTGGGTTGAACTGAGAAACAAGAAAGGGATGATCACGTTATTGGGATTGTATTATAGACCACCTAATAGTCAGACGGAAATTGAGAAACAGATTTGGAAAGAGATCTCAGTTATCTGTAAGAATAATAGGGTGGTTGTGGTAGGGGATTTTAACTTTCCACACATAGAATGGGCCTGCCATAGTACTAAGGGTTTAGATGGGGAGGAATTTGTTAAGTGTGTACAAGAAAAGTTTGTGATTCAATGTGTGGATGTACCAACTAGAGAAGGTGCAAAACCTGACCTACTCTTGGGAAATAAGGCAGGTGACTGAGGTGTCAGTGGGAGAGCACTTTGGGGCTAGCGACCATAATTCTATTAGTGATGGAAAAGGGTAGACCAGATCTAAAAGTTGAAGTTCTAAATTGGAGGAAAGCTAATTTTGATGATATTAGGCAAGAACTTTCAAAAGCTGATTGGGGTCAGATTTTCACAGGTAAGGAGAAGGCTGGAAAATGGGAAGCCTTCAGAAATGAGATAATGAGAGTCCAGAGACAGTATATTCCTGTTAGGGTGAAAGGAAAGTCTGGTAGGTATAGGGAATGTTGGATGACTAAAGAAATTGAGAGTTTGGTTAAGAAAAAGAAGGAAACATATGTCAGGTATAGACAAGATAGATTGAATGAATCCTTGGAGGAGTATAAAGGCAGTAGGAGTATACAAAAAAGGGAAGTCAGGAGGGCAAAAAGGGGACATGAGATAGCCTTGGTAAGTAGAGTTAAGGAGAATCCAAAGGGATTTTACAAATACATTAAGGACAAAAGGGTAACTAGGGAGAGAATAGGGCCCCTCAAAGATCAGTCAGGTGGCCTTTGTGTAGAGCCGCAGGAGATGGAGGAGATACTAAATGAGTATTTTGCATCTCTATTTACTGTGGAAATGGACATGGAAGATATAGATTCTAGGGAAATAGCAGGTGACATCTTGAAAAATGTCCATATTACAGAGGAGGGTGTACTGGATATTTTGAAATGCATAAAAGTGGATAAATCCCAGGACCTGATCAGGTGTACCCTAGAACACTGTGGGAAGCTAGGGAAGTGATTGTTGGACCCCTTGCTGAGATACTTGCATCATCGATAGTCATAAGTGAGGTACCAGAAGACTGGAGGTTGGCTAACATGGTGCCACTGTTTAAGAAGGGTGGTAAGGAGCAGCCAGAAAACTATAGACCAGTGAGCCTGATGTTGGTGGTGGGCAACTTGTTGGAGGGAATCCTGAAGGACAGGATGTACATGTATTTGGAAAGGTGAGGACTGAATAGGGGTAGTCAACACAGCTTTGTGTGTGGGAAATCATATCTCACAAACTTGATTGAGTTTTTTGAAGACGTAACAAAGAGGATTGATGAGGGCAGAGCGGTAGACGTGATCTATATGGAATTCAGTAAGGCATTCGACAAGGTTCCCCATGGGAGACTGGTTAGCAAGGTTTTATCTCATGAAATACAGGGAGAACTCACCATTTGGATACAGAACTGGCTCAAAGGTAGAAGAGAGTGGGTGCTGGTGGAGGGTTGTTTTTCACAGACTGGAGGCCTGTGACCAGTGGAATGCCACAAGGATTGGTGCTGTGTCTACTACTTTTACATAAATGGTTTGGATGTGACCTTAAGAGGTATAGTTAGTAAGTTTGCAGATGACATCAAAATTAGAGATGTAGTGGACAGTGAAGAAGGTTACTTCAGATTACAATGAGAACTTGATCAGATGGGCCAATGGGCTGAAATGTGGCAGATGGAATTTACTTTAAATAAATGCAAGGTGCTGCATTTTGGGAAAGCAAATCTTAGCAGGACTTATACACTTAATGGTAAGGTTCTAGGGTGTGTTGCTGAACAAAGAGACGTTGGAGTGCAGGTTCATACCTCCTTGAAAGTGCAGTCACAGGTAGATAGGATAATGAAGAAGATTTTGCAACACATTTTCAGCTCTGATCTCCAGCATCTGCAGTCCTCACTTTCTCCTAATGAAGAAGATGTTTGGTATGCTTTCCTTTACTGGTCAGAATATTGGGAGGTCATGTTGTGGCTGTACAGAACATTGGTTCAGCCACTTTTGGAATATTGTGTGCAATTCTGGTCTCCTTCCTACCAGATGGATGTTGTGAAACTTGAATGAGTTCAGAAAAGATTTACAAGGATATTGCCAGGGTTGGAGGATTTGAGCTATAGGGAGAGGTTGAATAGGCTGGGACTGTTTTCCCTGGAGCATCAGAGGCTGAGGGGTGACCTTATAGACATTTATAAAATCATGAGGGGCATAGATAGGATAAATAGACAAAGTTTCTTCCCTGGGGTGGGGCAGTCCAGAACTAGAGGGCATAGGTTTAGAGTGAAAGGGGAAATATACAAAAGAGAACTAAGGGGCAACTTTTTCACACAGAGGGTGGTACGTTTATGGAATGAGCTGCCAGAGGAAGCGCTGATGGCTGGTACAATTGCAACATTTAAAAGGTATCTGGTTGGCTATATGAATGGGGAGAGTTTGGAGGGATATGAGACAGATGCTGGCAGGTGGGACTAGATTTAGTTGGATACCTGGTCAGCATGGACGAGTTGGACTGAAGGGTCTGTTTCCATACTGTACATCTCCATGACTCTATGACTCTGTGCTCCTGGTCTGGGACCCCACCCCATTCCTTGACCTGGGGACGACAGGCAAACCCTGTGAAATAACTCCATGAAGGCTGATATCCCATCACCCAGTTTATGTACACATGCATAGTACATGACACTGATCCAGCTAGCTCAGGGCCAGCTCCTAGAGTGAGCAGAATCCCTGCCACTCCTGTTTATATCTGTCAACCAGGGCTCCCAGTTTGGACCAGGTTAACAGCCCCCATCAGGGAACTTACATTCTATGTGATCCACCTGGCTGATCTTGTACCAATCACCACACCCTGCCAATGAATCCTTATACCCTGTCTCTGGCCCTGATAGGGTCAAACTCTTTCAGAATGTTGAATATTTCAAAGAGATTAAATCGCATTTTCTAAATTCTGGAGAATCTAAACTCAACTTACTCAACCTCTCATCATAGGACACCTCTCCCAGGACAGTGACCAAGAATGTGAACTTTAGCTTTTATGCCGCTAATGTAAATATGTCCTTCCTTAAATGTGGGGATCAGAATTGTACACAGTATTCCTGTCTCACCAATGTACACCCATTCAACCGTAGCAAGACTTTGTTATTTATCCACTCCAATCACATTGCATTAAAGGCCTACATATGTTATGCTTCCCTAATTGCTTGCTGTACTTGATAGAAAGTGGACCTTCAGCCCAAGATGGCAATGCTGACCAGCAAACACCAAATTACACTAATCCCATTTACCAGCACTTGCTCCAGAGCCAACAGTGCCCCCTGGCATTTTAAGTGCTCATCCAGATGCTTTTTGAATGTTGTGAGAGTGCTTGCCTCCACCACCCTCTCAGGCAGCGCATTTCATTTATCTACCACCATCTGGGTGAAAAAGCTTTTCCTCAGATCTCCTCTGACCCATTTATTCCTCACCTTAATCTTATGCCCTCTGGTCTTAAATACATCTGCCATTGGGAAATGATTCTCACTGCACTTTGCTTATCCCTCTCATAGTTTGGTACCACAATCAGATTCCCTCTCAGCCTTCTCTGCTCCACGGAAAACAATCCCAGCCTGTCCATTCTCTTCTCATACTTGCATGCTAGCTTTGTGTTCTGCTTGTACACCTAATTATCAATGGACATCAACATTTACAAGTTTCACTCATTTGAAAACTGTTCTACTTTTCTGTTCTTACAATCAAAGTAGATAATCTCAGACTTCTTCATATTATACTCCATTTGCTACCTTGTCGCAGATTCACCTAATCTGTCTGCATCTCTTTGCAAACTCTTTATTTCCTCCTCACAGCTTGCGTTCCTGCTTAGCTTTATATCATAAACACACCTGTATACATTGTTCTCTGTCTCATTATCTAAATCATTAATATCGATGATAAATAATTGTGGCCCCAGCATTGATCCTTGTATTACCTTATTAGTCCCAGCCTGCAACTCGTAAATGTTTGAGCCAGCCTTATTCTCTACTTCCTGTTCAATCCTCTATCCATGCTAAAAGATCACTCCCAACTCTATTAAACCTTATCTTGTGTAACAACCCTTTACCTGGCACCTTATCAAATGGAAATCCAACTATACTACATCGATGGGTTGCTTTTATCTATTCTCCTAACTCCTCCAATTCTGGTACCTTGCATCTTCCTATTTTACTACCCTCTCATTTGTGACCCTGCCTTCAGCCAGCTAGTTCGAAAGCCCTGGAATTTAATTCCTAAATCTCTCCAATTCTTTATCTCTCCAGTTTATGTACACATGCATAGTACATGACACTGATCTAGCTAGCTCAAGGCCAGCTCCTAGCGTGAGCAGAATCCCTGCCACTCTGTTTATATCTGTCAGCCAGGGCTCCCTGATTGAACCAGGTTAACAGCCCCCCATCAGGGAACTCACATTCAGAAACTACTCAAAATCTAACTCCTTCACAAAATGTTTGGGCATTTGTCTTAATATCTCGTTATATGGTTCAGTATTCAATTTTGTTTGATAATGTTCTCATGAAACAGCTCAGAAAGTTTGGCCACATTATGTGTGCGCTGTAAATACAGCGTGTTACTGCTGTTTTGTGGCATCATTATTTCTATAGCTACTGCAGCAACAGAATGAGTGACTTTATCTCATGTGGACCTACGATCTTTCTTTATGTTTTGCTACCTTGGATTTAAAATCAATTTTGCTGAATTAACTGATGAAAACTTGAAGAGAGAAACAGAGTTTACATTCTGAGTCTAACATGGCTCTTCTCGAAAGGCAGAGTCACATTGGTCTTGAAACTCTATCTCCCCACAGCTTTTGCCAAGCCTGCTCTGTTGTTCCAGCACTTCCTGTTTTTATTTCAGATATACAGCATCTACAGTACTTTTGCTTTTAATACAATGAAAACTTGGAGTTGCCAAGGTCATTATGACAGATTGCCCATTCCTTTGACGTGTCACAAGCTTTCTTCTGATCTCCTGGCCCTCAGAATGTAAATTTTATTCACTGTGGTTTAAATATGGAACAGGTTTATGGAGAGAAGCAGATAAACAATTATAACTGATGACAGTAGTTTACAGAATGTATCTATGTTACCTCAAATGTCAAATTTAAAAAACCAACCTTCTGCGTCATGAACATTCTGGATAATACAGAATGACATTATTTATCTTTTTTGTGTCAGTAATAGTTCATTGCAAGCTATTTGTTTTGATATCACCTAATAACTGGCCACTTTGCTTTTGGCTTTGGAGGTAGGGAAGAGGTCTATTAAAATTAGAAGGACTTGCAGACGGCTGATTTGAATTTGGATAGATCCTTTACATTTTTAAGTATAGCTTGATTGGCAGGTTTATTTAATTTTCAATGGTGCATTTTTTTTCTTTTACTGTTCAAAGAATATTGTAATATATAGTCCAAGGGAAAAGGCTTCCATAGTTTATGAGGTAAGTCAAAGTCTGTGGGAAAGGTAATTGGTACGAGAATGGTAGCCGTGTTAGAAAACTATAATTGTAATAACGACATTCTCAAAATTGTCAAGAAGGTCAATAAGTTCTTTTCCATCTTGAATCCATGCTTTCTGCTTTTTATTAAAACCATATTTGGTAATCTTGAAGTTATTCCTTATGTCTTCAATTTACTAACACTGATGTCAGATTGATGAATCTATGTCTGAATCAATATCTATTATCCCTTTTGGAAAATACACAACGTATTAACATATTTGCAACGTAACTCAACCTCTTTATTCCTGAACACCTCACAAATCTCTCTCTTAATAACTAGGAACAGGAGTAGACTACTGAGCCCTTTAAGCCTGTTCTGTCATTCAGTGAGATCATGAATTATAGCTCCATTATCCACCTTAGTTCCATATTCCTTCATATGATTACTTTACAAAAAAAAACTAGCAATCTCAATTTTGACATCTCCAATTGGCCTAGACTTACCGGCTTTTTGGGGACGAGATTTCAAGATTTGAATTAACTAATTCTTGAAGCAATAATTCTTGATGTCTTGCCTGAGTGTCCTATTCTAATTTAAAGATTGAACCATTTTCTCACTTTGTTTCACGTAAACTACCAGAGGAAATTGTTTCTCTTACTTATGCTAATGCTTTAGTCATCACAGACATCTCAATTAGATCGTTTCTTAATCTTTATAGTTAAGGAAATTCAAGCCTGATATTAGCCTTGATATAATTCTGGTGAAACTATACTGTACATTGTCTTTGGCCAATATATTCTTTCTGAGGTGCAGTTCTTGGAATAGTATGCAAACATTCACGTGCGGTTGAACTAGAGCTTCTACCACCAGAAATTAGTTTTGCATCTGTTTGCTGCTTTTGAATACACAATACTCCCTGAATCTTTGTGCTTCTTTGCAATTTCTAGCCTCTCAAAATTTAGATGATACTGTGAACAACCTTTCTAGTTTCCCAAGAGGACACCTTATGCTTAGCTCACTGAAATCAATTTGCCACAGGTTTGCCCAACCACAGAATCTATTAATAATCTTTTACAATATTTTACTTCTATCTATACCAATTATACAAAGTAACAATGCTGTTTGCAAATTTGGGTATCAGATTCCTTCATCTAAGTCATCGATAAATAGTATGAAAAAGTTAAGGCCCCAGTAATGACTGTTGGGAATACACTGGTCAGATTCCGCCATTTGGTGTACATACAAGTTACTCCTACACCTGATTTCGATGCTGTTATGATTAAGTCCAGAGGGTAAATAAATAACTGAACAAGATGGCGTCGGAGTAGAGCTTCTGAGTCGGAGGTCACCAACTCTGACACTTTTCTTTCTTTTCTTTTTTCTTCTCTCTTGCCTTGAGCTTGGATTACATTGGTGGCAGCGAGAGCCCATTCACGGATCTTAGGCAAGTGCAGTGTGGATGTTGATCGAGCCCAGTGCAAAGTAGAGTGAGCCAAGCTCATACCTCAAGTGAGCTTTTACTTTTCTGGGGCGAGCACGGGGCCTAGCATTGGAACTGGTGGCTGCTACATTGGCAGAGGTGATATTGATGAGGCAGAGCCAGCAGCAAAAGGTGGCGTCTGAGGATCAGCAACTTTGTCATTGGTTGGTTGCAGTGCTGGGGGAGATGGAGTGCTGGCAGAAGGGCATCAGAGCGACATTGATGAGGTGGGCCCAGTGTTGAGAGTCTAGACCCTGACATTGGTTGGTCTGTTGCAGGTGGCAATGAGGTGTTGGCGGTGGAATAAAGGCCCAGCAGCAAAAGATAGTGCATGAGCATTGGCGACTTTGATGTTGGTTGGGTCCAGTGTAGACCGAGGCAAGGCAGTGGAATAAGGATGGCAGTGCAGGCAGTGTTGATGGTGGTGAGCTGGCAAACTGACTGATGGACCCTCTCTAAGCTATATCTTTCTTTTCTTCCTTACTCTTAAATTATTCAAAATAGCGCCGATTCATGGTGACAAACGAACGTTTTTCACTCTATTTTGTTGCATTCTTACTGTAAATACACACAACAATCAATCATTCATTCTTTCAAATTCCTCTTTTCACTCTGAGGTTGGAGTAACACAAGTTTGAAGCTATAAAAAGCTGGAATTTAGAAAAAAAAAGATTTAAAATTCAATATATATTTGACAATGAGTAATGGAGAACAAACCCAATCTTCTGAGTTAGAAAGTAAATGGTTTTATCTTTAAAATTCATTCAGTTCAAAGCATAAACATCATTAATAAGGAAAGCCTTTCCTGAATTCTACAATTTAAACACATAGAATAAGTTATGGAGACAGGTGGAATTTAAAATGAACATAAACATATGCTCCTTTGGTGGTCCTGAGGTGGAATGACCAATGCAAGCTTATAGTTTTTTTGAAGACTACCTCTTCTAAGTTGTAACTCATCCTTCTCTTTGAATGAATGCTGTAGAATTTGAAGTTCCTTTTATTTTTTGCAACTGAGATAGGGCTCAGACTTGAACAAGGTCAGAACAAGGTCTTGTTATTCCATCCTGCTGTTTGTTGCTGCCCTCAATAACAAATAGACAAGATGATAATGTGAGGTTGTGGTTATGTGACCACAGGCTAATGCATTGGAGGCAATCCATAATAACAAAAGAATTTTCATCTCACAGTGTTAAATTTCACAAGATGCTAGTAAAACAAATGGGGAGTCTTCTGTTCAGCCCCTACATGACGAATTTCAGTAGGCCTCCTTTGTTTCTTGCCATTCCTGAAGACAAGAGGAATATTACTTATCATGAATTTCAACTATTTTAAAGCAAATCAGTACTTCACAATGATTTTTAGTCATCTATTTTGTAATTCCCTTTTGATTTTGGCCAGCTTGTTACTCAGGTGATTCCCACAGCCATTTTAAAATACATGCCCTGGTTCATTTAAAGATGGCTACTTCAAATGAACATCCAAGGTATTACATCAGTCAATGGAATTAAACATTAATGCACTATATTTTACAACTTCATGGCAATCCTCCTAATGGCAGACATTTTAAGGAGTAATTCATGACTCTCAAAAAATTACATCTCAGTAAAGAGGGAAGATTCTAAGAGATGAGCTAACTATGGCTATCCAAGGAAGTTAAGGAGAGTATTAAGTTGAAATAAAAAGTGATAAGACAAAAGTGGTAGCCCCAAAGACTGGGATAAATTCAGAATCCTGCAAGGAAAGACGAGTAAATAAAGATAGAGAAAATAAACTATGAAGGCAAACTAGCAAGAAATGTAAAAACTGACAGTAAGAGCTTCTTTGAATATATAAAAAGGAAGAGAGAGGTCAAAGTGAACATAGGCCCCTGGAAAATGATTCTGGCAGTTTGGGGAGCAAGGAAATGGCAGAGGAGCTAAACAGATATTTTGCATCAGTCTTTACAGTGGAAGATACTTTTAATATTCCATTGACACAAAAGAATATGGGAAAGGAATTAAGCAATATCACTCTCATTGAAGAAGTAGTATTAAACAAACTAATGGAGCTAAAGACAGATAGGTCCCTTGGCTCTAATAGCTTGCATCCTAGGATTCTAAAAGAAATAATTACACAGAAAGTGGATACTTTGTTGTAATTTTCCAAAAATCCTTTGATTCTGGAGAAGTTTCAGAGGATTGGAAAACTGCCAATGTGACCCATCCCCACCCCATTCAAAAAAAGGAGGGAGATAAAAAAACAGGGAACTATAGACTGATTGGCCAAACATCTATTATTAAGGAAATAATAGCAAAAAGTTTGGAAAATCATAATCTTATCAAACAAAGTCAGTATAGCTTCCTAAAAGAAAATCGCGTTTGACTAATTTACTAGAGTTTTGCAAGGAAGACTCAACCAGAGTGAATAGAGGGAAATCAGTAGATGTGTTATAATTGAATTTTCAGAAGACATTCAACAAGGTATGTCACAAAAGGTTAAGTCATAAGTCCCACTGTGTTGGAGGGAGTAGAGTGGCATGGATAGAGAATTGGTACATGAAAAGCAAGCAATGGGTTGGGATATGGGGTTCTTTTTCAGTTTGGCAACCTGTGAGCTGTTGGGTTCCACAGGGATTCAGCGATGTGACTGCATGTATCTACAATATATATTAATGACTTGCAGGAAGAAAGTGAAGATGCTGTACCCAAATTTACAGACAACACAAACATAGGTGGACAGGCAAATTGTTTGAGAGATATGCATAGTTTACAGACATAGTTTCTTTAAAAGATGCACAAAATTGCTGATCTCATAAAATGACTAATGCTGATCACATGATTGAACTTCCAGAAGCTTCTGAGCGCCCCTGCATTTTATTGCCACTGCAGCTTCAGCTGACATGAATGATTTTAGAAACAAACTGTGGGCTTCCAGCTGGGTCTTGGTGAAGGAAAACATCTAAACCCATTCTGCTAAAGTAGACATTAATACTTTGGCAGATACCTTATCATCATGCCATGGAAACTCTGATGGGGGCGGTAAAGCTATACTGTTAGCTTAACAATCTTCCAATCAGCCCACTGAAATAGGCTCAGAGCAACTGAAACGCCTGTCTTTGTCATGCGACCGAAATCTGAGTTTTTTGAATCACCTTAATTACACAATCAAGTAACTTTCCCAATGCAATTGTTCAGCTATAACTTGTCTATAATAGAACGTAGAACGTAGACCGTAGAACAGTACAGCACAGTACAGGCCCCTCAGCCCTTGATGCTGTGCCAACCATTTATCCTACTCTAAGATCAAAATATCTCACTTACCCTTCATTTTACTATCTTCCATGTGCCTATCCAAGAGTCGCTTAAATGTCCCTAATGTATCTGACTCCATTACCACCACTGGCAGTGCCATTCCACAAACCTACCACTCTCTGTGTATAGAAACTACCTCTGACATCTCCCCTAAACCTTCTTCCAATCAGCTTAAAATTATGCCCCTTCGTGATAGCCATTCCTGCGCTGGGAAAAAGTCTCTGGCTATCCACTCTATCTTAGATTTAGATACTTATAGTGTGGAAGCAGGCCCTTCAGCCCAACAAATCCACACTGACCCTCCGAAGAGCAACCCACCCAGACCCATTCCCCTACATTTACCCTTTCACCTAACACTACGGGCAATTTAGCATGGCCAATTCACCTGACCTGCACACCTTTGGACCGTGCGAGGAAACCAGAGCACCCGGAGGAAACCCACGCAGACACTGGGAGAACGTGCAAACTCCACACAGGCAGTTGCCTGAGGCGGGAATTTAACCCAGGTCTCTGGCACTATGAGGCAGCAGTGCTAACCACTGTGCCACCTTGCTACCCCCTTTTCTTTAAAACTGCACCCCAAGCCCATTCAACAGACCCCTCTCACCTCAGTCTTTTTTTATGCCTTTGAACATCTTGTACACCTTTATCAAGTCACCTCTCATCCTTCTTTTCTTCGTTGAGAAAAGCCTTAGCTCCCTCAACCTTTCATTATAAGTCATTCTCTCCAGTCCAGGCAGTATCATAGTAAATCTCTGCTGCATCCTCTCTAGAGCTTCCACATCTTCCTATTATGTTGCGACCATAACTGAATGCATTATTCTAAGTGTGGTCTAACCAGAGCTTTATACAGCTGTAGCAAAACCTCATGGCTCTTAAAATCAATTCCCCTGCAAATGAAAGCAAACACACCATATACCTTCTTACCAACCCTATCAACTTGGTAGCAACTTTGAGGGATGTATGGACGTGGACGCCAAGATCCCTCTGTTACTCCACGCTGCCAAGAATTCTGCCTTTAACCCTGTAATCTGCATTCAAATTCGACCTTCCAAAATGAATCACTTCACACTTTTCCAGGTTGAACTCCATCCGCCACTTATTAGCCCAGCTCTGCATCCTGTCAATGTCCCGTTGCAACCTACAACACCCTCCACACTATCCACAACTTCACCAACCTTCATGTCATTGGCAAACTTACTAACCCATCCTTTCACTTCCTCATCTAGGTCATCTATAACAATTACAAGGAGCAGAGGTCCCAGAACTGATCCCTGTGGAATACCACTGACCATTGAGCTCCGGGCTGAATACATTCCATCTACTACTCTGTCTTCTATGGGCCAGCCAATTCTGTATCTAGACAGCCAAATTTCTCTGCATCCCATGCCTCCTTAGATTCTGAATGAGCCTACTGTGGGGAACCTTATCAAAGGCCTTGCTAAAATCCATGTACACCACATCTACTGCTCTACCTTCATCAATATGGTTTGTCACATTCTCAAAGAATTCAGTAAGGCTTGTGAGGCCACACAAAGCCATGCTGACTATCTCTAATCCAGCCGAGCTTTTCCAAATACTTATAAATCCTGTCTCTCAGGATTACAGACTAACTGGTCTGTAATTCCCAGGGTTATCCCTATTCCCTTTCTTGAACAAGGGAATAACATTTGCCACCCTCCAATCATCTGGCACTCCTCCAGTGGACAGTGAGGATGCAAAGATCATCGCCAAAGGCACAGCAATCTCTTCCCTCACTTCCTGTAGTAACCTTGGGTGTATCCCATCTGGCCCAAGGGCCTTGTCTATCCTCAGGTTATTCAAGATTTCCTGCACATCCTCCTTTTTAACATCAACCTGTTCGAGCGTATCAGTCTGCTTCATGCTGTCCTCACAAATGACAGGGTCCCTCTGGTTTTCTTCTGCTTATTTTTTAATAGTGTGTGACTTGCACAAATCGAGAAAACTTTGGGAAGTTAGGGTAATAGTTGTTCTCATCTGTCTTTCAAAAGGCATGGTGGGTGGCACGGTGGTACAGTGGTTAGCAGTGCTGCCTCACAGCACCAGAGACCCAGGTTCAATTCCCGCCTCAGGTGAGACTGTCTATGTGGAGTTTGCACATTCTCCCTGTGTTTGCGTGGGTTTGCTCCAGTTTCCTCCCATGTTCCAAAAATGTGCAGGTCAGATGAATTGGCCATGCTAAATTGCCCGTAGTGTTAGGTGAATGGGTTGTGGGTCGGTGTGGACTTGAAGGGCCTGTTTCCACACTGTAAGTTATCTATCTATCTAAAACCCTGGGATGGAAATCACCCGGTCCTGTGCATTCATTGTGTTTCACTCTCATTACTGTTACTTTTCATTTGTTAATTTTGGTGATTCTCTATTCTCTATTTAATATTATTTCTTGGATGCTTGGAATGCTGATATTCTCTAATGTGGAAGGTGAGTAGTTATTCAACGTGTTTTCCATCTCCTTATTTTCATTTGTTTTAATAATGTGATCAGGGCCATACCCTTTTTCTAATGTCACTGTTAAATTGCTTTGTTGAGCTTGACATGCCTTAAATGTTTCTTTTCTTATTCCATTTCATAGTTTGACTTACTGTTTTGTCACTCTTTGTTATTCTTTGTGCATGTCTCTCTTGATAAGATCTGAGCTTTTTTTTTGACATATGCTATTTTATTTTAGATATCTATTGCTTCTTACCTCTTTAGTTTCTTGGGGCTGGTTTTTATTGGCAAGTTCTCAGACATATGATGGGTTTCAGCATTACATATTTTAAAAAGATGAACACCATATGTTTATCTTCAGTCTTTTTATCTGTTTTGACCATTTACTATAAGCTGACTCTTATTGCATCGAAGACATCCTTACATAAATTTAGAATCTGCAGTTATCATTTTGCCCCTTAAAACATTATGTTCAACTGTATCATATTATGATTATGAACGATAAAGGTTCTCTCAACAACAGCTCTAATTCCATGCAATTTTGTTTTTGCTCGCATGTTTTTATATAGAACCTTACTGAATGCTGTTTTCATGCAAAAAATATCTATCGATATTCCTTACCTACCACATCAGTGCAATCCTCAAAAAATTCAATTGGGTTAATATGAATTACCCATTAGAACTTAATGCTGACTCTCCTTGATTAGGTTACATTTGTCCAAGTGTTTTGAGCACTCTGTCCTTAATACCAGGTCCTGGGATAAATTCATTCATCATTTCATTTCTGATATGTCAACAAATATGGCAATGGGAAGTGGTGAGAAATATAATGTAGTTAAATCGGGTTTTATGTGTCTTTCACAGTCATTAAACTTTTATTTACTTTTATATGCCTGTTGCAGAAGACCATTCTGTTGAATCCCCATCTTCGAGTGAGGTACCCAAGCTGGACTCCCACAGTGCTTCAGTGAATGCCAAGTTTTTTATTGACTGTTCCCATAAACAATTTCACTACTGCAATGTTGTCATCCAAGGCTTGATTTGATCATAAAGAACTTGGAAGTTAGATGCCAAATATCCATATGTTTGATATAGAGAAACAGAAGGAGAAAATCCAGTTGTAAATAGTTAAAGAAGCATTGGAGAAATTCTAACTCACTTTAATTCCTGGGGGAATTTAAGTGGACTCGATACAAGCCAAGAAGTAAATCACATGATGAGGTCAGTGCAAAACTGGGTCTGTTTAGACCAGCGGCTGTCATTTTCATTTCAGGCCATTGACTCCAGACTGAATCTGGCATCATTTACATCACTGCACTGACCAAGATCACAAACATACACCCATAGAAGTGGTCCATAACAAGGCACGGGATGAAGAGAAGCGTTTTCTTGGAAAGGCCTGTGATTGCCAGGATAGGCAGATGTCTGGAGTAGGGGAAGCTCAAGGTGATTTCATGAAATCATTGGAGAAAGGGTGAAAAAGAAAAGGAGACAGCCTTAGAGGTCCACACAGTGTGAGGTTTTATCCTCTGGAGACAGAAAAGGGGTTGGCACAAAGGGAAAATAATTGGGCAAGTTGGCCCTGAAGAGATACCTTCTTGCCACCTTACCAAATGAGTTCTGTGTGAGAAGGACCATGGACAACCTTCTCAATCTGCCATCCATTAAAGCTTTAATTACTGGCCACTTAAAAGCCTCAACACACCTCGCAGTGAGGCATGAAAAGTGTCCACTTTCCCAACTGGGAAACCATGGTGATCTATGTGATGATGAGCCCCTAATTGCCCCAATCTGGGTGAGATACTTGGATGAGGCAAGAGGATAGCCCCTGAAAGCCTGATTCCTGTCTCTCTACCCCCCCAATCCTGTGAGAAGGATACAAGAAGTACTTCCCATCTTGTCACTGGATCTCCTGAGGTGTAGGCCTCGGCTTGTGAAATTTAGGACCCAGAAGCTGCTGGCCTTTGATTTGCCAGCAGCTTCTGGCAACCTTACCTGTATCCATTCCTGTGATTCACTGAGAAATGTATGCACGCCTACCTTTTGGAACTTACTTAGCTTGGACAAATTTTGTGCGTTGGTTGATACCTAACATACTTGCCCTCACAGTTTGTTTGTTAAAGATGGCCACTTTACCCACGGACGGCCAACTGTTTCTTATTTTATCGCACCTTGTTTTCACTGTTTTGTCTTTGTCTCCTAAAGGGGGTGCCTTTGTGGCAGAGTAAACCTGAAGAGTGTCAGTTGAGTGATTTTCACAGGACTGTGGTTCCACAAGCTGAGAGATGACAATGCTGAAACTCCATGAGGTTAGTTGTACATTTTAGTTGTGTTAAACCAAACCAGCGCCTCCCTTAACAGTTCTCATGGTCTGCTACCCTTACCCTCCTGGTTCCACAGTTGAAGTGCTCCCTTATTATATTTGAAAAGAGTAGCTCAACCTGCAAGGTCACCAGAGACAATGGGAGAGCATGGCACCAAATTTATTGTAAGCAACACCAGAGAAGATTCACTAGTGATGTGGCAACAGTCTTAGTTTGCTCTTCCTGTTTGTCTCACTTCCAGTAACATTACATTCATTTGCTGACTGTTGACTTAGCTCAGTTGACTTAATAAGAAGCAGCAACAAGTTGTAACTGAAAAAGTGGGAAATAAACAAGCTAAAGCAACTGCAGAAAAATCTATGAGAAGCTTGGGGCTTAGAAAATAATAATTCTCCAACAATCAGCATTCATGCACAATTTCTTCTCTGCAGGTAAAGAAGGGAACTTCAAGGCTATATGGTGAATCTTACAGGCCACTGAGGCAACTTGTTCTGGCTAAAATGTCAGTGGGAAGCCCACCCAATGATGAGTGGCTACCCCAAAGACAATTACAGCTGATTAGCCAGTGATGGACTGGAAGTCCTATTTCAGCCAGCTGCCAGCCAATTAGTGACCAGCAGCCCTCCAGTAACTGACAGCAATACCAGGAGCGATGGCCACTGCCAGTACAACATTTGGAGCTTGAAGAGGTGAGCTGTGCTAGATCTTGGAATTGTACAAGAGTCAGAAGTCTCAATGGAACAATACTGCCTGGCCCCAGCAAGGGGTTTCAGGGGGAGGTGTTGGGGTAGGAATGTGGAGAGGAACCTGGGGTGAGGGATGCAGAAGGTAACAGCTTGTGACAGATTCTCCAGTGGACCCAGAGGATCTTCTCCCTCTGCTGTTTAAATCCTGGTGGTGGCAAATTGGGGCCTTAAGTTGCCATTAATTGCCCACTTAGTGGCTGCAATTGACTGACTGATGGGTGAGTCACCTGGTGTTACCCCTGCCATTGGTAAAACAGGGTGCAGGGCTAGGCAGATAGGGACTGGATTTAGTATGTCCTCTACCTTTCAAGCCCACTAACCCCATGAAGAGAAGGATTACACTTTATGTGCAGGAAGAGGTTTGATGAGAGATGGATAACCTTTCATTGTCCTGACATAATTTCTTCTATTGATCTACATCTAGCAGCAATGTTTTCTGAATCATATGCAAACTTGTACTGCATCATACCAGCCAGCAAGTGCCAGAATTTTCAGTTAGCATGGATGCATTCCCATCGGGCAATCAGTAACAGATCGCAAGTAGACGACTAGGAGCCAGACACACCCAATAAACCACCAGAGGCTTAGAAAAGGGGATCAAATGCCTGCTTATTATAGACTGCTGGGAATCAGAAACAGACTGCCAATAATTCAATGTTCTTCCCTGGAATATTAAGACGGGTTTCTACTAAAATAAAATTGGAGGAGCAACAAGCTTATTTTCTTCGCTCTGAAGTGCAGGTGGCAACTGCTTTCCACTTACCACAAAAATGTGAAACAATTCTAAATTGTCCCATTTACTGAAGAACACCTTTGTCGACCTTGTATTCCATTTCATTAAAAGGAACAAGGCCGTCAGATTCCAAACTAACAAACTCAGCCATTTGATAAATGAATAGGAACTGATTTAAATGTGGACTATTCCTTGCTGCACACTTTAAAACAATGAATGCTGTGTTATGCTAACTCAAACATGCAATAAAATGCATGCTGTACTAAAGCCATAAAATGGTTATGTTATATCCTAAGATACAGTAAAATAGGAGCTACATAAGTACTTGAGGATACTGTTCTGATAAGTTATAAAATTGGTAAGCACACTGAACGTACAAATGGTGCAATCACCCCAGTAAGCTTCACGAGCTTAATCTTTATATTTATTATTGTTTTGTGGAGATTTTATTAAGTGCATACAATGTGGCCTCCAACACAGGCCATTAACTATACTGCTAAATAAAAAGCACTATGTAACTTTCACCTCATGTTTTTGAATACAATGAAGAATATTATTGTAAATTAGACCTCTTGTGTCAGTCAATCAGAAGACGTTTCAATACATTTTTGTCCATAGCTAACCATGAAACCTTGACTGAGGTCATCTTGGAGCTGCTCATCTGTCTTTTTTGCTCAAGTGCCAATTTGCATTTTGAAGGGTTTTTGCAAGGCGGAATATCTCTTTCATGATTTGAAATTTTTGACATGAATTGACTTCTATTTCCCCACAGTTACTTTTTAATCTACAAACTTGAAAGATGATGGCAATAGTTCAAACTGTTGCAAAGTAAATAATCGCCATGTATATTATTAAAATATTTGTTTATAAGGATGATTTTGTTTGATTTGAACTAAAAGAGATATACTTTTACAAATGTATCTAATTATGGGTCGTTGACATAAAGACTGACCTAATTGGAACTGTTCATTATGGTCATGATGTTCCCTGGAAAATGTAATACACACTTGAGCAAGATGCTTCATTTGTCACATGGTCTATTCACTCCCTCTGATTATCATCAGTTAAAGAGAGCAGTCTGGATCAAAAGCTATTCCATTCACTTATCACAATGCTGTCAGACTGCAGTGGTATCTTGTTGACCTATCTTTACATTGTCAGTTGAAACTAATCTCCAGAAGAAAAGGAACTCATCTGGAACACATAAATATTATTGGATATAATCCTTTTAGATTTTAAGATAAGGTATTTCTAGTGGTACTTATTAATGGTTGTTCTTGTTAGTGAGCACAGCAGTTAGTGGGAGCTTTCTTTTCTGTCTATTCTTTTCTGTACAGTGCTGGCGGTTGTTGTAACTGAGAGGCTCAAGAGGCAAGCCAATCTAATCGGTTGTTGATCAGCAAAACTACTGAGTCCATCTGTGACATTGTTAGAATTACAGCAGGTATATTCAGTTCATACTTGCATCATTAAGTGGCTGGATATTTACCCACACGTGATGAGTTGAAATTTTGCCTCTTGACTTTAACGTTACAGGAATCTGAAAGAAAGTGATAAAAAGAAACTGATTCATAAATAGAAGTGAGGGAAAAAAAATCTGGGTTGCATCATGAGTCTGGACACGATCCGTACATCTCTTGGACCTGGGATTAAATCCAGCCCAAAGTGATTGGATCATATTCCTGCTGCCTGAAAGCATCCTAATTAAATTCAAACTTGCTAGTTTTAGCCTAGTTCATCTCAGGCACAAATCCAATCTGGGCTCAGAACTGTCCATGTCAGCACAAAATGTGGATAATTTGGCTGCTCTGCGTGAGAAAGTAATAAGGATGGCTGGTGTGAGGATTGAACCTGCTGCACTGATACAGTGGGAGGGGTTTCTCTGATCTAGTCAGAAACTGCCTTAACTTGCTCTCGATCAGCAAACCAAACGCTTTCATTTGCAGGGGGGACACTTGCAGCACATTGGCAGTGTTGTAAAAGGTCTCAGTTGTTATGCCTGCAGCTCAATCCCCTGGAAGGAATATGAGTGTATCCTGAAATGCTGGGCTGTAGGTATGCATGAAACATAATGAAAAAGCTGTAAGTTTGTGTTAAGATGGAGCCCGAGGAAGTAACAACTATAAAACAGCTTGAGAGACTATATCTTGCAACATGAATGTGGGCAGCAATTGCTGGTACTGATTCCGTTTTTGCAACTCATCTAGATCCATCTTTGGTTTCTTTTACTGTCCTATTGGCACTTCCTTTGGTTTCACATGATCATTCCATTTGTCATTTCATCTTTCCTGCCTTTGGCCCTCCTGCAGATTGTTGTAGAAGCTAACAGTCTGGAAAGGATTAATACAGAAGGCTGCATTAAAATCCATTTTGATGATGGCATGAGGATCTTTGAGAGGGGGAGGGGGTGGGGTGGAAAGGCAGAACAGTTCTGGAATTGGAGGAAGACAGACCAACATCCTGGATTCCCTTGAATTTTTAGGAACAGTGAGCTAAATCCGATGATCTTATTGGCTTGGATTTCATGGGATTTTTGCCATGAGGACAAGCAAAGTTTCTCATGGTATCAGCCCAAATCAGCTCATTAACTACCTACCTTACCTCTACGGCATCCTTCTTGTCTGATTCTAGCTTAGCTTACTCCACATCATTGCTAGAATAACTCACTACTCAGCAGATGGTGGCCCGAAGCCTGGCATCCTCAGTGTCCCTGTGATCTTTAAAAGGCTGTTGTGCACCTAGACAGCATTAGCAATCCTGCATTGTCACTCACCAGTTCAGGAGCCACCAAACTACATTGCTCAGGGCACGCAGCCCTCACTTATATAACCACGACCTCTCACCCTTGTCATTGTTCAACCACCAGGCCACACAGTTTACCTGTCCTCAGCTACTTCTGGCAGAAACACCCTCTCTAAGTCACTGCTGCTCAGTTCCCTTGCCACACCTGGTGACCCACACATGGTCCTTGTCCAGTGGGGAACATCATATACAGGCAATCAATTGGACAATTTCAAATGTGAGCTTTTATGGACAACCAGGAAAAGAGAACACGTACAAAATGAATAAAGGCTACAGTTTGTCCCTACAATGCAAACCAAATGCTGGTATCATGACCAACATATTCTACAATAGTCTGCTACACCAAGCTCTCCTTGACTGGATCAGGGGTTTGGTTTGACTTGATGCAGTTGAGCTCTGTCATGGAAAAGAAAGCTTTGTTCTCCTGAATGTTCTCACCCTTTTCCTCAGAAGCCTACCCTCACTCCCAGTTCCTCAGTTTCCACATATCACCTCATTGCCTGCTCCAGTTGGGCTGAGGATGGCCCACCAGGTTGATATGGCACACTCTGTCTGGTGTATTCAAAAGGAAGATGGACAGGTAGTACAAATCCAACCCAACTGCCCTGTGGCCGAACACTTCAACTCCCACTCCCACTCCACCAAGGACATGCAAGTCCTGGGCCTCCTCCATTGCCACACCCTCACCACTCAACGCCTGGAGGAAGAACGCCTCATCTTCCGCCTCAGAACCCTTCAATCCCAGGGCATCAATGTGGACTTCACCAGTTTCTTCATTTCCCCTCCCAACCCCATCTTATCCCAGATCCAACCTTCCAATTCAGCCCTGCCCTCATGACCTGTCCTTCCTGTCCATCTTTCTTCCCACCTATCCGCTCCACCTTCCTCTCTGACTATCACCATCACACACACCTCTATCGATCGCACTCTCAGCTACCTACCCACCCCCCCCCCCACCCCCCTCCCCCCCCCAGCATTCCCCCCCACCCCCTCCACCTCCCATTTATCTCTCCACCCCCTTGGCTCACAAGCCTCATTCCTGATGAAGGATTCTTGCCCAAAATGTCGATACTCCTGCTCCTCAGATGCTGCCTGACCTGCTGTGCTTTTCCAGCATCATCTCTCTTTCAACCTCTCTTCATAAAAATACCAGGACAAAATGAACCCTGTAAAGCCATAGTGTCAGCACACTACCCCTTTTACTACTGCAAAAGTGGGAAAGTTGGTTGCAATATGAATTGGGATGGGTAGGGAGATGGCATTGTCTTTCCTGTGGTCAATTTTCCTTTTACCCCTCAAGGGGGTGACTCCTGTGCCTTCGTTGAGACCTCTGTGGCTTCCTTTGTGCTTATTTTCTCTCTAATAGATTCTTTAAACTTTTTTGCCTCAATTTCACATAGCAAAGACTTGCACCCTGTCTTTTCCCACTGCAGAAACAGCCTTTCCACAAACCTGACCTCTCCAGACCTTTGGTTTATTCCTGTACCATCATTAAGAATGTGTTACAGCTACTTAAATCCAGAATGAAAGCTTCAATCTCCTGATGTTCCTGAATTATCAAACCGTTTAGTTGTTTCTGAGGAAGAGCTGATTGTTGAGGGATGGATGGGACTGGTTTTGTGCTTAGCTGTTTCAAGGTGTGATTGGGAAGAAGTTTGCCTGTCGCAAATTTCCTTCCACACAGATCTTCAATGTTTCTGAGAAATACTGGAGAGTCATCTCTACTACTTGTTTCTCAAAATCCCTGAGATTAGAAGGGTTAATTGATAGAAAGCATTATATTGAGTTGTGGAACTTGGATAGAGAATGGATTCTGGTCTCCAACTCATTTTAATTCAGCCAAATTCTGACAGAGGAGGGGAAATTTTGCCATCTGATATCATTACAGTTCTGAGATTAATGAAATTGTTCGTTGAAAAGTGTGGTGCTGGAAAAGCACAGCTAGTCAGGCAGCAGCCAAGGAGCAGGAGAATCAACGTGTTGGGCGTAAGCCCTTCATCAGGAAGCCTTTCTCATTAATGGCGAGGGGCTTAAGCCTGAAACATAGATTCTCCTGCTCCTCAGATGCTGTTTGACCTGCTGTGTTTTTCCAGCGCCACACATTTTGACTCTGACCTCCAGAATCTGCAGTCCTCACTTTCTCCCAATTAACTTGTTACTTTTTTTGGGAATGTGTCATTAATTTAAGGTGAAGTGGTGGAGGTCATGTGAACTGTTCTGAACTGCCTGAAAGCAAATGTGGATGATTTGATTGTTAGAGATCAAAGCAAGATCCAGATTATTTTATTGGGAAAAAGGTGCAAGAGGTTCAAACTTGTTGAGAATGTCAGGTTGTGAACAGTTGTGCTTTAAATTGTCCATTAAGTTTCAAGATGGATGAGAGTCAGGTTCTGAAGAATAGCTAGGCAGTATTTCTATCTGGATCCAAGGCCCCTGTGATTAATGTTGCCATGGTGATGGACTTGAAGCTGGAAAGCTGCAGAAGAAGCCATTGTGAATTGGGGATATAGCCTTTCCCAAAATATCACTGAATATCACCAACAGAATAGACTACTTGAGTCAGGCGGAGAGAGAGAGAGAGAAAACGAGACAGTGCACAACTAGAAGCCTCAAAATCTTGATATTCCGTAGTGCAGGAATGCAGGAGGGAGCTTGTGTTTAGGTTGAAAATATCAAATTTGTGAGGAAGCTGGAAGATTTGTCTAGCTTTAGCTGGAGGAAGAACTTTGACTTCTCTGGGTGTACTGCTTGTTGAAAACTGGACCAACGAAACCTAGAAACAATGTACACCAGAAATTTGTCTACTTCTATTGAAGGTGATAATTATTCAAAAAGAAGGATAAGAACTCAATCATTACACAGTTGTTGAAGAAAAAAGAAATCATGACGTTTGCTCCAAATTTCATTGGAAGTTGAGGATTGGGCATATTTGTGATCACCTAATAGTTTACACAATCATCATCCTAAGGGTAGCTATCTCGATGCTAACTGAGAATTTCACAATAACTCATAAGGAGAAAGTTAATAATGTTGTCTTGATATAAAAGTAGTTGCTGTTATTAGGTTTTCCACTATCCTCTAGAGGATTGATAACACTCATTGTTTGAAACATTCAGCGATGCAGTTTTAGTTCTTCATTTATCAGTGATTGTTGCTATATTCAAAGTTATGCCTCCTAAATCAAGTTGCTATTAATAAATAATGTTCTTGAGAGGGTTCCACAGTGAAATAAAAACAAACAGAATTCATTTAGCTAATCTATTAATTATTAATCCATGAGCATGTCTGTGTCAGAGCTCCAGTGACTAAACTGTATGGAATATTTGAAGATTTTAACATAATAACATTACAATGTATGTGGAAACCATTACAAAGTAATTGACATTGGGCAATTGGGCATCTTCACAGAATCTGTGCCATCTACTTCTTGGTTAAATGAGCTTTTAACACGGCTGTATAAAGCTAACTCAATCTGTGGTTTAAAGTAAATGAGAGTTAAGAAAGAGATAAAGAAGCCTTTCTGCAGATGCAGGACATACGTACTTTGAAGTCATTGGGCTGAATCTTATATTTTTGGCAATGATAGTTTAGTTGAGCTTTTTGGAGGGTTTTTTGCTGTGAGACCTAGCAAAATCTTTCACTGTATTTTACTCAACTCACCACATCACCTTACCATTCTCAAATGAAATCACCATTGCAGGGGTATCCCAAAACTGACCAGTATCCCTGGCACTGTTGCCATCTTTAACAGAACATTGTGTATCCAGACAAGGACTGCTAGTCCATGGTTCATGACATTTCCCCTGGACATGGCAGCCAAGAGAGATTTGGTATTCTGCTTTGTGGCCTACTGGATGGGGTGGTGCAGATGCAGAATGTCCTCTTCCTGGAGGATTGGCTTTTGAGGCCACAAAACCAGACCATGCCAGCCTGGTCTGGGTTTCCACTTGGGGCAGTTCAGTCTCAGCTGCCTGGAAGAATATCCGGGATTGTACGAAGCAGTTACATAGGAACATACGAACTAGGAGCAGGAGTAGTCCATCTGGCCCTTCGAGTCTGCTCCGCCATTCAATAAGATCATGGCTGATCTCTTCGTGGCCTCAGATCCACCTACCCACCCTCTCACCATAACTTTTAATTCCTTTATTGTTCAAAACAAATCTACCTGAGCTTTAAAAATGTTTACTGAAGTCATGTCAACTGCTTCACTGGGCAGGGAATTCCATAGATTTACAACTCTCTGGGTGAAGAAGTTCCTTTCCAATTCAGTCCTAAATCTGCTTCCTCTAATCTTGAGGCTATGCCCTCTTGTCCTAGCTTCACCTGTCAGTGGAAACATCCTCTCCACTTCCATCTTATCCATTCCCTTCATCATTTTATATGTTTCTATAAGATCCCCCCCCCTCATTCTTCTGAATTCCAATGAATATAATCCCAGTCTACTCAGCCTCTCCTCCTAAACCAACACACTCTCAACTCTGGAATCAGCCAAATGAACCTCCTCTACACCCCCTCTAGTGTCAGTACACCCTTTCTCAAGTAAGGAGACCAAAACTGCACATAATACTCCAGGTTTGGCCTCACCAGCACCTTGTACAGCTGTAACATAACCTCTCTGCTTTTAATCTCAATCTCTTCAGCAATGGAGGACAAAATGGTTAGGGCGGCACAGTGGTTAGGGTGGCACGGTGGCACAGTGGTTAGCACTGCTGCCTCACAGTGCCAGAGACCTGGGTTCAATTCCCGCCTCAGGCGACTGACTGTGAGGAGTTTGCACGTTCTCCCAGTGTCTGTGTGGGTTTCCTCCGGGTGCTCCGGTTTCCTCCCACAGTCCAAAGATGTGCAGGTCAGGTGAATTGGCCATGCTAAATTGCCCGTAGTGTTAGGTAAGGGGTAGATGTAGGGGTATGGGTGGGTTGCGCTTCGGCGGGGCGGTGTGGACTTGTTGGGCCGAAGGGCCTGTTTCCACACTGTAAGTAATCTAATCTAATCTAAAAAAAAATTCCATTTGCCTTCCTAATTACTTGTTGTACCTGCAGACCAACACTCTGTGATTCATGCACAAGCACACCCAGGACCCTCTCCGTGACAGCATGCTTCAACTATTTACCATTCAAGTGATAATCCTTTTTACTATTACTCCCACCAAATAGTATGACTTCACATTTATTAACATTGTATTCCATCTGCCAGACCTTTGCCCACTCGTTTTAAGTATCTATTTTCTTCTGGAAAGTTTCACTGTCCCTCTGAACACTTTGCTCTGCCACTCATCTTACTGTTATCTGCAAACTTTCACACTTTACACGTGGTCCCCAACTCCAAATCGTAACAATATATTGTAAATAATTGTGGTTCCAACACTGATCCCTGAGACACACCACTCGTTACAAATTGCCAACCAGAATAGCACTCATTTATCCCCATTTTTGCTTCCTGTCAGTCAACCAACCCTCTACCCACTTTACCCTTAATACCATGCATCCTTATCTTATGCAGAAACCTCTTCTGTGGCACCTTGTCGAAGGCCTTTCGGAAATCTAGGTGCACCTCATCCACTGGATTCCCGTTTGTCCACCTTGCTTGTAATGTCTTCATAGAATTTCAAAAAGTTTGTTAAGCATGACCTGCCCTTCATGAACCCATGCTGCGTCTGTCCAACAAGACAATTTCTATCTGGGTGCCTTGCTATTTCTTCCTTGATAATAAACTCAAGCATCTTCCCCATGTTAGAAGTTAAGGTAACCTGTCTATAATTCCCCATCTTTTGTCTACCTCTACCTCCCTTTTTAAATAGTGGCATCACATTTGCTGTTTTTCCAATCTACTGGAAATGCCCCAGAATCCAGTGAATTTTAGAAAATTACCACAAGTGCCCTTGCTATTTACATTCCATCAGGGCCAGGAGACTTGTCTATCCTTAGCTCTATTAGCTTGCCCAACACTACCTCTTCCGTAATAATGATTATTTCTAGATCCTCACCTACTCTCTGTCAATTACTGACATGTTATTAGTGTCGTCCACTGTGAAGACACTAAATACCTATTCAATGCCTCGGCCATTTCATCATATCCTATAACTAAATGCCCCTTCTCATCCTCTAAGGGACCAATGTTTACTTTAGCCACTCTTTTTTGTTTAATATATTTATAGAAACTTTTGTGATCTGTCTTTATATTCTGTGCTAATTTTCTCGCATGTTCTATCTTAGTTTTCTTTATAGCTCTTTTTGTGGTTTTCTGTTGACCTTTAAAGTTTTCCCAATCTTCTAGCTTCAAGCTGTTTTTGGCCACTTTTTATGCTCTCTCTGTCAATTTGATGGCCTCCCTTATTTCCTTAGACACCCATGGTAGATTACCCCTTTTCCCACAGTCCTTTCTTTTCACTGGGATATACTTTTGCTGAGCACTTTGAAAAATTGCTTTGAAAGTTCTCCACAGCTCGTCAACTGTCCCACTATAAAATCTTTGTTTTCAGTCTACTTTAGCCAAGCCCTCCCTCACCCTATTGTAGTCTCCCTTGTTTAAGCAGAGGACACTGGTATTGGATTTTATTTTCACACTCTCAATCTATATTCTAAATTCAACCACACTGTGATCGCTCCTTCCAAGACGATCCCTAACTATGAGGTAATTAATTATTCCTGTCTCTTTAGATTAGATTAGATTAGATTAGATTACTTACAGTGTGGAAACAGTCCCTTCGGCCCAACAAGTCCACACCGACCCGCCGAAGCGCAACCCACCCATACCCCTTACCTAACACTACGGGCAATTTAGCATGGCCAATTCACCTGACCTGCACATCTTTGGACTGTGGGAGGAAACGGAGCACCCGGAGGAAACCCACGCAGACACGGGGAGAACGTGCAAACACAGGGCCAGATCTAGGATAGCTATCTAGGATAGTTTGCTCCCTCATCGGTTCTATTGCATACTTTTCAAGAAAACTATCGTGGATACACTCAACGAACTCCTCCTCAAGGCTATGCTGACTGAAGATACATGACTCTAACCCTGCACAGTTTTGCACTTGATCAGGACCCCTCTCCACAAGCACCAAATGTAACAGCTGTGCCACCCACACGCATCTCCCTTCATACCTGCCTCTCTCTCATTCCAACAGGAAAACAGCTCAGAATACAGCCAAAAGAGTCAAGGTGGGTGGTAGGCTGCTCACAATCACCTTCTCATCCTTGATGAGGAGAGGATCCTGACTGTGACCATTCCAATTGAACTGGTATTAGAGACTGTCCTTGTCTTACTGTGCTGGGGCTTTCTGACCAAAGACTACTTCCCTTGACTTGACTGAGGATTGCTGAAAACCAGGCCAAGCTTCCTGCCTCTTTATCTGTGCTAAACAGCACAGAAGGACAGCAATAGAATCAGCTTGGATTCTCTGGCTGAAAGGGCAAAGCAAAGCAATGCAGGTCCAGGATGCTGAGAACACCCAGGTGAGTGAGCGCAATGAGAGCAAGTGAGCAGGCTGGAGGTACAGCCTGGTCCTATCCATGAGCTGGGTGCATGCCCCTGAGTGCACAGTGTCCCTGCTGCAGTATTACAACTGTAGTGGCTGTTGTACACGAAGGTGCAGCATTGAGGTGTGTTGTAAGTAACCAAGGATATGCCTGACTGGTCTTATAGGTTAGCACATGTCTCAAGCCATTGTCCAGTAGCCATGGGTTGCATGGGGTTGCCCATGGGGCCTGCCCTGAGATGTTGATGCCCGGGTATCCAGCACTGAGGCTGTTTGCAGCTAAAGACAAGCTGAAGCCACCAGTTAGCCACTCTGAGTCGACGGTGAGAATTCTCAGTGGATGGCAGTCACATAATAATGAGGTGAGATGTGCAGCCACTAAGGATTGTTAATGAGTAATAATCACCTTTAAGTGTATGCTGTCTAGTGACAATCTCACCTCAGAATCTGCTTAAAAGATGTGGCTCTTGACATTGATCGCGGTCTCGTCAGATTCCTCACACAATTCCACTGCAGTTCTCACTAAGAAGATTCCCCCCCCCCATCATGATATATATGTTTATTACATGACAAAGCATGTACATTGAGTTTAACACTAATCACGACATAGAGAACAGAATAAATGCCCCTGCAAAAATAAACAGCACGGGAAATGGTTAAATATACTACTGTAAGTACTGCCTGTCATTGCTGATGTTGATCCAAGTGTTGTATTCTGTTTTAATAGAACTTCAGGGCACTAAGCAAAGCTATCTGTCACATTTGACTCAGCTAATAAGGCGGTGGGAGTGCAGATTCTTGCACAATCACATACCCCAGGGTCTGATAAGATGAAGGGTCATTCTTCTTCCCGTATGTCAATTGGCCCTGGTTTAATTGAAACTCTTTTTAACTTTGTCTACTGAAGTGAATCAAGTTTAGCAGTTAACAATTTGTTTTTTGTTTGTTGAAAATGTTTATTATTGCTAAGAATTACACTCGTCTGAATGACTCAACAGCCAACTAGGAAGAAAAGTCTCGATACCTTGTGTATTTTTTGGAAGAGTACAAGACTGTGTTTGTTCCAATTTGTTTTACTCAAAGCATCTGTAACCTCATTTTTTCAGAGCTGTGTTATTGTGGGACGTTAATGGAGTTTACTGCTGCGGTAATGTTATTAGCTTTGGAATATTGCACTGATATTATGCTTTCAGAAGCAGGCAACAGACAAGCAGAAACTAGCACATAGGTTTTGACATGAACACGGAGATGTTGTAATTGAATATTGCAGAGGTGCAGAGTTGCATATTACTGAGTGTTTGTTCACCCACCCTTGCACAGAAGCTGTGCTTTCTTCAGACAATGAGATACAAAGCACAGCATAGTTGCCCTGCATGGTGATCTGAATTTGTTCCTTCCAATTTTTCCAAAAGTTGCTAAATATTGTGAACAGAGAATCTTTAGCACTTGCCTAATATTTACAGCAACTCATCCCTTAATGTTGTCAATGTGTTCTTGAAAAATGCAACTTTAAATAACACAATGTTAAGTGAATCACATTTTCCCTTCAAATCCAATGTATGATCTGTAGATAGATTCTTTGAGAGCTTTCCCATCAGAAAAATTACATGAAACCATTTTTGCGTATAGGCTGAAATACATTGCATCATTGACACATGCACTATCTGACTGTTCTGCTCATTGACACTCTCAATGACACATCCTCCACTGACCCTCCCTCTCAGTGGCCCTCTCTCTCGCTGACCAACCCTCTCACTGACCTTCCCTCTCACTAACCTTCCATCTCACTGACCCTCCCTTACTTACTCTCCTTCTCACTGATCCGCCGTCTTACTGACCTTCCCTCACTGATCTGCCTTCTCACTGACCCTCCCTCTCACTGACCCTCCCTCACTGACCCTCCCTCTCACTGACTCTCCCTCTCACTGACCCTCCCTCACTGACCCTCCCTCTCGCTGACCCTTCCTCTTACTGACCCTCCCTTACTTACTCTCCTTCTCAGTGATCCGCCCTCTTACTGACCTTCCCTCACTGATCCGCCTTCTCACTGACTCTCCCTCTTACCGACCCTCCCTCTCACTGACCCTCCCTCTCTCTGACCCTCTCTCTCAGTAATCCGCCTTCTCACTCACCCTCCCTCACTGACCCTCCTTCTTGCTTACCCTCCCTCTCACTGACACTCCCTCATTGACCCACCCTCTCACTGACCCTCCCTCTCACTGACCCTCCTTCTCACTGACCCTCCATCTCACTGACCCTCCCTCTTTGACCCTTCCTCTCACTGACCCTCCTTCATTGACCCTCCCTCTCACTGACCCTCCTTCACACTGACCCTCCTTCTCACTGATCCTCCCTCATTGTCCCTCCCTCTCACTGATCCTCCCTCACAGACCCTCCCTCACTGACCTTCCCTCACTGACTGTCTCGCTCACTGACCCTCCCTCTTTGACCCTTCCTCTCACTGACCCTCCTTCATTGACCCTCCCTCTCACTGACCCTCCTTCACACTGACCCTCCTTCTCACTGATCCTCCCTCATTGTCCCTCCCTCTCACTGACCCTCCCTCACTGACCCTCCCTCACTGACCCACCCTCACTGACCCTCCCTCACTGACCCTCCCTCTCACTGACCCTCACTCTCACTGACCCTCCCTCACTGACCCACCCTCACTGACCCTCCCTCACTGACTGTCTCTCTCACTGACCCTCACTCTCACTGACCCTCCCTCACTGACCCACCCTCACTGACCCTCCCTCACTGACTGTCTCTCTCACTGACCCTCACTCTCACTGACCCTCCCTCACTGACCCACCCTCACTGACCCTCCCTCACTGACTGTCTCTCTCACTGACCCTCACTCTCGCTGACGTTTCTTCACTAACTTTTTCTCTCTTGCTGACCTTCCCTCACTGAACCTCTCTCATTGACCCCCCCCTTTCGCTGACCATTGCTTTCGCTGACCCTCCCACTCTCTGACTCTCCTTCTCAGTGACCATCCCTCACACACTCTCCCTCTCACTGACCCTCCCTCACACACTCTCCCTCTCACTGACCGTTTCTCTTGCTGACTCTCCTTCTCAGTGACCCTCCCTCACACACCCTCCCTCTCACTGACCCTCCCTCACACACCCTCCCTCTCACTGACCCTCCCTCATACACCCTCCCTCTCACAGACCATCCCTCACACACTCTCCCTCTCACTGACCCTCCCTCACACACTCTCCCTCTCACTGACTGTTTCTCTTGCTGACCCTCCCTCTCGCTGATCTTCCCTCTCAGTAGCCCTCCCTGTCGCTGACCCTCCCTCTCACTGACCCTCCCTCATTGACCGTTCCTCTCGCTGACCCTCCCTCTCACTGACCCTCCCTCATTGACCGTTCCTCTCGCTGACCCACCCTTTTGCTGACTTCCATCATTGACCTTCCCTCTCACTGACACTCCCTCACTGACCCTCCCTCTCATTAACCCTCCCACTCACTGACCCTCCCTCACTGACCCTCTCTCTCACTGACCCTCCCTCTCACTGACCCTCTTTCTCACTGACCCTCCCTCATTGACCCTCCCTCTTACGGACCCTCACTCTCACTGACCCTCCTTCTCGCTGACCCTATCTCATTGACCCTCCCTCTCACTAACCCTCCCACTCACTGACCCTCCTTCTCGCTGACCCTCCCTCACTGACTCTCCCTCTTACGAGCCCTCACTCTCACTGACCCTCCCTCTCACTGACCCTTCTTCTTGCTGACCCTCCCTCTCAATGACCCTCCCGGTCACTGACCCTTCCTCTTACGGACCCTCCCTCTCACTGACCCTCCCCCTCACTTACCCTCCCTCACTGACCCTCCCTCTCTCTGACCTTCACTCAGTGACCCTCTTCTCACTGACCCTCCCTCATTGACCCTCCCTCTCTCCAACCATCCCTCTCGCTGACCCTTCCTCTCACTGACCCTCCCTCTCACTGACCCTCCCTCTTGCTGACCCCCCCTCTCGCTGACCCTTCTTCTCACTGACCCTCCCTCTCACTGACCCTCCCTCTTGCTGACCCCCCTCTCGCTGGCCCTTCTTCTCACTGTCCCTCCCTCTCACTGTCCCTCCCTCTCACTGTCCCTCCCTCTCACTGACCATCCCTCTCACTGACCCTCCCTCTCACTGTCCCTCCCTCTCACTGACCATCCCTCTCACTGTCCCTCCCTCTCACTGTCCCTCCCTCTCACTGACCATCCCTCTCACTGACCCTCCCTCTCACTGACCCTCCCTCTCAGTGATCCTCCCTCTTGCTAATCCTATCTCATTGTTACACCCTCTCATCAGCAGTCACATTCATTGATCCTCCTTAATTTAAGCGTTTTGAATTTAAATTTTATGTGCTGATATTATGGATATCGACCTCTATCTAACTGATTATTAGTACAGAATTATTACGATTACACCACCATCTCTCCAGGTGAATTCGAATATGGCCTTCATAAAACACCCAAGACCATTTTTAGCTCTTGTCATTGCTAATTATTCCCTTTCTTCTCATTTTCGTGCAAAGATGTCCAAGAAACTATCCAAATATACATTTTATTAACTAGCACCTATGGGACTGGGAATGTACTGGTTGGTCAAGAGATCCACATAGTCAATGTAAAACACATACTAAGGAATAAGAACAGCATTAGTCACTTAAGTAATAATCCAACTTCATCTTAAATAAACTTACCAGCAGAAAGCCTTCTCTCTCACACCTTCCACTAATCACTTGGACATTGTGGAGATAGCCATCACATTTCAGTATTATCTGATATTTCAGGTATATAATCTTTGCTGGTTTATTCACAGCGCTGGTTCATAAGGCTTTGGTTAAAACAAAGTCTGTGTAGTTCATCAGAGGAACATAAAAGACCTTTTTCTCTCAATTTCTATGATCACTTCCTTTTCTGAGGACTTGAAATGTCACGGCTTTATCTGTGGTGACACATGGAACCAGCAGAATAGGGGCACTGCCACTGGTTCGAAATAGTGTGTGGTTTGCCATTATATGCAGGAACTACCAGACAACCATCGAAAATAGGAGCAGGAGTAGGTATTCAGTTCTTCCAGCCTGCTCACCATTCAGCATAATCATGATGTATATGTTTCAAGTGGGTGAAACGATACTGTTAAAAGTTTTGTTACTCAGTGACAGATCATCACAATTTCCAACAGCTTCGGCCTTGCAGTTTGGTACATTCTGCAATACTAGCCCTGCGCTTTTCTCATGGGGCTCTGGAATTTAAAGGTTACCGTCTCACCTTTGCAGTATTTTATAATTTCCATTGCCAGAATAACCCAATGCACATATGCCTGAAATGGATGCCATGATGTTGAGGGACCTTGCTGTTTGAAGAATTTTCTCATACTGAACCCAGTCTCAACCCCATGTTCAAATTCCTCCATTGCCATCCCCCTCTCCTGAAACTTCCTCCAGCTGTACAATTCTTTCAGAATTCTGTACCTCCAGTCTTTCCTTTGGCATCACCAACTTCCTTCACTTTCACTATTGGCAGCTGTACCTTTTACCATTTAGATCCTAAAATCTTCCTTAAATTTATTTCCCTTTCGACCACTCTCATTTGTTTACGATATTGCTTTGAGCAAACATATGGCTAGTTAAATGTTTTGCTCATCAATTTTTGTCTAGTCACACTGCCTGTGAAGTGATATGGGTGCTTTGACCATATTAAAGGTGCTATTGAGATGCAAGTTTTTGTTGATATAAACCAGAGCCAATTCTGATGAGTCTTCAATTACTGAGACTAGTTTTCTACATAGGGATAAAGAAAATGCCATTTGTAACTCAACATGCATTAACTGATGTGAACAGCTAGTTTGCTACTGACCTACAATATAACTATTGCTGAAGAGCTGAGTTTGATGACTCTCCCTCTCAGTGACCCTCCCTCTTGCTGACCCTCCCTCTCGCTGACCCTTCTTCTCACTGACCCTCCCTCTCACTGACCATCCCTCTCACTGACCCTCCCTCTTGCTGACCCTCCCTCTCGCTGACATTCACTGATTCTTGATTTCTATGTTCAACTGTTTAGCTATTTGCTTATTTTCCTAAAACCATTTTAGTATATCTTAGCCTCTTTTTCTTCCATTTCTAGTCTCTCCTGTTTCATTCACCTTGTAGTATTAAGAGGACAAGGTAGTTAATAATGGTATTTTTGCTCCAGAAACACCTTTACAACTAAACAGATGAATTGCAGATTAATTTGCACAAAAACAAAACACAAACAGGTTGAACAATCAAGCAAAGAATATGAAAAGATATAGCAATTTCTTTTTTATTCACAGAATGTGGGCACACCTGTCCAGACCAGCATTCACTGCCCATCCCTAATTGTCCAGAGGGAATTTGAGAGTCATAGAGTCATAGAGATGTACAGCACGGAAACAGCCCCTTCGGTCCAACTCGTCCATGCCAACCAGATATCCCAACCCAATCTAGTTCCACCTGCCAGCACCTGGCCCATATCCCTCCAAACCCTTCCTATTCATATACTCATCCAGATGCCTTTTAAATGTTGCAATTGACGCTCCAGGGAAACAGCCCCAGCCTATGTAACCTCTCCCTATAGCTCAAATTCTCCAACCCTGGCAACATCCTTGTAACTATTTTCTGAATCCTTTCAAGTTTCACAATATCCTTCCAATTGGAAGGAGACCAGAATTTCACGAAATATTCCAAGCTGTGGCCTAACCAATGTCCAGTACAGCTGCAACATGACCTCCCAACTCCTATACTCAATACTCTGACCAATAAAGGAAAACATACAAAATACCTTCTTCACTATCCTATCTACCTGCGACTCCACTTTCAAGGAGCTATGAACCTGCACTCCACGGTCTTTTTGTTCAGCAACACTCCCTAGGACCTTACCATTAAGGGTATAGGTCCTGCTGAGATTTGCTTTCCCAAAAGGCAATACCTCACATTTATCTAAATTAAACTCCATCTGCCACTTCTCAGTCCATTGGGCCATCTGATCAAGAACCCGTTGTAAACCTGAGGTAACCTTCTTCACTATCCACTACACCTCCAATTTTGGTGTCATCTGCAAATTTACCAACTATACCTCTTATGCTCACACCCAAATCATATTGTCAAACATATTGCTGTGGGTCTGGAGTCACAAGTCAGCCAGATCAGGTAAGGATGGCAGATTTCCTTCCCTGAAAGACATCAGCGAATTAGATGGGTTTCTGCTGACAGTGGTATCATGATCATTGTTAGACTTTTAATTCCAGATTTTTAAAAAGATCACATTCAAATGTCACCAGCTGCCATGGCAGGATTCAACCCAGGTCTCCAGAACATTACCTGGGTCTCTGGAATAATAGTCTAGCCATAATACCACTAAGCCATCACCTCTCCTATACGTAATCTTAAAAATGGGCAAACAAATTCAGCAGGTAATGGCATTGGTGGATGGGATATTAAAAGACAGAATGCTGATTGAAAATAATATTAAAGTTACAAAGCGCCATTCCTACATAGAGGCACTGAAATGCAAAATATTTCATCAGTATAGAAATTCATTAAGGACTCAAACCATGTAAGTAAGGAGGTCACAATTGTTCTTTCTGACCTGTGTCTTATCATGATGAATTTAGTTGAACCTCTGAGTTGGTTGATTGAAATGACCAGTTCTGCGACTGTGCAGGTTCTATAAGATGAGCTCAGAAGTTCATCACTTCCACTTTTGGTTGGTGGCTAGGAGTTGGAAGGTTGCCTGGTGATAATCTTTCCTCTAATTTATTTTCCTTGGCATGAACATAAGTATATAAGAAACAATATCATCAGTAGGCCAATTGGACCCTTAGATCTGTCCCACTATCCAATATGAACATGATTATGGTCTTAGTTTCACTATGAATACTCTTTATAATCCTTGACTCCATTATAGGTCAAAAATCATGGGGATTTCCTTGGTCTTCACTTGATGTCCCCTGAAAGGTAAGACACAGATTGAAACATTAGCAGGGTGGGATTTGATCGTATACCCCTCCACATCTCCTTTTGACTAAATGCAAAACAATGTATTGGAAAGCTCTTGTCTCAGAATCATAAAATAGTGAAACGAGCCTGAAACAATTGAGCTCAATGGTAATATTCAGTCAGAGGCTTGGAAAAGAAGTTGGAATCTGTTTTTGTGCAAACGTACAGACCCTCATTAGAATTCCATGTCCTCAGTGGACTGCAATGTCTCTTTGTTAACTACCAGCACTGTTAGCTGGTAAATGCAAAGCAAATGCAGAAGGTGTTTAGGAACAAATTATTTGATGTGTTCTAAAGGCATCAGTAATCAGGTCAAATGTTGGTCAAATGATGGCCTGGGACACTATTCTGGATCCTGACTAAGTGGCTTCCACCTCATAGCAACATCATCCATTGTGGCAGGTCCTTATTTGGCACTATTCGAACATCCAAAACTTGCTCTATTCATATTTTCAGTGCAACTGTTCTCAATAAAGAAACATGTGACTCAATCAGAGTTGTGGTTTCAGTAAAGAATCTTGATAAACTATTCAAAGTTCTGGTACTCCCCCTAGCTTAGTTGTTGCAGTTAGTTCTCCGTAAGATAGCATGACTATGAGTTTGTTCCTTGCAATCTCAGTTCTTGGCCATTAGGCGACAGCTGATTGTTTTATCTGCATTAGACAGAAACAAATATTGTGGATGACCTTCTATGTGGTAATCACAGACATCAACTATGAAGGAAATCAATCTCTAACAGCTCCATTCTCTCCATTGAAAGGCTGACAAGAGAGAGTTTAAAAATGATAAGGTGAAATAGAACAATTGAAATGTTGACAGTGTAAACATTATGATGTTGACATTTGAAATGACAATGCTTAATGCATCGTACTCATCTTGGGAGTTAGACCGATCTTTACATTTGTTGCTATTTCCTGTTGTATGCATGCATAGATGTTTTTTTTAAAACCTGTGTTTTGTGTGTGCAATATTGTGATGTAGAAACTGACAAGTGTGTGCAGTTCGTCTTCCTTAGATAAATTGTAATGTCTGGGTCAGTGGTTTTTAATCTGTGAATCGCATATTTGCTAACAAAGGCAGGATGCGTTTTGGCACAGTTTTTCTTTATAATTTTAGCACTGCATTGTTTCAATAAATGGCACTTCACCAAACATTTCCACTAGGAAAACATTGCATCTTTCTTGACTGAATAGTAGAAGCGTAGGTAATTTCTTCACCCAGAGAATAGTGGCAATCTGAAACTTCATCTGAAAGGATTGGAGAGGCAGAAAGTCTCATCATGTTAAAAATGACAGATGTGCACTTAAGATGCCATAACTTAAAGGGCTGCAGGTAAGAGTTGGATGTTGGAATTAACATCCTGTCAAGCTCTTTCTTGACAGGACACTTCTACAGTGCAGATTTTTGTGTTGTTTTAAGAATTGTCTCATCCAAATTAAGATAGACAATAAGATTGAAGGCAGTGTACATAATACCTTTAAACAAAACTGTAAATTTTAGGTCATAGAGACACACAGCACAGAAGCACACCCTTCAGCCCAATTTGTCTATGTCGACCCGATACCCTTACATAACCTAGTCCCATTTGCCAGCACTTGGCCCATTTTTCTCTAAACCTTTCCTATTCATATATCCATCGTCCAGATTCCTTCTAAATGTTGTATTGTACCAGCCTTTGCTTCTCAAGTTGTTAAACTTCCTTGAGATGAGGGGAAGAGTTTTAATGAAGTACCTGGGATGGAGGAAAGACACAACAACATATTTCAGTGGAAGTAGGTGATCCAATGTATTCTGTATTTAGCCTGGTGTTGCACTGAAGAGTTGAGTATATATTGTGCACAACGATTTCAAAGCTATGCTTCAATCTTTACATTGGTAACATCCACTGACATAAGAAGGTCAGATTTTCAAAATGGGCTTCACACTTTAATCTTTAAAATAAGGCAAATGTTCTCCTTAACACTGGAGTGAAATTGGGTTCTATATTATTCATGCTTTGTTGAGCCATTTACAGCATGTTGCTTTTATAAAATTCTGGCAAGCATTTGTATCAATGTGCTGGAAACACTTTCAGATTGCTTCATGAATACTTATTACTGGCGTGAAGCAATGATTTCAATGCCAATTAAAGTGGATAAATCAATGCCTTAAGGCAGTGGAAGGTACAGTAAATTGATATGGCTGCTGATGCACTGATAGAAAATAAAATGTATCTTTTTGTGTTCTTTACGCTTCACCAATTTTTCACTAAAGACATTTATAAAAAGATAAGCCCTGGAAATTGTTGTCCACATTATCAATAAATGACAATGCTTAGTAAAATTCCAAAGTCTCCTTTTTTTGATAAATGTTTAACCCATTCAACTATCTTAACTGGGTTAGACGTTTAGACATTTAAACTTGTTCATATTTTAATAGAGTGAAGTGCTCTGATTTTCAAACAGCCCATGCCTGTGTTAATTGTGGCATAATTGCAGCATTATAGCTTTACTCCATTCCCTTAACTAAACCTCTAGAGATGCAATAGGAGAGTGACATTAAGTTGCAACTGTTTAGATGTCAGCCCAAGCCAGGATGCTCTTCAGATAAACATATTTTTGGAGAAGAATTGTTCAACAGTCATCAGTGACAAACTCATTAATCTGACATCTCAACCAGGAGCATCCACAGTTCACCAGAGCAGTTTTGTTGATTAACCTGCCAGCACAGTTCAATAATGTGACCTTAAAGGATATACTTTTCACTGCAATGGCAGAAGCGTTGACCTTTCCTGCTCAGTGTCACATCACTCTGCAAGATACTATCTCAGTATGTAGGGGGTTCCTCGTCTCTCCAGTCGTTTCAAGCTTGATTTTCATACGATGTCACTGGGACAGGCAAGTCCAGCACTTATTGTCCATGTAATTGCCCTTGAGCAGGTGATGTTGAGCCATCTTCTTGAACAGTCAGGATGATGAGTGACTTTGAGGGGAATTTGTATGAGGTGATGTTGCCTTTATCCTTCTAAGTGGCAGAGATGGCAGATTTGAAAGATCCTGTCCAAGGAATCTTGACCATTTGCTCCATCTTGTAGATGGTACACATTGCTGCTACAATGCATCAGTGACAGAAGAAGCGATTGTTTTAGGAGGTGGATAGCAAATTGAGCAGGCATCTTTGTCTTGGATAATGCTGGAGCTTTTTAAGTGTTGCTGGATTTACACCAGGCAAGTGAAGAGCTTTCCATCATATTTTGGATTTGTCCCTTAATGGTGGACAAGCTTGAATCAGGAGGCTAGTTACTCGTGACAGAGTTCCCAGCCTCTGACCTGCTCTTGAATTTGTATAGTTGGTCCAGTTCAGCTTCTGGTCAATGGGAACTCCCAGGATATGACTACTAGGGGATTCAATTATGGTAATGCCATTGGATGTCAAGGGGCTATAGTTGCATTTTCTCTTGTTGGAATGATCATTGCCTAGCACTTGTGAAGCACAAATGTTACCTGTCACTTATCAGGCCAAGCCTGAAGTTTGTCCACATCATCATAGAATCATCATGGAATCCCTACAGTGTGGAAACAGGCCCTTTGGCACAACAGGTCCACACTGACCCTCCGAAGAATATCTCACCCAGAGTCATTCCCCTACCCTATTACTCTACATTTGCCACTGACTAATGCACCTAACCTAAACATCCCTGAACTCCATAGGCAGTTTATCACGGCCAGTTCACCTGTACCTGCACATCTTTTGAGGGAGGAAAAGAGAGTACCCGGAGGAAACCCTCGCAGACACGGAGAGATTGTGCAAACTCCACACAGACAGTTGCCTGAGTCTGGATTCAAACCCAGGTCCCTGGTACTGTGAGGCAGCAGTGCTAACCACCGAGCCACCATGCCACCCTAATCTCATCCATGCAGGCACAGAAATGGCTCATGAAATTCAATGTGAGCAAATGCGAGGTTTTGCACTTTGGAGAAAAGAATACAAGCATGGACTATTTTCTAAACGGTGAGAAAATTCATAAAGCCAAAGTACAAAGGGATCCGGGAGTGCTAGATGAGGATACTCTAAAGTTGACTTGCAGGTTGAGTCAGTAGTTAAGAAAGCAAATGTAATGTTGTCATTTATCTCAAGAGGGTTGGAATGTAAAAGCAGCGATGTGCTACTGAGACTTTATAAAGTCTGGTTAGGCCCCATTTGGAGTACTGGGTCCAGTTTTGGGCACCACACCTCAGGAAGGACACAAGGTTTGTGAAGGTTTGTAGCTCAGGTTGAGGTTTAGGGTGTAGGTTTGCTCACTGAGCTGGAGGTTTGATATCCAGACGTATCATTACCTGGCTGGGTAACATCATCAGTGGCAACCTCCAAGTGAAGTGAAGCTATTGTCTCCTGCTTTCGATTTATATCTTTCTCTTGGATGGGGTTCCTGGGGTTTGTGGTGATGTCATTTCCTGTTCATTTTCTGAGGGGTTGATAGATGGCATCTAGATTTATGTGCTTGTTTATGGCATTGTGGTTGGAGTGCCAGGCCTCTAGGAATTCTCTGGCATGTCTTTGCTTAGCCTGTCCAGGAAGGACATACTGGCACTGGAGCGTGTCCAGCAGAGATTCACACGGATGATCCCTGGAATGGTAGGTCTAACATATGATGAACAGTTGAGGATCCTGGGATTGTATTCATTAGAGTTTAGAAGGTTGAAGGGTGATCTAATAGAAATTTACAAGATAGTGCATGGCTAAGAAAAGGTGGATGCTGGGAATTTGGTTCCATCAGGCGGGGATACTAGGACCCGTGGACACAGCCTTAGAATTAGAGGGGGTCAATTTTAAATGGAAATGGCGGCATTTCTTCAGCCAGAGAGTGGTGGGCCTGTGGAATTACCATGGAGCACAGTGGAGGCCAGAATGTTAAATGTCTTCAAGGCAGAGATTGATAAATTCTTAATCTTGCAAGGAGGTAAGGGATATGGGAAGAGTGTGGGCAAGTGGCTTTGAAATGCCCATCAGCCATGATTGAATGGTGGAGTGGACTTGATGGGCTGAATGGCTTTACTTCTACTCCTAGGCCTTATGGTCTTATGATGGAGGGAAAGTTATTGCTGACATGAGTGGAAATGGTTTGGCTGTGGACACTAAGCTTAGGGGCAACTAATGTGCTGTCCTGGGACTGAGATAATTGGCTTGCAATACTTCCCTGATAATTGAGAGGAGATAGTTAAGTTGCAATTGACTAGAATACACATGTCCTGCTTTTCTTAAAAAGGATATATCTGAGCAATTTTGCAATGATTTTTTTCAATGATTTATCCATTCCCTTTTGAAGACCGCTATTGAGCTTTTGGGTGGATGTCAGTGTTTTAGCTAGAACAGCCCAGGTTGGAGTGTCATTAGGTCTTTCCAGGTTGTCAGCATTACTGCTGAGATGGTGTCAGGACATTGCTGCATTGCTGAATAGCTTTTTTCTCCGATATCATATGGAGTGATTTGAATTGCCTTTGGAGTATTTTCTGTGAAATTGAGGACCTCAGGAAGAGACTGAGATAGATCACCCACTCACAGCTTCTCATTGAGGATAGCTGGAGATACTCTTTCCTTGTATTTTGCACTGAGGTGCTGAGGATGAGGCAAACTATGGAGTCTCCTCTTCCATTTAGTTGCTTAATTGTCCATCATTGTTTACAACTGAATGCACAAGGACCACAGAGCTTTAATCCAGTCTGTGGAATGTGGACTGCTTAGTTCTGCAAGTTTGTTCTGCTGTTTAGCATGCAAGTGATCCTGCATTTTAACTTTTTAGATATGCCCTATCCAGTTCCTGGCAGCAGAAGCAACACGTATCACTAACAGCATGAAAGCTGCTATTCACGTTGGAAACCTTGAAATCTTGATTTTTAAGCTCTCCGAAGTAACATCAATGTCTCGTTGTGATGCTGGTCATGGCAGAGATGAAAAGTCCTAAGAGGATCGAGTCTGCACTCTGCTTTGGAGAAAGAGATACGTCCTTGCAAAGATTTTATTAAGATTTGGTTTGGAGACTGTTACAAAAGCAGTTGATGTCTTTAGGTGTGAAACACCCACTTAACTAAAAACAATGTTTTCCTGCAGTTTTCAAAATAATGCAATTTGATGATAGTTTGGTTGTAAATAAGTCCCATAGTAGGTTTTTGCAATAGAGGTAAAAGGAAATAACTTCTTAACTTGTATACATAATAAGCTATACGCTCTCTATTTGCTCAGTTTACTAAATTATATTCTGGGTAAAAACAACTATTCTGTCTAAACATTCTGCAGCAGGATCTAACTTTTTGCAACCAAAACCAATGTTGAATCTATTTCTGATATCTGTTTATGCTAACCATCTGTCAAATATAGTTGAAGATAATATTTATTTGGGAGATTATTGTTTATTTACATTCAGAATTCCATCATTTCTCATCTGCCTTCTCTGTATTTATTAAGTTAATTGTCTCATTTACCATATGCTTTTTATAAGTTAGCCATGCAGAGTGGCCCACAATTGATACTGTCCTTACCTTCAGTAAGCCCTTTCCCTATTATCCGCATTGGCTTCTCAAATTTAAGAAAACCCAGCAGGAGAAAGACTGTTTCTCTGCCTCAGGGTGAAAAATAGTTGTGGGGCCTTACTAAAGCTTCACGTTCAGCCCTTTTTTCAGGACTGCAGTCTGTGAATCTTGTCAAAGTGATATACTAGATGTGTCTGTTAGGCAGGTCAAATTTCATTTGGGAAAAAAAGTAATGAAAACTATTTTCATTCACAATATGGAGCAGCCAGGCCTGAAGCATGAATTAATGAACCATAGAGTTTATTAAGTCAAGGCAGGAAGCATGTCAGACTGAATGAAAACCATACAGAGTGAGCAAGACGACCCTCACTTCTCAGTGGGCGCTGTGCTTGACTAGATGTGAGATATACATGAAGGACAAGAAAGTCAAAGAAAAATCACTGTGTAAACTTTAATTGTGCTCAAGCACCCTCAGACCATTTAAAACAAGCTTTGGATATGAATGTTAAGTGATTAACATGTCATGTTAACTTACACATACAATGTGGAGAATATCAGATGGCTGAGATGTTTTTACAGTCGACTGTCTTTCAGAGACAGCATTCGACGAACATCAACACACACGTCACCTGACCGCTGTAAATGTGGTACATGTTTAAACAAACCCCAAATATTATATATGAGTTTGTATGGCCGTTCAATTCTCTTTCTGCCGCTACCATTGTAGTCAGTCACATTCATTTCTCATTTTACAATGGGTTTCAATTAATGATCCACATTTAATTTTTTTTAAAAATCTTGTAACAAGAAGTGATTTTACAGAATTATGAATGTTGACCTGGACTATAATGCCTGACACAGAGCAAGAAAATTAATTGCCTGCCTTCCTATTCTTGTTTATGCTGCTGTTGTATAAGTATTAATGTGTAACAATGTTAGTTATGGAATTACTATGTGACAACAAGTACAATTAGAATTTGATTTATAATGTTGTTTCAAAGTTTTTCATTTGCAGAAGGCAGGACTCCATTGTGAGGTGTGCTATAGTTGTGAGGTGCATTGTTACTTTATCATTTAATGGCTATTTGAACTGAAATTAAAGTATTCTTCATATGTTCTTAGATTCCTGGTGTGAGTGCTATTGGGTGCATAACGTTGTATTGTAAGAATGCCAAGGAAGGGCACATGCAATCACATTAAAGTTAAATTGCGATAAGTTCTTGATTAGCGAGCACGAATCTTACATTTGAAGTGCCTACAGATAGTAAGATGCCAGGCCAAATAAAATTCTTATCTGAGTATATAACTTCTGCCTCATTTGGTTTATACCAGATTCTCTTTATATAGGTTTCAATCCTCATAAAATAATTTGCATTTTGTTGCTCAATCGCCTGGTGTTCATCTGCCATCTGTCAGTCATTTCTCACATTCACACCCTTTTGGATAAGATCAACATTTATATCATGAAGTTGATGATTTAGACTCATGCAAAGCATAATCTTCTGTTTCATTATTGATTCATTAGATTAGATTCCCTACAGTGTGGAAACAGGCCCTTCGGCCCAACAAGTCCACACCAACCCTCCAAAGAGTGACCCACCCAGAACCATTTCCTTCTGACTACTGCACTTAACACTATGGGCAATTTAACATGGCCAATTCACCTAACCTGCACATCTTTGGATTGTGAGAGGAAACCCACGCAGACACAGGGAGTATGTGCAAACTCCAAACAGACAGTCGCCCAAGACTGGAATCAAACCCGGGTCCCTGGTGCAGTGAGGCAGCAATGCTAACCACTGAGGGTGTAAATTGCATGGCCAGCAATTTTTACCCTTGAGAAGGTGGTGGTCAGCTGCCTTCTTGAACCACTGCAGTCCACGTGCTGTAGATAGACCCATAAGACCGTTAGGAGGAAGTTCCAGGTTTTTGACCCAGTAACTGTGATGGAACCAGTCATATATTTCTATCTATCATATAATCAGTGTAAATTGTCAGAGGTAGAAATATGTAACTTACATTTGTCATTCATTTCATAAGTGATCAAGAAAATAGTTCTGAGCTCCTCACAATGGTGACCTAATAATACCACTTCTTCACAAATTAGTCATGCCTTGATTAAGATTTGGCTGGACTTGATCTTGGCAAAGGGTGTCAAGCGTGGATTGCCCTTTGTTAAATAAACCTGTTTCAAAGTGTTTGCGATCTGTCCAACAGCTGGTTTCCTATTCTAGCGCACAAAGGTGCCTGTTATCAGATTTGAACAGTGTGAAAATGAGCTTCATGGAACAATTACTAAATGAGGTAATGTGAATTATAGTAAGTTGACAAGTAGGGACACCAAAAGAACTTCTGGCAATTCAAACACTTCAAAATTGATCCGCAGTGAAGTTATTCATACTCAAGCTTTTTGGAAAGGCAAATCAGAGCAGGACTTATACACTTAACGGTAAGGTCCTGGGGAGTGTTGCTGAACAAAGAGACCTTGGAGTTCAGGTTCATAGTTCCTTGAAAGTGGAGTCGCAGTTAGATAGGATAGTGAAGAAGGCATTTGGTTTGCTTGCCTTTATTGGTCAGTGCATTGAGCATAAGAGTTGGGAGGTCATATTGCAGCTGTACGGGATATTATTTAGACCACTATTGGAATACCGCATGTAATTCTGGTCTCCCTGCTATAGGAAGAACGCTGTGAAATTGAAAGGGATGAGAAAAAATTTACAAGAATATTGCCAGAGTTGGAGGGTTTGAGCTATAGGAGAGACTCAACAGGCTGGGGCCATTTTCCTTGAAGTGTCAGAAGCTGAGAGGTGACCTTATGGGGGTTTATAAAATAATGGATAGGGTAAATAGACATGGTCTTTTCCCTGGGGTAGGAGAGTCTAAACCTGGAGACTGAAGGTTTAGGGTGAGAGGGGAAAGATGTAAAAGGGGCAACCTTTTTATGCAGAGGGTGCTACGTGTATGGAATGAGCTGCCAGAGGAAGTGGTGGAGGCTGGTACAACGATGGCATTTAAAAGGCATCTGCATGGGTATATGGATAGGAAGGGTTTTGATGGATATGAGCCAAATGCTGGCAAATGGGACTAGATTTATTTAGGATATCTGGTCAGCATAGACAACTTGGACCAAAGGGTCTGTTTCTGTGCTGTTCATCTCTATGATTCTATTAACCCAATGATGAAGTAGCTTTTGGGGGTGAGGGTGTGAACTTTCTGTTATATCTCTTTTAAATCCCAATACATTTTCCGGGGGCAGATTTCCAGGTGGACAGCAGAATCATTGAGAAATTTGGCTCAAATGTGAAACTGAAAGAACTGTTGTCACCATAGTATTTGTTTTAGGTCAGTTTCTGGTTAATAGTAACCCCTAAGTTTTGATAACAGGGGATTAAACAATAGTAATGTTATTGATTGTCAAAGTGAGATGGTTAGATTCTCCAATTCTGTAAATGGCGTTTGCTTGGCATTTGTGTGTGCCAATGTTCCTGGCCACTTATCAGTCTAAGTCTGAATGCTGTTCAAATTCTTTCCTGCATATGGACACAAATTACTTGGTTATCTGAGGAATGGTGAATGGAGTGAATTGTTAGTGATCATCCCTCGTCTGACCTTATAACGGAGAATCAACGTTGTTGGAACAGCTGAAGATGATTGAGCCTCGGACATTAAGCCATTCAATAAGGGGCATAATCGTGTTGGGTAGTGTCCCTATTTCTGAATTAGGATGTCCAGGTTCAAATTCCACCTGCTCCCGAGGAGTGTAATCACATCTCTAAGCAGAATGAGTAGGAAAATATCTAAGCCATACCATAGCTAGGTCTCATGTATTGCAGTGGCAATGTCCTTACCTCTTAGCTGGGAGGCTCAGGATCATGTCCCACCTGCTCCGGATCGGGGCAAGATCTGTCATAAGACAGGTGTCTGTCATTACATCTCTGCGTATGTCAATGAAAACTATCTAACCCATACTATGCCTGTGATTTAGGTGTCTCTCTATATCTTCAGTTTATGCCACCTTTTCCTGCAAGAAGTGTCAATGACTGTGCAAAGTGTTTGAATATGGTGGCTGTCATGGTAGAATAAGTACCCAAAGCTGTGAGATCTAGTGGGAAACTTGCAGTAACATGTGAGTGAGCAGTGAAGCTATGAATGCTTGATAGAAATTGATGGTAAGTTAGAGATTGAACTGTGAATTAAGCAGCAAAGCTATTGCTGTAGATAGTGGAGTGTAGTATTTGAAGGTGCATTCTCTGAGCTTAATCACTTATGTGAAGTCATTAAATTTCTTTGGGCATTACAACCAGATCATCAGGATTCCAATGTGCTCCTATAACCTTCTCAGAGTTTGTCTCAAGCATTTTCCAGTTCCCTTGTGGATAGGGAACTTCTCATTTCATGCAACCTCTTCTACCAAGTCCTCCAGTGCTGCGTAGGATAGCCTTGGACCCTGCACTTTCCAATGTTATGCCAGACAAAAAAAAATCACCTGTGCTATAAATTCTAGTAGCTGCTTCAGCCCCAAAGAAATCCCTTTTAAGAGCTGCAGGTTTGATTTAAGTGAAGTAATTTAGCTTAAATCCATAGTGTCCTTCGCAATTTTGCATCCTGGGATTTTACAGTACTCTGTACATTCAGAGCTGACCTCATGTGTGATCGTATAAAAGCAAAGGCAGTATGATGTTTGCTTACTGCTTGAAGGACTGTGTGCACATCAACTGTACATCTTGATCCCTCTTCATACTTTTGGTCTTATTCAATAGTTCTGCTATAGAGACAAGATGGATGAAGTCAAGGCACATAACAACTGTAAGTGCTAGACAAAGCTCAAGGGTTGAGTTGCCTACCCCTTGTCCTTATGTTCTGCTTAGTTCGACTTATAATGTCAATGCTTTAAGTCTCAGTGGAGGAGTATATACCTAGTGTGACCTTGCTAAATATTATTGCAAATTATTTACACTTGTTGTCATGCCTACCAAAACTGTTGTTTAAACGTATTTTGTGAATGAGTTCTTTTTTTGCTACATTGTGTGAACACAATACAGAATTAGTGCAATTCTCAGTCATTTGGGTCTCTTTATATTTTGTTCAATTGAGCAAAAGAGAAACAAAAATTGAAGAATCAGCATGTCAAACTTTAGATTCTATGAGGTTATGATTGACACGAGTAACATGCCTTGGCATGGCTGTGTGCTGTTATTAAACCTCATGGCATGGTTAATGCTTTGTGGATCTGCTCGACTGCTAACTTTGGCTTTGCTCACTAAGATACACATTCATCATCAGGAAAGCTAATTCTTTGTGCTTATTTTTCCTTGAAAAGGTGAAAAAGCTGAAACCATGATAAAATAGCCCACAGTTTGCTGAACAAATTTAGTATGTGAATGACCCATAGCATTACTAATGCACAAAGTAACCAGCAACCTCTGGAGAGAAACATTATCCCATTCATTGTAAATCATCACAAACTGCTGGACAATTGTTAGCTTTGCAACTTACATTTAACCTCTCCGTGAGTTTCATGAAGATATTGCATTTGCATATTAATTGTCCGTTAAACCACTATCAAGTTTAAAGTCCAGTAGTTAGTACATAAGTATCCTTTTAACAGAGTGATCCTTGTTCATGTCTGGCAATCAGATTCTGATCCAGAAAGTCAATAACGAAGAGTCGGATTGTTAATTATGCATTTAGTGAATTGTTGTTAGAGATTTTTAAACCATAAAATTTTAAATTTTTGCATATTTTTCTTACTGATTGTGTCTCCCTTTGATCCAATCTTTATTTTTGTCTCTTACTCTCTTTAAGTGCGGTTAACTTGACATTGATTTCACCCATTCTAATCCACCTTCCTTTTCTTTTCCTAAACAACCCCCTGCATTAAGTAAACTGGATATATGATGATATGAAGGCTCAAACAGTCATGGACTTTCTTCAGCTTAAGATGGACATGATCTTATCAATTATCTGACATAAAGAAGCAACCTTCTTTAGCAACCAGTAAACCAAAAGCGAAGCATGACTTGTGAATCAGCTGCTCTTTCTGCTGGTATCTGTTTGATATAAACTTCAGCAATGGATTTCATATTAAAACTAGGAATAGAAAATCGCATCCTTTTAATATGTTTAGTCGCTGGTCCTCTTTATAGGTCTTGTGTCCAGAAATTCGGTTAAAAAAAGTCCACAGATTCATAATCCTGACAGTGAAATTCCTCCTCATCTATCTTAAATGGATGTTCCCTTAACCTGAGGTTATGCCTCTAGTCCTAGACTCTACATCCCTAAGAATCTTCTATGTATTAATAACCTTTTTTCTCATTTATCTATGTTTCAATGAGTATAGGCCCAATCCACTCAACCTCTCTTCATAAGCCAATCCCTCCACGCCTTGTGAACCTTCTCTGGACTGCCCTCAATGCAGTATGTCTATCCTTAGATAAGGAACCCAAAACTGTTCATGATAATCCAATTGTGGTCTGATAAGTGTCTTGGATAGTTTTAGCAAAACCTCCTTACATTTTTACTCCATACCTTGGAAATAAAGACCAATATTCCATGTTTATTCCCATTTACACACTAAACTTGACTGCTAGCATTTTATGATTCACCGGACTTACAATACTCTCTGTAGCTTTCCGCAGTCTTTCTCCATTTAAATAATATTCTTTGACTATAAGGACAGCCACCAATACAATTGAGTAATAAAGCACATGTGGGGACATGGCTAGATGAAACCACAGAGTTTAAGTGGTAATAAACTATCAATGAGTTTGTGATGGCGAGAATGAGAATCTTAAAGTCGAGTTGCTGGAGCATCAGGATGAGTGGAGATCAGCATGGAGAGGGCTGATCAGTCTATGCTTTGTGCACTCAGACTAAGGCCATAGGTTATTGAATTAATTCTAATTTGTGGAACCTGTTTAGTAGAGATCACTGAACTGAAACCTGGCTAGAGTTTGCATTAGAGCTTGGTAATAGAAGGTGAGATATAAAGGCAGAGGTGGACAATGTGCCAAAATCACTGCATTTTAACTCATGGCATATGCTTAGTATTTTAAAAGGCACCATCTCATTTAAAATGTTTTTGGCTAATATAATATGTTTGTTTAATAGAGAACTCCACAGGGTAAATTGTAGAAATGACTTATTTTCTCAGTTTTGCTTGATATTATTGTATGAAAATGGTGTGCTTCAATTTTTGGATATAGTTATTCCATAAAAAAAGTTTGTCAGACATGTCTTCTCAGGGAGAGAATACGCCTTTATCTTCTCAATATTTTAATATGAAATGTGTTAAGAGTCTGGCAACAATTTTTCTTTTTCTTAAAGCTGAGTTAATGGTTTACATTCTGTATTCATGGCTGTCATCTCTATAACAATCGTTTTCATAATGGTATCTCTCCTACATTTGCAATATAATGATTATTCAGTCAATGTTTGCTGTTTAATGTTTGGACATTGAATATTTTTACATAAGATGTTTGCTTCTGAAAGGATTAATGCTGAAGACAGCATTAATCTCTATTCCACACAATGAAGAATTTGGTGAAGAAAGCAGCTCTAGGTCTTGAAGGAGACAGCCCTACTATCTGAGAATTCTCACACACTTGATTGTAACGGATCTCATACTTCTTTCGAAAAACTTTCACGAGATGTGGGTGTTTCTGGCAAGGCTGGCCTTCATTGTCCCATCCTTAACTGCCCTTTAATTGAATGTCTTGCTCAGCTATTTCATAGGGCAGTTCAGAGTCAACCACATTATTATGGGTCTGAAGTTACATGTAGACCATCCTGGGCAAGACCAGTAGACTTTTTTCCCTAAAGGGCATTAGTGTACCACAACCATTACTGCGACTACCTTTTCACTTGAATTTAAATTCCACCAGCTGCTATGTTGGGATTTGAAACTGAGAACATTAACCAGAGTGTCAGAATTACTAGGCTATTGGCATTATCAACACTCCATAATCTCCCTTTACCTGACTGAACTGGTTGCTATTATGTCATAGACTACATCTTGTTTAAGACAAGAACTTTTCTCATTTGATTACCAATGGCATTGTCTACTACACTGGACAAAGTAGGCTGTGTAGATCAGAGGACCATGGTGGCACCAAATGTACCTTATGGTGCCCAAGACTAAAGCTAGCTCATATAACATGATGGACAGTGGTGAGGATCCATTACACACAATAACTGTCTTCAAAGAAAACATTTTTTTCCCCAAAATATCTCTCCTTCCTTCTGTAACTGAGCTATACAAGTGATGTGGAACCACCAGGTAAAACTTATTATTAGGAGTTAAAATGTTTCCTATCAATGCATTTTAACAGAAGCTATTTGGTAGCAATCATCAATGGGAAACTCTATCCTCTTCTCCATCCTAACCTGGGGACATAGAAAACGAGTTGTAATTCCTTCAGTGCTATTCACCTAGATCAGCAGACACAACATAAATTAGGAATCCAACATAGGTCATTCCTTGTTTCTCTGCTACAACAGATATTTACAAACTGAAACAAATATATTTACCCTATTCAGAAAATCAAACCTTGAATTTCATCCCTGAGAGCTTCAGAATTGATGGAAACAAATTGCATGGGTGTTATTGGACAGAGGATATCCTGTCACTCATTTTCCACCAACTTCAGCTCAATTCCACCACCCAACTGCTTCCACCTCCCAAATCCACACTAAGAACACTGGTTACGCTTAGCTAGTGAATTTGTACTTAATTTTCACACAGATGTATAAAATTGCTCAATAGTAAAACATTTGAGTTCTTTGTGTCTTTTGAACATTTATTATGCCAGAGTGACAATGCGAACAGATACCCAGCTTTATTGAGTGTATACAAAACTGGTGCATTTGTTAGCAGCCCATAAAATGTGAATTTATACCTACCCTTTTTCTTGGCGTTATTAGTCCAACGGTCATCCTTATGATTTTCACGGCAGTGCCAGATATTATCCCTTGTCAGCTATGTCAGCAGCACTTTGCCACAGCTGGTCAAAATCTTCACATATTACATTGTTATTACCTAAACTTTATTGAGAAACTTGGCAAATTATATTTTCTAATCCTTCAAACACACTGCTCACTTGTCAAGCTTCAGATTTACACTGAATTCTATCATACACATTTCTACAATCGAAGTTCTGCAGGTTTCAATATAGATTGTTACCATATAGAAATACAGAATTAAACAGAATTGTTGACTGTCACCCTATTGTCACTTTTACTTTTCCGACAATTTGTTTTTCTTTTATTAAATACAGTTTTTGTTTGAGGTGCTGCTGGTGGTGGTTCACTTCCCTTCTGTTTGACAGGCCTGTCTGTTTTCTTTCAAAAGCCATCATCAAAGCTGTACAGAACTCCTGTATTTTATCTGAAAAAGCAATATTGATGTGGTTTCTTGAAAAATGTCTTTTCTGACTGATCCAACGGAAATTTTACAAGCAAATAAATAAAAGATGGCAGATGATCTTTATGCTACACAACATTATCCACATTGATTAAACTTTTTAGGAAGCCTGAAAACGTAGAGAAGGTACAGAGACAAGTGCAGGAGAATGCATTCCAGATACAATTTTTGATAGTTGCTATGTACTGTGATGATCAGAGCCTGAATTGACAATCTAGCAAATGAATAAATAACTCCCAAATAAGGAAGGAAAAAAAATATCTTTTGTTTGATTCTGTAAAAGGAACCATAATTTCTTCTTTTTTATTTTTTCCCCATTAAAAGTGATAATCACAGTCTTCATTGATAGATTCTTGTTTATGTCTTTTCTTTCGTACCGTGAGATATTAGGCTACAAATCCCAACTGCACTTGTATCAAATTCTTTTAATTCCATTCTAACTGCAGTGTTAATCAATTTAAAATTAACAGTTAAAGTCTATGCATATGGTTAAAGAATGTAATTTCTATGTTTTTTTTCAATGATTCAGTATTCAGTCCATTATTATTGATCTCCTATGTATGAAGCACTTATTTTTGGCTATTAGCAATACATTGTGGAAGTCAGGATCACCAATTAAAATTGAAACAATTATTATGGAAAAAGGCACATTTTATATTGTATTGGTGCAAGAGGATGCCTTGAAAATTGAAATAAAGCACCTTGCAGATACTCAGTTGCAAGAATTCCATTATTTTAAACTGTGCTACAAGGTATACAAAATGCAAATGTACATTTCATTCCAAATTAACTTAAGTATAACCAGGTACTTTAATTTAAACCAGAATAAACTAGCAATAAGAAAAACAAATAATTGTGCTGTACCTTCAGTTTGTTTATTGTGTTTGTTAAAACTTTCCCCAAGTTGGCATCTTGTCCCTGTGAATAAGAATTGTTTACTCATTTATGCAAAATAGATGGCGTATCTGGAAGAAGCTGTGACAAATGTACGTGTATTCAGTGAAGTGAAAAACAAAATTGTTACGATTTAAACAAGCACCTTATCACCTCTTTAGCAAATGGAGGATCACGACATAGCTGAATGAGTTGCAGTATCAGGCTGAAAAGTTTTCATGAAAGTCACAAAAAGCAATTATTTTCTCTCTGTATTTTTAAAACTTGCTGTTTATTGCTTCTGAAAGCAAATTAAATCAATTATCTTTGAATGTTATTATGTGTGACACGTTGTTCATCTTTATTCCAGTTGTTCTGATACCTTTGTCATCTTTATGGGGCTAATTAAGAAGTTATTGGTGCATGTAATGCAGTTGTGTACTGAGCGGAGGTGAGCCACAGTGTTTGGCACAGATGCCTGTTGTTCTCCCGTACACAGTATGGCATAGTGCAGTGTGGAAACTCTAAGCGTGCAGGAGCCTAATTAAGGTCTCAAAAAGCATGTAAATACAGTCATTCTGTGGTCTGAAAGTCTGAACAGCATTGCTGGAGATCAGTGTCCATTTAAAATAAGTAGGACTTATTTGGCCCATCTTGCAATGTCTGTTGCCTCAGGGAAAACTTGTTTTAAAGTTGGATCATGCAATACATTTGACCTATATTAGGATCAACAACAACCATACACACTTCTTATTAGTTTATTCGTTTGTTTTCATAAAGAAGCTGTTGACGTCGTCTTGCTTTTTCTCTCTATTGTTTGTAAGGCTTCCCTCAACCTATGTCACATTGCTGTTGGACATCTGATTTTTCTTCTTCCTTGTCTGTTTTTACCCTCAACTTTGCCTTCCAGGATAGCCACAGGGTTTTTGTTTGCAATGATTATCTTTCTCTCTCCAATTGTACTTAAGAACTATTTGGATTCCTGAATTCTACGCTTGATCTAACACACTCACTTGTCTTTCTGTCTATTCAACTGATTCTGAGCATCCTCAGCTACAACCATATTTCACAAGCTGTTAGTCTCCTCTCATTCTCTTTCTCAGAGCCCAACTTTCACATTCACAGAGAATGCAACTTCCACACTAGTTTCTACACTGAAACTTTTTTTCACCTTTAGGCTGATGCTTTTGAACTTTAAGTTGCTATACAAATCACTGGCCACACCTCTGGTCTACTAATTTAACCTGGATTTCATTCTTAGATGCAAATTTGGTATTTATCATCGGGCCAAATTACTTGAAATTGTCCACTCCCTCTATTCTGATGCTTTCAATTAAGACTTGTCTATTGCCATTTGGAGGCACATTGTTGGCTTTTGGCTTTTGTATCATTTCAACAGTCTCTGTCCCTTGATTCCAGGATGACATCTACTCCACAGATGTGTCTTTCTGCCCTGGATCTTAATTTAACTGAACAGGCTGATTCTTAATCTGGAGATCTTTGACACATGAGGCAGGATGTCTTATGACTTGGTGTGATCTGGAATGCAGGATATGCTTCCTTTTCTTTCTTCCTCTTCAACTGTGCTGCTCATTACAAAGGCATTTGGGCTGAAAGCACGATGTAGCTTGATGGATGAGTATGACCATTGTGAACAATTAGGAGCATGCTCCTCCCAGTCACTTAAATTATTTCTACTGCAATTTAGGAAATACTTCAGAGTGTCTTCAAGATGCCACATTTATGTTCATTCCAAAAGACTTGCTGACCTGATTCAATGTGGCACACAGGACCTCTAGAACCATAGAATAGAGCTTCCTAGAGTGGAAGTTCTCACCCCAAGCTCTGAAACAGCAATGGCTGTCATGGAACATTGACAAAGTTGTAACAGCTGTACATTTAGGGCAGCATGGTGGCACAGTGGTTAGCACTACTGCCTCACAGCGCCAGAGACCCGGGTTCAATTCTCGCCTCAGGCGACTGTCTGTGTGGAGTTTGCGCGTTCTCCCCGTGTCTGCGTGGGTTTCCTCCGGGTGCTCCGGTTTCCTCCCACAGTCCAAAGATGTGCAGGTCAGGTGAATTGGCCATGCTAAATTGCCCGTAGTGTTAGGTAAGGGGTAGATGTAGAGGTATGGGTGGGTTGCGCTTCGGTGGGTTGGTGTGGACTTGTTGGACCGAAGGGCCTGTTTCCACACTGTAAGTAATCTAATCTAATCTAATTTGTTCTAATAAGCCACTACTCTCACAGTTCTCACTAAGTGGTCACAATAATTTACAAGCCTCAAAATGGGGAAAGGTTTGGGAGACCCTGCAGTAAATGGCAGACCCTGAAGTAAATAGCAGAAAGCTTGCTGTAGAGAAAAAGGCCATTGGCCCATAATTTCTGTGCTGGCAGAATTTGTAAGTCCCACGCCCATTTCTAAAAGATTCCATTTTCATCAGTAGGGTAAAGGGAACAGAGTCTATCTCATGCTTGAGGGAAATCCAAACCCAGTTGGACTACTTGAACTCCTTCAGTTCTATATTGATGTTACTTCAGATTGTATATCTACATTTTTAAATAGGTGTGTGAATTAATAATCCTGTAACTCAGAGGCACAAGTGTTACTGTTGAGCCTGGAGATTAGACACCAGCCACACTATGGGTTTGAGTTTCCTGTAGTAGTTCACGCGCAAGCTTAGCACAACCTACTGAACTAGTGTATACATTTGGGGACTTTTACTATAAATGAGTGATTGCCAGAACTATTTGCATTCATAGATTCAACGGTCTTTTATATTGGTTGAAGATTCAATTGACCTGGTTCAGCCGGAAAGCTGACCGTGTCCCCAAATCAGAATTCTGAGAATCCCTGACTGCCCAATTCAGGAAGTCTTGTCAAATTATCGTCATTTCTCAGGGGCACAGAGGCACATGTTAAAAGCATTGTCAAATCACAAAACTTTTAATTTACCCGAAATCAAATCCTGACTTAATGTACAGCAATCATAACATTAAAAGTTCCAGCATTTTTTAAAAGTCATTTTCAGTCAATTAAGTCAATTAAGACGGACGATCACACACTCTCGTCTCCAAGTCCATGATACACACACGTATTATTCATTAAGTATGATTAGTTGTATTGTTGAGGTTGCAAGTCAACAACCATTGAGACTGAGTGTCAGGGTGGCTTGTAATCAAGAGTAGACTTTTAGTCAGTGTACGTTAAAACTTTTTTTATATTTCAAAAATATACTTTATTCATAAAATTATTTTGATATCTTTACAATTGGTGATGCCGTACATACGTATACATTCCATTTCTTTACATACTGAGATCGGAATTAATCATTCGTATACACAGGTCTGTAGGTTTACCATCCACATATTTAGCTGAGGCTTCAGCGGAGCCCATTTACTGTGTGGGCCCCCTGTTCTTCTTTGGCAGCAGACATTATACGGTGGTTTTCCCCGTAGCTGCCCCAAGCTTCAACACGTGCCTCAACACGTAGTCCTGGACCTTGGAATGTGCCAGTCTGTAACACTCAGTCAGGGTCAGCTCCTTCAGCTGGAAGATCAACAGGTTTTGGACAGACCAAAGAGCGTCTTTGACCGAGTTGATGATCCTCCAGGCACAGTGTGCGTCCCGGGGAACAGGCCGTAGAGCATGGAGTTCCGCATCACAGAACTGCTTGGGACGAACCTTGACAAACACCACTGCATTCTTCTCCAGACTTCCTTTGCGTAGGCACATTCCAGAAGGAGGTGTAATTTCATCCTGACCAGATAAGTGTAAATTATTTACTCTCCGTTTCCTTTCTTTACAGATCTGATTATCCTCGAACAGCTTCAAAGTCCTCTTAGTGACACGCAGTGGATATAGAAACGTGGTGCCTGCTATATCCTTTTCTTTTGATTAAAGACAGTGAGGGGCACTACAGGAAAAATAATGTGAAATAAGGAGAAAAAAATGGATGTAAGAAAATTACTGCTGCACCAATGACATGTTTAATGCTAATGAGGATGGCAATGAGTAAATCAGCCATTTTTACTGTACAAGTCACACTGACACCATGTGATCAACAGTTTTAGATTAAAATTCCATCTTGCAGCTCTTGCTTATTTAAATGTTGTATAGTTCAAAAAGAATAAATTTTACTCATTTAATAAAACTATATTCATTATTTGTCATAGTGCAATTTTAGTAATGAACCATTCATTATTCACATGCTCTGAACAAAGCCAAAGTCTTTCCATTTATCACAGAGGCCTAATAGTGTTAAGAATTTACTACAGCTGAGTCCCTTAAATGAATCCCAGATCTGAACCTAATCCTGATCCAGTCAGAGAATTCCAATGCATCAAATCACTTCCTGTTCATGTACTTTATATCTAAATAGATTCTGCTAAAGTTTGAGTCATTAAATTGACTAAGTGACCAAGATTATAAATAGGTATCAAAGGAAAACGATACAGACTACTCAAATTCAAAATCAGTTAGACCTTACTGCCTGATGTTAAAGTAACATTTCCTGGCAAACAGTTATTCAGCAATCAGGATTCAGTGATGATTGTTCAAAAATCATTTTGCTGTTTTGAAGAGCCCTGGCTTGTTGAATGTTTTCACATTTTGGTTTTGCAATCAGTTAGTTCTAACAAGCTGAATCCTAAAATTAAACAGGAATGCTGGACATGTACAGAGAGTTAGTCAACACTAACGCAAGTTCTGACTAATCTACTGCTGCTGGTTTAGTCAGCCAATGGCATGGCTATTTTAAATCCCTCAGAAAGCTTAGAGAGGTAAATGGTGATAAAGCATGACTGGTTAATTGTCATTTTGATTAGCTTTTACAGATGAATAGATAGTAGAAATTTACGTAACTTGAGTAATCCACTTGACTACCGATGAATGAATAATCTGTTTTCAATAAAAATTAAATTAATTTAGCAAAATTATCCACATTAGCAATTCACAATGAGACAGTCAGAGGTTCCTTTACAAATTGAAATAGACAGGAAATGGATTACCTTGCTTTTCTTTTTCAGAGCTCTGCTGCCATACAAATAGTGTAAGTGACATTTTCAATAAGAATTAGGCAGCAGCCATTACCAGCCACTTTCCATAATTATATCAATTCTTTCATGCTCCACTGCACTTTTGGAACTTCCCTATCTCTCAGGACAGCTGCAAAGTCTCGGCTCAGAGCTTCGAAGCACACCGCCTGTGAAACATGAGAGGCAAAGTCAAGCTGCCAAGGACTAAGTCTTGGAGTTGCTGCCAGGAGTAACTTGCTGCAGGAACACAATTCTATGAGAAGAGAGTAAGGAGTCTTCATTACTTGACTGTCACATTGTTACGTTGTAAGATGCACAGCAGATTGAGGGAATCTCCAAGGTTTCCTCAACAGCAATGGCAACGCCCAGACCTTGAATGGCAAAATCATGAAGGGTACACAGACCATAACTAAACATGACAGGTGATTTGCAACACATTGCTAAACCATCTCCGCCAACTGGCCTCAACTATGATAATTTGCCTTTACTATCCTAATGACAAAGTTAACAAAAAAAACTTTCACTGAACACCAAATAAAAGAGCATAAAGTCTAATTGTGAGAAATCAAATATTAGTTTCAAGGTAGGAATGTCTTATCAACCACAGAGGGCTGTTAGCTCTAAGTGTCTGCCTATGTCAGTCAGTCTCAAATCTATCTACTACTAGATTCTCTTGAGCGAGTCTGCCACATGTCACTATTGCTCGGTCTTCTTCTGCAGCATCATCATTTGCCACCTTCAGAATCTCCTTTGGACTCCCCTTCTTGTCTGAGGAGACATGGCTGGTTCATCTCCCCCTCTGATAAGTTGTCACCTTGTCATTGAGCTGGGGTTGTACAGAAAGGAATAAACAATCACCATCCTGGAGACACATGATCCAGTGGGTACAGGAGTGCTACACCTGAGTAGTCGAAGAAACCAAAGTGCATCATCACAAGATTAATTGCCTGTTCCGTGATAGCTCTAGTGGATGTATGGGTTGCATTGTATCATAGTTCAGCATCAGTCTGGGATGGTGCAATGGGGCCTTTAGCTATGCCTGCAGGGGGTTCCCTTTGTTGTCATTTGTCAGCCTTGGAGACATTGTGGGAAGCAAATATTTGTAACATCTAAGAGTTGTATGGAATGTAAGCATCAAGGATCTAGGAATTGTTGTCTGTGGTTAAGGAGGGAGTGCCATGCAGATTTACCAGACTGAATCTTGGAGTGGCAAGACTGATGTACGAAAAGAGACTGTCAGTTAGGCTCATACATAGAACATAGAACATAGAACAATACAGCACAGAACAGGCCCTTCGGCCCACGATGTTGTGCCGAACTTCTATCCTAGATTAAGCACCCATCCATGTACCTATCCAAATGCCGCTTAAAGGTCGCCAATGAATCTGACTCTACCACTCCCACGGGCAGCGCATTCCATGCCCCCACCACTCTCTGGGTGAAGAACCCACCCCTGACATCTCCCCTATACCTTCCACCCTTCACCTTAAATTTATGTCCCCTTGTAACACTCTGTTGTACCCGGGGAAAAAGTTTCTGACTGTCTACTCTATCTATTCCTCTGATCATCTTATAAACCTCTATCAAGTCACCCCTCATCCTTCGCCGTTCCAACGAGAAAAGGCCGAGAACTCTCAACCTATCCTCGTATGACCTACTCTCCATTCCAGGCAACATCCTGGTAAATCTTCTCTGCACCCTCTCCAAAGCTTCCACATCTTTCCTAAAGTGAGGCGACCAGAACTGCACACAGTACTCCAAATGTGGCCTAACCAAAGTCCTGTACAGCTGCAACATCACCTCACGACTCTTGAATTCAATCCCTCTGCTAATGAACGATAATACTCCATAGGCCTTCTTACAAACTCTATCCACCTGAGTGGCAACCTTCAAAGATCTATGTACATAGACCCCAAGATCCCTCTGTTCCTCCACCTGACCAAGAACCCTACCATTAACCCTGTATTCCGCATTCTTATTTGTTCTTCCAAAATGGACAACTTCACACTTGGCAGGGTTGAACTCCATCTGCCACTCCTCAGCCCAGCTCGGCATCATATCTAAGTCCCTCTGCAGCCGACAACAGCCCTCCTCACTGTCCACAACTCCACCTATCTTTGTATCATCTGCAAATTTACTGACCCACCCTTCGACTCCCTCATCTAAGTCATTAATAAAAATTACAAACAGCAGAGGGCCCAGAACTGATCCCTGCGGAACTCCACTTGTAACTGGACTCCATGCTGAATATTTACCATCTACCACCACTCTCTGACTTCGACCGGTTAGCCAGTTTTCTATCCAATTGGCCAAATTTCCCTCTATCCCATGCCTCCTGACTTTCCGCATAAGCCTACCATGGGGAACCTTATCAAATGCCTTACTAAAATCCATGTACACTACATCCACTGCTCTACCCTCATCCACATGCTTGGTCACCTCCTCGAAGAATTCAATAAGACTTGTAAGGCAAGACCTACCCTTCACAAATCCGTGCTGGCTGTCCCTAATCAAGCAGTGCCGTTCCAGATACTCGTAAATCCTATCCCTCAGTACCCTTTCCATTACTTTGCCTACCACAGAAGTAAGACTAACTGGCCTGTAATTCCCGGGGTTATCCCTATTCCCTTTTTTGAACAGGGGCACAACATTCGCTACTCTCCAGTCCCCTGGTACCACCCCCGTTGCCAGTGAAGACGAGAAGATCATTGCCAACGGTACTGCAATTTCCTCTCTTGCTTCCCACATAATCCTAGGATATATCCCGTCAGGCCCGGGGGACTTGTCTATCCTCAAGTTGTTCAAAATGTCCAACACATCTTCCTTCCTAACAGATATCTCTTCTAGCTTATCAGTCCGTTTCACACTCTCCTCTTCAACAATACAGTCCCTCTCGTTCGTAAATACTGAAGAGAAGTACTTGTTCAAGACCTCTCCTATCTCTTCCGACTCAATACACAGTCTCCCACCACTGTCCTTGATCGGACCTACCCTCGTTCTCGTCATTCTCAGGTTTCTCACATACGCATAGAATGCCTTGGGGTTATCCTTGATCCTATCCGCCAGGGATTTTTCATGCCCTCTCTTAGCTCTCCTAATCCCTTTCTTCAGGTCCCTTCTGGCTATCCTGTATCCCTCCACTGCTCTGTCTGAACCTTGTTTCCTCAACCTTATGTAAGCCTCCTTCTTCCTCTTTACTAGACATTCAACCTCCCTCGTCAACCAAGGCTCCCTCACACGACCATTTCTTTCCTGCCTGATCGGTACATACATATCAAGGACACGTCGTATCTGCTCCTTGAAAAAGTCCCACATTTCCACCACATCCTTCCCTGACAGCCTATGCTCCCAACGTATGCTCCTCAAATCCTGTCTTACAGCATCGTAATTTCCCTTCCCCCAATTGTAAAAACTTCCTTGTTGTGTGCACCTATCCCTCTCCATAACCAAGGTGAAAGTGACAGAATTGTGGTCGCCATCACCAAAATGTTCACCCACTAACAAGCCCACCACTTGTCCCGGTTCGTTACCGAGTACCAAATCCAATATGGCCTCCCCTCTGGTTGGACAATCTACATACTGCGTTAGAAAAGCTTCCTGGACACACTGCACAAACACCGCCCCATCCAATCTACTTGATCTAAAGAGCTTCCAATCAATATTTGGGAAGTTGAAGTCGCCCATGACTACGACCCTGTGGCTTCTGCACCTTTCCAAAATCTGTTTCCCAATCTGTTTCTCCACATCTTTGCTGCTATTGGGGGGCCTATAATAAACACCCAACAAGGTGACTGCACCTTTCCTATTTCTGACTTCAGCCCATACTACCTCCAGAGGCAGATCTCCCTCAAACTTCCTTTCTGCAGCCGTTATACCATTTCTAATTAGCAATGCCACCCCCCCTCCTTTTTTACCACCCTCCCTAATCTTACTGAAACATCTGTAACCAGGAACCTCCAACAGCCATTCCTGTCCCTCATCTATCCATGTTTCCGTGATGGCTACAACATCGTAGTCCCAGGTACCGATCCATGCCTTAAGTTCACCCACCTTATTTCTGATACTCCTTGCATTGAAGTATACGCACTTGAGCCCATCTCTGTGTCCGTAAGTAGTCCCTGTCAGTGCTACCTTCTCCACAGCCTCCCTACAGTCTTGGACATCCTGACACACAGCTAGCTTACTTGCTGGACTACAAGTCCGGATCCCATCCCCCTGCCAAATTAGTTTAAACCCCCCCGAAGAGTGCTAGCAAACCTACCCCCCAGGATATTGGTGCCCTTCTGGTTCAGGTGCAACCCGTCCTGTTTATACAGGTCCCACCTTCCCCAGAATGCAGTCCAATTGTCCAAATATCTGAAGCCCTCCCTCCTACACCATCCTTGCAGCCACGTGTTCAACTGCACTCTCTCCCTATTCTTTGCCTCTCTGTCACGTGGCACCGGCAACAACCCAGAGATGACGACTCTGTCTGTCCTAGCTTTTAGCTTCCAGCCTAACTCCTTGAGCTCTTGAATGACCTCCCCGCCCCTCTTCCTACCTATGTCGTTGGTGCCAATGTGTACCACGACTTCTGGCTGCACACCCTCCCCCTTAAGGATTCTGAAGACACGGTCCGAGACGTCTCGGACCCTAGCACCCGGGAGGCAACAAACCATCCGAGAGTCTCGCCCATGTCCACAGAACCGCCTGTCCGTCCCTCTAACTAGAGAGTCCCCTATAACTAGCGCTCTCTTCTTCTCCCCCTTTCCCTTCTGAATCTCAGAGCCACAGACCCCTTCACTGCAGCTTACACCTGCAAGGCTGTCCCCCCCAACAGTTTCCAAAGCTGCATACTTATTTTTTAGGGGAACGACTACAGGGGAACCCTGCACTGCCTGTTTCTTCCCCTTCCCACCTCTAACTGTTACCCAGCTACCTCTGTTCTCTGGCGTAACTATGTCCCTGTAGCTTCTATCGATCACCCTCTCAGCCTCTCTAATAATCCTCAGCTCATCCAGTTCCAGTTCCAGTTCCCTAACTCGTTCGGTGAGGATCAGGATCTGACTGCATTTCCTGCACACGAAGTCGGCAGGAGTATCGGTGGTCACCCCTACCTCAAACATCCTGCAGGAGGAACATTCCACCGCCTGTGCTGCCATGACTGTACACTGTCTCCAAAAACAAGAACACTGAGTCAATAACCTGTGGACTTTAAAGTTAGGTTAGAGGAGGAGGGTGGAATTTAGAAGAATGAGGGGAGGATCTCACAGAAACTTACAAAATCCAAACAGGATGAATCAGAATATGTACAGCAACGACATTCCCGATTACCAAGAAGTCCAGAATCAGGGAGCACAGTCTAAGGATACTGGGTAAGCTGTTAAGGATTGAGATGAGGAGAACATTCTTCACCCAGCGAGTGGGGAGCCTGTGGAATTCTCTGCCACAGAAATTGGTTGAGGCCAAAACAATTAATTTTTCAAGAGGGAATTGGATATGGTTCTGATGGCGAAAGGAATCAAAGGGTATGGGGAACAGCAGGAGCAGGGTACTCAGTAGATGATCAGCCATGATGATATTGAATAGCAAAACAGGATTGAAGGAAAGAAAAGTCCACTCCTGCTCCTATTTCATTATGTTCTTGTGGTCACAAATGAGTTGAACATTGAGGGACTGAAATCTCTCTCTGTTCAGGAACCTTCCTGAATTTTGTCATGGAGATGTGAGTGCCACATTCATCCAACCAATAGCCCCTTGTACCTGAGAGAGCACATCAATGGAGGCTAATCCAGCATCTCAGGCAGTTTGGCTCTCATGGTCAAGGATAAACTGCATTGTTTTTCTGTAAAGGGCGTTGGTAAACTAATAAATGCACATGTGGGTGATGGAGATGTGACACAAGTCCTCAGTGCTGTTTGAAAGGAATCTGTGGTGAGAAAGTTTAATTCCACTGTGATCTGCAGTGCCACATCCACTGCACTTCAGCTACACAGCTGTACACCACCCTGAAAGAGGTGGAAGGTGTAGATAATACATCTCCAGTCATGTAAAGATAAAATTGGTACTCCCTCATTTGGAGGTAGTTGCCACATCCTTTAGGACTCCCACTCTGAGTTGCACTGGCACTGAAGACCCAATGCTGCCTGATACTCCACAGCTGGATCCCCCTGAACCTTGGGTCTCTGGCGTTGTTAGCACTGCATTTACTTCATCTTCTCCTCATCCTTCTCCATGGGAATACCAAAGACACAGTTACTGGATTTAGCTGGCCAAATATTTTGCATTGAGGGAAGGACCTGTGAACAAGAAGCAGGAAAGAGATGTTTGGTTTTGACTTGAGAATTTGACCATGTCAATGGGTCATTGTCAGGCTGCTCCTGTTATAAGTACAATCCCACCTTGCAGCCACCTCAACACGGTGAGGCCCATTCTGCAGGATACATTTGAGATTATCTTCTTCCTCATTTCGATATGTGCAATGAATCTATAGCTTTGACCATTTCATCCATGGGGCACATGATTTATACTAATTCTCGGTGACCTGCACTATCCCCAATAACAATTTTTCCTGAGCTTCCCCAAGCTCACATACATCCGGGTCATGATGCCCAGCCTTAGCTTTGCACAGCATCTTATTCAATTCACCTGTTCCTTCTCTAACCAGTACAACTCATGACCCCATTGTTTTGCCCACTCTGGACATGCAGTTCCCATACTTACATATACCCCCTGCCCAATGACTGTGACTGACCCTCTGCCTCCCAACCTTTTTGGCTATCTTGCTTCGATATTCTGTTGGGCTATTGTCTGTATCTCTAACATTGTTAGTGATAAACAACAACAGATTGCAAGACTAGTTATGTAAGACTCCCCTCAGGAGCTGGGTGGACCAGACAGGCAGTTTGTACTCTTATGATGTAAAGTTTTTAGTAAAGAAATGCCTTAGTTACGAACAACCCTAGCTTCTGAAGAAGAAAGTTTTTACTGGAGCTCAGTGGAAGATGTTTTCTCTGCCAAGTACAGGCCTCATATATAACATTTTTGCCTAAAGTTTGCTTCCGTAAACATAATTCCAGCTGGGTGGGGCATCAATGAATATCGTGACGTGCTAATGAATGTAGATGAGATTTCCAGCTATCACCAAAGGCTGACTGAGCTGAAAATTTCCAAAACCTAATCTAAAATGTTAATTGATGTCCAGATTCTGAATGTTGGTCTCCCGCTCCATTATGCATCCCATCAGAGTTTTCTAAATGCTCCACTTTCTAAGTGCCTGGAAGATTCCACTCCAGGAATGACCTGTTGAATTGAATTGCTTTCCTGAGGAGGTCAAGGTGGATGGAGCTGTACAATTTGAAATGGCAACTTCTTTAATATCAGGTTTTGATAAATAGGGTCGTTGAGATGTTAAGGATTACAATCTGCACATTGAAGGATGGGAAGCCACTTGTGTAGTTGAGAGTTTCGCTTTAGGAACTCCAAATGCAATCCAAAATCAATGGCACTGCAACCCTTGGGGAAGCCTGCAACCTCTTTTAAATAAATACTTCCATCTTGCTGTTGCATGGCTGTCATGGTGAATGTTACCAGCCCACTCGTCTCACTGTGAATTGCATCTGTAACCTGATGAACACCTGACAGTACTATAACTTGACTGATTTTGCAAGATTGAAAACATGAAATGGTCCTGGATCATAAAGGTTTGAGGATGTTATGATGCTGGTTTGAATAGAATAGAACTGAATTAGTTTTACTGTCATATGTACTCACATCAGTACAGTGAAAAGTTGACATGTTGCCACTTAAGGTACCACCTTAGGTACCAAGGTACCTAGGTGCAGATTCTTCAGTACAAATGCTTAGGAAAAAATATTGAAAATAATCCAGTAATAAATTAGAGAAAATAAAGAAATGAGGATTCTGAATAACAGCCATTCTGACTCAGATCTCACCAGGAGTCAAGTCCGCACTGAGGCCGAGAGTCTGTGATAGCTTTCACCTCGGACATTGCAGTGTCCCCAGAGGATGGGAGGTAAAAGAAAATGCGAAAAAATAAGAGATAAAAAAGAAACGGTTAGAGCAGATGAGCTCTAGTTCCAGAGTCCTACTGCATCACCATCTTGGACTCTAAAACTAGACTCTTGTCTAGTTTACTAAACAATTCAGATCCCGGACTGAAATCTGGTTCAATCATACTTTGTTTTAGTTTTAGTAAGGTGATCTCTCACAGAAACATAAGCACACAGGGTTACAGATTTTGAATTAACAATCAATTAAAAGATTATTAGCCCTAATAAATTATATAATAGAATAACCATACAGTTCATATATAACAAATACAAAAACTCTTAAATATGCATGTAAAAATATAAGCCTATTAATCCCAAAATGTTACTTCACAAATTCCAAAAAAAAACTCTCTCGTACATTATGCAAGAATACCTCTTGTACATTACTCACACCAGAGAAAAAAAATCTTTTCCTAATATCCCGATGGACTCAAGATAACTAGGACTTGAATTTCTAGACCAAGCTTTCATACAGCTGAGCTTAAACATGCTCAGATTCAAGTAACTTCTGTCCTAGATCTTATCCTAACATTTCTGATTTGGGAGCATCACTAGCTCCTTGTTCTAAGGTAACCTATTATACTACATTCTTCTCTTCGTAAGAGCACTGCTCAATACAACCATCTCCATCTAAGGTCACAGAACTGAATAAAACAAAGCAAAACTAAAAACCAATTCTCTCCCTCTAAGCTATGGATATTTCCCCTCAGCTTAAAATAAAACCTGAAACCAAGACTTTTCTCACAGACCTTAAAGTTTCATGGTCTACCTTGCGAAGTTGTAAAACATCCTAAGGTAAACAAAAACCCATGAGTAGCTCTTACACACTGTTTAAAAATAAATCACCATGTCTACATAAATACTTACAAGATAGTCATTAACTTCAGACACACAAAAAATCATGTATAACTGACTGAGTTGCTGCCTGTACTTTTTATACAGCGTTAGGAACAACTTGGGCTACATCCTTCCTAAGCATTGTCTAAACTTCCTCTGTTCCATTTATGTAGTTACTCATGTTCTTTCTCCATGGTTGCAAGAAGTAACCCCAGTTGATCTGTTGAAAATACAAAATTCATTTTGTGTTTCCTTTACATCATATTAAAAATATATTTTTTGCAAAATATAGATATGCTTAAACTGAAGCAGAATACACAACTTTCAGTTGGGAAAAGGCAGAAGTTTTCTGACAGTAGCCCTTGAGAAATTCCTCCTTAGGCTTTCACATGCTTTCGGTTAATTTAGAAATGTAGAAACTAGGAGCAAGACTAGGCCATTCAGCCCATTGAGCCTGCTCCACCATTCATTATGATCATGGCTGATACGCCAACTCAGTAGCCTATTCCTGCTTTTGCCCAGATTCTTTGATTCGGTAAGACCCAAATGCTACATCTAACTCCTTAAACTCATACAATGCTTTAGCCTTGAATGGTTTCTGCAGTAGTGAATTCCACAGACTCACCATTCTGTGGGTGAAAAATTTCTCCTCATCTTGGTCTTAAATGGTTTAGAATTGAATTGAATTTATTGTCACGTGTACCGAGGCACAGTGAAAAGCTTTGTCTTGTGAGCAATACAGGCAGATCACAGAGTTAAGTAGCAAAGATAGTAAATAATAGGTAAACAGCAGCAAAAACAAAAACATAGGTACAGGTGAATGTTAAGACTTTGTGAGTCCATTCAGTATTCTAACAACAGTGATGGAAAAGATCTAAAAGCTCTAAAAGTTGAAGTTCTAAATTGGAGACATTGATGGTATTAGGCAAGAACATTCAAAAGCTGACTGGGGCAGATGTTCGCAGGTAAAGGGACGGCTGGAAAATGTCAAGCCTTCAGAAATGAGATAACGAGAATCTAGAGACAGTATATTCCTGTTAGGGTGAAAGGGAAGGCTGGTAGGTGTAGGGAAAGCTGGATGACTCAAGAAATTGCAGTTTTGGTTAAGGAAAAGAAGGAAGCATATGTAAGGTACAGGCAGGAGAGATTGAGTGAATCCTCAAAAGAGTATAAAGGAAGTAGGAGTATAATTAAGAGGGAAATCAGGAGGGCAAAAAGGGGACATGAGATAGCTTTGGCAAATAGACTTAAGGAGAATCCAAAGAGTTTTTACAAATACATTAAGGACAAAAGGGTAACTAGGGAGAGAATAGGGCCCCTCGAACATCAGCAAGGCGGCCTTTGTGAGGAGCCGCAGAAAATGGGGGAGCGTCGCTCCGAAAGCTAGTGTGCTTCCAATTAAACCTGTTGGACTATAACCTGGTGTTGTGTGATTTTTAACTTTGTACACCCCAGTCCAACACCGGCATCTCGAAATCATTGAAACGGGTAAAGGTGGATAGATCTCCAGGACCTGATCAGGTGTACCCTAGAACTCTGTGGGAAGCTAGGGAATTGATTGCTGGGCCTCTTGCTGAGATATTTGGATCATTGATAGTCACAGGTGAGGTGCCGGAAGACTGGAGGTTGTACTTACGTGGTGCCGCTGTTTAAGAATGGTGGTAAGGACAAGCCAGGGAACTATAGACCAGTGAGCCTGATGTTGGGGGTGGGCAAGTTGTTGGAAGGAATCCTGAGGGACAGAACGTACATGTATTTGGAAAGGCAATGACTGATTAGGGAGAGTCAACATGGCTTTGTGCGTGGGTAATCATGTCTCACAAACTTGATTGAGTATTTTGAGGAAGTAAAGAGGATTGATGAAGACGGGTGGTCGATGTGATCTATTTGAACTTCAGTAAGGCATTTGACAAGGTTCCCCATAGGAGGTTGATTAGCAAGGTTAGATCTCATGGAATATAGGGAGAACTGGCCATTTGGACACAGAACTGGCTCAAAGGTAGAAGACCGAGGGTGGTGGTGGAGGGTTGTTTTTCAGACTGGAGGCCTGTGACCAGTGGAGTGCCACAAGGATCGGTGCTGGGTCCTCTACCTTTTGTCATTTACATAAATGATTTGGATGCGAGCATAAGAGGTATAGTTAGTAAGTTTGCAGATGACACCAAAATTGGAGGTATTGTGGACAGCGAAGAGAGTTACCTCCGAGTACAACAGGATCTTGATCAGATGGGCCAATGAGCTAAGAAGTGGCAGATGGAGTTTAATTCACATAAATGCGAGGTGCTGCATTTTGGGAAAGCAAATCTTAGCAGGACTTATACACTTAATGGTAAAGTCCTTGGGAGTGTTGCTGAACAAAGAGACCTTGGAGTGCAGGTTCATAGCTCCTTGAAAGTGGAGTCGCAGGTAGATAGGATAGTGAAGAAGGCCTTTGGTATGCTTTCCTTTATTGGTCAAAGTATTGAGTACAGGAGTTGGGAGGTCATGTTGCAGCTGTACAGGACATTGGTTAGGTCACTGTTGGAATATTGCGTGCAATTCTGGTCTCCTTCCTATCGGAAGGATGTTGTGAAACTTGGAAGGTTTCAGAAAAGATTTACAAGGATGTTGCCAGGGTTGGAGGATTTGAGTTCTAGGGAGAGGCTGAACGGGCTGAGTTTGTTTTCCCTGGAGTGTTGGAGGCTGAGGGGTGACATTATAGAGGTTTACAAAATTATGAGGGGCATTGATAGGGTAAATAGGCAAAGTCTTTTCCCTGGTGTCAGGGAGTCCAGGGTAAATAGGCAAAGTCTTTTCCCTGGTGTCAGGGAGTCCAGAACTAGAGGCCATAGGTTTAGGCTGAGAGGGGAAAGATTTAAAAGATACCTAAGGGGCAACGTTTTCACACAGAGGGTGGTACGTGTGTGGAATGAGCTGCCAGAGGAAGTATTGGAGGCTGGTACAATTGCAACATTTAAGAGGCATTTGGATGGGTGTATGAATAGCAAGGTTTGGAGGGACATGGGCTGGGTGCTGGAAGATGGGACTAGATTTGGTTGGGATATCTGGTCGGCATGGACGGGTTGGACTGAAGGGTCTGTTTCCATGCTGTACATCTCTATGACTCTATGAGTAGGATAGAAACTGTTGCGAAACCGGCTGGTGCGTGTGTTCAGGCTTCTTTACCTTCTCCCTGATGGTAAAGGTTGTAGAAAAACATTGCCAGGGTAGGATAGATCTTTAAGACTGCTGGCGGCCTTTCCTTGACAGTGGGCCTGGTAGATGGATGCTCTAGTTGGGAGGTTGGCCTTTGTGATTGTCCGGGCTGAGTTCACCACTCTCTGTAATCATCTCCCATCTTGGATGGTACAGTTGCCATACCAGGTAGAGATACATCCAGGCAGAATGCTCTCGATGGCACACCTATGAAAGTTGGCAAATGTATTCAATGCCATGCCAAATTTCCTCAGCTGCCTGAGAAAGAAGAGATGTTGTTGGGCCTTTGTAACCAGTGCATCCACATTAAGAGTCCAAGGAAGCTTGTTTTTGATGACCACACCCAGGAGCTTGACACTTTCCAGTCATTCCACCTCTGTGCTGTGAATGTGTAGGGGGGCATGAGTAACATTCCACCGAAAGTCAATAATGAGTTCCTTGGTTTTGCTGGCATTGAGAGCTATGTTGTTCTCAGTGCACCATTTTTCCAGGTTTTCCACCTTCCCTCTGCAGTCTGTTTCGTCGCCATCTGAGATTCGACCGACTATGGTGTTGTCATCAGCAAACTTGTAAATGGCATTAGTCTGGTATCTTTAGACTGTTTTCTCTGCTTCTGGACTCCCCCACCATCAGGAGTATCCTTCCTGCATCTAACATGTCTCACCCTGTTAGAATTTTACAGGTTTCAATGAGATCTCCCTCATTCTTCTAAACCCCAGTGAATACAATCTTGACTGATTAAATGTCTCCTCATACATCAGTCCTGCCCTCCAAGGAATCAATTTGGTCACTCTTTGCTGCACTCCCTCTGGAGCAAGGACATCCTTCCTCAGAGAGGAAGATCAAACCTGACGCAATATTCCAGGTGTGCTCTTACCGAGGCCCTGTATAAATGCAGCAATCTATCCCTGCTCCTGTATTTTATTCCACCCATACAAGTGAAGTAGTCTTATCCGTACCTTTGTGATCCTATTAGGGATCATTAAAGTTTTAAAAATTAATCCGAACACCCAGTAATTAACTGACAGAGCTACATTGCAAGATTTCACATTTTTAAAAATGACAAACTTCATTGGACAAAAGTAATTAAATAAAACACCTCTACTACATTAACAATATATTGTGAAGACATATGCAATTTTTTTCAGCTCTACTTGTTCCTTCCCCTCAGAATTGCCTTTGCTTATGAAATCTTGAAGTGTGACTCACTTCTTTAGTTACCAACCCAAAGCATGTCACAGCCCTCAGAAATCACTTTGATTCCTTTTCAGTGCTGCAGCTATTTTTCAGGATAAGATTTTATGAAATTACATCCAATAGCTTTATGGACACATGAATTTCCTGTACACAGCTCACGATGGTGGATGCCTTAGCACTTTGTTTGGGTATCGACAGATACCCATAAGGACTGTTACCAACTTTTATAGATACACCATAGAAAGCATTCTGTCTGGATGCATCATGGCTTGGTACAGCAACTGCTCTACCCAGGACCATAAGAAACTACAGAAAGTTACGAACATAACCCAGACCATTATGCAAGCCAACCTTCCATCCATTGACTCCATCTACATTTCTTGATGCCTCAGAAAGGCAGCCAACATCATCAAAGACCCCTCCTACCCTGATTATAATCTCTCCCAATCTCTTCCATCAGCCAGAAGATACAAAAAGCTTAAACACACATACCAACAGCTTCTTCCCTGCTTATAAATGGACCTCTCACATTTCAAATCTAATAATGATCTTGCTTCCTTTGCGGCTTCTTTGCAGCTTAACTTTGTATTCCTCGCTCTGTTCAATCACCCTATGATCTCTGTACGTTATGATGTGCTTGTACAGCAAGCAAAATAAAACTTTTCACAATACTTAGGTGCATGTGACAACAATAAACAAATCACATCAAATTGTCTTTTCACATTTAACTGTGCAGAGTGTTTTCAGCAATATGGCTCTATGAGAACAGTGTAGCTCTCTTCTATTGACAGCAGGTTACAGCACATTTTCTGGCTGATTTTCCTACCTGAAATCCAAACACAGATAGAATCCCACTCTTATTTCACAAAATGAAAGATGAAGTTAGTGCTTCCTCCACTTCAAGTGCAAGGTTAGTTGACTATCACCTCCTGTGGTGCTTTCATTCTAGTGAGGTAAAGGGTATATTAAAATAAAGCTGCACTTCCTCTGTCTGTTCCCTAAGATGAGCTGCTTGCTTCTGTCAACAAATATACAAAGACAAATTAAACAAAGGAACCTTCTAACCAAGAATCCAGTCTGAATCACTATGGCAACCTAATATGCTTTAGATTGTTTAAAGAGAATTAAAAATGAATTATTATACCCTCAACACCACTGTTTGATTTTGTAAACCGTATTAACAATTTCTATCTTTAATTAAGCATGACAATCATCTTCCCCAGAATTTCTTTTAGATTTTTTTACAGGCATAACAATAGACACCTTTTTTCTATGAAGAAGTCCAACACTTGTTTAAGCCTTTAGTATTGCTGAATAAAGTCATATTTTGTCAAAACTTTTCAATTTGAACTCATCAGGACAAATTAACTAGAATATCGATAAAGGTGAAAATCAACATCTATACTGTATGAGACTGCAAATAGAATTGACAAATGGACTCTGATTGGTGGAGGTCCTGAGGAAGGGTCACTGAACCTGAAATATTAACTCTGATCTCTTTTCACAGATGCTGCCAGACCTGCTGAGTTTTTCCAGCAACTTCTGTTTTTGTTTCTAATTGGTGAAGTGTTGTTGGACAATGCAGCAATTAATAATGATTGACTGTTAACTGTCAGGCTTTGTTCAAATGAGGCTGATTGATTCTGTTTGGTCAGGGCAATGAATAACTGGCACATATTTTGTTAAGTTGAAACAGGTGCACAGTGTGTACAAGCACTTTCTGTTTGTAAAGAACAGAGCCCTGTGAATTTATAGATGTAAACAGGTATTGCTAAAGGTGCAGTCATCAACTGAAGCACTATAGTGTCATAAACAGATCAAGTTAACAAATGTACAAAGTTTACATCTTTATGTCCAAGCACAACATAAGGCACAATGTAAAGCAGTAACCCTATTACCAATCTGTCCAAGTTCATCTCTCATAAATGCCTGTAAAATCATGGGATTGTATCTCATTTTCACCCCATGAAAACATTTAGAGAAGCAGAAACTTGCTCATACAGTCTTGATGAGATTCAATATTTAAAACGCATCTGGATGGGTACACAAATAGGAAGGGTTTAGAGGGATATGGGCCAAGTGCTAGCAAATGGGACTAGATTAGATTGGGATATCTGGTCGGTGTGGACGAGAAGGGTCTGTTTGCGTGCTGTACATCTCCATGACTCTATGACTCTAATAATGTGCTGACCAGAGCCTGATTGCTCTTGAATGATTAACTTTATGGGGATGTATGTTTTCAAAGCTGCTCCTCAGTTTCTGCTGGTCTTCCAGATTACATGAAAATATGGTGAAAATAACATTCACTGTCCCAGTTTTAAGACACAAGTAATTCTCTGCATGTGGAACAATTTCAACTCTATTCTTCACACACAACAGCAGGATCTGTAAACTGATAGTTTGCGTTTATCAGATTGTCTTTTTATACTTAAAACTGGTAAACAAACATTAAAGACTTTTATATTGATAACAATCTGAAATACAGAATCAGTTTAAAATAATTTCCCTATCTTCATCTCTAGTTAGATAATACTTGTCATTTTTAGAGCAATTGGAATATCCAACAAAGAGCATCACTGACTGAATATTAATCTTTGCCTTTCTGGACAATTTCCAAGAAAATGGGGTCATGCTGTCCCAGGAATAGTTTCGTAGGTTGTTTGGTCTCCTCGGTGCACTCATCTGATTGGAAAACGAGAGACAATAATTAATCAGCAGTGAAATGCTGGAAAGGGCAGGAACAGCACTCCTAAATCTACAAAGATTATTACATTTTGCAGGACAAAGCTTTTGAAGTAGGACGCGGTAAACTTACAAAAGCTTTGGACTTGTAAAGTACATTCAATAGCTTTATTATTGTATTAACATCCAAAATAGCTGCACTCTCTTTGCCAGCATAACCAAACCATCCCTACCCTGGCTTTAGGACCAGTGACACTCTGAAGTGCCAATTACTGAGTTAGACAAGAAGGAGAGATATGTCCTTTTGGAGGCTAGGAGTTCCCCTGGGGCTGGTGGAAGCACAGCCTTAAGATCCATTCCCCCACTTTAACCCTTTCTCCTGGCCTCTCTAATTCAGCTGTTAACCTCTTTGTTAGAGTGTTCCAGCCAGGCTCATCCAAAGCCCAGACTTACCTCAGAGCCTGGGTTCCATGACTCTTCTTCAGTGACTAGCTCTCAATTCAGCAATGATCACCATCAAATGCTGGCACTGCTGGGACTACAGAGATACCAGCCAGTCTCTAGGTGGGACTGACTTCCTCATAATAGAAGTCCCATTCTGAATCAATGAAGGCTGTTCCCAATGTAATACATTCTGAGGTGTCTGGTTTCTGGTTTCTGGTTTCTGGGCTCTCACCTGTCTTAGGGAACGTATTTCCATGTAAAATTCATCACTAGGATAACTTGATCTACATAAAATTTGGAAACAACTTTAACCTTGAAGCTGGTGAGAACTGAACAGTTTACTCTCCTCAGCCACGTTTCATGTGAATGAACGATTTAACTTCTTTTCCAGATTGTCATGGGAAACAATGATTTGTTTGCAAAAAGAAATCATTATTTTGTTCCTGAATTTTGGATGAAATTTTAAGATCTTTGTCCTGCAGTGCCACTTATTTGATGAAAACATTTTGTGGCATTTTCACAAATAAGTAAGAACTATATTTTCTTTACTGCATATACTTACATTTACAGAGATGCAGAAGAAATAACTCAAGAGAAGAGTCTTTAGGACACCTTTGGTAATAGGATGGGAAATGTCAAAGCAGATGATTTGAGGGTAAAACAATCAAGTGGACAGAGGAACAATGAATTAGGTATGATTATCAGAGTTGAAGTAATTAAGCAGATGAGCAAGAAACAGTAGAGAAGGATGTCATTGATCAGAGTGAGGTGAAATCTTGCTAAGAATAAGGAAAATCCTTATTTTCTGGAACATAAGGAGTGAGTGGAGCTTGAAGAGATTGAGGTCTTGGAAATGAAAGCTGGGTTCATGTTTCTGTTGATCTCTTAACAAAGTTACAGTGGCCAATCAAGTAAACTCGAGCAAATTCTCAACTATAACTGCAATTTTGTAGAATGATGACACAAACAAGTGAAGAAGGCAGTCTAATACTATTTTCAAGACATTCACTGGCAGCATAGCTGCTGGTATCAGACCTCAATTTGAAGAGTGTATGGAAATGTCTGGTGGTATACAAAAGGCAGGTAATAGTTGATACCATCTGATTTACCTGGTATGACGTCCTTGCCTCACATGTGAAATCCTCAAGGAAATAATTGAAAACCAATCCTAAGTCTTAAGTTTAATAATAGGAAGGGGGTGAGTTTTGGTCTGATGTCTGTTTCACGTTTCATTGATGTTTGTGGTGAAGTAAATCAGATGATGTGTAGATTAGTGTCTAACCCTGAACCTGCCCTGCTCCATTTCTGCCAAGTTTTGTGGGTTAGAGTCATAACTTGCACTGGAACGATGGAACATTCCTTACAAAGTGACAACACTTCTGGCCTTTTAATTCCATTTTAAAAGGACGAGAAAGAATAATTTAAACTGAATGAATTTAAAAGAATGGTATAAAGAAAATACTAGGAAATCATAAATGGTCTCACTATATCTTCATTTGAATGAAATTTGCTGTCTGAAAGCTTTTATGCTTCCCTTGCTAAAGGTTAGCTGATATTTTGATCCCTGCTTATCACAGAGGCTGGTAGGTATCTTTGCTTTACATGCACCTAAGAAAAGTAATGTGTAAAATAGTGATTCATTCTGGTGTCATTATGTAGCATGTCTGAATTTTGTATCAACTACTGGCACCGAAATATGCAAATCTCAATGACAGTATTAGAAATGATAACTACAGGGCTTTCTGATTCTGGCATTTTACTGAAAAAGATAAAGGTTTGCATCTTTGAGTCTTCAGTCACCCCAGCCCATCCCAGTAATTTTAAAATTGAGATGTTGCCAATTTGACTATAAAGGCTCATCTTTTCCACAGGAAGCCAACAGTGAAGCTGTTTGCAGAAAATATCAATTGTGTTGAATGTCTCAAAGATTTGTCCTCCCAGAGGCAGAAATTTAAAGTAAGGAGTGTTCTAGTTGTATAGACTCAGTAATTCCTGACTTGAGGGCTTTGGGTATATGTTCGATGTTTGCTTGTCACGCAGATCCCTGATTAGGCAAAACTCTTTTTTTTCTGAGGATGGAAGTGAGGTAGCACACACAATGAAAGCAATGTGTGTGTGTGTGTATGTCTGTTTATGAGTATGTGTGTGCATGTCTGTTGGTGAGTGTGTGTGTGTCTGTGAGTCTGTTTTTGTGTGTGTGTCTGAGTATATGTGTGCGTGCATGCCTGTGTGTGTGTATGTCTGTGTGTGTGTCTGTGTATGTGTATGTCTGTTTGTGTGTGTGTGTTGTGTGTGCATGTGTCTGTTTGTAAGTGTGTGTGTGAGTCTGTGTGTGTGTGCGTGCATGCATTTGTGTGCGTTTGTGTGTAACCCACCTGTGTGTGTGTCTGTTTGTGCGTGTCTGTGTGTGTGTATGTCTGTTTGTGAGTCTGTTTGTGAGTGTGTGTGTGTGTGTGCATCTGTTTGTGAGCGTGTGTGTGTGTGTGAGTGTGAGTTTGAATGTGTCTGTTCATGTCTGTGCATGTGTCTGTTTGTAAGTGTGTGTGTGTGTGTGTGTGAGAGAGAGAGAGAGAGAGAGAGAGACTGTGTAAAATGGCAAAGATCCAGAACAGATTGAGTAGCTCAAAACTGAGAGGCATGGATAGGATGAATGTACTCAGTTTTTTTTCCCAGCGTTGGGGAATCGAGGACTAGGGGGCATCTGTTTAAGGTTAGCAGGGAAAGAATAAAAGGGAGTCTCAGGGGCAACTTTTTTACAGAGGGTGGATATGCAAATGGAATGAGCTGCCAGTGGATACTCTAACAACATTTGAAAGGCATTTGGGCAAATACATAGATGGGAAAGGATTAGAAGGATATGGGCCAAGTGCAGGGAAATGGGGTCAGCGTGGACGAACATTTTGGTTGGTATGGACCAGTTTGGGCCAGAGGGCCTGTCTCCATGTTGTAGGACTATATGATTCTATGAGCATCCATGAAGTGCTTTGGACTATCAGCAGCAGAATTGTATTCCAACTTCACTTATGACCTAATGACCCAGCATATCCCCCACTCTACAAGCATGGGATCAGCACTGGTTCAATAATGAGTATAGAAAAGGTGCACCATCTAAAAACGAGGTGCTAATAAGTTGAAAATATAGCATAGGACCAGTGCAAGCTAAACAGTGGAAGCAGCATGTTATGCTTTGAAAAGCTCTCCCAGACTGGACTGGACAGCTGGATGGGGTGGATAGCGAGTGAATGTGTGAAATTGGTGGGTGAAGTGAGTAGTTTTGTACAGTGGGTGAGTGATAGTTGGGAGGGTGGGTAGTCAGTTTGAGAGGATGGTCAGAGAGGTAGTTTTATTGGGAATGTGGTCGTGTGGTCAGGGATAGTTAGATCTGTCCTGGGAGTAGTCTGGGTCTGGTTGAGAACAGAGGTAACTATAAGGCTGTACATTAAGTTGGGGAAGTCTTAAAGTCAGACATGGTCATGTCTTATTCAGATGCTGGTCAGGTGTTTAGGAATAGTGGAACTGTTGGTAGTTAAGTTAGGACAAGGGTATTGGGTCAGGTCAGGTAAATAGTAGGTCTGACTAGGGGCAATCTGGTCCAATCATGGGGGTAGTTAGGTTGGAGTAGTAGTTTAGGTTTGGTTAGGGAGGTAGTCTGGTTGTTGGGGTGCAGTAGCCTCTGGTCAAAGTGTCGTCAGGTCAGGTTGAAGTCATCAGATGTGGTTAGGAGAACTCTGGTTAGGTCAGGAGGTAGTAGGATAGGACCTGTGGGGTAATTCGGAAGTCAGGGGTTAGTCAGGTCACGGAGTGAATTGGTTGTTTGGAGAGGTAGTCAGGTGGTCAGGTGGTAGGCGGATTAGGGGAAGTTAAGACATCTGTATGGACAGTTAAGTGGTCAAGAGGGGAGACCGATGATTGGGATGGGCAAGTTAGGAGAGTTTAGGGGATTATCAGATCTGGTTGGGGACTAGTTGGGTTATCTATGGTATTGTAAGTAAGTATGTTGCAGGGTAGTCAGAAAACTGGGGTGAGGGTGTTAGCAGGATGGTAGTTGGTCAAGGATATTGGATTTATCCAGATAATAGAGTAGTTTTTAATTTATAGCTGTGTAATCACCTAACTGACAAGGTACTTTATGCAGATCCATTCCAAGTCTACGACTTAATCTTAGAATTTGAGATGCCATTGATTGGAAAGTTTGGAAACCTTTTTTGCCACCGAGCCAGAGAAAACCCACTCACACTCGGGTCTACTGGGAGTATGTATGTAAAGATATGCACCAGATTTTAGAGTCAGTTTCTTTACAGAATCCTTCCAGAACACTGCATGTACTTTTCACCAGATTCAATGTGATCTTCATAAATAGGAAATGGACTCTTATGGTAACTCTAGTCAGAACGGTTCTGTTTTGTGTGTTTTATGATTTTAAAAATATTTTAAAAGATGCCAACACTTCGGTTGTTCACTTTTTTTTAAAGAAACCAAAAATGCCTAAATTTAAGTCATAAGTATATATCATCAAAATCCTGCATTTCAAGACTTATTATTACAGTTTTTTTCAAGTATGAAAATTAATAGGTTTCTGACAAAGCCACCACCCAAGTAGTCAATGTGCTAGCTTGAATTTTCTGGCTTTGTGGAAAGGACACCGTTGTTTGACACACAATTCTCAGATACTGTACATAGTCAGCCCTTGCACAAAAACAAATGACCAGGTTATATTCAATTACCAGAAATTAAATGAAAAATATTTAGTTCTGAGGCACAAAATTGGTTCCAGGCCTGGGAAACCTGACTGCCTGTGGTTTAAAATAGGAGACTGTAAAATGAATACTGTAGCTCCTGCTGCTGACCAGAAAGTTGCTGGGGACAGTTGTGCCTATGTGTCTGACACGCTTTCAGCCATTGGCTCATGCACAAGTGTTCCTAACAGCTTTGCAGTTAGTGGCAGGAGTTCAGAACATGGAGACTGCAGCAAGTTTATTTTGTTACAGCATTAAGTCTACACACAATGTCAAATTTCCACAGACCCTTGTCATTGAATCTGCATTGGTCCCTGTGCCAGATGCCTGCCAAGGAAAGAATTGCACTCCGTCTTTTCCCATAAGTTCCATTGCTGAGATGCCCACAGGCCTGTCCTTCCCCAGTTATACACACCGGGCAACAATGGCAGACATTGTGCACATTACCATAGGTTTTTTTGTGCAAGAGAATAAACTGTTTCTATTTATGTTCCATCTTAATGCAGAAAGTTCCTATGACTCCAGTTAGCTTGGTTGATAGATTATGTCACTTCCTATCTAAGAGTCGTAGCTTCAACCCCACACTGGGTAAGGGAATTTGAAATGTGATTTTTACCAAAAAAGGTGTCTTACACTAAGTATTGCAATCATTCCTCATCTGAGGTCATTGGAAGCTGGGAATCTCAATTACTGAACTTTGCTGATTGAGTATTTTCATAATTTTCTCAATTATTAGAAATATGTTTCACGTTTGGGACAATTGATACATGATACAAGAGCATGCACTCTCCACCCCCGAGGCTCCCAGCCTCATTCCTGATGAAGGGCTGTTGCCCGAAACATCAATTTTCCTGCTCCTCGGATGCTGCCTGACCTGCTGTGCTTTTCCAGCACCACACTCTCGACTCTAATTTCCAGCATCTGCAGTCCTCAGTTTCATCTATAAGAACACGCAGTTGACTGAGAAGTTTGTAGGCCTAAAAAATGGTTTCTGTCCAGTCAACTTGTTCACTTTAATTGAAGAAGCTGACTCGGACACAGAGAGAGAGAGAGAGAGACAACTGCACATGTGCAGGAAGAGTTACCCTTAGTGTTGTGACTCAGACAAACACAGTGTAAATTGAAGGCAAGCAGCCTTATTATAATATTTAAATTATAAATGCACTTCCCATGAGCAGGTCACCTTCCTCCCCCTGACTTAGAATTCCCTCTCCTGAGTGGGTTCAGCTCCTACTGCAGATTTTAGATATTTTAATCGCTGAGGTGAAACGAACCCACCATTTTCATCAACTGCAAATGAGCTCAGTGTTTCTGACTGCACAGCTATTTATTCAAACATGTTTGAAACCTTTTTGCATTTCATCTGCTGCCACAAGGGACTGCAGGGGTCTTTACAAAATGATCAGTCATTTGAATTTTTATAATTTACCAGCTCGAGCAGTCTAAAAGAAGCCTCACATTTACTAACCACTCACCAGTGGTGGTTCATACTTTCAATATGAAAGTCATTGCTAGAGAGACTCCAGAGACCACAGTCTCTATGTTCTTTAGCAACGTCTGAATATGTTGCCAAACAGATTATTACTGTTTTGTTTTCGCTGCTGCCAAACATCAAAGATGTCTGCTAGGCATTCCAAATAATAGTTTTCTTTGTGATGAAATTTAACTCTGGGAAAGGGACCGAGGAATTGAAATTGTTTAGAAGGAGGAAGGTCATAAATGGTTTTAAAAATATTTTCCCATTGCTCTATAAGCCTTCCTGAACATCCTTCCTACCACCTCACCAATGCACCCACCACACCTCCACATACCACCCCTGATCTGCCCCACCAGAATTCCAAACTGGATTTTCAGTTCCTGGGTGTGTAGAGGAATGGGGTTAATTGCAGGTTGGATTTGAAAATTCACTTCCTGGAGTGGGACACTGGAAATTGCAGTCTTGAGGGCAATGTTAAATTTTCAAAGGACCTGGAATGGGGAGGGAACTTTAGCTCTTTGAGCATATTGTTAAGGGGCTTGTCTGGAGCAGAATGGGATTCTCCACATATTGATCTTAACAGCATAGTAAACTTTCAGATGCAACTGTTGGGGGCACTGCGGAGCAAAAGAAAGTTTATTTCTATCAGTGTCTTTTTTAAATGAAACTTGAAGGGTCACCCAGCACCAGGTCAAGCACTGTAGCTCGATTTGTTGTCCAAGTCCACTTTGTATGGTTTTTATCTGCCTGGTCCTTTCATAAGTTGGTTACTGTCCCCTGGGAACATAGCTGCCATCTTTTTTTTCCATTGGTGCCACTTGGGCAACATCAACATCCAGAATATGCTCAGTCCTGTGACATGTGACAATTCCATTTCCTACACAATCCATTTACATTTCAAAACAGTATTGCAAGAGTGACACTCTTCATCTTGTGTGGGGATTTCTCCAAGATCCAGGTTCCCAACTCCAGCCCACCGTAAATATACCTCAGTTCTCTGTCTGTGGTGACTAACTCTGCACGTTGCTATTGTTAGTGTTTTGTTGCATTGCTATGAAAGACATTGTGCCACTTGCGTAGTACATCATTCAGCCGACTAGCAAAATTTCATTAAAGGAATTAAGATGCGGGTGCAGGCTGCAAACTTCAGATCAGTACCACCACTGAGGACAAGTCTTCGGAAAACTGGACATCCTCTGAGTGAGGTAGATGGTACTCGTGGTCTTTTCTCAATGTCACATGTTATGAAAGGGCTCTAATGCTGGCGTATTGTGTGTGCTGCATAACCTTCCCAACTCGCCAGATTATTGTTGTTATCATTGATCATCCCTGAGAAGGTGGTTGGGAGCTGTCTTTTGAACTACTGCTGTTCATTTAGGTAGGTCCACAATGCCATCAAAGAGTCAGTTCCAGAATTTCGATGCAGTGACAGTGAAGGAACAGTGAAATATTTCCAAGTTATGATGGTGAATGACTTGGAGAGGAACTTGCAGGTGGTGTTGTTCCTATGTATCTGCTGCCTTGTCATGGTAATGTGTGTTCGGATGGTGCTGTTTAAGGAATTTTGGTGAATTTCTGCAGTGCATCTTGTAGATAGTAAACGCTGCTATTACTGAGTGTCGGTGGTGGAAGGAGTGGATGTTTGCGTATGTGGTGCCAATCAAGAAGGCTGCTTTGTCCAGGATGGTATCAAGCTTCTTGAGTGTTGTTGGATCTGCACTCACCCAGTGAAGTGGAGCGTATTCCATCACACCTCTTACTTGTGCCTTGTAGATAGTGGACAGACTTTTGGGAGTCAGGAGTGAGTTATTTGCTGCAATATTCTTAGCCTCTGGCCTGCTCCTGTCAACACTATAATTATGTGGTGAGTCCAGTTCAGTTTGTTTCAAATATTCTGGAGATCAGAACCAGGAGTCACAGTATCAGGATATGAGGTAAACTATTTAGGAATGACATGAAGAGAAATATCTCTACTAGAGAATGGTGAGCCTGTGAAATTCATGACCACAGAAAGCAGTCAAGGACAAAACATTGTCTGAATTCAAGAAGGAGTTGGACATAGCACTTGGAGCTATAGGGATCAAAGTATTTGGAGGATAACCTGGAACAGATTATTGAGTTGGATGATCAGCTATGATCATAGTGAATGGTACAGCAGGCTCAAAGGGCCAAATGGCCTACTCCTTCCCTCATTTTCTACGTTTTTATGTTTCTGGTCAGATAACCTCCAGGATGTTGATGGAGGGAAATTCAAAGATGGTGATGCTAGTGAATGCCAAGTCATGATAGTTATATTCTCTCTTGTTGGAGATAGTTATTGCTTGGCATTTGTGTGACATGAATGTTACTTGCTACTTGTCGACACAAACCTGGACATTGTTTAGATTTGCTTTATTTGGATATAGACTGCTTGAGTCTCTGAGCAGTCACAAACATTGCTAAACTTAGTGGAATATTCAGCAAATATCCCCACTTCTGGTCTTATGATGGAGGGAAGGGCTTTGGTGAAGCAGATGAAGATGGTTGGGCCTACGACACTATTCTGAGGAACTCCTGAAAAGATCTCTTAGAGCTGGCATGACTGACTGACAACAAGCATCACCATCTTCCTATGTACCAGGTTTGATTCTAACCAGTAGTCAGATCAACCCTGTCCCTCCCTAGATTCCCATTGATTAGTTTTCCTTTGATGCCACACTCAGTCCAATATGGACTTTAAATAAAAGGTGTTCTCATGTCTCTTCTGGAATTTTTTGTCCATATTTGAATCAAGGAAGTCAAGAGCTGAGTGGTCCTGGCAGAACCTAAATTGGACGTCACTGAGCAGGCTATTGCTGCGCAGATGCTGTTTGATAGCACAGTTGATGACATCTCCCATCATTTTGCTGGTGATCGAGAGTAGATTGATGGGGCAGTAAATAGGTGGGTTGAATTTGTCCTTCTTTTTGTGTACAGGACATTGGGTAAATGTCAGTGTTGTAACTGTACTGGAACAGCTTGGCTAGGGTTGCAGCTATTTGTGGAGCACAAGTCTTCAGTTCTATTGCTGGTGGGTTGTCAGGGCCCATAGCCTTTGCAGGAACCAGTGCTTTCAGCTGTTCCTTGATACTATGTTCGGTGAATTAAATTGGCTGGAGGCTGGCATCTGTGATTCTGGGACCTCTGGAAGAGGATGAGATGGATCATCCACTCAGCACTTCTGGCTGGAAAGTCTTACAAGTGCTTTATTTTTTCAACAAATGTGCGAGGCTCATTCGTCATTAAGAATGGGGATATTTGCAAAGCCTCCTCCCAGTGAGTTGTTTAATTGTCCACCACCATTCATGACCAGATGGCAAGATTGCAGAACTTAGATCTGATCCACACTTTCTGTTTTTATGATGGTCAGTTTGCTGAGCAAACTGTGGAGGGATTGGTTCATTAAAACGTCACAAGAGGCTGGTGCTCCATTTGTACATGTACTAATACATGAAAACAACATTAGTACAGGTAAGCTCCATCTGTTCCCTTTCATTATTTTACCTCAATATTAGGAGAAGCGCTAAATGAATATTTTTTGTCTGTAATTCACACTGGAAAAAGTCAATGTTATTGAGGAGAATACAAAACTGAAATACAGGCTACTAGACTAAGCTACTAGACTAGGTGGGATTGAGGTTCTCCAAGAGGAGGTATCAGCAATTCTGAAAAGTGCAAAAATATAAGTCCCCTGGAATGGATGGGATTTATCCTAGGATTCTGTGGGAAGCCAGGGAGGAGATTGCAGAGCCTTAGGCTTTGATCTTTATATCGTCATTGTCTACAGGAATAGTACCAGAAGACTGGAGGATAGCAAATGTTGTCCCCTTGTTCAAGCAGGGGAGTAGAGACAACCCTGGTAATTATGTACCAGTGAGCCTTACCTTGGTTATGGGGAAAGTGTTGGAAAAGGTTATAAGAGATAGGATTCATAATCATCTGGAAAGGAATAAATTGATTAGGAATAGTCAACATGGTTTTGTGAAGAGTAGGTCATGCCTCACAAACCTTACTGAGTTCTTTGAGAAGATGACCAAACAGGTGGATGAGGGTAAAGCACTTGATGTGGTGTATATGGATTTCAGTAAGGCATTTGATAAGGTCCCCCACGGTAGGCTATTGAGGGTGATTTGGCTGTTTGGATCAGAAATTGACTTGCTGAAAGAAGACAGAGGGTGGTGGTTGATGGGAAATGTTCAACCTGGAGTTCAGTTACTAGTGGTGTACCACAAGAATCTGTTTGGGGTCCACTGCTGTTTGTTATTTTTATAAATGACCTGGATGAGGGCATAGAAGGATGGGTTAGTTAGTAAATTTGCAGATGACACTAAGGTCGATGAAGTTGTGGACAGTGCTGAAGATATTGCATGTTACAGAGTGACATAAATAAGCTGCAGAGCTGGGCTGAGAGGAGGCAAATGGTGTTTAATGTGGAAAAGTGTGAGGTGATTCACTTTGGAATAAAGAGTACTGGGCTAATGGTAAGATTCTTGGCACTGTAGATGAGCAGAGAGATCTCAGTGTCCATGGACATAGATCCCTGAAAATTGCCACCCAGGTTGATAGAGTTATTAAGAAGGCATATAGTGTGTTAGCTTTTATTGGTAGAGGGATTGAGTTTCAGAGCCATGAGGTTATGCTGCAGCTATACAAAACTCTGATGCGGTTACACTTGGAGTATTGCGTATAGTTTTGATCACCGCATTATATGAATGATGTGGAAGCTTTGGAAAGGGTTCAGAGGAGATTTGCTAGGATGTAGCCTGTTATTGAGGGAAGGTCTTATAAAGAAAGGCTGAGGGACTTGAGTCTGTTTTCATTTGAGAGAAAAAGGCTGAGAAGTGACTTAACTGAGACTTATAAGATAATCAGAGAGTTAGATAGGGTGGACAGTGAGAGCATTTTTCCTCGGATGATGCTAGCTAGCACAAGGACTCATAGTTTTAAATTGAGGGGTGAAAGATTTTGGACAGATGTCAGAGTGATTTTCTTTACTTAGGGCAATAGGACTGTGGAATACCCTGCCTGCAACAGTAGACATGCCAACTTTAAGGACATTTAATTGGCCATTGACTAAACATATGGATTAAAATGGAATAGTGTGGGATAGATAGGCTTCAGACTGGTTCCACAGATTGGCACAACATTGAGGGCCGAACGGCCTGTACTGCGTTGTCATGTTCTATGTTTTATGTTAAGAATGGCAGACTGCCTTTAAGAGGAGCAGTTTGGCTGCACTTAGAAATGAGTAAAAACTGCTTGGCGCAGGAGATCGGTGAGGCAGCTAGCAGGACGTACACCATTCAGACTGACATTACCATTAGGTCAAACATGAGGCACCACTAAATTTACATTTTGCCTAACTCAATGGCAATAGGCAGTCTGCCATCCAGAATCCTCACACTCTAAAACTAGCCATAACCAGCTTTTAGTGTGACCACCAGTTATAGCTTAATTTATAGTTTAAACTGTTACACAGAGTGAAACATTTCCCCTGTTAAATTTTAGTAAAAAGATGGGGTTACCAGTGCAGTAGTAGGAGGTTCCACAAATCATGGTGTATAAATTAACCTGGCATTTAAGATGGCCCCATTTTTACAGCCCAAACATGCTTTGCATATACACAGCCTATAAGCCCATAGCTAAATTGCCGATAGTTTTATGGGATGTGTAGGTTCAGTGGATTAGTCATGGGAAATACAGGGATGTAGACATAGAGTAGGAGGTGTGTCTGGGTGGGATGCTCTTTGGCAGGTCAGTATGGACTCAATGGGCCAAATGTCCTGCTTCCACACTCTAGGGATTCTATGAAATCATGTAGGCACTCACAGAATGAGCAGTCATCAATTCAAAGTTACATTAAGCCACCACTAAACTGCCGATAGAATTACCAACAGGGAGGATTTCTCAGCTGCCCAGTGTGGCTACAGTGCCCATTTCTGTCATGTGATTATAAATTTGTTAGCCACTTAAGAAGTGAAAACTTATGAAAACTCACCGAATGATGAGCCATTGTTGATATTCTCAATGATGAATGGCGTCCAGAAAAACAGTTATCTAGATTGATATATTTACAAAGACACAAGGTCACTGGCCCTTTCCTTGAGACAGTGGGAGAAAGAATATAACTCTCATGTTATCTGTGCTGGTTAAGCTATTAAAAATGATACATCCCAGTCACAAGCAAAGTTCAGTTTTGACATTTCCCCTTTATTGGTAATAAACTTCTTCCGCTGTTTGTTGCAATTATTTGTAGATAATGCTATTTTTAACTGAAGTCTTTCTATTTCTCAGCTTTTAAGAGCATGTTTTATCTCTTTATATGAAAATTAACCACACTTTTGTGAAGCAATCAAGGAAGTCATTTCGACCTAACCCAACTCATGGAAAGCTGATGTGATGAGATTGACCATGATCCTTTACATAATGCTGGGACTGAGTTGGATGATGAGCTACAATCAAACAAATTGGCAGGGCAGGTTTGAAGGGCCAAATGGCCTACTCCTGCTCCTGTTTTTTATGCTTCTATGCTATTTTCCCAAGAGTGCGAGGTGATTCTGTTTGCCCCACTTGCCCAGCAGGATCTTTGCATGAAGATTATTCACAATATAGAAGAAGCTGTAAAAGGTAAAATCCTGTTATATCTCAACTTTTGATGAGGGGTGCTGCTGGCGCATAATTATACCCTTCCTGTTCCTTCTGAGGCCATTTTGTGTCTGCCTTGCAAAGCCCTTTAGCTTCTATTGCCTTTGCCCTCAGAAATGAGCTGAAAAATATTTACATCCCACTGTGTTTATTGTTGTATCAATCATGTTTTTTGTTTATTTTTCATTTCAAGAACACTCATAAAAAAATCAAAAGTGTACTTGCAGCTCAACTTCAGAATTGGTTGGCTGACAGAAGGCCTACTCCTGGTTGTAGATGGAAAGCATTCTGCCTGGTGGTCAGTGTTGAGTGGTGTCCCACAGGGCTCTATTCTTGGGCCTCTGCTCTTCGTAGTTTTTATAAATGACTTGGATGAGGAGGTTGAGGGGTGGGTTAGTAAATTTGCAGATGACACAAAGGTTAGAGGTGCCATTGATAGTATCAAGGGCTGTTGCGGGCTGCAGTGTGACATTGACAGGATGCAGAGCTGGGCTGAGAAATGGCAAATGGAGTTCAACCTGGATAAGTGCGAAGTGATGCATTTTGGAAGGTCAAACTTGAATGCTGAATATAGGATTAGAGACAGGATTCTTGGCAGTGTGGAGGAACAGAGGGATTTTGGTGTTCAAGTGCATCGATCCCTCAAAGTTGCCATCCAAGTGGATAGGGTTGTAAAGAAAGCATATGACGTTTTGGCTTTCATTAACAGGAGGATCGAGTTTAAGAGCTGCGAGGTTTTGCTACAGCTCTACGAGTCCTTGATGAGACCACACTTGGAATATTGTGTCCAGTTCTGATTGCCCTACTATAGGAAAGATACAGAGGCTTTGGAAAGGGTGCAAAGAAGGTTTACCAGGATGCTGCCTGGACTGGAGGAAAGGCTGACTAAGCTTGGACCTTTCTCTCTGGAGAGAAGGAGGAAGAGAGGTGACCTGATCGAAGGTTTACCAGGATGATGCCTGAACCGGAGGGCTTGCCTTATGAAGAGAGGTTGACTAAGCTCGGACTTTTCTCTTGGTAGGTGACCTGATCGAGGTATACATGATAATGAGAGGCATGGATAGAATCAATAGCCAGAGACTTCCAGGACAGGATTGATTGGCACAAGGGGTCATAGTTTTAAGATATTAGGAGAAAGGTATAGATGGGGCGTCAGAGGGAGGTTCTTTATGCTGTGAACGCATGGAATGCGTTGCCAGCGGTGGTGGTGGAAGCAGAGTTATTAGGAGATCTAAGCGATTGCTGGACATGCACATGCAGTGAATTGAGGGGTGCGTAGGTTAAGTTATTTTATTTTATGTTAGGATTAATCCTCGGCAAAACATCGTGGGCCAAAGGGCCTGTTCTGTGCTGTACTTTTCTATATTCTATATTCTAACTTGTCGGTTATCTGCTTTAGAGAGAAAAACAAAATGACCATTCACCCAGCTTCTACTTTGTAGTTGAGGTTCACATTGAACTAAGGTTGATCTAAAATTAACCTGAATGTTCCCTGCATAGACAAGGTCTTTTTCCTTGGGTGGGGGAATCCAGAACTAGGTTTAAGGTGAGGGGAAAGATTTAAAAGAGACCCAAGGGGCAACTTTTTCACACAGAGGGGGGTGCGTGTATGGAATGAGCTGCCAGAGGAAGTGGTGGAGGCTGGTACAATTACAGCATTTAAAAGGCATCTGGATGGGTATATGAACAGGAAGGGTTTGGAGGGATGTGGGCCAACTGGTGGAATATGGGACTAGAGTAGTTTAGGATATCTGGTCAGAACAAATGAGTTGGACTGAGAGGTCTGTTTCTGTGTAGTACATCTTAATGACTCCATACCTTGAATTCTCAGGCTGTGTTGAAGGTTGGTGAGGATTTGAATCAGAATATTATATTCACTTGATTTCAGTAAGCCTTTCTAGGCTTTCTTGCAAAGTTATATACTATTCATTTTCTAGATGAAGTAAGAGGGTAGATCATATTACATGCTGCTGTATTTCAACTTTCTTGGATAGACATCAGTGTTTTCAATCATTTTGATAACTGGTAGCTGTATCCACCCCAATAAGATGAACAACTGTCATTCTGAATGGCGTTGATCTTAATTCATACATGTTGTAAAGATTCTGAGACCACGCAAAACGATTGTCAAACCGAGGCAAACCTGATTTCCCTGGTGCTTTTGCTGATAGATTCAAACCGAACGCTTATCCTTGGCAGCTGTATTTGTCAGAAAGTTTCAATGCACCTCAGAAAAGAACATATTCTGCCTGAGGAACTTCAAAGGGAAACCGGAGATGAGATGGGCACAGTCCATCATTCTGCACCACCCGTCTCTCTCTCTAATTAATTTAACATCTTACACCCGCAGTGCTTATTTCTTGCTTCACCTTTCAAGACTGTCACTCATGAAAATGTGATTTGAGACATCAGACTTCAGAAGCGTCATTTGTCCACGATATCTCACATCTATAACGTAAAATATTGTGACTGGGAATGTTGAAATATAAGACATGGTGTGGAGGTGCCAATGTTGGGGTGGACAAAGTTAAAAATCACACACACCAGGTTATAGTCCCAACAACTCGTTCTCCTGTAGTGCAGTTGTATTGTCCTTACCTCTGGGCCAGAAGATTCAGGTTCAAGTCCCACCTGCTCCAAAAGTGTGTTATAAAATCCCTGTGCAGGTTGATTAAAAATTTTTTTAAAATCCCAGTGACTAAATATGCATGAAGTGAAGACAGCAAAAACTGTCAATCGGAAACATTGTAAGAAAATTAAGCAGTCAAAAAGCACAATAGCTTTCAAAGACACAATCAACAAGAACCATAGAACTGACCAATGAAAATATGATTGAATCCCTCAAGGAATGTTCATCTTACCAGTTCAAGGAGCTTAAGAAAGCTCGGCTACCTTCTCGCATAGGAGCTGAAGAAGGATGTGAAAACAAGCAGCAACACAGAAAAATTGAAAATAGGTCAGCATTGTTAACTAAATATAATGCAAGCAATCTAAAATGCCAGAATAAATTCCAAGCTTTCAGTCATTTCTAAAACAAGTCAAGCAAAGTCACTCTCCATGGTTGGAAGTTGGAGTTAAAAATGCAGCAAGTTATTACTTGCATTGCTATGACATGTTTCTGGGTCTAACCAGATAAAATGAAAGGCACTGGAGTCCTACCATCATCTGTATAATGTCGAGTGTACCATTGGAAATATGCAGTCAAAGTAGTGTAGGTATGTTCAATCCACCTGTTCAGGTAGCTAATGCTATATTGGGGTAGATAGCACTTAAACCCAGACATTCTGGCCCAGAGGAGGGGATATTACCACTTGGCTACCAAGCACTCTTAATTGAAAGTTGACCTCCCCAACATCATGACAGCATTTGAACCTACCTTACCAGCCATTAACCAGGATCTGAGGAGGCCTAGCCGAGTGACATTAGCTAAGTGCCACCACATCCCCCTATCAAAGTAGCAGACCCTGATCATTAAATGCTGGCACAGTTCCTGGTTAAAATCCTTGGGTTTTCCAATTGCCTGCTCCATGCAGTGTTAACCAAGGCATTACTCTTAAATCTTTTCCATAGACAAACAATGTAATAAAGGCATAGAAGTGATCAAATTTAAATTCAGTTGCCTTTTACTGTTAGAGATCTCTTTACCAATGCTTTCCACTGAAAACCTGACCCTTTCAAAGATTTTGAGATGATGGGCCTTCAGTCTCCCAGTTGAATGAAAGACTACAACTCCTGGCATACACTAGTCTAACTTCATGCAAACAATCTGTACATTATAAACCCAAAAGTACAATTATAGTTGCTTTCCTGCTTGTTTAGTAATAGCCATCATATTTTGGATGTGGGAATACCATTGGGAGCAAGATTCACCATTCAGTGAACTGTTTTCACACTTCTCCACTCACTCCTCCTGCTTTAGTATGGAAAAATCCAGAAAATACATTATCAAGGTCAGTGAACACTTGGTAAGCAATTGTGACATTTTTTTGAAACGCGTAAAACTTCAAAACAAAATAAAGCAGATGATTGGAATTTTACCTGAGGTAACTTTGACACGACCAGACCAGGAATATCCTCACAGGACGACATGAACTATGAGATTTTTATAGCTCATCTGGTCCTCTTCCATTTTATTTTTAGCTCCAATTTAAAAATAACCAGCAGCAAAGTTTTAGACTTAAATTTGATGAATGTTAGTTTATTACTCAATGATTGCTACATATGACAAAATAAGAAAAGGATAGTTATCAGATAAAATATTGACATAAGGCTCAAAAGTATATAAGAAAAACTAATAGAATGTTATTATCTATCTCAAAGAGAATTGAATGCAAAAGTAGGGAAGTTAATATTCAGTTATAAAGGACAGGTTCTGGGGTACTGTGCACAGTATTGGTAATCATATTTAAGGATTGATGTAAATTCACTGGACGAAAGTGCATGCTGCAGATGCTGGAGATCTGAGTTAAGATTAGGGTGGTGCTGGAAAAGCACAGCAGGTCAGGCAGCATCCGAGGAGCAGGAAAATTGACGTTTCGGGCTTCCTGATGAAGGGCTATTGCCCGAAACATCAATTTTCCTGCTCCTCGGATACTGTCTGACCCGTTGTGCTTTTCTAGCACCACTCTAATCATAAATTCCCTGAAGGCAGTTCAGAGAAGATTAACTTGACTAATGCCTAGAATGAGTGAGTTGAGTTCTGAGGAAAGGTAGGAGAGACCACACTTATATCCATTGGGGTTTGGAAGAGTAAGAGGTAATCTATTTGAAAAATAGGAGATTCTGAGCAGTGTCGAAAGGATAGATGTGGAGAGAATGTTAACACGATGAGAAGAATCAAGAACAAGAGATCACTGCTTAAGAATTAGGTGTTGCTCATTTAGAACAGAGATGACCAACCTTTTTCCCTCAGAGGGTGGTGAGATTTTGGAATTATGTTCCTGAAATGGTGGTGGAAGTAGAATTCCTTGATTACTTTTAAAGCAGAGGTAAACAGAATCTTATTAAGCGAGGGGGTGAAAGGTTATTGGGGTAGAAAGAAAGGTGGATTTGAAGTTAAAATCAGATCAGCCATAATCTTATCGATTCATGGAACAGAATTGAGAGGCTGAATGACCGTCTCTTGCTCCCTGTCCATATGTTGGGTAAAAGTTACTTATAAAGATGCAAGTAAGATCAGTTAAGTATTGTTACAGACCTGTTAATTGCTTTAGGATTTTGTTTTCTGAAACTGAACTGATTGGAAAACTTGAAGTCAAGTTCAGAAAGGTGTGACGGCTCCTGTGGTTGAATGGCTGGAGGTTGTTTAAACAGGTGGTATGGTAGGCTTTGAGAAAAACAGAAGTTTCTTGACCTTCACCAGTTTGTGGTTAGGCACTTACAAATTGCCTGGACTTGTTCCCATGAACTGTATTAAATTTCTGCAACATTTTCCCCTGAGCTCTCTTTCGATTAGAAATCTCTTCCTGATGTTGTCTCAGAATCCTTCTTGGTGTTCTGTTTTAAAATGGTGTCTTCTACTGTAGTGATTGGAACCAGGTGGAGTTCATTGACTATGAGATTCTTGATTGGTAAAAACATACAACACAGAACAGTACAACACAGTACAGGCCCTTTGGTCCTCGATGTTGTGCAGATCTTTTATCCTACTCTAAGAACAAACTAACCTATGTAGCCTTCATTTTATTATTATCCACGTGCCTATCTAAGAGTCACTTAAATGTCCTTAATGTTTGAATCTACTACCATTGCTGGCAGTGCATTCCATGCACCCACCACTCTTTTAGTAAAGAACTAACCTCTCACATCTCCCATAAACCTTCCTCCAATCACCTTAAGATTATGCCCCCTTGTGATAGCTACTTCCACTATGGGAAAAAGTCTCTGGTTATCCACTCTAAAATGCCTCTCATCATCTTGTATACCTCGATCAAGTCACCTCTCATCCTTTTTCACTCCAGTGAGAAAAGCTGTAGCTCCTTCAACCTTTCCTCATAAGACATGTCCTCCAGTCCAGATGACATCCTGGTAAATCTCCTCTGCACCCTCTCTAGAGTTTCCACATCCTTACTATAATGAGGTGACCAGAACTGAACACAATATTCCAAGTCTAATCTAACCAGATCTCTGTAGAGCTGTAGCATAACCCTTGCGGTGCTTAAACTCAAGCCCCTGCTAATGAAAGTTAACACACCATATGCCTTCTTAACAACCCTATCAACTTGGGTGGCAACTTTGAGGGATCTATAGATATAGATCCCAAGATCCCTCTGTTCCTTCACATTACCAAGAATCTTGCCTTTAACCCTGTACTCTGCATTCAATTGACCTTCCAGAGTGAATCACTTCACACTTTTCCAGGTTGAACTCCATCCGAAACTTCTTAGCCTAGCTCTGCATCCCGTCAATGTCCCATTGCAACCTACAACAGCCCTCCACACTATCCATAACTTCACCAACCTTCGTGTCATTGGCAAACTTACTAACCTACCCTTCCACTTCTTCATCCAACTCATTTATAAAAATCACAAACAGCAGAAGTCCCAGAACAGATCCTTGCGGAACACCACTGGTCACTGAGCTCCAGGCTGAATACTTTCTGACTACTACCACCTCTATCTTCTATGGGCCAGCAAATTCTATATCCAGACAAATTTCTCTGTATCCTATGCTTCCTTACTTTCTGAATGAGCCTACCACGGGGAACCTTATCAAACCTTGATAAAATCCAAATACGCCATATCCATTGCTCTCCCTTCATCAATATGTTTTCTCACATCCTCAAATAATTTAATAAAATTTGTGAGGCATAACCTGCCGCTCACAAAGCCATACTGACCATCTTTAATCAAACTATGTTTTTCCAAATAATCATAAATCCTGTCTCTCAGAATCCTCTCCAATAATTTGCCCACCACCAACGTAAGACTAACTGATCTGTAATTCCCAGGGTTATCCCTATTCCCTTTCTTGAACAAAGGAATAACATTTGCCACCCTCCAATCATCTGGCATTACACCGGTGGACAGTGTGGATGCAAAGATCATTGCCAAAGGCACAGCAATCTCTTCCCTCGCTTCCTTTAGTAGCCTTGGGTATATCCCATCTGGCCCAAGGGACTTGTCGATCCTCAGGTTATTAAAAATTTCCTGCACATCCTCCTTCTTACTATCAACCTGTTTGAGTGTATCAGACTGTTTCACACTGTCCTCACAAACGTCAATATCCCTCTCACTAGTGAATACTGAAGCAGAGTATTCATTAAGGACCTCCCCTTCATCCTCCGACTCCAGGCATAAGTTCCCTCCACTATCCCTGATAATGGCCATAACCTCATTCTGACCATCCTCTTGTTTCTTACATAAGTGTAGAACGCCTTGGAGGTTTTCTTAATCCAATCTGCCAAGTTTTTTTTCATGCCCCCTTCTAGCTCTTCTATGTCCATTCTTCGGTTCCTTTCTGGCTACCTTGTAACCCTCTGGAGCCCTGTCTGACCCCTGCTTCCTCTCCCTTATGTCAGCTTCCTTCTTCCTCTTGACTAGGTGTTCTACAACTCTTGCCATCCAAGGTTCCTTCACCCTACTATCCCTTCCTTGCCTCAGACAAACCTATCCAGCACTCATAGCAAGAGCTCCCCAAACAACCTCTACATTTCCCTGAGAATATCTGTTCCCAAATATGCTGCACAGTTAAGCTGGGCCAATTAGGGAGCCCTGGCCAACAAACCTAAACAGGAGAGTCAGAGAGTCTCCGAACTACCAAGACTGACTCTGAGCTGGCTGGCTACAGCCAGTGTACTGTGAACACTCAAATAAAAGATGACTTGGTGATAGGACACCAGTCTCTGTGCAGTTATTTCAGTGACAATGGGAGAAAACAGTACATGCCTGAAGAACGTTCACTTGCAACAGTCATCTTATAGTTGGGGTAAGCATTTCTGGCATCATGTTGTTATTTAGGAAGCTTGACTCACTCAATCCTGCCATCAAAGTACGGGCCGACTATGTGGAAACAACGTGATATCTTTTTCAGGCAAATGACATTGGGGCGGATGAAAAGCAATGAGTAATCCTTCTGACTGTTTGTGGACCCACAGCATTTTCAGTTATTAGGTGCTTAACTTTTCCAGATATAACAACCTTCCAACAGTTGACAGATTTGGTTAACCAATATTACGACCCCAAACCTCCTCCAATTCTAAGACACTATCAATTTTCTTTGTTTGAGAATCCGGGAAATCCATATCAGCTGGAGTCAGCTATTACGAGGGGGCATAGCTTTAAATTAAGGGGTGGTAGGTATAGGACAGATGTTAGGGGTAGATTCTTTATTCAGCGAGTCGTGAGTTCATGGAATGCCCTGCCAGTAGCAGTGGTGGACTCTCCCTCTTTATGGGCATTTAAACGGGCATTGGATAGGCATATGAGGGATAGTGGGCTAGTGTAGGTTAGGTGGGCTTGGATCGGCGCAACATCGAGGGCCAAAGGGCCTGTACTGCGCTGTATTTTTCTATGTTTTATGTTCTATGTTCTATATTTTCGACAAGGTTGAGACAACTGGCAGAGGCATGTGATTTTGGGTTAACTTTGAATGAGATGCTGAGAGACCATACGTGGGATCAATGACATAACTGGATCTGGGTGGGAGAGGATGAATCGGAAGCAGGAACGTTGATGCCGGCCAAATGTTTCCTCTGGGCGAGAGAGAGAGTTTACTTCAGGTGACAAAGTTTGGTGCCAGAACTATGGGAATGGCCTGCATGGGCACAAGGTGAGGTCAACGCGAGATCAGGTCCTATGACTTCCACAGTTCAGGTCGGTGAGGTGGTCCTGAACAAACATGTGGATCACCCGAAAGCTGTTACCTCGCAAACAGGCAGGAGCAAAACGGACCTGGCCCCTCAGAACAGCCAGAAGGCCTGTCAGAAGCCATGGGTTCTTCCCCTCCATCTAGTGTCGAGGAAACCTCAGAGTCTTAGATAGATGCAGTCTCAATACCACTGCCGCTGGAATAAAAGGAGGAAACTCTCCCGAGATGCTCCAAACACAAGAGACAGGTATGGTCCAGTACACACTGCCTTGTTTGAGTCCAGTCAGAGGAGCCGGACCTGGAGCGAAAATGTCCCAGGAGAAACTACCAGAGAAAGACCCCGTACGTAAGAAAGAAGGGATGTTATGGTTGGAACCAGGTGGACTTCATTGACTATGAGATCCTTGATTGCAGTTGTTAACCAGGCTATTCAGGGAGCTGTGGCTGACAGAGGACTGTCTCCAAGCTGGCTGGTCACAGCCACTGTCCTGTGCACATGTCAATAAAAAGTGACTGGTTGACAGGACACCGGCCTCTGTGCACTTATTTCATCTCCAGATCAAACATGAATACAGCTATCTTAAAAGTTGATGAAGTACTCTTCTACAAAACAGTCATTTATGTTGGAATTCACTGCAGACATCCTTCAAATCTCATGATTTTTGTTCAGCAGCCTTGAAGTTACACAGAAATAAAAGATCCATGGGACTAAGTCTTATATTTTTTGGCTATGTGCAGGTTGCATTGAGCTTTTTTGGAGGGATCCTGCAGTGGGGCCTGGTGAGATTTCTTATCCCACCTTACAAAGCATACTTCATTAACTGCCTACCTGCCCATATGGTGTCTCTCATGTCTGATTCTGTGCCCATCATACCACGCACTGTTCTCAGAACAACATACCGGGCATCCCATGAAAGACCAGCATCCCTTGCACCAATGCCTTTGGCATGGCCACTGTACCTAGACAAGCATTGGCAAACTGGCCCTCCCCTCACTGGCACCCCAGCTGTGATGCCATGCTGTCCATGACATGGCAGTTGGCATGACTGACATTCTCACACATACAATGCCATTTTCTCACCGTGGTCATCATTTAACTCACTTAACCTCTCTTTACATACAGCCTGCCTGAAGATCCTCTCTGAGTCGCTGCTACTCTTTCCCCAGTGCCCAACACCACCCACAACTTTCCATTGTTCAGTAGGGAATATCAAACACAGGCAAATATTTGGACAAGTTCAAACATGAGCTTTTGCTGACAGCTAACAAAGGAGAATACAATGGAAATGAATACAGGCTGCACTTACTTGGAACATGGAAACATAGCACAAATCTAGGCAACATCGTGGGATCTTTTGCACCATCTCTAAAGACTCCACATCCTTCTTATAGTGTGGTGACCAGAACTATACACAATGCTCCAAATGTGGCCTATCCAACGTTTAATACAGCTGCCCGTGACTTGCCAACTTGTTTTCTCAGTGCCCCAACTGTTGAAGGTAAGCATGTTGTTTGCCTTCTTCACTACCGTATGCATTTGTGTTGCCTCTTTCAGGAAGCTATGGACTTACACCACTAATCCTTCTGCATCCCTCACTGCTCCTAAGGCTCCTGCCATTTACTGTACACTTTCTTCTTGCATCTATGATTTGGAGATGCCGGTGTTGGACTTGGGTGTACAAAGTCAAAAATCACACAACACCAGGTTATAGTCCAACAGGTTTAATTGGAAGCACACTAGCTTTCGGAGCGACGCTCCTTCATCAGGTGATTGTCACCTGATGAAGGAGCTTCGCTCCAAAAGCTAGTGTGCTTCCAATTAAACCTGTTGGACTATAACCTGGTGTTGTGTGATTTTTAACTTCTTGCATCTAACCTTCCAAAATGTCTCACTTCGCACTTGCCCAGATTAAACTCCACCTGCCATTTCTCCACCATCTTTCCCATTGTAAACCAAGGGCTGCCATCTTGATCTTGACAATTCACGATGGGTCTTCTGCATCTAGCTAGCACCTACTGGAACTGGGTGTCAATCAGGTCCAGCCTGCTTTGTAGGTGCCAATGCTGAGCTGTGTCATCCACAAGGAGGGCTTCCTCCAGTTCAATGTCCTTCTCCGTCTTCTGAGATGACTGTTCCCTTTCCCCTGACATCTTAGTAATTATCACATCACCTTGTTGCCTGCTCCAAATGTGCAGAGCACAGTGCACCAGGATGGTACAGCATACTCTGTCTAGATGATCTGGAGGGTAGTGTTCCCTCTACAGTGTGTTCAGCACTCCAAGGTTCAGCAAATGGTAATTGGGTCATTGCATTGGAAGTTCTGGTTCTGGAAGTCACTGCTGTCCATGGCTCTCAGACGCCTGCACAGCTGGGAAGAAAATTTGAGGAAAAGCATTTCCGTGCACCACCCCCCCCCACCACCCCACCACCACCACCCAACCCCAAGTCACTGCATGCTGTGGGACTTGATCTCAGGAGCCCAACCTTTCCCCACATCCACTTCAGCCCTGGACACCAACTTGGTGAAGGTGCCACACAAGTTGAGGACCAAAAGGAAGTGCTTGCTGTGCTCCAATCCTCTTCCGATCCCAAACCTACATCAACTATTCCATTTTCCATTGCATTCATCAAAGTCCAACATCATAAAAATATGACTCATGATGCTGTGATATTCCCATCATCCCACAGTGCCCTTGGAGGTTTCACAAATGATGGGGTGTTTTTGCCCAGCCTTCACCTCCTGTTAAGTTATTGTTGCTCATTCCTGCATCACTGAATGGCAATGTTAGTTTAGCCAGCATCAATGGCATGGTGTAATCAGTTTTTGAGCAACACTTGAAGTTTATCACATTCCAGGCTCCCTTTTACCTCACTTTACCCTGATAGCCCATTTCCATCCAGTCCCCCAATATCGAGACACACCACATTGAACATTGCCTCTAAACTGTCCTTCCTGCCCCCAAGCCCGGACATTACACATTAATGATGCCCACCCTGCTCGTCTTTGCTCCCCTTGTCGAAGCCATTGTAATGTTCACTGCCAATAACAGTCTACCTTGCCTTCTGATGCTGCTGCTTTTACAGGAAAGATCAGATCCAGAGTGAGGCATAGCCAGAGAGTGTATATATCTTAGGGATTTTGGAACAGCATGGGAATTCAATACAGAGGGCAAAAGATGCTGTTTGCTTGATTTATTTTTGGTTCATTGTTGATAAGGCCTTTTCAACAGAATAAATGAAGCCCAGGATTGGGTATCCAGCATAAATCAAGAAGTGACTTCGCAGGAAAACTGTAAGCCATTGGTTTGGTAATAGCTCCTAATTTGACTATTATAAGTTACTTTCTGATTAATGGTAAATAGCAGAATTATTTCGCATTCATAAAGCTAAAAGACCAACAGGAAGTTTACAATAAAAAGTGAAGAACTAAGTACAAAGACTAGACATGCAGGGTCAGATGAAATTTTGTAACTACATAATGTGGAAGTTGGTAGACCTCATTGCTGTTCATAGTGATCACTGCTGTAGGAAGTGTTGGTTGTTTGAGGAGCTCCAGCTCAGAGCTGATAAAGACAGGGAAGGGGAAGAGTTACTTGGATGCTGTGTTTCAGGAAGCAGTTATACCCCTCGGATTTGGTCAGTGGTCGGTGGTCAGTGGGGTGTGATAACAGGTGAGGCAGATAGAGGGACCCAGGAGGTAGTGCTGAAAGAGCCTCAGCCCTTGAGTATAAAAGATAAGAGCATAAAAGATACCCCTGATGTTGAGACAGGCTCCGCTGAACATCTTGTCTGGTTCTGCCACATATCTCAACAGAAGCTATGTTGCTCACACCCCTATAAGATTCCGTCCATTGTGTTTGTCCAAGTGTTAATCTAAATCTAAATACCTTCCTTTGTGGATGATCATATATCAACCTGTCTGCCTTTATAGCTGAAGTGCATCAATGATGGGCAGTAATATGCCTCTTGGGAACTATCTTTTAAATTGTTGTGTCCTTTTAAATGTGTCAGTTTAGCCTTGTTTATAAAATATATGTCACAATTACATGGTGTGATGATACTTGTTTCTCCTATTTCAGCATTTTGTAAGCAATTTTATTTATTTACGTAACTATGACTTATAAAATGAATACATTTCCTCTTTATTTATCTTTTGTGGTGGAAGAAAAATGCTTTGGCTAAGTGTTTGTGGCACCTTCCCACTGTTTTTCCAGTGGTTTTAGATTTAGAGATTGTGTTTCAGACATTTTGAGCTTCTGCAGCCGTTTTCAATCTATGGTCATTTACAGACTCCAGGAGGAGGACACAAAATATTTAAGTGCTTTGAGAAGTCCTGCTTCTTATCATGAAGCCCGGACCTGGTGTACTGAATCTGTGACCTGAGCTCAGCATGAATTCCATACAAAGGTCTGGGAGCTCCACCTGCAGTGGGGTCCAAAGTTGACCATAGTGAGGGACACATCTTCATGTGGCAGCTGAAATAATGACCCACTAGAGATGTGGCCCAATCAAAATAATTTCCATAATCACTGATTTAATATATTTTAAATCATGTACAATGCCATGTGCAATGTAAGACACATCAATGGGCTATCATGTTTTGGAAATTGCATGATTGTGATGCACCATATTGTGGGTTTACTGGATTTTCATATTTTATAGCAGAAAACCCTTGGGGTTTTCCACTCAGGAGCAGGCATTGCTCTGAGTGCCTCACATATGCCTGATAGTTATTGTAAAACATGCTTGAATTTACTCCATTCAACTCCTCAAGCTTGCTCTATGATTCAGTAAGATCATGGCTGATCCAATAGTCATCTCAAACCTGCATTCCTGCCTCAAACAAAAGATAGCCTTATCAAGAATCTGCCTGCTGACCTCACTACAGTAGATCTAATTGTGTCTAGACATAATATATTAGAAGCAATTTTCTCTTGTGAAAATACAAAATACTACAGTTAAGAAAATACCTTTTTAAAAAAGCTTCATGAGATTGCCTGACCTAATTATAGTTGAATTCTTGAGTCAACTGAACTTGCATTTGCTTAGCAATGATAGCAATTCATTCTTTAAGGATTCATGGTCCCAATTTAGTAAAGTGATATAATATATTTAATACAGTGAATAAAATCACGCTTCTGATAAAACAGTGCATCCTTACAATAAAAAGCGCCTAAGGAAAATTCATCCATAATGTCAAAAAAAAGCTGAGATTTCTTTACACTTTAGATGTCATGATACCTGCGCATTTTTCTTTGCTAATCAATCTTATAAACAAAATTTTTAAAAGGCAATTATTTATTATTGTTTTCTTGCTTTTGTGAAGAAACTGAAGACTGGTATATTGTTGGCAATCAACAACTGAATGTTGCCACTACTAGCCTCTAAATGACTTCAAGATCTGCAATTTTGGAATAATTACATCATGAATTCTCAAATGAACACTGTAGATTATACACACCTCAGCTCAGTACACTGTAAAGATCCCCTTATTATAAAATACCATGGGCTAGAGCTTCCACAAGGCTATCCTGTGCATTTATTGCAAGGTAATTTGCTTAAGATTGACATTGCCTATGGAAATATAAGCTCAAGTTACATTCAACACAAATCAAGTTAGTCCGAATACTTTGCTTGTTCATGAAATATTACACTAGGAGCAGGGCCTACCCAGAAAACATGTTACTCCAGCTCAAATCAATCACCACTGGAGGTTTTTGCGAATTGGGAGCATTTGCCAGGTGTTTGAGGGGGCTTTAAAACTTAAGCTGGATGTTTTGAGCGCAGAGGCACCAAGAAGAATGTTTTACAACATTTTGAAGACTTGGTTTTTTAAGCTTACCAGAAACTGATCACTGTACCACTGAATTGTGAAGAAATTGTTGTACATAATAAAAGCAAAATACGGCAGGAGCTGAAGATCTGAAATACAAATGGAAAGTGACAATAAGACTCAGCAGGTCTGGCAGCAGCAATGGAGAAAGAAACAAAGTTAATGTTTTGAGTCCAAAATGATCTTCTTTTCTGATATAAAGTCATATTGGACTAGAAGTGTTAACTGTGTAAATAGTTCTGCTTATCTTTTAAAAGTTACTTTCAGTTATTTAAAATCAGGTTACTTACTCTTGGTGGATTTTCACTGGGACCAAGCATGCTTCTTTGTGAGATAAGCCCATTTTTAACTGTAGTAATAAATGCACACCATGAAACTATTATTAAATATATGAAGTTGATTTTAAGTAAGGTATTTAAAATTATATTTTCAAACTCTACTTGATGGTACAAGTTCATAGTGAGTTTTGCATTTACAATAAGCAAGTGAGTCTAAGTAGAAACTTGAGAGGAAAAGGACTTTTCAGATTGAGTATAATTTTGGATGCAGTTGGTTCCTGGGCCACTGAATGCACAAACTTTTGAACTTTTAACACCTTCAGGAGGATGTCAGAGAATGACCTGCACATATGAATTATGAAAGGAAATTGTGAAATTACAATATAGTTGAAACAAAGACCAATTTTATCTTAATATTGATGGCAAAACACATCTGAAAAAGTGAGAAGAAGTCAAATCTACTAACAAAAGTTAAAGTTGCTATAAATGATCTTTTATGCTTCAGTATGAAAGGATAATAAGATTAGCTATGGATCAGTTCCATTAACCACAATATAGTTTACCATACGTAGAACAGATGTTTTACATTTACAGACTTTAGAATAAAGACAGCTGATAATTTATTAACTTACAGCTAACTAACAGGAAACAAGGGACTATTGCAAATTTATGTTATAAACTTTTTATAAAACAATCATATAAAGAAATACTTTGACATTGTTTGTATAGCAACTGGTATTTTGGTGAGTCACTGTTTCTTGGTAATGATGGAAATATCAGCTAAATAAATCTAATTCTAGACCAAAGTCATAAAACATCAAGGGTTTTGAACATACAGAATCAGGTCAATATAAGTAGATAAACATGATGGGGAAGAAGTATATGTCAAAAAGCATTAGTGAACATGAAAGTGTGAGTTTATGGTGGTTATCACTCTTTTAATAAGACTCCCTTTGATTAGCACAAATTACTTAGGCGACGCTCCTATGCTTGCTAAAATGATAATATTGAAGCCAGTGACTGTAGTATGTACTTTCAAAATTCGGTTGATAACTGGTTCTGAGTGTGCATCAGAAGAGAAAAACCTGAAAATGTACAGTAGGCCAGTCACAAACGTAAACAGAAAGATAGAACCAGACATTTTGGGAGTGGGGTGAAATCTTTTATCATAAAGTATTTTGTTTTATAAGACTAAATCAATGGAATACTTGTTGCTTCAAATGATCCTACGTTCCTAATAAGTAAATGACCTGAAGCCAAAGATTAGGAGTAAAAGTGAGAGTAAATGGAGTTCTGAGGCCACAATTCAGCGAAATGTACTTTGTTATCCAGGGACCAAAGTAAAGGACAGCTCTGAGACCATTTTTGCAGTCATACTTCATTTACATCTGTAATCCAATACCATTGGCAGTGGAAATTCAATAGCACAAGTGTGGAACAAAGATGTCAAAACAGTTATGCTGCCTGGAGAAATGGAAGGAGATTAAAGGTTCCCTCCAGAATTCCAGAGGGCCTGATTTTTTACCCTTCCATAATAGTCATGTCATATTGGTATGAAAGCCAGAGCCAATGGTGATATTCATATTTATAATATCATCATGAGACATTACCCTGGACTCAAATGCTCAAATTTGAGGATTTAAATGGAATAGTACATAATGAGGTTTCAAAGAATGTAATACTTTTATCTCTTTTATGCTGGTATTTGATGTGGTACAGATGCAAAGCCTTCTATAAGTTCTACATGTGCTGTCCAGTTGTGCATCATTTCATCACTCTTGACCTCATTAGCTTTACACTTTGCAGTAGCAGATGAGAATGTGTCCCTTATGTATCATCTTTGCACCTGTATCATATTATTCCCAGTCAAATGTGTACAAGAGCACTTTCAACATAATTTAATTCCTTTTTAAAAGCCTTAATGTTAATGTCAATGATTTCTTTGGATATATTTTATACTTTACATAAGAGGTAAAGAAAATGGACGATCAAATCTTAACTTCCATCATCTGATCATTATGCCTGAGACCTCTCATGAAATTAGAGGGCAAATGGTGAACTAAAATAATCACCTGACCGCAGATTGAGGCAAGTCAGGTGACCCAAGTGAAATAAGTAAAACCATCTGCACTGAAAGTAACATTTTATCTAAAGACATCAGGAAACTGAGTCAACGTGAAGGAATTTACACCTCCTGTTTTAATTCAGACTTCGATGATAATTTCACATGTTGGGAAATGTAAGGCTCACTGGCAACTCAGTCAGTTTGGAAAGACAATAGAGCCAAGTTTGGGAGCAATAACAAGCAGGTACAGGAATGAGAATCAATTTCCATTTCATTTAACCCCTTCTTGGCCAGTGTGACAAATATTTACAGTCATAGAGTCATTGAGATGTACAGCACAGAAACAGACCCTTCGGTCCAACTCGCCCATGCTGATCAGATATCCCAACCTGATCAAGTCCCATTTGCCAGCACTTGGCCCATATCTCTCTAAGCCCCTCCTATTCATGTACCCACTCAAGTGCCTTTTAAATGCTGTAATTGTACCAGCCTCCACCACTTCCTCTGGTAGCTCATTCTATTCACCCTCTGTGTGAAAAAGTTGCCCCTTAGGTCCCTTTTAAATCTTTCCCCCTCGCCCTAAACAAATATTTTTTATCTCTTTCTTAGTACGTATTCATCACATGTCAACTAAACTTAATTAACCACATCAAAAAATAAAGGATGGCAAATTACTGAAGGTTTCTTGAGCGAAAAGAAGTAAAGATTTTTTAACTTATTAAATCTGAGAAAAATAGAAAACCTATAATCAAACCAATGTACACAAACATGGGGAATAACATTTTAAAGAAGAGGTGGGGATTCAGAGAGACAGGTGAGAACCCTGATGTTTTAGAGTCCCTGAGTTAGCAGAATGAACCCAGCAGTACAGCTCTGACCCTGTTTCCTCACCAGAGGTGACATTCACAAATACTTTGATTTCTCAGCAAACAGTGGATTTCTCAAGTTGCTCTTTACTGATCTCTGAGGTTGCGAGAGAGAGGCAGACAGAGAGCCAGTGAATGGAACCTTATCGAGGCCTGAGTCATGTGAGTTTTGCTGGGATTTATTGTATGGGAATTGTATGGGAAGTCCAGTGAGACCAATCTGAATGTTGGGAGCATCTCGTTCTATCTTTTATGCCTTTGCCAAATAGCAAAGCATGTTTTATACCAAATAACAACAAGCCATCAATTCAGGGGGATTTAACTTGTTGACTGCCTCATTAACAGCAAAACCTGACTCATTAATACAAAGGAACCTCAACTGCCCCAATATCAATTGTCCGAATTTCAGATTATCCAAACTAGATCTCAAGGTCCCGCAAAAACGTGACATCAAAGAGGTAAGTGAATTCGGATTACCTGTACCGAAGAAGATGTGAAAACGAGAGCAAAAACAAAGAAACACAAGCAGCTCAAGCATCAGTGACTGGATTTTTTTATGTATGAGTTAGTTACACAGACCTTTGCAAACGTCACTTTACCGGGCCGTTCATGAAAACAATGGCGGAAAACGTAAATGCATGCGGGAGGCTGTGCTTCTGTCTTTCTATCGTGACACTGAGCTCAGCAGAAACTGACAAATGTTCTTGTGATTGTAGGATTGTGATTGTGAATGTTCTTGTTTAATACTGGGATTTCATATATTTATGTGATCGCAAGGGTTTAGTCCAACTCAGTTTAACCTGCAATTTGCAAAATGCAAAGGTTAGTTTGTTTAAATAGCAGATTCATCAAAATTAAAGATGTAAACAAACTCTCTGGTAGAGCACAGCATTAGATCAGTATGGCTTCCCTTGTTTAAGGTCAAATCGATTGCCCAAATAATCAATTATCTAAATGAAATATGGCCCACCCTCATCTCATCTCATTCGGATAATCAAGATTCCTCTGTATTCAGCTTTCCAGCTCATGTTGAGTCACTTGGTAGTGTGCTTAAAAATGTGTTGCTGGAAAAGCGCAGCAGGTCAGGCAGCATCAAAGGAGAAGGAGAATCGACGTTTTGGGCATAAGCCCTTCTTCAGGAATGAGGAGGGTGTGCCAAGCAGGCTAAGATAAAAGGGAGGGAGGAGGGACTTGGGGGAGGGGCGTTGGGAATGCGATAGGTGGAAGGAGGTTAAGGTGAGGGTGATAGGCCGGAGAGGGGGTGGGGACGGAGTGTGGCCAAGTGGTCTAAAGTGCTGATTCAAATTCCAGTCACTACGAAGGCCTGGGCTTGAATCCCACTGTTGCCAGTTTTATCGGCATGTGCTGTGTTTAAGTCCAACACAACAAAGTGAGTTTCCTTCTTGGGAATTGGTTTAGTTCAGTTGGCTGGATCATTGGTTTACAGAGTAGTGTGATGCTATCAGTGTGGGTTTAATTCCCATCACCAGTTTGAGGTTACCGTGAAGGACTCTCCACCTCAACTTCTTCCCTCACCTGAGGTCTAGTGGGCCTCAGGTTAAATCCCCATTAGCCGATTCCACTATGGTCTGGTAAGGCCATGGTGACACAACAAATATTCCAGCTCATGCTGAGAATTTTCAACCAAAATTCAGAGCAGGAATCTGTTGCCTTCAGCTTGCTGGTTGCACCAAAGCTCCTGTACATTGCACACCAGGTACCAACATCTCATGAACACTGGCCACCCATGGACCCCATGTCCATGGACATTGGCATCCAACATCGGCCAGCCTTTAACAACTTACATGGCACATCTTCAATCCACTTAGAGTGTGCATCTACACTTTGATGCTACACCTCGGGCTGCACCTGCAGATAGAGTTGTAACACTGCTGGAAGGACAATGTTCACTTAGGAGCTGGACCTGGCTGCATCTCCAGGCACTTGGTGGTCTCTGTCATAGTGACGACTCATTCTGAGCCTACCTGCTCACAGCATCCCTGACTTTCGATTGCTTTGCCTTCCCTTTGTGTGCTTTGCTCCCTCAGCCAGAGCTAACAGGCTGATATTACTTATTTCTTGCCTTGCTTTAAATCACAGGCACCAAGGCAGGAAGCTTGTCATGGTGGTCAGAAGCCCTCAGTCATGTCAAAGGGGATAGCCTTTGCTCAGGGGTCCTAGCATCTGATCCCAGTCCAAGGGCTTGGACACTGTCAGTGGGCTGCTCAGGGCTGTCTGAGTCAGAACCCTCACCAGGTAAGGGGTGACGAGTCAAATGCTGATCAGTCCCCCACCTGCCTCGACCCTTTCTGCCCTATTAACCATTGCTTTCCTCCTGTAATGAGAAAGAGGCAGGAATTAAGAGAGATGTAGTTGGGTGGCATTGCCGTGACTTTTGGTACAGGTGAGAAGCTGTCCCAAGTGAGTGAGTGTGTGAGTAAGCAGTACGCAGGGCTGGCAGGGTTAGCGGTGTTGGGGGCTGTGTGGGGAACAGTGAGAGTGGTACAGCAGGAAGGGAGGTGGGAGGATTGGGTGGGAGGTGAATGCAGATACAGAGATGGAGTGAGTGGTAGGTATTGGAGAGACAAGACTACAATGACCCCAGGTGGCAACCTCAGACCAGTCTGGAGGGTCTGGTGCTGTGGCTCGCTCTGCTGGTCCTGAAGGAAGAAGACATTCCATGTCTACACTCCACTTGCCAAGATCTCCATGTCCCTTCTTGCAAAGTAGGATGAAAATTTCCCCCGTCTGCCACGTCTGGGGCAAAGTTCAGGAACCATGCAGGGCAGCTCCAAATCAACAGAAGTCGTCTGGGTACACAATGGCCTTTCAAAGATAGTGCTAAGGCAATACATACTGGTCTTTCAGTGGATATCTATGAGTGATAAGTTATTTTAGGACTGATACATGATAAAATGGAGATAGTGTTGGATGGACATTCCTTGTGTGAGGGACTCAAAAGGTAGGTAATTCACAGAATCATCACAGAATCCCTACAGTGTGTAAATAGGTGATTTGGCCCATCCAAGTCCACTCTGACCCTCTGAAGAGTATCTTACTAGAACCAACACACCCTCCTATCCTTTCCCAGTAACTCTGCATTTCCCATGGCTAACCTGCACATCCTTGGTTACAATGGGCAATTTAGCATGGCCAGTCCACCTAACCTGCACATCTTTGGATTGTGGGAGACAATCAGAGTGCCCCGAGAAAACCCAGGCAGTCATGGGGAGAATTGCAAACTCCACATAGACTGTGACCCGAGGGTCCCTGACACTGTGAGGCAGCAGTGCTAACCACTGAGCCACTGTGTTGTCTGGTAATTAGTCAGTCACATTTGACAGGATACAGCAAGGAACCTCGATTGGCTTCATGGCAAGAGTCCCTCCAAAAACGCAACATAACTCACACTTAAGCCAAAAAAAAATAAGATTCAGCCCAGTATCATTAAATCTTTGCTGATAAATCTGTTTTTCATTGTCTGTGCTCTGTTGCTCAGAAATAACTGTTGGTAAAGATCCATTTGTGTATTCCTGAGTCTGTTCATTGTTTTTGCAAGATGAATACTTTACAGAAAACCTTTAATCCCAACGTATAACTTCCAAAAAAGGTGAGAACCAACTGCGAAATACAAATTTGAGTTTCAGTCCCCTTTCATTGCAACCTTAATTTCAGCTCAGATGGATTCTTGTTTACTAATGGCTTCACAAATTTTTTAAGACAGTATTTTTTAAAAGTTATTTTTAGACCATGAATGGTTCCAGATATTAAAATCAAATGAAATTGACTATTGATAGTTTATGTTTGCCATTATCATAATGAAAGTACAAACCAACCATATTTCAAAAGCTGTATTTAAGCTACAGGGAAAAAGAAAGAAACATACATTCATAACAGATAGATCTGGAAACCTCACTTCCTGTTTCACTCAACCTCTTGAAAATAACACACAGAGAAAAAACAAATTTGGGAATTAAACGTTCGCTGAGAACTGAAAGATATCTAGAAATTTCATCACTGCTGAGGATATCAGTCAAAAATTAAACAGCTGTGATCTCAGGTTAAAAATCTAACAACTCAAGGACTGTAAGAACTTTCAAACTGGATAGCTTTTATTACACCTGCTGAGTTTTTCTAGCAATTTCTGTTCTTGTAGCTTTTATTAGGCCCATTTGTACTGTGCAGTCACTCCTTTTCAAAGCTGTTGTATGGTGCCCTTGTGTGTACTGGAAGCTGCATTTATTAATAGATACAGCCCAGTTTTTTGCAGAGAGAAAAGAAAATGAGCTCATTGTTGCACTTGACAGATTCACATACTGAGGAAGGAGCATTTTAAGCAGAACTATCTACTCAACTCTCTGGGCTGAGGTACAATCTTCTCAATGGTAACCTCACTACCTTTAAAAATTACTTGGACGAACACTTCTCATGTCATAACATTCACGTCTATGGGCCTGGTGCCTGGAAAGTGGGACTATTGTTGGTAGTATTCTATTATTGGTGGTGGAAAAGGCCGAAGGGCTGTTTCTGTACTCTGTGATTCTCTGATCATATGGTAGTGCTGTCTATTTTATACAAAGTAATGTTGGAAATCATGCTGGGACCATTGTTCTGTCCGCTGTCATTAAACTAGGGTCATAGAGATAGTAGGGGTGAGTGTTCACGTTTGAGAAGATGTGCTGAGTTAAACAGACAAGCCAAGGCAAGGTAGCAATGAAGTAATAAAGGAAATGGTGATCAGAGCATGGCAGTAAGATGGAGAACACACCAAACCAAAGACCGCACAAGCTGATATGGCTAGAGTTTACAAATGTAGTAAAAGGACAGAACTAAGGCCTCTGTATCTGAATGTGCACAGCATTCATAACACAATAACACAGATGGAAGTGAATGTTATGAAATGGTAGCCATTACAGAGACCTGGCTTCAGGGTGACAAAGACTGGAATCTGAATATCGAGGGTTACCAGCTATTGAGGAAGAATGGAGAGGAGCACACCATGCAAAATGTCTATCCTTCATAGGTTTTTTGCTGTTTCCTCCTGTAATGTGCTACATTGTGAGATTGAAGAAACATAATGTGCAAGGCTATGAGAAAAAAGCAAGAGATTGGCACGAGGCGTTGGTGATCATGTAATGATACGATAAGTTGTGTAGCCTCTGCTGCGCAGTAGCACTTCTATTATTCTGGTCTTATCTAATAAAAAGCTCGGAAAAGATGGAAAGGCAACTCTGTTAATTATGGCCAACATGGTACAATGTAGAGAGATCTTTATTTTAGAAATGAAGATGGAGAATCAGTCAACAAATAGTCAAGATAAGAAGGTGCTTTTGAAAGTGTAGTGCCCACTAATTGTAATCTCACTGTAGGATACGGTATATCGGAAGAAATAATGAGGGTTTATGAGAAAGGTACTACATCAACCATGATTGATTTTAATCTACATTTAGATTAGATGAATCAAGTTAGCAAAGAAAGGCTAGATAATGAAGTCATATAGTCTTACAGAACTGTTTCTTAGAGCAGCATGTTTTAGATCTACACAGACAGCAAGCTGCACTAGATATTGTATTCTAACAGATGAAAGGCTTAACAGACAATCAATTTTTCAATGTATATTTTCAGTTACATCTCACTGTAAATTTTTTGCTATAAATTCTGTGTTACGATTGAGCCCTCCACTATCACCTGATGAAGGAGCATCGCTCCGAAAGCTAGTGTGCTTCCAATTAAACCTGTTGGACTATAACCTGGTGTTGTGTGATTTTTAACTAGATATTGTAATGTACAATAAGACAGGATTTATGAATGATTCACAGTACAGGTACATCTAGGTAGCAGTGCTCATTATATAGGGTCAAAGAGTTGTGGAGATGTACAGTACAGAAACAGACCCTTCAGCTCAATCGTCCATGCTGACGAGGTATTTGAAATTAATCTAGTCCCATTTGCCAGCACTTGGCTCATAACCCTCTAAACCCTTCCCCTATTCGTATACCATCCAGATGCCTTTTAAATGTTGTAATTGTACCAGCCTCCACCACTGCCTCTGGCAGCTCATTCCACACATTCACCACCCTCTGCATGAAAAGGTTGCTCCTTAGATCTCTTTTATATCCTTCCCCTCTCACCCTAAACCCATGCCCTCTAGTTCTGGGCTCCCCCATCCCAAGGAAAAGACCTTGTCTATTTATCCTCTCCATGTCCCTCATGATTTTATAAACCTCTATAACGTCACCCCTCAGCTTCTGATGCTCCAGGGAAAACAACCCAGCCGTTTCAGCCTCTCCCTATAGCTCAAACTCTCCAACCCTGGCAACATCCTTGTAAATGTTTTCTGAACCCTTTCAAGTTTCACAACATCTTTCCTGCACAAACTATTCCAAAAGTGGTCTAACCAATGTCCTATATAGCCCCAACATGAGCTCCAACTCCTATACTCAATGCTTTGACCAATAAATGAAGGCACTCTAAACACCTTCTTCACTGATTGAATATTGTGTTAAATTTGAGGGAGAACTGTGAGTCTAAAACCAGTGTTTTAAATTTAAATAAGGACAATTATGAGGTATGAAGACAAAGTTAGAAAAAGTAAACTGAGAAATCAGATTACGAGAAAGAGTAGAGATACAGTGGCAGATGTTCCAGGAGATACATCAGAATACTGAGAAAAAGTACATTCCAGAGAGAGAGAAAGATTCCAAGATAGGGCATATCTTCAATGGCTGACTAAGAAAGTTACAAATTATACCAAATTAAGAATATGCATTAAATTATATAAAAATAATTGGCAATCAGAAGACTGACAGAATATAAACTACTGAAATGAATGACTAAAAAATGATCAAGGAGTGAGAAATTTGAATATGAGAGAAAGCTAGCTAATAATTTGAAAACAGGTAATCAGAGTTCCTGTAGATATTTAGAAGAGGAAAGGAAAGTGATTGTTAATCCTGAGTCAGGAAAATGAACGTTGGAAATTAAAGAATTGCCAGATTGCCAACAGATATTTTGCATCGGTCTTCTCTTAGACGAAACAAGTAACATCCCAGAACAAATGGTGAATTAGGTGGTGAAAGTAAGGGGAGGAAATTAAAGTGTTATATACACCAGGAAAATGTACTGAAAACATTATTAGAACATATAATTCCAGCAGTCAGATAGCATTGCAGCAATCTTGATAGCGTCGTAACAGACTGACAGGCTCACTGCACTCCAGTTGAAGGACCAAGAAATGAATCTCTTCGATGAGACTATTTGGAGAGTTTATTGAGCCAATGGATAGGTAGGATTGGGCAGGTGTGGAAGATTATCAAAGACAACTGAATTATCTTCATTTTGATGAAAATGAAGACTATGAACTCCTTGGCTTTATTGTTACAGTGAAGGTGCAGGGGAGGAGTTTAAGGAGGTAGCTAATCGTGAAGAAGAGACATTAGGTTATCTGTGGAGAAACCAACTATAGCAGATTTCTTTTTCTGAAGAGTGTGACTCTGTGCAACTGCATGTGGTTCATCCAGCACTGTAACAGATGGCCACACTGAGAGATAATGATTTGAACCTATCATGCAACAGGATGAAGATGAAAATTTGGATGGAGGAGAATCCAAGACTGAACACGATGAAGCATTTGTTGGGGATGTGAGTATCAGAAATGCATGTGCAAGAATAATTCCATAAATCCACAGTTTCTGGTGCATACAAGACCATAGTTAGAAGCTGAAATACAGTTGTAATTGGTATGAAATTTATTTGGGGAGGGCATAGAAGAAAGCAGAATGACAAACAAATAGAAAAATGTAGATGGGGAGGGATAAATTGTTGGTGATCGCATGCCAGTGATCATGAATGAGGGAATACAAATATAGAATTAGAGGGGAGACATGAGTTCTATGAAAATGTAGGAATGCAATTATCATTTACCAATATCCATCTTTGTATTGCATTGAAAATGTAGTAAAACAAATAATAAAATAAAATATATGTTAATGTTATTATTGTGATCAGCTGAATAATTCAACATAATTTTTGACTCAGACTAAAAATTAGGTTAAAGATGTCAAGCTGTGGACTTAAAACATTCATGTGGCAAAAGCAAATCTATATTTAACATTGAGACATTAAATGAATACAGATTGAATCATGCCACGTTATAGCTAAGATAACAAAAATGTAATTTGTCAGACCCACAATAAAAATGTGGCAGAGCTGAATTGCTGCTGTGCCACTAATAAGTTGCGAACTGTCTTTGGATTAACACATTAGAGTTCAATATGAGCTTGACATGGTTCCAGCTGTGATGTGTTAGTCATTGACTTGCCTACAGGATAATGTGGTGGCATGCAGGTCCTTGGACTTCAAGGCTACACTGTGTTAAGAAAAGCAAGGCAGAGAAGTAAATTCTTGTCAGCACTTAAAGAAAAGGCGGTTCGATAAAAAGCTGACAAGTAATTACTTCTATATTTTATGCTGATTTGAACCTTGAACTAATGGTATGTGTTTCCGCTCCTGTAACCCAATGGGTGAGCTGCTCGCTAACATGTCACAGCTGTAGCTGAGGTAAACTAAAAAGCTGATTAACCCCCTGAGGATTGAGATATGCTGTTAGTCACCACATACAAACATCAACTTTTAACAGTTTGTTCTGGAAAAAAAAGTGTCAAAACTAGGAATGAATCCTCCATGCATTTTTCTTTGATCATATCAACTGTTTCAGATATTTGAAATGATAGATAACAAGAAAATATTTGTATAAAGAGGCAGAGAATACTAAGCAGCCAAAATGACTGCTCACGGGGTATTTTACTTGTATTTCCGCCATGGTTGTGATCATATTCAATGGAAAGTTTAAAATAGATAATTAGAGTGATAATACTGAAGTTTCTTCAGATGCAACTGAAGAATAAATTGTCAGTTTATGTACAGCAACAACTGTTCAGGAGAGTTAGTAAAGGATTGTTAGCATTGTAACTCCACTGACAGGACTCAAGACTGATAGTGCTCGAATTTAATTTAGAGTCTCAGTCCAGCTGCACTCAAACATATTATCTGCAGCATCTGCAGTTCCTGAGCATCTGACCAAGTGTCCTGTGATAACAGGATGGCCTATTACAGAAGAAAACAAATCACTTTGGGAATCTATCTTGACAAAATAACGCATTTCCTGTTGTTTGAAACAAAGTAGCATTTATGATTGGGTGGAAAGGTAGCTCAGGTACAGATGCTGCTGTCTGGAATGCATATAACTTGTGAGAAGGCTTAGAGGCTGGAAATCCTGAGTCTAAATACAATTAGAAAAACTAGTGAGCAGAAAAGATTTCATGAGAAATGGGCATATAGCTTATCATTTCAGGAAAACATCTTACATTTCCTCCACACCATGGCATCTTGAGCAAAAGCAAAATTCTGCATCTTGATTACATTACCAGAAGTACTGCAAACTGTGTGTGAAGAACTGTTTCCTGAATTTGGCACTTCACCAGCTTTAAACTGTGGCCCCTTGTTCTAGTGTTTTGGATTGTTTTGAACTGCTCCAGGTTTACCTTAATGATAAAACGTAATACTTTCATCTCTTAATTACTTTCTATTCATCGGCCACCACCTTTGCTCCAAAATTTCGCTGGCCTTTGATCCCAGAGATAACCCTACCCTGACTGGTATACTCTTCGGTATCACTTATCTTCTCCCTAAAACAGAGGAAAACAGCAGACAGAGAAAAGGAGCAGCAAGGCAAGAAAAAACAGGAGTCTTCAGGGAGAAGGAATTTAAAAATAAATCAAGAAAAGAGAAGACGAGTCAATTAGCCAGAGAAAGAATTGCAGTAAAAGAAAGATCACAAAAATAATTAAGAATAAACTTATTGTTGCACTCATAGTGAGCAATCCAGCATCTGTTCCACACTGAACACAAGGTTCGATTTGATGTTTTGAATAGTTTGTATTTTGTCTCCAAATCTCCTTAAACATCTGAGTTTTGAGTTTGGAAATTACAAACAATATTTCCCAAAGATGCACTTTGATACAGTCCATCTGTAACTCCTAATCCACTTCCAATATTCCAGGGGAGCTAAATTGAATGTATGATCAACCTCAGCCTATTAACTGTAACGGAGGCAATATACAAACATCATGCTACATATTGATTGCAATAACTTCAGCATCTATCCAACACAAATCAAAAAGTAAATAGTTAACAAGGTGAGTATTGCTCTTATAGATAGTGAGTCTAGAGAATTAACAAAGGAAAGCAAGAAGATGAAAGATGTACTGAACAGGTATGCTGACTTAGTCGTCACCATTTCATAGGGCAGTTAGGATTTTACCACATTAAGTGGATTTGGAGTCACATGTGGCTCTGAAGTTACCTCAACTGTTTACAATTTACATAAATGTAAGATGGTGGGTTGGAAGGTATCATTGCCAAATTTGCTGACAACACAAAAATAGCTAGGTAAATAAACTGTGAAGAGGGCATGAGGCTACAGAAACATATAGATGGGTTATGTGAGTGAACAAATATGTGGCAAAATGAGGACAATGAGGAAAGATTGCCTGTTTTGGCAGAAAGAATTTAAAAAGGCACATTATCTAAATGATGAGAAATTACAGAGCTTTGAGATGTAGAGGGATTCGAGTGTCCTTTTATCATAAGAGATTATTATGAGGGTTGAGCAAATAATGGGGAAAACCCAAGAGAATACAATTTATCATGAGAGGAACTGAACACATAATCAGGGAAGTTATTCTTCAGAAATACAGGGTTCTGGTGAGACTATATCCTGATAGTATTGGTCACATATTTTTAAAAATTATGTAAATGCATTGGAAGTGGTTTCAAGAAGGTTTACAAGACTAATACCTGGAATAAGTGAATTGGTTGATAAGGAAGGGTTAGATAGGCTAGGTTTGTACCACTGGATTTTAGCAGAGTAAGAGATGGCTTAGTTGAAACTTATAAGATCCTGAAGTGTCTTGACAGGGTAGATGAGGAGAGGGAGTTTCCTCTTCGAGAATTTAGAACCAGGAGTCACTGTTTAAAAATCAGGAGTCACCCATTTAAAACAGAGATGAGGCAAAAACATTTCCCTCAGTTGTGTGGAATTCTTTTCTAAAGAAGATGTTGGATGCTGGGTCCTTGACTATTTTTGAGGCTGAGGAAGATAAATTCTTGCTAAGCAAAGGGATCAAGGTCTATCAGGGTGGGTGGAAATGTGGTTTGAGGTTAAAATCAGATGGGCCATGATCTTATTGAATGGCTTGAGTGGCTGAATGGATCACTTGCACTTTTTATTTTTGGAACATTTCACAAGAGGATGATACACTGGCAATTATTCTCCCCTTTGGCATTCCTGGTGGGAAATCTTATTCATTGGAATTGTAAACTGGAAACATGGGCACACTCTGATGTGATTTCTGACCATTAAATGAAATAATTGGAAAATCATTGCAGCAAATAATTGAAAGCACAAGGCTGGTCCATTCCCATTTAAATCATATGTCAAGAGATTTGTCTATAGTTCCATCATAGAAAAATCAGAATGAATCATCAGCAGCATCTGCAAATCGATAGATAAAACGAATATTATGCAGGAGATTCGGAAGAGGCAACCCATCTGTACCTTGATAGTTGTTCTCATAAGGTTGTTGCGGAGGTGGAGAAGGGTGTCTGTTGATAAATCAACCACTCAAAAAAATTGAGAGGATTTTTCAATATTTCCAACTGAATGGAGAACAGATTGCACCAGGAGATTCACAAGAAATGCATTACTGCTGCCTTTTACTCACTTCAAACACAATCAGCAAAGCCAGGTTTTATAACTAAAACAATATTCCTGAATGTGTTGTAGACTTCAGATTAATCTGCCCTTTAACTGCCAGCTCCACATTTTGAGACAAATAGCAAGCGTGGAGGCCAGTTTCCGAGACAAGTTCCAATTCAGTTGAAATAAGGCCATCAATATTGAATCACTATTATAATATGAAACAGGTGCTGACAGTAGTCTGCTATTGCCCATACGCAGTGCGTATTAAATAGCACATACCTGAGAATAAGTCACAAGAGTATCACTTGATGAACAGGTTTAGTTGATGTCAAGAAACCATTCAAATACGATTATAGTTAAGTCTTAAATTTGAAAAAGGAGGAGGGAAGTGTGGGGAACAATGGATAGAACATAAGGATTTACCTGAAAAGATTGATGATTATGTTAGAAAACAATTTAAGTTGAATAAAATAGAAGTTAGTATCATCTTCCATTTCCTCAAATGATACTCCCACCACATAAGGGCATAGCTGAAAAGATTTAACAATGTTTGGACACCAAGATACATATTTTGTTTATCATATTGCTGCAGATTGTTGACCAGTTTTGAATAAATTCCTAGGTTTCTTGCTCTTCCTGGAAACATCCTATTATCTCATCCAATTTTGCCCCTTTGTGAATCATTTTCCTGCAGGTCTACTAGGAAATAACTTGCAGTAGACTTTGACATAAAAAGGATTATATGCGCAGGAGAAAGTTATTTAATGTATGGCGTAAATGTTTTGGGAACATTCCAAGGAGCCTGTCTGCTTGTGATCATTTGCAGGAACTGAAATGTTGGAATTGGATCATGTTTTACGTTGCTGCAGCTGTTATCGAAACAATATTTCTACTCAGCAAAATAAATTTGAACAAAAATTTGGAGTGAATTTCCCAAGTTATTTCTGAAATGAAAGAGACCTTAGGCTTGCTCTTTAAGTGTTTAATTGTCCCCGTGTGTCTCATTTATTGTCAGCAGGCTTGCTGTTCTGACTGATAGAAAGTCTGTGCGGTAAATTGCACAGCTCATTTAGAAAATAATGGAAAAGCGACCCCAATTTATGAAATTCCACTGCAACGTTTCTCCACATGGTGGAGACCAATTGCACCCATTACATGAATGAATTTCAGGATATACCACAGCCACTTATTAAAATAACTTGGTAGTGATTATAACACACTCAGCTAGATGGAACTCATAGGATGAGTTCCCTGATTGGGGCTGTTAATCTGTTCCAGTCAGGGAGCCCTGGCTGACAGGAATGTCAGAAATCCTGTTCCCTCTGAGCGCTGGCTCTAAGGGAGCTGGATCAGTGTAAGGACGCTCCACATGTAAATAAAGGGTGACTTGGTGACGGGTAACCAGCCTCTGTGGAGTTATTTAATCTTAAATAATTGGAATTATTTTAAATCAAACTGTACTCTATTGAAAATAATGTTTGGCATCTGTATAAGTTTGTACTGTCATATTATGTTGTCGTGTTTCTTGTCAAATTTCTCAGAGGTCATTTTTGTGTCAGAAGTGGGAAATAAGCTCTGAAATACAAATCATTTAAAAAGTACTAAAGAGAAGAAATCTAAAGGATTTTAAAATGTGGTAGATCAAATGTATTGGTTGGTTAGCCATGTTTCTAACAAGGATGCTTAAGGATCTTCAATTCAATGACAGAATATTTTAAAACCATTTTGCAAGAGCTTCTTTCAGCAACAATTCAACAAAATCATAACCAACTCTTCAAATCCTATTTTTCAGCTAACGTCTCTGGTTGCTTTATCACTGTTCCTGGGATGTTCCATTCCACTACAAAGATAAGCAACCATAAATGCCGGACTAGTCATTTCCCAGAAGTTAGCATGACCCTGGGAATCCTGAATATTTATACCAGATCTTTACAAAGTTGTATGATGTGAGGTCAAACAAGGCCAACAAAGCTGACTGCTGATCACCAGCTATTTTGATCCCTTGACTGACAAATAAATTGTTATTCATGTAAAATCATTTAGAGTAAGTATTGAGGAAAAAAGAACTGAATGGTCTGTACCTTTAATATATGCCAATAAGAGGTCATGCTATTAAAGCAGACTTGCGTCAGATGGCAAAGGAGCCAACATTAGGCTCTAACCTATTTGGCTTAAACCATCTGTTGCTGACCTGTGTCCCCTTGGTAGCACTGGTGAGAGTGACCACCATAAGGTCCTTTTGAAGACAATGTTTTATGCCTCAAAATCAAGTTCAGTGAGAAAAGTCCACTTTAGATCTCATCAAAGTCTCAGTCTAAGGCAGATCAACAAATAGCCTCAAAGGATAACCAGGGAACTAAGCTGTATGGAGGAACCCTTTAAATAGATGAAGAGCTCTTCCTGCCTATCATCATCATCGGTGTTCCCTTGCAGACTAAGATGACTCTCTTCCACTCTCTGGGTGAGACTGTAGGTAACCGTACAGATCAATGCAGCTACTACAGGCTCTGTTACACTTGGGGCAGGTGGTGGTCACGGGAAGGTGTGGGTGTAGCAACCTGCTTCTTTTTCTGTTTCTCCTGTGTCCATTTTTTTCCCAATAGCAAATCTCAATGTGCTCAATGCCTTCCCAGAAGCTCCTCCTTCACTTTGGATTTCCAGGTGTTGGTGGGAATGCCGCGCTTTGTCAGTGAGGTCTTGATGGTATCCCTGAAGCATTTGTTCTGTCCACCTGGGGCTGGCTTGCCGTTTCGGAGCAGGGAATGGAGCACTTGCCTGGGGAGTCTCTTGCTGCTCATGTGGATGATGTGCCCAGTCCATCATAACCAAAGAGGTCAGTGCCATGGTGCTGTAGATGTTGGCCTGGTCAAGGACATTGGTGTTAGCGTGTCTTTATTCCCAGCGGATTTGCAGGATCTTGTGGAGGTAATGCTGGTGGTACTACTCCAGCATCTTGAGGTGTCCACTGTAGTCCATGCCTCAGAGCCATATAGGAGGGTTGGAACCACCACAGCTCTGTAAACCATGATCTTGGTGTTGGATCTGATGTTGTTGTCCTCGAACATCCTTTTCCTCAGGCAAGCATAGTCTGCACTAGCACACTGGAGACAGTGCTGGATCTCTTCATCAATTGGTGTTTTGGCTGACAGGACACTCTGGAGATACTGAAAATGCTCAACGTTCTCCAAGCTCTCCTGTGAATTTCCTGCCTGTGTATCATGTGTAGCTGGATGAGTTTATTCTGTGACAATGCAGGTGTTAAGGCAGACCGATATCACAAAGTGAAGTTATATATTTAAATAATTATTTAACATGCATCTGCATGTCCCCTGGATGCTTACATAGTGCCTGATCAATATGACAGAAAACCCAGTCAAAGTACAGAATGAGCACACATGTGGTGTATAACATATCTGATGCTATTACCGTTTTGGATCTGGCACCAGCCAATTTCTAAGCCAATGTTTCCACAAGAAGGCAAGAGAAATTCACTATACACTAAATGCTCATTTATGAAATAGAAACAGCTGTTTAGATTACACAGCACATCCATTCAATAGCTGCCTAAATACTTTGGGTCATTATATTTTCTGTCACATAATTCATCAATTCAATCGTACTTTGGAAAGAAAGAAGAAACAAAAATGTTAATGAAAGACATTCAACATTCTTCATGACGATTACAAATCTTGCTGCTTACCAGCCATCCTGCAGATCTTCAATCTTAAACTTCCTGATTAATTGGAATGAACATGGATGGCTGTGGTTGGAGAGGTTGAAACATATTTGATTTATAGCAACAACTAATGTATCACACATCAGCCGAATACTTTTGTGTTCAATACAGAAGCGCAGATATAATTGATGTAGCCTTCGTTATTGTGAAAGCTATACAGAATACAATTCTATGTTCTCTTCTGGGTAAACTGGTTTCCAATTATGTGTGCAACTGAATAAAAACTAATAATGCTATCAATTGATGGTGCGAGATAAACTGATCAATAGGCGATGGTTGGATACACAAATATTGGTTGACAGTTATAACTTTTCAATGGATTTTTGCAATATGTTTTCAATGCTGCAAAGTTCTGCTGTTAAAAAGTTATTTTGGAGAAAATAAAAGCACTTCTTTTGTGAACTAATTAGTGCTTTATCCTTACTAGTTTAATTTACTGCATCCATCAGTAAGGTTCATATTACTGAACCACCTCATAAACCACTTATTACAGAGCGAGCACAAATGTTGTAAATTATTAATTGTCACTTGGAAAGTAACAGCCAAAGACTGCTTTCCCAAATTGACTATCAATATTCCAATTGTCCTCCAGTTTATCTATTTTCCAGTTATATTAGTTAAGAATGATGAGCAATTTAGTGTTAGGTACTTATGACATAGGAGCAGGACTAGGTCATTCAGCCTGAGGAGCTTATATCAGCATTTAATACGATCATGTCTGATTAAACACTTCAATGTGTTTTACCTACACTATCCCCTTACACCAGGGGTAATCCGAAATCTAACATTTTCAACTTTAACACACATAGACCAAGCTTTCACAGACCCTCTGGATTAGAGAATTCTAAAAACTCACAGCCTTCTGAGTAAAATACATTCTCCTCATCTCGGTCCTAAGTGGAAGCCCCTTTTTTTTTTAAATGTGTGTCTCCTGGTTCTATATTCCGAAATCAGAGAATGTACTTACCTGCACTACACTGTCTATCCCTTTAAATATTTTGTCGGTATCAATAAGATCACCTCTCATTCTCTGACACTTTAGAGAATACAGACCTAGGTTGCCAATCTCTATGTAAGACAGACTTACCATCTCAGGAAGAAATCTGATGACCCTTTATTGTACTTCCTCCATGACAACAACATCCTTTCTGAGGTAAAGAGACCAAAACAGCGCAGTCTTTCAATGTAGTCTAATCTAGTAAATTCTATACAACTGAAGAAAGACTTCACAACTACTATGCTCAAATTTTCTTGCAATGAAGCTAACATTCCATTAGCCTTCCTAATAGTTTGCTGCACCTGTATATTAGCCTTCTGTGACTTATTGATAAGAATACCTAAGTCCCTCTGCACATCTCCACTCTCCACCTTATTATCATTTAAGAAATATGCTGCATATCTGTTCCTCCTAACAAAATGGATGAACTCACAAAAGCATTGATCAAAAGCTTTCACAAAACCTAAGTATATTACGACATTGACTCCCTTTATCAATTTTGTTACTAACATCCTCAAAAAACTCCAAGTTCAGCAAACACAATTCCCCATTTACAAATCCATACTGATTCTACTCACTTAGGTCACTATTACCAAATCTCCATCCATCACATCCTTTATAAAAGATTCTAGCATTTTCCCTACTCCTGATGTAAGGCTAACAGATCCCTTCTTAAGCAATGGAGTGACACCTGCTAGCTTCCAATCTACAGAAAACATTATAGAATCAACAAAACGTTTGGAAGATGGTCACCGATGAAAATCATTCTTTTTCCTCAGAAGAGCTTTATTCAATCCACTAGTGGGCAGACAATCACCCAATCAGCAAGAGAGGCAAACATTTCTGAAGCAAGGGCTGCATTGAAAACTACATGGCTTTTTTCATTCACTCATTATTCATTATCCAGCATTCATTGCCTGTTCCTAGTTGTCCTTGAGAAGGTGGTAGTGAGCTGCCTTCCTGAACTGCTACAGTCCATGTGCTGTAGGTTGACCCACAATGCCCTTAGGGAGGGAATTCCAGGATTTTGACCCAGCAGCAGTGAAAGAATAGCAATATATTCCCAAGTCAGGATGGTGAGCGGCTTCGAGGGGAACTTGCAGGTGCTGGTGTTCCCATATATCTGCTGCTCTTGTCCATCAAATGAAACTAGTCACAGGCTTGAAAGCTCCTCTCAAATGATCTTTGGTGAATTTCTACAGTGCATCTTGTAGATGGTAAACACTGCTGCTACTTAGCATCAGCGGTGGTGGGAGTCGATGCGTATGTGCGCCATGCCAACCAACTAGGCTGCTTTACCCTTGATCATGTCAAGCTCCTTAAGTGTTGATGGAGTTGCACCCATCCAGGCAAGTGGTGAGCATTCCATCATACTCCTGACTTGTGCTATATAAATAGTGGACAGACTTTATGGAGTCAGGAGGTGAATTATTTGTTACGGTTCTGGCTGAAGATTGTTGCAAGTGCTTCAGCTTTACATTTTGCACTGATGTGCTAGGTTATTCCATCATTGAGGATGGGGATATTTTGGAGACTCCTCCTCCAATGAATAGTTTGATTGTCCACCACTAATCACAACTGGATGTGGCAGGACCACAAAGTTTAGATCTCATCCATTGGTTGTAGAATCATTTAGCTCTAATTGTCACTGGCTGCTTGAACTGTTTTGCATGCAAACTGCCCAGATTTACAACTTCTCCGGGCTAATACCTCTTTTTTTAGGTATACCTGGTGTTGCTTCTGGCATCCTGTACTTTTATTGAACCATGGTTTACCCTCTGGCTTGATGGTAATAGTTGAGCGGTATACACTGGGCTGTGAGGTTACAGATTGTGGTCAAATACAGATCTGCTGCTGTTGATGGCCTGCAGCACCTCACGGATGCCCAGTCTCGAGTTGCTCAATCTGTTTGAAGTCTGTTCCATTTAGTATGGTGACAGTGTCATATAATGGAAGGTATTTTTTCAATGTAAAGGCAGAATTCATGTGCAGGGGTCACTGTTACCAATACTGTCATGGACAGATGCATCTGTAGCTGGCAGATCAGTAAGGATGAGGTTAAGGATGTTTATCCCTCTTGTTCTCCTCCCCACCTGCCACAACCTAGTCCAGCAGTTATGTCCTTTCGGACTCGACCAGCTCGATCATCAGTGCTGCTGCCAAATTCTCTTGGTGGTGGACGCTAAAATTCCCACCCAGAGTACATTTTGTCCCTTTGCTACTCTCAGTGCTTCCTCCAAGTGTTGTTCAACATGAAGGAGTACAGAGTCATTAGCTGAGGCAGGATAGAAAGTGGTAATCAGCAGGAGGTTTCCTTGTCCATGCTTAACCTGGGGCTGAGGTCAGGAATCGATGTTGAAGATTCCCAGATTCCTGACTGTTTACTACTGTACGTCCACATCTACCAGTGGGGAAGGACATATCCAGGGATGGTGATGATGGCTCCTGGGAATATTTTCTGTAAGGTTTGATTCTGTGAGTATGACTATGTCAGGCTGTTGCTTGAGTAGTCTGTAAGACTACTCTCCCAATGTTGGCACTACCCCTCAGATGGTAGTAAGAGGAACATTGCACAATCGACAGGGCTGGTTTTACTGTTGTGGTTTTCAGTGCCTAGGTCAATGCCAGGTGGTCTGTCATTTCTTTGTTGAGACTTTGTAGCAATTGATACAACTGGGTGGCTCAGTAGGCTATTTCAGAGGGCAATTAAGAACCAACCATATTGCTGTGGGTCTGGAGTTACATGTAGGCCAAGTCAGGTGAGGATGGGAAATTCTTTTCTCTGAAGGACATTAGTGAGCCAGAACACACTGAACGTTATGAAATTTACTTGTGAAATTCTAATAGAAGCCAAGTATTGCTGTCACTGGAGATCTGCAATTAAAAACAGAAAATATTGGAGAAACTCAGCAGGTCTGGCAGCATCTGTGGAGAGAGAAAAACAGTTAAAGATTCAAGCCCAATATGACTTTTCTTTTGAATTAGAAAGGACTGGGAAAGGATGATTTTTATGCTGTTGACAAAGAGGAAGGAGAGATAAGTGGAACAGATGGTGAGAGTGCACAGAGCAAAACAGGAAGGGAGTTAATAATGGAAAAAAGACATATACAGTACGTCAAACATCGGTGTTAATAATAGATGTTAGCAGCAGAAAATATTAATAAATATCATTAACAGCTATATAAGGTGGTAAGATTATGTCCACATTAAATGTGCTGGTTCTTATTTTTTTAGATCTATGCTATCTCATTTCACTGTTACACTTTTACCTTAAGCATTTACTTCAGTTGGAGGCAATAATCTTTGCTGATGGGGCAACAAGAAGTGCCACACTCTAGGGTACACGTAATGCACAGTTCCAGAGTTGAATTTATCATTCATCACAAAGTGGTGCTGGGCAAGAAACTGCAGATTTTAATTCCACAGTAGCCTTGGAGTTCGAGTGGCAAATAATAAGTGTAGCCTTGATCTTGAGACTGTTGGTCCCTCATAAAAAAGCAAAGAGAGTGCAAAATAAAGTGTTGGGGATAAAATGAAGGAAAACACAAAGGGTTATTTTTAAATATATATCATACAAGAGAATAATCAGTGAATGAATAGTGCTCATCAGGGATCATAGAGGCAATCTGTGTTGGAACCCATTGAACCCATGGAAAAGGATATAGGGATACTCAGCATGGATTGTTAAGGGAAGGTTGGATTTGACAAAGCCAATCGATTTCTTTTGGGGATGTCATCAGGTGTGTTGATCAGGATTTGATGTGGTCTACACAGAATTTAGCAAAGCTTTTGATAAGGTCCGTCATGACAGACTGGTCAAGAATGTAAGAGCCCTTTGGATCCAAGACAAAATGAGGCATTTTATCCAAAATTTGGCAGAGAAGCATTAAGCAGAAGGTGTTGGTGGGGGAATGTTTGTGTGAGTGGAAGACTCTGATACAGTGTGCAATTCTGGTAGGAAGGATTGGATTGCACTAGAAATAATACAGAGGAGATTAGCCAAGATGCTGCCTGAGCTGGAGGGTGCATGATATGAGGAAAGATTGGAAAGGCTGGGGTCGTTTTCCTTGGAATAGTGAAGATTGAGTGAGGATCTAGTAGAGGTGTATAAGATTGTGAGAGGCATAGGTGGAGTGGATAGGAAACCACTTTTTCCCTTAATAGGGGAGACCAATAACTGGAAGAGACATGGATTTAAGATAAGAGATACAGAGTAGTTCAAAATCAATCCAACCCATTGTTAGAAAGTTGAAATATGATTAGAAAAAGTATATTTAGCATTCAGCCTGAATTAGGTCAAGGACTAGGTTTGTACTGTTAATTGTGTTTTCCTGGACATTTTTCTAAAAAGGATGAGGGGAATGATCTGTGTTAGAGGGTGGAAGCTAGCCTGAGCAGGGACCCCTCCCCCAACCCCCTTCCAAGGCGAGTGGTGCCTTCTGCTACTGGGGCAGAACAACGGAAAAGAAAACCAAATCAAATAACCATATTATAAAACTGTTTCGGCTTTACACTTAACCATGGTAATTAATGTGCTTCCTGAAGTGACAAGTTTAAATAATGTGTGGAAGTAATGGATGAATTTCAGTATTTTAGTGTGGAACATATTGAGTAGGCTCATGTACCCTCTCTGATGGTGAGTTGGGTGGCAGGGGTCATTTAACTGGGCAAAGGTTGGCAGGTGGGATAATTGTCACTTTTCTGCATCATCCTGATTATGTGTAATATCAGGGAGAGTGTTACTGCTCTGCTGCTAATTGATGACCTTAAGTGGCTAATTGATGCCAACTCAGGGTCCTATCTTACCACTGCTGGCACTAACTCAGTGGTGAGCAGGGATTTGCCATGTTGGAGCATGACAGGCAAATCCTGGAACCTTACAGATTCAATAAACTTTGTCTATTTTGGCCTTTAAATTGAGCCAGGTTTACTTTAATAATCATTTTGCAACATTCCCACTGCTGCATCCTGATTTCTAAATTACCTTTGAGTTCCTTACTGTAGACGTACCTCACAGCACCTGCTCACCGTGGTAGTGAACTTCTCACTGAGTTGTGAGTGCTTAGTTTGCTTCTAGCTTTCTCAACATGCAATTGTAATTTTTAAAGGATGTTCCCTTGCTCAATAAGGCTTCCAACTTTATTCACAAAGCCTCCAATGTCTGTTCGTTCTCAAGGCTGACCTTAGGCGCTAGACTGCTCCGAAGGCAACCAGCACCTGAAGCAATTTGCAACTGCCAGGTGAAACTAATGTTTCCGCTCTGTGTAACTTCTAACTCCCACTTATTTCTGTGCTTCTGTTACCAGGTCTTAGTATGAAGGGACTTGAAGGGTGTTTGAAGAGAGTTGGAGGATAAGAATAGGGAGGTCATACTGGAACCATACAAGGTGCTGGTGATCGCACATCTAGAGACTGCATGCAGTTTTGGTCCCCTGAAGGAAAGATATCATTTCACTGGAGGCAGTTCAGAGAAGGGTCACAAGGATAATCCCTGGTATGGAGTGATTGTCTTAAGAGCTAAGGTTAATGGGGCAGCATGATGGCTCAGTGGTTAGCACTGCTGCCTCACAGTGCCAGGGACCCCAGGTTCGATTCCAGCCTCGGGCTGTGTAGTGTTTGCACATTCTCCTTGTCTCTGCGTGGGTTTCCTACAGGTGCTCCAGTTTCCTCCCACAATCCAAAGATGCGCAGGTTAGATGAATTGGCCATGCTAAATTGCCCATAACGTTCAGCGATGTGTAGGTCAGATTTAATAGTCAAGGGTAAATATAGAATAATAGTTTAGGGGAATGGGTCTGAGTGGGTTACTCTTCGGAGTATTGGTGTGGACTTGTTGGGCTGAAGGGCCTGATTCCACACTGTAGGGATTCTATGATTCTATTAAACAGGTTGGCACTCTATACACTACAGGTTAGAAGAATGAGAGGTGATCTCATTGAAACACATAGAATTCTTAAGGGGCTTCAGAGGGTAAATACTGAGAAGATGTTTCCCCTTATGGGAGAGAATAGGACCAGACAACAAAGCCTGGGAATAAAAGGGCGCCAGTAGAAGACTGAGATGAAGAGGAATTTCTTTTCTCGGGGGTTGAGATTCTTTGGAATTCCTTGACACAGAGAGCTGTGGGGTAGAATCTTTGTATATATTTAAGGCTGAGGTAGATAGATTCTTGATCAGACAGAAGATCATGGGTAATGGGGAAAGGTAAAGAAAGCAGATATAAGTAATGTCAGATCAGCCATGATCCTAGTGAATGGTGTAATTCCTGTTCCTATTTCTTATGGTTTTAAGTTTGAAGTGTTTCCTCCCTTGTCTGTTAAATCTTACCCTGAATTGCTCTTCTGCAGGCTCTGGGAATGTTGAGTTCCCTCAATTGCTGATCATCTGCACTGGCAGCTCTTAAAGCTGTATCTGGAAAAGTCTTCTTAGTTCCCTGGAATCCACACTGCTGCTCACCATGTTACATCACATTAACGTCACTGTTGATCCTTGCCCCGCAGCTGCTATACCGTGACCCCACTCCTAGGATCTGAGTGTGAGACTGGCAGCCAGGAAGCTGAGGGGTGGGGAGAAGTGAGACTGCAAAATGGAGAGAGAAGGGGCTGTGGGGAAGGGGGGGGGGGTGCAGGAGAGGGACTGCTGTCACTCACTTTGCTCCTCCAACGCTGGATCTCACTTGTGATTATCGCTCATGGTTTCAGATAGTGCCTTTTACTATCATAAAATATCCCAGAATTTTTCAAAACAGCCAGTGCTCAATTAAGCTACCAAATTCCCTACATCGCAACCATAAGTAGCTTAATTGTGTATAGCAAACGTCAAAAAACAAAATGAGATGAAGACCTGCTGTGACATTAAATTCAGAATTAATATGAGTAAGAACTCTGGACAGCTCCCCTTCATTTCTTTAGGACAATGCCATGGTACCTTTTTCACCCATCCAAGAGTGGACAGGACCTTGGGGTGACATCTCAGCCAAAAGAGAGCACTGCATTCCATCGACCCTGCATTGGAATAACAGCCAGGCCCTTGTACTAAATTCCTAGAGTGCAACTTGAACCCCTAGAATCTTATAATCCAGGGGGGAGTGTGCTACTAACAGAACTAACGTTATTATTACTTATAAAAGCTAACAGGGAGTCATAGAGATGTACAGGGAGTCATAGGGAGGTACAGCACGGAAGCAGACCCTTCAGTCCAACTTATCCATGCCGACCAGATATCGTAACCTAATTTAGTCCCATTTGCCAGCACTTGGCCCATATCCCTCTAAACTCTTCCTATTGATATACCCATCCAGATGCCTTTTAAATGCTGTAATTGTACCAGCCTCCACCACTTCCTCTGGCAGCTCATTTCATTCACCCACCACCCTCTGCATGAAAAAATTGCTCCTTAGGTCCCTTTTATATCTTTCCCCTCTCACCCTGAACCTATGCCCTCGAGTTCTCGACTCCCCACCTCAGGGAAGAGACCTTGTCTATTTACCATACTCATGCCCCTCATGATTTTATAAACCTCTATAAGGTCACCCTCAGCAGCTGAACGCTCCAGGAGAAACAGCCCCAGCCTATTCAGCCTCTCCCTATAGCTCAACTCGTCCAACCCTGGCAACATCCTTGTAAATCTTTTCTGAACTCTTTCAAGTTTCACAGCATCCTTCCAATAGGAAGGAAATCAGAATTGCACACAATATTCCAAACAGTGTCTGAACAGCCGCAAAATGACCTCCCGACTCCTATACTCAATACTCTGACCAATAAAGTATATCAAATACCTTCTTCACTATCCTATCTACCTGTGACTCTATTTTCAAGGAGCTATGAACCTGCACTCCAAGGTTTCTTTGTTCAGCAACACTCCCTTGGACCTTACCATTAAGTGTATAAGTCCTGCTCTGATTTGTTTTTCCAAAATGCAGCACCTCACAATTATCTAAATTAAACTCTATCTGCCAGTTCTCAGCCCATTGGCCCAACTGATCAAGATCTCGTTGTAATCTGAGGTAACCTTCTTCACTGTCCACTGCACCTCCAATTTTGGTGTCATCTTCATACTTACTAACTATATCTCCTATATTTATATCCAAATCATTTTATAAATGATGAAAAATAGTGGACCCAGCATCGATCCTTGTGGTACTCCAATAGTCACAGGCCTCTGTCTGAAAAGCAATCCTCCACCACCACCCTCTGTCTTCTAACTTCGAGCCAGTCGGCATCTCCCTGTATTCCATGAGATCTAACCTTGCTAACCAGTCTCCCAATAGGAACCTTATTGAACGCCTTACTGAAGTCCATACAGATTATGTATACCAATCTGCCCTCATCAATCTTCTTCATTACTTCTTCAAAAAACTGAATCAAGATTGTGAGACATGATTTCCCACGCACAAAGCCATGTTGAGTATCCCTCATCAGTCCTTGCTTTTCCAAATACATTAAATCCTGTCCTTCAGGATTCCTTCCAACAACCTGCCCACCACCAATATCAGGCTCACTGGTCTATAGTTCCCTGACTTTTACTTACCACCATTCTTAAATAGTGGCACCACATTAGCCAACCTCCCAGTCTTCTGGCACCTCATCTGTGACTATCGATGATACAATTATCTCAGCAAGGAGCCCAGCAATCACTTCTGTAGCTTCCCACAGAGTTCTAGGGTACACCTGATCAGGTCCTAGGGTCCACCTTTATGCTTTTCAAGGCATGCAGCACTTCCTCCTCTGTAATATGGACATTCTATCTCAGATTTCCTGATGGCCAGATAGCCATTTCTGCAGCATAGATGGGAGGAGTGAAAGGGACCTGCAGAATCCACAGTGAGAGAATTTCCTGGGAAATTGGGCAATTCCCCTACGTCTGGCATCCTTTGAAAATATCCATTTCAATTAGAAAGGTTCCACTGTAGTTAAATAAATGGTAACTCAGAAAAAGTCATTGAAAACCTAACTCTTGAGTGACTATTAAACTGCCCATCCAAATTAATACACAAACACACATACCACCAGCTTCACCACCCCCCCTGCAGCACTCTACATTCTGCTCTCCACCCAGGACCGGATGACACCAGCCTCCTGCCAGAGACTCAACTTCCCTTCAACTCTCTGTTGGATCTAACAACCCATCTCCACTCTGCCACTCTCTCCCTCAGGATCTAAAAGCCCCTCACTAGGGCCCAAAAACACTCTCACCCCATCAGACCCAAGAGCCCTTCCAAGAGACCTTGGCGTGCAGGTTCATAGCTCCTTGAAAATAGAGTCACTGGTAGATAGGATAGTGAAGAAGGTATTTGGTATATTTTATTGGTCAGAGTATTGAATATAGGAGTCAGGAGGTCATTTTGCGGCTGTTCAGACTTTGTTTGGAATATTGTGTGTAATTCTGATCTCCTTCCTATTGGAAGCCCTTCCAGGCCCAACAACCTCTACCTACCCTGATCCCAATCTACCCTAAACAGTCCATCATTTACCTGGTGGTACTGTACCTGCTTGGCACCCTATACTACCTACCAGGCACCCTAGCACTCAGCATCCTGTGCCAGGTACCTAATCTCACATGTAATTTAAGTAGTTACCTCTCACAGGGGCTGTGAAAGTGTCTGCCTGTGATCCTCGACATTTAAATCACAAAATAAGGCAACTACATGCTGTGAGAAAGGGCGTGTGCTTTGACTTCACCTGACTACCCTGCAACATGAGGGATTGGTCAGATTTAAAGTACTCTCTGCATTTCTGAAACACCTTGATTTGAATCTGCCGTGTGATATGCAGAGCTCTTTCCTCCATGTGTAAAATGAAGCACAATGGCATCTCTGAGTGCGATTACCACTCCTTGGAAAATCGACCCTATCACAGTCAACCTCTTGTATGTTGGTATGTAATTCACTATCTTACCAAGAATGCAAAGTGGCTGCTTCTTGTTTGGTTAGCCTTGAGCGCTAAATATGCCTCCAGGGATGAGAGATGATCTCTGTACAGATTCCAGCAACTGCAGTAATTTGCTCCTGATAAACTCATGCCTACACAGAAAATACTTCAGCAACATGCACAGGAATAGGTGGGTGTCTGGCAATTTATTGCAGACTTTATTACATGGCTAGGTACCTTTTTGTTCGTTATTGGCATTAAGTTGTGGTTATTAATTTTAATTTGCAGGGTGAAATTATTTTCTGAGATCCACCTAATCCCATAAGAGCATCTGTGATGCAGTACAATGAAACACTATATGTGGATCAGTAAAACCACCCAGGTATTTTGTCTGAGAATTTTTTTTTTTGCTACTCTCCTCATACCAATTTACAATCTGTTAAACATGAGAACAACATTATATAGTCCCCCTACAAATTCCAATTTCTTGATACCTCGGCATCACAGAAATTACAGTAATTATCAACTACCTAGCCTCTGCAGGTACTGGTGGTGTGTAAGATTTAATTTACTGTAGGTTAGATCACATACAAGCCTCAGGGACGTCTTCCTATTGTTCCACGGTGCATGAGTCATGAAGGATTTAGCTCAGCATTCAGCTTGTATCGTAAGTGCAGAGTTTTTTTTGGTGGACAACAAAGAAACTTGTGTGGAGCTTCATTCAAAAACAGGATTGACTAGCACCAGCTGAGGTCAATCTTGTCAGTTAGCATTTAGTCATCTATGAATAAGACATGTTCATTCAAAGTCATGCTGCCATATTTCCATCTGCCTGCCACACACATTGATCACTTTTTGACTGGAATTTATAGTGTGATTTATCACGGGCATGACATAAGGTTCATAAAAGTACATTGTCATACAAGGAGGCCCTCAATATAATTCTAGCGCTGCTTCAAAAATTGAATATATTTGAAGAGACATTTAAGTAGAACAAAAACCATATTATAAACAGTTTACTTCACATCTCTGGTTGCAGCTTGAATGCCCTACCTAATCTCATAGCTTGCTTGGCATGTAATTTGAATAGACTGCAAAGCCAAGTCTTACCTCTGTAAGTATACTGTTGGAGCCCAGGTAGGAAATTACCAGTAAGAAGCAAAATACATAAACGCCATGAAAAAAACAATATTTTTAGAAAAGTCATGAGATATTTCATTATTTCTGAGATGACAAAGATTTTCAGCATGCTAGCCTTGTAAGACAGAAGTTCAATTATTTAGGATGGTTGACGTTCAACAGTATTATGGCAGTCGGATTAAAATTTCTCTTCAAACAATAAAATTCTAAATAATTCTGTTATATTTTTGAAGCTGTGACTGAATGTTGCTAAAATAAAATGACTTCAGTCTCCATGGCCATGCTGATTTAGCATGGCCAATTCATCTGACCTGCACATGTTTAGACTGTGGATCCAATTTAAAACTGGAATAGAAATATTTTGTAGTTGAAAGGTTAATAAAGTTAGGAAAAGCCAGACAAATTCACATAGATGAAAACTACAAAGAGGGTTATAAGTTAAAAGATAGAATTTGACAGAAGGCTGTAATGACAATAAAACAGTAATCAATAGCTGTGTTAGTTGTAATAGGCACCTAGTATTACAGCTGAAGGATAATGATGGGAAGCTTGCAATGGAGAGTGAGATAATGATCAAGAGTTAAATGATTATTTTTCATCACTTCCCACAGTGAATATAGATATTGACATTGTAGAAACAACTAAAGGTACATAGAGAATGACTAGTGGAAATTGTAATTCCAAGTTGATGCTACATAAATGATTTCAATCTGCCAATAATTGGGACCATAATAATTATCACAACTCTTGTGGGAGTAATGTACTTCAAATCACCCCCATTATTCCACATCTCATCACATATGTTAAATATGATCAAATCAATCTCTGAGTAGGTTAATGTCTGACTGTGACCCCTCTCTGAGTTAAACAAAATGCACAGGATAGTCATAAATGAACAAGCAAACAAAAACTTATCTATCAGAAAAAACATATCCTCTAGCCTGTAGCAAAACATATTATTGATTATTAATAAGAAAACATAAAATATACCCTCTTTAAATCCAAACATTCACACATATGTGAAACTAGACAAATGAGACAAACAAATTTGAGGAAGATTGTGAGTGAAAAATTTAAGTAAGAAAGAATAAATTCAGTAGATCAGAATCCAAATGAAAAAGGATGGAATGAAGGGAATTTTTTCATAGCTTATTTTAATTTTTGGCGATAATACTGCATTGTCATTCACAGGAGAAATTCTCAAACTGGTATCTAGTCAGCTGACCTAGGTCTTGGCTTAATTCAGTCGTTCATACGTTTTCACAAAACTTTTCTGTTGTTTCTTTTGACAAAGATAGTGGAGAGAGAAACAGAAAGGGCACAAACTTGCATGTTGGCAGGCTTTTGGAGGTTTGAGTCCCATTGATCTATCTGTGTGAGCTCTGTGTCAAATTACCAGTTACAACCAATCCACAAGACGTTGCTGGGCAGTTACTTTTTATTTACCAAAGGCACACGATGCCAGTGTATCAGACAATATATCCAGTGAATAAAAACCACACAATTATACTTTCCTATCATGTTGCAATCCAAACTTTTATTTTCCAATCTATTTCCCAAATAAAAGATGTAGTCTGCATCTTTTTCCTCAAATCTGGATAGGATCTATAAAAAGTTATACACATTTTTAAACATTAAATATCTCCTTACTGGACCTTAAACTATGGTAGAATTTTACTCACCAGAATCTTCTTCTACATTTGAGACCTTTTTCTTTTAAACTGCAGACTTCAAAGCCAGAATTCTTTATTTTTCTCTTGCCTCCCTTCTCTTTCCCATTATAATTCAAGATGCAGCCTCTCAAATTCTCTCTCTTCATCTTTCTCTTCTTTCTGAAGTTCAATTTCAATTTTTTTTAAAGTCCCAATTCCCTTTTAAGCTTTTAATTTCCTTTCAGGTTTCAAGCAGTTTTAACTGTAATAGAATTTTCACTAATTCAAACAACTCACCACTCAGTGTACCATGCTTTTTGTGTTTGCAGCAGTCCCAAATGCTGGGAAACTATGTTGCAGGAAATCCACATCCAATTCCATGGACTTAGATGTCACTAAGTCTTGTAAATCAGTCCAGGATATTTCATCTATCTGCAGCATAGTTTTCAGTACACTCAATGTCATCTTATGTTGTATTATATTATGTGACAGTAAAGTTAATTCAATTCAATGTTACAGTATGAAAAACCTGATATGTGTCCTTTTATTGTTCGTCAATTAGTCTTTTTGCAGCAGAGAGCGGCAGGAGCTGGGCAGAAGTGAAGCCGGAGCACAAAGTCGGTCGGGAAGGTAAGTGATTGTTATTCGAGTGGGTGTGTTCTAGACCCAGCTCCTACAAAGTAGGGCCTCCCTCCCACCCTCCCTCCTCCTCTAACCTAAATTAAAGGTCCACAGACTTGCCCCAGAAAGAGGGTCCAAGGAAGTTCCTGTGGATTGAAGAGTGAGGCTTTAGCTCAGGAGTCTTTGACAAGGAGGTTGAGTGAAGTGATTATGCCACAGTTGAAGAGGGTGAAGACATGACTGCCAAGCTGGTTCAGTGTGCTACGTGCTTGATGTGGGAGGTCAACGACTCCGGTGTGTCTGGTTTGTATAAGTGTGGAAAGTGTGTGCACGTTCAGCTACTGACAGAGCATACTGCAGCCCTGATGAAAGAACTCGAGGACCTTAGGCTCATTCGAGAGAACGAGATCTTTCTGGACAAGACCTTCAGCGAGGTTATTATACCAATCATACCAGAAGAGAGCAGAAGAGAACAGACAATGAGGAAGGCAGAGAGGAGACAGGTGCAAGAGACCCCGGGGGAAGTACCTGTCAGGAACAAGTTGAATCTTTTGGAAACACTAGAGGCAGATGACCCTGCCAGTCCGCGAGGCGGCCAGATCTGTCAATCAAACGTTGGCGTGGAGACAGAGTGGAAGAGTCGGACATCGCACAGAGCCGTGGTAATAGGGGACTCCATAGTGAGAGGAACTGACCGGGCTTTTTGTGGCAGCAGGTGGGACTTAAGGATGGTGTGTTGCCTTCCTGGCACCAGGGTTAAAGATATCACAGAGAGTGCAGGAAATCCTCAAGGACGAAGGTGAAAAGCCAGAGGTGGTGGTACATGTCGGCACAAATGATGTCGGGAAGAAGAGGAGGAACATACTACAGCGGGACTTCGGAGAACTAGGAAGAAGGCTGAAAAGCAGGGCGTCCAAGGTGGTTATCTCCGGTTTGCTTCCAGTTCCTCGGGCTGGTGAGGCCAGAAACAGGGAGATAATGGACTTGAACGTGTGGCTGGGGAACTGGTGCAGGAAGCAAGGATTTAAATTCTTGGATCACTGGGGTATGTTTTGTGGTAAGCATAAATTCTACAAGAGAGACGGTTTGCACCTTAATAGGTTAGGGACCAGCATTCTGGCAGGCAGATTTGCTACTGCAACACAGCTACATTTAAAGTAAGTAGTGGGGGGGGGGGGGGGGGGGGGAGGGGGTGAAGAGACGAACTGGATGTTTAAGAAGGAAATTGGAGGGAAAGTTAGAACAAGGGAAGTCAAGAAAGACAACTGTATCAATGAGGCAGAAAACTCAAAACAGGATCATGCTGTAAGGTTGAGTGAAATAGGAGTTGATGGGAAGGGTGAGGGCAGTAACAAATTAAAAATACTATACATGAATGCACGAAGCATTAGAAATAAGATGGCTGAGCTTGAGGCTCTTTTGGAAATTGGCAGATACGATATTGTGGGGATAACTGAGACGTGGCTTCAAGTGGACAGAGCCTGGGAAATGAATATTCAAGGCTATACGTGCTATCGTAAGGACAGACTGATGGGCAGAGGGGGTGGGGTGGCCATGTTGGTAAGGGATGATATTCAGTCCCTTGCACGGGGGGGGACCTAGAATCAGGGGATGTAGAGTCAGTATGGATAGAGCTGAGAAATTCTAAGGGTAAAAAGACCCGCTTGGGAGTTATCTACAGGCCCCCAAACAGTAGTCTGGATGTCGGATGTAAGTTGAATCAGGAGCTGAAATTGGCCTGTCGCGAAGATGTTATTACAGTTGTTATGGGGGATTTCAACATGCAGGTAGATTGGGAGAATCAGGGTGGTATTGGACTGCAAGAAAGAGACTTTGTGGAGTGCCTTCGAGATGGTTTCATAGAACAGCTGGTGCTGGAGCCTACCAGGGAGAAGGCAATTCTGGATCTGGTATTGTGCAATGAACCAGAATTGATCAGGGACCTCGAAGTGAAGGAGCCATTGGGAAGTAGTGACATAATACAGTAAGCTTCAATCTGCAATTTGAGAGGGAGAGGATACAATCGGAAGTGACAATATTTCTGTTGAATAAAGGGAACTATGGAGCTATGAGGGAGGAGCTGGCCAAAGTTCAATGGTGCAACACCTTAGCAGGGATGACAGTGGAGGAACAATGGCAGATATTTCTGTGTATAATGCAGAAGATGCAGGATCAGTTCATTCCAAAAAGGAAGAAAGATCCTAGGAGGAGACATGAGTGGTTGTGGCTGAGGCTGATGAGGGAAGTTAAGAAACATATAAAGTTTAAAGAGAAAAAGTATAACATAGCAAAGATAAGTGGGAAAACGGGGACTGGGAAGCTTTTAAAGAACAACAGAGGATTACCAAGAAGGAAATACACAGAGAAAAAATGAGGTACGACGGTAAACTGGCCAAAAATATAAAGGAGGATAGTAAAAGCTTTTTAGGTATGTGAAAGGCAAAAAAATGGTTAAGACAAAAATTGGGCCCTTGAAGACAGAAACAGGGGAATATATTACGGGGAACAAAGAAATGGCAGAAGAATTGAATTGGTACTTCAGATCTGTGTTCACTGGGGAAGACACAAGCAATCTGCCTGAGGTAACAGTGGCTGAAGGACCTGAACTTTAGGGAATTTATATTTGCCAGGAATTGGTGTTGGAGAGACTGTTAGGTCTGAAGGTTGATAAGTCCCCGGGGCCTGATGGTCTACATCCCAGGGTACTGAAGGAGGTGGCTCGAGAAATCGTGGATGCGTTGGTAATTATTTTCCAGAGTTCGATAGATTCGGGATCAGTTCCTGCGGATTGGAGGGTGGCTAATGTTGTACCACTTTTTAAGAAAGGAGCGAGAGAGAAAGCAGGAAATTATAGACTCAGTGGTCTGACCTCAATGATAAGAAAGATGCTGGAGTCTATTATAAAGGATGAAATTACGACACATCTGGATAGTAGTAACAGGATAGGTCAGAGTCAGTATGGATTTATGAAGGGGAAATCATGCTTGACTAATCTTCTGGAATTTTCTGAGGATGTAACTCTGAAGATGGACGAGGGAGATCCAGTAGATGTAGTGTACCTGAACTTGCAGAAAGCTTTTGATAAAGTCCCACATAGGAGGTTAGTGAGCAAGATTAGGGCGCATAGTATTGGGGGCAAAATACTAACTTGGATTAAAAGTTGGTTGGCTGACAGGAAACAAAGAGTAGTGAAAAACGGCTCCATTTCGGAATGGCAGGCAATGATCAGTGGGGTACCGCAGGGATCAGTGCTGGGACTTCAGCTTTTTACAATATATATTAATGATATAGAAGATGGTATTAGTAATAACATTAGCAAATTTGCTGATGATACTAAGCAGATGGCAGGGTGAAATGTGAGGAGGATAGTAGGAGATTACAGGGTAACCTGGACAGGTTAGGTGAGTGGTCAGATGCATGGCAGATGCAGTTTAATGTGGATAAATGTATGGTTATCCACTTTGGTGGCAAGAACAGGAAAGCAGATTACTACCTAAATGGAATCAATTTAGGTAAAGGGGCAGCACAAAGAGATCTGGGTGTTCTTGTACACCAGTCAATGAAGGTAAGCATGCAGGTACAGCAGGTAGTGAAGAAGGCTAATAGCATGTTGGCCTTCATAACAAGAGGGATTGAGTATAGAAGCAAAGAGGTTCTTCTGCAGCTGTACAGGGCCCTGGCGAGACCACACCTGGAGTATTGTGTGCAGTTCTGGTCTCCAAATTTGAGGAAAGACATTCTGGCTATTGAGGGAGTGCAGCGTAGGTTCATGAGGTCAATTCCTGGAATGGCAGGACTACCTTATGCTGAAAGACTGGAGCAACTGGACTTGTATACCCTTGAGTTTAGAAGACTGAGAGGGGATCTGATTGAGACATATAAGATTTTTAAAGGATTGGACACTCTGGAGGCAGGAAACATGTTTCCGCTGATGGGTGAGTGCCAAACCAGAGGACACAGCTTAAAAATACGGGGTAGACCATTTAGGACAGAGATGAGGAGAAACCTCTTCACCCAGAGAGTGGTGGCTGTGTGGAATGCTCTTCCTCAGAGGGCAATGGAGGCCCAGTCTCTGGATTCATTTAAGAAAGAGTTGGATAGAGCTCTCAAGGATAGTGGAATCAAGGGTTATGGAGATAAGGCAGGAACAGGATATTGACTAAGGATGATCAGCCATGATCATAATAAATGGTGGTGCAGGCTCGAAGGGCAGAATGGCCTACTCCTGCACCTATGGTCTATTGTCTATTGTCTTTCTCCATGTCCAATCGCAGGTTGCTCATCTTCAAGATCCCACACAGAGCCCCCAAACACTTGTCACAACTCTGGTAGGAATTATGAATAAGAAATCAAACTTTCACAAGTCAGCATAAATGCAAAATATGGCCAAATTTAATCTCAAAGATGATTAATGCCTTACTTTGACCACTGTCTGAGATTAAAGAAACTCTCGCCAGATTTCATCAATGATAAAGCAAACAAAACCTTGTTTATTATTTCAATAGCATCCTCTAACCGACATAACATTATTAATGAATAATAAATTAAATCCAAGCACACAGATTCATTCATACACAGGATGGAACATCAGAAAAAGACATATCGTAGGTGAAAGTTGTCAGCAAAAAGATGCAAATTCTGATCTGAGTCCAGGTCAAAAGACATGGATTGAAGCACATTTCTCACAATTCGTTTTGGTGTCTGATGATGATATGACATTGTTTACAAAGGTAATTCTTATTTTAGTGTCTGATTATTTTGACCTAGGTCTTAGCTTGAGTTGGCAGTTCTTCCTTTTTGCAAAATCTTTTGAGTGCTGTTTCTTTTCCATTCAGAGAGTGTGTTATTTCATTTGCTGGAGGGTTTTTGGAAGATAGATTCCCAGTTCTTTTTCCTCAGTTCCGTGACAAACAGCCAGTTACAAGTGATTCACAACCTGTTGCTAGGCAGCTACATTTTTTTTTACAAGGACTCTTGGTGTCCCCATGTATCACAAAAGTATCAAATCCAGTTTCGGCAAAAGAACACCTCACAGTTCGGCTTTCCTTGTGAGTTGTAAAAATAAACTACTTATAATCAAAACTTACATTTCCAGTCTATTTTCCAAATAAAGTGTGTGTACTCCTTACTTAGGTCATGCTCAAATATCCTATAGCAGGCAAAACTGTGTCGCAGGACTAATTGGTGGCAGAACTGAAAATAGTAATAAATGATGAATAAATGATAATTTAATTTAGATTAATTTCAGATTACTGTTTCAGATTCAGATTATAATGAAGAACTGATGAGCTCAGTTTCTAAAAGTGTGGTGCTGGAAAAGCACAGCTAGTCAGGCAGCATCCGAGGGGCAGGAGAGTCAACGTTTCAAGCATAAGCTCTTCATCAGGAATGTCTCGTAGAGGGAGGAGGAGAACTTCTTCAAGGGGGGGCATCTTTGGAAGAGGTTTCGTAGTAAGGTTATAATCAACCGGGAGAAAGTGAGGACTGCAGATGCTGGAGACCAGAGTCAAAAGGTGAGGTGCTGGAAAAGCACAGCAGGTCAGGCAGCATCCTAGGGGCAGGTGCATAAACTGAATTCATTTCTGATGAAGAGCTTATGCTCAAAATGTGGACTTTCCTGCTCATCGAGTGTGGTGTGACTGGCTATGCTTTTTCAGCACCACATTTTTTTGATTAGCTCAGTTAGCGAGCGAGTGAGCACACAGATCAGATTAAGGCTGTGACAGACTCAGGCCTGTCTCCTTACCCTACCCATAACAAAACAAAATCATAGCATTTTGCAGTGGAAATGCTTTCTATGGATTTCCAATGAACATTTTACAATGTACCGGTTATGGTATAGAAAGTAGTCCATGAAATTAAAAGAAATCTGGCCAGACAGGTGCTTGAAAATGAGAAGACCATTTTTAGAAGTCTCAGAAAGGGAAGTTGTGTTGAGCAACATTCTTTATGATCTGCATTGATAAGTCTTATATTTTATACATAATCCTGGACTTTGAAGTTAAGATAATAATATTTAAAACAAACCAAGGTCTGGCAGCATCGGTGGAGAGAATTAGATTAACATTTTATGTCTGGAATGACTCAATGCTACTAGACCTGGTGAGTTTCACCATCATTCTCCAAAGTTTGCAGTATTTGGGCTTTTATTCAAGAAAATAATATCTATATTTGAGTATAGAATTGGAAGGTCTTGCAAATTGTGATGAAGATAAGTCAGAATAGCAAAAGGTCATGTAGGCATGCAGAATGGGTAAATAATGGGCATTTTAATGTAGGGATAAAGCACTATTGCATGCAAGTTAAAATATTTATTTTTCAAATATTTCTCCACTTATAACAGTTATTTTAGTTCCCTCTTATGCCAATTTTTCTGTCTGGCACTCATTAATCAATTTTCTTCTGACCCATGACCATCTGCGCAACTTCTGTTAAATCCTCTAACTCTATAACTCTCCATAGACTCTGCAGTGGCCTTTTGTTCATCCCAAACCTTACTCACTTAATTTGTCTGTTGTGCTTTCAGCTGTCAAGGCCTGGCGCTCTGGCACCATCTCCTTAAACCTCTCCTCTTTTCTGTATCCTGCCAATAAGACACTCTTTAAAACCTACCTGTAATAATATCACCTTAAGTGGAGAAGAATCCAAACTGCTTTTATTGATAGTGCTTTCTAAGAGTCTTGGGATTGATTACTGTATTAAAGGTGCAAATAGATGCAAGATGTTATATTACAAGCTATAGTTGCAGTTTCAATGCAGCTTCGTTGGACCAAAAACATTGTTTCTGTTGATTGCTCTGAGCCTCCTAATTGCTGTATTTTCATTTGTGTGCCTCTGTGTGTCCGTAGCCTGGAACAACACAGTTTGTTACCATAGCAACACATAGGCACACGGTGATTGTGATATGAGACATTAACATGGTGTTTCTCTGAATCATGATGACCAAGATATTAAAGAAAAGAACTAACAAAATTACCATCACAATTTGGAAGACAAAGCCCATTCCTGCAGCTTTAGCACTTTGCATTTTGTTGTACAGGTGAAAAACAAAACCCAGGAACTGAAGATTGCCAATGAGACAGAAAAGCATTGATGATTACAATAGCAGGTTTAGATGACACAGTTTCTTAAATGTACCTGTATGTTATAGACCTGGATAGCAAGTACAGGGGCCTGACAGGAGGGCAGCAGCAAGAGATTTGCTGTTTTTAAAAAAATATCTGAAGGTGTAATTTTTCTTTCGCTTTATGCTGGGTATCATTTTCACTGCTATTCTTAGCAGTTTATGCTCAGGAGCCTTGTTTACCAAGTTTTCAGTTGCTGTCCTCACAGGAATCTCTCTGCTGCAGGAATCTTTGACACAAATAGAGGACAGGTCCCTCCCCTGTCACTTTTCTTCCTTCATGTCCAACGCCAAATGATGATGGCCACTCAGGATCATCTGCAGCCTTTAAAAGCTGTAGTTTGACGCAGTGTTTTATTTCTGTCATCTTTCGAGCAGGTTAAATGCCCATTACATATTGAGAATGAGATTGATCTTAAGGAATGTCACAAGATCCGTCACCTGTCTGTCACCACGTTCCTGTGAACTGATCAGGGAATGGTAGATATTTGGTTTAAATAAAATATTAGATTAGATTACTTACAGTGTGGAAACAGGCCCTTCGGCCCAACAAGTCCACACCGCCCCGCCGAAGCGCAACCCACCCATACCCCTACATCTACCCCTTACCTAACACTACGGGCAATTTAGCATGGCCAATTCACCTGATAGGCACATCTTTGGACTGTGGGAGGAAACCGGAGCACCCGGAGGAAACCCACGCAGACACGGGGAGAATGTGCAAACTCCACACAGTCAGTCGCCTGAGGCAGGAATTGAACCCAGGTCTCTGGCGCTGTGAGGCAGCAGTGCTAACCACCGTGCCTGCCCATATATGGCAGAGTAACTGGCCATTCAGCCAAACCAGTCTGTGCTTCAGTTAAGCCTCCTGTCATTTCTCCTCATCTAAATCTGCTATCGTAATCACCAATTCCTTTCTCGCTCTCTGGCATTCTTCAGTTCCTGTGTTTTGCTTTTTACTTGTCCGTCAAAATACTAATTGTTAAAGCTGGACCAAGCTTCCACAGAATCTGCAGAAATGAGCTTTTTTTTAAACAAAATTAAAATGGCAATGTTATGATTTCTTCTCTTTAACATCTTAGTCACTATGATTCAGAGAAACACCACGTCAGTATCCCATGTTGTAATAGCCAATGTGCAACAAGTGGGTAACAAACACTGGCATTGTCACTGACACTCACAAAAAGAAAAATACGTACAATGGACTCAACTACAGTCTCTCTGTAGTAATAGTAGATTGGAATAATTAACCCAGCTTCTGATGAGACAAAAATTGTTCACAATTCTACACGTATTGACTCATGGTCAGAGATCATAAAAATGGTTGATTTGTGAAATGAAAGAATTCAATGGATTTTCCTCTAAAGTTGGTCTTGGGGCTGAGGAGATAGCCTTTATTGTGTATTTGGTTGTACTCCAAGCAGTTTGAGTTGTTAATGTAACACCTCGTTGGGGTGATAGTGAATTGGCAGCCCATTTTACACCTCCTCCAATGTTTTTATTTTCAATGCAAATATAAAACGAACAATTCACCATCATCCATTTTATAACGTCGCACAAAGTCAACGTTACTCACTTTGTGTCCAAAGTAGCAGTGTTGTATTCCTTAGGAATGAGAACATATACTGTCAATTTAAAGTCATGCTGCAGTTCTAGAATCAACGATGCAAGAATGTAATGTTAAGACAGGGAAATATAACTGTTCTTTTATTTATCTTGTTCAGATTTTCGCCTGTTGACTCAAGGTCAGAATGTCACAACTTCTATCAGGAAACCCTTTTTTTTATTATGGCAAATAAGAATGGAGTTTGTGGTAGTTTTGAGTTCCATGATTCTGTTGCCTGTTTCAGTGAAACAATGGACTTTTAAAACAGAGTAGTCTCATTTGTGCCTCTATTCTTATAGTGTTGTAGAAAGATGAGTTTTTGATCATTGGACAATGCGAACAGAAGCACTCTGAGGTCCCTCATGCACAAACCAAATGCTGAATCTTCCCATGTTTTGGTGGTGTCAATTTCATGGCGTTTCCTGGTATGTTTCCATTGGTGAGTCTTGTCCAGTTTCCGGGTAATTCTCTGCTGCTCACTTCATTAACTATACCTCCAGCCTCCAGGGCGCCACTCTCGCACAATCTTGCTCTCAGTAGCAGTGTAAGAGTACATCGTTCACAATTCACATCACAGGTGCCACATGTAACCCCCGGCTATCCACCAATTCAAACTCTGCCAGCCTGGTCTGAAGTAGTCACCAGGGTCAGTACAGTGACCCTTTTTTGGAGAATGCACAGCAATCCTATGGCATGGTCAATTACTTTCTCTGCTCCACTGGGGTAAGTGCCCTATCTCTCCTGTCATATCTAATACCCATTCAACTCTGCCACTACACCCACCTCCCACCAAGACTCATGCTACTGTATGCAGAATCTTCCAACAGTCTCCGTCACACACCATCCTCCCCAAATTACCATCCCTGCTTGCTCTCTGGACTTTTTACTCACTCACTCGGAATACCTTGTCACCCTTCCTGCCAGATGATCAACCAGTCCACGGACTAAACACAGTCCCCGTGGACTGGACTGAGGACCACACATGGCCATTTAGTTGAGGCACATACAGTGGGTTTGCCACATCAGCTGCCTCCACATGCTACCATTGTGACATTGGCATAGCACAATGCCTTACATCAACATGCCCCTTGACTGTACATTGCTTGCAAACATGACAATCCCCACTTGGCTTTCCACCTGCACATTAAATGCAAAGTGAGGCAAAGCAGAGAGGCTGGCACATTGCTGATGCCAGCCTCCCTGGATGGAGGCAGTTGGCTGTCGCTGCCCATACTGTGTACCCTGAGATGTTGGGGAATGTTGGTCCACATGGAGGAGATGCCAAGTCTTCACTTGACCTTAAGTCTAGTTTCTCACCTACTGGGAGAATATCAACCTGCATAAAAATAAACTGAGGTTAACTAATAATAATAACAATAATAATTGCATACAAATCGAGCACTCACTACTTACCCGCAAAATTCTCAACTAACCCATAAAACCTTAAGAAGACAATTGAACTATATTACCTTGGCTTTGGGATTCCATTTTTTTGATTCTCACTGGACGCTCTCAACTTTCTGGCCATTGTACACATAGTTTTCTCATAACTGAGAACATTTTGAACCCATTATATGACAGAGCTTTATATTACATGAGGACACATGAAAGTTTGAAGGAAAATTAGAAAAACGCAAAGCATTCCTACTTTGCACATTAAGGATACCTGAGCACTTATCAGATATGGCTTAGGGTGGGGACAGAGAAGTGATCTTGTTTCATTACCTTGATATTGGGTCTTGATTTCTGTTCAAAGCAAAAAAAAAACCCACACCGAATGAATCAGAATGCACTGTGTCCAACTCTGTATGAGACAGCAGGTGTAGTGACAATTTAGGGTAAATTGTACCACAGACTGATTTCTACTGAGAATGAAATTGATATTATCAATGACAATTTTTCAGATCATTATGAGAAAATGATGGAATCAAGATTCAAGCCCAGCATAATTTTTTTTATAGGTTAGTTTAAGAATAAAAGTGCCTTTAGCAATCTTCAGATCGCTCAAATCAATTTATAGCCAATAAGGTACTTTTGAAGTATGGTCACTGTTGGAAAATATGAAACACAGTCACCAATTTGCACAGAATAGGCTCTCTTAGAAAACAAGTGACACTGGCTAGTTGATCAGATTTGTTTTGTAATTCTGGGTTATATATTGATGAGTTTACTGACTGCTGATGTCTTTGAAATTTTGAGCTGAATCTTATGTTTTTGTGGCTAAAACCGTGTTGCACTGAGCTTTTGAAGGGCTTGTCATCACAGGGCCTATGGGGTTTTCTTACCACATCCCACTAAATTTGCCTTAATTACCTACTGTGTTGCTGCAGTGTGTGTCACATCCAATTTCCGCTCCAACTCATGACATGCCATTCCCAAAACAACTCAACACTTCTAACATGGCATACAGGGGGATATATCTGTGTTAGAGACAAAAGAACTGCAGATACTGGAATCCAAAGTAGACAGACAGGAGGTTGGAAGAACACAGCAAGTCTCCTGATGCTGCCTGGCTTGCTGTGTTCTTCCAGCTTCTGGCCTGTCCACAGGTGGAAATCTGTGAGCAGGGATCTGGAGGTTCTGCTGGTGGTGTGGTCATGGGACTTCCTCCTCCCTCAGGGTCAAAGATGGAGACCACAACATGAAGCCCTCGTCTGAGGAAGCCATCCAGGTTAAAACAGTCTCTCCCACTCTGCACAAGGCACTGAAGGAAGAAGGTCAATGATCTTCTGCACTCCATCAGTTTAAGATTTACTATCTTCTCTGCAGTCCCATTTACTCTCAGCTACTCCATCCATTTTCCCGAAGGGTTATGCTCTAAAACACTCACTACAGCTTCTAACATCTTCCCTCATTTGTTGTCCCCACCCCAGCTCTAACACCTCTAATACTGCAAGCCCTCAATGCTGCCTACTTACTTGCTCAGATTACCTACCCACCTATAACAAAGGTAATGTCTATGCCAGCCACTTAATCTCCCTCAATACCATCCTCCCTCTCATTCCAGGAGGAAAACAGCCCACAACAGGGCAATGTTGAGGTTGTACAGGACATTGGCAAGGCCACTTTTGCAGTACTGTGTACCGTTCGGGTCACCATGTTGTAGGAAGGATATTATTAAATTGGAGAGGGTTCAGAAAAAAATTACCAGGATGTTTCTAGGAATGGAGGATTTGAGCTATAAGGATAGGCTGGATAGGCTAGGACTTTTTTCACGGGAGCATAGGAGGTTGAGGGGTGATCTTATAGAGGTTTATAAAATCATGAGGGGCATAAATAAGGTGAATAGCAAAGGTGCTTTCTCTAGGGTGTACAGTTCAAAACTCAGGCACATATTTTTAGGGTGAGAAGACGAAGATTTAAAAAGTGCTTGAGAGGCAACTTGTTCACACACACGGTGGTTCATACATGGAATGGAATGCCAGAGGAAATGGTAGACACAGGTACAGTTGCAATATTTACAAGACATTTGGAAGGTACAGGAATAGGAAAGGTTTAGAGAGATATGGGCAAAACACAGGCAAGTGGAAGCAGTTTAGTTTGGGAAATATAGTCAGCATGGACGAGTTGGACTGAAGGGTTTGTTTCCCTGCTGCATAGATTCTAGTTTTAGGTTTAAATTTAGATTTTATTATCACGTGTACAGAAGTACAGGAGTACAGTGAAAAGTGCAAAATGTGGCCACAAAGGTACTTAGGTACAAAAATTTAGGAACAATGTAAAAAAAGAAACAAAGTTTAAAAAGTTAATAACTACCTTCATAGAATAAGTAGAAAGTAAATAAATAAGGTAATAGTTGACATTAAAGTCCTTCTTAATACAAACGAGAAAAACAAAGGAATAAAGTTAAAAGTTCAACAGTCATTGATGAATCCTTCATTTAGCTCGTTTTCTGCAAGACCCCAGCTGCCTGTTCCAACACAGATACCATGGGAACATCCTAACTGCTCGCACTACCCACATTGGGTTACGACACCATCGCTGCAACTGATGCTGAGTCATTGATAAACTTAAGATGGATGGTAGCTGCCAGACTTTCAACTCCTTATCTGATATCTGGAGAGACCCTGACTCTGGGCACCTCAAGCTGGGCCTGAAGTGGTATCGGAGGCTGCCCTTGACTTACTGTGGCTGCACTCCCTGACCAAAGACTATCTCCCGGGACTTGACTGAGATCTGCTGACATCTTTGAGAAGGTTCCTGGTTTCATGTCCGTGCTATAAGGCATGGTGAGACAGCAGTAAAGTAAGCCTGGTGTCTCAGGCTGAGGGCCTAGTGGAGGGGGCAATAATGTAGAAAATGTAAGGCCTGGCAAGGGTACTGTGAGCATCAAAGAGAGTGAGCACTCTAACTAACGAGAAGAGCCCAGAGATACTGCCTGGCCTAATCCATGAGCATGCCTCTGAATACCCACTGGCCTTGCTGCAGCATTAATATGTAATCTGTCATAGAATTGTAGCAATCCAATAGAATGGAAGCAGGCCATTTAACTCATTAAGTCCACATTGACCCTCCAAAGAACATCTCACTCAGACCTACCCTACAATCCTGCAATTCTAAGGTTAATCCATCTAATCTACACATCTTTGGAGGAAACTTTAATACCCAAGGGAAACCCCCGCCGATATGGGAAGAATGTGCAAACTCCACACAGACAGTCACCCGAGGCTAGAATTGAACCTGGGTCCATGGCACTGTGAGGCAGCAGCACTAACCACTGAGCCATTGTGCCACCCCATCGGTTCAGGAGCACCCTGTAAGTGGATTGGAGATATTTCATGAGGGTTCTTAACGGCTGGCATATATCCAATGTCAATGTCCATGGTTGTGTGGCATGTGAGACCAGTACCCATGAATCTTGCCATGAAATGTTGATGCCAGTGTCTGGCATGAAGGTCATTTGTAGCAAGCAGTGGGCAGAATCTGCTGAGTAATCGCTTTGGTTTCCTTGGTGGGTTTTCCTGATGTTCATTGCGTTTGGTACGTTTGCTAAGGTGGGAGGCTGAATAATAAATGGGTGAGTTGCAACATTAACAAGGCTTTTAGCAACCAAAAATCACTGTCAATTGGCAACTTGCCGCTGCCTGGTGAGAATCTCACCATGTTGCTTGTTAAAAGCATAAAACATGGTGCACGTTGCTCCAAACATCAAGATGAACTTCACCAGACTTGCTGCCCAGTTCTGCCACACACCTTGCCCTCAGATCCTAATAAGATTCAGCCCTGAGGTATAATTTTAACATCACACTGCATCTGTATGGGGAAAATGGGCTACTTAACATGTTGCACTAATCAGAAGCACTGATTTGAAGAGAAATTTACAGATTGTCATCGCTGCTGTATTTTTCTGGATCTTACATCGAGTGTAAAATTTGAAGCTATGCTGGCCTGATGTCACAGGTGTGATTGTGCATGTACAGATGGAGCACAGTGGCCATTTTCTGAGTTGGGAACAGGCATTCCCTGATAACAGTTTATATATTAGGTAGTGTTGCATGAAATAAAAGGAGAAACAGTTAATAGGAGGAAAAAGCATACCACAACCAGAATTTAAAAGTATCTACATTTTGCATGAGAAGCTAACGTTTATTCAAAACTGAACATTTGTTTTCAAGAGGACAATCAAAATTCATGAGATTATTATCAAGGAAAAAAAATTACTATTATTACCCCTAATCTTATCAACATGTATTTTTCTGCTCCAGAATGTAATGGGTCATGTAGATAGGAATTCTGAGACATTTGCCTTGATTTTAGATGAACTTGAATGTTGGCAGTTGCTATTAAAAGAGTAGAATTTTCCAACTACAGAGTAAATTCTAATTCAGTGGTGAAGTTCACCAAGATTATAGGGGATAAAGCAATGAATAGCAACTGAAATGATACAAACGATAGTTATCAATAGAGGTTCTGATGTCAAATGGATAGCATTTGCATGTTCTGACCCGTACATTATCAACATGGTTCTGTCACTGTCAACAACTTTTGATTTGAATAAATGGCACCATTTAAAACTGATCTGAAAGTCATAATTTTGTGAAACGAAGAAATTTTAACCATTTACCAAATAAATAGTCGATCCTCTTTAAACAAATACTAAGATGAATGGGAAGAAAGTGGAATCCAAAAGAGAGAGCTTCAGGCACAGATGCAAAACTTAAAGAAATCAATAGTTAAAGGTGTTGAAAGTCATTCAGAAAAGAAATGTGCGAGCTAAGGTAGGAATGATTACTGACAGCCCATGTCTTTGTCTCGAGTGCATACCATGAGAGATTGCTGATATTTGACACACATTTTGAGTTAATCTTAAATATTTCAGCAAAACTGGAACAAAGAGCTCAATGTATTTAAGAAGGAATTAAAAACATTTCATTTTGGACAAGGGCCACTGATTTTTATAGCTTGCTTTAACTTACTCCTTCATTAGGTTGCTATTTCTGTAAAAAACATAACTTCAAGTCAAAGCTTGGCCTCACACAGGATATTTGTTACAGAATCTTGCATTTAATGCAGAAATTGAGTCCAGACATGATAGAGTTCAATCAATCAAAGAAAATGACATTTTTATGTTGTTATTTGGAGTAAACTGCATGTGGACAAAATGGACATCTTTGTTGCATATGTCTAATTTATTCACAATAATATGTTTACTTTAAAGCAATGAAATATATAGTACTAATGCAGGCATAGTCGATATATTTCTACAATCTGAACTGTTTCACAGAATTATTCAGGAGAGAAATTAATAAAATAGGATTTGGAAGTAGCAGCATCCGATATTTTTGTATGCACTGGTTGTTCGTTGCTTCATCAAACAATGTTTGGAGGAAAAATAATTCAGGAACCATCTCGTTCCTCTCACCAGCTCTTACAGGAGCTTTCAACAGAATTAATTCCTTTCGAAAAAACAAATTGTGTTGTGAACATAAGTTGATGTGATTAGCGTTATCTTGATCTCATGAGTACTTTGTTTATAATCAATTCTCACCCACATTTGCGCCTTATGTTTATATCTTATGCCATTATTGAGTAGGGTATTTTATATACTGCCCATGTAAAAACACCCTTACTTAATAAACCGGATATAATTATGATTATTACTTGTTCATTAACAATGTTATAATTGTCATTCACCACTCATGGATCACTTTGGCCTCTATTAACCAGCAGGACACTGATATAAATGAAGTTAATTGTGTGAATTGAAGCAAACACTCCTACTAATTTTGTCACATATTGTAATATATCTTGGAAGTCCAGTTTTCTCTTGACAATTATAACATCAGCTAAATTGCCAGCAGGATGAGATTACTACCTGATAATTATGGTATAAAAGATAATGTTCAACAGAAATTGTTGTTTGCTTCTTGTTGCAAGTTGTAGAGTGACTTAAACAGGGACAAAGGACCATACTTTCACTAAATGAGGGATCCTCTGTGTATTTTTAAAACTGGCAGGCAGGAGCCAAAAGTCCTGTCTCCATTTTGGACAGATTCCATTTTAGCAGTTTCAGCAGAAAAGAGTGGGGCAGGTCTCAACACAGTAAACGTGAACTCAGCAAGATCATTTGGACTCAATGCTGAATTTAAACAGAATCCACTCTCATAGAAACAAAGTCTTTATCCTGTGCTGTAGGCAAGGTAAAAATAATGGGTAAAAGCTTGAGAAGATTAGTTAGGGTATGCAGAATTGTCAAGATGTCAAGTTAAATCCCATGCCCCTTAAAAAGTTGAAAGCAACCTGCCCACGCCAGTGAGAATTGAAAACAAAATCTGTTCTGGCAATTATAACAGTTATTTGTTGGCACTAACCCAAGGACTATAATTATATCATTACTAATGGTTGGCTACTTTCCACAACTTACAAATACCATGCTTGGAGAATTGCAAGTTCACAGTTTGATTGACAGCTCAAAAAATTTATTGAAGGATTAGCTGTCTTTGATGCAGGGCTACGAATACAAGTCTGTTTGCTCAGGTAAAGGATTAAGTACTTGAGGGGATTTTGGACTTTTCAATGGGCATTCATAAGTTTTAAAAATCATAATGAAAGCCACAATGGGTAGATATTTATTTCATTTCATCTCAACATGGCTCCTGAAGTCTGCCCATGGCGGACACTGATGAGCTGGCATAGAGGGTATTAGGCCAAAAGGTGATGTGTCAGGAGGCATGGGTGGACATGAGTTGGCATAATTTTAGCATGAGACTATAAGGAGCCATATGAATTTTGAATGCAATGAGTTGGCATTGATGTTGTTTGGAATCTGAAAGGGTGGCTGAGATGGAGGGATAGGAAGGCTAGCAGACAATAGACAATAGGTGCAGGAGTAGGCCATTCTGCCCTTCGAGCCTGCACCACCATTCATAATGATCATGGCTGATCATCCTTAATCAGTATCCTGTTCCTGCCTTATCTCCATAACCCTTGATTCCACTATCCTTGAGAGCTCTATCCAACTCTTTCTTAAATGAATCCAGAGACTGGGCTTCTACTGCCCTCTGGGGAAGAGCATTCCACACAGCCACCACTCTCTGGGTGAAGAAGGTTCTCCTCATCTCTGTCCTAATGGTCTGCCCCATATTTTTAAGCTGTGTCCTCTGGTTCGGCACACACCTATCAGCGGAAACATGTTTCCTGCCTCCAGAGTGTCCAATCCTTTAAAAGTCTTATATGTCTCAATCAGATCCCCTCTCAGTCTTCTAAACTCAAGGGTATACAAGCCCAGTCGCTCCAGTCTTTCAGCGTAAGAGAGTCCCGCCATTCCAGGAATTGACCTCGTGAACCTACGCTGCATTCCCTCAATAGCCAGAATGTCTTTCCTCAAATTTGGAGACCCAGAACTGCACACAATACTCCAGGTGTGGTCTCACCAGGGCCCTGTACAGCTGCAGAAGCACCTCTTTGCTTCTATACTCAATCCCTCTTGTCATGAAGGTAAAAACAATGACTGCAGATGCTGAAAACCAAATACTGGATTAGTGGTGCTGGAAGAGCACAGCAGTTCAGGCAGCATCCAACGAGCAGCGAAATCGACGTTTCGGGCAAAAGCCCTTCATCAGGAATAAAGGTAGTGAGCCTGAAGTGTGGAGAGATAAGCTAGAGGAGGGTGGGGGTGGGGAGACTCTCTCCCCACCCCCACCCTCCTCTAGCTTATCTCTCCACGCTTCAGGCTCACTGCCTTTATTCCTGATGAAGGGCTTTTGCTCGAAACGTCGATTTCACTGCTCGTTGGATGCTGCCTGAACTGCTGTGCTCTTCCAGCACCACTAATCCAGTCCCTCTTTTATGAAGGCCAGCATGCTATTAGCCTTCTTCACTACCTGCTGTACTTGCATGCTTACCTTCATTGGCTGGTGTACAAGAACACCCAGATCTCTTTGTACTGCCCCTTTACCTAAATTGATGCCATTTAGCTGGTAATCTGCCTTCCTGTTCTTGCCACCAAAGTGGATAACCATACATTTATTCACATTAAACTGCGTCTGACCACTCACCTAACCTGTCCAGGTCACCCTGTAATCTCCTAACATCCTCCTCACATTTCACCCTGCCACCCAGCTTAGTATCATCAGCAAATTTGCTAATGTTATTACTAATACCATCTTCTATATCATTAATATATATTGTAAAAAGCTGAAGTCCCAGCACTGATCCCTGCGGTACCCACTGGCCACTGCCTGCCATTCCGAAATGGGGCCGTTTATCACTACTCTTTGTTTCCTATTAGCCAACCAACTTTCAATCCAAGTTAGTATTTTGCCCCCAATACCATGTGCCCTAATTTTACTCACTAACCTCCTATGTGGGACTTTATCAAAAGCATTCTGAAAGTCCAGGTACACTACATCTACTGGATCTCCCTCGTCCATCTTCAGAGTTACATCCTCAAAAAACTCCACAAGATTAGTCAAGCATGATTTCCCCTTCATAAATCCATGCTGACTCTGACCTATCCTATTACTACTATCCAGATGTGTCGTAATTTCATCCTTTATAATTGACTCCAGCATCTTTCCCACCACTGAGGTCAGACCACTGAGTCTATAATTTCCTGCTTTCTCTCTCGCTCCTTTCTTAAAAAGTGGTACAACATTAGCCACCCTCCAATCCGCAGGAACTGATCCCAAATCTATCGAACTCTGGAAAATAATCACCAACGCATCCACGATTTCTCGAGCCACCTCCTTCAGTACCCTGGGATGTAGACCATCAGGCCCCGGGGACTTATCAACCTTCAGACCTAACAGTCTCTCCAACACCAATTCCTGGCAAATATAAATTCCCTAAAGTTCAGGTCCTTCAGCCACTGTTACCTCAGGGAGATTGCTTGTGTCTTCCCCAGTGAACACAGATCTGAAGTACCAATTCAATTCTTCTGCCATTTCTTTGTTCCCCGTAATATATTCCCCTGTTTCTGTCTTCAAGGGCCCAATTTTTGTCTTAACCATTTTTTTGCCTTTCACATACCTAAAAAGCTTTTACTATCCTCCTTTATATTTTTGGCCAGTTTACCTTCGTACCTCATTTTTTTTCTCTGCGTATTTCCTTCTTAGTAATCCTCTGTTGTTCTTTAAAAGCTTCCCAGTCCTCCGTTTTCCCACTTATCTTTGCTATGTTATACTTTTTCTCTTTAAAGTTTATATGTTTCTTAACTTTCTTCGTCAGCCATGGCCACCCATGCTTCCTCCTAGGATCTTTTTTCTTTTTTAGAATGAACTGATTCTGCATCTTCTGCATTATACACAGAAATATCTGCCATTGTTCCTCCACTGTCATCCTTGCTAAGGTATTGCACCATTGAACTTTGGCCAGCTCCTCCCTCATAGCTCCATAGTTCCCTTTATTCAACAGAAATATTGTCACTTCCAATTGTACCCTCTCCCTCTCAAATTGCAGATTGAAGCTTATTGTATTATGGTCACTACTTCCCAATGGCTCCTTCACTTCGAGGTCTCTGATCAATTCTGGTTTGTTGCACAATACCAGATCCAGAATTGCCTTCTCCCTGGTAGGCTCCAGCACCAGCAGGGTTTCTAGTATTTAACATATCATCTGGGACAAAGACCCAGTGGCATCTGGACCTTTTCAGTCATTTTTTCAAGGCAGGTATATTGAGGCGGGAGATTTCCCAAATCAAGTTACTCATCTCAGCAGCAACAGATTCACCCCACAGAAACGATCAGTACAAAGAGAAACTCTGAAAGTAGCCAGCATGCCAGGCAGTGTCTAAGGAGAGATAAATGGAATTTTACAGGGAGGGAAGTTTTTTTTCCCAGGCAAGAGGAGACAGGCTTGTCTTGTGCATGGAAATAAACCCACTACAGGTGACACTAGATCATGATCTTGACATCCTCCTGCTCTCTTTTAGGTTTCACCCAGTTGTGTTCAGAAGGGAACTGGAAACTCATGTACAGCTGTAAGTAATTCCACTAGTTAAAGGTAATTATGGGACGTTTTAACCAAGGTCCTGGTTTTATAAGCTAGTGGTCCTTTACCCAGCGGTTGTCAGCAACTTGCGAACTTGGAAAACGTGAGGACTGCAGACACTGGAGATCAGAGTCAAGAGTGTGGTGCTGGAAAAGCACAGCAGGTCAGGCAGCATCCCAGGAGCAGGAGGAGCAACATTTTGAGCATTGGGGGTGTGGGGATGGAGGGGGGGGGGGCACAGCAAGTTAGCAACTTACTAACGTCAACCAAGTGGGTGCTTCTTTGGTGAAGCTGACAAGATGGGAAGCCATGGGTTCAGTAAAGCTGAAGAGCTCCAGCCATTGCTAGGTAAGAGGGTATTACTCACAGTACTCTTTCCCAAACAACTGTTTGTATTTGAAAGGCTTTTGTGAACTTCTTGGCAAACACAGCAACTGTTTAGCACTTCACTTACCTTCCATTGCACTTCCCTGATGTCAGCCTTAAGCACAGCATGGCAAAAGCTAATGGAATTGTCCTTTATCTCTTTAATAATTTCTACTCCAGCATGAGCACAGATCCTGCCTGCTCATCAGTCACATATTCTCCACAGGGCCGAGGAGGTGAATACACTGATAATGTTCGAAGGAGGTGAGATCCCCAACACACAGACTAGAGAAGATCAGCCCTTTTGACACATGAGCTGCATTGTCTCAGGAGACCCAGCCTTCCTCAGAGCAGGTCATTGCTGATATCTGCAGACTGCATGAACAAGACTTCCTTCCAAATGGACCAGTTGGACGTACGTCACTGCTGGCTGTCAAAGTTCCTGTTACTGGAGAGCCATCCTGACACCCACATGGATGCATCTCCCTGGGATTGTGTTCACTCTTCAGCTGGAGGAGAATGCAAAGGCTTATGACAGTCAGAAAGGTATTTGGTAACTAGGAGGGAAGGTGATTCTGAGGAACGTGTATGAAACCTTAATAGACAGAGGGTGTGTGTAGCTGGTAGCTGGTCAGATGGAGCTATCTGGAGAGGGAGGAATGAATTCTGTTTCTGATCCTGGGAGTTATCATTGACAAGAAGCTGAACTCCACTGGCTATATTAATACCTTGATTGCAAGAGTGGATCAGAGGTTAGCAAGTAACTCCCGAAGCCTGATCACCATCTACAAAGCACAAATCAGGATTGTAATGGAATAGTCTCTACTTGCCTGAACAAATATGGCTCTGACAAGACTCAAGATGCTCAACACAAGTCAGGACAAAGCAGTGGCTCAGTGGTTAGCACTGCTGCCTCACAGCACTAGGGACCCAGGTTCGATTCCAGCCTTGGGTGTCTGTGTGGAGTTTGTGCATTCTTCCTGTGTCTGCGGGTGTTTCCTTCAAGTGTCCTGGTTTCCTCCCACAGTCTAAAGATACGCAAGTCAGTTGAATTGGCCATTCTAAATTGCCCATAGTGTTAGGTGCATTAGTCAGAGGGAAATGGGTCTGGGTGGGTTACTCTTCGAAGGGTCAGTGTGGACCTGTTGGGCTGAAGGGCCTGTTTCCACACTGTAGGGAATCCAATTGATCAGTCCCCAGATCTACAGCTTAAACAGTCAGTTCCTTAACTACTGATGCACAGTGGCAGCAGTATGGACCATCTACAAGATGCAACGCACCAAGGTTCCTTTGGCAACACCTTACAAACTCAACACCTCTACTACTTAGACAACAGAAAGTAACAGATTCATGGGAGAACACCCAGTGTAAGGTCTCTACTCAGCCACTCAATATTCTGACTTGGACCTATATCACTATTTGCTCAGTGTCGCTGGGTTAAAATCTTGGAACTCTCTTCCTTACATTAGTGGGGGGGGGGGGGGGGGGGGGGGGGGGTTTACCTAGCCCATGTAAATTGCTGCAGTTAAGGGCAGTTATGGATGGATGTAAACGTTGGCCTTGCTTGTGACGTCCTCATCACATAAGATTATGTTAGAAATAGAACTGCAGGGTATGTTGTTCTGAGCAATCCTAGGAAGGTAAAGGCCTGGAGACGCAGTATATGAGGTTTGGCACATGTAATAGTTATGCTGTTCACCTTTCACACTCACAGGAGATCCTGGGTCCACTTGTTCACATTTCCAGGTTAGAGGTTAGATTCCTGCTGACTTACTTGGCCATTTTCAGAGTTGCCCGCTTGGTTGAAGAGATTGTCCTGTCATTGTGAACTCTCACTTCACTGCAGCTCCTCAGATTAAAGAACAGGATCTTCCTGTAAGTGACAGTGAGATCCCGGGAGCAGCCTTCCCCGGTCTCCTCCGTTTCCTGGAGTTTGTTGAAGCCTCAGATATTCCATTTTCATTTCCCAATAGGATCTGAGCCACTGAAGGATTCAATAGGATCCCCAGGCACTGGAGGAATCAATAGGATCCCCGTCCACTGGAGGATTCAACAGGATCCCCAGGCACTGGAGGATTCAATATGATCCCTAGGCACTGGGGGATTCAATAGGATTGTAGCCACTGGAGGAATCAATAGGATCCCCAAGGCACTGGAGGATTCAATATGATTCCGAGGCACTGGAGGAATCAATAGGATCCCCATCCATTCATGTCTTGCTGTGTTGGCAGAAAGTAAGTTCTTTCCTCCTCTCTCTCCACACATGCTGCCTAATCTGTTAAGTATTTCTAGCATTTCCTGTATCTATTCCAGATTTACAGCATCTGCAATATTTAAGTCAGTACTTTCCATCCATTTAAGTGTTAACAAATTAATTTAAAAATGCAAGAAACTAAAAAAGGTATTTCAACTCTTATTGCTCAATAAGCAGAGATAAAAGCAACTTGCAATAAAAACAAACTCATTATAAAATAATTGGGGCCAGTTCAATGTACACTCTCTGATATAAAGGCTGATGGAGAAGCATTCAAAACAGGTCTTGTCAGGTAATGCAGCTACGGTGTTTCTCACTCAACGTGAGAACCTCATTGTTATGGAGTTGCAACAAGAACTAAAGCTGCTTCTAAGTAACCAGCTGCATAAAACTGAAGGAATAATTTGTGTAACCTCACTTTTGCATGGGTCAAGTTAACAATGGTGAATTTTCCACCTTTAAGCTACTGGTGGAAAGCCCCGCCTGGTGGACTGTGCATTGGAAAACCAGGAGCACGCTGTGCAGGCATTTCCAATGGGTTAAATACATGTTTGATATATGTTAGCTTGTGACAGGCAAGGTTCCCCATGAGTGGAATAAAGTCACTAAATTACACCTACATCCTGGCTTTCTCATTTTTGACATTATTAAAAAGGCAACCAATTTGACATACAATACTGTTATTCACCTTAAACAGGCTCTGTACTGTCTGCTGGTCCAGGACCATTTTTGGATTAAGGTAGTGCAATGGGAATTCAAGCAGAGATTGATTTGTCAAGAAAAAGAAATGCATTGCAGTTCACTATACACTGGCATTTGCTGCCCCCTACTGGAAAACATTCTATTAACAACCTCCTCAACCATAAGTAACATGTAATTGGTAATCATAAGTGCTAATTATTAATAAGCAAACAGTGGTTTTATGCATTTAATTTTTGCATTATCACACTAAAAAATCATAACCCTCCTTTGCATATCAACTTGCGACTGTTGTATTGACAAAACTAATACGAACCTATATTTAAAAAGTATTCTTGTCCCTTACTCTGTACCTAATAGCATTGGAATATTTAAAAAATCTATTGGGAAATAAAGCCATTTTCAATAACACCACTTTTTTTTTGTTTGTATTGTTTTCTCTGCAAATACTGAATAGAACTGATTTAGAACATTTGTGTGTACTTATATGATTTTTATGAATAAATATTATTTTTGAAATGAATAACTAATTTTCTGACACCACAAAATTGGAAGTGTTCCTGTAGAGTCAGAAGTTACCATTATCAACATCATGATGCTCCACATTTACATTAACACAGTTTAATGACAACAATAATGGACTTAGGATGAATCATTGTTCAAGGATTTGTGAAACAACTAATTATGGTATCTGTTGAGAAAATCCATAGCCACAGAATCAGTTTGATGCAATCAAAGAAGTTGGTAAAAAGGTAAAACACTGTATGAATTGTTCAAACTGTTCAAAATTGCCTTTAGTTGAAACTCCAAACGGTTTATCACCTTTATTAAGTAGCATTAGTTTTAACCAGGTATAGAACAAAGGTTTATTGCAATTATGTCATATATGTGCTCTGCTTGAGACCTCAATTTACACACACAGGTAACAGTAAACACTTCAAAGTGAACCAGTGAAAGTCTTTGGGATTGGCAAATTAGTTAGAATAGGTGTTAGCAAATTGCAAACATATAACGCGCATTAAGGAATGGATCTTAGAGAAGCCTGGATACACGACATACAAGTTGAAAGACATTGCCAAATAAATATAAATAAATCCAGGTGGAGGAAGCTGGTAGGAGAGGCAAAGGAACCCCTGGCAAGGGGCCTCCCTGCTGTGTCAGTGATTCCTAAGAGGAAGCAGACTGGCAGAAAAAAGATTTTTGGCAACCACAAAAGGGACTCCGGCAACAGGGTGATGTCAAATGCAATATAATTGGGTGGGACATGCTGTGGTAGCCTGATGTGTGTGAGCATTTTTCCTTGAAACTTGGAGTAATTTTTATGTTACTTCTTTAAATACCCACAGATACATGAAAAATAGTTGCTGAAAAGAAATTTCCAAGTCTGTACAACCTCCTTCTTTGTATTTAATTTTCCATAAGGAAATGTGGCCCTCATGTATAATTCAAGCATATGTTTTGATGGTTACAAGGACATTGAGTTCACCCAAAAATCTGTATTACAGAGATATGTTTAGTTCAGGAATCATCCCAACACTCACTGAAAGCCAATCACTGTTTGAGTGTCACTGAGCCAAACTACAGCTTTATTTAAAATGTATTTATAGTTTAAAGGCACTATCTGTCTACAGCATGTACTTTTGTCTAAGATCTTAGATACCTGTTCAAACATCGAGAAGAACCTCAGTGAAATTTAACTAAGTGATCAAACTAGTTTAAAAGGCAGGCAAGGCACTGATGCAGTTGTTTCAAAAGGGTGCTAGATATTTAAGTTAAAGTCAGTCAAGACAATACAAGTTATTGTAAATTTTGAGTTTCACTGCATTACTGCACCTCCTCATTTAGTGTCATCTGTAAAACAGAATATCCAAGTCATTAACATTTATGATAGAAGGCCTCGGTATCCTGATAAACATCATATTGTGACCTGGCCATCAGAAAACAAACACATTGTCCACACTCCCTGCACCCTGCACCTCAAACAACTTTCAACCCACGCAAAAGTATTGCAGATGCTGGAAATCTGAGATAAAAACAGTAGGTGCTGCAGAAATTCAGCATCCATGGAGAGAGAAACAGATTTCTATTTCTCGAGTGTGGTATGACTCTACTTTGAACTCTAACCCAAACTCTAAGTTCTGCAACATCTCCATCTGCTTATTTGATTCTCACAAGGTAAAAACTGTCAAATCCCAGAGATATCTTAAATCTTGCTATTTTCTCCATCACTACGTTTCTAACTTGAAACAATTTGAATACGTTTTGCCTCCTGACCAAAAGGAGAAACACATCGAGATGCTCAATCTTCTTTGAAAACATGTAATTACGTTGAGGTTAACATACAATGTTTGCATCTCAGGGACTGGTCCTAATAAATCTAACAGCTGTCTTTGATAATTTTATAAACATCAGTTGACTGAAATGAAAGCTTGCAAAGCATAAGATATGTATTGTTTTTGTGTCCTCTTCCCTGACTTGGATGAATGCGTGAAGCTAGTGCTGTTTCACTAATTAGGATCATAAACAACAGATAATTTTCCTGGATAAGCTCTTTTTCCAATACCTTTCTTGTTAAAATCTGTTAGCAAATGTTGTTATTGGCTATGACTTGTAATAGACTAATCTCCAAAAAATATTGCTCCATGCCAACAACAAAAAAAAAGAATGTTTGTTCAGTAAAATACCAACCATATTTGTTTAAGTTCTCTGATTACAGTTCTACACCACTGACGTCCCATGCCTGTTTAGGTTACATAGAAAGCAAAACAAAGACATTGTACTGTGCAGGAATTTAAAACAAAACATATTATGAGTGCAGGTAAAATAGACAAAGATCCTTTAAGATATCTTATATCTGCAGCAGTAAATATAACCCAATGGCTTTGCCTGTCTCCTTAGTGGTTCCACATCCAAGGAAGCAGTATCAGAGACAGGCCAGACTGCCCCCAGACTGTCACCCAACCCAGTGACACAGACAAACGCAATATAAACCCTCAGAATGAATATGTATTGATTGGAATTTATAGATCTCAGTTATAATTGGATATAATTTGCCTTGCCTTGAGGGGGTTGACCACACAGAATTAAAAGGTTGTTAGCACAGCTGTTACACAGTAAAATATTTCCACCAGTCCATGTGGGATGCAATACAGTTTGGTGCATAATTGTGTTTGAAAACAGTATCCCCAAATGTTCTAAAATTACTTTTCATTGATGCCAGGGTGCCAATATCATATTCGTTCCTTTCTTTGAAATTTAATAATCACTTTCTCCTAAGGGGACAATGGAAAGGAGCAGATCTGAAGCACGTTCTTAACCATTAGTAGTGAATCTATTTTGGTCAAAAAAAACTGCCAAAGGCAAGAGGTTGGAAGGGAGGACATTAATTACTTTTCATTAAACTGACAAATTGTCAAACATTGATCATAATTTTATAAGTGCTGTCGTAAAACCATTTTGAGAAGCATTGAAGAAGTGACAATAGTCAATTGTGTGCTTTGGGGAAATTAGGTTGTGAAAGCTTTGCATGACCGTTTCAGTGTATCCAATTAAAGACAGTGATCTAACCGTGAGCATTTGGATGTGCGCAGAAATGAAAATCCTGAATGTTTCTGAAATGTTAAAAGTATAAATATAAGATATTTACTGGATCAGTTTGTATTTTGTGTGTGGGTAAATGATATCCACCAGAAGGTTTCAATTAATGAAAACTGTGAATGTTTATGCAGCTGCTTTCAATCCAGTGCACAAGAAAAGTAACACACAAATATTAACTGCTGAGACTACGCATTTCACCACCTGCAAATTATTCCAAAAACTGTTGTGCATCTGAATTTAGAAAAACAAACCTTGTGAAAATAGATCAGAATTGCATTGAGAATCCGACAGAGCAGGTAAATGCTATACAGATATTGTATATCGGTATCTGAAGAAAAGTTAATGATTTCATCTCACACTTCACAAAAACCCCAAAATGGGCAGAAACAAACAAGTTTTATTGCTAGACCAGTGTTTGGAGCTGCACTTAACTGTTTAGGGAAGATCCTGTTCCTCTGCTGCCCTTCCCACACAATTAAAGGGGCATTGAAAGGGAATCTTTCAAAACACCTAATTTCTAGTCAGGATTTTAGTTAATTTCGCTGAAATGATACAGAGCCATTCTTGACTATTTAATAGCATTCACATGCTTGTGTGCAGTCTGTGTAGAGGTAAAAGCTCACAAAGGGACCAGTTAACATCATTTTTTTCTAGAGCATCTACTCTGTTAGTACTAAATGTGCACCAGAGTTTACTTTATGCCTTCTGGTAGAATCAACTGACTGTTCATTTGTTCAAACAGATGATCTGGTCATAAAATGATTTGTCGGGTTCAGAACAGCAAAAGGTACAGGGAATGAGAGTTTCTTTGGGATAAGAGTCTTCCTACGTCCTCATGTTCAGGACATTGTGTCACATGTTATCCATGGGAATACAAAGACTCAGACTTTTTCACTAGTATTGACAGTGAAAGTTGAGCATTCACCAATGCTCCACCTCTGAATGTGACAGCGAGTTCTGGAGTCTGCATTTGTGAAGTTAAACATGGAAGTCTAGACGTAGCTGTTAATGATTTCACAAATCTCTAAAGGATACGTTTATGAAATACCCTCAAACTGTAATTAATTGGAAGTCACTGAAATGACAAGACTTGCAATTTAACATTTAGTCTTTCTGTAAGAAGTCTGAAAAGGTTACATTTTGCTTTGTGGACTTTTGAGCAGAAAAGTAAAAAATGAGGACTGCAGATGCTGGAGATCAGAGCTGAAAAATGTTTTGCTGGAAAAGCGCAGCAGGTCAGGCAGCATCAAAGGAGCAAGAGATTCCTGAAGAAGGGCTTATGCCCGAAACATCGATTCTCCTGCTCCTTTGATGCTGCCTGACCTTTTGAGCAGAATACCAAAACATCCTATTTGCATCTGCTCCATGAACCCATGTAGTGCTGCCAACGTTCAAGGCTTTGATTTAGACAGGATATAATTTGGGGTGAGATCCTTGTTATGGAATGTACTGTCAAAAAATGTGGTGCAAGAAGATTCAACTTTCCAAAAAGAATTAGGTAAATACTTTAAAGGGTCACTTTTTTTGAGGGCTATGGAGTAAAAGCTGATTGTGATCTATCAGACAATTAGTCCTAGAGTCATACAGCACGGAAACAGAACCCTCAGTGCAATCAGTCCATGCTGACCATAAACCCGAACTAAACTAGTCCCACCCACCTGCACTTGGCCCATATCCCTCCAAACATATCCTATTAATGTCCTTATCCAAATGCCTTTGAAATGTTGTAACTGTACCTGCATCCATCACTCCCTCTAGAAGTTCATTCCACACACGGACCACTCTCTACAAAATGTAATAACTATAAGAAATCTAGAAGTAAGCCTGCAATCTCAGGAACAGCTACAAGATCCACACTACTCTCAGTCCACCATTTTAGAATTTCCCAATGGGTTATAGAAAGGAGGTATGCAGGTAGCACATGAATCATGGTCATTTGGGAGTAAGGAAAACTCAAGCCAAAATAAAACAAAACACATTTTTATTGATGTGAACTGCATAAGGATGTGGTTGAAAATTCTTCAAAAGACTGGTACAATGATTTGATTGTGTTTTATCCACGTCAAATCAAATATCAGATAAAATAGATAAAAATAAATAGGAAATATTTTGAGATTTAAGATAAAGAGGTTCTATAATAACTGAGCCTTAAGGCTTGAAGGTATTGGAGTGATGTTGATCAATGCTTTTCATTCACCATCTTCATAACAGTAAACAATATGGTTCTGGATCCATTCAGCAGTCAAAAGGGTTAGATATTTGTGATCAATGCACAGTACAAGTATCAGGATGGAAACTAAACAAAAGCAATGTTAAAAAGTCTCTCACAAAAGCAACCCGAGTGGGCTACGAGGAATGAATACACAGTGAAATGGATGCTATCACTAGTGAGAAATGTCAATACAAAATGCGAGGGGTTCACAGCATGACTAAGATTATCAGTGTACATCAAGTAGCAGTTCTCAATTTTTTCCAGCTTTTTGATGCTTTTCTGACTGCACAAAAGATTTTCACCATAAATCATTCTGCTCTGTTATAAATTTTACCGGTATGTTTTTAGTAATAAAGCAATAGACTGGATTTCATTGGTTTTTCAACTGACATGAGGGTTATATTCCAGAGCTCTCAATGTACCCTTCAACTAACTTCTGACGGTCTGGTCTGCCTTGGGGTCATTTTGCTGCTTTACACATTAATCACATGCCTAACATTTAGTTTATGACCAGAAGATTTATGTTAGCAAGTGGCACTCATTATTAATACAAACATCCAACCTAGGAGGCCATTTGGCCCTTATAAACCTGCTCAGTCGCTCAACCAAATCACAGCTGATTTGTTTGCGTTTTGAATTCCACATTCCCAACCAACCAAGAATCTATCTACCTCTGCTTAAAAAATATTCAATGATCCCGCCTCCACTGCATTCTGAAGCAGAGATTTCAAAAACTGCACATAAATTCACATCATCATTATTAAAAGGGAAGACCCTAATTTTTAAACAGTGCCCTCGAGTTCCAGTCTTAGCCACAAGAATCAACATCTTTTCATGTCAAATCCATTCAGTATCTTACATACTTCAATCAATTCATTCTTCACTTTTCTGAACTCCAGTACAAACAAGCCCAGCCCGTCCAACCTTTCCTCACAAGAAATTCCACTGAATTCAGATATTCATCAAGCAAATGTAATTTGAGTTGCCTCCAATGCATTTGTGTGCATCCTTAAATAAGGAGACCAAATCTTTACACAACATGCTAGACCTACTTTTTGTCATTTACATAAGTGATTTGGATGTGAGCATAAGAGGTACAGTTAGTAAGTTTGCAGATGACACCAAAGTTGGAGGTGCAGTGGACAGCGAAGAGGGTTACCTCTGATTACAACAGGATCTTGACCAGATGGGCCAATGGTCTGAGAAGTGGCAGATGGAGTTTAATTCAGATAAATGCGAGATGCTGCATTTCGGGAAAGCAAATCTTAGCAGGACTTATACGCTTAATGGTAAGGTCCTAGGGAGTGTTGCTGAACAAAGAGACCTTGGAGTGCAGGTTCATAGCTCCTTGAAAGTGGAGTCACAGGTAAATAGGATAGTGAAGGAGATGTTTGTTATGCTTTCCTCTATGGTCGGAGTATTAAGTATAGGGGTTGGGACTGTACAGGACGTTGATTACACCACTATTGGAATATTGTGTACAATTCTGGTCTCCTTCCTATCAGATGGATGTTGTGAAAGTTGAATGAGTTCAGAAAAAACTTACAAGGATATTGCCAGGGTTGGAGGATTTGAGCTATAGGGAGAGGTTGAATAGGCTGGGGCTGTTTTCCCTGGAGCATCAGAGGATATGGGGTGACTTTATAGAGGTTTATAAAATCATGAGGGGCATGGATAGGATAAATAGACAAAGTCTCTTCCCTGGGTTGGGGCAGTCCAGAACGAGAGGGCATAGGTTTAGAATGAGAGGGGAAAGATATAAAAGAGAACTAAGGGGCAACTTTTTCATGCAGAGGGTGGTACGTGTATGGAATGAGCTGCCAGATGATGTGGTGGAGGCTGGTACAATTGCAACATTTAAGAGGCATCTGGATGGGTATATGAATAGGAAGGGTTTGGAGGGATATGGGCCGGGTGCTGGCAGGTGGGACTAGATTGAGTTGGGATATCTGGTCGGCATGGATGGGTTGGACCGAAGGGTCTGTTTCCGTGCAGTACATCTCTGACTCTATGACTGTATGTGGTTTCACCTATGCCCTGTATAAGTGAAGTAAAACATCTCTCTTTAATGTTTAACTCCTCTCATAATATAGTATTGTCTTAGATTTCTTAATAACTTGCTGTTCTTGCAAGTAACCTTGAGTAACCTGTTTTGTTTTTTGTAATTCACTGGTGGAACATGGGCATAAGTGGCTGAGCCAGCATTTATTGCCTGTTCAATACGTACCCTTGACAAGGAGGTGGTGAGCTGCCATTTTGAAATGCTGTTGTCCATATGCTGTAGGTAGACCCACAATACCATTATGGAGGGAATTCCAGGATTTTGACCCAGCGACAGTGAAAGAGTGGTGATATATTTCCAAGTCAGGATGCTGCAGGTGCGGTGGTGTGTCCACGTATCTGCTGCCATTGTTTTTCTAGAAGAAAGTGGTCGTGGGTTTGGAAGGTGCTGTCTAAGGATCAGTTCCAGGACATCTCTGCAGGAGTTCCTTATGGTATTGTCCTAGGCCCAACCATCTTCAGCTGCTTCATCAATGACCTTCCCTCCATTAAAAGGTCAGAAGTGGGAATGTTCGCTAATGATTGCACAATGTTCAGCATCATTCACAACTCCTCAGGTACCGAAGCAGTCCATGATCAAATGTAACAAGACCTGGATAATATTGAGGCTAGAGAGACTAGTGACAATTAACATTTGCACCACACGAATGCCAGACAATGATTATTTCCAATCAAAGATAATTCAGTGGTGTTACCATCACTGAATCCCCTCCTATCAACATCCTGAGAGTTTATCATTGACTAGAAGCTCAGCTATAAATACATTGGCAACAAGAGCAGGTCAGTGGTAATAAATAATATGGTGAATAACTCACCCCCTGACTCTCAAAAGCCTGTCCCCCACTATCTTCAAGGCACAGATCAGGAGTGTGATGGAATAGTCCCCACTTGCCTGGATGGGTGTAGCTCCAACAACACTCAAGAGGCTTGACACCATCCAGGACAAAGCAGCCATTTGATTGGCACCACATCCATCAACATTCACTCCCTCCACCACTAACGCTCAGTAGCAACAGTGTGTTTCATTTACAATTTGAATTGCAGAAATTCAACAAAGATCCTTATACAGTGCCTTCCTAACCCATAACCATTACCATCTAGAAAGACAAGGGCAGCTGATACATGGGAACACAACCACCTGTAAGTTCCCCTCCAAGCCTCCCACTATCCTGACTTGGACATTAAATGCTGGTCAGCCAGCAGCCCACGCCCCACAAGTGAATAAAATCAATTATTTTTGAATGACATAAACCCCTCAATATTCAGGACACAATAAGAGCAATATCTTTGTAATAGCTGACTGATCCTATTTGTTTACTTCTATGGGAGATATCAATATATTTGCTTTGTTATAAAATGCTTCATGCATTCAGACAATTTTAATTTTGTCATTTTGTTATCTTTGTAGCATCTAGTCTCAATTATTGGTCTATTCTCTCTTTCTCTTCCTGCCATTCTCTGTTCTTCATTTTCCATAATATTGTTTTGCTCTCCTGTCTTCACTCAATTGGTTACACCTCCCCAAGCTTGATCCCTCACTCTCATTCGTTAGTTTTGCCTGAAAAGCATCTCAAAGGTGTCCTGGTCAGTCCACCCTTCCTGTCTGCAGACTTTGCTTTCATCCACACAGGTGAGCACTTCAAAGTTCGATCGGTGCATGGGCAGAGGCTCCTGCACTGAAATATTCTGTGTGCTACTTTACCTGCCTCAGTCTTGCTTACACCCTTCTGTCTTTTCCTGCAGTTGGAATCAGGCTGGCCTATCCTAAAAAGGTGCAACTTCCATCTAGAGCAGAGTGTTGAGTTATCTCCGCGCCCCTCCTTGATGTGTCACAATGTCTTCAACTCATTCTCTATTTCAATAATTGGAATTGTTGTAGATTTAAACATTGACTACAGATGTAGTTGCACTGTATTTCTTCCAGGACAGGAACCTCCCTTATTTCACAGTTACAACTCAATGCCGCTTCTAAATCATCTGTGTGCTAATTAGTTAAATATAATTTGTTAATGTGATCTGTCATGTGAAGCTAATAATTATTCTTTACCACATGTTTCCTGCATTTATTAAATGCTGAAATTATTTATAACTGAAAATTATATGTTCTATAATTTAATAGAGTTCAATATCACACAACACCAGGTCCAACAGGTTAATCAGGAAGCACTCGCTTTTGGAGAGGTACTCCTTTATCAGCTACCTGATGAAGGAGCAGTGTTCCGAAAGCGAGTGCTTCATTAAAAAAGGCTCTTATTGTACAGGGGGTAGTGTCCCTACCCCTGAGATGGGAGGCCTGGGCTCAAGTCCTACCTGCTCCAGAGGTGTGTAATAACATCTCTGAACAGGTTCATTAGGAGAAAGAAATATCAACAATCCCTTACACTGATCATTTATCAGACTCCCCTGAGGTCACTCCTGTTTTTTGCTCTGTTTCAAATATACGAAACTGAATACATGTGGGTTCCTCCCAGCAGCTGATGTGGTACACTCTTAATAGGTGACAAAATTATAAAACACATCACTTACCCCACTACAACAAACTCCAATTCTAAGCGAGTTGGATAAACAAGTCTGCTCAAAAATGAAAGAAACATTGTGTCCAAGTCAACTTAGTGCCATCAGCTTAGGCTCAGCAGAGTTCCAGGGATGTGGAGGAGAGGATCGGCCAAACGATTCTGGGTAGGAGTGAAAGGTACAGGGTGGTCATTATGGGGGACGTTAACTTCCCCGTAATTGACTGGAAATGCGATAACTCTAATACATTGGATGGATCCATTTTTGACCAATGTGTACAGGAGGGTTTCCTGACACAGTATGTCGAAGGATCGACAAGAGGGGAGACCACACTGGATCTGGTACTTGATAATGAACCAGGCCAGGTGTTTGATTTAGTGGTAGGTGAGTACTTTGGAGAAAGTGACCATAATTCAGTTACGTTTAGTTTAGCGACAGTAAGAGACAGGTACACGCCACAGGTCAAGATTTATCAATGGGGGAAGGGCAATTATAATGTGATTAGGCAAAACTTGGGTTGTATAGAATGGTGTAGCAAAATGCAGGTGATGGGGACAATCAAAATGTGGAGCTGGTTTCAGGAACAGACATTGCATGCCCTTGATCGGTATGTCCCTGTCAGGCGGGAAGGAAGTGCTAAGGTAAGGGAACCGTGGTTTACTACAGAAATTGCATCTCTTTTTAAGCAGAAGGCGGCGGCTTATGTGATGAAGAGATGAGATGGTTCAGATAAGTCGATGGAGAGTTGCAGATTAGCGAGGAAAAATTTAAAGAGAGAGAGTTAAGAAGAGCAAAGAGAGGACATGAGCAGTCTAGCAAATAGAATAAAGGAGGACCCTAAAGCTTTCTATAGGTATGTGAGGAACAAAAGGATGACTAGAGTAGGAGTAGGGCCAGTCAAAGACAGAAAGTGGGAAGTTGTGTGTGGACCCTGTGCAGATTAGAGAGTTGCTAAATGAATATTTCTCATTGGTTTTCACTCAGGAAAGGGAGAATATTGGAGAGGAGAATATTAGACTAGAAAGGATAAAAGGTTAATAAGGAAGAGGTATTATCAATTCTAGAAGGAGTGAAAGTAGGCAAGTCTCCTGGGCCAAATGGAATTTATCCAAGGATTCTCAGGGAAGCTAGGGAGGTGGTGTTGGAGCCTTTGGCTTTGATCTTTGAGTCATCATTGTCTGCAGGTTTAGTACCAGATGCCTAGAGGATTGAAAATGTTGTGCCCTTGTTCAAGAAAGGTAGTAGAGATGACCCAGGTAATTATAGACCAGTGAGCCTTATGTCTGTGGTAGTAGTAGTTTTGGAAAGGATTATGAGAGATAGGATTTATAATCATCTAGCAAGCAATAATTTGATTGTAGGTAGTCAACATGGTTTCGTCAAGGGCAGGTCATGTCTCACAAACCTCATTGAGGTTTTTGAGAAAGTGACCAAGCATGTGGATGAGGGTAGGGCAGTTGACGTGGTGTACATGGACTTCAGTAATGCCTTTGATAAGGTTCCACATGATAGGTTGTTGGAGAAAATGCAGAGGCATGGGATTGAGGGTGACTTAGCAGTTTGGATTAGAAACTGGCTTTCTGTAAGAAGGTAGCTAGTGGTGGTTGATGGAAAATATTCAGCCTGGAGTCCGAGTTACTAGTGGTGTGCCACAAGGGTCTGTTTTGGGACCACTGCTGTTTGTCATTTTTATAAATGACTTAGACACAGCCATAGGTGATGGGTTAGCAAGTTTACAAAGGACACTAAAGTCGGTGGAGCAGTGGACAGTGTGGAAGGATGTTGCAGGTAACAGGGGGACTTGGATAAACTGCAAAATTGGGCTGAGAGGTGGCAAATGGAGTTCAATGCAGCTAAATGTGAGGTGATTCTCTTTAGGAAGAATAAAAGGAACGCCAAATACTGGGTCAATGAAAAGATTCTTGGTAGTGTGGATGTGCAGAAAGATCTTGGAGTCCATGTACATGGATCCCTGAAAGTTGCCACCCAGGTGGATTGTGCTGTTAAGAAGGCATACGGCGTGTTAGGTTTCATTGGGAGAGGGATTGAGTTCCAGAGCCGAAATATCATGCTGCAACTATACAAAACACTGGTGTGGCCACACTTGGAATATTGTAAACAGTTCTGGTCACCCCCCATTACAGGAAGGATATGGAAGCACTGGAAAAGGTGCAGAGGAGATTTACCAGGATGTTGCTTGGTCTGGAGGGAAAGGTCTTATGAGAAAAGGCTGAGGGACTTGGGTCTGTTCTCATTGGAGAGAAGAAGGCTCAGAGGGGATTTGATAGAGACATACAAGATGATCAGAGGATTAGACAGGGTAGACAGTGAATGTCTTTTTCCTGGGATGATGACGTCAGCTTGTACGAGGGGGCACAGCTGCAAATTGAGGGGTGATCGATTTAAGACAGATGTCAGAGGCAGGTTCTTTACTCAGAGAGTGGTATAGGCATCGAATGCCCTGCCTACCAATATACCTGTAGTTAACTCAGCCACATTAGGGAGATTTAGACAATCCTTAGATAAGCACAAGGATGATGAATGAATATTGTAGGGTATGGGCTTAGATTATTTCACATGTCAGTGCAACACTGAGGGCTGAAGGGCGTGTTCTACACTATATTGTTCTATGTTTTATGCAGTAATCAGTGATCAGGGTAATAAAAAAGGGTAGTGTTTTATCAGGCAGTCCGTATGCAAAAGGGTTAATTGACACCTGAGATGACCTCCTCCCATCAGGATATAAAGTCCTATTCTAAAATAAGAACTACCGCAGTTAGGCGGTAGTGTGGGGTAAAGGAAAAAAAAATAAAGTCCTATTCTCAGGAAAACCTAACAGGTGTCCTAACCAGGTCTGCATCTTGCTCTGTATTTGTTACCAACACTGTGAGAGAATATTTTAGTAGCAGTAATACAAACTTACTCTTAAAGGCTTCATAAGAGACAATCATGGTATCTCAAATGTAATGTAACTACCTGTTAAGTAATATGTAATAAACGTATTCTGTTTAATGAAGACCAAAGCTAAGCGTCCTGCCTAAGACTCTGTGTGGGCATCCTTTCCCACATGGTATCAATGGCTTAAACCAATATTCACCCGAATGAAGCCAATCTACCCAAGAATCCCAGCTGGTTCACATGGGTGACCACCACATATTAGAGGCTGGCAATTTCCAGGGTTGGTAATGTGGCAGCTCTGAGGTCAGATCTGGAAGATTAATGAAAAATTAATTAATAGAGAGTAATTAAGAGTACCAGCCCCACAAATAAAGTATTAAGTAACAAAGTGTGCAATGAATAATAAAAAGAGGAAAAAAGAAAGTGGGAGGTGAATGTCAGAGAAGAACTTAAGGCTCATAAGTGGAAAAGCATATTTGCAACTTTATCCAGAATTCATGCATGCTCAAAAACGGGGAATTATTTATCTTTAATCGGTTCCATCAAAAAGGCAGATAACTGGCAAATTTTGAGATTTCAAATAGTGCCAATAATGGTAATAAGAAATGTTGCCAATAATTGATATGAAATGTGATAAATGTATCAATACATGGTTTATTTTCCTTTGATGGATATAGTCTTCACTGAAAAGTGGCAAGCCTTTGCAACCACAAGGTGTGATGACATTCAAAATTTCAGGGAAAAGATTTTGCAAGTGAAAACATTGAAAATATTTCAAAAATAGAAATACAAACAATGCTAGTGAGTCACAAATCCAAATTACTTCATGTCAGATTAAGATGGGCAGCTTTCAGAATTCTAAAATTTAGAATGATGGTTAAACCGTTTTACTGTCATCGCACAGAGATTTCATTGAATCTCATGAGAAACAATTAAAACACAAACAGTGCTATGAAGAATGTAATTTAGAAAAAGCAAAGCCCACTGTTTTTCCACTAAGTTTGCAGCTACTCCTGCTCTCACCTTGCTATTGATCTTTTTCAGGTTGGAAATCCTTTGACTTCCGCCCAGTCCTTTGTCATTCCTGATCTATTTTCTTGGGCAACTACCCTTCAATTAATTTCGTCGAAGACAGTATAAAACACAAAATTAACAGGCAATCTGATAGAACTCTTCAAAATTATGAAGGTGATAAATAGCATGAATAGGTTTAACAATAATGGCATATGCCAGCTCCTTGTGCGACAAACACACTGCACACGTACGCAACAAATAGCGATGGAAGAAACTGCATGGGGGCTAGTCTTCAATTCAGTTCGAAGGAATACTGTCGCTCATCAGGTGACAGTACCATCAGTCATGGCCACAGTCTGCACATGGTGTGGGAGTCTGGCTACAGTCAGTGGTCGCACTGTCTGGAGATCTGTCCCAGTACAGCCTGGGAGTGAGCACTGTCAGGGACCTGTCCCAATGCAGTCTGGGGAGTGAGCATTGTCAGGGCCCTGTCCCAGTACAGTCTGGGAGCAAACATTGTCAGGGCCCTGTCCCAGTACAGTCTGGGGATTGAGCATTGTCAAGGACCTGTCCCAGTACAGTCTGGGGAGTGAGAACAGTGAGGGACCCTGTCCCAGTACAGTCTGGGGAGTGAGCATTGTCGGGGACCTGTCCCAGTACAGTCTGGAGAGCGAGCATTGTCAGGGACCTGTCCCAGTACAGTCTGTGTGTGACCATTGTCAGGGACCTGTCCCACTACAGTCTGGGGATTGAGCATTGTCAAGGACCTGTCCCAGTACAGTCTGGGGAGTGAGAACAGTGAGGGACCCTGTCCCAGTACAGTCTGGGGAGTGAGCATTGTCAGGGACCTGTCCCAGTACAGTCTGGAGAGCGAGCATTGTCAGGGACCTGTCCCAGTACAGTCTGTGTGTGACCATTGTCAGGGACCTGTCCCACTACAGTCTGGGGATTGAGCATTGTCAAGGACCTGTCCCAGTACAGTCTGGGGAGTGAGAACAGTGAGGGACCCTGTCCCAGTACAGTCTGGGGAGTGAGCATTGTCAGGGACCTGTCCCAGTACAGTCTGGAGAGCGAGCATTGTCAGGGACCTGTCCCAGTACAGTCTGTGTGTGACCATTGTCAGGGACCTGTCCCAGTACAGTCTGGGGAGCGAACATTGTCAGTGTTCTATCCCAGTATAGTCTGGGAGTGAGCATTGTCAGGGTCCTGTCCGAGTACAGTCTGGGAGTGAGCATTGTCAGGGATCTGTCCGAGTACAGTCTGGAGAGTGAGCATTGTCAGGGATCTGTCCCAGTACAGTCTGGGAATGAGCATTGTCAGGGACCTGTCCCAGTACAGTCTGGGAATGAGCATTGTCAGGGACCTGTCCCAGTACAGTCTGGGAATGAGCATTGTCAGGGACCTGTCCCAGTACAGTCTGGGAGTGAGCATTGTCAGGGTCCTGTCCGAGTACAGTCTGGGAGTGAGCATTGTCAGGGACCTGTCCGAGTACAGTCTGGGGAGTGAGCATTGTCAGGGACCAGTCCCAGTACAGTCTGGGGAGCGAACATTGTCAGTGTTCTATCCCAGTATAGTCTGGGAGTGAGCATTGTCAGGGTCCTGTCCGAGTACAGTCTGGGAGTGAGCATTCTCAGGGATCTGTCCCAGTACAGTCTGGGAGTGAGCACTGTCAGGGACCTGCCCCAGTACAGTCTGTGTGTGACCATTGTCAGGGACCAGTCCCACTACAGTCTGGGGAGCGAACATTGTCAGGGTTCTATCCCAGTATAGTCTGGGAGTGAGCATTGTCAGGGAACAGTCCCAATACAGTCTGGGAATGAGCATTCTCAGGGACCTGTCCCAGTACAGTCTGGGAGCGAGCACTGTCAGGGACCTGTCCCAGTACAGTCTGGGAGCGAGCACTGTCAGGGACCTGCCCCAGTACAGTCTGTGTGTGACCATTGTCAGGGACCAGTCCCACTACAGTCTGGGGAGCGAACATTGTCAGGGTTCTATCCCAGTATAGTCTGGGAGTGAGCATTGTCAGGGAACAGTCCCAATACAGTCTGGGAATGAGCATTCTCAGGGACCTGTCCCAGTACAGTCTGTGAGTGAGCATTGTCAGGGATCTGTCCCAGTACAGTCTGGGGAGTGAGCATTGTCAGGGATCTGTCCCAGCACAGTCTGGGAGCAAATATTGTCAGGGATCTGTCCCAGTACACAGTCTGGGGAGCGAGCATTGTCAGGGATCTGTCCCAGCACAGTCTGTGTGTTACCATTGTCAGGGACCTGTCCCAGTACAGTCTCGGGAGTGAGCATTGTCAGGGACCTGTCCCAATACAGTCTGGGGTTTGAGCATTGACAGGGATCTGTCCCAGTACTGTCTGGAAGTGAGCAGTGAGAGACCTGTCCCAGTACAGTCTGGGGAGTCAGCATTGTCAGGGACCTGTCCCAATACAGTCTGGGGTTTGAGCATTGACAGGGATCTGTCCCAGTACTGTCTGGAAGTGAGCATTGACAGCAACCTGTCCCAGTACAGTCTGGGGAGTGAGTGTTGTCAGGGTTCTGTCCCAGTACAGTCTGGGGAGAGAGCGTTGTCAGGGACCTGTCCCAGCACAGTCTGGGGAGCGAAAATTGTCAGGGTTCTATCCCAGTATAGTCTGGGAGTGAGCATTATCTGGGAACTGTCCCAGTACAGTCTGGGAATGAGCATTCTCAGGGCCCTGTCCCAGTACAGTCTGGGAGTGAGCATTCTCAGGGACCTGTCCCAGTACAGTCTGGGAGTGAGCATTGTCAGGGACCTGTCCCAGTACAGTCTGGGAGTGAGCATTGTCAGGGACCAGTCCCAGTACAGTCTGGGAGCAAACATTGTCAGAGATCTGTCCCAGTACAGTCTGGGGAGTGAGCATTGTCAGGGATCTGTCCCAGCACAGTCTGGGAGCAAACATTGTCAGAGATCTGTCCCAGTACACAGTCTGGGGAGTGAGCATTGTCAGGGACCTCTCCCAGTACAGTCTGGGAGTGAGCATTGTCAGGGACCTGTCCCAATACAGTCTGGGGAGTGAGTGTTGTCAGGGATCTATCCCAGTACAGTCTGGGGAGTGACCATTGTCAGGGACCTGTCCCAGTACAGTCTGGGGAGCGAACATTGTCAGGGTTCTATCCCAGTATAGTCTGGGAGTGAGCATTGTCAGGGTCCTGTCCGAGTACAGTCTGGGAGTGAGCATTGTCAGGGATCTGTCCCAGTACAGTCTGGAGAGTGAGCATTGTCAGGGATCTGTCCCAGTACAGTCTGGGAGTGAGCATTGTCAGGGACCTGTCCCAGTACAGTCTGGGAGTGAGCATTGTCAGGGACCTGTCCCAGTACAGTCTGGGGTGTGAGCACTATCAGGGACATGGCCCAGTAGCAGCTGTCAGGTGGATTCACATGTCCTCAGTCAGTAACGGCTCGGCCAGTGTTAAGGCTCTGGGCAGATATGTCTAGGGGCTGTTCATCAAAGTCAGTCCAACGTCTAGGTGAATACAGTTCTGTATGAGTGTGAGAGAGGGTGCAAGGAGGACTCTTGGAATAAGGGGAGATTCACTGTCAAAAGGGGTGGGTGAATGAAGGTTGGTGGGGGAGAAGCAGAGGATTTTGTGGAGGTGGGAACAAGGATGGTGATGGGAGAGAGCTCAAGGTGCTATGCAGTATAGATAATCGGGCACAATAGGCTATGGGAGGTGGGAATTTGACATAATCATGGCTTCCACAGGTTAAGCATAGAAGAGCAGAGTGGGCATCGTTATGACATGATGTCTGTGTTTGGCAGCACAGAGGATGGTTGTAATCAAAGTTCAATGTGGTGCATCTCTACATTTGGACTGTCAGGATAGTGGGAGGTAAAAATGCACATGGAATTTGTGGGTGTGCCTAGTGATCATTCAGAGCCCACTGCTGACAGTATCCACCATGAGCTGTGGCCCCTGCCATCCTTTGGTTGTGCAATGTAATTAAGAAATGGCTCAGACAATATCCAGGCTGGGCAGGGCACTTCCTTTAGGTGAAATCATGGATTCATGTATCCTGGACTTTAGGACATCTTTTATGGACCAGGCCAGACCGCTCAAAACATTTCAGGAAAGTAGCCACACACTAACTTTGCGAGTTGTTTTAAGCAGGTGTATAGTGGATGTTCCTAGTTTTAAACAAAACAGAATTTATTTGCAAGATTACTGAATGAAACATAAACAGAAAATAGAATATTGAATAACTTAACATCTCCGAAAACCCAACAGATCATCCCAAAATACTAATGCTACTCCAAATCCTTGTAACAATCCCCACAAACACTCCTTTGGTAAAATCAAACACAGGATCTGAAGGATAAAAGTCAGTGAGTGAGAGAGAGAGAGAGAGAGAGAGAGAATCAGCCTGGACCAGTTTCTTTGAGTCCAGCAGCTTTTCCACACTACTGCTACAAACCAAATCAAATCTAAATCTCATTGTAAAGTTTGTTGTATTGCGATGTTAATATAAGTCGTTAGAAAAGTTTAAAGATGTGATAAACTGATTACTCTAGATGGCAACGTAAGATTCTTTAAGCCCAGAAATCTGCACTGAGCAATTATGTATCTATGTGGGTCAATGTTTCTTAATTTTGTAAAAATCAGCTTGCTGATTATATCCACTGAGCGGACAAGGTCCTACTGAATCTGTGGTCAAAGATCTGGTGTAGTGTGAGAATAAAGACACCACCTTTTGGTGAAAAATTATCAAATCAATGAGATTCTAAATCAAAGAGATTCTAAATCACATTTTAAAATGATGGTCAAGGAATTTGCATCCTAAATATTAAGCTTGAATCTCAAACTTGCATCCAAGTGGAACAGTGGGGGTAAAATCAATCTTTGCAAGGAAATGTGGAGTACACTTCCTTACAAAGCACTCAAACAATTTCATTTTGTGACATAATCCAAAAAATGTTGGCTAATCTGGAATATCACATTTTCTGCAATTTGCTTGGGATTTCCTATATTTTGAAATAGTTTTATCTTTAATGAAATTTGAAAAGTTCGTACTAGCAATCACCATTAAGAGTTTGACACCATGGTACAAACATCTGGCATGGTTACTATACCTCACCTGTGAATCAGTCTGCAAACGGTAAAACAATGTATAACTGCCCAGTGTCGATTAATGGAAAGTATAGGGCAGGGATTCCCAAGGTGGGAGCCTGTACACCAGCTGAAACTTTGAGGGTGTAAGCTCTGAGCGTGTTTTAACAGTCCCCTACTCTCACAGCCACCCCCAACACCCTATGTGAGATTTCTTACAGATCACAATTTTTAAACTTCAAATTAGGATCACGGTCAGAAAGGTTTGGAAAGATCTGCTGCAGGGTGTGAGCAATCAAAAGAAATTAGAAAAAACAATTCCATGAGCTGAAGTGGTGTTCTCTGCACAGTTTGTGCTGTGAATGCATATAGCACAATAAATTATGAGAGAATAAAAGAAACACTGAACAACTTCCATGTAGCTCACCTGTCATTGGTTAAGATGGTCACCCAGCCCAACATTCTCCATAAACATATTTTGAATTACTTAACCAATCAAAAAAATTAGGTCTGATCATTACTGTGTGGGAAATGGGGATTTAACAAACTAGCTGAAAAATCACATTATTGTTGAAGATCTTTACTTCAGCTGTACAGTTTCTAACTTTCTGATCCCACATTTTAACCAGTTTACCAAATGCTCAGCAGCATTATCAGAAGCTTATCCTGGAAGTGTAGTCAGAATCATTATGGCTCATTGGTTTACTTTATAGAGTGCTAACACTGATTCAATCAGACACATTGCCTTGCTCTGTCTCTGTGGCCCACAAATTCATTTACTTGAAGTGCCCATCCAATTTCTTTCTGCAATCTTGCAGTTCCAGATCATAACTAATGACTGAATAAAATGTTGTCCTTCCATTCCCCCTCACACATGGATCTGTTACATATAATTAAGAAGCATGCTGAAAAGCACAACAATGGATAATGGTCACAAAATGCAAACGGCAATCACAATATACTGAGAGTGCTGTGACTTTTATTTTCAACATATCTTTACATTTTCTATCTCTTCTGCTCTCAAACTCAATTACTGTTTTGCGGCATTTCACCTTGTTTCAGACAAGGCAAGATTAAACTCTTTCAGTAAGATATTAGATGGTGGCTCAAAATAAATCACACTAACATTTCACTAAGTATACAGCATACAACAAGGATGGCATTAGTACAGCAATCAATCCTGACAGAGATAATAACGATGTCATAGTTAGACTGACATATGCCCTGACAGTAACTTCCGAATTATATGATGAGCAAATTACAGAAAAGCTGAGGTTCAAGCCTGAAGTAACTGAGTGAAATCATTCAGGGTTTACCAAAATACACGAGTTAATTTTCAAGGGGTATTGTGATGATAATTAAATATGTTTACTCTGGTTCCTTGCTTTTAATGCTGCCTTGGTTAAATTCTTTACAGACATGTGAAATTGGTGATAGTGAACACAGTATTCCAATAAACCTCCAATAGATTATATAGCAATTTATGGTGAAATCCAAGATTTACTTGGGAACATATTGATCAATTGCCCCTGCTGCACTACAAACCAGTTACCACAAAGAACAGAAAGGTCTACTCACAGAGACATTATTTTTGGTTCAATAAGCACAGTATTGAAGAAGTCAGGAGATTTCAAGCAAATCCTGTGATCTTGATGAAATATTTTGTTGAGCAGATGATTTTTGAAAAGCAGGCCAGTAATGATTTAGCATAGATTGTCTCCCAAATGCATAAGTGTCATCTCAGTTCAGTTTTTAATTAAACAGCTTGGAGGAAAAGTCAATAATGAAGTGTGGAAAAAAAGTCAATGACAACATACCAAGCACAACAATGCATTTGCATTGAGACCATTGTTTACTTGGTATTATGTCATTGCAATTCATTCTTTACATATGGCAGAATTGACAAGAGTTCATTTGGAACAAAAGGTTCAGTGTTGTCAACCTTTCCATTTGTCAGACTGGTTCAAATTTAAAGATTCATTTCCTATTGATGGGGTGCAGTGAATAGAATTAGGGTTGCTGGCCCTACCTGCTGCTGGTAAAATGCCACAGGCAGCAGAACAAGTCCATAATGAGCCACCTACAAAGTCATAGAGGTGCACAGCATGGAAACAGATTGCAGATGATGCCAAAATTGGTGGTGTAGTGGACAATGAAGAAGGTTACCTCAGACGACAATGGGATCTTGATCAGATGGGCTAATAGGTGAGGAGTGGCAGATGGAATTTAATTTAGATAAATGCGAGGTGCTGCATTTTGGAAAGGCAAATCATTGCAGGACTTATACACTTAATGGTAAGGTCCTGGGGAGTGTTGCTGAACAAGGACACCTTGGAATCTAGGTTCATAGCTCCTTGAAAGTAGAGTTGCAGTTAGATAGGATAGTGAAGAACACATTTGGTATGCTTTCCTTTATTAGTCAGAGCATTGAGTATAGGAGTTGGGAGGTCATGTTGCAGCTGTACAGCACATTGGTTAGGCTACTTTTGGAAATTTACAAGGATATTGCCAGGATTGGAAGGTTTGAGTTAGAGGGAGAGGCTGAATAGGCTCGGGCTGTTTTTCTTGGAGCATCAGAGGTTATGGGGTGACCTTATAGAGGTTTATAAAATCATGAGGGGCATGGATAGGGTAAATAGACAAGGTCTTTTCCCCTGGGATGGGCGAGTCCAGGACTAGAGGGTATAGGATCAGGGTGAAAGAGGAAAGATACTAAAGGGAGCCAAGGGGCAACATTTTCACACAGAGGGTGGTGCATGTATGGAATGAGCTGCCTGAGGAAGTGGAGGAGGCTGGTACAATTACAGCATTTAAAAAGGGGTCCAATTTTGTTGTCTGGGCAGAAGGGCTGTCCTCCACAACTGGAAAAACACCACTGAGACAGAAAGATAATGAAAACTCCAACCTCCAATTATATATCACCTGACCCCATTCAGTGTGTACACTCAGGGATATTTGTACAATTAAACTCCTTGTGTGCAATGTAGCAGCCACACCTATGTGTGTTCCACATATATTTGCCAATTAAAGTACCATTGTCAATGATCGTTTTGATAGATTTTTCCAGTCAATTTGCTCAGACATCCTATGACACACTGCTGGAGCAGGTTGGACATGAACCTAGGGCTCCCAGCTACTCCCACCACATGGTTCTCTCAATGATTCGTCTAAAACTAAAAGAAAAGTCACATGTTCACCCTTATTATCACTTAACAAGGCAGTAAAGGGAAAGAACATGTGACAATGTATCATTGATTAAAATAAATTGCTAAAGGACAAACACTTTGACCTGAAAAAGAATAGGTAAAACAGTACAAAGGTGTTAGCGATTGAAAACTGCTGTACTTTACATTTCACTCATGATGGAGCAGATACAGTGAGATAGGTGCATATACTGACCAAGGACATGATATGTATTACCTAAATAAATGTCAACATTGTTTAAAATGGGCATAAAGAGAGGTTTATAATGTGCCAGCAAAGGAAGATACAGCAAATTGCAAATTAAGAGGGTAGGGGCGTTAGTCTTCCCTCATAGATGAGACTTGCATTATAGGTTTAGTGTAACACTGATGGCAGCTGTACTATTGGAGGATTGAGCTTTTAGATTTTAAAACAAAGTCCCATCTGTCTTCTTAGATGGACATAAGATTTCAAGTCATTTTCCAAACTGTGCACACGCGCGCACACACACAGATTCCCTACTAATGCATCACATTGCTGTTTGTGGGATCTTCTCATGTGCATCCTGGCTGCCACATTTACCTGCATTGTAATTTGAGACTCAGAAGTAATGTATTGGCTGTGCAAATGCTTTGTGATATTCACGTTTACAAAAGTGCTTTTACTAGTCAATTTTATTCCTCTCCAGTAAAAATAGAGAATCAAAATGGGCACCTCGGGATACTTGTGTGGGACATAAATTGCACAAGACGGGAGGGATCGTGCAGTTTCACATTAAATAGGTGTCCTGGTCTTTCCCATTTGTAGGAATGACCTGTAACAGCAACAAAAAGGAAAATATTTAAACCGTTTATGATCTGTATTAATGTATATCATGTATAACATAGGAGTGGATAGACTATCTGTAGACAAAGTTGAACACAATTAATTAATCAACACTGCAGACTAAAAGTATTTTATTCAATGTTGAGTACAATATGGGGTAATGTTAATATAATTTCCCAGCATCCTCCTTCCCTCACTATCTTATCTTGAGATGAGATGTTCAAGGTGTGTCCTGGTCAATGTCACCTATATCACACTGTTTTAGAACAGTTTTCTCATACCTGACTGTTTCATCCACCACCATCCCACTCTCCTGCTTATTTCATTTCTGTGATACTGTCACCGTCTGCTTCTGTGTCCACCCCGTTTGAATGTGCAATCTTCACATCGTAGCTCTGTTTCATGTCTTTAGTACATTTTAGAATCAGCATTTTATTGCAAACTAAACACTTAATTATATACAAGAGATACTTTATACCTCATTTTATAAATTGCTTATACACATTTCACATTTGAATAAATCTAGTTTTTCAAGCAACAAACAAAAATTATTTGTATATCCTTAAACAATATGACTTAAGTGCAATTCTGATCACATAGGCTGTTCACATCTCTTGTCTAATTACAGAAATGAACTTCTGCATCTAACACAAGTCCTGACAATTACTGGACAATTTCCTTCTCTGTGGTTGTCCATGGGGTGCTTAAAAATAATACAGCCAAGGTAATATTAGACAGAGGAATTTATCCAAATTTTTCATTAATGTGAGAATCATACGCAAAGAAAGGCAAATCTGTATCAAAAGTCTACACATGCCAGAAAGCATTACGGTGAGATATTATTGTTGTAAGTTTGTTTTTTTGCTGATTTTCACTGTGAAGTAACAACTGGAATGTATTTTGGTCAGACTGCACAACTGGAGACAGCAACACAATATTCAAAGTGCTCTACTTTAGTTACCAACTGGTTCAATTAATCTTCGAAATTATGGAGGGCCAATTTAATTTCAAGGTAACAGTCATGAGATTGGTTTATCTTCTTTGTTGTGCTGCAAGTCCTTAAGGAGTTCAGCTCCAGCATCGCCTGCTTTTGTGGCAAACAGAATTGCCCCTTCCTGTAAATTCAGCATCTTTAAGTACCTTGCATAATCTGCATATACAGCGTTGCAAAGTTTCTGTGAACTCTTATTAAGGAAAACATTTTTAAAGCACCATCAGTATTGTGCAACACTTTTTTAGCATGGATCATCAGACATGCATTCAAGATATTATTGTAAAAATAACTATGGTGAGGAAATATTTTCTGTAGACACATTTAAATCAATACGATAATTATGAACCTATTCTATGTTTTTCTTTAAGCAGGAGTATGTAAAGATATAACCAAGTTGTGGCACTCAAAATGTTGTGATTTGGGAATCAGTTTTAAAGTTCTCAATTCACATGTAGTAATCCAATCAGCACACTACAATGTGCTATATTTTGGGCAACTCTACAAACACATTACTAAATAACCCTTTTCAGTTTAACAGTAGTTTACTGTTTACTACTTTTCATTTTATTGAATACAGAAGGAAGCTAAATATACCCGTAATGGATCTGCAACTGGGAACATTTAATCCCAATTTATCGTCTTGGCCTTTATTTCCTTCCTTTAAAAATAATAGATTGCCTAAGTATGTTATTGCCTTTCTCTGATTGGTTACTTTGGTACAGGATATCAAGCTCCAGTGACCCTTACAAATAGAACCTTCTTCCACATTAAAATGAATGCAGTTCAAAACTCACTTTTATGTAACAGGGTAAATTTGCAATACTTGGGTTTCCAGATTTATAAACAAGACATACAACAATATATTATGAGGAACAGCGTGAAGCAATTATATTCAAATCATTTTGGAACTTCACTGTGAACAAAGCCAAGTTACATGAAAGGTAGCACCTAGGAACTTAAATAAAATTAGTGGATAAGGGTGAATCTGTAACTCCAGTACAAGTTATGGGCCTTGAACATGAGTCTCCTTATGACTTGGTGCAAATTGGGCACTTAAACTTTGAGAAATATGATGGGATACGTAGATACAATACATTGTTTGAAAAATAGCAACATGCTGTAATGGGGTATGTATGCAAAGGCTGAGGTTAAACTTTTGCACTCGCCCAAACCTAAAACAAGAACACAACAAAATATACCTCACTTAGATGTAACCAATTTAAATATAACACTTTTACATTTTTGGGGATCAAATATTCTAAATAAAACTCAATGCTAATTTATTAAACATGGAAAAATCTTTATGAAAAGAAAGTTTGTGAGATAACTCACAGTAAAAATGTATTCCCACATTAACACATGTATACAGACCAACTGGTGAAAGAGTTTAAGTAAAGCCTTGGTTTTGATTTGGTTGCTTGGTGTGGAACCTATACCAGGTTTGATACAACTGCAAAGCAGAAAAGGCTTCTCTGACTAAATGCACATTGGATAAACATACAATGAATACTTTCTGAAAAAAGTATACATTTTATGCTTAGATTACGCATTTCATCTAGAGATTGCTTGCTTGAACCACCTCTGAAGAGATTGAAGGATTGAGTAAAACACAAAAATATCCAATTCAGATTATGCAATCATGAAAATAGAAGCAAGGCAGTGGCACTCAATACCCATTACAATAAAATAGACTGTTTATGATCACAAGTGACCCAAGTGAAAAAGTTGATTAATCAAAGAATATCTACAGCAGACCTGGATCTGTAATAAACAATAAAACACCGGAGAAACAAGAGATAATCCTGAAAGGAATCATCCGAGGAAACCTAACAGAATTATATAAAATAGCAAATGTTACCAAAAAGGTACATGTAATTTTAATATATAGGCAAGTCAAAACTGATGAAAATTCACGCAAAGCAGATTTTCTGTGCAGGAAATATGATGAAAAGTCTTGAAATTATTTAATATTTTGAACATTATAAGTGACTTTTCATTTGGTGATCAAGTTGGAATGAAGTCATTCTCAGTTTGCATCTTTGGTCATAAAAGACACAAACGGGTGAAGGTGTCACCATTACAACAATGAAAATATGATTTTGTGACAGAAATATTAATTTTGAACCATTCAACCTAAAAAGGATATTTGTACTTTCATTTATTTCTATAACCCCATAGTTAAGACAAGCTTCCAAGAAGAGTGCAGCTCGGTCAAAATATCGCATGCTGAAACGTAGAGGAACAATGTACATGTTTATATTTCTGGTAAATATAGCTTCTATGTTAAAATAGAAAGAATACTGAAATATTAAAAAATATAAAGAATTAATATTTAAAAATCCATTTTATAAAATCACAATTCAAAAAATCTAGTTGTAGCTCATCGATGTGCATAATCTCCTCTCTCACAAAAGCTTAAATTTTGACTCTACTAACATTCAGGAGTTTATTAAGAAGTTTCTTTCACAAAATAGACTCACGAGTTGATAGGATAGTGAAGGCGGCATTTGGTTTCCTTTATTGGTCAGAGTATTAAGTATAGGAGTTGGGAGGTCATGTTGCGGCTGTACAGGACATTGGTTAGGTCACTTTTGGAATATTGCATGCAATTCTGGTCTCCTTCCTATCGGAAGGAAGTTGCAGAACTTGAAAGGGTTCAGAAAAGATTTATAAAGGATGTTGCCAGGGTTGGCGAATTTGAGCAAAAGGGGGAGGTTGATTAGGCTGGGGCTGTTTTGCCAGGAGCTTCGGAGTTGAGGTGTGATCTGATCAAGGTTTATAAAATCATGAGGGGCATGGATAGGATAAGTCGACAATGTCTTTTCCCTGGGGTGGGGGAGTCCAGAACTAGAGGGCATAGGTTCAGGGTGAGAGGGGAAAGATATAAAAGAGACCTAAGGGGCAACTTTTTCACGCAGAATGTGGTACATGTGTGGAATGAGCTGCCAGAGGAAGTGGTGGAGGCTGGTACAATTGGAACACTTCAAAGGCATCTGGATGAGTATATGGATAGGAAGGGTTTAGAGGGATGTGGGCAGACTGCTGGCAAATGGGACTAGATTGGGTAGTGTGGTCACACAGATGACAAGCAACATGAATTCGACTGGGACACTACTATTATAGGACAAGCCAAACAGAGAACAGCCAGGGAATTCCTAGAGGCATGGCACTCATCCACAGATTCTATCAACGAACACATCGACCTGGACCCAATATACCCGCCACTACAGCAGACAGCTGGAACTGACAACCGGAAGCGGCAGAGACAAACCACTATAAATGACGGAGGAAACATCACAGAAGCGCTTCACAGGAGGCTCCCAAGCACTGAGGATGTCACCTAAACAGGGGACAAAACGTTTGCAACACAAATTCCCAGCTCGGCGAACAGAACCACAACAAGTGCAAATTTGCACAGGTCAGGCTCTGGTAATGCCTCAGAAGAGGCTTACACAGGAAATGCCTTCAAAGCCCTCCTGATCATGGCCATAAGCAATATCAGTTACATCAAGTTTAATTATTATTTTTGGATCAAGTTTTGTTTAAAATTTGTTCATCCACGGGATGTGGACATCACTGGCTAGGCCACCAACTAGTGACCATCTCTAACTGCTCTCAAGAAGATAATGGTGAGACATCTTCTTCAACTGCTGCAATCCATGGAAGTGGGTACACTCAGCATTGCTAGAAAGAGATTGGGCACACCGGTGTTGTTAGAAAGCGATTGGGCACACCCGGTATTGTTAGGGAGTAGGTATACCCGGTGTTGTTAGAAAGCGACTGGGTACACCCGGTGTTGTTAGGAAAGGAGTGGGTATACCCGACGTGGTGAGGAAAGGAGTGGGTATACCCGGTGTTGTTAGGAAAGGAGTGGGTACACCTGATGTGGTTAGGAAAGGAGTGGGTATAACGGTGTTGTTAGGAAAGGAGTGGGTATACCCGATGTTGTTAGGAAGGGAGTGGGAATACCCGGTGTTGTTAGGAAAGGAGTGGGTATACCCAGTGTTGTTAGTACAAGACTGGGTACACCTGATGTGGTTAGGAAAGGAGTGAGTACACCCGGTATTGTTAGGAAAGGACTGGGTATACCCGGTGATGTTAGGAAGGAGTGGGAATACCCAATGTGGTGAGGAAAGGAGTGGGTATACCCGGTGTTGTTAGGAAAGGAGTGGGTATACCCGATGTGGTTAGGAAAGGAGTGGGTACACTCTGTGTTGTTAGGAAGGGAGTGGGTATACCCAGTGTTGTTAGGAAAGGAATGGGTACACCCGATGTGGTTAGGAAAGGAGTGGGTATATCCGATGTGGTTAGGAAAGGAGTGGGTATATCCGGTGTGGTTAGGAAGGGAGTGGGAATACCCGATGTGGTTAGGAAGGGAGTGGGTGCCACCGATGTGGTTAAGAATGGATGGGTACACCCGGTGTTGTTAGGGAGTGGGTAAACCTGGCATAGTTAGGAAGGGAGTGGGTACACCCGGTGTTGTTAGGAAAGGAGTGGGTATACTCGATGTGGTTAGGAAAGGAGTGGGTACACCCGTTGTTGTTAGGAAGGGAGTTCCAGGATTTTGACCCAGGAACAGTGAAGGAACAATGACATCATCCCACGTCAACACTTCAACAACTATTCAATCTCCTTTAACGTTCTCTAGTCCAAGGAGATTAAAATACTTAGAGTCATAGAGATATACAGCATGGAGACAGACCCTTCGGTCCAACTCGTCTATGCTGAGCAGATATCCTAAATTAATCTAGTTCCATTTGCCAGTACTTGGCCCATCTCTCTCAAAACCCTCCCTATTCTTATACCCATCCAGATGCCTTTTCAATGTTATAATTGTATTAGCCTCCACCACTTCCTCTGGCAGCTCATTCCATACATGTACCACTTCTGCATGAAAAAATTGCCCCTGAGGTCCCATTTAAATTTTCCCCTCTGACCCTAGTTCTAATTTAGATAACTGTAAGGTTCTACATTTTTGGGAAAGACAAATCAGAGCAGGACTTATATACTTAATAGTAAGGTCCTGGAGAGTGATGCTGTACAAAGAGACCTTGGAGTGCAGGTTCTTGGTTCCTTCAAAGTGGCCTCTTAGGTAAATAGCATACTGAAGGAGGTGTTTGATATGCTTTCCTTTATTGGTCAGAGCATTGAATATAGGTGTTGGGAGGTCATGTTGCAGCTGTGCAGGACATTGGTTAAGTCATTTTTGGCTTGCTAACCACAAGGAACCTTGTTGAACACCTTACTGAAGTCCATAATGATCATATCCACCACTCTGTCCTCATCAATCGTCTTCGTTACTTCTTTAAAAAACTCAATCAAGTCAGTGAGACATGATTTCCCACGCACAAAGCTGACTATCCCTAATCAGTCCTAGCCTTTCCAAATACTTGTACATCCCGTCTCTCAGGATTCCCTACAACAACTTGCCCACCACCGACGTCAGGCTCACCGGTTATAGTTTCCTGGCTTGTCCTTATCACTTTTTAAAAATAGTAGCACCACATTAGCCAACCTCCAGTCTTCCGGCACCTCACCTGTGGCTATCGATGATACAAATATCTCAGCAAGGGGCCCAGCAATCACTTCCCTAGCTTCCCACAGTGTTCTAGGATACATCTGATCAGGTTCTGGGGATTTATCCACTTTTACGTGTTTAGGACATCCAGCACCACCCCCTCTGTAATATGGAGATTTTTAAAGATGTCACTATCTATTTATCCACATTCTATATCTTCCATTTCCTTCTCCATCGTAATCACTGATGCAAAATACTTGTTTAGTATCTCTCCCATCTCCTGTGGTTCCACACATAGGCTGCCTTGCTGATCTTTGAGGGACCCTATATTCTCCCTAGTTATCCTTTTGTCCTTAACGTATTTATAGAATCCCTTTAGATCCCATAATCCTATTTGTCAAAGCTATCTCATGTCCCCTTTCTGCCCTCCTGACTTCCTGCTTAAGTATACTTCTACTGCCTTTACACTCCAAGGATTCACTCGATCTCTGCTGTCTATATCTGACATGTGCTGCCTTCTTTTAATCACTTAAAACAAAAGCAGATATGAATCCATAAACTGTTCACAATAACTAAAATTATATTCATCTGAATTTATAGTTTAAATTCTGTTCTTAGAAACCCAAGCACCTTGTCCGTGTACAACTCCTTGATCAATCAGTTTTCTCAATAAATACACATGCACACAATCAAATTTGTTTTGATGAAAGTTACATTTCTTACCTGTATAGCATTTCTGCAACTTTGCTAAAGCAGCCCAGTGAAAGGAGGACTAAGATAGCCTTTGATTTCTGGTTTACCTGAGGTGAACACAGATGATCTACCCAGCGTTTCAGTACTTCTGCACACTCTTCAGTGTTCAGCCGGACCTTTATTAAAGACATAGAATGAATAGTAAAACTTTTCCGGTATGTATCTGAGTATCTTGACAAAAGGATGCACGTTACATTGAAAATAACTTGTATTTGTAAAGTCACGTTATCTTACCAAACCATAGCGTTTACTCTCAATAGAGATGACAAGTGATTGCTCAGCTTGAGGGTCACAATGCCCAAGGTGAGGGGAGAGGTTGAGAAGGAAATTACTTCATGATAGTCTCAGCCAGTGTGGGAAATTAACTTCCTGGCCAACTTAGCTAACCAATCTGTAAATTGTATTTAGATAGTGCCCTTCACACAAAAGCATTTCACAGGAGCAACCTAAAGCAATAGTTGACACTAAGTCACAAATATTAGACCAGATAGTGGACAGATTTCAAAAGGATGAGAAATTAAAATCTCATCGTTGGACTGGGCGACGATGTAGATTAGTGGGCACGGGGCGATAGGTGAGCAGGGTTTGGTGTAAGAACATGAATAGCAGAGATTTGGATGACCTGAAGTTTATGTAGAATATGATGTGGAGAGGTGGAATGCAGTTAGCAAGATGGGGCCAGCACATAGTTCTGAAAAACATCGACATTCTGGGGAGTCGAACCCTGCTCTGCCTGATGTTGACTCGGGGCCTGCGACTTGCTCTGTCACATAGTAAAGATCCTGGTGTCTCTTGAATAACTGAGAATGTGACCTGCAGAAGAATGCGGGAGGCCAGCCCAAAGTTAGTTGCAATAGTCAAGCCTGCAGGTGCACTTGAGCATGCAGGAGCAGTGTTGCAGAATGTTATGAAGTGTGGTGGAAAAGGTGGTTTCAGTAATATTATGATATTTAGACAGAAATTCATCTTGAGGTCAAATATGATAAAATTTCAAATAGTCTGCTCAGGTTCAGACCAGAGTAAGGGATGGAGTCTATAGCTAGGGAACAGAGTATGCTGAAGGCCATAGCTTTGACCTTCTCAATGTTTAACTCAAGATGATGACATGGCATTTACATGAATGTGGTATTTAAAAGGTTAGACAATTTTACTAAGATATGAAATTTTGGCAGATGTGAATAAAACTGAATTTATACTTAAATAGAAAATAGAATTATTTACTTACGAATAAATCAGTATTTGCAATCTGCAATAAATTCTCAGTAGTTTTCATATTGTTAAATGATTATATTTATTAAAATAATTAATATAAATAGTAATAGTAAATACACAATTATGCTTTAAAATCTGACTTTTCAAATATTAGCATGTATAGACTTAATATTTTCAAGAAAGATTTAAAGGGCCAAACATATATTTTAAAATTAATTCAAATAGTGAGATTGCTGGAGGGAGAATCCACATTAACATTCATATGGGGATTTTATATAAGCAAGCTGATATGCTAGTGTGTGAAGTATGTTAATTACAGGAAATTAATATGAAGTGCATTGTGCTGCAGTTTTCCATACAAGTTCAGGATTAGATTGCCCATTTTCCTAAAATACAAGTCATTTTCTTCATTGATTATGGCATTCAGTACTTCTCTAGACTAACTGACCAGAATAATATATAATCTTGGTCAACATATAATGCATTTAAATTTATAATAATAACAATTTTTCCACTAGCCATCATACAAGCACCAATATGAAAAAGCAGTGTTGAGAGTGTGTTGCTGGAAAAGCAGCATCCGAGGAGCAGGAAAATCGACGTTTCAGGCATAAGCCCTTCCATCAAGAATGCAGACCTCACTGACTCCAATATGAAAAAGCAGCCTTTCCACATTGACAGAATAAGCATTTGAAAATTGCATTTCAGATTTGTATAAATGTGTAACAAGCTTAATGACACTCTAATCTTAGGCAGGGCAATTTTGCTGCTTGCATACAAACATGCCCTGAAATAATTAAAAGCGCTAATAAATCTAACAGAGTGTATTTTGTTCAGTCACTGGATTCTGAATAGAACTTTAATCAAAACAAGTACCAAACAACTTTTAATCAGACATGATCAAATGCTGAAACAGACTTGATGGGCCGAACTGCCTAATTCTGCACCTGTAGCTTATGGTTTTGAAATCAGTACATTATTCAAAGCATCTGGTTTGTTCGAGTAATAAAATAAAGACAGACTTTAGTCACAAACAAAATACTGCAGCCTTGTGGAAAATATGAAAATACTGGAAATGCTCAGCTGGTCATGCTGCATCTGGTGAAGAGAGAAAAACAGATTTTGGCATAAGGTCATCAACCTGAAACGTTAACATGGATTCTGTCTTCAACAAGGTTGCCTGGCCTGCTGCGTTTTCATAACATTTCCTGTCTTTTTGTGTTGGATCGCCAGTGACACTGAGCTGACCAACAATAGTATTGAATATCTTTAATTAGATTTAGCGTTGGCTTTTATCATCAACTGCACTCGAACATAAGAATACAAGAGTAGAGTGAAAAATGTGCAGCGTCGTGATTCGCTGGTGCCACCTTAGCTACAAAACAATTATTAAAAAAAACCACCAGAAGCAAGAGAAAAAGAGCCGAATGGGAAGCAAAAAAAGAGCTTAAAGAAACAAAAACATCTAGATCTTAAAGTGCATGGCATGAAGACTCAGTCAGCTTGTGAGTCTCAATTGTTGGCCATGTGAAGCTGTGCTCTTGCTCTGCTGCGATTTCCATTGCCACCTCAAATAGAACGATTTAAATCGAAACCGTACAATCACATCTTGAGGAAGTGATTAAGCTCAGTTGACTAGACAGCTAATATGTGGAATATTAGCAGCATTGAGCAGCATTGTTTCTGTCCTGGCAAAGTAGACTTAATACCTATTTTCCTACCCTGCATCTGAGAATGAATGGTAATGCAAATCCACTGGACACAAAAGAAGTTGCCAAGCAAAAGAGTTCAGTGTGAAGCATCAGCAAACAATGAGCCACCCTTAGAATGGAGCAGAATCTTACCCATGAACAGAGCACTTCAATTATTAGAACTAAAAAGAAAAATATGGAAAAAGATAATGGTGTCAGCATCTGCAAGTGAAAAGATTGGAATGGAAGATTTGCACATGAAAGAAAAGTTACATAAAACAGAAGTTACATAAGGATTCAATCAGGGCCACCAGTTAGAATAAGCAAGCAAAGTCAAGTTTTGAGGTGATCAAGGCAAGGTCTAAGGTTTAGCAGGGAAATAAATGTGGAGGATAGGTGCTGTTTTTGAGATGGATGGAAGTAAATTTAATGAAGAAGCAGATATGAAGAATGAAGCTGAGCTTGCCATTTGGGGTCTGCAACATGCAACTTTATTTAAGGTGGCACTGGAAGGTTGAAGTGGTCAACATCATGGCATCTAGGCCTTTGTTAAGGAATTCTAAAAACGGCTTCAGTTTTGTTGATATTAAAATTGAAGAAATGATTGAAATCTGAAATATGTGAAATATTCAAACAACATTTGAACAATATCGCAACTTATCTTAGCTTGAAGGAGGATATAAATAGATAATGCAGCATATCATCAGCAGAGAAGTACAAAGTGATATATTTCATTAGAAAGAACCAGCACAGGCACCACAAAATAAAGGATGGCATTCTGAAGGGGCAATAACAAGAGATTAACCTGGAGATATACGTTACCGACAACCAAAGGGCAGGGCAGGTTAAGAAAGCAGTTAATAAGCCATATGAGATACTGTTTTATTACGAATAGAAGTACAGAGAACCAAAGCAAGTAAGTTATATTGGAACTTAATAAAACACTGGTTAAGCTTCTACTGAAGTAATGTGTCACTTCAGGGTTGCTCTTTAGGAAGAATGCAAAGCCATTAGGGTGCAGAAAACATTTATAAGAATGGTTCCAGGGATGAGGGAGTCTCAGTTACATGGATAGGTTAGAGAAGCTGGGCTGTTCTCCATCTAGAAGAGAAGCTGCAATAAAATTTGGCAGATGCGTTCAACATCATGAGGGGTTGAATAGATACTGAGAAACTGCTCCTGTTGGGGGTAGAGTCAAGAACCAGAGGACATCAATTTGTGGTGAATGGCAAAACAGCCAAAGGCGTCATAACGAACAAGCGACTGATATAATAAACAGTTAGGTCTGGAATGCAGTGCCTAAGTGTGGGGTGGAAGCAGACTCAATTGTCACTTTCAAAAAGGAACTGGATAATTATCTAAAGAGAAAGAATTTGATGGGCTGCAGTGAATAAACAGGCAAGGCACTTTAAATAACGGGGTGTCTATATATAAAAACAACCGGGTAACAGCATGGTCAAACTGGTGAAGCGACGGTCAGCGATATCGCATGCAACAGAGGGGTCAAGGAAGTTGAGGAGGAACAGAAAATGTATTGTATAAGTATTTGTTTTGCTGTATCCCAAATGAATAATAAATTATGTACCTTTGCAAGCCACGCAGCTCGATTCCATTCTCCATAGGTCTGCAAATATCGACAAGCATCTGCAGCTTTATCAATCAGGCAAAGCAGCTGGACTCCTTCTGCAAGGATTACCAGAACAGAAATACTCAGGGCACTGAAAACCCTCAAATCAGGTCAACATCATTAATTCATGAGAAAGTCTTTACAGATATGAACAATTAAAATAGATTCCCTCAAAACACTTTTAAAAAGTTACATTCAGGTCCAAAAATAAAAATTGCTGGAAAAGCTCAGCATGTCTGGCAGCTTCTGTGGAGAGACATCAGAATTTATGTTCCAGGTCAAGTGACCCTTCCTGAGAACTCTAACATCAGACCTGACGGTTCAAGATGAGCCCAATGTTTTAAGCAAAACAAAATTTAAAAATTACCTAGACCTTTCCCAGCCATGACAACAAGCAACAGTATTTATATTAATTCTGTTAACTGTCAATTACTTCACGCCAACAGCATTCTAAAAGATTAGAATTCTTTTAAAATCAAGAAATACACGATGTTTACTTTTATTGGAGGCTTTCCATTGTGCAATGCCCTGTAGAAAGCATTTGAATAGATTTGTGCACCAACTCACGCAATTCAGAAAGGACATTAAAGCCATGGAGGGTGCATGACCTAGATTCACCATGATAAGAAGATGAAGAACTACCGTAAATCCAGACCTCCAGGAGAGACTAAAAGTTAACATTTTAGGTTAATTTTAGGATGGCCTCTGGTTCATTTTAGGCCTTTCATCAGAACTGGGAAAAGTTTGAGATGTAATGGATTTAAAGCATGTAAAAGGAGTTGGAAAAAACAAAAACAAAGGTGCATGATAGTCAGAAGACAGGCAAGAATAAATGGTAAAAGTATAAATAACGCAGGGCCAAATGGAATGATGATGGTCGCAAGTTTTGAGAAGATTTGTAGCTCAGGATGAGGTTCTGGATGCAGGTTTGCTCACTGAGCTGGAGAGTTCATTTTCAGATGTTTCGTCACCATACTAGGTAACATCATCAGTGAGCCTCCAGACAAAGCACTGCTGATGATTCCTGCTTTCTATTTATATGTTTAGGTTTCTTTGGGTCGGTGATATCATTTCCTGCTCTTTTTCTCGGGGCGTGTTACCTGGTGTGGTGATGAAATGTCTGAAAATGAACCTTTCAGCTCAGCGAGCAAACCTACATCCGGAATGATGATGGGATAAGAAATAAAAGGTGTCTGGAGGAGGTGTGAAAAGTTATGAGTTATGAAAAGCTCCCAACTGAAAGCAAATTAAGAGGAATACAGAACAAACCAAAAAACCAGAAAAAAGAGAAACAAAATAGGAATGGTGGTTAATATCTGAAATTAATGAATTCAATGTGGAGCATGGAAGGGTCTGTAGTACTAATCAAAAAGTGAGATGTTGCAGCTTGAGCTTAAACTGAACTTCACCGGAACCTTGCAAGAGGCCAGGAACACAGACTCTCGGGTGGACAACCTAACAGACCAGGGTCTGCAAGCTTGGGGTGCAATATATGTGATCTGAATAGACATGTTCCACAAAGCAGTCTATCTGTATTTGGTCATCCCATCATTGGGGAGGTTGCTATATGAATAGAAAAGAAACTACATCAAACTGAAAAAACTCTTGAGTAAATTGTTGTTTCATTAAGGAGTCATCTTTGGGGACCTGTAGAGTTAGAACGGAGGAAATAATTGTACAGGAAGCGCAGAGGGAAGGGGTAGGCTATTGGGGTTACTGACGAGTGGACCTAGTATCACGGAGGGAATGGAATGTTGAAAACTGAAGGAAAGACTATTTTAAATTTTCAGCATCTGCAGTACTTCGTTTCTCTGCAAGGACAAGTGACTGAGATATTTAGATTATTTTCAAAGAAGCCAAAGTAAGTTACTCCAAAAACATAACAAAATATATATTGATGGCTTCAAATGATGCAACAGCAGTGAAGAGGTTTCTTCTCAAAGTTTAAGCACGATTGATTTGTGATTAGTAGGAAATACAGGAAGCTAATGCAAGTGGAGGGTGAGGGTGGGGGATGGTGAGTCTAGGTAGCGTAACAGGTCAATGCACAAAGGTGACCTTGGGTGTAAAAAGATTCGATGACTGGAGACGTCTCTTTTCTGCTAGCCCCAAAAACCCTAAACATGTTCTTTGATAGGATTTCAGTTGAAATGTTTAATGCATTACAATGCAAGTGTAAAACTTTTGTTTTCAACAATGCTGTTACATGCAATGTTATAATGGCAAATTCCAAACAAAACACATGCACAGAACTGATCTAGCCATTAAGTTCCCTAAGTTCCAAAGTTTCAGATTCATTCAGTTCAAATATTTCTCCTTCTTCCAACCCCACTAGCCCTTCTCATGCAGACACAGCTGAAAAAAAGCAGTAGTTCGCTTAATCATTTCCTTAGATAACATTTTAGCACATCTAATTGCTTTTTCAGCTCCCCTGAACACTTATTACATAATTCATGATTATCTAGAATATTATTGGTTCTAACATCAGATACATCCCTTTAGCATACTGCTCGATTCAATTTATCTACACAATTCTATTTTTTAATGCCCACCCTCCTCATTAAATAATAACTTTTACTTGTACTCTGGAATTCTCACATTTGGAGATCTCTCAACGTTGATTCTTTTTTGGTGTTTTTGCAAAGTTTTCTGCCTTAATTTGAGCCACATCGGAGTGATTGCAACAAAGTCAGTGAGGTGGATCTCAGAGAATGAGTTCCCTGAAATCCCAATCAGGGAGCCCTGGCTGACAGATTATAAAAAGGAATGTCAGAGATTCTGTTCACATCTGAAAGCTGGATCTAAGGAGGCCATACCAACATAAAGTACTGTGCACGTATAATTAAATGGTCACCTAATTCTAATGGAGGTTGACACCTGCACAGCTGTATCAGTGATTACAGAAACAGTCTTTAACAAAGTTCGCTCTGGAATCCAATCCTGAAGTTTGTGGAAGACCTTGGATAGACTGAGAACATATACTGGAGAACCTTTACAGATTAAGGATACAACTTCAGATCCAGTCTCTTATGAGAAGCTGCTGGTTCAGTTACCACTGACTGGAGTAAAAGGTGTGAGCCCAAGCTTGTTGGGGTGAATTTGGGTAAAAAAGATTGACCTTGATTGGCTTAACATTTTACGATTAGAAAATGGCTGAGTGAAGTCCTAATTAAATACTTATAAGTTTTTCAGGAAGGTCCAGGGAATATTAATAGAGCCAAGGCCACCTTGCATATTGACCAAAAAGCAATTCCACAATAGTGCAAAGCCTGCCCACTGCCATTTTCCTTACATGCAAAAATAAAGACAGAAATCAGGAGGCTGGAAAGGGAAGGAACAGTCCAGTTTGTGAAATGGGCAGCACCGCTCGTACCGGTTATGAAGCCCGACAGATCGGTTCATCTTTGTGAGCATTTCAAAAAAAATGGTCAACCACTTCTCACAGCTGGATAAGTATCCAATCCCTTGCATAGACCAGTTATACATAATTTGGGGGGCATCAGGAACGCCAATGCCAGATACAGCCTCCTCTAAGCAAGAGAGACTGTTTAATTCAGGGGATGACGTTTAATGCCAAAACTTGGAAATAGCCCTGCATGGGTAAGAGGCATGGTTGGCATGAGGTCAGGACCCGTGACATGCAAAAATCAGGTAGATGAGGCGGTCTTGAACAAGCACGTGGACCATATGAAAGCTGCAACCTCACAAACGGTGAGGGAGCAAAACGTGCCCAGCTCCTCAACAGTCTTCCCAACTCTTCCAGAACATATGAATTCGCCCCCCGACTGCCGCTGCCTCTTTTCCATCACCCACTGCCCGGACTCACCTGACGTGCCCATTTACCACCAGGCAGTGGGGATCCCCAGTGGAGCTCTCTCCATGTGGGGTCCTCCCCCTTTCTCTCAGGGATCTGGGGTGGAGGGTGCTGCATACAGCAGTGCCCTGCAATCGCAGATTGCGGTGGCTCCCGGACTCCCAGCACAACTGCTTGTTCTGTGGTGCTGTGGAGTCCGTGGACCATGTATATATTGGGTGTGGGCATTTGCACTCCTTTTTTGATTTTCTTAAAAACCTTACCCTCTGTTTTTGGTTGCACTTCAGTCCCACACTCCTGATCTTTGGGTACCTGCTGCGGAGGGGAGAGGGTAGATCAAAGACCTCCTTGTGGGTCTGCTCCTGGACCTGGCCAAACTGGCCATAAACGAGTCCAGGCTGTAGGCCGTGGAGGGGGTTGTTAGGGCCAATTGCCTGCCCCTTTTCCGTGGTTATGTCAGAGCCTGGATGTCTCTGGAGAAGGAGCATGTGGCGTCCACCAACACCATCGAGCTGTTGAGGGTGGAGGTGGGCACTGCAGGGAATGGAATGTTTTATTTCCTCTCCAACTCTATTTTGATTTAATCCCTGCCCTCCCCTTCACTTTTTGATCACACCGCATTACTGTCTGTGAAGGGTACTGCTTGTCACTGGCCACTTGGGTGTTCCCCTTCTTCCTAGTGGTGGAATATAAATAAAGATTTACGCACTTGCTGTTCTTCAGTGTGTCTGACACCTGCACACACAGAACATAGGTGCTGGGGAGAAACGAGCACTACTGCTGTTAGGTGGTAGTGTGGGGAAAGGGGAAAAAAAAGGAAGAAAAAATATTTAACAAAAATAAACAGGAGTGTCAAAGGTTTGGGGTTTACTCTGAGATCCAGCTCTGAGGAAACTAGAACAGTGTCAAGTCCTGTGCACATGGTAAACAAGGGTGACTTGGTGACAGGATACTTGCTTCTGTGGAGTTATTTCACACATCTCCTTGTTGAGGTTCTCCTCTTTCCAGTGCAGGATATTTTACTGACTTTTTTTTTTACCTTTTTCCATTTAACATTGAGTCTTTGGCAATAATACAAGCCAGAAACTAATGGGGCACTTTGAAGTGTGATGGATGACATAATGTTGTTTTATTTTCGATTAGAGAACAAGAAAGAAATGACATTGGCGGAAGCTCCAAAATTGTAACAGTTGGCAAAGAGATGTAGAGGTGCACTCTACTTGCCAAATCTGTTCCTGTCATTTATTTGGAGAAGAATGGTACCGAATATATTGAAAGCTCTCACTCAGTAGACAGGTGCTTGGCTTTGATATGAAAAACAGAACATTTGAAGTTTTGTTTTGAGAGAAAGTAAATTAAAATCATTCTTTGGGACTAAAATGATGAAAGAGCTTTTTCGTAAGTTGCGATTATCAATTTCAATTGTGCAGTTGTGAAATCTGAATCAAATGGTCACATGGAGAAAGTTATGACCATCTCTCGAGTAAAATCCATTGGTTGAGGTTTTACTATTTAATTTAAATTAGTAAACGTTTTGACTGACCGCTGAATACAACAGAAAGTTAGCCAAGCCCCATCTACCTATGAAAATATTTTCACTACTCATAAGGGCATGGCGGGCATCTATGAGGATTCCCAGACTTTAACTGTTTTTGGAGTTCAACCTTTTTGTATTGACCTATTGGTCAGGCGTTGCATTCCATTCAAATCTCCACAGTGAAAGCAAACATCATTAATAGTAATCTGGAGACTACCACGTATGAAAAGTACGTAAACAAAGTTTATGTAACTGAATGTGCACAACAACGTGTCTCACCTGCTAGCTTTCCATTCGCTATCATGTTAGTCGCCACCAGTTTAATGGTGCTCTGGGAAGGACCTGATGAGGTAATGGTTGTAACAAGACAAGCTTTCAGCGAGTCACAATAATAGCTGGGATTCTCGGCACTTGTTTCAAGTAAGAGTTGCACTGCCCTGTCCGTCTGTCAAACAAACGATGATATCATGAGGTAAGTCAGCATAATTCTTCATGTGAAAACTTTCTTTATTTGCCAATACAAGTATTTCCTCTTCTGTATAGGAGTCATCTTAACAGCAGGAATGCTAACTTTAATAGAATTGAATGTTTGAAATTAGCTTAAAATCTGTATTATTTGACATAGTTTGAGTTTACAACTTATTTTCCAATGACAATGCTGCTGGCTCACATCAATCAAACAACTTAAAACAAAGAAATATTATATATTAAGGAACTGAACATTTCACGCACTGACTATAGTTTACAGCTCTTTGATTCATGTACATCAAGTGTTCAAAATCTTGTAAATATTATGCATCTCCTGCAAATGTCACACTTGGTTTCTGAAAAACATTTTCATTGCCACATTTTATTAATTACACCTCCACTGTGATAAAACTGCGAGACCGCCACATGACTGTCAGCAATACCAAGGACTCTCCCAGTACCCAGTATTACTATTCGAGAAAAGGCTGGAAAGTAATATTCTGGAGTAACACTCCCTCTAATCTGCACACACCAATCAGTGCGCTAACTCATCCATTTCCAGTTTCTCCAGCTACTGCCATGCACGGACCTTGGAGCTTCACGCAGCAGCTGAAGAAATTAGAGGGAACACATTTCAAGAGCAAATTCCTACATATTTTATTGTGATTACACAAGTAGTTTCCTTAAATTCATACATTAATGCTCTCTGACTAGCAACAGAAGTTAGACATTTGCCAGTTTATTACAAAGAATAAACTAGCATTGCAGCCTCGATGGTCAAGAAAGGTGCAGTTTTCTTACCTGGCCTAGTAAGAGCAACTGGTCAGCACATTTCCTTGTGTGATCATATGTTGTTCTTTTAGCCTCTTGCAGGTTAACCCGGTCAATCTGGGATCTCTACAAATAAAATTTATTTTAAAAGAAGTTGCACAAAGATGAAAAATTACCATAATAAAACCATTTTTTCAAGAACATGTAATACTGCTTTAGAAAATGATTTTTCGAAGCAAGGTAGTCTCAGAACAGAAAATATCTTGATTATTATTTAGGTGCATAAAATTAAATGAAAATTATCAAATAATTTTATCACACAGGATGTTCCTGGATTGTCTTGCTGCACCCCATTGTAATTTAGCTACGCCATAAACAGATTGTTTCATTCATAACATTCCCTTTAAACTTCCACAGAAAACCTTCGCAATGCCTTTTAAAAATATTCCTTGTGCTCTGGTTGATTGAGCCTGCCATAAATATCTGGGAGATCAAATTTGAAAAATTTACCAAAGCTCATCTTTAGCATGACGAAAAATTCCCAGAAGAAGGTGATTATTAACCCCAGAATCTGCAGCATTTCTCAACTGTGTTAATTTGAACCTTCAAATATCATGGGTCCCCGAAACCAATTTAAGCAGAAAAAAATATTAAGAAGTAACAAAAGCAAAAATTTCAAAAAAAATCAACACTCCATGCTGCAATTTTAAAATAAACTGCTAATGCCACATTTCAATACACTACAAGTTTCTATTTTGAAACAAGAAATGATCATAATACAGGTGCACTGCTTTGGGGGTTAGTGTTCTAAATTGCAACAATTGCAAAGTCCCATCATTTGTAATATTAAATAACATTAGTCTGAAAGCCATTTAGCCAAGTTAATTCTGAACATTTCACTATTGTACTAATTGTAGACAGTGTGTGAATCATTTGATTTTGATGCACAGAACTCAGAAATGATCAATCATGACAATATAATTCCTACAATCTACACAATGGGGCACTGCAACCACTTGTTCAATGAGAGATATATTTTAATTTATCACAATGAATCATTTTCATCACTAGGTGACTGGGTTACAGTTTTCAGTTACATACTCAATTCTTCAAGCATCTTACCACATTCTCCCCATTTTACTTTCATTCCAAGTCTTGAACACCTTTTATTTTGAAAGCAAATTGTATAAACTATGTTTAAAATTACCTTTCTTTTAAATATTTGAAAAGCCTTATTAATCCTACTATTAATTCTAGAGAAAGTCCATAATGGTTAAACAGAATGAAGTCAAGAATAAAACAAATAGATGGACACATTGGAATAGACATAAGAGAATTTCAGAACAGGTTTAGGCTATTCATAACTTCATCTGTTTTGTCACCATGATCAATTTGTCACTGAACTCTATCCACTTGTCTTTAAGGATCAAAATCAGGCAAGGTGGGTATAAGTTTGGATCTCTTCTGAAGAAAGCTATATCAATCATTAATTTTAAAACTGAGATCAATAGGATTTTAGATAGCCAGAAGCATCAGGGTGAGTTAAGTTGTAGATTAGCTTGATCACCTTGAATGGCATAATAGCCCCAAGGGGGTAAGTGAACTCTCTTCTTATGGATAGCAGATTTACTTTCCGAAAGGACACTAATGAATCAGATTGTATTTATAATCAATGGTGGCTGAAATTTGAATTCCAGGTTTTATTGATGGAATTGAAATACTATGAACTGCCATGGTTGAATGTGAATCCATAACCCCTCAGCACTATGAAAGAAACAGGGAACTTCATATTAGTTAATCTAACATTAGGAAGGTGCTAGAACCTACTCTTAAGTAAGCCATAACAATGCACAGAGTAATTGGAACAAGTCAACATGGTTTAACAAAATGGGAATTCTGCTTGAGAAATTAAATGCTTTTTGAAGAACTAAAGTAGCTGAAGTAAACCAATAGATGTAACTGTTATTAAATTAGTGAGACTGAAAATTGATAAATCAATTGTATTTAATGATCTACATTCCAGAGTGTTAAGTAGACATGGATGTAGAGATAGTAGATGTGTTGGCATTCATCTTCCAAAATTCAATAGGTTCTGAAACAGTTTCTGCAGATTGGAAGGTTGCAAAGGTAACCCTACTGGTTAAGAAATGAGAGAGAGAAAATGGAGAGCTACAGACTCATTAACCTGATAGCAATAGTAGGGACAATCTAGAGAATCTATTAAAAAGGACGTAATAATTGGACAATTAGAAAATAATGATAGGATTTGGTAGAGTCAACATGAAAATGGAAATAATTTTGACAAACCTGTTGGAAGGTTTTTGAGGATATTACTAGCAGAATAGATAAGGGAGAAAACCGGTGGATGTGGTGGCATTTGGATTTTCAAAAGACTTCAGTAACCTCCCACAGGCTGTTAGTAGGTGAACACGTGACTTGGTATGAATTTAAGAACTGGTTAACAGACAGAAAATAAAGAGTCAGAATAAATGGATCATTCTCAGGCTGCAGGCTGTGACAAGAGGAATACCAGGAGAATCAGTGCTTAAGCCCCAGCTGTTTACGATCCATGTCAAAAGAAGACTCAAATGTAAAATTTCCAGGTTTGCTGATTGCACAAAACAGGAGAAGAATGTGAGGAGGATGCAAAGAGGCTTCAAGAAGATTTAGATGGATTTGAGTAGGGTCAAGATGGTAGATGGAATATAACATGAAAAATGTGAACTTATCTACTTTGGTAGGAGAAACAGAAATGCAGAGTATTTAAATGCAGAAAGATTGGAAAGTGTTCAGTATCCTTGTAAGAATATACACTCAGCTAAATGCAGGTACAGCAAGCAATTAAGGTGGCTTTTTTTGCAAGAGAATTGCAATAAAGAAATCCTGTTGCAATTGTATAAGACCATAAGACCATAAGACATAGGAGTGGAAGTAAGGCCATTCGGCCCATCGAGTCCACTCCGCCATTCAATCATGGCTGATGCGCATTTCAGCTCCACTTGCCAGCGTTCTCCCCGTAGCCCTTAATTCCTCTAGACAACAAGAACCTATCAGTCTCGGCCTTGAAGACATTTAGCGTCCCGGCTTCCACTGCACTCCGTGGCAATGAATTCCACAGGCCCACCACTCTCTGGCTGAAGAAATGTCTCCGCATTTCCGTTCTGAAATGACCCCCTCTAATTCTAAGGCTGTGTCCACGGGTCCTAGTCTCCTCGCCTAACGGAAACAATTTTCTAGCATCCACCTTTTCAAAGCCATGTATTATTTTGTACGTCTCTATTAGATCTCCCCTTAATCTTCTAAACTCCAACGAATACAATCCCAGTATCCTCAGCCGTTCCTCATATGCTAGACCTGTCATTCCAGGGATCATCCGTGTGAATCTCCGCTGGACACGTTCCAGTGCCAGTATGTCCTTCCTGAGGTGTGGGGACCAAAACTGGACACAGTACTCCAAATGGGGCCTAACCAGAGCTTTATAAAGTCTTAGTAGTACATCTCTGCTTTTATATTCCAACCCTCTTGAGATAAGAGACAACATTGCATTCGCTTTCTTAATCACAGACTCAACCTGCATGTTTACCTTTAGAGAATCCTCGACTAGCACTCCCAGATCCCTTTGTGCTTTGGCTTTATTAAGTTTCTCACCATTTAGAAAGTAGTCCATTCCTATATTCTTTTTGCCAAAGTGCAAGACCTCGCACTTGCTCACGTTAAATTCCATCAGCCATTTCCTGGACCACTCTCCCAACCTGTCTAGATCCTTCTGTAGCCTCCCCACTTCCTCAGTACTACCTGCCTGTCTACCTAACTTTGTATCATCGGCAAATTTCGCTAGAATGCCCCCGGTTCCCTCATCCAAATCATTAATATATAATGCGAACAGCTGTGGCCCCAGCACCGAACCCTGCGGGACACCGCTCGTCACCGGCTGCCATTCTGAAAAAGAACCTTTTATCCCAACTCTCTGCCTTCTGTTAGATAGCCAATCCTCAATCCATCCCAGCAGCTCACCTCGAACACCATGGGCCCTCACCTTGCTCAGCAGTCTCCCGTGTGGCACCTTATCAAAGGCCTTTTGAAAGTCCAGATAGACCACATCCACTGGGTTCCCCTGGTCTAACCTACTTGTTACCTCTTCAAAAAATTCCAACAGGTTTGTCAGGCATGACCTCCCTTTACTAAATCCATGTTGACTTGTTCTAATCAGACTCTGCTCTTCCAAGAATTTAGAAACCTCATCCTTAATGATGGATTCTAGAATTTTACCAACAACCGAGGTTAAGCTGATTGGCCTATAATTTTCCATCTTTTGCCTTGATCCTTTCTTGAACAAGGGGGTTACTACAGCCATCTTCCAATCATCCGGGACCTTTCCTGACTCCAGTGACTCTTGAAAGATCTCAACCAATGCCTCTGCTATTTCCTCAGCAACCTCTCTCAGAACTCTAGGGTGTATCCCATCGGGGCCAGGAGATTTATCAATTTTAAGACTTTTTATAGAGCTTTGATGAGGCCACATCTGAAGGATTATGTCCAGTTTTGGTCCCCTCACATGAAGAATGCACTAACCATTAAGGGATTGCCACAGAGATTCATCCTGATCCATGGAATGGCAGGATTGTCCAATGAGGAGAGACTAAGGAAACTAAGTATATATTCTGTAGTGCTTAAAAGATAGAATGGAAACCTCATCAAAACATAGACAACTCTGACAGAGTGAGACAAGATAGTTGCAGGAAACAGGTTTCCCCCTGGTCAATGGTATTTAGAATACAGTCTCAGGACATGAGATAGGGCACTTAGCTCTCAGATGAAGAGAAATTTCTTTATTTAGAAAGTGGTGATCTTTGGAATTCTACAAAGAGCCGTGGAGCTTTATATTCATGAAAGTGAGTAATAGATTTCTAAAAAGAAAAGATATTAGGGGTCATGGGAAATTTACAGGAAAATGACAGACATTTAGGTAGAGATAAAAGTTCAGCCATGATGGTGGCACAGCAGGCTTGATGAGTCAAAGGACCATCTTCTGTTCCTATTTCCAATGTTTTCTATTTCTCTTTTACCTTCTTCCACAGCTGCTAGTGACTTTGATCAAATCCACAAAAAGCTTTTGGTACTGTTAGCACTCAGGCTCTCTCCTGCTATCTCAATAAGCTTTTGTAAGAAATGGGAAATGCCCACATGAACAGTCAGCTACAGAAAGGGGGAACATGGACAGAGGTCCAGGTAATAAAATATGTTAAGAAACATCTGTAACATGACGAACTTCAGGAATGGTGTCTCGCAGGTTACTCATGTGACACAGGAAAGAGAAAATACTATCCTACCTGAAACAGTTAGCTACAATTTGTATTACCTGGAAGTAGGAAGAAGAGGCTCTTGTGGTACAGTGAAAGTGTCCACACCTCTGAGCTAGAAGGTGGGACTAGAAGGTTTAAGCCCTACCTTCTCCAGAAGTGTACCATGACAACTCTGACCAGACTGAATTAAAAATAATCTCACCTGGAAGTAGGAATTCTCACAGAGTATGTCATAGCAAATATCCAAAGGACTAGCTTGGTTCTCTTGAACGACATTGGGTGGGATTAGCTCCTTTCCTTTTGAAAAGCTGTACAAATAATGAGCTGCAACAGTCCAGAATTGCAGTTCTGACTCATCACCAAAAAGTCTAAAAGAGAGAAAAAAAGTAGAGTTCACTGGGATTGTATCAACAGAAGATTGTAACAAAGGAGACATTTTGAATAGCTTTATTAAATGTAGATTAAACAGGAGTAACAAAAATCTCTTCCTTCAGTAAAAATAATTCTTCAAAGAAGGAAAAGGTAAGGGAACAACACTACTTCCTCAAACAAGTAGGTCACATGTTCACAAGTTAAATTTGTTTTAATGATTATTACGGGGCAGCACACCGGCTCAGTGGTTAGCACTGCTGTCTCAGCGCCAGGGACAAGGGTTCGATTCCGGCCTCGGGCGACTGTCTGTCTGGAGTTTGCACATTCTCCGTGTCTGCATGGGTTTCCTCTGGGTAGAAAGTGAGGACTGTAGATGCTGGAGATCAGAGCTGAAAATGTGTTGCTGGAAAAGCGTAGCAGGTCAGGCAGCATCCAAGGAACAGGAGAATCAACGTTTCGGGCATCAGCCCTTCTTTTTCCTGAAGAAGGGCTGATGCCCGAAACGTCGATTCTCCTGTTCCTTGGATGCTGCCTGACCTGCTGCGCTTTTCCAGCAACACATTTTCAGCTTTTTCCTCCAGGTACTCCAGTTTCCTCCCACAGTCCAAAGATGTGTGGGTTGGGTGAATTGGTCATGCTAAATTGCCCATAGAGTTAAGTGCATTAGTCAGAGGGAATGGGTCTGGGTGGATTGCTCTTCGGAGGGTCAGTGTGGACTGGTTGGGCCTGTTTCCACACTGTAGGGAATCTAATCTAACCATTACATATGACACTTCCATCTTACAGGGTCTGAAAGAACTCACCAACTACTTCTCAAGGGCAACCACGGATGGGCAATTAATGCTCGTCAACCAGTGACGCCCATGACCCATGAGCGAATAAAAAAAAATGTGTCCAGGCCAAGGTGTCAAGACACCACCAGAAATATGCTTTTTCTGTTCCTGTGCATGGTCAATTTCACCATTCAAATAGGAAATTTATTCTCTACTTCAGAGTTACCTTTGCCAAAAATGAAACCATGAACCTGATTTTCCTTCAGCATATTCGGCCACTTCCCTTGGTCGGCCATGCATTTGAAGTGGGGAATACTACAGCCTGTAGGCACTTTGCAATAGTTTAAAAGCATTGCTGGAAATGCACAGGAGCCTTTAAATGAAACAGTTTGGAGCCATATGTTTCGCATTGGAATGGGTGAATTAGCACTCAGTATTAAGTGCATTGATCTGCACGTTATTGGACTTTGCTCACAGAAGGGAACAGGTGCTTAAGACAGAATCTGGGGCAATGCTGTGCATCAGTTTATTATTAAGGAGTGAGATAGTCCTTCTCAAAACAAGGACTACTGGTTAATTCATACGCGATTTTCACAACGTATTGCATGTTTAACCAAACAGGTTTCATTACTTCATAGATTTAACAATTCTCCTTTCACAATATAGATGTTGCTTCTTTATCTTCACCTGCAAAGCTTCCAAATGTATTGGTGAGAATGATGGTCCCACTGGGTGTGCAACAAGGACCCAGTTCACAGCACCACAGGCAGTGTCTGATGTATGAGGAAGCAGGAGAAAGATTGGCAAAGCAATAGTGACAGTGAATTCAATAATTAGGAGAACAGACATGCATTTCTATGGCTGCAAACGTAATTCCAGGACTGCACGGTGATTCACTTATGCCATGGTCAAAGATGTCACTGAGCAGCTGCACAGCACTGAGGGGGAGGGTGAACAAACAGTGATGGCAGTTTTATGGGTACCAACAACAAAGGCAGGAAGAAGGATGAGGTCAGGCACACAGAGTTTAAGGAGGCAGGAAAGAAACGAGCAAGCTTGACTTAAAGACCTACTGATTACTCCTAATGATATGTGCAGGGCAAATTGAAAAGACACTGAGAAAAGCATATGGTATCTCCCCTCGACTGCACATATTAAAGTAAAGTTAAAAAAAGAAATTATGATAAATCTGTGGAAAATATGGGTTCAGCCTCAATTGGTGTAACGCACCCAGTCCCTGGCACCATACTTTAGGAAAGATGCTTAAGGAAGGTATCAAAGAAGGTGCAGAAATATTCACAAGATGAGAAACTTTAGCTACATAAATGGTTTAGAGAAGTGCAGATTTAGCAGGAGATTTGACAGAGTCTTCAAAATCATGATGAGTCAGGATAGAGTAGACAGGGAGAAACTGTTTCCATTGTTGGAAAGGTTGAAAACCAGAATACACCAATTCAGTAAAAGGAAAAACAACATCATGAGGAACAACATTTTGAAGCCATGAGTAGTTAGACTCTGGGGATGCACTGCTGAGATGCTCATGAAAGTAAAAAATATTGGATAATTTTCTGAAGAGAAAATTTGCAGGGTTACAGACAATGTAGTAGAGTGCAATTAGTCAGTTACTTTTATACAGTGGCATTGACATGACAAGTCAATGGCCTTCTGTGCTGCAACCATTTCTACAATAACTCTGCCTGGGGAGAGGAGAGTATGGAATGCTTTATTATGCTTTAAGAACCTGCAATAAAACAGGTTAAGACAACCAAGCAAAATACTGTGGATAAAAGCCAAAAGAATTGCAGATGCTGTAAATCAGAAGCAAAAACAGAAGTTGCTGGAAAAGCTCAGCAGGTCTGACAGGATCTGTGAAGAGAAATCAGAGCTAACATTTCAGGTCTGGTGACCCTTCCTCAGAATGTTTTTGTTTCTGAAAATACTGTGGATGCTGGAAGTGTGAAATGAAGAGCACAAAATGTTGGAAACTTTTAGCAGATTTCTTTGACGAGTTGATGAACAGTTCTGATGAAAGGTCACTGACCTGAACTATTAACTCTGTTTCTCTCTCCCAGCTAACAAGCTGAAAGTTTCCAGATGTAGAATACAAAATACTGTTCATCACCAGCAACATGCATCATGTTAAGTATGCAAAACAATATATGATGATTGTTTAACTAAATTCTATAGAGAAGCCGCATGTATTGTACTTGGGATCTGTGAAGTTTCTGTAAAACTTCACTGGGGCCTCAGAAGCTAAAAGGTTCAGAAGCCCTGTCTTATTACGCCTTAGAGAATGGTGGATGCTGAATCATTACTCAGCAGAGGGGAGAATGGCAAGCAGAAGAGAAAATTAGGAGGTCTTGAAGGGAAAACAGTCATAAGGTCAAGAAACTATGGGAGGCAAGTTCAGATATTGCAGACATAACAGTATTCCAGTGGAGGGTTTTTGATCCTGGGATATAGGTGAGTGTTTGGTCTCCAAGTAGGGGGAGATGTTGTAACATCTGCACGTTTGAAAGAGTGCTGTGTCTGTTGGTGCCAGCTTAAATTGTATAAACAGGCGCTTGTAGTTTAAGCTGATTGGTTGCACAGCTGAAGGTGAAGGATCAATGGCTGTAGTGGGAGTTTTGTACCTTGTGATGTGCATGTAAAGGCACTGGTAGGGAAGACAATAAAATGTCCATATTGCCTGAAACCCTGATTCTTTAAGTGCTGATGGACCACTGTAGAGAAGGATAACAACATCAGATGGATCAATTGGCAATCAGCACAGTTATGAACATTGCAAAAATTAAAATATTGTCCCTCCACAGTGATGAGATTATGTCCAAATTAAAGACATGCAACATGATGATAAACTATCTCCTGCCTTCTGTGACTCCATTTGGAATCATGAAGCAAAGCCAACAGGTTCAAACTCCGTTCCAGGACATGAGCATTAATCCAAGTTGAAACTGCAGGAGTGGTACAATGGCAATACCGTTCTGGATTGGTGATGCTTAAACCAAGGTACCATTAGCCTGTTATAGTGCATTGGGCAGGTTCCACTATACAGTACCAAAGAAAGGGGGCATTTCTCCTGATTAACCAATACCATGCAAAAGGAAAATTGAACATTCATTTCATCATTACTGAACACAAAATTAATAAAGCTGGAAAAAGGGTAACAAAACACTAGGGCTCATTTCTAAATGGACAAAAATGAAAAGAGATGAAGATTTATTAAGTCATTCAATCATAAAATCCCTACAGTGATAGAATCTTACAAAGTCCTATTAAGAGTACAGTGAACGGTCTGGTCATGTTATGAAAAAAGGGATGCAGCACTGGAGCAATTGCATAAAGCTTCACAAGAATTCCAAATTAGAGAAGTGCCAGAGAGAAAGAAAGAATGTGTTGGCCCATTTGATTCAAAACTAGAGGTCATTATTAAAACAATGTCACAAATAAATGCAGTAAGGCCAGGCTTCACATATGTTCACAACTTCAGAGATGTCAGAAGATAGGCTGATGAGCTCAGACACAGCAATGATGTGGAACTCAGATTGAGTTCCCCATCCTACCAGTACCCTTTAAATTCGCACATTTTTTTGAAGGTGGGTACGGTCTAATTGACTGATCTGACAGGAGATTTTTGCTGCAAAACAAAATTCCTGCGAACAGTCAAGACTTCAACACTTCAACAGTCAACACTTCAAAATTTACAAATAAGATCGGATCTTCCAACAAAATAGCTCTCACACCCACCAAATTTCGGACTCGAAGGCCACACAAAATCTGAGGCACTAATATGGGGTCCAATGGGGAAAACGTTTGGGAAGCACTGACATGGGGAATTCAGGGAGAACTTTATTTCCTAGAGATGAATAACACTAATGCATGCAAGAGGAATCTATACAGACATGACGGAGAAAGCAATAGAGGATTATTCTGATAAAGTTAGATAAAGAGGTAACGGGGTAGTGGATTAGTATGTAACACTGGAATAGACCAGTTGCACCACTTGGACGTGTTTCTGTGCTGTTCTCAAATTCTATTCAAAGTCAAGGCGCAGGAGGAATAATAACAAGTTGTGGTCATGGTCAGCTGAGGTGCAATTGATGATCTTGACCAGTGCAGTTTTGTATGTATACAGGTTCTTTGGTGGGCAGAGCTGAAGGTGGCAGAAATCTAATGTCGCTTCGTCTTACTTACCTTGCTACAAGTGAGCATCTTTGCAGTAATTGGAACTCTGGATCTAGAAGAAGACACTGAATGTCACTGTGAAGGAAACAGTCAGCATTAATAAACATATATTACACAAGCATTTATAATTAGACTGTAGTAAGACACGCACACGTACTATCGCAAAAGACAAGGACAGATGGTGCATGACATCATCACCTAAACGTACATTATAAGTCGCTCAGCCCTAGGAAATAGGTCATAAATGTTGTTGCTAGATTTAAATTGGAACTACCAGGACAACTGTACCACAGGAGTACCTGCACCACACAGGACCCTATCAGTTCAAGAAAGTCATTTTTTTCTACCATGTTCTCAAGGGCAATTATATTTGGTCAGCCCATATCAAATAAAAGGAAAATACAAAAGGATGGAACTTCTGATGTATCAATACACACTAAGGATCACATTTTTAACAACACAGATGCACCATTTCATTTATGTTTCATGATTTTACTTTAAAAGTAAAGTTCCAACTTACTTTGATATTGAGTTCAACTGCTCTACCATAAGTAGTTTTACCTCTTCACTTTCTGAATAACGGCTGCAGAAAATAGAAAGGGTAAACATTTACCATTCAACACGATTACTACCTCTTTAGCAACAAGCAACAGCTGAACATTACTTTTATACAAAATTTAAATTTATGCAGGGAGAAATCACCACATCTTATTGACTTTAACAATAGGATTCTATATATTCAGTGAAAATTCTTAGTCATCACTAGTATGAATGCTAACAGTAATGTTCAGTGCTGCACATGCAAAGCACAACAGCAATGTCACATAAGATATTGATGTTCCAGTTTTCAAATGAAAAGGTTACTATTAGTGTGTACTTACACATTCATAATATCCAGGGAATGTTGTCCATTCCATGGCTGGTGCAACAGGAAAGCTTTCAATGCAAGACAAGATCTGGGAAGGAGGAGGTAAGGGCACCAAAGTAGATCTATGAAAAAAATTGCAAACACAGTAACTTATTTAATTCACGTTACAAACATCTCAAAATTCTCATTCAAACACAACCTTAATTAGTTGCAAAGCCCATACCCACCTAAGTATTACCTGTGAAAGTTTTGCTGGGAATTATGTCAAGTAAGGAAGACAACAGGAACCAAGTCCTGGTTGGAAGAGCAGCTTGTCACTGTGAAATATGAGAAAGAAAGCATGCAACTTCTAAAACTAACTCTAACAATCTGAGGCAGTACCAACACTGAGCAAAGGAAAGGGTAAGGCAAACATGTACACAGAAGTGATTCTGGTATAGAAAATACATGTGAAATAAAGAAATAATATCTATAAAGTGGAAATTTCAGCATGTAGTAATGGAAAAATGTGTACTCTCTTGAGCGCATTGGAAAAACAGCAAGTGACAAGTCTCAGCCAGAAGACCAAGAGTTGAGGTTTAGTAAGAATGCCTTTTGATTAAAAACATTATTTAATCAGATTTTAAAAGGATTGAATGCATATATAAAAATGGCTGCTCAAAGCATAAAGTGCAAGAAGAATGAAAGAAGTATGAGAGGAAATAGGTTGGAAATAGACAAAAAAATTACATCTCAAACCAAAGAAGTTTACCATTGAAATCATAAATTTCTAGTATGTTAAAAAATTAAAAATCTATATTTTCATGAGGAACTTTACAATACTCAAACAATACAAAAACATCTTGCAAATGCTCAAACTTCATTCATGTACCACCTGAGTCAGAGGGGAGAAAGAGAGGGTTTCTTTAATGTACTGGGAAGGTTGATAAAATCTGCAGTATAAACCTATTTCTCCCTTTTAGTGGAAGCAACTGCTTCTATCTAAACCTGAGAAAAATGAACAGAAAGATAATGGAAAATGTTTTGCTGTGGTGGTAGCGTTCCATCAGTAGATGGAGTTAAGGCTGCAGATAAGAAAAATGGATAACGTAATATGATGAGAACTAACACTCATCGGACTGCCAAACACGGGTAAAAATGGACTGCTATTTGTCTTCATAGTAATTATGGTCAAGAGCACATTATTTGCAAACAAAAGTAACAAAATTGCACTAGCGCTTTGACATTTACCAAGGATAAAAGATGGTAATTTAGTTGCTTAGTCAAAAATGTCAAGGAATAATTTATGATTGTGGACATTGCAATAACTATCAAATAAAAACCATATTTGTAAGTACATGGAAGCATGACTTTCTTTTATTCATTCTTCAGATGAAGGCGTGACTATTATGCTAGTATTAATTAACCAACCCTACAAAATTAGATTTGATTGAGTCAAAGCAAGTTGATAATGTGCAACTAACACCACTCAGGTTCAGTGTTTATATTTTGAGTACTGGCTTAGGGGAAAGTAAGTACAGATGCATTTTAAAAAATGTAGCATTAACACAATGTTCCGTTAGCTAATGTCAGAAATTTACAGCACCTTAAGACCAAGTTTTGACATCAGCTCAACTACATTCAATGCAAATCTCTGGCACTTTATATACCATATCTGCTTGAGTAATAGTTGACCCCCTATTTTTGGCCAAATAATCTGGAATTTTCCATATATCTCATGTAAAAGTCAACCCTAGTTCTTCACAGATCATAAATCAATGTTTATGAGTCAATGGGCTGGCTGTCACATCCCGCTCCAGCTTTCCAATCGGCTGGCTGTTCCGTTTCACCCCCCCACCCCCGGTCTTCCAGTCTGCTGGCTATTCTGCTCCGGTTTTCAGAATTCTCACAAGCGTTTATTTTTCTTTTTTGTTTAGAGGTCAGTTGGGCTTCTGCTAATGATACAGTATGAATTTTTACAGACATAAATTTCAGCCCCTCAAAAGTAATAGCCATGTAATAGCCGACCCCATAAATGTAAGCTTAAAAAGCAATCAAAAAATTTGACTATTACTCATGTATATATGGCAATAAATGAATCAGTGATTTACACACATCTTTGTCCTCATTTTTAAAAACAAGGTACTTACTAACTTTTCAACTATTTACATGAGAAGGGCACTCCAACTAACAAATGAAGAAAGGAAACAATGAAATCAATGCAATAATATTAGGAGCTCACTATGAGACCTGAAATAGTGTTGTTTTGCAGCAGAGGTAACATACATGTAACATTGATCCACAATCAATTAATAATAATATAGATGGATCAGGAGTACTAGGGGACGGGTTCAGGAGAGTGCAATCTGAAGAATACAGTGGTGTGCAGTTGAGGAAAGAAGAGTGAACTTTCAGGACATGTGCAGTTTTAGATTAGATTAGATTACTTACAGCGTGGAAACAGGCCCTTCGGCCCAACAAGTCCACACCGCCCCGCCGAAGCGTAACCCAACCATACCCCTACATCTACATCTACCCCTTACCTAACACTACGGGCAATTTAGCATGGCCAATTCACCTGACCTGCACATCTTTGGACTGTGGGAGGAAACCGGAGCACCCGGAGGAAACCCACGCAGACACAGGGAGAATGTGCAAACTCCACACAGTCAGTCGCCTGAGGCGGGAATTGAACCCGGGTCTCTGGCGCTGCGAGGCAGCAGTGCTAACCACTGTGCCACCGTGCCGCCCACAATTGAGGCAATCCACAATAGAACAGCTTTTTTAAGGAGTTCCAAACACAGATCTTCAAAAGTGAAGAATTGGAATCTCTTGTAAAGTTTAAATGAGATTTGATGACCCATAGAAGCATGGTGGCTCAGTGGTTAGCACTGCTGCCTCACAGTGCAAGGGACCTGGGTTCGATTCCATTCTCAGGCAACCGTGTGTGTCGAGTTTGCACACATTCTCCGTGTGTCTGTTTTTCCAACAGGTGCTCTGGTTTCCTCCCACAGTCCAAAGATGTGCAAGTTAGGTGGATTGGCAAAGTTAAACTGCCCATTGTACAGGGATGTGTAGGTTGGGTGCATCAGTCATAGGAAGTGTAGGGTTATGGGGAAAGGGTGGGGAGATCGGTCTGGGTGGGATGCTGTTCAGAGGGTTGGTATGGACTTGTTAGGCCAAATGGCTTGTTTCTACATTTGTAGGAATTCTATGAAAAAACTTTGCTTTGAAAAGAGCCATTATGAAACTTAAAGAGTTCCTTGGGAGATTTTGTGGGCCTCGAGATTTTGGAAAGGGTATATCATCTTCTCGAGGAATAAGTAGATCAGGTAGCTCTATATAGTAGAGGAAGGGAATATGGGCAGGATCTTATTCTAGACATTTCATGAAGAGGAAACAGCAAATGATAAGCCATTCGTCAGACAAAGCAGTCGGTTTTGATGTCAAGTCACTCGGGACCAATGTACTGAGTCCAGAGGTTTGTATTAATATCAAATGTTTGAAAGTTGACTTCTCCTTTCCCAAAGGAACTGCAATGATCTTCTACTGATTTGCCTACAGTCAGCATCATTCCAGTTGTAGGCCTCCTACTTCAAACGAAGAAACAGAGCTACTATGGGAACACCAGTGTAACCAATCATTATAAAGGTCTTTAGAACATAGTCATAGAGATGTACAGCATAGAAACAGAACCTTCGGTCCAACTCTCCCATGCCAAACAGATATGCTAACCTAATCTAGCCCCACTTGCCAGCATTCGACCCATATCCCTCTCAACCCTTGCTATTCACATACAATTACAGCATTTATAAGTCATCTGGATGGATATCAGCCTCCACCACTTCCTCTGGCAGCTCATTCCATACTACCACCACCCTTTGCGTGGAAAAGTTGTCCCTTAGGTCTCTTTTATATCTTTCCCCTCACCCTAAACTTATGCCCTCTAGGTCTGGACTCCTCCCATCCAAAGGAAAATACTGTGTCTGTTTACCCTATCCATGCCCCTTATGATTTTATAAACCTCTATAAGGTCACCCCTCAGTCTCCGGTGCTCGAAGGAAAACAACCCCAGCCTATTCAGCCTCTCCCTATAGCTCAAATCCTCCAACCCTGACAAAGCTTTTCTGTATATCTTTGTAAATATTTTCTGAACCCTTTCAAGTTTCACAACATTCTTCCAATGGGAAGGAGACCAGAATTGCATGCAATATTTCAAACATGGTCTAACCAATGTTCTGTACAGCCACAACATGACCTCTCAACTCCTGTACTCAATACTCTGACCAATAAAGGAAAGCATACCAAACGCCTTCTTCACGATCCTATCTACCTGCGACTCTACTTTCAAGGAGCTAAGAACCTGCACACCACGGTCTCTTTGCTCAGGAACACTCCCTAGGACCTTACCATTAAGTGTGTAAGTCTGGCTCTGATTTGCTTTTCCAAAATGCAGCACCTCGCATTTATCTAAATTAAACTCCATCTGCCACTCCTCAACCCATTGGCCCATCTGATCAAGATCACGTTGTAATCCAAGGTAACCTTCTTCACTGTCCACAACAGCTCCAATTTTGGTGTCATCTGCAAACTAAATAACTACACCTCCTACGTTCACATCCCAATCGTTTATATAAATGACAAAAATCAACGGACCGAGCACCAATCCTTGAGGCACTCCACTGGTCACTGGTTTACTGTCTGGAAAGCAACCGTCCACCATCTGTCTTCTGTCTTCTACCATCAAGCCAGTTCTGTATCCAAATGGCTAGTTCTCCCTATATTCTGTGAGATTTAACCTTGCTAACCAGTCTCCCATGAGGAACCTTGTCAGAACACCTCACTGAAGTCCATATAGATCACATCCACCACTCTGCCCTCATCAATCCTCCTTCTTACGACTTCAAAAAAACTCAATCAAGTTTATGAGACATTCTCTCCCACGCATAAAGCCATACTAACTATCCCTAATCTATCCCTTTCCAAATACATGTACATCCCGGCCCTCAGGATTCCTTCCAACAACTTGCCAATCACCATTGTCAGGCTCACCGGTCTATAGTTCCCTGGTTTTTCCTTACCGCCTTTCTTAAATAGTGGCACCATGTTAGCCAACCTCCAGTCTTCTAACACCTCACCTGTGACTATTGATGATACAAATATCTCAGCAAGGGGCCCAGCAATCACTTCCCACAAAGTTCTAAGGTACACCTAATCAGATCCTGGGGAATTATCCATTTTTATGTGTTTCAAGACATCCAGCACTTCCTCCTCTGTAATATGGACGTTTTTCGAGATGTCACCATCTATTTCCTTACAGTCTATATCTTCCATGTCCTTTTCTACAGTAAGCACTGATGCAAAATACTCATTTAGTATCTCCCTCATCTCCTGTGGCTCTACACATAGGTTGCCTTGCTGATCTTTGAGGGGCCCTATTCTCTCCATAGTTATCCTTTTCTCCATAATGTATTTATAAAAACTTTGGATTCTCCTTAATGCTATTTGCCAAAGCTATCCCATGTCCCCTTTCTGCCCTCCTGATTTCCCTCTTAATTATACTCCTACTGCCTTTATATTCTAAGGATTCACTCGATCTCTCCTGCCTGTACCTGACATATGCTTCCTTCTTTTCCTTAACCAAAACTGTAATTTTTCTCGAGTCATCCAGCTTTCCCTACACTTACCAACCTTTTCTTTCACCCTAACAGGAATACACTGTCTCTGGATTCTCGTTATCTCATTTTCCAGCCATCCCTTTATCTGCAAACATCTTTTGAAAGTTCTTGCCTAATACCGTCAAAATTAGCCTTCTTCCAATTTAGAACTTCAACTTTTAAATCTGGTCTATCCCTTTCCATCACTATTTTAAATCTAATAGAATTATGGTCGCTGGCCCCAAAGTGTTCCCCCACTAACACCTCAGTCACCTGCCCTGCATTATTTCCCAACAATAGGTCCATTTTTGCACCTTCTCTAGTAGGTACATCCGCATATTGAATCAGAAAATTTTCTTGTACACACATAGCAAATTTCTTCCCATCTAAAGCCTTAACACTATGGCAGTCCTAGTCTAGGTTTGGAAAGTTAAAATCCCCTACCATATCGGCCCTATTATTCTTACAGATAACTGAAATCTCCTTAGAAATTTGTTTCTCAATTTCCCTTTTATTAAAGGGTTTCCACAAGCAGCCCTTTAAACAGCTCGTTTTTAATCCAAAATGGGAGTCAGCTAGCTCAGTTGGTTTGTGAGACACAGAGATGCCAACACAGTGGGTTTTTATTAACATACAGACTGAGCTCACCACGAAGGCCCAGCTTCTCAATCTCACCCCTTGCCTAACGTGTAGTGACCCTCAGGTTAAACTTACCACCAGTTATCCCTCTCAAATCTCCTGGGACTATGGCAACTTTAACATTCCTTCTTTCAACCTAAACCCTGGCTTCAATACGTCAATGACACTTTTGTCGTAAGGCAACATTATAGCAAAGAACATCATAGTTTCCAACAATATGTTAACAGTCAACATTCAAATATTAATTTTACCATGGAGACAGAACAATAACTTTCTGTACTGTTTGTGAGTGTCATAATGGCACCAATGTATCAAGTCTAATGTGAGTATGGTCATATTACGGACAGCTGAAGTAACAGTCTTTCGAAAATGTCTTCACTCTCTAACCAGTTTCCAATGCCCTTATTAAAAAAGCTTACTCCATCAACGAAGAAACACATCTATAATAAGGTCATTGGTATAGTATGTCTGCCCTTCCATTCAATGGCTTCCCTTCACGTAAAATCATTGTATGCCTACTAGTTAACCACGACTTGCACAGAAACAAGTATGTCTCTCTGGAATAGCATTCCATCTTACACAGATTAGTACATAGACTCAAATTAGCCAACACAGAAGTCTAACAAATGTCACCTAAGAAGGTCTACTCCAACCTTCATAGCCACAAAAACAAGAAAACATTAAAATTGACCAGCAATCTACAGATTACAGACTCATTCACACTGGGGAAACAGGCTGCTGACTGAACATTGAACTCGAGGCACATCAAACCTGGATGTGTGTCAATTCTGTGAAGGCAAATTTGTTTTTAAAAATGGTCAGGAAGTCATTTGAACAGTGGCCTGAGTGCACTAATTTCAATCAAGCCTGTTACTGAAGTCAGATGCCTGTGAGACCCCTGTAGTGTTAATGGATGGAATATTTATATCAATAAGTTTACAACTCCACAGAATGCCATTCATTAAGTTTTGACTACAAGAGCAGACAGGTCAGGGTCTTAGTTCAGCAGAACCAGGAGTTCAGTTCAGAAGGGAGAAAATTTTTACCCATCAAGAGAAACAAGCCTCAGTTCAAGGGTTCCAATCAGCATCGCCAAAACGATTTCATTTTGGGAAGTTTCCAAGCAAGGAAAATTTGATTATAAACCTTCAAGTAGTTAGAATTGAAAATGTTTAGGACATCACAATTGTGAAAGGTTTATGCAAAAAGAGGCAGAGATAAACTATAATGTCTTCACAATGCAATGAAAAAGACTGGGAGGAGTCAGTTAGAATCAATAGAAGAGTGGAATTTCTCTCCAATTTAGTATCTGTAAAAACATAGCTTGTGGAACAGATTTTTCTGTTTTGCCTTTTTAAAATTTGATTGGAAAATTTGCATTCTGCAGTTGAAAAACATCTGCAGCCTTATCTGAACACATTCCAGTGCCTAACTACCATTGTAAAAAATTGTAAAATTTAAACATATGATTTAACAAGTTAGGCTTCCTTCTTCCTCAGAAGTTACAGATGAAGACGCATTGGAAATGTAGAGTCCACAAATGGAAAAGATATGAATAAGAGTTTTAGTAGCAATGGCATTGAGAAAGGACACAGAGGCAGAAGTGGTAAAGGTGATATAGCTTTCAAACCTTGCTCAAATTGGACCTGAATAGGCACTCAGGGTAACAGGCAGGAACAGATGCCAAGTTGCAGAGATTCTGATCCATGCTAAATACAGCAACTTCAGTTGAACTATACAAAGTTCTGGATTAACAAAGTTAAGTTGTATAGATACAACTTGTCTGTACAAAGTTCTGTAGTCTGATATTCAACAGCGTAACAAGAGTTTGTGGAATCAGGAGTGGTGAATATGATAGATGTGATGGCACGCATATGGAAGTTGATTTTACAATTAATGGCAATAATGGGCAATAAGTTGATACTGAATATAAGGGAGTCAACGATGAAATGAGACCACACTCCTTATGTCCTATCCTAAAAATTATAGATATGAGAAGTATAGGGAAAGATAAACTTGGCAAACGAAGAATGTTGCTTGTGATTTGGGCTTCGTGCTCTGCATGCAAAGCAAAACTCATGGGCCTCAAACAGCTCGAGATGACTAAGATGAGTATGGAGATGGATAACAATAATGTTCAGAACCTGAGGAAGGAAAATATGAAATTGTCGTTCACCATTTATCAGAAATTATATTTTTCTAATTGTACAATTTCCATTTACTGATTGAGCTTTCCACTAAATTCAACAAAACCTTTAGAACAAACTGTCACATGTATATATAAACCAAATGAAATTCAATCCTTTTAAAAGAAACATCTCAGCAATATTTGATCAGATCTTATGACAGCTACACACAGCACAGTAACAACTTATAGACACATATTCACACCTGTTAAGTTTTGTTCATCGATTCTGTAACTTGTTGATTTCATTGCAACTTCCAGGACCCGGATACAGCCATCATCTGATGCTAGAACCACTTTGTCAGAACTGCACCAATCGATATCAAGAATCTTGTAGTTGATATTTCGGCCAGTCCTTATGCTGCTGACCATCTGAACCTTAAAACAGAATATTCTAAATTAATTAATTATACATTTTTAAATGCAGTTAGTTATTTAATTACTTTTTACCCACAATATGTGTTTGATCAAATCAATAACGCAACAATGTGAAAAAATTAGAGATGCTTAACATAATGGCAGAACATAAAACATGGTGAGTTAGAACTTAAATGGCACAATATACGCTTAAATCATAAGATACACCTTTTAAGAAGAACGGGCGAGATTAATCTACAGCTTTATTACCTCCGTGGTCTCCCAGACTTCTGCGCCATCATTAAACATGATCAGCAGCTTTAGGTTTCCCTTTCCAGGAGCAAAGCGGATCTTCTTTACACATCCGCGATGAGTGGGAATTCCTCTGTTAAACAAACACAGCAATAAATGGAATCCTTTCCAATTCTAATGCAGACTAAGAAATTCAATAATGAGCTCATCATCTCATCTTTTTCTGAGTAGAAGGTCAACACATAGAACGACAATGATGTAGATGGGACTCATATCCAAATAGCTTGTGCCTCAAGCCAATTAAAAACTCCAAAAGAAAACTTTCAAACCTATGCTACAGAATATCAAAAATCTCAAACATTAAAATGCCAGAACACCAGATCACCTTAGGATAGTCAAAACAGTTCATTACCAAATGCAACGTTCCAGAGTTTTTAAGATTTTACCTTGAAACTCGAGCTTTTAAATCCCAGAAGTTCACATTCCCATCAACATCGCCTAGTATTAGGTAGTCTGCTTTCCAAGCAAGGGATGTAATGGTGCCCATGCTTCCCTGCAATTTGTTTGAGAGCCATTTCAACACATTAAATGGAAAACTAAAACATATTACAGCAGCATTTTGGTACACATATCTCAAACACACAATAAAAGTTAAACCATGATTTCTACTTGTTTAAATACGTTTACAGAATCCAGAGTAAATTTTGTGGAAATCAAGCGTAATATGCTGACCACATTACATCAGCACTTAATTGTGATTTTAGGTTAAAGACAGCTTTACTTAAACATACATGTGCAGTATATCTTAAAATTAAAATTAACTTTGTTTTTAACTGAAAGGATTTCTTTTGCTTCACACATATATTTTATTCCTTAGATAAGCACTTATACTATGGATATGCTCAAAGCCTCTGATAGAGACCAATACATCTTAGTCAGTTAAGATCATTGGGATTGTTACCAAAGTTACATTCAAAGACACCCTCTAAATCAATCAACAACTTCAAATTATCTACACACTGCTATTAATAACAGCAAAAAATGCCACATATACTGTATTTACACCAGGTGGTTAATTGTCACTTCCACTCATGGGTCATTTGGTAGGTTGTAGAATTTGACTGCACTTCAGCTGGTATGCAAAACAAATTCATTAGTTCACAGCAGGAACTGTCCTTCATTGTACTTACATCTGGAGGAATTCTGGCCCCGTCCTTCACCAAGTTTCCTTCTACAGTGAGATGGAAGACCTGTCCATCGTTGTCAGTGAATATAAAGTGCTCACGTGCAGAAATGTTATGGCTAATTTCAGCTTTACTTTCTGCTTCCTGCAGCAAACTGGAAAAGTAAAATACCAGATTTATTCAATTCATAATCAATACGTCTTGGGCTGTTCTTTCACATTGATATTTGATGCATTAAGTTAATTGATTTAAATGTCAAATCACTTAAAAAGGTACACATCATTCCTTATATATATGAAGAAAACTGATAAACCAGAATCAAAGGGAATTCAAAACTATTCTAATCACTTTTCATTTCTTTACCCAGCAAGATATCACTCTGCCACAAGAACAGCTTGCAAACATACTTACACGGAGAGGAGTTTTGTTCCAAACATTCACTAGTGTTGTGCACTTATATTGAATAGGCCCAGGTATGCTGGCAAAGCAGTGTCATTTTCTAGCTTTTATCTGCTGTCCACTACAAACCATACCAGCAGAGCCTTGGAATAACAAACCAACCAATGTCAGCAGTGCCCAGTCATCCTCTCTAAGTTACCTGATCATAGGTGACTCAATGTTACTGGCTTCTGCATCAGAGCCAACAGTCTGTCTGGCCATGGCTTCTCGGACTGCTAACTGTTTCTTACGCAGACTCCTCAGATTGTGAGTAGGAGACCATTCCTGTAGATAAAGAAGTACAGTGAATTTTACGGTGTTCCATTTGTCAAAAACCATCAGATTTTTCGCGCATAATATTTGCAACCAAGCCTATCAAATGACAGGAAGCAGTCTTGCATCCTTTATCATATCTGACATCACTGTCCAGTATCACACTGTTCCACAAAGTAGCCACACAAGTCTTGGTGGATGTTCTAAAACCCAGACAGAAATTTGGTGATGTTAAGTGCTTCAATTACTAGTTGATGAGGTTGAATGCATGGGTCACCAAGATCAGAATTTACAAAATTAGCCATAAAATCAGTGTGAACCCTACTATACATTTATTTGGTGAAATTTCTTATCATTTACAATGCCATAATCAATACTGAAACCATGCTGAGAGTCAGCTTGATTAGCTCAGCTGGCTGGATGGCTGGTTCATGTTGCAGAGTGGCGTGAAGAACATGGGTTCAGTGAAGAATTCTCCTTTTCAATCTCTCCCCTTGCCTGAGGCCAGTTGTTTCTCACTAATGAGAGCAGCCCTATGGCGGCCTGGTATGACTATGGTGAGATAATCACAATTCTTGCTCAGTGCCTGTTACATCAATTTTGCACAAATAAATTAAAAGCTTTTGCAACAATTCATCATATATGGCCATGTATATATGCAGTTTGACAAAGATAAATAGGGAAAAATCAGTTTTAGCTGATCCCTGTGATATCCCAGCTAAGGAAAAAAATACTTATGAGCAAATGTCAGCATTCTTTTTTGTTTCTTCCAACAATATGTTGCTTCCTCACCAATCCACCAATGTATACTTCTACAAATATCATCACTACCAAGTCTTTTATTATTATTCATGGAATGTGAGCCATACTGGTTAAGCTAGTGGGCATTTAGCATCCATCCTTAATTGCCCTACTGCTGAGATACTTTAGAAGGAAGTTAAGAGTCAACCATATTACCATGGGTCTGGAATCAAACGGAAGCCAGATGAGGTAAGAAGGATAAGTTCCTTCCCTAAAGGACATTAATGGATCAGAATTTGTTTTATTTTAAATAACAACCGACAGCGGTTACATGGTAACCATTAAGCCAGGCTTTACTTCCAGATTTTTGTTAACTTCAAATTTCACTGTCGTAATAACAGTTAGTTCTACAATAACTGCTTCTCCGATGCAAACTGCCTTTAACATGACTGAAGAATTTAGATTGTCATCTGTAGAACATGAACTTTCCTTACCTGTATTATCACAATTAGATTAAACGGTGCAGCCATTGCACAATTTTCTTATAACGCGAGATCACACAAGAACTGTACTATCAAGTTATATCAGAACGGACTGTAGAATTCAAACTCATGACCCCGAACAGGAGTCTGGAGTTCTAGTTGATTAGACCAGCAATATTATCGCTACACCTATTCCGCAGAAGTGTCACTGGGCCCAAAATGTTAACTTTGCTTTCTCTCCACAAAATACTGCCAAACCTGCTGAGTATTTCCAACGATTTTCAGCACTGGCAGTTTTTTGTTTCAATTTAGGTGTGACTTCTGTTTCATTTTTACAATTCTCATCCTTTTCTTCTTACTCTCAAGGTTTCATTGAAACAGCACATTCATTGTTGCTCGTAGTCTTTTTGGGGTTCCAGATCCTTCTTCACAGCCAATTTTGAATGTTATATTTTGAAAAAGTTTGTGAGAAGATTTATAGCTCGGGTGCTCGTTGTTGTGGTTCTGTTCGCCGAGCTGGGAATTTGTGTTGAAGACGTTTCGTCCCCTGTCTAGGTGACATCCTCAGTGCTTGGGAGCCTCCTGTGAAGCGCTTCTGTGATCTTTCCTCCACTATTTATAGTTGATACAATCAACAGATTCAATCAATAAGCACATCGACCTGGACCCAATATACCAACCACTGCAACGGACAGCTGGAACTGACAACCGGAAGTGGCAGATTCAAACCACTACAAATGGCGGAGGAAAGATCACAGAAGCGCTTCACAGGAGGCTCCCAAGCACAGAGGATGTCACCTAGACAGGGAACGAAACGTCTGCAACACAAATTCCCAGCCTGGCAAACAGAACCACAATATTTTGAAAAAAAAATGTTTTAACTCCAGCAAGCTATCAGAACAAACTCTCAAAGAATTGACAGTAGTAGCTGGGAGTGAACTCATCCTCAAACAGGTACAATTTCACAGGAATAGGAAATTCTCCAAAAATCCAAAATGTCCATGCATATAGAGGGTTTTAAATCATTTCCTGATGGCTTACCTACCAATGGAATGGTTTAGAAGCCTCCCCATACTTCCCAGTGCATTTCCTCTGTAGACATGCAAGAAAGCTTGTTAATCTTATGTGATAGGGAGAGTGGGAAGTGACTGCTATTTCTGAGTATTCTCGAGGGAGTTTTCAGATGTGATAACCAATCATAAGTGAGATTCTTAATGTAAAATATAACATATGTTACTACATTTTACGTCTGCAGCTCAATTCTACTCTGTTGTAGGCCACTTTGAAGAAGAAAGTGTATAAAAATTTGTTTCACCAGCTCGTAAACCTTCATTGCATTGCACAATTGTTAAACATTTGAGTTTAGCAGCGATACAAGCGATCCCCTTCTCTATTTCAAAGGTGAATACAATGGAGCCTGTCCTGCCCATTATAAGCAATATCATAGCAAGCCAACTTGTACATAATCATAGAAAATTCTGAACAAACATAGTTTTGCCAGAGAAGATAGGTTAATATTTTTCCTAGCATTGGCCAGAGTAGAACCGAAAGGCTTTGTGTAATTGCCAGTTTACTTTTTACTTGTAAAATGCTGAAACGCCTATTTCCAGAATTTGCTGTTTTTCCTTCTTACACTTTACAAACAAGCTTTGTAATATTTTCTACAAATCCACTGGACAAATGTTTTTGAGAGTCTGTCTCAATACATTCGTGCTCCTGCATAATGTTTCATTGGTCACTTAAGGGTGCACTCTAATTTCACTGAAGTGTAGAGAAGATTCCACTCGGAGAGAAAGTATGTGAATTACTGTGAGAATTTATTTTCTAACTAATGATCCTAAGCGTGCATCCCAGGAGATAATGGAATGTTTCTTGCTAATAGATAGCCATTGTCACCTTGTTAGCTCTTACAGTTTTAATATGCATTCCAAATTTGGATCAGCTAATGCTTACTTCCCTGTTCTTATTTTAATTGGGTCAATTTTTTTGTCTCCATTTACATTATAACATTTTTGGCATCTTCTCAGCAATTCTGAATATTATTTTCCATTTTGAAAAAGAATGTGTGGGAGGTGTCTCACTTTATCTGCTGCAGCAAATTTCAGTTCCAATGTGGGCTGAATTGTTTCGCTTATATTTTTCCTCATTGCAAATGATGCAAAGTCTCCTTTGGAATCAGTCATTGTTTGCTGAATGCAGCTCCTCTGATCAAATGAATTCAATTTGCATGGAATGAATTCTTAAACAGGTTTTCATGTTGTCTTCTGTCTCACCCAAATGGATCTGATGTCTTTGAATTAATTACAGTAAATCTTTAAATGTAGGTTCACTACAGCATTGTTAATAAAGTAGAAATGACATATCCATTTAACCTTGCCCATTTCGCTTTAACATATTTTCCACAAATTTTCTTCTCTGCATTACTTCTCAAATGACTTCTCCACCAGCACTTCTACTCTGATCCTGTCATCCAAGGGGTACATGGTGGAGGCCAAGGAGGAATAGTGGCACTAATCTTGCCCAGGGTAACACTTACAGAGTGAAAACATGCTGCAAAGTGCAAATCTCATGGGCTGAGAGTGAGTTTTTGTTTTTTTCATTTGTGGGATGGAGACATTGCTGGCTGGGCCAGCATTTAGTGCCCGACTCTAATTACCCCTTTAACTGATAGCTTGCTAGGCTTATTTCAGGGGATAGTTTTAATATTGTGGAAGAGGGAGTGTGAGAAAGAGGCATTGTGACAGAAGGTACTGACTGAGAAGGGAATAAGTGAGAGGAAGTGAGAGCGCACGAAGGAGAAGAGTGCAAGCAAAAGAGAAAGGTAAACAGGAGGTGCAAAAGGGTGAGTATCTTAGCCTCTGTCATCCAGGTCCTATGATTTTATCAGGAGAAATATGGTAGAATTGCATGAGAAGTCCAGCAAGGCCTGTTTTGAAGTAAGGAGCAACACTCTGCACCTTTTAAGCACATTCCGGAATGGAGGTGAAATTCCTGCTAGAGACTGAGCCTGCACTGAGCTGGGTGGCAACCGTGACCTCCACTGTCAGCCCTGGGGCAAAGAGAACACACCATCTCCATACCATTCCCTCCAGATCCCTTCCTGTATAGCAAGGTTTCAACTTTCCCTTGTTTGCTATGTCTGGGGCAAATGTGCAGGTCAGCTCGAGACTGAAATGCTTATCTGGGTGCACAACAGGCTTTTAAAGTTGGTTTTGGCACCAAGGATGTTGGTCAATGCAGTGATACCTCAGCAGTGGCAAGTTCATCTGGGACAGCGGGTGGTAAGTTGAAACTAGAATTTGTCAACAGGGGAGACAGAAAAGAGTGGGTGGTTAACAGGGTGAGCTTAGTAAGATATAGCGACAGATCCAGCTGGGTTTTGTGACACGGAGTTGAAAAGATGAAGAGCTCATGCTCCAAATATCATCTCCCCTGCTCCTCAGATGCTGCCTGACCAGTTGTGCTTTTCTAGCACCACACTTTTCGACACTGATCTCTAGTATCTGCAGTCCTCACTTAGAGTCATAGAGATGTACAGCACGGAAACAGACCCTTCGGTCCAACACATCCATGGTGACAGTATCCCAACCCAATCTAGTCCCACCTGCCAGCACCCGGCCCATATCCCTCCAAACCCTTCCTATTCATATGCCCATCTAGATGCCTCTTAAATGTTGCACTTGTACCAGCCTCCACCACTTCCTCTGGCAGCTCATTCCATACATGTGCCACCCTGTGTGTGAAAATGTTACCCCTTAGGTCTCTTTTATATCTTTCCCCTATCACCCTAAACCTATGCCCTCTAGTTCTGGACTCCCCAACCCCAGGGAAAAGACTTTGTCTATTTACCCTATCCATGCCCCTCATAATTTTGTAAACCTCTGTAAGGTCACCCTTCAGCCTCCGATGCTTTAGGGAAAACAGCCCCAGCCTGTTCAGCCTCTCCACAGCTCAAATCCCCCAACCCTGGCAACATCCTTGTAAATCTTTTCTGAACCCTTTCAAGTTTCACAACATGTTTCCAATAGAACAGAGAACAGAATTGCACACAACATTCCAAAAGTGGCCTAACCAATGTCCTGTACAGCCACAACATGACCTCCCAACTCCAGTACTCAATACTCTTGACCAATAAAAGAAAGCATACCAAACGCCTTCTTCACTATCCTATCTACCTGCGACTCCACTTTCAAGGAGCTATGAACCTGCACCCCAAGGTCTCTTTGTTCAGCAACACTCCTTCCCATTAAGTGTATAAGTCCTGCTAAGATTTGCTTTCCCAAAATGCAGCACCTCCCATTTATCTGAATTAAACTCCATTTGCCACTTCTCAGCCCATTGGCCCATCTGGTCAAGATCCTGTTGTAATCTGAGGTATCTGTCTTCGCTGTCCACTACACCTCCAATTTTGGTGTCATCTGCAAACTTATTAACTGTACTTATGCTCATATTCAAATCATTTACGTAAATGACAAAAGGTAGAGGACCCAGCACCGATCCTTGTGGCACTCCATTGGTCACAGGCCTCCAGTCCGGAAAAACACCCTCAACCACCACCAAATGGCTGTATCCAAATGGCTAGTTCTCTCTGTATTCCGTGCTAATCAGTCTCCTTATCAAATGCCTTACTGAAGTCCATATAGATCACATCTATTGTTCTGCCCTAATCAATCCTCTTTGTTAATTCTTCAAAAAACTCAATCAAGTTTGTGAGACATGATTTCCCATGCACAAAGCCATGTTGACTATCCCTCATCAGTCCTTGCGTTTCCAAATACATGTACATCGTGTCCCTCAGGATTCCCTCCAACAACTTGCCCACCACCAACGTCAGGCTCACCGGTCTATAGTTCCCTGGCTTGTTCTTACCACCCTTCTTAAACAGTGGCAGCACATTAGCCAACCTCCAGTCTTCCGGCACCTCACCTGTGACTATCGATGATACAAATATCTCAGCAAGAGGCCCAGCAATCACTTCTCTAACTTCCCGCAGAGTTCTAGGGTACACCTGATCAGGTCCTCAGGGTTTATCCACCTTTACGTGTTCCAAGACATCCAGCACTTCCTCCTCTGTAATATGGACATTTTGCAAGGTGTCACCATCTATCTCCCTACAGTCTATACCTTCCATATCCTTTTCCACAGTAAACACTGATGCAGAATACTCGTTTAGTAGCCCCCCCCATTTTCTGTGTCTCCACACAAAGGCCGCCTTGCTGATCTTTGAGGGGCCCTATTCTTCCCTAGTTACCCTTTGTCCTTAAGGTATTTTTAGAAACTCTTTGGATTCTCCTTAATTCTATTTGCCAAAGCTATCTCATGTCACTGTTTTTGCCCTCCTGATTTCCCTCTTAAGTATACTCCTACTTCCTTTATACTCTTCTAAGGATTCACTCGATCTATCCTGTCTACACCTTACATATGCTTCCTTCTTTTTCTTAACCAAGCCCTCAATTTCTTTAGTCATCCAGCATTCCCTATACCTACCAGCCTTTCCTTTCAACCTGACAGGAATATACTTTCTCTGGATTCTTGTTATCTCATTTCTGAAGGCTTCCCATTTTCCAGCCGTCCCTTTACCTGCGAACATCTGCTCCCTATCAGCTTTCGAAAGTTCTTGCCTAATACCGTCTCCAATTTAGAACTTCAACTTTTCAATCTGGTCTATCCTTTTCCATCATTATTTTAAATCTGATAGAATTATGATCACTGGCCCCAAAGTGCTCCCCTCACTGACACCTCAGTCACCTGCTCTGCCTTATTTCCCAAGAGTAGGTCAAGTTTTGCACCTTCTCTAGTAGGTACATCCACATACTGAATCAAAAATATTCTTGTACATTTCTCCCTTTGTGGCCTGAAACCCTCCAAAAACTGGATGACTCTTGACCAAAAACAAAACAAAAAAGATTCAACCCAAAAACAGAAATTGCTGGAAAAATTCAGTAGGTCTGGCAGCATCAGTGGAGAGAAATCAAGAGTTAACGTTTCAGGTCAAGTGACCCTTCTTTAGAACTGGGAGAAAGTGAGGACTGCAGATGCTGGAGATCAGAGCTGATGCCCGAAACATCGATTCTCCTGTTCCTTGGATGCTGCCTGACCTGCTGCGCTTTTCCAGCAACACATTTTCAGCTTCTTTAGAACTGGCCCAGCAATGTCTGTTTTTGATTGTGATTTACAGCAACTGCAGTTGTTTTTTTGGTTTTTAGATTCAGCCCAATAAGTGTCAGACAGGCGGACTGGGAGAGGGAGAGAGAGAGTGTGCCAGGGAGAGATGGAGAAGGAAAAAGAAAGAGTTAGAAGTAGGGAGGAATACACACCTCCCTTCCTCTTCCTCCTGACCACAAACCTATCAACAAAGCAGCCTATTGGGGGGGGGGGGGGGGGGGGGGGCAAGCTCAGGATGAAAGTCAATCCACTTCTGAGGTTATTGAAGCTTCTCGAACAATTAATAGGATAGAGAGTATGGAATGGGTCAAGAATCAAACTTCAGGCATGGCAATCAGGGAGACATATGAGAAGGGAGACAATCAATGCAGGACTGAGGATGTAGTACTTAAATACAGAGAGTATACAAAACTAGGTAAGTGAGCTTGTAGCACAGAATTAAATTGGCAAGTCCAATTTGTGGTTGTCAGAGAGACATGGCTGGAAGGGGATCAGACCCGGGAACTAAATACCCATTGATACACACCCTATCAAAATGACTGGCAGATGAGCAGAGGGGGCAGGATTCCCTTGTCAGTAGAAGAATCCAGCAGCATACAGAAATTTTGGTCACAGAAATTTGAGGGTGCATACATGAGGATCAGTGGTCGGCAGAACATCGTGGGCTGAAGGGCCTGGTCTGTGCTGTACTGTTCTATGTTCTATACCAGAGCTTCAAGAGAGTCAGTGGGCAGAGGTGAGAGTGTAGTGCCCATCGATAAGGAGGCGGCGATGGCAAAGCTGAATGCTCCAAAGCTGGATAAATCATCTGCACTGGATAGACGACACCCCAGAGTTCTGAAGGAGGTAGCTGAGGAGATTGTAGAAGCATTGATGGTGGTCTTTCAGGAATCACTGGGGTCAGGAAAGTTACCAGAGAACTGGAAAATGGCTAATTAACATCCCTGTTTAAGAAGGGAGGACAGCGGAAGACAGGATACTATACGCCAATTAGTAAGATTATCGATCATTGTTAATATTTTAGAGACCATTATTAAGGGTGAGACTGTAGAGTACTTGGAAGTGCATGGTAAAAAAGGGCTGAGTAATGTGGCTCTGTCAAGGGGAGGTTACGCCTGACAAATCTGCGAAAGTTTTTGAGTGGCATTGAGCAGCTTAGACAAATGAGAGCAGTGGGCATCAACTACTTGGATCATTGAAATTTACTGAATATTGACAGGCGTGGATAGTGGAGAAGAGACTAAGGTCCAAGGGCACAGCCTCAGAGACAAGGCACAATCCTTAAGAACTAAGATGAGGAGGAATTTCTTCAGCTGAGGGTGTTGGCTTTGTGGAACTCATTGCCACATAAGGCTGTGGAGACCAAGTCTCTGAGTGTATTTAAGACAGAGATAGACAGGTACGATTGGTAACGGCATGCAGGATTATGGGGAGAAGGTGGGGTTGAGAAATATATTAGTCATGATTGAATGGTGGAGACGACTGAAGGGCTCAGTGGCCTAATTCTACTCGTATATTTTATGGTCTTATGGTTATGGATTTCTTCCTGTAGTGTAATTCTGCAGACTGTCAGTTACACTCCAGTATCTTATCCAAGTGGCATTATTATATTGACAGAGCCACAGGCCCTATCAACTGGATAGGGCATCATTGGTAAGCCTGATGCCATCTGATCTAATAAATAAATATTGCCACTAGAGGGTGTTAGACAGCAATCAGGAACATAACTACATACTAATGTTCTCCTTCCTATCCCAGGAGTGTAATTGCTACAGCTTACTGTCATTTCTGCTGAAATCTGCTAACTCAGCACTAATAACAAAGTGAACCAGGGACCTTTCTGGTCTGCAAAATTAAATGACTCCCTTGACTGTTTCTTAGCAATCAGAACATTTACACTGAAGTTTAAAAAGGTAAAAATCTTATAGTTAATCCTCAGGGGGAGCAATAATATGGAGTTAAAATCTTAATAAAGTGCTCTGAGCTCCCACATATCACTTCCTTAACAATAATTAGCTTACTGAAATGTTATCTTTGGTAAGCTATTTTACATCTATTGAAATGTATTGAAACTGCAGTAATACAGACACAATCATGCAAGCAGCACAATTTACTAAGTTTTTATATTGCAGTAGGTAAATGGGATCCATACCAATGCTGTTACTGCAGGGAAGTTTTTTGTCATTTCCCGAAGGAGAGTGCAGGTTCTAATGTCCCACAGTTCTAAAGGTTTGTCTTTGAACACGACAGCCAAGAATTGCCTAAATAAAACAAACATGTTTCAGGTTGGATTGACAAAGTCTGTTTTCTGAGACATTTATCATGCATACTGCAATCATTAGTGAATGTATAAAATCAGTAATTGCTTTTGCAAAATCTATTTAATCATTTTATAATTTGATGCTGACAGCACACTTGCTTAATGTTTATCTAATCATGTCAATAAATCTGGTGCTCCGCCCTTCAATTGTTTCATCAACATACGATTAATAACAAAAGAATCGAGCTACACAAAGTACAATCATTAGCCCTTATTGCAAGACTACATGCCTAGGAGTAAACATGCACTAGACTCTGATACACTAATTAGCATGGTGGCTTTTAAACGATTCAGCTATCAATAGGTTTTGCCAACATTTCCTAGGTTAAGCACCTTTACCTCAATATATCCGATACCGCATTGTGAAGAGAATAGCAGTGGAGCAAAAGAACAGTTTTTAATTGAATTAAAAACAGAGGGTACGCAAGTTCAAGGTTAAGTGGATAAGAAAGTATCCTGGAACAAAGCCATCCTTACTTCAAATGGGATATTTTAATCATTTCTATTGGCGATTCGTCATTGCCTCGTTCACCTCTAAATGCAATGCTTCTTCCTAGGAGTAAAGTTTGTTTTTACAAAGAATCAGAAAATTAAAACTACATATAATAGACAAAACCTGAAGTAATTAATCTGCCAATTAGCTTACAAATAAACTATTATATATGTGATCAACAGTAATGGAATCAAAAAGCATTTCAGTGATCTGGTAGGATATTACAGATTAGCACCAGTTATGAAATGACAGCTCAGCTAATGTACTTGAATGGCAGTCAAATTGGAAAGGCAGCCTTTCCAATGAGGATTTTTAATTTCATATTTCAAATACATGACACTCTACTGATTATACTCATGATAGATACATAAATTTTACATTACTGCTCCTCCAATTTCTAATAACAGATTTAGCATACAAGAGAGAAAAGTAAACTCTAGCAGTAACCATTCAAATTTCTCATACAAAAATTTCAAGGAAGTTTTTCCACTTATTTAAAGTTTCTTCAAAATCTCTCTTTGAGCTTGGTGCACCAAGTTCCAACTTACATTTGTTCCCTAATATGGGGTAGTGGTGCTGTCCATCATCCTCCCTCATGCAGGGGCCATTACAACAGCAGTTAGTGGAGTGTACTGTAGAGTCATGGGTCAACGAGTTATACAGCACTGAAACTGACCCTTCTGTTAACTTGGCCACGCCAACCAGACATCTCAATCTGACCTAGTCCCATTTGCCAGTATTTGGCTCAAATCCCTTTAACCCTTTCCTATTTGTATACCCATCCAGATGCCTTTTAAATGTTACAATTGCACCAGTCTCTACCACTTCTTCTGGGGGGGATCCTCGTTCCATATACGCATCACCCTCTCAGTGAAAAGGTTACCCCTCAGGTCCATTTTAAATCTCTCCCCTATCACCTTAAATCTATGCTTTCAAGTTTTAGATTCCCCCACCCTTGGACAAAGACATTGGCTTTTCACCCTACCCATGCTCATCAGGGTTTCTAGCTCAGTACTTTCTCACGCAACTGGCCAATTGTTCATTTAAAAAGCACGCCTTCCACTTTTAACTTATTAGCTTCTTCACATTGCTTTCTACTTAACATTTCCATCCATGTCAAATTTATATTAATGAATCCTTATATTTGGAAGAATTCTCTACGACAGTCAGTGGTCCAAAAAATACCCAATTCACAGTATAGGAAAATCCTATAGCACTGACAGCTCCACAGAAAGTAAAAATCATTGAAAACCACAGCTTCCAAGAGAGTACTGTATTGAAGTTTCTGTGTAAAGTTGTCAAGCTAAAAACGCAATGCTACATCCTCAAAAATAAGAGAGCTGAACTTTGGTACCAGATAGCAAGGTGTTTATTGCACTGTTCTCCCAATGACCAGAGACCAGAACCAGGGGTCACAGTTTAAGGATGCAGGTAGACCATTTATTACTGAGTTGTGGAGAAGTTTCTTCACCCAGAGAGTGGGGAGCCTGTGGAGTTCCATGCCACAGAAAGTAGTTGAGGCCAAAACTTTGAATGTTTTTAAGTTAGATATAATTCATACAACTAAAGGAATAAAAAGATATGGAAGAAAGCAGGAACAGAGTACCGAGATGGAGGATTAGCCATGATCACATTGAATGGTGGAGTTGGATCAAAGGGCCGAATAACTTACTCCTGCACCTGTTATATATGTTTCTATGTGCTTCTCTGGAATCAGTAGTGTAACCTCTTTCAACTTAGTGTTACAACCAAGTTCAAATCTGCTGCTACCAGTGGTGCTATTAATATAAATGCAACAAACCTGTGCCCAAATTAGTCAGAAAGAATTTATATTAATATATTTTCCCTATTATTAGTGTTTAAAAAAGCAGTTTAGGGAAAGTCTAAGGCACCCTAATCATCGAAATATTGACGCTTCGATTATGTTATGGGATCAGAGTATGTCTTAACTTAAACCCATGATGAACTTCAAATATTGTGCTGCAGAACAATTTCTGTCAGAAGTATTAATTTTGGTTTATGAATCCTTAACTGCCATCCAGAACAGCTGAACATAGAACATGGCCACAGTTTGCAGCAAACTTTGCATAGAAGAGGATGTGAAATAATAGAGTTGTGTCAAGTAAATTAGAATGCAACATAATTAAATTTAAAACATCTCATTAATACTCTGGGCTAAAGAGTAACTATTTTAGAAATGTGATTTTTGAGTAAAAGCAAAACAATCTTTTTTGGAATATGAATGACGTTTTACAAATTAGAAAACCTCCCATTTTCAATCCAAATACAGAAAAAACCCATCAAGTTATAATAGCTCTATAAATCTGGAAACACTTTATAAACACTTCACAGGCAGTATGAATGATGCAATACAACAAAGCTTAATAGATCTCTATTATATTAGCCTACTGGAATTCCATTAAACTATATCTCCAACACAGTAATGCATGGAGAAGACAAGTCAGATTACTTCAAATATATTAATTTAACACAATTTTATCTCTTCTGTGGTTTTCTGCACATTAAACTCAAAAACTCATTTACAGAGTCATCGAATTATACAGCTCAGAAACAGATCCTTCATCCATGACGACCAGACATCCTAAACTGACCTCAGTCCCATTTGTCAGCATTTGGCCCATACTCCTCTAAATCAGTCCTATTCAAGTACCCAGCCAGATGCCTTTCAAATGTTATAATTGCATCCACCTCCTCTGGCAGGTCGTTCCAAAACTCGCAACACCTTCTGCATGAAAGAGTTCCTCTCAGGTCCCTTTTAAATCTTTTCCCCTCTCACCTTAAACCTATACCCTCTAATTTTGGAACTCCCTACCCTGGGGAAAATACCTTGGCTATTCACCCGAACCATGGCTCTCACAATTGTATAACCTTCTATAATGTCATCCCTCAGACATTACAATGAAAAAAAAATACTTTTATGCCTGAAAGATAAACAAACCTACAGTATGCATTTTCTTGCAACATGTTAGTATTGCATGGTTAACAAGTTTGTGGATGACACCAAAATTGATGGCATAGGACAGTGCAGGTTATCTAAGATTATAAAGTGATCTTGAAGGATTGGGTTAATGGACTGAGGATTGGCAGACTGAGTTCAATTTGGGTAAATGTTGGCACGACACTGACTACAGAGAGAGGTTGGAAGCTGAAGAGCAGGAGGAGTAGATTACTGTTCTCAGGTTTGCTACCGGTGCCATGGTGGAAAAAGAGGAGGGTGTGTAGCATTGTTAATCAGAGTGCGCATCACAGCTACAGGAATGAAGGCTGATGAGAAAGATTTGTCTACTCAGTCAGTATGGGTGGAACAGTTAGGAACAGTAAGAGAGCAGCCAACTCATTGGGGCTTTTCTACAGACCCCTAATAGCAGTAGGGAAATCGAAAAACTCATAGGCCGGCAGATTTTGGAAAAATGCAGACGTAGCAGGGCTGTTGTTATGGGGTGAAAGGAAATTATGGCGCTATCAGACAGGAGTCGGGAAGTACAGATTGGGAGCAATTGTTCCATAGAAAGGGCACAACAGACATGTGGAAACTGTTTAAGGAGCAGTTGTTGAGAGCAATGCATAAATTTGTTCCTCCGAGACAGGCAAGAATGGGTGAGATTAAGGAGTCTTGGATGACAAGAACAGAGGAGCTTCTCGCCAAAGGTAAGGAGGCAGCTTACATAAGGTGGAGGAAGCAAGGATCTAGCATAGCTTTAGAGGACTACGGGCTTACTAGAAAGGAGTTCAAAAATGGACTGAGGAGAACCAGGAGGGGGCACGAAAAAGGCTTGGCAGGAAGGATTAGGGAGAACCCAAAGGCATTTCCCTCATGTGTGAGGAATAAGAGAATGATCAGGGAGAAGATAGGGCTGGTCAGGGATAACGTAGAGAACTTGTGCGTGGAGTCTGAGCAGATTGTGGAAGCTCTAAATGAGTTTTTTGCTTTGGTTTTCATTAAGGAAAGGGACCTTGTTGTGAATAAAAACTTTAAGGAGCCGGGAAACAGGCTTGAACAGATTGGAGGAAGTTGATGTGTTGGAAATTTTGGCAAACATTACTAAGTCTCCAGGGCCAGACCAGATTTATCCTAGGTTGCTCCAGGAAATGAGAAAGGAGGTTGCTAAGCCGCTGACAAAGACCTTTGCTTCCTCATTCTCCACGGGAGTCATACCGGAGGATTGAACGGAGGCGAATGTTGTTCCTCTTTTCAAGAGGGTAATAGGGAAGGTTTTAGAAAGAATTCTAAGGGATAGGATTTATGACTATTTGGAAAAGCACAGCGTGATTAAAAGCATTCAGCATGGCTTTGTGAGGGGCAGGTCATGTCTCACAAATCTGATTGAGTTCTTTGAGGAGGTGACGGGACAGGTTGATGAAAGTTGGGCAGTGGGTGTGGGGTATATGGACTTCAGCAAGGCATTTGACAAGGTTCCCCATGGTAGGCTCATTTATAAAGTCAGGAGGTATGGGATACAGGGAGATTTGGCTCTCTGGATTCAGAATTGGTTGGCTGACAGAAGGCAGAGAGTGGTTGTAGATGGAAAGTATTCTGCTGGAGGTCAGTGTTGAGTGGTGTCCCACAGGGCTCTATTCTTGGGCCTCTGCTCTTTGTACTTTGTATAAATGACTTGGATGAGGAGGTTGAGAGGTGGGTTAGTAAATTTGCCAATGACACAAAGGTTGGAGGTGCCGTTGATAGTATCGAGGGCTGTTGCAGACTGCAGTGTGACATTGACAGGATACAGAGCTGGGCTGAGAAACGGCAGATGGAGTTCAACCTGGATAAATGTGAAGTGATGTATTTTGTAAGGTCAAATTTGAATGCTGATTATAGGATTAAAGACAGGTTTCTTGGCAGTGTGGAGGAACAGCGGGATCTTGGTGTTCAAGTGCATAGATCCCTTGAAGTTGCCTCCCAAGTGGGGGAGATAAGGTTGTTAAGAAAGCATATTGTGTTTTGGCTTTCATTAACACGGGGATCAAGTTTAAGAGCTGCAAAGTTTTGCAGCTCTACAAAACCGTGGTGAGACCACACTTGGAACATTGTGTCCAGTTCTGGTCACCCTGTTATAGGAAAGATGCGGAGGCTTTGGAGAGGATGCTGTCTGAACTGGATGGCTTGTCTTACCAGGAGAGGTTGACTAAGCTCGGACTTTTCTCTCTGGAGAGGAGGAGGAGGAGAGGTGACCTGATCGAGGTGTACAAGGTAATGAGAGGCACGGATAGAGTCGACAGCCAGAAACATTTCTCCATGGCAGGATTGACTGCCAAGAGGGGTCATGGTTTTAAGGTGTTAGGAGGAAGGTATAGAGGAGATGTCAGAGATAGGTTATTTACATAGAGAGTTGTGAGCACATGGAATGCGTTGCCAGTGGTGGTGATGGAAGCAGTCATTCGAGACATTTAAGCAAATGTTGGACACGCACATGGACAGCAGTGAATTGAGGGTGTGTAGGTTAGATTATTTTCTTTTAGATTAGGATTAATCCTCGGCACAACATCATGTTCTGTGCTGTACTTTTCTATGTTCTATGTTCTAAATAAGGGCAGGACTTATACAATTAAAAGTAGGGCCTTGGGTAATATAGAACAGACAGACCTAGTGTTTCAGGTACATAATTCTTTGAAATTTGCACCACATATAGATAGGGTAATTAAGAAGGCGTTTAGCACTCTTGCCTTCAGTACTCAGACCTTTGAGTATACGAGGTGGGACACCATGTTGAGGTTGTACAGGACATTGGTGAGACCTCTTCTGGAATACTGTAGCCAGTTCTGGTCACCCTGTTATAGGAAGGATATTATTAAACTGGCAAGGGTTCAGAAGTGATTTACCAGGATGTTGCCAGGAATGGTGGGTTTAGACTGGAAAGGCTGGAACCTTTTTCAGTGGAGCATACGAGGCTGATGGGTGACATCACAGAGGTTTATAAAATCATGAGGGGTATAGATAAGGTGAATGGCAGATGCGGGGAATTTTAAGATTAGGGGGCATATTTTTAAGGTCTGAGGAAAAGTATTTAAAAAAAATACATTGCTTTACACAGAAAGTGGTTCATGTGTGGATTGAACTTCCAAAGAAAGCGGTGGATATGGGTAGCATTACAATGTTTAAAAAAACATTTGGATAAGTGCATGAATAAGAAATGTTTGGAGGGATATGGGCCAAGCACAGGCAGGTGGGGATTAGTTTAGTTTGGGATTATGGTTGGATCAAAGGGTTTGTTTTTATATTGTATGACTCCAGGATTCTATGTAATCTCTGGCATGACTGAACAAAGCAAACTGTAAAAAAAATAATTTCAGCTCTTCAATTCTGTAGACCATGCACAACTACAAAAATGATCTGGAATTGAATATAACTTAAACAAATAAATATTTGTGTAAATCTAACTGTAGACATCATTCTTTGAACATCAACATCAAATCTTTTGGAAACTTCAATCAATGACGTTTCTGATAGTAAATTAAGGCCATTGAAGCATGTAGGTCTAGCACAGCTGAAGGGTGGGATGATAACTGGAATCAAACAGATGGCAACAGGGTAACAGAAAGCAGACAGCAAGAAGGGGGAAAGAGTAGGAAAGAACAAAAGGATGGACAGATGACAGGATGCACAAGGGAAACAGGAAATTCAGAGGGGAAGAGGAGAATATTGAGGACATGAGAGATGCTATAGAGGGATGTTGGAGGGGGAGGTAAGAGACAGGGAGAGAGAAAGACAGAGGGTGGAGAGAATGAGAATGAGACAGAAAGAAGCAAACAGAGTGAGAGAGACATGTGCACCAAGTGGAGAAAGTGCCTGTACGCCTCCATAATCTTGTCATACATCAAGGAACCACAGATACTTAATTTCAGACTGCAGACAGCTACATCCTGACGTAATTAAATTTAAATTCATACTAATAATCCCCTTCCTTTACACTTGTCAGGAGCCATCAGGCTCTGACTACGAACAAGATAATGATAAATTATCTGAGCAAGGAAGGTTTTGTGAATAGACAGACTAGACTATAAACATGAGAGTTAATCCAAATTACTCGAGAGAAACTTCAACCAACTTTGCCTAAAATTCATAACACAAGGGCAAAAAGCTGTAAAGCTTAGCTTGCACTTATAAGGAACTGATCAATAAACTGCATGTTAAGAAATGGCATTTCTACACAAGATCCTTCAATGCTGTACACTGAAGAACCGTGAAGCTTGTCGAGACTGTACATGGTTCCATAAGCAAACATTCACTCATCAACAAATCTCAGGCTTGCATGGTATAAGGAATCAAGATATTTTATACTCCTAACCTGTTGGTAGATCAACCAGCTGCAGCTCATTCCGCACTAGACCGAGGTTGTTTGGCGTTGAAGTGGCAAAGGAAAGAAAGCTGGCCAGGCTTGCCCATTCAATGCCCCTATTGATAAAAGAATAACAAACACTTAAACTGTTACCTTGAACCTGGTCTTGATTCTGACCAGAAAGTAGCATGAGAAGTACAATAATGAGCTTGGCTGTACTTCTGATACTGAAGTTAGTAGCTCATTACATCAAGCTTCTACTGTGCGACATGGATTTTGCAGTAACAATTGGCATTTACATAGTGCTTTGAAAATGACAAAACATTCCTTGGCACTTAACAGGAGCATTGTCAAATGAGGCAATTGTACTGCGTAATGCAGTTGCAATATCCAGCTAATTTCCTTTAGTGCTAAAAGCCAAAGAGCAGCTTACACGTACACTTTACAACCAACAAGAGAGTAAATTACAAGGTTTTGTAATGTTAGCGAAATTGTCAGTGTTTGTTATAATTACTGTGAAACTGACTGCTATAACTAAAGCATGCTGTTAGTGATTCCATGCTCCTCCACACGATGTTTTGGCTCAAAAATTATCTTTAAAAAAAAAATCACTGCTCTGATAGGAGCACTTTTTACACACTGAATATTGCTGTTAAAAAAAATATCTAAAAATTATATCTTTGTTAATATCTAATTGAGTTTTTGATTGCGTTTTATGTCTTAACTTATGAACAACCTCTCTGGCCCTTATTCTGGTGCAATATCAATTCTTTCCATGATAAAAAATATCAATAAGTTAATATAACATTTTTAAATTGTTACTTCAGCTTCATATACATCTGCCTCAATCTTTAAATTGCTCTTAGATTTTTAAAAGTGAAGAGAAGAAGCATGCTTTCAACACTGAAGCAGAGTAGAAGAAAAAACAGTTAATTAAAGGCTGTTGGGATAACTAGGAGAGAAATCAAACATCTCTAAATGAACAAATTATTTATTTCTATGCTTTCTCACAGGAAATATCCTCAAAGAAGGCCAGAGGTTAGCAGGTTCAGACCCCAAACTGTTCATGAGCAACATTATACAAAACCAGCTAATCACTTCAAATCTACTTTAACAGATTTAGATCAATTTTTTTCCAGTATCAATGGCTTAATAGACTGCATTCACCTAATCAATGCCTAATCGTATGTTATAAATCTTGATGAGGTTCCCCTTAATCTTAACTTTACTGGAGAGTGCAGGAGGGCATGCCAGGAGCAGCACTGGGCATACCTAAAAATGAGGTGTAAGAACAATGACTGAGAAATAAGAGGAGGGTGATCACTTTGGTGATGGGGTTGTGCTATAGGTTCCCCAATTGTCAGCGGGAAATTGAGGAGCTCTAAGAATAACAGGGTAGTAATAGTCAGGGATTTAACTTTCCAAACACATACTGGGACTGTTAAGGGTTTGGATGGGGAGGAATTTGTTAAGTGTGTTCAAGGAATCTTTCTCAATCAATATGTAGATAGATGGCCCTACAACAAAAGGAACAACATTCAACCTCTTCTTGGAAAATAAGACAGGGCATGTCACTGAGGTGTTAGTGGGAGGGGCATTTCTATTAGTGACCATAATTCTATTAGCATTAAAAAGAGTTACGGAAAAAGATAGGCCTGGTCCGCAAGTTAAAGGTTTAAATTGGGGCAAGGCCAATTTAGACGGTATTAGGTAGGAACTTTTGAAAGTTGATTTGGGGAGGCTATTCACAGGTAAAGGGACATCTGGCAAGTGGGAGACTGTCAAAAGCAAAATAAGAGTTCAGGACAAACATGCTCCTGTTAATATGAAGGGCAAGGCTGGCAGGAGTAGGGAACATTGGATGACTATAGATATTGAGGCTCTGGTCAAAAAAGAAAAAGAGGTGACATATGTCAGGTATAGACAGCTGGGATCAAGTGAACCCATTGAGGAGTATAGGGGGGTGCAGGTGTCGTCATCGTCATCATCACCATCATCGGCAGTCCCTTGCAGACAAGGATGACTCTCTTCCAGTTTCATAGTGAGTCCATAGGTGGCTTAACAGACCAATATGGCTACCACATCGTTACACTTGGGACAGCTGGTGGTCACAGGAATGGATGGGTGAGGCATTGGTGTGACAACGTGCTCTTTTCTCCGTTTTCGCCTGGCTTCTGCTTTTTCCCCGATGGCGAGTCCCAAGGTGCTCGATGCCTTCTCAGATGGTCCGCCTGAACTTTGGATGGTCTTGGACCAGTGATTTCCAGTGGCTGTGGGAATGCCACACTTCACCAGTGAGGACTTGAGGGTATCACTGAAGCACTTTCCCTAGGGCGCGCCTGCCATTTGAGAGCTGGGAGTCAAGCACCTGCTTGGGGAGTCTCATGCAGACTGCATGCCCAGCCCATTACAGCGGATGAAGGACGGTCAGTGCCTCGATGCTGCGGACGTAGGCGTGAGTCTTTCTTCCCAGCGGATTTGCAGGATCTTGAACAGGCAGTGTTGGCTTCAGATGTCCACTAAAGAAGTACACTTAAGAGGGAAATTAGGAGGACAAAATGGGAACATGAGATAGCTTTGGCAGATGTGATAAAGGAAAATCCCAGGAGATTCTACAAATACATTAAGGGCAAAAGAGTAACTAAGGAGAGAATAGCGGCCCTTAAAGATCAATGAGGCCATTTATGTATGCAACCACAGGAGATGAGTGAGATCCTAAACGAATATTTTGCATCAGTATTTACCATGGAGAAAGACATGGAAGTTAGGGAAATAAACTGTGATGTCCCGAATAATGTTGGCATTACAGAAAAAGTGGTGCTTCAACTCTTAAGATACATAAAGATGGATGAATCCCCAGGACCTGATCAAATGTATCCCAGGATAATGTGGGAAGCTGAGAAGAAATTGTGCAGGGTCCCTAGTAGAGATATTTGTATCATTGACAGCCATGAATGAGGTGTTAGAAGACTGAAGGGTGGATAATGTTGTGCCTTTATTTCAGAAAGGCTGCAATGAAAAGCCAGACTGATGAGTCTAATGTCAGTGGTGGGTAAGCTGTCAGAGGGGAGTTGGAGAGACAGCATTAACATGCATTTGGAAAGGCAAGGTCTGATTGAGGATAGTCAGCATGACTTTGTGCATGGAAAATCATGTCTCGCTAACTTGATTGAATTTTTTTGAAGAGGTGACCAAGGAGACAGGTGAAGGCAGACATTGTTTACGTGGACTTTAGTAAGGCCTTTGACAAATCTCTGCATGGTAGACTGGTTAGTAAGGTTAGATCACATGGGATCAAGGGACACCTAACCAATTGGATACAAAAGTGGCTTGATGGTAGGAAACAGTGTGTGGTGGAAGAGGCAGCATCCCAGAGTGGAGCATCTACAACAACATCCACTTGGTCCGGGATGGTGATCCATTAATCCCAGAGCGCTGGTCTGTCAAGTGGCTTTCTCTCCCTCGATCAGGAAAAGGTGTTCGTTAGACAGAATCACAAGTATCTGCTTGGACTCGGTGATCTTTCGGATTCGTGAAGCACTTTGTCACCCGGAGGTGCTCAGGTCTGGCTCTGTGCAAGCAGGGGCTGGATGTGGTTCCTTCAGCGTATGCTGATGACGTGCTCCTCATGTTCACAGACCAAACTGACCTATGGAGGGTGCACGAGTGCCTGCTCTGTGGCATCCTCTGCAACAATCAACAGGAGCAAGTGTTCAGGATTTCTGGTCGGTCAGTGGCAGATGGATCCCATGCCAGAGAAGCTGTGGTGCTTCACGTGGAGTGCCACTCCCCTTGTCTCCCTGGGAACCCACCTTTACCCTGCTGAGGAATCCTGGCAGGGGAACTGGCACAAGTTGGAAACCAAGGTGACCACTCACCTAACAAGCTGGATAGAACTGCTCCAAATAATGTCTCACAGGGCACGAGTGCTGAGGATAAACCATGGTGGTCGCCATGTTGTGGTACTGGCTGGGTTCTTTGGTCACTCTCCTTTACTTTGTCTCAACCATCCAGAAAAAGATCGCTGAGATTTTCTGGGACAAGAGGCAGCACTGGGTCACTGCTGTGGTTCTGAGTCTCCAGCTTGAGGAGGGTGGTCAGGTGTGGTGTGCCTTCACAGACAGGTAGTGACTTACCACCTTCAGAGCCTGCAATGATACCTTTACGTCGAGCATCCTCCAAGGTCGTGCACTCTGAAGACGTTTTTCTTCTGTCAGGCACACTCACTCCGTTCCATGCAGTGGTCTGGCCTCAGGTCTTCTTCCAGGAATTGCCTGTCTTTTAGTTGGACCTGATCAGAATCTGTGATACAGTCAGCTCGCGCCAGAGTGCTCCCCCATGGGAATGACAGCTCTCAGCAAGGAACATGCAGTTTGCATTGGCCAAGGGATGCAGGGCTGATCTGAGTCAGGGATATGCTGGATGATGTTGGCACAGTTGGCTGCAATGGTGTCAATCAACCTCTGGTTCATGACCCGAGCCATGCAGAGCCTGGCAAACAATGCACTTGGCCCAAATACATTGTATACACTCGAGGGGGCTCAGGCATATGGTGGACTTCGAACAAACTGGCCCCATCTTTCTGGAATTTGACGTCAGTCCCACGTTGCAAACCATCCCCTGTGGTGAGGTGCCCAACAGTCAGCCATCTCAGGGATATCCTCCCAGTGCCCTTCTGAACAGCACGGAAGAGTTACACGTATGGGTTGATGCTGCACACTCTCCAATGCCACACTTTTGTCCCCCACCTAGACATACTTGGCAAGGCATTTTGTCTTCCAGCAGCAGAAATCCCCTGTGGAGGGCTGTCTATGAAGAGGTCCTCCACTATTAAATCAGGGATCTGAGATAGAGAGTGATGCATTTAGTGTTCCTGTGTAACTGGTGACTGAGTAGATTTACAAGGTGCCACAGAACATGGGCATGTTCTGTGGGATGGAGGAAGTGGCCTTTCATATTTATGTTAAGTGTTACCATTTGCAGCCTTTTTTCAGTTATCAAAAGGGGCTGTTGTTGAAATTTTGGTTGCATTTCAGCCCCATCTTCCTGAGGTATGGACATACAGAGCAGGGAAGAGAGGAAAACTCTATGGCTTTGTTCCTGGGCCTCACCAGATGGTCATTAACAGGTCCATGAGAAAGTGCTCATCAGTTCTGAATGACTGCCCCTCTTCCATGCTTACGTCCTCGCTCGGGTGTCCCTGGAGCAGGAGCACACTGGGCACACTGGTACAGTGGAGGCCCTTCATAACCTATTCGGAGCGGTTTGGAGTGCATTATCAGCCTGGATAATAATGTTCTGATTTAGTTCATTTTTTGTTTCTGTAGTACAAGTTTCCACTTGAGTTTTGAGCTTGCATTAGTTTTTGGTTTGATGTGCCAGGAGAATGGCTGTTTTATTTTCCCTTTGTGTCGACTTTGGATCCATTCAAAGAGCCAAGGGCTCTTAGCTTAACCCCGTGTTGCACCCATCCCAGAAGTATTTGATGGGGTTGGTGCAAGGGGAATTTTATTTTCATTTGCAATGGTTAAAGGTACCTTTCCCTCTCCCTTTCAGATCATTGTTGTCTCTGTCTCAGAGACAATCCAGTTTGATTAGATTTCCCTACAATGTGGAAACAGGCTCTTCAGCCCAACCGACCCTCCGAAGAGTAACCCACCCCGACCCATTTCACTCTGACTAATGCACCTAACACTATGGGCAATTTTGCATCTTTGGACTGTGGGAGGAAACCGGAACACCCGGAGGAAACCCACACAGACACGGGGAGAACGTGCAAACTCCACACACAGTCATCTGAGGCTGGAATCGAACCTGGGACCCTGGTGCTGTGAGGCAGCAGTGCTAACCACTGAGCCACCATGCTGCCCATAATGATGGGAATGGAGCTGAGGGAGTTTGATTTTTAGTTTCCTTTGCATTTGACCGAGTCAAAGAATGCTTATTCCACATTTTGATACCTTACTCTCCCTGCCCCAAGAGGGGTTTGTGGGGATAGAATTGAGATAAACCATTTTCTTTTGCTGGTTTATTTGTTTTCTTCCCTCCATCTTCCCCCAGCCCCACTCCAAGAGTCACTAGAACTTTATTTCAATTCAATAGTTGGGGAAACTTTTACCTTTCTGTTTTAAAAGAGTAAAGGGTTGTTGTTCAGACTGGAAGCCTATGACGAGCAATGTGCAAGGATTGGTGCTGGGGGCACCACTGTTCATCACTTTGGATGAGAACAGTAATTTTTCAAAATTATTCCTTCACAGGATGTGAGCTTTACTTGCTAGACCAGCATATATTGTCCAGAGGGCAGTTAAGATTCAACCACATCATTGTGGGTCTGGAGGCTAGGAATATTGCAGTGAGTACTCACTTCCTGACTCCCCAAAACCTGTCACAATCCTTAAGGGCACATGAGGAGTGTGATGGAATACTCCCCACTTGCCTGGATGACTGCAGCTCCACCAACATTCAAACCAACTTGGCACACCCAGGACAGAGCAGCTCGCTTGAGTGGCACCACATCCACAAGCATCCATCCCTACACCACCGATGCTCGGTCATGGCAGTGCGTACTATCTATAAAATGTACTGCAGAAATGCATATTAGACTGTACTTTTCAAACCTACAATCACTTCCACTGAAGAGGCCAGAAAACCTATTCGGGGAATTACCATGCAGAATTCTGGGACAGCAGCCAAATGAAACTGTCCAGTCCAAGCCAAGAATCCAAGTGGCCAACACTGGAGTGGGTCACCATTGAAACCCCATTTTTTTTTACACTAATTACTGTATTCGAAATTCAAAAGCACTGAAGGCACTTTGACAGATATAAAAGTGTGGTTGGTAGTGATGGGTATGTATGCGTTGGAAGGGGGGGGTGAGTGGGAAAGAGTGGGAGGGTGAGGGGAGGGAGGAAGGGCGGGGTCAAGATGAAAGGTCAGGGGAGGAAGGGCAGGCACGAGGGAGAGGAAGGGCAGGCACGGGGGGAGTGGAAGGGCAGGCACGGGGGGGAGGAAGGGCAGGCACGGGGGGGAGGAAGGGCAGGCACGGGGGGAGGAAGGGCAGGCACGGGGGGAGGAAGGGCAGGCACGGGGGGAGGAAGGGCAGGCACGGGGGGGAGGAAGGGCAGGCACGGGGGGAGGAAGGGCAGGCACGGGGGGAGGAAGGGCAGGCACGGGGGGAGGAAGGGCAGGCACGGAGGGGAGGAAGGGCAGGCACGGGGGGGAGGAAGGGCAGGCACGGGGGGGAGGAAGGGCAGGCACGGGGGGGAGGAAGGGCAGGCACTGGGGAAGTGGAAGGGCAGGCACGGGGGGAGGAAGGGCAGGCACGGGGGGAGGAAGGGCAGGCACGGGGTAAGTGGAAGGGCAGGCACGGGGGGAGGAAGGGCAGGCACGGGGGGAGGAAGGGCAGGCACGGGGGGAGGAAGGGCAGGCACTGGGGAAGTGGAAGGGCAGGCGCGGGGTCGTGGAAGGGCAGGCGCGGGGTCGTGGAAGGGCAGGCGCGGGGTCGTGGAAGGGCAGGCGCGGGGTCGTGGAAGGGCAGGCGCGGGGTCGTGGAAGGGCAGGCGCGGGGTCGTGGAAGGGCAGGCCCGGGGGAAGTGGAAGGGCAGGCCCGGGGGAAGTGGAAGGGCAGGCACGGGGGAAGTGGAAGGGCAGGCCCGGGGGAAGTGGAAGGGCAGGCCCGGGGGAAGTGGAAGGGCAGGCACGGGGGAAGTGGAAGGGCAGGCACGGGGGAAGTGGAAGGGCAGGCACGGGGGAAGTGGAAGGGCAGGCCCGGGGGAAGTGGAAGGGCAGGCACGGGGGAAGTGGAAGGGCAGGCACGGGGGAAGTGGAAGGGCAGGCACGGGGGAAGTGGAAGGGCAGGCACGGGGGAAGTGGAAGGGCAGGCCCGGTGGGGGGGGGGGGAGGAAGGGCAGGCACGGGGGCTGGAAGGGCAAGCCCGGGGGAAGTGGAAGGGCAGGCCCGGGGGAAGTGGAAGGGCAGGCACTGGGGAAGTGGAAGGGCAGGCTGTGGTTAAGGATTGGCGGCGTGATATGGAGTTAGTTGGGGCAATTTGGAAAACAGATGTTACATTTTTTTTGATCGCAATTCATTGCTGCAGTATTTTATTTGCAGTCAGGCACAAAACTAGACAGATGTTTCTTGGAAAAGCTAGTAATGCAAAACAATGTCGAAGCTTCAAGGCATAAAAATGGGGTCATCTTTTAAACATGGGAAGTCAAGCTTGCTTTTTTATGCTAACCATGTTTATTTGTACTGATGCCAATTATAGCATTTGCTTTTTTTTAAACACTCCTTCAGAAAACTCAATGCAAGGAATTTGCAGATTAAAAATCTTACTTGACTTCGCAGGAATGTATACTTAATTCCTTGTGTATCAATCCACTAGTAAGATGATAAACCAACACAGATCCGTTGCTTGTACCTGAAATATATATTATTTCACCAAATTATGAACGTGTTTTTTATGCAGCTGTTAATTAAAGAAGAATTCGAATGATATTAATTTAAAATAAAAATTCTTGTCAATTAACTGATCAGAGGTAAAATGATGGGGCATGTAACTCAAATTATCAGTCAGTGATATCCACTGAAGGTCAATAGTTCATTATAATCATATGCACTGTGATTAAATTCAATTCTGTAAGGTTGCACTACTAAGCCAGACGATCTCATCAATGACTTGGCAAGTTTATCTGGTATCTAGATGAGCCATATCATATTAAACCTTGGACCTTCTCAGGTAATAACTTCCAATTTGATATCCAGTCTCTGTTACATTTATTGATCTTAATTGGAACAGTACAGAAGCGCTATAATTGGCTTCAGATCTCCCTTGGTTAGTATTGAATTCCCGCTGCTGTTTGCCACATAGCAACCCCTGCCATAAGTTTGCATGGGTATAGCATTAGCATGATTATCTTGACAGTTCCATGTCTTGCAGATATTCTCTGTCAACATGTGAATAATGGTCTGAAGCAAGCAACCACAGGGTGACAACAATTAACAAGCAGCCAAGGCCTTTAAAAAAGTCGGATAAATGAGCCACATTATAGTTTAGCAATTGAAGGTTCCAAGGTATGAAGATATTAAGAATAAATTATCGTACAATGTAAGTCTAACCAGCTTACAGTGCAACTTGTTCGTCACTTCATTGTATTAATGAGTTTGAGATGAATATTGTATGTATGCAGCAGGCAGTTCAAACATGCATTTTAAAAACACAATTATACAAAGTACTTTCACCAAATCAACATCTTTTCAAAAAAATGTTCTTAATCACACTTAACTGGTAACTTCAGTTCCTCCAAGAACACATCTTAATGACATTTCAAATAGAACTTTCTCACGTAACAAACGCAAAAGTTCATTCTTAAGATTAATCTAAAGATACATGTGATATTAGCAATAATCATCAAAGCAAGATCACTTTTGTATAATAAGCAAGACCACAAGGAGGACATCTTGGCTCAACATAATTACAATGAAATGGAAAAATTTCATGAAATAATGAAAATTTATCCAATCTTTGTTTTTACACAGCCACAGGAGTTAGGTTTATTAGATTAGATTAGATTATTTACAGTGTGGAAACAGGCCCTTCGACCCAACAAGTCCACACCAACCCGCCGAAGTGCAACCCACCCATTTCCCTACCTTTACCCATTTACCTAACACTACTGGCAATTTAGCATGGCCAATTCATCTGACCTGCACATCTTTGGACTGAGGGAGGAAACCCACGTAGACACGGGGAGAACGTGCAAACTCCACACAGTCAGTCGCCTGAGTCGGGAATTGAACTCTGGCGCTGTGAGGCAGCAGTGCTAACTGCTGTGCCACAGTGCCGCCCACAAGTTAGGTTTATGAAAAACAGAAAATTATGGATTCCTCTAAATGGACCCATTATCTTTTATTTGAAAAGAAATTGCTAAGTAATCTAATTAACATAGTAAAACCCACAGACGTACTCACCAACAGCCAACAAAGGTTGATAGTTCTTAATGTTCTTGGTAGTAAGTGGTGGACACATTCGAATGACAAAAGGTGGCAGTGGGAGACCTGACAACAAGCCAGTCAGCAGGAACTTCAGTTGAACCTCTTGTTGGTACGGAAGACTAGATTGGTCTTCACCTAAGGCCATACTTTGCCCTATTTAAGAGACAAACTGGAATAATAAAACACGTGCTACATCAAAGCAAGTCATCTAATCCTGCACAAGGTGACTCAACAGGACTGAAGATTATCAGCAGAAATGTAGACTGAGATAATCAAATGAACCGCAACCAGTTTGATCTTGAAAAGATCACACTCCAAGAGTTCAGGAATCGTGAGTGAGCTCTCAAGGTTTATTCATATTATTCCCACTTCTTTATCTGAGTGGTACAATTGCAGACTGTCTGAAAACAAGTGAGCAAGTTTGAGGACACACATTCTGTAGTGCATTGCAAGACAAGTGTGCAAGTATAAAGCTATCTAAATGTAATTGGCACAATGGTAACAAATCAGTTGAGACCCAAAGCTGTTATTATCTGCAGAAAGCAATTGGCCAGGAGTGAACAAAGAATGCAAGGTAAGCCAAAGTCTCTTCTGTTTCACGTTCATCCCCAACTGGTTAAAGCTAAAGCACATGAAAAGGTATATTGACCATCGATTGGGAAAGGGAAAGATGTGATGGAGTAATTGGCCATTTCTTACTTAATGTTTTTAAACGGTTACACTGCAGGTATATGAATCATTCTGTTACGCCTAAAAAAAACTATCAGAGTGTGCTATTGAATGTAGTAGTTAGGAAGCATGGCATTGTTAATTTATACAAGCATGCAGAGTATTTGCTATTTACTTAATGTCATTTAAGTTTGGAGCTACAAAGATCTACACAGCTACAGCACAAACTCGAATTTACTTATTTTAAAAGGTAGTTAGAGAAGAGTATAGTTTACACTTTATGATATAAAGAAAGCCTTAATGATCTTTAGTATCACATTTGGTGCATTGTTCTCTCTAGTTAACAAAAGATGAGCTAAAAAATGATGACAGATTAATAAATCACAAATTAAATGAATTTAGAGGAGATTTTTCTTTAATCAATCACAATCATTGAATCTAAAATGAATTATGTGCGCAATTACTGGCATTTTAGTCAATCACTTTGTCAAATGGCTGAAAGTATAAATTTGGCATACAACTGCACTGTATTATATCATGTGGTTTACCTCAGTGTCATTATGAATGTAAAGGTAAAGGTCTTACTAAACTTTAAGACTGCTCTCCCATTACAGAAAGAGGACTGGTGGTGGTTTAATCTGAGGGGACAGGTTGAGAAGGAGAGTTCTTTACAGTAACTCAGCCTGTGCAGGAATTGAACCAATGTTGTTGGCATCACTCTGCATCACAAACCAGCTGTCTACCTAATTGAGCTAACTTCACAATTCTGGCTACAATTCAATTATAGTAGCAATGTGGCATCAGAAACAGTGGCATCAGATAAATATGGCGAAGTCACATGCAGGTAAAATGAACAACAAGGAAAGGCTATTGAAACTAGGGATCTTCACATAGGAAAATGGCAGATCAGTAATGTATTCAAGATTCTAAGGGAAGTAAACAAACTGAATCAAATGTAGCATTTTCTTACAGTCACTGGCTACACATCAACAGGTTATAGATTAGGTTCAGCAAAAGTGGAACAAAGAGATGTAATTAATTACACAAGATGCGTGGAACAGAATATGCAGAGAGAATCTCAGAGACAAATAGTAAGCCAACTGGGAACAGGATAAATATTTTAGGTTAGGCAGCAATGCATATTACTCTTGGAAGTAACAGTGCAAAGTCACTTCCACACGTATTTTAAGGAGATGCTCATTCTGCCCAACATCTCATAACACAAAAGTATAAACCAGTTGTGTAACAACACTTATAATTTGAATGGAATACTCCTGTCCTTCTCATGGTATTTTGTGAACCTTTCCAAAGGTAGACTGAGCAAACATTTGGTGAGATGAGACCAGATATGAATCATTAAGCTGCTTTATTTCACAGCAAGTAAACACACAATGAAACAGTACGATCAGATTCCTTTTTTTTCAATCAAGTCAAATGCTTTTGAACAGCATACAAAGTATTGAAAATATAATGCTTTGCCACATCACTGGTTTGCCTTGCTCGACCTGAACAGAATTACCTCTTAAGTATTCCATTTCATTTTAATCTTATTTTCTTTAATAGGCAATTGGTAGCACAGAATTTGAGTATTGCTGGAAAAAAAAACACATTTTTGGTGAAACTTTTTGTCTTGCACTCATCAGTACAATTCACAAGAACAGCAATGTAAAGCAAATAGCTGTTAAATGAGATAAGAGGATGGTGCTACTTCATTGGAGAGTGGACTCTGATGACTGACAGTTAAAGGTGAAGGTAACTTCTTAAAGATAACTCTCCTTCAAAACCTTTCTATGGGAGGTAGTTAAAAAACCTGAGTTCCAGCAATTTTTGATACCATAGGAGGAGGGACAACTGGTTGTCACCTACACAATCTGCACAAAACCTTTTGAAATGATCGATAAGTTCATTAAATTGCATTTTAAAGTAGAAGTGGAGGAGGCAGCTAATTTCAGTATATATCTCAATATTACAATAAAAATATTGGAGGTGGCCTTGAATCATTTACTCTCACATTTCTGGACTCAATTACCAACTGCTGTGCCAAGGGAAATTTCGCACACGTAGCTCCAGAAAAGGTTAGAGATTAGCAGAAGCATCAAACTGTCAAGTACATGGCCAACATGAAAACTGAAGTTACTTGCTGGAATATTTACAATCAATAACCTTTTCTTTCCCATTTGAATGTAGACACATTAAACAGAACAAGTCGTAGTAATGACATGCTCAAGAAAGAAAGAATGATAGGAAGAGCTGACATTTCGAGTCTAACTGACCCTTTGTCACTTTGACAAAGGGTCAGTTAGACTTGAAACGTCAGCTATTTTCTCTCCTTACAGATGCTGCCAGACCTGCTGAGATTTTCCAGCATTTTCTCTTTTTGTTTTCAGATTCCAGCATCCGCAGTAATTTGCTTTTATCCAGCGGTTTCAGTAAAATGGATTCTTATATTATGCTTTCAATTTGGAGGAACAGGAAAGTATTTTATACTAAAGACAGTCAGTCTCCTGACAACATTCTTCCCACCTTTCATCACCACGTACATGAACACAACATATTTACACGTGTGGTTGAGCAGTTTTGAGGGATTGCCAGGGTTTAACAGGTACACTTTGTCAAATGATATTTAATATACTCCCACTCTTGAGTTTATAGCAAATCCAAATCAGCCTCCGTGTGTGCGCGCACGCGCATGTGTGTGCTCATGTGTACATGCTGAGATGAAAGCAGACTAGAAGTTTACCACGTTACCTATCATGTTATCCAAGGAGAGATCTGGAAGTTTCTTTTGTTGGGTACTCATTGGAATTCCACAAAATGAAACTGGACAATACAAAGGAGACACGGTAGAACCTGAGTAACTGTTAAAAAGAGAAAACAGCAACAAATAAGTCAAGCAAATAATAAAGCAAAAAACACGAAGCATAGTAAATGTCAACATTTTCAGACATCACACATTTGTCACATTCAGGGGGAAAAATGAAAATGTGCGAGTCAACTGAACAAATTCTTTTTCAAAAAATATATGAGGGGAGAGAAGCTGACTACACACAACCCCTTGAACCTGCTTCACCATTCAATTCAATCATAGTCTGATCCTGCCTGCTGTCCAGAGCATTTGATTCCCAAAGGACCAAAAATCTCTCTTTCACTCAGTTTCCAATAATGCAATACTTGGCGAGAGACAATACCTCACTAGCCACTGAGTGAAGGAACGTCTCCTTATTTAAAATCCAAAGGACGTGACCTTTGTATAAGAAGACTACCCTCTGATTTTCTAAACTCCAGGGAATGTAGGATAAATTTACACAGCCTGATACTCACCTCTCATTCAGGAACCAATCTAGCAAATCTTTGCTTTACTGCCTGCAATGCAAGCTTGTTTCTTAAATATCAATACCAAAATTACACACTGTATTGTGAGTGTGATCTCATCAAAGTCTTGCACGGGGCGGCACGGTGGCTCAGTGGTTAGCACTGCTGCCTCACAGAACCAGAGTCCCAGGTTCAATTCCAGCCTCGGGTGACTGTCTGTGTGGAGTTTGCACATTCTCCCAGTGTCTGCGTGGGTTTCCTCCCGCAGTCCAAAGATGTACAGGTCAGGTGAATTGGCCATGCTAAATTGCCCATAGTGTTAGGTGCATTAATCAGAGGGAAATGGGTCTGGGTGGGTTACTCTTCGGAGGGTCGGTGTGAACTGGTTGGGCCGAAGGGCCTGTTTCCACACTGTAGGGAATCTAACTATTTTTTAAAAATCTAAAATTGTACAAAGTTTCTGAATTCTTGAACTCCAATCATAATGATGGCCAAAGTACCATTTCTCTTCCTATAAAATTGTCATTTTGTCCTCAAACATTGTACATTGAAATGATTGTTTTTATTAACGCATTTAATCCTCAAAGCATTCCATATTCAAAAACAAACTTGAAGTGCAATTAAATCAAAAAGACAATTTGGTTTCAAATTTAGTCAAGGGAAGAAAGTTAGCCAGAAAACCAGGAGAAATGCCTGCACTTTGTTGAATAGTGCAATAGGACTTTCACCTTCTGCCCTGAATGTCAGACAAAGACATACTTCGCAATTTCACCTCATTAAAGGGACATCATTCCAACAATGCAGAACTCTATCAGTAATTACTGGGGGATTCTTCCCATGTACTCATGAACCAGAAGGTAGGGGACATGGGAATGCGACAAAAGAGAATCAACAAATTATAAATTAGGGAGATATTTTGTAGTTGAATACTTTTTTCACCTCTATGACAGATTCAAATTATGTCTAGATTTATTAGATAAGTCTGCATTTTATGATGGCTGTAATGGGCCTGCATGAAGGATTTTCTACACGTCCACCTCTCCCGACTGTACAATGTTCAGTGTTAATAAGCAACATTTGCTGTGCAGCACATATCCTTGGGTCAGTCTGCCAAAACTACAAAGGCAGTGCAGTACAACTCCGGAGGACAGAGAATCTGGACTATACAGGAACAAATCAGCTGAGCAGAATGTTAGCAGATATTCATCATGACTTGAACCAAATTTACAACACCCACAGCAATAAAACACCAATACAACAACAGCCTTAGAGAAGCAAAGAGAATAATTCACCTTTTTTCTCCAGATTGGCATTAAAGTGCATTGTTGACACTAAATTGATGAGAGGGAGCCACACACTATTTCTAAAAAATGTTATCTACCTTGCTTCTGGTACAAGTAAAAACATTCTATTCCAAACATTACATTTTATTATGAATTAGTCATGAAAAAAAAATTAATTTGAAAATATATCAATGTTCCAGAACTATTTAAATGCTCAATATGACCTTTGCATTTTCAGATGGTTTTCTTTCCAGCATTTATAACCTGAGCATTACTGCCATCAATCACAAAGACAATCTGTTGAGAGTAAATTGCTCAATTATCAAATTTGTAGAATTGATGTCACTGTACTCATCAGTTTGAGCACGTAGTCTATAACTCAAAACATGCAAGTTAAATTAGAGCATTATTAGAAGTGGCTATTGAAGCACAGTCAATCAAAATATTTAAGAGGGAATTAGACAAACATTATGAAAATTATTGATGGCTTCAGGGCAACTGACAGGAAATGAAATGTGAATCTAACACTGATTGACACATGAGGCCAAATTGCATTGCAATCAAATTGTACAATACTGAATGGGTGAGAAATTAATTTGTAATTTTGTAATGATTAATATTTATTCATTGAATCATCAATAGCCACAGGTGAGGGGCCAGAAGACTAGAGGTGGCTAATGTAGTGCCACTATTTAAGAAAGCTGGTAAGGAAAAGCCAGGGTACTATCGACCAGTGAGCCTGACATTAGGCACATTGTTGGAGGGAATCCTAAGGGACAGGATTTACATGTCTTTGGAAAGGTAAGGACTGATTAGAGATAGTCAACATGGGAAATCATGTCTCACTAGCTTTATTGAGCTTTTGGAAGAAGTAACAAAGAGAATTGATGAGGGCAGAGTGGTGGATGTGATCTATATGAACTTCAGTAAGGTGTTCGACAAGGTTCCTCATGGTAGACTGATTAGCAAGGTTAGATCACATGGAGTACAGGAAGAACGAGCCATTTGGATACAGAATTAGCTTGAAGGTAGAAGACAGAGTTGCTTTTCAGGATGTAGGTTTGCTCGCTGAGCTGGAAGGTTAGTTTTTAGATGTTTCGTCACCATACTAGGTAACATCATCAGTGAACCTCCGAAGCACTGGTGGTGCAGCCCGCTTTCTATTTATATGTTTGAGTTTCTTAGGGTTGGTGATGTCATTTCCTGTAGTGACATCATTTCCTATGGCAATGCCATTTCCTGTTCTTTTTCTCAGGGGTGGTAAATGGGATCCAAGTCAATGTATTTGTTGATAGAGTTCCGGTTGGAATGCCATGCTTCTAGGAATTCTCGTGCACGTCTCGGTTTGGCTTGTCCTAGGACGGATGTGTTGCCCCAATCGAAGTGGTGTCCTTCCTCATCCATATGTATGGGATACTAGTGAGAATGGGTCATGTCGTTTTGTGGCTAGTTGATGTTCATGTATCCTGGTGGCTAAATTTCTGCCTGTTTGTTCAATTTAGTGTGTTACAGTCCTTGCAAGGTATTTTGAAGATAACGTTAGTTTTGCTTGTTGTCTGTATAGGGTCTTTCTAGTTCATTAGCTGCTGTTTTAGTGTGTTGGTAGCCCACAAATAATGCCAAAGGGTCGGAGTAGAGTGGCAGTCGTTTCCGAGATGTCTTTGATGTAAGGGAGAGTGGCTAGGGTTTTTGGATGTGTTTTGTCTGTTTATTGCTCAGAAATCAGCGGACTATGTTCATTGGGTATCTGTTCATTTGAATAAACTGTATAGGTGATTTTCCTCTGGTCTACGTAGTTCCTCTGTGCTGCAGTTTGTGGTGGGCTCGTTGAAATAATGTGCTGATGCAGCTTCGTTTGTGGATGTTGGGATGATTGCTTCTGTAGTTCAATACTTAGTCCGTATGTGTTGTTTTTCTGTAGAAACCGTTTGAAATCAAAAGAGAAAATGCTGGAAAATCTCAGCAGGTCTGGCAGCATTTGTAAGGAGAGAAAAGAGCTGATGTTTCGAGTCTAACTGACCTTTTGTCAAAGCTTTAAAAAAAAAGGGAGAAATAGGGAGGTATTTATACTAGGCTGAGAGAAGGTGTGTCATGTCTCCAGAAGCAAAGGTAGCAATAAAGAGGTGATAATGACAGTGCATAGAGAGATCTCTCTCTAGTATAAATACTTCCCTATTTCTCTTTTTTTAGCTTTGACAAAGGGTCAGTTAGACTCCAAACGTCAGCTCTTTTCTCTCCTTACAGATGCTGCCAGACCTGCTGAGATTTTCCAGCATTTTCTCTTTTAGTTTCAGATTCCAGCATCCGCAGAAATTTGCTTTTATTATTTGAAGCCCGTTTGAAGTTCCCCATTGGCTGATCGTTCTACTGTGACATCTAGGGAGCCAGTTTGTTGTTGTTTTGCCTCCTCTTTAGTGAATTTTATGCCAGTAAGGGTAGTATTGATGTTCTTGAAGGTTTCCTCTAATTTGTTTCATTTAGTGATGATAGAAGTGTCATCCACGTAGCAGACCCAAAGTTTGGGTTGGAAGATTGGCAGAGCTGTTTGTTTGAGTCTCTGCATTACTGCCTCTGCTAAGAACCCTGATATCAGAGATCCCATGGGTGTTCCGTAGGGTTTGGCTGTAGGTTTTGTTGTTCAAGGTGAAGTGGGTGGTAAGACATAGGTTCACTAGCTTGACGATACAGTCCTTGCTGATGAAGCTGGTGTACGTGTCTTTGGTTCTTCTAATATTGTAGTCAACATTTCCTTGGCCAGGTTGATGTTGATGGATGTGAACAGGGCTGTTATGTCAAAGGAGACCATTATTTCATCATCTTCTATCTTGGTGTCTTTGACGGTCTTCAAGAGGGACTGCATTTTGGAAAGATAAATCAGGGCAGGACTTATACACTCAATGGTAAGGTCAAGAGAGGCCTTGGGGTGCATACTTCATAGTTCCATCCAAGTGTAGTCACAAGTAGACAGGATAGTGAAGGAGGCGTTTGGTATGCTTGCCTTTATTAGTCAGTGCATTGAGTATAAGAGTTAGAGGTCACGTTGCGGCTGTACAGGATAGTGGCTAGGCCACTTTTGGAATATTGTGTCCAATACTGGTCTCCTTCCTATCGGAAGGATGTTGTGAAACTTGAAAGAGTGCAGAAAAGATTTACAAGGATGTTGCCAGGGTTGGAGCACTTGAACTATAGAGTGAGGCTGAATAGGCTGAAACCATTTTCCCAGGAGCGTCAGAGGCTGAGGGGTGACTTTATAGATGTTTGTAAAATCATGAGGAGCATGGATAGGGGGAAATAGACAAGGTATTTTTCCCAGGGTGGGGGAAACTAGAGGACATAGGTTTAAGGTGAAAGAGATAAGATTTAAAAAGGGACCCAATGGGCAACTTTTTCACGCAGAGGGTGATGGGTGTATGGAATGAGCTGCGAGAGGAAGTGGTGGAGGCTGGTAAAATGACAACATTTAAAAGGCATCTGGATGGGTATAAGAATAGGAAGGGTTTCGAGGGATATGAGCTAAATGCTGGCAAACGGGACTAGATTTATCTAGGATATCTGGTTGGTGTGGATGAGTTGGACCAAAGAGTCTGTTTCGTGCTCTCTGTATGACTGAGTACATAACCATTCAATTTATTTACATGCTAAATTTATTAAGTTTGGATGCTGTTGGCTATATTTCTCGAGGAAAGAGTGGACAAAAATACCTGCAATACGGCTTCGGCCCCAGTAAGTTTGTTTTCAACTCCCAAAACATGACTCTGCCATCACTGACAATTAAAGCAGCAGAATTTTCATTAACAGGACAGCACACCATGTTAAAAGGGCGAACTGTCTTAGTGACTCTGATTGCATCACATTGACAACGTAGATCATACATCAGCTCCTGGACGGGCTGATCCGGATCTGAAACCATAAAGAAAAATGTTATTTCAAATGAAAGAAAATCCTCTGTCAACACAATTATTATTCCAACAGTATGCAATTTGTCTCCTCGCTCTAAAATTATGACATAATTTGGATTGTAGTGAGGATGCAGGTACATAAACGAGATTAAACATAATAAATGCAAGTTACAGATTTCAAGTCGATTAACATCAAGGCCACTTTAAGTGCAGCCAGCTGGTCTACCCCTTTGTCCTTTCACATCTACGAAATAGTTCAGTTTCTCCTTTATTATTGCCATTCAGAATAGTTCCAATGTGATGTTCAGCAGTAATCATTCATTCTTTATCTCCTCAAATCCTTGTATAATTTATGTCTGTTATATTCCCCATAACAGCTCTGTTCCATGACACAATTTTTTCAAGCCTCTCTTAATAACCGTAAACTATTATTTGCAGTATCGTTCAAAAGAATCTTCATGATACCTTTCCCATGTTGTGTCATTCCTGTGCAAAACAAAACACAATGTTCCATCCGCACCCATCAATGTGGTGTGCAATTTTTTTTAATCCTTTGCATTCAGTGCTCCTATACAAATAACTTCTATTTGCTTTTTTATAGCCTTTTGCAGCTATTGCAACAACAAGTTGAATTTATATTGTTCCTTTAATGTAGAAAGATATCCCAAGACAGCTCTGAAAATACAATAAAATGTCACCTTCACTAAGATCTATCTACACACTTAATGATAAGGTCTTGGGGAGCATTGCTGAACAAAGAGACTTTGGAGTGCAGGTTCATAGCTCCTTGAAAGTAGAGTCGCAGGTAGATAGGATAGTGAAGGTGACGTTTGGTATGCTTTCCTTTATTGGTCAGAGCATTGAGTATAGGAGTTGGGAGGTCATGTTGCCGCTGTCCAGGACATTGGTGAGGCCACTTTTGGAATACTGCATGCAATTCTGGTCTCCTTCCTATCGGAATGATGTTGTGAAACTTGACAGAATTCAGAAAAGATTTACAAGGATGTTGCCAAGGTTGGAGGATTTGAGGGATAGGCAGAGGCTTTTATCCCCAGAACATTGAAGGTGGAGGGTGACCTTACAGAGGTTTATAAAATCTGGAGAGGCATGGATAGGATAAATAGAAAAAGGTCTTTTCCCTAGGTTGGGGTGTCCAGAACTAGACAGCATAGGTTTAGGTTGAGAGGGGAAATATATAAAACAGACCTAAGGGGCAACATTTTCACATGTAGGGTGGTGAGTGTACAATATGAGCTGCCAGAGGAAGTGGTGGAGGCTGGTACAATTACAGCACTTTAAAGGCATCTGCATGGGTATATGAATAGGAAGGGCTTGGAGGGATATGGGCCAGGTGCTTACAGGTGGGACTAGATTGGGTTAGGATATCTGGTCGGCTGGGACGAGTTGGACCAAAGGATCTCTTTCCATGCTGTACATCTCTACGACTCTACTGCACCTGCAGGCATTTTCCCTCCTCTGCCTATGTAATCTCCTGAATCTGGGTTGAGAAAAGCTTAGGGGACCTGTCATTTCACTCATTTGCTAAGTATACTACTTACACTGAACTGCATGTGTTACTTATCTATTAATTCTGCTAAGTATCCCATGCAAATTCTGTGATCTCATGAATTCATCTTCACAGATCATGACCCATAATTTCATATCAGAAAACATCCATTTGCTCCCAAATACAAGATAATCTTATTCAGCTTTGACCCGTGTGTGCTTATAAAACTTCTTCATTATTTAACCCACTTTGAGAATCAGGGGGCACTAACTGATTTAAGTTTATTTGCTTTAAAAATGAAAGTAAACGAGGCTTAGTTTAATTTGGGACAATTACAACATTTAAAAGGCATTTTGATGGGTATATGAATAGGAAGGGTTTGGAGGGATATGGGCCGGGTGCTGGCAGGTGGGACGAGATTGGGCTGGGATATCCAGTCAGCGTGGACGGGTTGGACCGAAGGGTCTGCTTCCATGCTGTACATCTCTATGACTCTATATGTACAATTTGAAATTGTAGCATAATGAAAACTGATATTTTTTAAAATTCATTTTGTTTCACATGTTTATGCAGAGAATTATGTATTGTGTATCAGAAGATGATCTTAAGATTCACATTGAGTACAATGTTTTACAAGAGACTTTTTTATTGATAGTATTAAACATATACGAGGAAATTATTGAAAGGGAGTGATCTAATTAAGAGCTTTAGAGAAGTCAATAATCTATCCAAATCCACCCCTGAAAATGGAATATTGGAAAGACTCAGGAGCCCTCATTGCAGCAGGCAGAGGTGTAAGAAAATCCGAAAAAGTGAGGCAGCAAGATGTGAAGAAAACAAAAGAGAAAGAAAGAAAAATAAAACTGTTTACTCATGCCATCCCTCTTTCCTGATCTGTATAGGTACTCCCAACATGATACACTTGCATAGTTTTACTTTGTAGTTTGTGTTATAATTATTTTTTACCACCCTGTTCAGCCATGTTATGACACATCTTCAAGGCAGATTAGGCTTGAACCTATAGCTTTTGGCCAGAGACTGGGGCGCCTCCACTGCACCATAAGCGTTCCTCTAAATTAGTGTATTATATAGTGTCGTAAATTCTGATTAAGATCAATATACCCACCATATTGATAGTGATATTAATCAGGATTAACTACAGCAGAAATAATCTGCAATTGGTTACTTAGTTACTTTTTGATTGGCACACGTGCTCACCCTGTTCTTCACTGGAAAGGGCCAATGAACTTGAATTTGATCGGCGGATCCTTAGCGTAATACACCCATTTTCATGAAGACAGAATAAAGCATCCCGCTGGCGGCAAGGAATGACCTAGGAGAGAGAAACAGTAAACAGTTTGAAAACATCTGTTTCTCTAAGTAGTGATGAAAATAAGTATGAAAATACAGTAACTCGGTGTGTGCTAAAATTTCATGAAAACTGTGTGCATCAACTGAAAATATTACAATGATAACTTTCAGTAATCTGATGCTCAACAACAAAACCAAAAATAGTGATTTCATTGACATCACATATTTGCCATCTTCCCTACTGGAGTGTACATTAACAGAAAACAGCCAGATGGTATTATTACAGGTGCTCACATTATACCTACTAAAACTGTGATTACACTGGCAGGGTGCCTTGAATAAATTCAGACATATTCTCAAAGGCCACAAAGTTCAACTCAATCTCAAAAAGGCAATAACAAATTTAACCGTACTCGATCTTTCATATTCTAATAATATTGCCACCATACAGTCATCAGGTTCTCACTGCAGTCTGGATTTTTAATTACATAAGGGAGGATTCAGAAACTGAACATATGTATTACCATCCAGAAGTAGAACTGTGTTTCTATCCATTAGGTTTCAATACAAAGTGTACTCTCAACTCCAGCTTAATTCTTAATATCATAAAAAAATCTAACTCTCCAATTTTAACAGTTAAATCATTCTGTAGTTATTCTGAATGCAATATTGTCAGTGCAACACAGCCTCTTGGTAGAGTTAAATACCTGAAGAAATGGAGCTCCTGTTCGTTCAATAGCAACTATGCCAACTGTTTGGTTTACTTCCAAATCAAGGATCAGGATTTCTCTGGGATACAGCAGCAACATGTGGTTCCTCTTAGATGGTAGATAGGATAACTGCAGGCAGTCATTCAAAGTTACAGACTCGGCACTGAAATAAATCAAGTTAATAACATTGCATGACAATGTACATTTTGTATTAGTTACTGTAATTCATTATGCTGTAAAGTAAAACATGGTGCATTTTACTCAAATAACCATCTACCTTGCAATCAGTAGCATCTCTTAATGATATGTAGTATTCCAAATGAGGCTGCAAAACCCAAGTGTCATGAACTGGACCAGCTATGGTGATAATTCAGTTCAATATTGAAGAACTACATTGTTAGAAGTGCTGCCTTTCAGTTGAAATAGTGAAATATGGCTCTGTCTTTCCTCTCTTATGGATAAAAAGATCCAAAGACACTATTCAATGGAAAGCAAGGAAGCTTTCTTGAAAAGATTTACCTCAGAACTCCCATCACTAAAATAGTTTTATAATCATTTACCTCACTGCTGTTTCTGGAGCAAACTGGCTGTAACTTTTACTTGCGTTACAACTGAAACATGACTTCAAAGGTTCCGTCATCGAAAACTGTGCCTGTTTTATTTTTGATTAAACCAGATATGAGCACCACTGGCTAGTATCTGTTGCCCAACCCTAATACGTGGAGTCTTTAATAATGGTTGAACTTAAATAATAAGCCCAAATATCAAACAAACGACCCCTCATAACAGCAAGAAAGAAATGATAGTTTCAATTTATTTTAATTTCCTATCGTAAGTGTGTACGTTTGCTCGCTGAGCCTAAAGGTTTGTTTTCAGACGTTTCATCGCCATATTAGGTAACATCATCAGTGAGAGTCTCCGGTGAAGTGCTGGTGGTATGTCCTGCCTCTCTATTTATAGATCTTGATTTGTTAAGATGGGTGATATCATTCCAGTTCTTTTTTTTCTCCAAGTGAAGGTAGGTAGGGTCTAACAGCATATGAAACAACAACACGCACGAGATTTGTTAGAGGTATGGCATTCTAATCAGAACTTTGGTAAGAAAACATGTGGTTTGCTGAAATGCTTGACAGAATACCTGGTACGTTAACTGATGTAACGTTTATATTGATGGGTTATGAAAAAGCAGATCAGGAATCACTAGTTTAGCTTTCTGTTCAATTCAGAAGAACCAGTAGAACAGTTTTCACCCTAGCAAAAAGATTTTAAGATTGCTGTGAGAGTTTCTCTAGAAGGTTTCAAGCTGTTAGAACTGAAAAACAAAACAAAAATCAAACAAGTCTTTACAACTGGAAAAAATGTCATAAAACTGTCTCAGTAGCTGGAAGGAGTTAGTCGAGTCAGAAATTAAAGGAGATGAGACAAGAGCGATATTTCTCCAAGATTGTAGGGGTATACTGCACATGCTTACACCAAAATAGCCCATGTCAGCTCATACAAAATGGCCGACAAACAAGACGGGGCTGCCTGCTAAGCCTGTCCCAGCACTGAAACACTAAATGGCTAAGAAGAGATAAACAAGACAATCAGGCGAAAGTGAGTACTGCAGATGCTGGAGATTAGAATCAAGAACGCAGTGCTGGAAAAACAAAGCAGGTCAGGCAGCATTCGAGGAGCCGGAAAGTTGAGGTTTCAGGCAAAAGCCCTTCATCTTGCCCGAAACTTCGATTTTCCTGCTCCTCGGATGCTGCCTGACCTGCTGTGCACCACACTCTTGAAACAAGACAAACAGCCTATTCCAACCTATAGACTGTAGTGTCTGTTAAACACTAGAAGATCATGGGAACCTGGGACTGTCCATAGAAATGCTCATCATTGATTGTGTCTCTCATAGGATTGGGTAGACTGAGTAAGAGGCAAGGACACAGTGACCATGCTGTATGTGATCACTATAACTTGAAATAGGTAAAAATACTGTATTTTACTGTAAAATCAGTGTGTCGTTGACCCCTCTTCAGGCTTAATACACGCCTTCTTCACTATCCTATCTACCCGAAACTCAACTTCTAATTGAGTACTTTTTTCTTCCCCTTTCTAATCTTCAACACATGAATTTTTTAAAGCCATATTGTAGATTGTCCACATAGTTAATCATAATTAAATATTAAACTTAAAAATGAAACGGAAAGATAGTTAATTTTGTCAATGTTAAGTTCATCAATAAAAGTGATGTCAGGGCTGGGAAATAACATTTAAAACATTAGTTCATGGGCAAGGAGGGAAATTTACAACAAAGAAATGTTCTCTGAACTACAGGGTAAAATGTAAATAGAGCATATAAAATAAAACATTTCATCTTAAAATAGAACTTACTTGGGCTTTTCATTAGTGATGAGGATTTTCACTTTGTTCAAGGCTTTCTTGGCACTAGTGGCTGCTGGTTTTGCATGGGCCGGACTGGAGTGTGGACTTGATATATATACCTTCTTTCCTGAACTGCTGGGAGCTTTGGATGGTGAAAAATCAGAGACAAACACTATTCCTTCACTGGTCAGCACTACAAAGAGAAGACATCACAGAATTTGTTACAGTGGAAAAAGAAATCTTTGGAAAGCTTTTTGTTTAAACAAAATACTAAATGATTAAAAATACGTGTTCAATAACAATTATACTTTCCCTTGAATTTTACTAAAAGTAGTTCACTTTCTAGGCAGCTAGGATATCAGCATAAAAGTGACTCGGCATTCTCCCAGTTAATTTCTCTTCTCAGTAGAGAAACACTTCATCTTCACTCATTCCTTCCTACCAATAGATGAACTCAGCATGTGTTAAAAATGTAGCAGTTGTCTTGTGTGCTATTGCTTATAGCACAACGATTTGGAACTCCAAACACAGTGGGCCATCTTCACAGCAAGATGTTCAAGACTGAACACAGCCCTTAAAAGAAGAATGTTCCAATATTCTGACATACAGCCTACAAGCAAAAAAGGCTTGCAATAAAAAGCTTGCAACACAGATTCTTAAATCAATTTGAAAACAGTGGCTAGAAAGTGTTATTTGCTAAAAGATCAGACTTGGACGTCAGCAATGCCTCAGGTGATAACACACTCACTTTTGAATCTGAATGTTGTTGGTTCGTAGCCCTTTCCAGAAGCATAAGCCTGTAATCTAACCTGACCTTTCAGTGCAGCACTGCAGTAGGTGCTTCTTTCAAACAAACTGTTAAACTGAAACCTCATCGACCTTCCTCAGTGAACGTAAAAGACCCAATGACACTGCTTGAAGCAGAGACATTCTCCTTGATGTCCTTTCCAACTGACATCACAAGAACAATTCATCTGGTTTGTTGCTGATCTGTGTGCTCGTTCTGTGTACATTGTCTCATATGCCTTTCTTTATTAATTGGATGTGGGTAATTTTGGCAAGGTCAATATTTATCGTGCATCCCTAATTGCTCTTGCAAAAGTGGAGATAAGGCACTTCCTTGAATACAACCAGGTATTTCAGATGTTACATATTGGCCAGGTGAAGAAAGGATGGCAGAAAGGCTTTAATGAAGCTGATAGGTTTTATAATAATCTGCCCACCATAATTGATATCACCATTTCCTTTTGTATTTTACTTGGTGAGTTGGAATTAAATGTCCTAGCCTCCAGAGTGAGATTTGAACTCATGTTTCTATAACATTAGTCCAGAGCCCTCAATTGCTATTCCAGTAACATAGCCACTATGCTCTTGTACCCTACATTGTTTGCCTATATGACAATGGTGACTCTCCAAACTGTCATTGTCTGCAGCGCTTGGAACATCCTGAGTTTGAGAAAAGCACAAAATAACACACGTGTTTCTTTTTTCTTTCCATAGTGTTACCACTGGAAAATTTCTTCTACAAAAAGATGATCTGCCAGTACATTTGCTCTTATAGCCTGAGCCTAAATATACCATAAAACAACTCAAGACTGCCATTCTAATCGTAGGATAATGGAATAGACGGCAGCAACTAGCAACCCAGTTTGGACCACTACCAAGACTTTCAATATTCCGCAGTTATTTTCTTTTTCTAGTCCATTTAAGACGGCAATTCAGTTTATATGCGTCACTCGATCAACTGCACTTCCTTTGCTCAGTGCAGTAATATACTGAGAGTGAAAGTAAATCTTCAATTTCTACAACGTCATTCATGAGAACTGGACATTCTAAACCACTTTACAGCCAATGATGTGGCTTTGAAGTTTAATCATTGCTACAATGTAGGAAACATGCACTTGGAACAACTCAGTTAATCAATCCATTGTATTTCCCTAACAGCCTTTGCCTCCAATTTATCTGGGCCATATCCAAATATCTTATTTCACTACAGCTTTTACCCTGTTCTTTTCTATAATTAATCGAGCTTTACAACACTATGACCACTATTCACGAGATACTCCCCAACCCTGACATTCTGATCTTCAACTGGTTTATACCTCAGGACTAAATCAAGCAAAATCATTGTTAAGCAGGAAATATACTAAATTAAAACATTTCTTCTGAACACTTCGACAAGCAGGTGTAGATTGCCATCTGCACTGTGAGAATCAGTGAATTTTGAAAAACATACATCCTGGCTGGGTCTGTAACTGAACTCAACCAGAAGGCTCTATGCACAGCTTCGTAGCTTTGAGTGCTTTGGGACTCAGCAAGTGCATCCACATTCTCATAAAGTAAAAAGAGTATGCAGCTAGCTTAGAAAAGGTTCAAAGACGAATGTCTTGACTAATCTCATCATATACAATTTCTGAAGCAGAAATTGCTAAAGTACTGCATAAATTAATGTTTGTAATATTTGAGTTACTTTGTTAGTATGCTGATTTCGAAATAAATGGACTTATGTAGGAGGTGTATGAATAATTGAACAAGTTCCTTTTAACAGTTAAATCATTCAAGAAATAGATGCTTTTGAATTTTGAAGGTGTTGAGGGATATAGGTAGAAAGTGGGAATATAGCATTGAGACAGATATCAACCATGATATATTGAATAGCGGACAGATTTGAAGGGCCAAATGGCCTATTGCTGCTCCTAGTTTCTGTGCTTCCATATAAATGTACTCAAAGATAGCAGAAAATAAGTACATGTGTATAGGGCTCATTTCTGAATGGGTCAGCACAAGATCTAAGGTGCAACACTGGCTTCCACCACACATCCCAATCTATATCTAGTTTCACAGTCGCCAGTATAGCACAGGTCAGTCTTGAGGCAGTAGAAAAGTAGATTGTCTAAATTTTCAGCAGCTCTAAGAAAATAACTTCCAAATCTTGTGCAGTTGAAAAACTAAAAATAGATATGTTTCATTACATAGTCAAATATTTGCAACACCCAAATTGTTCAGTATATTGAATAATCTGGAGACAAACAGTTTCTAAATTATGTTTGAAGAATTATAGAAAAATGTTTCTTCTTGTAAAACCTCAAGATATTCTCTATAATCTCCCAAGGTTTAAAATTATACGACTGCTAAATTGTAGAAGATTATGTTTCATACTTGTTTTGTTTTTACAGAAATCATTGCAATCAGAGACAGGAGCTTCTTCTACCACAACAGCAAATCAGGTTTTAACCTTGCTACGCCAATCAAATTGTATGCTGCTGCATACACCAGGTTAACATTTTTCATTTAGAAAGAAGAATCAACTTACAAGCAATATTTGATAGCTCAAAGGGATCAAATGAAAAGGAAAGTATGTTTTCTGCATAACTTTTCTTCCACAATTTTGTGCCAGTATCCGCATTCCAAAGTACAATGTAGTTTGGTGGATGTACTGCTAAGAGAAGGTCTCGAGAGGCATCCTGATTCCACAACCACTCCATGTCTGTTAGCAAAAAGGAGATAACAATTATCAATAACAATATTTTCTTTAGGACTGAGCACAGGGACAAAGGTGAATTTTAAACACTATACTACATGATAATTTAATCACAAAATTTGAAAAATCAAAGATAATCGAGGTTGAACTATTTACCACACCATCACCTTTAAACCTCGTTTTCACTGCATATCAGCCTTAGTAGCAAATATACCTCCCTGTTGGTTGAAAAAGATACTGTGAGAGATACGATTGAGGATGCTATTTTAACCAATGTGAGGTCAAGGGGTTAATGGCTGAATTCCTGCAAACCAACTGTTCCCTTTCTATCCAACCCAAAAAATACGTAAATTTTTTTTAAAAAATGCTATGACATATTGCTGGGAAATTAAAAGCAAAGAGCAGGTGAATGTTGCAGAATTATAAACATTTCAATGCTATTCAGGATTGAACTAGTACTTTACCTAAGATGTTTAGTCTGAATCATTCTACAAAGAGCTTCTTTCTAGTCTTCAAGTAGCAACTCTCAAAGTACAAACATGATTGAGAATGTAAAATCCCAATACACTGCACTGGAGCAAATAACAGGAAGGTTGCGTTCACACTGGAACAGTTTCCACAGATTTTCATTTACTATCTTATTCCCAAGCTCAGAATATTATCATTAACAAATGCTGCACCAAACCAAGTGTTTTCAGTTGAATGTCACAGCAAAGATCTATCAATCAGTTCTGGCACTCAACTTTATGGCTTGTCACAATTCTGATCTACTAAAACTCTGTCACACGTTTATTATTTCATTATGTACACACACTTCATTGTGCACTGAAAAAGATAAAAAAAATGTATTAGTCTCGTAAGTTCTTCCAAAGAGTCAACGTTTATTGACTAAAACCATAATTCATGCAGTTCAATTGTCACTAACAGAAGTATTTAAGCTCAACACAGCACTATAACACAAAACCAACATAGTACTCTCCAAATTACTAAAATAATAAACAGATTTATCATTACTCCAGAAAGCCAGAGACAACTAGAATTTGGGGTTAGAATATAGTAAGGCTGTTGATGGATCAAACATGGAGAATACTGGAGAAACTCCGTGGGTTTGGCAACATTTATGCAAGGAGAAACGGGTTAACATTTTGAGTCAGTAAGATTCTTCTTCAGTTCTGACGAAGTTCTAAGGTGTCCAGAATCTGGATGATGGTTTCAGTTTCAGATGGGCTAGTTTAGGTAGGTTTATGAAGGCAAAGATGCATGGTCTTTGCAAGACAGAGGATATGGTATGGAATTGTTGAATAGAATGCCTGATTCTAGCAGATACATTTGTTGAGGGAATTGGAAGTGAGCAGATAGCACTAGTGGGAAGTTTGGAACAAGCACACAAACAATTACATAGCAGTCTTTACTCTGCTTTGGTAGCTGTTGATGTGGCTGATCCAGGCAAGAAGCAACTCAATGCCAACTCCAAAATGAAGATGGTGGAAGACTACGTGATGACATATTCCAAATGTTGTAGCCTGATTATTCCATGTAGAATACCTTACATATTAAATGGAAAATGTGACCTTGAACAATCCTATGCATCTGTCGACAGTAGAAATCACAATAAATTTGTTAACACTCAATCTTCCTCCGAACAGATTTATACTCTTCAATTTAGAAGAGTCCATTTCCTAAATGCTTTTCCAACACTACTCTGACTTGGAATTCCTGAACACCTGCTCCCCTCTCATTGGCTTAATCTTGTCTTCAATGGTCTTGATCCATCACTGACTCAATAGTGAAGTTCCAACTCCCTCTGAACTTCCCATGGCTTCTCTCAGCCCTAATTGCTGCTGAGATCCATCACGTCAGCTCTTCTGCTAGTCATGTCCTGATTCTCTGCATCACTACCACTTCAGTAATTCCTCTGAATCCCTGATTACCCTTCTCTTTTGGGATCTATACGGAATTCCCTAACTGTTAGTGTCACACCATTAACACTCTCAATGACCCAATTTCAGTACCCATTAAATGTTTAATAAAGAATGAAAACAGTCCTAGAACAGAGCATGCATGGCTGGAAATGCAGTTGCACAACATATTTGTTCATGAGATATGGGCATCGCTGGGGAGGCCAACATTTATTGCCCCATCCCTAATTGCCTAAAGTACAGTCAAGAGTCAACCACATTGCTGTGGGTTTGGAGTCACATATAGGCCTGACCAAGTAAGGACATTAGCGAACTGGATGCTTATGACAATCAACAGTGGTGATCGCTGTTAGACTAGCTATTTATTCCAGGTATTTTTGTATTTGAATTTAAATTTCACCATCTGCCATGGTCGGACCTAGTTCATGAACAATAGCCTGGGATTCTCAATTGCTAGGCCAGTGACATTACCACCATGTTACTGCCTGCCCTTGGTTCACCCACAAAACCACACCAGAGAATCCAGTAAGTTAGATTCTCACATTTTTAAAGATACATTTTAAAAATTGAAAACAAAAGGTGTTCAACTGATTCAGCATACAATCTGACTTGTGGTATTTGAATTGAATTCAATCAAGTTACAACCAATGCCTAATTAAATATTAACCTGAATGAAAAACCCTCACTTTTGGGGATACGAAGAAGAATCATTCGATTCAAAAAGTTACCCTCTCCACAGATGTTGCCAGACCTGTTAAATTTCTTCAGCACTTCTGTTATTATTTCAAATCTCCAGCATCCGTAACATCCTGCTTGCATTTACGAAAGAGCCTCACAGCTACTTGAGAAATTTAAAATCTCATTGTTTAAGAATGGACTAAAGCCTACAAACTAAGGTTTGTAGACATCTTTCTAATATAAGACAAAGAAAACATTAGTTAATTCTAAAATAAACCTTTCTATTATGTTGGTTCTTCATCCAACATAAAGATCCTAGCTGTCTCAAATTCTCAAGGGACAAAAAGCCACAGCACAAGATGCTTATCAACCTCACAAACCACTTTATTTGGAACAGGACCTTAGACTTGTAGCAAGATCACATGGTGACACAGCAACGTTTGTTGCCCACTTTTTGAAATTGCAGCAGTAGCTATTCTGAGATAGACCATCTGAAACCCATTAAACCTGCTATAAGACAACCATGGAACCAAGTCTCATTAAAGCATCACCCCTGTTCTTGCTGATCTGCACGTTTCCCCTCTAACAGTACCTCAAATTTAATATTCTTATTTTCGTTTTCAATTACTTGCATGCCACCTCCCCCCCCACCCCCCCCCCGCCCCCCCCAACAAAATCTCTACTAGCTATGTAAGCTTTAGAAACCTCAGAATTCCTCCACTTCTGGCCTCCTTAATTTTAAGTGTCCCATTACTGGCAGCCATGCTTTCAAATGCCTTGGTCACATAAGTTCTGAAATGTCTACCCTCAACCTCTCTACTGCCCCCTTTCTTCTCTTAGAATACACTTTAAAGCTGATCTCTGTGACTGATTATCTGTCCTGATAACTCCTTGTGCGGCTCAGTATAATGATATTTGTATTAATAGCACGCTGGTTAAGCACTAAAATATTTTGTTACATTAAAAGTGATACATAAATACAAGATGTAGTTGACAACAATATGAAGCGAGTCCAGTCAAAGGATGGCTTTCCCTTTGACTCCAAATTAACGTCATTTTCAAGAATTCCTTGGTGTCATTCTGTTAAGAGAAGCTACGTTCACCTCTCCTTTGGCATCCAGCTTGGCTTTCATTCTGGATCAAGAGTGTCATGAAATCTGGAGCCAAATGACTCAACAGAAGCAGAACCTGGCATTAGAGTCATACAGCACCGAAACAGGCCCTTTGGTCAAACCAGTCCACGCCGACCATGTTCCCAAATTAAACTAGTCCAAAGTGCCCACGTTTGGCCCATATCCTTCCAAATCTTTCCTATTTTTGGACCTATCCACATGTCTTTTAAATATTGTAACTATACCTGCATCCGCCACTTTCTCTGGCAGTTCATTCCAACCACAAACCATTCTCTGTTTAAAAAAGCCGATTAGCCACTGCCCTTTTACTGCCAAGGACGCTTTGCCACCGCCCATTGGCCGCTGAGGATGATTTGCCACCGCAAGTGTTTGTAACTCATTTTTATATATAAACCAAAAAATGATATTTATTTCACTTTTTTTTAAAATCAGTATGTACTATGTAGTTGTATAAATAAAGGGGACTGAGAAATATGAAAGAACACGTGGGAGGGAAAACAATCACTACATATATATATTTCCGGTAGCGAATAGTCTCCAGAGGTCAAACGACCCCAGTGGAGAAACGCTCGTGCCGAACCGGCAGTGGCTAATTGGCGGTGGCAAATGTGCTGTGACGAATCGTCACCAACCCCAGAGTTTCACAAGAATGTAGCCATAGTGTTATAGAAGAACTACCTGTAACAATGAGTGGCTCAAGAAGACAGGTCACCAGACTCTCTCCAGGACAATGATGGATAGGCAATAAACAGCGGTACCCACGTCCCATGAATGAATTGTAAAAGGTAGGTAACTATATTTCAGTACCTTAGCTAGAAGGGAGCAGAACCGTTGGGAGTGCGAGTTTTCTATACGAAAGCGAATTGTTGACACAGAGCAAACATAATTGTTCCAGACAGATGAAGCGAGTTAAATTGGATGTATGCTGGCATTTAATGGTTATATCTTTGATAAAATCCAGAACAGGATTCTCTACACAACTTTTGTGGCTGTAAGTATCAGCAAATACTTTGGCTTTGTCTCTTGCAAAAGCATGGTCAGTTCTATCATAAGTGAAGGTGGGGATGTTAACAAAATATTCTATCTGCCAAGATTTGCCTGTTACAATAAAACTAGAGAACTATTAACCTTTTCAAATATCATATAAGTAGGTTACTTGTACACCCAGCTGAAAGTGAGAATATGGGAGTTCAAAAACAAATTAAAAGGCTTTGCCATTCCATTTTATCAAAGTAAGGCATTCTAGTACTATTAAACTTTGACAGATCAGCCATCAGGTAAATTACTCTGACAAAGAAATACTGAGAATTAGCAAAAGGGCTGTAAGTAGATGGTTTGCTGTGGCAGAGACTATAAATTTGCACTTTTGAAGAAAGCTGTGAAGATCAGTATGTCAGAAGGGCTTGAGCACTTTTAAAATCTTATATTGAACAATTAAAAATGTTGCCTCAGCAGAGTATAATCTACTGCTACAGTATCATTGTGTGGTATTTATGTAAACTTCAGTAGACTTGCAGCGCTCCAGTTTTTATTACAACTTAATCTCTTACCTTGAATGGGTTTGGTGTACTCCTGAATCTCGCAACGAGCTGCTCCAGTAGCAACATCCCAAACTATGATTTTTCCTACAATGTCTGCTGATGCCAGACGCAGGGAATAGGGAGAGCCAATACTATGGTGGTAGTTTTCTTTGGCCCATTTTACCTATGCAAATTAAAGCAGACTCTGAAATTAGACATAAAAGTGCTCACAATAAACAGTGTCAAACAGCACTTTCTTTATTTACTCATTCATGGGATATGTGTGAATTGGCGTAGCCTGCATTTACTGTCCATCACTTATTGCCCGCAAGGTGGTGGTGATCAGCTCCCTTCTTGAACCACTGCAATTCAGGGGTGAAGGAGCATGGAATGGCCTAGCGGTGGGGGGTGGGGGGGGAATATTCCCAAGTTAGAGTGGTGTGAGGCTTACAGTCTAACTTCCAGCTGGGGTGCTCCCGTGCATGTGCTGCCCTTGCCATTCTAGGTGGCAGGGGTCATGGGCTTGGAAGGTATTGTCAAAGGACCGGTGGGTGAGATGCTCCAGTGCATCTTGTACATGATAGACACTGCGAGTGCTCTACATCGGTGAAGTGAGTGAATGTTGAAAGTGGCAGATGGGGTGAAAATCAAACAGACTGCTTTGTTCTGGATTGGGCAAGACAACAGCTCACTACCATCTTCTCATGGGGCAAATAGGGATGGGTATTAAATGCTGGCCCAGCCCAAAACACCCACTTCACCTGAGTAAAATTACAATTATTCAGCTCCCGTGTAGCAGTTAATGAAGATTACAGTGTTGGATTAATTATAAAGAATAGGACAGCTACGCAAGACAAATGTATGTTCAAGTGCATTAATTACAATCCCATCACATTTTCTCCATTAGTCCTCCTTCACTTGTTTCGTGAAAATGTTGCCCACCGAGCTGACACTTATCCAGACCAGATCTTGCAGATCAAAAAACATTCCTCTCAATTTGGACTCAAATAATATATGGCATCCTATGATCATTTCTACAAAGTAACTGGACTGATAACGTTCATATTTAAAGCATTCTTTACTACCTTAACATAGTGAAGAATCCTGAAGAATTTACATGTAAGCCCCTAAAATTAACTGGTCATGGGTAAGTAAGTAGCAAGAGCACAGCAGTTCAGGCAGCATCCAAGTAGCTTCGAAATCAATGTTTCGGGCAAAAGCCCTTCATCAGGAATAAAGGCAGTGAGCCTGAAGCGTGGAGAGATAAGCTAGAGGAGGATGGGGGTGGGGAGAAAGTAGCATAGAGTACAATGGGTGAGTGGGGGAGGGGATGAAGGTGATAGGTCAAGGAGGAGAGGGTGGAGTGGATAGGTGGAAAAGAAGATAGGCAGGTAGGACAAGTCCGGACAAGTCAAGGGGACAGTTACTGAGCTGGAAGCTTAGAACTAGGGTGAGGTGGGGGAAGGGGAAATGAGGAAACTGTTGAAGTCCACATTGATGCCCTGGGGTTGAAGTGTTCAGAGGCGGAAGATGAGGCGTTCTTCCTCCAGGCGTCTTGTGGTGAGGGAGCGTCGGTGAAGGAGGCCCAGGACCTCCATGTCCTCGGCAGAGTGGGAGGGGGAGTTGAAATGTTGGGCCACGGGGCGGTGTGGTTGATTGGTGCGGGTGTCTCGGAGATGTTCCCTAAAGCCCTCTGCTAGGAGACATCCAGTCTCCCCAATGTAGAGGAAACCGCATCGGCAGCAACGGATACAATAAATGATATTAGTGGATGTGCAAGTAAAACTTTGATAGATGTGGACAAAGTTTTACTTGCACATCCACTAATATCATTTATTGCATCCGTTGCTCCCGATGCGGTCTCCTCTACATTGGGGAGACTGGGCGCCTCCTAGCAGAGCGCTTTAGGGAACATCTCCGGGACACCCGCACCAATCAACCACACCGTCCCGTGGCCCAACATTTCAACTCCCCCTCCAACTCTGCCGAGGACATGGAGGTCCTGGGCCTCCTTCACCGACGCTCCCTCACCACCAGACGCCTGGAGGAAGAACGCCTCATCTTCCGCCTCGGAACACTTCAACCCCAGGGCATCAATGTGGACTTCAACAGTTTCCTCATTTCCCCTTCCCCCACCTCACCCTAGTTCTAAACTTCCAGCTCAGTAACTGTCCCCTTGACTTGTCTGGACTTGTCCTACCTGCCTATCTTCTTTTCCACCTATCCACTCCACCCTCTCCTCCTTGACCTATCACCTTCATCCCCTTCCCCACTCACCCACTGTACTCTATGCTACTTTCTCCCCACCCCCACCCTCCTCTAGCTTATCTCTCCACGCTTCAGGCTCACTGCCTTTATTCCTGATGAAGGGCTTTTACCCGAAACGTCGATTTCGAAACTACTTGGATGCTGCCTGAACTGCTGTGCTCTTCCAACACCACTAATCCAGAATCTGGTTTCCAGCATCTGCAGTCATTGTTTTTACCTAAGTAAATAGCAAGTCAGCCTAAGCCTTAATAATGATCAAAAAGAATCAGGAAATTAGTCATCTTAATGTCTGAAAGATCTATCCATTTGTGACAAATTTCACAATGACATATCAAAGAGAACTTCCTCAGTAATTCTACTTAGCTGATTTTCCCTGCTCTCCCCAGTCACAAAGTGCATAGACCACAAATTACTAACTGCTAACTCTATCTACAATCTTTAATCACATTTGGACACTGCAGATCACTTGAAAAAGTAACTGGAGAACATTTTGACCTTTAACAATCTTACTCATTAATGGGATCACCAACATTCATCGGGCATTCCTCCTCATATATGAGTTTCCTACTGATTCAATGTTCACTTTACTTTCTTGCAAAGTACTCACTTTCCGCAAACTTTCAATTTAAATCGATAGCTCAGAGGATAAAAGAGTTGCAGAAGTACAAGCAAACAATTTTGCTCATTTGTCACATCCGTCAGTAACTTATACATTTTTTTCAACCCATGCGAATTATGCTCAGAACACACATAATTAAAGAGTACAAAATCAATCAAACCTATTAATTACTAGCTTTGCTTGAATGACAAGCATGCTGCAAAATATAACCACTTCTTGACATGCATAATTAAAATCTGATTAGTAGTTGATGAATATTGACTGGTAATTTTTCAAAACCACATTAACTGCTTTCAGGGAGGTGCCAAGAACTAAAACGTAGGCAAAATACAACAAAATGCTGGCAATCTGAAATGGAAACAGAAAATATTAAAATCACTCAGTAGCCAGGTGCAATCTTAGACAAAACAAAAATGCAGGGCAAATATGTCAAAGCATCAACAGAAATATTGCCCATACTTTGCTCTCTCCAAAGTTGCTGCCTGACTCACTCACATTTCCAGCATTTTCCATCAAATACTAATTCCAAGATTACCTCCAGAAAGCAAAGATAAAATAAACATAAAATAGCAGTGACAGATTCATACCTGCCAATTATATTAACTCATAACTTGTGAAAATTAAAGCACTTGCAGGAATATCAAAGCTTGGATTCTGTGGTCAGAGACAAAAAACAGCTCCAACCATGCCTTGGAATTCCACTTCCCACAGGCTCTCTGTGGCCTTTGCAATGGATTTGGGGTTATTAAAAGTCAAAATTAGCATGACACCCTCTACAGGGATCTAAGAAAAGGGGAAGCAATTGTACATCACCTTATTCAATCGAATTGTAAAATAATTACTAAGACATGCAGTTTCTTAAACCATAAACTGTAAGATTGAATATTTAATTCAATGTAAAATTATCCAAGGACAATATGGCTTTAATATTGCCAAAAAAAATTAAAATCTGAAGGAACGAGATTCCACACTTACAAAACTAAATTTTTAAGTGTCAGAGTAATTATTTCGAAGGAATTAAGAAGTACGACTCCACCAAGAATTTGTTCAGACTTAAATGGAGAAGCCCTAACTTTTATGGATATCTTTAGTGCGCATCCATCATGTAGGTAACACAATTTTATGTGTTTGCACTCTAATCTTGCAGACTATTCCATTTCAGATAATAATCCATTTTCCTCTTGAATGCCTCAGTTACACCTGCCTCGATTACATTGCAGATCCTAATCTCTCACTGCAACAAAACAGTCCTCTTGTCCCAACTGCTTCTTTTGACATCTAACTTGACTTGCAACCTCTTGTTCTCAATCCTTCCATCAATGGGAACAATCTCATTATCAACTCTTCCCAGAGTTCACCTGACTTGAATACTACTATTAAATCTCCTCTCAACTTTCTTTCCCCAAAGAAGAAAACTTCAACATTTCCACCCTCTCTACACCCCTGGAATGATACTTGTGAATCTTTTCTGGACGCTCTATAAAGCTTTCACATCCTTCTGAAGTATGGTGCTCAGAACTGGACACAATACTCCAGTTAAGGAGGACCAGTATTTAATTGAAGTTCAACAGAACTTCCTTGACTATGAAGTTGAAATGTTTTGCCTTGAACTCATCAGGATGAAAACGCAAGAAATCAACTTTAGAAAGGGCGCAACACTTTAAAAAGCATGAGAAGAGGAAGATGATTGGTTGGACTAAGGTTGTCATGTAGATACAGCTACAACTCTCAACTTTCTTAGATAACTGATTAAATTTAAAATGGGCAAGTTTGATTCGTCAGCTTTTATCATGTGATGCAGCAAGGATTGGCTGTTTCCAGAGCCAATCATCACTGAAATAGGTGCAAATGCATCTGGTCATTGGATTATTTCTTAGCACAGTAAGGATTATGTATTAAATGTAACTCAATAGCAGAATCAGATCCACTGTATGATACTAAGTTCTGAATTTCGCAAGCACAAGCTGGTTGAGCACACAGTCAGCATACTGTTCTGAAGAACAGCCACTGAACTTGAAATGTTAACTCATTTTTTTCTCCACAGCTTCTGCCAGAATTGCTGAGTTTCTCCACCAATTTCTGTTTTTGTTTAAGATTTCCAGCATTTGCAATTTTTTGTTTTATTTAAAGGGCATTTGACAGAGTCCACCAATCATTGGTATGTACAGCCTGCATACCTGACATCACACTGAAACTGGAACTCACATATCACATTACTCATTTGTGCAAAACAGAACATGTTTTGAGTTTGGCAGCTGCATCCTATTACAGACAATCCTACTCACACTTAGAGCAAAGTAGCAGCGAGAGACAATTCAGACATCTTCCTCTTCCAAAATTATGGAAGTCTTGGCAGCTTTATGCCCTTACTTTTATATGCTGCTATTTATAAAGCAAAGGATACTGTATGGTTTATTAATCATGTTCACAACCTGCCCTCACACATTCAAGATTTATGTACATGTATTTTTAGCAATGTATCACGAGTAAAATTGAAAGTTTTTTTCTAAATTCTAAAACAGAAAAGTGCTGACTAATTAATTGTTATAGGAGGAGTGTGATTTAAAAGTCTTTTTATATGTGAAATAAATTGCCAATTGTTTTGTTTTAACATTTGCTAAACAGTAGGATCCATTTCAGTGAATGTAATTATTAGCATAAATATGTATAATATCTTGGCTTACGTACTTCAAGTTTAGCGAACAGTCTCTCTAAAAGATCATGTTTTAATTGGGAAGAAAGGTGAAGGACTGAAGTTATCATTGATAACAGATAAGCAATATAATTACAAGTTAGTACAAACAGTGAACAATAATGATTACCTTCACAACATTTGCTTTGTGTCTTTCGAGAACTTGAATTGTTTGTGACGTGCGTGGATCAATGATCAATACGAGTGAGTGACAACTGTGGGCAATTAAACCTTGCCAACCCCTGAAAACATATAGATACATTTAATTACTTATAGACAGAAAACAATGCAGAATATAAAACATTATCATTAAAATGCTCCACCAATTCAAGAATGAAACTTTCTTCAAAATTAAACCTCCAAATCAAACAATGTTAATTATTTAAGTGTAACATTTACCTATACATAAAAGACATCAATACCCAGATTCAACTACAAATGTAAAAAATGTTGTCCTTCTGGTTTCTTAATCAGATTGTAAATTACACAATATAAATTAGGGATGTGCATGAAGATCCACCATCATCGTATTGATTGAGCAGGGCCATCTGGCCCACTCTATTCCTTGCTCTGCGTTCTTGCTCTCCTGCTCTAATTTTTCATCTTCTATGTTGAGTTGCAGATGCTAGTCTCATCAAAAATAAAATGGCAAATAAAACAAGTAGGGCTTTATTAAATTTAAACTGCACAGTTCACATGAAAAATTTCTTTCAAAGTGGTATTTTCTTCTTGATTTGTTCATGTTACTCAAGCTCAGAGCTATACAGTCTTGGGCAGAATAATGGCTGGGCACTGTCAGTGTAGGGCACAAATACACTGCATTCTAAGAGACATATACAACCATAGAGTGTGGCTTGCAGACAGCAGCATTTTCTTATATGGCCACCAAATTCTCTAAGAGCACTAACCATGAATTTATGGAAGTGTGAGCTCTGCTCATGAACAGTAAACTTTGAACACTTTCCTGAGCATTACAAACATCTCGACTTAACGTTATAGGATGTCCAGTAAGTTCAAAACAAGTCTAAAGATAACTTTAAACTCAGGTTGACACTGCACTGAAATTAGGCCTCAGATGTTGATTCCAAGCAAGGTGGCCTCCAGCAACAGCATCTCTCCCAGCTGCCTTCTAGACAGAATAGGAACTGATAGAACACAGCAAGAGGAAAACTCTTCATTGCAATATGAAGGAGACTGCATCACCACCTTTAACCAGCAGTGCCAATCCAGAATTCATCTTTCGTGGTGCTGTAGGCAGCCAATGAAAACCGACACTTCATTTATCCACTAACTGGAGCTCACAGTCTGAAACAGGTGCTGCTGACTGAAACCCACTCTTGGCACCGTCAAGCATCTTAAATGCAAAGGGTTCTCAGCAAAAATTACTGTAGAGTTCCAAGCATTGTTTAGATTGATCACTGGGGTTTGGCCTATCCTCATAGAAAATTACTCAAAAAGATGAGAAAATAAATCTCTCAATTATGTAGATGTCTAATTCTGATCACACTTCAGCAAAATTAATTATTACCATAGCAGCACAAGAGAATGCTAGAACTCGTGTGTGAAAACCATTGAAATTCTTTGTTAAAGGGCAAATCAATTCTGGCACCATCTACTCACATGAGAAAATGTAATTGCTAGACTTACAGGTTAAAGCTAGGTTAGCATTTCAATATAAAGATAGCTAATAGGTTTGTTGCAATGCAGTTTACTAAAACATGAACATGAAAAAGAAAATTTCTGTCTTCTGACTACAGAGCCTGACATTAGAAATTGAATTTAACTTACTTAAAGATTAATTTTTAAGATCAGAGTGCCACGACACTACATTTAAGCAATAAGCTCCCTGCGTTAAAAGCACTAAAATTGGGAAACCAATTAAAAGTCTTTGGAAAGACATTTTAAAAAGAATGTCCCACAAATAAAAAATTGTTTAGAAGGCTAATAAAATAACCAGTGATTCAGTATTTACTGTTTGCAAGAACAACAGACAATGGAAAGGCACATTATGCTTTTGACCAAATTTTCCTCTGAAAAAAACGAGGGCAATGCCATTCTGTTATTTACATGTAAATGGCACACCAACTTCAGGCAAGGGGAAAGTGCATATTTAAATGTGAACACACCAAAATTCTCTTCATCTCCACCATTAGCTTCGTGTTACACTGACAAGCATTCAATATCCTGATTCTACAAACTATACCAGCCATTGATGTTCAGGGTCAACAACCAGCAGTGTTGATTCCATGACAAATGTTAGGAACTGCTAATCAAGTTCTCTGGACATTGAAAATATACAATATAAATGGAAAATAAGTTGGCTGAATTGGTTTTGGAGAAATTTAAAACTTACTGCTCTAACTTCTTCTCTGCCTCTTTCTCTCAAACATTTCAAATCTGACCATCTCAAAACTTTATTTCCTCCTCTTTATTCCTCTTCCTGTATCTGATTTGATGTGAAATTCACCCACAGCTCTTCTGCTATTATTTTCTCAATTCTTATATCTCACTAATTGTGGACATATACTGTTGACTGAGCGAATGCTCTGTTTCACTAGTTACATTATCAGCTTACACTTAGAGGAGCGGAAGGCCAGCACTTCCTTTGAACGACAGGGTTCAGGGCCAATGAAACAAATTACAAGCATGGTTAGGTGTCCTGCTCCAAACAAATTTGGACCAATAAACCATACTCATCAACTTGAAATTAATGCTGAGCCATTACATTTTCACATTTCAATTACAATTAAAAGTAAATTGCTGTATCATCTTCAATGTCAATTACCAGCCTCATTAAAAGTAAAGGTCAATACTCCCAACAGTAATAATCTGCAACATTAAACTCGAGTAATTAACTCACTGTTTTAAACAACATATTTTTATCAAACATAAATAAATCTTTTGTAGATTTAGCATGCAATAGACACTTAAAATATATGATAAAACTAACAAGTCTTTGCTAAATTCAATATACAATGACCTCTCTACTAAATGTTCATACATCTGTCCTTTCTCCAGAGGACACACATCCTTGGTACAGTAACCTTTAAATTTAATCTACTCAATTGCATGCTGTGCTTTATTATTTAATAGGTTGCTTACTGTACATTACCTTTCAAAATAGCTGAAAATTTCAATTATTCAAACATCAGAAAAAATTCATACCATATGGTCTTTTTTGACCATTTGTAATATTGAACTCAGGTCCTTGGGGCGGGGGGGGGAAGAAGTGAATTCCTAACCTTGCGACAAGGCACAGCAAAAGATCTGTCCAGAGGAATGGTTTAGATCAGTAACAGACATTGTGGTATACGATATAAGTTATGAAAAAGACCCTTATAATTTGAGTTGCATTTACACTCATTTGCATGATGGGAGCATATCGTATGACCTATAATCTAGTAAGATAAAGCAGAATTATTTATAACTTGCATTAAAAAACAAAATATCATGTTAAATGTTTAGACGCACAGCCAGATTTCCATCAGATCCATCCCTTCCTCTACAACACATTAGTTCTCTGAAATACATAACAGGATGGTATAGGGGGGGCAACACGGTGGCTCAGTGGTTAGTATTGCTGCCTCACAGCGCCAGGGACCCGGGTTCGATTCCCACCTCTCTGTGTGGAGCTTGCACATTCTCCCCGTGTCTGTGTGGGTTTCCTCCAGGTGCTCCGGTTTCCTCTGACAATCCAAAGATGGGCAGGTCAGGTGAATTGACCAGGATAAATTGCCCATAGTGTTACGTGCATTAGTCAGGGGTAAATATAGGTTAAGGGAATGTATCTGGTGGGTTAGTCTTCAGAGGGTCGGTATGGACTTGTTGGGCCGAAGGGCCTGTTTCCATACTGTAGGGAATCTAATCTAATCTAATCATATCAGCTAAAAAGCATTAAACTGTTAGCTCTAAAATGAGTTTAGGGTCAATTTCAGCACGAACATACCAAAACCATTCAAAAACGAGATAAATTCTAATTCCATTCCCCAAAATGCAAAGAGCTGCTACGGAAAATACAACTTGCATTCCAGTGACTGTTGGGAATTTGAGACAAACTAGTAGGCCAATTAAAACAAAAACTCACTTTGACATAGCGTCGTTAATGCATAAATTAATGTTCTTAAAATCCAGAAATCATATGCAACTCATCTATATCCTTGATCATTTCAGGGTTATCATTGGCATTCATCCTTAAATAACTAAAAAAACCTTCTATTCCATTACTGCAGAAAGTAATGACCAATATAAGAGAAAAGTCATGCAAAACGAGTGTTAGTATTCCATCCCATTTGGTTTGCCCATGTCTTTCAAACTACCATTTAATTTGTTTTGTGTACACACCATGCTCATTTCAATGTGTTACACTTTTAATTCTTTTATGCAGCTACTGTTTTCCACAGGACAACTTGTGAGGTGCCAGTCTGCTACATGTACATGCACATGCTTTACAGGGATAAGTGAATGCCAAACAGGCTGCTGGTTCTGTGTTCTTCCAACTCTGGCCTCTCGCATTCGTGACTCCTTTTGATCTACCAGTGGCGACAAAACCTTAAACTCCAAAATTCCCTTCCTTAATCCAATGGCTTTAGTGTCTCCCTCTCTTTCTTTAAGATGATCCTTAAGCCCATCCTTTTTAAGCAAGCGTTTTATTCACCCCTCTTAATGAGGCCTTTGAAAATTTAACTCCAATTATTTTTTCCCATTCTGGATGTAGGTTTGCTCGTTGACCTAGAAGGTTCGTTCTCACTGGTATCCTTACATACAGATGAGGAAGGACACCACTTCGACTGAGACAAGACACGCATCCTAGGAAAAGCCAAACAGAGACACGCACGAGAATTCCTAGAAGCATGGCATTCCAACCGGAACTCTACCAACAAGCACATTGACTTGGACCCCATTTACCACCCTCGGAGAAAAAGAACAGGAAATGACATCACTGCAGAAAATAAAATCACCAACTCAAGGAAACCTAAACAAATAAATAGAAAGCGTGCTATGCCAGTGCTTCAGCCAGAGGATCATTGATGATGTTAGTTAGTATGGTGATGAAACATCTGAAAACGAATCTTCCAGCTGAGCGAGCAAACCTACATCCAGAACCTCAAACTGAGCTGCAAATCTTCTCAAACTTTTTTCCCATTCTTGGAAGATGGGCACAATGAAGCAGAGCAGTATTTATTGCCCTTTCCTAGACACCCTTCAGAAGTTATGCAGAGGCATTCTTTTTGAACCACAATAATCCATGTCTCCTCACAATAACTCCAGTCAGAAAGGGATTTCCAGGATTTTTAACTCGTGTGATGGAGAAACAGCAATAACATGTCCACATCAGGAAGTTTTTAATTTAAGCATGGCCCTTGAAGTCTTGGCAAGTTGCTGCAGCACTAGTCCCATCATACACTACTGCCATGGTTCACTACTGATGAATGAAAAGTGTCAAACAAAGAGTCAGTTTTGCTCTGGAAGACATCATGGTACTTGACTGTATTCTATCACAATCCTAACGTGGGCCACATTGGGTTGGGATAATCAGGAAGTGAGCCATTCAGCATAGAATACCAAAGTTCTGATCTTTGATCGTGCCTGTTACATTTATGTGGCTGATCATGTTGAATTTCTGACTTATGGTAATGCCAACCATTTCCCCTCTCCTCTGACCCTAGGATGATGATAGCGAAGGAAACAGCAATAGGAATAGCAGCAAATGTCAAAGGGGCTGGGTGTTCATATTTAGGCTCCTTACTGTTGGAAATTATTGTTGCTGGCCACTTTTATGGTACATATTAGAACCCAAGGTTGCATGTTGTTCAAGTCATGCTGGATTGGATAAGCAGTTAGAAGAGTTAGGTTAAGGATACTATGGTCAAGCTGGATTTATCCTGTTGTTTTGCAGAAAGGACACATCTAGACAACTTTGCACGCTACAACACAAATGCCAATGTTGCAACTGTACTGCAACAACCTAGTTGGGAATACAGTTCATTCTGGAGCTCAACTCTTTAGCACAACATCAGAAATGTTGACAGATCCACAGGCATTCTGAAGAATCATATCAGACTCAAACTATTAACTGTTTCTCTCTCCACAGTTGCTGCCAAATCTACTAGTTTTCTCCAGCATAATCTGTGTATGCTTCAGATACCCAATATCTGCAATATTTAAACAAATTAAGGAAAACTCTTCAATTGCTGTTGGATTCGTAGCCACATACCCAGCACTGAGTGTCTTGTTTCTTTAACTGCCTTTAGATGACATAGCTAACAGAGTTGGTTTGCAAATTGATACTTCTAGTAAAGTTGGATCTCTAACTTAAAATTCAGAATTAAGCCCATGAAAACTAAAAGGTCACCCCTGAGGAAATCACTGAAACAGTCCTTGAAAAGAAAATTTATTTTGAACCATGTAACAGATGGGATTTATAGCTGCTATTGCTCAGATTCCATAGTCACTAATGGATGCCCAGTTCAGAGCTGCTACATCTCTTCTTAATCGAGCCCACTTGTGCAGTTGGTAGTGCAGCATAACACAATCCTTTCACATGTAGATAGGACCTATGTTCTACAAAGACAGTAAAGTGGTCACTCCTATCAAAACAGTCAATGAGATGCAGCTGTGACAGGCAAGACAGGATCAAGTTGGTTGTTTTTTCATTGGCTGTCTAGCCACCTCCTGCAAGATTCGTCTGATATCGATGCTCCTCAGAATTCTTGTGTGATTCCTTGACGTGATGTGATGTTCGCACAGAGGGTGGTGAGTGGATGGAATGAGCTGCCAGAGGAAGTGGTGGAGGTTGGTACAATTACAACATTTAAAAGGTATCTGGATGGGTACATCAATGGGAAGGATTGAGAGGGATATGGGCCAAATGCTGACAAATGGGACTAGGTCAGATTGGATGTCAGTTGGTATGGCCGGGTTGGACCAGAAGGTCTGTTTCCATGCTGTATGACTCTATGGCTCAGCCAGTTCTCTTAGTGATACTGTTAATATGCTTCTACTATTTTATGATAAGGTCAAAAATCACACAATATTAGGTTATAGTCCAACAGGTTTATTTGGAAACACAAGGTCTTGGAGTCTCACTCCTTCAGGTGTTGTGAGATTTTTGACCTTGTCCAACCCAGTCCAACACCGGCACCTCCACTCACATTTTGTGATAGGGACTAAATACACACTGTACCTTTGGAATCCTCAATGCTTTCTACAAGTGGTGTCCAACCTGAAGGAACGGTAATCTATCAGTGATGGAAATGTGGTAGATAACAATCACCAGGAGGTTTCTCTGCCCATATTCACTCTAAAACAGTGAGACTACATGAGGTCAGAACCACTGTTTCCCAATGATTCAACAGTATACCGCTTAGTTTGGTGGATCTGGGAAAGAACAATAATAAAGGAATCAGAGAATTTAATTATGATTACATAAGAGTGACTCTTCCAAGTATAGTACAATGTCATAAATGTTAATCAAAAAGGTTTTACAGGTCATCTAGGCTAAGTGTGCCTTCATTCCTTCCAACTTTTTGGTTATTTCACACTTAAGTTGCCAGTCCAGATTTGTTCTTATTCATTGCAGTAATTTGAAATAATTGAATGGCTTGCTAGACCACTCCAGATCGCAGCTGGGATTGGAGTGTCATCTGGTTAGACCAGGTAAGGTAAATCACTCAAAACTAACATGCAGGTATTGCTAACAAACAGAAAGAAGGAAATGGCATGTTAGTCCTTATCATAAGAGGATTTGAGTACAGGAGTAAAGATGTCTTGCTCTGATGCATCTAGCCCTGATGAGATTATACCTGCAGTATTGTATACAGTTGTGAACTCCTTATCCAATGAAGGAACAATTGCCATAAGACAGAGATAATGAAGATTCACCAGAATGACACCTGGGTGGCATGAATAAGCATAGCTCAAGGAGATTGAATCTACATTCATTAGAGTTTTGAAGAATGAAAGAAGACCTGATTGAACCATATAAAATTCTTCAACAGAATATACAGTTGAAGCTCGATCATCCAAACGAGATGGGCAGGGAATTTCTTTGTTGAGATAATTGATCATTTGGATAACCGGAAACAAGCAGTAACGTATGAGTGCCTGTTATAGTAACGTCATAGTGCCGTTTAACTGATAACTGAATGCTGAGTTGCCTCATGCCATATTTACGGGACCTTGAGATCTTGTTTGGATAATCTGAAATTCAGATAATCGACGTTTGAATAATTGACATTCTACTGTATGCAGGAAGGAAATCCCTGTGGGCAGGTGGAGTGCAGAAGAACCAGCCACAATCTCAGAGTAAGAGGACTGAAATGAGGAACCGTTCCTTCACTCAGCAGGTGGGGAACCTTTGGAGCTCTCGAACCAGAGGTCTGTGGAGGTTCAGTCATTGAGTATATTCAAGACAGGGATCAATAGATTTTTTGATATTAAATATATCAGGCATATGAGGATATCATGGGAAAAAATCAAACTGAGGCAGATCAGCCATGATTTAATGGAATAGCCTGCTCTTTTATACAATGTTTCTAAAAGATACTGGTTACTTTTCCTGATACCTGCTCTTCATTCCGATTTATTTATTCAATTTCAAACCAAATCCATCTCTTTGAAGCACTGATTTCTTTACATTACAACAGTCCTAAAAAGATAAAAGCAAATTGTCAATGGAATGCTTCTAAAATTTTGCCACAATTCTAAAATGGTATTACTGAATACATCAGATCCCAGAGTGAAACCTGGTTTGATTTCTCACAGTAGTGCAAAGAACAGAGTACTTGCCTGGTTTGAAGCCTAAACAAAGCCTGGCAGTCAATCATCAATGCTCAATGACAATGCCTCTCCTACAGTATAAACATCGGGTTTTCCCTTTATTGACATTCTTGGTAAGTGCCCTGATAAGTTCAAGATAAAAAGCATTGACAAAAATGTGCCTTTCTTTGAAATATTTATCTGAATTTGGATATTAGACTCTCACTCCTCACCTACACTGTCCTCAATGGTCCGAATCTTTTCCTTCACATATTCATTCAATTTCCTTTAAAAGTTATTATTGAATCTGTTCCCATGACTCTTTTAAATAATACATTTGAGATCATAGAACTTTGACCATGACAGACAAAAATTCTGAAATTGGCAAAAAAAAACTCATTTCAAATCAGTGTTCTCTCTGATCTACATCAGATGCAGTCTCTCCTTATTTTTCTATCAAAGTGACTTATGATTTTCAATTTCTATCCAATTTCCTCAAATCAGTGCTCCAAGGAGGGTAGCTTCAGCTTCTCCATATAGCTGAAACCTCTACCCCTACCCCCCACACCCCCCCCACCCCCCCCCCCCCACCCCACCAGCACTATTCTCCTAGATCGCTTCAGCATCCTCTCCAAGGCTTTAGAACCCAAACTCAAAAGACTGACACCCAATCTCAAAACCATATTTTTCTCAGCATCAACCAATCTTTGCAAAAAACCTTTCACTCCATAATCATTTTTCACTGGTCGTGTGTCTTCCCACACATCAAACTTAATTCATACCAGCTCGGTATAAAGAATTTGACAGATTTAATTGGCAAATTAAACACAATAAAAAGATGTGCATGTGAATTTTAAGAGCACAGTAAATTTCTTCAGGCCGCTGATCTAAAAATATTCTGAGACAGATGTGTTTTCTTTTGTAAATCTAATATATTCTGACAGCTGAATTACGTATGCAAGTTTCACAAAACAGCTAGTCAGTTTTGCACCTCATTGACCAGAACAAAGGTTTATAAGTGCACACAAACAAGCATTTCCTCATCTTGAAAGTACACCCTAACATTAGTGTCTTCTTAAAAGGTCGAATTAAATCCTTAACAGAAATAACCAAAAGTTGCCTTTAAGTGTCAGTCACAATTCAGTTTGTCGTATTCTCACCTGAGTGTCAGAATGTTCAAGTCCTACTTCAGGGCTAGAGCACCAGCCTGATATTGAGGGAATGCTGCATTTCCCAGATGGAATGCCTACTCAGGTGGATGTAAAAAAATCCCATGGCACTAATTCAAAGAGGAGCAAGGGAGATAGCCCCAGCAGCATGACCAATATTTATCACTTAATCAATATTACAAAAAAAAAGCTTTCATAGAATCTCTGTATAGAATCCCTACTGTGTGGAAACCAGCCCTTCGACCCAACAAGTCCACACTGACCCTCTGAAGAGGAACCCACCCAGACCCATTCCCCTACTCTAATATCCTACATTTATCCCTGACTAATGCACCTAACCTAGACATCCCTAAACACTATGGGCAGTAACCAGAACACCCCAAGGAAACCCACGCATACACGGGGAGAATGCGCAAACTCCACACAGACAGACAGTCGCCGAGGCTGGAATCGAACCCGGGTTCCTGGTGCTGTGAGGCACCACTGAGCCACCGTGCTGCCCTACATTCAGTGTGAGCATTGCTGGCTGGTCAGCACCACTTTGCTATTTGTGGAAGTTCATTTTTTTAAATCATTCACAGGCTGTGAGGACCACTGGCTCAGCCAGCATTTTGTACATCCTCCTAGTTGCCCTGGAGAAGGTTGTGCTGAGCTGCCTTCTTAAAGCTGCAGTCCATAGGGAAAGGAATGGTGCTGTTAGGAAGGACGATCCAGGATTTTGATCAAGAGACACTGGAGAAACAGCACTATAGTTCCAGATCAGAATGATGTGGAAATTGGGGTGGTTATGTCGCTCTAGATGGCAGAGGTTGTGGATTGAAAAGGTGCTGCTATATAAGCCTTGGCAAGTTGCTGCAGTGCACCTTGTGAATGCTGTACACTTCTGCCTGTAGCTGGTGCTGTAGACTGGATGTTGAAGATAGCAAACAGAATACCAATCAACCAGACTGCTTGGTCAAACATGACGTTGAATTTTTCAAATACTCTTGGGGCCGCACATAGCCAGACAAGTTGGTAAGGAGAATTCCATTGCACTCCTGACTTGCGCCTTTTAAGACAGTAAACACACTTTGAAAAAATAAGTTGTTACAGAATTCCTTGTTCATTAATTGCTGTTGTAGTCATAAGTTTATACAATTATCCAGCTCAGCTTCTGGTCAATGGTACGTCCCAGGATATGGATAGTAGGAGATACAGGGATGGTTGGATTGGCTTTTGTCGGAGGTAACCACTGCTTGGCCTTTAAGTGGCAAGTAATATTCATGTCATACATCACTATAAGACTGGATATTGTCCATTTCTTGCTGCATATGGCCACATTCTGCCTCATATTTCTGACAGGTGATGTACACTGTGCAAATGTCAGCAATATGCCCACTTATGACCTTATGATAGATGTAATATAGTGCTTGAAGAACCTTTGTGGTGATCTCCTAGAACAGAGATGAATGACCTCCAATTGACACAACCATCTTCCTTTGCACTAAGAATGACCAGCACCAGAGAGCTTTTTCCGGATTCCCAAAGACTCAGTTTTACTAGGGATCCTCAATTCCATGCTTGGTCAAACACTGCCTTGACGTTAAGGAGAGTACTCTCACCTCATCTCTGGAGTTCAGCTCTTTTGTCCATGTTTAGACCAAGGCTGTAATTAGATCACATCAAATGATTCTGGTGGCATGTAAACTGAGTATCAGTGAGAAGCTTATTGCTGATAAGTGCTGCTTGGTAGCACTGTCAACAACTACTTCAAATCACTTTGATGACAGTTCAGAGTAGACTGATGAGTTAGTAATTTGCAGTTTGGTTTTGTCTTGCTTTTTGTGTACAGGATACATTTGGGCAATTTTTCACATAGGCAGGTAAATGGCAAAGTTGTAGCTGTAGTGATAATTCTGGGCCATACATCTTCAGTAGTATGGCTGCAATACTGAATTGAATTGGCTCAAAACTGGAATTTGTGACGCTGGAGAGTTCATACCGAAATGGATATTCACTCAGTATTTCTGGCTAAATGTGACTGCAAATGTTTCAGCATTATCTTCTGTACGATGTGTCAGGCTATCATCATTGATGACAGGGATATTTCTGGAGATTCTTCAACCTGTTTGTTGCTTTTGCTGTGCATGATTTGGCTACCGCATTTCCTGCATTACAACAGTGACTACACTTCAAAAGAACTTAGTTAGCCGTGATGATTTGAGATGTGCAGCAGGCAAAAATAAACAACAAAATGTCTTTCAAGGATAAGCATTTCACTCTCAATATTCTCCCGTTATCTTATAATTTATTTCAATTAATTACTAAAAAAAAATCAATGTGTGCCTTTGGTCTAAGGTAGCCAAATTGAATTTTAAGTTTAAAGTTTAACGTGCTTTGGAAAGGTAAACTCAACAATCACTTACAATATAACATAAAATGGGATATATTTTAAATAACAGCCAGATTGAGCTGTTAATCTGATAATTAACAAACCTACTACCACAAAGGAGCTGAGTATGGGCAGGTTCAGTCAATTTACACGAACTTAGCAAAACATGATGTATATAACCCTCGGTATTGTGCATGGGGTCAATCTGATGTGTACTGACAGAGCTCGGTCTGGACTGCTCCAAGTGCTGTGAAGGGGTCAGTAAGTTTTTGGCGACCACAGCTTGTTCTATACAACCCTAAATGTTGTGCAAGATCAGTCAGTTTGCATAACACGGCTCATTCTGTACAAGTAAGTGTTGTGGAGAGGGTCAGTACATGTCTGCACAGACACAGCTCAGTCTGTCAGTCAGTTTAAACAAACACAGCTCAGATTGTGCAGCCTTGGTTGTGTGAGAGGTCAGTCAGTCAGTTTACAGGAAAACCACTGACTGAGAATGTGGTGGAGGCTGGTACAATTGCAACATTTAAGAGGCATCTGGACAGGTATATGAATAGGAAGGGTTTGGAGGGATATGGGCCAGGTGCTGGCAGTTGGGACTAGATTGGGTTGGAATATCTGGTTGGAATGGACGGGTTGGACCGAAGGGTCTGTTTCCATGCTGTACATCTCTATGACTCTATGATGGTGTCAGGTGCCAGAAGGCACGTTCTACCCTCCATCTCCCTCCCTCCCTCCACCTCCCCCTCTCCCTCTCCCTCTCTCTCTCCCTCCCCTTCACTCCTCCCCCTCCCTCTCTCTCCCTCCCCCTCTCCCTCTCCCTCTCTCTCCCTCCCCCTCTCCCTCTCCCTCCCCTTCACTCCTCCCCCTCCCTCTCTCTCCCTCTCCCTCCCTCTCTCCCTCTCCCTCCCCCTCTCCCTCTCCCTCCCTCTCCCTCCCCCTCTCCCTCTCCCTCTCTCTCCCTCCCCCTCTCCCTCTCCCTCCCCTTCACTCCTCCCCCTCCCTCTCTCTCCCTCCCCCTCTCCCTCTCCCTCTCCTTCACTCCTCCCTCTCACTCACCAGTCCACTGCCCCTCTGTTCTGGCCACTCAGTGTTCCCGTTAAAGTCCTGGCGGAGAGTTTGATGTTTACTGTGTACTGCATCGTGTTTTCTCAAAATGTATAAATTAGCCTCAGTCAGCAGCAACAAGTCTCCGCTTCCTCACGGTGAGCACAGCTTCCGGGATGCCATGTAAACAGGAAGTGATCCGTCCGGAACATCTCCGTGTTCGTCTGGACCTCGGTTCCCCCGTCCCTCAAACCCCGGCCCCAGGTTCCGGCCTCCAACGTCTTGCCCTGCTATACCACCATTGGCCAGGGAGGAGAGAGGAAACTTGAAAACCCCATTTCAAAATTTTAGAAGATTTTAAAACCACATGTTGTAATTTATGTGCTGTACCTGCAAACCAATGCTTTGCAATTCATGTACTAGGACACACAGATCCCTCTAAGTCTTAAGAATTCTGTAATCTCTCACTATTTAAATAATTTGCTTACTTTTTAAAGTCTTCACTCCAAAATGGATCAGCCTGTGTTGATCATGGATAATCCAGGGTTTAGTTACTTGATGCCTGAATGGGGAAAGTGACATTAAAAAGTACAGACCTGACCTCTCAAAAATGACAACTTGTATTTATATAGTACCTTTCACATCATAAAACATCCCAAGGCTCATTGCGCTTTGTCTGATGATCATTATACCTGTAAAAATATGTTCAGATTGCCATGTGTACTCAATTACAAGAGTACAGTGACAAGTCTACAAAGTCACCATTCTCCGACACCAGCTTAAAAATACAAAATACAAAACCAGAATTAAAAATAAAGAAATGAAAGAAACAGAACCAGAAGAAAATTTTAAAAGTCTAGATCTTCACATCCTTATGCAAGAGAATAGGAAAAAGTCCAGATTTCAAAGTGTTACCTTTCAATACTATATTACCATGTCTTAGTTTCTTATGAAAATTAAAATTAGCGTAACAGCATCGAGGAAAGATACCCTGCTGAAGGCAATTCATTTAGCACATTGTTATTAAATGCTTTATGATGCTGTGAGAAACAAAGCTCACACACTTCAATAATTGCAGTCCGAGACAAAATTTGAATCAGTAGTGTCCTTTATTTTACTCTTGCAAGAGGGTGTGATGTCCATTGTCTACAAGGCAAGGTACGCACACACTAAATTCAATTAATACACAATATTTATATAATTTGGTTTCTTTTTTTTCATTGCTCCTCCCCTGTTTACATCTTTCCCTTCCCTCAGACCGGCACCCATTACTCCTGTTTATCTCTTGCCTTACCCTGCCTTGTCTGTGACAAAATGCTTATTTCTGGCCTCACAAGGCCGTTTGACCTCATCCCGCTGTGGGTCATTGTTAGGTATATTCTTTCTTCATCATTATCTACTCCCTCCATCTGTACCTTCCCCTACCATACTGATCCTTATGACCCTTTTAATTGGGGTTTGTTCCCGTGTTTCTGTAAAAGTGGGAAACAGATGTTTATACCTACTGTTTGTACAGGCGTATCTAGCTTAACTTCCTCCCCTCACAGTACCTTTCTATTCGTCTGTAATATCTACCATTGTTTTGCAGTCACGTTTCAGTCTTGCATACAATTTTAGCTAATACAAAAACAATTATGTATTTCCTCCACATAGTTTCCATACTTGTTGACTCAGCCCTTGGCTGAAACAATTACACACTGGTGTGAGTTCATTTACTTTGTATAAGTAATTATAATTGCAGAAGTAACACTAACTTTACCTATATCCCACAATTTCCCCTTTTTCTTTAATTACCATTTGTTATCTTCTGCAATTTTTCTTTTAAGCATCGCCCCCGAAATTCACAAGCATCATTCCAGAGATTTCATCGATCTTGGTCTCACTCATCCCATCATTATTTAGTAGATAAAGTTCCTCTGCGTGATTCCCTTTTAGGGGCATCTGTTTCATTAAGGCTGTCTCAATCAGTCTTTGGGTGAGCCCTTGTATACAGGATATGATACAACAGCCAATGGCCACCAATACCCTGACTACTACTATCAGGGAAGTAAGGATAGAAACCACCACCCCCTTCTATTTTCCAAACCATGACTCAAGCTATCCCGTGAGAGATGTGTCTACTCCTGGATTCTCAGCCAGTTCCTCTGCTAAGGTAGTCAATCCCCTTAAGGCCCGAGTAATTGGACCATCAGGTGCAGTATTATTAGGAATAAAGGTACAACAGCTTCCTCCTAACATCACACACACACACACACACACACACACACCCTTTTTCTGCTAAAATCATGTCAAGGGCCATTCTGTTTTCCCATGCCTTCCTACTTGTCGCATCAAGCTGTTCTGATATTCCTTTAACTGCATCTCTTTATAATTTATAAATCGCTGTTGATTATAGAAAATGTAATTTATCCAATCTACATTTTTATTAATTGTTACCCACAAAAGAGAGCTGACTCAAAGCCTGCTGCAATCTGGTTACGAGCCTTGAATTCATCAGGTACTCCCCGAGGGACTCCTACCGAATCGAGATAAATCCTGTCATCGAAAGAAGTGTCTAACAGTAATCTCTTACCCCTTCCATTTTTCCCTACTATCTTTTCCTTCTCAAATGCCAGGGTAAATGGAATTGCCAATTGTACAATTGCACATATCCCTCTCCAATCTGGAGGTAGCGTGGGTCTCAATATTTTGCCTCCACAGTACCACCACAGATCCGCTCGGGGAACCTTTAGTACTGAGTAGTTCCCTCCCTTCTCCGTTTCGGTGACATTCCTAATCTCTGTACATAATTTCAGCTCCCCCAAATCTCTCGACCGACTTGTACCTTGTCTACGCACACACAATGTGTGATTTCCAACTGCGGCGGAAAATGTGGGGGGGGGGGATTTTTGCATCTTTCTTCTCCAAGGGAGAGAACATCAGAGATAGGGAGGTACAATTCCTATCATTCCATGCAGTCTCATCCTGATACAGGGCTATCATACATTTCATGCCCTTCCTGTATCCCTTCCACCCAAGCGGAAAGGGAACCACCTGGGCCACTGACCTACTGGAGACACATACACAGCAATTGCTTTTGTTCAGACTTTTCACAGTACACTTTGCCCATTCAACCCAGGCATTTGCATCCCTGTACCCAATTTCTATTTCAATGGTCTGTTTCAAGTCCTTTACCTCTATAATTTTTACTACTTTAGGATCATCGGGAGGGGTGAAAGGTTGTATCTTATTGTCCAGTAGTTCTACCCATTTCTGTACCAAATGTTTCATTTAATTGTATCTCATAGGTTTCCCCCCCCCCTCCCCCCCCCCAGAATTGCTTCGTGCCATGTGGTTTTCTTTATTGTTAGATATATTGGGTTACACTTTTTATCGGGACAATCTCAAGCTGTTTGGAAGGGGGCCCAGTGTACTGTGACGAGACCATTATACCAAGTACCATCCCCAAGGCCAGCCCCATAGGACTTAAGATGTATCTCAGAGCTGCGGTACTGTCTCTGATTATCTACATTCCCACAATTTACTAAGCTGCATGCATCAGCGTCTATTACTTGTGGATTATCAGACTCAGGAACCGTTAATAATACTTATGAAAATGATATTTGACAAAATCCCAATACTGAGAGGGCTAGCATCATAACTCTAAGCATTCCCAGTATTCTAAACATCATGCTGAAGCACAAAAAGACTTAATATACAATCCTACAGAAATAATCCCGCGCTCGCATCGCCACTGTATAATCAGTTACTCAAAGTCTCTTTAGTCTGAGTTTCAGTGGGTCTTGCGCTGATTCAGCTGTCCAGACTTCTTCCTCCACGGGAGGGTCCACTGGCCCTTTGATCCGAGTGTAGTGAGTCCAGCCTTTCTCCGCCGTCCTTATTGCCATTTCGGTCAAAAGAGCCTGGTACGGCCCTTCCCAGTCCGGCTACAATTTAGTCTCTATCCATAATTTTACTAAGACCCAATCACCCAGCCAGATGGGATGAACGGTGAATTCAAGGGATGGAGTCTGTGCCAATAAACCCTGTTTCCTGAGGAAAGACAAAGAGGAGGACAAGCCCAGTATATACTTCTTTAAAAACAAATCTTTAGTTTTGGGAATTGGCAATTCTCCATTCGTTCCCAGGTAAGGTAATCCAAATAAGATTTCATAGGGGGATAGTCCCAAATCATTCCTTGGAGCTGCTCGTACTCACAAGAGAGCTATAGGTAAACATTTGATCCAAGGGAGTCTGGTTTCTATTATCAATTTAGAGAGCTGTCGTTTAAGTGTTTGGTTCATTCTCTCAACCTTTCCCGATGATGGCGGGTGCCATGGAGTATGGAACTCCCAGGAAATTCTCAACCCTTTCATTACCTCCGTAACACTTTAGAGATAAAATGAGTTCCTTGGTCGGAATCTATATGGTTCACTAGCCCATATCGGGGAATTATGTCCTCCAATATTGTTTTAGACACCCCACTCGCAGTGGCAGTTGTTAGGGGGTATGCCTCAACCCGACCGGATAAATGATCTACTATGACCAGCATATATTTTAGTCTTCCTACTCTGGGTAGTTCAGTATAATCTACTTGTATACTCTGGAAGGGTCTCAATCCTGGGGTCTCTTCCTCCCGGGGTCTGTTTTCTCAAGACTTTCTTATTTACGTTTCTGCATATTATACATCCCTCACATATTTGTTTAGCAATTGTATATATTCCTTTACATCCATGTTCCCTAAGAACTAAATCACACATTGCTTGTAGTCCCCAATGGCTGCCTTGGTGTAGGACGGCCATAATCTCTCGCATCATCATTTTGTTTAACATTTCCCTTCCATCAGGTAACCTCCAATGCCCATCTGCTGTTTTTGCAGCCCCTAAATCTCTCAATTCTTTTTCTTCTCTTTCAGTGAATATAGGAGCTTCCCTAGGACCTGGGACAGTAGGTATTAGGGAATGAATCACCATTTCTTGTGGGTTCAGGGCGGCTTCCCTAGCCACTTCGTCGGCTAATCTATTTCCCTTAACTTCTGGTTCATTTCCTTTCTGATGACCATTTACATGCACTACCGCTATTTCTCAGGGGAGTAATAAGGATTCCAAGACCCGTTTAATCAACTCCTCATGTACTAATTCCTTCCCCCGGCTATTGATCAGTCCTCTTTCCTGCCATATCTTTCCGAAAGTGCCAACACCAAATGCATATTTAGAATCAGTGTATACTGTACCCTCTTTATTTTTTAATGCCCTAAGGGCTCTTTCCAAGAGTTCGCAGGTCTGAGCTGACCACCCATTTGGCCACCTTCCTGCCTCCACCACACTACCTTTTGTCCCATCTACAACTGCATACCCATTATGTCTTTTTCCTTCAGTCACCCGGGATGATCCGTCTATAAAAAGTCTAGCCCCTGCATGAAGTGGAACATCTCTCAGGTCCATGTGGACCTTAGTTTGGTATTCTATAATGTCAAGGTAATCGTGCCCTGGATTCTGAGGAGAGTCTCCTTCCCCTTTCCAAAGAAAGGCAGCTGGATTTAAACAATTGTCCGTGACCAACACTAGATCATCCTTTTCTATTAATATTGCCTCATATTTCAGAATCCGCGAGTCTGTCAACTATCGCCCAGCTTTTTGGTTTAGGATCGTTCTCACTTGGTGTGGGGTGCTTACTATTAGGGCTCCCCCAAATGTAAGCTTTCTGCTTTCCTCCACCAACAGTGCAGTGGCAGCCACAGCCTGCACACACTCAGGCCATCCCCAGGATACTGGATCCAATATCTTTGAAAGATGTGCTACTGGCTGTTTCATTCCTCCCCACCTCTGGGTTAATACTCCCAAAGCCGCTCCCTTATCTACAGTAGCAAAGAGGTGGAAAGGTTTATCTAGAGAAGGTAAGGCTAACACGGGGGCATGGATCAGATCTCTTTTGAGTTCCTCAACTAGTTCTTTTTCCTCATCATCCCAACTTAGACATTTTGGTTCCTCCTCTAACAGTTTGAGATATAATTTCTTAGTCTTCTGAGATTAGGAATCAATCCACAATCTGCAATATCCCGTTAGACCCAAAGATTTACGTAACTCCCATTTAGTCCTGGGCAGCGGCACCCCCACTATTCCCTCTATCCGTTCCGGGCTTATCTTTCGCTTTCCCTCACTAACTAAATGTCCCAAGTATTTCACTTCTTGCTCCACATATTGCAGTTTGTTTTTAGACACCCTCAGTCCTTGCTGGCCCAGGAAATTCAATAATTTGTTAGTGGCTTCTACTACTCTTTCTCTTCTTTTTCCTGTTACTAAGAGGTCGTCTACATACTGCAACAGGGTAGTCCCCTTGGGGCTGCTAAGTTTCTCCAATATTTGTTCTAACATCTGTCCAAATAAATTCGGGGATTCCGTAAACCCCTGGGGGAGCACAGTCCACCAGTATTGCTGTTTCCGTCCTGTCTTGGGGTCTTCCCATTCAAAGGAGAACAAATTCCTACTTTCCTCCGCCAAGGGTCAAGCCCAAAAGGTATCCTTTAAATCTATCACACTAAACCATTTGTGGTCATGAGGGATCTTACTGAATAACGTATAGGGGTTTGGCACCACTGGGTGCCTGATCTGTACTATTCGATTTAATGTTCTCAAATCCTGCACCAATCGATAAGTTCCATCAGATTTCCGCACTGGTACAATTGGGGTATTATAAGGAGACATCCATGGCTCCAACAATCCATCTCTAATCAGTCCCTCAATTACTGGCTGCAGTCTTCGTTTACCTTCTATGGAAATGGGATATTGTTGCTCACAGACAACGTCCCCTTTCCTTTTTAAACTTATTAAAAGGGGAGGGATCTGTAGTTTTCCACGATTCCCTTCTCTAGCCCATACAATAGGGTCTATCTCTCTCTCTCCACATCCTCTGTCAACATTGCCATTTGTACAACTAATTCTTTTTCCTGAATTCCAATCTAAGAGGATAATTAAGTCTCCCTCTAGTAAGTTACTTCCTATATCAGGGATATACAGCAGTTCCCCTGTGACCCTATCCTTAGGACCTTCTATCATCATAGGTTCAAATACTGGAACAGTAAATCCTTCTCCTTTTACCCCCGAAATAGTAATTGACCGTGTCAACATTCTACTTTCTTCGGTTTAAAATTCAGTGCTGACCGTGCTTCCCCCGTATCTACTAGGAAGACTACCTACCACAGGGTCCCACCTTCAGGTTTATCAAGGGTTCCTGGTGGGCCCCCGAGGGCAGGAACCCCTGACACCCCTATTCTTCATCAAAATTTATAAGCGGAATTGCCCTTTCTTCCCGCTTAAAATGCCCTATCTTTCCACAATAATAACATCCTGCCTGTGGAGACCTCCATCTCTGCCCCTGTCACTCGAACCCTCTATCAAATGCTCCCCCTTGTCCTTTCCCTCTCCCTCTCTGTCCGACATGCTGCCACCCGCCGCTCCGGTTGCTCAATATTGGTTCCATTCTTTTCTTAGCCACCTCATCAACCGTAGCTACCATCATTTTCACCTTCTGTTTTTGTCTCTCATCCTCTTTCTTTACAAACACTTTCTGTGCCTCTCTTAACAATTCATCTACTGGTTTTTCGCTCCACCCTTCTATCTTCTATATCTTTCTCTGTATGTCTGGCCATGCCTTTGTCACAAAATGTACTTTCAAAAGACCCGGTGCCACTGGGTCCTCAGGGTTCATTCCAGAATATTTCCACATTGAGTCTCTTAATCTTTGCAAGAAAGCTGAGAGAGTCTCATCTTTCTCCTGTCTAACTTCAAAGGCTTTAGTCAAATTCTGTGACTTCGGAACTGCCTCTCTTATTCCTTTTAGAATCAGGTCTTTCAATTCCCTCATTTCTTCTCTATGCTCCGGGTTTTGATTTTCCCACTGGGGGTCTCTGAGGGGAAACTTCACCTCTCCCTGTCCAGCATCCCCATCTCCAATCGAGTGTTCCCTGTCCCATACTTTAATGGCTGCTCTTCCTGTAAGTCCCCTTTCTTCCCCAGTAAATAGTATATTCAAAATAGACATTAACTCAGCCCACGTATACAGACTGGGCCCCAAAAATTAATCAATTTGTTCAGACAACCCCACCGGATCCTCAACCAGGACCTTCATCTCTTTTTTAAATGTTCTGACCTCCCCATTGGTGAGGGGGGCACTTACAAACCCAATCTCTTTGTCCCTTATTGGTACCTCCCGAAGGGGATAAGTCGTTAAGTTCTTCCCTTTTTTTTTGTTTTTCCCCCCTAGGCTTTGGTTTAGATCCTCCGGAGGCCTCCTCTACATCTACTGTAGCTTTCCTTTCTTTTGCTGAGGATTGAGGGTCAGGAACAACAACATCCCCGTCCAACGCCCTCTCGTCCTCCTCTTGTGAGTCATCTGTTCCCTGTGCCTGTCTGTCTGTCTCTCCTCCTCCCCCATTTTCACCTAACCTGATTTTATGGTACGGGGAGGGGGGGGGGGGGGCAAACAGCCAAGAGGATCCCAGGGACTGGGTGGGGCAGAGGGGGAATCCCTTGTCTTTACTCCCATCGTTCCCAAACTGCCATTCCAACAGGACACATAGTGCTCCTCCTCTTGACTAAAAGGTTGTTTTTTATTCATATACAAATCTAAATACTGACAGACCCAATCCTCGTCCGAACCATACTTTGGCCAGAAGACAGCTGGACGAAGGATTGGTTCTTTGGTCCATACTAAACAACAATATTTAATCATTTTCTTTTTATCTTTTGCCCTTGTACAAGTATTGCTTGTCCATTCCCGCAACATCCTCCCCAACGGACTTTCAGGAGGAATGTTACCAGGACTTTTTCTTCTTCCTTTACTCCGTGACAGCTACTCTGCCTACCCCTATTTCCCGGGGCCCTCGCCAGTCCCTCAGCGATTAAATACCCCTTTTCTTGCAACCAAGGCAGTACTTAAAAGTCGTGTTTCTTACCTTGGTCTGTGCTCAGCGTTGCCTGGCCCCTTTTTGCCGTATTTACTATCGACCTCCTATCACTGTCTGATTCAGATGTCTCTCTTAGGGATCAGTACCAGTCACCCAAGGGAGCAGACCAAACCGGGACATGAGACCGCTCCTCAGTTGGGAATGGGATGCGTCTTCCCAGTGTCCAAGGCCAGCCACTCCCCCCGGCGATGGAAGAACATCCCGGACAAGCCCCCAACTGTGAGAAACAAAGCTCACACACTTCAATAATTACATTCCGAGACAAAATCTGAATCAGTGGTGTCCTTTATTTTACTCTTGCAAGAAGGTGTGATGTCCATTGTTCACAAGGCAAGGGACACACACACTAAATTCAATTAATACATGATATTTATATAATTTGTTTTTTTTTCATTGCTCCTCCCCTGTTTACATCTTGCACTTCCCTAAGACCGGCACCCATTATTCCTGTTTATCTCTTGCCTTATCCAGCTTTGTCTGTGACAAAATGCTTATTTCTGGCCTCACAAGGCCGTTTGACCTCATCCCGCTGTGGTTCATTGTTAGGTATATTCTTTCTTCATCATTATCTACTCCCTCCATCTGTACCTTCCCCTACCATAATGATCCTTATGACCCTTTTAATTGGGGTTTGTTCCTGTGTTTCTGTAAAAGTGGGAAACAGATGTTTATACCTACTGTTTGTATAGGTGTATCTAGCTTCACTTCCTCCCCTCACAGCATCTTATCTATTCGCCTGTAATATCTACCATTGTTTTGCAGTCACGTTTCATTCTTGCATACAATTTTAGCTAATACAAAAACAATTATGTATTTCCTCCACATAGTTTCCATTCTTGTTGACTCAACCCTTGGCTGAAACAATTACACACTGGTGTGAGTTCATTTACTTTGTATAAGTAATTATAATTGCAGAAGTAACACTACTTTACCTATATCCCACAATGCTGAGCTACAATTTAGACAGATGACAAAAATGTCCAGTCAAAGAGGTGGGTCCCAAACTGAGGTAGAGAAACAAACTTTATAGGTGGAACTCTAAATCTTAGAGTGCAGCAGTTGACTATGTTGACATTAAGTTGGAACAATTGCAATCAGGGATGCGGAGGCCAAAATCAGAGAGGCACAAATATTTCAGGTTTGGAGAATTCAAGGAGATGAGGTGGGGAGAGTCATGGTCTTGTATGGATTTAACAAGGATGTTAAGTAAAGTTGAGCGATTCAAGAGCCAGGAGTAACTGCAGGTCAACAAGCACAGGGGTGATAAGTGAATGGGAATTAAAAAATGGAGCCAGAATAAAATGGAAGGGAGGGAGAGACAGCAGGAAACTACAGGCCAGTTAGCATAGGGAAGATATTAGAAATGATTATCAAATATATTGCATTTTAGTACAACAAATAAGGATAGGGCCTAAACAATTGACCTTGGGCAGTGTTGCAGAACAGAGGGACCTAGGGGTTCAGGTGTATAATTCTTTGAAGCTTATATCAAATATAGACAAGGTGGTTAAAAAGGCATTTAGCATGTTGCCTTCACTGCTTAGTCCTTTGAGTATAGGAGTTGGGAGGTCATGTTGAACTTGGACAGGACATTGGTGAGGCCTCTTCCAGAGTATCATGTCAAGTTCTGGTCGCCCAGTTATAGAAAGGATATTATTAAGCTGGACTGGGTCCTGAAGAGATTCACCAGGATATTACTGGGAGGTTTGAGTTATAAAGAAAGGCTGGAAATGCTGGGACTTTTTTTCACTGGAACTTAGGAGGTTGAGAGGCAACATTCTAGAAATTTATAAAATAATGAGGGGTATAGATAGGGTTAATGGTAGTTGTCTTTTCCCTAGAATGAGGGATTTCCAGATGAGGGGGCACATTTTTAAGGTGAGAGGAGATAGATTTTAAAAAGACATTAGAAGCAAATTTTTTACGTAGAGTCTGGTTCATGTGTGGAACGAACATCCTGAGGAAGTGGTGGATGCGAGTACAATTACAATATTTAAAAAAACATTTGGATGAGTACATGAGTAGGAAGGATTTGGAGGGATATGGGCCAGGTGCAGACAGGTGGGACTAGTTTAGTTTGGGATCATGTTCGGCTTGGACCGGTTGGACCGAAGGGTCTGTTTCTGTGCTGTTTGACTGTATGACTCTATGCCATGAAAGCACACCACTGAGAAAAGTTCAAGGTAATCAGGGAGAGTCAAGAGTTTTGATAAGGAAACATGAAAGGTAAATCATTTGTAACCAATTTGTGGAGTTCTTTGAGGAAAGAAATGTTCTGTGGATAAGGGGAAACTGATGAACGTACCATACTTAGATTGCCCGCCAGCATTTGATAAGCTGTCATAAAGTTTATTCCAGAAAATCGAAGCTCATAGTGGAGGAGCAATGACAGAAGATTGGCTAGCTAACAGGAAGCAGAAAGGAGGCATAAATGAGCATAAGAATGTACTGAAAGGCAGAAAGAAGACATAAGAATGTGACAGACGAATACAGATAGGATAAGTGTGTGGCAAAGATCTGGCAAGTTGAGTGTAATGTGAAAGAAGGAGAATTTATCCATTTTGTAAGGAAGAATAAAAAGTAAGAAAATTATCTGCATGGGTGAGAGATTATAGAACTCTGTGATTCAGAGAGATTCAGTTGTCTGAGTGCATGAGTTGCAAAAGGATGGTATGGAGATACAACACATAATTAGGAAGGTGAAGAGAATGTTCTCACTTATTGTGAGGAAAACTGAATACAAAAATAGGGAGATAAGTGATTAGATTACTTACAGAGTGGAAACAGGCCCTTCGGCCCAACAAGTCCACACTGCCCCGCCGAAGCGCAACCCACCCATACCCCTACATTTACCCCTTACCTAACACTGCGGGCAATTTAGATTGGCCAATTCACCTGCAAAGCATTGGTAAGATCATATCAGCAGTACTGTGTACAATATTGATCTTGGCAAGTTTTGAGAAGATTTGTAGCTTAGATTGAGGTTCTGGTTGTGGGTTTGCTCGCTGAGCTGGAAGGTTCATTTCCAGACGTTTTGTCACCCTACTAGGTAACATCTTCAGTGGGCCATTGGGCAAAGCACTGCTGATGATTTCTGCTTTTTATTTAAATGTTTGGGTTTCTTTGGGTTGGTGTTGTCATTTCATGTGGTGATGTCATTTCCTGTTCTTTTTCTCAGGGGGTGGTAGATGGGGGTCTAACTCGATGTGTTGATAGAGTTTGTTGATAGAGTTCCGGTTGGAATGCCATCGTCTTAGGATCAAGCCAAACAGAGACACGCACAAGAATTCCTAGAAGCATGGTATTTCAACAGGAACTCTATCAACAAACACATCGAGTTAGACCCCCATCTACCACTCCCTGAGAAAAAGAACAGGAAATAACATCACAACAGGAAATGACATCGCCACAGGAAATGATATCACCAACCCAGCAGTAGTGCTTCACCCGGAGGCCCACTGAAGGTGTTACCTTGTAGCGTGACGAAATGTCTGGAAATGAACCTTCCAGCTCAGCAAGCAAACCTACATCCACAATATTGATCTATTTATTGAAGGGAGGATATAAATACATCAGAAGCAACTCAGAATAGATTTACTCAAACAATATGAGGAAAGATTATGAGTAAAGATTAGACAGGTTACGCTAGTATCTGCTGGGGTTTAAAAGATTAAGAGGTGATTTATTGACATGTACAAGATCCTGAAGAGTCTGGACAGGGTGAATGAACATAAAACATTGAACATTACAGGGTAGTATGGGCCCTTCGGCCCTTGATGTTGTGTCAACCTTTGAAAACAATTGGAAGCTCCTTTCACCAACACTACTCCATTATAATCCATATGTGTATCTAATGGATATTTAAATGCCCTTAAAGTTGGCAAGGTAAAAACAATGACTGCAGATGCTGGAAACCAGATTTTGGATTAGTGGTGCTGGAAGAGCACAGCAGTTCAGGCAGCATCCAAGGAGCAGCAAAATCAACATTTCAGGCAAACACCCTTCATCAGGAATAAAGCGTGGAGAGATAAGCTAGAGGAGGGTGGGGGTGGGGAGAAAGTAGCATAGAATACAATAGGTGAGTGGGGGAGGGGATGATGGTGATAGGTCAGGGAGGAGGGTGGAGTGGATAGGTGGAAATGAAGATAGGCAGGTAGGACAAGTCATGGGGACAGTGCTGAGCTGGAAGTTTGGAACTAGGGTGAGGTGGGGGAAGGGGAAATGAGGAAACTGTTGAAGTCCACATTGATGCCCTGGGGTTGAAGTGTTCCGAGGCGGAAGATGAGGCGTTCTTCCTTCAGGCGTCTGGTGGTGAGGGAGCGGTGGTGAAGGAGGCCCAGGACCTCCATGTCCTCGGCAGAGTGGGAGGGGGAGTTGAAATGTTGGGCCACAGGGCGGTGTGGTTGATTGGTGCGGGTGTCCCAGAAATGTTCCCTAAAGCGCTCTGCTAGGAGGCGTCCAGTCTCCCCAATGTAGAGGAGACCGCATCGGGAGCAACAGATGCAATAAATGATATTAGTGGATGTGCAGGTAAAACTTTGATGGATGTGGAAGGCTCCTTTAGGGCCTTGGATGGAGGTGAGGGAGGAGGTGTGGGCGCAGGTTTTGCAGTTCCTGTGGTGGCAGGGGAAGGTGCCAGGATGGGTGGGTGGGTTGTAGGGGGGCGTGGACCTGACCAGGTAGTCACGGAGGGAACGGTCTTTGCGGAAGGTGGAAAGGGGTGGGGAGGGAAATATATCCCTGGTGGTGGGGTCTTTTTGGAGGTGGCGGAAATGTCGGCGGATGATTTGGTTTATGCGAAGATTGGTAGGGTGGAAGGTGTCCTTGTTACGGTTGGAGGGGTGGGGTCTGAAGGCGGAGGTGCAGGATATGGACAAGATGCATTGGAAGGCATCTTTAACCACGTGGGAAGGGAAATTGCGGTCTCTAAAGAAGGAGGCCATCTGGTGTGTTCTGTGGTGGAACTGGTCCTCCTGGGAGCAGATACGGCGGAGGCGGAGGAATTAGGAATATGGGATGGCATTTTTGCAAGAGGTCGGGTGGGAAGAGATGTAATCCAGGTAGCTGTGGGAGTCGGTGGGTTTGTAAAAAGTGTCAGTGTCAAGTCGGTCATCATTAATGGAGATGGAGAGGTCCAGGAAGGGGAGGGAGGTGTCAGAGATGGTCCAGGTAAATTTAAGGTCAGGGTGGAATGTGTTGGTGAAGTTGATGAATTGCTCACCCTCCTCGTGGGAGCATGACGTGGCGCCAATGCAGTCATCAATGTAGCGGAGGAAGAGGTGGGGAGTGGTGCCGGTGTAATTACGGAAGATCGACTGTTCTATGTAGCCAACAAAGAGACAGGCATAGCTCGGGCCCATACGTGTGCCCATGGCTACCCCTTTGGTCTGGAGGAAGTGGGAGGATTCGAAGGAGAAATTGTTAAGGGTGAGGACCAGTTCGGCCAAATGAATGAGAGGGTCGGTGGAAGGGTACTGTTGGGGACGTCGGGAGAGGATAAAACGGAGGGCTTGGAGGCCCTGGTCATGGCGGATGGAGGTGTAGAGGGATTGGATATCCATGGTGAAGATGAGGCGTTGGGGGCCAGGGAAACGGAATTCTTGGAGGAGGTGGAGGGCGTGCGTGGTGTCTCGAATGTATGTGGGAAGTTCCTGGACTGGGGGGATAGGACAGTGTTGAGTTAGGTAGAGATGAGTTCAGTGGGGCAGGAGCATGCTGAGACAATGGGTCGGCCAGGGTGGTCAAGCTTGTGGATCTTGGGAAGGAGGTAGAACCGGGCAGTGCGGGGTTCCCGAACTATGAGGTTGGAAGCTGTGGGTGGGAGGTCTCCTGAGGTGATGAGGTTCTGTATGGAGTGGGAGATGATGGTTTGGAGGGTGGGGTCAAGGTCGAGAGGGCGGTAGGAAGAGGTGTCCTCGAGTTGGCGTTTGGCTTCAGTGGTGTAGAGGTCAGTGCGCCAGACTACCACTTTATCTGCTGGCTTGATGGTGAGGTTGCGATTGAGCAGAGGGATTGGAGGGCTGCGCGTTGTGAGGGTGAGAGGTTGGAGTAGGGGAGGAGGGTAGACAGGTTGAGGTGGTTAATGTCCCAGCGGCAGTTGGAAATGAAGAGGTCAAGGGCGGGTAATAGGCCAGCGCGGGGTGTCCTGGTGGATGCAGTGTGTTGGAGGTGGGCGAAGGGCTCCTCGGAAGGTGGGCAGGAGTCCTGATTGTGAAAGTAAGCTCGGAGGCAGAGGTGGCGGAAGAAGTGTTCGACGTCATGGCATGTATTAAATTCATTGATGCGTGGACGGAGGGGGATGAAGGTGAGTCCTTTGCTGAGGACTGACCGTTCATCCTCAGTGAGGGGGAGGTCTGGAGGGATGGTGTAAACTCGGCAGGGCTGGGAGCTGGGATCTGGTGTGGGTGTGGAGCTGGGAGTGGGGGCAGAGCCAGTAACTGGAGTGGGTGTGATGGTGGGGGGAATGGGGGTGGAGTCATGTGCAGGGGTGGTGTTCCCCTCAGGGTTCTGTGGGCCGGAAATGGTGACAGTGGGATCTGTGGGGTGCGTGTCAGCAGAATGCAGGTGAGTGGTGTTGGTGGGGGCGGAAGTGGTGGCAGACATGGCAGTAGGGGTGGCGGAAGTCATTGAGCGTGTGACATCAGCGATGATGTGAGGGGTGGAAGTGATGTTACATGTGATGTATGAGGAATTGTGAGAGGTGGAAGTGGTTGTGGGAGTGGCCATGATGGGGGCGGTAGTGACATCATCAATCAGCGTGGGGGTGGCAGCTGCACCAGCCGCATGGCTAATGGAGTCCAAGTAGTTCCAGAGGCTGGGGGAATCTTCTGGAATGTTTGAGGAGCGCTGGTTATGGAGGTGGGTAGATAAAAGTTTGTTGCACTTACAGTTTTTGATGTTTGAGATGGAGTTGAAATACTGTTTGTTGAGAGTATGAATTCTCTTGAGGATGTAGTACAGAGTGGGTCCTTTGCAATTCTGAGAGAGTGTGGCAGTCTACTACTGTTGCAGGCAGGGCATTCCACTCTCCTATTACTGTCTGAGTGAAGAAACTACCTCTGACATCTGTCCTATATCTATCACCCCTCAATTTAAAGCTTTGTCCCCTCGTGCTAGCCATCACCATCTGAGGAAAAAGGCTCTCACTGTCCACCCTATCTAACCCTCTGAGTATCTTGTATGTCTCTATTAAGTCACCTCTCAACCTTCTTCTCTCTAAAGAAAATAGCCTCAAGTCCCTTAGACTTTCCTGATAAAACCTTCCCTCCATACCAACATCCTAGTAAATCAACTCTGAACCCTTTCCAGAGCTTCCACATCCTTCCTATAATGCGGTGACCAGAACTGTATGCAATACTTCAAATGCAGCCGCACCTGAGTTTTGTACAGCTGCAGCAGGACCTCATGGCTCTGAAACTCAATCGCTTTTCCAATAAAAGCCAACACACCGTATGCCTTCTTAATAACCCAATCAACCTGGGTGGCAAATTTCAGAGATCTATGTACATGGATATCAAGATCTTTCTGCTCATCCACACTACCAAGAATCTTACCATTAACCAAGTATTCTGTATTTCTGTTACTCCTTCCAAAGTGAATCACCTTACTCTTTTTCTCATTGAACTCCATTTGCCACCACTCAACCCAGCTTTGCAGCTTATCTATGTCCCTCTAACCTGCACTGTTCACAACTCCACCAACCTTAGTGTCATCCGCAAATTTACTAACCCATCCTTCTATGCCCTCATCCAGGTCATTCATAAAAATGACAAACAGCAGTGGCCCTAAAACAGATCCTTGCGGTACACTACGAGTAACTGAACTCCAGGACGAACATTTCCCTCAACCACCAGCTTCTGTCTTCTTCAGCTCGGTAAAAACAAGGAGTGCAGATGCTGGAAACCAGATTCTAGATTAGAATGGTGCTGGAAAGCACAGCAGTTCAGGCAGCATCCGAGGAGCAGGAAAATCGACAAAAGCCCTTCATCAGGAATAGAGCTTGCTTCAGCAAGCCAATTGCTGATCCAAACCACTAAATGACCCTCAATCCCATGCCTCTGTACTTTTTGCAATAGCCTACCGTGGGGAACCTTATCAAATGCCTTACTGAAATTCAAATACACCACATCAACCACTTTACCCTAATCCACCTGTTCTGTAATCTTCTCAAAAGAACTCAATAAGGTTTGTGAGGCATGACCTACCCATCACAAAACCATGTTGACTATCCCAATCAACTTATTCCTATCTAGATGAATTTCAATCCTACAAAACACTTTACCCATAACCGAAGAAAGGCTCACAGGTGTAAAATTTCCAGGGTTGTCTCGACTCACCTTTTTGAACAAGGAACAACACTTGCTATCCATCAGTCTTCTGGCACTATTCCTGTAGACAATGGTGACACAAAGATTAAAGCCAAAGGCTCGGCAATCTCCACCCCAGCTTCCCAGAGAATCCTAGGATAAATCCCATCCAGTCCAGGAGGCTTAGCTATTTTTACACTCTCCAGAATTGCTAACATCTCCTCCTTGTGAACCTCACTCCCATCTAGTCTAATAGCCTGTATCTCAGTATTATCCTCAACCAAATTGTCTTTTTCTAGTATGAATACTGACAAAAAGTATTCATTTTGTTGCTTCCCCTATCTCCTCTGACTCTACGCACAACTCCCCACTACTATGCTTGATTGGCGCTAATCTTAGTCGAGAGTTGAAAAGTGTGGTGCTAGAAAAACACAGCAGGCCAGGCAGCATCCGAGGAGTAGGAGAATCGATGTTTCGGGCATAAGCCCTTCTTCAAGAATGAGGCTGGTGTGCCAAGTGGGCTGAGATAAAACATAGGATAGTGGGGGAAATTTGGGGGAGGGGCGCTGGGAATACAATAGGTGGAAGGAGGTGAGGGTGAGGGGGTGGGGGCATACAGCATCTGCAGTCCTCACTTTCTCCTAGCTAATCTTAGTCTAGTCATTCTTTTATTCCTGATATAGCTATAGAAAGTGTTAGGGTTTTCCTCGATTCTATCCGCCAATGACTTCTCATATCCCTCCCTGGCTCTTCTTAGCTCTCTCTTTAGGTCTTTCCTAACTAACTTATAACTCTCAAGTGCCCTAACTGAGCCATCACATCTCATCCTAACATAACCCTTCTTCCTCTTGAAGAGAGATTCTCTTTAGTACACCTCAGCTCCCTCACTCAACCACTTCCTCCCTGCCTAACAGGTACATACTTATCAAGGACACAGTAGCTGTTCCTTGAACAAGCTCCACATCTCAATTGTGTCCGTTCCCTGCAGTTTCCTTCCCTATCCTATGCATCCTAAATCTTGCCTAATCGCATCATAATTGCCTTTCCCCCAGCAATAATTCTTGTCCTGCGGTATATACCTATCCCTTTCCATTGCTAAAGTAAACGTAATCAAATTGTGATCATAATCACCAAAGTGCTCACCTAGCTCCAAATCTAACACCTGGATGGGTTCATTCCCCAGTACCAAATACAATGTGGCCTCATCTTTTGTTGGTGTATCTACATACTGTGTCAGAAAACCCTCCTGCACACATTGGACAAAAACTGACCCATCTAAAGTATTTGAACTATAGTGTTTCCAGTCGATATTTGGAAAGTTAAAGTCCCCCATAACAACTACCCTGTTACTTTCGCTCTTATTCAGAATCATCCTTGCCTTTCCTCTACATCTCTGGAACTTTTCAGAGGCCTAGAGAAAAATCCCAACTTGGTGACCTCTCCTTTCTGGTTTCTAAGCTCAGCCATACTGCCTCAGTAGATGAGTCCTCATCAAATGTCCTTTCTTCCACCATAATACTGTCCTTGACTAACAATGCCACACCTACCCCTCTTTTACCAAACACCTTGATCTTACTGAAACATCTAAACATCAGGACATGCAACAACCATTCCTGTCCCTGCTCTATCCACGTCTCCAAATTGGCCACAACATTGAAGTTCCATGTACCAACCCATGCTGCAAGTTCACCCATCTTATTCTGGATGCTCCTGGCATTGAAGTAGACACACTTCAAACCACCTTCCTGCCTGCTGGTACACTCTTGCGACCTTGAAACCATATTTCTGACCTCACTACTCTCAACCTCCTGTACACTGGAGCTACAATTCAGGTTCACATCCCCCCGGTGAATTAGTTTAAACCCTCCCAAAGAGCATTTGCAAATTTCCCTCCCCACCCCCCCAAGATATTGGTAGCCCTCTGGTTCAGGTGTAGACCATCCTGTTTGTAAGAGTCCCACTTACTCCAGAATGAGTTCCAATTGTCCAGATCATAGAATCATAGAATCCGTACAGTTGGAAACAGGTCCTTCAGTCCAACAAGACCACACCAACCCTCCGAAGAGACCCATTCCCCAATCCTATTACTCTACATTTTTCCTGACTAATACACCTAACCTACACATCCCTGAACACTATGGGCAATCTAGCATGGCCAAGTCACCTAACCTGCATACCTTTGGACTGTGGGTGGAAACCAGAGCACCTAGAGGAAAGCCACGCACACACAAGGAGAATGTGCAAACTCTACACAGATAATCGCCTGAGGATGGAATCAAACCTGGGTCCCTGGAGGTGTGAGCCAGCAGTGCTAACCCATATCCAAATCCCTCCCTCCTGCACAATCCCTGTAGCCACGTGTTCAACTCCTCTCTCTCCCCATTCCTCACCTCGATAGCACGTGGCACGAGTAACAAAACAGAGAGAACAACTCTGTTTTTTCTAGCTCTCAGCCTCCACCCCACCTTCCTGAATTTCTGCCTTAAATTTCTGCCTATGTGGACCAGGACTTGGGGCTGCTTCTTCTCCCCGTTAAGGATCCCAAAAACATGATCCAAAACATCACGAACCCTGGCACCTGTGAGGCAACACACCAACCGTGAGTCTCTCTCGTTCCCACAGAATATCCTATCTGTCCCCCTAACTATGGAGTCCCCAATGACTCATGCTCTGCTCCTCTTCCCCCTTCCCTTCTGAGCAATAGGGACAGACTCTGCGCAAGAGACCTGTACCCCATGGCTTTCCCCGGTAAGTCATTTCCTCCCCAACAGTATCCAAAATGGTGTACTTGTTATTGAGGGGAATGGCCTCAGGGGATCCCTGCATTCTCTTAGGAGAGAACATTTCATTTGTAGGAAAATTTATAACTAGGTGTCACAATTTTAAATTAAGAGGTTGCCCATTGTAAATGTAAAACCAATGCTCTGTTGAGTGGATGTAAAAGATCATCTGGTGCTATTGTGAAGAACAGATGAGTCATCCCAGATATCCTCACCATTGTTTAGACTTCACTCAATGACACAAGAAAGATTCCTGGTCATGGTCACATTGCTGTATGTAGGAATCTCCCATGTGCAAATTACTTACAATGTTTCCTACAACAAAGATTACACATCGAAAGTATTTAATTGGCTGTGAAGCAGTTCAGGATATCCAGTGGTTGTGAAAAGCATTACTTAAGAGTAAAACATTATTTTTCTTTTTCTTCCAAAGTAACTCATAGCTGCACGTCTGAGCTCACTATGCAGCAATTGGTGACGATGTTTCCTATGTTGCCATGGTGACTATTCTTCAACAGTTATGGTTATGAAATGCTTGGGACATCTCGTTGTTGTGAATACTGTTATCTCAAACCAACTTTAGCCTAATCCCATGTCTTAAATTATAGACAAACTATTTTTATCCAGATCTCCTTTATTTATTTGTTTAACCATCACCCTCCAGTTCCATAATCTTGCACCTTTCTTCTAATTATTATAAAGTATACACTTTTTAATTGTCTTTTTATATATATAATTATTGAAAACTTTTCACTCTTCTACAAAAAATCCTGAAAGTTATAAAAGTACAGAAGCACAGAAAAGTAGAAATAATATCACATTATCCTATTACAGTAACATTAACAATAAACTGCCTATTACTCTTCAATATATAATCATCTCATATTTACTTAACCCAAATTAGAATAAACTCAAATTAAATAAAATAGTATTAAATTACAATCCACTAAATTTAAATTATATTACATTACACTACATTACATTACACTGCTCACTGCACCTCCACTGAAGCTCTCGTCCATGGGTGCAACGGTTATTATACCCATATTTTTATTGTCTTTAATGAATAAACATACTCTTATGGCTTTCAAAATTATGATTCTAAAGAACATTATCAAAACTACTATCAGGGAAATGGTAATTTACATACTTCAATTTTGACAATGACAGACAACAAAATTTCACATTTATACAGTACTTTTATGTAGAAAGTACCCCAAACCAGTTCATAGAGCTGTCAGTAACCCATCTGAGGGATAATTTCATCTCTCTCTGGCATTTCTTCTTTTCTTCTGTTTTTATCTTGTGAGTCTTAGTTTGTGTTGTCTCCTTTATTAGGATCAATAGAGACGTGATAAGCTTAACCCTTTGTTTAATATTGTCTCCTAATTATATGCTAAATGGTTCCTGCTTAAGCCCTTACATAGAAATATCTCTCAACAGACTACTGACGTGATCTTACATCATTGATGATCTAGACTGCCTACTTACATAGCTAACGTTAAGCTTTTAGACTTCATCCAAATAGCACACATTAATGAAATGGCATGTTGGTAAATTATAGGTGACCCAACTACAACTCTCGTACAAAAAAGTGTAATAAATAATTTGTCAGACAAAAGGGAGCAAAAGTCTCAAGTTTCCAATTAAAGTTTCAAACTCCAGTGCTCAGAACTCTTTCAAAATTTGGTTGCAGGCCAATTCCCCACAAGACCAAATTTATTTGAGCGAGACTTAGGAACAATGAGTTTCTAATAATGATTTTGTGTCTGTGAAGCTGAAGACTGTGGACTTGGGTCCTCCTCCAGATTTAAACATAAAATTCAAGGCTGATACTCCAGTGCAGTACTGAGAGAGTGCTGCATTGCAATGATGCCATTTATCTGATGAAATGTTAAACCAAGAATCTTCTTCCAACTCAAGTGGAGGTAAAGTCACCATAGTCTACTGGACCACAGAGCTACTTACTCATTAGAGAGAGAGAGATAACTAGTGGTGATTTAAACGAAGGGTCAGCACACCTCAAATGAGTGAGCAGTGGAGAAGGGGAGCCCTTCATGGTAACCTCAGTGGTGTCGGAACTGAACTCACACTATTGACATCATTCTGCATCGCAAACTAGTTGTCCAGCCAACTGAGTTCACGCGGATATAAAAGGACTCATTTTACTATTTTGATTTTGCCATCCTAATTGATAATTATCCATTGTTCAACATGCCAAAATATCTAATGAATATCACGTTGATGTTAGTGCAAGCTTGCAGTGTACAAACCAGCTGCTGTGTTTCCGACATGACAGTAGTGACTATCCTGTAAAAGTACTTCATTAGTAGTAAACATCTGAAACATTATTAGTGGTTATAATAATCGCAACATAACTACAAAGATTCTTAACCCACATTGTGAGCCTGTAGCCTACCCAGGTAAAACAAACTGTGATAAATGCACAGCAAATTTATTTTCAATTTGAAATGCAGAATAATAACACAAACCCAGCACAAAATGTCACACCAATGGGATAAATCTGCATAAAGAACCTGAAAAGAAAATGTGACAAAAAATTCCTCTTTGCCTTTTGTTTCCCTAAGTATTCTGTTCCAGGACAGACTACCCCAAAGATGCTGCTTCAAGTAAAAGTTCATTTCCTGATTTCATTTGAGTTAGGAATTCATCCAATTCATTTTTGTATGCTTCATTGAATAATGCATTTACTACACTCAATAACAGTTATTCATGCTTAAATTGTGTTACTGCACAAGTTTTGTGGTGTATCATTATGCCTCATGGCTCTGTTCTATCATTTCTAAACAAATACCAGTACACCCACTTTGACAGTTACTTTAGTTGTTTTAAATACTAGGATAATCCTTTCTCAATTTTTTTTCCATTGACAGCTAATTAAGTGTTTTTTGTGCCTCTCCTCACATTATAATTATACTTAGCATCATATATGTTGCCCGGTTTTTTTTATTTCTTTTTTCTTATCTTTTCACTGGGCACTTTTATGTAAAGCATTGCTCCTTCCATTGATGTACACGCATACACACCAACATTCTATGCTAGAACATGCTTCTGAGTCTGCACAACTGAGTTCTATTTTTACTTCCTTGTTGAATTGTTCATATTGAATTTAGTGGAGCTGGAGGTTTTAAAAGGATATTATTCCATACTGTCAAAATCTGATTCAGAACATCCAAATACATTTTTTAACTTCACTCACATATATTTAAAGTAAATAAGATGATTCAAATTTTATAGATTTCAGTGACCTCTGTGCATAGACACCCACATACTTTCACTCTTTAAAGCTCCTGCTCTCAACTTAAAGAGAATATTCTGATTTGTGTTTCACAGATCCAAAGAGAAATACTACACACTTTCATACATTTGACTTCTATCTATCTGTTATAACATTGCCTGCTCACATGGTCTATGTCTGTTTCTAACTTCCTGCACCCATCTAGACAACATCTCTGCCTCCTAAATTAGTATCATCTGCAAAAGTGAAATAACTACACAGAGGATGGTATCCCATCACTAAGTTACCCTTTATTGACATGTACACAATACACTGGCTGTGACCTTTCTGAATCCCCTGTTTATATCCGTCAGTCAAGACTCCCTGATTGGCCCAGGTTAACAACCCCAATCAAGAATCTCATAGTTAATAAGATCTACCTGGTTCCAATCACTACACGTGGTATCAAACTTTTTATTCCTTTACTGAAATCATTAATTTATATACTGAAAAGTTGAGGCCTCGCCAATTGTACCCTATTGCCAATCAGAGAATGTTTCCATTATCCCATCTCCTCCTTCCCAATCAACTCAGGCCACAAAGCTTGCATTTTTGCTCTTGTATCCTTGCAGAACCTTATGAAATTCCTTCTGGAGGTCCATATGAATATCATCCAGACATTCCCCCATCCATGTTTTAATAACCTCCCCAATAATTGACATAGATTAATCAGACATTGTTGTGACATGGTTTGTCCTAAAATTCTATCAATTATTACAGTCTGAACAAGATATGATATCACCTGATGATATAATTGTACTCAATCTGCAAATAGCAGGACCAAGGGTAAGATATGTTTGTAACGGGTCTCCTAGCCTAAACTAGATATACCGTTATTTTCAAATAAATAACTCATCCTATTGATTTATTGTCCATGTGGTGTGAGTTTTTAAATTTTTGTCAAATAGATAAGAACGTAGCAGCTTGGTTTTTGATGATTTGACTGCGAAGATTCAAGTCTCAAGCCTTCACATGTAGAAACAGAAATAAAGAACTGATGTGACCGTGAAATAGTTATGGGGCCTCAGCATATCTCAGCAGGTTTATAGGAATCCTACATTCTGCACCCTTCTTTTGCTGCACATTCACACGTTGCAGTCAGCAGGCACTGAATCACAGTAAGATTCCATAAATTTGAGAAAATGTAATGTAAAATTTTAACTGCTGTGAAAGATCAGACCTTACAAAAGCAGATTTCTTTTCCTTGCATTACAGGCATTACATTTAAACATTGCAGGCTGGGCTTAGCAGAATTTATTCTGTAACAGCTTCCTAACAGCCACAAGTATCTTTTTTTAAAAAAAAACATTTTTCTGTCTTATTTCACTTCTGAAGTCTACAGTGCAAATGCATTGTAGTTGTGGTTGGGGGTACTTAGAATGAACCTAGGAAAATCCAAGCCCACCATTGCAGTCAAGCAATAACCCATGACCAGCAAAAGTAGTGGCCAAATAAAGTTAATATCAATCAGATCTACATTAATTGAACATGTAAATTTATTTAAAGCTCATGATAGCATTATAGATTATGCAAAATAAGCTTAATGTTGACCAGAAATTTCCAATACTCATTTTGAAAGAAATGGATTTCTGTTTGAGTTTACTTTATTTGAATAATGTTTCCTGAACTTCAATATTTCTGAAACAGGCTAAATTAAGATTGTTAAATGCAATGGAGGCATCCAAAGACTGAACACATTAGGTTTGACCGATGGCCATTTTAAAAAAAGTCCAGACAAGATAGGACCAAAATTCAAAGATCAATAATGAACAGAGTGCTACTTCCAAATGTACTTTGCTGCTTTCATATCTTTTAAGCAACAACCAACATAGGCCATTGACCAATTCACATGAAGATGTAAAGGTAAAGGGGCATGATGAGAAATCATGGCAACATAGCCAGTTGACAGAATAATCAAGCTTGTGAAAGCATGAAATCAATAGAACTGTTTCACAAAGATCTCTTGGAACAGCCCAAGATTACTCCATAGAAACATTTCTGCACAGTGGACACAAGTATAGAAACATACTATTGGGCAGACAGAATCTACAGGCTCTGCTTTATGTACCCTCGATTAGCACCACTGCTTTGTGGCCAAGCCTGGTAAGCAATGCGAATTATGAGGTCTCATATAATTGCCCTGAGATTGCCCAACTTAAAAAAATGATGCGGCAAGCCACATGCTGCCAAAGAACAGGGTCATCATTGCAACCGAAAGCCAAAACATATATTTTGATAAGATATGAAGCCACAACCAGACGGTAGACAGGTACAGCATTCCAACCCAAAATATGTGTAAGAAACAGTGTCATGACAAGATTTACAAAATATCTAGCCAAGCCATGATGTCAAAGGATGAGGGTGACCAGCATTTCTATATAAAAAGTGGTGGCATTTATTTAGGTGGACATCAACTAATGTATTGATACAGTGGTACCAACAGAAGCCATCTAGGTTATATGCCCATAGATGCAAAACAGGATGTTGGTGTAGCTGCAAACATCCCTCCACTTTGTACAATGAAATGTATAACCAACAAAAGTGACATGTCTTGATTTAATCACTGTCAAATTCACAATATGCAATAGCTCAGGGATTTTAGCCCTGAGATACATTGCAACCAAAGTATTGTTATAAAAACATTTCCTGGTCACCCCAGATGGTTTAATATGGACGCTACGGATCTAGTGATCATAGGCCTACTTACATGCACAACCTACCCTCAGTCACCATTCATAGCACCATTAACTGGTTCTTGAGATCATAAACTACTACAAAGTGTCAATGTAAACCCTGTGTTAATAGTGGGAAAAGACCACCTAACTCTGCAACACAGATCATCAACCAGCAAGTTACATCATACAATTGGAATTGAATTTTTGCATCCATTCTGAATATACAATCTTCATTGCACTGTGGAACCAATGCAGAAATACCATACAATAGACAAGTGCAGTCAACACACATCAATATTGCATTACTCAGAAAACAGAGGAAGATAAAAGAGGCCTATGATCAAACTATCCAACATGAACTTTCAACAAAAAACTTGAGTACACCATCCAACAGCTGATTGATGGAATCCAATAGAAATCATCAGCATATCTGAAGATCATACAAAGGACATACTTCAAATGGCATGGCAGCGCAACAAAACAGATACCAAATTAGAACAATACCACAGCCAGAAACACCAAGCAGTCTTATTGCTAATAGAGCACGGTTGAAGACGCAAAACAAAAACTGCAATACCAACAATAAACCTTCTGAAACTGTATAACAGCCTTAAACAAAGATCATGGTAACTAAGTCTAGATGACTAAACTAATTCTGTCCCATGATATTAAGCTCAAGAGGCGTATGGTTATATGGTTTCGCCAACCCTCCATTCATGAATGATGGAGTGTCATTCACTATTTTTCAATCTGAAGGGAAATAGATTGAAACAATTCTCTTTTCATGTTTCATTTTGGTATGTACATTTGATTCTCACCTCTCTGAATATAATTAAGAGTTGGGAGCTGTTTAGTCACATGGTGTCCTTTTATCCTTTTATTTGACCTTTCATACATTATATCATAATGTAGAGGTTGTATTGACATTTTAGCAAAATAAAATCTATTTTCTTTTGACAGTATTGTGCTTGCATTCACATCTTTTGTGAATGGCATACAAATCATTGCTTATAATATATAGGCAATACTGTGGCAAAAACTTACTTGTGCCTCTATCTATATCAGTATGGTGCCAATAAGCACTTTTGAGCCATGCTCTGGTGTATCATAAATAAATGGCAATGCTATTAATTTGTCTTTGATGCGTTTGTGGTTTTGATCTCAGTGTGCTCAATACAATAAATCATATGAAGCATTACATACATTAACTGAATATGTCCTCCTCCTGACCCCACTATTCTTTAAGGAGAATAATTGATGTTTTGTTCTACAATATTAATTGTTTATTCCCGTGTTAAATGCAAATTACTGTGTTATGGCTGTGTAAAGTTGATAACCAACTAGATGTCAATGGCTGAACATTCTTTGAAAAGACTGATGGAATGTGGTTCCAGTTCACATCCAAATGCATCCACTGAATTCTTTACAATCTCCAATTATTCACATCCATTTTAGGTGGTTTGTCTTCACAAATCAATTTGATTTAATGTGTAGACTGTTAATTTGTTTTTAATATCTGAATAATCACTTGGGGACCAAATATCGATGATATTTCTAATGCAACTTTCTATGATGTTGCCTTGCGTCCTTTCCAATTCCTTGCTTGACAATCAAACTCTGGGGAAATCTGTGATACAATTTAATTAATTCACCCTCCAGCTTATGGCACAACATTCAATCTGATCATATTATACTTCTTGCGGTTAAAGGTTTCTCTAATCGAGTCAAGACTTTCGATTAGTGCCTTCCATTTCTTACATGATCTCCTTATTTAATTCAAGTTTCATTTCAGCATTTTACTGGTGGTAAACAATTCAAGAAGATTAAATTTCAGCCACCACTTCAGCATTTGCATATTTCACTACAGATATCAAAGTAGCTGTCAAATCAATAAGATTAATTCTTTTAGCTAGCCATCAAATCATATCCCATTGAAGTAACTCATCCAAGCTCCTCTTACTATTAGAATAATGCTACATGAAACTCAAATCAGCCCATAGCTTTTATTCGAGTCTTTCGATGTGTGCTTCCTTCTCTATCAGCACTACTTTTTATCTTTGCACAATGTTCATCCTCACTCGTCCCAAAGCCATTATCATCAGTTTCCAGCCCAACTCTGGGAGTTTCCATCTATAATCATTTTGTGTGGAAATCCTGTCATTAAAATGACTCCTCTCATCAGGCTCTCTTTCTGATCTTTCTAGCAAGACTACTAATTATAGACGTTCTTTGCTCTAAACTGTTTACTCCTTCCTTTTTTTATGAGTTCTTCATAGAATATTAATATAAATCATATTTGTCCAATTTCAGATGGCTCAGAAAACTCGCCAGTGCGAGAAAGCATCACCTGGTGTAATCATTCATCAAAAAAATTTCAATCTCTAGTCTGTGAGAAACTAATAGATGGTCATGTGGGGCCAAAGTTGAGGCAATACAGTTGACAGAATACTGGGTTAGAGGTACAGAGGTGACATTTTGGTTCCTGCATATAGTCGCTATCTCATGGCCACTGCTGGAAAGTGTGAATAATGAATGGGAACAAGAACAGGAGCAACTCAGCTGTGATACTTCATTAAATGATAACAGCCCAGGCACTCAATACTTAGGCTCCCTGACATAGTATTGAGTTTAGGCAAGTTACGAGAGAGCTAGTGGAATCAACCGAACAGTATCTCAATCAAAACATATGATTCTAAGCAATCACCCAAACCATCCCACATGAGGAGTCAACACCAGTAGCCATCTTCAGATGAACATTGTGATTAATTGATACAACAAACTGATGTTATGAGGCAACATTAGACCAACTCAATCACTATTTTCTATTTTGAAAAGAACCACAATATTTGAATCTAGAAGCCAGAGACCTTCAAAATGGCAGGGATGCATAATGGGCTCTGGTTGTTTTTGTTACACCCTATGCCCTGCCCCATGATGGAAAGGGCACTAATATGGTCAGGTCTGTGTGCACTGAAAACTCTCATAAAAGCTAGACTGTGATCGCCAATAGCTGCTCAGCATTATTTAACACGTATTCTGCCAGCTTAGACCTTTCAGGTCCAGTGAATATGACATGCTAACCATTCACAGGTAAACTGACATTCAATTGAGAGGAAAGCCCTGTACTAGCACTGTTTTAAGGCAGAGTCTGAAGTAATTCAACTTACAGATGAGGTGCTTTTGACCACCTGTCGTACTTGAACTGTTTCTGGAAGTACTGTCATGTGTTTTGGAGTTGGAGGAGAGTGCATGCTGCATTCTGACACAAAGGACAAAGAAGTTTGATGACCTGTTTGCAGAGAGGCCGAAATGTCGATTTTTCTTTGTCTGTAGTAAGATGGGGTGATGGAGCTGAGGGTGCAGACACTGAAAACTGTATGCAGAGGGAAGAAGAAAAGGAGGACTCTCCATAGATGGCCCCAGACATCCATTGATTACAGAGTGTACTTCTCCTCTCTCCACCTCAGCCAGGAGCCTGAGGCATCTGTGATTCACTGAAGAAGTCATAGAACTGTGCTACAGCCCCTCAAATGGACATGCAGCCTCATAACCTAGGAGAACAACATGCCCAGAGACCACCATAGTCACAGAGGCATGCAGCAACAGAGGAACTGGATTTCCCCAGACAGGGGCAGGAGATATTGAAAACATTTCCAAGTTTGCTGACCATTACTGTACCCAAGAGATGACACAACCAGGGAATATAATAGCAGAGGGTTTTTTTTCTCTAAACAGGTAGAAACAATGTGTAAGTATGCGGCTTTGACAGAGTAATGGGATCCCTGGTAGTGCAGGAAATAAGCAGCATGTGGGTCAGTGTGCTCAAAATACCAACAGAAAAATGTACCTGAATTGCAAAGTGCTCCATTTGGTTCAGTTGCAGTTGGTGCAAGCATTCCTAAACCATTGTGTCAGTTAATACCTGCTATCTCTGCTGTAGCCACTGCTTTTGTCCAGTGGCGCTCTGCCAATGCTGCCATCTTTGAGGTACCATGAAGAAGTGGGCAATGGCTGTTTGGAAGTGATGGATACCCACACAGGGCGAATGATATCTCTGCACCACCCAACAATGTTTTTTCCGAGTTCATGGTGATCTATTTTTCCTCCACAATGTTATTAAAAATTGGGAGCAATCCTCACACCAAGTATACAACAAGCAGCAGAAGATGAGGAAGGATGGAGAAAAGTCAGCAAATCTCATTCTGCTTGGACTGTCCCTAAGTGACACAACTACAGGTGAAACCAGGGATTACAACCCAAATTTCCTATTTAACAACACTCACTGTCCTTACTTTCTTACTGTTACTCAGCATTACAGAATCTTCTTCACAACAATGCTGAAATAAAAGATTCCACATAATAAACATTCAAAACAAAACTTTACAAATCAAACTATCTGATACTCCACATAAATATCAACTAATCACACTTATGTATTCCCTTGGTGACTACCTTTCATGCTGTTAAACAGTACTCCCCTAGTAACTGCAGCATCACTGGTAAAGGCAGCTATTTCCCTTGGTGGAGAGTATAGACAGTTCCAGCAGAATGCCATCTAATAACGCTGGCCTTAAAAAGCTTAGCTATGGACTGAACCAACTTCACATGAGCAGCAGCAGTCTAGGACACTGGCAGACAGGCAGTGGTGAGAGGATACATTTTATTTCCCTAACACACAATGTCTGTGGGCCTCCTGGAGCCCTAACAACTTCCCCATTTTAGTAGCTCAGTAATGGTGGAGGACAGATTGCTGGTCTGTTGTGATATGCAGCAAGCCTGTGTGTATCCTGGTACCTGCAGCTATAAGGGTCTGGTTCTGAATGGGAGAACTCTATCATGTGCCTCCTGCTGCAGTGCAACCTGAGGCATCAGACATCAGCAGCTGTGTCATGTGTGTGGGTCCATACAAATATCTAATGGATCTGGCCAGCACTCCCACACCAACAGTTGGGAACTCTAAACTCTGTGCCAATTTGGTGCTTGACTTCTGGCAGCCAGTCACGAGTGCAATTCTGCAGTGTCAGTGTTGCGACCACAACCATTCACATTTTACATTAACGTTCTGGACAAAGGAACTGAGGGCATTGTTGCTAAGCTTGCAGATGACACAAGCATAGGTGGAGGAACAGGTCATGTCAAGGAAGTGAAGAGGCTGCAAAAGTACTTGGACAGGCTAGGAGAGTGGTCAAAGAAGTGGCAGATCGAAAACACTGTGGGCAAATGTGCGGTTATGTGCTTTGGTAGGAAGGATAGAGACATAGGCTGTTTTCTGAATGGGGTAAAGCTTTGGAAATCTGAAGCATAAAGGGATTTGGGAGTCCTTGTTCAGGATTCTGTTAAGGTTAACATGCAGGTACTATTAGCACTTTAGAAGGCAAATGCAATGGTCACAATCATTTCATGAGTGCTAGAACACAAGAGTAGAGATATATAGCTGAGGCGATACAAGACGCTGATCAGACCTCGTTTGGAAACATTGTGAGCTGTTTTGGTCCCTATATCTAAGGAAGGATGTGTTGGCGTTGGACAGGGTCCAGTGGAAGTTTACAAGAATGGATCCCTGGGATGAAAGGCTTGTTCTTATGAAGAGCAGTTGAGGATTCTGGGTCGTCGAGTTTAGAAGGATGAGGGAGGATTTCATTGAAATGTACAGCACATTGAGAGACCTGGACAGAGTGGATATGGAGAAGATGTTTCCAATAGTAGGAGACATCAGGACACGAGTGCATATCCTCAGAGTGAAGGGGTGACCCTTTAGAACTGAGATGAGTAGGAATTTCTTCAGCCAGCGAGTGGCAAATCTATGGAACTCATTGCCACAGAGGAGTTTGGAGGCCAAATCATTGAGTATATTTATGGCAGAGATGGGTAAGGCCTTGATTAGTAAGGGGATTAAGGATTAGAGGGAGACAGCAGGAAAATGGGGTTGATAATAATATCAGGATTGATCGAATGGTGGAGTAGATTCAATCGACCGAATGGCCTAATTCTATAATTGTTATGGACCACAAGCTCCCTGGTATACTGCCATCATCAGCAGGTACAGGTAGATATTAGCATGAGATTACTATGCCCATTTTTAGGGACGATCAAATTTTGTACATGAATATTACTGTGTACACAATGTTGGTAAACAGTGGTACACATTTCTTTAAAATACAAAAAAAATTCCTAGCTCTAAAACCTTACTGTGAAATGCTCATATGAATAATTTCAATAGCATATCAGAAGGTACCATTCAATGCACTATATGTACTATCAGCAAATGAACATGATCAAAATGAGTTTTTAAAACTGTACAATATTGCTGTGCTGCAAAACACCATTTCATATGACTTTGCACAATGATTTACCCATTGGCCCATAATTATCCAAACCAGAATCTGAAAAATACTGGCAAATGTGAAGAAGCTGCGTGTATAGGTCACCTTCACTGGTATAGGTGATATACAATTTATGGTAATATGACAGTCTCAGTGCACTTTTAATTTTTTGTAAGAGTTGTAAAGTATTTACTGATTAAATTTGAATGAGACAGTGCACCTTGTATCAATCTATCAGATATGTTCTGCCAATCAGTCTGACAGATGATTGCCACTTACACAGCATTTAGATTAGATTAGATTACTTACAGTGTGGAAACAGGCCCTTCGGCCCAACAAGTCCACACTGACCCGCCGAAGCGCAACCCACCCATACCCCTAACCTAACACTATGGGCAATTTAGCATGGCCAATTCACCTGACCTGCACATCTTTGGACTGTGGGAGGAAACCGGAGCACCCAGAGGAAACCCACGCAGACACGGGGAGAATGTGCAAACTCCACACAGACAGTCGCCTGAGGCAGGAATTGAACGCAAGTCTCTGGCGCTGTGAGGCAGCAGTGCTAACCACCGTGCCGCCCATCACAGCATAACTGTGATGAAAGTATCAATGTACATTCACCATCATGATTTTGATAGGAATTGCAGATTTTTAAACACACCTTTGGAGTAGTTTAAATGTCATAAACATGTACAAATTCATGTACCATAATGTGTCACCATGTAAGATAGATGTATTTATTTTACATTGATATATAAGACTCGTGCAGTATGGAATTTAAGTTATAGCAATGCAGAGAAAAACAGAGGTTATTGAAGAATTATCTCTGTTTAATCATAGGTAGTGATCAGAAGCTCTACTCTGCATCCTAATTCAACCAGATAATGTCCGTACAGCTATTTCCTTAGAAGATGGTAAATAAATGGAAGTAATTCAGAAATTACTTTGTACTGTTTATTCTGACTTAAAATTTGTTCTCTTGGCATTATTGTATATATTTGTTACAACTGCATTTAAATGGCATCCTTGGATACCCCAAGGTAGCTCACAAGAGCCTTATAAAAGAAAACTTAGTGCTGAATAACCTATGAAGGTGTTCGAAGAACCATTGAACAGCTGCTTTGAAGGCACGCCTTAAAGGGAAACAAAACAGAGAAGTAGATGAAAAGGTTTGGGAGGGGATTCCAGAGTTTATGGTCTTGGCAGCTGAAGGCACAGATACTAATGGCAGAAGACTTAATATCCGGAGTATGTAAATTGTCTGAACTGGAGTAGTAAAAATATCTCAGAGATTGAGGGTTTAGAGGAGGTTAGGTGGGAAGGGATGAAGCCATGGATGGGTTTGAAAACAAGGATGCAAATCATAAAGTTGACATGTTTTAACTGGGAACTAGTGAGTACAGACATAATAGGTGAACACGAACTGGTACGAGTTCGGGTTTGGGCAGTAGAGTTTCAAATGACCTTAAGTTTTGGGAGTGTAGAACATGTGAGGTCAGCAGGAGTGTCTTGGAATTCTCAAATTGAGAGGGAACAAAGTCATCCATGAGAATCAGCAGCTGAGTCAGTGGTAATGACACAAAAGGCAAATTAGGCATTCTCAGAAGATTCAGAAAGTGAGGACTGCAGATGCCAGAGATCAGAGTCAAGGAGTGTGGTGCCAGCTGTGCTTTTCTAGCATCACACTCTTTGAGTCCCAGATAATGATACAGATGTGTCTGATTTTGTTTTGGTATACTCCAAGGTCTGTTATTTTGGAAATTTTTGTCATATTGAAGGCACTGCAAAACTATAGATTCTTACACCTGTTGTACTCAATGTGTATTGGGAAGCTCAACTAGAGATCACCAGTGAAGGCTAAAATTAATTTAGCTCAGACCCAGACAGCCTCCAGAAATAGAGTTGGTGACGTGAACGGTGTTTGGGGCGTGGATTATAGACAATGGTTTCAGTTTTCCCATGAATCAGTTGCAGGAAATTCCAGCAGTCTTATCATTTAGAGAATCTGGATGGCAGGGAACAGTGTATGACATACAGTGGTAACGTGGCACAGGTGTCATCATAGTACATATGGAACATATTGTGTTTTGGATAAATTCACCAAGGGGCTGCATGAGCGATAGAATAGAACCAGAGAATACAGTGCGCAAGTGGGACATCGTTGCAGATACAGGATAAATTACAATGATTCAGTTAAGTACAATCCAAACCAGAATGACAGAGGATAAAAATGGGAGGAAAGTAGTTTCCAATGACATTAAAGGCTTTAAACAATATAAGAAAGATGAGGCACGATAGTATACTATGGTCACAGTCATATAGGATAACATTTGTGTTACTGAAGAGAGTTGGTTCAAATTCATAATTAATATTTTTTTTAAATATTGTGATGCTGCTGCGTCAAGGTTATGTTGTCTTTGGCTTCTTTTTTCAGAGGGGTCGTAAAAGACACTGACTCCAAAAAGCTGAAAAATGTGTTGCTGGAAAAGCACAGCAGGTCAGGCAGCATCCAAGGAGCAGGAGAATCGACGTTTCGGGCATAAACCCTTCTTCAGGAATGGGAGCAGGAGAATCGACGTTTCGGGCATAAGCCCTAGGAGCAGCATCTGCAGTCCTCACTTTCTCCTAGTTGATTTTAACCTATTGTTAATCCTCTTGCAAGGATGTCTTCCTTGAAGAAGCTCTGGATGCTGCCTGACCTGCTGCGCTTTTCCAGCAACACATTTTTCAGCTCTGATCTCCAGCATCTGCAGTCCTCACTTTCTCCTAACTGACTCCAAAAAGTCTAAGTTTGAAGGGTTTTAGGATCAATTTGATTACAGCTAACAGATACTGCCTTAGGCAAAAGGCGTTCAAATTTTTTTTTAAATGCTTGTACAATGAACGGGGAGTGGCCAGTTCTCCCAGCTCAGCCTTTCTCTGGTTTGGCTTGGCCTGACTATTCACTGAAAGCAGTCAGGCAGTTGGAAAGCTGCTGAATCCAAAGAAGCAGGTCCATGCTGATCCTCCTATTTATCTGACTTTTCTCCTGTAAGACCCCATGTTTGATTTTTCCTTTTGTGCCAAGGGTGTTTATGGGGATTATTGTAAGTATTGGAACAGCATCATTAAGTTGGGATAATCCGTTGGGTTTTTGGAAAGGTTAAGTTATGTGTATTCTGTTCTCTTTTGGTTTTTTTCGTTTGGTAATCTTGTAAAATAAGTTCAGTTTTGTTTAAAACTACGTGGTTTGACCAACTGTATCCATGTTACACCTGTTTAAAACAACCAGCAATGTTAGGGTCTGGGCCACTTTCTTGAAATGTTTTGAGGGGGGTCTGGCCTGGTCCATAACAGCATATATAATGTTGAAAGCAAATTGCTTTCTTATTTCCATAGAAAGCTAGAAATTCTGCTTCAGATACCACTAAATATTAAGTTGATTCATATCAAAGAGACTCATTGCAAGTTATGATTTAGTATTGATGAAAACAGACTGATTTTGTTGAAACTTCCTTTTGCACCCCTCAGGACAATTCAAAAGAATATGAATTTAAGAGGAAAATCAACATATATGCTATATGAGAGCATCCTCGAAAGAAACTAGGTAAATCTTTCAGCTTTGTTTTAACTGCTCATAAATATAACCACTTCAATCTAAGCATGAGCTCCCAACCAAAACTGATGCATGATAAACTACTGTGTATTGCAGTATAGACCCTTTTTCACATCCTAAGAGACTAGCTTTAGACCTTTGCCCTTTCAAAATCAATCTCCATGGCAACATGAATCACATGAACTTTGTATTCAGGTAGAAATGCCGATTAGCCAGCCTTGAGGCCTGGGTTCTTTTTATTTTGGAAATCAATGGATAGTTTAAAGTACAGCTGTTTACAAGATAACACTCTCTATACTTTATTGGGAGTTTGGAGATTTACAGATGATACACTGCTGGTGCATAGGCTGTTGGATTGCCTCCAAATACAAATACCATGTGTTTTCTTCCAAGTAAAATAATCAAGGTCCCCCTTAGTCTCTAACAATTAAACATTCCAGACTTGCTGTCAGGAAGATGCCAAAATAGGTCACATTTCTTCATTTCACCATAAAGACACCATCTCAAAATATTGTAACTTTATACATCTAAGTATTGTAACAGTACATTTACTAAAAGGTTTTATTTGGATTTTAGTTGAAAAAAATTTACTTTTCGACCAGACTGATTTATTAGTTTAGATCCCTGTACTATCTAACAATTTTCTGCCCTACTATAATCAAGACCTGAAATAGACAAAAATTTCATCAAGAATAAGGCTTATGAGCCAAAGGGATGGAGAGATAAACCGTGGGGTGAGGCTGGGGGAAAGGTAACTGAGAGTTCAATAGGTAGATGGAGAGGGGGGTAATGGTGATAGGTTGGAGAGGAGGGTGGAGCAGATAAGTGGGAAGGATGATGGACAGGTAGGACAGGTCATGAAGATGGTGCTGAGTTGGAAAGTTGGAACAGGGATAAGGTGGGAGGGAGGGGAAATAAGGAAACTGGTGAAGTCCACTTTGATGCCGTGAGGTTGGAGGGTCCAAGGTGGAAGATGAGGCATTCTTCCTCCACCCTCATGACATGTCCTATCTGTCCATCTTCCATCTCACCTATCCGCTCCACCCTCCCATCTGATCTATCACCTTTACTCCCACCTCCATCTATCGAGCGCACTCTCAGCTACCTTCCCCCAGCCCCACTCCCTTCCCATTTATCTCTCCATCCCCTTGGCTCACAAGCCTCATTCCTGATGAAGGACTTTTGCCTGATATTTCGATTCTCTTGCTCCTCAGATGCTGCCTGATCTGCTGTGCTTTTCCAGCACCACACTCTTGATTCTGATCTCCAGCATCTGCAGTCCTCACTTTGTCCAAAAAGTTCATCGAGCCTAACCTCCATTCCCTGGTTCATATTGGCTATTTGCCAATGGTGATTAACTGACATTGAATATAGGAAAATGTAAGACTGCAGATGAAAATAGGAAACAAATAAGAATTGATTACTACAGCAATCCTATATACTATAAGTTTACTGCATACTCTAGAATCATAGAATGTCTGTAGTGCATAAAGAGGCTATTCACACTCTTGAAGTAGAACTGAATTTTGTATGTCAATAAATAAGAAACATTTAAAACATCTAAAATACAGTAGTATTTGTTATTTTTAGTGACTCCACTTAATGTAACACTTGACAAAAAAAATCTATGAGTGATACCTTGCTAATAGGGGAAACAACATGCACCTAAATGAGCCACAGCTATTAATAAATAATACATCTGAAAGCAAATTCAGAAAAGATTAAGTCAGGAAAACAGATTGACAAAAGATTTGTTATCAATGACTGAAGGCTTAGATAAATAAATCATTATAAGGTTCATTAGGTTGTAACAGTAATAGGATTGAAGATGGGAGAAGACCTTAACTTGATTCACATGAAAATTGACAGGAAAAGGAGTAATAGTAATTTTAGAGTTAGTATGCCTGACATGATCCAGCAGAGGTTTCACAGATTAAATGCAGATTATTGAAAAGGACGCAGTTAACTATGGTGGTTTGGATCTGCTTCATTTACTTCAAACAAACCTCTAGATAAGAGACATTGACCATTTATATAGGGCTGGTGGATAAAGAGTTACATAATAAAATAGTGAAAGATCAAATTATGGTTCGGTTGACGTACCTTTAACCCCAGACAGGCATTAGTAATTGAAAGAGCCAGTAAACTAAACTTCTATTCCAACTAGGTAAGAACATAAAATCCATCAAGCTTAAATAATGACAATAAGTGATGCAAGATAAGCTTTAAAAATGTTACTTAGTACATTCCTAAAGCAAATGTGTTTAGGCATTTTCTGCACTGCAAGTTCCTTCAAGCTGGAATGAATGACTAGCTTCAACCCTTTTTTAAATGTTCTTCAGCAAATAATCCTGGCCATCACAGCAGAAGAGCTGCCTATTATTTTGAAATAGTGCAGTGGAATCCTGAAACAACCAGCTGAACCACGACAGGAGGCACCAAAGCTGCAATTTACATTTTAATTTGTATTGCATTGTACTTAAATTGCAGCTACTTTTGTGCATAATAATATAAAAATTCATCAAACTTGTATAATGCCAAAGTCAATTTTCAAACTAATGAACTGCTTCATACAAGAATATTAGAAGCATGGATAGCAGTAACTATTAAGGTCCTTGAGCCTGCACTGAAATTCGATAAGATCATGACTAATGTGTGTTATGGACCAAACCAAATTGCCTCAAAATATATTCCGAAGATAGCCTAGACCCTAACATTTTCTTATTTTAAAAGTAAGTGTAAGGCGCTGTACTCCAAATGCAACTCTATTAGTCAAACTATTGACTTTAAGCAAAACACTTCATTTTTGAATATTTTGTACTATAGTTAAAATACGTACAAAATAAAAAGAATTGGTTTAAATGTAACTTTATCGAAATGATTAAAACAAGAATATATATATTAACTACTACTAATTAACAGCTCCAATACAATAACATCCCATAACCACACCCTTGGCAAAGGCAAATTCAGTGAAATAGATTGTTTCATATGCAATTTTAACAGCAGGAAGAGAATCTCAGCTTTTAGCTGTAACAGAAAGAGAAATAAAAGCTTCCACATCCATCTTCAAGACCCCAACAACAGCTGAAAGCTAAAATTCAAAATCCTGGTTCTGTGGGAGCTTGACTCCTCTCATTCAGGCTGCTTCTATTGTTGCCACTTTTTAAATAAAAGGCATCACAAGCTGTTCACTTTAACAGCTTCGTGCAGGCTGTTTGTTACCTCTATCTCAACCTTTCTTCATATAAAATAAAAAGAACAAAACCATAGCATTGCCACATCTGAGTGTGGCCTCCCAGAACCCATGACTCAATTTTCAATCAATGTATAACAAAGCTTCAATATATTCTGTGACCCATCTTTCACTGCCTGTTGTGGAAGACAATGCCAAACAAAAGAAAAACCCTCAGAGAAGAAATCCCTCCTCCATCTCTGTCTCAGCAGGAAACCCCTTAGTTTGAAATACAGCTCACTGGTTCTAGATATCCCAAAAAGGGAAACATTCTCTTAGAATATAACTTGTCAAGCCCTCTCACAATTCTATCTGTTTCAATAAGATCAGCTCTCAATCTTCTAAGCTCTAATAATATAGACTTAACCTGCTCAACCTTTCCTCAGAAGACAAATGCTTCATCTCAGGGATAAGCCATGTGAATTTTCTTTGAACTTTCTTCAATGCAATCGCGTCTCTCCTCGTGTAAGGTGACTAAAACAGAGTGCAGTATTTTAGGTATGATCTCACCAATGAATTGCATGGTAGTTGCAAGGCTTTTCAACTTTTATATTCCATCTTTCTTGCAATAAAAGTTAACACTTTCCTTATTACTTGTTTTACCTGCATGCTGACTTGCTGTGATTCATTTCGAAGGACACAGATGTCTATTGCTTTTTCCATTGAAACAATACTTGTTTTTCTCGTAGTCCTGCCAAAGTGGATGACCTCACTTTTTCCACATCATACTCCACCTCTTTGATAACCATTTAACCCACCTTTATCCATTTGTTGGCATTTTAGTTCTTAGTCAATTGTAATTCCCAGGATGTTAAAGTGGGGGATTCAATGATGGTTATGTCACTGAATGTCAAGGGATGATGGCTAGAATCTGTCTTGTTGGAGATGGTTATTGTCTGGCAGTTGTGTGCTGTGAATGTTGTTTGCCAGTTGTCTACCCAAACATGTTATATTGTCCATGTCTTGATGCATTTGGACATAAACTGCTTTAGTATCTTAGGAGTTGTGAATGGTGCTGAAAATTGGGCAATCATGAGAAAACATCAACAATTCTGACCTTATGAGGAAGGGAAGGCCATTGGTGAAGCAACTGAAGATGATTGGACCTTGAGGAAATCTTGCAGAAATGACCTGGTTTGAGACAACTAACCTCTGCCAACTACAACTATTTTTTTTGGTGGAGAAAGCAAGGACTGTAGATGCTGGAGATCAGGGTCGAGAGTGTGGTGTTAGAAAAGCACAGCTGGTCAGGCAGCATACGAGGAGCAGGAGAATCGACATCTTTTTGCCAGGTATGACCCCAACCAGCTGAGAACCCTCTAGCCCCACTGACTCCTGTTGATTCCAGTTTTTTTAATGAGCCATTTTGGTACAGAACCTGTCCGCGGAGCATTGATTGGTTGGGAGCTGCCAGTTGAGAATCACTGTCTGATTCCTTGAAGAAAAGGCTGGTAAGTTGAGGCATTTGGAGATCTTGGGACTCAATGCCATATATGCTGAAAATGCCATATATATACTGAGGAGGCTGTCCAATAAATCCAGGAGGTACAATTGATAGTTCATATTGACAACAACTTGTCTATTAATTCATTTGTTTTACTGATATTGATTTAATTATTAAATTAAAGATTTTAAAAGTGAAATTTTGTCCATTGATTATATTGTTGGTGTTGGGATTGGGTTTGTTCTGAAAGTTTCATTTTCATGGTTTGTTGGTCTCTTGGGGGTCATAACAAAATTGGATGCTCAAGAGAGATTGAATTGGGTTGTGAAATAAGCTTGCTGAAACTTAATTTCACAGTTACCTCTGCTACTCATTGGAGAATGAAGGTTTTGATGGCAAGAGAGAGATGATCAGCTTTGAATGTCTTGGAACAGTTGACAAAAGATGACTTGAAGGTTATAACAGAGAAAATGGGGATCAGTTTAAATCAGGAGCAAAGAAGGCAGAGTTTATTGAGAAATTGGCTTATTACTTGAGACTCGAGGAAGTCAAACTTGACCATCTCCCATGATACGATTCATACCCATGTCCCAGGAACATTAGCCTCGAATTCTGGATCACTGGTTCAGTGACAATACCAATACTCCCAAATCTATTGTCATCCTTGGATATAAAGGGATGATAGGGTCACTAATATTGAAAGGTGACATTCATTTTCTTCTAGCTAGTTTACTGAATGGAAAGATATTAATAGGGAGTATATTTGGTGAGGCCATGTTTAAATACTGCATTCAATTCTGGTCTCCCTGCATACGAAAGATATTGTTAAACTTGAAAGGGTTCAGAAAAGATTTACAAGGTTGTTGCCAGGATTGGAGGGTTTCAGGGAGAGAGAGAGGCTGAATAAGCTGAGGTTATTTTCTCTGGTGCATCGGACGCTGAGGGTGGCCTTATAGAGGTTTATAGAATCATGAGGGGCGTGGGTAGGATGAAAACAGATTCTAGCCATCATCCCTTGACATTCAGGAACATAACCATCATTGAATCCCCCACTTTAACATCCTGGGAATTACCATTGACTAAGAACTAAAATGCCAACAAACGGATAAAGGTGGGTTAAGTGGTTATCAAAGAGGTGGAGTGTGATGTGGGAAATGTGAGGTTATCCAAGGGCTTTTTCCCAGAGTAAGAGAGTCCAAAGCCAGAAGGCAGAGATTTAAGGTGAGAGGGGAAAGATTTAAAATAGACCTAAGGGGCAACTTTTTCATGCAGAGAGTGGTGAGTGTATGGAACGAGATGTCAGGGGAGGTGTTGGAGGTGGGTACAATCACACTGTTTAAAAGGCATCTGGAGGGAAACATGAAAAGGAAGGGTTTAGAGGGATATGGGCCAAATACTGGCAAATGGTCAGTTTAGGATATCTGGTCAGTATGGACAAGTTGGACTGTATGATTCTATGATTCTATTTGGAAATGATATATTGGTTTCTTTGTAAAGGGTTATAATTTAACATACTCACTGGTCCTTTGACCATTAGTGTCCTGCCTAGTTAGCCTATTGAACATATGGAAATTTTACTGGGTAATAATGTAGTTGGGATAAATATTGGCATCTCTCGTGATTTCAGGAAAGTCTGTTGAAATTAAGATTTTAGGGGAAGAGCTGGCTGACTTGAAGGAAGGGTTCCCTCTTTATGAAACTGCTTTATGGATTAACGTTCTCACAAATGATGTGCCAGCAGAGTTAGAAACATTGGAAGGGAAAGCGTAAAGATGTGGTAAAGCAGAAAACAACAGTACACAAAGCAAATTCCAAAAAATGGAAGAAAAAAATACATGCTTTGAAAGGAGTTGAGCAAAAGGAAAGAACATGCTTGTTCTTGAATGTAAATTACAACTTCATAAAAAAGCTGCAGTGTTAAAGCTGAATTGGCCAAAGACCAAGCTCACTCAAATAAGAAAGGGCAAGAATAAATCAATAGAATTCATGAATTAGAAAAACATGATTTTCAAGTCTTCTTAACTTAGCATTGAAACAACCTCAATGAAGTTCTTAAAATAGCTGAACTACCCAGCGGAAAAGAAGAAATGATGTGTTTACCTTAAAATAAATGGAATTCACTCTGAGTCTCCTGGAAAGTGTAAAAGGAATGGCTTGTTTGAGAAGCATTAACAGTCGAAAATCTTCCTGAACTGGAACAAGAGGATAGTTCCAGATGCAACTCTGAATGAAAACTTGGACATTAAAATGCAAACGGATATGAAAGAAAACCAAATGGTTCAGAGACTGTTTTTGAAAATGAAAGCCTTGAGAGCAGTTCCAAAAAAAGCCCTATTGACAGCCTGGTGTCTAGCTGCAAAGGGAGGCAGTGAAAATTGCTTAATCCAAATGACTATGAGTGATAAAACCAAAATTTCACCTTGGGTGCCAATTCTTAGCAGCTGGTGCCCAGTAGTCAGATGGACGACAAACAATCAGATATGCTGCTCTCAACTAGAATAATTAGAACAAACAAATTGCAAGACTTTGGATCTCTTGCAAATTCTGTCCAGAGACTCAGAATTCACACCCTCCATTGCAGACTTTGGAAGGCAGTCACAAAATGAAGAGCTGGAGGAGTAGTACATAATCGAGCGTGAGCAAAGGAGATAACCAAGATACAGCCATTTCTTCTAAAGCACGATAGTTATGTTTCTGTGTGACGCCATGCTATACAACCATCACACAATACAAATTACATGAAGTGTTACTGATGCGATCATGCTATAGCGAACACATGTTTTAAAAGTTCCCAATTTAGAAACAGTGTCCCAATTCGTCAATTGCATTACAGCAAATTTGTGTTGATCAAACATGTGTTGTAGCAAAATGTCCTGTCATTACTGCAAATGATGATATCCAGCCAAAGAAATTTGAGAATACATTAAAAAATGGTATGACAAATATAAAACTGAAAAAGAAGCACAGTTTGGGAAATTTGAATTATGAAAACCATAGGTCAAACAAGAACTGGAAAACTTATAGCATAAGCTGAAAGTTTTTACACACACACAAAAAAAACAAATTACAATCTATTTTCTATAAAGGAAAATGTTAAGTCCTCAATGCCACCTATTTGGGGAACAATGAAACCAGCAAGTATAGATATTTCAATTGGAAGGTCATCAGCTAAAAGAGAAAATGTGTAGGCAGCTTCAGCCAATGTTCATGAACACAAATTCTAAGTAAGATACTCCAAAAGAGAAACTGAAAGAAGCATAAAGATTATGCAAAACCAGGTTGGTATTGGATTCCAAGACTAGGAATTTGTGGAATGTCTATGAGATGGGTTTTTTGGAACAGCTTGTGGTAGAGTCCACTAGGGAATAGGTCATTCTGGATACGGAGATGTGTAATGAGACAACATTAATTAGGGAGTTAAAGAGAAGGAACCCTTCAGGGTAATTACCATAATATGAGAGAATTCAACCTGCAGTTTGAGGTGGTAAGGCTGAATCAGATGTAACAGAACTGAGTAAAAGTAACTATAAAGACATGAGGGGGGGAGCTGGCCAGAGTTAATGGAAGCGGAGCCTAGCAGGGAAGATGGTGGAACAGCAATGGCAGGTGTTCCTGGGAGTAACTTGGGAGACACAGCAGAAATTCACCCCAAGATAGTCAAAATATATTAGGGGAGGACAAGGCCACCATGGCTGACAAGGGAAATCAGGGACAGCTAAAAGCAAAAGAAAAAGTATACAATGTGGTGGAAATTAGTGGGAAGCCAGAGGATTGGGAAGCCTTTAAAAACTAGCAGAAGACAACTAAAAAAAAACTAAGGGGGAATAAGATGAAATACGAGTTAGCAAGAGTGGACATTGGACTGAGGCTGAAGAAATAGTAAAGAGGAATAAAGAAATGGCAGAGGAACTGAATAGGTACTTTGCATCAGTTTTTATGGCAAAGGATATCAGTAGTATACCAGAACTTCAAGAGAGTCAGAGGCAGAGGTGAGTGTAGTGGTCGTCCACTATGGAAAAGGTGCTGGGGAAGCTGAGAAGGTCTGAAGGTGGATGGACTTCATCTGCAGTTATGTCCTTCAGAATTCTGAGCTAAAGTGAATGCATTGATGGTAAACTAACAGGGATCACTGGAGTTAGGAAGGGTCCCAAAGGAATGGAAAATGGCTAATGTGACCACCCTGTTTAAGAAGGGAGGGAAGGGGAAGACAGGAAGTTATAAACCAGTTATAATACTTCTACCTCTCACCTGCTCTTGGAACCATCTATAATCATACTATACTATTTGAAAGCCTTCTCACACACTTCTGTATCCTCAATGTTTCTGTTTTTATGTTTCTGCTTCAAAGCTGTGTTAATGACGAGTCAGGAGAACCCATCAATAAAACAGCGCAAATGTAACCAAGTGAAATCATTTAAAATCGATCATTCACAGCACTCTGGAGAACCCAGCAATTCTGTATAAAATTAGTAACCTCTGCCCTTTCCCAAACACACATTCTAAACTTAATGAATTCCCAATCCTGTGAAAAGAGGTGACACTTACCTGCCAAGATTAATCCCATCACTGTCCCTTTCCTTATTCTGCAGAGGTGTCCCATAGATATCCATAAAACTCCAGATGTTTTGATGAAGATTGAAGCCCTGCTAAATGTGGAGGATGTTTTTAGATTATCTTATGTGAACTACAGAGTCAATTGATGGCCTCCTTTGTAAAAGCTGAGCTTAACTACAGCCAGTTCTTAAAACATTGCTTGCCAATTAAGGGGTGGGGATTCTCCTGCTGGGCATGTACATCTGATAATAAAAATAGGCAACTTGACTCATCAAGCATGCTCTACCATTCAATAAGATCTTAGCTGATCTGATCTTGTCCTCAAACCCATTTTGTGCCTGCCTTCCAAAACCCTGGATTCCCTTGTAGATCAACAATTTGTCTAACACAGCCTTGAATATATTCAATGACTCAGACTCCATTGCTGGGAGGGCATTGAGAATTCCTAAGATTAATGACTCTGAGAGAAGAAGTTCCTTCTCATCTCCATCTTAATTGAGAGATCTCTTACTCTGAAAGTGTGCCCTCAGTAGGTTTCCCCCAAAAGGGGAAACATCTCTCAGCATCTACCATATCAATCTCGTTAAGAACTTTGTATATTTCAAAAAGATCAGCTCTCATTCTTCTTAACTTCATTGAGTATATGCAATGAGTAATCTGCCCAACCGTTCCTCATAAGACAACATGCTCATCCCAGGAACCTTTGCTGAACTGCCTCTGATGCAAGTATATACAGTACCAATTTAGATATGGAGTGCAAAACAGTCTTCAGTATTTGAACGTGGTTTTATGAATACCCTGTACAGTTGTAACAAGATTTTTATCCTTTTATACATCATCTCCTTTACAATAAAGGACATCACTCTATTTGCTTTCCCAATTAATTTCTATACCTGCATGCTTATCTTCTGAGATTCACGTTGAAAGATACCTTGCTGCTATATCATTCTGTTGTCGCTTTTCATGGTATAGCAGGACATTATTTCTATTTTCCATACCAAAATGTATATCTCAAATTTTCCACATTGTATTCCATAAACTAAATTTGGCCTCTCACATTAACTATGTATAATTCTTTATAGACACTTGTTGTCCTCCACAGAACTTGGTTTCCCATTTATCTTTGTACTGTCAGCAAATTTAGTAATTAAAACATTCTGTCCCTACATCCAAGTCACTAATATGGGCTGGAAATAGTTAAGGCTTCAATACTGTAGTACTCCAGTAATTAGCCAGTCTGAAGCTGACTTACTTATCATAACCATTTTCTGATTGATAGCAATTGTCTAACCATGTTAATCTATTACCGCATCTCCCGACCCCAATTCAGTAAGTCTTTAGCTTGTCCAGTAATATTTCATGCAACACCTTATAAAATAAATTTTGCAAATCCAAATATACCCACTGGTTTTCCTACATCCACCATTATTGCATCCTCAAAGAACTCAATGTCTCAAGTATCTTTCCCTTTCATCAAGCCATGTTGGCTCTCCTTGATTTGCTTCCTTGCCACATGCACATAGAGTGCTGTCTCCATTGGTGAAGCTTCATTCTCCAGACCTCTTGTCTTTTGTTCTCTTCCTCCTTCTCTATTAAGCAGAGCTATTGCCAGCAAAAAAGAAATGCAACAGTGTAATGAGTGATTAATCCTCTGCTGTTCTTATTGCACACAAGCACAGAATTGCAGAAAGAGGCCCATTTAGCCCATTGTCTTTGCACCAGCTCTCCAAATGGGCATCAGGACTTGATGCCACTACCCTGCCTTTTCTCCGTAATCCTGTATATTGTTTCTGTTCAACTAATCATCCAATGTCCTCTTGAATGCCATGATTGCACTTGCCTCTACCACATATTTTTATCATATCATATTTGCTTCCTGATTTGTTTCAAAATGTATCAAATTGAATTGCTCAACATCAATGAAATCCACAAATTCACTATGAGCAATACCATCTCTATTAATGCACATTAACAAGCACATTTAGATATCTACACAAAGTTAAAAATAAATGTTTACAAAGCAAATTACAAACTATAAATGTTTTAAAAAGTTATCTGATCAGAAATGTGTCTTTTGCAAAGTTCCCATAATGTGTTTTCCATCTCTTAAATGAGATTATATCTGAGCATGTTAATAGTATTTCAGAGCCCAGAGGAATCGTAAAGCAAACTATTTTAACACAAATCAGAATCTACAGAAATTAAACATGAATTAATAAGCATTAGAATGGGTATGAACTGTAAATTACACATGAAATAGCAGATACAAAGGTATGCCTTATACAACATTAGAATCAACATCTCTCCCTGCAGATCTGTGCTACTTCTGGATATAGTTACACAGTTCCACAATATGCTGTTCCTCATTCATGCAACGTAGGTCAGCAGCTCGACCAACAATAATTTGCAACTTCCAGTTTCACCTTCAAGGTAACATAATAATTGGCAAGGTGCATTTCCATGAACCTCTCTCCCTCAGACCATGACAGTCCTGAAAGTGAAGCTTTCCACAGATCTTTTTCAACCAACCAATCAATAACACCCTGGTTTACAGTTTGATCACTTCTGATTAAAAAAACAATAGATTTCATGCCTGAGGTATCCTTGCATACTTCCAGGTTTTAGAACATTTTAGCCAGTTCTCATAATATTTCCAAGAGCTCCTGACTCCTTCCCATCCAAACACAAAAACTCACCTCTTCCAAAGTTAAAAATCACACAACACCAGGTTATAGTCCGCCAGGACTATCACCTGATGAAGGAGCGGTTCTCCAAAACCTAGTGTGCTTCCAATTAAACCTGTTGGACTATAACCTGGTGTTGTGTGATTTTTAACTTTGTACACCCCAGTCCAACACTGGTATCTCCAAATCATCACCTCTTCCAGAATGAGAATAATTCAGTTTGTGTCCTAATCTGTCTCTATCTTTTTTCTCTTGTGTTCTAGCTTTTCTATTTCTTTACAGTAGGAGCCTCCTAGTCAATCTTCTTAATTCTGATCACATGGCTTTTCTATCTTAGCTGTTTTCTTATTGGTACTGCTTCCAGGTCAATGGTCACCAGGTTACATGGCCCCAGTGGGTCTTACTCTTCAAGGCAATTACAATTAATCACGTTACAATTATACAAGCTCTTAAAAGTTCCTTTCTAACCTTCTAAAAACAAGCTCAGTTTCACAAATATTCTAAAGAAATTATAAATTTTCATCACTGCACTGTTTCTGGCCATCAAAGTAGTTTCATTTTTAAAAACCAAGCAGTTCCAAACAAATCAGACTTTATTTCTCATAGACTATAATTTCAAATAGAACAAATCAGTGTTGACTTTACTGTAGAAGACAGATAAATTTGACATCATTTCCTATTTTACCTTGCTGAAAACCACAAAGTAGTCTAACAAAAGCTTTCTGCACCTGTTAGAAAAGCAAGTACCACAGCAGTTTGAAAGGAATGTGTCACCAACAAAAGTGCCAGGACCCTCAATGGTTTTGACAAAGCATTCACTACCGAAAAAAGACAATGCTTTAGAGCAGCATAGTGGCGCACTTGTTAGTGCTGCTGCTGTCTCAAGTGCCAGGGACCTGGGTTTGATTTGAACCTCGGATGACTGTCTGTGTGGAATTTGCACATTCTCTCCTTGTCTGCATGGGTTTCTGTTGGGCACTCCAGTTTCCTTCCACAAAGATATGCAGTTTAGATGGATTGGCCATGCTACATTGCTTCATATTGTCCAGGGATATGCAGGCTAGGTGGATTAGCGATAATTAATGCAGGGTTGTGGGAATGGATGGGGCATGGGTCTGAGTGGGATGCTCTTCAAAGGGTCAGTTCAGACTCAATGGGCTGAATGGCCACTGTCTGCACTGTAGGGGATTCTATGATTCTATGACAGACATCAGGTTCACTTGTGAATGCAGCCAATGGCCATTTTTCCTGCTAGCAGAGATTAAGAGTTTCAGTGAATACCTGTTACCCAGAAACAACATATCTCACATATAATTAATGTTTCAATGATTCCACAGCCAATAAACCAAATGAAAGTGCTGCATTCTCACCATATCCGTGAATGATAGTGGACAATTAAATTTTAAAACTTCCCATTTTCAATATGCCTGACACGTCAACACAAAAGACAAAGCTGAAGAATTTGTGACCACCTTCAGAGTGAATGATTCATTTCAGCCTCCTCCTGAGGTCCAAATATCAGAAATGTCAGAAATCCACAAATTTGATTCATTCCACATGATGTTAAGAAACAGTTGAATGCTCCGGATACTGCAAAGGTTATGGGCCCTGACAAAAAAATTTCAACAACTTAATGGTGAGGTCCTCAGGGGTGTTGCTGAACAAAGAGACCTTGGAGTGCAAGTTCATAGCTCCTTGAAAGTGGAGTCGCAGGTAGATAGGATAGTGAAGAAGGCATTTGGTAATCTTTCCTTTATTGGTCAGAGTATTGAGTATAGTAGTTAGGAGGTCATGTTGCGGCTGTACAGGACATTGGTTAGGCCACTGTTGGAATACTGCGTGCAATTCTGGTCTCCTTCCTATCGGAAACATGTTGTGAAACTTGAAAGGGTTCAGAAAAGATTTACAAGGATGTTGCCAGGGATGGAGGATTTGAGCTATAGGGAGAGGTTGAATAGGCTGGGGCTGTTTTCCCTGGAGCGTCGGAGGCTGAGAGGTGACCTTATAGAGGTTTACAAAATCATGAGGGGCATGGATAGGATAAATAGACAAAGGCTTTTCCCTGGGGTGGGGGAGTCCAGAATGAGAGGGCAATGATATAAAAGAGGCAACGTTTTCATGCAGAGGGTGGTACATGTATGGAATGAGTTGCCAGAGGAAGTGATGGAGGCTGGTACAATTGCAACATTTAAATGGCATCTGGATGCGTATATGAGTAGGAAGGGTTTGGAAGGATATAGCCCGGGTGCTGGCAGGTGGGACTAGATTGTGTTGGGATATCTGGTAGGAATGGACAGGCTGGACTGAAGGGTCTGTTTCTGTGCTGTACATCTCTATGATTATGACTCTAATAGTGTGGGATACCTGTGCTGCTGAATTTTTAGTGCCCCTAGTCAAACTGTTCCAGTACAGTAACATCATGAAGCAATATGAGTAACTGCCCAAACAACTCCCGTGCACAGAAGCAGGACATATCTAACCCAGTTAGTTACTGGCATCAGACACATCTTGGCCATCAAGAAATCCTAGCAAAACTGGAGTGAGTGGGAATAGGTGGAAAGCTCTCCACTTGGATGAGTACAAAGGAGGGCAGTTGCAGTTGTTGGAGATCAATCATCTCTGATCCAGGATACTTCTGCAGGAGTTCATCAGGATTGTGTCACAGGTCAACCTAAAAAGTCTTTCTGTACCAGAAAGTCAACCAAGCAACCATATAAAACCCGTGGCTACAAAAGCTGATCAGAGACTGGGAATTCTGAGGTGAATGACTCACCTCCTGATTCTCCAAAGACTGACCACCATCTACAAGACATAGTGGGAGGAAATACACTCCACTTGGCTGGATATTGCAGCTTCAATGATACTCAGGAAATTGAACACTATTGGGGATTTAAACATTCCACTGAGCTGGCACCCTGTCTACTAAATGAAGAAGCAACTCCCTCTTCCACTGGTGTACAGTGGCAACAGAGCTTACCACCGATAAGATGCACTGCAGCAACTCACCCAGGTCTCTTTGATAGCAGCATACAAACCCACAACCTCTACCACCTAGGACCAGGGCAGTAGAAGCAAGGGAGCAACAATACCTGCAGATTTTGTCAAGATGATGGATCACAATCCCAAGATGCTATGGATATTTTTAACTTGCAAATCCAAAATGTGGCATTTAAAATGAGGTTAACATAGACAAAAATGCTTGCAGATGTAAACTAAGTAGCTGTCTACTGACAGTGAGAGGCCGAAGTAATGTAACATAGAAGTTGTCAAAGAAACTTCATTTAGGCTGGACTGTGATCTCTTGGGACTCCAAAATTAAGAAGGGGGTGATATCCAACAGCAAGCAACCCCTATGGATTATGTCCCAAGCTTTACTTTTCCCTTTGGATGGAGTTTAAAGAGCCAACTTCAACATTGGTGGAGTAGACAAGTGGGACTGAATACTCTTGTGAGTATTTTATACTATTGTATACTACACAGCATACGAATGCTCAAAGCAGCCTGGATTTGAGCATTAGTATACTGTGAAGGTCACAGTCAAAAACTATCCTCTGTTTACCCCTGTGAAGCAGTTAAAGAAGCACATAACTGCAAGCTGCAAACCGGTTAAAAAGGAAACAGGACAAAACAGACTCTCACCCTGAAATCTGGAATTCAGTCACAGTCGACAGGCATCAGAGCTACAGAATGTCAACCAATCTACAAAACTAATAATTGTGAAGCTAACTGTTCACCTACTGATGTCAATATTAGAATTAACATCTTACTGTAACAACTGCAGCATTCAACTATTTGATCTTTGTAAACAATTCGAAGATTGATCCATATACCTATTTCTTTTAACTTTTATCTTTTTGGATTTGCTTCTTATTTCTAATCTTACAGGTTCTTCTCACCTTCAATAATTCACAAATTTACTTTATGTTAATTCAAGAACACCTGGTTAATTTGGCTACTTTTAAAACATAAGCTTATTTGTGTCTGGGTGAAAGGTATCCACAAGGGAAGAGATCCTTTTTAAATTAACCTTGAGGCAACCTTCAAATGTGTAAGTTAATAAAGAAGGAGGCCAGCTTATCCCCCTTCACCTGGAAGTTTAACAGCTTGGGATATCCCAAGTGGAACCTAATAAATTGGGAAACATCACCTGGAATCTGGATGTATCAATTTCTGATCAAACCACACACAATCCTGATTTGGAACTATATGCCTGTTCCTTCACTGACCTGGAGCAAAATCCAGGGATTTTTGTTTTAACAGTACTCTGCAGATACCTACTCCACAGAGACGGCAGTGATTCAGGGCAGCAGCTAACCACCATTTTCTCAAGGGCTGTTAGTAGCAGAAAATAATTAAGGTTGCTCAAGTCTCATGAAAAACGAGAAACAAAATCTTTCTCAGCTGTCTGTCCCAAATGTAGATAACCATTCTGTGGACAGGAGAGAGAATAGATTACTATTTGCTGTGATTTTTCTGACTACTGGTGTAGAAAGTGTGCAGACGGAATCTATGATAAGTCATTCACTGATTTTCAATGTAACTCTTTGGGGCATTTGTTCTCTGTGCTTGAAGTCTTGGCCATAAAACCTCAGTTAAACTAGAAGCTGACTGTTTGGGGAAATTGGGAGCATGAATCTTTTTCCCTACTTCTTCATTGCTCCTTCATTATGCAGACTCTTTAAATATTTAAATTGTAATACCGACAGCTATGAATCAATTAATTTAACGTAGCAAGCTTGTGGCTTAATACATGTGAGGGCATTTAACACAAGTCCTATGACTCATCAAAGAAAACCTTTTACAGTGAGGCATATTGATAAGCTAATATATAATTAGCTTGTAAGAGTAATAGTGATAGATTGGTTGAGAAAAATCTTTTACATTACATGGATACTGTCGAGAAGCAATTCTGCAGTAATGTTCTGAATGTGGGAGTCATAGAAACCATCCTGTTTATGTACTTATTGTAGGATGGACTGTATATTATCTGAAATGTAAAGATTACTGCACATCTACAAGCCCTCCCTCATTCCTAATTATGCAACTGGCATTTGTAATCTCAGTAAAACCTAGTTCATTATCAATAATTCTTCCCACTCACTAAACCACCAACTAAGCATTCCACAGATTTCAACAAAGTCATTGTTCTCTTTACCTCCAAATCTCATCTTGCCTTCTATCCTCTAGAATAATATCTTTGTATGAACATCATAGTCCATTTACCTCACGTTCTTTATTTTCTATTGCAGTTCTTTCCCTTGACTCATTCACGCATTTTGTGCCATGATCTTCTGTTATTCATTTTCCTCATTGAGTGATTTCTCACTGTACATGATTTTGTAAAACACTATATCAACATGCTGAGAAGAATACATAAAGGTACCAGATGAATATTTAATCATGCCCACCTCAATTTCACATCAAGGAAATGTTACAATTTACCACTTGCTTTTTATCCAGGAGTTAATGAAATCTAAATCTGGTTTGTCAAATTGTGTTGCATCAGCCTTTTAGACTGTGATGGGCTGGAATCAGCTATAAAACTAATGACACTTGCTATGATTTAACCTCAAATGTTAATGCAACTTTAGGCTTGGGCAGATGGGCTAAACATTCAGATCCTAAAAACGTGTTGCTGGAAAAGTGCAGCAGGTCAGGCAGCATCAAAGGAGCAGGAGAATTGACGTTTCGGTCATAAGCCCTTCTTCATAGTTGCTTATTTTTAAGCTCTGATCTCCAGCATCTGCAGTCCTGACTTTCTCCTAAACATTCAGATCCCCCAGTTGTCTCTTAATTGTTGTGCTCTTGGATTTATGAAAACAGCATCTTGCTATCCTATTCAGCCAAGGAATAGAAGTTAAATTCAGGTACTTCAGTTGATGTGTCCTTCAAACTTTGTGGAGTGTGATTATTGCTAGAAAACTCTCTGGCACCAAAAATGAAATATTAAATCAGTCCTATTATTTGAAGATTTAGGAATCTATGTCTCAGTTGCTGTATTCAGTGACCTTCCTATCACTTATATTAAGAAACATCAGCTGATTCAATAGTCCACACCTCAATCTCTCCCTCACAAGTTCCACATTTTCATCAGCAACACCCACTGTCCACCATTGCTTTATTCCTTAAAAATCTTCTTGATTCATAAATAGTGTCTGCATTCTCTACTCCTTTGATACTTAATCATGTCATACTCACAAGATTAATCTTGCGCCCCAACCATTTAAACTTTCATCTAAAACCACCTCACCAAAAACCTTTTCCGTCTCAAATTTGTTAAGTTCTTATCTTATGCATGCAAAAACTTATTTCACACAAGGTGTATGCTAAATATATAACAGTAACTTCGCAAATATAGCTTTCCCAGTTCTAATGGAAGACCACTGCAGATCAGTAATACGAAATATAAATTTGGCTTCCCCAGTTCTAGGAGAAGACCACCACAGATCAGTAATACAAAATATAAATTTTCAAATGGCAAGTCAGTAATACAAAATTGGTTCAATGGTCTAAAATGCTGGCTTGAGTCATCAATAATCTTTTTTTAATTTCAGAAATATACTTTATTCCTGAAAAGTATATATATACAAAATCACTGAAGAAGTTTGGTTTTGGACAGTAGCATATGAAGAAAAAAAAACAAACATTGGAAACAAAATCAGATGTTGCTGGAAAAGCTCAGCAGGTTTGGCAACCCTCAGAGGAAGGGTCACTGGACTCAAAACGTTAACTCTGATTTCTCTTCATAGTTGCTGCCAGACCTGCCGAGCTTTTCCAGCAACTTGTGGTTTTGTTTCTGATTTACAGCATCCGCAGTTCTTTCAGCTTCAATTAAACAAAAATTGGAGTTTCCCTCTATCCAATAAACAAACCAAAGGCATCTCTTATTTGTGCAAGATTGTCGTCAGCAAAACATAGACATTTCTGACAGCAATCCTGGTAATCCAATGCTATGCAAGGTTGGACAACAATGCATGGCCCCTGGAGGGATTAGCATCACCTTCTGGTTTGTACTACTAGAGATGCCAGGTGGAGAAGTGTGTTTCCCTTGAACAAATAATTGAAAGCTAGAGCAGAAACAACTCTACACCACCTTACATAACTCCCTGGGGATTATTTTCAACTTTGCTGCCCAGGCATGAAACTGACTTTGCAGATAAGCCGCCATTACAAAAAAAAACCTCCCCATTTCATTTAATTGAAAATCTGGCAGGTTCAATAATGGATGGCTGATTCACAATGTCATTTAACACCTAGGCAGTGAGTTGAAAATCTAACCTTCTTGCATCCAGGCATTGTGTGCAACAAGGAGGAGATTAAAAGGTATATAATAGATAAGGGCGAAGAATAATGTCCTTAAACTGCAATTTAAAATTTATTTTCTGCTAAAGTAGCTTGAATATATTATGTCTACCTATCTCTCCCTCCTGCTTCACTTTCTGCATACACAATCATTTTGCCTTTTATACCCATTGTCAGGACCTACAATGCTGAATGCAGTTAGAACAGCCAGACATCTATATTCTAAAAGTCGAATAAAGCTATCTTGCTTTATCTTAAGAAAAACAAATTGTGGGTACATTCTGACTGACAGATGGTAGATTTTGTGCTTCTCTAGGTATACAGTGCAAATCCCTGGCCCACAAAACCAGGACAGTATTGCTTATGAACCATGTGTTGTTCTAACACATTGTTTTTTTAGTGTCTTGGCAAGCAATTGATACAATATCAGGCGACAGCTTTATACGCTTCCTTTTTTTCAAGCAAATCATTAAACAGCTAAAGAAGTCACATCCAGCACTTGATTTAGCAGTTAGGCAATGTAAAGTACAATTATTTCATTTCCACAATTTATTTCAAGCATCTAAAAGCATGACGACAAGCACCTGAAAGAAAATCTCTGATAATAGTCAGAAGTCTTTTTCTCAATTAACTCATAACAGGTGTTAACTAATCGCAAAAGATCAAAAGCCTTTGTTAACATACTTCAGGTTGGAATAAACCAGAGATTTAAAAACTGCTTTGACAGGAATTAAATTAATCACAACCAAATTAGAAAAGCAATGTAACCCTGAAACCTTATTAGAGAGCCACAGATGAAGATGATGTGAATCAGCATGCTACCACAGCCAGATCAATGATTTATATCTTCTGCTGATACCACCCCCTCCCACCACTTGCAGACCTCAGGCATTTTCAGTGTAGGGGACACATTAAGGTAACAACGGATAGTGCTATTAAATCTATTGAATGCAATGGTTCTCCTGGTACCTGCCCCTCCTTGGTTACCTTAGGAGCCTTTAACACTGTGAAGTTTGTGAACCTTGTTGGAAACATATTTTGGTTTTATTCATAAACGGGCTTGGAGATAAAATGCAATGACATTGTCCACTCAGGAAATAAAGCTGTCTCATCTAAAAACCATTGATAATCTTAAACATGAAACAGATCTAATATTGTCTACAAAAAGATTTCCATCACTCAGCTTATAGATTCTAACGCTTGCACTTAACAATTAACTTAATTCAAATTAGGTCAGAACACTCTTATTTTTTTACATAAACAATATTTAAATAAAAATAGCTTTCTGATGCAAGCACTGTAGCTCCAGGATAATGAACAATTACACAATTTTTTTTTCACCAACACAGCAACTTCCATAGATGTGAAAAGCCTCATGAGTAGTGCAGAATTATTTGAGATGGCATATTGTCTCTTTATGGTAGAGGTGTTTGACCACATCAGTATCACAAATAGCAAAAAAGTGATTATTGCTTAGTCAGTTCCAGGATGCGATGTTAATCTGAAATTGACAAATAGGGATTAGAACTGTACTGCAGACAGCTGTATTAATGTCTACCACCACAAAAGAAGGTAAATCAATGATTTCCTTGTGAAAAAATAGATAGTACCTTGTAACTTAAGGCATTAAAACACTTCAGACTTTTTTTGGCTGTTGCAATTTCAAATTCCTGGCTAGACAAAGCTGCTGCAAGTTTCAATCGATCAAAAGTAGGTTAGAATAATGTAAATGTACGACCTCAACACACATAAATTATACACTTTTCCAAATAGAAAACTGTATTTAAAATTGCATGATAGAAAATGAAAGAAATGTGGAAAAAAAATCGGAGGCTGACGCTAAATTGCAAAGCTGAATAAATAGAGTTCTTAGACCTGGTCAAAGTTTCCATTGTAGCTTCTATGGAACATAGGAGCAGGAGTAGGCCATCCAACCCATTAAGTCTGCTCCACCATTCAGTACAATCACACCTCATCATTTACTTTATGTCTTTTCCCCACACTATTACCCAATACAGAGAAATCCATCAAACTCAATTTTTAACATATTTAAGGGTTGAGCTTCCACAGCCCTCAGAGGTAGTGAATTCCAAAGATTCACAACTCTGTAAGTAATGAAATCTCTCCTCATCTCAGTCCTAAGTGCCTTCCCATTACCTTAAAATTGTGTTCCCTCCCCAATAAGGGATCACATCTTACTTGCATCAATCCTGTCTCACCTTTTAAGTATTTTGTTGATTTATTTGCAATCATCTTTCATTCTTTGAAATTCTAGAGAATACAGGTCTAGTTTCTCCAATATCATTTTATCCTACAGTCCTGCTATACTAGGAACAAGTCTAATAAACCTTTTGTTCCCCAACTCAATGGCAATAATATCCTTACTAAGGTCAGGAGACCAAACTGCTACTCCATATGCGGTCTGACCAAGGTCCTGTACAATTCGAGAAAGACTTTGCTATTCTTGCATTCAAATCTTTTTGTAATAAAGGCTAATCATTAGCCATTCTAATTGCTTGCTACAACTTAATGTTAGCCTTCAGTGATTTATTAGTGAGGTCACGCAGATTGCTTCAGACATCTACACTTGCTAATCTCTTATCATTTAAGAAATCCTCTTCACATCTGTTCCTCCTACCAAAGTGAATAGTCTGTCATTTTTTCACATTATATTCCAACTACCATGTTGTTGCCCACTCAAAATGTCTGCATGAATCTTCTTGAAGCCACTTTGCATACTCCTCACAGGACACATTCCCAATTGGCTTTGTGTCATCTGCAAACTTGGAAATATGTATTTAATCCCTACATTTCTGAGCAGTACTGTTCCTTATGCTATCCCACTAGTCACAGTCAGCCAATGCAAGATGAATCATTCATTCATACTCTTTGTTTTCTGCCTATTAGTCAAGCCTTAATCCACACCAGCACATTACCTCATATCTTAGTGTGTTTAAATTTTGTTGACCAACTTCCTCTGAGGTACTTTACCAAATCCTCCTGAAAATCTCAGTATAGTATGTCCATTACCGCCCCTTTATCATATTCCTTTGAAAACCTCCAAAACGTTAGTCAAACATGAGTTCCCACTCATAAAGCTACCCTATATTGAATCAGAATATTATGCAAATGTGCATTTATGACACATTTCAAACAGATTCTAGCATTTTCCTTATAACTAATGTAAAGTTTACAATCAATAATACCCTTTTTTCTGTCTCATTCTTCTTAGATAGTGGAGTGATATTTGTTACCTTCTAACCTTCAACCATCCAGACTTAAAAGAAATTTGAAATATGATCACCAACGCATCCACTAACTCCACAGTCTTCTTTTGACACTATGTGATGTAGAATATTAGATCCCGGGAACCTATCAACCTTCAATACCATGAATTTCTTCTACGCTCCTTCTTGCTAAGGCTAATTTGTTTTGATTCCTCAGTCTTGGTAGCCCTCTGGATCTCTAATTCTGAGAGATTTATTGTATCTTCCTCAATGAAAACAGACAAAAAATAGTCATTTAGCACCTCTGCCTATGTTCCTATTTTTCATCTCTCATATCCACTTTATAAATTCTCCTGATTCATCTTATAATTGCCCCACATTTGTCTGAGCCAAATATTCCCTTCTTATACTTATACATTAGCTTTTTCAGTCTGTTTTTGTGTTTCTGGCAAATTTACATTTATATGTTATTCTCCTTTTCTTTATCGATTTCTTGATCTTCCTTTATTGTAATATCTTCCAAAACCTCATATTTATTTCTGACAGGTGTACAAGCCATTTCTTTTTATTTTCTGCAATCCTTAACTACCTTTGTTAGCCATGGCTGACTGATGCTTTTAAGTTTTTGCAACTTGAAGAAACGTATAAGTGCTGTGAACAATACAATAATGCTTTAAAAACTATTAATTGTTTAAGTACCATCATACCTTGTAATGCATTGTCCTAATTTGTCAGCCAAGTTGCCCCCTAATATCTTCATAACTTACTTTATCCAATTTTAATATCTTAGCATCAGATTGAACTACCCCACTTTCAAACATTATGCAAAATTCTATCGTACTATTGCCACTCATTCTTAAAAGTTATTTTATAAGATTAGTAATAATCCCTTTTGTGATCCAAAACACTAATCAATATGCAATCTAAAGTAACCCATGATTACTATACAATGTATACTATATTACAGTACATGCTCTCTAATCAAAAACAGAAATTTCCAGTGAAACTCGGCAGGTCTGACAGCATCTGTGGGGAGACAGCATTTCAAGTCTTCTGATGAAGAGTCATCCTGACTTGGAAAAATACAGTTTCTTCACTGTCACTGAGTCAAAATTCTGGAATTCCCTTCCTAATGGCACTGTGGGTCAACCTACATCAGGTGGGCTGCAGTGGTTCAAGAAGGCAGCTCACCACCACCTTTTCATGGGGCAACTAGGGATGGGCAATAAACGCTGGCCCAGCCAGCGACACCCACATCCCACAAAACCAATTTCAAAAAAGCCTCATCTTCAACCTCCTGCCCATTTTCTGCAACCCTTTAACCCACTACTCTTTAAAAATCTGCCTTAACTCCTCCTTAAATTTATTCCATGTCCCAGTATCCACTACACTCTGGGGTAGTGAATTCCACAGATTCATGACTTGAAGAGAAATAATTTCTCTTCATCTCTATTTTAAATCTGCTGCTCCTTATCCTAAAGCCATGCTTTCTCATTCCAGATTGCCCCACATGAGCAAACATCTTTTCCACATGTACTTTGTCAATCGCCTTTAGTATCTTATGTACCTTAATTAGATCTCCCGAAACTCTTCTTAATTCCAGATAGAATTGGCTTAAGCTGCTCAATATCTCTTCATAAAATAAACCATTTATTAATCACGCAACAGATTATAGTTCAACAGGTTTATTTGGAAGAACTAGCTTTCGGAGCACTGCTCCTTCGCAACCACCTGATGAAGGAGCAGCACTCCGAAAGCGAGTGCTTCCAAATAAACGTGTTGGACTATAACCTGGTGTTGTGTGATTTTTAACTGTGTCCACCCCATTCCAACACCAACTCCGCCACATTATAAAATAAATCCATCATCTCTGAAGTCAATCTCATGAACCTCCTCTGTCTCCAATGCAACAGCATCCCTCCTTAAGTAAGGGAACCAAACCTGTACTTCAGATGCAGTCTCATTAATGCCTTGCAACTGTGCAATAATACTTCCCCACTTTTATACTCCCTTCTTTTAGCAATAAATGCCAAAATTCCATTTGCCTTCCTCATTACCTGATGTGCATGCATACTAGTTTTCTGTGATTCATGTACGAGGAACTCAGATTTCCCTCTGCACCAAAGCACTCCGAAATTTCTCTGCATTTAGATATCACATTGCCTTTCTATTCCTCCAACCACAGTGGATGACCTCACACTTATTCATGTTAAACTCCATCTGCCAAATTCTGGCTGATTCACCTATCCATATCCATTTATAAATTTCTCCTTTCTTCATTAATCTCATTTTCAGAAGTCGGTGCCTCATGAGGGAGTGTAGTTCGAAACACATCTGCTCCAAAGGTGTAACATAACAAATGGGAACAGATTGGTTCCAAATCACAAGAGCTGAGTTAAAATGACTCTTGTGATAACAGCAGTAGTGACCCTACCAATGGGTCAGAAGGTCCAGCTTCATGTCCCAGATGTGGGTGGCATGGTGGCTCAGTGGTTAGCACTGCTGCCTTCCAATGTCAGGGACCAGGGTTCAATTCCAGCCTCAGGCTACTCTGTCTGGAGTTTGAACATTCTCCGTCTGCTTGAGTTTCCTCCCACAGTTTAAAGATGTGGAGGCTAGATGGATTGGCTATCACCCATAGTGTCCAAGGATATACAGCCTAGGTGGGTTAGCCATGGGTTACAGGGATAGGGTGGGGATGTGAGTCTGGGTGGGAGGGTCAGTGTGGACTCGATGGTCTGAATGGCCTGCTTCCACACTGTAGGGATTTTGTGATTTGCAAGTGAGCACGTCAAAATCTGAAAACACCAAAAGCTACATAAGCGGGTGAATCATTTCCTGGGTGACTTCTCATCTGGAAGACCTCGTCCTCTGCAGAAATAAACCCTGGTTTTCAAAAATAAAGAAAATGATCTGCAGAGGTGGGCTGAGGGTTTCAGGGTTCACTCACTTATTTGGGGGCAAGAGGTGCTGACAGTGAGAGGTGGTGATGTGGAGTGAGTGAGGGAGCACTTGTCTGATTGAGGGAGGGGAAGGAAGGAGACAGGGAGGAAGATAGTAAGGGAAGGAGTGAGGGAAGGAGTCAGAGAGGAAGGGAAGCAGAGAAGGAAGGGGTCAGGGAGTGAGGGAAGAAGAGAAGGAAGGAGTCAGAGAAGGAGGGAAGGAGTGAGGGGCAAAGGAAGGGGAGAGCGAGGAGGAGGTAAGGAGTGAGGGGAAAAGGCAAGGAAGGAGTCAGTGAGGAAGGTAAGGAGTGAGGAGGGAAGGAAAGGGGGAGAGAGAGAGGAGGAAAAGAGAGAGGGGCGTTCCTGTTCTGATGCAGCCGTATCCTCCTCCTGGTTTGCTGTTTTCGGAAGGAGAGGATACAGGGAGGGAGCAGGAGTATCACCTGGATCTGAGAGTGTATATCCACAGATACACACACAGCGGTGAAAGTAGCTGTCGCCCCTCCTCCGGAGACTCACCTGATCGCTGGCGTACACTAACGTGCGGGCAGGCGGTGAGAGCGGCCAGAGGAGCAGGAGCAGCATCAGCATCAGTAACTCAGCGCTGGAGATGCTCGGCTCGGCACTGAGAGTTCTCCCTCGCCCACCCGGCTCTGACCAAGTCCACTGACCGATAGCACACGGGGACAGCGGTCAAACCACCGCAGCTCCTTCCCACCGAACCAACTCCTTGCTTTCTTGGGGGGGGGGGGGGTATAGCCCCCAGTTATTTAATCTGTTTTTTTAAAAAAAGTAATCGCCAGTTCAAGTCATGCAGTTGTCTCCTAAGGAACCACAGAGAAAGAACATGTGGGATCTGGCCATAGAGGTCGGCATGAGAGTTTTCCTCTTTGGAGTTTTTATGTGAGTAACTCTGTCTTCTATTCGTCTCTGTTTATCTTTAAAAACAAACTCAAATTGTCAACAATTCCATTTCCAACGTGTGTAAATGGGGATCTAATACCCCTTGTGTTCCAGCCATTGCCTTCCCTTTTTTTCCAGGACTATACATTCCTTTCTAGATCTCAGTGGTTGTGGTGGCTTCTACTTTTGTTTCTTCCCACCACCCCCAATTCACTCCCTTCCCCTTTCCAGTTCACCCCTAATTCCCCACTTCCCCTCTCCAATTCCCCGTCCCCTCTCCAATTCCCCCCGTTCCCTATCCAAGTCATCCCCAATTTCCCCCCTTCCCCTCTTTAATACCCCCTTCCCCTCTCCAATTCCCCCCTTCCCCATTCCAATTCCCCCTTTCCTTCTCCAATTCCCCCTTTTCCCCTCTCCAATTCACCCCTTACCCTCTCCAATTCCCCCTTTCCCCTCTCCAATTCACCCCAATTCACCCCTTCACCTCTCCAATTCACCCCCTTCCCCTCTCCAAATCACAACATCCCCCCCATATCATTTTCGTAACCACACATTCTGCATCTCTCTCGACGTTACTCACGCTATGTCTGCACCGTAAGATCTAACCAGTTTAAAATCCATGAGAGTCAGTGTCTACTGCAGGATATCCCTCACCACCCCCTTGTTAAAACTAGGAGACACAGTACAGCAGTATTCAAAGCATGCTGAAGCACTCTACGCGTCCTGGTCTGCATGTCCTTCAGCTGTTGTGGTATTCTTTATATATTAAAAGAAGTATCTTTTGAAACAAAGACAATCCTGTCTGCTGACCAGATTCTGTTGTTCTCTGACTAAAGCCCATATTACTTGGTAACTGTCACTGTTAATAGCTGCTCCTCCGGTTTACCCTGACTGCCAGTTTAAGCCACCATCTTTTACACAGGTACAGTACATGGCTGACTTCCAGCTATATTCACTTGCAGGTTACTAAAGAAATAAAGTGTCACTGTATCTTTCGAACATTGAGTAAGTTGCAATGTGTGAGAATCCTAATGGCAGGAGGAGCAAGGCTTTCCCCAGTGTGATTAATGTGTTCCATTGACGGTGTTGGAGGTGTAATTGGTAATGTATCAGTCAGCAAGTATGATGCGTACTGCAGCACATCTGTTGATCAGCTGAAATTCAATGAAAGTTAATACAAAATTAAATAAAGACAATTAGTATCATTATTCATGCAAATTACCTGCAAAGTAAAATGTTTTTATTTCTGATCTTCCCAAACCATACAAAGTTAAACTAATTTCCAACTCTTAAGTGGGGAATTGTCTCAATTGGCTGATTTTGTTTTTGATCTAAGTCTTTTGTGTTTCAGCAAATTATTCATCTAATGCGTTTAACGTTTAGCAGTGCTACTCCCTCATCAGGTATAATGTAGAATTCAATTAACGCAGCTGCAGTTTGCAGATGTCGAATGTTGCCTTAAAACATCCCCCAGGAAAATAAGTGCACAATGCTCTGATATACAGAAGAAATACGGTTGTATGAGGAGATGAAAAATGCTGGTGTGGTGCCTCCTATTGGGGATTGTCTGTTATTGATTCAGGGTATTCTACAGTGAAATATGAAAACTTATTGATTTATACATTTGAGAATTTCAGTATGTTGCCACCCTTTCATTCTAGATTTAAAAACTTTACGAGAACATCAGGACTTTGAGCACACCACATCAGTCTTTAACTTGAGATCTAGCTGCATTAGCATGTAGCAGAACAGTTTCACCTTAAGAGCTTCAAATTACTGCACCACACTTTCACATCAGGTTTGAGTGCCTCAGCACACTGCACCACCTTTCTGTATTTGTCTTGGGTACTTGAACGTAGCGTGCCACCAGCTCACTGTGCATTTTGGTCCTTGAGTACATCTTCCTGCCCTGAAATCTTTTGGGTTTGAGTGCTCCAGAATGCATCACCACCCTTCCTTTGTATTAGATTCAGTAGCTTCAATACAATTCCCATATGTTTTTCTCATGCTAACTATTTTGGTTCCTAATTCCCACTGCAACCTGCAAAATATTCTGACTTTTACCAATGTTTAATTTGAGGAGAATACTTTTTCATATCACAAAGGTCTTCACCCCTTTTTGGTTGTCAATAATCAGTTCTACTTATGATTTAAAACAAAGACTTAAATGTTTTTGAAGCCATGAATACAAAGGTAAGAAATAGAAATATTCATGGAGTTTCTTTTGGAAAAGTAAAATTATGTATTTCAATGTGTGAAGTTGCATGCAACTTGAACCAGGTTTGTCAGCTTCATGGGAGAAAAGATTTATCTTTGATGCAATGCTCCAAAAAATCTTAAACCTTTGTACTGCTGAATATTTTCTTTCATCACAAAATGGCCTCAATAGTATAGTTCTACATTACTGCATTATGATTCTGTAAATGTTATTATACACTCAAAAGCTTGTCTGAAACAGAACCTTTGAAAAATAATTACACTTGTAGAATAGCATGCTTAAGCACACAAAATATTGTCTCTGTGCCCCACTTTCATCTGCACACTTGAAATAAATAGTTACTTGAGTCACACAAATGAGTGACAAAACTATAGTCAACTTCACTGATATAAATAAAATCTGTAATACTTGGAAATGGGTTTGCATCTGATGACTAATAACTTTGTGTAATCCCAGAATAAACAAGTGTAGTTTGATAGTAAGGCATTGCAGCACTTGGAGGGTTTTAAGGTCCCTCCATGGTTCAGTAATAACATTCTTGTCTTTAAGTTAGAGGTCATCAGTTTAAGGTTCCTCCACATACTTTAGCACATAATCTTGGCTGACACTTCAGTGTAGTGTCCACAGAGTTGGAGGTGCCAGCTTTCATATTGAACATTAAAGTAAGGATTCATCTGCAGTCTTGGGTGAATGTGAAAAGGTTCACTACATAATTTGAAGAAGAGCAGGGGTGCTCTTCCACTTACCTGCCAATCTTCATCTCTCAACTATTATTACTATGTTAAGGAAAGAATTTAGGCTTAACTTTATAGAATATAGAATTTAGAACATTACAGCGCAGTACTGGCCCTTCAGCCCTCAATGTTGTGCCAACCTGTCATACCAATCTGAAGCCCATCTAACCTACACTACTCCATGTACGTCCATATGTTTGTCCAATGACGACTTAGATGCACTTAAAGTTGGTGAATCTACTACCGTTGCAGGTAAAGCATTCCGTACCCTTACTACTGTCTGAGTGAAGAAACTACCTCTGACATCTGTCCTATATCTATCACCCCTCAATTTAAAGCTATGCCCCCTCATGCTCACCATCACCATACGTGGAAAAAGGCTTTCCCTGTCCGCACTATCTAACCCTCTGATTTTCTTTTATGTCTCTATTCAGTCACCTCTCAACCTTCTTCTCTCCAACGAAAACAGCCTCAAGTCCTTCAGCCTTTCCTCGTAAGACCTCCCCTCCATACCAGGCAACATCCTTGTAAATGTGCTCTGCGCCCTTTCCAAAGCTTCCACATCCTTCTTATAATGTGGTGACCAGAACTGTACACAATACTCCAAGTGTGGCCGCACCAGAGTTTTGTACAGGTGTAGCATAACCTCATGGTTCCGGAACTCGATCCCTCTATTAATAAAATCTAAAACACTGTATGCCTTCTTAACAACCCTGTCAACTTTCAATTATTCCATTTAAACCAGTTTATTCATACAAAGTTAAACATGGGCCAGTTATAGATGTCTGGTAATTACCTCATTGGTTTTTATAGAACCTTGTTGTGCTTAAATTAATGGCATTTTATTTTCTTTACATGAGTTACCACACTTAAAAACATTTATTCGGTTTGAAGGATGTCCTGAGAAGTGCACGTTTAGATGGAAGGAGTTGGAAGTTTACTATTTGCTGAAAATTCATTACTAATTTATCATTTTTTTAATCATCCTTGTACATGTTTACTTCATTACACTTCTTAATGCGTTCCAAACCTTTAAGATCTTAAGTGCTACACCTCCAGAACATTAGACATAAATTAGTGTTCCTGCTAGTTGTAATATGCTGTTGAAATGTACTCAATACCAAAGTTCTGACAAAACAACATTTCTGTGCCTTTGACAACAGCAAACAATTTACTACTTTTTATTTCCCCAGGTCCATTCCTATTTGTCCAGATTGTAACAAGCAGAAGTAATTAAATATCTTGTTAAATACTAGGAATTTTAACAGAAACAAAAGTGAATCAAACTTACAGATCTTAAATTCAAGAAATGAAACTCTCACTTTATAATTAGATTTAATTCAATTTTCCAATTCATATTAAATCATTGTTAATATATATTTATTTCATTGTTGCATTTAACATAAATGTTAAAAACTTCCAACCTAGCTGATTCTTTTCTCAGTGAATCAGGTAGGGATTGTATCATTGAAGTACAGAAGTATAGTTCAAATGAGTGAACCTCTCAACTAAGATGTAAACTCAAGTGCCATCAAATAAATAGGCCAAAGATTGACAAGGAATGTGTATTTTGAATTATTTGCAGAGGTTATTCGCAATATACTTTGCAAATGCACTAAACTGTTAAGAGAACAAAATGACATATAGAAACCATATTTTTCAACTTGACATTGATTATTTTGTGTTTTCAGAAGAGAATTCAATTCTTATTTGAGACACTACTTTCTCCAAAGTGAGAAGTAGCTCCTGAACTTTTGAGCATTCATTCAGATAAACTGAATAGTGCTTTGCTATGTTTAGTGAAGCACAGGGAAGTGCAATGTGCCATAAAGGTGCAATGGCAGTGTTCTACCACAAAGTATGGCTGTGCATCATGGCACATCAAATAGAGATGGAACATTCGTGACAAAAATCTGTGCAGTGCGATCCTACTTTTGTTCATAAAAAATGTAAATTATGAAATAGTTCAAATGTAGCAATTATAATAAATCAATACAGTGCATTTTTGCATTATTTAAAATAAGCAACTTCAAATTAACAAGAAATGGTACGAATGCAGGGAATCATTATGCAGGATGTCAAGCAGGCTACTGTGCTAAATGGTTTCATCTCCAATTTATTAATACTCTGTGAAATAATTTTAAAATTTAGAAACTACGCCTACTCAAGGCAAATTTCTAATATCCAACAGAGGCATCATTCTCTTTTTTACAATTTTCTTTTAAATCATGAAAGCCAATGCAAAGGAAATGTATGCTTAGCCTGATCACCAATCTGTGGCATCAGCTGTCAATATTAGAAGCATATTGTGATTGAGATAGAATTACTTAACTAGGAGAACAGCAAATGAACACTGATTTAAGAATGTTGCATTAAACTTTATGGCTTTTGCATCTGTGCTAGTCCTCTAATAAGTGTACGTTAGTGTTCTGCATAGAACATTTATTTCCTGGGAAACTGAATATAAATTTTTAAAATATTAATCATAAAGATATTGAAGTATACTAAAATAGCTTTACTAGCATATGTTGTTATTGCCAAAACATTTCTGCAAAAATGTGTCTGGTTGAATGATGTTTTACTGATCTTTTTCTGTCACATTTGGATCACTCAATATTTTCAATGCAAAGTGCTGGATCATCAGTGTCAATGGTGCCATTTTACTGTCTGGGATTTCAGGAACATTATGCCCAATGGTCTATCTCCTTAACCATTAAAAATAATGTTATGATCTGAGCCGGTGTCAATACTGGACAAGTCAGATCCCAGATAGGAACCTGGCCCTGATTGATAGAATATATTTGGATTTTGTTTCAGTTTTAACAAAACAGCTTCTTGCTAAAATGTAGGCACGCAATGCTGCAGAATTTATTTTCATAATAAAACCAGGGTTATCGTGAAAGAAATCAAGATGAAATAGAATAAGCCAAATCACCTACTTGAGATACAAATTCAATTTTTTTAAATACACAGTTAAAATATAACGTTCTTAATCCCAAAACATATTTTTTATAATTTTTTTTATAGTATCCAAAACATCACTTCTATAATACTCTCATTTTTTTTCCCTAATGAACCTGTTCATTGATGTTAATACAACTCTAGAACAGATAGTCTTGAACCTGGGCTTCTTTATTCAAGAGTATAACACTACCCCTGCACAACAATAGGGCCCTTTATCTAATCATTAGACTGGAACTGCAGGTAACTCCAGGAGAAGCCTATCATACACTTTAACTTTGGGTAACCTGTTCAGGGTTTTATCAAAACATTTCTGGTGTGAGGCTAACTCTAACGCTTCACTCTAAGATAACCTAGTTCACTATATATCATTTCTGCCTCGTGTGCAGGCATATACAGCCATCCTATTCTGAAGACTTCACAGGACTACCCCATTCAAAGTTTATTTTTAAACACAAGAAATAACAGTTGTCCAGGTAAAGCTCTGGATGTTTCCTTCTGTTAAATTTTAAAACAAAAACCTAGAATTCTCTAGCAAACCTTGAGGCCACATTATTACCTTGCTGGATCACAAAACAATCTAAAATAAAACAAAAGCATAGCACAAAATGCATTGACTCAAAAGTCAGACCTCAAAATTATTTTTTAAAAGAAATCACCAAGGTTCACAGAAATGCAAGTTAATAATTAAACTTGGACACACAGCCCACCAGTGGCTAACTAGAAGATCAGAAACACACATTTACAATATATTACATCATGATATGAATAATGAAAGAAACAGTAGATGAGGGAATACAATAAATGAAAGCTATGGAGAAAGAAAGAGGATGACAAAAAGTACAGAAAGGAACATTTCAGATCAATATTAAAAAGCAAAAGAAGAGGGTATCAAAACCAGTCATGTTTGGTGATAAAGGTAATGAGTAAATGTTAGGGTAGATGTTCAAAATATTAAAATATTCAGGACCTTTGAAGGACAGAACAAGCTGATATATTGCATCAAGAAACTTATTGATGCACATGTTTCACAGAATCTAGCTGGTTTCACAGAATCTAGCTCCTATCCTGAGCAACAGTCCTTTGATATAATGCCAGTAGAGTTATTGACAGATCGTAGCAAGCAACTTCTCTCAGTTGGTTCACAACAGATCAAAAAAAATGACACATGAGAAAAACTACAATGGTGAAAACCTGTGGGAACCATTATCTCTCAGTTACTATTTTCCTCCCAAACATTTAACGTATCATGTTAGTCAAATCCTTGCATGCAATATCGAAGGAATTTTCTCATAGCCAAGTAATCACATGTTCAGTTTTTCTCTTACTGAGTTGAAAGCTCCTCACTGCCAAATTTTGGAGATCTTGTGACACACTTCCAATTGACCGGAATCTAAGACGCTAAGTCCTACCTATTCTGAAGATGTGTCAAAACCTCTCTGAACAGATTGATTAAAAATAATAAGTGTCCCAGAATTATTTGCCAAGAGAAATCTATTGTGTTTGTGCACTTCAAAACAGTTCAATATTCTGTTATTAGGGGAAACAATTGCCTAGTAATGTTATTACAAGATTATTAATCCGGAAACCCAGATAATGTAAGGCTGCCAGGTTTAAATTTCACCATGGTAGGTGATGGCAATTGAATTCATTAAAAACCTGGGATTAAGTTTATAATGAAGACTGTGAAACCATTGCCGATTGTGGAATAAATCTATCCAGTTCATTAGTCTCCTTTCAAGGGAGGAAATCTGCTATCCTTATCAGGTCTGGGTGACATGTGACTCCAGACCAAAGTGGATGAATCTCACCTGCCCTCTGGGCATTTCAGGATGGGCAATAAGTACTGGCCTGGCCAGCTATATACACATTTCATGAATGAATACAAAAAAGGTAATGAGAATATAGATGGAAAGATGGGCACAAAAAGACTGACGAGATAGATAATAAGTTTAAACTTTGTTGGAACCATTCACAACTTGCTGATGAGACGGGACAGTTTCACGTTGGCCTTCAGGGCCCTTGCACCTTGTCTGACAAATCTCAAAATTACAGCATGAATCAGTGATTGTGAATGCTTTAGATTTGTTCTCATCCACAGTGCAAATCTGACAATTCCAACACATGCGTTTAATTTCAAAAGCAAGTAATCTCAACAGGGAAGCTTATAACACAATGTGTTTCCAACTTCTGTAGTTGTCCAGGCTAACATTTAGTTTTGCTCCAATTGCTAGATGATTATGACTCTGTGTACCACGTTCATGAGAATTTACTCAATAATTACTATTTAATTATAACAAGTGCTGCTAATGTGCCATTATGTTTTGCAGCAATTTCTGGCCAAACTTTTATCTGTGCTGTATTTCAAGATATTCTTTAGTGGAGGGGGAGCTCCATGTGAATTGAAACTGTCCTTGCTGATGTTCAGTATTTTTCCTGCTACAGTCAGTTTCTCCACAGCTAAGTGAATAAACTTTCTGGCACACCGGTTAGATGGCTGGCCGACTGCCTCAAAAGCAGCAAAAAGATCAACATTGCAGGTGCAGCACAATTAGCTGTGGTTCTTTGTAACTGATTTGTTTTTTATAGGAATCGGATTTTGCAAAAAATTGCCTTTAAATTCTCCCTTCACATAGGTGATGGGTATTTGAGCATTTACCAAAGGGGAGCAAATTAATTTTACCCCTAGAAAAGAGCTTTTCCTCAATGAGAATCTCTGAATGTCCAAGTATTCTCATATATCACAAGTTTTTGTTAAAGTTCGATTGGTTACTTTTAATCTATCCTGCTGGGTATGTTATTCAAATTGCCTCAGAGCTATTGCTACCCAATGCTGCTGCATTTTCACCGTCCACTATTTTAAGCACACTTATCCTTTTTATCCAATCAAGGCATTCACCAGAGCAGAAGAAGAGGAGTGCATGCCCTGCTCGTCGGATGCTGCCTGACCTGTGCTTTTTCCAGCACCATACTCTCGACCCCCATTCACGAGAGCATGCAGGAATCATAAGAACACATGCAATTTGAGCTCCTACAATAAGTGGAGTCCTATATGGTCATGTCCAATTTGCTTGCAGCCTTGAATGTGTCCTATTCTTCCATGGTCAGTGTCTCAACTAAATAATGAAAGCTATGTGCTAAAACCTGTCTAGGCTGGTGAGTCAGAGCTATTGAAAGAAGTGCTCAGAAGCCAATAATTGCATTTCACTAATCTGTACATCATTGGGATTTCTAAGAGAGTTTTTCCAGCTTCTGAACTGATTGTTCCTCAGCTTTTGAACATGACTTTCAACTGATCATGTGTTGCACTATAAACCCAAATATGGTGGATCTGTAAACCAAGCTGGTCTAATTTTAAAAATTCCATAGAATTAAAATGCAATCACAGATATGAAAATGTAGACAAGAACTAAATTAACATTCTAAAAAAAATCTAGAATCTGTCCACACAATTTTTGTGTAGGTTTTTCGTGCAATTTTACTATTGTTCTGAAGTGGTTTAGGTTGATTCATAAATCAGTAGCCCTTTACAGCTGATGAGGTACTTTAGAAATGTCATTGTCATATAAGGAAACACAGCAGTCCATTTACACACCCAGCAGCCACCAAGAGTTATTGTGGCACAATGGTGATATCCCTACTTCTGGAAAATTATACCTGAATTCAAATCCCACTTGCTCCAGAGGTGGAAAACAGCATTTGTGAATAAATTGACTTTAACGTAACTACACACATTGAGTGGAAATGAGAGTGGGTGAGAATAGGTTGTAGCAAACATTTTGTTTACATAGATATAAAAGAGGCCGGCACAATGCTCAGTGGTTAGCACTGCTGCCTCACAGTGCCATGAACCTAGGTTCTGTGGGATATAGGTAAAGCCGTGTTACTTCTGCAATCATTACTGCTTATGCAAGGCAAATGAACTCACACCAGTGCATAATTGTTTCAGCCAAGAGCTGAGTTAACAAGAATGAAAACTATGTGAAGGAACAGATGGCAGTGAAGAAGGATATATAACAATAAGACCACAGAGGGAGGTGGTCAAACGGCCTTGTGAGGCCAGAGATAAACATTTTGTCATAGACAAGGCCAGGTGAGTTCAGAGATAAACAGCTGGATTTAGATTGAAACAGATGTAAACAGGGGAGGAGCAATGGGAGGAGGGAAGAGAAACGAATTACACAAATATTGTGTACTCGTTAAATTCAGTGTGTGTGTGTCCCTGCTTTGTGGACAGTGGACACCGCACCCCTCTTGCAAGAGCGTAATAAATGATACTACTGATTCAGATCTTATCTCGGACTGAAATTATTGAAGTGAGTGAGCTTCGTTTCTCACAGTTCGATTCCAACGTTCGGCAACTGTCTCTGTGGAGTTTGTGCATTCTTCCTGTGCCTGCATGGTTTCTGCTGGGTGCTCCAGTTTCCTTCCACAGTCCGAAGATGTGCAGTTTAGGTGGATTGGCCATGCTAAAATGTCCCATACTGTTCAGGGATGTGTAGGTTAGGTGCGTTAGTCATTGGAAATGCAGGGTTATAGATATAGGGAAGGGGGATGGGTCTGAGTGGGATGCTGTTTTGAGGGTCAGTGTGAACTTGTTAGGCTGAATGGTGGGTTTCTGCACAGTTGGGATTCTATGAGGGAGTCAGAGGATGGGCTGAAGGGCCTGTTTCCACACTGTAAGTAATCTAATCTAATCTAAAAGTCTACCTACAGAAAATGTCCTGCAATAGTTCAAGAAGACCGTTTACTACCATCTCCTCAAAGGCAACTTAGGGGATAGGCAATAATTCCTGGCTTAGCCAGTGAAGCCTACATCACCTGAATGAATGAAGAAATGGTTAATATGGCAATAAAGGAGGTGATTGGATACATTAAAAATAGATACATGGAAAGTACACAAAAGGTCGGCAGTGCTCAAAGTTTTTTTAAAAAGCTTCCTGTTTGTGGGCTATGGGCAGGAGTGAGTTTCTGACAGAAGTAAGGGTGGAGGTAACAAAGGTTCTGGCCACCATCTTTGAATCTTCTTTTGACATCAGTAATGCTGGGGAACTGGTGGCATTAACATCAATGTGTAATACCTGTTCAGAAAAAATTGAATGGATAGGCAGGAGGCTGGAAGAACACAGTAAGCCAGGCAGCATCAGGAGGCACAGAAGTCGATGTTTCAGGTGTAACCCTTCTTTAGGACTAGGGGTGGGTATGGGGGGAGCTGCAGATAAAGGGGGTGGCAGAGGCAGGGTGGTGAGGTGGAGTAGATGAAGCCAGGCAGAGGGTACAACCTGGTTGGTCAATGGGAGGAATAAATTTGATTGATGGCAGGGAAGTTATTTGAAATTAGAGAACTCCAGGCTGTAGAGTACCCAGGTAGAAGATAAGGTGTTGTTCCTCCAATAGGAGCTGTGGTTTGTTTTGGCAATGGAAGAGGCCAAGGATGGTCACCTCCTGATGCTGCCTGGCTTGCTGTGTTCTTCCATCTTCCTGCCTGTATACTTTGGATTCCAGCATCTGCAGTTTTTTGTCTCAAAAAAATTGAGAGCTGGATTAAACTCAACAATTACAAACCAGTCAGTCTACTGTTGATGGCCATGAAAATTTTGAAATAGTAATTTGCAGAGCAAAGATAATTGCCACTTGGAAAAATAAGGGTTAATAAATGACAGCTGAACAAATTTTGTTAAATACAAATCATGTTGGACTAATTTGAGTTCTTTGAAAAATTAATGAGGTTAATTAAGCTAGCACAGTCGAGATGTGAACTTTCAAAGGGCACCTAATAAAATACTATCAAACAAAATTATTACCAAGATTAATACCAATTAATACTGATTAATACCAATTAAAGAAACAATGACAATGCAGCTACAAAACTGGTTATAAGGCAGAAATATCCATAAACTTCAGTAGTATATCCCACCCACACCCCCAACCACCCCCACCCCCCCCAAACCCCACCCCAAACCCCACCCCAAACACCACCCCCAACCCCCCCCAAACCCCACCCCCAACAACCCCCAACCACCACCCCAACTTCCCCCCCACCCCTTCCGTAAGAGTTAGTATTAGTGTTACTTTTGGTTTGTATTATTGATTTGGACTTGAAGATTCAGGCTTAAAATCAGCTTAAAGTTTGCCAATGGCACAAAACTCAAATGTAGTAAAACAATGAAGGGGACATAGCGATGAAATTCAGACAGTTTGCAGAAAAAAAATTAAGATGGAGAAATGTGCAAATGGTGCATTTAGTAGGAGACTAAGGAGAGATGCTGTAAGTTAAACAACACAGTTTTAAAGGAGGTGAAAGGACAGAGACTTGGGGTTGTGCACAGATAAGTCTTTGAAGATGGCAGATCAGTGTTTTTTTAAATGAAATTTAGCATGACCCTTGGTTTCATAAACAGAGGAGATATAAAGCAAGGAAACAATGCTAAAATGTTTGAAATCATTAGTTTTGGCCTTAGCTGGAATATCTCGTCAAATTCTGGACACATGTGATGCCTTGGAGTAGATGTAAAAGAGATTTACTGGAAGGCTGCCAGAGCTCAGCTTTTCAATTACTTACAGAGAATCAAAGCTGGTTTCCTTTGAGCAGACACATTTGGGGATTTCATAGCGGTCTTCTCAATTAGGAAAAGCATTAGTAGAGTAACCATGATTTGAAGGAGCCAGTGTTGGACTAGGGTGGACAAAGTTAAAATCGCACAACTCCAGGTTATACAGGGGAATCTCAATCACCCGAATACCAATTATCCGAAAATCGGATTATCCAAAGGAGATGTCGAAGGCCCGATGGAAACATTACATCAAAGAAGTGCTTCCAACAGTGATCGCGTCTTTTGTTTAGCAATTAAACAGACACTGTCTCCAAATGACTGACTGCCCGCCCCCTTTCCCTCCCCCCACACTTTCCCTGGAGTTCTACATGGAGGGAGGAAGGGGGGAGGGGTGTACCCTAACACCCCTCTCCCTTCCCCAGATAATCTCTCCAACATTGTCCTGTACAGGGCAGAGGTGGAACCTGTCAAAACGTTGCAATAAAAAGCTGTGGCTGCGTGTGCGCTATTTGGAGACTTAACCCACAAAGGCAACTGCAGCAGTCTTGTTTTTGGTGTCCAGTACAGCTGCCCCGGAGAGGGGGCAAGGGGGGGGAGGTGGGGGGGGGGGTGGGGGGGGTGTGTGGTTTGGATGGGGTTGAGGGCGGGGGGGGAGACAGTGTTTGATGGGGTCGGGAGCAGAGGGGGCGGTGTTGGGATGTGGGAGTGTGTTGCTTGGGGTTGGAGGTGGGGGGTGGTGTCAGATGAAATTGGGGGCGGGGCCTCACACGCTGTGTGCTGCTGCTAGTCTCCTGAACAAGGAGCAGACTTTTAAAACTCCAAGCCCCAGAGGAAAGGCATTTAATCGATTAACCGAATAATCGATTATCCGAACGAAACAGTGCCCACCATCACGTTCAGATAATCGAGGTTCCCCTGTAGTCCAACAGGTTTATTTGGAGGCGCTATCACTAATGTTGTGTGATTTTTAACATTGATAGAGTAACCAAGCAGATTCTTTTCATAGAGATGAGGGCTAGTACTAGAAGATGCATTTCTTGTCCACAATCAATCATTATCATTAAGAAAGCACTACCTGAGACAGTAATGGAGTCAGATTTGCTAATCATTTTCTAAAGGGAATTAGATAAATATTTAACGACCTTGTTCTTTTTATAATAGTGCCACGGAATCTTCTTTATTCCTGTGTGAGTTCAAATAGGGTCTCAGTTTAAGGTGTTAGACAAAATGCAGGAATTTAATGCTGTACAGAAGCATAAACCTATGTTGTGTCCTTGAGGTTCCATTCTGGGACTTGGAGCTCATAATCTTACCACCCAAACATAAGAATGTAAACATTGAGCCAAGACTGAAGCATTCTAAAATATGTCTTAGAATGGAGCAGTTTCTATACTGAAATTAATCAAATGTTAGTTCATCAAATATTTGGTAGCTTTAGCAATTTTTATGGACAGGCGACAAGATGTTGATGCAGAATACATGAACCTTAAGTGGCTATTGAATGTTATGTAGTTCTGGTGTTTAATATCTTGGATTTTTTTTTGCATAATTACATACTAAACATGATCTCTGAAAATTGTGGCATAAAGACCATTTTTGAAGAGAATGTTGTCAGTTAGTTGTGATTAACATTGCAATGATTTGTTAATGATCGCATGGAATGCTAATGGCAAGACAAGGAGAAATTATTTGGCAATCAAATATCATACAACAACTATATCCTTATGAAATATACTTTTGTCATAATTGATTCTCACTCAAAAAAAATTGCACCCTTCTTGAAGCTTTTCTATTACTTTCTATCTAACAAAGGAATGGTTTCTATTTTAAATGTCATCTACATGAAACTATATCAAGTCAAAAACAGCAATTCCGATTTTTGTTACCATCAAGACTAATTAAATGACAGAAGTTCAAGAGAGAAGGACAATTAGTTGCTTGCAGTGTGGGAAACAGCATGATGTAATGATTTCAAGGATGAGATGATTAATGCCTCTTTCCTCCCTTCAATTTTCCCTACATATTCCCTTTTCTCCCTGGTGATAGGGATCACTTTATCTCCATTCCTACCCTGTAATGTAGACTCGTCTTGAGGCTAAGCTTGTTGTGCTAGTTCTAAGATGAACTTGGAATCTAGGTCTAAGAAGGAGGATAGAAGAAATGCAATGACAAACTTTTAAGCAAACATTGAGTAACCTTTTGAGAAAGATGCATCATCCATGATGAATAATGAAGTTAAGGATCGTACCAATGGCTAAAGAGAGAGGTAAATAATTGTTTTCCTTTGTTCTCTTTGGTTCATAAGAGGTTGGCTTATAATATTTTTCTCGTATTTTCTTTCCCTCTTGAAAACAGGCAATGGTGCGTTTTCACCAAGCTCAAATTGTGAAGCCCTATTTAAAACAACCCACTACAAATTCTTTAAGATTAAACCAATTTACAAATTATTCTTTGATTCAAAATCCAGGGAATTGTTCATGATACGTATTCATATGCATGCATCCAGGAAAATTGAGAAGGATAGGTAAGAAGTTATAAATTGCCTAAAACTAAATACATTGGAATTATTTCATAGTAATTAGTTTCTGGTATTAACCTGACTGAATTGCAATTTAACCTAAAGACTTAATTTCACAACTAATGCCCAAGAGATTGACTAAAAGTATGAAAAGTCTTATTCATGTCTTTAAAGTCTGTTATATTTGACGAATTAACCAGGTAATATCACAGGCCATACACAATTGATCCATGTGATGAATTCGATTGTAATCTATATTTGATAATCATGAAAGCTGGGCACATGACTCAGAACCCTTACCTTCCTAAGTTCTGTAAGTTTATCTGTGTCTCTGAAGCTCTCTGAGGATGCTTCCTCTTTTACTCATTTGCACTTTTGGGCTCAGTCAAGTGCTTTGGCTCAGACCCTTTCCTCACAATGATACTTTCCCTACGTTATGCACTCGCCAGATTTGCATCCATACCCTGACTGCAACTTATGTACCCTGCCTGAAATTTCTAATTCTATACTCCACCTGTTAGACATGAGGTGACAGTCTCCGGACTCTAAACTGCCTTTATTGAATTTGCTTCTCGGAAGGTGACTGTAAGCAATGTCACAACAGAGCCAATTGATAATTTAAATAGAGTTCAGATTCAGTTTTAGAGTAGTGACTTTGTCAGCATTCTAAATCTAATAAGTACAATGACGAATACATTTTACAGAAAAATTGACATTATAGTATAACTATATATGAGTGGTAATCTGACTTAAAGTAATGTCAACAATTTAATTCAGCTTGCTTTAACTAAAATAGATGATAGACCAAAACTGAGCCACTAAATTAGTTAGGTTGATGTCAGTGAATCATTTCCATTGTTATTCATGAATTATCTGAAATTTTCAAAAGCGCTTCTGTAAACTAAAACTTTTTTTCCTAACTGCTGCATTGATCAAGAAGTTTGGTTGAATTGAATTTTATGTATGGCTTTAGATAAAATCATATTGCATAAACAATTATGTGATGCATGATTATGTTTATTTCAATGAATTATACCATTATCTAATAGCTGCCTCATCACTGCCAAGAAACTATAGGCTGAAAGGTGAATTTGCAAAAAATGCACATGAATTTGTATCCAGATGAAGGAGTATCCGTGGAGTATGGCCACGAGTTGGCATTGGCATACATATAATTTGTCTTTCTGTGGCTTAGTTGGGAGTAAACATCACCTTTGCTGCAATATTTTTACTTTGATTACCAAGAAGCTCAATGCAACTGGAATTAATTGGTTTATAAATAGCTTAAACATCTAATGTTGGCTGGCAAACCAAACAGAGGCAGGTGGAATGAGAGCAATAATAAGTACATGCCTAGTGAGTACTTATCCCAGCAGTAAACTTCCTCTTTAGATCTTTGCAAAGATGTGCGGATGCAAATTTAAGAATTTGTGTCTGTTTTTAGAGTAATTATTTGTAGCATCAGTAACGCAGCACCTAAGAGTTCGATTTTGATTTTGCTTGCAATTATTTTTGTTGCTCGACCATTAAGACTTGCTTCTTAAATATATGGATTACGTGCCATCCACCATGGTTATTTGGTGGGATGTGTCTATTTTTAACCATACATTGCCAGAGGGAATAGAAGTTGCAATTGTAAGGTTTCTCCCTTGTCAGAGTCAAGTCTGGTCCTTCTGTTATTAGACTGAATTTTACAGTCAGCACTGAAGTGATGGTGCTCGCCATTAATCTTTAGGAAAGCTGTACACAAAGGTGTAGCAATATGTGCTGTGGATTCTAATGCTAATCTCCTTTAAATAACAGCTGCAATTATCTTTGGTCTCTAACAATAGTAATGTCGTCAAATAGTCCATGTAAACAATCAAGTTGCGGAATTCACACAATGAGGTGAGGACCCTAATACATTCAGCATCACTTAGCGAATGGGAGCAGACTGAAACCAGCATGAAAGAGAGTTGCCTCCTCTTCATTCAGTTTATGGGAAGAATACCTCATCACCAGATCCTTCCAGCAAGCACCAAGACTTAGCTTGGCTGATGCTAAGATGTCTGTTAAAACCTTCATGCACATCCAGGCCTTCTGTGACCCCACACTACTGTCAGGATAGTTACATTAGTGAAGGGATTGTTGCACATCTTCTGGAATGTGCATTCACAAAGAATGCCTGGAGACAGATGCAGTGGGTTTTGGGGAAGTTTGGCTCGAGCAGCTCTGTGACTCAGGACTCTGTGCTCTTTGGTCTGTTCCCTGCAAAGCACACCGAGGCAAACATCGACTGTGCCTGGAACACCATCAACTCAGTAAAAGATGCTATTTGGTCTGTACGAAACTTGTCAGTCTTGCCAGTACAAAGAGTTGACCTTGACCAAGTGTTGCAGACTGTAAATTACTCACTTATCTGATGTTACTACGGCGTCAAGAGGTGTATTTTGTCCTAGTATTTTTAATGAAAGAAGTTTAAGACTGAGGTGATGAGCAGTTACCTCTGCTCCAAAGCCATTAAAGTAAACGGTGTGTCAGTCCTTGAGTGTCTCTTTTTATAAAGTTGGAACAGTAGAAGCAGCATGAATGAGTGGGGTCAAGTTCCCACAGAACCAGGATTTATTTTTAGTTTTAGCCTTCAGTAGCACAGTTGCTGAGCCCTTGAAGCTGAATGTGGAAGCTGTTAGTCCTCTCTCTGTTACATCTAAAAGCTGGGATTCTCCTCCTGCTCCGATTATATGTGAGACAATCTATTTTACTGTTTTTGACTTTGCCAAGGGTGTGCATGGGATGCTACTATATTGAAACAGTTAATTAGTAGTAGCTAATATATCTATTATTTTGTTAAGCATTTCAATTAAGTTACAGTAAAACCTATTTTATTTTTATTTTGTCTATATTTTAACTGTAGTGCAAAAATGAGATATGTTTTGATTAGTTGATAGTTTGACCAATCACATTGCATCTGGAACACCGCGCCTTACCTTTTAAAATAAGAAAAAGTTAGGGTCTAAACTATCCTCTTAATATACTTTGAGGGAGTTTGTTTGATCCATAACACTTCCCAATTGCATTCTGCTATCAGATACATTGTCAGGAATATCATGAGTTGAATAAAATCATTTCTATGACTTTTTAACTGCCTTTGCTGTAATAGTGTGTCAATGATTTATTTTAATCTTTCTTAAGTAATGTTTGACAATAAGAATTTCCCTTTTTAAATCAACAAAGTTTATACCTAGCCTTTCCAAATAGATTGATGGAAATGTTGACATTTATAAAAGATTATTTATGTTCCTGACACTGCAAATCTATAGTTTCTATCATTGAGTGAGTTCATTGAGCAATTCCTGACCACTGAACTGACTCATGGGCTCTTGCTCTGTACTTTAATGATATGATTAATTCCTTTTTGCTATATATCTACTTCATCTGAGCCAGCCACCTCTGGATTGTAACATTCAGGAACTGGGTGTTCTGATTGTTGGTAGGTGGCTACATTCATACTTTCCTGGGTGAGACTAGCGAAGTTTTCAGTACAGTTAAAGCGTCACTGAAGAGCAGTTCAAAGGTTATAGGCATTTGGAGGGTGAGACAGTATGTGAGAGAAATGCAGACAAAACTAGTTTTCATGTTAAGATGCTCTATTGCTTAGCTAAATTGCTGCAAAGGGAATTGAACCTGGATAATTCTGAGTCGTGAGAATTTTGGAAAGGATTTTAGGAACTTAGAATTCAACTGAGAAAGATACATAGAATCCTTACAGTGTGGCTCAACAAGTCCATACCGACTCTCTGAAGAGTAAATCACCCAGACCCATTCCCCTATCATATATTTACCCCTGACTAATGCACCTAATCTAGGCATCCCTGAACAGTATGGGCAATTTAGCATGGCCAATTCACCTAACCTGCATATCTTTGGATTGTGGGAGGTAACTGGAGCGTTTGGAGGAAACCCACGCAGAATGGGGGCAATGTGCAAACTCCACAAACAGCCGCCTTCGGGTGGAAACGAACTTGGGTCCCTAGCACTGTGAGGCAGCAGTGCTAACCACTGAGCCACCGTGTTGCCCACTTGTGTGCAGTGGGGTGTGTGATAAAAAGAGGGGCAGTACCAGCTTTGGTGAAGTTAGCTGTTGCTGAAAAGCTGGCGCTCTGCCTATGCTGGACTGTAGTTTCCAGATTGCTCAGAAATCTATGGGATTTTTAAATTTGCATTTGCTATTTGATGAGCTACATAGGATGTTTGATCACAACCATTTGCCCATGTTTGTCTCATGATAATTATGAATGTTAGAATACAAAATGTGTGTATATCCATTGTAGATTGTAGTAGTGTTACAATTTTGTAACATGAAGTTTATGGTTGTTTATTGAAACCCATGGCATCATGTGATTTAATCCTTTCCATATGTACAATGATTGCACGTTGTGCCAATGTTTTCAAAAAAAATGTTCCAGGCCCCTAGCCAGATCACAAAATAAATCTGATAGTGTGGTTCTAGGTGGCCTTGATGCAGTCTTTGGAGAATATCACTTCTGAGTTACTGATATTTCACTAAAGACTAACAACTTGTCAATTCTCATGAGATGTTTCCATTTCGCCAAGTATTGCCTCCAAATGTAGGGTTACTCGAGATGTATGTTTGTCATCCATTCTGATAATATCTTACAATGTGCAGGAGGTCATTATCTCTGTTTGTGCTTCTCTGATTTGCTGCAATATCTTCTGACGTTAATGTGTTTTCTGTTCCTGAGGCTGTAAAGATTACTATGTGTGGTATCTTTCTCTGAGTCAAAGAGTCAATGTTGCAGCCAAATGCATCACCAAATTACTGGGTTTTTTTCATCCATCCAGTCCTGAAAATAATGTAGGAAATTATTTTCTAAATTCTGTATTGCCAACTTCCTTTGTAACTTCATGTATTTTAATGATCAATTTGTAATCTCTAGTATTCTAACTTACTGACACGTGAAGTTTGTTGATTCTTTAAGATATAAAGAGGTCCAGTTATTTTTCTGCCTTTTGCGCTTTGATGTTGAAAGACCTGACCTTTGAATTTCAATCTCGTTCTTCCTAGGTTCACAATTTGAAGTAGATTTCAACTTTTTTAAAAAAAGTTGTTCATGACATTGGGCTAGGTCAGCATTTATTGCTCATCTCAAATCACCCAGAGAGCATTTAAGAGTCAACTGCATTGTTGTGGTCTGGAGTCACACGTAGGCCAGTCACATGATGGGAGATTTCCTTCCTTAAAGAACACTAGTGAACCAGATGGATTTTTATGACAATGATCAATGGTTACATGATCTTCATTCAGCTAGTTTTTTATTAATTGAATTCAAATGGTGGGATTCAAACTCACGTCACCAGAATGTTAAAAATCGCACAACACCAGGTTACAGTCCAACAGATTTATTTGGAAGTACTAGCTTTCAGTGCACGGCTCCTTCATTACCAGAATATTAGCCTCTGCTTTGGATTACTAGCTCTGTGTCAAATACACTAGACCACCACCTTCCGAATTGTGTTTGTTCAAATCATTTTTACGTTGTCAGACAATATACTAACCCCAGTTGCAGTATCCAATGTTGGACACAGCAGAACCTTCCACAAAGTCAAGATTTACTGATCAGTCATTTCTGTCTGGGCATTTGATCTTTCCTAAAACTTTTATGGTATTGACTTGTGAATCCTGCTTCATGGATCTGATAGCATTTGAAATGCAGTTATTTACATTCAGAATTACAGCATTTTTTTGTAATCATTGCATTTATTTGGAATTTGGCACTATTGGCTGGGCAATTTAATCTCTCATGTGCCTTGGTCCTGTTGTATCTGAAACGTTTGTTGTTGCTTGGTTACTTTTGGAGGACTTTTGCTTTGATGTATTTTCTGACCTATGTACAGCAACAACCAGATTATCTAGAACCTCTGACTCCACCTCCATTCTCCCCATCTCTGTCTCCCTCATGAACTGTATCGTCCTCTTCAATCAGTAAAGAATCTGACAGTGCCTTGTCAACACCACGGATAGTGGTCATTTATTTAATCATGATCAGCACTGCAGCCTCTCAGCAACAGGGACCCAGGTTTGATTCCAGCCTCTTGTGACTATCTGTGTGAAGTTTATACATTCTCACCATGTCTGTGTGGGTTTGCTCCATGGTTTCCATGGTTTCCTGGCTAAACATTGCCCTGTAGTGTCCAGGTTAGGTGGGTTAGCCATGATTTAAAAAAAAAACTCATGCGAGGTTATGGGTGGGGGGAGGAGTGGGGTTGGTTGGGATGCTGTTTGGTTGAGTGGAAAAGTGTGGCGCTGGAAAAGCACAGCTGGTCAGGCAGCATCCAAGGAGCAGGAGAGTCAATGTTTCAGGCATAAACCCTTCATCAGGAATGTGGAGGGGGAAGGGGTCTGAGAGATAAATGGGGAGGGTGGTTGGTAGGGCTGGGGCTGAGGAGAAGGTAGCTGGGGACTCGACAGGTGGATGCTGATGGGGGGTAATTGTGATAGGTCAGTGAGGAGGGTGAAGTGGATAGTTGGGAGGGAAGATGGACAAGTCAAGAGGGTGGTGCCAAGTTTGAGGGTTGGGTCTGGATGAGGTGTGGGGTGTGATGAGGAAACTGGTGAAACTGACGTTGATGTCGTGTGTGGTTGGGGGGTCCCAAGGTAGTGCCAAGAACATGAGGTGTTCTTCCTCCAGTCAGTGGGTGGCTTGGATTTTGCGGTGGAGGAGGCCCAGGACTTGCATGTCCTTGGGGAAATGTGAGGGGAAGTTGAAGTGTTGGCCACAGGGAGCTAAGATTTAGTACATGTATTCCAGAGGTGTTCCCTGCAATGCTCTGCGAGTTGGCAACCTGTCTCCCCGATGTAGAGCAGACTTTTCGATGGTCAGTTTAGATTCAATGAATAATCTCTTTCAGCATTGTAGGGAGTCTACAATTCAATCCCATAAATCACTGTACGTACTTTTACCTGCTAATCTGTAGAGGTCTTTGATGAAGGAATCTGTGGACTGCCCTGGTTTCTATGCTTTTCATTAAATCTAGCTCTTTCACTGATTCAGATACTGAAATGTGCATCAAAGACTTCATCATGTGATGTTAAAGTCTCATCCACCCTTTGTCTGGTCAACAATGTATTGTCCACTTTTTGTGCAGTAGTTTTCCAGCATTGTAGCTTTCCCTGTAGCTCTGGTAGCTTATATGTATTGTCATCTTGCTGCCACTAAGTTTTGTCTTTGGATCGACATGATGGTTGGGGGAGGAGTGTCTCGTCTCTTAAATCATTGGTCGTTGAGATACATTTTAAGAAGGTTCTTTTTAATTTATAGGTTAACACTAGGTACAATGATCTACACTCGCTTCGTGTTACATCTGTAGCCTCTCTCTCTAACTCTGTGTCATGTGATATTGCATCATCATTGCATCATGATGCTATAAGTTCATGCTGTTAAATTAATTTACAACTACGACACTTGTGTTACATTTCTCTTTTTTTTAGATTAGATTAGATTACTTACAGTGTGGAAACAGGCCCTTCGGCCCAACAAGTCCACACCGCCCCGCCAAAGCGCAACCCACCCATACCCCTTACCTAACACTACGGGCAATTTAGCATGGCCAATTCACCTGACCTGCACATCTTTGGAGTGTGGGAGGAAACCGGAGCACCCGGAGGAAACCCACGCAGACACTGGGAGAATGTGCAAACTCCACACAGAGTCGCCTGAGGTGGGAATTGAACCCGAGTCTCTGGCGCTGTGAGGCAGCAGTGCTAACCACTGTGCCACCATGCCATTCTCTTCACACTGAGACAACATTGGTTTTCCACTATTTCAATGGAACGTCAGGTGGCCAGTTTCTTATTGAAGACATATCTCATGGTGTGTCTTCTCTGGAATAGTTTGTCTCATTTCCTTTCATATTGTTTTGATGCATAAATTTCCATCTCCTCCTCTTTCCGTCCATCCCATCTGCACTTCCCTTAGCATTGGTTTTGAATTAGTTTCCATTTTGAGCCTGCATTTATTTTTTGGGGGTGGGTCTGGGTGGAATGCTGTTTAGAGGGTTGGTGTGGAATCGATGGGTCGAAGGCCTGCTTCCATACTGTAGGGATTCTATCAAACAGAGCCATTACTGGTGAGTCGTGTGGAAGAACTAGTGGTTTTCAAGATACAGGCTCCATTGCAGAAGCATCTCACCAGTTGATGAGGTGCAGACGTTTGGGAATTTGCATCCTCTGTAATTCATTACACCATCAGTAAAATATCATAAGATTTATTTCTCCCTCTTTTGGCACAATCCAGGGAAAGGCAGGAATATTATGTGAAAAAATATTCTGGATGTAGGTTTTATTCTGGGAGGTTCATTTCCAGATGTTTCATCACCCTACAAGGTAACATCTTCAGTGGGCTTCAGGCGAAGCAGTGTACATGATTCCTGCTTTCTATTTATATGTTTGGGTTTATTTGGGTTGGTGATGACATTTCCTGTGGTGATGTAATTTCCTGGTCTTTTTCTCAGGGGGTGATAGATAGGGTCTAACTCAATGTGATTGTTGATAGAGTTCCAGTTGGAATGCCATGCTTCTAGGAATTCTCATGCATGTCTCTGTCTGGCTTGTCCTAAGGTGGATGTGTTCTCCCAGTCAAAGTGGTGTCCTTCCTTATCTGTATGTAAGGACACTAGTGAGAGAGGGTCATGTCGTTTTGTGGCTAGTTGATCTTCATGTATCCTGGTGGCTACGTTTCTGCCTGTTTGTCCAATGCAGTGTTTGTTACAGTCCTTGCACGGTATTTTGTAAATGACATTAGTTTTACTTGTCTGTATAGGGTCTTTCAAGTTCATTAGCTGCTGTTTTAGTGTGTTGGTGGATTTGTGGGCTACCATGATGCCAAGGGGTCTCCATCCACTCCACCCAAGGATTCCTGAAGACCATCAAAGACACTAAGATAGAAGAGGATGAAATAATGGTCTCCTCCTTTGATGTAACAGCCCTGTTTACATCAATCAACATGAACCTGGCCAAGGAAACACTGACTACACTATTAGAAGACACATACCCCAAACACCACTAACTTCTTCAACAAGGACAGTATCATCAAGCTACTGGACTTATGCCTTACCACATACTTCACCTTCAACAACAAAACCTACAGACAAACCAACGGAACACCCATGGGATCTCCAATATCAGGGTTTGTAGCAGAGGCAGAGACTCGAATAAACAGCTCTACCAACCAACCAACCCAAGCTTTGGGTCCGCTACGTGGATGACACCTTTGTCATCACTAAACAAAACAAATTAGAGGAAACCTTCAAGACCATCAATAATGCCTTTATTGGCATAAAATTCACTAAAGAGAAGGAAAACAGCAATAAACTGCCATTCCTAGGTGTCACAGTAGAGCGAACAGCCAATGGGGAACTTCAAACCAGCATCTACAGGAAAACAACACATACTGACCAAACATTGAACTACAGAAGCAATCAACCCAACAACCACAAACGAAGCTGCATCAGAACATTATTTCAACGAGCCAACACACACTGCAGCACAGAGGATCTACGCAGAGCAGAGGAAAATCACCTATACCATGTATTCAAAAAGAATGAGCACCCAATGAATACAGTCCGCCGATTTCTCAGCAGCAAACCCAAACAAGCAGACAAAACATGTCCAGAAACCCTAGCCACTCTCCCCTACATCAAAGACATCTTGGAAATGACTGCCAGACTACTTAGACCCCTTGGCATCATGGTAGCCCACAGACCAACCAACACACTAAAACAGCAGCTAATGAACTTGAAAGACCCTATACAGACAAGTAAAACTAATGTCATTTACAAAATACCATGCAAGGACTGTAACAAACACTACATTGGATAAACAGGCAGAAAACTAGCCACCAGGATGTATGAACACCAACTAGCCACAAAACGACATGACCCTCTCCCACTAGTATCCTTACATACAGACAAGGAAGGACACCACTTCAATTGGGTAATCCAAGATGGAGGCCGGAAAAAATTTCTGGCTTTAACAGCTGCTCTTTTTTTGAGGTATTTTAGGTGTTGGAGGTGATTTCCTCGAATTCCAGGAGCAGTAATTACTGTTTTATATGCTGTTGCTATGTTTTGGAACTTTGGAAAAAAAAGGCAAAACAACAGTTTTAAAAGAGAGAAGAGCAGACAAAGGAAGCACATGGTGAGGTCAGTGCAGGAGAGAGAGAGAGAACCTGCACAGTTACTGCCTTTGCTGTTTTGAATTCATGTATCGCTGGACATCGGAGTGCAACTGAGAAAATTAACAAACAATGAAATTCACAACTAATCTTGGAGGAACCTGTTTGGGTGAAGTTCACAGCACAGAATTAGATAAGTTAATCATTGTTTTAAGTGTGTCCAATAGAAAGGCTGCAGAAGTGCGGGTTCTTTCTTGATTATATGTCTTTGGAGATATGTGTCTTGATTAAACTTAAAATTAGCTTAACCTGGGGCAGTGTTTTGTAGAGAAATAAGACAATGTTATTTTCTGGGTCTGTAGATTGTGAAGGAGCAAAAATGGCCTAATCAGTGATATGTACCTCTTGTCAGATGTGGGAGTTTAAAGAGAGTTTAAGGGTTACTGCGGATTATATCTGCAATAAATGCTGTTGGATGCGAATCTTATCAGATCAAATGGATCGGTTGGAGAGACAATTAGAAGTGATGAGGAATTTGCAACAGCAACAGCATGTGATGGATGGCAGTTATAGGAAGGGGGGAAAGTCTCAGATACAGTCACATAGATGGGTTAACTCCAGGAAAAGTAAGAGAGGTAGGCACCTAGTGCAGGAGTCTTTTGTGGATATGCCCATTTCAAACAGGTATGCTGTTTTGGAAAATGTAAGGGGTGATGGATTCTCTGGGGACAAGAGCCAAGCAGCCAAGCACAAACAGCCAAGTTTCTGGTATTGAGACTGGCTCTAGTGCAACGAGGGGTATGTCAGCTTCCAAGAGATCAATTGTGTTAGGGGATTCTATAGTCCGAAGTACAGACAGATGTTTCTGTGGCCAGCAGAGAAAAAGCAGAATGGTGTTTGCTTCCCTGGTGCCAGGGTCAAGGATGTCTCGGAGAGTGTGCAGAACGTTCTCACGGGGGAGAGGGGCCAGCAGGAGGTCATTGTCCACATTGGAAGCAACGACATAGGAAGGGAAAAGGTTGAGATTCTGAAGGGAGAAAACAGGAGTCATGTACACTACTTCGCCTGAGGCCCACTGAAGATGTTACCTAATAGGGTGATGAAATGTCTAGAAATGAACCTCACAGCTCAGTGAGCAAACATACATCCAGAACCTCAATCTGAGCTACAAATCTTCTCAAAACTCACTATAAAAAGATATTAAATCTACAGGAAACTCTGAGTACCAACATCTATTGTCATGTAATTAAAAGTCCTCCTGAATAAGTAGTTGTATGTATTTCTTGTCAGTCCAATTTGTGGAAGCAGAAAGGATAGCAACCTCATTCCTGGTGTGTAGATTTGTTTAAGCTTGGGGTTCATTTTAACTTTGGAGGGTGGGTGGGTTTCTGTGTTGGCAGCTGGCTTATCCCAAGCGTTTCCACCTCTATGCTTGTGACTGGAGTACCACCCACAGTTCACTGCTTTTCCCCTCGTCACTTTGTAGTCTCTTCTTATGTGGGGAGAGAAAGAAATGGTTTGAAAGTACAATTTATGAAATCTGTTGAAAGAATGGAGGGGCAACATTCATGGAGTGTCACTGCAAGATGGGTGTAACATTGAAATAAGATAAGGATGAGTTCCAATGGTGGGGATGGTAGGTGGGGATGTGAGGATATACCGAGAGAGATGTACAGAGATCACCTGCGAAGTGCAGCGGTGTGAGGAGTGATGGGCAAGGCTGGAGAAGACAGTGAGGGTGTCTGCCTTGAATGTGGAAAGCCACATGCCTTTCCTGCCTTGATCAGGCCATTAAAATTCGTGCAGCAGAGGATCCTGGAGTGAGATACTACCCATTTCCAGGCATGCCATCTTGTTCTCTGTTGTACCATCCTCACTTGAACCCAGAGGGGGACTAATGCTCCCTGTGGATCCTTGCAGCCTGCAGCAACCTCGGAGGAAAATGTTTCCCATCCCCTACCCCTCCCCCAAAGTGATTGCTTTGTAAGGATGCTCTATCGTGAAAGTTAGATTTTTACCTATTGATTTTATGCACCAGACATAATTTTGCTTTAATGTGCACTTTACTCACCATAACTTCTCACAAACCAGAAAATTGCACTGTTTCTATAAAACTGAAGATTAATCCTGTCAGTAACAAGTGCAGTATTTGAGTGTGAAAATAATTGGATTGTACAGCTGCACTTATACGGCTGTGGAGATATTATTTTATTGAGCTTTTTATAATTTGGTCTCTACTTTATTGAAGCATTAAGGGAAATGCAAGATATAAGCCACATTGTTTACACAATGCTTATGCTGTGAAACTGTAGTTGGGTATAAAATATTGAAGAACTTTCATTATGGTTTGGTTAATATTGCTTACAGATGTTCGCAAGGGATAAGAACTCGGAAAATAAAGTGTTGATGTAAGAATTACAGGCCTGACAAGAAATCGTGTTAAAATGACAAAAGCTAAAAGCTGGTGCATTATTTAATTCAAGCTCGATTTTTATAAAACAAATGATGATGGTTTAAGGGTGACTGTTCTCAGGGTAATGTGTTTACCAAACATTTTTATTTCTAAATGTGTGTCTCAATTATAGTAACCTCTTACAACACTGTACCACTCCCTTGATATGGGGAACGGGGCCAGTGACTAGTCCAGTATTGCCTATCTGCTATTGTTAGAACTGAGTGGCTTGCTAGGCAAGTAACAGTCAAACACGTTGCTGTGAGAATAAGTGACATGTCGACCAGATCAGTTAAAGATAGATTTCCTCCCCTAAAAGGTGCCAGTGAATCAGATGGGTTGTGGTTCTGTTCGCTGAGCTGGGAATTTGTGTTTCAGACATTTCGTCCCCTGTCTAGGTGACATCCTCAGTGCTTGGAAGCCTCCTGTGAAGCGCTTCTGTCTGGCATTTATAGTGGTTTGAATCTGTCGCTTCCGGTTGTCAGTTCCAGCTGTCCATTGCAGTGGCCGGTATATTGGGTCCAGATTGATGTGCTAATTGATTAAATCTGTGGATGAGTGCCGTGCCTCTAAGCCACAGAAGCACTTCACAGGAGGCTCCCAAGCACTGAGGAGGTCACCTAGACTGGGCACGAAACATCTGCAACACAAATTCCCAGCTCGGCGAACAGAACCACAACAACGAGCACCTGAGCTACAAATCTTCTCACAAACTTTGAATCAGATGGGCTTATATGACAATCAAGTCATAATTTCACGGTCCTCACTACTGAATTAATTGAATTTGCATTCCACTCACTCATACAGTCCTGAAGCAGTCAATGCCAAAGATAATCCCAAGCTAAACTAACCCCACCTGCCTGTTCCTTGCTCATATCCCTCCAAACGTTTCCTATTCTTGTATTTTATGAATGTGTTTTAAAAGTTCATTCCATATGCGAACCACCTTCTGTGTAAAAAGAAAGGTTGGGTCCCATGCCTTTTTTAAAAATCTCTCTCTTCTCACCTTAAGAATGTACCCCCTAGTCTTGAAATCACCCATCAGCTACCATTAACTCTTATCTATATCCCTCACTATTTTATAAATGTCTATAAGGTCACCTCTCAACCTCCTATGCTCTAGTGGAGAAAGTCCCAGCCTATCCAGCCTTTCTTTATAGCTCAAACCTTCCATGCCTGGCCGCATCCTGGTAAATCTCTGCTGACCCCTCTTCAGCTTAATATCCTTCCTATAACTGGGTGACCAGGACTGGACACATAACTCCAGAACAGGCCTCACTAATATCTTGTACAACCTCAACATGACTTCCCAATTCCAATACTCAAAGGCAAGCATGCTAAACGTATTTTTTACCACCCTGTCTATGTACTGTAAACTTCAAAGAATTTTGTACCTGAACTCTTAGGTCCCTTTGTTCTACAATACTACCAAGGCCCTACCATTACCAGAGCATTAAACTGGGTCTCTGGACTACATGACCATTGTACCATTTCCCTGTTTGTGACACTTCATAGCAGGAATGTCATCTGGTTCTTCCACTTTTTTTGCTCCTTACCCTAGAAAATTGATTTGCCAGCAAAGTCTTCATAAACAAACTCTTTAGTGCATAGTCCAACCCTTAGTGGTTATTTTATTACACCATCAAAGTTAGACTTAGGACATTCATAGGGAACATCACGTGGTTATTTAAGGGAATATTTTTAGATTAAATAAAACTGCAGATGCTGGAAATCAGAAACAAAAACAGAAATTGTTGGGGAAACTCAGCAGGCCTAGCAGCATCTGTGGAGAGAAAGCAGAGGCAACATTTCAGGTCTAGTGACTCTTCTTCACCTGAAGAAGGGTCACTGGACATGAAACATTATCTGTACTTTCTCTCCAAAGTTACTGCCGAACCTGCTGAGTTTTTCAAGCAATTTGTTCTTGTCCCTGTTGTGAGATTGCTGCCATAGAAATGTGAGGACATGGATTGAAAAGCTTTTTTGCCTTATTTGTGTCCTGAAGGGCAACTAATGGATTGTATTGTTCTGGAGTGGGGCCTTTATGACGTATCTCATTATTTACATCCTTCTTTCTAGCAACCTTCAGCTTATACGCATTTGAACAGCAAGGACAACAGAGCATCTGATCAGTGGGATATCACCTGAACCAATTTAAGATTGAAGGAATGAGTGAAGAGAAGTAGATTAGGGTCAAATTAAATACAGTAAGAGAAATCAAGCAAGAAAGATGGGATTTAAGAAGAGCCAAAGAGATGGAAAGGGAAAAAAAAGACAAAACATAAAAGTTGGCATTTAAAAAAGTCTCTTAAAAACAACTTACCACTTGAAGAAATGAGATTTCATGATCAAAATTGTTCAATCTCTTTGCCAGAGTACATGATCAGTACAGTGTTCAGAATTATCATATCATTACAAAAAACACTTGTGCCTTTGTTTCCAAATTGTAACTTTCTGTGGCAAGTTTAACGGACAATTAATGGATAGGTTTCATAAATTATTTAAGATAGTAGGGAGATGGTGGACATTCAGAATGTTTGTGCAAAATGCACAGCATGATGTGTAAGTCAGTTTCCGGTGACTTGCAGCTTATAATGTACTTGTTAAACTTTGAACTTACAGCCTAATTTGCACATTATGTTTCAGTACACTGCTACTATTCCAGTAAGATCAGCCTAGTGTAATCCAGATAGTAAGTGGTACCTTGAGTAATCCAGAATCCTTAAATCCTTAAATGTCATGGTTATTTCATGCTGCAATATTGTGCCTATAAATGGGTTTGGCTGTGAGTCACTTTGCATCATGTAACACAGTTCAGATAAAGCCTGTCTTGTGAGTTCTGGCCTGCACAAGGTCTACTTCACTGACACCTATCGATCTGTGTCATAGTTTGTCAATGCAGATGCAAGACTAATGTCAGGAAGGCAGAAAGTGATTCTGCTTTTCTCTGTTGGTGTTCATTCCAACTATCCAAATCGAAGAGGGCTTCCTAAAGGGAGAAGACCATTGTGGTTATAATGGAGGTTGAGTTAAAAATATCATTGGTTCATGTTACTGCTACCAGAATTAATGAACATGCAAGTGAAATGAAAGGAAACAAAACAAAGTGGAATTGATAACCTGATGCAAGTTTTACCTTCAATCTTCACATACAACTTGTTCAACTTTACTTCTGTCATGAGCTAAGCGGTTATAAATTGGGCAACGCTAGTGCTAGTGAACATGATGGAACTGTACCATTCTTTCAGGGCTGTCAGGAAGATGGATGGGAGAAATCAAACTCAAGTAAAGTCTTAATCTCTGCAGCAGCATTTAACAACCAGGGGAGCTGAACATTTGTGATGAAGTATCCTCCATCAGCACAGAAGAACTAACATAAGGATGAGCCTTCTCAACCACAAGATATTAGTCATTTGATTCAATATTGTTAGTTGATTCTGTCATTCATGCAAAAACAAAAGCAAAATATAATCAACAACAGATGAAAATTGAATAGCTTCTTCATTCTGCTTCTTAATTTCCAGTTGTTTCTGTCAACTTATACCATCTTTTTGTGAAAAATCAGTTAGACTCCTGTGATAGACTTCAGTTTCCTGATGAAGGGCTTATGCTTGAAACATTGATTCTCCTGCTCCTCGGATGCTGCCTAACCTGCTGTACTCTTCCAGCAACACACTCTCGACTCTGATCTCCAGTATCTGCAGTCCTCACTTTCTCATAGCCTTCACATCAGCTTACTATGCTGCAGGACTAGCTTATTCCATCTTGAACATTGTTTATGGACAGTGCTGATTTTCTGGATTCTTAAAGCTGTATTTTAATTGTAGCTTTTAGTCTGGGCTGAAACTTCAAACTCAAACATAGTTTCATCTTTTTTTTTAACAGAAATTGGATTTGGACAGTTTATAGAAGCATTATTTCATCTAAAGTTCTGTGAATGATTAGACTCTTAAGAAGACACTCAGTAAACATTGCACCTGACTCCTGTGCCATATTTTAAATAAAGATCAAATTCCACAGTGTAATTTTTTCATGATAATTTAAAAGGCACTTCATTTGAATTACTAGATTGCACATTAAATGCTGAAAAGTGATTTTGGATTAACAGTAGATTAGTTTCTGGAGAAGCTCCCCTATCATTTATGGTGATTTGAGATTTGTGCAATTCCCTGCACTGAGATAGTAGAAAAAGAACAATTGCCACCTGTGAAAAGCAAGGCGCTAGTGGGGTGGTACAGTGGCTCCGTGGTATGCACTGCTTCCTCATAGTGCCACAGTCCCAAGTTCGATTCCACCTGTGAGTGACTGTTTGTGTGGCATTTGCGCATTGTCCCCATGTCTGCATGGGTTTCCTCCGGGTGCTCCGGTTTCCTCCCACAGTCCAAAGATGTGCAGGTCAGGTGAATTTGCCATGCTAGATAGCCCCATAGTATTTAAAGATGTGGACGTTAGGTGTGTTAGCCATGGGAGGTACAGGGATGGGGTAGGTCTGGGTGGGATGCTCTTTGGGAGGTCGGGGTGGACTTGTAAGGCCAAATAGCCTGTTTACAACTAGGGATTCTTTGGATTCTATTATAGCTCAAGCAAAGATTTAGGTCCTTTGTTCGTGTTATAATTATTTAATTTCATGATTTTATTAGTTTAGGAATATGACATACTTTTAGATATCTTTAAATATAAGTAAATTGGAGGAAACCTGGCTTTCAGAAATTGGTAGATCAAGGTCTAGAGTAATTACATTTTAAAGGCTGGCCGATGTTATTTAAAGGGGTTGAAGTAAGAAATGTGAAAATAGTAAACTACTTTCTGAGCCTTACCAAAAGTATGATATCTACTGCTGTCTCCATAGGGGATTTAAATTATTCATATAGATCTCAGATCAAAGAAAATGTTTGAACACAACAGGTAAGCAAAGGGTGATCTTGAAGTACCCAGATGTAATCTATCTGGGACCTCCCAGGTGTCTATGTTGCCATGGTGACAGGTTGTCAGGAGGGATATTTCTGTGTTGGGTTTATCGATTTGTTTGTATTATCACAAACTGAGTGTCAGCTGGGGAATCTTTTGAGAATTAAGACAAGTAACTATATTGGCCAGAAGGCAGAGCAGGAACCAAAGAGGCTGTTAGAAATCTGGGCCTGTTTACAGTGTGGAGTCACAAAGCAAGAATGGAGTGTGCATCTCATGCTTGGACTGAAAAGTCCATACATATGGGGAATGAAAGTGGTCAGACCTGGCTGGTAGACCTAAAGTAAGAGACCAGCATTGGAACCTTCGCAGAGAGATGGAAATTACTCTGGATTGTAAACACCAAGCTGGGATACTGAAGAGAGCTAAGTGATTGGGTTTTTGTGAAGTCGGGGGGCTCCATGGATAAGGCTTTGAACTTTCCCCACTGCTGTTTAAGCATATGAGCTGGTTCAGGCCACAAGCCTGAACCATGTTGAGATAACCACAGGCCACGTTGAGATAACTTCCAAAAGGACTCATGGTTCACAGCACCTTAGTGATATTGTGAGCTGTAGTCTGGATGAGAGAACATTGTCATTGGCTGATGCTCCATTGCCAAGCTGTGCCTCAGCACCCAACCAGACATCCATTCGAGTTTTGATGCAGCTTAGTTCAAGGGAAATCATTGCTTGATTTAAAAACACTGGCTCTGATCTATTCTGCCAAGTGCATAATGTTGATTTACACAGGAGAAATAGGTTTCCAGTGATTTCAATTTCTGCTATTGGTATTGCAAAACCATAATGACCAGTGATTTTCATCTGGTACCTTACTGGTCCACTGCAATGAGGTGAGAAGTGTGTAGTAAAATTTCCAAGAAATAGTACCACTTTATCTGGTGCTGTCACTCAGTGCAGAGGGCCAGTGAGTCTGTCACCTTTGGCCCTTGCTGGACTGAACCAGACTGATCAGGTGCCGCTGCTACTGTGGATCATCAGGGCTGTGCCAAAGCTGGAACCTTGGTGAGTGTGGGAGCTGCAGCGCCTGGAGCTGGTCCTTGTTGTTGGAGGAGAGGATTCCAGCTCTCTGCCTCACCTGAACCCAGCACGGTGGGCCTGTGTTGAGAGCTGTGGCTGGATGGATGGTGAGCAGGGAATGAGGAGGCTACAAGGGAACCTCACCAATCACTCGATGTTTCCATTCCATCGTAAATACAAGTAACTGTGAAGTTTATGAGTAATACAGCTGAATAAAGTGGTTGTGCTGTGGAATTGTTTGTCTTGTTGTGCCTTGATACTGTAAGGGTTGGGAACCACTGATCTTTTTCTGGACAATTGACGCCTGTTGTTTTGAAGTGGAAGAAATTTTAAAGTGGAAAGTTAAGAATAACTTTTCTGAAAGAAAACACATCCTACTGTCTCTATAAAGTTAGTTGGCTGTATGCGATCAGTGAATGGTATGCAAATGCCACAGCTTGGCATGGAGTGTATGAGGGGCCCTGGGCATTATGTACAGGGTAGGAAGGGTGAAGGTTAGAGGGCTTTGCTGGTTGAATTATACCTGGGATGAAGTTCCATGGCACTGAGACGGGCCTTTGAAACAGCCCACCACAGCACCCAGCAGCCCTAACGGCTACCTCTTGACTGACCATGTATCTACCTGCAGGAAGTCTCCGGGTTATGAATGAGTTCTGTTTTTGTGTCTGTTCATAAGTTGAATTTGTACATAAGTTGGAACAGTTACGTATGGTTCACATCGAGCATTGAATAGTCAAATGTTTGTCTTAGTATAGGCATAAAACATTAAATAAACATTTCTTAAACTGTTTAGATAGAAAAGATAATCATTGAAGGCTAACACTTACTCTCTGTCCATTCGATGTCTTACATACTGGAAGGGGCCTTAATTAATAATTAAGATGACTTTATTAATTGGATGGTGAGCCCTGTGTTGGAGAGGATGGGCCCGGTGCTGAAGATTCAGGGATTGATACTGCTACTGGAGAGTCAGCATCTGCTTCTGCTGCTGGAGAGTGGGGTTTACTTTGAAGTCAATTTCTTAAAGTAAACATCAAGGGTGGCTTGAACAGACCTTTTCTTTTTCTCATTATAAATGGCCTTTAACAGCTGAGGGCATCAGTACCTATCCAGTAAACTTTGGTGAATCTCTCTGCATTAGAATCTTGATCCTCTAACTTTGCCATCCCTGCTTCAATGAGACGAAAGGCTTCAGCTAACTACTTCATCAAAAACTTCTTGGGCTCTGGGGTTTCTAGGGCCCGGTCTTTTTCCTCAATTGCTATCATCTGCTGCTCCAGCTCCATAAAGTCCACATTGGTTAGTTCTTCTAAATGGGATTCAAGCAAGTCGAAGACATCATCTTCACTGATGTCTAACTGCAGTTGATTGTTGCCAATATCAACCACAGCTTGCCTGGCTTCGGCAATGTCCTGAGCTGCAAAATACTTAAAACCATCTGCAAATTGGAGGCACAGTTTGTTCCAGACTCTTTTCATGTTGGTTTCTTCACTTCCTCCTAAGAGTCTGCAATGTTTTTGATGCCATTATAGATGTTGTAATTCCTCCAGAACTCCTTTAAGGTCATTGCATCATTTTGAGTAGCCTGACTGCTTGTGAGAAGGTCCAGCATAAATAGTAAGCCTTAAAAGAGGCCTTGATTCCCTGAAACATTGACTGAAGTTGTGATGTGGTGTTGGGTGGTAAAAATATGACCTTTACATTGGGGTGAAGGTCATCTAAAGTGCCTGGATGTCCACGGGGCATTGTCAAGCACAAGGAGACTTTTGAAATGAATCTTCTTGGCCAAGCAATAGCACTCAGCAGGAACAAGAAAATTCAGGAACCAATCTTCAAAGAGAGCTTTTGTTACCCAATCCTTTGTGTTTGCCTTCCAAATAACAGGAAGAGATGCCTTGATGATTCGCTGAAGTGCCATCATGTTTAGGGAGCGATACACAAGCAGAGGCTTAAGCTTTCAATTCCTGGATGGGTTACCACCAAGCAATACATTAGCCTATCCTTGGATGCCTTATGCCCGTCCTTTCAGGCATTTTCTTCCAAAATAAGCCAGTCTTGTCAGCATTAAATATTTGCTCAGGCACATAACCTCCCTCCTCAATAATTTTTTTCAACATTTCAGTAAACTCTCTCTCAGCATTTACATTGGCACTCGCTGCTTCACCTTGCCCTTTAATATTCTGTACATTTACCGTCTCTTTGAAACAGTTGAACCAACCCCTACTCGCAACAATTCTTCATCACAAGCACCTTCACTTGCTGCATGTGCAGCTTTGAAATCACTGAAAAGGCTTCGGGCCTTTTCTTGCACTAAGCCAAGGCTGATAGGGATATTACGCTGATTTTGATCCTCTAACCAAATTACCAGCAGCCTTTCCACTTTGATAATTAAACCACTGCGTTGCTTAGTGATAACTGTCACTTTCATTGGGACAGAGCCTTTTACATGCTCCATTACTCTCCCCTTGCCCTTTATAATTGTCCTGATTTGTTGACCGACTGTAGCCTAATGCTTTTCCAATGTTTGATGGCGCTTAACTACACTCTGATCACTATTATTTCCAATTTTGTTTCAGTCATGATCGTTTTCCTTTTCTACAATGCATCACCATCACTTGAATCAGATTTGAAGCCATGATTACGACGGTGTAGAATTGTTCTCCCCTCGGGCCGACAAACCGCTAAAAACACGTAGTGTTTTGAGCGTCGTGCAAAGTAATCCACCCGTTCGTTAGTATGAACCATTGTATTTAACTCTATTTTTAAAAATAATAGGCTTTACGGAGGTTGGTTCGTAAGTACAGGCGTTTGTAATCCAGGGACTCCTTGTACCATGTATCTTCCTCCTCCCCCTGTACTGAAACTCCAACTGTGCCACAATTCGCAAGAGCTAAATAAACCTGAGCAAGTAATGCAAGACTAGACAGCACCAGCTGTAATGGTAGAAATATGTCTACAAGGAGAAAAGGATTTTACAGGCACAAAGCTAACACTGTAGTGCATCGACACTAGAAATAACATTATACTCAAAATTAATTAACATGGTACCCCAATAAAATACCCATAGAATTGGAGACTATGTCACTGCAAACTGAGTAGTTTCAGAACAGAGCAGAATAAATAAAAGGATAATGAACCAGACTAAGGATCGTGTTAATATAAAACAAAGAATTCCTGGTGCCAGAGATCTGAAACACACAACAGAAGTTGATGGAGAAATTCAGCAAGTCTCTGAAGAGAAAACAAAGTTAATATTTCGAGTCCAATAACTTCTTCAGAATGGATAACGGTAAGTTTAACTTTGCAGTATGTTACACTGTCATGTTTCTCATTCATTTTTCCTTCTTTTCAAATTAAAAGAGAATATCTTTTAAAATTTATGACAAACCATACTTGCAATTGCTTCTTATGTTATTGCATGCATAGGCTTAGCTTTTAATTTTTATGCAACCAAATTAAACAGTTTAAAGAAATGACAGCTCATTTTGCATTCTGAAGTTTTTCTTGATTTTAATTGGGGGAGGTGTAAAACAGGTTCACTATCACCTGTTTCAAAGTATCACACAGAGTCTTGATCTCCTCCATGAAGTGTTGGCCTGGCTGCTTATCTCGGAATTGTCAGTATTGTGTAATGTGCAATCACTCCAGTTAAGTCAAATGTTGTTCTGTCATTTTCAGCAGGACTGCCATTAGCTATTAATCTTCATGAACTGCTTAGAAAAGCTGAAAACATGTCGGCTGTAGACTGTGTAAAGCAATAGCCAGAAACACATTTGCACTGCGACTCACTAGTAAACTGAATCAGCTTGCCTCTTTTCAAGCTCCTCTGTTGACCGCAAAATTATCTTTCTGATAAAATTGTAGTCCCTCTGTGTCCATTTTGGAAGTAAGGGACAAATAATTAGTTTCTTTTTCAGGGCTGTGTTTATTTCCCCACACCACCCCTGGCTGGCACACTGACTGCACACATGCGGAAACACAGCTCAGCAGTCAAACCATGGAGTGTCAACTCACTGAAGTCAGCGGGCATTACAGTATGGCAGAACTGCCTCGTCGGCCTGTGCGCTTTGACTAAACTTGCAGCATTATTGTGATAAAATGTATCCACAAAAGGTGCCCTGAAATGAATTGGAAATCAGTTGACCCGGAGGCGCATGGAGAAACAGCTGCTCCCTCTTGCACCCTGCCACGCCTCACCCCACTGTTGCACTTGTCACTTGTTGAGCAAAGTGACCAACATTATGCACTAGTCAGGGTTGTGGGCAGCTGAGGGGGGCAGGTGTAACAGCTGGGGGGCATGTACAGATGGCCCTCTGATGTGATGTCACCACTGCCATCTGGGCAGGTGGCCAGAGGCCATCTTGGCATGGCAATACATTCCAGTCCTTGAGTGAAATAAAGAACAGTTTTATTATTAGTAGAACCCCCATTGTTTTTTTTAAATTTTTTTTTCTTTTTTTACTATTTATCAATTTTGGTTTGGAGCCATGAACTGGGAGCTGTAAGATCAAGACAGCTTTTGGATTGTGGGTAACAGCTTTTATAAAGGAAGAAAGACCAAATGTGCTTTTGTTCATTAGAGTGGCCAGGCCTGGATGTTATTTGCAGGTTGGTTCCTGATCAAGGTTCTGCATACACTTCATTAGGGGAGAGCATCCTATTTAACCAGAGAGCAGAAGTTGACTATTTATGTGATCAGTCCTTGGGGGGATTATTTCAAGCAAGTTTGGAAAAGACTTTATGCTCAAGTGGATGACAGATGTTGAATAGTGACTAAGGCTCATGGAGGAGACTATCACTCTGAGTATCAGAGTTCAAATTGGGTATTGGACTGTATTGTCTGTAAGAAGGAATCTGGCTGTTGATGCTAAAGCATGAAGATTTGAAAGCATCGTCCCCTAACCTCCTTTATCAGCACTTGAAATTCAGACTATAGAAAGTAAGTTTTAAATATTACTGCCTTTGCCTGTGTGAACAGAAATGGTGATCCTGATCAATATCTTCAGAAAATCAGCAAGAAACAATCATCTCTACCAGTTATACCAACACATTGTCAAAGTAATTAAGTAATCTGGCCAGTTTTGTTGTTTTCTGTAATTTATCCCTTATGTGTATTTGTTTGTTTGTCTGTCTGTGCTTTTTTGTGTGCGTGGGGCTGAAAAAAGGACTTTTGATTTTATAGCATAGACCAATTTGATTACATTGTTTAATTTTTGCTCTGCGATTGTTACTATATTGTTAATAAATTATTATGTACTTTGCTTAAAATACAAACTGGAATTAATTAACCAGTCTGGTTATTCAGAAGTCTGGTTAGGAAACATCAGAGCCAATTTTGAGGATCTTTGAAGGTTTTAATTTTACTGTGTTGTGAACACAGGGTTAGAAAGGCTGATTTGGTTTGCCTGTTTATTTCCATGTCATTAAGATGCAATATGAAGCCTATGTACAAACTGGCACAAATTGGACTGTCCTCCAAGAATAAGGTTTTAACCTGAGACAATGGTTGTGCAATTGGTGCCTTGATTAATCAGCAGCAGCAAATAGTTCAGTTGTTGTTTGAATTCTTCATGTTCTGATGTTTCGTTCTAATCCGTTCTAATACCAGACAGTTTTGGTTCTTGAGAGGCCTTTCCAGATGATTTCGGTCACAAATTCATTTCTGTTGCTACACCCCAAGCAGCTGCTTGGTATACAATGTTATGGACTAGGCCAGACCACTCAAAACATTCTTAAGCAGGCAGCCCCAGACCATAACTTTGCAACTTGTTTTGGTAAGTGTACAGTGAAAATTACCCAGAGTAAGCTAGCTCAGTTCAGTATTAGAAGGTAAAACAGACAGAAGTGTATTTACAAAATTACACAATGAAATACAAAGAACAGAATATATAACTCCTACAAAACTCAACCTATCCAACCAGACTTAATTATGCTGTTCCGAATATATACAACAGTCCCAATAAGCATTCTCCCTTTAAAGACAGATTAAATGGAACACATGCTTACAGGTTGAAGTTGAAGGCAGAAAAAGAGAGAGAGAATTTCCACACAGCTCCCTGTTGAACTTCCAACCAGTTCAAGACTGAACTAAAACTGCCCAGCTCAGCTAGAAAGCTGACCACTCCCCGTTTATTATAGAGGTCTCTTCTAAAACATGACCACTTTGGCCTGAAGTCTCATCTGTTTACATATAAACAAAAGGCCTCTCAAAATCCTTTTCATCTTTGTACCAAACAAGACTTATTGGAGCCTGGCCCCGTTTATTGCCCCTCTGAAAAAAATCAAGGGCAGTCTCCTTTAGCCAAGGAACAACTTTTAGAAAAAAAGGGACTAGCTTTGTGACAACAAATCAGTTTATGTATTTTTATGCTTGAGTTCACTGTCTCCAAACGTGATCATTGAAGATGATGTCTTTCACCTCTAATATGTGTAAATTTTTCAATCAGGTGTAAGTCAGAATAGGAGACAAGGTGTTCAGCATATCTCAGTTTGGTGTCTTTTTTTGATAAAAATGTTAAACGAAGACAATGCAAACTAAGATTATCCCATTATGTTTTCCTGACTTGGGCAACCTTTGCTCTAGAAAGTGCTGTGCCCATTTTAATCAGTATATTTTCCATTTGAACCATTTTGAATCCATGAAAATCTCAGGTATTAAAGACCAGATAATGGAATTGAAAATTCACCAGTTTAAAGTTTGAATTTAAGTTGCTGATTGTTGGGTAATGGCAAATCAATGGTAGTTAATAGCATATATTATCTTGAGTATTTCAACAGAGTTAAGCTAATTTTTAAAACATTTTTATTTTGTCTATCTTTTGACTATAGTGCAAGATTACGGTATCTTCCATGTACTAAAAGTATATTGTTGGGAGACCCTTGCCCTGTTGAATGAGATGAATAGATGTCCACGTGCATGATATTAAAAATCACACAACACCAACCGGTTTATTTGGAAGCACTAGTTTCCAAATCATCACATACATGATGGCATTCCAATGAGCAACTGATCTTTTTGGAGTGGGCCAAACAGAGCAGTATTGACTCAACTCAATATGGAATTATGCCAATTTACAGAATAAAAATGTAATCATTGCTGACTCTTGAGCTTGCACATGCGCAGTCGATAATTGCTGCTGTACTAAAATGCTTTACAGGGAATGAAATATATCCATTTAACTATAAAATTACACTTTGTGTTGCCACGATTTGATTTCTCATGTAGCTTCAATGTTCTGTTCTTAAATAGAAGCAAGGTAATCTGAGGATATGTTCACAGTATTGTCACAAGATTTTAATGGATAATTTTCTTAAAAGATTAGCTTCCTTCCTCTGAAAGCTGGTCAGAAAGAAAACATTTGTGTCACCATGGATTCTGCTTAACAAAATTGATAAATGAAGTGAGCCAAGACTGGCTTTATGTACCTTCACTTCCTTAGATGTTCTCTTACATTTAAAAGAAAATCAGAGTCAAAAAGACATTTCCATTTCAATTTATGTGCATGAGATTTAAGTGCCAAATGAAATGACCATATGCTGCTCACTCTCTGGATCGGTACATTAAGTCGTAAGCAAGCAGGTTAATGTGTTTAAAGCTCCTGCAAAGTTGCGTGCTTTCGGGGTAAACTAAAGGACAAATCAAATTCCTGGTTTTAAACTACATTTACTGGAAAGATAGCCCTCTCTTCTAATGCCAGTAAAACAGGACTTAACTGATTTAAAAGAAACATGGAGGAACTCTTCAATTGTGATTAATACTGATCTAAAGTAGATTGAAATTTTCAATGAAAAGTGAACAAAAAACAGAAATTGGTGTAGTTGAGTGGAAGGATCTATAGTGTTCAGTGCATAATACAACATGGGATGTTTATTATTCTGAAAATCTTTGGAAGAAACTTGATGTACTTAAATCAGACAATGAAAGTAAATCACATGCCATGTTGGGAACAGAAAGAAAACCTATCTTATATTGCTGTACGAATTTATTCACCTCAGAGGAATGGTTTCCTACTGCTGATTTTAGTAGACTAATAATTCACAGCCCTAGACAAATGATCCAGAAATGCTGGTTCAAATCTCCATCACATCAGTTAGGACATTTTAAGTCCAGTTAATTAAATAAAATACGAATTAAAAGATTAATACTGTATCACTAATGATAGCAACACAACTGGTTCAATAAGGTCCTTCAGGGAAGGCAATTAATTGCCCTCATGCAATCAAGGTTGCCTAGTTTCCATACCTTAAGCAATGTAGTTGACTCTATAGTGTCTTCTTACATGGTCTAACACAGCGTTTAGTTAATAAAGCTGCTCACGATCATCTCAAGGACAATTACAAAAAGGCAATTAAATGTTGGCCTCGTGCTGCCCACATCCCAGACTGAAGTGAAACAGATGATTGAGACTTTAATCTAGTGGACCAACAACCAGAGACCATGAATTTAAACGTTGTGGTAAACTGTGAAAATGGGGAATCAAGTAACAATGAAGGCTGCTGGATTATTGTAACATACAACTAATTAATTGATATTTGTGGGGGAAAGTTAATTTTCCCATTCCTATCTGATCTGGGATAAAAGTGATTCCACCTCCACACTACTTGAGTATTAACCTCCACTCTTCAAACCATTCATTTGTAAAACCTTGGAACAAGAGGCTAGGCATCAAGGTCTTCATAAAACAAAGTTATGGAGTTTAGCAATCCCAAGACTAATTATCATCCATGCTTCAAGGTAAATTGCGTTATTCTCTACCCCCACCAGTTTATCAGTTTTTGTTACTCCTAGAATACATTAGGTGCTGTAGTAGAATTGGAATTTGCAGACAAGGGTCAGAGACAACAAAAAACAGTTTCCCACATCTGCACTGGCTTATCATAGCCTCGTGCTACTCATGGACAGAAATTCAGCACTAGTACAAGTACATATCCATCAAGACCATCAATAAGGATTCCATCAAGCTAAGTTCACAAAGCAGAACCTCAGGCTACTGGACAGGTCAGCATGGGTGAGGATCTTTGTCATCTCCTACAAGGTCCTGTGCTTCCTTTTGTGACGGGGCCATGGGGTTCAGGGACGACAGTCCAAAACTGAAGGCATCAATGTAAGTGCAGGCAATGTGGAAGCAGTTACTGAAATGTCAATATATTAGGTATTCATCCAAGGTATATTTCTCTGTTACCCACATACATCAATGAAATTGCCTGAAGCTGCCTTCTTCAATGCAGTTCCCTGTGAGGCTAATTTGCAAACCACCAGCTTTGGTTTCCATTGGAGTAGTAACAAAAGTCCGCTGGAATGACCATGCAATTTTAGCGAGATGTTCTTGCCACTCGGTTCTCATGGTTTACTGCAGTTATGTGACTTTGAACCTATCTACTCGTATTATTGTGTTTATGCACGGATGGAGTAGGTGAGTTGTTGACTCACTTTATTGACAACCTATTGAGATTCTTGTCAATACACATCCCTGGACTGGTCCAATATGTAAATCAATTCTGTCCAAGATTGACAATTGAATAACTTTACTCCTATGTTTTTTCATGACACACTTTGAGAGGTACCAAGCAAAGCTTTTGTTGTGTCCTGAAACTCATTTTGAGTATTTTAGGGGTCAGAGAGGAGCTGAAATCATTTCTACTAACAATAGAGTGAGTTAGAATCAGGAGAATAGTAGAAAGATTTGGAATTGGAACAGCTTACATTGGTGGGGAGGATGAGGCCATGCAACGTGGAATGAGGGTTTTGAATTTAAAATGTTGGAGAACTGGGAGCCAATACAGCCAATGGGGACAAAAGGGTAATAGATTAGTAGGATTTGATGCAAAATAGGCAAAATATTTATAAGAACTGGAGCCTATAGATACTAGACAGATGATTTACCATGGAATTATTACGCTAATCAGGGCAGAAAGGATAAAGACATGGATAAGGGCTTGATTGGCAGATAAACTGAACTTGAAGTGGAGACGGTCAGTAAGATGGAAAAAGACAGTCTATGTGATAGTGTCTGCAGAGGAACCTTCTTTATCCGAATGAGATGGGCAGGAACTATTTCGTTCAGATAATTGATTATTCGGTTAATCGATTCAATGCCTCTCCTCTGGGGCTCGGGAGTTTTCTGAAGTTTCTTTTGTTCCTCGCTCTGCCTGCCTTGCTCTGTCTCTGTGTCTCAGGTTTTGTTTCTGAGCAGACAAACATTTGTGTGTAAGGGACCTGCAGCATTGCTGAAGTCTGCCCCCCTCCCATTAGTTCAATGGGATTGACACAGCAGGCACTTGCTAAGTATACCGCATGCGAGCCCCTGCCCCCCCCATCCGCCCCAACCCCCAATCGCTGCCCCAACCCCATCCAACCTGCCCCACCATCTGCCCCACCTATTGTCTGCCCCGCCCCCGTCTGACCCAGCCGCTCCACATCCCATGCGCTCCCATCCCAGTCAGCTTCCATGAGGCCCCATCTGTCCCCCACCCCCTCTCTGGGCAGCCAGACTTGGCACCAACAGCAATAAGACTGCAAGACTGCTGCTGCCTTTGGTGAGTGAGTCTCAACACCCACACATGCACATGCACACGCACACGCACACACACACACGCACATATGCACGCAGCCATACACAAATCTTTGCTGCAACTTGTTGACAGGTTCCATCTTTGCCCTGTACAGGACAATGTTGGAGAAATTATCTGAGGAAGGTGGGGATTTAGGGTACACCCCTGTGTAGAACTCCAGGGAAAGTGTGAGAGAAAAAGAGAGGGTGGGAGGTCAGTCATTTGGAGACAGTGCTTAGGCTCTCATCTATGTCCAGGACTGTTCTCGGTAGCATTTCAGTAAGCCGAGTTCATTTTTAATCATTGTAAATAAAAGGCGCGATCAGTGTTGGAAACACCTCTTTGATGTAATGTTTCTATCGGGACCTTGAGATCTTCTTCGGATAATCCGAAATTCGGATAATTGATATTCAGATAATTGAGGTTCCTCTGTATAAGGAGCTCAGCTTTGACAAATTAATTACATCACTGAGGTTGTGAATAAATAGTGGCTTGGAGAATAATAAAGTTGAAAGTGGATGTATTGAGTATGTGGTTTTGAATTAGAAATGATCATCTTGGTTTTTTCCCAATGTTTACTGGGTGAAATGTATTGGTTGCCCAAAATGTGGACGTGCTGGTGTAGGACTGGAGTGGACCAAATTAAAAATCTCACAATTCCAGGTTATAGTCCAACACGTTTATTTGGAAGTACTAGCTTAAGAAGCGTAGCTACCTGAGGAAGGAGCAGCACTCTGAAACCAAGTGCTTCCAAATAAACCTGTTGGACCTTAACCTGCTGTTGTGTGATATTTTTTTAAACTTGGTTGACCAAGACTGAGCATTGGCATAACATTCACTGAACAGAAGGCGAGGAGCTGGGTTGAGAGTAATGGTGGAAGGATATAGCAAGGTATTATCAAGATACATGTGGAAGCTGACTCCATCAGTGGAAGAGGGCATTGCACAGGGAAACAGCAGATTTTGTGGATGAAAGATGGGCCTCATGTAACCATGCTGTGGTTTAAACCAGATAGGTAAAAGTGGAGAAACGAGCAGACAATCCCACCAAGTTGGACAACATCAGAGAGATATTGAGGAGAAGCACATTACCAACTATGTAAAAGATCATGGTGGCACAGTGGTTAGCACTGCTGCCTCACAGCGCCAGGGTTCCAGGTTCGATTCCAGCCTTGAGCGACTGTGTGGAGTTCGCACATTCTCCTTGTGTCTACGTGGGTTTCCTCTGGGTGCTCTCGTTTCCTCCCACAGTCCAAAGATGTGCAGGTCAGGTGATTTGACCATTCTAAATTGCCCATAGCATTAGGTGCATTTGCCAGAGGGAAATGGATCTGGGTGGGTTACTCTTCAGAGGGTTGGTGTGGGCTGAAGGGCCTGTTTCCACACTGTAGGTAATCTAATCTAAAAATCTCAAAATGTTCAGAGCTCAGAAATGGAAGTAGAAATAGAATATTAGGCCCTCAGGCCAGTTCAATCACTCAATATGATTAGAGCTCATCCTGAGCCTCAATTTCATTTTCCTGCTGATTCTCCTTATCCTATGGTTTCCTGATCAATTGGTTTTCAATTTTTTTGGCATCACACTTTATCGCATTATACTCCATCTGCCATTTTGTCACCCACTCAGTTCCTGTTTTGTCATCTTGCAGAATCATTGTGTCTTGTCCACAACTTCTTTTAGATCAGTGGCAAACTTTGATAAATTGCTCTCTGTCTTTTCATCTAAATCTAAGAATGATAATGCATCATAACCATAGAATACTGTTTCTGACTTTGGTTAAGGTTGTTTCAGTACAGTACTCAAAGGGATGAGTAGAAACGTGATTAGAGATTTCAATAGAGTTACTGGGGAGATTGGCATGGATTTCTAAAGTAACAATACATTTGAATTTTGAAGAGGAAAGAAGTGTAGAGATGGAGCAACTTATTAGCACGAGAAGAGTCAAAGGTGTGCCTTTTAAGAGAGGAGCAATTGCAGCTACCTGCAAGGGAAAGAGACAATAAGCTCTTATTTACAATGTCAGCTAGTACAGGGACCATTAAGGGAATTCATATGGTCAGCAGTTTTGTGGGAATAGAATTGAGGGAGCTGGAGAATGAATGAGATAAGCTTATTAACAACTGAGGTAGAGTGGAGGGAAATTAGGCATAGACATACCCCAGCACTATGTGGAAACAGGTATCTAATTTGCTGTCAGTATCAATCAGCCTGTCTGCAAATTAAATGCAGACAAAGTCCTTTTCCATCTCTATTAGAAATTCTGCTACACCAGAGTTCTCAGTGCAGTTCCAAAAAAACAATCACTTTTGTGTCTCATTCCCACTCTAACCGCTCTGCAGTATCCCATTTCCTTTCTTCATTGTATCATTATTAATGGTACATCTGCAGCCAAAATCACCGTTCACTTCTGGTGATACCTTGAGTCTTATAAATGCTCACAGTAATATCTTCATCCCTACTATCTCATATATTACCTCCAGCAGTCCTGCCACATTTATGTCAGTGACAAAATTTGAAAGCAGTCTGCGCATTTGCAAGACAAGTATTAATCAGCACATTAGCACAATATCTCGAGGCACTTTTCTCCCCTATACTGGGTGATATTTTCTGTAATGACTTCTTTTGATAGCAGAGATAAATCTGAATGCTGCAGTCCACAGTGGCTGTCAGCCTTGGGTAATCATTTCGGAAGTGTTTGCAAGTTGGAATAAAAACCCAGCCTAGTTTTTGCACTCTGTTTTTTACAGTTGTCACATCATCTTTGTGTACCAAAGACCCATCTCTGATGGGATGGGTGGGATCACAATTAATGATACGTTAGCAGAGGTCAAGAACAAATTATGTTCTGAAGTCCTACATCCAATGATTCTTTTTGATGCGTTAACCTATTTTGTATTGTGAAGAATATGAGATGGTTTAACAGTTTGCAACATAGATATATGTCCTTTTCAGATTGACAGTTCATTAAAAATGCATCAGGTTAATGTACACTAGTTAGCTGCTAAAGGAGGCAGCACTATGTGTTAAATATTGATTGCAGACATCTGGTTGGTTGTATCATGGTTTTCATTACATACAATAAAACTAAAATTTGTGTAATTAGATCTACTGCATTATTTTGCTGCTTACATGAAAGGTCACCTTTCCAGTACAGTGTACTGGACAATGTGAGGCAAAATGGCACATGGAACAGCAAGTCAAAACAATCCTGGTCATTGTCTCTGTCTCTGGGGAATAGTGCAGTTTCCGCACATTTTAAAAAGTACCTGCTACAACTCATCAGCACCAACAGGCTTTCTCCATTGCCTACCTGGTAGAAGCTTAGACCACACTGAACTCAATTTCTGTCTCACAAACAGAATGTGCTGGAGAAACTTAGCAGGTTGGGAGGTACCTGTAAAGAGAGAAGCAGAGTTAATGTTTCAAGTCCAGTGACCCTTCTTCAGAGCTCAAACTTGTTGGGGAAGGATGGTATAGATGTTGATGGCTGAATGAGGTTGCGGGTGGGGAGAAAAGAGCACATAGAAATGTTGCCCAGAGAGAGAGACTGAAAAAGGGTTAGGCAAACAGTGAATGCTGGTGATAAGCCGAGAGTGAAATAATTGCTACGAGGGTGCGAACAAGAAGTGTAAATGGTTGAAAATGGTTTGGCTGTGCAGGGAGCAGCCCAACAGAACCTGGAGGTTTGCAGGTAGATAACGAACAAGGAAGGGGGAGTTCATGTTCTGTCAAAACTGGTGTCATGACTCATGGCTGCAGGAGTATACCGTATGTCTATTAGCCAACCACCAGGCATATCAGCCTCCCTGAACATGTTGGCTCCAAAGTTGTTTCTCACAATGAAAGCTTCAAGGGCTAACACTGCATTGCATTGCATTGAGACACAGGATGTACAGGTTGGGATCTCATACAACCTGAATATTACAGGTGAATCCTTGGCTTTTCAAGATAATCTGCAAGTCTTCAGGGATAAAGATAACCTTCAGTGTCATATGAATTCTGCCGATTGCCCCATTGGCATGGTGAACTGGTGATAGGTTTAAAATAGAATGGCCCTTTTTAGTACAGTTTTAAATATGATACAGCCATTAGCTATACCAAACAGTCATTTGTTGGATGTTAGCCCTTGCATTTGCCAAGCTGATGAGATCCAGACCATACCCTGCAAAGCTGTTGTCAGCTTCATTTCGATATGCTGCGTGCCCTGATTGCTCCTCAAGGCCTTCAATGGTGTTGCTATAAATCAGAGCTGCACGTTACAGGGTAGAAGTATAGATGGTACACAATCAGCTCCTCCAATTTTCCCAGACACTCGAATGAACTAACTATAAGTAACATGAATATTCCTCCAGTGGTCACATACGTCACGTTTGGGTTGATCATCTCCACTGCCTTGGGATTCCTTTCTCTTTCTTTAAGTGTCTTTAAGTCCTTTAAGAAGATACCAGAGCATGTCATCTCTTATGGCCTATTGTGCAATAATTTATTTCCCCAAGCCATCAAGCTTCTTAACAATTTTTAGATTAGATTCCCTATAGTATGGAAACAGACCCTTCGGCCCAACAACTCCATACCGACCGTCCGAAGAGTAGCCCACCCAGACCCATTCCTCATATTCGCCCCTGACTATGGGCAATTTCACATGACCAATTCACCTGACCTGCACATCTTTGGATTGTGGGAGGAAACCAGAGCACCTGGAGGAAACCCACACAGACACAGGGAGAATGTGCAAACTCCACACAGACAGTCACCCAAGGCAGGGATCGAACCTGGGTCCTTGGAACTGTGAGGCAGCAGTGCTAACCACTGAGCCACCGTGATTACACTCTATTCCATTGTAATTTTTGGATGGCTATTTGAATTATAGAGTCATAGAGTCATAGAGATGTAGAGCATGGAAACAGGCCCTTCGGTCCAACCCATCCATGTGGACTAGATATCCCAACCCAATCTAATCCCACCTGCCATAACCCGGCCCATATCCCTCCAAACCCTTCCTATTCATATACCCATCCAGATGCCTCTTAAATGTTGCAATTGTACCAGCCTCCGCCACTTCCTCTGGCAGCTCATTCCATGCATGTACCACCCTCTGTGTGATAAAGTTGCCCCTTAGGTCTCTTTTATATCTTTCCCTTCTCACCCTAAACCAATGCCCTCTAGTTCTGTACTCCCCGATCCAAGGGAAAAGACTTTGCCTATTTACCCTATCCATGCCCCTCAAGATTTTGTAAACCTCTATAAGGTCACCCCTCAGCTTCCAACGCTCAAGGGAAAACAGCCCCAGCCTGTTCAGCCTCTCCCTATAGCTCAAATCCTCCAACCCTGGCAACATCCTTGTAAATCTTTTCTGAACCCTTTTAAGTTTCACAATTGTTGCTAAAATAATGTTTTTTTAATGATCAATCATTGTTACATTGTAATTTGTCCATCAGTGTACCTGTTGTTTTGTCCTGTCAGGAATTACTGTGCTGTCTTGCATGTTTTGCACTTTTCTATGCACTTTATGCTGCCATGTGTATGACTGTACTCCAATGTAGTCTGTGTGTTCATGTAGCACATTGGTCCTGGAGGAACACTGTCAAGTTTTATTGTACCAGCTGTAAATGGTAGACACAACAAATAAAGCTACTCTACTCATCCTTCCCCTTCACCACCTCTTCATTTTCTATTATTGGAGCAATGGAGTAGCTATCAAGTTGTCTACTTAACATCTGAACTTAAACCAAAATAAATGACCTAAGGGAAAACTGCAGACTCTAATGAGTTAGTAATGATTTAACTATTGCTGTAATGTAGATGCAGTATAATCCAATTACAGTGACTTATCCTAATTCATCTATTTGCTGGTGTAATGATTATGGATCACTGGAATCATGTAACTATGGGTGCCTATGCACGCAAGAAAATATTAGTGTAACTTGATGTTTCTTGAATGATTGCCAATGGCAGAAACTTTCATCTTCATTATTTCAGTCCATCGGCCAATTGGCTTTGGGTGCAGTGATCTTTCAGCCAACATTAAAAAAAATCATGATTTGTGAGACAACTCACTTTTATTGAAACCCTTGTCCTTTTACTGTGGTTCAACAATATCCAGCCAGATTGTGCAGATCTGACAAGTGTAAATTGAAACAGAAATTCTACCTCTATCTCTTTCCAGTTGACACTTCCCCTCTGAGCGATCTCAAATTGGAGAACTCAAAGGTAACTTTTGAAAAACAATGATGTTGAATTTGTAGACTTTTGAACAAATACTTGCTTGGAGCACCTGTCACTATAGACATTGACTTTCACAGTTTCTCCTTTACTGAGCATATTGATAAACAACTAGAAGTCAGTTGATAATGTGATTATGGTCTCAAAAGATCCACTCTATGTTCTCATGAAGAAGACCCATTTCTGATACTTCGTAAGAATCAAGCTCATTTTTTATCTGCTAAAGAGTAATCAAAGAACCCAAAACAATTTCACAATATTTCTAAATCTGCAGTTTGCAAAATGAAAGGTTAAACATTCGCATCCTAAATTTTTGTTTTGCTTTTGAAAGTTAAAATCTTTTGGTTTGTTATGTTGGGTTGCTCACCTAAAAATAACATTCTTAATATAGTAAGCACATTGTGAAATCCAGCTCATTCAGTGACCGAGCGGTGGGGCTTGTTGCTGAGTTCAAACGAAGCTGCCTATAAGCATCTGTAATTGGAGCTGGATTCACATTTCCCAAGGTGTGTTTGAAATCAGCGCTAAGTCTCCAGGCATCAGGCAAAAAGAATGTCTTCGAGCAGGACAAACAGCCAATCACATTGAAGTATTCTCACAGGAAGCAAACCAGGAAGCAAAAACAACAATCATTTCACTTAGATTTTGCTGTCTGTAATGTTTAAATTAATGGAAGGAGAACATTGGGTTAAGGTAGATGCTAAAGTATAAAACAAACTTTTAAAAAGTAGAAGTTTATTATTTCTTCTCTCAATGGAGAAATTTGATTTTCCACAAATATAAAGTTATTCTTTCAAGACCAGTGTGGTTTCTCAGTGGTAATCATGAATTTATTACCTCATTAAAAATCGAATTATAACTTGCATGGCAAGATGAAAGGTTTGTTTTAAAGGCTTTTGCAGTGAGACTAAAATCATGAAAGTGGAAATTCACATCAGTTCAATAATTTTTAGTTGATTAGGCAATCTTCAACATCACTCATAAATCCTGGAACAGTGTTGCCGTCCATTTCTGAGATGTGCTAATAGTGAATGCTATGTTTTCACCTACCTCCTGTGGTAATACCACAAGTGCTGGATCATTGAACAGTCATTGATTATTGAAAGCAAAATTAAAGACTCTGTCAATAAGCTCTGTGACCCAGCTTCCTAAAACTTTGTACATATTGTGAGAATATCCAGGGTCTGATAGTAGCTGCACGTCCTCTAACCCTTATCTGCAGAGAGTGACCAGATAGAGATTTTTAGAGCATTCAAATTACTTAGCTACAGCCAGGGACTCTAGAGTATGTAAAACTTAAATGCTGGAGACAGAGAACAGAGGTTACTCTTGAATTCAGTCATAAGAAATTAACATATACCAATTAAGATATACCAGTTATCATTGCTATTGATTGGTTTACATCACACATAAAATATGACTGGAATTAACCTATCACTATAGAGGTATGCCTATCAGTCTGATCGCACTATAGCCTACAATTTGTCCTTCCATAATAGATCCTGTCTGACTAGAGTATATCAATCAATACGTGTCCTACCTGCCAATTTCCCCTCCCAATTATCCGCTCCACCCTCCCTCTAACCTTCAATCCCAACTCCATCCACCCATTGTACTCTTTGCTACCTTCCCCCACCCTCCTCTCTGACCTATCACCTCCATCCCCATCCCCATTCACCGATTGTACTCTTTGCTACCTTCTCCCCAGCCCCACCCACCTCAACTTTATCTCTCCTCCCTGAAGGCTACCTGCCTCTATTCCTGATGAAGGGTTTTTGCCCAAAACGTCGAATTTCCTGCTCCTCGGATGCTGCCTGACCTGCTGTGCTTTTCCAGCACCACTCTAATCTAGACTCTAGTTTCCAGCATCTGCAGTCCTCGCTTTAGCCTGTATCAATCACCCTCACTTGTCCAATGCCCTTGGTACTTCAACAGCTTCTTTCAAGGCTCAGGGGATCTAGGAATAAACAATTCCTTGTTTTGATTATGGCCATCGTCATCCTTTTCCTTTGCTATCTTGCAAAAAACGTTGGCTCTGAGACAAATGTTCCAATGTATTGTTTAACTAACAGTACCGTGTCCATGTGAGTTATTGCAGCCAAAAGTTTCCAACTGTATGCTAAAAATATTGCTCTGCAAGTTTTTTTTAACTAAATTATTATTTTTAAACTCTTTCAGTACAAATCTCTGCTCGTCCATGGACTTAGTCTTGCAGAATGCTGTATCCAAGATCTGGGAATTGTTTTTAAATATGAGAATTGGATAGGAGGAATAGCCAAGATCTTTTTCCTAGGTTGGGGAGTCCGATACTAGCGGGCATAGGTTAAAGGTGATTGGAGGAAGATTTAAGAAGGACCTGTGGAGTAACCTTTTCACACAGAGGGTATTATGTATATGGAATGAGCGGCCAGAGCAAGTGGTGGAGGTGGGTACAATAACAATACTTTAAAGGAATCTGAATGGGTATATGTACAGGAAGGGTTTAGAGAGATATGGGCTAAATGCTGGCAAATGGAACTAGGTCAGATTAGGATGTTTGGTTGGCATTGCTGAGTTGGACCAAAGGGTCTGTTTCCGTTCTGTATGACTCTAATTCTTGCAATGGCTTGCAGTTGCATGTTAAAATGCTAACCGCTTCCACTGGGGCTGCCAAATATGTGTGAGTTGGCATTAATCCCTTGGTGTTGTTTTACATATGCAAATATCATTATACCTCTTGTACTTTCACAGCTGAAATGGTTTTTCATCTCCTCATGCTGCTCAGAATCACTCTCGCCCATTCCTGGCAGTTTGAGATTTCTTTAACAGATATAGATGCTGTCTCTCCTGCCTCCATCCCATTTTTTCCATCCCATCTGCTCAGCAATTTTAGACTGGCATACTGTTTTGATTCAGGTTTCACAGAAAGAGTGCTGTTTAATTATTGGATCTTAAATCCTTCATCCTTGTCAAAACTATGGAAGCCAAGTGGTTTTCAGCTGCATTCTCAAATGGTGTCCTAAATTAAAGAAAATGCATTTGGCGACATCCACAGTTTTCATTGGTCATGGATGCCACATTGGGTTCAGCACTGTTAGTAAGTCCCATAAGTGGTTGTACTTTTGAAAGTTGAGCTACATCTGCATTTATAATAGAGTCCCAGAGCTGGAACTATAACATTTCCTTGTCATTTTGAATAATTTACATATCATTTGCTTATCTTTTGCAGTCTTTGAAGGCAGACTGTGCAATCATTTAGTGAGTCAAGGTTTCATAGAACAGTGGCCTTATCTTAGAGTAAGGTAAACTTACAAAATGCAGTTGTTTTAAACTCACTTGATATAGAAGTACAATTGATGTTCTACAAAATAGAACATCCAAAGCTAGCTTTCAATCTCACTGGCCGTACTTGTTTCAATTTTTGAATTCTATTCACAGCCAGACTGGAGTAATCAACTTTACAACAAAATAGGTATTACAGACAAGATGACAGATTCTGCATTGTTTAGTCTCTGAGGAAAATTCAGTTCAAAACTTTTTGTACAGAATATGGTGAAAAATATGACATAATAATGAGTGTCTTTCGTTTCATGCAGTAATTATCCACTTATTCTCACTTGCCGGTAGAAATATTCAGTAATATGATTGCAGTGAATACAACCCTCTTGCTGCAAGATCAATTCAATATTTCTGTTTTGTTCATTTTATAAATTCATTTATTTTCAACTTTAGTGTTCTCTCAAGATTTTCAATAGTGATTTAAAGAGTTTAAAATGGAACCAGTTTGTAATTCAGATGAAATCAATAGTCCATAGAGTAATTTAGATAAGTTTGCAAGGTAGATGCCAGTTAAAGTGAAAGATGCACTTTGTGATGGGAAAGTCCATGCATATTTACATCATTTAGGCTTCCTATTAAAGGTGACAGATTAAGAGAGCAAGTTGCTAGTATTTGTCTCCCATTACAGGCAAACAAATTGAGAGGTAGCTATAGGAAAAATAAAAGTATTTTTATATGTGCATAACTGCAAAAATGCACTATAATTTGCATCTATAATATCTTCATATATCTGCATTTGGGTGATTATACATAGTGTTTGTTTTTGCAAATGATGACATTTTAGAGAAAGTAAAGGGAGGATACAGATGAGGAAAATACTTCATCATAAACCATCAATTATAAGCTTACAGCCAAAAGAGTTGGGGTTATTTAGTTTGTTGAAATGCCTGTGATTGAGCTTATAACTGAGGGCTATGAAATGATGCTAGCACAACACTGTGAAGTGATACATTCTGGTAGCAAAGATGATGAAAGGCGTTATAAAATAATAGTACAATTCGAAACAAGGACCTGAGGGTGTATGTGCATAAATCATTCAATGGGGTAGGAGATATTGACAAAGCACTTAATGAGGCATACATATCCTGGAGTTTTCTACATACAGGCATAGAATACAAAAAGAAAGAAGTTTTGATTAAGCTTTATGAAGCAGTGCTCTCAATTGGAGTGTTGTGCTCAATTCCAGGCACTGCACTTTAGTAGGGATGTGATTGCTTTAGATAGTGCAGAAAAGATTAATGAGTGATTGATTCCAGAGCTGAGGAACTTCAATTAAATGGACAGTTGGAGCTGGTCTCCTTGGAGAAGAGAAAGTTGAAAAACTTCTGACAAAGGTGTTCAAAATCTTCAGGTTTGGACCAAGTAGGTAGATAGTTCCCATTGATGAAATGATTAAGAACAAGAGGATACCAGATGATGATGACTGACAAAATAATTAATGGTGACTCGAAGATTTTCCAAAAACTTCAGTGAGTGGTTCAGAACTAAAGTTACCAGAGAGTACGGTGAAGGTAGAATCAATCTCAGCTGTAAAAGCAGAATTAATAAACACCTGGAGGAGAAAACATTAATATGGGGGGGGGGGGGGGCTATAAGGAAAGCGATGGGAATGGAACCAGCTGAATTATTCTTATTGAGTCCCACATGGGCCGAATGATACAGATAGCCTCCTGTGCTACCAATATTCTTTGATTCTGTTTAACAAATTAGTTGCTGAGTCATTCAGTCTGTCCATTACTTCCTGGAGAATTTAACAGTCCTCATTGTTTGGTAAACCTCTAGCTTTGTACCATCAACAGGTTTCAAGGTTAATTTCCTCGATAATGGTTTAGCCCATCCTGATGAGTCCAGAACAAAGGATGGCACTAACACTGACCTGGCTATTTTCTCGTCCACTCCTCCTCTGACCGACACTAAAATGTCGAACACTCAGTCTGTTTGCAAGGTTTCTATCCACTCTGTTGCAATTCTTCTTTTCCTGTACATCCAATGTTTTGTTTGGGAAAAAAAAATTCTTGTGGGACTTGAATATTATCTGAAGAAGTGTTGGTCTTTGATTTTCCATTCAGGTTTAAAACCAGCATTGTGAATGACCTGCTGAATGTAACTAATGGAATCAGGCATTACCCATTTTACATCAAAAAAGCAAATCGAAAATCTACTTTCACACCAATCATTCTCTGTACTTTGCTAGATAATTGCTCCTCCAAAAACTCGTCAGTTTGTCCGATACCTGCATCTTTAAGAAATGCACAATGGGCCATGATTCGTTCAAGTATTTCTAAATCTTAAATAATGACCACTAGTTATCCAAAGAACATACTAATCATCCTTCAAAGTTCAAACTATTTAAAACCAAATTAGTTGAACAATAGTGTTTTATTTGTAGACAAGCAAAATTAACTACATTCATTTTAAAATGCAATCAAAACAAAGGATTGTGATAGTGAATACTTTGTATAAAGAGCACTTTGGCCATAATTTCAAACAATGGATAACATGCAGTTTCTAAGATTTGGTATTGTCGATGTAATTTATAACTATTTGTGGCATTGCTCCTGAACTTGTTGGTTAACACACACTTGATATATTTTTCCTGTATGATTAGAGTTCAATATATGCACACTAATGTATGATTTAAATATGCACTGAGTTGCTTTACCTAGCATTATACAAATAGCATTTCTTCCGTGTTACCATAACAACAGTACTCTAGTCCGTATAATGTAATAGGTAATTGCATTGACAGATCATTAGACATGTATTTATCTTCCACTCTGCCTATATAGTACAGAATAACGAATGTTATTATTAAAAAAATATTAAAAATAATTTGAAATGACCTAAAAGCCACAATCGGAAAAAAAAACAAGCCGCACTGACCATGTACCAAACTCAAGTAAGATCCCAATTTGCTGGATCTGCATGAATGCTATGATACACTAAAATTCATGCAGGTTTTTAATCTTTCCTGCCCATCAGTACTTTCAACAAAATTTCTGCCAGTCACTGCAGCATATGGAATGCAAAACAATGCATGAATAAACAACAATCATGCCCCTCCATTAATTTTCATTGCTCAGAAAACAACTTAAAATTTTGAAGCAATCATTGCACATAGGTTACGGCAATTGTGGAAGCACTTCCAAATATTCTAGCAATCATTTAAAAATAAAAAAGCAACATCAGTATAAAGCTGTATGAATAGGAATTTTGGTCCCTTTAAATGTTTAGCTTTAATATCTGCCTCTACAGAGCATCAGTGTGAAGTCAAGAAATTAAGGTGAGCAGTTCTTTTGCTTGGAGTTCAATCACCGCTTCCACCCTCACCTCGTGAGGGCGTTTAGTCAGAGGTTTTACTGTATTAGTACAACAAATCAAAGAATCTTAAACATAGTTTAAAGGCTGCTCCAAGGCAATTGAAACTCAATTTTAATGTTCTTGTATGTAAAATTGACGCTATGGTCATATTTAGCCTGTTATTTTGACTCAAGTTTCCTGGAAGCTCTGTTCCATAATACCATTGTATACAGTTCAGTCTGGTCCTCATGATAATCTGTCCAATTAAAACATTCGTATGCACCATCTTTCTTACCATAATTTGATTTTGTTGGTGCAACTAAAAAACAGCAAATTTTCACATGAACCACCTGATGGGCATGAGTTATTGAAGAGTGTGATATTTGAGCTAATTGCTGCCACTGGTACCTCTGCCAGTATGTGGCAAAAAGCAAAAGGTTGTGTTAGTCTGTTGTCACCAATCTTCTTCTATCTGGACCTAGACACTGGACAGCCTTAACAGAAGAGGAACTTAACTTAGTTAACTAGGAGGTTTATTGCATGATAGCAATAAATTCAATTTACATTACTACTCAGGCATAATTACTAAGAACTCTTGGGAGTGGTAGAAAAAACATATGCTCCCTATGAAGGTTAATATCGAACACAACTGCCTGTACTCTACATAAAATTATCTCTTAGCGCTGAGCTCAATTTAGCATGAATATTAGCTACTCCAGAACCATTTACTATGCACAACTCAGTGGTTAATATTTGACAACAAGGTTTTGCCTCCCTAAATATCACAACAGGATAATATCTCGATACAAAATTGGTCTTTATTGGCTAATGATTTATATTTGACATAGTTCAGCAAATTGAAAAACACGTTACTGTTTATCATTACATTTCACATATTTTAAGAGAAGATTGTCAGAGTTTCCAGTTGATTTTGTTTCTCACCATTCTGTTCTTTCTGATCTTGTCATTCCTGAATATTTCAGAATAAAAGTAGAGATTAGCCAAGCAGCTTTATTATAATTTTGAGATTTTTATATCAATGGACTAAGTTTGCATGTGTCTTGATGCTCTGTGTATGCAGCTTTAGGGAGGTGTATTTTAAATTGCTGCCATTCATAATGTACCTCCAAAGGATGTGATCCAATAATCCCATGATTTTCAGTCAGCCTGAGAAATACTATTAGAAATCAAAATGTACTATACTGAGCTCCCAGTGAATGTATTTGAAAATAAGATTGCATACAGGTTAAAAATCCACATTGTTCCACCAATCTTTGTGTATGATTGGTATGTTCATGTCAAAGAAAAAAATGCAACAATGTTCACGTTTTTGCATAATGAATTAGCAATAAAGCTTTGACTGAAATCTGTTAAACCCCTTCCAGTGAATACACATACATTTCCTGATAACTAACATATACAGCTTCTTTTCATTTTTCCTAATTCAGCTTTGCCCTATGTTGTCCGAATTTCATTTACAGTCATGCTTTTGTTTTCCAAAACTCTATTTTCCTTTATTCCCTGAGTCAAATTCCAGTTTATTCTCCTTCACATTTACACACATTCACCTCTGTTCTTACTCAGCCAATGTTATTTAGATCAAAGGCATTTATTTTTACATAGATGACAGATACACTTTCATAATGATTCTTGGCCATTTAGAGCTTCCAGCATATAAATATCCTTCATTACAGTTATTATCCTATTATAATATATACTCACTGGAGCCTGAGAGAAAACACTGGCAATCCCTCATGCTGAGCCTGTTTATTAATTTGACTCCAACTGTAATTGATACCATTTATTAAGTTTCTCACCTGGTTGTTCTGAAATTTGATGTTAAGTTCAGAATCCAAATGGGAAAAAAAACTAATGTTGGAAATGTTAAATAACCAGAAAATGCTAGAAATGAAACATTTTGAATTGTACTAAGAGTCTGAACACAATGAGTATTAGATTTTAGCAGTACTTTGCTGCTCTCGCCCCACTGCTGGTGGAATTTAGCTTGCTGCCTTTTTAAAATATTTAAGAGCTTTACTGAATAACCAAGGGAAGGCAATGGAAAAAGCATCTGACTCAGCAAGGTACACATTGGATTGACTAAATATGAACCATGTATGGGAACAGACAGCCTTTTAACATTTTGAGAATAGAACAGTGTCACAAAATGAAGGATCTCTTCAGGCTATCGGGATCCTGTAATGGCTGCGGGGTAGCTTTGTTTCATGTTGGGTTGTTCAGGTCTGACATTCCTTAGGTGAGAGAGTGGTCCTCATAAAGCCCCAGTAAAATTATTGAAGATAAGTTTCAGTTCATTAAAATCATTGGCATTTGCATTAACAAAAGTGCAACACCAACACCGACAAAGCATCATGTTGACCATTGTAACAATGTGGGGAAGCAGGCATAGTGCCTAGAAGGTCAATCACACCCAGCAGCAGTGGGCAGTGCATCCCATATGAGAGTTAGTGTTTTCCTAAGCATTGTAAATTATTTCTGCTATACAGAACAACCTCGATTATCCAAACAAGACAGGTGGGGAGTATTTTGTTCAGATAACTGATTGTTTGGATAATTGATCTGATTGTCAACAAAGCAAGCATTTATAGGACCTTGAGATCTTGTTTGGATAATCTGAAATTCAGATAATTTGATGTTCAGACACCCCAGGTTGTTCTATATAGCACTACCCACACCATAACTTGGTGGTTTTTCTCGTGGGTTACCAAATATTGGGCATCTCTGACACCCATTAAAGACAGTCAGCACATCTTAAAGGGAATGTGCATTCAGGGATCAGAAAACAAGGAAGCAGAGCTGTATGGTACAGCAAGTACTGAGAGGTAACCAGGTAATTGAAGGGAGGACAAAGATCACCTCACCCCCCCCTCCTCATCCATTGCTAATAATAGCCCCACTCATGCCTACCAGTGGCAAGACCAATCATGTCCCCTTATACTCAATGCAAAATTCCACCAGAATTTCTTGTCCACCTCCTTCCATTCTTATGCAGCCACTTCACACTTTATCTCACTTCCTTCTCAGATTCATACCCTCATCACAATCGCAACTCTCACTTCCATGCTCTTAAAGCATGACACACCATAGGTTAACTATTCTACTGACCCAGTCCAGCAAACACTACATTGGCAAACTGCAAATGCTTTTGAGCTTTTTATCTGTGTGGCCACATTCTGATCGCATGTCATCTACAAGTTTGCTGACGACAACACTATGGTAGGATGGGTATCGAACAATAGTGAGTCAGAATACAGAAAGGAGTTAGAGGGCTTGGTGTGGTGGTGCAATGATGATAACCTCTCTGTCAATGTCAGCAAAACAAAAGAACTGATCTTTGACTTCAGAAAGAAAGGAAAATTTGTCCCCATCTACATCAACAGTGGAGGTTAAGAGTGTCAAGTTCCTAGATGCAATGATAACCAACAGCTTGTCCTGAACTTCCCACATCAATGCCATGGTCAAGAAAGCACAGTAATGCCTCTCTGTCTCGGTGGCTTAGAAAATTCGACATGTCCATAAGGAGTCCCACTAACCTGTACAGATGCACCAGAAAAAGCATACTGTCCGGGTGTATAACAGTCTAGTAGGGCAACTGGTCTACCGTAAGAAACTACAAAACGTTGTGTGCACAGTGCAGACCATCAAGGAAGCCAATCTCCCATCCAGGGAGTCCATTTTCACTTCTTGTTACCACAGAAAGGTTGCCAACATCATCAAAGACTCCTCCCATACTGGTAATGCTCTTGTACAATCTCTTCCATCAGGCAGAAGATACAGAAGCTTCAACACATGCACCACCAGGTTCAAGAACAGCTTCTTCCCTGCTGTTATAGACTGACAAAAGGACTCTCCAATTTCAAATAATGTTGATCTTGTTCATGTTGATCATGCTTCATGCACCTCCTGTGTGGTGTAACCTGTATGCCTCACTCTGTATGACCTTGCATACTACGATCTGCCTGTGCTTGTCGCAAACAAATTTTTTTCTCTGTATACTTTCACATTGTGACTATAATTTTAAAAATCCAATTTCTCTCTGTCTTAGCTATCCCTAACATTAAATGTTAAGCCTTGCCCCTTCCCCTTTATTTAAGATTCTGTAGATATGGGCATGTATTTGCCATTTCAGTGAGGGTCAACCTGCCTACTTGATAAAGCAGCAACAATGTATCTCACCCTGATAAGCACCAATTCAGAGACTGCAGCCACAAATACTTTTAAAATCAAGATTAGTTTGGGACACTTTCTCTATGACTTACTGAGGGCAACATTGGAGCTAAGGCAGGAGGTTAGAATGTTCCAGATGCAAGTTTTCATGTCAGCTCTGCTGCAGGGAGCTCAGATGCACTAATCTATCTTCTTTCAAAACTACCATTGTGGTAAAATGGGGACAGAGAATGTGAATGGAATTGCCAGGATTGGGAAATTTGAGCAAACACCATCACTTGCTCCTTTGAGGAGCATGGTAGCTTTGCATTGATTTCAACTGGTGCATATGGATTTGGGAAAATAGTCTCCAGAAATATATTTGTAATTGAAATGTTAATAATCCGGAAAGACAGGGAAAGTCTGTGACAATGGATGCCAAAAGGTTGTTTGTGTGACCTGGGGAACATGCCTGCGCAGACGCTGATTAAATGAACAGATATTGTTTAAAATTTGAACCAGTCCACCTCCAGCCGAAAGAAATTGTATGTAGAAGAGTTGTGATTCCCATTCTATCTAAAATATAGTGTGAGGACAAACTAGAAAAGGAGTGCAGTGATAATGTTTTTGTATAATAAAAACTGTGGCTGTTAATGACTTTATATGAAGAGGAACATTAAACCATGACAAACAGAAGCATGTATGTTTTCAACATTCTTGCCCAGATGCAAGAATATTATAGCTGATCAATAGTTCACTAGAGAAACTGTGATTTTCAGTTTCATTCATTGTAAAAAGAAATATAAGGCAGTGAGTTGAATACAAAAATATTCTATAATATAGGTACATGTCCCTTTAAGGTTACAGAATTTCATTACTCTTAACTGAGTTAGTTGACTACTATTTCAGATTGAAGGTCAATAAAGAACCTAAAGGTTTTCTAGCACTTCTAAAGAAGGCACAAAATACTTCTTGAAACGCTAAAGACAACCAAGCAGAGCTCAGTAGTTTCAGTTCAAGCTAACACATTTCCCTACCTTTTACAAATCACTCGTTCATAGTCCCTGCCACACACAGTCATTACATTCTCTTGTCTGTTATTGTGTTAACAGTCTATCCCATGCAACCACTTCTCCATTAAAAAGGAAACACAAATCTAAGCTGCAATATTAGCAACTAACCTAAATGGAAGAGCTAAAACTGATAACCTTATTCTTGCCAACTCTCCAGAATGGATGAGGACATTTTCATTGTATAAAGTTATTGACTTCCTTAGCCAAAGTAAGCATTTTGTTCAAACAAAAATTATTTTCTTCCCCATCAAAAACCTTCAGAAAATTTATATTCAGCTATCATTATGATGTCAGTTATTTTACTTTTCAGAACTTGTAACTTCTTCAAAATTCATATCACCAACTCATTTGAACAATCCTGTCTCCATCTGGGTTTGAAAACTGACAAACTAATTATTGATCATTGGATGTGTCAGCCTCTAGTGAGTGGAATGACCACCTTTTATGAAAGGTGACCTGTATACAATATCTTTCATTCCGCCATCTATAATAAGTGAAACAGTGAAACCTTATCTAATTCAACTAAAACAGTTTCAATGGTTTTAAATCTACAACATTAATAGAATTTCACTGGTACTTCCTTGCACTTTTTAAAAGCTTCGTTGAGGAAACATAACTGCCCATGAAAGAGCTTTGAAAAGCACAACATGAATTTGCATAAGCACATTAGTGGTTTGGACAGTAGCTATGTTTATTTACTAAGAATATTTTTATATGGCATCTGAGATAAGCTCAAAAGCCCATTTCTGATCATTTGCAATAGATAATAGTGGCTAAGGGAGATAGCCCTGGGACAAATAGATACATCACTGCATAGCATGGAATACTAGTAAGCTTCCTAATTCTTTAGATCCATCTCCATGAAACTGACAACGTAATTTTGGACTTTGTCAGATTTCTGTTTAAATTCTAAGGCCCTGCATTTGACAAAGGGCAGATTATATATCCCACCTTCTAACTATCAGGCAGCAAAAGCTTTACTTTAGGATTATATATAACATTGAAACAGTAGCTTTGCAATATAGTGTGGCTAGTTTTAGCTACACGAGTCCACTCTCTATTTGGATGACTCCAAAGTGAAGCAGAGCCTGTGTACCAGATAATACACTCTTCTGTTGCTTCAAATCTAATTTGTTCAAAGCTTGTTCTCTTTTTGTTGTGATCTTGTTGATCAGCATTGAACTCACTTTCTGTACAGAAAGCAATTATTTCTAAAATTGTGACTACGTAGAATGAGCCAGTTGCAAAAGGGTACTTGGGCTGGATTTTACAGTCAGTGGCACCATTTGTTAGATTTGCACTTTTTTTGTAGCCTCTTGTATCACAGGTTCCTGTCCAGTGATTGTCAAAAGGGCACAAAATCTTCTCAATAGGATTTGCTTTGACAGACGGTAAGCAAGAAGGCATAAATTCATTGTGTGAGAGTTGCAAATGGGATTGACCACTGCATTCGTCCTCACATCTGACCTTCCAGTGGAGGGAAGGTCATTGACGAAGCTGTTAAACATGGTTTGGTCTAGGACTCTATCTTGAGGAACTCTTGCAATGATCTGTTGGAGCAGAGATAATTGACTCTCAACTTTAAGAGCAGAACTCTTTTTTTTTGGAAGACATAAAGATAGGTAGGTCCTCTGGGCCAGACGGAATATACCCTCAGTTACTATAGGAAGTGAGGGAAGAAATTATTGCGCCTTTAACGATGATCTTTGAGTCCTCACTGTCCACTGGAGTAGTGCCAGATGATTGGAGGGTGGCAAATGTTATTTCCTCCTTCAAGAAAGAGAGTAGGAATAATCCTGGGAATCACAGACCAGTCAGTCTTACATAAGTGGTGGGCAAAGTATTGGAGAGGATTCTGAGTGACAGGATTTATGATTATTTGAAAAATCATAGTTTGATCAGTGATAGTCAACATGGCTTTGTGAGGGGCAGGTCATGCCTCACAAACCTTATTGAATTCTTTGAGGATGTGACAAAACACGTTAATGAAGGTAGAGCAGTAGATGTGGTGTGCATGGATTTTAGCAGGCATTCGAGAAGGTTCCCATGGTAGGCTCATTCAGAAAGCAAGAAGGCATGGGCTACAGGGAAATTTGGGTGTCTGGATATGGAATTGGCTGGCCCATAGAACACGGAGGGCGGTGGTAGATGGTAGATTCAGCTTGGAGCTCAATGACCAATGGTGTTCCACAGAGATTGGTTCTGGGACCTCTGCTCTTTGTGATCTCCATAAATGATTTGGATGAGGAAATGGAAGGGTGGGTTGGCAAGTTTTCCAATGACAAGAAGGTTGGTGAAATTATGGATAGTGTGGAGGGTTGTTATTGGTTGCAACAGGACATTGACAGGATGCAGATCTGGGCTGATAAGTGACAGGTGGAGTTCAACCTGGAAAAGCGTGAAGTCATTCACTTTGGAAGGTTGAATTTGAATGCAGATTACATGGTTAAAAGCAGGATTCTTGGCAGTGTGAAAAGAACAGAGGGATCTTGGGGTCCACATCCATAGATCCATCAAAGTTGCCATCCAAGTTGATAGGGTTGTTAAGAAGGCATATGGTGTGTTTGCTTTCATTAGCAGGGGATTGAGTTTAAGAGTCGTAAGGTTATTCTGTAACTCTATAAAGCCCTGGTTAGACCACACTCGAAATATTGTGTTCACTTCTGGTTGTCTCATTATAAGAAGGATATGGAAACTTTAGAGAGGGTGCAGAGGAGATTTACCAAGATGCTGCCTGACCGGAGGGCATGTCTTATGAAGAAAGGTTGAGGAAACTAGGGCTTTTGTCATTGGAGTGAAGAAGGATGAGAGGTGGTTGATAGAGATGTACAAAATGATGTGAGGCAGAAATAGAATGGATAGCCAGAGATTTGTTTCCCAGAGTGGATATGTCTATCACAAGGGAACATAATTTTAAGGTGATTGGGGAAGGTTTTGGGAGAATGTCAGAGGTAGATTCTTTACTCAGAGAGTGGTGGGTGTGTGGAATGCACTGCCAACAGTGGTAGTACAGTCAGATACATTAGGGACATTTAAGCAACTCTTGGATAGGCACATAGAAGATAGTACAATGACGGGGACGTAGGTTAGTCTGATCTTAGAGTAGGATAAAAGGCCAGCATGACATCAAGGGCTGAAGGGCCTGTACTATGCTGTACTGTTCTATGTTCTATGTAACTGACCACTTAGCTGCTTGAGCCCACTTGTCCATTCAATATGATCAAAACTCATCTTTGGCTTCAACTGCATTTCCCCAGCAACTCCCCATATACCTTGATTTCCTGAGTTCAAAAATCTGTCTATCTTCATCTTAAATATATTTAATAATGAAACATTTATAACCCTTTGTGAGCAAAGAATCATTAAAATTTGTAAAATTTTGATTAAAATTTCTCAGCTCAGTTAAACAATTGAAAACAAACTACTGAAGAGGCTGGAGATCTGAAATAAAAACAGTTCTGGAGAAACTCCACAGATTGGGCACCATCTCTGTAGAAAGAGAAACACAGTCGAAGTTTCAAGTCCAATCTGACTTCTCCAGCACCCTGGGTTCCAAAGAAGTGTCATTGGACTCCAAACATTAACTCTGTTCTTCTCTCTCTATCGATGCTGCCAGACCTACTGAGATTCTCCTGCACTATATTTCATTTCAGTCCTAACTGATCCGCTGTTTATTCTGAGACTGTGCCTTACGTTCTAGATTAAACCCCTTCTGTTAAACCCCTTCAAAATCTGGTTTCTTTAACTGAGATCACCTCTAATAAACTCCATTGATTTGATTTTGTTGTCACATTTACCTAAGTACAGTGAAACATTTTGTTTGTGAGCAGTACGGGCAAATCATAGTAAACAAGGACATAGAGATCATAGGGTGCTTAGACAGAGTGAGGCGTACAAGTTACATTGCACAGGAGGTGTGTGAAGCAAGATCAACATTAACAGGATCAACATTATTTGAATTTAGAGAGCCTATTTGTCAGTCTAATAATGGCAGAGAAGAAGCTGTTCTTCAACCTTTTGGTTGATGTGTTCAAACTTCTATATCTTCTGCTTGACAGAAGAGGCTGTAGGAGAGCATTACCGAGGTGGGATGAGTCTTTGATGTTGACGACCTTTCCATGGCAACGAGAAATGTCAATGGAATCCACGGATGGGAAGGCTGGCTTCCAGGATGCTCTGCGCTGTACACGCAAACTTCTTTAGTTTCCTACGGTCCTGGGCAGAGCAGTTGCCACACCAGGCTGCATTCCTGGGAGAATAGACCAAATTTACCCCATCTCTCCTCATACCAGTACAAAGGAAGATGGCTACAACTCCAGCCAGCAGAGAGTTTTTTGTTACCTAGTTCTCATTTAAGTTTTACAAGGCCTACTTGGATGCTGCCTGAACTGCTGTGCTCTTCCAGCACCACTAATCCACTATTTGATGCCATGTGCAGTCAAATTATGCTTAGATATCAAAGACAGTCACTCTCACCATCTGGATCATCACTAAATGCTTGAAGGAATTGGCTCCATTGGATTTTGTACATTGTACAATGATCCGAGTTATGGGAACCCTGGATGAGTTGGATTTTCATTATGCTGATATTATGGTCACAATTCTTTGAAGAGCAGAATGTTTAAAATAACTAAAAGAAAATAAAATAAACAGCAGGATCCTGAGATCAACTGGAACACCAAAAACAAAAATCTGTATACGCACTTTAACAAAATAAACATAAGTAATACAGAGTAAACATGTATACTGAGCAGGCAAGATAATGATGCTAAACTGTGTGGGAATAGGAGTAGGCATTCAGCCTATTGCACCTGCTTCACCACTCTCTAATGGCTGATCATATGCCTCAATGTCACTTTCCCCACAATCTCCATATCCCTTGATGTAATTGATCTCCAATCTATTAATTTCTCCCTTCATCCTCTTTGCCCTGCCCCCAAATTCCGAAGATTCACCATCCTTGAAATCAAGAGATTTCTTGCAATCTCTGTTTTAAATGGCCTCATTCCTATCCTGAGATTATGGCCCCTGGGTTTAGACTCACCAGCCAGGGGAAACCTCTTCTCTAGTTCTATCCTAAATATTTAGATTCTAACTTTCAGGATTAACATGAGGTAAATATGAGTTAACAGCAAAACTTGAGTTGAACATTGACAGATGTTTATTTGAATGGCCAGTGTGATTAGAATAGATCTCTTTCTGGTATCAGTGAGCTACTGAATCTCATTAAGACTGTCTCCATCACAATGGACTATAATTCTACAAGCTTGAAGACATAGTTTTGTAACAGCCTCAGATTTAGACTGCCTCAACAAATGCTCACATCTTGGTAATTCAATCACTTCTCCAAAGACCGACCTCCCCAGGATTCCTGAAACTGCACCCGGTCTGCCCTGAAGCATCTAATTACTAACAATTTCTGCAGCTATCAAACAATCAGTTTCACCATACTGCTGCTTAATTTCTCAAAGCTCTAATGTTTCTGATCTGCATCAAATAAATAATGTTTGTAAGCATCTTTTTCTCCATTCTCAGCTGCACCAAACTATCAATGATTCCTAGGGCTTATTTTTGTTTAACCCCCCCCACCCCATAGCACCATTCCCTAAAAGGTCCCCTCTGTCTTACGTGCCTCACATTTTTCCAACAGTATCACTTGCGCTGCCTCGAGCTATTTCTGAGACTGTATTCTCCTTGCTCTAAAGTGCAACTAACTCCTCCAGCAAACACCCAGATAAATTGACACCAGGGAACGTTCTTAAGGTTCACCTATCTCCAACATGATATACATGATGTGGAGGGACTGATGTTGGACTGGGGTGAACAAAGTTAAAAATCACACAACACCAGGTTAGAGTCCAACAGGTTTATTTGGAAGCACTAGCTTTCAGAGCGCTGCTCCTTCATCAGGTAATTGTGGACTAACCTGCTTTGAGCAGTGCTTTATCTGATCTTCTGACTACTTTGAAGCTGATTTGGCTTGAACCCTTTTAGACTGCTATGATTTTAAGCTTTGCAGACACTAGGTTCTTGGTTTTATAAGCCCATCTACTGTTTTGATAGTTCTATCCCTTTTGTTTAGATTCTATTTAAAAAATGTGGGTAACCCTCAAAATTACCATTTGTTTTAGATGTTTTGGTAATCGATAAAATCCAAATTTCAATTAACTCATCTTCTTAGGTACTGACCTCCTTAAAACATGATCCCAGATGAAGTTCAAAGAATTTCAATTGCATTCATTACTGTTAATTTTTACTTTGGGAAATTAAAGTTTATACTGAAGCACATGTATCCTTCGATATTCACAACAATAGTATGGTACTTGTAATGGTGCCCCCAAATATAAAATGATACAATCTCCTAATCCCTAGAAGCCCCAGTATTGTATGAATAACAGAATAAACTACATAAGTAAAAAGGGGCATGTTACAAAGTGACCACACTGAGGGCATTGCATTCCTAAATATTGATCTAGCTATCTTCAAATAAAGCAGTTGAACTAAACTGGTGCCACTTTCCCTCATAAATCAGTCACTGATACATTAATGGTTATCAGTTGAGATCTTAGCTATCTTTTTGATGACAGATCTATCAGTCATATTTCTTTTTGCTGCTCTGTCTTTTTTTTTGTTAGGCTGTCATACGCTCTTTTTGAAAATTAAATGTTAGGAATTCACTCAAGTCAATTCATGACAGGAAATTCATCCCCTACATCATAAACATACAGCCTAATAGCAGTGTAATCATTTTTTCACAGTCAGATTAAAATAACCACAATAAAATAATTTCCATTACACCAGCTAAGCCCGACAGTCAGAAATGTGCCATGTTACTTGACCCAGCTGAATGACTGATGTCCAAATTATAGTGTTACACATGCTTATATATGACTGTGAAAGGATGGGTCATTTGGTTTATGTAGCACATCAACAACTTTTTAAAAACAAGAAGCCAGGAATTATCAATGTATTGACGTTGTATTTACAGACCAGAAATAGGCTGTTTGGTGAAACTGGTACATCCTGGCTTTTATGCTCTATTTGAGCATCCTCCAACCCTCTCCCATATCCTCTATTAGCATATCCTATCCTGCAGGGTTTTAAGCATAGCAACAATCCCAAGATTCTTCAGAAGTGTCTAATCAGACAGATTTTATTAATTTTTACCTATCAAGTGCAGTATTGTAAAAGAATGACGTGTGTTAAATTCAGTTGTGTTTTCCTTTTAGTTCTCCACACCAGCGTTGGAACATCTGAATAAATTGAATGTGTCCTATAGTTTCCTACAACAACTGAACTTCAAGTTTATTAATCTGACTCTGAAAACAAAGACAGCTTTGACTAATTTAACTAATGTCTGGTATTCTACTATAATGCTTTGGTGTAAATCGTAGAGGTACTGGCTATAACCTCCCAAACCTCCTTAGATACAGTTGCAGTGGCAGATGGCTGGAGAACTACAAATATTATAAACAAAAGCAGAAATTGCTGGAGAAGTCTAGCAGCATCTATGGAGAGAAAACATGGTTAAAGTTTTGAGTCCTGTGATGTTTCTTCAGAACCATTCTTTAGAAGTCGAAACATTAACTCTGCTTTCTCTCCATAGATTCTGCCAGATTTCCTGAATTTCTCCAGTAATGTCTGTTTTTGTTTGTTTCAGATCTCCAGCATTCGAAGTTCATTGTTTTGTTTTGATACAAATGTTGCACTGCTGCTGAAGAAAGATCTTCAGTTTCTGAGCTAATCCTTACACCTTATCAGTTTGATGGTTGTTTCAAAAGCTTTGGGAAATGCAATTTCAGCTGTTTGCAATAGGGGGCACTCACAATTGCAAAAAATCAAAACAAAACATCTCCGATTAGATGTGATTCTGCAATTGGGCAGCATTTGCTTAACAATTCTGAGTGCAGTTACAGCTATGCTAACGACAGTTTAAGATAATCATCTGACCATGTAATGTAGCTCATTTATGCATGCTAGTAGTGCATTGCATTCAGACTCAGGATCCATTCTCTCTGTCAACCAAAAGAATATGTTCAAGATTTGCATCTTTTCCGGAAATTATTCAGAAGCCTAGGGAATCTTTAGTTTCCCATTGCTTTCTCCATGGCAACATCTCAGTCAGTAGGAATTGACTTGAGGAATAATCAGCACCCTTTTATTTTGCATAAAATTTTGTACACACTTAAAACTTGGCATTCTTTTGCTTGTCCAAATGTGGGAAAGATGAAACAGTTTGGCACCGTATCACTCTACAATAATATAAAATTGTACTGTTTAGATCCACATATTAGAATAAAGCAAGCCACCATCCCCAGAGAACTTTATACTGCTAAAAAAAACACGGTGCCATTTTTAACAGTGAAATGAAACCTGTCTGTCACCTGTTGAGAAGAGTTGTTACATGTGACACTGGCCAGATTTAGGTCGAGTAAAAATTTAAACAGTTTAGCAACAATGAACTTGTCCTTCGAGTGTAAAAATGTTTGGATCCTTCCCAGTTATTTTGGCATTGAGATAGAAGTTATATTTTTTGTTTCATTGGGCAGAATTCAGCCTGAGTGGGATTGCAAAATAAATGGTATCACAATTGCCACATATGTTTTGCCAAAACTAATATTTAGCTTCATTCACTTCTTCTCTTTCAAGAAGCTTTGCTGTCAGCATGTTTGTGGTATTTGTCATTGTAAAAGCTAATCCAATTCCTAAACAAAGATGCACAGAGCTTTGTATCTAAATTCCTCTCTATTTAGTTTGTTTTGTTGGCAAATGCTCATAATTTGGCCATCAGATTCATAGTTAGTCACTTCACGAATTTGCTTAAGCTCCCTCTCTCAGATTCATCCAAAAAGCGAAGTCCAAGCTGTTCACACATTCCAGTTAGGGTCCTATAAAATTTCTTTTCTGACATTCAGATTATTGTCAGAATCAAAGGAGGCATATACAAGAAAAATATGCTGAACAGTTTGAGACCTTAAATTTAAAACTTATGAATTGGCTGGAAGGGTGACAAATTCTCACAATTTGAGCTGTTTTCAGGGGCTGAGGCTTTAAGAAAATGTGCATGTGCTTTCCATTTAAGAATGGGACAGGTTAGAAGCAAGCTTTGGCACAGTAACATCACGTTAAAGTAAGCACTTTGATTTGTTTGAAGTTACATTGTGCAGTATATAAATAAAAGCTGATTTCTAAACACTTTCAGTAAATAGCTGCAAAGAACTTGACGTGGCATTGGTATGTAGGAAGCAATGCTTCAGATCATTCTTCAATATCTTCAAGTGCTGTATGCTCAAAGATCTATGAAAAGTTCTAAATTTTAAGAATATATAGAGTATTTGTTGGAGAAGGCAGATCAGACCATACATCAGGGAAGCAGTACAGAAAGCAGAATATAATGTTACAGCTACAGAGAAGGCGCAGAGAGAGAGGTCAGAACTAACATTTGAGAGGTCCATTCAAAAGTCTGATAACAGCAGAGAAGAAGCTGTTCTTGAATCTGTTTGTATGTGTATTCAAACTGTTATATCTTATGAGCGAAGGAACAAGGTAGGAGGGGTCTTTGATTATGCTGGTTGCTTTCCCAAGGCAGCTGGAAGTATAGATGGAGTCACTGGATGGAAGGTTGGTGTGTGTGATGGACTGGCCTGCTTTTACAACTCTCTACTTTTTCTTGCAGTCTTGGGAAGAGTAGTTGCCATACCATCCAGGTAAGATTTTTTCTAAGGTGCATCTATAAAATTTGCTGAGAGTCTTTGTAGACATTTTGAATTTTCTTAGCTTCCTGAGGAAATAGCCAAGTTGTTGTGTTTTTTTGACCATCACATTGATGTGGGTGGACCGGGATTGATTGTAGATCGTCACTCCCAGGAACTTGACGCTCTCAACCATCTCCACTTTTGACGCAGATGGGCATGCCCTCCAACCCTCTTCCTGAAGTCAATAACCCCAGTTCCTTCATTTTGTTGATGGAGAGACTGTTGTCTTTTCACCATGCTGCTAAGAACTCAATCTCTTTCCTGCACTCAGTCTCATTATTGTTTGTGGTCCGACCTACAAGGATGATGTCATCAGCAAACCTATAAATGGAGTTGGGGTGAAATTTGGCCCCACAGTCATCAGCATATATGGAGTATAATCAGGGGTTTTGTACGCAGCCTTATGGACCACATTTTTCACTGTTTCTTGGTACATGTGACCATAATAAATGAAACTCAAACACAAGCTAACTGCCAATGTTAACTTGAAGCAACGAGTGATGGCTTAAGCCTGCAAAAACAAATTTAAGCCAAAGCAGGTAAGGTTTGTTATTGAACTTTGCAACAGAAGGAGGATCCATGAGTATTAACCTGCCAAATCCTTTGTCCTACCTACTTGGCTGGCCGAGTATTGAGCTGATTCAGGGAAAAAGACTTATATCAAACCATCTACTTTGGTAGCTAGATTGGAGGAGGCAGGGGTATTCGCATCAGTGCACAGATCATTCCTTCACAATGAAACAGACCAGCATGGTAATGTATGGCCTGTATTTCAGGATTTCTAGTACTGAATCTCATCTGCTTTTGTAAAACTTATGGACTGGATAGCTGCATCACATCTTTTTTGAGTATTATGAAATTGAGATTAAGTTGGGTGTGCTAAGAAACATTTATAGAGATGTTGGCATCTTGACTTCACTAGCTTTTCTAAATAAAAACTACAACTCCCAAGCTTCAAAGAATTTCATGCACCATCAAGTCATGTAACACGTGATCTATATTTTCCCTCGACATCTAATCATTCTACCAGCGACACAATCTTTATTGTGCCTCTGTTACAAATGCTACTGTGGTAAATAATTGTCAAAGCTTCTGCCTGTCTTGTTTTGTTTAAACTCCAAATATGATGTTTTATACATGCTCCTACCTTTATGCTTAGAGGCAGTCCTACATCTAGGAATGTCCTACTAATAAAAGTTCTTACTTACTAACGTCATCCAACACCGAGGTGTATTAATATAAATTTTGAAGATCCAGCGTGTGAAAGTTTCTTCATAATTACAAAAAGCTATTTTATATTGTCCTGTAATATGTTCTGACTTGTGTACAAATCGACTTGTGAAGTGAGTTAAGAATGGAACCCACTGACAACCTAGGGACTGCCTGTATTGTTGTAAAATCTGTTTCATTACACACTTTTCAACTCCTACTTTCCCAGGACATGAAAATGTCATCCCATTGTTCAAACCTATGCTAGTCTATAATTTTAAGCCATTAAAGCCCAAACTTGGTACTACTTTAAACCTCATCTCTTTCAGGCTTTTGATTTTTGTGGAGCCGCAATGTTCAATAGGAACAAATGCTGGGTGCACATTAAGTGTGTGGTCAGATCCTTGGCCTGTTTGATGAATTGTTCCCAGGACCTCGGAGAGATATTCCTGAAAGCTGACTATCTCAGCCACCCCTCTCCAAAACAGTGAACATTTGTCCAGGAGTTTGTATCTCAATTGGTGGGAAAGAGAATTTCTGTCCTTACCAGCTCTTCCACCAGCACCTCCAAAAGAAATGGTGGATTGTCTGCAGTTTATTTTGCACTTTTGCAGCATTGAAGTAGCAATATCATTCAAGTGAATCCAACTTCCCTTTAAAAGTGAATATTTCCTATTTTGAAAAAGCCTCACCTGGTTCCTCTTTTATTATTTATTTTTTAAAAAGCTTTATTTGAGTAACTGGAAATTAAGTTTGTGAATGTTCAGCACACAGGACCAATTTTCTTCTGGGGTGGGCTGGGGGTGAGTGGGTGGATGATAGGATTGTGGGGAAGGATGGGAAGCATTCACACAAGCGCGCGTGTGTGCACACTTACACACGCATGCATGTGCGCGCGCACACACTCTCTCTCTCTCTCTCTCCCGCAGACTGTCTCTCATGCACATGCTGTCTCTCAGAGACACACACATACACCCCACACATACATCCTCACAGGCTTGTACTCCATCACACTCATGCACACACATTTTCCCCGCTCGCGCACTCATACATACACGCACACTCTCTCACTGTCTCTCTTGAACTCTCTCCCTCACGCACACTCTCTCTCACACACTGTCTCTCTAACACACTCTCTCTAATGCACTGTCTCTTGCACTCCCTCTCTCTTGCGCTCGGCTCTCTCTCTCTCTCTCTCTCTCTCACATGCACGCACGCACGCACACACACACGTAAGTCTATGGGGTGAATTTGCATTTGCAGATTTGTATTTGCAGATGCATTCTATTTTGTTCAAAAAGCGCACAACCTGTAGGCAGTCAATCCATGTAATATTTCATAAATTTCTACTTTGGAGATAGAACCAGTCTGACTCAAGATTGGAATACAGACAGACTCTAATCTCAAACCTTTAATGCATTATCTGAGCTGTTGATGTCACTTTTTTTTAATAATAAAACCTTCAGTTATGTCAGGAATGTGATTTGAAAGAAGTTCTGGGATTTACACATTAATGAATCAAAACCTGCAACCCATTTTAAAAGATGAAAGATTTAACAGCAATCTAGGTTTGTTCAATATATCGTATGAGTTGCGTGACACTATGATCTTTTGCTATAAATTCTGTGTCTTATGATCCTGCCCTGCTAGTTAGCTGCCGAAGGAGCAATGCTTCAAAAGCTCGTAATTCCAAATAAACCTGTTGGACTATAACCTGGTGTTATGACTTTTAACTTTGTCCATCCCAATCCAACACTGGCACATCCACATCAAAAGAAAGTAGGCCATTTGTCTAGTGATAATCCTTGTTAATGTAGAATATTACTGAAGCAAAGCTTTCAAATGGTACTACATCATCAGTAAAAACTATTTATTAGAGATATTTGCTTGCTTCCATAGCAGCAAAATTCTCAAAAGGAAATTCCTTGTCATGGTAAGTAAATCATTAAATTCTAATAAGTACGTAAAGACTGGAAAACTAAAGCAATGCCTGCTTCTCACAGCAACTCCATTTTGTTTCTGCCAGGACTCATCCTGGGTGAAGTAAAATTCTATTTTAATTTCCACATGGTAAAATTGCACATCAGATTGTTGTTCTTATAGAGAGAAATCATCTTCCCCATCCTCTCACCCCCTCCATATACAAAAGTAAATCTTATTTTTGCATTTTTCTCCACAGTTTTACAGAATTTCTGGATCCATTCCAGCGAGTTATTCAACCAGAAGAAATTTGGCTGTACAAAAACCCCATTGTGCAGTCAGACCACATACCTACTCGCATTATGTTTGTAAGTACAATCCTGGACTTGTTGCAATTGAAAAATGCCAGAATATCAGCTAACAGTGATTCACATCAGATTGTCCAGTGAGATCTTGCTGAACAATTGGTTATATTAATAATATCATAACTGACTTCTTTTCTGCGGGAGGACTTTCTGTCAAGAAGTGCATCATTAGCAATCAATATGATTAGATAGAACTAAAAGTGAACTACAATAAGAAAGTTTATGTAGACATCAGAAACTGGGCTAATTTTCCACAATTGGAAGTCTGAGAGGAGCATTATCCAGTGTAGCAATTTCTATAGATTTCAGGGTGTAATTCACTAATTGTTGCTTTAAATGGTCAGATGATCATATACAATGTGTGCTTATTTGCAATGTATGCTCACTGTGGGTAAGGTTTTATACAAGGTCAGAAAATTATCAACTAAAAGTGTAGCAAATGAACAACAGAATTAGTGTTCCATAAACATTTGAATTGCTTATTTTACAGATCTTTCATTGCGTTCCTTACAATATTTTTGTTTGATCAAGAAAGATTCCCCAATCCTTTTCTCAAAAAAAATTAAAAGCATAGACCCTTGAATCAATTGGCTTTGTCAAGAGATTGAAACTAATTTTAAAACTATTCACTAATCAGATTGATTTTCTGGGGTGCTGTGTCTTTCAGCTTTACTCAGCTCACTGCTAAATACTGTTTGGATCGTTCATCTGCTGTGCCCTTAGTATGCAGTTTGGGGTGTGGAGTACATGAAATTGAAAGGCTGTCAATTTTATCTGGATCTCCAATAACAGAAAATGTCACGTTAAAAACAGCCTAGAACCCTGACACAATGGTGTCAGGAAACAATCACCACTTCCTAATCTCAATATTTGCTTTCTTTTAAAAATTGATTGGCCAAGAAAAGAATAAATTGGTTCTAGTTTTATGATTTCTTTTCAATTGAAATATGACATTTTCCATCTGCTGATTCAGCATTTATGGATCTTGGTAATTCAAGAGAATTCTGCACCATGGTTGAATAAAGCTTGTGAGAAATTCGATTTGTGTCCAAGGCAGACAAAAGCCGGCAGAGTGGTGGTTTCATAGTCTGTTGAGAACGAAGCCAAATTCAGCGAGGCAACGTCAAAATGCAACCAGCAAGCTGGCATCACTAAGTGGGATCCAGCTTCAGTTTGCGTGTCGATGATGGTGAGATACTGGTGATTCCTGGACTATCCTAGGAGGTCTAGGAGAGGAAAGTGATCCCATGAGAGGACTCCAAAGTTCTGACACTGGCCCAGAGATGTTATTTTTAGTTTCAGGCCAAAAATACCACTCTGGTTTCTCCTGGATGGACAAAAATAAAACTGATAAAGTCCTGTCCTTCCTTTCATGGTCTTTTCAAATATCTTTCTAATTCCTGGTGCAGCTAGGCACAACTCCATTCTGTTATCCCTGAATTTTACATTTGGTTTTCTAAAACTCCACAGTACTCCACTTTCCACCCCTGCATGAATGTTATAATTACTGTTGTCTGTCCTTATGGTCAGATTGAATAAGACTTGTGGGTAATCTGTTTCAGTATAAATTTTATGGTAGTTTTACACAATAAGACTCGCATTCAATGGATACAGGATTGAAATTAAGCAAACCCCTATTTCATATGATAACGATTACAGCTGTCAAAAAATAAGAAAATTTAATTAAACCTATATGAGTTTGACTTGAACATAAGACCATTGAACAATAATACCCACTGGATTACATGATTCCTCCAAGAGCAATGTTTAATAAAAGCTATTTAATTAAATTCTGACTTCTACAGCAAACTGCATAATTGTGACCCAATGCTCAGCACAGCTACAATGTAAGGCTGCTTGGAAGAAGGTGAGCAGCTGCTAAAAAGGAACCATCATGGTGCACCAAGTTGCTTTTAATGTCCTGGGACCTTTAAAGATATGAACAAAATCAAAAAAATCCATTATATATCAATGTAAATCCACACAACCACTTATATAATATGACCACGTGAAGCCACCTTTTTGTCTATTATTGCATGTTGAGTTTGAAATATTAAAATTTAAGGTCTCTAGATTTAGATCTGCTTACACAATTTTATAACCAGGGTGGGCATTAAATTTAGGATAACATCCAAAATCCTTGGACGGACTTAACAGTTTTGGAACATTTCCACTTCCTCCCTTTCTATTAAGATCAAGAGGGAAAGAATAAAGCAGATCGTACATCTGTTTAATTTATCTTTTATACCCAGGAGACCATTCATTACTCAACCTAAATTGTTGTAAATGACTGTTCCCACTGAACTGCTGCACTGTTTGTGCTCAGCCAATGCTGCTGATTCTCAGAAGTCTGTGCCAACATCTCATCCTTTGACCCACTTTAGATGGGAGCACAATTATATACTGTACACTCAAATGGATTTGACTCTGCAAGGCGTTAAATCTGAAGGCTCATCTAAAACAAAGGAGTGGCAGAAGCAAAGTATTGCAAACATCAAAAGAAGGTACCAATCTATTCATGTTAGTAGATGAAGCCACCCTGAATGAAGAGTACAGTGGTCAGAATAGAGTCTTCTAGCTCTCCTATACAAATAGCACTGAAAAGAAAAGCAAGATGAAATGATCATCCTGCATGTGGGAGGCTTGCTCTGTGAGGCAGTTTTACGCGTAAGAGTTACAATTTTAAGTGGCAGTTAAGCTTTTGACAATTTGAGTACAGGAGCAAAGGTGCCTTGCTCCAATTGTATGCAGCCTTTAGTGAGGCTACCCCCTGGAATGTGGAAACAAAAAATGCTGGAAATCACAGCGGGTCAGGAAGCATCTGTGGAGAGAGAGCAAGCTAACATGTCAAGTCTAGATAACGCTTCATCAGACCTGGCGAAATGTTTATATTTCTGGTTTCCTTACCTAAGGACAAATGGAGTGCCAGAGAGGAAGTTCAGTGAAGGTTCACGTACTGATTCTGAGGATGTTGGATTGTCATTTGAGGAAACTGGTCCTATCTTCTCGTGATGTTAGAAGAATGAGAGGCGATCTTATTGGAATATGTAAGGTTCTCGCAGGATTCAACAGGATAGACACAAAAACAATGTTTACCCAAGTTGGGTGTTCTAGAACTTCTGGAATTTCTTCACTCAGAGAGTGGCAAGTCTTTGAAATTCTATACCCCAAAAGGAATGGAAGCTCCATCATTGAGTAAGATCAAGACAGAGATTTCTGGATATTAAAATGATCAAAGAATGTGGGGATGGTGCTGAAAATGATTTTAAGGTAGAAGATCAACATCGCCTACTGGAATGACACAGAAAACTTGAAGAACTAACTTCTGCTCCTTGCTCCAGTATAAGCTTACTTGTTAAGCTTAGAAAGAAATGTTGGACTTTTGCGGTAGAGTGGTACTGTCTCTACTTGCGTCCCATGTTCAAGTCCCACCACCTCCAGAGATGTATCATAACATATCTGAACGGGTTCATTCAAAAATATCTAAAAGTGATGTTTTCTGAAGCCCTTATATTCCAGCTGAGTCAGGATGTAGCGAGGTGACCTGCATACCTTGCTTATTGACAATGCTGGCGAACTGTGCCAGATCTAATGCAGCAATCTGTGCCACATTCTCTGGATGATAGAGATATGTTGCAGTGTTTCTGCTGACTGGATTGCCAGTGAATACCACTGCCCTTTGTTCCATTCCATTTGAGAGGCATCCAGAATACTGACCTTCTTTCAGCCATTTAATCTAATCTCGCATAAAAATATTCTGTCATTTAGCATCCACAGCCCTCAGGAGATTCAGTTGTGAATTTCTTTCCTGGCCACGTCACTAGAAGCTACATGGACAATGCTATTGGGACAGAAGGCTGCAATGAATATATCATTTCAAGAATTCATGTGATCGACTTAATACAAATTTTGTAGGTGTTGTGCTCACTGCTACAAAAGTCATCCTACTTTAGAACTATGATTCTGCTTCAGTCTGAGAGAGAGCTTTGAAACTACATTCTGATACTTATCATTGTAAGTGGTTTATAGTGTTATTGCCAGAATCATACTTACTGTCATTGTTTAGAATGTGATTATTCTCACCCATGATAGTCTTTAAAATCCATTGCTAACTCAATTTTTTCATATCAGTGTATCGACTGGGTTTTGCAAATAAGAGTAATGAGGGTAAGGCCACTGCTATTAGGGGTAAATTGGAGAGCAGTATCTAGTGACTGCATTGACACAGTTAATAATGGAAATAAAGAATCCGTTGTCTGGGATTAGCCTATTTCCCATCATATTGATACTTAACCAAGAGACTTAATATTCAAATGCAGAGTGACCAGACCTGAGATGGTGATTCTGATGTTACACATTCCCACCAAACTTACTGAAAACGTTGGGTGTTGCCTATTCCACTGTAAGTGAATTTGTATTGGCATGATATGTATCAATTGCAGCCAAGCAGCCTGTATGGCACTGAAAATTAATGTTTCTAATTAAAAAGCCACTCTCCTTCAAGTTTTGATTATTGTTAGAGTTATTTTAAAATGTATTATTTTACGCTTTTTTCTGTCTCATTTTATTTTCTGTTGTTTCACACTCTTCTGTATTTGGTGTTGAATTAGGTATTTTAATTGACACTTCCTAGTTCAGTATCTTTATACTAGAAATCATCAAGCTGCAGTTTTTGAGCATAGGGTCACACAATTTGGGACCAACTCTCTCTCTCATTCAACCTCAGGTGGCAACACATGAACTTGGTTGCCTGAATGATTATTCTATTGGTCCAAGTGGCTACTAGAATGTTCTTCTGTCTTAAATGCTCCTTACCACCGCAGTCACACTCTGGAACCAGGCTGTATTGCAGGGAACCTGTATGGTCCATCTGGCCCACTCTTCTCGAAGGCTGACTGTTCCTCTTCAATGGGTGTTACACTGAAGCACGTTGCTGCAATTTAAAATGGATAACAATTGAATACCTGGGCAAGACAGAGATAGGGCTTCATCATGATTGAAATGATGGTGAAGGCATTGGTAGTAGAGATGGACAAGACTAGTAGTGTCATGACTTTGTAGGAGGCCAAGGGACCCTCAAAGCACACTATTTGAAGGGAATTACAATGTGAGAGGTAAAATCCCAGATTCTGGATCTGAGAACATGGCAGCAGTGCTATATAAAGTCAAATGACTCCAAAGATGTGGTCAAGGTCATTTGTAGATGACTTTTTTTTTAACTCATCACAACATCTCTACCAGTCAACATGCCAATTTCTCACATGGCCCCATGCACCACGCTGCCATCATTACAGCACTGCCTGACACTCTGGGCACACACCTTTACATCCAGACACTCCATTTCACTCAATACCAATGATACTTCCAGCTATGGCAAGCCCATCATTCGACTACTGTGCTGTGTGACTATAGGCGTTTTTCCCTCCCTGTCAAAACAAGGTAGCATGTAATACAAGGTAACAGAGCAGAATTGGCAAGAGCCAAGGTCCTCTGCACTTCCTAATCTGCCTTAGAGGACTGCTCCCAGCATCAGGGAACTAGCTGTGATAGTACTCCTGACATCCACATGGCTGAGAACATTGAGGTTGACAGTACATTTCTGCCTTGCGCCCCTTCCAAACACTCAGCACATCTTAATCCCACTGTCTAACATGATCAGCAAGCTTCTGATGGTGTGACCACGGATCCCATATCTCATCTCTCCAACCCTCAAAACTGATTCCGGCTTTCAGATGCCAAGCAAATGTCCTCTGCCCAGCCATAGCAGAGGCTACCCAAAGAGAGAAAGAGACAGAGTGAGTGAGTGTGTGTGTGTGAGAGAGAGAGAGAGAGAGAGAGAGAGAGACAGCAGGAATAACAGCAAAATAGATTACTATTTGAATGGTAAAAGGTTGCAGCATGCTGATTTGCAGAGGGACCTGGGTGTCCTTGTGTATGAATCACAAAAGATTGGTCTGCAGATACAACAACTAATTAGGAAGGCAAATGGAATTTTAATTGTCATTGCTAAAGGGGTTGAGTTTAAAAGCAGAGAGGTAATGTTCAAGCTGTACAAGGTGATGGTGAGGCCACATCTGGAGTATTGTGTGCAGTTTTGGTCTCCTTACTTGAGCAAGGATGTACTGGCACTGGAGGGGGTGCAAAGGAGGTTTACTAGGTTGGTTCCAGAGTTGAGGGGATTGGTTTATGAGGACAGGCTGAGTAGATTGGGATTATATTCATTGGAATTCAGAAGAATGAGGGGGAATCTTATAGAAACATATAGAATTATGAAGGGAATGGATAAAATAGAAGTCGAGAGGATGTTTCCACTGGTGAGTGAAACTAGGACAAGAGGGCATGACCTCAAGATTAGAGGAAGCAGGTTTAGAACTGAAATGAGAAGGAACCTTTTCACCCAGAGGGTTGTTAATCTGTGGAATTCCTTGCCCAGGGCAGTAGTTGATGCTACTTCAGTTATCACTTTTAAAGCTAAGGTAGGTACTTTTTTGAAAAATAAAGGAATTAAGGGATATGGTGAAAACTGAGCTGAGTCCATGAAAAGATTAGCCAGGATCTTATTGAGTGGCGGAGCAGGTTTGGATTAAGCCGGACGGCCTAATCCTGCTCCTAACTCATATGACAGACTCACAGAAAGGCAGGTCCCATCATTTGGATCATAGTCAACCATCTGCTCAGACAGTTGCATTGTTCCTACGTTGGAGGCGAGTATAGGGTTCAGATCAGCATGTAATGAGTCTCTGAGCTCATATGAATCGAGACCAGCTCAAGGGTAAAAACAGTTCATTTTCCAATTCTTGCAAGGGTGATGTAATGAATGATATTTTCTGCAATGGATTCTGATGAGGACTTCACATTAAGTGAACACTGCTGGGAATGCTTGAAGTTTTTGCTCAAATAACAGCCAGTCACTGCCCAGAAGCATGGAGGTGTTCAACTCCATGTTGGCAGAGAGAGTAATGTGTAACTAGTTTTCTAAACAAATTATGTTGTGTACTTCTCTTGTGATAAATCTAGAGACAGTGGAAATGCAGCCACCTCAGCTGTTGTAGCTTCCCATGGGCAGGTCTCCTATTCCTCTGTCCTGTCCTTGAGAATCTTGCAGTGTCCCTGTTGGATCTGTTGAAAGAATGACAAACGTGTTCACATGCACAACCCGTGAGGTCCAGGTTTGGACTCCAGGTTATGCACTCCAAAGGAACTGAAGTGGGCCACCATAGTGCCTCTTGAGGCAGCTCCAACTGACCAGCCTTTCAGCCCTTGCTGTGTTTGAGGAAGAATTTGTGAATCAGATAGCAAAGAGATCTCCTGTAGAGAGAGAGAGAGTGGCTCTTAAAATGGATTTGTGAATATGGCATGTTCCAATTGAAAAGCCCATTGAAAATATGTGGGCAAGTACAAGAATGAGCTCATTTGCTGCTAAGATTGGATTGTGGGTGCTTCCTTCATTTTATCCCCAGGTTCACCATCTCACCACTGTGATCAGACTTAAGATGATCAAAATTTGAAATACGTTGTTCAACAAACTTTGACAAAACTGGGCTGTTAAAGATGGATGTTTCAGCATAGTGCCAACTTTGTCTTCAATTACCAATAGAATTTTTTTTTTCTGTAAACACTATGATAATGTGTAACTTGTATACAATACTATACAAACCAAGTCTGACCCAAAGGGTTTTGAACTCATTCCAAATTGAAATTCTGTTCCTTTGGCGGTTGAGCTCCCAGTTTTGTAGAATCACAAATAACTGAGAAGGAATGTGTACACAGGCAATGCATGGCACTGAACATAATTTCAAAGCAGCAGTGCATCCATTACTTATGTCATACAAGAGTAGGAGATCTGTCTGGTGCTGTTCCTAAACTGCCTGTGGTTATTTTAATTTTAGTGATTGAAATATTACTTCTGTCCCACTAACTGTATTCATTCATTTTAAATCTTGTCAGCTTATCTACCAGGAGCTATGATTACACTTTGTTTCATATTTTGAATACACAAACTATGGCACAGATGATATTTTGGGGTGACAGTATTTAGCACTGCTGCTTCATAGGAGTCTGATATGCCTCGGGTGACTGTCTGTGTGGAGTTTACACATTCTCCCTGTGTCTGCGTGGGTTTCCTCCCGGTGCTCCAGTTTCCTCCCACTGTCCAAAGATGTGCAGGTTATGTGCATTGGCCAAGCTAAATTGCCCATCGTGTTCAGGGATACTCTTTGGAGGGTCGGTACAGACTCGATGGGCTAAATGTCCTCTTCCTGCACTGTAGGGATTCTATGATTTCACCATTTGTCCCTTTGAACCTGAAACAACTTTGCCCGGAAAGTATTGGCCAACCAAAAGGGATCTTGAAGTGCTGAACTGTCCATTTTTAAATCACATTCCTTGATGTTGAAACAATCTCTCTACTTAGTTGGCAGAAGTAACTTAACTACAAAATTAACTACAATCCAACAATTTACCTTTTATATCATGTCTTTGTAATGGTAGAAGGCAGGCCACAATTTTTTTGTTTTTCAAGGACACCCCTTATGTGCTAAATTTTGATTTTTGGGGCTTTTCTTCTGTTTTGGGGTTATGCTATCAATCTCACTGATTCCTTTATTCGGTAATATAGTTGCATAGTTACATTACCTTCTGTATTTCAACCGTTAGGGAGGATATTTGAATTTTGAACAGAAGCAAAATTAGAAGAATTTATATCCTCAGTAATTATCAACTCCATTAATTTTAAACCCACAATACACAAGGAGCAGATTAATATCTGGGTGCAACTATATTGAAGTTGACACAACACAACAGCCAATAGTTAGCAAAAGTTTTTTTCAAAAACCTCTGACACATGACAAACCAAAAGTTATCTGCCAAAACCTATCTTCCAGGGACTGCTGAGGACAGAGCTAATGAGTTTCTGTCACACATTCACAAAGCTGGAATATTTTAAATGAGCAGTTAGAGTCCTTTTTAACTAGATCTTGGATCTTAATCTCAGACTTAAATTTAACAGTTGACAATGTGGCTGCTGTTTTAATGAACCTAACGACCTTTCCTCATATAGGAGCTCCTGAATGTGTGCAGCCTTAAGCTAGTGACACCGCATTCATTTGGAAATTAGATATTACCTCAGTGAATATTGAAGGGTGTGCGGATGCTTCTTGCTTCTGAACCTTACACATCACTCACTTAGCCAGCTGCTCCTCCAACCACAGGAATCAGTAGCTTCCATTCTGTTTACACCGGGTGACTTTTCTTAAGATGGCCCAAGACTGAGTTTTCCTGGGTGATTTGGGGATTTACAGTTGTGGATTCGTCCACTGTCTCCATGTAACAAGCATATGGCCTTCGAGGGATTTATAAACTTTAATGCAAATTTTAATTTCAGCGTTACTTGTCATGGGAAGCCAGTTGGGCTTTTACACAGAAACATAATTAGAAGAATTTATCAATATATCCCATTAAGCACAAAACACAAGGGTAATGTGTGAATAATATTGGTGCAAATCAGCATCTGCCCAAAGCTCATTGCAGAGACTGGTTGTCAGCTCATCATAGTTCAGCAGTGAGATCATTGAGCATCATCATGGTAATGTACTCTGAAATTTAACTGTGTAATAGTGGATTGAGGGAGTACTTAATTAAGACCGGCTGATATATGTAAGGCCAAGGTGACAGTGGATAGTCAGTTTTTGTCAACCTCAGCTAGAATTCATTGTGGCTAATCATAAGAATTATGGATCTGACTTGGGAGGCCAGCACATGTAGCCACTGATATATAATGATTGCTAAGGAGTAAAAAATCCATGCTTATGAGAATCACAGGAACATAGAAATGAACCTGGCATGCAAAGGAATTCTTCCAGATGGAAACTGAAGTTCCTGCACAAATATCCACTCTGTTAGAAACTGGCTGATCCAATCATTCCTGACTGCCAGCCTAATGAAATAGAAAATACAACAAGTTCACATTTAGTTACAGCAAACAGCTTGTTCAACTCGTAACTCCTACATACTTACTCTTGATTCCCAACAACTATGTACATCGAACCACAAAGCCGACCTCAGTTTTGCACAACTGATAGTGTACAGAGTCAAGGGGGCCCACATGAGACACAATGAGTTTCTCCAGAACCTGAGCTTTTTTGACAGCCGTACATTCTCTCATTCTGCCAGAATGAGGATAATGCTGTTGGAAAGACTGCCAGAATTTGGACTGTGACCTTCCGGAGGAGGGAATTTTTAAGATGGTTGTATTGCACCGGATTCAGAATGAGGTCCTCCAATCTCTGTTTGTTGCCATGCAGGTTGAAATTGCTGCTATCCTGGCTCTAGATGCAAGAGGATCTTGTGGGCTCTGACAGCAATCCACCAATCCATTCTATCCACAGACTGATGGAATTGTTGAGGTCCAGGGAAGGGACGTCTACAGCATGGAACAACCATTCCCTCTGAGGATATCAGTATTTGTGCTTTCTGACACTGTCAATGCCCTAGCTGTTACCGATCCACCAGCTAGTCTAGACTGCAGCTGTTTGTGCCAAGGAAGAGCAGACCAAAGCTGGGCCAACCACTGCCCATTGGGGCTCATCCTGCCTGGCTAGCTGCAGCTTCTCTCACTGAAAGTCAGCAGCCTCTGACCGCCCTGCTGCTGGGTGTGTGAGAAAGGACAAGGACAGGCAAACACACCTCCTAAGCTAAACACTGAAGGAAGTGCACAAAGAGAATTAATTGGCTATTGAATAGCTAATTAGATGAAGTGGAAAGAACATTTACTGTTTGGTTTTGTTTTCGGATTGAGGCTAAGAGGATTCTGTGTCTGTGCTTATGTTTGAGCCTGGGTGTCTTTTTGAGAGGGTGCATCCAGTGCATTCGATGCTCTGGATGCCTTTAGAGACAGGTAGGCACTGCAGGGTATACAGCATGTTATTCTCTTCCTCCAACTCCATTTTGATTTCATTCCTCTCTCGCTTCCTCACTCTGCATGCTCCCCCCCCCCCCCCCGCCCCCCCGCCCCCCCCCATGGTTTGCATTGCCCATAATGGGCTCTGTTTGTAAATATTCAATTGCCTACCCGAGTGGTTTACTAGTGATGGTTACTAGTTTGAAAAACTAAGTTAATGTGATTTTGGTGGTGGGAAGGTCACTCGGTTGTGCATAATAGCACTTCAAATTATTTAAACAAAAGTCACGGTGAATTGATGTTGGGAAAGTTGTTCAGTTGTGTGTGATAGCACTTCCAGATTTAAAAAAGAAAGAGGATGTTGTGATGGCCAGTATCAGAGGGATGGTAAAATGGGTGATTCTTGTACAATGAGGACATTATTTTGTGCTCACAGGAACCATAATTGAAAAAGGTGACCATGGACAGCCTGGTCAGTGAAATAGTCTCCTTCCTCTGCTCCCTCATCCCCAACCAGTTTTCCTCCTTCCACCTCTGCTGCTCACACAGTGTCTTTGGTGTTAAGGACTGGGTCCTCACAAAGTCCAAGTTGTGGAAAATACACCATGACTCAGCTACCTGTTCTGGTGAGCTCTATCACAGGTGCATCTGCTCTCTGCTGCTTGGCTGTCAGCCAGTCTGACTGTCATCAAGTTCCAGTTGGCCAATTGTGGTTGGATTGCAAAGCAGAGCCATAAGCCAACTGTTAAACAGATAGTCCTTATCATGCAGCAGCCACCTTCCCCTTTAAAGTGTTCTCAAATACTGAGGAAATCATAAACTGGCACAGAATGAAAGCACTGCTGTTCAGATGTTGGGCACTGACCATGCAGAGTTTGGTTCCACACCTATTGCACCTATTGAGTGGTAGCCTTTGCAGCTGTGGTCCATGTCTGTATTAAAATATGGCCACCACAAAGTTGCATGTGAGCACTGAGTGGGAGCCTGCACCACAGAGAAGCTTGCTATCCTGGCAAAACTATGTTCATGCTACACCTGTTTCTCTGTGGTCAGAGAGAGCAATAACATCCTCCTCCAGCAGTAAAATATTTGATACCTCTCTGTCTTATGCAGCAAGAAATGTTCAAGACATCACTTGCTCCAGCCTGGGATGAAAAGAAATTCCTTGCCACAGTCACCTTCACAGCCACTGACAGTGCCATCTTTACCCTATTCTGATCTAGTAAGTCATGGCAGAGCTCACAGAGTACCGCATTCATAAAATCCAGATAATGCCTCCATCTAGGCCAGGACAAGTGTGTGTCATGCTGCAATTGACCTTGAATGAATAAGGCCTCCAGCTAAGAACCTCTGTCTACTTTCTCTCATCCCTGTGTAGGTAGCTTCTTTTGTGTTGTCTCTGCCCTATCTCCCTTGCTGTTCTCATTGACCTGTGATGATAACACCCGTGACTGGGAGCGAGTGCTAGAGCAGAACCTTTTGAAGTCAGAGCTAAGAGCTTTGCTATATTTAATGCTGTTTGCTGTCAGATCTTACCACTTTTAAACAACTTTGAAAACCAAAAAGCACTTCTACAAACTCAGAGTCCAAAGCAAACCACATCACTTTAAACAGAACTGCAGGAATGTTTCTTTCTGCTGCTGAATGCCTGTTCAGTTATGCAAGGATAAGGGAGAGCATTAGCTGGAGTAGTGAAGTAGTGAGCGCTGGTGTGAAAACTGGGGCCTGAGAGGTGTGGGCTACAGTAAAATGGTCAATCGGGGCAAGTGGTCATCTTGACATTGTGACTGCCTTGACATAACTCCCCCCTCCACCCCCCAACCTTTGCTCAGGTGATTTGTTGAGATTCTTGCCAGGATCACCAAATTCCCAGTTGTCGCTCTTTCTTGTTTGTTCAATGGCTTTTCAGTCTAACTCCTCACGGCTTGTGATCTTATCAAACTCACCACACAAACAACAGGAAAATGGAAACAACATGAAAACCAGAATGGGGCTTGGCAGTTTCAACTCGTCATTTGCTCAAAAAGGCTCCATGCTGATCACCAGGCGCCATTATCTCAGGGCACACTCTACAGGTACTGGCCACGTGCATCCCATGTTCACAGTCATCAGCATCTGATATATTGCTGGCCTCAGTGAACCCTCATGGCGCTGTCCTTACAGGATATTTCTGCCCCTTCGATGTTGCACCTCAGACTACGCCAGTAATTATTTTTGTAAAATGGCAGTGAGGAGTCTCTGTACTCAGGTCCACACACCGAGCTCATGGACCAGACCAGCTTGCATCTCTGGGCTCCTTGCTTGCTGTCACAGCATTTGCTCACTCTGAGCCTACCCGAGTGCTCACAGTCATGGCATTTGGCATTGACACAAAGCCAGGAAGTTTGCCATGTTTGTCAGTAAGTTTCAGTCCAGTCAAACAGATTTAGCCTTTGCTCCAGGATCCTGGCAGAGGTCAAGGGCAGCCTCCTAAACCAGCTGAGATCCTGTTCAGGGCAGTTAGAGTCAGGATCTTCCACTCATGCAACGTGAGGAGCTGAATGATGAGCAGTTTATTGCCCGTATTAGTTCTTTATGCCCTGTTGTGTGTTGTTATGGTCTGGAATGTGAGGTAGGTGGGTATTATGAAGATGAAAGTAGGTGGCACAGCCAGTACTGTTAGTACAGGTTTCCTGAGTGAGTGAGTAAGCAGGTGTTGCCTTTGGAGGGGGTGAGGGTGAGTGGGGAAGATGTTGCAGGCATTAGTGAGATTGGTAATCATGATTCTTCATGGGACATGGTACAGGAGCAGCGATAGTGAGTGTGAAGTATTGGAGAGAAATTGTGACACTTGCACTGAAGGAATGGAGAAGGACATTGACCTCTTGTCTGTGTAGCTAGGCATTCCTTCAAATGGCTAAGACTGCTTTAATTCAGGTAGCAACCTTGGAGCTGGCATGGTCTGCTGTTGTGGCTTTGCTGCTGGCCCTGAGGGCAAGCGAGGTCCTGCCTGAGTACCACCCTGTCCAGTGAGATCTCCAGGACCATGTCCAAAAAATGGGGTGAGGATTTTCCCTCAGTCTGCCAATAAATATTCCCTCTAATTCTTTCTTTCGGAGCAGACTTCTGCAGCCAATGCCTGGCATCGACTTCTGAAACAGAAGCCAACGTGTCAGCACACTGGCTGGCGTGCAACTTCGGAGAAACCTTGGCGGGACTGTGCGGTCAGGGAGCATCAGGTAAACGTCAGCAACTGTGCAGAGCAGATCCAGGCTGGTAGTGCCAGCCGGGTACAGAACAGCTAGTGCCAGGGATGATGCCCAATTCCAGAATCTCCTGTGAGTGGAGAGTTGACCCGGGGAATGGCAGTTGGAGAGTTGGGACAGATAATCCGTCCTGATCCTCACTGCGAGGACTCAAAGAGCGATTAAAGCAGCAAGTTTGGTGAGATATGACAAGCAAACACACACAAGTTCACGGCGTGAGTCACTCTACCAAGCTTGCTCTCTGCCAAAAACATGGCAAGGTTCTGCCCGGTGTTAAACACTTACTATAAGAAATCACAATCTGACATCTGGGCAAAGTTCTAAAGACTACACACTCACCCTCTCCAAGTGGTTTTTGTAACAGCTACACTGCACACTCTGCCCTGATGCCAAAACAGCACCTGCTGAAACAAAATTCTGGTTATTATATATTTCACGGTGTAAATAGCAGGGTGTGGAGCTAAGTATCTAAGTTGGTCGATAAAATAAAGACAAGCAATACAGATGGAAGCAAAAATGGAAGCTATCCAGTGATTAAATGAATGAACAAAAATGTGGCAAATGAATCACGTTATAGGTAAGTATCCACTCCAGATCTCAAAAGAATAATGTAGAGTACTTCTTAACTACACAAAGTGAGAAGCAGTGTTGATCCAAAGGATGCTTTGTGAGTTCATGCACATAATCCGTTGCTCTCTAGGCACTTGCCTTAGCTTATGGAGTGTCTCTTAAAACTACCACCAACATTAAAGCTTGTTCTAATTCTTCTGTCCTATAAGCAGTCTGTACCAGGACATCCCGAGAAAGCTGCAGGATGTGTCTCTTTGACTGTAGGTTATCTCCCTCCCACATCTGGCTCTGGTAACTCTCAAAGCAAAACTGTTTCTCATCCCTGCTGATGACACAACTACGCTCAGTCCATAAGATTAAATTTATAAGGAAGCTGATTCCAAATTGCTTCCTCTTTCACATGACAAGTTAAAACAAAATAGCTTTGAATCTGAGTAAAAATGGTCATTATCTATGATCAACTTCCTCTCTTTCATCTTGGAAGTAAATGGACAGTTTATTGCACAACCTGATATCTACAGCAATTTTTTGGGACCTTGGGAGACTTAGTCTATTCATTGGAAATGGAGACAGCTACCAATATCTCCAATTGTAGCTGTCTCACTTTTCAGAAAAACAAATTAAATCTTCCTCTGATGTCTAACAATCAAACCACTTGAGGCTTACAGTCAGACAGACTTTAGAACAGGGTGCACGACCATCTCATATTCAGCAAATATAAAGCTACAATCCCAAAATGTAATAATCTTTTAACCTACATGGTGGCACAGTGGCTCAGTGGTTGGGACCTGGGCTCAATTCCAGCCATCTACTCTGTGTGAAGTTTGCACATTCTCCCTGTGCCTGTGTGGATTTCCTCCCAAGTCACAAAGATGTGTGGGTTAGTTGTGGGCAATGCAGGGATCGTTCTGGGTGGGATGCTCTTTGGAGGGTCAGTATGGACTGAATGGCCTGCTCTCACACTGTAGGGATTCTATGACATGATTGCATCAACGACCTTGAATACTGAGGCAGAATTTTTCTCTCATTGGTGTGGCATGGGCAATGATGAAAATGGTAGGAAGTTATGGTGAGAATGAAAATAATCAGAATTTCAATGTGAGAAATTCTTTTCTGACTTTCCCCTTTATCTTCAATGGCAACATCAGAGCCTTACCTATCAAGTGGCAATTACTGTTTTTCAATGCATTTGAGACTCTTTAAAGCCTCAACTTACTTTATCAGTGCACTACTTCCCATTCTCCTTTCCTTCTGAGGAAACATGCAAATCCTGACATGTCAATCAAAACAGAAACCTGCTGGCTGCAGCTTGCTGGCTGCTTGTCCTGGCCAATCAACAACACGATATCGATCAGGATAAAGCAGCATGGTTGTTTGGCACCACATCCACAGGCATCTGGTCTCTCCACTGGTGACAGTAGCAGCATCTGCCGCATCTGCCCTCCCTCATGGCATTGTGGGCCTACCTCCAGCACAGAGACTGCAGCAGCTCAGGAGGGCAGCTCGTCATCAACACCTTCTGCAGAAATTCATCAAAACTCTTAGACAGCACCTTCCAAACCCACAATCACTTCCATCTAGAAGGACCAGGGCAACAGATACATGGGAACAGCACCTGTATGACCTCCTCCAAGCTGCTCAACCATCCTGACTTGGAAATATATCACCGTTTCTTCATTTTCACGTGGTCAAAATCCCTGGATTCCCTCCCTCATGGCATTGTGGGCCTACCTCCAGCACAAGGACTGCAACAGCTCAGGAGGGCAGCTCGTCATCAACACCTTCTGAAGGGCAACTAGGGACAGGCAGTAAATGCTGGCCCAGCCAGTGGCATCCACATCCCACAAATGAATTAGAAACAAATTCCACAGCAACATTCTGAGGATGATGTTGAGGATCAGGATCATGACTTTGACCAGGAAGGACATAGAGTCATAGTCATAGAGTCATAGAGATGTACAGCATGAAACAGACCCTTTGGTCCAACCTGTCCATGCTGACCAGATATCCCAACCCAATCTAGTCTCATCTGCCAGCACCCGGCCCATATCCCTTCAAAACCTTCCTATTCATATATCCATCCAAATGCCTCTTAAATGTTGCAATTGTATTAGCCTTCACCACATCCTCTGGCAGCTCATTCCATATACGTACCACCCTCTGCGTGAAAAGGCTGCCCCTTAGGTCTCTTTTATATCTTTCCCCTCTCACCCTAAACCTATGCCCTCTAGTTCTGGAATCCCTGACCCCTGGGAAAAGACTTTGTCTATTTATCCTATCCATGCCCCTCATAATTTTGTAAACCTCTATAAGGTCACCCCTCAGCCTCTGACATCCAGGGAAAACAGCCCCAGCCTGTTCAGCGTCTCCCTATAGCTCAAATCTTCCAACCCTGGCAACATCCTTGTAAGTCTTTTCTGAACCCTTTCAAGTTTCACAACATCTTTCCGATAGGAGGGAGACCAGAATTGCATACAATTTTCCAACAGTGGTCTAACCAATGTCCTGTACAGCCGCAACATGACCTCCCAACTCCTGTACTCAAAACTCTGACCAATAAAGGAAAGCATACCAAACGCTTTCTTCACTATCCTATCTACCTGTGACTCCACTTTCAAAGGAGCTATGAACCTGCACCCCAAGGTCTCTTTGTTCAGCAACACTCCCTAGGACCTTACCATTAAGTGTATAAGTTATGCTAAGATTTGCTTTCCCAAAATGCAGCGCGTCGCATTTATCTGAATTAAACTCCATCTATCACTTGTCAGCACATTGGTCCATCTGATCCAGATCCTGTTGTAATCTGAGGTAACCCTCTTCGCTGTCCACTACACCTCCAATTTTGGTGTCATCTGCAAACTTACTAAATGTACCTCTTATATTCGCATCCAAATCATTTATGTAAATGACAAAAAGTAGAGGACGCAGCACCGATCCTTGTGGCTCTCCACTGGTAACAGGCCTCCAGTCTGAAAAACAACCCTCCACCACCACCCTCTGTCTTCTACCTTTGAATCAGTTCTGTATCCAAAAGGCTAGTTCTCCCTGTATTCCAAGGAAGCATAATAGAATGATGAGCCAAGCGTGAGAAACCAAAGAGAACCAAACTAAAACCCATTTCCAAGATGAGTGGACTTTCTTTAATTGCTGAAGACTCTGTTAATCTGGGAAGCAGACCTTGCTTAGCGCAAAGGCCATGACGGCCATGTTCTTGCTTCAGTCCTTGACATTTACTGTTCCTGAATAAACATCTCAATGTTCCCTGATTGTACACTTGATATCTTCAAGTGATCCCACTTTCAAGTATCTAAACATTAAACCCACTTTCTTCCCTCCCACAACATCAATAGGGTTCTCGGTCCTGACTTTCCACCCCACTAGTTTCTATATCCGAAGGATTATAATTGTAATTTTTCCAGTGGAATGGCACTATCAGACACACATTCCCCTCCCCTTCTCTTGTCAGAATTTCACAAGTTTCCCTCCCGGACACGGTGGTACACCTGTCCACTCCCAATACTTCCCCACAGCTCCATGACACCTTCACATGCAATTGCAGGGAAATGTACCTGTTTACCTTCTCCCCCTCAGTATCCAAGGCCCCAGACACACCTCCCAGGCGAAGCAACGTTTTAGCTGCACTTCACTCAATCTGGTCGATTGTATTCACTGCTCACAGTGTGGTCTTTACACAGGGAATATGAAATGTAGTCTTGACAATAACATGTGGACACCTACATTCTGTCTATAAAAGATGACCCTGAGCTTCCTGTTCCCTGCCACTTCAACAATTCGACATCTCTGTCTCAGGCTTGCTGCAATGCTCCAGCAAGCTCAGCACAAGCTGGAAGAGCTACACCTCATTTTCCACTTGGCCGCCTGGAGACTTCTGGACTCGAGATCAAGTTCAATAATTTTCGAGTCTGATCACCCTTTTCCAAGTCCCTTACCCATCCCGACACCGAGGGCCTATCATAATATTGGCTGCTTTCAGCATAACCAACCCATTTTCAACTACTCATTGTTCCCATTACCAATTGTTCTCCTTCCTTGGCTCACTATCAGCTGTCTCAATCTGTCAACTTTCCCCATGCCCACCACCACTCCCCCCCCCCCCCCCCCCCCCCCCCCCAACCCCTCCCATCATCTAATCCCCTTTCAACAGCATATATACTTCCCTTTCCTAGCTACTGTCAGCTCTGTAGATGGGTCACTGCATTCAAAACTCTCAGTCGTGGCCAGACTTGCTGAATTTCTCAAGCAACTTCTGTTTTCATTTCAGATCTTCAGCATCTGCAGTTCTTTGTTTTAATTTACACGTTAAATGTCCTGTTGACCATTAAGGGAAACTCAGCGACAAAAGTGGGCGAAACAATATCTCATCGTGCTCAGATTGGATAGCTCTTCAGGATTTAGTCAGGACCTCTCATCCAAGTGCTGCGCAGTGAAGTCTCTCGTGATAAACACTGGTAGAGAGGAATCCTGAGGAAACTCCTATTGACCTTCCATCATTACTAGTGCTTCAATATTTGAATGTACGTAGAATATAATGTTCTCCTGAAATGCGTGAGCATCTTGGAGGCCAATGTTAAATCTGAGACAGGGCTTAGTGCAATGTAGGGCTGAGCAATTCTGCACAATGAAGGCGAGAACATGTGAATTACCCATTGTACGCCTCCCAGCCTTGAATGACAGTATGCTCACTTGAAGAGCTGATAGCTAAAAAGAGCCTTTCCTTCCAGAGAGTTGTACTATCAGTGATGCCATACTCTCACTCACGAGATGGATTAAATATAGAATGGGGTGTGAAGGCCAGACCTGAGCATTATCTCTGTATATTGCCTTTAGCCTCTGCCTTAACCAGATTAATGTACAATGTCTTGGCTGCAGTCTGAACATCGTGGTTCAAGGATCCCTGACTTCTGAGGCTATCTGCGATAAAGCAGTCTGCAGCGAGGGAGAAATCAGCGATGCTTGGCGAATTACAAATGCTTTTATTCTTGCTATATCTGAAGTTAATCTTTCACATTGGTATGACTTAAACAGGTCCAGCAGTGAAAAACACTCTGGAAAAGACATTTTGAAGAGTGCATGTGAAGACATAGTTACAAACTTACAAGGTAATTTACAATTACGCATCAGCTATGCTAACTCTGAGAATATATTTTTCTTCTTCTCCCTCCCAATACACTAAGTGTGGTCCTGAGTCCCACAGTTGGGGTGGAAGGAGCCTGCTCCTTATTTGAAGTCCTTGGGCATGGGGCATTTAGTCATGGGCACCCACGCCTACTGAGAATGCTGTGCCCAGATACAGGTTCAGTCCTTCAGCTGGAGTCCATGGGATCAATTTCTGCCTGGACACATTTTCAATTACCCCATCTTCACTGCCTTCTGAGGCAGTTAGTTCTAAAGTCGCACAGCTCTCTGAAGGAAAACAAACATTTCCTCATTTCTGTCCTTACAATGGAGCCACTAATTTTGAAACAGTGCCCCTTATTTCTGGACTGACCCACAAGAGGGAACATCTTTTACACATTCACCTTGTGAAGACCATTCAGGGTCTTAAACATGTCAAACAACTTACCTCCCCACTCTTCCAAGCTCCAGTGGAAATGAGCCCAGTCTGTCCAATCAACCTCATAAAACAACCCACTATTCCAGTTATCAATCTCGTAACTCTGCTCTGAACTTCCGCCAATGCATTTACATCCCTCCTTAAGTAAGGAGATAAAAACTCATCATATTTGAGGTGTGGTCTAATCAAAGCCCTGTATGACTGAAGCATAAGATCCTTGCTTTTATATTTAATTCTTCTCGTGATAAAGGATAGCATCACATTAGCTTTCTTGATACTTGCTGTACCTGCACACATAATACTTTGTGAGTTGTGCACCAGAACACCAAAATCTCTCCGCAGCTTGAGAATTCTGCAGTTCAAGTGGTACTTTTTATCTTTCCAGCCAAAGTGAACCACTTCACACTGTCCCATATGGTAGTCCATCTGCTAGATATTTGTCCATTCGCTCAACCTAATCAAATTCATCTGTGACGTCCTTATGTTTTCTTCACCAGCTATTTTCCTACCTATTTTGGTGCCATCTCTGGATTTAGCTCCTATGCATCTGTTCTGCCCATTTAAGTCATTGAGATATAAATTGTAAAAAGTTGCATCTCCAGCCCAGATGCCTGAGGGACTCCTCACATCCTGACAATCAGACACAGGCCTGTTGATGCATACTGTTTCCTGCTGGCCAGTCAGTCTTCTATCGATGCTAATATGTTAGCCCTAACACCATGAGCTTTTATTTTCACAATAATGTTAGATGTGATACCTTATCGAACACCTTCTGCAAATCCAAGTTTAGTACATCTCACAGGTACCTCTCTATTCACAGTGCATTTTAGTCCTTTGCAGATCTCCAGTAAACCAGTTAAACATGATTTCTCGCTGACTAAATATGATGAGTTTTTGGCTCCTTACTTAAGGAGGGATGTAAATGCATTCGCGGAAGTCCAGAGCAGGGTTACGAGATTGATAACTGGAATAGTGGGTTGTTTTATGAGGTTGATTGGACAGACTGGGCTCATTTCCACTGGAGCTTAGAAGAGTGGGGAGGTAAGTTGTTTGACATGTTTAAGTGACCTGCTTAGTGTGTTCATACGGGTTTCCAATAGGTTCTGCAACATAGAAGGGGGTGTTTCACCCATTAACATATCTTTTCACTTTTACCAGTCAGCAGGAAACTTGCAGCAGCTTACATATCATGCAATAAAATCCTCATCTGACATTTCTTTTCATCGGCATCCAGCCAAATGCAAATCGGAAGTGCTATATAGATGAGCACTCCACTGTCAGCAGTTTTTCATTGTATCTATGCCATTTTTCTGCTGGAACAATTCCAAACTAAATTCTACTTTCCCGATTTCTCTCAGTAGGCTTGTAATTATTTTCTGCTTTGAATATTTATCCAGGTTTACAACAAAGACCACAATGGTTTCTGCTACAGCCATTCTCAATGGGAATATATTCTATGTCCCAATGATGTTCTGAGGAAATAAATTTGTTCTAACGTCTCTGATCGATCTTTTAGCAATAACTTTAAATTGATGAGCCTTCATCACTGTTCTTCCAGTCAGAAGAAATTGTTATTCTCTATTTCCTCTGTTAAAACACTTCATCATTTTGTAAAACTCTTAAATCTCTGAACATTCTCTATTCCCCACGAAATAGTCATGCTGTGCCGAATCTTACACCTGATTGTTGTGGCGGGGTGGGATTTAATAGGGCAGGAGTAGACCCCACCACTTTAGTGTCTATACTTTGAATAAAGTCCTGGTTGCAAGGCTTGGTGAACATTCTTAGTTCTCCACTACTAATTGAGACCCCTGCAGGGGTAATGAATGCCCACTTAAAGGTATCTTCCTTCTGCTGCTGGTATTGGCCCAGTAGGAAGGCAAAGTACTGGGCATGTGAGAATCATTCCTGAAGAAGGGTTTATACCCAAAACGTCGATTCTCCTCTTCCTTGGATGCTGCCTGACCTGCTGTGCTTTTCCAGCAACACATTTTCAGCTCTGATCTCCTGCATCTGCAGTCCTCACTTTCTCCTCCATGTGAGAATTATGACAAATAAACCCATGCAGGGCTACCTGTGGCCTGTTGGATGGGGCATTTCATTTGAATAGGTACTCATTGTCTGATTGAGGAACTCAGTAACTGGAAAATTCACTGAAAGACCTTGCTGTCAACCCCCTTCTCATTCTACCATGACCCTTGCTCCATAACCTGCCCCCAATCTCCCGTTCACCTGTAGCCTGAGATCCAGCCTCTTAGTGGGTGGAACTTATGCCTGGTGGGTCTTGATCCATGGGAAGATAAGGCCCATTGCTGTCTAGTTAAATCCTCTGAGTGACTTTAACAGGCCATTCCCATAAAAATTAACACAGTGTTCTTGCTGGACTTTGAGCCAGTGGCAAGATCCACTTTGACTCCAATAAAGACCACTCATTATTACAAATTGCTCTTATAATTCTGGTGCCCCTTCTATCATCCACATAAAACTAATGCCTTTTTGAAATTGGGGCACTCAAAACCATACACACCACTTTCTGTGGTCATAAGACCCATAAGATACAGGAGCAGAATTAGCCCATTCATCCGATTGAGTTTGCTCTACCATTTGATGATGGCTGATATGCTTCTCAACCCCATTCTGCCTTCTCCCTGTGAAATTTGATCCTGTCAATAATCAAGAACCTAGCTATCTCTGTCTTAAATACACTTAAATACATCCTGGCTTAACAAATGATTTGTATAAATTGATTACTGCTTTTGTTTCTTGTGTTCTTTGCTCTTGATTTATATAGTCAAATTTCAAGTTAATTTTTTCATGTCTTATCTTCCCTGTGTTATCTTTCAGGAAATTATTTGGATTCCTATTTGTTTTTATCTCTCCCCCATCATGTTATTCCACACTTATCCACATTAATTTGCATATCTGCCTCCCATCTGCCATATATATCAGCTTGTTTATGTTTTAGTAGTTTATTTTGAAAGAAACAATTCCAGCTATTTGATAATTCTCTCATCTTTGCTATCATCAATAAATTTCAATAGTATGTTCACTATGTCTAAATCAAAATTGGCCATTTTTGACAAACACAAAAGTGGATCCAGCATTGATCCCTATGTATTACCAGTAATGTTCTCCAGCCTAAATAACACCAACTTATGTCACACTTTATTTCATATCTGTCACATAACATTATTATTTCATCCATTTACTTCAGGATTCCTCGCCAGCTTTTTGTAAGATGCTTTAACAATTGCCTTTGGAAAGTCCATTTATAATACATACCATCAGTTTTCTTCTGATTCTAAGGTTTCAACAGAAGATGTTGTGTATTTTGCACAATAGAAGTGACTTGTCAAATATACAGAAACCAAAGCTTCAAAACGTTAAGCTTCCAGAAATGTCATTGGTCTAAAAAGCTGCTTCTAAATGAAACTCCTCTTTAATCAATCTCATCTGCCATTAAATTTTAAATTTATTTTTAGAACAACATATTATTTTAAAGAAGGTTAAAAGTTAACAGAAGGAAAATATTCAGTATTCTGAATTATGCAAACCACAGCATAGAAACAAAATGGATTCCCAATAATGGAAAACAATTGTAAGTAGCATTATGATCCCAGCTACTAGACAAATCAGAATGAAACCTGTTCTTTAAGATCCTAGCTTTATTTTTCTTAAACTCTAGAGGTCACTTACTGAATACATGCACAAGAGACTGTCAGTGTACTTTTGGTAGAAAACATAAACTTTATTTGTCACAAGAAACACAAATGATATTACAGAAAACGGAAAAATTGAAAAGACTTCACTACAATATCAAGAAAAAAATTCACATTAATCCTTTGATATAGCCATGTCCTTCCAAAAACACCCAAATCTCTCTCTCCAGACTAATGTGTCTCATTCAACCTAGCAAACTGATAACTTGTTTCTTTTCAGTTAATTGTTGTGCATTCACTAGATGCCATTTTTCTTCATCTGATATCTCTCCTTAATGTACTTAAAATAAGTGGTAAACTAAACTAATTCACGTTAAAAGCAAGTTCCCTAAACTCAGTCTACTGCATTTCTTTAACCAGAATCATTATGGGAGTTTTGACACTGCAGCCTCTGCTCTCTGGGACTCTCTCACACACTGACTGACTTTCTGGTTTGATCTGTCCTTCTGTATATCACTGGATCCCTGTAACTAGGCAAAAGAGTACATGTTTTTCTCGAAACATTTTTTAATGCACTCAGTTGTTAAAATTCTTCACTGCATGGTTGTAAAACACATTAAGATGCAAGGAAATAAAACAGGCTTTCAGACTTATTAGCACCAAGACAACAAAATCCACTCTAAAAATGATTGTTTCTTGCTCTTGTTAACACAAAAAATAAAGTCAACTAAAGTTAGACCTTATTCTTAACATTGTAAGTGGCACAGTGATGAGCACTACTGCCTCACAGCACTAGGGACTGGGGTTCGATTCCAGCCTCAGGTGACTGTGTGGAGTTTGCACATTCTTCCCATGTCTGCATGGGTTTCCTCCCACAATCCAAAGATGTGCAGGTTAGGTGGATTGGCCATGCTAAATTGCCCATGGTGTTCAGGAATATCTAGGTTAGATGCATTAGTCAGGGATAAAACATAGGGTAAAAATGTGTGGAGTTAGTGTGGAGTTGTTGAGCCAAAAGGCCTGTTTCTGCACTGTAGGGGTCCAATGATTAAACTCAAGATGGAAGAAGCACTGGCAGTGTAAGCTGTACCATCATCAGACTTGGTGGAAATTTCAATTTCTACCCTCTGAAGTTCAAAATACACCAAATTGTGATCAGATCTTTATCATTTAGTCTATAACAGTGCAATGAATGCTAAAATCAGAGGTTTCCATAGCTGAAGAGAAATTAACAGATACCTATCTTTTGAAATAAATCATCAATTAAACATTTCTAAATTATCATATCACTGCTGTTTAAATAACGTTAGAATTTTGCTAAGCCTGAGGTTCTCACCCATAACACCATTAATCTTGTGTATGATGAAGAGGAGTTGAATCTGCTCCTGACATTGATTTACAAATGAAGTGGTCATCGTTTTGCCTAATCCTAACGTATTGCAGTGCCAAGGCATGATGATTTTCTTTGTGAATATTCAGACAAAGAAAAGTGCCTTTAACTGCACGAGTGAAGAGAGTCTTACTGGGCACAAGGGAGTGATCTTATTAAATTTGGAATGTAAGACATCAGATTGAAATATGTGCTATTGTATTGCCCAGATTTATACTTAAAGACATCAATGTTGTGATGACAGCCAAAAAACTGGTTTGTTGTACAAGGGAGCATTGCGTGATTAGTGTGCTTAACTGGCAACAGATTGAATATCAACTGATGGCCTTGCAACAGACCTTCAGAGAAAGGCGAAGGAAAAACATCCAGATATGTGATGTGCAGTTATTTTAACAACAAGAAATAATTAGGACCAAACCTTCCGAGCTGTCTTTTTTTATATTTTCTTGCTAAAGTTGGCAACTGCTACTATTATAATCACAGCATTCTTGTAAACAGGGCAATTCTAATATTTCTACCTTAATGGAGTCTCAAAGCAGATGTTATAATGGGGAAGTTACGCAACAGCAATCGTGTGTGCCTGTGGGAAAAGAACTTGTAGGTTTTTTTTGTGTGGAAATAAAGATTTTCCAACGTAGTGGTAAGCAAATAGATCTTGTTCATTTGTTGTTGTTTCCAAGAGGAATTTGCAAAATAGGTGCTCACAGGACGAAAGCAAAATAATCCAGATTCTAGAAATCTGAAATACCAACAGGAATTCTGTTTCACACTCTATATGCTGCCAGACATGCTAACCATTTCCAGTGTTTTCTGTTTTTAATATGAATAAACTAGTGTTCACTGTATAGCATTGATTTATTTTCTGCATTTTAGGTAGGGTAATAATTAGGGATAAGTGGGAGATATGGCTAGCATTAATTTGAAGTAAGATGAGAAAGGTTTAGAGAACTCTTCCTGGATATACTTAGGCAGATCAAAGATTTTCCAGTATGCAAGGTACTGATACCACAAGATTACTAGGATGTGCCTGATTTACATTGCTTCAGTGATTCCCATTGACAGTTTTATCGAAGTGGTGGAGTCCACCACAGAGAAAGGAGCAGGAGATTCACGATGCTGCACAATTCTGCTGCCATTCTGCAGTGTAAATGGAAGTCATCCTTCACGCCAAAAACAAAGTATTTGGCTTGTTTCAACAATTGAGGTTACATTTTTATTCTTGAGCAGTAATAGTTGACAGGCCTCAGCATACAGCTAGAGTTAGTGATTCATTCTTTGCTGTGTCGTAACACACGGTTGGATTTCTTGAAGCCAGTGTCCTGATCTGCCTCTATCTCTCTGCAGCTATTTGGTTACTGTTTGTAATAAAGTGGAGAATTAGCTACACCTTTGATATAATCAGGATAGAAAGTATTACTAGTACAGATGACATGTACAGGCTTACTGATGATAACATAAAATTCTGTGCTTAAGTGCATTCCCTGAGGAATGTCTGTGTAGCTTTTGCAGTAGGATGACAAATGCTCATTTATCATAATCTCATGTTTGTGTCCAATGGTTAACAATCGCCAAGCAGAGTGCAAGAGGTCAGCATCTTATGGAGACCAGGACAATATACTGTACGCTGTTACAGACAGTGGAATACATTGAACAGTGTTTTGCCTTCTTGTTTTCTAGCCAGTTTACATTTCAAATAATTGAACTTGTAGAGCAGTTAAATTGTTCCAGGAGTGCATGATCTAATAATGTGTTTGTCACTGTACTGAAAATAACTGATAGACAGTTGTCTGAAAGACTTCCATCAAACATGCCTGTTACCTGCCCATTTCCATAACAGGCTTTAAATTTACTTTTGCTTCACATAGAGTTTAGCCAACTGTTGGCCAACCTGCCATGTCATGAATCTTCTGATAAGCCTGAGATCCATGCACCAATCTTCAGAGACCAGTTAGCAACGGAGTTCTCATCTCGCCTATGATGAGGTCTTTCTGTGTGGACTGTACCACAAGGACCTGTCCTGTGTTCCTACAAGCCGTCCCTGGATTGGCACCTTCCAGAACGCCGGATTTGTGGTCAGGTCCACTGATGTGATTGACATAGAATCGTTTGAGGATTTTAGTTTTGATCAGCCAGTTGTTTGACACACAGATTTGACAAATCTTCACCTCTCAATTCTTGCATAATATTATAATGGTTGGATGTGGGGTAATTGTTAGAATGTTGCTATCACTGACAATGTTCCACATTTCTGTTCCAACACAGTGCAAGATCGTAAAACAGAGGAGCTGAATTAGGCCATCCAGCCCATCAAGCCTGCCCTGTCATTTGATCATGACTGATATGTTTCTCAATTCTATTCTTGTAAAACAGTTGTTAAATATATTCAATGATTTGGCCTCCACAGCCCTCTGTGACAATGTCTTCCACAGATTTACTACCTTCTGGCTGAACATATTCCCTCTCATCTCAGTTCTAAAGGGTTGTCCTTTCACTCTGAGGCTGTGTCCTTGTGTCCGAGTCTCTTCTACTAGTGGAGACATTTTCTCCACATTCACTTTATTTAGGCTTCTTGGTGTTCCATAAGTTTCAACAAGTTTCTTCCCTCATCCTTTTAAGTACTATCAGGTGCAGACACAGAGTCCTCAACTGCTCTTCACACGATGAGCTCTTCATCACCAGCATCATTCTTATAAATCTTCTGTGGATCACGTCCAAGGCTAACACATCCTTCTTTACATATGGAGCCCCAAGCTGTTCACAATATTCCAAATGAGGTCTGACCAGAGACATATACAGCCTCTGCAGTATGTCTCTGCTCTCGGATTCTTGTCCCCTTAAAATGAATGCTAATATTGCATTTGCCTTCCCGATTGCCAACTGAACCTGCATGTTAACATTAAAAGAATCTTGAAGTAGGAGTCTCTAGTCCCTTTGTGCTTCAGAATTCTGAAGCCTTTCCACATTTAGACAATAGTCTCCGCTTCTTTACTTCCTACTAAAGTAAATAACCTCACACATTCTCACATTGTATTCTATCTGCCACTTCTTTGCCCACCCTCCCAGCCTCGTCCAAGTCCTCTGGCAGCCTCTCTGCCTTCTCAACACACCCTGTCTCTCCATCTATCTTTGAGTCACTTTTGAACTGAGCAACAATGCTCTCCATTCCTTTGCCCAGATCATTAATGTATGATGTGATTAGTTGTGGCCCCAACACTGTGGAACTCTGCTAGACATCAACTACCATCCTGAAAAAGACCCCTTTATTCCCACTCTGCCTTCTACCAGTCAGGCAATCCTCTATCCATGCTAGTACCTTGCCATTTACACCATCTTATCATAATAAACAGCAAAGTCACAACTTGTCAAAGGCCCTTCTGGAATTCTAAGTAGATCACATTTGTCTCTTTTGTCTAATTTGTTTGTTACCTCCTCAAAGAATTCAAACAGATTTACCATGCATTACCTCCCCTTGATAAGCCATACTAACTCAGTCCTATTTTACCATGTTTTCCAAGTACTCTTCAATCTCATTCTTAATAATGGTTCTCTAATATCTTACAACAAGGGGTCAGGCTAACCAGCCTATCATTTCCCATCTTCTGCCCCCCTTCCTTCTTCAACATGAGCATTGGCTTAGCCATTTACCCATCCTCTGGGACCTTCCTGACTCCAGACATTCCTGGAAGATCACCACCAATACCTCCACAATCTCCTCAGCTATCTCTGTAGTACATCCAGTCTAAGTGATGTATCCACTTTCAGCTTCCTGCACCTTTTCCTTAATGATGGCAACTACACTTAACTCTGCCCTCTGACTCTCTTGAAGTTCCGTTGTGCTGCTTGTGTGCTTCACTATGAAGACTGATGCAAAGTACCTATTCAGTTACTCTGCCTGTACTGTTACCCATTACCAATTCTCCAGCCTCGTGTTCTAGCAGTCCAATATCCACTCTTGCCTCTCTCTTATCTTATATATATCTTTTTTAAAAAATGGATCGGGGCAGAGGTGGTAGAAATACCAACCTCCAATGTTGAGGAATTTCATTTTAATGTTCAGTTGGGAGAGGAATGAAACTGAAATCTATATCTGTCTCACAATTCTGATGGGTGCAAGCCCTCTGAAAGAATTGGGTTTTATAAAAACATGAAGTTAAAATGATATTCATGCTTTTCTGGAAAGACTATAGAAATATGTTTACATTTTTTGAGCCCGTTGTTTGTCACTTGCCCTGTTGACACTTCATCTTTCCCAAACCTTTGTCTTTATTGATGTAATGATTTAAACTTTGAGACCAGTATTGACACTAATGTATTTTCAAATGGAATTCTTGCATTAGACCTGTCTCAAAGAGGGCACAGAACTATAGAAGGATTCCAGGTTGATCTGGGTGCATGTAAAATCCTTTGTGCCAACCTGCATATATGCATGAAGGTGAATGTGCTGATACAGACTCCTCTTCCCAAATGCACTTAGGGAAGCTCAAATGGCTAAGACTTTATAAGTATTGCTGCATTAAAAGCATCCCAGTCAGAAAGTATCATGATCTCACAGTATTACATGAAATGAGACACTGCAGTGAGATCAAAAGCGAATGCTACTAGGCTTTTTTTTTTCAAACATTGGTACATTCAACATGGTGCAGAATGACAGCCCTGAGGTCTGAATCAGCAAACAGCATTACAATCCTAACTCTTCAAAGGACACCTTCAGCTACAACACAGCACTGGGATGCTGCATGGTATAATAATTCTGCCGCTGCCAGATTGATACTTCAGTTGTTGGAAAAGGTTATAAGAGATAAGATTTATAATCATCTAGAAAAGAATAATTCGATTAGGGATAGTCAGCACTGTTTGTGAGGGGTAGGTCGTGCCTCACAAACCATATTGAGTTCTTTGAGAAGGTGACCAAACAGATAGATGAAAGTAAACCAGTTGATGTGGTGTATATGGATTTCAGCAAGGCGTTCGATAAGGTTCCCCACAGTAGGCTACTGTACAAAATGCGGAAGAATAGGATTGTGGGAGATATAGCAGTTTGGATCAGTAATTGGCTTGCTGAAACAAGACAGAGGGTGGTGATTGATTGGAAATGTTCATCCTGGAATCCAGTTACCAGTGGTGTACCGCAAAGGTCGGTGTTGGGTCCACTGCTGTTCATCATTTTTATAAACGTCCTGGATGAGGGCGTAGAAGGGTGGGTTGGTAAATTCGCAGACGACACTAAGGTCGGTGGAGTTGTGGATAGTGACGAAGGATGTTGTAGGTTACAGAGAGACATAGATAAGCTGCAGAGCTGAGCTGAGAGGTGGCAAATGGAGTTTAATGCGGACAAGTGTGAGGTGATTCACTTTGGTCGGAGTAACCGGAATACAAAGTACTGGGCTAATGGTAAGACTCTTGGTAGTGTAGATGAGCAGAGAGATGTCGATGTCCAGGTACACAGATCCTTGAAAATTGCCATCCAGGTTGACAGGGTTGTTAAGAAGGCATACAGTGTTTTAGCTTTTATTAATTGAGGGATCGAGTTCCGGAACCATGAGGTTATGCTACAGCTGTACAAAACTCTGGTGCAGCCACACTTAGAGTATTGTGTACAGTTCTGGTCACTGCATTATAAGAAGGATGTGGAAGCTTTGGAAAGGGTGCAGAGGAGATTTACAAGGATGTTGCCTGGTATGGAGGAAAGGTCTTACGAGGAAAGGCTGAGGGACTTGAGGCTGTTTTCGTTAGAGAGAAGAAGGTTAAGAGGTGACTTAATAGAGACATATAAGATAATCAGAGGGTTAGTTAGGGAGAGCCTTTTTCCAAGTATGGTGACGGTGTGCACGAGGAGGCATAGCTTAAAATTGAGGGGTGATAGATATAGGACAGATGTCAGAGGTAGTTTCTTTACTCAGAGAGTAGTAAGGGTATGGAATGCTTTGCCTGCAACGGTTGTAGATTCACCAACTTTAAGTACATTTAAATCGTCATTAGACAAGCATATGGACATACATGGAATAGTGTAGGTTAGATGGGCTTCAGATTGGTATGACAAGTCGGCGCAACATCGAGGGCCGAAGGGCTTGTACTGTGCTGTAATGTTCTATGTTCTATGTTCTATGATATGGGTGCCTGTGAGATGCTTTTTGCCAAGATGCCTGCTAATGTACCAGCCCAGAACTGCCATACTGCAGTGTTTGAAGCATGCATTTCACTGGCCGCAACGCAATGAAACCTGCCTCTGAAATGAATGGGCTTATGCTTCCCTGGAGAGCAAGGATTACCATCAGAGTGCTATATCAGCTGGCTACCCAAGACCCCAAACCTCCCCTTATGAATAACTCACAGGCGCAAATATATCAGACCGCCATCTTTCAGCAGCTCTTCCCTTGCAGTTAATATCAACAATATCTGTGCTGTCTCGGGAGAAATTAAAAACCTTTCTGAATTCTTGGCCTACTGAAGTTTTATCTGGTTCATTCTGTTGATTGTAGTAAAAGTACAATGGTCCAATTTATAGCTTGGGTGTGAAGTTCAGATACTGTAATTTTATAATAATCAGGGGAGGGATTCTTGGCAAGTAAAAGGTTTTACCCCTCACTGCCCCCAGTTGCACCAATTAAAGGAAACAAAACTTTGATGTGGTGTTTCTATATTTTCTAATCAACCTGTTGAGAGATATTATTACAGCCTCTTGGCTCAGCAGTACAGATGCTATCCCTCTCAATAGATGCTTTAAATTAGAAGTAACAATTACAAAGTTATATTACAAAATGTTACTGTAACAAAATAATGTAGTTTTACTTGCTCTTTCTTTTCCAAAATTCACTAATCCATTTCTGCTTCACTGTTTTATAATGAACCTGTTCTCAGTATGTCTTAAATATCTGACTCGATCTATAGGTGGGAGTTGAAGAAATTCTATCTCTTGCCTGATAATTAACTTTGGCATCAACCCCCACGATATCAAGATACTGGGAAATTGAGCTGCTCTGTAGCCATGCAATACACTGCTCCTAAATGGTTTTTTCTCCCTGATGTATTTGTCACATCATTTCAACAGCAGAAGTGGATTTTTTCTTACAAACTGTTTTTATATCCTAACGTACAGCTCAGTACCTGTGTGGTGCATTGAAACCCAAGGAAATCTGGAGCTTGGGTACCTAAAGTTTATTTCATGCATGGAGGTATTAGATTGAGTACTTCTGATACACATTAATACATGGGCTCAATTTTAATTGTTTTTGGCTTAGTGGTTTAATCAATCAGTGATTAACACAGAACATGCTCAGTTGCTCATTTAATTCCCACATAACATTAATGGCTGCCTTTATCTTCGCAGAAACTGCCATCAGAGAGCTGCCTCCTGGCATTCATGCTGCTAAATCCAGTTTCCTATCCGAGCTGTGGATTTAGATACAGGTTGTCACGGGTCTATGAGCATGCCACTCATAAAAAGCCCATGTTCAGGGCATCAACTGGCTCTTGGGCATCAGTCTTTCTGATATTGAAGCAGTGCCAACACAGACAACTAATTCTTCACATTTAACGAGCATGTTAAAACTGCAGAAGGACTCAGCAGAATCCCATTAAGTAACACCATTTGGGAGGTAACTAATGGAATAATATTCTGTGAATTCTACAGTGTAGGTACCACAGCACATTTGACAATGTTACGTACTTAGCAAAAGGAGCAGCAGCAACAACCATATGATTCGACAGCTTTTGGCATACAGCACAGAATGCAATTCAGTCCGTTGTGTCTCTGTCAGCTCCTTGAATAACTCTCCCAATCAGTCATACAAAAGTCCTGCAACATTTTTCCCCTTTTCAAGTACGTACTTAGCTCCCTTTTAGAAGTTAATATTGAATCTGCTTCTGCCACCATTTTATGCAATATATTCTTAATGACTTGAAGAGTAGAAAAGAAAGGGACTTACAGAACATGATAGCAACTTCACTGGAGGGAGACAATTGCTAAAATGCATACCATAAGAACATTAGCAATGACCTATGCTTAATGGGAAGGTACCTTGAACCTGGAGTTGGATCTTGTAACTCAGAGTTAAGCCACTGTTTGGCAATAAGATGGCTCAACTGGGAACTGAGTGACCACCACACTCAATTTCAGTGTCTGATATTTCCAGGGTGACAACAGGAAACACTTCAGTCCAACTAGTGTTTAGATATAATATGTAATGACACAGAGATAGCAAGCCAAACTGAATCAGCCTCACTATCACTGGATTCACAATACAATGAAATTAAAACATTCAATGACCCTCAACATTGTCCCAGTTGAATAACAGATCTTTGACACCAAGTATAACTGGAACAAAAATTAACAATTTATTATTAATCATGTAAATTCCACAGAACACAGAAAAACAACAAGATAATGTAATTAATATCTATGATCTAAAATGCTATCCTCTTTGATTATAACCTCCACTAACAGAGAGACAAATAAGCATTGTAATTTGTTAGTTTAATAAACAGTTTCAAATGATGGATACCAGGCCTTCATGAAATCCTTGGGCAATGGTCCTACTTTCACAGGAAAGTAGGGCCATATATCTTGCTTGAATTCCAAAGTCACTGGCTTCCAAAAGCATTCACCTGTTTCTTATTGACTGGGATTCCTTTCTCAGAACATTCAACAACTCAATAACTTGATAGAAAGCTAGAGAGAGAAAAAGACAACAACAGTCTCCAGAGCTTCCAAAAAATCACTCTACTGCCAAAACCTAGTCAGAACCATTTACTTTTGTCTTTCTTATCTATATTTTCTGTGGTTGGCGGGTAAGCACTGATCCTCCTTTGATTAATTAATTCAACATCCAGCCCTGAACATAGCAATAACTTTGTGGCCAATTCATCTGCAGTGTCCTTCACACAATAATTAAGTTGCATTATCATCAACTCCAGTTCCCAACAGCAATCATCTGTCTTTCTCTTCCCTTTAAAACAAGCTGCTGTTTAAAGTTCAACTCTTAACCTGAACTCAGTTCCAAACCAAAAATAAAAGTGGAAGGAAAATAGTGAGGGCTTCTATAGTATGCAATGGATACAAACTCCTTTCTGCCACACAATGGTCTGCGTCAAATTTAGAAGTGACAATGCAACAGTAGCTGACAATAATGATCCAATTTAAGCAGGCAATTATGGAATTCTCCAAACACTACCTACCTTTGATTGCACTTGTAATGCCGCTTATGTACTTTCGGATAGTAACTTCCTATCTAACAGCTGTTCACTCAATGTTTGAATGTGGTGCAACCATCAGCGAAAACAAATGAAGCCAATTAAGTTAATTCAAAATTTAGAATTTGCTACTACATAGCATTACAGTAATTAAATAGAAGCCAGATAAACACACAAGGTTTTCACATTTACAGCATTGTCATCAAACTGACTTCTATCTTCAAGTTACATGTCTAGATCTGTGGGTAGGGAATGGATTTAATGTGGTAATCAGACCTTATAGCTGTGAGTTGTCATGTTTTTCTGAATCTAACAGGTTCTCCACCACTTCTACCCCCTCCTCCCCCAATACGAGGACTAACTGACTCCTCCCATCCCTTGCTGTTGTGTGGACGAAGTTGGTCAACAGTATAAGACAAAATATAAAAAGGTGGGCTGCTTGTTAAATGACACAAAAACACATGTGGTTTCTCTGGCTACAGTGTTGTGATTATCTGCAATGATGGCCACGGTCCACTACATTACGATGGACTGGCAGTGCAAGTGTATGACTTTGAATGCCTGATAGGCATGCTGCAATCAAAACTCTTAATAGCTCTCAGGTTGTAATCAATGCTGCTTTCACACTCCACAAAATATCATCTGCACAAAGCTGGCTAAAGAATGAATTTAACCATTTGTTGAAGGTCTTCACTTATAAAGTGATTGAATCAGGACAAATAATGGGAGACCATTTCAACATTCAATCCAGGCCATCTCTGAATGGGGCTACTTTGACCCCAATTATCCCTCAGGTTGCTCGGGGTAAATGGATCAGTAAGAACAACAACTGACCCCCATGTCTGCACTGAACTTGTGGCTCTCACCTATGGTGTTGGTCAGGTCATGACAATATGAAGGAAGAATGGGCTAAATTTGTCACTACCTAATTATCAACCCTTGATCTAGGCTGGGTTTGGTTCTGCTTTGATGCATTCTGATAAGCCGGTCAGATTTATTTTTTTGGCAACTTGACTTCTGGGTCATTCTGACCTTGCACTTACCACAGGGAGTTCTGGAAGGTAGTGTCCTGCCTTGTTGGGGGATTCTGCAGGGCTACTCTGAGGGCTGCAATTCTGGACCCTCCGGCCAGCAGGAGAGGCAGGCACTGCTGATGTTCTTCAACACCGGTGAAGATGCCTTGATATGGTGGCTCCATCTCCCTGTGCGGCACGGGCAACTCCCCATTCCAGTGGCAAGATTGGGATAGAGGCAAAATCTCTCCGTCAGCGTCTTAACACAAGGGCTGTTCCAGCTGTGGGAAAGGTTTGGCAATGCTATGAAATTGCCCAGAATTTGGGCCCAAGCCATTGTTGCAGGTGTATTTTTAAGGTGAGAGGAGAGAGATTTAAAAAAGGCATGAGAGGCAAATCTTTTACACGGAGGATCGTTCACATGTGGAATGAACTTCCTGAAGAAGTGGTGGATGTGAGCACACAGTTACAACATTTAAAAGACACGCAGATAAGTACAGTAATAGGAACGGCTTGGAGAGATATGGACCAGGAACAGGCAAGTGTGACTAGTTTGGGATTATGTGTGGTATGGACTGGTTGGATTGAAAGGTCTGTTTCTGTGCTGTATGACTTGATTTTTGTGGTTGCATTGGGGAGTATACTATCATATCTCCTCATCCCCTCCAACTCTGTCTCCATAGGTTTGGGAAAATCTAGTATGATCTTGTTCAGGTTTGAGATTTCATTAAGGTCATTGAACCTCAGTGATGAGGCATGAGGGTAAGATAGAGAAAGAGATGATTATTCATGTAGTTTACCATTTGCCCACAAGGCAATTTGTAGATCATCCATCATAGAGACGTAGTTTAAATGAATATATGTCCAAAATGCTTCTTCATTTTCAAGAGTTCCTTGTCTTAGTGGTCTAGAAAAGCTGCTAATGAATGAATAAGTACCATTAGTGTGAATTAATTATGCATTGATAGATTTAGTTACTTCTAATGTATTGACATCATCTCTTACCAGAGAAACTGAATTATCTTTGGGATTGTAAATTTTCTCTCCTGATCTAGCCATCCTTCCTGAAATGCTTCAAAACTTTCAGATGGCGTGTTGCTCCCTTGTTTATATTGACCCATCTTTCAGAAATGCCTGTGAGTGGAAATACATTTTCCATTGCAGCATAGTACTGTAATGTTGCTGACTTTTATCCCACAAAGACATTTGAAAGTTGCATTGGTTAGCTGAATTGAGGTTATTTTTTGCTTGTAGTTATTTTAATCGGACCTGTTATGACACATATCTCTGGCAGGTCAGACTTCAACCTGGCCGAGACCTTCTGACCCAGATTTCATTTGTAAATATCTTTAATCAATGCTATGACATACTTCTGGAGTAATTGAACCCGGTCCTTCTGGCCCAGAGGCCAGAATGCCACAATGGACATTGTGCCATATTGTCCCTGACTCTATAACCCCTTTTTAAAATTTGTTTAAATAGTGTATAGGTGCATACTTTTCTAATCAGAGTTTAATTTTGGTATTTTTTAAAAATAACCCATTCAGACATGAAATGGCACACATATGGGGCAGGTGGGATTTAAACCTAGATTGGCAGGCGCAGAGGTAGGGACACTCAAACTGTACTGCAGGAGCTTTCAATTTTTGTTTGTATTCTTGGCTGTAGAACAGCTGAGTGTTTGATTAAAGTTATCTACAGTAGAGAAGGCAGACATTGGTTATTCTAGCCTTCAACTTAATTAATTTAAAGGCTCAATAATGGCTGTCTAAAGATTGCCAGTTAATTCCTGAGTCCCTACATAGCAGCTGCCAATTAATAGGAGCTAGTTTAGTTAAACAATCTGTGTCGCCTTTTGCCTTTTAGGAAACTATTTGAAAAAAGGTTTAAAAGTGTCCAGCGGGGAATTGTTTTATGAGTTGGCTTGCATTAATTGCTTTTACTTAATACAAATTAATCATCTAATCTGAAACAGTCATTCTGGGCAGAAATAAAATCACAAACTCACTTCATAGCTTGAAGGCTTTTTTGTTGGAAGTATTAAAGTCGCTTGCCTTGTTGTAATTGGACAGATTACCAGTGTTAGTCTAAAATCAATAGAGGGAAATTTGTGGTTCACCAGGCTGATTTATAATGGGTTTATTATGATGTTGTAATTAGATTTATTTTGTACTGGAATCAACACAAAATAAGATACTTGAAAAAGGTTTGAATTTCATTCTTCTAGCTGAAACGTGCTCAGGATCAAAGAACATATTTTCAATGTTTACTGGTAGTTTCAAAATATATATTGATTTTAAACCACTGTACTTTTGCAAGCAATCTCTTTTCAATTCTCCAATCTAGCAAATTGATCCCTTTCTTGTCTCTATTCAATGTTCAAAGATCCTTCCTGTTATAACTGCTTTTCAATTGCTCCTTTAAGATACCAAAGAGAATTTGATCTGGTTCTTTAACATTTAACATAACTAGCCTCTTTTTCAATATCACTACATTTTGAAGACATTATTAGATAGAAATTAATTGCCTACTAACTATTATTCAGTAAAAATATGGTTGTGTCAGACCAAAATATTTTCATTTTGAGCAGTCACCTGTGTTTGCTTCCATTGGTGTATGAAATGATTTATTCAGTTATTTTTCCAGATCTTATCTGCCACAGGAACATTTGCAAAAGTTACATGTCCTATTTTATCGCTAAACTGATAAAAGATTATTGATCTGAACCATTCACCCAGATCTTCCAAATGGAAAAAAAGCCATTGTGCAATTTTTCCTGCAAGATGTATTATGGGATTGCTCAGGAGTTTTAACAGAGTGACAGGGAGGAAATTGCTTGGGAAGTTTAAACTTCTGATGGCAATTAATTGACATCTGCAAGGCTGTAATGAAGTCTCCAATTCTGAGTTATGCATTCAGAGACCACAAAGAATTCTGACTAACTTACCCAAATAATTACCCAGGAGATATTGGACAGTTGAGAGTGTCTGAGTGATTCTACAACTAGCCTCTCGTTCTGGCTCTGGTCCCCGATCCTGAACTGTTGTATTGCATTGCTAATATAGGATAGAATCAGTACAATGCTGAGAGGAAGATCTTTGATCTGAAGAATAAAATGTGGAATCTGCTTGGGTGGTGCTAAGAATCAGCAAAAGCAGCAAACATTGAGGGCAACAAAGGCTGAGGTTTCATTATAGACCACCAAGCAGTAATGGAGTATTAATCAAGACATTAGAGAAACATGCCATGTAGATAATGCAATAATCATGGGTGACTTCATTCTCCACGCCGACTAGATAAATACAATGAACTTTTATGCTGTGGTTGGGGAGTTTCTGGAATATACCAGTGATGGTTTTCTAGAACAGCATGTCTATGAACTGACAAGAGAACAGGCTATTTTAGATCTAGTGTTATTTCATAAAAAAGGCTAATTGATAAACTTAATGGAAAGAACCTTTAGGGGTTGAGTTGAGATAATTTGGGAGAATTTGACATAATTTTTGAAAGTGAGATAATTCAACCTGAATCCAGAGTGTAAAATCTGAATAAAGAAATTATGGAGGTATAAGGGAAAAATTGTTTGAGGTGGATTGGAATAATACATTAAGATGTATGATGGTACATTGGCAATGGATAATCTTCAAATAATTTGTACATAGTTTAAAGCAACTTCCAATTACGACAAGGTGAAAAAAGCTAAAGAATTCTGTTAACTATGGCTAACAAAGGAAGTCAAGTATAAGATTACAAGAAAAGACGTATAAAGTTAACAGAAAGAATAATAAACCTGCCAATTGGGATAATTTTAGAATGTGACTAAAGAATTGATTAATATGTATGTAAACTGGCAAAAAACATAAAAATGGACTGTAAAAATTCTATAGATAAGTAATAAGGAAATGGTTAGCAAAGACAAATGTGAATCATTTCAGAGTCAGAAAATTTTGTAATGGGAGTAGAGAAATACTAAAGACGCTAAATGATTAATTTATGTCTGTCTTCACTAAGATAGAAACAAGAAATTTCCCAGGACAAGAGATCCAAAGGAGGATAAAAAATTGAAAAAATGTGTTATTAGTAAGAAGGTTATATTGAAGAAATTAATGATATTGAAGGTTGGTAAGTTTCCAGGAGATGATGTTCTACAACCCAGTATGCTGTAAGAGGTAGCTATGGTAATTAATGGCTGCACTGGTGATCATCCAATATTTTTATAGATTCTGAAATGGATCCTAGAGATTTAGAAGGTAGCAATGTTACCCCACCATTTAAGAAGGGAAGGAGAGAGAAAACAGATCTTCAACCTTACATCAGCAGTAGGGAAAATGCTACAATCCAATTTATATTATGTGATAAATAGATACTTGAGTAATAATGATTGGACATAGTCCACATTGATTTGCGAATGGGAAATCATGCCTAATGAACCGATTGAAGTTTTGGGGGGATATTAATAATGATAAAGGGGAGTTGATGGACATAGTTTCATTGGATTGTCGGGAAGTTTTGATAAAGTCCCCCAGAGAAGGCTTGTCAGCATAATTAAAGCACATGGGATATGCGGTAATGCACTGGTATGATTTAAGATTGACTAACAGGCAGAAAACAAAGAATAAAGATCAACGGTTCATTCTGGTATTGGTAGACTGTAACCAGTGAGATACTACAAGGATCAGTACTTGGGTCCCACCTGGTCATGTTATATATCAATGATTTGAATGTATGAATTAAATGTAATATTTCTAAGTCTGTGAATGATACAGAACTAGGCAGTAATGTGCAAGGGTATGAGGAAAATGCAGAGTAGCTTCAAGAGGATTTAGAGAATCAGCCAGAGCATAGCAGATGGAATATAATGTGGAAAAAAACAAGAGGTTATCTATCTTGAGAGGAAGATCAAGTGCGTAGTGTATATTATGCATGGTAAAAGGTTAAAAAAAACTCGATGTACAAGATGTACAAAGGGATTTGGTGTCCTCGTCTATAATTCATTGAAGGCAGCAGGTAATTAGGAAGACTAATGGTATGTCAGCCTAATCATGTGAGGATTTCAGTACAGGAGATGCAAATGTTATAGATCTTGGTTGGACTGAGTCCAGAACACTGTGGTTTTGTTCCCCTGACCTTAGAAGGGATATTATTGCCACTGAGGGAGTGCAATAAACGTTCACCTGACTTTTTCCTGAGATGGTGGAACTGTTCTGTGAAGAAAAGTTGAGCAAACTGGGTTTATATTCGCTAGAGTTTATAAGATGTCATTGAAACCCTTATGTCATTGAAATACTTAAAGGGATAGACAGAATAGATGCAGGTTAGTTGTTTCCCTTGGTTGGCAGCCTAGAACCAGGGGATACTTAGAACCAAAAGAGGAGAATGTTTTTCACTCAGTGGATGAGGATTCTTGTAATTCTCTACCCCAGAGGGCTGTGAAAACTCAGTCATTGAATGTGTATAAAGTATACATTGACAGGTTTCTAGAACATAGAAGAATACAGCGCAGTACAGGCCCTTTGGCCCTCGATGTTGCGCCGATCCAAGCCCACCTAACCTACACTAGCCCACTATCCTCCATATGCCTATCCAATGCCCGCTTAAATGCCCATAAAGAGGGAGAGTCCACCACTGCTACTGGCAGGGCATTCCATGAACTCACGACTCGCTGAGTAAAGAACCTACCCCTAACATCTGTCCTATACCTACCACCCCTTAATTTAAAGCTATGCCCCCTTGTAATAGCTGACTCCATACGTGGAAAAAGGTTCTCATGGTCAACCCTATCTAAACCCCCAATTATCTTGTACACCTCTATCAAGTCACCCCTAAACCTTCTTTTCTCCAATGAAAACAGCCCCAAGTGCCTCAGCCTTTCCTCATACGATCTTCCTACCATACCGGCAACATCCTGGTAAACCTCCTCTGCACCCGTTCCAGTGCCTCCACATCCTTCCTATAGTATGGCAACCAAAACTGCACACAATACTCCAGATGCGGCCGCACCAGAGTCTTATACAATTGCAACATGACCTCAGGACTCCGGAACTCAATTCCTCTACCAATAAAAGCCAGTATGCCATATGCCTTCTTCACCGCACTATTTACCTGGGTGGCAACTTTCAAAGATCTGTGTACATGGACACCAAGATCCCTCTGCTCATCCACACTACCAAGTACCCGACCATTAGCCCAGTACCCCATCTTTTTGTTACTCTTACCAAAGTGAATCACCTCACACTTAGCTACATTGAACTCCATTTGCCACATTTCTGCCCAGCTCTGCAGCTTATCTATATCCTGCTGTAACCTGCCACATCCTTCCTCATGTCAACAACTCCTCCGACTTTTGTATCATCCGCAAACTTGCTCACCCAACCTTCTAACCCCTCCTCCAGGTCATTTATAAAAATGACAAACAGCAATGGTCCCAAAACAGATCCTTGCAGAACACTGCTAGTAACGGCACTCCAAGACAAACCTTTACATCAACTACTACCCTCTGTCTTCTTCCAGCCAGCCAATTCCTAATCCAAACCTCCAGCCCACCCTCAATGCGATACCTCCGTATTTTTTGCAGTAGACTACCATGGGGAACCTTATCAAACGCCTTACTAAAATCCATATACACCACATCTACCGCTTTCCCCCCATCCACCTCCTTAGTCACCTTCTCAAAGAATTCAATAAGGTTTGTGAGGCACAACCTTCCCTTCACAAAACCATGCTGACTATCCTTGATTACATTATTCCTATCCAGATGTTCATAAATCCTATCCCTTACAATTCTCTCTAAGACTTTGCCCACAACAGAAGTGAGACTCATCTGCCTATAGTTACTAGGGTTATCCCTACTCCCCTTCTTGAACAAGGGAACCACATTTGCTAGCCTCCAGTCTTCTGGCACTATTCCTGTAGACAACGAGGACATAAAAATCAAGGCCAATGGCTCTGCAATCTCCTTTCTTGCTTCCCAGAGAATCCTAGGGTAAATGCCATCAGGCCCAGGGGACTTATCTATTTTCACCCTTTCCAGAATTTCCAACACCTCTTCCCTACATACCTCAAAGCCATCCATTCTAATTAATTGTGACTCAGTATTCACATCGGCAACAATGTCCTGTTCCTGAGGGAATACTGACGAAAAGTATTCATTCAGTGTCTCCCCAATCTCTTCAGCCCCACACGCAACTTCCCACTACTATCCTTGACTGGACCTATTCCTACCCTAGTCATTCTTTTATTCCTGACATACCTATAGAAAGCCTTTGGGTTTTCCCTAATCCTACCAACTAAGGACCTTTCATGTCCCCTCCTTGCTGCTCTTAGCTCTCTCTTCAGGTCCTTTCTGGCTACCTTATAACTCTCAATCGCCCCAATTGAACCTTCACGCCTCATCTTTACATAGGCCGCCCTCTTCCATTTAACAAGGGATTCCAATTCCTTATTAAACCACGGCTCCCTCACATGACCCTTTCCTCCCTGCCTGACCGGTACATACTTATCAAGGACACTCAATAGTTGCTCCTTGAACAAGCTCCACATATCGATTGTTTCCTTCCCTTGAAGCCTACTTTTCCAAGCCACACATCCTAAGTCATGCCTCACCGCATCATAATTTCCCTGCCCCCAGCTATAACTCTTACCCTGCAGTGCACACTTATCCCTTTCCATCACTAAAGTAAAAGTCACCGAAATGTAGTCACTGTCCCCAAAGTGCTAACCTAACTCTAATTCTAACACCTGGCCTGGTTCGTTAACCAGAACCAAATCCAGTATGGCCTCACCTCTTGTTGGCCTGTCTACATATTGTGTCAGGAAACCCTCCTGCACACATTGGACAAACACCGACCCATCTAACGAACTTGAGCTATAGCTTTCCCAATCAATATCAGGAAAGTTAAAGTCCCCCACCTAACAACCACCCCATTACTTTCACTCTTCTCCTGAATCATCCTCGCAATCCTTTCTTCTACGTTTCTAGGACTATTAGGAGGCCTGTAAAAGACTCCGAACAGGGTGACCTCACCTTTCCTATTCGTAACCTCAGCCCAAACTACCTCAGATGGCGAGTCATCATCCACCGTCCTTTCCACTGCTGTATTACTACCTTTGACAAGCAATGCCACACCTCCCCCTCTCTTTATCCCCACTTCTGACCCTACTAAAACATTTAATCCCTGGAACCTGCGCACTTTTATAGGGAAAAAACCTACCCAGGTAAGCTTGCACTACACCTGCTTCCGGGTCTCAGCTGTCCCTCTGGTCTTCGTCACTTCCCCCTGCTGCTCCCGCTCTTTCTGTGAAGAGAGAAAAAAAACACCGCTGCCCGCTACCGGTAAGTAATTTTAAAACAAACTGTCTTACCTTAGCTGCTGCTCGCACTCAAAATGACTGTTGGCATCGAAGGGTGAGTATTTATACTTACTGCTTCCCTTCCCGGCTGCCCCTCTGGTCTTCATCACTTCCCCCTGCTGCTCCCGCTCTTTCTGTGAAGAGAGAAAAAAAAATACCGCTGCCCGCTACCGGTAAGTAATTTTTAAACAAACTGTCTTACCTTAGCTGCTGCTCGCACTCAAAAACTCTGTTGAACAGTAATGCAGGCTCTACACGTCAAATGGCCTGTTCCTGTTTCAAATCCTCCAACCTCCATCTTACCCATTTGCCCGACACTTTATTCCCCCTCACAGAGTCATTTGTCAATCTAGCCTCCATCTACCTGCTGCCCTATAAAATGAGCCATTCTCCCCACCCACATACTAAACTACTTACTTAGCCACCTGGCATACAAATCCCCTCTCCCATCTGCCTCCCTACCCAGCTACATTCCTTCCATTTGAGCCCTTCATCCACCTGGCAGTCTACCCACTACCTGCTACTCTACCCATCCACCATCCAGCCTGCTACTACACCGACCAACATGGCACCCTACTCTCTCATCCACCCACTTTCTCCACCACACCTCCTCACCACCTCCCACAGTAGCACCTCACCCCACTTATCTTACACACTTACACTCTCTTTGTTGCTCATCAAAGTGGTTTTTGGATCTTCAAACCCCCAAACAGGGCGTGGTTTGCCTTCAAATGATGATCTTGTGGTATGATGGAGACTCCCAGAAGATGATCACTCCTCATTTCTCAAGAGACCAACTTCAAAACTCCAGACCAGAATTGCAGAGCTCTTGGACAAGATAAAAGAAAGGAGTAGTTGGCAAGCCAGCTTGGAAAATTCAATTCATTAACTCTTTCCATCTCTGCACATACTGCCATATCCATTGCGTGTTTCCACTGCTTTCTGTTATTTATTTCAGCTTTCCAGCGACTGCATTACCTGTTTTTGTATTTGTGCTTCGTTCACTGCCACCTGTGTACCAGAAACGCTCGACTTATGTCAGTGCTGACCTTCTATTCAATGTGATTTCTGTTTGTACCTTTTCTCTTATTTGTTTTCAGTTGCTTTTTTTTGTTTCCCTTTTTGTGTTTGATCAGTGTTTGACTTGATCACTAAATCTTACTCTCATAGCCACCATTCCAATGAGAGACCTGAAATGTTAACTCTGTTTCTTTCACCACAAAGGCCATTGGATCTGCTGAGTATTTCCAGCATTTTCGGTTTTTATTTGAGATTTCCAATATCTGAGTATTTTGCTTTAGGACTATAGTTTCTATTTTGGTGGGCTGACTCTAGAAAAGTTTGTGAGAGAAATATGGAAGACATTATATTCTACCTCATACATTTTCATAATAAACGTACAATAAAGTTTTATTCACTTGGTATCAAGGATCTGAAAATTATTGGCACATAGAGTCATAGAGTTGTTTAACATGGAAACAGACCCTTTGGTCCAAATCATCCATGCCGATCAGATATTCCAAATCAATCTCTTCCCATTTTTCAGCATTTGGCCCAGAACCCTCTAAACCCTTCCTATTCATGCATTCCTCCAGGTAGTTTTTAAATATTGTAATTATACTAGCCTCCACTACTTCCTCTGACAGCTCATTCCGAACAAACACCACTCTGTGCATGAAAAAGTTGTCCCTTAGGTCCCTTTTAAATCTTTCCCCTCTCACCTTAAACCTATCTCCTCTAGTTTTAGACTCCCCTACCCTGGGATCAAGATCTCGGCTATTCACCCTATCCAGTGTCTGCAGGCCAGGGAAAATAGCCTCAATCTTTTCAGCCTCTCCTACAGCTCAAACCCTCCAGCCCCAGCAACATCCTTGTAAAATTTTTCTGCACCCTTTTGAGTTTCACAACATCTCTCCTATAGGAGGGAGACCAGAATTGAATGCTGTATTCTAAAAGAGGCGTAACCAATGTCCTATAGAGTCACAACATGACATCTCAACATCTATTACGATGGAAATTTCTAATCATGAGGAACTTGGTGTCTTTATGGAAGCCACTTTCTATCCAAGGGCATACAGTGCCAAAATGAAGCTTGGACCAGATGTTATTCTATTTTTCTGTGTCTGCCCATGCTGCAGACAGTGCTGTCCACATAGTATTGTGATACCCATTTTGGAATTTGTATTATTTCTCCCTTGTATCTCATTATCATATTTGGCATAATCATCAATTTTATAGAATCTTGTCTGCGATATAGAATTATATTTAAAAACACAGTACAATCCTGCATGTACTCATGGACTAATAACTAGTGACCATCCTTTGGGGTTCATGAAGGTAAATTTGAGCACTTTGGAGTTGAGTTGCTAGGAAGGAGATATCTCAGGTAGTAGGAGATTAAAAGGAAGTCCTGGAGGGTCTTTTGAAAGTGAACCAGAGACACGAGACAAACTCCAGGCCCCCACTCAGTCATCCCAACAAATGTCACTCTCTTTAAGCTATTTTTTAATTCACGTGACCTAATTGGTCAGGGTGTAGGTTTGGCAACCTGGAAGATGCCTGTATGGTACCATTGGCAAAGGCAGGAGGCAGCCATGTTCAGGCTGATGTTATGTCAGTAAGCAGGCGGCTACTCAGAGGACAAGCAGCGTCGTGGGGGATGATTGGGGCCAAAAGATAAAATCACATCAGACTGTAGTGCGTGGAGAATTAAAATTCACAGGCAAATAACCAAGACAATCATATTTTAATTGAGCATATAGCAAACCCAACAGCCGTGCACTAACGTGCATCAGAATGTCTGGGTTTGCTAAAATAAAGTTTAAGGTCTGAACTGGACCAGTGCTTAACAATAAGAGGCCATATCTGGTGGTGAGTGGATTTCCTCTTCTCTTTCCTGCTTTTTGGAAATTGCAAACTCTTCCAAAGGTGGCAGGATCCCATGGTGACTTCTGGAACCACAATTTTCAAATATAGCCCACACCCACATGGCCCTGTGAAAATCCGGTCCCCTGTTTCCAGAACTAGACAATGTCTCTGCTGTTAATTGACCAGCCTGCTTAGCTCATTGGTGTATGGATCTGTCATGGAGAGCCAGGACCTTTTTCATGTAGATCCATTCTGCTTGCACATAAATGATCTAATGGATAGCTGAACATATAGAAGTGCTGCTGAGCTGTGGGTTTTAAGCCTTTTAAATTCCAGGCGTGTCCCTATACATACTCTTTGCCTATTATCAACAAATCACCACTAGGTGCTCTGGACTTAGATGAGCTAAATACATCTGTCGGGATCAAAAAGGATTAATTACATGGATTTCTCAGCATTCTTTTGAATCTTTTAATGCTGATTGGCAAAATAATTCTGTCAACATTTGCATACTTAGTTATTGAATATTTCGTTCTTGTGCCTCAGTATTCATGATGGTCCATTTGAATATTGGGCTTTTCTCACAACAAGTGTGATCTGTTGGGAGGTGAACTGAGTCGAAGTTGATTTCAATTTGAGCCTTTAACCTTTTCCATTAATGGTACCGATGTTTTTTTCTTCCAAACAATAAAGTTCATGATGTGAAGATGCTGTGGCAAGCACTACACTGTGCTGTAGCTTCAACAGTAATAGGAGTGAAAAATGTACAGAAGAAGGGCAAGGCAATTAAAAATCTAGTCGAGAAAGATCTTGAGTAATGGATTTTACAAATGTTACAACCATTATATTCACAGCCTAAGGAAAGCTTTTCATATGAAAAGATTGTATTGACACATACTACATGTCGGACTTTGAGAACCTAATTGTAATTGCAGCTCTCTGTGTCTGATATATGATAATAAACCTTAAGCAGTAGAAGCTGGGGTATTTTTTTTCTTTCTAGCTGCAGTGCTCCTACTGAGATTGAATTATTCCTTGTATCAGCTTCCATCCCATTTCATTGCATGGTGTTCTGACTTCAGCTGCAATTAGATGGCAGTCAAAACTGGAAAAGACAGTTGCTCTTGTTTCCACTCTTGCCTTAGGCTACTTATATAAATGATTCACTACAATGCCCCCCAGTCTTTAATATACATTATTTTCCTTTAAAAACAACTGCCAGATTTTATCATTTTTAATGTGTAACCACCCAATAATTCTCAACTTTTAAGAAAAAAATCATTATTTTCACCTAAATATAAATAAACCCAAGCACATAATACTCCATATCTTTGAAAACAATTTAACACCAAATCATGGAATGCAGGGTTTGGAAATGTGAGAAATATTTCTTTACAGCTTGACAATAAATTACCAACCTAGTTGCTGTTGATAAAAAGAGACAGATTTTAATAGAGGACAAGTTTCTAATGTATCTTGTGCTCAAGATTTGTTTTTGTAAATCTTGCAGTCATTTATACATCTTCCAGAATAAACCCATGAGCAAGTCTCACTGCTCGATCTTCTCAACCTCTCCCATTCTCAAGATCTCAAAATGCAGAGTCTTGCTCCCTTGGTTTTTTGCTCTCTCATCCAATCTTAAAGCTATTGTGTAAGAAATGCATATAACCCGACAGGCAGAACAGTCCACTGAGGCAGTGACAGCTACCATCCTTGTTAAGAGTTGGGATTAGAAGAAGATGAGCTGCATTACTGGGATGATCAGTGACACGGATCAATTGATTATAACATGTTTGACATTATTCACAGGGGCATAGCATTGGGTGGCATGGTGGCTCAGTGGTTAGCACTGCTGCCTCACAACACCACGGATCTGGGTTTGATTCCATTCTCGGGTGACTGTCCGTGTGGCTTTGCACATTCTCCCTGTGTCTACATGGGTTACCCCCAGGTGCTCTGGTTTCCTCCCATGGTCTAAAGGTGTGCGTGCTCAACTGTCCCATAATATGCAGGCTAGGTAGATTAGCCATGGGAAATGCAGGTTTAGGGCAGGGAGGATTGGTTCTGGGTGGGATGCTCTGTGGAGGGTCAGTGTGGGCTGAATGGCCTGCTTCTGTATTGTTCAGTGTGATCTATTGCATAGGATGCAGCTCACTGCTATGCCTCCTAACATGTAATTATAAGCTTCTGAGTTCATGTCTGACTCCAGGATTTGAACACAAAGACGATGGCTGACACTCCAATTGCAGCAACTTTTTGGACGTCTTATCAGTCAGAAACGATGTTAAGCAGAGGTGACTACCTGCCTCCTCGGGTGGATATAAAAAAGGACCACGTCACTAATTTGAAGATAAGCAAGGGAACAATCCCAGTTTATTGCTCAAAGACATTAAACATTGCTAAAAAGTGACATGAAGTCATAACTTTTCAACTTGCACTAACCAGTACTGAAACACAAGAACAAGACGATAAAGGAAGCAGCAGTTCATCCAGCATGAAAAAAAAGGTGGCGATTGTTGTGACTAGGGATGGCATGCAGATTCAGCTGGAAATACAAAATATCTTAAATAACGGACCAAATTCAAACTCAACAGGTTAACTCTAATTGGTCATGGCAGTGCCATGGAATTAAGTAGGAACTGGCTTGTCTGTATAACTGTTTGGTTAGTGTATGGACATACTCCTTTTGGCAGTGAAGAACAGGGCCTTATATGTAAATAAATGCAGCTTCCAGTATGTACAAATGAAAAGGAATATAAGCCTGATCTCTCACCAACTCATTCTTTATGACATATGTTTCTGTAGCAACCTCATGGTTGCTCATACCTCTGTGCCACCCATTGGCCATTTAACCATCAATCATCAATGTTCTGTTCAGTCCATGATCCTTTGTAGGTCCATGACAACTCATGTGCCACCCACCACCTCACCATGCCAACATATCTAGGATCATGTATGGGCACTAAGATGTCAAGACAGAAAATCAAGTTACCACTGTATTAGGTTAAGCCACTATTGAAAATAGCATGCTATAATTGATACAAAACAAACCAATACAGTGAAATTGAAACAACAAGTTCCTTATGAAAACAAACGTTTCACTTATGTTTTCCAATACTTATTGAAACAAACATTTTGCTTGTGGTTAGTACCTTGTGGCAATTAATGTCTATCTTAAATATTTAAAAACCTTAAGTCAATAACCATTTTGATTCAATGAGCAGGTGGAGCTGTTCCTCAAAGACACACCATTGAGAAAATTGTAACTTGGGAAATCAGCCGTGCAGTACAAATCTTACGATGATGTTATATAGCCAAGCACTCTCAACTAAATTAGCAGTATTTATTTTTAACCATACCTAGGTTTTTGGACAAATTTGCAAATCTGAAGGAGTTTTCCCATTTTTTTTACACACAAGGCTACCTTTCACAATCCTGAAGGGTATCTTACTTCTCCCAAAGGATACAAAGGTGTTTCAGGTCCATATCCAGAGAGGTACCTTACCACTCTAAAAGTGAGAAATAAAAAAATTCCTCCAGGATTCACCAACCATGCCCCATACCTTGTTCCTTCACTGTCACTGGGTCAAATCCTGGAATTCCCTCCCCAATAGCATTGTGGGTCTACACACAGCAGGTGGACCACAGCGGTTCAAAAAGGCAGCTCATCACCACCTTCTCAAGGGCAACTAGGGATGGTCAATAAATAATGCTGGTCAGCCAGTGATGCCCACATCCCACAAATGAATAAAAAAACATATACCTATGCCAACTCACGCAGCCTAAAACCCTCTGCCCATCCCCTGTATGACCCCAATACCACTATGCCAGTTTACAGACTACTCTCTTCTCTCTTCACCTACCATGGGCCAACACTGATTATCCTGAATGAACAAAGCTCTAATAGCATTGAAAATCTTAGTGCTATCCCAGACAAGGCACTTATTGCACCCATCCACCATCTTTAATATTCCCTCCCTCCACCATTGACAGACAGTGCCAACAGTGTATATTTATATCATGCTCTGCAACAACTTATCCCAAGACTCCTCAAGAGCGCCTTCTACATCAGTGAACCATACACTATCAAGGGCAAAGACTGAAGATACATGGGAGTACTAGCTTTGCACATTCCCCTCCATGTCACGCACCATTCTGACTCCACAATATAGTTCCAAGTTCAGATGGCACATATTTTGACAGAGAATTTGCAGATGGTGGTGTTCCCATGCATCTACTTCCCCTCGCCGTTCTTGATAATAGAGGTCATGGATTCGGACAGTGCTGTTTGAAGGAGCCTTGGTGAGCTGGGGGAGCTGTAGTGCATTTTGTATGTGTCCCAACACAGTGCGACGATGGTGAAGGGAACAAATGGTTCTAGTGGTGGATGAGGTCCAGATCAAATGGGTCGCTTTGTCCTGGTGGTGTCAAGCTTCTTGAGAGTTGATGGAGCTGCAGTCATCCAGGCAAGTGGAGAGTATCCCATTACCTTCCTGACTTGAACTTTGTAAAAATGAACAGGTACTGAGAAGTCAGGAGCTGAGCTGCTTGCTGCAGAATTCCCAGTCTTGGGTAATCACAGTATTTGTACAGCTAGTCCAGTTCACTTACTGACCAATGTTGATAGTGGGGCATTGAGTGATACTATTGTCTTTGAATATCAAGGCAGATAGTTTAGATTCTCAGATGGTTTGATTTTGAAGAGTTCTGAATAGTATTGGCACTGTATAAACATCAGGGGACATTCCAACTTTCAACTTGGTTTGAGAAATAGATCACATAAAGAAGTATCAAATGTAAGACTTAGGTTGGACACTTGAACTGAATGTAGTAAGGAATCATGAGTCAGGTATTTGTAGATTCAAATTCAAGTCCAGAACATGAGCATAATAATCAAGGTTGACGGTACAGTTCAGTACTGGCTGAGTGCTGCACTGTTGACAGTGGCATCTTTCAGATAAACAAGTAAACCAAGACTTGGTCTGCCACCTTGGAGAAATTTGAAAGATCTCAAAGTGCTACTTCAGAAAAGAGCAGGACTATTGTCCCCAGTGTCTTAGTCAATATTTATCCCTTAACTAGTATCACAAAACTAAATAATTTGATCCTGTCACATTGCTGTTTATGGGAGTTTGTTGTGTGAAAATTCATTGCTATTGTTCCCTATATTACAATAGGAATAACACTTCAAAAGGACTTCATTATGGAAAATGCACCTTATAGATGCTATATAAATGCAAGTCTTTCTTTTGCTTCATGATTTAATCGTGGTATTAGATCAATGCGGAGTTGATTCTTTGAGCAACTTACATTTTAATTAAATTAAAGCTTTGTCACCACTCCATTCTTTCCTCATTTTCATGTTTATCTGCTTCCATATTGAATGTTGCTAACTCATTAGTGGCAATTAATGCATTAAAAGTGTTCAGTTTACAAAATACCGTTGTGCTTCTTCGTGAATTATATGTACTTAACAATGAGCAAGGACAAGTCATTGTTGGATCATTATATACTGGCAAATTGGGCAGCATAGTGGCTCAGTGGTTAGCACTGCTGCCTCACAGCACCAGGGACCTGGGGTCAATCCCACCCTCTGACTGTCTGTGTAGAGTTTGCACATCCTCCCCATGTCTGCGGGGATTTCTTCTGGGTGCTCTGGTTTCCTTCCACAATCCAAAAGGATGTGCAGATTAGATGAATTGGCAGTGCTAAGTTGCCCGTAGTGTTCAGGGATGTGTAGGTTATGTGCATTAGTCAGGGATAAATGTAGAAGAATGATTCTGAGTGGGTTACGTTTTGGAGGGTCAGTGTGTACTTGTTGGGCTGAAGGGCCTGTTTCCACACTGTAGGGATTCTAATTCTAAAATGTAATGATATGGCAACTTCCATTTATCTTAAGGTAGAAGAATGTTTAAAACTATAAAATTAATTCACATTAGCATCAGAGTGATAATTGTGGAACAGACTTTACATCGGCTGTCTATGAGAAAGAAAATATTGAAAAGTGATTGTTGATTTAGTTTGATGTTTAATTAAAAATCACCATCGTGCTGTTGATAAAGGATTGAAATTATTTTATTTGAGAGCAATTAATGACATCAGTTAAAACACAGAGATATCAGATGTCAGATATTGTGTATGATTTGCAGCATTCAGTATTAATCATGGAGGTGGAATTCTAAATGCACTTCTACTTTTGTGCTTCATTGTCTCCACAGGCTATTTCTTTCCTCACACCCCTGGCAGTGATCTTTGTTGTCAAAATAATTCGAAGAACAGATAAAACAGAGATTAAAGAGGCCTGTTTAGGTAAAGTATTCACTCAGTGTATATTACCATGTTACGTATTTCAAATTCACACCCAGATTTTTGTGGTTCTCTGTCTTTAGTTTGAACACATCTTACAATGCTTGTTTTTCTTTTTCAATACTTAGCTGTTTCTCTGGCCCTTGCTCTGAATGGAATCTTTACCAATACGATTAAGTTAATAGTGGGAAGGTAAGTTGTGATTTGTACAGTACAGCATGTTAAAATTAGTGATCCCATGAATTCTATAAAATTATGTAGTGTTGAGTTAGGAAAAAAAACCATGATCTCAGTTGGACAAATAAACAAGGAGCAAGTTAGCAAGAAATTTACCACACATGTTTCTTTAGAAGATGAAATGGGTAGTGCCTGTGATGTCATGGATTACATTGTGTGGCAGACAAAGTGAACAAAATTAATGGGAATCTGTTTTGTTTTGAACAATTAAGCGTTTAACATCACGTAAGAAGACTTAAGGCTTAGACGTAAAACAACCACAATAATGGAAGATTAAGATAGCCAACTTTGGAAAAAAAATCACAATATTCTGATAAACCAGTTGTGTTTTTGGATATGATGTTGATGGATAAGAGCTTGGTCCCAAAATTCATAAGGGCAGAATGTAACAGTTAATGGATGAAAACTGGGAGTTGGTGAGGTGGGGGATGAGATTGGTTGTTGGGAAGGGTTATAGTGACATCACCATTATTTCTAGACAGGCAACTGCTCTTGAGAAGAAAATGGCACTACACAGGAATTCAAGACATCAGTTATTTCCATATTCTGTAATTTTTCAGCATAGAGATGGTAAAGTCCCCTTTTGAAGGTACATAACAGGAGCCATTTCAGACTTGCTTCAGATGTAGCAAAGCCAGATTTTTAACACTGAAGTCTTTTCTCACACAGTGACATGCTTCTGCTTGAAAGCAATTGGGATTGTGCTGGGTGATGAATTTGTGTTAAATGGCTGTACAATAGAAATTGGAAAAAATGTTACTACCTTCTGGTTACCCCTGTTCTTGACTGGAGTTGTCTGGTATTATGGATGACCTTGAAATTCACTTTGGCATTTTGCAATGTGAAAAATTGAACAGTCAGGAGTAGTAATTTCATGAGTTTCAGACCTTGCTGAGTGCAGTGCTTGGATTTGTGCTTAGCTTGACGCCAGTTGGTGTGTTTTCATTGAGCTCAGCTCATTGTAAATCTGAGCACCGTGTATGAAGAGAATTTGCAACATTGCTGGCTTCATGCTACACATCTGCTGCATGCTTAACGCAACCACCTCCAGTGGAGTACAAACAGGAAGTGTTGGAGCAACTCAGGACGTCTGACAGCATCGCTGGAGAGAGAAACAGAGTTAACGTGTTGCATCCAATATAACTGAACTATGCCTGGAGTTGGTACGGTTCGCATGCATTTGGAAGTAAAACTTGACAGTAACTGCATCAGTTCATTTTTGCTCAGCTTAAGGGGACTGCATTTAGTGATCCCTCTCTTGTGATTTATGGAGGAACACAAAAAAAGGAACCAAGGAGAGCTGCCAACCGACCTTGGCAGCCTGTTGTAACTATGGGCCCAGCAACAATGACCAAGTAAACCCTCAGCATTGCAGCTGAAGGCAAACCGAACCCCTTCTTTAGCCGGGAGGTTGCTGCACCTCCTTTGTCACCATTCCTTGGTCAACTTGGCCCATACAATGTTGTTTTTTTCTGTTGCTTTCTCCAGTTTGTTATCAATTTCATCTGGCTTTTGTCACACTGTGTTGCTGCTTGTAAACGTTTGGTGAGAATTACTCAGTGCATTGTGGGGTATTGATTTTCTCTGGATCACTGACAGTGACAGGCAAACTGTTGTACTCAGCCTAAGGGGAAATTAAACATAAACATGCGCGCTGATGCTGCCCTACAAGAAACAATTCGAGGAGGCACAGTAAAGTATGGGCAGCACCTTGTGGAAGTGATGGTCCTCTCCCCAGCCAGTTGGATAGGGAACTGGTTGATAGCGCCATAGGGAAGATAGCGTCAGAGGGAAGATGGTGGCTGCTACACAGAAGATCCTGACTGGAGGTTCAGAAACATGGAACAACCCAAGCCCAGGGGTAAATGATGACAGGAGGAGATTTGTATGTGTGGTTAGAGAGCGTGGGGAGTGCAACAACAGCTGAGAACAGTTCTCACCAGGCTCCTTTCCCGGTGTCCTTGATCAGACCTTGATCTAAAGCCACCTGAACTCGAGACCAACTGAGAGAACTGGCTGTCTGATTTCTGTCAGTTTTACAATATTCAATTATGATCTTAAGTTGTTTCAAGCATGTTGCCGTTTCAGATAACAAACCTTTTTAGGGACTTGATGATCTGCAGTGAATAAAGTTTTTTTAAACATTGTGGTTTTAACATGTGCAAAGTGATGAATAAATCACTTTTGTAAAAGCACTTTTTGTGCATTCTACTGTCACTCTATGGCTCATTGTTTTGAGAAAGTACATAGTTGGGTAATGGGGACGGAAGGGCTATTTGTTGACATGATGGGTGATAGGGCCTTGAGGTCAGTTAGGTTGGATGATCGGGGCTGTGTGAGGGGTGAGGACTGCAGGATGTTCCTGTTTTATTTTACATTGAGGATAGTCCCACAACCTTTTAAACGGCTAGCTCCACAGCTGACATGCCCTGTGGCTGCCTTCTCACTTTCTCCGGGGTCAGCTGGTCCAAACTGCATCCATCCGTGAAGATCTCACCCTTCTATCCAGAGTTTCCCAAGGTGAGCATGCAAAGACAGGGATTGTCCAGACTCCCACTTCTCACCTTGGGAATAATTGGGGGCTTAGGAGAAAGTGAGGACTGCAGATGTTGGAGGGTCAGAGTCAAAAAGCACAGGAGGTCAGGCAGCATCCGAGGAACAGCAGATTGACATTTCAGGCATATGCCCTTTATCAGGAACGTGGGTGGGGCAAGGGGGGCTGGGAGATAAATAGGAGGGGCATGGGGCTGGAGGGTGAAGGTAGCTGGGAAGGCAATGGTTAGGTGCAGGTGATTGTGATAGGTTAGACAGGAGGGTGGGAAGGAAGATGGACAGGTAGGACTGTTCAAAGAGGGCTTGTGGGAGCTTGCTGTGTGAAAATTGATAGTGGCTTACTGACAATGACATCAGTGACTATACTTCAAAAGAATTTTATTGGCTGTAAAGCAACTTGGGACAACATGGAAAGTGCTATATAAATGCAAGTCTGCTTCATTTCTTTGTCTGCATTCCCACTATTTATACCAAGTCTTCAAGTAATGAAAGGTTTAACTTACAGGCCTAACAAAAAGTTTGCAACAATTTTTGTTAGTGTTTGCAAGTGGACATCCAAAAGGCAGATAATTCTACAACTTGAAACGATATTGATCTGGTTGAGACGCACTTTATTGCTACTGGGCTATAGTGACATTTTATAAAGCCACTTAAAGCTGAGAATCTAATAATGGCTTCACATAATCAGAGACATTTTTATTGCCTGGAGAAGCTGAAGATCAAAAAGTGTAATGTCAGATTTTCATTTCAATGGCATTACATGCAAGTTACACTGTAATCCATTTCAGTGTGTTTTTCTCTCAATGTTGGAATAGTGTAGCAAGTGAAAGCTTTATCAAACCTTTATGGGTCTAATAACTTTACTTGCCACAATATTAGATCCACAATATTGTTTCCCTCCGAGAAGGGACAGGAAATGTCTATCACTCCTCAGCAATCCCAATTTGAATTCACCTAACAATCAGGTCAGAATAAATGAAAAGTTAAGTGAGAGAAGAAGGAGGATCATTTATGGGATCTGACTTGGTTCTGGATTGTAGTTATGTCTTAACTGTAATGAGAAATTGTATGATATTCAAAGAAAATGTATTTGTACACTTGGAGACAATGGTTTAGTTGTTTACTAGGGACCATAGTGAGGGTGGAAAGAGAATTCCCCACGTGAAACTGCAGAGGAATGGATTCCTAGACATCTTGTCAAAGGAAACAGCAGCACACCTTGTCAATTTTTCATCAGGCTTGCCCCCTGTCAGCCTCCCTGATTGGCAGGTTGACCGTTAGGCAGGAAAGCAGCTGAGTGGATGGCAGCTAAACAGGATGAGTTGGAAATTGTTGGAAGATGGGAGGGCAATAGGAAGCAGGTTGGCGATTGCAACTTCCGTAATGACACCAGCTTGTTGTGGCCAATATCGATGCTCCTGCTCATCCTGGCCCACATAATGGGAGGAGCATAAGTGATGGTCTTGCCCTCTTCACCTCCAGCATTCCCAGCTACAGAACTACCCGCTGGTTAAAAATTTTTTAAATCCTGAGAAGTAGGAGGTGCAAAGCCTTTTCCTGACTGACCACTTCAGTTCAAACCACCCCCATGTGGTTTTGAGTCTGATGTGAGGTTTAAGAATGTATTACTTCTCCACTGTCCCAAAGCTGCCTGTCCTTGCGGGGCTGACAATTGCCTCTTATATATTGTGGGGTCATATGCAAGTTCAGTTTTAAAAACTGAACCGCTGTTGCAATCTCTCACGTGGAATGCAACAGCTGGAACTAATGTGAAGAGGTCTCTTAGCAGCTGGTACATTATATCAAGATATGTTCTGGTTGAATGTGTAGTTAATAAGGTTTGCCCACATTACACTGAATGTGTGAGACTCCTCTATTTCCATTTATTAGTCTTGTCAGCCTGAATAAAGAATGATTTATACAAATTAGTATGATGATTGTGTTCATTCTGTGATGTGTTGAGATGGGAATTATGATAAAGTTTAGCAACAAAACTCTTACCGTCTGTTTTAATCAGAGGTAAAAGCTAGTAGGGAGCTAATAAAATTCCTCTAGTCTGATATTTGGGGGCAAGCATCCTAATCCTTAAAGCATTTATTGTTGACCAAATGTCAGGCTGCTAATACAAAGACAATGAATCTCAAGCATCAGATAACTTATGGATAATATGGCTTTAAGACTGCGTTGAAATGATTCCACCTCATACACATACCAAATTTGTATTCCATAAACTTTGCTCAGTTGCAAAAGTGGAGAGAATGGGAGAAGGCGAATAGCAGAACATGATGATTTGTTTCCCCGAACTGTCTAAGACACAAAAATTGTAGTTAACAATAGAATATTGTGTGGGATTGTACAAGGTCCAACTGCTTTCCCCACACCACCACCTAAAAGGTTGGGGACAGGGAGGGGGTTGTGTTTGGTCCTTTGCCGCGATCACAATGGCTGCCCTGCACCAGTTTAATGCTGAGAGCGGAGTTAATGCAGTGGTGCTTGTCGAGGTTCGTTCCGAGCAGCGCCGTGACGCGGGACTCCGTGCTCTACGGCCTGTTCCCCGGGACTCACACCGAGACGAACATTAACTGCGCCTGGAGGATCATCAACTCGGTGAAGGACGCTCTCTGGGCGGTCCGAAACCTGTTGATCTTCCAGCTGAAGGAGTTGACCCCGACCGAGTGTTGCAGACTGGCACATTCCAAGGTCCAAGACTACGTGCTGAGGGATGCGCTGAAGCTTGGGGCAGCTGCTGCCAAGGCGCGGTGGGGAAAGACCACCGTGTAAAATCGGCCCGCCTAAAGAAGAACAGGGGGCCCATGCGGACGTTTTTTGGGCTCTGCTGATGCCTCAGCCAAATATATGTATATGTACAAGATTGAAAAATGCACAGGATTGTAAATGCGAATGACAAGGATAAAGTCGAATCTGTGTTTGTAAATATGGACATATGTAAGGCATGATCAAATGTACAGACCATAAAATCATTCTATGAATAAAGTATATTTTTGAAATAAAAAAAAAGTTAATTGTTTTAAGCAGGACTTCTGCCTCTATCCCAGCCTAGAGAGCTGTCAGCCAATCCGATGGCCTGCTGCTCTGTAGTGGCAGCAGTGCCACCTTGTATTTGTGGCTACTGCTGGTATTACAGGCACACCTACCATGACAAAGTGCCAAGGGAATGAGTCTGGGATCTTGCTGAAGGGACATGAACATGTTCAAAAGACTGAGGTAGAAGGTTAAAAGGTGGCATGACCTGAAGGACGGAGTCTTTTAGGAACATAGGGGAACTGTATAAGAATTTCTGTGCACTTTACCCAATACCAGGCAACTCAATCAAAACTACCAATCTTCCCACGTGGTGGGGTGGGATGACAGAGGCCGTTAATTGGGCCTGAAGGCTTCAGTAGGCCCCAGGGTAGCAGGCTGCCAATTCCTCTCCTGGCCCTCATGAAGTTTCAGATAGGCTAGAGGCAAATGGCTAGGTCACCTGTTGGATTTTACATGCCAACCCCCACCACACCAACAGTAGGTATAAAACCAGGTTCATTATTTCAATTTGCAAGCCAAACCTTAATACCTGAAAACTTCCATAATAAGGTAAATTCCCTGATCCTCTTTTATTTGAATGGAATATGAGTCGGTGAGTTTTCACGATCTTTGACCTTTGTCCTCCCTGAGTGGAAGGCCTGCAGCTATCAGTGGTGAATCGCCAGACCTGCCCGAATAATTTATTCAATGTTGCTGCTTATTTGACTTCCCCATTCTAACCTAATTATAATTTGGTGCTGGCTCATCCTCCAATCAAGCCTCACTTTCAGTAAAGAGGCTTGGGAACCAAAACACCAAGCAACATTGGCGGGCTGGGGGTGGGGGGGTGGTGGTGGTTGGTTAGAGGGGGAGAAGTTTAATTTCCAAAATTCCCCTCATACTCTCCACTGTCTGGGTCAGGCATTCTTCTATTACTTGAAACAAATTTTTCTTTCACCCATGACTGAGAGACTTTGATAAATTAACCATTCAGGACAGAACTGTAAACTTTAGAAGTATGAAAAATGGTGAAAATCACAGTCCATAACAGGCTGTACAGAACTTGATAAAGGAACCTAGGTCGATGTTTCAAATGGAGTCCTGTAACTGATGGAGGATCCCATTTGGAATAATTCCCTGCCCACCTTCTCTTTCCGTTTTTAGTAGAAAAGTTTGATTAAATAATTATACTTTGTAATGGTGTGTCATGAATGGATAGTGGTTATAATTTATAATATTTCATCTATAGTCTAATAGAACTCTATAATATCGTTACAGAGCTCTTAAACATTTGGTAAGGGATTTCTGGCTCAATGCCTGGTTAATAACACAATGCCTCTTTATATTGCACTTTTTCTCTCTTTGTTTGAATGTATTAGCACTGTCAGTTAGATGGTGCAAAGATTTATTCAGGCTATTTTCCTACAGAGGCATTCGTATTTTCCTTTTTCTCTAAATTGATCATTATGTCTGTATGCAAAACCAAAATAAAACTAATATTTGAAAACTGCGAAGAGGAATGAGCTAGGTCTCACAGTAATTCAAAATTAGGCAGAGCATTAGTGCTGCATCTCGAGGGGGAATAACAAGCTTGTGTTGATGTAATCCATTTTAACACATCAAGACATCCCAAAGCACCCTGCAGATAAGGAAGCACCTTTTAACTATAATACTGTCATAATGTCACAATCGTTCACTTTCTTCCGATTGGATAACCTGTTTTCATGGTGTTGGTTGATGGATAAAAATTTTGTCTGGGGAGCAGGGTAAAATTCCCTGCGCATTTTTGAAATGGTGTCCTGGAATCTAATTGCATCCAGCTGGCAGGCTGGACAGGGGATAGGTCAGCACCTCTCTTAGTACTGAAATCCTAATTCTAATATTTCTATATGCTATCTTAGCTTTAATGTGTAGATAGCCCCTGCAAACTACAGTAATATAAATCATATGAAATGGAGAATGAGAAACAAGTGTCCAACATACACCTTAGCAACCCCCACCCCCCCACCCCACCCCACCAGTAACCACACAAGACCAGGAAGCCTGGCTATCCAAAGTTGAAGGGCCACTTTCACACTCACTCTCAGGTGCTGCTGCTGCTCTGAAGGGAAACAGCCTCACTCACTGGCTCCCACATTGGGAATGGGAGTGGGATTGGGATTCCAGTTACCAGGGTCAGCAGTCAAATTGCCTTCATGGAAACGGATAGATCCTCAGGTTTGTGACATTCCAGAGAAACAGTCACCGGAGTATCCTGTAGCCTTGAAGAGATTCTATACTTTGCAATTCAATTGACATTATCCTTTTCAAATGGACTACATAATCCTTCAATTGGTGTCTTCACATTGAGTTTTTTGACCTGCTGAGGCCTCTCCATGAGAGGAGAGGTATGAAGATGTTTCTGGAATTGTTGGGTTCTTCACAAGGCATTAGAATGACCATGACAATCTTTATCTGTTGATGTTAGAGCAGAAAACTCCACAGGCATTCCAGCAAACTGATGAGGCTGCCCAACAATGTCAGATACATGCGACTCTCGGTGATGGCCCTTTTGTATATGAAGGACCCTGAGATCAAGATTAATACACTTTTGTAGCCAGTGCCTGACGGTCTTTAAGTCTCTTGTTTCCTGTTGTCCCAAATAACCCTGTGCACCTACTTCATGGCCACAATGACTCTTAGCAAGTTTTTTAGATGCATCATAGAAAGTATCCTACCTGGATGCATCACAGCTGGTATGACAACAGTTCTGCCCAAGACTGCAAGACGTTAGATTTGTGAACACAACCCAGTCCATCATGAAAACTAGCCTGCCTTCCATTAACTCAGTCTATACTTCCTGCTGCCTCAGGAAACAACCAAAATAATCAAAGACCCCTCCCAACCCTGTTATACTCTCTTCCACCCTTTTTCATTCAGCAGAAGATAGAAAAGTTTCAAAACATGTACCAACACGTTCAAGAATAGCTTCTTCCCTGCTGTAATGAAACTTATGAATAGACCTCTCATATTATAGTTGACCATTCTCTGCACCTCTCTGGAACTGTAACACTATACTCTGCATTCTGTTCCATTACCCTGATGTATTTATAAGATATGATTTGCCTGGATAAAACACAAAACAGTACTTTACACTGTATTTTGGTATATGTGACAATAATAATCTAAATTCAAATTTTAAAATATTTGCAGTGTTCATAATCCACTCCCTCTCCTTCCCACAGACTTAGTGACTATTTCTAAGTGAACCAGGTTCGGTGAATGATATTGTTGGTGGCAATGCTGTCTGAGAGGCAGGGAATTGAAATGTCTTCCATTTCCAGAATTGTAGACTCTGGAGGATAAAAGTCACTATTGCTAACTTCAGTCTGTGCGAGCAGCATGCTATTTTATTGAGACACTTTCGATCACTTAAAAGAGCCTGGCAGTTGATGAGTGCTTGAAGAGTACATGGAAACAGTAAAGAATAGATACATGTAATCACGAACTAACTGAAACATCTTGATGCCCACATCTCTATTCCCAACTGCCAGGCCAGAGTTTGTTTCAATGATTGACAGAGTATCCTCTTCATAATAAATTAATGTGCAGATCTCTGTGCTTTCTCCTGCAGTGACCTGCGGTTCCTTGCATTATATGCTATTCTCTTTTGCTGGAGGAATATGTTGTGCTAATTAGCTGTCACAATCTCCAGATCCTACAGCCAGAATCTTTTAGGATTTGTGAAATGGATGATGATAATAATAGACGAAAGGAAACACAAAACTTGGATGAGAGACTTCAAGGTGCTGGCATGCATTACAGGCTAAAAGTGAAGCCAGGCTTCAGTGATTGTGAGGCAAGAAACAAAGTGGATATGATACCCTGAAATCAATCCTTGAATATTACAGCTGGAAGTAACCAGCTGACTTTCTGTGTTTCAGTCAACTTTCCGATTATTCCGCTGACAACTGATTTATTTTTTTGCTAATCCTGTGATATTATTAGATTTCCTCTGACACTGTACTGGGATTCTTGAAATTATTGAGGTACATTCAGTCACAGATGTTTCTTTCTTCTTGATCCGTGTTGCTGCATTTGAAGTTTTATTATGGACTAGGTTGTATTCATAAATCTAACGTCTGGCCAGTTAGGGATTCAGGCAGAAAGCCACAATCTGTTTTATTCCCATTCATTTCAACAGTTGCAGTCACGTTTTTGATTTAGAGCAATATCGTTTCATCTGCTGTCTCACAGAATCCTTACAGAATAGAAGCAGGCCATTTGTCCGATCAAGTCACACTGACCCCTCCAAAGAACGTCCCATCCAGACCCACCCTATCCTTGTAACCTGCATTTCCCATGGCTAATCCATCTAGCTTGCACACTACTGGCAGCTTAGCCTGGCCACTTTACCTAGTCTGCATATCTTTGGACTGTGAGGGGAAAAGCTGAGCACCCGGATGAAACCCACACACATTCTCCGTAGGGAGAATGTGCAAACTCCATACAGACAGTTGCCTGAGGCTGGAATCGAACCTGGGTCCATGGCGCTGTGAGACATCAATGCTGGCCACTAAGCCATCATGCTGCTCAGAAAATCAAACATTCAACCATTTATCCTCTTCCAGCTATTTGCTTTAAATAGATGGTGTTCTATAAATGAGAAATTACAGGATTGGTCTGCCATATTTTAAATATTCCATTCCATCAGCAAGACTTGCACTTCTGTCCTAGCTAGGATTCTGTAGAGGATCCGGGAATTCCAATCTGATCAGTGTCTGTTCCATAAGATGACTACAATTCAGTACCATTTATTTTTGCTTAATATGATGTTAGCAGAAGTCACATGAATATGGGAAGCCACAGTGTATAAAAGTATAGTTATTCAAACATTCCTTCCCATAATGTGAAAAGGGTGTTGCATGCAGTATAATTTGCAAGTCACTCCACATCTAGAGTATATAAAGAAAATGATCAAGCATGAATAAAAGTCTGTTTGTGCTTTCAATTTCATGTGTCCCTGTACACATGACGCACACACAGTCTTTAAAGTGTCACATCGTTTTGTGGTACCCTCGTGGGTTATTATCTGTTTGCTTGGTTTAGGCTTGTTCCTGAGGTGATGTTGCAACCCTTGGGAAATTTACAGACAACATGGCTGTTGGCTGTGGGAAGGTATCAATGGTTCATTTGAATGGGCATGGAAATGGTAAATAGAATTCAATCTGAAGAAGTGAGTGGGTATGTATTTGAGGAGGGAAAGCCAATCAAAAAATGTAATAAATAGGAGGATATTGAGAGGGATAAAAGAAGTGATAGACCCTTGAATACATGCCTATGGGTGCCTGAAGGTGACAGAATAGATGGCAAAGGTTGAATAGAAGGCATATGAAATGCTTTCTTTCCATGATTGAGCTAGTGAATACAAGATGTAATGTGGGAACTATATTAGACACTAGATAGGCCGCAGCTGATTTTCTGTGTAGAGTTCAGGTCATTACATTACAGGAAGAACATATTTATTGTGTAGAGAGTAGAGGAGAGCATGTTGTCAGAGCTTGAAAATTGTAGCTATGGGGCAGGAATAAAGGAGGTTGAGGGGTAACCTTATCAAAGTACATGTAATAATGAGAGGCTTGGATAGAATGAACAGTACAGATATGTTTCCCTTGGTGGAGAGAGAGGTAAAATATCAGTGAGAACAAATTAAAGACCGAATGATTAGAGGGGACATGAGGAAAGTCTTTTTCACCTAGAGGATGGAGAATGTTTGAAATTCACTGGCCAGTTTGGGATTCAGGCAGAAAGCCACAATCTGTTTCAAAGGAACCTGGATCTGTGTCTGAACAGCTGTGAGCTGCAGGGTCGCAGACCAGCTGCTGAGAAATAGAATTAGAATATGGAGTATTTTATTTAGCTGGCACAAGCATGATAGGCTGAATGGCTGAACTTTTTTTAATGGTTCCAAAGTAATTCGAAGTTACTAAGTGGACTAAACTTTTTTTTAATCTTTAGCAATGTGTTTTTCATTTTAAGATTATAATATAGCTGAACTGATTTGCTCATGGTCCTTTTGGCAAATTTCAGCATTCCCTCAAACTTCCCATTTCGATGGGGGTAAAGTGGAGATGATGTGTAGTGATGAATTTTCCAATCGCTCAGGAAGTCTCTGAATTCTTCACTCATGTACTGATGGGTCATTGCCTTTGATCACATTGTCAGAAATACCATGACATCTGAATTGTGCTTTCAGCCTTTCTGTGATCTCAGGAGTAGTCATTGATGTCAGTTGGTCTAACTCACAGTGGTGTGACTGTCATGAGAGAATCAGTTCCAGTGAGAGAGGAGAGGTCTACTCTAAGCTCTATCCATGGTTTGTCTGGGATGCCATGAATGACAAGCTCAGAGAAATTTGCACAGCTTTGTGATGTTGTATTTGACTTATGAGGGAGTGCATCTTTTGTCATCACCTGTGGAGTCAAACAAAGATATGTGTTTCCACTTTATACCATTTTGTACTACACTTGACTCTTATGCTTAATGCTGAAACTTGTTCCCATGTTTCCCCACTCTCCTGCATCTTCAAACTGGGGAGACTCCAGGACTCAAAAAAGCTCAAACAGCATATGGGCTCAAGGGGGCCTGCAGTTCATTGCTATCTAGTGGAGAAAAAATCTCTCTATTTTCTTCCTTTTTTAGCAATGACCTTACCAGCGTTTACAATGTTATTGAGAAGGAACTGTATTTGCATGGGATTAGTAATGCATCGCCTATGGATGGTGACCTGCCCCATGCAACAATGAAAACGAGGGTGGCGACATTTTTGTCGGACCCAGCAACCCCATGTTTAGTGAATCTGATTTTGTGCCATTTTGTGCTGGATTCCTGGGAGACCAGCAGAAGCCCTGCCGATTGTGAAGACCTTTGTGAACTAAATGCAAGGCAATGGCAAAATATCAAAAAGCAATGTTTCTCTTGGCACATCCTTTCAAAATGTGTTGTCAATGGTATAAATAACAAAGAACAAACTATGAACATTATTTGTAACTGTTTTCATCAGTACAGCAGCACTGCAAGGAATTAATGACCCAATACATCTCCTCTCCATTATACAGCACTTGAATAGCCTTGTCAACCAGTTAGTTATTTAAGATCTTATGTATGTGAGAGGATTTCCAGATGCCTACACTAATATAGGATGTTTTACGTGCACTGCTATGTTTTATGATTTGCTGCATTATTTTCCAAAGCAGCACTGCTAGTTTACACATTTATACACAGCTTGACACATTAGAGAAAATCTACAATTTATGGTCACTTTTGCATTCTCTGCACATTGCTGAATGTAAATGGGGTTCTGCAATCAATAGTCAATGATCATATTAATTTGAGTGATCAATCTTGTCACAAGCTTATTGCATTCCTCTAAACAGCTTCCCACAATGTTTAGAGGCTGATTTAAAAGTCTATGATCTCCCATTAGTTTCAGTATTCTGGACCTAGATCTATTACTTGAATCTTCAACACTAAAAGGAAGATCAACAATAGCAGATACTGCCAACAGCACTGATTCAATTTATTCATCAGATTCAGAGTCACTGAGTTTAATTTTCCATCTCATGTGAATGGCTTTATTATTGTTTTACTGCTTCACATTTAGGTTTCTTTCGGGTATTACATTGAAATGTAGAAGAATTTAGAGCAAAGTAGGAAACTATACAGTCATTTGTGTCTTTGTTGATATTTCTAGCACTTTGACAGATTCAAGCAGTAATGCCATTGAATTAGTAATCAAGAGATCCATTTTGGTGATCTGACAACAAGGGTTCAAATCCCATGATGTGGAAATTGGTGGAATTTAAGTACAATTAATAAATTTTGAATTTGTATACCACACATTGTTTGGAAAAATCCATTTAGTTCACTGATATCCCTAAAGAAGGACATCAACTATACTTGCCCGGACTGGGCTACGTCATTGCAGACCCACAGCAATTTAGTTGACTCTTAAATAGCCTCTGAAATGGCTGAGTTATTCAATATTTCTGATTTAAATGGACACATTTGGAGAGTTTAGATTAGATTAGATTAGATGCCCTACAGTGTGAAAACAGGCCCTTCGGCCCAACAAGTTCAAGTTGTAGAGGAGTTACCCAGTGCAATCTTCCATTTCCAGGCAATTCCTTCAGAGTCTGTCATGATAGAAATCCACAAGATCCCCATGCTGGGTGAACAACGTTCTTACCAACAGAAAATCCAGGCCAATTTTCTTTTCGAAGAATGAACATCTGTGAAATCTGTCTCCTGGACCTGTTTATCACTCTAGTTTGTGAAAGCTGTATATATCAGTTTATGTGAAGCCACTACATGAATTAGTTCACAACCTTCTACCTTGTATAGAAAATAATGAGCACAGTGAAGGCTTTTCTTATTTGGTCGTCATCAAGAGATTGTGCAAAATATGAAAGAGAATAGGCAGCAAAGGAAGGCCTCAGTCACTCTGTAACCTCTGAAGTCAATGCTCTTAGTGAAAACAAGTAGAACTCTGTTTGAAAGTCTCACTTGAGTGAATGCACATTCCTTTTCATAGATCAATTGGAAAACATTCAACGCTTCTCAAAACATTATGCGATTTGACTTAATTTATTGTAGTCACATGTACCTACATATAGTAAAAGCTTTGTTTTGCAAGCAGTACAGGCAAACGAGGAGATATAGATCATCAGATGCTTAGACAGAGCAAGGCATTCAAGCTGCACAGGAGGTGCACAAAGCAAGATTAACATTAGCAAGATCAACATTATTTGATGTGGAGATGCCGGTATTGGACTGGGATGGACAAAGTTAAAAATCACACGACACCAGGTTATAGTCCAACAGGTTTATTTGGAAGTACAAGCTTTCGAAGCACTGCTCCTTCATCAGGTAGTTAATGGGGCAGGATCATAGGACACAGAATTTATATAGAAGATCAAAGTGTCATATAATTGATGCAATGTATTGAACAAGCTAGATTGCTGTTAAGTCTTTAATCACTTAGAATAAGAATGCAGGTTTCATGTTCTTCACAGCCTGCAGCACATTATCGATGAGGATGAGCACCTCGCCAAGAGCTTCCCTAGCCTCCACTTCTCACCTTTAAACAACCACCAAACCTTAAATAGACCATTGTGTGCAGCAAACTGCCCAGCCTTCAGGATTCACCAACCATACCTCCATGCAACCCTGTCATGGCAACCACTGCAAGACGTGTCAGAATGTTGATACTACCGTTACATGTTGGGACATCACTCACCATGTGTGTGGCTGGTACCCCATGTGACTCAGCCAATGTTATCTATCTCAAATGTTGCAGGCAAGGATGTCCCGAGGCACGGTACATTGATGAGACCAAGTGGACACTACAACAACAGATGAATGGATACAGTACAACAATCACCAGACAGGGATGTTCCCTCCCAGTCGGGGAACACTGCAGTGGTCTGAGACATTCGGCCTCAGACCTTCAGGTGACATCCTCCAAGGCTGACTTCGGGATACACAACGACGTAGAGTGGCTGAGCAGAGGCTGATAGCCAAGTTTGATACCCATGATGTTAGCCTCAACCGGGATCTTGGGTTCATGTCACAACACAGGTGACCCCACTACATTATACACTCTCTCTCTCTCTCTCACTCACACACACATGCTCTTATACACAATCACACACACACAACAGACATATACTTAGTCACACACACTCTCTTCTCTTTCTGTCTCCCTCACACATGCACACAGACATATAAGTCTATGGGGTGAATTTGCACTTGCAGATACATTCTATTTTGCTCAAAAAGCATACAATCTGTAGGCAGTCAGTCCAAGTGGCATTTTATGAATTTCTACTTTGGAAATAGAACCAGTTTGACTCAAGGTTAGGATACAGGCAGACTCTAACCTCACACCTTTAATACATTGTCTGAGCTGAGATGTCACTTTTTTAATAAAACCTTAAGTTATCTCAGGACAGTGACTTGAAAGAAGTTCTGGGACTTACATATTAATCACTTGAAACCTGCATCCCCATTCTTAGTGATAGACCTAATAGCATTCCAGGTTTGTTCAAGAATTTGCATTGGTTGTATGCAATTTGACCTTTTACTAAATTCTGTGTCCTATGATCTTGCTCCACTAGCTATCTGACGAAGGAGCAGTGCTCCAAAAGCTTGTACTTCCAAATCAACCTGTTTGACCTTTTATAACCTGTTGTTGCGTGATTTTAACATTATATGAAGTTAGAGGGGTCCATTCAGCAGTCTAATAACAGCAGGGAAGAAGCTGTTCTTCCATCTGTTGGTGCGTGTGTTCAAGCTTCTGTATGTTTTGGATGTAGGTTTGCTCGCTGAGCTGGAAGGTTCGCTTTCAAACATTTTGTCACCGTACTAGGTAACATCTTCAGTGAGCCTCCAGATTAAGCCCACTTTCTAATTATGTGTTTGGGTTTCCTTGGGTTGGTGATGTCATTTCCTGTGGTGATGTCATTTTCTGTTCATTTTTTCAGGGGGTGATAAATGGTCTGTATTTTCTGCCTGATGGAAGAGGTTGGAAGAGAGGGGTCTTTGATGGTGTTGGCAGCCTTTTCACGGCAATGGGAAGTGTAAATGATGCCTATGAATGGGAATTTGGCTTCCGTGATGGTCTGGGCTATGCACACAGCCTTGCAGCATTTCTTACGGTCCTGGGCAGTGTAGTTGCCATATCCGGCTGTTATGCACCAGACAGTATGCTTTCTATGGTGCATCTGTAAAAGTTGGTGAAGGTCCTTATGGATTTGCTGAATTTCTTAAGAACAAGTTTAGAGCAAATTATTAAGTAGTTTGGTCTGAGATAATTACTTAGCTATCAAAGTATTGCTTTCTCCATTACAAAAACACTAAGCTATTGCGCCTAAATCTTCATGATATATTTTCTTTCAGGCCACGTCCTGATTTCTTCAACCGCTGCTTTCCGGACGGTGTGATGAACCCTGAGATGCACTGCACAGGTGATCCGGATATCGTGTCAGAGGGTAGAAAGAGTTTTCCTAGCAGTCATTCCTCCTGTAAGTCTAAAATTACCTTCTCTGTGTCTTTGTTACCCTTGGGTTTCTGTTTGCATCTGCATGGATTATCGTGCTCTCAGTAAATTTGTTCACCTAGGTGACAGAAGGGAACTCCTCTATCTACATGTTGATATGACTTTGACAAAGCACTCACCTGTTCCCCTTGTTGTTTATCTTCATATGCAAAAGGATAACTTCACATTATGTTATTTGAAACTTCTTTTGAAACAAGCTTCCTCTCGAGATCACACACCAACAGGTTATTGTGTATCCTTCCCAAACATTATATTCAGTAAGTAAACTTCAACTGTGAATATCAAAGTTAGCACCAAGAAAAATCTAAATCAAATTGACATGATAAAATTTGCAGATGTTCTCTGATGAAGAGCTTATGCTCAAAACGTTGGGTCTCCTGCTCATCGGATGCTGCCTGACCGGCTGTGCTTTTCCAGCGCCACACCTTTTGACTTTGCAGATATTAGCACAAGTTAATATGATAAAGTTGGACTTCACCCGCTCTCCCATGATAACTTTGGTAAAAGGATGCTAAAAGTCCTGGAGAAATACAGTAGAAGACCATTTATGCCCTATCTTATGATTTACAATAATATTCTTTCTTGGAAAGAGATCAGAATACCCCACAAGAAATTCAAGATGTATGAGATCCCAGGTACAAGCATCTACTATTGACATTTTTTTTTGTTTGGAATATAAAACCTTGTGAAGCTAGCTTTATTTTTCATTAGTCTAGTGTTACTTTCCCTCGTCCAGCAGTATATACAGATTTTGAGCATTGAAGGAGACCATTCAGGCCAAAGCTTTGAGACTAGCTCTTCTCTACACCAAGTGTAAAACTAACCCCGCTGCAGTCTTCTCTCTACAGAGTTATGTATATTCCCCAGCTTTCAAACTTGAGGCACCTTTCCCCTCAAGCCTCGGTTGCCTCAGCAATTCCCTGTGGCAACAAATGCTCTATTCCAACAATATTATCAAGAAAACGTTTTTACAAACCTTTCTTTGTAGTCACTTAGTGGCGATTTTGCTATAGAATATGTGAAAGGACTTGAAGTGAATCTGTTGTTCTTTGATCACTGAGAACCAATCATCAATGAACAGTATTAACTTGACGAGCGACCTACAGCAGGAGATATGTCTGTGTCCCTGTGTTCATTCCAACTGAGATCTATTATTTAAGGTGGAGATATGGAGAAATTTCTTCTGAGAAGGTCATGAATGTTTGGAATTCTCTTCTCCAGTGGGGCTAGGTCATTGAATATATTCACGGCTGAGATAAACAGATTCTTGAAGTATAGCCGTGTTAATGGGAAACAATAGGAAAGTGGAATTGAAGCCAAGATCAGATAAGCCATGATTTTATTAAATGACAGAGCAGGTTTGAGGAGCAGTACTGCCCCAATTCTTTGTGTTCTTATTCATCTAACCTGAATATCCAATCTAACAGCTGTGTGTTGAAAAACATGAAGTGTATAATAATCTTTGTTCAACCAAACCACAATGCACAGAATTCCTATGGAATACAAAATTTTACTTTACCCATTATTTGATAATTCAAACTATTGCAACAGGTTGACATTGTTCATGCTAATGTTTTATTCTTTGGTGTGAGGCGGAGTGGAGTGATATTTGTGGATAAGGATTTCTTCTGAATTTGCTTATTTTGGTGAGTTATGTTCAGCTTCTAAAATTGTTCAATCTGAATATTCTGTGTGCTTAAAAAACCTTTATCGGAAACATGCAGAAGCCAGGAGAGTCACAACTGCTTTGTATTCTAATAGTTTACAGTCACAAATTTACACCTAACAAAATAGTGACTGTGAGGTCCTTTCAATGGTTACAAAATTTTACAATTTCTTGCTTGATGTGTTGTCAAAATGCTATGTTGCCACTCTAAAGGTTAAGGTTTCAGTTGAGGCTGCATTGAATTTGCAATCACTGATGGAAAGTGTTTGCATTATACGGGTTAATTTAAAAATTGATATCATGTAAATATAATGGTTTGGTGAAATTATATATAAAAGATGACAGTATTGTGAAATAGTTTATTTATGCCCTCTACTGACTCAATACAACATCAACATTTAATGGGATGTCATAATAAATTACACTGGAAACATATCTTTTAGCATGGCATTCAATCATTTCAGTGCAGCAGGCTGTGGCGAGGTTGATGGATGGGGCACTGTTGCTAAATTTAATTCTATCAAATTTAGGGAATCATTTTCAGCTTGATATTCACAGTGGTATGATTGTAGATTTGTATAACCAGCTAGTATTTCACATGAAATATCGAGTGTACACCTTCCTACATGTGCTGATTTTCTTCAGTCCTTGTCACTGCTCCAACATACAACAACAAAGTGTGCAGGGGGAACAGGTGAAGCAGAACCAAGGCCCCGAGTTATTGTGAAATGGTTAATTCTTTTCACATTGCTTATTATCTGTCATGTTTGTCTTATAATTTAAGAGGAGGAATGCTAATATTGCCACATTCTCACGTTCCTGTTGTTGTTAGCCGTGTATACATCTCCAGATTCACATTTAATTGCACGATGATTATTGAATAACGGCAACATTCTGACACAATTTAAAGTTTGCTTCCCAAATTGTTCTGGATGGTGCAATGGTGTTTGATGGGGTTGGTAATTATGCTTGAATGTAAGTATTGGATGCAGAAAGGGAACATTGAAGCAGTAGTCAAGTTCAGATCCAATATGTTAACCATGTCAAATCAGAATCCAGCGGGACATATGATCCATTTCATCGAATCCCTACAGTGTGGAAGCAGGCCATTCCACCTGTCGGGTTTATACTGGCCCTCCAAAGAGCATTCCACCCAAACCCAGCCCCAGCACACAACCCCCACCACCCACCCTCCCACCCCAACCCTATCCCTGTAACCCTGCATTTCCCATGGCTAATCCACCTAGCGTGCACATCCCTGGACACTATGAGCAAGTTAGCATGGTCAATCCACCTGTATTGCACAACCTTGGATTGTGGGAGGAAACCGGAGCATCTGAAGGAACCACACACAGACACCGGGAGAATGGGCAGCCTCCACACAGGCAAATGCCCAAGGTTGGAATTGAAGCCAGGTTCCTGGTGTCTATGCTTCCCAATTTCAATCTGCATATGCTACTGCAACTGTTGCTAACACTTCAGAACACCTTCTGGCCCAAATAAGTATGTGTAAAATAAATAAATACGTAGATGTCACCCTTTGAATGTTACCATAATAGAAAATGGACCAGGATTAATGTGAGTGACATCCTGAAGACAAATAACATTGATCCTTTTCCTGTCTGCATGTAAAACATAACAATGAGATGCCTGCTGAATTTCTTGTATAATATAGTGCAAATGAAGTAAAAACATTGCAGACCTCTCAAAGATAGAAGTTTTATCTACTCTGGTTTTGTACCATGGGCAAAAGACTTTATTGATGTGGGCATTCCGAAAATACTTTGTGTACATTCTATGTATAAATCTATTGCTAAGAATAGACATAGCTGCAAGCATTTCTTTAAGAACTAAATGACAAATTGCTGGAGAAACTCAGCAGATCTGGTAGCATCTGTGGAAAGAGGGACAGAGTTAATGTTTTGAGTCTGGTATGATTCCTCTTCGTTAACTCTGTTTCTTTCTCCACAGTTGCTGCCAGACCTGCTGAATTTCTCTCGCAATTTCTGTTCTTGTTTCAGACCTCCAGCATCCACAGTATTTTGCTTCTAATTCCTTTGGAGATGTTACTTGTGCTATTAATTTAATAGTTCTATTGTCTGTCTATCTCAATGGGGAGGATGTGTTTTAATGAACACACTGTGAGCAATAGACTTCAAAATCATCAAAGTCGACATGTTTTCTGCAATATTTTACTGTCACACTTGGTATCATCCTCACAATCTTGAGTGATTAAGTCGGTTTTCACAGCTTCTTGCTCTTTAAATGCCCTCGGGTAAATTGTACTGCAGTTTGCTGTTCATTTGCAGTGAATTGTTTTTCTCTGGCATCCATTACTAACGGCATTTCATTGCTATCCTTTTGGTATCCATCTTTCCCTTGAATTGTCAAGAGACATCACTATGTCATCCACACCCCTTACTCTCTTCACCTGGAACATTGTATTCAATTCCATTTATTTTCAAATATTCTGCTGCAGGTCTTTTTTTTTCTCTTTTTGTATATGGGACCCTCTCTCAAGCTTTTTATAGTGCCTTTTCAACAAAGGTACTGATTTTTGCAAATCGGGGAAGAAATTGCTTCTGCTTAGCAGTTGCTAAATCTGTTACTTTCCAGTACATTCAAATACACTCCACACTAAAATAAATATATGCAATTATAAAGTATTTACCTAAATGTCTCTTCCTTCAGATCAAACAATGATACTCCGGAGGTGATCATTTTACTGCATTGTCAATGCTCTGGCTTCATAACACAAGATGGGTGTATGACCATTAGATCTTCAAAAAAGGGTTGCAATTCTATAAATCAGTTACAAAGTTAAATTATTCCTAGATATGGAATTGGAACTGGATTAGGCCATTCAGAAACAGAAACCAGTCCACCTTCCAATTAAATTAAAACAAAAACCAAGAACTGTAGATGCTGGAAATCTGAAACTAAAACAAAGTACTGGAGGAACTCGGGAGCTCTGGCAGCATATGTGGAGAGTGAACAACATTAACTTCATTTCTCTGTCTGCAGGTTTTGCCAAATCTGCTGAGATTCTCCAGCACATCTTACCATTCAATTAGATTGCGGTGAATCTGCATTTCAGTTGCAGTTTGCTGGAAGATTGGATTCTTGGTGTAAACTAGATTACCGTACTTTCACAGCTGGAATTGTGGGCAAAATCTTGAAATAGTGATTTGAGGGTTGGCAAGGGGACATTGATAGTTTGTGGGAGAATGTATCACTGTTGATTTACTTGATCTGTTTACAGTGTGAGACTCTCTTCCTTCTTCTATTACAGGCAAAGGACAGCAATACACTGAAACCACTAATTTACCTGCTGTCTGCAGTGAAAGCGATAGGATGTAATGCATGCAGATCAGCCTCTAAGTATACCGTGATCTGCAAGTCTGGCCTAAGCTTGTATGAAGAACAGAAGAGCCCATACTAAAACAGTAATTAGACAATAGACAATAGGTGCAGGAGTAGGCCATTCGGCCCTCTGAGCCAGAACCATCATTCATTATGATCATGGCTGATCATCCACAATCAGTATCCTGTTCCTGCCTTATCCCCATAACCCTTGATTTCACTATCTTTAAAAACTCTATCCATCTCTTTCTTGAAAGTGTCCAGAGACTTGGCCTCCACTGCCTTCTGGGGCAGAGCATTCCTTATATCCACCACTCTCTGAGTGAAGAAGTTTCTCCTCAACTCTGTTCTAAATGGCCTACCCCTTATCTTTAAACTGTGTTTAAAATGTATTTTAGTGTTTGAAGAGGCTAATATTGGTGTTCCCAAACCTCCCATCAGTGTGTGGTCAATTTAAAACCAACAGCCAACTTTCATGGATTTAAATAGGCAAGGTTGTTGATTCATGCACACAGCTTGAAATGACTACCAATTCTCAATCACACATCACACAACCAAGAGAGATAGAAAGTACTCATCACTACCCATTAAAACCCCACAAGATAGTTAGCAGTTCACATGTCTTTAAGAACAAATGGAAAATACTGGGGTTACCTGTAACAAACCCAGACAATGCTGGAGAAACTCAGCAGGTCTGGCATCACCTATGCAGAGAGAAACAGGATTAACATTTAGAGACTGTTCAGAGACATGCCATACAACTCTCAAAATTTTAACTCTCTTTCTCTCTCTGTGAATGCTGCCAGACCTGTTGAGCTTTTCCATCATTTTCTAAGTTTGTTTCATGTATTTTTAAGAATCCAGTGAAGGAGAGGGCTTTCATTGCTCTGGAACTATGGTTCGGGTAACTTCAGATACTGAGCTCAGATTAAAATTAACTGCAGGGTTGCACTGAAATGAAGATTGTTTAATAGGTCATGCAAACAGGCACTGGTGACTACTGTAACCAGAAGACTAATTTCTTTACCTGTGAAGTTGGAGCTTGTCAAAAGCCTTTAGAAGGCTTCTTAAACCTCGCAATTATTGAAAGGCAAGATTGCACAATATTTCTCTGCACCTGTTGTATTCTTGATGCTGAGTTGCAGACATCCCAAGTCTTTCCTTGGTGTTTAAAAAGTAAGTCAGTATTTGAAAATAGGTTCAATCACATGATTACTGGTTATTGATAAGACCTAAGACCATAAGACATAGGAGCGGAAGTAAGACCATTCGGCCCATCAAGTCCACTCCGCCATTCAATCATGGCTGATGGGCATTTCAACTCCACTTACTCGCATTCTCCCCGTAGCCCTTAATTCCTTGTGACATCAAGAATTTATCAATTTCTGCCTTGAAGACATTTAGCATCCCAGCCTCCACTGTACTCTGTGGCAATGAATTCCACAGGCCCACTAACTGCTCCAGTGCCAGTATGTCCTTCCTGAGGTGTGGGGACCAAAACTGGACACAGTACTCCAAATGGGGCCTAACCAGAGCTTTATAAAGTCTCAGTAGCACAACAGTGCTTTTATATTCCAACCCTCTTGAGATAATTGACAACATTGCATTCGCTTTCTTAATCACGGACTCAACCCGCATGTTTACCTTTAGAGAATCCTCAACTAGCACTCCCAGATACACAATAGAAAGCAAAGAGGAAGAATTGGTTTCTGTTACATGCCCAAAGGCCAACAATATTCATTAGAGGGTAAATGATGGTCTTTCACATTTCACTTGTGGATATCTAGTCTGGATCACTGTCCCCTGTTACGCTGCAGCCCTCTAGTTACAGTGTCCAGGAATCTGCTGTCACTGTGTTTTGGAGTATGCTTTGACAATAACAGTGAGAACTTCCACAGAGGAGTGTTGTTTAGACATGTTCATTCAGGGGAAGCGATCAACACATATTAAGACTGAATTCAGAACTTTCCAGAAGCTTGATGGTCTATTTTGAAGTTTAAAAAAAGCCACATCATTCCTTGGTTTCTTAATGAATACAACGTTAAAAAATGTTGTAACATTTTCCTGCCTGTACTAGCATGAAACTGCATAAAGCAAACATGAAGATATTACCATTTCTTTTAAAAAGCATATTTCTTCAGAAGTCAAGGAATCAAGCAGGCACTTATGGTAGTTACTGGCACATTACACTGTTAAAAGTGACTTATATTATCATATGATTGAATAATGGTTTCTCCACAGCAGATACTTGAGATGTTTTCAGAGCTTTAATGCAATTGCTCCATAGAGAGAATAATAATGTTACAGAAACATGGAGTAAACTTTTTAACCAATGGTTAATTGCAGGAATTATTGCAGTTTGGGAACCCATTGACAGCTTCAATAGCCTTAACCAAGGCTCTTAAATTGAACCACAGCATTAGTTTCCAAGTAGACATGGATGAAAATGAATAGGTTAGTGTGTAGCAGCGTGCAAATCCTCCAAATCGGACCAACAGAATCCAAGACCGTAGGAAGGTGATGAAGTTACATTGCATAGCACATTGAGGTGCCAAACCCAACACTAGCTGAGGAATAGACAGCAAACGCTGGTGCTCTGTTGAGGTTCTTCCTGATACTTCTGTTCCTTTCAGTGTTGGGTGCTTCTTGAAGAACGAATCTTCCAGAGTCTTCAGACTGCCACGCATGCATCCCTTTGACCAGAGAATATCTCTTTCCTGCATTCTGCCATGTAGCTCACAGAAGACGTGCAGCCTTTTCCATTCTGCTGAGCAGACCGGTTGCAGCGTTTTCTCTCTCATTCTCCATTCAAAAACTCAGAATCAGAAGTCGCAGGACACTAGATTATAGTGCAACATGTTTATTTGGAATCACAAGCTTTCGGAGCAGTGTTCCTTCTTCAGGTAGCTTCACTTGGTGTCATGTAACTTCTGACCTTGTGCACCCCAGTCCAACACTGGCATCTCCACCTCAAAATCTCAGACTGAAAACCCATCTATAGTTTATCCAGCTATTCTTGCCTTTGGTTTCAGGCGTAAACATCTTGCATCCTTCAGCAGTAAATCTCAACCCAGACACTTCCCCCCACCACCTATTTCCATAGTAACTAAGCCACTGAAGCTTGTTGCCAGGCAGAATTTGAAGCCCTCTTCATTCCGCTATTCTTTCTTGAAATAACAACATCCCAAAGCATAATTATCATATAAGACCTCACTTTCATTATACTGTCCTCCAAAAACATGAAAGTTATTACTATGGTAACGCACTACCAACATATACCATTATAAATCCTAATGAAGTCACTTCCTTCATACAGTCCAAGTAATATCGTCTACCTCTTTTCTTACCTGTAGAATTCACTACTCGAGAATTTGGTGGATGCTGGGACATTGATTAAATTTTTAAATAGCAATGGGTTGAAGTGTAATGGATAGCAGGAAGGACCATAGAGTTGAGGCCAAGATGAGATCAGTCATGATTGTATCAAATGGTGGAGCAAGCTAAGGGGCTGAATTGCCTATTCCTGCTCCTACTTTTTACATTCTTATGTGATATTCTCCTGGAGATCACATTTCCTCATTAAGAGTCTGTCTTGGGACTACTAAGGCTTAACCCATCACAGCCAGTCTTGTATGTCAATTAAGATTTAAAGTTCAGTTTGTAGCAATATTTGGAATTCCAATTTTACACCGTAAGAAAGTTCATCTTATTACTGGTTGCTTCAAATGACAGTTTTTGTCATTTGTTTTAACAAATTTTCCTGAAGTCTGCTTTCAGGACCCTGTCAAAGGTACCATTTGATCGATCGAGTTAGCTCCACCATTCAATGAGATCATGGCTGACTTGATAATCCTCAACTCAACTTTCCTGCCTTTTTCCCATTATCCTTGATTCCCTCGCTGATTAAACATCTGTCTATCTCAGCTTTGGATATACTTTTAACAACTCGACGGTCCTCTGCAGTAAAAAACTTCCACAGACTGACCACGGTCAGAGAGAAAAAAATTCCTCAGCTAACCCCATTACAGAGTGCACCACCTCATCCTGGTATGCTGTGCTGTCCGCCTTTGGAGAAAGCAAAGTTGTGATGTGCTGGATGCTAAGGGATTGGGGGAATGGGAATATGTTTTCCAATGATAAGGATGAGGACATTGGGAAGGAATTGGGAAGAATTTATCTATGACAGAACTCAGCTACATTGGGTGCTACAAGACAGACAGGACGTGGTTAATGCCTGGTTCTAGTTGATCAGAGCCGGATGCAGCAGACAGTTATGAAATGTAATATAGCTTTTGGTCATCATACCAGATGTCGGGGTGAAATGTAGCCTTGATTAGTTTTGTTTGTGTTCACTTTTGATGACTGCAAATAAAATGTTCCTTTTAATGATTCTGAGCAGTATCTGTGTTTTCATTTCTACTATCTTTGTCACTTTAAACAGATTCCGTTCATTATCAGATCTTTCACCTCAGCAGTTTTGCCAACAGTAATCTGCTGCTGCTCACACATTTATGAGACAATTTGTAACCATCAACCATAATAGCAATTGTCCTTATCTAAGAAGCTTTATGGTGTTCTCGTTAGGACCTTTTTCCTAAAGGGACACCTTTTAGAATTATTCCATTAGCATTACTTCCCTGAGGCATTCAAAATCTGGTTCAATCTTGATCCCTTTATGACTTGTCAAGTATCATTTCCTTTTCTGTAGTAAATTCTTCAAAAATCTGGTCATGTTTCTTCCTCAGATTTCTAGACTTCTGTCTGCAAACTTCTAGCATAAACCTATAGGCATTGTGAATAGCATTCTCCAATGTGCCATAATCACTAGACTGTACAACTGAAGACACTGAAAATACTTCTAATGCTTTCTCCACAAATTGCTGCGCAATAAGACTGTCCAATGTTTCCTCAGCCATTGTAACTTCATAGCAATTCTCACAAATTGAGATAAAATGATATCTTTCTCTTTTCTTTAATTCCTTTTTCACTGAATTTAGATGAATCTTCATTGCCAAATCAGAACCTAGAGTTAAATCTGAAACATTGTACAGTTTCCTTGCATCTCCCATGGTGGCATTGCTGCCTCACAGCGCCAGATACCCACGTTCAATTCCTGCCTCAGGCGACTGACTGTGTGGAGTTTGTACACTCTCCCCGTGTCTGCATGGGTTTCCTCCGGGTGCTCTGGTTTCCTCCCATAGTCCGAAAATGTGCAGGTTAGGTGAATTTGCAATGCTAAATTGCCTGTAGTGTTAGGTGTAGGGGAATGGGTCTGGGTGGGTTGCGGGTCGGTGTGGACTTGTTGGGCCAAAGGGTCTGTTTCCACACTGTAAGTAATCTAATCTAGAAAAAATTGTCTCTGTTGATTAAAGTTTCCTTTCTAATTTGTCTTGTCTCTGTTTCTCTTTTTTTATGTCTCTGTCTCTCTTTGAAATGCAAGTATTTCCTATTCTTTTGCTACTTGGAATTCAGGTTTTAGCAACTTTCTTCTCTTTTGAATTTAAATTCTTAAACTCTTTTGTTCTCAAAATCAGCTTTCCTCTTTCCTCTTTCCTCTTCAGAATTCAGCCTATCTGATTGAAATTCTAGTTGTTTCATTTGTAATTGAATTCCAGCTACCTTGGGCTGTTTTGAATCGATTTTCAACTTCTCTGCTACCGCCTTCAAATTTGTTGACTATCAGAAAACAATCACAGACAGATTTATATTAGATTAGACTAGATTCCCTACAGTATGGAAACAGGTCCTTCAGCCCAACAAGTTCACAGCAACCCTCCGAAGAGTAACCCACCCAGATCCACTTCTCTACTCTATATTTACCCTGACTAATGCACTTAACACTATGAGCAATTCACCTGACCTGCACATTTTTTGGATTGTGGGATGAAACTGGAGCACCCTGAGGAAACCATGCAGACTCAGGGAAAATGTGCACACTCCACGCAGACAGTCGCCCTAGACAGGGATTGAACCCAGGTCCCTGGTGCAGTGAGCCAGCAGTGCCAACCACTGAGCCACCATGCCACCCATGTTTTCTTCAAAGAGACACATCAGTAATATACATAGCCACGCTAACCATTCAATAAGTAGAACAATAGCAACTGTGAAATCTTGAATTTTTAAACACTGGAAAATTCCAATGCACTCTCAATCTCAAGATTCATTTACTGACTTTTAAAAAAATGATCTCCATACAGATAGACAATTTTTAAAATAATATGTGAATTCCCATTGACCAGGGGTAAGATGACAAGATTTCAAACTTTAAGATTTTTACTGTAACTAGCAAACTAAAATCAACATCGACTAAACTTTACCGCATCAGCAATTAATACACTAAATAACAGAAAAGATGACCATTATGAATGTTTTAATGTGATTGATAGCCCTACACTATATACATATGTATTACAACAGCACTCCACAGGATTACAGTCTTTACAGGAAATACAGTCCATTGTCACTCAACTTCCAATGTTTTCAGGTCTTCCCTTTTCACTGAGCAGCAATGTCAAGAGACATTCAAAAGGCTCATCCCTGAGTTTTCAGAGAATTCCAACCACCAGCAGCAAGACCCACTGGGATAATTTCTCTTCCCTATTTTGCAGGGTGAATCTCCAGAGTCTTTCAATACATCTCTTTGCCCAGAGACTGTCCTCCAGCTTGTATTCTGCCTAGTGACTTACCAAGGACTCTCAGCCATCTCCACTCTGTTGATCACATCAGCTGAAGTCTTTTGTTGTCTCTCTCTGTCATGTCATCAGGCTGAATTCAAAGCGAACTGCATTAGCTGCATCCCTGCATTTGTCTTCAATTAAACAGACATTCCGAAACACAATCATCTTAAACAACTTTGCATTCATAACACAAATAAAGTGACTCAGATGATGAACTACATTTTCTACTTTGGGTAGTTAATAGTGGCACTCCTGAGGAGGGATCAGAAACAGCCCAAGACATACTTCTACTCAATCACAAGAATATGCATTTGTCCAAATCTCTGCACATATCCTATAGCTGTGCCCTCCCAAAATGGAGCTGTTATAACATAATGAACTAAAGTGCTGGACGTCGACAGCTAACCCATTAATATCTGACAGCAGAAAAGATAGACTCATTTTTCAAAAGTCAAATCTTGTTCAGACCTGGAAACTGGTAGGTGAGAAAGCCCCTTGGAAACTATTGAAGAATCAGGTGTGATGAGGGAGGCAGCTTGTTAATGAGCCAACTATCCAACAACACAGCTCTTGAGAAACCAACGAGACTAGATCATAGTCAGGAGTGTAGTGCTGGAAAAGCACAGCAGGTCAGGCAGCATTCTAGATCGTGCACAAAGAAAAGGTGTATGAAAAGACACAAAAAGCTGCCCAAAATATAGCCAAATGAGAGATACAAATAAGGAAGTTAAATTATAAAAGTACAAATATTGTAGCTGATGTGAAATAAGAAAAGTAGAGTCTTCTGGAAGCACACAGCAGATCCACCAAAATCAAAACAAGGATAAGCTCAGGCCCCTCATGGACTTTCCTTTCACCTCCATTTTCCTAAACAACCATTCTCCCAAAAGGCTGACTTCATCTTGTTCTTCACACAGCACAAGCGCCTATAATTGTAGTAGTCCACACATCATTCTCGTCTTTCAATAAACAGTAGCAATTTGCATCATCCCTTCAATCTAATATACTACCATGTCTGATCTTAGTACAGCCTCCTCAACATGACCCATGCCCAATCCCTCAACCCTTTCTGATTTTATGTCATCCTATACAGCAGCTGTCTTATCTACCAGTTCTGAGAAAGTGTTGATAATTAAAACTTGTAATGGGTCTTTTCAGGTGCTTTGAGTCCTCTATTTCAGACTTGAGGCATTTACAGTCCTGCTTTCTTGAACCCAAATTCACAGCTTGAACCTCTTCTTTCTCAGGAAGGCATCGAACTGAGAGGCCTCATAAGAAAACAACAGGAGAACTGGGAAATTAAGGATGGGAATTCTTTTTCTTATAGTTCATAAATCATCTTGAACCCTAGACACAAACAGCATTTAATCTGAAATTCGTTTGCCACACTTAATAGTTCCAGTCCCAGGCGACTTGCTCGCACACTTGTTAATGGAAGAGTAGGCACCTCAAGGGAAGAATTAAAACTGGATCAAAATGCATCAATCTGTACACTTTTTTTATTTCAATGGCTAGAAGTTGAAATAAAAAAATTCAAATTCAAAGTAGTCGTATAGTGAAGTGCTGCCTTGGGGCCTTTCCTGAAAGTTCGAAGCCTTGGTATAATAAAAAAAACTGTCAGTGCCTCAGTGTGGTTCACAGATGCTTTTTTTCAATATAGTGAATGGATGGTTGTTGATAACATTAGACAATGAATTAAACCATCATACCTTGTGTTTATAACCTTAGTAAACATGGAAGTCAGTATATAACACAGCAAACGAGGCTTTTCTGGCACAGTGGTAATATCCCTAGTTCATGTGTCATATCACGTCCAAATAGATTGATTAAAAATCATTTTTACAACTCATAGCATCAAATCAATAGGATTTTTAAATGTTAACTTTGAAATAATACAGAAAATGATGGTAACACTCATCAGAGTAGATGATATCGATGCAAGCTAAAGTAAATTGGATATAAAATGTAAGTAAATTGTTGGTAGGGAAATGGTTTTATGTTTTTTAGTGAATATGCTATTAAAATTTTCAGTCATTCTTTCACTAGCTGCATGATATTTAATTAGACACAATGAGCCACTGGGTCATGAACTTCACCGAATCACACCATTGTCATGGAGCAGAAAATGACCATTCAGCTTATGGAGGATTAAAACTTGAGATATTATTCTTTTAAGTTGCTCATTGAAAATTTAAATATCTTTAAAAAGTTGTCCACCTGTATGTGGATCATGTAAAAAAACAGGATATGAATCCAGAAGTTGGGAATGAGTGAGCTGGAATTTTCTCTCTGATCACTTTAACTTGGCGCCGATGTCCTGCCTTTTCCCTTTAACCCAGTTCTTTTTAAATAATCATCCAATGCTTTGTTAAATGCTTCAAGTGAAGCTGCCTCCAGCATATTTCCAGGCAATGCATTCCAGACCCTAACTACACACTGGGTGAACATGGTTGCTCTCACGTTGCATTTGCTTCTTTTACAAAACTCTTCAAAATCGTGCCTTTTGGTTCTCAAATAATTGTATGAGTGGGAATTGTTTCTCCCTACCCACACTGTCCTGATCCTTCATGATTTTGAAAACTTCTATCGATTCTGTTCTTAGCGTTCTGCTCTGTAAGGAAACCTATTCCGACTTTTCCGTTCTTTCCTCGTAACTGAGATGTCTTATTGCTGGAACGATTCTCATACACATCTTCTGCATTCTCATCAGACGCAATCTTCCTATAGTATGCCATCCAGAACTCTGCACAGTGCTCCACTTGAGGTCTGGACAGTGCCTTTTATAAATTCATCATAACCTCCCCGTTTTTATAATGTAGACCCTGATTTATGAAACTCAGAATACTGTATGCTTATTAACAATTCTCTTTACATGTCCTGGCATATGTATGCATATACTCAGGTCTCTCTGCTCCGAAACACTATTTAGAGTTGTACCCATAGTTCTATCACTCTATTCTGCAATTTCTTAGAATGCACAACATTTTTATTTTAAATTATCAATCTCCTTTAAAATTCTATTATACTTTTTAAAAATGTATTCATTTGAGATGGACAGAATTTTTCTTCCATAACGGACATTAGTAAATCAGTTCTTCACTCCAATCATCAATGGTTACAATGGTGCAATCTTGGTAAATGGGAGGATATCTATAATGCTAGGAATAGCAGTAACATGGACTATTATTTAAATAGTGGAAAACCACAACATGCTGCCATGCAGAGGGACATGGTTGTCCTTGTGGAGGAATTACAAAATGTTGGTTTGCAGGTGCAGCAGGTAATTAAGAAGGCAATGGAATATTGTCCTGCATTTCTAAAGGGGTGGTGTTATGCTGTTATAGCATGTACAGGGTGCTGGTGAGGCTATGCCTGAAGCAATTTCTACAGTTTTGGTCTCCTTACTTGAGAAAGGATGTACTGGCACTGGAGGGGATGGAGAGGAGTTCATTAGGTTGATTCTGGAGTTGAGAGGGTTGGCCTATGAGGAGAGATTAAGTAGACTGGAAATATACTCATTGGAATTTAGAAGAACGATTGATGGAATCTTATAGAAACATATAAAATTATGAAGGGAATCGATAAGGTAGAAGCAGGAAAGTTTATTTCACTGGCAGGTGAAATTAGAACTAGAGGGCACAGCCTCAAAATAAGGGGGAGCAGATTTCGGACTGAAATTCGGAGGAAGTTCTTCACCCAGAGGGTTATGAATCTGTGTATCCAGTTGAGGCTACCTCACTGAATGTTTTCTAAGGCAAAGAATTTTGAGCAGTAAAGGAATTAAGGGTCATGGTGACCAGGCCAGTGAGTGGAGCTGAGTCCACAAAAAGATCAGCCACTATCTTATTGAATGGCAGAGCAGGCTCAAGGGGTCAGATGGCCTGCTCCTGCTCCTAGTTCTAATGGTTGCCATTAGGCTAGCCATCTCCTTTTATAGTAAATTAAAATTTCACCATCTGTTGTGATTGGATTTGAACCCCTGTCATCAGAACATTAGCCTGGAGTCTGGAGTAGTGGCAGGGAATTCCATAGGTTCACAACCCTGTTGGGTGACAAAGTTCCACCTCAAATCAGTTCAGTGACATTATAATTATGCGATCACTTCCCTCTTTCTTTGTCATTCTGTATTTGTCTGACTATCTCTAATAGTTTATTTTTAATTCACTCATGACATGTGGGCATTTATTGCCCATCCCTAGTTGCCCTTCTTAAACTGCTGTTGCCCATTTGGTGTAGGCACACTTACAGTGCTGGTAGGGATGGAGTTGCAGGCTTCAGGCCAAGTGGTGCGTGGCTTGAAGAGGAATTGCAGGTTGTGGTTTTCCCATGTATCTGCTGCCCTTGTCTTTCCATATGATTGTGGTCATGAGTTTGTATACACCAACTGTATAGCACAGAAAGGCAGCACAGTAGCTCAGTGATTGGCACTGCTGCCTCTCAATGCCATAGACCCGGGTTTGATTCCAACCTTGGGTGATTGTCAGTGTGGAGTTCGTACGTTCTCCCTGTGTCTACGTGGGTTTCCTCCCACAGTCCAAAGATGTGCAGGCTCGGTGGATTGGTAAATTGCCCTGTGATGCGGAGTGATGTACATTCTAGGTGGGTTAGCCATGATAAATGGGGTTATGTGGATGGGTGGGATGCTCTTCAGAGCATCAGTGCAGCCTTGGACTGAATGGTCTCTTTCTACACTGTAGGCATTCTGTGATTCTACAAAGAGATCGTTTGACCATTGGTACTTGCACTGAGTTTTTTGAAAGAGCTGTTGTATAGTCCCACATTGCTAAGTTTGTCAGGCACAAACTCTATAATTCCTGCTCTTCATGCACCCGCCCAAGTCCCTTTATAAATTATGTATGAAATCAGCTTCTGCCAATTTTTCAGGTGCAGCCTTCCAGATTGTGACAAACCTGTCTGGAAAATGATTCTCTTTATTTCACCTTTAGATCATTTTGCAAATAATTTTAAATCTATGACCCCTCATTATTGACCCATTCACTCACAGGAATAATATTTCTGGGTCTAGTCCATCAAGAGCACTTATTATCTTGAAAACTTCTATTAATATTGGTGCATTTAAAAGATGTGATTATAAGTGCTGACAAGATCATCCGTTTTGATAATGAATAGAAAGGAAAGGTATTTAAAATGGTATGGAATTTTATGTATATGGGATTAAAGGTTAAAGTGTTATTGGATAAACTTAAATTGAGATGACTCTAGGTGGTGCTCAGATTGAAATTTAACTGACTGGAAATGATGTTATTCATTGCCTTTGGTTTTCATGAGCACTTTATTTAGCTGGTTATTTTTGCACTGGTTTTAGCATTGGGGGAAATGCAGCTCAGACACAGAGGGCTGTAAGCTTAGCAATGAGGAAGGGAGAGTAGCTGAGATCAGGAAAGCAATCGATCCCAGTGATAATTGTCTTCCTTCCTGGGCCTCACAGGCTCTTCCGCAGGTGGTACTCTTCCAGAGCCTTGAGATCTCTGCTGTAGATAGTCCACATCTCAGAGCCATATAGGAAAACAGGAATCACCAAAGTTCTGTATACTATAAGCTTAGGTTCGGATCTGCAGTTGTTGTCCATTTTCCTCAGACAGCTGAAGCTTGCTGGATCTCATCAACAATACCTGCTTTGGTCCACAGGACATTCCTGAGGTATTGGAAGTGGCCAACATTCTTTAAGGCTTCCCCATCGACTTTGATGATTATGGGTTCGCTCCACAATGCCAGACCAGATTGGTGGAGGATGTTCAGGGTGAGAGCAGTGCTCTCCTATGCCACCATAAATGTGCTGACGATGGTCTGGATGACCCAAGTGTAGCAAAGTCTATGGAAGTCACATTGGACTCACCCTCAGAGAGGAAAAGAGTCAATCTCTCTACAATGGATTGCAAATGATGATGATGATAATGTTGGGTGGTAGAGATTCTCAGTGTTGAAAACAGGAAAGAGAATGGAAAACCATACATTGAAGCAGAAGAGGAGGATTCAACTTCTTAGGAACAGTAGAGAGACATAGAGTTAGAAAGGGAAGAAACAGATAATCCCAATTGAAATTTTGACAGAAAAGATTTCTACAGGTGAGAGAGATGGGGTAATGGTGTTTTTAGCAGAGGTTTCTGAATCACAAAATTATGTAATCAATTCAAAATCAGCACACTGAAGGTTTTTGTTTCCATAAGAAAACCAGAAAATGTTGGAGAAACTCAATAGGTCTGGTAGCATCGCTGGAGAGAAAAGCAGAGAATCCAGTAACCCTTTATCACAACTGAAAACAGCTGTGAAAGGCTGATGGCAAGGGATGGGAGTAGAGTTTGGGGGAAGACTGAATGGAGTAGACTGCATGGAGGTAGTGCTGAGAAAGAGAAAGAAGGAGAGGCAGCCAGAGGAATTGCTGTTGATAAGCTGAGAAGGAGATAAATGTGGAGTTGAGTGTTAATGATTTGTTTTAGTAGTTTTTCCTTGCTGTAAGTGAGAAGCTAGATTCATTTTAAGGATTTATATGAAGGTAGATTAAAAGGATGATGGCAAGTGCACTTTTGCCATTTTCATTTCCCCCTGCAAAAGATTGAGGAAGGTGGCAGTGGGGGTGGGAATGGTGAGTCTGTGATGCTATCTTCTTCTGTCTTAACAACTTTGGGCAAGTACATGAACAGGAAAGGTTTAGAGAGATATGGACCAAATGCAGGCATATGGGGCTAGTTTAGTTTGGGAAACTTGGTCAGCATTGGGGAGCTGGACCAAAGTGCCTGTTTTCCTGCTGTACAACTCTGTGAGTCTATAGCTGGAAATGCTTTTTGCAGTGCAAATAGGGAGAAAGAGAAAGTAATTGCACTAAAGAGAAAATTCAACAGTTGGGACAGACACTACAAGATACAAGATCTGTGCTATTTAGCCCTGCTGAATGCATCATTTGCTTGGAATGAATATATCTGCATCAGGAGAACGACATGTTCATTTAATATGTTTAAAGTCTGCTTAATTTCTAAAACAAAAACCAATCTGTAGTATTTCCAGCTCACTTCATTTAATCCCTCACCCTGCAGCTGAATTCTATTAAGTTGCTCAAGAAATTATTGAAATGTGAATAAACTGAAGGAAATAAATGAAGAAAAGTTTCTCCCTGGATCAGAAATTTTACATATTTGCACAATAATCATTTGAAGTTGATGCCTGTTTGAAGTGATAATAAGGAAAATGGGTTTGCATTGATAATCATTGAAGTTCAAAAGCCCAAATTCGCAGCCAGCCAACAACTGTAGTTAAATGAGAAAAAGGAGCAGGATTTTGGCAATCTATTCAGTTCTTCAACCCTGTTTCACCACCATTCAACAAGTTCATGATCTGATTGTAGCCTTTACTCAAACTTCCTGCCTTATCTACCATAATGGGGAGAAAGTGAGGACTGCAGATGCTGGAGATCAGAGCTGAAAATGTGTTGCTGGAAAAGCGCAGCAGGCCAGGCAGCATCCAAGGAGCAGGAGAATCGATGTTTCGGGCATGAGCCCTTCTTTGGGCTCATGCCCAAAACGTCAATTCTCCTGCTCCTTGGATGCTGTCTGACCTGCTGCGCTTATCTACCATAACCCCTGACTCGTTAATCTATTAAAAATCAATTTCAGCCTTGAATATATTCAATGATCCAGCCTCCAGTGCTCACCAAGGAAGGCATGTTGAATGACTGACAATCCTTAAAAAGAAGTTCCTCCTTGACTCAGTCTTCCCTTCATTTTTAAAAACTGTACTCCCTAGTTCTCGATTCCACCTCCATACCAGAAGAATTGTCCTCTCAGCATCTACATTGTCAAGTTCAACCTGCTCAGCTTTATTCATATGTCAACCCTTCGATTAGCCTAGCAGACCTTGTCTGGACTATTTCCAAGCAAGTATATCTCTTTTTAAGTAAGACTGTGCAAAACTTTGCACAGTACTCCAGGTGCAGTCTCATCAATTTCCTGTATAATCGTATTAAAGTTTCTGTACTTTTATACTCTTTGCAATAGAGGCCAACATTTCACTTGTCTTCCTAATTACTTCCTGTGTAAAAAAAGTGACGACTGGAGATCCTGGAGAACAGAGTTGAAAAGTGTGGCGCTGGAAAGGCCCAGCAGGGCAGGCACCAGCTGAGCAGCAGGAGAGTCGACGTTTCGGGCATAAGCCATCCCAGATGAAGGGTTTTTGCCTGAGATGTCGACTCTCCTGCTCCTTGAATGCTGCCTTACCTGCTGTGCTTTTCCAATGGCACACTTTTCCACTAATTACTTCCTGTACCTACGTTTTTTTTTTGTGATTCAGGTACAACAACACTTCTTTCTCTGCACTGTGGCATTCTTTAATCGCTGTCAATTTAAGTAATATGCTGCTCTTTTATTCTTCTAGTCATGTGGACAACCTCATATTTTCCTACATAATGCTCCATCTGAGAAACCGTTGCCAAATCACTTAAGCTGCCTGTGCGCCTTTGAGATTCTTTGTGTCTGCTTCACAACTTGCTTTCCCACATACCTCTGGATCATCAGTAAATGTGGCTACAACATAGATGGTCACTTCATCCAAGTCATCAAGACAGTTAAAACGTAGGTGATAACTATCCCAGAACATTACAGTTATGGCACAACCAACACACAAACGTAGTGTGGCATCACCTGCTAGTTAAGGTGATGAATCTGACATGGGGTGACGAAGATATTGTGTGAGAACTTGGTTACATACATTAGCATCATTTTTTTTGGGCAACACAATTGTCCACTGAAGTCTAAAATGGCATTTGCTATGCCTGCATACGTCTGGCATGAATATGGTGGGTCTCCAGTTCCATGCAGAATAGCCAAGACTTGGCATTAGTCAGCATGTAATGCTTATTGGACACTCTGCATGATCATCTGACCTGTATTGAAGCAAATAAGGAAGTTGGGAAACATATAAAGGAGAGTTTGCAGTGATAGTCTAATCTGTGAAAGCGTGAACAACCACAATATGCTGCAATGTTTTATTAATGTTCTACAGGCCATCAATCTCCTGTTCCTGGACTCTAGTCCAAAGCTGTTGAGAGAATTGCATAATGTAAAGTTATTCTTTCACCCGGTAGAGTCTGTCACTTCCAATGGCATGAGAAGTAGCTGGGCTGTCAGTCATTTCCAGTGTTCAAGATTGAGCAACACAGTTGTTTTGTTTTCTGTCTCACTGGGTAGTTATAATTCTGCCTATTCTGTGATCCCCTCAAAACATTTCTAAAGCCTTTGTTCAGTTCAATTTTGTCATTGAACCTTTTGGTGAAAGTTGAAGGTGTGAGCTTAAAAGCTGTGGGTAGTTTAAACGTTAACCAGTGTTAAGAAGTGTGTGTATCCCATTTAAATAAATTCCACTATAACCACTAACAACCTTTGCATTATTGTAATGCAGACAGCCACAAATACTTTGTTCTCTGTCAGTCAGCAGATGCAAGGAAAATGTAAAACCACAAAATAGCTACTGGTTCCAAATTGTAAATGTATATTAATACTGGAGCTCAGACAGCAATGGCGAATTGCTTCTGTCTGGTTTTTCAGGTGGTAAAGTAGGACATGAAAGTTGAAATCAGATGTAATGGCAAAAACATGCACAGTACTTTCAGCAATCTTGACTTGAGCATTTTGTATTAACAATTCTGCAGCTGTATTTCAAATCCAAGACATAACAGCTACAGAGAATATGTGTCAAAGCTTACCATAGTGCTGTTCCTGCTGGTGGAGTCCTTACACTGACAGTGGGAGCACCTGGAATTGTGTGATGAATATGAACATTCTAATGCAGAGTTATCCATCATTGATTTAATTTGTTGGAGTTTCAGCTTTATGGGGAAACACTCAGTTGACCTTTAGCATCTAGACAATTCATGCAGGTCTTCTGTGCTCTCAGCAAACACATGATTTCTGATTGAAAGTATCTGCAGCTGCATTTTTTTAAAAAAGTCATTGAATACACAAGAGAGAACAGTAGATGGATAGAGTCATGTAACTTTCTGACATGGATATCTGTACCAACACCAGGTAATTACAGTTTCACATCAAAAATACTTCATTCTCACAGATTAATTTCTCTTCTAAATGAATGGAAATAACATTCATTTACTTTTCTCTTTTGGACTCTGAAGCTATTAAACATCAAGAAGGTGACAATTACATTACATGGTCACACCAATATTTACTGCTAAGCTAATACAGCAACACAAGAAGCCTTTCCAATTCAACTTGACAACTGACTTTGTAAGAATGTAAGAAGAGGGCATCAGAGGTACAATTAGTAAGTTTGCAGATGATACCAAAATTGGAGGTGTAGTGGACAGCGAAAAGGGTTACCTCAGATTAAAACAGGATCTGGACCAGATGGGCCAATGGCTGAGAAGTGGCAGATGGAGTTTAATTCAGACAAATGCAAGGTACTGCATTTTGGGAAAGCAAATCTTAGCAGGACTTATACACTTAATGGTAAGGTCCTAGGGAGTGTTGCTGAACAAAAAGACCTTGGGATGTAGGTTCATAGCTCCTTGAAAGTGGAGTCGCAGGTAGATAGGATAGTGAAGAAAGTGTTTGGTATGCTTTCCTTTATTGGTCAGAGTATTGAGTACAGGAGTTGGGAGGTCATGTTGCGGCTGTACAGGACATTGGTTAGGCCACTGTTGGAATATTGCGTGCAATTCTGGTCTCCTTCCTATTGAAAAGATGTTGTGAAACTTGAAAGGGTTCAGAAAAGATTTACAAGGATGTTGCCAGGGTTGGACAATTTGAGCTATAGGGAGAGGCTGAACAGGCTGGGGCTGTTTTCCCTGGAGCATCGGAGGCTGAGGGGTGACTTTATAGAGGTTTACAAAATTATGAGGGTCATGGATAGGATAAATAGACAAAGTCTTTTCCCTGGGATCAGGGAGTCCAGAACTAGAGGGCATAGGTTTAGGATGAGAGGGGAAAGATATAAAAGAGACCTAAGGGCAACGTTTTCATGCAAAGGATGGTACGTGTATGGAATGAGCTGCCAGAGGATGTGGTGGAGGCTGATACAATTACAACATTTAAGAGGCATTTGGATGGGTATATGAATAGGAAGGGTTTGGAGGGATATGGAACGGGTGCTGGCAGGTAGGATTAGATTGGGTTGGGATATCTGGTCAGCGTGAACAGGTTGGACCGAAGGGTCTGTTTCCATGCTGTACATCTCTATGACTCTATGACTGTACTTACTTGCATCTCTCTGGCAGTTGTTAAAAGGAGGAGAACATGCCCCTATCTACATCAGCAGAACAGAGGCTGAGAGTGTCAAGTTCCTCGGAATGACTGCATTCAACAGCCTGTCCTGAACTTCCCACATTGATGTGATGGTCAAGATGGCACAACAACGCCTCATCTTCCTCAGATGGCTTAGGAAATTCAGCATGTCCACAAGGATACTCACCAACTTTTACAGATGCACCACAGAAAGCATACTGTTCAGATGCATAACAGCCTGGTACAGCAATCTCTCTGCCCAGGACCATAAGAAACTATAGAAACTACAGAAGGTAGTGTGCGCAGCCCAGACCATCATGGAAGCCAACCTCCCATCCATGGAATCCAATTATACTTCTCATTGCCACGGAAAAGCTGTCAACATTATCAAAGACCCCTCCCACCCTGGTAATGCTTTCCTACAACCTCTTCCATCAGGCAGACAATACAGAAGCTTGAACACACGCACCAGTAGGTTCAAGAATAGCTTCTTCCTTGCCATTATAGACTGATGAAGAGACTCTTTAACTTCAAATAATTTTGATTTTGTTAATGTTGACCTTGCGTCACATGCATCCTGTGTGGTGTAACCTGTGTGCCTCACTCTGTTCAAGTCTTTTCTCACCCTATGATCTGTATGTCCTTGCTTACTATGATCTGCGTGTACTGCTCACAAACAAAGCTTTTCACTGTACTTCGGTACACATGACAATAAATCAAATCAGATCAAATCATGCATAAACCTTATGGGGTTTTATTTGGTCAATGTAGAAACTGACTAAAATTGTCAGCATTTTAAGCCAGCCCCTAAACATGATTGCCAGCTGTGATTAGAGCCTTCCTGGAGGTTTACTAACATGACATTCTGAGCATGTGATAAGTAGTTGTGTAATTCCGGATCATGTGACATCTAGTCTTATGGCGTTAAACTGCAACAGGAAATTTCAAGTGTGATCTGATAGGCCGCTGGGCAGTGCTTGAAGGAGGAATCCCAATTCGGGAAAGTTCCCCGATTTTTCAGGGGATGTTTAAGAACTCCAGCCTTTACACCCCATCAAAAATTGAAATTGTCTTGTTTTTTTCTAACTATCGGAAAGATGTTGTGAAACTTGAAAGGGTTCAGAAAAGATTTACAAGGATGTTGCCAGGGTTGGAGGATTTGAGGGAGAGGCTGAACAAGCTGGAGCTGTTTCCCTTGGAGCGTCAGATACTGAGGGGTGACCTTACAGAAGGTTTACAAAATCATGAGGGGCACGGATAGGATGAATAGACCAAGTCTTTTCCCTGAGGTCGGGGAGTCCAGAACTAGAGGGCGTAGGTTTGGGGTGAGAGGGGAAAGATATAAAAGAGACCTAAAAAAAGGAAAGGTTTGGAGGGATATGGGCCGGGTGCTGGCACGTGGGACTAGATTGAGTTGGGATATCTGGTCGGCATGGACGGATTGGACCGAAGGGTCTGTTTCCATGCGGTACATCTCTATGACTCTATCTATGACTCTACTTGCAGTAAAACTGCTGACTTCTGAAAATTAAACTGGCCTTCAACACTTTGCAACCTTCAGTATTGTGCTCAGTTGACCTCCATTCTACCTTCCCATTTGTTAATAGTACCATGCCTGGGTTTCTTGATTGTTCCACTGATAGCAATCCATTCAAACTTGTTGTTACAATTAAATCTTGGACCTGATGTTTAGACGCTTCTACATGGGTGGCATGGTGGCACAGTGGTTAGCACTGCTGCCTCACAGCGCCAGAGACCCGGGTTCAATTCCTGCCTCAGGTGACTCTCTGTGTGGAGTTTGCTCCGGTTTCCTCCCACAATCAGGTTAGGTGAATTTGCCATGCTAAGTTGCGCGTATTGTTAGGGGAATGGGTCTGGGTGGGTTGCGGGTCGGTGTGGACTTGTTGGGCCGAAGAGCCTGTTTCCACACTGGAAGTAATCTAATCTAAATGACTGATGAAAAAGCAATTACAGGCATTGATGCATCTTTTTTTTCCATTGTTTGGGCATTCAAACATTTCATCTTGTATTAATCAGCACCAACTCTCAAAAAAGCAAGAACAACTAAAGTCTCGGTAATTTAGTAACTGAATCATGTGATTCATTGCCAGTGGTGATATAAATATTTGAACATTCAGTGGGAGTTGGGGAACATTCCCAGCTCATCCTGCCTGCCTGAATGTCTGCAATGTGTCCTGGGATTTACATTGCATGGAGTGAGAACAGGCTAAATTTGGCCAGACAGCTTGGCAAAAAGATTGGAGGCAGCCCTAGGCTGTCAGGGACTGATGCCTGCTGTTAGAAAGGCTGGATCAGTGCTGAGGAACTTGGTCTCAGCTAAAATAAAAATAATACAACCCTTGCCCCCTCACCACTGACATTCCCATGCTCCATCCTTTTCATCTCATACCCCTCCACCCACCACCCAGGAGCCGTCACACTTTCCAAATGAGCTATGGCACTTGTATGCCCATTCAACCATTATACAGTTTTTATTCAACCTGTGAATCCCATAGTCATAATAGTGTATATTAAAAAGCTTTTCTTGCTTCAAGTGTACAGAAGTTTGTTAGACAGCTCCTGGAGTACAATGTGCAGTTTGGTCTCCTCATCTTAGGAAAGATATTATTGCTACAGAGGGTGTGAAGTGAAGGGTCACCAGATTTTTTCCCAGGATAGCAAGACTGTCCTATGGAAAGAGATTGGACAAGCTGGATCTGTATTCTCTAGATTTCAAAGAATGATAGGTGATCAAGTTGAAACTTACAAAATACTTAAAGAATTAGGGTAGGTGCAGGCAAGATCTTCCTTGTTTGGGATGTCTAGAACCAGGGGTCACATATTAAAAATAAGAGGAATGCCATTTAGTTCTGAGACAAAATCTTTTTTTACTCATAGGGTTGTGAACGCATCAAGTCTGGCAACATCTATGGAGAGGGAAGTGGAGTTAATGTTTTGAGTTCATTTTGACTCTTCTATAGAAGATTCAGAAGAAGAGTCATATTTGAAGTAGAGAAGGAAATAAAACAACAGCCTTGATCACTCTTGAACACTGGAAATGACTGACAGCCCAGCTACTTCTCATGCCATTGGAGGCTACAGACTCTAACAGGTGAAAGAATGAGACAATGATCATCATTCATAAGTTTATACTTACTTTTTAAAGAAAACTCCTTCTAGTACCGGCTAATAGAAATATCAATCATCCAAATCTTTCAAAGAATCAGTGTGAGAAATTGCAATAACTCGAGAACCACTTTACTTTGTGTAAATAAATATTGTGCAGTTGAGAAAAGCGAGGAAAACGTCAAAGCTGTATATCAATGTTTTTCCTGGAATTTAGCTTTTCAATAATCTAAAGGCTATTTGACCTTTTGCCCAAACCTCACCATGCATACTTGGAATAGATTAATGTCAAGAATAATAGAATAGAAGCCTGCATTACAATATATCTAATAGAACAGTCATGCAGGCAACGCGATGGCTCAATAGTTAGCAGGGACCCAGGTTCGAATCCAGCCTTGGGCGATTGTCTATGTGGAGTTTGCACATTGTCCCCTTGTCTGCGTGGGTTTCTTCCAGGTACTCCAGTTTCCTCCCACAGTCCAAAGGTGGGCAGGTTTGGTGAATTGGCCATGCTAAATTGTCCATAGTGCTCAGGGATGTGTAGGTTAAGTCAGGGGTAAATGTAGAGAAATAGGGTAGGGGAATGGGTCTGGCTGGGTTACTGTTCAGACTTGTTGGGCCAAATGGTCTGTTTTCACACTGTAGGGATTCTATGAACATTCTCTGAACAACGATACAAAAAGCTAAATATGTCTGAAACACCTAAACAGCAAGTAAGGATCACATCAAAGGATAATGAAACATTGTAGACAATAGACAATAGACAATAGACAATAGATGCAGGAGTAGGCCATTCTGCCCTTCGAGCCTGCACCGCCATTCAATATGATCATGGCTGATCATTCCTAATTAGTATCCTGTTCCAGCCTTATCTCCATACCCCTTGACTCCACTATCTTTAAGAGCTCTATCCAATTCTTTCTTAAAAGAATCCAGAGACTGGGCCTCCACTGCCCTCTGGGGCAGAGCATTCCACACAGCCACCACTCTCTGTGTGAAGTAGTTTCTCCTCATCTCTGTCCTAAATGGTCTACCCCGTATTTTTAAGTTGTGTCCTCTGGTTCGGCACTCCCCCATCAACGGAAATATGTTCCCTCCTGCCAGAGTGTCCAGTCCTTTCATAAGCCTATACGTTTCAAATAAAATTATATAGTAATAATCATAACAGTAAGAGTCCTATTAGGGGAAGATAAACAAGTATGGACCTTATCAGGAAAAAAATGAGGTTCGATTTTCACAAAGTCAGTCTGTCATTATGAAAAGAATTTTGGGGAAAAGAGAATTGGCTTTAACGCAATTGAAGAATTTAGACCGTTATTTGTAGAATGCGAACGTTCCCTGCTAGTATTGGCTATAATGCAATTCCGGCCCCATTAGTTTAAGTGGTGTGGCTATTGCATGATTTTCATATAACACGAGATTGCGCGAGAACCGAACCATCGCGTGATATCAGAGCAGAATGTAGAGAGGAGAAATGTGTACGTCATTTCTCTCTGCACAGATGCTGCCAGACCCGTTGAGTATTTCCAGCATATCCTATTTTAATTTACCCCATTCCCTTTGTTATTAAGAATCCATCAATCTCTGGCTTGAATATACCCATTAGTTTAGCATTCACAACATTTTGAAGAAGAGAATCCCAAAGATTTACAGTGAAGACACATCTCATCTCAGCCCTAAATCGCCAATATCTTGTTTTGAGACAATGAGTAGTTGTAGACTCTGAAGGCAAAGCAAACACTCCTGCAGCATTGGCAGATGGAGGAACAAAATCCTCATAACTCCCAACACTACCAAGTTCAAGGATAGACTGAGTACACAACAAATCGCATAACACACAGATTTTGTATAACAATTCAAAAGCAGAAGCAATATTGAATGAATTTAGCCTGAGGTAAGTAATTGGTCTCTCTTAGTTAATGCTTCATAATCACTATTCAATGACTAGCAAGATGGTGTTACGATCTGGATGTTGTTAGGTCCACTTGAAACAACATCTTGCTTTTATATAGTACTTTTAATGCAATAAGATGCCCTCAAGACACATCACAGACAAATCAAGAAATTAATGAAATGATTCATCCAAAGCCCCATGTGCTGTCCCTGAAGTGATGTCAGGAACATAGCAACATCTTTGCTGGACTTGACATCATTTCCAAGATGGGGAGAATCTCATATAGATTGGAAATCAATGAACCCCTCATTGCTCCCTAAAAGAGCAATGAAGTCTACGTGAGCATGATATTGTGATCATTATAGCACTGCTTAGCAACCAAAAGGCCATGTGTTTAGATTGAATGAAGTAAATTTGGTAATCTCTGGACTGACACCAAAAGTAAATAATCCTCATGTCAAGTTGTTGTAAACAGATTTGATTCACTAATCACTGGACTCAAAGTGGTAGTGGATTTTCTCTCTCCACAGATGCTGCCAGACCTGGTGAGTTTCCCCAGTCCTTTCTGTTTTGGATTCATTAATTTCTAGGGAATGGAAATGAATGATGTTAATAGCCTATTAATCATTATTTTTAATCATCTGTTCAGACGTTATGAAGCAGGTAGAATTTGAATCGACACTGTCTAGCCCAGAGGTAGGGACAATACCACTGTGCCACAAGGCCCCAGTAATATTGTTAAGGTGATGAGTAAATATGTGTTGGATGTTAATTACTTCAGTGCATTGAGCATATATTTAGTTAATTTGTTACAGTGTCCCGACCTCTAGACCCCAGGAGTTCCAGGTCCAACTTTCATCTGCTCCGGAAGTGTATAATAATATCTGAGCAGGTTGATTAGAATATCTGAAAGAGTATAGGGGCCCTTTTGGAGAAAGTGTATTGTCCCTACCTCTGGGCCAAGAGGTCCAGGTTCAACCCCTACCTGCTCCAGAGGTCATAGAGTCAGAGAATCATACAGCACAGAAACAGACACTTTGGTCTAACCAGTCCATGCTGAACATAATCCTAAACTAAACTAATCCCACCGACCTGCTCCTGGCCCATATCCCTCCAAATCTTTCATGTATTTATCCAAATGTCTTTTAAATGTTGTAATTGTACCTCCATCCAGCACTTCGTCAGGAAGTTCATTCCATACGCAAACCACCTCTATGTAAAAAAATTGCCTCACATGTCTTTTAAAACTTTCTTTCCTCTCACCTTAAAAAATGTGCCCCCTAGTCTTGAAATCCCCCATCCTAGGGAAAAGACAACTGCCATTAACTCTACCTATACCGCTCATTAGTTTACAGACTTCTATCAACTTCCTATGCACCAGCAAAAAGTCCCAGCCTATCTGGCCTTTCACAAACCTTCCATACCCAGCAACATCTTGGTAAATCTCATCTGAACCCTCTCCAGCTTGATAATATCCTTCCTATGACTGGGCAACCAGAACTGGACACAGTATTTCAATGCCCTGTCCATACTCAATATGACTCCCCAACTCCTATACTCAAAGGACTGGGCAATGAAGGCAAGCATGGCAATCCCCTTTCTAACTGCCCTGTCTATCTGTGATGTAAACTTCAAAGCGTTATGCAGCCCTAGGTCCCACTGTTCCACTACCCAAAGCCCTACCATTAATTGTATAAGCCCCACCCTTGTCAGTTATACCAAAATGCAGTCCCTCGCATTTATTCTGATTGAACTCCATCTGCCATTTTTCAGCCCATTGACCCATTTGATCAAGGTCCCTTTGTGATCTTAGAAACCCTTCTTCACTGTCCACTATGCCACCAATTTTAGTGTCATCCCCAAACTTACTAGCCACGCCTTCTACATTCTCATCCAAATCATTGATATAAATGACGAACAAAAGAGGACCCAGTACCAATACAGGTTGATTTAAAAATCTCCAGAAGAGTATTAAAGGTAAACAGTTGGGACACGCTGTGTGTGGATCTGTAAGACTGACCACCAAAGAATAGAGTGGCTATCAAGGAAAGATTTAACAACTCCTGGTTCCCTACCTGGCTAAAATCCATTTAACAGACTAATGTGACCTACAAGTGACTCCAGTCACAGACTGCTTTTGATTTTAGAAAGTTACTACCATGGGCAATAGCTATGCCACTCCTAGAGTCATCCCAAAGTTATCATTTTTCCCATCATGCCAATAGCCAAAACTTAAGATGGATATTTGAGATAAAATCCTTTTTATGCTCTGCAGTAAAATTATCTTTCCAGTTTTTTGAACAATTAATTCAAGTTCTCAGGAATTACAATATCTTCATTTACATATGTGACAATATGGCCTTGAAAGTGCATACGAATTCGACTGAACTATCAACAGAACTCCACTTAGGCCAGTGGGCTATAGCATTTCATTTGGAAACTTGGTCAAAGACAGACAGAACCACCCCCACCCCATGACTTTCAACACCTCTATAATTACACAACAGCATACAGACTGCGAGTATATAAAAGAACATTGTACTAATGCAGAGTTATTTACATTTTTAGTTCCACTCAAGTTGATTGACGAGTCACGAAATGAAAGTAGAGGGAGTCCTGAGCAAATGAGGGGGTAATTCTGATTTTCTTTCTTTTGAATTGCCTTCATAATATAAGTGAGGACATACCTGGGTAAGAATATTAATTCCTTGTTATTTGACCTTTATTTGTCTCCTTTCAATCAGTGCACGTCAAAGACCACTGTTCTTAAATATGGTTCCTGCAACCATACAGATTTTGAAACTTTGCAAAACCTCATCACATATAGTTGAACGGACATTTGCCTTTGAAAAGCACATTTGAGAAAACATATTGGAAACTGAAATCTGAAAGGATCCTAATTTTCAGAATTGCTCTATTTCACTATAATTATATTGTTTAAGAAAATGAAAAACTTTCAGAGTGTAAATTATAAAGCAGCCTGTGAAGCAATACTGACACAAAAAAACCTAATTTGAAAATTCAAAACGTTTTGAGTGTTTCCAAGTTGCACTTCAATATACTTTTATTCATAACCTGAATATAGATGAAACAACCAAACTGTGGTACTAGAAATTGGTATTCAGGCATGTAATAACCTTTTCAGTTTACACAGTGAAACACTGATGCAATAGTAAACCAAATTCTATCAAAAAACATACCTGATTAAATACAGAAACATTATGTTGCATTTGGGTTACACAATAATGCAGTTGAATGGAATAAACCTTTTCTTGTGTATGCCCGTTCACCACTGAATCTTTATTGAGTATTCATAACGTTTTTATGTGTAATTAAATTTGTTTTTGTGTCTTAGAATGCAGCCCCGGACTCATTGCTGTCTATAACACATATCTCCCTCAAAACTGTGACTTCAGATTCAGATAGGCATATTAGTATGGATACCAAAAGTAAGGTGATAATGTACCAGTCTGCTTAACCTTAGACCCATGAGCCTACAATACCAGTAAAAATAAAATATTCTGCAGCTCAGCTTTCTTTCCTGTTTGTAAAACGATAAAAGATACTCCATAGTTCCCTGACTGTTTTCATTGAAACTCTATCTAGTAGCAGATTTCTGCTCCTTTAAGCTGTTTTGAGGACACAGTAGCAGATTACTGTTGATTTATTGTGATGCACGAACCATGTTTTTGCCCAGGTGATGTTTAATGTGCCAATTGGTCAGGACAGTCCACTATTTCATTTGCTCCATCTCGGCAGCATTTCGAGAGAGAAACAATTCAGCAGAATCAAACAATAGAGCATAAAACAATAGAGCACAGAAGGAGATCATTCTGTCCTTCACAGCTGTGCAGGCTCTTTCAAAGTCCAATCCAGGTAGTCCTTCTCAGCTGGTTGTTTCCATATTCAATGGGAGAGTTGGATGCTGCTGAAAAAGGTGAGGTCATTTTAAGAAGGAGACGTTACTGAAATCTTAAATGTTAAGAATAAGGGAGAACCTATTAATCTATCTGCTCCTTCTATCCATGATACTGGTGGTAAGCGAGATCATTGCATTATATTGGTGGAGTCCAAATCCCACTTTCACACTTGCTCATGTCATTGAATGTCAAGGGCAGATTCCCTCTTCTCGGAGATGTTCATTACCAATTGCATGCGTGGCAATTTGTTTGGCACAACAGCACGGTGGGCGGCACGGTGGCACAGTGGTTAGCACTGCTGCCTCACAGCGCCAGAGATCCGGGTTCATTTCCCGCCTCAGGCGACTCTCTGTGTGGAGTTTGCACATTCTCCCCGTGTCTGCGTGGGTTTCCTCCGGGTGCTCCGGTTTCCTCCCACAATCCAAAAATGTGCAGGTTAGGTGAATTGGCCATGCTAAATTGTCCGTAGTGTTGGGTGAAGGGGTAAATGTAGGAGTATGGGTCTGGGTGGTATACGCTTCGGCGGGTCGGTGTGGACTTGTTGGGCTGAAGGGCCTGTTTCCACACTGTAAGTAATCTAATCTAATCTAAATAGAATAGCTTTAGATCAGACCTAGCAGTTCAAAACTGGGCATGAATGAAGTGCTGTGGGCCATCAGAGAAGTGAATTGTAATCCATCACAATGAGTAACTTCATGGCCTAACATATCCCTGACATTACCATTACAATTAAACCATGAGGTTATCCATGAATGCTAAACCATTGAACGTGTGCCATAGATTAAGCTAAGTGTTCCCAAAACAAATGGACCAAGCGAAAACTCTACAGTCCTTTCAAATTAATCATGAATGTTGGCAAACAATTAACCAATTATTGAGATGAGGACACTCCATAAACACACTCACCCCGAATTACATATTGATGCAAAAGACATGGCTATTCAAGCAGAAGTACAACGTGGACAGTCCATCTTGACTGAAATCCACAGCATCGTAGACGTCAATCTTCAGCCAATCCAATTCACTTCATGTGATATCAAGAAGCACACTGCTTAGAGCAAAGATATGGACCTTGGTAACACTCATGCTCTAAGATTGGAGTATTTTACTGTAAAACTAGCTGTGCCCCTTGCTAAGCTATTCAAGTAAAATAACAACATGACTAATGGAGAATTGCCTAGGTACCTTCTGTTTACAAAAAGAGAAATAAAGTCCAGTCAATTATTGCTTCATTGGTTGACTCTTGATCATCAGGGAAGTGATAAAGGTGTTGCCAACTATGTCATCCAGCAGCTGTTTGGATCCCACCAGGATCACTCAGCTCCAGACATCATTACAACTTTGATACAAACCTGGATAAAAGCTAAGTTACAGAAGTGAGATGCAAGTTAGCTGCACTTGCCATCAGGGCAGCTCCTGACAGACTGTGGTATCAAGGAGTCCTAGTAAAATTGGTTTAAATCAAGAGGGATTTCAACTGGCTAAGGGCATACCAAGTACAGTGGAATATTAGGCTTCTAAAAGCCACACCCACACATTTCAATCAACAACTTTCATCACTTCATTAATAACCAAGAGATGACTGATTAGGACAATAATTGGCTGGTTCTGATTTGTCCTGCTCTTTGAAAACATACTTCAAAAACGTTAATACTGGGGCATTCAGCAATGCTCATGCCGTTGAATGGCAAGGGAAGATTCTCTCTTCTTGGAGATGTTCATTGCCTATTGCATGTGTGACGCAAACGTTACTTACCATGTATCAGCCAAACCTGAAATTTCTCTGAGCTTTGTTGCATGCAGGCATAAATTGCTTCATTATTTGAGGAGCTATGAATGTAATCATCAGTGAGCAGCTCCATTTCTGACTTTATGTTAGGGGAGACATTATTGATGAAGCAATTGAGGATGGTTGGTTGATTAATCTGTGATGCTCTGGACTCCATCCTGAGGACCAACTTGCAACAATACCCTGTGATTGAAATGACCAGAAACTGGACTGGAACAGGCACATATATGCTGCAGGTCAGGATCTGGTATTGTGATATTATAGGAGTGTGATGGAATATTTCCCACGTTTGGATGAGTGCAGCTCCAACAGCACTCAAGAATCTTGATGCCATTCAAGGCAAAGCAGAATACTTCACTGACACCCTATCCACCATCTCTCTGCTGGAAAAATTCAGCAAGTCTCAGCATCTGTGGAGAGAAAGCAGAATTAACCTTTTGGATCCAGTGACCCTTCTTCAGAACTTTGCTGATATGGCTGCCATTTATTGCTCATTCTTAATTGCCCCTGATAAGTGCTGTAGTCCTCAATGCTGTTTGGAAGGGAGCTCCTCAGGTTTATATACAGTGATCACGAAAGAGTAGCACCATAGTTACAAGTCAGGATGGTGAGTGACTTGGAGGGGAGCACACAGGTGGTGGGATTCCCATATTTTACTGCCCTTACCCTTCTAGGTGGTAGATATTTTGAAAAGTGCTGCCAAAACAGTCTTTCTGAGTTGCTGCAGTTCATTTTGTAGATGGTACGCATAACTACAAAACAGGCCCAAGGTAAAATCTTTAATAAATGTGAGCCTCATCAGCAATGCCCAGATCCATGGAGAAGTGAAACAAAAATTGCTATAGCAATTCTATCAACTTTGGTCAATATCTGTTCAAAAGTGAAAATTAAGTAGTAGGTTGGTGAACATGCATTACAGAACGCACATGTGAAGGGATGGTACCTGACAAGGGTATAAACCATTATAATTCTGGGTTTGCTACAGCTCAGAAAAGGATGGTCATAGTAGATCCTGATTTACTGATTTATTGTTGTCACATCTACTAAGATATAGTGAAAAGTTTTGTGTGCTATGCAAGCAGGTTGTATCATACAAAATGAATCATGGTACAAAAACAGAGTGCAGAATACAGAAATACATCCGCTGAGATGGTGCAGAGAGAGAGAGATCAGAATTAACATCTGAGAGGTCTGTTCAAAAGTCTGAAAACAGTGGGGAAAAAGCTGTTCTTGAATCTATTTGTATGTATATTCAAATGTTCATACTTGCTGCCCAACGGAAGAGGGTGGAAGAGAGTATAACTGGGACGGAAGTGGTCTTTAATTATCCTGCTCTCAGATGTCTAATTTCTCTAGACTTTGGGGACAATTTAAAACCATGCCAAATTTTACTCATATAAAAGCAAAATACTGGAGATGCTGGAAATCTGAATCAAACATCAAGAATGCTGGAGAAACTCAACAGATCTGGCAGCATCAGTGAAGAGAGAAACTGAGATAATGTTTCAAGTCTATTATGACTCTTCTTTAGAACTGAGAACTCTTATAAGAATTGAGTTTCCCCGGCATTCTCTGTTTGTTTCCGATTTTACTCACCCTTGAGTTCAATAAAGAGTAATATCAGGCAATAACACAGATGCCAGAACAGAATATGTCCATTTCCTACCTGGAATGGCATGTTGGTGTACAGTATCCCAATGTTTTGAGATTGATGAAGTAAGTTTTATGTAATTCCCCATGGAGAAATGTTTAAATCTGACTAGGTGCAATAATTCCTACATCAGTACAACTCTATATTTCCTCAAACCAACAAACTTATAATAGTTGGTGCCTAGGTTAAATTATATTGAATGTTAATGTTTGAAATATTCTCCAGGAGTACCATGTTCACTTCTACTACAGAATGGTTAACGACTCAAGACAGGTTCACCCTGTGTGATGCTGTTAAGATCATTTGGACAATCATTACCATCAATTGGTGTCTCAGCTTTAACTGAATGATTTATCATTTTTACACATTTTCATTTATTATTGGCAGCAAGCCATTCAATGAATAGACTTTTCCCAAAAATTGATCGGAACAATTTAACAAGTCAGAAATTAACCTCCTGAACTTTTATTTTAGTGTGCAATGTTACTTTGGTGATTTTATGCAAAATGGTTACCAAAGGGGAACAAACAAAATGATGAAGCTTCTCAGAAGTTGCAAAATGTCCATATTACAGGGGAACGCAAAAAGGTGAATAAATCCCCAGGACCTGATCAGGTGTACCCTAGAACTCTGTGGGAAGCGAGAGAAGTGATTGCTGGGCCTCTTGCTGAGATATTTGGATCATCGATAGTCACAGGTGAGGTGCCGGTAGACTGGAGGTTAGCTAACGTGGTGCCACTGTTTAAGGGTGGTAAAGACAAGCCAGGGAACTATAGACTAGTGAGCCTGACCTCAGTGGTGGACAAGTTGTTGGAGGGAATCCTGAGGGGCAGGATGTACATGTATTTGGAAAGGCAAGGGCTGATGAGGGATAGTCAACATATTGTGGTTCTGTTCGCCGAGCTGGGAATTTGTGTTGCAGACGTTTTGTTCCCTGTCTAGGTGACATCCTCAGTGCTTGGGAACCTCCAGTGAAGCGCTTCTGTGATGTTTCCTCCGGCATTTATAGTGGTGTGAATCTGCCGCTTCCGGTTGTCAGTTCCAGCTGTCCGCTGTAGTGGCCGGTATATTGGGTCCAGGTCGATGTGCTTATTGATTGAATCTGTGGATGAGTGCCATGCCTCTAGGAATTCCCTAGCTGTTCTCTGTTTGGCTTGTCCTATACTAGTAGTGTTGTCCCAGTTGAATTCCTGTTGCTTGTCATCTGCGTGTGTAGCTACTAAGGATAGCTGGTCATGTTGTTTCGTAGCTAGTTGGTGTTCATGGATGCAGATCGTTAGCTGTCTTCCTGTTTGTCCTATGTAGTGTTTTGTGCAGTCCTTGCATGGGATTTTGTACACTACATTGGTTTTGCTCATGTTGGGTATCGGGTCCTTCGTTCTGGTGAGTTGTTGTCTGAGCGTGGCTGTTGGTTTGTGTGCTGTTATGAGTCCTAGTGGTCGCAGTAGTCTGGCTGTCAGTTCAGAAATGCTCCTGATGTATGGTAGTGTGGCTAGTCCTTTGGGTTGTGGCATGTCCTCGTTCTGTTGTCTTTCCCTTAGGCATCTGTTGATGAAATTGCGCGGATATCCGTTTTTGGCCAATACATTGTATAGGTGTTCTTCTTCCTCTTTTTGCAGTTCTGGTGTACTGCAGTGTGTTGTGGCCCTTTTGAATAGTGTCCTGATGCAACCTCTTTTGTGTGTGTTGGGTGGTTGCTTTCGTAGTTCAGGACTTGGTCTGTGTGTGTGGCTTTCCTGTATACCTTTGTGGTGAATTCTCCGTTCAGTGTTCTCTGTACCATCACGTCTAGGAATGGGAGTTGGTTGTCCTTTTCTTCCTCTGTAGTGAATCGGATTCCTGTGAGTGTGGCGTTGATGATCCAGTGTGTGTTCTCTATTTCTGTGTTTTTAATGATTACAAAGGTATCATCTACATATCTGACCCAGAGTTTGGGTTGAATTTGCAGTAAGACTGTTTGTTCTAACCTTTGAATTACTGCTTCTGCTATGAGTCCAGAGATGGGTGTGCCATTGATTTGTTCATATATTTGGTTGTTGAATGTGAAGTGTGTTGTGAGGCATAGGTCCAGCAGTTTGAGTATGCCTTCTTTGTTGATAGGTTCAACGTCCTGTTGTCTGTTCTGTATGTCCAGCAGGTTGGCTATTGTTTCTCTGACTAGAGAGAGAGAGGTAAACAGTGCCGTTACATCGAATGAGACGATGGTTTCTTCCTGTTCTATGGTCCGGGTCCATTACTGATTGGTGGTTTTTGAAATTAACGATTTTTGGTGTGCAATTTCTTGTCTGTATTTGTGAAGTCTGTTGTGAGCGTCTGTAATCATTACCTGGATCATCCTGAATCTGTTTGGTCTGGCTGTGTCCCTGGCTTGTGGGTTGTTCACTGGTGGTCTGTTTCTGACACATGGTGGAAGGATTCGATTCTTTCGGCATTCGTGCAGGAACCGGAGTTGTCCGTATGTGGCACTTAGGCGGTTGGCACAGGATTCCCGTTTCCGGGCTTGTCTTAGCGTCTCTCGCCTGTAGGTGTTCAAAGTTTGTGAGGAGATATGTAGCTCGGGTGCTCGTTGTTGTGGTTCTGTTCGCCGAGCTGGGAATTGGTGTTGCAGACGTTTCGTCCCCTGTCTAGGTGACATCCTCAGTGCTTGGGAGCCTCCTGTGAAGCGCTTCTGTGATGTTTCCTCCGCCATTTATAGTGGTTTGAATCTGCCGCTTCCGGTTGTCAGTTCCAGCTGTCCGTTGCAGTGGTCGGTATATTGGGTCCAGGTCGATGTGCTTATTGATTGAATCTGTGGATGAGTGCCATGCCTCTAGGAATTCCCTGGCTGTTCTCTGTTTGGCTTGTCCTATAATAGTAGTGTTGTCCAAGTCAAATTCATGTTGCTTGTCATCTGCATGTGTGGCTACATAGGATAGCTGGTCATGTCGTTTCGTGGCTTGTTGGTGTTCATGGATGCGGATCGTTAGCTGTCTTCCTGTTTGTCCTATGTAGTGTTTTGTGCAGTCCTTGAATGGGATTTTGTTCACTACACTGGTTTTGCTCATGCTGGGTATCGGGTCCTTCATTTTGGTGAGTTGTTGTCTGAGAGTGACTGTTGGTTTGTGTGCTGTTATGAGTCCTAGTGGTCGCAGTAGTCTGGCTGTCAGTTCAGAAATGCTCTTGATGTATGATAGTTAACATGGCTTTGTGCATGGGAAATCATGTCTCTCAAACTTGATTGAGTTTTTTGAAGAAGTAACAAAGAGAATTGATGAGGGAAGAGCGGTGGATGTGATCTATGTGGACTTCAGTAAGGCGTTTGACAAGGTTCCCCATGGGAGACTGATTAGCAAGGTTAGATCTCATGGAATGCAGGGAGAACTAGCCATTTGGATACAGAACTGGCTCAAAGGTAGAAGACAGAGGATGGTGGTGGTGGAGGGTTGTTTTTCTGACTGGAGGCCTGTGACCAGTGGAGTGCCACAAGGATTGGTGCTGAGTTCTCTACTTCTTCTCATTTACATAAATGATTTGGATGCGAGCATAAGAGGTACAGTTAGTAAGTTTGCAGATGACACCAAAATTGGAGGTATAGTGGACAGCGAAGAGGGTTACCTAAGATTACAACAGGATCTTGACCAGTTGGGCCAATGGCTGAGAAGTGGCAGATGGAGATTAATTCAGATAAATGCAAGGTGCTGCATTTTGGGAAAGCAAATCTTCGCAGGACTTATACACTTAATGATAAGGTCCTAGGGAGTGTTGCTGAATAAAGACACCTTGGAGTGCAGGTTCATAGCCCCTTGAAAGTGGAGTCACAGGTAGATAGGATAGTGAAGAAAGTGTTTGGTATGCTTTCCTTTATTGGTCAGAGTATTGAGTACAGGAGTTGGGAGGTCATGTTGCAGCTATAGAGGACATTGGTTAGGCCACTGTTAGAATATTGCATGCAATTCTGGTCTCCTTCCTATTGAAAAGATGTTGTGAAACTTGAAAGGGTTCAGAAAAGATTTACAAGGACGTTGCCAGGATTGGAGGATTTGAGCTATAGGGAGAAGCTGAACAGGCTGGGGCTGTTTTCCCTGGAGCATCGGAGGCTGAGGGGTGACCTTTTAATTACAAAATTATGAGGGGCATGGATAGGATAAATAGACAAAGTCTTTTCCCTGGGATCGGGGAGTCCAGAACTAGAGAACATTGGTTTAGGGTGAGAGGGGAAAGATATGAATGAGACCTAAGGGGCAACTTTTTCACATAGAGGGTGGTATGTGTATGGAAAGAGTTGCCAGAGGATGAGGTGGAAGCTGGTACAATTGCAACATTGAAAAGGCATTTGGATGGGTATATGAATAGGAAGGGTTTGGAGGGATAAGCACTGGGTGCTGGCAGGTGGGACTGGATTGGGTTGGGATATCTGGTCAGCGTGAACAGGTTGGACTGAAGGGTCTGTTTCCATTCTGTACATCTCGATGACTCTATGACTCTAAGTGACAAAATAACTTATAATAGAAAAGGAGGTGGTCTGCTATCTCTGTGGCCTCAACAAAAACTAATCCATGGCAGAATGCATTGAATACCTTTGAATGGTTATTGCCAGCCGCTGGCTCGAGTTGTACCCAGCAGACCTAAAGAAATGTCCAATGGAGCTAAACATCCAGCCAAGAAGAAAATATCATTTAATTGTAAAGCCAATGGTAAATTTGAAAAGAAATGTCAGAAGCATAGACAATACGACGAAACGTAGTTGTGCTTTATTCATTTAAGTCTTCAGATTGGTGATATCACTCTGATCCTATTCATCAGGAAGTTCTTCAACCAAACTAACGTTCAAAGTTTTTGTTTTGTAACTAATTTCCTAAACCCACTTCCTCTCCTAAAAGTTACCGATAGCTGTTCAATGCATTTCTTTGGTCACTCCACTGATATGCGAGCTTTGACCAATGGCAAACCAATCGTCATCAATGGGAATCATAGCCAAGCCAATCCACTCCATATCTGCAGAGTAAACTATTACCATGTAGAGCACTTGAGACCAGTAATGTAGATGTTTTTAAGTGGGAGCTACTTAAATAGCTGAGTGAGCCAGGGATAGGAGGAAATGCTGATAGGGTGAGATAAAGTGCATTAAGAGGAGGCTAGCATTGAGCTGAATGGCCAGTCTGTGTTCTGTCAATTCTACAGCATTTAATGTAACATGTAATAGTAACCATTAAAAGAATCATTATTAGTCTGAGTTACCAGTAGGTGATGGGAGAATCAACAGAAGGGAATAATCAGCTAAACCTCACCCTGTTGTAGATGTGTTTATCTAGGATAACATAGGTAATCATTCTTTTCAAGATCAGCTCCTGTTTTTACACTGAGGCCATCCTCCATAAAACTGTCTAGTGCAATTACTCTGCTAAATAGGTTAGATTTAAAACAAATCTAACAACTCTAAATTAGGCTTCTTTCATTTTTGTGTATTAATCAGCTTCAATATTATTGTATTTCACCAGAAACTGTATATGGCTTTCCATATTTCTCATTACTTCATCACCATCAAGCTAGATGACAAAGCCAGGGTGAATGATGTATTGACCAGTATGTTGAGGACAACACCAAGAGTAACTGAAAATGAGATTTCAGCTGGTGAAGATGCAACACCCAGGTCTACATGCAAGCCTCTGCATGCCTACAAGTCAGGATTGTATTCGGATACTCTGCATTTGCCTGGATTGCCTAATTGCAACAATATTCTAATTTAAATTTGATAATTTACAAGCATCGATACCCTGCCACACTTTTAAGTAAGCTTTTACGAATTAACTTATAACATCAACAGTCTGCTCTCTCCCTGAAGTTAAATCCATGTCATTTACATACAAGCACAATTCCTGAGAGCTCACTGCTGCATTGTGCTTCCACTGTTGTCACCAGCTGCTTTCTCTGCTTGTTCTCTTGGCTATCATGACTAATAAAAACACACACTATCAATCCAAAAGCTCAGGTAATATTTGGTTTGAATTCTGCTATGACAGAAGGTAAAGAAATGTGAGGTGTTGCATTTTAGTAAGGCAAACCAGGGCGAGACGTATACAGCTTAATCTGAAGGGTCTGGGGAATACTGCTGAACAAAGGGACTTAGGGATGCAGGTGCATAGTTGCTTGAAAGTGATGGCACAGGTGGATAGGGTAGTGAAGAGGGCATTCAGTACATTTGCCTTCATTGATCAGTGCATTGAGTATAGTAAAGGAGTTGGGAGGTTATGTTGCAGCTGTATAGGACATCAGATTAGATTAGATTACTTACAGTGTGGAAACAGGCCCTTCGGCCCAACAAGTCCACACCGCCCCACCGAAGCGCAACCCACCCATACCCCTACATTTACCCCTTCCTAACACTACAGGCAATTTAGCATAGCCAACTCACCTGACCTGCACATCTTTGGACTGTGGGAGGAAACCGGAGCACCCGGAGGAAACCCACGCAGACACGGGGAGAACGTGCAAACTCCACACAGTCAGTCGCCTGAGGCGGGAATTGAACCCGGATCTCTGGCGCTGTGAGGCAGCAGTGCTAACCACTGTGCCACCGTGCCGCCCAAAAAAGTGAGACCACTTTGAGAAAGCTGCATTCAATTCTGGACTCCTTGCTATAGGAAAGATGTTAAATCTGAAAGGATTCAGAAAGAAATTTACAAGGATGTTGCCAGGGTTGGAGGGTTTGAGCTTTAGGGAGAGGCTGAATAGGTTGGGGCTGTTTTCCTTGGAGTGTCAGAGGCTGAGGGGTGACCTCATAGAGGTTTATAAGATTGTGAGGGATATGGATAGGGTGAATAGCCAAGGTCTTTTTCCTAGGGTTGGGGAGTCCAAAACTAGCGCACATAGGTTTAACAATGTTAAAGGTGAGAGGGGAAAGGTTTAAAAGGGACCTGATGGGCTACTTTTCACACAGAGGGTGGTGTGTGTATGGAATGAACTGCAAGAGGAAGTGGTGGAAGTGGGTACAATTACAACATTTAAAAGGTATGTGGAAGAAATAAGAAGGGTTTAGAGAGATATGGTCCAAATGAGGGCAAATGGGACTAGATTTATATAAGATATCTGGTCGGCATAGATAAGTTGGACCAAAGGGTCTGCATCTATGCTGTATAACTCTCTGATTTTATCTATAACTAAAAAGAATTAAGAGTCTAACACAGTCATTGTCAATTGTCAGAAAAGCCCATCTGGCTCACTAATGTCCTTCAGGGAAGGAAATCTGCCATCCTTACCTGGTCTGACCTACATATGACTCCAGACTAACAGCAATGTGGGGTTGACTCTTAACTGCCCTCTGGACAATCAAGGATGGACACTAAATGCTGGTCTAGCCAGCAATGCTCACATGCCATGAATGCATGAAAATCCCAAAAATCATACTGTGACAAAATTGTTATAAAAATGCCTCCCCAGATCCATGTCTTCCAAGATATTGTTATGATCCTGCTAATGTTACTGCTGAACAAATCAGATCCCAGACTGCAATTTGGCTAGATTTTTTTTATTTAATGAGGTGGTCTTTCACTGAAACACAAGTACTCAATGCTGCAGATCTGATTTTAAAAATGGAACAGAGTTTTATTAAGCCATAGAAAAGAAGATAAAATAATATTCACCAAGCAATTTACATAACAAGATTTGAAAGATTTGAAACACACAGTAAAAATACAATATTCGATCTATCCCAGTTTCCCTTTACTGTACTCAAACATCAGAGAGTATTCCCATCTCTATCATATTTATAGGTCTGACTTATAGCACTTAAAGGTGCTTTCAATTCCTGGTTTAGAGGGTGTTAAAAAACCCCTTCCTTGAGTATTCATAACTCTGAGCTTAAACTTCCTAATTTTTGAGAACCCTTTAAGGTTCTAACCAAGCATTTATAGTCTGGAACTTTCAAACTAAAACCCTTACACTGAGGTAAACTATTTCCTAGTTCTTCTGAATTATCTCCTTCTTTGGGAGCAAGTTTTTTTCTTATATCAAACCTCAACCAGGACTTTGGTGAACTTAAACAAAAAGCTTTCAAAGTTATGGAGCTTTTCCCCAAAGTTAAAAAAAAATCCCTGGTCCTTCAAACTGAAAACGAGTAAACTCCTCACTGCTTGCAATGTTCATTTGTAAAACACTGCCAACACAAAGTCTCATTAGTGCTCCAGGAGCTAATGCTGTCATACTGGTTTCAAAACACTATGGCTCCAGAAATGCTGACAAGTTAATCATTAATACATTTAGACCAAAGCCCACATGCTATTTGATAAAATTCCAAACTCTAAAATAAATGATATATTGAAATACACATAAATCACATTCCTTACTTCTCAAGATCATAACAGTTTCATGAATATGTTATTAACATGTGAAAAATCCTAGCTATAGAAGGTGAGTTTCACTTTGATCAAAACTTTGTTCTCTGGCATTATCATTTGTAAGCAATATGGGAGCAAATTCAAATGCTCCTATTGGCTCCAAATCTCTAAATATTTCTTACAGTCCTATATGTTAGTCAATATTTATGTAGTGGGATCACTTTGTTAGCCGCCTCTTGACTATTATGTTAAAAATGGGTAAAAACAATGATGCCATCCCGTATTCCCAATTCCTTCGCCTCTGCCGTATCTGCTCCCAGGAGGACCAGTTCCACCACAGAACACACCAGATGGCCTCCTTCTTTAGAGACTGCAATTTCCCTACCCACGTGGTTAAAGATGCCCTCCAACGCATCTTGTCCACATCCTGCACCTCCGCCCTCAGACCCCACCCCTCCAACTGTAACAAGAACAGAATGCCCCTGGTGCTCACCTTCCACCCTACCAACCTTCGCATAAACCAAATCATCCACCGACATTTCCGCCACCTCCAAACAGACCCCACCACCAGGGATACATTTCCCTCCCCACCCCTTTCTGCCTTCCGCAAAGACCGTTCCCTCCGTGACTACCTGGTCAGATCCACGCCCCCCTATAACCCACCCTCCCTTCCTGGCACCTTCCCCTGCCATCGCAGGAACTGCAAAACCTGCGCCCACACCTCCTCCCTCACCTCTACCCAAGGCCCTAAAGGAGCCTTCCACATCCATTAAAGTTTTACCTGTACATCCACTAATATCATTTATTGTATCCGTTGCTCCCGATGCAGTCTCCTCTACATTGGGGAGACTGGACGCCTCCTAGCAGAGCGCTTTAGGGAACATCTCCGGGACACCCGCACCAATCAACCACACCACCCCGTGGCCCAACATTTCAACTCCCCCTCCCGCTCTGCCGGGGACATGGAGGTCCTGGGCCTCCTTCACCGCCGCTCCCTCACCACCAGACGCCTGAAGGAAGAACGCCTCATCTTCTGCCTCGGAACACTTCAACACCAGGGCATCAATGTGGGCTTCAACAGTTTCCTCATTTCCCCTTCCCCCACCTCACCCTAGTTCCAAACTTCCAGCTCAGCACTGTCCCCATGACTTGTCCTACCTACCTATCTTCTTTTCCACCTATCCACTCCACCCTCTCCTCCTTGACCTATCACCTTCATCCCCTCCCCCACTCACCCATTGTACTCCATACTACTTTCTCCCCACCCCCACCCTCCTCCAGCTTATCTCTCCACGTTTCAGGCTCACTGCCTTTATTCCTAATGAAACGTCAATTTTGCTGCTCCACGGATGCTGCCTGAACTGCTGTGCTCTTCCAGCACCACTAATCCAGAATATTATGTTAAAAATGTCAAGAGAGTATATATGTCAGCTTTCCATATCCCGTACAATGATGGGAGACAGAGTTTGCTTAACTTCTGAAAATTGTCCACCAGAAATAGATTTTTCTCCTAAATGTTGGCTACCTTTTAGTTGAAAGCATTCTTGCTGAAGAACAAGATAGAGCATTGCCTATGTCCGTACTTGCACCAAATTCTGTTTGTTAACCACCCTTGTGCCTAATGACCTACATTGACATTCAGTCAAACACACCACATTTCAAATTTTCATATTTGTTTTCAATACCGGCCATCGCCTTTCTCCTCACTATTTCTATAACATCCTCTAGCCCTACCCCCTTCAACATATCTGTCTTATCTAATTCTGGCTTCCTGCATATCTCCAAATTTAATCGTTTCTTCTTTGACAGCCTTACCTTCAGCTGCCAAAACCCTGGAATTCTTTCCCAAAAACTTTGTACCTCCCCACCTTGCTTTCCTCCTTTAGACCCTTCTTAAAACCTAACTCTTTTGCTAACCCTTGGCCGTTTGCTCTAATATTGATTTATGTGGTCCAGGGGCAAATTTAATTTTATTCTGCAAAGTACCTTGAGATAATTTAATACCTTAAAGGCCAGTATCAATGTTGTTGATATTATTCATTAATTTGTAAACACAAGCATGGGCAATACACATTGTCATATGGCTCAATACTCGTGTTTTAAAAATTTATTTACGTATTTTTGTAAAAGAGTAAGATTATTGTGAATAGTTTACTTCTTTAGTTGCTGAATATTACTATATTTTGTTTAGCAAATATTAGCATGTCAACTCATCGACAACGTATGCTATTTTCTACGAGTAGCACAGTGGTGTTAAAAAAGATATCGCTGTAACGATATCTGCAACTAGCCAAAAATTATCATTGGGCAATAATGTTACAGAGCAACTCGTATTTCTGTAGAAGAGGAGGATCCATTGTCATGAAAGGCAAAGATAATTTATTTACATTTATTTCAATCACAATCCACAAAATTGTTAATAACGTTATCTACTGAAGAAAAGGATATGAAGTAAAATAGATGTTAAGTTGTTAAACTGTTGTCGCATTTTAAGAAACTATATATATTCAGAAGCCTTCATTGGCAAAGTATCTGTTTTCTGCTGTTCAGAGTTCTATATGTTTGATTGAAAGCCTCCTGCATAGCTATAGCCTGGAGCTAGGAAAGAGAGAGTAGCATTAGCATTAATAGCAACAATGTTCTTCACAGCTACAGGGAAAACAGTAATTTCAAATCTATGATGGAATGGCTTTCTAGGAACATGTCAATGAGACCGAAATAACAACTAAGATTTTTAAGGAGCAAAGGTTTCTCTTCTGATTGAATAATGCCTCAGCCTTTAAATTTTTTTTCCCTCTACAATTCCTCTAGGTGTGCTTGACTGAATATCAGTGTGGGTCATTAGGCACAAGGGTGGTTAACAAACAGAATTTGGTGCAAGTACGGACATAGGCAATGCTCTATCTTGTTCTTCAGCGAGAATGCTTTCAACTAAAAGGTAGCCAACATCTAGGAGAAAAATCTATTTCTGGTGGACAATTTTCAGAAGTTGAGCAAACTCTGTCTCCCAGCATTGTATGGGATATGGAAAGCTGACAAACCAAAGATTCCACACACATTAGTTAGTATAACTGTGAAAAGTGATTAGAGCATGCCTCGTATGCAAATACTCTACAAGCATAATTCAATTCATCCTCAATTACATCTGTTTATATTGTTTGCATTTTTGGTGCAGAATTATTAGTGGGGTTTAACTTGTTCTGTTCCACCCTTTAATTACTGATTTAATTGGCAATTCTGCACTGGTGCACTAATGGTTTGCAATCCTTAATTAATTGTTGAATATGATAGCAGTATAATACAGGGCAGATTCAAAACCCCGGAAATAATTTCTCACTGAGCACTGATGGCATAAACACGGTCACAGGTAGGTTAATTCTACTTTTAAAGTTCGGTTTAGCTGTAAATTCTAAACTTGATTTCAAATGTGCGCTCAATAACCAGTAAGATATCACTTAGGAAAAGTAAAATGGTTTTGACTCTTTGCATCCAGTGACAGTATAAAGAGAGGTTGGTTAACTCAGTGGCTAAAGTGTTGGCAGAATAGCACCAACAGTGCATTTCGATCCCTCTACCAGCCATGTTAGGGTCTCCTCACCCTCCCCAATAAGGATATCATGGCATTAGACATAATTAGCAATGCTTGGAAAATGAGGATGTTGGATAACGAGAGAGAGAGCAAGACTATATAAACCATTGCTTGATATTAATTTTCACAGGTTAGGGGAGGATGGACAAGATTCCCTCTATATCTCCTTGGCAACAAGATCTGTTTGTGAATGTGTTCTGTGACAAAATGCACTCAGATTGCGCCCTTCCCCAAACACTGTGTGATGAAGGGTCTACAGTTGAGATGAAAACCTACCTTTTCCCTTTTCAGATGCTGACAAACCTGATGTATGTTTCCAATGTTTTCTATTTTAATTAATCTATTCCCAAAATGTGGTCATCTGGGGACCTGGGCAAACAAAATATAATGGAATAAAATATTGTGTAGAACACATAGGAGATGTGTAATTCAGACTCCTTACATCTTTGGCAATAACGATGAAGAGTTCTTGTTAGCAAGAGGATAAAAAAGTTTTATTTCATAACCCGCTCCTGAGATCCAAGTCTGAAAGTGGCCATGTGTCATTTGCCTCTTGGGGGAGTGTGAGAATCACAGGTTATTTGGAAGGGTTATACACAGGCACTATCAGGCCTGTGATCTCCATCATGCTGGCAATACTAATGGGAACAAAAACTTGGAATTTATAAGCTGAATTATTCTTCGTTAGCCTGATTTTTTAAATAATGTAAAGAAAACAGCAAATGCTGGAAATGCACCCAAGATTTGTCAGTGATGGAAAGAGAAAAAAATAGATTAACAGTTCATATGCTCATGGAATGGTTACAGTACAGAAAAAAAGCCATTCAGCCCAGTCAGATCCAAGCTAATTCTCAGCAGGAGAACTTCACCGAGTCTAACTCCCCTGACTTCTGCGCAATAGTCCTGAAAACTCATCCTCTTTAGACAATGATGCATTTTTCTTTTGAAGGCCTAGTTTGAAGCTGCTTCCACTTCACTGTCAGGCAGTTTATTCCAGATGCTAACCATTCACAGCATGAACAAATATTTTCTTCAAGTTCCATTTCTTCTTATACCAATGATCAGTATGCTGAGGTTTTGGATCCTCGCACCAGTGGGAACAGTTTTTTTTTCCTATCTATTCTATCCAGATCTTTCATGATTTTGAGTGCCTCCACCAAATGTCTTCTCAACCTTGTCTTCTCCAAGGTGAATAACCCCACCTCTCTCAGGAGGAGTACTATGTACAGTTTTCATCTTATTTAATGAAGGATGTAAATGCATTATTGGCAGTTTAGAGAAGGTTTACTCAACCTATCCTGCAATGGGGAGCAGGGGGTTATCTTATGGGAAAAGGTTGGATTGCCTGGACCTGGATCCGTAGGAGTTTAGAAGAATGAGAGGTGATCTTATCAAAATGTAGAAGCCTGAATTTTCTGATTTGGTTGGAATCCCTAAGTCCAACTTGGATCAGACAAAAAAGTTGTTGACTTATCTTCAGAGGAGTCTTCCTGCCATGTCAGGGTCAAGACACTTCCTGGCTAAAGCAGTGTCCAGCAATCTACACAGGTAACAATAGTGTAGCAATAGTGCTGAAACCAGTCCTCCTTTTGCAATGGAGCTAAGCGATTACACAACCAACAGATCAAATGGAAGCTTTGCAGTCTTGCAACGGGTGCTCCTGCAATTTAAAATTATAGGAGCCTCAGCTGGCATTCGATTCATTGGGATTTTACTGTGTCTGTATAACTGGGGCTCTTAGAACCATTCTAGTGGATCTTTTCTGTACCCTCTCTAATATTTTCCTATTCTTCCTAAACTGCGGGGCCCCAGCACTGTCTAAAATACTGCACATGATACGGAGTCAGTGTCTTTTATGGGTTGTGATACTTCTTGTTTTCTTTTTACTCAATGTTTCAATGTTGCAGTGAACTGCCCTGTCACTTTCAATTAATTATGCTCATGTACCCCCAGGTCCTTCTGTCCATACACTCCCTTTAGAATTCTATCCGATGTTTTGTATCGCCTCGTCTCATTCTGCTGAACAAAATGAGTCATTTCACACTTTGTTCATTTTCCGCTGCCACTTGTCCACACATTCAACTGCCTGGCTGTGTCCTTTTGAAGTTCAACACCAGCCTGGGTCATAGTTCATAATACATTCAGGTTTTGGGTCATCTGCAAACTTTGAAGTTGTGGAAAAGACTCCAATGTTTGCTTCATTAGTATATATCATTAATATTTAAGAAAAGGGTTTCTAACGCTGACCCCACTCTAGTCCAAAAAAAACTGTTTATGATATATACTAATGAAGCAAACATTGGAGTCTTTTCCACAACTTCAAAGTTTGCAGATGACCCAAAACCTGAATGTATTATGAACTATGGCCCAGGCTGGTGTTGAACTTCAAAAGGACACAGCCAGGCAGTTGAATGTGTGGACAAGTGGCAGCGGAAAATGAACAAAGTGTGAAATGACTCATTCTGTTCAGAAGAATGAGACGAGGCGATACAAAACATCGGATAGAATTCTAAAGGGAGTGTATGGACATCTCTCTGTTTCTAAAGGGAGTGTATGGACATCTCTCTGTTACCACATCTCTCTGTTTCTTTTTCATACCAGTTTCATGCCAATTGCATACCATGCTGTTACCTTCTCTTGCATTCCATGAGCTACAGTTTTGCTCACAATTCTGTTTTGCAGCATTTTTTCAAATGTCTTTTGAAAGTCCATGGACAACACATCAAACAGCATTATCCTGATCTCCCCTCTTGAATATAATGTTACCATAGGCCCAAAAATCAGAAATCTTAAGGAATTTAGTTACTTACTATTTGCCAATAATAAATGTATGCTGGCATTCCATACGTAAAGCATATTTGCCCAAATTACTGTTAATTTTGTCTCAACCTATTGTTTCGAAAAGTTTCCCTCTCACTGAGGTTAAACTGATTGGTGACTTTTCCTAGATACCCTTTTTGAATAAGGATGCAACATTTGTGGTTTTTTAGTCCTCTGGCATCAATCCCGGTATCAAAGGAGGATTGAAAAAGTATTAACAATATCTTCACTTGTAAATCCTACATTAAGTATATTATTTTTGCACATATATTCAAGATAACCTACTTAACCAGAATATCTACCCACTTGCATGCCTGAAACCGGGCCTGGTGTGTTAGAAACCTCATATTACACCTGAGAGGATGCATAATTGGGAATACGAGAAAAATTCTCCACTGGTTATAGTTTTATTGAGCAAAACGGAAAATGATAGTGGTTACTGGAAGCCAATCTTCGCAACCCAGGAATACTGTAGGAGTTCCTCATGGTTGCATTCTAGGCCCACTCATTTTTGTAGCCTCATCGATGACCCTGTGTTCTATCCCTGATATTGAACATTGTTCAGTTCTATTCACAACTTTTCACACAATGAAGCAGTCAGTTCTCACATGCAACAAAACTTCAACAACATTAACATTGGGAGCTGATAAGTGGCAAGTAACATTAATGTCTCACAGGTGCCAGGAAATTATCACCTCAAATAAAACAGAGTACAGTCACCTCTCCTTAATTATCTGTTGCTGAATCATTCATAGCCAATATATTGGCAGTCACATTTGATCAGAATCTGAGTTAGATGAGCCAAATACATATACTGTGGTAATAAGGGTAGGTCAGTGACTGGGTATTCTGTGGTGGGCATATTACCTCCTGACTCCCCAAAGCTTATCCACTATCTATAAGACATGAATCAGGAATGTGCTGGAATATTCCCTGCTTCCCTGAATGTATGTAAGTCGAACTTCACTCATACTCAGGAAACTCCACTTGATTGGCATCTCATCTACTCCGTCAGACATTAACTCTATCTGTCATCAGTTCACAATGCAGCAGTATATACCACGTACAAGATGCACTGCAGCAACTTGCCAAGTTTCCTTCAACAGCATTCCCCCAAACCTCCAACCCCTACCACGTAGAAGAACAAGAGCAACTGCTGCAAGGCAACACAATCTCCTGCAAGTTCCCCTCTCAGCCCTGAATCATCGTGAGTTGGAAATATATCACCGTGTCTTCATAATTACTGGGTCAGAATTATGAAACTTGACCTATTGCACTGAGGTTAAATCTATATCACATGATCTACAGCAGTTCAAGAAGACAGACCCCCATTAACTTCTCAATGGATTGGCAATGAATGCTGGCCTTGCCTTGCCAGCAACTCCCACATCTCATGAATGATTTTAAATCATGATAGCACTGTTGAATTAAGCTTGCAAGTAGATAATAATTCAACTATAAATAGTAAGGGGAATTGGTTTAGTACCGTTGGCTGGATCATTGGCTTGCAAAGCAATGTGATGCCAGCAGTATGGGTTCAATTCCCATCACCCATTTGAGGTTACCATGAAAGAGTTTCCTTCTCAACCTCTTCCCTTGCCTGGTGGGCCTCAGGTTAAATCACCACCAGTCACTTCTCCCTCTAGTAAGAGAGCAGCTCCTATGGTCTGGTGAGACAACAATAAATAGGAATGCTGTTATATTTAGTTACATGAACAGTTTTTCATTCAATTATCCTCACGTGTAGGGAATTAAGTCCTTGTTATATGCAAAACCACCATCAAAATTGATAGTCAGTTAACAAATTTAACCCCAGAAGTTAAGTTGTGTATCAAATTCCTTTTATTTTAACGAAGATATCTAATATTAACATTTTAGAAAATACAGGTTTTAATCTTTATTTGCAGTATGAGAATTGGAATGCAAACACCTCTGCCTCATCACATCAGCTTTCATCTGTAATATTGGCACTGAACTGTTGTATGTTAAATTCACTTGAAAAATTCCTGTTACGATTGTTCAGATTCCAATCGAAGATCTTTAAATAAAGCTCTCACGTCTATCTTTTCTGAAAGCCGAAAGGTCACTATATATTAAGATGGAAAAGAATCTTTTCTAAATTCACCTCGTGATCTCAGTCTTCCAAAGTGACTGGTTGAATTTTAAATGCCATGGAATTTTATTAGAATTTTACAGAGAGTAAGGCAAGTCATTACCTGCAACAGGAATTGCTGAATATATGAGTTGAAAAATGTGGTGCTGGAAAAACACAGCAGGCCAGGCAGCATCCGAGGAGCAGGAGAATCGATGTTTCGGGCATAAGCTCTTCTTCAGGAATGAGGCTGGTGTGCCAGGCAGGCTGAGATAAAAGGTAGGGGGGAGGGAATTTGGGGGAGGGGTGCTGGGAATACGAAGGAGGTGGAAGGAGGTGAGGGTGAGGGTGATAGGCCGGAGAGGGGGTGGGGGCGGCGAGGTCGGGAAGAAGATTGCAGGTCAAGAGGGCAGTGCTGAATTCGAGGGTTGGAACTGAGATAAGGTGGGGGGAGGGGAAATACATCGTATCATCCTCCTTCATTTCCGCCACCTCCAGACAGACCCCACCACCAGGGATATATTTCCCTCTCCACCCCGACCTGCATTCAGGAGAGACCACTCCCTCCGCGACTCCCTCGTCAAGTCCACACCCCCCCACCAACCCAACCTCCACTCCCGGCACCTTCCCCTGCAACCGCAGGAGGTGCAAAACTTGCGCCCACACCTCCCCCCTCACCTCCCTCCAAGGCCCCAATAGATCCTTCTATATCCGTCGCAAATTCACCTGCACCTCCACACACATCATTTACTGTATCTGCTGCACCCGATGTGGTCTCCTCTACATTGGGGAGACAGGCCGCCTACTTGCGGAACGTTTCAGGGAACACCTCTGGGACACCCGCACCAACCAACCCAACCGCCCCGTGGCTAAACACTTTAACTCCCCCTCCCACTCTGCCAATGACATGCAGGTCCTTGGCCTCCTCCATCACCAGAGCCTGGCCACACGATGCCTGGAGGAAGAGCGCCTCATCTTCTGCCTAGGAACCCTCCAACCAGACTGGATGAATGTAGATTTCTCCAGCTTCCTCATTTCCCCTCCTCCCACCTTATCTCAGTCCGAACCCTCGGATTCAGCACCGCCCTCTTGACCTGCAATCTTCTTCCCGACATCTCCGCCTCCACCCCCTCTCCGGCCTATCACCCTCACCCTCACCTCCTTCCACCTCCTTCGTATTCCCAGCACCCCTCCCCCAAATTCCCTCCCCGCTACCTTTTATCTCAGCCCACTTGGCACACCCTCCTCATTCCTGAAGAAGGTCTTATGCCCGAACCGTCGATTCTCCTGCTCCTCGGATGCTGCCTGGCCTGCTGTGTTTTTCCAGCACCACATTTTTCAACTCTGGTACTCCAGCATCTGCAGTCCTCACTTTCTCCTAATTGCTGAATATATGCCTAACTCAAGTAATTGTAAGTTTTACAAAACTAACTGCTCTCTAAACGTATAACCAGGTCTTCAATTCAACCTATATGTTCAGTCTGCCTTGCAAGAAGGTATGCACAGCGACAGTTCCTTTAAATAAATTGAAAATCCAGTAATAATTTGTCATCATTGGAGTGGGAAGGCTTGCTTTTAGTTTCTCTTTTCCCAAAGGTGATCATTCCTTCTGGGATACCATTTCACTAGCAGCTGCCTCTTATGGGTGGAAACTTATTCAGAAGAGTGTTAGGTGCCACAAAATTGGGAGTCAAGGTAGGTCGTAACATAGAATATAGAACAATACAGCGCTCGATGTTGCGCCGACCTGTGAACTAATTGAAGCCCATTCCCCTACACTATCCCATCGTCACCCATGTGCTTATCTAAGGATTGTTTAAATCTCCCTAATGTGGCTGAGTTAACTACATTGGCAGGTAGGGCATTCCACGTCCTTACCACTCTCTGCGTAAAGAACCTGCCTCTGACATCTGTCTTAAATCTATCACCCCTCAATTTGTAGCTGTGCCCCCTTGTACAAGCTGACATCATCATCCTAGGAAAAAGACTTTCACTGTCTACCCTATCTAATCCTCTGATCATCTTGTATGTCTCTCTCAAATCCCCTCTTAGCCTTCTCCTTTCCAATGAGAACAGACCCAAATCGCTCAGCCTTTCCTCAGCCCTCCAGATCAGGCAACATCCTGGTAAATCTCCTCTGCACCTTTTCCAATGCTTCCACATCCTTCCTGTAATGGGGCGACCAGAACTGTACACAATATTCCAAGTGTGGCCACAGTAGTGTTTTTTATAGTTGCAGCATGACATTATGACTCTGGAACTCAATCCCTCTCCCAATAAAACCTAACACACTGTGTAGGTTTTATTGGTAGTAACACTTTGGCCAACCCTGTAATTTTCCTATCAAAGCTGGAACCTGGCCCAAATGTATTCCTTCCCAGTTAATTGTGAGGGTCTTATGGCAGAGTGGGTGGCAGCTGAGCCACTAAACCAAAAGATCCATCTTCAAGTCCCACTTCAAGTCATAATGACCAAGGAATGTGCATCAATAAAACAGTACTAGTACACACCAATGTTAAGAGCAGGAAGGGTTCCTGGTTAACCCTGGTGATGGAAAGAAACTGGAGTCTCCACCAACGCTACCCATAGCTCCAAGCTACAATATGCACGTAAAAGTGTATATTACCACAGCAACTCAGACACAGTGGATGAGCATTGCGGAGTAGTCTGTTTTGATTTGATTTACTATTGTCATGTACCGAGATACAGTGAAAAGTATTGTCTTGTGTGCTAACAAGACAAATCATACCTTACATCAGTATATCAGGGTAATTGAACAGAATGCAGATTATAGTGTTACAGCTGTAGTGAAGGTGCAGAGAAAGATCAACTCTAATATATTAGAGGTCTGTTCAAAAGTCTGATAACAGCAGGGAAGAATCTGTTCTTGAATCTGTTGGTGCGTGTATTCAAACTTTTCTATCATCTGCCTGATGTAAGAAGGTGGAAGAGAGTATAAATAGGATGGGAGGGGTCTTTGATTATGTTGGCTGCTTTCCTGAGGCAGCAGGAAGCGTAGACAATCAATGGAAGGAAGGTTGGTTTTCATGGTGGACTGGGCTGTTCTCAACTCTCTGTAATTTCTTGTGGTCTTGGGCAGAGCAGTCATCATACCATGCAGTGATGCATCTGGATTGGATACTTTCTGTGGTATAAACATTGGTAAGTCATTGTGGACATACTGAATTTCCTTCCTGAGGAAGTACAGGCATTGGTATTCTTTCTTGACTATAGCGTTGACCTATGTGGACCAGGACAGATTGTTGGTGATATTAGGAACCTGAAGTTCTTGATCACCTCCAAACCATAGGTACAGACAGGAGCATTTCCTCCACTCCACTCCACTTCCTGAAGTCAATAACAGCTCTTTCATTTTGCTGACATTAAGAGAGAGATTGTTGCCTTTACACCATGCTACTAAGCTGTCTATCTCCACCTTGTACTCTGTCTCACCATGGTTTAAGAACTGACCCACTACAATGGTGTCATTAGCAAATTTGTACATGGAGTTAGAGCTGAGTTTGGCTACATAGTCTTGAGTGTATAAGGAGTATAACAGCATGGCCTTCAGTCCTTGAGCTAATGAGAGTGGATTCAGGATATGCTCCCTTGTCTTAAGGAGGAATTTAATAATGAAGTTTGTTTGGTATAAGCCCTATTGCCATTCCCACTGAAATCAATAACCTAAAGTATTTATGTTCAGATGGAGTATTTACCTACTCAGGCATAATGTAGAGGAGATTCAGAAAAACATTTTGAAGGCTGAGACTGTGTAGAGAGAGGCTGAAATGGTTCTGTATCACACACAACAGAAGTATTTGATCTACAAGATGAATTTACAGTAAGCATGCTGATTTGCAAATGGATAAACTAAACGCAGAACATTTAATAATGTAGAAATGATGCTTCCATTGAAAGATATGCACATTCCTCGCTCTTTAATATTTGAAAAGAAAAGAGCTTGGCCTTATGAATTTCATTGTTATGGTATATTGTGTTGACAGTAGAATTGATTTAGATGACTTGGGGGTTGCAGTGAGAGAGAGACTCACTGAGATTCTTGTAGAGAGAGGAGGAAAACTTCTTCAATGCAGGCATCCTTGTAAGAGGTTTCGCAGTAGGGTTAAAATCAAATAGGTAAAAACAAGGACTGCAGATGCTGGAAACCAGGGTCTAGATCAGAGTGGTACTGGAAAAGCACAGCCAGTCAGGCAGCATCTGAGGAGCAGGAAAATCGACATTTCGGGCAAAAGCCCTTCATCAGGATGAAGGGCTTTTGCCCGAAATGTTGATTTTCCTGCTTCTCGGATGCTGCCTGACTTGATGTGCTTTTCCAGCACCATTCTAATCTCGACTCTGGTTTCCAGCGTCTGCAGTCCTTGTTTTTACCTAGTGGAATTGATTTACTCTATCTCTTGCTGTTTATGCTGTTTAACGTGAAAGTAATTCTGTCTTGCAGTTTCACCAAGTTGGCACTTTACTCTTGCTATGCATGGTACTAATCCTGTCATGTCCTCCTACATTCTTCATTGAACCAGAGTTGATCCTCTGGCATGATGATAATGATATATTGGGGTATATGCCAAGCCATGAGGTTTCAATTTGGGTTGAACTTCAATTCAGGCCCTCAGTGACTCATGAATACCCAATCTTGAGTTGCTAGCACTGTGTACCCTCAATAGAGGGTGTGTACCCTCGGTGTCTACCCACTGTGTACCCTCGATGTGACAGTGAGGTTGTCTCCACAAGGACTGATGCAGCAGTCCCCTGCTCATACTGGCTGTCCCTCAGTGGTTAGCACTGCTGCATCACAGAGCCAGCGACCCAGGTTCGATTCTAGCCTTGGGTGACTGTCTGTGTGGCATTCTCCCTGTGTCTGCATGGGGTTCCTCCAGGTGCTCTGGTTTCCTTGCACAAGAATCTCCAGTTAGGTGATTGACCATGCTAGATTGCTGATAATGTCTAGGGATAGGTGGATTAACCATGGGAATTGCAGGGTTAAAGGGATAGGTTGGGGTGTCTGGGCTTGGGTGGGATATTCTTGGGATGGTCGGATTGGACTCAGTGAGCCAAATGGCCTGCCTCCGCGCTGTAGGGATTCTATGATTCCAAGGTGGTTACAAAATTAATTAGATTTTTGCTATCAGTAAGGAAATATTTCATCGCTGGTAATGAATTAAATTGAACCAATTCTACATCAATGTGAGAATTCCTTTATTGCAGAGATATTTGATTATCTAAGGGCAAATTGAATTTCCTGATTGCGCCATTGTATTGTTATCCCCTAGTTGGAGAAATAAGAACCTTTAATGTCACAAGGTATCCTATCTTGTTCCTTGCCTCAATCTTTGTAAATTCATAACACGTAACTGACAGATGCTCTTTCATCCAGATCAGAAACTTTAAATAGACATGAAAACATTGTGAAATTAGGAATTGGTCTGAATCCTGATACCCTGCATGATTTGCATATCTGTACAAATGTGGCCTTTGATGAGGATTTTCATCTCAAGCAACTGACTCAACATCATCCAAAGAAAAATGACAAAAATAATTTTTCACTCACAACTGCGGACACTTGTAGCTTAAATGGGTTATGGCAGATATACCCCAGTCTCCTGTGAACAGAAATCTATGACATTTAAGACTTATTTTGGTCTTCAAAATTCTGCATTTCATTATTCTAAATTAGAAAAACATGGTGTGCTGGAATAATTTTCACCTCCTGAACATGTTCACTTGACACGACAACAAGATTTTCAGATTCACTTGAGGGACAAACAAAAGGCAAACTTCTCGATTTTTAAAATCATGATCTGAATTTTCTCATTCAGCAATTAACTATATCTTTCTAACAAAACCAGTCACTTCAGGACTTTCTGATTTCTCATTGCCAACTCATTCCTCAGCAGCTCTTCGTGTGATCTGAGATCTGATAATGTTTTTCTTCAGGTGAGTGTTGGGTGAAAGCTAATGAAGCTCCCAGTGTGGAAAGAAGGGGGACACGGATTACTGGGACTTGTGCAGGAGCTGAAATGGTAGCTTCCCACTGGTGGGATGCAAGTTGGGAAGTAACCTGCTGGGGGATTAAAGACAGATCATAGTTCCTGAAAACAAGCAGCAGGGTCCTATTTTAATGTATCACTAAAGCACTTGGGCACTAAATTAAATTGAAATTTTGTGATTAAGTTGCCACTAAATGAGATATAAATGCTTTCAGCTTGATGACTGATTACATATAGTGTGCAACATGATTTGGAATGAGTAAGAACTGCTTTCCTGTAATGGGGACTGTTGTGGGGCAATGATAGAGAACACTGAGCAGTTGCATTGAGCTCTGCAGAGTGGTGAAGGCATGTCTATCCAAGGGAAGGAGGTGGAAACCATAGGAAAGGTTATGGAGGGATAAACGAGAGAGATAGTTGGATGGCAGAGGGAAGGTCCAATACTAAAGGCATTGCAAATATTATAGAGGGCAGATCTGGAGAGATTGAAGGCAGATCAATGGTGAGCTTGATGAGTAGAAGGTAATGAAAGGCAGGTTAAGGAAAATCGAAAGAGGGTTGGGATGGCAGTTAGAGTATTGATGATAAAGAGAGATTGGAGGGTGATGGCTTGTAGCTCCAGAGATCCAAGAGTGGCAGGTGGCATGTGGGTGCCTGAAGATCTCTCGGACAGACAGGATGCTGCTGGCTGGTAGGGGAGTGGGTGCCTGTCCTAGTGGAACTTTGGTCATTATGAGATAAGAGTTAGTGTCTCCCTGTCCTTCCTCTTTGCATGTTTGGTTGTGTCCCTCAGCTATGCATTGGTTGGCATTGGTTGGACAACCATCCCACCCCTGACCAATTCTCCTGCTGACTTGTCATCTGCCGCTGCAACAGTATTAGAACACAGAGCATAACAGTGCAGTACAGGCCCTTCAGCCCTTGATGTTGCGCCGACCTGTGAAAGTAATCTGATTCCCATCTAACCTAAACCATTCCATTATTATCTATATGTATGTCCAATGCCTATTTAAATGTCCTTAACATCGGTGAGTCTACTACTGTTGTAGGGAGGCCGCTCCATGCCCCTACTACTCTCTGAATAAAGAAACTACCCCTGATATCTGTCCTAAATCTATCACCCCTTAATTTAAAGTTATGTCCCTTGTGTTAACCTTCACCATCTGAGGAAAAACACTCTCACTGTCCATCCTACCTAACCCTCTGATTATCTTGTATGTCTCGATTAAGTCACCTCTCAACCTTCTTCTCTCCAATGAAAACAGCCTCAGTTCCCTCAGACTTTCCTCATAAGGCATTCCCTCCATAACAGGCAACATCCTAGTAAATCTCTGCTGAACCCTTTCCAAAGCTTCCACATCCTTCCTATAATGCGGTGACCAGAACTGCATGCCATACTCCAGGTGCAGCCTTACCAGTATCTTGTACAGCTGAACGATGACCTCATGGCTCCAAAACTCAATCCCCTACCAATAAACCCCAACACACCATATGCCTTCTTAACAACCCTGTCAACCTGGGTGGCAACTTTCAGGGATTTATGCATCTGGACACTGAGATCTCTCTGTTCATCTACACTGCCAAGAATTTTACCATTAGCCCATTCTTCTGCATTCCTGTTCTTCCAAAGTGAACTACCTCACACTTTTTTTGCATTAAACCCCACTTACCACTTCTCAGCCCAGCTCTGCATCTTATCTATGTCCCTCTGTAACCCACAACATCCTTCAGCACTATCCACAACTCTGCCTACCTTTGTATCATCAGCAAATTTACTAACCATCCTTTTAAGCCCACCTCCATATCACTTATACAAATGACAAACAGCAGTGGCCTCAAAACAGATCCTTGTGGCACACCACTAGCAACTGAGCTCCAGGATGAACATTTCCCACCAACCACCACCCTCTGCCTTCCTTCAGCTAGCTAATTTCTGATCCAAACCGCTAAATCACCTTCAATCCTGAAACTTTGTATTTTGTATAATAGCCTACTGTGTGGAACCTTAGCAAATGCCTAATGAAGTCCATATACACCACATCAACTGTCTTACCTTTATCCTCATGTTTTGTCACCTTCTTGAAGTACTCAATAAGGTTAATGGGGCATGACCTATCCTTCACAAAACAGTGTTGACTATCTCTAATCAAATGATTCCTTTCCAGATGATTATAAACCATGTCTCTTATAATCTTTTCCAACACCTAACCCACAACTGAAGTAAAGCTCACTGGCCTATAATTACCAGGGTTGTCCCTACTGCCCTTTTTAAACAAGGGAACAACATTTGCTCTCCTCCAGTCTTCTGGCACTACTCCTGTCGACAATGATGACATAAAGATCAAAGCCACAAGTTCTGTCATCTCCTCCCTGGCTTCCCAAAGAATCCGAGGATAAATCCCATCCAGTGCTGCGGTTTTATCTATTTATCTATCTTTCAAAATTGCTAAAACCTTCTCTTTATCCACCTCAATCGCATCTAATCTTGTAGCCTGTATCTCCATATTCTCACTAACATTGCCCTTTTCCAATGTGAATACTGACGAAAAATACTCATTAAGCACTTCCCCTTGGTCCTCAGATTCCACACACAACTTCCCACCACTGTCTTTGATCGGCCCTAATCTTACTCTAGTCATTCTTTTATTGCTGATATACCTATAGAAGGCCTTAGCGTATTCCTTGATCCTATTTGCCAACAACTTCTCATGTCCCCTCCTGGCTCTTCTTAGCCCGCCCTTTAGATCATCTCTTGCTAACCTATAACTCCCAAGCTCCCTAGCTGAGCTTCATGCCTCATCCTCACAAGGCCCTCAAAGACCACAAGTGAAAATACCAGTGTTTGTTGCCCGTGCTCACTGCATGATGTGCCCTCTGCTCAGCTGTTCGGGATGAAGTCCTTAAGTGGGCATTAATTAGCTGTTTAAGGGCTTCAGTTGGTTGCAAAGTAAGATGGCTGTGCTGGAGCTTCCACTGCAAACCTAATTAGGATGGATGCAAGAGGAAGTGGGGGTTAGCTGAAAGGCCTGTCTTCCCCCGGTCAAACCTACCATTGTGGACAGCATAGGATTCCACTGAATATCCTTCACAAACTGATGTTGGGTTGAGTGCCAGTCAGTTGTGCTGCTTTGTCCTGAAAGCTATCAGGCTTTTTCATTATTGTTAGAGCTGCATCTTTGCAGGCAAGTGGAAACTATCACAGCATACTCCTGGCTTCTAACTTGCAGGTTGTGAACAGTCTTCAGGAAATAGTGAGGAGAAAGAGACTGAGTACAGAATTCCCAGCCTCTGAACTGCTCTTGTAGCCACAGTAGTTATCTTGCTGGTTCAGTTAATATTCTGGCAAATGGTTACTCACAGGATGTTGATAAGGGGAGGTACAGCAATGGTAGAATGTCAAGATACTTTTAGCTTTTGGCTTACTGGCCGTAGTCATTGCCTGTCATTTGCATGGCACTAATGCTATTGTCCATTTATCAGCCCAAACCCAAATGTTGTTCAGGTCTTGTTGCACCTGGACATGGACTTCTTCAGTACCTAAGGAATTAGGGACCTGAACTCTGTGCAAGCATCTTCACCTCTGACCTTATGATGGATGGAAGGTCACTGATGAAACTGTTGAAGGGGTTGGCTCCAAGATGCAATCTCAGAAACTGAAGCATTGTCACTGAGTGAAGATGATTGGTCTATAGCAATTACAACTACCTCCATTAGTGCAATGTGTGACTCCAACCAGTATAGTGTGGATAACTGTGAGGTTATCCACTTTAGTAGCAAAAACAGTAGGGCAGATTATTAACGGAATGGCAATAAAATAAGAGCAGACAAGATTCATCGACTCCTGGGTGTCTCAATACACCAGTCACTGAAGGTAAATATGCGGGTGCAGCAGGTGGCAAAGAAGGTAAATGGTATGTTGGTCTCCATAGAAACCAATGAAATTCTGGCAGGACTAGATGGCAAGGATGTTCCCAAAAGTGAAGGAGTCCAGAATGAGGGACTGTAGTCTAAGGATATGGGGTAAACCATTTAGGACTGAGGTGAGGAGAAATACCTTTATCCAGAGAGTGGTGACCATGTGGAATTCATCAACACAGAAAGCCGTCGAGGCAGAAACGTAATCTGATTTCAAGAAAGAGTTGGATATAGCAGTTGGGGCTAAAGACATCAAAGTATATGGAAGAAATATGGGAACAGGATGATCAGCCATGATCATAATGAATGGTGTAGCAGACTCAAAGGACCGAATGGTCTACACCTGCTCTTATTTTCTATTTTTCTCTGATTCTCCTGATTCCCATTGGCCTCAATTTTTCTAAGGTTTCTTGATACACCATTCAGATTCTGCTGGGTGATCTGGTGTCCTCCCACAGTCTAAAGATCTGCAGGTTAGGTGGATTGGCCATGTTAAATTGCCCAGGGATATTCAGGCTAGATGGATTAGCCATGGGGAATGCAGGGTTACAGGGATAGGGTAGGGGGATCAGGCATTGGGGTCTGAATTTGGGTGGGATGTTCTTTGGAGGGTCAGTGCAGACTTGATAGGCCGAATGTTGTAGGGATTCTATGATTCTCAATCTTTTTATCTATAATTGGATTAAGGCAGTAATGAGGTCTGGAGTTGAAAGGTGTTGCCAAAACTCAAAATGAACAGATTATTGGTGAGCAACTGTTGCTTCATAGCACCATCAGTACCACCTTCAATCTGCTAATGATTGAGAGTAAGGCAATATTTGGCAGGATTGGATTTGTCCTGCATTGTGAGGACAGGACATACCTGGGTAATTTTCAATATTGTTGTTACTCCATTTGAATAGCTTCCATTGGGGTGCAATTCTGAAACAGAAGTCTTCAGCACTTACAGGTGGGACAGTGTTGAGACAATAGCCTTTCCAGTATCCAGGATGATCCGCCATTTCTTGATATCATGTAATTTGAGTTGAATTGATTGAAGGTTGTTTTCTGAGAAGGCTAAGTTGGCTCATGTCCAATTCTACAAACTGCTTGAGAGGTCGAAAAAAAATTCAAATTATTTAATGCACCAACCCTTAATTGAAAGTTCGTAATCGTGTGGAGGGGGTTGCCTCTTTTGCACCACTAGAAAATTTGAGGTAAGTGTTCAATATTGATTAACATTCACACTTAGGCTACTCCTCAAAGTTAGATTGGCAAACTTTTCCAACCATATTTGAAAAGGAGCAAATATTGGCTTTCTTTCCTAGTTATCATTGGCACCTCCTTGAAGATTGACAAGGTGGAAATATCCATGGACTACAACCTTATCATTTTCTTATGAAAAGACATCTGCAGTGTAGACAGAGAAAAATAATCAAGGTAAAAACATTTGGACTAGACCATGTGATAATGTTTGGCAGACAGCAATTCCCTGGAGAAGTGGATCAGAACTGATACAGACCAATGGTGTTAATGATACATTTTCATAACTTTGACTATTTAATAAAGAGTCCCTGATTTAATTAATCTATATAATTGATTGTTGCTGAGAGTTACTTCTGTGGCTCTAATTATAGTTTCATCTTACAGCTCAGAAATGATTATGTTCAGTAAGTGACTTCATTGTTGCCCATCTAGTCATTGCTTAAATTGAAAATATACAAGTGAATTGTTCACGCCAACACTTTAGTTTAATTACAGTTACAGAATACATCAGTTGTTATTTTTGTGTAACACAGATAAAAGACATGTCACATCTTCAAGATAAATGCAGTGATTACCAAAATTGGTACCTCAACTCACTAAATTAATAACAGGGGCATAACCAATGATTCATACAGAATGCTGAAGAAAAAAGCTTTAAGATTTTGGTATGTTGGTATAACTGAAGAGTTATTGCAACATTCATTGGAACATTTAAATATTTATCTTCATTTGCTGCAATTTAGAAATAAAAGTATTATTTTCTGACCCATTCTGTATTTAAAATTTCCTTGGACATGCACTTGAAGTGGCATGATCTACAGGGCAACGGATCAAGAGCTAGACTGGGAATCTAAAAGGGAATTTTACCCTGCACACAGAGAATGGACTGAATGTTCTCCAGTGTTGTACATATTTCTATTTTACGCATATGTAGCATATTACTGAGTTCTCAATGCATTTAAATTGTAGGAGCATATCACATTTAAAACATAATATTCTCATACAGGATCTTAACTCCATACTGCAAGTTTAATGTGTCATATTTTAATGCCAAATGAAGTTAGAACAAGGCAGAAAAATATCAAGAATCTTGCCACAAATGAAGACATCTGTTCAATTCAGATTTTGGTGGTGACTTGTCAGACAGCTGATTTGTAGAGTGTGTATAAAGCACATTCGATGTTGTGTTAAAATGCATCTTAGAATTAATTACAGGCAGAAGAGGCATACCACACATTTTCTCAAATTATGGAGAAAAATAGTGACAACTTGAATTATACTGGTTCTGAGTCCACAGTGCAATCCTCGGCCTCTGCCCATCACTCACATCTGTTTGCCTGTTCCCAACAGATTTGCCTGAAGACTTAGCCGTCACTCCCAGCAAACCACTCACTGCCCATGACCAGCAAACTGCTTGTCGGACCACAGCTGGTGTCTTTAGCTTGGTGGTAATATTCTAATGGAGCTAGTGGGCCAATTTACCCTGATGTGGTGCTGCACCCACAGAGTATACTGCTCAGGATTGCAATTTGGGCGTGGTCCAACTTGGAGCAGATTCTTCAGGAGAGTAAATTTAATTACAATGACATCACAAAGCAAAGTAATTAGCTTCGTTTTGGTTGTAACTGTTTGAGAATTTTTTTACAACCTAGAATTAAATGTGTCTGAGACCGATGAAATTAGATCCAATACAGGATCAATTCTACCCAAAGAATGACAAGGTACAGTTTATGATTAGTTGTCAATTCCAGTTTTGATCTGTCCTCATAATGTGCAAGGTCCAAGTAAAGCTTTTTTTTTAATGTTTCGATAATAACTAACCTATTTTATGCAGTACCGTTTTCATCGGCCACCTTACCCTAGTGTATAACTAGAGTTGAATCATTAATTAGACTTTGGCAGGAGTATGGATCTGATCATTTGGTCAAATAAATTGCATTAACTCACAATTTGTTTCATCAGGAAGTGGCATGACATTTTTAAAATAACTTCCTTGGTCCAGTGATTAAAAATAAATTGTAATTCTCACAATATTCTCAGTGACAGGGCCCAGTACAGGCAGGCCAATCTTGTCTGCAGTCTATTTTTATTAATATGATTTTTTTAAAATGTCAAATGTTTTTTTCTGTCTTTTTGTCAAATTATTAGTCCAGTTAGCCAAATAAGCGGCATTGTTTGTACATCTTGTGGGAGGGAGTGAACGAAACATCACAGATTGCAAACCTAATTAAACAGATGGAACTGTTTTTATTTTTCAGAATAAGGTCAATCAAAAAGCCACATATTTAAAGCAAGATCCACAATTGTCACTCCAAGTGAGTGACACCTTGCTGTACTGGGTGAATTACTAATGGATGTTTCAGCAGTCACTGCTGGTATATCAATATGCAGTGCATTAACCATGGGAAATGATATTCTTTAGTACAAAGGATCATATTTACCCCTTCCTCAAAAAAAAGGATTAAATGGTATTTTTCCACAATCTTAATAGCTCCAAATCAAAATTATGAATCTGTATAGTTTTGTCTCTGTTGATTTTGTGTGATATAATTACGTTTGTAGGAATAACAGAAAAAGCAGTCAGCCACAGCATACTTGCAGTTCTTGTAACACTTTTGAATGATGAAATGTTGAGTGCTCCGCAGTGCAGTGTAGAACTACTTTATATAATGGCTCAATGAACAGTGTCCTGAATACAGACAAAATATCCACTGAAGAGATGATAATAGACAATTTGTGAATAGGCAAGCACTTAAATTGGTTAAATTACGATTGTTATCTCAGTAGAGAACAGTGACTTGTTTAGTTTTTATCTGAAATCTGAAAATCCATGTATTTTCAAAAAGAATGAAGATTCAAAGTTGACAGAGGTTTACTGCTGCAAAAATCAAAGAACATGAATTCTAATTAGTTACACTCTATCTGAAATAGTAAGTCTACATTAAAGACATTAGAAGTACAATGAACACAGTTAATGTGCTTTCCTACGTTGATGTTAGTGTTAAGATTCTCATGGAATATAACAGTTCAAGGGCACTACTCCTTCTGAGGTCAGTTAGTGATGGGCAATAAATACTAGTCCAGCCAACAACCTACACATCCTGCAAATGAATTTTTAAAAGTTACACCCAAGTTAACCTTCTTCAACTCAATTTCTTTCTATTTCCTTTACATACCCAATAATTCAGGTCAATTCTTGACACAAATTGGGTGATTAGACACATGGTCTGAACACTGTTCCAAAGCTTCATAAAGACTGAAAATTACTTGGTGCCGCTTACTTCCAGCAAGTTTATTCTTTCAAAACATCCCCTAACCAGTCCCTGATTGTCAAGTCCCTGTTGAATACCAGCTACTGTTTATGTATTGCACAAAATTCCAACTCCATAAATGCAGCTCATGTGGCAAGCACGCATAATAGCAATGGATAAAAACAAATTACTGCGGATGCTAGAATCTGAAACCAAAACAGAAAATGCTGGAAAATCTCAGCAGGTCTGGCAGCACCTATAAGGAGAGAAAAGAGCTGACATTTTGAGTCTATATATATACTTCCCTATTTCTCCCTTTTTTTTAGCTTTGACAAAGGGTCAGTTAGACTTGAAATGTCAGCTCTTTTCTCTCCTTACAGATGCTGCCAGACCTACTGAGATTTTCCAGCATTTTCTCTTTTGGACACATAATAGCAAATAGTGTTTCAACTCTAAATTGGATTTCATTGCCAATATTGTGCATGTTTTTAACTTCATGTACAATGATTTAGGAGAAAGGATTGCTGGGATCCAGTAATATCCAACAAAACCAAGTCTTGCCAAAACAACCACCATTTTAAAAAAATCAATATCATTTCCTTTTTGTACATTTTTTGCTCTTAACCAAAAGACTAATGGATAGAGGCATCGGGCAGTGTACCCTAGATGGAGGCCCTTTCAACCATCAAGTGTGCACTAGCTCTTCCAAAGAGCAAGCCAGTTAGAGTCATTGCTAGGTTCTTTTCCTATAGGCCGAATTTTTAAAAAAATTTCCTTCAAATATGTTTCAATTTCATTTTGAAACTCCTATTGAATCTATTCCCACTACCTCATGAAGAGGATATTAAAGTGCAACATTCACAAAACACAGCCAATCCAAAGTATTAAATCCAACATGATGAAATGGGACAAACTGTAAAACAGTGCATTAACCATCATGCTTCATCTTCATAAGGTTTGTGTTGACAGTGCTCAATGCTGGCAGCAGTACATTGGAAAAATCTGCCCAACCCCAAATTCCTACTTGTAATTTATTGGCAGTTATATCTTCACCAACATAAATACAATTGTACCCACAACACTCCAGAGAAAATATTATAATTTGTGCTGATAGACATCAAGATATTTAATGTCATGATACCTACGGAATATCTACTAATAAATGTTTTACATATTGTTCTGAGCTGGTGTTTTAGTCCAAAAATATGTTGGGTCTCTTATATCTTGGTGAAATAACTTTTGAAATATTTATGATTGACTACAGGATTGTCCACTCACTAAAGAGAGAAGGTTTACAAGCCCCACTCCTTACACACACTACTGGCAAAGTAAAAATTGCTGATTGAATTTTGCTTGTTATAAATTAAAGTAAATGAAATCATCCATATGTTTACCTTCTGCAACAACCTATTCGGTTTTCCATGCCTTTCTTGATTGATATTATAGGCCTTACAGAGGATAAAAAACATTTAAAATACATACAAAGGTGAAAGAGAATATAACAATAATACTCTGTCTCTCATATATGGATTTCACACAATAATGGACTGCTCATTGTGGAGCTCAATTCCCAAAACACTGTCAAGCTCACAGAATGGAACAAGAGAAACAACTTAAGTGATTGATATGCTGAGATTCTCCTGGGGTTGTGGTTTGTATTGCCATCTGTTTTGAGGAAGAACCAATTTTTCTTTCCAGTTGCCTTGACAGGAGCTTCTCTTTCCAAGCTTATCTGTGACTTCATGAGTTCAGCCAGTCACTCTGAGACCACTAGGGAGGTACAGCTAAACTGGTTTCTCAGTGATAGCATTTCACCAGCTTCAAAGTTATCGATCATATTTCTGGTATTTTGGGAAGCGCAAACATTTATGTTGCTTTGACATGCCAAAGAAGATGGTAAAGTTATAATTACGTACTAAGCATCATTTATTTTCTTGTTTGCAGTTAATTAAATCTCTTCCTCTCTCTCAGTTGCTTCCAGCTGCCTCGCGCCTATGTTCTGAGCTGCTTTGATTAGTGTGGCCATTCCCACTTCAGCTCAAGTACAAACCCTCTGAAAGTGTAATACTTGTGCCCAATATCTATTATGACCACACAAGACAGTATTATGCACAAGCCTGGGTGACACATTCCCTTTTCAAGAACAATAAGTCACCCTATGACATTTAGATTAAAAGAAAACACAGTATTGCCTATTGTGCAGGATCCATCAGGAAACAAAATACTCACAGACATTTCTGCAATCTTTGTTTAATCAATTGATGAAATTCCTCCGTAATATCAGTCTTCCCTCCCTCTATCACCCAGATATACTGCACTCTGACCACTCTGCATTCATCCAATTCTAGCTTCTTGTCTATTCACCCTTTTTTAAAAGTCCTATCCAGGAACAAATTGAGTCTGGGTGCTAATTCTTTGAATTCCCTCCCTAAACCTCTCAGCCTTTCTACCAGGCCTTTAACATATTCCTTGGAAGCTATGTTTTGATCGAGCATTCAGCCACCTGACTAAACATCTCCTTCTGTGTCTCAGTGTGGAGAGTCAGAGAGTCATCCAGCACAGAAACAGACCCTTCGGTCCAACCAGTCCATAGAACATAGAAGAATACAGCGCAGTACAGGCCCTTCGGCCCTCGATGTTGCGCCGATCAAAGCCCACCTAACCTACACTAACCCACTATCCTCCATATACCTATCCAATGCCCGCTTAAATACCCATAAAGAGGGAGAGTCCACTACTGCTACTGGCAGGGCATTCCATGAACTTACGACTCGCTGAGTGAAGAACCTACCCCTAACATCAGTCCTATATCTACCCCCCCTTAATTTTAAGCTATGCCCCCTTGTAATAGCTGACTCCATACGTGGAAAAAGGTTCTCACTGTCAACCCTATCTAACCCCCTAATCATCTTGTACACCTCTATCAAGTCACCCCTAAACCTTCTTTTCTCCAATGAAAACAACCCCAAGTGCCTCAGCCTTTCCTCATAGGATCTTCCTACCATACCAGGCAACATCCTGGTAAACTTCCTCTGCACCCGTTCCAGTTCCTCCACATCCTTCCTATAGTATGGCGACCAAAACTGCACACAATATTCCAGATGCGGCCGCACCAGAGTCTTATACAACTGCAGCATGACCTCAGGACTCCGGAACTCAATTCCTCTACCAATAAAAGCCAGTACGCCATATGCCTTCTTCACTGCACTATTTACCTGGGTGGCAACTTTCAGAGATCTGTGTACATGGACACCAAGATCCCTCTGCTCTTCCACACTACCAAGTAGTCTACCATTAGCCCAGTAATCCATCTTTTTATTACTCTTACCAAAGTGAATCACCTCACACTTAGCTACATTGAACTCCATTTGCCACCTTTCTGCCCAGCTCTGCAGCTTCTCTATATCCCGCTGTAACCTGCCATATCCTTCCTCACTGTCTACAACTCCTCCGACTTTCGTATCATCCGCAAACTTGCTCACCCAACCTTCTAACCCTTCCTCCAGGTCATTTATAAAAATGACAAACAGCAATGGTCCCAAAACAGATCCTTGCGGAACACCGCTAGTGACGGCACTCCAAGATGAACCTTTGCCATCAACTACTACCCTCTGTCTTCTTCCAGCCAGCCAATTCCTAATCCAAACCTCCAACTCACCCTCAATGCCATATCTCTGTACTTTCTGCAGTAGCCTACCATGGGGGACCTTATCAAACGCCTTACTAAAATCCATATATACCACATCTACCGCTTTCCCCTCATCTACCTCCTTAGTCACCTTCTCAAAGAATTCAATAAGGTTTGTGAGGCACGACCTGCCCTTCACAAAACCATGCTGACTATCCTTGATCACATCATTCTTATCCAGATGTGCATAAATCCTATCCCTTACAATTCTCTCTAAGACTTTGCCCACAACAGAAGTGAGACTCACTGGCCTATAGTTACTAGGATTATCCCTACTCCCCTTCTTGAGCAAGGGAACCACGTTTGCTAGCCTCCAGTCCTCTGGCACTACTCCTGTCGACAAAGAGGACACAAAAATCAAGGCCAATGGCTCTGCAATCTCCTCCCTTGCTTCCCGGAGAATCCTAGGATAAATGCCATCAGGCCCAGGGGACTTATCTATTTTCACCCTTGCCAGAATTTCCAACACCTCTTCTCTACATATCTCAAAGCCATCCATTCTACTTATTCGTGCCTCAGTATTCATATCGACAACAATGTCCTGTTCCTGAGTGAATACTGACGAAAAGTATTCATTCAGTGCCTCCCCAATCTCTTCAGCCTCCACATGCAACTTCCCATTACTATCCTTGATTGGACCTATTCCTTCCCTAGTCATTCTTTTATTCCTAACATACCTATAGAAAGCCTTAGGGTTTTCCCTAATCCTACCAACTAAGGACCTTTCATGTCCCCTCCTTGCTGCTCTTAGCTCTCTCTTCAGGTCCTTCCAGGCTACCTTATAACTCTCAATCGCCCCTATTGAACCTTCACGCCTCATCTTTACAAAGGTCGCCCTCTTCCATTTAACAAGGGATTCCAACTCCTTATTAAACCACGGCTCCCTCACACGACCCTTTCCTCCCTGCCTGATAGGTACGTACTTATCAAGGACACTCAATAGTTGCTCCTTGAACAAGTTCCACATATCAATTACGCTCTTGCCTTGGAATCTACTTTTCCAATCCACACATCCTAAGTCATGCCTCAACGCATCATAATTTCCCTGCCCCCAGCTATAACTCTTGCTCTGTAGTACACACTTATCCCTCTCCATCACTAGACTAAAAATCACCGAATTGTGGTCACTGTCCCCAAAGTGCTCACCTACCTCTAGTTCTAATACCTGGCCTGGTTCGTTACCCAGAACCAAATCCAGTATGGCCTCACCTCTTGTTGGCTTATCTACATATTGTGTCAGGAAACTCTCCTGCACACATTGCACAAACACTGACCCATCTAACGAACTTGAGCTATAGCTTTCCCAATCAATATCAGGAAAGTTAAAGTCTCCCATAACAATCACCCTATTACTGTCACTCTTCTCCTGAATCATCTTCGCAATCCTTTCTTCAACGATTCTAGGACTATTTGGAGGCCTGTAAAAGACTCCTAACAGGGTGACCTCACCTCTCCTATTCCTAACCTCAACCCAAACTACCGCCGATGGCAAATCTTCGTCCATCTTCCTTTCCACCGCTGTAATACTATCTTTGACAAGCAAAGCCACACCCCCCCTCTTTTACCCCCACCTCTGACCCTACTAAAACATTTAAACCCTGGAATGTGCAACAGCCAATCCTGTCCCTGATCTAGCCACGTCTCCGTAATAGCCACAACATCGAAGTCCCAGGTACCAACCCACGCTGCGAGTTCACCTACCTTATTTCGTATACTTCTGGCATTAAAGTATACACACTTCAAACCACTCTTCTGTTTACAGGCACCCTCCTTTAAGATTGATGCCATATTCCTAACCTCCCTACTCTCCAGGTCCTGCACCCTAAAGCTACAGTCTGGGTTCCCATGCCCCTGCAGAGTTAGTTTAAACCCCCCCCCAAGAGCACTAGCAAACCTCCCCCCAAGGATACTGGTGCCCCTCAGGTTCAGGTGCAGACCATCCTGTTTATAGAGGTCCCACCTTCCCCAGAAAGAACCCCAGTTATCCAAGTACCGAAATCCCTCCCTCCTGCACCATCCCTGTAGCCACGCATTTAACTGTTCTCTCTCCCTATTCCTCAACTGTCTATCACGTGGCACGGGTAACAAACCAGAGACAACAACTCTGTTCGTTCTAACTCTGAGCTTCCAACCTAGCTCCCTAAAAGCCTGTCTAACATCCTCAGCACTCCTCCTACCTATGTCATTGCTGCCAATATGGACCACGACTTCAGGCTGCTCCCCCTCCCCCTTAAGGACCCGGAAAACATGATCAGAGACATCATGTACCCTTGCACCTGGGAAGCAACATACCAAACGCGAGTCTCTCTCGTTCCCACAAAACCGCCTATCTGTGCCCCGAACTATCAGCTGCGCGCTTTTAAAGGGGAAACAAACCTACCCAGGTAAGCTTACGCTCTACCTGCTCTGCTCTTCTCCACCCTTCCCTTCTGAGTAGCGGGGACAGGCTCCGTGCCAGAGGCCTGAGCCCCGTTACTTACCCCTGGTAAGTCGTCCCCCCCACAAGTATCCAAAACGGTATACTTGTTCTTGAGGGGAACGACCACAGGGGGTCCCTGCACTGGCTGCTTCCTCCCATGCCAAACCTAATCCCAAACTAAACTAATTCCACCTGCCTGTTCCTGGCCCATATCCCTCCAAACTTTTCCTATTCATGTACTTATCCAAATGTCTTTGAAACATTGTAATTGTGCCCTCATCTACCACTTCCTCAGGAAGTTCATTTCATACGTGAACCATCCTCTGTGTAAAACATTTGTCCCTTGTGTCTTTTTTATATCTCTCTAGTCTTAAAATCCTCCATCCTAGGAAAAAGACAGCTACCATTAACTCTATCTATACCTTTCATTATTTTATAAACTTATTTTTGTATTGTTGTACTCCTGTGTAGCAACTTGGGAAATTTTGCCATGTCAGAGGCATCTATCTAAATGCAAGTTGATCCAAACCTCATTATTAGTGCATAATGTATTTTACTTTTTAACTTTCCATAAGACTATACCCTTCCTTTTACATTTCTCATTTACATGAGTTGGAGTTTCAACAGGGAAATTATGAACATGCAAAATCATACCAATTAGAAAACATGGGTAGATCAGCATTGATAAAAAAAGCAGCAATATTGATTCTCTCCTGCATATGAACTTTTAATCAGAAAGACAGGGAAGAACATCGCAATAACAATCATTAGATTAGATTTAGATTACATTACAGTGTGGAAACAGGCCCTTCGGCCCAACAAGTCCACACCAACCCGCCGAAGCGCAACCGACCCATACCCATACATTTACCCCTTACCTAACACTACGGACAATTTAGCATGGGCAATTCACCTGACCTGCACATCTTTGGACTGTGGGAGGAAACCGGAGCACCTGGAGGAAACCCACGCAGACATGGGGAGAACGTGCAAACTCCACACAGTCAGTCGCCTGAGGCAGGAATTGAACCCGGGTCTCTGGCGCTGTGAGGCAGCACTGTGCCACCGTGCCGTCCACATTGTCCCTGATTTCTGGTTTCCACACAAGCTGACAGCCAAATTGTTCCCACTGAGAATAGACTCAGGCACTTGGGGTCAAATTTGGAAATTAGAAATTTATGAGTTCATGAAAAATTCAAGCAGAACAACTTCAGACAAAAGGAAATGGGTACATGGAGAACATCACTATGGAATGCCATTGTAACAAATAACACAAACGGTTCAAGGAACAACTAGATGTGGTTGCAGAGAAACAGAGACTCAGGGATGTGATCGAAAGTCAAGAGTGTAAAGTTGACCAACCAAAACAGAAAGATTTATTGGCCTCTCCTGTTCCTGAAATCCCGTACACACATTCTTTATCTGTACACAGAGTGATGTGTGGGTACAGCTGATAGCATCCAACATGTCACAAGGATAACTTTTTGTCAAAATGAAAACCTGGACGATATTACAGGAGGGAAATTTGTTTTCTTTCAAGCACCTTTCAAGCATTTTGAAAAATTGCCAAAATAGATCTTCTTAAATAGATCCTTACAACCAGCAATTCCCAAAGGGACAACAGTAAAGTAACAATCAGAAATAAAACTCTCCTAAACAGTTGACCTCTGATGTACTTCATAATCTTAATGTGGCTTAGTTCACATTTACCCGTAGGGATAGGATTAGCAAAGCAACAAAGTGATTGTTTGTCTGCTTGTAAGATACCTCAATGGTTTTTCCAGTAGCAGACATTCAACGACAGGTCTTTCTTGGAATCTTTTTCCTTTCTGCTGCTTTGAGAATACACTGCCCGCAGTGAGATAGTATGTTGTAAAATGAGGCACACCAGCCACTAATAAACTAGACTTCTCTTGTATTTCTTTCATTAAAAAACTGTTCAGTCCACAAGTTCAAGTAGATGGTTTTTAACATGCAGTGAGTTTCAAGTAAGGGTAGATTATCATGTGGGTCTGTGGAACCTTTCTCTTAATTCATCCATGGGATGTGGGCATTGCTGACTGAGCCAGCATTTAGAACCAATCCCTATCAATGCCCAGGGCCCAGACTGCTATGTCCCCACTCCAGTGCCCTGTACAGTACAGCCAGTGTAATATTGATAATGGAGCGCGTGAATGTTTAAGACGACGGATTGAGTGGTAATCAAATGACTACTTTCTCCCATATAGCACACTCATCCAAGCAAGATGAGATTATTCCATTACGACCCTGAATCATGCCTTGTAGACAATTTATTAGCTTTGCGGGAGTCAGGAGGTGACTTACCTGGTGCAGAGTTCCTTGTCTTTGCCAATGGGCATCTCCAGGACTTCGTTGGTTGATGATTTAATGATAGTAATGATATTTGGTATCAAGAGAGTATAATTAGATTTGCTTAGTTGGAAGTGGCCTTTATCTGGCACTAGGTTGCCTAGAGTGTTACTTGCCACTGATCAATCTAAGTGTGAATGTTGTCCAGGTCTTGCTCCATATGGCCATGGTCTGGTTCAGTATCTGAGAAAATGGGAATGGAACTGCACACTCTGCAAACATTCTCAGATCTGACATTCTGATAGCAAGAAGGTCTTGAGAACCAACTGAAGTGGGTTGAGCCAAGGACTGTATCCGAAGGGACTCCTGCAGAAATATCCTGAGACTAGGACAAGTGACCTTCAATGACCACAACCATCCATCTTTGTGCTAGGTAGTACTGTAACCAGTGGAGATTTTTCTCTGATTTCCACTGAACACATTTTTTTCTAAGACTTAATGATGACATGTTCAGACAAATGCAGCCTTGGTGGGCAGGGGCTACCACTCTTACCTCATCTCTTGAACCCACCTCTTTTGTAGTCTGGAGTTGAGTGACCCTGGTCCTGGGTGAATTCACACAAAACATTATGAGGTTTGCAGAATATAGTTGAGCAGTAACCCACAGCACCCCTGGATGCTCAGTTTTGAGTTCTGAATTCAATCCATTTATTATGATGGTAATGTGAGAAAACATTAATGAGGTTGTCCTTAGTGTGAACACAGCTGCCTGGATCTCTGATGTGTGTGTGCATGTGTGTCTAGCATTATAAACATAATCTACACAGGCTTCAGTTAACAGAGGAAGTTGACACAATCCTGGGTTTTTGAAGTCCACAGTAGGAAAAAGAAGAAGACCCAGACAGGATTTCAAACAACAGCATGTGAGATCAGGTCAGCATCTACTTCAAGTGAAATTACTGCAGTGGTTTGTTTCATTTAGTATTTTTTAATCGTTGCTTCTGAAAGGATAATGGCAATTGGTCCTGCTTTGAATCAGATAGCAGAACAAAAAGCTCTTTCCTATTTTGCATATCTGCCTCTCTTTGAATTGTAGCAATTTAATTAAATGTGAAACCTTTTAATAAATCAGTGCAGTTGAAGAGAGAACTTGGAATGTACTAACGTGCGGATGTCAGTGCTGCACAGTATTTGTGTGAAAAACAACTGGGAATAAAATAGTTCTATAGAAATATTGCATATTATGTAAGTTCCATCTGTTTATCTTTCACTGTTATGTAGATCCAATGATTGAATAGTAAGCAGTGGAAGCAGCTAAGATAGTTCCAGCTGAGACAAACAGCTACTTATCCATAGCTTTGACTTTAGTGAATGAGATAACTTCATTTACAAGTAGAACTGCAATGCATTCACATCACATGTATTTTCATTTATGTACCTAAGTTCTGACAAATCGAAGTGGATTTATTTGTAAACCTGCAATAGGTGAGGAGAACAATGGCCTGGATTTTCTGAGGACTAGCAATCACAGTTAGATTGCCCTCTGCCCATACTTCTTTCTATTATTATTGAGCTCAATACTTCTAGCCAGGAATTCCAATCTTGCCTGCTTTAAAAATGCAAAATGTAGCTGAGATGAACACATTTCCCCCAGAGTGTTGAGAGATGGTGACTGCACCGGTATGATAGTAGCTTTTAATGAAGCAGCCCTAATAAAACTGAAGTCATTGATATTGGGAGGAAAGCCCTGCACTAACTCATAGATGGCACAAAGGAAGATGATTCTGCTTATTGGAGATCTGTCATCTCAGAGCATCACTCTAGCTCGTTCTAGGCCCAACCATCTTCAAGTACAGAGGAACCTTGATTATCTGAGGAAGTGGACGGGCAGTATTTTGTTCAGTTAGTCAAATTCCAGATAATTGAATGCCAGATAACATAGTTTAGTCAAACATTGGGACCTTGGGATCTTGCCGGATAATCCAATATTCGGATAATGGAATGCCGGATAATCAAGGTTCCTCTTTACTTCATAAATGACCTGCCCTCCATCATTAGGTCAAACGTGGGACTGTTTGCTAATGACTGCACAGTGTATGATTCCATGTGCAGTTCCTCAGATACAGAAACAGTGTGTGCCCACCTTTGGCAAGAACTGGACAACATTCAGGCTTGGGCTACAGATAGTCATTGCCTATCTGTCCTATTCAACTGATAGGCGATGACTATCTCCAATAATAGATCATCTAGTTATTTCCACAAATAACAATGGCATTACTAACACTGAATCACCTCTAACAACATCCTGGGGGGCCACCATTTAGCAGAAACTGAACTGGACTAATAATTTACATAGCAGCGACAAGAGTAGTTTCATGTCTAGGAACTCTCCAGCAAGTAACTCACTAGTTGACTTCAAAAACCTATTCACAAGTCAGAGACATGATGAAATTCTCTGCATTTGTCAGGATAACTGTGGCTGCAGGAACACTCAAGTTCATAACTATCCAAGTCAAAGTAATTCACTCGATTGCAAACCTGTCATCCATTTTAACTATTCACTTCCTCCATCACTGACATATAATGGCAGCAAGGAGTATTAGTTCAAAATGCGCTATAGCAACTCACCAGGCTTCCTTTGACAAACTCTTCCAAACCCATGTTTTCTACAAGTTAGAAGAACAGGGGCAGTAGGTGCATGGGAACCATCTCTAGTCCCCTCCAAATTACACATCATCCTGCCTTGGAACTATGTTGCCATTCCTTCATTGTTGGTGGTTCAAAGTCCTGATATTTCTAAGAGCACTGTGGATGTACCTACTCAACATGGATTGCAATGGTTCAAGAGCACAGCTCACCTCCACCTTCTCAAAGGGTATTAGGGATGGGCAATAAATGCTGGCCTTGCCAGTGACACCCACATACTTTGATGAATAGAACCTCCTTTACTGGCCTAATGTTTGTTTTTCTTACACTTAGTGTGAAATGACTTGGGGGAATAAAATGACATTTAATAAATGTAAATTGCTGTTTGCCAGATGCTGAAACATAAATCTTTACATCCAACATTGTTTACTGTTGCGCTGCAAGCAACAGCAGAGGAAGACGATATTTTATATTTGACATTCATAAAGAGAATCACCATAAGTGGCATGTAGCGCTCCCAATGCAGTAGGTCCGATATATCAATATTCTTCCACATATGGAAACGTGCTGACAATGGAGGTGTTGCTTACATATAGAAATCCAGGGTTTTAACTTTCAGATGGTAATCTTGAGGGAAATTATTGTACAGTTATGGAAATATGATATCGGAGGAGTTGAATCAATAATCAAAACTCCAGAATGGTAACAGAGTGCATTTATTGGGTGCTGCTCAATAGCAGGTACTCCACTCATTTCTCCATAATTGGTGATCCAATGCTTTACTCTTCCATTCTCATTAGACCCTCATTAAACCGAGTTCTGAGGAAGGATCGCTGGTCCTGAAACATTAACTCTGATTTCTCTCTGTAGATGCTGCCAGACCTGCTGAGCTTTTCCAAAATTTCTGTTTTTGTTGACCATAAGACCATAAGACCATAAGACAGAGGAGTGGAAGTAAGGCCATTCGGCCCATCGAGTCCACTCTGCCATTCAATCATGGCTGATGCGCATTTTAGCTCCACTTACCAGTGTTCTCCCCGTAGCCCTTAATTCCTCTAGACAACAAGAATCTATCAATCTCGGCCTTGAAGACATTTAGCGTCCCGGCTTCCACTGCACTCCATGGCAATGAATTCCACAGGCCCACCACTCTCTGGCTGAAGAAATGTCTCCACATTTCTGTTCTGAAATGACCCCCTCTAATTCTAAGGCTGTGTCCACGGGTCCTAGTCTCCTCGTCTAACGGAAACAATTTCCTAGCATCCACCTTTTCCAAGCCATGTATTATTTTGTATGTCTCTATTAAGTCTCCCCTTAATCTTCTGAACTCCAACGAATACAATCCCAGTATCCTCAGCCGTTCCTCATATGCTAGACCTGTCATTCTAGGGATCATCCGTGTGAATCTCCGCTGGACACGTTCCAGTGCCAGTATGTCCTTCCTGAGGTGTGGGGACCAAAACTGGACACAGTACTCCAAATGGGGCCTAACCAGAGCTTTATAAAGTCTTAGTAGTACATCTCTGCTTTTATATTCCAACCCTCTTGAGATAAGAGACAACATTGCATTCGCTTTCTTAATCACGGACTCAACCTGCATGTTTACCTTTAGAGAATCCTCGACTAGCACTCCCAGATCCCTTTGTGCTTTGGCTTTATTAATTTTCTCACCATTTAGAAAGTAGTCCATGCTTTTATTCTTTTTGCCAAAGTGCAAGACCTCGCACTTGCTCACGTTAAATTCCATCAGCCATTTCCTGGACCACTCTCCCAACCTGTCTAGATCCTTCTGTAGCCTCCCCACTTCCTCAGTACTACCTGCCTGTCCACCTAACTTTGTATCATCGGCAAACTTCGCTAGAATGCCCCCGGTTCCCTCATCCAAATCATTAATATATAATGCGAACAGCTGTGGCCCCAGCACCGAACACTGCGGGACACCGCTCGTCACCGGTTGCCATTCTGAAAAAGAACCTTTTATCCCAACTCTCTGCCTTCTGTTAGACAGCCAATCCTCAATCCATCCCAGCAGCTCACCTCGAATACCATGGGCCCTCACCTTGCTCAGCAGCCTCCCGTGTGGCACCTTATCAAAGGCCTTTTGAAAGTCTAGATAGATCACATCCACTGGGTTTCCCTGGTCTAACCTATTTGTTACCTCTTCAAAAAATTCCAACAGGTTTGTCAGGCATGACCTCCCTTTACTAAATCCATGTTGACTTGTTCTAATCAGACTCTGCTCTTCCAAGAATTTAGAAACCTCATCCTTAATGATGGATTCTAGAATTTTACCAACAACCGAGGTTAAGCTGATTGGCCTATAATTTTCCATCTTTTGCCTTGATCCTTTCTTGAACAAGGGGGTTACAACAGCCATCTTCCAATCATCGGGACCTTTCCTGACTCCAGTGACTCTTGAAAGATCTCAACCAATGCCTCTGCTATTTCCTCAGCCACCTCTCTCAGAACTCTAGGGTGTATCCCATCGGGGCCAGGAGATTTATCAATTTTAAGACTTTTTAACTTTTCTAGCACTATCTCTTTCGTAATGGCAACCATACTCAACTCAGCCCCGTGACACCCTTTAATTTTTGGGATATTACTCATGTCTTCCACTGTGAAAACTGACGCAAAGTACTTGTTAAGTTCTCCTGCTATTTCCTTATCTCCAATCACTAGGCTTCCTGCATCAGTTTGAAGTGGCCCAATGTCTACTTTTGCCTGTCATTTGTTTCTTATGTACTGAAAGAAACTTTTACTATTATTTCTAATATTACTGGCTAGCCTACCTTCATATTTGATCCTCTCATTTCTTATTACACTCTTTGTTATCCTCTGTTTGCTTTTGTATCCTTCCCAATCTTCTGATTTCCCACTGTTCTTAGCCACTTTATAGGATCTCTCTTTTTCTTTAATACATTTCCTGACTTCCTTTGTCAGCCAAGGTTGTCTAATCCCTCCCCGGTTAATCTTTCTTTTCTTGGGAATGAACCTCTGTACAGTGTCCTCAATTATACCTACAAACTCCTGCCATTTTTGCTCTACTGTCTTCCCGGTTAGCCTCTGCTTCCAGTCTATTTTAGTCAGTTCCTCTCTCATGCCCTCATAATTACCTTTATTCAACTGTAACACCATTACATCCAATTTTGCCTTCTCCCTTTCAAACTCCAGACTGAACTCTACCATATTATAGTCGCTACTTCCTAAGGGTTCCCTTACTTTAAGATCTTTTATAGAGTCTGGTTCATTGCAAAGCACTAGGTCCAGAATAGCCTGCTCTCTTTTGGGCTCCATGACAAGCTGTTCCAAAAAGCCATCCTGTAAGCAGCTGTTCCAAAAAGCCATCCTGTAAGCTCCCATTTTCGGTGTACATAAGGTGGATTCCCATTGCCTTCCATATTTGTGCTAAAATAAAATACAAGTCCTCTGTGAGAGTAAGCAGCCATTGTCCCATGAGGGTCAAGTTTTCCACCATCAACACCCAACATTCACTGATTCCACTGTTGGCCCTGGCTCATGACCCTGAGCATGGCATCCTTACTTGGGTCTGAGGAAACTCTGAATAAGACTGTTCCCTGAAAACTCAAATAATCCTGCTATTTAAAACAGCTTTATATAAAAACAGCGTTTTCACCCAATAAATGCACTCTGTTACCATTCTGGAGTTTATTAGTGGTTGGTCTGCCTCATTTTACAACTGCACAAGGAGACTGCAAGATAGTTTCCACGGGACAATACTTTGACAAACTGACTAGAAGACTGCAAATACTATGAGAAATAAAACTTAGAGACATAATAATCCAGCACATTGTTTTTAGTGTCTTAAGAATACGTACAAAATTTCCAGTCCAACCTTTCCTGAATTGTATTAACCCAGATTGCTATTTATCTTACTGATTTAAGCTGTAGTATTTGTCATTATAATGCAACATGCTGTGGTTTGAAGATTAGGATAAGATTTGGCCAGTCCCTGGCAGTCAGGGGTTATTGATATTCCTCTTACCTGGACAGTAAGGACATTACAGAACCCTACTTTAACTTATTAAAGTGTTGTAACCTTGAGTACTGTTTTTTGTCACTTATGAATTCTGAATATGAGGTGCTGCTGGAGATCGATAAAATGTATTGGCAAGGATCTGCTTTTGAGTCTGCCAGCCACGTTCTAACAACACCTCATTGTACACCTTTTCTGTATTCCTGGAGAGAATGCAAAACCAATTCAATCATCTAAGAGGAGATGATTATCTCATCCACAGCCTGCAAACTAAATATCTTCACATTATCATTTTCTCCTTGTTTATTGTCAGCTGCAAGCATGCTAACCTGCATCACCTTCCTCCTCACAAAGTTACAACTTAGAAAACAAATAAAAGCAAATTAATGTGGATATTGCAATCTGAAAGAAAAGCAGAAAGTGCTGGAGAAATCCAGCTTGTCTGGCAACATTTGTGTAGCAGAAAACAAGGTTAATGTTTTAGGTACATTTACTCTTCAGAACTGGTCAGCTTTGAAACATTAACACTGTTTTTCTCTTCACAGATGCTGCCTGATCTGTTTATCCAGCACTTTGATTTTCCTGCTGATATCTACTGTCAGTTACCACATTGATGCCATTGTTTCAGAAAGGCTATAAGCAAAAGCCAGGGAACTGTAGATTGGTGAGCCAGATGTAAGAGGTGGATAAGTTGTTGGGAGGGGATACTGAGGGTCAAGATTTAGGGGTATTTGAAAAGGCAAGGACAGATTGTGGACAGTTAACATGGCTTTGTGCTTGGGAAATCACGCCTCACTAACTTGATTGAGTTTTTGAAGAAGTGACAAAAAGGATTAATGAAAGCAGATCGGTAGATGTTGTCTGTATGGACTTCAGCAAGGCCTGTGATAAGCTTCCGCAAGGTAGACTGGTTAGCAAGGTTAGATCACATCGAATCCAGGGGGAGTTAGCCAGTTGGATACAACATTGGCTTGAAGGTGGGGGACAGAGGGTGGTGGTGGAGAGTTGTTTTTCAGCCTGTGACCAGCAGTGTGCTGCAAGGATTGGTGCTGGATCTACTGTTTTTTGGCATTTATATAAATTATTTGGATGTGAATACAGGAGGAATGGTTACTAAATATATAGGTGACACCAAAATATGATCTTGATCAGATGGACCAATGGGCTGAGGAGTGACAGATGGAGCTTAATTTACATAAACAAAAGATGTTGCATTTTGGTAAAGCAAATCAGGGCAGGACTTATACAGTTAATGGTAGGGCCCTGGGAGTGTTGCCAAACAAAGAGACCTTGGGGTTCAGGTGAAAGTGGAGCTGCAGGTAGACTGGGTAGTGAGGAAGGCATTTGGTACACTTGTCTACATTAGTTGGTGCATTGAGTATAGAAGTTGGGATGTCATGTTGTGGCTGTGTTTAGAATACTGCATACAATTCTGGTCTCCCTGCTATAGGATGGATGTTGTTAAACCTGAAAGGGTTCAGAAAATATTTACAAGGAAATTGCCAGGATTGGAGGGTTTGAGCTGTAAAGGCTGAATAGGCTGGGGCTATTTTCCCTGGAGGGTCGGAGGCTGAGGATTGATCTTATAGAAGTTTATAAATCATGAGGGGCATGATTAGGGTGAATAGGGAAGGTCTTTTTCCCATGGTAGGGGAATCCAAATCTAGAGGGCATTGGTTTAATATGAGAGGGGAAAGATTTAAAACGGACCTGGGGGCAATTCTTTTCACCCAGAGGGTGGTGCATGCATGGAATGAGCTGCCCGAGGAAGTGGTGGAGTCTAGTACAATTACAACATTTGAAAGGCATCTGGATGGGTATATGAATGGGAAAGGTTTACAGGGATAAGGCCCAAATGCTGACAAATGGAACTAGATCAGTTTAGGACGTCTGGTTGACATAGACAAGTTGGACCAAAGGGTCTGATTCCGTGCTATTTTTTAAAAAATTCATTTGTGGCCAGCATTGATAGTCCGTCCCTATTTGCCTTTGAGAAGGTGGGGGTGAGCTGTCCTCTTGATTCACTGCAGTCCACTTGTTGTGAGTTGACCCACAATGCTGGTGGGGAGGGAAATCCAGGATTTTGACCCAATGACTGTGAAGGAACGAGAGTATATTTCCAAGTGAGAGTGGTGAGTGGCTTGGAGGTGAACTTATAGTGGTGGTGTTCCCAAGTACCTGTACAACCCTATGCTCTTTCCTTGCAAAAAATACTAAGTCTAACACCACAAAGATTGTGTAGTCTAACACCACAAAGACTGCATTACAAATCATTCAACCTAATTTCAGACATTCTTGGGCTTCAGATCAGAGTTCATTAAATATTCTCAGTCTGATGTTAAAGATGGACTTCCTGAGTGATTAAAAGCTAATCACTTTTGCTGTGCTAACAAACTCCATAATCTTTCAATTCCCAGGATTAGCTCTTTTCTGACACTGCTTCCCTTTGAGTATTCCTTCAACTAAGACAGAGGTCTGAACAGCACTCAAGGACTCTCTCGCATTTTTGCGGTGTGTCAGATTAAATTATTTTGAAGGCTTTTCAATAGACTGCCACAATTTTGTACATACCAAAAATTTTAAAGGAACACATTCTAATAAATATGAGGACCACAAAATGAAGGAAGGTTTGAATTTTTTGTTTGTTTTATCATTTGTTTCATTTTTCTGTTAACATAGATCATTCTGGAGCAACAGTAAATTTTAAAAATGCAGGTCAAAGGGCAAATGGATGTGCCTCTTCCTTGAGGATTTTTGCAAAGATGTCTCTGTCTCTAAAGAAGGAGGTCAGATACCTTTCTGAATAAATGTTTGACAAATCTGTAATACAGCATTAATTGTTCAGTGAAGCCATTATAAATCCCATAGAAGCAGACGTGAGGCAGGAATATGAATAACCAAAGTAGAAACAGTCTTTGCGAGATTTTCTATTAAGTCTAGCTGTTCAGATGGATATTTGTGTATGATCTGGCTGGTCCCATCTGGACAAACAAAAATGTACTTCCTCCTCATATATTACTGCTTTCACTAAGTCTGACCGCAAGTCTGCAATCATTCCAATTAAATTACAATTGTTGGTAAAAAATTGATGGTTTTTTTACTAGATTGTTTTCAGTTTTTATTTGGTTTTATAGATCTGTGTACATTCAAAACTGTTATGTTATGAACAACAAGAATTGACAGCATTTACTTTTTTTAGAAAAGTCTTTGTATTAAAGTTGGTCAAGTAAAAATCTAGAGTCCAAATTTTCATTTCAGTCACAAACGGTTGCAAGTGGATACATGCTTTGATTTTCAATAAGTTCTCTACATCTGTATTACATTCAAAATTAGCCTTTTTTTCAGTAAGTCATATATGACAAGAACCCCTTTGTGATTAAAAAGCTGCACAGATAACACATTGTTCAAAGGGCTGGAATTTGACTAAATGTTGCAATTATGGTTTTTGTCTATGAAAGTCTACCTTCTACCACACAAACTTGCTACAGAATGATAAATAAATGAATATAAGGCTGAGACTTTCATCCAACCATACAGCTCAGATATCAGTCACAACTTACAAATAGCCTTTTTTGCCTTGTGTTGAACGGAATGTTTGCCCAGACATTCTGGTCCTGCTTTCTAACAGAAGAATGATTTTCTTAATTCATTCAAAGGGAGTGTGTATGCCACTGGTTGAGCCACTATTGATTAAATTGCTAGTGTCTCTGTGAGGGGACACTCACAGTGCTGTTGGGAAGACAGTTCCAGGATATTGACCCAGTGACAATGAAGGAAACAAAAGACTATAAGACCATAAGATATAAGTGCAGAAAGAGACCCTTGAGCCCATCAAGTCTGTTCCATCTTTTGATCATGGCTGACATGTTTCTCAACCCCATTCACCTGCCTTCTCCCCATAACCCTTGATCCCTTCACTAATCAAGAACCTATCTAGCTCTTTCTTAAATACATTCAATGACTTGACCTCCTTCTGCAACAATGAGTTCCACCAAATCACCACCCTCTGGCTGAAGAAATTCCTCCTTGTCTTAGTTCTAAAGGGTCATCTCTCTACTCTGAGGCTGTGCCCTTGATCCTAGTGACTCTGATGAATGGAAACATCTTCCCCACATCCACTCTATGAACGACAATACGGTCCAGGTCAGGATGGTATGTGGCTTCAAGGGGAACTTGTAGATGGTGGGTTTCCCACACTTCTGCAGCCCTTGTCCTTCTACATGTCAGAGGTCACAGGATTGGAAGATGCTGTCAGAGGGCTTTGATGAGCAATTGCTGCGAACGTTGCAAGTGGTACACGTTACTACAGTCAAGGGGCTGCTTTGTCCCAGATGGTGTCAAGGTTTTCAAGTGTTGTTGAAGCTGCACTCTTTCAAGCAAGTGGCGAGTGTTCTATCACACTCCTGACTTGTGCCTTGTAGATGGTGGACAGGCACTGAAGAGAAAAGAGGGAGGAGTTTAAAAGAGATGTGTGAGACAAGCTTTTTACAAGAGGGTGTTAGGTGCCTGGAATATGCTTCCAGGGGACCTGTTAGAGGCAGATATGGTCGAGGTATTTGGACAGACACACGAACAAGCAGGAAATATCTAACAGTTGGGATTAGTTTAAAATGGTGTCACGGTCAGCACAGACACAGTGGGCCAAAGGGCCTGTTCCTGTGCTATACTGTTCTCTGCTCTGTGTTATATGTATTATCCAAAGTAATCATTGAATATCCCACCCGGATCAGCAAGCAGGAAGTGTGACTCAATGAGGCATGTGACAGTATTAAGTCCAAGTGAAAATGTTTGACCTTTATATGACCTGCCTTTTGATATTACTTCTCATTCATCCTTGATAGAAGCAAGGGTTAAGGACAAAGGGTGAGATTTAGCCATGCCATGGAGGTACAAACTCAAGCGTGGGATAGGAGGAGACATGAGGGCGGGGGACTTATCGCCAAACTCCATGCCCACCTTGGGCCGCCTTCAAGAGATGGCGACCCTGACTTCAGCAAATCCCCATCGCTGCACCATGGGTAGGCACCACTAGGATGGATTACAACATTGGGAAGTCTCCCAACTCACAATTCCCACCTCAAAGGAGAAAATTCACCTCAAAGCTGAAGCTGTCACTGTTGGGATCGCAAGTGTATGGAATTCGTGATAGTGAGAGTAGAAAAAGTAGATGTGAGCATAAAGTGAAGAAGGCTCAAGATGTCTCTGCCCAAACCTTGCACTCACTGTTGACCTTGATTTAACATCTGGAGTCAGAAACAGGGAAGGCATAGGCCATTTGGCCCATCAAGCCTACTCTGTCATTCAGCCAGATCACAGCTAACCTTTCACCTCAGCACTGTTTTCCTGTATTATCTTTAATGTCTACAAGTCCATCAATCTGACTTGAATATATTCAATGACAATGCCTCCACAATCCTCAGGATAGAGAATGCCAAAGATTCATTCCTGAGTGAAGACATTCCTCCTCCTACAAACCTATGAGTTAACAGCTGGAGTTAGACCATGCAGTGCAATAAGTCTGCTCCATCGAGGCTGATCTCACTTGTCTATATTCTCTGATTAACCTTTCACTCCCTTGCTCATTAAAAATCTACCTCTGCCTTAAAAATATCTATGGAGTCATAGAAAGGTACAGCACAGTCCATGCCAATCAGTTATCCTAAATTAATCTAGCCCCATTTGCCTGCATTTACACATATCCCTCTAAACCCTTCCTATTCATATACCCATCCAGATGCCTTTTAAATGTTGTAATTGTATCTGCCCCCACCATTTCCTTTGGCAGCTCCACCCTCTCCTAGACAAAGTTGCCCTTCAGGTCCCTTTTCAATCTTTTCCCCTCTCGCCTTAAACCTACGCCTTCTAGTTTTGGCCTCCCCTACTCAGTGCTCTGTGCCCAAGAGTGTCCTTGGAATTTCCACAAGTTCTGTACCTGATCGTGGCCAGTATCTACCTTTAAAAAAGTCAGGGCAATAAAGTCTGTTTCGTTGAGATCTCTGTGCAATTTGCAAGGGCCACTGACCTGGTAAACAGTATCTGTGACCAGCGTTTGAACATCAAACATTTTCACATTGTATGTATTTCACAAACTTGATGCTGTGATTGCAAATGAACTGTGGCTGCATTTTGCAAATGAATGATCGATGTCTTTTCCCCCTGTCAATGTCCTTATATTCAGCAAAGGTGTAGCCTGTACTTATGCACATTAACTGATATTGACTCTACCCACCTCAGGGTACTGTCAGAGGTTTATCTTCCTGTACCCAGAAGGTGCATTTCCTTCAGCACCAACAGTGTGGAAATGCACCACAGGGAACTCCACCTCTTTGACACCTGAACCCCAATGTTACACTTTGATGATGCTCATCAAGGTTCTCTATGCTTCCCCATAATGATGGTCAATGCCAATCATCTCACTTCCTATCACCTTCCATACCTCACCATTCTGTACTGTTTACCCACTTATACTTCAATTTTCCTCTTATCCCTGCCTCAGCCCCCAGCCTTGAATGCCCCCAAGCCCTCTCCCCTCAATTCACTTTCCATCTCTCCCGCACTCAGTGCATGGACCCCAGGGCTGACTGTTGTTGGGCCCCATGACTGACTTTACTACCCCAGGAAAGGACACACCAGATCCCTGATTCTGTCCTTGCAGATCCCTGACTGACAAGGTGTGTGTGTGTGTGTGTGTGTGTGTGTGCGCAAAACAGTACTGGCAGCCTCTAGGCTCTGGCCAATGTTTCAATGCCCAAAAGGACATGGCATGGTGTAGCAAGGCAAACAATGCAGGGAATGTATCCGCTTTGACACTAAGTAAGTGAATATACAGAGAGCAAGTGGGCAGCCTTCACATGCGGCTGGTCCAATCTGCCTGGACTTGTTGACATGGTGTCCGTGCTGCAGCTTTTCGGTGTTAGTTGCCAGTGCATCCTGAAGGGCAGCTTCAAAGTGTAGAGCTGTCCTTTAAGTGAATTGGAAAGGTACCATAAGGGTCCTGTGAGGCTGCCTGATGTCAGATGCCAACGTCCATAGATCCGAGATGCATGCAGCTGGTGCCCATATTCTGCTATGTGACACTGGTGGTGGGTGCCAGGTTGGTAGCCAGGAGGAGCAAGCAGTGAGGTAAATTCATCAAGTATCTGCTTCGACTTTCACGTTACTAATTGTTGATGTCTGTTTATTGGCAGTAGCATAGGAAGCTACATATTAATGAGGTGTGATACATTGTTAATGAGGCTGTTAACAAGCAATAATCATTGTTAATAGGCATGTCTCCATGCCTCATAACCAACCTCATCTCAATACCCAGCAGTCTGTTTGAAAATACAACGATTTGCTCCCAACTTTGAAAAAGGCTTCACCTGATTTCTCACACAATCGCCTACATTTCTCATCATAGCCCATATTAGGCCCTTGTAAGATTCTGCCCAGAGTCTAGAAGCTGTGGTGCACTCCTCAAGGCCAGCAGATTATCCCTGATTATGTGGAGTGCAGAACTGAACTCAGTACTCGGAATGGCACCTAACTAACACAACTTCCACTCCTTAATAAACCTGATTGTCACCAATGGTTATAACTGCTATAGATACCAGGATGGCAGTGGAATTCCTCTGTGTTGCTAAGCTACAGAAGAAACAAGATACTTTGTGTAAATTTATTCTATCAATTACATCATATTTATTTATGTTCATACTTTGTGGATACATACTGCAGTCTAAATTGATGTGAATTCATTCTATCTGACATCAAGGAATTGATCATTTAATTGGAATAACACTGTACAAATAAGACAGCTTTGTGGATTTGCTGTAGATCTGTCACACATTGATGATCATTACAGAAACTTACTTTGAAATATTTTTGTCTTAGAACTAAAAAAGAACTGAGAGTTTATTGCTGCAGTGTCATTTGTCCTCAGAATCAAAACCTACTTACAATGAGACAAAGTATAAATAATGCAACACTGCTGCTTAAGATATCCAGACATCTTCAGCAGCAACTCTGTCACAGAGTTCCTGTGTAATATTACAAGTTATGTACCTGACAGATTTGTTTTGGTGAACTGATTTGCAATGTTTCAATTAATGGCTGCATCAGCACATCCCAATAATATCCCACAGGAGACTTTTAATTTGTTCATACTGAGAAAGGAAATGATGATTTAAAGTGAGTTTGACCGTTACTGATGGATACAAAGCAATTTGTTTATGACTTTCAATCACAGTAGGTTAAACTGAAGGTGAAAGCAGTTGGTAAAACCCCAAATTATCTGGAGAGTGTTTCAAATTGCTGTAAAGTCGTCCAGCGCACTGTACCAAAAATTTAATAAGTCAAGTCATCCAGAGTTGCATCTGTATACCTCATTTTTCAATTGCCAGGAAGTGGAGCAGACCTACTTAAACATAAATGACCTGTTCTCACAATTAGCTGGGAAACATTTTGTTGCAAAGGCAAAATTTGAAGAATGCAGCCTCAACAGAACCACCAATTTTTAAATATATTTTGATTTTTTTCTGCAAAATACATATTTGTTAAAAAATGACAATCAAAAGCCTGGAGACTGGCATACTGGTATAACACTCATGCTTCTTTTGTGTGTGTCTCTATTTCTTCACCTTTTCAGTGTGGTACCTGTTCTCTGGCAAAAAATTAGGACTGTTTTGATTGATGTCTTACTCATTACAGCCTTACAGGGTTGGTGAACAAGCACTGGAAAATATAGTTTCAATATGAACTCGTCTAATTTCACTATTTTTAAGAGAACACACAGCACCATTATACAATGGCATGAATGCAATTAAATTCTTTTGGTGTCCCAAATTTGTAGAGCAGCTGTGATGCAGAATATCCCTCACTATAAAATGGGGAGAGGGGTTATTTAATATAAAAATATGGCGCAGAGCTTTTTAATTCCGTGCATTGCAGGGGCTATGCACTCCAAAAGATTAGAATACAGCTAGTGTACATCATTTACATCAACATTTCCTGTATTTATTATTCAAAATAATCTATTGCAAGAGTACAATGGTATTTTTGTAATTTTAAAAACATTATAAACTTACCATGCTGAGTTATAAGAGCAGAGCCAGTTGGCTTATACTCTTGATCAACCTAGTGCTGAAGACCTGCCAGGTCACATGGAAGAAGTATTAGAGACAAGTGAAGTGTTTTCACAAAGTGATGAAATAAATTCCAAGGAGTAAAGTTAACTTGAGTTGCAACTGCGCGTGCTATGGCTCCCCTTCCTGCTTCCACACTGTTGCTTCTGCAATCCTCCAGGATCTACCCTTGGCCTCTTCTGATTGCCCATTGACCTGCTGCCCTTGCAAAATAATCCAAAAGCACAAAGTCAGTTTTCACGTGGGCATTAGCAACATCGGATCAACTCGTCACCACCTCTCCCAACTCAAACACGATTACATTTGTGCAGTTGGGGAAAGTCTAGTTAGTTCTTGGCCTTTGGTACTGCCATGGAGCATTACACAGATATAAAGCTTTCAATTGTAAAGTGAAACATTGACAACCAATTACCCCCTGCAGACTGAATATGGGATGACGTTGACGTGAAGTCCATTGTTAAGACTTCTCCTGCCTTCGTCTTGTCTGAGAAGAGACATCTAAGAGGAACATAAGTGAACTTTAAAAGTAAAAGTGATTTTCATTATAATTGCTTTGTATCTTTGCTTGTATGATCCAAGAACAACAGTGACTTATATAAGACCTACAATCATATTATTTTAAAATTCCTTCCATGTTCTAGTTGCTTTTTCAGGTCTGGGTTTTACCACCTTCTACTTAGCTGGAAAATTGCACTGCTTCACGGATATTGGTCAAGGAAAAAGTTGGAGACTGTGTGCAGCAATCCTCCCTTTGTATTGTGCTGTGATGATTGCCTTGTCGAGGACTTGTGACTACAAACATCACTGGCAAGGTGAGCTGTGCTGGCTGTCAAACATCCCCTGTCAAAATATTGCTTTGGTTGCAATTGCCTCTGTGAAGAGAGTAATTTCAGAGCGAGAGCCTTAAGGTGTTTCATTTTCAAGTGACTTGCAAGCCTTGTGTGTTGAGACTTAATGATCAAATGATTCAAAGCTTGCATTGTTTTGTATCCACATTCATGTTTTGCCTCTTTCACAGAACAAGGAAAACAAGAGGAAACTTGAACTGACAAGCCTGCCAGTGCAAAAATATTCAGTCAATATAATTTGGTCCTCATTATTCACATGAAAAATTGCACTCAGATTAAATGCACCAGTCTTGACCTTTCTGAAGGAAAGCTCATTGATCTGCCACTGTTGGGTAGTGAGGCACATCTTAGCAATTTCATTGCTGAAAGAGGAAATAAGTTCACTCTGGTCTACTCTGTACATAGCAAGGTGTTTGCAACTCAAAGCAAAACACAGCGGCATGACAAGGGGTTTCCAAATGTTTGACACGAGTGGTCATGTAGATCCTGAAGTTGTCAGAAGATTGAACCCACAAAGGAAACAGAAACAGGAAATTGTTTGACTGTCTTAACCTATGCTCTCGTTCACACACCAGCTACAATATTGAAGAACTAGTCATTCATACCACTCATGGTTCTTCGCTATGCACAAATACCCACATGTGCCACAGTTGATGAGCTCCACACATGAGAAAGAATTCACCAGCCACATGGGAAACATGGGAGTGTCAGTTACGATCTGAAACTCATTGTCGAGTCCAAAAGGCTCTTACATGCCAAATCAAAAGAAAGGTTTGTGTTTTGTTTTATAGGAGCAGTGTAGTTAGGAGGGCAAGGAAAGAGAGATCTTAGCATTTTGCAATGTTTGGTTTTTGTGATACAGGCAGATATTTTTCTGAGTTCACTGAGTTCAGAATCAAAGAGAAACATGGGACCAAAAATATGGAATTTCTCTTTAGGAAATCTAACATGGAGAAACAAGTAGAACGTATGATCGGTATCTGTGACTTGATTCTCAGTAAGGACACCTTATGGCAATATTCAGTCCTAATTCATAAATGCTAGAAATTACATTGTGCAAATACTCAAAGGTATGAAACACATTTATACTTGAACAGAATTAATAACCCATTTCTTGTAAATACCACAATCAAAGTGACAGAGACAAGTTGGCTCAGGTTTGACTGTCAGAAACAGCACTCATCCTGACCTCAAAGAAAGCTACTTACAAAGATCTAGCAGCCATTGTGTTATGGATTCCCCTTGTCCAGAATTAATCTGGTTGCCAGGTATCCAGCAACAGTGATGTCATCAGGTAGGGTAACACTCAATTATATTGAAGAATTATCACAGGAATGAAAGGGCACTGATTAGCCTTTGCGCCTTCTAAATTTTATAGCAAGATAACGGTTGAGACGTATAAGTGGAATTAGAGCAGTAGTTGAAATATTATCAACACATTGACAAAAAACACTTTTTTAACATTAAGGAAAGATTTGACATGACACAAATATAAAATCAATCTTCCAGAGTCAGAGAAGGTTTCAGGGGTACTTATGGCTTAGTAAGCCAATAAAGATACAGTTGTACTGCAATGACTAGGGCTGATATTTAATGTCTTCCCTTGTGGGTGGGTTCAGTGTTGAAGGGGCATTTAACCAGCATGAGGGTGGCAAGTGAGGACCCATTGCCTTGCTTTTGCCCTGATTAATTCTATGGTGAGAAGGCTGTGTTTGGCCCATCACTATCCAGCTGACTGTCTGATTGGCATTTGAGTCAATAGGCATTCCTTTAAAGAGGTGAAAAGAAGTATTTTATGACAGCAGGAAAACCTCCCATTGCCTACTTTACATTCCACCCAAGATGTAGCTTTGTCCATGGGCTGGGGTTTAACAGGAATATTACAGTGTAAAAGGCAATTTCATGTCTGTTCAGTAATTCTAAAAACTGTGCCTGTAATGGAGAAACAAGGAATCACAGAGAGCAATATGTGAATTTTTGTGTTTAATTGTACGGGTACATGTGAAGACAATACGTGTTGCTGTCAGTGTCATGATAGAAAACTTCAACCTTCATAATTACAAAATGCAGGCCAGAGGCGTAGCATAGAAGCATGGAGGTTTACATTCATGAGGAGATACCTTCTGTATGACAAATTGTTTCTAGATTAATTCCTGACTAATCCTGCTGTCATGTCCTTTCTCTATAGCCCTGTTAACGTTCCTCTTTGAAATGTGCATCTACTATAAAAGATGCAGTCGTTGTTTCCTCAGCTACTCCCTGTGGCAAAGAATTCTCCTATCTTGAACAGAATAATCTCATTGGTGGGTCTGCTGAGTAATGCAAACATATTAATTGTGTAAACAATGGTAGACACCCAACTACCATAACTGTTCATAGTTAAAGCCTAAAAATTATGGGTCTTATATTTAAGATGGGGAAGAAAAAATTTTGTTTTCTGTCAGCGAGTTGTGACTCTTTGAAACTCACTTCCCCGGAGTCTGGTTGAGGCAAGCTCATTGGATACTTTTAAGGCAGAGGTAGTGAAAGGTCATCAGGGATAGGCTGAAGTGTGGAATTGAGGCTGCAAGCTGATCTTGATCAGCCATGACTCTGTTGTATATCTGAGCAGCTTCAAAGGGCTGAATGGCCTACTCCTGCTCCTAATCTGTCAGTTCACATGACACATTCATAAAAAGCGGTATTCCAAATCAGCACAGAGAAGTGAAGTTTTGCTATGTGTTTCATGTTTGTTCTAGTGTGGGTTCCTCAGGACTTATTGCAAGCTTAGGCCAAACTTCTTAGAGACTGATAAACTCTATTTTCTTTTGTTTCATACTACAGAGGAACCTCGATTATTTGGCATTCGATTATCTGAATTTCGGATTATCTGGCAAAATCGCAAGGTCCCAATGCTTGGCTAAACTATGTTATCCGGCATTCAATTAACTGAATGAAATATTCCCCGCCTGTGTCCTTTGGATAATCAAGGTTCCTCTGTATATGATGGGACAGCTGAGGAGCGGAGACTCTGAGCTGTGCAGGGCTCGGTCCAACACTCAAAATGACCACTGAGGTCACAGCAACAGTAGTGTACCTCAACAATCCACTTACATATTCATCGAAGCCCATCGCCACACTGAGGCCCCTGACGTTCGGTTTATTTCTGGGTCCAAGCCATGGTCAGTGTCAGCATGAAGTGCCAGGTGCTGTTTTTAAATGGATGGAGAATGAGTGACCAGAGAGTGTCCATGTACCCAGGAGCACAGAGGACAGCTCCCAAGGTTTGAGGGCCATCAGAAGGACCTTGAGCATTGAGAGAGTGGCAATGCCACTGTCCAATACAGACAAAAGAGAGAGGGCACAACAAGATGAAGGATCCCAGTCAAATATAACCCTGGTAACATTTATTCATTAAAAACTGGCAACATCTGCAGTAGCACCATTGTGAGAGCTGGTGATATTTAAAAAGCCTTTTAAAGGACTTCCCCCTCTCCCTGCCCACTCTAATGCCAGGAAACTCCAACCACTTAGCAGCTACAGTGGTCAACAAGAGTATCCTAGTCAGCACTGGCAATAGACCTTTACTGAGACCTTGAGCAGTCTCAGAGGACTATATCCCAGTTTAGGCCACATTAGCAAACTCTGGACCAGCCCAACATTGGTCCTGTGTCCTCCAAAAATAGAGAACTCTGCCTAGAGTAATCACTTGAGTTTCAGATCCTGTTGGTAAGGAGACTCTTTCTCAGGATCATCAAGATTTATTTCAAGGACAAGGATGTTTGAACAAGACGAATATGAAATGCAAAAAAGTACAAATGCTGAACACTCTAAGCATCAATCACTGTTGGGAAACTTGAAATGAACTTTTGTATCTGTCATTTGTACAACTTGAATAATGTTTTCAGGAGTTAAGAAATTAATTGTGCCACAGATCAGATCAGAGTCTTGTCCCTTTCAAACTACATCTTAGTTAGACAGAGTCCTATTGTCAGAATCTGGTCTTAATCTGCTTCAAGTTTATGTTAATTATATTGGTATCTGTTTCAATTGGAAATCATTCCACAGCATAGGGTTTGTGAGATCTGGTAACTATTTTACTGTATGATGGAGTGAACATCTCAGAAACACTGAACTCATCAATTCACAGAACGGTGGCTCAGTGGTTCACCTTACTACCTCACAGGACCAGGTTCACTTCCAGCCTCTGGCTACTGTCTGTGTGGGTTTCCTCCAGGTGCTCTGGTTTCCTCCCACAGTCCAAAGATAGAGTCATAGAGCAAGAAAACAGACCTTTTGGTCCAACCAGTCCATGCTGAACATAACTCAAATTAAACTAGTCCCACCTGCCTGCTCCTGGCCCATATCCCTCCAAACCTTTCCTGTTCATGTACCGATCCAAATGTCTTTTAAATATTGTAATTGCACCCACATCCACCACTCCCTCAGGAAGTTCATTTCACACGTGAATCAGCCTATATTCATTTGGGTTTAGAAGAATGAGAGGCGTTTTTATTGAAACATATAAGATCTTGAGGATATTGAATAGGGTGGACACCTGTCATTTGCAAAATGCTATGATCTATTCACTCTTTTCTCAGGAGGACAGATTCTTTTACAAAATAACCTCTGACAAATGCCTATGTGCAGCTTGAATTAGGTGATACACGGTGACTTAGTGGTTAACACTGCTGCCTCACAGTGCAAGGGACACAGGTTTGATTCCAACCTTGGGCAACTGTCTTGGGCAAATGTGGAGTTTGCACATTCTCCCTGTGTCTGCATGGGTTTCCTCCAGGTGCTCCGGTTTCCTCCCACAATCCAAAGATGTGCAGGTTAGGTGAATTGGCTATGCTGAATTGCCCGTAGTGTTCAGGGGTGTGTAGGTTAGGTGCATTAGTCACGGATAAATTAGAGTAATGGGGAATGATTGGGTGGGGTACTCTTCAGAGGCCTGAAGGGATTCTACGATTCTGTAGGGATCCTATGACTATTAGAATCCACCTTGGACAATTTCCATTTCATAAACTGCAGTTTGGTATTCCTTCAGTCCTCCTGAAATTTTCAAAAGTGCGGAACCAAATTTTACAATGAATGCGGGGCAGGGTGTAGTGTGTGGTTTGAATGACAGACTTATTTCAGCTCCAAATACTGTAGGTAAGTCCAGCTTTTGGGGGAGTATGGAATTTGGGCCAAGACAGTCAAGTGTGAAATGCTTCAAAGTTCTAGTATTGGGGTCACAGGGTCAACAAAGGTTATTTACATTCTCCTCAGAATAAAGTTCACAGAATAAGAAATGCACACTACCTGAGCTCAGATTTCCTGTACATCTAGTGAATTCTTACAGTAAATTCTAATAAGATCCCTGACCGCATCCTTGAACGAACTCTGGAGAAAGAGTTTCCTGTAATTTTGGACAAAAGAGTATGTCAAAGCATGCAAGCTGTATACATGTCACTTGGAAGTTGTTACAATGCTAATACAATATGTTGTGTCTAAAAGGATTAAGCCACCATGTGATGTCTCCCCACACACAGCAGCTGCTGTCATTTCTCATATGTTGGATAATGGTGAGGATAGACAGACTGTGTTTGCCTCACGCAGCCTCAGTTGCCAGTGAGCGATTTTTGGATTAAGAACACTTCATAAGTACTTGTTTGGTTGTGGTTCCACAATTGAAATTGATTTTTAGCCTCTCGTTGCCCACTTCAGTGACAGACCAAATGCAGAGCTACGCTTTGACACTGTTTGCATTTAAATGTGACATGAAGTGCATGCAATTAAAAGACTCACATAGAATCCTTACAGTGTCAAAGGCATCAGCCCATCGAGTCCACAGTCACTCTACAGAGAGCATCCCATCCACCCTATAATCCTGCATATCCCATGGCTAATCCACCTAGCCTGCACACTGTGGGCAATTTAGCATGGCTAATCTATCTAACCTGCGTATCTTTGGACTGTGGGAGGAAACTGGAGCACATCCACGCAGAAAAGAGGAGAATGTGCAAACTCCACACAAACAGTTGTCGAAGTGTGGAATTGAACCCAGGTCCCTGGCGCTGTGAGGCAGCAGTGCTAACCACTGAGCCATCATGCCAAACACAGGGAGGATATATTTTCCTTTTCAAATGTTAATGAGTTGACAGTCCAAGGAAATCATATTGGTTGAACAACTAATTGGAGCCCCTTTGTTGTCAAGGATATATGACTAGATTGTAAATAGTCTGTCAAAACAGATACTGGATTTAGAAATCAGGCCAATTTTTTATTAAGAATGAGTTGTCAGTTGATGAAAGTTGTGTTATGTGGGAGACAGAGCTGTCACTCCAGAAAAGTCCAGATTACAGTTTCTATTTGAACTTCACGATCAACACAGGGATGAGTTTGACAAAGAATATAGCAAGAAGCTATCTTTGGAGTCCAGGATTAAATAAGGACACAGGAGACCAGTGTAGGGTATCTCAAGCTGTAGAAACCAGCAGCCATCTTTGCAATCATGAAAATAGCCAACTAGAGTGGGGCAGAACCTATGCATTGATTTTGTAGAATGTTAAGGGCAATGCCTGTTCATTGTGACAGATAGCTACTTGAACTGGGTTGAGCCATTTCTGATAAAGCAAACAAAAACGAGCAAAACTGTCAAGATTTTGTGTAGTTTGATTGCTGCTTGTAAGTTTCCAGAAGAAATTGTATCTGACAACAGAGTTCAGTCAGAAGAGCTGTCAAATTTCATGAGAATGAACAGGGTGAAACACTGAATCATCCTACTTCAAGCAGAGCAGCAAATTACACAGGACAAATTGTTAAGCATACTCATTTGCTGTACAAACTGCAAGAAATGCCAGATGTCATTGACTCAAAAGTCGGTGATTTGTTTTGTTTATTTATTTTAACACATCACGTTCGATTACCAGTAGAATGCCAGCGGAATTATTTCTTAGAAGAAAATTTAGAATAAAATTTTCTTTGCTGAAGCCAAAATTTGCACAATCAGTCGAAGAAGAAATCCAGACAATAAGAGAATCATGATCAAAATAAAGTATTAATAGTTACTCAAATACAATTTGTGCCTGTAACCACTTTAGATGTGAACTGGAGTCAAATAGACCTGTCTAATGAAGAGGAATTTCAGTCCTTGTTACAGAAATATGTTTGATCAGTTTCAGGCTAAAATGGGTCAATTACCCAGCTTCTGAAATTTTGAGTAAAGAATGGGTTTCCTATTCCAAAGAGAATACTTCCATAGTTAGGTTTGATTCGTAAACTACATGATAAAGAACAGGGATGGCTACTGGGCCCATTTTTGTTTGTCATTTATATAAATTTGATTTGGATGAGAATTTAGGAGACATGGTTAGTATGTTTGCAGATGACACCAGAATTGGTGGTACAGTGGACAGTGAAGAAGGTTCTCTAAATTTACAAAGAGATCTTGATCAATTGGGCCAATGGGCTCAGGAGTGGCAAATGGAGTTTGATTTGAATAAATGTGCAGTATTACATTTTGGTAACAAGACAGGATTCATTCAGTTAAAAGTAGGGCCTTAGGTAGTGTTATAGAACAGAGAGACCTAGGGTTCAGGTACACAATTCTGTGAAATTTGCATCACCGATAGACCGAGTAGTTAAGAAAGTGTTTAGCACGCTTCATTGCTTAGATGTTTGCATATAGGAGTTGGGATATCATATTGAGTTGAACAGGACATTGATAAGGCCTCTTCTAGAGTATTTTGTGCAGTTCTGGTTGCTCTGTTATAGAAAAGATGTTATTAAACTAGGGAGGGTTCAGAAGAGGGACATAAATTTAAGGTGAAGGGTGGAAGGGATAGGGGAGATGTCAGGGGTGGGTTCTTTACCCAGAGAGTGGTGGGGGCATGGAATGTGCTGCCCATGGGAGTGGTAGAGTCAGAATCATTGGAGACCTTTAAGCGGCATTTAGATAGGTACATGGATGGGTGCTTAATCTAGGATAGAAGTTCGGCACAACATCGTGGGCCGAAGGGCCTGTTCTGTGCTGTATTGTTCTATGTTCTATGTTCTAAGAGATTTACTGGTTTGAGTTATAAAAATAGACTGGATAGGGTTGGGGTTTTTCCACTGGATCGTAGGAGGTTAAGGGGTGGCCAAATAGAGGTTTATAAAATCACGAGGGGCATAGATAAGCTGAATAGCAAATGTCTTTTCTCTAATGTGGGGGAGTTGAAAACTACGGGGCATATTTTGAAATTGAGAGGAGAAAGATTGCGGAACTTTGAATGGAACTTTTAACATTGTGTAACATTTCCATAAAGGAGGGAGGAGTTCAACAGCTGTTTATCGTAATAGATAGCTATTTGAAGTGGGTTCAGATGTTTCCGATAAATCAAACAAAAATTAGTAAAACTTGTAGAAATGTATATACATGTGTATATTTCTACAGATGTGTTTATATACATGTGTTTACGCCAGAATAAATTTGTTTGTTTGTGTTGGATCTCCATCCGTTGCATATTGTCTTAGTGGATCATTCAAAATATGATACTTAACGTCTCCTGATATCTGTCCCTTCACCAATCTCCAACAGTCCATTCCTCTGACTCTCACTTCTTGTCCATTCCACGTCTTGGTTGGGCCGAAGGGCCTGTTTCCACACTGTAAGGAATCTAATCTAATCTAGTCTTTCATCTGACCAGTAAGGTTCGTGTCCTACAGCTGCAGCTGAAACTCGCACATGAGAATGCCCTCACAATATTTGCACCCGCTGTTTGACTGTGGTCATTCCTTCTGCTTCTTTGACTCGGTTTCTCGTTTCCTTTACAGCTCTGTGAAATGTTTTGGAGAACTTTAAAAGTATCATGGAGAGATTGTTACATTTCATTTAACTCCTTATCTCTTTGTTTTAAATATGCAATTCTCTCAGATTAAAATAAAAGAATAATCTGAAACCAGAAGGAACAATGTTTCAAAATGGCATCTTCTAATATGAAATATAAACCATTTACAACTGGATTTCCACAGTTATTTGTGCATTGTAAAACTAGGTACAATGTCACATCATTCCTGTCCAAACTCCTACTAGTTACAGCTGCCAAATAAAATGCCTATAAATTCCATTGTCAGAATCAGAACGTTGCAGATGCTGGGAACAAAAGCACAAAGCACTGGAAATACTCAGCATGTCTGGCAACATCTGTAGAATGAGGAACAGAGTTAATGTTTCAGGTCAATTACCTTGCATCAGATGCATGGTAGGTGCCCTCAAAGCTTAATGTTCCTTTAAAATACAGGCTTGTTAGCAGACATTGTAGCTGTCAGTAGTATCCACTGGTTTAGCTTGATTGTCAATGTTCACAAGTTGTTAAGGGTTTGTTAGAAACTAAACCAGCAAGCGTTTGCTCAAGGCTGAATGCTCAGCTGCCATTTCACAGCAGTGTGAATACAATGCAGGCACTCTAGTCACACTGTACTGGTAGATGCAAAGTCCATATTAGACCAGGGTAGAGGGAGGTAGAGTCAGCCTTGAAGGAAGCCTCTACGAATGCAGGCAATGGCATAAGGCAGCTTATTAAGCAAAAACTCACCAATATCAAAATGATCTGTTTTATGAAACTGTTCCAATTATCTTTTGTCAAGTCACCATCATCTTACCAGACCATAGGGTTGCTCTCTCATTTGAAAGACAACTGGTAGTGATTTAACCTGAGGACCACCATGCCTCAGGTGAGGAGAGAGATTGAGAAGGAGGGTCCTTCATGGTAACCTCAGCCAGTACCAATGCTGTTGGCATCACATTCCAATTATCTAATCAATGTACAATTTACATCTTTGTACTATTGAAGTGGAATAAAATGCTGCCTGTAATTCAAATGAAAAACTCCTGTTAAAGTAGGGATAGAAAGTTTGCATTTAGAGTCACCGAGTCATAGAGATGTACAGCATGGAAACAGACCCTTTGGTCCAACTCGTCCATGCCAACCAGATATCCCAGCTCAATCTAGTCCCACCTGCCAGCACCCGGCCCATATCCCTCCAAACCCTTCCTATTCATAAACCCATCCAGATGCCTTTTAAATGTTGCAATTGTACCAGCCTCCACCACTTCCTCTGGCAGCTCATTCCATACACGTACCACCCTCTGTGTGAAAAAGGTGCCCCTTAGGTCTCTTTTATATCTTTCCCCTCTCACCCTAAATCTATGCCCTCTAGTTCTGGACTCCCCAACCCCAGGGAAAAGACTTTGTCTATTTATCCCATCCATGCCCCTCATGATTTTATAAACCTCTATAAGGTCACCCCTCAGCCTCCAATGCTCCAGGGAAAACAGCCCCAGCCTATTCAACCTCCCCTATAACTCAAATCCTCCTACCCTGGCAACATCCTTGTAAATCTTTTCCGAACCCTTTCAAGTTTCACAACATCTTTCCGATAGGAAGGAAACCAGAATTGCACGCAATATTCCAACAGTGGCCTAACCAATGTCCTGTACAGCCACAACATAATCTCCCAACTTCTATACTCAATACTCTGACCAATAAAGGAAAGCATACCAAACGCCTTCTTCACCATCCTATCTAACTGCGACTCCACTTTCAAGGAACTATGACCTGCACTCCAAGGTCTCTTTGTTCAGCAACACTCCCTCGGACTTTACCATTAAGTGTATAAGTCCTGCTAAGATTGGATTTCCCAAAAGGCAGTACCTCGCATTTATCTAAATTAAACTCCATCTGCCTCTTCTCAGCTCATTGACCCATCTGGTCAAGATCCCATTGTACTCTGAGGTAACCTTCTTCACTGTCCATTATACCTCCAATTTTGGTGTCATCTGCAAACTTACTAACTGTACCTCTTATGCTCACATCCAAATCATTTATATAAATGTTGAAAAGTAGAGGACCCAGCAATAATCCTTGTGGCACACCACTGGTCACAAGCCTCCAGTCTGAAAAACAACCCTCCACCACCACCACCCTCTGTCTTCTACCTTTGAGCCAGTTCTGTATCCAAATGGCTAGTTCTCCCTGTATTCCATGAGATCTAACCTTGCTAACCAGTCTCCTATGGGGAACCTTGTCAAACGTCTTCATGAACTCACAGGCTACAGGCTTCACTCAGCATCTCACTGCATTCTCATCTTACACTCACTTATTATTTCTCGTAATTTGAATGATATGAGGTAGTTACAAAATTGACACCTTTGTTCTGAGATTTTCAACCATAGCTGCTCACATTAAAGGTACACAAACCGTTACTCCAGGTTAGAGTAGTTTGAATTAATCTTTTATATGCTAATGCAAATGCTAGAGATGACATTTATATTTAACCTTACTTCATACGGCTAGATCCAAGGGACCTAATAGGAAATGGAATTTCTGAAATCCCATCACAACACAGCAAGCAATCTGAACATTCTGGGGAAAATCTTCTGGTACAGAACTAATGAAACGTACAGATACAATTGCTAAATTTAAAAAATGGACGTCAGTAAGAGAGCAGACTGCTGTGAATGCACACTGGCAGAATGTTTGAAGGTGATAGCTACAAATCTCTGCTCAGTGTTTACATAAGTAATTTTTACAATAAAGTCTATGTACTTCCCTTGTTCTTTGTATTCACAACACACAATTCTAAACTGAACCACAAAATCATTCTCAATTGTACATTTGAAGATATTTGTGAGATGTTTGGACAGTTTCTGTCAGGTTGCAGACATTTCTCCAAAATAGTGAAGGATACCAAACAGATCTTCAGGTTCTTAACACCAATACCATCAGACCTTGGAGCAACTTGCTGAGCCCTGAACAACGCTCTGAGGAGCACATTTTGGAGCACTTCAGGGAAGGGCAGTAAATGACTAGACTTGACAGCTACATTCCCTCGAATGTTTCCTCTGAACATGTGGGCCTCTGAGGTTCACCAGCAGCAGCAATCTGCACAGCCAGAGGTCAGTGCATCCAGCAAGGCACTAGCACAATGATTGGCATAGATGGAACATGCTCATGCCAAATGCCAGGGCTGGATGGGAAGGGTGGGCAGTTGGAGACAGGTTGGCTGGGAACTTGGTGAAGTGTGAGGTATGTGGGCTTACGGGGATTGGCTACTAGAACAGGGATGCGTATGTTTGAGGGCTCTCTGCTAGGTTCAAGCTGAGGCTGGACACATTGGCAGACGGACCCTCACTGTCACTTTCCATCATGATGCAAGTCAAAAGTGCTGAATGGGGAAGAAAATGGCTGTGACCATGCTTGGAGTGGACATGATAAGCAAGAGAGGGGGCTGCAGCATCCACACATGATTGAGCTTTTGAAGGATGAGGGCACAGGTCACAGGCCCATGCAGTGGAGGGCTCTCATGAAGGATGTTGAATGAAGAGAAATGAAGGTGCCCCCAGAGACCAATGCCAGGTGTACCCATGGATCCTCCTGAGTGTAGTAGGCTGTCAGTGCCAACCTCTGTCCATGGAGCCTTGTGTATAGCTATGCAGATGGTGCGAAGATACATTTAGAATCTCCACAGAGAGGTGAAAGTTAACATCAGGAACATTTTGAGCAGAAACTGAATGATATCAAGCCCTTAGCACTGGTGCAGCTGAAGTGCCTTTAAAATGTGTTCTTCTTTCTGTCCCTTTTACTTCGCCCTCATGAAGACCCTGGTTCCACAGCTGGAGGAGGCCTGTTTAGTCCTAGAGGTTTGGTCAGGTGACCCCCAGTGAGCTTGGATCTGGATGGGCCAGTCATGCCAAGGGACTTCATGCCAGGGGCATGTTGACCTCCTCAGATGGAACTTCCAAGAGTTGAAGGAGGACAGTCAGTGTGGAGGTGGAGAGCACGGCCAGTTTTCAATCTCCTGAGTGGGTGCCTCATAGCACTGCCCTGTGTCCTGTGGGGAGGGCATACAGAGACTGAGGTTAATAATTTCAGTCTCCCATCCCACCATCACTGTGCCTTTGGTCTTGGGAACCAATGGATGGGACAGTGTATGTGCTTGTCCAGCAGACCCTGAGGGTACTGGACCTGGCCATCCATGACAGCCGCTCACATGATTTACTGCAGTGCTACAGCTTCTGGGCATTGGGGGTCATTGTGTCACTCATTGCTGTCTGCCTCTGCTGCTTCTCTGTGTGATTTTCCCAATTGCAGGAGCACAGAATCATCTCCTACCTAGTCTGAGCAGGTACCTAGTATTTGCTGGTCCTTTGCGTGCCAGCGGCCTGGCCGGTTTCTTCCAGCAACATTCTCCAACCAACAATAAGATGAATTTTATGCATTGGTGTAATGAGCAACAGATGCCAGATTAGCTAGGTTCAATCTCCAGTCCTGGTGTTTGTACTCTCACTGACACATAAAGAGCAAGTGAGGCTACAACCCTTTCAGTTGTTGGGACGGGCTACAAAGAGATGATAAAATTGGAACAAAAATCATGTTTCCTTAGGAGAGTGAGGTGTGAAAAATTCCCTCAAAATGCTGAAAGAATGAGCATTCCCATATTTATAAAATCAAAGATGTCGATGCAAATCTCAGTTCTTACTACAGTATTTCCCCATGATCAAAAATGCGTATTTTCCCAGCTACTAAAATACATTTTTGCTGCTTTAGTTCATCCTGAAGTTTATTCAATTCTAAACAGTCAGTTCACCCAGAACGGTTACGAGGTGTGGAGGAAAAGGTGCAGACGTTTAATTAAAATTGAGCAGTCTTCACTAAAGGGCTACATTGATCTTTGTACAAAGATTCACGGTCTTTTAAATTTCTTTAAATTGTATCCCGATCAATGCATCCCATTTTACTAAAGTTGGAGCTCACAAATGACAAATACAGATTTCCTTAAAAAGTGTGTTTCTGCAATGTTGATTTCAATAATAAAATTTTTATACAACAGTTTTCCGATTGTATTTGCAATTACATTCACTGTTTCACACAGAAAATACATTGTGTAAATTCTAAAATTTAGTTTTGAATAGGATTAGCAACTCAAAGAAAGAAATTTTTAAAATCATGGCAATCAACTTATTGAGAACAGCAAACAGGATCTGGCAGGCCTCATCTGTGCAATAGTGTATTTACCTTACTCTCCGAAAAGATATTTCTCCTGCTGTTACACATGGTAGCTATTTAAAAACATATAACAGATCCACATCCTGTGAGCTGCAATTTTCAGAAAATAAGCTCACGTTTTGAAAAAGGTCATTCGGTTTTGTTCTGATTGAAAAGAGATTGCAAGAAAATTGTGGTGATGTTCTGCCTGCAATATAGTTCCTATGACACCCTGTGCTATTACTTGGGATTAGATAAAAGATAGAACTTCAGAACAGAACAACAGAGAAATTAGTTAACTAAAAAAAAACAGGCAGTGCTTATTAAATATATTTATTAGTATTGCACTATATTTGAAACATTGGTGTGGCTGAAACCGTCAAAGATATTGGCGGTTTGTCCATACCGAATCCTCCTTCTCACAATCCACTTTCCCATATCCCATAATTTCGACTGCATTTCAAGATGAAGGTAGTGCAAGATCACATTTCTTGCTGTGCTGCCCAGAGCTGCTCCTTCACTCAATACAACCCCACCCTTTTACCTTATCCTTTCAGCTACTCAAGGACTGCAATCTGCCCAGAGAGTCCTGGCAGAGAATGAGATAGAAACCCAGTCGCTTTCTCTCACTCCCGGTCACCTCGCTCAAATACTGACACTGGGGCCTGCTTTGGATGCCAGCTTCAAGGTAGGATCTGCACTTGGTGAGATTGTGGGCAGCAGGCAGGGCAAGGAAGAAGGGCAGCCCTGATCTCCAGGCGATTGAAGGGTGAAGTGTGATGAGTTGTGTCACTGAGGTCTTTGAGGGGTAGGGCTGCTGAAAGAAGGAGTATACACTGAAATACAGGGCATTTGCAGACATGTCAGAAAGCTTGCAGCCAACAACAAAGGCACAAGCCCTGGTTTGGAACAGGTTCCACACACAGCTTGACGCCCATTCGTCCATTATGGAAATGGTGACCAACACTTTCGCACACATCTGGGCCCAACCATAATGCAGCAGCGCATGGCCAATGGTGCAACAAAAACAGGCTGCCCATTTTTGCCAACTTGTTGTCGTGCCAGTCCAGTCTTTGCCCATGCTATCAGCATGGCTGCTGATGCCAGTGTCGAGAGAAGCTTTCGGGGTGTCACAGCAATCCCAACAATCGATCCTCTAGCAGCTGCCACTCAGTAGAATGGACTTGATCTGCACAGCACAAACCCACTGTTGTATCCAGCAACTGCTACTCCTCTAGCGCCAGTTATCCTGCCACCATGTAGAGATCATGAAGTCTGAATCCTGTCCTGTTGGGATCTGTCCCAGGCCATCCTTTGAGTTTGAGTTTTAGAAAGGGAGTTATTTCACTGGAGGCAAAATAGTCCTCATAACACCCAAAGAAGGGAGGCTCGAGGTGCCAAATTTCATGGCCAACATTTCTTTAAATAAAGGTGTATTTTTCACCCAGTTTTTCTTTTTTTCCACATCAACATTTTTTTCAAATATCGGCCATTTTAGCACAGCTTTACAGATTGTGTGTGTATAAAAGTGGGTATTTTTGTTTATCACAGTTTTTAGGTTCCTGATATTGTTCCTTTGGAACCCTTCCCAACCAGACAGGTCATCTGGAAATACAGAGACAGCAAAGTGGTATGGTTACTGTGGAATAGAGATCAGGACGATGTCGCTTTCTGCTGCTGGGAAATTATTATTTCAAGGAACACAACCAGGTGCATTGAAATTAACCTCTCAAGGGAACAGAACTTTGCAAAATCTGACTGGAGCACTCCATCATTAAATACTGGATTAGCATGTTGAAAATAAACGTCGACATGCATATCTATTTAATAGCTGGTGATACGGGGAACAGAGTAAAAACTAGTTCAAGAAACTGGACTTGAAGGCTTTTAGCTGTCAGAAATGTTCAAATTCATTTTTTAAAAAACTCCATCTGATATTACACAAGGATTGTAAATCTAGTGATTCGTCTGCATTAAAACAAGAAATGCATTGTTATGAATATGTAATAATGTATAAAATCAGGATTTCTTTGGACAGAATGTCATCTATTTGGCTCACAAGAATGTGTTTTCTGATGCAGAGATCTCAAGCATAACGACACATCTCTTGAAAGGATGTAACATGGGAATAAGAATTTAACTCTTACCCGATCAGATACTTAAGGTTTTTCTTATTTATTATTCCAATGGGAACGTATTCTCTTGAGAGATCAATTAAGAGAAATGGAAAACTGATTTGACAGTTATGGGATGATTTAGAGTTATTCAATAACATGGAATGATGCCAAGTCTATTTGAACTTGACAGCATTGGTGATTCAATGGCTTCTCCCTGCAAGTACAATGGAAAATTATTGGTCCTCAGTGTGTTCAAGTTCTACAGGCTGGACATTCGCAGAGTTCATTAGTCACAGACTTAAACTGCATTGATGGCACATCCATTTTGCAATGAGAGCACTAACAGTTTTCAGAAAGTGATTATATTCTCCTCCAACTCTATAATAATCACAAGACTCATGTCCATCACTCATTAACCCTAACCTTAATGCCACCAAGATCTTACTGTCACTCACAACACTGAAATTCTTGCTGTCTGTCCCAGCAGAGGTAAACGTGCAGTGAGTATCCTGAAGGTTGTCATCCTTTTTTTAAAAAGAAGATGAATGCAATTTAGATAGAGAACCAAAGAGATAGCATCCAGATTTCACAGGATTATGTAAATACGCATAACTTGTAAAATTAATTTGCAGTACGATTAAAAGGAATAGAACTGATGGAAGAATATATTAGAAGTATGTTAGTCAGAATTTCAAAATAATTAAGACATTGTTTGGTGGAATTGGTAGTAGAATTTAAACAGCTGTAGTTTAAAAATATCAATCTCACAAACAACTTAGATGAAAGAGATTACCAGCAGATATTTAAACTGCCGCTATTTGCTTCATATTTAAAACCAAAGAATTGCAGAATCTGAAAGCCAAGAACAAAACAGATATTGCTGGAAAAAAACAGCAGGTCTTCAGCAGTTGTGGAGAGAAATCAGTGCAGGTCCCAGAAGAAGTGTCACTGGACCTGAAACGATAACTCTATTTTCTCTCCACAGATGCTGCCAGACCCACTGAGTTCTTGCAGCAATTTGCTTCATAATTACGTATTACTGATCATCTCCTAATGGCTCTAAGAAATATTCTGTCATATTCTTCTAGGGATCTAGGTTAGATGTCAGACAAATTTTTCCAGAGTGGGTAAATGGCCATTGTAATAGGTTGCTGACTCATGCAGATTGTATTCATGGAATCCCTACAGTGTGGAAGCAGGCCATTCAGCCCATCAAGTGCATAGTGACCCTCCAAAGAGCATCCCACCATCACCCAGCCCCTCTACCCTATCCCTGTAACCCTGCAGTTTCCATGACTAACCCATCTAGCCTTCACATCCCTGGACACAATGGACAATTTAACATGGTCAATCCACATAATGTGCACATCTTTGAATTGTGGGAGAAAACTGGAGCACCCAGAGGAAACCCACGCAGACATGGGGAGAATGTGCAAACTCCACACAGACAGTCACTTAAGGGTGGAGTTGAACCCAGGTCCCTGGTGCTATGAGGCAGCATTGCTAACCACTGAGCCATCATTCAGTGATAAATTGGTGGCTCATGCAGATTGTGACAAGTTGCTGATTCTTGTAGATTGTAATAGGTTGCTGATTTGCAATCAGTATTCAAAAGGGAGTTGGATAACCACCTGGAGGAGCTTGATGTCATTACATACAAAAGCAAGGTGCTAAACTGGTGATGGATTTCTTGGCCATAGAAATCTCCAAGAACTGATTTTTTATCACCTTCAGAGATCCTTTGTTGAATTAGCCTGAAGCATTTTAAAAGAGTCCCTTTCGAATAAGACATTCCTGATGGATGAGCAGATGTTTATCTATCTGTCTTTGTCATTTGCTCCAACTCACACTCAGAATGTTTCTTTTGGTTTTGTATTGCAGATGCATTGGTTGGTGCTCTAATTGGCATTATTTTTGCCTACCTTGCCTACAGACAACACTATCCATCACTGAATCACACTGAATGTCACAAGCCACATGTCTGCCTCATGGTTCAGGTATCAGCTCAACAGGAAGAAGCCTCCACTCCAGACAAAGCTGTCAACCTGGCTTTAGAGGGTCTAACTGAAGGCCCTGTATGACTGCTACATTTCTAACTCGGACAATTATCCCTTCTAACATTCCACGTGGATCAAAACAAAATCTGTTGAAAGAAACAAAATGTTAAAATCCATTCTATATCTCTATCGTGTATTTTTGTCCTTCATGTGTCCATTTGAAAGTAAACTTTGAAAGTAAAATAGGTTGCTACAAAAGTGACATGCATGTATGTCATCTGAGATAAGAAATCCATTTTCAAAAGGTTATCAGATATTAAACAATGGCAAAGTGCATTAAATGCATAGCAAATCAGAAAAATGGTTTTCAATGAAAAGTAATTACAGTGTGAGATTGATGTAGCAGAATAGTTTTTACACAATATTGAAAAGAATACGCTTTAATTAAATATAATTACAATATGGACTGTATGAAGAGATCATGTATAAGGAGTTGATTAAAATGTAATTAAAATCTTTGATGGATGCAGTGAAATTAATATTGTGAAATGATGATAGAAAGTTGCATTAGCAATGCAATTGCAAATGACAGGAAGTGAGCTACAACTGCTAGTCTGAATAAATGTATTGAAATTTCATTTTCTAGGCTGGAGTTATGTGGTATTATTCATTAGACCTGAAATTGTACAAAAAGATGTTTCTCGCATAGATTGTTCCACTGTTGGCTGATCAAAGCTTTAATAATATTCCGTCTTTAATGTTAAACTTGGTTTAAGTATTTTTATGACTTTCTGTTTCATGTAATTGTCCTGCGCGACCTGATGCATGTATTGTTAACGCTTTTACCTTTGCAAACAGCATGCAAATATTTTGAATTACTTTTGATTCTCTATTTAACTATTTAGATTTCAGCTCTATGATCAGTCTTCAACTTTTAGACAGGATATTGGGGGTGTGGGGGTGGGGGGGGGGGGGGGGAGTGGGGTAAATTTGATAAATCTCAAAAGTGGGTACAGACATCATGATGGGTGATTAAGCTACTTCCCATTCATTGCAACATAGGCAGAACATCAGCTTTTCACTGCCTGTTCTTTCGAATGATCTCTGTCGCCTACATCAGTAGAGAAGTGACATCAGACCCAGCCTGCGAAACCCTTCAAGGGAAGGTATACTGTAGTTGGTGCAGATGCTTGAAGTTGTGGTTGAAGATAATCTAACGAGGGAAAGGTTGAGGAATGGCATAACAGGGAAGAGAAGATTTTCAGACATCCCACTAGAGGCCGTGGTAGATGTCCTGTACCCGCATCAGAGGAAGATCCCCTCCAGACACATTCCACTAAGTGCAATGTTATCTTCTGCCAATGCTGAATGCACCACACCCCTTCACTCTACTACCAACAATCTCTTCCAATCAGAACTCATTACCTGACACTGGTAACTTTACTGCACACTCACAGACTTAACATTGCTGTAGCATCACCCCCTGATTTCTCAGCTTGCACACAACTGCTTAACCATGGCAACCACATCAACCAGTCACGTGACATTCACTGACATACTTTCCTCTTTCCTCCAGGACAGGGTTGTTGGATGAGTAGTCTGCATCACTTTGTTATGAGCCAGGCTGCATCATTTATTGGTCAGAGTATTGAGTACAGGAGTTGGGAGGTCATGTTGCGGCTGTACAGGACATTGGTTAGGCCACTGTTGGAATAGTGCATGCAATTCTGGTCTCCTTCCTATCGGAAAGATGCTGCGAAACTTGAAAGGGTTCAGTAAGGATTTACAAGAATATTGCCAGGGTTGTAGGATTTGAGCTATAGGGAGAGGCTGAACAGGCTGGGGCTGTTTTCCCTGGAGCGTCGGAGGCTGAAGGGTAACCTTATAGAGGTTTACAACATTATGAGGGGCATGGATAGGGTAAATAGGCAAAGTCTTTTCCCTGGGGTTGGGGAGTCCAGAACTAGAGGGCATAGGTTTAGGGTAAGAGGGGAAAGATATAAAAGAGACCTAAGGGGCAACATTTTCACACGGTCGGTGGTACGTGTATGGAATGAGCTGCCTGAGGGTGTGGTGGAGGCTGGTACAATTGCAACATTTAAGAGGCATTTGGATGGGTATATGAATAGGAAGGGTTTGGAGGGATATGGGTTGAGTGTTGGCAGGTGGGAGTAGATTGGATTGGGATATCTGGTCGGCATGGACGGGTTGGACCGAAGGGTCTGTTTCCATGCTGTACATCTCTATGACTCTTTGACTCTAATACTTACCATGGGGTAGGACTGGTGCCACCATCCTCTTTTAGGGTAGGGATTTACAGGGCCAGCTTGGTCAAATGTTGCAGAGGATAACTCTGGGTTGTCGAATGAGGCAAGGCTTCTGTCTGAAACAAGATGTAGCAAATAGGTACAAGTTACACTGATACGATAGACATTGTTACAGAGACTGTGAGGAGGGCACAGATGGTGCCACTCTTTCAACTCACTAATCTATGTCCATCCAAGTCTGTATGACATTGCAGCGAGTGGTGCTAAGGCACTCCTTGGTATGAACATTTTCAGATCCTGAAGGCGATACATAATGAAAGTGGGAGCCAACTGAAGGGAACCAGGGCTTCTGCATGTCCTTATCCAAGGGAGGGAACAGTGCTGGCCATTGCTGAGGCCATGTCTTGCAGGAGAGAGCTAAAAACATCAAAGATTATGATCCTCTCATACTTCATCCTCCTTCTCAAATCTCAATTCCTCTCATCTCATAAGGCACAAATAGTTAAACATCCACCTCTTTACTTCCCCCTCCATTCCCAATACCACCTGACCCTTTTGTCTTTCTGGTTTCAGATACCCAGAGGTGCAGCCCAGTTGGTCAGTGGAGGGACATGAAAATGATGACGATGAAGATATAGCAGTGTTACTTGGTCTTATGACAACTCCCACTCAGTCACACTGCATGTACTTCAAAGGTTTGGTTAGAGGCAGGATCTATATGACACCAATCTGACAGGGCAACAGCTCATCAGACAGCAAGGTCATACATTGAAGATCTCACTGGGGTAGTCTACAGGAAAGAAAATGATGATTAGACACAATGAAATGCTTGGTGCATCGGAAGCCTGCTGAGAGGCTGCAAATACTGTCAAGCAGCAGAGAGGAGTTCAGCACCAATCTCCAAGGGGTTTTGCACATCATTCACAAGTGGACATGGTAGGCAATTCCATTCACAGTTTTTACCAAGGTCAGAGTGTCTGAGTGCCAGTGCCTTAGCTTCCACTGCTGAATAATGAGCATTTTGTCAATATCAGCCATGAAGCTGACAGGAAGATTATGCAAGATCAGCCTGTTTGGTGTCATGGCTGAGGATTACAGCAGTTCATTGTATCTGTATTGACTACTCAAAGGAACAATTCACCTGGTACGACACTCGCCTCTTGACATAACACTCATTTAAGATAACAATTCCCTCCTGAACCTCTCAGTTGAACCTGCCTCCATCACAATCTCAGACAACATATTCGAGATCCTAACCACTTGCTGTATGAAACTGTCTCTTCTCTTGATGGTATTGCTTCTTTGGCCAATGACAGTAAGTCATGCCCCCTCAATCCTTCCATTAATTGGAACAAATCTTCTCCATCTACTCGGCCTGACTTCTCATAATTTTGAATACTTCTATCAGATGTTCTCTCAAGTGCCTCAGATCCAGTAGAATAGTGTCAACTTCTTCAATCTAACCACGTAACTGAAGTTCCTCATCCCTGAACAATTCTCGTGAATCTTTTCTGCAGTCTCACTATTCAGCACAGTTTAGCACTGCTGCCTCACAGCACCAAGGACCCAGGTTCAATTCCACCAATGGGCGACTGTGTGGAGTTTATACATTTTCCCCATGTTTGCATGGGTTTCTTCTGGGTGCTCCAGTTTCCTCTCCAGTCCAAACATGTATAGGGTAGATGGATTGGTCATGCTAAATTGTCCATAGTGTCCAGGGATGAGTAAGTTAGGTGGAAATGGGAAATGCAGGATTATACAGATAGGGTGGGGGGAGGGGTGCCTGGATGGGATGCTCTTCAGAGGGTCAATGTGGAGTTGATGGGCTGAATAGCCTGCTTCAACATTCTAGTGATTCTATCATTCTATCCTATCTTCAATTGCTCATGCAGACATACAAAAATGTCCCTCTGATCCTGTCCACGTCTTAGAATTGTACCCTTTAGTTTATATTGTCTTTCCATGTTGGTTCCACCAAAATGAATTATTTCCCGACATTAAATTGTGTCTGCATTTGTCTGCCATTTTTCCAACCTGTCAAAGCCTTTCTCACGCTCCTCATAGTTCACAAGGCTTTCAAGTTTTATATTCTTTGCAAATTTTGATATGATGCTCTGAATGCCAATGTTTACTTCGTTAATGTATTTTCAGGAAGAGCAGGTCTGAATAACCATTTACCATTCTTAGTTTCTTGTTGCTCAGCCAATTTCACACCTTGCTACAGCAACATATCCAATTGTCATCTTTGTATATTACCCCCACTGATGTATTGTCAGTACTTACCATGCATTTATATACCAGTTAGTACCTGCCTTCATAAATACACACGTACTGTTTCTTTGCAGTCTGTGTTGTTACAAAGAGATTGTCAAAAGGCCAAGCCAAATTACATCTAAGTTGTTCCATGCAAATGAGAAATTGCTGCATGCTATCTCACCATTTCAGTCAGATTTAAGTGTATTTCAAAAGGAGAAAGTCATGCAAGTTAACTTCTTGATTTACTGATATTTCATCAGATTCATAAAAAAAGGGGGAGCTTTCAAAGCAAACTGGTCAAACTTAATAAAAAATTAAATCAAGCGATGTGCCACTAGCATTCATCACTGAAATGAAGCAGAGTACTGAATTTTTTTTTCTTAAATTTGCAAGTTCATTACTTGATAAAATGATTTTCTTTCTTTATTGCCTGATCTCTAACGTTGTTCAGGTCCATTCAAATCAAACGTCCTTTGTAAGAACATGTACACAACCTTAAGCCCATCATGACCCTTATCAACCCTCACTATTACCTCATCAAAAACCTCCAACAAGTTTGTTAAATATGATTTACTCTCTAGCAAATGTGTTAATTAACCAACATTTTCTCACTTGTTGCATAACTTTGTCTTTAACTGTAGCTTCTAGAAGATTCCCACCTCTGATTCTAGCCTCGATTGAACAAAGGTATAATGTTTGTATTTCTCCAGTCCTCTGGCACTAGCCCTGAGTTCAGCCCTGAGGGATTAAGGTGATTACACGGGATGCCATGTTGGTGTGCCCTGGGTGTGGTCATAGTAAATATTTATTGGAAGTACATGGAACAGGAAAATCATGACACCTACCAGCACACCACTCAGGCTGGTATCACTGGTGTCATTTTGGAGTCCACGCTCGAGACACTGTCCTATATTAACCTTACTCAGCATATGTGTGGTAACATATACCCTAATTTTGGAGTCTTAACTATTTACAGTTTAGTCACTGGGTGATTTCTTTTGGCCATTGGCATGATTCCACAAGTCTTTGGTTCTTTCTGCAGTTGTTACAAATTGCAAGGAAGTGATGCAGCAGGAACTAAAGGGGTTTTTGATTTCCTCAAGGTTTCTGCAGAACCCAATTGTTCTTAGCCATGTTCACACCCACATTTGGCAGATCTAAGGGTGCATGGAGCACCCACAGAACAGCTGAGAATTCACTCTTTTTCTGAGTTTACCAATTTCACTGGGACCAACTCCAAAATTTTCAGAAAACTTTCCAATCTCTCTGACTAATTGCTGAGGAGATTCATCAGGATGTTGCCTGGACTGGAGTGATTCTCCCACAAAGGCATTTGAGATGGGCTGGGGTTATTTTCCTTAGGATTATTTTCCTTAGAGCAGAGAAGACTGAAGAGGGGCCTGATCAAGGCAGACAAAATTATGAGGGCATAGGTAGGGAGTAGTTTTAGAAGAGGGTTCAATAACAAGGGAGTGCAGCTTTAAGGTAAACAGCATGTGTTTAGAGGGGATTTGAGGAAAAATGTTTCACCCAGAGGGTGGTGGGTATCTGGAACTCACTAACTAATGGGATGGTAGACGCAGAAACCATCAAGTCACTTAAGAATTATTTAACTAAGCCCTTGAAAGTATACAAGATTATGGGAAAAGTAGGATTAAAGAAGATAATTTAGATTGGATCTGAACAGAGTGCAAACTAGCTAGAGTATAAAGGCAATCCAGATGGATTGTCATCAGGGAATGGTAAAGTGTAACCTGATTAGATTGTGCATGAGACAGAGTGCAGTGTAAAACTGGGGAGAATTTATATCAGGAATAAGGTAAACTGGGCAGATTGGAAATCAGGCAAACAATAGACTGTTCTGATGAAGAATCACCAGATGCAAAATATTAACTCTGCTTTCTTCCCAGAGATGCTGCCAGACCTGAATTTCTCCAGCAATTACCGTTCCTATTTCAGATCTCCAGCAACTACAGTTCTTTGTTTCATATAAAGAGTAAACCAAGTAGATTGTAAATCAGGTGGCATATCATCAAGTCAGACCAGGTAGGGGTAAAGATTTTCCAATTTGAAACAGACCTGGGCTTAGTCCTGTGATCTCCTTAGACTATGCATCTAGTGCCATCCCAGGTTTTAATTTATCCATCAACATCCATTGATATCATAATGGCTAATCAACTGATTTTTAAGCCCAAACTATTTCTCCACAACAGAATGCTCATTCATCTGCACAAGCAGTTGTGCATCTTACAATTTTATAGGGTAAGCACTTTCTCTGAAAGAATGCAGCAGTTGGAACATTTAAGTGACAACAGTCATATAGACTGGCAGCCTGATATAAAATCTTGACCAAATCACCAGTAGATCTACTCAGTAAAGTTGAATCTGACTTTATTGCTGGGTAAACCTTATTGATGGTTAGACTATTAGACTATCCAATCCAACAAACAATTCAAGTGAGATATATAGCTAATTCAATTTCTCCAGAAACCTAAAAGGCAAATCAGAAGAGATATAAAAGATATTTTTTAAAACGTTACTGCAGATATTGAAAGCATTCATGGGAATTTATCTGGAATAGTGAGTTCATCTCTGGTTGTCCCAATATCAATGCCCAATGATGCTGCAGAAAAATAACATGAGGGTTGGCAAGACTGAGCTATGTTGATGCACTGAGTAAACTTCAATTACTCCATAAAAACTGTGCTGAATTGAACTCTGGCAGGACCTTTTAGACTAAATGGAGGGCTAATCTCCCTAGGAAGAGAATACAAAACAAATGGATGATGGTACATTTTGAAAGGAGCTTGGTAAAAACGAATCCTGGAAGAATACTAAGCGTTATGTATCTAGAGAATCAGACAGCCATTGGGATGAAATCATTTGTCATGACTTAACTGGGAGGAGTATAGGCAGATGCTGGAGATTAGAGTCAAGATTAGAGTGGTGTTGGAAAAACACAACAGGTCAGGCAGCATCCAAGGAGCAAGAAAATTGGCAAAAGCCCTTGATCAGGAATGTGAGGAGTATGTCAATAATTTTGTCCCACTTTTCCCCAAGCAATCATAAAATGTATAAAATTCCAAAACATTCAACCTGCCTGGCAGACTGCACAGAACTCAAGTCCATGCACAACAGCAACTTCCAGAACTAGATGCTAATGCTGTGATCCACATCAGCACTCCAATGATTGAGCACTGAACATTGGAGTGGCTGTGTGTGTGTGTGTAGCCGCATAGCTTAAAGGGAACATTGGAGAAAAGCAATTTAGAACACGTTTCATCAATAATACAAAGTAACTTGTTATTGTAGCTCACTTAACGTTAAAAAATGGCAGAGAAATGAAATAGCTACCCTTTCATTAGTTGACCTACACTATTAGTTGACCAAAACCATACCCCTTTAAAAACTCCAAATGCACAACATTCACTTACAATTAAAACAGACAAAAAAAAGTTTGACACAGATATTATAGTGGAAATAATATAGTCAGGAAACAAACTTCTCAAGATTTAAAGTCCCGATCTCATGAATAGGTTAAACAGTCTCTCACGGTTCCTCTGACATTAGCAATGGCGACCTGCTGTTGTCTGTAAGTCAGTGGTTGTTTCTCACTCTGATTGTTGATCTTCTGAACCTGAGTATTTCATTTTATTATTCCATCTGTTACGCGTTTGCTTTGTCTTTTTGAAGTGTGCCATCACTGGAGTTTTTAGACTGCTCTGATTTATCGCAAACTGCAATTTGATCAATCAGAGGAAGCGATTGGTTATCTCAAACAATTGGACAGCTGGTTTGTGATGCAGAGTGATGCCAACAGCACGGGTTCAATTTCCACTTGAAATCACCATGCAGGTCCTGCCTTCTCAACCTCTCCCATCACCTGGTGACCGTCAGGTTAAACTCACCACCACCTCGCTCGCTCTCTCTCTTAATGAGAGAGCAGTCCTCTGGAATTATGGCTATTTTATTCTTTTCCTTAAGACGCAAACTCCCAGTGCTGCTCAGTCTCAAAGTTATCCCCCCCTCACTGCTTTGAAAAGCAATAATGTCTTGCACAGCTAACAATGTGATTGGTTTTCCAATTTGCAGAACTCCCCGATATTTCACCTTTATAGCAATGTCTGACTTCCATTCTAGTTTACAGTCAAAAAAGGACAAGCTATTTGGCCACTGACACATCAAAATGCTTGAAAAAGGGATTAGGAAAGAACAGGTAATAATGATTGTGGAGGAATGACAGTAAGCTCAGACTGCAAAGAGAAAGGCTGCTTCGACTAACCAAATGATGCAATAGCATCAATGGATCAAATGACCCACTCCTGTTCCTCTGAGAAACTATGATAGTTTGGCTGAATCACATTTAAGTGACAGAAACCACTGTACTTAGAATGGCATTCACTTCTTTAAAATAGTATCACTGGTTCCTTGAAAGTAAGAGACTTGTTGAGTTCCAACTTTCTACCCCATTCCAATTTTGTAAAGCCTCCTTACAAGGATATTTTCCTAAACTTCATTCCTGAAATATGGACATCACCGACATTGTCCTTGAAAAGGTGTGGGTGAGCCACCTTGGTTATACAGAACATTGGTGGGGCCACTTTTGGAGAGGTGTGTACAGTTCTAGTCACCCTGCTATAGAAAGGTTATTATTAAATTGCAGAGGGCACAGAAAACATTTCTCTGATGTCACTGGGACATAAGGAGTTATAAGGAGTGGCTGAATAGGCTGGGACCTTTTTCACCGGAGCGTAGGAGGCTTAAGGATGACCTTATAGAAGTTTATAAAATCATGAGGGGCTTGGATAGGATAAATAGCCAAGGTCTTTTCCCCTGGGGTAGGGGAGTTCAGAACTAGAGGGCATAGTTTTAAGGTGAGAGGAGAAAGATTTAAAATGGTCCTGAGGGGCAACATTTTCCACATAGAGGTTGGTGCATATATGGAATGAACTGCTAGAGGAAGTGATAGAGACAGGTACAGTTACAACACTTAAAATACTTTTGGACAAGTACACGAATAGGAAAGATTTACAGGGATAGGAGTCAAACGCAGACAAATAGGACTAGTTTAGTTTGCAAAATCTGGTCGGCATGTACAAGTTGGACCAAAGGGTCTGTTTCCATGCTGTATGACTCTATGGCTGTATGCCATAGCAGTTTGGTGTTGGCTGAATGGTTTGTGAGGCAATTTCAGAAGATAGTTAAGTGTCAACCACATTGCTGCAATCACATGCAGGCTAGACTGGGCAAGGATGGTAAGATGTCTTTTCAAAATGGACTTCAGTGAGCCAGATGGAGTTTTTCTAACAATCTGGTTGCTTGTGATCAATGCTACTGATACTAGCACTTCATTCCAGATTTACTAAATGAACTGAATCATAGTCCAGTAACATAACCACTGTGCTATTGTGCCCACCATCTGCTTGGCAGCATACTTCCTATCAATGTGATTTGTGCTTGGAATAGGGTTTGTAATGTACCAGTTTGTCACAGAACCTTCAGATAAGAAGCAATTAAAATATCCAGCATTTACATTTGCCACCATATTTATCAAAATAATTTGGAACTAAGGTGACACAACAGAAAATACATTCAGAACCAAAAAGGAAGTTGAAAAAGCTCTACAATTTTCCCAGTCTGAGTAGATTTACTTCTAGAAAGTATAGCACATGATGTTATCTTATGGTGAGTTATTGAGATTCGCTCTTCAGATAAATCGCATAGCATTCTAGACATTCCTGCTTTAAAGCTTGACAAATGTGGAAATGATGCATTTTTAATAAGTGAAGGGGAGAAGGTTCTAAGGGAGATAATCCCACCTTCCTGTTAATTCATCAGCAACTGGTTTAGGAGCAGATTTATGTAACGTTTCATGAATCATTAATACATTTAAAATTTATTCAAGGTTATTGCTGACATACATTTACCAGTTGAAAAAGCCTGCATTCCTGATCCATAATCCATTCACAGAAAATGCACCACCCCAATGCATTTTATTTTACAAACAAAACTTTATTGATTAGGACCTCCCTCCACTATCAGGTCTCAACTTTTGGCAGCAGCAGGAAGTTAGGGTGCACTGAGCAACACGACTGGGAGAATTTGATACATTGGAATGAGATTGACAACCGCAAAATGTAGCATTGTACCAAGGATAGTAACGGTGCCTTTTAAGGGCTGTAGCTGATCCACATGCAGGAAATACATATTCCTATTGTTAAGCAAACAATACACCCTCCGAACTACTCACCATTCTGACTTGGAAATATGTTGCTTTTCCTTCAGGGTCATTGCATCAAAATCCTGGAATTCTTTCCCAGCATCATTATAGGTTTATGTATAACACATGAACTGCAGCAGTTCAAGAAGGCAGTACACCACCACTACCCTCTCAAGGGTAACTTGTTATTCCTTCACATTGGACCGAATATTTAAAAAAACAACAAAGAATTACAAAAAGATTAATAAAGAGGAAAAAAAATTAGAGTACAAGCAAAATCTAACCAAAATAGAAAACAGATAGGAAAGGTTTCTTCAGATATTTGAAAAAGAATAGAGGTGACTGACTGTGTGGAGTTTGCACATTCTCCCAGTGTCTGCATGGGTTTCCTCCGGGTGCTCCGGTTTCCTCCAACAGTTCAAAGATGTGCAGGTCAGGTGAATTGGCCATGCTAAATTGCCCATAGTGTTAGGTGAAGGGGTAAATGTAGGGGTATGGGTGGGTTGTGCTTCGGTGGGTCAATGTGGACTTGTTGGGCCGAAGGGCCTGTTTCCACACTGTAAGTAATCTAATCTATCAAAGTAAGTGTTGGTCCAATCAAATTGGATATGGGTAATTGGTAATAAGGGACGGAGTAACTCAAGAAAATTGTAATTACAAGGGAAATAGTACTGATTAAATTGTTGGAACTGTAAGTTGACAAGTCCCCAGGTTCTGATGGAGTTCATTTCTGGGTTTTAAAAGAAGTCACTAATGAAATAATTGACGCATTGATTTTAATTTTCCAATATTAACTGGGGAAGGGTCCCTCAGACTTGAGAATACTTAAAGTAACACCTGCAGTCAAAAAGGTAGCAAGGTAAAAAGGAGGGAAGTACAGAAAGTATTAGATGCTAGTATTAAAACGTTATAACAGGGCATTTTGATAAGCTCAAGGCAACACAGTTTTGTCAAGGGGAAATCAGGTTTAACTAATTTATTGGAGTTCTTTGAAAAAGCAATTTGCGCTGTAGATAAAGGGGAATCTGTGGATTTATTTTACTTTGATTTAATAGAAGACATTTGATAAGAAGACTGGTTGGCTGATAGGAAGCAAAGAGTACAGATAAATGGGTATTTTTCCAAGTCAATAGGATATGACTAGTAGTGTCTCATAGGGATCTGTACTGGGATCTCAGCTCTTTATCATCTATATAAATGGCTTGGATGAAGGCACCAAAGATATTGAATTAATACCTGGAAGGAGTGGGTTGTCTAATGAGGAAAGGCTCTATCCTGATTTGAAAATATATTGCCTGTTTCTTCACTGCTGCTGGGTCAAAGTCCTGGAATTCCCTCCCTAAGAATGTTGTGGGTCTATCTAAAGCACATAAACTGCAGCAGTTCAAAAGGGCAGCTCATCAGCAACTTCTCAAGGGCAACTAAGGACAGGTAGTAAATGCTGGCCTGCTAGTGGTGTCCCCATCCCAGGAGTAAATAAAGCTCTTGTTCCTTGTTCGTAACTAAAAGTGGTCCAGCCAGCCAGGCCTACATCAAAAGTCAATGAAAGATTGAGCAGGTTGGTATAGCATTCACTGCAACTTAAGATTAAACTTGTTAAAATTAGTATGATTCGGAGAGAGTGGGTACTGATTGGCTCACCTGTCATAAACACTGGTCCTTATAAGACAGTTATGTTTTCAAGTGTCTCTTTTAATTCAAGGTAAAATAGAGTAGTATAGAGAAGGTGAGATAATGTGCAAGTGTCAACATGGAGACAAGCTATGCTTTATCTGCACAGAAACAAGCCTATGTGACCTACTTATTATGGAAACAAAACTCAAGTCATAAATTATTTTAAGGTGTAATTTTTAACACACCAACAGAAAAATTGGAAGCAGGCAATGTTCCCTCCAAGCTGCCCGCCTGGAAAACTATGCACACATCAGTCACATGCTATTTCTATAGGCTTCTATGCAGCTTAGTCCCTGGTTCCAGCCTGACTGCAGTCCTTCTCTCACTGTTGCAATATACAGCGGTACAAATAGTATTCAGCAGGAGGGTCAGGTAAAGTGTTTTGAAAAAGTGCAGCAGTCACTTTAACAGTCCTTCGTTTACAAATATTCCTTTTTTCAAATCAATCCACAATCTAAGACAGAAAAGTTACAAAAAAGGTCTTTCCAACATTTCACCTGAACATTGATGGAATGGAATCCTCTTCTGTTGATGACCTTTTCAGACTGATGACATGGCACTGTCAAAGTAATGTGGGTGCCAATAGCATTTGGCATCTCGGGAAGACAGAGACGGTGAAGAATCTCACAGCCTGAGTTGTTTATCTCTCCTCATCGCAGCAATAGGATATAAAGAGCTATGCTATGGAGAAAATGGCACCAGTAACATCGCAAATACAATTATGCATTGAAGATAGGGAGATGCCTCATAGATCACCAGTTCCTCCTTAAAATGAGCCACTGGTATAAATATTGGAAATGTAACCTGGCGTTGTTAGATTTTTAACTTTGTCCACCCTGTCTAACACTGGCACCTCCACATCATAAAGATTCACGACAGCTGTGATCTTGATGGCCACCAGGTCGGGATTATCACCCAGTGCTTCTGATTCCAAGTCCTGCTCTAGCAGATAATATAGTTCGACAGTGATGGACTAGGAAATCTTAAATCAACCAATGCATTGTCTTTCAGACAATTGAAAACAATGATACTGAGGCCTGTAGATGTGGGTGCTGACATTCTCCTCTGCTTCCTAAATCGATCTTTAGTTGCTGACGGTCACCTGGAGGCTATGCAGTATGATTTGTTTTTCCTAGGTATGCTGAAAAAGCAGTAATCATTGTCTCATTCTATGTTGTCAATATAGCAACACCTCGCTGCTTTTATACTCTATTTCACTTACAGTAAACATCAATGTTCCATTTGCCTCCTAATCACTTACTGACTGCACCTGACTGTATTATGATTTTCTAAACATCTTATTACCTGCTTAATAATAGATTCCATTTTTTTTTCCCTGAGAAAGATGTTAAATTACATCTTATAAATTTTTTTGCTTTCTTTTTCTCTCCTTCCTCAACCATAATTGCGATATTTGCAGTTTTCAAATCTGCTTGAACCTTTCCAGAATCTGGGGAGTTTTGGAAGATTACAACCAACACATTAACTTTCTCTGAAGCCATTTTTTTGTGGACTCTATAATGCAAGCCACCTGCTCCAAGGACCCTTTAGCCTTTAGTTATAATAGATTTCCCAGTAACTTTTCCAAGATGCTTGTGATTGTTTTAAGTTCATCTTTCTCCTACCACTTGATTTTCAAATATTCTTGGGATCCTTTTTGTGTTTTTAATAGTGAAGAAAGGTGCGAAAACCTGTTCAACACTTGTATACTTTCCATTTTTAAGAAAACATTATTAATACTCTAGTCTCATCTACTTAGGGGAACAATGTTCACATTAGTTTATTTTTTCTTTTAAAATTCTTGTAGAAATTCTTACTATCTGTTTTTATATTTCTTGCTTTCTCCCATACTCTACATTCTTCCTCACTTTTCTTTTTTTTGTCAGTTTCTAAAATCTAATAATCTTTGCATCTACCACTATTCTTGTATATTTTCCATTTTAATTTGATGCTAGCCTCAAATTCACTAGTTAAGATAGGACGGTCCAAGGTTTACATAGTGTTCTTTATCAATGAACCACCCCTTTACTGAGAGTTATGAAATACCTTTTTTAAATGTGTGCTATCACTTCTGCCCGGTAGCTAATTTTGTGATCATAAATTTAATTAGAGCCATTTACAGGAACAAGATAGTCTGAGACCCAGAATTCTCACCCTCAAATTTAATGATATCACTGCTTTCTTTCAGGTCTTTAATATTAGGTCATTCATTAACTCTCTCATTACACATTCCCAAGTCCAAAAGAACTTGCATCCCATTTCACATTTAGAGTCATAGATAGAGTCATAGAGATGTCATGCACGGAAACAGACCCTTTGGTCCAACCCGTCAATGCTGACCAGATATCCCAACCCAATCTAGTCCCACCTGCCAGCACCCTCCAAACCCTCCCTATTCATATATCCATCCAAATGCCTCTTAAATGTTGCAATTGTACCAGCTTCCACCACATCCTCTGGCAGCTCATTCCATACACGTACCACCCTCTGTGTGAAAAAGTTGCCCCTTAGGTCTCTTTTATATCTTTCCCCTCTCACCCTAAACCTATGCCCTCTAGTTCTGGACTCCCCGACCCCAGGGAACAGACTTTGTCTATTTATCCTATCTATGCCCCTCATAATTTTGTAAACCTCTAGAAGATCACCCCTCAGCCTCTGACGCTCTAGGGAAAACTTACTGGTTTAAGAAATGCTTCTAGATTTACTCAAAGAATTCAACTCCCAGGTGATCGTTGTCAATCTGATTTGTCCAATCTGTAATAAGTTAAAATCACTCATATCACTCATGATTATTGTATTATCTCCCTTTTCTTCTTGCATACTCTGTCCAACTAGGTAAAAACAATAACTGCAGATGCTGAAAACCAAATACTGGATTAGTGGTGCTGGAAGAGCACAGCAGTTCAGGCAGCATCCAAGGAGCAGCGAAATCGACGTTTCGGGCAAAAGCCCTTCTCTGTCCAACTGTCTAGATAATACTAAGGGCCTTAGAAAGTACTCTCACAATTGACTTCCTATCTTTGCTATTTCATATCTTTACCTAACCAATCCTATGTCTTGATCTTCTGAACTATGTCGAGTTCTCACTACTACTGAATGTCATAGTTAATTAACAGATCTATCCCAGCACCTTTTCCTAGATTATTGACTTTCTGAAATGTCAAACACCCTTGAATATCTAGATCCCAGGCTTGGTCACTTAGCAACCATGTCTCTGAAACGGCCATCAGGTCAGAAATATTTATTTCTATTTGTGCTATCAATTCATTTATTTTGATATGTATGTTGGTTGTCAGAGCCTTTAATTGGACTTTTTAACCATTATTGCAATCTCTGGTCTTATTCACTGATCCACTCTTGAGCTTATACATGCTATCCTTTCCCACCAGACTCTGGTTCGTATTACTCCTTTGATTACTATGCTCTATTGCAATGCCCTTTCTTTTAACTTAAAATTTCCCTTCACGTTATCTCAATTCCCCCCCCCCCACCCCGATCATCTTCTCTTCTGCCCTATCTTTAAGGATTCACCAGAACTCTTGGATCTAGTAGAAATAAACTGGTCCAACAGTATAGCTCCCACTTTGTCCATTTCTCGCCCCAAAGGAAGACACAGCTGCCGTTGCTGTATAATAGACTCTCGGGACAGAATCGATGGTGAGTTTGGTGATGGAATATATTCAGGAAGGTGGCAGCTGCAGATCCTGCTGCTTTTCCATTTCTGCCCCAGTTCAGTCTGTGGTAGGACCATGGATAACAGCCTTTTCACTTGGCTGCTTGTTTCCTATTCACCTAAGGATCCCAACTAATATCCACTGAATAGCCTCAACCAGCAGGGGATTGGGGTAATTACTATGCAGGAAGACTGAAAAGCAAACATTATGGGGTTTATAGTCAGGTTGAAAGAAATCAAATTCTGGTTTAAGTGGAAGAATTCATTTGCCTTAAAGTCATGCTTACACTTGGATCTCCAAGCTCCTCTATTGACCCCCAGCATTTATTTCCCTTCTGCAAAAGTTTTTGGGATATTTACTGAATTAAAACATTACATAAATGCAAGGATATGGCTTGTCTCATCAATTAATGTTAACAATCCTCATGCTTTTCACTTGCCCCCTTAACCAAATATCAAATTAAAATACTCAAGTTATCAGTTAAAATTCCTGTAGCCTTCTATAATAGTACCATTTAACTTTAACAATTACAAGTAATAATAAATATCTATCATTTGAGCATTAGCACTTTCAACCCTTACTGTAAACAATTAAAAAATCTATCCCTTCACAATAAGATTGAAATTTAACTTTGCATTTTAGTTTACTGAGACATCTTAATTGCTTTCCTCATTTAGTCTTAGTGAGACACAATCCTTGCTCCCACAGTGCTAAACCCACCAAACGTTCCTTCTTGTTTTCCATGTTAGCTGATACTGTTAAAAGTCTACCCACTTTATCAAACTGCCATCATTCCATCTCAAAAAAATCCTCGACCTCTGCCTTTGTAAATTACCTTCCTGTTGCCAAGCTTCCTTTCCTATCCAATGTATTGAATGTCACTTCCCAAATATATTCCCATCTTCGTACAATTCCATAGTCTTATTTGTCCTCAAGTGCATTATCTCACACATTTCCTGGCTGAATTCCATTTGCCATTATTCTCCCCATCCAAGTTGCAAATTCTAAAATTGAGCCATTTATGCATTCAAATCCTTCCATAAAGTTGCCTCTCTCTACCTTTGCAACACATACTAACCAAGTCTCTCTTTGGGTTGTAGACACACATTCTGTTGTAACACTTGCTAAGTTATCAAGTGTTAAGAAGATTTGTAGCTCAGGTTGAGTACTCGATGACTAGAGTAATCCTTCCAAAGGTCTTGTGTACTGCATTTTAAAAATAAACATTTTATCATTGTAGGCTACTCCTTTAGATGCTTTGATTCCAACCTCTAGAATTCCACAAAGCATCCCGCCTCATACCTCTTTCTTCCTAAATAATCCAGAAAGCACAAGCTAAAATTCAACAGTCATGGTGTGAAAGCTTGAGTTGTCTTTAAAAAAAAACATACGAAATTGGAGCAAACCCAAAACTACCCTGGCCAGACCACACTAGTTTGACGATCAGAACTAGACAGAAGTGGGTACTGCAGATGCTGGAGATTAGAGTCAAGATTACAGTGGTGCTGGAAAAGCACAGCAGGTCAGGCAGCATCCGAGAAGCAGGAAAATCCTGCTTCTCAGATGCTGCCTGACCTGCTGTGTTTTTCCAGCATCACTCTAATCCTGATGATCAGAACTGCCAAGCACTATCAAGGGAGATGGTGGCATAGTGGTAATGTCACTGGAGAAGCGTAGTCTAATGAGCCCGGCTAATGTTGTGCGACACAGATTCAAATTCCACCATGGCAGTTACTACAATTCAATTGCAACTCATAATATCTGGAAAATTAAAGCTGGTCAGTGATGATGACTATGAAAATGATCAATTGTTGTAAAATAAAATAATCTTGTTCACCAATGACATTTAGAGACGAAACTCTCTTTTCCTGGTCTGGCCAAGTGGAATTCCAAGCCCTCAGAAATACAGAGGAGTTTTAACTGTCCTATGAATGGCCAGCAAGCCACTCATTCAAGGGCAATTTGTGATGAGCAATAAATGCCTTCCCAGTGAAGCCTGTATCCCATGAGAGCTTGGTGGATGAAAAGAACTATAAAATGGAAAAAGTGAAAATTAAACTTACAAGGTTTGTACCAGAATTGAAGAATTGCAGCTCAGAAAGATTGAACAGATTGCAATTTCTTTTCAACTCACTGAATTTAGCTTCCTGACGTATCCACTTCTTTTCGAACCATCCCATATTAGCTCAAATTCTTTGGAACTCTATTCAGAGTCCTTGCCCTCTTTTGTGGCCTTTAAAGTCCTTCTGAAAATCCCTCATTTAAACTAAACATTGATTGAATCACTGTTCCCAATTGGGATACTTTTGTACATCAGTATACTCTCAGGTTTTAAATAGCTCTTTTGCTTTCTGCTAATTATATCCTTCAATAGCATTTTTATTCTTCCATAGGATATAGGCATTACTGACAAAACCAGCATTCACTGCCCCAAATTGCTTTAAATTAAATGGCTTGATGAGCCATTTCAAGGAGCAGAAAAGAGTCAATCACATGACTGTAGGTCTGGCTTCACACACAGACTGATCTGGTGAGGACAGCATCTTTCCTCCCTTAGTGAGCCAGATGGAGTTTATATGACAATTGATAATCGTTTCATAGTCACCATTACTGAGACTAGTGTTAATTTTCAGATTTCATCAATAGAACCCATATACCCAAAGCACAAACCTGGGCCTTTGGACAATCCACACAGTGGCATTGCTACCATCTCTCCTTTTGTGTGTTTAAACAACACTAGGAACATTAATTTACACACATCAGGGTTGAATGCTACGATCAGACAGCAGTGCTCAATCTTTACTTTCTAGGCTTTTCTTGAATGAAAAGTAAAGTTTGCCTACTTGGGGTAAAATGTGCACAGCATGTTAATAAGGCTGAAATATTCAGGATCATACAGATTTGAACTTAAGTTAAATGAATTATATATTTTTATTTGAAAAGAAAGCTCTTTCATATAAGCACTGGCAGTCTAACATAGGGAAGTGGGTGACTGAATTCCTTCCATCAATATCAATCTTTGAATTACTTATGATTTGTGAATGTGTTCTCAGAATCTCCCTCAACAGTTGCAAGCAAAGGTGCCCTGCTCCAATTGAAAGATGTTCGCCAAAATGAGAGATGTTGGAAATGCTCTGCAAATTAATCAGCTTCCATTCGAGGAGGAACGCTTAGGAATTTGAGCCTGATCCCCAACCAAAACCTTCACTGTTTCTTTCTTGTCAGATGCTGTTGGGCCTATTATACATTCACTCTATTTTCGTTTGTCTTTCAAGGTTTTCAGGATTCTTATTTTTTTTAAAAAAGCCTATCCTCCTATGCTGGCAAACAAAGGTGAGGTCCATAAATGATTCCAAAACTAAAATATATACTAAAGAACGACAACTGCAGACCCTTTTCAATGTTCAAGTGTTGATGAAAATTGACTCTAAAAGTCATTAGGAAACCATTTTCTAAGCACAGAAGACAGCAAAGAATCTATATTTATTTTACAATTGCAATAAATTACATCAGAGGCTGGTTAACAGACATTACTGCAGGTTCAACGTTGTTTCAGCAGTATCTGCACTTATAATCTTTGAAAGTTGTCAAGATTGGCACTTCCTTTCCCATGTTTGTTTATACTTCAATCTCATGCTCAGGCCTTCTCAAAGTTGACCATTCTTTTTTTATTTTAAGTAAAGGGGATGTCTGGGTTAGACAGGGCATACAATGTCTTGGCCTAAGCAAAGTCACGGCAAGTAAATTCACTTCTTTTTCATTAGTTATCTTGTACTTCATAATGTTGCCAAGAACACTGCATCTGTGAAACTAGCTTGAAGTAATCAGATAACTTTCATTTCTTGAAAATCACAAAATAAAAAGTTGCTTGTCGCAACAAGTTTGAAACTTATGATTTTTCTTAAAAGTCTGAATAAAGCCAATCAGTTGGCATTTAGTAGTAAAGGTTTTGTGAGAGAAAAGGTAGACAAGACAAACTTGAGGAATGAGCTTGGAGCTTCTTTTGAAAAAAAGATACGAATACAAACAGAGGAACCCATGCACCAGGTCCAGCGATTAAGTCACAATTAATTGAATGGTACAATCAAATAGTCTACTTTTAGGGAAAGAGGGGTAAGGTTCTCTTGTGAAATCTCTGTAAATCTGTGGTTATTGATTTGATTCTTCAGTGCTGTCTTACTAGAATGAAGAGTAAAAACCAAAAAGAGAAAAGTAGAGTGGGTTAAGCTTCACATTCTGATAGCAACTTTGCAATCAATAGCCTTAGGCAGTGAAAATATAGAAGCACAATGTAATGAGAAAGTAGAGCTGCTGTATAGGAGAATTCCTATTTATTTTTTTTTACCAGTTTGTTTTCCAAAACTCTGAACAAAGAGTTGATTGCCACCTTAATATGGAATATTCCTGCAGAAGTCCAGTAAAACACTTCAACTTGTTCTACCTCCAGAGAGCACGGTCTTAATAGCTCAATAAGCAAAACACAGGACCTGAATACCAAACAGGCAAAAGAAATTCACACAGGAATTCTCCTAAGCTTTGATATGTCACATTCTAAATCGAGAGCTGTTCTATCATTATGAATCCAGTCAAAAGATTATCCAAGTTCCACAAATGGTGATTGCTGTCATTTATATTTGCAGCGGTCATTTATACTTGCAGGTTGGAGACTGTAACAGGATTCTTGGCATTGAAGTAGGAATTATGAATCGGTTCAATGGTGAATGCTAAGAAAATAATTTGTTCCTACAATGCCGACAGATGGTGTACATTTAAATTTACTCAATGCTAACCTGAGACAAGAAAATCATCAATTGGAGTTATTTACAATTAGGCCAAAACTAAAAATATGCTTCCTGTTGTATAAGAATCTCATTATTTAGGCAAATTGCTACATTTTCAGCAAGGCTGTCTTCATTTTTTCAAATGAGGTTTTGTTCTCTATAACAAATACACCAGGGTCATCACAAACAAAGGTTTAAATAACATTTCCAGCAGAAATCATGCAGTTCTTATTTTCTCATTACTTGGCACAATCACTTCTTTTAACCTCGAATGACAAAACAGTACAGGAAAATCTGAGACACAATATGGTCAAATATCCTGAATACAAAGTTTTACAGCTTTACTTGTTTCCCTTTCTCTTCCTTAATAAATGATGCAGTATTGACTGAGAGTAAAATAAAAATGATACCAGTTGCATGCCAAGTTTGTGTGACCTTCAACTTACAGGATGTGGTAAGTGCAACATAATCCTATATACATACACAAAACCCAACAACAACAATGTCCAGATAGCTGTCTCATGTTTGACTCCTGGAGAGAGAAGGGACTGAAATGTGCAGGGAAATTTAGAAGCAGCGTGCTACCAAAGTAAGGGGCTGGTGTTTGCATGTTTCGAGCCATACTTTCTTCCCCAGGATCTTTCACGTTCTACACTAACTTGAAATGTATCATCATAAAGTAAAGCTTTACTCAACAGAACACATTTAGCACCAAATACACGGATTGATTGTCTGAAGAAATATTTACTCGCATCTCTCAAGAGTTTAGCAAAAAAAAAAATCTGCATTCAACATTTTGAAATCATCTGGATATAACACTGCCAAGGGTTTTGTTTCACATCCGGCAAGTGACTGGCATAGTAAGAGGGGAAAAGGAGGTTAGTCAGAGCTTGGTAAAAGAGAAGACAAGGGTGATTTAAAGGTCGCTTCATAGCCCTGATATTAAATTTCCCAGTTGATTGGTTATATTATCCATACTGTAAAACAAAATGACCTGTCAGCTTAACGACATAACTAATGAGCAGTATATTCTGTCTAATTAGGCCCAATGACAAAATTCCATCAGTGATTTTCATAGCATTGATCACAATGCAAGTTCTTTATTTCATTACAACTCTCTGCATTTGATACCATTGGAAAAATCCAATGCCTTAACAGAGAACACCATCAAAGCTTATAAAACCCAAAAACATCTCATATATGGCAGCATCAACACCATGGCTTGAAGCAGCTATTACTTGGATTTTATGGAAAATTGAAAGTCAATAAAGTCCACCTGAAAGCTTTCAACGGTGTGTTGAAACTGCACAAATCAGTTTGATACATTGGTGTACTGTATTCCAAAAAATCTTACTGTCATTACACTGTGGTGGATCTGAAAAAAAAAAAGAACAGATGATCTCTTGGAAGGGTATAGAGCTCCAACGAACATTATAGTTGGACAAGTAGTAAATTAACTTTGTAACTAAAGTGTTAATTTTTGCAGCTGAGGAGTGCCGTACATTCAAAGGATGCCTCTTGAATTCACAGTGTGCAATCATTGTTGATGTCAGAATATTTACTGAGTACATGAGCCAGTAAACAATTAATAAAAACTAATATTTTGAAAGTTAATAAATGAAATATATATTTAAAAATGCATAACATTTGGCAGGAGCATGGTTGGCCTCATTCATGGTACAACCGTGTAAACCCTAATTATTCACTTGTCTGAAGCAAGCCACTGCAGATTAAGGAAATGAATTCTATAATGAATGGAATGAGTTAACAGATCAGGAGAGAATAATTCATATTTCATCAGCTCGACCAGGCAAGCAAGTACCCTGAAAACAATATTTAAGTGATCTTAGGAGACTAATGAATAGTTTAGTTAGCAAATAAATCAGAACAGAAGCTTTCTCAAAGGATCAGTTTCACTGCTTCATTAATTTAACACAAGATACTTCTGAACTAGTGACAATCAAACAGAGTTACAGTTTTTCAAAGCAAGATTTTTTTCCTTTAGAGTCAGTTGCTTGTATTGTCGAATAATTGCAGACTGTATAAATACTGTCATCCCAGGAGGAAGATCAGATACAATTACTGATCTCATTCACAGGTCTAAATTTGTTGTTCCAACAGAGCTGATGATGTATCAGATGATCTGCCAAACAAAACAAAAAGCAGCATATTAAAAGAAGTCAACTTGTCCGTAAAATAGTGCACAGTTAATATTTTACACCAGGCAGGAATGCATAAACTAACAAATGATTCCTACTTTAGTCAGTAGTGTAGTACTGCAATTGCTGGTGGAGAGTTCCACAAGAAAACCATTTATGCCATTAGATTGTAATCTCCCATAACCAGTCAAATTTATAAGACTGAGAAAATAAGCAAAGACATCAAGATAATTCTTGCATTAAAATTATCATCAGCTCCCAATTGCATAACTAGATAATTTTAATCATAGCTAAATCATGAACTAAAACCATTAAAAACAAATTTACATCATGCTATGGCATTTGTACTTTGGAAATTATATTTCCAAGTGTGTTAAACTGGGCAGGGTCCACTGCAATCACTGGTCTTATGTTTCCTTGAGCTTCTCAGATATCGAGAGTTTAAAATGTTATCTAAGCTATATTACAAGAATCCTTTGTACCAACACAATGGAGGATGATTTCTAAATGGCGATGTTCTTGAAGACATCTAGAAACAGCTGTGTACACACAATGCAAGTACCAATTAAATCCTTAAATTGAAGGATGTCACTAAACATGGTTATGTTGCAAGGTGAAAAGATTATCTCCCAAAGATGAATTTAGTTCCTGCTTGCTCCTACCAAGGTATTTAGATGGGTTTGTTGGGGCAAATAATAACTCGACTCCCAGAATATGGCAGTTTTGTCCAGGTATTCATTAAGTTATCCATATACTGGTCAATATCTATTCCTCAATCAATATCATAAAGCAGATTATCTGGTGGTCATGATCAATCACAGTCAGGTTGTTGACTTCATTAATTCAAAATAGTGCTGGAGATATTAGCCTGTGATGCCAACACAGCACAATGGTTTCACGGAGTAAGACCAGTGATTGCAGTGGACCCTGCCCAGTTTAACACACTTGGAAACATAATTTCCAAAGTACAAATGCCATAGCATGATGTAAATTTGTTTTTAATGGATTTAGTTCAAAACTGCCAAATATGTGCCAATCTTGGCATTTTGCAATAAGGCAGATAACCGAATGGTTTGATGATCATTCAGGGCACCTCTTTAAATTGCTCCGAAATTAAATCAGCAGTCCCAAGCATGTCGTATGACATTATCACATATACTCACAACACAATGGTGTTAACTATCAATATTAATTTAAACCAAGAAAGATTTGTTCATCAACTTTCCAAACTCAAAAAGCAGATTTGCAAGTAGTTCTCTTTCAGTTAGTTGACTTGAAATGGGTGAACATAAAAGAAGAATATTGAAGCTTTCCAAGGAGGTAACTAGTGTATGGAAACAGGAAAATCCACATCAAGCAGTGTCCTACCAGTAGTTTTGAGGATGATAATTACCTGAATTTCTTTGGCACTGGCTCAATTTAATCACTCTAGATCGGGAGGAGGGGGACAATTTCTCCCATGTTTGTCCTTTAGATGCCTTGTAACTTTGGTACAAACAATGCACAAAGCCTTTCGCTCTGATCCAGGCTGGAGAAAACTTCAAAGGCTGGTAGTCAGTCATTTCATTACAAACAAGCTTTAAGTTGTAAGCGCTTCGAGCTTGCACCAACCCAAGAAGGTTTTCCAATGCTTTAAGTGCTTCCTTTCACCTGGAAGACTGCTCTAGCTTATCAACAGACTTTAGTTACAATTGGAAAGTGTGGATGATGTATTTCTCAAAAATAATAGGATATTAAAGTCACTTCTAATTCGCAACTGTCATTTGTGGTTGAGTTCAACCGATCCCAACTGAGGCTCAGAACCTAACCTGGATGCTTCTGGATCTGCTTGGCTTACCTAATCAACAACTTGTTGATTTACATTATAGACATGAGCATGCTGTAGCTCCATAACTATTAAATATTTCTTCAGGTACTCTGACATTTGGAGATCCCTTGCAACATGGGGTCTTTACTAATGTAGTGCATGTACTATAGGTTTTGACAATTGTAGAAGTTCTACCTCCGTTTGTCACAATCTCTGTAGAAACTAACAGTTTAAACAGAAATTTGAATTTTCAGTTATTTTCTGAAAGGAAGACACCTCAAGATTTCACATTATGAGAGACCTTCTACTGTATCAATGACTAAAGAAAAAAAAATCACTCATTAAACAATCTTCATTTTGTACGCAACATACACTTCAAACCACCTGGCAGATTTGCCCCTTTCTACTTGTACTGACAACCCCAACTGTTTAATGTTGCTCAGTCTCCTTATTAGACCCACCACTTTTAGAATCAATTCAAAGAGTTTTACAGTTCCCATGAGCCTATTTCTGTTTCTTCCTTCCCAAATACTGTACTGTCATTCACCCAGTATATTTTAGTTGTGCAGGCTCTCTAAGTTCAGCTGGGTGAAACCTCAAATTGTATGTTAACTCCTCACAAATAATGTTGTTAGTCTAGGTTTGAGCTTCCATCATCATTCTGGATGGTGAACGATACAGTCAACATTTTCTCAAGGTGCAGACCTGGCCAATGTTTATACTTCTGCTTTCCCTCGACCAGTCGGCATGCAGAGGGCTATTTGTAGTTTCGGATCACTTCAGACCAAAACTACAAACGGCTCTCTGCAATCTCTCTGGTTTTAGTAGAAGCTGACCTTAGAACAGTTGCCTCTATACTCCTCAGCATGACAAAAGGAACTAGTTTTTTATCCACATAAAAAATGGTAATCAAGTATCGCTAATTATCAATTTTTATGAAGAAAATTACTAAATGCTGATAAAATCTTTTTTTTATTGTGGACTTTAAAAATGTTATCCCCCAGATCATAAGACATAGGAGTGGAAGTAAGGCCATTCGGCCCATCGAGTCCACTCCGCCATTCAATCATGGCTGATGAGCATTTCAGCTCCACTTACCAGCATTCTCCCCGTAGCCCGTAGCCCTTAATGTTAACATCTGCTGTCTAACCTTTCAATAATGCTAATTAATTCCCCTTTGGTCCATCCACTAAACCATCAGGTTTACTGTCAGACAGACTTAAACCCAGGATTCCTTTCATTTGAACTACATTTGAAAATACAGCCTAAAACCATGATAACCTCCTAAAGCAAAAGATATATCTTCAAAGGACAGGTTTGAGTAACAAATGGACAAGAATGAGGCAGGTGCTTGTGGGCAAGTTATAAGGTGGCACGTGAATAATAGGGGAAATGCAGCAGTTAGGCAAATGGAGAAAAATGCTAGATAGCTGAAGGCAGCGAAGCGGGCAAATATTTTGAGTGGGTTGAAAGATCAGTGGGGAGTATTGTCGGTTTGGGTGGAGTGGTTGAGGGGATGGGCCTTGGGTCTCTGGTTGGACGGTGGGGATGCTGTCAATTGCATTGTGTCAGGTCTGGTGGGGGGATCAGGGATGGTGTGTTGCATCCAAAACATGGTTGCATCAGAGGTGCTATGAGCTCTGGGATTGCAGTGTGTTGTGCTGCAGGTTTTGGGGTGCACAGGGTCTGTGGAGAGGAAGTTGAGGAGAATCAGTGTTGAGGTGGGTTTCAGCTTAATAGTTACCCAGGACATGGAGCAGGTTTTAATCCTCTAATGTTTTCTGGGTAGTTATCAAGTGTGTCAAACCACAAAAATCTCAACTCTAACCGGAAATGGCAATTTTGTGGATCGTTTCCGACACCAAGTAATTTCCTAAAGAAATTGCCACATGATCCCAATTTACGCTGCTGCAACATAGAATTTCTGGGCCATTATAATCAGATATCATACACCTGTAATAGATTAAGGTTTAAACATATACAAATCGAAAATAATTTAAATGTTGACGTTCACAACCTTAAGAAGCTGCAAACTGCTTTTATAGACATTGAAGTGTTTTTGAAAGTGAGATTGTTATGTAAGGTAATAACCTACAGCCATTTCATCATATTCTATTTACAGAAACCGGTCAAAGCATTTCAACTTTTTAAAAGATCTGTGACTAAAATAGATCGCAAAATCTGTACAAAACAGTGAGTATTTACAAATGAAGATGCTGTTCATCAGAATTTTGGAACACTGATTGATTTATTCTGATTAACTAGAATGTCATTTACTCTGCCTGCATTGGTCAGTCAGGGTGCTAACAACATCAATTAAAATGAATTAATTGAACTTTTCTCTTGTCAAAGGTTAATACCGGTTTAGGAGTCAGCTTTAGTTCAGTGATAATATTTCTGCCTCACAGTCAGAAGGTCACAGGTTGAAGATCATTTTCTGAAACCTCAGCATGTAATGTAAACTGACAGTTCAGTGGAGTACTGAAGTTGTTGAATCATGAAATGATGTGTTAGACCAACTTCTTGTTTGACCTCTCAAGCTGATTTAGCACACATGGCACAGTTTGAAACACAGCAATTATTCTATCCTATTATTCTGGTCAAATATTTATCCATCAACTAACCCTAACAAATTATCTGGTCGTTTATCTCATTGTTGCTTGAGGAATTGTACCGGATTGGCTAAATTGGTTGTTGCATTTCCTTGAATAGAAACTGTTCTTCCACAGTACTTTGTTTGTGGTGCTACTCAATATCTTGAGGACAGAAAAAGCCTGTTCAAATGGGAATGCCTTTTTAAAAAAATAACGCAATATGAATTGTCATTAAAAACTGGATTTATCAAAATATCACTTCATTAATATTCATTGCATTTTGGAATATTTCAAAACCTTCCATTGTTTTTTCATATAAAATATAATAATAGACATCCCATGGATCAATTTCAAAGAGTGGTGGAAATTCATTCCAGCTAGTTCAATCTTTCTTAGAAACTTATAACAGCATATATGACAAATCCACACCCTGAATTACACAATGCATTTTGCTTCCATTGTCTACCTAGAGGGTGACCCCAGGTATCAATGTATAAAGAAACACATTCTGACCAATGTTCTCTCTAAGTTACGTGACTGTGTGTGGGCAGTTGCGCCTAGCATCCACACCCAGGCCATGGAAACCCACATAGAAAGAAAAAATAGCAGGAACACTGAATCTGACATCAGTTCTGAAGTTGCCTGGATTCTCCTCTGTACAGCAAATTTATTTTGAACTGGTCTCTTGATTAAATTTTTCTACACCAATTAATGTCTTAAATGCCTTTACATGATTTTCAGGACCTGAATTTTTTTAAAATTAATTTGTGTATGGCTGGCTAAGCCAATATTTATTGTAAATCTCTGACTGCCTTGAAAAAATACTGAGTTGCCTTCTTAAACCACTCCAGTCCATGAGAGGTAGGTTCTTAGAAAGAGGCTTTTCAAGATTTTGAGTCAGTGATATTGAAGGGACAGTAGGAGGGGAACTGCGGACGGGGATGCATCTGTTGCTATCGCCGTTCTATATGGTAGGAGTTGTGGGTTTGGAAGGTGTTGTTAAAGCAGCTTGTTTTGTTAATATAGTGTATCTTGTGGATGGTGCACACTCCTGTGCTGGAGTGAATGCTGAAGTTGAATAATTGGGTGCCAATCAAGTGTGCTGCTTTGTTCTGGATAGTGCCAAGCTTCTAGAACTATACTTGCCTAGATAAGCGGGGAGCATTCCATTACATTTTTTGTGTGTCTTTTGGAAGGTGTCAGACTTAGGAGGTGAGTTACTCTCCATAGAATTCCACAGCTCTGACCTACTCTTGCTACCAGAACCAGTCATAGAACATGGTAGTTAAGGTACAAGGAAACCAGATGAGGAAGACAACTTCAATGTCAAACTCTACAACTCTGGCAGAATAATTCAGTACTTTTGAGTAAATAAACGATTGCAGACTGCAATGACCAGGTTTAATAACATTCAAGAGCACTTACTGAGGATGTTAGGTAAGTCCGTGAAATTGGATTTTGATCACCTTACACAAGAAAGGATATATTTGCTTTAGACATACTAAGGTCCATGAGATTGATTGCTAAGATGTGGGATATCTCCATGAGGAGAGACAGAGTTTGACCAGGTCTGTTTCTCCTACAGAAGACTGTTAAACGTGATTTCACTGAACTATGCAATTCTGGTTTGACAAGGTGAAGCCTTAGAGGGCACTGCACCTTGCTAAGTGATCAAATACAAGATCAAAGACTCAGAATAATGGATTACCCCTTCAGGACTGAGGTAAGGAGAAAGCAAAATTCAGAGAATCGCTGGAATTCTCCACCCGAGAGCTGTAGACACTCAGTGGTGGGTACTCTCTCTCCCCACCCCCACCCTCCTCTAGCTTATCTCTCCATGCTTCAGGCTCACTGCCTTTATTCCTGATGAAGGGCTTTTGCCCGAAACGTCGATTTCACTGCTCGTTGGATGCTGCCTGAACTGCTGTGCTCTTCCAGCACCACTAATCCAGTATTTGCTTTCCAGCATCTGCAGTCATTGTTTTTAACTCAGTGGTGAGTACCTTCAAAACAAACTCCAACAGGTTTCCAACACAAAATGATTCAAGGGATACGGAAATCAAGTGATCAAGTGGGAAACTGACATTAAGGTTCAAAGCAGCCACATTTTACTGTATGGTGGAACAGGCTGAATGCCATATTCCTTATGCTCATTTTTATTTATTCTTTCATGGGTTGTTGGCATCATTGGCAATGTTTACATTTGCTACCCCATTCCCATTGCTCTTTGAGGATAGTGAAGGGTCACAAATGGGATAGACCAGGTAAGGATTACCGATTTATCTACCCTAAGAACATAAATGAACCAGATGGATTTTTATGAAAAACTGATAGTGGCGTCATGGCCATTGTTAGTGTAACTAGATTTCACTTTTATTTTGATCAATTAGTTTAGCCTGTTAATTAAATTTCATCAGTTGCCATGGTAGGGTTTCAACCTGTTCATCCAGTGGATTAGCCTGGGCCTCTGGATTACTATTCCAGTGAGATTCCCGCTACACCACATCTGTGAGATCTTATCTTTATCCCAACTTTGACAAACTGTTTGTTGATATCTGAAGCAAGCACAAGATCCCATCCTCCCACTTGCTTCTTGAAAATAATATCACTTGTGATGCCGCTGGATAGATAATAGCCATAATTGAACTGCTGTGCAACTTTGAACGTCATGAAACTATGATAAAAATTCCTAAACAGCGTTGACACCACGTCAATTTTGAATTAAACTACTGTGATAGTTTTCCAGGTGAGCACTCTTGGTAGCTTCTGGTATTTACTGCCTCTACGAGTGTGTGGTACTGATCGAGGTTGTTTACGTTAGTTTGGGGCCACCAATCCTCCTTTTTCATCGATTTGGACCTTATAGCAACATTCACATCACATGGATGAATGAAAACAAAATGGTTTACTGATAATAAAAAGATCAGGTTCAAAAAAGAACATTAAAAAATGAGCCAAAGCTTACCAATGTTGCCGAGGTAAATACAGCACACTCTGCGGCCATCAATGCTGTGGCTGTTCAGGACTGATGTCCATTGATTTGTAAACCTCTTTAAGAAAGAGCAACGCAGTGTCTTCTGATTCCCTACGGAAATCAAATGTACAATATTAGTATGAGAATTTGACAAATTTATTTTATACAGGGTAAATACTGCATTTCAGCATAAACTGAAATGGTGTTTTCATGGTAATATGGTCTAACTTTCCCAATGATTGATTTTTCTTCATTTGTGTAATCACTGTAGATGATCATTTGAAAAAAGAACAACAATTTCGTCCCCAGTTTTTAATGAAGCACAATGGGTGACAAACAATTATTCACTGCCTCTAGTGCTAAAAATGATTTACCCAGGCTTGCAGGTGCTGCAGTCAAACTGCTAAACTCATTAGAAGAGATATGTTCACCTTACTCTTGGGATACATTTTAATTGGGCAAACTAAAATTTTGAGCACATTGCATACTTTCCAAAATCATCATCATTTCTATTGTGATTGTGCTTTCTGGGTACGCTTTCTGCTAACTTACTTATGCCAGATAAAAGGTAATCATACAAACAACCGAAGTTATCACCTTCAATGAATCAGACGATAAATGTACCAGGGCAGTGGTCCTAACTTATTTGTTACAACATCAGTGACTGCATTTCAAAAGATATTTCTAGATTTAACATATTTAACTAGCTGTAAAGAACTTTTGAGATTATGAAAGGCGCTGTGTAAACTCGTTGAAACCAAAGAAGGAGAAGGAAGATTCCCATATAACCTTGAAAAGAACCCAACTTGATTTAAATCAGGCACTTGGCATCCTAGAAGGGTGTAGTCCCAGAATTCCCTTTTTAAAAAACAGTAACCGATGGTTGGAAAGTGCATACATAGACATTTGTTAGATTAGGATCACTTGCAGCCTTTGTCAAGTAGGCTACTGAAACTCATCATTCGTACTCCATATAAGGAGAGGCCAAAAGTAAGATACTGCAGGTGCTGGTATCCTGAATAAAAACAAAAAGCTGGAAATACTAAGCAGTTTGGTAGCATCTGGAGGAAGAGAAATAAAATGAAAACTTCATATTGAGTTCTAACCTTTCAGAGTTTTGATGGAAGTGCAATAGCTTTTATGCAGTGAAATGGAGAATGGTAGAAAAACAACCAAAATGAAGATCTGTGAAAGGGCAGATGACAGGAGCATGAACTGTCAAAAGAGTGGATGGGACAGAACTAAAGGCAGTAGTGAGCAGACTTGTACAGAAACAAAAGATGGGTCCAGAAGTGTGAATAGTAGCATAATAAACAGCTGCTGCAGTAAACAATAACAGAAAAATGAGGTAAAAGGTTGACACAAAGAAAATGAACCAAATTCGGGAGCAGAGGTTACAATCCAAAATTAATGAACCCAGTATTGAGTACAGAAAGCTGTAAAGTGCCTAATCAGACACTGAGATTCTGTTTTTGGTGCCTGTGTTGAGCTTTTTTGGAATCAGAGGTTTTAGTGTGAAAGCTAGGTAGAAAATTAAAACAGCTGGTCACTGAAAGCTTGGGTCATCTTTCGGGACCAGATGGACATACTCCGCGAAGTAGTCATGTAAAATATGTTTGGCTTCTTCGATGTAGACAAGAGCACATATACGAGCAGTAAATAGAGTGCACTAGTTTGAAAGGAACACATGAAAATTGCTGTTCAACTGAAGGAGTGTTTGTGGCTTTGGATGATGATGATAGAAAAGATAAAGAGATAGGTCTTACAACTCTTGTGATCGCATGGCAAGGTGCCTGGGGAAATACATCAGTGGTGTTATTGCTTGGATCACGATGTCACAAAGGTAAAGGTCATTCCAGAAAGTGGAAATAGTAGGAGGGAAAGATGTGTTTGTTGATGGCAATGCTCTGGAAGTGACAGAAATATTAGACCTTGTAGTCAATGGATCACCCTCCACCATTGCCTTAATTTAAAAAGGGTAAACATGCTTAAGGCTAACATTTCTACTACAGAAATTAGTGTTCATATCATGTTCAGTTGGTTTGGTATTTTATAGTACTATAAATATTATTTCATGTGGATCTTTCTGATGGTCATTTATGACAAGTACTCCTTTGCTCACACAATCTAATGTGCTGACAATGAGACCTGATTATAATCACAATACCAGATACGTTACTGATTACTCATACAGACAGCTTGATGTTCCATTTCTTGTCCATGCAATGTCGCCATCAAAAAGATGTGCTCCAAAACTGACTTTTAATGGCATAAAACAGCAGCGTTTGGTCTAGCTAATTTATGTCCAACCTTATGACACTGGCATTAGTCAATGGATTTCCCCACAAATTGCATATATGCTTGGCCACCACAAGTATGTGCAAACCTCTGTATGTGAATATTAAAATTTAAATAAAGATACACATGGAAGCAATACCAATCCATATACACCAATTACTGTATAAAATGAAATTTGTCTAGTCTTGCTCAGATATTGGTACAGTAATACCATTGTAGGATAAATCAAACACTTAATGCAAGTATTAGTAAGAGCACAGGGAGAAAGTGAGGACTGCAGATGCTGGAGATCAGAGTCGAGAGTGTGGTGCTGGAAAAGCACAGCAGGTCAGGTAGCATCCAAGGAGCAGGAAAATTGAAGTTTCGGGCATAAGCCCTTCATCAGGAAGGGCTTAAAGGTTGATTCTTCTGCTCCTGGGATGCTGGCTGACCTGCTGTGCTTTTCCAGCACCACACTCTAGACATTAGTAAGAGCACACCAATCTTTGCTAAAATATTACTCTATGCTAAAGGACTTCATTTCCCCAAGTATGTATATATCCTGTTCTGGCAGACTTCATATAATTTAACCCAGAACTGCTTCATTATGATAGATGAGAATGGTGAAAGATATACAGGTTTACTTTCACAATCCTCTAACACTATTTATGCTGCAGTGTCTTTTGAACGGCATGTCCACACTGAGTTTTTCTGTTTCAACTGTACTCTCTGTATATAAACAGTAACTACATGTACTATTGATGCAAATATCCAAAGGAGGAAAGAAGAAGACATGATATTTAGAATAGAAAGAAAATCACTAATCTGAAGGAGAATATGCAAAATGAAGAAAAAAAAAAGCAGAATGAAAATTAGGCAAAGAATAAATACACAGACAACAAATATTTTAAAACTATGCAACGGCCTCAGTTTATCAACATATAAACCCCATTAAAGTATAGAATACAAAGTAATATTTGACTATTGTTTAAATAATTGCTTGGTACATAGATTTCAAACCCATGTGCAGTTTTCTCCACTAACAGAATGCTGGCGTCATGCCAAAAAGATGCTTTGATGACCTCACAAATGCATAATGTATTGTACGAGTCTCAGTGCTGGTGTGATTCCAGGTACACAGGCCATACATCTTAATGGCTGCCAGACCATATCAAATAACACAACTTGTTCACCATGTGCAGTGGGCAGTTTGCCAGTTTTGCTCAATCGGCCAGCAATTGTAAGCCTCAGAAAAACATGCCCATCTTTAGATCTGATTCTGTTATTAGACACCGTTTTCTAAATAATCCAGATTGTGCTAACAATTACATCAGAAACCAATTCAAGATCACTGGTGGGCTTGCAATGTGATGTATTTGCACTCCTGAAAACTACATATTATCACACAGGACTTTGTTTTCCACAGGCAAAAAGAATTTATGCATTACATTGACCAGCATCTACTTGTCTAGTCTGAGAACTATGACTGACAGTTAGCTGCTCTTGCTGCATCTCAATGTCATCAATGGCCAAACTAATGTTGTATAATCAGTACCACCTATCCCAAACAAAGGGTCACAGGATCCAAAATGTTAACTCTGATTTCTCTTCACAGATGCTGCCAGACCTGTTAAGGATTTCCAGCAATTTCTGTTTTTGTTTCTGATTTACAGCATCTGCAGTTCTTTCTGTTTTTATCCTTTATTCCATGCCTGCTTTTGTCTGCATCTTAGTCCAGATGAGTACAAGATGAAGAGCTTTGACTTCTATTCTCATTTTAGCAATATTTGAATTGTTTCATTCTTCTTGTAGTAATTAGTGGCTTAATTCTGAAGCCTTTTAAATCAGATGTTTTGATCATTATGTTATATGCCCATTTTTCTTGTGGATAGAAATAAAGTGAAAAAAAAAGAACTACCTAATCGAAGAAAATCATTTAGCAGTGAACTATATTTTGAATGGTTGGTCATTTATTTTATATAATTTAGCTTATGAGTTCCTCTTTACACTTCTAGCTTCCCAAATAATTTTTTGCACATCAAACACATATCAGCTCTTCTACGCTAATCCTACAAAGAGGAAAGAGAGCTTCCAAATAAACCAAAGAGGTTTTCCTTATGTGGCTTCAAGCTGTTCCAATATTTATTATGGCCGGTAAATGACATTTTCAATTATGCTTCCACCAGATTAGGACAGAATAATGTCACATATAAAGCAAACTGGGAAAATATTGTTTGAGTACAAGAGGAGCACATTTCCAAAGGACCAGCTTCCTTAAGTTTGGATTGAGCACAATGAGAATGTTTTGGAGGAAGAAAGTACAAACCATAAAATTCAATGGAAAAAAAATTACACAGAACAAATCATTTCTCTCCTCCGTACCTTTCTTTTCATGTAATAAATTATATTTATTTATATTTATACCCATTATATTCATATTACAGAGAGATTAAATGAATAAGAACACTGATTAGTCAAGTGAAAAGGTTCACCAGGACAAGATTACTAGATATTTTCACACACATTATAACTGGATACTCCACTGTTACCTTGGATGTATTCTCTCTGCACAAACTGAAAATATCATTTTCTTTGAGCTATAGAACTCCCTGCATTTTGAAAAGTATGTTGTAAAACATTTAACTTCAAAGTAACACCAGATACCATTTGAGCCGAGCCTTACAATGCACAGCATCCGCAATCAGGAAAATAAACAAAATTAGTTGATGTGAAAACTATTTTAATGAAAATCATTTTTGAGAAATCTTGCTCCATCCTCCCAACCACAGTAAAATCTGACTACCTTTACTTGATAATTTTATACTTGATAATTAAAAAGAAACCACTGTAATGGAAGAAAAACACCATTGCTTCCATAGTTTGATTCCTTTCACTACTAGTGAATGTGCTATTTGGAACTGTTTTACAATTAAGAGGTAATGATTATCTAAACTTGCTTTATACAGCAAGTCAGTTAATGTGAAGAAGTGCAATACATTGATTAACCTTCGGGGGAATAAACAAGTAACTGCCTTGTCTCATTATTTATTTATATTTAGTAGGACATAATTTATTGCAATGTTTTGCAAGATGGGCACACACTTCAGTCTGGGAATTTTTTAATGAAAGTGCTTTGAATTATTCATTTTTAAATAAGGCCATGAAACACAAATTGCAGAACACATGGACTGACGACTGCTCTGTAATGCGAAGGTATCATGAAATAAGGACTACAGCTCACTGAAATAATCTCCGGATTATTTCCAATTTAAAAATTTTAGTGACAATATCTGATGTGTTAATTTGAAAGAAATTTAGGCAAATTAAACCAATTCCACAAAGGAAGTGAGCATAAATATCTCAAGTGGTTACGCCATATTTCATTGCTCCTTATTACACTTTACTCTTTGGACGTTTAGCCACTCAGAAAGAATAAGTACTAATATCTGTTCATCTTTTGTAAAACTGTTACGTGGGAAATTAAACTATTTAATCAATTCTGTGTTAAAGAGTCACTAGAAAAAGTGTTCTGCTTCTTAACAAATCTAGCCAAGTTCTGTCTACTTATGAACCAGGATCTTGTCTGACTCAACTACAAAATCACTATCTACAGTACAGACTTTACTCATCATTATCAAAAGCATTGTAACCAATGGCAAAGGCTAAAATTAATTTAACACAGCATTGTATTTTTCAGTTACTTACATATTTTTGAAGTTGACTCACTAACCATTTTTGAAGTTAGCCCTTGAGTACAATTGAAATCATTAGTAAACATATTGTTGAAGTATCTCAAATTCTATTCATAAGAAATTACTACTTGAATATTTTTGTACATTAGGTATAATAATTCAATATTGGAAGTGTTCTTTCACTTGTTTCCAGAATATACCAGCAAAACTATTTTTTACTCTTCTGTTGAAATTTTTAAAAATATTAATGCCTTTTAATTCTTCACTGACTATCAATGCCTTACCAGCATCTGAAAGGTAAGGAACAAAAAATTTCTCTAAAGCTGGTCTCTCAGTTTCAGGAAGCAAATATTCTTACATTAATTTCATCATTGCTCCTTGTGTCTGACAAGCTATTTGCTAAAGCTCATTTCCACAGCTACATCACATACTTCAGTGAACGCATCTGGCTCAGATTCAGCACACATGGATTCCAACACAAGGTTCTGTGTTTTGAATCCACCCAGGATCGTAGTATCTCAGTGATATTCAATGCTCCACAGACTGCTGCTCTCACCCCATCTTGAAATCCACACTCAGTACCATGTGTACTCTCGACCACTCCCTCCAACAGCACCACCTCATGCTGGTTCAGAGCTGCACTGCTCCCTAGTTCCACTTCTTCCTCCAGCTCATTCAATGTGCTAACAAGAAACACTTTCTTTTCCTTTCAGACATCAATACCGATGGCCCTCCAGAGCTTTTGACCCCTTCTGTCTGACCCTATCCCCTCTCTCAAACGCCACCTCCTGCCATGCATTTACTATCCTGCCTGACCGATTGTTCTCAGATGCTGAGCATTCTGTACTCAAAGGTCTCCATTTTATCCCTCTTTGTCCCCTAGCTTAATGAATTTTGGGCTTGAGATGACTTTGAACTCTTTCCCCAAGCCAGGTGACAAGTATAGTGCTATAGTGCTACTGACCTCTATATTGCAGAGGCTGGGTGCCAACTCTCAGCTCCTCCTATTTTCCCTGGATTATGACCCCACCATCAAGCCATTGTGCCCACTACTGTCATTAATCTCATTTTATCTGGTAATCGTCCCCCTCTACTGCCTCCAAGCTCAATCTCCCAATTCCATACAGCTTGCTTCTACCTCCTTCCCAAAATCCACAAATAGGAGTGCCCGGGCAAACCCATTGTTTTTGCCTGCTCTTTCCTCACACAACTCATCTCTTCATACCTCAACTTGTTTTTTTTCTCCCCTTATCCACTTCCTTCCCATTTATATCCACAATTCCTCTGACACTGCAGTTTCAGAATTTCTACTTTGCGGGCTCCAGCTGCCCCCTCTTTACCATGAACGGGCAATCCCCTTACACATCCATCTCCCAGCAGGATGGTCTCAGGGTTCACTGCCTCTTCCTGGAACAAACGCCTGAACCATCCCCATCCACCGCCACCCTCCTCCACCTGACTGAATTCATCTTCACCCTGAACAACTTCTCGTTTAACACCAGCTATGCCTGTCTCCGTGGAGTACTTGGAACATCCCTTGTTCCAGACCTATTCTGGCCCCACCTACAACTCTTCCTCCAGTATATGATGATGTCATTGTGCTACTTCCCTTTCCCATCCAAATTGGAAAAGTTTATCAATTTCACTTCCAATTTCCACTCCGCTCTCACCTTCACCTGGTCCATCACTGATTCTTCCTTTCCGTTCCTCAACATCTCGTTTCCATTTCTGGAAATAGATCGGCCACCAATATCCACTACAAACTAACCACCTTCCATAGTTACCTCGACTATATATTCCCACACTGTGCTCCCTGTAAAGACTCTACTCCAGTCTCCCAGTTTCTCCATCTTTGTCACATTGGTTCTGATGATGCCTACTTTGATAAGGGGGCCTGCAAAACATCCATCTTTTTTCTCAACAGTGAATTCCCCAGCACAGTAGTTGACAAGGCCCTCAGCTGGTTCCAATCCACTTCCTGCACTTCTGACCTCACCACCTCTCTTCACTCCCAGAGTGATAGGGGTCTCCCTTGTCCTCACCTATCACCCCACCAGCATCCCTATCCAGAGGATCATTAACTGCCATTTCCACCACCTCCACTGAGATGCCACCAACAGATGGATATTCCCCTCCCCCTGTCAGCCTTCCACAATCACTATTCCCTCCAGGACACCCTAGTCCACTCCTCCTCCATTCCCAAAGACCCACCCCTACAGCCCCACGGCACCTTTCCCTGCAACCATAGAATATGTAACACCTGCCTGTTTATTTCTTCCTTCCTCACTATTCAAGGGCCCAAACATACTTCATTCGCTGCTCACTATGTAGTTTCCACTAAATTGGAGAAATAAAGCATTGACTGGATGAGCGGTTCACAGAACATCTAGTTCAGTCCGCAAAAAAAGACCCTGAGCTTCCAGTTGCCTGTCACTTCAACACACCATCTTGTTCCCTGGCTAACATTTCTGTCTCGGGTTTATTTGATAACTCCATCAAAGCTCAGTGCAAGCTTCAAGAACAGCAACTTATTTTCCGCTCCGGAAATCTACTGCCTTCTGGACACAATATCAATTTTGTTTTAAGGACTTGAGGCACCTTCGCCCAGGTCCTTATCCCAACACACTCACACCAGGCCTTGTTGTCATATTGTAAAAACAAGGACTGCAGATGCTGGAAACCAGAGTCTAGATCAGAGTGGTGCTGGAAAAGCACAGCAGGTCAGGCAGCATCCGAGGAACAGGAAAATTGACGTTTTGGGCAAAAGCCCTTCATCAGGAATACAGGCAGAATGCCTGAAGGGTGGAGAGATAAATGAGAGGAGGGTGGGGGTGGGGATGGGGATAAAGTAGCATAAAGTGCGGTAAGAGAGAGACTCACTGAGATTCTTGTAGAGAGAGGAGGAAATCTTCTTCAATGCAGGCATCCTTGCAAGAAGATTCGCAGTAGGGTTAAAATCAACTAGGTTAAAAACAAGGACTGCAGATGCTGGAAACCAGGGTCTAGATCAGAGTGGTGCTGGAAAAGCACAGCAGGTCAGGCAGCATCCTACCTCCTTAGATGCTGCCTGACCTGCTGTGCTTTTCCAGCACCACTCTGATCTAGACTCTTGTTATCATATGGTCTGCTATTACTCGTAATCCAATGTTAGCCACTAATAATCTCCATTCGTAGCTAGTCATGTCCTACGATAATCGTTATCCACTCCTTTGTCTGTCCAATTGTTCTCTCTCCTTGGACTCCATTTCCACCTATTGTATACTCCTGGCTCCCTCTCTTTCCTCCCCACCCCGCCCAAAGCTTCTGCACAAAATACAACTTTTTCTTAGTCACCATCAGTTCTGAGGAATGGTCATTAGATCCAAAACGTTGACTCTCATTTGTCTCCACAGATGCTGCCAGACCTTTTCTAGCAAATTTCTGCTTTTGTAGCAAATATTGCATCTGCTTTATGGCATACGAATGCATATGAAGTTGAGGCTACCTTTAAAAGCAGGATTGCCATGAAAAGTCCATGAAGTTGTGAAAAGGTGAAAGATGCAATAGAGAGTTTCCTTACAATGCTTGCTATGTGCTTTTCAACAGGGAGAGGAAATCAGATGAAGAGTCTGTTTTGCATTTCTGCTGATCAGTTGATATAGTCATTAACCCATCATTTCACCTTCAGTCCATTCCAAACCACAAAGTTTAAGAATTAGGGAGAAAACACAGAATAATGTTTTCACTTGTTAAAAATTCAGAACATCAGATACTAAATTGGACAGATCAAAGATCAAATTAAAATATCTAACACAGCACAGATAATGAGATGGTTTTGAAGCCAATTTGCAAACATAAAGTCAAAGGAAAGCTGTGCGCGTGCTTGGAATACACTTGGATTTTCCAAAATATCTACCAGCAGATTTAATATGTATTTTAATAGGTTTCATAAACCTGAGCCAATTGAATGTATTCATCCATTCATGAAAGTAGCTCGACCATCCATTAAATTTTCACAATCAGTATGGCCAAACATTTCAAAAATTCTCTTGGCAAGCATTAGAACATTTTTGTTTTGACTTAACATGATTTCACTGAATAGGTTTTCAATAGAGGAGACAGCTGAGGCATTTCCCAGTGGTCAGTTATACTGTTTGGAAAAACCTCACAACCCCTTCAAACTTCGGTACCTCACCTCCAAGCTGAACATTTTAAAAAATTATCTAAAATTATTTAAGGACAAGCATTTGAAATCAGTCACGTTTATAAAAACTGCAGGATACAGCAGCCACAGTGAAATGCTTAGGTTGGCAGGCCAAACCAGCTGATGGGAGCTTTGAGTCTCCCATCATCAGCAACTTCAGAATTTTTCTATTGTGGCATGCAAAGACTGATTCAGACAAACAGGGAGGATGAGAATAATGTACGGTTCGACTGCCTTGAAGGGGATTTAACACCATGCTGTGGAACTAAATTTAACATAACTATAACCAGACAACAGAGTTTTCAAATAAGGAACCTCTAATTTAAGCTGGAAATGAGATTTTTAAAAATTCATCTTAGAGAGTTATTAGGAGATGGAATTGTCTTTCAGGAAAGCAATGGAGTTGGTGTCATTGAAGATCTTTAAAGTTGAGTTCTTGATGGACAAAGGAACCAAATGGAAGAGAGCTGAGAAAGAGGAGAGACCTTTGGGCCACAACCAAATCAGCCATGATCTTAGCTAATGGTGGAGCAGGTTTGAGTGGCCAAATGATGTATTTCTGCTCCTAATTTCAATGTTCAACTTTCTACAATCACGAACTGCATCCAGATCCATCTCGAGCCATCTAGAATTGTCTGACAGCTGAATCAAGATAAGACAGGATGAAAGGCTTGAAGCTGATGTTGTGAAACCCTCCCATAGTATAACCCAACATGGCGGCTGTCACGTCCCACACATTTCCATCATCAACACCACAATGAAACACCAGTGACACTATTTGTTCCAAAAGCAGTGTTGCAAGCTCCAGTAGCCTGACCCTCGTTACACTTGATGAAACCTTAAACCAGACTTTATAACCAAAAGAAATGACGAGTGGCATTCTTTAATCAGATGCGAAGGAGTAAGGTGGCCTTTTGACTTTTCTCTTACACTGCTATTTTGGCACCAAGTTATAATATGATTACAATCAAAGAATAAAAGATTACACTGAGGGCCTGTATTAATTGGTACTCTAGGGAAGAATGGGCAGATTCCTGGGATGGCAGATCATACCTCAAGCAGATCTTTATGCTCAGAGCCATTTGTCATCAATTCCATTCACAGAATCCAGGAGCAGTGCATTGACATCTTCAAATCCTCAGACCATGACCCCTGTTGCTGTGTCAAAACTGCAATCTAATGACATATCTTTTAAACTGCATTCTCTCTAATTTATCCTGCCATTGCACAGACCTCAGAAGTCCATGCATGGAAGCGACTTCTGGAATCAGAAATCAATGTAACCACATGCCACGAGTGGCTGTGCAGCTAATAGGGAACATTTCCCTAAATGTTGTTTGACACCTTATTTTAGGTAGCTCTGCTTTCATACCTTCATAATCGCCTATCTTTAAGTTTAAAATACTAGTTCTGGGCCCACTCTCCTGCTCCTCAAACTGAATGTAAACTTGATCATATAATGGCTGCTGCTACCGAGGTGTGTTCTAATAATGGAATTATTAACTAACCCTACCTCATTGCACAAGACAGGGTCTATGATAGTTTGGTCTCTTGTTCGCTTCAGAAGGGGTTTTCCTCAGAAAATACCCCAAAAGCCCTTTATGAACTCTTCATCTAGTTACCTTTGGCCATCTGATTCTTTTTTCAGTCTACACATCAGCTAAAATCCCCCACGATTATCGCTGTTTTTTTTAGATAAGTTCCCATTATTGCTTCCTCTATACACCATCTAGTGCGTAATTACTGTTAGGGAGGCTGCAAACCACTCCCAATAGTGATTCCTTGCCTTTATCATTTCTCATCTCTAACCAAAGCGCTTTGACATCTTGGTTTTCTGAACTGAGTCATCCCTCCTTACTGGGTTAATACCATCTTTTATTAACATTCATATTTTCTTACCTTCCTGTCTTTCCTAAGAGCGAAGTACCCTTCATAGATTATCTAAGTTATAATGTAGCTATGTCTGTGTAAAGCTTATTTCTATTTGCACCTTCAGTTCATCTATTTTGTTTTGGTTGCTATATACATTCAGATACAGAGCCCTTAGTTTTGTTTTTTCAGTCTTTTAATTTTTGTCTTTGCACACATTAAGGGCATCCAATACTGTCACTTTGGCTATGAAGCTCTGACTGCACAGGCTCTTTGCAGTACTAACTGCAATCTACGCCACTGAAGACATTTCTCTTGAACTGCCTATTAAATTCACAGGTAAACTGACCCACTAACCATAGTAACCCTTCCTTCCTATTGTTATGCTGGAATGATACTAAGTAGATTCATAACGGAGCAAAGTGCTCAAAATTGGGTAAACTTATTTGGATGCCGTTAGCAGTAGAACTATATGTAATCACAATCTGCAACATCGCTACTCAGCATACTCCTCACTACCATTGGCAAAAAATTAGGGTACCAACCCTGGTTTAATGAGATGTGCAGGAAGGTTTGGTAGAAACAGCAGCAAGCATATCTGAACACAAGGTGCCAACTCATGAAGATACAACACAGAACTAACTATATGCATGCTAAACAGCAGAGGCAGTACGTTAGACGCAGAGATAGGTGATCACACAAAGAACAGATCAAATCCAGAAGCTCTGTAATCCTGCCAATTAAATAATTGTGGAGTGTGTCTGTGTGGAGTTTGTACATTCTCCCAGTGTCTGCGCGGGTTTTCTCTCACAATCCAAAGATGCGCAGGTTAGGCGAATTGGTCATACTAAATTGCCCATAGTGTAGGTTATTAGTCAGCGGTAAATATAGGTTAGGGGAATGGGTCTGGGTGGGTTGGTCTTCAGAGGGTCAGTGTGGACTTGTTGGGCCAAAGGGCCTGTTTCAACACTGTAGGGATTCTAATTCTAATCTTAATTAATTCCAAAGCTAGACAACAATATGGATAATTGGCCAGATATCCAATAGGTACAAAGCAGAGCAAATTCAAACCAACCTGTTACCACCCAACTGATCTCCTATTTAAGTAATGGAAGTTGTCAACAGTGCAATCAGACAGCACTTACTCAGAAATTTTCACAATTTGTCCACCATCTATAATACACATGCTTGGCATGTGATGGCATATTCTCCACTTGCCTGGATTAATGTTGTTCCAGTAACATTCAAAAAGCCATCATCCAAGGCAAAACAGCCCTCTTGATTAGCACCCTATCAACTACCTTAACAATTCATTTCTTCCACCACTAATGCATAGTGACAGCAGTGTGAGAAATCTACAGGATTCACTGTACTGATGGCATGTTCAAAACCCATGACCGCTTAAAGAATAAGGGCAACTAGTGCGTGTAGGCACCATCACAAATCCCCTTCCAAGTCAAGCACTGTTAGGACTTGAAACCATATTAATGTCCTTTACAGTCACTAGGTGAAAATCTTGGGATTCCCTTCCCAGTAGCACTACATACACCCAAACTGTGGGAATACTGACCCTAAAGAAATTGGGTGAACGCCATCTTCTCAGGACTAATGTGGGTTACAGGGAAGTAGGGAGAAAATAAGGATAGCAAATCTGCTTGCTAATAAACTGTAAGTTAATTGTTGTATTTAAAGCATGGGATTTGTTTGCACAATTCCAGTGATGGCCTTTATTTATGCACTGTGTGTCGGTAGGCCATCACCTAGAAATGTGTAAATGCTTTCCTTCAAAGTTGCGGTCATGTGTAAAGGGTCAGACGAAAGATTTCTTAATCCCAGAGGAGGTATTGAATTGATTCAGTGATTTCAATTTTGTTAAGCTACACTGGGCAGGATCAGGATTTGTAGCTGTCTTTTTATCTTCAAACCTATGGCTCACAAATCAAGGTGAATCACAACAGTCTTCTTTTGTAAATTTTGTAACTTGTTAGTAACTTTATTCTGTTGCCTACAGTTTACAATAAATTTATTCTTACATGGATTTAATGTTTTGTTATATAGTTAAATGTAAATATCAAACACTAATTAATTTATATTATATCCATGCCAATGTATTTCAGTTAAAGCAAAAGACTGAAAAAAGAAATTCCACTGATATTATTTTAATAATTCAGCAGTTTGCATCACTTAAATTCAATATCAATTCTCTTAACTGTCAAACCTGTATCAGCTTTGCTTCCAGATAAACTTCGCAGCAATCTAATTTTAACTACAATCTGGAAAGTTGAGGTTTTTCATCTCTCTTTCTCTCTGCTTTATATTTCTACACAGCAGCATGGCACAGTTTAAAAATTCAGTTGCTTAGGGCATCAAATATGCTTTCCTCTCAGAGATGGATGGCCATGTGTTAAGCTGCCAAGGTACTTCCCAGTTTCAATTTTTAAAATCAAGTTAAGAAAAGAATTATACATTTCACACCTGAATGCCATACAGCAATATTATTTTTCACATAATTTTAAAAGATGTTGGCTGGGCAACATTTATGGCCATTCCTTAATAGTTCTGAAGAAAATGGTGATAAGCTGCTTTCTTGACCCTCTGAAGTCCAAGTAATTGAGGTACACCTACAGTGCATTTAGAAGGCCGTTCTAAGACTGTGACCCAGCAATGGTGAAGGAAGTACTATATTGTTCGAGTTGGGATAATGTGTGGCTTGCTGCTCCTTTCCTTCTAGGTGGTATAGATAGCAGGTTTTGAAATGGATCCTTGTTAAATTGCTGCATTGCATGTTGAAGATGTTACACACTGCTGTCACTGTGTTTGGAAGGTAAAGGGGGTGCCATCCAAGTAGGCTGCTTTGTTCTGGATAGTGCTGGAGGTTTTTGAGCATTGTTGGACCGATATCAGTTGAGGTAAGTGAAGAGTATTCCAACACGTGGGTCTTGCAGATAGTGACAGGCATTGGGGAGATGAGTTATGTGCTGAAGAATTTTTGATCTATGACCTGTTCTGGTAGCAAATGCTTTAAATGGAAGGTCCAGTTTCTGGTGGGTGGCAACCGCCAGGATGTGACTCATTCAGGATTCAATAATGGTAACACCAGTGAAAGTCAAGGACAGATGGTCAGATTCAGCCTTTTCTGGAAATAATCTTCCCCTGGCACTTTAGTGGCACAAACATTACTTGTGATTTATCAGTCAAAGCCTGGACTCTTGTCCAGATCTGGCTGGATATGGAGAGTGACTACCTCAGTAACTAACGTGACGACGATGTGACTTTAAGAAGTTATTTTGCCCTGGCATCTTTTGAAGAGAGGTTGTAAGGCAGAGATAGTTAGCAGTCTACCAGAACCACTAGAATAAACAGCATGGGTGTGCCAGCTCTTAGATTCAGATTTCTGGGTTTTGGTTTTGGCAGTAGCATAAGAAGCCTTTGGGGTCTCAAAAGAGTTGGAAGCTTCAGTGAATGTCTCCGAGCTGCTACTTTCTCTGAATTTTCTCTTGATTTTTTTTTCCACCTGGATTGGTGAACTGCATGCGAGAATCTGTGACTGAATTTGCCTTTTTGCCAAAGCGTGCTTATTGGAAGTTACTAATGAACTGTTCCAGTATAGTAATAGGTACTGTATTTACTATTCAGTTAGGTTTTCCAAGAGTTATGTTACTCTAAATTTGTATTTCTTTTGTTTGCATTTTAACTACAATGTTTAAATAAATTGTGTTTTGCTTAACATCGAATAGTTTGACCAGTTGCATCACACCTGGAATGCGGCACTTCACATCTACCTTTAAAATAAGAAAAAGTTAGGGTCTAGGCTACCTTCTTAAGATAGTTTGAGGTGGTCAGGTCTGATCCATGATACAAAGAATCTGTAATCACCCCCCATTGACTTCATGTTGGAGCTCAGGTCAATGCTGAAGCAGCTGAAAATGGTTGGCTATAGACACTACCCTCAGGAACTTCTTCAGCTATATACCAGGACTGAGATGATGGACCTTCAATGACCACAATCATCTTTATTTGTGCTAGGTAGGACTTCAAACAAAGGAGTCAGCTTCTTTACTAAAATTCCCATTAACTCAATTTTTCTAGCGCTCCCTGAAGTCATAAACAGTCAAATGCAGCCTTTATGTGAAGGGCAAACATTCTCACTGGACTGCTGGAGTTCAGCTCTCGTCCATAATTGGACTAAGGCTGTAATAAGGTGAAGAACTAAATAGTCCTGGCAGAATTCAAACTGAACAGTAAGTTGTTGAGCCAGTGCCACTGATAGCAATAACGATGATAACTTTCATCACTTTGCTAACAATTAAAAGTAGACCAATAGGAAACTAATTGTTGCATCGAACTGGGTTGCTTTTGTAAACAAGGCATACCTGGCAATTTTTCATTTTGCTGAGTAGATGCCAGTGTTGTTGCTGCACTGGGATAGTTTGTCAAGGGGTGTGCCTAGTTTGGGAGAATAGGTCTTCAGTACTATTGTTGGAATGCTGTCAGGGCCTACAAGTGTGTCTTGATATCACTTGGTGTGAATCAAATTGACTGAAGACTGGCATCTGTGATGTTGAGATAATCAGGAAGCTGAGATGTATCATTCATACAACACTTCTAAAAATGGTGGCAAATGCTTCAGTTGTGTCTTTTGCACTGATGGACTTTGCTCCCTCATTGCTGAGAATAGGGCTCTCACCAGAATATTTTTCTTCTGAAAGTTTTTTAATTGATAGCCACCAGACATGATTGGATGCGGCAGGAATGAAGAGCTTAGATCTGTTTCTTTAGTTATGCAATCATTTATTTCTGTCTATCACAGGATAAATACTAGAAGCAGCATGCACATAGTCTTTGTCATTTAGGACAACTCATTTTTGGGTATGTCTTGCATTGCTTCTGTCTTGTGTCCTACATTCTTCACTAAACTTGGCGAGATTGCACTTGTATTGACAAATGCTAGGAAAATGCATCAAACATTTTTGAAGTGCACGCACTTGTAGTACAAGAGACAGCAGGATAAATTCTGCTTAACCTTCACCTAGAAATGGAGAAATACAAAGTAATCTGGGGCACCTTCTGGGAGGTTTGTTCAAACTGCCTCTACAGCTGATAAACCCCCTGCTCACCATGAAGGGCAATGAATCTGACCAATGTGATGACTAATATATATAGAATCTTCCTTCCACATCTCATTCTAAGGCAAACATATTTTCAATAATGAATGGTCCAAACTTGACTTCAGCAGTGGACAGTAATATTATGTGAATTGTTCACTTGAAGGTATGAGAAAAATTAAAGATGGTAAAGGGAAAATATTTAAGACTATACAGGTGCAAAATAATAAATACACATATCTATGCATTTTCAAACTCCTGTAGTTGCTATACTGACAACAAATGTAGGAGAAAGTGAGGACTGTAGATGCTGGAGATCATCGCTGAAAAATGTGTTGCAGAAGAAGGGCTCATGCCCGAAACGTCGATTCTCCTGCTCCTTGGATGCTGCCTGACCTGCTGCGCTTTTCCAGCAACACACTTTTCAGCTCTGACAACAAATGTAATAAATGTATTTGCCATAATTAAGTGCCAGGAAACTGCAAGACTTTAAATGCATTAAATTACATGACAACTAACTCTTCAACATCATAAATCTCTCAGGGCTACTACAAGAGGTACCAAGAGTTTGGTCATTTGTAGTCCTATATCCAGTCACACAAGGAGACTTTTTTTATAAATCAAGATATTGCACCCATATTAAAGGTTACCCTTAAAGTATAAAGCATGAAGATTTAAAGTTTACACTTCAAGTATGCTGAGATAGTCCCTTCTAGTAATCCTAGCAATCCCCTTTAACAATTCATTCAGCAACAGGCAATTTTCAAGAACTGGTTAAAGAAACTAATAGCAACGTAAGTATATTTTGGAGTGATAAAGCTACAATTCAAATCAGTGGGATTAAACACGGTTACAAACTAAAAAACAAGTTTGAACAATTTACAATTGTACAGCTTGATATTGATTGCCAAAAACCTGGGTTATTAATTGTCAAAAACTTGGTAGGACAAGGGAAAGTAGTTTATCTCTGGTCTTTGGGAAACTTCCCATTCACAGAATACTTGGAGTAGATAATGGAGAAAAATGGAGCAGATAATTGGCTTTAGCTTGACTGAAGAAATTGTGTAGAGGAGGAGTAATATGAACATTGGAGAATTCAATATTGGTAGCCCATAGTTTTAAAGTTTAGATTGAGTTGTGTGAAGAAACGGAGGAAAACTTGGGAATATGTGAAAGCAACCTTCACCTAATACGCCCTGGTGATAATCTATGATTCCAATTTCACGTCCACTTTATAACCTGCTCAATATTACTTTTCACTGACTAAAGGTTAAATTATTCCTTAGATTTTTCTAGCACTTAATACACTGCAATATTACTCAAAACTGTCAACTTGTTTGCCATTAAGACCTGAAACAAGGTAGGTTAAACTGTTAATTTGTTTTCTTAAAAATTGTCTAAGTGCTTACCAGTAACATAAGTGACTCTGAAGAGCAAACAAATATTCGTTGAAGCTCTCAATTGGTTTTTCCTGTAGAACATAATCAATGCGATGTCCACCATTCAGCATTCCAATCTTCACTGCTGAATCCTCATCCTTAGGTGATTCTGGACTTTCCACCAACTTTTGTTCTAGGATTTAATTGACTACAGTTTAATCATGTAATTTCATGGTATTGTACAAAATAAAAGAGATACCTGAAGCATTATGCTAGTTTATAAAGATTGAATGCCTGCTCCCAACACATTCAAAGATAGTGGCCAATAACCAACTCTAAAAGCACAACTTCGTGGGTTTGCACAAAAGGACCTCTACAACACGGTGATGATTTTCCTACCGAAGAATACTAACTTAGATAACATTTGTTTAGCTACAAACTGTCTGTAACTGCAAGGTGGGATGATTCCAGGAGTGCAACTTGCTTCATCCATGTGGCATTGCCGAGTGCATACCTTGGTATTTGTGCCAGAAGCCCAGCGATACCCATCAATCCAAATTGTATCTGCAGCCCATGGCTTATGACAGGACTGTAATATTTGATACTTCCAAGTTCTTTTTATTTTCATACTTTTATGCTAAAATGACATGGTGCTGAACTTTTTAAACTTATTTCTTTATTTTTCTATTTCTGTAACTAAGGTTTTGTATCTAGCTACTTTATACCCAGGATGGCAGTGTGTGGCAACACAGTACAGAGGAACTGCGATTATTCGGCATTTGAGTAACTGAATTTTGGATTATCTGAACAAGATCACAAGGCCCTGACACTTGGCCATCTATGCTTTCAAGCATTTGATTAACTGAATGAAATACTCCCTGCCCGTGTCCTTTGGATAATCTCTGTACACTTTTCACTGTACTCTTGTGCCCTGTACTGAGTGACAAGGAAACCTTAATCTAAATTGACAAGTCGACCTTTTAAGGCAGAGATTATCTAAGAAAACGTGCCATGCATTATGCTAGGTTATTGCCGAGGGGCTGTTTGATTCAAAAGTTTTTTCGGTATTTTCTAATCCTATCCCCCTTTTCTAGGTGGATTCTGGGTAATCCAAGATGGAGGACAGGAAAAATTTCTGGCAGTAAGAGCTGCTCCTTTTTTTGAGGTATATTAGGTGTTGGAGATGATTTCCTTGAATTCCAGAGCAGCAATTACTGTTTTATATGCTGTTGCATTGTTTTGGAACTTTGGAAAAAAAAGGCAAAACAACAGCAGTTTAAAAGGGAGAAGAGCAGACAAAGGAAGCACATGGTGAGGACAGTGTGAGAGAGAGAGAGAGAGAGAGAGAGAGAGAAACCTGCACAGGTACCACCTTTGCTGTTTGAATTCATGTATTGCTGGACATCGGAGTGCGACTGAAAAAATTAACAACAGTGAAATTCACAACTAATCTTGGAGGAACTGTTGGGCGAAGTTCACAGCACAGAATCAGATAAGTTAGTTGTTGTTTTAAGTCTGTCCAAGAGAAAGGCTGCAGTGAGTATAGTGGATTCTTTCTTTATTATATGTTTTTGGAGATAAGTCTCTTGATGAAACTTAAAATATAAGCCATAGCTATTAATTTAACCTGGGGCACTGTTTGTAGAGGAATAACACAGTGTTATTTTCTGGGTCTGTAGACTGTGAAGGAGCAAAAATGGCCTTTGCAGTGATATGTACTTCTTGTCAGATGTGGGAGTTTAAAGAGAGTTTAAGGGTTACAGCGGATTATATCTGCCATAAATGCTGTTGGATGCAAATCTTACCAGATCGAGTGGATTGGTTGGAGAAACAGACAGAAGCGATGAGGAATTTGCAACAGCAACAGTATGTGACGGATGGTAGTTATAGGAAGGGGAGAAAGTCTCAGACACAGTCACATAGATGGGTTAACCCCAGGAAGGGTGAGAGAGGTCGGCACCTAGGACAGAAATATACCCATTTCAAACAGGTATGCTGTTTTGTAAAATGTAGGGGGTGATGGATTCTCAGGGGAACGTAGCACGAACAGCCAAGTTTCTGGTATTGAGACTGGCTCAAATGCAATGAGGGGTACGTTGGCTTCCAAGAGATCAATTGTGTTAGGGGATTCTGTAGTCAGAGGTACAGACAGACGTTTCTGTGGCCAGCAGAGAAAAAGCAGAATGGTGTGTTGTTTCCCTTGTGCCAGGATCAAGGATGTCTCAGAGAGGGTGCAGAATGTTCTCACGGAGGAGAGGGGCCAGCAGGAGGTCATTGTCCACATTGGAACCAACGACATTGGAAGGGAAAAGGTTGAGATTCTGAAGGGAGATTACAGAGAGTTAGGCAGAAATTTAAAAAGGAGGTTCTCAAGGGTAGTAATATCTGGATTACCCCCAGTGCTACGAGCTAGTGAGGGCAGGAATAGGAGGATAGAGCAGATGAATGCATGGCTGAGGAGCTGGTGTATGGAAAAAGGATTCACATTTTTGGATCATTGGAATCTCTTTTGGGGTAGAAGTGATCTGTACAAGAAGGACGAATTGCACCTAAATTGGAAGGGGACTAATATACTGGCAGGGAAATTTGCTACAACTGCTTGGGAGGATTTAAACTAGTAAGGTGAGGGGTTGAGACCCGGGGAGATAGTGAGGAAAGTGATTGATCTGAGGCAGGTACGACCGAGAACAGAAGTGAGTCAAACAGTCAGGGCAGGCAGGGACAAGGTAGGATTAATAAATTAAACTGCATTTATTTCAACACAAGGGGCCTAATAGGGAAGGCAGATGAACTCAGGGCATGGTTAGGAACATGGGACTGGGATATCATAGCAATTACGGAAACATGGCTCAGGGATGGGCAGGACTGGCAGCTTAATGTTCCAGGATACAAATGAGACAGGAAGGATAGAAAGGGAGGCAAGAGAGGAGGGGGAGTGGCATTTTTGATTAGGGATAGCATTACAGCTGCGCTGAGGGAGGACATTCCCGGAAATACATCCAGGGAAGTTATTTGGGTGGAACTGAGAAATAAGAAAGGGATGATCACTTTATTGGGATTGTATTATGGACCCCCTCATAGTCAGAGGGAAATTGAGAAACAAACTTGTAAGGAGATTTCAGCTATCTGTAAGAATAATAGGGTAGTTATGGTAGGGGATTTTAACTTTCCAAACATAGATTGGGACTGCCATAGTGTTAAGGGTTTAGATGGAGAGGAATTTCTTAAGTGTGTACAAGACAATTTTCTGATTCAGTATGTGAATGTACCTACTAGAGAAGATGCAATCTTGACCCACTCTTGGAAAATAAGGCAGGGCAGGTGACTGAGGTGTCAGTGGGGGAAGCACTTTGGGACCAGCGACCATAACTCTATTTGTTTTAAAGCAGTGATGGAAAAGGATAGGCCAGATCTAAAAGTTGAAGTTCTAAATTGGTGAAAGGCCAATTTTGACGGTATTAGGCAAGAACTTTCAAAAGCTGATTGGAGGCAGATGTTCGCAGGTAAAGGGACGGCTGGAAAATGGGAAGCCTTCAGAAATGAGATAACAAGAATCCAGAGAAAGTATATTCCTGTCAGGGTGAAAGGGAAGACTGGTAGGTATAGGGAATGCTGGATGACGAAAGAAATTGAGGGCTTGGTTCAGAAAAAGAAGGAAGCAGATGTCAGGTATAGACAGGATAGATCGAGTGAATCCTTAGAAGAGTATAAAGAAAGTAGGAGTACTCTTAAGAGGGAAATCAGGAGGGCAAAACGGGGACATGAGATAGCTTTGGCAAATAGAATTAAGGAGAATCCAAAGGGTTTTTACAAATACATTAAGGACAAAAAGGTAACTAGGGAGAGAATAGGGCCCCTCAAAGATCAGCAAGGCGGCCTTTGCGTGGAGCCACAGAAAATGGGGGAAGATACTAAATGAATATTTTGCATCAGTATTTACTGTGGAAAAGGACATGGAAGATATAGACTGTAGGGAAATAGACGGTGACAACTTGAAAAATGTCCAGATTACAGAGGAGGAAATGTTGGATGTCTTGAAACAGGTAAAGGAGGATAAATCCCCAGGACCTGATCTGGTCTACTTGAGAACTCGGTGGGAAAGTAGAGAAGTGTTTGCTGGGCCTTTTGCTGAGATATTTGTATCATCGATAGTCACAGGTGATGTGCCGGAAGACTTGAGGTTGGCAAATGTGGTGCCACTGTTTAAGGAGGGCTGTAAGGACAAGCCAGGGAACTATAGACCAGTGAGCCCGACCTCGGTGACAAGCCAGGGAACTATAGACCGGTGAGCCCGACCTCGGTGACAAGCCAGGGAACTATAGACCGGTGAGCCTGACCTCGGTGGGGGGCAAGTTATTGAAGGGAATCCTGAGGGACAGGATGTACATGTATTTGGAAAGGCAAGGACTGATTTGGGATAGTCAACATGGCTTTGTGCGTGGGAAATCATGTCTCACAAACTTGGTTGAGTTTTTTGAAGAAGTAACAAAGAAGATTGATGAGGGCAGAGCAGTAGATGTGATCTATATGGACTTCAGTAAGGCGTTCGACAAGGTTCCCCATGGGAGACTGATTAGCAAGGTTAGATCTCATGGAATGCAGGGAGAACTAGCCATTTGGATACAGAACTGGCTCAAAGGTAGAAGACAGAGTGGTGGTGGAGGGTTGTTTTTCAGACTGGAGGCCTGTGACCGGTGGAGTGCAACAAGGATCGGTGCTGGGCCCTCTACTTTTTGTCATTTACATAAATGATTTGGATGCGAGCATAAGAGGTACAGTTAGTAAGTTTGCAGATGACACCAAAATTGGAGGTGTAGTGGACAGCGAAGAGGGTTACCTCAGATTACAACAGGATCTGGACCAGATGGGCCAATGGGCTGAGACGTGGCAGATGGAGTTTAATTCAGATGAATGCGAGGAGCTGCATTTTGGGAAAGCAAATCTTAGCAGGACTTATACATTTAATGGTAAGGTCCTAGGGAGTGTTGCTGAACAAAGGGACCTTGGAGTGCAGGTTCTTAGCTCCTTGAAAGTGGAGTCGCAGTTAGATAGGATAGTGAAGGCGGTGTTTGGTATGCTTTACTTTATCGGTCAAAGAATTGAGTACAGGAATTGGGAGGTCATATTGCGGCTGTACAGGACGTTGGTTAGGCCACTGTTGGAATATTGTGTGCAATTCTGGTCTCCTTCCTATTGAAAAGATGTTGCGAAACTTGAAAGGGTTCAGAAAAGATTTGCAAGGATGTTGCCAGAGTTGGAGGATCTCAGCTACAGGGAGAGGCTGAACAGGCTGGGGCTGTTTTCCCTGGAGCGTCGGAGGCTGAGGGGTGACCTTATAGAGGTTTACAAAATTATGAGGGGCATGGATAGTATAAATAGACAAAGTCTTTTTCCTGGGGTCGGGGAGTCCAGAACTAGACGGCATAGTTTTAGGGTGAGAGGGGAAAGATATAAAAGAGACCTAAGGGGAAACTTTTTCACGCAGAGGGTGGTACGTGCATGGAATGAGCTGCCAAAGGATGTGGTGGAGGCTGGTACAATTGCAATTTTTAAATGAGGCATTTGGATGGGTATATGAATAGGAAGGGTTTGGAGGGATATGGGCCAGGTGCTGGCAGGTAGGACTAGATTGGGTTGGGATATCTGGTCGGCATGGATGGGTTGGACCGAAGGTTCTGTTTCCATGCCGTACATCACTATGACTCTATGACTGTGACTCCTGCATCTATCTCGTAAGTCAAAACAAATGTGATTTGGAGCATGCGCATGTGGTGCTCCACCTAGTGGTATTGTTGGCTGCAAACACAGCCTCATTACAGAGGTCTCATGTCATATCTATTATCCTTATTAATTCTGAACAACCTCAAGGATTACATGGTTCAAGAAGGCAGGCTTAGCCTCTCACGCCCATATTCCAAGGGCAAAAATAAAAACTCTGCCTAGTAGCGATACTCCGGTTAAAATGTCGAAAGTCTCAGTTGCACAAAGTAATAATATCAGATCACCGAGATCCCAATTCTAATTTAAATCAAATAAATGAATGAACTTTGTTTCAAACAAAATACAGTCCAATTATCATTCTTCCTATCTCTGTAAGAGGCAAACTATATTTTTATCCTTCTCTGATCATAAAAACCAGGTCTTCAGAGAAAGGAAAAACATATTTTTAATTCTGGTGAGGTCAATAACTTTGTATCTGGTGCAGTGAGACATAATACGAATCAATATGAAAATAAAATAAGTGACTAAAGCACATTAGAAAAAGAGAAGGCAAAATCAAACCTTGCAGTTTTAAAACTATATTTCAAAAAGATAGCCAGTAAGGCATTCTATCATTTGACCGTTTCATTTGATACATCTGTCAGATTATAGTTATATGAAATGGAAGACAAATTAACATGGTAAGGTGTTTAGCACATCTGCAGGCTGTGATGTGCTGAGGCAGCATTAGCAGAGAGTCTATTGTCTCTACCTCACGTATATACAAAGCACTGACAGTATTAAAATTAAATGCGACTGATTACTATCAGCAGCAGTACCATCTTTCTGTCCATTTCCTGAAACTTGAATCTACTGATGCCAAAGCTTTACTTTTAGTTCTCACATCCCCATTCCTTTCAAGATACCTCTTCACCTGTCAACTTGCTTCATCATATACATGCACACAGTCACTCCAATGTTCAGTGCAGCACAATGGTATATCGATCGCGGCACAAAGCAGTGCAGCCGGAAAGAAAATTATGGGGAATGTGTCTTAACATTCACCCTTCAATGTTCACATTCTGAATAAATGTTACTGGCATCTCTCCATCTTACTTCAAACTCAAGTACAAGAAGCTTAAATTTATCCAGCGACAAGTTCAGAGACTGTCTAGGCAGCTGCATTTTTAAATCAATCCTTGTGCCTTACTACTCGGAGACTAGATATTTTGTCCCTTAACCACTTTCACCTTGAACCTGTTACTTCCTTTTTTAAAAAAACTATCCTCTCTAACTCTCTCCAAGCTCATCTCGGCGATAAGAACCATCTGTTGCTTACTTGATTTCTTTTGCATTTCTGTCTCATGCAACCTCCAAACATACTATCCCAATTACGGCATGGTTAACTGCTCTCCATTCTCACATATTATGCATCTACCATTGAACAATGTAATTAACATTCCATACCTGTGAAATTAAGAACTTATCTTTCCATTTTCAATAATGCCTGATATCTTCTGTCTCTATTCCTTCAGCATATTGTCAACTCTCAACTGCATACCCATCATTTCTATAATTTCTTGCTCCAATCTCTCCAGTTCAGCTTTCAAACTGTTCAAAGTGTGAAACAAACCAAAGTCATGACAGATGCGCTCTGCAATTGTGATGCATTATACTTCCTTTTCCTCTTCAAGCTTCCTACAGCAAGATTGATCAAAACATCTTCCCTTTCCTCTGATGCCAGACTTCTTCATCCTACTCTGCGACACTATCCTTGCACGATTTCATTACACTTATCGAAAAAATAGATGGACCATCATCAGCAATGGCTTCTCCCTTATTTCCCTGATGCGCCAAGAATCTCTCTCTAAAATGTGGACAATGTAAACACATTCATAAACATAGCAATGCGTTGGATGAGCTTAAAAATGCATTGCTGGAAAAGCGCAGCAGGTCAGGCAGCATCAAAGGAGAAGGAGAATCGGCATTTCGGGCATAAGCACTTCTTCAGGCTGAATCCTGAAGAAGGGCTTATGCCTGAAATGTCGATTCTCCTTCTCCTTTGATGCTGCCTGACCTGCTGCGCTTTTCCAGCAACGCATTTTTAAGCTCTGATCTCCAGCATCTGCAGTCCTCACTTTCTCCTACTGTGTTGGATGAACAGAGCACTAAAGGAATTCAGTAATCCTTGTGTAAATAAATGCATCCTTCCATATGTACTACAATTTTAAAATTGTTTCAAAGTGCTGGACAACATTTACCTTCCTCCACATGCTTTTCTTCCTCCTCTTTAATTTGGTTAGCTACTTTCTCTAGCTCAGCTTGCAGCTGGGTTGAAGAGGTGTGAGCACGTGCAAATTCATTCAGTGTCTGCCAGGCATTCTTCAGAGAACTAATGAAGCCTTGTTTCAAATCTGAGCCCATGCGGGACAGACTTTCCTTCAACTCTGGAAGAGAAAAGCAAGTAAATTAATGCCTTATCCATGTGGGAGTAAACCCAACTGCATCATCGTAGTCCTTTCACTAAGCAATATCAAATGAAAATTTGACAAACTTAGCTCGGCTTTGAGAAGAACAATCAAATATTAAAAGGCAGCAGTAAATACCGTCTTTGAGATGAGGCAAGATGTAATCCCTTTTCCTCTACTTGTGTTTAGAAGAATGATAAGTGATCCAAGTGGAATAATTGATTAATACTTCAGATTTGGTTCATATAACATAAACTTAAAGGAACGTTTACGGGATCAGTGTACATTAGAAACAGGTCATTTTGTAAGAGAAACTGAACTCTTAAAAAATGGAACATGTTACAAGGTGGTCAGTTTCATTCTCTCTCTCACACACACATACATACAGTTTTTATTTTAATTTCACAGAAGTGCACGAAGGCATGCACTAAATACATGAAAAATAGCAGCAGCATCTACAGCACCAATTCTCACAGCAGCAGCGCAGGTCACAACAAATGAGGATGAGTGTGAAGAATACAGTGGAAAATTCAATGAGTTAGAATTTGGACTTCTAGTTGCTAGTAAATACAAATTCTTATTGTATTATCACCCATCAAATTCACTCAGACACACAGTCACTGATGTTCCCAAATATGCTGACAAAGTCACTGTAGAATTGAAAAGCACGCACTTTTATTTTCAAAAGGATAGGTCACATTGCTTGATGTGTCAGAAAAATAACCATATATTATGGAAAGCTAAAATATTCTCTCCAACCCAGCAAATATTCCAGATTTGCAACAATGCTCAGAGTTAGCATTGATTTAGAGAATTCTTTTTGGAGTAAAAACATCCAAAATGTCCAGTTAAAGTAGTGGAGATATTAGAAACATTAGTTGCATTTTTGTTTTGGTGGCTAAATTGAGACTGGTTGAATTCTGTCATCCAAAGCTTCTCAAGGGGACAAAATGATGCATGGATTCATAAAAATGTTGGATTACTTATTAAATGAGAAACTTTTGTCAGTGGTTATCAAAGAAAATCTTCCAGATAAAAGAGCCAGAGATAAAGTTTCACATTCAATAATGGTTTGCAAGAACAGAGCCAAAGGAAAGTATTTTTTGAAAGTATTTTGGGAGCACGGGTTTGAAAGGGACACAGACATTGAGAGAGAATCATTTAGACAGTGTTTTAAAATTCAGTCATGGGATGTGGGTGTTGCTGGCTGGGCCAGCATTTATTGCCTGTCCTTAGTTGCCCTTAAGAAGGTGGTGGTGAGCCGCAGTCCACGTGCTGTAGGTAAACCCACAACGTGATTAGGGAGTGAATTCCAATAATTTGACCCAGCAATACTGATGGTAAAGTGACTTAGATGGGAACTTGCAGGTGGTAATGTTCCCCATGTATTGAGTATGAAGTGGATGAAAGGAATTTTGTTTGCTGGAATGAGGGCCATGAAGTAGGAGGCCAATCTCATAAACAGTTTGTTCTTGGAAAGGAAATGAGGAAGATGATAGGTTTTGGGTTATGTTTGCATGGGAAGCGTTCGAAGGAGAGAGGGAAAAGCAGACAAGGCACATTAGCATATGGCTTATAACGCAGTACCAATGAAGTTGTGAGGTACTGGCAATAGTTGGAGATAAGCTCAAAAATGGTAGGGAGAGGAGTTCAAGTAGACATCTATTAGCACAAAAGCATACGGTTATTTTTGCTGTTCAGAATAATACCAAAGCAGTATGTCATTTTGGCAGAGCAAGGCATGATCCAATATCCATTTTTGTCAACCAACCAACCTCTTATCTGGTTAAACTCAAATGTGTGTTCTTTAGACTAAAGAAATGACTGAACAAAAAGAAAACAAAGAACCGTGGAGTCTGTAAATCTGAAACAAAGACAAATTTCTGGACGATCAGAAGGAGGATCAATAGACCCGAAATATTAACCCTGCTTTTTCTCCACAGATGCTGCTAGACCTGCTGAGTTACTTTAGTAAAGTTAAAGAAATGACTGGACTGGAAGCAAAACAGAGGTGAGGTGCTATATTAAAATTAATGAAGGGCCAGTGTGGATATGGTTGGGAGTTTGAAAGTGCAGTTTGAAGTGTCTTGGAGGAAGTACTTCTGAAAGAATCACAGAAGGCAAATCTACAGTCAAAACATAATCTACATCTAAGTTTGTTTTAAAATTATTTAAATTATTTACAAACTTAGGGCAGTCAAAACACTATTTTAAATTATGCTTTTAGCTGCAGCACTTTAATAAATGGGAAATTCGTGCATAAAATATTAAACTTTGATTAATGGTGTTATCTCCAAATTAATTAGTGAAGAATCATATTACTTGCTGTTTTAGAAAGCCAAAGTTGGAATGCTCTCTGGCTGTCTTACAATCTTTGATCAGATAATTAATATTGCAATAGACAAGACACTAATGTATTTCAAATCACATATCTCAAATTTGCATTTGTGAAATTAGGATAATAATTGAAACCAAACAACTTTGGAGAAAGATACTGATGAGGATAATGAAAGTAAATACCACTCATGGATTTAATGTTTGCATAAATTACTACCTAATAATTTTCAGAAAAATATTTAGACTGATTGCCATGTTAACATTTAAATAGATCTTAATTCAAAATAAATTCAACAGATTAAGTTTTGAAAAAGCTCACATTTGTATTATACACTTCTCAGGTACAAAATATCCTAAAGTGATTTACAACTACTAAATCACTTCTTGAAATGTAGTTTTGCTACAAAGAAAACAGCAAATTTCCACTTGCAAAACCCTCCGCATAATTATAAAGTCATGGAAGACAGCAGAGCCAATATCCAAGTTGGTGGGGCTGGACATTTCAGCCAGAAATGTGAATCAGAACTTGAGAGGTCTGGACTAATAAAGAGAGGCTTCCCCTCACTGGCAGTGCCTTCTTGCTGCTACACGTACACTGCGCAGTCTGTTGTAGCTCCTGTCTGGCTGGAGGAAGTGCCCAGGGGTCAGGGTTGTTGCTGCACCAATTGTTCCTTGCCACCTCATCATCCAGTTTCCAGGCAGGAAGCAGCAGCTAGCCAGAGTCTCCTGTGAACTTGTTTAATGCAAAAAGGCAAAATCCCCAGGTTGGACTGATGAAGGCAGAAGAACATAAGAAACAGGAGCAGGGTTCTGCATGACAGACTAATTAGCAAAGTTAGAACACGTGGGATTCAGGGTGAGCTTGCCAATTGGGTACAATTAGTCTGACAGTAAGAGACAGAGGGTGGTGGTGGAGGATTTTTTTTTGGACTGGAGGTCTGTGACCAGGGATGTTCCACAGAGATTGGTACTGGGTCCACTTTTGTTTGTTATTTATATAACGATTTGTATCACAATATGGGAGGCATGGTTAGTAAGTTTGCAGATGACACAAAAATTAGTGATATAGTGGACAGTGAAGAAGGTTTTCTAAGATTACAAAGAGATCTTGATCAAATGGGTCAAAGGACTGAGGAGTGGCAAATGGAGTTTAATTTGGATAAATGCGAGGTATTGCATTTTAGTAAAATAAACAAGGGCAGGACTTGTGCAATTTATTGTAGGGTTCTGGGTAGTATTATAGAAGACACCCCTCGGGGTTCAGGTACATAGTTCTTTGAAATTTATGTCACAGGTAGACAGGGTGGTTAAGATGATGTTTAGCACACTTGCCTTTGCTGCTCAGACCTTTGAGTATAGGGGTTGGGACAGCATACTGAAATTGTACCAATTGGTGAGGCCTCTTAGTCATAGAGTCATGCAGCCATGTAGCACAAAAACAGACCCTTCGGTCCAATCAGTCCATGCTGAACATAATTCCAAACTAAACTGCCTGTTCCTGGCCCATATCGCTCCAAACTTTTCCTATTCACCTATCCATCTAAATGTCTGTGCCCCCTAGTCTTGAAATTCCCCATCCTAGGGAAAAGACAATTACCATCAACTCTATCTATACCTCATTATTTTATAAACTTCCTCTTCTGGAGTATTGTGTGCAGCTCTGGTCACCCTGCTATAGAAGGATATCATTAAATTGGAGAGAGTTCAGAAAAGACTTACTCGGATGTTGCAGGAATGGAGGGATTGAGTTATAAAAATACGTTGGGTCTTTTTTCACTGAAGCTTAGGGGGTTGAGGAGTGACCTTATTGTAAAATCATGAGTGGCATAGATAAGATGAATAGCAAGGGCACTTTCCCAGGGTGGGGGTAGTTCAAGGTGAGAGGAGAAAGTTTAAAAAAGGACCTGAGAGGTAACTTTTTTTTTAATCTAGAAAGTGGTTCGCATGGGGAATGCCAGAGGAAGTGCTGGATTCAGGTACAGTTACAACATTTAAAAGACACTTGGATAAGTACATTAATAAGAAAGGCTTGGAGGGATATGGTTGGCATGGACTAGTTGGACCAAAGAGTGTGTTTCCATGCTGAATGACTATGTGTAGGTTATTTAGTCTTTTAAGCCTGCCCCACCATTCAATAAGTTCATGGCTGATCTGCCCAGTCCTTAGCTCCTTTCATGCCAGCTCCTCATAGTTCTCAATTCCCTGATATTTCAAAATCTGTCCACCTCATCTGTAGATAGTTTTTCTATACGTGATGGTTGTGTTCTTGTGCAACCCCGTATTAGAGAAAAATCACATTAAAGAAACAGCACTTAAACTGATGGCAATGTAATCAAGTTACAGCCAACATGTTTTAAGTGTTTTAGAATCAATGCCCCCAACTTGTTAATCGTGTTATAGCAAATTTCCATTAACGAAATGCGCTTCACGGTAGAACGACTGTATTCTGAACTGGTTCACTCACGTAGACTAGAATCGAGTCTCATCCCAAAAAAGACTGGTGCAGAAATGAAGTGACTACATTTAAATTATGTTTAAAAAAAACTTAAGGAATATTGGAAAAGAAATAAAAATAGAAAAAATTAATCTAGATGTCAGTGATGCAAATATTAGAGCTTGTTGTAGAATGTAATCACAATTATATATAAACTCTGAAACTTACGGATAAAGACTCAATCTAAAATTACATGAGAACTGAAGACCGGAAATAAGCAGGCATTGGGAAATGTCGAATGAAGAATTTCTGCAAGATTTAAGTGTAAAAAAGATTCTTCTTAACCTCAGGACATCATTAACAGGTTCCACAGTTCTTCAGGTTAATATCCTCGGCGCACCATCTTCAGTTGTTTCATGATCTTCCCAATGATCATAAGGTCAGAAGTGAGAAAGTTTGATGATTGCATGATGCTCAGTATATTAGCAAATCTTCAGCTCTTGAAACAGTCCTTGTCCATATGCAGCAAGACCCAGCCAAAAACCAGGCTTGAGGTGATAAGTGGTAACTAACAGGAGTGTCTCAAAAGGTTGAACAAGAGAGAATTTAACCATTGCTCCTTAACACTCAATAGCATTACCACTGCTGAATCCCCCACTATCAGCATCCTAGGGGGTATTATTGACCAGAAACTGAACAAGAACAGCCATGTGGCGAATCAATATTTTTTGAGCTGGAGGAAGATTTAGAGTGGAGGTCCCCAGTGTAATGGGACCCTACTTTTGCTGATACAATGATCTAGGATCTTGGTGAAGAGAGAACAATTTCAAATGTGCAGGTGAGCCTCATCGTAAACTGTGAGGATGACTGTGTGCAACTCCAAAAGCACACTGACACATTGGTGGAGTGGGCGGGTATGTAGCAGACAATGTTCAACGCAGAGATAAGAGAGGAAGATCGTTAAAAGACAATATAATTTGGCAGTGCAATTCTAAAGGGATGCAGGGGCAGTGGGGCCTTGGTGTATATGTTCACAGATCATTAAAGGTGACAAGCAGGTGCAGTTAAAAAAGCCCACAATGTTCTTGGCTTTATTAATAGGGTGGAGAGTGCAAAAGCAAGAGGATTATTGAACTTAGACACACCACTTGTTGGAATTCAGCTGGAGTACTGTGTACAATTTTGGACACATTGTGTTAGAGAGGGTACAGAAATGATTTACAAGATTAGCTCCAGTATGAAATAAACATTGGACTTATCTCCTTGGAGAGAAGACAGCTGAGAAGAGATTTGACAGAAGTTTTCAAAATCATTGGCAGGCTGTGTAAAGTATATATGGAGAAGCTGTTCCTGCTCGCTAGAGAGAAAAAAAATGAGAGTGCAGAGATTTAAAGTAACTTGCGAGAAAAGGAAGTGTGTCAGAAAAACCTTTTTCACACAGTAAGTAGTGAAATATAAAATGTACAGCTTGGAAATGTGGTGCAGGTCCAGCTGGGCATTCAAGAGGGTACTGGATGACATTTGGACAGAAAAGGCATACAGGCATATAGGAAAAAGGCAGCAGATCGGTACTAGGCAATAGAACCGGCGCAGGCACAAGCTGAATGGTCTCCTTCTGTGCTGTAACCATTTTGTGATATAAATAGTGGTCAGAAGCCACTCCAAGGCGAGTATCCTACCTAACGATGCAGCAAAACCTGTTTACAAAGTGCAAGTCAGGTATGTGACAGACTCTCTAGCTGCCTGGATGAATGCCGCTCCAACAACATTCACGCAGTTTGAGATCTTTCACGTCAAAAGCAGCCAACTTGATTAGCACTTATCCAATATCTTCATCATCAGTCCACAATAGCAGCGGTGTGTACCATCAACAAAATGCACTCGAGTAACTCACCAAGACCCTTCAGGCAACACCTTTTAAACCCATGATCACCACCATCTAGAAGGTTAAGGGCATGAGAGCAACACGCCTCGAGTTCTCCTCCAAGCCAATGCATCATTCTGACTCAAAATACATTACCATTCCTTCATTGTTGCTAGGTCAATACCTGGAACTAACTGCACTGTGAGCATAGCTCTCCCCCATGGACTGCAGCAGTTCAAGAACCAGCTCAGCACCTTCCAAAGGGCAACTAGAGATGACCAATAATTACTGGACTAGCCAGTGATGACCACATCTCAGGAATTTTTTTTTAAAGTCAAGAGTATAAACTAGATGGGGAAATTGGAAGTAAGGTTCATGGACAGATTAATCTGAGGATTTATATACACAAATCTCTTCAAGTGGCAAGGCAAGTTGATACAACTGTTAAGGCTTTATAAATTGGATTTCTATGCAGAAGCTGAAAGCAGAAAATAAGCTTTGTTAGAAGCTTACAAAACATTCTTCTGGTTTCAGCTGAAGAAATGTGCACCATTCTGGGCAGCTTGCTTGAGAAAGGGCATCAAGGCCTTCAAGGAAACATGCAAGAGATCTATCAGTAAGATCATACAGCAAAGTTTAGAGAGATTGAGGAGACTGATATATTTTTCTTAGCTCTAAGGAAACTAAAGTTGGGATTGAACAGGGGTGTTCAACATTACCAGGCGATTTGATTGTGCAAATAGAAAAAACTGCCCCACCTGAGAGGGTTCAATAACCAGAGGATACCAATTTATATAACTGGCAGAAGAACCAGAAGGAAGAGAAGATTTTTTTAATATGATTGTCCACATACAGAATTTACTACCTAAAAGAAAATTATTAACAGAATCAAAAGTAACTTAAAATTCATTCAGACAAATCTATTTTAGTTGTTTTTATTCATTTATTGGATGTGGGCCAGACCAGCATTTATTGCCCTGAGGGCAGTTAAGAGTCAACCACATTACTCTTAGTCTGAAGTAAAACATTAACCCAGACCAGGTGAGGACAGCAGTTTCCTTCTTAAAGGGCAGTAGTGAACCAGATGGATTTTTCCAATAATCGAACAATAGTTTTATGATCACCACCACACTCTTATTTCCTAATTCTTAATGGATTCAAACCTGGGTCCCCTGAGCATTACTTTGGCCTCTGGAATAATAGCCTAATGAAAATATCACCAGGCCATCACCTCCCAGTTCAGACTAATTCAGTATTTCTTGGGCATATTTATTAACAGTACTAAAGCTAATTAAAAAAGAAAATAAACTTGTACTGCATCAACTCACCATCAAGAGTTGGTTTTATTTGACTTAATTTGCATAACAAATAAAGAACTCAAACATTGCTGCAAGTGATAAAGAAAATTGTTGCACTGAAAGAGCAATAACTATAAATCTGTGTATGTCAATACTCTGTTACTTAGTCAAAGCAAGAACAGCACCATCATTTAACTTCAACTACCTCAAACTATATTTATACTTTTACCCCATAATTTTGAAAAATACATTTGTGATTGCAGCTTCATTTTTACCATGAAGTGAGATTAATCTTAGACATAGCTTATTTAAATTATAAGTGACAAACATAACATTTACTGATTCATTTTGCAAGATATTTACCTCCGCGTTTTGAGAAGATTTGTAGCTCAGGTCGAGGTTCTCCCTGTAGGTTTGCTCGCTGAGCTGGAAGGTTCGTTTTCAGATACTTCACCACCACACTAGGTAACATCATCAGTTTGCATTCGGTCAGGCGCTGGTATTAGTGACTCGCTTTCTATTTGTGTGTTTAGATTTCTTTGAGTTGGAATGTTATTTCCTGTGCTGATGTCATTTGCTGTTCTTTTTCTGAGGGTTATAAGTGGGGTCCAAGTCGATGTGTTTGTTAATAGAGTTCAGTTGGAATGCCATGCTTCTAGGAATTCTCGTGCATGTCTCTATTTAGCTTATCCTAGGACAGATGTGTTGTCCCAGTCAAAGTGGTGCCCTTTCTCATCTGTATGTAGGGATACTAGTGAGAGCGGGGTTTTTTTATGGCTAGTTGATGTTCATGTATTCTGCTGGCTAGTTTTCTGCCTGTTTGTCCAAAGTAGTGTTTGTTACAGTTCTTGCAAGGTATTTTGTAAATGACAATAGGTTTCTACCAACACTAAATTAGCAGCTAATGAACTTGAAAGACCCTATACAAACAACAAGTGAAACTAATGTCATTTACAAAATACCGTGCAAGGACTGTAACAAACACTGCATTGGGCAAACAGGCAGAAAACTAGCCACCAGGATATATGAACATCAACTAGCCATGAAAACAAAACACTCTCACTAGTATCCTTACAGATGAGGAAGGACACCACTTCGACTGGGACAACACATCCAACCTAGAAGAAACCAAACAGAGACACGCATGAGAACTCCGAGAAGCATGGCATTCCAACCGGAACTCTATCAACAAACACATCGACTTGGACCCCAACTACCACCCTCTGAGAAAAAGGACAGCAAATTACATCAGCACAGGAAATGACATAACCAAACCAAGGAAATCTAAACACATAAATAGAAGTGGGTCACTAACACCAGTGCTTCACTGATGTTACCTAGTATGGTGACGAAATGTCTGAAAACTAACCTTCTAGCTCAGCGAACAAACTTATGTCCATATTTACCTCTAATTGCTTACATTCTCTCCTCTTCCTTCTTTAATTTTATTTGAGGGGAAGTGGATATCACAGTCAGACCAATACTGCCTTCCTGTGACTTCCACAAACATCCATTTTAAGCACACAAATAACTTAGCTGTTTTTGTCATCTGCAGTCCAATCATCGAAGTATCAAAAGCTCAGGATTTGAACCTAGCTGCTTCACCTAATTTGCACATCAGGCCACATATTAAATCACTGAAGTGCTCTCCAACCACCAATGATAATCCAGCTTAATTTTTTGAGCTGTGTCTATATTACATAAAAGTTGAGACAAGTGACCTATAGTTGAACTGTGCCAATGCACTGAATGAACAAAAAAGTTGCCTGAGAAATCAAATTTTCATTTCTACTTGATTCTTCCGTAACTGTCACCTCCAGTAAAATCAACACTCTCCACTCAGGCATGCACTTAGCTAACATTAAACTATACAAAGAGATTTCAGATATAAGGCAGCATTCTACACAACAAAATGTGTTTGTGACAGGACCATTGTACCATGTAATCAAGTACTGTCAAATAGCTGGATTGTGTTTGAAGATCAAACGTTCCTCTTGTACTTCCATCTATTTTCCCAATATTCTGTCTGCTTCATTAGCTGTTTCTTTGACTACTTTAAAAAAAAACTCTTACACATTTATCTCACTTGTCATGTCAGCTTTACTGAATCAGACACTCCTCTAAAACACTTGGTTACATCTCATTATCTTCCCAAATCTCCCCCTCTCCTTCTGCAAGTCACCAGTGCTTGTGCTTCAATAGGATCCAAGTGGTCAATTGTAATAGGGGGCTCTCTAGTATGGGGCACAGACATACATTTCTGTAGCCGTCAGCGAGATATCAGGATGGATTGTTGCCTCCCTGGTGCCAGGGTCAAGGATGTCTGGGAGAGGATGCAGAATATTCTAAAAGGGGAGAGTGACCAGCAGAAACTCATTGGTGCCAACGTGCACAATGACATAGGTATGGAAAGGGATGCAGTTCTGCAGAGTCAATATAGGAAACTAGGCAGGAGGTTAAAAAGTAGGTGCTCAAAAGTAGTAATGTCTGGACTACTCCCAGTGCCAACAACTTGGTGGAAAACAAGAGAAGACTGACAAATGCAAATGCATTTACTTCAATGCAAGAGGCCTGACAGGTAAGGTAGATGAACACAGGGCATGGTTGGGAACATGGGACTGGAATATCATGGCTCTTACAGAAACGTGGCTCAGGAATGGACAGGACTGGAAGCTTAATGTTCCTTGTTATAGATGCTATAAGAAACATAGAAAGGGAGACAAGAGAGGAGGAGGAGTGGCATTTTTGGCTACAGATAACATTACGCTGTAATTGGGGAGGGTACTCCTGGTAGATCGTCCAGTGAACTTACATGGGTGGAACTGAGAAATAAGAAAGGGATTATCACATTGTTGGAATTGTATTATAGGCTCCCCAAGTCAGTAAAAGATTGAGAAGCTACTATATAGGAAGATCTCAGATATCTGTAAGAATAATAGGGTTGGAATGGTAGGTGATTTTAATTTTCAAAACAGCATGGGACTACCATTGTGTTAGGGGCTTGGATGGGGAGGAATTTGTTAAATGTGTACAAGAAAAATTTCTTCAATATGTGTATGTACCTATTAGAGAAAGAGTAACATGATCTTCTGTTGGAAATAAGGAAAGGCAGGTTATGGAGGTGTCAGTAGAGGGGTTCTTTGGAGCAAGTAATAATAGTAGACTAGGGCTTTCATCCCCTGGACCGTCAGAGGCTGAGGGGTGATCTTATAGGTTTATTAAAGGTTTATGGACAGTCAAGAGTTAAGGCAGGATTTGGAGATTGGGTGTGGTACTGGTCGTGTCTGGAGGATTAACATTCTGGAATTGTTTGGGCAGCATTTGATGGGTAAATGGGATATGGTGACAGACCTGTGATGTAGAATGAAGCCTGGGAGCCTGGATGATTTCATAGAATATTTGAGATAGCTTCCTACAGTTGCACATTCTGAAACCACAGAGCAGCTATACTAAACTTGATATTATATAATGAGACAGGATTAATTAATGACCAAGGAGTTAAAAGTACCTATAAATGGCAGTCACTACAATATGGCTGAATTTTATACCTAATTTGAAGAGCAGTAGATTGAGTAGTATTGTAAACTTAAATAAGGGCAATTAGTTGCGTACGAACGCAGAGCTACCTGAAGCAGCATTTAAGGCTAAGGATAAATCAGTAGAGAAACAGTGACAGACATTAGTGGCTGAGCATTCCCAACACCTTTATGCAGATATACTTCAAGATCTAGACAATTTCTTACATTTTGGCTCTTCTAAAAATTTTTGTCTTTTTTATAAATTCTGGCTTTCTAACCCACAATGGCACTGGAGAATGGCAACTTTATACACTTTTCATTGCACCCATGTATTCCTGTGGATGAGTACATTCATTCTAATTCAGTTTACTCAGAATAAGTACATATCTACTGTAAAGGAAAATTCTTAAAGGGAACTCACTTTACGATTGACTAAAGAAGCTGAGGAAAGCATCAGAATAACAAAACAAACACGTAGCTGCACAAAGTTAATTGGCAAGTCAGATGATGGATCAGAATATCAAGCATAGCACTGAATGACTGAAAGGTTAATCAGGTTGAATACATTGGACGATGACACAAAAATCACTAGAAATGTAGCAACAGATAGCTAGACTTCTACAGAAACGACTAAGTAAGGAGTGTTGGCCTGCTAAATAATGAGAATGGGGCATTAATGTTAGATAAGGAGGAAAGGGAGAATAAAATGAACAAACAGTTTGCTCCTGTTTACGCTACAAAAGAAACAAAAAGCATTCCGGAAATTATAATCATGAGGGTGTGCTAAGTGTTAAGAAATGAAATTAAGCTGTAGGTTGACGAGTCCCTGGGTTTAGATGGACTTCAGTCAAGGGTCTAAAACGTGGCTGCTCATGAGGTAGATGTGGTCCCACCTGGAATGAGAATGTAGTTGTACGGGAAAGCTAGAGTTTAGAAGATTGAGAAGTGACTTGGTTAAATTGTATAACATCCTAAATGGGTTTGACAGGCTTGGAAAGGACGTTTACTTGTGTGGGCCTTTCAGGACAGAGACACAGAGAAACTTTTTTCTGTCAGGGTTGTAACTTGGAACTCTGTGCCTCAGGAGCGGGGTCATCAAGTATTATTAAGACAAAAATTGACAGCTTCTTCTTAAATAGGCGAAACAAAGATTATTAGGGATATACAGGAACGTGGAACTCGAAACACTTACACAGTAGCCATGATCTCACTGAGCATGCCCAAAGGGCTGAATGGTTTACATCTGCTGCCATTTCATATATTCATGTGAGAGCTTCACAGAGGGTTAGAAAGCTTGGGGGAAATGTCAGGCAGTTGTAGACTGTGGGAGATTGTCTGGACTGAAAGAATCAGTGGGGTGCAGGAATCAAAATTTGCTCAGCAAGCGAATGGAACCAATGGGGTAGGAGCACTGAAGGTGGCACTGGGTTAGTGAAGTAAGTAATGAGCCTAAAGAAACCACAAGGAAAGTCAGACAAAATGTTCATAAACTTTAAAAATTATTTACTTGGAGAATTAATTTTGTGAAAAGCAAGGAGAAACCTGGAATCTTGTGGCCTTTTAAGATGGTCCTGGAGTGGCACTTCATGTGAAAATTCTTTTATATGAGTAATAGTAAATAGTTCATCATTACTGTCAGTGAGGTGCAGAATATGAATATTAGATTATGATGGTGGCAGGAATAACTTTGAGAATTGACAGGAATAGAGAAGTGAAATGTGGGCTTTGGGGTACAAGTGTGATGAGAGATCCCAGGCTTGTGTGTGTGGAGAGAGGTCATGGTTCTGTACTAAGGTGACAGGAAGCTAGTGGAGTTGCAGGACATTGGGGGAACCTTGCAGTTTAGCAACAATAGATAGGGTAGATCAATATTCATTCACTACAGAATTTATATTAAGAAATACGGCATGAGAAAGGGATCCTGCACTCCTACAAGAAATTACACTGGAAAGTTCTAAATACACCTTCCACTGTAAAATCTTGAGTAGTATATTACCCTCAAATCACTCATTCCAATAAGCCCATAACAATAAAATAGAGCTTTATAGGGCAAATTTAATCATGTCATTCTGAAAGATGCAATTTTTTTGCTTGTTATATTGAACAAGCCAATGGGGTAATGGTAGCTGAAAATGTTTTTAAAATTACGGTGGCTCACTGCTGCCTCACAGCACCAGGGTCCCAGGTTCAATTCCAGCCTCAGGTGACTGCGTGTGTGGAGTTTGCACATTTTCCCTCTGTCTGCGTGGGTTTCCTCCGGGTGCTCCAGTTTTCTCCCACAGTCCAAAGATGTGCAGGGAAGGTGAAGTGGCCATGATAAAATGGCCCGAGTGTTTGGTGCATTAGTCAGAGGGAAATGGGTCTGGGTGGGTTAAACTTCGGATGGTTGATGTGGACTTGTTGGGCTGAAGGGCCTGTTTCCACTCTGTAGGGAATCTATTCTTAAAAAAAATCTAAATTTCCTTGCTATACAATCTGCGTATATGTTAAAATGATAGTTAATAAAAATTGTACACTAGTCAATTGGGTAGAAAAAAAAGTTCAGGTGCAATAGGTACAATTCAAATATTATCCTATCAAACACACAGAAGCTATATGCTAGTCTCTCAATATTTTAACTTGTAGGGCCCTGTGGTAATATTCCTTATGTATTGGCAGTTGCATTAATCTGAAGTTTAAACAATTTAAAAAACAAAGCTCTGAAGAGATCAAATTCGAATAAGTGCTTTTTGGTGGCAAATGTAGGTGGCTCCCTCTTGTACACCTGCTTTTGAAAAATCTTTTGCCCAAAAACATACATCATTTGCCCTCAGTCCTTGTACTACTACACTTGATCTTGTGGTCCTTAAACATTATGACTCAACCTTCAATCGCACCCCCAAATTTGCACCCATCATTCCCACAACTTCAATTAAAATTCTACCTCTTCCACAAAATATAAATAATCCCAAATCAAAGATAAGATGATGTCTTCCTTGACTGTAGTATGTTATCCCTTTTGTGCCTCCCAAACACACTATATTCTGTGACACAGTTCTCTACAAATGCATCATCTCCATTGCTCAGCTCAATGTGGGACTGCATTCCTTCAATTTTCCTCTTACCTAATCAATCACAGAGAGAGTAAATCTGGAAGTGACAGATTTTCTTTATTTCCGGGTATCAGATTCTTACCAGAGTAACTATCTTTAGTCCCTTCTTGTGGCCATTTTGAGGTGAATTTCAATGTACAAAGATTTTGAAAGAAAACTGTGACACCTTATGGGACATAACAAATATGTGCACATCTTCATTAAAAAAAACTTAGAACACCTCAAAATTCTGTTTCAAATTTAATCAAAATAATTACTGTGGTTCATAAAATTACTGATTGTCAACACACTACATTTTACCCTCACATTCAGAGAAATCATAATGGAAACAATACAGTCAAATTTTAAGGAAGAAACTGTTAGAAAAATATTGTGATATTATTGTTTAATAAAATATAAAAACTAAAGCTTAGTTGTTATAAATAAAATGTTGATCCCCTTTTGTGAATATATGTAAAAATAACTTTCTAGAAATATGTAAATTCATTACTTTAGAATTACAATTGTGTTATATCCAGATGGGATTGCAAATTTCATGAAAATAGTTAATTTTATACTAGGGATTAAATTTTCAGGATCTGTGCTTACCAAGATGAAGTCTCTTTCTACCCTTATGATGTGGAACAAGAACTGGTTTAATACTCAAGTCAGGGAGAATCATAGGCTCCATTCTATATGCCACAGGATCCAACTGCAAAAGATAATTTTTTTTTGAAGTTATCAAGTAGACCAATTTGAAAAGTACAAATGCATCTCTCTACAGGGTAAATTCTCAATCAGTACAATTTAAATGGATTCAATATAATTTCCAGCTGTACTTGTGAAAGAAAATGACCAGTGGTTTTGTTAGAGATCATGGAAAAAAAAATGTCCCAAACTAAAACAAAATCTCTAGTCAGTGATCCACTCACCAGAATATCAAAGCTTAAATTGGAAAACACAAATATAAAATAAAATAGGAGCAATGTACACTTATAACAAATTTCTAATCAGCAGATTGCATACAGCACATCAAATAGTTTTGATTAAAGGAAAAAAATTACTTAAGCATTAGACTGAAGGCATATGGTTAACTATTGAGGTGTAGCAACTAATACCCAAACTGTGATTTGCCAATGTAGAGGAAGATGTGATCATAATAAAACTGGCTCATAAAATCTCCAGCCTCTTTCAAACATAAACAAAATAAATTGGATTTCTGAGCCTAATAATGAAAACCAAAGAAAAAAATCGTTCTTTTGAACAGAGGTGCCTCTGGACAGGCATAAAAGATTGGTTAACAAGATGTAGGTGAATTACCCAGAGGAATGCAAGGTGGAAAGAAAACACTTGTATTGTGCCTTTTAGGATTTCAGTTTGTGCCATAATACTTAAAAGCTATGAAGCGTAATCTCTATTGTAATGCAGGAAACATGGCAGCTTATTTTTGCGCAGCAAGGTCTCTCAAAGAGCAATGAGAAAAGTTTCTACAATCCGCAAGACAAACTAACCAATTTCTAGGGGCAAAACTTACTTTGTTGATAAATTAGTGAATGCAAGGTCCTCATCTGGTAATGGAACTTATACACACCCCTCAGATTCTACACTGTCAGACTGCACAATTTTTGTCATCTCATGCTTCCTATAACCTCAACTTGTGTAAATAGAAAAATTGCAAATGGATATCAAAGAGCATGACCAGAAAAATAACTGCTATTTGCATTCTGCTCCAATAGGTGAGATAGTGCAAGTTTATTTTCATCATTATTCTTTTAAAATAAAATAGGATATTACAGCACAGTCATAAAATAATTGTTTTAATGTTTCAAAATCCAAAATTTATAAAAGGTGAACATTTTTTCGATTACAGGACCTAAACCAATGTTTGTATTTCCTTATGCCAGAAAAATGGAAGTGGGAGGAAAGGAAATTACAGTAGGACACACATTTCATTTCTTTGCTCTCACAATAGATTCCATTGCTGAAAGCAACATAGTAACTGCAAATTGGAGATAAAACAAAGCTTTATGAATAGGATGGATGCCAACAGAATGACCGTTAAACTAAATTACTGATAAATCAGATTAATGCAACATGAAGGGTTTTAAAGAAATCAAGGTAGGGACTGCTACTATTTTTTGCAGTTAGGCTAGCACATTTATAAAAATCGAAATGGATAATTATTTCAGAACTTCACAGAGCACAGAAGTCTTAATAATTGATGTGTGCATCCCTTTTTGATGCATCATTGAAATATAATGTTAAAATATTTCAAACTAGTCAGCAACAGCTCGGCTAAAGTGTGGCAAAGTTATCAAAAACCAAACACTGAAGACTATTCAAATGGTTGAAGTTCTGGTTTGTAAAAAGAAAAATCCAGCTTCAAGGTTGCAAAACAAAAATGCTCCATGACTCATAGGTGCGAGGTTACACGGCTTTCATCTTTTCCTCCTTCCTCTGTATTTGAGAAATCAATAGTGAAAGGCACAATACATGACTAAATCTTGCAAATCTACATTTTTAGACTAGTCTGGACTCTCAAAAATACCTCCTTTCAGGAAACCACCCAAAACTAATACTGTTTCTACAGAAACAAGCACACTGATTAAATGTGTTTTCCCAATTCAGTCAGAAGGCATGTTTGACCTCTCCAGAACATTACTGTAGAACTCAGTACTCTGAAAAAAACCCAATATTCAATAATTAACCATCCCTCCTAACTTTTTCAAGAGTTGTCAGTGATAGTGCTTCGGTGGCTGAAGTAAGAGAGGATTTGTTCTTCCAAGTTTTCTCTCCTGCATTTTACTAGATCACACTTTTTTAACATAATGCTTCATATCCTTTCAAATGATGTTCTATCCAGCACTGGTTCTCGTCTTGCATTTCCCACCACATTAATGGTTAAACAACCTATTTTTTATGCCATGTTTCAGTCAAGCCTTTTTATGCCCAATTATACAATGGAAACATGGGCTGGACTGCTTTTAGATATTTGAGCAAATTTATTATAACATTTCTGCATGCTCAAGTTTCTCCACCCTTCAGTGCTCTTATTCAAGATGTGTACATATTCATTAGTAGTTACCAATAGGAGAATCTACCTTCTGTATTTGGCCATCAACAATAATTTCATCAATAAATGACCATGCTCGTGCCTTATAGCACAGAATAAAACACCAAGTTACTGTCGTTACTGCTGATCACCAAGACACTAGATACTTAGATGTTAGATTTTGTATTGCCTTACAGAACACTTAATTTTCATTTTTCACCTTTTTGTTTTTAACATCTTTTGGGAATAGCACAAATGCATCATTAAAATGTTCTCTGACCAAACAGAAAAGTATAAAATGTCACATTGACACAATTACACAGAAGAAAAATCAGTCCATCAGCATCTTGAAATGCCAGCACTAAACGACTGACCTACATCGTCAGCTTATACAACTTTCTACCATTTAACTTGCATGACAAAGACTGCAGCAAGTGCAAAGTATGCTCTCGAATAAATTTTGATTTATTTATTGCAGGTGCATCTCAAGTCACTTGGAAAAGCAGTCACACCCTCAAAACATTAATTAATGGCAAGAGTTGAACAAAGAGTTAATGTGACATGGTTCAAGTAAACAGAATACGACTGAACCTAAATCCAATTTTTTACTTCAAACATAGCAAACTAGACTTGACCACATTGCACCATTGTGGTGGAGATAAAATGCAAAAGTAAATGTGAAACTTGTTCTGTTGAATGCATGAATAGATACTGTTGGATAGTTTACAAATAAACCTGAATTGTGAACTGTCAAGCTTTTAATAATTTATCAACAAGCCACTCACATTAGCCACAACAACTAGTTGTTTTACATAACTAATTAAACTTTGTAGAAGTTTTGAAATCAATTCCAATCCTGATTTGTTTTCGCTCTTTTTCCCCCCCTTTTAAGTGTGCTGACTCCTTTTTGTGTTCATGTTTCTCAGGTGCAAATTACCTAACTATACCTCACCCAAATGACTAATTTGATTGAGTGTGTTGGCAAGGTAGTTTAAGTATCAACCAGAGATAGATTTTGTTCTTGCCCAACAATCTTGCACATGTGCCAACAATGTAACTTACAAGAGGCACATTAAAAATCCCAAATTTCAATGAACTCCTCTATGCCATCTCTAATAGGAAATCTGGAAAGACTGAAGTCAGATGTAATGATCCTGTTCCTGCTTTTCATGGTATCAGCTAAGATAGTGGAACATTCAGTTTTTATGTTCAGGAGATAATTATATCGTCATGAAGTGTAGGAACAGCGTCTGCTGTTTTTCAAATGTAATCTCAACAACATGAACTTTAAAAACTCAAAAATACATGCTGCAAAATGCTGTAGTTCAGCCATGGCCTTATTGAGTGGCAGAGCAAACTCAAAGGGCTATATTTTATATGCTTGCACACTAAGTAGGAATGATTTCCAATTGTATTGCACTGCAATATATTTCAAAACAGGACAGAATTTCCCCAGGGCAAATGTAGCATCAACTGGATATTTGCAGAAGTACCGTAGGAATGTCATTTGATGACATTCAACTGACATACACGTCAATTATTACATATTGAATTCAAACCATCTTGATGCTTTTTTTTGATTAGAATCTATGAATGCATTTTGAAAATATAAAATCATCAGCTGATACATTTACAACCAGTTGTCAATATTTGTAGTTTATGACATAATTTGTAACTTAATAGCAGTATATCTGAATTTAATAGAAACCGGGCGCAAACACTTTCAGATTTCAGAATACTGACATTATTTATAAAATTCAAACTGCAGTAATGTTTTTTAAAATATAAAAGCAAATTACTGTTCATGCTCGAATTCAAATAATGAAAAAAAGGAAAGGATAGAAATACTCAGAGTTCAGGTGGCAGCTGGGGAAAAAAAAAGGATGTCAGGCAGTGAACACTTCATATCTAAGACCACAAGAGAAAACCAGTGACTCACTGGCTGCACCCTTTCCCCCCATCAAATCAGATGGTCAGGGTTTAAGATTCATTCTAGCCGTGAGCATGTAATATAGTATGGTACTGCGATGTGTTGCTGGGGGCATGCAGCACTGTTGGAGCTGTTGTCTTTGGTCCCTTGCTAAAACTAGGTCAGTACCTCTGATGGAAGAAAGGATCTCATGCCATGAAGAGAAACAGGGTTTCCTGGTACTTTGATGAACACCACATAGTTTGGTCATTCCTTACTATGGCTTTAGGAACAGAAGCTATTGTTTGAGATTTAGTATTGGTTATAACATTGTTTATAAGACCTGAGACTACACTCATCAGTTGAGAAGTGTTTTGAAATGTCGGCAGATAAAGTAAGATGTGGCCCAAACATTCGTCATTTCATCTGTTGCTAGAAACATTGCTTGTTAATATTACGTATAGTTGTATTTTTTGTTTAATAAAAAGCAGTCAACTTCCTAATTCCTGTGAAGGATGGACATAGAATCGTGGGAAAGATAGGCACAAATTTGAAATGTGACAGCATCTTCAAAGGTTTTGAAAAGAAAGTATCAACTGTTGACCTAAATGAGCAGGATATGGACTTCACAACAAAATGAACCGTATCTACAAGAACTGAGATAACACCTGGTGAAAGACATGAGTAGGTGGCTCACGCAGCAGAGAACATTTGGGAATGTTTGTCCAGCAGGGCTACAGCAAAGTAAGAGCAGCAACTGAAAAGATGATTTCAATCTTTGCAATTTTTTATTCTTCAATGAGACATGAGCATTGTGGCAAAGCCAGAATTGTTGTCAATTCCTAACTGCCTTTGCAAAGTGATAGCAAGCTATCTTCAATTGCTAAATTCCATCTGCTCTAGATATATCCATGGTATTATTAAAAGAGGGAACACCAGGACTTTGACCAACCAACAGTGAAGAAGGTGCAAAATGCTTCCAGTCAGGATGGAGGGAGGCTTGGAAGGAATTTGCAGCTGCTAATATTCCAAGGTGTCTGCTGCTCACCTCTTTCTACGTGCTAGAAGTCACAGGTTTGAAAGGAGCTGTTAAAGCAGTCTTGATGAATCACAGTGCATCTTATAGGCAGTAAACACATCCACCAGTGTTGGTGATAGATGGAATGAATCTTTAAGGTGGTGGATGGGTACTGATCAAGGAGGCTGCTTTTTCTTAGATGCCATTGAGCCACTTGAGTGTTTTTTCTGCTATGCTTATCGAGGTAAATGGACAGTATTCCATCACACCTCTAACTTGGACTTGAGAAACAGTTAGACAGGCTTTGGAAATGTAGGTGGTTAGAATAGTGGAGGCAGGGGAGACTTTATTGAGAGGATGATTTGTACGAGAGAAAAGTAGGCAAAACAGAACCACACTTTGCACTGTAACCTCTTGGTCTGTGGTATTCAGCACACAGATATGCTGTATTTATCCATAAAGCCATTTGGGACTATTTAATAATTTATAGGTTAGTATCAGGTTGGGAACTAAGAGTGGTTAACTTTGCAACCACATTAATGTAGACTTGGGAGTATCTTATTGGAAGTAATGCAATCAATAATGTGAATCAATCTGGAAGTGGAATTAAGGCATATTAACAAACTAGTTTCAGTCATTCTACTGGAAACACAAAGGGGCCCAAAACTGTTGATAGAATTCCAGCTGTGGTCTGAAAGCCTTGTATAGCTTTTAGCAAAACCTCCCTGCTCTTACACCTCATTTGATTTGAAATAAAGGCCAATATTGCATTTGCCTTCCCTATTACCCACTAAACTTTACTCTTTTTTTTGAGATTCATAGATGAGGACATCCACATAACTCCATTCTGTAGTTTTCTGCTATATTTAGCCATTTAAATAATATTCAGCTCCTCCATTCTTCTTGCCAAAGAGCATAACCTCATATTTTTCCAAATTGTATTCCTTTTCCAAAGTTGTTTCTCCACTCGCTTAGCCCATTTATATCCCTCTGCAGATTCTATGTCAGATTCACCACTTGCCTTCCTACCTATTTTTGTGTCATCCACAGACTTGATTATGCTACACTTTCCTCATCCCACTCATTAAAACACAAGGTAAGTAACTGGCCTCAGCACTTATCCCTTTGGCACTCCACAAGTTCGAAGATGCTGTCCTGAAAATGCCCCGTTTATCCGAACTCTTAGAAATAGTTAGCCAACATACTATTCCAACACCATGAGGTCTTACATTATTAAATAGCATAATGGTGTGGTACCTTAAGAAAATCTAAATAAGTTACATCCACTGCTTCTGCTTTATCGATCTTGCTTGCCACCACCTCAGAAAATTCTAGTACATTTTTCAGACATGTTGACATTGTTTGATCATATTATGTATTTCCTCATCTATGAATCTCAAAATCTATGAAGCTCTACTATTACATCCTGTATACCAGTTTAACATTTTCTCCTAACTAGTCTATAGTACTTTTTTTTAAACCTCCTTTCCTATTAAAAGAAAGATGCACCATTAGCAGTTTTCCAAACCTCTGGGACTTAGCTAGAGAAGACAAGGATGACATCAAATTAAAAGAAATATATACAATGTGGCAAACATCAGTAGTAAACCCATAGAAGGCGATAAAAAAAAGACAAAATACGCTCTGAGGATAAGCTTGCAAGTAATATCTAACATGACAGAGAACTTTGTTAAATAAATAGAGAAGCCAAAATGAGCACAGGCCCCTTGGAGAATGAGGCTCGGAAAATAATAATGGGGAACCTGAAAATGGCAGAGAAATCTAAGGATTCTTGGAAGATAAATACCAGTACATCTATTATCTCAGTAGCTACTTCCTTTAATATCTTAGCATGCATTCCATTTGGTCTAGAGGACCCACCAGTCTTTGGCCACATTAGTTTCCCTAGCAATTTGTCTTTACTGACTTTTTTTTTCGCTTTCCTCTTTTTACCCCTCAAATATTTAGCTGTTTTACAATGTTATTAGTGTCTTCTACTGTGGGGGCTGATGTAATGTCTTTCTTCAACTCCTCTATCATTCCCCAAGAAGGTTATGTTCATGTTGGCTTTAGATTACTAGATTAGATTGGATTACTTACAGTGTGGAAATAGGCCTTTCGGCCCAACAAGTCCACACCGCACCCGCCGAAGCGCAACCCACCCATACCCTTACATCTACACTTTACCTAACACTAGGGGCAATTTGGCATGGCCAATTCACCTGACCTGCACATCTTTGGAGTGTGGGAGGAAACCGGAGCACCCGGAGGAAACCCACGCAGACACGGGGAGAACATGCAAACTCCACACAGAGAGTCGCCTGAGGCGGGAATTGAACCCGGATCTCCGGTGCTGTGAGGCAGCAGTGCTAACCACTGTGCCACCGTGCTTCTCTCTTCCTTTTTATATATTTAACAAAACTCTCATGGTCGGTCTAGATATTACATGCAAATTTATCCTTAAAGCTTATTGTGTCTTTTTTGTCATCATTTGTTAGTTTTTAAAAAATTTCCCAACACTTTGATTTACCACGAATGTTTGCCACATGTCATTCCTTAACTTCCCTGGATTTTTATATATACAACTGCGTAATATTTAGAAATGGTACTGCATGATTACTTTTGTAGAATTACAATCTTAAATTGTACTAAAAAAACTAAAGACTAAATTTAATATTTTAGGAAATGAGCTGATTTAAAGTGTATGAAAACCAAGCATAGTCACACATGTATTTCTTCAGTTAATACAATACTTCGCTTTTTGCTGAATTGCTAAATAAAATAGATGTTTTGTTTAAGGAAGATGATTAAAAATTTGATTTGTATTGCATTTTGTTAATATATATTTATTCTGTCGAGAAAATTGGCAGGGTTATTTTTATTGCTGCACAAAAACTTTGAAATTACATTCAAACATTTACATATAACAAGACTAAGAGGATTAGGCCATTTGACCCCTCCAGCCTGTTCCCGCATTCAATAAAATTGTGGCCCATCTAATTGCAGCCTCAGCTTCCTTTTCCTGTCTGGAATCGTTGGCTGTTTCTGTGCTGTAACTAGCGAGCAATACTTACGTTATTCCTCACAAATATATTAATGCACTTTTCAACACCCATGCAGGATGGCATTTTGAGAACAATTCAACCTGTATTCCTCTAACCTTTTAGCTAAAATTTGTCCAAATGTATCTTATCTATGCTCTTGTAAAAGTGGAAGAACATTTTTTGTGCACTCGGATTAACTGAAACTCTTGACGAAGACAGAATATTATTCAATTCTGACTCAATTTACTCACACAGTTTGAAAATATTGTTGAACAAAGCACCAATGAATGAAGTGAAAATCATTTATGAAGTAATCATGAATGTTGCATCAATTTCTGATTCAAAAGTGAATGGGGTTCAGTTAAGAAAACATTAGGAAATTACATCAACAACCTTACAGTTACATAAAAACCACCCCAAGTCACTTTACAAGCATGTGATCACTTGATAGCCCTAGGTGTGAAACAATATTCACAGTTAAGGAGTTCCAGGATTTTGATCAGTGACACCGAAGGGACGGTGATATATTGCCAAGTTAGGATGGTGTTTGACTTGGGGATGTGCAGATAGTCATGTCCCTACATATCTGTTGCCTTTCTACTTCAAGGAGGTAGAGGTTTTGGGTTTGAAAGGTGCTGCCTGTGGAGCCTCAGTGAATGAGTGCCCTTATCTAATAGATGGCACACACACTGCTACCATGTGCATCACTTGTTAAGAGAGTAAATGTTAATGAGATGCCAAATAATGAATTGTTTTATACTAGATGATGTCAAGTTTCTTGATTGTTTATAGACTGTATGAGTGTTACACACTGCAGAATTCTCAGCTTCTAATCAGTTTTTGTAATCAAAGTATTTGTATGACTGGTCCAGTTGAGATTCTGGTCAACAGTAACACCCTGGATGTTGTCCGTGGGTAAATTCAGCAATGATTACGCCACTGGATGTAAAGAAGGGATGGTTAGATTCTATTTTATTGGAGATGGTCACTGCCTGGACTTCTGTGTCATGACCATTACTTGCCACTTAATCCAAGCCTGGATGTTGTCAAGCATTGCTCCATATAAACACAGATTCTTTGTATTCTAGCTGTTTCAAATTATGTTGAACATTATGCAGTCATCAGCAAACATCCTCCCTTCTGATCTTATGATAGAGGGTAAGTCATCGATGAAACAGTTGAAAATGGTTGGGCTTAGGTCACTACCCTGAGCAATTCCTGCAGAGATACATAGAAACAAAGAAGATAGGAACAGGAGTACGGTATTTCTCAGGGCCCAATCATTTTCTTTGGTGCTTGGTAAACATTAGCAAACAAGGGGGCTGGAAAAGACAAAATATTTGAGAAGTAGATAGAATAAAAGAAACAATTGTTTCCAGAAGCTGGCAGTAGATTAAATTTGAGAACTGCAAGAATAGTTATGTAATGCTATACTGCAACCAAGTAAAAATTAGCAGAGTCTTTATATTGAAACCCCACATCGAGTCATTTTCTTGTACCTACCTGCATGTAGATTTCAGAAATTTCTTTTTGATGACCTTTTGATTTTTCTGCTCTTTTGTTTACTTTGGCAAGATTGGGCTTACAGTTTACTGTATAACTTGTTCAGCAAGTGCTTCTAGCTTTCAGTGGAAAAAGAATACATTAATGTTATATTTAAATTTTAGTAGAAGGACCAATATTTTATGATTTTTATAGATAAGTTTGTGGGGATGAATATAAAGCAATTATCAATTGGAGGCAAGTGTTCACTATGATGCTGTAAACTCACAACTTTGAAAGGTTTTTTCTTGCTTTTACATATCTGCATCAAGAATTGGAATTGTATATTTACATAAATTGTATTTTATACTCAAAATTCTTGGAAGAAATTCAATTTCACAATCTCTAAAAAAAACAAGAGTTGTGAAATGCGCCATTAAAAACAGAAGCAATTTTCACGCATGGATATTTGAAGCAACACTTTATTAAGATGAATCATTTGTCTACTGTTCGAGGTTTAAGCGGTGATTAAATCCGGAATTATCCCTTTAACTAAAATGAGTCTAAATGACAATAATTCTGTCATGCACCATTGATGATTTATTGTTCTCCTTCCATCGCACTCAGGTAAGACTCAAAACCTTATCTTTTGGTACTATGCTTCCAACTGCAAGATAAAAAGTTTTAAAACAAAAAGCTGCAAGGTGAGGTGAGCAAGGTGAGAATAAGCTTCTTTCCTCTCTAGATATGGAGCACATGCAATAGATTTCACTAAAAGCAACTTATGCATCAATTAATTCCTCCCAAAAGGAATCAATACTCTGTGTGAGCCATGAAGATAAGGAAATGTAAGATGGAAAATTTCATTGCCTCGGATTTAAATATAAATTCATCCTGATCTCTAATGTAATTAAATAGGAAAATGAAAATACTTTCAGATTTACACTGCACCTTTCATACCATCCAGGTATTGAAAAGTATTTCACAGTGGAAAAAAACATTTTTAAAACCAATATCATTGTTGTAGCCAAAAATCTTCATTACATTGATTCATACCCACAATGGGGAGACCAAATGTAAACGAGATGACCACTTTGTATAACACATATGTTGTTTGTAAACATGACTTCCAAGCTCACTCATCATTTGAATTCGTCTCCTAAGCAGACATCTCAATCCACCTCCGACAGCAACACTGCAGTCAGGCTTGGTGCAAACTCTGGGATCACCATCCTAACTTTTGACTCAGCATTTTACAGCTTTCCAGATTCAACTCTGAAGTTCAACTGCTTTAGATCATGACTTCTGTCTCCACTGTGTTCTGTATATTTTGTTCCCCTTCATTTTTGTCAGATTAGTCTTCTTCATTTTTCTCATTATCTCTTAATTTGCTTCCAGATGGCATTTATGTAGCAACTAATGTAACATCATTTGGATGTACCCTTTGTTTCTTCACTATATCTATTGCCTTTTTGGCTGTTGCACCATGAAATCCAATGTTACTTAAATCTCTTCGTGGCCTTCACCCTATCATAGTCATTCCCCATTGTTCTCCCTTTCCCATTTACACATTTCTATTTTCTGTCAGTTCTGTTGAAATATCATTGGCCTGAAACATTAACTCTATTTCTTTCTGCAGGCCTATTGAATCTCTCCAGATTTGTTTACCTCATTTCCATGATTAAATTTGGTCTATTATTTCTTCACTTACTACAACATCTTCTCTACATGAGTTTATTCATATCAATTTTCACTTACAATCCATATGACCTTCAATTTCACTCCCAACTAAATATTTCTCTAGCTTTATTTTTTAAATCCCAAGTATGTTACACATCCACTAGATAGCCCTTCTATTAAGTCCTCAAAGATTGTCAGCAGCTTAATCTATTGATTCAAGTCCATGAAAACAAATTACTTTTACAACTTCAACACATGTACTTCAAGCAGAATGACTTGATGCAAACAGCACCCTTTCACTTAGGAACATGGAACCAAAGAAACAGTTATTAAGAGATTTTGCCCAGAAATAGGTTTGAATCAATCTTTAAGGAGATGGCACATCAGAGGGATTTAGGGAGGGATAGGACAAAAGAACAAGAAGGAAATCCACAATAGAACAGTGACAGAACAGTTGAGGGAATTCTGTTGGTGAGCGAAGGTGGGGTGGAGGAAATGATTAAAATAAGGCAGGGTGTGATCACAAAAGTATTTCAACACAGAGATGACATCTTATATTGGATACGTGTAGGACTGGAAGTCAAACAAAGATAGCAAAATTACAATTGCAGATAGTCAGCATGTGTTTAATGGAAATAAATTTTACAGAAAAGGAGTATCGCAGATTGGTCAGGACAGCATTGGAATGGTTGAGTCAGAGAGTAAGAGTGAACTTCAGCAGTAGATTGACTAAGGTAGGAAGCATCCAAATGTTTGTGTGTGTGTTTTTTTTAAAAGGTGAAAGAACCTCACGCCGGCTTTTGAATATTTCATGTCCACAGCAAAGGGTTCACCAGCCATTTTCAACATAAAGGGATCACATCATTAAATTTGCAAAGTATTTGAGAACAGAAGGTAAAGTTATATTTGAAAGCAGATCACACAATATTCAAAATTTAATACTTAATATTCTCCACCTAGTCCAAACTCATAACTTAGCTGTAACCCATCTTCAAGATCTTATTGCTGTAAATAGAGACACCATGTGGCCTTAAAAGACTAGGATGTATACTTCCTCACCTTATATTGTGAGATATCGTGTATCTGTTCTGAGAACCAGTGTTTCTCAAGGTTGAATCAGCTCCTTGCAATATGTGTTAGCTTTTGCTAAACTTTTGAGCATGACTAAATACAAACATATATCAATATTAAAAAAAAGGTTAAATTTATACAACACCTATCAGGGTATGACAAAAGGTTTTATAATCAATGAATTGCTTTCAAAATGTTGTCACTGTTTTAGTAGGACAATAAACACAGTGCACAGGCAAAATCTGATTTGGTCCTTTGAGCTGGTCACTGTTTTTCTACTTTTTACTAATTCACAATCTTGCCAGGTCAGCATTTCCTGCCCATCCTTACTTGCTCTGGACAATGTGCTGGGGAGTTCTGTTCTTGAATACATTTGAGCAGCTTGCTCAGCCACTCAAGTGGTAGGTAAGACTTAACTATAATGCTGCGGGTCTAATGTCAAATACATACCAAACTGGGTAACTATTCCTTAAAGGAACATTTGATTCATTATGGCAATCTGGCAGATTCATCGTAACCATTACTGAAACTAGATTTTGTTTCATTAACAGATACATATTAACAGTTAATATATTTAGGTAACACAAGGATTTGACACAAAACTCTAGTCCACTAAACAGGCCCATGGAATGCTAGTCAAATAAATGATGACTATGCTACCATTGCGTACAGTCTATCGTTTACTCTTCATCAACATGCTTTGGTTTTACACATTAAGATATTCAATTTTTTAAGAAGTTGAAACATAATTTTAAAATAATTAATCAGTTATTCACAATATTGCATAGAGTCATACAACATAGAAACAGACCCTTGAATCTAACAAGTTCATGCTGATCATAAGCCCAAACTAAACTCGTCCTACCTGCCTGCTCCTGGCCCATATCCCTCCAAACCTTTCCAATTCGTGTATCTGTCCAAATGTCTTTTAAACGTTGTATTTGTTCTCTCATCCAGCACTTCCTTAGGAAATTCATTCCACACTTGAACTACCCTCTGTGTAAAAAAAATTGCCTCATGTCTTTCTAAAATCTCTCATCTCATTTAAAAATATGGCCCCAACTCTTGAAATCTCCCATTCCAGGGAAAGGACAACCACTATTAACTCTATTTCTTATTATTTTCTGAAGCGCTATCAATTGCTTCAGTATTCATGCTCACTTTTGTTCAAATGTTTGAAATACAAGAATCGGTGCTGGGCCCTCTACTTTTTGTCATTTACATAAATGATTTGGATGCGATCATAAGAGGTACAGTTAGTAAGTTTGCAGATGACACCAAAATTGGAGGTGTAGTGGACAGCGAAGAGGGTTACCTCAGATTACAACAGAATCTGGACCAGATGGGCCAATGGGCTGAGAAGTGGCAGATGGAGTTCAATTCGGATAAATGTGAGGTGCTGCATTTTGGGAAAGCAAATCTTAGCAGGACTTATACACTTAATGGTAAGGTCCTAGGGAGTGTTGCTGAACAAAGAGACCTTGGGGTGCAGGTTCATAGTTCCTTGAAAGTGGAGTTGCAGGTAGATAGGATAGTGAAGGCGGCGTTTGGTATGCTTTCCTTTATTGGTCAGAGTACTGAGTACAGGATTGGGAAGTCATATTGTGGCTGCACAGGAAGTTGGTTAGGCCACTGTTGGAATATTGCGTGCAATTCTGGTCTCCTTCCTATCGGAAAGACGTTGTGAAACTTGAAAGGGTTCAGAAAAGATTTACAAGGATGTTGCCAGGGTTGGAGGATCTGAGCTACAGGGAGAAGCTGAACAGGCTGGGGCTGTTTTCCCTGGAGCATTGGAGGCTGAGGGGTGACCTTATAGAGGTTTACAAAATTATGAGGGGCATGAATAGGATAAATAGACAAAGTCTTTTCCCTGGGGTTTTGGAGTCCAGAACTAGAGGGCATAGGTTTAGGGTGAGAGGGGAAAGATATAAAAGACACCTAAGGGGCAACTTTTTCACGCAGAGAGTGGTACAGGTATGGAATGAGCTGCCAGAGGATGTGGTTGAGGCTGGTACAATTGCAACATTAAGAGGTATTTGGATGGGTATATGAATAGGAAGGATTTGGAGGGATATGGGCCGGGTGCTGGCAGGTGGGACTAGATTGGGTTGGGATATCTGGTCGGCATGGACAGGTTGGACCGAAAGTTCTGTTTCCATGCTTTACATCTCTATGACAAGAGAGTACTCTAGCTTTAGAAGAAAACAAAAAGGACATTCTATGCACTGGTACTACATGGGAAATAGGCAGGAGCTTCACCAAAGAGTTTTGGCTTTTACACTGTTAGCAGTTTTGGAAAGGTTGAAATCACCTCTTTATCCCCCACCATGAGGCCTTTTGGTCATCTAGCTCCAGGACACAGCCTAGTGCATTTTGGAGGGGTTAGCAGAACCGTTGTTGACTGTCGATGTCTTCAATGCTCACTCTTATCTGTGATCGCTCAGACTGTGGGGCCTTGACAATCACTCTAATCTTGATCTCTGATTTCATCTCAGGTCTCTACAAGCAATTCATGCAGGATTTCTAACGTTGTAGCTCATATGCACCTCTTCAGGAATAACACAAGACCAAAAGTAGACCATCGAATTGAGATTGCTCCATCCTGTAATTGGATTATGGCTGATCAGTTACCTTAATGCCACTTCTGCACTATTTCCACATTCCTTGTTGTCATTAGCCTCCACAAATCTGGGCAAAATTCCAAAGAATCCCACATTCTGAGAGATGAAATTCCTCCTCATCTCTGTATTAAGTCTCAATTCCTAATGGGAGAGGCTCTTGTCCTGTCTGATCATCAAAGGTTGACTAAGGCTGGTTATATTTTGTAATCTAACTTCAGCAATATCAAATGCTGTGATCGAAAGATGTCCCAGATGAAATAAAAACTTTTTTCTTTTCGTAATCCACCGGGCTGAAAATTCCAAATTTTCCTCACCCATGTTGACAAGCCAGCTTAATCCATCCACCCACACTTTGAACAGAACTATTCCTTTTGAGAATTTTTCCCAAATATTAACATTGGCTTAAGCCATTTTTTGCTCGACATACATCACAACACAAATGAATTTGTGGCCAGTTTCCTTCATCAACACTTTCTTTCTAAGTTTGCTCACCAGTTGAATGGCTGGCATATCAGAATTCTCAAGGGAGTCTCATCCATATTCAGAATCCAGTCCAATTCATATCCATTCTTTTTAAATGGTTTGATTATATCCTGATGAAATGTGATAGGCCAGTCTGCAAGTTTTACTGGAAGATGCTGTGAACTTTTGATCTTCTGTTGTAGTATAAAATTGCTTCTCTTCATAAATTCGATAAACTACCCAGAACTGGCTTTGAAATCTGATTTGCCTAATTGTCTTGCCTGTTTCAGGAGAAGTTTCAGATATTTCCTTAAGAAAGTTCATTCTGGCAATTTTCATTTATGTATTTTGCAATTTCATGTTCCGACTATAGCCACTTGCTAGATTATCCTGTGCAGATTTATTCTTAGATGTCTGAAGTTGTGTCGAGTTCCCTCCAATTTCTAACATTCTTATCACATATTTTGAATTCTCTAGTTATGATTTTCAGTTTGAACTGGGCTATATATCTATCATTTCTTCTTAACCCCATGTTTTCATATTGGAGCGCAGGATCACAGGGAACACTATGTACCAATGAAGTTTATGGATGTATTGGTTTGCTCAGTCACAAGGAACTAACAGCCACCTTCAATGGTGTGCTATTCTACAATTTCATCAAGCAGAATTGCATCAGGTTGAGTCTGACTTCATCAGTGAGCAGGTGCGAAATACAAAGGCGAAAGTGAGTCCTGCAGATGTTGGAGATTAGAGTAAAGAGTGTGGTACTGGAAAAGGACAGCAGGTCAGGCAGCATCCAAGAGGCTGGAAAACTGATGTTTCGGGCAAAAGCCCTTCATCAGAATACAAAGGGTTTGGATCGTTTTAATTAAAAGTCAGATGTCAGCTTATATACAAGGCTATGAAAAATGATTCTTTTGTAGATTGACTTTCACACAGGAGCCACCATTACCAGAATATGTACAATTTTTATCAGTAAAATATTCATGAATTCTCACCCTTGAGTAATTATTTTACAGTTACCCACCGCATAATAGCAAGAACCCAATTCAGTCCTTCAACTTTTTTAAGATTTGGGACTCTTGAAAGAAAATCAATGTGGGACACAAGTACATTCTGTAGCAGAATGCAGAACAAAGGATCTGGTTTTAATGTGGATTGACTGTCCAAGCTGCAGATCTTCAGCTGTTATGCGAAGAATAACAGCAAGTTGACCTTGTACACTGAAGTATCTTACATCGATCAATCTAAATTCTTGCAGAGACTTTTCAAGGTGGTTAAATTTTTCTGAACAGATGTCATTACCACACTTGACTACCAGGTAAATGAAAACGCTTACCCAATTTAAACAAATAAAACAAATTGCCATCTGTTAGGAAGCTGAATGCTGCAGGTTTCTCCATAGCTGAGAATATCACACAACTTGGCCAATAATTAATTAAATTACTTAAAAACAGAAAAGCTTGAATATTAATCTAAGCTGACATTCTAACTGCAGAATTTCAGATTTGGGAACCTAGTTGTCTCTTATAGGGTCATCAAGAAGCTTCAATGCATAAGACATCAAAAACACAACACCAGCAAGACATCTAATTTAACAATCACACCTTATAAATCTGAACTAATGTGTATAACTAATTGACCACTTTTCCTCTCCCAATTTATCTTCCTGTCAATTAAAAGCTGAATCATCAATATCTACCAAGACAACCAAGTATTTCACTCCATGGTCATTTGTCACAAGCAAATGCTCGGTGTACAAAATTAATATTCATTACCAGAAAGTCAATGTTATTTTCCAAATTTAAGACTTTGCCCCTAGAGATTAGTTCTATCTTTCTGACAGGATATGCTACTCAAAATACATGGGGGAAAAAATCTAGTGAAAATGCTGATCAAAAGAAAGAAAAATACACATGAACTTATAAACAAAATGTGAAAAGAACATACTAAAATTAGTTATAAGTAGTTGTATTTGCATCTTGCTTGTATTCCAGATTTTTGCTCTAGCATTTTTTAAGGCATCAGTAGAAAGCATTTTGCAATCAAACATTGAGCAATCAAGATTTATTTGACTACTCAACACATACCAATGAAGATGCATCAAACTGTTGACCTAAAGAATAACCAAAATTATACAGGTGAATACTTGAAGAATCTTGGTGAGTTGAAGAAACAAATAACGTTCAACTGAATATTGCAATTAACAATAGGATCCCTCAGAGAACAATTAATCCATCATTATTTTAAAATCTGAAGGACACAAGATATCAATAATACAATGTAAACAAATATTAGAATTTAGACTACAATCTGTCATCAGGAATCAAATAAACACAAGTTACAGACTGGCACTCCAAACTGTCTCATAATAAATCAGACTTACTGGATGATAAATATTGAAAAATCTCTTGCAGGTTGGTAATTGGTAGCTTTCATCAATCTTCTCCAGCCCACGCATCGTGAGAAACATACCAATAGGAGAACCCAAGGCAAAGAAGTTATCTGGTTTGAAGTCTAGTGCTGGATAAACCACAGACACCTGAGAAATTAATGTAGTACATAATGTAAATGAAATTAAAAATGCATGAGTCCAGCAATAGGAAAACTGCTCCGTAATGCATACACGTGATATGCAAGATTAAAAAATTACATATAATACCACAGCATGAAATTTGAACAGTAATATCAGCAGCAATGCAAGATTTGGTCTTATTATTGTTGGTATTGTTGGTAACAAACAGTTTCAATCTTTAAAAGTCACTGACAACATTATTTTCCACTTCTGATAACACTAAATTTACGACCCACACGGTCTATGCTGATATTTATGCCCCAAGAGATGTCAAAGCCTATTTGAATATCCTTCTATTCCCTTCTCTATTAATGTATTGAAGGTATTCATTTGAACTATGTTTTGTAGTAGCAAGCTTCAGATTCTCAACACTAAGAAACAGCCAATGAAAATCACAACACAAGAGAGGCTATTCAGCCCATTATGACCACTTGAAGAGGTTTTCAGCCTGCTGCATTTACCTGCCTTTTACACATATCCAAACAATTTTGCTCTCTTCAGATGATTAGCAAATTCCCTTTATAAAACCATGTTTAAACTTATCGCTACAATATTCTCAGATAATGAATTCCAGATTTTCCTCACTCATTATATATAAAGGTTTTTCCTCATCAGCACTCAGTAAATCAGCTTCTTCTGGTTCTTAACTCTGTTCCTTGTGGTAGGAGTCACCTCATCTACTCTTCATGATTCTAACATTTGTTTGCCCCTCCCTCCTCTTTCTACCAAAATGTATAACTTTCTCACTTCTCATGAACTGAACCTTTCAATCAGTAGTTTATCCTGTCTAGGTGTTGTGATTTTTCATTCTAGAATAAACTCTAGAGAATTTTCTATTCTTTCACAGGAATGGGGGCACAGCTGGCTTGCCAGCATTTGTGACCCATCGCTAATTACTCTGGAGATTGTACTACTGCAGTACATATGATGCAAAGTATTCACAGTGCCATCAGGGAGGGATTTTGACTCAGTGACAACAACGGAATGGTGATATCATTTTAAGTCAGGATGGTGTGTAGCTTGGAGAGGATCTTGGTTGTGATGATGTTCCAATGTATCTTTGAACTTTGTCCTTCTTGACGGCAGAAGTTGGATATTTGGAAGGTGCAGTCAAAGGAAGCTGAGAGTACTGGAGTGCATCGTGCAGTTGGTATACATTTCAGCCATTGTATGTCAGTCAAAGATGAGGTGCCACTCAGGATGTTCTATCTTGGAGCTTCTTGAGGATGGTTAGATATGTACGCATCCAGGCAAGTGGAGTGCAAGTCCATCAGCTTATGACAAGTGCCTTGCAGATAGTGGATGGGCTTGGGAAATCAAATGGCGAGTTATTCACTACATAAATCCAAGCCTCTGGCCTGCACTTATACCTATAGTATTTATATAGCCGGTTCTATTCAATTTCTTAGAGAGTAAATAATAAATTAAATTTCAAAATTGTTAAATGTGAAGTGCACGTTTTGGTGAGAGAAATAAAAATATCATATATGCTTTGTGAAATAAGTCTGAACTGGGTAGAGGAATGATTGAATCAAGAGATTTAGATTTACATATCATTAAAAGCAGGAAGGTACGTTAACATTATGAAGAGGACTTAGAAACATTAGTGAAAGTACCAGCTCAGCAATAATAAATTATGCAACAGATTGCAGACGTCTGGGACTCTTCTCTTGGGTAAAGCAAAGGTTGAGCAATGATCCAAGAGATGTCTTTTAATATTACAAAAAAAAAATGGTTTTAGTAGTGTTGACATAGAAGGTGGTTTCACTTGTGGAAGGAAATCATGTTATGTGTCCTAAAACTAATAGATCCAATAAGAAATTCAAGAGTAACTTCTTTACCAGTTGCTAGAATTTGTTGTACCATATACAAAAGCACTTTCAGTTAAGGCTTAACGTGTGCCAACCTAACTCAAAACAATTAGGAGAAAGTGAGGACTGCAGATGCTGGAGATCAGAGCTGAAAAATGTGTTGCTGGAAAAGGGCTTTTCCAGCAACACATTTTTCAGCTCTTTAATTCAAAACAATTCCTACTCCCAGACAATTACACAATCTCTCACTTGAAGAATGTACTCAGCATGCATTTTTTAAAAATACGTCCAAACTCAAGGTTTAAAGTGGCACTTACCTGGCCAGCACCTGCTTCAAAATGGTCGTAATGTACAGTGACAGATGAAATAGTAGTCCCAGTGTACGACAGCATCTTCTTCAAACCCAGCTGTTTTCCTGCTGTTAATGAGTTCATTTGATCAGTTCCATCTTTAGATTTTTGCATTTCTTCTTGCTGAGCTTTCTTCAGAGCTTCCAAAACTGTCTTCCTCTCTTTTGCAGCTTTCTTCTTTGTCTGTCATATGGAAAAAATAAAACCATCCCATTTCATGATGTGGCAATGCTTATGTTGGACAAAGGTAAAAAAATCACACCAGTTTAGAGTCCAATAGGTTTATTCGGAAATGCTAGCTTTCAGCGCTGCTCCTTCATCAGGTAGCTGTGGAGCAGGACCATAAGACACAGAATTCTGTGCCTTATGATCCTGCTCCACAGCTACCTGATGAAGGAGCAGTGCACCGAAAACTAGTACTTCCACATAAACCTGTCGGACTATAACCTGGCACTGAGATTTTTAACTTTATCCAATTTTATGTCATGCATTTCAAAAAAGTCAATATTTTAATAATGACTTTGATCATCCACAATTTTACTACCACATGAGAAAAGTTCATAACTTGAAACAGGTTCATCAATAGAGGAAAGCTCTTAAACAAAAACATTAAAAATCTTCATGAAAGACTGGTGAAAACACATTCTATCCTATAAAAATGTAGCTGGTCGTTTTGTTTGGGAATGGTTGTAGGGAGCTTTCCACATGCTTACCACCCTCTGGGTATAACAAGATTTTCTTCAAATGCCGTCAACCTCTTGCCTTTCACCTCAAAATTACATTCCCTTTTTATCAATGCTTCAACAGGGGGAAGAACTGCTTTCTACCCACCCTGTTCACATCCCTCTTAATCTTATATGCCTCCATCAGGTCGAACCTTCAACCTTCTCTGCTCCAAAGAAACCAACCCAAGTTTATTCAGTCTTTCTTCCGAGCTAAATTCTCAATCCCAGACAACATCGTCCCTTTAGTGCAGTGACCAGAACTGTATACAGTACTCAGTTGTGGCCTAACATAAAGAATATAGCATAACCATTTTCTGGTAAGATTAGCATGATATCATCTGGGGGAATGGGGTATGGGGAGCTATTAGCATCAGTAAAATTATATTCAACTACAATTACCTTCTGGCTGGGAGATTAACCCCAGTTCAGTTTACAAAATTATGAGAGGCATGGAAAGGGTAAATAGGCAAAGTCTTTTTCCTGGGGTGGGTGAGTCCAGAACTAGATGGCACAGGTTTAGAGTGAGAGGGGAAAGATATAAAAGAGACCTAAGGGGCAACCTTTTCATGCAGAGGTACGTGTATGGAATGAGCTGCCAGAGGAAGTGGCGGATGCTGGTACAACTGCAACATTTAAAAGGCATTTGGATGGGTATATGTATAGGAAGGGTTTGGAGGGATATGGGCCGGGTTACGGCAGGTGGGAGTAGATTGGGTTGGGATATCCGGTTGGACCAAAGGGTCTGTTTCCATGCTGTACATCTCTATGACTCTAAAAGTGAAAATTGCAGAAGGGCAGCACTAAGGCAGAACTAAACGTGAGGTGGAACTACAACATTTCAGCAATAGTACTAAAGACTTGTGTTCCATAGGTAGCTGTGCCCTAGTCAAGCTCATGCAGCACAATTGCAACAGTAGCATATACCAAGAAATGTGGAAAATTGCCCAAGTTATGTCCTGTCCACAAATAGCCAAATCAATTCAACCCAGCTAATTACTACTCGAATAGCCTACTTTCGATCATCAGCAATATGATGGAAGGGGTCAGAAATAGTGTATTCCAATGGTGCTTACACAATAATAACCTGCTCTCTGAATCTTAGTTTTGGTCCAATTTTCAATTACCCATAAACCTACGAGCCTTTAGTTCCAATTTACTGTTGCCATGGCAACTACATACCAGAGTTGACTTTCCAACCAATTAGTTCCCTTTTGTCGTATACTATTTATTGTGATAAATACAAGAATTCCAAATTTCTAATTGTCCTGATGAGTGCAAGATGAAATACCTTGCTTTTCAATAATATCTCATTGACTTTGATGAAAATTTAAGTTATTTTTAGAGCAAAATGTCAGTCTTACATGAGTTGAATGCACATAACCATTTGCTTGAAAAATTATTCTTGCATAATTTATTTGTATTTATATGGACCAGTAATTTGCATTGCAACAAAATTAATAGACTAGTTTAAAATCTGCATTCGTTCAAAACTGACCAGTATTTCAATTTCAAATAATTGCCTCGACAGAAAACAAAAGTCAATGCATAGGTTAGTCTTATCCCAACAGTCCTTTTTCTGACAATGACTTTAAATGTAAAATTGATTATACAGCATAGAAATATTGTACCAACAGCTGTAGAAATAACGATACTCAATGGAAAAACAGTTATGGGGAAGGAACAGAGCACTGACATTAATTGGATAGCTTTGCTAAAGATCTGGAACAGGCATGCTGGAAGAAAATGGCCTCCTCTGCTGTATGGGTCTAGATTTTTCCCAAATAGACTAGAGACCTCTTTGGTACCAGATGACTTTTCAAATGCATACCAATTTGTTGGAATAACATCACTAGGAATTAGGAGTGCGTCAAAACAAAGTTAGCAAAATCAAAATTGCAAAGAATGATGTATGGCTTTAAGTATGAAGGCCTGATGTGAAATACAATCATCTGTACCTTATAATTTCATTGTACACACAATATTTATAGCTATTTTTAATCAACCTGCCCAGATATGTTATAATATACTTCGAGCAGAGGTGGGATTTGAACACTACCTCCTGGCTCAAAGTAAGGCACATTACCAGTCCACCATAATAGTCTCTACAATACCTATCTGCTGTTTAAAAACTGGAATTTCAAGACAGAGGAAACTGTTCTTTATAGCAAAAGTATTATTAACTGTTTTAAAATGAAAGTTGGCAGGTGATGTAATATTTAAATAAAACGATAACAGCAAATCAGCATTATATTTCTATACAACATGTAGTCACAATCCTTTGCAAAGCCAAAATCATCTGATAACTAAGATGGCCTAATTAAGTTACCATATTCAAGTCTCTCATAACTTGACAAAAAAAAACAGTGCAAAATTACGCATTATTACTACATAGTATTCACTCCTCCTCATACTGCCAGTCAAGATATCATAGTCAGATATAGCAATGGGCACGTGTAGTAGTTTTCAGGAATAACAATACCTGTGCATTTACTCTCTCTTTTACAAAATTAGCGATTTTCTTTCTTGGTCCAAGAGGGATCCCCATTTCCTTTAAGTCATCAACAGTACACATGAGCTAAAATCGAGCAAAGGGAAAATACATCAAACTCTAATGTTAATGAAAGAAAGACATTCAAGATAAACATTTTTTCTCTAAAAGCTTATTTAAAGACTGCAATTGCATTTATATGAGCTAAAAATGTATTTTTCCCAGAGAAGAAATGTAAAATGCAACAATGAAGACAGATTTTGTAAAGCTAAACACATTCTTGCAGATAATATATTCAGTGAAAATAGGAAAGAGCTCTTTGAACAGCACAGTGCAAGTAGTTCACTCTTAACACGTTAAGTAATAGTTTCCGCTATCACAGTGGTCAAGTTATTTAAAACACCATAGAGTTTTTAAAAAAAACAATTTTAACCATACAAACAAAATTCTGAACAAAAAACGGAGTAGAAGCTCAATTTAATATTTCTGGGTGGACCTTTTGATGTTAAGCATTTTGAATTGAAGAAATATCCTTACCAATGATTCCATGTCTATTTCTTCTTTTTCCAATGTGCTGAGGTACTCAGAAAGACCAACTGATTCCAATGCTTCTGGTAGTGTCAGGACATCCTCCTCTGGTTCATCTTTCAGTTCATCAGAAACCTCAGGATCCTGGCTATCCTGGTTCTCCTGGTAAATAATATAAATATATTCTTGAGTTAGATTTCAGCTAAAACTAATCAAAGCTAACACAACCAGGAAAAGCTTTCTCTCTCTCAAGCATGAGTAAAACGCATGCACAGGGGAAGAAATTAATTTTGCAATTTTGATAACTTTTTGTTTTTTATTTTCAGGATCCAGTAACATGATTCCTATTATAATGTTGATTTCTGAAAAAGGAGAAAAGTTCCATTCAGAGATCTGCAACATCAGATAGTTTTCAGAAAAACATCAGCCATTTAAACTGGAAAATAGAAAAAAAATTGCTTCCTTAAACATATATGATTATAAAAATATATTATGTACTACGACGTGGGGTATACCCCTCTGCTAATTTAAACCAGCAAAACAGAAAAGATTCACCCCGCACTGCAATCAGTTACAAATCAAAAGGCAAAGAACTATCCCAAAAGTCGCTACTTAAAGTAAAAAATTAACAACTTTATTCTTTAAGTCTAACAGAGGATATTAGCTAACAATTAGTCTCAACTCCTTTCTCTTAAACTTATCTTTTGCCTTCCACTCTATAATACTTGTCTGATAAAAAAATCCTGATTACGATTTACAAAGAAAAATCACATTTCAAAACCAGTCAGCTTTGCCGAATCTCCTTTGTAGGTTCTCTCCAGGTCAGTTTCTATGTTCTGGTGTGCAAACTTCTTCCACAGACAGGTATCTCTCAAAGAGCTCTTAAACTAGCAGCCTACATCTGTCAGCCTTTTGGCAGTTCTCTCTCAACTGTCCAGATTTATATCCCAAAACATCAGATTGTTTCATTGGTTTTAATATTCTCAAAATATTGATTGGAGTTTGGTATCTTGGGGCATAATTTAAACTGATTGACCGAATTTGAATTTGTTTTTGTCTCATGGCAACTCAGTTGCTCTATTTGTGTCAAACAAATGTTACATTGTTGGAGAAATTGAGGACTGCAGATGCTGGAGATCAGAACTGAAAATGTGTTGCTGGAAAAGCGCAGCAGGTCAGGCAGCATCCAAGGAGCAGGAGAATTGACATTTCGGGCATAAGCCCTTCTTCAGGAATGAGGAAAGTGTGCCAAGCAGGCTAAGATAAAAGGTAGGGAGGAGGGACTTGGGGGAGGGGCGTTGGAAATGCGATAGGTGGAAGGAGGTTAAGGTGAGGGTGATAAGGTGAGGTTGATAGGCCAGAGTTGGGGTGGGGGCGGAGAGGTCAGGAAGAAGATTGGAGGTTAGGAAGGTGGTGCTGAGTTCGAGGGTTGGGACTGTGACAAGGTGGGGGGAGGGGAAATGAGGAAACTGGAGAAATCTGAGTTCATCCCTTGTGGTTGGAGGGTTCTTAGGCGGAAGATGAGGCGCTCTTCCTCCAGCTGTCATGTTGCTATTGTCTGGCGATGGAGGAGTCCAAGGACCTGCATGTCCTTGGTGGAGTGGGAGGGGGGAATTGAAGTATTGAGCCACGGGGTGGTTGGGTTGGTTGGTCCGGTGTCCCAGAGGTGTTCTCTGAAACGTTCCGCAAGTAGGCGGCCTGTCTCCCCAATATAGAGGAGGCCACATCGGGTGCAGCGGATGTAGTAAATGATGTGTGTGGAGGTGCAGGTGAATTTGTGGTGGATATGGAAGGATCCCTTGAGGCCTTGGAGGGAAGTAAAGGGAGAGGTGTGGGCGCAAGTTTTGTATTTCTTGCGGTTGCAGGGGAAGGTGCCGGAGCTGGGAAAATTGGTTAAACAACTAAGATTCTTTAAGTAGTGGAAGAAATGCAACAACATCAGGTGCCCAAAGGAGGAGACGCTATGTATACAATAGAGGAAAGAGTCTCTAGCTTTGGTTTAATATTGAGCCACATTGTCACTCTGATTTAAATATTGCAAGTGATGAAGTGGAGACACTTTGGTAAGGGGTCGAATGTCACATACGTGGAGGGATATAACAGAGTTCATGTTTCAAACTGATAGCCTATTATCAAAACTGATGAATGATCTGAAATGCCGATTCCAATTGTTGCTCACAGATGCTCCCAGACTTGAGTATTTCCTGAATTGTGTTCCTAATTTCAGATTTCCAGTAACTGCCCTATTTTGCTTTTGTAATCATGAATGTTAAACCTTTCTTAAGAAGGGAACAGACATTTGACTGTGAGATGCAGAGAAGCACAATGATTGTTAATCTACTCTAGGAGCAGGGAAGAGAAATGTGATAGGAAGGAGACCTTTATTGTAAATGTTACCTGGAATAATAAATTTCAAAATGACTATTGGTTGAAGTTTTTTTAATGCTTAAAATTTAAAGAACTAGTGAAATGATAGATCTTCAAACAACACAAATGTAGACTGTGACATTTATAAATATCAACCAAGTCTCCAGATTAAGTAAATGGCATGGATTAGCATATGGACTTTACAGTTGGTTTATGGAGGATGTTAAACATGGTGAGGAGTTTCCATGAATGTTAACTAATCCAAAATAATGGATCAAAACAAACCTAGCAGACACAGAATTTACAAATTAAACACATTTAAAGATTTGCTCTAAAAATTAAATGACTATTTGATTATTTGAAAGGTATGGATAGAAATGTTTTATTGCCTATTCATTGTTTTTAAAGTCTAAAATGTTCAACTGTCAGCTATATATGGAATATAAATTTTGGGTTCCAAAACCTGGATTTAAATTATTACCTCTTGAATTTAACTATAGTTTATTCACTGGTAACTGTTGCTTTATGACAAAATGTCATAATATATTCTCCAATTTACAAAGTTTTCTAATAATGGATTTATTTTTAAACAGCAAAGCCTACATTTTCTTCATAAAAAGGTTTTATACTTTACACCTCTTGGATTTCAAATTCAACCATTCTATTTAACAACTAGACTGTGCCTTGTGGGAAATCAAGGACAACTCAAATGTCCCTGACAACTACATTTGCAGGACGTGCGTCCACTTGCAGCTCCTGTCAGACCACCTGGATCAGCTCGAGTGGCAGCTGGACACAAAGCAGGTTAAAAAGATTTATAGGTGGGATACAGAAAACAGCAGAGAAGATGGAGCAGCATTACTGATTACAACCAGAATCAGTTCTATAGTGAGGGAGAGCACAATGAGAGGAAAGCACCCAGTGGAGAGTTACAGGTAGAACTGAGGAACTATAAAAAGAACTAAACCACAATAGGGTCTCATCTGTAGACCACCTGCTGGCACCTTCGAAGCGTTAGATTGTATAAATGCTTAAATTAGGTAACAATGCAGCAAAGGCAGAGCAGTATTAATGAGTGACTTTAATCTTAATATTAACTGGGAGAGACAGATAAGCACCTGCCAGAAAGGCTATGAATTTCTAAAATATGTCCAGGATAGTTTCTTATGGCAATATGTCTTGGATGGCAAAAGCAGGACAAACAATCTACTCATGAGGAATGAGCCTGATCTAATTACTGACCTAGGTGTTTGCAAGTATTTGTCAAATAGTGATCATAACATGATCCAGTCTCACTATACACTTGTAAGAGATAAGCAAAGATCAGATACTAGAATTTTGGATTTAAGGCAGGCAGATTTTAATGGTATAAGGCAGATACTGTCCACAGTAAACTGGGAAGATCTTTTAATAGATAAAACAACCAATCAACAGTTGAGGTTGCCTAATGTAGGATTTGATGCTCTTCAGAAGTAGTTTGTACCCAGAAAGAGGAAAAGCTCCACCTCACAAAACAGAACAGCCATGGACGCAGTAAGGGACAACATAAAATTAAAAGAAAGAGCTTATAAAAGTGTAAAGATCCCACAAATTGAGACAAACACAAACACGAACAAAGGGCCACAAAGCAGCTAATAACAACACCTAAATAAGTGTACGAAAGAAACCTTGCAAGAAACATAAAATACACCAAGAGGAGATTTTTATAGTTGTATAAAGGGAAAATGGCAGGTTAAGAATACTATTGGCCCATTGAAGGCTGAGGGTGGGAACACTGTCAATGTCCAAGATAAAATGGCAGACAAGCTAAACAATTATTTTGCTTCAGTATTTATAGCAGAAAAGTAAGATAGTTTGCTGGAAGTCCTCCAGAAATTTACAGAGAATCAGGGACAGGGTCTAAATAAATCTTGATCAAGTAAATCATCAAAATGGGGATATTAATTGAACTTAAGAGTGACAAATCTCCAGGACCTGATGGTTTTGATCCAGGGATGAAAGGCAATAGGACAGCATATTGCCAATGCTCTGACCATAATCGTTCAGAGTTCTTGATTCAGGAGTTGTATCGCTGGATTAGAAATTTGCCCATGTCACTCCGCACTTTAAGAAGCATGACAGAAGGAAACCATGGAATCACAGACAAGTTAGTCTAACATCTGTGGTGGAGAAATTGTTGCAGTCTGTAATCAAGGACAAGGTTACTGATCACCTTGAAAAATTTGAGTTAATCAGGGAGAGTCATCATGGATTCATGAAGGGTACATCATGCCCGAAAAACTTCCATTTTTTGAAGAGATGACAAAAATACTAAAGTCACTGGATGTTGTTTATATGGTCCTCCAGAAGGCTTTTGATAAAGTTCCAAATAAGAAACTGTTATTTGGTGGAATCCAATGAAATGGCGTGCAAGTTATTGACATGGATAGGAAATTGGTTGGGTGGCAGGAAACAGAGTTGGAATAATAGGCAAGTACTCAAATTGGCAGGACATGACGAGTTATACCCCACGGGAATGTGCACTGGGTCTTAATTATTCACAATATTGATAACTAGTATAAGGGCATAAAAGAATCAAATATCCAATTTTGCTTCCAACACAACATTGAGCAGCATTGTAGGCATTGTAGATGACAACACAAGGTTCAAGTCCTGTCTGCTACAGAGACGTGCAATGCCTTCGCTGAATAGGTTGATCAGAAAATTACTGAAATTTCAACAGGATATTGATAGATTAGGTGAATGGCCAAAATTGTGGCAGGTGAATTTTAATATAAGCAAGTATGAGGTTATCCATTTTGGACCAAGAAAGGATAGAGCTGGTATGATTTAGAATGCACAAAGAGGATGTCCAATGACATTTGGAGGGTTCAGGTGCACAGCTCTTTATAATGCCACAAATAGGTGCAGAAAATAGTTAAGGTGCCCCATGGAATGCTGGCCATCATATCTAAAGGGCTGGAGTATAGGGATCGAGGCAGTGTCCCAGAAGTAAGCTGTGGCCAGAGGGACCAAGTCCAGAAGCGAGTCACATCTGGAGGAGCAGCAGAGCAAGTGCCGGTGAAGTCCCAGAAGCAAGTCATGGCTGGAGGAGCAGCAGAGTGAGTGAAGGCCAAGTCCTGGAAGAGAGTTATGGCTGGAGGAGCAGAAGAGTGAGTGAAGGCCAAGTCCTGAAGATGACTCGCAGCCAGAGTCTGGAGCAGGAGCAGAGCAAGGCTGGGTCAGCCGGGGGAATGAATCCTGGAGATGAGTTCGGGACAGAGGTCAGTGCATGGACTCATGTTCTGAAGTTTGGCAGGCATGGACTCAGTGAAAAGGACTATAACTTGAGTACTTTACAGACACTTTTTATTATCATTCCGGACTTTTTAAACTGTGTTCCCATAGTAGTCTATTTTTTCTACTATTTCAATTCTGTGACAGAGTACCTACCCAGGTACCCTGTACCTAAGATGGCACTGAGAGGTGAGATTATAAACTTTTCACTGCACCCATTTGGTGCACATGACAATAAAGGCTATTCTATTAGGTGCAGAAATAATGCTATTTCGACTATTATGAGCAGATCTGGGCACTACACCTTCAGAACAGTCCTTTGGCCTTTGAGGGAGGTCAAAGCAAGTTTACAAAGATGACACCTGGACTTCAGGGGTTAAGTTATGAGGAAAGATTATACAAATTAGGGATTTTTCTCTAGAATTTACAAGGTTTACTGGTGAATTAAGTGATTTAGATAAAGGTAAAATATTTCAACCAGTTGAAGGTTTGAGAACCAGGGGGTGCATAGTCTAGGAGTTAGAGTGAGGCCATTCAAGAGAGATATTAGAAAGCACTTTTACATGCAAACAGTAGTATAGGTTTGGAACCATCTTCTTGAAATGGCAGTCAATACTAATTCAACTATTAAATTTAAATCTGAGATAGACAAATTTTTATTAAGGATATCATGGAAATGGGCCCAACACTGGTATATATAGTTAGGCCATAGATCCGCCATGATCTTACGGAATGACCAGGCTTGAGTAACTGAATGCAGAGGCCTCACCTTCATCCCCCTACGCTCCTGGTTCAATGAGTTCGACACGCAGCTAGACATCGAGCATTTCTTCCGCCACCTTCGCTTCCGCGCCTATTTCTTCAACAAGGACGCTACATTGATGATTGTATTGGCGCTACCTCGTGCTCCCACGAGGAGGTTGAACAGTTCATCCACTTTACTAATACTTTCCACCCCGACCTCAAATTTACCTGGACCGTCTCAGACTTCTCCCTCCCCTTCTTAGACCTCTCCATTTCTATCTCGGGCAACCGACTCAACACAGACATTTACTACAAACCGACCGACTCCCACAGCTACCTAGAATACACCTCCTCCCACCCTGCCCCCCTGTAAAAACGCCATCCCATATTCCCAATTCCTCCGCATCTGCTCCCAGGAGGACCAATTCCAATACCGAACAACTCAAATGGCCTCCTTCTTCAAAGACCGCAATTTCCCCTCCGACATGGATGACGACGCTCTCCACCGCATCTCCTCCACTTCCCGCATCTCTGCCCTTGAACCCCGCCCCTCCAATCACCACCAGGACAGAACCCCACTGGTCCTCACCTTCCACCCCACCAACCTCCGGATACATCGTATCACCCTCTGTCATTTCCACCACCTCCAGACAGACCCCACCACCAGGGATATATTTCCCTCTCCACCCCTATCAGCATTCAGGAGAGACCACTCCCTCCGCCACTCCCTCATCAGGTCCACACCCCCCCCCCCACCAACCCAACCTCCACTCCCGGCACCTTCCCCTGCAACCGCAAGTAGTGCAAAACCTGCGCCCACACCTCCCCCCTCACCTCCCTCCAAGGCCCCAATGGATCCTTCTATATCCGTCGCAAGTTCACCTGCACCTCCGCACACATCATTTACTGTATCCACTGCACCCGATATGGTCTCCTCTACACTGGGGAGACAGGCTGCCTACTGGCTGAACACTTTAGCTCCCCCTCCCACTCCACCAATGAAATGCAGGTCTTTGGCCTCCTCCATCGCCAGACCCTGGCCACACGACGCCTGGAGGAAGAGCGCCTCATCTTCCACCTTGGAACCCTCCAGCCACATGGGATGAATGTAGATTTCTCCAGCTTCCTCATTTTCCCTCCCCCCACCTTATCTCAGTCCCAACCCTCAGATTCAGCACCGCCCTCTTGACCTGCAATCTTCTTCCCGACTTCTCTGCCCTCACTCCCTCTCCAGCCTATCACCCTCACTCTCACCTCCTTCCACCTATCGTATTCCCAGCGCCCCTCCCCCCCTACCTTTTATCTCAGCCCGCTTGGCACACCAGCCTCATTCCTGAAGGGCTTATGCCCGAAAGGTCGATTCTCCTGCTCCTCGGATGCTGCCTGGCCTGCTGTGTTTTTCCAGCACCACATTTTTCAACTTGAGTAACTGAATGGCCAACTTCCTGTTCCTGTTTCTAAATAGCATCTCTGAAATTAGTAGTAATCACTGTTAACTTCTGTCTAAGAGAAATTATGAGCCATCCTTCTCTGAAGAAAATATTTAGATTCCCATTTAATGTGCAATACTTTTTCTTTATCCTAGGAATGCTCTTTCACCTCTAAAATGCAAAGATCAAAGAGCCTTTTCATGGGTCTTAAAGAAAAGAAGGAGCATATTATTGTTAGGAATGAAAGGTTGCCAATGATTATTCAGAAAACACTCATACTGAAACAATGAAAAACCTGTACAGGTATTAGCTGTCTTTCAAATAAACCTGTGCAATCTCATTTTATATCTTTTTAAAACATTCATAGCAAGAGCTAGTTATTAGACACCAGATTGAAACCACTAGTTTGAGATTTTGCCCCAATAAACCAATAATCACAGATTTGACACATCTGCTCAATAATTATTTCTTTGAATATTACTGTACCTGAGCCTCTTCCGGGATTATAGGGTCTTTCAGAGTCCCATTTGATGCCAATAGAGTAGGATCACCAGCAGAAAAGGAGCCTGTCTGATTGGCCAACAAATCAAACAAGATCAGAGAACCTATGGATAAATTAGAAGTGACGTACATTTATTTTACAAACCACTCTTGGAGGCATTTGTTTTTTTTAAAAGTGAAGAATCCCAAACCTTTTACAAATGAAAATTGATTAAACATGGCTAATTTTAAGATTAACTGCATCTCTTATTCTTTACTATGTAGAAAAAAAACAGTGGATTGCTTACAGTCAGAGGTATAATGTACATTTTGCATAGCAAACCAGCACAGTGGAAATTTTAACTTTACATAATCCAATTTCACAGCTCAAACAATTAACCCTTTAATGCCACTCTTGAATGCTATGTTATCTGAACCATTAAACTACATTACTGTCCTATAATGCACTTCCATATATAAATTGTTCTCGAGGGTTTATGATCCTAGACTGCAACTGGGAAATTATATCCACCATTAATCAATACAAATAAAATCTCTACAGTGTGGAAACAAACCATTTAACCCAACAAGTCCACACCAACTCTCCAAAGAGCATCGCATCCATACTCACTCCCCTTCAATATCCCGGTCACAATAATCCTGGAACCCTGCATTTCCCATGGCTAATCCACCTAACCTACACATCTCTGGACAGCAGGAGGAAACTGAAGGAAACCCACGTAGACACGGGAAGAATATGCAAACTCAACACAGACAGTTGCTCAAGACTGGCACTTTGAGGCAACAGTGTTAACCACTGAGCCACTGATGAAAACAAAATAAATTGAACAAGAACATGGTGTCAATCAATTTTATTTTTCACAACACACAGCAATAACTGCCATGGTCTCTTTGGAATTTGACATCTCAGATTAATGAAATTTTCTCAGATTAATTAATTTCTCAAGGACTGCAGTATGATCTTAGCAGCCACACCACTGTAAAACTATGAGTTGACTTAAAGTACATTTAATTTTTAAAGGTATGTAAGCAATATCATAAGTGGTGTGCAAGTACCATAAAGTGCATTTAATTGCATCAACGAGTGAACTCTAACAGAAATATTATGTTAGTGATTACTGAATTTAGGGACACGAAACTGCAACAGCTATTGACTGTTGGTGCAAAAGGCAAAGGACTATATTGCCCCAGTTTGCCTAATCATTTTCCATTAATTTGCTTTCAAAAATTCTCTACTTAAATATAAAGAATCATCCAGCACAAAATATAGTACCAAAGTTAAACTTTTAAACACATGAAGAAAAGACTGACTCTCCATATAAAATACAATAGAGTTTGCAGTGAACTGCATAAATATTTATAAAGAGTTGACCATTGCGCACTAATGGCCAGAGAGGTGCCTTATCAGGTAATAAATCAAGCTGGAAAGCAAAACAAAATTCAGGAGTAAATTCAAATAAAAACATATTTCAAAATGAAATTCTCAAAACATCTGCTGTGCACTTAATGTCAAATTTATGTATCAAAATAAATTACATTGATTAACATGGTCATTACAAATGACTAATTTCTTCTTTATACCGTTCATTCACGAAAACATTTCTTGAAATTAGCACTGTCCCCTTCATGCTGTACAATATATATGTTTCTCTAAAAATCACTTATTTCTGACACCAATTAGAAACAAATGGGAAGCAGTAAATTCTACCTTTCCAAAGTCTATGCATTTACTAACAGTGCAGGTTTTACATCAAAGTCGAGGAGAAATTGAATTTGCGTCAATTCAAATTAATGTGGCATAACACAATAAATATCTTTCAACACTTTTTTCCTTCTTTGTTATCATCTAAACAATGAGCTATTCAGCTATTACTGAGACAGAGATAGAGACAGAAAGAGGGAGAGACTCCATGAGATAGATATAACACAAAGGTAATTAAATATCTGGAGAGGTAAAGGTATTCAACAATTTTACTTCTTACCTAAACCATGAATTCTTTTTCATTTTTGCTATTACTCAATTTTGCCTTCGTCATTGCAGCTAAATTCAAACTACATGCTCCTCAGTCAGTTAGTTTCTAATGTGATTTTTGTTGCACATTCTGACAGGAATGGAACATTAGACAATAGTTGCAACTGTCAACAGCATTTAGCACTTTGTAATTAACAATGTGCTGGGAAATTTGCAGCAGACTGCTAAAGGTGCTGAGGAAAATCTATTGTTTCAGGTCAATAGAGCACCCAAACAAGCATTAGTTTGAGAGAAGCTAGTTGAGAGTGCGATGCTGGAAAAGCACAGCAGGTCAGGTAGCATCCAATGAGCAGGTGAATTGACATTTCGGGCAAGAGCCCTTCATCAGGCATGAGGCTTGTGGGTTGGTGGGCTGAGATAATACGGAGGGGGGTGTGGTGGGGTGGTAGGTAGCTGAGAGTGCAATAAGTAGATGGCAGTGGGGGTAATGGCGATTGGTTGGAGAGGAAAGTGGAGCGAATAGGTGGAAAGGAAGATGGACAGGAAGGACAGGTCATGAGGGTTGGAAGGTTGGAACTGGGATAAGGTTGGGGGGGGGGAGAGAGAGAAGGGGATGAGGAGTAATGAGGTCCGCATTGATGCTGTGTGGTTGGAGGGTCCCAAGGCGGAAGAGGAGGTGTTTTTCTTCCAGGCATCGGATGGTTTGGGTGTGGCGACGGAGGCGGCCCAGGACCTGCATGTCCTTGGAGGAGTGGGAGGGGGAGTTCAACTGTTCGGCCACGGGGCAGTGGTGCGGGTGTCCTGGAATGGAAGCCAGAGTCTAGATCAGAGTGGTGCTGGAAAAGCACAGCAGGTCAGGCAGCATCTGAGGAGCAGGAAAATCATCGTTTCGGGCAAAAGCCCTTCATCAGGAATAGAGGCAGGTGCCTGCAGAGTGGAGAGATAAATGAGAAGGGGGTGGGGGTGGGGAGAAAGTAGCATAGAGTACAATAGGTGAATGGGGGTGGGGATGGAGGTGATAGGTCAGAGAGGAGGGTGGACTGGATAGGTGGAAAGGAAGATAGACAGGTAGGACAGGTCATGAGGGCGGTGCTGAGCTGGAAGATTGGAGCTGGGGTGAGGTGGGGGAAGGGGAAATGAGGAAACTGGTGGAATCCACATTGATGCCCTCGGGTTGAAGTGTTCCGAGGCGGAAGATGAGGCGTCCTTCCTCCAGGCGTCGGGTGGTGAGGGTGCGGCGGTGGAGGCGGCCCAGGACCTGCATGTCCTTGGCAGAGTGGGAGGGGGAATTGAAATGTTAGGCCACAGGGCGGTGTGGTTGATTGGTGCGGGTGTCCCAGAGATGTTCCCTAAAGCGCTCTGCTAGGAGACATCCAGTCTCCCCAATGTAGAGGTGACCGCATCGGGAGCAAAGGATACAATAAATGATATTGGTGGATGCGCAGATAAAACTTTGATGGATGTAGAAGGCTCCTTTGGGGCCTTGGATGGAGGTGAGGGAGGAAGTGTGGAATAGAAGCCAGGCCCATTCTCAGATACAGACTGAGGGACCAAGACAAAGAGACAGAAAAAGAGAGACAGAGACAGACAGAAAAAAAAGGGAACGAGAGAGACAGAGACACTCCAAAAAAGGAGCGAGCGAGAGAGTCATTCAAAAAGGGAGAAGAGAGTGAGAGAGACAGAGACAGAAAAAAGGGAGCAAGAGAGAATCAGAGACAGAAAAAGGGAGAGAGAGAGAAAGAGAGAGAGAGAGACTCAAAAAGGGAGCGACAGAGAAAGAGAGAGAGAGAGAGAGAGAGAGAGAGAAGAGGAGAAAGGAAGGAAGGGAGAGAGACACTCAAAAAGGGAGCGAGAGAGAGAGTGACAGAAAAAGGGAGCGAGACAGTGACATTTAGAAAGGGAGTGAGAGAGAGAGACAGAAAAAAGGGAGCAAGAGAGAGAGACATTCAAAAAGGGAGCACGAGAGAGAGAGAGAGAGAGAGAGAGAGACACACACACATTCAAAAAGGGTGCGAGAAAGACACAAAAAGGGGTAGAGAGAGAGAAAGAGACAGAAAAAGGGAGCACGAGATAGAGACAGAAAAATGGAGCAAGCATGAGAGAGACACACACTCCAAAAGAGAGCGAGAGAGAGAGAGAGATAGATAGAAAAAAAGGGAGCGAGAGAGAGAGAGATAGACAGACAGAGACAGAAAAAAGGGAGAGAGAGACACTCACAGGAAAAGGGAGCAAGCGAGACTGACAGAAAGTAAGCGAGAAAGAAACCGACACAGAAAAAGGGAAGGAGCGAGAAAGAGACCGACAGAGAAAAAGGGAGCAAGAGAGAGACAGAGGGACATAAAATGGGAGCAATAGAGAGGGGGACAAAAAATGGAGGGATGGACAGAAAAAATGGGTGGGTGGGAGGGGGCAAGAAGAAGAGACATAGACACAAAAAAAAGAGAAAAAAAGAAAACAAGAGACAGCATGCTAGTGTGAGAGAGAGAGAGAGAGAGAGAGAGAGAGAGACAGAGAGAGAAAGTGGATGGAAAAAAGGAAAGGGAGAGAGGGAACACAGGAAACAGAGTGGAGGGTATCGGAATTCAGGGGAGAGTGTAGCAGGGCACAAAACAGAAAGAGGGATGTGCGAGAGAGAGAGGGACAGACAGATGTGAAAAAGAGGGGCAGAGTGAATAAGACTAGCACAGAATGAGATGCCACAAAGCATCTCTTTCAAGTGCTTCCAAATCCCCTGCAGTCCTCACTTTCTTGGAGTTGAATTGCTCAAGCAATATACTGGATTAGTGGTGCTGGAAGAGCACAGCAGTTCAGGCAGCATCCAACGAGCAGCAAAATCGACGTTTCGGGCAAAAGCCCTTCATCAGGAATCCTGATGAAGGGCTTTTGCCCGAAACGTCGATTTCGCTGCTCCTTGGATGCTGCCTGAACTGCTGTGCTCTTCCAGCACCACTAATCCAGTATTTGGTTTTCAGCATCTGCAGTCATTGTTTTTACCTTGCTCAAGCAATATGCACTTCCAAGACCCACAAGCTACAATAGTGATGGCCTCTCACAAATTTTGACGACATAAGAAGTAAAATATTAAGCAAAGTGCTACAGGCAATGCCAGTGGCATCAATTCATCCTCAACCTCTCTGACACATACCACTCTCAAATCATTACCACTACGTCACAAGAAAAACTGAGACCACAAAATATGGGTTAATTTTCCACATGAGAAGAATACTAATGACATAAGTAACCAATACCATACTCAAGACTACATGCAAGCAATTCTACAGGAGATTGATTAATTGTTCAAACATCAACACTTATTACCAAGACTGTGTCCTGCAAGGGAGATTCCTCCTTTGAAATTAGGATTTCGACTTAAGAAGAGAGCATATAGCCGATTGATTTCTGCAGCCGCTTTATCCACAATAGTCTGACAGTAGGCAGGGCTGTTGTAGAAGAATATATCCAATAATGTCTCATTGGTAAAGTGACGCAAACGACCTATACTTGGTAATGTGATTTTCTTCATATGCCTGATGTAATAAGAATAGGAAAACAAGTCAATTAAAGCCACAGAGGTAAAGAATAATATTCCATCATTTAATTCTGAATCAATCAAAACTAAAACGAGAGCAAAATTTTGATCTAATTTATTTCTAAAAAGCATCACATGGAAATTACAGAACAGAAGCAAGCCATTTGACAAGTATTTACGCTCTACATAGCTATCTTCTAACCCTATTTGTCACATTCCATGCTATCAATGTAGTCTTTCATTTTCTTCTGCCTCATGCACTTAAGCAATATTTTTTGAGCATTCATGGACCAGATTTTGCAGTAGAAATAAAGTTGAAGCAATCAGTTATCAAAATAATTAAGAGATAAATCAGTTGGCATTTTTCAGCATCCATATGTTCACTGCTGAAGAATGAAATCAAGACTTTACTGCCCACGGTGCCTTACTTCGCTCCAAGCTTCACTCCGTAAGACATAGGAGCAGAATTAGGTCATTCAGCCCATCGAGTCTGTTCCGCCACTCGACTACAGCGGATACATTTCTCAATGCCATTCTCCTGCTTTCTCCCTGTAATGTGTGATCTTCTAAGTAATCAAGAACTTGTTGTGGTTCTGTTCGCCGAGCTGGGAATTTGTGTTGCAAACGTTTTGTCCCCTGTCTAGGTGACATCCTCAGTGCTTGGGAGCCACCTGTGAAGTGCTTCTGTGATCTTTCCTCCGGCATTTATAGTGGCTTGTCTCACAGGAATCCGATTCACTGGAGAGGAAGAAAAGGATAACCAACTCCCATTCCTAGATGTGATGGTACAGAGAACACCGAATGGAGAATTCAGCACAAAGGTATACAGGAAAGCCACACACACAGACCAAGTCCTGAACTATGAAAGCAACCACCCCAACACACACAAACGAAGTTGCATCAAGACACTATTCAAAAGGGCCACAACACACTGCAGTACACCAGAACTGCAAAAAGAGGAAGAGGAACACCTATACAAGGTATTCGCCAAAAACGGATACCCTCGCAATTTCATCAACAGATGCCTAAGGGAAAGACAACGGAACAAGGACATGCTGCAACTCAAAGACTAGCCACACTACCATACATCAGGAGCATTTTCTGAACTGACAGCCAGACTACTGCGACCACTAGGACTCATAACAGCACACAAACCAACAGCCACTCTCAGACAGCAACACACTAGAACGAAGGACCCGATACCCAGCATGAGCAAAACCAATGTAGTGTACAAAATCCCATGCAAGGACTGCACAAAACACTACATAGGACAAACAGGAAGACAGCTAACGATCTGCATCCATGAACACCAACTAGCCACGAAACGACATGACCAGCTATCCTTAGTAGCCACACACGCAGATGACAAGCAACAGGAATTCGACTGGGACAACACTACTATTATAGGACAAGCCAAACAGAGAACAGCCAGGGAATTCCTAGAGGCATGGCACTCATCCACAGATTCTATCAACAAACGCATCGACCTGGACCCAATATACCGGCCACTGCAGCGGACAGCTGGAACTGACAACCGGAAGCGGCAGAGACAAGCCACTATAAATGCCGGAGGAAAGATCACAGAAGCACTTCACAGGAGGCTCCCATGCACTGAGGTGGTCACCTAGACAGGGGACGAAACGTTTGCAACACAAATTCCCAGCTCGGCGAACAGAACCACAACAACGAGCACCCGAGCTACAAATCTTCTCCCAAACTTTAATCAAGAACTTATCTACCTCTGTCTTAAACACACTCAATGATGGCCTCCACAGCCCTCTGCACAATGAGTTCCATAAGTTTACCACTCTCTGGCTTAAGATATTCCTCCTCATTTCAGTTCTAAAGAGTCATCCCTTGACTGAGGCTGTGCCCTCAGGTCCTAGTCTTTCCTTATCCTTCTGAACTCAATGGAGTACAGACCCAGAATTCTCAACTGCTCCTCATCCCCATGATCATTCACATAAACCTCGTCTTGACCCCCCTCAAATACCAGCACATCCATCATAAGATATAGGAATGGATCAAGGTCACTTGGCCCATCGAGTCCACTCCGCCATTTAATCAAGGCTGATGGGTGTTTCAATTCCACTTACCCACACTCTCCCTGTAGCCCCTAATTCCTTGCAAGATCAAGAATTTCTTAATCTCTGCTTTGAAGACATCTAATGTCCCAGCCTCTACTGCGCTCTGTGGCAATGAATTCCACAGACCCACCACATTCTGGCTGAAACAAATGTCTCCTAATTTCCATTCTAAATTGACCCCCTCTAATTTTAAGGTTTTGCCGACAGGTCTTAGTCTCCCCGCTTAACAGAAACAACTTCCCGCGTCCACTCTTTCTAAGCCATGCATTATCTTGTCAGTTTCTATTAGATCTTCCCTCAACCTTTTAAACTCTAATGAGTACAATCCCAGGATTCTAAGCCGATCATCATGTGTTAGGCCTACCATTCCAGGGATCCGTGTGAATCTCCGCTGGACACGTACCAGTGCCAGAATGTCCTTCCTGAGATGTGGGGCTCAACATTGGACACAGTATTCTAAATGGGGCCTAACTAGAGCTTTATAAAATCTCAGAGCCACGCTGCTGCTTTTATATTCCAACCCTCTTGAGATAAATGACGACATTACATTGGCCTTCTTAATCACAGACTCAACATGCAAATTAACCTTTAGAGAATCCTGGACTAGCACTCCCAGGTACCTTTGTACTTTGGCTTTATGAATTTTCTTGCTGTTTTAAAAAATAGTCCATGCCTGTATTCTTTTTTCCAAAGTGCAAGACCTCGCACTTGCTCACGTTGAATTTCATCAGCCATTTCCTGGGCCACTCTCTGCAGCCTCCCCACCTCCCCAGTACTACCTGCCTGTCCACCTAACTTGGTATCATCGGCAAACTTTGCCAGATTGTCCCCAATCCCTTCATCCAGATCACTAATATATAAAAAGTGAACAGCTGCGGCCCCAACACTGAACCCTGTGGGACACCACTTGTCACCAGCTGCCATTCCGAGAAGATCCTTTTATCCCAACTCTCTGCCTTCTGTCAGACAGCCAATCCCCAATCCATGCCAGTGGCTGAACCCCATGCACCCTCACCTTACTCAGCTGCCTCCCGTGAAGCACCTTATCATAGACCTTTTGGAAATCTAGATAGACAACATCCATTGGGTTTCCCTGGTCTAACCTACTCGTTACCTCCTCAAGAATTCTAACAGGTTTGTGAGACACGACCTCCCCTTACTCAATCCTTGCTGACTTTTTCTAATCCGACCCTGCACTTCCAAGAATTTAGAAATCTCATCCCTACTGATGGATTCTAGAATTTTATCTACAACCAAGGTTAGGCTAATCGACCTATAATTTTCCATCTTTTGTCTTGATCCTTTCTTGAACAACATCCTTAGATACAGGGCCGTCAACTGCTCACAATATTTCAAATGTAGTCTGACAACACCTTCATACAGTCTCAGCAGTACATCACTGCTCTTGTGTTCTAGTCCTCTTGAAATTAATGCTAACATTACATTTGCTTTCCTAAGTGCTAACTGAACCTGTGTTAACCTTAAGAGAATTTTGAAGTAGCATTTTCAAATGTATGTGCTTCACATTTCTGAAGCCATTCTCTGTTTAGAAAATAGTCTATGCCTCTCTGTCCACTTAGGAACATTTAACATTCAAATACATCAAAAGGTCCATGAAATTCATTAAATTAATTTCTAACAGTATGATCATTCTTAGTTTCCTCCAAATGACATCTCTGGTACTGAAAAATTACTTCTGGCAGTGCAAATTCAAAACTTAATATAAATGTAGCCAGATAATACACTAAAATAATAAATAAAAGTAACTGATAGATTTTTCGCTTATTAAAACCTGATGCAGCTAAGATATGAGTTGACTATTTCGCTAACTGGTAAAACTATTTTGATCTTAATGTTATAACCCATGGAGTAGTACAAAGAGAACAATGCAGTATGCCACCAGCCTCAGTCGTAACAAATCTAATTGGTTTAAGGAAACACAGTTGCTTGTGCAGTTAATACACTTCTTAGATCTCCTATAGAGAATTCACATTGATTTGAATTTATAAATACAGCAGATTCCAGTGTAAAAGCTTAGCCTGCCGGTGGACAAGTTTAACATATGACTTGCATTGTTTGTTGACCTCTGACTAAAATTCTTGGCCATTTTCCATTACTGCATTAGCCAGGTTTACTTCTGTTGTACCTATTCAAATAATACAAAAAGGTTGATTGAATGTGGTCTTCCCTTCTGAAATCCATGCTGATATTTTTAAAATTATTCAGCGCATTTATACTGCAATGAATATGAGCTTTGAGAGGGGAAGGTGCCTCAGGTTTCCGTGAAACTCAAACATTAGTTTGCCAGGGCACAGGAAGGGAGAGCAGCAAAATTACATAAGTAGCACTTGCATTCAACTGAAAAAAAACAAATACATTTGGAGTGTGACAATGCTGTGGCTTTAAGAGGTATGTTTTGTTCTGGTTTCTTTTAGAGAAAGATTAGGAGACCAGTATTGAGCAGTCTGTGAGAAGATAGACAACTTGAGAGGCCTTTTTTTTTAAAAGTCGGAATAATAGAAGCAACCTGAAGGGGTGTGGTCAAACTCCCACAGAATCAGGATCTTTAGTTTAGCTGTTAGCAGTTGTTTTTGGGGTCTGGAAGCAATTTTTTGCCCCTCTCTTGGTTACAACCAAAAAGGCGGAGGCTCTCTGCCTGCTACCAGAGCTGCGTGTGCAACAATCTGTGTTTGAATTTGCATCTTGCCAAGGGTGTATTTATGGGATCTTACTATATTGGAACATGTAATTAGTAATAGTTACTGTATCTATTATTCTGATAAGTTCTCAAATAAAGTTGTTATTCCAATTCCTTTCTTCTTTTCTTATATTTTAACTGTAGTGCAGGAATAAAGTGTTTTTACTTTAAATCCGGTACTTTGACCAATCGAATTGTATCTGGAATGTAATACCTTACCTTTATCTTTAACATAGTCTAGAGCCTTCTTATTATCTTCCGAATATTTTCAGGGGGTTTGGTGTGGTACATAACAGGAGTTAAAACAAGATTGAAAGATTCCCCAAGTCTGTGCCAGAGAAAGAATCTCCGGGGAGAAAAAAAAACTCTTGCTGTGAAAGAATTCTGAGATTAAAAGTTCCCACATTCAGGAAAACCCTTGGAAACTAATAATTAGATTGGAGTGGTCCCAGAAGAATTCACTGTCTTTTTAAGGGACAGTGTAAAGTATATTTATGAAGTGCGTTTTTGGTTACGCTAATAAAAAGAAATGTGCTGTTTTATTGTTTACGTTATATATGTAGTTGGGTTTGTTTTGCCCCTTTAAGAGGGCGGGTCAGCTGACTCAGAGTAAGAGCTAGGGAAAGCAGTGTGGGAGCTGAGATGATCCACAATAAAGTATTCCCTGTTCAAGTTTATCCTCTGTTTACCTTGCCTTCCATTTATGGTTCTAGTGAAAACAAAATTCATGGGACAGTCGAGGGACAGATATTACTAGTGGTCATAAATGCTCACTCTGCGTGGCTCGAGATGGTTGTCATGAAGTTAGTATCAGTGACAGCAACGATACACCGACTGGATGAAATATTTGCCTGATTTGGAAATGACAATGATCCACAGTTCAAGGAGTACTGGGAAAATCACAGTCAGATATGACAGATCAGCTCCATATTACCCAGTGACAAACAGCCAGGTGGAGACTTTTCTACAAACATGAAGCAGGCCTTACAAGGGGAGGGTTTGCTAGGACAGTGATTCAACAAGTTCCTCAGCATATAGTGACCCAGTGCTCACCATCATCCTTTACGTTCAATCACCAGTAGAGAACTATATTTAACTTACTGTGGCCAGAAAAGATCAGAGAGGTAGTAGTGTGAAATCAAGAAGGACAGATAGCCAAAGGGGGAGGAAACTCACGGTCAAGAGTATTCCTGTGCTGGTCCGGAATTATACATCTGGGGAAAAATGGATCCCAGCAGTGATGGTGGTTCAAATAGGACTGCTATCATATACAGTGCAGACTAGGGACGAACTAGTGCCGAGGAGTCATTCAGACCAGCTGGTCATCGCACCTCACCAGGGTGGATGGAAAGTCCCTCAGAAAACCGAGCTGGTCCAGATGGAACCATTGATGTCAACTACATCAGATGTCTCCAAGCCAGGGAGAAGACAACAGCAGTGTCACAGGGTAACAACAGCCTGAGAAGGACATACCTGTGGAACAACAGGAGCTTCTAGAAGCCCAGGAGACTACACTAGAAAATGTTCTTGAGGCGGGGTGAGTTGTCTAGCATTTGCCATCCCCCCTGAGGAGCTGATCATATGAATGTAACCTTTGGAAAGGTCGTTTTCTTTTCCCACACTTTTTAAAAAGAAAATTCCTGCCAATGTACATATGTTAGATGCAATGCCTACATAATAATTACAATTGTTGGATGTATATTTATTTATATATATAATATATATAAATATATATATTAAAGGACAATATTGAAACAGAGGGGGAGGGGTGTTATGTACCTCTTTGGGTGCGTTGCCCCTTAAAGAAAGTGGGTCAGGTAACCCAGAGACAGGAGCTAAAGGGAAGTCTAAAATCAATTGTGGAGCTGACAGGGCCCATAATAAAGTACTCCTTGTACAAGTTTACCCTCCATCTACCTCATGTTCTCTTTTTAGTTCTAGTGCTCCACAAGTAGCCAAAAAAGTCAGTAATTAGTCATTGATGCTTTCAGCCTTCTATTGCAGTAAAAGACTTAAAAAATGAAATCTTCTTGTGCCATTCTTTTAGTAACCAGTTATAAATGGAAATTTCTAATTTTTAAAAATATGCTTTCAGTCTCTGTACAGATTGTAACATAGGTGTTAGTTGTGGGATAAATGTTGATCAGGTCACATTAATGGAAGGATGTGGATGCTTTGGAGAGGGTGCAGAAGAGGTTTACCAGGATGCTGCCTACATTAGAGGGTCTGAGCTACAAGGAGCAGCAGAGGCTGAGGGAAGCTTGATGGAAGTCTATGAAATTATAAGATGCATAGATCGGATGGACTGTCAGAATCTTCTCCCCTAGAGTTGAAATGTCTAAAACTAGGGGGCATACATTTAAGGAGTGAGGGGTAAAAGTCCACCGGAGATGTGAGGTGTAAGCATGTTTTTTTTTTACACAGAAACCGGCAGAAGTCTGGAATGCCCTGTCAGGGGTGGTGGTAGTGGTGGAGGTCGGTATGATAGGGACACTTAAGGGACTTCTAGACAAGCAGTGCAAGGAATGGAAGGATATGGACCAAAGATAGACAGAAGGGACTAGTTTAATTTGGCGCCATGCTCGGCACAAAGGGCCTGTTCCTGTGCTGTTCCATGTTTTATGGCACAGAGGTAAGTGTACTACCTTGATTCAAATTGTCTTAGGTAACATGATTTGTCAATCTGAAAGAGTAGTCAGAGCCTTGGTTTACCATCTCACTTGACAGTGTAACACTTCGTCAATGCAGCACTGGCTGTTGCCCTCAAGTGGAATTTGAACCCACAGGCTTCTGACTCAGATGTGAACATGCTACAAACTGAATCATAGCTGACACAATTTAGTGAAGTAACTTTGGACAACTTTTCTCAAATTGTAAATAATGCTTGTTAATATTCAAAGGCATCAGAAGTGGATGGGTAAATATTCTGAAAAAGTAAAATTACGTAATTCTTAAACGGCATATGAGTGACAGAAGCATAAGAATGAGGTTAAAAGGTTTCGATATAAAGATCCAAGTTTTTGACAGTGCCTGAAACTGTTCACATGATAGGGGAAATTGCAATCCTTTGTCCTTTTGCATGTTTAGCCCCATAGATCAGTGATATTCAAGATTAGAATGATAAGTGCTACTACAAGTGTATCCATCAGCGTTGAAATTTAGGACACCAGCCACCAATATTTATAAGCGGTATAGACATTGTCACTGAAAATAATCGTGAAAGAGGTAGGTTGAGTCCTTATTTGTCAAGAATCTGAGGTCAGTTTGGGTAGATGGAATTGTAGATTTGAGATCAAATCAAAACAAATCACTGCATAGTGGACCAAGCTTGAAGAGTGAATAGCCCACCAATGGTCCTAATTTTTGTGTTTATAAATTTATGAAACTCACCGTCCAGGAATTAAACGAGTGCTACAGTATCTTACGAGTGCAGACATAATTGATCAGTGGGTGAGTTCTTTCCTCTCACCAATCACTATTTTAAATCTTTGACTGGATTGGTCTATGATCAGAAATCCCCAAAGCTTTATGCAGATACATTTCATTTTAGATTATTAACTTCCTTTAACATATTAAAGATGGTCTCATAAACAATACATTCAATTTGTTTCAACAGCTTTAAAATTCAGTCTAAACACTAACATTTTGTCCTAACAGAAATGGGAGAACATACCTGTCTACTCCAGTAGCATCTCCATGAAGAGCACTGTGCCAGTGAACAGGAAGGAATTCGATTCGTGTGATTTTTTTCTCATCTACTGCTTTTTTAAAGTGCGTGCGTAATAGTTTCAAAGAAACATTTCTGAAGTCATCAACTGCAAAACAGAGTGCAATGTTCTGGGTCTATAAATGACTATATCAAAATCTGTGTATTAGATTCCCAAATAAAGAAACATTCTACTGATGGCAAAATGCTGGAAATCTGAAACAAACATCAAAAACATTAGAAAAACCCAGCAGCTCTGGCAGCATCTGTGGAGAGCAAAACACAGTTAAATTTTCAAGCCTGGAATGACTCTTCTTCAGAACTGGTTCTGCACAAGAGTCATTCCAGACTTGAAACTTTAACTCTGTTTTGCTCTCCACAGATGATGCCAGACCTGCTGAGTTTCTCCAGCACTCTGTTTCTTTAACTAATGTACATTCTAACTAAAAATACTTAAGGGAAAGATAATTATATTTTATAACAAAAAATGAGACTGGGAGAAAAAAATGAGGATCTATTTAAAGGCAGAATATTTCACTAGCATAGTGGATCATGGATGTTTCTGCTCAATGTTGTGTCAGAACACACAATTCTCTTTCATTGCAACAACTCTGTACAGAACTATCATCAAGACACTAAAACAGGGAAAAGTCATTCAGTCCATTAATCCCTGGCAGCTCTCCGTAACAATCCAATCAGTGATATTTTCCCACTCTGACCTCATAGCTCTGTAGTTTAAATTCCTTTTGAAATCACTCATTGTTTCTCTTCCTTCCACACATGTAGGCAGTAAGGTCCATCCAGATATCATTCAATGCATAAAAAAGTTCTTCCTTATATCCCCTGAATTTATGTCCCTTTGTTACATCCCCTGAATTTAAAATCTATGTCCAAAACTTCTGTACTATCTGTAATGGAAACAGCTTTTCTTTCTGCAACTTACTGAAGCCTATTAAGCTCATACACCCTCTCAAATCTCACCCTGATTTTCTTTACTTCAAAAGGGAAGAACTTAAAATTCCCCAAATGAACCCGGAAGTCAAAATTCTTCATTAAAGTCTTAAAAGGATGAAGAAACCCTAAGTTTGAAAAGAAAATCAAAACTGATGTATAAACCAAACACTTTAAATTAAATGCTTTTACTGGAAACACAGGGCATTTTATATCATACAGCACTTTCCAATAAAGCACTCTGCTGCAGGAGAAAGAGAGACAAGCTATTCAGGGTAATGACCCAAAAATTCCGATCAAGGTCAGAAATCCAACTTTGATTGGATAAAATATCGCACTTACTTTTTGATCAGTTCTGCTCTACACTTTTCAGGACAGGACCATTTTGGAATGAAAACAATGGATACCAATCCAGAAAGCATCATAGCCAACAGTGGAGTTGACCCAATTGGAAATCACACTCCTTTTTCAGCAGTGAGTGTACTGTATTCTCTGATTTAAATACGAAACAGCCACTTTGACTCTGAACCAAAGTCAAGTACATAAGGCAAGTAAGGGCAAAGGACCAGGTGTTTTGAGGTCTAGGGTGCAAGGTCATTGGTGAAGTTGGGCTTCAGCTTATGGGCTATCCAGGAGTTAGAACATGTTTTTAAATGTCCAAACATTTCTGAGTAATTATTAAGCTTAAATGAGTCAGAACCCACTGAATTCTCTGACTTTCCAAGGCACATTTTTAGGGAATTCTGAGAAATTTCAACTTCCCAGGCAATTCCCATGGAACCAGCTGTGTCAGGGTTTTCAAGTGGTCCCACACGCAGTCTACTCAAAGACTTTAATGATGACGAATTTTGATTTCCGGGTTACGTAGGGGAATTCCAGTCTACTCTGGAAGCAATTATTGCACCATTGGAATTTCTAGGCCAATGTTGTTCCCATCCTGTTAAGTACCATTACCAAATGAAATTCAAGCCCTTCTTTAACCAATAGTGACATCTTGTGGTGCAGTTCCATCTTTTTTAACAAAATGAACTCAAATAAATGAAAGGAATTAGATTAAACCAGCACTAATAACTTCACAATATGGTTTATAACTATCCATGTTATTCATTCAGGTTTACTACTTAGATCCCTCAAGAATTTTTTCATAAGACCCATCAACCTTAAGAGTTATTTACTTCTATCAATTTACTGCTGACCACCCATAAGTTTGCCACAGTCGCCTGGAAAATTCTCCTCACCTTCATCTATTCTCAGAGGTCAAAAGCTGTTTTCAGCATCTCTTGGCAACGGGTTTCTCAGTCCTTGTTCTGGTTAGTTCTCCAAAATGTCCAAGTTAAGCTGCTTGACTTTGTGATGGCCTATAAATTCTTCCCCTCGTTTCAAACCAAGTGCTCTTCAATTGAAACCAGAGAATCATCCTAAATTCCACCACCTCCATGATGACATAACCTGCTCTGGGTTATCCTCAAATTGAGCTTTAGGTTAATTACCCCTCATTAATAATTGTTTAATTTGATAAACTGAATGAATTTTTAAATTGTTCAGGGTTCACCAAGTAATAAAGCAATTTAACTGAACTGTCAAAAACAGAAACATCTCCCTGGATTATCATTACTAGAAGGAGTGCAGATATCATGTATTCCAGCTCTTCAGATAAGTCAGCACACCTATTGTTTTATACAAGTTCTATTCCCAACAAGGGGGCAGCTTTTGAACTGCTATTTCTTTGAGTTCGAGCAACCTCTTGAAGCCTAGTGATTTTTAAAAAACCTTTCCACCTGTTGTGCTAACCTCTTAACAGCATGTTCCAACCTCTTATGTGGAACCAGTAAAAAAAAACCTTGCTTTATCCTTTTTTTTAACAATTAAATTTCACTGTAGAAAGTGAAACCTCATGGTGTAGGAGATAACACATTGGCATGGGCAGAAAATTGGATGTCTAACAGCAAACAGTAGTCATAAATGGGTAAATGTTTTGGTTGGTAAGAAATAACAAGTGGTGTACCAAAGGGATCAGTGTGAACACCTCAGCTTTTTATGACTTAAAGAAATTACTTGTATGTAGATCTGAACCTATGGCTGCTTAATATGATGATACAAAAAAGAAATAGCAAGTAAGTGTGCAGAGGACATAAGGAAGATGCAAAGAGATATAGATAGGTTAAGTGGGTGGGCAACAATCTGGCAAATGTAGTACAATGTTGAAAATGTAAAATTGTCAATTTCATATGAAGAATTTTAAAATGTACATTTTGTAAAAGGGGAAGAGGTTGAAGAGAAGGGCAACCAGACTAATGCCTGAAATGGATAAGTTGTCTTCTGAGGAAAGGTTGGACAGGTTAGGCTTGTATCTGATGGAGCACAGAAGAATAAAAGGCAAATTGCTTAAAACATGCAAAATACTGAAGGGTTGTGACAGGGTGGATATGGAAAGAATGCTTTCTCTTGCAGGAAAATGTAAAGTTAGCAGACACTGCTTTAAAATAGTGCATTGCCCATTTAAGATAGAGATGATTCATTGCCACAGAATGCTGTAGAGGCCAGGTCATTGAGTGTATTTAAGACAGAGGTATATAGGCTCTTGATTGTCAAGAGGAACAAAAGGTTACTGAGAGAAAGCAGGAGAATAGGGTCGAGAAACTTGTCAGCCATGGTTGAATGGCACAGCAGACTCTATGGGCTAAATAGCCTAATTTCTGCTCCTATGTCTTATGGTCTTATGAAAATTCTCAAAGAGGGAAGCGAGTCTTTGGAATTCTCTTCTGGAAAAGCAGTGGGAGTAGATAACTCCAATGACTTTTTTTAAAAGGCAGAAGTAAATAGACAGGCAAGAGGGTGAAAGATTATTGGGGTTGCAGGAATGTGGAGTAATCATATCAGCCATAACCTTACTGACATTGGAGCAGGCCCAAGGAGTCGAGTGACCTACGTCTACTCCTCGATAGTACGTTTGTAAATCTACAGGCTTATATTCTAAAAGTAAAAAAGTATATTCTGAAACATCTAAACCATGAATTGGATATCTTCAACAGTGTTAACAATAAATTGCAAGCTTGTGAATGGCTTGGTGATTCTTAACATGAAAGAAAAATCAAATTACAACTTGAATTGATAATACACTTGTCGTTCTTCTCTGGATACCCCGAGTACATTATTGTCAATGCAGTTGCTGTAGTTAAATTGACAGGGTACATTAGAGTCCCATGAGCAACAGAGGAATGAATAATCAAATAATCTGACTCTGGTGATGTTTCTCAAGGAAGAATGTTGATTGAGACACTGAAAACATGACATGTTGCTTCAAAAAATGTGGCATGTAACATTACAACTTAGCCAAGCCATTGGAATGGAGCCTCAGTTTAATAGCTCACCCAAACGGCTGTATTAGTATCAATGCAAAATTCTCTTGATAATGCAATTAATTGTTGCCTCAGCTTGTGTGCAACGGGGCTTGAGTTCATGAGCCTTTTATAAGTGGCAAAAGCACAACTGACAAGCCTACCCGACTATCACAAAATATTTTTGGTGCCCAACAAATCATCCATCCAAACACTAACCTAACAACATCTTTCATTACTTTATTTGCCCTTTCCATTCAAAACTTTCATGATATTTCTAAACATTTATAATGGGAATTTACAACTTTGTTGCACAATAAAAGAAAAAACTAGAGAGCATAGTTTTAAGGAAAGAGAACTAAAGGGCAACTTTTTCACGCAGAAGATGGTGCGTTATTATTGAACAAGCTGCCAGAGGAAGTGGCACAGGCGAGTACCATTACAACGTTAAGTGCATAGGAATGGTTTAGAGGGATGTGGCCAAGTGCAGGTAACTGAGATTAGTTCAGTTTAGGAATCTGGTCGTTACGGACATGTTGCGCCAAACGGCCTGTTTCTGAGCTGTACGGTTCTATGATTCTATTGTTGTGATGCTATCAGTATCACAGTGCCACCAAGTGACTAAATATGGAATTACTGCAATGTGAGAGTTTAAAAAGCTTTGTAAATGGAATAAATAAATGGTGAGCTATTAATAAAATGGGGAGGCTGAATCCCTTTTGAAAATGACAGTCAAGTGCAAACTTAGATAAGAAAAAGGATACACTTGTGCTATAAATGGAAGGGTAGAATAAATATTTCTAAAAGGGTTATTTGGAAAACAGAATGAATTGTCACAGGACCATTAAACAAGACAATTACAGTTAAAAGGAATAAGGTTGCTGCTTCATTACAATATTGTCAGAGGTAGAGTGTTCTGGATAATACTAAAATGGATTATAGTACTGTATTTATGTACAATATGCAAAAGTAAACACACAAGGTGACAAAAGCACTCTCCGTTGAAATACCTTGAGTTTTGATGACATTGCACTTCTGCACTAAATCATTCATGTTTAAAATAGAAATGTTATCCATCACGAGATATATTTACACTTTGACAAGTAGGACTAAAAACAAATTTTGAATGCGTTAAAGAACTCAATTGCATTTTGTTCACAAGTCAAAGTAAAGAAACTATATTTATTTGACAGTTGGCCAACTTATAAACTCAAATTGAAAGTCCAGGTCTGTCTCTACTACCAAAAAGCATCACGATCATTTTAATATTAGAAATGTCTCTTTTATTCAAGGAATGAAGCATTGTTCAAATTGCAGATCTATTCTCAGTCCCAGTGAACCCGAGAAAGCATGGAAATGACTTGAACGATGTGTTGCCATAATTATTAAAAAATATAAAGGTAGTTAGCATATCTAAGAATCAGCACATCATGAGCTAAGCTCCAGGGCTAGGCTGGAAATGACAGCTCAGATCTTCTCAGGACTGGAAACCCTATTTCCAATGTTTATCCAAAGGTTAAAAAGAGGAATCCTTCATGTGCACATATGAGCCAGGTGCCTCCTCAGATGAAGCAATCGAGTTCAGGCATTTTAATCGCGATCAGAAACTATCAAGGTGGGTATGTTTTTGGGTGGGGAAGTGGTGATTTTGGGAATCTGGGTTGGGGTTGCAAAACATCAGGCTAGATGGAGTTTTGCTCACTGAGCTGGAAGGTTCATTTCCAGACATTTTGTCACCCTACTAGGTAACATCTTCAGTGGACCTGCAGGCAAAGTACTGTTGATAATTCCTACTTTCTATTTATAGGTTTGGATTTCTTTGGGTTGGTGACATAATCTCCTGCGGTAACATCATCTGTTCTTTATTTCAGGGAGTGGTAGATGGGGTCTAACTCGATGTTTGTTGATAGAGTTCCAGTTGGAATGCCATGCTTCTAGGAATTCTCGTGCATGTCTGTTTGGCTTTTCCTTGGATGAATGTTTTGGCCCAATCGAAGTGGTGTCCTTCCTTATCTGTATATAAGGATACCAGTGAGAGAGGGTCATGTTGTTTTGTGGCTAGTTGATGTTCATGTATCCTGGTGGTTAGTGCAAGGTTTGTAGCTCAGGTTGAGGTTTAGGGTGTAGGTTTGCTCGCTGAGCTGTAGGTTTGATATCCAGACGTTCATTACATGGTTAGGTAACATCATCAGTGGCGACCTCCAAGTGAAGCGAAGCTGTTGTCTCCTGCTTTCTATTTATATGTTTGTCCTGGATGGGGTTCCTGGGGTTTGTGGTGATATCATTTCCTGTCACTTTCTGAGGGGTTGATAGATGGTATCGAGATCTATGTGTTTGTTTAAGGCATTGTGGTTGGAGTGCCAGGCCTCGAGCAATTCTCTGGCATGTCTTTGCTTAGCCTGTCCCAGGATAGATGTGTTGTCTCAGTCGAAATGGTGGGTTTTTTTCTTCCATGTGTAGGGCTATGAGGGAGAGAGGGTCGTGTCTTTTTGTGGCTAGCTGGTGTTCGTGTATCCTGGTGGCTAACTTTCTTCCTGTTTGTCCTACGTAGTGTTTGCAGCAGTCCTTGCATGGAATTTTGTAGACGACGTTGGTTTTGTCCATGGGTTGTACTGGGTCTTTTAAGTTTATTAGTTTTTGTTTGAGAGTGTTGGTGGGTTTGTGTGCTACTGGGATTCTGAGGGGTCTTAGTAGTCTGGCTGTCATTTCTGAAACTTCTTTGATGTATGGTAAGGTGGTTAGGGTTTCTGGCTGTGTTTGGTCTGCTTGTCGTGGTTTGTTCTTGAGGAATCTGCGGACTGTATTTTTTTGAGTATCCGTTCTTCTTCAATACGTTGTATAGGTGGTTCTCCTCTGTTTTCCGAAGTTCGTCTGTGCTGCAGTGTGAGGTGGCTCATTGGAATAGTGTTCTGATACAGCTTAGTCCGTGTGTGTTGGAATGGTTGCTAGTGTAATTAAGTATTTAATCAGTGTTTGTCGGTTTTTTGTATACGCAGGTTTGTAGTTCTCTGTTGTCTGTTCTTTCGAATGTGACGTCCAGGAATGCAAGTCTGTTGTCGGTTTCTTCCTCCTTGGTGAACTTTATGCCTGGTGGATAGTTTTCTGCCCGTTTGTCCAATGTAGTGTTTGTTACAGTCCTTGCACGATATTTTGTAAATAATATTAGTTTTGCTTGTTGTCTGTATAGGGTCTTTCAAGTTTTTTAGCTGCTGCTTTAGTGTGTTGGTGGCTTTAAGACCATAAGACATAGGAGTGGAAGTAAGGCCATTCGGCCCATCGAGTCCACTCCGCCATTCAATCATGGCTGATGGGCATTTCAACTCCACTTACCCGCATTCTCCCCGTAGCCCTTAATTCCTCGAGACAACAAGAATCTATCAATCTCTGCCTTGAAGACATTTAGCGTCCCGACCGCCACTGCACTCTGCGGCAATGAATTCCACAGGCCCACCACTCTCTGGCTGAAGAAATGTCTCCGCATTTTGTTCTGAATTTACCCCCTCTAATTCTAAGGCTGTGTCCACGGGTGCTAGTCTCCTCACCTAACGGAAACAATTTCCTAGCGTCCACCCTTTCTAAGCCATGTATTATCTTGTACGTCTCTATTAAGTCTCCCCTTAATCTTCTAAACTCCAATGAATACAATCCCAGGATCCTCAGCCGTTCCTCATATGTTAGACCTACCATTCCAGGGATCATCCGTGTGAATCTCTGCTGGACACGTTCCAGTGCCAGTATGTCCTTCCTGAGGTGTGGGGACCAAAACTGGACACAGTACTCCAAATGGGGCCTAACCAGAGCTTTATAAAGTCTCAGTAGCACAACGGTGCTTTTATATTCCAACCCTCTTGAGATAAGTGACAACATTGCATTCGCTTTCTTAATCACGGACTCAACCTGCATGTTGACCTTTAGAGAATCCTCGACTAGCACTCCCAGATAGATCCCTTTGCACTTTGGCTTTACGAATTTTCTCACCTTTTAGAAAGTAGTCTGTGCTTTTGTTCTTTTTGCCAAAGTGCAAAACCTCGCATTTGTTCACGTTGAATTCCATCAGCCATTTCCTGGACCACTCTCCTAAATTGTCTAGATCCTTCTGCATCCTCCCCACTTCCTCAGTACTACTTTGTGGGCTACCATGATGCCAAGGGGTCTGAGTAGTCTGGCAATCATTTCTGAGATGTCTTTGATGTAGGGGAGAGTGGCTAGGGTTTCTGGATGCATTGTCTGCTCGTGAAGATGGAGTTCGTTTAGATCTGTGTCAGGGGTCAGATCAGGTCCAGTGGGAGGGATGTCAATGGTGAGTCAGGGGCATAGTTTAATAATTACCTAGGGGTACCTAGGCAACTATTAAGCTGACTCAATCAGAATCCTCATACGTTTCCAACTCTATGTAAATAATGGGGTCTTTTTTTGGAACGTTAAGGCAACAAAGAATTGACTGTTGGAAGTTGCAAAGTCGAGGGAGTGATTGGCAGTGGGACATGGTACCAAAGGAAAACTCCGATCAACAATGTTGCAATGACTATCTTCCCATTGGAAGATCTGGGTCAATATATCCCAAATCTCAAAAGATAATCTTTAACGGAGTGTCTGGGGAACAGTATGGAAGACAGTATGTATTTGTGGAGAATGCTTTAGTTAAAAGGTGCGAGGGAAGTTTTCATCTGTCGTTAATTTGTCTCCTCCACATTCTACAGAACCATTCCAAAGTAACAAACTTTGAGAATAAGGAGGCACCTGTGATAGGAAGATAGAACCCAAGAAGCCATTATCTTCAGTAACTAATGTTCTGAAAATGTACCCTTGCTAAATCTAAAAAGGAGTAAGATATCCCAACAATGGTACAAACAATTTGGAATACACCTTTACCTGTTCCCCAAGTTTATTTTCCAATATATGTTGGATCTGTTAGATAGAACATTACAGTGCAGTACAGGCCCTTCGGCCCTCAATATTGCGCCGACCTGTGATACCAATCTGAAGGCCATCTAACTTAAACATATGGATGATTATTGAATAGTGTATCTAATTACCATTTAAATGCCCTTAAGGTTGGCAAGTCTACTACAATTGCAGACAGGGTGTTCCACATCCCTACTACATCTGTCCTATATCTATCACCCCTCCATTTAAAGCTGTCACCTCGTGCTTGCCATCACCATCCGTGGAAAAAGGCTCTCCCTGTCCACCCTATCTAACCCTCTGATTATCTTAGATGTCTCAATTAAGTCACCTCTCAATCATCTTCTCTCGAAGGAAAACAGCCTCAAGTTCCTCAGCCTTTCCTCACAAGATTTTCCTTCCATACCAGGCAACATCCTGGTAAATGCCCTTGGCACCCTTTCCAATGCTTGCATGTCCTTCTTAATAATGTGGTGACCAGAACTGTACGCAATACTCTAAGTGCAGCTGCACCAGAGATTTGTATAGCTGCAACATGACCTCATGGCTTCGAAACTCAATCCCTCTGCCAATAAAAGCCAACACACCATATGCCTTCTTAACAACTCTATCAACCTGGGTGGCAACTTTCAGGGAACTATGAACATGGACACTGAGATCTCACTGATCATCTACACTACAAAGAATCTTACCATTAGCCCAGTACTCTCTATTCCTGTTACTCCTTCCAAACTGAATCAGCTCTCACTGTGCCGCATTAAACTCCATTTGCCACCTCTCAGCTCAGGTCCGCAGCTTTTTTATGTCCCTCTGTAACCTGCAATATCCTTCTGCACTGTCCACAACTCCACTGACCTTAATACCATCTGCAAATTTACTAACCCATTCTTCTATGCCCTCATCCAGGGCATTTATAAAAATGACGAACAGCAGTGGCCCCAAAACAGTTCCTTGTGGTACACCGCTAGCAACAGAACTCCAGGATGAACGTTTCCCATCAACCACCACCATGTCTTGTTACAACTGGCCAATTTAGCTCCAAACCGCTAAATCACCCTCAGTCCCATGCCTCCATATTTTCTACAATAGCCTACCTTGGGGAACCTTATCAAATGTTTTGCTAAAAGCCATATATCCCAGTACCAACGCTTTACCTTCATCCACCTGTTTGGTCACCTTCTCAATGAACTTAATAAGGTTTGTGAGGCACAACCTACCCTTCACAAAACCGTGTTGACTATCCCTAATCAAATTATTCCTTTCTAGATGATTATAAATCTTATCTCTTATAATCATTCCAACACTTTACCCCAACCGAAATAAGGTTCACTGATCTGTAATTACCAGGGTTCTCTCTAAATCCCCTTCTTGAACAAGGGGACATTTGCTAACCTCCAGTCTTCTGGCACTATTCCTATGGACAATGGTGACATTAAGATCAAAGCCAAAGGCCCTGCATTCTCCTCCCTTGCTTCCCAGACAATCCTAGGATAAATTCCATCCAGACGAGGGGACTTATCCACTTTCACACTTTCCAGAATTGCTAACACCTCCTCCTTATGACTCTCAATCCTGCCTAGTCTAATATGCAACAGAGGCGAATACAAAGCATCATACCTGCACCTGCTCAAGATTATCAATTCACAAGAAATAATCGGTGTTTTATGGAATGACTTGCTCATATTGATTTAGTTTAGGGAAGCTATGCACCTGTCCAGAAGTAAAGTTTCTGGTGAAACCTTAACATGTGAAGTAGAGGATAAAACAAGATATAATAATTTGTTGACAAAATGAAATTGGGAAACCATTTAGAGAGTAAAATAGGATATGATTTTGGAACAACTTCTCTGGGAAAACAGGGTTGATTCATATCATCAAGGTTACAACAATGTGTATGATCACTGCAGAATTAATGACTCCAACTTGCCATGACTTTTACACTGACAATGGAAGATTGAAAGTTTAACTTATGAGTAAAGTACACTATTCAACTTGAAATAATACAAAAACTGTCAAGTATAAATCTGACTAACTTTAAAGCAAGCTCAATTATGAAGAGTGTTATGCCTGCCAAAAGAGTTTTGCTTTTAGAAGTAGAAACAAATTTTAATTAGTACTTCTGAAATGTAATGTTGGAATCATGTAGCTACAAACACATCAGGGATTTAGGTCATTCTTTCCCACCCTGAACTGTTTTAGCACTTATGTTAAAAAACACTTTCACCCTGGATAAATCTCTCAAAGCCCCAAAAGATTTCTGAACCTGGCTAGTTAAACTTTTTAAATGGTTATTTACCACAGGTTTTCTTACAAAGCTACTTAAATTTAGGTTTTCTTCAAATATTCGAGATGCATTAATGACAAATTTTCAAAATATCAGCAAGGAAAATTCTTATTAACAATCAGACCTACCACATTCAGCAATGCTTCTGAAACGTAGGTCACATACAGGCCCAATTCCATGTGCCATGAACACGAGATGATTAACGTCTGGCAGCTCACCTAAATAATAAAATGAAAGTCTCAACAAAATGCAAGTTCTTAGCCTTTATCAAGATCATGAGAAATTATTCAAGGCACTTCATATAAAAACGTAGTACTCAAAAAAGGCACTGACGGTTACATCACTTGCTGGTAAAGCAAGATCCTCCTCAGTATTTCTCCAATAGACAGAGGAACTTTCAGTGACAAAATGTCAATTATTGGAGAATCAGCAGCCAGTAACATCAACAAAAAATCTCAAAACAGGGTGGTGACCATATTGGCCATAGTATTGTGAAACACTAACTTGTAATACAATAAAAGGAGACACGTTTAATGATACTTTGTAGAATTTTCTTTGGCACTGAGAAAAGCAATTTTATTTACTCGTGCTAATTTGTAGTTAGGAGAAAGTGAGGACTGCAGAAGCTGGAGAATCAGAAAAGGCTGGGCCACTGGAAAGCACAGCAGGTCAGGCAGCATCCGAGGAGCAGGAGTCAACATTTTGGGCATAAACCCTTCATTAGAGGGTGCGAGGGTGCGAGAGAACGAGGGAGAAGATGACATATGATCGAAAAGTCAACTCTCCTGCTCCTTGGATACTGCCTGCCCCGCTATGCTTTTCCAGTGTCACCCTTTTCAAGTCTGATTTGTAGTTACCTGATGCCATTCACTTAATAGAATGGTGATCAGACTCATACCTTCAGGAATCTCATCATGGTCATCATCAATCCCACGTTTGACCACTCTTGGCCTAGTCTGCCCATCTGGTGTAGTTCCCCATTCATCTGGTTGTGAGGAAGCCTGGAACTGAACTATGACCTGAAAGTAAGCACAATTGATTGAAGTATGCTTTTTTAAAATTATTATTATTGAAAAAATGGAATCATAAAATAGGCTTCAAAATACATTTATGTAGACAGAATCAATATAAAACCAGTCCAAGTTGACACAACTAGAGGAAGTTTCACACCTGGTGACAAAACCAGACCTCATATTTTCTTCTTTCCTAAAAACAACAACTTACATTGCAGTTGGGTAACAGCGAGGATCACAGTGGCAAATACCAACATTGAACTAATTTTATATCAATTTAACATATATTTTAAAAACTTTCTATCTGTAAGCACTCTTAAGCTTTTCTACTACAAGTTTGTGTTCATATTTATAATGAAACAGCCTGTAAAAATCTGTAAGTACTCTACAGTCAATTAACATTATAGTTTGGATATATAAGTGTATCATGGAAACTAAAAGGCAGAACATATAGTTGTGAAATGAGGATTAAATTCCTGCCTAATTCTCCCACTGTCCAAATCTGCTTTATCTGAAGAACCATACTGATGCCCACAACCAAAGTCAATGAAGTAGAAAAATTGGTCATTTCATGGAATCTTGTAGGACAGAAGAGGCCCTTTGGCCCACTGAGTCTGCCCTGACACAACTGCTCTAAAGTTGCACTAGTCCCACTTTCAAGCACTTGGCCCATAGACTTGAACATCACAACATTCTGAGTGCTCATGTAAGTGCTGTTTAAAGGTTTTGAAGTTTTCCACCACAAATATCCACTGCCCTCTGGATGAAAAAAAGATTTCCTCAAACCTCTCTAGATCTCCTGCCTCACACCTTAAAATTGTGCCCCCTTGTTACTGACCATTCAAGGGAAGAGCTTTCTATCCACACTGTTCTATCTTACACTCCTCTATCAGATCCCCCTTCAGCCTCCTCTGCTCTAAAGGAAACAACCCAAGCTTATTCAGCCTCTCTTTATAGCAGAATTCTCCATCCCAGATAATGCCCTGGTGAATCTCCTCTACCCCTCCTCCAGTACAATCACATTCTTCTGGGCGGTAGCCAGAACTGCACACAGTACTCCAGCTGAGGTCTAAGCAAAGTTTTATACAGCTCCAACTTAGCCTCCCTGCTCTTATAATCTATGTAACAACTAATAAAGCAAGGGTCACATATGCGTTCTTAACTACCCTATTTACCTGTCCTGTCACCTTCGGGGACCTGTGGTCAAACAACCCAGCATTCCTCTGAATCATCTGAGCTTCCTCGTGCCTTATCAATCACTGAGAACTCTCTTGTCTTGTGTTTGCTTCCAAAGTCCATCACCTCACTTTTCAGGTGGAATTCCATCTGTCACTAAATTTGCCCATCTGTCCAATCCATCTCTATCCTTCTGTAACCCAAGACCTTCTTCCTCACTATCAACCACCTCGCCAATATTCTTGGCATCACAAACTTACTTAATATCACCCTTCCCACATTTTCTTATATAATTATTTAAAGTTATCATTAACATTAAAGGGACTCAGCACTGATTCAAGCACTGGACTGTGGCCTCCATTTACACAAACAACCTTCTACCATCTATCTCCTTTCAGAAAGCCAATTTTGGATTTAACTTGCCAAGCTACCCTGAATTCCATATGTTTTTACCTTCTTTATTAATGGCTTTACTGACATTCATATAAGCTACATCAAAAACGACACCTGATCACGTCCTCAAAGAATTCAATTAAAATGGTTAGGTGAGACCGCTTACTGACAAAGCCAAACATTACCTCTTCAAATGGGGATTAATTCTCTCCTATTCAATTTTCTCCCATAGTTTCCCTACCACTGATATGACTGTTACTGATCTGTAACTTCCTGGTTTATCTCCACCAACCTTCTTGAAAAGTAGAACCACGTTAGCAGGCCTCCAGTCCTCTGGCACCTCCCATGACCAGAAATAAATTAAAAATTTGTGTCAAAGTCCCTGTGATTTCCTCTTTCGTCTCCTATAGTAGCCTAGGGTACAACACATCCTAACCTGAGAATCTGTCCACTTTTAAACCTGCCAAAACCTCTAATACCTCCTTACTCTCCATGTCAAGCAACTCAAGAACTTCCCTCTTCCCAAATTTTCTGTACCTACATTCCTCTTCTTCCAAGTGAAGACTGACAATAAGTACTTGTTGAACACCCTACTAATGTCCTCTGACACCATGCACAGATTGCCCCCTTGTTCCCTAATGAGCCTTGCTTTTTTCCCTGATTAATCTTTTCTCCTTGATACACTTATCAAATATCTCGGAATTTTCCCTAATCTCACCCACCCGTGTTTTTTTCATGTCCCCTCTTTGCTCTCGTAACTGCTCAAGTTCCCCACATACTTTCTATCTTCCAAATGGGGCTCTACTGATTTGCTCCCTTTGTGGCTATTAAAAGCTTCTATTTTTCCTTCTTACACAGTCATAGAGACGTACAGCTTGGAAACAGTCCCTTTGGTCCAACCCGACCATGCTGACCTGATATTCCTAGGCATCCTGGGTTCTCTGGATTTCTTACTTCTATATTTTACTCTAAAGGGAACATGTTGTGTCCTACTCTCCCCAGTTCCTTTGTGAACACATCCAATGTTCTGTTATAGATTTACTCACAAATGGCTGTACCCAGTCCACTTTAACCAGAGCCTGCCTCATTTTAATAACATCTGCCTTATCCAAAACCAAAACAAACGTGTTTTCCAAAACAAACTTAAATCACACAGCGTTTCAGTTGCTGTCACTAAAATGCACCCTCGCTGCCACCTCAGAGGTAAGAGGTTCACGACATTAGGTGATAGTCCAACAATTTTATTTGAAATCACAAGACTTTGGAGTACTGCTCCTTCAGGTGAAGTGGAGGGAAGTGCACAGGCTCTGAATTTATAGGCAGAGAGATCATTGCAAGATCATTCCAGGTAATTAAGAGTGTCAAAAGATAGTACAAGATGTGAGTGGAGTGTTAGCAGGCTGAATAACAAATATTTGCAGGTGATCAAAAGTGTCAAATGGTGTGGGTAAAGTGTCAATTGCTGAACAGCAAGTGAAGAGATAACCTATGTCTTGAAGCTAGTCTTTTCTCAAAGCTACTTTACCCTGGAGTCTTTTTTTTCCAAACAGGGGGTAATTGGCCAGGCTCCAGGTAGACTGGGTTTGAATAGATTATTGGGACCCTTTTTGTTTACCCCTAACAGATAATGCCTCTAGCCTAAGGCTTTCATGTCTTTAAATAAATGGTATAATTAAGGGGGCGCGGCCAGCTCTCTAGCTGCACAGGTCAGTTCAGTTCAGTTCGGGGGTTAGTTGAGTCAGGGTTACAGTTGAAACTAGATGCTCTCTTCCTCCTTCTGCCCTTATAGCTTCATAACCTGTAAGCTTTTTGTGTCATCTTTACTGTTGGTGCTTAGCAGTCTGTTTATTGGGACTGTTGCGAGTATTTTGGAACTGCATCATTAAGTTAGGATAGCCTGTCAGGTTCAGATAGGATAAGCTATTTGGGTATTCTATTTTTGGCTCATCGCGTTTCATTCTGCAATTTTGTAAATAACTTCTGTTTGTTTAGAACCTGGCAGTCGGACCAGCTTATTCGCTCTGGGAATATCCACTGCACACTTACCTGAAACAAATAGCAAAGTTACGGTCTGGACTATCTGCTTAAAGATGTTCCATTATGGACCCCTCAAAACATTTTTATGCAGGTAGCCCAGACCGTAACTTTGCTATTTGTTTCAAGTAAGCATACAGTGGATACAAACATCCACGTCTCAGTGGTGACAACAACACTACAGTTCCACAGGGAGGTGATGGCCTAATGGCAATATCGCCAGACTGTTAATCCAGCGACAGAGGTAAAGTTCTGGGGACCTGGATTTGAGTCCTGACACATCAAGTTGTGGAATTTGTATCAATAAAAATCTGAAATTAAGAGCATGACGATGACCATGAAACCATTGTTGATTGTCAAGGGAAAAAAAAAATCTGGTTCACTAATGACCATTTGGGAGGGAAACAGACACCCTTACCTAGTCTGGCCTACATGTGCCTCCAGATCCAGGAAAATGTCGTTGACTCTTAGCTGCCCTCTGGGATAGACAATAAATGCTAGTCTAGTCAGCAAGGCTCTCATCTCGTGAATGAATAAGAATCACACCCTTAACACATTGATCTTATTGATAATACTCTTGGCATTAAAGTACAGCTTCGCTTTACTCCTTGAATCTCAATATGGCTGAACTCCCTCCACCTTGATTCCTTTACTGATGTATGCTATTGTACTAACAATTTGTTTCCCTTTGTTTCCCTTCCCTTTGCCGAAGTAGCTTTAACTCCTTCCAAAAGAGCTTAGGAAACCAACCCGAAAGGATGTTGGTCCCATTCTGGTTCAGGTGCAAACCATCCCATTTGTACAGGACCCATCTTACCCAGAAATGGTCCCAGTGATCCAGGAATCTAGAACTCACCCTCTTTCACCAACTCAAGCCAAGCATTCATCTATCCTATTTTCCAATTTTTATACTCGGTAGCATTTCTGGACTGCTAAGAGTAAAATAAGAATGAATACTGCTGAACTATAACAAAAAACTCAATTTAATATCTTTCAAGGGCATTTCAACCATACTCCTACAAGTTAGAGTTAAATCCAGTTCCATGTAACTGTGCTAGTGTTTAATGCTGGGAGGAACAGTGGCCTAGTTGTATTATTGCTAGTCTGTTAAGACAGAGACCAGATAATGTTCTGGTGGCCAGGGTTCAATTCCTGCCAAGGCAGATGGTCAAATTTAAATTCAATAAATATCTGCAAGTAAGAGTCTAAAGATGACTGTGAAACCATTGTTGATTATCAGAGAGAGAAAAAAAAAATCTGGTTCACTAATGTCCTTTCAAGAAGGAAACTGCCATTCTTACCTGGTCTGGCCTACACATGACTCCAGACCCACAGCAATGTGGCTGACTCTTAAATACCCTCTGGGCAATAATGCTGGCCACCGATCCCATTGGGAACTGAAAATGGACAACTAATTCAACCATGGTAGCATCAATATACAGAGAACTAAAGAAAAATAGCTTTCCCCAAACATTGGCACCTGGCCCAGAGATCCAGTTTCCATTTGTGCCTTATTATTAGTATGAGAGAAGGCTATTCAAATGCAAAAGAGCTTGTCTAATCCTATTCCGACCTGATGTCCATACATTTACACTTTTCAACAAGGAATTCTGTATGAAGACTGCAAGTGAGAGTTTGGATCATCTCCCCTTACCAACCCTCTCATTCCCAAACAGTTATCACAGTATTACATATCCCCTCAGTATTACATTAATTGAGATTAAACTATTCAACACATGTGGATGATCAAAGCTTGGAATTCAAGTGACTCAAAGTACCTCATATAGTGCCTTTACCATTCAACCATTGGGAACACTTCACAATTAATACAGATCGTTCCACAGTTGGAAGATGTTTCCACCAGTTATCTACCATTGTACAAGAAGCTCTTGCTTCTTCCCCACAAGGGCATTACATTCCAAATATGGATCTATAATCTTCCTTATGGATAAATGAGCTAGTTGCAGCAAATGTAAACATGAAATATTGTTCTACTGAAACAAAATATGATAAGTGAAAACCATATCAGTTGTTATTTCCCTTGATCAAATAGAAGCAAACATTTTTATGAAACCCATATCTTTATATCATTGATAGTGCATGAAAGATCACAACTCACTATTTCCAGTACACTGTACCTTTGGATTATGCATGACAATGGTTTCCCCACTAGAGAACTCCAGTCTTTTATGCCACTGGTTGGTAGTTACAGTTTTTTTATATTCCCCCTGCAAAACAAGAGATAAATTTTGAGAGATATCTAATTTGTTCAATTTGTTTTCCTCAACAAATTAAAATGAACTTAAGAATACACTGAAAGTTTCAAATTTACTTTTAGTAAATACTGATATGGAAAAATAAATACTATAAGCTTTTAAGGCTTGAAAGGCTAATACAATTACTATGAGTTAACAGATTTCAAAATTATTTTCAAGTGCCACAATGTATCTCTGCAGTAAATTATAAACAACAGAAATGACAATTGCGTAGAGAGAGTTCCTTAGATCTAGTAAGGAAGTTAAATTACACAGAAGGGAAGTCATTAGATTTAACAATTAATTTGCTTAAGTAATTGAGCTGAAATAACCTCCAAAAAATAATAATTATCTAACATAATTATTTTGAGAAAGGAGCACAAATGATTGCAGAAAAAGGGGTTTCTAAAATGTCGAGATGATACAAAACATACACAAATCATGAGAAGGGATCCAAGCACCTATACCAAATCCAAGTATTGCAGCAAGTTTTATTGCTTCAATTTCCAGTCAGAAGAAAGGAACAGTGCAATATCAGTTGTGTTAGACTTGCACAGGGAACATAAAATTTTTGCAAAAAGGCTAAATTGTTCCAAATCACTGGTAATAGTTGTTAAATGCAAAAGAAAATCTGCAAGTAATAGGCTTTGTGGTGTAACACGAGGATTCAGGAGTGCCCACAGGTGACCACAAGAGTTTTTGAATTTGTGGTCTCCACCCCAATCCCATACCTCTTCAAATTATGGTTAAAGCTAGTTTGGAGAAATACATTTGTTTTCAGATTCAAGAAGAATGTGAACAAAAAAAAAATGCTGTTTACTTACAGAAATATTTTGAGAAAAATTCCAATATCCCACGTGAAAATAAATAAAACTGCTGTCATTAAAATTTAAGGCTAAAAGTAATTAATATGGATTTTTAGCACTGATTGCCTATCTGTACAGGACGGGGACAAAAATCAGCTGCCAGGTTACTCATGACAATGGACATGCAGGAAATGGAAACGGAAAGACCCCATTTCAGATAACTCAACAAGCCTACTCCCAGCGAGCAGAGTTGGTTTCCCTTAATGCTGGATTACCACACAAACTTACCTCAGATTTGCCATTGCCATTTTGGTTAATTTCACAGAGAAATCTATCTTCAGCAGTAGAAGCAAGCTGTCTAAAGTTCCTCCATGATCCTGCATGGATCTAACCACTGATTCTGCTGAAAGTGGTTACATATTTCATAGAATTGTAGGCAGTTCTGGGAATTACATACGTAATCACTGGAAAATTCAGACAAATCATTGAATATTAAATCAGCTGATTACATTTTTTTTCACAAGGATAACAGCATGTGGCTGGGGAGGGGGGATGGCCTCTTCTGGCACAGTGTAGCATCCATGCAGCTGGACCAGAAGGCCCAGGTTCAAGTCCCACCTGTTCCATTGGCAGGTACTAATATCTCTGATTAAGTTAATTAGAAAAACAGGTTAAATTGAAAATTATAACTGCAGGTTGTCATGTAGTTAACTCCTAAAGACGTGTTGGAGCGCAAGTTTTGAATGTTACACCCTTGCGCAACACGAACAGCGTAAATAAGAATTGACTTTTCGGGCAAAAACCCTTCATCATTGCCCGAAACATCGATTTACCTGCTCCTGATACTGCCTGACCTGCTGTGCTTTTTCAGCACCATTTTAATCTTGACTCTGATCTCTAGCCCTCACTTTCGCCATAACAGTGTAAATGTAAAGTCCAGGCAATTTTCTTTGATTTACTCTTTGACCCAAGTGTTTTGTGTACTGTTGGCTCACCCAGAACTGCAAGTGGATGCTATAACATTTTATTGACTTATAAATGGCAGCTAAGGATAGCTCTATGGAATACTGTACCTCCAATTTTTCACTAAATTCCTCAGAGTAAGGAATAAACCTGCTGTCCATGTCCCCTTTATAAAACCACGTGCATCGCCTCACTTCAGATGGTTCCTCTTCCCAGTACACAGCATGTCGGGTGCGATCATATAACTGAATGTCATAGCGACCTCCGTCAGTGGATACAATCACATTTTCAGGGTCTGGTTGTACTGGAAGTGTTAAATTAAAATGGGTTGATTTAGATTTTGTAACAAAAAGTGACAACGGCTAAAAATACTAAAGATGTACCTTTATACAATTAGGAAAAATAATTTTTGTATGAGAAAAAGACAATAGACATTATTGGTTAAATGGTATTTGGCCTGTGCTTGCAAATGTTTCAAGTCTGTATAACAGGATAACAATCTGGGTGAATCATCTAAAGTGAGTCAATTGACTGCTTAATCACAGTTATCTTTAATAAGGGAACTGAAAAAGTTATTCCCTTATTTCCTTCAGCCAGCATAAACATTTATATCTGCCTTGACTAACGTCTATCCAACTGGTGCAAGATGACTTCTTTCACTGCCTTATTTTACATACTTATAGTGACACAAAGCAGTGCAACATTTCAATATCTCAAGCAGTTTAATGGTATTGAAATTTTAAAAACCTGTATTTCTCATTTGTTAGTTCAACACTATAGCTCCTTTTTTGTCACCCCACCTTCCCCCCCACTAATTTTTTATTTAAATCATGGAAAACTAGCCATAGCCTTTGACTAGTCAATTGTTAAAATATAAATTAACTGTCATGGATACAATAAAAGTTAAAAAAAAGATAACAGGTTGTGATAGCAGTTAACACAGGCTATGGTCAAAGACCAACCTAAAAAGTTGTTCTGACTATGATTGTTAACAAGCAACAAAACATGTCTTTGTTCCAGTTTACATGGGGTCACAAAATTCAAAGGCATTGCTTTTGTATTCAACAAAATAAGTGTTTTGGATGAAATTAATGAAGTAATGCTGTAGCTTTAGGGGATTAAAACTGGACTCCATCTTCCATTTTTTTTCTATTATCAAACCAAAAGCTGGAGTCCTTATTTTCACAATATTTATATATCACCACCATGGAACTGGACTTATTCAAAAAAAAATGTTTTGGAGAATTAGACTTCTAGCTAATAAACTTTCAATCCATTCTCACATGAGATGTTTTAAACAATACCACATAAATTAGACTGGCATTGTAATCAAAGGTTCATTGAAAAATAGTACTGTATGTTTAAAAAGTTTTTTGAGAATAACATATTGATTTGTATTATAAACACACCTGTGTCCTAGATTTTTTTAGATTTTAAAAATGGATTTATCATCTTCTCTAATTAAAATTTCTAAGGACTGTGCTGTAATGTTCTATGAATGCTTTTTAAATTCTATTACAACATGAAGTTATGATGGCTTGGTAAACCAATATTCATGATGCTGCATTAAATCACAAATCACTAAAGTTCCAAATTTGTTAATTTGACCATTTCTCTCATCTATTCAAAACCAGCCAACCTGGCAATAGGGATGGTGTTGGTGCTGTAAGAGCTAAATGAAACTTTCCTGTCTCTGATCACAATTCATCTCTGAAGTGTGAATGAGTAGATGTAGGACAGAGCCAGGATGGGCTTCACCATGACTGTTGTATATTGTGTCAACATTGATAAGATACAAACATAAAATAGCTACATGTCGAGTAACCATTTACCATCCACTGATTAAATGTTTAGGAGAGGTCACAGCACAGAAACAGATCAGTGAACAGTTTTTAGTGTGGCCTTGCTGTAAGTCGCAGTAGTGAGTAGTGGGGGTTCTTTCTTGATTATGTTTTATTGAGGCATGTATCTTGATTAAACTTAAAAATATAAGCCATAAGTATTAATTTAACCTGAAACAGTGTTTTGTAGGGGAATAAGATGGTGCTATTTTCTGGGTCTGCAGATTGGAAGAAGCAAAAATGGCCCTTAGGAGTGTGATATGGTCTCCTTATCAAAATATGGGGGTTTAGGGAGAGTTTACGTGTTATTGAGGATTATATCTGCAATAAATGCCATTGGTTGCGAATCCTATCAGATAGAATGGACTGATTGGTGCACCAGTTAGAGGCGATGAGGTATTTACAAAAGCAAGGGGGCGTGACGGATGGCAGTCATAGGAAGGGAGAAAAGTCACAGATACAGTCACATAGATGGGTTAACTCCAGGAAAGGCAAGAGAGGTAGGCAGTTAATGCACGGGTCTTCTGTGGATATTCCCATTTCAAACAAGTATGCTGTTTTGGAAAATGTAGGAAATGGTGGATTCCCAGGGGGATGTAGCACAAACAGCCAAGTTTCTGGTATTGAGACTGGCTCTAACGCAATGAGAGGTTCGTCAGGTTCCAAGCGATAGATTGTCTTCGGGGACTCTAGTCCATGGCACATACAGACGTTTCTGTGGCCAGCAGCAAAATCTCAGAATGGTGTGTTGCCTCCCTGGTGCCAGGATCAAGGATGTCTCAGAGAGGGTGTAGAACATTCTCACGGAGGAGAGGGGCCAGCAGGAATTATTGTCCACACTGGAACCAATGACATTGGAAGGGAAAAGGTTGAGATTCTGAAGGGAGATTATAGAGGGTTAGGCAGAAATTTAAAAAGGAGGTTCTCAAGGGTAATAATATCTGGATTACTCCCAGTGCTATGAGCAAGTGAGTGCAGGAATAGGAGGACAGAGCAGATGAAAGCATGGCTGAGGAGCTGGTGTATGGGAGAAGGATTTGCATTTTTGAATCATTGGAATCACTTCTAAGGTAGAAGTGGCATGTACAAGAAGAATGGATTGCACCTGAATTGGAAGGGGACTAATATACTAGCAGGGAGATTTGCAAGAGCTGCTCGGGAAGATTTAAACTAGTAAAGTGGGAGGGGTGGGACCCAGGGAGATAGTGAGGAAAGAGATCAATCTGAGACTGGTACAGCTGAGAAAAGAAACGAGTTAAACAGTCAGTTCTGGCAGGGACAAAGCAGAGAACAAGGGAGGACTGATTAATTAAACTGCATGTATTTCAATGCAAGAGGCCCAACAGGGAAGGCAGATGAACTCAGGGCAAGGTTTGGAACATGGGACTGGGATATCATAGCAATTACAGGAACTTGACTCAGGGATGGCAGGACTGGCAGGTGCTGCAGGTTGGAGGATTTGAGCTATATACAAATGCTCCAGAAAGGACAGAAAGGGAGGCAAAAGCGGAGGGGGAGTGGCATTTGGATAAGGGATAGCATTACAGCTGTGCTGAGGGAGGATATTTCTGGAAATACATCCAGGGAAGTTATTTAGGTGGAACTGAGAAATGAGAAAGGGATAATCACCTTAGCAGGATTGTATTATAGACCCCACAATAGTCAGCAGGAAATTGAGAAACAGATTTGTAAGGAGATGTCAGTTCTCTGTAAGAATACTAGGTTGGTTATGGTAGGGGATTTAAACTTTCCAAAGATAGAGTAGGACTGCCATAGTGTTAAGGGTTTAGATGGAGAGGAATTTGTTAAGCATGTACAAGAAAATTTTTGTGATTCAGTATGTGGAGAAGGTGCAAAACTTTACCTATTCTTGGGAAATAAGGCAGGGCAGGTGACTGAGGTATTCAGTGGGGAGAGCACTTTGGACCAGCGACTAATTCTAATAGTTTTAAGATAGTGATGGAAAAGAATAGACCAGATCTGAAAGTAGAACTTCTAAATTGCAGAAAGGCCAAATTTTGACGATATTACGCAAGACCTTTCAAAAGTTGATTGGGGGCAGATGTTCACAGGTAAAAGGATGGCTGGAAAATGGGAAGCCTTCAGAAATGAGATAATGAGAATTCAGAGACAGGATAACCCCGTTAGGGTGAAAGGAAAGGCTGGTAGGTATAAGGAATGCTGGATGACTAAAGAAATTGAGGGTTTGATTAAGAAAAAGAAGGAAGCATGTGTCAGGTATAGACAGGATAGATTGGTGAATCCTGAGAAGAGTATAAAGGCAGTAAAAGGGAAATCAGGATGGCAAAAAGGAGACATGAGATAGTTTTGGCAAATAGAGTTAAGGAGAATCCAAAGGGTTTTTACACATACATTAAGGGCAAATGCGTAACTAGGGAGAGAATAGGGCCCCTCAAAGATCACCATGGCAGCCTTTGTGTGGAGCTACAGGAGATACTAAACGAATATTATGCATCAGTGTTTACAGTGGAAAAGGATATGGAAGATATAGAATGTAGGAAACTAGATGGTGACATCTTGAAAAATGCCCATTTAACAGAGGAGGAAGCGCTGGATGTCTTGAAACGCATAAAAGTAGATAAGTCCCCAGCCCCTGATCAGGTGTACGCTAGAACTCTGTTGGAAGCTAGGGAAGTGATTGCTGGGCCTCTTACTAAAATAGTTGTATCATCGACAGTCATACGTGAGGTGCCGGAAGACTGGAGGTTGGCTAACGTGGTGCCACTATTTAAGAAAGGTGGTAAGGACAAGCCAGGGAACTATAGACCAGTGAACCTGACGTCGGTGGTAGGCAAGTTGTTGGAGGGAATCCTGAGAGACAGGATGTACATGTATTTGGAAAGGCAAGGACTGACTTGGAAATGTCAACATGGCTTTGTGTGTGGGAAATCATGTCTCACAAACTTGATTGTTTTTTTGAAGAAATAAGAAAGAGGATTGATGAGGGCAGAGCGGTAGATATGATTTGTATGGACTTCAGTAAGGTTCCCCACGGGAGACTGGTTTGCAAGGTTAGATCTCATGCAATACAGGGAGGACTAACCATTTGGATATAGAACTGGCTCCAAGGTAGAAAACAGAGAGTGGTTTTTCACATTGGAGGCCTGTGACCAGTGGAGTGCCACAAGGAATGCTGCTGGGTCCACTACTTTTCATCATTTATATAAATGATTTGGATGTGAGCATGAGAGGTATAGTTAGTAAGTTTGCAGATGACACCAAAATTGGGAAGTGTAGTAGACAGCGAAGGTGGTTACTTCAGATTACAACAGGATCTTGATCAGATAGGCCAATGGGCTGAGGAGTGGCAGATGGAGTTTAATTTAGGTAAACGCGAGGTGCTGCATTTTGGGGAAGCAAAGCTCAGCATGACTTATATACTCAATGGTAAGGTCCTAGGGAGTGTTGCTGAACAAAGAGTCCTTGGAGCACAGGCTCATAGCTCGTTTAAAGTATAGTGAAGGAGGCATTTGGTATGCTTTCCTTTATTGGTCAGAGTATTGAGTACAGGAGTTGGAAGGTCCTGTTGCAGCTGTACAGGACATTGGTTAGGCCATTTTTTGAATATTGCTTGCAATTCTGGTCTCCTTCCTATCAGTAGGATGTTTTGAAGTTTGACAGGTTTCAGAAAAGATTTACAAGGATGTTGCCAGGGTTGGAGGATTTGAGCTATAGAGAAGAGGTTGAATAAGCTGGAGCTGTTTTCCCTGGAGTGTCGAAGGCTGTGGGGTGACCTTACAGAGTTTTATAAAATCATGAGGGGCATGGCTACCGTACATAGACAAAGTCTTTTTCCTGGGGTGGGGGGAGTCCAGAACTAGAGGGTATAGGGTTAGGGTGAGAGGGGAAGGATATAAAAGAGACCTAAGGGGCAACTTTTTCATGCAGAGGGTGGTGCATGTATGGAATGAGTTGCCAGAGGATGTAGTGGAGACTGGTACAATTGCAACATTTAAAAGGGATTTGAATGGGTATATGAATAGGAAGGGTTTGGAGGGAATGGGAGCAGGTGCTGGCAGGTGGGACTAGATTGGGTTGAGATATCTGGTCAGCATGGACGAGTTGGACTGAAGGGTCTGTTTCCGTGCTGCACATCTCTATGACTTTAAGTGCCCAGGAATGGTGTGAGGAATATTTAAAATGACCAAAATATTGTAAATAATTAATGGCATTTGCAACTTACTCATGCTGTATATCTGCAGAGACTAAATTGCACAATTGGCATTTAATTGACAAACCGATTGTCTAACCATTCACAAACACAGATGCATACACTTGAAAGGAGGTCCATGTTTCCTGAAGCAGCATATTAACAAAACAAACATCACGTAGCAAAATGTCCTCACTGAATGCTGTGTAACAAATATATTTGCTCAGTCAATGTCTATTTGTTAATAAATCTTGGGATTTATTCTAAACACAATAAGTACATAATTTAAACTCCAAATCTGGAATTTACAAAGCAGAAAGAACACAACTGATTAGAGGGGAAAGTTATCCTGCATTATTTATCAAACATTTACCTGAAATAATTGTAAATTGTAGTTGTTTTTAAGTCAGAAAACAAAACGTTGTGTATAAAACAATTTTAACATCATACAAATAAAATTATTTCTACTCACTAGAGTTGTAAATTTCTTCCAGCTTTGCTGTGTCCAGGAAACTGAATGGCATCCAGATTGGTTTACCTTCCACCAGTTTGCAGTAGAACCAATGGGGTCGCACAGGCTCATAGATGTTACATGGCAAATTCAGTAAAGGTTGGACTGCGGTGGCTATAGATTTAGGAGCAGGTGGGAGTAACACTCCCTGCCCTACACTGGCCTGAAAAGAGAGGGCACATCAATTTTATTTTAAAGCACTTAGTGAAGGTATGATTAAAATAATATTAGTGTCTGGAAGTGATAGTTAATCCAAGCAAAATTAATGGCTCAGATATATGACAGAGACAAACTGAAAGGTATAAAAAGCAATAAATCATCACAGACCTGACAACTCAAACTGGGAGCGGTACCAATGGAGGAAATTAAGAAAGAAATCATGTGTCTGGCAAATACAACTAAAAGCTGCACATGCAATTGGGAGCTACAAGCTTGTAAGCTAGAGGAATGAAGATGATCAGATGTTTACACAAAGAGAAAGCGGACGGAGACAGAAAGAAGAACAGAAATGTTTCTTGTGAGAAGAAGCAAATCTCTCTCAGGAAATGTTCAATCTTTCTGGATGGCAGAAAAGGAGACACAGCACTTAGAAGGTACTATATAAGCTAGATAAGAAGTTTCAAAACCTGGAAAGCTGTGCACATAACTTGGAGATGGTAAACGGCTGGGTGTTTTCTCAAATATACCTCAACTGTGAAAAGGTGTTAGTTGCAGATTGGTTGAAAAAATCTCTCTCGATGAAATGTTTGTCGCTAATGATAGTCGTAACAAGATGGGAGTACAATTAGCTCGTCAGGAACAGACTAGATCAAGGGAAAACGTAAGAGGCTTCTCCTTTTTGAGAGAAAGGCCAGGAGATTTTTCTTTCCCCTCTCAAGTTATTAGGTTGTTTAATTCTCTTTGCAAAACCAGTGGAGATGGGGTGATTTAATTATTCTAAGGCAGATTTAGATAGGTTCTTGATTGGCTAGGGAGTGATAGAGTATGGGGTAGACAGGAAAATAGAATTGAGGTCACGTTCAGATCAGCTATCGACCTATTGAATGCAGAGCAGACTTGAGGGACTACTTTTGTTTGTTTCATATTATATACACATATGAAACTCAAAAGGCGAATGCTGATATTAGATAGGATTCCTGACTTATCCTGTATGAATAAGGAAGCACATTGTGGAACTGTGTAGCTAGGATTTGCCACAACACTGCAAGGAACAATTTGAGTGCATACGGTCCTAGAAGACGCCTCTTGGTTTTATCAAACAAGTGAAATTTAACTTCTTTTTTGAAGTACAATCAGTGTCAATTCATACCTCTTTTACATTGATTCTGATCTGCGTTAAAGTTTTTTAAAAAAGTAAAATCTAGTTAGCAACTTCCACTTCTCTAATCATGTAATTAAAAATAGAAATCATGTAAGCTTTTCTACGCTGGTACCTTGTCAACAGGCTCACTTTCCCAGACACACAACAGTTTCAACTGGTGGTACATAATTGACCAACATTCATTAAATATGCCAGAAACCTTTTGAACTTCTACACGAAGGTTCATTTTATGTTTTAACAGCATATTATGAATCAATCATTCATCACCAAGCAAGCTCTCTGGCACTGAAAATCTCTAAGTATGGAATCTCATTCCTTCAGATTTCAATCCTTGGTCGATTTTTTTAAATGTCATAAATCGAATACATTTTTTTGATTTTTCCTTTATTTCACTCTCTTTAATCCATCTTTCTCTCATTTTCTACAATGCTCACTGTACATAATTTGGTATTGAATCAAATACTCTAACTTACACTTTCAGGTTTCAACTCTGCACCATCTGACTAAAGGTTCTTCAAACTGATAACTTAAGGAGACAGGATCAGAGTGGTGCTGGAAAAACACAGCAGGTCAGGCAGCATCTGAGGAGCAGGAAAATCGACGTTTCAGACAAAAGCCCTTCATCAGACTTTCGCCTGAAACGTCGGTTTTCCTGGTCCTCGGATGCTGCCTGACCTGCTGTGCTTTTCCAGCACTACTCTGATCTAAACTCTAGTTTCCAGCATCTGCGGTCCTCACTTTTGTCAACTTAAGGAGACAGCCCATTGTTTTTCCTTTTCACACAAGTTTCAGTACCCCTGACAAATGGAACTTGATAGAATAAATGTTAAAGATCTTACCATACACTTCCACATATAAAGATGTCAGACTCACAAACCTTAAGGGCTTTCTGGTTTAAGTTTCAGATAGGACACAACAAAAAAGATAATTTGGCATTCCAGAGATTGTTCAAACCTACTGTTACTGCATTAATACTATTCATGTGAACTGAGCAAAAGTTAATGTCAAGTTAAGATGATGAATTTTATTCTGGGTTTGGGACAGGTGGCTAAAACATCAAGTGTAGATGAAACATTAACACTGGAGTCAGATTTTTATACTAAAAAACTGCATATAGTAAGTGCTTTGAGAAGACAAAAAGCTGTTGAGAGAAGAAATTTTGATTAGTGATGCTTCGGGAAGAATACTGAAAAACTATAACAGAAGGGGACTATTGCAACATCTCAGTTTATCATTAACCAAAAGTAATCTTTATCAATTTGACTAAGTAAACCCAATCATAATTATTGCTCTGTGCATACATCTTGCAGTAAAACTCATATCACATCTCAACACACAATGTTAACTTGAGACTACTATTGGAGCAATTGTAAAGATACATGTGAAAGACACAAATATCCAGTTCAGGTTGCAAAGCAGTGCCCATATTTACTTCCCTGCTTTGTACCACAGGTAGCTATGGGATAAATGAACCTCAGAGTTTGGAGCAATAGGCCATTAGGCCCATCAAGGCTGTTCCAACATTCCACATGATCACAGTTAATCAGATTATGGTGTCAGTTTCATTGTCTGCATCACATAATCCTCATCTCCCCTACCCATCAAAAATCTGTTTAACTCAGCCTTAAACAGATTTAAAGACCCAATCTCCAATTTTTTTTTTCCGGGTAGAAAAGTTAAACATCAAGATTTGTCTCAAAAGTGAGACTTTTTATTCTTAAATTGTATACCCTATTTGTAGTTTTTCCTGCAAGAGCAAACATCTTCCTGGTATTCACCCTATATCAGTTCAAGACATTTTATCTTCTAGTCAGATCACCCCTCATTCCAATATATTTAGACTGAACCCCTTCACAGATTAAGTTTTTCATCCCTGGAATGAATTGAGTGAACCTTCTTTGATGTGCTTCGAAGTGATTATTGTTTTTCAAATAAGGAGACCAAAATGATTGATTGTACACCAGAAGAATAGGAGTAGACCATTCAGTTTGTCCTGCCACTCAATACAACCATGGCTGATCGAACACTTCAATAATATTTATTCTCCACATCCCCATTACTGTCGTATGCTGTTGGTCATCAGAAATCTATCTACCCTAACCATACTCAAAGACTATGCATGTTACAGAATTCCAAAGGTTCACAACCCTCAGGGCTATTTGGCACCCCTTATTTTTAAATCGTGCCCATTGGTTTTTGACGCTCCAAGCAGAGGAAACATGTTGCCCGTCTATCCCTTTAAGTATTTTCTATGTTCCAATGAAGTTACCTCTCATTCTTCAAAATGCTAAAGGATATATGCTTGGCTGCCCATTCTCTCTTTTTTAGAACTGTCACTCTATCCTGGGGATAAGTCTGGTAAACCTTCACCACACTCCCTCAACGGCAATGATATCCTTCAGCAGATGTGGTTTCACTAACACGTGTATAACTGCAGCAAAACTTCTCTAGTTTTGTATTCCATTCCCCTTGCAATAAATTACAACATACCATTTGCCTTCCAGAACATTTGAAATACCTGCATATTAACTTTGTGATTCATGTGCCAGAACACCCAGTTTCTGCAGCCTACCTCAACTTATATAATACGCTGCTTTTCTATCTGACCAAAATGGACAAGTTCGTAGTTATACTTCATCTGCCAACTTTTTGCCCACTCACTTAACCTATCCATATCTCTTTGCAGACTCTTTACCTCCTCTTGACAACTTGCATTCCCTCCTATTTTGATATCATCAGCAAATCTATTTGGTCAAAGATGCTCAAGTCATTTACATGAACAAATGATACCAGATAACGTGAAGTAATATAAATGACAGGGTCAAATTCTTCATAAAAGGATTCTCATTCTTTTTCTTTTAAACTGCAAACAATGCACTTCACATGCATCCACAGTACACGGCAAAAGTTCTGCACCTTCCTATTTTCTATCAAACTTATACCTGTGACTTAACCATTACTAGTTTAACAAAATGTTCACTGACTTTAAATATGGGCAATTAAGAATAATTACTATGCTTCAAAAGTACTTCATTGATGAGGCTTTACTGTGTCTGGTTATTTTGAATAACTATTCCGTTTGCAAGTAAACTGAGGATTACACAGTTGATACAAACAGTATGTAAATATTTTGACATTAATTGATAGCTCAACATACCTGTGGTGGAGATGTTGGTGGTGTCTGGTACAGATGATTGACTGGGGGAGTAGACTGAAGGGAAGGCATCTGCTGGTGACCTTGGTTTTGGCTTTGCTGAAGTTGAGGTGGTGTAAAGTACGGACTGGCCCGGTTAGTCTGTGAACTTTGGCGATAAGGATTATAATGATGCTGAGTCTGAGGAGGGGACACAGGTGGAAAAACAGTTGATGAGGAAATGGCATGCTGAGTATTCTGATACGTTGTGCTAACATACTGAGACACAGGGGGCATCATGGAGCCAGGCTGAGGCTGCGGACTCTGAAATGTGAAGGGATCCTGCACAGAATGTCCTGCAGAAGTAAGGGGTACTTCAGTTGGAGCCACTGGTAATGAAGCTGTCCCCACAGGTGGTGCTGCTGTTGTTGTGAAAGGGAGATGTCCAATATTCGCAAAAGGATCATTGTTGTTTGCAGCCTGGGTGAAATAGCTGAAGGTTGATGGATGACTTGTGGAAGCAGAAGTCTGACCCACAAAACTATCCTCCTCACCAACATCTGTGGATTCATCTGTCGATTCAAAGAACAAAACAGCAAAACAAAGAATAGTCTTAAGTTAAAAAATTTAAAAAACAATTGCCTTTATCTTCTGGATCATAAACATCTAAATCCCGTTCAGAATATTTTCAAAGTAACAGTTTACTGCCTTTTTTGGTGCTAATAATTTTGGGTTGATTTAGAGAGCGATTACTGTCAACCTCACTGTGTTAGCACACTAACGATCAAGCCCCCTCCCCCTCCCCCGACCCCCATTAGTAGAGTTATACAAAATTTCACGTTTTTATAGAAGCATGCAAATTCCCCAATTTACCAACAGACTAACTGAAAGATGCGATCACATTACTGTACTTAACAAGAATGACCACTTATTACAAATAATGACGATACCTTACACTATTTTGTGTGTCATGAGCACATGTTAAATGGGAGAGACTCAAACAAATCTAGCAACTTGAGACTGTGCACCCATGAGGCACCGTAAGCCATCAGCAGCAGAAGAATCACACACCAACACAATCTGCAACCTCATGGCCCAGGCTCTCCCCACCCTACCAATACCATCAAGCCAGGAGATCAACTCTGGTAAAATGAAGAGTGCAGCAGGGCATGCAAAGAGTGGAACTAGGCATACCTGCAAAGATGGCAAAGCTACAAAACAGAAGCAGCAAGTGATAGAAAGGATTAAACAATCTCACAACTAATGGATCAGATCTAAAATCAGTCCTGTACATCCAATCACGAATGATCGTGGACAACTAAACAACTCACTGGAGGCAGCGGCTGCATTAATTTCCCCAGCCTTAAATGATGGGTGAGCCCCATATATATCAGTGTAAAAGATAAGACTGAAACATTCACAACAATCTTCAGCCAGACATGCTCAATGGACGAAGATACTTGGCCTCCTCCAGTGGTTCCCAGGATTACAGATACTAGTCTGCAGCCAATTTGATTCACTCAATGTGATATCAAACACAAGCTGGAGGCATTCAATATTACAAAGCTGTGGGCCCTAACAACATTCAGCATTAGTACTTAAGAGTTGTACTCCTGAACTTGCAAGCTGTTCCAATACAACATTAGCACCTACCTGACAATGTGGCAAAAAGCAGGACAAATCAAACTGGTCAACTTCCAACCCATCAGTCTACTCTCGATCATCAGCAGAGTGATAGCCAATGTCATAAACAGTGCTATACACCAACACCCGCTCAGCAATAACTGCTCAGTGATGCCCATTCAGCTCCTAACCTCATGGCAGCCTTGGGCTCAAAACTAGACAAAAGGGCTGAACTCCTGATGTGAAGTTCGGCAGCCCTTGATATCAGGGCTGCATCTGACAGAGTGTGGCATTGAGGAGCCTTTGCAAAACTGGAGTCAATGGGAACCAGAGGAGCCTTTGCAAAACTGGAGTCAATGGGAACCAGAGGGAAAACGCTGTTGATTGAAATCATACCTGTCACAAAGGAAGATGGCTGTGGTTGTGGGAGGTCACACACCTTTAGCTGCTTCTGCAATTACCTTCCCTTCATTGCAAGGTCAGAAATGGAGATGCTCATTGATGACTGCACATTGTTCAGCACCATTTGCAACTCCTCAAATACTGAATCAGTCCATGCCCAAATGCAGCAATACCTTGATAACAGCCAGGCTTAGATAGAAAAGTGGCAAGAAATATTTGTGCTGCACAAATGTCAGGCAATGACCATCTCGAATCAGTGACAATCTAACCATCACTCCACCAAATTTAATGGGGTTATTCTCACTGCATTCCCCCACTACGAATGTTCTGTGGATTACCATTAACCAGAAACTAAACTGGACTCACCATATCAATACAGTGGAGACAACAGCATGTCAGAGGTGAGGAATACTGCAGCAAGTAACTCAAGTCCTGATTTCCCAAAGCCTGTCCACCATTGACAAGGCACAAATCAGGAGTGTGATAGTATATTCCTGCCTTGCCTAGATGAGTTCAGCTCCAATAACACTCAAGAAGCTTGACACCTTCCAGGACAAAGCAGCCTGCTTGATTGGCTTACAATGCATTTCAGTAACTCACTATTAAAAAGTACAGTAATGCCATCCACAATCCTTGATTTTAAAACTTTACTTTTCCCATTTCAGTCCACAGTTTAAAATATTGAAAAATAAAAAGATACAGTCTCCACAAAACTAAGGAAATTGGTTGGACGGATGCATGAATAAATCTGAAATAACTACTTTGAGCAAAGTAATCTCTGCCACCATTTTTATACATTTATCATAGCAGAATGGCTGGGATTGTATTCTCGGGAGTTTAGAATTAGAGGGCATCTCATTGCAACTTATTTCTGACAAAGCAGGCAGACTGGATGCAGGAATGCAGGAATTCTATGAATGTTGGGATGGAGGGGGGGAAATTCTAAAACAAGGATTCTCAGGATAGGAAGTAGGCCATTTCAAACTGAGAAGGGGAGAGGTTTCTTCACACAAAGGGAAATCAAACTGTAAAAATCACCAGGTTGGAAAACTATGAAGGCCAAGTCACTGAATATTATTTAGGAAAGATAGATTCCCAGAGAATAAAGGTGTCAAAGGGTATAGAAAGACAGCAAGAGGATAGTGTTGAGATAGCAGATCAGCCATGATCATGCTGAGTTGTGGAGTCTGCTTGACTGGTTAAATGCCTTACTGCTCCCCCAATTTTCCATGCTTCTAATCTAATGCTACTGTATCATGAGAACTGGAAACAAACATAGTGGGAAAATTTGGAAGATAGGGTCAAGGAATAAGGTTTTGAGGATCTTTGAGATGCCTTTACAAACAGAGTTCCTACTTTATGGGATTATAATATATGAATCTTATGGGAACAGTACAACTCAACTCATTAATTCTTCAACCTTAACATCTTGAGCAAGGCAACTCCTTCAAAGTAAAAACACTTGCAATTTGACCTTGCCTTTGGAAACAAATTTACTTTGCCTTAAACAGAATTTTTTTGGCTGTTTTGTTTCCTTTCCCCCCCCCCCCCAAAGTGACTGATTCTGCCACTCCCAAGAGCTTCAAGGTATTTTTGCTAAAAAGTAACTTTAATCCCACAACCTGGGTAAGTTACTTGCATAAAGTGAATTTTTCTTTTATTAAGGCGTCAGAACCAAATTGGTAACATTCTTTGAAAACAGCACCATGGTATGTATATCTAAAAACCAACAGTTTTTTTTAGCAAAGTTAGTTACAAATACAACAGGTAGGAAAGTTTAAAATACCCTTTCAGTGCAACACACACATCAAAACAGATCCTTCTGCTTTTTAGGCAAGTTCATAAAACTAAATTATTTCTGGCCATATTTCCAACTGAAAATACAAAAGTTTACAACGATCAAATGAAAACTAACAGACTATGCCTCCATCAGCATTTTCTTTAGCTTACATTCAGCTTCGTGTCATTGTCACACAAATCCAGAAACAATAACATTTATCTATAGCAGAGTTCAGAAGTTGTTTACATAACAACGATGTTGATCCCTGCAACATCTGATGACCAAAAATTCAACAAAATTAACACAAGCACAACCAAGCTAAAAGCAAACTCACAAATGTACAATTGCAGTGAAATGAAATTGATGCCTACACTCCAGCAATATCACAACATGGTGGCTCAGTGGATAGCATTGCAGCCTCATAGCATCAGGGACCAGGTTCGATTCCAGCCTTGGGCGACTTTTTTTCACTTCAGAAAGGCGTTCGACAAGGTACTCGATGGGAGACTGATTATCAAGGTTAGATCTCTCAGAATACAGGAGAATTTGCCATTTCATACAGAACTGGCTCAAAGGTAGAAGACAGAGGTGGTGGTGGAGGGTTCTTTTTCAGACTGGAGGCCTGTGACCAGTGGAGTGCCACAAGGATTGGTGCTGGGTCCTCTATTTTCTGTCATTTATATAAATTATTTGGATGCGAGCATAAGACGTATAGTTAGTAAGTTTGCAGATGACACCAAAATTGGAGGTGTAGTGGACAGCGAAGAAGGTTACCTTAGATTACAACAGGATCTTGATCAGATGGGCCAGTGGGCTGAGATGTGGCAGATGGAGTTTAACTCAGATAAATGTGAGGTGCTGCATTTTGGGAAAGCAAATCTTAAGCAGGACTTATACACTTAATGGTAAGGTCCTTGGGAGCGTTGCTGAACAGAGAGACTTCGGAGTGCAGGTTCATAGCTCCTTGAATGTGGAGTCGCAGGTAGATAGGATAGTGAAAGCGGCGCTTGGCTTGCTTTCTTTTATTGGTCAGAGTATTGAGTACAGGAGTTGGGAGGTCATGTTGCAGCTGTACAGGACATTATTTAGGCACTGTTGGAATATAACGTGCAATTCTGGTCTCCTTCCTGTCAGAAAGATGTTGTGAAAGTTGAAAGGGTTCAGAAAGGATTTACAAGGATATTGCCAGGGTTGGAGGATTTGAGCTATAGGGAGAGGCTATACTGGCTGGGGCTGTTTTCTCTGGAGCGTCAGAGGGGTGACATTATAGATGTTTACAAAATTATGAGGGGCATGGATAGGATAAATAGATGAAGTCTTTTCCCTGGGGTCGGGGAGTCCAGAACTAGAGGGCATAGGTTTAGGGTGAGAGGGCAAAGATATAAAAGAGACCTAAAGATCAACATTTTCATGCAAAGGGAATGAGCTGCCACAGGAAGTGGTGGAGGCTGGTACAATTACAACATTTAAGAGGCATTTGGATGGGTATATGAATAGGAAGGGTTTGGAAGGATATGGGGCCTGGTGCTGGCAGGTGGGACTAGATTGAGTTGGGATATGTAGTCGGCCTGGACGGGTTAGACCAAAGAGTCTGTTTTCATGCTGTACATCTCTATGACTCTATAACAATTGTCGTAAGTTTAAGGAAGTGCAAAATGTAACTTGAAAAATAAAGAATCATCATAGCATGACCATTCTTTTTACTGCAAATTCCCGACTATTAGGTGCTTAACATTATCAAAAAGCAAACCTGACAGCAAATTCCACTGACCAGACATGTAGATAAAAACAAAAACCAGAAGATGCTATTTAGCTTCTCTGCTCCTCCACAAGCTTCAATTTAACAGTACTTCATTTAGATGCTTGATGTTGAAATATCTGGAATATTACGAGGTTGACATAGATTCCCACTAATGACATAAGCAAGTTAGGAATCATCCATTTAAATGCAAATTAATGTCAGAGTCATAATTACTTCTGAAACACCCCACTGGCCTTGGTTTTCTTCTAAAGCATGTAGAATGTGATATCTTCACATTTTAAAAGTGTCATATGTATTTGTCTCTTACCTTAACTGTATTAATACTATAGTTCCATCTACTTGTGTCACTTTCACTTGGAGAAAGAGGTGAATTAGATTTGATCAGGAACATTTGGACAAATTGGCCCATTACTACCCACCCATCAATACTTATTCAGGGGCATAAGGAATCTGGCTCAAGCACAAACTGAAGCTTAAATAGATCCATGGCTGGGGAACTGGACCATTAAGTTCATTGCTGTGCCAAAAACAGAACAGGTTATGTAATAAGTGTGTTGCCTTTCAAAGGAATAAGTATAACAATATCTTATACTTCCATCAGTACCACATTAGCATTGCATGGGTCCAAAACAACACAAAGACATGCCTCATGAATAGCATAACTAATACTAGTCAATTCAATGAACAATTAAAACCAAGATCCTGGCTGACTGTTCAGATTAGAGATATATAATAGTATTCAAGGATGAGCAAAGTTATCTTGACATTGTAGCCAATATTCAGAACTCAAGAAATACCAAAGCCCACATTAGCAACACTTATTCATCTTAACATTCATGGAACTGTACTGGCAAAGAATGGCTGCTGTCCTTGCTTCGATGGCAGCAATTACTATGCTTCAAAATTAATACATAATGCCACATTCTCAGGTATTTCAACATGACAAGGTCTTTTTTATTTAAGTATTCAAATGAACACACAAGAGAAAAGAAGTACTAAACACAAAAGGGAACATTCTTTTCAATTTAAGACTTAATTCTAAGTTCACTGCTGTAGAAACAAAATTCACCGAAAATTGAAATGGAGCCTTCTACTGCACAAAAACATTAAGAATACTATGATAACTAGATCACAAAGATTCCATTTAATAACTATATATTGAAAATGTAGCTTTATTTGTAAACTTCAATTCCTACCAGAGGGGACAATGTTAATGCTATGACTTCATGCTTCAGAGCAAGGCTTCAAAAATTCAAAATTCACCAAATTTTGGATGAACATCGAGGAAATAACTTTCCTAAACACCTTTCCACCATTTGAGTGCATTTTGGCAATCCTGTAAAATGCCAAAGTTTAGTAGTCAAATTTACCATCTGTGCATTTGTTTGAGGTAAAAGCTTGACCTCAAATTTCAATTGTTCAGATGCATGTACATCAAGATCATCTGTACTATGCACTCACAAAATAAAACATGTTTATAGAAAGTCTTGCATTTATGTGGCACTTTTCACAACCTCAGGAGACTCGAAAATACTCTATAGTCAATAAGGTTCCTTCAAATTGTGATCAATGTTCTAATGTAGGAAATATTGAGGAAACATAGAGACAGAAATGATCTCCATTCAGCGATTTGATGCCCATAAACCTGTTTCATTCTTATGTTAGTTGAGGTATAAATGCTGGCAGTAATAATTTATTTGATTTTCCTTATGGATTTTCTACATGCATCTTAAGAGTGTAGATAGAGTGTCCATTCACCTTTCCATGGAAAAGACAGTACCTCCTGTTCGTGCAGGATGCATTCAGTGCTGCACTAAACATCAAACTAGATTGCGTGCTCAAATACAGAGTGGGATTTACACTGTCAATCTCTGATTCAGAAAGGCAAATCTTCTATCACTGAGCGATAATTGCCAGTACAGCAACTCCAGTATCTGGCAACATCAAAAGGAGCTGCAGAATGTAAATTTTCAACAAAATAAAATATGCTATTCATGGCAAACAAGCCGACAAAATGTAACTTGGGCTACAAACACAACAGGGCAAGTAAAACAAATTACAAGTGAGTCTCAGCCCGAATGATCCAAATAACACCAGTCGTGTATTTAAGGGCTGACTTTTTGTTAGACCTGCTCTTGGGAATGGACCAGTCAATTTTGTTTCAGGTACACGTCAGGCTCAAATCAGAGGATGTTCAGTGACACAAGCACCTGATTCGATCCCAACCTCCTCCCCCTTCTATGTATAGTGATAACGATATCTAAACATTGTGTACGGCTGAACTGAACACCTCTGAATGAGTGTCCAAATCACAGACACCAAGCCCCTCTTGCGCCTCCCCCTCCCCCTCACCGAGTGATGTTGCCCCTAGAGTTCGAGTGAGTGACTTCCCGCTCCACCCCCCCGGTCCACAGAATGTCTGTCCGCGCCCCTCTCTCACACAAACCGCGGGGACTCATTCACCCACCGGCTGAGAGAAGGCTGCTGTCCGCCACCTGGGCCTGGCTGACAGGGATGAAAGGCACCGGGAAACTGAACTCGGTGTCGGAGGAGAAAAGCAAGTTGACGCTGTTTTTCCTGTCGGCCATCTTTACTCCGGCACCGACACGTAACCAGCGGCTCCGCGGAGCGGGGCTGGGAAGGGGTCAGGGGTGAAACCGGGAGAGGGGGGGTGCGCGCCGACCCGTGACGTCACGGCGCCGCCTGCGCGGGACGGGTCAGGGGTCAGCTGCTGCGTCAGTGACGCGGTTTTCCCGCCATCGCCGTCGGCTTCTTTCACCCCCGCCCTGCCCCCACCCCTCCCTGTCCCGCAGCAACTTCTCAACATGCCGTGTGTTGACGATTGGGTCAACGACCCTCTGGGCGCCGTGCAGGGTATTTTTGGTGAGTTTACTTTCCTTCTCTCCTGCTGCCTAATCGCTTTTGATTTTTGTTTTTTTTCCCCCTATTTACAAGTTCTTCCCTTTCCTGGTCTGCGATTGTTGTGTTTGTGCAGGCCTCCGTCTCCCAGCTCTCTGCTCCCACCCCCTCCAAACCCCAGCAGCTTCTCAACCTCACTCCCCCTCCCACCCTCCCTCTCCCTTCCCCTAGAGAGCTTTAAACTTCAATTCAAAGACAGAAGTAAACTTTCACAGCTTAAGTTTTTATATCCATCCCCGATCAAAAGGCAAGGCTTCAGCAAATCAGTTGTTTCCTGTAAGCTGATTGCATGTTAGAGCATTTAAACTGTGAGGTACTTTTAAAACCATTGGCTTTATAATCTGCTTTGTGCTATTAGAGAACGAGTCTTTTAAGATCAAAGACCCGAGCTGATCTACATGAGGGTGGAGAGAGTTGTGGAAATCTTGCGTTGCGTTTTTCAGTCTTCCAAAATAGTTCAATGTGTTTTCGTTAACTTCCAAGTTATCGAAATATCAGAAGACTTGACTTTTTTCTGCTGTGGCTCATTTCTTTTGTGCACGTGTAGGGGGACTTCCCTCAGTAGATGGATACGTGTTGATTTACGGAAAAGGTAGAATATATTCCAAATAACTAATTGAATGCCTGCCAATAATACAATCAACCAATTTCCAAACTCCTGGAAGGATCGTATGTTGAATATAGTCTGGCATTGGACTTTTGACAACTCATGGGTTTCCCGACTGATAAATATGTTTGCATTACTGTTTGATCTCACATTGTAGGTGGACTGTTGAGTGACCTTAATAAAATAAATCTTTGTTGAATATATTTCTGCACTTTTAACTGTTTGAATAGTTATTTGATTGTTTTGGAACATTGAAGAAACATATAAGAATGGAAGTATAAACATTGTTACATGTGCTGATTCCTAAATTGTGCATGTATAATCTGCAAAACTGGTCAGTTTAAGGAGGCAGCAGATGCCAGAGCCTAGAATTTGATTAGCATGGATATTTGACAGTTGTGGGGCTGGACACTAAACTAGTAGGAATGGAGAGGTCACGGAGAGATTTGAAAATGAGGATGCGTTGCTTAACAGAAAGCCATTGTAGACCAGTGATCATAGCTGATTCAAGTGGCAATACTAAAGAACGTGTAAAAGATGTTCGAAGAACAGTTTGTCCTGAAGTCTCCAACTTTCTTATATATAAACAATCTTGTTTGGCATTAAGTTCTTGATGAGTAGAAGTTTCCTCCATTTAAAAGTTAGGGACACCGAACCATGATCTTTGGTTTTCACCCACTCCGTTCTTCTCCTGGTAACCATCTGAGGATCATCCACATTGTTTGCAACCTTAGTGTCAAATTTAACATAAGATGAGCTTCTGAACATGTGAAAGTCATCACTACAACCTTTTTGTTTTTGCCTCTGTGACATTGCCTAATTGTTCTGACTCTGCGCGTCTTTGCTGATACCCTCATCCATGCCTTTCGTACCTAAGTACAGTTGTAACACTATCCCTTATCAAAAATGCCACTCCCCCTCCTCCCTTGCCTCTCTTTATATCCTTCCTGTACCATTCATATCCTGGAACATTAAGCTGCCAGTTCTGTCCATCCCTGAGCCACGTTTCTGTAATTGCTATGAAATCCCAGTCCCATGTTCCTAACCATGCTATGAGTTCATCTGCCTTCCCTGTTAGGCCTCTTACATTGAAATAAATGCAGTTTAATTTATTAGTCCTACCTTGCTCTCTGTTTTGTCCCTGACTGTTTGACTCGCTTCGTTTCTCAACTGTATCAGTCTCAGATTGCTCTCTTTCCTCACCATCTCCCTGGGTCCCTCCCCTCCACCCAAGCAGCTCTAGCAAATCTCACTGCCAGTATATTAGTCTCCTTCGAATTCTAGTGCAATTCATCCTTCTTGTACGGGTTACGTTTACCCCGAAAGAGATTCCAATGATCCAAAAATATGAATCCTTCTCCCACACGTTCATCTGCTGTATCCTCCTATTCGTACCCTCAGTAGCTCATAGCACCGGGAGTAATCCAGATATTCCTAACCTCAAGGACCTCCTTTTTAAATTCCTGCCTAACTTCCTATATTCTCCCTTCAGAATCTCATCCTTTTCCCTTCCTATGTTATTAGTTTCAATGTGTACAATAACCTCCTTCTGGTCTCTCTCCCCTTTTGAGAACATTCTGCACTCTCTCGGACACATCCTTGATCCTGGCACCAGGGAGGCAACACACCATTATGATTATATAGAACTCCTAATAGTCAGCGGGAAATTGAGAAACAAATTTGTAAGGAGATCTCAGTTATCTGTAAGAATAATAGGGTGGTTATGGTAGGGGGTTTTAACTTTCCAAACAGAAACTGGGACTGCTATAGTGTTAATGGTTAGATGAAGAGGAATGTCTGATGTACGTCGAGAGAAGGTGCAAAACTTGACCTACTCTTGGGAAATAAGATCAGGTGACTGAGGTGTCAGTGGGGGAGCATTTTGGGTCCAGCGACCATAATTCTATTAGTTTTAAAATAATGATGGGAAAGGATAGACCAGATCTGAAAGTTGAAGTTCTAAATTGGACAAAGACTAATTTTGACGGTATTAAGCAAGAACATTCAAAAGCTGATTGGGGTTGGATGTTCGCAGGTAAAGGGACAGCTGGAAAATGGGAAGTCTTCAGAAACGAGATAATGAGAGTCCAGAGATATCCCTGTTAGGGTGAAAGGAAAGGCTGGTAGGTGTAGTGAATGCAGGATGACTAAAGAAATTGAGGGTTTGGTTAAGAAAAGAAGGAAGCATATGTCAGGCACAGATAGGATGCTGGTTTGCAAGGTTAGATCTCACGAAATACAGGAAGAATTAGCCATTTGGATTCATGACTGGCTTGAAGGTAGAAGACAGAAGGTGGTGGAAAGTTGTTTTTCAGAGTGTGACCAGTGGTGTGCCACAAGGATCAGTGCTGGGTCCACAATTTTCCGTCCTTTATATAAATGATTTGGATGTAAACATAGGAGGTATGAGTAGTAAGTTTGCAGATGACATTGAATTGAAGCGAAGAAAGTTACCTCAGATTTCAACTGGATCTTGATCAGCTGGGCCAATGGACTGAGGAGTGGCAGATGGAGTTTAATTTAAGTAAATGTGAGGTGTTGTATTTTGGGAAAGCAAATGTTAGCAGGACTTGTACATTTAATGGTAAGGTCTCAGGGAGTGTTGTTGAACAAAGAGACCTTGGAGTGCAGGTTCATAGCTCCTTGAAAGTGAAATCGCAGGTAGATAGGATAGTGAAGAAGGCGTTTGGTATGCTTTCCTTTATTGGTCAGAGTGTTGAGTACAGGAGTTCAGAGGTCATGTTGCAGCTGTACAGGACATTGCTTAGGCCACTGTTGGAATATTGCATACAATTCTGGAGTGTAATACAATTGGAAGGATGTTGTGAAACTTGAAAGGGTTCAGAAAAGATCTACAAGGATTTTGTCAGGGTTGAAGGATTTGAGCTATAGGAAGAGGCTAAATAGGCTGGGGCTATTTTCCCTGGAGCATCAGAGGCTGAGGGGTGACTTTTTAGAGGTTTATAAAATCATGAAGGGCCTTGATAGGATAAATGGACAAAGTCTTTTCCCTGGGGTGGGGAAGTCCAGAACTAGAGGACATGGGTTTAGGGTGAGAGGGGAAAGATATAAAAGAGCCTTAAGGGTCAACTTTTCACACAGAGGATGGTGCATGTATGGAATGAGCTGCCAGAGGAAGTGGTGGAGGCTAGTACAATTGAAACATTTAAAAGACATCTGGATGAGTATATGAATAGGAAGGGTTTAGAGGGATTATGGTCCAAGTGTCGGCAAGTGGGACTAGATTGGGTTGGGATATATGATTGGCATGGACCAAAGGGCCTGTTTCCGTACTGTACATCTCTGTGATTATACTTCCGGTCATGATAGTTCCAACCCAATTCTGGTCATCTCCATACATTCTAACTTCCATAAAGTTGAGGTCATTGTAATACCTTTATCTGTTTCATTTCTTACACCGAATCCTGTTCATTCATCAGGTATCCAGGCTAAATTAATTCTAGTGTCTTACTCATTCATGATTATTGGTTGCTGTGTCGTTGGCATCTGTACAACAACTTGTCTCCCTAAGATTTTGGTCACCTGCAATAATATTGACTTGTGTAGTTTAGTGTCGCATTCTTAGTTTATACTGTTCTGGAATGTATCATTGATGCTTTAGAGTGTTCATGTTTATTATATGTCATATAGACTGTCAGGATCCAATGATTGGGAAACAGTTGTTTGTCCACGTGGGACAAATAATTCAATAGAAGTGACAATGTTATCTCCATCTGTACATTTGCTTGGTCTAGTGCACCTTTGCAGAGTCTGGAAAGTAGTTATGAGGAGCATTATTCAAGGGTCTGTTGGGGAATGAGAGTCCTGCCTTCCTGAAATCTTGAGTTGTGAAAGTTTAGCTATGACCTGTTAAGAATTCTTCGAAATCAGCACAAGCACTATTCCTTGGTAACTTATTAGACTCCAGGATAATCGTTTCAAAAGTTTTGGGGGTTGATTTGGGCATTGTCGGTTTGAACTGCTGTTTGCAACTTTTGAGTTTTATTTGAACCCTAGATGAGCTTCAAATCATTCCATCAAAAAGGTCTTTACTTTCTTTACCATCTCCTGTCTCCACCTCTACTTCAGCTTATATGCTGTTGAAACTCTTGATCATGGCTTGATCACTCAGTGCTCTCATGGATGACCCCCCACCCTCCATGGTATAAGGTCACAAAATCTCTGCTATGCAAATCATATTACACACTTGAACTGACTAATTCTCTGTTCCTGTTTTGCTGCTTGACATAACCCTTCAGTCCCACATTACTTCCCATGTAACATTTCCATCTTTGTGTTTTAATATCTTTGTGGTTTTCCCTTCTCCTTTCTAAATCTGCCAATTGTCTCCTCCCTAAACTGTCCATTCTTCTAAACCCTATGTTGGCTAAGCTTTATGCTGTCTCGGCCCACACTCTCTGAACCTCAATTCCTTTCAACTTTATACTTAAAATATATGTTTAGTAAGCCCTTTAAAAAAGCTCCTGGTTTGGAGAGGTTTCTGTTTGTTTTTTTGCTTGGTGATGTTTCTGAAGGACCATAGGATATTTTTATATCTGGATGTTATATAAGTCATGTTCTAGCAGCTTTGACCGACCTCACCAACCCCGTTACCTATGAAAATCGAACAGTGGGTGTGGAAATGTTTTTCAAACCTGAATTGAAACTTTTACTGTTGCAGTTCAGAATGGTGCCAGTGGTGAGTGGGAGAAGAAAGTGATTGAATATTTCAGAGAAAAGTTGAAAGAAACGACTGCATCAAGTTGGGTAGGTGATTATATAAATTATGGTTTTGATTATATAAATGTGGTTTAAACACAATGGCAGTATAAATGAGGTTTTGCTTGTAATGTGCAATTAAAACTTTTTTAAAATTTTGGCAGTTATTGTTGACAGTTGTTTATTTGTTTTAGCAAATGTTTAACAAAATTTCTAGTTATCCTGCTGTCTCCCTACTTTTCACACTCTATGTAATTGACTGATTAATTTCTCTATGCACTACTGGCATGATGCAGCTTCTGGAGAAGTAAAACAGCTTCCTGATTTGCATGTTTGTTGGCCACAAGTTGGTGTGCAGTTTACTCAACAGTTAGTGTTGTTGCTGTAATTGTTATTGGTAACATATAATATACAGAGAAACCTCAATTATCGGGCATCCGATTATCTGAATATCGGATTATCCGGCAAGATCGCAAGGTCCTGATGCTCGGCTAAACTATGTTATCTGGCAGTCGATTATTTGGAATTCGATTAACCGAATGAAATACTGCCCACCCGTGTCCTTCAGATAATCGAGGTTCTTCTGTAGACTGTTAGTTTTAATTGATCGTGTGAATAAATTTTTTAAAAAATTAGATTCCCTACAGGCCCTTCGGCCCAAGTCCACGCCGACCCTCTGAAGAGCAACCCACCCAGACTCATTCCCCTATTTGCGCTAACACTATGGGCAATTTGGCATGGCCAATTCACCGAACCTGCACATCTTTGGACTGTGAGAGGAAACCCTCACAGGCACGGGGAGAATGTGCAAACTCCATACAGGCAGTTGCTCAAGGCAGGAATTGAACCCAGGTCCCTGGCACGGTGAGGTAGCAGTGCTAACCACTGAGCCACCATGCCACCCCTAAATGTTTTCTACATCTGACATTTTCGTAGTACAATGGTGTGAATCCCTGAAATGTGTATGGAAACAATATATTTAAACCCCTTTTACTTTTTGTTCATTGTTGATGTAATTTTCTGATAGTTTACATTGGGGCAAAGTGGTTTTATCTTTTTTGGTAGAGGCTATTTAGGACCACAGTGTCGTAGATCACTTTGTCTTCACACCTGGTCTGCTATTCAGTGAGACCATTGGCTCATCTGTAACTGAACCCCAAAAACCTGCTTTTGCCCCATGATCCTTCGTATCATATCCAGTTGTTAACTTTGGTACGACCTCCACTACCTTATGCCTTCATCTCATTCTCTGCTGGTATATGGTGGAAGCAGTGTGTACTGCACAAACTGCTCCTTAAACAGTGCATTCCAAATGTATGACGACCTAGAAGAATAAAGGCAGTTAATACACACAAACAGCAGCACCTGCACATTTCTTCCAAGCCACACACCATTCTGACTTGGATACATATTGCTTCAAAATCATGGAAATCCTTTGCCAACAGCACTGAGGATGCATCTGCACCAAAGGGACTGTAGCAATTCAAGAAGGTTTCTCACAAATACCTTCTTTAGGACTGGTGATAAATGCTGGCCTAACCAGCAAGGATTTCCACCACCCTTTTTGTTTTGTGTTTAAGTGCTTCCAAACTTCACTCCTGAAAGATCTGGCTATGCCTCCTCGGTTCCCCAACCAGCAGAACTAGTTTCTCTCTGCCTACCTGAACTGTTCCACTTAATATCCTAAAAAATTTGATCAGTTTGTTGTCCCGTTTTCCTCTTCAGTCGAAGCAAAATGCACAGAGATACAGTGTGGTTTTGCCTTCTTCATCTTTATTCTGGGCCCTGGGGGGAGAGAGAATGACAGCCCATGTGCACAGAGACATGAGTTCACGGTCTTCTCTGGAACAGCAGTTTCTCAATGAACTATCTAGTCATTTTACAGGGGGGGGCATCCAGATAAGGCAACATACATATTGATTGGGTGACCGTTACAATCAGCAAGTGTCAATAGTAAAGATTAAGCCATCTGCTGTTACACAATGAATAGCTGATTTTGCATAATGAATACTTTTCACCTTGTTAAACTGACTTCACATACTGAATGCTTGCAATCTTGTTAAATGGCTTGACAAAATGAATGCTTTTCGACCTTAACCCATTACCCTTGCCTCCAGCACCCCATTGTTAAGTGTAAGTTCTTATCTGAGTCATGCTCAGCAGAACCTCTTGTTTCACAAAATTCATAACTTAACTCTTCCCCTGTCTGCTTATACCTTATACACATTCTCAAAATGATCAACCAATCTTCTGAATTCTAGGGCGTTAACACTAGCTTTTGAAATCTCACTTCATCGTTTAACCTTTAGAGTCCAACTATCTTTTTGGTCAAGGAACACTTCACTCGTTGCCCGGCAATATATCCTTCCAATGGTGAGGTACATAGAGCTGTACTCAATTCTGCAGATGTAATTGAACCAGGACTGTACACCTGAAGTGAAATCTTCCAGTGAAATCAACCGAATCACATTTGAGTAACTGGAATAAGAACATTAAAACAAAGGGAATTTCATACCACTTTATATCCACGTTGTTTGCATTAAAATCAATTAAATGCATTTTGCCTTAAAATTTTGGTGTTACATAGTTGACAGCAAGGTTAGTTTTGTGCTGATTAAACTTAAGGTACAGTGGAGTAGAATGTGTATACAGAGAGAGCTGTGTTCCCTACCTATTTTCTATTGAGTAACGATTTACTCCAAAGCTAAATGATTTGCATGAAAATTAGTGAATGAGAAATGCTTTTCCTTCAGTGGCTAACATTGGATTCCCTTTGAATGATTTGACTGAAGTAAAACTTCTCCCACAGGTGCCCTCCTTGAATGATGTTCCACTGCATTACTTGAAGCCAAACAGCTTGGTCAAATTCCGCTGCATGATACAGGATATGTTTGATCCAGAATTTTATATGGGAATTTATGAAACTGTGGAGACGTCTGCCAAATCTAGAGTAAGTATTTTACATGTGATATGGTACATCGAAACAGCTTTTAAATGTAATATAATCAGTGATGACCATTAAGCCAGGCCATGTCTCCACTACCAATTGAGTCAACTTTCTCAGTCTTCACTTACTGAGATTTCACAAGAAATTTATTATTTTCACATTAAAAGTTTTGTGTAATTTTCTAACTTGGAAGTAGAAGAGCTGCTCTGGCATGTTTTTCATGCATGACCTGGTACTTGCAGCTAAAAGCATATTGCAAAATATTGTGATGATAATTTGGAATTTTTCATTTCCATTGTGCTCAGATATTGTTCTTGGCTCCCTAAGTCTTAAAGCATCTGCCTGCCTTTGCCCATCTTGTAAATTTCGCATTCCTTGACTTCTGTGTAATAATAAACATTGTGATTGTGCAAGTTTTATTTTAAAACAAAATGTTGACGTACTTTATCAGTTTGAACCCTACAAGGCTTTTGAAGACATACTTCCAAACTGTTTGTTTACCTTGTGGTTACACGTGGTCAAAAGTAAATGAAGGAATGCTTTGCCTTCAGGAGGAATTTGAGAATTAGTTGAAGAGATTGTTTCCTTCCCAGAGGAAAAATGTAATTGGAAATCTTTGATATCACTAGCCATTAATTTCTTTTTTATGATGTCTGTTTTATCCTAGTGCAGTGCACTTTAGCAGGACTGGCCTATGTAGACTTTTAAGTATGGAATTAATGTAAATGCTGCATCGCACTAAAACTTTGTACTTTCCATAATCTATTGGAATCTCGTTTTTGAGAAATGGTCTAAAGTGCACAAAGCATCTCTGTTCCCTTTAGCTTTAACCTGAGTTTCAATTCTCATCCAAAGCTTTAGATACATATTAGACTTGACCAATATCGTATTTTATAGAATATTTACATACATTTTTGGTTATAGTTTTCCCTATCATTCGGGTCTCTTCACAGACCACTGAGAAAAGATGAAGTGACTGAGAGTTTGTTATTTGAAAGACTGATGGCCAGAGTTAGTACCTCTGACAGTTTGTTTGCTGTTGCTTTTGTAGGACGTGTGTTCAGTGCATGCAACAGAGATGACATAGCAGTGCAGTGCAACAGTTTGCTGAGCAGCAAATTTAGCACATCCAGTTCTGTATCTATAAATTTTGACTGAGCACTCAATGATTTTTGATGTTAATGTATTATGTACAGTCTTAAAATTTTGAACAATTTCTGCCAGAGCAGCGAAATTAACAGTTTTCTTTTGACCTCGGACAAGTTGATATATTGAATGGAAATCATCACACAGAATGCAGCAAAGGGGCCTTTTCTCTTTGTTTTGCTGAGCTGCTCTCCGTTGTCCCCTGCTACATTAGCAATTCTGAGACTAATCATGTAGTGGGATATAACGTAGCTGGTCAGCAACTTTCCTCCCACAAATTACCAAGCCTTTCAATTTCTGCTCCACATACATTTTTCACCAACTATATTAAATTTTCCACTCCTTGCTATTTGGGATGTGACAATAAAAAACCTGAATGTTTCAAGTATTTTTCTTCTTCTGTCCTTTCAATTGAAAGAAGGTTTCCTTTATGGGAAGGAAGTCTTCTGGCTTACTTATGTGGTGCAAATGTTTGATCTTGATGTGTCATGCTGTCTTGAGCAAGAAGTTGAGTAGAACATGTTAAGACAAAGATATTTACAGAACCATTAAATGTGAATTCAAAGTTTAGGGATAATATTTCCAATTTGTATTTGACTGTATTTATTTGATTTTTTTGTGGGGAGGATTAATATGTTCAACAATATGTTTAAAACCAAAACCACTTCCAATTTTTCACAGCAATAGAGTATCAATGTAATAGCTCACAGGAGCTGGGTTTGCTGGGAACACCTCAATTTGGAAAGTCAGGTCAGTGAAGGTACCAATTCAAGCAAGGATCATCTGGACTAATGATAAGCTCTAAAAGTCTGAAAACAACCCAGCGAATAGCTGCCACCAATACAACACCACCACCCCCACCCAACCAGTCCCCAAAATATTGTTATCTTACAGTGATAAACTAGCAATCGCAAGTCTGAATTTCTTAAGTTTTAAAATAAATGATCAAATTTAAAGGGGATTCAGACTTCAATACATCTTCTGACTGTGTGAGTTTGCATCAGTGGCTATCTTTAGCCCATCAATTCTGAATTGAATGTTTCTTTCCCTCCCTCCCAGGTAATCATCAAAAACATCCGTGCGTAGATGTGCTGAATTGGGCCAAAGTTTGTAGTACTTGATACTGTTGCAACACAGCGGTAATCCCTCCTAATTAAACCAAACACACAGAAAAGCTCACCTCACCTCATAACATGAGTGACAGAGAACTACCAAAATTCCACTATTTATGAGAAAAAAAATTCTTTAACTCTAAAAGTGAACATTAAACAACAACTATTTACAACTCTTAAGCCCCCTTCCTCTTAAAGATTTGTTATCAATCTCCCACTCTCTATAACAATATACTGATCCAATAAAGCCCCTATTAAGTTTACTGCAACTCAAGTTTCAGAGCTAGACAATGTTGATCTTCATTTTGTAAATCTCCCTGGGTCATCTTTAGTCTTCTGCTGTAAAGATGTTTCATACGAAAAAGGTACCTTTTGGAGAGAGTGTGATGAATAGCAGTCATTTGAATGGCAGATGGTGCTCTTTCTCTGACTAACTGTCCAAAATGTTTGCTTTTTATACCCCAAGCATCAGATCATCTCATTGGTTCGATGGTGTCAAAACAGTAAAAATCAAATTCAGTTGGGCTTTAGTATCTTGCTGCATAATTTAAACTGATTAAATTTGAACTTCTGTAAAAACCAAGCAACCCAGCTCAGATAGTTGTTTCACATCCAAATGTTACATACTTCCAGTTTTCCAGGGCAGGCTGAGATTGCTCTCAGTCACATGACAGGTGTCTGCATTCACTCTCTCTTAAAGCTATAGTACATGTCTTCAACTTCACAACAATAACATTACTCACCAATATTTGGCTCTCTGACTTTTGGAGCTTTTGGATTGTAAAGAATAGAACAATTTTGTTTCAAGTAGGATTGTTCTTTGACCTTCAACATTAAATACGTGTCCAACGTGTCATTCAATAGTATTTGAAATAGAAATGATAAACCTGAAGTTATGTTCCGTGGTGTGGGTAAAAGGCCAGGGCCTTAGGATAGTGATGAGTACATTTATAACAGACTTCAGAAAGGATTCTTTATGCAGAGGGTGATGTCGAGCTGGAGTGGATTGCCAAAATGGATAGTCGAAGCTTTTTAAAGAAATCACTGGATGGTAAGATAAAAGAATGTGGAGGTGAAATTCTGGATGATGAGACCAGATGAGCTGAAGCATCATCTTAGTACAATCCTCCATTGTGAATTAATCTAAAATGGAAATCACTAGTTGCATCATTCCTGTACTGTACTGGATTGTATTTTGAAAATTATAATACACTCAGCTTTGATTATATGCACAAAAGCACCCCAGCAAAAAATGTTGTTCCAAACAATACTTAAAACTTGCTTGTTTGATTGTATTTGAACTTAACCTAGAAACATGTTCTTGTTTCCTGTCATTGATCTGTACACGTTTATCATGTTAATGGCTGACTGTGACTGCATGTACATCTCCACATTGTTATAATACTGCATATACTTTTTTTCCAGTTAGTTTTTAATATTCCACTAACATTGAGAGGTTTCAAATTGTTAAATTTTTTTTTATAGGTTCTACGCTTTGGAAAATACAAAGATGTTGCTGAGTGTGGAGTAAGTAGTTGTCTTCAAAGCACTTATCCTATTCACTGAGACAATTGCATATTGAGCACCATATTCCTCAGATTTAATGTTTTTGACTTCTAACTGCAATTAATGGATGAGTAAGCCTTGAAACAAGGCAGCTGCTGTCCTAGAAACAATGTTTTAGCTCATGTAAGATTGTTGAAGCAGTAACATCTGCAAGGATTCTCTCAATTATAGAGAACTGCTGTAAAATGGCTAGATGCACAGTTACCTTACAACAGTAGATGGAGCTAGCATTTTATGTAACATTGACTGAATGCTGAATACAGACAATTTAAAAAAAAGCAGAAATCCTTTTTATTATCAATGGTCACAGTCTTTTTATAGTAGTTGCTCATTAGTATTGTTCTATATCCTTTATTTTATAAAAGTGCTCTTTCCACTTTGACTATTGTTTGTAAATGACTATCACCTTGCCCTGGTATTGTAAGTGCAAATATTTATGTTGGCTCAGTTGATACACACCTCCTGTGAAAAAGGAAGGATTAAGACCTTCACACATAGTGTCATTATCATTGTATTCCTGAAGAGATTTTGCTGAGATTAGGTTCCCCAAACATCAATACCATGTCCACATTTCATCCTAGTGTTCTGTTGTTCAATTGTGAACATTGTTGGTGGGTGTTAGCAGGTTATTCAAGGGTTCATAGCTCAGTTTGATCCATGTCTTGCTCGGTGTTCAAGTGTGTAATCTTCCAGCAGGTTAATTGATTTCAGAGTTATTAAAACCAACTGTAACAACCAGCTTAGCTGAAATTCTTCATTTGCAATTATGTCCCTAGCAAATATCATATAAGGAAATGCAGCTTCTCTTTAAGTTTAAAATTGTTGCAGTATGTTACCTTCCATCATGTGTATTGAGTGGAATATTGGATTGGGATATGCTGACTGAATTTTGTTGGCATGTGTTACATAATTTATATTCCTCCCCAGCTCCAACAAGAGGTTGCCTTAAACTCTGCAAAATGTGTCACACTGGAGAGACAGACGTTTTACTGCATTCCAGTGCCTGGAGAGTCCGAATGGGTCAAAGAAATATCCTTTTAATGACATTTATTATTTCAGCTTATTTTTGAAGTGCATTTCATCAGAATGAAATAATGAAAGCAATGTAACTGAGCAATCTAACCAGGTAATTCTGTTTTCCTTAAATTATTTTCATACGCCTATGCTAGTGCCAGTCAAGCACGTGGCAATCCTTCTACATCCTATACTCCAAGTCGGCATAAAAGGAGTTATGAGGAGGATGAAGACATGGACATGCAGTCTCCCAAATTAAAGGAGCAGTGTGCAGGTAGGGGCATATATTCAGCAATTTTATACTTAGTAGAATTCGCTAACAAGGATTGCAGAAACTGCAATGATGTAAATCTCCATTCTGTCGGATACTGCTGTTTATTCATGCTAACACCATGCAAACACCAGAGGTAATATTGTAGGAGTCTTGCTTGTTTCTCAAAGAGTCTGTAATGAATGATATAGCTCCCTTGCCCTGTTACATCAAAGGATTTTCCCAAACTGCTGTTATATCACAAAGCAACATTCAAAAAAGGATCATACTTGATAGGATTTTTTTTCACTCCACTATTTTTCAAGATGCATTTCAAGTGTGGAAATTACATTGCAACCCATCTGTCTCCCTCCAAGTACAAAAAAAAGTTTAAATCCATGTGTTATAAAACACCTGTGAGTAATCAGTATGGCTGTGACTTGATGTAAATCTGATCTCTTGTGCATCTGTAAAATGCTGTGTTTGCACTTCAAGAGTGGCTAATAGGATGATGAATTTGAAACTCCACTTGTTCCTAATTAAGACTAAAAGTCAACCAAAGAGAAGGTCTTGATCCTTTTTTTTTACCACTTATGTACCAGGTGCTGGCTACGGTGGATCACAAGCATGTGGCGATGCTAAGCGCCTTGAAAAGGAAGCACCAGGTGCACGCCAGAACTTGCCTAACTGCACTACATCAATTGATCTCAACTTCCCATTACCTGGGGAGAAAGGCCCTGCATGTCTTGTGAAGGTAGTAATATGTTTCTTAAGGATGAACCACATAATGTCTGTGCATTGAGTGCATAACATTAAGTATAATAGATTTCAATGATGTAATTTTCAAATATTACAAAATAGATATTGAAAGTTTATCACTTTTTTGTTATGTAACTGTCATAGATCTATTATAAGATACTATATGGTTATAAGGCAAAAATTACATATTGTTTGTGCATAAGTTGGGCATTTTAGTTAAATATTGTCAGGTTGATTGAATTAAAATTTAATTGCAGCATTGTGATGGCAACTGTAATTGCATGTACACTAATTTCTAAAGCTTCTATTTTGTGTCTTGACCAACTAGAAGAAAGTAAAACCCCTTTGTGTTCTTAGTGGGTTTTTTTTCTCCAACAGACTTGCATGCTCAAAATTTCCTTGAAATCTGAGGGAGGGAACAGTGTCTAATGTGTTTCCCTTGGATACTATGGATATACATGAATCCTAGCCCTAACCCCATTTGCTCTTTGTGCCTGACAAGATGTTAAACTTTGCTAATGCTTGACCTTTTGGAACTCACCAAATTGCTACAGGGATCTTCTACTGCAAATATCCTGTCAAGTGCGTATGAAGAAACTGAATGCAGAAACTTATTGGGGAGTTTACTTTATCCAAAAGCTTCTAATTATTAATGGTTCTCATGAATTCAAGATTTAGCAAATGAAAATACACTTGATGTAAACCGATTTTTCAATCCCATTCTACTGTTTTAAGCAAAACAACTGACTAGTTTCCTTGTATAAATGCCAGTCGCCATTTTCGGTAAAGCAAATACTTGTTCGTGTCATGGTTGCATCTCTTACATTGTTGAATGAAGCAACACAGAAAGAACTGTTTAGTCCATCATGCCTAAGTCAGCTCTTTGAAAATGCTGTCCAGTTTATCTTCTTCCACCACTCTTGACTCAAAGATTTCCTCTTGTATTTATCCAATTCTTGTTTGACAATTATTTGATTTAGACTGCTTGTGCAATAATGTTTTATTCTTCTCTTTAATAGATCTATGAGGACTGGGATAATTTCAAAGTAAATGACATGCTGGAGGTTTATGGAATTTTATCAGTGGATCCAGCACTTGGTGTCATAAATGATGAGAGGTAAGGCACCAGGTCACCAACATGAATGCTGTGTTCATCAACCAATATGCGAGAATTGTTTAGTGAGCCTCTGTGATTCTTTAATTTTCATATCATTTTATCTGGAAGCATTTAGTCCTACAGCAGAAATTAGATGTTTCTTGTTTTTAGGAAGGTCACGAATTAGCTTTTTATTCCTCAGCTACAGATCTTCTCTGGAGGTCTCTATTCACAGATACACCAGTCTTCAGCCTTCAGTCTTCCATGTGATAACAAGAAATGGTTGGAGGCACTGGATACTGCAAAAGGCTACATTCTGGCAATAGGTCTGATGATTTGTTCCAGAACTTGCTGAGCCCTTCCCCCAAACTATTCCAGTACAACTACAATACTGAACTCTACCTGACAATGTAGAAGATTGTCCAGGTATGTCTAATCCCCAAAAAAGCAGGACAATTTAAACCATGCCAATTATTACCCCATCAGTTAATCCTCAATCATTAGTAAACTTGTGGAAGATGTCATCTACAGTGCTATCAAGCAGCATCTGCTCAGTAATAACCTGCTCGGTGTTGCCCAATTGGATTCCACCAGGGACTTTTACTCCTGACTCACTACAGCCTTAGTTCAATCATGAACAAAAGAATGGAATTCCAGAGGTGAGAAGAGAGTGGCAACCCTTAATATCAATTTGAATGACTGACATCGAGGAGCCCTAGCAAAACTGGAGTCAGTGGGAATCAGGAGATAAACTCTCTGCTGCTGTGAGTGCTTTAGATTAGATTAGATTACTTACAGTGTGGAAACAGGCCCTTCGGCCCAACAAGTCCACACCGCCCCGCTGAAGCGCAACCCACCCATACCCCTACATTTACCCCTTACCTAACACTATGGACAATTTAGCATGGCCAATTCACCTGACCTGCACATTTTTGGACTATGGGAGGAAACCCACGCAGACACGGGGAGAATGTGCAAACTCCACACAGTCAGTCGCCTGAGGTGGGAATTGAACCCAGGTCTCTGGCGCTGTGAGGCAGCAGTGCTAACCATTGTGCTTCTTGGCATAATGGAAGGCGATTGTGATTGTTGGAGGGCAGTCATCCAGGACACCTTTGCATGAATTCCTCAGGTAATGTCCTAGTCCCAGCCATTTTTAATTGCTTCATCAACTACCGCCTCCATCACAAGGTTAGAAGTGAGGATGTTCGCTGATGATTGCACAGTGTTCAGCACCATTCACAATTCCTCAGCTACTAATGTGGTCCATGTTTAATTGCAAGAAGACCTGGACAACATCCAAGTTTTTGCTGAAAAGTGCCAAATAACATTTCACACTGCACACATGGCAGGTAATAGCCATCTCCAATAAGAGAGAATCTAAACCATTCCCCATGATTTTCAATGGTATTACCAGCACTGAATTCCCCAGTGACAATTGAACTGGACTGGCCATATAACTGGATGGATATGGGCCAGGAACAGGCAAGTGAGATGAGTTTATTTTGGTATTATGTTCGGCATCGAATGGTTGCACTAAAGGGTCTGTTTCCGTGCTGTATGACTCTATGGCACTACAAATATAGTGGCTAAGCGCAGTACTCCTAAGAGGTAAGGAGTACTGGAGCAAGTAGCTCACCTGATTCCCCAGAATCTGTCCACCAGGCATGAGTCAGGAGTGTGATGGAATACTCCCAATTTGCCTGGATGAGTCCAGATACAACAGTACGAAGAAGCTTGACATCGTTAGGACAACGCAGCCTTCTTGATTGGCATCACATCTACCACCACCACCAATGTTCAGTAACAGCAATATGTACCATCTACAAGATACAGTGTGGAAATTCATCAAAGCTGTTTAGACAATATCTTCCAAACCTGTAATCACCCCCATCTAGAAGGACAGGGACAGCAGACACATGGAAACACTACCTTCTGCAAGCTCCCCTCCAAGCCACTCACCATCCTGACTTGGTAATAAATTACTATTTCTTCAGTATTGTAGGGTCAAAATCCTAGAATTCCCTTCCTAATGGCATTGTGAATCTACTGACAGCATTTAGACTGCAGCATTTCAAGAAGAGAGCTCATCACCACATTTTCAATGGCAAGTAGGGATGGGCAATAAATGGTAGCCAACAACACCTGGGTTCCTGGAGTGAATTTTAAAAATTAAATATGATATGATGTTGATATCTTAGTCCCATTTGTCAGTTAATTTCCAGAGTGACTGAATTAAAATTTTAACAGCCTACGTTTAACCTTAATGCAACCAGGCCTGCTAAATACTCCATGATCTGATGCAAATTGTGTTGATTTGGTTATGAAATGATAGTTCCAATTCTTCAGTTCCTGTCTGAACTTAAAAGCTACGTTCTTCATTGAGATTTTCTCAAGGTGTAGTTCAAAGCAGTGAAAAGCAGGAAATGAAAACTTTTTTAAAACAGATTTTCCTTCTTACATGCTGAAAGTAGAAAGAAGTCAAATCTGAAATTTTCAGCTTTGTTACCTCTGAAGCAATAGTATGAGTTTGTTCTTTTCTGATTGATATAGTACAAAGGATGGTTCGTCAATTCTGGATCCAATCGAATGTATGGACACTATGGAGGAGCAGCGTGTTCACAGTCCTCCACCTTCATTGGTTCCAAGGCTTCATGCTATTGTGACTCGCAAACTGCAGCATGTCAATCCTTTTCTTCCTGCCACCTTGAAAGATGACGAAAGCAAAGATTGTGAGTCTCCATTTATCTGTGTTTTGTAAAATGTATTTTTAAATGGTATCTGTGTATGAGTGTCCGAGGCATAGTTGTGGATCATGTGCAGACTCCTACTCTAGAAAGAATGATGGTGTGATAAATATTTCTGATGGACATGCAAGTTCTGATCAGCTGGAAACCGAAGGTGCAACCAGTGTATTCTATTAGAATGCTCTCCAGTTACAAGTGATTTTGGTCTGTTGTAACTTCTTTTTATTGAGAAAGGCACAAATTGTAACTGCCTAAAAAATAATTTGCAATTACTTATTTAGCTGAAATTAATATTACCCTTCAGTGTCTTTTTCTGATTTATTACAGCTATCACAAACATTATGCCTGATTTGTCAACAGTCAGAGCAGAGTTGCTTGGATTCCTGACACATGTGTTACTGGGAGACAGTCTAGCTGCTGAATATCTTCTACTGCACTTAATATCTACAGTGTAATTATTATCATCTTTATTTCCATCACATTTTATATATGCGTAATCTAGTACTTGCATTGAAACTAGACATCAACAAAGAGTGTTTTTTACAAACATTAAAAAGACATTATGACCAGAACCCTACTCTAAAGAATGTATTCAATTTCAAATTCTGGTGAAATTATAACCTTCTTTTGAGTAGCTGTACCTGTTATGTTGAGCAAAGGAAATGAGGTTTTGTAATCATGGGGAGATGTGTTTCTCAGTTAAGGTGTTTGTTTTTTTGTTCATGTAATTACTGCAATCTGCCTTGTTCATAAACAGTATATGAATGAAAATAATAGCAGTGATATTTTTCATTTTCAAAGTTATAGTTTGTTCTGTTAGTAACAAAGAAGTACAAACTTATTCTTCCCAGTGTTCAGAATCACAGTTGTGTGTTATGAAGCAATCTGTTCTTTACAGCATAATATATTTGCATCGCTGAGTGATACTGCTTCGACTTGAGTTACATGTAGTTGGTGGGGGATGGGCTTTCATCTACAGTTCTTCAGTTGTATTTCACATTTTGCCCACTAATTTAGACTTTTTAAAATGAATGTTTAGTTGAAAACAACCAACTAATTTTATGTTAGTGTGACCCACTATTGTTTGTTTAGTTATCTTCATATTGTTCCTGTTGCACTTGCAATCTTGGGTATATGAAGATTGATGTTGAACATTGTGTCATTAGAACTTCCTCCTTCTTTTTGTTGCTCTTGAGTTCTCTTGTCGAAGGCAGATGAACACAGTGCTGTGATCTCCACTCCAGACAAGGCAAGCATGCAGGTGCCGAATCAAACTTAGCCAGAATGGAGATTAATAACTGTACTGTTAGCATCATTCTGATCCACACCAGCCATTCAGCCAATTGGCCTCCCAAGGAATTTGTGTTGCTGTGGCAACATTTACTTCAGTACACTTTCTTTCCATTATATGGCTGATCAGCAATCTCTCCTGCTCTTGCACCCTGTCATTGGTGTATGTTAAGAAGATTTACAAGTTGATGCTCAACCTGTTTGATTGTGTATGAACGCACCTCCCTTGGCCATCAAATCCTGGAGTGGAGCTTGAATCTAGAGATTCTAGATCAGAGGCAAGGACACTACCCGACACTTCCTAACTACTATCTACGCTACTCAAATTAAAATCTGCTTTCTGGACACCTTTTGTGAAAATCTATTGGGCAGTGAGTTGATATTGTTATGGACCAAGCCAGATCTCCTCAAAACTTTAAAAGATAGAAGCCCAGACCCTAACTTTGCGAGTTGTTTTAAGCAGATGTGGAGTGATATCCCAGGAGTCGTGCAGCTGCTTCGTTTCAAACAAAACAATTTATTTACATGATTATCGAATGAAATACAAAACAAAAGAGAACAGATTATAGAATACCTTAACCTATTCAAAAACCCAACAGGCTATCCTAACTTAATGATGCTGTTCCAAGTTCCTGCAGCAATCCCCATAAACTCCTCTTAGCAAACAAGGTAAAATTAAACACCGACTCTTATAGGAGAGGCAGAAATGGCAGAGGTATTCCGCATGGAACAACTTCTTCCATGTAACTGTTTCTTGGACCAGCTTAAACTGACCAACAGCTCTGCACAGCCACACTGCTGACCCAGAACAAACCAGAGAACAGCTGAACTGGGAGAACTGGCCAGTCCCCTTTCATTGTACAAGTGTTTTGTTTCAAAGTTAAAACCTTCTTCAAGTAGATAAATGCAGACAAAATGGAACCTCTGTCTTTACGACCCCTCTGAAAAAGAACAAGGACAACCTAATCTTGTTCAAGGAGCTGCATCATCACAATATGCACATGTTAAACAAACAAAGGGTGAAATGTTTTGTATTTCCTGCTTTGGATCGAGTGGGTAAAACTCTGGAGATGGTGCTAACAGCAAACTAATATTTTATTTGTTGTCATGGCAGTAGCTGGCAAGAAGAAACCTCGTAGAAATTGCGAAGATTTGGATTGTGAATGTGCTCAAAACTAGATATCTTACTTTTGCGAGATTTGTGAGAGGACAAAAAGAAATCAGTACTCGAGTGTAGAATATAGGCCACTAGCATCTTAGTTCTATGGGGTGTGGGAGAAATAAACTTGAAAACTGAAAGAACATGTCTTAAAACTTAGACAGAACACAGGAATTCAAGATCATGGTGCACCAGAGATATTTACTTTGCACAAACTAGCCAGGGACTAGATTATGTAAATATAACCTGATTTGCATAGGAGGATTCCATATTGAATGGATGCAAGAAGTGAGAAAATGCGGGGGGGGGTGAACAGTGACAAAGTTGGCAGACTACTGCAAAAATGCAAGCAGAGCATTTTTGCAATTGAGACATTTTTAATGCATTATGTTGTGTGGCTAAGAGTTATAATTGCCTGTAGAAAAGATAATCGTATCTTCTCTAATAAAATTAGGTGGCTGATTAGTACTTATTAAACTGTTTTGATTAATGTTGCAGATACTCACGGCGTGACATTCTTCCACTGGGTAAATTCACAGTAAATCTCAGTGGCTGCCCAAGAAATAATTCGTACACAAAGTATTTTCACAGGACCATTCAACAGCTGGTTCCCTCAGTAAGTGGTTAAATCAATGGAGATTGGGGATTATGATTATTTAACTCTGATGATTGTCATTTTTTTTTTGTTAAAGTTGTTTTTGTTTGAGCCACATCGAATTTCACCATAGTCCGAATCTGTGTTTTCTTACTGCTAGCAGTGATAAATGTCAGGATCCATGCATATAAGGAAGATACGCAGCCAGGGATATGGATCTGAGGGATTATCGGTGCTTTGTGGCATCTCTCAAAATGTTTTGAAAAGAATGATAAGACTATAAAGTATATAAAAATAAACTAATGTGACTAAGAGCCTTGAGCTTTAAATATAATATTGTAATGCACATTGGTGCTCAAGTTAGATTAAGAATCTCCACCACCAGTACAGCATAGTGTCAAGCAGTGTACTCTTGCTTTTTTCTGAGGAAAAATTGATTATTTTAAATTTTACTACTGACCCACCAATTATTATATGTTTGCCAGTATTCCTGTTCCAAGTTGCAATGTTTGTTTAGTTTTGTAACAGAAAGGTAATTTAGCATGATTCAATGTTGACTCATGGAACTTTAGAGTACAAAACAAATCCACTGAGCCTGTCGTATCTGAAATAGCTTTTTGACAGTCTGCTTTGTCTATGTGGCCCTGTTATATTTTCCTCATCTTCAAAAACCTGTCAAAGTGCCCTTCTAAAACTGTTTGTGGAAAGAGCTTCTATCCTGGTCAGTTAGTTTTCCAGATGACAATAATGGATTGGTTAAAACTTCCCTTCTGAATGATCTTACCAATGATGTTAAATCTGTGACTTACTGTTTGTCTAGTGCCAGAAAGGATGGATTTTCTCTATCTACTCTACAGTTGCAGTACAGCTATTGGGACATCTGAAAATTCAGCCTTTACTTTTGTTTATTAAACTTTAAATGAGAAGGCAACTTTAGGGACCAACCATAAGTCAATGCGTGGCCTATTCTGGGCAATCAAGTTGTTAATTTACAGAGTGGGTATGATGATGGCCCAAATTTTGTGATAGTAGTGCTTGCAAAATTGTTCAGTTATTACTGCTCTGAAACTGACAGCCACTCTTGAATGCTTGTGTTCAAATGTAGACTAATAGAGGTTTACAGCACAAAATGAGGCCATTCGCCCATCATTATTGCACCAGTCAAACAACATCTGACTACACTAATCTGATTTTCCTGTTTTTGGCTCAGTCAGTGCTGAAGACTGTTGCAACACAATTGAATATTTAATTACCACTATTATGAGTTTTTGAGTCACCACCCTTTCAGTCAGTGAGATTGAGACTCCACCATCCTGGGTGTATTATCAGACAAATAGAATCAGTTAAAACTATCCATGGTATAATTTCCCCCATTTTCTTGCGGTTAACTGGTTTATGCGCTAGATCAGGTTTACTTGCAACCAAGCAAATCATTCTTGGAATACCTTAAGCATTCTGTGTTACATATTCAAATGGCTGTTTCACCTTAACTAAACAAATTACAGCATACCAGTTGTCAGGAATTCAGGTTAGGGAAATTATTACAGGACAATGGAACCTTTCTCCATCCCCTTTACCCACTGGCAGCATGGACCACTCCCAGGTTTGATACTTAATTTCCTCACACTGTGCATTATCATTGTAGCTTATTTCAAACTCCGAAGTAGTTCCCATCTCTCCTCTTAGCCTTCTATGTCATACCTTAAGTCTGTGTTCCCTGGGAATTGACTTTTACTAATGGAGAAAAGTGTCTTTCTATCCAACCTGTTTTGGCCCCACATAATCTTATACAGCTCTATCAGGTCCCCATCTCAACCTTCACTTCTCCAATGAAAATAGTTCCTGCCTATCCAATCTTTCCTCATATCTCCGAATTCCTCTCCCAGCCCTTTGCTGTGTTGACTTTAGTACAGAATCAATACTATCTATCCGATGTTCTAACATTCAGAATTAACTTGATTTGAAGTATGACTTAACTAGCAAGCTCTGGTCAAATATACACGATAGCTTGCAGATTGAGTTGCAAACATGGCCAAGACAAATTCCACACATTTTCTCAGCAAACCATCCAGACATCAATGATCACCAACAATCAATCACAAATAAACTTCTCAAGTTCTTGTCTTGCTCAGCATGGATTTCAGTTCTTTTCATTTAAGGATTTAGTTTCTGCTTTTCCCTCAGCAGCATCTCTGACTTGGCCTTGCAGGAGGCCCTCCTGCTGCTTCTGCCTGCAATGAATCTTTAGGCAATAGGACACAAACTCAGAATGCCCCATGGCTGCCTGTTTCCCAGTCACTCAATGAATTCACCTGAGGCTCTATCCCACTGGGTTTACAAAGCTGCACTCTGGCATCTAATCATTGGCACAGTCCCAGTTCTCCAGCTGTGCCTGACAACTCACATCTCAATGTCATGGAGCAAATGTTTTACTTCAGCCTCATTGAGCTGATAGTTGCTCCTGAGTTTTTTCTAAATCCCCAATTCTCACCTGTGCTGAGCAGATGCTTCTCTGAGCTAGCACTGCGCTGGGGTTTTCTTGTGCTGCAGCTGCATGAGACAATTACAGCTTTCGGGCTTTTGCAGAGTCCCAGTTCCCCAGCTGCACTGATCTATTAATTGCCCCTGCTCAGCCAAATCTTGTCCCCCCCTCCCCGGTTCCTTCTTGTGCCAACTCCAGCTACCATGGTCAAGTTTTTCTGCCAAAACCTTAGTCACCTGAGGAAGTTTTCACATCAAATATCAAGCACACTACCTGCTGTCTCTGGCCAAGTCTGTTTTCTTCTTTAGCTGTCACAAGAAACCTGGAAGTGGACTGTGGATAGCCTGTCTTATGCTTCACTCTGCCCTTCCTCCTGTTATTACGTATTTGTTTTTAAAGTTTTTTTGATATTCCAGCTTTTACCTTGATCTCATGTGATTGTTACACTCATTCATTCAACTCTAAAACTTCAAAGTCAACGATAACTGCTGCATTTTGCATCCTGGTTTGCAGTCTCTAAGAATACTTCAGTGTGACTGGCTGTTTACTTGATGATATCACTGTTGAAATCAACTTGGCTTGAAAACAAATTCAAACTAGTATCGGAAAATAGAAAATTCAAAAATCTACAGGATACGCTAGATTTTTGTGGTCAACTTTCTTTAAAGTGAGTGGGGAGCACTGTCTCTTCACCACTGACTATAAAATCTGGATTTGGAGATGCCGGTGTTGGACTAGGGTGTACAAAGTTAAAAATCACACAACATCAGGTTATAGTCCAACAGGTTTAATTGGAAGCACTAGCTTTCAGAGCTAGTGATGAAGGAGGGTCGCTCCGAAAGCTAGTGTGCTTCCAATTAAACCTGTTGGACTATAACCTGATGTTGTGTGATTTTTAACTTTATATAATCTGGACCGTTGTCCTGTGAATAATCCATGAACTGGTCTTTATTGTTTTAAAGTATGGGCATAATACAAACAGAATCACAAAATAAATTGAAATGTTCACAACCAGGTGTGGTGCATACCTAAGAATAGTAGCGTGTGCTATGTAATTCGCACATCATTACAGTTTAGAATTAAAGCTAAAGCAAGTTTTAAAAATTGTATTGATATTTAACAAATTGCTGTGTTTCTCAAGTCATTGTTTACTGTACAGTTTATTCAAATGGGAGCTTTGTTTACATTTCCACTTAATTTTAATTTTGTGTTTTGTAGTCCTATTGTCTACCCATGACACTTGACAACATGAACACCCTCCAGTTCATCCCGCATAAAGACTACACTGCAAACCGCCTTGTTACTGGAGTACTGCAGCTGGCCAGTAACACTTCACTCATGTTAGATGAGACTTCATTGGAACAAGGGCAGCTGGAGGCTACAGGTCAGAACTAAATTTTACAATTTGGATCAAGTTTTACTGCCAGTGTGCTTGCTGAGCTATCTTTGTTCAACTGGAGTAGCTGTGTTGTTTCAAATGCTGATGTGAACTGAATAACTTGCATGCCCTCTAATCTGGGAACTACTATAGGAAGCACTAAACAGAGGAGGAGGGTGAGAAGATTTTGTGGAATGACAGGACAAGCGAAACTTTAAAGGTTGTGAGGTCAACACAATTGTTTGGAAAGCAGCCAAACTATCAGAACAGTCTCTTGGACTGACTCCACCCCCAGATTGAATTAATCACCATTGCAAATTTCTTCCAATTATACCAGTTCAAGCCCCTTTGAAAAGGTTCTTGAAATTAAGCTTTGTTTTCTTTAGACACTGGGCACCAATATGCACCTTTATCAAACTATCAAGGTATTGAATTTGCTAACAGACTACAGTGAAACAGCTGAACGGTTGTGTATGCTTACTGAAAGTTATTCATTTCATTTAAACTTGAGTTACATCCTATGGACTAGACCTGTAAAAAATATATATGTTGTGGTAAATGTGTTTTTAGTGACAGTAATAAAACTGGAGCAAGTTACTATTGAATATTTAGAGAATGTCTTTTAATGAAAGGGGACAAAGAAATTAATGTCCTAAAATGCTGCTGGGTTATATTATTTTTCTAAATGAGCTGGAATTAACAAGGCAAGTGATGGGGCGTTATTGGGAGTACAGGAACAAAGAAGTCTTGGGAACAAGCTTTTGTTGATTTAGTTGGAATTGGTTTAAATATGATAAGTACTGCGGCAGTTACTCGAAAGCATTACTCTTACAAAACAACAGAATGTTAATTTTATTTTGCCCTCTTAGATTTCTGAGCCTGAAGCAGTAGTAATTGAACTGCCACAAACAATGTCATAAACGATCACTGTAAATTCCCAATCTTTCACAGGTGTCCGAAATGTGACAGCACTTGGTAATTTGATTACCTGGCAGAAGGTGGACTATGACTTCAACTACCACCAGATGGAATTCCCTTGCAATATTAATGTACTCATCACTTCTGAAGGAAGATCACTCTTACCGGTACATGTACTGTGTGGATGTGTCTCTTTGTATAATTCACATATATATCACATGCCATGTTCTGTTGATTTTTGTTCTTAATAAATTGTGTGTAATCCACCTGGTTTTTTTTCCACACCAATTAATCTATTATCATTACCATATCTGTTAATTAGTTTTTGAGTTATAAGAAAGTCTTTTGAACTTCTGAATTTTTAAATCAACATTAATCATTAATATTCTATTTTATAACAAAACGTAGAAGTTTTATTAAAGGATGCTGGTAATGCTTTTTTAGTTGCAAGTGCCTCCTTTTACACAAGCCATTTTACTTTTATAGGTGAAATAAAACACTCAGCAAGTTAAATCTTAAAAAAAACTCCAACAGTCTCTTGATCTTAGAATTAGCCCAACAGGCTGAACCAGACGCATGATAGATTCAAGATCCCTTTAAAAACTTGAGGTTTTGTGATCCTGCTCCATTCATAAGACTCAAAATCTCTTGAGTAATTAACAAAAGTTTCTTTACTAATTTACTGGGATGACAAAAATTTAAAAATAAAGATTAATTTCTCAATTTAGTGTTTTAAAATCTGTTTAACTTGGTTTTACTTGCACCTGTAATTGGTGCTACCATTTCATGTTTGTTTGTTAGTGATGTTATTAGTACAGGTTTTATGGACAAACACAAACTCAAACTGACCTGTTTATTGTGCCGATCGCTTCTACTGGAGCTTATTTTGACATCAGTACAGTAATTCTAAAGAAGAGTCATACCAGATTTGAAATATTAACTCTGTTTTTCTCTCTATGGGTATTCAGTTTTCCAGCATTCTTTGTGTTTCTTTCAGATTTCCAGCATTCATAGTATTTTGCCTTGATACAATAATTATAGATTCACACAGCGCAGAAAAGACCCTTCGGTCGTCGAGTCTGCACCAACATAACTACCAATAAAAGTGCACTGATCCTAATTTCCTGCAATTGTCTCATATTTTTAAATGTTATGATATTTGAGGTACCTATCCAAATATCTTTTAAAGGTTGTAACGTTTCCAGCCCCCACTATCTCCCAAGCAGCACATTCCAGATTCCTACCACCTGCAGAGTGAAAATGATTTTCCCCAAATCCCTTTGAATCTCCTGCCCCTTAACCTAAAACTAAACCCTCTCATGATTGACTCCTTGACCCATTCTATCCTTTTTAAACCTGTGAACTCTTTATTTTGTATTTCACTCTATGACGCTGAAATTTACTTTTCTTATACTTTCTGTTAATGCTTTGTAAGGCACTATTTGAATATTATAGTATGAAGTGTAGTGACCTCCTAACTAAACAAATACACATGACGGCTTAGCAAAAGGACTGAAATAGCAAGTATAATTTTCAATCATAATGTGTAATGTACATCTCAGTCATGTGCATTTATTTTGCTAATAATAATGCTATGAATTATTAAAGTAAGCAATGGGAATATTTTGTAAATTGCTCTTCCTCTTCATGTCAATTCTAATGCTGTCTTGAGAAATTTATTTAACTCTTTTCTCTGATTTATAGTCTGACTGCCAAGTCCATCTACAGCCTCAGATGATGCCTACCAACATTGAAGAGTACATGACTAACTTGCAAACAGCAGTAGTGCCTTCTATGCTCAAGAAATTTCGCATATATCTGAGCTTACTGAAACTGATGGACTATAGTATATCAGATGATGTGACAAAGGTAATGTGGATTCTTTTATTTTCTTTTCAAGTTTTGTACATGGTTGCATAATTTCAGTATTTAATTGTCTATTTTGTAGGCAGTGGAAGAAGATTTTGTGGACATGAGGAAGAGTGATCCTAGGAGCATAACTGCAGAAGATCTCCATCAGTTGCTTGTTGTTGCAAGGTAAATAATGTGATGATGAGATATGAAGTGGCTTATTTCATCCATTTTCTTTGAGGATTATCAGAACACTTCACAATAAATACATTAAACTGTTAATCACTTCTGTTTCCCCACTTGTAACGTTTCAATTCAAGAACTGCCATGTTTTGAATAAACTCTTTTTGAGACCCCGATAAAGGTTAGGTTTGACTGTGGAAACTCGGTCACTCTTTCAAGCTCACATCTTTCTCTGTTTCTCTTCCTCAGGCCCTATCTTTCAGTCATAGTTTCATTAAAACATTTGTATTGTTTGTGGGGTGATCCTGGGATGGAGGAATTTGCAAGGAAAATATTGGGGTGAAGTGAAAGATTCTAACTTAATGATATTTTGTAAGGGTGTCAATGTCAGTCATTGAGGAGAGGAGTAAATGAATGGGATAATGCACTATGACTTTAGGCATTTGGAAAGGTTGAAGGAAAGGAGGACAACAAGGAGATTATTGGAACTTAAGAACGGGAGTAGGTCGTTCAGCTCCTCAAGTCTGTTCCACCATTTAATGAGATCATAGCTGACTTGTGGCCTAACTCTGTATATATGCTTTTGGCATATATCCACAGCACATCTGCTTAACAAAAGATTATTGAATTAGTTTTATTTTCACCTACTCAAATGAGTAGTGAAAAATTTACATGTCTCCACCTAGGTACCGAGATACAGATTCTTCAGGACAAGTTCTTGGGGAAAAAAAATTAGAAAAGTAAAGAAATCAAGCATCCGGCATTACAGATTGTAGGAATAAATTTAAAAATAGAGAAATAAAAATTTCAGAACAACAGTCCACCAACGCAGTCCATGCTGGAACCTAACCTCCGGAGAGGCTGGGAGACCGCTCTGGAACCACATTGAGGCCGGAGGTCCACCTTGGGCCATCTGGAAACAGCCCAGATTTAAAACTAACAACTGATCTCATCAACTGCTATTTGTGCAAGAGAGAGTTTCAAACCTCTACCACCCTTTATTTGCCAAAGTGCTTCCTAACATCTTGCCTAAATGGTCTCGCCCTAATTCTCAGACTATGCCCCCTAGTTCTGGAATCTCCAACCAATGAAAATACCGTCTTTTGCTGTTAATAGCTTGAAGACTTCAGATCACCCTTCTAAATTCTAGAGAAAACTGGCCTAACTTGGATAAACTCTCCTCATAACTTCACCCTGGAAGTCCAAGTATCATACTCCCGCCAAGCTCAGTATATTCCTTCCTAAGGTTTGATGCCCAGAACTGCTCACAATACTCCACAGTGGGTCTAATCTAGGTTTTGTTTTTAATAACTGCAGCAGTATGTCTGCATCTTTTATATCAAGAGGATTGGAATATGAAGGTCAGCATACCATTAGCCACCTTGATTATTTTCTCCACCTGTTTGGACATTTTAAAGATCTTTGCACCTGAATTCCCAAATCACTTTGGACATCCATTTAACTTCATACCATCTGGAAAGTAACCTGATCTTTTCCTTTTTCAGTCCCAAATGGATAAACCTCATGTTTCGGCTACTATAGTTTTGCCTGTTCTTTTAGACTATCCCTATCCCTTTGTAATTATGTGCTACCTCTACCTTATCTGCAGTGCCGCCTGACTTTGTGGAAGAGAATTTGAAATTAACAGTGGCATGTCATATCAGAGATGCATATACAGACGGAAGTCAATAGTTTCTGTGCTGGTTCTTTGATAGAGCAACCTAAATCACAGTAATTTTAACTGCATTATTTATTATTTTTCTTTGACGGTTTAATTTTGCCTTGTATTCCAGTATGTAACATAGGGTCTCAAGTAGGGCTGAAGAGCATTTTAGGAGGTAGAAAATGTAGTCTGGGAGACTGTTTAAGGTCTGAAACTGAAATTTGAATAGAACTCTGGGATTAGAATCTTCCTTGATTAAAAGGCATAATGTATTTGGACATGTTGTGACACATCTCCATGGCGATCACACCCTGAGGTAGGACTTGAATCTGGACCTTGTGGCCCAGAAATAGGGACAGCACCACGTGTGCCCTTGGTGCATGTGATTGCAATGTTGACAAAGAAGTTGCCACTGAGTCTTGCCTTCTAAGCAGGTATTCTTCAACTGAGATATTAATTTTATCTATATAAATGTGCAAAATACTTAACCAGATTGTTACAAATGAAGAAGAACTATCAGAATTTCCTTTCTCATTTTCAATTCTAATAAATATCTGGTTTGAACTGTCCTGATGATGACTATAATATTATTTATAGACACTGTAGCTTGAAGTAAAGTTTGTAGGGAAAAAAAGTATTAGTACCCATCATAGTGAGTTTGGGCTTATCTTCAGTGCCCAACTAGGCCCTTAACTGTCATACTTTTATAGTTTTTTGAGGAATTAGCAGTTAAGCATTTATTTAATTTTGTTTTTTTCTAGCTAAGGAACTGTTCCAGGAAGTGAATGTTCCATCCCATTAAGACAGCAAAACTGAGAAGTAATTTGACAGTCGAGTTAATTAAAAAGAATTTGGTCTGTGTTTACGTAAACAATGGGCATGAGTGTTCAAGATATGCTTTCTGTTAGCCTAATGTAAACGTTCATTATTTAAATAATAGCTTAAGAACATTAATTAAAAAGCTCACTTTAATTTGTTTTTTTAAAAGGTTGGTGTCACTGAGTGCTGGCCATGTGACCTTATCGCGAGAGAGATGGCAGCGAGCAAAGCAGTTGGAGGTTCTACGCAAAAGCAGGCTACAGCAGCAAACCCATGTAAATGGCAATGAACCTTAATGATGGACAGTCTTTAAAATTCAAGAGAGTATCGAACATGTGTCAGTGGGCTTTATTTAAATTTGAAGAACTAACATTCCTTCTCAGCCTACCTGCCAAGTGAGTCATCAGGTTAAGGAAAAACAAGTTTTTCCCTCTTTATACATCATTTGTATCAAATTTTCTTACAGAAATTTCTTAAATCTAAATTTTACTTTATTTCTAATTTGTGTTGCTTGAACTGCATTTTAGTTGAATGCATCCATTTGTGAAAATATCTTCTACATTCCTCTAACATAATTCTCAAATACAAACCTATTTTTGTAATTTTGTAAACTACATTTGCATAACATTGTACTTGTTTAAAATTGCCTTTTTTTAAAAAAAAAAGTGAACTATGAAGATTTCAACAGCTCTTACGTTCTTGCTCTCTTTTTGAAATGATTAATCTCATTGTGCGACAGGGATGAAGTTCTTGTAGTGTCTGAATATCCGGATCTAAACTTGTACAGAGACATTGAAACAAACAGTCAGTTTGTTTATATCACAGATTTAAGTATGGAGATGGCTAATCAGACGGGCTAACTTCTAACATTTGAAGCATTCCCTTATTTATCACTTTTGATATCAGCGCTCAGACTTTACTGAGTATTTAAATTATGTAGCAGCTGCCTTCAAACCATAACTGTGTTTTTGCATCTATTTGAAATGTGCTTCTTAGTTCAGTGAGGTTATCAACCAGCAGTTTATACTAATTGTAAGTCAAATGTGCAGTTTGGCACACGTTTGATGCAGTGGAAAGGAATTCCTGATGGGGCAGATGGGCTGTGGAAAGAATGGCTGTGAGGAGCTGAAATAGTCCTTCCTTTGTCCATACTTTGACCTTATTTAATTATGTAGAATATGTGCATCTGGTAACAAGTGAATAATTAAATTAGTAGTTTGTAGACTTGTGTAAGAATAAGCCAGGTTATATCATTTGCTTCAAATTAAGACTGTCAGAGCAAACCTTGAGCAGCCTTAAATATTTTGATAATTTGATTCACTTGGTATTATAACACACATTTTTTCACTTTTAATCTGAGTTGGTGGATTATGAGAAAAGGCAGTGCATTGTCAGACAAGTAGAATCAGTTAAAAACTATTCCATAGTATAAATTTTCCCCACTTGCTTTGGTTTATTGGTTTATGTGCCAGATCAAAATTAATTGTACCTGAACAAATCATTCTTAAAGCACCTTAAACATTGTATTACTTACTGGACTGGGTAGTTAAGCTTAACTTAAAAAAAAAAGCATGCCAGTTGTCAGGAGTTCAGGTTAAGGAAGTTATTGCAGGATAATGGAACCTATCTTCTATACCCAGTGGCAACATGGACTACTCCCAGGATTAATACACAATTTTCCTGTACTTTGCCTCAATGCTGTAACTTAGTACAAACACTGAACAGTTCCTATTCACTAATGTAAGACTTTAAATTTAGAGCAGTTTTAAGTATCGTGGTTACCTTGAACTAGGAACAGAATTAAGACTGTCCAAACTTAAATAATAGTGGAACCTTACAGCTAGCAGTGAGGGAGAGTAAATCAAGCACAGCTGGCCTCATGCACAGAACCAGAGAGATCAGGTCCATCTTCTCAAAACTGTGTGCTTCTCAACTCCTAAACCTATCATGTATTTCATATGTTTTGTTATAGCAGATGGACTAAAGTGTCAATATCAATTGAATAGGAACTTTTCTAGTTCAGAGTTCCAATGTAATTTTTTAAAAATATGCATTGTTTTGCGTTTCCCTATTGAGGAATGTTGGAGGGACTAAATTTAAGTGTCAAGTATTACGGTACAATTGAAGGCAGTGCGCAGCCATCTTTGTCTCAACAATATCCCAAAACCGCCTTTCTCCTGAACCTGTGCAATGTACTGAAGCAAAGCATATTATGATTGTGCCTTCCTGACCCTTTTTCCAACAAGCAGCTGTTATTTAATAGGTGAAGCCATGAATTCTAACAAGAAACTGCTGCATTTAAGGATTAATTGAAAACCAAGTCTTGTAAGTGAGTGGCATGGTACACAAAACCGATTTAGTAAATGGGCGAAGCCTTACAACAAGAGAATTTGATGTAAAGTTGATATATATGAGGATTTTCCCCAAATATGTTTAAAGATTGAATCATTTGCAGTTTTCAGTAAAAGTTTTTCAGTTTTGTAATGTCTTTGCACAAGAAACTCATGATTGCTCGAGGTGCTTTCCTTGATAATTTTGCTCTAAGGTTTTCATTTAACAAAGTAACATGGTTGAATAGAGTCAGTGTTCATTTCAAAAGTACTGACTTCTGGATTTGGTTGGGTTGGAATTCAGATCAGTTGTGAATAATTTTGATTAATTCCTAAGAGTTGGTTCAGAGACAAATTGCCTTTTGCATTATGATTTGAGTTGCGTTCCTGAGTTCAAAAATAGACTGAGCTGACTTTGGTACGTAGTTATTAAAGAGGAACATACTATGCACTGCCATTGAATTGTAATGTTCCTGGTGTTCTCTCATAATTCTGCCACATTGTTAAAATTTTGGATAGTTCCAGATTTGTCTCAAAAACAAATGTGACTAAAGGTTGGGATATATCTTAATTTTCAGAAAATTGAGGCAAGTGATTTTTCCATGTGATCTTTGAAGATTTCTGTACAATGACCATCAGGGATATTTACTGTAAATTACTGTTTCTTAAACAAATTAAAAGCTACTTTTTTTAAACTTTGATTCTTTTGGAGTGGCAATTGTGTCTATCAGAATTTGAAAAGATTGGAACCTGAAAGGCCCAGTGAAACAAGTTAAGATCCTCACTTCAAAACTTGCTCATTGCCAAGTTAGCTGATGCTGAAATTGGCAATGGTCTTCTGAGCACCAGAGGATCAGGATTCCAACATAATGCCTTCTCTTGCAGCAATTTCTGGCAGAAATACTTCAATGGAATTTTCTTTTTGCTCGAGAGGTTGACATGGCTGACTTCCCATGTTGAAGCAAAACTTGTCCAAAAATTGAGCCAGTCACCTTCAATTTACCCACTGCACAGGGCCAGGTCCTGTCATGGCAGGGTGCTTTCAGCACAGCCACTTCCACCCACTCTCTTCTCTAGCTTCGTATCAACATTTCCTTTACCTAGCTTGTTTCCAACCTTCTCTGGGCTTTTTGTCTCTCCTTATCTCTTTCCTCCCTCCACCCTAATCCTGCTATCAGGATCTAGGAGCAGTAGTATTTTTTCTTCAGTTCTGAAGGTAGGCACTAGACTCAAAACACAAACTTTGCTTTCTCCCTACAAATGTTGCAAGACCTGCTGAATTTCTCCAGTATTTATTCCCAGGATCTGCAGTATTTTACCTTTTAGTTACTATTGCTTGATTGAAATTTAATGTGAAATACAAAGCCAATTCAAGTGCAATAATGAGATTACATTGATACAACCAGAACATTGACCAGGCTACTTTATTATTCCCAAGAACCTTAGTGATATTATTGGTCTTGATCAATGAAACAAACAAAGGTTATGGCTGAAAGAACCTGACAATTAGTCTCCAATAGCTGTAATCATTCTTCTTAAGCCAATATGAGCGCTTCCTCATCCCAAGGTACTCCAGTTTGGAAAAGGCACCTCCGTGGTGTGGAGTATCAAACCAGTCATGGCAACATTGTGATTCTATCATGAATGTTATCAGTCTAATTATGAAATTAACACTCACTGGAGAAAATGGATTTGAAATTAACTTTGTGCACCTATTCTGACAATGCAACCTTGTAAATCAACGCTTCAAAAATATTGTTTACTGTAGAACATAGAATAGTACAGGCCCTTTGGCCCTCAATGTTGTGCCGACCTTTTATCCTACTAAGATCAAACTAAGCTACATACCCTTCATTGTACTATCTTACAGGTGCCTATCCAAGAGTCGCTTAAATGTCCCTCATGCATCTGACTCCAGAGTGGGGTAGGAAACTGAATTCCTGCCAGCAGTGGTAGTAAAAAAAACCTACCTGTGACATCTCCCCTAACCTTCCTGTCATGTTAAAATTATGCCCCTGAGTGACAGACATTTGTCAGGTGAAAATGTTTCTGGCTATCTAGGACTCTGATCGTCTTGTACACTTCTATCAAATCACCTTTTATCCTCCTTCGCCCCAATGAGAAAATCCCTAGCTCCCTCAAACTTTCTTCATAAGATATGCCCTCCAGTCTAGGCAGCATCTCAGTAAATCTCCTCTGCATAGTCTCTAAACTTCCACATCTTTCCTATGAGGTAAGCAGAACAGAACACAATATTCCAAGTGTGATCTAACCAGGTCTCAGAATATTTTGTTTTCAGGTAATCTCCAGTTAAGAACACGAGTTGTGTGGGTTGTATCATGTCCATTGTAGGCAGATTTCCTTACCAGTGATGCTACCAAACACATCTTCCCCTTGTGTCAAAATTGTGCATTATCACCACACCCCTTGACACAATGGTAGATGCAATCATCCTACTTCTTTGTGGCCACGGCCCCAAGCAATTTCAGTGGACCATGATTTACTGGTTTTACTGAAACTTTAGTGTACTGCTTTTATGGTGCAGTGCTGTATCCTCTACACTAAGTGTAAATAAATGTAAGTTGAACAACCAGATTTGCAAAACAGTCTATTCATAAGCACGATACCAACATGTAACACTTTAACTCACCATTCCATTCCTACTGACCTCTATTCCCTGCTGTGGAATCTTATGGCCTTCCAGATTCACACTGCAGTTCACTATCAAACTGTGCTCTCTGACTGGTTTAGTTTCTCAGCCATGATCAAGTCTCTGATTCTGCTTTTCCACCTGTTTCTTTCTTGTCCTATTATCATCTTTTATTTTGCAACATCATATTTTCACATTCAATTTCACATCTTGCACCCTATTCCAGCTCTTTTTTTTTTCTATCTTGTCTGCCCTTTCCCCATTTCTACATACATGTTTTAAAATCAATTCTGATCAAATTGTTAATTATTTCTCAATTGATCCTCAGTAGTTTATTTTTATTTCAAATCTAACCTTTCAAATTAAAAATCAAAAAACCTTGTAATAATCTACATTTCCATCTATATCCCTTTTTTTTCAATGTGCACCAAAGGCTATTGGTGTTTCTTAGCCAGTTTTGAAATGTGTAGTAATGACTAAATAAATGGATGAATTTTAAATTGACACTTGCACTCAGGAAAACAATATAAACATATGTTTTGCTTTATTTTTTTATTAAAATAATGTACATCCCTCATGTCAAAATACACTGGAGTATATCTACTTTGAAGCATATGTTGGTTTTTTTTTTAAACACTCCAAAGAAACCATACTATAGTGTGACAAAACAACATGAATAAATAGCACATTAAAACATTTAAAAGTGATAATACCAAGAGTTTATTACAGGAATGGACTGTTTAATTTGCTTAGAAATTCTTTGCAAGAGACTGATATCAAATCACAATTAAGACAATGTTCAGGAACCTGCTTTTAACATCACATTACAATCTAGCTACAGTACATTTGAAAAATACAGGCACTAGCTAGAAGATCTACAAATGCTACATTGGATTTAAGTTGAACTTTCTCTCAGGCCCCTTCACTTAGCTATAGATAATTTTCATTAGGACCTTGTTTTTGGTAACAAGACATTGGAGGAAAATAATACTCCTTTTCTTGGTAATTTAGACAATGATGTAATACTTTGATAGTGAAATTATCACAAAATATTCAAGTCCTTTCGACTTGAGCTATTAGAGTACGATATCTAAAAACCGAGAAGCAATCAGGAAATTGAAATCTTTATGGAGTGCTTTGTTCAGTCTGAATCTACTCCCCCCCAGTGGCAGAGTCCCTGTATGGCAGAGACGACAAACTAGACCAAAATACACCTCACTACCCTACTAATACAATTCAGTGCAACACAAACTAAGTGCAAGTTCTTAAGTTGTGTGGCATGACACATTGAAGTTACATGTAGCATATAAATTCCCCTCTAGTTATACAGTAGATAAAGCCATCTGTGACATTTTGGGTGAGCCCATTACAATTAACTAGGATTACAATGCCCCTGGCCTAATATGTACTATCACAATTAATATTGCACATTGGCCTGTTCAGTAGTTAGTGCTGCAGTAGCTTAATGAAAAGACCCAAGATTACCCAGACTCATTTACAACAATGATCATCAAAAAAACCTCAAATGCCTTGTTAAAGGCTGCGTACAAAATTGCAGATCATTTTAAAGGGCACCTGGTCTTGGGTCTAACTTAAAAAGTATTAAATTTAGTCAAAGTTGGAAAGGACCCATCAGTAGCTAAATTTGGATTATCCTGGTCCGACACTGCGTAAACATATCTGTCAGCTGTGGATGCTGCCCTTCGTTTACACTATCAGGAGTGCGCTGAACTTTTCCCACTGCAAAGTTTACCCCCTGAAGCAGTCCTGCCTGGGTCATGCTTGCTACCTGGACCATAGAGCTTCGGATCTTAGCAAATGGTGAAACAGCTCTGCTCCCTGGATCATCGGCTGCTGAGGGAGTTGCTTGTAAACTAGTCTCCACTTCAGGTGGATTGAGCACACAGGTTGAACTGTTATCAGATGACACAGCAGGTTCCATTGAAAGTAATGATAGATTCGAGGTAGCTGAGGGTACATCCAGCTTGGAGGGTCTTGATAAAAGTGGTTCCACTATCTCTGGTTCAGACTTCGATTTGGTGCCCAAGGTGGTATTGCTTTGCTCAGGTTGTTGCTGTTGGAAAGCAATGTTTCCGACAGAATCCTCTGAATTTTTGTGTTGTGCATCTTCTACAAACTGGTGACAATAAATATCAGTGGGAGTATTGAAATCCACCAGGATACCCTCATCTGCATTTGGTGCTTTCCCAGAAAGCTGGACAATCATGTCTTTACTCATTTGTTCAGAATCACACTGAGCTATGTGAATTTCTGAAGGATTACTTGGAATACTAAAATCTGAACTGCTAATAGATTGCGATCGACTTCCTAACCGTGACCGAGGTCCTGTTGAAACAATACCGCAACTGGGAAGCACATAATCACACTGCCCTACATCTTCAGAGTCTGTCAGCTGGCATTCATCATCCGATTTTGAATTGGAGAGGAAACCATCCGATTCAAAAGAGTCCGAGTTGGAAGAGATCTCTATGTCAGAATCAGAATCATCTTTAGAAACAACCACTGGTGAATCAGAGCTCCCCAAGCTACTATCAGACTTCCACAGATTCACTCGCAGGTTTGGTCTTAAGAAATTGACCTTCATCTCTGGCTTTGGAAAGTTGCCAAGTTTGCGAAGGCTTCCAATGCTCACGCTCGATTTTGTTTGCTTTACTTTTTGATTGAGAGAAGAAAACTTGTTCATAAGAAAGTTCTTGCCTTGAGTTAGGCTTGTACTGCTTAAAGCTTGACTCTTGGATCTGATGCCAAGAATGTCTTCATGCGGTTTACTGTGCTTCCTGCAAGACAATGTAGAATCCAATCATTCCCTTTACAGTCAAAAATTTCTATTCAGAAATATTACTACATATCTATTACTTTAAGCCAAGAGAAACCTAGCAATCATAAAAACTAAGTAAATGAATTTACACTGCAAGCTTTTGCAGCAGTAAGTTTATCAACTTTCCCATCCTGTGACTGGGCGGTGCTGAACTAGATGGTTTTAATTTAGGTAAAATTGTATTTCAGCACGAAGTCCAATAGTTTGTTTTTAAAGCCTCTAAATGAAGTCCCAAGCAAACAAGATGGTTTTTCTGAAAACAAACTTCTGTTCTCTCTGGGACATCAATAAATGTGGAGCATATTTCCTCTTGACAATTCAGTGATTGGCAACAATCTGACCACTCAAACTGGAATACAGACTCTGGAAAACTGATCAAAAATATTTAACTCATGGATTCCTGAAGCAACTGAGCAACAAGACTCCAAGCTAAATGGAAAGCAGCCATGCTGACTCAGGGAGCATTCAATCAAGTACACGTCATTGAGAAAACCAGCCACCTCCCCATCTGTGATGGTTGGGTGACCTGTTCCTATATTGTCCTGAGGTGAACCCTTCCCTTTAACACTTTTGTAGCTCACTTATTAGACCTGTGCTCAAGTGAGGCAGATCAGATCATGTAAAAGATACATGGCAACACAAAGCTCCGATCCTCATTAATCACCAAACTGGAAATGTTCCTTTATTATACTGGTCAAACATCATGGAATACCTGACCAATGGCATGGTCAGCTTTTACTTTTAGTGGAACTAATAGTACCTGCAGTGTTGCAATGGTTCAACACCTCAACCTTCTTTAAGTGGAATTAGTGAAATGTTAGTGGCCACATCCAGCAAACAAAGAGACAGCAACAAGTTCTTTAGTAGAACTCTAATGACATAATAAATGATAGGCTTTTGAGAGTGCAATTTCTTCCATTAAAAAAAATTAGGTAGTGGGTTCAAAATGGAAGTAGCTCATGTAAATTAATAATTATCTGTAATTATAGAACTAGAAAACTCAACCCACAAGAAAAAAAAACTGCGTTCAAACAAACAGTTTAAAAACTTCCTCCACCTTTCCTAAAGGAGTAACTACTTTTGGAGGTAATTGAGTTAACATGTGACTGAGATTCTAAAAACAAAGGCAGCGGCATATAACTCCATCATTTTACAATTAAACCATTCAGGGTTGACTATCATCATTTTTGTTAGATTGTCATCCTATTGCTTCAGCTCCATTGCCTTGCTGGGCAGTATTGCATCAGGTCCCACACCATAAATTGTACAGTCTCTTGGTAGAACAAAGCTCAATTGGCAACTTCAGTCATTTTGGGGGAAAAAAAGCAACTCAGAAATGTACTTTAACTCTCTGAATTACCATTAATAACCACCAGAGACAACATTGCTATTGCTGCCAGATGCTACACTGACTTCAAAATTAGAAATATACTTTAAATGAACCTGGAAAGCATCTGTCTTATTTGTATGCGTATGACAATACTATTCCCAATCAGAAAACACTTAAAACTTGTGTTTAACAGATGAAGAAATGCAACAACTTTATTTTTTCTATCAATTTGAGATTAGAAAATGGTTGAGAAGTGAGGGGAATAAACATTTTTTATAGGCATCAAAATAAGGTTTTTAAAGGAAGAGTCTGACAAGAAACTGAACTAAAACTGATTGCCCTGATTCTGTGTTTGCAATCTGTGAAGCCACTAGCATTCACCATCATTACAGCTGTCAAAGTGATAAATCACTGGCAAATGGAAACTAGATTATATGTGAAAAATCCAGTTGCGATTCCCCACTACCCCATGTGTGGAGAAAACATCAGAAATGAAAAACCAATTAGAATCGATCGTGATCTTCCACACTGTTCAGTTAAGGATCCCCAAAAAAGCAATACCTTGTTGGAATCACTATAAATAAGATTTTAAACAGTGTACCAAGTCAATTATTAACAATCTCCTTATTCTTGCAAAACCCCATCATGATTTAAAAATTCCTTACATAAGACATAGGAGTGGAAGGAAGGCCATTCGGCCCATCGAGTCCACTCTGCCATTTAATCACGGCTGATGGGCATTTCAACTCCACGTACCCGCATGCTCCCCGTAACCCTTAATTCCTTGTGACATCAAGAATTTATCAATGTCTGCCTTGAAGACATTTAGCGTTCTGGCCTCCACTGCACTCCACAGCAATGAATTCCACAGGCCCACCACGCTCTGACTGAAGAAATGTCTCTGCATTTCTGTTCTGAATTAATTTTAAGACTGGGCCCACAGGTCCTAGTCTCCCCGCCTAACTGAAACAATTTCTTAGCATCCTCCTTTTCCAAGCCATGTATTATCTTGTAAGTTTCTATTAGATCTCCCCTTAACCTTCTAAACTCCAATGAGTACAATCCCAGGATCCTCAGCCGTTCCTCGTATGTTAGACCTACCATTCCAGGGATCATCTGTATGAATCTCTGCTGGACACACTCCAGTGCCAGTATGTCCCTCCTGAGGTGTAAGGCCCAAAACTGGACACAGTAGTCCAAACGGGGCCTAACCAGAGCTTCATAAAGTCTCAGTAGCACATCGCTGCTTTTATTTTCCAACCCTCTTGAGATAAAACAACAACATTGCATTCGCTTTCTTAATCACAGATTCAACCTGCATGTTAACCTTAAGAGAATCCTCGACTAGCACTCCCAGATCCCTTTGTACTTTGGCTTTATGAATTTTCTCACCGGTTTAGAAAGTAGTCCATGCTTGCATTCTTTTTTCCCCAAAGTGCAAGACCTCGCATTTGCTCACATTGAACTTCAGCCATTTCCTGGACCACACTCCCAAACTGTCTAGATCCTTCTGCAGCCTCCCCACTTCCTCAGTACGACCTGCCTGTCCACCTATCTTCGTATCATTTGCAAACTTCACTAGAATGCCCCCAGTCCCTTCATCCAGATCATTAATATATAACGTGAACAGCTGCGGCCCCAACACTGAATCCTGCGGGACACCGCTTGTCACTGGCTGCCATTCCGAAAAAGAACCTTTTATCCCAACTCTCTGCCTTCTGTCAGACAGCCAATCCTCAATCCATTGCCAGTAGCTCACCTTGAACACCATGGGCCCTCACCTTACTCAGCCGCCTCCCGTGCGGCATCTTATCAAAGGCCTTTTGGAAGTCTAGATAGACCACATCCACTGGGTTTCCCTGGTCTAACCTACTTGTCACCTCTTCAAAGACATTTTAAATATGAACATTTTTTAGAGAAATGTAGAAGTGTTAGCTTCTACCTTAAGCCCAATCTTTATCCTGATATTTGAAAAACTAAAAGGTTAACGAGTGAGTTTCATTTCATGCTCTGCGTGAGAATGCTTCAATGAGACTGGCTATTTCGTCTATTTAATGACAGCACTACTTTTGAATACCAGAAAGCTACTACAGAAGGTTGAAAAGGTATGCAAAGATCGCTACATCTTTACAGGCAATTTTCTTCAAAGTCAACTCCGAGCCATTAACAACATTAAATTTATTTATGATTGATATTAGTAATGATCCCAGAGTAAATATTGGAGCAGTTTAATGTCATTGGATTGCATACAAGATTTTCAACACACAGGCACCTCACTCAAAACTGAGGAGTTAGCTCTCATTGAAGATTCTATCATCTCAGTGTACTTTATTTAAAATAAAAAGCAGACAGACAATGTAGTCTCTAGCTATGCATCATGAGTGTCAAAGAAAAATGAGCATAACAATACTTTTTAAAAATAAAGGTGGGAACAAGGCTTAAAGTTCAAATGAAAAGCCAATAATCAAATATCTGGAACAAGCTTTCAAACAAAGCTGTCCAGGTGAAAAGTTGAAGACTCTTGGAACAGTTGGATGCCCCATTGGGGGTCTTTCAGGATGGACGAATGAACAGGACAGATCATTTCTTGGTCCTGGCAGATTGCAGTGAACATGGAGAAAATCCAAGAAAGAGGCAGTTTACCCAGGAAAGTGTCAGACTCTGTCTGCAAATCTCCGCTGAGGGCAGGCTCAGAGCTTTTCTCATTTTAAGACGCCAGAAGATCAAAACATTACAGAAACTGAGAATTACACATGCACAAATCACCATTCTCTACTGGATATTCCGATAAACAGAAAGCTGAACACTGAGTAATATCATTATGTGGAAAGTAGCAGCTGGTAAATGCCATTCTTCCTCTTACTCAGTCTCCAACTATTCACTGTACAGTTAAGATATCTTCACCCATGGTTCAGCTCTCTGATATCCCTCCTGGTGTGACAGCAGTTACGCAAACCAGTCAAAACGTAGGGTGAAAGCAATTATGCTCATCCACAGAAATACTGTATAAATTTCAAGTTTTCAACAAAGTAAAAACATCTCAAGGCACTTGAATGAAGCACAATTTTGGCTCTTAGCCATACAAGGAGATTATGAGTCAAATGACTAAAAGGTTGGAGAGAGGTGGGTTTAAAGAGTTTTTTTTTTAAAAAGAGGAAAGCACAGATGGAGGTGAGATTTCTCCAAGGAGACAATTTCAGAGCATCAACAACAAAGTGCAATTGCAATGGTGAAATGATTAAAATCAGGAATGTGGAAGACACTCCAATGGAGGAGCTGAGAGATCTCAAAACACCCCAGGGCAGAAGGAAGCACTGGAGAAGATAATATAAGACATCACAGCAGGATTTTTAAAAAATGACAACTCTGACATTAAGGTGTTGTTGCACCTCAAGTCAATGCAGTTAAGACATGCAGCTTCAAGAATTCCTGATTCCAAGTTTAAAGACGAATTATAGATCTTTAAAACACAGCTGCAATTTTTAAGTAACCCAAAGCACTATGCATACAATTAACCAACAAATAGGGACTTGCGGGTTCATGATCCGAGAGCAGAGTGTAACCATACAGCCTTTTGTTGCCAAGTATTAATTAATTAAATATTCCCACCTCTGTGGAAAATTAAGATCTATACCAAGATTTTGCAAGCTCAGGTTGAAGTCATAGCCCATTGTAAACAGCAGGTGCATGTTTGTAGACAACGTGATTCTCCAGTAAAGAATTAGGCCATACCATTGATAGACATAGCCTTACTTTAAAATTTACATCCAACTATATACAGGGAGGCGGTGTCCACAGTGTGAATATCACATTGAAACAGAACACCGTTATCCAGGTACCTGCCTGCTGAAAAAGCTTCTTTTTAAAAAAAAGGAGAAAGATATAGGTATTTCATTTTCTTTGTTAGCTTACTACCCATCATTTCAATGAGATGGTTTTGCTTGGCTGGGTCATGTTCACATTGTTTATCCAAATTTAAATCAGAGGAATGATACTGAAATTCCCTGGCAATGCTAAATCAGGAAACGTGCCCAAAAGTAGATTCTAGAAACAAATTAATAGGGCAGGATGAACAAAGAACAGTCAAAGACAGTATAACCAATATGGCAATCTTTTCAAAGTGATGAAGCACATCTTTCAAAAGGTGGGAACAAAAGGGGAAAGGAAACAAAAAGCAAATGGATTGAGCACTTTAAACATTCCCCAATCGAGTGTTCTGGGTCACTGAAGCAGTTTAGCATGTAGGTCTGGGCACTGCCTATTTACAGAAAAATATATTGTGTCAAAAAGAACAAATATTCATCAGAATATATCAGAAATGGAAAGTTATAGCAATGACCTTTGAAAGTGGAACAGTCAAAATGGAGGGATATAAAAATGATTTCCAGAATTAAGCTTCAAGTGGCTAAATTGCAGTGTTTTTCAATGAATTGAAAAATCATGAACAATGGGGCTCAGGGTTATCACAAGATTTTCCTCACTACAGAAGAAAAAGCAATTTAAAAACGAAATCGCATGCAGCTCTCAAAATAACGGCAATAAAGTGAAAGACAGAAGAAAATAGAAAAGAGAATAGGAAAATGGGAATGAGTGTAGAAAGTTGGTTGAAAAGCCATCATGGAACAATGAGTGCATCATTTTCTAAATCACAGAACTGAAACAAAGCTTCACTCTCCACGTTCAAACATCATTTCATTAAGAAGTCAGTTTTATTTTCCCCAAGACGTAGTTATGAAAGCAAAACTGGCAATCAGAATACAGCTGATATTCAACCAGAAAGCTCAGAACACAGAATTATTCTCTTGCTTTGCTCTTATTTAATGCCTGCTTGCATAGGCAATATTAACAAGCTAATTAAAGCTGTCATAATTCCAACTCACCTTTCTAACTTCTTCTCTACAATTGACACATCTAATCCCAGGTTCTGTTTTGTAAGTTGAAGCATCTCAGCAATGCACTGAAGGGTATCTGCAAGCCAATTAAAGCACTATCAAGTATTGCTTACAAGAACATCTTAGAGATAATTATGAATTTCTTCAGGTTTCATTAAAATATTATTTCTATTGTTCATAGCCTATTAATGCCTTACCCAAATTCTTCCACATACATATAACATGATGGCAAGTATGGCAGACCATCTTGAAATTGTAACCAAAGTAAATTTCCCATGATACCCCATTCGAGGTGGCTAAGCAGAAAGCCACTCGATAACAGCATGAGGGTTTGTGTGTGGCAGTTCTTCCACTGTGGAAGCACAGGTGGTGATTTTGAGTGAGTGTACATGGGTTGGGGTGGGCAGGGAGGTGTGAAGCAGAAATATTCTTGATTCATATAACTCAGCTAATAACCAGATGACTTAATGAGTCATTTGGGGAGGCAGTAACCTTTTTAACATGTTACAAACCTGTTGCTAAACCTTTTCAATTTTGTTTTGGCCGAAACAATTCTTGGTACCAGCAATCCTCAGGTACTTAGCTAATTGCTGTCCTGTGCGCACACACCAGGATGGTATGGCAACAGCCTGGTTAATGCAGTGAAGTCCAATTTTACCCTCATCCAGGAAACATGTGTGGATATTTCAGTGTCAAAACAGGGGAGGATTCTGGTTGGTTTTTCTCCTTCTAACCCAGGAATGATTAGGGCCAGTCTCTCTCTCTCTGGTGAGGGGAAAGCATTACATTCGGACAGGTTCAGCAGGCTGAACAGGATAAACAATAGAAGTAGAGCAGGAGTAAGGCTATTAAACACAAAAGGCCCTGCTTGTTACTAATCCAAATTTCCATTGTAATTGAGTCCACAAGGTGGTTTTGAGTAAAGACAGGCCTATCTGTGCTTCCCTTTATTCCATAATCAAAACACTTTCAGAGGTTCACATTTGATGACTGGCCAATGGAGTATATACTCAGAGGATATAATATTGATCAGGAGAGAAAAACATAAAAATCCATCACATTAAGCCAGAGTTCTCCAACTCTTGGCCAGGTAGCTTTTGCCTGCCCACTCTAATGTAACAAGTTGGTGATCAAATGGAAGGGTTACTTTTTTTTGAAGTAAGACAGGCAAGAGTGGTAAAGAATGTGATAAAATTAGCTGTTCATTCACTGAAATTAACATTAAGCTTTAAACATTAACTTACAGCCATTGAAAAGATACCTCCAATGATCAGGTGGGGGAAAAAAAAAATCAACTGCAAGTCTCAAGGTCTCAAAGGTTAAGTCCTGCATGTGTTTGTTACACAGGCACATTTATTGGAATTTTTTTTCAAAAGTACAGATTTTGGATAAAGCTGTCAAACGTACGGTCACTTGAAGGATCCTTTACCAAATGGTGTATAATGAGGGATCACGAATAAAAAACATGCTGGGTTTGTTCCTGAACAGAGAACACTTCCCATGATGTAACATTCCAGGTGTTAATGGATCAAATCTGACATTGCAACAATCTCAACACATCACAGAAGGAAACAGTAGAGAGACATTACCTTTCCCATCCTCCTCAGGGTTTCGTGTCACAGCTCTGAGCGTATGAAAGTATCCACTAGTTCCATTGTGTTTGTAGTGCAGCCTCATACAAGTAAACTTGGGTTTACCAAAGAAAGTTGGTTCTGGACCTTTTGATTTAATAATAAAAAAAACACTTTGTTTTTATCTTTATTGGTCACAAAGAAGAAAACACAAGGATTCTAAAAATCTCTCACTTAATATATTCCAGTATTGTTATAGCTGTTTCAGTTTGTACACAGTACAAGGTTTGGTGGCTCTGGAATACTGAGAGCAGTTTTATTGTTATATTTATTAAAGGCAGTACAGCGAAGGTTCAATAAATTGATCCCTAGGATAAAAAAACTGTCCTAAATTGAGAGGTTGCGTAAACTCGGCCGATGCGGAGTTTAAAAAAAATGAGGGGTGATCTCATTGAGGCTACAAGATTCTGGAGTTTAACACGGTAGACTTACAGATTGTTTCCACCTGACCAGGGAATTTCTAACACAAGGGCAACAGTCTCACTCAAAGGGACGGTGTATGTTTGAAAGTATCAAGAAAGGTAGGAAAGTGTGTGTTTTGGTCTCTAGGGGAACAAAGGGCATCAGAGGACTACACAGAAGAGAAGGTGAAGTCCAAGAACGGCCACAATTGTATGTAGTAGCAAATAACACACTATAGATCTTATTTTCAATGTTTCACTTGTTTGAAAAGTTATTCTGAGTCAACGAGTCAGTCAATCTCTGCCCATCTGTTGTCTGTGTGTTACTCTCAAGGATTCTCTTTCCTTCTAACTTATTCTCTTCTTTCTATTGCTCTCTCCTAAAAGTTTTTTGGTGTCCTGCCCTCATCTGCTTCTGTTTGTCGCCTTCTTCCTGCTAGGTGGCAAGCTGCAAGATGGGATTTACAGCATGGCGGGAAATATGAGCCAATCAGGCTTGCAAGCTGCAACCGGAGCAAAAGTAGCAGGGAAAAATGGGACATTACGTAGCTCTGTTCCCATTCTCTCTCTCAATTTTCTCCACCTCTTTTGCTCCCATCATATTCCCTAACCTTCACTAACAGTACCTTCTCACACCATCATGAACCAAACTGAACTTGGAATTACTTCTATTTTCTCATCTACTCCATTTCACGCCACCTTCATCCTCCATTTCCCAAAATTCCATTACATGGTGCAGGGCAATGAGCATTCACCTAACACTGTCGCAGATACGATCTCTTTTCCCTTAAAGCTCTATTTGTTTCTCAACTTCAGTGATGTTATAATGCTCCTCGGGATGACTGTTTCAAAGATTTTAGCGATTAAAATATATTATGTCCTCTAGCTGTAGCCAAACAGCTAACTTAACAAAACACTGCTGTGATAATTAGGTAGATTCAAAATGTACAATTCCTTTTTCTTCAAAAAAAGGATTAACATAAAAGCAAGCTTCTTTTTCTGACCTAATTTCCCATTTTATCCTAATTAAAACTAGCTTGAACTCTTATAGAATACAAAACAAATGCATAAAAATTTCCTCAAATTCTTGGACAAACTGCAATTTAAATCTGTTCAAAAGGTGAAAGGCTACTGACAAAAACCCTGCCACTATTCCACATTGAGAGGCCGTAAATCACAAAACCTTTCAGGATACATTTTTGACAAGAAAGCAACTTTGAAATGGAGCCTAAATTTGAAGTTCTTCAGATGCCAAATGCAGTGGCTGAAAATAACTCATCTGTTTTGCACTTAATAAGTAACATTAGAGTTGAGCTGTAAAGTCAGGCACACTTACAATTTATGATGGTAAACTTTTGGATTTCCCTTTAAAAATCAATGTGAATTTTACAAATATTAGACTTTTGAAATTTTGACTCTTGCTTTTGAGATAGTCAAATCAAAAGCAGAGAGCTAAATGCAAAAAAGAAGGTATTTTTATTTATTCAATGGATAAGAGTTTCTCTGGCTGGACTAACACTCATTATCCATCTTTAACTGCCCCAGAGAAAATAGCAATCAGCTGCCACCTTGAACCAACCTACTACCTGCACTGTAACAGGAACTCATGCTCATTCAACTTCACAAGATAATTACATTTCAGATATCCCCTTAAACTTAAAGGTGAAACAAAATTAATTGGTAAAAAACATGCATGGTGAGATTAAGATGGACATCCCAGTTTGGGAACATACCCATATAATCTGGCTGCCACAGAGGGATTAAACTCAAATAGTAACCCATTAAAATGTTAAGTGAGAGTCTGAACATTTTTTAAGCATCTCACAGAAAAGGAACAGCTGCTATTGAGGGGTGAATAGCAAGAAGATGCTGCTGGGGAGAAGCAGAATGCTGCAGAGAGTTTTGTTTTTCGTCAAAATTAAGGGAATGGAACAGACAGGGCTCTTGGAGACTTAAGACGTTTAACGCACAGAATGGAATTTTAAGCAAGCTGTTTAGTAGTAGTTAAGGCCTTCTAACAGACACCTGAACAATGGCATTTAAAACAGCAAAAGACAATTCATTGCATAAATCAAACCAGGTTGCAACTTGAAGGGCAAGATGGCTGGAAGTACCCTATCGGTTAGTGGCTACAACACAAGGAGGAGATCAGATTAAATTATGTATCAGAAGATATTCAAAATGGTTTCTCACTGGATGAAGAAAGCAGTTGCATCATGGAGAGAATATGTACAAACTTATGTTCTTTCAAGAGGGAGTGGGAGACATCCCCATCAGAAAATGAATTCTGTGATCTTCAGAGCTGGTTTCAATTCCAAGAGGATCAAAGAGATCTTTGAGAGAGAGAGAATATTTTCCCCACTTTTGGTCACGGATTGACAACCTCTCTCAGAGGATAATGTCGACAACCAAACTACAAGGATGTGGCAGGGGGAGAGCAAAATTTGTAGTCATGGTGTTACCAATTCCTGATGACCATTTTGTGCTGTACATGTGACTGTTAGGAAAAACACATTAATTAGCCAATTCAAACACACTGATAATTGCAATTATTAACAAACCTGTTTTCCCTCTTGATGAATGTGGAAAACAATAGATTGATCAATATTTGTCATAGTTCCATGTTTGACTAGGGGACAGAAATCAGTGCTGCACCCAAATTAAGAGAGTGCCTGAAGGCCAAGAACATAAGAGTTAAGAGCTGGCCCTTCAAGCCTCTCCCATCATTCACTATATTAATGACTGAATGACCTCAATGCTATTTTTCTACACATCTCCTAACTCCCCTAATAACCAATCTGTTGATCTCAGTCTTGAATATTCTGACTGATGGCTCTCAGGAGGACAGAATTGCAAACATTTACACTTATTTGAGTTACTGAACCCCTTCTCCTGAGACTATGTTCCAGATTCTCCTAACAAAGGAGCAGGGCTCCGAAAGCTTGAGATTTCAAATAAACCTGTTGGACCACAACCTAGTGTCACGTGACTTCTGACCTTGTCCACCCCAGTTTAACCCGGCATGCCCCCTCCCCCATCCATATTCGCCAGGCAGGAGAAGCTTTCAGCTGCAACCTGTCAAACATCTTAAGCATTTTATATGTATTCCACCTCTGTCTTCCCAGCTCCAGGGAATCTCCAGGGATTTCTGTCCCCTGTCCCCTGGGAATCTAGGTCTAATCTACTCAAGCTCTTTTCATACATGAATCTATTCATTCCAGTCAAGTATACCTTAGTTGTGTGCCCTCTACAGCAAGTATGCATGAAGGGATCAAAACTGTACACAATACTCCAGATATGTCTTTACCAATGCGCTTCCTTAACCCTATTGTCTATTCCTTTATAATGTACCTGCCCCATGGATCAACATGTCTCTGAACACTCAGCCAAAACCAGGCAGCATGGTCACTCAATCCCAAGCATAAACCAGATACAGCAACACCAGTACACCACAACAGAATTAGTGGATGCCATTTAACAATTCGGAAAACATTATGGAAAAACAATCTGCCCTGGTTTCCTATTGAAAAAAAAATCAAAACACTTATCATCCAGTAGGCATGTTGTGAGCCAAAACAGAACTGAGACAGACATGTTCTCACCGCCCTCCAGCCTCCCCAAAAGCCGACCCACAAACCGGCTGAGAGAGAAGGAAAAATGCAGGCCAAAAGGCTTTTGATTCAGTCCCCCCTTGTCAAATTTCACCAAGGCCACCTTTGGGTTTGAGAGGCCACCATAGGCTAATCAAATTCAGTGTCTGTTTAATCCAACTTCCCAAGTAACCAGGATGTGAAGCCTAAATGACCTCCTGTCTAGCTCTACTTCTCAACAAGAAAGGCAAAAAAGGTTTTTAGTTAGCTCTGTTGCATGGCACTTTTCAACTGCCATTTTAGTTGCTTATTTAAACTATCTACTTAGGAATTTATTTTGCCTGAAATTCATGGCTACTGTGACAAAGCTGATCTTTCTGAAATTTACTTGCTGTTAGTTCCCTATTAGTGTTCGCTTTATATTGGATTTTTGCTCATTCATTATAATAAAAAAATCTTCCAAATGTGAAGTCTTCTTTTGTAATTCCTTTAAGTGGACCACTGCAAATTCAAATACCTTAAAGTTACTGGCTTCTGCAAGGATCATACTATGACATTAAACTGTTCCAAGTATGGTAAAAGCATCCTGGACTGTCTTACACCAAATTCACTGAAAACTGCAACACATTACAACATGATTTTAAAATAAAACTCAGGTTTTGATTGCAAGAGCTACTTATACACAACTTTTCTGATAAACAGAAGTATGCACAGAAAAGAACTGCAATGTTACTTGGAGATCAACCTGCTTTTCTGAGCAAGGGTGAGAATGATGACACCAAGGTAAGGCAATTTGAGCTGTAGCACTGGCAAGAAAGCAAGCCTGTCCCCATCCCGTGACAAAGTGACCAGAGGGGAGAGACTCACCAATTTCAATCTTCTCCAAATCCTCCAAGTTCATTCTTTCATACTGATTCACTTTATCAACCTCTTCGTCATAGCTGTCAAATAAGGGATAGACAATGTTAGGTTTGAAACCAGCTTCACACACAAGTGAACAATTGAACAATCACTCATGGGCTGCTTAGCAACAGACAGTCCTGGATTTTATTAATGTGACCAACTGAAATATGTTAACTTTACGGAGAGTTGTAAACCCGCTGGCCATTTACTTACTAGGCCACGTAGTAGGCACAGTTGGACAGAAGGAGAAGCACATCAACATCTCGGTGGGTGGCATCGATAAGGCTGGAAAAGAATAATAGTTGCAAACAACATAAATTTCCTTGGGAAATACTCAACAGAAAACAACTAAAGTTCGCTTATTCTTATAACCCTCCCTACCAGAAGGGCAAAGATACCACACAATAAAGTCCTGCCCCACTAAACCCATCAGGTGGCACTTCAATAAGATATGAGCAAAGACAATGTTAAGCACTACTTCCTCCAGTGCCAGCAGATAACAAGAGGCGAATACAACTTCAATTCTGGAAACACTCTATATTAAATTTAATGTTGATCTCACTCCTTGTGCACCTTCCCTCCAGCCTCCGCACAATTTATTCACTCTGTTCTATTACCCTAATACACTTTATATGGTACTATCTGGCTGGACTGCTTGCAAAGCAAAAACAAACTTCACTGTACCTAGGTACACGTGACAATAATAAATCTAAAAAAAAACTTTTCCTTAAGGCTGCAGTGCCTCACTAATCTTATCCAAAATGTCATTTTAACTTAATAGCAAAACTGCTTAACTGCCTTGGCACAAGTTCTGAATAAAAATAATTATTATACAACATGGGAAACAAAGCCATAAGTTCTTTCATACAGCTTGTTGAACATTTAATTTTTCTATAAGTGAACATGATCTTCATCTATTAGTTTCAATTTAAATAAAATCCATTTTGGCAGATGGCCCAGTGGCTCCAGCAGGATATTCTGGGCTGCCTTATGGCACAGGACTTGGAACCAAGCACAGCCCCAGTGAATTGAGAAATTCAGGGACTGGCTTCAATACATATCCTGGTTGAATTAATCCAAAACTTTCAATAAGATGCTCATAACTCAAACTATGTCATCCTTATGGCACAACGCCAACCACTACCAGTAACTCAAAATGAAAATATAACAAATATCTGTGGAATTACAATATTGATGTCTGCTGCCTTGGCAAAACAATAGCACCCAAAAGCGTTCCTCCATTATTTTAATAAACGTCGAAAGATAAGTGACATTCAGATATTGCCAAATTTTCAGCTACATGGCTTTAAGTTAACTTCAAAAACATTTCTAGTAAGCAGCAATTCCCAATTCTCAGGAAGAGGAAATGGTGAGGTGGCCTTGCTTGCGGGACAACTAGATGAAGGAACAAGGATGTCCTACTGCAGCAGTGTAGGGCCATGGTGAGACAATGCTTGTACACACTTGCGGTTTCTTCACTGAAGAAAGGGTCTACTTGTCACAGAAGGAGTGCAGCAAAGGCTCTGCAGTCGGATTCCTGGGAAGGCAGGATTGTCAGTTTAATAGAAGATTGGGTAAACTCAGCCTGTATACCCTGGTGTTTATAAGATTGATGGGATCGCATGGACACATACACAACTTTAACAGTGCTGGGAGACTGGAGGCAGGGATGATGTCTCCACTGGCCAAGGTTGGCAGCTGATAGCTTCTAGAACAAGGGTCACAGTGTCTCAGGACACCAGGGAGGCCATTTACAACAAGGAAAGTATTCATCACTCAGACGTCAGTGAACCTGTGGAATTCTCTAACAGAAGCCTACAGAGGACATGTTACTGAATATATTTCTAAACATTAAAGTCATCAAGGGCTGTAGGAAAGAGAAAGTATGGCTTTGAGATAGAGGTCAGTCATTATCATACTGAACAGTAAAGCTAGTGCAATGGGACAAATGGTTCCTGCTCCAAATTTTCATGTGTCTACATTTCAACTGTATTCAGTATAACTCATGTGTAATTTCATTATTTATAAACCACCTTTCGATAGGTCAGAAACTGAGCACAGCTGAGCAAAAAGTAGTTTTCTAAATTTTGTATCTTGTACTCATCTAGACGATTCGTGAATTTAGGGGGAAGCCAACATTTGTGCTGTATGACAGCAAAGTGCTGATCAGCTGGCAAGTCGACTCAGATTGGAGGTGGTACCATGGAGAATGCACCAGTTAATGATGATTGACAGTTAACTTCCAGGTGTTAAACTTTAAACCCAAAATTGTCTCTGATTTCTCAGGGCAGTACCTTGACCATCGAACTAACAGCTGGCTGTTACATTGTTACAGCCAAGATATGCAGACTAGGTACAGGTCTGGCAGTTTACTGTCAAATCATTACCTGGTGCATCCTCAATGGCAATGCCTCTGCCAATCAAGCAGCATTGTGCTGTCAGAGTAGAAAAGTTGTGTTTTGCCCCTTAAATTGTTATTCTGGCATATTATCCTGATGAATGCAGATCAAAAAGCTTCAACAAAATGGAATCTTTATGAATATTTAACCTTATTTATTGGAAATATCACTGTACAACTTGAACCAGAAACCAGTTGGTGCAATTTTTAAAATCTATAAACAGCCCCAAGATTGAAACACAATGGAAATAAAATGCACTGTAATGTAACATCAAGTTCTCTGCAGTCACTTGATTTGTTCTGAAAATTTTCATCCTCCCTCCTCCTTACACACAGCATTGCAACATGGTTTCAAAATACTATGCCATCAAGGAAAAATCAGTCTCTGAATACAGATGGCTACTCAATACAGCTTCAGTGCGAGAAGTGTTAAAGGGCCAAATGCTGCAATGTGGGACTCATGTACATTTAGCAGTGTTTTTGGTGGTGCAGGCTGATGGGCTAAAGGACCTCTTCTGTACTAGACAATTCTATTAAAATGGTAGCAGCTTCAATGTATTCAATTTGGTGACTGTGCACAATTAAACACTAAACAAGAAGAGGTTATAAGTTGTTGGCACTATAACGTGGGTAATGACAGAGGCAATGGCCTATTGATAGTATCATTAGACTGTTCATCCAGAGACCCTGTGTTGGAATCCCACCATGGCAAATGGTGGAATTTGAATTCTAAAAAAGAAACTAATTAATTATCTAATGATGGCCATGAATTAATTGTTGATTGTTGGAAAACCCCATCTGGTTCACTAATGTCTTTCAGAGAATGAAACTGCCATTCTTACCTGGTCTGGCCTACAGACCCACAGAAATATTGTTCACTCTTAACTACCCTCTTGGTTTTTAGGGATGGGCAATAAATGCTGCTGAGCCAGTGACACCCAGATCCCAAGAATGTATAAAGAAAAAAAATTATTTACAACGTTAACTCAAAATTTACCAGGAATGATATTTTAAATGCCGTGCATTGCCATAGAAGACAACAGCAGCAGCATGAGCAATTTATCAGGAAAGGAACTTGACCCTTGACCCAGACTAAGGGAACACAAGCCAAAGCAAAATACTGCAGCTGCTGAAAATCTGAAACAAATACAGATAATGCTGGAAAAGTTCAGCAAGTCAGGCAACATATGTGGAGAGAGAATATGATTTGGTGCTTCATGACTTCTTCATAACAGAGGCAAAAAAAATTCTAAATATCACAAACACTTATTGAGTCATCGTCGGCCAGTCACGCCTGGATTATTTTGAAATAACCTCTGTTCTTCGGATAAGTCTTTTTCTCTTCCAAGATTCAACTCTTCATTTCATCAAAATTGTAATATGTACCCCTAGCATTCAAAACCTGTTTCTAACAGTTGGACAGTGTTTGAGACGTAGTAATTCAGCACTGCTGCTGTTCCATGCACATTTGTTTACTGACAGCATTAAATAAATATCACTGGATTTAAAAGGCATTTCAAATCTTCATTAAAAATTCAGCCTTCAACTAGCAGGCTCAACCATCAATTTTGCTGTTCCACATCGACTGGGAATGGTTTATATTGTGTTGTAACTATTTTCTACATTTAATAGAGGATGACAGGTTGAGATGCGTCAATATTTAATTTCAGAGAATGAAATAAAAAATTCTGTGAGATGGATGAATTTTGTGGTTACAGACCTTGGATCACAATCTATCACAGCCCAGCCTCCATGGAATTTCTCATCGTCAGGTAATAACAATTTCATATAATTCTGCAAGAGGAGACTGAACTGTTCCTGCTGGCTTCTCTGGTTCTGTTTTTGCAAAGCTTCATGCTCTTTTTCTTTGTTAAAGATGGAGTAGAGATCTTCAGTCACTGGGATGCCCTGCATTGGATCTAATTAAAGGGAAACATTACTATTTATCAGCACATTTAAAATACGAGCACAGTGAAAACAAATATTTATATCAAAAGAAAGTAGAATGGTCATTTAACCTCCAGGATGGAAAGTGAATGTTCATTTGACAATAATTAGGAATGACCAAAATGTATGCATGCTTGGGGTAGCACGGTGACTCAGTGGTTAGCACTGCTGCCTCGCAACACCAGGGACCCAGGTTTGAATCCAGCCTCATACGACTGTGAAATTTGCACATGCTCCCGGTGTTTGCATGGGTTTCCTCCAGGTCCTTCCATTTCCTTCCACAGTCCAAAAGGTGGGCAGGTTAGGTGAACTGGCGGTGCTAAATTGTCCACAGTGTTCAGGGATGTGTAGGTTAAGTGCACTATTCAGGGGTAAATGTAGGGGAAGGGTCTGGGGGGGTTCCTCTTCGAAGGGTCGGTGTGGACTTGTTAGGCCGAAGGGCCTGTTTCCACACCAAAAAAGAGATTCTATGGATTCTATATCCCCTGTCAGACATGAAAAATCATTCTCTGTGGATTAACCATCTTGATGAATCACCAAAGATGACTGAGGACATCTTTGCACTAGAGAATGAGAGCGACAGAATACACAAGGGAACAGGAAATCTAACTTAAAAATACAGACTGCATTTCAAAAGTTCACCCTCATCCGAACAATGATTCTCCACCCCTGTCACAATTTGAACCCATTCAGCTTCCACTCAATTGCTTGGCTTCCAAAATGATCAGATACTGGAAACGCTTCATAATCACTGGACACACTAGACATCTAGAGAAGCTTATCCTCAGCCTCAAGCACAAGGTTGATATGCCAACCAGCAACTCTGTGGTAATCAGAGAGAGGCTTCCAAGTGCTTTTTGTTGCTGTCAGATACCCAGGTTAGACCATAACTGAAGGAAATAAAGTTTAATTAGTCCAATCGGTGGCCAGTGCTGGAGGAGCCTGGAAACAGATCAGACTGTTCTGTGAATCTGCGAGTTGACAGCTACAAGGGCAGAAGGTGGATAGAAGGGAAAATACAAATATTAGGCCAACATGAAACCATGACCCAATTCAACCCACTGGAAATGTGAAGGTCCACAGGGTTCTTGTATACTTTTCCCGACAGATTTCCCCAAGCTTTCTTAATGTTAGTAAAGTTGCAGTGCTCTTACCTATGACAGCTTGTCGATATGCATCACGGAAGCGATTGAGATAATACCGATTGGCAGAGTTATAACCGTCTTTCATCATTCCTGCAAGCTTTCGTTCTCCAGTTCTTGTAAAGTCGCCCTAACATTCAAAAAGAAACAAGAATAACACACCCACGCTTCTGCTGAGGAAGGTGAGAACTACCACAGATGGTAGTTAGAAGCTGAAAATGTTTCAGATTTCAGGTCACTGCTTCAGATTTTATTTTATTTTACTTACTGCTCTAAAAATAGTAAAAATCATAGGCACCACCTGGCTCACAAATTTAGGTTGGCTCATCCTAGAGCAGGTCACAGTATGAAAGACGCTCCAAACTGATTCACTGGATCTGTGCAGCATCGACTGCTTATCTATCTTTCACCCCCCTCACACAGCAAAATAACAGCATGGAGGGAAACGAGGAGGATGGTGATGTGAGGTGGGCAAGAGTTTTGGAAAATTAGTGATGACAACGACAACCTGGTACTGGTCACATTCATATTTGTCTGTCTCCTTGGTTTTGTGTTTCCTCTCTCTCTTTTCGTGGCAGGTATTTATGCAGTGAGCTGTGCACTTTAACAGAGATAGCAACAACTTCCTCTTCCTCCCCACCATCTCCATAACAGCTCAGCACCACCACCTCCTCATCAGAAGCAAGCAGACTCCTGGATTCAGGCTTCCAGAGACTTTCAACCAAAACATAAGCAGCTACTTTTAGGAGAATCATATTGTCTACTGCTCAATAGCAGACGGACCCTGAAACTTACAGAATAAACATAACATGTCCGACTTGGGAAGGAGTTATGAAGAAAAAGGGCACCATTTGACCCAAGTGACGCTCATACTAAGCTGACCACCTCTCACCACTGGATTCCAATTAACTCCTCAAAGACTGGCATAAGCTCATATCCAACACCCCAGGGAAAGAGTATAAAACAAAATAGTCCTTGAAAACAAAAAGGGAAGATTTCAGGGAAAGAGACACCTCTGGGGTAGTCTTTTCTTCGTAGAACTAACACGCTCTTTGACTGAAATAACTGATTGAACTCTATGACTATGAATAGTTTCCTTCTCTGCTGCAAAATTCTTCAATTGCTCTCGGAGTTGATTCAATTGTCCAAGGAGCACATCGGGAAATCTGTTTGGGGAGGTGAGGGATGTGTGAATGGAAACCAGAAAGTGGGGTGGTCAGGGAGGATTAGGACTGCCTGGGAGACTGGGGTCACTTTCATCTGAGGAGAATGGATCACTGATGACCTCCTTCTAAACTTACCTCCACATTGGCCCGCAGTAACCTGAAACCATCAAGAGTGCCTGCACACACATGCAACTGTCGAGAGACAGGTCCGCTCCATTGACCAGATCAGCTCCATTCCTTAACTACCCTTCTTCTCGCATTCCTATATAACTGTGGCATATGGATGATTCTGAAGTCTGACACTTTGTAGCTTGTACAAATAAAAGATATGCTCAAGATGGGTTGGAAAAAGCCATGTGGTCTTTGCATCCAGATTGGGAAACTTCAGCATAATAAAAATGGAATATAAAGCGGTTGTGTTGGTTCTGCCATGAGTATTTGACCGTGGATATTATAGGATGACTGCTTCAAACCCCTTCCTCACCAAAAATCAGTGAATTTTCAGGGCCTCCATTTATTTTCAATTACGATGGTTAAAAGGCTTATGCCCAAAATGTCGATTCTCCTGCTCATCGGATGCTGCCCGACCTGCTGTGCTTTCCCAGCGAAATACTTCTCAATTAATTATGCCGGTTAGTCAAAAAACCTACTGGTTTCAGTAGTTGCACAGGGTTCAGACTCTCAACCATCCATTTCTCAGTTATTTCGAATTAGTTACATGCAGATGTCAATCCCAGATCAGAAAACCACTCTTATACCAGCTATTCAAGACTACACCAACATTGGTCGGAACTTGTGTACAGGAGAATAACGTGGTACATCAATTAAAACATGGTGTTTAACAGCATTCTGGTTTCTGCTTGATACAGATAAAGAACAAACTATTGCAGTCACTGAATTGGAATGAAGTGAACTGGTTGTTACCTTTAAAGCCGCTGTCCCAGCATACTGCCTGCTAATGGCGTCTCCATTGTTGGCCCACATGATCTGATAAATCCGATAGCATTTCTGAGGCAGGGGTTGTTCAGGTGGCATAACCCCCAATTTCTTCAGCTGAAAGAGGCAAATCGAGAAGATGAACAGAATATGAATTCAAATCACTCAATTATTTACATCTTTTGCAAGGTTACTCTATTGACATCAATTGCAGTAAAGCAAGGTTGCACAACCTATTTAGATTCTACAGCAACACAGTCAAGGATGGACGATCAAGAATCAAACATAGCCATGTCAGATAGGTGGCAGCACAATACACAGTAATTCTCCTTTTACTGTTAAGCATGCATATAATCTTAACTAAATTTTTGATGTTTTAGTAAAATGGGGAGGGAAGGAAATAAAATGCATATGGACAGCATCTTGTGGCTTCAAGATAGCCAAAAGACCTGCACATTCAACCAAATGTCATGGAATCTCAGAACTGTTCTGCTCTCAGAAGTCATTCGGCCCATCATTGTCCTCACTGGCTGTCCAAGCGAGCTTTATAACTCAAAGCTATCCTCCTCCTCTTTCCCCACAATCCTGCGCATGACTTAAACAGAAACAGTCATCTAATACCCTCTTGAAGGCCTCGACTGGACCTGCCTCCACTATATTTCTGCAAGTCTATTTCAAACCCTGATATACTCACTAAGCGAAAGAAAGATTTTTCCAACTCTATTTACTTAATTGTCCAAATTACTTTAAATCTGTGTCCTCTTATTTTCAATTCTTTTACAAGTGGAAAAACCTATCTACTTTGTCCCGACATCTCAATTTCAGAAACTTCAATCAAGTATCTTCTTAGCTTTCTCATCTCCAGGGAAAACAGTGCCAGCGCCTCCAATTTATCTTCTTTACTGAAGCTATTTAATTTCACCAAAAGCTCTTCACCCACTGCTCCAAGACATTCATATCCTTCTTAAAGTGTGGCACCTAAACCTACACACAATACTCTACAGTTCAGCAGGAACTTTGGTAGATAAACGTCACAAATAATGTGCAGTAAGAGCCCATTAGTGTTTTATATGATGTCTCTTCAGGGAGGGACTTCAGATAAAACTTCCTATTCATCTTCAAGCAGTTTGGAATGCTCTTCACAATCACCCAATTACACAGGTGGCACAGTGCTACCTCACAGCGCAGGGTCCTGGGTTTGATTCCACACTCAGGCGACAGTGTTTGTCTGGAATTTGTATGCTCTCCCCCATGTCTGCTGGACTTCCTCCGGGTGCTCCAGTTGTTTCCTGCCACAGGCCAAAGATGTACAGCTTAGGTGGATTGGCCATGCTCAATTGCCCAGTGTTCAGGGATGTATCAACTAGGTGGACAAGCCGTGCAAAATGCAAGGTTACAGGGGTAGAATGGGGGGATAGGTCTGGGTGGGATACTCCTCAGGGGGCCAGAATGGATTCGGTGGGAGGGTGGCCTGCTCCTACACTATAGGGATTCTGAAATTGCGTCCAGTGCAGGAGTTAAGCCTGACCACCAATATGCTCAGGTTTGAGGCAAACAAGCCTTCGTCAAACCTCAAACGCCTGAACTGTTCTCCATTCGGTCACAGCAGGTTCCTATTTAAATGTGAATCTCATCGCAGTCAGCCTCCAGCCGTTCCCTAAAACAGAGTCAGTGGTAAAGCTTTCAAGTCCATTTCCTTGGGGCTCGCAGGGTGTGACACCATCAGCTCCAAAACAGATCCAAATCCTTACTGCATCCCATTCACATCTCCAGGTCTTTTCACAGAGTTACTTCATTATGGGAGGAGTAAACAAAAAACATTGGGGAAAAAAACAATTTTACAACATAAAAGCCATGAAAAGCTACTCCACAAATGTGCAATTAATTTTTGACTGCTAAATTAAATTTGCAGACTGCACTGTAAAGCCAATTGTTTTGTGCTAACACCATCTTTAACTGAATTAAATGTGAATAAAACCAGCAATTATAAAATAATTTATAGTGTCAATAATTACCCACTGCCAATTTCTCTCGTAACAATCCTCACTTGTAATTAAGACTTAACACTTGCAGTCTCTCTCAGCTGAGATGGGATATCCTCTGCAATTGCAGTTTTTCCACTCGATTCTCCCTTTTTCTCAGCCCCAGCCTCCCCTAAGTCAGGCCAGCACAAGTCAGAGTTCAGAACAGCATCACAACCCCCTGGAAAATGCCACATGTATCCTCTTTAATTAGGAACGACAAGAGGCAATTTGAGAAAGAAGCCACACTGCTCAGAAGGTCTTCGTTACTAATGATGCTATTGAAATGTAGACTTGCTTCAAGCACAAATTCAGTTACCGGACAGTAAAGAAAAATCAATAAAAAGCTTTTAAAAATCCTCTGTGGTAATCCGATAAGTTGACAGCTGATTTTATAATATTATATTCATGCTCTATAGACAAATATGTATAACACCTATATTTTACATGAATAGAGCACATTAATACAGCTGGATAATTTTCTTTCAGTTAAGCATGACCTCAGGATAGGATAACAATACAGTTCGGAGAAAAGGGAACCCGTGAAGGGTACTCATTGAACAATGTGATTGGCATCCATATTACTTGGTTTTGTTCATGGGATTTGCTACCTTGCCCAACATATTACCCCTTCTAATTGCCCACAGGGGTCTGTTCTAGATCTGGTGCCACACACAGGTCAGACCAAGGATGGCAGACTTCCTTCTATAAAGAGCATTAGTGAATCAGATGGTTTTTAAATGATGATCAACAGTGATTACATGGTTTAAATTCAAGATTTTTACTGTGTTCCAGTTTGACCTGCTGCCTTTGTGGGATTTGAACCAGTGTCCTCAGAATATTAGCCTGGCGTCCAAGGTTATTATACAGTCACAGATGTACAGCATGGAAACAGAGCCTTCGGTCCAAGCCGTCCATGCCAACCAGACATCCCACTCACAATCTAGCCCCACCTGCCAGCACCCAGCCCTTATCTCTCCAAACCCTTCCTATTCATTTACCCATCCAGCTGCCTTTTAAATGTTGCAATTGTACCAGTCTCCACCACTTCCTGTCAACTCATTCCATACACGTACCACCCTCTGCGTGAAAAAGTTGCCCCTTAGGTCCCTTTTATATCTTTCCCCTCTCACCCTAAATCAATGCCCTCTAGGTCTGGACTCCCCGACCCCAGGGAAAAGACTTTGTCTATTTATCCTATCCATGCCCTTCAATTTTGTAAACACTTATTAGGTCACCCTAATGCTTCCGATGCTCCAGGGAAAACAGCCCCAGCCTGTTCAGCCTCTCCCTATAGCTCAAATCCTCCAACCCTGGCAACATCCTTGTCAATCTTTTCTGAACCCTTTCAGGTTTCACAACATCTTTCTGATAGGAAGGAGACCAGAATTGCACGCAATATTCCAACAGTGGCCTAACCAAGGTCCTGTACAGCTGCAATATGACCTTCCAACTCCTGTACTCAACACTCTGACCAATAAAGGAAAGCATACCAAATGCTTTCTTCACTATCCTATCTACCTACGACTCCACTTTCAAGGAGCTATGAACCCGCACTCCAAGTCTCCCTAGGACCTGATCATTAAGTGTATACGTCCTGTTAAGATTTGCTATCTCAAAATGCAGCACCTCACATTTATCTCAATTAAACTCCATCTGCCATTTCCCAGCCCTTTGACCCAACTGATCAAGATCCTGTTGTAATCTGAGGTAACCTTCTTTGCTGTTGAACACCTTACTGAAGTCCATATAGATCACATCTACCGGTTTGCCCTCATCAATCCTCCTTGTTACTTAAAAAAAAACTCAATCAAGTTCGAGAGTCATGATTTCCCATGTACAAAGCCAAATTGACTATCTTTCGTCAGTCCTTGCCTTTCCAAATACATGTACATCCTGTCCCTCAGGATTAATCCATTGACATTACCATTATGCCACCACCTCTCCATTTTAGCTGAATGTACAATCACCAGTGGGTCCTGACGAATACCAGCTCAATGTGAACCCAATCTTTGGGAGAAGACAAAAGATCTCTTCAGTCTTTGTAGCCCCAATGCATTGCATGAGCAGCATGCAAGACCATTGATCAAGTAAGTCTCCTTCATGGGTCACATTGTAATATTGCAAAAAAGGTTTATTTCAATTCTCATGCAGTTTGCAGCAAAAACTTGCATTGATATAGCACCGATAATATAGCAAAATGCCACCAGGCGTTTCATAGAAATGCAGTCAAAGGAATTGGACACTGATCCACATTATATATTTGGACAAATGAGCAAAAACTTGGTCAAAGAGGCAGGTTTTCAGAGCAGATTTAATAAATAGGACAGTGCGCTTTCAGGAGGAAATTCTACAGCCTTCTGGCCTGTGCAACTAAAGACATGGCCACCACTGGTGAATCTATTAAAACCAGAATGATCATAATGCCATACTTAGACGAGCACAAACATTTCAACAGCAGAAAAAAGACTGGAGGAGCCGACAGATAAAAGGGAAGACAAGGTCACCGAGGGATTGGGAAACAAGGTTGCTAATTTTAAAATCAAGGCACTGCTTAAGTGGCAGCCAATGGAGATCAGAGGATAGAGAAGTGAAAGGGAAATGGAACTTTCATGAGAGTTTGAACAAAGACAGAATCTGGGATGACCTAAAGTTTATAAAGGTCGAAAATGAAAGGATGCCAGGAGACAATTATAAGCATCAAGGATAGAAGTAACAAAAGCATGGAAGAGAGTTTCAATAGAAGATGTGCTGAGGAAAGGATAGAATTGGGCAATATCAGAGAGATGCAAACAGGCAATTCTGGTGACCCTGTCAGAAAAGATGGCCAGAAGCGCAATCAAACTTCCTTCTCATTCAATTCTGGCTGTTAGACCAGCAAGGGTTTTCCAGGGAGGATAATGAGAAAGGTTTCCCTGGTGGAACAACCGACAACATAGGGTTGCAGTACCAAGTGGAGAGGTCAACCACTCAGGACTGACATATGAAAAAATGTCTTCACTCAAAGGGTGCCAAAGCTTAAGGCCCAGTTTCTACTGGCATTTTGCTGTCAAAGTCAGAGATGAGAGGATCATCTGGAAGTAAAGACCATTTATTGTGGATACACTGGTTACAGAGGCAGTCATGAGCAAATTGAACATGTAGAAGGACACAAGAAAATAAAAAGGTCATTTGAGCTTGCTCTGCCAATCAACAAGGTTAGGTCTGGTGTGATGACAGCATTACTTTCCTATCAGTCTCCCATAACCACAGATTTCCATTGCTTCGCAGCATCCTGTAGGGTTGAATGCTAAATTCAGCTTCCACACAAGGACATCTGTGAAGGTTGACCTCTCAAAAGATATTTCTTCAGAGTTTGTCAAGTGATGGCTTACAATGGAGATGAACAGTGATTGCTGACAAAATTGTTTAAAAAGATCGTCGAGATCATTGAATTGCTGGCCCATAAAATGCACTTCTGCTTGGGCAGGAGTCACCTAAAATTGCTGCATGGCTTGATGTTTGAAGTTTACACCAAATTATTTCATTTTGAAGCTAACTGTTCCTTTTTTGGTGCAGTTTTTAGTCTTGTAAATATGGTCATTTCTGCTGTAACATTCCACAATCATTTCTACTTATTTACTTTAAGAAGGGAATGATTGAAAATAAAGATGAACGCAAAACTTGATGAGACAAAACACCGGATTCTCATTTCTGAACGCTACACCAGAGATTACTTGGCCGGTTCCTACCTGTTGTTCCATGACCACTCGAGCAATTGCAGCTTGAACCACATTTGTCCGATCCAAGCAATCCATACAGTTCACCCTGAAGATTCCTTCCTGTTTGCAAATCTCTCCTGCCTGGTCAACCCTGCAAGCAATCAAAATGACACGTTGTTTTTCCTGCGAGCACTCCGAGACCAAGTTATGCAAATGTAACATCCGGAAAAATAAATAACAGAACAGTCCTCACTTTAAGAATCAAGGTGCCAGAACTTGCAGGAAGTCAACCTTCTGCCAAGTTTTGTGCATCATACGACAGTGAGACAACATTCTTTCCAACAATGGGGAATGCCAACAGAGCCAAGTGAAGTAAGTTGCTCCTGCTTCTGAAACTGCAGTTTACAAAAGTATTTTTGGTCTATAACAGGGAAAATCTGTGTAGGAGGGCAGCATCACAGTTGAAATGGTCAGCAGTGACGCTGCGGTTCCCAGAAACTTATTTCAAGGATAAACATTTTATGGCGAACAAAGGTTTGCATTTTTCACGACATGTAGTTGAAGACAGTCTGAGTGTTAAGTGAACTGTAAAATTGGGCACTCAAGTCGGATCGCTGTTCAGCAGGAAACTGCAGTCGCAAAATCTATAGGAAAGTCAGGAGGTCTGCTGACAGATCATTATTGCTATCACCCTGCAATTTAGGCATGCCATTCCAATTTAGTCAGAGTGGCCCATTCCCATTTACATCACAGCAACAGGGACATCATATCACATGGAAATAATGTGATGTGCTCAGTGCATGTCCTGGTGAATATGAATGTCATTGTAGGAAGTCCAATGGTCAGATATGCTGATAAATGTATACATAGATCCTCCAATATTTGGGATCAAGTACAATATAATCCTCAAAATACCAGCTCAAGTGTTTTCTGTAGTTTTACGTTTAATCAGAACTTTAGAATCCCCAGCTCCACTTTTGTTTCAAATATAAATGAGCTACATCCACTCAAAATGCAATAGTCAAATCCATGTTGCATCCTAACAGTGTCCTTTCCACATTAGCATGCTTCAATATTTATATTCAACTGAAGAAACTGAACCCTTGTATTGAACACCCAATAGCAAGCCTGGACACTCCAAATCATATGCAAGATGAGTAGAACATCCCTCCATTGAAATGAATACTTTAATACTAAGACCTTTCATTGCTACAAAGTTATTTTCTCCATTTTCCAATTCAGCCTCGCCTCAATCGAAGTCTGAATTTAGGCGTTGTTTGAACACTGACCACAAAACCAGCTCATGACTGTCTAAACTCAATTTATAAAAGACATGATAGATGGAATGCAAAAACTCCTCTTCCAAGCAATCAGAGCTTACTTGAGCCCATGGTTTAAATCAGACATTCTTGACAAAATCATTTGCAATTTTCTGCAAGGTTGTGCCTTTAATCTTCCTGCCGAGTCCCTTACAATGCTCACCACTTCCAGGCCAAGGGGATGGCAGCATAACCTCTCAGGGCATGGGTCACTGGTAAACACGGTGTGCAGGCACAGCTCACAGTGACACACCATCCATTAACTGTTTGCTGTTCTGAAGAAAGGTCACTGGACCTGAAACATTAACTCTGCTTTCTGTCCACAGATCCTGCCAGACCCGCCAAGCTTTTCAAGCAATTTCTATTTTTGATTCCAATTTCCAACATCCACAGTTCTTGCAAGTTACTGTCACAGCTTGCACAGGCAGGTGCAACACACTCCCCACCGGCCCCCAACCTGATTCGAGCAGATGGACTTAAGGGATGAAAATGACACTTGGACCCATCACAATGCTGATTCCAATACTTGCCCTGTCAATCATGACAAACACACAGTCACAGTTCAACTGCTGATAAGAACAAAGGCATTTTAATTAAGTGTAGTTTAATTTGGGAACTGTTACAAGTCCTGGGCAAAGCAGATAACTTTTAGACCATTACAGACATTCTATAATGTGCTGAAAATTACTGTGCCGCAACACAGCAAAACAATACGATTTACATTGTGCAAATTGGAACAGCTTCACAACGCTAATGAAAAAGATGAAGAAATTAATCACACAATATAGTGGAACTTTGTCTACCCAACAGATAAGCTTTGGCTTTGTGAACTTGTCATTACAATAAAGAATTTTTACTACACTATACAATGACAAACGGAACTAAATGGAGATACTAACCAGCCCCACTTCATGTCTGTGATGATATCAGAGATAGCATCGGTCAAAGTCTGCACGTTTTCAAACTTCATTCCTCGACTGAAAAGCAAGCAAATAACCACTTCAGTTCTTCAGCAATTTAATCAAACCATTTGTAAAATTGAACATTTACGATTCAACTGAGTGACTTCCTCAGCTCTCAAAAAAGGACATTTTTAGGAACGCAGTTAATCAGAAGACTAATGAAAGGTACACTTATCACACATTACCAGCTGTCTGTCTGCCTGTCATTGACCCTGGATTCTACCTGTACCTGCTCCCTTGCCATTGCTTGCCCCATTGAGGGCAGTGACAAATCGCCTACAGACTGGCTGAGTAATAAGAGATGAAGTAATCACAAAAACAAAATTCAGTTTCAATAAAGTAAAAAAAGGACAGCTCAATGAAATGAGGCACCATGAAATGAAAGATTACTAAAAATTATTTTTGTAGCTATCAGTTATATTACAAACCCTATTAATCATGATTTGAGTTATTGGTTTAGGCTACAGATGATGTACTCCCTTATCTGGTCCAAACTCGTGCCCAATGGAAATGAAAACAGTTGCTCAATCTATCCACACTGGATTTACAAGAAGCTCAAGAAAATCTCAATCTGCTTTCGAACAGGAATTGAAATAAATTGAAAGCAAAAAAATTGCTTCATAATCGCTTAGTACAGAACTTAATCACTGATGAAGGTGACATGCTATTCAAAGTTTTCACCCTAGAAACTCATCAGAACAGAACTAAAAGAATATCAAAATTTAAAGGGAACAATTTATTCCACATGAAGAGAAGGTGCTCAAGGTATAGCAACTTGATTGGTCGAGGTATTGCCATGGAAGATAATCCAGGAAGTTAGCTCCCAAGTTTTTGTTTCAATCAAAATAAGCAAGTCAACACTGAACGGTCAAGGTCGTGTCACAGGAAATACACCATAAGGAATGTGGGTGTACATCCCAATTCCTGGAACAACAAACAGCTGTTCAGCTGTTTACAACAGGCAAATTATTGAATGGTCTCAACTAGTCATGTTTGCAAACATCAGGAGTGCCCAGCAGAAACCTCTTTACTCAGTTGACAGGATTTGGAATATAGTGCCTGCAGGAGTGGTGGAGGCAGATTTCATAGAGGGCTTCAAAGAGAGCTGGACATATATTTGAAAGTGATGAATTTAGAGGGTTACAGAGATAGAGCTGGAGAATGGAACTCACTAGGTAGCTCTTTCAGGAGCTGATACAGACAATGGATTGAACAGCTTACTTCTGTACTGTAAAGTTCTGAGAGTAGATATGATTCAGTGATTGGCTGGACTTGGTAAACAATCCTGGCTCCCAGTAATGACACTAATAGTCAAATTAAGTTCAGTCAGCATTGAGGCTTGCCTACGCTTGAATCTTTATTCCCAAGTGGGAACTCCTCTTTTGCAAATAGAAAGATGTTCAATCAGAAGTCAATCTCATGGTAACCACTGCCTGGTATACTCACAACAATGCCTTCATCAATTTTACTTGGTTTGACAGGGTGTGAATGTTTGTGGGGCGGGGGGAGGTCAATATTTAAATCAGAATCCATTTGTCAACCAATTAAGATGCTTTCTCATGCAGTATAAATTCCTCATCCCTTGGAAATTTGGTATTCTTGGTAATTCTGTCCTGATGGGGACAAGATAAAAAGCTTCAATAGCATCTTTTTTTTAAAAAACAATACTCAATTGATACAACATAATGCAACTAGGGAGGATGCACTCAAAATTCAGAGGTAAAGTGAACAGCTAAATACAAACTATTACAGAAGTTGGTTGACGTGCAAATTCCAGGCAAAGCTTGCTCGAGTGCCAATGTATACAAACAGCGACAGCTATTTTTCAATAGACTTTGGGGCCAGCTCAATAAAGCAACCAGCATTTTTGTCCTTGCAGGTAGGTGAATGGGCTGAAAAATCCATTGTAGCTTTGTTCCCCAAGATTGGAGTTTGACAGTGTAGCTATCCTAAATAGACAAACTAAAGCCAAAATTGTGCTATGAAAACAGAATGACAAGCTTGTTAAATGCAAATTAGATCACAATTCTCGCCTGCAATATACACTGTCATCACTATTAAATGTAGTGCTCTAGGTTAGAATGACTGATAAATGCAGTCCAGCTCCTAACAATTCTAGATCTTCATTTTGTGGTGACTTAAGAGAAAGCCAGAAATGCCTCATAATATATCAACATTCACTAACTCTCTCCACCCATCCTAAACAGTTGCTACGTATAAAAGTATCGAGACCATATCCTGGTGACTGCTAATCAAAAATTACGTCATTTCCATTTTGTATTTAGAAATTAAGACAAACAGGATGATCCCCAATGTCATCCAAGCAGTTCATTTTTCCTGAAGATTTATTTGTTTAGTGTTGGGGTGGAAAATGGTCTGTAATGTTTAAGGATCACACAGGCGTACAAATCACTTTTCCTACTATAAATGACTGCCTAAGGATGTGAGACATTTATTTCCATCGCGCCCACACCCAAACCAGATTTTAGGACTCTGCAGCAACATGCACACTCAAGGAGTGATCAGGCAAGTATGTGCAGCATCAGCTGTTTACTATCAGCTCTGCTGATTTTCAACTGCAGACAAGAACAGACAGTGGATTCCGAGAGCCCACAAAAGGTTAGGGAGCTGGCACCCTGCAAACTCGTTTCAATCTTACCTTGACATTTTTTTTAAAACCCTGAATCTAACTCAACATAGAACTCTTCCATTAAACTGGAAAGCATATTAATTGCATATTAGAGAAAAAACAACTCATTTTTCTTTCTCTTGCTTATCCATTTTTGTTTAAAAAAATTTAACCTTTGCACATCATCAAGAAACAACATTCCCCAAATACATACAGGAAATCAATGAAAGACACAGTATTTCCGAACATGAAGAAAACAGACCGGACAGTCTGACAGGGGAGAAGAAATAACTGGTACCTTAACCACAATGACAAGAGGAGAAATCGAAAAATCTAATTTTACTTTCATGGGATAAAGGGAAAAAACCCTGACATGGCCACGAGACTTCCGCACAGTGTAAACAAGGAGAAGCAAACTGCACGAGCACCAGCCTGGTCATGAGCTGCACTTGAATCAATTACAGAACATGCGTGTAAAGACTTTCAATCACAACCTACAATCATCACCCTTGCTTCTTACCAATGTTCATGGAAGTCAAAAGTCACATAGGTAAGGCTTGGATTATTGTACAGCAAAACTTGCCGAAGAAAAGCATCTCCAATTATTTTCTCTCTTCCAGTCTGATCTACTAGGCTGACAATAACCTACCGAGACCAAACAGAAACAAGAATTGAATGCAACACAATATTCACAAATCATTTAAAGCTCATTGTAACAAAAACAGTCTTATGTAGTAGGTACCCAATCCATACAAAGATTAGCCAGGTCAGAATGCCCTCTTTAAATACCTCTCCCCTCCTTTAATAAACTACTAAAATCACCCCGTGGTAATCCGGGATCAGAAGTTCTCTTTGGGAGTCTATCTCCAACTTTGTTTTGTAATTGCTCCCATGGAATGCCTTGGCACATTTCACAAGGCTAAAGTCTATACAGAAAGGCTGAGTGACTGAGTGTTGCTGACAAACAAAACAGGAGTGTAACAAAATTTTTAAAACTGTCAGTAGAAGACTAACCAACCCAAGTATCTCTTAAAACAAAACCGTTCCCATATGATAACCCGCGATGGTAATTTACATTGGAGCACAGGCCTTTCGGTCAGTCATGTCTGAGTTGACAAAGATGTCATTTGAAAATCATCCCAACAGCCTGCATATAGGCAGTTTCTCTATTCTCTGCTTGTTCATCTGATACTGGATAAAGGACATATCCCTCTATAATTCAGTGGCTTCAAGTTGAGACACAGTGTGAAATGCAGGCACTACCGCAGCAATGGAATTTTCCATAAATAAATCAGAGCAAAGGAAGGCAATAAACTTGCATATTGGGAATAATCAAAATAAACATGATCGGCTGACTTTATGATAAACATGGGACTATTTAAAAATGTGACAGACACAATGTCAATTAAATACTGCATGTGCACACACTACACAGGCTAATAACCTACATCTGTGACTTCCTGTTTCACAATTAACAAAAGAGAAACAGCCAAGCAAATAATTTTAATCAAACTATGAACATGACTGATGCAGATGACAGTAAATAAAAATCTGATTTGCATAATCCATACACCGTATTTTTTTGTTTATGAATACATTTATGTCAGAAAGAAATGTCAATGCTCGAACATGCTTCACTTTTTAATATCTGAACATAGGTTTATCTCAGCAATTCTCAATATAACAAATACTTAGCTAATGTCATTAAGATGTCACTCAGAACAAGTTACTTGCTTACTTTTCTGACAGGAAAATGGCACCCAGTTTGGAGTGGGAAGGGGAAAATCATTTGCATACACCGAAAGACACTGATAACTGCAGATATTTCCCAACATGGTTATGTTGCAGTACTTGTTATAGGAGTCTAAAAGGGCATTGTTTAAGGACGCTTGAGAGAGATACGGCTGTTTAGAATCTGTCTAAAAATAGATTCATGAATTTTAGTAAGGTGTTATGCACAAAAGTTGGGACATAACCGTTTTAACTGAATACTTTGTGGCAGTCATCACTAAAGATGCTCCTACTACTCAGATCATGGAGAAGATAGTTCAGACACTGAAAATTTTAAAATTAGTAGGTGGTAGTACTTGATAGACTGTACTTGAATTTGATAAGATGATAATTAGGAGGAGATTTCCCTACTTTTTAAACTCTAAACTAACTCACAATGAAGGGCAAAACATCATTTGATGCCTTAAAATACCAGGACCAGATGAGGTGTACCAAGAACACGGAGGGAGGCAAAAAAAGGCAGAAATTATGGACAATGGCCAATGATTATTAAGAGTAATTTGGACTCAATGAAGGCCAGACTTGAGAGTTGCACGTCACTCATGTTCAGGAAAAGGGTGCAAACAGCAACTACAGGTCAAACAATTTAGTGCATGTGCTAAAACACAACACATGAATGAACCAGGCAGCCAAAAAAACTGATGAGATCATGAAGTCACAGAATAGCTCAGTACACAACGGAACAAAGGACTGAAAACCAATGGGGCAGCATGGTGGCTCAGTGGTTATCACCGCTGCCTCACAGCACCAGGGTCCCAGGTTCGATTCCAGCCTGGGGTGACTGTGTGTGGAATTTGCACATTCTCCCTGTGTCTACATGGGTTTCCTCCGGGTACTCTGATTTCCTCCCACAGTCCAAAGATGTGCAGGTCAGGTCAGGTCAATTGGCCATGTTAAATTGCCTGTAGTGTTAGGTGCATTAGTCAGAGGGAAATGGGTCTGGGTGGGTTACTCGTCGGCGGGTTGGTGTGGACTTGTTGGGGCCAAAGGGCCTGTTTCCACACTGTAGGGAATCTAATCTAACTCCATCAAAAAGCAAATCAGCTCACCTGCTTCTTATAAATTTTCAGCTGCTCCTCAAAGTGTGCGGCAAACTTGCTGGTGGTCTCCTCCTCTGCTGCACAAATCAAACCATTTCACATTACAAACAAAAACACACCCCAAGAACATTCAAAAAGTGAAAAGGCATTGCTCGTCGATCTACAAGAATAGGAATCCAGCAAGATTTGCAAGTAATCCAAAAATCAACTTTTGAACCAACGTTTCCAACTGAACATGGGGCCTCAGGCAGAAACATCTCTTTGGAAGGATACCCCCAGCTTCTATCCCATGACCATGCTGGATCAGGTGCCAATTCGAAAGAACTCTCTTCGATAATCTGCTCATTATTCTGATAACCAATAATCAGCACGATTACAGGTTTGCCTCACATGCAGCAGTTACTTGTCAGACAATGAGCCTGTAATACCTGAGTCTTTAATGGGGTTGTGAAAAGTACAGCAGCAGCATGGGTAAAATTCTTGGGATAGATCACCTGACTCCTCAGTCACCAAGAGAGGCTTGGACCATAAGGGGAGGTATTATTGAGTTAGAATGATTTCTGTAAAGAAAGCAATAAAATGGCTCTAACAACACATTGCTGTGCATTAACATTACATGCATGTACACCTATGTACATCTTTTCAAAAGCATCCCCTAGATAAACAGGTTTAAAAGAGAATTTCAATTAAGCAGCATTCTAATAGCTGTTACAATGAAGTAAGTGAAGCGAAGCAAATATTGCAAATAGACAAGTGTGACATTCTCAGTTGCAATCTCTTCTCCCACTAAGGTTTGTGTATCCAGGCTGTAAGTAAATGAGATTTTAATATTAATATGGAGAGTTTTGTCACTGTTCAGTTAGGAGGTGCTCAGTGGGACAGTTCAGCAGCTGACAACTCCATCTGTCCTGAATCTGTACATGTCCTAACAGCTGCTCAAACCAAACGGGCAAGCAATGGAAACAGCGGAGGCGTCTATGGCCTGTAATATAGCAGCGGCTTTCTAGAGAGGACTAGCCTTCTGTTACTGCTCCCCAATGTCCTATACCACAATTTCTTCACAACATAAAACTGTTTCATGTTTTCTTTGAAGCAGCTCAAATCAAACTCTATTAAAAAGGTTTTTACGCCTCATTGGCCACCCAACTCAGTCTTAAAATAAATTGGCTAATATTTATTAGCACTTGAGACTTGACTTTTTATTACAGAACTGCATAGTACAGGACAAAGGTACAGGATCTCCCACTGCATTAACTCCAGCTGTGAGTTGATGGTTTAAGATTTGAAGGATAACTAGCTGCTCATCTCATTTACATATGCTGGGCTTTTCGCTCCATTGCCAATATTTGACTCAGGAGTCTCAATGCTGACAGGTTTACCATGAGAAATGAGCAGTACCAAAGCCATATGGTGCTCATGATGTCGAATCAGCTGCTGTAGAACTGCCAACTTCAAAAGAATACTTCCTTCAGGGTATTTGGGTAACCAGCTAGACATACTAAACTAAAGAAAGGCATCAGCAAAACAAGTGGAAGGATTGCAGTAATACTGTCTAACTCTGCAGTTGTGTAAGCAAAATCACTGAGAAAGGGTCAGGGATGACAGGGGAACATTGATATCAGTGCACATTGAAAGGTCAAACTCAGTTGAGGACATAGACGTGGACAATGGATGGGGGCATGTGAGGGACATCATACTTATCAAAGTTTTTAGTAGTTAACTTTCATGTGCAGTCCTTAATCATCAGTGTACCATGAGGTGATGAAAAACAAACAGCATTTGAAAATTGTCTCAATGGAAACTGGCCAGGAGTTAAGAGCTCTATTTCCTAAGGTTAGGTGCAAATATTGGTTCAGAATAGCAAAGGAAGCTAGACAGATGGACAAATGGGCTAAAAGCAGGCAGTGTCAATTAACAAAATTTAGATAAAAGAAAGGGAGAGAGTAACTAGGAAAAAAATTATTATATTCAGGATGGAAGTAGGTCACAGAATATTCAAGGTGGTAGGTTACTTAAGATGCCATCAAAACACCAAATGAATTCTTCATTTTATCACGAGGTTAAAAATATAAAAATCATCAAGTAATAACTAACTCAAAGCTTCAGCAATATCATGTAAAAGTACAACATGTAACACTGCCAACCATATAATTGAAAGGATTTTGAGCTGTTAGAGAAGATACCACATACAGTCTCTCGGATGCTTCCGAGAAAATACAAATAGAAAAGACTTCGAAAATTGGGTTTTCTTCACTAGAGGACAGATTCTGAGGAGATTTGATAGGATGGTACAGAGTAAATGATAGCAGCCTGCTGAACTGCCATGGAGCCAATAAAATATAAAAGTAAATTCAGGATGAAAGCAAAACTGATTTGGAACTGAAGGGAAACTCCTCATATATACCCATTGATGAAGAGAGGAGCGTCCTATTCACATATCAGTGAGCCTCTGGTGAAGCGTTGGTGTTCTTCCCCGCTTGCCATTTATCTGTCTCAGTTTGTTCTAGTCGGCGATATCACTTCCAGTTTTTTTGAGAGCTTAGTAAATGGGGTCCAAATCAATAGGTTTGTTAATGGGGTTCCGGTTTGAATGCCAGGCCTCTAGGAATTCCCGTGTGTCTTTGTTTAGCCTGTCCCAGGATGGATTTACTGTCCAGTCAAACTGGTGTCCCTCCTCGCCTGTGTTAATGAATACCAGTGATGGTTGGTCAGGTCTTTTCGTGACTAGTTGGTGCTCATGTTTCCTGGTGGCTAGTTTCCTGCCCATCTGTCCAATGTAACATTTGTTGCAGTCCTTGCAGAAGACTACCCAACCCATTCCATCCACTACACCCAGGAATTCCTGAACAAAGACACCAAGTTAGAGGTCAACAAAGTCATGGTCTCCTTCAATGTGACGGCCCTATAAACATCACCCTGACCAAAGAAACACTGGCCTCACTGCGAGACGAATCAAGCACACAAACACCTGACAGCACCAACTCCATCAGCAAGGACAGCATCCTCAAAATAGTAGACCTGTGCCTCTCAACCCACTTCACCGTCAACGACAAGATCTACAAACAAATCAATGGGACTCTATGCAAAGCAGTTACACATAAGTTAGAATGAACAGCCCTTCCCATAATCCAGACCAAGTTTTAGGTCCACTATGTGGATGACACCTTTGTCATCACAAAACGCAAACTAGAAGAAACCCAAACACAAACAACATCCTTACTGATGTAACCTCCAACAAAATGAGAAGAACAGACTCCCCTTCCTAGACACCACAGCAGAACGAAAAGCCGATAGAAAGCTGCAGACCAGCGTCTATAGGAAAGTGACACACACAGAAGCAATCATCCCAACACCCACAAACGGAGCTGCATCAGGACATTTAAATGAGCCACGACACACTACAGCACCCAGGAACTAGGAGAAGCCTAAGAAAAACACCTATACAATGTATTCAGCAACAACGGAAACCCGATAAGCGCAGTCCACCGATTTGTGCACAAACCTAAACCAGAAGACACAACACGCCCAGAGACTCCACCCATTCTGCCATACATGAAAGACATCTCGGAGAGGACAACCAGACTACTCCGGCCCTTAGGCATCATGGTAGCCCACAAAGCTACCACCACACAAACAGGTCCTGATGAATTTAAAGGACCCCATACCAACCACCACCACAACAGACATCATATACAAAATACCCTACAAGGACTGAAACAAACATTACACTGGACAGCCAGACAGGAATCTAGTCACCAGGATACACGAGCACCAACTAGCCACCAGACGACACGACCATCTATCACTAGTATCCATACACACAGACCAAGAGGGACACCTGCCCAACTGGAATAATGATCCTGGGACAGGCCAAAGAAAGACACTCAGGAATTCCTAGAGGCCTAGCATTCTAACCGGAACGCCATGAACAAACATACAGATTTGGACCCCATTTACCAACCCCTCAGAAACAAATCAGAAATATCAACGACCAGAACAACCGAGATAGATAATTAGCAAGCTGGGCAGAACACCAAGGCTTCACTGGAGACTCTCTGATGACGCTACCCAGCATGGTGAAAAAACATTTGAGAACAAAGCTACCAGCTCAGCAAGCAAATTTACAAACTGACATTGCACATAGGTTTTTTTTCACATTCTCTCAGGGGATGTGGGCACCACTGGCTAGGTCAGTATTTAGTGCCCATCTCAAATTGCCTTCAAGAGGCTGATGCTGAGCTGCCTTCTTGTGGTGCAGCAGTGCTGTTACTGAAACAGTTCTAGGATTTTGACCCAGTGACACTGAAGAAATGGTGATATACTGCTAAGTCAGGATGCTAAGCAGTTTGGAGTGGTGAGGGTTGTGTGCCCCTGTATCTGCTGCCCTTGTCCTAAAGTGACTGTGGATTTGCAAGATGCTGTCTAAGGCACCTTGTAGATGGTACACAATGCTGCTACCAAGCATCAGTGGAGTGACTGGATGCTTGTGGATGTGATGTATTGAATGTGGTTGGAGCTGCATTCATCCAGAGAAGGAGATTACTCCACCATATTCCTGACTTGTGTCTTTTGATGATGGCAACGCTTTGGGCAGTCTGGTGGAGAGTTAGCTATGACAGGATTCCTAGGCACTGACATGTTCTTGTAGCCATTGTATTTTTACAAAGGGTACAGTTTAATTTCTGGTGAGTGGTAACCTCCAAGATGTGGGTGGTTGAGGTGTGGGAATTCAGTTCAGAAACACTGAATGCCAAGGGGCATTGGTTAGATTGTCTCTTCTTGAAGATGGTCATTGCCTGGCCTGTATGGGGTGCAAATTTTACTTGCCACTTGTTAACCCAAGGCTGGATATTTATCCAGGTCTTGCTGCAATCGAAAATGGACTACTTCAGTAGCTGAGGAGTCACGAATGGTTCTGAACATTGTTCGCTGATTGCACATCCCCACTTCTGACCTTATGATGGACAGAAAGTCATTGAAGCAGCTGAAGATGCAAGGATACTACTGAGGAGCTCCTAGAGAGATGCCCGAAGCTAAGATGACTGACCTCCAAGAACCACAATTATCTTCCCAAGTGCCAGGTATGACCCCAGTATAAAGCTCCCCATCCCAGAATCCTGCATCCAGTTTAGCTACAGATCTTCAATACCACACTTAGTCAAATGTGACTTTGATATCAAGAAACTCTTACTACACTTCTGGATTTCAGCTCGTGTCCATGTTTGAACCAAGGCTGGAGTAAGGTTAGGTGCCAACTGCTACAGATGATTCCTTCCATCACTTTACTGATCATCAAGAGTAGATTGCTTGTGTTTGTGAACTACAGCAGCCTCAGGACCTAATTCATGTCAGAGTCTGAACAGCGTCAAATTCCAGGACAAGGTGCTGTGGGCTCTGAGCAGTTCAGCAGAAGGTAGCTGGGGGCTGAGTCAAGGCTGACATGGAGCATGGGATAGAGCAGACTGTTAGGCCAAATTATCCAGCCACGTTACTCACTTTTGACTTACTGGATGAAGAATGGAACACAGACATCTCCATTGGAAGGATGGATTGGAGACATTCTACCTGCATATGAAGCCAAGCTTATCCCCCAGTTGGGGGAGGGGGAGGGGGGTGTTTAACAGAACGTGGGAAGAGGTTTAGTACATGTGATGAGAATGACTTGCTTGTGTAAAAGGGTTACAGTGGTACAGAATGGTGGAAGTGAATGGCCTGTTCCATGTTGTCCTGTCAATACATTACTGCACCCTCTTCAGTGACAGCCAGTTGGAAGGAGCAAGTTCAGAGGTCAAATCTTAATACTTGACAACATGAAAAAAAAAGTAATTACAAAGCATGAGAATCATGCAAACCAGATAAATTCATCTACCACTAATCTGGTGAACCAAAGGCAGCTGGTAATGTCTTTTATTCCTATCTAACAATTAGCTGAATAAAGGGATAGGGAAGCCAACAAGCTGCCTATGAAACAAACAAAATAATTAAAACTGAACACCAAAAAAAGGTAACAGGTACATTTGGTTTTATATCCATTGTAAACATTCCCTTCACGTTATATGGAGCTTATGTTAATCATCCGGCAATCCAGTTTATAAAACAAATAGGGTTCCATGAAACAGTTCTTCATCGCTTCAAGCATCACTTACGTCTGTCCAGCCGTGGCCGAGGATTGTATCGATACCCAATCTGACTCCAAAACACTGGTACTGATCCCCGGGTAAGGACAAACGAGAGCGTGTGGCTGTGGACATGGATTAACTGCTCTGTCTCCACATAATTTGCCACATTCCCATTTTCATCCACACCACGCCGTTTATAACGCATACCTACAGAAATGTGAAAGATGATTGGTCAAAGGAATTAGCGGAGTTGTTTACATAGCCCCAAGATGAAGAAATCCGGTCTGCGTTCTAAGCTGGACTGTACAACATCACTGCTGAAATGGCCTAGATAATAACAAAGAAGAATCAATAAAGAAGCTTCCAAAAATTGCAACGCAACCATTTTACATTGTCATACAGAAACTAGAACTCAGCATCTATCCTGCCAAACACTGTCAGAAACTAAATTAAGTGACTAAGTGTTCTGACATACATGGTATTGAATACTTATACCAGAGGAATCTTAATTTTTAAATAATTTGGCATCCAGATCCCTCAATGAAATTATTCTTTTATAGAAAAAATGGTTGTCTTGTGTCAGTGTTCCATCAACAGTTATTTTGAAACAATGCACCTATTTCAAAATCACACCTTAAACTATCTTTGTGGGTCTCTAATACTTGGTGTTAAAAGAAATACCTCCAAGAGCAAATGCTCAAATGTCAGTAATTGTGACATACACTGGCAGCAACAAACTCAAAACATGAAAGAATGAGTGAAACCAGCTCTGGAAGCCAAGCTCCCAGCAGTATCCCAGGCTAACATGACAACTGTGCTGTTGCTGCTTCCTGTTCTTGGAACTAGGGAAAAAAAATCTATTTTAATTCCCACTTCCACCCTTCTCTCACTTTCACTTGGTTCACATCCAGTTAAAACAGTCATACTTGGAAAAGAACATTCTTATACTAGAGATCTACTTTGAAATATACAAGACAAGTCAGACTAGCAGATCAGTTACAAATTTTACTTTTTCTAAAAAAGTCATTGCGGATTTGCTCAATCTTCCCTTCCCTATCCTGGGGACAGGCGGTCATTTAATATTTATGACAAACCCAACCACTAACACTTCCTCACACACTGCTTGCTGCAAGGACTCCATTCTGTTCTCCCAGTTTCTCCTTCTGTTACACGTTCAAACAAGGCTTCATGATGCTTGTACTTCTGACAAGCCTCGGCATTTGAGATTTCTTCAAGCTGCATTATGTTCATCAACTTCGGAATGCAAATTCTTTCCATTTTTGTTTCTCACCGAGACAGTCCTGGTGCCTGGTTTCCATGGTCCTGCTTTCAGTAGAAGGTGTTCACTGGACTGATGTGGGGAATGATGAGACTCTGTTCCAGCTAAGACTATATTCACTCAAGTTTAGAAGAAGGAGATGGGATCGAACTGAAATTCTACAGGCTGGACTGACAAGCAGGGAAAACATCTTCCTTCTAATGACTTTAGAATCTGGGGACAAAGTCTCAGGATATGGGGTAGACCATTTCGGACTGAGAGGAGGGAAACTTTTGCCACGTAAAAGGTAAGGCACCTGTGGAATTCTGAACCACAGAGCACTGTGGAGGCCAACTTAAGTACATTCAAGTAACTGGTAAGTAAATGTTTAGTGTTAGAGGCATCAGGTGGTATGAGGACAAGTGGAATGCGCTCACAAACACCAATCTACATTCCTAAACCTTTCAGAGGTGTAAGCTTCAACTTAATCTGCTGATATACTAGAAATTCATCACAACCACGTAGATGATCAAACTAAACACTGAAGGGTGTATAAGAGTATAATTTGTTTCAAACACACTGCGTAAGGATTTCATTTTTTTCAATGTGTGCACGGATTGTCAGTGGGTAGGTTGCAGAGCTAGAACTGGAAGATCGTTCAGATTATTGGCCAATTCGCACATAACTCAAACAGTCTCCAAATGACTAGTGGATCATGTGTCCCACAAATAACACTTTGCATGAACTACCACACTTTAGACAACGCACAGGGTGGGCGGCACTGCTGCCTCACAGCGCCAGAGACCTGGGTTCAATTCCCGCCTCAGGCGACTGACTGTGGAGTTTGCACATTCTCCCCGTGTCTGCGTGGGTTTCCTCCGAGTGCTCTGGTTTCCTCCCACAGTCCAAAGATGTGCAGGTCAGGTGAATTGGCCATGCTAAAATTGCCTGTAGTGTTAGGTAAGGGGTAAATGTAGAGGTATGGGTGGGTTGCACTTCGGCGGGGTGGTGTGGACTTGTTGGGCCGAAGGGCCTGTTTCCACACTGTAAATAATCTAAGTAATCTAAGTAACACTGCATTCACTCAAGCTCCATTTTCACCGATTCCTGAAGCAATAGTGGAAGCTACATTGAAGGTTATTGAAGGTTAATTAAGGAAGAAGTCTATTAATGTCAGGCTGCTATAAACTGCCCAGTAATAAAGCTAGGATTCTATACACAAGCTTCAATTAAGTTTCATCGTAACAGCTTAAACTGTCAAGGATCGAGATGGCCAAGTGTGAGGGCAATAATGGTAATAAGCAGTTCGGGCTCTTGCATTCGGTTGAGTTTACTATCATTACTTTGGTTATATACTTTAAAACGGGCTACGTTTCCCTTAATGACCCTTTAGGTCCGGAGTTCATTAGTCCCTGGAGGCAGTCAGAGGTCATGAAGTTACACATTTGGGCGGTTGCTTTACCCAAAATACTCGGGTAGTGTCTCCCACCCATCCTCCTCCTCCTCTAATCAAAAAAAGTTCTGTGTGTCGGTGGATAAGGTGATAAATATTTTCTTTCATGTTGCATTTTGTCATTGGTCTATTTGGGAATTGGGAATAGTGGGAATGGAGGTTAGGACAGTTCAATGTTCCTCCTGCAGTATGTGGGAGGTAAGGGTCACCTGTAGTGTCCCTGCTGACTTCATTTGTGGGAAATGTGCCCAACTCCAGCTCCTCCAGAACCATGTTAGAGAACTAGAGCTGGAGCGGGATGAACTTCAGATCATTAAGGCAGTGGAGGGGGTTATTAAGAGGAGTTACAGGGAGTGTTACAGCCACGTGAAGAAGGTAGATGGGTTACCATTAGGAGTAGGAAAGGGAACCAGCAGGCAGTGCAGGGATCTCCTCTGGTGGTTCCGCTCAACATCAAGTATATCATTTAGGATACTGTTGGCAGGGGGGGGTGGAAGAATTCTTACCGGGTAAGCAATGGGCTCAGGTCTATGGGGACCTTTAGTCAATGGGGACTCCATCGTTAGGGGGACAGACAGGAAGTTCTGTGGGAATAAGAGACACTCAATTGGTGTGATGCCTCCCAGGTTCCATGACATCTCGGATTGTGTTTCCGGGATCCTCGAGAGGTAGAGAGCGCAGCCCCGAATTGTGGTTCACATGGGCACCAATGACATAGATGCCCACCTTTCTTCCTATTTAAGGCAGAGATTCAGGGAGCTAGGGTGGAAGCTTAGAGCTGGAACAAAAAAAAAGAGTTCTCTGGTTTGTTGCCTGTGCCACGTGCTAGAGAAGTGAGGAACAGGGAGAGAGTGTGGAGCTGAACACGTGGCTGCAGGGATGGTGCAGGAGAGAGGATTTGGGATTCTTGGATAACTAGAGCTCTTTCTGGGGAAGGTGGGACCTCTACAAACAAGACGGTCTTCACGTGAACCAGAGGGGTACCAATATCCGGGGTCGGTGGGTAGATTTGCTAATGCTCTTCAGGGCGTTGGGGGGGGGGGGGGGGGGGGGGGGGGGGGAGTTTAAACTAATGCAGCAAGAGGATGGGAATCTGAATTGTAATTCCAGAGTACAGGAAGTTGAGGGCAGTGAGGTCAGGGATAGGTTTACAAGGTCGCAAGAGGGCACCAGCCACCAGGAAGTTGGTTTGAACTGTGTGTACTTGCCAATGCCAGGAGCATCTGGAATAAGGTGGGTGAACTTGCAGCATGGGTTGGTACCTGGTATTTTGATGTTGTGGCCATTTCAGAGGCATGGCCTGGGGAGGGACAGGAATGGGTGTTGCAGATTCTGGGATTTAGATGTTTCAGCAAGAACAGAGAAAATGGTAAAAGAGGCAGGGGTGTGGCATTGTTAATCAAGGGTAGTATTACAGCTGCTGAGATAACGGTTGAGGACTCATCCACTGACGTAGTTTGGGCTGACGTTAGAAACAGGAGAGGTCACCCTATTGGGAGTTTTCTATAGGCCTCCAAATTGGTCCAGGGATGTAGAGGAAAGGATAGCAAAGAGGATTCTCAATAGGAGGAAGAGTAACAGGGTAGTTGTTATGGAGGACTTTAACTTCTCCAATATTGACTGGGAATACTATAGTTCGAGTAGTTTACTTGAGTCAGTTTTTGTTCAATCCATGAAGCAGGGTTTTCCGACAGTATGTCGACAGGCCAACAAGGGGTGACGCCATATTGGATTTGGTACTGGATAATAAGCCAGGCCAGGTGTTGAACTTGGAGGTAGGTGAGCACTTTGGTGATAGTTACTATAATTCAGTTATGTTTACAACAGCAATGGGCAGGGACAGGTATATATACCGCAGGGAAAGAGGTATAACTGGGAGAAAGGCAAGTATGATGCAAATAGGCAAGATTTAGGATGCATCGGATGGGAAAGGAAACTGCAGGGAATGTTCCTTATTCAAGGAACAGCTACTCTTTGAGGCAGGGAGGTAGTTGTTGAGAGCGGGAGCCATGGTTTACTAAAGTTGTTGAAGTTCTTATGAAGAGAAAGAAGAATGCTTATGTGAGGATGAGGTGTGAAGGCTCGGTTAGGGGACTCGAGAGTATAAGTTAGCCAGAAAAGATCTAAAGAGGGGGCTGAGAGGAGCCAGAGGGGACATGAGAAATTGCTGGCAGATAGGGTCAAGGAAAACCCTAAGGCCTTTGATAGATATATCAGGAATAAAATAATGACTAGAGTAAGATTAGGGCCAATCAAAAGGTAGTAGTGGGAAGTTGTGTGTGGAATCAGAGGACATAGGGGAAGCATTTAATGAATACTTTTCGTCAATATTCTCATTGCCCTTTGCCAATGTTAGTGAGAATATGGAGATACTAGCTACAAGATTAAACGGAATTGAAGTTGACAAAGAGGATGTTTGAGCAATTTTAGAAGATCTGAAAATAGATAAGACCCCTGAACCGGATGGGATTTATCCTCGGATTCTTTGGGAAGCTAGAAAAGAGATTGCAGAGCCTTTGGCTTCAATCTTTATGTCATCATTGCCAAAAGGAGTAGTGCCAGAGGACTAGAGGATGGCAAATGTTGTTCCTTTGGTTAAGAAGGGGAGTCAGGACAACCCTGGTAATTATAGTCCAGTGAGCTTTACTTCAGTTGTGGGTAAGGTGTTCAAAAAGTTTAAAGAGATAGGATTTATCATCTGGAAAGGAATCATTTGATTAGGGATAGTCAGCATGGCTTTGTCAAGGGTAGGTCTTGCCTTATTAACCTTATTGAGTTCTTCGAGAAGGTGACAAAACAGGTGGATGAAGTGAAGGTGATTGATGGGGTGTATACGGACTTCAGTAAGGCATTTGCTAAGGTTCCACACAGTAGGCTATTGCACAAAATACCGAATTTTGGAATTGAAGGTGATTTAGCAGTTTGGATCAGAAATTGGCTAGCTGAAAGAAGGGTGGTGGTTGATGGGAAATGTTCTTCCTGGAGCTCAGTTGACAGTGGTGTGCCGCAAGGATCTGTTTTGGGGCCACTGCTGTTTGTCATTTTTATAAATGATCTGGATGTGGGCGCAGAAGAATGGGTTAGTAAATTTCCAGATGACACTAAAGGTAGGCAGAATTGTGGAGAGTGCTGAAGGATGTTGTGGGTTACAGAAGGACATAGATAAGCCGCAGAGCTGGGCTGAGAAGTGGCAAATGGAGTTTAATGTGGAAAAGTCTGGAGGTAGTTCAGTTCAGAAGTTGTAACAAGAATGCAAAGCACTGGGCAAATGGTAAAATTCTTGACAGTGCAAACAGAGATCTTGGTGTCCAGGTGCATAAATCCCTGAAGGTTGCAAACCAGGTTGATAGGGTTGTCAAGAAGGTATTATGGTATGTTGGCGCTTATTGGTAGGGGGACCAAGTTTCAGAGCCACAAGGTCGTCTTCAGCTGTACAAGACACTGGTAAGGCTGCACCTGGAGTATTGTGTACAGTTCTGGTCACCACATTGTAGGAAGAATGTGGAAGCTTCGGAAAGGATTCACCGGAGATTTAATAGGATGTTGCCTGATATGGAAGGAAGGTCTTACGAGGAAAGGCTGAGGGATTTGATGCTATTTCTGTTGGAGAGAAGATGACTTAATCGAGATGTATAAGATAATCAGAGGGTTAGATAGGGCGGACAGTGACAGCCTTTTTCCTCGGATGGTGAAGACTAACACGAGGGGATGGAGCTTTAAATTGAGGAGCGATAGATTTAGGACAGATATCAGGGGTAGTTTCTTTACTCCATAGTAGGGGGGTGGAATGGCCTGCCTGTACCAGTAATAGACTCGCCAAACTTCAGGGCATTGGTCATACATATGGATAATAATGGAATGGTGTAGGTTAGATGGGCATCAGATCATTTTTCACAGGTCGGTGCAACATCGAGGGTGGAGGGGCCTGTACTGTGCTGTATGTTCTCGGACAGTGACAGCACTTTTATGAAGCAGCTTGGGAGATACCATGGGGTTTGCCGAATCAGTATAAAAGCTCTTAGCTCTGAACTATCCTTGCAGGGCACATGGCCATCAATGGCAGAGGTGGTACTTATTGCCCATCCCCAAATGCCCTAGCTGCTGGCAGGGAACTGCCACCTTGAACTGCAGAGGTCACTAGTCTACGTCCATGCACAGTGGTACACAACTCTCAATGGGACATCAGAGACAAAAGTTAACAGATCTGAGTTTATACTGCACTTCCCAAATCACCAGACATCTTAATGCCCTTTACAGTCAAACAAGTATTTATGTTTCAAAGTGTTGGCATTGTGGTGATGTTGGGAATGCAGTTAATTAGCCTCAGCAAACATTGTTAATTCAGGGATAAATATCAGCCAGGACACAAGGGATAACTCCCCTGCCCCTCTCAAAGTAGTGCCATGGAACTTTTTACATCAACCCAAGCACAGAGTGTCATCTGATCAACAGGCTCCTTCGATGCAGGGCACCGTGCTCCTTGACCCGGTCCTGCGACAGGGCTTTGTGCCCTCAGCCCTGGCCGCACAACAGGGCACCACACCCCCAGCCCTGCATTGAAGAGTTAAGATATGAAAAGCCAGCACAGGCCTTCCAGCAGCACCTTAAAAATTACATCTTCCAATTGTTTCTGTTCCTCCACAAGTATACAAACAGCATCAAGCCAATAACCAAAACGGAGTACATGCATTAATTATTTTTTGAAATTCAGTCACCATGTAAAAAGCTTTCCAGCGTCTACCAAAGCACTGTGTCAATGACTAATCTAAACTATTCCCAGCACACAAAGATAGAATTATCTTCTCACAAAAGAATGCTCAATTGCAACAAGTCACAAGGAGGTATCGAATCACTAAATCAAAATGTTTTTATTCTAGATTTCTAGCAAAGACTGGAAATATTCACGTTGGACTGCATCGGCGGAGAAAGAATTAGTCAACCTTGTAGAGGGAAGACCAGCATACTGCTGAAATATCAGAGCTCTAGTGCTACATTTCTCTCTACACAAATGCAGCCTGACCTGTAATCTACAAATGAAATGAAAAGCAAAATAGAGATTTACATCTCAAAAGGAGTTCTCTTGGGTTTAATACCAGACTTATGTGTTTGTACAATAATCAAGGACAAATAAGACTGTCCTGTTCACTTCCCTGAACCTAATCCACTTGCTGCAGGTTTTTTTTTAAAAGGGAAGTTCTTCACTGTATGTGCATGTTTCTGGCTAGCCCAGAGTTTATTGCCCATCTTTAAGTGCCCAGGAAAAGTCAGGAGTAAGCTGCCTTCCCTGAACCATTGTACTTACACCCCCAGAGTTGCAATGAAGTATAAAGGAGGAATATTGTGCCAAGTCAGTATAGTGTGGGGATTGTAAGGGAACTTACAGGCGGTGGTGTGTCCATGCATCGTTTGCAAAGTGCTGTCAGAGGGGTCGTGGTGAGTTCGTGCTGTGTATCTTGCAGATGGCACACACTGCTGCTACTGTGCGTCAGTAGTGAAGGGAGTAAATACTGAAGGCAGAGGATGTTGTGCAAAAGGGCTGTTTTTGCTCATGGATGGCGTCAAGCTTTGAGTGCTGTTGGAATTGCACTCATCCCAACAAGTTGATGTTTGAGGGGTTTGGATTTTAACTACTTGGCATAGACACAGACAATGAAGGGAGCGGACCCTGGAGCATTTCCACTGCAGTTTCAAATAAAATCTCTCAGACATGAATGCTGACAGACCAAATGCCTTAAGCTCTTCCAGACCGATCAAAAGAGCTTCAATATAATTGTCGATAATGACACTCCCCGCTGTATAACTGTACACAACGGAAAGTACAAAGATCCCAGACTCTGCTACATGAGAAGAGGTAGGGACAGAAACCGTCACATTCCTGATTCACAGCAACAGAGGAGTGTACCCATCAAAATGTAAATCTCCCAGTCTGCCATAAGGTCAAAATCCCATTCCCTAGAAACAGATGTCCTTTTAAACCCGACAGACAACATGGTCAATATGGACAAGCATAACTTTTAGTCATTTCTAAATTAAATAATTCCCTACTCCAGTCAAGAGAAATGGAGTTACCGGAAGATTTTATTTCAGATTTCAAGCAGTAGTGACTGTTGGTCTTCATCTTTTGTCTTAGCTGCTTGAAGCCAATAATTCTCTTAAAGATGGAAAACAAATCCTGGGTAGCAAGGAGACTTTTGAAAGGAGAGCATTCTGATGGTCTTCCTTGGGTTTGTCTTCCAACAGCAGTGCTTTTAGACACCAGCAGCAAAGAGCAACCTCATATCACATACATGACAGATGTGCTCTGCAATCACATCACATTCTGAATGATTGCATGCTCACCAGCCAAGATGCATCAGCCTGGCTATGCTTGTGCAAAATAGGAAAGCCACAGGGAGGTATACACACAGATCGACAGCACCATCAGAAATACAAGAAAACGGTGCAATCAGTACACCAACCCATTCCAGGCCGCCATAGAAAAACAGCTAACGAGTTATCATTGAAGATCGAAACTGAAAGCAAACTATTTTCCCCCACTCTACACAAATATTTCTAGGTGACAGCTTCCCAGCCTCCAGCTCATTACAGTTAGAAATTAGGCAATTAAGGAAGGGAGGAACTTGGGGAAAACATAAATCGCAGTCAACTGGTATTGAGTACAGATTGACAAGTGCCCAGGTCCTGATGGATTTTATCCACTGGCCTCAATAGAAATGGCGAGCGAGATAACAGATCTGGTTTAACTTGCCAAACCTCCTGAGCCCAGTTCAGCTGGAAGACAGCGAGGGCAACCCCTTTATTTAAAATGGGAAGGAGACACGACACAGGAAACCACAGGCTAGTTAGCTTGAAGAGTCATAGGGAAAATATTTAATAAATTATAGCAAGACATTCAAATAACTTCAGGTAAATCAGGCAGAGTCAACCTGGTTTTTTTTGAAAGTGAAATCACATTTGACCAATCTATGTCAGCACTTTGAGGATGTAATATGCGCTGAGAGGATAAAGGGATGAATGTACTGCAGTTAAATTTTCAGAAGGCATTTCAAAGTGGCACATTAAAAGGTAATTTTAGAAAATAAAAGCTTATGGTTTAACATGTAAGCACCTTGGCATAGACAGATGACTGGCTAGTTAAGAGAAAACAGTTTAGACATGAATTAATCTTCTGCAAGCTGGCATGATGTCACAGGGATCAAAACCAAGGCCTCAACTGCTTATAATATATAAAAATTACTTGGATGAAGGGTCCAAAGGTATTGTTGTCAAATTTGTTGACATGGTGGATCAGTGGCTAGCACTACAGCCTCACAGCGCCAGGGACCTGGGTTCGATTCCAGCCTTGGGCAACTGTCTGCGTGGAGTTTGCACATTCTCCCAGTGTCTGTGTGGGTTTCCTCCGAGTGCTCCGGTTTCCTCCCACAATACAAAGATGTGCAGACCAGGTGAATTAGCCATGCTAAATTGCCCATAGTGTAAGGTGCATTAGTCAGAGGGAAATGGGTCTGGGTGGGTTACTCTTCAGAGGGTCGGTGTGGACTTGTTGGACCGAAGGGCCCGTTTCTACACTGTAGGGAATCTAACCGAAACACAGACAGTAAGTTAGTTGTGAAGAGGACATAAGGAGCCTGCAAAAGGACAGAGTTTACATGAGGAGGCAAAGAGCTGACAAATGGTATATAATGCAAAATTTTCCATTCTGGCAGGAATAATACAGGATTATCTAAACAGTAAGAGATTACAGAACTTTTAGACACAAAGGGACTTCCATGCCGGAGATAATTCACAAAAGCTTAGTGTGCAGGTACAGCTAGCAATTGGGAAAGCTAACAATGTTATCTTTTACCGCAAGGGGAATTGAATATCAAAGTAGTGAGACAGGGCACTGGTGATGCTACATCTGGAGTACCATGACCACAACTAGCTGCCTTCTTTAAGTAAGGATGCATTGGAATGAATAAAGGCATTGGAAGTCATTTAAATAAGGTTTACCAGGTTAACCTGTGAAATGGGTAGGTTGTCTTACACAGAAACATTGGACAGACTAGGTCTATATCTGCCAGAGTTTAGAACAGCAAGAGTGAAATTGATTGTAATGTAGAATCCTGTGTAGTCTTGTCAGGGTAAATGTTGAGAGGATGTTTCCTCAGAGTGAATTTAGAACCAGGGTCACTATTTAAAATAAGAGGTTTTCTGTTTTAAAGATTGGCAAGGTGACATTTTTCTGAGAGGTATGAACCTTTGGCACTCTTCCTGGTCAAAACAGAGTCCTTGAATATTTTTAAGTCTGGTGTGGATAGGTTCTCAGAAGGGAAAGGGGTAAAAGCTCATCAGGAATGTGGAATGAGATTACAATCAGATGATCGATAATCTTATTAAACGTCAAGCAGCAATGAGGGGGTCTACACGTGATCCTTGTTCTTATGTTATCAGAAACACGAGCAGTTTCCTTAGTAGACAACTTGGGAAAGTTTGCAAAACTTCTTCCATCCCCAAAGAGAGTGTTGTTCAGTCATGCCCTTGACTGACCGCTCCTCCTACCTGAATTAACCTCCTCAAACCTTTCTAACCAATATTAGCTGAGCTCAGTTTCAATTCAGATCACATGATTTTTGAGAGCAGTGTCTCATCAAGAGCTAATTAATTGAGGTAGCTTCCACACGGAAAAATGAAAAGCAGTTCAGCCCAACTGCACAACGTGGTGAGTGTTGAATGATGTTTATTATCCTGACATTATCCAGACTGGAACAAAACCAGGAGATACAATAGATAAATGCTTTGGTTTTGGTCTACGTGAGCTGTAGTTAACACAAAGAAAAGGAGCATCAAGACACCCGAAAACAATTGACTGAACCACTAGAACCAAATAATATCTGCAGTAAACCCAGTAATAGAAAGCCAAAGAGTCCTCAAATGACTCTCACCAACACATTGTGTAGTTACAAGTTCAACATAGTTCAATTTCCGCCATCTCTCTACAAAATCAGCAGTTCACACCAAACAGTGACATGCGAAAATCTCACCAAATCTCCGACAATACCAACTTCTAAATCCATGACCTCTACCACCGAGAATGACATGGGCTACAGCTGCATAGGAACGCCATCACTTCCTGCAAGCCAAGACCAGGTCCACTGATGTGGACCTATATCGTTGCTGCTTCAGGTGTCACTGGGTCAAAGTTTCTGGGACTCCATTTGGAAAAGCACTGCAGTTATATCTACAGCTAAAACCTAAAGGAAAATGCAAACCTAAGTAAACAAATGGCTTTCATATACTCCTTGAACACATTCAGTTATTCCAGAACACTTCATAGGACAATTTCCAGGTGAACTTTGATACAGCTTTACAAAAGCCAGAAATCGTGACAAGGTCTTTCCCAAGGGGGAGGCTACAAGGAACAATTTATAGGTCTCTTCTGAGAAAACAAATCTGAAAACAATCAATCTTACATCAAACAGCTCGTAAAAGCATCAAAATGAAAGAACTTCTCAGAAGGGAGATGAACAAACTTTGCCTTTATCATAGAAATTAAACATTCTTGCTTTGGAAGATCCCAAAGTTAAAATATACCATGGTCAAACTGGACTGGGTGGAAAATGTAGAATTAGACTGAACTTTTACATGGATTCACTATCAAAGAGCAGCAAAACTGTATGTAGCACCCAGCATTTCATTTGGTTTGCTTAAGCACATCGAAGAGTGTTGAACCTTTCGAATAAATCTCAAAATGGGAAAGAATCAGGAAGTACAAGGATAGATAGAACAGCAATAGGTCTCTAAAGGCTTCCTCCAAAACAAATAGAAGGGAACAGTAGATGGTTATCAATTGAGACCTTGAGCATCCTTCTACTCTTCACTGAATTTAACTGTTTCAGTACCTGCTCTGTGTCGACTCCTCCTTGAAATAATTGCCACCAAAAATCTTGGGTGGATGTCATCCACACATTGCTCCTGCAATGGGCTTTCTGGGCTGCTCTTCTCATCATCGGAGGACTCATTATAATTGACAATCAGCTCTTCAATCTGCACAAACCCTTGGATGATTGGAACAATCCAGAAATCTGCATTGGGATCCTGTCAGAAAAAAAAATTACACATTTAATCTGAAAACTACAGAGTCTTGCAAATATTTGAAGCCCCTTCTCCTTTGAGAAGACTTAGAATTGGCTATAGAATTCTTCTGGGTCATCACTGCCACTCCCCATACAAGCTGCAATACAATTATACAAAACGACAACTCTGCAAAAAGCTGCTGAATCTCCTCATTCTAAAGGGATGTCACTGATCCAATTGTGCCTAACTCAGGAGCAACTGAAACCCTTCAAAAATTTCAGCTGAAGTTTTGTCCACTCCATAGTGATGCAAAGTACATGTAACAAACAAGATGTGTCATGCCTGCACAGAATCAATTGGGAAACTACATTTTTAAGGCTTTCAAGAATAGGAACCCAATAAAACACTCCTTTTGAATATATACTGATGTGGTGAGAGGAATTAAAAAAAAGACTTTGGATGAAGTCGTAAAATGTAGATTTTGTCTGCTAGATCACCCAGAGATTCCACTCTATTGGTCAACAGAACTAAATATGGGGCAAAGTGCATGATTGACAAGGTGGCATTGCCCATGATAACATCCAAGCTCATCTCCAGTTTGGCCTCCATGGCATTCATAAAAGTCTGTTTTGGGACAGTGGTTTGACATACTCATCTTAAAGCTAAATTTTCCACATATGTACACCCTAGACATTAGGGCCCTGTAGATTCCCACTGGAAAGACAGTCTTTCAAATAGAACAAACACCCATTGACCACCAACATTTCCTTCCTGCCATGAACATTTTACATCCTCTTGCCCTTTTCCCTTGGATCCCAGGGATTTTACTTATCCCACATGGCGGAAGAATTGGATATGATCCAACATCTTGCAAGGATTGAAACAATCAATCTAACACACTACTCTCAACAGGAAGACCATAACAATTTAAACAGAGTTCATCAGGTATGACCTTCCCTTAACGAATGATCCGGTCCTCGATTAGTCGACATCCTGTTTGACAAGTGATATGACCCTCAATTCTTTCCAATAATTTGCCATCACAGAGGTTAGTATGACTGGCCTATAAACAGTTTAACCCTTCCTGGCTTTTCAAGTACAGCCCATCAGCAGTCCAGTGAGACTGAAAAAATGATGGTCAGAGCTCTGTTAATACTATGTTTCGCCTGGGATACGTGTCATTCAGGCCCAGCAATTAATTTGCTTACAATTATGTCAGACCACTTAATGTCTGTCACGATACATCACCCTGCCAATCTTTCAAACACAGCTACAATGTCTGCATAACCCACCTGGTTTGTTGCTCTAGTGCTGGTTCATCAGGGGTTGGGATGACAGCAATGCTCCAAAAACTAACAGCAGCCAGATATATAGAGGAGTGAAGACAAGCTGGTCACGTAATCGACATTCTCCAAAATGAATGAATTGAACTTTCACCTACTGAAAATTTTACAGCTACTAAACCAGATAGATTTGACACTCTTCCGTGGTTGCAGACACAAAGACAGTGCACAAAGCTGAGATGCAACCTAAACACTGACCAAGCTTAGACTTATTTCAGTCCCATTGATCAACGTGGTTTAAAAAACTTCTAGAAAGCTTGCTGAATCACAACTGCAAGAATAATTTGTTCCACCTAACACTGAAGAGTAACTAGATTGCTAATTACAGTAATACAGCAATCCACCAATCCACACCAGGCTAAGAATCAATGGTGCATTATAAAAGATAAGGCAGCTTTCTTCAGATGTTGACCAACCTGCCCCTTGCAAACCTACCTTTCACAGAATGCATGTAATAATCTTGCTGTAATTTATATTGTAACATGGAACAGATTGCCAAAATACACAGCCAAGTAGTTGGTGTAGGAGGCAAATCACTTCGAAAACAACGAATTCTCAGGTCAGCATATGTAAATCAGTTATTTTTTCATACACTGCAGATTTTACATTTCTATCCTGTAATATATGAGGAAGCTGGAGACAGAACCATTAACAAATCCTTTTATCCAAAAGCCAGCTGACAGGGCACAGGCAAAACTTTGGAAAATAGTGACCCTGTGCTGAACCTAAGTCATCCTAAAATAGAGAAGGGAGCAAAGATAATTCGTGACAGCGACTTCATTTTAGCTTTGCAAATAACAAACAGGTAGAGTTACTTTGTAAGCTAGCCTACAAAAGCTATTTTAGTAACTCAAGGTGCATGCAATGGGTAATACTGCAGGGACGAGGAAGTTCATCAAGTTAAATCCCCCTCCCCCACCCTCACTAAAGAGGAACTAACCTTCACTCTGCCGTAAAAAAACCCCTCAGGTCTGAAAGCAGGCAGTTTATTTTCCCTCATTAGTTACTGCAAACTGTAGGTTTTATCGAAATGGTGGAGGCTGGTACAATTGCAACATTTAAGAGGTATATGAATAGGAAGGGTTTGGAGGGATATGGGCCGGGTGCTGGCAGGTGGGACGAGATTGGGTTGGGATCTCTGGTCGGCATGGACGAGTTGGACCAAAGGGTCTGTTTCTGTGCGATATATCTCTATGACTCTGATTTAAAAGAAGTGAACCAGTCACCCTGTGCAGCCTACAAGTGAAGTAAAGTAACCTGGAGGAAGATGGATTGAGGAATGGTAGGTCTTGAAAGCCAAAAGGACCATCTCAGAGAACCCTATAGACAAGGACCATTGAACAGCTCTCCCAGTCCATGCGAATCTTAACAGATCGAGTGGATCGGTTGGAAAGACAGATAGAAGCGATGAGGAATTTGCAACAGCAACAGTATATGATGGATAGCAGTTATAGGAAGTGGGGGGGGGGGGGGGGGAAGAATCTCAGATATAGTCACATAGATGGGTTAACTCCAGGAAGGGTGACAGGTCAGCACCTAGGGCGGGAGTCTTTTGTGGATATACCCATTTGAAACAGGTATGCTGTTTTGGAAAATGTAGGGGGTGATGGATTCTCAGGGAAACTTAGCATGAACAACCAATTTTCTGGTATTAAGACTGGCTCAAATGCTATGAGGGGTACGTCGGCTTCCAAGAGATCAATTGTGTTAGGGGATTCTGTAGTCAGAGGTACAGACAGATGTTTGTGGCCAGCAGAGAAAAAGCAGAATGGTGTGTTGTTTCCCTGGTGCCAGGATCAAGGATGTCTCAGAGAGGGTGTAGAACATTCTCACGGAGGAGAGGGGCCAGGAGGTATTGTCCACACTGGAACCAATGACACTGGAAGGGAAAAGGTTGAGATTCTGAGGGGAGATGACAGAGGGTTAGGCAGAAATTTAAAAAGGAGGTTCTCAAGGGTAGTAATATCTGGATTACCCCCAGTGCTACGAGCTAGTGAGTGCAGGAATAGGAGGATAGAGTAGATGAATGCATGGCTGAGGAGCTGGTGTATGGAAGAAGGATTCACATTTTTGGATCATTGGAATCTCTTTTGGGGTAGAAGTGACCTGTACAAGAAGGACGGATTGCACCAAAATTCGAAGGGGACTAATATACTGGCAGGGAAATTTGCTAGAACTGCTTGGGAGGATTTAAACTAGTAAGGTGGTTGGGGGGGGGGGGACGACGACCCTGGGAGATAGTGAGGAAAAAGATCAATCTGAGGTGGGTATGACTGAGAATACAAGTGAGTCAAACAGTCAGGGCAGGCAGGGACAAGGTAGGATTAATAAATTAAACTGCATTTATTCCAATGCAAGGGGCCTAACATGGAAGGCAGATGAATTCAGGGCATGGTTAGGAACATGAAGACTGGGATATCATAGCAATTACAGAAACGTGGCTCAGGGATGGACAGGACTGGCAGCTTAATGTTCCACAATACAAATATTATAGGAAGGATAAAAAGGGAGGCAGGAGAGGAGGGGGAGGGGGAGTGGCATTTGGATAAGGGATAGCATTACAGCTGTGCCGAGGGAGGATACTGCTGGAAATACATCCAGGGAAGTTATTTGAGTGGAATTGAGAAAAAAGGGATGATCACCTTAGTGGGATTGTATTTTAGACCCCCCAATAGTCAGAGAGAAATTGAGAAACAAACTTGTAAGGAGATCTCAGCTATCTGTAAGAATAATAGGGTGGTTATGGGAGGGGATTTTAACTTTCCGAACATCGACTGGGACTGCCATAGTGTTAAAGGTTTAGATGGAGAGGAATTTCTTAAGTGTGTACAGGACAATTTTCTGATTCAGTATGTGAATGTACCTACTAGAGAAGGTGCAGAACTTGACCTACTCTTGGGAAATAAGGCAAGGCAGGTGACTGAGGTGTCAGTGGGGGAGCATTTTGGGGCCAGCAACCATAATTCTATTTGTTTTAAAATAGTGATGGAAAAGGATAGACTAGATCTAAAAGTTGAAGTTCTAAATTGGAGAAAGGCCAATTTTGACGGTATTAGGCAAGAACTTTTGAAACTGATTGGAGGCAAACGTTCACAGATAAATTGGAAGCCTTCAGAAATGAGATAACAAGAATGCAGAGAAAGTATATTCCTGTCAGGGTGAAAGGGAAGGCTGGTAGGTATAGAGAATGCTGGATGACTAAAGAAATTGAGGGTTTGGTTAAGAAAAAGAAGGAAGCATATGTCAGGTATAGACAGGATAGATCCAGTGAATCCTTTGAAGAGTATAAAGAAAGTAGGAGTATACTTAAGAGGGAAATCAGGAGGGCAAAAACAGTGACATGAGATAGCTTTGGCAAATAGAATTAAGGAGAATACAAAAGGTTGTTACAAATATATTAAGGACAAAAGGGTAACTAGGGAGAGAATAGGGCACCTCAAAGATCAGCAAGGCAGCCTTTGTGTGGAACCACAGAAAATGGGGGAGATTTTTGCATCAGTATTTACTGTGGAAAACAATATGGAAGATATAAACTGTAGGGAAATAGATGGTGACATCTTGCAAAATGCCCAGATTACAGAGGAGGAAGTGCTGGATGTCTTGAAACGGTTAAAAAGGTGGATAAATCCCCAGGACCTGATCAGGTGTACTTGAGAACTCTGTGGGAAACTAGAGAAGTGATTGCTGGGCCTCTTGCTGAGATATTTGTATCATCGATAGTCACAGGTGAGGTGTTGGAAGACTGGAGGTTGGCAAATGTGGTGCCACTTTTTAAGAAGGGTGGTAAAGACAAGCCAGGGAACTATAGACTAGTGAGCCTGACCTCGGTGGTGGGCAAGTTGTTGGAGGGAATCCGGAGGGACAGAATGTACATGTATTTGGAAAGGCAAGGACTGATTCGGGATAGTCAACATGGCTTTGTGCGTGGGAAATCATGTCTCACAAACTTGTTGGGTTTTTTGATGAAATAACAAAGAAGTGAGGGCAGAGTAGAAGATGTGATCTATATGGACTTCAGTAAGGCGTTTGACAAGGTTCCCCATGGGAGACTGATTAGCAACGTTAGATCTCACAGAATACAGGGAGAACTAGCCATTTGGATACTGAACTGGCACAAAGGTAGAAGACAGAGGGTGGTGGTGGAGGATTGTTTTTCAGACTGGAGGCCTGTGACCAGTGGAGTGCCACAAGGATTGGTGCCAGGCCCTCTACTTTTTATTATTTACATAAATGATTTGGATGCGAGCATAACAGGTACAGTTAGTAAGTTTGCAGATGACACCAAAATTGGAGGTGTAGTGGACAGCGAAGAGGGTTACATCAGATTACAACAGGATCTGGACCAGATGGGCCAGGGCTAAGGAGTGATAGATGGAGTTTAATTCAGATAAATGCAAGGTGCTGCATTTTGGGAAAGCAAATCTTAGCAGGACCTATACACTTAATGGTAAGATCCTAGGGAGTGTTGCTGAACAAAGAGACCTTGGAGTGCAGGTTCATAGCTCCTTAAAAGTGGAGTTGAAGATAGATAGGATAGTGAAGGCAGCATTTGGTATGCTTTTCTTTATTGGTCAGAGTATTGAGTACAGAAGTTGGGAGGTCATGCTGCAGCTGTGCAGGACATTAGTTAGGCCACTGTTGGAATATTGTGTGCAGTTTTGGTCTCCTTCCTATCAGAAAGATGTTGTGAAACTTGAAAGGGTTCAGAAAAGATTTACAAGGATGTTGCCAGCGTTGGAGGATCTGAGCTACAGGGAGGGGCTGAACAGGCTGGGGCTGTTTTCCCTGGAGCGTTAGAGGCTGAGGGGTGACCTTATAGAGGTTTACAACATTGAGGGGCATGGATAGGGTAAATAGACAAAGTCTTTTCCCTGGGGTCAGGGAGTCCAGAACTGGAGGGCACAGGTTTGGGGAGGGGGGGGGGGGGGGGGGGAAAGAGAGAGAGAAAGAGATATAAAAGAGACCTAAGGGGCAACATTTTCATGCAGAGGGTGGTACGTGTATGGAATGAGCTGCCAGAGGAAGTGGTGGAGGCTGGTACAATTGCAACATTTAAGAGACATTTGGATGGGTATATGAATAGGAAGGGTTTGGAGGGATATGGGCCAGGAGCTGGCAGGTGGGACTAGATTGGGTTGGGATATCTGGTTGGTATGGACGGGTTGGACTGAAGGGTCTGTTTCCATGCTGTACATCTCTATGACTCTGACAGACAAATAATCACATATGTGTAAGGGATATTTTATATGGGGTTTAGAGTTTTAACTAATAAAATTGTAATCCACTGGCCTGCAATTGTAGTGAGAATTTACATGTATTTCTTTGTGGACTTCTAGAAAATCTTTAATTTTTGTGATGGAACAGCAAAGGTTTGATTTCCATTGTGCTTCTCCCATGAGGCACAACTCTACGACCCACATATCTAAAAAAATTAGCAAACACCACTATGCAGTAGTGAAGATTTAGAACATCTATAAATGGTACCTGATGCTCATTTTGACATTCATTTTTGTCAATCATGAACATTAGGCAAATATGGGTGAAAAGTAACAACAGAGGAAGTTCAAAGGATGAAACCTTCCTGCTCCTGTTGCTAAACCTGCTCTTTTAATGCAGAATTTGCCTACAGCCACAAACAAACACCAGCACTGCCCTGACTACAGCACATTTCTTCAAATCAATAATCCCAATGGATCACTGTTATTAAATTAAACCGTAAAAACTATTCATCACAATCTGCAAAGGCTCAAAGTTCAGGGCCAGGAAAGCAGCAAGTTTACTTGCATACCCCATTGTCTCAGACAGACTGAAAAACCAGTATGGCCTGTGAATGATTTACTATTGACTTGACATCAGGTGAATAACATGGCTGTCTCCATAATTATTGGGATAATTATCAAAAGACCATGTACACAAAATCCTCTGAAGTTAAAAGGATAATGACCTCCCTGGAAGTGCACAAGGCCTAAATCAGGCTGGTTCAAATTCAAACCGCAGAAAACAATGAAGGGACCTGGGCTAGTAAAGGTTGAGAGTGTACACACCCATTTACATGGATCTTTTATTTTGTTTTCAAGAGAACTAGTACAGCTACTTACTTCTAATTTGATCAGGTCATCAATCATGTGCTTATTCCAAAAAAATCTATCGTCAACCTGTGCAAAGGAAAAGACATGTTATCAATGTAGCAGAGCATGACCATTGTTTTAAATTATATAGTTTTCAGTAGCCTCCATTTGAGGTCAGAAACTCTCTTCCTAATATTCCACCTGAATTATCATGCTTCTGGGAGTCGACAGTTGGGACCAGTTTGTTCAAGTTGCCCAACTGAACAATTGTTATACAACATAACAGTAAACTCAAGTGATGAGTACAAAGGAAAGTAAAAGTGATTTAAGTAACACTTGAACTGTGAAAAATACCCCAAACATTTCTGAAGTGGCATGAAAATAGACACCAATTCAAAGAGCTCAGTTCATTGATGGCTCATGAAGCTGGAGGGGAAGGTAGAGATGGGTGGCAATGATGAGGAAGGCAATGCTAGAGCATGGGATCCAGTTAAAAAGTATATATACCAAACAGTGACTATTTATTACTTTGATGCCAGCAAAAGGGTTTCACTGGTGTGTGAAGCCAGACCAATGAGGGAATTGGTATGGCAGCAAGCAATCAAATCCAACCAACATTTTATGCTATACTTAATGTCAATACTGGTCTTTGAGCCTTACCCCACTTTAGCCTACAGAAGGCACAACCCAAGTTGCAGACACTGATTTGTACACATACTAGATATTCATACATTGCAAGAGGTAGGCAGTCTTTCTTTCTCTTGCTGGTTGTCTGTTTTTACATGACCTGAGAGAATTAACAGGCAGACTGCAGTGACAAGCAATCCTGGAGCTTGTTAAAACAGAAACCCTCTCCTCTCAGGCTCATCAGGTCACTGGCTGAATTAAATGGTTTTAAGACATTATCACAAAATGGACAAGATGGCTGAAAGAACATACGCTGCAGGTGTCAGATGACAGACTGCAGTTTTTACTACCCTCTTTAACAGCACTCTCTCATTAACACTGGTGGACAATTCGTACTGTATAAAGTCTTACCCTCTTCCATAACGATTTCCCTTTATCAGAGGTGCTCAGTCTCTGTACTGAATTAGTAAGGTCATAAGTCAGGCTATAATAGAATGAATCAGAGTCCATGAACATTTTGATTAATTCCTCCAACAGTCTTCGTTCCAATCGCTCCTTTTCCTTGTGTTCCTTGGCCTGCAACACATACAACCACAAGCCGGTGAGTGTGAAATCGATAGACAGAAAACAAGGAGTAGCCCAAGGTATGTTGCATACTACATTGCTGTGAACTCTCTTTCATCCATCTTTCTTATGCACGTATTTTGTGTTTATATTTTTCAGTGCACAAATCTTTGCTGTGCACATATTTTCAGTTCATTATTAACGCACCTCATAAGAGGAACAAGTGACGAAGTGGTGGGGCAGAGGATGATAACACACAATTTTCTCAAAATACTAGACTCCTTTAGGTAAAATTTGTACTTGGAACAAAGTGAGTGCTGTAGCTCAGCCTACATCTGCTGAACCACTGAACACCCAAAAAGTAAGCCCTTAAACCCATGAACCAAAAATGCATGTTGTACAGAGCTGTTACTAAAATTCAAGATAATGGTTATGATAAATGAATTTTTTTTTTTTTTACAAAATGTTGCCCCAGCACAGAACTTAGGATCACTCCTTCAACTTCCCCATAAGTCAAAGCACAAATGTACATGGTAAATCTCATTCTAGTCCTAGATTAAACAAAGCAATATTTGCTCTTGTACTAATTTAATTTAAAATGAAGATCCTATCTTGATTGTAAAATTAACTTGTAAAGTTACAGTAACAAATTAACTGGAGTAGTTCAGATCTTTTTTAATTGAACATGTAATTTACACTTCCTCCTCAGGTATAAAAGTAACAGGAGCCTTGGCACCTTACCAACATTGCTGACAAAGTGAAGCCTGGACAGAAAGCCATATGGTAACTCCCGTATGCAGAGGTGTAGCAGAGTTCAGCATGACCAGACAAGCTGTATCGCGGTGATACATACTTTACAAGAGAAAATAGCCAACACTATATGCCTGCCTGTAGGCTAAGCATTAAACTGAAGCACACCATTTCCAGCTACCCGATTGGGTGAGAAAAACTCTATCCTTTCACTTAGAGTCTTTCATTTGTTCCTGTAAAGCAATTAGATCCAAACTGCATAGAAGGTGACGCACAGAGTTTAGCGGATGCAGTACGTACTGGCTGATGCCCTACGTCATCCTAAATCAGGACATTTGAATTGACTGGCTCCCCTCCCAAGGTTAAATTGATCGGTTTGACCTGGTCTCCATTGAATTATTAGCATTCTTTCAGAGCAAACTGGAGTACTTATAGAGTCATACAGCATGGAAACAAACCCTGCAGTCCAACTCGTCTGTGCCAACCACATATCCCAGTCTGTCCGAGTCCCATTTGCCAATATCCAGCCCATGTCCCTCTAAACCCTTCCTATTCATTTATGCACCCAGATGCCTTCCAAATGTTGTAACTGTACCAGCCTCCACCACTTCCTCTGGCAGCTCGTGCATACATGCACCAACCCCTGCATGAAAAAAAAGTGTTACCCCTCAGGTTCTTCTTACATCTTTCTCCTCGCCTTAAACCTATGCCTTCGAGTTTTGGACTGCCACCACCCTAGAAAAGACAACCATGGCTATTCACCCTATTCATGCCCCTCATGATTACCCCTCAGCCTCCAAAGCTCCAGGGAAAAATGCCCCACCCTACTCAGCCACTCCCTGTAGCTCAAATTGCGGTAACATCCCCATAAATCTTCTCTGCACCCTCTCAAGTTTAACAACATCTTTCCTATAGGAAGGGAGATCAGAATTTGAGGAGGTGACCAAGCATGTGGATGAGAGTAGAGCAGTGGATGTAGTGTACATGGATTTTAGTAAGGCATTTGATAAGGTTCCCCATGGTAGGCTTATGCGGAAAATCAGGAGACATGGCAAAGTGGGAAGTTTGGCCAGTTGGATAGAGAACTGGCTAAACAGTCCAAGTCAGAGAGTGGTGGTAGATGGTAAATATTCAGCCTGGAGCCCAGTTACAAGTGGAATTCTGCAGGGATCAGTTCGGGGTCCTCTGCTGTTTGTAATTTTTATTAATGACTTGGAAGAGGGAGTTGAAAGGTGGGTCAGTAAATTCACAGACGATACGAAGATTGGAGGAGTCGTGGATAGTGGGGAGGGCTGCTGTCGGCTGCAAAGGGACTTAGATATGTTGCAGAGCTGAGCCGAGTGGCAGATGGAGTTCAACCCCATCAAGTGTGAGGTTGTCCATTTTGGAAGGACAAATAAGAATGCGGAATACAGGGTTAACGGTAGGGTTCTTAATAAGGTGGAGAAGCAGAGGGATCTTGGGGTCTATGGCCACAGATCTTTGAAAGTTGCCACTCAGGGGGATAGAGCTTGTAAGGCAGCCTATGGTGTATTAGCGTTCATTAGCAGAGGGATTGAATTCAAGAGTTGTGAGGTGATGTTGCAGCTGTATAGAATCTTGGTAAGGCCACATTTGGAGTACTGCATGCAGTTTGGTCGCCTCATTTTAGGAAAGATGTGAAAGCTTTGGAGAGGGTGCAGAGGAGATTTACCAGCATGTTGCCTGGAATGGAGAATAGGTCGTACGAGGATAGGTTGAGCGTGCTAGGCCTTTTCTCATTGGAACGGAGAAGGATGAGGGGTGACTTGATAGAGGTTTAAAAGATGATCAGAGGAATAGATAGAGTAGACAGTCAGAGACTTTTTCCCCGGGTACAACAGAATGTTACAAGGGGACATAAATTTAAGGTGAAGGGTGAAAGGTTCTAGGGTGGGGGGGGGGGGGAAGAGAAAAGAGAGGTGGGTGGGAATGTTGTTCTTTACCCAGAAAGTGGTGGGAGCATGGAATGCGCTGCCTGTGGGAGTGGCAAAGTCAGAATCATTGGTGACCTTTAAGCGGCAATTGGATAGGTACATGGATAGGTGCTTAAGCTAGGACAAATGTTTGGCACAACATCATGGGCTGTATCGTTCTATGTTCTCAGTGTACACAATATTCTAAAACTGGCCTCACCAATGTTGCGTCTCTACAGAACTCGACATCCCAACTCCTTTACTCTATGCACTGATCAATAAAGGCAAGCATACCACTGTGTACCTGCGACCTCACTTTCAACGAACTACGCACCTGCACCCCAAGGTCTCTTTGTTAAGTAACACTCGCAGGGCCCTACCATTAATTTTAGATGTCCTGGTTTGTCATACTAAAATCCAACAGCTCACATTTATCTAAATTATCCTTCAACTGCCACTGCTCAGCACATTAGCCCATCTGTTGTGGCACAATTTCAGTGGATCCAGTGTTAACAAGCCAAATATATTTTGTATAACACTCTTTGTCTTGGCACTATTGGCGATGATTCACATTGACGACTCATCCACTGAATCTTCAGGTAGGAGTTCAGTTCAGTTTGAGCAAAGCATCACTGGGGACAAGGACAATGAACAGTACAGCACAGGAACAGGCCTTTCAACCCACCCAGTCTGTGCCGACACCATACATTTCTAAACAAGAAATGGTTTGCCTCTATGCAGTATGTCTCTCTATTCCCTGCCTATTCATATGTCAAGATTGCCTCTTAAACATGTATCTGCCTTCACCACCTCCTATGATGGTGCATTCCAGGCACTCACCACCCACTGTGTAACAAAGAACTTGTGTCTCACATTGCCTTTGAACTTACATCTTTCACAATAAACTCCTATCCTCTATTAACCAAAATTTCTATCCTGGGAAAAAGGCTCCGACTAACCATTCTATCCATGCCTCTCAACTTTGTGTACTTTTATCATTTCACCTCTGACCCTTTGACATTTAAGTGAAAACAAAGTTTATCCTATCTCTCCTCAGCTAAAATTTCTAAACTTGACAACAGCCTGGTAAACCATTTCTGTACCTTCTCCAAAACCTTCATGTCCTTCTCTGAGCATAACGACCAGAACAGTACACAACATTCCAAACGTGGCCGAACTAAAGTTCTGTACGGTTGCAACATGACTTGCCAATTTTTATATGTGAGGCTCTGATTGATGAAGACAAGCATGCGATAGGTTTTCTTCACCAGCTTAACCATTTGTGTTGCCACTTTCAGGGATCTGTACATCTCGATCCCTCGAAGTTCATGTTACTAAGGGTTCTGCCATTAACTATATACTTCCCTCCATATCAGATCTTTCAAAAGTGGTGGAGGCTGGTACAATTGCAACATTTAAGAGGCATTTGGATAGGCATATGAATAGGAAGGGTTCGGAGGGATATGGGCTGGGTGCTGGCAGGTGGGACTAGATTGGATTGGGATATCTGGTCAGCATGGACAGGTTGGACCGAAGGGTCTGTTTCCATGCTGTACATCTCTATGACCTTCAATTTTTCTGATTAAAAATCATCTGCTATTTCTCCACCCTGTCTCCAGCAGATTTATATTCTGCTGTACCCTCTGACAATCCTCTCCTCATCCTGCAGTTCCCCCAATCTTTGCCATCCACAAACTTCATAATCAGGTCACTTACATTCTCCTCCAAATCATTTGAAAATACATTAGGAAACAACAGGGTCCCAGCACCGATCTCTGCACAACACCACTGGTCACAGATGTGGGGTGGTATGGTGGCTCAGTGGTTAGCACGCTGCCTCTCAGCACCAGGGTCCCAGGTTCAATTCCAGCCTCTGGCAACTATCTGTGTGGAGTTTGCACATTTTCCCTGCGTTTGCACGGGTTTCCTCCGGGTGCTCCGGTTTCCTCCCACAGTCCAAAGATGTGCAGGTCAGGTGAATTGGCCATGCTAAATTGCCCATAGTGTTAGATGCATTAGTCAGAGGGAAATGGGTCTGGGTGGGTTACCCTTCGGTGGGTCGGTGTGGACTGATTGGGTCAAAAGGGCCTGTTTCCACACTGTAGGGAATCTAATCTAAAAAAATCTCCAGTCAGAAAAGCACCCTTCCACTACTACTGTGAATTCTACAATAGAACCAGTTCAGTATCCATCTTATCAGCTCACCACAGATCCTATGTGACTTCATCTTTTGTATAAACCTGCAGACAGACCTTGCCAGAGTCCATACAGACATCTACTATCCTGCCCTCACTAATCTTTGTCAGTTCCTCAAGAATCTCAACCAAGTTTGAGACATGACCTTCCCTGTACAAAGTCATGCCGCCTGTCACTAATACGCCCATATTTCCCAAATGGGAATAAATGCTAGTGGTAAGAATCTTATCCAATCACACACGTAAGGCTCATATCATTCATACCCTGGCTCTTTTCTCAGGGCAATAACCTGACCAATCAATCTGTGGAGATTTAAAATTTAAAACCAAGCCTGGCAGTATTAACAGTCAACTATTCACTAGTGCCAACCAATCAGCACTCCCCTCCAGTGCAAAATAATTGTAGTTTTCCCCTTGAATTGGCATGTCAAAAAGCTTCAATAAAATGCCCTTTTGCAATGCTCAAGAATTTCCTTTCGTAAAAGATTTAGATCTGCCTTCTAAACCACAGTAATAAACCGGATTAATGACTTGACATTTTCTCCCTTTCCTACTAAATGCCTGAGCAGAATATGATGCAATGGAGCAGAAGATAATCCCCTGGTGGTCTCAAATCAACAGCAGCCAACAATGGTCAACATTTCAATTCTTACTCCATTCTTGAAACTCTGGTCCTTTCAGAGAATCACAATTTCTACCCCCCCCCCCCCCCACGTTGTCACTGATGGCTAATACTTGGAAATACTTTTCCAGAGAGGTCAAGGTGGGGTTCATTGAATACATTCAAGGCAGAGACACACATTCTTGACAAACAAGTGAATCACAGGCAGCAGGAAAGTGAATCTGAGGCCACAGTCAAAGACTGTTTGCTATGAGTGAATAGCTACATCCTGCTGCAAAGCTTGCTGCTCCATCAGACTGTCAGGAACCAGAGGTTTTATTCCTCCAAGGATTAGCTCTGCAGACTAAAAGCAAAAAAATAAAAAAAAAATTTCTGCATTACCTGTCAAGCTGAGAAATCAATGCTGAGAAACTGCACACCTTCATACAGTGTCAGCAATAGCAGCAAGGAACCATATATATATAGCCCCTTCTCTGACACAATTATGAAAGATCACCTAATGGAGGCTTTGAAAATGACTCACTGACAGTCATCCTGATCTCTAGCAAAAGCCTGGAACTTACATCAAATTAATGCAGTTTTGTGCCCTGAATCCACACACTGTTAACCAGTTTCAGTACGACCTTAAGTTTAACGATTTTCTCTCGTGACAGATAGTTCCATCTCCAAGGTTTGGAGTAAACTTAAAATCACTCCATCTCTTTCCTGAACAATTTTCTCCCACCTTCCCAAGGGAATGATTAATGGATGGGGCCTGGTGTTTGATGCTTCAAACAACCTTAGCGACTTCACCTCATCTGTTCATAATCACGTGTTATTCAGTCAAGTGTGGCATGTTAAAACCCGAGAGGGAGTTTTCAAGCAGGTCCCCATTTTCTCCATCCCTGAAATCTACCACCTCTATCAGCAACAGCTTCCAGTTAATTGACCTCCTCAATTGGAGCGAAGGTCAATTTAAACTCTAGTACAACACAGCTGAAGTCTACACAACCCTGAACTTCCTTGATCTCTAACCAATTGAAATGTTATTGCCCTGAGAGGTGGCAAACAATGTGAAACAGGTTGCTAAAGGGTTAATGGTAAAGAAGTGAGAGGCCAATAAAAGTAGCACTGAGGTATTAGGGTGGCATGGTGGCTCAGTGGTTATCACTGCTGCCTCATAGCACCAGCGTTCCCAGGTTCGATTCCAGCCTCGGGTGACATGTGTGGAGATTACACATGTTCCCCATGTCTGCATGGGTTTCCTCTGGGCACTCCAGTTTCCTCCCACAGTGCAGGTCAGGTGAATTGGCCATGCTAAATTGCCCGTAGTGTTAGGTGCATTAGTCAAAGGGAAATGGGTCTGGGTGGGTTATTCTTCAGAGCGTCGGTGTGGACTGATCAGGCCAAAGGACCTGTTTCCACACTGTAGGGAATCTAATCTAATCTAAATCATGGGTAATCTGGTCAGATACTCAATTATCCATCACCACAAATAGTTCAAACTGCACTACGAATGACCAGGCTGGCCAAATCCTGAAGGATACATAAACCCAATATGACATCTGACAGATGGCAACGAACTTCAACAGAGTAAACTCTACCTGGCCTTGCGCCCATCTACCTTTCATGGTATCTATGGCAATATCATAGTAGTGACAACAGCCGAGTATTGGAGAAAGGTCATGTCTTTACCATGAAAAGATCCTCAGTTGTGTTGGTACAATGCTAATTCCGCACCAAAAAGAGAACAGATCTTGCAGTTCAACTCTGGACATCAATGAGGCACTGGCAGTCATAAACACAACGGTATTTAATCAAAGCTTGTAACCTTAGACCCATGAGGTCATGGCTCACTGTAGTATTACCATTCTTAGCCATGAGTCCAAGCAGAGTCCTATGAAGGCAGGAATGCATGCCTGGAGCTGCAGCAGCCATAATAAAGAGGTGTCAAACTAGTGAATCTGCAACACAGATCTACAAACATGTAAGCAAATGTGGGTTTTTGATTTTTAGTGACTTAACTTGGTTTTTTTAGAATCCTTTTGAAACACACATAGGCTATTAATCTAGCAAGCCAGGAAACAATCTTATACTATTGACTCTCAATGCCATTTTGTACTATCACAAACAAGAGTTATATTTTTAATGACTTGTTCAAAGACACTGTTACACAGCCCTGGAGAAGGTGGGACCTGACTCCAGGCCTCCTGACTCAGAGGTAAGGACATGGTCACAAGAGCCCCTCACAAAGTGATATACTAAACCAATTTCCAAACACTAACCACTGGTATTATAAAGCAGTCACCAGCCTAAGTCATTATGGATACTTCATGTTGCGTGATCATGAAGAGCAATTAATTATCAGTTGTTGATTAAGGCTGGATTCCTATGGCAAGGTGGTTCACTGGTTAGCACTACTGCCTCACAGCACCAAGGACCCAGGTTTGATTTCAGTCTTGGGCAGCTATGTGTGGATTTTGCACACGCTCCCCATGTCTACGTGGGTTTTCTCCAGAGTGCTCTGGTTTCTTTCTGTAGTCCAAAGTTGTAAAGGTTGGGAAGATTAGACAAACTAAATGTGGATTTATGGGGATGGGGGGGGGGGGGGCGGGGGCTAGTTCTGGGTTGAATGCCCTTTGGAAGATCACACAGATTCAACGGGCCAAATTGCCTCTTTCTGGGCTGGAGGATTCCACGATTCTAATGATTATTTCTACTGATTACAGCAGCTCCTATATTTGAAAAATACTTGGGCATCCCTACCTTTGGGCTAGGAGACCTGGGTTCAAGTCCCATTTGCTTCACATGTGTATAATAGCATCTCTGAACACATGGATTAGAAAATTTACCCAAAACATTGATTCATTGCTTTTTTATCATTTATAAAAAAATGATTTGGATGTGAATACAAGAGGTTTGAATGGTAACTTTGTAAATGACACCAAAACTGATGGTGCTGTGGACAGCTAAGAAGGTTCCCTCAGAATACAATAGGGCCACTATGACGTGGGCCAAGGAGTGGCAGATGGAGTTTAATTTAGATAAATGTGAGGTGCTGCTTTTTAGTAGGGCAAATCAGGATAGGACTTATACACTTAATGGTCAGGTCCTGGGTAATGTTGCTGAACAGAGACACCTTGGAGTTCAGGTTCTTAGTTCCTTGAAAAGAGAGTCACAGGTAGACAGGTTAAGAAAGTAAGCATTTGGTACGCTTGCTTTTATTGGTCAGTGTATTGAGTACAGGAATTGGGAGGTCATTTCACAGCTATACAGGATGTTAGTTAGGCAACGTTTGGAATACTGTTCAATCCTGGTCTCCTTCCTATCGGAAAGCTTTTGTGAAACTTTAAAGGGTTCAGAAAAAACTTAAGGATGTTGCCAGTGTTGGAAGATTTGAGCTATAAGGAGGCCAAATAGGCTGGGGTTGTTTTCCCTGGAGCAGAGGCAGAGAGGTGACCCAGAGGTTTATAAAATCATGAGAGGCACAGACAGAGTGAATAGCCAAGATCTTTTCCCTGGGGTGGGGAGTCCAAAGCTAGAGGGTTTAAGATGAGAGCGGAAAGATTTAAAAGGGATCCAAGGGACAACTACTTCACGAAGAAGGTGGTGCATGTATGCAATGAGCTGCCAAAGGAAGTGTTGTTGGATAGTTCAATTACAATATTGAAAAGGCATCTGGATGGGTACACGAATGCAAAGGGTTTACAGGAATATGGGCCAAATGCTGACAAATGGGACTAGATTAGTCAGCATGGATGAGTTGGACTAAAGCGACAGTTTCTGTGCTGCACATCTCTATGACTCTAAGTATTTAGACTGGGCAAAGAAAAAGCAAGCAACGTCCAAGAGCTCATCAACAAGACTGGTCTTGTGTTAAAACCATAGATATTAGGGTTTCATTCTCAGGCAAGGTAAACACACATATCTATTGTCTTGATGTTGAAGGCAACATGTAAACAGAAGTCCAATCAAACATGATTACCATAAGAATGAATTCTAATCCCAAAATTGGATATGAAACGGATGTCCGGGAGCCATTTTCACGATGTCATTTATCCTGTTAAGCCAGGGTTTGCATCCAATTTAAGCTTGTTTTCAGAGTCAGCTTCATTTTCAGGCTCTGTATGAGAGGGAGTGTTTCTATCTCTGAATAGAAATTAGATTCCTAACAGTGCCAAAACTAGAGGCACGTTATCTGGCATTAACCGTTTAATCAAGTAGGTTCTGGATTTTAAAGTCAGTGCTGTACTTCTGACAATTACAACATTTAGCATCTTTGAATTAATTAAGTAGTCCACAGTTGTTAGACAAGTGTGGCATCTTATTGTGTCGATACAGCATCAGCTAATCATTAACTTAGTGCCCTATTCTTGCAAAATGGTTCCAACCCTGTCAAATGTAAAACATCTGCGTTAAACAGGTTTAAAGGGATGAATGCAAGGCTTAAGTGGGAGAGTAAACACCACATTTTAATTGGTACCTACTTTAGTCATACTTCCATTTGTACCATTCCAAATGGAAGGTCAGGTCTCACCAGTCATGCCTTCAGCCTTTGAATGAGTCAGAGTCGTACAGCACAGAAACAGACCCTTCGGTCCAACTTGTCCAAGCCGAGCGGATATCCTAGATAAATCTAATCCCATTTGCCAGCACTTGGCCTATATCCCTCGAAACCCTTCCTATTCATATCCCCTTCCTGTTATCTTCTAAATGCTGTAATTGTACCAGCCTCCACCACATCCTCTGGCAGCCCATTCCATACAAGCACCACCCTCTGCATGAAAAAGTTGCCCCTTTTAAGCCTTTCTCCTCCTCACCCTCAACCTATGCCTTATAGTTCTGGACTCCCCCATCTCAGGGAAAAGACTTTGTCTATTTATCCTATTCATGCCCCTCATGATCTTTTAAACCTCGATAAAGGTCACCCCCTCAGTCTCTACCGCTCCAAGGAAAATAGCCCTAGCCTATTCAACCTCTTCCTGGCAACATTCTTGTAGACCTTTTCTGAACCCTGTCAAGAAAGAATGCAGTAGAAGCCTTCAAAGAGCAACATCATAACTGGATTAAGCAGCAGGTTAGTGTTATGGAACAGACATCTAGCACCACCTCCATCTGTCCATTGACTTACCCAACTGTGAATTGCTAATAACAAAAACAAAATCAGAGCATCAAATCACTTTCTGAACAATATAAATAGATCACACAATAAAAAAACTTAAATGTCTATAAATTATAGAACTCACTGCATGAGACCTCCCAGTCTCTCACACAAACACCTTCAAAATATCTGGTTTCATTACCCAATAAATCAATGTATCATAATAACATGCATTTTAAAACAGAAAGACACTGCACAGCCTTGGTCAAGAAAGCTAAATGATGCCTTGCCAGAGGAAGCATTCAATAGGTATTAAGGTGCAGTTTTAATACATTTCTTGTTATCAGCATAGTGGCCAGGCAGCCCCTTCTACTATATTGCCAACACCAGCTCCCTTATTCTCATCTTTGCTATTAATATATGCAGATCCAGACTCAGAGGGATCTATAAATCTGTAAGTGAACATCGGAATTAGCATCACAAGCAGCAGGAGCCAGCTCCTAGAATTCCAATTAGCCAGTCATGCCCGTGTATTCAATACCAAATTATATTCAGCTCCAACACTTACAATTAAACTGCTTGCCCAATTTTTTAAAAAAGCAGTAAAAAGGGAAAGTGTGTGCATAAAATGTGTGTCGGTTTGGTCAGACTCTAAATAAGAATGTTGACATCACTACATCGTACTGTGGCATCATTAGAGACAATAGTTAATGCGCACGATTACCACATGGCAAAAGCTTGATCTCAACATTTGCCAATGGATGCAATTACCCATTCGAGTGATAGAAATAGCAGCAAGACCCAATGCAAAAGACAAACCATGCTCTTGGCAGCCAGAAAAATCACAAAACTTCAAAGCTGTGTGAATTAGTGACCAAATAATTTAGCTGTGTCTTTTACTTCATATTACCTTCAAAACTAAGTAACATGATTGCCAAGTAAAATTTACTTGCATAACTTGTTTGGTAGGTTCGATGGGAAATATTTTCACATCTCTATTTGGCGAGCAGTCATAGCAACACATTCATAAGTCAGAACACATATCCATAAATTTACATAGAGATTCTGCTGGCTGCCCAAGGCTCCTTTGCTGTTTCTAAGAATAGAGTGCCTCAGCTTCATTTGAAACCCTCAGCTATCTCGTGTACAAGAATGATCTGTCACTGTAGTTTACCTATAGCTGTGTAATTGAGCGCCATTGTGTAATTAATGAAAGGACAGACACACATTTACAGAATGACTTTCACCAGCACCCAGATGTCTTTAAACACTGCACACCCCATGAAATACAGTGGCTACTGTAACGTAGTAAACACAACAGCCTAGTTGCATACAGCAGACCTCCATATACAGGAGCATGATCATGGCCAGATAATTCACTTTATCTGATAGAGATTTGAGGGGCAGATGCTTGCCAGGACACACAGGATAAAGCCCCTTTGGCTCTTCAAAAAAAAAACCACTGGAAACTATTATACCCAAACGAGTAGATGGGGAGGGGTGCAGTTTAACATTTCAGGTGAGGATGGCACCTTCAAATCATGCAGCTTTTGCTCTAAGTTGAATGTTTTTCTTCAAGCCTTGGAGTGGGACTTTAATTACAGGCAAGCATGCAACCAGAGTCACAGCCGACAGCTAGTCAAGGAGATGGAACCTGACACTTCCTTGCTCTTTCCCCAACCCCCAATGTAAAGCCTAGCAAGCAATCAATTCAACATCTAATCTTTCCAGCCAGTTCCAGTTTCTTCAAAACAAGAAGAAACTCAAGCTCAATTAAAATATTCCACACGTTAAAATTATAATTTACTTTTTTTTTAAAAAAAGGAAGTCTTCTGCAACTGCTCATTCTTTAGTTCAATAGAAGAGCAGTTACAACGCTGCAGGGCTTGTGTTAATAACGTTCATCAACTGGCAGTGCAGAAAGAGATGCCTTGTACATTTTGCTGAACACTGGTGCTATCAGCAGAATGTCACAAAGCTAGCAACAGCAAAAAAAAAGTTGGCCAATTTACTGAGGTCAGTGGCCAGGAAGATCAATTGTTTTGCTGCCTCATTTTTAAAAAATTGGTTGCAGAGCTCAATTATGGATCCCTCTGGAATTTTCACTCTTTCCCTGCAAGGAGTGATCAGTCTCTGCTCAGCATTTTCCCTCCGACAGTACAGCCAAGCTCAGCAATTCACATGACAAGTGAAGCACCAGTTACAGTTTAAAATAGATCTACTAAGATTGATCTGAACTGCGCTGCTGGGCTTGCAGCCAGGAATTCAAGGCTGCTAGCACCACTGGTGGACAGAATCAATGCTACAATATTAAAGATCACAGCTTTTGCGGAAGACCATCAACTCAACAATGACAACACCTTCTGTTAAAAAGAGCTACAACTTGAATCCACGTACACATCCATTTCTAAATTTCCAACCCCCCTCACTTAACACAATGTAATGAATACTACAATTTGAAACCAAGTACATCCAAATAACAACTTGTATCATTTGGCCATCTTTTCATTACAGAATCTGTTAAACAAACAAGGTAGAATAGTTCCACATATTAGTGACATTATTAATAGAAGTGTTCAGAATATTGGAGAGACCAGTTAAAAATTTAGCTTTTAAAAGTTGTCACAATAGTTATCTTTCACTGTACAAGATTATAATTGCTAACCACCCATTAAATCTATTCAGACAAGGCCAGATCAGTCCCACACCACTGGAGTTTTCTGACAAATACTCTAGAAGTCAATCTGCCTGGAATTCATCCAAGTGCTTTTTTTTAAAGAAACCCTGGTATTGTGCCAGGTTAATGCCTTCAAAGTCTTCAATCAAACACAGACTCACCTTCTTCTTGATTGGAGCAGCCACATTGCACTTAATCTGGCTCAAAGTCTTCAGCAAAAACTTAGAATCATCTGGAGACTGGGTAATCTTCTCAGTCTTGTTTATACCAAAGTGATGCTTCCTGCACAGCTAGAGAAAATCAAGAGGAAACATTAATCAATCATCTTTGTTCTTTATGACACTTGCTGAAGCTCTTGAGAATCAATGCAATCTGACAGGGTTCTGATGAGACTACACTGCGATCTTTTGTGCTGCGTTACTTGATACAGCTCTGAAAATGAGTGTTATGTGCACAGACATCCTCATCTCTCCCTTTCTAATCCCAATGTGTCTAGATGTGACAAGTTAATAACAGCAGAATACAAGAACCTGATCACAACCTGACCTCCAATTTTCAATCACAAACCTCACATGGCTCATTGCAGTTCACTTAACCTCAACCAATTGAATTAACCTCAAATACCACAATTTGGACAGAACGTATCTATGTAAAGGGGCTCATGATTCAGTGGGAACTTCCCTATCTCTGGATTAGGAGGCCTGGGTTGAAGTCCCACTGGCTCCAGAGATGGGTAATAACATCTGAATAGAGTGATTAAAAATATCTATATCCAAATAAGGCAGGCACGGTGGTCCAGTGGTTAGCACTGCTGCCTCAACGCTGGGACCTGGGTTCAACTCCTGCCTCGGGCACACGTCTGTGGGGTGTTTGCCCTGGGTGCTCCAGTTTCCTCACACAGTTCAAAGAAGTGCAGTTTAGATGAATTGGTCATGCTAAATTGCTCATAGTGTTAGGTGCATTAGTCAGGAGTAAATGTAGGGGAATGGGTGTTGCTCTTCGGAGGGTCAGTGTGGACTTATTGGGCCGAAGGGCCCGTTTCCACACTGTAGGGAATCTAATCTAAAAATCTTCCATTTGAATTTACTCCTCCTCCTATAGGAATTCAGGCTTAAGAAATACTTGCAAAATTCACTGCAAATCAATTTGATTAAATAAAGGAACAAATAGAGCTACCATTTTTTCCTTTCCTCTCAGCTAATATACACTGGACAATAGCAAAATCTTCAGCATACATCCAATATCCAGTCAACATCAATATTGCTCTTTTGCCTTTCTGAACAATTTCACAGATTTCAGAAAATTCAACTCCAGTCCTGAAGAGTGAAAATCACAATTTCCAGTAAATAACCTTAAACTAGTGAGTCAGAAACAGCAGCCAGGGTACGAGAAGTGTTTTGATTTCATCATTTGAACATGGTCAATCAACTTTATGTTCCAACATTGCTGTCCCATTTGCAGAATAGCTCAAATTGTTAAAGGTACAACTATAAGGTAATGGTTCACTACTTGAGAAATAGCATGACAACAATTGGTGCAAGCACTTCACGACATCTGGGAAGCTTTATGCAGTGAGCAAGTACTACTGACCTATAATCAATACAAGCATGAGACGATGGTCCCCATCCAGGAAAGGTGGCTGTTCTCGTGGCCAGTTGTGCCAAAAATCGCAGAATAATTCGTATTTGTTCAACCCAGTCAAATATCAACCCCCTTCTTAAAAAGTGATTCATGACAAGAGAAATGAGGGCAAAAAGATTAAACATGATTGAACCAGATATCCACATGGAATATGAAACAACTCTAAGCAAAACTATAGTTCATTAACAAATCACTTCACTAGTCTTTCATTTACCAACTTTGAGATTATAATGCAGGTAGGTGCAGATTTCGTTGCGCAATTCTGTTTTTACAATAACAGTAAACGTCCTTTTGGTAAAAATTGCAAGTCATTGGCTGGTACTCATTCTACCTTACTAAAATAAATCTTACCCCAATAAAATGGCAAACCATTCTCATCTCAAGCAAGCTGCCAAGGTCCCTTGTTAACCTAAATATCTACCTCAGAACAAGACTACCATTCTTCCAAAACAGTCTGAAACGGTTTTTGTTAGCCATGTATTTTTCCCCAACTTCTTTGGAGTGCAGGAATCACTGGCGAGGCCAGCATTTGAAGACACATTCCGAACATTCCTGATAACAGCACACTTTGCAAGGTCACTACAGGGAGGAAGAATCAGCCACGCTGCTGCAGAGATGAAATCACCAACAAGGTGAGGTAAACATGACCTGAATGAACCAGCTGTTCTTTCAACTTCTTCATTGTCACTTCCACAATGTTGGTTTTTAATCTCCAAAGTTTACCCTTACAGTGAATCCCAGATACGATCAGGGATCTAAACGCTCACCCTTTGGGTTTTTAACCTACTAAAAAAAAAATGACTAAGCTACTGTACTTAAGTTATAAAGTGGACAATGCATAGCAATTCCTTTGTATTTATCTGTAGAGAAGGGTTTACTCTTGTGTTTTTTTTACAAAGATAACCTTCACTCAGACTAAAACCAACAATCAAATTTGTTTCCATGCAAAATGGAGCAGGGCAGATTATAACTTGCAACCATTTCAAATATAAAGCCCTTACACCCCCACCCTCAGTACACAGAGCTCTGAAACAATTTGAGTGTTAACAACATTGAACCTAGGTTTCTAAATTGATATTCATGTCGAGATGAGATACTTAACTTACACATCTTGTGATGTCAATGTGTTAAACCACTTACTACCCCAAGGTGGTTTATTGGAAATAAAATGGAAAAATGACTTTTTGCTACAAAAGTCAGTAATTTAGCAAGTACAAAGACCTTTTTCAAATATATTAGAGCAACGTTCAATTGTTTTTCCACACCTTCCAGAACACAGATCTAGATATTTTAGCTGAAGCACTGGTGATCCTGAAAAAAGTGAACTGGAATTTTGTGCTAATCTCTCTCAACAACTGAAAGTTCCCAACATCCCTCTAAACCCTGACAGATTCTCCCATCACAGCCCCACCCACCCCAGGTTTCTTTACAATTGTTTCTTTTCCACACAAAAAGGACAACTTGCTGCTTCACCACCTAGTAAATCATAAAATGAAACATTTTCACTGGATGCTCTCAATTTTGGAACTGAAAGCACATTTGGTGCTTTACAAAATGACATTCTGTGTACTACCTATAAACACAATTAACTTTGCTGCTATCAAGTTTCACAATCTTGCATCCTGTTCCAATCTGATCATGCTGCCAGTAAACATTATTTAAACGTAAATTGGCTTGTAGACAACATAATATGTAGAGGCCAAGTGAATTAGAGAACACCGACTCATTGCCAATAAAGTTAAAGATCAACTCAAACAGCAGAAAGGCCAGTCCAACCTCACAAGCAAACTCTTCAAATGCATCAAGACCACATCAGAGGGGCATGGAAACTGCATCAGTTTCACTCGGTAAATTTAGAGGTTTTTTTAAAAACATAAGTGAGCATTGGCACACAGGGAATGCATTAGACATCGTAGAAGGATTTTCAGAATATTTTGTAAAAACAGGCTCATAGGCAGCTTGTTAGAGACGAGTCAGGTGCACGGTGTTAGGAGCTGGACCACTGCCACAAAACCAAGTGACCTAACAGGTTAGATTAGATTACTTACAGTGTGGAAACAGGCCCTTCGGCCCAACAAGTCCACACCGCCCTGCTGAAGTGCAACCCACCCATACCCCTACATTTACCCCTTACCTAACACTACGGGCAATTTAGCATGGCCAATTCACCTGACCTGCACATCTTTGGACTGTGGGAGGAAACCGGAGCACCCGGAGGAAACCCACGCAGACACGGGGAGAACGTGCAAACTCCACACAGTCAGTCGCCTGAGGCGGGAATTGAACCCAGGACTCTAGCGCTGTGAGGCAGCAGTGCTAACCACTATGCCACCGTGTTAGGGGTGCTGCGTGATTGCTTGGATCAGAGGAGAGTTCAAAGAGGTGTGGTCCAGCAGTCAGTGTTGGCACATGTCAGAGACTGCTTCTTTCCATGGCTGAGAGTCTCACTAGTATTCATTGCCCATCCCTAAAATGGAGTGAAGGTGGTGAGGGGGTGACGTGTCAAATGGGCTACCAATCAAGCAGCTGTGTCCCAAATGGTCTCAAGCTCAAGTGTTGTTTGAGCTCCACAAAGCAAATGAGAGTAACTCCATTTGTTACCCCTCACTGGGATAGCGTGCTGGAAATCAGGCCCTGCTATTCCTGGAGCCATCACCAATGTTAAAGTTGTTTTGAAAACCTCCAAATTTAACTTTCTTTTCGAACCAGGTCAACAAAGCACAAACAACTTTTTTCTACTGAAGAATTACTACTTATTACAGTAATTAGACTTTAACTACAGCTAAACAATTATGAACCATCAGCATATAACTTCATTAAAACTTAACTTTTAGCTTCATTAAAACTCTAATCCCTTATGAACTCCCTTTCTCAGACACACATGAAAGGACGGATGAGGAGTGCAATGTTTGGTTCCTTATGGCACACCACTGGTCACAGGCCTCTAGTCTGAAAAGCAACCCCTGTCTTCTACCTTTGAGCCAAATGTCTAGCGCTCCCTATATTCTATGTGATCTAACTTTGCTAACCAGTCTTGCACGAGAAGCCTTGTTGAACACCTTACTGAAGTCCATATAGATCACATCCACCACTCTGCCCTAATTAATCCTCTGTTACTTCCTCAAAAAAAATGCAAAACAGGGGTTGGGGGATGGGAAGGAGGAAGAGAGAGAGAAGGAGACACTATTTCCCCCACACAGCCAGGCCGACTATCCCTAATCAGTCCTTGCTTTTCCAAACACCTGTAAATCCTGTCGGTCAGGATTCCCTCCAATAACTTGCCGACCACTGAAGTCAGGCTCACCGGTCTGTAGTTTCCTGGCTTTTCCTTACAACCTCTCTCAAGTAGTGGCACCACATTAGCCAACCTCTAGTCTTCCAGCACCCCACCTGTGGCTATCGACAATATAAGTATCTCAGGGGCCCAGCAATCATTTCCCTAACTGCCCTGAGTTCTCAGGTACACCAGATCAGGTCCCATGGATTCATCCACTTATGTACCACCACCTCTGTAATATGGACATTTTTTCCAAGATGCCACTGTCTTTCCCCACATTCTCTATACTCCTAGCCTATCCATATTAATAATTGATGCAAAATATCTACCCCATCTCCTGCAGTTCATCACGCCTGTGGCCTTGCTGATCTTTAAGGTGCCCTATTCTCTCCCTAGCTACCCTTTTGTCCTTAATGTATTTGGATTCTCCTTAACTCTATTTGCCAAAGTTATCTCATGTCCCCTTTTTATCCTCCTGATTTCCCTCTTAAAGTATATTCCTACTACTTTTATTCTCTTCAATGGGTGTTTTCCACATTGCTGTTTAGTAATACAGCAATTTACATTTCCTGAAAGGCATTTACATTAAGTGCACCCATTTCTGATGAAGGGCTATGCTTGAAACGTCGATTCTCCTGCTCCTCGGATGCTGCCTGGCCTGTTGTGCTTTTCCGGCACCACACTTTTTGACCTCACACTGTTCAGCCACGCAACAACCAATGACAATTGTGGTTAGGCAGAAGGACTTGGTCATCAATGACTAGTCTAGTTCATAGAGCTTCCTGTTGCCAATCAAAGCTGCATTTCTACACAAGGCCATTGGTCAAAGCTAGAAAATGGTATTAGAACAATTGAATGCTTCATGGCTGGTGCAGAAATGATGGGCCAAAAAGCCTCTGTCATGCAAAACCAATTAATCTGGCAACCATTCAGCTCCAGCTGATCTACAAATACTTCAGTTGCAGCTTTAACAAGCAGCTGTGTAAACAATGCTTACAATGAGTGCCTTCCTTTTGAATACTGCAGCAATCCTTGGTCAATCAAGAGGCAGGTTAATTGCTGCAGGATTCTGTGCTCTCTAGTCATCACAGCATTAATATGGTTGGTCCAGTTCAGTTTCTATTCAATGGCAACCCCAGGATGCCGATAGTGGAGGATTCAAAGTTGCCATGGAATATCAAATGGCTATTGTCAGATGCTTCCATTGAAGATGGATAATGCCTGGCAGCTTTAAGGATTGAACAGGTCTTGCTATGCATGGACATGGACTGCATCAGAATCTGAACAGCTGTAAAATGGTGTTCAACATAGCACAATCACCAAACTTCCCGACCTCTGGTTTTATACTGAAAACAAGGTCATTAATGCAGCAGCTGCAGATGGTTGGGTCTAGGACAGTAACCTGAGGAACTTGTACATAATCCTGATGTATCATGGCTGATCACCAACAACCACCATCTTCCTTTATGTTCAGGATGACTGCAACCTGAGGAGAGCTTTTCTCCTGATTGGTGTTGACTTCAATATTGCTGGGAGTTCCTTCGTACTGCAGTAGGTCATCTCACCTCTGGAATTCTCTCTCATGTCCTTATTTAAACCAAGTCTTGAGGTCAGGAGGAGAGTTGCTCTGGTGGAACCCAAACGGATAGTGAGGATTTTGCTGAGTGGTTGCCACTTGCTAACTTTCAATCTCTTTCACCACATTGATGCTCAAGAATAGACTGACAGGGCAGCAGTTGGATAGGTTGAATTTGTTCAGTTTTCTTCTTTGTGAACAGGGACATACCTGGGCAACTTTCCACATTGCTGTTTATTAATACAGCAACTTATTTCCCTGAAAGGCATTTACTTTAAGTGCACCCATTACCATTATAAAAATCCTTATTAAACCAGTGATTGCATGGTGTTTAATATCAGCTCACTGAGGAAACATATCAGCATAATAGAAAATAAAAATGATTGAAAACCCAAGGATTATGTTCCAGCATAAACCAAGACCAACTCCACTTTTCAAAAGAGGAAGGAAGGGAAACCTCCAGGTGCTGCCACATACAGAATAGTTATTAACACTTCAAGCTTTCAGCTCTACATTGTAGGGTCAGGATCCCTCTTCAGGATCCAACTATTGACGCCACTTTTACACGGAGTCAATAATGCGTCACTATTCACACCCAAAACAGAAAGCATGAGGTTTGCTGATGATGCAACAAAGACAAAAAGTGGACATCAAGGACATTGTGAAAGAGCTAGTTTAAACTACACTTACCCCAATACCTTTCAAGTACTTGAGCAAAATTAGACCCTATGAACTAGCTACAAAACAAAGGATAAGATGCACTAAAGTCTGAACCCTCACCATTCAACAGTTAGAACCATCCAAAATGCCAGAGTGATTCTTCATTTTGACAAAAATTCTCTCATTCCTAAACATCAATTCAAAACATCCACACTAAACCACTGCTGGTTCACCAACTGCTGGGAGGGTGGTACTTTGTGGAGAAACAGTGTATTTTATGGCAAACAGTGAAGTAATGTCTACAAAAGACAAAGGTCTCCATAACCTGAGACAAATCAGAAACCTTGTAGAAAATCAATTCTCATCATTTACACTACGTCAGTCTCCAGGTGAGATTGCTGGAGACATATTCAATTATTTCCACTCTAACAACCATGTCGTAAAGACACACCCCATTCTTGCACACTCACTGTCTGAGCTCCTCTGCCTCAGAGGCTTCAGCTGGATACTAAACAACAGTTCTCCAAGTTTTCATAAAGTCATTCAAGACCTGTGTTGAAGTAGCATTCATTATCAGAAGCCCTCCTGAGATCCTGCCATGGTACATAATTCGATATTCCAAAACAAGACTGCCATACCATTAAGCAGAAGTCAGATGAAATCAATACGATCCAATTATAATTTTGAAATCCCATTCACCCAAAGCAACAAACTGGGCACGACTATTCTTCTAATTAATTCAAATGTGCCATCATTCTAGCCTAAAGATCATGCTTTTATTCCCTGGCTGTCTTATGCAATTAATTAGACACGGTCAAGGAGAGGTCTGCATACAAGAGGAGTCAGTATTTCTGGTTGATTTCATAGTTGCCCGATTCAACTTCCATTGATCTTAATTAAAATGTAAAATGAGCGAAGTTAATCAATACAAAGGGAGAGCTTCTAAACCTGAATGGATAGCATTAGTGCCCTCCATTACTCCCATGCAATACTTGAGTAAGGCATACATTAGAATATCACAAAGAAATGCCTGTTAATTCACTTCAAACAGAACAGTCCTAACCCTAAACAGGCTGTGTCTTACTGAAGTTACTCAATGAATCAAAGATAGATCAATCCAGGAAAACATAACATCCCCTTTGTGGTTAAAAAGGTGATTGCAAAAGAGAGACTGCTGACTAAACTGCCACTGCAAAATGAACTAGGGTGTTCAGCTCCAGTTGGATGAACTCAAACAGTTTGATCATGTGGCATGATACCATCAAATTTAGCATTGTTCAATATCTCCTCATTCTAGAATTTCTAAGCTTATTTCCAAGTACAAAACAATTACCTTCAAGAAACGAGAACCAAAATTTGGCTAAAAACATTTCGGATTTATGCAGGAACCCTGAATTAACAGGACAGTTAATGGACAGGATTAAAAACAAGACATCAATAATTAGCAGGGGGCAGCATAGTGACTCAACGAGGGGAACACAGGAAACATGCAGGATTGTACCATTTGACCCGTTGAAATTGCTGCATCGTTCCATATGATAGCTATTCTTTGTTTCAGATATACTTGCTCACTAAGTACATCTTATACATCCTTTATCACCAAAAGCTCTTCAAATTCTTACATGATATATATGACAACTGGACCCATAGCTCTCTAGGGGATGGAGAACTGCAAAGATCGACAAATCTTTGAAGAAATTCCTCATATATCATAATGAACTAACTTCTTTTCTGCATCATTACTACCTATTAATACTGTAATCTATTCAGTGATGGGACTGACTTTCCCCCACTCTGACTCCTCAACGCTGGATGCAGAGGGCTTCCGAACAAAGACCAGGCACTTTCAGCAGAGGCCAGGGAAAATTACACAGCAATACACTGGCCCATTTTCAAAGGCACGCCATTCAGCAAACATCAGCGAGTCTGTATCTACCCTGTTTAACACAGCAAGTTTCAAAGAAGAAACAGTGGGAGGAAATTTCAACATTTACAAAAAAAGTGCCCCCAACCAATAGATTAAGTTGAATTCATACCTATGTTAAACTTCATGCAGTGACAAGTACAAATAAAGAAATAATCACACTTCAGTATTTTGCACCTCATCACAGCTTGTAAGATACAGAGAAAAGCATTTCAACACAAACAATTGCTTAAAAGCAATAACTTACTTTAAAGGGCGAGGGACTGTCTAAATGTGTCCGATATCTTAAGAAAAATAAATTTCTACATTGAGCCTCATGTAAAAGGTTTTTACATTAAAAACAAAAAAGTGCATGATTACAACACATCCATGTTGGAATTACTATTTTGTAAGTGAATGGGCTTACATGCCGAGTAAAATACTGCAAAGAAAACATGGGAAATCTGAGCTCTTGCAATTGCATAGCACAAGATGCCCTGAGCTTGTCAGCTTGAAGCCTAAGGGAAGTACAATTTCAGCTTCCATAGTTTTCCAGGAATGCATCTCATAACAACACAACTCGTCACCTTGCCTATTGTATGAACTGAAGGTCTTTTCAAATTGCTTTTGTCTTCAGTGTGTCTGGGACATGGCTTAAGTTCAGGCCTTCAATGTTAACTCTTAAAAGCAGAGGAAACAGAAGATTGATTTGATCAAAAAGTTAGAAAATTGAATAGTATGCTTTCACAAATTGATAGAAAACTTGATAATGTCAACAGTACTAACTGAAAGCTTTGAAAGGATATGTCAATCAATCTGCTGCTATCTCTGCTGGTCAAGATCTAGTGAGGTTAAACAAAGAAATTTTCTGTTCACAGCACGCTCAAAACAGCAAGTCACAAAAATACTACCTTGACAGTTTTAAAGTGGTAAGATATTGCTTAGAAACTGAAAGAATCTTATCGGTTGACAGGAATAAATGTCCATCATTCCAACAATAGTGTTAGCTCCATTGCCCTGCTTAAAAATCAAGAAAAAAACTTTCCAATACAAAATTACTTTTGGACACCTCAAAGAAAACTATGAAAAGCTAAATTGGTTGACCAGATAAAAAAGGTTCGTGGAACTCATTTTCTCATGATTGAAAGAAAAACACTTCGCAGTTTCAAGGCAATAGTACAGGGAAAAAAAAAACCAAATCTCTTTGGTCTGCCACATTTTAGAACATCCGTTTGAGTTTGAAACTTGGCAAAGCCCTTCAAGGCCTGGCTCTCTCAACATCCAAGCTATCTCTCACTCATTTGTTCTGGCAAAGTCACTTCATTTGTATTATCAATATTCACATGGGAACTGGTGATCAAAGGATGACAATTGGGTGCATCATGTGCTTTTCATCACAAAAGTGTAAAGTTTCAGTCCCATTACTCCTTATCCTTGTACATATGATTTACATGTTTTCCAAATCCTTTGCCTTTTCCTTTATTCTGCTTATAAGTAGACATTTCAAAGCCACCTAACTTTAATTCCCCCATTCTATAAATGGAATTAATGTAGTCAGGTCCAGATATTACTGCAAAACAACTCATCCAAATCTTCAATACAGGAAAATAAAACAGCCAAATGCATACACCTCCCATGGCCTATGAATCATTCTGGATTGTGATCTACCAGAAATACAAGTAGCACACAAGATGGCACTTTTATTTCCACAAGAGTCCATATTCAAAAATACCAATCGAGTAGCGGTTAGTTTGCTGCAAAACCCATTTGTTAAATAACCACAAATCAAAAGACAGCTGACAATCTAAAATTTCGATTTTTTTTTTAAAACTTCATTCACAGCTCTGAATGTCTCATTTATTGCTCATTCCTAATTGCCCAGAGGGCAGTGAAGAGTCTTGGGTTCACATGTCGGCCAGACCAGGTAAGGATTTCCTTCCTTTCAAGGACCAGATGGGTTTTACCCCCAACAGTCAGCAAATGGATTAAAGGTCAGTACACTCTGAATTCATTTTAAAATTCAAATTCCACCATCTGCAGGATTTAAACCTGGACCCCCCCAGAACATTACCCGCATCTTTCGATTAACAATCCAGCAATAATATCACTATGCCATTGCCTCCCCTTGTGCAGAGATTTAGCACAAAATAGGAGATGCAAGGATACCACTGATTAACTATTCCGTGTTCAATGCCTCATGTTACTTATGAAATGAAACAAAATATCTAACGGCTCGCTAGCATTTATTTACAAGCTAGTACAGGATTGGGATCAAAGTGTTTTGGTCTTAGCATCTGTTCAGAGTCGACATCCCAGGTGAAATGGAGCAAGGCAAATATCAGGATAAACTAACAACCAATGCTTCACAATCTCAATAATAGAAGAACACATTGGCATGGATCTGATATTGATTAAATTTTATTCGAGTACTGCTTTGGAATTGTAAAATTACACCCAAAAACAACCAGGCTGCCCGAGCACATTTCACTTTGAATGATCCACCAGAATATTCCAGTGATTCAACACTACTAACTATTGGGACAGGATTAAGTTTTGCAAAATTCTTATTCATTGTTCCAACATTGCCGTCATATCAGGTTTGAAAGGGATCTTTAATTTGTGAACCCAAATTTGAATACAATACAAAACTTAAATTAAGTGTAGTACTTGAAGTAAACAGTTGCTGAAAGTATGTGGTTTTGCATTTCCAAGTATTAATGTCACATCTGACAGGTTTTTAAATTAAAATTTTGACATGTTTAAAGTCAGATAGTCTCAGATAACTTGTTGTAAAATCTTTTACTCGTTGAGATAGGAAGAATACATATGCCGGTAAAGCGAAAACAGGACTCAATACAGGCTTTTTATTACCTCCAATTCCAGATCCTGAGGCTCTGCTTCAGACAGTGGGATCACTGCTATCTTCGTAATTTTGTAAACATCATGATCCTCAGGAAGCTTTCCAACCAAGGATTTTTGTCGGATTAGAAGGAGCTGCCATGCAAAATCTGAAAAGGAAGCCAATGTCAGTCAAAACTGGGAAGCAAGCTTACATCACTACCCAGATGGACAAACACATCCAAGAAAATGACCACTTCTACCTCTAACTGTACATACAGAATAGGCAGTGCTAAAATTGTCTTAAGTCATATCGGATCAATGAGAAAATGGATGATTGCAAACATGGTATTTTATTGCATAGCAGAGAAAGATGTGTTTCAATATGTTAAACCACGAATTTCAACTCTTTAAAAGGCCGTAAATCATAACACAGACAGAATATTCTTACATAGTGTTATGACACGGGGTAAACCTCCTGCTTAATTTAAACCAGCAATACAAAAAAGATTTATCCCATGCAGTAATCTGTGAAAGTTTGAGGGGCCAAAAACTATTTAAAGTAAAAATCAACAACATTATTTGTTAATATATAACAGAGAACAATTAATTCAACTATTTTTGCCTCCTTTTGCTAACTTATTTTTACTGTCCCTTCTATAATACTAGTCCAATAAAACACTCAATTAAGACTTACAGGAAAATTCAAATTTTAAAATCAGCCAGTGGCCAAATCTTCGCTTTATCTTCATCCATCGATTGGCTCTCCAGGTCAGTATTGAGGTTTTCCTCTGCCAACTCCTTCTCTAGACAGGTACCTCAGTTCTGACTAGCAGTTTACAGCCGTTAGTCTGGTGGCAGTTCTCCTCCCAACTGTTCAATTCTCCCGGGTGTTATATTCCAAAGCATCAGATTGTGTCATTTTAAGATTGTCAACGTATTCAATTCAAATTTGATTGGAATTTAGTATTTTTCAGGGTATAATTTAAACTGATTGGCCAAATTTGAATCTGTTTTATTGCTTCCAGGTAACTGGTTACCCCAGTAGCTGGAGCACCTGTTACAGTGTCATTTTGAGAACACGTGGTGCTAACAATGCTAGCTTTTAATCTCAAAGGATTAGTACATCCACATTTACATAATAATAGTTTGCTTCTAAACAGGCAACTGGTTAGTCTACTCCACGAGGAAGTGATGGTCATGGTCAGTGGAAAAGACATTAAGAGTTCAGAAAGCGAGCCATTTAATCTAGCAAGTCTGTTCAATCACCCAGTTAGATCAGGGCTGACCGGTCACCACTTTAGTCTGTGACCTCAACACTCACTGAACAAGAGTGGGGGATGTGGGTTCAGTTCACCCAGTTGGCTGGACAGCTGGTTTGCCTAGTCAACAGCATGGCTTTAACACCGGCACCAGCTGAGGTCACACCTTCTCAACATCAGAGAAGTTTAAACTCAGCACCAGTCGTCATTCTCTAATGAGTGAGCAGCTCTCTGGCCATCTGGGACAATGGTAACCAAACTGAACAAAAACCCATCAAATCTCCATTTAAAAGTTTTCAACTTAGCCCCAACCTCATTTGGAGAAAGCAAGTTCTAGGTTTCTTCTACTCAAAGGGACAAAGTGCTTCTTGGCATCACCCTTGAATAGCAGAGCTTTAATTTTAAGTGTCATGCTGTCTTGATTCAGGACTCTCAAAAGGCAAGAGATTCTCTATTTATTGCAAAGCCCTTAATCATCATAAACATCCTGAATCTTCTGCATCCAAGCAGAGGCGCTGCACCTTGCCCTGACTGAACCCTTTTAGCCAAGGTTTTGAATTCCCTCCAAGTCAAACATGGGTTTGCCCAAGATTCATGGAATAAGATTTAAGGTTTCACCTTCCACCTTTGAATAAGTACAGCTCCTCCAGATAGCTATTAAAATTATATGTTTGAGAAAAGCTATTTAATTCTGCTCAACACATTGAAAGCAAACAGCTCTCGCTTTTATTTGGCTAGGGCTCTGACAACGAGTGCTGCAATAACAAAGTCAAACCATCAATCATATCTAGATTTACTGACAAGCTGACATAGAACATGTATAATTATTTATGGTTTTGGTTACGACTGCTTTAAGCTAATAGCACATGTCTGCTAACTACAGTTTAGCATGTGGAAGACAGCTTTTTAAAGTAAAGTATGATACTAATGTAAAAAGATGGTAACATCGAAGAGTTTCTCATTGACATGGAGAGAACAGAATACATCATAAAAGCAAGCATTTACTGCAGGTTGGCAAGAAACCTAGAGCGCCTACTAAACTATGCTTCAGAGCAAACAGGCAGCTGCCCAACTATACAAATGATAACTTAAACTCCACATTGCATCAACTACCAACTCTCTCTGGAGGCCATCGAAAACTTCATATAGCTTGCATGAATAATCATCAGTAACATGTCCTTCCTTTAAATCAGCACCATCACCAAAGCTGCAGTTCCCATATCCAGGTGGAGAAATCTAGGGTGGGCCAAATAACCAAAAATAGAAAGCTCCGTGTGTACTTAGCATCCTCTGTTACCATCATGAAACCTCAGAAGCCAAGACACTCAAGTGCTACCACTTCTGCTGCCTCAGAAGAACATGTTCTTCATGAGAGATATCAAAGTACAGGAAGTTCAGTTAGTGAACGCCAATGGGGAGGATACGTGAACATCCACTACTGCCATCGTTCAACATCCACAGACACGAGAGCTTTCCAGTACTGCTCAAATATGAAGGGAAAACCTTTTCAAGCAGAGGGTGGTGCGTGTATGGAATGAGGTGCCAGAGGAAGTGGTGGAAGCTTGTACAATTACAACTTTCAAAAGGCATCTTGATGGGTTTATGAATAGGAAGGAGTTGGAGGGACGTGTGCCAAATGTTGACAAGTGAGATTGTATTAATTTAGGATATGGTCAGCATGGATGAGTTGGACTGAAGGGTCTGTTTCTGTGCTGTACATCTCTATAACTCTAAGTACACCCACAGACAGGGACCCCACCCACCTCTCAAGTACATTTGCCCAATTGATAATGGCCACGTTTCAGAGACATTTGCCCTGCAGCGAGCCGGTCACCAGCATGAGACTAAGAGGTCACGCACACCTAGGACACAAGGATATCTGCAAACAAAAACTCAAACTGACCAGGATCAAAGTCAATGGATTGGAAGTCCTTACTAGTGACTAGAATGTCTGGAGACAAGTCATTGGGAATGGCGTGGAAAAAGCTGAGGGCAAAAGTAAACAATGAGATGTTGGAAACAGACAAAAAAAAACTCGGTCGTCCTCAAGATAACAACTCAGCTGCACACCAGCCGGAGTGGGACAGAGACAAATCAACTTCAAAATTTCATTCTATTTTAGAACTAGATCCAAAATCACCTGGAATGTAAGAATTCAAAAGAAGCTAGAGACCAGTACCTATGCAAATCACTAAAGTAAGCAAAGCATGTTAATAAGGCCACTTTTAAAATAAAGTTAACTCATTTCTTTTTGAAAAGGAAGTAGTGAAAAGTAGGGAAGTTATTGCAAACTTTTAATGGAACCTGGCAAGACTACAATTGAAAAGTATTTCAGGCTGCCTCATTATAAGCAAAACTGAAGCATTGTGAAAAGCACAAAACACATTTGCAAGGTTGACGACAAGAATTTAAATCAGGAAAGGATAAGCAGCTTTGCTCCCTTTTCTCTGACAAACACAAGGCAAAAGGAGTGACCAAATAGATCTCTTCAAAAATGAAGGCAGACTTTGAAGTAGAAGCCATGGAGATTTCTATCAAAAGCCACATTCAATTTAGACAGAACACACCCTAGGAGCTACCAAGCACATTTTGGTTTCCCTTAATTATGTACTTCAATAGAAAAACCTGATGGATGAGTTTATAGAAGATACACCTCAATGTACATAGCTGGAAGCCAGTAATGAGGCTGTGAATAACAATTACATCAATCTGATCACACCAAACTTTCAAATGTTAAGAACTTACCAGCTATTCCTATGCAAATATCAATTGCAGTCCAGCAGGATTAGCTAATTAACCAAATGCCCTTCTGTAAGAATTACTATTCTCACTTGTAGACAACTCCGGGAACATAAAACTATCACTAGCTTTAAATAATCAGATTTGGCAATCATGTACTTGTTGTACACTGTTTTATGTTGCAAAGGGACTGTGGCTTGATGAAAGACACTGAAGAGATCAATGCACTAACATTACTGCAATGAAACAGGTGACTGATTCAACTCAACGCAATATGCTTCACCTATTTTTAAATCTGGTGCAATCCAGGAAGTTACGAGGGAGGAATAGAGATAGAAATGGAGAAGAAAAATATGATTATAGTTTCTGGTAAATTGAGCTTAAAATGCACATCAAGGTCCACTTGAATCTTGACGTGGAGGTGCTGGTGTTGGGCTGGGGTGGACAAAGTTAAAAATCACACCAGGCTATAGTCTAACTGGTTTATTCGGAGGCACTAGCTTTTGAAGTGCTGCTTCTTCCAAGTGGACAACTACTATGGAAAATAAAGAGCATCAAAGCATGGGAAGGGTTAAAACATGAAGACCACTGGCAAGCGGTGTTCTGTGGAAGGCAGGATGGGATAAGAATAGTGGAATGCTCTTACACCAATTAGTAGAGTAAAGTTGAGGCTGAACAGTCACTGTGGCGAGATGAGCTAGTTTCCCTGTTAAGTGTCATTAGGACAAGACTGGGGCCATAAATATTTTGGATATGACATTAATATCTAATTATTAGTTAGTAGAGTCAGCTTGAGACAGGAGACTCTTGTAATTGATTGAACAGCTAAATATCTATCATGACAGGTTAGTCTGGAATGGAAGATTACTTTAGCAGAGGTGATAATAAATATTTAACTGTGACATGAGAATAACATTAAGTAGAATGTACAACTAAAGAGATAATGGGAACTAACATCACTGGTTTATTGTGTAGCTAGAGTGAGGTACTTTGATTAATATAGTTGGACATGCTGATAAGCTAACAGGAACATGATTAAAAAAAGATATTTAAAAAAAATCACAGACCCTGAGGTTCACAGGCATTCGAGAATCTGATTTCTGAGTGTCATGGTTTTTTGTTTGCAAATAAGAGACCTGCTTCTTGAAGAACACTCTGCGTCTTCTGGTGATTCTCTACATTTTCTCCACGACACTACCATTGATGAAGCAGCACTCCAAAAGCTAGTGATTCCAAATAAACCTACTGGACTATAACCTGGTGTTGAAATCAACTAGGACAAAGTGAGGACTGCAGATGCTAATTGAGGGGCTTGCATCCAAAATGTCAATTCTCCTACTCCTCAGATGCTGCCTGACCTACTGTACTTTTCCAGCAGCACACTCTTGGCTGTAACCTGGTGTTGAGAGGTTTTTAAACTTGGTCCACATTAACCTTGTTGCTGTTGGGTTGCAATTGCCCACTGGTCATCCAACTTTCATAGAAAATGCACAAAACAAACTTGAGGCTAAGGAAATTTGGTATGCCCACAATAACACTTCATAATTTTCATAGATGCACCATATAAAACATCCTATCCAGATTAATCACAGCTTGGTATGGCAACTGCTCAAAACTGCAACAAATTAAGAGTTGTGAACACAGCCCAGTCCATCACGCAAACTAGCCTTCCTTCCACTGACTCAATCGATACTGCCTGCTGCCTTGGGAAAGCAGCCAACATAAACAGCCCTCCCACCCCAGTTATATACTCTCTCCCGTCACACGGAAGATAAAAAAGTTGGAAAACACAGCAAATTGAAGAATTTTCTTCCCCGTCATCATCACACTTATGAACGGATCCCTCAAATTAGAGTTCATCTTTCTCTGCACCTTCTCTGTAGCTGTAACACTCATTCTACATTCTGTTCTATTACCTTGATGTACTGACGTAAATTAATGATTAGCACGCAGGTTTGACACGAAAGGACCATCATAAACTAAAATGGTCAGAGTTAAAAGCACTGTGTGAAATGTTCAAAAGGTAGCTTAGGCACTCTAAATACAGCAATTACCAATAAGCATGAAAACCTGCTTACATCTCTCAATGCTTGCTGCTCAAGAAATTATCCTAAAACTTTACACATCACTGGGAAGGCTCAGGTGGAGTTCGGTGATTAATTCTGGGGGCCCGACATGAGGAGAGTTGTCAGGGCCTCAAGGAAGGTGCAGAGGAGATCCATCAGAGAAACTGTAATTGGGGGGGGGGGGGGGGGGGGGGGGGGTGGAGGGAGGGAGAACATCAGGGACATGGAGACATTAGAGGAATTGGGGCTGCTCTCCTGGATCAAAAATTGAACAGAGATAAAGAAAGATAATACTTGATAGAGTAAAGAAACGGTCAAATTTTCACCCAGCAAAATGACAGGTAACCTAAGGAGAGGGATTCAGGAAGACAATTCTTACACACAATTACCATGACCCGATATGAATTGTCTAAAAAATGTTGAAGAAAGCAGTTTCAGCTGCAGCCTCAAGGGAGAGTGTATGAGTTTGCGAAGAGAAGGAAAATCTGCAGAGCTATGCGCGAATGAGGACCATTCTTCCAAAGAACTTGCTTACTTGAGGCGTCCTATTTTGGTTGCTATGGGCATAAAAGTTTAAGCAACTGTTTACATATTTGACTGCGAGATTTCTGATTGATTGGCCAAATTAAAAGGTAGCTCATTATAATTAACATAATTCCAAGAGGAACACACATCATTTAAATGTTCCTTTGTGCCCCCCTTTAATGGTTTGACTCGACAGAAAATGACTTACAATATATCAATTGGCAATCTATTCAGAAGCAACAGGCCATTTCTTGCGGCAGTGCCTGTATCTCAGTGAAATAGATTAGCCAGTGAATGGGTTTCTGGATTACATTAAGTTCTGCTATGTCACGCATTTCTTCAACGTGAATCGGCTTAAACATGACTGAGGAATTTAGACTTATTTGTGGAACACAAAATTTACGTACCTGTATTGTCTATAACGTGATTCCAGCTCCATTAATTTAAATGGCACGGTTATTGCACAATTTGCTTATCGTAAAAGAACAGAACTATCACATTACATCAGAACTGATGGATAGGGTAAATAGACTGGCATGGACTGGTTGGACTGAAGGGTCTGTTTTAATGACTGTATTAAAGTGCATCTCTTCATAGAAATGGTCTTCTCTTGCTTCCATTTTAAATGGAATTCTCACATAATTTAAAAAAAAAGAGTCCAATGCACAGCCTACAGTCTCAGACAATTTGGGCAGAGTGTGGTTTGTGGAATTGGAGAGTGGAACACCTGCCTTTTGTGATGAGACTCTAGGTGGACACCTCCAGCCCAGGTGCTTCCCCTTTACTGGGCTAGTCATGGGCCCAGGGTCCTGCACTTATTCTGAGGCAGTGTTGGGTGTCCCATCTGCCCTCCTGAAGCTCACGTGCCATGTCAAAGCTCTGGGTCAAGGGCTCAGGCACGTGGGCATTGGGGTCCACCCAGCAGAGCTCAAACAGCATGGGTCAATATGTTGCTGCTGGACCAAGTTGGATTGCCAGGATCTTGTGGGAGGAGTGCTGGTGGAACCTCTCCAGGACTTGAGAAATGTACAGCATATCTCCTAACACACTGTTCATGTCAAGTCCATGAGTCACAGTTACTGTACAGCAATGCCTTAGAGTACATATTCAAATTTAATTGGTTTTTAAAAATGTCACATTACAGTCAAGGCAGAGACCATTTTGCACTCCACTCGATTTTATTTTTCATTCGAGTCTAGAAGCATTATGCTCTGAAATCTGATCTTTGATGAATGCACACAGAAGTAGATTGAAGTGTTATACAAAAATACTGACAATGACCCACATGGTTAGAAACAAGCAGAACATGCTGCTACTGAATTTTAATTTTCCAAGATTGCGTGCATCATTTCAATAGTAAAAAAGGGGGTTCATGTATCACAAAGGCAGCCTTCAACACTTAACAGTCTTCTCTTCTCTCCCAGCATCTCAAGTATGAAGTTCAACATTTCCTTTAGCTTTCACTTCCTCAAAACATCAAGGTTTTTAATCAATAGTTCACATTGCTTCCTGCTTGGACTCTACCTTTTATACTGCAAGTCTATACCCATCTGAGCTATTAGAAAAGTAAATCTAAAAAAGAAAATTCTAACCATGGCCTCCAGCATTAATGCTGCAAAAGACTGAAAGGGGACAAGGATAACCCAAAATAAATAGATTGGGTTGGACAAACAAATGAGTAAGTCAAAATAAAGTTTAAAAGTGGAAATGACAAGCATGATAGCAGAGGAAAATTTGGAAGATTGAAAACTGATGCCATTGTAATCAGTGCCAAGTCTGGCAAGGATTATAGTCCAACGAAGAGCTTGCATTAACAGGTTCACTTCTCTTCCGCAAGAGATGCCACTTATCTCACCTCAACCGCTCCCCTATCAGGCATCAGTTGGTACAGCCATCACTAATTCAGGTGTGAAGTTCAAGATTCATAATTCAAGATCAGCTTCTTCCCCAATATTATTAGACTTTTGAATGGATCTCAAATTTATATTGATCTCGCTCTTTGCCTTCTCTGCAGCTGTAACATTGGATAATGGAACAGAGCAAAGAATATAATGTGCTGTACTGCATGCAAAACCAAACTTTTCATTGTATGTAGGTACACGTGACAACAATAAATCAAATCAAATCAAATCCAAGGAGAACAAGTGCCTCCAACTGACGACTCATCACCTCAACGTTAAGAGCAGTGTCTCAATTAACTGGCTCCCTTCAGAAGGGGTCAGCTTTTAATCCTGCTGTTTATCAAGGTCCTGAGTGGATCAGCACCTCACCAGGCCATTAAGCACTCCTGGGTCGGGGAAATATTACACAGTAATGCAGCATCTTGTTTGAATCAATTACTGGTTCTGGAACCTTCTTTTACAGGTGCAAATATAATCGGTTCACGTTAGAGTTTCCATTCACATGTATATTTTATGAAGCCATTCTTTTCTGTGAATGCACGGTGTTTGCACAGATACATTACCTCAGTGTAGGCCTGTGCGCGCAGGAGGCCCTGTTGTTTTTGATGCCCTGAAACAGCAGCTGGTGCTTCCTGTGCAGTGGTACACAAAGTTAGTAAAGCCATTGCAAAATATTCTGAATTTTTCAACATGTTACTACCAATGTAAACATTAGGAATCCACAATCATTTACATGTATTTAGAAAATACGAGCCCACAAAACTGGCTCACCCCAGATCAAATCTATTACCCAAGGTGCCTTTCTGCTAACTGTGCCTGAACACGGCTCTTCAAATATACTCCCAAATAGCATGTTTTTGGCACAAGGGCATTAATAGGAATCTTTTAAAAAGGTTTTATTTTAAATAATAAAGATGCTTCATTTAGTTGGAAACTGATTACTGGACACAAACTCGTAGCTTATGTGGTAATTTGGAATTCTTTCAATTAGTGTGGCTTCCTACATCTGGGACGTATGAAGTAGGGTCTTTGCGCTGCATTTTTAAAAAAAAAGGTCTTAAAGCACATTGCAAGCTCATGGAAGATTTTGGTGTCTGCGATTATACAAGTGAGTGCATTTAATGGCTCCTGGTTGTGCTCACTTCAGAACATCAGTCAATTTACATTTCCTGCCTGAGCGGCTCAATTGAAGAGAGGCCTGTCTTTCCAAGACTGAGTGGTTCTGGTTATAAACCAATGTCTGGGATTAATGAGTTGAGTTTTGTAAAGATGGAATGAGGGGAAACATGCAGCAACAGCAGCGACTGGAGTGTCATGGAAACCACAAGCATTGTAATGCTATATCTCAGCAACAGCTCCCAGCTTTACTGTCCCATAAATCTCTTCCTCATTTGACAGTTAATTAAAATTCTTCACACCGCTGCCAGGAGATTTTTGTTTAGTCTAAGATTGGATTTTCTTGGTCTGTGAATTTATGATTGCGACCTATATATTTACAGAGCAGAGCAGAGACACACCTTCCAATAAGGTCATCGCTCCAGTTATCCCTAAATACGGTCAAGGCAGAGCAGTTCAACCGAAATGACTCAATGTTTTGTTTTACATTTGAAGTGAAAAACCATTTCCTACAGGGCAGCCAGTCAGATTGACAGCTGAGAAAGCTGAATGGTTAAGGCCATCACCTTGAAGGGGTCAGGGGCCTGGTGCATTCTGGGAAAGGGGAGTTTCACAGTGGCTGCCAGAGGCCATGAGACAACAGTCATCGTTGTGACATTCGCACATCTGGGAGATTCGCTGTGGTTCGAGAGACGAGGGGAGTATTGGAGGAGAGCATGGGAACTGGTTGCTGTGACCCAGTCACTTTGAGCCTGCTGCCAATGAGGAAAAGGAACAAACACAGCTATGTCAGTGGATTAAGTATACAAAAGACCTAAAAACAGACTGTGCTGGACAGCAGCCAACCCAGCTCAACACAAAAACACCATACTGCCCACGACAAAAGCAGACGTCTGACTGCTTCCTCTGTTCATTGCAAACCATTTTCTGGTGAAATATTCAGAACATTAACAGTTCAGATTTTTAAAGTTTACAGCACTCTTAGCTAACTTGCCCAGCAAGCAGACCTGCTCAGGCCTGTACATACAATTCAGTGTGGTCATGAATGCTGCTACTAAAACACACATACACACAGTTTCCTAGCTCTTTACAGATGATATATAACAGACCACTCTATGCCTGCTTGGCATACAATCGGAGAAGCATTGCTGTTTCAAGACTTTTAGATAATCAGACTTAGTGTCAGAGTCAGAGACGAACAGCACAGAAACAGACCCTTCGATCCAACTCACCCATGCTGACCAGATATCCCAACACAATCTAGTCCCATTTGCCAGCACTTGGCCCATATCCCTCCAAACCCTTCCTATTCATATACCCATCCAAATGCCCCTTAAATGTTGCAATTGTACCAGGCTCCACCACTTCCTCTGGCAGCTCATTCCATACATGCACCACCCTCTGCGTGAAAACATTGCCCCTTAGGTCTCTTATTTATTTCCCCTCTCACCCTGAACCTATACCATCTAATTCTGGACTCCCCCACCCCAGGGAAAAGACTTTATCTATTTATCCTATCCATGCCCCTCAATTTTGCAAACCTCTATGGAGGTCACCCCTCAGCCTTCAACGCTCCAGGGAAAATAGCCCCAGCCTATTCCTCCTCTCCCTGTAGCTCAAAACCTCCAACCTGGCAACATCCTTGTAAACCTTTTCTGAACCCTTTCAAGATTCACATCTTTCCAATAGGAAGGAGACCAGAACTTCACGCAACATTCCAAAAGCAGCCTAACCAATGCACTGTACAGCCGCAACATGACCTCCCAACTCCTGTACCAATAAACAAAAACTTACCTAATGCCTTCTTCACTATCCTATCTACCTGCGACTCCACTTTCAAGGAGCTATGAACCTGCACTCCAAGGTCTTTATTCAGCAACACTTCCTAGGACCTTACCATTAAGTGTATAAGTTCTGCTAAGATTTGCTTTCCCAAAATGCAGCACCTTGCAGTTATCTCAACTCCATCTGTCACTCCTGAACCCATTGGCCTCCTGGTCAAGATCCCATTGTAATCCAAGGTAACCTTCTTCGCTGTCTACGACACCTCCAATTTTGATGTCATCTGCAAACTTACCAACTGTACCTATGTTCACATCCAAATCATTCACATAAATGCTAAAAGTTAATGGATCCAGCACCAATCCTTGTGGCACTCCACTGGTCACAGCCTTCCAGTCTGAAAACCAACCCTCCACCACCACTCTGTCTTCGACCTTCAAGCCAGTTCTGTATCCAAATGGCTAGGTCTCCCTGTAATCCATGAGCTCTAACCTTGCTAACCAGTGTCCCATAAAGAACGTTGTCAAACGCCTTACTGAAATCCATATAGATCACATCCACTGCTCTGCCCTCATCAATTCTCTTCGCTACTTTTTCAAAAAAAGTCAAATCAAGTTAATGAGACATGATTTCCCATGCATAAAGCCATTTTGACTATCCTTAAATCAGTCTTTGTCTTTCCAAAGGAGTGAATATTGTCCCTCAGGATCAAAAACTTAAAACGCAAGTGCCATCAGTTAGTTTCTAGATTAACTCAGCAGAGGTTTCAAATAGTTAGTTTAACAATTTCAGCTCACTCCTGAAATTTCAGACCACCAAATTGGAGGCAGGCCACTTTTACAAAAAGGACTCAGAACAAATTACAGATACACATGAATTAGTTTGTAGAATAGGCCAGAACATTATAAGAGAAGTATTCCACTCTACTATGAAAAATACAGTAAGTAGTTACTTGGAATATAAGAATTCAAATAGGATTGAGGAGCAGGCCCTACGCAAATCACTAAAAAGCCATTTTAAAAATAAAAGCAAACTTTCACATCTTTCTCAGAGTGAAGGAGGTGAAAAGTAGGGAAGTTGCTGCAAACTTTTATTGAACCCTAGCTAGACTACAATTGAAGAGTGGTGTGCATACCATGTTGTCACATTGTAATAATAGATGTATTGGTAAGAGTATGAAAAAAGTTTACAACATTGATGTTAGGAATTTAATTTCATCAGGAAAGGATGAGCAGCTTTGGCCCCTTTTCTCTGATAAAGAATAGGCTAAAGGGGTGACCAAACAGAACTCTTCAAAATGATAAAAGACTTGGACAAATTAGACTCAGACTTCTACTTGTGGGGGGGGGGGGGGGAAGAAACCTAGCTGGAAGTGAGCAATATCAGATTAGGTCACCCAGAAATTAAAATAAGGAACTGGGAACAAATTTCTTCAGCTGGAAAGTAACAAGTACAGAACTTTCTACCACAGAACAGTTGAGGTGAATGGCACAAAATATAGAGGTGGCTAGATACACAAAATGAAAGATGTTACAAATATTAAATCATAGCTCCTGTGTTTTAGTATATTTTTTTAGCTTTAAGAATTCATTCACTTTCAATTAATAGAATAAATGCAACTGAAATGCATGGAAAATGCTTAAAAATGATAATGGCACTTTGAGATTAGCCATATTAAATATAATCAGAAAAGGATTTTTTTTGGACAGAGCAAAATTAACTCAGACTCCATGAACTCAAAGGCTGTAATATCCATTAGCTCAGAGCAGGCGGTGTCATTATGGAGATTGGTGGGGCTTAATAAAGCTCTTGCATTTGAATTGTTTTGCATTTGCAGTTAGTTAGGTACAGCTGCAACTGGAAACTGGGAGGATGCTGAAACAAAGTGGCTTCAAGCAGCACAAGTGCTGCATGAGCAAACTCCAGGCAGTTAGTTCATCTTAACTTCCTGGCAGTAATAGCTCAGTGTAGCTGAGAATGGGGAAAAGCAAAGTCCACAAACGGTACTTGCTTGGTGCAGCAAATAAAAATTGGAGCTCAAACAAACCCCAGGGTTGTCAGCTCAGGCTTAGTGAAGCGAGCTTTCTATGAACTACAGTCTTTGGAGATGCAGTCTTTGGAATCCAATTGAATGTGACCTCGGAATGTTGAAGAGAGTTAATGATCTGAATGTTCGATCTTCAAAAGCAAAAATGTGTAATGTCTTGTGAAAGGGACAAATTTTTACACCAGATTTGATGGCACATAGTGTCACTAACACCCAAGACATTAGAGAGAGATCTGTGGGATATTCCTTGACCACATTTACCACGTCATGTTTTTTGAGAGGAACTGAATCATAGAATATTGCTAACTGACAAACTATGAAAACTATTCTGCTTGAAAAACCATTTGCTCTCGCACCAGTACATCAGATGATGAACAGTATACTCTGCAATCCAAATATTGAAGGAATCTTGAATGGAAATCCAAATCTGGCCCAAAACAAGTCTATATCCATAATTGCAGACAACAAATCTGAAGAGATAGTCAAGAATAGGAAAGCCAGACTGATTCCAAGTAAACTGCTCGAGTTTACAACTTTGGCCGCACCAAGACACACAAATAAACATGGGCACAAACAGAAAAAATCTGTTCAATGACAACTCACTGAGAATGCAGATTGGATGCAAATTGCTGATAAATTGCTGATCTCAGTTCTCCCACTACAAATTTATACCTTGGACCAACGAGGACTGTGAAATATTGAAAACCATTCTTCGGCTTCTGTTGTGAACATCGACCAATGTTTGGTATGTAAATGGAAAGTAAGGATTGTGTTGCAGGATGGCAGCATTACATCAGTGCATATAAACAAAAGGTATGCATCCAAAGCAAAAAAAGTGTTCCCCAAATTGAGCCAAAAATAGATTTGATCCTGTTTAGAGGACAGATTCAAATTAACATGTCATTTTTGGCCTTTTGAATTACAATAACAGCCATCCCCCCAAAACCCACTGCATCTGATCAAAACGGTTTTGGTTTTCAGTCTTTTGTTTTTTTTGGGGTGGAGGGGATGGTGGAAGAGAGATAAAGGGTTTACCATATTAAATTCTCCAAGCACATAGGCTGACAGATCACCTGAAGAATGAACAGCTGCACAGTGAGACTGAGAGTTTAATTAACTAAACATTATGAAAACAGTAGACCCAGAGAATCACCACATCTTCAATTTTTTATAACTTTGAAGAGAGAAAACGTACTTTGCTGGCTAAGCTATTCCAAGCAACAGCTCCATTAGCCACTAAATAAAATGCCTTACTACAAAATCTATGCATTCAGCAACTGCGACTGATGAATAACTCCACTAAATGGATGGGATCACAAGGTCTCATCTAACCCACTTGACATTCTCACATTTATAAATAAGAATGGATTTCCAACCAACTAATAGCATGTTACTGGAGAAAATCAACTACATTTTCCACAATTCCTGACTAAAATCTTTTTGGTTAAGTCATCCAATGAAAAATTTCATTTAATGAGTTACCAGGGAAGTACAACTAATAAAGGTAGGCCACCTAACCATTCCAGCCTGCTATGCCATCCAATAAGATAAAGGCTGATTTAATTATTTCACATTTCCCTGATCAATTTTGATACTCTGGTTTATCAAACATCCAACTAACTCCACCTTAAAAATACTCATGGACTCTACTATCGAGGGAGGTGGAGGGGAGACAAAATCATTGAGATGTACAGCATGGAAACAGACCCTTCGGTCCAACCAGTCCATGCCGACTAGATATCCCAACCCAATCTGGTCCCACCTGCCAGCACCCGGCTCATATCCCTCCAAACCCTTCCTATTCATATACCCATCCAAATGTCTTTTAAAAAATGTTGTCATTGTACCAGCCTCCACCACTTCCACTAGCAGCTCATTCCATACACATACCACCCTCTGTGAAAAAGTTGCCCCTTAGGTTTCTTATTTCTTTCCCCTCTCACCCTAAACCTATGCCCTCCAGTTATGGACTCCCCAACCCCTATTTGCCAATTTACCCTATCCACACACCATAAATTTTGCAAATCTCTATATGGTCACCCCTCAGCCTCTGTTGCTCCAGGGAAAACAGCCCTCGCCTGTTCAGACTCTCCCTGTAGCTCAAATCCTCCAACCCTGGCAACATCCTTGTAAACCTTTTCTGAACCCTTTCAAGTTTCACAACATCTTGCCGATAGGAAGGAGCCCAGACTTGCACGCAATACACCAACAGTGGCCAAACCAATGTCCCGTACAGTCGCAACATGACCTCCCAACTCTTGTACTCAATACTCTGACCAATAAACAACAGCATACCAAACACCTTCGTCACTATCTACCTGCGACTCCACTTTCAAGGAGCTATGAACCTGCAGTCCACGGTCTTTTTGTTCAGCAACACTCCCTAGGAACTTACTATTAAGTGTATAAGTCCTGCTAGGATTTGCTTTCCCAAAATGCAGCACCTCACATTTATCTGAATTAAACTCCATCTGCCACTTCTCAGGCCATTAGTCCATCTGCTCCAGATCCTGTTGTAATCTGAGGTAACCTTCTTCGCTGTCCACTACACCTCCAATTTTGGTGTCATCTGCAAACTTACTAACTACCTCTTATGCTCACATCCAAATCATTTATGTAAATGACACAGAGGACCCAACACCGATCCTTGTGGCACTCCACTGGTCACAGGCCTCCAGTCTGAAAAGCAACCCTCCACCACTGTCCTGTCTTCTACCTCTGAGCTAGTTCTGTACCCAAATGGCTAGTTCTCCCTGTATTCCATGAGATCTAACCTTGCTAATCAGTCTCCAAAGGGGAGACTTGCCAAACACCTTACTGAAGTCCATACAGATTATACCTACCCCTCTGCCCTCATCAATCTTCTTTGTTACTTCTTCAAAAAACTCAACCAAGTTTGTGAGACATGATTTCCCAAGCACAAAGCCATGTTGATTATCCCTAATCAGTCCTTGCCTTTCCAAATACACGTACATCCTGTCCCTTAGGATTCCCTCCAACAACTTGCCCACCACCGAGGTCAGACTCACTGGTCTACAGTTCCCTGGCTTGTCCTTACCACCCTTCTTAAACAGTGGCACCACATTTGCTAACCTCCAGTCTTCCAGCATCTCACCTGTGACTATCGATAGTACAAGTATTTCAGCAAGAGGCCCAGCAATCACTTCTGTAGCTTCCCACAAAGATCTAGGGTACACCTGATCAGGTCCTGGGGAGGTTTCCTCCTCTGTAATCTGGACATTTTGCAAGATGTCACCATCTATTTCCCTACAGTCTATATCTTCCATATCCTTTTCCACAGTAAATACTGATGCAAAACTCATTTAGTAGCTCCCCCATTTTCTATGGCTCCACACAAAGGCCGCCTTGCTGATCTTTGAGGGGCCCTACTTTCTCCCAAGTTACCCTTTTGTCCTTAATGCATTTGTAAAATCTCTTTGACAAATAGAATTAAGGAGAATCCAAAGCTATGTCCCCTTTTTGCCCTCCTGATTTCCCTCAAGTATACTCCTACTTCCTTTATACTCCTCTAAAGATTCACTCGATCTATCCTGTCTATACCATACAGATGCTTCCTTCTTTTTCTGAACCAAGCCCTCAATTTCTTTCATCATCCAGCATTCCCTATACCTACCAGTCTTCCCTTTCACTATAACAGGAATATGCTTTCTCTGGATTCTTGTTATCTCATTTCTGAAGGCTTCCCATTTTCCAGCCATCACTTTACCTGTGAACATCTGCCCCTAATCAACTTTTGAAAGTTCTTGCCTAATACTGTCAAAATTGGCCTTTCTCCAATTTAGAACTTCAATGTTTAGATCTGGTCCATCCTTTTCCATCATTATTTTAAATCTAATAGAATTATGGTTGTTGGCCCCAGAGTGCTCCCCCACTGACACCTCAGTCACCTGCCCTGCCTTATTTCCCAAGAGTAGGTCAAAGTTTGGACCTTCTCTAGTAGGTACATCCACATACTGAATCAGAAAATTGTTTTGTACACACTTAACAATATGGCAGTCCCAGTCTATGCTTGAAAAGTTAAAATCCCCTACCAAACCATCCTATTATTCTTACAGATAGCCGAGATCTCCTTACAAGTTCGTTTCTCTATTCCCCTGACTATTAGGGGTCTATAATACTATCCTAATAAGGTGATCATCTCTTTCTTATTTCTCAGTTCCACCCAAATAACTTCCCTTGATTTCTGGGAATATCCTCCCTCAGCACAGCTGTAATGCTATCCCTTAACAAAAATGCTACTCTGAACATCTGCAAATACAATCAATCAATCCTTCTCCAACCTTCCCTCAAGAGACAAACCATCACTCAGGTACTGTCCAAAGTAAACCTTCTCTGAACTGCTTCCAACATATTTGAACCCTTTCTCAAGGGAGGCTTGTTTTCGTATTCCCCTCGGAGCGCATTTCATGGGTCTTCCCAATGACTTGCTATTCCATATCTTATCTACTCCATGTACTAATCTTTCATATTAATCATTAGGAAAACCAAATCATCCTGCATTCTCACCATTTAGATAATATCCTATTTATTCTTCCTGTCAACTGGACAACTTCACATTTTCCTACAGTTCAGCCCATTTGTCAGATCTTTGCCCATTTGCAACCGATATCTATTTGTAGTCTCATGTCCTCTTCAAATTTCTTCTCTACTTATTAGTGTCACCAGCAAGCTTTACTATTTTTTCTATCCCTTTGTTCAGTCTTTCACACAAATTGCGAAAAGTTTAGATTCCAGCGCTAATCCCTCTAGCACAGCACTCATTACATCTTGCTAACCACAAAATTCCTATTTGCCTACTGTTCCTTGTTAGCAATCCAAATCTTCTATCCGTGCCAATGTCACACACACACACACACCATCAACTTCTAGTTCCTGCTGCAACCAATGCTACATCTTACTAAATGCTTTCTGGAAATGCCAGTGTAGTACATGCCCCTTTATCCGAGTTAATTACTTTAAAGTGGTATTTTCAACAGGTTGAACAGGATTTCCACCTTGACTTCCCTCAACTATTTGATTTTATTTTCCCCAATAGCCAGTATTATAGCAACTATTGTCAGCCATTTATTAATAGGCCATGATTAAGAGGGAAGATGGGAACAACATGCAGTTTGGTGGCACTGAACTAAATTTGACATCATCCAAACTAAGTCCGCTACTTCTCTACCATGGCCACTTTCATTAATCATGTCCCAGTTTACGCTTGTGTGTTTTTTGTTTTCATTAATTTTATTCATTTTTCTTGAACCTTCAGGCAATCCTGCTGGAGCAGGAAGCTTTCAGTTAAGCAGCTTTAAACATTTAATTAAACAGAAATAATAAAAAATTCCAAGAAATGGTTAAGTTATGCCTTTCATAGTACATACAAGTTGATTACAAAGCACCAAACCTACTCTACACATGTATGTGCATACATTTAGACAACCTATAAATCAAAACAAAATCAAAGTTCTTTATAAAGTTGTTCAGATTGAAAGTATTCCTCAGAGGTCACATACTAAAGATTGAGAACTTAAAGTGAGTTGGAGAAACTCAGCAGGTTTGGGTGCATCTAGAGAGAAAAACATCTCTACAGATTGTCAGATTTGAGCTTCTTCAGCACTTTCCATTTTTGTTACAGATTTCCAGCATTTGCATTTCTTAATTTTAATTTAGAATTGAGAATAGTTGGCAAACAGGAAACAAAGTAGCGATAAATGAGCCTTTTCCCAAACGGTTTGGACACCAGCTATTCACAATAATATTAACCATTTTACACAATATATTAACCATTTTTACAGTCAGGATCTCCAAGGTTTGGTTGACACAAAGCTGGATGGGAGGATACGCAGAGAGGTTTCAGTGTGGTTAGGATAAGTGAGTGGACAAATATATGGCAGATGCAGCACAGTGTGGGTAAGTGGGAGATTTGCCCTTTTGGTAGCCAAACCAGGAAGACAAATCATCCAATGATAGGAATGGGCGAAGTGCAATGAGACCAGAGTGTCCTCGTCCACCACTTGCTAAAAGTGAACAGGTATAGCAGGCAGTGGAGGAGGAAAAACCCTCCTTTGGCCTGCACAGCAAAAGCTTTCCAGTATAGCAGCAGCAATGTTCTGCTGCAATTGTCCACACCTGGACAAGTCCATGCAGGTTTGGTCTAGTTATCAGAGGACTCCTAGGATAACAGATGAGGAAGTGGCAGGGTGCGCTCTATTCAGTGACAGTTTCACTCAGTGCAGCTGCGAAGGTGATTGTAGGGGGCACATAGGACCCTATATAGTTCTAACAGGATTACATATGGTAGATGCAGGATGGATGTTCCTATTGACCAGGGGTCAAAGTCTAAGTCGTGGAGGTGCCGGAGGACAAGGTCAGAAGTCACACGACAGCAGGTTATAGACCAACAGGCTCATTTGAAATCACAAGCTTTCGAAGTGCTGTTCCTTCACAGGGAAAGGAGCAGCATCCAAAAGCTTGCGATTTCAAATAAACCTGGTGGATATATGTTAGCCACTTGGGTCAGAGATGAGGAGAAATTTCCTCACCCAGAGTGGTGGGCCAATGGAAACCCCAACTGCAGGAGACCAGTAAGGCCAAGACATTGAAGACTTACCAGAAAGATGTAGATATTAGCTCCTAGGACCAAAGAGTATGGGGAGAAAGCAATACTAAATGATCAGTCATGATTACACTGAATGGTGAAGCAGGTTTGAAGGGCCACATGGTCCAATCCTGCTCCGATTTGAGATTTGACAAGAGTATTCATGCTCATTTGTGTAACAGGAAGTTATGACAGATCTGACAGGAGCTTTACAACTTAAGCTACTGTAGTTACCTTTATTTCAATTAACCAACCAAATCGAAAGGACAACAGTCTAGCAGTTCAAGATCTTTTCAGCTCAATATTCTAGCTTCATTTAACAGAATTTCAACTGCTGACTGCCAAGGTGGGATCCAAACTCTCAACTTTACTGTTGGTTTCTAATTACTCATGAAGAAACAACCACGACACTACTGGACACTGAAGCAGCAGCAGCAACATAAAAGGTGGAAGCAGATTTCAACTGTTGAAAAGATCTTGGATGTATGGTGGAAGAGTGAAGGTTTGGAGAGTTGTTGCGAAAGAGTGGGATCAATGACAGCTCTTTCCAAGAGCCAGCAAACACAGCATCTTAGCAAGCTAACATTTGAGAATATTTTGAATCCCAACAGCTCATACAACAAATCTTGTCTGTTACACACCTACCAGCTTGTTGTTTGACATAATTTTCAATATAGATCAATCATCACCCTACAGTGAGAAAACTCCAAGACGTGTCTGAAAACCCTTTTTAATCTTCAGCTCATTCCTTTCGACAGATTCAGCCTTGACATTGGAATTTCAGAGCATATTCGAGATGGACGTCCCAGCGCTTTACTGACAGTTTGCTGTTTTGGCAAAGCTGCCATCACAACATCTCCAGCTGCTTCAGCAATTCCGATACACAATACAACCTGCCAGTGCACATCTCTACCAACAACAACAGGGAATTCTACACTTTCTGACAGACATTTCCCTAAAACTATTTGTTTTCATCGATCAATATGCCATCAGTTGAATTTGAAGCATATTAAAATTTGACACTGAGCTTGTGGGGGAATATGGTCATTTTGAGTGAACATCTATTCGAGGCTTTGAGGAAGAAGTTAATTGCTGGTGCTGCTCATTGGAGCAGCAGAATGCATTCTGCCACAAGACAGACCACAGTAAAACAAAGCAGCAGCAAGACCAAGAAATATGAACAGAGTTAGGAACAGTGAAGTGACCCCAGGGTTTGTGAGGGAATGTGCTGAGCTGCACACAGGATTGATAAAAGGAATGGATTGAAGCGTACCCAACAGTTTCCTGACTATTTTTCCACTGTTTGTAGCACCTTTTCCTTTACAATGACACCATTGAAATCACAGTGAACCAATAATTATAACCAACTGGCCAAAGACAACATTACCCATAAAATCATCAATTCACCCACTGCAGAGGCCTTCCAATAAACAAACAAAAATCTTTTCAGGCAAATCTGATTGCACTGTTCCCTTGAGGAGATGGCAGTCCACTTTGACCCCAAATCTTCACGTTTTTAAGAAGTTATTGCTGTGATCATAAAGTGTGCACACCTCACTTCACTCACTGATCAAAAGCTCAATATTAATCATTAGCTTTAATTCAAAGCTTTGGTCATGCAAGTAGTCATTGGAGCACAGGACAAATTAGACACTGGGACACATCTACAAGAGATTCACTAACTGAACATGTTTTGGGTAATGAGCAGGCAGGGAAAGAGTTAAGTTGAGTTTTGTGAAACAAAAGGTTCAGCTAAGCATGACTCAGATCAGGTAAGAACTTGCAGTAAACAATGAGGTGCCGGAGGCAAGGGTAATGGGTTAACAACATGGAAAAGCATTCATTATGTAGAGCCATTTAAAAAGACGAAGTAGCATTCAGCATGTAACTTGGTTAACAAGGTGAAAAGTACTCATTATGTGAAGCCAGTTATTCATAGTGGAACAGCAGATGGCTTAATCTTTACTATTGACATCACTGATTGGAATGGTCACCCGATCAATATGTACGTTGCCTTTTCTGGATGCTCCTCCCTGTAAAATGACTATATAATTCATTAGAAACTGCTGTTCAAGAGACGACAGTGAACTCATCTCCCTGTGCACATGGGCAATTATTCGCTCTCCATCCAGGGCCCAGAATAAAGATAAAGGAGTTAAAGCCACACTAATTGTTTTGCTTCGACTGATACAGGGGTGGGGAAACGGGACAACATATCAGCAGTCCCTTGAAGATGAGGATGACTCTCTTCCACTCAGGCTGAGCCCATAGGTAGCTGAACAGTCCAATGTGGCTTCCACAGACTCTGTTACATTAGGTAGACAAGCAGGAGGCTGGAAAAGCACAGCAAGCCAGGCAGCATCAGGAGGTGGAGAAGTCAACGTTTCCAGTGTAACCCTTCTTCAGGAAAGTTTTTCCCCAAACGTTGACTTCTCGTCCTCCTGATGCTGCCTGGCTTGCCATGTTCTTTCAGCATCTGCAGTTTTTTTTTGTCTAAGTCTGTTACACTTGGGGCAGAAGATAGTCGTGGGAAGAGATGTGTGGAGCACTGGGGTGACAGCACGCTCTTGTAGCAGCTTTAGGGCAATCCCCAGTTTTGAAAGGAAAGAAAGTGGCCTTTTGTTTAAAAAAAACTGGTCAATCTGGCATCTGTGCAGACAGGATTTCCCAGCAAGCCTGACAGAATAAGGCCACACCTCTTTCTGGGGACAGAGATCCTCAGAGGTATGAGACAACTTGACCAACAAAACTGCACCTGCCAGGCATCGAATCAAGGGACAGGCATAGAAATGGTAATGAACTCCCAAAACTGAACAAGGGAGCCTATCTAGTTCATGGGATAATAATAATATACTCTAACCTGAAAACAGTTTGGAGGCTCCATGACATCAAAACTTCAGTTAAGCAAATTTGGGATAGTATCAACCTCTTGTTTCCATGAATGATGAGATTAAACCTGCCCCAGCAATCACCAGAGATGCTTTGTGAAATGGAATTCACTGAGGGGTGCAGCCAGCCAGCCCTTTGGAATTGCAAGGGTAAAGGGGGCACAGGGCCTGCTATCGGGGCACTTGTTCACTTTCGTCACTCTGAACTCACTGCATCCCTGGACAATAATCCTTTGGGGCTAAAAACATCGACCTTCTCTACGACCTTGGACCTCAGAAGTCCGCAACAGAGGCAGAAAGGGAGCCCACCTGACAAGCAACAAGTCCCTCTGAGAACTTGAGAACCCTTTTCAGACCTGGGTCACTCGCACTCTGGAGTAGTTGCTTAGGCATTGAGGGGGTTGGGGGGGTCAATTCTTAAAGTATAAGTACACTGTAAATTGTGGAAGTTTAAAGATTTACTTTGTGTCTGCTCCGGTTTTCTATTTTATATCATAGGACTGAGTACAAGTTTCATTGAACTATTGCACGGATTGGGCAAGTTGAATTGCTTTTTCTGTAACAAAATTCATTGGTAATTTTGAACTAGAGTCCTTTTGTGCTCCTTCTGGGTACACCAATTCTGGCTGAGTTCAAGGCAGATCCCAGACTATAATTCCAGTGTCAAGAACCGAAGGGTGATCTGGGCGATTCAAACCAGCCACAATAAGTAGTTTGATCTCTCTTGTCGTTATGGGGGTATTGCCCAATTGAGTAGTACCAGGTGGCTACTGTCCCACCAATGAGGGGCAATCTCACAGGCATTGGTGAAGGTAGCAATTACTGTGTAGAGATAAGTTCCGACCTGCTGGTCAGAGTATAAACAGCGAGCTTGGCTCAGGGATCTCTCTCTTCAACGGAGTTGCCCTAGTGTGGCATTCCACGTCTTTGAAGCTTCAGAGCCTACTGGAGAGAGACCACCACAGTAATTGGTGAACTCCAGACATGGCCTGAGTGCGGAGTAAAGGAGAGGTCCTTCCAAAATCTTTACACTTTTCAATTGGTTTCCGCTTTTCCCCACCTCTAATGGAAAGCAATGCAAGCACAGCAAAAGGCAGCTAATGGAACACACTTTTATTGAAGAACTGAATAGAAAAGGATGTTATACTTATTTGATCATTGAAACTGTCTCAAATACTGTGCAGTTACTCCCCCAGTCTCTGCCTTTACAGTGATATCTGCACTCCTCCAATGCTAACCTCTTCAACACTTTCAATTTTCACTCACTCATTGCAAGAGGTTCCTTTTGCTGCCAAGACATGGAAATTCTTTCCTCATGGCTCACACTTCCTTCAAATGACTCCTGTCGGATTATCTTTTTCCAAACTTCTAGTCATCTGCCCTGATTTGTATGTGGGGCCAGGTGCCAATTTTTCTTCCACAATACCAGAGTTCCCTTCAAACAAAATTTTTAAGCTTAAAAGTACAACAGTAATTTACAATTAAGACTCACTGAGCAAAGATTAACGAACAGGAAAGACATGAGTTTGTAGTCACATGTTTGCACTAAATACTTTAAGATTCCATTAGATAAACTGAATAACAGCAAATGGTAAACTTGAGCTAAAAGGTGTGACATTAAAAGAGTTAATTTGCTCAGCTGACCTGCAGGAAATTGGACATCCTGAGGCTGGGGCAAGATGCCTCTGACTTAGATTGATTATAAGAAAATTTAGATTATCTCCTATTATTCAGAGCCATTTATATGGCCATTCCCTTGCCATTCAGAGCTATTTGCATCATTACCTATTCAGAAGTCAGTTGCAACATTGTAATTGAAATTCTGACTGAACCTTATAGTTATTAAAAACATACAATTCATACCAGATGTGGCCATTAAGGGATGATTTGCATTTCATAGTTTCTGGAGATGATCAGGTCACTGCCTTGTATCTTGAGTGGCATGTGACTAAGGGAGTTGCTGGGGGTTGAATTGTGGGCTTTGCTGACTGAGATGCAAAGATTTTGTATCAAGGAAGGTCTGTTTCCTTTGTTCAGAGACACCTCTCGACAGGCTTCACAAGCATGGCGAAGTCTGTTCACCGAAACGTGTACTTGATTGGTTTAATAAAATTTGGTTTTTCACAGAAGTTGGCATATTGCAATTGCATCAAGTGTGTAAGAATCTCAGGAAAAAGAACCCAACAAAAGGTGAGATCACAACACTGAAAGAAATGGCATAATTTAGAGAGGAATTACTTAAATACATATCCTGCATTTATGGTTCAGTACCCAAGTTGGAAAGTCCTTTCAATAATTCCACTAAATTTAATGGTCAAACCATTAAAAACAGGTCTTTGACACAAGCAGATGATTCGCTTACCATTGTTGGTTATCTATGCTCAATTATCAGTTAATTAACAAGGTGCATTGAATGATAGAGTTAAAAATCACACCAGGTTCTCATCCAACAGGTTTGTTTGGAATTTATAGCAAAACGATACAGTCCTGTCCTCCTTATTTGATCCCAACTTATTATCAGTCATGCAGAAAGGTGAATGGCTGTAAGTGATTTACAATGCAAATGTAAACAGCAAGTAAAATGAGAAGAACAGCCAATATGCAGAGAAAAGCCTTTCTCTGATACTGTAAATCTACCCAGAACAGGAGGAAACCAGCTAATGATGACAGAAGTTGTTTTCTGAAGAATGATGAGGTGGTGCTGGTCTTGGTGTTGGGCGGACAAAGTCAAAACTCACACCAAGTTTAGTCCAACAGGTTTCTTTGGAAGTTACTTCCAAATAAACCAGTTGCACTATAACCTGGTGTTGTGCGATTTTTAAGTTTCTGAAGAATGGTTTATTGGTTTGTATGGTGAGAGACTACAGGCACATGAAAAACGAGATGCCATTTCACCTTCCACACAGACTCCTAACAACAAAATCTCAGGAAAAGGCCTAAACCTCAATCCATTATACTGCCACTTCAATGAAATGTGAACACCTCTCCCCATGGTCTCAGTGCTCCCTGTTTGGACAAGGGCATTTTCCTCTATCCCACAAAGCAGACCCCACCTCCCAGTCTTCAGGAATTCTCAGGACCCTTCTGTCTCGCCTCCAGCACTTGACAACTTTTTAAAATTGAAAACTGCTAACATGTCATCGGCCATCTCTCTTTCTCTGCTCCCTCTGAAGTTGCAGTATTCAGTTTTCTCTGACCACTCCTCCTCACCAGGAGCCTATCACCAAACATGAATTATTAATACACTGACTACAAGAAACTCTACAGATCCTCTTTTGCTCCAGACTCACTTTACAAAAGCCACTCCTTTTCCTAATTTCCACAATCAACTATAAAGATCTTCCTATTAGTATGTCTTCCTCCTCATCCAACTATATCCGCACTCTAACACCTCTGACACTATCATGTCAATTTCCTGGGTCTAAATTCAATAATTAAACCTCAAATTTCCCCCCAGGACTCCGTTCTCCACTTTTATCAACCATGAGTTCCTTCTGTCTAGTTCAACAAATTCTTAATCTGGCTTCTCTCAACTTCTCTCACTTCTGAATTAAACATACTCTGCAACATAATTAAACACCCCTCCCACCCCAGTTGTAGTCTCTCCCATCAGGTAGAAGATATAAAAGTTGGAATACACATACGAACAGATTCAGGAATGCCCCATCCTGAACTGAAGGGAATGATTTTTGATTTTCACAATCTTTCGGCATCATAATTTCCACTCATCCTGGTGGAGAAGCAGTCTGACAGATTGGAGACCATGGATCAAGGATGTATGTAGTGAGATAGAGTTGGGTGCTGCTAGCATGGATGGGAAACCAATAATGCCGTGGGATGGTGTTGATGTTTGGAAGGTTTTGTGGCGGGGTGGGGTGGGGGGGGCAGTGCATGAGGGTTTAAGGATAAATTGCTGGAGAATACATGAAAAAAACTGTGCAGGAACACAAGTTGCCATGGGCAAATTCTGGCAATGCTAGACTACTGACAACAAAACCAAGTGAGAGTTATCACATCGAACCACACTGCAATGGACAGGCATTGGATGACATTAGTGTCTCAGATCTAACAAACTTGAAAAGGAATAGCTTACCTTTATCACAATCATGTGGGACACGATTTGAAATCTTGACAAGAACCAGTCAGTTCTTGTGGGACATCCCATAAGTATTGTGACTAAAGGAGGAAACCTCAGAGCTTTTACTGGCTTCTCTTCCCAGTTATCTTGATATGATTGGAGGGGTAAGAATACCCAAGATCTAGATAACCTACTGTGTATTTATCTGCTTTCATCCCTTCCCCCAGTCCAGACTGTGGTACATTAAGTCACAACCACTGCAACTACCAAATTCCATATACAGGGGAAACTCTATTATCCGAATGAGATGGGCGGGCAGTATTTCATTCCGGTAATTGAATATTCGGTTAATTGATTAAATGACTTTACTCTTGGGCTCGGAGTTTTTAAAGTCTACGCCCCGTTCAGGAGACTGCAGCAGCAGCACAGCGCTCAATACTCTAACCCCAACACCGTCCCCGGACCAACCCCTCCCCAATTCAAAACCACCCCTCTCCCCTCAACCATATCCAACACCTCCCCCCACCCCATCCAACACTGCCCCCCACCGCCAGCCAACAGCCCCTTCACCTGCTTTCACCCCCCCCTCCCCCCCCCCCCCCCCAACCAAGTCCAGCACTGCCCCACCCCCAGACTGGGCACCAACAATGAGACTGCTGCTGCCTTTGTGGGGTAAGTCTCCAAATAGTGCGCGTGCGCACAGACACACAGACACCTTTTTGACAGGTTCCACCTCTGCCCTGTACAGGACAATGTTGGTGAGATTATCTGGGGAAGGAGGGTGGGTTAGGGTACACCCCTCTGTAGAACTCCAGGGAAACTGTGGGGAGAGAGAGGGAGGTCGGTAAGTCATTCGGATACTGTACCTGCTTAATCACTGTAAACAAAAGACGTGATCACTATTGGAAACAAGTCTTTGATGTTATGTTTCTATCAGGACCTAGAGTTCTCCTTCAGATAATTGGTATTCGGATAATTGAGGTTCCTCTGTAGATGCTCTGTATCCCCAGTGACAAGAGCAGAATATAAATCTGTTGAATGCGCGCACACACACACACCCCTTCAATGCATTAACAATTAGTGTCATGTCAACCTAGATAAAATTACATTTTCAAGTGAACTTTAAGTTTTGCAATTTACATATGAAAGAACTGAAACCAACATGCTCACTCTAAAAGATAGAGACCTAAACAATCCAGGTTTTTTCAATATATAATATCAGTTACAAAGTAAACTTTTGCGATCAATTGTGCTTTATGATCGTATATGCCACAGCCACCTGTTGAAGGAGCAGCGCTCTGAAAGGTAGTGCTTCCAAATAAATCTGTTGGTCTATAACTTGGGTGTTGTGATTTTTAACTTTTTACAAACCTCGGTAGTTATCACTGTCTTTGACAACCATTTTAACAATTTTGAACTATTCAAGTTTAACTCTTCATCTGTTCAAGAATAAAATAGCTGAAAAACTGAAGATAGCACTTCCATAATGCACCTTGGGAAGATACTCTGGTCATGATAAAGGCATTTTATTCATGCAAATTGTTGCAACGGGGCCTGCAGGAACCTGATGCTTATTGCACAAATGCAGCTACTTTTCAGTGGCTTGTTGCTGGCATAACCGGATTATTTACACATCAGGAAATGTAGATCAACAATTGCATTTAAACATTCAATCTTGTGAAGAACTATTCAGCAATGCAGAGCCTTCTGCCAAAGCAAACAAATACTGAATAAAAGTTTGTCAACAAAGGAAGTATTATTAGCACAAGTGAGGGTTTGGTTTCAAATACACTTTTGCTTTGTCCATATTATCCCAAGGAAGAAACGTCTGTAGCTTGCAAATGGTGGCCAGTTTCTATAATCTAAACACAACAAACCTTCCAATTTTCCCAATTTTTACCATTTTTGTGGTTAAAGAAACATTTACATTGACAGCACTTTTCACTACTTTCAGATGTTTCAGTACTTTGTAGTCTATGGTAACAATGTACACCATCTACAAGGTGGATTACATTAACAAACCAAGGCTGCTCCAACAGCACTTTCCAAACTTGTCACTTCCACCATCAAGGAGAAAGACAGATAGAGTGTTTCTCTACCACCCACAAGTTCCCCTCCCAGTCTCTTCACAAGCCTGACTTTGAATTATATCGCTGATCACTGGATGAAAATCCTGGAACTCCCAACAGCATACAAGGACTACAGGGATTGAAGGCTATGGCTCACCATTACTTTCTCAAAGGCAGCGAAAGATGGGCAATAAATGCTGACCCAGCCAACAATACTTACAATCCACAAACCAATTTTAAAAGTGAACAATTTAAGAATCTGACTCCTGCCAACATGTCCACACAAAAGGATTTACATAAACAGCATGATAAACTAAAAAAGGATTTTGTTCCATTATATAATGGATCGTTGATTACTGGTTTGATTACAAACAGGATTAAATTCAGCATTCCCCTGTTGATTCCAGAAAAAAAGATATACCATTACTGTATAGTCTGGCTGGTCTTTACATCACAGCAGAAAGCAGTAACACAGAGTGCAACTTAGCACCTCTTTTTTGGTTCCCTTTTCAGGTCTAATGAACACAAAGCATTGACATAAATCCAAGTATCATTCACGTGGATCAGCTTAACATTTTGATCATCCATGGGGTCTGAAAGGAGGAATTGACAGAACAGCTTAAATTTCCCCACAATGGCAAGCATAACCTAATATAATTGAGACAAAATTGTTCAATGTTCAAATATATCTTCAAAAACTTTCAGTAAAGTAGTCCCAGGGGAAAAAAAACTTTGCCTACTTATCCTATCCATGCCCCTCAATTTTGTAAACCTCTATACGGTCACCCCTCAGCCTCTGAGGCCCCAGGGAAAACAGCCCCAGCCTGTTCAGCCTCTCTCTCATATAGCTCAAATCCTCTAATGCTGGCAACATCCTTGTAAAGCTTTTCTGAACCCTTTCAAGTTTCATAACATCTTGCCGATAGGAAGGAGACCAGAATTGTACACAATATTCCAACAGTGGCCTAACCAATGTCCTGTACAGCCACAACATGACCTCCCAACTCCTGTACTAGATGCTCTGACCAATAAAGGAAAGCATACCAAATGCCTTCCTCACTATCCTATCTACCTGCGACTCCACTTTCAAGGAGCTATGAACCTGCACCCCAAGGTCTCTTTGTTCAGCAACACTCCCTAGGACGTTACCATTAATTGGAAAAGTCCTGCTAAGATTTGCTTTCCCAAAATGCAGCTCCTCGCATTTATCAGAATTAAACTCCATCTGCCACTGCTCTGCCCACTGGCCCATCTGGTCAAAGTCCTGTTGTAATCTGCGGTAACTCTTCACTGTCCACTTCACCTCCAATTTTGGTGTCATCTGCAAACGTACTAACTGTACCTCTTATGCTTGCATCCAAATCATTTATGTAAATGACAAAAAGTAGAGGGTCCAGCACTGATCCTTATGGCACTCCACTGGTCAGACCTCCAGTCTGAAAAACTACACACTACCACCATCCTCTGTCTTCTACCTTTGAGCCAGTTCTATATCCAAATGGTTGGTTCTCCCTGTATTCCATGAGATCTAACCTTGCTAATCAGTCTCCCATGGGGAACTGTGTCGAATGCCTTATTAAAGTCCATATAGATCACATCTACTGCTCTGCCCTCAATCATCTTTGTTATTTTTTCACAAAAGTCAATCAAGTTTGAGAGACATGATTTCCCACGCACAAAGCCATGTCGGCTATCCCTAATCTGTCCTTGCCTTTCCAAATATATGTACATCCTGTCCCTCAGGATTCCCTCCAACATGTGCACCACCGACATCAGGCTCACTGGTCTATAGTTCCCTGGCTTGTCCTTACCACCCTTCTTAAACAGTGACACCACGTTAGCCAACCTCCAGTCATCCGGCACCTCACCCGTGACTATCAATGATAAAATTATCTCAGCAAGAGGCCCAGCAATCTCTTCTCTAGCTTACCACTGAGTTCGAAGGTACACCTGATCAGGTCCTGAGGATTTATCCATTTTCACACGTTTCAAGACATCCAGCACTTTCTCCTCTGTAATCTGGACATTTTGCAAGATGTCTCCATCCATTTCCCTACAGTCTATATCTTCCATATCCTTTTCCACAGTAAATACTGATGCAAAATACTAGTTTAGTATCTTCTCCATTTTCTGTGGCTCCACACAAAGGCCACTTCGCTGATCCTTCAGGGGCCCTATTTTCTCCCTAGTTACCCTTTTGTCCTTAACATATTTGTAAAAATCCTTTGGATTCTCCCCAATTCCATTTGATAAAGCTACCTCATGTCCCCTTTTTGCCCTCCTGATTTCCTTAAGTATACTCCTACTGCCTTTATACTCCTCTAAGGATTCACTCGATCTATCTTGTCTATACCTGACATCTGCTTCCTTCTTTTTCTTAACCAAACTCTCAATTTCTTTAGGCATCCAGCATTCCCTATACCTACCAGCCTTCCCTTTCACCCTGACAGGAATATACTTTCTCTGGATTATCATTCGATCATTCCTGAAAGCTTCCCATTTTCCAGCCGTTCCTTTACCTGCAAACATCTGCCTCCAATCAGCTTTCAGAAGTTCTTGCCTAATACCGTCAAAATTGGCCTTTCTACAATTTAGAACTTCAACGTTGAGATTTGGTCTATCCTTTTCCACCATTATTTTAAATCTAACAGAATTATGGTCGCTGGCCCCAAAGTGCTCCCCCACTGACATCTCAGTCACCTACTCTGCCTTATTTCCCAAGAGCAGGTCAGGTTTTGCACCTTCTCCAATAAGTACATCCACATACTGAATCAGAAAATTGTCTTGTACATACTTAAATTCCTCTCCATCTAAACCCTTAACATTACGGCAGTCCCAGTCTATCTTTGGAAAGGTAAAAAGTCCTACCATAATCACCTCATTATTCTTACAGATAACAGATCTCCTTACAAATTTGTTACTCAATTTCCCTCTGACTATTAGGAAGTGTATAATACAATTCCAATGAGGTGATCACCCATTTCTTATTTCTCAGTTCCGCTCAAATAACATCCCTGGATGTATTTCCAGGAATATCCACCCTCAGCACAGCTGTAATGTTATCCCTTATCAAAAACACCACTCCCCCTCCTCTCTTGCCTTCTTCCTGTCCTTCCTGTCACAGTTGTATCCTGGAACATTAAGCTGCCTACCCTGCCCAAGCCTGAGCCATGTTTCCATAATTGCTATGATATCCCAGCCCCATGTTTCTAACCATGCCCGGAGGTCATCTGCCTTCCCTGTTAGGCCCCTTGCATTGAAATAAATGCAGTTTAAAATTTATTAATCCTACCTTGTCCCTGCCTGCCCTGTTTGAGTCACTTCTGTTCTCAGCTGTACCCGTCTCAGATCAATCTCTTTCCTCACTATCTCCCCGCGTCCTACCCTTCTCTTACCCCCTCCCCTCCCCTCCAAAACACCTTACTAATTTAAATACTCCAAAACAGTTCTAGCAAATTTCCCTGCCAGTATATTAGTACCTTTCCAATTTAGGTGCAATCTGTCCTTCTTGTATAGGTCACTTCCACCCCAAAAGAGATTCCAATGATCCAAAAATGTGAATCCTTCTTTCATACACCAGCTCCTCAGCCATGCATTCATCTGCTCTATCCTCCTATTCCTGCCCTCATTAGCTCGTAGCACTGGGGGTAATCCAGGTATTACTACCCTTGAGGACCTCCTTTTTAAATTCCTGTCTAACTCTCTCTAATCTCCCTTCAGAATCTCCACCTTTTCCCTTCCTGTGTTGTTGGTTCCAATGTGGACAATGACCTCTTGCTGACCCCTCACCCCGTGAAAACATTCTGCACCCTCTGAAACATCCTTGATCCTGGCACCAGGGAAGCGACACACCATTCTAATTTTTCGCTGCTGGCCATAGAAACACTAATCTATACCTCAGACTAGAGAATCCCCTAACACAATCGATCTCTTGGAACCCAACATAGCCCTCGTTGCATTAGAGCCAGTCTCAATACCAGAAACTTGGCTCTTCGTTCTATGCTCCCCCCCACCACTACATTTTCTAAAACAGCATACTTGTTTGAAATGGGTATAGCTATAACAGACTCCTGTACTAGCTGCCTACCTCTCACCTTTCCTGGAGTTAACCCATCTATGTGACCATATCGGAGACTTTCCCCCGATTCCTATAACTGCCATCCATCACACTCTTGTTGTTGTATACTCCTCGTACACCTGCTATCGTGTTAAGTAATCCCAACACAGTTGACTGGGTTTGTACCAAAGTAGAAATGGGAGGAAACACCCTTTTCCTAAAAATTCTGTGTACTTACCACATCAGTTGTCTCACAGCAGATATAATTCAACAGATTTGGTTTTGGTTAGAAAACTGAGGAAGCAAAAATTGTACTACTCTGAAAAGACTGCAAGAACATAAAATTGCGATAGAGGGGAAATGCTGCAGAAACGCAGTAGGGATTGGCAGCAGAGACAGGAACAGTATTAACCTTTTGAGGCCTGTGTCCTCTGACCCACCTACAACACATGCCCAGCAGATCAAGACAGCAGCTCTCCATTACTTCAAGGGCAAATGGGGACGAGCAATAAATGCTGGCCCAGTGATGCCCACATGTGAATTAAAACATAAAACATGAACTCTGTTACTCTCTTCATAGATGTTGCCAAACATACTGACACTTGCTAGCTTTGTTTTAATTTCAGATTTCCAGCATCTGCATCATTTTATTTTTATTTACACTTTAAACTGTTTGTTCCCTACAAAGCAGAAGTTTAGGTGGAGAGCGAATAAAAGTGCATAAAGTCAGGGGGCATTTGAATAGGCTGGATGAGAGAAAGTTTCCTACAGCTGGAGGGTCAGTAACCAAAGGATACAGATTTTAGGGAACTGACAGGTGCTATGAAAAGGCTTTTTGACCAAAAAAAGCACATGATTACAATCAGGACTGCAATGGGTCAAAGATGTAAATTCAACACTAACTTGTTCAAAGAAAATCAGTTAAATATTAGAATGACAAAAATTTGCAGGAAGAGGGGGAATTGAATGCTCATTATACAGGCAGCATGTCAATTTGAACTGAATATTCTCAGTCTGTGCTGCACCATTAAAACATGAGGACGAGTTGAGGCACGAAGAACGGGCCAATGCTGTTACTTTTGCTGATCCCAGGCAGGGGGAGACACATGTGACTGGGTCAGACCTGGGACTGGGTGTGCCTTCTCTGGAACACCAGTGATTCTTTGCTGGCTAGTTGTCAGGCATTCCAAACAGATTTCACATACTTAACCGACAACCATGACAAAAACCATCCAGAAAGTTCCATTCAGAAGTTACTAACTACCAGCACCATTTTAATTTAGCAGATGCACATTTCCTCTAAGCCTTCAGATACTGTCTTGAAACAAGACATTAAATGGTACAGCTACCCGGAAAACTTGTAACTTTGCTTTAAAAGGTACACAGCTGAGCGTTCCCAGTGCCAGGAATTGTACTGTTGTTCAGTTTTAGAACAGAACAAGTGTATTTTGCAAGGGGGAGGGACAGCGGGATAGAGAGAAAACAGACGGACAAACGTACGATGTGTGGGTGACAGAGGCACGTCCACTTTATAGAGAATCAGGTTCTTAAGACAGGTCACTTTAATGGTGTTCCTCATGGCACTAACCAGACGAGATGTAAAAAGAAAAAAAAAACAGAAAACATTATCTATGCACTGTGGTTGTGTAAAATAAGGCTCGCTGTCAAGGCAATGATCCCAAACATCAACCACTATTCTCACTTGTCACCAGATCGGAGTATTGTTGCTTATCAAGTCAAGTACTCAGTACTGGCAGCGTTATTTCGTTAAAAGGGCAAAGATATAAAAGAGATCTATGGGGCAATGTTTTCACACAGAGGGTAGTACGGATATGGAATGAGCTGCCAGAGGATGTGGTGGAGGCTGGTACAATTGCAACATTTAAGAGGCATTTGGATGGGTAAATGAAGAGGAAGGGTTTGGAGGGATATGGGCCAGGTGCTGGCAGGTGGGACTAGATTGGGTTGGGATATCTGGTCGGCATGGACGGGTTGGACCGAAGGGTCCATTTCCATGCTGTACACCTCTATAACTAAGAATGAGACAAAGACAAATAAACTCCCAAGATGACTTGCGGGCATGGGGGTAGTTTGAATCTTACTCTTTCCGCAAAGCAGCATCCACCTCTTCCAAAATTCAACGACAGAATTGAAAGCCCCACAAGGTTTCCGAAAATGGGGTGGCCGTACTCCAAATGGGGGTCACCAGCTGAGAGTCAGGAGCTGCGAGCTCAGAGTTAACCAAGTCCTGATGTCACTGCACAGCCTCACACTCAGCTTCTACTCTGAGGGGGGTCACCACAATTTTCAAACCATGAAGTGGAAAGGCAGCGCGTTAGCACTGCCCTCTTCCCCCAATGGGTATGGGGTGTGGGCCGTGGGCCAAACCCCACCCCGGTTGGAGCACTCACCCATGAACAGAAAAGGGATATTCTACCGATGAAAACACATTTCAGAAATGCATTCAGCTGATATGAACAGTGGGTGAAATTAGAAACTTCCAATTCTATTCAATACCAAGCAACGCCATCTCTGAAAATGTGTACGTCTGCTCGTCCAAACTGAAACTGATCAGATTTCTTTTTGTCAAAGGAGGAGTAAAAAAAAAAATTAGGGGGTCAAGATTCCAATTTCACTGATCACATATCAAGTGCAAATGCAATATGCAAAAAGAATCCACTCCAAAAACACAAGTGATTAACAGCCATCACACATGCTGACTTCCTTTTCTAAAAAAAAATCAAATGGCTTTCAAATGAATAATCACTTCACATTCATGAGGATATCTTGCACCACTTTGAGTTTAATACAACGTGTGGAAGGTTTTGGAGTTGACAATCGAATTTAATGGATTTTTCACTCCATTCCCACAGTGGTGGGAAAGGACGTCGATGAAATGGATGACAGTGAATGCTGTTGCATGGTTCAGAACATTTATTACTCAAAGTTCCTCTGTCAACACAACCATGGGCAAAACGAAAACCACCATTTTAGTATCTTCAATACTTAAGCAAAGACAAATCAATATTACAAAAAGCAAAAAAAAAAAAAAAAGAGGGACTCTGACTGCTCTAAAAGGCATATATACATTGCAGCATGATCTTAGTTTGTCAAACAACACAAATGTCAGTTCAAAATCTGCAGCGTGTGTCATGGAGGATACAAGACATTCAATCAGAAAATCACCACAAACAAGTTCTTAGCCAGGCTTCAGGTCCTTACCTCCAATACTACTCATGGGTGGAAATGAAATGGAAATTATATAGCTATAGAATCATAGAGTCAGAAATATACAGCATGGAAACAGACCCTTCGGTCCAACCTGTCCATGCTGACCAGATATCCCAACTCAATCTAGTCCCAACTGCTAGCACCCGGCCCATATCCCTCCAAACCCTTCCTATGCATATACCCATCCAGATGCCTTTTAAAATGTTGCAATTGTACCAGCCCCCACCACTTCCTCTGGCAGCTCATTCCATACACGTACCACCCTCTGCGTGAAAAGGTTGCCGCTTGGGTCTCTTTTATATCTTTCCCCTCTCATCCTAAACCTATGCCCTCTAGTTCTGGACTCCGACCCCCAGGGAAAAGACTTTGTCTATTTAAACCTATCCATGCCCCTCATGAATTTATAAAGCTCTATAAGGTCACCCCTCAGCCTCCGATGCTCCAAGGAAAACAGTCCCAGCCTGTTCAGCCTCTGGTAGCTCATTCCATACATGTACCATCGTTAGGTCTCTTTTTATATCTTTACCCTCTCACCCTGAACCTATGCCCTCTAGTGCTGGGCACCCCTATCCCAGGGAAAAGACTTTGTCTATTTATCTTATCCACACCCCTCATGATTTTATAAACCTAAGATTAGATTCAATTCCCTACACCCCTCAGCCTCCGTGCTCCAGGAAAAACAGCCCCAGCCTGTTCAGCCTCTCCCTACAGCTCAAACCCTCCAACCCTGGCAACATCCTTGTAAACCTTTTCTGAACCCTTTCAAGTTTCACAACATCTTTCCGATAGGAAGGAGACCAGAATTGCACGCAATATTCCAACAGTGTCCTAACCAACGTCCTGTACAGTCACAACATGATCTACTTCATGCTCCCCATAAAGTGGCATTTCCAATATCAATTAACTTTTCAACTTACATCACAGAATACTAGTTTAAGACCAAATGATTGGAATTGTATACTATTGTACACAGAGGATAGTGGCACAATTCACTTCCTCCGTTCCACACCTCAAATCAGAAGTCATAATCTCCCTCGCTTCTCACAATATGTTAAATCAGGAATCATCAACATGATTTAGCAAACTATCAAATTTTACAAGACAGGAAGGTACCATTCAGCTGATCATATCCTCGCTGACATTGAAAAACAAGTCATTGAGCCAGTCTCCCTCTCCAACCAAGTTAGTTTACGAGCATTTTAAACATGGAGCATTTCTGCCTGCAGCATGGTGTCAGAGAGAGAGAGAGAGAGAGAGAGAGAGAGAGAGAGAGAGAGAGAGAGAGAGAGAGAGAGAGAGAGAGAGAACCTGCACATGTACTGCCTTTGCTGTTTGAATTCATGTATCGCTGGGCATCGGAGTGCATCTGGCAAAATTAACAGTCAAATTCACAACTAATCTTGGAGGAACTGTTGGGTGAAGTTCACAGCACAGAATCAGATAAGTTAGTTGTTGTTTTAAGTCTGCCCAAGAGAAAAGCTGCAGGAGTGAGTATAGTGGATTCTTTATTATATGTTTTTGGAGATAAGTCTCTTGATTAAACTTCAAATATAAGCCATAGCTATTGAATTAACCTGGGGCAGTGTTTGCAGAGGAATAACACTGTTATTTTCTGGGTCTGTAGATTGTGAAGGAGCAAAAATGACCTTTGCAGTGATATGTACTACTTGTCAGATGTGGGAGTTTAAAGAGAATTTAAGGGTTACTGTGGATTTTAATCTGTCATAAATTAGATTAGATTAGCTTGCTTAGTGTGGAAACAGGCCCTTCGGCCCAACAAGTCCACACCGACCCACCGAAGCGCAACCCACCCATACCCACTCCCCTACATTTACCCCTTCATCTAACATTGCAGGCAATTTAGCATGGCCAATTCACCTAACCTGCACATCTTTGGACTGTGGGAGGAAACCGCTGTTGGGTGCAAATCTTATCAGATCGAGTGGATCGGTTGGAGAGACAGATAGAAGCGATGAGGAATTTGCAACAGCAACAGTATATGATGGATAGCAGTTATAGGAAGGTGGGGGGGGGTGGTGGGAAGAAAAAAAAAAAAAAGAGTCTCAGATACAGTCACATAGATGGGTTAACTCCAGGAAGGGTGACAGGTCAGCACCTAGGGCAGGAGCCTTTTGTGGATATACCCATTTGAAATAGATATGCTGTTTTGGAAAATGTAGGGGGTGATGGATTCTCAGGGAAACTTAGCACGAACAACCAATTTTCTGGTATTGAGACTGGCTCGAATGCTATGAGGGGTACGTCGGCTTCCAAGAGATCAATTGTGTTAGGGGATTCTGTAGTCAGGAGGTACAGACAGACGTTTCTGTGGCCAGCAGAGAAAAAGCAGAATGGTGTGTTGTTTCCCGGGTGCAAGGATCAAGGATGTCTCAGAGAGGGTGTAGAATGTCCTCACGGAGGAGAGGGGCCAGCAGGAGGTCATTGTCCACATTGGAACTGACATTGGAAGGGAAAAGGTTGAGACTCTGAAGGGAAATGAGAGAGAGTTAGGCAGGAATTTGAAAAGGAGGTCCTCAAGGGTAGCAATATCTGGATTACTCCCAGTGCTACGAGCTAGTGAGGGCAGGAATAGGAGGATAGAGTAGATGAATGCATGGCTGAGGAGCTGGTGTATGGAAGAAGGATTCACATTTTTGGATCATTGGAATCTCTTTTGGGGTAGAAGTGACCTGTACAAGGACAGATTGCACCTAAATTGGAAGGGGACGAACATATGGGTGGGTTGCGCTTCGGCGGGTCGGTGTGGACTTGTTGGGCAGGGAAATTTGCTAGAACTGCTTTGGAGGATTTAAACTAGAAAAGGAGAGAGGGTGGGACCCAGGGAGATAGTGAGGAAAGAGATTGACCTGAGATGGGTACAACAGAGAACAGAAGTGAGTCAAACAGTCAGGGACAAGGTAGGACTAATAAATTAAACTGCATTTATTCCAATGCAAGGGGCCTAACATGGAAGGCAGATGAATTCAGGGCATGGTTAGGAACATGGGACTGGGATATCATAGCAATGACAGAAACATGGCTCAGGGATGGGCAGGACTGGCAGCTTAATGTTCCAGAATACAAATGCGACAGGAAGGATAGAAAGGGAGGCAAGAGAGGAGGGGGAGTGGCATTTTTGATAAGGGATAGCATTACAGCTGTGCTGAGGGAGGATACTGCTGGAAATACATCCAGGGAAGTTATTTGAGTGGAATTGAGAAAAAAGGGATGATCACCTTATTGGGATTGTATTATAGACCCCCTAATCGTCAGAGGGAAATTGAGAAACAAACTTGTAAGGCGATCTCAGCTATCTGTAAGAATAATAGGGTGGTTATGGGAGGGGATTTTAACTTTCCGAACATCGACTGGGACTGCCATAGTGTTAAAAGTTTAGGGGGAGAGGAATTTCTTAAGTGTGTACAAGACAATTTTCTGATTCAGTATGTGGATGTACCTACTAGAGAAGGTGCAGAACTTGACCTACTCTTGGGAAATAAGGCAAGGCAGGTGACTGAGGTGTCAGTGGGGGAGCATTTTGGGGCCAGCAACCATAATTCTATTTGTTTTAAAATAGTGATGGAAAAGGATAGACCAGATCTAAACGTTGAAGTTCTAAATTGGAGAAAGGCCAATTTTGACAGTATTAAGCAAGAACTTTTGAAAGCCGATTGGAGGCAGATGTTCGCAGGTAAAGGGACAGCTGGAAAATGGGAAGCCTTCAGAAATGAGATAAGAATCCAGAGAAAGTATATCCCTGTTAGGGATAAAAGGGAAGACTGGTAGGTATAGGGAATGCTGGATGACTAAAGAAATTGAGAGCTTGGTTCAGAAAACCAAGGAAGCATATGTCAGGTATAGACAGGATAGATCAAGTGAATCCTTTGAAGAGTATTAAGAAAGTAGGAGTATACTTAAGGAAATCAGGAGGACAAAACGGGGACATGAGATAGCTTTGGCAAATAGATTTGGGGAGAACCCAAAGGAATTTTACAAATATATTAAGGACAAAAGGGTAACTCGGGAGAGAATAGGGCCCCTCAAAGATCAGCAAGGCAGCCTTTGTGTGGAGCCACAGAAAATGGGGGAGACACTGAATGAATACTTTGCATCAGGAGTTACTGTGGAAAAGGATATGGAAGATGCAGAGTGTAGGGAAATGGATGGTGACATCTTGCAAAATGCCCAGGTATACAGAGGAGGAAGTGCTGGATGTCTTGAAACGGTTAAAAAAAGGTGGATAAATCCCCAGGACCTGATCAGGTGTGCCAGAGAACTCTGTGGGAAGCTAGAAAAGGTGATTGCTGGGCCTCTTGTTGAGATATTTGTATCATTGATAGTCACAGGTGAGGTGCCGGAAGACTGGAGGTTGGCTAACATGACGCCACTGTTTAAGAATGGCGGTAAAGACAAGCCAGGAAAATATTGAGCCAAAGATCAGTGGGGGGCAAGTTGTTGGAGGGAATCCGGAGGGACAGGATATATATGTATTTGGAATGGCAAGGACTGATTCGGGATAGTCAACATGGCTTTGTGTGGGGGAAATCATGTCTCACCAACTTGGTTGAGTTTTTTGATGAAATAACAAAGATTGAGGAGGGCAGGGCAGTAGATGTGACCAAATGGACTTCAGTAAGGCGTTCGACAAGGTTCCCCATAGGAAACAGATTAGCAAGGTTAGATCTCATGGAATACAGGGAGAACTAGCCATTTGGATACAGAACTGGCTCAAAAGGTAGAAGACAGAGGGTGGTGGTGGTGGTGGAGGAGGGTTGTTTTTCAGACTGGAGGCCTGTGATCAGTGGAGTGCCACAAGGATCAGTGCTGGACCCTCTACTTTTTGTCATTTACATAAATGATTTGGATGCGAGCATAAGAGGTACAGTTAGTAAGTTTGCAGATGACACCCAAATTGGAGGTGTAGTGGACAGCGAAGAGGGCTACCTCAGATTACAACAGGATCTTGATCAGATGGGCCAATGGACTGAGAAGTGGCAGATGGAGTTTAATTCAGATAAATGTGAGGTGCTGCATTTTGGGAAAGCAAATCTTAGCAGGACTTCTACACTTAATGGGAAGGTCCTAGGGTGTGTTGCTGAACAAAAGATGCAGGTTCATAGCTCCTTGAAAGTGGAGTCACAGGTAGATAGGATAGTGAAGGCGGCGTTTGGTATGCTTTCCTTTCTTGGTCAGAGCATCTAGTACAGGAGTTGGGAGGTCAAGTTGTGGCTGTACAGGACATCGGTTAGGCCACTGTTGGTATATTGCGTGCAATTCTGGTCTCCTTCCTATCGGAAAGATGTTGTGAAACTTGAAAGGGTTCAGAAAAGGTTTACAAGGATGTTGCCAGGGTTGGAGGATTTGAGCTATAGGGAGAGGCTGAACAGGCTGGGGCTGTTTTCCCTGGAGCGTCGGAGGCTGAGGGTTGACCTTATAGAGGTTTACAACATTATGAGGGGCATGGATAGGGTAAATAGACAAAGTCTTTTCCCTGGGATCAGGGAGTCCATAACTGGAGGGCATAGGTTTAGCGTTAGGGGTGAAAAGATATAAAAGAGACCTAAGGGGCAACTTTTTCCACACAGCGGGTGGTACGTGTATGGAATGAGCTGCCAGAGGAAGTGGTGGAGGCTGGTACAATTGCAACATTTAAGAGGCATTTGGATGTGTATATGAATAGGAAGGGTTTGAAGGGATATGGGCCAGGTGCTGGTAGGTGCAACTAGATTCGGTTGGGACATCTGGTCGGCATGGACGAGTTTGACCGAAGGGTCTGTTTCCATGCTGTACATCTCGATGACTATGACTCTGTGCCCCTTGGTAATGGAGCCCCAAACTGACAGGCAAAGGAATTTCCTGCCTGCTCTACCTAGATGGTCCAATTTTACTTCAGTTGGACTAGACCTGCCTCAAGGTTCCTCTGTTTGAAAGAAAGCACCACCAGTCCATTCAACCTTCCCTCATAAGCAAAATTATCCAAGCCCCAGAGAAACTTGCTCACTGGTGGTCAGCATTGATACAAACAGGGTTTAAAATTATTTAGTCAAGAATTGATGAACAGTAATAATGAGACCTGAGCAAAAACAAAAAATGTAAAGCTGTTGACAAACAAAACATTAGGAGTAGCACTAATCCTTGGAGCTGGCTCATTTATATTACAGTACTATATTCTAAACATAAGGTACATAAAATATCAACTACAAAGATTCCCTTCACATGGGATAGAATAAAGAATCCATCAGGTGTTGCAGTTTCTGCAAAGGATAAACAATCCACTAGTTCATTTGGAATGGAAAAATTTAAATATTTAATAACTGGACAGATATTTTAAGCAGTGGAACAATTTGAAAACATAAAATTCCTGTCAGAATTGTATGTGGAATGGACGTGAAGGATCTCACATGGGTTGCAGATATTTTGTCATCTTGCCAACAAAGTTCAGTCAATAAGGCTGACAATCTCAACAAAAGACTTGGTGAGGGGAGTGGGGGAGGCAAAATCAGCTGTTTCTTAAAGGAGGAAATGTGGATAGAACTGAGTGCAGGCCCTAGTCAGTCATTCACTGACAATGCAATGAATCCCAGGCATTTTAAAAGAGACAGTTTTACAAGATACAAAGTGTGCTGAGAAAACATGCATGTGCTTCCTATCAAAGAAAACATTTAATCCAACACTGATTCATCTTTCCACATCACATACCTAAACAATACAACAATCCCACAATAATCAAAGATCTGACGCAAGGATATTTTGACAGCCTGAGGGAATTCTTTATAATTAAATTCAATAAGTTATCAAAGAAGTGTTCAAAGTGACTGCAAGGAGGCACATCACTGATTGCTTCAGATTCCGACTGCTTTCACAGGTTGAAGGAATTGCAGGCCGATGTCAGCCATATTGCACTTCACTCATTTACAGAAATCATGCGAAAAGCATAACCCTACAATTCTCTCCAGTCTTTCAGAGCCCTTCAGCTTTGCAGAAAACTTCATTGCAAATGGATTCCAGCAGGCAATGTTGCTGCAGGTTGCTTTTTCTTTTAGTCGTCAATTCTCTCCATACTTGGGCAATACAGCAATTAACCAAAGCAGCGAATCCCCAAATCACTGCCAGAGTTAATTATTCTGATTGTGCAAATGTGGGTCCAGATGGTGGAACGGATCCCAGCCAATGGAAAGTCTCCAAGTGAATAAACAAAATTGTGACGCTTTCTTTTCAAACTGCCTCTTCTAATCAGATTTCCCAGCAAGCTATCCACCTGTAGATTTTCTGAAAGTGAGGAAGCAGCAAATAAAAGATCCAAGTTTCATGAGACTCTCCAATTGTAACAAACTGTTAAACAGTGCTTTCTGGGAGGGAGTTAATTTGTTTGGTGGTTTGTGGGAAAGGTGCTCGATGAGAATTCACTGGGGAGCCAGGTGAAGGGTTCTTGCTGCAAAATCACAAACGTCAGACCTTGCTCTTGCACCAGTCATGATTCATATGTAAGGCGCTCCCCAATTTCAGCTTCTCCTCAATTAGTAACTACCCAGGTTGTTAATGCTAGAGGATTCAGCAATGGTGAAGCCATGCAATGTCATGGGGTGATAGTAAAATTCTCTCTCATGGCTCAACACTTGTGTGGTGCACTTTACTTGCCATTTGTCAGTCCAAAGCTGGATTTTGTCTGCTTTTGCTTCAATAGCCAAGGCATAGTTACAAGTGAACATCAGATAGCCCCATCTTTAACCTTACAATGGAGGCAAGAACATGAATGAAGCAGCTAAAAAAGGTAGATGGACCTCAGTCACCATCCTAAAGAACTCCTGCAGAGATGTCCTGAGGTGAAAGTGGCTCATCGCCAACAACCATCTTGTTTTGCTAGATATTACAAGGCAACTTCAGATTTGATGCTAAGTAGAAATTACTTGTAATGAAACAATGAATCCAAAAGGAGAGAGCGACTGTAGGTGAAATAGTTTCTTTAAATCTGGTGAGATATTAAAATTAAGAGTAACAATATCCTTGTGCCTAAATGGAGCACAATAACAGTTTGTGCTGAGGGGAAAATTTAAAGGGTTCGGCTGACTCGGGGCGGAAAGGATATCCCTCCTGATGCTGGAATCAAAAGACAGTATGAAAAGGGACTAAAGAAGAAAAAGGGTCTGTTTCCATGCTGTACATCTCTACAAATCTATGAATCTATGAATCTTCTTCACTCGGGATAACAGATCCTTCAGCGAAAATTGAAAGAACACTTTACATTCAGACAACGAGCAAATCAACTGCTATGACATTGGTCTGTGGAGCACAAAACATCTTCAAAGGTCTACACAGCTCCTCAAGCTTGCTTCTACCACTCAATATGATCACAGCATATCTTGGTATCAACTGCCCTGCTCCTTCCATTCCCCAAATCCTTTAACCAGGCCCTCGTCCAAGAAATGGAACATACGTCCACCTTCGATTGTCCCTAAGTACAGGCATGCAATGATTCACAACACTTAGCAAAGAAATGCCTTCTCATACATGCCCAGTACTGGCACTTCCTTATTTGGAAACTATTTTCCCAGTTCTAGATTGCTGTACAAGGGGTAACATGCCTCAGCATTCATCTCAAGGTGACTTCAGAATTTTATGTTGCAAAAGGTTCACCCTGAAACCTTCTAAATCTTGTTAGGTAAAAGGTCAAACTACTTAACCTTTTAACCCTTTCATCTTAAATCAGTCTATTTAATTTCCTGAACTGTTTATGTCTCCTTAGAGACAAATTGCAAGCAATAAACTCGATCAAGTCTCATCAACACCCCATATTATTGTAGTGAGGCATTTTCAGTCTCAAGCCAGCTCCAGTACTCTCGATCATAGCTGATTATTAACCACAATGCCATATCCCCCACATTAACCCCATCCTCGTACGTTTTCTGTGATTAGAAATCCATGGTTTTCCGCCTTGAACTTCATGACTGGAGTTCGACAAACCTCGAGCGAAGAACTCCAAAGATCTGAAAAACCTGAGAGAAGGCGTTCTTCCTCTTTAGTCCCTTTTAAGTGAGACTGTCTCCTGATTCTAAAGTCAGGAGGAATACCCTTTCCACCTCTAGTCTGCCTATCCCTTGAAAATTTGCACATGTTTTTCAGAGGTTACCTCAGTATTCTAAACTCCACAGAATGCAGCCCCAGTCTCCTCACTGTATCAAGAACCAAAATTTCTTTTGATGCCAAAACATTACAATTTAAAGGAGGAACTGGATATAACTTGAGGTTGATGGGATCCAAGAATGTGGGGAAGTAGTGGGACCAGGCTTTGGATGATCAGCAAATTATAATGAATGGTGGAGCTAGCTCGAAGGGCCAAATGGCCTACTCCTGCTCTTATTTTCTACGGTACCCTATGATAACTGTGTGGCAAGGAGACCAGAACAGTACACAATACTCCAAATGTGCGATCACCAGTGCACTATACAACTCAAGAAATCTTTGGTCCCATTCCACAAATCCTCTTGCATCAAGACTAACCTACTTTTGCATTCCTAACTGACTGACGCACTGAAATCCTATAGACCTTGGTCAGCAACAGGAAAGATGCCTCGTTTTTCCCACTCCTTCAGCCAGGAAAATTCAGCAGAGTCGCAACTCTATCCAATCAACAGCTGATCCTCCATCTGTGAGGGTCATCTTAACCCCAGGCCAATACTTGGGAGTTAAGTCACCATGCCCAAAAAGGAGAATGTATGATTTACATTAACTGTTAAGAGTGTACTAAAACTCAGTGACTAATAACTAGTACAGAACGCCATGCTTTCATGAACATCAACATTTCCCCCTGACATACATGATAAAACTGCTCATCTGAAATAAACAAGATTTCATTATCTCAAGGGACATATTCAAAATCCTAATGATCCATCTAGTCAATCACATTGCTACAAGGTCTGTGCAAGGTTTCTACCTTAACAAGATCCTGAAAAGTCTACTTTCCCTGGACTCTGCCCCCAATTAACTGGAGAGTTTGAATATTGCTTCCACAAGAGCCATATCACTCAAGCTTCTTGTTTGTTGCCACCAGGGTGACAAACGCAAGAATATCACATTTCAAAACATCAAATTAATACTACAGGTGAAAAGGGTGGTCAGGAGTTGACTTGCCAACCAATCAGCCTGCAGTGGGAATAGTTGCAATCAGATGAAATTTGGTCTTCTCCATTTGCCCTGTTCAGTGTAAGATGAATAGCCTGAGCAATATTGCTCTCAGCAGCAATGCAAAGCTTCACTGCATTACAGAGGTGTTTAATCATAATGCTTCATGCAGTAAAACCTTACCAGTATGTAGCTGAATCTTCCCAATGACTCCCTCCACCAAGCCAAGGCAAATAGGGTTCCAGGCCAGAAGCAAGTCAGTAGCTGTTGAAAAATGATAGGAATCATTACTTTTTCCATGATGTGCATGACGATAAAAACACACACTACAAGAAAATGGACACAGTGATCCAAGTGAATGAAAACTCCATCATGTCAAATGCCATGGCAGTGAAGGAAACAAGCTCTGAATTACACTGTCACAGAGACCATAGCCAATGTAAATGGCAGTTGATATATTATCGTACCATAAGGAACTTCTTTCTGAAAGCCAACAGCAGTCATTTTTCAATAAGGCCTTCAAGCAATGGTTACACAACAAATCAATAATAAGAAGCATTACTACTACTTTAGAGAATAAATCAAAGTCAGCATAGTAATAGGGTTGAGGACTTACAATCTTTCACACTAATGGGGTCTGTGTGTCAAGTTGGGGGGGGACTGACTTTCTAAAATAAAAATGTGGCCATAAGGTCACGTAATCTATTGGAAAAATGCCAGTGAACCCAACCACCAGTAACCAGTCAGTATAATTTTAAGAGCAAGCAGCTTTGGCTTAACTATGTATTTAGTTTTCAGTAATCTTGAAGGAGTAAACAAATAAGATTTGTCTTTCACAATAAGGCTTTCCTTGCATGTTGGTGAATTCAGAGAGATCCTCACACAGTGCACATGATGATGTGTGTGGGGCTGAGCAACAGGAACAGAAAAAGTTTGGGTACTATTTACCCTACATCAGTGACAATCACTTATATTCTCATGTTTCCAAATTGTTAGCCATGTATTGGTGGAGGAAGAAACAAAGATCACAAAGCCAAATTTACATTTTTCGATTGGCTATTTGAAAGCATATATGAGAACAGCAGTCAGAAAAAGAACATTAAATTGGTTGGCCCAGATTGTCTTTCTGAGAAGTTCTCAGTTCAGATTGCTTCAGGATTTCAGAGAAAATCCCTTGTGTAAATTATCCTGTGGAGACAAGCAAGCTGACAGCGGGAGAATTAACCAACTGTCCTTCCACAAGCTCCAAGGACACTTCCAAATTACAGGATGTTATAGTGGCCCGTAGCACAGTACTCATTTCTGCAGTCCTTGAGGCATGACAATTGCTGTCTGACTTTTCAAGGAAAAATTATGAAGCAGACAACACAAAACACATTCATTTCCTTGAACCATTTGAACTCAAATACTAGTGCGTTCCAGGCAACAGAATGGATTCAATATTTAACCACAACAAATGCAGTGGTGACATATTCACCAGCAGCATTATTTTCCTAGTGGGGTTGTGGTCATCCTTAACTAAGTTTCAACAGCAATGCTTCTAAACTTAGCTGCCAAATTAACATTGACTATACACTACATCCTGGTTATCCACACCCTATAGGGGCACAAGCATTTATTTCAATGCAACAGGCCAAACAGGAACACAGATGAGCTCAGGGCATGGTTAGGGACTGAGATATCATAATTACAGAAATGCGGCTCAGGGATGCACAGGACTGGCAGCTTGATCTTCCTGTAGCATTTGTATCCTGGAACGACAGGAAGAACAGAAAGGGAGGCAGGAGGGGAGGGGGAGTGGTGTTTTTGATGAGGGATAGCATTAGAGCTGAAAATATGTTGCTGGAAAAGCGCAGCAGGTCAGGCAACATCCAAGGAGCAGGAGAATTGACGTTTCGGGCATGAGCCCTTCTTTGGGAATTCCTGAAGGGCTCATGCCCGAAACGTCAATTCTGCTGCTCCTTTGATGCTGCCTGACCTGCTGCACTTTTCCAGCAACACATTTTCAGCTGATCTCCAGCATCTGCAGTCCTCACTTTCTCCTCGAGGGATAGCATTAGGCTGTACTGAGGGAGGATATTCCCTGAAATACATCCACAGACGTTATTTGGGTTGAACTAAGAAATAAGAAAGGGATGATCACCTTATTGAGATTGTATTATAGACCCCCTAATAGTCAGAGGGAAATTGAGAAAGATTTGTCAGGAGATCTCAGCTATCTGTAAGAATAATAGGGTGGTTATGGTAGAGAATTTTAACTTTTCAAACATAGACTGGGACAGCCATAGTGTCAAGGGTTTAGAGGGAGAGGAATTCGTTCAGCGTGTACAAGAAAGTTTTCGGATTCAATATGTGGATGGTCCGACTAGACAAGGTGCAAAATTTGACCTACTCTTGGGAAATAAGGCAGGGCAGGTGACTGAAGTGTCAGTGGGAGAGAATTTTGGGGCCAGCAACCATAATTCTATTAGTATTAACATAGTGATGGAAAAGGATAGAGCAGATCTAAAAGTTGAAGCTCTCAGATGGAGAAAGGGCAATTTTGACGGTATTAGGCAAGAACTTTCAAAAGCTGATTTGGGGCAGATGTTCACAGGTAAGGAGAAGGCTGGAAAATGGGAAGCCTTCAGAGATGAGTTGACGAGAGTCCAGAGACAGTATATTCCTGTTAGGGTGAAAAGGAAAAGGCTGGAATGTGTAGGGAATGCTGGATGACTACAGAAATTGAGAGTTTGGTTAAGAAAAAGGAGGAAGCATATGTCAGGCATAGACAAGATAGATCGAGTGAAGCCTTAGAATAGTACTAAGGCACTAAGAGTATACTTAAGAGGGAAATCAGGAGAGCAAACAGAGGACATGAGATAGCTTTGGCAAATAGATTTAAGGAGAATCCAAAGAATTTTTACAAATACATTAAGGACAAAAGGGTGACCAGGGAGAGAATAGGACCGCAGAAAACATCATGAGAGCTGCCTTTGTGTGGAGTCACAGGAGATGGGGGAGATACTAAACGAGTATTTACAGTGGAAAAAGATATGGATATACAATGTAGGGAAATAAAATGCTGAAATCTTGAAACATGTCTATATTAGAGAGGAGGAAGTGCTGGATGTCTTGAAATGGGTAAAGATGGATAAATCCCCAGGACCTGATCAGGTGTACCCTAGAACTGTGGAAAGCTAGGGAAGTGATTCCTGGGCCTCTTGCTGAGGTATTTGTATCCTCAATAGTCACAGGTGAGATGCCGGAAGACTGGAGGTTGGCTAACGTGGTGCCACTGTTTAAGAAAGGTGGTAAGACCAAGCCAGGGAACTAAAAACCAGTGAACCGGACGCCGATGGTAGCTAAGTTGCTGGAGGGAATCCTGAGGGACAGGATGTACATGTATTTGGAAAGGCAAGGACCGATTAGAAACAGTCAACATGGCTTCGGGCGTGGGAAATCATGCCTCTCAAGTTTGATTGAGTTTTTTTAAAGAAGTAACAGAGGATTGATGAGGGCAGAGTGGTAAATGTGATCTATACATCTTACTTCAGTCAGGCATTCAACAAGGTTCCTCATGGGAGACTGGTTGGCAAGGAATACAGGGAGAATTAGCCATTTAGATATAGAACTGGCTCAAAAGGTAGAAGACAACTGTTTTTCAGACTGGAGGCCTGTGATCAGTGGAGTGCCATAAGGATCAGTGCTGGGTCCACTACTTTTCATTTATATAAATTATTTGGATGTGAGCACAAAAGAGGTTATCATTAGTAAGTTTGCAGATAATACCAAAACTGGAGGCATAGTGAACAGTGAAGATGATTACCTCAGACTACAACGAGATCTTGATCACATGGGCCAATGGGCTGAGTGGCAGATGGAGTTTAGATAAATGAGAGGTGCTGCATTTTGGGAAAGCAAATCTTAGCAGGACTTCTACACTTAATGCTAAGGTCCTAGGGAGTGTTGCTGAACAAAGACCTTGGAGTGCAAGTTCACAGTTCCTTGAAAAGAGAATTGCAGGTAGATAGGACAGTAAAGGCAGCATTTGGTATGCTTTCCTTTATTGGTCAGAGTATTGAGTACAGGAGTTGGGAGGTCATATTGCAGCTGTACAGGACATCAGTTAGGCCACTGTTGGAATATTGTATGCAATTCTGGTCTCCTTATCAGAAAGATGTTGTTAAACTTGATAGGGCTCAGAAATGATTTACAAGGATGTTGCCAGGGTTGGAGGATTTGAGCTATGGTGAGGGGCTGAACAGGCTGGGGCTGTTTTTCCTGGAGCATGGAGGCTGAGGGGTGTAGGGAATTGAATCTAATCTTAGAGGTTTATCTTGAGGAGCATGGATAAGATAAATAGACAAAGTCTTTTCCCTGGGGTAGGGGTGCCCAGAACTAGAGGGCATAGGTTCAGGGTGAGCGGGTAAAGATATAACAGAGACCTAATGATGGTACATATATGGAATGAGCTGCCAGAGGAAATGGTGGAGGCTGGTACAATTGCAACATTTAAGAGGATCTGGATGGGTATATGAATAGGAAGGGTTTTGAGGAATATGGGCCGGGCGCTGGCTTGTGGGACTAGATTGGGTTGGGATATAGGGTCAGCAAAGACGAGTTGGACCGAAGGGTCTGTTTCCATGCTGACTCTTTGACCTTCTGCTATCAATGCTTTGTTATCTGCAATGTTAATAAATAGCATCTTTCATGGAGGAAAATACAGAGGGGAACTCAGGATTGAGCAGTGCCGCAATAATTTAATAGTTTGGTTCTACTTGTGACAGGCTGGGCAATATAGAGTAGGTGCCAGAGCATGACCTTGCAAGTGGTGGAGTTTCCAATATCTGGTCCCTTCTCCGTCCAAATGGTGGCAATTGTGATTTGGAAGGTGCTGTGACAGGAGATTTGGTGAATATCTGCCATGTAGATGGCACACAATGCTGTTAGAGTGAAGTGGTGAAGTTGGTGAGGCTGCTTCATCCTACATGGTGTTCATTTTGATGGTAATGGCGCTGCACACATCTCAAAGTGACCACAATCCCCCACCATTAGTGATTGTATCTTGTACCAAGTGGATAGGCTCTGGGGAGTCAGGAGGCAAGTTAGTCATGACAAAATACCAAACTTCAGAGCTGCTTTTGTAGTCTCAGCATTTATATGGTGAATCCAGATCAGTCTCTGATCAATTGTAATCTCCAGGATGTTGATCATAAGGGATTTGCTGGTCGAAATGCCACTGACTGTCAAAGGGAAACAGCCAGATTTTCTCCTTTAGTCGATGGTCGCTTATTGACACTTCAGCCCAAACTTGGGCATTATCTTGGTACTTGTGGATTCAGACTGCTCAGTATCTGGAGGTATCAGAAATGGCAGTGAACACTGTGCAATTATTAGCAAACATACCCACCGTCAAACTTGATGGAGGGAGGGTCGTTGAAGCAGCAGCTGAGGACAGCAAAGTAACCCAATATATATTTCAAGTTAACAGCTTTTTTCAGAAAGTCATTGCTCGTAAATTAAAGTTGCGGCATTCCTACTTTCTAGGAATTCAATCTCAATAGAATGGCAACAACACTTTGCTGACAAGTGTGAAACTCAAGTGTCCATTGCTCAAAAATCTTGGCTTACTGTGTTCAAGGTGCTGAATTGTTTCGCGTTTCATCTGAGAACCTTAAGATTTGAACAATAAACTTTACTGTGACATTCGATGGCAGTCTTACGGGCTGCTGGGAGACCTACTGGAGCTAACGGATTATGCCTCAAGGAGAAAAGATAACCTTGAAGGTGAAATGGAGACAAGTGAACAATGAGCTGTTTCATCCATTTATATATTTTACTATCCTTCAATCTAATGAAGCTCAATAATCACTAAATTGAATAATTTCTGCTTGCATTAAAACTGGTCTGTAATGTATTAATCACATCTCAACAATTGCTCTTCTAATCCACATTATAAGATGTAAAATGTTGCACACTAGATTAGACTAGCAAATAGATGTGAAAAAGGTAACATTTATCTGGTGCCTTACATTAGCTTGTTGTCCAGCAGCATTTCACAGAAAACAATGCACTTCCTGCGCGGGCACATACTCCACACAAAGCAACATGAAACAGCCAAGGCACAAAAGAAACAGCCCAGCAATTCAGATTGGCACTCAGTTACAACAGACATGGATATTCATAGACAGCTACGGATGCTTGTTGGCAAAGCATTTGAATCGGGATGAAATTCCAGATAAAAATAAAAAACTATACGCTAGCATAAAGACCAGAGGAGAAAACAGACCCAAGGAGGTGTGTGTCTGTGTCTGTCGGTTGTTCACAAACTACAAGCAAGGATCACCTGCCCAACCTTCTGCATTACTTCCCAACGAATGCAAACAGTAGTTTACATTTTCCCAATAACCTCTGGAGTTGGTGATATGTGCACCCATTGTCAACATTCGTTCCTGATCTGGTATGGATTTCTCCTTTTCTCACTAAACTTGAGTTCTCCATGTCTGCTCTCATTTCCCCTAAAACCTGTTGAAATTTCCAAACCACAAAAACGAACAAGATTGAATATTTAAAAACAAAACAATGATCTGTGGTATTGCACATTATTTCAGTGAATATCTTGAACCCAAACATGCTGGTGGCAATCCCTTCCCCTTCAAATCATGTTTGTTCCCGTTCAGGAGCACGTTGCTGCTGTCACATACTTTATTCTTTCACTAACTTATACTCCCCCCTACCCCTCTCCCCACCAACTGCAGCTTTACAAATCACTTTGTTCATTCCCTGATGTGCACTTTCTGGGTTTTTGCTTGTATACCCCTTCTGCTCATTCCCTCTCTTGCCCATTTTCTTCATCCTCACTTGAATCTTGACCAGTGTTCCGTTCCTTTACCTCACGTCATTGGTCATTTGTTTTTCCCCTTCCCTTAGCTTTTAGCCTTGTAATCAGACGAGTTCGCATACTGCATTTGGGAAGGCATGTCCTCTTAGGACATATTTCACGAGACATGCAAATATTTGTAAAATGAAGAACTAGTGAGACATTAGAGAAAAAGAGTTAATTTGCTCTGCTGACCTGCAAGAAATTGAATGCCCCAGGGACAGAGTGGGATCTCTCCGTTCTGCAGGTAGAATACAAGTGACTTTACATTGGCTGTGAATGGCAAGGGATGACATTCGCATCATCACCACCTATTCAGAATCAATTACAAAATTGCAGCTAAAATTCAGGCTGCACCCTATAGTTAGGGAAAAAACTACTTGCAACTGATTTGACCATTAATGGATGATTAACATTACATAGTTTCTGGAGATGATCAGGTTACTGCATAATATCTCGAGTGGCATGTGACTGAGGGTTGTCTTGTCAGCATTACTGGCTGTGATGTAAAGATTTTGGATAAAGGAAGGACTGTTTTCTTTGTTCAGACCTCTCGACAGGCTTCGCAAGTGTGGCGGAAAGTGTTAAGAGTTTCCCGAAAGTTTGCGCTGTACTTGCTTAATAAAATTTGGTTGTTCACAGAAGCCGGTGCATTGCAGTTGCATTAAGCGTGTAAGAATCTCAAGAAAAAGAACTTAAGACGAGAAAGCCTTAAGGCGGCCTGTCAAACACTGGCCAAGAGGAGCTGCAAGACTGACCTCTGCCTTTGAGGGACATGCACAGCAACAAGTATTGCCTCCCTCACCCATCCTGCTATAGTGTGCTTAGCCAGTGGTAGGGTTAATTGTAGGTCTGTTACGGTTTCTCATTACTGGCTGCTGCTACCTTGTCAAACCTGTAAGAACTGTCCAGTCTAAGGGTGTTAATTGGATTGTGACCACTAGCATTCACCTGATGCGTGATAGGTGTTAGCCGCTGGTATTTTGTGTGCCAACATCTTCACCGAGTTGTGCAAAGTGGCTCAAAACAACAACCTGAAAATGAATCTGTCAAATTAAGTTGAGGCTAATTGGACCTGAGGTTAGGAGCTCAGAGTGAGCAAACAAATGTCTACAGGAGGGCTGTTGTCGGCTGCAGAGGGACTTAGATATGATGCAGAGCTGGGCTGAGGAGTGGCAGATGGAGTTCAACCCTGCCAAGTGTGAGGTTGTCCATTTTGGAAGAACAAATAAGAATGCGGAATACAGGGTTAAATGGTAGGGTTCTTAGTCAGGTGGAGGAACAGAGGGATCTTGGGGTCTATGTACACAGATCTTTGAAGGTTGCCACTCAGGTGGATAGAGTTTGTAAGAAGGCCTATGGAATATTATCGTTCATTAGCAGAGGGATTGAATTCAAGAGTCGTGAAGTGATGTCGCAGCTGTACAGGACTTTGGTTAGGCCACAATTGGAGTACTGTGTGCAGTTCTGGTCGCCTCACTTTAGGAAAGATGTGGATGCTTTGGAGAGGGTGCAGAGAAGATTTACCAGGATGTTGCCTGGAATGGAGAGTAGGTCGTACGAGGATAGGTTGAGAGTTCTCGGCCTTTTCTCGTTGGAACGGCGAAGGATGAGGGGTGACTTGATAGAGGTTTATAAGATGATCAGAGGAATAGATAGAGGAGACAGTCAGAAACTTTTTCCCCGGGTACAACAGTGTGTTACAAGGGGACATAAATTTAAGGTGAAGGGTGGAAGGTATAGGGGAGATGTCAAGGGTGGGTTCTTTACCCAGAGAGTGGTGGGGGCATGGAATGCGCTGCCCGTGGGAGTGGTAGAGTCAGAATCATTGGCGACCTTTAAGCGGCATTTGGATAGGTACATGGATGGGTGCTTAATCTAGGATAGAAGTTCGGCACAACATCGTGGGCCGAAGGGCCTGTTCTGTGCTGTATTGTTCTATGTTCTATGTTCTATGTTCTAATTCGATATAGACCATGTTCAGCAAACCCCATTCACCTTAGATGAAACAAGTCTGAAGCTTGGAGTTGTAACCCTGCCTGGGCTGGTAGGCTTTTACAGGGTAGGTAGCCTTTGGCTGAACAGATTACAATGATGGTTTCATGGACCCTGGCTGAATAGCATTCTTCTTGGTAGCACCACCAAGGAGATGACAGTACAAGACTAACTTAATCTGTTGGGGGTGGGGGGGGGGGGGGGGAAAAAGAGTTCCATCTGCTCTGAAGTCCAGAGACACCAGACAAAACCATTTTTAGTGTACTACTTCAGAATATCTTTCTAGGTGCTAAAACTATTTAGACTTGTACTGCATTGATACTGCACTGTTACTGACAATGTGAATGCAATTCATTCACTGAAATTTAAAATTTGAGACAGTTCGCCATGTATCACTAACAACTATGCAGTATAAACATGTCTTCTTCAAACTTAGCATTGCTCCATTCTGTTGCTACATATGTTGAGTCTACTTCCCGATGATTATTGGTAAGCTTGGTGAATGTTTCAGCTTATTTTGAGGTAAAGACTTGTAAACACCTTTGGGGGGAGTGATCTGGATATTTCCTTTTCATCGAATCCCTACAGTGTAGAAGTGGGCCATTTGGCCCATCGAGTCCACAGTGACCCTTCAAAGAACATCCCACCCAGACCACCTTATCCTGCATTCCCCATGGTTAATCCACCTAACCTGCATGAGTTTGGACTGTAGGAGGAAACAGGAGCACCCAGAGGAAACCCACACAGACATGGGAAGAATGTGCAAACTCCACACAGGCAGTCACCTGAAGCTGAGTTGAAGATGGATCCCTATGCTGTGAGGCAGCAGTGCTAACCACTGAGCCGCTGTGCTGCTCTTTCTCCTCCACAGGATCTAGGCAAATACCATTTGCTGCCAGTGTATGACTTATTGGGTCTCTAATTTCTGCAGTGCAAGGGACCAGACAATTCACAACAGTTGCGACTCACCAGCAAGTCAAAGTTGCAGACTACTGCTCTAATTGTTCCTTGCTTTTATTTTTAATATAGACAGTTTACATCGACTTTTACAGCTCTGGAAATCCACTTTCAGCTACACACATCTGGGACTCTTTCACATGGAGCCTTCAAAATGGCTCCTCCCAAGCTGACAGTGCTAGTGGTCAGATGACTGTCATATCATACAACTGCAAATACATTCCTCCAAACAGAAATCAAAACAACTCAATTTAATAACAATAGCACACACAGGCACTTTGCATAAATTTTATCAGACGAGCATCAATTTAACATGTTTGCATAAAATTGCATCTCTTATATCTGACCCAACCAAGATACGGCTGTATAGTAGAGTAAGGAAATGGCATGAGAGAACACCCTATTTGGAATGTGTTGACTGAACACTTGCTAAAGTATTGTGAATGATTTCCACAAAATACTGATTAAAGGAAATCCAATACGATCAGGATACTGTCAGCATCCAGGAGCTCTTCCATTGCTCTACAAGTTCTGCCAACAGCATGTTTAACATTTTGTCACGGTTTCATGACAGGATCTACAACTCAACATGACTATGGCCTGTCAGGAATTTTACTGCTCAAACCAACACAGGACCACTCCAAATAATTCATTTGAGGGCAAAAAAAATTAAAACCACGTGGCCAATTTTGGCAAAACATGTCAGAACGACATTGATGACCATGAGGAAAGCTGTGGCTGAGATTTTTCCCCATAAGCCTGACCAAATGCCAGAGGCGGCGGCGGGGGGGGGGGGGGGGGGGGGGGGGGGGGGGGGGAGAGGAGAGAAAGAGGAGGGGGAGGAGGGGGGGAGAAGGGCAGAAGGCTGGGGATAGGATTGCAAGACAAGAAACCTTTCAGTTTGAAAAAGAAATTAAAAAGGAGGAGATTACATTTATGTACAAGCTAACGCCATTCGAAAAATGTTTGATCCCTATACCGTGGAGTCCGGTTAACAGTTAGTTATTTTACAATAGAATGATATTTAAGATAAGATGGATATATCCCCTAGAGGTTGGGGAGGGTAAAGAGAAAATTTTCCTCAATGCAAATCACTTGGCTCTCATACCATTGGCACTACACAGTAACTGTTCAGCTCAAAAGGAATCCCTTTCAGGCATACAATTTCTGTTCTGTAGTGTAGAAAAAATGTTGTAAGTCATGTTGTGGCTCTACAGGACATGAGTTAGGCCACTGTTGGAATGTTGTGTGCAATTCTGGTCTCCTTCCTACCAGAAGGATGTTGTGGAACTTGAAAGGATGTTGTCAGGGTTGGAGGGTTTGAGCTATAGGGAGAGGCTGAACAGGCTGGGGCTGTTTTCCCTGGAGCGTCAGAGGCAGAGGGGTGACTTTATAGAGGTTTATAAATTCATGAGGGGCATGGATAGGATAAATAGACACCACCCTGGGGTGGTGAGTGTCCAGAACTAGAAGGCATAGATAGGGTAAGAGGGAAAATAAATATAAAAAGAGACCAAAGGGGCAACATATTTTACACAGAGGGTAGTACATGATTGGAAGTGGAGAATGCTGGTATAATTACAACATTTAAAAGGCATCTGGACGGGTTTATAAATATGAAGGGTTTGGAGGGATACAGGCCGGGTGTTGGCAGGTGGGACTAAATTGTGTTGGGATATCTGGTCGGCATGGACAAGTTGACCCAAGGGTCTGTTTCCATGCTGTATATCTTGACTCTATACTGCAGTAATAGCGAACAAATTAACCATGTGTTACTAATAATGGAAAACCATGTACACTATTTTTTAGCGCGAGAACATACATTTGACAAATTGAACAATAGAAAGCTACAAACTACACCAATGAGGCAACTACCTGGGTCTGTATTCTCTTCATTAAGAAAATGAATTGATGGCAGATTACATGTGTTAAGTCTCTATTATGAAAAAGGTAATAATTGTATCAACGTTATGGGACATAGAAGAAAGGACCTCACCAGCAAGATTACAAGACCACAGCTAAACAAAACGTGAACTTATCCATGTGCAGGTCTGCAGATTAAATCAATATGCTGCCATTGGTTAGCAATATCAATTGCAATGTTTAGTTTTGACAAGCAAAATTTCTGAACATCAAGTTAGTAGAAATTCATAGCATGCAACCTATTAACGCGAGTCATTCCAAATTCAAGTAAAACTACAAATAAGTGTTACAGCTGCACTATTTTACAGTATCTGGATCGATATTATGGCCCCATAGACTATTGACTGATCTTTATTCAAACCACTTAATCATATTCTTTTAGAGCAGTATAATTTACCATATAGTAACCCAATGTGAAATATTTCGATATCAAAATTGACAAGAGCAGATAAAACTGGCATCTGTGTCCCAAAATGGAAGATTGAACCAGGCAAGTAGTTGCAGATTATTAACACAAACATAGAAGCTGCTGGAAAAGCTCAGCAGGTCTGGCAGAATCTGTGAAGTGCAAGCAGAGCTAACATTTCAGGTTCAGTGACCCTTCCTCAGAACTCAGCATATCATTGCCAATCTTCAACCTCAACTTTATAATGAGAGGTGCTGCTAGGATTGTTAGAGATTGCTGCATTACCCACACAAAAAAGTTACCAATGTCCTCACTTTCTTGATATTTGTGTTCCTAACACAACAGGAGGAGAGTCAGAGGTTCAACACTTCCTCTGCAGCCACTAAACTTAAGGAATGGATTCTTTACTAAAAACTATTACAGGCAGAGGGTTGTGGAGAGGGGGACTAGAAATGGTGGGAAGAATGGACAAGGTTTTATGTCACTCATGCAATCGGTTATGATTTCAGTAAAGTCAAGAAACATTTTAACTCTTAAGTATCCAAAAACCCAGGTGTTAACTCGAAGAATGGGTTCACTGTTTAAAACAAACGTTTACCGCAATAAAGGTAAGGTACATGAACATTAATAACCATATTCTCAGTTACTTTGACTGAATTTCTATATAATGGAGTAATTTGAATTTCCTCTTGCACTTAAATGTAACTTACACTTCCAATTACTCAGATACCTCAAATTGGAACATTAAGCATTGTCCAAATATTGCTTTGAAGAACTAAGGTTGATATTTCTTAGGTCTTCCACTTTCTATTCCATGGTTGTCATCTTACTCTTCAAGACAAGTCATAGTGTTATAGGATGTACAGCACGGTCCAACTCGTCCATGCCGACCAGATACCTAATGTGGTTCCATTTGCCAGCACTTGACCCAGATCCCTCTGAACCTTGCTATTCATTTACAGTTCTGAAGCATCATAAGATTCAAAATGTTAACTGTTTCTTGCTCCACAGATACTGCCAGACCTGCTGTGTTTCTCCAGCACTATTTCAGCTGCTGCTTGTGTTATCAACCTTGGATCAGGAATCTCCTAATCCAACAACTCTTTATAGTCTTGCAAACAGGAAGCCTCTGTTAGCTTGGGCTTGCCAGAGGTTTTTGAAACCCTTGCTCAGAATTTCAAACCTTGTCAAATTCTTAAACTGGACGTTCCCTGCACCCAGCCTATTCCAAACAGAAAGTCACTTGAAAACCACCATCCCCAGAAGGGTTTGAGGAAGGGTCCCAGACCTGAAATGTTAACTGATTTTTTCTCCACAGAAGCTTTTCCAGCAACTTCTGGTTTTGCTCCCCACTGTTATACTCTAATGGATTTCAAGTCTCACTTAATCATCAACAATCGATCTGGCTGAGACGGTTTCAGATTCAAATTCACTCTCACTATATACCCTACAGTTACAAGTCAGGTGCCTTTAAACCAGTCATTACTTTGAAAAGGACCCTTCGAAACACAAATAGAATCCTTGCATTGTAGGAGGCAGCCATTTGGCCCATCAAGCGCACACCTACCCTCCTAAGAGAATCCCACCCAGACCCAACCCGCCCACCTTGTCCCTGTAAACCTACATTTCCCACAGCTAACCCACCTAGGTTGCACGTCCCTGGACACAACAAACAATTTAGCCTGGCCAATCCACCTAAGCTATATTATCTTTGAATGTGGGAGGAAACCAGAGTGCCCAGAGGAAACCCAGACAGACACAAAGAGAATGCACAGTCACCAGAGGGTAGAATCAAACTCGGGTCCCTGGCACTGAGGCAGCAGTGCTAACCACTGAGCCACCTAACTTTAGCGAATTACTACATCCCAACTCTCAAAAACCATCTTTATGGCTGAGATAATTAACAAGCTGAACTGAATGTTTTACTTGTAATGAGAACCAAAAAGACAAATTAGCCCTGTAATATTCTTCAAACAAAGGTTTAACCTCCTTCCAATACAGAACAGGATTTACACAGACATGGTTTACTGCTCCTGCAAATCTCCCCAGTGACAGTGGCAATATTGGAGAAAGATGAATTTCAGAGCCAAGGGTATTGCTACAAGAATAAGCACATATTGATTAAATAAATCAGCTAGTTAATGATATTGAGCTAAAAGGGTCATTGAAATTAAAACATGCACTTTTATAAGGCAGCACTGGGAGGGGTTGCTGGTGAAGTCTTGCAGTGACATGGTAATAACATCTGTTCAGCAAAGCTATTAAGGGACAGGAGCCAAAAGGAAGGCTCATGTAAAGTTCGACCACCAATCAGCCATGATTGCAATGAATGGTGGATTAGCCTCAAGGGGTTAAAGGCCTCCTCCTGTTACTATGTTCCTAAAATCTGCACATCCAAGTTTCAACTTCATGACTGCTCTGCACTTGAGTTGAAGGGAAGATTTTGAATGACTGAGTTAGCTACTGAGGACATTACCGCATGTGGTCTCTGATTTTAAAGGATAAAAGGAAGGGATTAAAAATACTGAGTATTGGATGATGTGCAGCAATTGAAATTTACAGAAATCTCACCAAATAAGGGACTAAAAATGAGAAGTTGGGTGAAGGTTTCCACATTACTTGAAGCCAAATTCAAAGGCATTTAAAACATCCAATCTCGATAAAAAGAAGAGTTTATTACAAGGACTTGTATTTTAACAGCAAAAACAAAAATGCTTCAAAACAGCTAGCCACTGCAAGATGTGGAATAAGTCATCAGAAGAAGTCACAGTTTAACTAGGTTAATGAGAGGTAAATACACGTGAAGCAAAAATTTGGGGGAAGAATAATTATTCAAGATGGTGGAACTGAAGCTACCTAAAGGCCAGTTGCCAAATCAAATAACCTCATCTACTTGTAAAAGATAGTGCACTTCAAAATTATACAAGTAATCCAAGAACAATCAAGAGCTACCGTAAAGTATAGAAAGCTGCCTGAATCGTTTGCTTGTTGATGGAAATTATAGCACAAAATAAAACAAAGCCATTCCACTCATAGTCGTGCCAGTTTTTCCACTTAGTTCCACCCTTTCACACCTCTCAGATTTTTTTCCCCCTTTAATTAAGTCTGCTATTCCCAGCAGAAAATTACCAATGCTGTGCTCTCTTCACCATTTTGGACATCTGTACCTCACATCTCCACTTGCTGTGTAGTAAGAAAACTTTTTCCATCGGTTCTTTCGCCAATCAATTTCAAATCGTTGCCCTCTTGGTCAGCAAGCTGCCTAAGGAAACAGCTCCTCCTTATTTACACTATCACAGTTCCTTCATTGGGACTAACTTACTATCAAATCATGTCTTAACTCTTTCCACCAAAGGAAAGGAGGCCCAGTTTCTCCAGTCTCCCGAAATAAATGAATTCCCCTAATGCCTGGGGACAATCTTGTAAAGTTCATTGACAACCTCTTCCAACGTCAAGATCCTTCCCAAAAAGGTGTTGGACTGAATCCAACAGTCCAGCTGAGCCCTACACTGATTTACAAATGGTTACTCATTTGCCTTTCTACACGCTGTGTCACTATTTATAGAGTTATGGATCCCGTCTGCTTTAAATATATAAACAAAGCAGTCTTTTCATGTTATCCTGATGTCTGTAAGATCTGCCTATATGAGAGGCCCCATTCTCTTTAATATTGCACCATATCTTGCATCTGCTCAATATTCCAGCCCGAACATCAATTAATATGAACTGCCGAACTCTTTGGACATCACCAGAGGTTGAGGTTTCTGCTGACAGATGGGGAAGGCAGCCATTCAACTGCTTAAATTTAGAACATTCAAGGGAATTCTTTGAACTTGAGCAGGTGCTCTTCACAGCTGATCTCACACTTGCCAAAGGCAGGCATACAGACATCCAGAAAATAAATCATCCCACTTGATTTTAAATAGCAGACAAGGGAATTGGAATTCTCCACATCAGCAGGATTCCATTTTTTAAACTGTCTCCCCCATTAGTCCTTCCGAAAAAAAAAGGGTAGGAATTTCAGAGGCGCACAGTTTAAAAGTACCACACCCACATGATATTCCATTGTCCAGATCAAAGTAACAATATTAACCAGTTGAAATGTATCTATGTTTGTTTTATTTTTTAAACTTAAAATAAATTCTCAAAGGCAGTGCAGTTTTTTTTTGTAAAATGGCTATATCGACTACAAGAAGAATCTATTTTCTGCAACATCCAGTTTAATGCACTTCCAGATTACCTTTGCATTAGTGCAGGACAACATCAAGCATTTTAGCTGTAAAATCTGCAGCACGCCAATACTAGTTACTTAATCTCCTTTAGCTTCCCTACATTAAAGGCAGTACATCAATGTTGCATTTTACGATTTTCTTTTGCTAAAACATTTTGGACAAACTAGACATTGCATCACCTTGATATTAAAAACAGAATATCTTTAACAAACCCATGTTGTATCTGGGTCATAGCCATGTCAGGCCACATTACAGCTGTGCACAGCTCAGTTAGTAAACCTCCAGTGCCACTTCCACAGGCAATGAAATGCTGAGCGAGTGTCAAACAGACACTGGTTCAGTCTGGCAGGTCATACACTCATCTGAGCTGTGCCATCACAAAGGTGCAATTCAATTGCTAGGAAAGATCTCTATGGTGAGCAAGAAATCTTAGCCAACTCTCCCTGTCACTATCAAGATCAAAAATTGTTTGCCTAATCAGCTCAGTTCTGCAGTGGGAAATTAAGCTCTCGTTAATTCGACATTAGCAAGTTTTTAAATTTTTATATCCAGAAGTAGGCAGTTCTTCTCTATATCCTCAGCACAGTTTGTCTTTTTTTTCTGTACAGCTGCACAGTGGATTGTCATTTTAATTCCCTCCACTTGTGGATAGCTGTTTGTTGTGGGGCTTGAGGGGGGAAACTAGCAAGGGAATCCAAAATGCTCACATTTTCCCAGTACTCGGAGTGACACCTCTCGCAGATGCATTTAATCTACACTTTGCAATGTGAAGTGTCCAGCTTCAGCATTGTAATATTTTAAATGTTTCCATTCATGTAAGTGTACCTGTCAACATAGCATTCACTGTTAGAGCTTAAGTATGGATTGTGGTCACTTGGATGACATGTTTGAGAACAATTAGTATTTATCTCATCAGGGTTTCACTGTCTAGAAAAGAATGGGAAAATGGAAACCTTGGGAAGAGGAAATGGACTTGGTGGATGTCTGAATATTTCTTCAGGTTTTTGCGAGATAAAAATAAACAGTTTAGAAATGCATATTTGCCTGGATTGTGCTGATAGCTTCATCGTTTTGCACTATAGTTTACATCATCTTTACCACTGGTACACTTGACGTTATTGGTCACTGCACCGAGTATTGGAATGCCACATAGACTGTACAGGTCATTGGTTAGGCCACTTTTGGAATACCATGTTCAATTCTGGTCTCTCTGCCTTAGGAAAGATGCCGTTAAATTTGACAGTGCTGAAAATATTTATAACGATGTTGCCAGATTTGGAGGGTTTGAGCTAAAGGGAGACCTGGAGGGACTGGGGTTATTTTCCCTGGAGCTGCAAGAATGAGGGGTGACCTTATATAGCTTTATAAAATCATGAGGGGCATGGATAGGGTAAAATAGACAAGGCCTTTCCCCTGGGGTAGGGGAGTCCAAAACTAGAGAGCATAGGTTTAAAGATGGGAGGGGAACTTAGTCATGCAGATGGTGGCGCACGCATGAACCGAATTGTCAGAGAAAGTGGAAGAGACTGCTACAAAAACACTTACAAAGTATCTGGATGGGTTTAGAGGGATATGGGCCGAGATTATTTTAGGATATCCTGGTTGGCATGGACGAGTTGAAATGAAGGGTCTGTTTTGGTGCTGTACATCTAAGTGCTACCACACAATTGTGAGACATTCCCACCACCAAATCAGCATAATTTTTTTAAAGAAAACTAACCACCAGTAACACACCAATGTAGGAACCTAGAAATTTACAATCAAAGCCCACTACAGGCAGTGCACACCATCAAAGATGACACTGGGGATCGTGAGAGCAGAAAAGGACTAAATCAAAATGGAGTTGAAGGGGGAAATAAAGCATTGTACACCCCAATGCCCACCTTTCGAAAGTCATCAAATGCAGTGACGGACACTACATGCTCACTCTCAAAAGGACACCCAGAAAGAACCATCATTGCTGAAACCACAGTCTGAACAAAAAGTGATCGGTCTCTAACCCTCTGAACAGAGCTATTCCAGCAAATAACAGCAGTTCACAACATTGAAATTGAAACCAGACAAATTTGGGACAAAGTCAATGTTGCAATTCGTTCTCTTGCTCTATTTATATTGTTATCATACGGAGTGTGAATAAATCAGCTACTTCACACCACCACCACATGCCTAGGTCTGCTCATTCTTTGACAATTTGGAAAGGAGGGAAGTAAGGCTGCTGATCCACAAGGTTAGGGAATAAGCTTGGTTTCACCACCAAAACTAAGCATTTAGAATGACATCAATTTTAGGTCACAGCCTCTAAGTCATTCAAAACAGGTCAAATCCAGGTGAGATTTTAATTCTGCTCTAAAACGCCAGTGTGAAATTCAATACTCAAGACAGCTCTGTGCCCCAAGCAACAATTAAAAGGAAAATATCCAGTTTGTGTCACAAGATCCAAACCTATTCATGTCACACTGGATTCCCAAAAAGGAACGTGCACATCCAGATGAATACAATTTCCAAAATTACTTAAACCTAACAATATCTAAAGAACTGCTTTCACAGGCATCACATTACAATTCTGGATGTCCTGCCCTCAAGTAACAAACAACCATCTCAAAGTTTGCCTACTGTTAACTAGCCCATGAAAGATTCAAGTGCAAATTTCAACAGTACAACTGATCAATTTATTGCATTTATTCCTAAAACCTAATTTTGATTCAGTTCAAAGAATCAGTGAAAATCCAGAGTACATTTCATTTTAGTCATTCTTTAAAAGTGGTTGTTGTGTGGCAAGCCAGCATATAAATACCCACCTACAATAGAGCTGTTTGCTGAGCCATTTCTAAGACGAGTTAAGTCATCCATACTGGCGCTGGTCTGGAGCCACATGTCGACCAAACCACAGTTTATACATATAAACATAGCAATTAGGAGGAGGCAGCGACCGTTTGGCCCCTTCAACCTGCTTTGGCATTCGCTAAAATCATGGTTGATCAGATTGCAGCCTCAACTCCACCTTTCTGAGAAAGCCCGACAGCAGATTTCTTACCCAAAAAGGCACTAGATGTATTTTGTTTCAACAATAATTTGTTTGTTCTGCAAACACCAGCATTGATATCAGCTTTCTTTTAATTGGAAACATTCCAGCCTTATTTAACTCACTGCATTTAAAATGTCCAACAAATTGCTGCGATGAGAATTATTCCTGATCATTTATCCTGGTCTCTGGACCATTTGCCCAGCAACTCAACCACTGCGCCCCCATTAAACTGCCAGATGATTATTAGGCCTGACCTACAGGTAAGAATGTTTTGTTACAATGAGATTATTTCTGATTTTCAGTCATATCAAAGGAAAAGGTGAAGAAAATACTTACCTATTAGTTGTAAAGATTGCTCTAATATTTGCCGGACAAGTTTGCATTTGTTAGCATTACACAAGTGAAAAAGAAAATGTCTTGGCTTGCAATGAAAGCAAAGTCAGTGTACAGTATCTGGTATATAACGCTAATCCCGACAGCAAGTTGTCATGTTGTCAACCACACTTGTGAGAGATGTGCAGCATGGAAGCAGACCCTTCAGTCCAACTCGCCTATGCCGACCAGATATCCTAACTTAATCTTGTCCCATTTGCCAGCACCTGGCCCATATCCCTCCAAACCCTTCCTATTCCAATACCCATCCAGATGCCTTTTAAAAATTGTTATTCTATCAGCCTCTCTCTCTCTCTCTCTACATCAAGGCAATGGAAGATCAACTTCTGGTTTTACTCTCTTCAAATTCAAGCTTTCTTTCCAAGGGTTTGAACACTACATCTACATTAGTCATAACCAGAAAGTCATACAACATAGAAACACACCCTTCAGCCCACCAAGCCAATGCTGACCAAAATACACTAATTCCATCTGCCTGCACTTGGAACATAACCTACTGTGCAGTGAAATTGTGTGCGCTCACCCAGATGCGTCTTAAACGTTGCAAGGAGATCTGCCTTCACTGCCCCCTCAGTCAGCATATTCCATATTTCTAGCAACCTCAAAATTCTGATCTACTGTAAGCCACTAACTCTTCACCTTCAACTTCAGTCCTCTAGTCACAAGTCTGCCACAGGGAAAGAGATCTAACCGGCCTATGCCTCTCAATTTTCAAAACCTCAAATCAGATACCCCTCAGTCTCCTGACCCAGGGAAAATAAACCCAGCCTACCAATCCTCCACATAACTGAGAAACAGCTCCTTGCAATGGCTTAAGAATGTAAAGAGTCAGAAATTGTGGACCAATATCAGGACCAGGTCTGAAAGGTAGCCATTATTCTCTTACTGAGGGAGAGAGATTACATTAACCCACTGTTACCAAGCTGGCACATGAGACTATACATAAATTCCAGAACTAACTTTTTTTAAAAAGACATAAAATCAAAGTCCACAATCAGATTTTATAATCACAAATAGTTTCTTTTCCCTGCAAAATACTTTGCCCATTTAGTGTTTCTCACTACATTCCTTTACATGTTTATGTTTCATGTACAGCTCATTTTGGTCATTAACTGACAGAACTCAGCATAGATTACAAACCGGTTAGCCAGTGGCAGCTGGGTTGCATTGTTTAAAAAGATCAACTATTATTTTGATCCTGCAGTGCAACATCTTTACTTTAAATACGACTGGAGACTCTACTGCATCTTTGTGTGAACACAGAAGCACAACATTGGAGCAGGAGTAGGCCATCTGGCCCATCGAGCCTGCTCCACCATTCAACATCATGGCTGACTCAGCTCCACATACCCACCCTCTCACCAGAAGAGAAGTTCAACATGGTCGTAAGCTGCATCGTGACTTTGAGATAAATTATGGGCTAACAACAAAACCTCCAGGTTACATGAAAGACAAAAATACGACATAACTGCCAATAAGGGGCTTGAAAACTGGATTCAGATTAAAGTAGCATGAAGAACATTACAGAAAACAGAGTTACTGTCAAAGAAATGCCACAATTAATTGATTGGTGATATTGGATATCCAGATTAATGTATTTGTCTATTTCCTTTTAGTTTCTATTCCATGTTGCCAACCTTTAACTTCACCTAAACTAGTACACAGTTCACATAACATCAGTTTTCAAACTTCACCCCAAGCCTGTTTTCTTAGCTTAACCATCGGCAGTCACACTAACACTCCTTTCTGAAAGCAGGTACAGCTGCAAAAGGTTATCTGTCCAATAAAATTAATAAACTGAAATGTTAGCTAGACAACATAGCAGGGCCAGTGAGAAAACGATGAGCATTTAGATCTTGTTAAAACCTTGACGGACCCTCTGAATGAAATCCAACTTTAAACTGACTGCAAAAAAGGTTACTTAGGTCCGGAGCCGAATGGGCCTAAGATCATTAATCTTTTCGGTTTCAAGATGAAATTGCTCCCAAATGACCGGCTGCTGAAGAAAGCATGCCTCATCATCATCTGACTTCTCCATCTTCAGACAAAAAAGTCACTTTGAAGTCAGATTCCTAATTTTTCAATAACCTGCAAATCTAGGCAGAGAGCAGCCGCTCAGTAGATTTAAGTCTTTAATCTTGATATCATTGCACAGAACAACATGAATAAAATTACCTGTAACTATCAAAAATTAAACATCAATATTCAGTGAAGAACACTCCGATTCTTTTGGAGAACAGAGACACATGTGATATAGATTCTTGGCTTGGTGGCAAGGAATTTTGATATAGACACCTTTCCTCTAAACAAGATGGACTGCACTTTTCAAAGCAGGAAAGTGTCAAGGGGTCAGGTGAGTTTTTCCTCTTGATCAGAAATAAATGCAACACCATGGGCCCAGACAAAGGCTTGACATCTGGACAAGACATTAAACACAAGCAGTATTGAAAGTTAACAGACCTGTTCTGTAAATTAATGGCTGCCTTACTTTAAATAAGGTCAGAATCAAGTTTCATCATGGACTTGCAGAATATTTGGCTTCCGAGTGGAATTCAGATGTGAATGTGAATGGTGAAACTCAAACACCATTGTCTCCATGGCCAAGTCAGCAGACCACCGAAGGGAGCAATGAAACAGACTACCTTGGACACATGACAAATCAAGTTTCTGAGGAGGGATACTTAGCAATGTTTTGTGGACAGGAAGAGAAAGATCCACAACAGGAAAGGATCAGATCCCCAGTCTCTAACTGGTCAGGAGGTAGGGGTCTGACAGCAGCCGGACTTCAGTGAAACCGATAACTCCTACCTTGTAAACCTCCAACCTTTTTCTTCAGCAGATGAAAATGGAAGCACAGGACTGCAATATTGCAACGCTTTCAAATGAATTGCCACAGCAAGTTTTTGAACTTTTAAATATATGTTTAACCTCTTCATAATGACCATAGCTTTCTTGTGAGAGAGAGTGGGTGCTGTTGTAAACACACTACAGATCAGAGTCACAGATGTATAGCACAGAAACAAATCCTTCGGTCCAACTTGTCCATGCCGACCAGATATCCCAATTTGAGAGAAGATTTGTAGCTCGGGTGCTTGTTGTTGTGGTTCTGTTCGCCGAGCTGGGAATTTGTGTTGCAGACGTTTCGCCCCCCTGTCTAGGTGACATCCTCAGTGCTTGGGAGCTTCCTGTGAAGCGCTTCTGTGATGTTTCCTCCGGCATTTATAGTGGTTTGTCTCTGCCGCTTCCGGTTGTCAGTTCCAGCTGTCCGCTGTAGTGGCCGGTATATTGGGTCCAGGTCGATGTGTTTGTTGATAGAATCTGTGGATGAGTGCCATGCCTCTATCAACAAACACATCGACCTGGACCCAATATACCGGCCACTACAGCGGACAGCTGGAACTGACAACCGGAAGCGGCAGAGACAAACCACTATAAATGCCGGAGGAAACATCACAGAAGCGCTTCACAGGAAGCTCCCAAGCACTGAGGATGTCACCTAGACAGGGGGGCGAAACGTCTGCAACACAAATTCCCAGCTCGGCGAACAGAACCACAAATATCCCAATCCAATCTCGGCCCACCTACCAGCACCCGGCCCCGAACCCTCCAAACCCATTTACCCATCCAGATGCCTTTTAAATGCTGCAATTCTATCAACCTCCACTACTTCCTCTGGCAGCTCATTCCATACACTTAGCACCCTCTTTGTGAAAAAGTTGCCCCTTAGGTCTCTTTTAAATCTTTCCCTTCTCACCCCAAACCTATGCCCTCTAGTTCTGGACTCTGCGAGAAACCCAGTCATTTCTGTTCTAAACTCCACTGCATTTCTTTTTTGGAGGGCATAACATGGCAAGTTTAGAAGGCTTGGTTTGAAACATGCGTTTGTTTTAGTATAGATGGGGATGAGGGGCTGGGAGACTCAGTGAAGTGGGAATTATACCCCCAGCAATGTACTATCACCTCTAAAGTTTCTAAATTGTGGAGAAGTAAATTTGAGGCAAAAATCCCTGTCAGTGATACTAATGCAAATCGCTCCATCTTTTGCAACATGTCAGTATTCCACAGGGGTTTCTTGTGCGCTCAGTATTGCAGTTTTAGAAATTCAGATACTTGGGTCCTCAAGCGGCAAATCCAAGTATCAGTAATTAATTTTGTAATTAGCAAACAGAATTTAGCCTAGGGTATATTAGCTAATTACATGCCAGAATGCAAATGCATTTAAATTTACAGCCAATTGTTCATCGCCACATCTCAGTTGGGGCCAAAACCCAAGCAAACATTTTTCTCACCTACCTGCAGACACACAAAGGGCATGGGTGGAGCTGCTCTCGCAAAACAGTTGGCTAGGACACAACAGTCCAAATAGTGGCTCTGTGCTGTACCCAATGACACAGACTCAAGTTCCCTTTCCCATGACTAAGCCTGATCAGAATTCCAATGAAAGAAAACTTGCCGCAAAAATTCCTGACTCCTCTCTCCAAATACCTCAACCACGGTTCCTAAAGACTAAGATGTGCAATATATCACATTTTTCATGAAACATTTCAACAAAACTAGACTGATCTTGCTTTTTGTGCACTTTCTTTGCAGCTGTAACTAGGTATTCTTCACTGTTCAATCACCCTATGATCTTTGTTTGGTATGATCCACCTGCACTGCATGCAAAAAAAACTTTTCACTGGGCCTAAGCACGTGACAATAATAAAATCACAACAAAAAAAACACACAGGTAAGGGACCAGAAATGAAAATAAACTATTTCTATTTGAGTGTGGACATTATAAACTGAAACAGAGTTGTTTAAAAAGGTAAAAGTTGTGCCAAAAGATGAAAAGAGGTTCTTAAAATGTGAAACTGTTCAGCGTAAGGGGAAGGTGGTCATTTTTGGCCAAGACCAAGTGTTTACTGCCCAAAGTCATGACCCTCAAGAAGGTAGGCAGAAGTGGGCACTGCAGTTGCTGGAGATTAGAGTCAAGATTAGAGTCATGCTGGAAAAGCACAGGTCAGGCAGCATCCGAGGAGCAGGGAAAAAAAAACGTTTCAGTCAAAAGCCCTTCATCTGGAATCTGTCCGAAACATCGATTTTCCTGCTCCTCAGATACTGTCTGACCTGCTGTGCTTTTCCAGGACCACGCTAATCATAACCCTCAAAAAAAAGTGACAGTTCATTTGACCCTCACCTTTCTGAGCCATTACCATCCTTGGACCGTTCCAATGGCCCAGTAACAGAAGGAGCACAGCCTGAGCAGTTGTTTTTAATCAAATGCTGGGAGATTTTAATTGCAGCAGAAAGCTTTAGTGACAGATAACAGAGCTAAACTCAGGTCTTTAAAATTTGAGCACTTCAATATTTCAATCTGCCAATAATCTCAGTTGGTGGATGCCTATGAAACAAAGGAGAGGGTTGTCAGTGAGCTCAGCTGGCTGGATCGTGATGCATTGCAATGCCAACAGCATGGGTTCAATTCCCACACCAGCTGAGGTTACCACGAAGGGCTCTCCTTCTCAACCCCTCCCCTTGAGCGACATGGATGATCCTCCAGTTAACCCACCAGTCGTTTTTCTCTCTCATGAAAGAGCAGCTCCATGGTCCGATAAGACAATGGCAACTTCACCATTATGAAACAGGCATTACAGTATCGCCTATTAAGCACCAGAATTGCACAGCAACAAAAACTCTGAAGAGCAAAGTTTAATAACAAAATCGGAATTTTCAAACTCATCCGAAACTGGGTCAGACGCTTGAAACTTCACAAGGTTGAACAACAAATATTGCTCATTGAAAATCTGGCTGCTTTTCCAGCATTATGGTGCAGAATGGGAGTAATATTCTAAATTCTGTTTCAAATGTTGTGCTCTCCATTTTGCTGCATCGATCTACGCAGATGTATGTTGTTTTTGTCTTAGTGTAATCACATTAATAATTTTCTGGTGAATTGGTGCTGTGCCCCAGGCCAGTACAATACATTCTCCCTGATCTGCATGGTCAAAACTGAAAGCAGTCATCTGAATGACACCTGACAAAGTACCTGACAATGCCCATTGTCTTCCAATCCTCAGAAGGTAACCCATTAGCTTTGTTTATTACTTTATACTTATCAACAAACTACAAAGAATGAGCTAGTATGCACGGGCCTTTGCTCCTGGTCCTTTACCACTAATGGAACCCACCCCCACCCCACCCCGCCCTGCAACAGCACCTGGTTGGGGAGAGAGAGAAGAGCCCAAAAACAGCTGAAGGCTATTGACTAACTATTGAGGTCTGTTCCTCAATTCATCTTTGATTATTAGGCTGAAAACCAATGAAGATTTTTGTGCATTAATCATAGCCAATGATTTTTGAGACAGTTATTATACAGCAACATTTAGTGGCTTTTCACAGAAAAAATTGCCTCATTGTTATTCTTGGCCTGAAAAGAAGGTTTAATTGAATCAGACTATTACAAACAGCAACAGCAAAGGCAATTAAAATTGAAAACCATTCAAATTCAAAGCATATTTCTCTCACAAACACCTTTGCTCAGCCATCTGCACAGACCGAAGGACAAAACATCATAATGGGCTGCAAAGCGCAGTGGAGTAGATTCAGTAACAATAATGCAGCCCTCCCCACTGGGCTCAATGCATTTTCTGCTTGTTTTGAACAGAAGGTTAGTGAAGAGAAGTCATCTGTCCCAACAGCCTCTGTTGCAGCTGTACTCCCCATCACCACCACAGATGTTAGATCAGCCTTCTGGAGAGTTGATCTATGGAGTGACTGGCCAACACTGACAAGCCAGCAGGAGTATTCACAGAGATCTTTAACCACTCCTTATTCCGATCGGAGGTTCTCACCTGCTTCAAGACCACTACTGTAATCTTGGTGTCAAAGACAAATCAGACAGTGTGCCTTAATGACTCCTGCCCAATGGCTCTGATATCGATCATTATGAATTACTGCCAGGGGTCAGTAATGATTCACATCAACTCCAACCTCCCCAAATGCCTTGATCTACTATATTCAGACTGTCACGATAGGTCCACAGCAGATGCCATCGCCCTTGCCCTACACTCATCCCTGGAACATGTGGATAACAAGGTCAGGGTCCCAAGTATTGACCATCAAATTCCACCTAAACTGATCTCCAAACTCCGAGACCTAGGTCTCTGCTTCCCGATCTACAAATGGATCCTTGATTTCCTGATCCATAGACTGTAATTGTTCAGGATAGACATCTGCTCAGCAGCACTAATCCACAACATCTGTGCCCAGAGGCTGTGTGCTGAGCACCTACAATACTTTTTATGCACTCACAACTGAGGCCAAATTCAGCTCCAACTCCATTTAGAAATTTGCTGATGACACTACTGTAATGGGTCAGAACTCAAAACAATGCTGAGATAGAGTACAGGAAGGAGACTGACAGCTTAATAGCATGGTGTAAAGACAGCAATCGCTCCGTCAATGTCAGCAAGGTGAAGGAGCTGGTCACTGAGTGGAGAACACTCACCTGTCTGTATCAAATGGTATGGAGGTGATTGAGAACTTCAGGCTCCTGGGAGTAAACAGCCCTGTCTGGTCCATCCATGTTGACACTACAGTCACGAAAACACACTAATACCTCTACTTCTGAAGGTAAAAGGAAATTTGATATGTCCACAATGACTCTTAGCGATTTGTGTAGTTGCCCCTCTGAAATCACTCTGTCCGGATGTAACCCACCTTCGCAATGCCAACTGCTCTTCAAGACTGCCAAGAAACTACAGAGTTGTGAATACAGCACAGTCTGTCACGAAAACCAGCCTTCCTCCATTAACTGCATCTCCATTTCCTGTTGCCTCGGGAGAGCAGCCAACATAATCAAAGACTCCTCCCACTCCGGTTATACTCTCTTCCAGCCCTTTTCCATCAGGCAGATGACGGAAGTTTGAAAACACCTACCAACCTATTCAAGAACAGCTTCTTCCCCTCTTATCAAACCTGCCGACAGACCTAATTAGAATTGAACTTTCTTCTGTATTTTCTCCAACTGTAACGCCATATTCTGCATTCTCTATTACCCTGATCTATTTAAGTAAGGTATGATTTGTCTCGTTAGCACACAGAACAATACTTTTCACTGTACCACAGTATGAGACAATAATATATTAAAATCAAGTCAAATTGATCAATTCTCCAGGAAAGCCTTCCTGGATTGTTCATATCACAATTGACATTTTCTTGCTTTATCGAAGAATCCAATTGTTAAATTAAATACTCACTTCTTTAAATTTCCTCCCTCATTCACAATCTCAAAACATGCATCCATCCCTGCCCCTTCACCAGCACCCAGTCAACTATGGCACAGATATATGTTCTTCACCCAAAGGAAGTAAGCTTAGCATCAAACAAAAGAATTCAACTTACACAACGTTTATATAACGTTTCACAAAAAAAACAAACACTTCACATCTGAAACAAAATCTAAGTCACTCAACCATGCAACTCAACATCAGTCAAATTTCTTTTCAGTGAACTATTTTAATAAGCTGGACATGAAGATAGCTCCAGGAATAATCTCTGTAGCCTTCTATGGAATGTGCACAAAATTATAAAATGGTCTGAAGTCAATAGCAACATTGGCTTTCCAAAATGCCTCCTTCTAAATTTATAACGGATGCTATTTTGAAGGAGTAATGTATCAATTCACTGCAGAGCAAAGATAATTACGCCGAGAGTGTGTTGAAACTGCCATGGCCCCTCTCCTATCTCTCAAAAGCAGCACAGCACTGACCCAATGACAATGTTTCATCAGTCACTGTTTTACTGCACAAGCTCACTCTTTCACACATGGCTGCATTTCTCGGCAGCACAAAAGTCATTTTGGGTTTGAGCCATGTCCTCAGGGATAGGACTCTACTGACAAAGCTGCATCCAATCCAGTATCGCCAGTATGCACAGGGAATCATTTGGCCAAAACTACTGACAATAAATAGACCACATCACTGAACCACAGTCACTTCCTGCAAGAACCAAGTATATGCTCAAACTGTGCTTCGTTGCAATGTGTGATCACACTGCGAAGAACATAATCAGCCTCCAGGTCCGCTCGACAGTGAGACAGGGCAGTCTGAAATTCTCACTAAGGCAATCAAGGTGAACATTGCTGTTTTACTAAGGTCCTGGTCAACCAGGAGAGAACTGAGACAGGGGAATAGATTCAACAGTTCAAAAGTGCGCTGTGCACAAAATTAACTGGCATGTCGCACATTAAAGAAAACAAATTTATAACTGAAGGTAAATTGCAGGCGTGAGATGTGGCTTGTAAGATATTCCCAAAGCCAGCCACAAAGCTACATTCGCATACATATTAAAAAACAAAATCAGCATCTTTCTGTGTAATGACCTACACACTTGGGTGTTAGGTACCAGAGAAAAGATTTGAAATGCAAAAAGGCTGAGTGTACAATCTGCCGATCAAGGATCGGTTCAGTCTGCATCTATGCAATTACACCATTAGCCATCACACCCAGTAAATCCCCCTAAGGTGGTACTTGGTTCAAGTAGAATTGTAATAGACAACTGGAAAAACTAGTGAACCCTTGAAATAAGATTTGTAGCCAGTTATTTAATACAAGTCACATTCCTGCAGTCAATGACTGGGGAACACCATTACAGCTTTCCTTCCCCCAGCCCCAAAACTCAGTCCCATTACCAACAGCACCATAAACGTAGTTTACAGAACATATTTCCACTATTGCTATGCAACTAAATCATTTCCATGCACAACTATCCCAAGTAAGCTCCTATTTATACACTGATCAGGAAAAGCATTAAAGAAAAAAGGAACATCAGTGATAATCCATGATAAAGGTTAACTGGAAAATGAGTGAGGAAGTGGAGGGAACCAATACAATCAGAACCTTCTGTTGAGTGATTTCAAGGTAGAATGGAAAGTGAAACAGCACATTCTAAAAAGGGGGAACCCATGCTGAAGCACAGAAGACTCAAAATAAGCTATTTTCACAGTAAGCAAGTAACCAGTAAATAAATTGCAAAATAGTATTTTTAATGCAAACACTCCTCCAGCACATTAAGTTAGAGGTTAAAAATAACAAACATTTTCCAAAATACCACTGCTATTATGTTGAGGTGAGGCAACAAAATTAAATGCATATAGATCTCAGTTTCCATTCTGTTACGATCCCCTGGGGTAGCACACCACAAATCAAGCATCACTAGTCGCGGAGTTTATCAAATGTTCAAGACTTTCTCTTGTAACCCCAATTTACCTGACCTTCAAACAAGTCAATAGAAAGCAGAGATTACGTTTGTGTACTGAACAAGAATTTTATAGCGTCATGTTAACAGAAAAAAAGCTTGGCATGTACCACTGTAACTAAAACTCTCATCCACTTCCTGTCTCTCTCTCTCACACATGTGCAGCGAAAATAGATTATCAGCAGAGGCAGATAATCTGGAAAGTCAGTTCAGCGAGTCTTTGTTTCTCAGTTCTGATGTTGAGGTGACCTCTCTCAGATGGCCAAACCCCTTGTTCAGATGCCCTTTCGCTGGATGCTTTCACTGGTTGGTAGCAAGTACAAAGAAACTGATTCATGTATCAATTCAACAGTCAGAGCTCACAGCAACTAGTGCAAAGGAAAGTGGTCTTTTTCAGGGTTAAATGGAGTTTTGGACTGCAGAGAAAACAGCTTCGGAGCTGGGAGAAAATCTGCACATTTGTTCCTGCTCGCTCTGATTCACCGTAACTGGTTTCCAGTTCCAAGCCGCACAGTATCCTAAGAACCAACCGCATTGGTTGTTTGTGCAAAAAGTCACTGCAATTCTAACTGCCACCAGCTCCTAGGCCAGAGGTGTGGCCTATCACATTTTCTAATCACCCTGCTTATATATGTTTCAAAAAGACTTTTGGTAGTCATGATTTGGAGATGCCGGTGTTGGAGTGGGGGTGCACAAAGTTAAAAATCACAACACCAGGTGAAAGTCCAACAGGTTTAATTGGAAGCACACTAACTTTTGGAGCATTTAGATGAAGGAGCAGCACTCCAAAATCTAGTATGCTTCCAATTAAACCTGTTGGACTATAACCTGGTGTTGTGATTTTTAACATTTTTGGTAGTACATGACATATAACACAAATCAAACAGTTGTCCGGACAAGAACAGTCATATCATTCTTTTAAGCAGGCTAAAGAGGTAAGAGAATCCTTTAGCTCAGGGACTGTATACTCTTCCTCTATGGGATTTGTCAAGGAGAAACAATCATTTCTCAACCACTAGCTAATGGGCATTTATATCACAGTTCAGAGAAATGTTATTATCGCACAACAAACAACCAAGTTTAGAATAAAAATGCTCTTAAGTTGCATTTACTGGGAGCATATACACACGGGGCAGCATGGTGGCTCAGTGGTTAGCACTGCTGCCTCACAGCACCAGAGACCCGGGTTCAATTGAAGCCTTGGTCAACTGTCTGGTTGGAGTTTGCACATTCTCCACATGTCTGCGTGGGTTTCCTCCAGGTGCTCCGGTTTCCTCCAAAGATGTGCAGGTCAGGTGAATTGGCCATGCCAAATTGCCCAGCATGTTTAGTGCATTAGTCAGGGGTAATTATAGAGTTGGGGAAACGGGTTACTCTTTGGAGGATCAGTGTGGACTTGTTGGGCTGAACAGCCTGTTTCCATACCGTTGGGAATCTAATCATATTAGAAAAAAAGTCTTCAGTTTGGAAAGATTTGGCTATCAAAACCACAAGGAGAATGGCTGGGCAGCCTTAAAAACTCTCTCTCCTCAAACAGGAAAGCGGGTAGTGAGAGACCCATGCTAACAAGGAAGCATTATGTGAAATCTGAGACAACTTGTAATTTGAACAATCCAAGTACATCCAAATGACATAGATACTTTGTAACTTTTAAACAGGGGTGTTAGCCATGGCTCAGTCACGTAGTTCAGGGTTCAAATTCTAATTCAAGGACTTGGCTCATGCCTCAGCGGGCATTCAGATAGTGTAAAGCTGATACAGATACGCTTGTGGGTGAGATGTTAAATCAAGTTCCCGTCTGCCCCAACAGCTGAAGATCCCCATTGAATATCAGGATCTTCACCCTTCCCCCAGCACCTCAATGTCTAGGCCAATATTTATCCCTCAACCAACATCTGGTCCCTTACGTTATACAATTGTTTGTGGGAATTGGCAATACTCTAACTGACCTCTGTTTCCTCAATCACCTCAGTGACTACCCTTCGAGAGCCATTGACTGTTTTTGGATGCACATCTCGGTCCAATCCATTCTTTCCCTATTCAAGGAGGGGAAAAAAAATGAAGAACATATTGGGTTAAGTCTCCTCCATCTTGCATGTACGGGCAGAATCTTATTCAAGTACCAGTGACCTTTCCCAGCTTTATACATCAGATCGACGTGTCAGGCCTTAGTGAGAGCATGCTGGGAACAAGTCATTGCTTTGTCGCTCAAGTGATAATTTTACATTGATGCTATGTAGTGTGCTTGGTCTTCAAATACATGCTGTGAAAAAGATTAAAATTAATTTTATGATCAAACTCAATGACAAAACTATAAACACTGGTGAATGTAAACTGAACAATAATGTGTAGAAACAAATCTCTGGTTTGATTCTTTTAGGAAGGTAAGTTAATCAGAACATCTTTGGACGCTCAGTGGCAAAATAAATATCTTTCCATTCCAGTTATATTTGCTTGCAGAAGGTGATGGGGTGCAGGCTAGGATGGTAATGCAACCTGAATATTTGTCTTGTTCAGTGTGGTCTGTTTAGTTTAATCTTTAATTTGGTGATTGAAATGACCAGTCAGGAGAAGCCTCATTTAAAAAGCAGGCAGCAACTGGTGGACCTGATGATTTAAATCACCCAAAACACCCACCGCCAGATAACTACATCTGCAAATTACTTCCAAGCTGGACAATCACATGGTTCAGTTTACACTGCTATTCCCTCATCAACTGCAGGAATAACTGTCAAAAGCTTGATATTTACTTCCTTCTACAATTTGCCTGAAGGTCAAGTTTGACTGTTTTAGCTTGATGAGAAGTGATGTTAATGCTGTTCACTCAACCAAACCCTTCACTTTCTCCTTGCTACGCCACCACCTCTGCCCCACGCTGCTTTCAGGAGTATGTCTGATGTTTCAGACTGTTCAGCAGGAAAGAGGAAATGCAAATTATGATCAAAGACTACATGGATCCAAGAGGCTCCGACAGTCATCAGTTTGGGATTCTCAAAAAAGGTCAAATTATCTAAAACAGATTGGTTTCCAGGTGCATTTCAGAGGTTAATCTGTCCATTGAGGTAAATCTTGGCAGACATAATCGACAACGCTCTATTCGGTTACAAATCATTCATATTCTCTGCTCAACTTCTTCCACTGACTAGCGGCCCCAACTTGTCTTCACACCAATTAAAAGTACAGCCTTGATCACTGTTCCCTTCCAGTGGTATTTCAGCTCCCAACGAAAGCACAAACACATCCATTTGTAACGAGGCATCAAATCAGCCTGGCAGTTTCATGAAGGTTCTTGAAACAGAAAATCATAGTCAGGCTTGTTTCACAGCAGCTTGTTGTGTCTGAGCGATGGCACAGAGTGAGAAGAATGAAGAGAAAGGGAAAGCAAAAAGGAAAGCAAGCTAGTACGGAAAGAAATCAGAAACAAAAACAGCAGTTGCCTGAAAAGCTCAGCAGGTCTGGCAATGTCTGCGAAGATAAATCAATGTTTCGGGTCCAGTGACCCTTCCTCAGAACCGATGGCACTTAGGAAAATGTTGGTTTCTATGCAGAAGAAAGGATGGGGAGAGGGGGGTAAGGAGTAAATGATAGGTGGGGATAGAGCCCAAAGAGAGAGAAAACAGTTAGACAGACAAAGGGTTGAATAATGATCTGCCTGGGAGGGTGAATAGCTGTTATTGGAGACTGTTAGTGACTAACAATAGGCAATGTGTAATGACAGACAGAGATAAGGAGAAAATGAGGACTCAAGAAGCTGAAAATCAGAGTCAAGAGTGTGGCGCTAGAAAAGCACAGCCAGTCAGGCAGCATCCGAGGAGTAGGAGAATAGATGTTTCAGGCAAAAGCAAGAAGCCTTGTAGGAGAACTGACATTTCAGGCATAAGCCCAGCATTCCTGAGGAAGGGCTTTTTCCCAAAACATACTGCCTGAACTGCTCCACTTTTTCAACACCACAATCTCAACTGAGAGATAACAAGGGTGTGTGGGTGGTTATTGGTGTCTGTCTGTCTGTGTGTCTGTGTTGGGGTGGGAGTTCAGGCTCTAAAATTATTGAACTCCATATTGAGTCCAGAGAGTTGCAGGGTTCCCAAACTGACACAGAGGTGCTGTTCTTCCAGCTGGTGCGGAGCTTCGCTGCAGCACAGAAGCAAGCCTGACACAAATGTTGGCCAGGGAACAGGGTCATGTGTTAAAGTGGCAGGCAACCAGAAGCTCAGGGTCTGCCTTGTAGGCAGAATGTAAATATTCTGCGAAGTAGTCATCCAGTCTACACTTCATTTCCCCAACGCAGAAGAGGAGACCACATTGTGAGCAGAGGATGCCATAGACTAGATTGCGTGAAGTGCAGCTAAGGTGCTGCTTCATATGGGTACTGAGGAAGGTGAAGCATGTCAGGGGAAGTATCGCTGTCTCTGAAGACTGGAAAAGTGTCCCCTGGAGGGAACGGCTGCACCAAAGATGGACATGGGGTAAGAGGGGAATGTGTTTTTGAGGATGGCATCTCACTGGAGGTGGTGGATAATGGCAACTAATGTTCCTTGAGATGTGTTTGCTGGTGGGATGATAGGTAAAGACAAGGGTAACCCTATTGCTGCTGTGGGAAAGAGTGGGCGTGAGGACCAAAATGCAGGAGATGGGTTGGATCCGGTTGAGGGTGCTGTCAACAACGGTCTTGGGGAATCCTCTGTTGAGGAAGGTGGAGGACATTTTGGAGGATCCCTTGTTGAAGCTGGCCTCACTAGAACATATGTGATGGATACGAAGGGATTGAGAGAATGGAATGGAGTCTTTACAAGGAGGGTACATGGATGTATATTTCAGGTAGTGGGGGGGGGGGGGGGGGGGGGGGCGTCGGGGGTCAGTGGATTTACAGTGGATTTACAGTGGATATTAATGGCCAGTCCATCCCCAGAAATGGAAACCCATGTCAAGGAAGAGAAGGGAGGGGGTGAGAAATAGACTCGGTAAAAGTGAGGGTGGGTGAAAATTGGAAGCAAAATTGATTAAACTTGTCCAATTCGAGATGAGAGGGGAAAACAGCACCAATGATATCATCAATATATCAGAGAAAAAGTTGTGGGTGGAGGCCAGAATAAGATTGGAACAAGGAATGTTCCATATACCCCATGAAGAGACAGGCATAACTGGGGTCCGTGCGAATCCCCACGGCCATCACACTGACCCGAAGAAAATGAGAGTTAAAAGAGAAGTCGTTGAGGGTGAGGCCAAGCTCAGCCAAGTGGGGAGGATGGGACAGTACTGGCCTTGGCTCCAGGAAGAAGGGGAGAGTCCCAAGACAGTCTTGGTGGGGGATGGATATGTAAAAGGGAATGTATGCCCATGCAAAGACATGGTGACTGGAGCCTGCAAACTCAAAATTCCAAAACTGGCATAAAGTGCGAGAGGAATCACTGATGTATGTGGGCAGGGACTGGACCGGGAAGAAAAAGATCAGGCCAGGATAGGAAGAGTCGAGTTCTGTGGAACAGGAACAGGCTGAAACAATGGGTCTGCCCAGACAGTCCTGTTTCTACATTTCTGAAATGGAGATCGAAGCGAGCTGTGTGGGGCGAGGGGACTAGTTTGGGAGCAGTAGCAGGAGAGATCGCCAGATAAAACTAGGTTCAGGGACTGTAGCTGATAGAATGCCCTGCTGTGCCATGGTGGGGTCATGGTTCAGGGGAGGACAGGACAGTGTATCTGGGAGTTGGCACTCAGCTTCTACAAATGTAGACGTGAGTATGCCAGACTACAACAATACCACCTTTATCAGCAGGCTTAATAACAAAGTTGAGGTTGGATCTCAGCACACACAGTGCAATCAGTTTGGAGGGAGATAGGCTGTATTTTGAGAGGGGTGACAGAGAAATTGAGGTGACGAATGTCATGTCAACAGTTCTCAATAAACAGGTTGACTACAGGCCAGAGGGAGGGGTCCAAATGGAGGGAGTGTGTTGGAGCTGGATGAAAATAATGTGTGTGACAGGGAGAGGACCCTTGACCAAAGAAATGGGTACGGAGGCAAAGATGACAGATGGAGAGGTCAGTGTGAGGGGATGAGTGAAGGCAAGACAAATAATGTCACCGCCGCAAGTGGGAAGAATATTCCAGATTATAAACATCTAATTTTAAGCGAGGGACAGACAACACTCCAAGCAAAGGAAATTTCTACCCTTCCCCAACAAGGTACTGTAAACAGAGTCAAGATCTCTACCCATCACCTCCTAGAAACATTGATGTTTTCTAGAGTCTTCACTCAAACATCTGAAATGACAACTGCCAATGGGGCACTGAGTTTTCCATTCGAAAACTGGATCAAGGCTCCACAAATTAATTTTGTATCACAACCTGAGTGTTGGGAGGCAAGTGGTGGGACAGAGGAAGGAGGAATAGACTGAGTCACATTCAAACTCATGCATTGAGTGTGGGAAGCGAGTGTATGAATCCAATACGCAAGCGCTATTTAAAATGTCAGTTATCAGGTATCACTCACATCCTCTGTAAAACAAGGATAGCAATACTTTACACAGTAACACAGATGTAGTCTTACCAGTACTGAAAATGTGTTGCTGGAAAAGAGGTCAGGCAGCATCCAAGGAGCAGGAGAATCGACGTATCAGGCAAGAGCCCTTCTTCAGGGCTTTTCCAGCAACACATGTTCAGCTCTGATCTCCAGCATCTGCAGTCCTCACTTTCTCCTAGTAGTCTTACCAGTGTCCTGTACAACAGGAGCATAACCTCTCCCTCAAGGGCAAAGCTGCTTAGAGTCATACAGCATGGAAACAGACCCTTCGGTCCCAACCAGTCCATGCTGAACGTAATCCCAACCTAAACTGGTGCCACCTGCCGGCTCCTGGACTTCTCCCTGGTTAGACAAGGAACCCAAATTTTTAAAAAAGTTAAACCAGCAAGACAACTACAATGAGAGCAGTGTTGCAAGCCCCAAATCCCTGCCCCACCACCAGTGTTTCAAATATTATTCAGTGCTTTCAGATTATTGCTGGAGGCTCTGAAAACTTCTAATGTTTTTTTAAATTCAAGTTTCCTCAGTCCTTGGAAAGAAACTGGACCTAAAAATGTGGGAACCAGATTAGCACCAGGCCACTGGGAACCAGCCCTTCCCATTTTGCCTCCAATAGTTTAGTGAGCGACCACAAGAATGCCTTAGAAAAGAAATACTAGAGGACATTCTCACAAACTTTCCAAATTCATTTGCTCCACAATCTTTAAATATGAAAAACAAAGTACTGAGAACAAGCAGAGGGGAAGGAGAGGAATATTACTTGCTTCAACTGAAGTTAATTGAAACCTCCAGTGGCTTAATGGAAAAAACTTACAAGTACTGCTCGGGAACGCAGGGACAACAAGGGAGGGCAAGTTAATAAATAGTGATCAAATTCCACTTCAACCATTGCTGTATTGTCTAGTGTACCCTCCATTCCAACTGAAAAGAGGCCTTAAATATAAGCCCATTGTCTTCATCACTCATGTTCCAGGCAAGTTGCCAACAGTTTGTGGCTGATTGCATTTCAACATGCAGAGTCTGAGTCAACATCCTGGAAGCAAATGAGAGCTACCAGCTTTCAGTCACCTGACTGAAGCAGAATCATGTCCATATTAAAGATATTGACAGGTAAAGGGGAGGTAGGTGACAGGTAAACAACTTAAAGAATCTGGGAGCAGATTGGGGCATTGTACTTCATCCAATTAGTTTGTGTGAGGGGAGATTTCCAAAGCAGCCCAAGTTCCAGAGACAGCAGCAAACAAGGGTAGATCAGTTCAGCAACAACCCAGTCCAAAAGCAAGGAAGATTCACGTCTTGTTAAAATGGGTTTAGATGAGTGATATAAACTAGCTGCTTGTACATGACAATATATTCTATGTAACGGTCAAGCATACGAGGCAAGCTACAGCAAAGTAGATGTCGCCCAGTGCTCCCGGCTCCAAGGGGGAGGGGGGGGGGGGGGGGGGGGAGAAGAGGAGGAGGGGGGGGAAAGGAGAGGGGGGGGGGGGGGGGGGGGAAGAAGAGGAGAGGGGGGGGGGGGGAAGAGGAGAGGGGGGGGGAAGAAGAGGAGGAGAGGGGGGGGTGGGGAAGAGGAGAGGGGGGGGTGGGGAAGAGGAGAGGGGGGGGTGGGGAAGAGGAGAGGGGGGGGTGGGGAAGAGGAGAGGGGGGGGTGGGGAAGAGGAGAGGGGGGGGTGGGGAAGAGGAGAGGGGGGGGGGGAAGAGGAGAGGGGGGGGGAAGAAGAGGAGAGGGGGGGGTGGGGAAGAGGAGAGGGGGGGGTGGGGAAGAGGAGAGGGGGGGGTGGGGAAGAGGAGAGGGGGGGGGAAGAGGAGAGGGGGGGGGGAAGAGGAGAGGGGGGGAGAGAAGAGGAGAGGGGGGGGGGGAAGAGGAGAGGGGGGGAAGAGGAGAGGGGGGGGGGGGAAGAGGAGAGGGGGGGGGGAAGAGGAGGGGGGGGGAAGAGGAGGGGGGGGGGAAGAAGAGGAGGGGGGGGGAAAGAGGAGGGGGGGGGGGGGGGGAGAAGAGGGGGGGGGGGGGAAGAAGAGGGGGGGGGGGGGGGAGAAAAAAAAAAGAGAAGGAGAGAGAGAGAACTGGACTGAATGAGTAGATTGGGGTATTATGATCAGTGTCAGAGATTCTCTGAACCCAACCAGGAATCCAGCAGCAAAAGGAAACCTTTGTAGAGAGCAGATCCCGTTTCCCAACAGTTAATTGCACGTTCTGTGATCATACAGCAACACTGCCAGATCCTGCAAAAAGCCAAGTCTATAAAAGGTGCAGGGTGAGGCGAGGAGGGTGCTAGGTGACTAAGTCAGGCACTGGAGAGTTTGTGGTCCAATGGAGGAGAGAGGTTGTCAGGTCCGGGTGGGACATGCATCCTTGTGTTTTCAGGCTTTTTGGGGGAGATGGTGGTGATTGTTCAAAATAGAGAGATTTTAATAGCTCCCCAGGACATATAAATTCTCTAACACTTCCTCTAACTATTCAGAGTGACAATCATACAGCACATAAACAGATCCTTCAGTCCGACTCACCCATGCTGACCAAGTTTCCCAAACTAAACCATTTCTACTTGCCTGAGTTTTGCCCATCTAAACCTTTGCTATTCATGTACCTGTCCAAAATGTTCTAACTGTACCTGAATCTACCATTTCTCTGGCAGTTCATTCCACATACAAACCGACCTCTGAAAAAGTTGCCCCTCGAGTGCCTTTTAAATCTTCCTCCTCTCACCTTCTAATATGACCCCCTACTTTTGAACTCCCCCATCTTAGGGAGATCACCTTTAATTTTCACCCTATCTATGCCCCTCACGATTTTATAAACCTTTGCATAAAGTCACCCCTCAACCTCTTATGCTCCAGTGAAAAATGTCCCAGCCTATCCAGCCCCTCATTGTAACTCAAACCCTCCAGTCCTGGCACACATTCTTATCAATATTTTTTCTGCATCCACTCCAATTAAATAATATTCTTTCTTTTGCAAAAGTTCAAAGAGAGTCCAAATCCTCCGAGTTTAGGCTTCCAACTTTAAAAAAGGAGAAAGTGAGGACTGCAGATGCTGGAGATCAGAGCTGAAAATGTGTTGCTGGAAAAGCACAGCAAGTCAGGCAGCATCCAGGGAGGAGAATCGACGTTGCAGGCATGAGCCCTTCTTCCTGAAGGAGGGCTCAGGCCCGAAACGTCGATTCTCCTGCTCCTTGGATGCTGCCTGACCTGCTGTGCTTTTCCAGCAACACATTTTCAGCTTCCAACTTTAAGAGGCTGGATACACCTCAGAAGATTCTTTCTGGAAGTTTCCATTTCCCAGGCACTTTCCACAATGTATGCTGCATCAAGGATTCCACATAATCCCTGCATGCATTTCCAGTCTGCTGTGTTCCAATGAGTCTTTGGCCATCAGAATATCTGGGCCACAAACTCAACTGTAGGGGCGGATTCATCTAGTTTGCACATCTTGTACTTGAAGTCAGTCTCAAATAGTTTTCCAAATATGTAAGGCCAGAAACAAAATGTAAGTTGTCAGATATCAGAATTATAACCCCATGTTAAAGTGCAGAAGCTAAATTAGACTTGCATTCTCAAAAGATTAGCATTTACTTCCTCCTGCAAAACAGAACTGAAAACTTATTCCTCAGGCAACTGTCGCTTCAAACAGAAGATTCACAGCCTTACAAAAAGATCCCCATCAGTCTGCTACACCCACATGTTAATGACAACTAAACCAATGTTTGCACTGAGCATAGCTTCACCTTTATTTCAACTCTCATGTATCAGGGAGAGGAACTAAATAAAATCCCCTACCTCTGATAATGCTCAGAGTTATACAATTAATTAAAATCAGTTTGTCTAAATTCTCAACATCTTACCTTCCCTGACAAACAGCAGTACTGCCTGGATAAATCTGCCCTTTTCAGCAGTCCAGACTTTAACCCCTCCATCATCAGCTGAGGGCCCCAAACTCAAAATGCTTCCTGAAACCTCTTACCTCTTCCTGACTTGAAGATAATTCTGAAAACCTACCACTACCCAAACCTTTAGATATCTGCCTCCAACATCTCATGGCTCAGCAGCAACTTTGGTTTCTGCTCTCCCGAGGGGGGACTTGGCGTACTTCACCACATGAAAAGTTGCAATATAAATCCAAGTCGATTACATTTGGAAACCATTTGATTAGCAGGCAGGCAATGAGGAGAGCTGCAAACGGTACAAGAAAAATTGCATTTATAAACCCTCAACATTACCTCAGGATGTTCCAGCACTTCGCAGATAATAAGTATTTTAAATCTCATTGTTAAATCAAAGATGGCAACTAATTGGTGAGCAGCAAGTTTCCCTCATGACTGCGTTGTAATAATGTCAGCTAATCCACTTCTAGTCCAAACTGATCGCAATCCAAGTCACGCTCTTTAAAACATATCTGGGAGTCTTGGAGATCCTCATGTCATGCAAAAGACAGCACCTCCCATCAATGCCACAGTCACTGTAATGGGTACGGAACTTGTAACTTTCTCACCAAGAGGATTACGAAGGGTTTGGAGGGATACGGGCCGGGTGCTGGCAGGTGGGACGAGATTGGGTTGGGATATCTGGTCAGCATGGACAGGTTGGACTGAAGGGTCTTTTTCCGTGCTGTACATCTCTATGACTCTATGACTACAAAGTGTTCATCACTGTGCTACAGCAGACAGGAGGCTGCGTAAGACCATTTACGGAACAATCTCTGTAAAAAGCAGTTCAGTAAGAGATTATCCCACCCGCCAAATATATAAAAAAAACTTAATCTGATCAAACCCAAAGATGGATCATTTCAGAGCAGCTTCAATCATAGGATGCCAGCTGCACATAACAGTCTGCAAGTTTACCAAGATATTGAACTCATTCTCGCTGAGCAGCCAAGCACTGGCAAAATGTTTCTGGTTCTGGATTAGTGGTGCTGGAAGAGCACAGCAGTTCAGGCAGCATCCAAGTAGCTTCGAAATCCACGTTTCGGGCAAAAGCCCTTCATCAGGAATAAAGGCAGTGAGCCTGAAGCGTGGAGAGATAAGCTAGAGGGTGGGGGTGGGGAGAAAGTAGCATAGAGTACAGTGGGTGAGTGGGGGAGGGGATGAAAGTGATAGGTCAAGGAGGAGAAGGTGGAGTGGATAGGTGGAAAAGATAGGCAAGTCGGACAAGTCTGGACACGTCAATGGGACAGTTACTGAGCTGGAAGTTTAGAACTAGGGTGAGGTGGGGGAAAGGAGAAAATGAGGAAACCGAAGTCCACATTGATGCCCTGGGGTTGAAGTGTTCCGAGGCGGAAGATGAGGCGTTCTTCCGCCAGGCGTCTGGTGGTGAGGAAGCGGTGGTGAAGCAGGCCCAGGACCTCCATGTCCTCGGCAGAGTGGGAGGGGGAGTTGAAATGTTGGGCCACGGGGCGGTGTGGTTGATTGGTGCGGGTGTTCCGGAAAGTGCCCTGCTAGGAGGCACCCAGTCTCTCAATTTCTCCTTCGAATCCTCCCACTTCCTCCAGACCAAAGGGGTAGCCATGGGCACACGTATGGGCCCCAGCTATGCCTGTCTCTTTGGCTACGTAGAGCAGTCAACCTTCCGTAATTACACCGGCACCACTCCCCACCTCTTCCTCCGCTACATTGATGACTGCATTGGCGCCACCTCGTCTCCCGCGAGGAGGTTGAGCAATTCATCAACTTCACCAACGCATTCCACCCTGACCTTAAATTTACCTGGACCATCTCTGACACCTCCCTCCCCTTCCTGGACCTCTCCATCTCCATTAATGACGACCGACTTGACACTGACATTGTTTACAAACCCACTGACTCCCACAGCTACCTGGATTACACCTCTTCCCACCCTACCTCTTGCAAAAATGCCATCCCGTATTCCCAATTCCTCCGCCGGATCTGCTCCCAGGAGGACCAGTTCTACCACAGAACACACCAGATGGCCTCCTTCAGAGACCGCAACGTCCCTTCCCACGTGGTTAAAGATGCCCTCCAACGCATCTCGTCTACATCCCGCACCTCCGCCCTCAGACCCCACCCCTCCAACTGTAACAAGGACAGAACGCCCCTGGTGCTCACCTTCCACCCTACAAACCTTTGCATAAACCAAATCATCCGCCGACATTACCACCACCTCCAAACAGACCCCACTACCTGGGATATATTTCCCTCCCCACCCCTTTCCGCCTTCCGCAAAGACCGTTCCCTCCGCGACTACCTGATCAGGTCCACACCCCCAAACAACCCACCCTCCAACCCTGGCACTTTCCCCTGCCACCGCAGGAACTGTAAAACCTGCGCCCATACCTCCTCCCTCACCTCTATCCAAGGCCCTAAAGGAGCCTTCCATATCCAAAGTTTTACTTGCACATCCACTAAATATCATTTATTGTATCCATTGCTCCCGATGTGGTCTCCTCTACATTGGGGAGACTGGGCGCCTCCTAGCAGAGCGCTTTAGGGAACATCTCCAGGACACCCGCACCAATCAACCACACCGCCCCGTGGCCCCACATTTCAACTCCCCCTCCCACTCTTGAGGTCCTGGGCCTGCTTCACCACCAGACGCCTGGAGGAAGAACGCCTCATCTTCCGCCTCAGAACACTACAACCCCAGAGCATCAATGTGGACTTCAACAGTTTCCTCATTTCCCCTTCCCCCACCTCACCCTAGTTCTAAACTTCCAGCTCAGTAACTGTCCCCTTGACTTGTCCGGACTTGTCCTACCTGCCTATCATCTTTTCCACCTATCCACTCCACCCTCTCCTCCTTGACCTATCACCTTCATCCCCTCCCCCACTCACCCATTGTACTCTATGCTTTCTCCCCACCCCCACCCTCTAGCTGATCTCTCCATGCTTCAGGCTCCCTGCCTTTATTCCTGATGAAGGGCTTTTGCCCGAAACGTCGATTTCAAAGCTACTTGGATGCTGCCTGAACTGCTGTGCTCTTCCAGCACCACTAATCCAGAATCTGGTTTCCAGCATCTGCAGTCATTGTTTTTAACCTCTAAAATGTTTCTGGTCTAAAGTCTTCTTCAACCTTGTCCCTTCAGCCACTCTTCTCTTCTCAGGTCACGTGCTAGCTTGCAGCAATCGTGCCCTTACTCCCCTTGGGCCCCGTCATTACTGGTTGGAGTTTGTTGTTCAGCTGACAGCTCATGTAGTCGCAGGTCAGTGACTGAGACCTAGCTTGATTGTTCTCTCAAAGGTTTGGCTGTATCAGAAAAGCAACTCGAGCCTATTAGTACAGGCCAATATAAATTAGATTAGATTACTTACACAGTGTGGAAACAGGCCCTTCGGCCCAACAAGTCCACACCGACCCGCCGAAGCACAACCCACCCATACCTCTACATTTACCCCTTACCTAACACTATGGGCAATTTAGCATGGCCAATTCACCTGACCTGCACATCTTTGGACTGTGGGAGGAAACCTGAACACCCGGAGGAAACCCACACAGACACGGGGAGAATGTACAAACTCCACAGAGTCAGTCGCCTGAGGCGGGAACTGAACCCAGGTCTCTGGCGCTGTGAGGCAGCAGTGCTAGCCACTGTGCCAGCGTGCCGCCCACAAAGGAACAGGACAAGATCTTTTAACCCTTCGAGGGCTGATCGGCCACTCAAATGAGATTGTGGCGGATTTGTAACCTAATGCCATTTATCGAGTCGCCCCCTTATATCCAACAGTACGATGGGTAACAGACTATTTTAGATTTACATTTTGCAATTGCCATTTGTGCAGAGATCCAACCTTTCACTCTCCTTGACGTTTGAGACATTGCCTAATTTTCGAAAAGGTCTAGCTCTAAATTTCAGGCTACACCTCATTGCCCCAAAGGCCGAATCGCCACAGCTCATCTCTTCACACTTTTGAAAGTCTCCAAAACCCTTTTGTCGCCAGCCCTCCTCCCAAAATCACACTGGCGCCAAGTTAAAATGAATGCAGGGGATGCCATGTCGGGGGAGAAGAGATGCCAGTATTACTGCAAATATCCTCACTTTGTGCAGTCCTTTCACTGACTGCTCTCCACCCATGCAACATAGATACCATTTCTGGTCAAAGAAAGGGAGCTACTTGGTCAACAAGCTCAGAGATTAAATCTGAGCCAGCAATGGGAATAGAGAAGGTAAAAACTTTTGTAATTAGACTCTTGTATAAATCTGAAATGATCCTGTCTTAGCTTGGCTGCAGCAGAAACAATTGATCAGGCACAAAAAGCAATTCCACTCAGAAGGCTGTCAAGACTTAAAAAATCAAATAGATCTTGAGTACTGACATCTTGAAATTGGATCCAGTGACCTTTTAAAAAGGTCACAGCACTGACTACAAAGAGACAGTTTGCATTGTTGGGCAGCAATTGTCACACATCCAGAAGCCAAACAATAGTCAATATTGCAAAAAAAATGCAATATATACAAGCACCAAAAAAGATGATTGTACCTGCCAATACAATAGCAATTCAGTGGGATGTTAACCCATCAGAGCCTGCCAGTCTGACTGTTCACTAAAAGGACACTTGACACTTCAGGATCAGAATGTTACTCTTCTTCATGAGCCATTGTATCAAACGCAAAAATACCTCAAAAGCTGCCAAATTAGAATAAATGAATAATTCCCTCCAATAAAGGCATATTTCAATCCATCGACACATGGGCAGAACCATCACAGGCCACCGAGACATTAACAATGTTGTAGAAATGCAAGTCAATGTAATAAAATCTCCCAAAGAAATTCACAGAGCATTGAAGGAGGAATGAGACACCAAACCACATCTGGAAATGTAGCCACAAAGGGGCAGCTTTTAAGGCCAAATTTTCAATGAGGGGAGAGAGAGGAAGAGAATTTACTGTGCCATGAGCTGTGCATAGCTGTGGTCAAGTACAATTCTGCTGCCCACTGGTGGCCCAACAGACTTCATCGATGCCTAATCTCGAATTATTGGATCCACAATGTTTAGGAGGGACTTGAGACTGCAAAAGGACTGTGCAGAGGTGACATGTTGTTATGGACAGATTGGTGAGGGCGAGGTCAAGTATATTATTCCCTTACTGGATTAGTGGTGCTGGAAGAGCACAGCAGTTCAGGCAGCATCCAACGAGCAGCGAAATCAACGTTTCGGGCAAAAGCCCTTCATCAGGAATAAAGGCAGTGAGCCTGCAGCATGGAGAGATAAGCTAGAGGAGGGTGGGGGTGGGGAGAGAGTAGCATAGAGTACAATGGGTGAGTGGGGGAGGAGATGAAGGTGATAGGTTAAAGAGAAGAGGGTGGAGTGGATAGGTGGAAAAGAAGATAGGCAGGTCGGACAAGTCAAGGAGACAGTAACTGAGCTGGAAGTTTGAAACTAGGATGAGGTGGGGGAAGGAGAAATAAGGAAGCTGTTGAAGTCCACACTGATGTCCTAGTTTCAAACTTCCAGCTCACTTACTGTCTCCTTGACTTGTCCGACCTGCCTATCTTCTTTTCCACCTATCCACTCCACCCTCTTCTCTTTAACCTATCACCTTCATCTCCTCCCCCACTCACCCATTGTACTCTATGCTACTCTCTCCCCACCCCCACCCTCCTCTAGCTTATCTCTCCATGCTGCAGGCTCACTGCCTTTATTCCTGATGAAGGGCTTTTGCCCGAAACGTTGATTTCGCTGCTCGTTGGATGCTGCCTGAACTGCTGTGCTCTTCCAGCACCACTAATCCAGTATTTGATTTTCAGCATCTGTAGTCATTGTTTTTACCTTATATTATTCCCTTGCTTGTTCTCCACCTACACCACCACCTGCTGGAGCGCCACTGTGGCTGCTCTATGCTTTAGGACTCAAGCAGAGAGAAAGAGCACACAGGAAAGAGCGAGAGAGCTGGAATGCTTTCTATCACAGTGCATTCTCAATTCTGGCACCCACCCAGGTATGACAGAGAAGGGCCTAGCAGCATTGACAGGGCTGACTTTGTCTTTGTTCTTTCTAGTCCCTAGGTCAATACCAGCTGGTCTGAACATCCTGGTCATTGTTAGACATCTCACTCCAAACATTTAGTTTCCAATTCCAGATTGCGGTAAAAAAAAAGTGTTTCACCAATATCCTTCACAGAAGGGGATTTGCCATTGTTACTCAGTCTGGCCTGTGCACAACTCCAGACCCACAGGAATGTGGTCAACTTTCAACTTCACTCTTAAGTGGGTGTGCAAGCAAATCAGTCCAGGGGCAGTTAGAGAGGGGTAACAAACACTTGCCTTCTCAGTAATGCCCAGACCTCAAAAAAATTTTTAAAAAGAGCCAGAAAGAGAAGCCATTGCAAGAACAGTTCAGAGATCATTATCTCATAGTAATGTTGCACTTATTTAAGTTCAGAGTGACAGGTCAGACAAGTTATTTTGAAAAGCAAGTCACCTGAGAATGATGCAGTATGAAATAAACCTTTCTCCCACACCTCTGGCATTCTGGGTAAAGTGTTAAGAACCTCTCAGCCACTGATGGTCTTCAAAACTGTCCCTATCCCTAGGACCCAAAAGCCACCATGATGGAGCTTCCCCCTCCATCCTGTCACACCACCTTCCTATTAAAAGAGACAGCTATAAACACAATTTGTTTGACAGAAGTTTGGCAAACTCCAGTCTGGAACAGATGCAACTTCCAATCATTTTCTTATAGTCAAGGTTCCAGGGCAGGTAAAGCACACACGATGCATTCCTGAGACTGTCATTTACAAACTGGTCCCCACACAAAATTGGGGAAATCAAAAAACTTAATACCAGCTGGAAATAAACCATTTTTTTCTTGGAATTACCCCACTTATTGCAAGCAGTGGTTTTAAAAACACATTTTCATTTTTGTACACATGCACAACCCCAGCACGGTGGAAACATCGACTGCATCACCTACAAAATCTGTTACTTTGACATAAATAGGCAAAGCTTGCAGAGGTTTTGCAGAAAACAAGCTCTCACAAAAATGTTGCACGATGGCAGGTCCAACTGAATGGTGTTCATGAAATGGGAGAACAATGATAACCAGGATAATCATTAATTCTCTAATGCTTAATAAGTGATACTTCCAAATTTTTCACATCACAATTTGAGTTAAATATCGAACAATGCCATTCAAGTACTGCATCAAGTCTCAGGTTACATTTGACACTGGAGGTCCAGAATGTGGCTTGAAACAAGAACGAACGTTCAGTCTAACACACAAGAGTTTCCAACAGAGGAAAAAAAATTGTGCCAAACAATTCAAAACTATTTAATTCCAGTGTATTGACAAAAACACACCTACATCTATACAAAAAGCTATTATCCAAATTACAGGTAGACAATAATAATAGGTAGGTATGATAGTCAGACAATTGCTCAAATATAAACTGAATTTACAGTCAAAACACAAGACAAAAATAATTCAAGCTTAAATGAGACACTTGGCTGCAGTCCCCACCTTGCAGATCGAAACATGCGCCCTGCCAGATGACCTAATTAGATGTGCTTTGAGCAGTCATTTCCTGTTTTATTTTGCCAAACTACAAAAGCATAAGGGCAGAGAGAGAGAGAGAGAGAAAAAGAGGGAGAGAGAGACTGGGTGGGAAAGGAACGAAACCAGTCCGAAGTTTCTTCATTTAAACATTCTGGCTCCAGCCAGGAATTTAATGGATGTATTTTTTTTTAAAATAGATTGGAGGGCTACAAATTAATTCTTGAAGTGCCTTACTCATTTAAATTGGCAATGTCACCCTTGTCCATAAAAGAGAGAGAATAAATGTTCATACAGAAATCACTACCTTTTTTCCCCCCCTCTCTCCATTCTCTCCACCAAACCCTCAAACTATTGGCAAAATACAGAAGATCTCAAATGTTTTGATGCTGTAATTCACCTGCAGTTTTATTACCTACTCAAAAAGAAAAAGTGCAATAAAAACCACATGAAAATAAAACTTTAGCTCCATTAAGTAAAAGTGAAGATATCAAAATTGATATTTCCCCAAAATTAAACTCACTATGTATATGTGACATGGGTTTCAAAAAGATTCCTGTTCTGGTGATTCAATAGCCCAAGTGCAGTTTTAACTGTGGCTTTCTTTTAGGCTCCCAATCCAGGAAACTTTGCTCCAAACAAATCAGCTACAGCTCTACCTCAGTGACTGGGCCATGTGACTGTACAGAGTCACCACCCTTAGCCTCCTTCCAGCTGAAACAGCCCACCCAGAGCTCCATTCCACTCCTAGTTCTCAAAGACCCTTTGCCAGCCTTCCAACTCCACAACCAACAGATCGACCCAGTCACTAAAAGAATCATTCACACAAATTAGCTCCTCACCCTCCTGTACAGAGAATACGGTTAAGCCCAGTTGCAAACTCCAGAGCCAAATATGATATTTCTCAGCAACCAGAAAGATTTGTAGGACAGGATTTCATAGTTTAATTTACAGTAGTGAGGCACTGGTCTTCCAGGTTAAAGCAACCCCACAGTCCCTAGCATTTTAAGCTGGAGAAGCCAAGCTAGAAAGTGTTGTAAAAGTTTCAGCCAAATTGAAAAAAGTATATTATTTAACACCTGACTTAGTGACTGACTAATGAAAGTTATACCTAACAATCTGTATCTACTTACAGCACAGAAACAGACTCCTCTGGGCCAAAACATCCACAGAAGTGTTTATAATCCACAAAATGCCCTCATCCCAAGTCTTCATCCAAATCCACATACATATCTTTCGATCCCTCTCTCCTCGTAGGTGCATTCATATGGTTTATTTCAAATACTCCTTGCAGCAGCAAGTTTCACATTCCAAACATGCTCTATACTTTTACAAAAACATTCAAAATCCTTGGCTATCGAGCAATAAACCTGAACTTTCAAAAAAGCATAGTGAAGGTTAATAACTTTTACAATGGGAAGCTAAGGAATAAAAGGTCCCTGGACTTATGTTTACAGTAAGGAGGTGTAATATTCATATTAAGTCAAGACAATTCAATAGTACATTATTGGATTAAGACCCACTGGCACCATTCCGGGAAATATAGATTCAATCTGCAGCCTCAAGGTTTAGCAACAGCAACTAAACTTGGTCTGGCATTACATTCCCAAATACTTTAATGCTAAAAATGAAATCGCCTCATGCAAATTTTCTTGTAAAGCTGTTGTGACGTGATAAAAAGCAATGGAAACATCAACTGATATCATTAGCTAACGCTCTACAGCACTGCAATACCCTAATAACACATTCAAGCCATAAAAATGCCACAGCATTGTACATCACTTCGATAACCGGTATCGGGAGGAATTCACAATGGCAAATCTAATCAAGGCTCCTTTGAACTTGTAAAGTGAGAGAATGCACATCCAACCAAAGCACTGGGTTTGATTCCAACCAGACTATTCACCTCCAAGTATCTATTATTCCATATACATTGCATTAGGGGCACTTCACAGCGTGTTCAATTACAGTGAAATGGAAGTACTGTTAAATTATTAATCAAGCCTCCATTGGCAGCAGCTATGAGAGAGACAGTCATCACGTTTCAAGGACAGTGAGAGCTTGAGGTAGTAAATTTCCTTCCATCTCCTTCCCCCAAAATGATGACAAACTGACATGATTTGATGAACCTTAAGGAACAAATCATTGAATATAGGGAATAAAGCCACTCCTGGAAAAAAGGAACACAATCACAACCGCAAAATTGAACTATTTTGGGTTACTATAAGGCTGATGAAGTGCTTTACGAATACATGCTTAGTGCAGTAAAACGCCACAAAACCACTTCACAAATGGTGTCAAATCAAGTGAGACAGAGCTGGAAACAGCCAAAAGCAAATCATGGGTAGGTTTTATTTTGTCATGTTGAAGAGATGAAGGAAAGCAAAGGTTAAATGAAGAAATAGCAGAGAAAGATTCTGTTCCCGACAAAGGGCAGAAAGGAGACAACACGATAAACTGGAGTTTCTAACAGTGTGACAAGGAGAGTGGTGCTGGAGCATGCTGCAGAACTCAGAAGGCTCGAGACCTGAAGGGTTTGAAGGGGGAGTGAAGATTTCAAACTGGGTTCAGGGTAAATGGAGAGTCAATGGGCATGAGGAGGATGGAGCATGATAGGCAAACAGATTTTTCTGCAAGGTAAAATGCAGGTAGACGAGGGTATCAAACAAACCTTTTTTTGAAAGATGGCAAGTCAACAAAAATGTGGAGGAAAGATCAGTTATACTGGAGAGGGGCAAGTGAAGAAATATCAGCTGTTCCCCATCAGTCTAAGTGGACAACTTTGGTGCTGAAATGAGTTGGGCATTTTATGAATCAATCATGATGCACAGTTCTCTTCCATTACTCATCCACGCTGGGGCTACAGCAAATTCCATGTGTAATCATCAATTTCTAATTCGCAAACTGCAATGCACAATACAATACTTGCGACTGATCATTGTTCAGCAGCTTGTGCATGGATTGCCACTGCCAATTCAGTAAAAGTGCTAACCTATCAGCAACAGATCAGGTCATCTGAGGTTCAAGGCAGGAACTAAAGCTACAGATGCTACCTTTACAGCAAAATAGCACAAGCTGCCATTTCTTCCTGAGCTCAATATCAACAAAAATTTTGACACAAACACTGAAGCGGGGCGAGGGGGAATGTTAACTTGTCTGCTGGGTGCCTAATTTCTTTTCCCCAAGTGATGTCTCATTAGACTACATGAATCCATAATTAGAGAATTTAGAGTGAAAGCAAGTTAAAACGCTAGGGGACAGTGATAGGAAATTAGTACAGTCAGCACAGGAACACAAACCAGGGGCTAAAGCAATTTTAAAACCTCAGGTCTAGAAGTCCACTATAGTACTTGAAGAATCTAATTTATATAGAGTCAGATGTTCAGCTTGAAAACAGACTTCTGTCTATGCCAACCAGATATCCTGATTTAATCTAGCCCCATTTGTTAGCATTGTGTTCATACCCCTCTAAACCCTTCCTATTCATATATCCATCCAGATGCCTTTTAAATGCTGTAATTGTACCAGCCTCCACCACTTCCTCTGGCAGCTCATTCCATACACACACCACCCTCTGAAAAGGTTGCCCCTAAGGTCCCTTTTATATATTTCCCCTCTCACCCTAAACCTATGCCCTCTAGTTTTGGACTTCCCTACCCTGGGAAAGAGACCATGGCTATTTACCCCATCCATGCCCCTCCTGATTTTACAAACCTCTATATTGTCACCCCTCACCTCCAATGCTCTGGGGAAAACAGCCCCAGCGTATTCAGCCTCCCCCCACAGCTCAAACCCTCCAACCCTGGCAACATCGAAGTCAATGTTTTCTGAACCCTTTCAAGTTTCACATCATTTTTCCTATAAGCAGAGAGACCACAACTGAATGCAGTATTCCAAAAGTGGCCTAATCAAGTGTGTATAATTGCAATTTATTCCAAATGCCCATTTCATTTCTTCTTTGTTTTACCTGAATATAGAAACAACGGATTTAATGATTAATTTAAATATAAAATTTCCTTCCCTTCATAATGCTTGATGTCTTCAATACAATTCCTCACTCACTCAGTCGGATTGTGGCTGATCCTCCATCTCAAAGGCATATTCCCACTTACTCCCATTCCCTTTGATGCTTTTAACATTTCTCTCGTGCAAATATATTCAGTGACTTGGCCTCCCAGCCTTCTGTGGTAGAGAATTCCACAGGCCGCACTGTCAGAAATCCTTTTTACTGAATTGCTCACTTTACAAAATGAGGTTATGAAGCTTTGCAGGGAATACAACTTTTATTGTTCAAACTGAAAGACTGCTTTGACTCTTCAGTTTTTAACTATTACAGATTATGGAAATAAACAATTTAAAATAGAATGACAACTGGCAGGTAACAAAAAGTTAACATATCTGTACAATAGATAACATCTACATTCAATCAGGAGCAACATTATACACGTAATGCATCTTGGCTCCAAGAAAAAGCAGTGGCGTCATTTACAGTCTTCAAAAGCAGACAGCTAACATTCGCCAGAAAGCAACAGCGACATGATTCCTGTGAAGCTACAACCAATAAGCTCCTGAAATGTCATCTGCCCAGATTGATGGGGGTATCTGCCAAGGCCCACACCTTGAGTAATCACATTGCCCAGTTACAAACAGCACTGAAATAAAAACAACTTGCGCTACTTAGAACAGGTCTAAAACTGCTGGATGATCACGTTCAAAGAGATTTTCCATAAAATGCCCAATTAAGTCCAATTGAGCACATCCAGAAGTTGTTCTTTCAGGAAATACAATTTTACCTGAGAAAGACATAATAAAGATGTCACTATCACATTAGAGAATAGCAAATTTTAAATGAAGGAGGCCAAGCCTATAGACAGGCACTGCTGAAAACAGCTGGCAAGCAAAGTAAATTAAACTCAGATTGAGCCGATCTTAACTATGCTCAAGTTTAAGATGAAGCAGCTCTTCGAAACGCCTCAATACTATTTGCCTTTTCCTTCAATGCCTGGAGTCTTTTCTCCTTGCAATGTATTTCCTCATTAAAAACACAATCGTTACAGCGTCAGGCTTTCAAGCCCAACACAGCTAATGTAAATAATCTGTTCCAACCTGGTACCAAGCTAACAGCAATTCCATCTTTCACAATGCATCCAGCCCTTCAAATTTGAACAGTCCTTTGTCAAAAGTGCTGGTTTTATTTTGCCCCACTCAAAGAGGAAGCTGACCATGAATGCGCACAGCACCTGTTTAACAGAACGATATCCTTGTGCTGAATTAGGCAGCAAAAGACCTAGAGATTCACAAGGGTTTTATTGGAAGCCCAGAGTTTAGCAAAATAACCAACAGATGTAGGCTGCTAGTGAGAACTCAGAGGTACCTGTCGAGGAGAAGGAGGAGTTTGGCACAGAGTAAAAAACATCGCCACCGATCTGGAGAACAAATCTACAGAGGAAAATACGACAGACAGGCTGGATTTGAAATTTTGGTAAATCTTACTCAGGTTTTTTTTTAAAAAATCAGACCAGTATTATAGAAGGCAAAGTAAAAGATAGATTAGAGGAAGGAGTTGTAAATAGTTATTAGTTAATTATTCAGTTATACCTTAAGTGGTTACTTTTTACTTTAAATACTTCTTTGCCACTTGAATTTTCACAGATTCCCACACAGGATAAATGTTTTCTATGCTGCTGGTTTAAAATTAATAGAGGGAGTTTACCCTGTGTTGTAACCCAAAAAGAGAAAGATGTTTAGAGGTGACCAGGATGTGAATGGGAGTTTTATCCTTCCTTCCTCCACTTCCACAGATGGAGTGAATGTTTCCCAAGTGGAAACAAGGAGTTGGAGTGACAGCACAGATGTATGGTCAGCATGTCACCTTGGGACCAAATAGGATGCAAGTCTGTTCATGGTGTGGTTCAGCCTCAAACTGCTCTCGGGCTGTATGAGAAGAATGAATGGACCTCAGCTGAGAAAAGGGGATGGAGCAGTGTGTGATTTGCATTCTCAATTCCCTATCCAGGAAGGTAGCAGGAAACACTGATACAACTAAGAATGGTCAGCCAAGTTGCCTATCCCATTGTTGGGAACCTAACACTGACTGGAGACATTTGGGGCAGATAATAACTGCGTTTCAGTAAAAAGGGCAAGATGATGGCAGAAGAGAGAAAATTAGCCAATACAACAAAAAAAAGTAGAGTTAGAACACCACACTTAAGTGGCACAATGGCTCAAATAACAGCAAAATGCATCACTGTCCGTTTTGGCTCATTTCAGGATTCACAGCAAAGTTAGTAAACTAGTTCATTAATCTTTCAGCTCAGCTATGGAACAGACTTGTTCTGATCTCAAAGTAAGGTGGTTAATTAAAATTAACTATTTGTCCAGGTGTCAAGAAAGGTGAAATCACTTAAATATTCCACTCATTTTCTAGATAATGACTGAGTTTCCAAATAATTACACCATTATAGATAAGCCTTTCCGAGCTGCAGAGATGTCAAATCAGGAAGTTGAAGGGTCCTCAGCTATACATGGTACCCATTCCTGCAGGACATGATCTCAAGGCACAGATATTGAAATTCAATTCAATAACTGACTTAAGAGACATCATCCACAGTCCCAAATTGGAGTAGTAATGGTGCCAGATTCTGCTTCAAAAAGGGAAGCAAATCCTGTGACAATATCCCTTCCTAATTTTCAAAAACATGTCACCACCTTTCCCATGAGACCCACCTCAATTCCCTTTGGGCTGCACATCAGTTTAAGAATTCAACTGTAGAATTAGGAATGCAAATTAATAACTTCCAACTCTAATTGCAATTCTACCACATAACAGCATAATCTTAACCCTCTTCAACAGTTTTGTACTAAATTACTTGGGACAGCTCTTCCACATAAGGAGCAAGCAAGATAGAGGGGAACAAAAAGCAATACAGAAAATGCTGCAAACAGTAACAAATTCTGAGTAAAGGAGTTAACACTAACATTTGAGATCTTTCAGCAGATTCAGCAGTAAAACCTACAGGAGTCTCGAACCCTATTTCCACATCCTTAAAGTTTGCAGAGATGTACACTTGCTTCTCTCCACACAAGACATTTCTCGCATTTAAATTTTTACTTCAGATCTCCAGTATTCCCTACATTTTGCATTTATATATTTAAAAAGTTTATATAAAAAAAGGTGTTCAAGTGAAGACACAAACAGGACTCCAAAAGAAGTCAGTGATTTGCAACGTAAAATCGAATCATTTATCCCATGTAGACATTACAATCTGAAACAAAAACGGTCCAAGTGCTGAAATAAGGGATTTGAAAGCAGTGAGTAATGAGACAGTCTTCTCACCTACAATAATCTGATTGTATTCAGCACACAGCCAGATACTGCAAGAAATGAAAGGGAACGGCTTTCAAACACCAACCCACTTCCTACTGGGCACAATGAGCATACAATATGGAAGAGAGTCAGCCAGAGAGTCGTAGAGCATGGAAACAACCTGTCCATGCTGACCAGATATCCCAACAGAACCTGCCAGCACCCAGCCCATGTCCCTCCAAACCCTTCCTATTCATATACACAACCAAGTGCCTCTTAAATGTTGCAATTGTACCAGCCTCCACCACTTCCTCTGGCAGCTCATTCCATACACGTACCACCCTGTGAGAAAATCTTGCCCCTTTGGTCTCTTATATCTTTCCCCTCTCACTCTAAACCTATGCCCTCTAGTTCTGGACTCCCCCTAAACTCTCCTTTGCAACAGACTGACAGCACAATGTTCATCCACTTTGCCTTCCTGCAGTTTCACACATAGCAGGGCTCAGTCATAACCCAAATCTCATTACTGATGGGGTAACAAAGCCATAAGGCTGATTTCTCAACACAGACAACTGATGGTGGCTTAACCGGAGGATCACCGTCCCACACAGGCAAGGGAAAGGTTGAGAAGGAGTATCCTTTGTGGTAACTTCAGCTGGCTCAAGCATCAAACCTACACAGCTGGCATCAGCCTGCACTACAAAGCCAGCCAACCCCAAAACGGGTAATCTACAGTCGCAGAGGGTGGAATGAGGGGCAAATTAGAAGGGCATGTTACTACCAGAAAGTACACACCATGCAAATACATTCTCAATTAAGATACCAGTCAAGAATGACAACCAAAAAAAAACAAACAGTCATCGCAGCTGGCACAGGGGAAAAACCCCCAAGCCCTTTGGCTGTACATTAAATACATTACATCTACTGTTACATACAATTCAGTCAACTGAGTTTCAAGTCACCAGATACACATTTATATTTTAGTTCCAATTGATCAACTGATGAAAAGTCAACAGCATAGTATTTTTACCAAACGACATTACTACATTTCATTTCTGCTTTCTCCCTGGGACTCATGAGAAGGAGATTCCCTCAGGATCTCTTTACCAAACAGAAAGCCACACAAACCAAACTCAACTGACCATCTCTCATGACTGTGGTGATCTCTGCGCAGCAATCAGAGACAAACTACACAAGTTCATGTCCATTAAGTCAATTCAGGCTGATGGCAATTGTAATCAGGTAGGTTTAAGACAAATTTATCATCTTGAGGCAGAAAGTACGATTACAGCTGAAAAGGAGGGAAGCAACCCTCTCTCCTTGGTTTAAAACCTTTCAACCTGGAACAGTAAATGCAAAGCCTTACACATGCTGAAGGCTGATCATGGCAGGGAAAATTTCAGGGGTTTAATCCTGGGAAATTTATACACAATGTGGGAGCAATTAACAGTGACTTTAATGAAAAATAGTCACAGCATGAAGACATTCTGGAAGAAAAAGTCAGCAAAACAGAGGGGAATAATATACTATAAGAACAGTTTGATAAAGACTGCCATTTCAAAAAACAAGTAGATCAAATCTGTTCCTGATAAAATTTTGCAGCGACTCCCTTAAAAAAAGCATCCTGAAGACATTTGATGCATTTATTTTGTGTAGGAACTGCAGTAATGTTGAATTTCTTGATGTCTTGTTCGACTTTTCCCAAGTTTTGAAGAGCTGACCATGCACTACTGGTCCATTTGTAAAGATCTGACCAATTAAAGATTGCCATTCAAGTGCTCCTAAAACACAGGAGGTGGTGGAGCATTGCTTTACAAAGAAAAAGAACAAGGAAAATTTACAGCCCAGGAATAGGTCATTCGGCCCTCCAAGCCTGAGCCAATCCAAATGCACTGTCTAAACCTGTCGGTCAATTTGTAAGCATTTGTGTCCCCCTGCTCCCCACCTACTCATGTATCTGTCCAGATGCATCTTACATGAATCTACCATGCCTGCCTCGAGCACCTCTGCTGGCAACGCATTCCATACGCCCACCAGTATGAAGTACTGCGGCGTATATCCCCCTCTCACCTTGAAAACATGCCCTCGTTATTCAATCCTTCACCCTGGGAAAAAGCTTGTCTCTATCCACCCTATCCATACCCTTCATGATTTTGTAAACCTCAAATCAGGCCACCCCCTCCCCCCCAATCTCCTTTTCTCTAGTGAAAATATACCTAACCTATTCAACCTCTCTTCATAGCTAGCACCTTCCATACCAGGCAACATCCTCATAAACCTTCTCTGTACCTTGTCCAAAGCGTATACATCCTTTTGGTAATGTGGCGATCAGAACTGTACACAGTATTCTAAATGCGGCTGAACCAATGTCTTGTACAATTTTAACATGACTTGTCAGCTCTTATACTCAATATCCTGACCAATGAAGACAAGCATACTATATACCTTCTTGACCACTCTATCCACCTGTGCAGCAACCTTCAGGGTACAATGGACCTGCACTCCCAGATCTCTCTGCCCATCAACTTTTCCCAAGGCTCTTCCATTCATTGCATAATTTGCTCTAGAATTAGACTTGCCTAAATGCATCACCTCACATCTGTCTGGATTGAAAGCCATCTGCCACTTTTCCACCCAACTCTCCAGTCTATCTATATCCTCCTGTATTCTCTGACAGTCCCTCATGCTTTCTGCTACTCCACCAATCTCCATGTCATCTGCAAACTTGCTGATCATATCAACAGTGCCCTCTTCCAGATCATTTATGTATATCACAAACAACAGTGGCCCCAATACTGACCCCTGTGGACCACAACTGGTCACCTTTCTCCATTTCAAGAAACTCCCTTCAACTACTGTCTCCTGTTGCTAAACCAGTTCTTTATCCACCTAGCTAAAAAACCCTGCATACCATGTGACTTCACTTTCTCCATTAGTCCACCATGGGGAACCTTATCAAACACCTTACTAAAGTCAATGTATATGACATCAACAGCCCTTCCTTCATCTAACTTGGTCACTTCCTCAAAGAACTCGAAAAATATGCATTACTGTATGACAGTCTTTCAAGCCTTCGTTTACTTGTTCAGAAATCTAACTCTTCACACCGTCCCATGCCTCACTCCTACTGTTGATGTACAATAACTATCTGCACTTTCTTAAACCTGCAGTGTAATGAGGTTCAAATAGTGGGGTCTAGTTTTGTGCATAAAGGCTGCTGCATCAACTCAGTTGAAAGCACACTTCAGAAAAAAATTTCATAGGGTGTGTAGTTGGATATGTCCCAAATTGAAATGGCCCTGAAGAGGTAAGTAAATTGTAAAATTAACCAATTTAACTCAATGGGGTAGGACAGGGAGAAATCAACTCTGGAGGAAACAAAAATGAGCAATAGTTCAATGATAAATCACCCCAATACCTCTTTAGCTGAATTTTTGTTCAAAAGATTCAGACAATTTATTGGTATCTATCCTACGGCCCTACCAAAATAGAACTGCACCTCCTGAGTCTGTTCCAGTCTGAAGATCAAACTATTTCCATGGTACATCTTTACATTATGTCAAGCAAGCAGACTTCACCTCACTAGGATACTTTTTTTAACAAGAATTGTTGGAAGGGTCATGGTAGAAGGCTCATTTCAGAACATACAATGAAATTTAAAATCACAATACCATTACGTCAATTTCATACAGCATCTGTCACTTTCTTGGCCTCCAGCATTTTTTAAGAAGCTAATTCACTTGTCTACAATTTACTCTAACAGGAATATAAGCTCAGCCTTGGTTGAGTTTGAGCCCAACAAATAGTTTTCTGTGTGACAATCATCTGGGATCAGAGAAAGGAGAGCAAGCAACAGTGCTTCCCTTCAAACAGATCCAAGGATGGTGAAAAAAAACAACAAATTCACAAATTATAACTCAAGAGTTAGATGTACAGCACACAAACAGATCCTTTGATCTAACTCTGCCATGGCAACCAGATATCCTAAATTAATCTAGTCCCATTTGCCAGTATTAGGCCCATATCCATCTAAACTCTTCCTATTCTTATACCCATCCAGTCGCCTTTAAATGTTGTAATTGTACCAGCCTCCACCACTTCCTCTGGCAGCTCATTCCATACACGCACCACCCTCCACATTAAAAAGGAACCCAAGGGGCAACTTTAAATTTTTCTCCTTTCATATTAAACCTATGCCATCTAATTCTGGACTCCCCCACCCCAGGGAAATACCTTGTCTTTTTACCATCTCCATGCCCCTTCTGATTCTATAAACCTCTAAGATCACCCCTCAGCCTAAGACGGTCCAGGGAAAACAGCCCGAGCCTGTTCAGCCTCTCTCTAGAGCTCAAATCCTCCAATCCTGGCAACATCCTTGTAAATCTCTTCTGAACCCTTTCAAGTTTCACAACATCCTTCCTAGAGATGACCAGAATTGCACACAATATTCCAAAAATGGCCTAACCAATGCCCTGTACAGCCACATGACCTCCCAACTCCTATACTCAATACTGACCAAAAAAAAACTTCATCTAAAGGGCGAGGGCGAGGGGTCAGAGTAATGACAGAAGGAAGGAAGGAAGGTTTAATTTCTCATACAAAGCCTCAAATGAGACCCCGCACAATCTTCAGAGCAACTGCATTGGCAGTAATTAACACCTCATTGGCCAGATTAACCAGTGAAGCAGACATTCGAGATGCTATTTTTTGAGAAACTGTGAACCACCAAAACGCAGGCAGCAACAGAGACTTCCAAATTAAACAGCATGTCTGTCATCATGTAAATGCCACCACTGCTTCAGGCAGTGAGCACCATTAATCCGCAGTGATACTCTGACAATATATTATAGCCAAACATCTGACATTAACTTGAAACTTTTTTTTTTATTAATATGGGACTTATTCCCTACCCTTAGCTGCCCTTAAGATGGCGAGATAGCTTTTTGAACTGGTTCAAGACATGTTCCATAGGTTCTGGATTAGCGGTGCTGGAAGAGCTCGGATGCTGCCTGAACTGCTGTGCTCTTCCAGCACCACTAATCCAGAACCTGGTTTCCAGCATCTGCAGTCATAGTAAAAACAATGTTCTATAGGTTGACCCACAATATCCATGGAGGGAATTCCAGGATTTTGACTCAGTAATAGTAAAGGAACAGCAAATGTATTTCCAAGTCAGGATGGCAAGTGGCTTTATGGGAAATTTGCAGGTGAAGGTGTTCCCATGTAGCTGGTGCCCTTGCCCTTCGAGATGGAAGTGGTCATGGGTTTAGAAGGTGCTCTCTAAATTTCTATTGCACCTTGTAGATAGTACACACTGCTGCTGGTGAGCATTGGTGGTGGAAAGACCAAATATTTGTGGATGTGGTACCAATCAAGGCAGTTTTTGCCTTGGATGGTGTCAGGTTGAGTGTTGTTGGAGCTGCACTCATCCAGACATGTGGGGAATATTCCACCAAACTGTGACTTGCACCCTGCAGATGGAACAGGCTTCATGGAGTCAGGAGGGAACTTACTCGCTGCAGTATTCCAAGCCTCTAACCTGCTCTTTAACCACAGTGTTTATATGACTCGTTTCTGGTTGTTGGAGGTGGTCACTGCCTGGTAATATTGGGCAAATGTTACCTACCATGTTGCAGCCAAACCTGGATTTTATCCAGACCTTGTTGCAGTGGAACATGGACCGATTCAGTACCTTAGGAGTGAATGGCACTGAACATTGCACAATGATGATTGCGCATCCCCACTGTGACCTTCTCACAGATGGAGGATCATTGATGAAGCAGAAGATTATTTGACCAAAGTTACACGGATTTATTTGGTTCCTTTCAGAAATAGACATGCTCTGTAAACTGCTGTTCTTAGGAATATGTTCTCAGAGTTCCAACCTTCAATCTTGCATGAAGCGGACAGGAACAAGAATAAACCATTCAGTTCAATCATGGTCAACCAACTCCCCATTTCTTCCTTTTGCTACATTGTCTGTCACCATGTAACGGAGGAACCTTGATTACCAAGGCATTCAATTATCCAAGTATTGGATTATCCAGCATGACGACAAGCTTAGCTAAACTGTTATCCGGCATTCAATTAACCAGATGAAATATTCCCCACCCGTGTCCTTCAGATAATTGAGGTTTCTCTGTATTCTCTTCCCCCCATCCCCCACCACAGTGGGACGGTCTGCTCTTTCAAGTCTGGTGGTTAGATACACTATTGTTCTGCCTTTCTCCCATTCTGATCATTTAATCTGAACCTTTTCGACACCCCCCCCCCTTGACTATAACATTAATGTTGCCTCCTTCACACTTCAGTTCAGAAGGAGTCATCTAGGTTGTTCTCTCCCCACAGATGCAGTCTCACTCACTGATCTCCAGCATTTGTTATTTTCAATACAGATACCAGCATCTGTAGTAATTTGCTTCTGCAAAGCCACTTTACTACATTAAAACCATATCCCTCATGCCATTAGTTTCCTGGAATCTACTAAGTTCCGTGATAAACTTGCTCAATAATTGAGCTTCCACAACCCAGTGGGGAAGAGAACTCCAAAACTGAGGTACAAAGAAATTCTTCCTCATCCTAGTCTTCAATGGCATACCCCTTAGGCTAAGATTATATCCCCTCGTGCTTGAGTCACCAGCCAGGGAAAACATCTCAGATACATCCAACCTGTCACACCCACTAAGAATTTTCAAAGTCATTTCACATTCTTGAAGAGACTAAGGAACACAGACCCTATTTCCTCATCTCTCTCCTAGCCAATTCCACATCACAGGGATTAGTGTGGCAAGGCTCAACTGCACTATTTCCAAGACAAATATATTCTTAGATACAGAAGGCCAAAATGGTAAATACTACTCCAAGTTAGGTCTCATTAAGCCTCCATACAGTTGCACTAAGTCTTCAGTTCTGTTTTAAAAACTCTTGCAATAATGGAAAACACTTATTTCGTAGGATCATAGAATCCCGACAGTGTAGGAACAGGTCCTTTGGCCCAAAAGGATCCACACCAATCCTCCGAAGAGGAACCTACCCAGATCCATTCCCCTACCCCATTATTCTATATTTACCCCTGACTAATGCACCTAACTTACATATCCCTGAACACTATGGGCAATTTAGCACAACCAATTCACCTAACTGCTTGATTTAATACATAGCAGCTTTCAATGAGTCATGACCACGAACACCCAGATCCCTATGGACCCCTGTGCTTCCAAACCTCACTTGTTAGGAAATATTCTGCCTTTGTTTTCTTGCTACCCAAATGACTAACTTGACACTTATTCACATCATTTTCCATCTATGTTCTAGACCATTCACCTCCCGTCCTGAAGTCACCAAATCTTTCAAGTTACACTCCCAACATGTTCAGTCATCAGCAAATTTTGAAATTTTACAAATTGATCCCTCTATTCAAATTGTGTACTGAACAGTGTGGACCTAACTGATACTTGCAGTGCCCCAATAATAACAGCCTGCTATTCTGAGATTGATCCATTTATTCCTACTCCCTGCTTTGGATGCCAACCAATCCTCAATCCATATTAATATATTACCATTAATCCATGTACCATGTGTAGTTTAATTCACCAAACTCCTTTGAGACACCTCACAATAAGCCTTCTGAAAATCCAAATACACAACCAATATCCACAAAATTCAACAGGTTTGTTGACTTTGTCCAATTTCACTGATTTTTCTAAATGTTCAATTATCACTTCTTTCAAAATAGATTATAACATTTTCCCTCATCATTGACATGGACCAAACAAACAGGGTTTATCATTTTTCATCTTCCCCACTTAAAATAGTGGGGCCACGTTTACTAATTTGCAGTTAACAGGAACCTTTCCAGAATAGATAGAATCTTAAAAGATAACCAATGCATTCACTTTCTCTTTTAGTCACCTCCTTCAACACAGATGTAGGTCATGTGGTCCAAGCTGATTGATCAATCATGTCCAAAGATGTGCAGATTAGGTGAACTGGCCATGCTAAATTGTTCAAAGTGTTCAGGGATGTTTAAGTTAGATGCATTAGGTATGGGTAAACATAGTGGAATGGGTGTGGGTGGGTTACTCTTCAGTGGGTCGATATGGACTTGTTGGGCTGCAGGGCCTATTGCCACACTGTAGGGATTCTACAGTTGAATGTTAACTGCTCAAGCACCAACTCTTACTAAAATTAATTGGTTTTATTTCCTCAGTCTCAGCATCATTTTTTTTTCAGTTTTGTTTTCAGCCACATTCAAGAACCTGACAGTTCAGCTCTGGAGAGGTTACAAACAAGATTTACCACAAAAGGTTTCATGGATGAGAAATTAATGATGTAAAGAGTCAAGGGCTGTCCTTTGAGCAGATAGAACAAATGATATTTGATTAGCAATTTAAAACCATAAGGGTTTAGAATGGAAAATAGCTTCCTTTATTTACTTCACGTCTAAAGGATCAAAAAACTCAAGGGTACAAGTTCAAGGTCATTCACACAAAAAATGGAACGTAAGGAAATACAATCAGGACAAAGTGTCAAGATTTGGAAGGCACTGCCTGCAAGATTCAACAGCAGTCTTCAAAAGACTATTGGATAAATCCTTTGGAGAACATTTGCAGGAGAGTGAGAAGAACTATGATTGCTCTCAAAGCAGCAGCAGTATTTTTACTGCCCCCTTCCACATGGTGTTCTTCCAAAATCCTACAGGATCCAGGGATCACTGTTTAAACAATGTTCTGCAATAATAGAACAGGATTTAAACTTCCATGACAGGTTTGGTTTTTTTGACAACAGCAAGGTCTTCGCACTCTGAAATTCTTCAATTCTGGGGCAAGGAATAAAACAACGTGTCTCAGGGCAAGGATCTCACAAAAGATGACTTCGGATTGAAGTCACTAGCAAAAAGAAGCCTAAGATATCAATGAGGTATATGAAGATGGCCCAACTAATTTAAGTTTTAGTTCCAACATTACATGGCATCTTTCTTGATTTAAGGTGGCAGGTCAGAATTCTGTACTCTTTCTGTAACATAGGTCCAAACAGCCCGCTCAATATCACAAGATAGCTAGCTCACAAAATGGACCCCAGTCAAAGTTTATGTCAGCAAAGTGAGGCTTTCGAAGTCCTCTGATGAAACTCTTGAAAAAGATGTCTTGGTTCCCACCTTGCCAAACTCATTAGGCCTTTTCTATTCAGGATCCACTTTGTCCAGGTCAGAAAAGTTCAGGGATCATTCAAGTCATTGCGTCTGAACAGGTAAGAAGTCTCTGGATGGTCTCACTCTCCTGCTTTCTTCCCATGGTCTTGCAATGTCCAAGTGCTACAAAAACAAGATGATCCTTGTTTCTTCTTCCCTTTGCACCACACTTGTGTATTCAGATTGCAGCAACCCTCAGGTACCCGGTCTATCCTTCCTGGACAAGCTTGGACAGGGAGCATCAGTGGGCTATTAAATTACTGAGACATTATAGATAAATATAACCCATTCTCACCACATTGCTTGATATTCTTTGACTTCTGGGCAAGATTGCAAATGAACAATGACTTGGATCTTGTGGTTCAAATACAGAACAGAGGTATTCTCTGCTGTTGAGAGCCACATGAGCATCAGGAGTTTCTGGTACCTCACCAGAAATAGCTACTAGACAGTAGGGCAGTTAATTGCATAGTGGCATGAACTGTCTGCCCAGATTAATTTAGGGCAGCTCCCAGCAGCCTCAAACTCAATAATACAGAAAAAACAAGAGAGTCTTTCAACCACTGGACCTGTTCACACACGCTTCTCCATACACCTTCTTTAAAACAACTCACCCTCCCTCTAACTGTGTCCTACCTGCAGTCAATACATATGAAGGTAATGACTGAGCAGAAGATACCCTTGCTGTTGTTACACTAACAACCCAATCAAAATCCACTTCACCACAGACAGGAAATCAAAGCTATCATTGTCTGTCAGGTTGGGCACTGGTTCTACCCATGAGCCAATGGGGAGCTCTTAAACACAGAGTCAGAAATGTACAGCATGGAAATAGACCCTTCGGTCCAACCCATCCATGCGGACCAGATATCCCAACCCAATCTAGTCCCACCTGCCAGCACCTGGCCCACATTCCTCCAAACCCTTCCTATTCATATACTCATCCAGATGCCTCTTAAATGTTGCAATTGTACCAGCCTCCACCACATCCTCTGGCAGCTCATTCCATATACTTACCACCTTCTGCGTGAAAAAGTTACCCCTTAGGTCTCTTTTATGTCTTTCCCCTCTCACCCTAAACCTATGCCCTCTAGTTCTGGACTCCCCGACCCCAGGGAAAAGACTTTGTCTATTTATACTATCCATGCCGCTCAATGTTGTAAATCTCTAAGATCACCCCTCAGCCTCCGACGCTCCAGGGAAAACAGCCCCAGCCTGTTCAGCCTCTCCCTGTAGTTCAGATCCTCCAACCCTGGCAACATCCTTGTCAATCTTTTCTGAACCCTTTCAAGTTTCACAACATCTTTCGGATAGGAAGAGACCAGAATCGCATGCAATATTCCAACAGTGGCCTAACCAAGGTCCTGTACAGCCACAACATGACCTCCCAACTCCTGTATTCAATACTCTGACCAATAAAGGAAAGCATACCAAACACCTCCTTCACTATCCTGTCTACCTGCGACTCCACTTTCAAGGAGCTATGAACCTGCACTCCAAGGTCTCTTTGTTCAGCAACGCTCCCTAGGACCTTACCATTAAGTGTATAAGTCCTGCTAAGATTTGCTTTCCCAAAATGCAGCTCCCCGCATTTATCTGAATTAAACTCCATCTGCCACTTCTCAGCCCATTGGCCTATCTGGTCCAGATCCTGTTGTAATCTGAGGTAACCCTCTTCGCTGTCCACTACACCTCCAATTTTGGTGTCATCTGCAAACTTACTGAACGTACCTCTTATGCTCACATCCAAATCATTTATGTAAATGACAAAAAGTAGAGGGCCCAGCACAGATTCTTGTGGCACTCCACTAGTCACAGGCCTCCAGTCTGAAAAACAACCCTCCACCACCACCCTCTGTCTTCTACCTTTGAGCCAGTTCTGTATTCAAATGGCTAGTTCTCCCTGTATTCAGTGAGATCTAACCTTGCTAATCAGTCTCCCATGGGGAACCTTGTCGAATGCCTTACTGAAGTCCATATAGATCATATCTCCAGCTCTGCCCTCAATCTTCTTTGTTACTTCATCAAAAAACTCAATCAAGTTTGAGAGACATGATTTCCCACACATAACGCCATGTTGACTATCCCGAATCAGTCCTGGCTTTTCCAAATACATGTACATCCTGTCCCTCAGGATTCCCTCCAACAACTTGCCCACCACCTCAGGCTCACTGGTCTATAGATCCTTGGCTTGTCCTTACCACCCTTCTTAAACAGTGGCACCACGTTTGCCAACTTTGTGTCTTCCGGCACCTCACCTGTGACTATCCATGACAAATATCTCAGCAAGAGGCCCAGCAATCACTTCTCTAGTACAGCTGATCAGGCCCTGGGACTTAAGTGCCTCATTATCCATGAGCATTGTATCAAATTAGTTGGAACAAGATGGATGAAGGTCTTGTCACAACAACTTGCTGCAAAACTAACACCAAATCCAAAGAAAGCAGATTGGAAACCAATTCCTTTAGATCCTGGATCAGGTGGTTTCCAATTTCCAGTTTCAAATTCAGCAAGTGGGAAAAAGCTTAATTGGCTCCTCTGCCCACTGCTTTAAATAGCTGTTACATTAGTTCCACAGACAGTCATTGGTGAGGGGTTAAAAAACAACCTGAAAAAGAGATGTTATGACACACCTTTGGCACAGGTGAGACTTGAACCCAGATCTTCTGGTCCAGACATAGGGACACGATCACTGTGCCATAGAGCCACTTAACTCATTTCACATGATGCCTCAACAAGACATTCCAGAATAATCAACAGCCTCAGAGACAGATCCTACCAAAGGCATCAACAAAAGCATTCAAATCAATTGTAGCCTCTACCAGACACAGGCTTAGAATAGCTACACATCATAAATCAAGTCAAACCTGCGATGTTCCTGGTCACTCTGGTTCAGCTATGTACGCAGTAAACAGATTGTTCTATCAAAGGAACTGCATTGTGATTTTAAAAGCCTTGTGCCAGAATTTAACTTGCCTGTTACAAGGAGGGATTAAGAGCAATGGGCAAGTACAGTAATTTAAAAAAGTAACTTTTCCCTTTAAACCAATATTCACAATTTTCTTTGTTTACAATTGCTGTATTGGTCAACATATTCTCTCCCCATTCTTCCATCAAAATCCTCAATTTAATCACCATGCTGAGAAAAGTGAGTTGTAAGAAACATCATATAACTAACAATTTCCCATCACATGTGGCATGTCATGAGCAAAATGTACACAGCATGTAGATAACCAATAGGTTCAAGATTAAGCATATCATCTCCAAGGAAGTTGCTTTAAAAGGGCAAAATGTTTTTTTAAAACAGGAAGTGAAGTTTGTTAATTTCCACTTCATTGAATATTACATTTGTGGTGGTACCCAATGCTTCATATCTCTGTGCAGGGTGCCTCAGTATAGACACCTATTTGGAAACAAAGTACTGTAGGTATTTAATTTTAATTCTTTTTCATATTGCCAATCAACTGTGTCACAAGATTCCAATGCAACATATATTTGTCGTGAGGCAAATGAACTGTAATGAATGAGGGGCTGCGAATCACTGCTGTCGCGCAGGCTCAGTTCTGTGTGTTTTAACAGTGCTCCAAAACAAACCACTCCTTTGAAATCTTCTTGCACTTGTAGATCCAATTCGATCCCCTCAACATTTTGCTCCAAACTTTTCCTATTAAAATTAGAAGCTCAAAATGTCTAAAATATATTTAAACCAGTAAAAGCAACCCTTGGTGATATCTTATCGTAGATGTACCTTATCAACAGAAATAATAGAAATAATGTGAATACCATAAATGCAGAGGCGCATTCCCTTCGTTAACCAAAATATTGTCATGACTGTTCATGATTTGAGTATAAAAAAAAGTGTGTCTACTTCAGTGGAACACTGTCAATGTAGTCAAGGATAGTTTCTTTCTCTCCCTGCCCCCAAGTCACTCATTTTTCCAGCCAATGATACCCTTTCATTTCTCAAAGTATTTTCACTGAAATGTCAAAGAACCAATGATGAAAGTATTCATGCCATACCTCCTTTGGATGTTCTGGGTGGTTTATCAGCAGTGAAGCTAAGCCATCTCCATTTACTCAGTGCCCAACAATCAAAATATGACATTAAACACAAGGTAAAGCTCATGATCCTCATTATACTTCAGGCATACATCCCTAATTGTTCCTGAGGTGCTGAGCTGCCTTTTTGAACTACTGCAGTCCACTTATTGTAGGAGACCCACAACGCCATTAAATACGATCCAGCAACACTGAAGAAATGGCAATACATTTCCGAGCCAAGATGACAAGTTGCTTGGAGGGAACTTTGCACGCAGTGACAAACAATAGTGAAGGGACTCCGTGTTTATGGATCCAGTATTTATCAAGGCAACTGCTTTGTCCTGGATGGCATCAAGTTTTGAGTAATGTTGGAGCTGCCCCCACCCCAGCGCGTGGGGAGTTTTCCATCACATTCCTCCCTTGTGCCTTGCAGATGGTGGGCAGACTTTCAGGAGCCAGGTGAGTTAGTCACTGTAGGATCCCCAGTCCCTGTCATCAAGGCCATGTCACGGCATTTATTATACAGTTACAGGAAAAGATAACATCAAATCAAATTATTATATAGGTACCATTCTGCAGTCCAGCTAAGAATTTGGAAATTTATAGGGTTCAATGAAGACCGCTACATGGAGATAAACTGTGGCAATTTTGGACAAATGAACATAGACACTGTATTTAGTACCAACATAGGAACTTGAATTTTTAAGACAAGCAACCCCAAAGCCTTCAGGAAAGGTAGGTCTTGACCTGCCTGGTTAATTATTACCCACTCCGGATGATGCCTGACCTGCTGAGCAATCCCAGTGTTTGTTTTATTCCCTTCAGGAGATCCTTACCTCGGCTGAATGTGAGACTGAAGTTATTGCCACTCAAGGCCTCCCGTGGCTTTTCCCCAATTCCAAATGGAGTGAATTGTTCCACATTTCCAAGAGGAGATACCAATCAGGGCTCCTTTATAAATGTAGAGTTCTGCACCATGACAGAACAGTCAAAACAGAGAGGCAAACCACTCCCTTTCAGGATGAGTCATCTGCTGTTTTCTGACCCTTTTAAGTTTCAGAAATATCAGACAGCCACTTTAACAGCTGTCAAACCGAAAGTACACAAGGTAAGTGAGAGCTTAGGTTGCCAGCTGCTCATTACGTAGGGTGCCAGGGGCCTGGTACATAATACTGTTCGGGGAGGGGGGAGGGGGGAGGAAAAGAAAACAATTTTATTAGTCTGATTTTTCCAACGAAATATTTTACCTAATTTCATCAGAATTCTCATTCAGAAGATGACTCTCAGAGAACTTCAAGCATAGAGGAACTGCTCAGTGGAATCTTTAATTCCCTAGCAATTCCTTCAGAGTCTGCTACCATGGATATGCCACAGAATTAGTGCACGCAACTCTTCTCCATACCCACAAAGCAACTCTGACCCATGGAACTTTCAACAAAGCTTAGTTTTAAATTTGAGAGATTGAGATACACTCAGTTGGAGAAGGAGAGACACAGCAACCAAATGCAAAAACATCAACTTCCTTTGCACTGAACAAAAAGAATGTGTGAAGCCTGTTACTTGTGGGTTGTGCCAGAATGAAAATACTTTGGGCATTCCTTCACAGATTGAATGACATTTTGCTCAATCATCCACTGGTTTTTAATCTAAATGTTCCTCAAAAGGAACATTTTCTTTCCTTAAAAAGAAAACTGGCTCACAAACAGATGGCTGAAATAAAAAAACTAATCGACTTTGCATAACTACATTTGAAACTTCTGGTTACCAACGCAGACACACCTACATAGCAACACTTCATGAGCTTCCTCCTCTGAGGTCATAGCAATCCACCTTTGGGAAAATAGTTCTTAGCACTAACCCTTCTGAAGATTTAACAAGAACTAACAATGGTGTATGGTTTAAACACTTTTCAAAATGGAAAGTGTTAGAATTTTAAACAATGTATTCTTACAATCAAAGCACTCTGCAATATTTTCCACTTTGAGTGAAAGTCAACACACAACACTGTCTGCCCACAAGCAAGGCAGAGAACAGAAATTATCTTTTTTAGAGGACTGTGAAGAAATAAGTTACTACACAAGCTCTTTGTTTAAACTGTTCAATTTGAAGTTATTGCCAGACATACTGTACTTCACTGGTTGGAGAGCGCTCCACCGGACAATAGCTGTGAGCTGTAACCTGCTCACTCCCATACAATGCGTGCTCAATGCTAGATGGGGAACAAGGGCACACCCCTGGTGGTAGAGAAAACCATTACAGAATATAGCTGTAGCATGCTAAAGGGAAACAAAACAAAACAGCTCAACAATGTCAGTATCAAAAATGAAACAAGTAGTCCACAACTCAAGGATTGTTCCTTTATCAGAACTATTTCAAAAGGAACACAGTCTGCAACAAAACTATAAACTCATTTTCATCATTGAGATTTGTGGTGTCCTAACATTTTGCCCTTTAAGCTCAAGAGTTCCAACACTTGCTGTTTTCTCTCCTTAAAGCAAGTAATATTTCTCTTCCAAAGAACTAAAACACTCAGCTTTTCACATCACTGAATACTCAGGGTAGTCAGTTACAAAAATGACAATATTGAAAGTGAGCCTGATCTCTTGATTTAACATTCTAAGTACTGTTTAAGAGTGGGTCAAACTGAGGACTTAGAATTCTTGGGTCTAAATTTGCCTGTTCAAAAATATCTGGTGAGGAAGCAGCATACACACAACCTCACTGCAAATGTGTGACTGTGATCACCGGTTATAATAAAACACTTTGCTCATTCCACAGGGAAAATCTACAGCACTGCATTAACATTCCAATATGGAAAAAGTCTACTCTGCAGATATTTTCAATTTTCTCTTCAGAGTTCACCTGCCAGCAAATTCAAAAGAAATTCAATTACAGTTGAAAACATAGATAAGACGTGAGAACAGAGAATGTTAAATTGAAGTTGTTTCTAAGTGATGCCAAGAAATAAGCCTTCCTTTGGCAGAAACCCCTGACAGCAAAAAAAAGCATTTACTGTTTACTTCAAATCATTCCAAGACTTTTGCATTTCAAATAAGTACAATAATAACTTTAATAAACTGAAAAAATTGCCTCTCTAGTTACAGTACATTGTGAAAATATGAACAGATTTAAACATTAAATATTTGAAGGCACTTCAATAGAAAAGCACCTACATTTACTTGTTACTTCTACTCACATGTACACTATTTAGTTGTGCACCTTTACAACCAATAGTTTAAAATAACTAAGGGAGACCAATGATGATACTATCGTAAAGAACAGAAAAACACAGCAGTGAGAAATATCTCTGTAGTCCAACACACAGACTGGAAATTTCTTAAAGTTGCAGGCAAAATATGCAGATTATGCGTCTTTTCACATGGAAAGGGTGCTTACATTTCATTTAAGCAATAACTCAGGTTGTTAAATTTAGGATAAAACGAGAGCAGGTTGGTGGATTTTCAGCAGTCAATAAAATTACAGCATTCAGTTCTGCTCACGAATACCCACCAGCAATACTTAATCATAGCAAAGTCATCAAACATCCAATGCGATATATTCAGAGGGACACACAAAAAAAAGCAGGGAGTATAATATATCGACTAACTCCCAAATACCTGCTTGCTCTGAACAGCTGTTCTGTCTGCAACTAAGATGCAAACTCCTCTTGTTCAGAAAAAAAAAGTCTTTCTCCATCTCCCTGTTTTATTGAAATTGTGAGCAGCACAAGTTCATGCTGGAGTTAACCTTCTGAAACACACCCATTGGAAAGAGAGAAAGCCAGAGAGCAAACACAAAAGGAGTGAGAAGCAGAGCGGGACAGAATGCAGAGGCAGTGAGCACAGGAAAAGGAGCCGAGAGAGAGTTGTGGGGGTTAGGAGCTTAAGGTGGTTCAGGTAAAGGGCAGCCGGGGGTAGTCTCACCGGGTCTGACTTGCAAAGAGCCGTCCTTTCGGCTGCACCACAGCGCCTTGTCGCCGCTCTGCACGATGTAATGGTCCTTGGCTTGGAAAAGCTCCATGGTTTCGGTATTAGCGGCTCCACATGGCGAAGGAAGCGGCAGATCCGCCGGAGGGATCATGGACTGAGCCCCACTTCCCGGAGAGTAGAGGAGGATCGCGGAGCCCGGCTCCCGGAGCACCACCGTCCCGCCGGCACTCCGCCCCTCTCTCTCTCTCTCTCTCTCTCTCTCCTCTCCTCTCCGCTCCGCCTTCACTGCGCCCTGCCCTTCCCTTCGCCCCTCCTGCGCCGCTCTCTGTTTGTTAGTTTCCTGCAGCCGCACGTGATCCGTTGATCCGCCTCTTTAAGGAGACGGTCACCACGCCCGGGGGCAGCTTTGCATAAAAGGGACTTTGTCCTCATGTATCAGCTGCAATAAAGTTCTTTAATCCTCAGTGGAAATTATCTTTGAAGTTTTGTATTAGGAATGTTGCCTTAACCTCACCAGAATAACCCTCCAAACCTGCACTCCTCCCCTCACTTCTGATTTTAATCATTCCATCCTTGGAAATGTTCCTGTATCCGAAAGTCTAAAAAACCATTGCTAACAGTTCCTGTCTGTATCATTTTTTCTCTTGATAGGACACTTAATAAAAGCAACTTCATTGCCCTAATAACTCCCAATGTCAGAGCAAGTACCCTGGAAAGGTTTTACAAGATTGAAGGTACTATTCAGGATCAGTGATTTGGTGCTGATTTTTCTATACTAGTATGGATGAATGATTTTATTGTCATGTATATTTTACAGTTAGAAAAACAGTAAAATAGAGTGAAAGGCTTTCCACTGTCGGCATGATTCGGTGCCATTTAGGATTATTTTAAGAATTAAAAAAAGATATAGCTTTTAGATAATCCAGTAATCTAATATTCGAGAGACACAAGTTTAAATCCCATCCCAGGTACTGGAGGAATTTAAATTCTATGAATTAACAAAATGTCAATCTATTAACAATAACCATAATTGATCGTGTTCTTTTAAAACTCCCATCTGGTTCACTGATGTCCTTCAGAAAAGACACTCTGTTGACCTGAACCTGGCCTGATGATATGATTCCATACCATATGGTTCATTCTTAATTGCCCTCGGACATTGCCAAGGAAGCCACTCAATTGCAGAGGCGTATCACCACCTGTTAAGGGCAATTAGGAATGGGCAATAAATATTGGCCTTAATGGAGACATTCACATCCTAAACTCGTTTTAGGTTAAAAAATTGCAGTAGTGTTGTCAATGAAATATAGCAAGAGAAAGTGAGAAGAGACTGCAGTGGGATATAAACCTTGAGATAGACAGACGTGGACCAAGTGGCCTGTTGCTATGGAAAACATTCAAAATAATTCCATGGTCCAATTTTCAGCAAATTTTGGAATGTAACAGGAGAGCTTTAGCAGAGTCCAAAAGAGCAGCCCTGCAGACACAACCACAAGAGGTGAAGGAGTATGATTAAAATCACATTCCCCAGATCTTCAGCAAAGGATCTTTTCCTCCTGCCAGAACATGGTACTAGAAGGTCAATGTCAGTTTCTGCTGGCAATCCCCACTCATCCTGGCTGGTTCAATGTTGGATTTGGAGAATGCATTATTTAATAAGAAAGTGGCTGTTGTGCATTTAGCATACAGTAAATTAACTTGAGGGTCACTGTTTATCATGATTGAATCAATCAGGTTGCATCTTCATTACATGCTAGAATTTTAAAGTCAATATTTATTTTCAGGATACAGTTAATAATGATGCATTTCTTGCCTACATGACATCAAACATATTTAAACATGGTACAATTCATCATGGTGTGTTCAAATCATTATTTTGTGGAATAAATTGATTCAGTCTGTTTCTAATCACAAAAAGCTGTAAACCGAAAGTTTTACTTGTTCTGTATTTCTTAAACCATAAATTCAATTTATAACACCTTTTGATGAGGATACTAAGCATGATGACAGGCAAGCAATAAAGTAATGGTACACCTGCAATCGGGCAGTTTAACTGGAGAAGGAAAATATGTCCTGATAGCACTGGAGCAATCTCACAATGACAACGCTCCATTGGAATCCAAAAGTTTTACTTTTAGGTTTAGTGTTTAACAGGGGAAACAGGAGCAACATGGATTTCAGTAAGATGAGGTGGTGGAGGATCCAGAACTTCAATCTCATCTGTACATTAGCAAGATTGAGTTGGGGTTTTGAACATTGACAGTACTGCATTGCAAAGGTGGCAGGGTCTTATGGAGTTCCTAAATACCAACAGCAATGTGTTTGTCATTGGGTATTTGTAGGGAGAGCCAGAATTAAGTTGATGCCTCACACTCTAATTCACTACATGACCCTGAGTGATTCTGGATTAGTGGTGCTGGAAAAGCACAGCAGTTCAGGCAGTATCCAAGGAGCAGTAAAATCGACATTTCGGGCAAAAGCTAATCCAGAAACTGGTTTCCAGCATCTGCAGTCATTGTTTTTACCTAGATGATTTTAACCCCACTGCAAATCCTCTTGCAAGGATGCCTGCCTTGAAGAAGTTTTCCTCCTCTCTCTACAAGAATCTCAGGGAGTCCCTCTCCCACTGCAACTTCCAGGTCATTTACTCTGCCTTAAGCTCTTCAACCATGTCCTGAAACAGACTCGCTACCATAGCCACATTTGCTTCCTCAGTGCCTGCCTCCGTAACCAACTCATCCCACATGGACTCCGGGCCACCTTTAAACCAGCAGAGTTCAGATCCGAACAGGACACACAGTACAGACTGCAGATTCAAAAACACCAGCAACGATTCTCCTTCCAGATCCTCCGCTACACGCTTGCAGCAAATGCCAGCACCTAACCTCAGTCAGCCATGCCTCAACTGAGGGCCACACTCTCTCAGAATTGCAAAGGACCCCTCCTTTACTATATCCTCAAGAGAATTCATTTAAAAGCAGTATTCCTGATGAAGGGCTTTTGCCCGAAATGTCGATTTTACTGCTCCTCGGATGCTGCCTGAACTGCTGTGCTTTTCCAGCACCAGTAATCCAGAATCTGGTTTCCAGCATCTGCAGTCATTGTTTTTACCTATGACCCTGAGTGAGAATCATACACCCAGATCAAAGGACAGGCCAACCACTAGGCCCTGTACTGTGACTGTGGCGAGCCCTCTTTTGCTTTCTCAACACAGCATCAGCCCTGGAATATTGACCAATCTATAACAGAGATGTGGCTCCCTCTGTGGGCGTGTTACTAAAATGCATCTACACAGGCAAATGTTGACAATTTGCACTTTCAATGTGCTACTGTGCTTGATTGTCACTTTTCTTTTACATTAGGAAAAGTTATATGTGAAAAATAATAACGTATTTGCTAATGCTGGCGTAGAACACAGCAAAATTCTTAACACAGTCATGTTATCAGAAAGCATAGAATGGTGTATGACTGGAAACAACAATTATTAGTAATTTAGCAAAACGATGCATTCTGAAAGGAATGATTCAATTTATTTGGTTACATGCTTTAAAATTGTTCTTTTTTTGGCTCCATCTTTCCCATTTGGAAATATTGAACTAATAATAAATGTTGCAGGCATATATTTGTAATACCAAACTTTTATTCATAAATGAAATTGGAATCTATATATTAAATACTTAAGCATTCAGAACTTAAGCAAAAGCAGAGACTGATATATGGGTTTGTGTGTATTGGGACCTGTTGTGCAGTGGCATATACATGGCATTTTACAGCTGGGAATTTGATTCAAAACCAGTCTAGACTGATGGATTGAAAGTCTGCTTCTTGGCTACAGAAACCTATGTTTAATGGTTTTGGGCAGTAACAGTCCATTTCCAATGGGCTACAGCATTCAAACCTGCTCCTAATTTAACACCGGTTTTGGCAGCATTAATCTGAAACATAAAAGAATGATTGCCATGTGTATATGAAAGAATGCTGCACTGGTATGGTAGGCTGGTGTAGTTCTTTGCTGAGGAAGGAAAATTGGGTAAGGCCAAAAAACCCGATCTGGTGATCAGTCAGTTAACCTGTGCTTGTTCACTGTGATACAGATGCTGCCTGTTCATTGAAGTCATAGAAGCATGCAACCCAGACTAAACATGCCATTGAATTGCTACATCCCTCAGGAGGGTAACCACTGTCACATCACCCTAACCCCTGGAGGAGAAGGTTGCCAATTTTACAAAAGCCCAGTGGTAACCACTGAAGGCGCTGAGCATATTCAGATCTAAGTCTTTCTCTCATACACCACTTCCCATTATTCTACAAATCATTTCAGTCATCTCAAAGGATGGTCTTGTCTTCTCTCAGCATTCAACCTTCCAGAGCTGTCACTCCACCAGAGCTAGAATGTGACTCTGATCAGCTTCTTCCATTGTGTGTTTCTATATCTATAAACTAGATGATCATTGGATATAGCTTCCACTGTAAGAAGATCATTATCTATCTCATCTTGTTTGCATAGATATTCCTCTGGAGCCTTGGATATACCAAACATCTTGAGCAACAATCTGTATCAAGAGTGTGCTTAGAAAATTCCTCTTTCATTCAATTTCACTTGCCAGTAGCCAAAGTTCACATTAAGGTTAGTGAAGCTTTTGTCTTTGCAAGTTGCAGCAAAGATTCTTCAATGGCTGGCATTGTATAGTGAGATCTCTTCAGAGCTTTGTTTAGATTCTTTGAATGGATCCATACTCTCAGTTTTCCAGGTTGTTTCATCGCAATAATACTGCTTATTCATTCTATAAGAGTTGTCACTTTCTTTTGTATTCCATTCTTTTCTGCCTCTTCTGTCAGAGGGCCACCGGAACTTTCTTAGGCGATGTTGAATATTCTCCAGGAGGACACCCTGTTAACACATTGTTGTACTCCTCTCGGATCTGATCCACAGTCAATGCTTTAATGTGTTTAATCTATTGGCACATTGATGGTTACCAGCCCAAGCTTTAAACTTGCTCTGCCTGAGATGCTTGGCTGTTGCTTGCTCTCTATTACCTGATACTTCAGACCTTTGTTCTTGTCATTGCATTGGGCCCCCAATGGACTTGACTCTAATACCATCACACATCATCAACTTTACCTTCCCAGGATTCAATGTTGTATCGTGTTGAACCACTTCATACAGAGCTATGAAGACCATGATGTTGTGTAATATGTATATGTTGGTAAAAGTAATCCCAGTTAGATGTGCCTCCTACCCAGGAATAACCTTTTATGCATTTGTACTTATGCTTGCTTTTTTTTAACCTTGCCAAATTGAGGAATTCACTGGATAAAAGGGCATAAGAAATAGGAGCAAACACAGGCTATTTGTGCCTTTGAGCCTGCTCCAGCATTCAATAACATCATAGGTGATCTTACATCTGAACTCTACCTTCCTGTATTAGCCTCGCATCCTTTACTACATTCAGTCCCCAAAAAATTATCAATCTCTGTCTTAACAGCAGAGCATCCACACCTGCCTCAAATAAAGAATACCAAGGAGTTACAATCTTTTGAGTGAGGAAACCTTTCTTTATCTCAGTCCCAAATGATTAACACTGTTACCTTGTGTTCTAAATTCACAGCCAGAGTAGTCGTTTTCTCAACTTCTACCTTTGCAATCCCTTTGCAAAGTTCAATATCCTTCAAATAAATCTTCTTTCTTTCTGCTAAACTTTGCAAAATTGACCAAATCTATTTAGTCTCTCAATTCCCTCAACTCGCCTTTGTTGCACTCACTGACAAATCTATCTTTAACTCCTCTTGTTACCATAGTTGGATCACTCTTACATGTGGAATTATTGTGCCTTTAAAGGAATGCATATGGACCATAAATTGTGCACTGGTTTTTCATACTCACCATTTCTCACTACTCTCATCTTTTTATGTAGTTTTCCAACGTATCTGTCAACATGCCCATCTAACTATTTGCTTGGTTCTGGTTGAAGATTCTTATTTGAAATTTAATTCATTTTTTTAAAAATCTATCATATTGTGGTCATACATCCCCAAAGGTGGATTTACTCCACATTCATTCATTAAACTTCCTCATTGCACAATACTAACCAAAACATAGTTTATTCAATAATTGGTTCCTCAACATGATGGTCTAGAAAAGTGTTATGTACATTCCACGACTTGTCTTACATTCCATTGCTGCAATATTTGGTTTGCTCAGTCCATATGAAGAATTAAATCCCCTGATAGCTGTACAACATAACCTTTGTTACATACACATCCAAGCTTTCTGAATTCAACTCTGCCTTACTGTATAATTACTATAAGAAGGCCCATAAACAACTCTCAGTGGTGTTTCCTGCCTCTTGCTTTTACTGTGCATGTGTGTATGTATATACATGTGTATGCATGTGAATGAGTGTGTGTGTGTGTGTGTGTGTGTGTGAGTGAGAGAGGGAGTGTGAGAGAGAGAGAGAGAGAGAGAGAGAGAGAGAGAGACCATGTGCGATTTTTATTCGTCTTGATGCTGCAGAGAGGGCCTCCATGCCAGCTGCAGCAATATCCACCTCACACAGTGGGAATGCCAGCCAGGCTTCAGTACAAACCCTTCCATTGGGTGGCTCACCTCATCAGTCTGTCACTGGCGTTAATAGGACTGGGCTCCCAGAAACCTATTTCTCTCACCAAAGATACTATCAGATATTTCTGATGGGTTTTTCCAGCATTTTCTGTTTTCTTCCTCATAGTTTGGCCTACATCTGACATTGTGGCATGGAATATAAGAGTGAGGAGGTAATGCTGGAGTTGTACAGAGCCTTGGTCAGGCCACAACTGTGTGCAGTTCTGGTCAGCTAACTACAGGAAGAATGTGATAGCACTAGACGGGGTACAGAGGAGGTCCACCGGGATGTCAACTGTGATGGAGAAATTGAGCTATAAGGAGATTATGAGGATGAATAGGAGCACAGCTGTTGAAAATAAATTTGGATGAGCACTCCAAATATCATAACATTCAAGGATATGGGGCAAGTTCAGGAAATCAGGATGAACACACTTTTAGTGATAGTTACATTGGTACAAATTCAATGGGCAGAAGGGCCTTTTCTGTGCTGTGTGAATCTATGATAGTCCTGAAAATTGTTGGACAGAACGCCTCAACATATTCAATGATTGCCACTTCAGCTCATGACTGAGAACTGCTGTTTAATTAGCAGCTAACGACTGCAGTGATAAATGTTAGTCATGGGCATTAATGCTGCATATGTCAGCCAGCAGTTAAAGCAGCCAACTGTTGCTGTGTTAGAATTACTGGTGGAAAACCCAGCTATGAGCAGCAACACTGAACTCTGCTGTTCAAAACATGTACATAGTCTTACTCCTCCAACTCCAACCAATGGGCCAAGAACAGTATGTCTAATTGTGCACATCTCCATAGTTCATTTGAAAAAATGCCAGAGGTTACATTTTCTGTTGTGACAAGGGGCGAAAGAGCAGAATGATGATCAGTGATGGAAGGAACAGACATCCATCTGTTCAGATATATGTTACATTTGTGCTGAGTTCCAAGATACTGTCAGCTAAAATCTTATCAAAGAGGTAAATACATTGGAATAATGTACAGCTAACTTTCCATCCTAACATTCGGCATTTGACTATCTAATGTAAGCTGCAGAAAAGCTGCATGTGCATTTTAGACATATTCGACCTTTTCAATTTTACTATAGACTTTGGCTCTTGTGTTGTATTTTCTTGTATTTCATATGTATGTTTTGTAATTAACTATTTTTGTCAGAAATGGATCGATCAAAGCGAAAGTGGGTGAATATTTATTTTATAATATAACACTACAAAGCTGAGAGCAATGCTGAAAATGAGAGAACAGAAGAAAGCAACTCTTTGACTGGAAGAGACTAGGTGCTGGTGTGGACTGGGTTGGAATGACTATTATTCTGAACCTTTTATTTCTTTATTTTATTAATTATTTCTATGATCTGAAATGCTGGACTTGTTATTTCTTTATTTTTAAACATTTTTTTCTCTAAGAATTTGTACTTAAGGATCCTTACCTTTGTAGCTAAGATTGTGCCATAAGTGGCAACTTGTAAACTTTTTACCGTACTCATTTGAGTGCATGTAATGATAAAGCAAATTCTAATTCTTGCTCAAAGATGATTCAAATGCTACCACACTTGCCCTGAAGCACAAGCTACAGATTACAGAATGCTGTTCAACAAGTCATGTTAAAACTAGTGATGGAGTTTGGTTCTGAAAGCCACCAGTAGAGTTTTTATAGTTTAGGTGGCAGATGATAAAAGAAGGTATGCCAGTCAGGTTGACTGTAGCTATTTCCAGATTGCCTGCACTGAATTCATTCCACCAAATGTACCTATCTTCAGAACACAGTAAATACACCTGATCATCCCATCGTGTCAGGCAATGGAACCCTGTATGAGAACCTATGTCAAGAGCTTCTAGAAACCCATTATAAAGGGACCCCCAGCTCCTGTCACAACACTACAAATTTCTTACAGAAACACGGCACCCATGGACTTGTTGAACCGGAAACATTCCTCGTCACAATGGACATTTCAGCACTCTACACCAGCATCCCCCATGATGATGGCATTGCTGCAACAGCCTCAGAACTCAATACCAACAACTCAATACCAACTCAATCTCCAAGCACCATCCTACAACTCATCTGCTTCATCTTCAGCCACAACATTTTCACCTTTGCCAACCAGTTCTTCATCCAGACACACAGAACAGCCAAGGGGACCCCAATAGGCCAACATTTTCATGCACAAGTCCAAACAAGACTTCTTTGCTGCTCAGGACCTCCAATCAGCACTATATGCCAAATATATTGATGACATTTTCTTCCTCTGGACCCATGGCGAGGAGTCACTGAAACAACCATACAGTGATATCAACAAGTTTTATCCCTCTATCAGACTTATCATGGACTACTCTTTAGCATCTGTCTCATTCTTGGATACATGCATCTCCATCAAGGACGGGCACCTCAGCACCTCACTCTACCGCAAACCCACAGATAATCTCACAATGTTGCATTTCACTAGCTTCCACCTTAAAGATATTGAAACAGCCATCTCCTATGGGCAAGCCGTATGCATACACAGAATCTGTTCAGATGAAGAATGTGACAGATACCTGAAAGTGCTGAAGGATGCCTCATAAGAACAGGGTATGATGCTCAACTCATTGATCATCAGTTATGACGTGCTACGGTGAGAAACTATAATGACCTCCTCAGGAGACAGACATAGGATGCAAATGATAGGTTACCTTCATTGTCCAGTACTTCCTGGGAGTAGAGAAACTACATCATGTTCTTCGCAACCTGCAGCACATTATCGATGAGGATGAGCACCTCGCCAAGAGCTTCCCTATGCCTCTACTTCTCACCGTTAAACAACCACCAAACCTTAAACAGACCATTGTTCACAGCAAAATACCCAGCCTTAAGGACATTAACCACAACACTATACAACCCAGTCATGGTAGCCACTGCAAGACATGTCAGACTGTCAACATGGATACCACCATTATGCGTGGGAACGCCAATCACCATGTACGCGGCAGGCAAGTGACTTGGCCACGTTGTCTATCGCTTATGCTGCAGACAAGGATGTCCCGAGGCATGATACATTGGCGAGAACAAGCATACACTACGACAATGAATGAATGGACACAGCACAACAATCACCAAACAAGGATATTCCCTCCCAGTTGAAGAACACTTCAGCGGTCAGGGACATTTGGTCTCAGATCTTCGGGTGACCATCCTCCAAGGTGGACTTCGGGATACACAACAATGCAGAGAAGCCGAGTCGAGGCTGATAGCCAAGTTTGGTACCCATGAGCATAGCCTCAACCGGGACCTTGGGTTCACATCAAACTACGGTGACCCCACTACACTATGCACACAAGCACAGATATACACACAGACTTACATACTCACACTCTCATGTCAACCCTCTCTCATATACATGCTCTCTCTCAGACACACACTCACCCACATTCACACCCAAGCTCACATCCTCTCACAGGCTTATACTCCATCACACTCATGCACACACTCTACCAAGCATGCAGACATGCAAACACACACACTTTCATGTGCACACACACTCACACAGATATAAGTCTATAGGGTGAATTTGCATTTGCAGAATTGTCTTTGTAGATATATTCTATTTTTGCTGAAAAAGCACACAATCTGCAGGCCGTCAATCCATGTGACATTTTATAAATTCCTACTTTGGAAACAGAACCTGCCTGACACAAGATTGGGATACAGACAGACTCTAACCTCACACCTTTAATACATTGTCTGAGCTGAGATGTCATTGTTTTTATAAAACGTTAGGTTATCTTGAGAATATGACTTAAAAGAAGTTCTGGGATTTACATATTAATGAACCAAAACGCACAACCCATTCTAAAAGATGCAAGACTTAACAGCAATCTAGATTTGTTCAATGCAGAGGAACCTCGATTATCCGAACAAGATGGGTTGGCACTATTTCATTTGGATAATTGATTGTTTGGTTAATTGATTTCTCTGGGGTTCAGAGTTTTATGTGAAGTCTGCTCCCTGTTTAGGAGACTAAGCAGCAGCACGCGCATGAGACCAGCCCCTCCAAATTCCGTCCACTCCCACCCCTGCCCACCACACACCCCCAACACTAACTGCTCCCACCCTGCCCCCGCCCACTGCCAACCCTGTTCTAACACTGCCCCACCATCTGTCCCCTCGCCTCCCGCCCCCTCAACCCCCCCCCCCCACCAACATCGCCCCCCAACCCCGCAGCCCCAATCCTGCACGCGCATCCATCCCCACCCATTGTCCGATCCCCGGCGGTGTGTCCACCCCAGTCTGAGCCGCTCGCTCATCCGCCTCCCTGCGGGCAGCTGGATTGGACACCAACAGTAAGACTACTGCTGCACGCACACGCACGCACACACACGCACGCACACACACATGCACCATGCACACACACACACACACACACACACACAATTTTTTGACAGGTTCCACCTCTGTTCTGTACAGAACAATGTTGGAGAGATTATCTGGGGAAGGAGGGTTTAGGGTTCACCCCTGTGTAGAACTCCAGGGAAAGTGTGTTGGGGGAGAGAGGGAAGGCAGGAAGTCAGTCATTTGGAGACAGTTCCTGGACTGTCCAGGACTGTTCTCCGGAGCATTTCAGTAAGCCAAATTCATTTTTAATCACTGTACCTGTAAACAAAAGAAGTGATCAAGGTTGAAACAGCTCTTTGACGTAGTGTTTCTATCCGGACCTTGAGATCCCCTTCGGATATTTGGATAATCGAGGTTCCTTTGTATATCATTTTAATTGCATGACACTGTGATCTGTTGCTGTAAATTCTGTATCTTATGATCCTGTCCCACAGTTACCTGATGAAGGAGCAGCCCTCTGAAAGCTAGTGCCTCCAAATAAACCTGTCAGACTATAACCTGGAGTTGTGTGATTTTTAACTTTAAAAAAGAATGTACTGTGTCTCAGAACTGTTCGACATTTGGTTATTGGGTACGGTTATTCGCACTTGCCTTCGAAGTATTAGTTGTGCTGAAGATGGCAATCTCTTCTCCATTGACGCTGCACAAAAATGCATCAATGCAATGTGAAAATCTTGCTTTCTTGCTCAGCACTTAATAATGATGTGATAAGAGTCACTCCCTTTAACATACATGACTAGAAACAGTTTCCTAGTGTACTGTGGACCATTGTCAGACACTATCCATTCCAGGAAACTAAATACACCAAAAATAGTAGTCTTCATGCCAACGATGGTTATGCCTGTTGTATTACTAAAGTCATTAAAAAACAGGAAATTTAGAGAAGCAATCCATCACATTAATATTATCTTGCTCATGTACTGTGAATATGTCTATTGCTACTGTTATCCAAACAAGTGGATTGAACATTGTGTGGCTGTCAAGGCTACCTGTGTTGCTGGGGTTACATTTGGCATGCCTCACATGCATTCACAAGTCATCCAATATCCTGATTCATTCCTGGTCAGTGCACAAATTCATGTGCTAGCTGTCATGTGTATTCAATAGCTGTGTGTCCTGGCGAAATATAGTCAGTGTAATGCTGTTGGTATTAGAACTTGTCTGCCCTTGAAAATGACTTGTTGTGATAGATAAAGTCCATCTCTGTATGACCAAAATGAATAAATCAGGTCCTTCTTTAATATTATCAGTTCATCCCTGGATAACGCTCTTATAATTGCTCAACCTCAGCATTTACTGACTGTAACTGTTTACACTGGCTCTGGCCAAAATGTAAAAGGTCAACCATGAGAACATCTTCAATTTTGCAGCTTAGTGTATGAATGAGTAGATCAAAAGGAATATTTTGATCTTTGTGTGGGCTGGGTAAACTGTTCAGCCTATTAGATATAATCATTCTGACACCCAATATTTCATTTCAAAGCCATATCCTTGCACCTTGACGTCAAGAGTGTGGTGCTGGAAAAGCACAGCAGGTCAGGCAGCATCTGAGGAGCAGGAGAATCGACGTTTCGGGCATAGGCCCTTCATCAGGAATGAATCATCGATACATCAAAACATCCGTAAAGTCAATTCTCCTGCTACTTGGCACCAAAATCAAAATAAGCCATGTGCCTGACCTGCTGTGCTTTTCCAGCACCGCGCTCTCAACTCTGATCTCCAACATCTGTAGTCCTCACTTCCTTCAACTTGACAACAAGACTCTGCAAACATGACAGCACTCCCTCTGAGTCCAGAAGGCTGCAAACATGATAGTACTTTTTAAAAGCTTATGATCTGTTGGAATGGTGAATTTATTGCCAAACAAGTATATGTGAAATTGCACGGTGCCAAATACCAGAGCTAATATCTCACGCTCTGTATTGTAATTGCTGGCTTTTGCAACGACAAGGTTATCACAGCACAAGCAATAGGTTCTTCATCATGCAAAAGACACATGCCTGGACCTGTTGTGAAAAATCTGCTTTGAGAATTACACCCTTCTTGGGGTTGTAAAATTGCAATTGCAGAACCTGCATGAGAGAATCAAAAATGTACTGGTGGTCATCTTGCTCTTGGTTGAGTTTGAGTGGAGCGTTTCTAGTTGTGCACCTTCTGTCATAATTGTAAGTGTCCTGTTTTTGGTCATCTGTATACTGTTCTAAGTTCTGGCTTGGCTTTTGAAACCAGATTTTCTGCACGTGTGTGCTCAATGTTTGTTGTACATTTGTTGCCAATAACAAGTAAAATTAATCAGCATTTTGAACAGCAAATTGCACCTATTACAGACTCAGGGCACTTTGCTAAGTATATTAATAGTATTAGTTGCACCTAAAGCAGGTACTTATTGTTGGCCTGGCACTATGAACTCATTACAGTGCCCATTGGCAAATAATACAGCAACAATGTGGCCCTTCCTCTTGCTCTTTACCAACAGCTTCAATTGCTTTAGAGCCAATGATAATACAATGAACCTCTCTGAGAGTTTCTCTTCAGACAAGTCACATTTGTGCCCTTTGTTGCAGCATCGCCCAACTGGTAAATAGACTCTTGGGTTTGCTGTCAGTATGATATGAACTGGAGTCAGTTAATCATGAAGTTAACTCTCCCCTTGAACTGGTTTTTGAGAATTTTCCTGAGCATTATGATTATCTATGGAAAGATCATCATCTTTCTGATTGTCCATGGAAAGACTGGATGTAGTAATTCTGTGAGACCCCTCCTTGCCAATGTAAAGCAAGATTCTCACGAATCTTTTCTTGGGATCATCTATCACTTTATCTTTAAAATGGAGCTGCATAGGTTGTTTGAATAGCTGTTGTTCAGTAAAGGTGTCACTGGGTGCCCAATCTATAAGTAAGTGTTCACTTTCCATTTATCTTTGGACTGCTTTGCTTTTTTGTGAGAAGTAGAGTTCATTGAAGTGTTTGCTCTTTCCTATTATAGCCTTTTATTTTTTTCTCCTTTTATTTTTCCTTTTCCTTGCCATTGTTTTCCCCTGTGTTTGTTGTTGGTGCCCCTTATTGACTGGGGCCCTTTAAGAATGTTGATGTAACTACTACATGTACAGATTTGCATATGTAAAATCAGTGGCTTTAGGCTCTATGGTGAAGTAATAGTGTCATTACCTCTGTGCCAGAGGTCTGGCTTCAAGTCCCACCTGCCTCTAATGTGTCACAATGTGTCAAAACAAGTTGATTAAGATATCTATAATTGCAGGCTTGTAATCGAGGATTTCTGCCTTTCGGTGGTGCTCCTGCCAATTAAGGAATGATGATGTCAAACATGGCTTATTTTTATTTTGGTGCCAATTTGAAGAATGTCAATGGTGGATCCAATTGAGGTCTGCACAGGACATCTTAATATATAAGATCACTCTTCTCATGGTTTTTAGCTGTATTTTATTCCAGGAAAGCTCTATAATCATGTTGTGAGCACCAATCAACTGTGAGTTACAGTCAAAAAGATAAAGAGGATACCTGTGTGTATGCAATGTTTGCAACAAGTGATTTAAAGGCGCAAATTGCCATTACAGAAACTTGGCTCCAAGAAGATCAGGACCAGTTATTGGATATTCATGAGTGTTCCACATTTAGGAAGGTCAGACAAGGAGAAAAGGTAGTAGGTTAGTTCTGAGAATAAGGAATGGGATCAGTACATTGGTAAGAGCGGGGGATCTCAGATTGTAAAAGCTGTGTGTAGAATCTGTTTGAGTGGAGCTAAAAAAACAAAAGAGAACAGCAGATATTGGCTGGAGTTACATATAGGTTGCCAAATAATAGTGGTAGCGTGGGGCATGGTTTCAGAAGAACAGGAGGAGGCCATTCAGTGCTTTGAGACTGTTCCACCATTAAGTGAGGTGATGGCTGATATGTGGCCTCATCCATATACTTGTCTTTGGCCCTCATCCTTTGATACCTGTACTTAACAAAAATTCATCAGTGGCAGATTTAAAGTTCACAATTTATCTTGTATCCATTGCTGTTTGTGAAAAAGAGTTCCAAACATCTATCACCCAATCATAGTTGAGAGAAGTTTGTAGCATAGGCACACAGTAATCATGGGTGACTTCAATCTGCTAACAGACTGGGTAAACCAATTACATACTAAAGCTGTGAAGGACATGTTATTGCCATGTGTTTGGGCTGGTTTCCTACAACAGGATATGTTGAGGAGCCTACTAGAGTAGTGTTTCCCAAACATTTCAGTGACACAGCACACTTCAATGAGACAAACAATTCCACAGCATACCCACGTTTCTCAGTTGAACTGATTGCTCAGCAGCATCACATTTACTTGTATTTGCTATGTTTACAAATCAGACTAGAAAGGTTTGCAACGTGGTGTATACAACCAGCTAAACAAGGATCAAATGCATTAATAAAAACCAAAAGATGCTGAAATCAGAAACAGAAACAGAAATTGCTGGAAAAGCTCAAAAGGTTCTGTTCTTCCAACACCTCATTTTTCACTTGGGAACTCTACAGCCTTCTGGACTCAGTATTGAGTAAAATAATTTTACAGCTTGAGGCACCTTCTCCCATCTCCTTACCCTAGCCCTCACACACCAGGCCTTGTTATCACATGGTCTGCTATTTCACACACTTAAAAATGTGTTGCTGGAAAAGCGCAGTATCAAAGGAACAGGAGAATCGACGTTTCGGGCATAAGCCCTTCTTCAGGAATGACTGCTGAAGAAGGGCTTACGCCCGAAACGCCGATTCTCCTGTTCCTTTGATGCTGCCTGACCTGCTGCGCTTTTCCAGCACCACATTTTTAAGCTCTGATCTCCAGCATCTGCAGTCCTCACTTTCTCCTGCTATTTCACACAACCCATTGTTAGCCACTAACTGTCCTCATTAGTGGCTATTCATTTTTCCAGGTCAATCATTATTCACTCCTTCATCTGTCCATCTGTTCTTCTCTTTCTTTGGGCTCTATCTCCACCTATCATTTCCTCCTTACTGCCTTTCCCATCCCTATCTTCTGCATAAAAATCATTTTTTTCCTAGCTATCATCAGTTCTGAGGAAGGGTTACTGGACCGAAAACATTAACTCTGAATTCTCTCCCCAGAGGCTACCAGACCTGCTGAGCTTTTCCAGCAATTTCTGCTAAACGCATTAATGTTTCAAATCCACAGGAAGAAAATACACTTACTTGGTGTATCCACTGTGGGGCCATGTAGAATGAGAGGTCATAGTTTTAGGCCAAGGGATAACAGATTTAAAACAGCGATGAGGAGGAATTACTTCTCTCAAAGAGTCATGAGTCTATGAAAATTATTTCCCTAGAGTGCAGTGGATGCTAGGGTACTTCATAAATTTAAGGGAGAGAGACTTTTAATTAGTGGCAGGTGGAAGAGTTATGGGAATGGGAAGAAGAATACAGTTGAGGTTGAGATGAGGTCATCCATGATTGTGTCATTGGCAGAGCAGGCTCAAGGACCTAAATTGCCTACTCCTGTTCATTACATTTTTCTGATAGCACCTACAACAGAGTACCAGTCTAAGCAGTGTGCCAGAATGTCAGCTTTCATTTGCATTCTTAAGTCCTTGACTGGATCTTGAACCCACAACCTTTTGATTCAGAGGAAGGAATGCTCCCAAGTAAGGCCCAAGCAGTTCTTAAATTCCTATGTCCTTCTTATGTCTTTGACTAGGAGAAAGTGAGGACTGCAGATGCTGGAGATCAGAGTCGAGAGTGTGGTGCTGGGAAAGCACAGCAGGTCAGGCAGCATCCGAGGAGCAGGAGAATCGACATTTCAGGCATAAGCCCTTCATCAGGAAGGTGCATTCCTGATGAAAGGTCTATGCCCGAAACCTTGATTCTCCTGTTCCTCGGATGCTGCCTGAGCTGAAGTGCTTTTTCAGCACCACACTCTCGACTTATGTCTTTGACTGCAAATATAGACACGTGTTCAAAATCTGCTCAACTCAAATATTTCTAACTATTTATAACCCTAAATCTGCTTCATTCAATGTATTTAGTTTGGGGGTCTAAAGTTTGCAGGTGAAATTTCATAATTTTAACAAGCTTCTTAGAAGTATTGTTTTTACTAAATAATTGAACCAATGCATAATTGAAATTCAGTAGATCAGAGCAAAACAGAAAGTCCAGTAAATTGCAATTTACTGGGTTAGTGGGAAACTTGAGCTTGCTGGAGTGTGCAGAGATGTTTCATTCAGGAAGAAATTTCTGAGAGAGCCCTGCAAACCTTGCTCCACTGACAAATGTCTCCTCCTGTTGTTACTATGTAGGCCTGTGCTGAAAATGCTACCTCGCAATGGTATATTGTTGGAAATGGCAAGGGTGCAGCAAAAATACAATTAGAAATCGTCAGATATTCATGCACCATAATGAGCCAAAACACATACAAAGACACCTCTCCAAGCTTCAGCTTTATTGTGCAACTGAAAATCCAAAGACCTCCCTTTTACTTTGATGATCAATTTTTACAAGTTTTCTGAGTTGTCATTTTGGTTGGATGGGATATTGTTTTAAGATGAAACAATGTTCATTTTGCGTTGAATTTCATTAATGATCTATAAAATTTCATGGTACAGTTGGATAGTTCTCACCAGTTGAAAACCACTGTACTAGAGGTCAGGTTAGTTAGATTTAATATGTAATGAGAAATGGCTAATTCGTAATCTTGCTGAAAAATAACCTTTACGGATGAGTGACAACAATGACAGAATTTCACCTTATGTTTGAAAGTGGGGTAGTTCGATTAAAAGCAAAAGTGTTAAATTTTAATAGGGGAAATTATGAAGGTATGAAACACAAATTGGCTGAGGTGAATGAGGAAAATAGATCTAAAGGCATGATTGTACATAAGCCATGGATAGTCTTTAAAGAACAATTGCATGGTTTGCAGCAACAATGCATTCATTAGGGATGCAAAAACTGAGCTGACAAAGGAAATTAAGGATTGTATTAGATTAAAGGAAATGGTTTATATGGTTGCCAAAAATAAGGTTGGGATTTTTTTTTAAGAATTGCAAAGGATGACTAAGAAACTGATAAGAAAAATTAAAATAGAACTGAGATGCAATCAAACAAAAAAAGTAAAAATAGTCTGTAAGAACTAGCACAGTACATAAAATAGAAAAGGAAATGTTTGACTAAGAAGAATTTGGATCCATTTGAGGCCAAATCGGGAAAATATATAATGAGGAATAGAGAAATGTTAGAAATATTAAATGATGAGCTTGTGTCTGTTTTCATTGAAGGAGATACAGGAAATCTCCCAGAATTTGAGATCGAAATGACTGGGGGGAATGAGAGTTGAAGCAAGTGAATATTAGCAAAGAGGTCGTAGTGGGGAAATTAATGAGGCTGCATGTTGATAAATCCCTAGGTCCCAAAACTCTACATTGCAGAAGGTTGCTAAAGAACAAATCAGTGCATTGGAGATCATATTCCAAAGTTCTATAGATTCTTGAATAATTCTTGAGGATTGGTGGATAGCAAAGGTTACCGCTATCTAAAAATGGATCAAGATTAGATTAGATTACTTACAGTGTGGAAACAGGCCCTTTGGCCCAACAAGTCCACACCGACCCGCCGAAGCGCAACCCACCCATACCCCTTACTTAACACTACGGGCAATTTAGCATGGCCAATTCACCTGACCTGCACATCTTTGGACTGTGGGAGGAAACGGAGCACCCAGAGGAAACCCACGCAGACACGGGGAGAACGTGCAAACTCCACACAGTCAGTCACCTGAGGTTGGAATTGAACCCGGGTCTCTGGCGCTGTGAGGCAGCAGTGCTAACCACTGTGCCACCAGTAGGAAAATACTCAAATCCATTATAAAGGAGTCATAGGTGGACACTTGGATAAAAATGGTCTGACTGCATATAGTCAGCTTGGATCTACAAATGGAAAATCATGTCTGACAAAACTTTTGAGTTTTTTTGAGGATGTTACCAACAAAATTGGTAAATGAGTGATCAATGGGTTTCCTGTACAAGAGGTCTCCAATTTAAGGATGACTGACTTTTATGAATGCTTGTATTTAAGAACCCATACAGGGTGTAATTTCAAAGATCCAACAGACAAACATTTTCTGCACTTACAACCAGCTGCTTTATATTGTCCTGTACTGTGTTCTGACTTGCAAATAAGTCGACTTGCAAACAGACTCAAGAATGGAATCAGTCATAACCTGGAGACGGCCTGTACTGGTATTCTCAGAAAGGTGATAAGGTACCCCACAGGAGACTGGTTAGTAAAATTAAAGCACACAGAATCAGAGATAATGTACTGACATGGATTAAGGGTTGGCTAACAAGCAGAAAACAGAGAGTAGGAACAAATGGCTCATTCTTGCAATGGCAGGATATAATTAGTGGGTAGTTCAAGTATCAGTGCTTGGGCCCCAGCTGTTCATAATACATATCAGTGATTTGGATGTGGGGACCAAATTTAGTATTGCCAAAGAAGCAGGAATGTGAGTTGTGAGGAAGATGTAAAGCAGCCTCAGGAGGATGTGGAGAGGTTTAGTGCATGGGCACAAATATGACAGTTGGAATGTAACCTACTTTATGAGACCATACAATATTGGAGCAGAATTAGGCCATTCAACCCATCCAGTCTGCTTCACCATTCAATCATAACTGAATCATGTTTCTCAACACCATTGTCCTGCCTTCTCCCCATAATCCTTGATCCCAATAACTCCTGATGAAGGGCTTATGTCTGAAACATCAACTCTCCTGCTCCTCAGATGCTGCCTGACCTGCTGTGCTTTTCCAGCACCACACCTTTTGACTTTGACCTCCAGCATCTGCAGTCTTCACTTTCTCCAAAATCCTATCTATCACTGTCTTAAACTCACTGAATCATTTGACCTCTGTGGCAATGAGTTCCACACATTAACCAACCTCTGGCTGAAGAAATTCCTCCTTATCGCAGTTCTAAAAGGTTGTCCCTTCATTTTGAGGCTATGCCCTCAGTTCCTAGTCTCTCCTTCTCCACATCCTCTCCATCCAGGCCTCTCAGCATTCTGTAAGTTTCAATGAGATTCCCCCTCATCCTCCTAAACTCCATCAAGAACAAACCCAGACTCCTCAACCACTTCTTATATGACAAGCCCTTCATCCATAAGCAAAAGCTCATCAGAGACAAAGTCACCATCTTGAAATCCTGAGGATAATTCTTGTAAACATCTTCTGTATCCGCTCCAATGTCAGCACATATTTCCTTAGATATGGGGCAGTCTAACCAGAGCCTTATGTAGCCCCAGGTGTATATCTCTGCTCTTGTTTTCTAGCCCTTCCCATTTTGGTGGGAGGAACAAATGTGCAAAATATTTCTTAACTGGTGAAAGGTTGAAAAATGTAGATGTACAAAGGAATGTACGTGTCCTGGTCAATAGGTCACTGAAGGCTAAAATCAGGTACAGGAAATCTTGCTTCAATTTTATCAGAGCTTGATTAGACCACACCTCCAGTACTATGTGCAGTTTTGGTCTCCTTTCTTCAGAATAGTCATTATTGCCAAAGAGGGAGTGCATCCCTGGATGGTGGGACCATTCTATGAAGGGAGATTGGACAAACTGGCCCTATATTCTACAGAGATTTGAAGAATGAGACATGATCTCATTGAAACCTACAAAATATTTAAAGGGATAGTCAGGTTGGATGCAGGTAAGATGTTTCCTCTAGTTAGGGAGTATAGAACCAAGGGTCACAATTTACAAATAACAGGATGTCATTTAGGCATGAGGTGGGAAGAAATTGCTTTACTCAGAGTGTTCTGAATCTTTAGATTTCTCTGTCCCTGAGCACTGTGGAAGTTCCGCCTGTGAGTACACTACATAGAGATTAATACATTTCTGATTACCAATGGCATAAATGTTTATGGGGAGATTGTGAGTGAAAGGCAAATAAGCCATGATTGTGTTCAATGGCAGAAGAGGATTGATGGGCTGAATGGCCTACTCCTGTTCCTTGAACTGTAGGTTATCAGCTTTTTCTTGAAGCGAGGGAGACAAACGATAATTAGCATATGTTGATAGCCATTGACTGTGATTGTATTGATAACTTAAGTCTTTTTGTTTTTAATTAAGACATTTTGAGAAATGTTTCTTTGTCTTGAAAGAACTTAGATATAATTCAAAATAAATTAGGGCTGTCACCTGGCTGTTAAATGTTTTATCTACATATCTGAATCCATAACAACTGATATTATGAATTGTCTGAATTCTTTGATACCTAGGACTGATGTTGAATGGATCTTCCATTAGGCTTCCAAATATCTACCACCAAAACTTGTATTCTTTCAATATATGTCAACATGATGTGGGTGTTCCCTCCAGCAGGGCATTTATGTATGATCCAGCAAAGCTTATGTTATCCCTCATCATATAATAAACGAGTTATGGACAATGTGATATTGACAGTTCCAATGGACATTGATTACTGATGTGTATTAGATGTAATTTTTCTATGCACAGATGCAGCAGAGTCTTGAATATTAATAAAGTATTCAGCTACAACAGAACAGAATATTGACAACAGCATGTTATTCTTAAAATGATGCCCATGTGAGATATTTATACCCTCAGGTCACATGTTATGATACATTGATGATGTCATGAGAATGTCTCTTAAAAGTATACTGACATACTGACTGTGTGACACAGCAAAACACTCCCTTAACTTCTCTTCCTTTGCCTCCTTCCAGCCAAGCATGGGGAGCAATTGCAGTATCAGTCAATGTTCTATCCCAATGTGTCAATAGCTGACTGATACGTTGTAATTCATAGCCAGATTTTTAATTTCCTTTTCACCTGAATAGCAACAGCAAACCCCCAATACCACAGCAATTTCATGTAGCAAAAACTCCACTGCTTTCCAAAGGTCGAAGGTGGTAGCCATATGGAAATGTGAATGCCAATTTATTTAAACTTCTCAGGCACCACATTTGTTTCTCTTCACCTGTGTCTGTAACTTACTGGGACTCACCTCCTCAGGCCTAATAATGTCTCAAATGTGAGTAAGTGTACTGGTGCTCATTAACATCAGTGTTCGGGATACAGTGTTGTTTAGCTCTGGATCATGGACATAGCTGGCAAGTTGTTCTTCAAGCCTATAATAATATAAAAAGACAAATGGTTATAATGCTATAAATAATTATTATGGCTGAAAGACACATCATTAAACATAACTCACATTACAAGGTAGGGTGTATGTTTGTTGCAATATTGCTTATAGACTGCGTGAGAAAAGCAACCAAACAGAACAACAATACAAGCTGTGAGCAGGTTTACTCTTTACCTTTCCTTCATTTTTATAGCCTCAGGATTTCAAGATGGTGCCTTTGTCTCTGATGATCTTCAGCTTATGAGAAAACTCTCTTGTAACTTTGCTTCTGCCTCTTGTGTAATTTTGTTCTGGATAAATTGTGTAACTGTGAGGGAAATTGCAAGGGGCAAGCCACTCATAGCAAAGAGCCCTCTCTGTTTGAGAACTTGGGCATGAGTCAATTAGCAGGCACAGTGGAACAAATCTTTTGAAAACTTACTTTGTGGGCGCAGCAGTTGCATTTTGCTCTGAGGTATGGGCATACTTATGGAACAGAGTTGAAAGGATCCCATACCTTACATTTGGGCTCAGTCAAACATTATTACTTGAAGGGAAATCTTTTTTTGCCAGATGTACTTTGCCCAAATTTTCTTATTGACTCATACAGTATGGAAACAGACCCTTCAGTCCAACCAATCCATGCCAACCAAAATCCTAAACTAAACTAGCCCCAAGTGCCTGCTCCTGGCCCATATCCCTCCAAATATTTGTTGTTCAAGGACTTACCCAAATGTTTTAAATGTTGTAACCATACCCATATCACCACTTCCTCTGGAAGTTCATTCCACACACAAACCACTCTCTGCTTAAAAACATTGCCCCTCATGTCATTGTTAAATCTTTCTCCTCTCACCATAAAAATATGTCCCCTAGTTTTGATGTTCCCCACTCTAGGTTAAAAGACTCCTGCCATTTACCATATTTATACCCTTCATGATTTTTATAAACCTCCATAAGGTCACTCCTCAACCTCCTACACTCCAGTGAAAAATGTCCCAGTCTATCCAGCTTCCCTTTATAACTTCAACCTTCCATCCCTGACAACATCCTGGTAAATCTCTTCTGAACCCTCTCTAGCTTAATAATATTCTTCTGTGGGAAATCGCTGAGTCGTTTGATCTTGGAAATTCTCCTGAAGATGCTGAGCATTTTCCCCAGCTGCTGAGGACATGAGATTTTTGTATGTACATGCTCCACTGTGAAGCATCTTGCATATTACCAAAGATAGTAGACGTCCAATCTGCTGCCACAACATCTATCCTATTTCTTGTATTTGCACAAGCAAATTGAAAGGGCTCGAGCATTGAATTAATGGATGCTTATCAGCCGAGCAAACTCCTTGTGAAAAAACAGCAGCGAGACTTTTATTAGTTGTTTTTCAAGATTCTCAATAGTGAGACCCCCATGCCACAAACTGCACTCCCCATCCTGCCCCCAACCCACCACCCACTAGGCACCTCTGACTAGGTCAAGCTCAATATTTCAAAAATGGAAAGATTTAAATTAAAATAGAACACTGCGTTGCTAAACCGGAGTTCTAAAGCAATGGCGATCTTCACAATGAAAACATGCAACGAACACTGTGTGACTGTTGCGCATTGATTGATGGAAGTCACCTGAAACCTAAGATTGTGTTACAGTCCTGCATTTAGCTCTCTTCTCCCTTTTGTCACATAAACAGCTTGAACTTTATTTGCTCAAGTTTTAAATTACCTGCAACTTAAAAGTAATTTTTGATCTAAAAGAACTGCAAAATATCCTAGAAGGTGTGACATTCAAGCAAAAGCACGAGCATTTGGAACATTTTGACAGCTAATGTATTCCGTATTCATTAACTTTCTGAGGATTATCACTGTTTTTCATTAAATACTAACCCAAGATATCAATGTACAGTAACTGGCAAATTATCAGCATGCAGTGGATACAGCTTCCTTGCCCTGCACAGAGAACAACATGACCTTGTTCTGATCCTTTTTCAAATACAAACAATTAGGAAAATATATTATTCACTGTTGGCTGTTATTAATAATTGATAAAACACTGCTCCAGTTCAACAAAAAACAGGAAGGGGACAAATTATCTAGCCAGTGAGTGATGTTTGATTTCACTCAATGCAAGTATATATTAAAAATCTGTTGTGTCTATCTCATCAGGTTCAAGATGTTAATCGTTACTTTACTAATGTTGAATAATGTAAACTTCACTCACTGACAAAAAGGGATCTGTGAGAAAAATCAACAATAAAAATAATTGATCTCTATTTTACAAAGCCAGAATCTCACTAGATATTCTTTGAAAGGAAAAGAGTGTGGGACTGCCAATGCTGAATACAATGGACCTCCTCTCAAATAGTGATTGAAATCCTGTTCCTGATTTTATACACTGCTTGTAAAATATGTCAATGGGAACCACAGACTTTCGGTGCATTGTTTCACACACGCACATCAATTTAATTGCTCTGACTTTTTCCAGAAAATTTTCTCCACCTTTGTGTTTCATACTATGCACATTATCCAACATAAACTTTACCATGGGCCTCTTCCAATTCAATTCTGAGGGATTTGCATTTATAAGGTGCCCTTCATGACTCAGGATATCTCAGCGTGTTTTAGAGCCAGCTAAATACATTTAAAATGTAACTATCGTTATGATGCAGGAAACGCAGCAGCCAATCTGTGCATTGCAAACTCCCAAAAACAAGAATATGATTATGGCTGCATAATCATTCACTGAAGAATGAAAATGGAAAAGGTGCCAGGGAGAATCACCTACTGTTCTTCAAAGACGTGTCATGCAACCTTTTAAGTCCACCTGAGAGTCATCCTGGGCCTTGGTGAAATATCTCAGCTGAAAGACAGCACCTTCAACAGTGCAACAACTCACAATCGCACGGAATTGTTAATCCAGATTTTGTGTCAATTTTCTGGAGTAGAATCTAAACCACAAACTTCAGAGTTGGAGATAAGAGTAAAGACAAAGACTATTTGCGAGAGAATTGGACGAATGGGCTGAGAGGTGGCAAATGGAGTTTAATGTAGAAAGGTGTGAGGTGATTCACTTTGGAAGGAGTAACAGGAATACAGAGTACTAGGATAATGGTAAGATTCTTAGCAGTATAGATGAGCAGAGATATCTCAGTGTTCATGTACATAGATCCCTGAAAGTTGCCACCCAGGTTGATTGGGTTGTTAAGAAGGCACTCGGTGTGTTAGCTTTTATTGGTAGAGGATTGAGTTTCGAATCTATGAGGTCGTGCTGCAGCTGTACAAATCTCTGGTGCGGCCGCACTTGGAGTATAGCGTACATTTCTGGTCACCACATTATAGGAAGGATGTAGAAGCTTTGGAAAGGGTGCAGAGGAGATTTACCAGGATGTTGCTTGGTATGGAGGGAATGTCTTATGAGGAAAAGCTGAGGAACTTGAGGCTGTTTTCCTTTGATAGAAGAAGTTTGAGAGTTAACTTAATTGAGACAGATAAGATAATCAGAGGTTTAGATAGAGTGGACAGTGAGAGCCTTTTCCCTCTGATGGCGATGGCTAGCATGAGGGGACAAGCTTTAAAGTGAGGAGTGATAGATATAGGACAGATATCAGGGGTAGTTTCTTTACTCAGAGAATAGTAGGGGTGTGGAATGCCCTGCCTGCAACTGTAGTGGACTTGCCAACTTTAAGGGCATTTAAATGGTCATTGGATAAACATATGGATGAAAATGGAACAGTGTGGCATAGATAGGCTTCAGAGAGCTTCCAGAGGTTAGCGCAACATTGAGGGCCGCTGTAATGTTCTATGAATGTCCCAGTCAAATTTACCTGAATGAACCTAATCAACTTTAGAAGAAATTTCTAGGATAAGAAAAATAGTCCATTTTAAACTGCATTCCACCACTCATCACCACCCCTCCAATGTCTGTTTATTCTCAACCTGCTTCTCTAACATCCAGTCACAGACGAACCTTAACTTCTTTCATTTAGCTATTCAGAAGCCGAAGCAATCAGCCTAAGCCCCTGCTGCAAGTTCTATATCAATGTTGCCAATCTCACTTGCACTCACTGCTCATCATGCTGGGTTGAACCAGACTGTCCATAGTCTTAGTGGCCTATTTAACTCAGAGTTGAGCTTCTGATATTGGTCAGGGTGAATAAAATTACCATTCTCCAATTTTGATAAGCTACTTTGGTTACACTTTAACCAACTTTATAAATTGGCAGCAAAATTATGACTCGCCACTTAAAATGAACCTCAGCAATTTCTCAGACGTCCTCAGCTCAGAGTCCTGCAAGCAATTTGCTAACAGGCCTTTGCTAGACTTCACCCAAAGAGAGGCTACTATGGGAGTCAAATTTAATTTTTCCACTGTGCTGACAGTAACATCTTTCTCATGGGCATTGATTAATTTCTAGTTTGTTGCTGTGCAGAAATGAAACAAAGGATAAGAAGTCCCAAATTATGAAACCTTTATAAAATAATAACATTCTAAAACAGTTTTATTCTCTGGAAATCACATTACCATTGAAATCTCTAATACTCTGTCCTGATGCAGCTAGTCAAATTTAAGTGAATGTTGTTGTCACAATCAGTAGCAATTCCTTGCATTTGAAATCATTGACATTTAATCAAAATAAAATTATTTTTGTTAGCCTTTGGGTTTACATATATTGTAAAGAAGAAATAAGCTACTTAAATGTTACATCTCTAGGACATTTCAAGTATACTAGATTTAATTTGTTACTAATCATTTATGTACAAATTCGGAAATCATTTCCAGTTCATGAAACTCTGATTTGCAGAGGAAGGGAGGGTAAGGCATTTGGTATAGAGACTGCATGAATGTTCCAGTACTTTCCATTAGACCTGTGTTACCAAAAATAACTCACACCATGCATTCCACTCAACATAGCTTTATTACATTTATACATCATACCAGTTACTTTATGTGACATAGCAGCATTACATACAGAGTCCACACATTAATTTTTGGTGTTATTTAAGTGCAGATACATACAAAGTGCATTTTAATTACTTTGATATACATTGATGCCTGAACAAAACCTATAGCTATAAAGTGAGTCAGTGAAAACGTTGCTTCAAGATGCCAAATAACAAAGTATCTATGAATTTCCCTTTGAACTGTTTGTTACTATGCACAATGTTTAGGGGATTAAAATTGGCATATACTGAAGGCTTGTCTATTTATAAACACATCCACAACTTCCAACTGATAGTATTTCAAACTGCAGAATGATTGTATTCAATGCTCTCTGCTGTCTTGAACATAAACATGTCCTCAGGTGGATAAGTCTCTCACATATTTTATAATTTAACAGCAACAATTAAAATTTGCCTACAATTTGTGAATGTATAGGGAATTGATGTCAACTGGACCAAATGACGTTTTTACTTGTGTAACTTGAAATTCATTCCAAAAGAACAGGTCACTCCTTTATTTAGAATTTATTGATTTTTCTTATTTTTGAAAATGATGGAATTCTGCACAGAAATGAAAACACATGATAATCTTTTGCACATTGTCAACAAAATAAAGATGGTCATGTGCAAGTAAATTATTTGACAAGCACATTAGAAGTTAGATTTTTGAGTTCTCAGTTATTTTTAACATTAAGGCAAGAGAAGCTGCAGAGATCTGTAACCTCATTGCTGCAGCAATAATCATTTAAATATTGAGAACTAAGTTTGGCCTTGAGCGTTCAACGTAATTTAAAACAATTTAAAAACACTGGAAGGTCAAATCAGATAAACATCAGAAAAGAACGTCAAATCAATCTGGCATTAATATTTATAAATAACAACCTTGCCAAATGTATCAGTGTAGTTTTGAAGGATTGCTGTAGAACTGAAAATGTTAGTAATCTAAGACCCCATCTCAAGTGGACATAAAAGAGACCAAACATTAGTCAGAGCAGAGGATGGGAGTTCTCCCGACATTTATTCCTACATTCACCACTAAAATCAGATTATCGGGTCAGGTGACTGATTTGAGAACTTTGCTGTGCATGAACTGCTGTCATGTCAACTCTTCAAATGTACTTAGTTGTCAATGAAGTACTTTGGGCCATCCTTAAGATGTGAAAGGTTAGTACTTAAATGCAAGTTTATTCTTAAGATCATGATTCCTTTAAAATAAACTACAAATATTGTTTGGGTATAACCAAATTTTAAAGTTACAAGTATAGATATTTCAATGTACATGTGATGAGTTCGTTTTTCTAGGAATGCACAGCAGGTCGACCATTGTCTGAATTTAATGTTTCAGGTGGAATAATTCATTCAGGTGGAATTCATTAATGACAATTCCATTTTTACTTCAGATTTCCAGAATGACTTTTTTTTAAACTTGGCTTTTATTTTTAAAACTTTGTACATAAAATCAAAATCATCAGAGCACTCATAGATTAGATAAGATTCCCTAGTGTGGAAACAGGCCCTTCGGCCCAACAAGTCTACCCCAACCCTCCGAAGAGTAACCCACCCAGACCCATTTCGCTCTGACTAATGCACCTAACACTATGGGCAATTTAGCATGGCCAATTTACCTGACCTGCACATCTTTGTATTGTGGGAGGAAACCGGAGCACCCAGAGGAAACCCACACAGACACGGGGAGAATGTGCAAACTCCACACAGACAGTTACCCGAGGCTGGAATCGAATATGGGATTCTGGTGCTATGAGGCAGCAGTACTAACCACTGAGCCACTATGCCGCCATATTAAGTTCTATCAACAGGGTCAAAGGGAACCACTTCAAAACTAGAACAGAAGTATATTGAGTAAGGTGTATGTGGTTTGGGCACATTTGTTTTCATGGCATCCATACACACTGTCAATTATCATATCTTTCAAACAAAACTTCAAACACTTCAGATTATAATGAAGAACTGATCTCTACATTCTCAACCTGCTACACTGTTTCAATGGAGTTCAACAGAAACTTGAGGATCAAAGCTTCACCTTTTGATTAGGCATTTTACAGCCTTCTGGACTGAACATTGAGCTCAATAATTTCAGATCATAACTACTGTCCTTTTTTTTTTTCAGATGCCAGTCATTGATAATGACTTATTGACATTTATACATCCTCCAGACCACTGATTTCTCTATTTGTTCCATTACCATCCTTTTCACCATCAACCCTTTTGTCATTTAATGTCTCCTGCTTCCTTCTTCTCCTCACTCCTTCCCTCTTCACTTTTTCTGCCGAACTATAACATTATTCACTATTGACAAAAAGTCATTGCCATGAAATATTAACTCTACATCTCTGTCGATGCAGCCTGACCTGATTATTTCCAGCATTCACTGTTTTATAATGAACTATTATTAATGAAATGGTTAAGACTTTTGCCACAGAGGCATGGAGAAAAAGTTTCAAACACTTTAATCACCTCTGTAGCTGTGTCATTTTAAAAGTAGTTGTTGATGGGCCAAGTGGCATCCTTCTTGACTGCAACAATTTTGTTATTTTGAGAAGTAGAATTATCATAAAAATATCAAACCACATTAAAGAGTGACAAAGAGTAAAATAGAAGTAGCTTTTGTTCCCCTCGAGGTGTGTAGTTGTAGGTGATTATGAATATGAAAGGTTTTGGCTGCTGTAGTGTAACATCAATGATTGTGGATATGTACAAGCGGTATTATATTTCTGACAGAGTTGATGAAGTAGCAAGATCTGAAGCCAAGCTTGATTCAGTTTTAAATTTATTCAGAGAGTGAACCAATACCAGAGTACGACTTTTAACTCTACTCTTCAAGCAGTGTGAATACATTCCTTTTTATAAGTGCTCAAGTAATCATCCAATCGAAGCCGCTCACCTACATATGTGTAATGCTAATTTATATAAATAACATTGGTTCTATTTCTTCAGTGTTATTTGGACCAATGTGCTCGAAGAATAAGTGGAAAAACTACTGTGCTGTATGTTGCAAAAACACAGTTAACTTCTATTAAAAAAAAGGCACTGTCTCCATTTCAAGATTTTTGGCAAGACACTTCTGTCTGGGATAGGAGAAGAGCCATGTGCCAAATACATAACAATTGCGTCACCTGCAAATTGCATGACAATGAATAGTGTTATGATTTAATAATATTGCATAATGTGTTTGAGAATATACATGCTTTAAAAACAATGATTGCCAAGCAATTTTAAATTTAGTATTCATTTGCATTACTTTTAAATGACTAAATTTATAAACCATGCAATTCTAGATAACAAGTGGAAGCATGTATACTTAGAATCTTATAGCACAGAAGCAGACCCTCCAGTCCACTCGTCCATGCCAACCATGCTTCCCAAACTAAATTAGTCCTATTTGTCTGCATTTGGCCCGTATCCCTCTAAATCTTTCCTATTCATTCACCAGTCCAAATGTCTTTTAAATGTTGTAACTGTATCTGCATCTACCAATTCCTCTGGCAGTTCATTCCATTTATGAGCCACTCTGTGTGAGAAAGTTGCTCCTCAAGTGCATTTTAAATTTTTCTCCTCTCACCTTAAAAACACACTCCCTAGTTTTGAACTTCCCCACCCTAGGGAAAAGACCTTTGCTATTCACCTTATCTGTGCCCCTCATAATTTTATAAAAATCACACCTCAACAGGAAGAAATGTCTTAGCCAATCCAGCCTCTCCCTATAACTCAAACCCTCCAGTTCGGCAACATCCTGGTAAATCTTTGCTGAATCCTCTCCAGTTTGATAATGTCTTCTCATAAGGGTTCTGAGGTTAAAAAGAGATCTTTTGACCTGGAAGAAAGGCCTCTAATTAATAGCTGAATAGAAAAGCAGCACAGCCATTTTGTTGGAGAGCAGGCAGCCTCAGCTGGATTTAATGGCTGGGTCTCATGCTCATTCTGGATTAGTGGTGCTGGAAGAGCACAGGCAGCATCCAACAAGCAGCGAAATCGACGTTTCGGGCAAAAGCCCTTCTCATTCTGCCTGCTAACCTCCTGACCAAAATAACCCAGAAACATCAGAGCACTGTTAAAGACATGCTGGTCAGAGACAGCCACCAGGCATCAGATAGAAAGGCTCTTAGATAAGCAGAAAGGAGGAAGGGTTGGGAAAAGGTCTAAGCTTTTCTTGCAGGGCTCAGAGTTCTTTCAGATGAGGTTACATATTCCTGAAGGTTCAGAACTTTCTGTAGTATTTTCTCCCTTTTTAAAATCAGACTATTCTCTAGGCTTACACGGAAACTAGAAGCAAATAACTAACTTAGGATACTGTCCTTCTGGCCCTGAATGCTCTACCCATACATTATAACATTTGTCAATTGGGCTCCAATAACGTGAGCAGATATTAATCTGTATTTATCTACCGCATCTGTCTGCGTTCGAAGCATTGCAATCAGTCATATTGGGATGGGAAAATGAAGGGAAAATGCACTTCCATTTTAATTAATCTTCTGCCAGATCTCTTAAAATTGGGGCCAGTGTTCCAGGTACATTCTTTACCCATGATTTATCACCCATTTTATTCCTAGATTTCTGTCTTTGGTTACATTTGTTTAGGCAGTAATTGCTAAACAATAAAGCGTCTCTGAACTATGTTGCAGACACGATCATCTTTCTAGCAATGTGGGCGGCACGGTGGCACAGTGGTTAGCACTGCTGCCTCACAGCACCAGAGACCCGGGTTCAATTCCCACCTCAGGCGACTGACTGTATGGAGTTTGCACATTCTCCCAGTGTCTGTGTGAGGTTTCCTTCACAGTCCAAAAATGTGCAGGTTAGGTGAATTGGCCATGCTAAATTGCCTGTAGTGTTAGGTGAAGGGGTAAATGTAGGGGAGTGGGTCTGGGTGGGTTATGCTTCGGCGGGTCGGTGTGGACTTGTTGGGCCGAAGGCCTGTTTCCACACTAAGTAATCTAATTCTTCCTTAAGATGGGGGTCTATAAAAGAGAGCAAGGATTGTGTACGAAGTTGATACTTCTTACACTGAACATCTATAAATATTCAAGTTTACCTAAAATTGTGTCATTGCTAGAGAAAACATTTTCAGGGCTCTGAAGAGGGGTCACTGGACCCAAAACGTTTCCTCTGCTTTCTCTATGCAGATACTGCCAAACCTGCTGAGATTTTCCAGCAATTCCTGTTTTTGTTTAAAACATTTTTATACTTTTGTATCAATGACACATCTTACAATAAAGGTATTACTGCAACGTAACAGTGACACTGCAATATTCTATACATGTGTTATCAAGCTTCAAATGCAGCTATTAAAGCTTTCTCATCACAAAAAGCCATATTTAAATATAATTAAAAATTACACAACACCAGGTTATAATCCAACAGGTTTATTTGGCAGCACTAGATTTCAGAGCAGCACTCTGAAAGCTAGTGTTTCCAAATAAACCTGTTGGACTATAACCTGGTGTTGTATGATTTTTAAACTTTGTACACCCAGTCTAACACCGCACCTCCAAATCATATTTAATATAGATTTTAAAATTTGTTGGTGACATTAAACTCTTGCCAACACTTGGCTTACACAAATGTCACTGATGTGTGACATTGTTCCCACTAGTGATGCAGGCAGGAGTCAGATGTACAGTAACCAATGCTATTTGTAATCAAGATGGATTACAAATGAAATTGATCGTATGCTCAAAGACATCAATAAGCATCTGTGTATGCAGTATTCCAGTATTACCTGTGAAAGGTAATACTGGAATACCATATACTTTAAAAGTCTTCAAAAATTAGACTAGGATTATCTTTAGTTTAAAATGCGTTAGTTTGAGTAAGCAACGTGTAAGCTTAAAATTAAATTTGACTCCTTGCTGCTTACAAAAAATATTGTACATAATGCAAATGCAATCTGAATTTATTGCTTCCTTTGTAGAATTATAGAAACCTTTCTATATCTATAAAATTCATACTTCAATGTCCAACAAATTTCAACATATTTGTTCATAAAGTGCCCAACAGTGATTAAACATACTTCAGAGGCAAGAAAATGTTTTTTTAAAAACTTAAATAGTACTTTTGCAGTTTATAAGGCTTTTTAAACTCACCATCATGTGGCACATCATGTTATTTTGGCTAGGTTGATCTTAAGGGTAATAGTGGATTAAATACAATGCAAAACACAGGGGCATGCTTAATACGTGTTTCAGTTCTTCAGTAAGATGAATGTATATTTTTTAAAGTTGATCACATGTAACCAAAGACTTGCATGGTTCAACCCACAAGCTTCTGACATTCATAATTTTCTTTCCATGTATGGATGGCAGGTAAAGAATATTGGGGCACAAAACAATGAAAAAGGCTTACAATGGCATGCATTCATAAAACATTTCAATACGATTTTAAAAATGACTCGAGGGTGCATTTATGATGCTAAAGGTCTAATGTCTAAGGTCTAAAGCCTATCAGTCGAAACGTCTTTAATGTTGCAAGCATCATTCGGCTTTCCTGGGTTCATTTCACTTTGGTCGGTTTCCATTTTTGATTCTGGTACATCAATTTTTGTGCATTTTTTGTCATCTTCCGTATAATCCATTTGAGTTGGCTTCTCAGTTACTCCTGGCTGAGGTTCAGAAAAGCTTTTCACTTCTGGGCCCATGTTGGCTTTCTGTTCCAACCGTTCCAAAAGGTTTTGAACCTTCTTAACACCATCTCTTCTGGCTTGTCGCACATCATCTCGACCCTCAGGATCTACTGAGTCAAGGGCCAATAGCTCTTTGGTCAGTAATTCTTCAATCATCAGATAGAGTTTATCTGTTCCCGCTCCTTCAAATCCGTTCACATCTGCTTCAAGCCTATGGACCTTTTGAAGAATTTTCTCTACTTTTACCAAACCAGGGTGCTTCTCAGCCTCTTCATTGGGGATGGTTTTCTTGTCAGGGACGACAGCCTCTTCTTGATGGGTGACGGCCTCTGCAGTGGCTGGGGCTTTCCCTTCAGCTTTCTCAGTTTTAGGATGGGGTTTAGGTGGTTGCTGCCTGGTGACTTGAATAGGGATATAAGCTGGAGGTTGCTCAGACCCATAAGAATTAGCTTTGTTCTCCTGTTGTGTTCTGGCTGCCTCTTGATGCTGTGTTCTTTGCTGAGGAACCTGTAATAATTGAGGAAGGCAATTACATGGTTAATTAGCTCAATGCATAAACTGTACCTTTACACTCTTATGCTTTCATTACTTTATGTAGATTTCGAATGACGCTAGCGAGTAATTTGGGGGAATTTCATCAAATGAATGATTTGGCAGCTTTAGTTTTGGTTTTCCAAACCCTATAACTAACACGTTCATGGCCAAACTAATGCTAACCCCTTTCCAGTCTATTGAGCAAAATATCTCTACACTTGTTTCCATTTTCTGTCAAACTGTCTTTAAACAAAAAGGCTAGCAAACACAAGCCAAAACTGATCAGCTCATCTTCCCACATTATTGTCAATCCATGCATAGAATCATTCCCATTAGTATCAATAGCCTTTCCCGCCTATTCCAGAAACATATTACAATTGAGATAAAACAATGTTGGTTATATTCCTTTACTTACTTCTACCTTCTTGATTTTTAACCAATGATATTCATGTTTGAAATTTTGCCACTTGAAAAATATGCTCGATCAGTTTTGTCAATCCTATGTTTAATTCTTAAGAGATAATTCAGTTTTTTTTAAAAAAGATAAAATTTGAACTTTTATAACCTTCCTTGATAACTTAAATCCCTGAAACTTTCAATTATCTTGATGCCCCACTCTGCACTATTATTTAGCTGCAGTAATCTCCTTCCCATGTCTATCTGACTATAATTCAGCAAGGGGAGATAAACAGACTCATTTTATATACTGAGCTGAAAATGTGTTGCTGGAAAAGCGCAGGCAGCATCCAAGGAGCAGGAGAATCGACGTTTCAGGCATGAGCCCTTCTTCAGGAATGAGGAGAGTATGCCAAGCAGGCTAAGATAAAAGGTAGGGAGGAGGGACTTGGGGGAGGGGCGTTGGAAATGTGATAGGTGGAAGGAGGTTAAGGTGAGGGTGATAGGCCAGAGTGGGGGTGGGGGCGGAGAAGTCAGGAAGAAGATTGCAGGTTAGGAAAATGGTGCTGAGTTCGAGGGTTGGGGCTGAGACAAGGTGGGGGGAGGGGAAATGAGGAAACTGGATAAATCTGAGTTCATATTTTATATACTTTACTTAGCAAGATAACTGTTGCTCTAAAATGTTCCTATTGTTGCTTAGCTGAAATAGCCATAGATTCAGAATAATAGTGAAATAAAAGAATGGTATCACTGTGATCTGTAAGAGGCAGAAACTGTGATTTTACTTCTGCTGCATCAGAGGAGGAAAATGGCAAATGACATGACATATTCAATCACAGACTTAAGCTCAGAATCATTTTGTTATTTAGCTCCGTATGCAAGTTCTATACGTCTCTCTACCTCTGAACTGTATCTGTTAATGATTGACCTTTTTATTTAATGGAGTCAATTCTGCTAAATCTGGGGATTGATTGTTTACACAGATTTCTATTTTGAAGTGATCTGCAAATTTGGGAGTTTTTGTTAGGATGACATATTTTATGCCATTCATTGAAGTAGCAGAAGGTTCAGTGCTCACTCTCAGCTGAGAGTCTGATCTAACTGTATCCTATTTTGAACTCATTTATGGCTGAAAGTTTTCATTTATAGTTATCCTCTGTTTCTTGGACAGAATTCCCTACAGTACGGATAGCTTACAGGATCTCCAGTGCCATTTCCTTATGCAATAAGTCATTGTCTTTAAAAGCAACCCATGGAGGAAAGTGTTTTGTAAACTATCAATGTGATGCAACACTATATTTAGGCAGGAATTTATTTTCATTATGTGCTACAGTCTCAGTACCTACAACCCGTGAATTCTCCATTGTGAAATGACAGCTTTTACTGCAGTGTCACAAAAGTTGTAATTTTATCAATGTTTCAGTGAATCCCATCTTCAGTGAGATGCACCAATCTCTGCTTGAAATCAGGGAGCTGACTAAAAAAGCTAGTGAAATCTGAACATTGCAGAGATCTTACACTGAAGCTATTCAGTTCACCACAGACCTTTTCTACATTATTTTTGTGAGAATTTAGCTGCCTAATGGGACTGAGCTTTTAAAACAAAGTGTCATTTTCCTAGCTTGTTAATATAACAATGTGCATACAGGTTGATTGTTCAACTTTCTCTTGGTATCTTAAGACTTAGCATTTTTTTAAAAATGAAGTTTTGTTTCAAATATGCCATACAGCGTGGAAACAGATCTTTTGGTCCAACTAGATCGAGAAAGTGAGGACTGTGGATGCTGGAGACCAGGCAGCATCTGAGGAGCAGGAGAGTTGATGTTTCAGGCATCAGGAATGTCTGAAGATTTTATGCTTGAAACGTCTGTGCTTTTCCAGCACCACACTTTTTGACCCTTGGTCCAACTAGTCCGACCACATTCCCACACTAAACTAGTCCCATTTGCCTGTGCTATTCATGTTCTTAACCAAATTTCTTTTAAATGCTGCAACTGTACCTTCCTCCATCACTTCCTCTGGCAGTTGATTCACAGCCGAATTACTCTGTTTAAAAAAAAAGTCAGCTCTCATCATTTTTAAATCTTTCCCATCTCACCTTAAAATAAGGCCCCCTAGTATTGAACTCAGCCTTCCTAGGGAAAAAACCCTTGCTATTCACCTTTTCTTTGCCCCCAATGATGTTGAGGTGCATTATTAATGCTACATGTCAAGCCGTACTTATCAAACCATACCAACTTACCTGTGGTCTGTCCACACCTGCATTGGTCCAGATGGGTGACTGTGGTCGAGCACGTGAAGTAATCCGTGCTGGAGAGCTTTCGCGACTTGATGCTCCCTTCTGAGCCTTACGTAGTGGTGACTGTGCTCCAGCTCGGTTTGTTCCCCAGTCTTCAGGAGAAAGTCTGTAGACAACTGGCTGCTGCTGGATTGTACTTGGTGTTGGCTGCGAAGGATACTGTACATGTGGGTCAGTCTGGTATGCTTGCTGGCTTGGGTATTCAGCCTGCTGCGTAGGGTGATGTGTTTGCTGGCTTGGGTACTCTGCCTGCTGCACAGGGTGATGTGTTTGCTGGTTCAGGTGTTGAGGTTGGTGAGCAGGGTGATAGACCTGTTGAGTTGGCTTTACTCCTCTTCCTTCATGGATCACAGGTATAGAAATATACCCTGAAGGTAACTGGGAACTTCCTAAGCTTGACCGGCCATATTGCTGAGGTGGAAATGTTTGGGGGCTCGTTTGAGACTGTAAATTCTGAAATAAAGGAAGATTGTTCCTGTTATTAAAGATTTCAGTTTTACAAAAATAATAATTTCAATTAACCAAGAATAATATAAACTGGACTGATGAAAACAAAAAAAGACAAATCAAAGAACTGCAGATGCTGGAAATCAGAAAGAAAAACAGACATTGAGGTGATGTAGCCAGACCTGTTGAGTTTTCCCAGCAATTTCTGTTTTTGTTTCCAATGAAAACAAAGTATAATCTGAAAAAACCTCTTTTCGCTTTTTGTTCTTTGTGTCTTTACAGCATTATTCTAATTCAATTTAAAACTTAATCACAAAAATGTACAGGAAGAATGTAAAGCTCTTAAATGGAAGATGGTGTGACCTGGAGCAAACAGAAGAGAAAGACAAGAATATCACATCATGAGTCGGCTATTTTTAGTCTCCAAAACATGACAGCCTAAAAATAAAGCCACAATTAGCCTTTTGAATGGAAAACATTTGATTTATTTGTAACCTACCTTGTAATACAAAAAGTGTTACACCAAAAGTAGCATTTAGTTTGACTTTAAGTCAGTTAACACAAAGCTTCTGAACTTTTTATGTAAAGGTCATATTTGTTTACTAAGTTCAGATTCTTAGCTATTTGATTTATTTGTCTTTTCCATTTCTGACTAATCCTGTCATTTAGGGCCTAGTTCACAGCAGCAACTTCAGAATGAAATAAAATCTTAAGAAAAGTAGACAAATTACCTCTGACCCATGCAAGCCAGGCGCCTGGCTCGAGGCAGCTGTTGATGCTTGTCCACTTTGTTTATCTGCCTGTGTGGCTTCAAATGGAGACTCAGCTCGTGCTGAGAGCCTGGACGGAGACTGGGCCCGTACGGGGGAGTGCGCCCGGACTTCAGTTTTAAGTCTCTGCAAGTCAGGCTGCTGAGGTGAATAACGTAATTTTTGCTGATGATGTTCAGGAACTCCTTCATGAATTATTGGGATGGGAATGTAGCCTGGACGAAGCTGAGGACCAGTTGAGCCAAATTCCTTTCCATGTGGCTGTTTTGGGATATCTGGTGATGACTGGTGATACCCTGATGTATAAGGACCATTGGAAAATGTTTGCCTTTCCTAGAAATAGAAAACACAAGTGCAGAACATTCAACTACCACTTAATCTTTAAAAGAACTAAACAAAGGAAAACAACTAAACTAACATAGGTTAACTAAAATATCTCGGATGTTTCAGCAAATCTATCCTATTTCCCATGACTTTAATCAATACTTCCAGCAGGTTTTAATACCGTACCCCCATTGCTCAGTATTGACTTTGAGAGTCTGCTCGCAAACAATTTAAAATCAACAAGATAGCATTTTTTGAAATTCAGTATCTAACCTAAGTTCTTGTAGGAAACAATATGTAATAACTGTGCTTCATAATGTCTGGGAAAGCAATTGATTTGTTTGCTCAAAATCAGTTTTGGATGAACTAACTATTTCTCTAGCATTGAAAACTTGCAGCATTTTCAGGTCAACAGACTGTGATAATAATGTTATTTTTCATATTTAGCCACTTAAAATTATAAATGCACATGATAAAAGGGTAAAATAACAGGTGACAGCTACGATTTTATCCTGGGTCATCGGATATACTGCTGCTGGAAACTGGCAAGACAAGGCAACATTTTTGAAGTATCACATCATGCACTTCTACAAATGTTCACTGTGGCTCCTATATTGAAAAATAATGACAAAAGTAGGCATGTCCTTAATTAAATTCCTTCTTTAAGATTCACTCATTCCTCAGAAATTATGTCAAGTGTTGAGTTCAATTTTAAGCATTATGTCACACTGAGGTTCAATGCCCAAATAGACTTACTGTTTACGTTATTAATCATGTGAATGTACTTTATAGATTAAACATCTGAAGTAACACTTGGCCATAGAAATGTCAGGCAAAGATCATTTCCAACAGAATCAAACCATCTCCCCATTAACATTTAATGGCATGATCATCACTAAATTGGCCTCCACCAACATCCTGGGGGTTAATAAAATTGTTTGGACCAATAATGAAGGGACATGGCTTCAAAAGCAGGTCAGAGTTTGGGAATTGTGCAATTCACCTCCTGACCTCCCAGTGCCTATCCACCAAGACACTGGATGGCAGTGTGATGTAATGCTATCCACGTGCCTGGATGAGTGCAGCTTGATCAATATTCCAGAAGCTCCATCAATGCAGGACAAAGCAGTTTATGTAATTGGCAATCTATTCATCACCTAAAGCATTCACTCCATTCACAGTGGGTGCATAATGGGAACAGTATGTACATCTACAAGATGTTCTGTAGTAACTCACCAATTCTCCAGTATCAGAACTTTCCAAACCCACATTATCTACCACCTAGAATGAAAAATGTAGCACATGCTTGGGAACACCACCAACTGCAAGTTCCCCTTCAAAGCATGAACTATCCTGACTTAACTAAATCCTCCCTCATTCACTGTTATAGGGTCAAATCCTGGAACTCTCTTCCTTCCAGCACTGTGGCATATCTCCATCAGGGGAACTGCAATGCTTTAAGAAGGCAGTTTACCACGACCTTCTCAAGGACGATTTGGACAGACAATAAATGTTTCCCGCTGATGCTGACATCCCACGTAAAATTATTTTTAAAATACAAGCAATACTTTATGCTCAATGCAACTATTTGGATCAATTTTTGAGATAGTTCTCATTCCAATTTGTCAAACAGTCCTAAATGAACTCCACAGTCTCCCTGTCTCCACAGGAATGTTAAATGTTTTGTCCTCATCTACGCATCCTCAAAGCCTTACTAGGCTGGGTTGAAGGTAAACCAATAATTCAGTTAGTCAGACCCCAAATGGACTACATCATTTGCTTTTCAGCACATGCAGAGTTACTGCCATCATTACCAGTTCTAAAAAGGGTCAACTATGGAACTAGCCTTTATGAACTTAGCTCAGTGATTTTTGATGGTCATTGGCAATCTAACAGTGGGGTTTTAAATCATTATTCATTTTTGTAAGTTAGAATAAGAGAAAGTAAACTTGGGTTATATTCTAGGGACTTCGGTTTGAATCCAATCATAGCAATCGATGCAATTTAAATTCAATAAAATAAAAATCTGGAGTTAAAAGTCTAATGATGACCATGAATCCATTGTCATTTGTTGAGAAAAAGCCATCTGGGTCACTAATGGCCTTTAGGGAGGAACTGCTATCCTTACTTGTTCTGGCCTACATGTGACTCCAGACCCACAGCAATGTCATTGACTCTTAACTGCCCTCTGGGCAATTAGGGGCAGGTAAGAAATGCTGGCCTAGCCAGCAATGCCCACATCACATAAATGACTAAAAAAAGTACTTCCTCTATTGAGGGAATCCATAACAAGTCAGCATCATCTAAGAATTTAAACTTGCCCATTTAAGAAAGAAGTCAGGAAATACTTAATTACTGAAATAAAATTGGAAATCTGTGCCCCGAAAGTCTAAGTACTAATCTATAACCCACTGAAATATTCATGACTCAAATCAATAGATTTCTGTTTGCTAAATATATCAAGAGATATAGAATAGTGACAGGCAAATTGAATTGAGTTATTGATTTGCAATGTTGTAAATGTAATGTGATGGAACAACAAATAAGTTGAGTGACCAACCCCCCCTGTTCCTATGCCACCTTAACTTCTACAATTGTGACAAACTGAATTTTCTTTCCAATACCCTCTAGTCTTTAAATTTCAGTTCAGGGACTAGAGGATATTGGAAAGCACATTTTCTTACTCATTCAGCTGTCTGAAATATCTTTTCAAAAGACCTCCACCTTTCCTCATCAAAAAAAGCTCTTTTCACTAACTAGAGTTATGGTTCCACCTCATAATTGCACCCTTCAAAACTCTATCTATAAAAAGTACTTGGGGTCACTTCTATGTTACATCCACTATTTAGTATACATGCTGCTGTTACTTTAGGTCAAAATTTTAATTCTAACTTGCATTTAATCTTGTTGGGCTTCTTTCACCACTCTCAGCAGTGATAGTAGAGAAACTAGCTCCCAGTCACCCCTGCTGATTGTTGAAACCAAAGGAAAGAGTTATGTGTATCAATTCCAATTTCCCTTCCTCTGAGCAAATGTCTCCTTTTAGTCTCCCTTCAAGCTGAGAGCAATGACTCAGTCATTTAGGAATCATGGGGCAAGATTCCATCCTCTACTGTCCTGTAGTAGGTCACATTGCTATCTTAGCATTGTTGACCATAAAGATGCCTAACAGCTACTTATATCTAAATCTCCAAATGCTTGAACTTAATAGAACTGTGACATGGGATGGAACTTGTTTATACTCAGATGGTTATTTGATTATGAGCTTGCAGCAGGACCATAACTGACTACTGAGTCCAAATGAATTATAACATTTAAGATGAATTAGACTTAAAAAAGAATAAAATAGAGTGGGAAGAAAGAGACAGGAGTTGTGGAGTTTGCTCCAACACAGAGCTAACACTCCCAAACAAACCAGAGACTAAATGGGAAATGGATAGTGCCCAAACTTCAATGTGGATTTCAGGTTAGTTCAAGATGTGAAAGTCTGCCAAGAATAATAACTATGTGCTTCAATTGCTTCAGAAGTTAAACATTCTCCAAACTCACAGCTCAGTGATTCACTCAGTGACTCCCAATCAAGTCTGAGCTCAGGTACACCTGTTCCCAGAACTTACTGCTCTTCAGTTTGTTCACTTCGTCGCCAATACACAATGGATTCCACTCCAAGGACAGCAGTAATGGAGGCAGGCCAGCTCAGCTTGTTTAACTAGCCTTGCCTGTACAGCTTGATTACTGTAGCCACAAAAAACATGTATGATCCTGAATGAATCATCCTCCAATTATATGGGGATATAATATCTTCAGGGAAGAAAACACACAAATTCTGTTTTTTTAAGAAGCCAATCTTAGGCATTTTGGTTATCACAAATTCATTTAGGTACAAGAGTTTCATTTTAAAATTTGCTTCGTACAAGACTAAGAGTGCATTAACGTTTTCCATCAAATGTTGACAACTTTGCCCAACTTTCTTAGGCTACAATATCGGTTAAACAAGAAATTCCCATTTCCTGGCTATGTATTCTGGTTAGAAGTGTGCCAGGATTAAATCTTCAGATTAGTATCAGTTAAAATCTATTGTCTTACATTTCTTTGCAATTATTTCAGTACTATTTTTGTTTTGAAATGCATTGTTTCGTGCTCCTGATTTTACAGGTGGATTTAAAAGCAGCAGGGAGAATCTGGTACATATGAAAGGTTCAGCAAATCTATGAGCACTGGGGGAAAAGAAAGGCAGTTTCTAGTTGCTTACTTCACATGGTAGAAACTTCACTACGTGCCTCCGAGCTGTGCTGGATGTCACCACGAGCCAGAGCAGTGTTTTTAACAGCTGACAGCTGTGCAACTCCACAGATCCCTCATGTCTCCAAACTTTCTCCTGACAACTGACTCAGGCAGCTAAACAAGGTGCCCAGTTGCCAGGCCCTAACGGAGGCCAGGCAGACACTGAGCAAATTCGATATCACCTCAGATAGACCCAAATCTTGCTCGGATTTTAAACTGAGGGTCTTTTTTTTTGGTAAATGATCTGAGAAACTGAAGCACAGTGGGAGGTGGGTTTGCACGTGACACTGCAAATGTAGCCCCTTTCAATGAAACCTTGGCCAGGCCGAAAGTTAAAGGTTAACCACTCAATGTTTCATCAGATTGGACTGCAGTGCGTCACCCAAAACTCAGCATTCATCCCTGATACCATCAACATGCCATTTTTGTTCCTGGCCAATTGCTGTCAATATTGGTTTAGTTCAACTCTCATTTTAAGAAAATCAAATGAAGGGGAGGATTGATTGCCCTGTCAAACACCACGAGTCATTTACCTTTTGCAGTGGGCAATCCTGACTCCCAGGAGGGAATGTTGTGCTAACCTAGATGTTTGTTACAGTGACTGAAGCTGGGGTGTAAGCGCCCCCAGTCACCCTGGCTTGGGTACACACACACTGCAGTCTCTCCCTACACACACTCTCCAGGCTCAAACACAGACACCTCCTCCCTACCCCCCAAAAAATAAAGCAGCCCCTCCTTGGAAAGTGCTCGGAAACCGGTTCCTCCGGGGAGGGGAGGGGAGGGGGGGGGACACAGCACTGACCTTCGGCAGATCCAACCTCGGGTCACTCCACGTTGTCGTCCGGTTGTTGTGATCGACGAAGAAGGGCCAGCCGGTCTGAGGGTCGATCTTGATCTCCCAGCCGGGGGGCAGAGCATCGCCGCTGGCCGTCTGATTCGGGGAATTCTTCATTGTAAAGCCGGGCATGGTGAATTGAGCCATCGTAGTCCGCTCTCCCTTCCCTGGAATATTTATAGAGTGACGCGGGCAGGCAGAGGCTGCACTGGAAAGTGTCTAGAATCTGATCTGGGAGCAGTGAGCAATAGGAGACTCGAATATTCTGGCTGCTTCTGTGCTCCTGTGAAGACGATTGGGCGGGATGATAAAGCCGCATTACTAACCCATTGCTGTGCACGAACTGCAGTAACCTGGGGCTGGGCTGCTGACAAAGTCTCCCCAGCTCCCTCCCACTTCTTTCCAAACGGGAAACAGCTTGACGCTTCTGTGTGCTGACCAGAAACGGTCTTTCCCCAGCTCGGATCAATTCACATGCACCCCTCCGGTTAATTCATCAGATATTGTTAGGTTGAAGAAACTGTCTCCAAACCCCACCATCCCCTAATATGGTCAAAGTTTTTGCAAGTGGCATAAACTTTTTAGAGGGATTATAAATCATGACAGTTGAGTTTCATTTTAGTTGAATGAGGTTAACCCATATAAGATGCATTTCCAAAAGAAAACCATCACTGGAATCACCCCCAGCATGATTCTTAATTCCCTGTCTATTTAATGTGGATATGATCGAACCTGTCAAACCTGTCAAACCAGATAAAACAAATCCCAAAGAACTGAGGAAGCTAGAAATCAGAAACAAAAATAGAAATTGATGAAGATCAGCAGGTCTGGCAGCATCTATGGAGAGAAAGCTAAGTGAACGTTTTGGATCAGACCTCAGAATTGATGGTCTCTGAGAAAAAGTTTCTTTTAATGCAGAGGATAAGGTGGGGGGAGGAGGTAAGGAGTAGCCAAGAGATGGGTAAAACTCAGGGTCATCTTTGTGGACAAAACATAGATGTTCTGCGATGCGGTCACCCAGTCTACACATCATTTCCCCAATGTAGAGGAGACTACATTGTGTGTAATGCACTAGAATGAGTGAAGTGCAGGTAAAGTGCTGCTTCACCTGGAAGGTGTGTTTGGACCCTTGGATACTGAGGAAGGGAGGAAGTAAACAGACAGGTGCTACACTTACGATTATAGGGGAAGGTGTCGTGGCGCTGTGTGGGGGTGTTGGGGGAAGGAAGAGTGGACCAGGCTGTCCTGGACGGTATTGGCCTTGCAGAAAGCTAACGAGAGAGGAGGGAATATCTGTCTGATGGTGGCATCCTGCTGGAGGCAGCAGAAATGGCGGCAACTGAGCTTCCAGTTGCCTGCCACTGCAACACACCACCTTGTTCCCTGGACAACATCTCTGTCTCAGACGTGTTGCAGTGCTACAGTGAAACTCAGTGCAAGCTGGAAGAACATCACCTCATTTTCCACTTGGGAACTGGACAGCTTTCTGGACTCAATATTGCATTCAATAATTTTAGGGCTTGAGGCACCTTCTCCCATCTCCTCACCCAACCCTCACACACAAGGCCTTGTTATCGCATGGTCTGCTATTGCACACAACCTATGGTTAGCTCCTAATAGTCTCTATTCACAGCCATTCATTCTCCTAAACTGACCAATATCCATTCCTTTGTCTGTCCAACTGTTCTTTTTGCTCATTGGACTCTCTCTCCACCTATTGTTTACTCCTTACCTCCTCCCTCCACCCTCCGTTCTGAATAAAAAACAACTTTGTCCTCACGACAATAGATTCTGAACAAGGGTCACCTGACCTGAAATATTAACTCTGATTTTTCTTGCCAGACCTGCTCAGCTTTTCCAGTAATTTCTGTTTTTGTTTTTGTCAAACTAGATGATAGTTTTTCAGCGGCAGCAGCAACTCGAAGGGTGGGAGCTTGCACCAGGGGCCTGCTGGGAGCGGTGAGTCACTAATCTGTGCTTTTAAATTTGAAGTCAGAGAGCAGAGGTTTCTGGGAAAGGAGGGGCTTCTTATTTTTATTTCCGTCCAGCTATATAAGTCAGTATTTTCTCATCTAAGTACATCTGCTGGAAGTGCATCCAACTTTCGCTCCTCCAAGACCGTGTTAGGGACTTGGAGCGGGAGCTGGATATACTTCGGATCATTCAGGAGGCAGAGGCTGTGATAGATAAGAGTTACAGAGAAGTAGTTACTCCTAGGCACGAAGAAAGCTGGGTCACTGTTCGAAGGGGGAAAAAACAGTCAGTGGAGGGATCCCCTGTGGTGCTCCCCTGAAAAACATGTATACCGTTTTGGATACTGTTGAGGGGGACGACTTACCAGGCATACGCAGTGCGGCTCAGGTCTCTGGCACAGACCCTGTCCCTGTTGCACAGAAGGGAAGGAGGGAAAGGAGGAGAGTGTTAGTCACTGGGGACTCAATAGTTAGACGGTCAGATAGAAGGTTTGTTGGGAATGAACGAGACTCGCGGTTGGTGTGTTGACTCCCAGGTGCCAGGATCTGTGATGTCTCGAATTGTATCTTTGGGGTCCTGAAGGGAGAGGGTGACCAGCCTCAAGTTGTTGTCCATGTAGGTACCAACAATATAGGTAGAAAGAGGGATAGGGATGTAAGGCAGGAGTTCAGGGAGCTCGGGTGGAAGCTGAGAGCTAGAACAAACAAGAGTTGTTATCTCTGGTTTGTTACCCGTGCCACGTGATAGTGAGGCAAGGAATAGGGAGAGATATCAGCTGAACACGTGGCTGCAAGGATGGTGCAGGAGGGAGGGTTTCAGGTTCTTGGATAATTGGGGCTCATTCTGGCGGAGGTGGGACTTGTACAAACAGGACGGTCTTCACTTGAACCAGAGGGGTACTAATAACCTGAGTGGGAAATTTGCTGGTGCTATTTGGGTGGGTTTAAACTAGCTCAGCAGGGGGATGGGAACTGGAGGTGTAGTTGCAGAGCACAGGAGGATGAGAATAGGAAGGACAGGGACAGGATTTCAGGGTCACAGGAATGTGCTGGCAGAGAGCGAAGTGGTTTGAAGTGTTTACTTCAACGCCAGAAGTATCCGAAATAAGGTAGGTGAGCTTGCAGCATGGATAGGTACCTGGGACTTCCATGTTGTGGCCATTTCAGAGACATGGATAGAGCAGGGTGAGGAATGTTGCAGGTTCCGGGGTTTAGATCTTTCCTTAAGAACAGGCAAGGCGGTAAAAGAGGGGAAGGCATGGCCTTTTTAGTCAAGGATAGTGTAACGGTGGCTAAGAGAACTTTTGATAAGGACTCTTCTACTGAGGTAGTGTGGGCTGAGGTTAGAAACAGGAGGGGAGAGGTCACACTGCTTGGAGTTTTTTTATAGATCTCCGCAGAGTTCCAGGGTGGTGGAAGAGTGGATTAGCAAAATTATTCTGGGTAGGAGTGAAAGTAACATGGTGGTCATTATGGGGGACTTTAACTTGCCCAACACTGACTGGAAATGCTTTAACTTCAGTACTTCAGGTGGATCAGTTTTTGTCCAATGTGTACAGGAGGGTTTCCTGACACAGTATGTCGAAGGGCCGACAAGAGGGGAGACCACACTGGATCTGGTGCTTGGTAATGAACCAGGTCAGGTGCTTGATTTAGTTGTAGGTGAGCACCTTGGAGAGAGTGACCATAATTCAGTTACGTTTCGTTTCGTGATGGAAAGGGATAGGGACATGCCACAGGTCAAGAGTTATCGATGGGGCAAGGGCAATTATAATGCGATTAGGTAAGAATTAGGATATATAGAATGGGGTAGCAAAGTGCAGGGGGTGCAGACAATGGAAATGTGGAGCTGGTTTAAGGAACAGATATTGCGTGTCCTTGATAGCTATGTCCCTGTCAGGCAGGGAGGAAGTGATAAGGTAAGGGAACTGTGGTTTACAACAGAACTTGCATCTCTTGTTCTGAAGAAGAAAGAGGCTTATGTGTTAATGAGACAAGATGGTTCAGATGAGGCAATAAGGAGTTACAGATCAGCTGGGAAGGATTTAAAGAGAGAGGTCAGAAGAGCAAAGAGAGGACATGAGCTGTCTTTATCAAATAGAATAAAGGAGAACCCTAAAGCTTTCTATAGGTATATGAGGAATAAAAGGATGATTAGAGTAGGAATAGGGCCAATCAAAGACAGAAATGGGAAGTTGAGTGTGAACCCTGTGGAGATTGGAGAGGTGCTAAACGAACATTTCTCATCGGTTTTCACTCAGGAAAAGGAGAATATTGCAGAGGAGAAGAATGACATACAAGATATTTGACTAGAAAGGATCGAGGTTAGTTACGAACAGGTGTTATCAATTCTAGAAGGAGTGAAAGTAGACAAGTCCCCTCGGCTGGATGGAATTTATCCGAGGAGTCTCTGGGAAGCTAGGGAGGAGATAGCAGAGTCTTTGGCTTTGATATTTGAGTTGTCATTGTCTATAGGTTTGGTACCAGAGGACTGGAGGATTGCAAACTTTGTGCCCTTATTGAAGAAGGGCAGTAGAGATGACCCAGGTAATTACAGACCAGTGAGCCTTACTTCTGTTGTAGGAAAGGATTATAAGAGATAAGATTTATAATCATCTAGCAAGCAACAATTTGATTTCAGATAGTCAACATGGTTTCATCAAGGGCAGATCATGTCTCACAAACCTCATTGAGTTTTTTGAGAAGGTGACCAAGTATATAGATGAGGGTAGGGCAGTTGATGTGGTATACATGGACTTTAGTAAAGCCTTTGATAAGATTCCACATGGTAGGCTGATGGAGAAAATGCAGAGGCATGGGATTGAGGGTGATTTAGCAATTTGGATTAGAAACTGGCTTTCTGAAAGAAGGCAGCGAGTGGTGGTTGTTGGAAATATTCAGCCTGGAGTCCGGTTACTAGTGGTGTGCTACAAAGATCTGTTTTGGGACCACTGCTGTTTGTCATTTTTATAAATGACTTAGACGCAGACATAGGTGGATGGATTAGTAAATTTGCAGACGACACTAAAGTCGGTGGAGTAGTGGACAGTGTGGAAGAATGTTATAGGTTGCGGGGGACTTGGATAAACTGCAGAATTGGGCTGAGAGGTGGCAAATGGAGTTCAATGCAGCTAATTGTGAGCTGATGCACTTTGGGAAGAATAACAGGAAGGCAGAGTACTGGGTCGATAGAAAGATTCTTGGTAGTGTGGATGCGCAGAAGGATCTTGGAGTCCATGTACATAGTTGCCACTGTTAAGAAGGCATACAGTGTATTAGGTTTTATTCATAGAGGGATTGAGTTCCGGAGCTGCAATATCATGCTGCAACTATACAAAACGCTAGTGCGGCCACACTTGGAATATTGTGTACAGTTCTGGTCCCAATATTTCGGGCAGGATGTGGAAGAATTGGAAAAGGTACAGAGGAGATTTACCAGGATGTTGCCTGGTCTGGAGGGAAGGTCTTATGAGGAAAGGCTGAGAAACTTGGGTCTGTTCTCATTGGCAAGAAGAAGGCTAAGAGAGGATTTGATAGACATACAAGATAATCAGAGAATTAGATAGGGTAGACAGTGAAAGTATTTTTCCTAGGATGATGACGTCAGTGTGTATGAGGGGGCATAACTACAAATTGAGGGCTGATAGATTTAAGACAGATGTCAGAGGCAGTTTCTTTACACGGAGAGTGGTAAGGGCGTGGAATGCCCGACCTGTTAATGTAGTCAACTCAGCCAAATTAGGGAGATTTAAACAATCCTTAGATAAGCACATGGATGATTTTGGGATAGTGTAGGGAGACGAGCTGAGAATAGTTCACAGGTCGGTGCAACATCAAGGGCCGAAGGGCCTGTTCTGTGCTGTATTGTTCTATGTTCTATAGAATTGTGTATTTTGTGGTGACCAGTCACAATTGTTTTTTATAAGGCTCCTTTTTAAGAGAGTCAAGTAAAGCAGAAAGAAATAGATAGTTTAGCTGTTACCCTTGAAGTTAAGTTCTATGATTAAATTAAAGGTCTTAAGGTGAGGGCTAGGGCCAGGTTTAGGTCTAGGATCACGGCTAGGGTTATGCTAGGTATAGTGCTAGGGTTAGGTCTTCGGTTAGGGCTAGGGTTTTTGAAGATGAGATATCCGTGTTCACCAATTTTTCACCTTTGCATCTGAGATCCAACCAAGGATTTTGAGCAAATGCTGATTAACACAAAAGTCCTGATGGTGTTATTTTGCCACATACCATAGGGTGGATCCTCTTCCCTCCTCACTCACCACAAGGTCAGGCATCAGTGAAATTAATGGATGTAACAAGAACTGACTTCTGTTACAACACAGGTAAACCCATGTTTAATTTAAACCAGCAACACAAAAAGATTCACCCAATGCTCTAATCTGTTAAAATTTGAGAGGCAAAGAAACATCCCAAAAGTCACTATTTAACATAAAAGTTAACACCTTTTTTTAAGTCTAACAGAGAATGCCAACTAACAACTTTTTACAACTCCTTTCTCTTAAACCTATCTTTTACCTCCCCCTCTTTAAAACTAGTCTGATAAAAAATCCCGATTATGATTTACAAAAAACATAATGTTATTTCAAAACCAGTCAGCTTTTGCACATTTCCTCTATAGACTTTCCTCTGTAGATTCTCTCTCCAGGTCAGCTTTGATTTTCTGCTGTACAGACTTGTTCCACAGACCAGTACCTCTCAGAGAGCTCTTAAACTTGCAGCCTACATCTGTTGGTATTTTGGCAGTTCTCTCATAACTGTTCAAAAATATTATGTTTTATAACCGAAAACATCAGTTTGTTTCTTTGGTTTTAATCTTATCAAAATACTAAATTCAAACCTGATTGGAGTTTGGTGGGCATAATTTAAACTGATTAGCCGAATTTGAATTTATTTTTGTCTCATGGCAACCCATGCCCTCTAGCTGTTTCGACCAAATGTTACATTGTTACCTTGTTCTGGACTCTCTGTACCTCTCTAAGTCCTTGCTAGCTTTTCAACTCACTTAAAGGTACAGTACCCCTACACTTTCGTAACACTTCTCCCCTTAAGAAAAAAAAAAATAATAACAAAAAGATGGCTTCATTTTTTCATCTATTCTTTAAACACATTACGATAACATACAGATAACTTTAATCTAAATTCACATTAACTTCTTCCCATATATACACATAAATAAAACATTGAGTAAATATAAATCTCAGCTAAATGTTAAGTGTTAAATCTGCGATAACGAATCTGTAATTATATTCTTACAACCCGCAACATGTACGATTTTTAAACTAACAGTCTGTGACCTAAGACTCCAACAAAATAGTCTCATATTGTTGTCTTTAAAACATTCTAAGAATGTAAGAGGATTGTGATCTGTGTACACAACTGTCTCTGACACATTGTTTGTGACATACACATTAAAATGTTGTAAGGCCAGTACCGAACGCAATAATTCATTTTCGATGGTAGAGTATTTTCTCTGGTGGGTGTTGAGTTTCTTTGGAAAGTAACCAACTGGCCTTTCAACTCCATCATCATCTTTCTGGAGCAGTACAGCTTCAACTCCTATGTCACTAGCATTGATGGCAACTTTAAAAGGTTTTGAACCATTTGATGTAGCTAAAATTGGTATGGTGGTTAATATGGCTTTCAAATGATTGAATGCCTCCTGGCATTGTTCTGTCCACCGAAACTTGTGTTCTTCTTTAGCAAATTGGTTAATGATGCCACTACACTACTGAAGGTTGGAACAAACTTCCAATAGAATCCCCTGAGTCCTAAGAATCAAAGCACCTCTTTCTTCAAGGTTGGTTGTAGAAATTCCTCGATGGTCTCCGTCTTTGCATTCTGTGGGGTCAACCTTCCATGACTGATGTTATGTCCCAAGAATGTGACCTCTGCTTTTGTGAATTCAGTCTTGTTTAAGTTTATCACCAGTTTTGCTTCTCGTGGTCATTCAAAGAGTTATGCCAACTGTACCATGTGATCTTTCTAGGACTTACCAAAGATCACTACATCATCCAAATAGACTACACAGTTTGTTAACCCAGCTACAACTCTGTTCATGAGTCTTTGCAATATGGCGGATGCATTCTTCATTCCAAAAGACATCACTTTAAACTGATATAGCCCATTTGGGGTTACAAATGCAGAAATCTCTTTCGCCGTCTCTCATAAAGATACCTGCAGTAACCACGCAGTAAGTCCAACTCGGTGATGTAACTGGCTTGTCCAACTTTCTCGATACAGTCCTCCAATCTAGGAATTGGATATGAGTCTGATTTTGTAATGGCGCTGACATCCAATAAGTCACGCAAAATCGTTGAGTCCCGTCTGGTTTGGAACTAAGATGATCAGTGAATTCCACTCGCTCTGGCTTGGTTTGATGATGTCCTCATTGAGCATGGCCTCCACCTCCTTCTGGACATGTCTGACTTTGAAAGGATTAAGCCGATAGGGATGTTGTTTTATTGGAGCAGTATTCCCTATGTCTACTTCACATACAATAGCATTAGTCCTCCCCATCTGATTCTTACATATGTCCTTATATTGCAGTAAAAGTCTTTCAACTGTGTTCTGTGCTCCTGAGACAGGTAGTTCACTAATGTATCCCACTCCTCAAGGACTTCTTCATTTTTTAATCTATTTTGAGGCACATCAAAATCCACATCATCTGGATTTGATACCTCACTCTCCGGGGCAGTAACTAATACCTGCTTCTCCAGTTCTTTAGCTCAAGTGTAATACGGTTTTAACATGTCACATGACACAACCAATACCTTTTTTCTATCTGGCATCTTTATTAGATAGTTCACCTGACTCAACTTCTTCTCAATTTGATAGCGACCACTAAACTGGCTTTGAAGGGATTTCCTATCACTGGTAACAATACTAACACATCACCCCCTCGGGAAAACGTCTGCTTTTATCTGCCACCTGCTTCATTCTCTACTATGCCATCTTTAGGTGATGTTGAGCTAACTCACCTATGCAATTTAATCTCTCCCCTACCTCTGAAACATAATCTAAGTATGAGATCTCTGATTTTGGTCCTGTCAATTTTTCTTTAATTAATTTTAAAGGGCCTCTCACTTCATGCCCGAATAATAACTTGAAGGGAGTGAACTGTGTAGATTCATCTGGGGCACCTCTAATGGCAAACAATATGAATGGGATACCTTTAACCCAATCATTCGGGTAATCCTGACAGTATGCTGTCAACATGGACTTCATAGTCTGATGCCACCTTTCTAAAGCTCTCTGGGATTCAGGATGATGCACACTGGATTTGAAGTGCTCTACACCTAAGCTATCCATAACCTCCTCAAACAGCCTCGCAGTAAAATTTGACCCTTGGTCCAACTGAATCTCTCTGGGTAGCCCATACAATGTAAAGAAAGCTACTAACTCCTCTACCACATTTTTGGCCTTGATACTCCATAATGGAATTGTCTCTGGAAATCTGGTAGATACATCCATTATGGTTAGCAAGTACTGGTTCCCACTTATAGTTCTCGGGAGGGGACCTACACAGTCAATTATAACCCGTGTGAAAGTTTCTTCAAATGCAGGAACTGGCAACAAACGTACTGGTTTTATTATCGTCTGTGACTTACCTACCATTTGGCATGTGTAACACATACGGCAAAGGTTAATTACATCCTTGTGCATTCCAGGCCAATAATAATGTTTTTGTACTTTAGCCTGAGTCTTTTGAATCCTTAGGTGACCTCCTACAAGTAGGTCATGTGCTAGCCATAACACCTCCTATCTGTATGCTATCGGCAATACAATCTGGTGCACCTCTGCCCATTTCTCCTCTGCACTAAACTGCTGTGGTCTCCATTTCCATCTTAGGATTCTATCTTTCAGGTAATAACTCTCAGGAACACTCTCTGCCTCCTTTTTGGAGTACGCATCCACATATATGTCTTATATTGTCTCGTCCTGCTGTTGCAAGTCTCCTAGCCTTTCAGTACTAAACACCTCTGTCTGACCCTCTGCCTGTTCAGGTTTTTCCTGCACTATTACGTCAAACAGGGTATTAGCTAACTGAACCTCAACTCCTTCATCTTTATCTTTAGTTTTTGTTTCATGCTGTGACTTATGACAATGGGATCTGGTTACTACACAGTCTGGGAAAATACCAAGATATTTCTGTTCTAACTCCTTAGTTTCTTGGTCTTCCTTGGGCTTCTCCACAACAAGGGGAGTCACTCCCACCTTGGATCCTGCTAAATCATTCCCAAGAACAAACTGAATTCCTGGAACTGACACTCCCACTGTCAATCACTCCCACTGTTACTTCCCCAGTCTTGAGTTGGCATTCCAACCTGATCTTACATAGGAGAACGCTAAATTTCTGTCCATCTATCCCACAAATTACCACACTCTCTGGTAACAGATCAGAAAGAGTGCATATTTGCTTATCTCTTACTATTAGCCACTGGCTAGATCCCGTATCTCTCAAAGTTATAACTTCTTGTCCTTCTCCCCCTGTTCTTTCTGAGTAAACTTTGCCCACAGAGGCGAATTCTTTGTAGAGATCAGGTACTAACTCCATACCCAGCCCCTGCCAATGCTGTGCACTGTCTTGCAGCTCCTTGACTCTTCTTGGGGTTTCCTTTACAACCTTCACTAATGCCACTGGCTTAGCTTCTTTTACCACATATTTTCCACAGTGCCTTTCTTTGATGACTAGCACTGTGACTTTACATGACCCACTTTACCACCTGAGGCCTTTCACCTCCGTTCTACCTCTTGAGCTTCTTTTTTAACCTGTGGTAAACTCTTACCGGTGTTCTCTACTCTTTGTTTCGTAGTGCAGAATCGCCCCTTCTCCCAACTTCTATCCCTCACGGGATAAAATTCTGGCCAGAAGTTTGTCTTATGCGCCACATGTATTTATCTGCTAATTTCGCTGCCTTTCTCATTTCCTGAACTTTCTGTTCCTCCTCGTGAATTCTTACCATCTCTAGAAGTGAATTTTTAAACTCCTCCAGCAGAATAATCTCTCTTCGAGGCGCAAAGGTCCCATCTATCTTTAAAGCATGCACCCATCTATCAAAATGACTATGTTTGCTTCTTTCAAACTCAACATAAGTCTGACCTGGTTCCTTCTTTATGTTTCTGAACCGTTATCTATATGCTTCTGGTACCAATTCATAAGCATTTAAAATAGCCTGTTTAACCTCTTCACCCTTCATCTGAGAGTGCAGCAAGCACCTCACTAGCTCTGCTTACCACTTTAGTCTGAACTAGCATTTCCCATAAATCGTCAGATCACTCTATCTGCCTACCTAATTTTTCAAATGAAATAAAGAAGGCTTCAACATCTTTCTTATCAAAACGTGGCAGAGTTTTGACATATTTGTATATCACTACCTTCTCTTTTAATCTCCATCCTGTTAACTTGACTTTACTGACTCAGTCACAACTTCTCAAGTTCAAATTCTCTCTCTTTTTGCTCAGCTAAGAACCTTCTCTCCCTTTCTTTTTCCTCTTTCTCTTGTTCTCTCTCTCTTTCTTCTCTCTTTCTCCCTTTTTTCTCTTTCTCTTTGTCTCTCCCTTTCTTCTCTCTTTTTGCTCAGCCAAGAACCTTCTCTCTCTTTTTCCCCTCTCTCTCTTCTCTCTCTTTCTCTTTCTCTCTCCCTCCCTCATTCCTCTCTCTCTATCTCTTGTTTATCTTCTAACTCCATTTTCCTCAATTACAATTTAAGTTTTTCTACCTCTACTGCACTTGTCTGTTTCTCTGAGTGTTTAAGTAATTCCCTTACAATTTCAGCTTTACTTTTGTCCTTGGTTAAACCCAAACCTAACTTCTTTGTTAATTCTAAACGTATGGGCTTTTCCTTTCCATCTCAACATTCTTGGCAAAATTGAGAATCATCTTCAAATCACAGAATCTCTTTAGCAATTTTAAGAGCCATTTCTCTCACTTTTAATTTAATCAAGCACAAGTCACTGAAATTAAACAAATTGTATCACCCACATTATGGTTAAAGATCTAGGACATTAATTTGCAAGTGTTTAAATCTACTGGGCTTTTTTGTACCACAAATCTATTCAAATCTGTCCAAATCTCAGACTCTCTTGTTAGGTCCACACACCCTCCACGAACCCACCCTTCTCTCCCAGCACCTTCCCCTGCCACCGCAGGAATTGCAAAACCTGTGTCCACACCTCCCCCCCATCTCCATCCAAGGACCCAGCCTATCCAGCCTCTCCCTATAACTAAATCCTCCAAACTTGGCAACATACTTGTAAATCTTTTCTTAACCCTTTCAAGTTTCACAACATCTTTCCAATCGAAGGGAGACCAGAATTGCAGACAATATTCCAAAAGTGGCCAAAACCAAGTCCTGCATAACTGCAATATGACCTCCAAACTCCGATACTTAATGCTCTGTCCAATAGAGGAAACATAGGAAAAGCCTTCTTCATGATCTTATCTACCTGTGACACCACTTTCAAGGAAGCATGAACCAGCACCCCCAGATCTCTTTGTTCAGCAACATTCCTCAGGACCTTAACGTTAAGTGTATAAGTCTTGCCTGATTTGCCTTTCCAAAATGCAGCACCACTCGTTTATCGAAATTGAACTCCATCTGCCTCTCCATGGCCTATTGGCCCATCTGATCAAGATCCCATTGCGCTCTGGGGTAACCTTCTTTGCTGTCCACTACACCTCCAATTTTGGTGTCATCTGCAAACTTACTAATAATACCTTTTATGCTCACTTCCAAATCATTTATATAAATGATAAAAAGTAGTGAACCCAGCATCGATCCTTGTGGCACTCCCACTGGTCACAGACCTCCAATTTGAAAAGCAACCCTCCACCACCGCCCTCTGTCTTCTCCCTTTGAGCCAGTTCTGTATCCAAATGGCTAGTTCTCCCTATATTCATGTGATCTAACCTTGCTAACCAGTCTCCTATGGGGAACGTTGTTGAAAGCCTTACTGAAGTCCATGTAGATCATATCTACCGCTCTGCTCTCATCAATCCTCTTTGTTACTTCTTCAAAAAAAACTCAATCAAGTTTGTGAGACATGATTTCCCACACACAAAGCCATGTTGACTATCCCTAATCAGTCCTTGCCTTTCCAAATACATGTTAAAAAAGTTAAAAAGTTAAAAAGTTAAAATGATGAAGGGCTTTTGCCCGAAACGTTGATTTCGCTGCTCGTTGGATGCTGCCTGAACTGCTGTGCTCTTCCAGCACCACTAATCCAGTATTTCCAAATACATGTACATTCTGTCCCTCAGGATTCCCTCAACAACCTGTCCACCACCAATGTCAAGCTCACTGGTCTATAGTTCCCTAGCTTTTCCTTACCACCCTTCTTAAATAGTGGCACCATGTTCGCAAATCTCCAGTCTTCACCTCACCTATGGCTATCAATGATACAAATATCTCAGCAAGAGGCCCAGCAATCACTTCCCTAGCCTCCAACAGAGTTCGAGGGTACACCTGATCAAGTCCTGGGGACGCACCCACTTTTATGCATTTTAAGACATACAGCACCTCCTTCTCTGTAATACTGACATTTTTCAGATGTTACCAACTATTTCACCACATTCTATATCTTCCATGTTCTTCTCCACAGTAAACACTTAGTGCAAAATAGTTGTTTTGTATCTCCCCATCTCCTGTAGTTTCACACATTGAGTGCCTTGCTGATCTTTGAGGGGCTCTATTCTCTTCCCAGTTATCTTTTTGTCCTTAATATATTTATAAAATCCCTTTGGATTCTCCTTAATCCTCTTTTCCAAAGCTATCTCATGTCCCTTTTTTTCCCTCCTGAATTCCCTCTTAAGTATAGTCCAAATGCCTTTATACTCTTCTAAGGATTCACTTGATCTACCCTGTCTATACCTGACATATGCTTCCTTCTTTTTCCCTAACCAAACCCTCAATTTCTTTAGTCATCCAGCATTCCCTATGCATAAGAGCCTTGCCTTTCACCTTAACAGGAACTTCCTGTCTCTGGACTCTCGTTATCTCATTTTTGAAGGCTTCCCATTTTCCAACCATTCCTTTACCTGCGAACATCTGCCCGCAATCAACATTTGAAAGTTCTTGCTTAATACATTCAAAATTGGTCTTCCTTCAATTTAGAACTTTGACTTTTAGATCTGGTCTATCCTTTGCTATCTCTATTTTAATACTGATAGATTCATGGTCACTGGTCCCAAAGTTCTCCCCCATTGACACCTCAGTCACTTGCCCTGCCTTATTCCCCAAGAGGAAGTCAAATTTTGCACCTTCTCTAAGAGGTACATCCACTTACAGAATCAGAAAACTTTCTTCTACATACTTACCAAATTCCATTCCATCTAAATCCTTAACACTATGGCAGTCCTAGTCTATGTTTGGAAAGTGAAAATTCTCTATCATAACCACCCTGTTATTCTTACAGATAACTGAGATCTCCTTACAAAGTTGTTTGCCAATTTCCCTCTGACTATTGGGGGGACTAAAGTACAATCCCAATAAGGTGATCATCCCTTTCTTATTTCTCATCTCCACCCAAATAACTTTCCTGAATTATAAGTAAAAGTCACACTGTGAATAGAATCTCTACAGTGTGGAAACAGGCCATTAGGCCCAACAAGTCCACACTGACCCACTGAAGAGTATCCCACCCAGACCCATTCCCCTACCCTATTACTTTGCATTTCCCCTGACTAATGCACCTAACCTACATCCCTGAAAACTGTGGGCAACTTAGCATGGACAATTCATCTAATCTGCACATCTTTGGACTATGAGAGGAAATTGGAGTAACCCAGAGGAAACACACATGGGGAGAATGTGCAAAGTCCACACAGACAGTTGCCCAAGGGGGGAATCAAACCCAGGCCCCTGGCAATGTGAGGCAGCAATGCTAACTGCTGAGCCATATTCAGTTAACCCTCCTTTTCTTCCCCAGCGCTCATGTTTTATCATGGACTAATATTTTCCAAAATTCCTGTTCCATTTAAATGAGGGCCACAATGTCAAGTAATTGTCCTCTGGTCTCACTCCTTAACTTCACCTAACATGCTGTCTTGTGCTGCAGGAAGAGAAAGTGGGAATAACTAAGTGGCCCTTTGAAAAATAAAATGGAGATATGCAAAATGTCTGCAGTTGAGGCAATATGCCATATAGATGGAGAGGTGAGGAATGTGAAGGCAAGTGTGTGGAATGAGAAGTGAGTGCTTGAATATGAGAAAAGAATGCTGTCTTGTATGCTGTGAAGATAGTGAAAGAAGATGTGTGTGTTTTGGAATCAGAAATGTGGTAGTAGTAAAAATTCCACGTGGTGGCAGTAAAAATTCCACGTGGTGGCAGTAAAAATTCCATGTGGTGGTAGTGAAAATTCCACGTGGTGGTAGTAAAAATAAAGAGCATAAGGCATGTGAAGGGTTAAAGATGAGGAGTTGTGGAATGTTACAAAGATCTGTGGAATACTACATCAATCGGGTATAGAACAATGGTGGTATAATTATGTTAGTTAGGTAGTACAATTAGGTTAGGTACCATTGGCAGCATAATCAGGTTAATCAAAGCACATGATGTATAAGTAAATGTTAGCATGATGTAATAGGTTCAAGCTAGGGCTGAAGACCATTGTGGCAGATGTAATAGTAAAGATCTAATCGTAATGTAGTAAAGTGTGATTAAGTTTGAAGTAGGAAAAATCATAGTGGCAGAAGTAGAGAGATAACATGAACTAACATCATTGGTTTGTTGCATAACTGCAGAAAGATAGCCCTAACTAACACAATTGGACATGCTGATAAACTCGAAGAAAGCGTGATAACTAAAAAGTATAAAAAATAACGGACCCCGAGGTTCAGGGGCAATCATGAATTCGCTTTCTGGTTCTTATGGCTTTTGTTTGCAAAGAAATGATCATCTTCTTGAAGAACTGTCTGCATCTTCTGGTAATTCTCCACAACAAATGCTATCTTGTATGCTGTGAAGATAGTTAAAAAGATTTGTGTGTTTTGGAATCAGAAAGAGAGCTGTTGCAATGTGTCTTGCTATTTAACTTGAAAGGCAGAAAGAAATTAGTGAGAACATTGGGAGAGGAACAAAAGAAGTGTGACAGGTATTTTTAATAGGGAGTCCGATCTTAGGGTGTTAATGTTGGAATTAATCTCTAAGCCATCTCTGTTCACGCTGGTGTACGGTTCATCTTAACTATTTTTCCGCAAGGTTAGTGGAACAGGATCTCAGTCTTTGTGCTCTGCTCCTCTATTAAAGTTCAAGAACCGCATCAGAATACCTACTGACATCCATATACTCATTATTGCCTACAGAGTTTTCACAAGCACAGAAAAGAGTTTTCGCAGACACTGAAAAGAGAGACTGTCACTTCTTTTTAAGAGATGCATTTCCATATTAGCTATGCCTTGGCTGTTTCACTGGAAATTGCACAACACAAATGTAATAACTGCCCATCCTCAGATGGTGGGTAGGAAAATTATTATCCTTATTCTAATGAACCTTTAGGCATGTCTTTACTGATGACATTATGAGGTGTGGGGTGGGGGTCAGCAGACTTTCACTTGACCTGGCCTCATCCTCCTACCTACATGATTCCCACTATTAAATTCCATTGTATTAGAAAGGATAGCTGATGTGATTCTGTCCATTTTGTGCAACTGGCAAGGATGAAAATCTATTGCTTAACCATACAGAACCTGGTGTTGGAAATTCACTTTCAGCAATAATTTCTTTTGGTTTCTTTGTGAATTTGTAACAGCAAGTGTTAGCCTATTTGTGCATTAGACCTCACTGAAGTCTTTGTTTGAATGTTCTTGCTCTCCATTCAATGCTTGTCAGCCTGGGTAAGTTATTAGAACTCCCAGCAATCAGTGAGAAGGTCATATGCCTTACTTTGGAAGTACCACTGAAGTCACATATCTTTGGGACATGTCTGTTACTAGCATTGACCTGGTGAAATTTTACTTTACCTGGACAACAGGATGTGTGCAGTGCTGGAAAAGCATAACCGGTCAGGTAGTATCTGAGGAGCTGGAGAATTGTATTGACTCTTATGCCTGAAACATTGATTCTCCTACTCCTTGGATGCTGCCTGTCCAACTGTGCTTTTCCAACAGCACACTTTTGACTCTGATCTCCAGCATCTGCAGTCCTCACTTTTTCATAACAGGATGTGTGCTTCTATCACAAAAAGCAACCTCACAGAGAATAATTTGAAAAAGAGGAGAAGGATTTTAAAAAAGATATGAGGGATAATTGTGTTACACAGAGGATGGTTCATGTATGGAATGAACTTCCAGAGCAAGTTGTGGATGTGGGTACAATTACAATGTTTAAAAAGACATTTCAATAAGTACTTGAATAGGAAACATTTAGAGGGATATGGATCAGGTGCAGGCAGGTGGGATTAGTTCAGTTTGGGCTTATAGTCAGCATGGACTGCTTGGACTGAAGGGTCTGCTTCCATACTGTATGACTCTATGACTCGTCAGCAATTTACATTTATATTGTGATTCACCGGGACAAAGATATTGCAGAAGGAAGAAGGAATTAGATTGCGTAAAGTGCGAGAAGACTAATAATTAGCCTAAACAACAGAATGGACCTATTTGGCCAAGAGACCATAGCAGCAATGAATATATTGCAGAAATACATTTTGGAGTCAGAGATTCATAGAGACCTACAGCACAGAAAAAGGGGCCTTAGCCCATTGTGTTTGTGCCAGATAAAACCAACCGCTGAACTATTCTAACCCTAGGTTCCAGCACTTGGCATGTATGCCTTGGCATCACAACTGCATATCTAAATAGTTATTTTTTTCCATTCTTGTACAGGATGTCGGCATCGCTGCCCATCCCATTACAAGATGGGTAGGACTCTGCAGCTGGAGATTGCCTGCTCCATCTGCTTCTTTCTCTGTCCTTTCTGTATTCTTTTTTCCCTCTCTTGGTGATTCTTTTCTTCACTCCCGGCCGAAGCGTGGACCCAGTGAGATGTCCTCTTAGTCCAGCCCATGGCGGTCTGTCACAGTGCATCAGTGGGTCCCGCCCAGGCATGTTCCAGAGGCAGCAGCAGGAGACTGGAGAGGCAACAGCTTCAGCCGCAACAGCAGTGATGGCATTGGGAAGAGCGAGCAAAGAGAGAGGTCCCCTGGTATCTGCAGTGGCTAAGTGAAGGACTCATCAAAAACAATTGAACTTTTAACTTTATTCCTTTAGTTTTCTAGTTTATATTAAGAAGGACTTTAATGTTAACTATTACCTTATTTATTTTCTATTCCTGCTGTGAAGGTAATGCTTAACTTTTTAAACTTTGTTTCTTTTACTACTTTGTAACTATGTTTTTTGTACCCAGGTACCTTTGTACCTAAGATGGTGTCGCATGTGGTGACATTATACACTTTTCACTATACTCCTGTACCTGAGTACATGTGACAATACGATTTATATCTAAAATCTCTATTTCTTCTTGAACGGATTGGCTCTCTCGGCTGTTTCAAAGGGCAGTTAAGGGTTCAACCACCATACTATAATTCTGGGGATTGCATATAGGCCTGGCCAGGTTAAAATGGCATATTTTCTTCCTGAAAGAACAATAGTAAATCAGGTGGATTTTTGCAACAATGAACAATGATAGCCATTAAATGAGCTTAGAATTGCAGAATTTTAAAATTATTATTGTCACTGGACTAGAAATATAGAGACTGAGGTAATGTTCATGGTACTTGGGTTTGAATCCTGCCATAGTTGGTAAAATTTGAACTCAATAAAAATCTAAATTAAGAATGGATGGGTAAATGAATAGGAAAGGTTTGGAAGGATATGGGCCGAGTGCTGGCAAGTGGGACTAGATTGGGTTGGGATATCTGGTCGGCATGGACGGGTTGGGCCAAAGGGTCTGTTTCTATGCTGTACATCTCTATGACTCTATGACTCTAAGAATCTAATGATGACCATGCAACCATTGGCAATTGTCAGAAAAGTCCATCTGGTTCACAAATATCCTTGAGGGAATGAAACTGCCATCCTTTCCTGTTCTGGCCTTCATGTGACTGGACCTACAACAATGTGGTTGATTCTTAAGTCCCCTCTGGGCAATTAAGGATGAGCAAGAAATGCTGGCTTTTGCCAGGGATGCCCACAACTCATGAATGTTTTTTTAAAAAATCCAACATATGTAATTCCAACCAATGTCTTCAGAACATTAGCCTGGAGGTCTTGATTGCTAATCCTACATTGCCTCTACATCACTGCCCTCCCCTTGAATTTTATTGGCTGTAAAATTTGGGAAGTTCTGAAATGCTGAAAGGTACCCTTTTATTACAAATTATTATGTGGCCACAGTGATTTTATTCTGTCCTGCAGCCTTTGCAGGATTGATAACAGCATGATTCTACATCTACATCGGCCAAAACTGACCTATAAGCTTGCACTGCATGTGAAATTAGTCACATCAATTCAAAATTAGTTGGGATCAACTCTATAATTCTGGTGAATGTAAAATCTCCTTTTCAGTGTCAGGACTATTGTTTATTTAAAGCCAGGCCACCAGGGGGTGACATCAATCCCATGCAAGAAGCAAGTTCTCATTATGCCTTTTTATAGAACTTGTTTTTAGAAAAAGATCACATTAAATACAAAAGCAAAACTTAGAAATATAAAAACTGTTACAACATTTTAAAAATTGTTGAGTGCTTGCAAGTATGTGTTAACATTATAAGCATTATATTCCAGCACTCATGGATCACTGTAATGTTACTCACTGGTAGATTGAAATCTGGAGCACAATTTGTGACGGTAATTATCAGCCGACTGTAGCTTGGGCATAACAGTAGGTTTTATTCTTGTTTCCAGAAAAAAAGTTCATAAAGTAATAAATAAGATGCTTGATACAAAGTGATTGTGTATTTTATTGTATTTATAAAATAAGATCATCTGTTGTATTTGCAATACTAATTATCAATTGGTTTTCAAAAGACAGAATTATTTTTATTATATTTACTATTCTAAAGCTTCTGTTCCATTATTATATCTATTTCTCTTTACTTCCTAAAGTGGATTTGTGGTTCCTCCTGGAACTACTCTTGATTTCTTCTTTGCACTGTTTATGCCTTGCTATTACCATCGATCCAAAGAGTTCATTCTATAGGCGCAGAATAGGAACAAAAACATTGATGCATTTTTCCCAAATAGATATTTCTTTGTTACTTGTCTTTAAGACAGGGGGTGGTTGGGTTAAACGTCAGCTCACCTACCTAATCAGGTGGATGTGACATATCCCACGGCCCTACTTGAAAGGGAAAAGAGTCAACAGAACTAACTAGCTAAGTGTGGGATCTTGAATACTCAAATTGATTATCACATTACAACAATGACCACACTTCAAGAATATTTCATTGGTTAAGATGTGCTTAGGAAGGCCACTGAAGGCACAATCTGATTCCAAATCTTTGTTGCAATAGGCAGCAAAAGGCACTTTAGGATTAAGTATTCAATTTGTTGGGAAATCATAAATGTGAATCCATTCCCAGCTATTGCTTCTTGTGATACGCTGAAGTTTCCTTATAATGAGACACCCTTCAAATTCTATGTATTTTTAACCTGCAGGGTAATTACATAACGCAGAAGATAAACATTTCACAATTGCTGGTGGAATTGCATAAAATCCTGACAACTGTAATCTTCCCATGTGTGAATATTTTTAATGCAGTCTATTCAGTTTTGCACTTGACTTGCGGTGTGCTCTGCTTCAATCATGCACATTTACAATGACTTAAAAGTTTGTATTCAACTGATACACACTATTTGACAGCAATCACACAAGGATGGGAGTGTAGAAGTTGTTTGGGGAGGAGGTGAAATGAAGAAATTGGGGAAAGTGAAAGATACAAACCTGGGGGGAAAATGCAAGTTCCTAAACATTAACAATAACTGACAAGTGTGAATGACCAATGATCACATTAGTTGTGTAACAAGCCATATGTGATAGCAAGCTTCAGCTGAACAAGAATGGCATTGAAATAATAATTCTTTGATGTACCTGATAAAAGGTTTTCAAAGTTATGAGCAGCTTGGATTGAGTAAATTAAAAGAAACTGTTTCCACTCGTAAAAGGAACAAGAACAAAAAGGCATAGACTTAAAGTGATTTCCAAAATAAACAGTGGTGAAGGGAGGAAAAACCTTTTCTCAAAGTGAATAGTTAGGGTTAGAACACAATTCCTGGAAGTGTGGTGGAGGCTGGTTCAACTGAGGCATTCAAGAGGGCATTGGTAACTATTTGGAAAAATAAATGTGCAACAGTACTTAGAAAAAGCAGGAGATTGGCACACTGTAATGATGCTCATTTCAAGAGCTAGTGTAGACATGATCAGACAGATGGTCTCTTCTGCATGAGAACTCTTCTGTGATTCTATGATCTGCCCAGAGAGGCAGCATTCCTCTGTGAAATATAAGCTCCCAGCACCACTTGAATAATTCTTCTGAATTATCAGTCACTGTTTGAAGTCAGTGTGCCTCCCACTGTCACAGTAGATTGAAGTTGCAACATGTCATTTAAACCCACCTGACTCATTTGATTTTGTTGCCCAGAATGCATTTCCTGGCTAATTGCTGATGCTTCCCTGAAGCTGCACATTTTGGTATGTCATGTTTTGGAGGTGCTGATGTTGGACTCGGGTGTACAAAGTTAAAAATCACACAACACCAGGTTATAGTCCAACAAGTTTATTTGGAAGCACTAGCTTTCAGAGCGCTGCTCTTTCATTAGGTGGTTGTGGCAAAAAATTACGCCACGTTCTTTGTAGTCTGCAATACATTATCAACAAGGATGAGCACCTCACCAAGATTTTCCCCAAGGCCTCCACTTCTCGCCTTTAAAAAAACACCAAATCTCAAACAGATCATTGTTCGCAGCAAACTGCCGGGCTTTCAGGACAACACCATATAACCTTGTCACGGTAGATGCTGCAAGATGTGTCAGAGTGTCGACACGAATACTACCATTACACGTGGGGGGCACCTCTCACCATGAACGTGGCAGGAACTCATGCAACTTGGACAAAGTTGTCTATCTCTTACACTGCAGGGAAGGATGCCCTGAAGTATGGTACATTGGTGAGACTGAGCAAAGGTTAGAGCAACAGATGAATGGACATGGCGCAACAATCAACAGACAGGAATGTTCCCTCCCAGTTGGAGAACACTTCGGGGTATTCAGACATTCGGGTGACCATCCTTCAAGGCAAATGTTGGAACAGGCAACAACACAAAGTAACCGAGTAGAGGCTGATAGCCAAGTTCGGTACCAATGGGGATGGCCTCAACTGGGACCTTGGGTTCATGTCACATTACAGGTGACCCCACTGCACCCCATGTGCATGCGCGCGCACACACACACACCTACACTCACACATGCACCCTCTCACAGACTTATACCCCATTACACTTACACTGACACACATACACACATTCTCTCACAGACACTCATCCCTCCCCCCCCACCCCGCACACACACCCACACCCACATGCACACACACACGTATAAGTTTGCGAGGTGAATTTGTACTTGCGGAATTACATTTTATTTTGCTCAAAAGCTGCATGAATCCATCTCAGATTCTGTAAATCTCTTTTTAAGATTAGGATCAGTCTGAACATTGAGGCACAGGCAGCTTCACACAGGGCACCCCACACCTTCAATGCATTATCTGGGTCAACATGGCGCCTATTGTTAAATTTCACTTGAGAATGTAACTTTTAAAGAATTATACAATTTACATATAAAAGAACTGAAACCAACATGCCCTTTTAAAAGATGAGAGACTTAACAAACAGCCGAGGTCTTTTTCAGTATATTATTTCAATTGCATCACACTGTAAACTTTTGCTATAAATTCTGTGTCCTATGATCTTATACTCCACAACCACCAGATGAAGGAGCAGCACTCTGAAAGCTAGTGCTTCCAAATAAACCTGTTGGACCATAACCTGCAGTTGTGTTATTTTTAACATTTTGATATGGGACGGCTTGGTTCAATTTCTGATCTGGTAATATTGCTATGTAAAGATGCCTTGTGACAAGCATAATTAGGAATGAAAGGTAGGCTATTTGAATTGAAATTGAAGGTGTTGAAACATTCTTCATTCTGAAAACACACAAGCCTTAATTTTGGGTTATGCCAGGCAGCAACCAAGGAGCAGGAGTCGAAGTTTCAGACAGTGAGTCAGCAATGGAGGAGGAGATTGATTTGGTGTTGTGTCTTATGTTTGAATTGAGGGTAAATTCGGTGTTGCTCCTCGAGAAGGAGCGGGGGGGGGGGGGTGGATAAAAGAGAAGATAAATTTGGAGAGTTGTTATTGTCTTGGGGATGAAATGAGGATAAGATTGGGATTCCTCCCAGTCAGCAGTGGAGGAGGGGATTGAGGAGGACGATGGAATTAATTTGAGGAATTGTTGTTATCTTAGGGGTGACATGAGATGAAGCTTGGGATTCCTCCCAGAGAGTCAGCTGTGAGTGAGGAGGAGAAGGGGATTGATATGAGGAATTGTTATTTTATGGTTGAAATGAAGGTACGTTTGGGATTCCTCCCAGAAAGTCAGCAGTGAGGAAGGGAAATTGAAGAGGAGGAAATGATTGATTTGTGGAGTTGTTATTTTAGGGATGAAATGAGGATAAATTTGGGATTCCTCTCAGAAAGTCAACAGTGAGGGAAACGATTGTAGAGCAGGAGGAGAAGGAAATGATTGATTTGTGGAGTTGTTATTTTAGGGATGAAATGAGGATAAATTTGGGATTCCTCTCAGAAAGTCAGCAGTGAGGGAAACGAATGAAGAGGAGGAGAAGGAGGGGATTGATTTGAGGAGTTGCTGTTGTCTTGGGGATGAATTGAGGATCAGTTTGGGATTCCTCTCAGAGAGTCAGCAGTGAGGGAGGGGATTGATTTGAGGAGTTGCTGTCGTCTTGGGGATGAATTGAGGATCAGTTTGGGAATCCTCCCAGAGAGTCAGCAGTGAGGGAGGGGATTGATTTGAGGAGTTGTTGTTGTTGTCTTGGGGATGATATGAGGATAAGTTTGGGAATCCTCCCAGAGTCAGCGGGGGGGGAGGTGTCTGCGCATGCGCTGGGGGCCTGAGCTGACTCACCGGCTCCTCCGCCATTTGCAGGATCGGGCGCGGAGACAGAGAGAGGGACAGACTGAGGCGGCGGAGGCGGCTCCCGACATGGAGGACGATTCGTACCCGCGCACCCTGTGAGTGACACGAGGGCCGTCTTCTTTTATGGGGTGGGGGGAGGCAAAGTGCGGAAGGTCTTTTATTATATTTAAAAAATAAAAGTTGTTTTCGCGCGCGGGGGGGGGGGGGGGAATGGGTGTCGTGTAAATCCTCCCTCACACTCACTCCCTTCCCAGGCGGTGAGCCAAGGCCTGGGCTCCCGGAGCGGGGTGGGGGACACACCGGGGAAACCCTCCACTCCCTTCCCCACCTTCCTCACCGAGGGCTGGCGGCCGAACCCGTCACTCGGGGCCTGCCGGGGCTGAGGGGAATCCATTTTCTTGTTGGTAACGAGCCGCCTCAGCGAATGAAGCCGGCAGCTGGCGCCCACCTCCTGCCCCCCCCTCCCCCGGGGAAGGAGGCCCATGAGTCCCGGGGGGGGGGAGAGGGAGCGGGGGGGGGGGTGGGGGATGGGAGCGGGGTACAAACTTCCTTCCTTCCTTCCTTCCTTCGGCTAAATAGGTGCAACGCTTCTGGTTTTTTTTTAAAATCGGCCTGAGCACATGTTCTGCTTTACAAAGATATTTGTTCCACTTACAGTTTGTATTCAAAAAAAGAACTCGGCTCTATTTTTGGGTCTGATGTCGGTAGATTTATCCACGTCGCCTGGTCAACAAGTGGCCAGGGAGTGTAAATGTTTATTCTACCACTGCCCGTTTCTGTAAGAGCGCTTGTTCCAAAACTCTGCTCTGGCATTGCGCACTTGGTGGTACATGTCTAGTTTAGTAGTAATTCTTCGTATTAAAGATCAGGGAAGATTGCTCAGATCCAACACGGCAATGACTTAGGTGGATAATTGTTCTCTCAGGAATTTTGGGCTAGACATTAGCTGTGAATATGTTACTGATTTCAGTGCTTGTACAAACATTTTGGAGAATGTATTTGGTTTTGATCATGATTTAATATGGTATATTTGGTTTTTGTTTTACAAAAATGACAACTGCCAAAATTGCTGCTTGATTTAAAAACAAGGTTTAAACAATTCAAATGCCAAATACCTTTTCTCCCTGATGAATCAATAACTTTTTTTTTGTGTGTGTCCATATGTTTTATGGCACTTCTTTTAGTACTGCCTTTTGGAGACTTCATGCTTTTAGATTTCTTTCCAGGGTACATTCCAGACATTCCCAAGTTTGTAACTCCTGGAAAAAAACATTCTTTGGAAGAAATGTGCAACAACATTTTAGTGGACTTTGAACAGAAGAACTACTATTTCATGCTGTCTGAAATCTAACTGTTTATATACTGTACCACTGTTAGAGAAAACTAAGTGAAATGGACTGGAATGTCTGCACCACATAATTAAAAAACAGTTGCTGGAGAAACTAGGGTCTAGCAGCATCTGTTGAAAGAGAAATTGAATTAATGTTTCAAGTCCAATAAGATGCTACTTCAACACAGAGGACTCCTTTTGAACAAAACATTAATTCTGTCTCGCTCTCCACAGCTGTTGCCAGAACTGCTCAGTTTCTGCCTTTATTTCCAGTGTCCTAAGTACTGTTGGTAGTTGTAACATGTGATCTTGCCTTTAATTAGGCATGATCACAGCATGCAGAACAACTTGTTAAATTATTTTTAAATGTACAGAAGTAAAGCTAATTTGATAATTGTGACCGTTGTAACTGACATTCAAATGTTTTTGTTTCAGCTACGTAGGTAACCTCTCTAGAGATGTGACAGAAGCCCTTATACTTCAACTTTTTAGTCAGATTGGTCCATGCAAAAGTTGTAAAATGATTACTGAGGTAAGAACACAGCATGATTACATTCCTATGAAAGATTGTATAAGCTCACTATAAAAATTAATGAGTTATCTTCCACTTTTAAAGCTTGTTTTGCACTTAAACAATTTCTACTGCACTCATTTAAAGAACCACCTATTATCATAAATGGTATTGATTTCGTTTAGTGAAATGAAATGATCCCAATGCTAATCCAGCTTTCATTCTTTTGAGTGGCTTCAAGTAGGATACCGATAAATGGCATAATTCACAACTATGATAGTACACAGTTTTGAATTTATGTACTCCTAGAATTTAGTTACATATGGTTAAAGCTACAAAGATTTCTGAGAGGAGAACTGCCGCTTTGTGGAAATAGTTATTGCTTATGCAACTGGTTTCTGAGTAAATTTCAGATTCAGTTGCACAAATTAAAATAAATGGGGATCTTCTATAGTGGGAACGTTTTAAATCCCTTTAGGGTGCGAAAAGGGTGGAGAAAAACTTACCGCTATACTGTAATCTTTTAATTGAGGATAAACACTAATCTTTCTAGGCCATGCTATATACATTCTCGTTTTTCTGGAGAGCAACGTACTACCTATTGATAAGAGGATCTGGGTTTTTTGCTACTCTGACCTGACTAGTGGAATTATTTTTAAAGCACCTGAGGGACAGCCTTTCTCCCACTACTCCCTCTGCATACGTGCCTTTTGCTAATTTGACTGTTCACCAGAGCAGCACGATTTAGGTCAGCGCCTTGGCAGTGTAGCAGTTTATATAATCCCAATTCTTTTCCCACTCTGATCATTGCTATACTTGCATTTTCTACTTTGCTATTGCCTGTTAATTCAAATTCTACGTCTTAAGAGTTGGTCTTCACATTTATGTACTTCAGCTGCTTGAGTGCTAAAGTGTCACTTCATTGCTGCACAAGCATATTCGTCTTTCTCTGGTAATGACATAAAATGTTGTCAACCAAATATATTCAGAAAATATTTCCATTGATTTCCACCTGTCTGACTACATTAGTCTTATCTAAAATTGGTGCTATTTCCAGATAAATTGCAAGAAATTTATTAATAATTCTTACCATCGGCTGACTGAATTTGACCGTATAAAATTATGATGGTTATGTAGTCAAAAATTGAGATGTACCTTGATATGGAGTGACAAGCAATCAAGAACCTTCTTGCGTCTCATTTGTTATTTGTATCCATGAGTGAATCTATTGCTGAGTTTTTCTTCATGAAGCTCTGAAGATATGTGTACCAATGAGTTCAAAAATAACAATCTAATATAAGTATAGAGAAGTCTTTTTAAAATTGCTCTAAGAGCATTGTATTCGTAATCTACTGTCTAGTAAATGATTTTTGAAGTGAATAGTTGAAATTTTGGATTGAACCCTTTGTGTGAACCTGTCTAAAATAAACAAACAAAGCACACTTCAATGTGCAAAACTAAGTGTAATGTGTTTACAGTTTCACATAGAGATGAGATTGTATTGGGCACATGATATTATAAACAGAGTGCAAAACCTAGGAATTTGGAGAAGTAGGTACTACTTAATTTTTTTGTCTCCAGTGCTTATAGTTCCTGTAATATTGACAATAGGTTTAATATCTAAATGGATAACAGTAGTTCTGTTTGGACAGAATTCTGAGAGATTGTTGATGGAAAGGCTGTCCTAAATAAATCTCTACATTTCTCTGCTTAGAATCATGGGATCCCTACAGTATCGAAACAGGCTGTTTTACCCACACTGATCCTCTGAAGAGTGTTCCAACCAGACCCTTTCTCCTACCCTATCCCTGTAACTCTGCATGCCTAATCCACCTACTCTGGGCAGTTTAACGTGGCCAATCTACCTAACCCGCACATCTTTGGACTGTCGAGGAAACTCACATAAATGTGAGGAGAGCGTGCAAACTCAACATGAACAGTCAGTTGAGACTGGAATCAAACCTGGATCCGTGGTGCTGAGGGGTAGTGGTGCTAGTCACTGAGCCACCATGCTGTGCAGTCTTACCAGCTCAGTTGAGTTGGGGTTCAAGTTGGTGACTTGGGCACATTGGTGCAGTGCATGCATCATTTACTGGAGACTTTGGCTACATTTTAGAGGTACAGGTTCAAAATGGGATTGTCGTAGCCCATAATTTACAAAATACAGGATGTAAGAAAATGAGAATCTGTGTAAATTGACTCCATTCAAAAGGTTCAATATACTTAGTACCTGACAGTATAAGTATAAAGGCAATTAGCAGGGTAGCCAGAATGCAGTCTAAGTTCCTGCGTACAGGAGACTGTACAAAATGGGAGAGGAAGAAGAATGAAAATGTATAGGAGAAAGGGATTCGATGATTCGGGAGACTGTTAGCCTTCTTGGGAAGCAGAATGAGAACTTCCACGTGACGTGGTGTCTGTGTTGAAGTAGACTGCGATTTTTAATTAGCTTGATATTGAAGGCAGCGAAAGTGATTATTGTGACCCACGTTTGAATAGGAACTTAAGCAAGTGTTGACTTGTTGGTGAATACAGGGGGCTAGGAGCTAAATTGAAGTACAGGACTTGAAGAGTTATATCTTGATTATTCCTAGAATCAGGAGTAAATTGGGGTTTTGATAGACAAGGCGACCAGATAGCTATTGGATTAGTGTGGAAAAGAGTGGGCTTTCCATTTTAGTGGATGAAGAAGCTGTACCATTGAGGTCGACTCTACCTGAATTGGTGTGGGACCAGATATGTTGGCAAAAACGGAGATTTAACATGAGTTGATTGGGAAGTTGAGGGGTAGGCTCGAGTGAAAAAGTTAGTATCGATATTAATTCAGAAACCAGGGAATCGAGTGGAGGAGCACTCAGAAATAATGCTTTGAACAATACAAGTGAAAGAAACTGAAAGATGTAATGTAACTGAACCAGAAGAGAGAAATTAAGAAATGTGACTTTAAGTAGTTGAGCAGAACAAGTAAGTGTTCTGTTTCTATTTTGCATTAAAAGTCAATCAAATGGAATAAAAGTGCAAATTCTACCAGGAAGGTCTGATTATTTGAGCCATTATTGGAAGTTAAATATACCATATTGCAAATTTTAAAGAGAAGATTGTAAAAATGCTTGAGGGAGGAGCGTAAACTTAACGATTAAAGAAGAATTTGATTTGATGTTTGCTACATGTACTGAAATATAGTGAAAAATATTGTTTTGCATGATATCTAGACAAAGTATTACGTTAGGGTAATATAATAGAATAAAGAATAGTGTTACATCTACAGAGAAGGTGCAGACAAAGATCAACTGGAATGAGATCCGATCATTAGTCTGACAACAGTGGGGAAGAAGCTGTTCTTGAATCTGTTGGTATTTGTTTTCAAACGTGTGTCTTTTCTCTAATGGAAGAGAATACAACTTGGGTTGGGAGGGATCTTTTGATTCTATTGGATGCTTTCCCAAGGCAATGTGAAGTATAGATGGAGTCACTGGAAGGAATGGGCTGTGTTCATAGCTTTGTAATTTCCTGCAATCTTGAACGGAGCACTTGACAAACCAAACTGTGATGCATTCAGATAGGGTGCTTTTTATGGCGCGTCTATAAAAATTGGGAAGAGTTATTGTGGAATTGTTGAATTTCCTTACTCCTGAGGGAATAGAGGTGTTGGTGTGCTTTCTTGACTGTAGCTTCAATGATAAGGGAGGCAATAATGAGGGGTAATGGAGTCCTGACTTTGATTGCATCAAGGATCGAACAGAATTGAAGTCTACTTGGAGTTGTGCTTCAGATCCCTGGCAGCAGCTGTGGCAGAGGTGCTTTTGAATACAAATATAAACCAGCATTTGCCGGAGAGAATGGGCTTTTAATGAGTTTTAATTATTTTTGTTGGGCAAACAGACTAGCATATGTCAGAAAGGTAGTGTTTCTTGGATGACTTCGAAGGATATGTCATATTCATAATAAGTCAGATTTAGCTAACATCCTGATGTGCTTTTTGGGGTCTTCACACACAAACACACACACACACACAGATTAACTGACCATCTGGTCTTGGGTCTTCCTTTTCTTCGTTCAAGTCCCACCCCATTACTCACATCACCATGTTTCTTGTCTGTAATAGATCACCATATGATTTTAATCTCTACTTGGTTATTTTGTTTGCTGCTGCAATATTTTCCATCCTCTTGATATACTAGTTCCCAAATTTGTCCTTTCTGAATATTTGACACAGTGATTTCAGCACCCATACCTCAGTAATATCCAGTTGTTGTTTTTGATGTTTTCCTTTTTTCTGCACTGACAATTTTTTGTCTTGCACCTGTCGTTTAGGTTTTTACTTTCGGTTTAAGCATTGCTTTCTGTTAGAACCCTCCACTGCACTCTTGCTATTCCTACCTGGGCTGTACTTCTCAAACTTTACCATACTAAAATGTTCTTTTATTACCAAACTCAGTGTTGATACCAATTGTTGTACGTTTTCCAGATACTCAATCATGTTGTCACCTGCACCACATAGCTCCATGACATCTGCAAACATCATTGACCATGATACTACTTGTTTCATTTGCTAATGTTATAATATGCGTGAGCATTTATCTGCTGAAGATATTGATCTGATCACTTATTTTTCAAACCCTATGTCAGACTCTCAAAACATCAGTTTCGGTTTAAGTTAGGCTAGCTGCAAAGGTAAGAGACAGCATTAAACTGAAAGCATTTTTTAAAATGGCCATGATCTTGTCAAATAAAGGTGCAATTCTTTTTTTTAAAAATAAAAAAAGGCTTGTAATCCATGACCATACTTGAGGGTATCATTTTAGGAAAGAGGGAGGTCAGAAGCAATCAAGAGCCTTTGGACACTTGATAATTGATATTGTTCATGAAGATAAGGAAATGATAGATATGTCGAGTAATTACTTGGGGTCAGTAGTTGCAGTAGAGGTTGAGCTTTGCTTGTTGAATGTCGCAGAAAATCAAGGACAGGGATTTGCCAATGTAATGGCACAGTGACAAATCACCAAAACTAGGTGGTCTCCGTCCAAATGTTTTCATAGGTGAGAGCACTGCTGATGGTTTAATTTATCTGCCAAAATTATTTCAATCTAGATTAGGAAAATGTTGTGCTTGTCATTCTGTCAAAAAAGTGAGTGTAGAAAATGGGGATTATTGACTTGTTTACAGAGCAGACATTGGGAAGTTACTAGAATGTCTGAGTTAAAGCTAGTGACTGAGCACCTTTAAATATCCACTGACCAAAGAGATCTTTCATGAATTTGTAGGGAATGGGTTGTACTTGACAATTGCTAAAGCCTTTTTGAAAAGCTAACAATGTAATACATATTTGTGGTAATTTGAATGGCCTACCAGAACTAATTCGATTTAACATCGCTGGTTGTAAACTGAAACTTTTGAAATTCTAAGGTAATTCACTGACTAAGTTAGGAAATTGGCTGAGCAGCAGGAAACAAATGTTCAGACCATGAGCAGGTATTCTAATTGGTAGGTGGTAATGTGTCCCTTCGGATTATGTTATTGATTTGGTAATGGATAGAAAGCCACGTTACCAAATTTGCTGATATGACAAAAATAAGTAGTGTAGGTGATATTGAGTACAGTGTATGCTAAATTGTGGCAGAAAGATTTCTGTACATCTAAAGGCAGACCGTTCACTTAGGACCCTTTTTAAAAAGGATAGAATTACATATTTTCTAAATGGTGAGAAACCAGAACAGTGTGGTCCAGACAGACTTCGGGATTCAGATCATGAAAATGTCATAGGCGTAGAAAGTAATCAAAAAGGCTAATGTCATGTTTTCATTCCAGCAGAATAATACATGTGTGTAGAAGTTATGTTTTTGGCTTTGTAAAACCCAATTTAGATTATATCTGGACTAGTGTAAGGCATTTTGGACACAGCACCTCAGGAAAAGAAATTTGGCTCTGGTGGGAGTGTGGTGTAGGCTTGTGAGAATGATAACCGGTCTCATGAGTTGAATTCCAAAAAGATAAATAGATATTTATTTCTATTTCTGGTTGTTGAATCTACAGCCTGGTGGTGCAGTTTGAAAGTTAGAGCCAGACCTTTTAAGTGTCAGGTTGGAAAACTGGTGGTATTTTGGAACTATTGTATTGACATGCGAACTTGTAAATTTTGATTTTGAATTTGGTAGATTTGTTAACCAAACATGAATGTAAGGGATTGACTCTTAGAGGTCTTTTCCCTTGGGTAGGGGAGTCCAAAGCTAGAGGGTGAGAAGGGAAAGATTTAAAAGGGGCAACTTTTTCATGCAGAGATTGGTGCATGTATGGAATGAACGGCCACAGGAAGTGGAGGAGGCTGGTACAACTACAGCATTTAAAAGGCATCTGGATGGGTATGTGAATACAATTCAAAAATAGTGCATCCGTCAAAAGTTCTACTTGTTCATCTGCACTGTTTACTGCCTTGGTTATTTGCATAAGATTGTCTATTTATTTTAAGTGTTAAAATAATAATTTGTCTGGTTGATTGTATGGTGTATGCAGCTTTGACTTATTTCATTTGTTTTAGCTTTCAATTGCTCACTTTCTCCACTGAAGAGTGAATGCATTTGGATAGCATTTTTAATGATCTTAAGATTTCGTGGTCAGTAGAGTTCTATTGAAGTGTTTTCAATCTTGTAATAAGGCAGCATGGTGGTTGTGTAGTGTGAAGTTCAGGAAACAGGTGACAATTATTAATTTTGGTGTTAGTTAATGAATAAGTATTGGTCAGGTTGCTAGTGAGACTTTCTGCCCTTCTGGAATAGTCCAAGTGTCCCTTTTCTAAAAAAATGTACCATTTATGAATTTTAACTAGTGCAGTAAAATAACTTATTGTGTGGTCTGGGCAGTCTTGGCTCAGCTCGGTCCACCTGTTAGATGGTGAGATATACTGTGCATGAAATGATCTAAAATTGCTGAAGGGTTATGTTTCCATGCATAACTAGAATCTGGAGTCCTCTGTGGTTTCACTAGAATACTGCACTTTAAATCCAGAATCACCTGAGAGTTGGCTTTATTGAGCTTTTATTCTCTAATGTATATATTTTTTTAAGATTTGAAAAGAAATTTGTTCACTTAAGTTCATGTAACCTTGGTTTAGTGACTGGCACAAAATGCTTCTTTTTGCAATTCCTTATCATTGTATGTTTTTGTGGAGCTTGGGTATGCTGAAGATTGAATAGTTGGCTGCTAAGAGAGGAACCAGGAAAAGTTGATATCATTACCATACTAAATTTTCTGGTTGTGATATTCTTTTGTCAACATATATTTTAAATGCTCTGAAAGCAACTATTGTTTTGATATTGCACCCAATATAGGAGATGATGGTTTAAATTCTATTTCTAGGCAAATAAGCTAAACAATACAATGCTTTAGATGAAAACTGTAATTAAATACTTCGGTGTAGAAGATCATTTATTCCACATCCCCAACTAGGAATGAGATTTCTATTTAGGTAATGCAGCTGCCTGTCACCAGTTTTGAACAAAGGGTAGATATTGATTAATGTTGCATTGTGCCATTTAACTTGCGTATTAATACATTGTGTTAAATGTTGTACACGCTCAGTTGCATAGACCTTGCAAGTTGGAAGTATACTGAGTTTTGGGGTGAGTTGCTGTTCCTTGAAGATGTCTGCACTTAGCTGGTGTACCTATATATGTTCTCCATATTTTGTTTTTGATAAATTTCTTTGGCAACATTTATTGATCATTGCATTGGGCCTAAGTTTTGTTTACAATGACACTTCAGTGAAGGGGATCTTTGTATTTTGAAAAGAATGCTTTCAAATAAGGAAAAGACTTCTGATTTTGTTTAGTTCATGCACTCAAAGTTGTGATTTTGTCATAAATTTTGTAGATTTCCTTCAGGTGTGTGTAATTTGGACAAAACTCTAATGTAATGTGGGTCTACTTACAGTGCAGGGACTGTAGTGGTTCAAGAAGACAGCTCGCCATCACCACCTCAAGGGCAACTAGGGATGTGCAGTAAATGCTGGCCTGCCAGTGATGGCTACATAAACAAGTGAATATATTTTTTTACAAAAGTCCCATGCAGATTTTCAGTAAAATTTGATTTTCATTTATGTTGTTGATCTCTAAAGAATAGAGATGCCAGGACACTCTTGTTTTCACCCCCAGAAATAATGCTATATCAGTACAACAATGCAGAAGTAGTTTTATTTTAATGCCACACTTTCGGGGAAACAATGCATTGATGGTAATGTCACATGTCAAATCATCAAGAAACCCAGGCTAATGATCTGAAGACATGATATTGAATCCCACAGTAGACAGTGAAATTCAAGAAAACAAATCTGGAATTAAATGTTAACCAAAAATTAACATGGAATCATTGTTTGACTTCAGATCTGCAGCAATATGGTTGACTCATGATTGAATTTAGGCTAATTAGCCTGGCCAGAGATGCGCAACAAGTGAACAAATAAGGGAAAAAAAATTGCTGTGCTGATCATGCAGTTCATTATGCTGGGTTTGACACATTCATGTGTTCTTTTTGAAAATTACTTGGTGTGTGTATGTGTACTTATGCTTTCAAAATAATAGTGCACATGCTTAGAAAACATGGATTCAAAACCTGGGATCATTACTGACTGAATCTTGAACTGTTGGAGATTTCGAGCAATTTGGTGAGTGGTTGACTTTAACAATTGAGGGTTTCATTATTTTGAATACCTCAGTTTGAGCATGTTTCATCTTGGTAGTGTGCTGATTTCCAGTCACCAACTAAATACCAAATCAAGGACATGCTTGGTATTATTGAATGGGTAAAGTAATTTCTTGTATTAATTTTAGACCTCAAGATTAGAGTAACGTTTTTGAATCAGGATGCAACTTGTTACAATCAGCGACTTTCCTAAAATAGCACCTTTTGAAGGATTTATTATTTCTCATTTATTTTGTTACATTTTTGCAAATTCATTGTCAGAGTTCTAATCATAAAGTTATCTTAACCGAGTTTTGAGAAGATTTGTAGCTCAGGCTGAGGTTCTGGATATAAAGTTTTCTCGCTGAGCCGGAAGGTTATTTTCAGATGTTTCATCACCACCATACTAGGTAACATCATCAGTGAGCTTCCGCTGAAACGAAACGAACCTTCCAGCTCAACGAGCAAACTTGTATCCATAAGGTTACCTTAATTGTCTAGTAGAACTGCGTCAAATTTGAGCATTAATTTAATGACATTTAATTAACTCAATGCTTCATCTGCCTGTTTGATATTGTATTTAATACTTATCTGTAAATTAATTTTACTCAGTGCTCATTTGGCAGTAGTCCTGTATTTCCAGCATAATGTAAGCTGTTTAAATTACAGAATGCAGGTGGGGAAAGATCAGTGTAACTGCAATTGCAATACTTTGTAAAAGTTTAACCATCTCGATATTTGCAGTTCTTTGCAGCACAAAACTTGTGGAAATTAGGCAACAAGTTAGAAATTTTTACACAAAACCAGAAAGTGCTGGTGAATCTCCAGGTCTGGCAGCATCTCTGGGCAGAAAGCAGATGCTGTTAACCTGCTGAGTTCCTCCAGAAATTTGTTTTCATTGAGATTTCCAGCATTTTTTAAAAATAGCAATTTCTACATATTGTTTTGTTTTTAGGTGGTAAGGTAATTCTTAAATATACCTAGAAGCCTGGGGAAGCCCTGTATTACATTATAAAATGTTCAGAGATGTTAAATGATCTGTAATTTCCTTTTAAATTGTTTGTGTTTATGGACAGATTGGCTATAAAAGTAAAAGGCTTTAATATAGATCTGTAAGTATTTCATTTGGCTTCTTTGTACTAAGTTTTCATGAATTTTTCTTCTCAGCAAACCGCAAGCAGAAGGGTGAACTCTTCTGTTGGATTTTCTGTTTTGCAGCATTCAAGCAATGACCCATATTGCTTTGTGGAATTCTACGAGCATAGGGATGCGGCAGCTGCATTAGCTGCAATGAATGGCCGTAAAATAATGGGTAAGGTAAGCTATCGTGTCTGAAGGGTGAGTGAGGAGAGAATTTAGCTGGAAGAATTAAGATATAATACTTTGAATAGTGCTTGTGTTTAATTCTTCAAAATGCAATTGCTTGCTTTGGGCTATTACAGGTTCAATATGATACTTAACAAATAATACTTAGTAAAACATTATCTGCAAAGTAAGATTTTCTCAACGTGATGTAATTTGATGGAATCCATCAATAGTTAACAATTCAATAGGTGATAATGATTCCCAGCTATCTCAAATGTGGTCATAAAAGTACCAAATTTTATTATAAACTCTGTATTTGAGTAACAAAAATGCTTAGAACTCTTATGAGTTTACTCTTAATAAACATTTGTGAACGTTATTAGAAAGGGAAGGCCTTTATTGTAGAGCTGTCTCTATTGAATCATTCTAAAACCAAAGTTGTTTGTTCAACAATTCTTTATCTACTTATGTAGACTTTCTGGTTTGGTATGGATAAGAAGTTTTCCAGCTTTAGTAATTACAAATTGCAATCATGTTTGATCTGACTCATTTAGACTTGGAGAATTAACATTCAGTAATAAATTAAAAATGAGTTAATCAAATCACATTGAACTATTGATCCCACATGTTTTTCAAGCTACAAGTTCTGGGATATGTTTCAGGAGCAGCAATACACTAGCTGGGTAGATCAGGTTAAATTTAATAGAGCCTTACAGTATTTAGAGTGTTATAGGCAGTTCACGTCTCCATATTGACACGTAGTTGAGCACTTAAGAAAACCCAGTCACTATTTTAGAGTATGCAACTAGCAACAAGAAATGACCAACAATTGGCTTAAAGAGAAACCCTAATGACATGGTAACAACCTTAAAGATCATAAAATGATTTGTTGACAGTGCATGTGAGGAAACATTTTCAACTTCAATATAAAGGAACTCTTAAGTATTCTGAAACAAAAAGAGAAATTGCTGGAAAAGCTCAATTGGGCTAGCAGCATTTGTGGAGAGAGAACAGAGTAAAACTTTGGGTCAAGTGACCTTTCAGGACTATAATAATCTATTGTAAATATACTGTACCCATTATCAGATCAATTAAAAATAGGAATTTGAAAAGTCACCATCTGGAATCTGCTGACAGTGGTTGAATTATAGAGCATTGACACGTGAGGGAAAATGAGGGTTATGAAGACAGATATGGTAATGGAGTCTTATATAGAATGTAAATAAAGGCAAAGCCCTAATGGGTTGGCTGGCCTACTCCTAAAATGTGAATTCTAGCAATACTGTAGATACCCAAATGTACCTATTTGTTCATAACTAATAGGAATAAAATATAGTTGACAAATGGGAACAAGAGTAGACCATTTAACACTTATTAGAGCTTTTCTGCACTAACATAGTATACCTACTTTAATCTGCAATCCCTTAATACATTTGGGTAGAAAAAGTATCCATGTCACATTTAAAATCTATCTTGGAGAAAGTGAGGACTGCAGATGCTGGAGATCAGAGTAGAATGTGTGTTGCTGGAAAAGCACAGCGGGTTAGGCAGCATCCTGATGAAGGGTTTATGCCTGAAACGTTGATTCTCCTGCTCGGATGCTGCCTGACCTGCTGTGCTTTTCTAGCAACACACTCTTGATTAAAGTTCATCTTGAACGGGTAGCCATTGACTGAAATGCATTCCAAATTTACAACACCTTTTGTGTAAAACTGCTTCATCGTGTAATGTCTGACCCCTAATTTTTAAAGTGTCCAAGGCTCAACCAACCAGGAGAAATTGCTTCTCTCATCTACCTATCATTTCCTCATAATGGTTTGGAAACAGCTTAAATCTCCTCAACTACACTTAACTGCCTCTATTTCAGCAATACGTCTCTAGTTTGTGCAATCTATGTTCTCAATGCAAACTTTTGCACTTGGTTCACTTTCTGCTATACTAGACTATATTACTTCCAATGCCTTACCAAGGTGTGGTGCCCAGAACTGATCGTTATTCAAGATGTTGTACAGTCAAAGCGTGACTTCTACCTCCTCTTTATTCTAGTTCTCCAGATATAAAAGCTAGCATTTCATTTTGGTTTATTTTTTGTTCTGTTGATGCCATTTGATTTAAGTGTTAACTTGTTTTAAAGTTTCTTTGGACCTCCCCCTTTTTTTTCTTTCCACCAGTTTGAAAATTGCCTTGTGATATGCTTTGTAACGTTTAAATTGGAATTCTTCCCATTTGCCTGTGAGGTGGTCCTGATTTAAAATAGGAATGTTTCCTGTGATTAGCTTTTTTGTATTGTCTTGCATTGTGTTCTAGCTTGCGCACAGTCAACTTGGAAACGAATTGAAGAACTGAACCTATTCACACTCTGGGAACTGCTTAAAATCCATGTGATGACATAGCTTTGCCTACTTACTTAAAGCTGCAAGCGATATTGAAAGATTAGACTTCAACTGCGCTGCTACATTACTGCCTATCATTGTTATCAGCAAATTTGAATCTGTGGCTTTCTATCCCACTGTTTTTAATAAATATAGTGCATAGTTGAAATCCTGACAGCGTGTGAATTGGAATACTCACCTCATATTCCTACTCCAGGACCTTCAACACAGCTAACAGTCTCTTGAGGGATTTTATGGACTTGCTGAAGTTACTTGATATAAATAATGTCAATAGGTATTCCTCTGATTACTAAAGCTCCTATTTCAAAGAAGAATCAATTGGATTTTTCAGGCATGACCATTACAGATCCATGCAGCGTCTAGAACGTAGAACATTACAGTGCAGTACAGGCCTTTCGGCTCATCTAAGATCAACCTAACCAACCCTGAATTTACTGTCACCCATGTGCTTGTCCAGCAGTTGCTTAAATGTCCCTAATGTCTCTGACTCTACCACCACCACTGGCAGTGCATTCCATGCACCCACCAATCTCTGCATAAAGACCCTACGTCTAACATATCCCCTACACCACCTTCCAACTACCTTTAAATTATGACCCCTCGTGATAGCTATTTCTGCCCTGGGGAAAAACCTCTGGCTATCTACTATATCTATTGCCTCTCATTATCTTGTACACCTCTATCAAGTACCCTCTCATCCTTCTCTCCTGTGTGAAAAGCCTGAGCTCACTCAACCTGTCGTCATAAGACAAGTCTTCCGATCCAGACAGCATCCTGGTAAATCTCCTCTGCACCTTCTGTAAAGCATCCACGTCCTTTCTGTAATGAGGCGACCAGAACTGAACACAATATTCCACGTGTGGTCTAACCAGGGTTTTATAGAGCTGCAGCTAAACCTCATATCTCTTCAACTCAATCCCCCATTAATAAAAGTCAAAACACCATTTGTCTTAGTAACCCTATCAACTTCGGTGGCAACTTTGAAAGCTATATGTGTGTGGATCACATGATCCTGCTATTCCTCCACACTGCCAAGAATCGTGTCTTTCACCCTGTATTCAGCATTCAAATTCGACCTTCAAAGATGAACCACCACCTTGCATTTATCCAGGTTGAACAACATCTGCCACTTCTCAGTCCAGCTTTGTATCCTGTCAGTGTTATGTTGTAGAGCCTGCATGAACTTTTGTGTCATCTGCAAATTTACTAACCCACCCTTCCACTTCATCCAAGTCATTTATAAAAATTACAAAGAGCAGATGCCCAAGAATAGATCCCTGCGGGACACCACTGGTCTCCGACCTCCAGGCGGAATACTTTCTGCTCCATTCGTTGTCTTCTTTTGGTCTGCCAATTCAGGATCCAAACAGCCAAATTTCCCTGTAACTGATGCCTCCCAACTTTTTAAATGAACGTACTGTGGGGAACTTTATCAGATGCCTTACTGAAATCCACATACACCACATCCACTGCTTGACTGTTGTCAACTTGTCTTCTCACATCCTCAAAGAACTCAAGGCTTGTGAGGTATGATCTCCCCTTCACAAAGCCATGCTGACTATCTTTAATCAAAATATGTTTTTCCAAATAGTCCTAAATCCTACCTCTCAGAATTCTTTCCAGTATCTTGCTTACCACAGAGGTAAGACTGACTGGTATGGAATGCCCAGGGATTTCCCTGTTCCCTTTCTTGAACAGAGGAACGGCATTTGCCTCCCTGCCATTGTCTGGTACCACTCCCATGGAGAGTGTGAATGCAAAGATGATCATCAAAGGGGCAGCATCTCATTCCTCGCTTCCAGCCTTAGGCACTTACCAATCTTGATGCTTCCCAGAATTTCCAACATTTTACTTCCTTTAATGTCTGTCTGTTAAAGCCTATTAACCTGGTCCACAGCGTTCTCACTGTCAACAAAATCCCTCCGTAATGAATACTGAAGCAAAAAAACTAATTTGGGGCATCCACTACCTCTTCAGATTCCAGGCACAAGTTCCCTCCACTGTCCCTGATCGGTCCTACCCTCTCTCAGATCATTCTCTTATTCCTCTCCTAAGTGTAGAATGCATTTGGCTTTCCCTAATCCTTCCCACCAAGGCTTTTTTTGTGCCCCCACCCCCCCCAGCTCAGCTCTCCTCAGTCCATTTTTGAGTTCTTTCCCAGCTATCCCGTAATCTTCTAAAACTGTGCCTGATCCTTGCTTCCTCAACCTTAAGTAAGCTTCCTTCTTCCTTTTTAATGAGAAACTCCTCTGCTGTTGTCACCTTACCATTCCTTGCCTGTCTCAGTGGGACAGAGTTATCCAACACTCACAATAAGTGCTCCTTAAACAACCTCCACATTTGTGCCTTTCCCGTAGAACAGTTGTTGCCAGTTTATACTCCACAGCTCCTGTCTAATAGTAGTATAATTTCCCCTCCCCCAATTAAATACTTTCCCATACTGTCTGCTCCTATCCCTCTTCATGGCTATGGTAAAGGTGAGGCAGTTGTGGTCACTGTCACTGAAATGCCCTCCCACTGAGCGATCTGATGCCTAGCACCAAATCCAAAATTACTTTTTTGATTCCAGCTTTTAGTTGGCACAAATATGCAATATCTTACAATGCACTATACTGGTAAAACTTTGAAATGCTTGTACTTCAGTATTTTGGAATAAGCATGTTCTATTTACTTTAAATGAAATGCATCATTTTAAAATTTTCAGGAAGTCAAAGTAAACTGGGCAACAACACCAAGTAGCCAGAAGAAAGATACAACTAGTAAGTGCTTTGTTTTCTTGATTTTTTTTTTCCTTAGCATGTTGAAGCTGGGTTTACTACTTATCTTTCAAATAAGTAAAATGTTATGTGTATGACCATGTTATGATGCTCGGGTGACTTTGTGTCTTTTAAATAAAAAACGGTCTCAACTTTGCAATGCACTACTCTTAACTTAGACAGTGAAGCTCCTTTGAAGGATTCTGGTGTGTTCTTTGCATTCAGGTTGTTGTTTTAAAGTAAATGTATCTACTGAAGAATGATGCAATTTTAAATGACCTTGCAGAGGAAGAGGGAATAATATTTGTAATTTGGTGCAAGAGTTGAGACCTTTAGGTCTGGAATCTACGTTAGGTAGATGATGACCCAGTAATGCATTAAGCTATACACATGTTTTAGCTGAAATATTTTATTACTGACACTGAGTTTGGCTGAATTTTCAAATGAACATATTCCTGTTTTTTTTGGTTTTTGTGTTTTTAAAAACAAGATGAAAATGTTAAAGACAGATTTGGATGACTTATGTACTTATTGCAAAACACTTAAATTGAAGCAAGGTTTCCTGTTTCATTACTCCTTTCCTTGGAGGTTTTTGTTTCTTAAATTTGATATTTAATGGCGTATATTGGAATCATGGTAATTTAATTCTGGAACTCAATTAACAAGAACGGTTCTTTTTTTAATGGTTCGAGAATTAAGTAAATCGGCAATATGGTATTGCTATGTTTCATTGGAGAGGCTAATCTATTTCTGTCTCCCATACATAGTATTCAACAAAGTTATTTAGTGGCAATGGCCTGCTGTTTTCCATGACTTTGTAATATTTTCTAGAAGCACAGGCCCCTCTCTCTCTTTTTGGGCCAACTTTATGGATTGACTTGACTAACAGATGCTCGGAGACAAAACTTCAAACTTCAGTGGAATAGCTTTTTATTGTTGACATGCATTTGTAACCCACAGCATTCATAGTTTTCAAGTCCAAAAGTTTATCTGTATTGATCCAATGCAAGGTGACCTGCAGTCTATGAGGAATTAGAATAGTCTTTTTAAAAAAAAAAGTTTTAATGCTTAAATGGAAGTAAGAAGTTTTCCATTTCAGGAATTCATATTAGAATCAACTGTAGTCTCAGTAATGCCCGTCATGCATTCTTTATCTCTCATGTTGTGACTCAAACTCACTTACAGAACACTAATATCTTCTGTTTGAAAACCAGCTCTCACTACTTGAATGCGAGCCAATTTTGTACAATGTATCCATGCGTGGTTAAGAATTCGGTTAAGACTGACCTTTTGTAGCACGAATTTTCGACAAATAGTTATATCTTCTGTAGAGCAATCGTTGCGTTCCTGTGTGACTCTGCTGTCCAAAAATCAAACAACACAAATAACATTTAGTGTTGGTGATATAATCAGTTACAGCCAACACATTTTAAAAGTTCGTTCTTTAGAAACCGTGTACCTGTTCGTCATTCGCTGTTAGTCAATTTGCGTTGACAAAATGCATGTTAGAGCAAAACAGCCTGGATAATGAACATATAGAACATAATTAAAACCATGAACCTGGATTAAATCTAAGCTGAAATCTTAAAATTGCAGAATCTCACTATGTGTCACTTAGTTATGATTTTGGACATGATGAAGAGTTGATGAAAATAATTTTGTATTGAAGATAATGTAAGTGTTCTGTGCGCACATGAAACAATTTATGCACTTTGTAGTAATATTTTATTTAGGTCATTATATGCAAAGGCCATTTAATCAACCAGGTCAGTTCTTTCCAAAAACATTTCATAAGAGTTATGCCTATAAACAGTTGAATCATGAAGGTAATGGAGCAGAACTGTTAATCATATTGGAACTCTTGAATCAACCTTGGTTTACTGGCAAAAGTGATCTCCAGCAGTAAAAGGACACATTTTCTGTGGCATATTAGATCTTTGCGATGTGCACTTTTCTCTAAGCTTACAGTATTTTCAATATGTTATTTATTCCACTTTATTTTCTGGAAGGGAACAATTGTCTGATTTTTCCCTTCCAAAGTATAATTTTGTTTTGTACGTTTCTGGTGTACTAAATTTAGAACCAGTCGCAAAGTCTGCCTATCACATGTTTTTGTTCCCTAAATCTGATCTATGTTCATGCTAAAATCATTCTCCATGCACAGATGACTAATTGAGGTATCTGTTGTAAGATAGTGATATTAATAGCAACGTGCCTAAGAGAATTCTACAATCCTGAATAAATTCCTTGCAGCAGGGAGCACTCTTACTTGGGAGTTCTTTTTTTAGTTCCTAGCTAGTTTGAATGAAACGCACTTCAGTGTTTCATATGTAAAACCTTAGCACAGGCTTTCTGAACATTGCAGTATAGCATCACGATAGTTATCCTCAGCAGAACCGTGAAGTATCACAGTTGGTTTCAAGTTTCTATTGAGTATTCTTCTGAAGTAGTCCCTTTAAGCAGTGCATCACTGTCCAGTTTTGAATATTCGATATAATATCTTCCAGCATCTCATTTTTTTTTCCCCAGATAAAGCAATTAAGGTTTTTTGTTAGAACCAATCCCCCCTTAAAGTCGAGTCACAAATAGAGGCTGATGATAATGAATGTCTATGCAAAATCAGCTTAATACTTTTGCTTAGTGCATGGTCTTAATGTAAATTTACAGGGAAAGTATGTAGAATTGAAATTGTTTGTCTGAAGGTATGCATTCAATACTATTGTCTTCTCAGATCATTTTCATGTATTCGTTGGAGACTTAAGTCCTGAGATAACAACAGAGGATCTGAAATCTGCATTCGCACCCTTTGGTAGAATATCGTAAGTATTTTCTAGTTCTTTAAAATTCAAGCTTTGTAAATTGAATGTTTGTTTATTTTATCAGATCTCTCAATCAGTTCAACACTCAATCCAATATTCCTCCTCGAGTTCTGTTAGTGAACAGGATATAATTCATTTCCATAAGAGAAAGGCAGTGGTTCCTTTTCCAGTTATTTAATGAAATCACTTTTACTTAAAAGCAACTGAATAAAATAGATGCCTGGTAAGGTGATATGTCTTGTAGGATTTGTTGTGGTCTAATCGTCTATTTCAGTAGTTCATCCTCTCCTAAGACTTGTTCCAAGACTGGGAAAGTGTTCTGCCCTCGCAGCCAGAGCTGATAGCATGGAATGTGTTGGTGCAGACCTGTAAGAGCAGGGTCAGGCTGGCGGCAGGGGTTTGGGTGGAGAGAATTAAGGGAGGGTTCATGGATTTTTGAAGGCACTGGAATGTCTACTATTGTTACAGGAGCCAGGCCTCATGGTTGCATCATTTATGGCACGCCAGGAGTTCCAAAGAAATGCAAGGATTTAAAGCAGCGTTGCAACTGTTCATATCGTTAGAGCTTCATGGTACAGTTGATTCTGCTAATATATGCATTTCTTCAATGCAGATTGGCTGTAACGTGAAGAATATAGACGATTATTTGTAGAACGCAAACTTTTCTTACCTGTATTGGCTATAACGTGATTCCAGTCCCATTGGTTTAAATGGTGCTGCTATTATGTGATTTTCTTAGAATGCATGGATTGCACGGGAACAGAACTATCTCATAATCTCAGAACAGAGTGTATCCATTGTTTGAACACCCAATCCCAAAAATGGAATGTCTGCTTTAAGAAGTCCGGATCTATTTTGTAATGCACATCACATGAATGTTGCCGGTCCTTGAAATATATTTTGTTCTAACTGTGTGCAACTTGCAAAGGATCTGCTCGTTTGCCGTGCAAATTCTAAGGAAAGTTGCCACCTCCCCCATTCAATTCCTCCTGTACACTGTTTTATCCCTCCCAGCTGTAGTTTGTCTGTTTTCTCTTTTTCTGTATTTACTGTTGTTTGCATGTTTTCACACTTGTACTCAGTTGCTTGCTGTTTATCGTTCACGTGCTGTTTCTTCCTTGCTCTTCCTTTCCTTTTGCTTTCTCTCTCTCTCTCACTCCTTGTTTGATTGTATTTGTTTTCATTCATGCTGTATTTGTCTTCGGTTTCTTGTTCCTGCTCGTTGTGTTGCTCACAATCTTTCCCATGTTTTCAGTGTAATTTTTAACGTGGCTAAATTTTCTATTTAATTCCTTATGAATATTTGGAAGAATTAATAGTTCTTTTAAATTAAATTATTTAAAATGGGATACGGCCTGTAGCAGTTCTCGAACTTACTTGATATTTTCCCAAGCAAATTTAATGCTAATTCATTGAAGATTGATTGTATTTAAGTTTGCATCATATTCACAATGGCCTATTTTGCAGTTTCCTGCATTATGTAGCACCTGTATCAGTAATTTATCTGTTGGCTTTTCTTTGCTATAATTCTTTCCAGTAGTACCTGAAAAGAAAGTAATAATGCACGTTTCTGTCCTGGATTCAGTGGTCCTGAGGGTTATTTCACGAATGTGATGCCCATTGATGTGAAAGTTTTTTGTTTTGAGCTAGATTATTTTATTCAAAACTCTCCCCTGAAGAAAATTCCTGTTTTGGTTCTGTTTTTGTATTTGTAATGGAAGATGCTTGCAGTTAAATTACTGGAAAGATGAGAAATTTATGCTAAATGGGTGTCAGAACTAGGCCGCATCTGTGTTCACTGTACCCTTGATGTAAAATTTTTAATTCCATGCTATTATCTAAATGATGGAAGATTTTTTCAGTAATGTAATGCCAAGGTTTTGAAGTAGTTTTTGCACTATAAATCAGTATACATAGATAATGTTGTTTAGTCTTGTTTACTAATTAATTTACTTAAATATTATCAGCACTTGTCATTTTGGTATCTGTCTTTTAAAAGTGCTGATCTTGTATATTGCAGTTTGCCCAAGTTTTGTCGGTTGAGGAATTTTGTTGAATCTAATCAAAAAATGTTAGTACTAGAAGTGGTTTGCATATGGATTTGATCTCCTTATGTAAATTTTTAAGAATTAGCTGTGGGTGCATGAACACGGATTTAATTTAAATTATATCAAGATTACAACTGGATTTGGTTCCAAGAAAATGCACTCTTATCAAGTGTAAATGTGTGTAAGAAATGGGCTGGTATAAAATGTTTGTGTATTAGTTTTTGAACTAGTTTGCAATTGTACCTCTGTGGTTCTTATTTTCAGAGCTCTGTATTCCATCTGTATATTGATGTGGTTTTTGCGGGTATTGAGCTGGAATTGTTATATAACTGCGAAGTTGTTTTGCAGATTATTTTTAAACTTTAGAATTTGAAGTTCAAGAACTTTTCTACTGTAATCACTATTCACATGCAATGATTGTGCTGGTTGTTCTTATGACTATTTCAATGACTGGATGTTGCTGAACATAGTTTTGATGACATTTTCATTGCATGTACACAAAACCTGAGCTTTGTTTGTCAATGGCACCATGAACAGCTCATCCAAGGGCCTATAACCAGCCCCACATATAATATCACTTAGTGCATAATGATGAAGCAGCTCAAGGTAGGACCAAGTGGATTGCCAACAAATAAGAATTAACTTTGTTTGCAAGCTTTGTAGCTGCTCAAATTTTTTGATTCTTTGTTCACTGAGATGTTATTTTAAGTGGATTGTTGTTACTTTATATCCTGTCTTATTTTATTTTCAGATATATTCTTGATCTACTCTGCCTTAACTGATTATTGCTTTTTACCCTGTCATGGAATATTGTCATTGAATATTACATATTCCTTTGTAAAGAGATCAGATTGCTGCCAGGTGGTTAGCAAGCAGGTGCCTAAATAATGACTGCAGGGAAAGCAATCTCATGATGGGTCAAGTGTACAGAATTTTGTTGACCATTTGAAGTGTGAGGATCTAGGGAATTTGAGGACTGTTTTGGCTATATCGTCAATTGACTAATACTTAAATCTGAATTTGTTTTCAACTTGAGAATATATTGACTTGTGAAGATAACATTTCATTTTAGGCATTATTTTAAAATGTGTACAGTTATTGGTGGAATAGAATATGGTTGTATTTTATGCTCTGGATTTTGTAGATGGATTTGAACAGGCACATTAGTGGCATAAGGAATTGCAGGGCAATACATTTAACTGGTTGGGCTTGGATGGAGTGTTCTGGCTAAGAATGAAATTTAACCTGTAAAATGTAATCCACAACCAGGTGCATGCAAAAAAAAGTGCTCAAATCAAACAAAGCTCTCAGTAGTTTTAGTGATTTTTTTTTTCAAGCTTACATGATGGCAGCTTCTATTGAAGCAGACCACGTTACGTTTGCTCACTGAGCTGGGAGGTTTGTTCTCATTTTGTCACCATGCTAGGTAACATCAGTGAGCCTCTGAAGCACTGGTGTACTGTCCAACTTTCTATTTGCGTGTCTTGATCTGTTGTAATGGGTGATATCACTTCCAGTTCTGAGAGGTTAGTAAATGGGGTCTGAATTGATGTCTGTTGATGGAGTTCCCATTTGAATACCAGCCCTCTAGGAACTCCTGTGCATGTCTGCTTAGCCTGTCCCAGGATGGATGTATTGTCCAGTCGAACTGGTGTCACTTGTCTGTGTGTAAGGATACGAGTGCCAGTTGGTGCTCGTGTATCCTGGTGGCTAGTCTATCTGATGTAATGTTTTTGTTGCAGTTCTTGCAGGGTATTTTGTGTTTGACATTTGTTCTGCTGGCTGTTGGTACAGGGCACACAACCAACTACACAAATACGATTGGGAAATTTTGCACCAAAAAGCCCTATACACCAACGTGACTGACCACGAATGGATAAGTACGCTAGAGTGAATCATCAACACTAAACAACAGTGGACCGAGACAAAGAAAAGACGAGCCCTACGAGAAAAACTGGACAAGCTCACACACCGCAATAACACGGACAGTTCAGAAGCTTTGATAAAGAACCTGTTGGACCGATCACTCTTGCACAGAAAAGGCTGTCCTAGTACGAGGAGTGAACTTCAACCACAGGAACGCGGACAATAAAGGATTTCCTAACAGCACTGGAATCCACACTGAAAGACAACGGACTTATGGAAGGAACGCAGCAGGCCATCAGACAGACAGTAGCACCAACATTAAGCAGAAAGAAACATTAGACAGGAAAGCCCTGGAAGTACTCAGAAAAGACTAATATTGTAATCCTACCAACAGACAAAAGGCGCATGACTGTCATCCTGAACAAGACAATACCTCAAAAGCCAACACACTACTTGCAGATACTGACACCTACCATAGGTGGCGATGGACCCAACTCCACAGCAAGAAAACCATTTTACTGCAACACTGAAGAAACCCCAAGACCGATGAAATTAATGATACAGACCTCCAAACAATGAAACCTGAAGGATCCAGCAAACCACATTTCTATGGATAATCAAAGGTACACAAACCAGCTCCCCCCACCCCCCCAGCCATACGTATGAGAAAAGGAGCCTCAATGCAAACTGAAATACCTAATAGAAGACTCGAGTCACTCCATCCACTCCACCCAGATATTCCTGAACATTATCAAAGACACCAAGGTAGAGGATGGCGAGGGCGTGGTCTCCTTTGACATGACGGCCCTATTCACATCAATAAACATCACCCTGGCCAAAGAAACACTGGCTGAACTACTAGACAACAGCTGACACCGCCAACTCCATCAGCAAGGACAGCATCCTCAAACTAGTAGACCTGTGCCCCTCAACCCCCTTCACCTTCAACGACAAGACCTGCAAACAAATCAAAAGAACACCCATGGGATCACCAATCTCAGGATTCTTGGCAGAAGCAGTTATATAAAGATTGGAATGAACAGCCCCTCCCCACGATCCAGCCGAAGCTTTGGATCCACTTTGTGAATGACACCTTTTGTCATCATGAAACGGAATAAATTGGGAGAAACTCACAAATACATCAACGTCCTTACTGGTCTAAAGTTCACCCAAAAGGAGAACAACAACAACAACCAACTCCTCTTCAGAGATGTCACAGTAGAATGAAAAGCCAATGGAGGCTGCAGACAAGTGTCAACAGAAAAGCAACACACAGACCAGCTGCTCAACTACAGGAGCTACCATCTCAACACCCACAAACTGAGCTGCATAAGGACATTTAAATGAGCCATGACACACTGCAGCATCCAGGAACTACAAGATGCCGAAGAAAAACACCTATACTACGTATTCATTAACAACGTGTACCCAATATGCACAGTCTGTCGATTCTTACACAACAGACATAAACAAGACGCATCACACCCAGAGACTCTAGCCACACTCCCATACATTTAAAGACATCTTGGAGATGATGACCAGACTACTCTGTCCCCATTGCATCATGATAGCCCACAAATCTATCAACACACTGAAACAACTCCTTGGGAATCTAAAGGACCCTGTACCAACAACAACAGAACAAACATCATGCACAAAATACCCTGCAAGAACTACAACAAACATTGCATTGGACAGACTGGTAGGAAACTAGCCACCAGGATACAGGAGCACCACTAGCCACCAAAAGACATGACCAACTGTCACTAGTATCCTTAGACACTGAGGGACATCACTTTGACTGGGACAATACATCCATTCTGGGACAGGCTAAAAAAAGACACACATGGGAATTCATCAAGGCCTGGTATTCTGTCCAGAACTCCATCATAAACACATCGATTTGGACCCCATTTACCAACCTCTTAGAAAAAGAATCAGAAGTGATATCACCCCCACATCAGACCAAGTCACAAATCGCAAACTGTGCAGTACACCACCACTTCCAACAGAGGATCATTGATGTTACCTAGTATGGTGATGAAATGTCTGAGAACAAACTTATCAGCTCAGTGAGCAAACTTATAACATGAACCACAATCTGAGCTACAAATCTTCACCAATGTTGCAATTGAAGCAGATTACCTAGCAATAAAAATTGGTTCTGTAGCAAAACTTGACTCCGAAGCCTGAGTACCATGATAATTGTGTTTATTTAGGGGGTGAAATCACTATTGTTTGCAAATCCTTTCTTTTTCAAGAAATATCTTTATGGATTCTTTACCTGAATTTAAATTACTTCACACAATTGTTTTCCACGTAGCAGTATAATAGCTTATACTGGGGCAGTCTGCATGTATATAATTTATTGAAGTGAATTCTCAAGTAATTTATCCTTTAGCTGGAATATTTCTCTCAAACTGTAATAATGACCCAAAATAGCTAGAGTGAGGCTTCTGTGGTATGTGCTATGGGTTTGTTTACTATTATCACCCTTCAAACCATATTTTTGCACTGCAAATTGCTGGAAATGAAAGCTAAATAATGAGGCATTTGAGACCTCCGTGAATGGCAGGTTCAATAATCCATCTCCTTAACCAGTGAAATTAAGGATGCAGAAGGAAACGGCACAAAAGGAGATAATTAAGTCAAATGTTCAAAAATATTTTGGTTGGTTGGGAGGATAAAGGCAATAGGAAAGTTTTTCTTAAACTTAAACACATGAAGGACCTGCGAAATGTGAGACTTGAATTTCAGCTGTTCACTCTCTGTGCCTCAGTGAAGGAGAGTGGGATGTTAAGATCAGTAATTTCTCCATTGTGTTAAAATAGTAGCCCTAATTGTGTGGTGTAAGCAATTCACGTTTATGGCGCAATCCAGCAATTTCTTGTGCATGGTGGGGTTAATGGTGAAATCCTATTTTTGAGAGTCTAATGGAGCATGCAAATTGGCCCAACAGTTTGTAGCGAATCACAACTAATGATTTATAACTTTCACAGATTTGCTCTTTGTAAATGTGCTAACGATGGCATGCTCTGTGAATTCATCATTTTGTCATCAATTTATGGGCCAATGTATAAATTGACAAATATTTACATCCAACTGGACAGAATAGATTAATGTGTAGTATCAGTCTTCTACCAGTAGGTGTTGCTGGCAGACGTTAGAATTACTTGGTGTTCAAACTGCATGTCAGGGTCATTGTCCATATTAGTGCTTGCTGTTTCTTGACACCTCTGTTAAAATTGCAAGGTTCAGTTCATGCTGCACTGTAAAATGGATTTGAATACATACATTAACACCTTTCTTTCAAATTCTCTCGCTTATTTGCACTTAAACCTACACGTTGATTTAACATTTTATATACTTTCAACTACCTGTGTTGTAATGACTGGTCTGGTATGTATTTCTGCTTTCGTACTTCTCATCTAAATAGTAAATTAGTGTAAATTTCAACAGAAGAGCACTTGTAAGACTGCTTGTACAGAGGCTACAGAAAATAATGGCGAAATGTGCAGCTTTTTGTAGTTTGAGTCATAATTAAAAGTAATAGCATTCTGGTTATTTTACAGAATTGCTGTTAAGAATGGACAGGATCCCCATGGCTAACTGCAAGGAACTGTGCACACTGGAAGTTCATTAACTCAGTTGTAGTTTTTTCTCATTTCTATTTATTCTCTTTTTTAATAAATTTATTAGACTTGATTGTTAACATTTTAATGTGCTCTATATAGTGCGAATTTCGTATTCCCAATCCTATTGACGTGCTTACAAATCCTATGTAATTGTTGTTCGTACTGGTGTGCTTAGTATTGTTTTAGTTTCATATTCATTTTCTAAATTTCTGAAAGTCTCAATTTTTCAAAATTTACAGCTGCCCACAGTCCAAAAAGAGGGTAGAGAATTGACCATACCAAGAAAAATAAAGAATTCAGTTAACAGGCGATGTATGCCTTTTTTAATTCCTATTTTTTTTCTCTTTTCTGAATTTTTATATTTCAAATATTTGTGTGGCTAGGTAGAACACACATTATTAAAGGCTCTATATAGAAAATGCATGGTTAAGGAAAATTGGAATTGGAATTGTATTTTGTATTTCAGACTATTTCTCAGTTTAGAACTAGTGAGGGTTAGTGTTTTTTTTTAAAAAAATCTGTTGAAGAGTTCTTGGTTTCCAGTTCAGTATAATTAGTGAAACAGAGTTCAGGATACTACAGTTTGCATGTTTGCTATTTACTACTACACTAAAGGTTAAGTTGTAACAAAGGATAGAAGAATTAGTTATTATGGTGGGATTATAAAAATCCCTTTTTTTTTGAAAGTTGACTTGTGCTGACAATACAGTGTGTGTGGTTCCTTTTTTATTTTATTCAGGAGTATGTTTTATTTTTACTTATTCATTTCTATCTGTTTACACAGGGATGCTCGTGTTGTAAAAGACTTGGCAACAGGGAAATCTAAAGGCTATGGATTTGTATCTTTCTACAGTAAACTGGTGAGGTTTTCCAAAATATAATGCAGTTACTCAACAGTTTATCCATTAAAATGAAAAAGTTTCAGTATTTCGTTGATGTTACATAATTTAACTTTTGCTGAAAAACAGGAATACCGTTGGCAATTTTCATCCTGCATTTGAGGATGATGTAAGAATCAGCATCAAAAAATTCATAGTTTATGGATAACTGGGTTCTGATTGACTGGAAATGGAGTCTGTTTGGATGAGTGGTTGCCATGGTGAATGGGCCAGGAATTGGGTAACCCCAAGTTTTGATGAGAATGCAAAAGAGACCAGTTGACTCTGGTTCTGGTATTGTCATGTGAAATGCACCAGGTGCCAGTTGTGCAGCAAGTTTTTGTTGAGATGAACAGGCGCAATAATTGGGCATCTATTTTCTGTTTGCAGATAGAGCTGAGCTGACTGGTTTCTGAGAGTTGTAAACAAAAGCTTAGGAAGCAGCTGTTCCAAAGTGTATTCCCCACAGAACTGTCCTGACCAATCAATCAGTACTCTTTTTCTCAAGCAATTGTTGTCTCTCTAACGTTTGGTATTCCTGCATCTATTCTCATGGGTGCAAGACAAAGAGCTTTGGTGACGTGCCTCATGCAGTCAGAGCTATATAGCTTGGAAAGATGCCCTTCAACCCACTATGTCCATGTGGTAATCAAACATTTATTTACTCTAGTTCCATTTTCCAGCACTTGGCCCATAGCTTTGTCTACTCCTGGCATTTCATGTGTGTTTCTAATTATTTTATGAATGTTACAATGGCTCCTGCTTCTACTAACCTTTTTCAGCTAGGGAATCCCAAGCACCCACCACTTTTTGGATGGAAAATTATTTCTTCTTTTCATTAGAATAGAGTCATACAGTATGGAAACAGACCCTTCAATCGAACTTGTCCATGTTGACTTAGTTTCCCAGACTAAACTAGTCCTATTTGCCTACATTTGGCCCATATCCCTCTAAATCTTTCCTGTTCATGCACCTGTCTAAATGTGTTTTAAAAGTTGTAACTGTACCTGCATCTACCACTTCTCTGGCAGTTTATTCCACATATAAACCACTCTCTGTGCACAGAAGGTGCCCCTCAAATCCCTTTCTCCTCTCACCTTTATAAATATGCCCCCTAGTTTTGAACTCCCCCAGCCTAGGGAAAAGACCATTGCTATTCACCTCATTTATGATCCTCATTATTTCATAAACCTCTAAGGTTCTCAATATCCTACACTCTAGTGAAAAATGTCTCCGCCTATCCACACTCTCATTATACTTCAAGCCCTCGAGTCCCGGCAACATCCCTGAAAGTCTTTTCTGAATGCTCTTCAATTTAATATCCTTTCTAAACCTCCTGCCCTTACCTTTTTAAATTACCACTCTACTAAAGGGAAGTGTTTCTTTCCATCTGTCCTATCTGTGTCAATCATAATCATAACTTTGTATATCTCAACCTTTTCTGCTTTAGGGAAATCTATCCCAGCCTATGTAGTTTCTTTTCATAGGATGCTCCCTGGGCTGAAATGTTTTACCTGATGAGTCTCCTTTAGTGTGATCACCTATATTTTGGTGACCAGAACTGCACACACTACTACGGATATAGCTCAACTAACATCTTGAACAGCTCCATCATAACGTCCCTGTTCTTGTACTCAATGGCTCAAATACTAAAGGCATGGTTCTTTCAACAACAGTATTTTTCTACTATTTAAAATTCATAATATATAGTTATCACCTTACACCTGTCATTGATAACAAACTAGTCAATTATAAAGGATGCATTGGAGTATTTAGAAACTCATAATATAATCAGAGTCAAGGTTGACAAAGTTATTAGATTCTTTGAACAGATGACAAGCAGGATAGATAAAGAGTAAGCAGTGCAGACATATACTTTTGGATTTGCATAAGGTACTGCGTGTAAGGCTTCATAATAAGATAAGGGCACATGCCGCTGTGGTAATATGTTTGAATGAATTGGCTAACTAGTAGAGCTGGGATAAAGGAGGCCCTGTTCGGGATGGCGACCTGCAACTAATGGCATTAGTTCATAGTTGGAACCAGCATTCATTGTCATACGTTAATTACTTGTATGAATATACTATTGACATGTTCGTGAATTACACAAAAATAGGTGGAATGAGGATGGTGCAGTGAGTCTACAGAAGTGTGTAGACCAGTTAAGTGAGAGGGCAAAAACTTGGCAGATGGTGTATAAGCTGGGAAAATGTTAGGTCATGCTCTTTGGCAGGAAGGGTTGAATATCATTTAATGAGGAGAACTGTAGAAAGCAGGAGCACAGGGATTTGGGGGTCCTTGTGCATGAATCTCAGAACTAAAGTTGAGTAGGTATGATGGGCAAATGAGGTTTTTCTTCCAAAGGGAATGAAGTATAAAAATAGGTCTTGCTACAACTGTATAATGCAGTCGTCAGACTGTGCCTGGAATATTGAGTGATTTTGTTTCACTTAACAAAGGAAAGATTACAGATATTGGAGGCAGTCCAGAGAAGTTCAGTAGGTTGATTCTGGATATGGAAGGGCTTTCTTTGGAGAGCTTGAATAGATTAGACACCTCCTCATTGGCGTTCTGAAAAATGAGAGGAAGCCATATCAAAACCTGATATATTCTTCAGGGGTTTGACAAGTTAAATATGGAAAGTTGTCTCCCCTGTAGGAGAGTCTAGGACCAGAGGGCATAATCTCAGTAAAGATAAGGAATTTCTTCTGAGGGTGATGAATTTACCACAGAAAGCTATCAAGGCTGGGTTGTTGAGTATTCAAGGATGAAATGGACAGGTTAGTAATCAGTAAGTTAATTGTAGGATGTGGGGAAGGGGCAGAAAAAAGCTGAAAATGTATTGCTGGAAAAGTGCAGCAGGTCAGGCAGCATCCAAGGAGCAGAAGAATCGACGTTTCTGGCATGAGCCCTCCTTCAGTTGAAGATCAGACCAGCCATGAGCTCATCGAATAGTGGAACAGACTCGATGGGCCCATAATTCCATTATAACTCCACCTCTTCTATTTCTTTAAGTATTTCACTTGGATGTTAACTGCATTAAATTATTTTAATTTGAATAAAAAAGTACTTTCGTTGGCTTTTCTCCTTGTAGAAATAAGTTAAAGGAAGCTGTAGGTAAAAGTAATATCCTGTGCTTGACTAGTTTACCTTTTTGAGCTAATATATTTGAGATATAGAACATGTTTGAAATCAGTAATATTTGTGCTGAATTTATTTGCTAAAGTTAATTTATAATTTAAATCTATACCCATTTCACAACTTTGGAAGAATTGTATTCTCTTTAAGGAGTAGTAGATGAAGGACAGTATCACAGTTTTGTCTCAAATGATACAGAACTCTTAATGCAATGAAAAGTATCAGTATTAACTTTGAATTTTATGCGTGTTCATTAATGTATGGTTATTTATATCTAATGAAGTAAGACTGCATGAAGTGCACCTGTTTAAATTGAGGTCTCATTGCCTTATTTAGTTTTGCCGACTGCAATTTTGAGTTTATTTACAACAAAATTACTGATAAATGTGCAAAATGATCAGATTCTTGTTTACAGCTGTGTCGCTGAACTAGATACCATCTGAGGGAAGATTGGATCAATAGGTAGGTTGGGAGAATGGAATGGAGAAAAGATTCCAGGCATGCTAATTTAAAGGATTATTGTGCAATTTATGGCAGCTTACAGATCAACTTTGACATACTCGTGTTGTTGACGCATCCTCATGGCCCAGGACTAGTTAAGAGCAATGGAATTTTAATTTAGCTTCAATTTGGTAATATCACTTCACTGTACACCACAACTACAATTTCAGATGGAAAATAACTTTTTGACTCTTGGGTTAAGAGTAGTAGAGGATATTTTAGAAACAGTGAAAATTTGATCTATTCTTTCAGTAACAACTTGCATTTCTGTGAAATTTCATTATCAGTACAAATTACTTTGATTTGAACTCTGGAAAACTTAACATTTTTCTGTTAAATGAACTTCTCAGTGGGCTTCCAGATAATTGCAAAAATTCTGTATTCACAAATTTCTGACTTGGTTGTCACCCCTCTCAATTACTTACTTATCATTTTTTGGAGTAAATGTCTCCATGTAGCCTAGAATCTATTATCTTAAATATCTTGTGTGTAAAGTAAGGGAACCGGTTGACCCTCGAGACTCTTCTGTCGTTGAGTAGGTTATATCTGTAATCTTCCTCAACATATTTGCTTTCTCTCAAATCCTGATTAAATATTAGTTAACATTTACTGAGATTGATTGATGTCTTATGGCAGTAAAAAAGCAAATAACTAATTTTGAGGAATTGATGCTTCTTTTGGTGGAGATTTGTTTTGACCTGTAGATTTAAGAAAAAAATCTTGTCAGTAAATGTGTTTCAGAACCAAGTTTTTACCGATGTTTTTCCTTTTGTAGGCATCGGTTGCTAAATTTATAAACATTGATACATGAACTGTTCCATTGATGCAGTAGAATTGGAATAGTTGAGTAGCATACAACCGAGAAAGTGTACTGCATTTTTGTCTCCTTTATCTATGTTTATCTGTGCAGTGTAAGGTTTGCATGTAACTCTGTCTGCACAATTAAATTTGTGGTTGAATTTTCATTATTGGTAAACATTGTGAACCCAGAGTTGGATAATTATTGTGAAAAGCAGGATTTATACCACTCGTTTACCTGTGTCCATAGGATGCAGAAAATGCAATTGTGCATATGAGTGGTCAGTGGCTGGGAGGCCGGCAAATTCGAACAAACTGGGCAACTCGCAAACCACCAGCTCCGAAGAGTGCACCAGAAAGTAAGTCCCAAATCAACGTTTTTGTTACTAAATGTTTTTGATATATCCATGACATTAAACTATCACCTACATTTTTCATTGAATTGAGAATTTGTTCACCTTGAGGTAAAAATGTCAACCAGTTGTTTAAAACTGGTGTATGAACTTTGCTGACTTGGTTATCCCTATATTTTTTAAAAATTATTTTGTAATAAATTCACAACCATTTAATCTTTTTTGCAAATTTGATCAATGTTAAAGGGTTTATTAATCATTTAGCAGAACTTCCTTGCAAAATAGTCTTGGCTTCTGTTAGTGCACCACATTCCTTATGAAGTACCAGGACCTAGAAATTAAGTTTGAGTTCTGTAGAGTGAATGTGCAGGAGGATTGCATAGTGGCCATTTCAGTGCTCATTTTCTAAGACATCAAACCACATCATTATAGGCCATTTAATGGTAAGAAGAATTTTGAAGTGAAATTAGTTTTTTCTTTCTGATGAGAAGATAAATAGGAACAACCAACACACATTATAGCTACAAAGATTGTCCTTGACAAGTTGAATGTCAGTCTTTTAATGGCGATGGTTTGTGGGGTAAATGTAGAATATATTGAAGGATGAAGTACAAAATTGGATTTCATAACCGGAAGGTTATGGACAACATTTTAATATTTCTGCCCACATAAACCAACTTATAAGGATTCAGTTCAGAAGATATTTCTGTTCTTGTGCATGCTGATGATTTTCGTATAGGCCAAAGGAAATGATATCCAAACTTGACGACTTCAAATTGGAGTTGGTATGTAATTTTAATGCTGGTAGCACATCAATGTAATGGAGAATAAATCGGTGCCGTCAGGTGGGATTCTTAGAAAATAGTTTTATGGGAAAATTGGAAAAGCAGCTGAATTGAGGGTGTGATTTGCTAAGGAGTAAAACTGCTTGCTGTTAAGAACAGCACTTTGTCTCTCTGTTTTGAAAGCTATTGGAATATTGAGTTTTTAAGGCAAGAAGGACACTATGGGCAGGATGGAAGTAAGGATGAACCTGGAAGACTTGCAGTTAGACTACTATTGGAAATTTTGGCTTCACACCAAGGATTTTGATGTAGGGCTGGCAGCATTAATTAACGAGAATACTGCGTGTTGTTAGGAAACAAAAGTGGAGTGTAAAATGAAGCTTCATATATTAGAATTCATAGCTGATTTTGTTAAAAATGCATGGAGTGGATAGTGGCTTTTGAATGGAAGGCAGCATGAATTGAAGGTTAAATGTAAAAGAATTTAGGCAGAACAGGTTTTTTTCAAACAAAGGTGATGAGACTCTAAAGTTTAAAGTCATGTCTCCAAAATATTAAATAGTTAAATTGTAGAAGTAGAAATGTGGAATTGGGACTTTTGCTCATGTACCAATAAACACCAACTTGAGCTATTTGAGTCCATTTCTGCTTTATAATTTTTCTGATGTCATTCTCATCAATTTTCTTTAATTTTCTGTCCAAACTCAACCTGCTGGCCATAAAGTTGTCTTTATGCCCATTGCGCTCTTGCATCTCTTTTTGAAAGACACAGCATCAATCATACGCCACACTATATCTATGAATAACACAATATCAAAATAGGACAAAGGGCTGTTTTTTGCACTACTTATAGCCTGCATGCAGTGAGGATAGCAATTTACTTTCCCATCTTCCAATTCAGTATGGCAGTTTATGTATAAATTTGTTTGAATGCATAATTTTCTTTTAATTAAATCATAACTGGGATGTGAACTTTGGTATTCATTGTCCTTGAGGTAATGAGTGTCAAGCTGTCACCTTGAACTGCTACAATACATGTGGTACAGTTGCATCAACAGCAGTGTTAGAGTTCCAGCATTTTGATATCACTAACATTTAAATCAGAGTAGTGTGACTTGGAAGGGATTTTGATAATGTTCCCGTGCACCTGCTGTGCTTGTTCTTCAAGCTGATAAATCTCAATATTGCAGATAATAATGGGGGGGACATGGTCATTTAAGTTGGTCGGGGTCATCAATCTGATTTTATTCTTAGGCTTTTTGAATGGTTGGTGTAGGGTTTGTGATAATATTTTGGAAGCTAGTTAAAATTCATCTATGTTGTTGACTTTGAATGCACATGACCATACTGGGTAAGGGAGGCAGATTTCCTTCCCTCAAAGACTTTGGTAAAATACATGAGTTTTTACAATATACTGGTAGTTTCATGGTTCTTGTTACTAAACGTTTTATTTCAGCTTTATTTTATTTCGTGAATTTAAGATCCTGTTGCCATGTTGGGCTGTGCACTCACTGTGCAGTTTCATTAGTCTGGGCCTTTGTATTGCATCGCCAATGCTAATGGTGAGGTTGAGGAAACATGTTTCTTTTTTTCCTTTTTACTTTGCAGGTAGTTCTAAACATCTAAAATTTGAAGAAGTAGTAAATCAGTCTAGTTCTACAAATTGTACGGTCTACTGTGGAGGTATTGCATCAGGCTTGACAGGTATGGTCAAATTCATGTTAATGTATAACGTATCAATGTTTATCAAAACAATATTTGGATATTGTAGGACTAACATTCTTATATTTTATAATTCTTAAACTCTTATAGAACAGCTTATGCGTCAGACTTTCTCACCATTTGGACAAATTATGGAAATCAGAGTTTTCCCAGAAAAGGGGTACTCATTTGTTAGGTAAGTCCAACTGTAACACTACTTGTTTAACATTAAATATTTCTACTTAGTGATCACCAATTCTTAAGATTTCAAGGTGGATCAGCAGCTTTGCTGGTTTTCATGAGCTGCAGTCCAGTGAATCTGTTCACTAAAAGTACTTAGTAAAAACATGAGTTAGTCTCCATCTACCCAGCACTGTATCCTGGTGTAATAATTGAATTCATGTTACTGCAGGTGTTTATTTTAAGATGGTTACTCTGAGATCAGTGAAATTATTATCACTGCCTTTATTTTGAAGAGCTCCATTTTGATATTTTACGTAACACTAAAAGATACTATGTCTCATCCCATTGGATAGTACGTTGGACCTCCTCTTCAATTAGAGTCATACAGATATACAGCATGGCAACAGACCCTTCGGTCCAACCCGTCCATGCTGACCAGATATCCCAACCCAATCTAGTCCCACCTGCCATCACCCAGCCCATATCCCTCCAAACCCTTCCTATTCATATTCCCATCCAAATGCCTCTTAAATGTTGCAATTGTACCAGCCTCCACCACTTCCTCTGGCAGTTCATTCCATGCACGTACCACCCTCTGTGTGAAAAGGCTGCCCTGTAGGTCTCTCATGTCTTCTCCCCCCCCCCCCCCCCCCCCCTGCCTAAACCTATGCCCTCTAGTTCTGGACTCCCCGACCCCAGGGAAAAGACTTTGTCTATTTACCCTATCCACACCCTTAATAATTTTGTAAACCTCTATAAGGTCACCCCACAGCCTCCAATGCTCCAGTGAAAACAGCCCCATCCTGTTCAGCCTCCCCTATAACTCAAATCCTCCAACCCTGGCAACATCCTTGTAAATCTTTTCTGAACCTCTTCAAGTTTGACAACATAATGATGGACATGGATAGGATAAGTAGACAAAGTCTTTTCCCTGGGGTCGGGGAGTCCAGAACTAGAGGGCATAGGTTTAGGGTGAGAGGGGAAAGATATAAAAGAGACCTCAGGGGCAACGTTTTCATGCAGAGGGTGGTATGGGTATGGAATGAGCTGCCAGAGGAAGTGGTGGAGGCTGGTACAATTGCAACATTTAAGAGGCATTTGGATGGGAATATGAATAGGAAGGGTTTGGAGGGATGTGGGCCGGGTGCTGGCAGGTGAGACTAGATTGAGTTGGGATATCTGGCCGGCATGGACGGGTTGGACCGAAGGGCCTGTTTCCATGCTGTGCCTCTCTCTGACTGTATGACAGTCAGTAGTAGGCACCAATAGTTGTGGCCATTAATCATCCTGGCGTCATCACAGGCACTGTCTGGATTTACAGGTGAACAACAATGAGTTACCTAATATTGGCATATTGTTACTCCACAAGCCAGTACTTTCTCAAAAGAAAGCCTTACAATATTTGTGGAGTACAATGCTGGTGTACATGTTTTTTTTGATGTTGAAGTGTGCAAAACATGGATCTTTAGGGTGATGACACATTTTGAATGAATGTTGATGAGCTACACAAGCTTGAGTTAGCTTACATTATGTTTGCAGGTTTGCCACTCACGATAGTGCTGCTCATGCTATAGTATCGGTGAATGGAACCACCATTGAGGGCCATATAGTTAAATGCTACTGGGGCAAAGAAACTACTGATTCTACCAACAAGTATCAGCAGGTGAGTTGGTTACTAAATAACTTGCGCTTACAACAGAATATCAGACCTTTGATTTCATTCCAGAGTATTATGAACAGCTAATTTGTAGTAATTTCATCACCTCTTCTTTTATTCAGATGGAATTTACTCAGCCCTGGGGTCAGTGGGGTCAGTGGTATGGCAATACTCAACAATATGGTCAGTATGTGGCCAATGGTTGGCAGGTGCCTCCTTATGGCATGTATGGTCAAGCATGGAATCAGCAAGGATTTGGAGTAGAGTAAGTAATTAACTGTATTAGTGAGTTTTGAGAAGATTTGTAGTTCAGGTTGAGGTTCTGGATGTAGGTTTGCTCACTGAGCTGGAAGGTTCATTTTCAGATGTTTTGTCATTATACTAAGTAACACCTTCAGTGAGCCTCCGGAAGAAGCGTTGCTGATGATTCCTGCTTTCTATTCATGTGGTCGGGTTCCTTTGGGTTGGTGATGTCATTTCCTGCTATTTTTCTCGGGTGGTAAATGGGATCCAAGTCAAATGTTTGTTGATAGAGTTCCAGTTGGGATGCCGTGCTTCTCGGAATTCTTGTGCGTGTCTCTGTTTTGGCTTTTCTTTGGATGGATGTCTTGTCCCAGTCGAAGTGGTGCCTGCCCTTATCCGTATGTAAGGATACTAGTGAGAGAGGGCCATGTCTTTATGTGGCTTGTTGATGTTCATGTATCCTGGTGGCTAGTTTTCTGCCTGTTTGTCCAAAGAAAACCTACATTGGACAAACAGGCAGAAAACTAGCCACCAGGATACATGAACATCAACAAGTCACAAAAAGACATGACCCATTCACTAGTATCCTTACATATGGATGAGGAAGGACTCCACTTGACTGGGACAACACATCCATCCTAGGACAAGCCAAACAGACATGCATGAGAATTCCTAAAAGCATAGAGTTCGGGTTGGGATGCCATCAACAAACACATTGACTTGGACCCCATTCACCACCCCTGAAGAGGGAAAAAAAACAAGAAATGACATCACCAACGCAAACATATAAATAGAAAGCAGAAATCATTAGCAGCGCTTTGTCCGGAGGCTCACTGAAGATGTTACCTAGTATGGTGATGAAATGTCTGAAAATGAACCTTCCAGCTCAGCGAGCAAAACTATATCCATTAACTGTATTAAACGATTAGAGCTTGCAACTGAGGTCAAACACTTGCAGACCCAATTTCCCCATGAAAAGTTGTTTTCCTGTAATTCAACCTGTGAACAAGAGCAGTTTTGTAATTGTGCCTTCTCCTCAAGACCCAATCTTGAGCTATTTTATCTGTAATATTTAATAATATTTTGTTATTATTGGGAAATTAAGCTATTGTAATTTAGTTCATGTCCAATTCATGTGCTGTAATCGTCAAGAAGTTTTATAATTAAATTTATTATGATTTTGTTTTCTTTGCAGTCAGCCTCAATCTGCACCTGCCTGGGTAGGTGGATTTAGTGCTCAGCCAGCACAGGGACAGGGTACAGCTGTGATACCTAACCAGGCTGGCTTTGGGATGGCAGGTTACCAGACGCAATGAACAGGGACTTGTTCTATTTACCTACAAATGTGGAGCCCAGAGTTTTCTATTGATGAAATATCAGAATATTCGCTGACACCATGAGTAAAATATAGACTATTTATTTTAAAGCTGAATATTTTAAAAATTCTATCACAGCTGAGCTCATGGTGAAGGATGTGAAATGTTTCCCAGTTCTGCTCTTTTTCTTTGTTTTGAGATGGGGAAGGTTTTGTTTGGGGGGTGGGGGGTATCATATAATCTGTTAACTTGTTTTCAAAGAGTGAAGTAATCGAGAATGATGAATTTATTTTGAAAATGAAGTGCTATTGTGTATGAATTCAAAAAAATAAATACAGTGTTAGTGGGAAAATGTCAACCAGACTTTTGACAATCTTTTCATTTAGTTGAGCATTCCACAACGTTAAATTCACCCTGTGTCATAAAGGGAGTTTTGAAGCCAGATTTAATGTTCAATACACATAAAATGATTGAATTTCATATTGCGATGGACCAACTGGCTGCTGTTTTCAGGGAAGTTCTAGTTTATGGCCATCCTGAAATGCCAGAGCACCACCATAGATTGAGATGAATCACATTTAACGTTGTACTTCAGCTTTCATCTTTTGTTACTACCCAACGGAAAGAACACCAAGTCCAACGATAGCAACAGTTTCTTTTTTTTTTAAAAAAGTGTTGCACTACACACACATTAGGAAACTGAGAAGGGAATATTGGCTCTACTTGGACTGCTGGAGTTCCTTGTACTGTTTTGGCTATATTAAAAATGTGCTCTACCTTCTTGCATACACATGGACATATGAATTATTGAGAAGATTACAAATGTAAATATCTATAGATAGCATTTAATACACCAGTATGATTATTAAAGCATGCTCTAGTGTAAAGTATCACAATTCCTACTTTGTGTCAGTAGTTAAGAATTTTTTAAAAACTGTTCAATTGTACAGTACTGAAGTAGTAGGGTACCCAGAATTTGCAATGTATGGCTGTGTTTCACAAGAGTATGTTAATATATCTTTCCTACTACATTTACGTTGTATGTAAAAAATCTACAAAGTAAATTTCAAACTGAAGCCTTAAATTTTATTTCTTCAGGCTGCTTTAGGCATAGCGTCACTTCCTCTACTTTTCTGCCTAATTCTGTTGTAGTTAATCAATATCATGCAGATTTATTAAACCATATAAAATTAAGGCAAGGTTGAGTAGTTACATAATTTCTTCAGGTCATCAGAAAATGGAGTGCTTTCAAGTCTAAAATTAAAATGTAAAAATACAACAATCATGTCAAACCAACTGTTTTAACTTTAACAGTAATATGTGCCATTTGTTAATTGCAGGTGCAGTGCAAAAATCTGTACCATTAATGAAACTTCATTTTAAAGATATTTTTGAGTGGTTTGCATGTTGGTGTGTTTCACATTTGTAAAACAATGCTTGCTCATTTGAGAGTGGAATGGGTGGATTATAAAGATTTTGAAAAGTAATTGACAATAGGTATGTCTGGATTATTTCTTCTGTATCTAAAATAAAAGTGATTTAAAAAAATAAACTTTTTCTTATGCTGTCCATTTATTTAGTCAAAACTACTTATGAAAACCAGCTTGTTTCGATGACAAAAATAGCATAGGAAGCTTGTGGGGATTTAAGTTGTTTCTGCTAATTATTTAAAGCCTTGGAAGAAACCTCAGTTTTTGTTTTAAAAATCAGACACCAAATTTGAGGTTTTGGAGATTTGTAGCTCAGGTTGTGGATCAGATTGACTGTTTGCTCACTGAGCTTGGTGGGTTCTCAGTTGTTTTGTCACCATGCTTGGTAACATGATCAGTGGGCCTCTGGTGTTCTGTCCTGCTTGCCAGTTATGTATCTTGGTTTATTGTGATAGATGATATTGTTTGTTTCTTTTTGAGAGATTGGTAAATGGGGTCCAAATCTGTTTGGTAATGGAGTTCTGGTTTGAATGCAGGCCTCTAGGAATTCCAGTGTTTCTTTGTTTGGCCTGTCGCAGGATGGATGGATGCATTGTCCCAATCGAACTTATGTCCGTCCTTAGTCTGTGTGTATGGATACTTGTAATGGTTGGTCAAGTGTTTTGGCTAGTTAGTGCCCCTGCATCCTGGTGGCTAGATTTCTGCCAGTTTGTCCACTGTGAAATATTTACCAACGTGTTTGTTGCAGTCCTTGTAGGATATTTTGTATATTATGTCTGTTTTACTGGCTATGGCTTTGGGGTCCTTTAAATTGATCAGTAGTTTTTGTGTGGTAGTAGGTTTGTGGGCTACATGATGCATAGGGGCCAGAGTAGTCTGGTGGTCATCTCTGAAATGTCTGCATGGTAGGGTGATTAGTCTCCAGGCGTGTTGTCTTTCTGTCTTGGTCTGTTGTGCAGGCATCGGTGGACTGTGCTTATCGGTCACTGTTCTGAATACGTTGAATCAATGTTTGTTCTTGGCTTCTCATAGTTCTGGGGTGTTGCAGTATGTTGTAGTCACAGGTAGGTAGATAGGATAGTGAAGAAGGCGTTTGGTATGCTTTCCTTTATTGATCAGAGTATTGAGTACAGGAGTTGGGAGGTCATGTTGCAGCTGTAGAGGGTATTAGTTCGGGTACTGTTGGAATTTTGCATGCAATTCTGGTCTCCTTCCTATCGGAAAGATGTTGTGAAACTTGAAAGGGTTCAGAAAAGATTTACAAGGATGTTGCCAGGGTTGGAGGATTTGAGCTATAGGGAGAGGTTGAATAGGCTGGGGCTGTTTTCCCTGGAGTGTCGGAGGCTGAGGGGTGCCCTTGATAGAGATTTACAAAATTTGAGGAGCATGGAGAGGCTAAATGGACAAAATTTTTTTCCCTGGGTGGGGAATCCAGAACTAGAGGGCATAGGTTTAGGGTGAGAGGGGAAAGATATAAAAGAGATCTGAGGGGCAACCTTTTCACGCAGAGGGTGGTACATATGTGGAAGGAGCTGCCAGAGGAAGTGGTGGAAGCGAGTACAATTGCAACATTTAAAAGGCATCTGGATGGGGTATGTAAATTGGTTTGGAGGGATATGGGCCAGGTGCTGGCAGGTGGGACTAGATTGGTTTGGGATATCTGGTTGGAATGGACAAGTTCAAACACGGTCTGTTTCTGTGCAGTACATCTCTATGAAGAGTGTCATATTACAATTCTGTGGATGTTGGGAAGGTTGCTTCTGTAGTTGAATATCTGGTCTGTGTATGTCGCTATCCTGTACATGCTGGTCTGCAGTTCTTCCTGACCCGCTGTAACTAGTATCCATACATAGATTAAGAGTGACAAAGGATTTGACTGGGACACGCCAAACAAAGACAAGCACATGAATTCCTAGAGACCTGGTGTTCAAACTGGAACTCCATTGACAAACACAGATTCAGACCCCATTTACCAACCTCAACCAGAAATGATATCACCCACCACAACAAACCATGACACCCAGCAAGCAGGACAGAACACAAACACTTCACTGGAGGATCTGTAATTACCTAGCATGGTGATGAAACATCTGATAAACCCACCAGCTCAGTGAGCAAAGAGACAATCTGAAACGCCAAATGTTTGAAGTTATGTTGGACATGAATATTCATGTTGGAGTATTCCTCTAGGGTTGCCACATAACTGCACAGGGGCAACCTTATACTATTATGAATTGTTGTTATTGATGGAGTTCCTGATTAGGTACACTTTTTAGTTTAGCCAGTATCTTGTGCACTGAAATTCCATTTTAACTTTGCTTGTAGAGTTAAAAAGTACTATTATGAAGTGGTATATTAATATGGACTCCAGAACTTATTCCAGGGTGTAGCAGTACTTAGTATTGCATTGTGCATTTCTGTATTGCCTAGATTTCATGCGGAAGGAAATGCTGTAGCTATTGTAAAATCAAGCATGCAAAGGTCATGGCAATGAATGTAGACACTTCAATCCCCTAAACCGGTTTCATCATTTGAGTTATATCATGGTTGATTTTGCACCTTTCGTGTTTTTAATTCACATCCTTTGATACCCAGACCTAATTGTTTTCATCTTAAATTTCACTTTATCTCAACCATAGCCTTGGGTGAGTAGGGAACAGGGGCAGGGCTAAAGTTCAGCTATTTATTATCCTTTATGGAAAAATGTACTTCAATATTTCACTAGTGCATAGCCTCCCTTTCCAATTTGAAGATTGCACCCCTTGTTCTGTGTTCTTCCATTTTGAGAAATAGTTCCTATTATTCCTGCCAAAGCCCTTATTTTAAACAAACTTTAAAATCAACCTAAAATCAAGAAAATACACGCCATGGCATGATTCATGCCTTTATGGCACTAGCTGCTGTTTGCTAGTTTGAATGTTTATAAGTGGAGAAATGTGTGGGTGCAATGGTGTTTGGGGGCATGTTGCATAGGGGTTACTTTTGCCTTGGTGTCTGACTGGGATGTTAGTCAGCTGGGGAGAGGGGGGAGTGAGTGGCATAGAGGCAGTGGGCACAGCAAGACCAGGGGGGATAAAGGCAGCGAGAGCATGCAGTGGGAAAGTGACCAGTAAAGACGATAGAACACTATGGGAAAGAAAGAACAGGGTTAAAGGTAAGACAGGTGTGAGAACACAGTGGGAAAGAGGAAGATCAGAGTGAGGATGAAGGTAGTGGGAAAGAGTGAGACTCACATTGTCAATAAAGGCTGCAGAGGGACATTGTGAGCACAGTGGGAGAGCAGTATTAAAGAATTAGACTAGCAGCAAGTGGCGGGACGGTGAGGAATCAGCATGTGCTATTACTGCTATCAGGTAACTAAGGTGTGACATCAAGGGAAATCGGTCCTTGGCCAAATGAAAACCAGTGAGGAGAGGAGATGAGATAGAGCCATTATAGACTGTGAGTGGAGGAAGGGATGCCCAAACTGACAGCAGTAATTCTGATATGTCAGGGGCTGATCGATTATGAAGCACCTGCTTCAGTACCAATTTATAACCAAGCAGGAATATGAACTAAGAGTCACGCGGCATGGAAACCAACCCTTCAGTCCAAACAGTCTATGCCAAACTAAACTACTCCCACCTGCCTGCTCCTGGCTTATATTCCTCCAAACCTTTCCTATTCCTGTATCTGTCCAAATATCTTTTAAATGTTGTAATTGTACCTGCATCCACCACTTTCTTCGGAAGTTTGTTCTACAAATGAACCACCATGTGTAAAAGAAGTTGTCCCGTGTCTTTATTTTTTTAAGGTGAAAGGAGAGATTTTAAAAATATACCCCCTTGTCTCAATTCTCCATCCGAGCAAAAAGGTGACTACCATTAACTCTATAAAATAATGAGAGGTATAGATAAAGTATTTTACATCAGATTGCCTCTCAACCTCTTAACGCTCCTGTGAAAAAAATCCCAGCCTATCCAGCCTTTCTTTATAATTTAAACCTTCCAAACTTGGCAACATCCTGATAAATCTCTTATGAACTGTCAGTCAATCTGAACGGTACTCAATGAGCAGCCACAAAGTCCAGAGTATTTGAACCACCCTTAAATGTGTCATAAACAGCACCAGTGAGAAAATTTTGAGTTTCTCAACTAAGAAATGTTAAGACAGGTTTGATGAGACAACCTGGAGATCCAGGAGCCACCAATTCTCAAGCCCAAGGTGCTCTTGAACTGGAAACACCACCAAAACCTAAAGGAAATAAAGTGGGTTGACTGACAAATGAAAGCTAAGGTTCAACAAAAACCTCAAAACTTTAGGAACATAGTTGATGGAAAGCCTACAGAAAATACGGCAATTTGCTGACATAGGGTGGCATGATGGCTTAGTGGTTAGCACTACTGCCTTGCAGTGCCAGGGACCCGGGTTCAATTCCAGCCTCAGGTGACTGAATGTCCGTGTGGGTTTCCTCCAGGTGCTCCAGTTTCCTCCCACAATCCAAAGATGTGCAGCTCAGGTGAATTGGCCATACTAAATTGCCCATAGTGATAGGTGCATTAGTGGGGAATGGGTCTGGGTGGGTTACTCTTCAGAGGGTCCGTGTAGACTTGTGGGGCTGAAGGGCCTGTTTCCGCTCTGTGGGGAATCTAAATCTAATGCTATGATGTGTGAATTTTTTGACATCAGGACTATTAGTGGCTCAAAGACCTACTCTACTGAGACACAGCAGCGCTCGAAGGAAGGAGCTCTTCAAGGACCCTGTCAACCAAGACTCCTATGTTAGTGTCCTTGACCACAGTGTGATATCCATCACTGTCCCAACACAACCCCATCCTAACATGAGATTGACAATGCCATTTAACAGCTGAGAACCAATGAGGGCACTAGCACAGACAGATTCCTTGATGGCATACTAGCATATGACAGAGAAACACTCTTGGCTCCTGTACATGACCTCATTTGGAAGGAGGAAAGCGTGCCATGATCTCCCAAGATATTGTAACTACCTTCAAAACAGTAAATTAGACTGATTGCATTCGCCATAGAGTGCTCTGTTGTCCATTGCAGTGAGGTTCATTGTAAACGTTTTCCTCTATCACCACCTCCCAATGGTTGACAAGCTCCTACCAGAGTTATTTGGATTCCATCCATCATGAGGTACAGTGGATGTATCGTAGTCTTCACAGCAGAACAAAATTTAAGTGCTGAACAGCAGCAACCTCTACACATAGCCACTTTTAATATCCAAAGGCCCTCAGCCAGAAGAAATAGGGAAAGTTATAATGAGGAACAAAGAGCTGGAAGATCAATTAAATACATGGTTCTACCATTTCAAAAAGAGATTGCAAATAATGTCCCAAAAATGTTTGGGTAAGACTTGGCCTAGTGAAAGGGAGGAACTAAAGGAAATTATCATTAGTAAGGAAATGGAATTGATGGGATGGAGCTCTGATTAAATCCAAGGACCCAAACACCTACATCCCAAGAGCACTTAAGGAAGTAGCCCTAGAAATAGTGGATGCAATTGTGGTCATCTTTCAGGATCCAGTATGGACTGGAACAGTTCCTATACATTGAAGGATAATTAATGGAACCCCAGTATTTAAAAAAGAAGATAGAGACAAAACTGAACTATAAAACAATTAGCTTGACATCAGTATTGGGGAAGATTTAATAGCAGGGCACTTGGGAAAACAGTGACACAATCAAAGTCAACATGGATTTATGAAAGGGAAGTTATCTTTGACAAATCTACTGGATGTTTTTGAAGCTCTAACTAGAAGAGTTGATAAGGAGAAGTTAGTGGATGTGATTTATTTGAACATCTAGAAGGCTTTTGATAGGCTTGCACAAGGCAAGCATGTACAACAAAGGTTCTGGATGTAGGTTTGCTCACTGAGCTGGAAGGTTCATTTTCAGATGGTTCGTCATCATACTAAGTAATATCTTCAGTGAGCCTCCGGACGAAGCACTGCTGATGATTCCTGCTTTCTATTCATGTGTTTGGGTTCCTTTGGGTTGGTGATGTCATTTCCTGTTATTTTTCTCAGGGGTAAATGGGGTCCAAGTGAAGTGTTTGTTGATAGAGTTCCAGTTGGGATGCCGTGCTTCTAGGAATTCTTGTGCGTGTCTCACTTTTGGCTTTTCTTTGGATGGATGTCTTGTCCCAGTCGAAGTGGTGCCTTCCCTTATCCGTATGTAAGGATACTAGTGAGAGAGAGCCATGTCTTTGTGTGGCTTGTTGATGTTCATGTATCCTGGTGGCTAGTTTTCTGCCTGTTTGTCCAAAGAAAAACTACATTGGACAAACAGGCAGAAAATTAGCCACCAGGATACATGAACATCAACAAGCCACAAAAAGACATGACCCACTCACTAGTATCCTTACACATGGATGAGGAAGGACTCCACTTGACTGGGACAACACATCCATCCTAGGACAGGTCAAGCAGAGACATGCATGACAATTTCTAGAAGCATGGCATTCCAACCAGAACTAACAAACACATTGAGTTAGACCCCATCTACCACACCTGAGAAAAAGAACCAGAAATGCATCACCACAGGAAATGACATCACCATCCCAAAGAAACCCAAACATATAAATAGAAAACAGGAATCATGTACATTGCTTTGCCTGGGACCCATTTAAAATGTTACCTAGTAGGGTGACGAAACATCTGGAAACGAACCTCCCAGCTCAGCGAGCAAACCTACATCCACAACCTCAACCTGAGCTACAAATCTTCTCAAAACTCGCTACAACAAAAGTGTATGATTACTGTCATGATTAGAGAACTAGTTTTCAGCCAGGAAACAGTAGGAAAAAAAGGGTCTTTTTCCAAGTGGTAGCCAGTGACTGGTAACAGGAGCAATCCATGCTTGGACCCCAGCTATTCACACTAGGTATTGATTTTGATATGGGAACTATTGTTTACATAATATCTCCAAGTCATTGTTATGTAGTAGTGCTTGCATGGGGGGAAGAGAAAAGCATATCTTCACTAAGAATGGAGAAAGTTGGATATTCTGGGACACTGAATTAACTTTTGCATTTTCCATAAGTTAATCAACAACGTTTAAGCATTTTGAAGCAAATACATTGCTTCCACTTATACAGCTATTGCAGACTGTTCACTTTGGGAGTCAGCACGTTTTGCTTCCACGACAACTGAGGTTTTTAATTGACATCAATTTTGCAGACACAAAACTTAGGACCATGAATTCTGAGGCAGCCTAGCAATTGCAGTATGTTGGACAAGATACAGAAATGATAGTGACAATGAAATTAATTATAACAATTCTGAAGTGTTGAACATAATTACAAACCAATATTGAAACTGCCAACCTGCATGTTTTATATGATCCATGAAAAGCTGCCAATGAAATTGGATGAAAGGGCAGTAATTCAATTTTAGTTTTTTTCTATTACACAAGATCTAAAACATGAAGCTGAATTTTAGTTTCCAATTTTTAATTCCTGATATACCTTTGGCAAATAGAAACTGGTGACTTGGAAGACGCAGCATCAGATTCAATGGAGTTTGAATGGGGACATGATATATGCAACTTAGGACTTAAACGCTGGTTTTATATCGCCATTAAAATTTGTAAAATCTGCAACTTGTAAGAACTGTCCTGTGTCAGGTCTTTAGTGACCTAGACAGTAGTATTTAGAGATCCTCAGAGGCTGCTGAAGATTCAGAAGACTTCATTAAATAAACATCTGTGGAATCAGTAAAGGCAGGAATGTTATACTTGACTCCAATGAAATACAATGAACAGTTTACAGCTTAGATTTTTACTTCCTTTTCCTTCTTTCCTTCCTCATGTAGGGAGAAAAAGGGATTGGTTGAGGGGACAGGCAGAGAGGTGAAGTGGAATAGTGTTGACATGGGGTTCAGCATTTCTGACTTTGGGCAATGAGTAAGGTGGAGCAGTTGTAATGGAGCTAAGTAAAACCTAGAAACTTTGCCAGCAAATCTTTGCACCACCATCCCACCACAAATGCCTCAAAATTACAGAATCTTGTAGGACTCACAGAGGACTCAGTACTTTATAACAAGTTTTGGAGTGGGAACCTTTAAAAGCTTTCTCCTTTGATCTAATGCTACATTTGATTTCTCTTGTTAGACGTGACTCTTTTGCTTTACCTGTTTGGTATTTCTGCTTTATGGGAATGTACAGACTGGTTGATTGATTGGTTGATCTTATTGTCATATTCACTGAGATGGTTAAAAGTGTTGTGTCCCGTGCTATACAGGCAGATCATACCCTATAAAGTGCATCAGGGTAGCAAACAGTTTGCAGAATAGTGTTACAGGAGCAGAGAAAGTGCACAGACAGAGAAATCAGGATTACCATTTGAAAGGTCTGTTCAAGGAAGCGGGGAAGAAGCTGTTCTTGAATTAATTCATCTTTGTATTCAAATTTTTATTTCTTCTGCCCAACAGAAGAGGATGGAAGAGAGTATAGCCAAGTTGGGAGGGGTTTTTGATTGTGTTGGCTGTTTTCCCGGGCAGTGGGAAGTATAGATGGAGTCAATAGATGGAAGGCTGCTTTGCGTGATGGACTGGGCTGTGTTCACAACTCTCTGCAGTTTCTTGTGGTCTTGGGAACAGCAGTTGCCACCAAGCCGTGATGCATCCAGATAGGATGCTTTCTATGGTGCCTGTGTGAAAATGAAGAGTCGTTGTGGACATGCTGAATTTCCTTAGCCTCCTGAGGAAGTAGAGACAACATTGTGCTTTCTTGACCATTGAGTCAACATCGGTGGACCAAGGTAGATTGCTGGTGATCGTCACTCCCAGGAACTTGATGGTCTCAACCATCTCCAGCTCAGCACCTTTGATGCAGACAAATGTGCCCTCCACTCCACTTCCAAAGGTCAATGACAAGCTCCTTCATTTTGCTGACATTGAGAGAGAGGTTGTCTTTACACCATTCTGCTAAGTACTCAATGTCTTTCATGTATTCTGTCTCATTATTTAATTTCTGATCTACAATAGTGGGGTCATCAGCAAACTTCAATGATAATCCAATCCTTCCATTCCCTAGACAGAAGTAAGAGCTGAAAATGTGTTGCTGGAAAAGCGCAGCAGGTCAGGCAGCATCCAAGGAGCAGGAGAATCGACGTTTCGGGCATGAGCCCTCCCTGAAGCTCTGATCTTCAGCATCTGCAGTCCTCACTTTCTCCTCCTAGACAGAAGTACTCATGCTGCCAGGATATCCTGGAATCCCTGACACCAGTGCCTTTTTTCAAAGGCCATTGTGTGCCTAGTCAAACATTGGCAGTCTGGAGCTGCCCTGCTTGTGATATTAGCCCCAAATAAGGGGAAATTGATTCCATGGATTACAGACAGGGTCTTGGAGATCCTGGTGGATGACATATAGTGGAGAAAGGTCTTCCCCTTCCCCCAAGAACCAGCAGAGGACACCACAACACCATACCCTGTCGGCTTTGTCAGCAATTGCCACCCAGGTGAGTCCAATATCAGTAATCTGGAAAAACAGCCAGCAGTTTAGGAAGGTCAATGATCTTTTGTGTTCCGACAATGTAAATGCCACCATTCCAGGGATTGGTGGGGTGGAAGGTGAAAACTGGGGAGGGGTTCTATCCTCATTGCATCCTTCTTTCTCTTAGTCCAGGAGAAAACACTCTACGATAGGGCAGAAAGAGTTAAGAAGGGCAGTGGTGAAGTTCTCAACATTCATGTCCTCACCCCAACAAGGAGAGGATCCTTACCATTACTGTGCCAAAGTTCCTGGACTCATTGGAGGCAACTCTTAACCTCCTATACCAGGACCACCTGCTTGAACAGTGTTTCCTTCCATTTGACTGAGGACTAACACCACAGACTTTGAGATATGGCCATTTGCTTGAAGCACATACGATACTTCAAGCAAAGTTTTAAGAATCTCGCTTCAGAAAGAATTTTTCATTATGTTTGAATAAAATGTGTTTACTGTGTGAGCTGCTGACCCACTGTGCAGTGCGAGATTGGTTTAGCACGATGTAATATAGAAAAATGTCCATCCCCTTGACCGATCACTGACAAGCTGTCTGGCTTTGCGTCTGAACTAAAGAGCAAGGCAAGAGAGAAGTATTGTGAGCCTGTTACTTATGACTGAAGGGGTGTTCCATAAAACACCAAGGCAAAGCAAAACAAAGATGCTGCAAGCATCCAATTAAGCTCAAAATGAGTGAGCTCATTTCCTATCTGGAGGCTAGTTCCTATCTAATAGTAGATAGAATGAGAAACTGCATACTAATGAGGCAAGATGAAGTAATACTGAGTGTGCTAAGGAGTGATAACCCCCAGTAATAGGCCTCTCACTACTCACGAGTGAGAATCTCAACTTTACATCTGGGACCTGGTTGCAAAATGTGACTTTTCAGTCTTGACATTTTATCGGACCTCACTGGATATCTCAGCCCTCACCACAGCCCACATCATTTAGGGGCTGGGAAGATTCAAGCCTATTTTGCTTTTGAAAGCTTAGTGATTGCCTATCTACTGTCAAAATTTTGAATGCATTTTTCCAATTCACCACAGCCAACTTCTTTCTCATGCCTTCAAAATTGTCTTTGCTTAAGTTTTAAGAATCTTGTTTCAGAGAGTATTTTTCATTAAGTTTGAATGAAATGTAGTTCAATAATACTGTATTCACTGTTCCCTAAGGGTCTTTTACATTTTTTATTGTATAGTATGAGATCTAAACTAGCCCATACCTGAGTTGGTTTCTCCATATTTTGCTTGTGAACATGCCAAGAATCTTTGGAATGGTGCTTATTAGATTTTATTCCGTCTATATACATATTGAAGTCACGCACAAGTATTACTGCAAATATCACTTCTATTTTCCTGTTTTACACCGTACTCAGGTTAGGTACCTCCAGCTCGGCGTCCAATATGGGCAGTGTGTAATGTATGGGAGCTCATCTCTTGTGCCAGGAGCACCTCAGTAGAATTTCACTCTCCTCTTCCAGTGGCAAATGCATTGAGGCAGCTACATCCACTTGGTCCATCTCAGATTCGGAGAATGCGTCAATGCTTGATGGAGGAGATGAACCCATGGGTTCTGGCAGCCTTTCCGACTGTTCCGAGGGGCTGGTCATATTTTACTATCCCTGTACTTGTATGTGGGCTGGTCCTATAATCAAATAAGATCCATAACAGCTTGGTATCTAGCGAGTCTGCAGACTATTCCTTCAAGCCAGCCTTCAAAGTTCAGATTGCTCTTTCTGCCAAACCATTGGATGATGGGTTCTGTGGTGCTGTCCTGAGTTGTAGAATCCCATTCACATTTTAGAAACACTCAAATTCCCTGCTGGTAAACAATGGCTTGTTACCTGTGACTAACAATCCTGGGACTCTGTGTTGAAAAAGATGCAATCAGTCTTTCTATCGTTGTCCCTGAGTTTGACGAATGGACTTGTGGAACATTCCCTACTCCAAATAATACGACCAATCCTTACTTCTCTATCTTGGCATATTTACACTCTGCATTGGCCAAAGTCCTAGATGCACATGCTATTGGGTATTCCTCGCAATTGGGCCATCTATGAGCTAATACAACCCTGAATCCATATGTGGGGGGCATCACATATCAAAACCAGGTCTTTCTTGGATCACACCTTAGTGGATGATGGCTGTTTCTTCACTTCCCTGAATGCTATGGCTTGGCTATGAGACCATTTCAAGGCTGACACATTTTTGGAAATCGATGCAAAAGTGCCGGGATGGAGGCCAAGTTTTACCAGTTCAGGAGGTAACCGAAGCTCCAATACAAAAGTGGGAGCCAGGCCACCTTTGATCACCTCCACTTTATCTTCCAATTGGTGTAATCCAGTATTGTTGACTCCGCAGCCCAATAGGTCACTTGGGGTACCTGGAGCACACATGTTTCCCTTCTTAGGCAAATGTCCACCATGGAAAAATGCCTTAGGCCTATATCCAAGTTCTCTAAATGTTCCTTATTAGTTTTACTTGTTATTAGCACATCATCTAACTCATAGAGTCATAGAGGTGTACAGCATGGAAACAGACCCTTCGGTCCAACCTGTCCATGTCTACCAGATATCCCAACCCAATCTAGTCCCACCTGCCAGCACTTGGCCCATATCCCTCCAAACCCTTCCTATTCATATACCCATCCAAATGCCTCTTAAATATTGCAGTTGTACCAGCCTCCACCACATCCTCCAGCAACTCATTCCATACACGTACCACCCTCTGCGTGAAAAAGTTGCCCCTTAGGTCTCTTTTATATGTTTTCCCTCTCACCCTAAACCTATGCCCTCTAGTTCTGGACTCCCCAATCCTAGGGAAAAGACTTTGCCTATTTATCCTATCCATGCCCCTCATAATTTTGTAACCCTCTATAATGTCACCTCTCAGCCTCCGTCACTCCAGGGAAAACAGCCCCAGCCTGTTTAGCCTCTCCCTGTAGCTCAAATCCTCCAACCCTGTCAACATCCTTGTAAATCTTTTCTGAACCCTTTCAAGTGTCACAACATCTTTCCGATAGGAAGGAGACCAGAATTGCACGTGATATTCCAACAGTGACCTAACCAATGTCCTGTACAGCCACAACATAAGTGAAATGGAGACCATGCAAAATGTTCTCCATCATCCGCTGAAAAATTGCACAGGCTGACTATATCCCAGACAGCAGTCTCCTACATTGGTACAAGCCCTTTCAAGTATTAATTGTGGCTTGTTTCTATGAATCCTCATCTAGAAGCAACTGTAAGTAAGCTTGGCTCATGACCAGCTTCACGAAGGACAGCCCATCTGCCAGTTTTGTATATAAATCTTCTAAGTGAGTGATTGGGTATTCATGTAGTTGCAAAAAACAGTTCATCATTTGTTTAACATCCTCACAAAGGCAAATTGACCTGTCGAGCTTCAAAATGCATAAGGCCTGAGCTGTCCATTCTGCAAATTGGACAGGCTTGATGAATCCTTTGTTTTCCTTCTGATTTCTGACTCTACTTTTGACCATAAGGCAAATGTCACTGGGTGGGCCTTGCAGAATCAGGGAATTGCTTTCTGGTCAACATGCAAGGTGGACTTGGCTCCTCCAATAGTCCTGGACGTTCCAAGAAGACTTCAAGCTTTTTAATTAGGATTTCACTCGGACAGCCATTTTCTGATTAGAAGTTGTTGAGCCAATCTAGGTGAATCTCTGACAACTAATTTCACTCCATCAAGCTTGGGCCCAAGCCTTTTACTACAATCATTGGTAACTGAACCAGCTGCTTCTCATAAGAGACCAGAACTGAAGTTGTGCCCTTAATCTGTCAAGATTCACCAATATAGGTTCTCAGCCTATCTGAGGCCTTGCGCAAACTTAAGGCCTGGAATCCAGAGTGATATTTGTTAAAAACTGGTTCTGCGATCATTGATATGTCCAGGCCTGTGTCAACCTCCATTAGAACTAGATGACCATTTAAGCAGATCCTTATTTTGATTGGTTATGATTTGGATGTGGTGAAGCAATATTCAACTGTGGGTAGAAATTCCAGGGCATGAACTCTCCTGGATACCAAGGTATGAGTTCTCTTATTTAATTTAGGTCTAGTGGGTCTCTTCAACTGTATGAGTCCACATACCTGCAGTAACTAACTACAATGGATTGCCAGCCTGGCTCCTGAAGAGATTTTTAACTGTTTGGCCACGGATTAGCTTTGTTTTGGAAGTTTGCTGTTGGGCAACCTAGAGTCCCTCCGTTCAGGATAAGCACTGATTGAGGCTATGCAATTGCCTTCACTCAAGTGGTGTCCCCCAAACTCAGTCAGATTTATGAGGGTGTCCACTTTCATCAGAATAACCTGCAACTCATGTGTTCCACTTGCCACAATTTCTAATTAAGCCAGTTGTAGAGCCTGTTTGAAGTCTAGTCAGGTTTCAGCTAGTATGGTTACATAATTAATCTCACATACCAAACGGTCTCTCAGCATTTCATTAAACCAAACTAACAAGCTTCAGTCACTTTAACTTAGTCAAAAATCCAGATATGAATTCCCCTGGTTCTTGAATTGCTGACTAAAACCGATATCGTCTCAGAATTAGAGGAGGCTTAAAGTCATAATATTCCTTAACTATGTTTGTTAATTCTCGAAAAGCTTTAGTATCTGGTGTCTCAGGGGAAGTTAAGCTCCTCATTACAGAAAACACTGTGGCTGCACAGGCTGTTAGGAGAATTACTCATTGCTTTTCATCTGCCACAACGTCAATTGCCCAGAAAAGAAATGCATTATTTCCACATACTGGGCCCAATCCTTGAAGGCAGGATTAAACGAGAAAAGTTTCACGAGCAAAGGCATGATGTAGGAAATGCTTACCCCAATTCAAAGATGTGTTGTGAGTGAGTTTCTTCAGGATTGTGCTTTACTTTCATTGCCAGTGAAGTATCTACACAGAGGCTGGCATCCCATCACCAAGTCACCCTTTATTTACGCATGAACAGTCCTTTAGTACTGCCTCTTCAGAGTTGGCTGTCAGGTTGTCAGCATCTCTGACACTCTTCATTTTACCTGTTAGCCAGGGCTCCCTGTTTGGACCAGGTGAACAGCCCCAAACAGGGAACTCATATTCTATGCAGTCCAGCTTGCTGACCTCATTACAATAACCACATCCAGTTCCCAATCTTGGTCACCTAGCAACTGCATTTCTTTAATGGTAATTAAAACACACCCTTTTACTTCTACCAGTATCATCAATTAACTTACCTTGTTGCAAATGCTGCAAATATTCAGATAGTGTAATTTTTATTCAGTCTTTTTAACATTATTTAATTTGATGTGTTTTGTCCTCACACTATTTTCTGCTACTTTCCACTTTCATTTACAGCCTCTCTTCTGCCATCATCAGCTGTTTTTTTTGTTTTATCTGAATTCCAGCTCGGGTTCCCAAATCCTCACACGCTAGTTTTACGTCTCCTCAAGAACACCATCCATGAGGATAACAGCCTTGGGTCTATAAAGGTGAAACCTATTATTCTTGTACTCACCCCTTCTGCTCCAGAAACAGTCCTAATGCCTCAGAAAGTTTCCTGCAAACCTTTTCCAGCCACATGTTCATTTACTCTTTTACTATTTCAGTAGCATGTGCTAAGATTACTATCTTTAAGATCGTGCTTTTCAATCTCTTTCCAAGGTCTCTCAACTCTATTTTCAGAATCTCATCCCTCATTCTACCAATGTTGTTGGTGCTAATGTGGACCACAATCTCTGCCTCTTCACTGTCCCTCAATCCTGGCATCACATCTGTGACCATCTGTTCTCCTAACCATCAAATTGCTTACAACTTTTGCCCATCGAGTCTTCTTTTGCCTCACCTGTGTTGCTGAGTCACTTGTGGGGTCTGATTCATGCTAAACTAAAATCACAAAAAGTGGAAAAAATCTTGTTGCTAATTTTTTCAGTTGGAGTTCATTCAGTGAATTTCATTACTTTGGTTTACTGTCTCCCTGGGGATCATAACAGAATATGTTTGTCATAGCAAAAGTCTAAACACCTGTTATAACCATTGTAAGTTCTTCACAAATGAGAGAAACACAAGTCATTGGTAGCATCCTGTGGGATTAATAAATGAAGATGTTTTCCTCAGATAACGTTTTCTAGTCAGCTTGACTTTTAGCTAAAAGCTAACTGGCTTGGGGTAAGTTTGGTGAAGTGCACAGCTGCAAGTCCGAGTTAAGTTGTGAAAAAGACCAAATTAAACACCGAAACCAGGAGCAGGAGACACATATGATGCTAACATTTCTAAAGAAATCTTAACTTAAAATAAGGTAGGGCAGGTGATTGAGGTGTCAGTGGGAAAGTACTTTGGGGCCAGCGACCATAATTCTGTTAGTTTTAAAATAGTGTTGGAAAAGAGTAGACCAGATCTAAAAGTTGAAGTTCTAAATTGGAGGGAGGCTAATTTTGGCAGTATTGGGCAAGAACTTTCAAAAGCTGATTGGGGGCAGATGTTTGCAGGTAAATGGATGGCTGGACAATGGAAGCCTTCAGAAATGAGATAGCAAGAGTCCAAAGAGATTATATTCCTGTTAGGGTGAAAGGAAAGGCTGGTAGGTATAAGGAATGCTGGATGGCTAAAGAAATTCAGGGTTTGGTTAAGAAAAAGAAGGAAGCATATGTCAGGTATAGACAAAGTAGATTGAGCGAATCCTTCAGAGTATAAAGGCACTAAGAGTATACTTAAGAGAGAAATCAGGAGGCCAAAAAAGGGACATGAGATAGTTTTGGCAAATAGAGTTAATGAGAATCCAAAGAGTTTTTACAAATATGTTAAGGATAAAAGGGTAACTAGGGAGAGAATAGGGCCCCTCAAAGACCAGCAAGGTGGCTTTTGTGTGGAACCACAGGAGATGGGGGAGATATTAAATGAATATTTTGCATCAGTGTTTACTATGGAAAAAGACATGGAAGATATAGTATGTAGGGAAATAGATGGTGACATCTTGAAAAATGTCCATATTACAAAGGAGCAAGTGCTGGATGTCTTGAAACACACAAAAGTGGATAAATCCCCAGGACCTGATCAGGTGTACCCTAGAAATCTGAGGGAAGCTCGGGAAGTGATTGCTGGGCCCCTTGCTGAGATATTTGTATCATTGGTAGAAACAGGTAAGGTGCTGGTTGGCTAACGTGGTGCCACTGTTTAAGGGTAGTAAGGACAAGCCAGAGAACTATAAACCAGTGAGCCTGATGTCGGTGGTGGGCAAGTTGTTGGAGGGAATCCTGAGGGACAGGATGTACATGTATTTCGAAAGACAAGGACTGATTAGGGATAGTCAACATGGATTTGTGCGTGGGAAATCATGTCTCACAAACTTGATTGAGTTTTTTTAGGAAGTAACAAAGAGGATTGATGAGGGCAGAGGGTTGGACGTGATCTATATGGACTTCAGTAAGGCGTTCGACAAGGTTCCCCATGGGAGACTGATAAGCAAGGTTAAATCTCATGGAATACAGGGAGAACTAGACATTTGGATACATAACTGGCTCAAAGGTAGAAAACAGGGAGTGGTGATAAAGGGTTGTTTTTCAGACTGGAGGCCTGTGACCAGTGGAATACCACAAGGGTTGGTGCTGGGTCCACTACTTTTCATCATTTATATGAATGATTTGGATGTGAGCGTAAAAGGTATGATTAGTAAGTTTGCAGATGATACCAAAATTGGAGGTGTAGTGGACAGCGAAGACGGTTACCTCAGATTACAACAGGACCTTGATCAGATATCCAATGGGCTGAGAAATTGCAGATGGAGTTTAATTTAGATAAATGTGAGGTACTGCATTTTGGGAAAGCAAATCTTAGCAGGACTTATACACTTAATGGTAAGGTCCAAGGGAGTGTTGCTGAACAAAGAGACCTTTGAATGCAGGTTCATGTCTCCTTGAAAGTGGAGTCGCAGGTAGATTCTGGTCTCCTTCCTATCGGAAAGATGTTGTGAAACTTGAAAGGGTTCAGAAAAGATTTACAAGGATGTTGCCAGGGTTGGAAGATTTGAGCTATAGGGAGAGGCTGAACAGGCTGGGGCTGTTTTCCCTGGAGTGTCAGAGGCTGAGGGGTGACCTTATAGAGGTTTATAAAATCATGAGGGGCATGGATAGAATAAATGGACAAAGTCTTTACCCTTGGGTGTGGGAGTCTAGAACTAGAGGCCATAGGTTTAGGATGAGAGGGGAAAGATATAAAAGAGACCTCAGGGGCAACCTCTTCATGCAGAGAGTGATATGTGTATGGAATGAGGCTAGTACAATTGCAACATTTAAAAGGTATCTGGACGGGTATGTGGATGGGAAGAGTTTGAAAGGATAAGGGCCGGATGCTGGCAGGTGGGACTAGATTGGGTTGGGATACCTAGTCAGCATGGACAAGTTGGACCAAAAGACTTGTTTCCGTGCTGTACATTTCTATGACTCTAATGATTTACAACTCTGCACTAGTCGAACGTATTTCTGGAAAAGGAACTTAACTAAATGAACTAAAGTATAACAAAACAATGTGGCAGTCCCATGCATCAGTTCAAGAGGAAAAAGCAATGTAGCAGACTGGAACATTGGAATGAATAAAACTTAACTAAAATTATGTCATCATACTCTCGATAAAGGCAAAAGTTACCTGCAGGAGTGAGGAAGAATGTCTCTCTCTGCCTCTCTCCAATCTAACTACAGTATTCAGTTTTGAATTTGTCAGTCTGTATCTGAAAATTTCCAAGCAGACAGTGGTGTATCCAGAAGGAAAGGGGATATGCCAGCCACATGTTCTAAACATCATTTCAGTTGAGAACCAAAAGCCTGTTAATTTCAGCTAGAGCAGCATACAAACTACAAGCTGACTCTTCTAATTTTCATGATTTAATATTTGGCAAAATTTATCTACTACCATGTCTAATATGAAATTGTGTGTGGATTTCAAAATACATTGCATTTTGAGGCTTATATTAATTGTTTAATGTTTTTACTAGGCTAGTGTCAGAACAATAAAATTAACCTCTCTCATTGTTAGAAACACAAGGTGCATTGGCTAGCCAATCTTTTAATATTTATCAAGGATAATCTGCTCTGTGAGGTATTTCTCTATATGACTGCCCTGCTCTTTAAGTAATATGATTTTGAAACAATGATCCTAACAGGCAGATGTAACTTGTGGTTTAATGTCTGATCTGAAAGATGGCAGTTCAGACAATGAATTACTGATGTGTCATTCTAGACTCAAGTCTGGCTCATGCTTTTGTTGTTTAATATTCCGTCTTAAAATTTTAGTCATTTTTCTTATTTCACTGAACTCTTTACTGATTGTTTTTGGCTTTTAACTCTTTGTTGACTGCAGCAGTAATTCTGCATTAAGAGCAAACACAAATAAAGAAAGATATTTTCATTTTATGTACTATAAATAAATAAAGTAATCTACCCTCTTATATTGTGGTTCAGTATGATTGTTAAAATCTGCAATATGTTAAATCATTCAGGAAAATATGTCATTGCTTCTGTCTTCCACTGAAGTTCATGAGCATTTAATAGAATTCATGCAAAGAGCAGATTAGCTAACTGCCAGTAATTGCTGTTCCACCAGAGATACTGTTCAGCATCAACAATGCCTTGCAAAATCAATAATGAATTCAATATTTGAGCTTGATTTTACACTGTAATGCTAAAAGTCAGTAAGTACTGGAGAAGCTCAGCAGGTTTAGCAGCAGTTGTGAAGACAGAATCGGAATTAATGTGTTAACTCCACCATTGCTCCTCCTTCTGAGGAAGGATCTTTGAACATAAGTATTATCTCCACTTCTTTTTTCACAGATGCTACCCTAATATTTCCTGGATGATTGCCAGCAATTGCAGTATTCTATGTTTATCTTATTATAGATAAGAGAAAACTGCAAAATTTTGAAATTCCAGGTGTTCTTGACCTTGTTGTGATCTGAAGCAAATTGTGATAAACAACTTAATTTGTTACTGTAATAATGCAAACTACAATAGTAAAATAATAAACATTTTTACTGTGTACATTTTTCTTTTAAAAAAAATTTCATTTGGAGGCATGTGATGCATTCTACCAATTGAGGTACTTGAGTATGAGTTTGTTGTTGTGACCACAATTCTATACTGAGACATTGGACAGGAAAAGTACATTTGGGATTCTTGGAGGCTTGAAATCTGCTCAGAGGAGTTGCTGGCAAGACTGAACCTGAGCATATAGTTAGTGTTAAAAATCCCCAAACATAATAGTAGGTACAGTAGATCATTCAAAGAATCAATGCTGGACTTGAAGATAAGATTATCAATTTTACACTGAAGACAGAAAATGATAGTGTTATGGAGCAGACAAGATGTGTTAAGAAGATAGTCTAGACCCTAACTTTTTCTTATTTTAAACGTAAGTGTACAGTGCTGCATTCCAGATGCAATCTGGTTGGTCAAAGTATCAGGTTTGCAGTAAGTAAAACACACTTTATTCATACACTTTAGTTAAAACACAACAAAAAAAATGGCTTATCTGTAACTGTCTCAAAATACTTACCAAAATAATAGATACATTTATTAGATACAATCATTAATAAATACAACTATTAATAATTAACTTTCCAATATAATAGCATCCCATAAAAATGCCCTTCTCAAAAGGCAAATTCAGAAGACAGGTCGTCTCACATGCAACTCCAGCAGCCCAAGAGGAAAAGCATCAAGAGAAAACTCTCAGAGAGTGTATCAGGGAGAGGTGTACTGCAGCAACACACCCAGCAACAACTGCTACTGAAAACTAAGAAACTAAAAATCCTGGTTCTGTGGGAGCTTGACCACACCCATTCAGGCTGCTCCTATCATTTCAAAACAAAAACCCCAAGGCCACAAGCTTTTGACAGTTTTCAATAGACATCTCAGCATCTCTGTCTTAAAACCTCTCTTAAAAAACCTCTTAAAGCCATAGTATTGTCACAACAAATCAAACAGAAATTGACACTGTGTATCACCCAGGCAACTCAAAAGTTTATTAAGCTCAAGTAGCTGCTGGAAACCGAATGAACTCCACAGAGGCCAGAATCCTGACACCAAGTCACCCTTTATTTATATATGGAGAGCTTGACACTAATCCAGCTCCCTCAAAGCCATCTCCCAGAGTGAACAGAACTTTTACATTCCTGTTTATATCTGTCAGCCGGGGGTCCTGACAGGGGCTAATCAGAGAACTCATATTCTTTGAGGAACACCTGGCTGAGCTCATTACAATCACTACATCTTTTTGTAGTTCCTCCAGGGGCATTTTAGCACCAGGTCAGCAGCTCTGCCTCTGATACAGGTGGTTTGGAATGCACAGTAGCTTGCCTCTTGCACCTGGAGCATCACAGAAGAAATTTTAGATTATATCTATATATATGTATACAGTGTGGAAACAGGCCCTTCAGCCCAACAAGTTCACACTGACCCTGCAATGAGTAACCCACCCAGACCCATTTCCCTCTGACTCATGCACCCAACACTATGGGCAATTTAGCATGGCCAATTCACCTGGCCTGCACATCTTTGTGACTGTGGGAGGAAACCGGAGCACCTGGAGGAAACCCACACAGACACAGGGAGAATGTGCAAACTCCACACAAACAGTCACCCAAGGATGGTGCTGTGAGGCAGCAGTGCTAACTACTGAGCCATCATACCGTCCTCTTCATTCTTCCCTTCAGGCGGCAAAGGCATCGACACAGCGACATCTACTGGATCCATCTCAGATTGTGAGATATCTTCAACTCTTGATGGAGAGGGAGAACCCATGGGTTCCACACAGTTGGAAAGGCAGTAGAGGAGCCAGGCACGTTTTGTTCCCACAATGTTTGCGAGTTTACAGTTTTCATTCGGTCCACGTGCTTGTTCAGCTACCTGAACTTTATTTGTCAGTGAACCTGACCTCATGTCAACCATGCCTCTTACCCATGCAGGGCCATTCCCGTAGTTCCTACGCCAAACTTCATTCTCTGAAGTAAACTGTCTCTTTCACTTCGCAGAGTCTTGTTCCCAGCATCGGCATTACTGGGAACCTCCCTACCAGATTCAGGAAGATCAAATTTAACCTAGTGCAGAGTCTTCTTTCCATTATCAACTCTGCTGGAGCTATCCCTGTATTGCATAAGGAGTGGTCCTATAACCAAAAGAATTGGAGGCACGGTGGCTCAGTGGTTAGCACTGCTGCCTCACAGCGCTAGGGACCCTAGTTCAATTCCAGTCTTGGGCAACTGTCTGTGTGGAGTTTGCACATTCTCCCTGTGTCTGCGTGAGTTTCCTCCACTGTCTGAAGATGTGCAGGTTAGGTGAATTGGCCATTCTAAATTGCCTGTAGTGTTAGGTGGATTAGTCAGGGGTAAATGTAGGGGAATGGGTCTGGGTGGGTTGTTCTTTGGAGGGTCGGTGTGGACTTGTTGGGCTAAAGGGCCTGTTTTCACGCTGTAGGGAATCTAATCTAATCAAATAGAAACTGAGACAGTTTGGTACCTAGTGAAGCCATAGGCTTTTTCTTTAAGGCTGCCTTTAAAGATTGGATTGCTTTTAATTGGATGATAGATGAGGGAGACAATGGCCTAGTGGTGTTATTGCTAGGCTGTTAATCCAGAGACCTGGATAATTAGAATTAGAATTACAATCTCTGTAGTGTGGAAACAGGCTCTTCGGCCTATCAAGTCCACACTGATCCTCCAAAGAGTAACACACCCAGGTCCATTCCCCTACTCTATATTTACCCCTGACTAAACCACCTTAGCCTCCACATCCCTGAACACTATGGGCAATTTAGCATGGTCAATTCACCTGACTGTGGGAGGAAACTGGAGCACCTGGAGGAAACCCACGCAGACATGGGGAGAACTTGCAAACTCCACACAGACAGTCGCTCAAGGGTGGAATTGAACCCGGGGCCCTGATGCTATGACACAGCGGTGCTAACCACTGAGCCGCCGCGCTGTAATACTCTGGGGACCTGGGTTTGAATCATGCCACAGCTGATGGTGTAATTTGAACTCAGTAAAATCTGGAAGTAAGAATCTAGTGATGATTATGAATCCGTTGTTGATTGTTAGAAAAACTCATCTGTTCACTAATATCCTTTCGGTAAGGAATCTGCCTTCCATACCTGGTCTGGTCTACATGTGACTCCAGACCCAAAGCAATGTGGTTGACTCTTCACTGCCCTCTGACCAATTAGAGATGGGCAATAAATGCTGGTTTAGCTAGTGACACCCTCATCCTGTGAATGAATTTTAAAAATGGTATGGGGCTGTCCTTACATGCCAAAGGCTATCAGCGGCTTGAGGAAATACTCAGATTCCCTGCTGGTATATGATGGCTCACTATCTGTGACCAACACTAGTGGGTGTCCACATATCGCAAAGGATACGCACAGTTTTTCTGTTGTTGTCCCCATGTTTGACAAATGAACTCTATGCACGTCTGGTCTTTTGCCTGAAACGTCAATTTTCCTGATTCTTGGATGCTGCCTGACCTGCTGTGCATTTCCAGCACCACACTTTTGACTCTATGCATATCCAGCCATTTTGAATGGGCATCCACAAGAGCATTGAGCCCTTGAAAGGACCTGCATAGTCAATGTGTAAGTGAGTTCAGGGTTTACCCAGCCATTGCCTCGAAAGCGAGGGAGCTCCTGGTAGTAATTTCTGTCCTTGTTGGCACTGGTCTACCAACGCAGCCATGTCTGCATCCACTCCTGGCCACCAGACATAATGTCTTGTTAACATTTTCATTTCGGAAACCCGTGGATGACCCTGGAGGAGTTCAACCAGTATCTGGTGGCGAATTTTGCTCAGGGCAATCACTTCTGTTCCCAGTGATAATATAACGTCCTCTAATGTGATTTGGTCTCTTCGGGAGCAAAAAGGTTGTACTTCTGGTTGCAACAGCCCTTTGGTTTCCCTCATCACCACCAGTTGTTTCAGTTTTTCCAGGACCAGCTCTTCCTGCATCCAAAGTCTGATATTGTCAGCTGAGACTGGGAGTGCGTCCAAAAAACTTAAAACCATTACAGACTCTTTCAGTGGCAGTATCGCTGGTGGTATATCTGCATTCACGTTTGCCACTTGGCGTGCTGGACAGTGTTCCAACTTGTAATTATATTCACTTTGTATTAGAGCTCACTGCCAAATTTGGCCTGACGTTATGGACTGCACTGCCTTGTCCCTTTTAAGTAGACCTAGCAGCAATTTGTGGTCTGTTATTACAAAGTTACATCCGTAAAAGTACTGGTGGAACTTCCTGACTCCAGATATGACTAACAAATGTTCCTACTCGATCTGGACACATGTACATATTGCATTAGCCAAAGTCTTGGATGGATGCACTAATGGGCATTCCTCTCCACGGGCCACCTATAAGCCAATACTACCTCAATGTTGTACAGGAGGCATCGCATGTCAATAGTTTGCCAACACCTGGGAGGATGATAGCTGTTTTTTCACTTCCCTGAAGGCTATGGCTTGGCTATGCAACCATTTCCATGGCTGACCCTTTTTTAGATGTTGATACAAAGATGCCAGGAAGAAGTCCAGTTTATATATGAACTTTTCATAATAGTTCACCAGCCTAAGGAAAGATCTAAGCTCCAGTACTGGCATGAGAGCCGAAGCACCTCTGATCGCCCTCACTTTATCTTCCACTGAATATAAACTTGTCTTGTTCACTCAGTAGCACAAGTAGGTCATATATTGGTAAAAAATTGGATCTTAATTGGAGCATATTTCTGGGAATCCTCATCTAACTATACTTGCAAGTACCCATGGCCCATGTCCAGTTTTGTGAAGGACAGCCCACCTGCTAGCTATGTGTATAAATCCTCTATGCAAGGGATTAGGTATTTATCCAACTGCTAAAATGGTTTATTGTTAGTTTAACATCCTTACAAAGGTGAACCGACCCTTTTGGCTTCACGATCGGTATGACCAGGGCTGCCCTTTCTGCAAACTGGACTGTTTTGATGATTCCTTCATTTTCTAGCCTTCTGATTTCTGCCTGAACTTTTGCCCATAATGCAAATGGCACTATGTGGGCCTTGCTGAATCATGGAATTGCTTCCAGGTCAACATACAAGATGACCTGGACTTATCTAATAGTGGCACAGTGGTTAGCACTGCTGCCTCACAGCGCCAGAGACCCAGGTTCAATTCCCACCTCGGGCAACTGTCTGTGTGGAGTTTGCACATTCTCCCCGTGTCTGCGTGGGTTTCTTATGGGTGCTCCAGTTTCCTCCCACAGGCCAAAGATGTGCAGGTTAGGTGAATTGGCCATGGTAAATTGCCCATAGTGTTAGGTGAAGGGGTAAATGTAGGGGAATGGGTCTGGGTGGGTTGCTCTTCGGAAGGTCGGTATGGACTTGTTGGGCTGAAGTGCCTGTCTCCATACTGTAAGTAAGTAATCTAAGCTTAACCTCCCTGGAAGACTTCCAGGTATTTAATCAAGACTTCACTCAGGCAGCCATTTTTTAATTGAAAAATGTTGAGCCAATCTAGGTGAATCTCTTGCAACCAATTTCACCCCATCATACTTGGATCCAAATCTTTTCTATCACCAATGGTAACCAAACCAGCTGCTTCTCATAAGAGTTGTATCCTTAATCTGTAAAGATTTCCCAGTATAGGCTCTCAGTTTAAATGAGATCTTGTGCAATCTTAAGGGTTGGAGTCCAGAGTGAAGTTTGACCTCTGTGCGAACCGGGTGACAATTTAACCAGATTTTTAAAAATTAGTTCTGATTTGGATGTTGCTAAGCAATTTAATTGTTCCAAACAAGATGTAGATGGACTTTCCAAGGAGTGCACTCCCCTGGACACTGGCCTATGAGTTCTCTAACTTAAGTTGGGTCTAGTGGGACTCTTTAGCTTTCTTGCAGTCAGCATACCAGCAACATCGATAATGGCTTGCCAGCCTGGATCCCAAAGAAACCTTTAGCCTTTTGGCTGAGATTTGGCTTTGTTTTGGGATGTTGCTATGGGCTGACCTTGAGTCTCTTTTGTCAGGATATGTCCTCAGTGAGACTGTGCAATTGCCTTCACTCAAGTGGTGCTCCCCAAGCTGACTTACACTGACGAGAGTATCCAATTCCATTGGAATATCCCGCAACTCATATGTTCCGTTTGCTGCATTTTCAAATGGTAAAGCCAGTTGTAGTGCTTGTTTGAAATCCAGTTTGGCTTCAGCTATTAGGTGCTTTTGCATGGTTACATCATTAATCCCACATGCCAAAGGATCTTTCAGTATTTCATTAAGGGTTAAACCAAAGTCATGTGCCGTTACCATTCGTCTTAACCTATTCAAAAGTCCCGAAATGGGATTCCCCTAGTTCTCAAATTATCAAGTAAAACTAATAGTGGCTCAGAATTAGAGGAGACTTGGAATTGTATCATGCCTTAATTAAATCTATCAACTTAGAAAGGTTTTAGTATCTGGTGCCTCAGGGAAAGTTCCTAATAACTGAAAAAACCGAAGGTCCACAAACTGTCAGGAGATTTACTTGTTGCTTTTCAAGTGCACAAATGTCATCCGGCAGGAAAAAAAACTCATTTTTTCCACATACAGGATCTCTAGTCTTCAACAGCAGGATCAAATAAATCAAGCTTCCCAAGTAATGGCATGATGCCAGTAATTCTTACCCCAACTCAAAGATGACTGTTACGAGCAAATTTCTTCAGGAATGTGTTTTTCTCACATCACCACTAATATAACTTCATAGAAATTGATATCCCATCACCAAGCGACCCTTTATTTACATGTAGAGAGTCCTTGACACTAATCTGGCTCCCTCAGAGCTAGCTGTCAGAGTGAACAGAATCGCTGACACTCCTGTTTATACCTGTCAGCCAGGGCCCCCTGTTTGGGCCAGATTAACAGCCCCAATCAGGGAACTCATATTCTATGAGGTCCACCTGGCTGACCTTGTTACAATCACTACAGGACCTGTTGAGAAGAATTGTGATTTTGCTACCATTCAACTGAAAGGAATTACAACTAAGTGAAGACTTGTGGTTTAATACTATATGTGTGGTTTGGGAATTATGGACATGTATATATTTTAAATACAAATCAGGTTATTGTGGTTCAGCTGTGGAAGCTAGGACTATTTTCTTCCTAATCCCTGAATCCACAAAGCTCTCCTGCCAACTGTTACAGGCAGACTAGAGCTTGAATCAAAAGCAGTAGGAAGTGAGATAATTTGAATTTAATGCTTAATATTTGTTTTGAAGACTTTGGAGTTGGAAGACTGTTTTCTAGGAAACAGACAAGCTTTCTATATATAATAAAATGACTAATTTGAGATTTATTTTTGATACACACAGGTTGAATCGTTGTATTGGTACTGGCTCAAAGCCACACTGAAGTTTATCTATAATATAGTTTTGGAGTATAGCAGCAAAATCTGGCAGTAGTTATATGCTGAATAGTTGAAAGAAAAAGAAAAATTGTTAACCATGACATTGTTACTGTCCTCAGTGAACACTATTGTAAATGACAATATTTTTGTGGGAAAATATCAATTTAAGTTGTGTAAATGTTTTGTGGCTCTGGAATTATATCTGTCTTATAATATTCATGACTAATCTTCAGAAACTATGTAATAGGAAGTTGTTTAAACATCAAGAATTGCTTGCATTTATAAAGCACCTTTCATGACTTAGGATGTCCCCAAACTCTTTGCAACCAATTAAATGGAGTGTACACTTCTGAACTGTTGTTACTGTTGTAAAGAAACTCAGAAGCAAATGTGCATGAGAAAAGCTCCCACAAACAACACTGATAACAATCAGACGATCTGTATGGATGTTGACAGAGCATCAGCAATAAAATTACAATTGTTTAGGTCCATGGCTTTGAAGTTACTGTTGCAGGTTCATGCTAAAAAAGTTGTTTGAAAAGTACGTCTTTAATATTTGGAAAAATTATTGGTTGGGAATTTTGAAGATGATAATCAGAATAAAGCTGTACGGAGTGAGAAAATTCAAAAGTGAGTAAGGGAAAATGCAAGAGCAATTTTATTTATTTTAAAGTTTCAAGAAATGAGTTCCACTATTTTGACACCTGAGGGTTTGATTGACAACTATCACAATACCCATTTTAAGGTCTTCCTCCTGAAGTAGATAGTTTAAACTGCAAAACAATTTTTATGGGAATGATGGTGAGCTGAATAGACTTTGAAAACAAGAGCGCACTTAAAGTGTGAAACTTAAACAGTACATACCAGGAGAAAATATTTTCAAATATATTTGCAATTCCAATTTGTTTTAAATGTCTGTAGTAATTCCTGTATGTTATTGGAGAATGCAATAATGTGATATTTATATTATTGTCTTCATTGTTTCTAGTTCCTATATAATGTTACTACAAAATCAAAATACTGCAGATGCTAAATAAAATTCTGAAAAAGCTCATTAAGTCAGGTAGATTCTGTGGAATATAACATGAATAATCATCTTAGCTTAAACCACTAACTTTCTCTACATATGCTGCTTGATGAGCTCATTGTTTTCAGCATGTTATGTTTTTAATCCCATAAAATGTTGTTGACTAAAACTAACTTTTATTCCACTTCTTTGTTCCTTTAGTTGACCTGTTCTCTGTCAGCTGGTCCTTCCTTTTTTGTGTATACATTTTTATCTTCTTGCTGAGCAAACTTAGATCTTTTTGAAATTAATGCAATAAAATAAAACATTGCCTGAATAGGGAAACAGTCTCAATTTCAAAGTTTTTCACTCATTATTTGTCTTTTGCTCTTTATCACACCGAACAAATCACAAATTAGTGCTTTACATTACTGAACAAAAGTAGGACTATATATAGTACAGGGAAGTGACCCAGAACAGAAGTGAATACTGCAATGTTAGAGGAAAAGACTGACCCATAAATGACAAAACAAAATTCAACTAATGCTGTCAGTAGCTCCTGATTCAGTCACAACAAAAAAAGTGATGAGAAATGAAACTCATGTTTTGATGAGCATAGCGTTAAAAGATGAATTTAAAACACTGCTGGCCACATGTCCCTACTAAGATGAAGTGATATGTATTTTCTCTACAATATTTTAAAAGGAAAAGCAGAACTGAAAAATTCCACAATTGGTCCAAATCTAATTATAAAGTTGTCACAGGCACCCACGTTGAGAGTTGCTCTGTTCGTTTCCCTTGCAACTTCTGGTTGTTTGGTTAGTTTATAACATCCTTCCATTCTTGTCTCTATTAATTGACAAGGTACTCTAGGGCCTATAAAACATTATTCATATTAATATATTAACAATTTTATAAACAAAGGATGTAGGGAATGCAACATAAAACAACAAATATACATGAACTAATCTGATGTTATTTTATAGGTTAATTGTAGTATATATTTATTCGATTGTTTGTGTGTAAATTAATCAGAGATTTTGTACATTTCAATTATTCTCCTGATGCTATAACATGTATTCTTTTGAAAGAGTAAATTATTCATGCTATATTCAAAGGTTGTGTAGAATGGAGAGCCTTATACCACATTTCTGTTGATTGCCTGCGATGTTGGAAGCCATCAGTGCTATCTGTGTTCAGCTCCTTTTTTGATGCATCTCATCCATGTACTGACTTTGAAGTTAATTGAAGAGTAACATGGACTGTCAATTCGCTGAGTCTATTTCATGCTATTGAGGAAGACTAATTTTGCTGTTTGTTTCTCAAGCAAAATAGTGTCCAGCACTGTAAGGCGAGCAAAATATCAGTCCTCAGTATCGCTTCCAGAATACAGTTCCAGAGATCTATCCTCAGTGAAAGCTCAACTTTTCAAAAGTCTACCTAGATGTTTTTCAGCTTATTACTCTGACCCATGCTGCCTTTGAGTGCAGCCCAATTAATTTACTTTATGATTAATAATTGTTTTCAATTATTCTAACATTGATATGTGGCTGTTGCTGCAAAGGCTAGTATTTGCTACACATCTCTTATTGCCCTTTAATTGAGTGCATAGTTAGTCCATTTCAGAGGCCAGTTAAGGGTCACCACATGACTGTGAATCTGAAGTTACATGTAGGTTAGACAAGTAAGGATGGCAGACATTGATAAACAATATAATTTTTTAATGACAATTGATGATAGTTTCATGATTACCATTACTGCAACCTTTCAATTGCAAATTTTATGAATTAAATTTAAATTCCATGAGATGCCTTTGTAGAATTTGAACCTATGTGCTGAGGGTATTAATCAGATGCTCTGGAGTATGAAATAAAACCAAAAGAACTGTGGATGCTGGAAATCAGAAACAAAAGGCAGAAATTACTGGAAAAGCTCTGCAGGTCTGGCAGCATCTATGGAAGGAAATCAGAGTTAACATTTCAGGTCCAGTGACCTTTCCTCAGAATCTTCTAAAATACGAGTCCAGTAACAATACTATTATGCCATCTCTCTGTCTGTATTTAATGTGGTCCTCATGCTGCAATTAATCTTTAAATAAATACACCCTAAGGAAAACAAATTACATTATATATTTGCACAGAGTCCATTAAGGAAATCTAAAATGTAATTTTGGCCTGGATTTTGTAAAGACTGTCAAACTGCATACCTTGGTATAAAAGCTTCCCGCAAGGATTTTACTAATTTCTATCATGTAGAACATGCTTTTTTGATGCCAGTTTGAATTTGGTATTAGGCTGAAAGGATCTCCAGACATCCAATGATAATGATATCACATTCACATTGGCATATTTTCACAAATAGCAAACCTGGACATTAAGTACATTTTTTCTTTGCTTTTAATTAAAAGTATTATAATGAGAAAAAAGCTAAATCAGTCTCTCATAAAGTCTTGGAACTTCTTTGCTTTTATTCTCTATTTATAAAGCCCTGTATACATTTTGCCTTTCAACCACTTACTCAATCTAAACTATCAACTTCAATGATTTGTGTACATATTACTCCCAGATCTCTCTCTCTTTGCACCCTCTTCAGAATTGCATCTTTCTGTTTACATTCCATCTCCTAACCAAAGTGTATTAAATTTTTATGTTAAATTTTATCTGATATGTATCCGTCCATTCCTCCAAGCTGTATGCATTATTGTTCTGTGAATTGAACAAGCCTGAACAAGTTGGCCAAAACCTGAAACCTTTTTGAATAATATCAAAGCACCAGTATCTTGGTTTATCCATATTTTTCAATTACTGTCCTCTATAGTTTAGTTGCAACTAATCTTGTTTAAAAATACATATTGAATAAATCTGTAGTCAAAGGCTCATCTCGAGCATCAAAAGTCTTAGTATTTGCATCTGCTTCAGGATGTGTAAACAAATGAACTCAACTCTATTATGCTACAACACCCTGAGAAATAGAAAGGAAATTACATAGAAACTATTTTACAAAATGCTGCGAGTTCCAATGCAAGTTACTGCTTGATAGAGGAAGTAAATTCTAGTGGTGAAATCGTCCAGTACATTATTCCAAATTCCTTATTTTAGAATCATGACTGCAGTTTTCAGAAGTTTTCTCAAAATAAAACAGATCTTGAAGGTGTCAATTGGGTTTATGTCATACCATATTAGATTTTAATTCAAGTAAATAATTAAACAACTCTTCTTCTGAAAGAGATGAAAGTCTAACTTTACACTTGGACCTGCAGACACAATTCTTGTTGAACAGACTTTAGAGGGCAGGTATTTGGCTCATTGGGGGATTCAATCCTGAAGAACAATATGCAGTACAAATGCATGATTCAAGCATTTATAACTATCACTGCAGCTTTGTTTTACACACTGAAATACCCTAATGAAGAGACTGAAAGGATAGTGTGGATAAAATGTAAAGCAATGCAAAAACTTTTAAGATGTAGTATTTGAAATAACTCCACACAGGCTGCTATCCCATCACCCTTTACTAATATGTACATGGGGAAGGTCCACCTTCCCCAGAGCCAGTTCTTAGAGAAAACAGAACCTCTGACAATCCTGTTTATATCTGACAGCTAGGGGTCCCTGATTGGACCAGGTTAACAGCCCCAATCAGGGAACTCCTACTCTATGAGCTCCACCTGTCTGACCTTGTTACAATCATACAGTATTCTTACACCCTTTAGAAAGATCCAAAAGGCATTGTTACCAAATTACATTTTTTGCAAGTGTGTTAATGCATGGTAATCAAATCAGAGAATGAAACACAATTCCACGCCTGATGGGTTCTGTTCACAGTATTAATGAAAGGTCACTCATACTAAAATGTTAACCTGCTTCACTCCACAAATGCCACCTGTCATGCTGAGATTTTCTGGCATGCTGTGTTTTCATTTCTAACAATCCTATTTGACGTATCCTACATTTCTGCAAAAAATTGTATAGATAATGAAGGATAGCCTATTCTTGCAAAATAGTTGAAAAAAACACTTTTGATGTGCTATAATTAGTTATAAAAGCAAGTGTAATTAATAAACAGGAACTATGAAGTAGAAAATTATTTTACTTACAGAATATGCATCTAAAAATGGACAAAGGTATAATGATGTAAGATTATAATGTGAAATGGAAAAGAAATGGATGACAGGACATGAGACATAAAGTAGAAGAATAGGTAATTAACACAATAATCAGATAAAATATACAATTAGATATATAACATGCTTTCACTCAAACTATAAGGTACAATTGGCATAATGTAATTTGAAAGACGTGTAACAAAATATTTGTTATTTATCTATATATTATATACCTTTGGGGGTTGATCTTCTCAATATTCACTTGAACTAATTTCTGCCAAAAGTTACAAGCCAGTTCAATGCTTTAATTTTAGTGATATACACATTTATTGCATGAGCATATTGATGAAAAATATTTCCAGCATCATTTATGTTACTCTATTTTATATCAATTACTTATAATATTAATTAAATCAATATAATGTATCCCCTTTCTGTTAATTCATAAATCAATGTAAATAACAGGCCTACAAAATACCCAACAATAATCATGGTTTAGCAAAATCAATGAAGTCAAGAAAACAGGAAAGTAATGAAAAAGTATGAGATGAAACCATTATACTTTCAACTGACATATAGTTTGGATGAAACATACACATATGAATCACTTCCCTATTGAAAATATTTGCTGCATGTATAGCTATATTGAGCTGAAAGATGATAGTCAAAAATGTGTACTCTGGGAATACATTTTGAATCAAGCTAATAAATTCTGTGTTGCTTTAATATACATTATACCTATGGATCTAACCTTATGACTCAGGAATAAATGAACAACCAGCTGTTCTGGTGAACTACACAGATTTTTGAGATGAAGACCATCCTTAAATGTTATGTTGGAAGCAACTTTCAAGATAGCATTGAAATGAATCTGACATAGCTAAGCCAGAACTTGATGTAGTCTACATCAAGTCATCCATAATGACATTCAATCTTTGATGAAGCATACATCATGCTTTGTGTATTTTGACTGCAATATGCTACAGCACAGATCCAGGAAATAAGCTGCTTTTAATATTAACAGTTTGATATGGGTGAAGGTCATGTGTTTATTTGAGGTCCAGTAATTCAAGTTCTGGCCCACAAAATTAGAAAAAGATGACATTCATCAAAGTGCAGACAGTAGGCTAGACAAACCCAAACATCCTTTTCACTAACACCAGCTATTCCGGTTACTCATGTGACTTTTACATCCTGTGACAGCCCAAAATTCAAGATCTGTACACGTAGATGGTGAACTGATAAATAGTTTCAATAAAATTTGTTTTTATGATCTAAATGGGTCTCCAGTTCTCCTTTTTCCTCTTGTACCTCCAGTTTGCATATTTTCAGATGAAGATGTGCAGAAACTGCCATAGTTGTGCAAGTTAAAGGTAGCTGGATGCATAATACACCTGGGATCTCCTTTTTTGCGGGATGACCCACAGCCCACAGACTCTAAAGAGTTAATTCCATGAAATGATGTAGGCCCCTAATACTTTATTATGGATTTTTCCAAGAGGTGCAAGTGTGTATTTTTCTGTGCTGGAGCACATCTTCCTGGACTGTGTATAAAAGACATCTGCCAAGGTAACAATAACACATGTAATTGGTCTCTTATGAACATATTTTATTAATTGTATGATAATTTAGATGTGAGCTGCAATTTCTTATAGGATGCAACTTTGCAAGTTCCAATTTTCCAGAGGCCACAGTCAAATATATAGATAATGCTTTGGTTGTCTAATGATAAGCTTTTTTATCACTATATTAGTCTTTGTATCTGAATTTCAAAGGTTATACATTTAAAATTAGATAAACTTATCCTGTTAAAATGGGATTTTTCTTCTTTTGTTATTGGACTTTAATAGACAATAAGTTATATTCTCCAACCTCTGACAGTTAGTTTTGGATTTTCAGTAATATTCTATGGAGAATTAAGATACTTAGTATATGATACATTAATTTATTGATTTTCTTTTTCTGTTGCCAGTGTCAATGCTGAAAGTCTTAGTGCTAAATGTGTCACATTGATTTCATCAGTAACCCTTGTTTTGGACCACAAAATTGTGGTCTATTATTCCATTCCAGAATTTAAGTACATAATTAAGGCTGCCAATTTAATGCAATTCAATACTGAGGGAGCTCAATTGGACTTAAAAATCCCATGGAACCTGTTAAAATTTCTCTGGTGTCCTGGCCAACATTCACCCTCACCGTTTATTTAGTTCTTCATCTTAATGCTGTTTGTGAGACTTTGCTGCATGCAAACTGTTTCTGCATTTAGAGTCATAGAGTTATACAGACCCTTCCTGTTTGCCGATGAATGAACAGTTCAGAAGTACTTAATTAGCTGTAAAGCACTTTTAAATGTTTGTGTGTAAGTCTCTACATGAAAGGAAGTCATTTCCTTTTGAACATAAGTGAATTTATATTACCTGAAAGTGGAAATTAGGAGCAAGGCTTCCTCCAACAGCAGTCAATAATGTTTAGAAACGTAGGAACAGAAGTAGGCCATTCACCCTTGAGCCTGCTCCATCATTTAATAAGATCATGGCTGGTCTGTGGTCCATATGCCTGCCTTTGGCCCACATTCCTTGATACTCTTGCCTAATAAAATTATGTCTCTCTTAGATTTAAAATTCATAAGTAAATTAGCATCGACTACCATTTGGACAGAATTCCAAACCTCCACAACTCTTTGGTTATAGAAGTGCTTTCTAACATCTCTCTTGAATGGCTTGGCCCTAATTCTTAGACTATGACCCCGGTTCTAGAATCCTCAAACAATGGAAATTGTTCATCCTTATCGACCTGTCAATATCCTGAGACCTTGATTAGGACACCCTTTTAACATCTTTTAGAATTAGAATTCCTACAGTGCCGAAGCAGGCCATTTAGCCCATACACTCCACACCAACCCTCCAAAAACCATCCAACCCAATCTCCATAGCCTGCATTTCCCATGGCTAACCTACCATACCTACACATCCCTATGGGGCACTTTAGCCTGGATAATTGACCTAACCTGCACATCTTTGGACTGTGGGAGGAAACCCACTCAGACATGGGCAGAATGTGCAAACCCCACAAAGTCACCTGAGGGTAGAATTGAACCTCGATCCCTGACGCTGTGAGGCAGCAGTGCTAACCACTATCAATATCCTGTTGTAATTCTATGCTGTCGTCAACACTGTTGACAATGCTGCCCAATTTTGTGTCATCAGCAAATTTGGATATTTGCCTTCTCATGCCATTATCCAAAACATTAATGAATATTATGAATAATTAAGGCACCAATAAAGATCCATATGGGATATAACTAGTTACATCCTGCCAATCTGAGTACTTAATCATTATTCCAATTTTCTGTTTCATGCTACTCAACCAATTTCCTTTCCATATCAGTAATATGCCCTCATTTCCTTGGGCTAACAGTTTCTTATGTGAGACTTTATCAAAAGCCTTCTGGAAGTCCATATAAACAATATCCATTGACCTTACCTCAGTCCACAGTTCTGCCATCTCTTCAAAAAAATTCTATGAATTTTGTCATGCCTATCCTTCATGAATCTTTGCTGACCATCCCTGATTAAGTAAAAATTTTCAAGGTAATCCATTACCCTAACCTTGATTAAACACTCCAACAATTTCTCCACCATAGATATTAGGCCAACTGGTCTGTGATTCTCTGGTTTCCTTCTGTCACCCTCTTAAGGAGCAGAGTGACACGAGTAAATTTCCAATCCAGAGGTACAATTCCAGAATCCAGGCAACTCTGAAAGATTATGGTTAGGGCATCGGCAATATGCTGTCCTACCTCTTTTGATACATGGATTGAAACCATCAGGTCCTGGGGATTTGTCACTCTTAAGTTCCATTAATTTCCTCATTATTGGTGATTCATTTGAGCAAATTTTATTTAGATGTTGTCCCTGATCCTCTGTAAATTTCTTTGGGACTTCTGGCAAACTATCCTTTTATGCTCTGAATACTGGAGCAATATAATCATTCAGCATGTCGGTCATTTCACCATGGTCATTGGCAATATCCCCACTCTCAGCCTTCAGTGGGCCAATAGTACTCTTAACCATCTGCTTTCTGTTTATAAAACTGTAAAATCTCTTCTCAGTCTTTTATGTCCCTTCTGAGTTTCCTTTCAAAAAGCCTCATTTCATTTGAAGGGCTTATGCCCAAAATGTTGATTCTCCTGCTCCTCAGATGCTGGCTGACCTGCTGTGCTTTTCCAGCACCAAACTCTCAATATTGCTATAAGAAACTATCCTGGACACACTTTAGAAATTCATAAGCTTTCTGGCAGATGCTTGTCTGTCTCTGCCAATCTATTCTAAGATTAAAATCCCACATTACTATTACTCTTCCTTTGCTACACTGTTGCTTAATTTTAGCATTTATACAATCTAGCACTTCTAAGATGCTACCAGATGGTCTATATCATGACACCACTATTGTGGTTTTATTTAGTCCATACAAAATACCAACTGACAATTGTCATATTGGTGTGCGACAACTGAAAATTGAACTGAGATACAGAAAGACCAATCTAATATATAGATGAATATAATACTGGAACAGGTTATAACAATTAAGATAAAGACTATATTGTACACAACATAATTTCTCAAATCACCTGCAGTATGTCTCTCACTGCACCCTCGAGATCATCTCCTCTGCCCTGAAGCTTTTCAGTCACATCCTGAAGCAGACTCCCACCACAGCCACATCTCCTTCCTCAATGCCTGTCTACGGAACCGATAGATCCCACATGGACTCCGGACTACACTCAGACCAACACAATTTGGACCCGAACAGAATAACCAGTACGCACTACAAATCTGAAACCTTTAGCAATAATTTGCTTTCCTCCTCCTCCCACCTGCAGAATGTTGCAAGGATTAACTAAGTGCTGGTGTTTATTTCGAGAGGGATAGAATTCTAAAATAAAGACATTGACAAATTTACCTCCTTAGTTGTGCATGGCTGTTCTGTTTGTGAGTTGGAGCTTTTCCTCTTCATGAGGACAAACTACTTCTGACAAATCTAACTTTGGTTAGACTATACTTGGACAGTTCTGGCCAGCAGAGTATGAGATAATAGAGGTGCTGAAAAGGGTATAAAAACAAAGGAATGTACCAGAACTGTGAAGTTGTATCTTTTAAGAAAGATGAGCAGTCACTAAAACAGAACAGAAGTCATTAAAATTATGAAAGCCTTTGAGAACAGTGGAGAGAGAAAAAAAATTAAAACTGGATTTTCATCAAGAAATCAGATAAGAATACAAAACAAAACAGCGAAACAGAAAATGTGGAACTTTTTACCACAGGGAATAGTTGAGGTGAATGGTACTGATGAATTTATGGGGAAGTTCGATAAGCATATGTAGGAGAAAGGAATAGAGGTTTCCACTACTATACTTGTATCAGAGAAGACGGGTGTGGGGAGGCTCAAGTGGAGCGTTAACTGGGGTGGGTTGTTTGTTCTGGTTCTCTATATTACGTAGTTTGAGATTTTTAATTTTAAAAAGTTAAATATTGTCAACTTCTATTGATTAACTACCTCAAAGATTAAATTACTTACAAAGTTTATCAACCTGATGATAAACCGGGCAGCTATGAAGATTTTATTTCAAGTATGCATTCTCAAAGCAGGTAATCCTTGCCAGAGCCTTTCTAATTCCAGAAGAATTCTGCACAGGAGATGACTGCACAGAAGTATCAGTAAGTGAGGAGAAATGGTCATCTTCTCACACTGATGACACAGTTTCGCATTTCCTTTCTTTGATCTCTCCCTCTCTTCCTGTTCATTCAGTGGCTTTTTGGGTGTCAATGAATTGCGAGGGCTGAGCCTGTGATGCGTTTTGAGCGAAGTGTAACCACAGGAAGCCCATGCCACACTTGTTAGAGCAGAGGGGAGGAGGAAGATGCACACTTTTCGCGTCAGTCTCTCGGCAAGCGAGGAGAAGAGCTGAATCCAGGGAGTTGTGTGTGTGTGTGTGCGCGCGGAGAGACGGAGTCCGAGTTATTTCTTCTAACCCCTCAAGCCTGACCAAGGATCATGTTCGTGTCCAAAGCTGTCAGCCGGCTGAGCCGCAAGCGACCACCTTCAGGTAAGCCCCGGGGGCCACAAAGCTTGCTCTCCTCTCGGTCAGCAGTTGGTTCTGAAATAGTTTCCCTCTCTCTCTCTCTCTCGCTGCAGCTGGACTCTGGCTCGTTACCGGGCAACCGGAGGCGCCTCAGCTCCTCCCGCTCTCCCTCACGCGACGCCACCACTCTACCTCACTCCCCACCTCCCCCCCCCCCCCCCCCCCGTCACGCGACGCCCCCTCTAACGGTTTATTTTCGGCCGGCGGCCGGGTTTGCCCGCCCGGCACCGTTGTGGAAGGGTGTGCTGCGAACGTCGGTGCCGACCCACTTTTCTTTTGCGCCAAAATGCGGAACCAGAAGCAGGAAAGTGCATTGCAGAAAGTAGCTGACTCCCCCGAGTTCCTCTCCACCTTTTTTTTTATTAACGGTCCTCCCCGCTTTTATTTTAAAAACTGTTCTCGGTCCCCCGCCCGCCAGCCCCACACCGCTGCCAAGTCAGCTCCCGACTTGCTGTTTTCTAGCTGGTTTTCGTTGGTATTAGTCCAAGAAAGAGTTCTCATAGCCCAATGAATGGGGAATTGGTTATAGGGAAGGATAGTTTTCTTTCTTCTTTTGCAAAATAATATTTTTAACCATCTGACAGCAGTTGTCTTTTTGAGATCTCCTAGATTGTGTCCCCCATCCCTCCCATATCAGCATGAAAGATACAGGAAAGTTAGGATTCATCATTTTTTTGTGTAGTTATTATTTACAGCAGATATTTCTTTTCAGCAAACACTTAACTTGCCTTACTTTGGAGTTCATCTGTCTCAGCAACAGACTGACAGCACATATAAAACAGCCATTTTGTGTATGATAATATTAGTTAAGACATAAAGGACAAATGTGACGAAACTGTTTTCTTCAAAATTTGCCTTTTGGGGAATGATATCATGACTATCTTCATTATAGTGATATTGTGGACTAAGAAATTTTTGAGTTCCCTTCATCTACTATACCCCCTTACTCCAACCTGTTGATCTTTAATGATGTTACATTCTTCTGAATTGTATCTTATTAGTACATTAGTTGTTTTGACGGCCTTAAACTGATTCTTATACATTATAAATGTATTTATGTCATGAGATACAGTATAGGGTTGAACAAATTTGACAATCTTTTAGATTTAATTAAATAACAAATTTTTCAGTTTGTTTGATGGCCCTATTTGTCTCCTGTCTGCTCCTGAAAAATTTCTTGACGGCAAAAAACTAGTTCATTGTTGAAATGACAGATCATTGTGCAAATGGGTGTGAGTTTACATTTATTACTGGCTTGAATTCTGCTCTTCAGTCGGGCCTGTCTTAAACTATACATCTGTAGTATCATACAAAATAAATTTTTATGGCACTGTGTCACACATTTAAAAACACAGTAGATAGCTGTGTGGAAACAGTGAATAGTTAATGGGTGATCTCTGGTTGGAGGATAATTATAGTGGAGTTTTCCAAAGGTCTGTGTTGAGATCCTTGCTTTTCTTGATATGTGTAAAGAAACAACCTAGGCCTTGGTGTACAGGGTATAACTTTAAAGCCTGCATATGCTATGAAATGTGAAGAGGAATAGTGTAAAACTTCAAAAGAGCATAGACACATTTGTGGAATGGGCAGACAAGTAGCGGGTGAAGACCCATGTGGAAAATCACAATTGTTATGGCACAGAGGAGGTCATTTGGCTGATTGTGCGTGCAATGGCTCTTCAAATGAGCATCGTTCCTCGTGCCAAATTCTTGCTGTTACCCCATACCTTTGCACACTGTATATGCAATGCCCTCTTGAATGTCTCCGTTGAAACAGCCTCCACCAAAAATGTAGGCAGTGTTTTCCAAACCCTAGCTACTTTCTGTGTGAATTGTTTTTCACACCATCCTTGCTTCTTTTGCATATCACCTTAAATTGATGTCCTCTCATTCTTGAGTGGGAACAGTTTGTGTCTCTCTACTCTGTCCAGTCCATTCATAATTTTAAAAACTTCCATCAAATCTTGTATCAAACGTCTTCCTTTGAAGAACAGTTCTTCAGTCAAACCTCATAACTGAAGTTTCTCATTCCTGGAACCATTCTTGTAAATTGCTTCCACTGTCTCTCTAATGCACTCCCATCTTTTTATCCTGTGTCCACAACTATACACAGTACTCCTGCAGAGATCTAACAAGTGTCTCACACAAGTTCAATAACTCCTTGCTCTTGTATCTACGCCCCAATTAATAAAGCCAAGGACATAGTATGCTTTAATAACTGCTCTCTTCACCTGTCTTGTCATCATCAATGATTTGTGCACACGGAGAGCAAAATCCTTTTGATCCTGTCCCCCTTTAGAATTGTACCCGTATTTTATATTGTCTTTCACTGTTCTTCTCGCCAAAGTCTCATACTTCTCCGCATTGAACCTCACCTACTACTTACCGCTCATTCCACCAACATGTCAATCAGAAATGTGAAGTGATTCAGTTTTGTAGGGTGAACATGACAAGTACAAAAATTAAAAGGCGCAATTCTAAACAGTGCAGGAACAAAGTGTCCTGTGTGTAATAGTGCATAAATTATTTTAATGTTACTGTACAGGTTGAGAGCGCGGTTAATAAAGAATTCTGAATCCTGAGCTTTATAAAGTATGCAGTAAAGTATAAAGACAAAGGGGTAATGGTGAGCTTGTTTCAGACACTAGTTCAGCCTCATTGAAAATTGTATCCACTTCTAGGCGCTGCACTTTAAGAAAGCTGTTAAGATTTTAGAGGAAGTGCAGAACAGATTCATAAGAGCGGCTTCAGGGAAGAGGAATTTCAGTTTTGGAGGTAGGCCAGAAAAGTTAGGATTGTTTTCCTTGGAGAAAAGAAAGCAGAGAGAAGATTTGATGGTGGTATTCAAAATCCTGAAGGATCCGGACAGAATAGGTATGGAGAAAAAGTTCTCACATTTGAAAGAATCAAGTACAAGAAGGCATAGATATTAATAAAAACAGGCCCATAATCTTACCAGCCATAGGACTGCTTTTATTGTAGAGAGACATTGGTGATGGTTTAACCTGAGGGTCATCATGCCTCAGGTGAGGAGAGAAGGAGACTCCTTTGTGATATCCTCAGCTGGTGCAGAAATTGAACCCATGCTATTAGCATTATTCTGTATTGCAAACTGTCTCATCCAGCCAAATGAGCTAGTCAATCCCCCAGATTTGGCGGTAACTTCCTAAACAAAACTAACAATAGAATAATCAAAATATAAAATTCAGAAGTGAGCATTCATTTCTGCTGAATTATTAGGGTTATATAGATAGTCAACAGACACGTGCATTAGCATTCTGGTTCAATGTGGCTAAATTTAATACAATCACATAACAAAGCTACATTTCACACTAATTATTGTACCCAATTATTAATAAATTAAAATTCTAGGCTAAAATTTAGATTAGAATTTTTTGCACTGTCCACTTCCGGCTATTAGTTAAATCATGCTAGTTCTAATGTTTGGATAACTAATACTGTAATTGCATATTTTAAATAGAAATCTATATTTCTATGAGAGCACTCCAAAAACTAAGTGTCTTCAGTCCACAACTTTTGAGCAATGGCCATTTAGGACCTTAGTAAAAGAGATAATGACATGTGTAATACTTCTTAATCTGTTCTTCTTACATTTCATGGTTTCCCTCTATTTATTATGTATTCAAGCTCATAGTAATTTATGACTGAACATAAAGTTTTGAAACCTAACAGAACTTTCTTTGCATATTTTAAGATAATTTTCCATTATTTGTGTAGGGTGTGTTAATAGACTGAGTTAACAACATCAAAATGAAAGAATTACCTTGAACTATTATATACTCAACCTATTCTGGATTTCAGGCTTATGTTTTACTGTCGCCAGTGACAAAATTTTGGAAATCATGAATATTAGCGTGGGATAGGCCTTCCCATGGTCTTAATTCTAATGTGTGTAAAGATATGGCTAGTTACAAAGATAGGTTCACCAGGATTATATTACTGCAGAATCCATGGTTGGAATTTTAATGTCCTTTGATTAACCGGCAATACTTGAGGATTTCTGCCATTGGGGCCCTTGGTGCTAGAAAAAGCTTGCCACTGCCCACTAAAATGCATGATTGCCACTTACTTTGGTGAGTCTCCCCGAAAGGACCAAGAGTTACATTTCTTAGCCAAGACCTTCCTGTCAAGGGTAATGCTGGAAGCCTTGCTGCTGACTGTAAAGAATTTTCCCTATTAATGATCTGGCACATTTCTTCTTGAATTGTCTGCTTCTGGCTGAAGCAGCAAAAGGCAGCAAAGCATTTCAAGGGTAAATCCAGAGAAAATAGTAGAGGTGGGCATAAGTCAACATGCCCTGATTTTATATCTGTAGTTGTTGTATTCAGGTGAATGCACATAGGTTAAATAATAGGTGTGAGTGAATGGGTAGATAGGTGAAGTGGATAAGTAGATGGTTTGGGATGTAGCCTGGTATTACCAGGGATAGAATCATAGAATGCCTGCAGTGTGGAAACAGGCCATTCAGTCCACACCAACCCTTCATGGAGTAACCGACCCATTCCCCGAGCCTACTACTCTACATTTACCCCTGCCTAATGCACTTAACCTATACATCCCTGAACACTATGGGCAACTTAACATAGCCAATTCATCTAACCTGCACATCTTTGGATTGGGTTGTTGGAGGAACCCAGATCACCCATAGGAAACCCACGCAGACTTGGGGAGAATGTGCAAACTCCACACAGACAGTCACCCAAGGCTGGAATTGATCTTGGGTTCCTGGCACTGTGAGGCAGCAGTGCTAACCACTGGGCCACTGTGCCATTAGTCAAATTGGTTCAGAGGGGTTATCACATAACTGGGAAGGGGCAGGGTTAGGTTCGGGACGTGATTGGGTCAGTTGAGGGAGGTGTCAGGTTGAATTGTGGGTGTAGTCATGTGGTTGAAGCATTGTTGGTGGGGCGGGAGTAATCAGGTAATCAGCATTTTTGGATTGTGTTGTGGGTTTCAGGTCAGAGGGCTGGAATAGTTGGGACGGGTCAAGGAGTTAGTCAGTTAAGTGGTTGATGGAGGTTGAGTTGTGATGCTTAGAATTCAACTACTGTTAGACCAGGTATTAAACTATTAAATTATCTTGGTTTTGTCCAGGTGGATCCTGAATATCTAACTCCTTCTGCCCTAAGCTCATGGGAAATTCCTATGTATGTCAGGATTTCCACAGAGTTCTGAAGCACATGTACCAATGTATGCTCCATCTTCGATGATCCAGAGACTGGAAAATTTGGATCATTGTACTGATGTAAAAATAGGATAATTAGCTATTTACAGGATTTTATATGCTGTACTCCTACCCCAACTTGTAATGTAGACTAGCAGATTCATTCAACTGACTTTTTCTGTATGATTCATATATTTACCTATGCTTTTGTCAAAATTAGTCACGATACATTTGATGATCTAACATCACACTAGCTGAAGAAATTTGATAACCTCTAGGGAGCCCGACTTATTACTTTAACCTCTGGGATCTGCCTCAGTTTCCTCCTAAAATGACACGTAATCTCTAGCACTGCGCAAACAGCTAAAGTTGAAGCAGATCAATTTCTCCAGTATTTTTTTTAAACAATTCAAGTAGAAACAGATAGTTTGGTTATTCAGTTAATCATCATTTTGGGTTTTGCTAATGCTATTACTTCTAACAGTAATTGAACTTTATATGAATTGAATATAAACAAGTTTGTAAAGTTAAGTAAGGTCATATAGAAATATGTATTTTATTTTTCTTTTACTTAACAAAATAAATTTGATAATTTCTTGTTATCAAAAAATGTAAACATTGCTAAAGGGAGACATTAAAGTCTTGGAAGTCTGATTTCTCGTGTCCTTGTCTTGATGAGTGCAAGATGAAAAACTTTAATTTTGTGTCCTTTAAATAAAGTAAATTTGAGACATATTGGGATTTTTACAGAAGTGCCTTGTGATTTCAGAACAATGGAAACCATTGTCGATGTTACTGTTGGTGAAAAATGTGCAAAGCCTTAATAGTTTCTATCCTAGAATAGTTTACTTACTCCTGCATTTTGTTTACAAAAATCTCTATTTTTGTGTCTATAGTCACCTGGCACTTAGCAACAGTGATTTGTACTTGATCTAACTTAGATAGTTTACAAATTTGTATACTTATATTGCTGAGATATAAATAAGACCTCTCTAATTGCAAAATGGTGTGACCTTTGGATGTCTGCTAGCTTAACCTGGCAGCTAATGTGACTGAATCTTGCCCATTCTGCCCACTAAATTTCCCTTCCAATACTGTGGCTTAACTTTGTTATTCTTTGGCATCCACTGTTATTTGCCATATGATTTGTATATTTAAAGAAGTTGCTTGTCTAGATGCAATTGCGAGCTTGTATGTGTATGTGTGAAAAATTGCGATAGTTTGCTGCCAGAGAAAAGCAAACTGAAGAAGTGTAACAATTTTTCATGAATTCTCAAAGTGGTTAATTTCCATTATCCATAAACTGTCAAGGGAAACTTTATTTAAAACAAAAGCAAATATATTCTTGAAGTCAGTTTGTAATCTCAGTTAATCTGACCAATATGAATTCTGCTAAAATTTATGTCATGGAAATATTCATTGTAAATAGTTATGCTTTTTTTATTACAGAAATTCATGATAATGATGTGCGTGCAACTGATAGCCAACAGAATCCAACAGGAACCTCCAAGTGGGCTATTTCATTAGAAAATCTCTTAGAAGATCCAGAAGGAGTAAAACATTTCCGGGTTTGTGAGCTTTAAGTTTGTTAAATGGATTTGTTGAAATTTTGTTTTACTGGCTGTAGTGAAAACAGGAGAATTATTTCAGTTACGGTGGCTCAGTGGTTAGCACTGCTGCTTCATAGCACCAGAGACCTGGGTTTAATTCCTCCCTTGGGCAACTGTCTGCGTGGAGTTTGCACATTCTCCCCGTGTCTGCGTGGGTTTCCTCCGGGTGCTCTGGTTTCCTCCCACAATCCAAAGATGTGCAGGTTAGGTGAATTGGCCATGTCAAATTGCCCGTAGTGTTAGCTGCATTAGTCAGGGGTGAATGTAGGGGAATGGGACTGGGTGGGTTGCTCTTCGAAGGGGTCGGTGTGGACTTGTTGGGCCGAAGGGCCTGTTTCCACACTGTAGGGAATCTAATCTAATTTAATCTAATCTTAATGGAGGTTCATATTGGGACTATTGCATAAAACGTATTGTTTTGTTAAGTTCTTTTTCTTGCTTGCTGTTCTTTCCTATTCCTTCTTCCCTTGTTTTATTATCTTTTTCTTTCCCTTATTCTCATTAACTCTCTTTCACTCCTTGGTAGAATGGAATTTCTGAACTCTTCAGCATTAGAACTGTGAATTAAAACTCAATATCATTACCATTTAAGATGTAAAGAGGCTTGACAAAGTAGATGCAGAAAGAATGTTTTTCATGTGGAGCAATCCAGATCGAGAGGTTGTTGTTTTAGGATAACAGGAGCACATTTAAAACGGGGATGAGGAGAAATTACTTCTCTAAGGGTTATGATTCTGTGAAATTCACTACCCAAGTGTGTAGTAGATGCTGGGACATTGAGTAAATTTAAGAAGGAATAGACAGATACCTAATTAGTAGTTGAAGGGTTTTAGTGAGCGGCCATGAAGGTGGAGATGAGGCCAAGATGAGATGAACCATGATCATATAAAATGGTGGAGAAGCTGAAGAGACTGAATTGTCTACTCCTGCTCCTAGTTCTTATGTTCTAATTTTCTTTAGAGAAAACATGAGTCACTTTGGTGATCTATCATTGATTTTTTTTCTGGAAAATGTTTGATCTGAGCTAAATAGTAATATCAATTAGCTTGATGCCTCATTTCTGGTATTCTACAATGGATTTACTGGAAATCTCCCTATTATTCCAATTTCTAAGAATCTAACAGTGGAAACCTGAACAGAAATATCACTAAAGGCTACTTCTCACACTTCTATTTACATTTACTTGCTCTTGGGATGTAGATATCGTAACCAATATTTATTACCTGTCCTTATTTGTTCTGTGTAGCATTTTGATACATCATCAGTGGGCAATTAAGAGCAAACACCATGCTGATGAGTCACTTACAGGACAGACTAAGTGAAACTGGTATATTATCTCCTTGAATGGTATGAATTAACCCATTAAGTTTTTAATCATAATCTGGTAGTTCCATGATCATTTTTTGTGGTAGTTCTTGGTAATATTTTAATTAACTCAAATCTTAAACGGCTGAGATGGAATTTAAATTTGCGTTCTAACAAATTATTCCTATAGATGTCTACATTAATAGCCAACTGACGACTTAACCACTCTATGTCTACATCCCCCAATTATTGAAGTAAATGAGGAACAGTCTTCAGGAAGTGATATCAGTTGACTGCAGAATGAAGACTTAGAGATTGATCAAATTGAAAATAAAAACTGTCAAAGGCAGATAAATCCATTTCTTAAAAGGGAAATTTAGAGAAATATTTGTTTACTTTTAAAAAAGATTTGCACAGCTGGGTAGTGCATGATGAATTGGAACATTTTGTTATGGCTGGGTAAGGAAGGGTGAATTAGCTCCGTTCATTTTAAACCAAGACTACAATTGGTTAATTGATTATTTGTATTCTCTGCAGTTGTGAAATTTATTTGAATTCCTGATGAATAGATGTTTCTCCAATTCACTTTTCGCTGGCATTAACTTCCAAAGCCTGAGGGAGGGAGGGAGAGAGAAAAAATACTTTCCAGTTCTGCTGTTACAAATCTATTATTCATCTTTCTGCTCTGACTAAAAGCTGTTGCCTGAAATGCATTTTAATATGTCTGGCTTCATTGTTTCTTTCAAACTGGATAATCTGCAGTTGAGTCATTCATCCCAGTATAATGGAGGCAAAATCATGAATATTTTTTACAATGGAGGTAAACAGATTCTTGATTGGCAAGGGAATCAAAGATCTTTGGGGAGGGTGGTAGATGGAAATGTGGACTTAAAAATGCAAATAGACTGGCCATGTAGAACAGGATCAAGGGACCAAATGGCCTAATACTTCTAATTCATATATTTATTCAAGATTTGTGTTAAGATTTGTAGCTCAGGTGCCTGTTTCTGTGATTGTGGGTATGTTCTGTTCCTGCTGCTTCTGGTTGCTGGTTCTAGTTGTTCATTGTAGTGGCCAATATATGGGTCTAGATCTATGTGTTTATTGATGGAATCTGTGGATGAGTGCCATGCCTCGAGAAATTCTCTGGCTGTTCTCTGTTTAGCTTGTCCTATGATTGTTGTGTTGTCCCAATCAAATTTGTGATGCTTGTCACCTGTTTCTTTAGCTACTAGGGACGGTTAGTCATGGCTAGTTGGTACTCGTTGATGCAAATTGCTGTTCGTTTGTTTGCCCAGTGTGTTTCATGCAGTCTTTGCGTAGAGCCTTGTAAATTTTATGTTTGTCTTGCATATGATGGGTAGAGAGTCTTTTGTCTGATGAGTTGTTGTCTGAACATGGCTAGATAAAAACAATAACTGCAGATGCTGGAAAGCAAATACTGGATTAGTGGTGCTGGAAGAGCACAGCAGTTCAGGCAGCATCCAACGAGCAGCGAAATCAACGTTTCGGGTAAAAGCCCTTCATCAGGAATAAATTGAAGGGCTTTTGCCCGAAATGTCGATTTTCGCTGCTCGTTGGATGCTGCCTGAACTGCTGAGCTCTTCCAGCACCACTAATCCAGTCTGAACATGGCTGTCAGTTTATGGACTGTCGTGAATCCAAATGGTCGAAGAAATCTGGCTGTCAGCTCAGACGTTTTTTATATAAGGTAGTGTGGTCAGTGTGTTGGGTCATTGTTTTGTTTGTCTGTTAGGCATCTGTGGATGAAGTTGTGGGATTATCTGTTCTTGGTGAAGACTCTGTAGAGGTATTCTTCTCTTCTTCTCTTCTTCGCTTCGCAGGTTGGGAGTGCTGCAGTGCATTGTAGCCCTTTTGAACAGGGTCCTAATGCAGCTTCTGTTGTGTATGTTTAAGTGGTTGCTTTTGTAGTTCAGGATTGCCAGATAATTTCTAGAGGCATGGCACTCATCCACAGACTCCATCAACAAACACATAAATCTAGACTCATATACCGGCCACTACAACGAACAACTGGAACCGGTAACCGAAAGCAGCAGGAACTGAACTAATTAAATCCCAGAAGACACAGTACTGCAGCGCTTCACAGGAGGGTCCAAAGCACTGAAGATGTCACCTCGACAGGGAACAAAATGTCTGCAAATCAACTTCCCAGATTGGCAATCATATGTTTATAAAATAAATTTTTAAATGATGTAAATCAAATAGGGGACAAAAAAACTGAATAACTTGTTTTCAGTTATTTGGGTAATATGTTAATTTTAATTAAGGCTAGGTCTTTTTTTGATGGTTTTATGAACTGGCTCAACCTCTGGTAGTTTGGTGATCAGTGTAGCCATCTTAAGTCAATGTTTTTCTTTTTTTAAAACCATTGTAAACCTATGAAGGGTCCCATATATTAAAAATCAGATGATTGAAGTTGAAAATTGATGCTCCATTTTTACCAATATTGTGACCAATGTAACACACTACGTATGCTTTAGCTCTGAGTGGACTAGGGGCAGGATATTCTGTATGAGTTTCACGACCCCAATGTCTTGATGGAATGTGGGCTCAGAAATCAGCATTGTGTGGGTAACAGACTTTGGGCTATGATTTTCCATCCAATATTTTGAACTTTAACATAAAAGATATCTTTAGCATCTGGGCCATCATGCGGAGGAGGAAGGGCAGCTCACTGCTGCAGCCGAAGGCAAGCAGGCAGGGATGTCCTGAAGTACCAGTTCTCAGGCTTACTGCTGACAGCCCGTACCACTTACATTTCTAAGCTGATTTTAAAAATCCAGTTTGTTATAAATACAAGGTTTAAACAGTTGTTATATTTTGGTGCTGCTTTTTAAATTTAAATTGGAATGGAAAGATTTAAGTGCCTTGCTCTGAACTCTGCTTGACAACAAACTCTAAAGGCTTTATTGTTAAAGATGAAGTTGTGGTGGAGGCGAGCTTTCAGGTTCTCTTGCTGGAAAGCCGGAGCTAGATGTTCACACCTGTGGACAATGCTAAAGCATTATGCTGACTGTGGGTTCACCGTCAGTGTCCAAGCCTCACAGGGACATTTCAGGAATTCCAAGTCATAATAGAATTCCAGAGGACAGCTAATTAGCATTTCTACCTGAACACTTGGTCCATTTGACTCAGGTTGCCATGGAAATAAACTTTTGGAAGGGAAAGATAGAAACCCACAGTAGTTTCAGATTTCTGGGATTTTAAGATATCCTTTAACTTTTTAAAATTCATTTCTGGGATGTGGCTATGCCAGCATTATTACCCATCCTTAATTGCCCAGAGGGTAGTTAAGTGTCAGCCAGGGTCTGGAGTCACACATATGCTGAACCAGGTAAGAATAACAATTTCATTCCCAAAGAGCATGAGTGAACCAGATGGGATTTTCCAAAAGGAACAATGGTTTCATGATCATCATTGGAGTCTTACTTCCCAGATTTTTAATGAATTCAAATTCCATCATCTGCCATGGTGATATTTGAACCCATGATAATACCATGGGGCCCAAACTCAGACACATAAGTAAGTCTGCAGCCATCTGAAAGACAGAGAGCAGAAAATGGAGATAGGCAGCCTTGCATCTGAAGCAGTGAAAATGAAGAACTTACTGTTCAGCATACAGAGCATAGATGGTAGCTTGAGCTCAGACTGAAGACACTGAATTTATGAGAATTTAAGGGAAGCTGATAAATTGGCTCAGGGGAAGGAATCTCCATGTAATCCTTCATTGAAACTCACTTCTGCGATTAAAAAGAAACCCAGCTGGGAAGGGAAAAGGAAACAGGCTGAAAGGAGAGGAGAATAGTTTTTGTTGGTTCTGGGAAAATTGAGTGTCTTCTTAAGAGACAGTGTAAAGTATAACTATAGCAGAAGATCTTCGATCATGCTAAAATGTTAATGGGGAGTTTTTTGTTTGTAGTTTAGGGTAACGGTTGCTTGCAAAATAGTTGTTTAGTCAATGTGTTTCAGTTTGTTACATGTATTAAAATTTGAAACCTTTTTGTTTGATCAAATATCTTTTTAAGAGTTATTGGTCTCTATGGCAATTTACAACAAGTTGGTCACAAACAATAGGCCTTAATCTCACCGAGTTGACAAACTACTATGGCAAGTGATATGAATTTAGGCATCTGCCCTACTTGGGGTTTAAAAGCTTTTAGCCCCAGATTTGCTTTGTTCAGTTATGATTTAGTTTGTCTCAGGATGGTTGTTGTATTTTTTTGAATGCTATCTTCATAATTTGTTAATGTATGACTTTTTTCCCTTCTTTTAGACTGTGCTATAAACAGAGTTCTTTGTGGTTGCTCTTTAAAGTAGTGTTGTATTCCTGCAAGGCATAATTTTGAAAACTGATGGTAGAAAATATTTGTTTCTTGAGTTCTATAATATCGATTTCAGTGCATTATGAATTCTTGTTGAAAGTGGTTAATCAGGAACTTGTATGGATGACTGAATCTTTGGAATCTCAGTTGGTAGGTCTTAACTGTATTTCTGTGGGTCTTCCTTTATCCTGAGGTTTTCCTTCCAGTTCGAAAGAGAAGCCACCTACATGGTTATGCTAGTATGAACAAGACAATTTTCATTCCCCTCTAGAGCTTGTGGTGAGTCAACTGGCATGATTATTATTGTGAACCACTCTCCACTGTCATTTCTTTTTATATCCTGTTGACAAGGCAGCCAGTCCACAAAAATAAATTTTTAACTGTATGCCTTGCAGTAAAGAAAGTGGAGAGTTTTTTTTCTGCACTTGGCAAATATTTAGATAGGAGCGACTATTAAAAAAAAACAAAATCCAAAGTGGTATGAAAATACTATCTTTGCCTTTACTTTTGATTCTATTTCAGACCCCTAAATCTTGGCCCTCTTAAATAATTTTACGTGGATATTGGTTGGATGTGCAATTGTCTTCAGATGTTTATTATCAGATACATTTGAAGGTTGCCAATAAATGTGAATGTGTCTGATCTGCTTCATCTATTATATTGTCGTTAAAATTATATGTAATGTTCAAACAAAATTACATAAAACCCTTGGATGTGATTGTGATTTGCTATATATGTGTGTGTGATATATATATATTACAGTTAAATTATGGTTATGCATGGCTTTGGGATCACAAAAGATCAATAACTGGCATGTTTTCAATTCTCTGTCTTGAAACGTAGATGGTGGGAGCAGGAGTAGGCCATTTGACCTCTCAAGCCTGCTCTGCCATTCAATATAATCATGGCTGCTCATCCAGCTCAATACACTAAATCCTTTGATCACTTTAGCCACAAGAGCTAAATATACCTCCTTTTCGAAAATATGTAATGTTTTGGCCTCAACCACTTTCTGTGGTAGTGAATTCCACATGCTCACCACTCTCTGGGTGGAGAAATTTCTCCTCATCTCAGTCCTAAAAGGTTTATCCCTAATCCTTAAACTATGATCCCTGATTCTACACTCTCCCACCTTTAGGAAAGTACTTTCTGCATCTAACCTGTCAAGTCCTTTTAGAATTTTATAGATTTCTATGAGATTCCCCCCCTTCATTCTTCTAAACTTTAGTGAATACAATCCTAATTGACTGAATCTCTCCTCATATTGACAGTCCTGCCATTCCAGGAATCAATTTGGTAAACCTTCGCTGCACTGTCTCTTTAGCAAGAACATCCTCCATCTGATGAGAACCAAAACTACACACAATACTTCAGATGTAGCCTCACCAATGCCTTATATATTGCAACAAGACATCTCTATTCTTCTACTCTCATTCTCTTGCAATGAAGACCAGCATACAGTTTGCTTTCTTTATTGCTTGCCACACCTGTATGCTTACTTCCAGCAATTTATGCACAAGGATATCCCAGTCTCTTCCAAAATTCCCCTCTCTTAATTTACAGCCATTCAAATAATAATTTGACTTCCTGTTTTTGCTACCAAACCTCACATTTATCCACATTAAACTGTATCTGCCATGCATTTGCCCACTCAGTCAGCCTGTCCAAATTACAATGCAATCTTTCTGCATACTCCTCACAGCTCACCCTTCCACCAAGCTTTGCCTCATCTGCAAATATTGAGATATTACATTTAGTTCCTTCATCTAAATCATTAACATATATTGTAAATAGCTGGGGTCCTGATCCCTGTGATACCCCACTAGTCACTGCCTGCCATTCAGAAAGAGACCCATTTATTCCTTCTGTTTGTTTTCTGTCTGCTAGCCAATTTTTTTATCCATCTCATGACTTTACTCCCAATCTCATCCGCTTTAACTTTATACAATCGCCTATGTGGAACTTTGACAAAAGCCGTCTACTTGTCCAAATTAACCACATCCTCTGGCTCTCCCAATCAATTCTATTACTTATATCCTGGAAGAATTCCAGCAAATTTGTCAAGTATGATTTCCCTATTTGTAAAACCATGCTGACTGTGCCTGATTCTGCCATAGTTTTCTAGGTACTCTCTGTAGAATCCTTGATAATGAACTCTAGTTTCTTCCCCACTGCCAATGTCAAACACACTGGTCTATAATTCCCTATTTTTTCTCTACTTTCATTTTACATAGTATGGTTACATTAGCTACCCTCCAATTTGTAGGAACTGTTATGGAGTTTAAAGAATCTTCGTGGACAGTGAAGAAGGTTACCTCAAATTACAACGGGATCTTGATCAGATGGGCCAGTAGGCTGAGAAGTGGCAGGTGGAGTTTAATTTAGATAAATGTGAGGTGCTGCATTTTGGGGAAGCAAATCTTAGCAGAACTTATACACTTAATGGCAAGATCCTTGGGAGTGTTGCTGAACAAAGAGACCTTGGAGTGCAGGTTCATAGCTCTTTGAAAGTAGAATCACAGGTAGATAGGATAGTGAAGAAGGCATTTGGTAGGCTTTCCTTTATTGGTCAGAGTATTGAATACAGGAGTCAGGAGGTTATTGTTGCAGCTGTACAGGACATTGGTTAGGCAACTTTTGGAATATTGCGTGCTTCATATCGGAAGGATGTTGTGAAACTTGAAAGTGTTCAGAAAAGATTTACAAGAATGTTGCCAGGGATAGAGGATTTGAGCTATGGGGAGAGGTTGAATAGGCTGGGGCTGTTTTCCCTGGAGTGTCGGAGGCTGAGGGGTGACCTTCTAGAGGTTTATAAAGTCATGAAGGGCATGGGTAGGATAAATAGATAAAATCTTTTCCCTGGGGTGCGAGAGTCCAGAACTAGAGGGCATAGGTTTAGGGTGAGAGGGGGAAGATATAAAAGAGACCTAAGGGGCAACTTTTTCATGCAGAGGGTGGTAAGTGTATGGAATTAGCTGCCAGAGGAAGTGCTGGAGGCTAGTATAACTGCAATATTTTTAAAAGGCATCTGGATGGGTATATGAATAAGAAGGGTTTGGTGGGATATGGGCCAGGTGCTGGCAGGTGGGACTAGATTGGGTTGGGATATCTGGTCGGCATGGACAAGTTGGACCAAAGGGTCTGTTTCCGTGCTGTATATCTCCATGACTTTATGACTCTAAAATGACCACGCAGCAATACATCCCCTATTTCTAGGGCACTTCCTTAAGTACTCCGGGCTGTAATTATCAGGCCTGGGAATTTATCAACATTCAATCGCATCAATTTCTCCAAAATATTTTCTTCACTAATACAGGTTTGTTTCAGTTTCTCCCTCTTACTAAATCCTGTTTATTCCTTCAATTCTGGTACATTATTGTGTAGACAGAAGCAAAGTATGAATTTAGTTGATCAACCATTTCTTTCTTCCCATTATAAATTACCCCGTTTCTGAATGTAATGGACCTAAATTAGTTTTCACCAGTTTTTTCTTCTTTACGTACCTATAGTTTGCCATTGCTTATCCACTGTCACTCCTCTTAGCAACACTTCCCAATCCATCATAGCTGACTCATGCCTTGTAGATTCTCTTATTATGATTCAGAATCTTAGTCTCAGAATCGACCACTTCAAGAAGAATTCTATCATTTTGTGGTTACTCATCCCAAGAGGGGGCTCTTACAATTACATTGCCAATTTTTTTTTCTTATTCTGCAATACTCAGTCCTCGATGGCTTATTCTCTAGTTGGTTCCTCAACATATTGCTCCAAAAAAATATCCTGTACACTGTGTGACTAATTTGGTTCACCAAATCTTTATGCAGATTAAAGTCATTCATAATTACAGATATTCCTTTACTGCCTGCATCTCTGATTTCCTGCTTAATGCCGTTCCCAACATCACTAGTACAGTTTGGTGATATATGTTTCACATTTGCTAATGTTTTTTGCCCTTTGATATTTCTCAGTTCTACCCACACAGATCCTACATTGTCTGAGCTAAAATCTTCCCTCAGTATTGTATTTATATTATCTCTAGCCAGTAATGCAACTCCACCACCTTTTTTTTTGTCAGTCCCTAACAAATACAGAATATCCAAGGATATTCAGTTTCCACCCTTGGTCACCCTGCAGCTGTGTCTCCATAATCTCAACTATATGATATCATTCATATCTACTTGCTTAGTTAATTCATCTGCCTTGTTTCAAATGCTCCATGAGTTCAGACACAAAGCCTTAAATCTTGTCTTTTTAATGTTCCTTATCCCATTCCCATAATTTTCTTACTGTGTCCTTGTTTGATTCTGGTCTTTGATTCCTTTGCATATCACTTCTCTTATTCCCGTTTCTGTCTTTCGTTCTTATCCTTAATTCCCCTTTCTCTGACACCTTGCATAGGTTCCCAACCCCTGCCAATTTAGTTTAAACCCTCCAAAACCACCTGAGCAAATACTCCCCCTATCACATCAGCCCCAGTCCTGCCCAGGTGTAACTTTGGTCTCACCTCTCCAGTGTTAGTCCCCAATGCCCCAGGACTCTGAAACCGTCCCTCTCACACCATCACTTTGGTCAATATATCTTTTTAATTCCAAACTGACTAATACATGACACTGTTTTTAATCCTGTGATCACTACCTTTTGAGGTCCTACTTTTCAGCTCACTTCATAACTCCCTATTTTCTGCTTTTTTTTGGTCTATATTATTTGTACCAGTGTCTACCACAACTACTGGTTGTTCACCCTCCCCTCCAGGATGTCCTGTAGCTTCTCTGAGACGTCCTGGAACCAAGCACCAAGGAGGCAACACACTATCCTGGAGTCTCATTTGCGGCCCACAGAAACGCCTGTCTATTCTCCTTATTATTGAATCCCCTACAAGTAGTGCATTTCCACACTTTTTGCTCCTTCCCTGTGCAGCAGAGCTAACCATGGTGCCACGAGTTTGGTTGTTGCTGTTTTCCACTGAGAGGCCATTCCCTTCAACAGTATTCAAAACAATATATCTCTTCAGGGGAATAGCCACAGGGGATTCTTTCAGTGTCTGCCTAGATCTCTCACTCTGCCTGACTGTCACCCATTCCTGTTCTGCCTGTGGAATCTTAGCCTGAAGTGTGACTACCTTTCTATGTGTGCTATCCATGTTTCTCTTAGTTTTGCGAATACCCCACTGTGTCTGCAGCCACTGCTCCAGTTCTGAAAGCTGGGCTTCAAGGAATAGCGGCTGCATATATTTCTTGCACAGATGCTGGTCCTGTATACTGGAAATGCGCCTGATTTTCCACATAGAGCAGGAGGAGCACACCATGGCTTTGAGCTTCCCTGCATGACCTGCCCCCTGTGAATTAAACCTTTTGGAAGATGCTTAATATCAAATAATATCAGTTTCTCTAAGATACTTCTTTCCTGTTCCTTGTTGTCACAGAATACAGTCATTAGAAACTAACCACAAGAATATCTTACAAAATATAAATGATAAGAGTTGTAAATATTTACCTGGCCTTACCTACCACTTACCAACCAACACTCTTCCTTGTAGCCTCTACTTGTGCAGAAGGGTAAAACCACTCTGGTTTTCCTTTGACTAGACTGTTGGGTTTCATGATAATTGGGAGTTAAATTGCAAAATACAAGAAATGTGACCATGGCATGTGCTCAGTCGTTTTCATGGTAGTGAATTTCATACATCTGAGTATACTTAATCAGCATATTTAAATTGGGCTACCACTATGCAGTTCAGTAGTTGATTTACAATTCACCGGTATTGTAAGAATTTCTCAAACGGCAGGAAACAGTGATGACAGTGAGGTGAGAGGTGTAAACTCCAATATAAATTTTTTTTTGCTCTGCTTGAGATCCAGGAGGAGCAGGAGAACTTAGTCTTGTCCATCAAATAAACCTGTCACCTTCTGATTGCAGCCTCACACATTACATTTCCCACCATATCACTGTGATATCCCATCTGCCATAGCTACAGTGTGTTGTGGGTTTTCCCTCCCAGCCACTGTTCTGATTGTCTTTTTGACTAGCTCCCATTCAGATAATTTATGGCCTAGATGACTGCATGCTGAGTTCTTTGGACATTTTGGATCTACCTGAATTTTGCAACCAGTATAGCAATTGCATTCACCACTCTCTACTGAATATGTCCTTTCCTAAAGATCATTAGTGAACCAACTGGGGTTGGTTAATAGATGATTGTTTTATGCTTACCATTACTAAGGCTTGTTTTATATTGGAAATTTAGTTACTGTATTAAAATTCCAGCTGCCATGAATGCATGTTCCCCAGAGCATTTGAATGTGTCTCTGGATTACTAGTCCAAATGACTTTACATCTGTCCCCACCATTTCTCATAGTCACTCCTCTTATTTACTTGTGATGGAATGATAGTGATAAAATCCAATGAAACATTTATCCAGGAAAATATGGTTGAAAAAAAGAAGAAAGTGGGAACTGTATCTGTAGGTAAAATGATAATTAAAATAAAGAAATCTCCACTATGCCAATTCAAGGGAAAATCAATAGGCAAGATTTCACTTACTAATTTATTGTAAGACTTTTACTATAGCAAATAACTGAAATAAGCATTAATTAAGAAGTGAAGGATATTTCACTTTAAGTTATATAAACTTTGCTTTAACTGGTCAATATAACATTTCATGCCTCATCTTTCATGCTGTTTCAATTCACTCCAAGAAATGATTGGAGGTACTAGATACTGCTAAGGCTATGAGTCCTGACAACATCTGGCAATAGTATTGAAAACCTGTGTTCCAGACTTGCCACTACCCTAGCCAAGCTCTTCTAGTACACTTACAACACCGACATCTACCTGACAATGTGGATAATTGAAAAGGTATGTACTGTATACAAAAAGCAGGACAAATCCAACCTGTCTAATTACTGTCCAATTACCAAACCATCATTAGTTTACTCATGATCTTCAATAAAGTGATGGAAGGTGTTATCAGCAGAACTACTGAGCAACACTTGCTCAGCAAAAACCAGCTCATCGACACTGCATTTGGGTTCCACAAGGGCCACTCAGGTCGTGGTTTCTTTACAACCTTGGTTCAAACATGGACAAAATCGAGGAATTCAAGACATGCAGTGAGAATGACAAGCCTTGACAAAAAGGTCACATTTGACTGAGTGTGGCATCAAGAAGCAAAATTGGAATCAATGGGTCTCAGAGTTAAAATTCTCTGTCAGTTGAAATATATAGGAAGATGGTGGTGCTTGTTGGAGGTCAGTCATCTTAGCTCCAGGACATCTCTGCAAGAGTTCCCCAGGGTAGTGTCCTAGGCCTAACCATCTTCAGCTGCTTCAGCAATGACCTTCCTTCCATCATCAGGTCAGAAATGGGGATATTTGCTGATAATTGCACAATGTTCAACAACTCCACAGATCCTGAAAAAGTCCGTATTCAAATGCAATAAGATCTGGACAATATTCAGGCTTGGGCTGACAAGTGGCAAGTAATATCTGCACTACATAATTGCCAGGCAATGACCACCAAAAAAGACACAATCTAACTACTGCCCCATGACATTGAATGGTATTACCATAACTGGATTCTCTACTGTCAACATCCCTGGGGTTACCATTCACTAGAAACTCTACTGGACTTGCCACATAAATACAGCAGTTCGAAGAGCTCGAAATACTGCAGTGAGTAACTCACTTAATGACTCTCGAAAGCCTGTCCATCACCTACAAGGCACAAATCAAGAGTGTGATGGAATACACCCCACTTGCCTGGATGAATGCAGCTCCAGCAAAGCTTGACACCACCAGGACAAAGCATCGTATCCCAAAGCATCCATTCCCTCTCACCACAAATTCAGTAGCAGCAGTATATACTATCTACAAGATGCTTTGCTAAAATACTTTGACAGCGCCTTCCAAACCCAGGACACTTCTGTCTAGAAGGACAAGGACAGGAGACACATGGGAACACCACCAACTGCTTCCAAGCTACTCAACCATCCTGATTTGGAAATACATCGCTGTTTCTTTACTGACGGAATTCCCTCCCTTACTGCATTTTGGGTCTACCTATAGCACATGGACTGCGGGATTCAGGAAAGCAGCTCATCACCAACTTCTTACGGGCAACTAGGAACAGGAAGTAAATGCTGGCCAGTCAGTGGCATCCATGTCCCATAAGTGAATTAAAAAAGACGTAGCTTCAGGCACTTGCGATACTTCCTACACGCACACAACTCTCTGCAATCTCTCAGTCTTTCCGAGTTGGGCTAGGATCTCTCTCACTCAATCATTTCAGCCCCTGATTTTGCATTCAGCAGTGCCCTATTCCATTCAAAATCTTTGAACGTAGTTGCCACTGACAAGATGCATGAATACGAGTCATTTCCATCTGAATCATGACAGTCCTGATGGTACGCAATCTCCAGAGACTTTTTTTCTCTGATTTCCGTGCATGGTTGGTGAGCTCTGGCAATACTGAAACAGCAGCAAGTGGTCTTGTCCTATCTTTAATTTGTTGCCCTCTCTGTCTTCAGCTCTTTCTAATGGTTTAACATTGATAGTATGCTTTATTCACAGAAACTCACTTCAACATTAGAATCTGTTCAAAGACTGACAAAGAGAAAACTGTTCCATTGACGGCAAATCTTGCTTGTTCACTCTTTACACAAATGGCAATGTGATCTGAACTGCCAAGCAGAAAACAAAGGCTGAGCCAATATCATTGCAATTAACTTTCTACTTACCCTTTGCTTCTTTGCTGTTTATTTCCATGGTAACCTCACATCACATGGGTACTTCTTGGAACCTAAAGATGCCATAATCAGGATACCAATTAACCCTCTTTCAGAATACCCCCACTCCACTTTTATTTAAATAAAAATCACACTAAACATGTACAAACTTATCAAAACGCTTAGGCTAACACATAGCAATTTCATTAACAAATTGGCATTTAACACTGAAAGAAATTCCAGTTACGTGATCATTCAAATTAAGTGACTTTGAATCAAAAGAAATTGACTCCATCATGAGATTTTGCGATTCTTTGTTGAGTTCAAGATATATTCATTTCTGTCACGTTTTGGGTAAATTTTCTGAGGCGACTGGTGGACTTTTAACAAGTATATGGATTGGAGAACAGGGCCATGGGATTACACTTGTTAGCCATTATAATGATCAGACAATTAAAAACTGGTCACATTGACATTAACACCTAACTCTCCGTTGTGAACTAAGTTTTACTCCTAATCCTGTTTAGTTCTCAGTACCTCTTAGCAGGGTAGATAATAACATTTTTTCTCTCTTCACAGGATTTTTTAAGGCGCGAATTTAGTGAGGAAAATGTTTTATTCTGGTTGGCATGTGAGGAGTTCAAGAATATTCAAGACAAACAGCTGGTAAATGTTTTTCATTTGGCTTTATTGATGGATTCATAGTTTTTTACTGTTACTGTTTTGTGGAGGTGTAACCCTACATAATGTCTTCAATTGGTTTTGTTGTAAAAATATTATTCAAAAGTTATGTTTGCAGTATTTGTAACTGAGCAAGTTACAATAATAACATAAAGCTGGCCTATATGTTTTGCATTTCCAGAATTAAGTGGATTTTCGAATAGTGTTTATTGTATCATGAATATAGAATTTTTAACCATTTATGATACTTCAAAGGTTCCAGAAAGCAAATATCCTTCTTTTTTAATCCCAATTTAGTACTCCTTGGAACTGATCTCCATTTTATTCATGGGGAATTCATATGACTGACTGCATTCATTTATTCCAGGAAACATGCTATTTAACTACTTGAGATTTCCTCACTATTAGTTATTCCTTGCTCATTGACCTTCACCAAGTACTCACTGATCAAGAGACCATCTCTGTGTTGCATTTGAGTCATTGTAGCATATCAAAGCAACTTCGACTCATTTCTTCTGTGTGGAACAAAATGCTTCACCTTCATCTGGTATCTCTGGGCAGTAGCCCAGATGGAATCAGGAGCTTACTCTGAGGATTATATAAGGGCAATGCAATGTACCCTAAAGTGATAGACCACCACGCTATTCCTTAATATACCTGGACTCTTTGTTATCCGCAAGCAACCTCATCTTTTTGTAATAGAATCCTCAGGTCTGATTGTGCAGTCCTTCATAGTATGTGGTAGTGGTATCCCTGGGAAGTCTCTGCTCCTCTTCCCTGAGGACAGAGAGTATTTGATATATCATTCCCATTTTTGTACAACTTCTTTCATGACTCAAAAGCCCAAGGTCTGTTTGTATTATTGCTACTGTTAGATATCAATATATTTTTTGGCTTCTTATTTCTTAAATTTCATCCTTGAACTCAGGCTTGCTGAAACTCAATACCCTCCACAAAATCTGAAATGTAAAGTCTGTGTCCCAGCGGGGAAGATTTACCAAGGCATGATAAATATTTTACTGTATAAACTTTGAGGCTGATCAGTTTTAAATTCCAGTAATTGCACAAGCACCATTTAATACTGCCTGGGAATGGACACACAGCACGTAACTGCTTGTGCTTTGGCATTATATTGACTTTAGTCAGAAATGCCAAAGACTCACTGAGGAAAGCTAGAGAAATTTGCATTACACTGTGGGGCACAAAGTGTTGTAGGTAGGGATTGAGGCAGGATATGAAAGGAAAACAACAATGAGAGTTTGCTCATGAAAAAAAGTGAAACCTGCTATTCCCGCATGTGAACAAAAACAATATAGCAATATAGGCCCTTCGGCAATTGTGCTGACACTTGATGTCTTTCTAAACTTAAAACATTTTTGCCTTTGCACGGTCTGTGTTCCTCTAATCCCTGTCTATTCAAAATACCTCTTAAATGTTGCTATTGTGTATGCCTCCACCACCTCCTGTGGCAGTGCATTCCAGGCACTTGCCACCTTCTGTAAAAGGAAAACTTACCCCTCCCATCTCCTTTAAACTTGCCCCCTTTTTACTTTAAACCTATGTCCTCTTGTAATTGACATTTCTACCCTGGGGGAAAGATTCTGACTATCCATTTTGTTCATGCCTCTCATAAGTTTCTATCAGGTCACCTCTCATCCGTCGATGTTTGAGTGGAAACAAACTAAGTTTGTCCAATCACTCCTTCAGGAAACATCCTGGTAAACTGTCTCTGTACCCTTTCCAAAGCCTCCATATCTTTCTGGTAATGTGGTGACCAGAACTGTATGGAATATTCCAAAGGTGGTCGAACTAAAGTTCTATCCAACATCCCAAACTTTGTAAACACGAGAAGTCCTGTATAATTTTCAAATCAAACTCATGCAGTAAACTCAGAGGACTAGTCTGATATTAGTTTTTGATTCATGAGTTATATATGGGTGAGGAAGGTGTCTTGGTTTATTTTAGTGCTTTTTTCCAGAATTACCAATTAGAGAAAGAAATAATTCTAGTTTTCATCTCCACTCTACTGCCCAGGTGTCGTGCCTGTGTCGTATGTTGATCACTTTTAATTTGAAAAACATAAATGCTGATTTAGAATTGATTTCAATTACTATATTCAACCCATATTCCCTTGACCTATTTTTACAATCTATTTTGGCATAATTTTCTGAATCAACATTTTCTATGCCATTTGCTTATAAATGATGTTTACTTCTTTCTAGATTTTAAAAAGCCCAAATTTTTCCTGTCTGTTTTCATATTTCAGTAACATAGTACAACGATGAAAAGAAAACAGAAAGGCTTCCATTTGTATAGCACTTTGAATGACCACCACATGTCTTAATGCACCTAGCCAGTTAAAGTTTTGTCTAGTGGTCACTGTCTTTATGTAAGAAAAGTGACTGCCAAATTACAGATGACATGAGGCGACACAGTGGTCCAGTGGTTAGGATTGCTGCTTCACAGCGCCAGGGGCCCAGGTTCAATTCCCACCTTGGGCGACTGTCTGTGTGGAGTTTGCACATTCTCTCTGTGTCTGCATGGGTTTCCTCCGGGTGCTCCCATTTCCGCCCACAATGCAAAATGCAAAAGATGTACAGGTAGGTGAATTTGCCATGCTAAATTGCCTATAGTGTTAGGTGCATTAGTCAGGGTAAGTAGGGGAATGGGTCTGGGTGGGTTACTCTTCGGAGAGTTGGTGTGGACTTGTTGTGCTGAAGGGCCTATTTCCACACTGTAGGGAATCTAATCTAAACATGGCAAGTTCACACAAAAATCAGTGAGATAATGACCAGATTACCTGTTCCTATGATACTGATCGATTGACCTCCATTCCACTTTCCTGTTCAATTCCCACATTCCCTGATTGCCCTAGGATCAAAAATCTATCTATCCTAAGCTTTAATGTACTGAACAATTGAGCATCAACAGTCCTGTGGGTTAGAGAATTTCAAAGATTCACAATCCTCTGAATGGAAATTTCTCCTCCTTCTCAACGCTAAATGATAGTCTCAAAATCAGCAATGTCCACCGTTCTAGATTATGGCAAATTCCCTCTTAGAATCTACCCTATTAAAACCCCTTTAGAGTTTCTCAGTTCAATTAGATCACCTTTTATTCTTCCAAACTCTAGCGAGTAAGCAGTTTTTTTGACCAAATCTCTCCTAATAAGACAACATGGTAATTACATGATTCAATCTAGTGAACCTTTGCCACCTTCAAGATACATAGTCCTTCCTGAGTTAAAGAGACTAAACCCATGCAAAGTACTCCAGGGGTGGTCTTATTGAGGCCTTCTTTAATTATAACATAAATCCCTTGTTTTTCACTCCAAATAACTTGCAAAAATGGCAATATACATTTGCCTTCCCAACTGCTCATTGTTGGGATGCATGCTCTTGTCGTGCTTCCTGCACAAGGGTACCCAAATCTCCCTGAACATTTACAAAAAAGTATTTCACCATTTTAAAAAAGGCATTCAGATAGCAAGTTTTGAAAAGGTTTGTAGCTCAAGTTATGGTTCTAGATGTAAGTTTGCTTGCTGAACTGGAAGGTTCATTTCGAAAACAAACCTTCCAGTTCAGCAAGCAAACTTACATGCATTTTCTAGTTTTCCATCAAAGCGTAAAATCTCACATTCACCTGTATCTGCTATCTTATTTCCAATTATTTACCCTATTTCCCATTGCAGTGTCTGCATGTTTCCTCACAGCATACTTTCCCACTTGTTAGCAAACTTTGATATGTAATCCCTATTCTTTTATCTGAACAAGGATTTATGAAATTAAAGGTTCAAGTTAGGAAGAGTAGTAGAGTCCTAGCATTGATTCTGGTGCACCGCATTCAACATTTTAACCCCAACCTGACTTAATGCTTTCTATTGTTCCAAAATTTGTATCCATTCCCAAATTGTCTACAGAATTACTTTGAGCTAAACCAGTGGCATTTCATAATGAAGCTTGTCAAATCTTTTTTATGTTGTGGCACACCACATTATGTATTCTTAACAACCGCTTGGGATCACTTTGTCAAAAGTAACAGGATTGATCAGGTCTACGTTTCCTCTTCTGATGTAGCTTCTGCTTGCTAGATCAGTACTGTTTATATAGGTCACTATCACTGACAGCCACCAAATACTTCAGTTTTACTTTGATTAGTTCTGTTACTGTGCGGAGTACAACAAATAAGTTTATAAGGGTGAAGAATCACTCTTCTTTTTTGGAAAATTGGCACTATTCAACTTAGACTCACTGCCAGGAATCGGTTCTTCACAGATTTCTTCCCTTGTCCCGCTTAGCAGTAGATATCATCTGTTGCTGAAGCTTTATTAATTTTGTGGGGTTTTCTTTTGTCTAGGATGTCTTATTTATATCTAACACTAACTTTATTTGGAATTTTCCAGTGTGGTTGTTTGTGCCTATTCCAGCAAATACTGGGAGGAAATATGTTTTGTGTATTAACCCTCCACAGTACCAATTCTTCATTTCTGTCCTATAGGACAGCACTATGATTTTCACTTTTTGCCCCCTAAAATGTTGCTGGACGAAGTTTTCCACACGTAATCTACATCCTCACATCTTTGAATTTATCTCTTTTTTTGAGATTGTATACTTGTTTGCAAAGAACCTGAGTATTTCTGCATCTCCAATTATGCTGAACTCTGTAAATCTGTAGCCGTCATCCTAAAAATGTATCACAATTGCCACTCAGTAAGTTATTATAAGTCAATTTCCATAAACAGATTCAAATGTACAGTCTTTTGTGGTCTCCTTGACACACATTCATGAAGCAACCATTTATTATATGTAAAAACCCAAATTCCTAATTATATACTTGATATTCTATCTTTAATTTTAGATGATTGCAATTAAAATAAATTAGATTTTTCTTTAACCTCTTCATAGAACAATTTGATTCTGTTACCTTTGCTTAATAAGATAGAAACTTCATGTCTCAACCTCACCAAAATGTACAAAATAAAATAATATAAAACTAGAATAATGAAGTTAAAAATCACACAACACCAGGTTATAGTCCAACAGGTTTAATTGGAAGCACACTCGCCTTCGGAGCGACGCTCCTTCATCAGGTGATAGTGGAGGGCTCGATCATAACACAGAATTTATAGCAAAAATTTGTAGTGTGATGTAACTGAAATTATACATTGAAAAATTGATTGTCTGTGAAGCCTTTCATCTGTTAGAATACAGTGATAGTTTCACTTCTTTCATGTGTAAATCACAAAACCTTTTTTTAAAAGTTGCATTCTCGGGTTAGCCGTTAACAATGGTGATAGCTAGACAATATGTTGAAGGTGTTAGTCCCCTGTGTTCTCTGTCTATGACCTGATGTTTAGATTGATTCTAATCTAAATAGTGAGATAACAGAGTTTTACATAAATTCATGCAGTTTTTGAGCAAAGTGCAATTTAACTCTGCAAGTACAAATTCACCCCACAAAATATATGTGTGCATGTGGGTCTTTGTCTGTGTGCGTGTATCTGTCTGGGGTGGGGGTTGTGAGTGTGAGAAAGTGTGTGTGTGTGTGTAGGTGTAGTGAGTGCAGAGTGTCTTAAGTCTGTGAGGGAGTGTGTGTGTTATAAGGGTGTGTGTGGGTGTCTGTGTGCACCTCTGTGTGTACCTGTGTCCGTGTGTATAGGAATATCTGTGTGTGTGTGTAGTGCAATGGTGATCACCTGTAATGTGACATGAACCCAAGGTCCCAGTTGAGGCCCTCCCTATGGGTACCGAACTTAGCTATCAGCCTCTGCATGGCCAGGCTGGCCGAGCAGAGGCTGATAGCTAAGTTCGGTACCCATAGGGAGGGCCTCAACGGGACCTTGGGTTCATGTCACATTACAGGTGATCACCATTGCACTACACACACCTATTCCTACACACACCTATTCCTACACACACCTATTCCTACACACACCTATTCCTACACACACCTATTCCTACACACACCTATTCCTACACACACCTATTCCTACACACACCTATTCCTACACACACCTATTCCTACACACACCTATTCCTACACACACCTATTCCTACACACACCTATTCCTACACACACCTATTCCTACACACACCTATTCCTACACACACCTATTCCTACACACACATACTCTCACATACACACGGACACAGGTACACACAGACGCGCACACAGACACCACACACACCCTTATAGACACACACACTCCCACACTCACACATAAGACACTCTGCACTCACTACACCTATACACACACACACACACACACACACACACACTTTCTCACACTCACAACCCCCACCCCAGACAGATACACACACACAGACAGACAAAGACCCACATGCACACATATATTTTGTGGGGTGAATTTGTACTTGCAGAGTTAAATTGCACTTTGCTCAAAAACTGCATACATTCATGTCGAACTCTGAGCTCAAAAATTGCATGAATTTATGTAAAACTCTGTTATCTGACTATTTAGATTAGAATCAATCTAAACATCAGGTCATAGACAGAGAACACAGGGGACTAACACCTTCAAAATATTGTTTAGCCATCACCATTGTTAACAGCTAACCCAAGAATGCAACTTTTAAAAAATAAGTTTTGTGATTTGCACATGAAAGAAGTGAAACTATCACTGTATTCTAACAGATGAAAGGCTTTACAGACAATCAATTTTTCAATGTATAATTTCAGTTACATCACACTGTAAATCTTTGCTATAAATTCTGTGTTACGATCGAGCCCTCCACTATCACCTGATGAAGGAGCATCGCTCCGAAAGCTAGTGTGCTTCCAATTAAACCTGTTTGACTATAACCTGGTGTTGTGTGATTTTTAACTTTGTACACCCCAATCCAACACCGGCATCTCCAAATCTAGAATAATGAAAGTATGGTATTATACTATATTGTAGGGATAACATGTTGAACATGTATGCATTTTAGCTATTATTCTAATTACTTGTATTAGTTATTTTAGGTCTAAACCTTATATATTAATTCCTTGAATACTATTTGTTCTATTGATGAAGCTTCACGGTAAGGCACAACAAATCTACAAAACCTTTCTGTGCAGTAAGGCCGCAACACAGGTAAATGTTGAGGGACAGTCTCGAATCAGTGAGAGCATGTTGGCGCAACCACATCCATTCATGTTTCAGAAACTGCAAGACCAGGTAAAATATTTCATGTTCATTTTTGTGGATAGATAACTTTTGAAAGTGTTTATTGCAATAACAGTTATGTCTACCTCAAACTATTTAATTGCAATGCGAAGGTTGAAAAGCAAATTGACTGTTTTTCAATTTCTGGCTGTTTTGTCAGTTGATTGCTATATGCTTATGTTAATAGTTGTTGTATAGGTATTGATTATAATATTATAAATGGTTAAAGACCGGTTGCCCAGATGCTTTGGATTCTGGGTTTGGATTCAGCACAAGGATCAGGCACTTATCAGAAATAAGCCTGAACAGTCTCTAAGTCTGTGGACAGGCATTTGTCACAGAATGCCAAGAGGAGCAGTTGCGTATACCATTACATTCAGTGGTTTGATGAAAGGCTGATAATGAAAAATGAAAAGGCACTGTAGAGAAGATTCTCTGCTTACTTTCTCTATTATTTTCTCCCAAAATCTCATGGCCACTTCTGGATTCTTACTTTGCCCAATGTTTTATTTTTGCCTAATCCCTACAGGCTGCTTTGTATTCCTTGACTGGTCTCTTTCAACCTCTTGTCCCACATCACAGCTCATCCCTATAACAAAAGCATATAAAGACCAAAACAAAATGCCAGTTATTTCAGTTTAAACACGCGTAGCTGACTCTTTTTTTTTTCCTAATGTAATAATTTTTTTTAATGTAAGGAACAAAGTCATTAAAACCAAAAACTCTGCCCCATTAATCAGAGGTCAATTTCACAGAATGTGACTACCATCCTTTGACATCCGTTTTGGAAACTTCAATTTTGCATATTAATTTCAAACACCATGATCAATGCTATTTTGCTTAGCACCAATAGTTCTGTGTGTTTGAACTACACATTTTATACATTCTTTTGGTTTCAGTTAATTTTTTTTTTAAAAAGTCAAGTATCAAGATTGTAACATTTATATTTTAAAATCATATGTCTGATAGTGTTTAATTCTGCTCTGGTATGTATTTTGTTTTCTCATTTTAATTGCATTGACCTCAGTTATCATTTGTTTATAGTGGAAGTTTATACAAATATTTAAACAAATTTCTCTTCATGCTTGCATTGTACCTGAGATATGTATAGATTGTAGTTACATAAAAACAGCACTTTTAACATACCTAGTCAGGCTTTACACTTGCACACCCAGTTTTGATTATTTATAAACTGCCATCAAAGTGACAGTCATATGTTCCTCACATTAAGCCCTTCAAATGGACTACTTTTATTGTATCTCAAAAAACATGGATAAGTACACTTACAATTTCACTTACCTTTTTATGGGTGATAATTTAGAGTCTTTTTTTTCCCTTTGTTAATAATAAGTTGCTCAGTGCACAGACTGAAAGGAAGAAAGCCATGAGGGTATGTGTGAGAAATATTTGATGGGTGGTAGAGGTTATTATGCCAATATAAATGTCTACAATATATAATCATTACATGGATGGCAAGAGCTTTAGAAGCAATTAATAGTGGTCTACTAGGAGAATTTACAGACTCAGAGCTGGACTCATTTGTGTTGCACCAAGAGAACCTTAACTCCAACCTACAGACTGCAATTCTTTTCAAAACATTTGGTTTTCAGAAGGATCTGGATGTGGAGATTTCCCTCTTCGATTTAATGTTTTCAGTTGAAATATAATTGCTATATAATATAATTGCAGTAAATATCAGTCCTTTGTCCTTTTGGTAATGGAAACATATGAGGCACAGAAAGACCAATGGTGAAGAGACATAACTACTTCAAAATATCGTAAAGGACCAGTCTGACCAGTCTGGTATCTGGTGTCTGTGTATGGCAGTGGAACTGAACTCTTAAGAGCTGTGTATTTGGAGGATCAAACTTAATTTTATAACCATTCTAAACCATACTGTTTTTGTGTTTGGGGGACTAAGTGTCCTTCTGTTTAATTTATTGTCCTGCACTGAGTACTTAGCCTAGTCTGCCCAGCCCTGTTAGAATTTTATATTTTTCAAATAGATACCCTCTCATCCTTGTAAACTCTAATGCATACAGGCTCAGTCAAACCAATACCCATTTGTCTGGATGGGTGCAGCTCTAACTACACTCAAGAAGTTTGACACCATTCAGGATAAAGCAGCCCACTTAATTGGCTCCACATCCACAAGCAGCCACTCCCTCCTCCATTGATGCTCAGTAGCAGCAGCGTGTGCTATCTACAAGATGCACGGCAGAAATTCACCACAGCTTCTTAGACAGCACTCTCCAAACCCGGGACCATTTCCATCTATAAGGACAAGGACAGCACACAAATACGACCATCACCAGTGGCACGTTCCCCTCAAAAAGACTCAGCACCTTGACATAGAAATATATCACCATTCCTTCACTTTGGCATTCTCAAAATACTGGTATTTCCTCCCTACAATCATTGTGGGTTAACCCATAGTATATGGACTGCAGTGGTTCAAGAAAGCAGTTCATCACCACCTTCTCAAGGACAACTAGGAACAGGCCTTAAATGCTGGCCAGCCAGCAACATCCACATCCCATGAATGAGTTAAAACCAGAAAAAAAACTCTCCTCACAGGGCAGTGTTTATGCATATATTGACTTTTCCAGCCAATAATCCAGTCAATTATATTATTTGCGTGAATTAAAAGTGAAATAGCTAAGAAATTGAAGTCAGGTTACATATTTTTAAAAGCTTATTTATTCAACATGCAAATTCTTTCAAAGGCTATTGTACTTTTTAGGCAGTGCTGTCAACTGCAATGTTGATATATACTGAATTACAGTTGAAATATTTTGTGTTGAGAGGTGATCTAGTGTTGATAACAATGAAGTCAGTTTCAGGATTTAAAATTCCTTTTCCCATGTCAGCAATCTGCAAGCAAACGGAGCACTTGGCTCCAGTGGTGCCTTGTGCAAAATATTTTATTTCAACTGAAAACATTATATCGAAGAGGGAAATCTCCACATCCAGATCCTTCAAAACAATTCTTCCAAATGTTTTGAAAAGAATTGTAGTCTGTAGGTTGGAATTAAGTTTCTCTTGGTGCAGCACAAATGCGTCCAACTCTGAGTCAGTAAATTCACCTAATAGACCACTATTAATTACTTCTAAAGCTCTTGCCATCCATGTAATGATTATATATTGTAGACATTTATATTGGCATAATATCCTCTACCACCCATCAAATATTTCTTCAAATTTCTCACACATACCCTCATGGCTTTCTTCCTTTCAGTCTGTCCACTGAGCAACTTATTATCTATGATTTCAATCACTTCAACTCTCCAATAGCCTCAAGCCATCTTGCGCCCTCACCTTTGTGTTTACAGTACCTTCCCTTCCTCCTGAAAATTTTCTGTCCATTTAAAATCCCCTACCCATTTGCAGAGCGACTTATTGTTACTATCACTGATGAGGCAAACTCTGATCAATCTTTTGTATTGCTCTCCTTCTATTTTTCCTATCATCCCCCACGTCTAAGCCGACTTCTTCTTTCTGTAACTTGCCCTGTATTAAAAACTCCTCCCCCAACTCACTCACATCTGTACTCTCAAATTTCTTCCTGTCTAATTTGTGAGCCTTCAATATGACATCTAGGCAGTTGTAAACTTGTTGAGATGGTGATGAACAGTTGTGATTTTTGTTCCTTGTACTACTGTTTCTCATCCTATTTTGTCCCTGGTATATCCACATGGACAAACCCGTTGCCTTTTAGTTCAAGATAAGTGGGGAGTCAATTATCTAGCAATCCAGAAAGTCAGGCTAATGCTCTGGGGGCATAAGTTTGAATCCTGCCATGGCAGATGGAGCAATTCAAATTCAGTCGATATCTGAAATTAAAAAGCTGTCTAATGGAAACTCTGTAACTGCTGTTGATTATCATAAAAATCCATCGGGTACACAACATGGTTTAAGGAAGTAAATTTGTCATTCTTCCCTGGTCTGGCCTATATCTGACTTTAGACCCATAGGATTATGGTTGACTCTAAACTATTCCCTGGGCAGTTGGCAATATATCTTGGTATAGCCAGTAATGTCTACATCCTCTGAATGAGTAAAGGAAAAATATCTAGTTAGATCACTTAAAGCAGTATCAGCTATGCTTTCAATCACTAAAACTGACCACAGCTCAAAGACCATCCAAGAAAGCAAAGATAACCTGGTTTCTCTTCAGAACTGACTCTATTCTGAAACTACCATGCCTCTTTCATTCTAACCTCCAACAACAAGGGCAACAACTCCTGAACCTTTTCATTATATAAATCATAACATATTCAGCTGCCTCTGCTACTTCATACCAGAATAAACTTTCTCTAAGTTCCCCTCTTCCCTTACTGTGATTTTACCTCTTATCAAGAGCCTGTTTTTTCTAGGCAAAATCTTTGAACCTGTTATTACTCCCCACTCCCTAATTATATTTATCTTTCTTGGAACTCCTCTTTTGAATCCTGGTTCTGTCCCTGTTGCTGTACAGAAATAGTGCTTAACCAAAGTCACATGATCTTCTAGATAACCCCCTTCTTGATTTGCCTGCTGTTTTTGATGGGTATGACCACAACATTCTGCTCCAATGCATGATTCTGAACACCTTCTGAAGAAGGGTCACTGGACTCAAAATGTTAACTCTGATTTCTCTCCACAGCTGCTGCCAGACCTGCTGACTTATTCCAGAAATTTCTGTTTTTGTTTCTACTTCCATTGTGTGTTCCTTGTTGTTTTCTCATGTTTGTCTCATGTATTTCAGTTAGTGTCACCATTATTGCATGAAGTTTTGAGCACTCAATCATGATTCTGTGCTTCATTTCACAATATATTTACATTTTTAACCCAATGATTTAGGAACTAATGATCAGAATATTTTTTAAAAAGTTATAATACTTCTGCAGTTCCCATTAATGTGGTCTAAATAAAGGAGCCATTTTGCTATTTTTCTTTCCTATTCTGAGGGTCTAGTTTCTGCTTTTCTGGAAGTAATCTATATTTTAGCCTGTTCAGGTTTTTTTAAATGGCTATAAATCCATGGCTCAGTCTGTCATACAATTAATTCCTTTATTCTATCTCTTATTTTTGGTAATTTTCTCTGCCCATCCTAAGGTTGTTCTTTTTTTTTAATCTTGCCCTTCAAATAATTATTTTGTAAAACATGAAAACTTCTACGTCAAAATATAATGACGAACTGAAAGTGCAGAATGTCACCACCTGTTTGGTGATAGGAAAGAATGTAAAAGAAATATACATTGGAATGAGAAAATGTTCTTCAATTCAGCCACTTTTGAAAATAGCAATTCTGTGCCATTACAGTTTAAAGGAGACTGTGTAGACATATTGGGCTTTTGCCCGAAACGTCGATTTCGCTGCTCCTTGGATGCTGCCTGAACTGCTGTGCTCTTCCAGCACCACTAATCTAGTATTTGGTTTTCAGCATCTGCAGTTATTGTTTTTACCTGTGTAGACATATTGTTTACTCTTGAAGATGGCAGGTTCCCCCCACAAGTTAACCCTATGTTTCTCTGAGGATCCACGGAGCACAGACTTTAGTAAAGATTGGAAGAGATCAGTGCCATCACGTGGCAATGCTGTAATTGAACAGTTGAGCATCAGTTGTTTTTTTCTAATTTGGAATTGAGTTTTTAAGAAGTATACATGAAGCAATATAATTTCTACTTTAAGTAGCTTTCACTTCAATGAATCACATAGTTTCATAGATGATAAAAGTGCTGCTGTTTGATTGCATCATTGTTTGACACGTTACGTTTTTATCTTTCAGATATTTACTCTTATGAAATATGACAGTTACAATCGTTTTCTGAAATCTGATTTATGCCAGCAAGTCAAGCAACTGGAAGAAAGTGGAAAGACTTCCCTAGATTCTGATGAAACTGTACCGAAGAGGGCATCCAGGATTTATAATCGATAACTAAACTTGTGGACTAGCTTCATAACAACTGTGTGCTTTCTTAGCTTTACTTGCTAATGGACTGTAATGATGCCTATTGGTTAAGTGTTGACTGTGTTGGAGAAAAGCATGCATGTAATCTCTGTAAATGATGGTACTGAGTATTCTCCGGTAGGATACATGTCAACACAGGGAGAGAGGACTGCAGATGCTGGAGATCAGAGCTGAAAATGTGTTGCTGGAAAAGCGCAGCAGGTCAGGCAGCATCCAAGGAGCAGGAGAATCGACGTTTCGGGCATGTGCCCTTCTTCAGGAATGAGGAGAGTGTGCCAAGCAGGCTAAGATAAAAGGTAGGGGGTAGGGACTTGGGGGAGGGGCGTTGGAAATGCGATAGGTGGAAGGAGGTTAAGGTGAGGGTGATAGGCCGGAGTAGGGGGGAGAGAGGTCAGGAAGAAGATTGCAGGCTAGGAAGGTGGTGCTGAGTTTGAGGGTTGAGACTGAGACAAGGTGGGGGGAGGGGAAATGAGGAAACTGGAGAAATCTAAGTTCATCTCTTGTGCTTGGAGGGTTCCTAGGCGGAAGATGAGGTGCTCTTCCTTCAGCTGTCATGTTGCTATGGTCTGGGACACCCGGACCAACCAACCCAACCACCCCATGGCTCAACACTTCAACTCCTCCTCCCACTCCACCAAGGACATGCAGATCCTTGGACTCCTCCATCGCCAGACAATAGCAACACGACGGCTGGAGGAAAAGCGCCTCATCTTCTGCCTAGGAATCCTCCAACCACAAGGATGAACTCGGATTTCTCCAGTTTTCTCATTTCCCCTCCCCCCACCTTGTCTCAGTCCCAACTCTCGAACTCAGCACCACCTTCCTAACCTGCAATCTTCCTGACCCTCCGCCCCCACCCCCACTCCAGCCTATCACCCTCACCTTAACCTCCTTCCACCTATCGCATTTCCAACGCCCCTCCTCCCTACCTTTTATCTTAGCCAGCTTGGCACACTCTCCTCTTTCCTGAAGAAGGGCTCATGCCCAAAACTTCGATTCTCTTGCTCCTTGGATGCTGCCTGACCTGCTGCGCTTTTCCAGCAACACATTTTCAGCTACATGTCAACACAGCTGTAGACCAAGAACTCTGAACAATGGCGTGTAAACTTCAGCATCAGGATGAATAAGTAGATATTTTGGATACTATCTCTGCGTTTCTGATGTGAAAAGCAGCAGGATTATATCGTGATTGATTTCCTGGGTACAAGACCAAGACTACCATTTGCCTTATACAGCTGTCCCAACTAAATTTTGGAATACATTGGAGTGCAGGTGATGACAATAGATTCAATCATTGCTTTATACTACTAAATATTGTGAACTGAGAACAATCTTTTAAAAAAAATCAGGAAAGGCAGGAGAATTATGCTTAATTGTATAATGTTTGCAGTCAGTTAATTTTATCCAGAAACCGGTTCACTATCAAATGGTGAAATATTTTCCCAAGCTATAATACAAACTGTAAATGTGCACAGTACTGGTACATTTGTTTAATGTCATCTACGCTTCTGATGGTAATATGCTGTACCTTCATAAAAATGTATTCCATGTGCCTATTACATCAAGATATACGCATTAGTTAATTTCTACCAAATATAGCCAACAAGCATTGGAATTTGAGTGGGTTGATAATTGATAGACTTACAAGGGGTAATTGCGCTTTCTAATGAGATAGACCTTATTTCAGAATCTGTGTGAAGATTAGATAAGAGAAGATATGAACTATAATCAAGTCAGTTTGGTAAAATTAGTGTAATATTATCATGCAAAATTCCTTTAGTTGAAAAAGGTAAAAGCTTTATTAAAATTAAAAAAACAAGGAATTTCACTTTAATCCATTGGATACTTATATTTAAATACCATGTACTGCAATTCTATCATACTGGTTTTAAATAATTCCATTAAAGAAAAAGGGCTATTTATTCAATTATCTGCCTGCTAATAAACAGGCACTCACTGTATTGAAAGAATTTCTCATAGTTCTATTTTTAATTTTTGTACTGTATAAGTGTGACATGACCTGTTGATTGCATCAAATGCTAATTCAACATTTTTATATAGCCATAAATTTGGAGTTAATGCCTTTCCAGTGTAATTGTGTTGGTTTTCATCTCTTACAAAATTGTTCTGTACTATATTTTATATGTTACTAAAAATTGCAAATGCTGAAAATCAAAACCTTCAGTTCTGGAAAGTGGTGAAATGGCAAGAAAGCAAAGTATATTCACTGATAACTCACAGGGCATTATGCAATTTAGTTAAAATTATCTTGGGAGATGTTTCTATCCATCATATTACATCTTCATTTGGCTTTGCAATTAGTCCAATGTAATTTTATTTTCTTTTTCATTCATGGGATGTGGACATCACTGGCTAGGCAGCGTTGACTGCCTGTCCTATTGCCCAGAGGGCAGTTAAGGGTCAATCACATTGCTGTGGGTCTGGAGTAATATGTAGGCCAGACCAGGTAAGAATGACCATATCCTTCCTTAAAGAACATTAGTGAACTAGATGGGTTTTTCCTGACAATCAGCATTGGATTCATGGTCATCATTAGACTCTTATTTCCAGATTTTTAAAAAATTGAATTCAAATTCCATCATCTACCATGGCATTATTCTAAGCCAGGTCTTTGGGATGTTACCTGAATTTCTGGATTAACAGTGCAGCGATAATACCACTAGGCATCGCTTCCCTGCATATGGAAAACAAATGATCAACAGCACATGGAGGGGTCTCCCAAACAAACTACATTTTACACTTGAAAGAATGGAATCTGTAAAGATCCATATTCAAAAACTTTGAATCTTTAAAGTAATTGCAAGACAACAGTAATGTAATGGTTCTCATTGCTAATTTGAGAAAGAACAACAATCAAAACCTCAGGTTACATTCATGCTTGTGTTATCCAGTAATGTTGGTACTGAAGCTGATGTGTAAATGGAAATTTTGAACGCATTTATAGCATTCATTGATAGTCAACATCACTTGGTTGAGCTTTTAATTGAGTCTTGCCCTCTTTTCAGCTCTATTGGTGTCAATAATTGTGTTAAGAACATGTTTTACTCCTTGTATGAAATAGCAAAGCACAGTTGATCAGATTTCCCTTTAGCGCAACTTTGAACTATTTATCTTGATTCTCTCAGGTGTACCCCCTTGAGTTCATCATAAGGATTTGATTTGAGAGCAATCTCAATCACTTACATTACATTGTCAGTTAAATGCATTTGAGTCTGTTTCAGCATTCCCTCAAAGCCAGTTGAGTTTGTTGATCATTAACTTATTTTATCATTCAATGTTCATGCACTGTAGAAGGGCAGCCCATGGATGTTGTTTGATCTGCTTCTTGAAATTGGCCTAAACTTGATTATACAGTATGCATTTACCATCATTGTATCAATGATTTATAAAACAACTATAGCATGTTTATAGATTCATATTTTATTATCCCAGGGAGACACAAGGACCTCCATGGAATAATATGCTTTAAATATCCCATAGTGCCATGATGCACTTGTTTGTGTTGGACTTTGGAAGTTCTCATAATTTGCAAGAACCAATCTCATAATTTGTCTTTGACACTCAATACCATGAAATAATTGAAAATCAATTATAAATTTTAACAGCAATTAAGATGTGTTTAGTGTTTTTTTTCCTCAGTGAATGGAGTGTAATATGAGTTTGAAGGTGGGTAGATTGATTAGGTAGGAGGGTTTGGGGAGGGAGTGAAGGTGCTGCAGCATTCCCGATTCCAGGCTGATAAAGCTCCGAATGGAAACTATGTCAGGCTGCAATCTTCTCTGCAAGAAAGTTGAGATGCATAAGGGCCAAGTACAGAACCAGTGGAATAGCAAAGTCACATGGCTCTCCAGTTAACTAGCATTTAACTGTGGGAGCCCCCAAACTTTGGCATTCTTGATTGAGGGACCCGGCATTGTAGGAAGCCAACACCCAAGCTGGTCTCTCAATCCCTCTCCCTCACTGAACACTCCCTATGATCCACCTCACCTACATGTTCTCCAGGGTTCCATCATTGATTACTGGTGAAGACCTGAGTGTAACACAGGTTTTGGCTAACTCTCCTGGTGGCTGTGTTGATACCAGTCAACTAGTAGGCTGCAAGAACACAGCAAACCAGGCAGTACCAGGAGGTGGAGAAGTCAATGTTTTGGATGTAACATTTTGGTACTAGTCAGCTGCCTGCCTCTGATTATTGGAGATCATGGAGACCAGGATTTCGCCCTGCACCTGCTTAATTTGATACAATGATGCCAAGGCAAGTGCATGGTTGCTGTAAATTTGTGTCAGCCTCTTGAGAATACTTAGCATTCCTACAGTTTTCAGCAAATAGACAGAAACCTCATTGCTTGCAGCAAATTTCATCCATTAGCCTGAATTTTCACTTTATTGGATACTGAAAGTGATTCAGATTCATGAAATGTATTAATAATAAATGATAACTGAGCTTTCTTTTCCGCTCCATGATAATCCTTTAGTAATCCTGCCAGTCAATTTGTTCCCTGGCTTCTACAAAGATCACTTTTGATCAAACTCTTTTGCATGTACAAAAATAATCCATTCACCTTTAATTTTCCTCTTTTCTGTTAGGAACTGTTGATGTTATACTTAATGTTCTCTGCTTGAGGTCCAGGACTCAATCTGTGGGGAATTGACAGTGTAAATCTACAACCAAAAGAATTGCTTGGTGCACCACGTTATTATCCCAACTCATATGCCACAATACTGCTTTGAATTATCTTTGCAAATGCATGTATAAGATCATTGTAACCACTTCTATATGTTGCATACCATGGTTTATCTTTAATACAAGTGAATTACTTAAACAAAAATTGAAATTGAAGGTTTGGGAGAAGCCCTCAGGGCCAATTTATGGTCTTCAAAATCTGACGAAGGTTTCAATTCAGGAGGATTAAAAAAATTGTTATTATACACATTCCATCTGTGTATTGTTGTTTCTGTTTATGTTAAGATATTTGTCAATAATATGACTAATTTTTGTATTTGTGTGTGTATAATACACAAGTCTTGATTTGTTGTGTTTTTACGTTAAATACAATGTTGCCTTGCTGGAATAGGTTTTCCTGGTTATATTAATTTTTTCCTTATTTGTATATTTAATTATCTGGTGACTTGTGCATTCCAGGAAAAGAGCTCCTACATTGACTGTGCCCAAAAACATTGAGAAACTGAATTAATAAATGTGCAATTCACTCTGTGCTCGGTTTTATTGAAATAAATAAATTGGTGGTTAACAGTGAGGAAGATGGTCTTAGGTTACAGGAAAATACAAATGGTTTGGGCAGATCCGTGGCAGCTGGAATGGTGAAGAGCAGGAGGTTCAGAGAGCATTTGAAGAAAAATATTTTTCACCCAGGGCATGGTGGGTATCTGGAACGTACTGTCTGAGATGGTGAAAGATGTGTGAAACTTCACAACCTTTACAGAGTACATGGAGTGAGCACTTGAAACTTCAAAACAGTCAAAGCTATGGGCCAAGTGCTGGAAAGTGAGATTAATGTCAATAGATCGGTGCAGACCCAATGGGCCAGAGGGCCTGTTCTGAACTACGTGTATGACTCTACATCATGGCTACCTTTTGTTATTACCGATTACTACATGGATTGCAGATTGGTTCTGGTTTTGCTACTTTGAATTAGACATTAGAAAAGTATAGAACAAGAAGTGTAGGGTCAATTTTCTTTATTGCTGCCTAAGATAGCTTTTGCTGAGATTAGGAAGGCATTGTATGGAATTTCTAAAGGCATTTTAAAGCTAGGAATAATTAAAAGACAGGAATAATGTGAAATGTGATTTCTATTAAATTTGATGTAGCAAATTCTGCATTTTAAACTTTATAAGTTGCTTGGGATATTGCTATTTTTCTTTTTGATAAATCTGCTTTAAACTTTTTAAAATATTGCTTTATTTGTTCCAGTATTAATAGTTGCCATCAAGATTAAACATGATTGATTAAAAATCTACCATCTTCACTCCTAGAGTCTGCAGACGGCTGTTTTTGGAATTCTTGTCTGGACCGTTGTTAAGCACTGGTGAAACGTTTCAGCTATGTAGCAGGAGAAGGAAGCTTTGAACTCAAGCCAGAATCTCACTGTGCTAGATTAGAGGCTCAGAATAGACAAGCCTAAACTGATAGTTTATTGAAGCAATGTTCATATTTAACTTTTGCAGACATTATTATATTATATAGAAATCAGCAATAGACTGTGATAAATACTTCAGGCACCAGTTGTCCTGTTTCAGATTCCTCCATTTCCCATTTGTGAGAATTGAATATTTCAGCAATTTTTGCTTTTGGGAAATTTTATTCACATACTTTGGGACCAGTGCCAAGAGAATTTATCTTTTGTTTAAGCAAAACAAAAAATGAATGATCAAATTCACAACTAGTTAGATACAAACTGTGAGTAAAATATCTTATTAAATAGTCCATAAGGAAGAATGTTTAGCAAAGAAAAGAAGTGTTGAAAGGATCTTCTGCAAACCTGGCAACTTATTCAAACTTGCCACTGACAACGAAGGATATGCATTTACGTGGTGCTTTATCATGTCTAGAAATATTTCACAATACCTCCCATGCAATGAAATCCTTTCAAATGCATGCAACAAAATCCAGCAAACAACAATGGGATGATTTTTCCATGGAAAAATCCCACCAAAAACTCACCCCAAATGGAAGGAATGATGGGTTAATCTGTTTTGACACAATTCAATGAAACGATTATAGGCCTGGACATCAGGAGAAACCTGTACTCCTTTTGAATAGTTCTCTTATTTTTGTGCTATCATGTTAATCATCCTTATAATTATAATTGAATGTGACTTTTTTCCCCCACTAAAAGATCAATATACCTCCATTGGAATAGCTTTCTAAAATCCTGAGCTATTGCCTCACATTGTTTTAAGCTCCACCTTTTATTAGCAAATTGGGAGAACATTCAGTCTGCCATGATAAAGCAGAATACGAGTCATGTTTCAGAAAGCCTCAGCAGGACAAGACTGAGCCATGTTACAGACTCGCTTGGTGAAATAGGATATGAATCATTTTTCTTGGCAGAGCATGAACCTCATTTCAGACTACTTTGGTGGGACAGGAAATGAGCCATTTTTGTGATTACCTTGACAGACCACGAGCTGTATTTTAATTGCAACGTGAATAAATCTCTCGTGTAGCTCCACATCAATCTTAACATCTGTCAGGAAATATTTGTAATATATCTTCCTCTCATAATGAACGAGTCTGCAATTTTTAATGATATAGTTTTGATTTTTAATACCTTCCAGTTTCCAGCTTAACAATATGATTTGGTTAAATAGAATTGCTGGATAAAGCACTTCATAACCCAGAATAACATATGCATACCTCATGGAAATTACAAAGTGGTTTTGATGCATATGCCATTGAGAATTTAAAATGTATTTCATAAAGAAAGTGTCAGTGACATAATCATAAAAAACCGGTCTGAAAACACATGCATGAAATTCAACTTTACATTTGGATTTGTGAACATTGATTAACATTAGTCAGGTTTTCAATCGATTGTTAATGTGCAATGTTTTAATCCACTGCCTACTAATATAGTGCAAACTATGGGAAACTGTATTGTATAATATGAAGTCATTCACATTCCTCAGTGTTTTCAATGATTAATACATACTGAATCATAGCAGTTTTCAATTCTCAAAGCCTTCTCAAACTTGTCATCAATTGGTAGTAAAGTCATGCAAATTTCACAATATTTTTTCAGCAATTTTCTTTGTTCATCTTCTAAAAGTGGCACTTTCAACAAGACATCAATTCCTCTTAACAATATACTGGGGTGCAGAACCATAATTGATTGATCATCATGTTCACTTTACTCTGAAGCTGATGTCATCACAATTGCATCTACATTGGTTTCATGACTCACGCCACAAGGAGAATCAGGAGATGGAGGAGCTTCTGCCAAATTGATTCATGTTGTATCTTTGAAATGCTCAATGCAATGACTACCTGTTCTTCCCTGGTGTTTAATTTTAATGGTAGAAGGGAAGACCCCTGCATTTAAACACCCACTTGCATTTACTTAACTCTGAGACTGATTTTACAAAGCTCATGTATTTTGACCTTCCTTAAATGGTGCTATTTCAAGAAGTCAAAAGTGATCATCAGGGTGATTCACAGTAAAAGCAGTAACTCAGATTTTGCAGTGGGAAAAGGCTACTTAAAGCTAAAGTTATCAAACAGCAAAGTGTACAGCAACTGCTGGTACCTGCAAATGTGATGTTAAATTCAGAAAATTATTATTGAGTTACCCTTTCAGAGGCTTCACTGTAATGATATTTCACCAAATGATTTGCCATTGTATGAAATTTCAATACTTATTAGGTACTCACTAAACATGCCAGAAAAAGTTAGAGTTTGTCATTTTAGAATGGAAGTAAATTTTTAATGACATACACCTTGATTACTGCTTGGTTTTCTGAAATGTATTTTTAAATGTGTATACTTTCATTCCTTAAAATTTTTATTATTGGCAATAATATTTTTAAAATTAAAACTTTCCAGCTCTTTTATCTTCCTTAATTCTGTCTTCTCTTTGATTTCTTTATTTCTATATGTGATTTTGAATTGAATTAGATATTCTAATTTACCAGTTTTGACTCTGTAGGCAGCATCGACTGCCCTCTCCTGTGTTAATTGGGTGCCAGGGCACATTTAATAAGGTGGGAGGCTGATGGAAGGCTACTATCCTGCCTTCATGATAATGAAAGAAAAGGTGGAAAAGCCCACAGAAAACCTTCCTAATTGAGGTCCTTAGGTAGGAAATTTATTTCTGCTCCAGGGCCACATCCTGCCTCAATTGGTACCAACGCAATGGTGAGAGAAGGGCTTGCCAAGAAGATTGCATGATAAGCAAACCTGTGACAGGCTGCTGGCAATCTGTGGGGGAAGAGGAGGTGCTCTTATTCAAAGGCACTCAGCACTTGATTGAGGGCCCATACTATTTGGATGGAGTGCACCCACTGAGAGCAAGCCCCTTGAAGTTGCTGCTAAGCCCCTAATATCTCCCATGTGACTCCCAACCCAGGACACTGCCTACCCTACCATCATTCATGAGTGGCCTGGGTATGAGGTTAGGTATTGTAATGCCTTTAGCCACCATTTCCTAGTGGAATTATTGTTCTATTGAGCAGCCAGTTTCTAAGTGACCAGCAGCTCTCAGCATAAGGCACTTCTGTCCTTAGGGTCCTTGAGCCCAGGGAAGGTCCACTGCTTTCTGGCTAGGTGCTGATTGCCATTTAATATTCTTTCCAAAAAGAAGTGGCATACAGCTCTCAATAGCTTGCCGCTTGTTGGGTGAGACACCCCCCCCCCCCCACCTCCATTAAATATATTCCTGTGTGCTTCACTTAAAGATTCTTCATTCTGATTGATAAAGGAAGCATGTTGTAGTGTATTCTCAGAGTTTCCCAATCCCCTGCTGAAGGTGCTGGGCTATTTTGACTCTCTAAATACTGGTAAAAGCCACAGGCTGTGGCAAGTCTAAGTGTCATGAGTGGTTTGCAACGTTTGTTCACTCTTGACAGGAAAATCAGTGCTCCTGTGTATTTAATATTTCCAGCATTTTCTGTTTTATTTCCACATTGTTGTTATTCTTTTCTACCTTAAAAACATGGGTATATATTAGAGTGTGGATACATCACTGAATTAGTAATCCAGGGGTGATGGGTTAATAATTCAGAGAATACAAATTGCAATTCTGCTGTGATAATTTGAATCCAATTTTAAAAGTTTGGAAATAAAACGTGGCTACAGTCCTCAGAGTCAATGTTTGTATAAAGTTCCCATAGCATGTATTTGATGGTAATTGCAAAACCAAAGTATCCAATATATTTCTGGAAAAGCAGAAAATCTCCAGTGAGTCCTGGTCAGAAGTTGAATCCAGAATTGCAACACTAAAATAATCGACTATACTGAGGTCCAGATACTGGCTGAAACTGCTTGGATAACAGATATTGCCTAAAATAAGCAAACACTTTTACATTGGTTCTTTCAATAAGGATTATTGAAATATGAATACCTTATTGAAAATGATTGAAGATCCTATTTTTCCTGAAATCAGTAAGTGTTAGCTAATAATTACTCAAAATATTTTGCACACTTATTACATTACAGGGCACACCTTTGCAATTGAAGCCCACTGTAATGGAAGTGGTTGCCACTACATTTTTAATATTGTCTTTTATAGTTAGTTTTGAGAAGATTTGTAGCTCAGATTGAGGTTCTGGATGTAGGTTTCCTCGCTGAGCTGGAAGGTTTATTTCCAGACATTTTGTCATCCTACCAGGTAACATCTTCAGTGGGATCCCGGGCGAAGCACTGTTGATAATTCCTGTCTTCTACTTAGATGTTTGGGTTTCTTTGGGTTGGTGATGACATTTGCTGTGGTGAAGTCACTTCCCGTTCTTTTTCTCAGAAGGTGATAGATGGGGTCTAACTCGATGTGTTTGTTGATAGAGTTCTGGTTGGAATGCCATGCTTCTAGGAATTCTCTAAGAAACACGTGTCTCTGTTTGGCTTATCCTAGAATGGATGTGTTGTCCCAGTCAAAGTGGTGTCCTTCCTCATCTGTATATAAGGATACTAATTACAGAGGGTCATGTCGTTTTGTGACTTTCATAGTAGGTAGGCATCACTGGCAAGACCTGCATTTGTTGCCCATCCCAAACTGATCTTCTTTAGCAATTTCAGAGCCCACTGCATTGCTATGGTCACATATAGGTCAGATCAGGTAAGGACAAGAGATTTCCTTTCTAAAGGAAAGTTGGAACTAAAATTGCTCCATAGAGGACAGTTTCTGTCACCAAGTCACCCTTCTTTTACACATGGAGAGTCCTTTACACTGATCCAGCTCCCTCAGAGCCAGCTTTCAGAGTGAACAGAAGCTCTCACATTCCTGTTTACTTTTTTTTCTTTCCCTGAACAGCTGACACTTCTTTTATTTCTTTTTTCTTTTTTGTTGTGAATCTCCTGGTTATATTTTTTTCCTTTTACCCCCCACACTACCGCCTAACTGCGGTAGTGCTTATTTTTTTTTCCCCAGCACCCATGGTGTGTGTGCGCGGGTGTTGAGACACAGTGAAAGACACAAAGTGCACGAATCTTTATTCAATTTCCACCACCAGGAAGATATGAAAAACACCCGAGTGGCCAGTGACAAGCACTGCACATCCCTGTTTACATCTGTCTGCCAGGGCTTCCTGATTGGACCAGATTAACCACACCTATTGGGGAACTCATATTCTATGTGGTTCACCTGGCTGAGTTCATTACAATCACCAGAAGGCTGCATTTGTTCTTGCATCAAAAGATTCATAGTCACCATTACAGTAGTTAGCTTTAAATTCCAGATCTATTAATTGAATTTAAATTCCACCAGCTGCTACAATGGGATTTGAACCCATTCCACCAAAATGTTAACTTGGGCATTTGGATTGGTAGCTCTGTGAATTTACTATTACACCACTGTCTCCCCATGGTCAACCTGATTTGTAGGAGTACTTCAGCCAAATGTAAACAGCGTACTGTCAGGATATCATAAAACAATTTATGTTGTTTAGGAAGGTTCTTATCTCATCTGGTATGCATGTGTCTTCCTGCCTTCTGAAGTACTGAGTTGTATCAATTCACTAAACCATATCATGTAGAAAGCCTCTTCACATTCTTGTGAGGGCAGCAAGACAGGATCAATAAATGTTGACATTGTCAGTTACACTTACATCCCAAGAATGAATTTACAAGAAGCAACTTAATCATTTTATTAAACAGAAGTTCGACTTATAGCTTGTATGGTAATACTCTCATGATCCCACCACCAACCTTCCTCACAAAAAAAAGTCTGTCAGATACGTTTAAGTTTATCAACAGAGCATTTCTTTCAATAAGCCTAAAGCAGTATCAGGAAAACAGCTGCTGTTCTGTGATTTCACGATGCCTGTCAGCACATGTTGCTCCTCATATAAGACTGGTTTGTAAAAGGCACTATTCTTTTAACAGGCCTGCATGTGCTGACGTGTAGTTTAGTTAGAGCAGCATGTGTATGAGATTTCATCGCTATAACAAATGCTCAATTTGAAATGGGTATAATATGAAGATGAATGTTAACCCTATCAGTACTGAAATTCCTTCATTATCAAAATACTTTAACCCTATAGCTGCCATATGCATGTCATACCTTTTAAAATATTAATTACTTAAATCAGATTATTGAAGTTAGTAAAGATTAAAAAAAGTCATAGTTCTACATAAACATTGCGAAGGAATTGAAAACCCAGTAGAGTATAAAAGCATGGGTGTAGTGTCCAAATGGGATAAGAGACTGAGGGAAAGAGACAGAAGACGTAGAAAGAATGGACAAAGGATTCAGAGCCGGTATCATGCCATGTGTGAGAATACACCACGATAGAGTGAACTACCTGATCATGCTGAACAAGTCGTACACAAGAAGGTTGGTCTTGGCTGAGATGTGTCATACCCCAATGCTCTTTTGGATTGTGTGATGGTACTATGGCTTTAAGAAGTCATTTTGTCCTGGTTTTGTTACGAACAAATATTGAGATCAATGGTGTTGACTGGTATACTTCGCAGCTAAAAATGTAAACAGCTTGTGAGTCCTTGAGGTTTTCTTTTTCTAAGGTAATAGATATACCCTGAATGGGTGGGGGTCAAGCTTCAAGATTTCTAATTTTAGTTTTTCAGTAGCAGTTGCTGGAGTCATACCTCTCTCGCTAATCTCTCTCTCAGTTTTCTCTTAATGTTTTCCACCTGGACTAGAGAATTGCCTGTAAGACAAGCCATTTTTCAAACTTGCCTTTTGCCAAGGGTGATGTTATTCCAATTTCTTCTTTCTTTTGTTGTAAATAAAGTGTGTTTTGCTTAATGTTGAATAGTTTGACTAATCAAATTGCATCTGGATTGCAATACCTTGCATTCACATTTAAAATAAAAGAAGTTAGAGTCTAGACTATCTTCTTAATATATTTTGACAGAGTTTAATCTGGTCCATAACAAACTCAGGGATCACAATCTCTAATTCTAGGTTGGGTTTAGGATTATTGGACTCAAAGGTAGTGAGTGGTTAGTGTTGGTCTTTTTTTATTTTGGGTGGTTCATTTGGTTGGTTTAAATAATGTGTGTTCCTTGTGTAGTAATGGCCCTTTCAGTCATGAAGAGTTTCCTGGGGGTGGAATAAGTCATTTCAGTTGTTTAACAGAAAGTGAGCAAGGCAAAGCTTTCTGAATTGGCAAAGAAGTTAGAGGTGGGGTTGTCTGTGTCTCTGAGGAAAGGGGAGATAATTGTGGCAATCTTGCAGCATTTATAATTGCCCCAAGAATGCCATTGGAATCTTTGGAAATGGCTAAAATCTTATTGCAAATGAAGCAACTTGAGCTTCAAGCAAAAGAAAAGGAAAGAATAACCTTGGAAGAGCAAAAGGAAAGAAGAAAGGAAATGAAACAATTTGAATTACGATTAGAAGTAGGGGGATAAAAAAGGAAAGGAAGGCCCTGGTAGGAGAAATGGAGAAAGAGAGAGCATTTGAACGTAGAGGTTGGAACTAAAAGTTCAAAGTTGACTTAAAATGGTGGAGGTAGAGGTGAAAGGTAGAGTAGTAATGAGGAGAGTGATGGAGAGCAACTCACCAGAGCCAAAGGCCTGGTGGGGATCTGATTAAATATGTCCAAGTGTTGCCTAAGTTGGATGAGAAGGATTTAGAATCCTTTTTCATTTTGTGATGATGCTGCTCTTTTAACAAGGTTATTTTGTCATTGGCTTTTTTTTCAGAGTGATCATAAAAAACAGACTCCAAAAGCTCTAAGTTAAAGTGTTTTAAAATCAATTTAATTATAGCTAACAGATACTGCCTCAGGCAAAAGACTTTCAAATAAAAAAACTTGGACAATGAAAGGGGAGTGGCCAGATTTCCCAGCTCAGCTTTTCTCTGGTTTGATTTGGTGTTTACTAGTCTGGCTATTCACTGAAAGCAGTAAGGCAATTTTGACGACGCTGGACCTAAAGAAGCAGGTCCATGCTGGTATTCTCTCTGTGACTTCTCTGCTGTAAGACCCTGTGTTTGATTTTACCTTTTGTGCCATGGTGTATTTATGGGGATTGTTGCAAGTATTTGGAACAGCATCATTAAGTTGGGATGATCTGTTGGGTTTTTGGACAAGTTAATTTATTTGGTATTCTGTTCTCTTATGTTTGTATTTTCATTCAATAATCTTATAAATAAATTCTATTTTGTTTAAAACTAAGTGGTTTGACTAGCTAATTCTCTCCTAGAATAGAAACTTCAGACCTGCTTAAAACAACGAGCAAATTTAGGGTTTGGGCTACCTTCTTGAAATGCTTTGAGGGGGTCTGGCCTGGTCCATAGCTATTTCTTTTGAGAAAGCAGCTAAACAAATGAAACAGTTGGTGACCATGTGGGTATTGTTGATTCAAAGGAAGTTAGAGAGGTATTTGCAGCAATCAGAGGAGGTATCTGGGGAGATATCTGAGGAGTATAATGAATGAAAAATACCAAATATCTTAAATGCAGATGAGCTAGTACCAGAAGCCAACATTTTAAGAATTTAAGGAGGGACCCTGGTCAAACATACATTGAATTTTAAAGAATCAGACAAAGTAATTTTGATAGGTGGATAATGGCATTGAAAACAGATCAAACATATTATGCTGTCAGTGAGACAATTATTTTGGAGGAGATCAAAAATTCACTTCCTGAAGTAGTTCGAATTCATTTGGAAGAGCAGAGAGTTAAGACTGCAAGATTAGCAGTGGAAATGGCTGATGAATATGATTTGGTTTATAAATCAAAGTTTGGCTTCTGATATCAATTTCAATCTGTGCGGGATAGAAGTTGGGGAAAAGAGAGATCCTCAGGTGGTAAGGGAAAAGGAGATCTCATTTAAGATAATAAAGATAGTTTACCACAGGGTAAAAAGGAAACCCATGAAGGGGAAAGAGAAGTTTAAAAAAAACAGGTGTTTTCACATTAATAACGTAGGCCACATGAAGTCACAGTGTTGGTGGTTTCGAAAAAGCACTGGGAAGACAGATGTGGGAAAACAGGATAAGCCAGTGGGTTTTGTTGAAGTGGTAAAGGGAAGCACAGTGGAAACTAAAAAGCTGCAAGAGAATATACAACCTGATCCGGGATTGGTTGAGAAGAAAGTGCCAGATCTCTTCAAATAATTTAATTGTGAGGATATGGTTTACTCTTGTATACCAGGAGGGGCAGGTAAAGAAATTAAGATTTTAAGGGATAAGGGAGCATGTCAATCTTTAATGATGAGAGAGGAGGAGATATGTAATTTAGAAGGAGTCCTGCCAGGAAAAGTGATCGTGTGTGGAATTCATGGTGAGAAGAGCAATGTTCCATTATAAAAAAAGTGAGGTTGTAGTGTTTGGTGAAAAATGACGAAGTGGCTGTAGGAATAAGAGAGAAATTCACAGTTTCATACTTTCAGTTTATCTTTGATAATGATATCGCTGGGTCACAGGTGGGAGTGAATCCTACTGCAGTTAAAAAGCCAGTGAAAAATCAGGCAACGGGAAGTATATCCTGGGATTTTTCCTGACTGTGTGGTAACAAGGTCACAAAGTTACAGGTGGAAATAGGGGGAGAAATCAAAGAATAAAAATAAGGAAGTTGAAATAAACCTATGTTTGACTAAGTGGTTAAGAAAGAAACGAGAACAGATGGAGGACTATGTGAATGTTTTTAGTTCAGGGAAATTAGCTCAATTACAATAGAAATATGAAAAACTAAAGCAGTTGTATAAAAGAATCATACACAGAAGAAATATCTGAGTGTAGCCCAGAGTGTTACTTTCTTAAAAATGATGTCTTGATGAGGACATGGAGACCATCAAATATTCAGGCGGATGAGAAATGGGCAGAAGTTCATTAAATTATATTACCAATGGGTTATAAAAGGAGGTTTTGAGGATAGCACATGAATTACCTGTAGGAGGTTATTTAGGCATAAGGAAAACTCAAGCTAAAATGCAAAAACATTTTTATTGGCCTTGAATGCATAAGGATGTGGTTGAATTTTGACAGATAGATAATTGGAAAACCTCGGGCAATTATAAAACTAGTACCCTTAATACCCACTCCCACATTTGAGGAACCTTTTACAAGTCTTAATTGATTGCATAGGACCCCTACCTAAAACAAAAAGTGGGAATCAGTATGTGTTGGCCATAATAATGTGTCCAATATTCCAGAAGCCATTCCATTTTGCAGTATCATGGCTAAAAGGATTGTAGAAGAGCTACTCAATTTTCTTTACTAGATACAGACTAACCACAGAGATACAATTGGATCAAGGGTCAAATTTTACATAAAAATGATTCAAGGAAGTCATGGATAGCTCCGGTATAAAACAATTCAAATCCACTGCGTATCATCCAGAAGTGCAGAGAGTTTTGGAATGGTGGCATCAAACTTTAAATACTTGTTGAGGGCTTATAATTAAGACTATCCAGTGGACTAGGATAAAGGAATTCCATTTATAGTTTTTGCAATTAAGGATGCACCTAATGAATCAACTAAATTAAATTCATTGGTATTGGTTTACGGGCATGAGGTGAGACACCACTAAAATTAATTAAGGAGAAATTAGTGTGTAATAGTTCAGAGACCACACATTTTGACAACGTATCAAATTTTAGGGAAAGATTACAAACAGTGGGTGAGTTGGCTAGACAGCATTTGCAAGTAGCAAAACGTGATGAAACAGAAAGCAGACAAGAAATCAAAAATTCGCAACTTTGCTATTGGGGATAAAGTGTTAGTGTTACATCCAATGGTAGGTGAACCTTTAAAAGCAAAGTTTAGTGGGCCTTATAAAATCAAAAGGAAATTGAATGAGATGAATTCTTAATAAGAACAGCAGATAGAAAGAAATCTTACTGAATGTGTCATATGAATATGCTTAAAAGTTGTTTTGATAGGGAATAAAATCAAAAGGAGAATGGGTTACAATGCAGAGTGAAGAACCAAGTTCAGGTGATTCTGAATTGGACATTCTTCAAATTAAATTAGACAATGTGGGAGTTCTCAAAACTAGGATAAATTATTGAGTTACCTTCTAGATCACAACTGAAATGACCTGAAAGAGTTATTACAGTCACATGGGGGGAATATGTGGGAATAAGCTGGGAAGTACTAATCTAATTATGCATGATGTAGATATAGGAAATGCTGTTCCAATTAAGCAACATCCTTATAGATTTAACCATCTAAAGTTGGCACAGGTTGAACACATGCTCAAAGAAAATATAATCAAAGTGAGTTGCAGCAAATGGAGCTCACTCATATTAATGATGCCAAAACCATATGATATCCAATAATTATATGTGGACTATCACAAAGTCAATACAGTTACAAAATCTGATTCATATCATATTCCACATTTGGAAAACTGTATTGAGAAGGTGGGACAAGCAGCCTATATTTCTAAGTTGGACTTACTCAGAACATACTGGCAGGTACCTTTATTCAAAAGAACTAAGGAAATTTCAGTTTTCATAATTTTACTAGTTTGAAGTTATGCCATTTGGTACAAAAAATGCACCAGCCACATTTCAAAGACTAACTAATTAATAACGTCATTTCAGGATTACCCATTTGTGTGGTGTACATCAGCAATCTGGGTTTTTTTGGTCAGACATCGAAGTAACATTAGGAGCATCGAACAGAATTCTTTGACTTCAGGAGGTAGGTTTAGTGATAAACCTGGCTAAGAGGGAGTTTGCAAATGCCCAAGTCACATTCCTGGACCATGTCATTGGACATGGACAAATGGCACCATGGGATGTGAAAGCAAAGGTAATTGGGGACTTCCGTATATCATCAACAAAGAGGGAAGAACCTCAATTCCACAGGATTAAATGGTTTTCATTGAAAGTTCATACTGAATTTTAGCAGCGTGGTTGCTCCACTGAATGACTTGTTGAAGGAGTGCAGAATATTTCTATGGATGGAGGAATGTCAGAAGACATTTAACAGCCTGAAAGCTGTGTTAATCACTGCTCCAGTGTTAGTCACACTTAATTCGACAAAACCATTCAAGATGGTTATCGATGTGAGTGATGTGGGTGTTGTTGAGGTACGCTTGCAAGAAGATGATGAGAAGATAGAAACATCCATTGGGTACTTTTGTTGAAAATTGAGTAACCATCATTAGAAATATTCCATGATTGAGAAGGAGACCTTGAACTTGGTGTTGGCATTGCAACATTTATGTTGCCGGTAATGAGTCTGAGACAATTGTATATACTAATCATAACCTCTTAAAGTTTCTGGAAAATTTCAGGATAAAAATACAAGGCTGTTTAGATGGAGTTGTATTATTGCAGCCACTCAATTTGAAAATTATACACATGGCAGGACGAGAGAATATAACGTGTAGTCATAATTTTGATGAAGGAAGATGGAGGATTTTGGTGATAGGAAAATGGACTCAAATGGACATTAGTAGTGAATTTTTGCATGTTTAGTACATTTTAGTACATATGTATTGTAATGTATTAATAGTATAAGACTAAAGGTTTTCAAAAATAAAGCCATCTCTGGATATTGATGGTTAATTGTTTTAAGGTGGAGGGTGTGATGATCCTATGGCTTTAAGAAGCATATTTTTAATGAAGGAATGTTGAAATCAGAGGTGATGATCAATCTTCAAAGCCCATAAAGTTAACAGAGATCTTGGGGTTTTCTTTTCCTAAGGTTGGAACAATAGAAGCAGACTGAATGGGTGGAGTCAACCTCCCACAGAACCAGAATTTCTAGTTTTAGTTTCTCCGTAGCAGTTTCTGGGGTCTTGAAGCTGGGCTTGGAGGCTGCAGTGTATCTCTTGCTACTACACATTCTTTGTTAGAGCTTTCTCTTGGTGCTTTTTTGCTTTTTGGGCTAGAGACAATTGATTTTTCTGAACTTGCCTTTTGCCAAGGGTGTGTTTATGGAATGTTACTATATTGGAACAATTACTGTTTAGTAGCTAAATAATCTATTATTCTGTTAAGTTTTCCAATAGAGTTAAGTTATTCCAATTTCTTCTTTCTTTTGTTGTACTTTAACTATATTTTACAAGTAAAATGTGTTATGCTTAATGTTGAGTGGTTTGATCAATTGAATTGCATTTGGAATACAACACCACGTTTACCTCTAAAATGAGAAAAGGTAAGGCCCTGGATTATCTACTTTATATATTTGAGAGGATTTGATCTGGTCCATTACAATTGGTGAACCATCTGCCATCCCACAAGAAAAACCATTAAAACTGGCAAATAAGAGATATTAGATCGATTTGTATTTTTCAAAATGGACAGCCTTTTGACCTGTACCTTCATTTCCAAGTTTTACTGTTTTTTTCTTCAAAGAGCTGAATGTCCTCATTCTATAATAAGTCTGTGACTTTATGAATTCACTCTGGAAGGTGTTGCAGAGGAGTGTGAGTCACCACTGCTATATATGTTTCTCAATTCTTTTAGTATCTAATACACGTTCATTTCATTAAATAAAATCAAATTTCCATGGATGCTGGAAATCTGAAATAAAACCTGAAGATGCTGGAGAAATTCAGCAAGTCTGGCCACATGTGTGGAGAGAGAAACAGAGTCCAGTATGACTCTTCTTTAAAACTGGATACCAGGCAATTCAGCAAACTGGAAGATTATGTGTGAAACCAAAATCTTGCTCCCTGTGTGATTTCCACAAATCATCAGAGGACCAGGCAGACCTACCAGACTGGGATGGGGGTGTCGGGCAAGTCTGGAAAATACTGTTTGATTTGAAGGAAAATGTGTCAAGAAATGGAACGGGAATGGACTGGCTATGCAAAAGACCATGTACCAATTGTCAGCTTTTGAAAGCTTCCATGAAGCAGACTGTAGGAAGTCACTTTACAATAGCCCGATATTCAATCATAAAACCATTGTTTTCAGGTTCCTGAACCATATTCCTCTCCTTGACATTTAATATTGAAATCATTGTAGAAATTTTTTAATTGATTTAGAGGGTTGATTAATTTCACAAATGCATAAGGGGAGGAATTAAGGGCAGATGATGGACTTTTGAATACTAGTGGAGTTCTAGCATTTGTTATGATCAAGTAAGGAGGAAAGTAATGGTTTTCCTCATACCCCACTCCCTGTTTGAATGCAACAGGCTTTTGAATTTTAAAAGTACTTAATTCATTGTGCAGTTTGTAAGAATTAAGGCAGGTCTTTGTGAGCAGAGGTGATTAGTTGTTTTTTGCTAAAGTGCACACGGGTAAAAATTTTAAACAATGCTAAAAATGTACAGATATTGCTTCCCACTAATCCACCAAAAATATGGTCCAACCTTGAACATACAGAATAATGAAACTCCACAGATTATCTGATCATAAACTTGGCCAAGTGAGATGCAGATTTAAAAAACAAAGCTCAGTGAAGGTGTACTAACTGCATCTACTGAGGCTGTTTCGCTGAACTGGTTGATTTGTTGTCATGGCCGGTATACCTTTGGTTCTTGGAACACAATGGTGCTGAACTCCAATGGCTTTCAGTCGAGGCTCTGTCTGCTCTGAGGCAGACTTCCTTTCTCAGCAAGCCAAGTTTCAAAACTTAGATGGCAAGTTGCATACAGACTGAGAGATATGTTCATTCTAGCAGCTTATGTGTTTTCTGCCAAATTTAAACATTCACACACAAGGTTGCAACACAATTGGTTGGGTTACATATTCTAAAAGACATTTGATCAGTTCATGTCTGGCCCAGCTTCCTCCTAGCCATTTTTGACACCTTTTCTCTTGGATTATTCAAATCAGTATGGATGCAACCATTCAATCGGTTCTCGTCCTTGAATCAATAGAAACTTGTGATTTACTCTTTGTAAGTTCTTTACTTATATATAGAATGGTTTAATTAATCTTATGCACTGTTGTCTAAGGACTTAAATGGTTCACACATGTGCTGCCAATGCTGACCCACACTGTAGGCATGCCACAAAGGGCTCTTGTCACTCAGTGGTACCTCTAACCCAGGAGGCTTGGGTTCAGGTCCCACCTGCTCCAGAGCTGACTAATAACATTGTTGAGCAGATTGACCAAAAAAATCTCAACTTGTCACAAAAGGCTCTTGTGGTGCAGAGGTATTGTCCCTGCCTCTAAACCAGGAGACTTGCATTCATGTCCCACTTGCTCCAGAGGTCACGACATCTTTAAATAGTTTGATTAGAAAACATGTAGACATACCATAGTACCGTGGAGTCTGCCCTTTTGCTGCTACAAGGTTACTGAACCTAATGTTGTCAACAACATGTCAAATATGGGTTACGCAACCGTGGTTATGCAACAGCGATACTTGCCATTGCTGGGGTGAAGGTCTCAGAAAAACATTGAATGCTGTCATCAATGCTACCATGTTACTTCAATCTTCCTTGTCGGATTGCTAACAATGATGCAAGCTATTAACAACATTTTTAGTTGAGCTGTCCGTGTGAATTTCTTATCAATAAGATCCAGAGCTCTGCTTTCTCAGTGTGCAATTATTGTAATCAACTTGCTCAGACATGTTAGACACACCTCTGTGGAAGGTATGGCCTAAAGTAGCTGTGGACCTAAGTGTAAATGCTTGTTCACACTAGCACCATCTAACATGTACTATTTCTAATGGAATCCTTCTCGTCATAATAGTAAAATGTCAATGAATGTGTTTCTTTTGTGCAACATCATTTGTGCATGATAACGTGCATTGAAATAATAATGTTTTCATTTACAGATGACCGATCTGTGTCAGGTGACATCTGTCAATATTTTTGAGAACTGAGTGCCTGCTCACAATTACATTTATTCCCATGATTTTTTTTATATATATGAAATGAAATATAATTATGCCATAGTACTACATTGGATATGGAAAATCAGGTAACATAGTGTCCACATAAGCTAATTTGTACATGGTAAAACTGCTAGAAGGACAATCCGTGATTTAATTGGAATGCTTGTATTATTTTCCTTCCTGATAAACAGTAAAATGTATGAGTAATGCATGAATTAGACTAGTATTAGTGGTAACTCCTCAAATTATTTGAGTTTTGCATTTGAACAGTTTGGGGCAAATATCCTTGAACCTGAATCTTGATTTTTCATGCTAAAGATTGTAAGTAAAAATATTGGTCTTACAAATGCTCCTTATTAGATGTAAAACTGATCTGTAAACTTCAAGGTCTGTTCAGTTACAGGAAGGAGCACAAGCAAAGGAAAGCACTGCCTACCATCTTTGAATGTCACTAAGTGATGATGAAACAGGAAAGATGAAGATCCAGGTAATTAAGAGTGTTAATGAGCTACCCAAACAGCACAGAGTGAGAAGTTATCATCACACCATGATATTTTTTATTTTACTTTACAAACACTTAATCCAATCAATTTGAAAATGGTACATAAATAAAATTGGATATGTGCAAAGAGATTTTTTTTCAGTGGCAGGGATAATACCTTTTTAAAAATGATCTCTTATTTCCTAATAAAAAGCCTCTTAAAAATCGCACCCAAAAATGGTTTCTTCCCACAGATCCAGAAATGGCATAATTGTGGATAACTTTAGTGCCTGTCTTTCATTTTCTGATCATTTTCAGTTTCTATCAGGAAATGCAATGATTGTTCATTATTACTGATCAAGTAATTGGAAACATTGTTCATTGTCTCCACTTTGCTGGAATGGCTGGCTAGCTGGTGAAAACTGCAGTGCATCACGAAGCTTTTCAATAAGCTCCAGTATGGCTGGCTATCATTTTTATCAGGTCAGTCAAGAGGAAAGCTTCAGCAACTGTCTGTTTTACTTGTTTAGTATTTTCAGTGAACAATAAAACAATTCATGCCTTTTTTTTCTGCTGAATCTGACCTAATGTGCTAGTTACTCATCTGGACAAATGAGTACTACAACAGCAAGTATATTTGTGAAGCTGTCCAGGATACAGCAGAACTTTAGTGACTGACCTGATGGATCTGCTTCATGTATGTGCTGATAACGATCTGTGATGTCGTCTTTGGGAGGCAGGATTGAATGTCACTTGTGCAGATACTTGTGCCAGCAAGGGATTACTGATGCTGCAAGTGAAATGCACACTGATTTGAGAAAGTAGAGAATCCTGAAAATCTGAATTTTCTAAATTCTTCCCAACACTCTGTTCTTAACATTTTTTTTTGCCAAATTTCCCAAAAAGAAGCTGATCCTAATTACCTCTTGTTTCGAGCTCAAGACATTCTTAGTCCAAGTGGAAACATTCATTGGAGGTTGCTTCTGTGCAGATGGTTTACATAACTGATGTTATTATTGTGGATACCAAAGGTGTCAATGCCAGACTGCAGCACATGCAATCACAGATCCATTCATATCATAGAATCATACAAGAGTACAGTTCAGGATGAGACATTCAGCCAATCAAGAGCATCGGCTCTTCTGAAGGACAACACAATTTAGCTCAATCTCCATTCTTTCCCAGATCTCTGCATTGTCATTTAATAATTAATATTGACTCAGCCTATGCAAATTCTACTTGCCCATTGTATAAAAAGATTTGATTCTGCAATTTGTGAGTTATCAATAGCTGTTCAGTGTTTGGTCCATCTTCCAAAGGGTCTGAGCTATAGGGAGAGGCTGAACAGGCTGGGTCTGTTTTCCCTGGAATGTTGGAGGCTAAGAGGTGACCTTATAGAAGCTTATAAAATCATGAGAGGCATGGATAGGATAAACAGACAAGGTATTTTTCTCTGGGGTGGGGGAGAATTTGAGGGCAAAGGTTTAGGGTGAGAGGGGAAAGATTTAAAAGAGGCAACATTTTCACACAGAGGGCAGTGCATGTATGGGATGAGCTGCCAAAGGAAGTGGTGGAGGCTCGTACAATTACAGCATTTAAAAGGAATCTGGATGGGTCTGTGAATAGGAAGGGTTTTGAGGAATATGGGCCAAGCGCTGGCAAATGGGACTAGGTTAACTTAGGACATCTTGTCAGCATGGACGAGTTGGACCGAAGGGTCTGTTTCCATGTTGTACATCTCTACGACTTTATGACTCTATAACTGTGAGCCTCAAACAGGAGCTAAATTTGCAGCATGGCTCAGTTGGAAGTACTCACTCCGAAGCCGGAAGGTTGTAGGGACAAGTTCCACTCTAAAGGCCCAAAAACATAGGCTGACACACCTCATGCAATACTGAGGGAGTGCTCTTTTTCAAGTGAGCTGTTAAACAACGTTCCATTTGCTCTCTCAGGTAGATATAAAGAGCTCATGACACTACTTTTAAAAATAGAGTCATCCCAGTGTTCGAACAATACCGGTCCCACATTCAACAGTTTGTCTTGTCATTATTACATTGTTGGAGCTTTATCACACAAATAGACTGCTATGTTTCTGATAATATAGGAGTGACTACATTTCAAAGGTCTTGGGTCATGAAAGGCATTATATAAATGTAAGTCTTCCTTTTATATGTTTCAGTTCATCCACTGCTACCCCAAAGCACTGATGGGACATGAATTTCTCAAACTATTTACTTTAGAGAGATTCTCATCCTGGCTCCACCAAAATCTCCTGTCTATACCTCAAAGCTGCTGGTACCTGTGCCAATCATCCCTAGTTGTGCCCTTCCACCCAAACTGTAAGGAATATTTCTACTTTAGCTCCATCTTAGAACCTTCACAATTCCCACTGTGTACATCACGAGATCTGAATTTGAAAGATGGTTTGAGCGTCCACGCAGGAACTTCAATCAGAGTTGCAAATCCTCCTCCTGATGCTCACTCAAAGTTAGAAATTTTCCCAACTGACTGATTGATACAGCTATTTCGACAAACTATGCAGGAAAGAATAAAATTCGGTAGTTTTGAGATGACAACCTAAATCAGACTAAAATGGGAACACTTGCTGTTTATGTAAGACACTGTAAAGCTGACTTTCATCTGCTAATGGAGAACTGTCCTAACAGGAGGAAGGAGGGTTTGTGGCTATCCTGATGTGGAAGTTCTCATTTGCAGTTTCAAATTTAATAATACTGAAAGAGGAAGCAGTTGTGATGGTTGCACAATTTTGTAACTAAACCTTGTCAGTTTTTGATGAGGAAATCTGCATTAATAATTGACAACATAAATCCAAACACTTAATCAGATGATATCATTGCTTATATAATAACAGATTTAGACTGACTATTTCTGCAAATGTCAAAATGTATGAAATTCCCTCTATACGTGGTGAGATTCGCCAGTTGACAACCAGTGTGTTTTATTGAGATTTTGAACTTGCAGTCAGCCAAGTATTTCCTGTGGTAATTTGATGTTGGTTTATTTCCGATAACAGTTGCTTGGTTTGTTCTTTCTTCCTGTAAATTTTTAAGTAGATTAATAGATTTAGTAAACCTCATATTCATCATTAGGAATCATAACATTTCTGACCAAATTCTTACATGCTGTATGTCTGAAGCAAACATTAAAGTTAGTTTAACCACATGCAAGAGGGAATCAATTGCAGGACAGACAAAGCAAAGTGATAATTTTGTTTTTTTTTTAGAAACAGCTAAAGGCAGATCAAAACAGCTGAGGTTTCTGACGTAGTGCAGAGGAAGTTCACTCAATTGATTCCTGGAATGAGGAGGGTTTCCTTTGGAGGAGAGGTTTAATGGGCTTTGCTGGATCATTGGAGTTTTGAAGAATGAAACATAAAACATCCTGAGGGGACCTGATAGGATGGGTGCTGAGATGGTGAACATTGTGCAATCATTGGTGAACATCTCCACCCTGACCTCTGATGGAGGGAAGGTTATTGATGAAGTTGAAGGTAGGACACTACGCTGAGAAACTCTGCAGAGATGTCCTGGAGCTGAGATGACTGACCTCCAGTAACAACCACAAGCATCTTCCTACATGCCATGTATAACTCCAACCAGTGGAGAGTTTGCCCCCTGATTTCCATTGACTCCGGTTTTGCTAGGGCTCCTTGATGCCAAGTGCTGTCACTCTTCTAGAATTCAGTACTTTTGCTCATGTTTGAACCAAGGCTGTAATGAGGTCAGGAGCTGAGTGGTCCTGATGGAACCCAAACTGGGCATCACTGACCAGGGTATTACTGAGCAGGTGCAGCTTGATAGTACTATTGATGACACCTTCCATCACTTTACTGATGATTGAGAGTAGTCTGATGGGGAGAAACTAGCCAGGTTGGATTTCTTTTGCTTTTTATGTATAGGACATACCTGGTCAATTTTCCACATTATTGGGTAGATGCCAGTGTTGTACGTTAGTGGCATAGCTTGGCTCAGAGCACAGCACGTTCTGGAGCACAAATCTTCAATATAATAGCTGGAATGTTGTCAGGGCCCATAGCCTTTGCAGTACCCAGTGCCACCGATTGTATCTTGATATCCCATGGAGTGAACCGAATTGGCTGAAGACTGATGTCTCTGATGCCAGGGACCACTGGAGGAAGCCAAGATGGATCGTCTACGTGGCACTTCTGACTGAAAATTGCTGCAACTGCGTCAGCCTTATCTTTTGCATTGATGTGCTCGACTGTTACATCATTGAGGATGGGGATATTTGTGGAGCCTCCTTCTTCAGTGAGTTGTTTAATTGTCTACCACAATTCCCAACTGGATGTGGCAGGACTGTAGAGCTTAGATCATTTTCTGCTTACACAGTCGGCATCAAATAGTCCTGTTTGGTCGCTTCACTGGGCTGACACCTCATTTTTAGGTATGCCTGGTGCTGCTCCTAGCATCCCTCCTTCAGTCTCGATTGAATGAGGATTAATCCCTTGTCTTGATAGTAATTGTGGAGTAGGGGATCCGGTGGGCCATGAAGTTGCAGGTTGTGCCGGAGTACAATTCTGCTGCTGTTGATTGCCCACAGTGCCTGATGGATGACCAGCCTTAAGCTGCTCGATCTGTTTGAAGTGTGTTCTATTTAACACGGTGATAGTGCCAAACAACATGATGGAGGTTATTTTTAATGTGGAAGTGGGTCTTTGTCTCCACAAGGACTGTGCGGTGGTTGCTTTTACGAACACTATTGTGGACAGATGCATCTGCAGCTGGCAGATTGGTAACGATGAGGTCAACAATGTCTTTCCCTCTTGTCGGTTCCCTCATGTCGCAGACCCAGTCCAGCAGTTATATCCTTTAGAACTTGACTGACTTGATTAGTAGTGGTACTGCTGAGCTACTCTTGGTGGTGAACATCGAAATCCATCACCTCGAGTACATTTTGTGTTTTGTCCCTTTTTCACTCTCAGTGCTTCCTCCAAGTGTTGTTCAACATGGAGGAGCACAGAGTCATCAGCCATTGGAAGATGGTGTGTGCTAATAGCAGGAGGTTTCCTAGCAATGAGACTTCACAGGATCTGAGTCAATATGGAGGATTCCCAGGGCAATTCCCTCCCAACATTATACCACAATGTCACCACCTCTGTTGGGTTTGTCCTGTCGGCGGAACAGCACATATGCAGGGCAACAGGGCGATGGTCGCGAGGGGTAGTGATAGTGTCTATGACATTACAGGTAGTTCTGCTGTAATGTGGTAGTTCTATTCTTGTGCAATCCCATGTTATAAGAAAATCGCATAATAGCAGCACCATTTAAACTAATGGGGCTGGAATCACGTTATAACCAATACACAATGCAAAAGTTTGCATTATATGTCCCCAATTTGTTCATGGTGTTACAGCTAATTTGCGTTAATGAAACGTACATTATAGCAGAAAGGCCTGTATCTGTAGAGTATGATTCCATGAGTATGACTATGTCAGAATCTTGCTTGACTAGTCTGTTAGGCAGTTCTCCCAATTTTGTCACCAGCTGACATTAGTAAGGACATTGCAGGGTCGACAGGCTGGTGTTGCTGTTGTGGTTTCCATTGCCTCAGTTGAACGCCAGATGGTCCATCCAATATCATTGCTTCATTGAGACTTTGTAGTGATAGATACAACTGACTGGCTTGCTAGGTCATTTGCTAGGCTGAATGGCCAACACAGCTCATAATTTATATGTCCTGGCCTCAGAACCTTAGCGATCTGATATGAAGTAAAATATGAAATTGTAAAAGAGGGATATGGGCTGGGTGCTGACAGATGGGACTAGATTGGGTTGGGTTATCTGGTCGGCATGGACGAGTTGGATCAAAGGGTCTGTTTCCGTGCTGTACATCTCTATGACTCTATACAAAAAATACAAATTTATCATTAAAATATTTTTGCCCAGCAAGTGGAAGAGAAATAAGAAAGAGTGAGGTATTGGAATGTGGGATTGGTCAGTACAGAATGAACTAAGCAGTCGGGTTCACAATAAAGAGGTGAGAAAATCAAAAGAAGACGAGAAAGAACAAGGTTAATTTAAATTTGGAAGAAGCTAATTAATTACAGAAAATAAAAACAATGCTGAGAAGTTAAACAACTGACATGATTCTTTCAGTTCAATGCTATGAGTATTCATTGAATACTAAAAAGGACTGGTTCTGCTGATTGTATTTATATGTTGTACTTTCTTGCCAAGCACCGAACAAGACAGGTCATACGTCATGAACTAATAATTGTTTATTAACTTCAGAATGACAAATATGGCACTAAATATAAAATATACAAGTTATTAGTAGTTTGGGGGATGACTAGATAATAGATTACACAGACAATACATTTTCCAAATTAAAACTGCATCTAGACTGACATGTTTTAATCTCATCCCTCCTGATTTCGGATATATGTCTAAATAATACAGTTACATTTGTTAGTACCTCGCTGCTTTAGCTAAAAAATATCAACTTCTGCCATCTTCCTCTCTCTATCAGATATGCATTTTCTGATTTTCCAGATATTCTTTTAGAACTAGACAGGTAAATTTATAGGTTTTACTATGAAAATGGTTAAAAGATTCAGAATGATTAAGCTTTAATGTTAAAAGTTACCTGAATCTCCTAAGAAGGCTTCACAAATTTATTGGCAAACTTAGGTGATGTGGTTGAGGAGTTCAAATTTTGTAGTGTCAATCATTTCACACGGCTGGGCTGGTGCACTTGAGGATCTTTTCAAGAATGAGCACCATCACCTAAACATACTGTTGACACTCTAATAAGGAGAGTTCACTTAAATCCGGAGTGGGCAGGATGTCTTAGTGGATCATCCATTGAAATGTTTCAAGATGGCGCCTGTGGAGTAGGCAACGTTTGGGCTCTTGAGCCTGGATCTCATTCATTCTGCCCACTTTCCTTTTATCTTCCCTGTCTTTGGTTTTTTAAAAGTTTTTAGTGATTCTTACTCATCTTTTGGATGCCGTGGAGGCAGTAGCAGCTGGGGCCTGGTATCAGCAATGAGGTGGCATTGGTAGCCAACAGCAAGGGATGGTGGTAGCGGTGGTCAGCGACAGGGCGATGGCCGCGAGGGATGGTGGTAGCAGTGGTCAGTGACAGAGCGATGGCTGTGAGGGATGGTGGTAGCGGTGGTCAGTGACAGGACGATGGCTGTGAGGGATGGTGGTAGCGGTGGTCAGTGACAGGGCGATGGATGTCAGGGATGATGGTAGCGGTGGTCAGTGACAGGGCGATGGATGTCAGGGATGATGGTAGTGGTGGTCAGCGACAGGGTGATGGCCATGAGGGATGGTGGTAGCGGTGGTCAGTGACAAAACGAGAGCCGTGAGGGATGGTGGTAGCGGTGGTCAGTGACAGGGCGATGGCCGTCAGGGATGGTGTTAGCGGTGGTCAGTGACAGGGCGATGGCCATGAGGGATAATGGTAGCGGTGGTTAGTGACAGGGTGATGGCCATGAGGGATAATGGTAGCGGTGGTCAGTGACAGGGCGATGGATGTCAGGGATGATGGTAGTGGTGGTCAGCGACAGGGTGATGGCCATGAGGGATGGTGGTAGCGGTGGTCAGTGACAAAACGAGAGCCGTGAGGGATGGTGGTAGCGGTGGTCAGTGACAGGGCGATGGCCGTCAGGGATGGTGTTAGCGGTGGTCAGTGACAGGGCGATGGCCATGAGGGATAATGGTAGCGGTGGTTAGTGACAGGGCGATGGCCATGAGGGATAATGGTAGCGGTGGTCAGTGACAGGGCGATGGCCATGAGGGATGGTGGTAGCGGTGGTTAGTGACAGGGCGATGGCCATGAGGGATAATGGTTGCGGTGGTTAGTGACAGGGCGATGGCCATGAGGGATGGTGGCAGCGGTGGTCAGTGACAGGGCGATGGCCGTGAGGGATGGTGGCAGCGGTGGTCAGTAACAGGGCGATGGCCATGAGGGATAATGGTAGCGGTGGTCAGTGACAGGGCGATGGCCGTGAGGGATGGTGGCAGCGGTGGTCAGTAACAGGGCGATGGCCATGAGGGATAATGGTAGCGGTGGTCAGTGACAGGGCGATGGCCACAAGGGATGGTGGTAGCCGTGGTCAGCGACAGGGCGATGGCCATGAGGGTTGGTGGTAGCCGTGGTCAGTGACAGGGTGATGTCCGCGAGGGATGGTGGTAGCGGTGGTCAGTGACAGGGCGATGGCCGTGAGGGATGGTGGTAGCAGTGGTCAGCGACAGGGTGATGGCCACGAGGGACAGTGGTAGCCGTGGTCAGTGACAGGGTGATGGCCGTGAGGGATGGTGGTAGCGGTGGTCAGTGACAGAGCGATGGCCATGAGGGATGGTGGTAGCGGTGGTCAGTGACAGGGCGATGGCCATGAGGGATGGTGGTGTGGTGGTCAGTGAGAAGGCTATGGCCCTGAGGGATGGTGGTAGCAGAGGCCAGCGGCTGGTCAATGGCTGCGAGGGATAGCAGCAGCTGCGCTGTGTGGTCAGGACCGAAGGACTAGCAACAGTGAAGCCTGGCGTGGCCGGTCGGGTCTTCGACCAGTGTGGGTGAAAGCATGCCCTGCTGGGGAAAGCCCAACTTGGAGTGTCTGTAGTCACATGGCTTCGGAAAGGAGTGTAATATTTAATATTTTGACTTGTTTTTTTTACTGTATGCTAAGAAGACTGTAGTGCTGAACTTTTTAAGTTATTTCTTTATTTACTGATTTCAGTAACTAAGATTTTGACCTAGGTATTTATTTCCTAAGGTGGCGCCATGTGGTGACACTGTACACTTTTCACTGTACTCTTGTATCTCGTACTTGAGTACATGTGACAAGAACACCCAAATCTAAACTGTATTTGCAATGTTATGTTTTAACAAGACTGTAAGAAATAGGAACGGATGTAGGCCATTTGGCCCCTCGAGCCTGCTCTGCCATTCAATAGGATCCAACATTCCTTTAGTTCACTTTCCTGTCTTATCTCTCTAACCTTTGATTCACCTACTGAGCAAGAACCTTACTATTTATCCTTAAATATGCACAAGAACTCAGCCCCCACAGCTATCTGTGGTGAGAGTTCCAAACACTCACTACTCTCGGAGAGAGGACCAATGTTCTTGGGAATACTTTCTTTGTAAAAGTCTTTAAAGTTTGATTAATATTGATGGTTCTTTTCTGCCAGGATTCATGCAGAATACTGGCTCCCTCCTCTGGACAGATTTGAAATAATCTTTGTGGCATATCCCTTTAAAGCCATAAGATGGTCAGGTGTCGGGGAGAATTAGGCCATTTGTCCCATACAGTCTGTTCTACCATTTAATCATGGCTGGTATGTTTCTCAATCCTATTCTCCCCTTAATCCTTGACCCCCTTATTAATCAAGAGAAAAAGCACAGCTCATTGAGAGTTCTCTTGCAGCCCAATCACATTCCCACCTCTCAGCTAAAATGAGATTAGAGTTAATCCAGAGAGTGGCTGCTGATTACCTCATACATTGACTGCTTTCTTCAGTCGAATGGGATGAAATATTACACAAAGTGAGGTGTTTTCTTAGTCTTATTTCAATGCTTTCTCATCCTGTTCAATGCCTTAGCCATTAACAGTGGCCTTTAATCTAAGGTCAACGTGTTTGGATTTCAATTGTGGCCTGTCTCAGAAACTAAACTTGGGGGAGCTCTCTCATAGAAAAGTCAAGCAACAGCCTGATATTGTCAGAATCAAGGAACCTTGTTATATAATGTCCCTGGACAGGCCTGGTCTAACTGGTTAGAACCCAGCAGGACATTGGTATACAATTAAGATGGATGTGCTCTAGCAGTCCTTAGCATTGACTGTGGACTTCTTGAAGTCTCAGGGTATCAGGTCAACCATTGATAAGGAAGTCTCCAGCTCACCACTACTTGCTCAATGGGAATAGGGATGGTAATAAATATTGACCTAGCCAGCAATTCCCAAGTCCTATGATCAAATGCAAATACACAAAACCAACTCTTTCAAACTGAATTTCAAAAAAAATCTTCAGTAAATAACTTTGAGTTTTTGATTGTTTCAGTTTATATATTTTGTTGAAATCTTTTCATACCTTGAATATCTCTTAAATTACTCTGTAAAGACATCAACACGTTGAATACTATTGGAAGCCCTGATTCTGCATAGCTCAATACATAAATAATTGGTTATTGTGTTTTGACACACATAGATTGTGGATTTTACACATGAAGTATGATGCTGTCCTCCTTAATATTTATCCCTTACCTAGCATCACTAAATCTGATTACTTGGTCATTTACTCATTGCAGTTAATGCCTTAAGTGTAACTGCTTTTCAAAAATAAAAGAAATGCTGTCAATAAGACACTTTGGGATATCACCTTTCAAAGTCTCAGATTGTCCTAAAACTCTTTACAGCCTTTTCAGCCCAATGAACTGCAGCTGGGTTTTCACATGTGAGGTCAGTAGTACATAGAAAGTAGGAGCAAGAGTAGATCATTCAGCTCTTTGAGCTTGTTCTATCATTCTGTATGAGCTTGGCTGACCCTCCATCTGTTCAACCTCTTCCTGGACACTAAATTTGTTGTTCATTTGTTTTCAGTTTCACAACAACAACAACAATAAGCAGCATTGAAGTTGCCCAATTCCTACTTGCACCCTTATTAAAATATTGTCGACAATGTACTAGGATAGGGTTGTGATTGTTGTCTATGATATAAACACCAGTCTGACTCTATGTTTATACAATGTATGAAAGGAGAATATAACCCAGTCCCATGATGATATATATCTTGTTGAGTTGTATTGGTTTGCGATTGCTGCCATTTATGGTGAGTGAAATGCTCCTGGTACAGGCACATCAAAATGATTTCTGCTTGGTTTAAAACATTATGATTTTATTACAGTTTTCTTATGGTATTCTTATAATAATTTTTAATGGCTTGACACTTAGGCACTGAAATATTTTTGCAGGATATAATTCAGTCCTCTGTAAATGTTGCAGTAATAGCTTTACACCATTTACTATCAACTTTCTGGGACTAAACTCTTCCCTTCCCCAGTTCTATACAGTCTTTCTTCCAATGACTCATGTTTAGTAGCCTAAGATAAACTAATTGCCTTTTCTCATATTTTAAATATATTCCCAGGTTTTGCTTCGTATTTCCCCCCCTCCATCTTTATGATCACAAGTGCCACTGATATTCTTTGATCAAGAAAATAAGTAGGCTTTTATATCTCCAGAATGTTTAGGAGATGATGGCTACACTTAATGTGAAAACTCTTTCCTTACCCTCAACTGAGCTGCCTCACATTTATTTGATGCCTCTTGAAAGAGAGTCTGAAATTAGGAAATCAGTGGAGTTGATCTGGAGTTTGTGTGATGGGGTAAGGAAGGCGATAGCAAGTTGTCAAGAATTCTTTCCATTTTCATTTCTGTTTATGTCACTATTGCACAAAGATAAGAACCATTTTGTCATGGGGTAAATGCATCTCTTGATGTATCTATTTCATGACAAGTCTACATTTTTAAGGAATTTTACTACTTGCACCTTTCTTGCTGTCCGTCTCCTGACCTGCAAAGGAAACTAATAGAGTCATAGAGTCATAGAGATGTACAGCATGGAAACAGACCCTTCGGTCCAACCCATCCATGCCGACCAGATATCCCAACCCAATCTAGTCCTACCTGCCAGCACCTGGCCCATATCCCTCCAAATCCTTCCTATTCATATACCCATCCAAATGCCTCTTAAATGTTGCAATTGTACCAGCCTCCACCACATCCTCTAGTAGCTCATTCCATACACATACCACCCTCTGCGTGAAAACGTTGCCCCTTAGGTCTCTTTTATGTCTTTCCCCTCTCACCTAAACCTATGCCCTCTAGTTCTGGACTCCCTGACCCCAGGCAAAAGACTTTGCCTATTTACCCTATCCATGCCCCTCATAATTTTGTAAACCTCTATAAGGTCATCCCTCAGCCTCCAATGTTCCAGGGAAAACAGCCCCAGCCTGTTCAGCCTCTCCCCATAGCTCAAATCCTCCAATCCTGGCAACATCCTTTTAAATCTTTTCTGAACCCTTTCAAGTTTCACAACATCTTTCCGATAGGAAGGAGACCAGAAATGCACGCAATATTCCAACAGTGGTCTAACCAATGTCCTGTACAGCTGCAACATGACCTTCCAACTCCTGTACTCAATACTCTGACCAATAAAGGAAAGCATACCAAACACCGCCTTCACTATCCTATCTATCTGTGACTCCACTTTCAATGAACTATGAACCTGCACTCCAAGGTCTCTTTGTTCAGCAACACTCCCTAGGACCTTACCATTAAGTGTATAAGTTCTGCTAAGATTTGCTTTCCCAAAATGCAGCACCTCACATTTATCTGAATTAAACTCCATCTGCCATTTCTCAGCCCAATGGCCCATCTGGTCAAGATCCTGTTGTAATCTGAGGTAACCCTCTTCACTGTCCACTACACCTCCAATTTGGGTGTCATATGAAAACTTACTAACTGTACCTCTTATGCTCCCATCCAAATCATTTATGTAAATGACAAAAAGTAGAGGGCCCAGCACCGATCCTTGTGGCACTCCACTGGTCACAGGCCTCTAGTCTGAAAAACAACCCTCCACCACCATCCTCTGTCTTCTACCTTTGAGCCAGTTCTGTATCCAAATGGCTAGTTCTCCCTGTATTCTGTGAGATCTAACGTTGCTAATCAGTCTCCCATGGGGAACCTTGTCGAATGCCTTACTGAAGTCCATATAGATCACATCTACTGCTCTGCCCTCATCAATCCTCTTTGTTACTTCCTCAAAAAACTCAATCAAGTTTGTGAGACATGATTTCCCACGCACAAAGCCATGTTGACTATCCCTAATCAGTCCTTGCCTTTCTAAATACTTGTACATCCTATCCCTCAGGATTCCCTCCCACAACTTGCCCACCACCGAGGTCAGACTCACTAGTCTATAGTTCACTGGCCTGTCCTTACCACCATTCTTAAACAGTGGCATCATGTTAGCCAACCTCCAGTCTTCTGGCACCTCACCTGTGACTATCGATGATACAAATACCTCAGCAAGAGGCCCAGGAATCACTTCTCTAGCTTCCCACAGAGTTCTAGGGTACACTTGATCAGGTCATGGGGATTTATCCACCTTTACCCATTTCAAGACATCCAGCACATCCTCCTCTGTAATATGGACAATTTACAAGATGTCACCATCTATTTCCCTACAGTCTATATCTTCCTTATCCTTTTCCACAGTAACTACTGATGCAAAATACTCATTTAGTATCTCCCCGATTTTCTGCGGCTCCACACAAAGGCCACCTTGCTGATCTTTGAGGGGCTCTATTCTCTCCTGAGTTACCCTTTTGTCCTTAATGTATTTGTAAAAACGCTTTGGATTCTCCTTAATTCTATTTGCTAAAGTTATCTCATGTCCCCTTTTTGCCCTCCTGATTTCTCTCTTAAGTATTCTCTTAATACTTCCTTTATACTCTTCTAAGAATTCACTCAATCTATCTTGTCTAGAGTTCATTAAAAAAATTCTCCTCCCATCTGTACATCAAAGGAATTAGCCTTGATACCACTGAGAAAGGAACAAAGCACCACAGAAACCATCAAGACCAGTCTAAGACACTGTCTACACTGCACAATGTCATAGGTATCTGCTCTTTGTTGTTAAATTTATAGAATGTTTCATTTTTCTATTTAAGAATAGAATTGAAATATATCATGCTGTAATTAGATTACTTACAGTGTGGAATCAGGGCTTTCGGCCCAATAAGTCCACATCGACCCTCTGAAGAGCAACCCACACAGACCTATTCCCCTACATTTACCCCTTCACTTAACACTACGGGCAATTTAGCATGGCCAATTCACCTAACCTGCACATCTTTGGGCTGTGGGAGGAAACCCACGCAGACATAGGGAGAATGTGCAAACTCCACACAGACAGTTCAATTCCCTGAGGCGGGAATTGAACCTGGGTCACTGGCACTGTGAGGCAGCAGTGCTAACCACTGTGCCATCGTGCCACCCTTATTACATTTACATGTTCAGATTTGCAAAGACATCTTGGTAAAGGATGCGCCTTATCTTTCATCAACACTATGTATCCTATTGGAAGGTAAACTGCCTAGAAATCAAACAAGATGACCTCGGGTGACTGTCTGTGTGGAGTTTGCAGATTCTCTCCGGGTGTTCCGGTTTCCTCCCACAGTCCAAAGATGTGCAGGTCAGATAGATTGGCCATGCTAAATTGCCCGTAGTGTTAGGTACATCATTCAGAGGGAAATGGGTTGGGTGGGTTACTCTTCGGAGGGTCGGTGTGGACTTGTTGGGCCAAAGGGCGTGTTTCCACACAGTAAGTAATCTAAAAAAGGCCTCCTCGGGAGACTGGACGTGAAACTTGCTCACAGCATGCAGACTGGTGCTATTATAAGTGGTAATATGGCATTGCAGCACCCATGCAAGTCTTTCAGGAATGCATTCCTAACTGCCTGATCCATTTTTACGAGAGAATGCTAAGTTTGTAGAAGTATTCAGTGACTTGCTAAAAGTGCTGAAAGTGATGTAGTCTTTGTCCTTCAAGTATTTTCCAAAAGACATTTGTGTGGAGGCATGGGTATAATAATTTGTATTCTCCATGGTCTACGTTAATGAAGAGGAGATTACAAGCAGGTGACAAGAGCAGGGTAAGCTGCTGGAAGAAGGAGGAGGAGAAGGACTGTCAGTAGTAGGCCATATGTACTCTGAGTGTTGAAGGAGGGATTTACTTTCCTACGTTTCAGGGAAGAACAATGTATTTACATTTCACCATTAGGATTTTCACTGAAATCTGACACTTTCTGTAACTACAATGGCAATCCTGCAAGGAAGGTAATCACAACACTACCAGAAACCATGACAGTGTTTGCAGTCATAACCATTGATGTGAGTAACTCGTGGGTTTGGAAGTTGCTGTCTGAGGATCTTTGAGAATTCCTGAGAATTCAGGAATCTGTCTGAGAATTCCTTCAGTGCATCTTGTAGATGTACACACAGTTGGCTGTAAAGAGGTTGGGAATTTTAGCAATTGTGAAAATTGCAATGTAAATGCCGATCTTCCTTTTTTCTAAGTGATCACTGAGATGTTTCACAAAGGGAAAGGCTTGCTCACCCTCAATGTCCAGCTGATGTGTGATCAAAATCAGTGGACTTAGCTAGTCAGCACCTGGTATCCTGGCAGCTGGGCTGATGCCTTAAGTCTGCTGCAGTGTACTTTAGAAATTACATTGAGCTATTGTAACAAGCCAGAGGGTGGTGACTGATTGATAAGGGCTATATGCGAAACACTTAGCTGAAGTTTCTGGTGCACAAGCCATTCACATGTGGGCAATGTGAATATATTGAAAGGAATGTAGTCATTTCATCCAGGATTGGGTGTGTAAGCATTGTTTTAGTTGCCTGGTGTGGAGGAGCCCTGCAATGCAGCATGTCATCCATGTGTAATATTAATAAAGGCAATCCCATTCACCACTAGTCCCACAGCTTACTTACTCTATGCTACTAATTATCATTGAGTTCTTCCTTTCCCTTTTGTAATCATAAACATCATCACTAAACAAACGTGCCTAATCACATTGATAAACCAAGCTGTCCAAAATAGCATTCAATGGAGGGCTAATCAGCCCTATAAACTCCTCGAGTGCTTGTCTTTCATGATCCTTTGTCTGACCTTGTGATGATATGCAATTAAAGCCCAGTGCTTGTAACTTTGCAGGTCAAAGGTCACTGACTTACAATGAAGGAGTCTCCAAGTGGCCAAATATTATGATATCAAGCTGCTCTGCCCTCAAAGGCCTGCATTTGGACTGCATCATTTCAGCATTGGTAACAGCCATTGGGACTGCTAGCTAGGTACAAACATGGGCACTACCACTGTGGCAGTGCTGCGAAAACAAGTGCTGTCATCCTGAGGAAGGACCGGAGGATCATCCTCAAAGGAGCCACTGCTGCTCCCCAAAGGGTGGCACCTCAAGAACCCCTAGCAATTTGTTGAAGGACAGATTGTTGGGCTGTTATGATGCTTTGTAACCCCTTCAAGCACTGGTGTCTGCAGCTATGATGGCAGCAATCTGAGCCTGACCATAACCTCTGCTGCAATGGATGTTGTTCATCAGACACTGCATCATGGCTGCATCCAGAATGTATGAGTAGAGTTGACCACTAGTCCTATGATGCAGGGGTTGGTATCCATGCTCTGTACAAAGTCCTGTGCTAAGTTGATGCTCCACATTTCTCAATATTGCCTACAGTCTTGTGAACCTAGCAACATACCAAGTATTTCATGGTGCATATGTGACAGTCATTTCCTGAGGGCATTACAATCTTCCCATTAAAGTCCTTATTAAATCCTCTGCAGTAAAAATCCTTGGCACTCTGAGCAGGCACCTGTGCCATTCTTGTCCATTCTCCTGGATGCAGACCCCTCGTATCTAGTATCCTAATGTATGTTGATTCCTTCTCTAAGTTACCGTCTGAAGTGGACTTGCTGAAGCCAAAGTGTTGCTGTTTGTGAGTATGAGAATTGGTGACAGAGTTGTTTCATCTAAATGAAACAACTTTTCCTCCTCCTCCACTCTCTGGTTAGTTGCAGCACCAGGGCATTTGAAAGGAGAAATACAGAAAGGTAGGCTGCTGGCAAGGAAAGGACAGGAAATGTGTTCTGACATCATCTATAATGTAAGACAAAAGAGAGAGTGGTTTGAACAGCAATTGAAATGTGAGATTGGGTATAAGAATAAAAGCACTATCTTGCCAATAGCCCCATTACACTCCATGGCTTTGTTTATGGTGGCTCCAATGATGATTAGTACCATCTCCTCCATGGAGTAAGGATACATGGGATAAAGAATCAGTTGTATTTCTATGTCACTATGAGCTAGTAGATGTTCATTTTGTATTGTGGAAAGCTTGCCTTTTCATCAATTTCCTCCCACACTCCACACTTCTGCCCACTCACTTAATCTATCTATACCCTTCTGCAGTGTCTTTGTATCATCATTACTACTCGCCTTCCAAACTATTTTTGTGTTATCTGCAAAATTGGCTATAGTACATTCATTTTCCTCATCCAAGTCATTAATATATATAAATTATAAATAATTGTGGCCTCAGCTCTGATCCCTGTGGTACACCATGAGTTAAAGGTTAACCTCCTGAAAATGATCTTCTTATTCCAACTCTCAACCTTCTTTTGCTTTGTTAATCTTCAATCCATGCTAATACACTACCTATTACATCTTATTAAATAGCCTTATTTGTGGCCCCTTTTCAAATGTCTTTTGGAAATACAAATATTTACATCAATTTTTATCTATTCTGCTTGTTACCTCCTCAAAACTGATCATAAATCTGTCATGCATGCACGCTTTCCCTTTCACGAAGCATTGCTAATTCGGTTTGATTAAGTTATGTACAGTACATCTAAATATACTGCAGTTTCATTCTTTATAATAGACTCTAACATTTTACTAATGACAGAAGCTAAGCTAACTAGGCCAATAATTAAGTGTATTTGTCTCCCTTCATTTGGAATAAGAATGATACATTGCCAGTTTTCCAATCCTCTGAGACTTTTCTGAATCTAAGGATTGTTGGAAGATTATTACTAGTGTATCCATTATTTCTATAGCCAGTTGTGTTAATCCAAATAGATTCAGGGAAATTTTGGCCTTCAGCGCTATTAGTTTCCCTAGTACTTTGTTCTCCAGTAGTAGTTATTGTGTCTAGTTACTTCACACCTTTTGCCTCTTGATTAATATGTTTGGAATGCTATTATTAGTGTATTTTGCCTTGAAGACTAACACAAAATATTCAGTTAACTACTTTGCCATTTCCTGGTTGTCCATTTTAATTTCCACAGTGTCAGTCTCTAAGGGGATAATGTTCATTTTGCCTCTCATTTCTTCTTTATTATTCTATATTGTTTTTAAAAATTACTTTCTCCTAATTAATATTTCTTTGGTTGTTTTTTTTTAAATGTACCCAGTCCTCTGGTTACCCACCATTCTTTACAACATTATGCTTTATTTTCTTTCAATTTATTACCATGGGTAACCAAGGAAATTAAGTATATGTCTCCTTCCTGGAATCCTCCTTCCTCACTGAAATACATCTTTGTTTCAAATTATGAACTATTTTCTTAAATGTTTGTCATTGTTCAACAGATAAACTCTTTTCCTTGTATCCTTCAGCCAACTCCTCCTTCATTTTTTTTTGTATTTAAGTTCAGCACAGTTGTTTCAAACCCAAACCTCTCACCCTCAAACTGAGTACAAAATTCTGTCATGTTATGGTTATCCAAGGGAATCCTTTACTCTGGGATCATCTATCAAACCTGCCTCATTACATATTACCAGTTCCAAAAAGCTTGATCTCTGGTTGGAGTCACAATGTATTGTTCCAGAAATTATTCCCAAGACATTCAGTGAATTCTTCTTTGTGGCTATCTCTACCGATCTACGCAGAATGTAAAGTCACTTATACTTAATGTACTGCCCTTTTTACATACCCTTATTGTCTCCTGATTTATTCTCTGTGAAACACTACAGCAACTGTTAAGGAAGCTATAGACTACTCCCATTAATATCCTCTTCCGCTGCTTATTTCTTACCTCCCCCGTGTTAATTCTATACCTTCTGATCCAAGGCCATTTCTTGCTATCATTCTTATTCCATTAGGAACTACAAAGCTACCCCCACCTTCCTGCCTATACTTTTGAAATGTTGTACATACCCCTGACTATTTCAGTTCCTAGCTTTCTTTTCCTTGTAACCATTTTTCTGTAATGATTGTAAGATCATATACATTTAATCTTCACTTGTCCCATTAACTCAAATATTTTTCTCCAATTCAGTCTTTGTCAGTCTACATGTCCCTCCTCTGGAATCCTTACCCCGCCTTATTTAGTTTAAAGGCCTCTCTACAGCCCAGTTTATTCAATTTGGAGGATGATGGTTCCCTCATGCTACACGTGATGCCTGTCCTGTCAGAGCAGCTCCCTTTTACCCCAGTACTGGTGCAAATGTCCATGGCTCAGATAATAATCCTAATAATATTACCTCAGAGGTTTTACTTTCTAATTTAACTCCTAGGGGCGGCATGGTGGCTCAGTGGTTAGTACTGCTGCCTCACAGCACCAGAGTCCCAGGTTCGATTCCCACCTCAGGTGACTGCCTGTGTGGAGTTTGCACATCTTCCCCGTGTCTGCATGGGTTTCCTCCCACAGTCCAAAGATGTGTAGGTCAGGTGAATTGGCCATGTTAAGTTGCTCATAGTGTTAGGTGCATTAGTCAAAGGGAAATGGGTCTGATTGGGTTACTCTTCGGAGGGTCGGTGTGGAGTTGTTGGGCCGAAGAGCCTGTTTCCACACTGTAGGGAATCTAATCTAATCTAATCTAATTCACTTCCAAAGTTTCTTGATCTGCAAACATTTACCAGAGATGCATTTGGCATCAATCACAGCTCTCACATGTTGCAGCTGCAACACATCCCCAATTCTGCCATCACTATCGTATTTTATTTAATTTATTCATGTAATTTCCCTAATGTTGTAAATTATCTACACCGTACCAATTTTATTGTTATGACACAGCAGTGTAACCCTCTGCTAATTAAACCAAACATCCAGCAAAGCTCACTTCACCTCATAATCTGTTAAAGTATGAGTGACAGAGAACTCCAAAATTCCACTATTTAAAGACAAAATACTAATTTATTCTTTATTTCTAAAAGTGAACGTTAAACAACAACTATTTACAACTCTAAGCCTCCTTTCTTCTGACTGCTTGTTTTCTGCCTCCAACCCTATAACAATCTATTGTTCTAATAACCACTCATATTAAAGTTAGATCAACTTAATTTTCAAAACCAGACAGCGGCAGTCGTCTCCAGTGCCCTCCTTCCTCTTGCTGTAGATCTCCCTGGGTTGTCTTCGGTCTTTTGCTGCAAAGATGTTTAATATGAAAAAGATACTTTTGATGGAGATTGTTATGCTCACAGTTACTCTGCCGATGGCAGTTGGTCATTCTCTCTGGCTAACTCTCAAAATGCTGGCTTCTTTATACACCAAACATTGGATCGTCTCATTGGTTCAATGTTGGCAAAACTGTAAAATTAAAATTTGATCGGGTTTTAGTATCTTGGGGCATAATTTAAACTGATTGGGTAAATTCAAACTCTTGTGAAAACATAGCAACCAAAACTCAGGTATTTGTTTCACAGCCAAATGTTACATATTTTCAACTTTCCAGTACACACTGAGACTGCTAGTCAGTCACATGACAGGTGCCTGCAAGTTCTCAGTGCGAAATAGCATTCACTCCCTCTTAAAAGATACAGTATATGCCTTCATAACACTTGCCCCCCTTAAAAAAAAAGAACCATTATAGTGAAAAGATGGCTTCATTTTTTTCTTAACTCCATTACCATGAAATACATAGGACATTAATCTGAGTACATATTAGTTTCTGCACACATATATATAAAATTATTATAGTTCAATCTTATCTATACTTTATCCATTAAATCTGCGATAACACATCTACTATCACATTCCTACGACCTGCAACACGTATGATTTGTAAATTAAAGGCCTGTAACGTAAGAAATAGTCTCATATTCTTGTCTTTAAATCATTCCAAGAATGTAAAAGGATTGTGATCTGTGTACATGACTGTCTCTGATGCATTGTTTGTGACAAACACATTAAAATGTTGTAAGGCCAGTCCCAAACTCAATAATTCCTTTTCAATAGTCGGGTATTTTCTCTGGCGGGTGTTAAGTTTCTTTGAAAAGTAGCTAACTGGCCTTTCAATTCCATCATCATCTTCCTGTAGCTGTACAGCTCCAACTCCTATGTCACTAGCATTGATTACAAATTTGAAGATTTTCAAAACATTTGGTGTATCTAAAACTGGTACGATGGTGAATACTGCTTTTAAATTGTCAAATGCCTCCTGGCATTGTTCTGTCCACTGAAATTTTATGTTCTTCTTTAGCAAATCTGTTAGCTGTGCCACTCTGCTGCTGAAATTTAGAACAAACGTCCAGTAGAATCCACTTAGTTCCAGAAGTCAAAGCACCTCTATCTTCGAGGTTAGTCGTGAAAATTCTTTGATGGCCTTTGTCTGTGTGCTCCTCAGGGTCAACCTTCCGTGACCGATGTTATGTCCCAAGAGCGTCACCTCTGCTTTTGCAAGTTCTGTTTTCTGTAAGTTTATACCAGTTTTGCTTCTCTTAATCTTTCAAAGAGCTTTGTGAACTGTACCATGTGATCTTTCCATAACTCATTAAAGATCACTACATGGTCCAGATAGACTGCATAGTTTGTTAACCCAGCCACAACTCTGTTCATGAGTCTTTGGAATGTGGCTGGTGCATTCTTCATTCCAAATGGCATCACTTTGAATGGATATATAGCCCATTTGAGGTTATAAAAGCAGAAATTTATTTCACTTTCTCTGATAAAGGTACCTGCCAATAACCACTCAGTTAGTCCAACTTTGTGATTTAATTAGCTTGTCCAACTTTCTCTATACCATCGTCCAATTATGATATTGGGTATGGGTCCAGTTTTGTTACAGCGTTGACCTTTGGATAGTCCACACAAAACTGTTGAGTCCTGTCAGGTTTGGGAACTAACACTATTGGCAAACTCCACTCATTCTAACTCATTTCAATGATATCTTCGTTGAGCATTGCATCCACTTCCTTCTGGTTTTGAAAGGATTAAGCCTGTAGGGGTGTTGTTTCATTGGAACTGCATTTCCTACTTCTACCTCATGCACAATAGCAATAGTCCTCCCCATCTTTTTCCTGCATATGTCCTCATACTGCTGCAATCAAACTTTCAAATGCGTTCTATGCTCCTGAGGCAGACAGTTCACTAACCTACTCCACTCCTCAAGGACTTCCTCACTGTTTAACATATTTTGAGGCACATCCAACTCAATGTCATTCTGCGGGACAGTGACTAACACCTATTTCTCCAGTTCCTTCTCTCTATTATAATAAGGTTTCAGCATATTCACATGACATACCCGATACTTTTTTTTTCTATTCGGTATCTTTACCAGATAGTTTATCTGACTCAATTTTTTTCTCAATTTGATAGGGACCGCTAAACTTGGCTTTGAAGGAATCTCCTACCGCAGGTAACAATACTAATATCATCCCCATGGGGAAAGTCTGAATTTTAGAGTTTTTATCTGCCACCAGCTTCATTCTATACTGTGCCCTCTTTAGGTGTTGTTTAGCTAACTCATCTACTTGTCCTGTCAATTTCTCTTAATTAATTTCAAAGGGTCTCTCACTTCATGTCTAAATATTAACTCAAAGAGAGTAAACTGAATAGATGCATTTGGGGCATCTCTAATGGCAAACAATATGAATGGGATACCTTTATCCCAATGAATTAGGAATCCTGATAGTACGCTCTCAATGTGGTCTTCAAGGTCTGATGCCACCTTTCCAAAGTTCCCTGGGAGTTAGGGTGATACACACTTGATTTAAAGTGCTGTATACCTAAGCCATCCATAACCTCCTTAAACAGCCTAGCAGTAAACTTAGACTGCTCGGCTGTTTAAGGAGCCTAGCAGTCTAGGCTCTTTAGTCGAGACTGTAGACTAGACTAAGTCTACAGTCTTAGTCTAGACTGAAGACTCGGTCTAGACAGAATCTCTCTGGGTATCCCATACTGCATGAAGAAAGCTACTAACCCCTCTACCACTCTTTTTGCCTTAATACTCCGTAATGGAATTGCCTCCGGAAATCTGGTAGACACATCCATTATGATCAACAAGGACTGGTTCCTACTTTTGGTTCTCAGGAGGGGACCCACACAGTCAATTATAACCCACGTGAAAGGTTCTTCAAATGTGGAAATTGGCAACAAAGGGGCTGGTTTTATTACCACCTATGGCTTACCTACCATTTGGCATGTATAACACGTACAGCAAAAGTTAACCACATCCTTGTGCATTCCAGGCCAATAAAAATGTTTTTGTACCTTAGTCTGAGTCTTTCATACCCCTAGGTGACCTCCTACAGGTAGTTCAGGTGCTACCCGTAACACCTCCTGTTTGTATGCTACTGGCAACGCAATCTCATGCACTTCTTCCCATTTCTCCTCTTCACTAACCTGCCATGGTCTCTATTTCTGTCTTAGGATTCTACCTTTTAGATAATAACCCTCAGGGATATTCGCTGACTCCTTTTCTGAGTATGCATCCACATATTTATCTTTTATTGTCTTGTCTTGCTGTTGCAAGTCCCTTAGCCTTTCACAGTAAACACTTCTGTCTGACCTTCTGTCTGTTCAGGTTTTTCCTGCACCACTACGTCAAACAGATGTCCGCTAACTGACCCCCCAACTCCTTCATCTTCTAACTCCATCTTCCTCGAATTTTAAGTTTTTCTAACTCTACTGCACTTGTCCATTTCTCTGACACACCTAAGTGCTTGACTAACTCTCTTACAATTTCAGCTTTATGTTTGTCCCTGGTTACCCACACTGAGACCAAACTGTTATGACACGGTGGTGAACCCTTCTGCTAATTAAAGCAAACACCCAAAAAAGCTCACCTCACATCATGATCTGTTAAAGAATGAGTGATAGAAGACTCCTAATTTCCACTATTTAAAGATAAAATATCAATTTCTTCTTTAACTCTCAAAGTGAACATTAAACAACAACCATTTACAGCTCCAAGCCTCCTTTTTCCTGACTGCTTGTTGTCTGTCTCCAACTCTATAACTATATACTGTTCCAATAACCACCTGCATTAAAAGTTACATCAAATTAATTTTCAAAACCAGACAGCTGCGGTCGTCTCCGGTGTCCGCCTTCCTCTAGCTGTAAATCTCCCTGGGTCGTCTTTGGCCTTTTGCTGAGGCATAATTTAAACTGATTGGTTAAATTTGAACTGTTGTGAAAATATAACAACCAAAACTCAGGTACTTGTTTCACAGTCAATGTTACATATTTTCAATTTTGCATTATACTCTGAGACTGCTAGTCAGTCACATGGCTGGTGCCTGCAAGCTCTGTGCAAAATAGCTTTCACTCTCTTAAAGGTACAGTACACACCTTAAACTTCATAACATTATACTAAATCTTATGTAATAAAAAGTGAAAAAAAGACTAGAGATCTTATCACAAATTAAAGACCTTACTTCTACTTTGAAGACTAGAAGTAATCCTACACACCATCCCTATACTTCCCTTCACTTGCATCATATTGTGATTTGTGCTGTCATTCCATTACTGGTCTCAGTGTAGGTAGGCCTCTTGATCCACGCCTTTTATCGTCTCCAAACTTTTTCTTGCTCAGAAAACTTTACTTCTTGCAGCAAACCTTACATAATTCACCTGCACCCAATTCCCGCATTGATCCAAATTCCCAGATATTCCTGGTCAGCCACTGTCTCACTCAGGTGAAGGTCCCTTTACGTTGATTGTGCTCCTCATCCATCTTACAGCTGAAGGGTTCCCTGCCCATCCAACAAGCCTTCTCTTCGCCAGAACCTGAAGTATCTACCAAAACCCCCCTCACAGTCATGCCACCTTCAATTTCAGGGATCACACTGAGAAAGGAATTGGGAAGTACTGGTATACTGTGTTGAGATTCTAGTGGTATTACTGCCACGATGACAAATGTATTTCTACACCTTTCCGGTGAATCATTTGAGTAGACATGATGGAAACACAAACTGGGTCTGCATTGGGGAGGTGATGGTGTAGTGGCAATGTCACTGAGCTAGTAACTCACAACTCAATGCTTTGGGGTATGTGCTCAGTTCCTGCTTCGGCGGATGGTGAAATTTGAATTCAATTTTTCAAGAAAATCTGGAATTGTGGTAAATAGCCACTATTAATTGTCATTTAAAAAGATCTATCTGATTCACTAAATTCCTTTAGGAAGGTCTACATATGATTAGATTAGATTACTTACAGTGTGGAAACAGGCCCTTCGGCCCAACAAGTACACACCGCCCCACCGAAGCGCAACCCACCCATACCCCTACATCTACCCCTTACCGAACACTATGGGCAATTTAGCATGGCCAATTCACCTGACCTGCACATCTTTGGACTGTGGGAGGAAACTGGAGCACCCGGAGGAAACCCACGCAGACACGGGGAGAATGTGCAAACTCCACACAGAGAGTCGCCTGAGGCTGGAATTGAACGCGGGTCTCTGGCGCTGTGAGGCAGCAGTGCTAACCACTGTGCCACCGTGCACCGTGACTCCAGACCCACCACAATGTGGTGGACTCCTCACTGCCCTCTCAGCAGATTGTGATGAGAATAAATGCTAGTGACAGTGATACCCACATCACAAAAAACAAATTTAAAAAATGCTTTCCTCAACCACGCTTTCTCTTGACAGCATGACCACAACTTTACTTTCACAATGTAAGGCCCAGCATCTTCAATCAACTGCTCCTTTGTTTGCCTTTGTATTGCAATCTTTCTCCACAAACGTATTACTTTGTTTGGATACAAAAGAATGAGGCAGTGTAATTGGCACTGCATTGAAATGGAATCATCTTTAACTGGTTTAGTCCTCCCTCAAATTACATCAGTGTTAGAACCGGCATTTCAGAATGACTCTCAGCAAAAAGAAAATACAGATATTCCGCACCTTGTATTTTCACCAATGGAGAAAAGCTAAGGGGTTGTCGTGTTTGAATAATATGTATGTCAATTAATTGCCTTTCACAACAAATATGTTTGCTAACACTGCATCTTCATTGGTCTTCATATAAATAAATCATTTCCCAGCACAGGAAAAACTGTATTTGTATCAAATTGGAGCAACTGGATCATCTGTCATGGAACCCCACTTGAAATTCAGCTGCAGCAGCAACAGATTGGCAATAAGATCAATTAATAATATTCATTAGACTTGAATTGATGCACTCAGAAAATATCCAGTTATGCTGAACTCTCTTCTCTTTACTGACTTCTTTGCTTTTGCTCTGTTGTGTTAAATCAACAAAAATCAATTTTCATAGCGCAGTATGCTGCAAGGGTTAACTCAGTGATGTTTTGTATTATACTGATTGAAGATATTCAATGGTTACAAATTTGACCAATCATGCTTCTTTGGATGTTCTTTTTTTGAGGAATTGACTGACTAGGTGATGACAATCAGATTGTTGGATAATCTCAAGGATGAGGATAATATTCACACAAGTAATAACACCAATGGCTTCAGCTAATTTGATTTGACTGAGTTTATCATGCTGTGATGCATACAGTAACTAATATCCTGCAGAGGATAACAAATCTTGTTTAAATTTCACTTGATCCTTCATGACATTTGGGTAAACTGATTTGTGACAGTTCTACCAGTGGTTTCTCCAGGATTCAGCAATGCACAACTTCAGGAGAGCATCATTCTTTAATTGATTGCATGACTATCTCAATGCAGTTACACTTTGCTGCTGTCAGTGTCTACATTTGCACTCTGCTGCACAATTAGACATTTGTGATGAAGGGCTTATGCCCAAACCGCGACTCTCCTGCTTCTCGGCTGCTGCCTGACCTGCTGTGCTTTTCTAGAGCCACATTTTTTGACTCTGGTCTCTAGCATAGGCAGTCCTCACATTTACCTGCGCAATTAAACAACTGAGTTCATATCTTATATTTTATGAGGGAGTCTTGGGCTTTCTTATTCTAGTATGTATCATTTCCAGTTTTACTTCAGCTGAATATGTCTTCCAAAGTTTCTTCCCCATAATACAAAAACAAAGCTCTCTGTTGCATTGTCCAAAAAGGTCATAGACTTTAAATGTTGTATAGGTTGTTAGAGGATACAAAGGTCATCTTTTAGCAGAATGCACTACCACTCTGATATGGAATAACATTAATTGACTTTTTGCAGGCATGCATCTGTTGGATGCCCGCATACCCAGCCAGAGGTAGTTCATCCCAGCCACTCCTCTGGAGTACATTCTAACTCGACAGAGTTGTCAAGTAAAGTTTGCAATGAAATTCACAAACAGCCTTTTAAATCATGACTGTTGGCTCAGATTCCATCTCGCTACGTGTGAGATGCCAAGAAGAATATATGTCTCCTGACTGAATGCAGCTTTCAAACACTGTTTGAATGAGTTTGCCGAAAATTGTTCTTCCAATCTGGGCCTGATTTAGGACCATAAAGACTATCACCAGCAATCTAAAAAAATCTTATATCAGGAAACATGGCATCCTGCATTCTTGTCCAGGGTCCAATCACAGGCAGGCGGTAACCATTAAATATCCTCATGAAGCCTGGTTGCTGTGATTGTAAAACTTGCCCAAAATGGTGCATTTCAGTAGGTGGCTTTATTCAAATTTGATTTTACAGAATCCCTACAGGGCAGATAAAGACCAGTCAAACCCAACAAGGCTGCACTTGCCCTTTGAACAGCACCCCACCCTTATTATTACCAAGTGACCTAACCTGCACTTCTTTAGAATATGGGAGAAAGCCCATATGCAAACTCCACACCCAAGGCTGGAATTGAACCCAGGTCTCTGGCTCCGTGAGGCAACAGTGCTAACCAACGTGCCACCACACCTTCCATAAAGTTGATATGATTTGTTTGATATCAATTATTTAGCGCTCTTGATTGGATAGAGTGCACTGATAAGTGAAGTCCACTATTCCACAAGACATCAGCACTGTGCAAATGCCCAAGTAAACAACCAATTTGTCTGATGGAATGCTATTCAAGAAAGAAACAATTCACACCGGGGGTATCATCATTAACAGGAAAATAACTCTCTACTGTAAGGAAACATTCTTTAATAAAGTGAAAAATTATACTAATTTAATACTAGGTAACTTAAACCATGTTCCTTTAAGACCCAGACAAAAGGTAAATTATCCAATATAAATATTATGGGTGGAAAAATGTTTTTGTAAATCAAAAGTCCACACCATAAGGTAGACAGTTATTTTTCACAAACCTTCTGATTTTAACAATGACAACAAAATGTTGTCTGCAGTGTCATGGTCAATCTTCCATTCAATAGCTGATCAGGTAGACCTAGCTCTTTTCTTAGATTAGAATTCCCTTTTCTGAGCCTTTTTGTTTTTCTTTTCACTTGGAGAGAACGGAGGGAGAATGCAAAGAGAGAGAGAGATGTTTTCTGCTTGCTTGCTGCTGCTTTCTGGAGGTCTTTAGCTGCTCTGTACACAAAGTTTGGCAACAAACTGCAGTTGGAACAATCCGCAGCCTGTCATCAGGCGGAATTTTCTTAAATCAAAGATTCATGATGCCATTCTATCTCACCAAGGCAATGACCTCCCTTTTCCTAAAGGGCAGATAAAATGTACAACACACGATCTCACTTGATTTTCAAGTTGCAAAATGGTATTTTCGCTATACAGCAGTGTCTGACATCCACCTGCCAGTTTATAGTTCCAAAGGAAAATTTGTGGTCCCTTACTTTCAGCAATTTGAACAGAAGTTCTCGAGGGTTTTGATGTTGTGCTGGTGAGTATTTGTAGTCTGGTACAATAAAAGCACATATTCATCTAGCCTTGGTATTGTCACTGTGTTAATGAGCATGTGCAAGCAGATAATTCACTGAAAAGACAAACCTACTCTAGCCTTCAGTTTGAAGTCACTTTGCAAGGAGCAGGGATTGGAGAGAGCAAGATTGTGGCAGCGTGGAACTGAGGGTGAACTAATAATCCATAAGGCTCAAGATAAGACTTCAGGCACAAAGCTTCAAATCCTTTCAGGGCAGCTGGTGGAATTTAGATTCAGTAATTAAATCTGGAATTATGAAAGTGGCCACAATAATTATTACTAAATTATTGTTGAAAACCTATCTGCTTCACTAATGTCCTTTTCAGAAAGAAATCTACCAGTTTTGCCTAGGAGTAACTTCAGACCTGCAGCAACATGACTGCCCTGGGAAATGGCCTAGCGATCCACCCAGTTCAAGAGCAACTAGGGGCGGCCAACAAATGGTGTCTTCCTCGGTGATGACCAAATCCCAAGAAAGAATTTTTTAAGTACCGAATGAGAAAATCAAGGATTTCAGAATGAATGGACTGATTCATTTGTACATCAGATTCAGTTGGCCGCCCCGTGTGTCCTCCTACTTTCAATGAGAAATTTGCCAACACCAAGAAATGAAGTCTTGCATGGCATTCACAAAAAAAAGGCACAGTGCATTAGCCTCAAGACCCTGTCAAATGTCTTCTTTCATTACTACTAACACATGTCTGACCATCATTAATATATATCCTGACCTCGATTGTCATTATTATTGGTGTTTTAGTAACGGTATTGTGGCTCTTAAGGTATTGCATTTATGATTATATTTAATAAAATTGCTCCTCTTGTAATTGATGAACCAATGGCTGTACTGAAGTGTTATGTAATAGTGAGAAAAGTATTAAAAGTCAAATGCCACCCACAGCGCCCTCTGCTGAAGCAACTGACATTTACACAATTTGGCACCAGGGAATAAGAAGAACAAATTCTGACATGTTCTGCCATCATCCCAAATATGTAGAATAATCATTTCCAAAACAAAACAAAACATAACATGAGATTTTAAAAAAATGTATCAGTCCTAAAATTGTGTTTTGCATCAAGTAATTTAATGGCTGGGTCGTTTTCACGAAAAATAAGCAAAAGCTACGCAGCATTGCTTCAAATAATCAGAAATTAATTACTCTAATCTGTAATGGAAAGCATTTCATAATCCAGTTGAACCCATCAGTGTTTAGATTACTTTAGTCCTGGTAGGAAAAGAGTAAATTTCCCTGAACCCTTCAGTGTGAATGAGTTACTGGTCTGAAGGATCTGCAGTGCTCAAATCTTCTAAAATGCCACCCGGTGGTCAAAGGATGCAACTCCGGGCATCTTTCGATAGTGATGCCCCATCCCTCAAAATACCCAAAACAGTATGAAACACACATGATAAAGTAATTATTTATGGATGCAGGATCCTTGAAAAGTTCTTGAGAGGTAGTTTGTCAAAAGGTGTGCCTCTTGTGCAAGATATTAACCTCAATAGACAGATATAACTTAATGGAATATGGAAAGGGATATGGATAAGAAAGGTTGAAAGGGATATGGGTGAAATGCAGGAAAATGGCACTAGTTCAGTTCAGGACACCTGGTTGGCATGGATGAGTTCGGCCAAAGGGCTTGTTCCGTGCTGAATGACTCTATGAGATCCTGCATTTTTGCCATTCCTTAGCCCAGTGAGTGTGATTTCTGGAACTGGACAACATGCAAAGTGACAAGCTACTTGAAAGAAACAACTTGTTCTTCAGAACAGTTACAGAGGTCATTGAAACAGCCATGCACAAATAACTTCTCTTACATGGCAACACAATTAGACACACAGATATATCATCCTTCAGCACAATCTTTAACCCTTATCTTGCAAACTTTTACCAAGGAAGTCCGAAGAAAAATGTTTAAACTAATCCTATTCATTGCGCTGATTTAGTAATCAGAATATTTAATGCTAGTTATGGGAGCAACTTGGCTGTTGGACTTGGTGGCCTTCTTTGCTGTAGATCTCCCTTCTTGCCATCCATCATTTGCTCTTTCTCCTTTCACCTCCTCACTGCCATTCATCATGGGCATATTTTAACTTAGTCACTTGTTGAAGTTAGATTAGATTAGACTAGATTCCCTACAGTGTGGGGAACAGGCCCTTCAGCCTAACAACTCCACACCGACCCTCCAAAGAGTAAACATCCAGACCCATTTCCCTCTGACTAATGTACCTAACGCTATGGGCAATTTAGCATGGCCAGTTCACCTAACCTGCACATCTTTGGACTGTGGGAAGAAACCAGAGCACCCGGAGGAAACCCACGCAGACACAGGGAGACAGTTCACCTGAGGCCGGAATTGAACCTGCGACCCTGGTGCTTTGAGGCAGCAGTGCTAACCACTGAGCCACCATGCCATTAGTTGAATGTTCCCTGACAACACTTAAATCTGTGTTCAAACGGGAAAGATCCAGATGCTGGAAATCTGAAATAGAATCATAAAACACTTCGCAGCTAAGGCAGCATCTGGGTAATGCTGAAGTTAATGTGTGTGTGAGAGAGAGAGATGACATTTCAACTGACCATCTGAACTTCTGTCTTCCATCTGTTTGGCGGTGGTAGAGGGGAAATTAAATACTAGATCATGACTCCATCTACAGCCTGTAGATCAGAGGAGAGTGTGGGATGATGAATAAATGGGATGTGAGGAAGAGGATTCAGTAGGAACATAACATCACGGTCTGCGATTTCAGCACCATCACTACCTCAGTGTTAGCCATTCCAGCACCATTATCTCCAGGGCGGGGAGCACATCCAGCCATCCCTGTCCACCACAGGACAGCTCTGAATGGGCGACCTTGTCCTGGAAGAGAGTGGGAGGCTGGTAACCAAGTGTGCAATAATAATGAGTTTTGCGTTTCGATGAAGGGCTGGCAGGGAGTGCAAAGTATGAAGTGATCATGTCTGAGGCAGAATTTTGAGTGCATGATCAAATCCTAAAGTAACAGAGAAATGGATTACAGTTCAGGAAAATCCATTTCTGACCAGGAAAAGTAAACCAGACAGGAGAAAATACAGATGGAAGATGGAAATTGAGATGATCTGACATCAACCTGAAGTGCCATTGCTCGTTCTCTCTTACACATGTTGTCCATCACACCACCACCCCTACATGTTGCCTTACCTGCTGAGTGCCTCCTGCAACTATTTCAGATTTTATCACTTCAAAGATTTAATGCAACTTTCTTAGCGGCTCTCTGAATATATTGTAATTACTCCTTATTTAATCAAATGTAAAAGCTACCAATTTCCACTGACTGTTTTAATTTTGAGGTATGTAATTCAGAGGGGGGAGAAGACAGAGTAAATATTTAATGGCAATGTAAAATTTAGTTTTGCTGAAGACTTGACTTATTTTAACTTCTAGGTGAAAGTGAGGACTGCAGATTCTGGAGATTAGAGTTGAGAGTGTGGTGCTGGAAAAGCACAGCATCCAAGGAGTGGGAAAATCAACGTTTCGGGTAAAAACCCTTCATCAAGAAAGAGGCTGGAAGCCTTGGGTGTGGAGAGATAAATGGGAGAGGGGTGGGGCTAGGGGGAATGTAGCTGAGAGTGCAATAGGTGGATGGAGATGGGGGTAAAGGTGATAGGTCAGAGGGGAGGGTGGAGTGGTTAGGTGGAAAGGAAGATGGACAGGTCACGAGGGCAGTGCTGAGCTGGAAGGTTGGAACTAGGATAAAGTGGGGGGGAGGGGAAATGAGGAAATTGGTGAAGTCCATATTGATGCCATGGGGCTGGAGAATCCAGAGGCGGAAGATGAATTGTTCTTCCTCCAGGCGTCGGGTGGTAAAGGAGTGGTGATGGAGGAGCCCAGAACCTGCAAGTTCTTGGGAGAATGGGAAGGGGAGTTAAATTGTTCAGCCACGGGGTGTGGGGTTGGTTGGTGCAGGTGTCTCGGAGATGTTTTCTGAAGTGGTCTGCAAGTAGGTGTCCTGTCTCCCCAGTGTAGAGGAGACCATGTCGGGAGCAACAGATACAGTAAATATTACTTTTAACTTCTCCTCAGTAGATTTTCCTTTGTCCCTACACCTTAATGATGGAGAAACAAGTGGTTTATTCTTAGACTATAGCATTAATGTCTTTTATACCAATTCTAAGATGGCTGACCTTCTTCCTGTTTTCCCCATTCTGTCAAGCCCTGAAAAGTATGCTGACTTTGTAGATACATTAATGGCACCATTTCTAACCTGTCATCTGTCAAGACTAGCTGCACAAAATTTAAGACTAAAATACAGACTATGGGCTGCATTTGCTGAAGCAGTATTAGAGAGGCTTTTATCGATATTTGGATGGAGGTTTGCAAATGACCTACCCAACAACATTGAAGATAATGTTTTCTTTCTAACTGGCATCTAGCAAATAAATACCACATACCTTATTTACTGCATATGCATCGTCTCATTTGCTCACATTTCACCCTTGTGTAATTATTCCCTGTAGGTTTGGGGGGAGGGATTCATTACAACACAACATAGCAGGCTTTGCAGCAGGAAGGATCTTTCAATCAGACAAAGTGAGAAGGAAGGATTCTTGATAGTAGGAAATAACAGCTGAATGAAAAATCTAGTGCAGACATAGAGAGATGTGTTGGAGAGCTAATTAGATAAGTAAGAAGGCTGACAAGGATAATTTCCTTACTGGATTAAACGTACCTGAGGTGATCAAGCCAATGGTGAGAATGGATCATAGGTCATTAGATCCCTGACTGGTGTAAGCTGGTAGTGCTGTGTCAGGGGAGGTATGAGATCAACCTATCCTCTTGTGGCCTGTGATGGTCACTGCAGCGCAAAACCTCTCTTTGACTGGTTCCTTTCAGCGAGCGATGGGTGACCTATGTTGGATCTCCACAAACACATCAGGACAGTGCCCGATGCCCCAGGTGGCACTGGGGGAGTGAGGGGGGGGGGGGGCGGCAGTATCACAATGCTGCAGAATTCATCAACAGGAAGGACTTTCACTCCATTAATGCCTGGGTGATCTGTGATCCCCATTACCACTTCCTGGAGGGTGTGTATCCACTGCCCTAACAGCTGCCATGTCTCCCACATCCTGAAGCACTCTGCTGTATCAAGACCTTACAAAGCTGGTTACTGAGAGGGTAGGGGATACCCACTGCAACCGTGGCTTATGCCTCCATTGTGATACTGAATGATACAGATCCCAACAGTGTGGAAACAGGCCCTTTGACCCAACAAATCCACACTAACCCTCCAAAGAGTATCCCACCCAGACCCATTCCCCTACTGCTCTATATTTACCTCAGACTAATATACCTAACCTACACACCCCTGAACACTATGGGCAACTTAGCATGGCCAATTCACCTAACAACTCCACACCGACCCTCCAAAGAGTAACACCCAGACCCATTTCCCTATGACTAATGTACCTAACACTATAGGCAATTTAGCATAGCCAATTCACCCTAACCTGCACATCTTTGAACTGTGGGAGGAAACCGGAGCACTCGGAGGAAACTCACGCAGATACTGGGAGAATGAGCAAACTCCACACAGACAGTCATCTGAGGCGGGAATCGAACCCGGGTGCATGGCGCTATGAGGCAAAAGTGCTAACCACTGATCCACCATACCATACACTGTGAAACGCCCTGCCTGATCGGGTGCACTGATACAATACTGCCCAGGCCTCAACCAGGGCTGTGGTGGAGCAGACGATGGGGCTGCTGAAGGGTTGATTCCACTGCTTGGACTGGCCTGGGGAGGTGGAGGTAGGAGCCTTCAGAATACCCCAGAGTGTGCCATATCATCCTGGTGTGTAATGCTTGGCTCAATTGGAGAGGCAATGATGCGATGTGCTGGATACTGAGGAACCCGGGAATGGGAACAGGCTTCCCAGGAGGAGAATGAGGAGACCGGGAATGACAAACCCAACATGGCAGAGTTTAGCAGTGTCAGGCGCTATGAGCCAGACAGACCCTCGTTGACAGCTGGTTGTTGAGGTCGTATGTTTGCGGGAGTGTCAGTTATACCAGCTACATGTTGTGGGCAGTGTGGCTGTTGCGCCATGACCTTGCTGATAATTGGCACGCAGATTGTCAATGCTTGACTGGGTGCACAGCAGCCTCTCAAAGCTAGTGTGGGTGCAAGGCATGCTGGGTCATAGTGAGTCAAAGTAGATGGAATTCATCTGTAGTGTTGGTGCCAAAACTGGATGGATCACAAAGATTCTGGACTGATTATCATAAAATTGACGTGTTAATGAAATTGGACACGTATCCTACACTGTGACAGGAAGATTGTGTTGAATGGACACATAGAGTTTGTCATAAAAGTCATTTCAGAAAGTTTTTTTTCAATACTTAATTGGACTGAAGCCATCATGTCATTTGGGATGAAAAGTGCACCAGAGTTTCAACAGTTAACCAATAAAACAATCAAAGGACTTGGTAAATAGACCATTTACATTGATGATTTTGTTATATTTAGCCAAACCTGGGACGAACATTTGACTGAAATGTTGAATCGGCTACAAAATGCCAATTTGGAAACAAATTACGGCCAAAACTAGACCAAATCAAAAGTAGAAAAGCAGATGTACAGATTATTGTCCACTTTCCAATGCTGAAGATGAAATGTGAAATTATCACAGGGTACAATTTGAAGGACAGCAAAGGAAGCCTTTCACTCTCCAGTCAACATTTATTCCTCAGATGTACCTTGAATTTCTTTCTCTATTATGTTGACACAGCTTTGCAATGGTTGAACACAAAAAAGGCTATTATATTGTGTGCAAGGGCATTATTAAAGTCTAATTGTGAAACTGGCAGTGCTGTTGCCTTGGTGAGTTCAGCAGTGTAGACGGTATGCAAGGATTGAATTTGGAATGCAACATCTGGGGGAATTCTTTCCTCACTGCATTTTTTGCAAAGTCGCCCAAATAATTTGAAAGACATATTTTACTTGTCTGGACTCCAATGCTTTTGCTAATAAGGTTTCAATTCTTTAATTTTATTTTTCCAAAGAGGCATTTGACAGAATGTGGGCATTCCTTTCATAGGATTGAATTCCAGGCCCGACACACTTGGACACAAAAGAGACAAATACTTCTCAATATGACTTTGAAAAAAAATCTGATACTATGTTTTTCAGACACACAGAAAATTCTGGCTGGTGTTAAGTCTTAGTGAAAGGTTAAGTCAGTTTGAATGACGAATCTGGGGAAGGTACAACAAGGTGATTAGCATATAAAGCACAAAGAGTCCTTGGGGAGCAAGGTCACACCAGAGTTAGACTCAACTACATTTTGAAAGTTGAGACAAGAGCTTGAGATATGCTTATTCTAACAGCAGAGGTCAGCACTGCATGATTAAACACATTGCTGCAATTAACTTCAATGGGAGGGATTTTCGAAAGGGCACTGGTGAACAACAGGACTAAGCCCAGAGAACTTAGCAGACTCCTGGAAAGTTTCAGCTTGACTGAGGAATTTATGGAAGAACAGCAGACGGGTAAAAAAGGTCAAACTGCACTGAACAACTACTGTGAAGATGTTACTGGAAATAGTTTTGACTCAACACATTGGATTATAGAGAGGGTGTATGTTCGCAGATGCCTGCACCAGCAATGGCACTTGCTCATTAATTTACTTCATGTTTCACATTTTATTAAAGGAAACAGCAAAATATTTTCTACAGATTTTTCTAAACACACACCTAATAATATAAAATGCTCTGGATTTCCTTTGTTGAATGATAAAGGCAAGGTTCACAGTGTTGAATCAATCTTACCCTTTGTATGTCCTGTTCACAATGCTGAAAGGTGGAGACAATATTAATGTCTGCATTACCAACATAAGAATTGGGCTGCCTGCTCTAGTCGTTGTGTAGGCCAGAAAATCCGGGTTCAAATCCCACCTGCTCCAGACACATCACAACATGTCTGAACAGGTTGATTAGAAGTATTGATCAACGTAAGACTTTAATAGATGGCTGGGGGTGAGACTATGACACCTCAGAGGGTGAAAGAAAGGTTTTCACATAAAATATGTTTGAGGTGTGGTGAGGCAAAAGTGGAGTTTATTTGTAATGGATAAAAATTGGTTGGTGCTCACAAAGGAAGTGGATGCAGCCCACTTCCTGAGACCCATATCTAAAGTATCTGAGGGAGCCGACATCACTTCCTAGTTGCGCTGTGGAGCCAGAAAGGACACTCCCAGCTCCACTTCATTTCTGTTTTAAAGGTTTTGTTCAAATGTTTCTGTTCTGAGACATCTGTTGCCTGGGCCACATTTACAAAAGGCGAGACTCAGAGTATAGGACCAGTGTTTTCAGAATATCCATTGCCTGAGGAGTCTTACAAAAGGAAATGAGCCCTTCATTTACATGTACAAGGGGGCCAATCCACATTTGGAAGCAACACCTTAAAAATCAGCTGATCCTATTTCAAGTCAGTGATGTCTAATTTTTGTCCTGATTTGTTCCATCATCCAAAGGAAGATGATTTCTAGAAGCCAGAAGTGTCAAGGCAGATGAGGACGGAGTGGGAGCATAGCATTGAGCCAGTGTTGAATAGTGGAGCAAGCTCGATGGGCCAAATGGCCTAGTTCTGCCTTCTATTTTCTATGTTTTTAAAGAAACAGACTCATTATCTGGACTTCAACCGAGAGATTATTTTCTCTCGTGAAATGGAATCATGCTCTAATAATACAAATCACTGGAAATACATTAACTGCATCTTACATTAAATATTGTCAGAGTGAAATGCAATTATGTACCCTCACATAAAATGAGTGTGTGGAAATTTTGGCAAGAGTTATTTATTAACACTATTAACACATAAATAGAGGTAGGGTTTCATCCATTGCCTCGTGTTGTCTCCAGTTTTATTCAGAAATTTGTCAAGAATACTTTAAACTACAAAGAGTCTCCTTCCACCTGCTTTCAATTACTTAACTTTTGAAAGAAATAAGCAAATGTGACTTAACAATTCTTGGCTCAAATACAGGGTAATTTGTTGGTAACTATTGCAAAGCTGAAAGCCTGCTTGACTCTACAAAAGGTTGGACGATCTCACCCTCACTGAAAAGAAAACTGAACACCGAAATTGAAAAGTAATGATAACTAGTTTTATTGCAATTGAAAGCAATCCAGGGGCAGAATGTAGGGAATTCCTTCTAAACAGTAGATAGCAGATTCATTCTAATTTCTGAAAACAGAAAGTGAGGAGGGCAAAGACCACAATGACCACTTGTGGGAATTAATACATATTTAAATAGTGATCCCAGCCAATAAACAAACATTTGCACTGCTCATTATGGCCCCATGCTGGTTAAAATTAACAGCAGCTGTAATAGCTATCCAGGAGTAACTTTGACCTTACTGTAGTTTTACCTGCACATCCACTAATATCATTTATTGTATCCGTTGCTCCCGATGTGGTCTCCTCTACATTGGGGAGACTGGGCGCCTCCTAGCAGAGCGCTTTAGGGAACATCTCCAAGACACCCGCACCAATCAACCAAACCGCCCCGTGGCCCAACATTTCAACTTCCCCCCTTCCACTCTGCCGAGGACATGGAGGTCCTGGGCCTCCTTCACCACCGCTCCCTCACCACCAGACGCCTGGAGGAAGAACGTCTCATCTTCTGCCTCGGAACACTTCAACCCCAGGGCATCAATGTGGACTTCAACAGCTTCCTCATTTCCCCTTCCCCCACCTCATCCTAATTTCAAACTTCCAGCTCAGCACTGTCTCCTTAACTTGTCCGGACTTGTCCGACCTGCCTATCTCCTTTTCCACCTATCCACTCCACCCTCTCCTCGACTTAACAATTCTTGGCTCAAATACAGGGTAATTTGTTGGTAACTATTGCAAAGCTGAAAGCCTGCTTGATTCTACAAAAGGTTGGACGATCTCACCCTCACTGAAAAGAAAACTGAACACCTTCATCTCCTCCCCCACTCACCCATTGTACTCTATGCTACTTTCTCCCCACCCCCACCCTCCTCTAGCTTATCTCTCCACGCTTCAGGCTCACTGCCTTTATTCCTGATGACGGGCTTTTGCCCGAAACGTCGATTTCGCTGCTCGTTGGATGCTGCCTGAACTGCTGTGCTCTTCCAGCACCACTAATCCAGTATTTGCTTTCCAGCATCTGCAGTCATTGTTTTTACCACCGTAGTGAGTAACTAACCTAGTTCATTAGAAGCTACTTATGACCTACAGAGGCAGGAAAGCTAGAAGTTTTCGGCTAGGCCCCAGATTCCCACAGATGGGGGGGCAAGTGCTCCATGCCCAGCAGAAACAATCAGAATGCACTGCAGAGATGTTCCCACTTCAAATACATGACCAATTTCTTTCCTTAGACTTCATGATGGAGAGTGGATGTCTCCAACCTGAAACACCTCATCTGCCTTTCCCTATTTCAGCCTGCTGATTGGCCCTCCTTTATGAACCTGACACTATCCTGATAAGTCCGTACCCAGGCTCATTAAGTGGGCAGCTTGTAAGAATCAGAATGAGTGAATGCTTCCCCCAAAAGGAAGGTTGATGACAAGAAAGCAGCCCACAGACAGAACACACACACTTTTTCATTCAACTGACAGTATCATCTCTCTGTAAAGTGTCAACACAGATGGATCAAATTCAGGCCTTCGACGCAGATCATTTTGTCCTAACTTTGAATCCTCAAAACTCAGGACAGGGTCTTCCCCGTGGACTTTGAAACTTTGCGGTCAGAGTCTGAGGAGGGTCATACGTTCATATTAAGCAGGGAACAGTCAACATGAACTGGCTCATTATTGGCCAGAGGGCTGGTTCAATGTCTGATTAAGGATGGCAGACTGAACCTTGGACCTCAACAGCCAATTCGAGGCCTGTAACTCCTAAAGCAGCAGTAGGTCACTTCCTGTTTTAGCCAAGAGACAGGGCACTGTCACTTGTGGCACTCTCTCTCCACCACGTTTTACATTAAATTCAACAACAGCCTCATCTTCTGGGACAATACAGCAGAAGGGAAACCCCCCTCCAATACGGAGGCTTGCAGCTGAAACCAGGCCGGAGAGAAGTGGGGGGGGGGGGGGGTTTAAAAAAATGTTTTAAAAGCGCTTTAACAAGGTTAGTCTTCTCACTGCCGCAGCAAGATCAGGAACATTGTCGTTCTCATTTTCTTTGAGAGTTTTCCGAAGCCTTTGGTAACACTGGGAAGTGTGCACTCTTGTGAATTGTTTCCATGGTGTCCAAGGACTGAACATTGGGTGAATGTTTACAATAGGTGGATGTCATGAGATTGCCTGTCAATCAACAGATTTTTCTTTCACCTGTACATCCAAGGAAGCATTCACTCAACTGAATGCTATATAATGTTGGTGATTGTGTGTGTGTGTGTATGTGCATGTGGTGAGGGGGGGGGGGGGGGGGGAAAGCGGAGAGAGAGGGAGGTGACCCAAGGAATATTTTACTAACTTTTTAGAACACTCCAATTCACAAAGCTCAGTACTCTGTTTTATAGTACTGTCCCCAACAATATATTTTAGATTGCTCTCAGATTCAGAGTAGTTAATGGAACACTCTGTCAGCGATGCTTGGGCTTAGTTGAGTTTCTAAGAACATTTGGATAAATCATTTACCATAACATTAAATTGACACTCAAATCTGGGATATGTAATTACTGCACAAAATAGCTTTGACATCAGGCTGCTATTTCCTGCATTGCTATAAGAGAACATGACATTATTAAAAGTTCCAATGTTATTGATAAACTCAAAAAATCTACTTCTAATTATTTTTTCTGTACTGTAATTCTTTTACTCATCACTCTTCAACAATGTCAGCATCTTCATTGATGCTGAACAGACCAAGTGGCGTAGTAAGTAACGCACACTTGTGTGTAATAAATCTATGGCAAGCACAACACTACCATTCCAAATTGTAACCCTTTCACTTTCAGGATTGACAGGTGGAGCTTACTGCTCACTGCTGTGGTGATTTAGAGGTTGGGGAGGGGGGCATTTACTCAAGTGGAACAGCATCACAGGGGCACTCAACTGCCTTCACCCCAATGAACTCTATGGCCAGCTTATTGAATCCACCACCAATTGAGGCAATGAAGTGGGCAGAAGTACTGTATCCCACTAATATTAACCCAGCAATGGGCAAATGATTCATCAAACAGGAATCATTTCAAGCAAACCCACATGAGGCTGCCTACAGGTTTCTAGGAGCAGGTCCCTCTTTCAGAGGTAATGTCTGACTGAAGGACTCAGCCTCAGGAAGAAACAGGGCTGCCAACAGCCACCCACCCCCTGCACTGGTTTTATGACAATCTCCCTATCCTCATTGACATAATCTTCTTGCTACCTCTCATCCTATGGCTGAGATTCCAGTAAGGATACATGTGGGTGCTATATTAGTCACAATCACTGCCTTCAACCAACCCACCCCAGGACTTGGACAAAAGTGGGGTGGGTACGTGGGGGTGGCCTCTAAATAACCAGCAACTCTCAACAGAAGGGAACTTTGATCTGCTCACCAATGAAACTCTCATTGCTTCTATTAAATCCAGCTTAATGTGCAGGTTAAAACACTTTTACAACATTTATTTATAAGAATCATACAACATCAAAAGTTTTTATGTGACAGGATACTCTTGTATTAGAGAGACCTGGATAACTAAACTAACCCAGCATCCTCTTAACTATTTTGACGAAGGCAAAGTTTGAATCCCTTAAGTCTATCTCTAATTGGTACCTTTCGTGCTATGTTTTTCTAACTGAAAGTCTTGTAAAGGCAGGCATCAAATAAACTATTGGGTAAAATACAAAAGCAAATGACTGTGGATGCTACTGAAGAAACTCAGCAGGTCTGGCAGAATGCATGGATAGAAACAAAGTTACTGTTGTGATGCCAATATTTCTCTCTATCAGAATGAAGACTCAACGTTGCTTCTGTTTCTAACCACACAGATGCTGTCATGCCTGCAGAGCTTCGGCAACCCTGCTTTCATTAAAATATTAACTAAAGCAAAGTTGTTGATTAACAGCCTATTGCATCAAATGCTCGATAAAACCACAAGGCATAGAAGCTGAACTAGGCCACTCAGCCCATCAAGTCTGCTTCACCATTCTATATTGGCTGATATGTTTCTCAATCCCATTATTCTGCCTTCTCCCTGTATGATGATGTAATTGGCCACTGTGATTGAAGGATGACGTGGTATCAGACATGGACAGTCAGTGAAGTTAGAAAGGGAAAAAGAACTTCTACTTCAAAAACTGGAATACTAATATCCAATTCAGAATTTTTCCTGTCCCAGTTTAAAGTCTGATTTAGGACATTTCGAGGCTCAAATCACACAACTAGATCTTCTTTTTAACTCCCCATCCCACATCCCTATCACTGCACTATAATGAGCAGGAAGCAAAGACAAAAGTTTACACAACCCAAACCTGCCTGTTGTATTTTTATTATGATGGCAAGTTTCCTGTTCCTGTCCTGTGCATCCCAGTGGGGAGAGGTGGGATACTTCATGAACATATTACATTGGCCCTCCATACTTCAATAGAAGCCAGATTTCACTTTGTAATTGTCACATGGATTTCCCAAGTTGCAGAGTGGGCATTAAGAAGAGGTAAATGCCGATTGCAGTATTCCTTGTGGTTAGGAGGAACAGAAATGCCTTTGTGTGGCCCCTCAAGGAAGCTTTCACCCTCTGTCTGTTAATTTAGCCACTTTGTCCCACCACCTCACAATTGGATACTCTTTCTTCCTTAATACTTTCTCCCCTATTGACCCCATCAATCAATCTCATCTTCACTCACTGATAACCTTTCCAGCATCACTCCACTGTCGTGCCATGCCTTAATCACTTGCTGCCTTTTTCTTCCCAGTGCTGGCTGTAAGGTGGGAAACCATCAACAATTTAATGAGAGTCAGTCACTAAGGGGCAACCTTTTTATGCAGAGGGTGGTGCGTGTGTGGAATGGGCTGGTAGAGGAAATGGTGCCAACAAGCACAATTGTAACATTTAAAAGGCATTTGGATGGGTCTATGAATAGGAACGGTTTGGAGGGATATGGGCCAGGTACTGGCAGGTGGGACTAGATTGGGTTGGGATATCTGGTTAGCATGGATGAGTTGGACCGAAGGGTCTGTTTCCATGCTGTACATCTCTATGACTCTATAACTTCCACTTCCCCAGCCTGAATGGGCTTTCCCTCCATGACGGCACAATTGCCTGGGATCAGATCGATGGTTAAGATGAGAAGTCTGTCCAAGTTTAATGCTGCAGCTCTGGATAATTGAAATCCACAAACAATATTTGTCTCAGCTTTTATTTTACCTGCAGAATCTCCATGGTTTCACCAAAATTCAAGTGTATATAAGAAACCATTCAAGATGCTGTGACTTGCCAGTCTAATGCCATCCTTGGTTTAATTTGTTAGTATTTGATGCATTGATCATCATTACAGCAAGAAAATCCCCTACACTGAATTTCATATGTCAATACATTTCATATGTTGATACATTTCCGGAGGTAAAGTGGATATTGTACATACAAATGAGAATACTTATCCTGAACAAAATGACTATGCAGAACATGGATGTTAGCACCTTAACTTATTACCCTACATATGTCAAAGTGCATATCGCATACTCTATGAATTGTTCCACTTAAGTTCAGTTTGTGAGCCTTAAGTTTCAAATGTAATCTGCAAACCATAACTATGCACAACTTGCACATTTTGGCATGGTTAAAACAGCTTAATCATTTCCCCTGAAACACACCATATTCATCCCACCCCAATAAAATATCTGGAGCTGTTTCTCTAATTTTCACTGGGCACTGCCTGTTTACAACTGAAAAGCTTTTTTTTTGCATTTAGACCTCATGTGAAAATTATACTTCTTCTTTTACGTTAAGGGACTGGTGGAAGTTAAATACACTATATAAATGCAAGCTGCTACTGCTCACGTGTACCTGCAAGAACTGCAGTGTATTTTCAGATTTATAGAACAGCCCTGCACCTGCCTAATAAACATGCTAGCAGCTTGTCCTCACAGCTATACAGCAGAATTAGATTTGAATTGCTCTGGCAAAATGACCTGCAAGCTCACAATCTGCCAATAACCTGTTTCAAGTCTGTATGCCTGACTAAGAACAAAATATTAAACAGATTCTGAAAGATTCTGGTCTTGGAGAGTAACACAGGACTATTATGTCTATTGTTTCAGAACATTTACTTAAAATGCAAATAACTTTGTTTATTCCACTCTCCTAGACTGTTTCAGATCATGTCGTCTCTAACTTTTCTGCATATTTACACCATATTTAAAGTGGGACTTTCAGAAATGTCCTCAAGATTTGTAGCAGAAGTCAGCAAACTGTCAAAACTGTACATCTAGATTTTACATTCTTCAGCATGTTTAATCATAGGCTATCACTTCTTTAAAAATATTGTTATTGTTAGTGGTAGGCAAACAGTTAAAATAATCAATCTTCAATAAATAAAATGCATGTAGAAATTCAAGACACGTGCATACACAATGCTGTTTCACCTAACTGAATGCATGTTATTTGGACTAGTAGAAATATTAGAAATGTTTTACTCATTTATTCCATTCAGGGTTATACAGTTAATTTTTCAGCAGAGATATTCTGGGAGTTTGGGAGTTGGTGTCTGCTAGCTAGGGGAGCTGCTTGGTTTGAAAATACAACCGAGGAAAATAGCTTAAATAAAACAAATGTAACACTATAAATCCTTTCATTCCATAAAAAGCTTTTTTACAAGGTGATATTTTGCTCCAGAAAATACCAGTAAGTTTTCAGTGTAGATTCATAACGTTTAAAAGCAAACCCATTCAGGACTTGTTTCATATTTATGTAAAAACCATTTCTTTGGACTGTAGATATTTAAACCAAACAAACAATCTGTGGAAGATGTTTGCCATTTTAAAAACAAGCATTGTGATTTGTATTTACAATATTGTTTTATTTAAGCAGGAAGGGAGAATTCGAGATGGAATGGTTCTGCTTGTATGGGGTCAGGGTAGTTTTGCCAAGATTGCTTTTAACTAGTTTTTTCCAATCAGGACCAGTTATTGTGTATTCAGGTGGGCTCAACATGGTAATAGCTACTTGACTGATTCCTGGATAGGACATCATAGGCTGTGTATGGTGTCAATAAGGAGAAACCTTTAGCCCACACAAAGAAAATCACCAACATTTCTCTCTCCCTCCTCTGTGCAGATGTACCAGAAACTTTTATGGTAATTGTTCTCACTTGATTTTCCTGTAAATTGATCTCTGCAAATTCCCTTGTTAAAGCAAAAATAAAGGGCAAGAAAATACCTTCAGAGGCACTGAAAGGGAAAATCCTCAAGCGATGCAAATCCGAGAATTGGTGTATCCACAATCTTATACCAGTAGAAAAGAATTGGATAAAAAGCCAAAGATAATAACATCCTCTGTAATCTGGACAGTTGCCAGAACCATGCTTCTCTGACTTTATTTTCTTTCCTCACCCATAAAAACTGTTGTCTCTTTGTGTCTCTGTGTCTGGTGTTTGGGAATTTTTAAAAAATAGAGCTTATGTTTGTTTCAAACCATTGGTTAAAAGTAGGTTGATTACAGTAAATAGTTATCTTCTTGTTAATGAAAGTATTTGTGCGCACATTCTTTTAACTGGAATTAGACTGATAGGTAATTCAGTTGTTCAATCTAATTGTCCCATTTGTGATGATTCCACAGAGAGTGTGGATTGATTTCCTGCATATTATCCCAAGTGAGTTATATTAGATAATAAATGGTATTGTTTTGTTTTCCATTCATTCAAATTTACATCACATTGATCACTAATACTACATTGCTGCATCTCCCACAAAGAAGGATTTACTTTTGGAATAAGACTGCAGACCAATTATGCTGAATTACAATTTAAAAATACCTAAATTCACAATGCTCATATTTATTGAGATATTACTATTGTTGTGTTAAGCACATGTAAACACACTGTTCCCCAGGTAGATTAAACTGAGGGATAAGGAATGTAAAACCAATACATCTATTATTTGCACTGCAGATATAATTAACTTAAAATCAACCTTCTAGAACATTTAATGAGTTGTAATGCTTATATAGGACTCCAATAGCTTGATAGCAGTAAATATGCTTCAGTACACTGAGATGTGATCATTTCAAAGTAAAGCAAACATATAAGAACATCAGCCACTGACAAAGTATATAATTGATAAGAACTGTTACTTCAAGGATATAAAGGATATGTTGTTCCTAATTTGACCCAGCTTATTTGTCGGAAATGCTGCTTCTTCTGCCCTTTTCTCCCCCTGAAGCAGACAAAAATTAAATGGAATTCAAAACTTTTCCGTACCCAAGCCACTTGTGGATACTGTTAACAAGAAGTACAGTTAATGGGATGGTGAATACAGTATCATTTGTTTGATCTTTCAGTTTGGAGTTGGCAAAAACAATCCATCCGTACGGTTTTGCACACACAGAAATGCTGTATATGTGGCTCATCGACATTAATTGTATTAGTTATTTGTTTAAATGATAATAAGGATGTATTTGTTCAGACAAAAGCTACTATGTTGTTTAAAATAGCCTTTATAAACATGATGTTTTGCATTTTGTGTGTGAAGCAAGAAGAAAGTTGGACCCTTTTTCTCATAAAACAAACTCAAGAAAATGGTATGAAGAGGTTTGCAGTAAAAACCAACAGATCATTAAAGACAATCTTGAAGTGATAAAAAAAATCAGGAGTTCAGAAAATCCAGAAATAATGTCAACAACTGTATTTAGACATATAATCATTTTAAATTTACAGATCAAAGATACAGTACTTTCTTCTTTCAATTCAAATGTTCCTGTTTTTATTTTACTAAAAACAACTGTTTTTAATCTAGTTACAGCAGCACTGTGCGTTTTTTTGGACATTAGTTACTAAGAATGAAGAGCAGTCAGAGAAGACAGAAGCCATGGTCCTCAGTACCATCCCAAACCAGAGGGAAAAGATGAAAGTGTAATTCCCTGAAAAGAAGCTGTAAACCTTTGGATACCATAATTGATTGATATTATTAATACAGAACAAATGGCAGTTATCATTCTATTGGAAAACATATAAACTCACACTGATACAAAAAGTGACAATTACATCATTCATTTAAGAATTATTACAAACAGGAAATGTTTGTTTAAAACAGACCTTCTGACATTGATACCAGATAATAGTATGATTAAAAAGTTCTTCACAATTTTCATTCTGACAATTTCAAAACAAAACTTCATGTATCATTTTCCCTCAAGGTTAACTTGATATTTTGTATTTATTTGTTCAATTGGATATTTCTTGCTTTTGTTGGACTTAAGACCTCAGAAAATTAGTATTAATAAAGTGGCAGATCTCACGAAGCATCTGATTGACAATAGACTGATTTAATTGTTTAACAATTTATTTTCACAACCAAGGTGAAGATATGCAAATTTAAATTAAATATGTTAAGAATGTGACATAAAATGCAAAGAAGGGAGAATATTTAAAAACAAATCATGTAGGATTTAATTTGAAATGCATGTTTCATTACTTTAGTAAAGATGGACAAAGTAAATCTTATCCACTTAAATAAACTCTACAGTTGGTACAAGTACTCTGCCAAACTATGACTGAAGTGAAATCAACTCTAAATTGTTTTTAGCTGCAAGATTATTTATTTTGAATTGAATGGCAAATTGTATGTGCTTCTGGCTCATCCTGCAATGATGTCCAAAAATAAACAGGCTTTTCTAAGTCCTACACAGAAGAATGCAAGTTATTCTCTTTCCATAGTTATTTGTGCATGTTGCGTATATATTTCATACTATCCATTTACTACCCCGATCAATAACTTCAAATCTTACTCATCTTCTAACAGCTCTCCAGTACTTTGCCAATTACCAAGCCAAAAAACTGTCTCCCCCCATCACTACATGACACTGTTGTAATCATTAGGATTTTACAGGTAAACCTGGAGACCAGCATCTCAAGGCATCTTTGGATGGAAACTAGTGGAATTCATTGAAAACCCTAAGGCAAAATAAATGCTCGATTTGAATAACTTAAAAATGGATTTTATATCTGAAAATATTAACAACAGTATGTTCAAAACACAAGAGAATTCAGCTTTAGCTGATATTTATTAGAAAGCACTTAATTCAAATTTTGTTAATATCATGCTTCCATATGATATCAAAAAAAAGAATTTTCTAACTTATATTTTCATTTTATTAATGAAAATTGTAAATTCCTGTTAAGTGAATATTATTATTATATCAGTTACCCAACAATACAACTGAATTAATTTTAGTGAAACATTACTATTCATTCTATAGATTACTGAAAATTAAGCAGAATGGGAAACTGGTTTAATTTCAAAAAATTTCCCATTGTGATGGCATTACACATGGGATGTGACGTGCTCAAGATTCTACAGTTTATTGTAATCTTCAAAAACTTTAATACAATTTTGTCACAATACTTATTCAATTAACAGGAATCGACTCTGCACCAATAATATTGTCAGCAAGGTAAATGTTTATTCATCTAATGTTTATTGATGTTTGTAGATGGTCACTTTGGTAGAGGTAACCCTTACACCACATCTGACTGTACAATCTACACCTTTACAAATGACATGATGCTATTTGAACTATACATAAAGATTATGAAAATAAATGTGCCCAGAATTGAGGAGTGAAATAAACTTTTGAATTATTAGTTTCAGCTTTAATTCTACTCTATAGTTCATCATATGTATATTTCCTCTAAAAGGTAGCATCATTTCTCAACACACACAGCTGCTGCTGTGCAGCACTTTCAATGAGTGCAAATAATCCTCAAATTTGATATAGGATATGCACAAAAACATATAACTGCAAAACTCCTAGGTGAGATTAAGGACGCAAAATGTATATTGTGTAGAACCAAGCAGGCATGTGTATTGGTAAGTCTTTAAAAGTCCAGAGGAGCGTACAGACTTATTGTTTACAGACTGATGTATATCAATTAATTTTGGTCCATAAATTCTTCTTATCCATAACATACATTGATAGGGCAGTGGATACGAGACGGGGGGGTTGGGAGGTGTTGATGGCTGCAAGTGTCTGAAATGGCTTTGCATGTTATTTTCTTTCTAAACAATTAGCCTTTAGATCACTATCCAAAGTAAACTTGAATACATAGCTCTGCCAAGACAGCCATCAACAGACGTACAAGAATCACTGAGAATGGTGGTTCATTTCATCTTCCCTCATCATCCTTACTTCTCCTTAATGACTGTCCTTCCCCAGTAGCTGGGCCAGGACTGAAAAGCCACACCAAATTAAGATTCCTTTCCAATTATCGAACTAATTTAACAGCATGTTTCATGACTCTAATACTCCAGTGCCCAAATTGCCACATTTTTCTACTATTATTTAAAATTCCATGAGACTAGTTTCACACAGATCACAACACTTAACGAGTAAATAAGATGCTATTCCAACTAGTCCAAGGTATATGGCATGTTTAAGTGGTATAAGGGTTCAACCAGATTCAGTTTTAGTCTTGTCAAAAGTAGGTTCTTTTCCCCCAACAAGTTTGCATTTTCACTTTGAAAATCCTATTGAATAGTTTATATGCTATGAAAAGCTCCCTAATAATTGTAAAATACATTCACTTTGATTAAAATGTCCCTTTCAGAGAAATCATAGGAAAGATGTACTTGTTAAATAAAAATGAAATAAAAAAGCAATACAAATGAAAGCAACATTTAATAAAATTTCAGGGTAAGACAAACTACAAAAATATAAAATGACTGCAGATATGGCAAAAGAATATGAAAAAATGTTCTATTGCAGATTTAAAAAGTTCTCTTTCATTGTTAAATGCTGAGGAAGTCTTAAATCACAATTCATAAAAATACATAAGATGTTCATTGGTGGAATCAGCACATGGCTTTACAGCTGCTGGGCAGAAAATATACATCCCGATTCTGACTTACTTTAAATACAAATGTACAAAATGTAAACCGAGACAGTTATAGAGAAATTTACAAAACCTCCTTTTTTTTTAATAAAGACAAAATACAGTTCTGGTATAATGCTATATTTAAATACGTGCAAGTGACCATTTTCATTGATTTGCTATTGCAATATTCTAAGGAGACACCATCTTGTTTCAAATGTCATGATCCCAACCTGCAAGACAGACCTGAGAGGAAGTGAGGCAGCTAGACCAACAAAAATGGAGCGGCTCTGTCGTGTGGAATGAATACCCTACCAAGAACTGGTGCTTTCCCGCTAAATAGTTCCAGAAAATGGGAAAAGCTGAAGAATACAAAGAATCACCACACGAACGATGAGCTGAGGACTAGCTATTTCCTCCAGAGTTTGAATTAGCTTGATGGCAATTCATATGATGATTGGAATGGGCCTTCACATTTGTAGTGCTGTTTGAATGACTATGATGATTCTGAAAAAGAGATTACAGTGTATGACCTTGTTTGAATGCAACAAGAAGACAGATGAAATTCTGTTTGAATGAACCAACTGAATAATTTAACTGTAAGTTGCTGCACTGGAGAAATATGGCATTGTTTAGAAACCTTAAGTGGAAAACTTAACCTTTTGCATTACAAAGTAAATTTATGGCAAGGATCTTCTTCCATTTCACTACTATTTCTTTAATTTTCCTTTTCACATGTACACTTGTTAGCTTTGTGAATCACTTGTGAAGCTAAGGCAAGAAGTGACATTTTGTTCTAATGTTAAAAGCATTTCATGGTTCAGCTAAGGACAAATATATTTACCTCCAAGAAGGAATTTCTGGTTCAAGTTATTTTCTCACTCAGCCACCTGAGCATTTACTTCGACTCTATTTTGATACGATATAATAACAATATTTTTGATGTAATGGTATTGCCAAATAATAAATTTGTAATTCAAAATGCTCAGATGTGCACCTTTATAGGTCACTGCTGAGTATGTCTACAATCACTGTTTTAAAAGATCTCTCTCTTTATTGAGCAAAAAATTGGGAGTCCCTTGTAGAGAGCTTTGGGGATATGCAGTCAATGCTGACCTAGCCAGCAATGCCAACATCCTGTGGAAAATGGTACAATAAAAAGACAATGAATCTCCATAGAGTATGGGTAGTTTTTACTTTCTCTGCCTTTCCTGTGATAGAAATGCCAGCCCTTTGTCCAATTCCCCTCTATGTGCATTGTCAAAACTAGGTGGTCAGCTTACAGGAACATCACAGACATCAATCCATGTTTAAATCAACACCATATCCCAACATGTTATGCAGGGAAATATGGGCCTTTTATACACTAAATTGTCTGATTGTTATAGAACTTGTTCCTCAATACTGGGGGTGAAACTGGGATCCCTCCAACATGCTGCCTTTACAACATGTAACTAAACATAAGCAGCAGCAAAGACGTGTAATGCAAATTCACCTTCCTAAAAAGGAGAGTGTTACACTTCAGAAATATGGCAGAATAATCATGAAGTCAAAAAGGAATCATTTTCCACACACTGGCTTGGACTGACTATTTAAAGGTCTTCTCCCATTATTCCGGAGATTGAATCAGTGGTAGAAGAGAGACACGCCAAGCATCCAGCCTGGATTCTTTCACGGCTTGGAAAGATACTTCATTACAGGACCACAATTCCACTCTCCAAAATACCCTGTGCACAGACCCTCCCACACCTGCATTTTCCCTCCCACCCATTTCAATCACGAGGCATGGTTCCAGTGAGACTTCTCCCACTTAACTTCACATCTGGCTCCATCAAGGAATGCCATTGAGGGCTGGATACAGTTGTAGAAGTGGCCAGTGTAGAGTCAGGACAGCTCCTGGCTATTTGACTGGCCAGAAGCTTTTCGAAATGGGAGTGGTGGGCACAGAGATTTCCTCCCTAGATGGGGGCAAGATGCCTGGTTGAAGCTAATTAATAGCCAAATGGCTGTTACAAAGCTGTGGAGTGAGCTGGTCAAGTGAGTGTCAGGTTCGCCCAGCATAGGAGTGGGGAACCTGTGGCCTTAAGGCTGCGTGCCACTGGGTGTGGCCTTTTGAATGAATCCAAATTTTGCAGAACAAATCTTTTATTTTTTATTAATATGTTTTTTTCTTCCTTTATTATTTTTATTTTAATCTTAAAATGAATGTATTTAAAATACCAGACAGTAAAAGAAAATTCAACGAAATAATCCTCACATACTGACTGCCACAATTAAAAAAATGTGAATTTTGAAGAATATATAAATGAAGTTTCTTGGATGCAGCCTTATGAGATTACAACTAACAATAACGTGGCCTTCCAACATGAAAAGGTTCCCCACCTCTGGCCCAGCAGTTCTTACATAGGGCAGGGGTGGACTCTCTCACAGTGTAAAATCCAGGCCATTAGAATCATAGTGAATTTGAAATGATATGACATTACAGGTGGGCACTGCATTGATATAATGGGTGGAGTCTTTTAATTACCAAAGTCCAAGTTGCAATCTTATTCAGGATTTATTCTCACCACATCATACCAAACTTGCTACGTTAACTTAGGTGTTTCTCATGCCCAATTCTGGGCCCATCTTAACACGCACCATAACCAAAACAACTCACCCACTCAGTGAAATCTGCTGAAAGACTGGCTTCCCTTGCAGCAGCACCATATTGAAAAGGCCACGGTGCTGTTGGACAAGTGCTGGCATTCTGAAGTTATCCTGTTCGGTGACAGACAGTCATCCTAGATGTTAGAGAAGGGAAGGATGTGTTGTGATTCACCAACAGGGACCTGAATATCCTGGTGGAATGGGGTGGTGTACAGGAGTGGCCTCCTCTTCCTTAGGACCGTCAGAATAAGCCATGATACCAGCCCCTGGCAACCTTGCCCGAGGTCACCACCCATGTCAGTGGCTCATCCACGGTCCAGAAGAACAGCCGGCAAAGCCGCAAGAAGGTCAATGACCTCGTTGCGCTGCATCAGGGAACGTGCTACGTTCTGTTTCTTCACACTCACTCCATCTCTGCAGCTGCACCCACCTCTCACTAAAGCTCACATCTTGCATTCCTGCAATATCCTCCCTCGCTCCAACTTGCCAAAACAGTAGCCGTGCACATCCTCTGTGCTGCCTTGTCACCTTTTTGATCAGCTGCACTAGGACTAAAAGCACCCACCTTCACCTTAGTCAATCCTTCCCTTTCTCTCATTCTCAGCCTGCAGTCCCTAGTCATGAATTCTGTTACCTTGGGACTCCTGACAACCACATTCAGGTTTCTTGACTTTGTGTCTGCACAAAACACCAAGGTTAGACAGTGTTGAAAAATGTGGTGCTGGAAAAAAAACAGCAGGCCAGGCAACATCCGAGGAGCAGGAGAATCGAAGTTTTGGGCATAAGCCCTTCTTCAGGGATCATTCCTGAAGAAGGGCTTATGCCCGAAACGTCGATTCTCCGGCTCCTCGGATGCTGCCTGGCCTGCTGTGTTTTTCCAGCACCACATTTTTCAACTCTGGTCTCCAGCATCTGCAGTCTTCACTTTCTCCAAGGTTAGACAGTGGCATTGTGATCCTGGTAGCTCTGGATGAGGGGTAATACACACAAAAAAAAAGAATCGCAAGAGAGGTTTGCTATACCCACATAGGTAGAGGCAAATTTAGTGTTGTGCTAGAAGAGCAAACAAGCAGCCCTGAGAGATTGCCTGGTCCAGTCTGTGACCTGGGTGTCTGGCCTAGAACACAGTGTCCTTGCAGGAGTATTCTAATGATACCAGCTATGTTTCAGTGTGTAGCATTACACTGTATAGTGTATGCCCTGTAACGAGATTGAAGATGTGCCATGATGGCGCAGAAACTGGCACATGTTGAACATGGGGCGTGTGTGGCCTCTGTCTTGGAGCATGACCTGAAATGTTGGTGCTGGAGGTTCAAGATGCCAGTTCAAAAGAGCAAGGGGCGAGGTGTAGTTGCCAGGTATCCGCTTGGACTTTTGTGTTGGTAATTTTCATGGTCGCTGACAAAAAGCTGCATACTAATGTGGTGAGATATGCAGTTAGTAAGGGTGAGGATGAGCAATAATCCCCCCTCATTGTTACCTTGTGAGAATCTCGTCTCAACACCTGGAACTCGGTTGGAAAATGCAGCGCGTGGCTGTATATTGAGAAAGACCTCACTCAACTTCTCCTTCTTGTTGGAGCCCATGCCAATCAGGACCTCGTGAGATTCCACTCATCGTCTGGCACAAGTTTCTTGGCTACTGCATCAATTCTTTCCCTATATCTGACAGCTGATCTTCACTTCCCATGTCAAGTTCCCCTTTAGCAAGTATCTTTTTGGCCAAAATAATGTGTCTTTTAACTCAGTGTCTATTTTCTTTGTACTCTGAAACAACTTGATATGTTTATCTGCACATAGATACTTTATAAATATTATTGCAACTTCTGCAAGCTCCAATATACATTGCGAAGCACCATGGGTCTAACCATACTCTAAATATATAAAATGACATTACTTATTTACGTGATAAGTAAAAATTGACTAGGTAATTCATATTAAGAATGTGAAAGTGTATGAGATTGTAAACTCAAAAACCAATTGAATGAACTGAAAGCAAGCTCTTGCAGAAGTTATCTTCAATTATTGAATGGTGTACTGTTTCACCAGGACAAATGTTCAGGCTCTGTTGTCAACAAGAAGCAAAGAGCCAACTGTTGAAATTGCAACATAATTTTGAAGCTGGAATCTAATTCTACAAAGAACTGCACATTCCATCTTGATCTGCATACATTTGCGTACAGAGTGGTGTTTATTAAAGGAAATACATCATTGTACTTGTTTTAGACTAAATTTCTTTGTGTCATGCAAATTTATAGAACAAACATTAAAAAAAGTCAGATTTGCTTACAGGAACATTTGTAATGTGTGCACTTTGAATATGGTAAAAATATAATTGCAAATGTGCACACTGAGCTAGTCCAAATTCAAGAAACTTTATTTGCTTACAAAGGGAAGCTGTCAAAAAAATAGAAAATCAAAAATGAAACACCGTCGCTCAGGTTAATGTCATGTAAAACCTTTGTCATACTATAGAAACACGAGCCATTCAGCCTCTCAAATTCATTCCATCCATTTGAACGAAGTCAATAAAGGATAGATTTGTATCCACTGGAGTTCAGAAGAGGAGGTGGCAACTTGATTGAAAATAAGAGTCTTCTTGTGGCAGAGTCTGGTACTGGGGGTAATTGTTAAAAAATAAGGGGACACCTAATCAGGATAGAGATACAGACTGCTCTATTATAATGTGACAGTTGTGTTGTTCTGCAACCTCGTGCTGTGGAAAATTGCACTGTAGGTGCTAACAGCAAATCGCTATACCTGTTCAGTAGAAAGTCCGCACAATGCAAACAACATCCACAATTTGTCAATCGTGTTATGGCCAATTTGCATTAATGAAACACGCGTTATAGCAGAACAACCTGAGGAGCAAATTTCTTCTCAGAGAGGGTTGTTAGTCTTTGGAACTCTGTTCTCGAAAGGTGGTGCGGGAAGCAGAGTCTTTGAATATTTTTAAGGTGGCAATCAATTCTTTATAAGCATGGGGATAGGGGATAGGCAAGAACATGGAATAACCAGATTAGCCTTAATCTTACTGAATAGCAGAGCTGGTTTAAGTGCTTTATTTTTGCTCCTAATGTGGATGGCTATATATTTATTTATGCCCCAGTCCCACCTGTTTGTCTTTCCTCCAAATCCCTGATTTTCTTACCTAACCTTACTAATGCTTGATCCCTTACTGTCTGTGGTATAAATTAATGAGTTACACTATAAATATGGGAGATATAATTGGGAATTTTTCAGGATGACACAAAAAGTGGCCAGCTGGTTGACACTGAGGAGTACGTCTAAAGGATGATATCAGTAGTTTGGTTGAATGGTAATTGAATTCTGAAGTGCGATTCATTCAAGACCATTCCTTTAGTACCACTAGGTCAAAATCCTGCAACTCCCTCCCCTAATGGCAATGTGGCTGCATCTACACCAAGTAGACAGCAGCAATCCAAGATGGCAGCTCATCAACACCTTCACTACTGAAGCCCATATTCCAAGAGTGAATATGTAGAAGGCAAGCAAAGCAAGGATTGCATAATAAACTTGGAGACACTGACAGGAATAAAGTAAGTGAAATACCTTGAAGTTCATATCCATACGTATCTGAAGGTGGCAGGAAAGCTAAATAAGATGGCAAAAAAGGCACGTGGAATAAATAATGAATAAAACTGGATGTACTGCTGAACTGTATAATGATTGGTTCGACCCCAACTGGAGATTTGTTTGCACTCTGGACACATTACAGGAGGGACATTTTACTGCTCTCAAGAAAGTAGAGGGGAGATTTACAAGAATATGACAGGATTTGAAAATTGTAGCTATGAGGCAAGACTGGATCAGCTAGGATTGTTTTCAGTAGAATCGAGGAAGCTGAGGGGTGGTTTCATTGAGATCTCTATGATAGTGACAGACTTGAATAGTGTGAGCATGGAAGATCTGTTTCTTCTAATGGAGGGGCCAATTACCAAGGTGCAGAAATATAAGATGCTTGGCAGAAGGATCGGAGTATTCATGAAAAATATTTTTTATCCAAAGGATGGTGGCTTTCTGCAATTTGTTGCCGAGTTAGGCATTGAGATGGAAACCCTCAGCTCATTTAAAAGCAACTTGGTGTCCACCTGAAATGCTGTAACCTGTACAGCCATGGACCCAATACTAAAAAGTGGAATTAGAATGGGTGGCTAGTTTATTCAGCCAGTGCATAAATGAGGGGTTGAATGACCTCTTTCTGTACTATAACTGTGTTTCTAAAAAAACTGCTGATGTTAGTTTTAAACATTTCAATCCACAATGTGATGGGGAAAGGAGGTGGGGAGGACAGGAATGAACTCAAATCTTCATTAAGCCTTGTGTGAAACATTACCAGTTTACAGTCAGATCTTTTTCCTGTCATTTCATCCTGTGATAAAAGTGTGCATCTACATACTCAATCTTTCCATATCAGAAGATCATTACTGATGTCAAGAGTGTGGTGCTGGAAAAGCACAGCAAGTCAGGGAGCATTCGATTAGCAGGAGAATCGAGGAATTCCTGATGAAAGGCTTTTGCCCAAAACGTCGATTCTCCTACTTTCCTGATGAAAGGCTTTTGCTTGAAACGTTGATTCACCTGCTCCTCAGATGCTGCCTGACCTGCTGTGCTTTTCCAGCACCAGACTCGCGACTCTGATCTCCAGCATCTGTTGTCCTCACTTTCACCTACATCGCTACTGATGAACAACTGAGCAGAATCTGCTGATATGCATCTGCAGGAGCTCACCCACGTAGTCAGGGATTCATAAAGAAACTTTGCTTTATCAAACAGAATATGTGCACAGATTTGATGTGCTGCATGGGCTCCATCGAAGTTGCATAATTCACTGAGAATAGGTAAATCATGAAGACTAGTTCAAATTGAATGTTTGACATGAGTGGAAGGTAGCACTAATGCCAACCAGTGCAACTCGAATTTAGGACTTAAGTGGCTCTTCATATAAACAATGATTACTATCCAGATAAAACTCCAAAATAGCGGAGGCAAACACTTTTTTTAATTCCCTTGAATTATATTAATTCCCAAGTATGGCTGGGCAGTTATTCCTGATTGCATGAGTTCAAATGGGTTGAATGGTTCCTATCTTGTAATACTCTAGAATAACCATAGTTGCACAAGCACAGATTATCACAGGTGTGTAGTTCCATCAAACAGCAATTGTAAACTCTGATACCTAGAGGTGGTCCTTGATGGTCATCACGTATTGTTGGGAGCTGAAATAGAAGTAACCCCTTGTTATTTGCACACTTGCATTAAAAGTTACTGAAGTTTTGGATTGGTATGTTGCAAACAGAAACTCTCCATTTGTAACTTTTAACTTATTATTGGTATTGCTTAAACAAACAGTATTTTTTTCAGAAGTTTTAAACCGTAACAAGATGCACGCCAACCAAAAATGGCATTTTTTCTCCCGTGAGAAGCAGGCAGCATCAATGTCCTGTCTGTCTGCTTTTATAAGGGATCAATGTAGGTTTATTGATTGAGAGAGTAGGAGCACAAGATTACACTAACAAACATTGTGATAAAATATGATCTCAAGTTCGGTTTTACTCAGAAATCAGGTTCTGGTACATAATGTAATGAAAAATAGGCACTGGTTTGTTGATAAAGATTAATAAATCAGATATATCAGCCAGATCATAGTTAATGATCTTAATGATTATTAATTCTTGGTTATGATAAATCACCAAGAACATCATTTAAATAAAAACAGGAAATGCTGGAGAAACTCAACAGGCCTGGCAGCATCTCTGGACAGAGAAACAGAGTGAACATATGACTGTTTTTTAGAACTGAAGAGGGAGCTACAGCAGTAATGTGTACTACAACAGAAGCAAAGTACAACCCTCTGGTAAACGTAAAATGGATATTTCTATGCAGTGGAAAAATTACCATCCTGAGAGTGTTAGATCTCACCTGCCTCCGGAATAGCCTTTGAAGCAGACTCTTTTTGGGTGGTTCAGGGGTGTAGCTCCTGTCAAGGTCTTGAGATAAGCTTCCATTTGGACCAAACACATTTAATTCTTTAAAACATTCTGTTTCAATCATCTGCAGTGACCACAATAGAGACATATTACTGAGTGTACTACAAAAGCTAAGAATTAACCTTACCGCTTCCCCTGCTTGCTACAGATTGGTCAGGAAATTGGCTGACACTTGCCAACTCAACTTACGCTACTACAGGTAGACAACCCTTTATCCAAAATCCTGAAATCCGAAGGTTTCTTTGTGAAGTTTGTTTCTATTAACAAGGTTGTTTGGCGTGCAAACAGTTAACCCAAGTCAACACCCATTCGACGAGTGTCACTCAGATGTAATGTGTGGGGGCATGGCCCAGCACTAGCAGGCCTCAATTCAGTTTCAGGGCTTGTTTTACCCACATTGCGTCTGCTGTTTGGTAAGATTTTGAAAAAAAAATTCACCAAACTGTCACTTATTCTGAAATTTGAAAAACCAGCTGGTCCCAAGCATTTTGGATAAAGGATTGTGCACCTGTACATACTACATGATATGGGAAAGACTGCTAACTCACAATGGAACCTACTGCCTTCATAAGATTACAGCCAAAACAGAAGCTCACTCATGTGCATCAAGGTCTCGGCAGAAATGGAGTTCTGCCTGATGATGGGAGGCGGCCGCCTACGGAAATGGGAATTCTGTTCAGATCCTTTTTGGAATTGAGGATGCAGTTATGCAGAACTCTGTATTTCAATGTTTCATTTCTAACTCCAAATATGCTAATGATTGACCAACTCAAGACTGTGTAAATGAGTAAAAATGAGTTTGAAGGATTCCAGCAAAAGTCATTTTGTGATGGTGTTTAGGAACAATAAGAAAATGGCCTGACAACAGTCCATGTAATATAGGGAGGTCCATGAAATATTTGAATAAATGTACAATTCAAAGTTTGGGAGAAGATTTGTAGAATGTACAATTTCGTGCCAATTGTAGGTGCTCTGGATACATGCCACGAGGAAATGATTTGAAACCATCTAATCTCATTCCAAACACAGGCCACACAGTCACTAGTTTACATTAAATTCAAATCTTGACTGTAGAGTAGAAAGTTGACTGTTCTGCCCTCCAATGAGCACTTCTAAACCAAATTATTACCAATACCTTATTGAAGCATGTTTACTATGTGCTTTTGTGAGAACAGACTAAGCCTTGTGTGTTGGGGAGGAAATAACGTCACAGAGTGTAGAAAGCTGAACAGTATCATTTTCTAGAGAAACTAATTCAACCAAGAAAAACAGATCTCCTGCTCATGGTAACCCGAGCCTGGCTCGGTTGGTAATGACATGGGGGTGATGTGGTAAGGAAGTCAGGAGTCAGCAGGGTTATTTGAGCAATTTTATCAAGAATTTGCAAGTAGTTGTATTTCTGAAAAATACTGCTAGGGAGCAATATTAAGATTGTTCATGGAGACAGCAACTATAAATGTAAAAACGTGCTGGAGGTGAAGATCTATGAATACTGGGTTCATTTCTAGCACATCAGTAAATGGCATAAGAAATTTATGGAAATGTTAGAATATAATCCATGGTTTGCATCCTTTGACTGCACCAGTAATGTTAGACATCTAAATGTAGGTCTGAATATAATAAATCTAAGAGTGTGAGCTTATGCACAGCATCACTTGTTCTTAATTAAATGTTACTGTCTTGATGAGATCCAATTTCAACCACTGAATTCCGTCACTCACACTCATTCATAAATGCTTTCTTGAGATGTAGCATTGAGGCAGTAGACTTTATATAGCTTTATTACTAGCTTCAATAGAATATTACATGTTTGATAGATATTTTCACACACTTGTCCCCATGATGACCTAAATGACAAAATAAATTATAGTGGTCAGGTTAACAAGAAAGAGAACATAAGGGAAGGAAGCATCCTCTCAGCAAGTTCAAACGGGGAATGGTGTTCTGCTCACCTCATTCTGCCAGGGAATAGAAACACAGCCTGTCGAAAACTTTGAATAGAAATCATCATCTGTCTGGTCCAGGTTTACTCCTTTCACAGTGGAGAACTGTTCAATGTCCAGCACGTCTTTGCAATAGACTGCTCGTGGCTGTTAGAGGAGCAAGGAGCTGGGATAAGAATGACTGCATGCTACTAAATACTAAATTAATTTCATACCATGGTATATTCACAAGCAGGGATAATGAAATGGAATTTTTCTTTTGCTGTACTCCCTTCCACCCACCACATCACAACCTCTTTTCTTTCCAAATAATGAACGCTCATCAAGCTATCGCTCTCAATCCTGAGTATGGAAAATAATTGTTCAAGGAAAGTAAGACACAGACTGGGGGTAAAGCTCAGGAGCCCAGCCGTGTGCTTATAGTCGAGAATGCCAGACTGTTTCAACCAAGCAATTTCACGTCAATGAATTCCATGATGTCGTTTTTAAAGTGAGAGTTACTTCTTCAATTAAAGTCAGTTCTGAAAATGCTTGTCTACTGGAAACTTGGTTCAAATAGTTTAAAAACTAATAGATGTCTGAATTGATGCATTTTCTTCTTCCACAGGGTTTAGGTCTGGCTTTTAGGGATGGAGGCAGGATTTAAGAACAATGTTTCATTGTACTGTGCAACCAAGCCAACAAATTATGAATGATGTATGAATATAAATATTTAATCACTTCCTTTTCAAAATGGCCATAACACAATTCCCTGAAGCAGCTGCAAATGGTTTCTAATAGATTTTTTTGGTATAAAAAATCTTACATATAACAAATTACATTAGCAATTGAAGCATTACATCAGTGGAAATTACAACAATGTCCCTGGTTGGAATAATTTGAGGTTTTACAAGATTGCATTTGCATTACTGATAATGGCACTGCACTGAACTCATGTACAAGTGGAAAATTGGAGAGGCTGTCTTCCAAAAAAAATCCATGAGGTAGGTTAAAACAAACAAATACGACATTATGTTGTGAAAGGATTTCTGCATATTGTATCTGTTAAAATAGATTATAGACAGCAACATTCTCCATGTTGTCATTGTAGTCTGTACACTTCTTGTATCTAGCATAACGATAATAAAGACAAGTCATTAATATGTTAAAATGAATATTTTTCCTCTTTCCTAATCCTTCATTTTAGATCTGCAATACATTACAGGAAAACAATGGTGATTCAATTTATTTTTAGTCAAGAACATATCCCCTCATAAATCATTCTGATTACAGCAGTAAATAATGGTTTCAATGTAATTGCAACGACTCCTTGTAATATTGTCTCATTACTCACATCAGGTACAAATGGAGGCTCCATTATGCCTGCTTCTAATCGTTTGAAATTGATATTCCGGAAGAATGGGTTTTTCTTCACATCGGAAGCACCTCCTCCTGCACAACCCAATCTTTGCTTGGGGTCTTTGGTTAGCAACTATTGAGAAAACATTCAGGGGTTTTACATTGTAACAGCTTTGGTAGATCTTCAGCTACCAATTTTTCAAACAGAAGAGAAAGATTGACATATGTGAAGATGGGCATCCACCACTCTCAGTCTCTTATACACAAAAACATCGGGGCTCATTTTTAGACTTGGCATTAATCTATGTGAAACTGCACACTTTTGTCTACAACACATAAGACAAAGTGCAGTTGGCATAGGTAACAATTTACTTAAGGTCCTGTACATTTTATACTTTTACTTCAATCAGTTTCTTCAAAGTCTTTAACTTATTTTGGCTAAGCTTAGTTATTAGACTAGCTGGATGAATGGCATGGATTGTCAGTCCCAAAGTATGCACATCTTCTGTGGGAATTCCAGGATACTCCTCATAGCATGGACAACTACATGTGCAGCAAGGATTGTCCACTCAAACACCTGGACCTCTGGGTTTTGGAGCTTGAATGGCAGGTGGTATCATTCAGCTGCACCCATGAGGCTCAGAGCTACATGGAAAGATGTTTCTGCATGGGGACATTCCGTAGTTTACCAGTATATAGACAGGGAGGGAATGCACCACTGTCAGACAGTCAGGGAAGGCCAGGCAGGTAGTGTAAGAGTGCCCTGAATGTGTCTCACTCTCCACTAGCTACCTGATGAAGGAACAATGCTCCAAAAGCTTGTACTTCCAAAAAAACCTTTTAGACTATAACCTGGTGTTGTGTGATTTTTAACTCTCTCCTCACTAGTATTCAGAACTGATACCAATTGAACAACATTTCCCATAAGTGCAGCCAGAGCTACGTCCATGACACCAAGGCTGGCTCAGCCTCATTTGTGGGCAGGGGAGGGAGATGAGGGAAGCAATAGAGATAGGATATTATATAAGTGGGGAATAGCAATGCTTTCGGAGGCTGCAAACCCGAATCCAGAATGGTATATTGCCTAATAAAAAAGAATTGAAATGAGTGTGGTTGCTGGAAATCTGAAACAAAAACAGAAATTGCTGGAAAAGCTCAGCAGGTCTGGTTGCATCAATTGAGAGAAATAACAGTTCATATTTCGGATCCAGTGACCCTTTTTCAGAGCTCCACAGATGCTGCCAGACTTGCTGAGTGTTTCTAGCCAATTTTGTTTTTGTTAATAGTATATTGCCTCCTTGGTCCCCGGGGTCAAGGATATCACTTAGCAGTTACAGAGCACATTTAGGTGGGAGTGAACAGCCAGGAGTCATGGTTCACATCAGCACAAAAGATATGGGAAGTAACAGGGATGAGGGCCTTCAGGTAGACTTTGGAAGTCTAGGAAGGAAACTACTCAGAACCCCAATTCCATGGCTGAGACACTGCACTTACTAGAACAGATTGGAGATGCTGGATTATTCGCCTTAGATTTAGAGGGGATTTGGTAAAGGGGATCAGACAGACTGGATAGGGAGATCCTATTCTCTTTAGAGGAAGTGAGAACCAGAAGGTACCAATTTGTATTATTCCCAGTGTCACTTGCTGGTGAATACAGAAAGAGGATAGGAGCAAAAAAAAAAGGAAGATTACAAAATCATGAAGGGTATAGACTGGGTGGATAGAGATCAGCTTTTCCCCAGGGTGAGGGATTCAATAATGAGAGCTCACGCTTTCAAGGTGAAAGGAGAAAAGTTTAAGGGGGACACACGCGGAAAGTACTTTACACAGAGTGGTAGGTGCCTGGAATGCATTGCCAGCAGAGGTAGTAGAGGCAGGCACAGTAGATTCATTTAAGTTGCATCTGGACAGATGTAGGAGTAGGTGGGGAGCAGATGGATACAGATCCTTAGGAATTGGGTGATAGGTTTAGACAGTGGATGTGGATCGGCACAGGCTTGGAGGGCCAACGGGCCTGTTCCTGGGCTGTAAATTTTCTTTGTTCTATTGCACGGTGGGGAGTTCATTAGCTTTCTGCGATCTTGAAACTGGTTCTGAAGGGCATGGGGACTGTATAAATTTGTTGTACCTGAAGAAAGCCAGTACCAATTACCCCAGTGATTTAAATTGCTAGTGTTCTTAGGGAGAGTTTACTGACCTTTCCTTGGGTGTGCAGGGCACAACTGAAAAAATTGTGGATGATGGAAAACTTGGATGTTTGTGAACTGCAGCAGGATAGTGATAAGACTTCAGGAAGATACAGAAGTCTTGCTCAAATACATCAAACAATTGCTGAATTAATTTAATACAGAGAAATGTGAAGTGATTCATTTTGGTAGGAAAACTGAGGAAAGACAACATAAATTAAAGGTTACAATTCTAAAGGATATGAAGTAGTAGAGACATCCAGGAGTACATATACATAAGTCAATGAGGATGGCAGGGCAAGTTGAGAAAGTGCTTTATAAAGCATTTGGGGTTCTGAACTTTATAAATGAAGGCCAAGTGTACAAAAGCAACGAGATTAGGTGAACATTTTTGGTACAGTGATTCAGCCTAAGCTGATGCTTTATATACCATCTCAGCATCATGCTTGAGAGAGTGCAGAAATTATTTATAAGAACAGTTCCATTGGTGAGAGACTGTACTTACTAGGACAGATTGGAGATGCTGGGATTGTTCACATGAGATTTAGAGGGGATATGGTAAAATGTTCATAACCAAGAGAATTAAACAGACTGGGTAGGGAGGTCCTGTTCTCTTTAGAAGAAGTGAGAACCAGAAGGCACCAATTTAAGATAAGTGACAAAGGTTCAAAAGCTACAGGTAAGGATGGCAGTTTCCTTCTCTAAAGGACAGGTAGGTTTTACCAACAATCGACAACGGTCATCATTAGATTCTTAATTCCCTCTTTTTTACTGAATTCAAATTCTACTATGTGCTGTGGTGGGTTTCAAATCTGGGTCCTCAGAACATTACCTGGGTCTCTGCAATAACAACCCAGTGGAAATAGGGCATCACCTCCCAGTTATGATGTGCTGGAGGCAGTTTCAATCCTGGTTTTTAAAAAGGAATTGGATAATTACGCTCGAGAGAAAAATGTGCAGGGCTACAGGAAAAATTGAGGGAGTGGGACTAACTATGTTCTTCTTGCAGCAAGTCAACATGGGCAGGACAGGTCAAATGGCCTTTTCTCATGCTGTAGCCATTTTATAATTAATGCTTTTATATGCAAATTCTTTTTTTCTTCTACTTACTAATACTAATAAATAGCTATTCCTCTTGTTTTTGCATTAACTGTTGTCTTTGTCAGATATGGCAGCTACATTAAGTGATAAAAGGGCACAAGGTAGAAAAAATAAAACATGTTTTGAGTTCATCGAGTTAATCCTAGTGTCTGAACTGAAATATTTCTCTTATTCAATTTAAACCACATTCCCTGTAGGCACTGGGAATAAATATATGATGCAGCCATGCTTGCATTTCTACTTAAAACAACGTTACTTAGGTAAAACGCATGGTCCAGGTGACATGCAAATACATGAAACTTCCTCTGCTTATTTAAATACTATTCTTCATCTTGAAAAGCAGTTTTCTTGGATCATTCCTAGAAGTACACAGTAAAAAGAAATATTTATGGTTCAGTTCCTGCTTCAAAATGAATTTACTGGAGCCTGGCAATATCTTTGAAATATGATAGACAATCAGGAGGCAGATTACATTTAAAAAAGAACCACCCTTTGTGTCATACAGTTATCTTTAATTTTATATTCTTTCCTAACATCTCAGGCAACACCACACTGCTAACTACACCACTGAGCCATCCCATAAAGCAGCGAATGATCTTAAACAGAAAACAAATACTCCACGGTCTGCAAATAAAATAAAAAAACTAGATCAGCAAACGTCGGCAATGGAAATTAAAAATAGAAAACAGTGGAAATACCAAGCAAGTCCTACAATGAGAAAGATTTTGCCAAAGCATCTACTTATATCATTAACACATCTCCACTCTTTGCTGATCTCAATGATCTCCTGGAGATAAAACGTACATGGAAGGTGGCTCAATGAAAAGGTGTAAAACATTCCCTATCTTAAAACTTTATAGCCTTATCTTGGGACAAGAGCGCTGCCTTTTGATGAGCAGTTGAGTCAAATTGGCCTGTATAATATGGCATATGGAAGAAAGCATGGAGATTTCACTGAAGTATAAAAGATTCTGAAGGAGTTTGACAAGGGTGAATGCAGAGAGCTTTATTCTGGATGTGAAGTTAAAAGTACAGTGCACAGCCTCAGGACTAAGGATCTATCATTTAAGATTGAAATAAGGATAAACCTCTTCACTCAGAGGCTAAAAAGACTTTGAAATTCTCAATCCCAGATGAATACTTCATCACTATATTAAAGATTGAGATAGAGTTTTGATCTCTAGAACAGAGGGATATGGGGATCAGGCACAAAGGTGAACCTTAGGTAAGATCAGCCAAGATCTTTCTGCACGGCAGAATAGATTGAATGACACACTGCTGCTCCCATTTCTTATTTTCTTATGTTTTCTGCAAAACAGTTCTGAATGGTTCATAGTTTATGTCATATTGTTTGTACTTAAGACTTATGTCTAATTTTATTAACACAATATTTTTCTTACTCATTTCAATTTTCTCTTCACTATCATTCCAACAAAAAGCTATTTTGTAAGACACAGTGTCCGTGAAGGTTCTGACTAATACAGTCTAAACTCTGAAAATTAACAAGCCAAGTCTTCCAATCTGGATTGGAATCCCTCTTGCTGTCCCAGGGCAGACCAGAAGTTGCCCACTTGATTTGATTTAACTTAGAGTCATAGAGATGGACAGCACGGAAACAGACCCCTCGGTCCAACCTGTCCACGCCGACCAGATATCCCAACCCAATCTAGTCCCACCTGCCAGCACCCGACCCAAATCCCTCCAAACCCTTCCTATTCATATACTCATCCAAATGCCTCTTAAATGTTGCAATTGTACCAGCCTCCACCACATCCTCTGGCAGCTCATTCCATACATGTACCACCCTCTGTGTGAAAACATTGCCCCTTAGGTCTCTTTTATATCTTTCTCTCTCACCCTAAACCTATGCCCTCTCGTTCTGGACTCACCGACCAGAGGGAAAAGACTTTGTCTATTTACCCTGTCCATGCCCCTCAATTTTGGAAACCTCCATAAGGTCACCCCTCAGCCTCTGACGCTCCAGGGAAAATAGCCCCAGCCTGTTCAACCTCTCTTTGTAGCTCAAATCCTCCAACCCTGGCAACATCCTTGTAAATCGTTTCTGAACCCTTTCAAGTTTCTTCATTGATTTAATTTAATTTAATTAGTGTTATCACATGTACTGTAATACAATAAAAAGTGTTGTTTTGAATCCTCTTCTGGCAGATTGTACCATACAATGTATGAGGTAGCAGAATACAGTATTACAGCTGCAGGGAAAGTGCACAGAGACAGAGGTCAACATTAACATTTGAGAGGTCAGTTCAAAACTCTGGTAGCAGCGGGGAAGAAGTTGTTCTTGAATCTGTTTGTATATGTATTCAAACTTTTATATTTTCTGCCTGACAGAAGAGGGTGGAAGAGAGTATAACTGGGAGGGTATTTGATTATGTAGATTGCTTTCCTGAGGTAGCAGAAAAACTCTGGGCCAGGAGCCTTCCAGTAGTCCAGTACTGCAAACTGGAGGCAGCAGAAAACGTGGATCAGTGCTGAAATTATAGCCTTTCATTTGCAGAAGTAGCTGCTATATGGCAAAGTTTAAAGTTCCTAGAGCTACCATGGGAAGTCACTGATAGAAGCTAAGTGTGTAAGGGGTGGCAGGTAAGTGGGGTAGTAGGGTGCCAAGTGGGTGTAGGTGCCAGGTGGGTGGGCTTACTCCTTCCAAACCTTTCTGCGCTTTCATATACTGCCTCTGCAGGTACCCTTTGAAATAATGCACACTATGACAAAGAAATGATCCAAAGAGAAACAAAGGCACAACAAGTTGGCTGGGGGAGGGGAAAGTGAACAAAACAAAAACAGAAAAGTGATATTCAAGAAGAAAGCAAAAAAAAATGAAAATGGGACAAAGAAGAAGGCAGGTGAAGGAGAAGATTGCATGGAAAAGTGATAATTCAGAACCAGGAGTCCCTCTCCAATAGCAATACTCTACTTGAGCAAAACAGCAGCCTGAGCCAATTGGATGAGTGAGGCATAAGAGGAGGGAGGCTGCATTTTTTTTAAAAAAGGGGATGGTGCAGAGCAAGTGAAATTGAGAGAAAAAGTCTATGGTGGAAAGACACAAGACTGTTTAGCGCCCCACGTTATATGATATTTTGGAATGATCTTTCATATTACTAACTAACTGCAATCTCCTAATTACAAAATATAAAAGAGAAATTAGTATACATTAAAAATATGTACATGGGATAGCCAAGTGTCCTTGATCAGATCTTGATTATATTTAAATAGCACTTCCAGAGCTTACCATCTTGCAGATAGATTTTGCCTCTTCAGAGAATTTGTCTGTGTAATTTTCTTCTGTTTCCAACACTCGTCTGTCTACTTCCTCCCTTTTCACCTTCTCCTTTCGTCCTCTAAATGGAGACTGACCAGCAATCATTTCATAGATTAAGCATCCCAGACCCCAAATATCAGGGCTCAATGTATATCGCTGATTATTTAGCACTTCTGGAGCTATAAATGAGAAATGCCAAAATTAAAAGCTAAACACAGGCCAGTAAAAGTACTTCTTAAATAACAAATTGAGCAAATGGTTGTGATTCTTAAGCATGGCTGCCTATGGCCAGTAATTATGACCAAAAATCTCTTATGTTTAGGCTTGTAAACAGACATCATATTGCCCTTTAGCTTTCTTTTATTTTATTTGGGCAATTGAACAAGTACATGAAGAAATAGCTCACGTAAGGAAACTGGTTCCTCTTGCTGCAGATGCTGTCTGACCTGCTGAATATTGCCAGCATATTCTGTTTATATGGATGTAGGTTTGCTCGCTGAAAATGAAACTTCCAGCTCAGTGAGCAAACCTACATCTAGAACCTCAACCCGAGCTACAAATCTTCTCAAAACTTGCTAATTCTATTTATATTTCAGATTTCCACATCCACAACATTTTGTGTTAATTGTATCAATTGTAGTGTTAGTACATACAGGTGAACTAGCCAGACAGTTACTTGAACACATATAACAAGACACTTAATGAAACAGGAGTACAGCATATATATATTTGTTTCATTATAAATAAATCTATTCCAAATAAAGTCTGGCTCTGGTTCCTTCCTTTCCCACATGGCCAGTACGAATATAATATTTTGTATTTTCTATTCATTAATGTTACCCCATGATATTGAAGAATGCACACAGCCAACTATGAGTTTTGGTATTTTATACTGATGCCAAATATTTAGGAATTCTAATCTGCATAATCAGAACACGAAATAACTTCGTAAAATCAGCCTCCCTTAAAAAATGATATTTCAAACTTATGTTCATGTGTATTTCAAATATTGTGCTGCAAATGCTGGTTAGACATCCATCAGGATTAGGAATAACAATTGAAATAAATTCAAATTCAAAGTTGGATCCTGTGATACCACAACAAGGTAAAGACTCACATTAATTCACAGTCTGCAACAGACTGCCAGATAAATAGATTTGCTTTCCTGACTGATTACGATTAGAGTGTCATACATTCCACACTAGACACCACTCTGGCCAATATTCCACTGAAGAATGGATAGCTTGTTTTTGCTTTGTTCAGGCTCCAATGCAAACAAGAACTGTAAGTCTTTAAACGACACGGTTTGTGATCAAGAGGTTAGGGAACAGGAAATAATTTTGATTAATGTTCTTCAATGTAAACTGTAAAATGTCAAATTATTTTTATGGAAATGTTTCAGTCAATAAATTATGTTAGGCTGAAGGTGCATATTGCTTGGCTTCCAATATTCCCTTCACTGACACAGCAAATGCGCTGGGTGGACTGCAGCTGCACCTTTCTGCAAGTTGACTAAAAAAACCTTTATTCCAAAAATACAAAAATAACTCTTAAGTTGCTTTCACCATTAACTTTAGTAGATAATTTGCAATGGAATTAGCAAACCTACTAAGTGCTCTAACACAGGTTCATGTGCAAGATTACACAAAGTGCATAGATGGGCTTCCCTGTGGCACCACAGTAGAGTTTTAATGCATACTTTAAAAGACATATTACGACAGCACACATATGGATTCACAGAAGCAGCATTACTCTCATTGTTATAGAGAAAATAAAGCGGTTCAGATGAAAGGAAGATGAAGGTTTTACGAGACTGATTAATGATTTGCTTATTTAAAAGCTAGTATAGCTATATTGTGAAGCTAAATTCAATAAAAGCGGCAGCTAGGACAGCTGTCAAGATGTTTGGCTATGGTTAACACTTACAGGTTCATTCACATCCATCAGATGTTTCACTCTCCAATGAACCAGACTGCATCAAGAGAGATGCTTGACTTACACTCAACTTGACCAACACAGGATCAGGCATTTGCACAGTATTAATCATGATATGAGACACATATGAGAATATACTCCCATTGTTTTTGTTTTAAACATAAGGAAATAACATTTTAAACTAAAAATACTACTTCTACAAAGTTTTAACGAAATAGAAGACAGTGGAAAGTTTCATATCAATGTGTTCAAACATGCGGCATATGTCTTTGAAGATAGTATTTACAATATATCAAGATGGAGACAGATTTGAATTAGAACTCAGAGGGAAAAATATGGCCAGCATGAAAATAATTTTTCATCAACCTTTGAAAACACCAGTTTATAATTTCTCATGCAAGATACACAAACAAAACATCCATGTGAACAGTTCATTTGTCATACGGAGAGGATTTAAAAAAAAAACAACTCAAGAGTAGCTGTTGCATGACTGAAGATTAAGTCCAAAACTCATCTAGCTATATCAATGAATATAAGAAATAAGAGCTGGAGTTAACCATTTAGCCCTCGAAGTCAGTTCTGCCATTCAACATCATCATGGAATTCTGACTGAGGCTCCTCACTGCTTTCCCCCATAACCTTCAGCCCCCTTAGAGATAAAAAAGCTAACTCAGCCTTGAATAAATTCAGTGGCTCAACCTCCGGCACTACATAGGACAGAGAATTCCAGACATTAATGATCTCGTGAGAGAATAAATTTCCCTTCATCTCAGCGTTACATTGAAAACCCTTATTTTGTAATCATGTCCTAGCTCTAGATTCTTCCCCCAGCATCTTATTGGGTCAACAAGTTCAGAATCATATGCTGTAATTAGGTCACCTCCTAGTTTTCTACATTCCAATAAATAGAGGCCCCAACTGATCAACTGTTCCTCATAAGACATCACCGAAGACTCAACCTTCTTTCAAATACCTCCAATACAAATATATTTTTTTTTCAATGAAACCAGGAGCGACGCTCCAAAAGCTAGTGTGCTTCCAATTAAACCTGTTGGACTATAACTTGGTGTTGTGCCATATTCTGGTTCGTTTTCAGCAATGGTCTGTGGAGGTAAAGTTAAATGTCTTTTTTTCAACTCCCTTGCATTAAGATAAAACATTCAATTTGCCTTCTTAATTACTTGCTACACCTGCATGCTAAGGTTTTGTAATTCATGTATGAGGATATCCAGATTTACAGTATTGCGGACTCCCTCCATTTAGATCTTACTTTAAAAAAAAATACGCCTTCTGATAAAGTTGGTGAGATAAGTCAGTCAGCATGTTGCCATCATGCAAAATTCCACCACAACTGCATCCTACAAGATTCAGAAAGAGAAAATAAACTGCTAATTTCCAAGTCAAATCTGTAAAATTAATTTTGGTTGAACACTCACCCATATATCCTACTGTTCCCACCCTGCCACGAATGGTTTCTCCTTCCGGAATTTTCACAGCTAAACCCAGATCAGATATTCTAATGTGACCTGTAACAACAATGAATTAGTTATTTATTTGATGAAAATGTTTTTACTGCAAGCATCATCAATTGAACAGAAAACTAGGAAAACTGCTTATATTACCGTAGTGCAGGCTAATTTACATTTTTGCTATATTAACATTAATGAATATTTTTGAATAATAAGAGCCACTTCATCTTTATTAATGCTCTCATTCCTCTAACAAATACAATGGACTACCATCCCCATATGCAATTAGGTTCAACCCTGTAGTCTTATTTAAAAAACAACTTTTGGTACATTATGTCCATTTGATATGAAAGACTGACCTATAAAAACAAAGTTAAATTAAGATTTAAATGAAGTTTTAAGAAAGTGGTTTATTATTCCATGGTATGGCTATTTCAAAGTTTCAACTTTCACACACCAGTCACTGGAAAAAACTAGCCCTTTAAGATTGAGGTCCAGTCAATCAACTTATATTTAGATTATGCCTATCTGCAAAGTTGATAATGGAAGGAGAGAAGTTCGAGAAAATTAGATGGCTGAAGTATTTTGTTAAACATTAGAAATAGATTCAAATAAATACAATCAAAACAGATGGGATGGGTCAAGATAGGGAAGTCAGGGTATTCAATAGCCAATGTAAATTTAAAATCATAATTTTTGATATGTAACATTATTGTGATTGATATTTCTGCCATCTAAATAACTTTGTTAGTGTAACATTAGTATTTGTTTTAGCTACAACATGAAAGCTATATAAAGAACACTGGATATTCTAAGCACCTACCTATACGTCAGAGATAAAGGATCTTGGTTTCAAACACATATACAGTTACAATCAAAACAGAAGCTTTACATATCCCAATATAATCTACTGAAACTAACATATCTGATCTTCCAGTGTTTACCTTATCAAAAAGGTAGACATCTATCCACTAATGCTAAGAGGTCTTGCAACAACATTTTCAAATAGATAATTTAATTCCTTCTCACTCGTTACTCCTGTACTTCTGGTTTTGGCTGGAATTCCCCTTCCATGTGAGTATACTATGCTGGAAGCACCCCCAGAACTACTGGAGTATAATGCCAGGGACTACAGCAAGACTCATGCCAGTGGATTCCTTCACAGTTCTTTCCAATGGCATAAATGTATTTAGCTGATCAAAAATGTTTTATTACATGTCCTAATGTGCAATGTATTTCTTTCCATAATAGCATAAATTCTGTAAAATCAAAACTCCACTGATGTGCAAAATTCTGGAGATCAACTGCAAGTAAAATGGTGTTTAAGAATCAAAAGTAAACAAGATGATATAATTGTACCTGTGGCCCCATACAACATATTAATAATTAAAATGTAATAAACTCATGAATAGGCTAAATATTTTATAAGGCTTTACATTTTATATATACTTATATGCTGACATACTTATATTACAATACAACTGATAGCTGAGTTAAGGAAAAAACAAAATTATGCAGAGTGATAATAAAATTGACCCCAAACTACATAATGATTATTGCATTCACAGAACTGGTTTACTTACCATAATCATCCAATAATATGTTTTCAGGCTTTAAATCTCTGGGGGGAAAAAATGAAACAAATACATAAAAGGTTATACACCAAACAATCAATCAAAGTCTTCGCAGCGCAAACAGGCCATTTGACCCAAAAGATCCATGTCAGTTTTTTTATGTTCGACAACAATCTTTTCCCAATAGTTCCATTGGCATTTCATTTTATTCCTTTCTGCTCATGTGCAATTCTTCCTTAAAGGCATTAAAATTCTGAATTTTGACTGGTTCAGGGCTCAAGTAAAAACAAGGACTGCAGATGTTGGAAACCAGAGTCTAGACCAGAGTGGTGCTAGAAAAGCACAGCAGGTCAGGCAGCATCCGAGGAGCAGGAAAATCGATGTTTTGGGCAAAAGCCCTTCATCAGGAATAGAAGCAGGGTGCCTGCAGACTCTGGGTGCCTCTATTCCTGATGAAGGGCTTTTGCCCAAAACGTCAATTTTCCTGTTCCTCAGATGCTGCCTGAACCTGCTGTGCTTTTCCAGCCACCACTCTGATCTGGTTCAGGGCTCAGTCGCCCATTTACATTCTACCATCATTCAACCCATTTGTGTGCCTTCAGATTTACCTGGTTTGTAAGTCTCCAGAATTTTCTGGTCAGTTTATATGGAGCCACCATTTGCTCTGCAGAATGGCATCACAACCTCCCTACTATTTTTAAAGATTTGCTCATGAGGAACATAAAACTCATTGCACAAAAATAGGAATTAATAATTGCTCTTTTGTTGATCTGACAAATGGTAATGTACGGTCTCTGGCCCAGAAATGAAAGGAATTGAACTGAGTCACAGTCTACAATGTTGTTTAGAGCTTTAAGATCTTACTTTGCTTCTTGGTCTCATAATCCAATCTTTATTTTTGTCTTTATTTGGCTTTGCTGACCTTAGTTATTTCTTGGTTTAATTATTAATTCCCATTGTTCAAGGACTATTAAGTTGATTGAAGTTAGTTCACACTTTCAGCAAGTTACACTGTAATTCTTGGTGTTAATGGTTTCAAACAACGTTGCACACCAAAACACACCCTGCTCCAGCTAAGTTTAGCTCCATGTATCAGTACGTATTTAACAAAACTGCTGTGTTGACTTGATTTGATTCACAATTGCATTGCTATCAACACAAGTTTATACAATGGACGTGTTTCAAAATGTACCTTTAACACAAAGTAACACAAAACAGAGAGATCAACACCTCAGCACAAAAATATGCCTACATGATTTGGTGGCACATGAAGAAAAACTCAAATAAGAATTGATTTACGTGGGATGGCAGTTTTATCTCCTTTTCACAATATCTTAAAAAAAAATGACAGCTGGTGTTTGAGATAAAATAATAAACAAGTTACTGCCATGGGAAAGTATGGAAAGCAGTTTTGTGTTAGCGACTAAGTCGATGTTTGAGACAGTTTGGTTTTTGTTCAAAAGGGGACAGATCAAGTAAACAGGGAGTGATCAAGGTGTGTCTTGCTATTCATTGCTGGATCTGGAAAACTCAGACAGAGGGGAACAGTTGTCAAAAGATATAAAGTTTTAACTTGACAAGATGAAAGAGGAGAAAGTGAGGACTGCAGATGCTAGAGATCAGAGTCAAAAAATGTAGTGCTGGAAAAGCACAGCCAGTCAGACAGCAGCCGAGAAGCAAGAGAGTTGACATTTCGAGCGGAAGCTCTTCATGAACAGCTTATGATCAAAACGTCGACTCTCCTGCTTCTCGGATGCTGCCTGACTGGCTGTGCTTTTCCGGCACCACACTTTTTGACTCTGAAGGAGAAGAAAGAATCCAAATGAACGCTGAGAGCGACTTTGGGAATACTCCTGTAAAGCACGTGCCCAAAACTTTGCACATTTTGTAACCGTTGTCCTGAATTTGAGAAGATCTTGCTATTGTAGAGAAAATGACATGGAGACCTGAACTCAGAAGTTTGGCTCACTAAGCTGCCACCATCTGAGCCAGGGGAGAAACGATTGAGGGCATATTCCAATTTTGCACACCTGTGGTCCAAGTTGACAACTGCAGCTGCATCAGTCAGATCTGATTTTTGCTACAGAGATATCTAGAACAAAACTTATGCACTTTAGAAAAGATCTAAACTCACTGGATTTCCTTCACTGGATACTCTTTTGAACATGTAAGGTACCCTCCTGGATGTAGCCCTGGGAGACCTTTGGAAAAGGTCATGTGCCACTGGGATTGTTAAAAGTAGATATAAATATACATGCAAAGTGGATAACTCATTGGAAAAGGCAAGCTTGTTGGAGACATAAGGAGAGCTATCAAAAGGCGATCGTCAAGGCATCTAAAGCCCCTGCCATCTAAATATTTGAAAAAACTGCCTGCGGTGTTTAAAAGAAGATCACTGCTTGCTATTTTACTCAAATTGTTGACATAAGCCCGACAGCTATCATTTATAGGCGAAAGTGAGGATTGCAGATGCTGGAGATTAGAGTCGAGTGTGGGGAGTTGGAAAAGCACAGCAGGTCAGGCAGCATCCGAGGAGCAGGAAAATCAACATTTCAGGCAAAAGCCCTTCATTCAGAAGGGCTGAAGGACTTTTGCCCGAAATGTCAATTATCCTGCTCCTCAGAGACTGTCTGACCTGCAGTGCTTTTCCAGCACCACACTCTCGACAGCTATCATTATAGGATTAGCACAGCACTTTCATTATCATCACAATGAGAAACCTGCCACTTCACAATTTGACTGACAGCTCCAAGCAGTCATCAGGGTTTTGAGACTCTAAAGCCAAATGCTTGTTTTCATAAGAGATTAAAGCAAATTAATTGTAGTAAATGAGTTTTTAATTAATTAGCATTCCCTTTTTAAAATATGAATTCAACAACAGATTGTTAAGAAATGTAATTAATCTCAGTGTCCTACTCATGGTGGATACAGGGTGAGTTGGCATGGTGGGTAACAGCATGAGTCTTCAGGGGCTAAGAGCTACGAGGTGGGTGAATGGACACAAGTTGTCACAGAAAGTATGAGGCATCACTGAGGGTGGGTAAAGGGGCATGAGTATGCAATGGGTGGGCTATGGGGTGTGTGGGTACAAGGGGTGAGGGCCATTTTCTATTTGATTCATATCTTCAACAAAGTGCTTGAGCACTGAGGTCAGCCTTTTGCCAAGCCCACACTTGCACACACTGAATTTTTTCTGAGGACCAACCACCATGACTTTCATTTTCACCCAGCCCCAGGATGAAAATCCAAAACCTCCATGGCCAATTTTCTAGGTTGGGTTTGTAGGCCCAGGAATCATCTGGAGTGAGAGTTCTCGACAAGGAAGTCAAAGTTCAGACCGTCTTGTTTAGGTTAGCCAGTGAATGCTAAACTTCCCTTTTTCCTAGTTTATCATTTTTTTTTGCCTGTTAATTAAATTTTGATCTATTTTGACTTTAATTTGGTTTGGCTACAGGGAATGCCCTATAAACTGAGTCCTTGTTCAGTGGTTGATTTCAGTTAGTCATTCGAGAAACTTGAAAAAAAACTTTTCAAAAGTTGTCAATCGCTATGGGGATCGTTAACAATACCAAGCTATCCCATTTGAAGAAGTATTTTTGCAAGTACACAAAGCAGTCTGCTTGTGCACCTTTTCATTTGAAAGATGACATACCCTTCACACTGCCTTGCATGGTGATAATGGCTGGTGCTGACTCCAAAAGTGAAGGTGTTAAGAGCTAAAGATATATTTTTGCTTTCTGTTTGATCAGCCTATTCTCTGTATCACGTTGACTATGTGCCACAATTCTGTTATTATCTGAGGGCAAAACTATGTGTTTGATCACCAGCTGGTACATTTCACTTCCTTCACAATTCACCAAGTACTTGCTGTTTCCATGTACAGATTTTTCACAAATCCAATCACTAAATAATGCACTAGTTCTGGAACAACCTGCAATAAATGGCTCGGTTTGATATATTATTCTTTCATGTTTTTTAGGGCACTGAGCTGTTTTTAGTCCCCACCTAATATAGTTTTTTTAAAAAATACGTTAAATAGCACTAGAGCGCTCATAATCACTGCTGCAAAGGCACAACAGCTCGAAGGTTCATGTTGCATGACACGGAGAGAATGCACATGGAAAGTTTCTGTTGGAGATTTTCCATGTGCTCCTAATACATGCCGCTCTGATAAAGAAGTTCATTCACGCACGACTGTTGGGAATGACTTCAAAGCTACATGTCCCAGGTGACAGTGCTAATGTAGTCAGTATTTCAGTGATCAGTTTAAAATACCGGTGAAATAAATATTTCCAGCCCTGGCAAAGTATTGTTTTCATAAAAGACTTTTGTTCTGTGCTTTCTGCCCTCCAAACCAAAATCACACTGACCAGATATTGGGAGCCCAAAGAAAGGGGAAGCCTGCCCATCACACTTGCTGCAGATTGTGTAAAGGAGATGAACTTATTCTGAAATGCAACTTGTCTGAGATTGCAGAATGCCCTGTACTTGAGCTTTGATGGAGGAGAAGCTCCATGTGAATGACCGGAGATACAAACTAAAAGGAAAATACCAATTTATGCAACTGGAGTTTTAAAAATAATGATGCAAGTACCCATTGTCTCTGCTCAGAGTAGAAAGGTACAGTTTTTGAGTTCTTGTCTCAAACTCCTTGTGCTATTGATCTTTGATTTTTATTTTGAACGAGGTTTTGGAAGTGGTGCTTTGCACTAGATTAGTTTTTCATTATCCCAGTCTTTGAAGTAACGTTTCTCAAGACTTCCTCATAGTACATACATACATCAATCTCGATTTAAGATGGTTACCTTATAACCCACTCTTATTTTGTCAATGCTATTCTGTCACTATCAGATTCTTTCCTACATCCCTATGAAAAAGCACCTTGAGTCTCCTCTATGCCCTTTGGCAGTTCCACTTATTCACTATGTACTGTGGAGCCTGTCAGTCTGTACCATATACTTTAAGGCACTTTCACATTGAATTTGCAACTTTCAAATTGCTTGGCAACTCAGAGATTCAATGGTTGAGTTTTGAGTTATCTATATTTTAGATTAAACAAGAATTTGCAGCTCACCATTCAGTGTGTCAGGCCTAGAGCTGAAACTATTGTGAATTCGAACATGTATTTACACTCCAAGGTCAGCACTGCGGGAAGGGAGCTCCTGCTCTTCAATGGAACAGAATTGACAGTCTATTCTGGATGGGACTAATGAGACCCCTGGAGAGGGTACTCTCCACTGCAAGCGTTTGACACTTATAACACCAGTCTGATGTCAAACAGGTTCAGGAGGTCCCCAAATTAAATGTGTTGTGCGTGCAAACTTTCCCAATAGGTTTAAATTCAGTAGTGGCAAGCAGAGTACTGTGCACGCAAAAAAAGCAAAGATGACTGAGTACTCTCCTAGCAACAGGAATTTAAATTGGAGCCAGACAGCTTAAAGGTAGTGCCAGGTTGGAACAGGCACTGCAGTGATCAGTCTCAGATCAGGAGCTGCAGTATCAATTTATCCTAACTTTATCAAAACCACCTGTTGAGTTAGATTTGTTACCTCCACTACTAAAGGAAGGCTAATGCTTTCACCAGTCTGTTGGCGTTTGTCTGGAAAAATATATTGCAAAAAGAAATGGACAGATTTCAATGAAACTTGCTAGAAAGGTAGGGTAAGGCCCAAAGACGAAGTGATTATCTTGGTAGAACTGTATTCTTAATGTTTTGTTTAAAAACAAACAAATTCATTCACATTGGGAGGTGGGACAAAATAACTCCATTAATATAATGTTGCGGGTTGTTTTAGAATTGTGAGCATCATCTCCACTACTGTGCTGAAACTGTCACAGCTGTCAAAATGTTTTCAGAGCAAGTTGTTGGGGTTGACGAGTCTGAAGTCTCTTGAGTGAGACAGAAGCTTCTTAATGAAAAGAAGTATCAAGCAGACAAGGACAAGCCGCCTAATTACAACAATGTTGAGTTAACAGCTTGGGGCAGAAGTATCTGCTCTACTAAGTGGCCTCTTTAGCTGTTGTTTTGGTTTCCACATGTTTTGGTATCACAGTGGGCCATATTACAAAGATGTTTCAAAATGTGTGTGGACAAAGCATAAGTTAATTGATAATGACACCCAGATATGGATGAGCTTTTCATACCTGCATAGCTTTAGTTAGCTGTACCATACTAGTGCTGTGAATGATTGGTACGGATTGGGAATTTCAGGTGTTGGGTTTGAAAGGTCAATACCACGCTGATGTTTAACCCATGAAATTTATTTCTAGCTGGGACAAACTGGTATGTGGCTTTATAATTGATCAATTGTGTTATGGTGACCTGTGCCACTGTCTCTGGCTGTTTGCTGTTATTTCCAAGAATAGAGATCACAACTTGAAAGAGAATCCTCATTGTTATAATCTGATAGATACTGGCAATATGCCTAGCCCACTGCAAGTGGGTTCATTAGAAAACATAGCTCTCTAAAAAGCTGCAATGAAAAGAGAAAAGAAAATATTCAAAGGGTTTTATTTCAGAGAATAACGCTGCGGTCAGTTAGATAATAATTGAAGGTTAAATTTGCAAGTATGTAACATAGATCCCCTCAAACATGCAGACTTAGAGGTCTTGATAGACAAAAGTTGGCAATCTGTATATAGTAGAGTAAGTGTGAGATGATGAAAGATTTGTTTTGTCCAGTTGCGAACTAGTGAGGCACTATTTAACAACAATCTACCTGCTTGGGTAAATGACTTCTGACGACATGACAAGGCAGCAGGTTTTCTCGGAGCCAGTTGTAACAGAGTTCTTTAAAAATAAACTCTTTCATTTAAATCTTGTGCTCTGCTTATTCAGGCTGATCGTTCAAACTACGTTGGTAGAGTCAATGAGCACTTTTCATATTCAGGTCACTGATTCCCTTCACTTGTAGTCCTGAACTTAGAGTTGCAATCTGAATGAACTCAACCACAGCAAGGAATTAAGTAATCCAATCATTTACTGCCTTGGAGAGATTCACCAATGGCTGCTGCAAATGCACAGAAGCTCCTGATGCATCTTGAAAACATTCAGGAAGCATGTCAATGTTTCAGAGATAAGTTCTTCATAAAAGGTTAGCATTTGAAGTTGGCAACTTTAAACTATATCTCAACTGGGATTTTCAGGTGTCCATGAATTCAAACGGGAGTGAGCACGCTCTGAAAGTATCACTCTCAACTGGTAGTTCAGTTTTCTGACATCGCTCGGAGGTGCTGGAATTTACCACCTTAGAAGGGCAATTAAAGACCTGTAAAGTTCCTTCATGAGCTTGTTCACATGTAAGGGAGGGCAAGATGATGATTTACAAGTTGTAAATCATCAAACCTGCACAGTCTGCTGCACAGCAGTTGGGTTCAGTGTGGGCAGAAATTAAAAGGCTTTTACATGTTGAAAAAAGTTGAGACTGGTGGAATGGTGCTCCATTTGTTCACGTGTGTGTACATTATGGTTACTGGCCCCATGATGCTTTGCCTCTCCTCAGCATGGCAGAGAGTGGTAGGCTTCGTCATGGCTACCACCTACATTTGTTGTGTTCACTTTGCAGGCAGTTCCTGCCTCCCGGTAACAATCAGAGTCCCAGTTGGGCACCAAGGTTCATTCCGGCCCAATTAGAACTATTTACATTTGAGGATGCATTGTGAGAGTAATGCTGCCCAGAGTTCAGCCTTGGAAATTAGTTGGGTTAAGGTTCCCAGCTCTGTACTTCCAGATGCTCAAGTATCATCTGTATATTTAAAGCAACTTCCAATTTTTGACTCCAATAACTGGTGAACAATCATACATTAATTTAACAAACTGGTTTTGCTATCGAGAGTTCACAGTCACCATCCATCTGACGTTGAACAACATAAACAATACATTCCAACATAGAACAATTATTTTTGAAACAATAAAGAGGGGCAAAAATATTTCCTTAAACAGGTATCTCATTGTAGCCTAGAAGCAGCAAGAGACCCCAGACAAGGAATGCCCTGCAATGTGGAACGTGTGGAGCTCCTCTCACCTGTAAACAATGTTTTCCTTATGGAGATCCCCCAGGCCACAACAGATCTCAGCTGCATAAAATACAGCACGCTCTTCTTCAAACCCTGGGTTTCCCATGTTATAGATGTGGAACTTCAAGTCACCCCCATTCATTAAAGTCAGAACTAAGCACAGTGCGTCCTTTGTTTCATAAGCATAAGCTAAATTAACCTACAAACACAGCAAACAGAAAAGTAGGTAATTAAACAATACCCACGAGTAGTTACAAAGCAAAATCTAGTCAGGCGAGTGCAGATGGCATCATAAAAAGACAGTAAAGCTTGAGTGGTTTATGGCATAATCTGAATTCCAGCTATTAATATTCATAAAAACATGACAGTTTTAAGTTAAGGGATAGAATTTCCCCCAGTTCTAGCGAAAAGGCAAGGTGAGTAGAACACTAATTCATGTGGGATTTTTGTTTCCCATATTTGATCATCTAAACTTTCCATGCCTCCTGAAAGCTTTTCTTTTGGCTGTGGGTGGGTCCTGTGTCAGGAGTTGACTTATTTATATTGTCGCAGTGTTTTTGTTTATGAATATTAAAAGGATAAATCTGCTCTATAGTAAAAGCTTATGTAGGTGACTCCACCCTCTTTACGAGGCAATAACCCAACCTTTGTGAGTTGCCAATCCCAGGTGGCAGAGCCATTGTAAGGAACCATAGGTTGAAGTGCAATCACAGCCACACATCAGTATCCCACCATTCAGTGCCATACCATGACACCATCTACATAGAGTTGGTGGAAAATTCCAGGCTGGATACACAATGGTTATGTTCATGCGCCATTTCTGATCAGATCACATGCAGTATTTAATTCAATATTTGATTGTTATTTTGTTTTACTGTCCCTGTGTATCTCAAATATTTGTGCTCATTCTGCAGCGCGCTCATACATTTTCGGAGCAAAGACGACAGACACCCGAATTAAGCAGCAACACCAGGCTCCTAAATCAGACAAAAACAATTAGGAAGTGGTCTGAAATTGCATATTGCATTGATTAAGAAAATCTAGACCAGCTTGCTAAATTTATTATATTTTTCCCTCTTCTATGACAAATTGTCTTCTATGCTCTGAAAGCATCATTTCCTTGTGGGTGTGGGTGTATGGCTCCACAGCATCTGTTGCTCTTTATAATAACTGGGAGCAGGAGTAGGCATTTCAGTCTCTCAAACCTGCTCCATCATTTAATACGATCGTGGCTGATCTCATCTCAGCCTCAACTCCAATTTTCTTCCCGCTCTCCATAACCTTTTAACCCGTTACCAATTGAAAATCTGTCTCTCTTTTCCTTCACTTTACTCAATGTGTTGGCATCCACTGCAGTATGGGATAGCAAATTCGACAGATTCATGGCACTTAGAGAGAAGTAATTTTTAATGTCTCTCTAGACTCTCACTCAAAGGGGCACAGTGTGAGCTTCGCTGGTAATTTTTCAACCATGAAGATGGCCGTTGCTGAGTTTGAGCCGATTTTTGTCTGTAGTAGATGACGTTTGCTGAATCCCCGGGAACCAACTGGCTACTTAATCAATGGGATGGAGAGCCCCATTGTCTTCCTGCTTAACTTCAGAAGAGCAACCTTCCTGCACTGGCCAATTAAGGGCTACTTGGAAGGCACATTGCAACACCAAGTTGGCATTTGACCAGAGTTGGGAGGAGTCGGGTCATGAGTGGGCGGCACGGTGGCACAGTAGTTAGCACTGCTGCCTCACAGCGCCAGAGACCCGGGTTCAATTCCCGCCTCAGGCGACTGACTGTGTGGAGTTTGCACGTTCTCCCCGTGTCTGCGTGGGTTTCCTCCGAGTGCTCTGGTTTCCTCCCACAATCCAAAGATGTGCAGGTCAGGTGAATTGGCCATGCTAAATTGTCCGTAGTGTTAGGTAAGGGGTAAATGTAGGGGTATGGGTGGGTTGCGCTTCAATGGGTCAGTGTGGACTTGTTGGGCCGAAGGTCCTGTTTCCACACTGTAAGTAATCTAATCTGTAATAATACATGGGCATTCCCTGGCAGCCTCTTTCTTAATTTGTGGTGGGGCCCTCCTGATCAGGCTCCTCTGTGGCCCATGGAGGACCTGACAGTGGCAAATGCCACCCCTACTAAAAGTCTCCTGCCCCTTCAGCTTTTGCTAACAAGGAGCAGGAACCTTACTCATTTGTCTGCAGTAATCCTCAGTGGCCCCAGCAAGCCCATCCACTTCAGCTAACCTCAGTTTGCATGCATTGCCCCTGGTCTTGTTTCTCCTTCAGTCCCAGTAGTGGCCACCTCCTCTGGTAGTGCTGCTGGGACTGAAAAGCTTCCAGCTATCTGATTGGCTTGTCATTCATGGAGGTAGGATAGTACTCCCCCCCCCCCAAAGATCTGGGGACATTGGTGTTAGGGAGGTCACTGACTGATTAGGACTTTATCCTGTTAAGGTTCAGAGAAAATTGCATGGGGTGGGAGGTTTTGCAGGGAGTTGCTGGGAGGGGGGAGATAGTGGCCATTAGTCTTCTGGCTAAGATAGCAGGCATCATCTAACTTATTATTTCCAGCCCAATTTTTCCCTCTAAAGCTAAGCAGTACAACAATCGGGAGTGGGATCCTTAAGCAACTGTTCCTCTGTAACCCTCAGCTGAAGACCATCTTAGCTATCCTGCTATTCTGGGTGAATGTGCACAGAGTACAAGCAAGATCCAGAGTTGTGACACCAGTCATACATTAGATAGCATCTACTTAAAGTGCAGAATGATAGAAGTAGCTCTTAGGGCATGTCTGCAGAATCTAAACCTCATGCATTGCAAACAGAACTCGAGTCTTATATAACATACAGATGTTATATTTAAATATTAAGCATTTTATTGGAGTGTCAATACTACCACAGACTTGAATGTGGAAAAATCTGCTCAAAATGTTTCACATGATAAAAAAAAGAGTATTGTATGCAGTTTTCATTCTATTTTCTTAAAGCCGTACCCAGATGCAGAAATATGTTGGAAGCTGAACTAAGAAAAGCATGTAGGATACAGTCAAACAATGACACAGCTGTGATCAGTCAACTGATTGAACAAGGGTTTTGCTCATTCCTTAATCACATTCGATGAAGCAGGCACCGCAGAAATGCTGCTTTTATTCTTTCTGAAATACATCAGCTGAAATATCAGAAAATATTCTCAAATTTAGCACTGATTGAAATCACTGCAATGCATATTTCTCCAAACACTACTTCTCCACTTTAATAATTATTTGCTAGAAATTAATTTTTTTAAAAACGTGATGGAAGCTTTTACCTACAAAGCCAACCTAGCCTTTCACTTCAGTTGCTTATTAAACTGGCCTGTAGGTCCACTATTTTCAGCCTTTATTTTGGAAATCCAGCACTTTTTTGTAATCTTATAGCATCAAGCTGACCAATTGGTTTAAAAAGACCATACATTTATGTTTGTGTGTCCAGCTACACGGATGAGTCACTGCAAACAAATATTCAGTAGAAAGCCAGTGGCAAATGAGAAAAAGATTAAACAGATTAACAGAAATCTAACTAAATTTAAATTACATCCATTAGCTTCTCCCTGCATGAAATGATGTGTACGGTTCCCAACATATTCACTATTTCAAAGAAAGAAACTGAAGGATGATTCGTCAATTAAGTTAAAATCCACCAAAATATTAAGACAGCAAATAGTATCGTTTCCGCATATCGTTGCATTGTTTACTTAGTGCTGTTGAAGATTAAACATGTTTAGCATAATCTCAAAACAGAGTGGTGGACAAAATTATACCTTCCCAATTGTGTTGTATGAGGCACAAAACAAGGACGTAATAAACAGAACACTCAACTCTCAAAGGCAAATTGGTTCGGATTCTGAATATCGTTCAAGGTGGACTGTACACACCTGTCAACATATCACATGGCAATGATACTCAAATACTTACTACAAATCTACTGTTTACTTTTTCTAAAATCTGCTTTTCATTTAAAGCCATCGCCTCTCCTTTTCGTTTTTTTATTCGCTTTTTCTCTAACTTCTTACAAGCATACATTTTCCCTGTGGCTCGCACTTGACAAGCACAGACCTATATTGAAGCAGACGGAACAATTAGTTCTATACATTTACATGTATTTAGAACAATAAAAATATTAAGGCCTTCAAAGACACATAACCTCTAAACCTGGATTAATAGTTCAGCAGGTTGCATGGATGATGAAATTGCTTATATGTTTTAGAATTTTGACTGAGGCCACTAAAATATTAGTTGAAACATTTTGGAAGTCATTTAAAAACAAACGTAATCTCAAAGAAGGCATTTTTCTTGCACTTAATTTGAATTCAAGAAGGAAGAAAATACTTGAGCAGAAAAAGCGCTGCCAAGATATCTTACCTCACCAAAGCCACCTTTTCCCAGTACTCGATATTGCCGAAATGTGTTTTTCGTTACAGCTTGTCTGAAAGAAAAATACAACCTGAGCAAAAAACGCACATCTTTGCTTTTGGGATGGATGAGTGGAGAAACAATTTAGTAGCAGATAAGTTCTAACATCGCCTCAAAGATACTAGAAATTCTCCATCTCTATTTTCTTAAGCATTTCAACATGCTCTTCTTTGGGCCTCATTTGTTTATCAATAAGATTAATTTAAGTAATATCATACAGAACATGTTCACCCATTGATAATAAGAAATATGCTTTGTGGCTGACAGTATTACCTCAAAGACTGAAGTATCTTTATAGCTTTTTTTTAAAAAGAAAGAAGTGCAGTTGCAAGTCCTCTGGCCTGTGATTCAAACTTCCTGTCAGCGGAAATAGCCTACTGGAGCTCTGGGGCAGCTACATTCTACAAGGGCAGCATGGTGACTCAGTGGTTAGCACTGCTGCCTCACAGTGCCGGGAACCCCAGGTGTGACCCTCGGGTGACTGTGTGGAGTTTACAGATGCTCTGCGTGAGTTCCTCAGTGTGCTCCAGTTTCCCCCCCCCAACAGTCCAAGGATGCAGATTTGGTGGACTGGCCAGGCTAAATTGCCCATGGTATCCAGGGATGCACAGGCTAGGTGGATTAGCCATGGGAAATACAGGGTTACAGGTTTATGATAGGGAGATGGGTCTGGGTGGGTGGGTCTTCAGAGGGTCAGTGTTGACACAATGGGCTGAATGGCCTGCTTCCACACTGTAGGGATTCTGTGACATTCAAGAAACCTATTCTTTGGGCTTTCCTAACCTTGCAAAAGCACCCACTCCCATCACACCAGCCCGCACAGCACAGAACCTGCCCCCCGGCCAATATAGAACTAGTTTCCAGACTGAAGTCTAGACCAACGTTGCTCACACTCCATCAGTTTCATTCATATTACTACTGAAACAAAACAAATCTCATCATACCCAGAGAATTCTAAACAAAATGTCTGTCTCTTAGCAGCAGTTTTAAATAAAAAGCAGAGTTAAAGTTTGATGCTATAAATGCACAGTTAATTCCCTTTAACATTTTTTATGACAATTTAATAGATTACATTTCCCCTTTAAGTACCAGGCTACAGCTCTTTAGCTCACCAGGCTTTAATATACACACTGTCAAAGCAAACATTTTCCATCTGGTTCAATGTTGAATTATGATTTTTACAAGTTTTAGCTCTGGTTTCAATCATTGTTGCACTGCATTAATGACAATCCTCAGTTTGCTTAATAGCATAGTCATAGCACTACTAAATAATTCATTATACGTCAGTAAGCAGGCACCAAACAAAATGCAAGGTATCCAGCAGATTACAAATAATAGAGTGAACTAGAAAAGGCTTAATAATATAAAAGGATAGTTGGAGGGAGAAAGCCTGAAAAGAGGAAACTTGCGATCTGCAAATCTCTTATCCACATCCAAGGGGTAAAGAGCATAGAATTATTGGGAAAAAGTACGTATCAACAGTGAGACAATGTATACATGTATTGAACATAAATAGATCAATTTGATGGCCTTCATGTTTCCCTAACTCCAAAATCTCTCATTAACAAGTTTCATTATCAGCAAGTAAAATAAGTCTGTTGTAAAGCATGGCCCCAGTTTGTAGTCCCAGTTTAAATCTTTTGACTGTTCAGTAGCTTTAACATGCTTTAAATAAAAATGCAACGTAAAGACACACGTCTTTGCTTCCACGAGCCTTACCTTTCCAGCCACTTCCACTGCAGAAAACGATCAAAATACATGCTTTCCTGGTATTCATTAAATGGTTGTCCACTGAGATAATCGTGCACTGACCTATTTTACAACATTATGAAAATACAATTGAGAAACATGTTAATTTGTGTGAACTGACAGGAATAGTAATCTTGCAGGAATCATAACAAAGATTGCACATTATTTCAGGTGTGACCACAATAATCTACAGCATCATTTGAATCAAATCACAACAGGAGACCATTTGACCTATGTTGCTCATGCTTATTTTGTGTTACAGCTATCCAATTAATGCCATCCTTCTGCTGCTTTCCCATAGGACTTTAGTTCTAATCCCTTTAAGCATTTAGCCAGTGCCAACTGGGAAGTTATTGTTGATTCTGCTTTCATGACCTTCTGAGGCAGTGCACTATAGATCACAACTCTTTGGGTTAAAACAAAAAAAAAATCATGTTAGCTCTGGTTTTCTGCCTTTCACCATAAATCTAAGTCCTCTGGTTACTCACTTTTCTGGAAACAATTTACTTGACTTACAGTATCAAAACTGTTTAGGACTTTTAAATAGCTTGACCGAAACTTTTAACTTCTCCATGGAGAACAACTCTCAATATCTCCACATTGGAGTTGACGGAGCATTATTGAAATTCAAAGGAGGAGGCCATCAGTCCATTGTGTAATCTTTAGTTTGGCTGAGCAAGAACCCGATCTCACTTTCCAACTCCATGGTATTGTTCTACTAAACCCCTCTACACTATCTATCCAGCTTGACATCCCTCCTAAAGTGTGTTTGCAAATCGAATACAATACTGCAGCTGGGGCCTAACCAATGCCTTATAAACATTTTAGCACAACTTCCTTATTTTTGTATTCTATTCCTCTATTAATAAATAGAAAAATCTCATATGTTTCTCAACAGCTTTGTCAACTTATTCTGCCACAAACATTTGTGCACATACACCCACAAGTGCCTCTGTTTGCACTTTAAAATTGTACCATTTAATGTAAATTACCTCTCATCTTTCTATACCAAAATGTACTGCTCCATATTCCTCTGCATTAAATTTCGTCTACCAAGCTGTTTGTTCAGTTCACCAGCCTTTGACATCCTTGGGATCGTCCCTATCCGACTCATTGTTTACTTTGAATAATTTGCTAAGCTTCCCAGGCCCATGTCATTGATATGTGATTTAACAAAAAGAACAGCTGCCCTAATGCTAGTTCCTGTGGACCACCACCTCTAGTTTGAAAAGCAGCCATTCACCATACTCTCCACTTGCTGTCCTTTAGCTTTTCTTGTCCTGACGTCTAGTAGGAGAAGTGAGGACTGCAGGTGCTGGAGATCAGAGTAGAGTGTGTGTTTCTGGAAAAGCACAGCAGGTCAGGCAGCATCCGAGCAGCAGGAGAATCGACGTTTCACGTATAAGCCCTTCATCAAGAATTCCTGAACTCTGCCGGATAGCAAGTCTGGGTGGATTGATTGTTAGAGATTAAAGGAGGCTGCTCCTCATATCTTTTCATACTGAAATATGCTCCCCTCAATTCCCAAAACTCAATCCAACATTCTTGCTGTTGGGCTGAAAACAGACTGATCTAAGATTTGGACAATTCAGGTATTCCTTTTGCTGTTTTTAATAACATTGTTTATCCAGTCGTTCATGGGGAAACTGAAGCTTCCCATTAGCTCCCTAAAATAGCTCTTGCATCTTTCTAGAGTTTACCTGCAAATTTGTTACCTTATTTCTTTCCACTATTCGGTGGCAGTCAGCACATACCAACAGTATAATAATTCTCCCACTGACTATTATTTTCCTCAACAATGTTTGACTACATCATCCTTCTCCAGCATTTTAACTGTTTATTTGGTATACTTTTTAAAAGTCATTCACGGGATGACAGCATTGCTGGCTAAGCCGGCATTTATTGCTCATCCCTAATTGCCTAGAGGAAGAGCCAACCACATTGCTGTGGGCCAAACGTGTGTAGGCCAGACCAGGTAAGGACAGCAATTTCCTTTGCTAAAGGACATTAGTGAACCAGATGGATTTTTCCAACAATCCACAATGGATTCATGGTCATCAACAGACTCTTCATTCAGATTTTCATTTACTGAATTCAAAATCCACCATCTGCCATGGAGTGTTGAACCTGGATCCCCAGAACATTGTCTGAGTTGCTGAATTAACAGTCCAGCGATAATACCACTAGGCCATCACCTGCCCAACTGCCACACTCAGTCCTACTTCCCTACTTTTCTGGCATACCTTGTTATCAGGAAGATTAAATCCTCAATCCACTAGTTTAGAAAAATATCTGTGGAACTGCTTTAATCTGTATTTGCCCAAATCAAGGTATTTGGTGACACAGTGGCTCAGTGGTTAGCACTGCTACCTCACAGTGCCAAGGACCCAGATGCAATTCCAGCCTCGGGAGACTGTGTGGAGTTTTCGCATTCTCCCTGTATCGGCGTGGGGTTTTCTCCACATGCTCCAGTTTCCTTCCACAATCTAAAGATGTACTGGCTAGGTGGATTGGCCATGGTAAATTGCCTGCAGTGTCCAGGGATATTTAGGCTAGGTAGATTAGCCAAGGGAAATGCAGGGTTATGGGGATAGGGTGGGGGTGGCGAATCTGGGTAGAAAGCTGTTTGGCAAGACGGTGTGACGTGTTGGGCCAAATAACCGGTTTCTACACTGTAGGGATTCTAAAAAAAAAACAAAAGTTGCCCCGTTGCAGCTGAAGTGCTTGCATGAGATCCAGAATGCACAACCTGGCATGGAACGGGTGTTCTCTGCCTCATTAATTAGCCTACCTTTCATCTTCCTTTTGGGTATTAAGGAATGCAAACTACCCCGTCCCTCTGGAACCTTCCTACCTTCCCTTCCTCTGCCTCACTTTGTCTCCATCCTTCTCCTAACCCCATGTCTTCATGAGTGTTTACTACCTTTCTGACTTCACTCTCTTCTGAAAGCTCTGTGGCGTTGAACTCCTCTTCGGTCACTTCCCGTCTGTGCCGATTTCTCTTGGACAGGAGTCTTCTCCCTGTCCCACAGACTCCTTCACCCGTCTTCAAAATACTCCCTCCACCTGGATGCCAGCCTCTGGCCTTTTTACCTGCACTCGACCTGTTCATTGAGAACTATTGACAACTATTGACATGATATCAGTTGCCTTAATTTCGCTGCTCCTCCTCACCCATTGGAAACTATCTCCATTTGAACTGACTGCACTCTGTTCCCAGATCCCAGATTCAGATCCAGATCCCACCCTGACTTTGTAATTAAGCCTGTTGACAAGAGTTGTGCTGTTGTCTGACGCACTGAATTCTTCATTGTGGAGGCTGCCAGCTCTTGGGCACCTCTGACCTCCTTTTGGATCATCAAACATCTGGCTGTTGTGTCCATGACTGTCACGAACCTCATCCTATCCCACTACCCCCAACCTCCACGCAGACAGTCCCCAAATCCTAATAAGTTGGCTTCTACTTCCCCAAAATTCACTAACAGGACTGCCTGGGCAGATCCGTTGTTTCTGTCCACTCCTGCCTCATGGAACTTTTCCCTTTCAATGTTGACTCAATTTTTTTTTCCTTTCCCCTCATCTAGTCCCTTCCCAGTTGCATCTGCAATTCTTCTGATGCTTTACATCAGTTTCATAATTTATTGTTTGTTAGAACCAGCCACTTTTTTTAACCATGTAACTTCTCTGCATGTCAACTTTCCATCAGGAAGGTCTTAGACTCTCTACTTTTCCTGGAAAGAAGACTGAACTATCCCCATCCACCACCAGCCTCCTCTCTGGCCAAACTCGCCCTCATTTTGAGCAACTTCTCCTTTAACTTGGCTATCCGTCTAGAGATCAGAGGTATGGCTTCAGGTATACCTTTGTGGAATACATGGAACATTCCTGCTCTGGTTCCTCCTCCCAACTTCCCCGGTGGGTCGATGACATCATCAGGGCTGCTTCCCCCTTGACACCTGTTTCTATTTCCAGGGACAGGCTGGCCACTGACATCCTCTACAAACTTTCCAACTCCCACAGTCTGCATCCTCTCACCCTGCTTCCTGTGAAGACTCCATTCATTTTCCCAGTTTCTCCATCTCCATTGCATTTGCTATAATGATTCCACATTCCTCCAAGGTCATCAAAAGTGTCCACCTTTTCCCGCAACTGAAGATTCCCCATCATTGTAGTTGACAGGATGCTTAGTCATGTCTGACACATATCTCAGACTTGTGCCCTCACCTCTTCTCTTCCCTCCTACAACACAAATAGGGTCTTTCTTAGTCCTCACTTCCAGCCCGAATAGCATCTAGAGGATCATAAACCATTGTGTCAGCCACCTCAAGTGGGTTGCCACTATTGGATGCAGATTCATATCGGTCTCCCCTCCATTGTCAGCATTTTGCAGTGACCGTTCTCTTTAGGACACCTTGGTCCACTTCTCCAACACGTCCCCATACCCCTACAGTCCTTTCCATGCAATCACAGAAGATGCAACACTTGCCTGTTTACCCCTTCCTCCTCACTATCCTAAACTCCAGACACAACTTCCAGGAGAAGCAGCGACTCAATCTAGACTATTATATTTGCTGCTCTCAGTGTGGTCTCCTGTACTCTGGGGGGATGAGCTACAGATTGTAATGGCTTTGTTAAGCAATATGCTCTGTCTGCAAAAATGACTCTGAGCTTCCAGTTGCCTGCCACTTGAATACTCCACCATTAGTAAGTTTGCAGATGACACCAAAATTGGAGGTATAGTGGACATCAAAGAAGGTTACCTCAGATTACAGTGGGATCTTGATCAGATGGGCCAATGGACTGAGAAGTGTCAGATGGTGTTTAATTTAGATAAATGCATGTTGCTGCATTTTGGGAAAGCAAATCTTAGCAGGATTTATACACACTTAATGAGAAGGTCCTGGGGAGTGTTGCTGAACAAAGACACCTTGGAGTGCAGGTTCATAGCTCCTTGAAAGTGGAGTTGCAAGTGATAGGATAGTGAAGGTGGCATTTGGTTTGCTTTCTTTTATTGGTCAGAGTATTGAGTACAGGAGTTGGGAGGTCATGTTGCGGCTGTACAGGACATTGGTTAGGCCACTGTTGGAATATTGCATGCAATTCTCGTTTCCTTCCTATCGGAAGGATGTCGTGAAATTTGAAAGGGTTCAGAAAAGATTTACAGGGATGTTGCCAGGGTTGGAGGATTTGAGCTATAGGGAGAGGCTGAATAGGCTGGGGCTGTTTTCCCTGGAGTGTCGGAGGCTGAGGGGTGACCTCATAGAGGTTTATAAAATCATGAGGGGCATGGATAGGGTAAGTAGACAAAGTATTTTCCCTGGGGTGGGGGAGAGTCCAGAACTAGAGGACATAGATTTAGGGTGAGAGGGGAAAGATTTAAAAAAGACCTAAGGGGCAACTTTTTCTCGCAGAGGGTGGTGCATGTATGGAATGAGCTGCCAGAGGATGTGGTGGAGGCTGGTACAATTGCAACATTTAAAAGACACCTGGACGAGTATATGAATAGGAAGGGTTTTGGAGGGATATGGGCCGGATGCTGGCAGGTGGGACAAGATTGGGTTGGGATACCTGGTCGGCATGGACGAGTTGGACCGAATGGTCCATTTCCATGTGTACATCTCTATGACTCTGATTCTAATTGTTCCAGCTTCATTTTCCTGCCCATTCAGAGAGAGGGGGCCAACGGTTTTCTCTCAGACCGTCATGACTCTTTGGGATTCTCTCGAGCAGACTCCTTGAATATTTTTAAGGCAGAGGTAGATAGATTCTTTTCAAGCAAGGTGTTTGCAAGGTTATTGGAATAGGTGGGAGTTCAGATCCCGGGTTACAATCAGACCAACCATGATTTCTTGAAAGGTGGCAGTAGCTGCAAGGGCTGAATGGTCTCCGCCTGCTCCTTGTTTGAGCAGTCAGAGGGGGTGGAGATGCTACCGCTGTCAGGACCATCTGATGTTCAAGCTGCTGGCATGATATCGAAAGTCCAGAGGCACGCTGTTTCAGATGTGGCAAAGCTTAAACAATCTCTCCTGCTTTGGTTCTCTTTACTTTCTGGGCATGGCTCAGAGCAAATGAATGTCAGCTCCCAGTTTTGTCAGATTGCAACAGGAAGCCACGCCACCTGACCATGACATCTTGGGTCAGTGATGTGCCCTGGGTGAAGGGAGTCACCTAACAATGCAGGAAGGAGGTCAGTGATCTTCCCCACTCGGCAAAGATCAATGCTATCATCTAATCTCTGCTATCTCAATCTAACTTCGCCACTGCACCCTGCAATGTTCATGATTGCATGTATTATGTACACTCAACAGTTCTCATCTGAAATAAATAACCCTTCCAGCCCTAAAGCAATGCATGCCTGCAACTGAGCGCGAAAGACCTTATGTACTAAGAAAGTAACTGGAACCACGCAGAGGCTGACAGCCTGTAACTCAGTGCTGATGGAAATGAGTCTGAGCAAAGAGATCATTGGGTGCGCAAAGGCTGGCAGTCTCCAAGCAATTGCAAAATGAGAGACTGGGAAGAAAGAAGCCAAGATCCACAAGCTGTACGAGATTGAAGAGATGCTCATGTTCTTGTGTGCAAAGCGACCTGGCAGAGTCAAGACCTCTGTGTTCCTGAGCTCTCCAGTAAAGTGTGAAATGGTGCAACAGTTGGTCCAAGAGCAGGTATGATGTGGTGAAGCTGATGCCAATTTGTGCAGATGAAGGATCATGGAGAATGTTGTTCAAAGAGCAGGCAGGGATATTGTTAAGGAGAAATAGTCAGATTATGGCTGGGACAAGCATTTGAGAAGGTTCATCTGCCAGATGTCCACTCTCAGCTGCATGTCAGGAATTTGCACCACATGGTTCCTGGAAAAGGAAAGATAAGTGGTGTACTAATGAGAGGAGTTGGAGCTTTAATGACATGCAAATGAATGAGAATCTGCTTAATGGCGAGATTCCAAATTTGCCATTTAAGGTTTGTACAGAAAACTGGGAAAACAATTCTCCGTGCAAATCAGTACCAAAGACCCTGTGTTAACAAAGTAATTGGAGCCACACTGACTGGCAGCATGTAACTTTGTGCTCCTTGAGATTCAGGCTATTTCCATTCTCTCAGTGTTTTCTCACCTTTCTCATCATTGCTACACCACACAAACAAAGGGAAAATTCCACCCTTAATCTCAAAAGCCATATCTTCAGTTTTTTTTGGTAGTAATTTTGGTTGATAAATGTTGTTTCTTGGAAATTGTATTCCCCTGCCTTTTGGAGGCAGTGATGCATTTTCTGATCATATACTAGCGATTCTAGTCATTTGACATATAAAGTTTACACGCAATACAAATTCTAACAGCACAAACATTAGTTTAGATTGAATAGAAACAGGTTCCTGCAAATAATTGTAAGTTTCTATAGCCATCTTTTGGAATATTGTGTGTAAAGTTTGGTTGGTAACAAAATTTACCACCCCTCCCAATATCAGATACTGAAAATGGATTTTTGCAAAAGGATAATGTACACAAGTTCAGGTCTAGTATTATCAAATCTTTCCCAGCAATGAATGCCAGAATCAATTCTCAGTGTTCTCTGCTTTAATAGCCCAACAGTCTATAGTCATTCAAGATTTGTATCTTGGGTGCTACTTGCAGTTGTTGAGAGTATGTTCGCTGAGCTGAAAATTTGGTTTGCAGACATCCCGTTTTTGGTGCACAATTTCTTGTCTGTACCTGTGTCGTCTGTTGTATGCATCCATTCTCATCACCTGGATCATCCTGAGGCCATTTTGTCTGGCTGTTTCTCTGGCTTATTGATTGGTGGTCTGCACGTGATACAGGCTGATAGCATTTGATTTCTTCTGCACTCATGTAGGAATCAGAGTTGCTCGTAGATAGCACTTAGACAGGTGGCAAAAGATTCGCATTTCCTTGCTGGTTTTAGAATCTTTCACCTGCAACTTCATCCGTAGATGGGTGGCAGAAAAATATCGTGACAAGGATATGCTACGACCCAATACACTACCTTACATAACGAATCAGAACTGACAGCCAGACTCCTCCTACCACTCAGATTTATGACAGCCCATAAACCGACAGCCACACTCAAAACAACTTACCAGAACAAAAGACCCAATACCCATCATGAGCAGGATATATGTGGTGTACAAGATTCCATGCAGAGACTGCACAAAACACTATATAGGACAAACAGGCAGACAAGTCGCGATCCGCATTCATGAACATCAACTAGCCACTAAACACCATGACCCAGCTATCCTTAGTATCGATATACACAGATGACAAGGATCACAGATTTGACTGCGACAACCCAACAATAATAGAACAAGCCAAACAGAGGGCAGCCAGAGAATTCCTAGAAGCTTGGCACTCATCCACGGACTCCACAAATAGACATATTGACCTAGACCCAATATACCAACCACTGCAATGAACAACCAGAACCGGCAACTGGAAACAGTGGGAATGAAACCAAACAAATGCCAAAAGACATAGTACAGCAGCGCTTCACAGGAGGCTCCACAACACTGAGGATGTCACCTAGAAAGGGGACAAAAATGTCTATTAGCCAAATTCCCAGCTCAGCAAACATACCCACAACAATGGGCTCAGTGGTTAGCACTGCTGCCACACAGCATGAGGGTTCCAGGTTCGATTCCAGCCTCGGGTGACTGTCTATGTTGAGTTTACATGTTCTCCCTGTGTCTGCGTGGGTTTCCTCCAGGCGCTCCGGTTTCCTCCCACAGTCCAAAAGATGTGCAGGCCAGGAGAATTGGTCATGCTAAATTGCCTGTAGTGCATTAGTCAGAGGGGAATGGGATTGGGTGGGTTACTCCTCAGAGGGTTGGTGTTGACTTGTTGGGCCAAAGGGCCTGTTTCCATGCTGTAGGGAATCTAATAAAAAAAACTGCAGCATCTAGCCATGTTTTAGAAAACACAGCAGATTCTCAATTCCCTTATAATCCTCTCAGTATTTTATTGTGCCTTTTGTGAACCATGCACCACATTTATTGCGTACTGATGACCTTATACAAGTCTCTCAGATTTTATTACATTTAAGTTTAGAACAGCCACTACCATTATTCAATTTAATGAGATAGTAGCTCTTTTCCACAAACACACAGGTGGTTCCAGAAGTGCAAAGCTCAAATGTATTTAGAGATGTTGTTGACACTCAGAATTTTATCATTTTGTTGACACTCAACAAAATCACTCAGAATATACACAGCTATGATTGAGGTCAATGAAGACTACTGATTCTGTAACTAGCAGCTTTTAAGTGTGAATGGCAATTCCTAAGTATTTGCCGCCCCCTCCCCCCTCCCCCCCTCCCCCCCCCCCCACCTTTCCTCATTGTTCTATCAAGTATAATCATTAGAAAATATTTGAAGATCTTCTCAGCGTTTCGCATTTCAGAAACTAGCTGGACCCACTATGCCCTTGCATAGTGTTTTGAAAAATCAGCCATGAGATCTTCAATTGAAGGAATGCACAATTTGCCATGAGCTAATATATTCCCCAAGAAAGCAAAGAGTGAAGTGTTTCTGTACTTCATCAACAAATGTTTACAGTTGGTACTAATTTACACTTGGAAGAGAGAGAGAGAGAGAGAGACACTGCTAATTTTACTCATATTAGTGTTTCCTCAACCACACGCTGACTCAGCCTTAAAATAACCACAGATAAAGGGTGTGCATGGCTTCAGCATAATTAACTGCTTCTTTGACGTACTTTGAAAAAAGGAGAAATATTAACAAACCTCCAAATCCAAGCACATATTTTGTAATTTATACTTCGATTATAGTTATCTTAACTTAGAATAATATTTAAAATGCCATGTGTACACAACATAATCAGCTTCAGCTGACTTTTCAAACATGAAGCTAACACACTTCGGCCAGATCCCAGGTAGAAATTTGAATCACAAAAATCTTAGTGCAGAAGGAGACCATTTGGCTGATCATGCTTACACTGGCTCTTCAAATGGGCATCATTACTTAATACCAATTCCCTACTTTTATTACATTTCTACCGTGTTCTGTTCACTGCTCAACATTGGAACTTGCTCCACAGTACACAGTCCATTTATAGTAGCCATCAACATCACCTTTCTACTTAAATACTACAGAAAAGTTTTGAGCTGCCTGTCGATTCAATAACTCGGGTATAGTATTTAAGGTTCTGCCACAGATTTTTCAAACATAATTGCTCAAAGTTTCTTCGATCTGCTTATGCAGTATTTACACTAAAATCAACTTCAGCATGGATCTTGCTGACAATAAATTCTTTCAATGTTTCCAGCACAGCTTGATTGAATTCTCTGCTACAAGGTGAAAAGCCAACAAACTATATGAACAAAGTAATATTGTGTCATACTAGGTTCAAGCAATGACCATTTCCAATCAGAATAGGATATAAATAAGTTGGGATGTTTAAGATGGTGCATGAATTAATCTTCTACGTTGCTTCCCACTAGCTTTGGTCTTTAAATCATGATTCCAATCAACCAAGCACCAATAGTGACAGCTACCAAGCCCTCTGCTGGAAATATTACAAGATTTTCTCATTTTTCTAGTTTTTCTTCTCTGCCTGCTACCTTAGGTTTCCACTGTCCATTCAATCTAGCCATACCAGTTAAACATACATGGCATTCTGTTGACAAATTGGGGACGCTGTTTCTAAAGCACAAAGTTTTAAAATGTGTATTGGCTATAATGAGATTACATTGCCAACAATTCAAGCAATGTTTCTAAAGCGTGATTCTTCTATAATGCAGGGTTGCACAAGAACACAACCATCACGTTAGGGAAGAATACCTGTAGTTATTGCGAAAAAAGAAAGTCCAATCTAAATCAATGTACCCTCCAGTATAAACATCCATTGCATCCACTAAATACTACACAGTTTTGCCTCAACCGTTGCCCTTTATTGCTATTGCCATAACCCACCTTGCTTAAATTCAATTGTGCGTTGGCAACGTTTTGCAAGAATTACATGCAAACAGTTTGCTGGATCATAAATCACTCCTGCATTGTTCTGGAGGTTCACTTTGCTCGTTCAGTCTCTCGTGTCTGACACTAAACAGTTCTACCATTGTCTCCTCCAAGGAATTAACTGTAGTCTATTACAGCAATAAAGCAAACATACTGTCAAAAGAAATGTTCCTATGATGTAAAATGGCTTCTTCATAATCTTAGAGAAGAAACCAACACGTTAAATCCTGTGCAACAGTCAAGATCATAATAAAGGGAAAATTGTTAAAGGGAAAATTGTTAAAGCGAATTACCCTCTTATAGTGCCATAGATACTGCCCAGGACATGCATTCACAATAGCCTTCATCAATGGGATCAGAACAGTGATTATATGTTAATCACAGCAAGCAAACCTAACAATGAGAACATTATTGTGCGGATACAAACTCAAAAATGTGTTATTTTTGAGTGGTGACATTTCCAAATACACGTTCCAATACATTTTAATGCGGGGAAGGTAATTGGTTATGGATTGGTCTTAAGCCTGCAGGCAAAAGTGGTTAATTTCCCTATGACATAAGTAATAGTCATTGCTTAAGGTCCGCCATAAATAGATATGATGGTAAGTGGAAATGTGAAGTACCACTTTTAAAGAAATAGAACCAAAAGGAAATATTTAAAACATTATAAAATACACTCAAGTCTTTTGCCAACAGAAAATGGGCTTTTAATGCTTAGTTCACTTTTTAACAGTAACTGGGGATTTTAACTGATGATTCAACAACAGATAAATCACCTTGTAGATAGCGGGTTCCTTGGACGCACAAAAACCTGATCTGGGGCCAACTGACATCCCATAAAGTTCTGAAAGTAATGTCATTTCTTAGCCAAATGCAGTGAATTTACACTGCAAAAACTTGGAACAAGATGCACTCTCTTTGTAATGTAAAACTCTCGCCTTGTTGAGAGATAGTAGACCACATGATGGCTGATCTCCTGTCCGGCATTATTTAATTTTTATAGATTTTGGGAATATCCCATTCCAGGCACACTAATATCCAGATAGGGAACAAAGATAATCCTGTGACCCTGAATTCTTATTACAAAGAAAGCAGCTTTTCTGTAGTGACTAATCTTTTGTACTGTTTGCGAACATCTCCAGCTAGATCACTCATGGAAGCTGAAAGGTTTACAACACAGGGGGCCAATATGTCCCAGCCTGTTGAGAAAGAATGCTCTCATCTAATTTCACCTTCCAAGTCTTGGTCCTTAGCCCTGTAGATAACAGCATCTTAAATACTTGACGTACTCATTCAAATGTTAGGAGCAGGACTGATGTCTGTGAAGGGAATGGGTATTGGGAGTTGGGAAAGATTGTCCCCGCAAAGCCCTCTATTGTAAGGAAGCCTCTGCATGCTCCATTTGCATGTCAGGGAAGGAGGCTGGGATGGAATCCAAGCTGTCTCTGAATGAAGGTCCTAGGCAGCACAGAGGTTAATGCAAGGCAAGGCAGGCTAGGAGGTGTGCTAGTGTTTACTCAGACATTGGGATAGTTGTAATCATGACTCAAAACCTAATGCCATATGCCCCATTAATCCCACGTATTCCTCTTGCTCCTTCCTCACTCTCATGCCCCTTCTATTATACCCATCTCTTTTCTGTGCCCATTATGTATATGGGAGGTGGTGTAGCAATGACACAAGACTTGTAATCACTTGATGTGCTTTTGGTCAATTACAGTTGCTTTGCTGACTCGAAAAGGGACTTAGAGTGAACAATGTGATGCTCCTAATTGCTTGAGGACAAGATTTGGTATGTCCATTCTTGGACAATGAAGGTCCTGCTGATGTAGTTTAAAATTATGCAAATAGATGGCATTACTGAAACAGTGGAGACATGATTCCTGGGACTGCTTCAATTCCAAGCCATTCATTCCACTCCCAAAGAACAAAACAGTAACTTTGCAAGTGCCCTGTTTTCCCTGTGATCTCTCAGCCTCCCAACTTCTGTTTGGACCTTTTATATGACTATTAATGTCTGCCCTTTACACCCAGAGCTCATGGAATCTGTGAAGACCCATGCTTTTGATGGGCTTGTACCCATCTGCCCTCACACTCTGCATACAGAGGCCAGAGTGACTAACTCATTAGCACCTCCCTGCCAATACCCAGCCCCATCTTCTGCAGCTCCCAGAGCCCTCTGATTATCAATGAGATTGCAACTTTCTATGTAGAATTGTCCCCATCACTGTAATCATCCCTCAGTATCTCAGTGCACCAAAACCTCATCGACAGACTTCAGTTGTCTGCTTTCTCAGGGTTCCATTGGACTTCTCCAATAAGCCCCCTCGGTCACCACCCAAATCACCAGGACCAATCATGGCCCACCCCTCAGAATGACTTCAGCTGAACTGAGGTTTACAAAGCATCCTGATTGATCTACCCATAATCCTTGGACTGGTTGCAGGTGACCTGCAGGTCTGATCGTGGCCCAGTTCCTGGACTGGAATCTGACTGTAGTTCCCCTTGGACCCCATTAGAAGTTGTTTCTCAGTGACTTTCACTCACAGCCATTAGCTGGAAGCGCACACAGTGTATTTGCTGGGTGAGCTGCTGGTAATGTTGTGGGTATGACACTGACATATCCATAAGCTACCTGCCTTGTTCTCTGATCCGAAAAGCATTCCAAGCCACAGAAGTGGTAGTCCATTACTTAACAGCAAAGCAACATCAAGTACAGAGGCTGGTAGCCTCCAAGTGAGTGAATGCAAGCTAAGAGGTGTATGATTCACCATGTGCAGATCCAGGAGATGTACGTGACCTCACAAGTAAAGCGATCTGGCAGAAACATTCAACCTGTAGGTGCTCATGAGATCCAAAGTCAAGTCTTGAAGAGCTAAAGTGGTGTGAGAGGTGGCCCAAGAGCAGGCATAATGACATGGTGAAGTTGGTGGTTTGTCAATCTTGACTTCTGTGGGTGAAGGGTCAAAGACAACAGCGTCCCTGAAGCTTGTCAGGACATTGTGGTGAAAGCACTGTTGGATGAGGATTGGGCCACAATTTTGTCGAGTCATAATCTCCAAGTACTGGCTCTGACTTACAGTTTGGGAATTTGTGTCATCCAGTTTCTCTGGGAAGGAGAGAACAGGCAGCACAGTGGCTCAGTGGTTAGCACTGCTGCCTCACAACACCAGGGTCCCAAGTTCGATTCCAGCCTCGGGTGACTGTGTGGAGTTTGCACATTCTCCCTGTGTCTACGTGGGTTTCCTCCGAGAGCTCCGGTTTTCTCCCACATTCCAAAGATGTGCAGGTCAGGTGAATTGGCCATGCTAAATTGCCCATAGTGTTAGGTGCATTAGTCAGAGGGGAATGGGTCTGGGTGGGTTGCTCTTCGGAGGGCCAGTGAGGACTGATTGGGCCGAATGGCCTGTTTCCACATTGTAGGGAATCAAATCTAATCTCCAATCAAAACTGGAAATGGCATAGCAAAAAGATGAGTTGGGGCATTCCCAAGATGGAAGTGCATGCAAATAAGGTTGGTGCCAGAATAGTGAGATTCTGGCGTCACCATTTAAAGTTCAAGGGAAAAATCAGAAATAAAATTTCTTGTATTGAGATTTTGATTCTTTTACATCACAATATTTTCCCAACTTTCTTGCCATTGCCCATACCATAACAGAGTGGGGAAAACTCTGCCCATTGAGAGTGGATTTAAAGGAAAGATTGGTTTGGATTTACGATGACACGCCAATTGAAGATCCTGCAGGATGTAACTATTTACATTTACACATGATGCATTTGAGGAGGGAAGAACTACACCCCAGACACTATTCTCTGAAAACGGTAAGCGTGAAAGACATACAAAATATTTATAATCAGAGCAATTAGACCATCGCAAAGACTGTGTTGAGTTTTTTTACTTTTGTATTGGTTAGACTCTTCATAGAATTATAGACACTTGTGGAGAAAAATAAAATGTAAGATAAATTATTATAACATGAAATAATGAAAAAAAAAGATTTGGAAGTATATTAGTATATTCTGAAGTTGTATTCTACATTACTGTCCCGTACAACATATTTGCAAAGATAAATAGGGATTTTAGTCTACCAATTTGAATATAAGTTGATTAACATCCCCTAACAGTGTATTTAACCAGCTAAAGAGGATGTAGTGAATCACAAAACATTGCACAATAAATGGAATGTGTCCTTCTATCATAGTGCATTGGATAGATCTATTTTAGTTAAACACTTGCAGGCATTTTAAAACTACATCCAAAATAAAGTGTCATCCAAGTGCTAATGAATGACAATTAAAATCTTTTCCACCAAAAAAAGGCCCAAAAGTGTTCAAGAAACCTAAAAACCAATAGCAAACATTTTCAATGCAATAAAACAATGTAAAAATTAAAGCAAACTTTTCAAAATTGCGTACTATTACAACAGACTACTTGCCTGATACAAGCATATATTTGGTGCACCGTGAAGCCTAATATTTAAGTGCGCCAAAATAAACATTCTTAAAGGAAATTGGATTGTAAAATTTCTTGTTCAATTTGTTCGATTGAAAATACAAAGAAAAACCAAGGCTGTTGAACAATAAACTGAAATAATTGTCTTTGGATTAAAAAAAAAGTTAGCAATAAATGACAATAACTAATGATTTATCTTGTAATAAAGCTAGATGTTGGTATGCTATTTCATCCTGCAATCCATTGCAAACCTTAAACACTCTCCATGACATCAACTGTTAACAACTGCCATTTGTATAGGCACACTTTCTAAACTTTGCTATTGATGTCAGAATTTGCATGTACTGAGCCCTTTCTTATTCTGTCTAGTCGCTTCTCCTCTTAAAAGCTCTCTTGAAACTTCAGATGGAATATTAAGCACATTAAAACTAATTGCCTGGTGGGATCATTTCCTGATCTCGACCGCTGTGCCGCCTAATTTTATTTCACACCAGGATAGGAAATACAAATTAAATTTTAATCACTGCTGTTGGCTTACCCATGTCAAGGATACCCTTGAGGCCCTGATCCCCACACCTCTGGTGAATATTGAAAAAGCCTCATGAGCTCCCACCTCCTGCCATGACAAGCTGCCTTCAGGCACTTGTTGGTCTCTACTGTCGGTGGGGACCAACCAGTGTGAGGAGATCCCAACACAATCTGAAATCTGCTCACAGTTGGGCATTTAATTGCTCAAATTCCAAGCAGTGATTAGGTGCCACTTTTGATGAACCACCTCCACCAAGACACTTGGAGGTAGGATCACATTTGACCCTTGACCCAATGGCCTTGTGGTGGAATTCCTCCCGTCTCATTTTCAACATTTGTCAGGGGATCAGGAGGATTATGAATTTCCCTCTAACTCCTGATCCTTTCTTAACCGTTCAATTCCTCAGCTTCTGTCTTTCCTCGGTAATACATTCTGAGCTCACCTTATGGTACAGGTACTACATAAATAGATTTAAGTACAATGATTGAGTTAGGCACAATGAGTTGAGGCACTATCAATGCTATCGCTATGTAGATTGGGAGACACTTTTACATACTGAGCTGGTGACAGATTTTTTTCATTGAAGAAATATGCTTTGGTTGTTGAAATGCAGATAATGAAGATAAGAGACATTATGAATGGTGAATGTACCTCACAATCTAGCTACTTGAACTTAGCATCTTTATCAGATTTGTACTGGGGGATTCATTATTCAAAGTGAGCAACCAATGAAGCTCAAATGTAACATTCCAGAGGACATACTTATGGTAATAATTAAGTGAAAACTAAATAGCAAAAGAAATATAATTATCATGTTTCAAATTATGAGAAAGTAACTGGCGTAACTGGATATTTGTGTTAAATGGAGAACGCGAATCACTCCCTAATGAATAATAGAGAAGTCCGACATTGTGTTTTTGCACTTACTTTACACAGTTACAGAAGAGCTCTTTGCACGCACTCATTTCAAGTTTCTCTTTACATTGCTGGACAATATCCTCGCTGACTTCTCGTATATATCCTGGGGACTGAAACACACACAGTATGTGAACATAATTAAAGATACACTTTAAGTCACAACTGGGCTTTGTTAAATCTGCAAAGAAATATTTTTTAAAATACTGGAAATTAATTTCCACAACCGTTTGGCATTAAGAATAAACATCCCAATTTTACCTTCTTTGCTATTATCACAAATGATTAATTACATACTGCACAGTCCCCGAAATATTTAGGAACATTGGTTCCATGTAAATAGTCTACCTCTTATTTGCTTTAAAGAAGTATCTGCACATTTAGAAAGTATATTCTAGGATAATTACAGTGAACCCACACACCTGATTTTATCTGACATCAAGTAGTTCCTCATTAGTTTTTTTTAAATGATGCGCAGTATGAGGGATTTTCCACTTTTATAAACTATTTCTCCATTTGGTTTGCCTGCTAATAATGGGCCCTGTAAAGTTTAATTTTTTTCTTACTGCTGTCCATTCTGCTAGTAATAAATCACTGCTATGAGAGAGATGAAAGCAGAATTTTAATTCCCTCCTCCCAGCAGAAACTAATGGAAGGGAAGTTTAAAGCTTAAAGATGCTTACCACCCTTTTCCTATCCACAAACTATTTTAATTCCTTTTTTCCCAGTGAGTTGATAACTACTTGTTATAACTCAGCTGGGACATGACGAAAAATAATTTGGGGTGATTTGTCATCATTTAGCCTTAACTCAAACTTAATGGTTTGTGCAGGGAGTGTGTATCATGTGCACGCACCCCACTCAAAACAGCTTAATTTTGGGCAGCCAGGTTTAGACTACTCCCCCATTGGACTCCCCACCATCTATCCCAGAAAACTTGCTCAACACTGCTCAGCCTGCATCTTATATAACTGCTATGGTCACCTAATTCTTATATGCGCAAGGCGGCACGGGTCAGGTTGGAGAGAAATTTATTGTCACTTGCATTTTTACAAAACAAACTACAGTGAAAAAGTGTTTGTTGCCACACTCTGGTGTCATTTTAGCAATAGAAATTATATATATTAAAAAAATAAGAAAAAAATTAAGACAAAGCCCATCTTAGTTCAATTCACGGCTCCAGTGCTCCACAGACCGAGGAAGCCTGATAGTGAAGCCACCGTACCTGGCCCACCACGTCTCCGTAAATGCTGAAGCCATCGCAAGGAATCCAGACCATTGGGATCCCGACCTGGACCCACCTTGTTGTTGAAGCAGCCCACATCATAGGACCCTTCAGGATACAGCCACAATGGCCACCAGGAATGGCTGGATCCACACTGCATCCTCCACTGCAGCAGCCTCTCAAAACCTCCTTCTCATCTACATTTTAAATCTGATACTTCTTATCCTAAAACCATGACCTCTCATTCTAGCTCTTTGCACAAGAGGAAACACACACCGTGTCTACATTGTCAATCCCCTTTAGCATTTTATCTATTTCAATGAATTGTTCTCTCATTCATCTGAATTCTCGGATAGGTGCCTAAATTGCTCAGTCTCAAGGGAATCAATCAAGTGAACCTCCTTTGTTCTGCTTCTAATGCAACTACATATCTCCCTAACCTAAGGGAACCAAAACGGTGTCTAATATTCCTAATACAGTTGCAGTAACATTTATTCTCTATTCCTTTAGCAATAAATGTCAAAATTCCATTTGTCTTCTTTATTATCTGCTGTCCTTGCATACTAGGTTTCTGTGATTCATGCACAAGGACACCTAGTTCCATCTGCCCAAAAGCTCTCTGAAACTTCTCTCATTTAGATAATAAGTTGTCTTTCTATTTTTCTGATCAAACTGGATAACCTCACACTTATTCACATTATAAACTCCACCTGACAAATTTTGGCCCATACACCTAACCTATCCATTTATAATTTCGTTTTTTTATTCCAACTTACTGTCCCTTCTGTTTTAGTGTCACCTGTAAATTTGTCTATAGCATCTTCTATCCCTACAACCAAATCATTATTATAGATCATAAACAGTTGGGACCCTCAGGACTGAACCCTGTCACACCCCACTGGTTCCATCTGGACAACCAGAAAAACACCCATTTTTCCTGACTTTCTGCTTTGTTGGTTAGCTAATTCTCTATCCAAGCTAATAAATCATCACCCCATTAGTGACAGGACCCCATTAGCCACTTTACTTGTTACACCTCGAAGAACTCTACCAAATTAGTCAAACATGATTTGTCCTTCACAAAACCACACTGATTGTTCTGGATTGTGTTTTGACTTTCTGAATGAGCAGTTACTACCGCCTTAATAATGGATTCTATTCGTCCTTTCTTTGACAGGTACTGGGATGTCTGAGTGCTCTTTGGTGGAAATTTGATGTACTTAATAATTAACCATTAAATTGGGCTCCCACAGAACAGAGGTAAGAGAAATGAGTACTGAAAGGGAGGTATTTGCTGTCAACTATCACAAAGCTTTTTTAAGCCTTTACTAAGCAGCTGCAAGCACTTCTTTCTAGATGGAGTCATTTGACCCCTAAAGCTCTAGGTGGTGACCTTCTTCCAAGTTCACGGGTCATTTTTGCCTCTCATTTGCAACTCTCTCCCAGCACCCAATTGCTGAGGTCCTCCCAAGGCTTCCCATTTGGCCTCTTGCATGACTGGGCCTCTTTTCCTGCTGACCAGCTGTGAATTGGGAACAGAGCATAAAACCTCTGGTTCTGTTATGCTCTTCGGCCCTTTTAGGCCTCACCCATAACCTCCCTAAGTAAATATTAAGGGACAACATTCCACATAAAACTCTCTCAGGCCAAGTACTATATTACTGGCTTCAGAATACAGATCCCTGTACATTGCACAGTACAGAAGAACACTGGCTGTAGAGTAAGTTTCTTTTTTCATTTCTCAATGGGCACCTTTCATATAGACAGAAGGGCCATCACCAACATGCATCAAAGCAATATTAGCTTTCTGTGAGAATCTACAAGTGGAAGCAAGGTTACGCATTATTTAACCTCATTTTACACATTAGGTCATTACAATTCATTGGCTGGTGGTAACACCAGGTTCTAATGGTAACATAAAAAGTGCCTTGATTTGACTGCCTCACCCTTTATGCTTTTATTTAGGTGGGTATTCCTTTCAATTGAATGTGGTCACCAGTCTGTCATCAGAAGGCAGCAACCTCAGTCAACATCCAAATTAAAGCACGGGAAGGGAAAAAATGATTGAAAGTAAAGGTATTTTTTTCACGACTCAATCCACACTCCTCTGGTGGGTCACACTTTAGGTCTCTATTTGCCACTAGGAACAGTTTGTAGCTTGGATTAAATTATGTCAGAATCCATCTGCAAACAGAATCAAACTATATTTTGTGAGCCAGAGGTTTACAGCATGGAGACAGGTCCTTAATGGAACATAATCTATTCCACGGAGAGTCTCAAATCCCCACATTTAACATGTGTGTTAGAAAGAAAATCCTTATTTCGAAGACCAACTCTCCAAAAATGGTCATAAGCACATGGACAACCAGTCCAATCTAGTGGTTATGTGAATGAAGCTGCTGTCCATGGGTGACATGAGAAAACTAGACAAACTGGACAAGACATTGGCGAGGCCACCTTTTGAATACTACGTACAATTCCGGTCAGCCTGCTATAGGAAAGATGTTAAACTAGAAAGGACACGGGGAAAAAAAAGTGAACAAGGATGTGGCTGGGTCTGGAGTGTTCGAGTTAAAAGGAAAGACTGAATAGGCTGGGAGTCTCTCTCCTTGGAGCTTAGGAGGCTGGCGGGTGACCTTATAGAGATTTATAAAATCATGAGGGGCTTAGATAAGATGAATAGCCCAGGTCTTTTTCCAAGGGTAGGCAAGTCCAAAACTAGAGGGCATAGGTTTAAGGTCAAAGGGGTAAGATTTAAAAGGAACCAAAGGGGCAACCTTTTCACACTGTGGAGCATGTATGGAATGAGCTGCCGTAGGTAGAGGCAGGTACAATGACAACATTCAAAACATTTGGACAGGTATATGGATGGGAAAAGATTGAGAGGGAGACAGGCCAATTGCAGGCAAATCGGTCCAGTTCAGTTCAGGAAACCTGGGTGGCATGGACAAGTTGGACCGAACAAACTGTTTCTGTGCTGTATGACCTTATGATTGGGGTTAGGGTGGGACACAGGATTCCCTCCATGGTTTGCCATGACATCAATAACACGCTATATGGGAACACAGGGTCAGGAGCAGACAAATGCCCCTTTGATCTACCTCCACCATTTGTTACGATCCTGGTTGAAAGTATTGGACTTTAATTCCACTCTTCTGGCTGCTTCACTTTTCCCTCAATTCCCTGAGGAATCTTGGAACAGAGATGCAGGGCTCCCTCCTGTGGACAGAACTCAGATCACTGCCACTAAATTCTGCATATTGCGTGCTTATGCCTGTGTGTTAATCTTTATTTACAATATCCACACGGAGAAGTATTTTATTTAACACATCCTCTCTCACGGTTGCACATTGATTTGAAACTCATCAGCTATTTTCTTATATGCAAATTACTTACGTTTGTGCAGTGCAAACTGACATCTATTCAAATTCTTCAGGTTACCTTATCCAAGATCAATGCAAACACCTTCCACCTGATTGCATTTCAAATGTGCTCATTGACTTTAACATGTTCATTGTAATTCAGCCTAATGTAAATAAGTTTTCAGGCAGTAGACAAACCAACTGAATTATTAATAGGATAACAAAAAAAACCAAAGAGATGGTCTTCAGCTCTTCAGTTTTTCATGATGCTAATTTTTCACTTGGAACGGAATTTATTCCCATTCTTATCCCTTTAAAATCCTTTTGAAAAATATTCCTTCATCTCTTTTTTAAATGTTACTACAGTTGGTCTCTACAGACACTTATGATCAAGCATTCTGATTCAACTTTTTCCAATGCCACCACATTATCACCACCCGACTATCTCCCTATATGTTTGGGTACAAAGATGTTTTACCCCACTTTGTACATCCACTGGTAATGTGCGTTTATGCCTCCAAATGACTAATTCACTATCCACTAGATACAATTTTTCATTAAGTTCTTTAACCGCACAAAGTTTGAATGCACCACATGCCATTAGATATTCTTCATGGAGCATGGGTTCCCAAAACCAAAGATGGCTGCCAGAGCTTGGGCATCCTCAGATCAGTCCACTCTGTGGTATGAAAGCATAATAACATCAGTTAGGCACGCAGCACAGATCCACACCTATATCTGCCTGATGACTCCATGACCTGTTTGATATGAATCCATTTGATTGGTTGGTAGGGGAACTCTGGAACAGGATGGAGTGCATCAATTGAAAGTATCTGGCCCTTCAGTGTAGCCATTTTCTGGAAAATGAGTCAAGGCAATCAACGAGCTTCTTGGAGTGAAGTGGCCCTGTATAGCTGAACAAGGATATGGCAACTCCATGGTAATGAAACCATCATACCTAACCCACTACTGACAGAAATCATCCTTCTCTAGCATTACTTTCCTATCAGCCATACATATACATCTCTTATTGTTTAGAAAATACTGCATCGCATTCAAAAGGAAGCCTAAAGCAAGTTAAAATGTTCCCTTCAGATCAACAATCAAAGTCACAAATCCCCGATACCTGTCAGTAAAATACTCAGTTTCATGAGTGTGTCTCCACACTGTCCAGTGAACATACAGACAGTGCCATCTTTGAGACAGGCAACTGCCATTCTGATGCTTTGCAGTGCTACAGCACTGTGATACACTGTTCCTACATGTTGCAGTCTATTCTTAACTGGCTTTGTCTAAACAAAACAGCCCCAGTTTATCAAGGTTTTTGATGTTACAATAAACTCTCAATTACAATGTCATTATGGTATACCCTGCGCAATAGCTTTTCTTTGGTTCTAGTATCACTTCTTGGTTGGGTGCCCAAAATGACTTGCAGCAATGCAAGTCTCAAACTGTGTTGCACAAATTCAACATTGCTTTCTTATTTTAATAGTCAATGCTCCATGAAAATAACCAGTTACTCCATTTGTCTGTTATCCCACTGTTAAACCATTACAATTTATGTCACGCTAGCTTTTTTATTCTTTAGAAAACTAAAATGCAGCACTTCACATCTCACTGCATCTCTGACCTTTTTACACCATTAACCTAATTCTTCCTGAAATCTCCACACTTCCATTCAATGATCAATGATACAATCTCAAAACACAACAGATCCCTGGTAATTTCTCAACTGTGTCCAAGGAACAGGAGAATCGATGTTTCGGGCATAAGCCTGCCCGAAACGTCGATTCTCCTGTTGCTTGGATGCTGCCTGACATGCTGCGCTTTTCCAGCAACACATTTTCAGCTCTGATCTCCAGCATCTGCAGCCCTCACTTTCTCCTCAATTTCTCAACTGTGTCAGACTCCCTCTAAGAATAATCATGAAGGAGAAACTAAATTGCTAAAGCTACAATTATATCCTCTATTAACAAGGTGATACCATCTCAGTTTAGTTTATTCCAGAACATTTTAAAGATAGAATATTCTATCTTCAATCTCACCCTATCTGAAGACACAGTTTCCAAACACTGCAACATTACATCCCCCATTCTAAATAACGTCTCTTGTTCCTCGATATTGTTTCTTGCAAATACAAAAAGTGTACTCCTGATGTAGCCAGAACACACTTCAAGACAGGTCGAGGTGAAGACAAAATCAAGGACAATAAAGTAACTAAGACAGCTAAAACTGATGTTAGAAGGATAGGGGATTTTCTTAAACATCCGAATGTTTTGTAGTTTAACTGTATTTTAGGTTAAATATCTAACTGCATTTTGGAAGATCAAATTTAGGTGTGAATTGTACAATAAATGGCAGAAACCTTATTAACATTCTCATGTAGAGGGATCTGGATGTACAGGTCCACAGGTCCCTGGAAGTGGTAAGCTGAAAAAGGGAGGCATACAACACACTTCCCTTCATTGGCCAAGGCACTGAATATGAAAGTTGGCAAGTTATATTATAGCTGTACAAAGCTTTACTGAGGCCACATTTAGAATAGTGTGTGCAGTTCTGGTTGCCACACTACCACAAGAACATGGATGCTGTGGACAGGGTGCACAGAAGGTTTAACAGGATGTTGCCTGGTCTGCAGGGTTTTAGTTAACGGACCTTGGATAAACTCAGACTGTTTTCACTGGAAAGATGGAGGCTGAGGGGACACATGATAGGGGCCGACAAAATTATGAGGGGTGCAGATAGGGTAGATAGTCAGAAGCATTTTACCAGGGTAGAAAAGTCAACTACAAGAGGGCAGAGTTTCAAGGTGAGAGGGGGGAAACTTTGGGGGAGAAGCGCAGGGAAAATCTTTCGCACAGAGGGTGGTGGGTGCCTGGAATCCACTGCCAGTGGAGGTAGTGGAAGCAGGCATGTTAGCATCACTTAAGGCGTATCCTGATAGGCACATGTACATGAGGTGAACAAGGGATAGGTACTGTGAATGGATAATAAGGAGCAGGTCCAAATAGGAATTAGGAATGAGCGCAGGCTTGGTGAGCAGAAGTACCTGTTCCTGTGCTGTTTTGTATTGTATTGTGTTTAAGCATACTTACAGGAAACAACTCAAAAGGAAAATGGCAGAACTGCTGCCCAATTCAAAAGAAATGTTTAAAAAACATTCTTGGACTCTGAGTATTGCTGATGAGGTCAGTTTATGGCCCATCTTGTAGGGAGACACCTTGAACCACTAGAGTCTTTGTGGTGACGGTATACATCGCTGATACCAAGGACTGTTCCAGGATTTGATGCAGTAACAAATGAAGTAATGACAATCCAGCTCTAAGTCAGGATGGTGCGTGGCTTGCAAGTGGTGGTCTTCCCATGCATCGATTGCCCTTGTCCTGCTAGGTTGTATATATAGTTCATGGCAAGTTACTACAATGAATCTAGTAAATGATACACACTGCTGCCACAGAGCACTTGTGGAATATGGAGTTTAATGTGTTGGGATGCATGTCAATCAAGGAGGCTAATTTGTCCCAGAAGATGGCAAGATGTCTGGAGTATTGTTATAGAGTGTTGCACACGTCCAAGCCAGTGGACAGTAGTCCATCACGCTTCTGATTCATGTCTTGTAGATGGTGGACTGGCTTTAAGAAAGTCAGGAAACGAGTTACTTGATGTAGAATTCCTGCTTTCCAGCTTATCCTCGCAGCCACACTATTTATATGGCATGCCCAGTTATGTTGCTGGTCAATGGCCCCAAGGGTGTTAATGATGGGGGAATTCAGCAATGCTAATATCACCAAAAATCAAAAGATGATGGGTAGTTTCTCCCCTGGTGGATGTGGTCATTGCCTGGCACTTGAGTGGTACAATGTTACTTACTACTTGTTAGGCTAAGCCTGGATATTTTTATCCAGGTCTACCTACAAGCAGGCATGGCCCACTTTATTGTCCAAGAATTATGAATGAGCCTGAACACTATGCATGATATCAAAAACCAAGTGATCACAAATATTTATAAATGTTTAAAACGGAAAAAGCCAAAAGGATTTGTTTAAGCTACCAATGTAAATCCATTCAGTTCACTTGCACCCTCTGCTCAAATGGTGCAACACATCTCTGTTCTGCAACTGCTCGAAGGCCATCAATGTGAACACAGTAACAAAGATATCATATAGACAATTCAGGCAAATCTTCTGAACGTGCAACTTGCTATCATCAGCCATGAATATATGAGGTGAAAATCATAGAATAATAAAATTGCTAAAATGCAGACAGAGGTCATTCAGCCCATTGAAAATGATCCCTTACAAACACCCTTCCCTACCACACTATTCCATATTTATCATGGCTAATCCATCTAGTCTGAATATCCCTGGACACTACAGGGCAAATTTAGAATGGCCAACTCACCTAACCTTCACATCTTTATACTGTAGGAGGAAACCCACACAGACACAGAGAATGTGCAAACTCCACACAGACAGTCACCCAAGGCTGGAATTGAATTCGGGTCCCTGGCGCAGTGAGGCAGCAGTGCTAACCTCTTTTAGGGGAAGCTAGATAAACATGGGGGAATAAGGGAATGATCAGCTGAAGTTTTAAAGGACAAAGGATAGCTCCAAAGAAGCAGAAACATAGGCGTAGACTGGTCGATAAAAACGGCCTGATTCTGTGCTGCATGAAATAGGTAATAGAAACAGGAAGAGCTCCAAGTGATGGCAAAAGTAGTCAATGTGATATTCATCTTACAAAGAGGCACACAGAAATCCAAGGAAGCTCAGATCTATCAGTGTTACATTTATTACAGGTAACAGAACAGGAGATATGAGAATTAGAATTAGATTTTATTGTCACACCTACTCAAGTACAGGGATACAGGAGTACAGTGAAAAGTGTACAAAGTTGCCATTGTTCAGCTCCATCTTAAGTAGAAAATAAAGAAAGAAAGTTAAATGCTTAGCATTGCAGTCTTTCTTAAGTGCTTAGCAATGGGCCTGGATCTGTGCTCTTCCAACCTGACGCTGAGACCATCACCAGCACAAGTCCCCTCGCCACACTGCTGCTGCAGAACTGTTGCCATTTCTCGGTGCCACCTTACCTCTACTGACATCGCTGCCATGAGACCTCAGTAATGCAGCTCACTACAGAAGATAAGGAAGGTTAAAATCAAAAGAAAAGCAGAAAAAGAAAAGAATAGTAAAAGCAGACAGAGCAGACATGTCAATGATGAGCTTCGACTGAAGGAGGAGATAACAAAACACATTGATAGGTATCCTACAAAAAGAATAATTTGTGTTTTTACATCAGCTTCAACATACCAGAATGAACCAAGGTGCTTCATGCTATCCAAAAAAAAATATATTGACACCAAGCCAGAGAGTTAAATGTGCCTTTGTCGAAGTGGCGGCTTCACTGAATACATTTCCTGAAGTTCTTTGAAGAAGCAAAGGAACATATTGGTAACAGATAGTCCGTGGGTGGTGAATTTAAATCAGAGCCAGGTGCCACACAGATGAGTAGTGCAGGAGGCAGAACGGGTATGGGAACAGGATGCCCGTTTCAGAGGATGATTGGATTTTGGCCCAAGCAGAGAATGGAAAGCTCATTTGTGAAAGAAGCTGTGTTGGTGAGTGTCAATGTTAGCAGGTGTTTCAGGAATCGCTGCTACAGACAGAAGCTATCCAAATTTGCAGATTGTGCCAAATTGAGGACAGATTGTTCAAACAAAAGGGATTGTCATGGTTGGGCGGGTGGCCTCAAGTGAAAGATTGCATGTAATATAGGAAAGAAATGCACAGCTGAGAGACCAGAGAAGGGAAATAAGTAATGGAGTCAAACAAGGTGTGGAGGATCCAGTGTTGGACTGGGGTGGATAAAGTTAAAAAACACACAACACCAGATTATAGTCCAAACAGGTTTATTTGGAAGCACTAGCTTTCAGAGCACTGTCCCTTCATGTGGTAGTTGTGGAGTAGGACCATAAGACACAGAATTTAAAGCAAAAGATTAGTGTCATGCAACTGAAATGATATATTGAACAAACAGATTGCTGTGAAGTCTTTCATCTTTTAGAATGGGTTGCAGGTTTCTGTTCATTAATATGTAAATCCCAGAACTACTTTTAAGTCACATTCTCGAGATAACGGAAGGTTTTATTAAAAAAATGTGACATTTCAGCTCAGACTATGCATTAAGGATGTGAGGTTACAGTCTGTCTGTATCCTGATCTTGAGTCAGACTGGTTCTATTTCCAAAGTAGGAATTTGTAAAATATTACATGGATTGACTGCATGCAGATTGTGCATTTTTGAGCAAAATAGAATGTATCTGCAAATATAATTCTCCAAATATAAATGCAAACTCATTCTAAAAGATGAAAGACTTAACAGCAATCTTGGTTTGCTCAATGCGCTATTTCAGTTGCAAGACACCATAACCTTTTGTTATAAATTCTGCCTTTTATGGTCCTGCACCATAACTACCTGATGAAGGAGCAGCGCTCCAAAAGCTAGTGCTTCCAAATAAACCTGTTGGACTATAGCCTGCTGTTGCGTGATTTTTAACTCTCAAATGAAACACAGGAGAGGAATTTGACAGCTACTGAAAAAAACAGGACTGTGTGTGGCAAGTTGACTCGATATTGTGAAGTTTAGGCACAGGAAATGAACCTGTAGAAAACACTTGTACAAGAAAACCCTAATGGACTTTGTACAGCTCTGGTCATCATACTACAATAAAGATATCCAGGTACAAGAGGTGGTATTGAAAAAGGTGACAACTTCAATTTATACAGCACCTTCAACATAATGAATCACGGGAACAAGATAAAACAAAATTAGACACACAAGGATATGTTAGGTCAGTTGGCCAAAAGAGTAGGTTTTATTAAGTGTCTTAAAAGGAGGTACAGAGACAAAGAGAGGATATTTTAGATTCAAACCTAGGAAGCTCAAGGCACGGTTCCCAGTCGCGGAACAATTAAAATCAGGGATGCTCGAGATGCCCAAATTGGAGGACAGTAACCATTACAGAACGTTGTTAGGCTGGAGGAGTTTACAGAGATAGAGGGAGAAATGTCATTGAGGCATTTGAATACTATGAAACTGATGAAACCTATTTTAGCAATTTCACGTTGAAGCCCTTGGGAAATTTTACTGTGAAAAGAACAGTCACATACAATATACCTCGCCAACCTTAAGGGCATTTAAATGGTCACTGGATAGGCATATGGACGAAAATGGAATAATGTAGATTAGATGGGCTTCAGATTGGTTTCACAGGTCGGTGCAACATCGAGGGCTGAAGGGCGTGTACTGTGCTGTAATGTTCTATACCTATTCAAGATTCTTAACTGAATAAATATATTAACACCTGTAGAAACAGAGAACACAGGCCCAAACTTAAAAGGAGGACAATGCAAGCCTAGATTCAATTAAACCAATAACCTTACTTGGAACCCCCTCGCACGACCATTCTAACGGCCCTCCCATTTTAGGAACTTAGATGTTAATTTCTATTGATTTCAATTCTTAAACATTTTTAAAAAATCAAGGGTATCACAAACAATGATCACTAAGTGGAAAAAGACAGGTGAGCTCTAACCCCTGTGGAAATAGTGACTGAAATGTAGAGATATAAAATAAGTTGCAGTTTTTAAATCCTACTTTCGTTGATTTACAGATTGCCTGTCTATAAATAATGTAGACATGAGTTGTAATTAAAGCAATATTTAATACATCCATAAAAAAGACAATATTTTAAAATGTTTAATGAAAGTCCAAGCTAAGCATTGCTCAGAGGAACTAACATTTCGATCACTGACACAAGGAGATACTCCACTGCTCTGGATGTTGACCTGAGTATTATGGTTACAGTTAGCCTGTCACTACCAATGAATGATGAATAACCACTGGTCAATGGAGGACTGCAGATGCTGGAAATCAGATTTTGGATTAGTGGTGCTGGAAGAGCACAGCAGTTCAGGCAGCATCCGAGGAGCAGCAAAATCGCCGTTTTGGGCAAAAGCCCTTCATTAGGAATAACGGCAGAGAGCGTGAAGCGTTACCTCGTTGATTTTAACCCTACTGCGAATCCTCTTGCAAGGATGCCTGCCTTGAAGAAGTTTTTCTCCTCTCTCTACAAGAATCTCAGGGAGTCCCTCTCCCACTGCAGCTCCCAGGTCATTTCCTCTGCCCTGAAGCTATCTCTCCACACTTCAGGCTCTCTGCCTTTATTCCTGATGAAGGGCTTTTGCCTGAAATGTCGATTTTGCTGCTCCTCGGATGCTGCCTGAACTGCTGTGCTCTTCCAGCACCACTAATCCAAAAACTGGTCAATGGAGACATAACAGCATACATAAATAATTGGAAAAATTATGAAGATTTTTAGGAGGAAGCCTGGATGCAAATAAGACAACTTGCATCATAAGTTTTTAATGTAATGTTATTGCATGATTTAGAACAAAGCTAGAAAAATCCAGAAGAAAAAAGTGTTAAGGAAGGAGGAATGTTATTTGCTGCTTGAACAAGTTTTCTCAAGTTGTCAGTCACAACTGAGACCTGTCCCTTTCTATGCAAGTAAGCAGAAAATGTGTTACTTCGAGTCAGTCATGTGATATATTGCATCAATGAATTTGCTGCATTACAGCAGCAGGCAAATTGCTCTCATGGTTAAACCGTAGAAGAATCATAGTAAACAGCAGACACTACACTTCCTGTCCTCTTAGTTTCTTTTTCTAAAAGTCTTTGGAAATTTAAACCATGCTCAAAAAAAGTGCTCAATGAAAAACAACATTTCAAGCAATTCTTTGAGAAATGATTCACAAAAGAGTCCAAAGGTAATGAGAAGCACAACTGCATATGCAACTGTCACTGTAAATATTTATTTTTTTTAAAAAAGAGTGCATAAGCAGCTTTACTTAATGCCAGCCTCTTTCCCACTCCTAGTGTCATTAACATGTAAAAGAAACAAAGACGTTTCAGAATATTTACACAGTATGAAATCCAATTAAGTTCAAAAATAGTTTTAAGTACAATGAAACAATATACACAGTTTCCTTTATTGCTTTTATTTTTACCAATATGAATGTTGACTAATCGTAGCTTTATGTTAGGCGATGTCAGATACTGAATGCTTGCTTAAATTTAAAGGCAGCCCACAATCTGATTTGAGGAAATCAGTAACTCAATTATAAATACATTGACAAGACAACCAATTTGATCTTATGACAGTATAATCAATTGCACATAGTAATTCTCCAAAATAGTTATACAGCTTGATGACATGAAGTCAAAATCCAATAAAGTGATTTGAGCTAATGGTATACAAGGCAGAAGTTAATGAGGAATCAGTCATGCTTTTCCCAAAAAAACTTGGTTAAGCTCTGTTTGTGACAACCTCCCCGTGGGAGATACATACACAGTTTATAAACAAAAGAGAAATTGCTGGGAAATCTAGGTAGGTCCAGCAGCATCTGTGGAGAGAAATCAAAATTAACGTTTTGTGTCCACTGATCCATCCTCAGAACTGGTGGTATTTAGGAAAAAGATGCTTCTTAATGCAGAAGATTGGCAAGGGGGTTGTGGAGGAAGGGAGGGGAGGGGGTAAGGAGTAAACGGCAGGAGGAGATAGAGCCCAAGGAGAAAGAAAAACAGTTGTACAGACAGAGCAGTGAATAGCCGTCAGCCTAGATGAATGAATGGTTGCTAATGGGGACTATTAGTGGCTAACAATGGATAGTGTGTTATAGCAGACTACATGATAACAAGGCCTGGAGAGAGAGGATTAGGGTAAGGCCAGGGGAGAAGGTGCCTCATGCCCTAAAATTATTGAACTCGACATTGAGCCCAAAAGACTGTAGAGTTCCCAAGCTGAAAATGAGGTGCTGTTCTTCCAGCTCGCATTGAATTTCGCTGGATCACAGTTGGCCAGGGAACAGGGTGTGTTGAAATGGGAGGAAACTGGATGCTTATGGCCTTTTTCGCTAACAGATGTAGATGTTCTGCAAAGCAGTCACTGAGTCTACACTTTGTTTTCCCAGTCTGGAGGAGTCCACATTGTGAGCACTAAATGCAGTAGACTAGATTGTGAAGTGCAGGTAAAGCATTGCCCCAGCTATGCCTGTCTCTTTGTGGGATATGTGGAACATTCCTCGTCCCAGTCCCCATCCACAACTCTTTCTCAGTTTATTAATGATATCATTGGTGCGGTTTCCCTCTCTTGTCTGGAATTGGAAAAGCTTATCAATTTCGGTTCCAATTTCCACCCCAATTTCAACTTCACCCAGTCCAACTGACTCCTCCTTTCATTTCCTCAATAGCTCGGTTTCAATTTTTGGGGATAGGTTGTCCACCAATATCCAATTTCTGGATTAGTGGTGCTGGAAGAGCACAGCAGTTCAGGCAGCATCCAAGTAGCTTTGAAATCGACGTTTCGGGCAAAAGCCCTTCATCAGGAATGGGCTTTTGCCCGAAACGTCGATTTCAAAGCTACTTGGATACTGCCTGAACTGCTGTGCTCTTCCAGCACCACTAATCCAGAATCTGGTTTCCAGCATCTGCAGTCATTGTTTTTACCTCACCAATATCCAATATAAACCAACTATCTCCCACAGTTATCTTGATGATACATCCTCAACCTGCTTCTTGTAAAGACTCCATTCCATTCTTCCAGTTCCTCCATCTCAGTCACATCTATTCTGAGGAGGCCAATTTTGACAAGGGGGCCTCCAAAACGTCTACCATCACAGTGGTCTCAGCCGTGTCCAACCCATCTCCTGCATTTTGGCCGTCTCTTCCCTCCCACAACAGCAATAAGGTCCCCTTGCTCTTACCTACCATCCCACCAGCATCCACATCCAGAGGATCATTAGCCACCATCAGCCACAATTTCCCCTCCCCCTCCCCTGTCAGGCTTCCACAGGGACTGTTCCTTCTGGACCACCTTGGTCCACTCCTTGTTCACTCCCAACACCCTCCTATAGGCCATGGCACCCTTCCCTGCAACTGCAGAAGGTGTAACACTTGCCTGTTTACTTCCTTACCCCTCAGAATCCAAGGGCCCAAAAATTGCTTCCAGGTGAAGCAGCACTTTCCCTGCACTTCCTGCTCACAAAGTAGTCTTCTCTATATTGGGGAAATGAAGTGTAGACTGAGTGACCAATTCAGAGAACATCTAAGTTCTGTCTGTAAAAGAGAGCCTAAGCTTTCACTTCAACACAGCACCTTGTTCCCTGACCTATATCCATGTCTTTGTCTTGCTGTAGTGTTCTAGTGCAGCTGGAAGAACAGCACCTCATTTTCCACTTGAAGAGCCCGGAGCCTTCAGGACTCAATATCAATTTCAGCAATTTTAGGGTTTGAGGCCATATCCTTACCCTTGTCCCCACACACCAGGTCTTATCATCATATGGTCCACTATTACACACCATCCACTGTTAAACTGCTAATAGTCCCATTCATTCTCCCAGCTGACTGTTACCAATCCTTTGTCTCGGCGAAAGTGAGGACTGCAGAGGCTACAGATTAGACTCAAGATTAGAGTGGTACTGGAAACGCACAGCAGGCCAGGCAGCATCCAAGAAGCAGGAAAAATAGACTTTCCGGGCAGGAGCCCTTCATCCTGATGAAGGGCTTTTGCCCAAAACGTCAATTTTCCTGCTCCTCGGTTGCTGCCTGACCTGCTGTACATCTCCAATCCTTTGTCTGTCCAACTGTTTTTCTCTCTCTCTTTGGGCTATATATGCACCTATCATTTACTCCTTACCTCATTCCCCCTCCCTATCTTCTGCATAAAAATCAACTTTCTCCAAGTTTCCATTAGTTCTGAGGAAGGGTCACCGGACCCAAAACATTCATTCCGGTTTCTCTCCACAGATGCTGCCAAACCTGCTGAGATTTTCCAGCAATTTCTGTTTTATTTTTGATTTCCAGTATCTGCAGTCCTTTGGGTTTTTTTTAAAACACAGTTTATAAGATGCTTTAATAGGGGACAGTATACAGATGCTCAGATTTGTTTGGCAAACTGGGCCTACTGGATACTTTACGATATCAAAATATGCATATGGCATTTTGTCAAAACATTATGTCCTTATTCAATTCAATTTTCATTAACAGATACACATTATTGGAGGGATGTGATTGCTCTAGATGGGGTGCAGAGGGGATTTAACAGGATTTTGTCTGGTCTGACGAGTTTTAGTCATGAAGAGAGGTCAGATAGACTGCGGCTGTTTTCCTTGGAGCAGAGCAGACTGAAGTAGGACATGATTGAGACGTATAAAATTATGAGGGGCTTGGATAGGGTAGACAGGAAGAAACATTTCCTCTTGGTGGAGGGGTCAATGACAAGGCAACATAGATTTAATATTGAGAGATGATGTGAGGAAAACACATTCATCCAGAGGGTGGCGGGAATCTGGAACTCACTGCCTGTAGGCGTGGTAGAGGCAGAAACCACCGTAACATTTAAGAAATATTTAGATATGCACAGGCTGTAGGTCATATATTGGAAAATGGGATTGGAATAGTTAGGTGGTTGATTTTGAGCAGTGCAGATTCGATGTGCCAAAGGTTCATTTTCTGTGCTGGAGACCTTTATGACTTTATGATTCCGAAATGATAGTAGTAACTGCAGTGCTACCCATCTAAGTTTTTAACATTCAAACACCATAAATCACACTTAAAATTCTGTGTAAAAGTAAAAAACGAACTTTAGGTTTGTATAGAACTATTCACATTCTCAGATGCCTCAAATGTTGCTGAGCCAATTAATTCCATTTGAAGTGCAGCTACTGTTGTTTTGTAGGTTAAAGCAGCAGCCAACCTGCACACAGCAAGGTCTCATAAATACAAATGAGATGAACCGCCAGTTAGTGTGTTTTGGTTTCAAATATTTCTTCACCAGAACTGCTGACATGACATTGGTCACATTAACTTCGCTGCTCTCCTCACTCACTCTAGCCTGTCTCCCTTGTAAACCTGCTGCACATTGTTCCCTCAGCTCCAACCCTGACCTTGTCACCAAACCTGCTAATAATGATAATACTATTATCGTCTGGCTGGCTGGCTGACCTTTACTTAGAATCGTAGACATGTATAGCATGGAAACAGATCCTTCAGTCCAATGTGTCCAACCAGATATCCTAAATTAATCTAGTCCCATTTGTCAGCATTTGGCCCATATCCCTCTAATCTCTTCCTATTTGTATACCCTTACAGATGCCTTTTAAATGTTGTAATTGTACCAGCCTCCACCACTTCCTCTGGCAGCTCATTCCATACATGCACTACCCTTTGTGTGAAAATGTTGCCCCTTGGGTCCCTTTTAAACTTTTCCCCTTTCACCTTTAAGCTATGCCCTCTAATTCTGGACTCAACCTCAGACACTTCCTGATGAAGGGTTCCTGCCTGAAATGTCGATCCTCCTGCTCCTCAGATGCTGCATGCTTTTTCCAGGACTACACTCTCGACTCTGATCTCCAGCATCTGCAGTCCTCACTTTCTCCTCTCTCCCCCTGGATTATGGATTGGAGAAAGTTCAGAGAAGGCTCACTAGATTAATTCCACAGATAAAGGGCTTCTCTTACGAGGAGACATTGAGCAAATTAGGCCTACACTTGTTCAAGTTTAGAAGGATGAGGGGAGATATAATTGAGACATAAGATGCTAAAGAGGACTGACAACGTAGATGTAGAGTGGATGCTTCCCCTTGTGGGGCATTCTAGAATGAGAGTTTTTTTTTAGGCCAAGGGGTGGCAGATTTAAAACAGAGAAGAGGAGGAATTACTTCTCTCAAAGGGTCACACATCTGTGGAATTCACCACCGCAGATATGGGACACTGAATAAATTTAAGGAAGAGACTGAGACATTTTTAAGTGATAGCAGGTAAAAGATTTACAGGGAGCAAGCAGGAAAGTGGAGTTCAGAATGAGACAAGATCAACTATAATAGCATTAAATGGCAGAGCAGGTTTGAGGCACTGAATTGCCTACTCTTGCTCAGTGCTCTTATGTTCTTACAAGTCCCATACCTAACATTAAGCTGTTACGTCCAGGACCATCACTGACAGCTTTGACCCTGGAGATCTCCCCACTTCATATCTCCCCCAAACCCATACAGCCTGCTTCTGCCTTCTTCCTGTAATCTACAAACAGGACTACCCTGGCAGACCCATCACTTCAGCCTGTTCCTGCCCACTGAATGCAGTTCTTCCTATCTTGGTTCTATTCACCCCCACCTCTTTATTCAGTTTTGCCTCATTTACATTCAAAACTCCTCTGTTGCGGTACCTTGGTTCCACAATTTCCACAGTCTCCTCTTCACAGTGAATGTGCAGTTCCTGTGTATATCCATCGCCTGTCAGGTCAGTCTGAAAACGGTTATCTTTAATGCTGTTTCCTTCTCTCATCCAGAATTGCAAAAAAAAAATTCAATTTAACTTCGAATTTGCATCCTTTTCTCACCTTCACCTATTCTCTTTCCTTCCTTAACTTTTGCGTATTTTTGGGACTAGGCTGCCTATCACTAATCATTACGAGCCCATTGGCCCCCAGTTACCTCGCTATACCTCCTCACTGTAAAGACTCCATTCCATTCTTCCAGGTTCGCTGTCTCCGTCATTTCTGTTTCAATGATGCCATCTTCTACTGGAATGCCTCTGATGTATCCACCTTTGATTCTCAACTGAGTATTCCCCCTCCCTACCTACCTCCACTGTGGTGGAGGCACCTCTCCAATGTATCTGAGCAATATCCTGCACTTTTGCCCTCACCGCTTCCCCTCCTATCCAGAACAACAATAAGGTTGTTCATGTCTTCACTTTCCATCCCACTAGTCTCCACATACAAAGGATCATCCTCTGCATTTACGTTACCTCCAGCAGGATGCTACCACCCAATGTATCCCCCCGCCCTCCGTCAATTCTGCAGGAACTGTTCCCTCCATGATATCCTGGTCCATTCCTCCATCATTCCTAAAACTTCCTCATTCGCCCACACCACCTTCCCATGCAATCACAGGTATCATACTTACCCCACTCAGCTCCTCCCTCCTCACTGCCCAAGGGCCTAAACACACCTTCCAGGTGAGGCAGCATTTTATTTGTGCTTCTTTCAATCTAGTTGACAATACAAGAAGGTTTCGTCCTCCCTCCGAAGAGAGCTCAGCGAGTCTCTCTCCCACTGCGACCCCCAGGTTACCTCCTCTGTCCTGAAGCTCTTCAACTCTGCTCCACCCTTCCCACTGACCAATCACAATAACCCCCTACCTGCATCCGCCTATCACCATCCCACCTACCCTTCCTCAGCCTCACCCCTCTCCCTCTAGATACTTCTAGGCTCCCTCCCCCTCCCGAGTCCTGACAAAGGGTTTCGGCCTGAAACGTTGACATTCCTGCTCCTCGGATGCTGTTTGACCTGCTATGATCTTCCAGCTTCACATCTATTGACTCTGACTTCTAGTATGTACAGTCCTTAAATGTCTCCACGATCTCCTTTACATCGGTGAGATCAAACGCAGACTGGGTGATCGTTTTGCGGGACACGTTCTCTCCATCTGTAGGAATGACCCTAACCTCCTAGTTGCTTGCCATTTCAATGAACCCCCATGCTCTCGTGTCATTTACATCCTGGATCTGCTGCAATGTTCCAATGAAGCACAATACCAGCACGAGGAACAAGACCTCATTCTTCGCTCAGGCATGTTACAACCTCTCGGGCTCGATGCTGAGTTCCAGAACTTCAGGGCCTTACATGATAATTTCTGTCCTCCATTTATCTTGCAATCTCTTCCCCCAAACCTGCATGGGATGTTCGTGTTTGTGTTTTGTTTAATTTACTCTTAGCCAAGAGGACCCATTTTCACCCTTCTGCACCTTAATTTACACCTATTTTACATGTCTACTGTGTTGTCATCTCAACGAGCAGCTCCTTTGCCTTTTACACTGAGCGTCAACCCTGCTTCACCTCTGTTGCTGTCAAAAATACCATTCTCCAACCCCTTCCAGTTCAGAAGGGTCATAATCAACTCAAAACATTAACTCCGTGTCTCTCTCCACAGATGCAGAGGTTCTCCAAAATTTCAGTTTGTTGAGGCATGCAGCTTCAGCAGTATTTTACATCTAGCATACTTTGGCTTTGGTGTGGAGGTGAATAATAGCCAAGCTACTAAGAAACTCCCTTCTTCAATAGAATAGCAGAGGATCAATTATATTCCAACATTTAACAACTTATCCAAAAGAGCATTTCAAATAAAGCTGAACTCCCTCAGAACTGCACAGAATGTATGAAAAGGCCTCATAGGCAGGACCTTCTAAACCCACTAGCATCTAGCCTGATATGGGTAAATGATATATGGGAACACCATCACTTGCAAGTTCCCCTTCAAGCCACTCAAGATCCTTAACTGAACATATATTCCCCCTCTAATGGACTAATTACAACACATGCACGGCAGCAGATCAAGAGGGCAGCTCTCCACCTTATCAAGGGTAATTAAAGATGGACAATAAATGCTGGCCCAGCCAATGACACACACATCCCATGAATGAATTTAAAAAAGCTGTATTATATGGTCCAATCATGGAGTGGTATTTCGAATCATAATCTATTGTGGCAAGTGTATTGACAATTAAGTCAAACTGAAACTATCAAACAAAAGAGCTTATTAGGTGATTCAGATTCACATGAAGGACAGGATAAGTTTTTAAGAGAATACTTGGAAATACCTGACAGAGAAGCAAAGCAATAAATTCTTGTATATATAATTTAATATACACATCATTCAAAAATCATTTGCTGGCCTAGAGTTCTATGAAACTTACAGTAACGTGATCAGACCTACTCTTTTAATCATTGTTCAGACTTTATCCACTGGACATGGTAAATGTATTAATTTTCAACTATAACTTTGTCACTAAGTTAGCTCTTTTGCTAATGAGGGACAGGGGCTCTTTGAAGTTTATCAGGACTTTTTTTTGACATTCTGCCAGCTGTCAATGACTAATTTAGAAGGAGAAATACATGGTACATTTCACATTAGCTATTAGGTTAAGCTGACATGTTGGCATTCTGTAAAACTGAATACACTCCAGAACAAGATCATATCGAATATTCCTTAGTAATTCGGACAGAGGTTTACATGATTAAATTGTCTGAAGAGCTTGAACCAGCATAACTAAAAATATTGTATATACAAGAGTTAATTTCATCTCTATATTAATGCAGGAGTCATATACGCAACTTGCATTGCATTTTTAACACAGCAACCAGTCCTAGTTTTTTTTAAAAATATCAGTACTGGACTGAAGTGGAGCAGGAGAGAAATCAGAGAAGACTAAACTATTGCTCACTAGGATTATTTTAAGAAAACATTTGAAAGTGCAGAGAGATGTGACAACTAATTGGTGTGTGAAGGAAGTTCTAGATTATCGATTTAGACTGTTGAAATCTTTACTCCAATGGTAAAGTGAAAATGAAATAAATGCAGTGGACTGGATAGTTGAGGATGCTAGCAGCATTGTAGACCTGGAGGAAGTTGCTGAAGAAAGAAGTTGCGTAAACAACAATGATTTTGTGGACCACAATAAGGAAGTATCTGCCCTCTCTGCATCGAATACTTCATTGGCCACAGGTAAAGTACCAGATGACTCGAGGATGGCTATAAAATTCCTTTGTTCAATAGGACAGCAGGGATAGGTCAGGTAATTACAGACCAGTTAGTCTGGTATCAGTGTTAGGGAAATTATTGGAAAAATTCTGAGGGGCAGGATTAACTAATACTTGGAAAGGCAGGAATTGATCAGGGATATTTGGCATGGATTTGCTGGAGGGAGATTCTATCTGACAAACTTGGGTTTTTTGAAAAGGTAGTGATGAGGGTAGTGCAGATATGTGGCTTACATGGTCTATGTAAGGCACTTGATAAGGTCCCACATGAAAAGTTGGTCTAAAAAAGTCAAAGCCCATGGGATCCAAGCAAGTTGGCAAACTGGATCCAAAATTGGCTTGGAAACAGGAGGCAAAAGGTGATAGTGGAGGGTTGTTTTTGTGATCGGAAGACTGTGAACTAGGAAAAATATTATCACTCAGAGTGGTAGAAATATGGAAAGCACTAGCTGAGAGGGTGTTCGAGGCGAGTACTCTTGCAATATTTAGCAAGCATTTGAACGAGCATTTAAAATGCCTGGACATATTAAGCTATGGACCAAGTGCAGGTAATTGGGATTAGTATAATTTTCGTATCTGTTGGTCGCTATAGACATGGAGGGCCGAAGTGCTTATTTTTATGCTGCGTGATTCTAAAATTCTTGAATTGCCAGCACAATTGCTGAAAATGTCATTCGGAGTAAAATGCATCATCATCCATTCCAGGCTCTATTGGCTTCCATCCTGTACCCTGTACAATGACCATTCCAGGTGAGATCACTTTTATCCTAAGATGGCAGGATGTGCTTAAACCTCTGACTTCTATCTGGCCTTTAAAACAGATGGTTGTCAGCCATCTCCACAGCACTGCTCTCACATTGATGGTGTGATCACCAAACCAAATACTGCAGAGATTTAGATAACATACAGCACAGTCCAAGTCCCAAAGAATGCAGTTAGTACCTCTGACCAATGTCCAGTAAGGTCATAACAATATTGATGTCATTTATTGCCTTCAAACATGATCTTGATGATTTCAATAACTACGCACCCAATTTCTACCCAACATTTATCAGTGCTTAGACCATCTCGGATTCTCCTCTGATTTTCACATATTCCTCTCTTGCACAATGAACGTTCTAAAGACAGCCCTACACATTTCCAAAACTATCTGGATTATTTCACTTCTCATCTAGTTTCTAGCAAACACTATCGTGTTTCTCTCTGTTTTGCTATTATGTCAACTTGAATAACTTCAGATTCTGCACCAGAATTTGCAAAAGATTATTTTTTTTCCCTGCTATCTGATTTCCTTGTTAACTCCTTCCAGTCCCCAATTCATTTATCATGCCTCGAATCCAATTTCTCCTTCCTCTTAAGGAGATCATAGCATGTCTCTGCCATCACCTTCCAATCTACCAGCCTTTAATTTTGACAGAAAATGCTCTTATCTACAATAAGGCCCTATCCACAATTTTTTTTTGTTCACTCAAGATTTTTAAATGGCCCTATCATTCAGGATAATGTTGCTCATTCTTCTACCATTCAATTACCCTTTTGGCACTTTTCTCTTCAGGTACCATAGCTGCTGCAAATATTTTACAAGTAGCAAATACAAAGGTGCAGCCTTTTGTTTTGTGATTCAATAATTAAAAGGTTCCACCATTAATATTCCACAAATGGGTTGCTGAGAGGTGTACATTGGAAATGTTATACATGCTAATGTGGCTTATACCACATGTAAATACTCAGGAGCAGTTATGCCTGAAGAACTTTGGACTCAAAAACCTGTAGACAGAAACAGTGTGCTGCTATACTTGTGTAGAATAGCCTGGACAGCAGATAGAATTAGAAGCTTACTATTTCTCTGTTACAATTATCAATTTGGGTACAAAATAGAAGGCAGAGATACCATCCGCTGTATATGGTCAAACAACAGACCATTCTATACATAGTCCTTCACAATTGCTAATATTTAATGAAAAGGGTATGCTTTCTTTTTCCAGTTGATAAGACAATTTCTTCTATTATCATACAGAAGTGATCCAGAAAAGTACTAGTTAGAGATTGATAAGACTCCCGACTACATAAGAACTGGAGCAGGCCATCTGGCCCTTCGAGCCTTTCCGATATTCAATAAGATCATGGCTGATCTTTTCATGGTCTCAGCTCCACTTACCTGCCTTTTAACCATAACCCTTCATTCCTTTATTAGTCAAAAAATTATCTTAGCTTTAAAAGTTAGTGACATACATAGTTATGGGGATGAAGTGAGTAAAAAGGCATTAAGCGTTCAATCAGCCACGATTGTATTGAATGGCAAGGCAGACTTAATGGGCTGAATGGCCTACTCCTGTCCCCATTGACATGTCCGATTACAATGTGGTCTGCTATTAAGCAGGCTTTCATTGTAATCTAAAAATGAACACCAAAGGTGGATTTTTCCCACTTTCAAGTCCTTTGTTGAGCGCAACTCTTGGTTCCCAGTCCACCATGTCTCAGAGTGACATTTCCCATACAATCTTCTGTTCTCCACCTCATTAATTATGCCACCGGACGCTTGGGTGCTTTTCTGAGGCATTCATTCAGCTGGAGAGGTAGAGCTTTGCCATGGCCTGGTGTTATTTAAAAACCAGTTATCCAGTATTTCGGTTGTTGCAAACAAGGAACTGTCCCTCACAGTGGAGTGCTCGACCACTATCATTGAAGACATGGTTCTGAGGAAGGGGAATCCAACTTCCTGCTTCACAGTCAGGGACCTGAGACAGGAGGGTGGAGAGGAGGCAGATTTCTTTACCTCCTGACCACCACAGGAGGCTACATCACCAGCCTCAGCTAGTTCAGTCCCAAACTGCTGCCTGGGTCAGTGCTGTACTCCAGGTGATACACGACTGCCTGGCAGCACACAAAGAAAGACCATGATCGTTGCACTCCGCAAAAGTAAGTGCACATCTTCTCTCTGCTACCTCACGCTCACAGGGAGAGACATTTAAACCCTGCTGCTGCACATCTCCCCAAGGCTTATGGGCTACAACTCACTATTGCATTCAAAGCCACCTCATCCTCCCAAGCTACTAATCTTTCCTGTCTATCACTCACTGAGGACACCTCACCACCTCTCCTACATCACTTTTTTGAGAGCCATGCAAGCTCCAGAAGAGTTGCAAACAATCACATGATCAAATAGCCTGCTGAGATTGGGTGGAGACAGCACAACTACAGACACAATCACATCCCATTGAAAAGAATGGAATCGTATGTCACAGTTCTGTGGAAGAGGTGAAGCCTGGTTCCAAAATGTTCAACCAAGAATGGCACTGACTTACATTTTTGTAAGATTATCTGTCTCTGCCATTACCTCAGTTTGACAGTATGGAACCTTTGTCAGCTCCATCGCCAACTCCCATATCGTTTGCTCTTGATAATCTCCTGTCTGTGTCTGATCTTGAAACTTCTATAAACTTTTCACCCAAATGGACACCCAGATCCTCTTATCCTATACTAGTTTCCAGTCCACTTAATGCCTCAAATTTAAGAGTAGCATCTTTTTTATTAAAAATCCCTCCATGAATTTGCTCTTCTATGTCTCCACAATTCACTCCAACCTTAGAACAATGTTCTAACCATGGTCCTACCTTCCCTCTGATCATGGGTTCATCCTAAAAACAGTGATTGAATCTTTAGTGACCAAGATCAAACTCACAGAAATTCCCTTCTTAAATCTTCCACCCCATTCTACCTTTAATCCTCACTTTGACCAAGTCCTTTTATACGAATCCTAACCTTTTCTTTAACTTGAAACTTTATGTTTTACCAAGAGGTTAAGTGCTGAACTAAAAGATAAATAGTGGCCAAATCAATGTAAGCAAGGGAAACAGAATTGGTCAGTGGATAGTAAAATATCACACCCACCTTTTAAGATGTCGAAACCAATAACACTCATTAGTCCTAATCACACCAATGTCCAGCCAGCTCATTAACACTCCAAGATTGTTTGGGATACTGCGTACAACAGGCTCATTTCTGATAAAGTGCTACTCAGTTGCCTCACACCAAATCTGAGCCACAATGAAGACAAGGCAGTGAAAATGGTTGGAAAAAAAGGTAGAAAAGTTAGAATTCCCTAAGAAGTGTGGCTTCTCATCCATCAAAACTAGTTTATAGAAATGATAGACCACTTGGAAAATCTATTTTCCCAGCTGCAAAGAAAACAAATGTTTATTCTGCACAGTTAAAACATCAGTGGACTGGATAAAGATGGATTAGTGGTACTGGAAGAGCACAGCAGTTCAGGCAGCATCCAACGAGCAGCGAAATCAACGTTTCGGGCAAAAGCCCTCTAGACTTATACCTCACAACATTCTGAAGCTACAGCTGCTGGGCAGACAACACAAGGATAGGTAGGATGTAAGTTCTGAGAAGGTCACAATAAATCAGTGAAAACATAGATAGCTTAAGTGAATGAGTTTCTGGCAGATGGAGTGCAATGTGGTTGTCCATTTTGGCTGAAACAATAGAAAAGCAATAAAATATTTTCAGAAAAAAATGCCACGGTACAGAGGGACCAGGAAATCCTCACGTATTGATTGCAAAACTTTAACACGCAGGTACAATAACCAAGGCAAATTGAATGTTGTCTTTATTGCAAGGGGGCTTTTGTATCAGGCATCAGTGAGTTGCACCTTGAGTAATGTGAACAGTTTTCACCTCCTTACTTAAGGAAGGATATACTTGCATTGGTGACAGCAGGATTCACAGGCTGATTTTAAGAATTGAGGGGTTATCTTAAGAAGAAAGGCTGAGCAGGTCAGATTTATACTCTCTGGAATTTAGAGGAATGCAGGCGATTTTATTTAAACATAAGAATATGAAGAGGGTCGACAGGTAAATGTTGAGATATATTTCCCTTCACATGGGAATAAAGAACAAGGGAAGCGTATTTGAAAAGAAGAATAAGATGGAGAGGAGGAAAAATTTATTCTCCCAGATGGTAATTAATCTTTGGAAGTTCTGACATGAGTAGTGCAGACTGGTTCAAGAATACACACAAGGTTTTATTAGACAGGTTTGAGATCTTCAACAAGTAAACTGCTTTTGTGTGTGCGTGCAGAAAAGTGGAGTTGAGGACCCAATCAAGTCAACCATGACCTATTAAAAGATTGGGCAGACTCAAGGAGCCAAATGGCCTACACTCCTGCATGCAGTTGTTGTGTACTTACATGCGAACATCTTGCAAGATCATGGTTCAAGAAGCCAGTTCTAAGATCAAGTCTCAACAGTTGCACTTCAACTAATCCACTAAAGAAAAAGCTTGAACACAGCTACAATGGTAAGTCTTTGTAGAATACTTCTGTTTGAGTAGACATTCAAATAGAGAGCAGTTACTGCAGACTATCGGAAGGCTTTAGGATTGGCCACAGGAACAGAAGCACAAGTTTTAAATTAACCAACAGGTTTAGTTTAGTCTTTAATTTACTTCTTTAGTTTCCTCTGGCTGCACCTAATTATGCAATTTGGCATGAAAACTAGTGATAGCTTTTGCTCACTTAATTAGCAGCATGCCAACATTCTGATTGGAGTCAAAATTTACAAATCACATACACCATGTTTCCTTCAGTGCACAAAATCTTGAGAAGCTATCATGGAATTTCAATGGAATTTTAAAGTGAAAAAGCGTGGAAAAACTATTTATTGAAAAAAAAAACTCACTTATGAGACCAAGTGAAAACATTGCTTTAAGTGGCTTTAACAGTTATGATTTTACACATTCCAAAATCGGAAGGAAATATTTGTTGCTCAACACAACCCAGCTGTTCTCTATGATGGAGCTATTAAGAAAGGGGCCTGATAACGAGTCAGAACATTGCTTTTTCCATTTTAACTTTTCCCTACAAGTCTTGCATTTTTATAGACTTGAGTATATGCTATTAAAACAGCAATACCACATAGTGCATAGCTGAGCGAGATGCAAGTTGAATTCATTTCATTGCACTACCATGTGTCTGCTCACTTACTTTGCTAAACTTGCTTTAATGATGCTCTAGCTGTTGACAATCCCTATCCCATGTTCATTGATTTTATTTAACCTGTAGTCAACTGGTTAAACACCTTACTTACATGTAGCAGAATAGCTAATCCCAACCCAAACAGTTTTGACATGGGAACGTTTGACAGAAAATAAAGTCAACAATTGTGTTCTAGATTCAGGACAACAGTGATGCGTTTTGATTTGAACATAGAACATAGAACATAGAGCATTACAGCACAGAACAGGCCCTTCGGCCCACGATGTTGTGCTGAACTTCTAACCTAGATTAAGCACCCATCCATGTACCTATCCAAATGCCGCTTAAAGGTCGCCAATGATTCTGACACATCCGCATCGTGACTGATTAAAACAATAAATTCCGTATGCATGTGCAGATTAAAAACCAATTATAGCAACAGAGTCAAGATCAGAAATTTGAAAAAATTCTACATGTAAAGTTCTTCTAAATTGAGCAAGCAAAAATGCTATAAACCTCCTGTCACGCCACATCTAAATGGACAATATAAATCAGAATCTCTAAAAAATTGCACAGGCAGAGAAAAAAGGGACTGGATTATTTTACAGCAACTGCATTTCAAAGTGTTTTGACTGGAGCATTCCTCTGAGGAGCTCTGCCTCATATTGGAGTTAAATAATCTTACTGTCAATTTACTAGCTGGCAAACAATGTGACAGAAGCACTTTACTGCATCATGTAATGGTATATTCCCTATTTTATGTGCCTTCCCAAACATAAGCCAGCAATTCTTGAGTTTATAGCTCTGCTAAAATAATTATTACCCTAAATGTGCAAATATTCTGTGCTAGTAGATGCTACCCTGTTCTCATTCCTTACGTACAATATGCCATCCTTCTGAAGTTCACAGAGATACATTTGGATGTCACATAAATCATGTGGGGAGTAACATTCCAACTAAAAGTCTACAGTTCATTTAAATAAATTAACCCCCAATCAACTGAAGAATGTCCTCAAATTTTACACTCAGGCAATTGGCATGGTAAGGGTCATGTCACATCCTCATTCAATCAGAGGGATTGAACACAGCAGTAGAGAGGACAGGAACAGGACAAGTGGTAGGGGGTAGAATTTCTACTTCTGGTGTACAGACTCCAGGGACACTGAAGAGCAAATTTAAATCCAACCAAAAATTAAATTAAGGGGCCATACTCTGTTCTTCACACAGATGAAAACAGTATGAACACACTCCACCTATAGCAGTCTAAATCAACACTAGCATAGTTATAAACACTGCTACAAGAGGGCCTGCAAACATAATCATCTTTATTTTCGAGACGTTTGAAGTCTCAGTTTTGCCCTCATCGAAACTAGCAGATCATTTTCCCACATTATTCATTTCGCAGTCTGCCCAATTACAAGTTTTCAGGCAAAATGCCCTCATTCCCCTTGCCTCAGCATCTGGCGACAAAGTATTCAGGAGACTCTTGGGACTTCCATTTGTGTGACATGTGCAGGAACATAATAACCCAGAAGTTGATTCATACTTTGAGCTGGCCTTCAAGTAATCACCCCGTCATCTCTGGTTCTTTTTTCATATTCTCAGAAAAAGCAGGATGTATTCATTCTGCACAGCCTCCCCTTGCTGATAGCAAGTGATATTTCAAGGCATCAACTCTTGGGTTCATTTTTGTCTAATTCTGTGAAGTAAGGCAATATATATTTTGCTCAGATAGCTGCAGTTCAGTAAAGATTTCATTCACTGCTTAATCCCTAGTCAAATTGTTGCCTTCCACTCTTTGTTGCAAATCTGTGGTCTTTTGTTGTATTCAAGTACAGTGCAAGGCTTGTTCATTTCATTCTTTGGTTTGCTGTTCGGTCCTCTTATTTTTCCTGCTTTTGCTTCTATTTTACTTTATCTTTCAGCTTTGTAGGCCTTTGATGAGGATGGGTAAGGGAAAGGCCTGTGGTAACAAGTATTAGCCACTAGGGGGGAGTTTGCACTAAATAAAGAGTGATGACACGACACAAGCGTTGGCACTAAAGGGAAGGAAACATCATGGCCGAATCAACTGACTTTTGCACACAGGTAAACTGCTCCAGATTAGAAAATCACTCTTTATTGCTGAAAATATCACTTTGTTTTGAACAGGAGACCTGCAAAGCTAAAGTGACAACATCTTTTGATGGCCAATTTAAGTTTTAAGCCTGTAAGCAGCCTTTTGGTTATCAATTTTACTTTAATCCATGGAAGCCTTCTGACTGTATCTTAACATTTATGTCAGGAAGCAGGATGACAGTTTGATTCCTTTTGTGAAAAGTTTGATGACTTCTAGCTTGAAAGATTTAAGTAGAAAGAAGGCTATTTAAGGTGGAGATCTATACTCATGAAGTTATTGTGGTTGATGGAGTTGGAAATCATCTCTCACCTAATCAAAACCTTCCTGAAAAGTATTCTGGACAAGAAAGGTTTTACCATTGACACTTTGTTGGAAGATGAACACCCGTGTGAAGCCATAGTGGCAGACCAATATCAACTATATGCTGTGCATTCAGACATGACTACTGCTATAGTCAGCAAAGTGCGCTAAATCTGCAGGATCTGTCATAGTTGCATTTGTCACACTCACCCAGAATTGTCTGGCATTTTGGGGCACCAAAGGAAATTGGGCACACATGCAGAAAATCTGGTTTAAATGCTGAGAGGACGTTTCCCTTGATGGGGAGTTTAGGAACAGAGGACATAATCTCAAAATAAAATGGTTTAAGACTGAAATGAAGAAGAATTCTCTCAGTATCTTTGGAACTCCTTGTCACAGAGCTGTGAGAGCATTCTCCTTATGTTTATTTAGTGCTAAAGTTCAATTACTGGTATCAAGGGTTATGAGGCAAGGGCAAGAAAGTGGATATGAGGAATGTTGGATCAGCATGGTCCTGTTGGATGGGGAGCAGACTCAAGGGGACAAATAGCTTACCCATGTTCCTTTTTCTTATGGTCTTCTGGTAAAAGGCAAGCTGGACTCCAAAACAAGACCCAGGTGATCAACGAGGTGGTACAACCCCACAACACTGACAGCAAGGAAAGTTATCCTTATGTATCAATTGCATGAACAGCCAACAACTGAAAGGCAACCTTTGGAAACTGACCAAGTCTTTCATCTTGTCAACTTCTCTCACCAGGTCAACTGTTATAAAATGGCTATAACCATCAACACCACATGTATCGAAAGACAGGTCGACACTGAAAGCAGAATCACATGCCAACATACTACCAACATGCATCCCTAAAGGGATGTATCTCAACAAGTAGCACATCATGGTACAGCCAATAAAAGACCGCCTCAGTGTATAATGGATTGTCAATTCCATGCAGTGACACAATCACACTGCAATACTAATATGAAAGTTCAGCTTGGACTGCAGTCTAAATTGGAAATCTGCCAGGTAAATACTGATGGTCCAGCTGTAGCAGGAGTACCAGTCTGCAGAGCTCAATACTACAACCAGCTGAGATTCAAACCACACTCACTATGGTGAGAATGAAAGACAGATGACCAGCAAGCTGGAAAGATGTGACCATAACTTCACATCAGACAGAGGGCATGTGTGAGAAATTCAGTCACAAATATCTGGATTCCATCACAGGTTTTTAAGAGATATAACCAGTTACGGTTTAAAGAAGTCATTACTGATCATGGTACTAGATTGTGAACAAAGTCAGAAGTCACACGACACCAGGCAATTGTCCAACAGGTTTATTTGAAAGCACAAGCTCTCAGAGTGCTGCTCCTTTGTCAGCTGAAGTGATGAAGCAGTACTCTGAAAGCTTGTGCTTTCAAATAAACCTGTTGGACAAATGCCTGATGTCGTGAGACTTCTGACTTTGCCCACCCCAGTGCCACACCAACAACTCCATAACGAGATTGTGAAGGAACAGATGCCAGCTCAGACCAACATATGTTCCACAAAGTGAGGAAGAACAGTGACAATAAAAATGCTGAGTGACAACAAACAGTAGCAAGACAACCAAAATGTCAGCTAAAGAGAACTGAGAATAATATATCTCTCTCTCCAGATGGGTGTACAACCCATAGAATTATACAGAAGAGGCCCTTCAGCTCATCGAGTCTGTACCATTAAAAATATACTAATGCCAGCACTAATCCCACTTTCATCTACTAGGCCCACAGCCTTGAATGTTACGACACCTCAAGTGCTTTTTCAAAGGTCATGAGGTTTCCCACTTCAACTCCTCTCTCAGGCAGTGTGTTCTTGGAGTGAAAAGATTTGTCCTCAAATCCTCTCTAAACCTTCTGCCTTTCAGATCAGGACAAGTTGTCAAATCCCCAAAACATTATATAAAAGCTTGAATTACTAACCTTGTTTACTCTATTTTAATATGTCTGTACTTGTTGAATTGATAACACGTGCCGATGTTCAATGATGTTTATCATTTGAGATTTATTTTCTTTGGAAAAAGGGGGATGTTGTGTTATGTCTTGCAGCAGATGTATGACATAGCTCTAAGGGACATGCTCATGATGTCACCACTGTATTACGGCATGTGAGCTACCGACATAAATGTTTCTCAGCATGACACAGAGGGAAACATACTTCAGTATATCTGAATTATTCAGTTGGAGTCCAGACATGCAAGTGCCTGTGATTATAATGTATCTATGGGGCGGCACAGTGGCTCAGTGGTTAGCAGTGTCACAGCATCAGGGACCCGGGTTCGATTCCAGCCTCGGGTGACTGTGTGTGGAGTTTGGAGTTTGCACATTCTCCCCGTGTCTGCGTGGGTATCCTCTGGGTGATCCGGTTTCCTGCAACAATCCAAAGATGTGCAGGTTTGTGAATTGGCCATGCCTTTATGTTCAGGCATGTGTAGGTGAGGTGTATTAATTAGGGGTAAATATAGGGTAGGGAGAATGGTTCTGGGTGGGTTACTCTTCAGAGGGTTTTAGCCCTTTCTTTTCCAATAAAATATTCGGCAGGTATAAAAAAAAAGTCACATTTATGCACCAATACAAAGATTAGATTTGATTCCCTACAGTATGGAAACAGGTCCTTCAGCCCAACAAGTCCACATTGACCCTCTGCAGAGTAACCCACCCAGCCACATACACAATAAGTACTGGCTGAGTGGTTAGCACTACTGCCTTACAGCACCAGGGACCTGGGTTTGATTCCTGCCTCGGGCGACTGTCTGTGTGGAGTTTGCACATTCTCCGGGTGCTCTGGTTTCCTCCCACAATCCAAAGATGTGCAGGTCAGGTGAATTGGCTATGCTAAATTGCCCATAGCGTTAGGTGCATTAGTCAGGGGTAAATATAGGGAATGGGTCTGGGTGGGTTACTCTGCAGGGGATCGGTGTGGACTTGTTGGGCCGAAGAGCCTGTTTCCATACTGTAGGGAATCGAATCTAATTTCTTTGTATCAGTGCATAAATGTTCTTTATATTCCTGCCGAATATTTTATTTGGAAAAGAACTATGACCGAATGGTATTTAGCTCCTTGTTGGGCCGAAGAGCCTGTTTTCACACGTCAGGGATTCTATTCTAAATACCAGGAGCTAAAAAAATAGTTTACTGAGTTATTCAATACTACCTGACCTGTGTCTCTTATTAGCTCCCATACCACACTATGATACTCACATTTGTGTTAACGGCAGATTATCAGTTATCACACATTATTATCACATCACAGATTGTTAATACTATGATGCAGGAATAAGTTGCAGAAACCACATACACAATAAGTACATGGAATTGGAAATTAGTAGTAAATCAAGGATACTACTACAGGCAATTTACAATAACACAGCTAGAGTTCTGTAAAGAGAGAGAGAGATCCATGATCACTATCGGGTTAATTTTCAATCTACCAAAACCGAAGCCTTCTTAAATGAGAAAGCTCACTTTTACATGAAAATTTGTGGGACAGAGAATCTGATAAATACATTCAAGAAAGTAAACATCTTCCTTTTCTTTTAACGTATCTGGAAGTGTTATCACACACAACTGAATGTTTTCTTTTCCTACCACATCACCGTGACTTTTATTGTTGTTAACTATTAACCACCACCAGTAAAACATCAATGTAACCAGTTGAATATTTACATGCCAAGCCTGTTATGGGCAAATGCAAATCATACACCTTCCATCTAGGATATTTTCTAATCAATTTGTTCACAAATGTTATTGCACACTTCTGGAGTAGGTGGGACTTGAACCCAGGCCTCCTGGCTCAGAGACAGGGACACTATCAATATGCCACAAGACCCCTAGCACCTTGCATTTATATAGTAACTTCATCATGACTCTCACATGCAACCAAATGTTTTGAAAACTAGGTGAATGCTAAAAATTTGGCAAATACTATAAATTAGGCAAACCTAGTACTAATCATTCACACAAGAATGTATTAAAGACTGCACTAAGTGGATATCGGTTAACTGATCAAATCGTATCTACCCAATATGAAAGACTGAGTCAAGCCTGGTAAATGTTTACATGTTTTAAAAAAAGCTAAAACTTAGGTGATTATAGTAACATTAGCCAGGTCAATTTGTTATATATTACCTCACTTGTTCTACTCCAAAAAAATGCATAAAAGCTAAATGGTAATCGGAAAAGTGAAACGAATCTTGTACTCATGTAGCACAATCTCTAATCGGATTTTTGTTGATGATGCACTGCAGTCAAGAAAAGGCTGAAAAACAGGATACCTGAGTGGTTAGCACTGCTGCTTCACAGCGCCCGGAACCAGGGCGACTCTCTGTGTGGAGTTTGCACATTCTCCCCATGCCTCCATGGGTTTCCTCCGGGTACTCCTGTTTCCTCCCACAATCCAAAGATGTGTGGGTCAGGTGAATTGGCCATGCTAAATTGCCCATAGTGTTAGGTGCATTAGTCAGGGGTAAATATGGGGAATGGATCTGGGTGGGTTAATGTGCGGAGGGTCAGTGTGGACTTGTTGGGCTGAAAGGCCTGTTTCGATACTGTAGGGAAACTAGTCTCTTTGTATCAGAGCATAAATGTGACTTCTTTAATTTGGAAAAAACCAAACCAAAACCGAAAGGTATTTAGCTGGAAGGCATTTAGTTAAAAGGCATTCAGCCACAAGGCATTTAGCTGTTTCCAAATCAGCAGAAAACTGTTTTATTCCTCAATTTGTTATTTGCAAATCTGGTTCTAGAGGATGTATCACCATCGTACACTGGTATCAGAACCAACTACTGTGTTCAGCTAGGATTCTTTTGAGGTCATTTCAGTTTGGAAAAATATATCCAAGTATCAATTGTCAGTTTTAAAGTTGCAGCTTAATTTTTGTAGCACTTTTAAGGGCGGCACAGTGGTTCAAGGGTTAGCACTGTTGAGTCACAGCACCAGGGTCTCAGGTTCGTTTCCGGCCTCGGGCGACTGTGTGGAGTTTGCACATTCTCCCAGTGTCTGCGTGGGTTTCCTCCGGATGCTCCGATTTCTTCCCACAGTCCAAAGATGTGCAGGTCAGGTGAATTGGCTGTGCTAAATTGCCCATATAGTGTTAGGTGCAGTAGTCAGAGGGAAATGGGTCTGAGTGGGTTACTCTTCGAAGGGTCAGTGTGGACTGGTTGGGCTGAAGGGCCTGTTTCCACACTGTAGGGAATCTAATCTAATCTATTCAGAAATTCACTCATTATTTTATTAAATAATTTTAAATACATATCACTAGCACTGATATATTTAACGTCAGTGATAACTGTGTTCTGAAATTAAGTCTGTTCCCCTTTCAACCTTCTGCACTTTCACTGGAAGCCCCTGGAGAACAAGTTGTTCAGCCAATGAAAGCTGGGTTTGCAAGAGTTAGGGTGATGAGAATAGCAAGACTCATTAGATATTCAAAAGATTGATATGACTTGTATGCAGTTTCCAAATTTTCTGTAATGCAAATATCAACAACTCAAGTAACCTACATGAAAATGCACTTGTAAGAATAAATGATCCATTTTGAGAGTTTGTTTACACATATGCAGAACAAAGGAGAATTATCAATTAGAAGCAGCAGGAGGAGGGCTGCTAAGGTTATAGTAGCTCCTCTTAGCAACTGTTCCTGAACTGAAGAAGAGAATGTTGCAATTGTGTTTCACTACACTAACACGTTTGCCGCATCCAACATTTACTGCACATTTTAAATAAAATGTGGGTTTGACTTAAAGATGTTGCATTTTGCAGGTAAGAGAAATCTCATCACTGATTTGCTCAGACTCAATGTAAAAAATAACCATTGAGTTACAAGACAGAATGCCATTAATTTGGAATGTCGTAGAAAATGAGAGAAGGCAGATCCTCTCACTTGCTTTAATTGAACAATGAAAGTTTGAGGAATTCACAACAGGCCTCAAGATACACAGGTTGGCAGGTGAGTCTGCCCCAAAAAGCCAACAAAATGCCAAGGAAAATTCAATGAACAGGATGTTCAAATGAGGTACTCATGTCTTCTCCCATTCTCCTTATCTCCCTCTTTCTTCTGCTCTTGTTCCTTCCCCTAGTGACAGAATTGTTGGAAGAGCTGCCAGGGCAAGAAAGAGAGAGCCTGTGAATGGAAGAGCTATGTCAGGATCAGTCCTGCAGAGCAAAGGAGACAACGTCAGAGTGAGCCTAGGGGAGCTATCATGCAGTTTGCTAGATGGAACAGGTGAGCTCCCATTAAGGTTGGGCCTGGTTTCTGTCGGGAGGGAGGGGAGCCAAGGACGAGGCCTGACCCAGCTCTTGGTTACTCACCTCCATCCTGGCTTGGCTTCCTTGTCTGCCCCAAGCTAGAGGTGGTCTCCGGGGAGCCACTCTGACTTCTTGTTCTTGTGGCTGAAGATTAGCAGCTCCAGAAACTGTCACTAACCACCACCACCACCCCTCCCCATCCCAGTAACAGCCACATGGTCCTCAAGTGGTGATATCACATGGGTGCTAGAGGAGTTGGAAAGTGATGTCATGGCGAAAATCAGCCAGTCTTTGGAGAAGATAATCTTCGCAAACCCCCAAAAAAAGTTTCGCAAAGACCAAACACTTTCCAGGACCTTTAAAAGAGGTTTTTGGAGACTGATTTCATTCCTGGCAATGACACTTGAGTTTTAGCATTGAGAAAAGAGTAGTCCTTAATTTTTCTTGGGGGCAAAAATAATCTGCTTACTCTGATTCTTGGACAACATGTTGTTCTTAAAGTACAAAGTAATTCACATTAATGTCAAATGGAATTTTAATGCTGCTAAACTGAACAGATAATTAAACAAAACACCACAGAGTATCTGTTCAATAACATACTGCATCCTGGGAAGATCCATGTCTATTTGGGAACTTTTAAAGAATACACAAAATATCTGGCCTTTTCAAGATACTGGGTAGCAAACCAGGATAGAGAATTGAATTCTAAATGTTGAAAATTCCATTTGACATTTTGTGTTCTTTATATTTCAGTTCAAGACTCTTATAGGGAGCCTGATAGCATGAGCTGTGGGGAGCAATGTGGCAGGACCACACAAAGTCTAAACAGGCCTACCTTGGCATTAGGAACAACTGCCTTGAAAATAGAGTCGCACATAGACAGGATAATGAAGACAGCGTATGATATGCTTGCCTTTATTGGTCAGTGCATTGAGTATATGAGTTGGGAGGTCATGTTGCAGCTGTACAGGACATTGGTTAGGCCACTTTTGGAATACTGCATGTAATTCTGGTCTTCCTGCTGTAGGAAGACTTACAAAGATGTTGCCAGGGTTGGAGGGTTTGAGCTATAGGGAGAGGCTGAATAGTTGGGGCTATTTTCCCTGGAGAGTTGGAGGCTAAGGGGTGACTTTGTAGAGGTTTATAAAATCATAATGGGCATAAATAGGGTAAATAGCCAAGGTCCTTTCCCTGGGTTGGGGGGGGGGAAGAGCGCAGGAGTGGGGGGGGAAGATGAGGAGTCCAAAGCTAAAGGGCAAAAGGAACTAAGGGGGCAACCTTTTCACACTGAGGGTGGTGCATGTATGGAACAAGCTGACAGAGGAAGTGATGGAGGCTAGTACAACAACAAAATGTAATAGGCATCTGGATGGATATATGAATAGGAAGGGTTCGGAGGAATATGGGCCAAATGCTGGCAAATAGGACTAGATTAATTTAGGGTTTCTGAATGGCATGGGCGAGTTGGACCGAAGGGTCTGTTGCCGTGCTATACAACTCTATGACTCGATAACTGGTCTTCGGTCTGACTCCCTCAAAATCTGCACTGATTCGCCCAACTAGTCCTCATGAAATTATACAGTGGATAGTATTTATGGCATTCCATCAGAATTAATCCTTTCAGAGCCATATGCTACACACATGGTGTCAGACCTCTAAACCAATAAAACTGATGATAGCCTACACACCTTATAGAATAAATATGGGGGATTTAGATAGGTATAGCTTTTAGACTGCAAGTAAATGCTGGGTCCCTCTCTACATCAGTGAATACCAAACCTAGGTCGTAACTGCATGAAGAAAGAAAATCAATTATTCATAGATTCAAAGGAAAACTAAATCTGGAAATTCGAACTACTATGGAATATTTCTAATAGTGTGGCTGCTCACATTTTAAACAACAGCAAACAAATCAACAAATGGCGATAAGAAAACTAATCAAGAATGATAAAGTTTGCCCTGATTTCAACAATAATTATAATGAAACACAGTTTTGGCAGAAAAATTAAGCCATAGAGAACTTTCATTTCCATACTGCTGTGGAGATTTTCCATCTTGTTATAAATAGGAAAGTCTGTATTTTAAAACAAAAGTGATCCTCACTTATGCAAATTTCATTTAATCTCCAGGGCTGTTCTTTCACTGGCCTCTTATTTGGGATCCTGTGTATTCTGCTTCTCCATTGGTACCCTGCTTCTAGCCAGAGATCTCTCAACCCCTCTCATCCCTTGGCCCATCCTCCAATGGCTTCTGGCTAATCATTTAATCCTCTGTTAGGTCCTGCATCCACCTCTTCTCCCCTTCTTATTGCTAAACTGAACTTTCTTCTCCATGTTCATCACTAATGATCATTATTATTCCGCAGTTCCATTTTATTCTGCTTTCCTATTTAGTATTGATAACCCTCTCACCAATCTCTGAAATTGTCACAAACCAAATGCTTCCATAGCTTGTGTCATGTGTCATTTTGTTAACTGCTGCCTCATACACAAACCTCCCCTCTCACTAATTCCTATTCAGTCATTCCTGGTCCATGCTCTTCTCCCTCTTTATCTTTCTACCTGACCAAGGCCCCAGCCCAGCAGATTACCCTCTTCAATTGTTCGTCTCATCTGATACCACTCCTGTCTGTTTTCTCCAATGCTGCATATTCACTTTACACGGTAGTAAGGCAGACGTGAAAGCTCCCTTATCTACCCTTACTGAGTGGCTGCATGACAAATGCCCATTTAATTTCTGAATTAGGTAATACTTTTTCCCTTGAAAATGTATTGTCTTCCACCAGAAATTTTAAAAAGCAGGAAGCATTTATGGTAGAATCATGTGAGATAATGGTCTAGTAAGGAATTATTTGGGATTTAGTGACTAAAAGACGTCACTTGTTTATTCTTGCTTTTGCTCAATTACTTATTAAGCATAATCCTCAAAGGTATGAGTAATATTCCCAGCATATTATTTATTATTAATGTTTCCCAAACTGACAATGGAGAATGCCAAGAAACATAAATATATCTTCAACAAGGAAGAATGGCTGAAATACTCTAGCTGCAGTGTATCAGTTGTATTTGCCCACATTGTAGAAACTCTTTTGGAATGCTTTTCTGAAGAATAGTAGGTTAATCATTTTCTGAGAAGATGGGACATAATGGTCCAAATACTGTGTTTTCATATATTCATTTTCATGTTTTTCTACAGAGGCTAACAATTGGGCATAATATTCCTTCACCAGTGATGTTATTGATAAAATGTAATTAGTTATTCAAAGTTTTATCATGTATGAGATTTCAAAACCATTAAAAAGCATCAACAATGATAGATTGTATGGGAGTACCTAGACAGAAACATAATGGGCTTGTCACCTAATCCAGCAGAATAATTTTTACTTGCTGATACCTTGAAAGCTTCTTCAAATCAATAGAGATAGCCCCAGTACACAAAAAATACTCGGAACACAACTAAAAATTGGCATAGGAAAAGTGGCCATAAAGGGATAAGCAGGCCAGAAATAAAATTCATGAGACTAACATATAGTTTTTCTAATCTTTGCTATCTAAATTCTACCTCCTACCTGTGTGTATTAGAATTTATCATTTTTGGAAGGGATCTGGTAACTGTTCTCAATTTTATTGTAAACCTAGGAATTGTCCATTGGTCAATTTGTGGTTTCTATACAGGTATGTTAAATTCAAATAATTTGTTCCTGATACAAAGATATTTTCAGGAACACAGGAAGTCAAAATAGAGTTTTTCCTACAGTGCTAGAAAAGTCTGAACGGTCTTTCACCTTCAGGTTGCTTTAATATTCACCCATCATCATGTGAATCCAATGAAAGCACGTCTAAGATTAGATTTATGTTTAGTGTTGCTGCTATGTTCATAGGTTTAGACTAACCCTGGCCTCAAAATAATTATGGATACAAGGAGTAGGATTTAGTCCCACCAGCTTTGAACTGCGAGTTCAGCTCTGAATCATTTGCAAAATTAAATTATTGTCTCAACACAGAATGGATGGTGAGTAGGTATTAATCTTAATGCTGAATCCTTACCTCTGGGGTGAGGTATTTAGTGATCATTTCTTGTCCTTTTTCCTCACGTTTTTCATCTGGCATAACTTCATACTCTGCCTGGAAAGAAATGATAGGAGATTATAAATCATTGAAAGCTATTGCAGACAGAAAGTCCAAAAACACTAAATGGCCCATTCTGAAGATTCACTTCCAACTGTAGACTTTCGATTATTGTGACCTTCAAAGTAGAATTTTAAAAATGTTATTACATACATGTGACATTTCATCTGGCACAGAACTTATACCAATCTTCATAACTGAGATGCAATTTGAGATGAAGCATGATGCAACGTGAATAGTGTTTGGTTCAGAAGATCATTAAGGATGATCTCAGCACTTTGGCTCCCGGTTATGAGAAAAGGTTGCACAACTGAACCTCTATTTATTGGAGAAATAGACAAAATTAAAACAATGCAATTTATTAATAAATGCAAAAACTGGTTCATTCAACAAGTTACTTAACTGAAACAGCATACAGCAAACAAAAATCAATCATGACTGGACTGAATATGCAATCAGGAGAAAAGAAAAATTACAACATTCACAGTAAAAGGCTTGGTTGCTAACTATGCTTCACTCTGCAATGATTGCTACATGCTTTATCCAAATACAACCAGTCGAAATATGCTGGTGATTGAAGTTTCACAATTTGAATACATATTTTATGAAAAGTGCATGCATCCATAAGTTCTACTGATATCAAAGTGACAGCACAGATAATTCATACGAAATCCATCATCACGTTTTGCAATGTGTTTTAAAGTAATTTGCCCATGTAACTGAAAGTTGATCCAACTGTCTTAATATATTAACACATTTTACATAAAATCTTATTATTACAAAAGACAATTGACAGCACATGCCATACCCACTGTACTGTGCCAAGTGTAATACTGCCAAAAGGTAGTAGTATACTCTTAGCATCTGGTGCTTATTTTCAGTAATAACTTTTACAGTCCTTTTTAAAATGTGCTTTACTCAATTGGAAATTTGCTCTGGCTTTGTAGATAACTACCAACAAAAATGTACAAATCAAGAACATCTCATTCAAAATTATGAATGTTTAAAGTTTGGAGTTAAATGTCAGCAAGCAGTCAACAGGGGACGGTTCAGCGTTCTGAGTTTCCCTTCCATTGAACCACAGCTCAATTTCCACCCATAGTGAAATTAAATTCCAATCCCATTATAGTGGACAAATTCCTGTGCACGGAGAGGTATAATTTGACTTGGGGCATCATCAACAATTTTACTTCAAACTTAATTTTGCTCCCAGAGGGATAACTTATAACTTTGGAAGGAGATAAATAAATGTTGTTGTTGGTTTGGCCACCTAATTGTCAATTGGACACGGCATGTAACCAGTGGCTGACCCATCCACATCAATTTAAAACTTTAAGTCAAACTGATTCTCCCTCCCACCCCCCCTCCCCCCCCCCCCTACAATGGCACATCTTTCTTTTTGATGGTTTGACTGAAGGTTGACAATGATGGGGAGGAAAATCACGCACATTATATTGGTGACTGGTCCAAAATAACATTGTCTAAATCAACACCAAAAGCTCACCATTTATTTCTATTTGCATTTGGAGTTTAAATGGCATTTACTTTGAGCACCATTTTGAACTAGACTCCATTTTCAGTTTAAAGCTCAGAAAAGCAATCACAACATCGGAGGTACTCATGAAAAAAAAATCAAAGACCTCATCTGACGCATACCAGTCACTTAATTGGGGGGGGGGGGGGGGGGGAACCAAAAAAAAACAGAAATAAAAGAGGGACTGATCAACTGTTTATTTGCTTATTAACTTTTCAGACAGCCTGCAGGGCCAATCAGATTCTAAAAAAGGAGAAAATAATGGCTTAGGTCAAATAGAGTCCAGAGGTTGGAAAACATTTCCCGAGAAGCAAACTTGATTGTTCCCAGCTTTGTTGCAGCCAATGAAGCTAGAGATTATATGATAAAAGAGTTTTGCTACTGGTTGCTTATCCATTTTGCCAGCATGCTGAGCTGCTCAAATTTCAAATTACTGACTCATCATCCCTCAGAAGAAATCTTATGAGACAAATCATCACAGGGCTCATCTTTACTGAGAAAATGCTCAGACATACCGTTAAAACTATCCACTACATACTTTAAAAAACTGAAGATCCTTCGGATAGAGCAACTGAAAAAGGGAACATTTTATCACATTAAATCTTTATTTATGTGAAGTTAATGGCATTGACAAGATGGGAACAAGATAAGCAGGAAAGGAAACATTGGAATGTTTCCAAGGATCTGCACCAGAGTCCTTGGGAAGAATAGAATTTACTAGTTGAGACAAGAATGAAAGAGAAGGGAAGACAGTCATTTATTAGAATCCTTCAAGTTTATTTCATATGAGAAATTTTTGAATGATTACAAATCATTGAAAGAGCAGTTTCACTTAAAGAATAACAAGTAAATAATAGTGTTGTCAATAACTATTTACTTCGCATATGATCCACAAGTACTCAATGAGTCATCATTACCAAATTACACTATTCCTTTTATTAGCTCTAACACTTTGTCACTTTTCTTTCTGTTTTACACAGCCATCAATTTTCACCTTCCATGTGGTCTTTTCAAAGTTGGAAACTATTCCATAACTTTTCAGGGTACCACTCTACAGCAACGTAAGAGATGGAGATATACAGCATGGAAACAGACCTTTCAGTCCAACTCATCTATGCTGACCAGCTATCCTGAACAATGCAGAGTTGCTGAGCAGAGGCTGATAGCCAGGTTCAGTACCCATGAGATCTTGGGTTCATGTCACACTACCAGTGAACACACACACACACACACACACACACACACATACTCTCGCTCTCTCATACACACACGCTCTCTCACAGGCATATACTCCTTCACACTTGTGCACACATTCTATCAAGAGCACGCACACACATACAATCACACATAAGTCTATGAGTGAATTTGCATTTGCAGAATATTTGCAGACACGTTCTATTTTGTTCAAAAAGCACGCAATCTGTAGGCACTCAGTCCATGTGACATTTTATAAATTCCTACTTTGGAAATAGAACCAGTTTGACTCAAGGTTGGGATACAGACAGACTCTAACCTCACACCTTTAATGAATCGTATGAGCGGAGATGTCACCATTTTTTATAGAACTTTAAATTATCTCAGGAATGTGACTTCAAAGATGTTCTGGGATTTACATATTAATGAATCAAAACCTGCAACCCATTCTAAGTGATTAAAGACTTACCAGCAATCTAGGTTTGTTCAATACATCACATCAGTTGTATGACACTTTGATCTTTTACTATAAATTCTGTGTCCTATGATACTGCCCCAATAAGTAGCTGACCGAGGAGCAGTACTCCAAAAGCTTGTACGTCCAGATAAACCTGCTGGACTGTAACCTGGTGTTGTGTGATTTTTAACTTTATCCTAAATAAATCTAGTCTCATTTGTCAGCATTTGGCACATATCCGTCTAAACCCTTCCTGTTCACATGCCCATCCGGATGCCTTTTAAATGTTGTAATTGTACCAGCCTCTGCCACTCCCCTGGCAGCTCATTCCATACACATACCACCCACTGTGTGAAAAAGTTGTCCCTTAGGACCCTTTTAAATCCTTCCCCTCTCAACTTAAACTTATGGTCTCTAGTTTTTGACTTCCCACCCCAAGAAAAAGACCTTGTCTATTTATCCTATCCATGCCCCTCACGACTTTCTAAACCTCCATTAAGTCACCCCACCCACCCACCCACGCCCCTGCCTCTGACGCTCCAAGGAAAATAGCCCCAGCCTATTCAACCTTTCCCTGTAGCTTAAACCTTCCAACCAAAACATAGTCAACAAAAGTTTGTTAACCGTGATTTGTAGTCCATTTCTCTGCAGTTCAATCAATCATTGTAATGAACGTGTCAAGAGATGTTTCAAGATGATGTAATAAGGGGGTACACAAAACTAAAAAATAATCTTTCTTCACCTTATAGGACAAAAGATCATGCTTACTTCCAGGCTAATGCATATTACAGAAAGGCAGATAGGAAACAAAGTCTTGCATTTACATAGTGCCTCTCAAAACCTCAATGTCCGAAAGCATTTTATAATCAACAAAGATTTCCACTGTTTTCATGTGGGAAATGCAATACCCAATTTGTGCACAGGAAGTTCCCATAAACAAGACAGTGGTAATGACCAGGAAATTTGTTTCTCTGATGTTTGTTTGAGGGATGAATATTAGGCTCGACACCATAGATAACTTAGCTTCTTCACACTGCTGCCAAGGGATGCTCTATATGCACTTGAGTGGACTTCTAATGCTTTGGTTTAATGTTTTGATGTAACAATGGCAGCATCCTCGTCTTTCCTCTTTATCTGCTTTTTCTTCTTTTTTCCTTTTCTAACCCCTTCCTATTCTCAGTTTTTTTTTTAGTTTTAGCTTATGCTTAGCTTTTAAAGAGAGTTCTTTCATTAGAAAGGCAGCTTCAATGGGGTCCAGAGTGGCAGTATCTTCAGAGGGCAGCATGGTCAAAGAGTTGGCCAGCCAGTGAAGCCCAGAACGGGACTCTGACAGCAGCGAAGGAAAAATTATCTACCCTTATTTTTGTTTATAAGTTAATGAGAATGTTGCCGATCTTACTCTGGAAATAAAAGCAGACTGACTCCAGGTTAAGACACAGACAGACTCTAAACAACACCTTACGCCTAAAATCCATTGTCTGATCTGATAACTTTATACTGATAAACCCAATTCTGTGATTTGCATATTAATCAATCAAAACCTGCACCACCATTCTAACTGATTAAAGACTTAACATCCACCTTAGGTGTATTCAAGTCATTTGCATCAGTTGTATGACCCTTTGATCTTTTACTTATAAATTCTGTGTCTAAGGTCTCCCTCTCTCACTAACACCTGAAGGAGTGAGGCTCTGAAAGCTTGTGTTTTAAGGTAAATCTGTTGGACTTTAACCTGAAGTAAACCATAACTGACACAGCAGATCAAAAACATTTAACATCACCTTATCTCTCTTTATTTGAATTCAGTTCTCTACATTATGCAGCAGCATTAATTGAACATTAGACTTAAAAGCATTCCATCCTTTTCACTTTCTACTTTAGTTCTCCCTGTACCCCGTATATCCAGGTTAGGCAATGTCCCGCTATTGTTACATCACTTAATCTAAAATCATTTTTCAACAGATCAGTTTCTAACCCATTTCTTTATTTGGTAACCCTTAGCCCAGAGTCCTTCATGAGATGCCAGTGCAACAAAGGAACAGGAATTGGCCATTTAACCCCGCAAGCTTATTCTCCCATTCAATTACATCATGCTGATCTGTATCAGTTGTATGACTTACTTCAAGTCAAGGCACATTGGTGTATCACACCATCATGGAAACAGCCTCAAGCAATTAGGATAAGATTGCAAAATGGAAATATGCATTCCAGGTTAACTCAGAACTAGTTCTCTGGCTTCCTCAACAGAAGACGTATCCAAGCTTTGGCATTATTTTACCAAGTCAGATCTTGTTATTAATGTATAAATGTTAATTTTGGGAGGGGGGGGGGTGTGGGTGGCAAGGGGCACATTCATTTCAATTCATGCTTCAGCAACAAATCAGGAAATGAATTCCAAAGAAACAAGCAAATAGACTAAACGTAATTCACTAGAAAACATGCTTCTATTCATTATGCAACAGGAAATGTCTGCTTGGGAGAGATTGACCTTTAAATACAAACAAATTCTTTTTGCGAGATAGATCAATATCAATTAACTGCATTTTTTCCAGTTATAAACTAAGAATGCAGGGTACAAAACCACCACCTGCTATTTTCGATCAGGTATTTTTAAAGATAATAAAATTTTCCAGCTAACTCACTTTACCAGATTTTTTTGAAACAATGGACAAACGGATTGAGCTCCAGAGTTGAGGTGAGAGTAATTACTTGATATCAAAACAGTATTCAAGAAAGTATGGCATCAACAGCTCAAACAAAACTGGTGTGGATGTGAGTCAGGCGAAATCTCTGAGTTAGAGCCATAGTCTCGCACAAAGAAGGATGGCTGTGGTTGTTGGAGGTCAGTCATGTCAGTTCCAAGACATTCCTTCAGGAGTTCCTTAGTCCAGTTTCCTAAACGCAATCATTGTCCCGCTTCATCAATGACCCTCCTTCCATCAGAAGACCAGAAGTGGATGTTTGCTGATGATTGCACAATGTTCAGCACCATTCACACTCCTCAAATACTGATGCAAACACATTCAGATGCAGAAAGGTCTGGACAACATTCAAGCTTGGGCTGGTAAGTAACATTTGCAAGACAGAAAACAAGCAATGAGCATCTGCAACAAGATAGAGTCTAACGGTCACACGTTGACGTTCAATACATCACTTAATCCCCTACTATTAATATCATGGGGTTACCATTTACCAAAATCTCAACTGTCCCAACCATATAAACATTTTGGCTATGGGAGCAGTCTAGAAATTTGGCAGTAACTCACTTCTTCTCTCCCCAGTGCCTGTCCACATTCCACAAAGCACAAATCAGGAGTTATGATAAAACACTCCTTATTTGCCTGGATGAGTGCAGCTCCAACAACACTCAGGAAGGTTAGCACCATCCAGGTCAAAGCAACGCACTTGACTGGCATTCCCTCCAACACTTTTTACATTCTCTCCCTTCAGGTTCCTGGAACTTTCTTCCAAATGGCAGTCGGTCTACCTACAGCCAATGGGCTGCAGTTGCTCAAAAGGCAACTCACCATCACTGCCTCAAGACCAACTAGAGATGGACAAAAAAAATGCTGGCCCAGCCAGCAAAGGCCACATCTCATTTCTGACTAAGAAAACGTAATTTTATTGGTGCATTGTATTAGCGTATACAAATTTCATCTTGCAGAGTAATGCAAGAAGTAAAAAGGGCTGTGTGTGTGAAGCTTAAATCCCAGTAAGAAAAATGTTTCATGAGAATGTAAGATGGATTGTTTTCCTAATTTCACATAAAATTAGCTATTCATGATCAAACCTTTAAACCAGTCTATGACAGCATATATGTCCACACATGATTCCTGGCACAATTTTTCATCTAATCAATCAAGTTCTCCTTCTATTCCATTGTCCAACATGTGCTTATCGAATTCCCCTTTAATTGCAACAATGTTATTCACCTCAACCACTTCTTATGACAGCAAGTTCCACATTGTAATCACTGCCTCAGCAACGACATTTCACTGGAGTTCCCGACTGGATTTATTGGTGACTATGTCAGATATGTTTAGTTTCCCATGTACCCTGACTAAAAAGGAAAATCTTCCAAGTCTACCCTACCTCCACGTCATAATTTTAAGCACCTTTACTGGGTCACACCCTCAATAAATGGCTAACTTATGGAGAAAACAGTTCCAATCTGTTGTCTTTCCATTGTTGTGTAGCCTCTCAATTCTAATATCATCCTCAGTAATCGCTACGGTTTGCTTTTAATTGCAATTAAAATTCTATTGAGGACCAGGTTTGATCTCTGCTGTTGCGCAAACAAGCAGGCTTTTGCATGTGGCAGAACAGACTCTGAGTAGGCTGATCTAAGAATGGACTTTGAATGAAGAGCTACTGAAGCAGTTCAACCCCTCTAAGGTTGCCTTACGTAAAAGTCAGTTATTTGGACAAGTACTCCAACTTATGGAGTATAATAGGTAGACATTCCTCTAATATCTTGTGATTCACCTCTGTAAACTGAAGGAAGGTGGCAGGACTGTAATTTCAGTCCAGTGGTTGCATCAAAGTTTAGTTCCAAGGCTGCACCACATCCGCATTGGGTGGTGGCAAAAGCCAACCATGGTTGCAGCAATTTCTTCTCTGATTAGGTAGAGAGAATGTATAAGCAGAAGGAGTGGTGGGAGAAGCTGGAGGGAAAGCACACACAAAAGAAAACAGGAGAAAAAGAGGAGAGAAAACATCTTGGCTTGGCTTTTGTGGTCAGTGATAAAGTCATGATCTCAAAGAAAGCTTCCCAGAAAGATCTACAGCATGACCTTTTACTTTCCAGCTGTCAATTTGAGTCCAGTGGCAAACCAAGGGGGTGACTAGGAACCCAGCAGTGATGTCATCAAGCAGGGTAAACAGTCAGTCAATCAGATTGAAGTATTTTCACAGCCAACACCAGGAAATACAAACAACTGAACGATTCACTTGATTACAACTTCTTAAATTATTGGGAAATGCACAGGGGTTAAGTTAGAAAGTGAAACATCACAAATAAGTCTCTAGCATATTTTTAAAAATTGTGCATTTTCTTAACATAGCAAAGAAATTCGACATTTTATCAACTTCAAAGTTAATCTTTTCTCAGGGACAAAGTCAAAAATCACAATACCAGGTTTAGTCCAATACGTTTATTTCAAATCACAAGGTTTCACAGTAATGCCCTCTGTCCCTTCACCAGACGAAGGAGCAGTGCTCCAAAAGCTTGTGATTTCAAATAAACGTGTTGGACTATAACTTGGTGTGGTGTGATTTTTGATTCAGCAATAATTCAGAATAGAGTATACCATTAAAAACTCAAGAGTATTGAGAGAAACAGAATGATATATATACACATACATACACACAAGTGCCAGTGTATACAGGTGTGTAAGGATACAGAGGTAGACAAAAACAAAAGCCAGAAACAGGCTGAGAAAGCTACAAAAATTAAGAGTGAGACACACCACAAATCAGAGCCAGAAAGATACAGAGACAGGCAGAAACACAGATTAAGACTGTGTGTGAAAGAAGACAGACATACTTTGGTGAAGAGAAGGACAAAAATAATGGTGAAAAGAGAGAAATGGGAAATTTGTGTTGGAAAATAGTTACTGTACTTCAGTTTTCAATTAGAGGGCTGTTATATCCTCATGCATTTGTCTAATGCATGACTTGTATGTCTAATGCTAAACTGCACTGATGGCATATTCCCAAGAGGCTTAAACAAATAATTTGATCAAAATTAAGGCTCCATATGTGAGTCATTAGAACTTGGCACATCATCAGACTGTGAGCTAGTTCATTCAAGGAACATTAACCCTTACATGCACCTTCGTTTTGTGCAAAATGAATTGCATCACATTAAGTTGCCAAAATAAACTTCATTAACAATGTTATCTCAGTAACAATTCTTCACCTGGTTAACTTTATAACTACCAAGAAATAACGGAAACATCAGAAATAACAATTGTAAGAGGGAAAATATGCAAGACTAAATTAAGCTGACAGGTCTAGACAGATGAAAATATGAATAAAGCATATTATTTTCTTTGGATTTGAGGTAGAAACTAATAAATTTATAGAAATGAAAAGGGGAAGTCTTACCAGATCATAGGGCTTATTAGAGAGAGACGACTAGTGATGGCTGATTAACGTTAGGGACATCACACCTCAGGTGAGGGAAAAGGTTGTGAAGGAGAATCTTTTGTGGTAACTTCAGCCAGTGTGAGAATTGAACCCATGCCGTTTGCATCACTCTGCGTTATAAACCAGCCAACTCAGCTAAATGACTACCCCCCTTCTCCCCCGCCCAAGTATCTAAAAAATTGAAATAATAATTTCAAGTAGATGCAATCTCATCTTTATTTTAGTCATCATAATACAGAGCAGGACATTTTGAAATCAGCTCACCATATTTTATAAGAACAGACAGAATCTTTTAGACTTCTGACCAGATTACATACGCTTATTTGCATTGCTTGTAGAATACAATACAAGGAAGTAAGTGTCCCCATTCAAAATTTTCAGTATCTCCCAGAAAGCTTCATAATTAATGTTTCTGAGTAAGGAAATGTTTTCTAAATTAGGACATAAAATGGAAATTACTACAGTCCATCACCGAGAAGTACCACAGAAGATTACGATATAGAAACATCATTTTTCTTTTTTTTTGGCAGGATGCAAGGCCAGCATTTGTTGCCCATCTCTAGGTACCCTTGAGCTATGTGGCTTAAAAGGCCATTTCAGTGGGCAGATAAGAGTCAACCAAATTGCTGTGGATCTCATGTCGCATGTAGGACAGACTGTGTAAGGGTGGCAAATATCCTTCCCAGAAGAACATAAGTGAATCAGGTCAGGTCTTGACAACAATTGACAGTGGTTACAAAGTCCTCATTTATTCCTTTTTAAAGTCCTTTTAATTCTGAATTTAATACATTTCACCATCTGCTGAGGTGGGTTTTGAATCTATGTCCCCAGAGCATTAGCCTGGCGCTTTGGGGGTAATACCATTCTGCCACCGCCTCCATACTGAATTACTGAACGATGAATGCATTTTTAGTACAATAGTGCACCTTTAATTTGGAGGAACGGCATACAATTACAATCCTATCATGAAGAAGTGATTTTGTGTTATCCACAACTCCAAAAGGATCTCACAAGTATCATAGGTGCAGAAAGGGAGGTCATTAAGGAGGATTTGTCCACAGTGTCTGTATGGGTGGAAGTCAGAAACAGGAAAGGAGCAGTCACTTTATTGCGTGTTATCTACGAACCAGGCCAGGTGTCAGATCTCTTGGTGGAAGAGCATTTTGGCCACAACCCCCTGACCTTTACTATAGTCATACAGATGTACAGCATGGAAACAGACCCTTCAGTCCATGCTGACCAGATATCCCAACCCAATCTAGTCCCACTTGCCAGCATCTGGCCCATATCTCCACCACTTCCTCTGGCAGCTTATTCCATAACATACCACCCTCTGTGTGAAAAAGTTGCCCCTTAGGTCTCTTTTATATCTTTCCCTCTCACCCTAAACCTATGCCCTCTGGTTCTGGACTCCCTAATCCCAGGGAAAAGACATTGTCTATTTACTGTATCCATGCCCCTCATGATTTTGTAAACCTCTACAAGGCCACCACTCAGCCTCCGACACTCCAGGGAAAACAGCAGACAGTATGGAAAAGTACTTAATTGGGGAAGGGGGAATTACAATGCTATTAGGCAGGAACTGGGACTCCTAAATTGGGTACAGGTGTTCTCAGGGAAATGCACAACAGAAATGTGGAGGTTGTTAAGAGAGCATTTGCTGACAGTGCTGGATAGGTTTGTCCCACTGAGGCAAGGAAAGGATGGTAGGGTGAAGGCACCTTGGGTGACAAGGGATGTGGAACATCTAGTCAAGAGGAAGAAAGAAGCTTACTGAAGGTTGAGGAGGCAATGATCAGACAGGCGTCTAGAGGGTTACAAGATAGCCAGGAAGGAACTGAAGAATGGACTTAGAGCTAGAAGAGGGCATGAGAAAACTTTAGCGGGTAGGATTAAGGAAAAACCTAAGGTGTTCTACACTTGTGAGGAATAAGAGGATGGCCACAGTGAGGGTAGGGCTGATCAGGGATAGTGGAGGGAACTTGTGCCTGGAGTCAGGGAAGGTCCTAAATGAATACTTTCCTTCAGTATTCACTAGTCAGAGGGACCTTGATGTTTGTGAGTACAACGTTAGAGATGCTGATAACATCAAACTGTTTGAATGTAAGGAGGATGTGCTGAAAACTTTAAAAACATAAGGATAAATAAGTCCCCTGGGCCAGACAGGATATACCCAAGTTCTCTACAGGAAGCAAGGGAAGAGATTGCTGCGCCTTTGGCGATGATCTTTGCATTTTCACTGTCCACTGGAGGAGTGCCAGATGATTGGAGGGTGGCAAACATTATTCTCTTGTTCAAGAAAGGGAATAGGGATAATCCTGGGAATTACAAACCAGTCAGTCTTATGTCTGTGGTGGGTAAATTATTGGAGAGGATTCTGAGACACAGGATTTATGATTATTTGGAAAACCATAGTTTGATTAGTGATAGCATGGCTTTGAGAGGGGCAGGTCATGCCTCACAAACCTTACTGAATTCTTTGAGGGTGTGACAAAACACACTGATGACGGTAGAGCAGTGAATGTAGTGTACATGGATTTACGCAAGGCCTTTGATAAGATCCCCCATGGTAGGCTCATTTAGAAAGTGAGGAGATATGGGTTACAGTTGGTGGAGTGGTGGATAGCGTGGGGGACTTTTGTAGATTGCAATGGGACATTGGCAGGCTGCGGATCTGGGCTGATATGTGGTAGATAGATTTCAACCTGGAAAAGTATCAAGTGATTCATTTTGGAAGGTTGAGTTTGAATGCAGAATACAGGGTAAAAGACAGGATTCTCAGCAGTGTGGAGTAACAGAGGGATCTTGGTGTCCCTGTACATAGATCCCTCAACATTATTCTCTTGTTCAAGAAAGGGAATAGAGATAATCCTGGGAAATACAAACCAAGTGGATAGGGTTGTTACGGCATATGGTGCGTTGGCTTTCATTAGCAGGGGAATTGGATTTAAGAGCCGGGAGGTTATGCCAGAACTCTACAGAACCCTGGTTAGACCACACTTGGAATATTATGTTCATTTCTGGTCGCTTGGAAGGATGTGAAAGCTTTAGAGAGGGTGCAGAGGAGATTTACCAAGATGCCACCTGGACCGGAGGGCATGTCTTATGAAGAAAGATTGAGGGAGCTAGGGCTTTTCTCATTAGAGTGAAGAAGGAAGAAGGACTTGATAGAAGTTACAAGATGATGAGAGGCATAGATAGAGTGAATAGTCAGAGACTTTTTCCCAGGGCAGAAATGGCTATCACAAGGGGGCATTATTTTAAGGTGATTGGAGGAAGGGTTTAGGGACAATGTCAGAGGTAGGTCCTTTACACACAGAGTGATGGGTATGTGGAATTCACTGCCGGCAGTGGTAGTACAGTCAGTTGCATTAGGGACACTTCAGTGACTCTTGGATAGGCACATGGTTAACAGTAAAATGAAGGGTACGTAGGTTAGTTTGCTCTTAGACCTGGATAAAAGGTTGGCACAACACTTAGGGCCAAAAGGCCTGTACTGCGCTGTACTGTTCTATGCTCACTAGCCCATTTCTCTCCTTTGGCCAAGATGACAAAGGGAATCTACTGCTCATTCTTTTCCAGTTAAGACTCTTTGACAAACCACAATGGCCTCAATGACTCTTCTTTCAACTGGGAACAGGATAAAGTGGGAAAAACACAGACGAACTTTCTGCCTCATACCACAGGCCACTGCTATAGATAAATGCTACACTTACCCAACCCAGATGGTGACATCAATCTCATGTTGACAATTCTAGAAAGGAGGAATAAAGGGGACAGGGCACCACAGGATGTTTAGCCGGACATCAATAATCGGCAAACTGCTGGAATCTATATTGGAAGTCTTATTAATACATGTAGAAAACTGTAGTGTTGTATGATCAAACAAAGTCATTATGGTTTTATGAAAAGGAAATAGTGTTTTACAAATTCGTTTGCATTTTTTTCAGAACATAACTAGGAGGGAACCTTGGTTATACTTGAATTTCTGAAAGATATTCAACAAAAAAGTGCCACACAGATGTGGCAGATAAGGGGTCCTCAAGTTGGGAGTGAATATTAGCATGGATGGAAGCTGATTAACAAACAGGAAGCAAATAATACACAAATGTGTCGTTTTTAAGTTGTCAGGCTGCGCAATAGCTGGGGCCTCAGTCATTTGCAAACTATATTAAAGACTCAGATGATGCTCTGTAATACAAAGCCAAGTAGGAATACAGAGTAAGGAGGACACAAAGATGCTCCAAGGATGGATAGTCAAGTTAAATGACTGGGAAATTAAGAGACAAATGTTATCTAATGTGGTAAATTGTGAAGTTATTTATTCATTTTCGTCATAAGAATAGAAAAGCTGAATGTTTGTTTCAAAAAAGACGTGGAACTTATAAATGTTGATATTCATAGGGACGTGGACATGCTCATACATGGAATGCAAAATAATCAATTCATCGAGCAATTAGGAAGGCAAAGGGCCTGTTGGCTTTTAAAAGGAGATTGCAGTGCAAGAGTTAAGAAGTCTTACACCAAAATAGGTGGCATAGTGCATGTTGAAGAAGATTATTCAGAATACAACAGGACCTTGATCAGATGGGCCAATAAGCTGACGAGTGACAGATGGAGTTCAATATAGCTAAATGTGAGGTGTTGCATTTTGATAAGGCAAGCCAGAGCAAGACTTAGACACTTAATGGTAGGGCCCTGAGCTTTGTTGCTGAACGAAGACACCTAGGGGTGCACGTGTATAGTTCCTTGAAAGTAGAGCTGCTGATAGACAGGGTGGCGAAGGTGGCGCTTGGCACTCTTACTTTTATTGGTCAGAGCATGGAGTATTGGAGTTAGGTGGTCATGTTGCAGCTGTACAGGACACTGGTCAGGCTACTTTTAGAATACTGCATTCAATTCTGGTCTCCCTGCTAGAGGATAGATGGTGTTAAACATGGAAGTGTTCAGAAAATATTTACAAGGATGTTGCTGGGGTTGGAGAGTTTGAACTAGAGGGAGAGGCTGAATAGACAGAGGCTTTTTTCCCGGAGGCTGAGGGGTGACCTTATAGTGGTTCATAAAATCATGAGGGGGCATGGATAGAGTGAACAGTCAAGGTCTTTTTCCCAGGTAGGGGAGTCCAAAACTACAAGGCTTAGGTTAAGGTGAAGGGAAAAAGATTTAAAAGGGACCCATGGGGCAACTTTTTCACACAGATGGTGATGCGTGTATGGAATGAGCTACTAGACATAGTGGTGGAGGCGGTTAAAATTACAACACTGATGAGGCATCTGGATGGATACGTGAATAGGAAGGATTTAGAGGGATATGGGCCAAATACTGGCAAATGGGACTCAATTTATTTAGGATATCTGGTTGTCATGGATGGGTTGGACTGAAGAGTCTGTTTCCATGCTGTACATCTCGATGACTGCTACTAAGAACAAAATGACTGAATGTAAATTCATCAGCTATCTGACAGAGCATTGAGTGGATACATGGAATGTAAAGCTTATTAGAGTCAGAGAAACTTCAAATGGAAAGTCTGACAAGGAAGAAATAGAGATGATGACTATCCAATCCACTCTTAGGCAGAAGCCATTTTCTGTAGATATGCTGGTGTTTTCTCCTTCTAAGGATTTACAGAACATGGGGTTAAAAGTGAGCTTCAACCCTAGCCTGAGTGTTAATAGCCTGAAGTTCTTGTGTGTGGATTAGTATGCTGAGAAAGATACAGTTTTGAGAACAGCCATTAAACACATCTGCACTGCAGGTAAGAAAAGGGACCATTTATTTCTCACTCCAAGTGCTGCCAGCCAGTCACTGTGGAAAGGAATTTCAGTCAACCCTCAAAGAATCTTGAAATTGATTGAAATTAACAGTGTTAATACTATTGGTAACATCCAGTGTAGTGGCCATAATGTTCGACTATCTACACTTCATGAGTGACTCTGACAAATCCATAATTATTCTTTCAATTTCTACCATTTTTAGACTCACTTCTCATTGTAATCTGTGAAGTCATATTTGTCTTACTTCTTCTCACATTCAGAACTAATAAACTCGCTTTTGTTAACTCAAGATAGTCTGGTTAACTTGGGCTCCTTTTAAGGCATAAAATTTGTTTGGTCTGGGAGAAAGGTATCCAAAAGGGAAGGAAAGCTTTTGAAAAATTAACCTCGTTGTGACTAATCGAGAGTGTGGATAAATAATCAATTCATCTTTTGTCACCTGGGAGTTTAATGATTTTGGATCTGCCATCTGGAACTGTAACAAATTGGGGAACCTTATCTGGGGACTTGTCATAACAATGTTTAAGAAAGGACATGCCTGCATTAAAGTCAAGGTTCACTTGAACTCCGGGATGAGAAGATTGATCTCTGATAAGGGATTGATTAAATTTGAGTCTATGTTACTCTTTGTTGTTTAGAGGAATGAGAGACAATCTCTTTGAAACATACAAGATTCTGAAGGAAGCAAACACTGGAGGTTCTTCCTTTGGTTGGGAAGTAGATAGGTGCATAGTCTCACAATAAGGGGAAAATTATTTAGGACTAAGTTGAGAAGACGTCCTTTAACTTGGGGAATCTACAGAATTCTTCACATCACAACACTGATTCCCTGAGGTCAAAATCCATTCAATGAATATGGAGAGGAGGGTGGGAAAGTGAAGTTGGAAGTGAAGAACAGGCATTGGCACATTGAATGGTGGGTAGATATGTAGGCTGTCGTGTCTATTCCTTTCTTATTTCACCATGCCTAGCTGGCCTCTCGCATTCCACTGCCTTTAACCTTGAGCTTTCATAAAGGACTTTAATGTTTCTTTATGTTAAAGGTGCTAGACACACTTAAGTTCACGAACTGGATTTCATGAACTCAAATCTAGGTGGTGCTTCGTTGCCCATCCAAGGCTTTTAAAGTTTTGGCTGTTCTTCTCTCCTACCTTTAAACTTAGTTTGTCAGCCCAAAAATTCAGGCCGAGTTATTTGTGTAGATCAGAAGATTCTGGGGCAAATTTCTGGGGCACTTCACTCAGTTACAATTCCACTCTAATACCCAGGTTGTGGAGGGGATCCATCATGCCTTCTACCATGTCACCTTTTAGCTAGGTTAGCATGCTGTACCATTACAGGGCTTGATGTGGGATAATCAAAGGGCAGCTGCCTAACTTGAATATAAATAACAAAGAACAAAATGATCAACCTCCAAAGTGGTATAATATTTTGTTACTATGCATTTCTTACCCATTAGAAATACTCAAGTAAATAAATGAGATTTCTTTCAAAAATAGCTCACTTTGGTTCAACTCACTTTTAAGACTAACGTTGCAGTCTACATGTAGCCAGGGTGATTTCTGGAGTATAAAGTCACTGCACAGACACACTGCGGCTGTGCTTGGGGTGCTTGTTGTTCCCTCTGCAAACCTGCTGCATTCACTCCCACTGTCAATCCCTTCCCTAGGGACAGAGAGGGTGAGATTAAATAAAGTTGGGGAATCACTGTGGATTTCAGGACATTCCACCACGTTATTCTACAGAGGGAGGAGACAAATTGGGAATTAGGACAACAGCAAAGGTTGCAAAGGAGGTAAAGCTCACCGACAGTGCTGTTGGTCCAGCACAGAACGAGCAATCCTTTGAAGGCTCTTTAGGGGCTGCCCCAGAGTCTGTGAAAAGAATAGTTATTGCAGGACAGAAACAAAGATGGCGTTATTGCTGTTGATCAATTTTTAGTTTTCATTCATGAGATGTGGGTGTCCCTGGCTGACCAGCATTTAATTACTCACTCTGAGTTGCCTTCTTGAACCGCAGTGGTCCATCTAAGATAGACCCACAATGTCATGGGGAGGAAGTTCCAGGATTTTGATCTGTTGTTAACTTGTATTTTCAGTTACTTCTCTCAAATACTTGATTTGGAGATGCCGGTGTTGGACTGGGGTGTACAAAGTTAAAAATATCACAATACCAGGTTATAGTCCAACAGGTTTAGTTGGAAGCACTAGCTTTCGGAGCGCTGCTCCTTTATCAGATGGTTGTGGAATACACAATTGTAAGGCACAGAATTTATAGCAAAAGTTTACAGTGTGATGTAACTGAAATTATACCTTGAAAAATACCTTGATTGTTGAGTCTCTCATCTGTTAGAATGACCATTTTAGTTTCTCTTCTTTCATACGTAAATCACGAAACTCTTTTTGAAAGTTACATTCTCAGTGTTTACTTTGACATCTTCCTTGTTGTGTCATTCACAACTTAAAGTCATAGAGATGTACAGCACAGAAACAGACCCTTTGGTCCAACTCATCCATGCCAACCAAATATCCTAAACTAATCTAGTCCCATTTCCCAGCACTTGGTCCATATCCCTCTAAACCCTTCCTATTCATGTTCATTTAAAATGTTGTAATTGTACCAGCCTCCACCACTTCCTCTGGCAGCTCATTCTATACACGCACCACCCTCTGTGTGAAAGCGTTGCCCCTTAGGTCCCTTTAATATCTTTCCCCTCATAACCTAAACCTATGCCCTCTAGTTCTGGACTGAAGCTGTACATGTCTGAAAGCAGCAAAGCCTGAGACAACTTTCAGGTCTGGTCTGACAAGTGACATGTAATATTCTAGCCACACCAGTGTCAGTCAAGAACCGTGTAGGGCAAGAGAGAATCTAATCTTAACACATAGCAGCATTACCAAAGCTGATATCTCACATTAACGTAACCTTGGGGATCCCTTGGCGGAAACATGGTTGGACAGCCATATAAATAGAGGCTGCAAGAGCAATGCAGAGACTGGGGATTTCAAGAGAAGGAACTTATCCTCTTATTCCCAAAGTCAGTTTACAATGTGTAGGGCACAGCAGTTCAGGCAGCATCCAACGAGCAGCGAAATCGACGTTGATGAAGGGCTTTTGCCCGAAATGTCGATTTTGCTGCTCGTTGGATGCTGCCTGAACTGCTGTGCTCTTCCAGCACCACTAATCCAGTATTTGGTTTTCAGCATCTGCAGTCATTGTTTTTACCTACAATGTGTAGGGCACAAGTCAGGAATGTGATGGAATACTCCCCACTTGCTGGGCTGAGTGTTGCTCCAAAAATACTCAAGCAGCCCAACATCATCCAGGTCAAAGCAGCACCAACCATCACCAATGACATTCACTCTCTCCAAAACTACACACAGTAGTAACAATGAGTACCATCTATAAGATGTAACAAAGCAACAAAGCAAGACTCCTTCAACAGCACCTTCCAAACTCTCAATTCCTCCACTATGTAGAAGGCTAAATGTATTAGAACATAACTCCCTGAAAGATTCATCTCTCTCTCTCCCCCCACCCCCCCAACATGTCACACACCATCCTGATTTAAACCTATGTTGCTATTCACTGTCACTGGGTCAAAATCCTGGAACTCACTTCCTAACAGCACTTTGGGCGTACCTACACTGGGATGAACTACTGCAGGTTAAGAAAGCAGCTCAACACCACCTTCTCAAGAACAATTAGGGAATGTACCGCAGATGTACACATAAAATATATCTAAGAATATATTCCTTATTCTCACCTGTAAATCAGAACATCACAGTTGTACTAAATGGACTTCTTAAATGGGTAATTAATAATCAATATGAAAATGGAAAAAATATTAATGCACAAGTGACAAAATCAATCTATTCAACTTCAGAAATGCCATTGGCTTTATATTAAAACCTAGTCAACTTCCGTCTGCTATTTCTACTTTAGTTTAATGATCGATTTACAGTATCAATTGTCCTCTGTAAATAATCAACATTAAACAGCTGATAAGGTATTGTAATCTGAATTTCAGTTTAACCTCATTTAATACAACTTCAGTATAGTTCATGGCATTATAGCTAATGAATTTACAGATATAAATACTTGATTCAGCTTTACTTTGAATCCTTGTAAAATAGAATAAATGAACTTGTATAAAGACAACACTATTCTGACACAAAAGCAAGAAGTGCAAGAGAAACTCTGCAGGTTTGGCAGCATGTGGAGAGACTAACAAAGTTGTTTCCAATCCAATGGAAGGTGGCTGGAAAATAATAGTTTTTAAAAATGTTGAAAAATGGACAGGAGGAGCAAGTGGACCAGAGCAAAATACAAAAGGAGTGCTACTACGAGTTACAGATCTCTCAACAGTGATCAGACAAAAAGTTAACCTGTGTTTTGCTTCTGTTCACTGAGGGGAGAGATGTTACAAAGGGACATTGGCCTTCTGTAGTTTTCACCTCCTGCTCTTTAATAGTGTCACTGGACTTCAATACCTACCTGAGGCACCAAAACACAGATCTGTTCAATATTTCACTGCAACTGCTGCACCACCAAAAAGGCATCGGGGTCTTAGAATTGCATCATCAGGCTGTAAAACATGTTTATCCTATGATTCAAAGGAACAATTTTCTGGCCTGGTGGTCATAGTACGTCAGCAACTGAGTGCTTGCTTTTCATATCTTTTGCTTACTGTTAGTAACTCCACACAGTAGCTCAATTGATATTAATGAAAATGTGGGAACACAGAACCAAGGTCCAACTGAAAAGAAATTAAGTACATCAAGCAAAGCTTCATATGGGATGCACCTAATCTACACTGAGCTTAATTGGGTACATATACAGACCATGAGACATAGGAGCAAAAGTAGACCATTCAGTCCATTGAACCGTTCAATGAGATCATGGTCGATCTGATCATTCTCATCGCCACTTTCCTGCCTTCTCCCCATAATCCTTGATTTCTTTAATGATTAACAATCTGTGTCAGCCTTAAAGATCCAGCCTCTAAAGCTCTTTGCAGCAAGCAATTTCACAGATTCACTACACTCAGAGATAAAATTCCTCCACTTTGACTTAAATGGGTAACTTTTCAGTCTGATATTTGCCTTTAGTCCTAGCCTCTCCCAGAATGGAAAACAACTTTCTACATCTATTCTGTCAAGTCCCCTAAGCATCTTGTAGATTTCAGTAAGAACACCTCTCATTCTTCTAAACTCCAATAAGGATACACCTAACCTACTTAACCTCTCTTCATAAGATGGTCTCTTCATTCCAGCATCAGGCAAGTGAACCTTCTCTGAACTTCCTCCAACTTTAAATTTTCCCCAAAATAGATTCCTTTCATATTTCATTTGCCAGGTTTTTGCCTACTCACTTAGCCTTTGCAGTTCTGAGAGTTATTCTCAGTACTTAGCTCCCCACCTATTTTTGTGTCATCCACAATCTTGACTGTAGAACATTCACTTTACTTGTTAATAATTGTGACCACAGCACTGATCCCGGTGGCAACACACTAGCTACTGGTTCACATCCTAAAAAAATGCCCTCCTATCCTTGCTCTCTGTTTTCTGATAGTCAGCCAATCCTCTATCCATGCTATTGTATTACCTGCAATACCAAAGGCTCTATCTACAGCTAATGCCCAAATCCAAGATCAGCATCAGCCAGAGTTGATCAGGCTGTCAGAGTAGGAATTGGCTGGAGTCATTTGGGATAGTCGAAGTTTTATGTGGTGTTGCAGTAGACTTGCTAAACTTATAAATTAAATCTGAACACACTGAATAAAATCCACAAATCCTCCTGCACCATTAAATTACTTTGAAGTATAGTTAAACTTCAACTAAGACATATTCTAGAAGGAAACAATATGATTGCACCTCACAATGACAATGGGCATGGAGTAGATAATGTGATCTTTCAAGGTTCTGCTTTCTTCAGAAGGTGATTTCCCAAATTATTGGTCCCGCTCTGCGGTCAACCATTAAGTGGAGGTTGGGTAGAAACATTAAACAAGCTATTTTTTAAAAAGCTGTTTAACCGAGGCAGTCAAGTGTCCAAATGCAACATTCAAATACTTCTATTTTGCCTTAAAAATGCATTCCATAACCAACTTACCACTAGGTCAAGAAAATTGATGTAGTGCTGAAGTTCAGGCTGTGCTTCACAGAACTGACGAAAAAGTAATCTTCCAATCGGCTGCTTCTCACACAGACTGGAATAGTCTCTCTCTACATGAAAAGGGAGGGGGGTGGTGGAAAAGGAAAAAGTGCTTTATATATCATTTCCTTAATGCCGTTTTAATTTGTACTTAAATCTGATTAATTCTGCTGTAGTAACTTGATTAATTTTCAAAACAGAAAGACTGCAATTATTGTACACTTATCATATTTGTAAACATGATGCTAATGTATGGATATACTAGCACTCTACGTTGCTGATGAAGGGCTTATGCCCAAAACGTCGATTCTCCTGCTCCTCAGATGCTCCCTGACCTGCTGTGCTTTTCCAGCAACACACTCTCGACACATCTCTCTATGTTGGTTGACATTGCTGCCACTATCCTCCTGAAGTAAAAGAAATTACAGGGTCTGCTTACTCTAGTGTTGTGGACGAAAGTTACTACCTGGGGTTTGATTTAATGTTACCAAGTTAGCCTAGATATTGTCACTGATGTTTTGAATTGGACTAGATGTTCAGTCAAGACTTCTTTAAGCTGTTCTGTCCACAAGTCCAGATGACACGAAATGCTTAGAAGTAGTATTAACCTTTCAGACCCATTATTAGCCCATGGTACTAACATATAGATGCTACAACAGGCCTGATACACCAGAAGTATATTAAGTTAAGATTAGTCCTAAACTTTGAAAATACGTTCACTGGGAAATGCATCATTTTGCTTTTTATTTATATCTTTCATGACCTTAAATATCCTACGAATAACACTCTGACAAACTATACTGTTCACCAACTTACAATTCGAGTCTAGACACTTCCACATTGGAAAGGAAGGGTAAATATATAATTGAGACAGTGAATTAATCCAGTTAACATTTTTAACCTAAGTACTATGGGACTGGGAGACGATCACCCACCCAACATGACAGAAGAAAAGGATATTTTGAATATCCCAGCTGGAGGCTGGGAAAGTTTTTCAATTAAAATTTTCCACTACCATTCATGTCTGGATGTGTTAGCACTCCAGAGCTTTAATGTAATCCATTGTTTGTGGGATCTCTTAGCTTTTTATATAGCATGCTGTTTCTGCTTGTCAGCATACATTTAGTCTTGAGTTGAGTTAACCTATCAAAACTGTAAAACTATAACAAAAGGATATTACACAGATGGTAATTTTGCAAGGACAAATAGGGACTAATACCACTATTACTAAGTCAGCAGTTTCTTATATCTAAAGAATGCTCAGAATTGAATTACAGTTTGATAGAATGTTGCAAAATAAATGGAAATAGGCCTGGTTTTACATACAAACCAGTGACATCGTGAACAATGAGTTGCTGAAGATTTTAGAAAAATCAAGAATATTAACGTGGGTACTGTTGGTATGATAAGCAGAACAGCTAAAGGACAGTCTTAAACCAAGCACATTAAAGGTGTTTTTGCCCATCAATAGAAATGTATATCACCACAATCTAAAGCCTCATGATGCAGCACCTCTCACTACTAAAATAATCAAATCAGAAAAACAATATGTAAACCAAAAGGCATGCCAGAATAAGATAGCTTTCTCTGAATACTCAAGGAATCATTCTCTAATCACTAACTGTTATATGAATGTTTCTCCATCTTCAAGTATTGTTCTGTTTGTCTCTCTTTTCATCTGCAAGCATTTGTCTTCTATTTGTTTCTACATCTCTCAGTTTCTTTCTTATATTTTGTACTTTTCTATTCTGTTTTTATTTGTGTCTGGACATCAGAGAACATGGATGGGGGCTATGCTGAACAAGAGTCCAGTCTAGTGGAATGTATGGCATTGGTGGACAAAGAATCAGGCTGGGGTTCCAACAGCAGCAGATTCTTCAAGATGGCGGCATCAGCAATGCAACACCTGCAGCCAAAGCAGGACTTGTGGCCTGGCAAAGGAATCAGAGACTCTTGGTGGCACGGTGACTGTGCATTAGTGCTGTCAGTGAAGTGGGTCTAATGAAGAGATGGTGCCTAAAGTGGGGGCGGGGGAGTCCAGAACTAGAGGGCATAGTTTTAGGGTGAGAGAGGAAAGATATAAAAGAAACCTAAGGGGCAACTTTTTCACGCGGTAAGTGTATGAAATGAGCTGCCAGAGGATATGGTGGAGGCTGGTACAATTGTAACATTTAAGAGGCATTTGGATGGGTATATGAATAGGAAAGGTTTGGAGGGATATGGGCCGGGTGCTGGCAGCTGGGACTAGATTGGGTTGGGATATCTGGTCGGCATGGATGGGTTGGACCGAAGGGGCTGTTTCCATGCTGTACATCTCTATGACTCTATGACTCCTACATTGATGGGTCCAGCACAGGCGGGGAAGAAGCAGTAGAGGTTTCCCTTGAGGCTAGGTGCCAGCTGGCTGGTTCAGAAAGACTGATATTCTGAACTTCTTGCTTCTTTACTATTCTACTTTATTCCTGTGACCTATAATGCTGGACTATCTCTTTATTTCAATTTTTTTGTTTCCTAAGAATTTGATCTTACATATACCTTTATACCTAAGATGTAATGCGGCGACTGAAAACTTTTCACTGTATTGACTTGAGTATGTGACAATACAGCTAATTCCATTCAATTTATTTCAATCCAACACAACTACTAGTCACCCAGGCAAAGCTTCATGTTGACACACTTACCCTTCATTGTTACTTTGAGATGAGAAATAACTTTGTTTATCAGATGATGTAAGTTGGAACCAATGTTATCAATGTGTTATTTAGATTTTACTAGGCCTGCAGTCAATACATTAAAAAAGCCACTTTAATCCATATTTCCTGTTAGTTTAGGTAACTTATTTCCACAACAAATCATTGCTTTCCATTTCAAAACTGTACACACGTTAAGCTGAGATGTAAAATTGCTACTTCCATGAATTTACCACTACTGTGTGTTACTGTTCGAACAATGTGTGGTTTTCAGATCATGTGATGAAAATGCATCCAAGAGCAATTCAACACAATCTATTTTTATGTGAAGCTATGAAACTTCAACCAATGAAATTGAACCTTTCATTCAAGAGGCACCTTGGTGACCTTTCATTTTTAAGGCACCCAAACGTGTCCTATTGTTGTTACTTCAGTGACTACGTACGCTGAATGTCTGTTCAATAGTCACAGGAGAGTGTAATGAATACAAAGAAATATTTTAACAGTGAGGTCATTAGATTCATGGAAACAGGACGTCATTATACTCTAGAATTATTTAATTTTTTTAACTATTCCAAGAAAAGAAACTTGTACCACCTTCTTGTCTTCATTATTTGCAACAAAACCACATTCAAAACATCAGATAATTATCATCCAGATGGCAATTTTGGCTACTATACTGTACTGTACCAATGACCATATGCCCTAAAAAATCTCAAAAACATTTATTTCTTCAAGGGGGCTTTGTGAGATATTATTTAGACCGAGTTACTTTTTTTTTCTTAAGACATTTACACTTGAAAACTTTGAATAAGATCATTTTTGTTAAAGTATGATAAATAAAACTCCAATACTGTTTCCAAAACTGGATTTTGGAAGAACCTGAACTTGACACAGATGATCTTATAAACTTACTATTACTATTGGAGCATTGGTTCTCAATGTTTCTCCATTCCAAATCCATAGCAGGCTGCCATTTATGGACTCAAATGAAAATGACAGGACTAGACCAATCTAGGCCAAATCAGACCAGACTTCCTTTCTAATCTGTGTGGGTAGACTAAATTTTATTCCCTTGAATAAGGAAGTGCACAAGTGCACAAGTGGAGGTGTTAAGCATAATTAGTGAAGTTCTCAAAGTTGAACAAGAGAAAAGCTGTTCAGACACTTGCAGTCTCTTGACAATTGACTATGCTTACCTTTTTGTCATTTGCTCAAATTATATTGTATGTTTGAAAATCACCATGGAGAAAAATATTAATTTAAAACCCAGGTTAAGAAAAGAAGCTGCTGTCTAAAAATAAAAACCAGGTTAGAACTATTCCAATATACCAGCTAATACAAGATTGAAGTTTTGCACATTTAAAACAGCTATAAACATTTCTAAATTAGAACATTAAAACAAGGTAGTATTTTTATATAAGAAAAGCACAGATTTATTCACTTGGTTAACTTTTTGTTGATAGTAATTCTCTTGTTAGTTATGATTTAATTTTGTTTCATACTAAACAAGACTGCTGACAGCAAAGTATGACTGAAAAATTATAAGTATGTAAAATTGGTAATGCACAACTTGTAAAAGTTAGACATAGATGGATCGATGACCATATACACAGGGTCTTCATTCTGCTGCTGTCAAATGAAAAATGAAATAAATTGGATCCATCACAAATGAAATGCATTACTGTGTCCATATCCAAAATTACTATACCCACATGAAGTTATTTAGTAATATATATTATAGCTACATGATTCCACCATTTAAAATATATAGTCAATAGGTACCTACTAAATCCATGAGCTCTGTAAAAATTTTAAAAGTTACCTTAATGTTCTGATATAGCATTGGCAGAACAATGGTATATGTTGTAGTCAGGAATATGTTGACTAAGGTCTCCAATGAACTGGACCCTTTATTCCTGACTACTTCAAAGAGGAATCTTCGTTCATTCCTTATCTATTTTAAGTGATTTTTAAAATGCAGTTTTCCAGCACCAGTCAAAATAAAATTACACCCTCATTAAAAGTTAAAGCTTTGCGCACATTTAGGAAATTGTGGCCAAGATGCACTTGGAATTCTATTAATCAGGTTAAAATTCATGTTTCTGTAAAAATTGCAATCACACGCAGTTTTCTCCAAAGCCAAAACAATTGGGCATAGTAACAGAACATAATTGTACTTTGCTCTTTTCCATAAAGCCATTTTTGGTGCTTTAAAATCTGGTTACTCACAGCCAGAACATCCTTCTGAATTGTCAATTGTATTAACAAAATTGCACCAGGGTGTCATTCGTCAATACAGGTATTGAAGAAGGATACTTTGGCCATTAGTAAATAGATTTTAAAGCACCAAAAATGGCTTTACAAAAGACAATTCTAAGCTATTTATTAGTTTAATTGTTGTGTACTTGTCAGCATCTTAGTAAATTAAATAATTTACATACAAAATACATTTTAAACTATATCTATTAGTGTCTTTGTACCAAAGAAAACAAGCTCAAGTTGAAGGGTCTGCAGCGAAATTCTACAACGGAGACATGCGATCAATTTTGAGGAGGTCCTAATTTAGGCAAACTCAGACATAGAGCTGTACAGAAAGCTCATCCATGCAAACAGATATCCTTTAGAAATCTAGTCCCATTTGCCAGTATTGGCCCAAACCCCTCTAAGCCCTTCCTACTCATATACCCATTCGGATGCTTTTTAAATGTTGTAATTGTATCAGCCTCCACCATGCATCGTGAACCATAAAATATTCTTGAGTTGGAATACTAAACTCATCGATTTAAAACATTCTAAATTTTTACACTTATTCAGTCAATTCAGACTGTGCGGTTATCAGTAGCATAACTAAGTATAAACCCTACACTGAAATATCTATTCCAAAACAGGATGTCTGATTTGCTGCGACATGATATCTTTGAAAAGATCAAAAAATTTTAAGACTTGTTAAAACTTTGATGGTTATCCTTGTGCCTGTGCTCTCTACCTGAAACTCTGCCTGACCATATTGCCTGATAAACCATTTTGTGAATTGATTTTAGATTTGTTACTAAGCAATTCAATATCTTTTAGGAATGAATAAAAATGTACTATGGAAAAATCTGAATCTTAACAATTTGTTGAAATGCGATTCATTAAAAAAAAATTGATTGGGATTCATATCATTTTCAAACTAATCAAGTTACAATTCAACAATCTGAAAACAAAAGGCAGTGAAAAAGCAGCAGCATTAAGAACGAACCATGAGCTCCACTAATAATGAAAAATGTTAAAATATTGTACAGTTCAGAAATATTTAAACTGGAGTTCACAAGAAAGTTCTACCTGCCAAGCTGCATCATCCCTTCTGCAAACTGGCTTGAATTTTCAGTTTGTTGTCTGATTTCAAATATCAATATCCAAGTGCCTACTTTTACTATGAATTCTCTTAACTATTAAATGAATTTATTTGTGATGACTATTACAAAAGTTGTTTATTTTGTAAAATGCATTAGAATTTTATAGGCCTGATTTTTATTGCCAAGATGAGTTGCATGAATCAGGCAATTTTCTGACTCAGCACATCACTTTAGTTTAAAGGTCCTAACTGGAACCAATTTCGGCTCTGGGGAGGCAAGATAGAGTTGACCCCATCAATATCTGCTGCAGGTCAGAGATTGCCACTGAGGCCAGCATGTGCCAATACAAGGCCTGCCTTGGTTCTCTGAGATTTTGATCTAGTTGCTCTAAACACAAGCCATCACATCCACACACACACTTTACACTTTCATGCCAACACATTCCCTCCAGCCAGTACCCATCCCCTCATACTCACTGTGATTAGAGGAGATCCACAGTCATTTGAGTGAACATCATGATCAATTGAATGTTACCAAGTGCAGAGAAATACGAGAGGCCATCTTACCTGGAGCCCCAATGTCATAACTCACTTTGCATATGGTAAGTAACTATACCCAAAGTAAACAGTACAATTTCCTTGACTTTCTCCCCACAATGTACTCACTCAGTATCTGTAATGGCAGACTTCAGGAACCATGTGGAGTTGAAAATGTCTGAACAGTGGGCTGACCTATATCTAAAGACCTGCAGTGGTTCAAGACAGCAGCTCAACACCACCTTTCATGTTGGCTCATCAACACCCACATCCATGAAGTCTTTCAATAACACACCAATTCAAAGAATGCAACAAATGTCTGCTTGTCTGATTTGTGGCATGGAAGGGCTGAGCAATTAGAATAGATTTTGTGGAATTGACCTATGTGCTTTGGAGTTTGGAAGAAATGAGAGGTGTAATCTTTCGGAGACACACAAATGCCCTGTCTGCATTTCAGACCTATCCAGTTTTTGCTGGGTGAGGGTAACTGTTTGGGGGTAACTCTTAAATGGAAGAAACTCAAATTGGGCAGGGCCAAATTGCTGGCCAAGGTTCTTTGACCAGCCAAACTGGGGTCTGTTTGCGCTCAGCACTAAGTTCATGGCCCTGCCCAATTTGAGTTTCTTCCATTTAAGAGTTACCCCCAAACAGTTACCCTCACCCAGCAAAAACTGGATGGGTCTGAAATGCAGACAGGGCATTTGTGTGTCTCAAAGATTACACCTCTCATTTCTTCCAAACTCCAAAGCACATAGAATAGATTTTGTGGAATTGACCTAATTGCTCAGCCCTTCCATGCCACAAATCAGACAAGCAGACATTTGTTGCATTCTTTGAAATGTAAGGATATCTTTCTTTAGGTTGACAAGTCAAAGTTGCACACAATATTCCAGACCCAAACTCACTAAAGTCCTTTCGAATTGTAGGAAGATTCATTGTTCATAATAGTAACCCTGTGTAACCAGTCCAACCTACTTCTTGCCTTCCTAACTTATGATTTATGTACATTGTCACTAAATCCCCGAGTACAAAAACTACTAGTCTCTCACATTACAAAAATTACTTTGCTTTTGCGCTGTTCCTAAAGTGCATAATTTCATATCTTCCCATTACATCTCCCATCTTTCTGCCCAATCACTTAACTGGGCTACATCCTTTTGCAGCTCTCCTCTAAGGGGATTATAGATAGTGCATAATTGGTTGAGGTCCAAACACTGGCTCCACCCTGACATCCAACAATATCACACAAGTTCTTACTATGGTTTTAGTCCACCAACCAATTCTCAATCTCTACTAACATACTATCCCCAAACCCATAAAGCTAAATCTAACAGAACAACCTCCAATGCGGCAACTTATTAAATGTCTTCTGAAAATCCAAAGATACCCTATCCACTGCTTTTTTTACTACCTTGCTAAGTACACTTCCAATCAATTTAAATAGAATCATCAAAGTAATTTTGATTTCAGACAGCCAAGTTGACTCCACTAGTCTCTGTAAAATCCAATCCATGACCAATGATCATAGCCTACAGAGCTGAGCCATTCACTCCAGTAGACAGTTCCTATTTACACACTGATTGTTTGAATTTTGCAGACAAGGCGGTTTAGAAAGAACTAATCTCAGTACTACTGCCTCGTTGGTAGAGAAATATAAATCTGTTTGTTAAAGAATGAAGAAAAGCTTTGAAGTTCATTTTAATGTAGAAACCAATTTATTTATTTAACAAAATTGTTTAGTGTGCCTTGATGTAAATTTATAGATTTATGGCTTGTGAATTCCAAATTATTCAAAAAATTCTTTCAGAAGAGAAGCATGCTGAACAACTTTGCTCTACTCGTAATATGAATCTTAAAAAGGTTAAAGGTTATAGGATAAGTACAGGCCATTTACGCTTTCCCAACTTTCATATCTCTTTTTCAGGTCACAATTCCAACGAAATTTCTTCTGAAAGTCAACCATGTGAATCCTGACAGTTCTTCATTCTGCACTGTCAGCAATTTGAAACTTATGCTGGAAAGATTTAACCTAGGGCCAGCTAACCCAAAAATAAAACTTAAGGACATTGGTGTGTGAAAATGCACTCCAGTCTGATGAGATTCTTCTGTCTATAAGGAAGCAGGTCTGACAACTTTTAATGAGTTTATTTTTACACATCAGCAATCCCCATTTATTTTTAGCTATCACCACTCCCTCTTGTGCGTCACAGCACTCAAGTCAAATACTTTGGTACTTTGTTTGCCATGTGAACAATCCAAACAGTTCAATTAATAGTGCGATGATTGCCATTTGCACAAATTTCAAATTTATACATAAAGTTATCGTTGCATACAATAATTGCCCAAATATTGTCGTCAAAATTGAAGTGAGTCTAACAACACTTTGTTGTTTTTACAACTGCCACAGCAATTTCAATAAAGGTCAGATATGTAAAAAGCAGAAATTAATAAGCTGGTTTTGTAGCTGTATTGTTCTACTATTAGCGTCTCAAAAACAGTATCTGACTGTCTGACTCACTATTCAACTCACTGAATGGAATGATGTCCTGCACTTATACCAACATACACATTAAACTCAGGCAGACAGTTAAAACTAGGTACCTTTTAAATAAAGTTATAAGTGTTAATTATAGAAAGTCAAACTTCACGGCACATAAATTGAACTATTCCAAACACAGATGCTCATTCCTTCAGGTTTTATTTGTTAACAACTTAATTTTAAAAAGCTAGCTTTAATTTTTACTTTTGCTTCACCACATTTTCTCTTAACTCATTCATTCTTTTCCTGCTGCTATCTGATTTGACACTGCATTCCACCCATTCTAACACACTTCCTTGTTCTATATTAGTTTTGCTTGTTTTGCAATCCTTCCAACTTATCAGTTAAGGTGCTTTCAGGTTCACCAAGATCCAAAAGCACCTTGTAGGTTTCCCAAGTTTTGCATGTTGTACTTCCAACAAATTCCAGGTAAAATAGAATGAAGATTAAATGGATCATGCTAGCCAACATCAAACACCAAACATGGCCTGATTAGAGGAATTCTTTGGCCAAAACAACCACTGAAAATGAAGTATTCTATAAAATACTCTCATGATTTTCATGGAAGCTGTGCCCATGTAATCTAACTGATTTCTTAACATCTTTTCATCATATCTTAAATATATATTTAAAAATTTACACTTTGCAGTCTACTAATTTATTTCATATGATGCCAAAATTTTCCCCAAAATAGAGTGTTAAGTAGAAATGCAATATGGACATGTATACAAATATGTTTAAAATACCATGAATTGCTTTAACTTGCAGCAAAATATATACCAAAATAATCAACATTTCTAAAACCTTCACCTTTTGCCGAACCTAGCAGCATATGTAGAATCTGAATCACTAAAGAATAAGAGGGAATACTCAAAATTTCCATTACACCATCAATTATAACAATAATGCCAATTTCACTGAGATCATAACACCCAACTAAAATAACCTGTTTTATTTCCCTTAATTGACTACAGTATTATATGACCAATTTATCTGTAACCAAAAATACAATCCATTTCCTCTTCACAACTGGAAGAATCCTGCTTCAACATTGCCTTGCTCATGTACAACTAAACTGAAAATACAAAAAAGGGAATTTTGCAGACAATTCAATTCTCAATTTTATTACATTGAGTTTTGCAGAAACTAAAACATTGACATAATCCTTGGAATTAGAACTGTAGCAATCTGCAGATGTTAAAGAACATACACATGATGGGTACAAAATACCAAACAGATAAATCTACAGGTTGTAGTTAATTGACTGCCTATAAAATTGCCCCAAACTACTGGCAAATCCTTCCATTCGTAGATTCTTATAGGGGGTTTATGATAAATTCCGCATCCCTGCAGGAACATAACAATGATAATAGAAGCACAACACTGAAGGACCTTTGGGATGGCACAATGGTATGCACTGCTGCCTCACACTGTCAGGGACCTTGGTTTGATTGTCTCGGGCAACTGTCAGTGTGGAGTACGCACATTGTGTGTCAACACAGGTTTCCTCCAGTTGCTCAGGATTCCTCCCACAGTCCAAAGATGTGGAGGTTAGGTGGATTGGCCATACTAAATTGCCCAGAGTGTCCAGCGATGCACAGACTAGGTGGATTAGCCATGGGAAGTGCAGGGTTTCAGGAATGGGGTGTCCTTTGGAAGGTAGGTATGGGATGAATGGGCTGCTTCTATACTGTAGGGATTCTATGATTCAGACGTGAACAAATTATTGTGGTTCACGTACTGCTTCCCAACATAGCAGGATAATATTTTTTGCCCAATTTTAGCAACCAACATCTTACACCTTTGAAATGACTGATAAAAAGTGGCTCAAATCATTATTTATCTGTCTGTGGAAGCATTTTGCAATAGGCATATTCTAGTCAAAAGACTAACACCTGTTTTAGGATTCATCTTTGAGAAACTGGAGCATTGGGTCCTTGGATGGGACTAGGACAACAGACCCTTTTGGAATTGACATGGAACCAGGAGGAACAGGAATGCTTCTCTGGCCTCTCAGATTTCCCCAGCCAGCTGCTCTCCCTTTTTTTAACCCAGTGCAGTAGCCCAATGTTGAGCAGTCTTCAGTGTCATGACCTATGATATAGGTGGTTCACATCTTTTATTCTTCAGTTGATGAAACTGCTTCTGGGGATGCATTAGTTGCTGACGTTTTACTTGAATATTAGACAACACCCAAACATCAATTCTTCAGGCATAGTGGGTCATGTCCTGGGTTCACTTGTTCCTTGAAAATTGGCCTATATGAGTTTTTATGCTGTACCAACTATTTGGGGTCACAGTGTATTTAAACGTGACAACAACGTATTATTCAAAGACAGGCACAATGAAATTTTCTTAGCAAACGTCATTGCTCAAAACCTCAACTTACAAGCAAATCAAAATAATTTCAAAGACTTCAGGAGTAAATTAGAAGACAGACCAGAATTTCAGGTTTAGACAAAGTGCCACTCCTTTGTTTTAAGACTTTCCTTTCTGCTAATGCAATCATTTTTTAAAAATTCAAAAGCAAAACGTGATTTACATTGGCTTATAATAGATTAGCACAGCAGTTCAGGCAGCATCCAAGTAGCTTCGAAATCGACGTTTCGGGCAAAAGCCCTTCATTTTGCCCGAAACGCCGATTTCGAAGCTACTTGGATGCTGCCTGAACTGCTGTGCTCTTCCAGCACCACTAATCCAGATTCTGGTTTCCAGCATCTGCAGTCATTGTTTTTACCTTATAATAGATTAGGTTGAATCAGATCTTAAAGATGCAAGCAAAATAGTAGTAAATTGAAGCTATCTTTGCATGAGAAATATTTAAATTATCAAGCAATGTCATGACGACAAAACGAGGACTTAATGTTAAGCTTCAACAAACTAAAGTAACTGCACATAAGAGTCGATTGGTTTGCAAACAAGACCTATGTTCATTCAAAAGGTAATCCCTTGATCAAGAAATCCAGTTGGGGAAAAACAAAACCTCCTCTAACATATGCACAAGTGGAACAAAATCATTCTCCAACCCTGACTATCACAGCTAGACAATTACACATCTTGAAATTAATCGACATATGTTTACCATGACTTGTCACCTTTTCAACAGAATTCTTCATGTCGTCATGGGTTCGTGGTGGAAATGAAACAATTGGATTTTGCTCTACTGTTGACATCATAGATGTTGGTCTTTAAGACGATCTTTGTAGCCTCCAAGAGTCTTTCCAAAAACAAAGGTCCAACTTAGAGGGTGAATATATATAAACCGTTGACGTGCATGTGGGTGTTAATCAGTTTAAAATGTGGAAACACAAACATAACACTGATAATTCATGAGCATATGGCATAGTTAACTGAATGAAAATATCTTTAATCACAACAAAAAATTTATAAAATTCATCAATTTCACTATCTTCAGTAACATGCTTAGTCACTTTGGCTAATGGTATGACTAAAGATTCCACTCTGGAATAGATGTGGTGTTTTCAGTATCACAGCATGTGAGTCAAGAAGCAAGGGTTAGGATTTAAGAGGCAGGCAATTAATACTGAGATGAGCAGATATTCTTTCACTCATAGGATAGAGAATCTCTGGAATGATTTACCCTGGAGGCCTGTGGAAGTGCAATCAATGGGCATATTCAAAGCAGAAACTGATCTGTTTCTGGACACTAAAGACATTAAGGAATGTAGGGACAGTGAAGAAAACAGTGTAGATGCAGATGACCAGCTGTAATCCATTTGAACAGACCCAATGGTCAACTTCTGCTCTCACATTCCAGCCACTGAATTGGATATTCTGTATTATTTGAATGACTGACAACAATCTGTGCCCTTCTTGTGGCATTTGACTTGATGAAGCTGCACAAAACATCAGGCACGTATGTGCATGTTCCTCCACTTTGTGAAGGGCTTTTTTCCCCTCCAGCAACCATGCACATAATCCATTCGGTACGAACATGATGCTTGACTAACTTATTGAACCACACACCCAAAAAGCTGAACAACAGATGACAGCCCCCTGGTAAAATTTCAACTGGTGATTATTTCTTTGTAGGTGCCTCTTGATAGTTGAACAACATTTGAACTTGCCCTGGACAAAAGACATGTACATTTTTTATGGTGGTCACCTGTAGGAGACTTCACATATTATCGATTCATAATTTCACTCCATCCAACTGTTGTCATGAACACGCTTTTCAAGTCAAAAGCAGCAGTCACAATGCAACTCATGCAAATGTGGAAATCTAGCTTTAGCTGTTGGAATTCATTAATAGACGTACAGGCTTCTCTTGTGCGATCTGCACACTATAAAGCTATACTGTAGAACAGCACGGATAGTTTAATTGAGACTCTGATTAGGAGCAGTTAAATAATTTTAATTCCAATGATAAGGCATGCAAAGAAACACTTGCTCATCCATGTGGCAATCAGGAGTCCAGCAAGGAATGTACTGAAGTCAAACTGCTCAATACCACAAACGTCATCATCACCGAGGTATCACACTTCAAACATTACTTCATAGAATTGATTCAATGACTTCAATATTACTTCTCATCTCCCAAAAGGAGGTAGAAGTGGGCTGACAGAGGTAGAGGGACCATCACTTTAGAGGCAGTGGGAATCACCAGATGAAATGAGATTAGTGACCCCAATGGTGGGGTCATGGTCCGGTGAAGACAGGAGGGGGGTGTCCGTGAGCTGGTGCTCAGCCTCTCCAATGTAGAGGTCAGTCACCATTCTTGTCAGCAGGCTTAATTATAAAGTCAGAGTCAGGCTTCCCTCCTCACTATCTATGGTCCCAGTGCTCCATCGGAGCTCAGCACAGACTGGAAGAAAAACATGTCCATATTGTCTTGAGGTTGCAGGTGAATAGGAATCCAGCACTTTACAAATTGAATGCTGCTAGTGAATCACAATGAATTTTACAGGTTTGTTGGGGGGGGGGGGGGGGGGGGGTGGTGGTGGTTTGCTGTATTGATAGCCCCCTTGTTACAAAAGTAATTCGTGTACCAATCAACTTTAAGAACGGTTGACCCACAGCACGGTGGCAGCTGAACAAACAGAGTGTGAAACTTAGACCTTTCAATGGGAGGAAATCCCACCATCTAAAGGCCCAATACTGCCATTACTCAGCAGTGGTGCTGCTAGTCTGCAAAACTTTTGGAAAACTATGTAGTTGGCACTGGGGTCATGACCTGATATCTCCTTGCCAGCTCTTAGCATGCCTGGTAGCAGTCCCAATTTGTAAGTCTAAGATCCCAGCCATGCAGTTTAATTTCCACACTAATGATTCTATTATCTCGTCTTCTATCTGTTAGAGCTCTTAAGTGTGTAGTTACTTCACCATGCCAAACTGATCAAACACAAATGCACAGAATGAAATCATGGAATTGTCAGGAATTCATTCAATACTAATATGACCTTTCACAGATACCTGATCTGTGCCCACATCTGCTGGCTTTAAAACAGTAATAGCAAAAAATTAATAAGACTTACGTCCATCACCTTAAGCTTCACTGCAATCATCTTTACATATTATGTTGATTCTTTGGTGCTGCATTCAATTGATTCATTACAAAAGAACTTATTGGATATGGATGATGGCAGAGTCTTTGCAGGTGGTGATCATGAGAAGTCTGCTCTGTGCGGTCCAAACAGACTTAAATTTACCATTTATTTCGTCAAGAATAATATTGTACATTAAGCAAGGTGAATCAGACTAAAATATTTAAAGCAAAATGGATGATGGCACCTTTTACTGTTTGGGGTGGAATTCTGAAACAATATTCCAAAAGTTTTTACTTCAAAACCGTATGCACTTTAAACATCAGTTGATTAGAAAAAAAAATATTTATTCACTGAGGCCTATCCATATATCAAAGTCTTGGTTATGGCCCCTCACTAACTGTGCATGGTAACCTTACGAAAGATGTTATGCTTTTAATGTGGAACATCATTTGACAAAAAGGGACATTGGCCAGAGTTATAATGAGAAAACCTAATGAGATCGTAGCACCATATTATTATTGCTAGTGAACTCAAAGCACTTCTGAAAGAAAAAAGCTGCCTGCCATTCGTTTCTCTTAGATTAGATTAGATAGATTAGACTCCTTACAGTATGGAAGCAGGTCCTTCGGCCCAACAAGTCACACCGAGCCTCCAAACAGTAATCCGCCCAGACCCATTCCCGTACTCTATACAGAGGAACCTCGATTCTCCGAACAAGATAGGAGGGGGGATATGTCATTTGGATAACTGATTATTCGGTTAACCGATTCAATGCCTCTCCTCTGGGGCTCAGAGTTTTCTGAAGTATCCTTTTTCCTCGCTCTGCCTGCCTTGCTCCCTTCTCTGTGTTTCAGGGTTGGTTTTGGAGCAGACACACACTTGTGTGTAAGGGACCTGCAGCATTGCTCAAACCTTAGCCTCCGCCCCACTCCCCCAATCGGTACAATGGCATTGACCAGCAAGTACTTGCAAAGTCCACTTCCCATTCAGGAGACTAGGCAGCAACACACCGCGCCCCCCCACCCCACCATCTGCCCTCACCATACACCCCCCAAAAATCCACTCCTCCTTCCGCTCCACCTCCACCCCACCCCAACACCATCCAACCCTCACCACCACCCTGTCCCCGCCCCATCCGTCACAACCCAACAGCTGCACCCCCATCCGCCCCCCAAACCCTCTTTCCGGGGCAGCCGGACTGGACACCAACTGACTGCTGCTGCCTTTGGGGAGTGAGTCTCCAAATTGTGCGTGCGCACACAAACACAACTTTTTCCTCAGGTTCCACCTTTGCCCTGTACACCCCTCAGTAGAACTCCAGAGAGAGAGAGAGAGAGAGAGAGAGAGAGAGAGAGAGAGAGAGAGAGAGAGAGAGAGAGAGAGAGAAGAGAGAGAGAGAGAAGAGAGATCAGTCATTTGGAGACAGTGCCTGGGCTCCCATCGATGTCCAGGACTGTTCTCAGCAGCATTTCAGTAATCCAAGTTATTTTTTATTCATTGTAAACAAAAGACACGATCAGTGTTGGAAACACCCCTGATGTAATGTTTCTATCGGGACCTCAAGATTTCCTTCGGATAATCTGATATTCGGATAATTGAGATTCAGATAATCGAAGTTCCTCTGTATTTACCCCCGACTAATGTACCTAACACTTTGGGCAATTTAGCATGGCCAATTCACCTGACTTGCACATTTTTTGGATTGTGGGAGGAAATCAGAGGCACCCGGTGGAAACTCCACAAAGACAGTCATCCAAGTCGGGAATCGAACCCAGGTCTCTGGTGCTGAGAGGCTAACCATGCCGCATAACAAGCATTCTAGATAACTCTTCACTTCATAATGAAAATTCAAGATGTGAGAGCTTGTAAAATTCAAAAATAAGTCTTTCACCATAACATACTTAAATCTATCCATTAAACTCTATATTGCCTTCATTCAAGCAGTTTGGATTTATATCCAGTCATCTTGACTGGAATGTAAAATCTTCGTTAAAGCTACTGAACTAGAGAGAGATATTTAACCATTTACTGCTCCCTGTTCTCATGTCGCATAGAATTGTAGCTACAGGGAGAGATTTGAGAAGTTGGTGTTGTTTTCCTTGGAACAGATAAAGCTGAGGGGTGACATGATTGGAGGTATACAAAATTGTGAGGGATAGAAAAGACAGGAGGAATACTTTTTTCTTGGCAGAGTTCAAAATCAGCAGTGACAGATTCAAGCTAAGTGGCAGAAGAATCAGAGGTGACGTGAGGATAAAATGTTTTTATACAGAGGGTGGGGGGTGTCTGGAATTCGCTGCCTGAGTCGGTGGTGGAGGCAGAGGCCCTAGATTCTTCTAAAACTACCTGGATCTGCACTTTATGGGCTGTGTGCAGAAAGCTGGGATTAGAAAGGGCTCAGTGTAACTCCAGCTGCCCATGAGGCAAATAGGTATCTCTTCCGGAATGCATGGACAAGATGGGCTGAATGGCCCCTTTCGGTGCTGAATCATTTCTATGGTTCTTACCCTTAAATTTGGTCAATTGTACTGGAGAATAGTTTCACAGACATGGGTAGCATGAGCCAATCTGATATGAATTTAGACATTGAGTGTCAATACTATTCAACAGTGAGTTGCGGCTAACCACTATGAGAAAGACAGGACTTTGGGGCATTCTAAACTGTTTTCCAGCGAACAATCTGCTTTAAAAATCTAATCACTGTTGGAATGCACGAGCCACTATTTCTCTTCTACACTTCCAATTCCAAACTGTAACTCATTATGGGTGTAGGTTTGCTCGCTGAGCTAGAAGGTTCATTTCCAGACGTTTCATCACCCTATGTAACATCTTCAGTGGGCCTCCGATTGAAGCATTGCTGATAATTCCTGCTTTCTATTTATATTTGGGGCTCGTTGGGTTGGATGTCATTTCCTGTTCTTTTTCTCAGGGGGTGATAAATAGGGTCTAACTTGATGTGTTTGGCTTGTCCTAGAATGGATGTGTTGTCCCAAAGTGGTGTCCTTCCTTATCTGTATGTAAGGATCCTAGTGAGAGAGGGTCATGTCATTTTGTGGCTTGTTGATGTTCACGTATCTTGGTGGCTAGTTTTCTGCCTGTTTGTTCAATGTAGTGTTTGTTATAGTTCTTGCATGGTATTTTGTTAATGACATTAGTTTTGCTTGTTGTCTGTATAGGGTCTTTCAAGTTCATTAGCTACTGTTTTAGTGTGTTGGTGGGTTTGTGGGCTACCATGATGCCAAGGGGTCTGAGTAGTCTGGCAGTCATTTCCGAGATGTCTTTGATGTAGGGGAGAGTGGCTAGGGTTTCTAGATATGTTTTGTTTGCTTGTTTGAGTTTGTTGTTGAGAAATCAGGCGGACTGTGTTCATTGGGTACCCATTCTTTTGGAATACACGGTATAGGTGATTTTCCTCTGCGCTGCATAGTTCCTCAGTGCTGCAGAGTGTGTTGGCTCACTGAAATAATGTTCTGATGCCACTTCATTTGTGGATGTTGGGTTGATTGCTTCTGTAGTTCAATGTTTGGTCCGTATGTGTTGTTTTCCTGTAGACGCTGGTTTGAAGTTCCCCATTGGCTATTCGCTCTACTGTGACACATAGGAATGGCAGTTTGTTGTTGTTTTCCTTCTCTTTGGGGGTTTTAGCCAGTGAGGGTATTATTGATAGTCTTGAAGGTTTCTTCTAATTTGCTTCATTTAGTGATGACAAAGGTGTCATCCACGTAGCGGACCCAAAGTTTGGGTTGGATGGTTGGCAGAGCTGTTTGTTTGAGTCTCTGCATTACTGCCTCTGCTAAGAACCCTGATAACGGAGATCCCATGGGTATTCCATTGGTTTGCCTGTAGGCTTGTTGTTGAAGGTGAAGTGTGTGGTGAGGCATAGGTCCACTAGCTTGATGATACTGTCCTTGCTGAAGAAGTTAGTGGTGTTTGGTGTATGTGTCTTTGGGTCTTCTAATAGTGTAGTCAGTGCTTCCTTGGCCAGGTTAATGTTGGCTGATGTAAACAAGGCTGTTACATCAAAGGAGACCATGCTTCACCCGGAGGCCCACTGAAAATGTTACCTAGTCGGGTTATGAAACGTCTAGAAATGAATCTTCCAGCTCAGCAAACAAACCTACATCCAGAACCTCAACCTGAGCTACAAATCTTCTCAAAACTTACTGTAACTTATCATTCCCAGCAAACTCACCTCCAGTTAAATGGAAACCAGAACAATCTTCAGCTCCAAGCACTTCTATAATAAAGGCAGCTTGCTTCTAGACTACGTTAACCTACATTTTCAGTTATTAAGCTAATTTAGTTCTAATCCCCTCTGCAAGGCCATTACTACAGGTTTTGCAGGCCACATGTCTCCAGCTACTTGAGCCACCTGATGTTTTTACAACTGTATCTCAGATTCTGATTCTATTAAACAAATTTAAGTACTTCTCAACAGCAACATGATCCCAACCTTTTTCAAGATGTTTCAATTATCTAATTTTGTCCTGTTAAATTTTAAAATTAAAAAACAACATACTAACTTGCAGAAACTGTTCAGATTTTCTCAAGAATAGAACAGCACTACAGAAATACTAAGTGTCACCTCACCCCCATTATTGTGAAGGGTAACTCTGACTACTTTACTGCAGAAAGCGCAGTGTACCATTCAGTTGGACCATGCTGTGGCACTTATACCTTCTAGAAAAGCTACACAGAATAACACTAACTAGAAGATGACTGGCACATATCCCAAGGTTCTGGAGATAAAGGATATGGTGAATTTGGATAGATGCTTTCCCAAGCTGACCAAAGTCACTTGTAGAATGCCTCGTCATCTGAATTTTCAAACAAGCACAAAGATGTTTGGCTTGCCTTCTGGGGAGAACAGTCCTCCCCCCATAAGGTTTTTCATATACTCCCAGTGTCACTGTAGCTGCTGGTGAGGCAAACAGGCATCTTGTCCTGGAATGCATTCGCAAAGAGCAGATAAATATCAGCTGCTGCAGTTAGGCAATTAAATCAGTGAATGTCTCTTTCTGATCCAAAGGGAAACCTGTTCATCTTTCAGAGCAAAGGTCTATCCATAACTGTTAGGGGCATAGTAACACATTTCACGATCCAGACAATGTTTAGAGACCCGTACCACAACTTGGTGCAGCCATCATACAGGGTCAATGGGAAATGGCCACAGTCAAAAGGCACTTATACTAGAGTGGGATTGGAACCAGATTAAGTGCATTGTACACCATGGAGCATTTAGTGTAACTGTAGATGCAAACTGAATTCTAAATAAACTGAGGCATTCTGAACTGCAACGTACTGTAATGAACCTAATAGATTTGTAATATATTTTATGTGAACTGCAATGCTACTGCAATGCACATTGACAAATAAAATAATGTGAGAATGGCACTATTGAATGTAACTATCACTAAAGTCACAAATTTTAAATAGCAATATTATGATGAATTTATTTTGCAAACCTATTTTCCATTTGTTCACGAATCTGCACAGCGATTTATGCATACACTTTGAACATATTAATCATGAACATTGTCAAATCATATGAAATCCTTCCAGTTTACTTTCTTAATTGCATATTAAGTATATTTTATGCAGTGCTCTTTCAAAGGCATCAAAATACAACCATAGATGCCTTTGACATTGTGGATGGTAAATTAATTTACTTAAAGTATTAAATGCTGAGTAGCAAGAAAAACTGATGAATGGCATGGGAATGGGACTGAAAGCATGGTTGAGGAGAAGGTTAGACAAGGAGTGTTTCTGAAAACAAAAATTAGGAACTACAGAATTACAGGGATGCAAACACCTATCAAATAATTTGGTTCAGAAGTTATAAAGGGCATATGCCTGTTTGAATTACTTAGTGTACAAAAACAGCTGCATTGTCACGCCTTGATTCCCTGCAAGTGACTTGTTAAGCAAGTACCACACCACATGAAGGAGGAGCGGTGCTCCGAGCGCTAGTTAAACCTGCTGGACTATAACCTGGTGCTGTGCGATTTTTAACTTTGTACACCCCAGTCCAACACTGGCCTCTCCAAATCATGGCTAAGCAAGTATGTATTCACAGCCATGCAAGCATTGTCTGCTTCTCGATTACCATTGAATCCTTCAGTGGCTTCATCAGCAGAAGCAGCGTTTTCCTGCCATTATTTTCTTAGGACTTTTGGATAGGTAGGACAATCCCTTCTGCTGGCCACCTCCTTCCCTGTTTTCAAAACACTTCTTGTCTAACCTTCTCCTCAACCATGCTTTCAGTCCCATTCCCATGTCATTCATCAGTTTTTCTTGCTACTCAGCATTCAATATTTTAACTAAATTAATTTTCCATCCACAATGTCAAAGGCATCTATAGTTGTACAACTATAGATGCCTTTGAAAGATCACTGCATAAAATATACTTGACATACAATTAAGAAAATAACCTGGAAGGATTTCATTTGATTTGACAATATACATGATTAATATGTTCAAGGTATTTGCATAAATTGCTGTGCAGATTCATGAACAAATGGAAAACAGTTTGCAAAATAAATTCATCATAATATTGCTATTTTAAAGTTGTGACTTTAGTGATATTAACATTCAATAGTGCCGTGCTCATATTATCCGAGAACATTCTCCACCACTCCACTCTTTTTTTAAAAAGCACAATTATCAGTTCAGCACTTCGAACAATGTAAGATTTAAGATCTCTGAGGAAAGCCTGAGTATTAATTCATTTGAACTTTCTAACACTCACTGTGAATGTTTACCCAGTTCTTAATGGAGCAGCTGGCACATCCCCTCACAGCAGTGCAGTGTTCCTTTTCAATGTAAGAGCAGAAAAAGGTCAAGGGCTGGCCGGAACAATTATGCTGGACTGGCATACTACAAATAGACATTAGTGTGGACTGCATTTTATCTGGCACTCTTCCATTGGCCTTTATACACCAATCTAAGTGTCTATATTGAGCCCCTCCATGACAAAGGTAGAAGCTTCCCCCAATGACAATTGATGAATTTGAATAACTCTGCTAAGATTTATACCCAGAGAGGTAGAGTCTTTGTTAAAGCCACTGAACTGAAGAGATGTTTAATTATCTCCTTACTCCCTGTCTTCATGCCCTGCAAACCTTATGAAGCTGGTCAATTGCACTGGAGATTAGGTCCACAGACATGGGGCAGCATGAGCCAATCTTCTCTAGACATTGGATGTCAGTGCTCATTTGATTGAGTTGCAGCTAACACAATCTAGGAAAGACTGACTTGCAATTGATGACCTTGGGACATCCCAAAGTGCTTTACAGCTAATGATCTACATTGAAGTCAAATCACTGTTGTAAAGCAAGGAATTGGCACAGCAAGCTATTGCAAGCAGTGTGATAGCGGTCAGATAATTGGTCTTAATTATATTGATTGAGAGATAAATATTGATCAATACACCAAAGATAATTTCTCTACTCTTCTTTGAAATTGTGCCATGAGAGCTTTTATATCGACCAAAGACAGCAGACATGGCGTCAGTTTAATAATGCACTAGAAAGGTACATTAAAGTTACTACAACTGTATATCCTAAGGACTTCAGTTTCATTCTGCAACCTAAGGAATACAAATCGAAATAGAAGAGACAACAATATAGTTTTTGCATGAACATTGTATAACACATTGATATTTTAGTTTGCAATTATTCAAACTGGGAATAAAGTGCTGTGGCATTGTATTCCCTTGATTCCTTAGCATTTTGAGTTTCACAAAGTAACCAACTCCATTTGGATAACTTAGAGGTTGAACCAGACAATCTGCAAACTCAAATAAGATGAGCATTCAACCTTACAGCCACATCATTCAGACTATTTCCAACTTTAACAGTGCCTGCCCCAATCCCTGCTTCACCTCCAACTACTGAAGCCTTACCTTCGTTACCTTTAGATTTGATTCTTCAAATTCACTCCAGACTCACGTTCCAGATTCTACCCTCTTTGAAACCAAACACATCCAAAACTTTGCTGCCTGCATCCTAACTTGAATCAAGTATTGTTCATTCAGCCCATGTGCTTACTGGCATATTCAGGCTCCCAGTTAAACAATAACTTGCAATTTAAAATTCCCAACCTTGTTTAAAGCCTTCCTTGTCTTCCTCCCTACAACTGAGGAATGGACAACTTCCAGGATGTTGATAGTGGGAAATTCAATTACAATAATGCTGCTGAACGATAAGACGCAATGTTCAGATTCCCTCATTTAGGATATTGTTTTTGTCTGATACTTGTATGGCACAAATATTACTTGCCATTTGTCAGCTCTACCGTACCTATTATCGAGGTCTCACTCCTCTCAATCTTCTATTCTCTCAAGACAACAATCTCAACTGCTCTTACACAGTCAAAGGGGTGTACAACATGGAAACAGACCCTTCGGTTCAACTTGTCAATGCCGACCAGGCATCCTAAACTAATCTAGACCCATTTGCCAGCGCTTGGTCCATATCCCTCCAAACCCTTCCTATTCATATACCCATCCAGGTGCCTTTTAAAATGTTGTACTTGTACCAGCCTCCATCGCTTCCTCTGGCAGCTCAATCCATACACTCAACACCCTCTGCATGAAAACGGTGCCCCTTAGATCCCTTTTAAATCTTTCCCCTCTCACCTTAAACCTATGCCTTCTCGTTCTGGACTCCCCCACTTCAAGGAAAGGACCTTGCCTATTTACCCTATCCAAGCTCTTCATGATTTTATAAATCTCTATAAGGTCACCCCTCAGTCTCCGATGCTCCAGGGAAAACAGCCTATTCAGCCTCTCTCTATACAGCTCAAACCTTCCAACCCTGGCAACATCCTCTTAAAACTTTTCTGAACCCTTTCAAGTTTCACAAAATCCTTCTGGTAGGAGGGAGACAAGAATTGCACGCAATTTTTCAAAAGTGGCTTAACCAATGTCCTGTACAGCTGCAACATGACCTCCCAACTCCTATACTCAATGCTCTGACCAATAAAGGAAAGCATACCAAATGCCTTCTTCACTATCCTATCTACCTGCGACACCACTTTCAAGGAACTTTGAAACTTCACTTCAAGGCCTCTTTGTTCAGCAACACTCCCGAGGACCTCACCAATAAGTCCTACTCTGATTTGCCTTTCCAAAATGCAGCATCACGCATTTATCTAAATTAAACTCTATCTGCCACTCCTCAATCCATTGATGCATTTGATCAAGATTCTGTTGGACTGAGATAACCTCCTTTGCTGTCCATTACACTTCTAATTTTGGTATAATCTACAAACTTATCTATCCATGCAACTGAATGCTCTCATTTGCAGAACTATTTGTGTAAGTATCTGCAGTCTAGTGGCTTCACATCTTTCCGAAAGTGTGATGCCCAGAACTGGAAGCACTACTCCAGTTGAAATCAACCAGTATTTTATACCAGGTTGTACTCTATGCCCTTAGGTATATTCCCCAAAATCACAAAAACCTTATTGCCACTTGTACAATCTTTCATCATTTCAATGATTTACACACATATACCCACAGGTCTTCCTGCTACTACACTCACTGTGGAATCAGAGTCTTCATTTTATATTGTTTCTCCTGACTCCTTCTACAGAAATGTCTCACTTTGCTGAATTAAATTTCATCTGTCATGTCTGTCCATTGCAGCAGTCTGTCTATGCCCTCTTGAAATGAAACACTATATCTTAGATTACAATACTTCCAAGTTTTGGCCCATCAGATTCTGAGATTGTGTTCCGTACATCCAAGTCTAGATCATTAATAAACGTTTAGTGATCTTATTACTAAACAGTGGACAGCCAGAGAATTTCTAGAAGCATTGCACTCATTCATAGACTCCATCAACAAACACAGGCCTGGACCCAACATACCAGCCACTACAACGAACTAGAACCGGAAACAGCAGGAAAGGAACCAAATAAATTCCAGGAGACACAGTACTATAGCACTTCACAGGAGGCTCATCCAGGTTACTAACACCTTCCACCCCGACCTCAAATTTACCTGGACAGTCTCAGACTCCTCCCTCCCCTTCCTAGACCTCTCCATTTCTATCTTGGACGACCGACTCAACACGGACGTTTACTATAAACCGACTGATTCCCACAGCTCCCTAGGTTACACCTCCTCCCACCCTGCCCCCTGTAAAAACGCCATCCCATATTCCCAATTCCTTTGCCTTCACCGCATCTGCTCCCAGGGGGACCAATTCCAATACCGAACAACCCGAACAATCCTTCTTCAAAGACCGCAATTCCCCCTCAGACGTGGTTGACGATGCTCTCCACTGCGTCTCCTCCACTTTCCGCTCCTCCGCCCTTGAACTCCGCCCCTCCAATTGCCACCAGGACAGAACCCCACTGGTCCTCACCTACCAACTCTCCAACCTCCAGATACATCGTATCATCCTTTGTCATTTCCACCACCTCCAAACAGACCCCACCACCAAGGAGATATTTCCCTCCCCATCCTATCAGCGTTCTGGAAAGGCCACTCCCTCATCAGATCCACATCCCCCCACCAACCCAACCTCCACTCCCAGCACCTTCCCCTGCAACCGCAAGAAAGGCAAAACTTGCGCCCACACCTCCCCCCTCACTTCCCTCCAATGCCCCAAGAGATCGTTCAATATCTGTCAGAAATTCACCTGCACCTCCACATACATCATTTACTGCACCCGATGTGGCCTCCTATACATTGGGGAGACAGGCCGCCTACTTGCGGAACGTTTTAGAGAACACCTCTGGGACACCCGGACCAACCAACCCATCTGCCCCGTGGCCGAACACTTCAACTCCCCCTCCCACTCCGCCAAGGACATACAGATCCTTGGCCTCCTCCATCGCCAGACCATGGCAACACGACACCTGGAGGAAGAGCGCCTCATCTTCCGCCTAGGAACCCTCCAACCACAAGGGATGGTTGTAGATTTCTCCAGCTTCCTCATTTCCCCTTCCCCCAACTTTTCTCAGTCCCAATCCTCAGACTCAGCACCGCCTTCTTGACCTGCAATCTTCTTCCCGACCTCTCCGCCCCACCCCCTCTCTAGCCTATCACCCTCACCGTATCCTCCTTCCGCCTATCGTATTCCCAACGCCCCTTCCCCAAGTCCCTCCCCTCTACCTTTTATCTTAGCCTGCTTGGCACAGCCTCCTCATTCCTGAAGAAGGGCTCATGCCCGAAACGTCGATTCTCCTGCTCCTTTGATGCTGCCTGACCTGTTGCGCTTTTCTAGCAACACATTTTTCAGCTCCAAAGCACCATACAAGGGACGAAACATCTGCAAATTAACTTCCCAGCTCATCCTACGCCCCCACAATTATGGTCTTATTACTATTTCCAGAAAACTCCACCACACATCTTTCTCCAGTCTGAGAAACAAACATTCACCAAGATTGCAAGGCAGGATGGGGCAGGGGTACGAGGAATCATGGTGAATTTTGAGGTTTACAGAATATAAGGAGAATGTTGGGAGTGGGCTGCTATCTTCAAGAACTAAGGTATATCTTCTAATCACTCGGTTTCTGTACCACATCCCTCCTGCATGTACTGTTAATCACAGCCCTTCCCTACACATGTCTCTCAGAAAAATACTAGCAGGAATGAGATTCAGACCTTGGATGCTGGAAACAGGACATAAATGCATTTCCCTATTGAAACACGAAAATTAAGGCTCATATTCACAATATACAACTTACCTGCACATTGAACTTGCAACAGTGGTCACACGGTTCAGTGTGTGTAAAATGCTGAGATATCTGGTTGTCATGAAAAGCAAATATTTCTTTTCCTTTCTCAAATTTCAACCATAATGCAAAACACCGTTTCTCCATATTAATATAAAAACAAACAGAAATGCACAAATGTTCAATATTCATCCAATTGTCATCATACCAAAATGGACTTCTATTAAATGTCTGTGCTATATTAGCATCAAGTTTAAACTGGGAATCCTGATACCATATATTTAAGTATGTTCATAAATGATACACAATTGCAGTCATTTACTTGAACTATTTAGCAAATTTACCAGGCTACCTGTACATAACTATTTTTTTTTCTGGTAAAGTGATGTCCAAATATTTTCTAAGTATTCCTTTTTAAAATCCCAGTGCTTCTCATGCTCTGGTGTGCCTGACAGCTTGGTGAAGACAGCATTTGTCCACCTCAATGTACAGCTGGTCTAGGCATCTTGATGGATGAAAAGCTGCTACCGATTGACTGAACCTGCAGATTACAGGAATTGCTTTCAATGTGCTGCACAATGGCTATTCCAGACATCTTGTGTTACATAACAATCTACGCAGAGAAACCAGCACTGTACTGCTTTCCACTTTGCTAGACATTCCCTGATGACATGCTCAAACCAGGTTATTAGCTCATTTAATTCTGTATAATGAGTATTGTTGTCTATTACAGAAGCATGCTGAAAAGTGAAGCTCATCACGAGGGTCAAAGCTGCTTCCAGCCAGTCAAACAGAAGTTTCTTTGCATGACTGCTTCTCTGGTTATCAGCTGGTAAACACAGAACATTACCTTATTAGAAAATTACACTGTGTTTTTGAAAATGACTTACAAAATTGTTTGAATAAAATATGTAAGTGGACTCACCTGTGGCAGGTGAATCTCAAAAAAAAGTGAAATGTCACACTTACAAAATGACTGGCATATGTACTGAGTGAACAAATTAAACCAAAATAATAAAAGCATGTCTTTTTAAAAAATTACTAGGAGAGAGACTGACTGTACTGTGCCCAAAAGAGACCAGAAAATCGGCAACTAAATAATCCTTCAAGAGATGTATGGAATATGGGATATACAGAAGAGATTAGTTCGAACAATGGCTTTCTGCCAAAGTATGCAGTAAAAAGATACTGGGCTAAACTACTGTAAAAACAAATTCAGAACCAATCACCGCCAAGTTCCTCACACAAATAATAATCAACATTTGGAATGAAAATTTTATACGGCAGTGGAAGTGAAAACTCTGGAATGAGTTTTTTAAAAAAACAAATGTTATCAGAAAAGGATTGCAGCTTCTTTCTGGTTGAATGTAAAGAGATGCGACAAATGGTCGCCCATTCTCATGCATATCATAATGTTATAATGTGCATTCATTGTATTTAGTAGTTTAACCAAGGACAATTCTTTCCTAGAATCCACTGTGCACATACTGAAGTGTGTACTGATTAAAATATTTTCACTAATTTATGTAAGATCCAGATATGTATATTCTACTCCCATTGTGTGAAGGGTGTACATACAGATATTCATAACGTAAATGTGAAACAGCTTTTAGTATAAGATGGGTATTAATCCTTTATTTCTCAATCTGATGAACAGTGACTAAGCCACTGTCAATACATCCTAAAACATGGTATATTGAATTATGCTGCTACATTCACTTTTTGCATTACATAAGAGCTCTTTAAGCTAATTACTGTTTTACCAGTAATATTAAATCTTATAACATGGCTAACGTTTCTCAAGGTTGCCAAATGCACATGTGTAACTTAAATAAACAGAGAGTAAACCTGTCCAGTAATTATGTTATTCAAGTCCATCAAATTATCTTGAACGCTAATACTGTTTATGGTAGTCACTTGTATGTAAACTGTACAGATTTTGCTATTTCTTTAAACATACACCACAATTATATTCACAGTCACTGCAAATCAAATCTTAATTCAAATCTTCATAGTATTCTGCACCACAAAGAACAATTTTACAAATGGAGCCAAAAAGACTTCCTATGCTGTTTAATTAAATGATCACAGTTCAATCAAATGAGATTTCATTTGTGTATCAAGCCTGTCAGTAAAACATATACACATTCCAAAAAAAATCACCTCAAATACATTATGCCATGTAAAATGGAATGCAGCTGTGTAAATGTTGCTGTAAATATTTGAGTCATTTACAAGTCAAGGTGCAGTCCTGAAACTTTAGATTCAGTTAACAGACGAGTTATTAAGTTGGAGATCAGTGTAACCACAATTTTCTTGGTGAGATGAAGATATAGTGTACTGTGTCTGGAAACAAACATACAGACAGAGCACTGATAGAGGACAACAGTGATCTAAAAAAAAAATCAGTGTTTAAAACACTTAAATGATCTATATTCCCACTTTGGAGCAGATCAATTGCTTTTTTATTATTTTAAGTTTATTTGATCTGCTGCAGTTCCAGAGAAGATGGAAATCAGCATTGGGAGACAATTATATTAAACCAACCGATCAGAATCAACTTAAAACATTTGTACAGATTGGAACAAATGCATTTAGAATATGAATAAGAGTAACGCAGAATGATGAAACTTCTTGACATAGTCATTTTTTAAACTGTATGTTTGCATTAAATTTTCAGTGTGAATTCTTGCATACATTGGCATCACAGTGCAATTCTACACCCTGGCCACTGGATGGCTTTTCAGTAGTTTTCTCCACCATACCTATGGCATCTTTTCTCACCTCTCCTTTTTTGCATTCTCACTATTACTAAAATCAACTGAATCCCTTTTCATCTCCATCCACTTTTCTCACAAATGCCTCAGGTTGCTAATCCTGGTCTCTCTTGCGATGGCCACTTGGTTACCTTTCCAAGTTGCATGCTCCAACATCATTCTATCCTTTCAAACTCCTCCTTTCGGTTCTGTACCAATCCATCCTGGGTAGCATGCTTTGCCACAGCCTATTCTCACCCTCCTCTTTGTTAAGTTCCCACTATGACACTCCTTTGTTGATGGTCACCAGTGGTCCCCATCAAGACAGCCCATCACTCTATGGCAATGTGAATACGCCCTTCCTCTCAACAGAAACTTACTTTAAATCACAGCTTCTGCTCCTTCTCACAGGTCTTCCTTACTTAACATTTGCTACTGCTATTCATTGCACACACCATTTAGGTGGTGTGACTGGCAAGCTTAGGAGTAAGGGAAGGATTCGCAAGGCAAATGGGGGTAGGAGGCAGAACTCGCAGTGGCAATGTTTTCAAAGCAGATGTCTTAGTGATTATTCCCAGGAGGAGGAAGTGGGACAATGTTATTCAGAAATTATACACTTGACAAAGAGCCCCAAACTACACGCTGGATGTGCTGCTGTGTTGTCACCAGCAAAGACGGTCAAGCCACTGCAGTTGTTGACCAGCCAGCTAAAATGTGGACCTGTGCTGGTTTACATTGAGCTGGAAAAAATTAGCTATAATTGGGTATAGAAGAATAATAGGCACAGGATGATCCACCATGGTTGAGGACGGGTGACAGCAGCATGGGGGAGCAGATCAGACGACAAATGGTAGTTAGCAGGGCCTGTTGGAAAATTAACATCAGATGCTTTTGACACAAGTCAAGTTTAAAATGTAGTTATGCTTAAAGTTTTATCTGATCACTCACTTTGCACAATTCTAAGTTCATTCTATGTATGCATCCATAAGACCATAAAATACAGGAGCAGAATTAGGCCAGTTTAATAAGTCTATTCCTCCTTCCAATCAAGGTCGACATGTTTCTCAACCCCATTCTCCCAATGATCCCTTTAATCTTTGATCTCTTTACTAATCTAGAACCTCTCTAGGTTTTAAATACACTCAATCTCATGGGCTCCGCAGCAATGAATTCCACAGATTCATCACCCTCTGGCTGAAGAAATTTCTCTTCATCTCAGCACACCGAGTCTGTGCCCTTGAATGCTACTCATTCCTACTATTAGAAACATCTTGTCCCCATCCACTCTCAATCTAAGCCTCTCACTATTTGATAAGTTTCAATGAGATCCCTCTTGTACTTTTAAATCCCATCAAGGAAAGACCAAGAGCCCTTGACTGCTCTGCGTAGGACAACACCTTCATCATCAAGATCATTCTTGTAAACCTGCATTGGACACCCTCTAACACCAGCATATCCTTCCTTAGATATGGGGTCCAAAACTGCTCACAAATATTCCAAATTCTCATTATCTTCCACTCCACTAGTGAAGTCTGCAACTGTATCACGACAGAAAATTTACTGATCCCATTTAACATACTTTGTACAACTTCCCCAATACTGACACAATCATTCAATAATTTACCATTTCGCGCTGCATAAAAATGCCACTCAAAAATTGTGACAACAGGAAGAAAGGTTTGTGGACAGGAAGTGTATGCAATATGCAAGACTCTGCATAGTACATGTGTACAAAATGTATTATTAATTACAAATGACTTTCGACATTTAATTGAACGCAGATTGATTTACTGGAGTTGAAGCAGCCTTTTCCAAATGATGACCTGACTGCCACTCTGCTATCTCAGATCGCAATATTCTAAAATATATGTTTTCTACTAAACAACTACAAGTTATATTACTAACATTATGTTTCTCTTTCTTCAACAGTAAACTTTGCTAAACATTGTGGAAATTGTGGTCGAACTCGAAACTTAAAGTAGAAAGCACATGATAAGGCTTCTGAAAAACCCTACTAGACATGTTGACCTGCCTAGCAACTAACTTAATGTAGTAATTGCCAGAACAATTGGTCTTAGGAAAATGATTTAGGAAGAAATAACAAGAAAGATTTACCTTGGAGTAAGCAGAGTTGCAACTCAACAATAATTTCCATCAGGTACAGTGCAGTTTAATTAAACAAACAGGTAGGAAGGTCAGCCTGGACAATATATGATTACAACTCAGAGCTCATTCTATAATTTTATCAGCTTACTTGGGTGTGCACACATGAACCAAAGAAAACACCACTTTTTCAGGTCTCTTAACCTTAAACATCTAGTTGTCACAGACTCCAAGATATACAGCATGGAAACAGACCCTTCGGTCCAACTCATCCATGCCGAACAGATATCTTAACGTAATGTAATCCCATTTGCCAGCACTTGGCCCATATTCCTCTAAACCCTTCCTATTCATATACCCATTCAAGCGCCTTGTAAATGATGTAAATGTACCAGCCTCCACCACTTCCTCTGGCGACTCTTTCCATATAAGCACCACACTCTGTGTGAAAAAGTTGCTCTAGTTCGCTTTTATATCTTTCCTCTCTCACCCTGAACCTATGCCCTCTACTTCTGGATTCCCCCACCCCAGGGTAAAGATCTCATCTGTTTATCCTATTCATGCCCCTCATGATTTTATAAACCTCTATAAGGTCACCCCTCAGCCTCTGACACTCCAGGGAAAACAGCCCCAGCCGGTTCAACCTCTCCCTAATGCTCAAATCCTCCAACCCTGGCCACATCCTTGTCAATTTTTTCTGAACCCTTTCAAGTTTCACAACATCCTTCTGATAGAAATGAGACCAGAACCTCACGCAATATCCCAGAAGTGGCCTAACCAAGGTCCTGTATAACCTCCCAACTCCTGTAACTCAATGCTCTGACCAATAAAGGAAAGCACAGCAAACACCTTCGTCACTATCCTATCTACCTGCAACCTTACTTTCAAGGAACTATGAACCGGCACTCTAAGGTGTCTTTGCTCAGTCTGACACTTGTGTTGAGGATTCAAGTCTGACTCCAAGAATTGTTGCAAATAATCCATGCTGATACTTTAGTACAGAGAAGTAAAGGAAAATGTAAAGTTACCATAGTTCCAGAAAACCTCAGAGCTGATCTCGCATTAGTGAAAGATGACTGGTACTGAATCTAATCTGAGGGTTACCACACCTCAGGTGAGGGTCAAGGTTGAGAAGGGAAAACGTCAATGATTTCCCCAGTCAATACAGGAACTGAACCCGTGCTGTTGGCATCACACTGCACCACAAACCAGCCATCCAGCCAAATGAGCTAACCAACTCACTTAAAGGGAAGTATAGGGAAGTTCTGTAGAAGTGCTGTCTTTTGACTAAATGGCCAAACCAAGAGGCTACCCATTGCAGTAAGTAACTGAAGATTGACCAGAAAATCCCAGTGGCTCTCTCTCCCTTTCATTAATGCAGTTAATGAGCTGCTTTGATTGCCAGCCTTGTGGGTTGGGAGTCCTATTTGGCTTCAAACACTGCCTCAGCAAATATGGCCTTTATAAGATGCAAAACATTACAGGAAACTATTTGAAACACTGATTGCATAATCAATGCTGCATTCCTGCTTACTTGTTGAGGTTAGAGCAAAGTATTTGTCACCAGCTAAGGTTGCGAATGGAGGCAGATGGAGCTGGCCAATACTGCCGGGCTGCCGTGCCAGTTTTTTTGCATCCAATTCCATATTTGTTGAGGCAGTGTTTGAAGCCGAATAGGAGTCCCAACCCACAAGGCTGGCAGTCAAAGCAGCTCATTAACTGCATTAACGAAAGGGAGAGAACGCCACTGGGATTTTCAGTTACTTACTGCAATGGGTAACCAATTTAATTGCTGGTGGGGCACTGGGGAGTCATGACTCAAACTCCAATCAGGTCTAAGGCCTGTCTTCCTGGCATAGCACAGGAAAGATTGTCCTACAATGGGCAATCCTCACAACAATGGTGGCCTGGCTGCTTCTTCTATTGGCTTTGAAAAAAAGGTCAGAATGAATCTTCATGTTGAAATATCGATTCATTCTTAGCTTTTACTGCAGCTCACAGCTTCTCTTAAATTGAAAAGCCTTGTGATTGGTTATCTAGCTTAGTAGGCTTAACTGGTAGGGAAATGTCTCCATGACAACTGGCTGATGGGGAGGGGTCTCCTTGTGAAACTCCCAGGGGTGGATTCAATTATGGCTCATACCAACATGACAAAGCAGGAACAGACCATTCAGACCCACAAGTCTGCTCTTCCATACAACAGGACATGGTTGATCTGACAAGTCCACTGTCCAGATATCCTCTCACCCCTTGCTTATCAAGAATCTGTCTACCTCTGCTTCAACAAGGTTCAAGGACTGCTCCCAATGTGTTTTGGAGGATGTGTTCTCCAAAGGCAGATTAATTTTGTTTTCTCTCTTAAATGGGTGACCTCTTACCATTAAGCCCTTTGCTTGCGTTTCTTCCAGAAGTGGAGGCATCCTTTCCACCGTCACCTTGTCAAGACCCCTCAAGATCTTGTATGTTTCAATCGGATTACATTCTGATCTTTGAAATTCCAAGATTCTTGATTACAAAGGGAATGAAAGATTATCAGGGATATGCAGGAATGTTGAGCTGAGGTTAAAATTAGATCAGCCATGACTTTACTGAATAGAGAGCAGACTCAAAGGGCTGGGTGATCTATACTGGTTCCTTGCTCGTGTGTTCATAGTAACAGTTATAGGTCTAGTCAATCTTACTATTCCTGAAAGGACTCTGTTCCTTCCAGACAGAAGTCTCAAATTTTCTTTGAATGGCTTCATTTACATCCCTCCTGAAATAGAGGGACCAGAAAGGCACCTGCTTCTCACACCCAAAGTGAAAATTCAGCCTAGAAATCCTTGCTACTATAGTGAAATTGCAAAATGCTGTTTCCAAAATCAAAGTGATGTCCATAAATATATGAATGTGCTTACTTTATGCACAAACTTATACAGTGTACTAGCTGTGCATCTCCTCTTCCAAGGCAAACACTTATTTGATTTACAACATATATTTATAAAGTTTAAGTGCAGAATCCAGCCTCAAGGTCTGCAGACAGTTCCAGCAATAAATGACAATACCAAGCAATTTAACCAAACAGTCCATCATGGTTAGTACTCTGCAAAATAACTTTTGCACTATAGCTCCAACAGTCTACAATTAACTTGAACCTTACAGCCGAGTGATAATGACTGAAGTGCAGACTTCAATGACTAAATGAGCAGCCTACTAACTAGTCTAGTCAACACAAAAGAAATTATTCCAGACAAGTCCTTTTTCCCCCTGATGAATTAAACTATAATTAGCACTGATAAATGCAGCATGTCCTGAGAGTATGGAACATTTTTCTCCCTTTGAATTAGTAGAGTAACACCAAGAAAGAGACAAAGCATTTCTAGTCGCTGAACAAGAAGCAATGGTTCCACCTTTAAGATGTCCAGGACAGTGTAATTTTATGTGTATTAGTAAGCAGACAGTGAACAAGGCATCCAGTTTGGATATTACTCTCATGCTGGCTTTTATCAAGTACAGATGCAAACACTGAAACACTGCAAAAGCACAAGAAAACAAGCACTCATGAATGTTTTCGGGATGAAATAAGCTACTTTTAAATCTAAGAAAGATATCTAAGAAATTCTGACTTGTTATTACAGGTTTTTTTTAAATTTTGCACAGCAAAGTACTATAATGTGAATTTGCATTTATTCTCAGAAAAAATCCAAAAATTTCACTTATAATGAATTATGCAAAAGCTGAGGGAAAAAGACAGATTGGAGAACAAACCCTCAATGTGAGAGATGGAAGGTTTTCAGTCCAAAGATTGAACTGCTTAAGGAATACACTGAGTAGATATACTGTAAAATATATATCAAGTGTTCAATAGTCACTTCATTCAGTTAACGATACAGCCAATTTAAATTTGTTTTTCTTTTGACCTTCATTGACAGACAGTCATAGAGATGTACAGCACAGAAACAGACCTTTTGGTCCAACTCATCTATGCCAACCAGATATCCCAACCTAATCTAGCCCCATTTGTTAGCACTTGGCCCATATCCTTCTAAGCCCTTCCTATTCATGAGTACAGAGGAACCTCGATTATCCGAATACCAATTATCTGAAAATCGGATAACCCAAAGGAGATCTGAAGGTCCCGATAGGAACATTACATCAAAGACTTGTTTCCGACACTGATTGTGTCTTTTGTTTACAGTGATTAAAACAGGCACCGTCTCCAAATGACTGACCTCCCACCCCCTCTCTCCCCCGACACTTTCCCTGCAGTTCGACAGAGGGGTGTACCCTAAACCCTCCCTACCCCAGGTAATCTCTCCAACATTGTCCTTTAAAGGGCAAACATGGAACCTGTCAAAAGGTTGCAGTAAAAGTGTGTGTGTGTCCGTACTATTTGGAAACTTACCCCACAAAGACAGCTGCTGCAGTCTTGGTGTCCAGTCCAGCTGCCCTGGAGAGGGGCCAGGGGCGCGGTGATGGACGGGTTTGGAAGCGAAGTGGTGATGTGGGGGGGGGGAGCAGTGTTGGCGGGAGGGGGTATAAGGGGTGGGGGGGGGGGGGGGGGGGGGAGAGAGGAGGGCGGGGACATGTGCCATGTTGGACAGGTTTGGGGGCCTGGGGGCAGTGATAGATGGGGTTGCCAGGGGCAGTGTTGGGGGCAGGGGGGGGTGGTGTTGGATGGGGTTGGGGGCAGGTGGAGGCATTGGACTGTGTTGGGGGCAGGGTTAGACATGGTGGGGGGGGGGGGGGTGGAGGGGCACGTTTGGATGGGGTGGGGCCAGGGGGATGGTGTTGGACAGGATTGGGGGTGGGGGGTTGCGTTTGGACAGGGTGGGGACACGATTTGCCAAGCATAAAGCTACGTTGCTTATCCCTAATCAGTCTTTACCTTCCCAAACACATGTAAATCCTGCCCCTCAGGATTCCCTCCAACAACTTGCCCACCACCAATGTCAGGCTCATTGGTCTATAGTTCCCTGGCTTTTGCTTACCACCTTTCTTAACTAATGACACCATGTTAGCCAACCTCCAGTCGTCTGACAATTCAACCATGACTGTCGATGATAAAACTATCATAGCAAGGAGCCTAGCAATCACTTCTGATGCTCAACAATCTGACGTGTTGATGATTCAAGTTAAAAACACAACGTATTTTCTGTAAAAGCTCTGGCAACCAATTATAGATCGGGGAATGAATCTGTAAACTATACTTAAATTGCAATAAAAACTCAAGTTAGCTAATAGCAATTTTAAGAATAGAAGATAGAATAAGTCCCCAGTTATACTCTCACCTGATTGTGATCTAGCAGTTGTTAGCTGTGTCAAATACCATTCATGAGAACTGGATTCATTTTCAAAGAAACAGCAACATGAAAACTCTAATTCTGGGATAGAGACACGCAACTGGTCTCTATGTATCTTATGAGGTGCAACGCCATATCTCAGTTCAACTCATCCAAACGGACCAGATAACCTCAATTGATCTAATTCCTCTGGCAGCTCATTCCTTACACGCACCCCTTTGTGTGAAAAAGTTGCTGTTAGGTCCGCTCTAAATTTTTACCTTCTCACCCCAAGCCTATGCCCTCTAGTTCTGGACTCCCCCCTCCCCCCCACCCCACGGCAAAAGTTCTTGTCTATTTTCTTGTCTACCAGCGATTTTGCTTTTCACTGTCAAAGTTTTAAAAGTGTGATGTTTTATAATAGAACCATTTTCCTAAATTCAAGAGAATGCTGTTCAAATTTAATGTAAATCTGGTTTATAATTAAGCATTTTTTAAAATGGTAGGTGCACAAGGTGGAATTCTGTTTCATTTATTTTAATTTTCTCATGTTCCTACACAGGAGAAAAAATATACAAGAGTTTTACAGAAATAGGCCAAAAATATTTATTATTAATAGAGATCAACTGGAATGCCACAAGCCAAAATGAAATCTGACATGTCCAGCACCAACAGACCCATCCCCTCTTACCTGCACCTCTCTACTGACAGAGACTAGGGTTACACCAATTAGCCAAATCCCACATTCCACTCCCAGTTATGTTAAACCTCAGCTTTGTCCTCACAACTGTGTGAAATTGCAGGTTCTCCATGCCCAGTGGTGTCAGTGCAATAGGACCCCTATGCAGCCAAAGGCACAACCCTCCAATTTTGATAATGTGAAACAACAGGATACCTGAAGCCTGGTTCTGCCTAATTCCAGGAGTATTCAAAATTACTTTCAAATACATTGGACTGCTCCCAAGCGCAACTACTCCAGTCCTATTAATTAGCAGATACCTACCTCCCAAGTGTGTATAAAGCAGTTCACTGTCTATTCTCAGATTTACACAAGGTAATGGGATAAAAAGATAGAGAAAAATCTGTATAAGTAAATTTTATAGAATTACAAATAGTTGCAAAACCCAATCTCCAGACATATTTGAAATAATTATTTTAAAAAATGAAATTTGACTTATTCTGTCTTGTGACTTTGGCATCCTCCAATATAAGCGATTGGTGTCTAATAGCCAAGGAGTAGTGTCACTGGAGATCCACTAGTGTAAATAACAGGCATAGGGACCAAAACAAAATCAATGTTCAAAATCTAATGGAAGCAAAGACTTGGCTATATATTACATTGAATCTATCAACTGTCTATTAAATTGCAGTGCAGTCCCAGAGATTCTTTTGATCACTATTTATAGAACATAAAACAATACAGAACAGAACAGGCCCTTTGTCCCTTGATGTTGCGCCAATCTGTGAACTATTCTCATTCATGTGCTTATCTAAGGATTGTTTAAATCTCCCTAATGTGGCTGGGTTGGCTATATTAACAGGCTGGGCATTTCACGCCCTTACCACTCTCTGTGTAAAGAATCAGCCTCTGACATCTGTCTTAAATCTATCACCCCTCAATTTGTAGTTATGCCCTCTCGTACAAGCTGACATCATCATCCTAGGAAAAAGTCTTTCACTGTCTATCCTACCTAATCCTCTGATCATCTTGTATGTCTCTATCAAATCCCCCCCTTAGCCGCCTTCTTTCCAATGAGAACAAACCCAAGACTCTCAGCCTTTCCTCATAAGACCTTCCCTCCAGACCAGGCAACATCCTGGTAAATCTCCTCTGCACCTTTTCCAATGCTTCCACATCCTTCCTGTAATGGGGCGACCAGAACTGTACACAATATTCCAAGTGTGGCCGCACCAGCATTTTGTATAGTTGCAGCATGATATTGCGGTCCCGGAACTCAATCCCTCTACAAATGAAACCTAACACACCATAAGCCTTCTTAACAGCACTATCCACCTGGGTGGCAACTTTCAGGGATCTATGCACATGGACTCCAAGATCCCTCTGCACATCCACACTATCAAGAATCTTTCCATTGACCCAGTACTCTGCCTTCCTGTTATTCTTCCCGAAGTGCATCGCCTCACATTTAGCTGCATTGAACTCCATTTGCCACCTCTCAGCCCAATTCTGCAGTTTATAAAGTCTAGTTTCCCAATTTGTACTGTTAAGCTTTTTCACACAATATAGGGACTGGGTCTGTTTCTCATATGCAGATGGGTCTGAACCACTTTGCCTAAATTCACAGTACAAAAATGTGGCCCCTTGCCCCTGTTTCTCACAAGTGACCTTCACCACATGTGTAAATAGAACCATTTAACTGCATTTGCATGTTGTAAATCTGGAAACAGTATTGGTGAGCATGCTTTTGCTAGGGAAAAGTGGAATGTCTAAACCCAAATTAAAAGGACTTAAATTACACTTGACCGAATTAGATAGTAACATCTGAATATCTTACTCCATTTTGACAGAGCAGCTAATAGACTAACAATTAAAAACCTGTTCCATTCTTTGCTTGCTTGAAGAGGAAAGGTTTCCTGTCAGTTTGTGTTTTCACCAAAACTGCTTGTGCATGATAAACATTCAACTGTAGCTTTTGCACAAATAAGGCAAAGGTTTATGATACGTTACTCACCTATTGATTTCCTTTGATCTTCACATTGGCTCACATGAGGAAACCTCAATATTTCTTTCCACTTTTTACTTTTACCCTTGCGCTTTCCGCCACCACCTACACAAAGAGAAAGATTTTGAGACACAAACCCAAAACAAAGGAGCTTAGTCATTTTTAAACAAAGTTACTTTCAAAAATTGTGAGCTTCTTTCCATTATCCTTGTAGATCTTTCTATGCAGCAACACTATTTTTCTAAATACTTGCACAGAGTGACTTGGCTGTTACTTTCTCCTTCATTCCTGGCTAAATTGAGACAAGAGACAATTGCCAGCAGAAATGTATGTTCTATCACTTTAGCAATGAACTACTAATCACTCCTAAAATTTCTACAATTCAAAATATTAACTGAGAAAACTTGTTGAACTTCATGCAGTGACTCTAGAGTAGGAGTACAGAAAAAAAAACAAGGCTGACATTCTTGTGCCAGTATTGAGGGAGTATGTCTTTTAGTATAAAATGTCTTTTAGATGAGATGCTAAACCAAGACTCTAGTTGCCTGCTTAAGTAAATGTAAAAGATTCCATGACACTACTTTGTGAAGGATTAGAGAAGCTTCCTCTGGGTGTCTTGGCCAAAACTGATTCCACAACGAACTTGAGAAAAAAATAAATTACTGGTCATTATCACACTGCTGCTTATAGGTCTTATTGCAAATCCTATATGACAATTGTGGTTACATTTCAAATGTTTTCATCCCAAAGCACTTTGGGATGGCTGGTGGTTGTGCAAAGTATTATATAAATGTAAGGATATTTTTTAAAGGCCACCCAGTCTCTTTTTGATAATGGAGCTCAGTTTTTCTACAGTAAGGTCCCAGAGAAGAGATTATCATACAAGATTAAAGCACATGGGATTGACGTTAGTGTATTGACATGGATAGAGAACTGATAGGCAGACAGGAAAGGGAATAGAAATGAAAAGGTCTTTACTGATTGGCAGGTAGTGACTTGGGATATTGCAGGGATCATCAGCTATTCATAACATATTATAATGATTTAGATGAAGATTAATGTAATAATTTAAAGTTTGCAGATGACACAAAGCTGGGTGAGAGGGTGAACTGTGAGGAGGATGCAGAGATTCAGTGCAATTTGGACAAGTTGAATGAGTGTGCAAATGCATGGCAAATAAACTACAAAGTAGATAACTGTAAGGCTATCCACTTTGGCAGCAAAAATAGGAAGGCAGATTGTTATCAGAATGATGATAGATTGGTAAATTGGGAGGTTCAAGGAGGGGGGGGCACCTGGGTATCCTTGTATACCAGTCACTGAAAGTAAGCATCGAGGTATGGCAGGCAGTGAAGGCAAATAGCAAAAAAGAGAAAATGCTGGAAAATCTCAGCAGGTCTGGCAGCATCTGTAAGGCGAGAAAAGAGCTGACGTTTCGAGTCTAACTGACCCTTTGTCAAAGCTATTAGGCAAATAGCAAGTTGGCATTCATAGCAAGCAAATTCAAATATGAGAGCAGGGATGTTTTTCTGCAATTGTGCAGATCCCTGGTGAGACCACAACTGAGGATGGTTGTTCTGGCAATGCAGAGAGTAAAACAAAGGTTTACTAGTCTGATTCCTGGGATAGCAGGACTGACAGAGACCGGATCAGTTAGAATTATTTCCACTGGGGTTTAGAAGAATGAGTGGAGATCTCATAGAAATCTATAAAATTCTAAAAGTAGGCAGAGTAAACACAGGAAGTGTTTGCAACAACTGGAAATCTTGATCACCAGCTATGATTATATTGAATGGCAGAGCAAACTTAAGCACCCGTGTTGCCTATGCATAGAATCCCCACACTGCAGAGAGGGGCCATTTGGCCCATTGGGTTTTCCCCACCCCTCCAAACAGCGTCACAACCAAATCACTACCCTATTCCCATAACTTCATATTAGCCACTCAGCCTGGACACTACGGACAATTTAGTGTGGCCAATTCACCTAACCTGCACATCTTTGAACTGCACACAGCACTAAGTTGAAACCCATGCAGACACCGGGAGAACGTGCAAACTCCACACAGTCACCCAAGGCTAGAATCAAACCCAGATACCTGGCATTGAGAAGCAATTGCCATTGCACTCCTTCTCCTACTTTCTATGTTTCTAAATCACTGGAACAATTTACTGAATCAAGCTAACCTTTGTATTGTTGAAGACAGACTTTTTTGAGGATTCTCATGTCACACTCATCAGGTGGCCATACTTCTACCAGAATCCATTTAGCATTCAGCATTCACTTCTCATACAGTATAAAAAAACATTGCTCTTCTTTCTATTAGCATTCTTGCAAATGTTCTGATGAGTGTGCTTCTAAAGCTTTGGCCAAATCTATAATTCTTCAACAAATACTCAAATTCTTTACAGCCAAATGACAAGAAATTAGCCTTTGCTGAGATCACAACTTTTTGATCTGCTAAAGAACACCATTTCTTACTGCAGATGAGGGAAAGGGAACTGGGAAATTAGGTTAACCGATAGAAGAGTAGAGTTGTAGTAGCAGACATTTGCAGAGGTATTTTATAACACTTGGCAAACATACATTTGAGTGAGAAGGAAAGACTCTAGAGAGGCAGGATGTGCTGTGATAAAAAGGAAGTACTGGAAAAACTCCGCAGGTCTGGCGTCGTCATCATGGAGACAGAAACAGAGTTAACATCATGAGTCCAAAATGACTTCTTCAGAAGTGTTTCTGAACTGGTCTGTTGAGTTTGTCCAGCATTTCCTCTGTTTGTTTCAATCTGCAGAATTTTGTTTTAAATTTGCACTCTTTGTAGCTAACTGAGGAACTTAAAGTTAAAAATCACACAACACCAGGTTATAGCCCAACAGGTTTAATTGGAAGCACACTAGTTTTCGGAGTGTCGCTCCCCACCTGATGAAGGAGCGTCACTCCGAAAGCTAGTGTGCTTCCAATTAAACCTGTTGGACTATAACCTGGTGTTGTGGGATTTTTAACTTTGTACATCCCAGTCCAACACTAGCATCTCCAAATCATGAGGAATTTAGAGACGGTGTCAAATTGAACAAGGCAGCCGGTAATCCCATAAAGACAGGTGAGAGGATTTTCTTTTTTTATAGTATGTCCAAGACAGAAACAAGGAAAGAGAAATTAGAATTGGAGAGGAAAACCAGCTGAAAATAAAAACAGCAAGAGTTTTGACAGACATTTAGAAAGAAAAATGATAATTAAAGTGAGTGCGCAGCCTCTAGAGAGCGTGTCAGGGAATTAACAAAGGAAAATATGGGAATAGCAGATAAGCTGACCAGACATTTTGAACCTGTCTCCACTGTAGTAAACACAAAATAACATCCCAGAAATAGTTGTGAACCAAGAGTTGAAATGGAGAAAAGGGAATTAAAACAACCACAATCACCATGGAAAACCATTAGAACTAAAAACTTAACAAATCACATGGACCTGCTGGATACCAGCCTAAAAGTAGTGGCTGCTGAGATAGATTTGGTTTCATTCAAAATTGCCTACATTCTGGAAAGCTCACGTGAGATTGGAAATAATGAAATCGTGAATGTAACTTCTCTATTCCAAAAAATAGCAGGCAAAAAGCTAGAAATTATTAAAGAGCTCAACATCTGTCAGAGAAAATGTTTACAGCAATTATGGAGATAATACAATAGCATTATGAAAGGTATATGGGAAACCTCAATGCATTCAGGCAGAGTTAACATGGGCTTGTGAAAGGCTTATTGTGTTTGATTGGTTTATTACAGTCCTTTGAGGACTAAAGGAGAACCTGTGAACGTGTCATATTTGGATTTCCATAAAGGTGGCAAGGTGTCACATCAAACCTTACTCTACAGAATAAGTGTTCATGGTATGGCGGGGGGGGGTAACATTGCAGCATGGGTAAAATATTTGCGAGCTAATAACAACAGGAGATGGATAAAATAGGTTGTGAGAGTAGTGAAGTGCCTCGGGAGTCGGTGCTGGGCCCATTACTATTTGTTATCTATATCAATGATTCAGATAAGAATGTACAAGGCATGATTAATACATTTGCAGATGACACTAAAATAGGCAGTATCGTGGACAGACAGGAAGGTTATCAGAAATTGTAGCAGGACATTGAGCAGCTGGGGAAGTGGGCTGAGAAATGGCAAATGGAGTTTAATATTGGGTAAGTGTGAGGTCTTGCATTTTGGAAAGTCAAATCATAATAGGAGTTTCATGGTGAAGCCTTAAGGAATGCACTGGAACAGAGGGATCTTGGAATTCAGGTTCATAGTTTTCTGAAAGTAGAGTCACAGGTAGACAGAGCAATGAAGGTGGCTTTTGGCACACTGGCTTTCATTGATCAGGACAGTGATTATACAAATTGTGAAGTTACGTTGCAGCTGTACAGGACATTGGTAAGGCCGCATTTGGAGTATTATGTTCAGTTTTGGTCACCTTGCTTTAGAAGGATGTTATTAAACTGTAAAGAGGGCAGAAGAAATTTATATGGATGCTGCCTGGACTCAACGATTTGTGTTATAAGGAGAGATTGGACAAGCGAGGAGTTTTTTTTCTTTAGAGCATAGGAGAGTGGGGGGGATCTTATAGAAATATGTAAGATTATGAGAGGCAAGAAGCGGGTGAATGTACTCTCTTTTTCTTAGGATTGGGGAATCGAGGACTAGAGGGCATTAGTTTAAGGTTAGAGAGGAAAGAATAAAAGGGAACCTGGACAACTTTTTTTTTAAAACACAGAGGTGGCACAGATATGGAATGAGCTGCCAGCGGAAGTGGTTGAGATGGGTACATCAACAACGTTTAAAAGGCATTTAGACAAATATTTGGATAGGAAAAGTTTAGAAGGATATGGGCCAAGTGCACGCAAATGGGGTTAGCGTGGATGGACATTTTGGTCAGTATGGATCAGTTTGGACCAAAGGGCCTATCTCTGTGCTGTAGGACTCTATGATTCAAAGGGGAATGGAATACAGATGCAAGGAAGTTTTGCTACAGTTGTGTGAGGAATTGGTGTGACCACATTTATGGCACTCTGTACAGTCTGGTCTCATCTTTTACTGGATATAATTGTATTCGGAGCAGTTTAGAACATGTTCACTCAACTGCTCTCGAGATGAAGGGGCTATCTGAAGAGAAAATATGTTTGACAGATTGAGTCTCCATCCACTGGCTTTTCAATGAATGGAAAGAGATCTACTGAAACAAATAAGTGCTCAAGGGGACTTTTAGGGTGGATGCTGAAAGTATGTTTTCTTTTGTGGGAGACACAAGACCTAGGGAACACTGTTTACAAGTAAATGGTCTCCATTTAAGATAAAAATTAACAGACTTTTTTGTGAAGCTTGTAGATTTGTGCAAGTTTGTAGATTTGTGCAAGTTACTTCCCCAGACAGTGAAGGAGACAGGAATTCTGAACATATTTAAGGCTGAGTTACATTGAGTCCCTTGTCATTCAAGAATCTAAGGGTATTAGAGTTAAGTTTTAAACTGGAGTCGAGGCCACAATCAGATCAATTATAACCTTACCGAATGGTACAGCTGACTTGAGGGGTCAAATGAACCATTCCTCCTCTTAATTTACATGATCCTATGTCTGCATTGAATACTCATGGCTTCATTAATTTCCTTCAGCTACTTCACAAGAATTGTGAACATACTTTGTTTTTAATATCACAGGAAAATATATCTATACAAATACAAACAACATCTATCCTGGCATAAGAATCCCTACAATAAAACTTGTATTATTCAATGAAATGCAGTATCTCTCATCAGTCAGCAGTCACTTCCAACAGTTATCAGACGACCATGCTGAAAAGTCCTTTAGGCAGATGAAGAATTTAGCTCCCCAGATGGCTCTCAGTTTCTCCATTGAAAAAAACTGGAAAGCTTCCAAGTCTAATGTCTATACAAAGAGTTAGTTAACATTAACAAAAACAGAAGTTGCTGAAAGAGCTCAGCAGGTCTGGCAGCATCTGTGAAGATAAATCAAAGTCAATGCTTTGGGTCCGGTTCTGAGGAAGGATGACCGGAACAGAAATGTTAACTTTGATTCCTCTTCACAGATGCTGCCAGACATGCTGAGCTTTTCCAGCAACTTGTTTGTGTTTCTGATTTACAGTGTTCGCGGTTCTTTTGGTTCTTACTTAGTTAACAGTAGTTTAGTTGAGCTAATAAAGTGTTCTAATTGGCTTCACTGTTCCTGTATCAGTTATGAAATTTAGCTCAAGCTCCTGCTCCAGTGATCTACACAGAGAAATGATGGGGGTAGTTACTGATTCAAGATGGGAATGGAAAAAAAGTTTGCACATGAAAGCATATCCCAGGAATGAATCAACACAGTGGTCAACAGAGGGGAGATGAAGTGAAGAAATCATTAGCTAATGTTTTATATTCACATCTTCAATTTTTATATCATATTAATCACATTTATCTAAAATGAAGTCATTTACAGTAATATAACTGTAGTTTCAGAAATTCAGAAACATAGCTCATAATTACTACATTAAACCATTCCATTTTCAAATACAGTGCAAATGGTAAAATGATATCGGTTTACCATTGCAGAAGGATGGAGTTGTCTTTTTTTTTCTAAAAATATACATCTTTGCTCTATTTCAAGTGATGAATTTGATGTTTTTTTAAAAAAATACATTTGACCATCCATACTTAAATACCAATATATCCAGCATTTAATGTGGAAACCCCAACTGTCAGTCAGCAGTCATCTTGCTGCCAAGTTTTCATATTCACAATTTGCTGCTTTCCTCCCTCGCTGGAGTCAGGATTAACTTGTTCTGCACCTATGCTTTTCAAAAATCTAATAGATTATCTATGAACAGTATATAGCCCTTCACATGCCTTTTCAGAATATTAAATACAATTATAGATAAGTAAATCCATTGGTAAATTCTGCGTGAAAGTTAGCTGATTTGTATTCTTGACATTTACCTGGTTTGTTTCTCCACACTCCCTGCCTTGTTCTGTTTAGTTATGCCAAGTACTTGTACCCGTGTTGTTGAAAAGTCACCACCAAGACAATTATTCATCCACATTTCTCATTGGCTGCTGAAATATACATCCAGCATGTTGTTGTGCGTTTCAGAATGGTACCAGTATTCATTTTCTTAATGGTTCAGTTTCATTTGATTTCTACAAGTCAATAAGTTGACATTAACAGTTGTACTGCACTTCCTTTGGCAGGTAGAAAGTGAGAAAGTTGATATTTGCACATCCTTTCAGGCCTTTGCTGCAGTATTAACGACTGGCATTCAGGTGTGTTACAACCTTGACCAGAACACCAGATGCATTTTATGATTGACTTGGGATCAATCATGGTTTTCAGAAGGGAGACTGTTAAAGTACCTGAATTATACGTCAAATATGAGGTGGCTCTTGTAATATAACAGAAATGGCCCTAGCTCTGGGCCAGAAACACTGTGTTGAAGTCCTACTGGCCACAGGAGGTGAGTCACATATCTGAAAGCATCGGTTAAAACATTTGCTTGACCCTCATCAGCATATCCTCCTCTCGGATGTTCAAAGCGCTTAAAGGCTGTTACCCAAAGGAGAAATGTTAGAAAACAGAATGCTGGGTGACCAACCATCCTGTATTTGACAGGATTGTCCCACAATTTCCCAAGATGCCTTTGCCCTGGATTATTCCCAGCAGTGCCTGGGAGACTACTCAAACTCCTCCTGCTCTGCCTGAGCATCTTTGGTGTCTGTGCATGTGCATGATGCTGCTGCCTGTGTGCAGTATATTCAGAAAGTGGGAGACTGGTCTGCACTGACTGATACCTTTTTGGCAGGAAAATGGTTGCCAACTACTGATTGGGAGACATTGAAGGCCTGGTGCCACTCTGATTCAAGTTGAGGGGATCAGGCTGGTGGCATTCAGACTCACGTCAGTGGGGAACAGGATAGAGGGGGTGCAGCAAAGCTGGGGAGGAATGGGGTGATGGAGAAAGAGGCTCTGCTGTTCAAGTGGCTGCAGGAAGAAGGGTTTCTGCATTTGTCTGCAGCCAGGAGAGGGGAGCTAGACAGAAGTGTGCCTGTGTAGTAGAAAGCAGTTTTGAGGGAACAACATGGACAGTGTTTGACTGTAAGGGCAATATTTCATCTGCGACACGTTACGTGGGCCAGCTTTGTCTCCGAGCAACACTTTTCGACATTCCTAATCCTGTGCACACTGTCCAGCCAAGGAGATGGCAGTATCAGATAGTGCTCACACTTCGCATTAAATCCCAAAAACATCATGTCTCAAGGGCTGACAGTTGGATGCTACTTGAAGAACCTCTGCCCTTTCATCTCCCATCTACTCCGCCACCAGAATCCAGTTGTGCCTTGTCTACCATCTTTACAGTAGCATCCTGTCATCACAGACATGCTTGTTTCAGAGGGAGCAGGGCAGCAGAATTTTGGGGTAATCGAGAGTACAACATGGAATTCTGGCATGACAAGAACGTGTGCTAGGCCACACTGTATTCGTTCAGACCTTTCATCAATGGTTGGTGGTGAACTAGATTCAAATCCTATATGAGAGGACATACAGGTTACGTGTAATGAATGAAGCTTGAAGCCTTATTTGCCGTCCTGATAGAATGTCGCAGCACTAGACAGTAGCTGAAGTAGTCATACTCTGTTCCTGCAACTGGGGCCTACAGATTTTGGTTCAAAAGGTGCAGGCAATGAGCAAGATCAAAAACTTGGAGGAGGGGAGCACATGCCTCATGAGAAGAAAACAGCACAACAGGAGGATGCCTTCAGTGTGAGCACAAGTGACTCTTCCTGAATCCAATGCTGCAAGAAATTCACAACCTGTTTACTCTAACAATGGGAGTTGATTGACCCTTGTAATGGATGATAGTGGAAAATCAATTGGGGCAGTCTTGGTACATACCTCTGCTGTGGCACAGATGAGTCTCTGTCCAAGATACTCAAGTAGTTACAAACAATTATGGGTTAACATGTGAATAGCCAACTGTGATTCACCATCGTCACATTGAAAAGCTTTGTCTCTGCTGCTATGATGGAATGAGCTTACATCACTGTTGTACATCCAGAGCAAAAGGGCTCACAACACCAAAGAAGTGGCTCAGATAGGAAGCTCCTGGCGAATCTCACCAAAATGGTGATAGAAAATTAAGTAAACCAACCAAACTCAGTGATGGAGGATTGCCCAGAGCAGCTGATAAAGACAATGTTACAGGTGCTTTACAGTAAGGGCAATAAATTACAAATTACCCTAGCAAAAGCACTAGGATGACATTCCCCAGTTAAGGAACATCAACGCAGCAATGAGCTGATACCAGATGAAAAGCCAACAATGTGTACCATCAGGAGACCTGTACTATTCAAAGATTTTGTATGCAATAACAGATAGTTACAAAAGTGAGACAAACTAGAATTAATGCAGTTTTGCTCATGAATGATACTTTTATTTATTGACCACCTATAGTGAGAAAATTGTAAACTGTAAATGGTTGTGCATATAATTGTTTATTCTTTTATTGAAAGGAGTGAATGCTTGGATGAATAATTTGTACACCATGTTCTGACTTGCCTTACTCATGTGACCTCTAGTGTCATTAGTTTTAGGTTAAGCAGTAGCAATTAAATTCACCACATCAAACATTCAGAGCTTTTATGAACTACCAATAAAGCAACGATTCCCACAAATTGGGTTCACTTCCAACAAAGCAATTTGCATCTAATGAACCATCTAGTATTCTCAAATGTCCTAGTCAATTCAGGAACTTCTCACCTCCTTTCCATCACCAGTGAAACGGCTTCCAATTGGAGATGGAGACAGGACTCAAAAACATCCAGTTCCAGCTGTCAGTTTGAAAGTACAGAGTCTCCATAGTGCTGTAAAAATCTAGTCTTCTATAACAGCACATGAGCCTGTCAAATTTTGATAAATTATTTTCCTAAGCAAGTTGCTGAAAAACACATCTGTGCAATTCCTCACAGTTACCTAGGCTTTCCGGTTATATCTCAACGTTAACTCTTTCAAATCCTCTCATGTAACCATTCAGAAAAGAGGTGATTAATGAAGCAAAACAAAACCTTGCATACCTGCATGAAAATCTATCTGCTAATGCAACCTGGTAAAGAAGCTAGCCACAAACCACATCCACTTAAACAACACACGCAAAAAATCCTCATTTAAATTAATTTCCTGTCAGTTGCAATTCAGGATATTCTTGCAGATAAGAGGGTCAATAATGATGAATTAACAGCTCACTTTTAGAGAATACTACTTGAATTCAACAGGAAATAAATTGGTTATCAGATAAAAAGGTTCCTACCACTCCTTAGAAAAACAACATTGCTGGAACAGAAGATGGTAAAAGGGTACTTCAATAATGTTAAAGTTGAAATAATATTTCAAAATTAAGAAAAACGTAAGCAATATCATGTAGAATTAGCAAAACATAATTTTTAGCCAATTTGTTTAGCGCTAACTGCTTACTAGTCACATTGCTTGTAAAATAAGATAATAGACAATTTATAATTCTCACATTAGGAACGTGTGTAGGCCTTATCAGAAATAATGATTTGTTAAATTCCAACCTGACACTGTCGGGCAGACTGCCGGGTAGCTGCTTAGCATCCAGAATAACAGATGAAGATCACTGATCAATTATATCAAATATTCTGCCTTAAATTGACATACTACAAATTAATAATCGGAAAAATGCAAGAGACAATAATGGAAGTATTCAAGGCAATTCTTTTCATGGGGCAGAGGCATCTGAACTGGCAGTGAATTAATTTGTAAATAATTCTGAAATGATATATTAAGATTTCTTTCTTTTGCCCCTCATACATACTGCCTCTTACTTCAAAAATGTGACCCTTATCCTATAACATTAGGCTGCAATTAGAATCCTGGGCTAAGAGGCTACAACCATTTTTTTCCCCCAAATAATAATCCATATGCTTCTCTGTAATAAATGCTTTTGATAAATTTTAGTCCTTTTTGAATATGATGAATAAACATTTAAAGATAAATAATTAAAACACAAGTATAAAATTATTAAAAGTGTTATATCTTGAAAATAAGTTACACTGGTAACAGGAATGACTTGTGCGTTTTGGAGTTCACAGATTCAAAAGCAAAGAAATTTGAATAAAAAGCAAAAGGAACTAGTTTTGCTCATTGCAACTTGACTTAAGTATTGAAAATCCCATTGTTCAAGATTTCCTTGGGCCCACTACTTTCAAATAGCTACCCACATTTTTTCTAAAAGATATCTTATCACAAATGTTCCCTGATGCAAAAGATTCCATACTTTTGACAACTTTCCTTATATACAAATTGGTGAATCTAAGGAGGTCTTTCAGCCAATCACTTCCATACTGACCCTCCGTGGAGCAAACCTGCCAATCCACTGTACTTGTTCTAATCACACAGAGCTGCAAGTTTATTCCTCTCAAATAGCCCAATGTCCTGCGGAAAACATAACCTCCACTTTCACCACCCTCAGAGAGAATTCCAGATCTTTACCATTTGCTGCGCAAAAGTATTCTTCTTCACATCCCTCCAACTTGCCCAACCCTTAAATCTGTGGCCTTTTACATAGCTAATAGAAATTGTTTATTGTTTTCTAAACCTGTCAAAATCCCATCAAATCTACTTCAATCTAATTTGCAGTATACCCTCAGCTTCTCCAAATTAACCTAAATTTTTGAATGTCTGGAAGTACTGAAGTAAATTTCTCTACCCTACTCTTGGGGATCTTCACATATCTTTTCTAAAGTGTGGTGACCTGAACTGGATATTCGAATTGTGGCCTATGCAGGGTTCGATAAAGGGTTCAGCACAACCTCCCTGCTTTTGGACTCGAGACCTCAATTATTAGGCTCAAGATTCCATCTATTTTGCTAACTACTCTCTCAACATTTCACAGAATCTTTAAGGAACTGTGTACATAAGTCCCAAATCCCTATGTTCCTGCATAATTTAAAGGGGTCTCATTAACTAAAACTGTCTTTTATTACCCCTTCTGCCAAAACACATCATTTCATTGTTCTGAAGAAGGTCGACTTTCTTCCTCCTCTGATGCTTCTCCAACCCCATATTTATTGACACTCACTTCATAACTCCCTGCATTAACCTCTGTCACTTGTCTGTCCACTCTGTTACATATTATGTATTGCCTATCTATGCTGCAGTCAATTGGATCATCCATAATGTTTGTCCCACTTTCAAGATAGATATCATAGGCAGAACTTACTCAGTTCCAATATCTGCCATTTCTATTTACTAAAGAGATTGCAGTGGTCCGAGCACTTATCCTTGGGAAGCACCATATACCATGTTCAATGGGAAAAACACCAGTCCAAATACATCACTATTCTCTGCTCTACACAACTTCAATTTCTAATCAACATTTTCCAATCTTAATAAAAGCTATATAACATACTCCCATGAAATCTGCCCCAATACCTTAAATCCTCTTCCTTAGCAGTCCTTTTAGATCAAAAATGACTTATTTCCAACAGTCTGTTTCAAAAGATTTGTAAATGTCAGGCAGGTCCAATATGTTACCTTTAGACGTTGCCACATGCAGGACACATGATCCTTGAGGGGTTGGATCAATGACTGCTGAGATTATCTTACGACAAAAGACTGGATAGCCTGGTATTGCTTGATTTGGAGCTTAAAAGAGTGAGATTTGATTCAAGTTTGAAAGATGCTGAATAGTCTTGGCAAGGTAGGCATGGAAAAGATGTTTTCTCTTGTGGGTGAGTCCAGAACTAGAGAACATGTTTTTAAAATTATGGGTAGCCCTTTTAGATAAAGGTAAGGGAATTTCTTTGTGGATGACGGAATATATTTAAGTTCTGAAGTAGACCAAATACTCTTGTTTAACTAGAATCGAAGATGATCTGGAGTTGATGGGAATGTTTAATTCAAAACACAAAGATCAGCCACAATCTTACTGAAAGGTAGAAGTGTTCCTCATATTTTATTTGTTCATTCTGTAACCAGCTCCAACATATCCCTGCATATTTCCAATGAAACCTTTTGACATGTTCACAGCCTTCCTAAATGAATCTTCGTAACTGAAGTTTCTCATTCCTGGTATCATCCAGGTGAATAAACAATGTATGACATACCTTGTTTTAATACCCTTTTCATAAAATATCCCAAATAATGAAGTGCCAAAACAGCTCTAGTGCTTAACCTTACAGGAGGTAATTCTCGACAGCTGTAGACAGAGTAAATGGAGAGAAACCCATCCCCATTGACAAATGGTCAAGAACCAGAAAATACAGATTAAAGTGACTGGCAGAAGAACCAAACGATCTGAGAAAAACAGCCATCCAAATGCTGCAAGAGGTAATAAGTTGATTTCCCTGTCTGAAGACAGTAGTGAAGCAGAATCAATCAATGACTTCCAAAAGAACCAGCAAGAAGTGGAAATATATTGTAGCAATACACAAAAAATGGCAAGGGAGTAGAGCTAGCCAAATGAAACCAGCAGGTGGAATATTGCCTGCAATTCTGGTCTTGTCCCTATCGGAAGGATGTTTGTGAAACTTGAAAAGGTTCAGAAAAGATTGACAAGGATGTTGCCAGGGTTGGAGGATTTGAACTTTAGGGAGAGGTTGAATAGGCTGGGGCTGTTTTCCCTACAGCAGTGGAGGCTAAGTGGTGACTTTAGAGAGGTTTATAAGATCATGAGCAGTACAGATAGGGTAAATAGACAAGATCTTTTCCCTGGGATGGGGGAGTCCAGAACTAGAGGGCACAGGTTTAGGGTGAGAGGGGAAAGATATAAAAGAGACCCAAGGGGCAACTTTTTCACGCAGAGGGTGGTAACATGCTGCCAGAGGAAGTGGTGGAGGTTGGTACAATTGCAACATTTAAAAGGCACCTGAGTGGATATATGAATAGGATGGATTTGGAGGGATATGGGCCGGGTACTGGCACTTGGGACTAGATTGGGTTGGGATATCTGGTCAGCATGGATGAGTTGGACCGAAGGGTCTGTTTCCACGCTGTACGCCTCTATGACTCTAGAAGAGTAGTAAGAATTTGAAAAGTGAATGGTATCTCTTGTGCTGCAACCTTTCTGTGATTCTAGTTCCTTACACTTACACTCCATGCTTCAACTGATAAAAAAAAACCCAAATACTATTGACTTGAACTAGTAAAATAAGCATTTGTTGACGTTGCATACAGTCCCTAGGGAATGGTGAATGAGACCGTAAATGACAGGTGTGTACCTCTATTTGTGTAGCACCGTCTAGCAGATTTTTTTTTAGCATTCAACAACTCCTTCTGCATTGCATCTTTTTGTAAGCTCAACATCACTTACAGGTTTTAGCAAGGCATACTCACTAATAGTTAGCAAGAACCAAAATCCTGAGCAGTGAATTCCATGTGTTACTGAGAACGTACTGCAGTATTAGAGCAGCTATAGGTGGTGCATTCAGGTGGCCAGAAATGATCTCATGGCAGAATCTGCCAAGAAGCAAGGAGCCGAACAGCGTCTTTGCAAACGTTCATCCCTCAACAACTCTACCAAAAAACAGAATAACTTATACCATTGGTACTTGTGGGATCATATTCTGTGGAAATTGGTCACAGTGTATCTGTCCACAACAGTAACTGTATGTCAAAAAATAATTCACTGAGAGGTGCTCATGAAGTGGACTATATAGATGCAAGTTCTTTATTCATAGTTATGATGTTACTCACACAGAACTGCTATGAATGAAGTCCATAGTTCTATTTAATGAGACAAACTCTCTCATTAATTCTTTCTCCAAACTTCAGCCCCAGCAGCATCTGCAAGTTGACAGGATGGTGTCCTGCAATAACAAAGTTCAGGTGAAGAGGAAGTGAAATGTAACTGACCTCTGGGTTGTGCAAGGAGTACTTTTGCTTTCATGAAGTATTTCAGGGAAAGGTGCCAAAAACGATATGCAAAAGACTTCTTCCAGTAACTGCACATTTCTTACATCTATGTTGTCCAATGTAAATTGCTCACTTCTCAGGAGTATGACGTAACGCACTTAGCCACAAAGTGCTGATTTCTTGCATGAAATGTCTTGCATGCATTCCCAGGTAAATATAACTCACATGAAACATTTCTTAACCACGTATCACTGCTTCGTAACTAAAGTAAAGCTCTTACAATAAGCAGAAAAAACAAATCTCACTTTTAATCTTACCATTTAGCTAACAAATGCACAATATGGTTATGTATTTCTGTCTAGGATAATGAATATTAAGGTCATATGGATATTTCTCATTTTGCATTCACTAATCAAAAATGCAAACAGCTCCATTTGTATCAGTCACATTTGAATAACATATTGCATAATGGGTTGCGTAATAGTGTTTTGCAAAAACTTGTCACAAAAAGTTTCATTCATCTCCAGGCACAGCCTAGGCTTCAAGTGTGGCTCTTGGCTAGCATTTTAGCATCCACCGCAAAGGACTGTGGATTGAAGTCCCACTGCTAGAACTGGCGCACAAAATGTAGTGCAGTGCTTAGAGAGTGCTAAATTGCAGGATGTGCCATCTTTTTGGATGCAACGCTAAACCAAGATGCTGTGAGCTCTCTCAGGTGGATGTGAAAGATTCCACAGCACTACTTTCTGGAAGAGCAGGGATCCAACAACATCCAGTGAACTTTGATCCCTCAGGGAGAAAGTGAGGACTGCAGATGCTGGAGATCGGTTCTAGGAGAAAGTGAGGACTGCAAACCTATCGCATTTCCAACACCCCTCCCCGAAGTCCCTCCTTCCTACCTTTTAACTTAGCCTGCTTGGCATACTCTCCTCATTCCTGAAGAAGGCTCATGCCCGAAACGTCGATTCTCCTGCTCCTCGGATGCTGCCTGACCTGCTGTGCTTTTCCAGCAACACATTTTCAGCTTTGATCCCTCAACCAACACGACAAAGCAAATCATGCGATTGTTATCACATCACTGTTTGAGAGACTTTGGTTGTTGTACAAGTGAGCATTTAATTGTCTGCAAGGCACTTTTAGATGCCCCTAGGGTGCTAAAGATGTTAAATCAATACAAGGGGATTTCTTGCATAATTTAGATGTTATGGATTTATTACGCCACTTTCAGAGGAACAATTTGCTCAGATATTACCACTCAAAGATGCTGAAGTAAGTCTTCATAATTTCAGTGTTAAGTCAGATGCCTGAATTAATTGTTATTCTATTGCTCTTCCAATAACCAACGCTGTCAAACTTATCAGGAGAGTGTGATAGCACAATAAAATGGAGCAGCTGGGGATCAAAATAAGCACAGATGAGCTTTAACTTCAATTTACAACCTAACAAATTTATTTCGTGAAGTAAGGCTCAACAGAATGATTTCAGTTAATCTTCTGTGGTGCATTCCTTTAACATAGACATCTAGTTATTCACAAGACTGTTAGAAAAAAAACGTAACCTGAAGGTTAGAACGGACACTGTTTTAGTCTTGCTTTTGTATCCAAAATGATTCGTTTAATTCACTAATGAGGCATTAATAAAGTAGAGGCTGGATAGGCTGGGACTTTTTTCACTGAAGCGTAGGAGGTTGAGGATAAAGGTTTATGAAATTCTGAGAGGTAGGGATAAGGTGAATAGGTATTTTCCCTAGGATTAGGGAGTTCAAAACCAGAGGGCATAATTTTAAGGTGAGGAGAAAAATTTGAATGGGGCAACCTTTTCACATAGAGGATGGCTCATATGTGAAATGAACTGCCTGAGGAAGTGGTAGATGCAGGTATAGTTACAACATTTGGACAGGTACATGAATGGGAAATGTTGAGGAAGATATGGGCCAAATGTAGTCAAGTGGGACTAAGTTAGTTTGGGAAACTTGGTCAGCATGGATGAGTTAGATCGAAGGCTCTGTTTTTGTGCTGTATGACTTTATAACAAATGGGAAAAGTCAGTCTATTGGGAATTCTGGTATACTTGTATCACTAACTCTTAAGAACATGAAAAAAAAGTAGTCAACTAAGCCTGTCTAGCCTTCTCCATCATTCAGAGAAACCCTGGCGGATCTGCTTTTGTCCTTAACCCCACTTTCCTTTCCTGCCCTCCCCGTAACTCTCGATTCCTTTGCAGATCAAAAATCTGGATAACTCAGTCTTATTCTAAATTCAACTGCTTTGTGGCTACAGACTCCCAAGGATTATAGACCCCTGAGGGAGGAAATTTCTGGTCATCTCCAGGGTAAATGAGACCCCTTATTTTGCAACAGCTATTTAAAGATACTCCCAAGGTGGGGGAGGCCTCCTCTCTGTGGACACCAGAGGATAATTAGGAACAGGAGAATCGACGTTTCGGATTCCTGAAGAAGGGCTTATGCCCGAAACATCGACTCTCCTGCTTGCTCCTTTGATGCTGCCTGACCTGCTGCGCTTTTCCAGCAACACATTTTTAAGCTCTGATCTCCAGCATCTGCAGTCCTCACTTTCTCCTACCAGAGGATAATTGCCAGGGCAGATTTACGAGATGTGTAGTGGGAAACATTCCATTTCAAAAGATATAACTGAGAGTTTCTGTTGCCCATCTTCAACAGAAGTGCTTTGAACAGTAGATAATTTATGTCCTTTGCCATATTCATATTTAGAGAAAGGAAGCCCAGAAGCTAAAGCTACATTGAGACTATTTTCAGCATGCCTTATTCACTACCATGATCTACAAATAACATTTATGAATGCTGCAGTTCCTATATGATTTACAAGAAGTTAGCTAAGTGCAGGGTGCACCATGGATTGTTCAGAAAGATACATTAAACAGTAGAAGAATTTCTTCTTTGAATGATATATTACTTTGTTCTTGTTATTTGATATAAAAGTTAACAGTATAAAGGATGAATTTTAAAGACCAATAATCCTTTCCAGCAGGTTAATGGACAAAACCAATTTTCTTGTCCAGCTGCAGAAGCCTGAAGTTTGTTTCAAAGAACTGAGACACTTCATGGAGCAGGAAGTATGAAGTTTGGCAGAAGCCAGTTATTTCATTGCTTTCTTTTGGCTACAGTTTCATGGGAGCAGGTGTCCAGTGTATTTTATGACAATTCCAAACATGCAGATTTAAGTAGAAGAATTAAAGATCCACACATCTGTCTTTCTTTTCCAGATATTGGTAAGAAAATATCAGAACTTTTTTCAAAGTTACAGTAGAGTCTTGCCATTCACATTGTCACCATTTATGAATTTTTTTTAAAAAAATTGGCCATTATTTATTGCCCACTCCTGGTTGCACTTGAGAAGACGATGGTGAGCTGACTTCCTGAAGCAGTGCAGTCCATCTGCTGTAGGTAGACCTTTAAAAAGGGAATTCCAGGATTTTGATCCAATGACGGTGAAGGAATGGTGAGAGCTTTCTAAGTTAGGAAGGTGAACGGTTTGGTGGGGAATTTGCAGGTGGTGGTATTCCCATGTATCTGCTGCCGTTGTCCTTCTAGATTATAGTGTTCATGGGTTTGGAAAGTAATGCATAAGGAACTTTTGTGAATTTCTGCAGTGCACTTTAGACGGTATACGCTGCTGCTACGGCGCATCAATGATGGAGGGAGTGGGATGTTTGCAGATAAGGTGCCAACCTAGTGGACTGCTTTGTTGTGAATGGCATCAAATGAACTGGACTTATCTAGACAACTGGGGAGTATTCCATCATACTCCTGACTTGTGCCTTGTAGATGGTGGTCAGGCTTTGCTATTAGTACAAAACAATTCCATACAGTAGAAAAATGGAATAAAATTTATCTACATTAAAAAGATCAAAAGAAGTCTTTAAAACAGAGATGGACAGGGATGGATAGTGAGCATGCTCATACACATTGCCAAGTTGCACATCAGCCCACCTTACTGTACAGAGGTTTCTACGTTACTGTTAGCATGTCTATTGCTATCAGTGAGAACACTACATTGTTGGATATCAGTATGGCACCTTTCCATGAGAGCGCCTCACAATAAGAGGTCAGTTTGAAAACATTTTAAATATCTTATTTTGTCACATCATTTCTCCAGTAGGAGAGCTTTATATTTATTTTAAAAACTGTATTATTGAATTTTATCTTTTACTTCTGGATGGCTTTTGCAACCTTCCCAATTGTCTCTGGTTAAGTTGAGCTTGTTGGACAATAGCTGACTTATCCCATACTTTGTGTTTCCAGCTAATTTGATGTTCCTTGAATCTACTGTTAAGGATGTAGCCACCACCACAACCAAAGAGTCTAATTGTTCAGCTTACTTTGCAAGTAGTATCAACAACCTTTCTAAACATCACCTCTAGACATGGCAATTATTTGAAGAGTAATCATTGCAAACAACTATCAGACTGTACCATTTCTTCAGAAGTTTAAAGCCAGTTTGAAAATGCATGGAGCCATTTTGTAAGTGTTTTTAAATATATGAATGTTTGATGAGCTGAAGTTTTAGGCCAAAAATCAGATTTTCAGGAAAACCTTAATTTGGAGTTATTTTGAACTTACAAGCACCTTTTGCTTTATTTTTTAAAAATGACATTTTTCCCTTCTGTACTCGTGTTTGTCCATTTCCTGAGCTATATATCTATCCCTGGAAGGCTAGAGTTTAATAGCTTCAACTATAAAGGAATGGGTATCAAAATGTCGTACTCTTTTGCACACTCCCTGATCAGCTGTTTCATACACATGACAAAACATCAAAATTGCCTTACGGGAAAATATAGACAAGGTAATAGATATTTTTCTAATCAACCTTTTCAGAGATGTCAAGTAGACAATGTAAAAGGAGAAACTACAAAGAAATACACAGTCCATATTCTTGACTGAAGTTGAAAGGATGAAGCAAGTGGGAGGGATGAGGTAGCATCATGGACTATTAGTTCTTTGGTAGCAATTCATCCTCATCTGTCTTGCTGCTTTTTTCAATTGCCAGTCAAACTTTTACAAATTCACTTCAGGGGTACAATTTCTATTATTAGTTGAAGAGAAAATAACTGCTGCACAATTAACATCATTTTTCAGTATTATATACAAGCGTTTAATCAAAGGTTAAATGCCTTGCTTGGAAACATACTTGACTGAAATATGTTGGCACATCCAAGGGAGAAACATCCCTTGAGGTCAAAAAAACAAGTTAAGCAATAACAAAAAACTATCAGTGAGAGTTTTAAAATACAGCAATTGCCAACAGTATCTCAGAAACAATAAAGACTGAATTCTTACAAATATTTGTGCAGAGATTACATTATCCATGATTTATTATAGTGGAGTGGTGAGTCCAACCTGAAAAGGTGAGTCTCAGTATACAAAGTTGACAGCAATTCTATTTCATTTAATTAGATTTGATCACTTGCAATTGCACAGGAATATGTTCAACACATGGATATATTTCCTTTGTTGGTTTGCAGTTATAGTTTTGTAGAAAAACATATTTCACAAATCAACTGTTGTGCTGACCAGGCTACAGTGAGCACAAAAATGCAGGCAACTGCTACAGAGCAAAGAACAGAGTGATTTTGGAAAATGCTTTCTTCCAGATTCCTTGAAACAATTTCAAAATGAATGAAATATTATCAAGATTTCCTTAAAAATACAGCAAAATTAGGACGTCAATAAGACAGCAACAAGAAGAGCTTTTTATTAATTGTTAACAATTTGATACATAAAATCAATTTTACTTTCATCTCAGAACAAGCAGTTACATTTCAAAATAAATTTTAACCAATTTACTTCCTTGTTTAAGATTCTCAACAAACACTAAGCTAGGTTCATTTGGACTAGATTATGTTTTGTTATGCTCTTCTGTTTCCACATTAATGAAATTAACAGACAACCAATTTCATTGGGTGCTAAAAATTACTAGTGTAATACACAAACCAATAATTTTAGACAAGTGCACAAAGAGACATCTCATTTAGGATTGTCAATCAGGCTTACAGTGTGATACACGTGTGCGCATTCGAACCTGCGTATATAAATGTGCAGGGCAAAAAGAACACGGACTGCACAGCGCCTGTTTCAACTCAACAAAATAGATGACAGCCATTTGCTAGTTCATTTCTCAGCAAAATGTCCTAACCAATCACAGTCAACTTGCTTGGTTTAAATTTTAAACCAAGTCTGGCACTTAACTGTCAGTCTTCTCTGATCAGTGCATTTGCCATGGCAACATGTTTACCAGAGTCCACTTTCTCCTCATGCAGTATGAATGTTTGCTTTCCCCTTGAATTGGTATTCTTATAAATTGTCCTCTGGACTCTAAGATGAAATGCTTCAGCAATCTAAACAATGCTTTCAATGTGACTGATGAATCCTCCAAAACTACAGACATGACACAATCCTAAATAAATTCACAGTGAGTCAAAACAAATCTGTTCTTAGAAGCTTCCCTTTCAGAGGCAGACAGCTCTACGATTGGGAACTCACCAAGCTTGAAATCACCAAGAAGGAAAACCTAGAAGAAAGAGCAGTAGAAATTTTAACTCTCACATATATTACACTAATACAAATTTGTGAGGGACTGCTTGGAATTAACACATGAAGCTTTTGACAATAATCTAATTTTTGGAGAAATTAAGATGATAACTCCAACTTGTTTTTTTGTTTAACTCACTATGAAGGAAAAATTCACATGTTGTAAGTGCCAAGCCAAGCAAACTTTGACCACTATAAATAATATCCCATGGGCCACCTGACGAGTTCAATCCTGGTCAACATGAAACTACACAGATACAAGAGATAGCATGAACTGTATTTGGGAGTATTGCGCCATGCAGTGATAGAAATTGAGGCAATAATTCAAACACCTCAGATAGAAACATACAAAGTTTTTTTAAAGTAAACATGGTTTTGAAACAAGGTATGTATATCATTTAACTAAGCACATAAATATGGCAGCTATAAGAGTAGCTTACAGGCTAGGAACCCTTCAGCAAGTAACTGACTTAACTCCCCAAAACCTGTCTGCCATTTACAAGGCACAAATCTAAAAGCAGATGGAATACTTTCCATTTGCCTCAAGAGTGCAGCTCCTGTGACATTCAACAGATTTGACCCTACCCATGACAAAGTTTCTTACCTGATCGCCACCACATCCACAAACATACATTCCCTTCATCACTGATACAGCAGAATGTACCATCTACAAGCTGGGCAGCAGCAACTCACCAATGCTTCTGAAGACAGCACCTTCCAAACCCATAACCATGACCATCCAGAAAGGCAAGAGCAGCATATACATGGGAACACCACCTCCAGCTGCAAATTTCCCACCAAGCCATTCACCATTCAGGCTTGGAAATATATTGCTGTTTGTTCACTGTCACTTGATCAAAATTCCCGACAGCATTTAGAATGCACCTACACGTGATGGACTGAAGAGTTCTAACTTGCAAATTCAGCACAATTGGCAACATCTATTGTTTCATGTGTACAATGCAGCACTGTGTTCAACACAAAGTTGTATGAAGTGGATATGAGATGTGCAAACCAAGAATAACATCTGTATTCAATTCAAACACCCCCTCTTTCATACAAGACAAAGATTACATGCACTTTCATGCATATTCAGTCACCCAAGTTACCAAATACACATGACTATTCTCCTGCACAAGTAATTGTTAGTTATTCCAGCTAGTCCCACTTCTGTCCATTTATTTACATGTCTCTCAGACATGATCTTTAAATTATTTGTGTATTATGATAATGCACATCAGGTTATCAGCTTTTTCTCCAACATCTGCTGTACAGAATGATGTTCCCTTTGGCTCAGTTTAAAAATCATCTTAGTTGATTTACAAAATGCATATTTTTGTGACAGGATCTCTTACACCTAATGTTCTAACTTTAATTAGCTCAGTTTTCTGTGAACTGAGTTAATGATGTTACATTTGCTTGAATGGAACTTTTTTCACCTGGGTCCCTAATGTTGACCATGTTCCATTCACTTGGTATTCAAAATGTGCCTTCAAAGCTTTTTAAATTTCTGCTGAGTTTTTTCTGCTCTTCAGAGAAATTTAAAGTTGAATATTCTTTGAAACAGTCTCTTCTCAAACGGATATAAGCATAGTGAATTGTCAGCATTCCTCTGATTTGCAAAACAAATCTGCTATTTCAGAATGTGCCATTGTGCCTGGAAACAAGTTCAGTTTTTCTTCATACCCAGTGCAATTTGAATTGTTAAGAAACAGCTTTTTCTTTAAAAAAAACTGTAGCATGCTTCATTGTTCTTCACTTTTTGTTTTGTTTATTTGAATGGCAGCTTACAGCTCTGCATACAAGTGTCTCTCTGTATGTTTGCTTTATTCTTGCTCTGCAACACTCACTTTAGTGTCACTTCTGACACCATGTTTTGTGTATGTAACACAGTAGTGTATTCAACACAAGGTCTTAACTGAAGTGAACTTAAGAGTTCTGCCTATTGTGAATGTACACACCAGAGGTCATATGACTAAGATGGACATTTACTCATGATTGTATTTCAATCCAATCCTGCTGTGTGGATTCTTTCCATGTTTAAAATAACAATGCATAATATGAGTTTAAGGCTAATTTTATAGAGGTCTCCACCTAATTTTGATTTGCTTCTTTCCTCCATTTTCTCATCTTGCTGTCCTTATTCATTCTCCCTCTACTCCAATAGCTATGGCTATCCTTTCAAACTCATCACAAGGCCTTACAATATTTATGTTTACAATCAGACTGAGCCATCTCCAATCATTTCCTCAACAGTTACATCCCCATCTCTCTCAAAATCTGAGAATTATTTTCCATGCCTGGTAAAAATATAGTTCCCTCACCAGTTACTCTTCGGAGGGTCGGTGTGGACTTGTTGAGCTGAAGGGCCTGTTTTCACACCATAGGGAATCTAATCTAATCTAAAAAAAAGCTGCTATTCCTGTCAGACATTATTGGTGCTAATGCTACTTTGCCAAACAACTCCCTTGCCTCTTCCTTCAAAATCTTTGAGCCCCATGGTATTCCATTTCCACCGTTTCCATTGGTAAAAGCTCTTACTTCTATGCCCTCAGGTTTCAAGCTGAAGATCTGAGTATAACTGGTCTGATCACTCAAGAGGAAAATGTACTCAAATCAGTTGTTTCCGCTTTGTACAAAAATGCAGGAGGCATGTAGAATACACACAACTTAATTTACCAATGGAAAAAAATTAAAATACAAACAAGACATAACGCTGTTAAGGTTTCTCATAAGGTCTTGACTTCTAAACCTTCTGACGGATAGTACTGCAATTCACAGGCATTCTATTGACATTCATTATAAGTGACCCATTAATTACTTACTAGATCTGGTTCTGGTAGTAAATCCAGTGAACAAAGTCACTTTTTTTTTAATAAAGCAAATTCAGCACTTTATGGACCAGGTATTCTGATGGTTAGATACTGGCTGCAGTAATGTCGACTTGAATTACCTGTTGAGTCCATGCAGAATCCCTGATGGAGCTGACTTCACAGGAACTACCTGGGAAATGGATCTATCCGAATGTCAATTCCCCTGAATCTGGAATGCCCCACAAAAGTCCATTAAAGTTTGGAGGTTCAGCCTCACTGAATATTCACTCAGGTAAAGTTAGAAGATTTTAAAAAACCCTTCTCTAACTCCTGGGTAATTATTAAACTCACCTCCAACGACTCCTCCCCCAAACCCCTTACACCATGGATCAGCACCACTTCCTCCCAACCTGACTCCAACTTGCACTCTGACAGTCCAGCATCCTGTGCTGATGGCTTCCCCAAATAAAACTGACACAGCCATCACTCTGACTGGAGCCTGGCCGACATATCCAAACATTCTAGACCTGAAAAGCCCCCTATACCACTCACACCAGGAAAGGACACTATCCCACTAGCATGTTTACGTGACATCCCCTCCCATCACCCTTGCAGATTTCTTCACTGACAGACCAGAAAACCCTCGCACCTGTCAGATCCAACAGACCAGCCTCTGACCTACCCTAAGCATTAATTTATTTAGCTGGCATCTTACCCACCAGGCACACTACCCATCCACACCCACTTGCAACACTAACCCCACATACTTACCATTTCACAACCACTTGCAAAGTGGCTGGCAGAGTATTGGACATGTCAATCACAGAACGAGGCAAACTGACAGCTATAACCAAGGCGGTGGTTTCTCCAAAAGTTTTCTTTGCTACTGGATTTGAAGACTTCTGGACAAATTTGTAACAGGTGGAATCTCTGGTGCTGAAAATATCAAAGGGGAAGTAGGCCGATCAGGAAACCCGCTTTCCAACCTCACTCAAAATATCTGGACCAATATTTGTAAACCATCTCTGTTATCAGACTCATGCAGGCAGATATGGAACGGGATCCATGGGAGGTGCTGTTGGCAATTATGCAAAAGCTGATCAATGTTAAGGAGGTTTAGTGAGTTTTGAGAAGATTTGTAGCTCAGGTTGTGGTTCTAATAGTAGGTTTTCTCGCTGAGCTGGAAGATTCATTTTCAGACGTTTCATCATCAGTGAAGTTTCATTCAGAGACACTCTGATGATGTTACCTAGTATGGTGATGAAACGTCCGAAAAACAAACCTTCCAGCTCAGGAGCAAACTTACATCCCTTAAGGAAGTTCACTAGATTCATAAAAAGGGCGACATGTCACCATTTTCAAAAAGCTAACAAACCAGAAATAATGAGGGAATAATTTGGGGGCTTCATCAGATCCAACATTTTTGGCTAAGATAATGGAATCAATTTTTGAAGAATAAAAGCATACCTTATTAGTGTGAACATCTAGGAAAAGGCAATCAATGCAAATTCAGAAAAGAACGTCAAAGCTCAAAAAATCTTGACTTCTAAGAAAAAAAACCAACCCAGAAAAGGGCTTGGAAAAGCTTTGCAATACAATACAACTAGACTTCCACAAAGCATTTTAAAAGGTTCCATATGAAAGGCTTCTACTGAACCTTTTTGAAGGAGGGAGTTCTCAAATGAGAACCCAGATATGGTATTAAAACAAAAAACTGGGTGAAGTGCAAGACACAGCTGATACTTATGGACAGAGTGGAATCAGATAGTTCAACAAACCAGTGTTCAATACAGTTCCGATGGGATCTTTATTTGGATGGAACAGGTGAATGTGTAATACTTAAATGTGTTTTAAATATAGAGAAGGTGGTTAGTGCAGTGGGTAGTTTCCCAGCTGTAGGCCATAATATCCAATTCAAGACCCATGCCAGGACTTTTTAAACCAACAATGTACATTCATGACAAAACAAACAGGTTGTGGATTAATTCATAAATCCTTCCAACCTATATCAATGGCAGGCTAGAAGCGTAGGAGAGATTTCTGATCACCCATGTAGCCTCCATTTTGACAGAGTGGCGAGGAGAGAAGGTTGAATGAAGTAAGTGCTGCTGGGAAGGCAAGGGCTTAATGTATATTTGGGCAGTGGCTAAACCCGAGATACTACATGTGTAGTGTCGCCCTCCTCTAACTGGAAGAAAAAGATTCTGTAAGGTAAGGCTTTTATTTTTATTTTTCATATATTTAAGTGCATTGTTTGGTTTTAGTTAGTTCATATAAAGCTAAGCTTACAAAGGCAGGGGACCTCAGAACCGTGGCATGTGCCTCTTGCTTGATGTGGGAGCTTAGGAACATGTCTGACATTCCTGACTCTTACACTTGCAAGAAGTGTGTCCAGCTGCAGCTGTTGTTTGACCGCATGACGGCTCTGGAGCTGCGGATGGACTCACTGTGGAGCATCCGCAATACTGAGGTGGTCATGGATAGCACACCGCAGGTTAGAATTGCTGAGGGAGACCGTGAATGGGTGAGCAAAAGACAGAAAAAGAGTAGGAAGGCAGTGCACGTGTCCCTTGCGGTCATCTCCAAAACAGGTATACCATTTTGGATACTGTTGGGGGAGATGGCTAGGAGAAAGTGAGGACTGCAGATGCTGGAGATCAGAGCTGAAAAATGTGTTGCTGGAAAAGCACAGTAGGTCAGGCAGCATCAAAGGAGTAGGAGAATCGACGTTTCGGGCAAAAGCCCTTCTTCGGGGGGAGGGGGGGGGATGACTCACCAGGGGAGGAAAGCAGTTGCCAGGACCATGGCACTGTGGCGGGCACTGCTGTTCAGAAGGGAGAGAAAAAAACTCGTAGGGCCATAGTCATAGGGAATTCTATTGTGAGGGGAATAGATAGGCGGTTCTGTGGCCGAAAACGGGGCTCCCGGATGGTATGTTGCCTCCCAGGTGCTTTGGTCAGGAATGTCACTGATTGGCTGCAGAGCATTCTAAAAGGGGAGGGTGAACAGCCAGTTATCTTGGTGCATATAGGCACCAACAATATAAGCAGAAAGCGAGAAGAGGTCCTGAAAGAAGAATTCAGGGAGCTAGGAGAGAAGTTAAAGAGGACCTCAAAAGGTAGTGATCTCAGGATTACTACCACGTGCTAGCCAGCGTAGAAATGAAAAAATAGGTAGGATGAAAACGTGGCTTGACAGATGGTGTAGGAGGGAGGGATTCAGATTTGTTGGACATTGGGACCAGTTCTGGGGAAGGTGGGACTATTACAAAATGGATGGTTTAGATCTGAAACAGACTGGAACCAACGTCCTTGGGGGAGTTTTTGCTACTGCTGTTGGGGAGATTTTAAACTAATGTGGCAGGGGGCTGAGAACCAGAAAAGAAAACAAGTAGGCAGTGAGGTAGAGACTGGAGACTGTAAGAATTATGAAGATAGCATTAATAAAGGGAAGAGTAGGCAGAGAGCAGATGAACGCAAAAAAAACTGGTGGCCTGAAATGCATCTACATTAATGAGAGTAGAGTGTGTAAGGCAGATGAACTTAGGGCTTGGATTGGTGCCTGGGAGTATAACGTTATTGCAACCACAGAGTCTTGTTTGAAGGAAGTGCATGATGATTGGCAATTAAATGTTCCAGGATATAGACACTTCAGACAGGACAGGGAGGGAAGTAAAAGGGGGAGGGGTGGAGTTGCATTGCTGGTCAAGGACGATATCACGGCTGTGCTAAATGAGCACACTATGGAGGTCTTGGGTAGTGAGGCATTACGGGTAGAGCTGAGAAATAAGAAGGGTGCAGTTACACGGTTGGGGCTGTATTACAGGCCTCCCAACAGTGAGCGTGAGGTAGAAGAACAAATAGGTAAACAGATTATGGAAAGATGTAGAGGCAATAGGGTAGTGGTGATGGGAGATTTTAATTTTCCCAATATTGACTGGGATACACTTAGCGTCAGGGGCCTGGATGGGGTAGAATTTGTAAGAAGCGTCCAGGAGAGTTTTCTAGAGCAGTATGTCAATAGTCCAACGAGGGAAGGGGCCATATTGGACCTGGCACTGGGGAACGAGGCCAGGTGGGGGATTTCTTTGGGAACAGTGACCACAATTCTGTAAGTTTTAGAATACTCATAGATAAAGAAGAGTGTGGTCCTAAGGGAAGAGTACTAAACTGGGCCAAGGCCAATTATATCAAAATTAGGCAGGAGCTCAGAAATGTGGATTGGACATAGCTATTTGAAGGGAAGTCCACATTTGAGATGTGGGAGGCTTTCAAAGATAGTGCAGGATAAGCATGTCCCATCGAAGGCAAAGGATAGGAAGTGCAAGACTCGTGAACTGTGGATTACAGGAGAAATTGTACAACTAGCCAAAAGGAAAAGGGAAGCATACATAAGGTCCAGGCAGCTAAGAACAGAACGGGCCCTGGAAGAATATCAGGGGAGTAGGACAAGTCTTAAATGAGGAATCAAGCAGGCTAAAAGGGGTCATGAAATAGCTTTAGCGAGCAGAATTAATGAGAATCCCAAAGCATTTCATTCTTATACAAGCAGCAAGCGGGTCAGTAGAGAAAGGATGTGTCTACTAAAGGATAATGAAGGAAGGCTGTGTGTCGAACCGGAGAGAACGAGTGAGATTCTGAATGATTACTTTGCATCAGTGTTCACTAAGGAGAGGAACACGATGAATTTTGAGATTAGAGATAGAAGTTTGATTAGTCTGGATCATGTTGACATAAGAAGGAAAGATGCGTTGGGTAGCTAGACATTATTAAGGTGGACCGGATGGGATCTATCCCAGGTTGCTGAGGGAGGGGAGAGGGGAAATAGCTGGGGCCCTGACAGATATATTTGTGGCATCCTTAAATACAGCTGAAGTGCCGGAGGACTGGAAGGTTGCTCATGTTGTCCCCCTGTACAAGAAGGGTAGTAGGGATATTCTGAGTAACTACAGGCCAGTGAGCCTGACGTCAGTGGTGGGGAAGTTGCTGGAGAAGGTACTGAGGGATAGGATCTATTTATATTTAGAAAAGAATGGGCTGATCAGTGATAGGCAACACTGTTTTATGCGGGGGAGATCGTACCTTACCAACTTAGAGTTCTTTGAGGAAGTGACCAAGTTGATAGATGAAGGAAGGGCTGTTGATGTCATATACATGGACTTTAGTAAGATGTTTGATAAGGTTCCCCATGGTAGACTAATGGAGAAAGTGAAGTCACATGGTGTGCAGGGTTTTCTAGCTAGGTGTATAAAGAACTGGATTAGTGGTGCTGGAAGAGCACAGCAGTTCAGGCAGCATCCAACGAGCAGCGAAATCGACGTTTCGGGCAAAAGCCCTTCATCAGGGCTTTTGCCCAAAACGTCGATTTCGCTGCTCGTTGGATGCTGCCTGAACTGCTGTGCTCTTCCAGCACCACTAATCCAGTATTTGGTTTTCAGCATCTGCAGTCATTGTTTTTACCGTATAAAGAACTGGTTAAGCAACAGGAGACAGAGAGTAGTAGTTGAAGGGAGTTTCGTGAAATGGAGAAAGGTGACCAGTGGTGTTCCACAGGGGTCAGTACTGGGGCCACTGTTGTTTGTGATATACATAAATGATCTAGAAGAAGGCACTGTTGGTATGATCAGCAAGTTTGCAGATGACACGAAGATTGGTGGAGTAGCAGTAAGCGTAAGGGACTGTCAGAGAATACAGGAGGATATAGATAGACTGGAGAGTTGGGCGGAAAAGTAGCAGATAGTTTTCAATCCAGAAAACTGTGAGGTGATGCATTTCTGCAAGACTAATTCTAGAGCGAATTATACAATGAACAGAAGAGCCTTGGGAAAAGTTGATGGGCACAGAGATCTTGGAGTGCAGGTCCATTGTACCCTGAAGGTTGCTGCACAGGTGGATAGAGTGGTCAAGAAGGTATATAGTATGCTTGCCTTCATTGGACGGGGCATTGAGTATAAGAGCTGGTAAGTCATGTTAAAATTGTACAAGACATTGGTTCGGCCACATTTAGAATACCACATACAGTTCTGGTCGCCACATTACCAAAAGGATGTGGACGCTTTGGAGAGGGTGCAGAGAAGGATTGTGAGGATGTTGCCTGGTACGGAAGATGCTAGCTATGAAGAAAGGTTGAGTAGGTTAGGTTTATTTTCATTAGAAAAAAGAGGAGATTGAGGGGGGACCTGATTGAGGTTTACAAAATCATGAAGGGTATAGACAGGGTGGAGGATTCAATAACGAGAGGTCACCCTTTCAAGGTGACCGGTGAAACGTTTAAGGGGGATATACGCGGTAAGTACTTCACACAGAAGGTGGTGGCCATTTGGAACACATTGCCAGCAGAGGTGGTAGAGGCAGGCATGGTAGATTCATTTAAGATGCGCCTGGACAAATGCATGAGTAGTTGGGGAGCAGAGGGAAACAGATGCCTAGAATTGACCGACAGGTTTAGACAGCACATTTAGATCGGCTCAGGCTTGGAGGGCCGAAGGGCCTGTTCCTCGGCTGTAAATTTTCTTTGTTCTTTACTCTAATGGAAAGAACATTGGAACCTCTACCATCATTACCAATGCTCTAGGTGATAACATGGTTGTAAAAATCTATGTTGCCACAACAAGTCAGACTTGCTTGTCTACCAGTTGGTTCAATTGACTGGACGGTCTGTATGGATCAGATTGATGCCAAAAGCTTGGGAGGTATATGGTAACTGTCTCCTTGCACTACTAGTGGTGGAGGTTATGATGCTTTGGGTTAGAACTGCCTTCAGGCAGAGAAAAATGAAGGTATATAGAGAAGGTGAACTAGACTATGGCTTCAAAATAAATCAAGACATGCCAAGAGGCAGATATAATTTAGAGACAGAAACATTTTGGACTGATGTCAGAAAGTTCTTCATATTAAAAAGAGAACAGTTCAAAATGTTTCATGGCAGACTGGTGAAGACCAAAACCCTGAAATCATTTAAGAGAAAACCGAATAATGCATGGAGATACTGCACAGAGGTACTTTACAAAGAAACAGCTACACTGGGTCAAAATAACTCTTAGTTATAATGATTCTCTCAATGTATCTTACATGTGATTAACTCATCCAGAATAAAGTATATGGCACATAAGGAAAAAAAGCATATTTCCGTTGTTAAAAGTACTGATAGAAAATGAATGGCGCAAGTGATATAAAACAAGAAGGCCATGTAATACCTTCAGGAAATACAAAAGGAACTTGATAAGACAGACAGAGAAATCAAAATCAGTCATATTGTGAAGTGATACATTGTCACAAAAGTCAACAATTATCCATACAGATTTACTACTGCTAGTCCATTCTTTCTCACAACCTATTTTTGTCTTTATTTATGAGAAATTATCAGGAGCACATTGAGTTGATGGGATAGCACACATAAGACAGTCACTGTTATAGGATAATGGGTTTATGAGCCAGCTTATGAGAAAGAAATGATCATTCATTGACAAGGATATAAAGTTGCAAATAATATCAAACATTCTGATAGACAAACATCCACTTTACAGAGGTAATATTTAGGAGGTGCTTTATGATATTATCTATATGTTCACAATTATGGCTCTAGTTTCCAAATATTAGATTAGATTACTTACAGTGTGGAAACAGGCTCTTTGGCCCAACAAGTCCACACCGACCCGCTGAAGCGTATACCACCCAGACCTATACTCCTACATTCACCCCTTCACCTAACACTACAGACAATTTAGCCTGGCCAATTCACCTAACCTGCACATTTTTGGATTGTGGGAGGAAGCCAGAGCACCCGGAGGAAACCCACGCAGACACGGGGAGAATGTGCAAACTCCACACAGAGACTCGCCTGAGGTGGGAATTGAACGCGGGTCTCTGGCGCTGTGAGGCAGCAGTGCTAACCACTATGCCACCGTGCCGCCCACTATGTTATGAGACAACTTTAATCTAAGCTATGCTGAAGAGATAAGTTCCATTAAAACACTAATTTGTTATTAGGGTTATAAATTTGAAAGCGATCTTCGCAAATCTGACAAGAACTCACTTCCATATTTTGTCTGTAACATGCTTCCCCTTGTTCAGTCCCTTCCCCACCCACACGTCTAAGTAGTCTGATGCCCTACACCATTTCAACAATTTCCAGTGTCTGGCCAGAATCACCACCTTCACTACAAATGACCAAAATGTCTCTACACCTGCAACACTCACCAGGACAATCTGACAGCGCTCCACTTCTTCCTTTAGCAGAGACCCAAACAACACCAAAGCACCACCGTGCTACAGCACCTGACTTGAACTGGTTTTCTGATTGAGTAACTTCTCCTTAAACTCCTCCAAATGCAAAGTGCTGTTATGGGTGCACATATGGATGGTAGTTGTTCCTGTCCATTTGAGGGGCGCATGGAATATTCTTTTTTCCTTGATCTACTCAGGCTCCTTCCTCAACTCTTCCCTCAGTTGAAGATCGTACGATGACTGTCTTAGGGTCATAGAGATATAAAACATGTAAACAGACCCTTCAGTCCAACAGGTCCATGCTGACCAGATATCCGAAATTAATCTCATCCCATTTGACAGCACTTGACACATATCCCTCTTAAGCCCTTCTTAATTATATCCGCATCCAAATGCCTTTTAAAGTGCCGTTGTTTTGATCTTCCCCCCCTCCAAAGTTCCAAAACAATGCAACTGTTTACAAAATAGTAACTACTGCTCCTAGAATGAGCAAAACAGTTCCAACACTGAAAATACCTCAAAAAAAAAAGCAGCTGCTCTTATAGGCACAAATTTTTTCCCATCCTTCATCTTGGACTACGCAGAATTCCAGATCAATATCATTTCCTCTCCTCCTCTTGTTCAGTGATATCTTTGTATTTAATCTTTCCAGCAATCTACCCTATCAGACTTTCCATTTTGGTCTTCCCTCCCCATACAATAGTAACTCACACTTCTATCCTCCTTTAGTTCATGCTAAACTCAAAACATTAACTCAATTTCTCTTTCCACAGATGCTACCAGACTTTATGAGTATTTGCAGCATTTTCAGCTTTTATTTCAGACTTACGGCATTGACAGCATTTTACTTTGACACTTGGTACCAGCTTCTCTGGCCATGGTTATTGCTCTGACAATACTGGATAGATTCTCTGCAATGTTTTAATTCACCTGAGCACGTGAATTATTTTGTCGTTTAATAATGTAGCAGCGTATGCTACTACCATGCAATAACCTGGCTTGACTTGTTAACAGTTTCTATTGAAAATCTGACTATCCTTCACTAACCAATTAAATCATCTTGTCACAGAACATTCTCCTATCCATGAAATAGATTAGGAATATTTCAAGCAAGAATCCAACGTGTTAGTTTTGAGTGGAGGGCTGATCTTGATATGATCAAATAATAAGTTCCAAGACATTTTTACATGTGGATCCATCTCAATTATTTATCTCATATTCATCTTTCCTTATTTTCTTTTCAGACAAGCATTATTTCCGAGTAGGGGGATGAAATTTTGTTTTATAAGTTTTGTTAAAGGTACAACCTCCCGATTCCCTTTGATTTTGAAACAGAAACACAAATTACCCGAGAAACTCAGCAAGTCTGACAGCATCTGTACAGAAAGAACAGTCAACATTTCAGGTCCAGTGACCTTTCACCCGAACTTGTAGCCAGCTATTGTTAAAATAAAAAAATAACTTATAAATGCCACAGTGTACTTTTTGTGTCTATTTGGATGCAAGCAACTTTACTTTTCCAGTCACAATAGCTTTTAAGACAATTTCAATGCATCACTCACCATCAGAAACATGATCATATCATGTTCTGAACCTAATGTTCCTCTTGAAAAGCATTTTCTGTCACTAACTCCTGAGACTATATGGAAATGACTTCAGATGCCTTGAATTTACTCCCTGGATTGTCATTAAAATCCATCTAGTTTCTCCCTTCAGGGGAGGAAATGCCTACATGCGACTCCAGACATGTGGTTAGTTTTTTACTGCCCACTGATATGGCCAACCCTGTTGTTTCAAACTGTTGCAGAAAAGTCAATTTACCTAATCGACATGAATTGCAACATTTCAAGAAAGTGGCTCACCATTACAGTCTCAATGATTAGAAATAGGCAATAAATACTGTGCACCCCAAGAATGAACTAAAAATTCAAGGGATTTCCAGGAATCTACCATAAAATTTTTCAAGTACTTAAACAACTGTGAACGATGGAACTGCTTTATTTACAACTAATCTACCACGTTCTAACCATAAGTACTTTCATATTGCTATTTGTGTTGTTCAGCTTCATTACTTAATGTGCACTCATAGGTGTACTTACTTGTTTGCTACATTGAAGTGTCTTTGACATTTAAGTTAAATGTGTCACAAATGGCCCATTCTTTAAATGCCTGCTGGTTTTCCCTAGTGAAATCATAACTTTCTACTTATTTACTAATTTTATTCTAAAGTTTAATTGAGCTAAGGAAAAAATATCTTGGCCCCAGTTAGCTTGATTGTACTTTTTTTTCATTCCTTGAACAGAAATCTCTAAGTTTTGGTATAATCTCTGTTTCTGGATTCCAATATAGACAACTACATTTGACGGCTATTTCAAACAATGTTTTGATTAACTTTTATTTTAACTCAGTTGAACAGGCAAACTAATTTTCATATAATTTATAATATTGTGTGTCATCAAGAACAAAGATTAAGAATCTGATTTTTAGCCAACTGGTTAAGTGCAGCTTTTCTGTTTTCCAATCAAGAATTCTATAAAACACATCTAAATGAATTTCATTGAAAGAAGTTTCTCTATATTTTATGCAATCCTGCAAAATAAAATTAGAGGCGGACAACTGACCAGACATCCTGGGAAAATAAGCTGCCATGACAGTCTCACCTCCTAAACAAAATAGACACTGCCAGCTTGAAAGTTTTCCATAAGGCTAAAGTTAAGTCAGAGTCTTCTGTTCAAAACAGAAGCAGAACCACTTTGACATTGCTTCAGTCCTGCAGTGCACTCTCTTAGAAGGCTTAGCAGCAGCTATTGGCAGCAACTAGACAGCACTACAGGAGATGCTAACATGAAAAATGTACATCTGCACATCTTGAGTGTTCAAATAAAGGATTCATGGACTCAGGAATACAGCATATATAATTCTTGAGACTTTTTAAATTCTAGTGTCCATGAACAAACAGTCCAGGAAGAAAGATTGGACCAAAATGTTACTCATTCACCTCTATTAAGTTTCCACATTTGATGCAATTTACATTAGTATTCAACCCAGTAATCATACTTAAGCAAGCAAGTGCCAAAGATAATAGGGAAAAAGAAGAATGCTCAAATGTTCAAAGAAAGGTCATTCCTCTCATTATTAACATTCTGACTGTTCTAAACTCATCTCAACTTTGTTTTTGGCAGGGTATAGTTAAAATCCATTGCTCACCCCAGGACTCAACCCAGTCCCTATGCCAATAAGACCAAGAGACACACTGCCTCAGGCAGCAATATTGCCTGGAATTCTGCTCCCATACGCTGTTATTTAAACCAGAGGTTTGGAAGTTTTCAACTTGCCTTTGAATGCAATTCAAATGTTCCAAACCAAATTTTTTCCTTTTAGCAACCATGTCAAGGGCACTATTGAGAGACTTCCGTTTTCATTTGTTTCCACTGGGTACAACCTGTAATGCCTCCCCTCGAACAGAACAAATTGCAATTACAATCACAGGAGGAAGTGAAAAATGGAACAAACTGAGGAAAGGAAGTGGAAAGTAACTCAATGACAGTTTCAGAGGAGAAAATGCCAAATTACCTCCAGAGAAAGGAGAAAGAGCTTATCTGGAACTGGGTGACGAGTAAAAAGAACCATGTTAAATGCATACAGTGGGGAGAAAATTCCTAAATAGTGGTTGAAAGGAGGAGTTTGAAAAGGATTACAAGGAAGTTAAGTGTACCACCCTAACGTATGAGATAACTTTTTTTCCACACAGGACAGGAATTGCAATTTATTGCCTGCCAGGGTGGCAGAAGTAGATTTCATGGCTTTCAAAACAGGATTTGACAAGCACCTCAAGATAAAAATAGTTGCAGGGTTGCGGGCCAAGGGAGGAATGGGACTAGATGAATTGCTCTTGCAGAGAAGCAGCATGGGAACAAAAGGTCAATATATTATGATCTAAGAATGTCGGCTGTGGATAACTTAAAACTTGAACTGGGAGGATGTTTCTGGACACAGTATAGAGCAGGAGGGTGTTGAATACGCAAGAGTGTGTCATAAGGTAGCAACTGTAGTAGTTTTGGAGGAGTGTTGTTCTAGTTAGTATGCTGAAAATCAAAATATCACTTATTTTTAATAAATTGAAATCGTGCCAATTGTGAAGTAGAAAAATGTTTAACATTGACCAGAATATGCCAATAAAAACTCAGAGCAGTGTCCCAGACTATAAGAAATAAGCTCAGATTCTAGACAGCTGAAGTTGTGCAGAAATGAAAGGACTGCCAATAGTTATAAATTTTTGTCCATGTCTGTATTAAAAATGATTTTTACGATCAATAATGCAAAGGTTAAATCCTATACTCTCAATAATACATCCGCCAATTTTGGGAGAATGGTTTAAGATGCAAGGAAAAGTAATTACATTTCCAGTATAGGTTTCAATAAATAATAATCGAAAATGTTATTTTCATGAAAAATTGCAAAGTAAAGCCGCTGATACACTTGCAGAAAGTTGTGTTTTGTGCTTTAAACTTTACATTTTTTTTCAGGCTTTCCAGCACTTATATAAGAAACAGAGCTGCAGATACTGGAAATCAAACAAAAATAGAAATTGCCAGAGAAACTCAGCAGGTGTGGCAGCATTTGCGCAGAGAAAGCAGAGTTAACATTTCAAGTCCAGTGAGTCATCTTCAGAACCTGCTGAGTTTCTCCAGCAATTTCTGTTTTTGTTTATAGCACTTATTAAACTAAGGAAAGTTATCTATATCTTGTCTGGATGAGCGTAGTTCCAACAAGAATAGTCAAGATACTTGCCACCATTCAGGACAAAGCAGCCACTTGATTGATACCCCCACCAACCACGTCTAACATGTACTCCTTCACTATTGACACAGAGGCAACCATGTGCAATGCATCTCAGCAACGATCCTTCAAAACTATCTTCCAAACCAGTGATTGCTGCCACCTTGAAAAACAACAGCAGCTGAACAGTAACAGCATTTCTTTCATGTACCCCTCAGAGTCTTACACCATCCTTGACTTGGAACTATATTACTATTCCTTTACTATCACTGGCTCAAAATCCTCCAACTCCCTCCATAAAAGAAATGCCCCTAAGTACCTACAATTCATAGACTGCAGTGATTCAAGAGGGACGCTCACCACCACCTTCTCAACAGAAACTTGGAATGAGGAGGGATTACTGGACTAGTCAGCAATGCCCATATCCCGTGAACAAACACATTTTAAAAGTTTACAGTTTAAACTACAAGCACATAGTGGTTTTTCACATTCATAAACTTAATGTCAGAACTGTAATTAAGTAATCAGTTTCTGTATTGTGGGAGCAGGCAAACAGCTGCATAAGGATAATTGAAATTGTTAGTTAATTTCTGCTAGTTTTCTAGATTAACAAAATTGCCTATTCCTCGCTTGATTTCCAAATGGACACAATCACTGAAGTTTTACATGAGCTCATTTTATTAGGGATGCTGTGAATGCATCAATTTTTTGCTTTGTAGAAAGAAACGATGATTGCCAAACTCAAAGCAATGGACAAGAAATTTCATTTTAGCAATAACATTGTTGCAGTAAAGCCAAAATAAACAGTCAAATGGATTACAAAAATTCAAAAGTTCTGTTTTTCTGTAGCTGCCTACATAGCGAACTGTCACTCAATGTGCAAACACATTGTAGAAATAAAGTTTGAGCTAAGTGCTGGTATGTAAATATGTTCTAATTGCATAAATAATTACAGTAACAAGACAAAACATACTTCACCGTTAGGAGGCTAAGAATGGTAGCACTTAAATGTCAGATTGATTCAAGTCAAAGTTTCATGGCATCATAAAACCATGGGCTGAATTTTTCAAGTCCTTGCAGGATGTTGGCAATGGTGAATCAGTTAAGAAAATACTGCAAGACTGGAAAAATTAGATTCTCAAGATTGAGAAAAAAGTGTGTTCAGGCAAGGTTTGGAGGACAGGATGACAGCATCCCCTGAGCGCTGTAAGGGCCCTATTTGCATGATTTCGCATCTTGTTGTTACCTAATCTCACCTTGTTTATTCACAGTTTGCTATTCTCCAACATGGCGTACAGAGAAAAAAAAAGACAGTCACAATCTCTAGCATGGAAATCAGACTGGGTTCAATGCCAACATCAGCTCACTGCTTTCTCCTCTAGAGCCTCCATCTTGGCCAGCTTTTCCAACATTTCAGAGCATGCTCCACTGGATGCAGTACTCTGCCCTCCCTGTACCTCCATCCACCGACATTGACATTGGACAGGCACCAGCCTCACAACATCGTCACGCCATATCTCCAGCGCACATGGACCGGCAGCGATCTCATGCATTGGAGCAAGGTACATCTCAGGACTCTTTGCTTGGTTCCTTAACACTACACTCCTACTTGGATGCTCACTGCATCTCTGTCTCGCCTTTTTGTACATTGCGTCCTCAATCAGAACTTACTGGCTTATTGCTCTTCTGTCTTGTCTTCCCTTCTAATGCTGGATGTCAGCAGTGGTCATGTTACTGTATGGTGTACTGTATCAATGTCACACCAACAGCATGTGCCAGCAGGTTGTATAACACACTAAGGGTTTCAAACAAATGGTCAAAGTCTAAGGCAGGGGGTAGGGCTCAGTCAAGGAGGGCTGTCAACACTCAGGGAATCCAGGCACAGCAAGTCAAGGATAACATGCAAGCTCTGTCCAGGGGCTTGGAGATGGTCTGTCAGTTGTACGGAGCAGTCAGGGCCAGGGTACTGGATCATTAGAGCCCGGTTAGTTCTGCAGGTCCTTTGTAACCAGTCAGGGAATTGCACCAATTTGCCAGGGTTCTGATCACTCAACAATTGGGGCTGTCATTCCAAATCAGTCCAGGGGTGAGCCACAGTCAGTCTGTCTTGGGGTGTCTGTCTATGGAAGTGAAATAAGGGTCATTGGGTCGTTGTGTTTGGGAAGCTGGGGATATCAATTGTGGGGATAGGAGGCAACATATTGGGATGCAGAGAGGACAATTTTTGCGGAGAAAGGCAACCTAACACAAAAGGGTGGCAGATGATAGAGTGCATCATTGGATTACTGCAGGGAGGGGGTGAGAGGTTATTGACAATCACCGCCACCCTGGATTTGACAGGCAGACAGTGCAGCACAATTGTTGACATGGTTAAGTTGTAGGTCTGAGACTGAGGGCATAATGTTTGGATGATGAAGGCTTAAATCAAGGAGTTTGTGGAAAAACGTGGAATCTCAGATCTGACAGGATTGCAAGTAATGCAAGGAAGAAAGGAACAGAAAGTTCAGACACTCCCTAGATGAACAGGCTGAGCCTGTGACTCACTCAGTGAAATGTGATCTACCTTGCCTTCCATCCTCATATGAATTGCAAAGGCACAATGGAAATGCAAAATGGCTGCCACAACACTTGGAGCGAACAGAGGACTTTGCCTGCCTGAGGACACAAGCTCTACATAAGACTGATGTGAGGCTCTATAAGAGGCAACAACATTAATCAGGTACTTATATGGTGACATGTAACTCACAAAGACATCAGTAATCATAACACCCTGTATGTAAAACATTTGTAGTCACCAACTACACAGGAGACAAACCCCGGACACAAAGCAATTCAGATCACGTCATTGGCCATTACAGATTGAAGAGGAGTATTTCAGTGGTTAGTGAGTGTACAATAGCATGAGTTAGGTGCCTTAGATGCATGGTGCATACGTAATAAGGTGAGCAACAAAGAATTGAATGAGATTACTCACTCTAGTTCACAGAGAGAAGTCCTCCATAAAACTAACTGAAATTGACATTTTACCTGACGTTTAGAAAAATTCAGGCCTATATAGTGTCTGGCCTACAATTTTCTTAGCATGTATTGAAACACTAGTAATTTTATTTCAATTGTGTTTAATTGTGTGCATGAGGAATGCATTCATTAGGGTTTCACTTGAGCAAAAATAGTCATTCATTGAGTCTGAGATGTGAACAAGTCGAGGTGGTGAATGCTTGTAATGGCTCAGGCTGGTAAGATTGCCTCCAATATCATCTTTCATCTGGTTTTCTGAAACATAACAGTGGGATGGCTGGTGAGTGTCTGTCTACCATTCTTCATGCACCACACTTGGCTGTCACATTTATTTACGAGCAAATTTTGCATCATTGTATTTGAGCCAGTTATGGTGAACAATGAATCACAGCAAGTAGGAAACATTCAAATCAAGACTAAGCAAAGCTGGTAAGTTTCCAAGGAGGAAGTTCTGTGGACAAGGGAAAACAATTAATGAAATATCGGCAGTGACAAAATCTAAAAAGCAAAAGTAAAAGGGCAATGAATCAAATGACTCCAAACATATTTTGACAAGCTCTTAGACCACCAACTTGGTATCTCTACTCAGCTAAGTCTGTACTGCATAATAAAGATATGCAACATGAGACATGTCAAGATTACTTATCTAAACAATGGCTTTTTCTATTCGAGGCCTCTGCCTCAAGTTTATGCAGTTTCTCAGAAATCATGTGGTCAACTAAAGAGAGACAATATTGCTAACAATAACATCCAGTTTGCAACGCACCTAGCTGCAGCCACTTTTATGGGCAACTAGTCTAGTTAGAGTTTACAAGGCTGCATCAGAATGATTGTAAATCCCATCTCCTCTGACAGAAAAAAAAACCCTCAGGAGCGATTACATGCATGCTATAAACTAACTCAATTATTATAGTTGGTGAGTACAAGAGTTGAATGTAAATGCAAAGGAGATGATCCAAGTTTGGCAAAGGGCTCAGGGGACCAACAGAGTAGGTCTTTTATATTTTGTGCTCTAAATGATCACAGCAGTCACAGTTCTTTTATTTAATGTGCTTGTATACAAAACTCAAAAGCAAGTTTTGGCAGACTGAACCACTGTTCAAGTTTAGAAGGAGATTCTGAATTTAAAAGATCTATTTAAACAGAATCTATCAGCAATGGTATGCATTACTATGGTGATAAAGTAGTAAAAGTGAAAATGCATTTGGTTTTAAATTTTATATTTTTCCCAGCTTCAGTATAAAAACTACACCTTTTCAGATTTTAAAGGTTTGTGTATTCATGGATTATGCATCCTGAATAATGTTATTTATGTACCTAAAACAAGCAATCAAAATAAATTTATTATTTGTCAGAGACCAATTGCAGATTTATTTATAAATCCTTATTCTACAGTTGTGAACTTGTTCACACATCCCAGTAAATCTCACATCGGTGTGACAATCTAACGTTTCACCTCAGTGAGGAACACTGCACCACATCTGCAAGTTAAATAACTCCTACCTCCTTTTTAATTTAAGTTTTCATTGTTCCAGGTTTGAAACCCATAGCAGCTATATCATATGAATGCGCAGAATTAAATTAAGTTTCAAGCAATTCCACAATTTCATTAGGCCATTACTTTGATCTTCAACAAAAACTGCTTTCAACCCACCTCTGTCCATTAGTTCCACTGATCGTACTTATGAAGGAGAATGCTCATTTCATCGATACCTTTCTAACATGCAGGAATGAAAAAGCAAACAATTCAAATACGTGAATCTTCCTCTCTTGTCCTGATGTAATTATATTGTATGTTTTTCTCATGTAATCCATTCATTACATCCTTAAGAAAACAGAAGTAGAATTCTCTTAGGAAGTCTCCTTTAGCCTATTATTCCGTTATACCAAATTGCAGCTGGTCTACTCAGCAAAGTTCACTGACACATCTTATCCCCTATACCCCTCAACACCCTGACCTAATAAAAATCTTTCAATCTCAGTTTTTCAAATTTCAGTTGACTTTTTAGTACTTCAGTCCTTACCAATGACAGCACATAAATGTTTATGGATTCTGAATGCTACTGATATTCAAGGATCGAACCCAGTCACCTTACAAATTCTCTTATACTGTACTGTACAGATTGGCAGCTGTCAGAAATACATCATTTAGTGATCTAAATAAGGTGTGATCTGGGACAGATACTAAAATAAATTCATTACTGTGAAGTCATAATCAATTAATTTGATTAAGTTTTTGATGAAGACACAGTGAATGTTGATGAAGGTGATGAAGTTGATGTATAGTACATGGACATTGATGAAGTTTTAAATGAGAGACTTTTTAGTAAAGGTAAAACTTATGGAATAAAAGGGAAATGCCAGCACAGATGCCAAATTGGCTGAGCAACAGGAAACAGAATTTGTTTGAACTGAAGAAAATTACATAATAGTAGCACCTGGTGTGATTATTAGCACCACTGGTTTTCTTGATCCACATTAACTACTTAGACTTGGATGTGCAGGGCACAATTTCAAAACTTGCAGGTGAAACAACACCTCAAAGTATTGAAACAATCATTAAGGAGGAAGGTGACAGACGGCGAGGGGAAATAAACAGAATTGTGGCAAATCAAATCTTATACAGAAAAGTGCTAATAATGTGTATTGACAGGGAGAGACATTAGAAACCAAGAAATGCAAGTCCAAAGGGGTGCAGGTATAAAAGGATTTTAGATATGACCACAGGTGTCCCCCCGTATCCACGGGTATACGTTCCAAGACTTAAAGATGCCAGAATCTGCGGATAGTAATGAACCATATCATTTAAATGGGAAACTCACCACCCCGCAGCCCCCTGGAATTATTTCTGGAATGTTCCATGTAATGTTTTCAGGTCACAGTAAACCGCGGACAAATGAAACCAAGGAAACCGAATTTGCGGAAATGGGAGTTCTACTGCATCTAAATTGTTAAATGTGATGGGGTGCTTTGGGAAGGTTATAAATTGACAGACCTCAAAAGCAAGATCATGATGAACCTCCACAAAACACTGGTTCAGCCTCAGCTGGAGTACTGCGTCCTTTTGGAACATTGAAGGTACTAGTGACGATACTGGAAAAAAATCTTCAAGAATGGTCCTAGGGATATGCATTGTTTGTTAGAGAAGGTTGAGAGGAAATTTGATAAGAGGTATATAAAATCTTGACGGAATCTGGGCAGGATAGAGAATCTACTCTCATTAGTTCCTGGTTTAAGAACTAGACAGTACAGACAGAGGGTGAACGGTGGAAGAATTAACAGTGACACAATAGTAAAAACATTTTACATTACAAGACATTAGGACATGGAACACACCACTGAGGGGGAAGGTGAGATGGAGGCAGATTCAATCATGGCTTTCAAATGAATTGGATTAGCAACTGAAAAGTTTCAGGAGAGCAAAAGAATGCGAGAGTGAGACTGACCCCAAGTTGCTTTTGCAGAAAGCTGGCACGAATTCTATGGACCAAATGGCCCCATTCTAACTAGGCTATGACTTGATACTGGATTTTACATTACAATCATTGAGAGCAATTTATCTTTGAAGGACACATCAGGTTATTAGGAAGAAATTTAAATTGCATAACTGACATTTTCATCTTACACGGACCATCATGCCAAAATGTTTAGCACAAATATCACTTCCAACCTAATTTATATTTTAGGGCCAACCTCAAGTAATGTACAACTGGTAATGCTCAGGGTTTCTGTTTACAGAAAATAGATTTAAGAAATGTACAGGAGGTCCAAGCACTACTCCCTCAGCACCTCCCCAGTGCCAACTACAAAACAGTACGAGAATACATCCTTGAAAAAGTTTCACAACATTTCTCTGCAGAATTGGGTCATACTTGGATTTACAGCTGGAAAGCTTCTGAATGAAGCTGTAATATCTATTTGAACAAATAAACTGAAGTCACTGTTACGATTATTGCTTCACAGAGCAAAAACACTAGACTCACCTATCATTAAGGTTCGAAAAAATAAAGATCTCATTATCACCCAGCTAGTTTAAGTAGATGATCAGAGAATGCCATGTTAAGAACAATTGTCAATACTTACACTAATTAATTGGAGAAATTAAAATTAAAGTAGAAGGAAGTTGATCTACACAAAAACAGTTTGCTAATACTAGAGGAACCGGAAATATTCTAAACAGCTGAAAACTATCAGTTTAGTTCCCAATACTTCATTTCCTCTAAACCAAACAAGGTTTCTGCTATAAATTGTACATTATAAATCAACTGTACATGTACTATTTTGTATACAAAGTAACACTTGCAAGCATGGGATTGGAGAACTGGTCAAAAACGTAACTACTGTTACAAAGAAGTTTTAATGCTATTTGTGTAGAGTTACGCTACATTTAAAACAAAAAGATGTGTTTTATACCTCTGAGATATGCAGGGATGATACAATCCAGACTGTCTGAACAAGAGCCTCATTCAATGCTCTAAGATGTTTGCTCTCATGCTTCTAGCTTAGAGTATAGTTTCTCCTTCTCAATTGCCACATGCAGGTTAAACTAATCACATACAATGGGCATTCAGTAGACACACAATCAAACGCTGAACAATTGATTGCCATTGGCTCCACAGGAGTGTCCCTTGGTCGATGCCTGATTGGATGACTGTTTCTTGCACTAATTTATTTTGGATATCCAGCTTCCATAGTATTTCGCCTCCAGTTTTAGGATAATGTAACCGCAGCTTCATACAAAACATCTTCAAAAGTATGAAATATCAGCACGTCACTTAAACTAGTAAAAACAGTGATGACGTTTTACAGTGCACAATGACAAAATGGACCTGGATACTGAAAGTCAATTTATTGGAAGATTTGAATTTCAAAGGTCACGTACATGTATTAAAGAAATCAACAGAACTCGTAAGAACATAAAGATATTTCTTTTTGTCTAAGTATACAAAAAAAACCTTGTTGTCTTCAGTTATTTCCTATAATACTATTTCACAATATTATTTCAGGTAGAAGGTAAATGGCTTTTCAATCCATTCTGTCCATGCTCCCCTCGAGCCTCCTTCCATCTTTAATCATCTAAATCTATAATCGGTACCTTTTGCATCAATTGCTTTTTTTAGGTTTCCCATAATTGCATTGAGACTAATAGACCCTAAAGGGTCCATTGGAATCACTAATTAATCTTCTCATGGAGAGTTTGGAGTATGAATTCCCTTGGAAATGAGGCAAAGGCTTTCCCAGCTGGAACTCAACACCTGCGCCCTTGGCACAATGGATAATGTGGACCTCAAATCCAGAGACTGTAGGTTCAATTCCTACGTGGCGTAAATACAATTCTCAACTCTTCTCAACTTCATAAGGGTTTTTAATGGCACTATGCCAGTATCCCTATCCCTGAACCAAGAGGCCTGGACTCAAGTCCCAACTGCTCCTTAGGTTTGTCATAATATCTCTGAACAGGTTGATTAGAAAATAAGTCAGACCCAGGGATGGGTCTACAGAACCATTTGTCCCAAGTTGGGACAGATGCATGCAACGTGTAGTGGCTCAACTTTGGTGTTCAGTAATAAACGATGTTCCTTTCCAGGTGGGTTTCCTGAGTTATTACTGAGAAAATACTATTTCAGCAACTGCTAGGCAATAAAGTGTACGCCATCCTTTCAGCTTTCCACTTGCCAAAGGTGTGGTGCTGGAAAAGCAAAGGTCAGGCAGCATCCGAGGAGCAGGAGAGTCAATGTTTTGGGCATGAGCCCTTCATTCCTGATGAAGGGCTTATGCCCAAAACATAGAGTGTCCTGCTCCTTAGATGCTGCCTGACCTGCTGCTCTTTCCCAGCACCACACTCTTGACTCTGATCTCCAGCATCTGCAGTCCTCACTTCCTCCTAGCTTTCCACTTGTGAGTGGAAATACATAGCAGGCTCTCAACAGCACCTTACCACGTGTTGACACATCAGAAATGTAGAATCAAGCCGGAATTGTACTGCATCCATGTTACTCTATTCAGTATTGTCTAAGTTCATCAGTCTTTTGGGATTACTAGTACAAAAGTGAGTCTTGAAATAGACACTGATTTCCTTCAGAAAAATGGAACGAAGCACCACTGTGGCCATAGCATGATCAAGCACTGGGATTCAGGATCACTGCTGGCAACATGTTCTGATTTTTCAATCACAGCTATTTAGCTGTGGGGAGATGCCAGGTAGAAACCAACCACTTTCTAAGGAGTAGTGTGTAAGTGGAAACATTTTCTCAGGTTATATTTCAAACTATATTAGACATAAAACTCTTACACATATATTCCAAGGATTCTTTTTTAATTTAGAAATAAAAAGCAACATACATAATTTAAAGAGCATTTTCCCAAGATTTATGTAAAACAAAGAACTACTGATGCTGGAAATCTAAAATGAAATCAGAAATTCAGCAGGTCCAGCAGCATCTGTTTATCTTCTCCCTCTTCACTATCCAAGGCCCCAGACACACCTTCCAGGTCATAGAGTCATAGAAATGTACACCATGGAAACAGACCCTTCGGTCCAACCCATCCATACCGACCAGATATCCCAAACCAATCTAGTCCCACCTGTCAGCGCCTGGCCCATGCATCTCCAAACTCTTCCTATTCATATACCCATCCAAATGCCTCTTAAATGTTGCAATTGTACCAGCTTCCACCGCATCCTCTGGCAGTTCATGCCATACACCTACCACCCTCTGCATGAAAAAGTTACCCCTTAGGTCTCTTATATCTTTCCCCTCTCACCCTAAACTTATACCCTCTAGTTCTGGACTCCCCAACCCCAGGGAAAAGACTTTGCCTATTTACCCTATCCATGCCCCTCATAATTTTGTAAACCTCTAGAAGGTCACCCCTCAGCCTCCGACGCTCCAGGGTAAACAGCCCCAGCCTGTTCAGCCTCTCCTTGTAGCTCAGATCCTCCAACCCTCGCAACATCCTTGCAAATCTTTTCTGAACCCTTTTAAGTTTTACATCTTTCCAATAAGAAGGAGGCCAGAATTGTACACAATATTCCAACAGTGACCTAACCAATATCCTGTACAGCTGCAACATGATCTAACTCCTGTACTCAATACTCTGACCAATAAAGGAAAGCATACCAAACACCTTCTTCACTATCCTATCTACCTGCAACTCCACTTTCAAGGAGCTATGAACCTCCAGTCCAAGGTCTCTTTGAAGCAGTGATTTAGCTAAATTTCACCCAATCTCGTGTACTGCATTCACTGCTCACAATGTGGACTCCTCTACACTGGGGAGATAAAATGGACTGGGCGTCCACTTTGTGGATAACCTACACTGCCTTTAAAAATGACCCCGAGCTCCCAGCTGCCTGTCATTTCAACACACCATGTTCTCTTGCCAACATCTCGATCTCAGGCTCCAGTGAAGCTCAACATAAGCTAGAAGAATGTCATTATTTGCCTGGTGACCCTAAAGCCTTCAGGGCTCAATACGGAGTTCGATAATTTTAGAACCTGAACACCACCTTCCACGTCCATTACCCACTCCCACAATGCACCCCAACTATCATGACATGGGCTACTCGCAGCACAGCCACCTATTTTCACACACTTACGGTCCCCATTATTAGCTTTCCTTTCTCCTGAGCACACCATCATCCATCCTTTTAACTCCCTAAATATCCTTCACTCTTACTGTAGGCTCCATCTTAACCTATCTGCTCATGCCTTCCACCCACCCCACCACGCCATCTTCACCATAAATACCACTTTTTACTAGCTATTATCAGTTCTGAAGCAGGGACTCAAAAGATTAGTTCTGCATTTTCTCCACAGATACTGTCAGGTCTGCTGAGTTTCTCCCTCTGAATTTCTATTTTTGTCCCTAAGATTTACGTTGGCCCTGGCTTTAACCTCCATATTATTTATGGAAGTGCTATTGAATTTTCACATTGCCACTCTCACATCGCCACTCTCACATCAAGTGAGCCTTGTATAAAGTTTACCAATATGCATTTCAACAGGTTCTAACATCTAGTTGTACATTATTGTACATTGTCACAGAGAGTCAGAGTTTTTCAGTCCAACTGGTCAATGCCAACTAGATATCCTAAATTAATCAATTCCCATTTGCCAGCATTTGGCCCGTGTCCCTCTAACCCTTCCTATTCATGTACCCTTCCAGATGAATTGCAGTCGTCCTTTTAGAAATGTGTGTGTGTGAGAGAGAGAGAGAGAGAGAGAGAGAGAGAGAGAGAGAGAGAGAAAGAGAATGGAAGAGCCTCTGTTGCAATTGCAATCTATGTTTGGCTATCACTTGGCCCAAATGGTAATGGATCTGCCAAAATTGGCCATTTGAGAAATAAGTAATCTGCAAGGCTTTCAATCTTGATTTAGAGTTGAATAAGAAAATGGTGTTCCTCAATGATGCTGCACACTTTGAATAGGCACTGACATTGATTTGGAGAATATACTGCTGCAAAACTAGATTCTAAACAGCATCACTGCAGTTGGGAAATGGGTGAGGAGTACTGGCTTGGTATTGCTAACATCTAAAATAAACCAGTTTGCTCTGGCTAGTGACTTCAACAAGTAAATTTAAAAGGTTACAGCAGACCAGGTTTTTGTGGATTCTTGTAAGATGTCTTGTAAGATAACCTGCAGGCAGTCAATCCATGTAATATCATGTAAATTCCACTTTAGAAATAGAACCAGACTGACTCAAGATTGGGACACAGACACACTCTAACCACACACCTTTAATGCATTGTCTGAGCTGAGATAGCACCTTTTGTTATAAAACCTTAATCTCTCTTGAGAATGCGATTTAAAAGAAATTCTGGGATTTACATATTAAAGAATCAAAACTAGCAAAGCCATTCTAAAAAATGAAAGACCTAATCAAATTTTGTTCAATATATCATTTCAGCTGTATGACATCATAAACTTTTGCTATAAATTCTGTCTCTTATAGTCCTGCTTCACAACCACCTGATGAAGCAGCGGCACTTCAAAAGCTAGTGCCTCCAAATAAACCTGTTGGAGTATAACCTAGTGTTGAGAGATTTTTTTTAAACTTTGGTAAAGACAAGGACTGCAGATGCTGGAAACCAGAGTTTAGATCAGAGTGGTGCTGGAAAAGCACAGCAGGTCAGGCAGCATTCGAGGAGCAGTAAAAGTGACGTTCCTGATGAAGGGCTTTTGCCCGAAACGTCAATTTTCCTGTTCCTTGGATGCTGCCTAACCTGCTGTGCATTTCCAGCACCACTCTAATCTAGACTCTGATTTTTAACTTTGTCCACCCCAGTCCAACACCACCTCCTCCAAATCAAGGTTGAAATAAATTCTAGATCAGTAGAGGAATCAAGGATTACGGGGTAAAGGCAGGAAAGTGAATGCGAGGAGTGTTGGAACATCTGCTTCATTCTCACAATCAAGATTTTCTTTCTGTCTCATTCCTTTGATGTCTTTCACATTACTTAGCATTGAACCAGCTATTCTTTGGGCTACTGCACCTGTACTTAAACTAAGCGTGCAGGCAGCTGATGTACCTATCCTTTCTTCCTTTTTTTTGCACACTTTCCCTTGATTTGACAATAAAAGTGCTGTTTCGAAGACAGTGGAGGAAAAGGGAGGAACTTGGAAGGAAATTATATGGAAAAACAGGTTTCAAGATATGGAACTATGCAATGATAATCGACCAATCCTCTTAGAATTATGTCTGATTTTCAAATGTTGGTTCTTGTCTTTGTCATATGTATTGCAGTATTTGACCTGTATTGTAATAAGAGTTTAAATACATGGATTTAATTGGAAAATTCACAGAATGTTTGCTAGAGTGCATGCGTTGAACAAAGAGAACACAAAACCTTATTCAATGTCAGCATGAAGAAGATACAAAATCGAACTGTAAGTTGGAAATAAACTGAATACTTTAAACTTTGTAGAATAAAAGCTAGTGAAGAAATTGCTGAGTGCTGGCCCAAACAATGTATCGTAGCTCAATACGAGGCGTATTTGTCTTTCCTGAAACTATGTATTTTTTTTAATCGATTAGATATAAATTATGTTCAGTCCCGATTGAGTAATTGGCCACATTTTAAAGGAGTACGGAAAAAGAATAACATTAACTATTATTATACTTACACTTGTCCAGAGACTTTGTGTGCTTTTTTTCCTGGAATATGCACAAATCTGAGACAGCACAAAACCCTCCACAAGGTATTGCAACGTACATTGATAAGGCAAGCAAATATATATCAGTGCACCCACCAGTGCTCCCACTGAATCATAAACAGTCTGAACCAGGAAAACCAAGTTACAATAGTTAGTTCAACGCCATATCATGGAAATACAAAGGAATGAAACAGAAAGGAAAATGTGATTGTGAGAATGAAGCAGATGTTCCAACTCTCCTGACATATACTTTTCTGCTTTTTCCCCATAATCCTGGATTCTTCAACTCATCTAGGATTTATTTCAACCTTAAATATACTGAAGAATTCCAGAATTCATTGCCACAGAAACCTGTGCAGGCAAAGACTCAATTCTTTGAGAAGAATTCTTCCTCATCTCAGTCTTCAACTGGCACCTTTAATTGCATTTGTGATGCAAAGGTAACGGAGATCATCATAGAGTATGACTGCAATAGTATGAGCTGATGGGTCAACAATGTTTGTTTGAATATAAAAGCGAACAATTTAATTACAATTCTAATAATTCAGAAATCTTGAAAGACAAAACAGTTTGCTAGATTAGAGTTATTTCTGTAGAAGTATACTAACTTTTAAAACAAGTACATAGTCCAGTGATAAAATGTTTCTCAAACATATTTTCAGCATCTCAAAGTCTACTTGTCATGGAGCTTTTTATCTTTTTTGATCCAGAGGGAAATCTTGCTTACTGTTAGCATCTATGATTTGGAGATGCTGGTGTTGGACTGGGGTGTACAAAGTTAAAAATCACAACACTAGTCTATAGTCTAACAGGTTTATTTAGAAGCACTAGCTTTCTGAGTGCTGCTCCTTCATCGGGTGGAAGGAGCAGCGCTCTGAAAGCTAGTGCTTCCAAATAAACCTGTTGAACGTTTGCATCTAAGTGACTTTGCAGTATATCTTGAGATGAAACAGCAAAACTTCACTTTGTGTGAGCGTGCATGTTTTATCATGTAATAATGCATGATCTACCTAGACTTCAGACAACAATAATAACAAGACCATCGCTTAGGGTCTAAATGCCAGGTGCATTTATTGAACAGTAGCAATGACATCACTGAGTTTTCCAACAGTTCTGAAATAGGTTGTAAGCCATGAATAGTTTCCATTGCTGCCACAAAGAACTTTTTACAAAGCAAACATCAAGGAGCCCTGGCAAAAAATGGATTCAATGATAATCAAGTGAAAATTCTCCACTGGTTGGAGTTATACTTAGCACAAAGAAAAATGGTCGAGATTGTTGGAGGTCAGTCATCTCATTCTTTGGACATCACTGCACGAGTTCCTCAGTGTGGTGACCAAGTCGCAACCATCTTTAGTTGCTTCATCTTCCTCAAAGGTCAAAGTTGGGGATGTTCACTGATGATTGTATGACACTCAGCACATTCAATACTCCTTAGTCCATGTCCGCATGTAGCAAGATCTGAACAATATCCACCATTGACTGATAAGTGGCAACTAAAATTTACATCACACAAATGCTAGGTAGAGACGTTTGCCAACAAGAGAGAAAATCTGACCACTGCCCTTGACATTCAATGGCATTACCATCCCTGAATATCCCACAATCAACATCCTGGATGTCACCACTGACCAGAAACTGAACTAAAATAGGTATTTAAATACCATGGCTAAAAGAGCAGGTCAGAAACAAAGAATTCTGAGGCATATTATTCACCTGATTCCCAAAGTCTGTCATCATTGACAAAGCATGAATCAGGATTGTGTTGGAATACTCACCCCTTTCCTGATCAGTGCAGTTCCAACACCATTCAAGAATCTCCATACCACCAAGTCAAAACAGACCACTTGATTTGCACTCCAACTGACATCTTCAAAATGTACTCCTTTCACCACTGATACACAATGGCAGAAGTATTACCACCTTCAAGATGAATTGCAGCAAACTGTTAAGGCTTTTTGACAACATTTTCCAAATTGTAACCTTTACCATCTAGAGGAAGGTGGGCAGCAGACATGGGAACACCATCAAGTTCTATTATAAGCCACGCACCATCCTGAATTGGAAGGAGATCACCTTTCCTTCACAGCCTTTGGATCAAATTCTGGAACTCCTTCCCTATCAATACTGAGGGTGCACCTACACAGCAATGCCAGCAGAGATTCAAAATCATGATCACCCTTTCAAGAGAAATTAAGAATGAGCAACAAATACTGACCGAGGCAGCAACACCACAATGTATAAACGATTAGTAAACAACCTCCCTGAAAACATCCCTGACTGTCCAATTCTGTTGCACACACTCCAACACCCTTCACGTTTAAGAGTTAGACTGAGAAAGAGTGGGGGTGGGGGGGGGGGGGGGGGGGAAAGAGGGGATCGGGGAGTGGTGAGGTTTGATATAGAAAGTGATCAGAATGCCAGGCAGTGAAAGAAAGAGAAGCTTGGGATATATTGAAGTGAGAGTGACAGGAAGTGGAAATGGAAGAGGGTGGGGAGTGGTGCATATGTTCAGCAGGGTGAAGAAATATGAAGCCTGTAAACCTTCATGAATTTCCCTTCCTTTTACAGGTTCAAAAATCCTTCCTTAACATCAAGTTGGCAAAAACTCTCAAGGCAACATTCCAAATTTCCACATCAACTCTTTAAGAAATCCTTCATGAATATAGAAAAGCCATGAAAAGACAAATGATAGGGATTCTTCAGGGATCATTTTATAAAAAGAATAGAAAAGCACATCAAGTATTTAAATAACTTGAAGTGGGAAGCTGACGAAAGGTTTAGGGAGATTTGTGTGATAGATCAACATTTAGCAGGTCTGAGGTGAGACCAGCATCACCTCCTTTGAAGATGTAATGGAAAGAATCTATTAGAAGATACATATACTTATCTAAGTGATTGGCAATATGACAAGTCATCATTGCCGAAACAAAGTGACAAAACAATATACCTGAAAATAAAATGTGTCACTTCAGGAAGGAGGTGTTGTGAGCAGGACATTTTTTTAGATGATCATAAAAAGGTTTACAAAGATACAATCATGATTGACCAGATTTTGCTTTCTGTATTCTATTTCTTAATGAATCCTTACATCCTAGTTCAGAAACAGCATCTTCAAAATGATTAGTTAGGGATACACACACAGTTGCACACAAATCCTGGACACCCCTAAGTATGCTTTGTTGACAGCAAGTTACCATGCAAAACCCTGTTACAAGTCCATGAACAAGTGTTAAGTCTTAAACATCACACAACAAAATATGTCCCAATCTGTAAAACTGCTGAAACTTTCTAAATTGTTAAGACAACCAAGATGACAATTAAACTTATTATACAAATGATATAATTATGCATTTGAGATTCCTTTTATCACTTTATTTATTTTCAAGTAGCTCTCAATTTATGTGGTACCTCCTTTTAAAAGTGCTCAGATAGGTCACAATGAAACGACTAAAGTACTTATTTATTGCTTAAAGACATGTAATCTGCATAGCTTACCATCACTTTCCAGCACTGAAATAAATCATAACATCAGGGGTTAAGTTATGAGGAGAGATCATACAAGTCAGGTCAGTTTTCTCTTGAATTTAAGCAGGTTAAGGGGTGATCCAATCAAAGTCTTCAAGACATTAACACCAAAAGACCAGACCGATAAAGGTAAACTATTTCCACAGGGTGGGGATTGTAGAACTAGGAGAGAAATTCCGAGAATTAGGGTGAGACTGCTCAGGAGAGATGACTGGAAGCACTTCTGCACACAAAAGGTGTATAACGTTTGGAATCTCTTCCACAAAAGGCAATGAATGCAAGATCAGTTGTTAATTTTAAGCCTATGGGCCAAAGGTAGGCATATGGAGTTGGGCCATAGACGAGCCATGATCTCAATGAATGGTGGAACAGGCTTGAGGGGCTGAGTGGTCTACTCCTGCTCCTAAGAGCTGGTACTAGCATTTCACAATGTTTTTAACCTTATGATTGCATGAGCTGTGTTTTTCTACCTGAGCTGAAAATCTGAGCAGAAGTGTGCAACCTATGGCAGAATTAACTGGTATGTATTCAAAGTTATGGTGCCATGTATTCAGAATTTTCATGTTCAAGCACTGCCAACTTTGGGGAAAAAAAAAGGATGGTATGCTTGGCAGGTCTGGTCTTTTCAGCACAATGTTGGGGATCATTTGCTAATATTTTATTCATTGTTGTACTCCAGAAATGGCATGCAATCCAGTTGCAGGACAGGAACTGTCTGATGAGAAAATTTGGTTCCTAGCATTTCCAAATTCTCCAGTTGTCTACGAAAGCAAGTATTGTGCAGTCAGTTGTACATTAACAAACTGCAAATTGAGTTAAACTTAGAGAAGAAAAACAAGGTCAGACTCTAAATGCAAATCTCACTGGCAATGCAGCCTCACTGTCGCATGAACTTTTAGGTTCATCCCACTCGCAGGACAGCAATCTGCTCATTCTCCAAAAATTATCTAGCACTGAGCTGAATGCTTATCCACTAAATCAGACATCTGTCTCAAGTTTCCTGCTATTGTAACATATCTTCTAGTGTAATGCGCAGAGTTATAACAGCGTTTTAATAGGATAAAGGTCTTTGCTGGTCATTTATTACCTATCCTTATTTGTCCTTGAGCCAGTGATAGTGAGCTGCTTTCCTGAACCACTACAGCCTATGTAGTGAAGGCATTTCCAATCATGCGATTAGGGAGTGGGTTTCAGAAATTCGATGCAGTGACAGTCAAGAAATAAGTGAAATATTTCCTCATGACAGTGATATTCAACTTTGAGGGGATCTTGGGGTGTTGATGTCCCTATCTACCTGTTCCTCTCACACGTGATAGAGGGCAACATTTGTGAAGTACTGCTGAAAAAGCCTTGGTGAGTTGTTGCACTATCGATAATACAACATCCATGGTACACCATTAGTGGAGGTGAATGTCCCCAGAGTTAGGGGAGCTGCCATGATGGAAGTAATGGTGGCTCAGTGGTTAGCACTGCTGCCTCACAGCACCAGGGGTCCCAGGTTCGATTCCAGCCTCGGGTAACTCTCTGTGTGGAGTTTGCAGTCTCCGCGTGTCTGCGTGGGTTTCCTCTGGGTGCTCCAGTTTCCCCCCACAGTCCAAAGATGTGCAGGTGAATTGGTCATGCTAAATTGCCTGTAGTGTTAGGTGCATTAGTCAGGGGTAAATGTAGGGGAATGGGTCTGGGTGGGTTGTTCTTCGGACTTGTTGGGCCAAATGACCTGTTTCCACACTGTAGGGAATCTAATCTAATCTAATTGGACAGTATCATTGGACACTTCTGACTTATGCCCTGTTGATGGTGGAAAAACTTTAGGCAATCAGGAAGTGAGTTACTCAATGTTAAATTCCCAGCCTCCCACCTACTCTTGCAGCCTTTGTATTGATTTGGCTGGTCCAGGTCTCTGGTCAATAGTGACCCTGAGATATTGATGGTGAGGAATTCAATGATGGTAATGCCATTAATTATCATGAATATTTGTAGAGTTGACAGAGGAACTCACCCATTGAGCAAATAAATCCACACTACACATTAATTTAAAACAAAAAGCCCCAGGTTAACAACAATCTGACAGGATGCCAACAACTCAATTTGCCTGAGAAAAGGACAAAACCAATACCAACGTTTAAAAATAATCAAATTCCTAATACAAAAATGGGCAAAACAATGCAATGCAAGTTCATGAGATGAGGCCGAGTACTGAAGCTCATCAACTTGGATCACTGAGCAATGAAGCAAACAAGTGGTGCTGTTAGAAATGCTAATCAAGTGTCTCACTGAGTCAGGAGGTTGAGGGTTCAAGACCCACTCCAAAGACATGAGCACAAAAGTTAATACTAAACTCCAGAGTAGTAACAACAGTTTTGCACTGTCAGAGGTGTCATCTTTGGGATTTATATTACATTAGGCCTCATTTGCTGTCTCAACAAGACATATAGATCACGTCACTATTTGAACAGCAGAGGGGTTTTCCTAATGCCCATATCAATACTGATCCCTCAAATCAACATCACAATCACAGATTACCTTGTAATTATCTGGTTGCTACTTATAAGAAACTTACTGTGTGCAAACTGGCTGCTATGGATTCTGGAGGTTACATTTTAAACTGGTTGCAGGTCCATTGGGACATTCTGAAGATGTGAAAAGCACCATATGAATGCAACCCTGTGTTTATTCAATGAACTACATTCAGAAAAAAGTTGCTGCAGTCACTCCCCAAATACAGCAAGCGAAAACCCTCTTGACTGCCAGGATTGCTACTGCACGGGTAGGATGGGCTCAGCTTTTGTTTATTCGGCTTTCAGCCAGCGAGCAAATAAGATAAAGAATACAGTCTACAATCCAATTCCCTAAATTATGCGGATTTTTGTTCCAACGAGAAGCAACTTCTTTCATAATTAGTTTTTTAGAAGTCTCAAATACGGCATAAAGCAACAAGATATAAACTAATTTTCAAAGAAAATTAATGAGGTGCTAACCAGCCTCGACACCGTGAGATAAAAAGATCTTTCTTGGCTGAGGCATGACAAATACAGTTTTATGAAATGCAGTTTTACATTCATGAGAATGCCATGTATGTATGTGGAAAGAGATAGATTCAACATTCCCTGAATCTAATGGACGATGCATTTGGACAAAATAGTTTTGTAATTTTAACACAGCTTTTCTTTTGTTAAGACTGATTAAATATTCTTGCCACGTTAACAACAAAATCCAATGTCTTTAAAATGAAACCACTCTCATTCAGAGGCCTACAACTAAAGACTTCTGTTCAAATTATGCAACACTTGAGATTGCTTTCACCTTTGGTTAACAGATGTTTTTTCATGAATCAGTTTACCAAACAAAAGTAAGTCTTAAAATCCACAATGGCAATTAATTATGGGTGAAATAATGAGAGACATATTTGTCATAAAACTAGATTTCAGCTGGACAAAAGCTTGGGCAGACATAGGGATTTTGAGAGGAGCAGTATCTCTTCATTTCATTTTCCCTTGGGACTTTATCTTTTCAGTATCCTTCAAAACACTCATTATTAAAAACTGTTTCAATGACTGTGATTAAAAATACCAGTCTAATGACTTTGATGGCAGCGCAACGCTCAGCTGAAGATTTATTTTTACATTGCAAGAATGCCTGGTGTCAGAGCTCAAGATCCTATACATTCAAGTAAGACTAAAGTTCATCCATAACTCCTTTCTCGTTATTGGAATATATTACAGATTTCAGTGTGTTTTCTATTGGAAACATCTGTCTGAATACATTTTATCTATTTTACACTGATCACATTTTGCGCTGCTATCTCGAACACTGATAGTAGGTTGAGTGCTGATAATGACTTGTTCACATTCTGAGGTTGGGGCATAACATTGGCAACATTTTGGAACAACTTACTAAACAGTGAGCCCAGAAGTATGTCTGGAATGCAATAGATAGAAGGTCCATCACTACTTCAACAGGCTGCAACAGTTTAATCGCACACTTCCCATGTCAAATTTTCCACAGCATAGATAGGCATGGGTGGTAGTTTTTACCTATGGGCTGTAAATAACCAGTTAAGAGTTAGCCATACAGGCACTGAATGTTTGACTAAATATTCTGAAATACTGGACAGCTTCATTTTACTTTTCATTACATATTTAAAAATTTAAATATCTTGAATATAGTTTTCCTAGTGACTGTATCACAAGCAAAATTTTAAAGGAATCCAGGGAAGATTAAATACATATAAAACAGCATTTCATTGCATTCAATCTTTTCACATCTATTCAAAGGATGATATATTTTGGGATATAGTTTTGTAAATGGAGGTTTCCCAAGTGATCAGCCATCAGGTTCAGGTCCTCTCAGTGAGCATCAGCAAGCTATTCCTTTACAGGACTATCACTATGGAGACAAATACTGTTGTTATTTGACATATTTAACCATTCACTTCCAGCTTGGTTGGTAAGTGATCAAGAACAAGACAAGTCTTGTTAACCTTACCTGTCAACACTAAGGCCAATCACATCACTTATTCTATAATCAATTAGTTGCATTTACAAGTAATTAATCTTGAGAAACTACTTGTTCAGTACACCTCATTAACATATTACACAACAAAGGTATTCATGGGAGCATAAGTAGGCCATTCAGCCTTTCATGTCCATACCATTTAATAAGATCATGGCTTCTCTGGTTGTGGTCTCAACTCCACTCCAAAACCCTTTCATTCCATATGTCTAGAAAATACTATTTGTCTGTATTACACGTATGATGCCGGGTTTAATTCAAGCCATCATGGTTTTGCGTTTTCATTCAGTCTTTGTCACTTGGTGCCATATGCTAGCGAGAGTAGAAAGAGGAGGATAGGCCAGATGAATGCATGGCTGAAGAACTGCTGCAGGGAGCAGGGATTCACACCTTTGGATCACTGAGATCTCTTCTGGTGTAGAGGTGAGCTGTCCAAGAAGAATGGGTTGCACTTGATTTGGAAAGGGACCAATATCCTGCCAGGGAGATTTGCTAATGCTACAAGGGAGGTTTTAAACTAGTGCAGGAGGGAAGGGAGCCAAAGAGATAGTGAGAAAAGAGGTAAGCCCAAGGCTGATAGAGAAGCCAGCAAGTTAATAGTCAAGGCAAAAAAACAAGATGAGTAGACAGTCAGGATGCTGGAAGAACACAACAAGCCAGACAGCATCAGGTGAAGAAGTCAATGTTTCAGGATGAGACCCTTCATTGAGACTGGAAGCCCAGTTCCGATGAAGGCTCAATCCCAAAACATTGACTTCTCCACCTCATGATGCTGCCTTGCTTGCTGGGACCTTCCAACGTCCTGTTTTGTCTACTTTGGATTCCAACATTTGTAGTCTTTTTGGTCTCTAACTAAGGTAAGATTGATAACATTAAACTGTATTTATTTCAATGACAGGTAAGACAGATAAACTAAGGGCATGTTGGCAACATGGACTGGAATATCATAGTGATTATAAAAATGTGGCTCAGTGAAGGGCATGGCTGGCAGCTTAACAGTCTGGGGTGCAGATGCTATAGGAAGGATAGAAAGGGAGGCAAGTGGCATTTTTGATTAAGGATTACTCTACAGTTTTACTCGGAGGATATTCCTGGGAGATCATCCAGTGATGCTATATGGGCAGAACTAAGAAATAGGAAAGGGATGATTACCTCACTGGAATTGTACTATAGGTCCCTCAATAGTCAGCAGGAAATTGAGAATTAAACATGTAAGGAGACTTCAGATATCTGTAAGAATAATAGTTGTAATGCTAGGGCATTTTAACTTTCCATACATAGACTGGGACAGCCTTCGCGTTAAGGGCTTGGATGGAGAGGTATTTGTTAAGTGTGTACAAGAAAACTTTCTGATTCAGTACATGGATATACCCATTAAAGAAGGAGCAAAACTTGACCTACTCTTGGGAAATAAGGCAGAGCAGGTGACTGAGGTGACAATGGGGGAGCACTTTGGGGCCAGTGATTATAATTCTATTAGTTTTTAAATAGTTACGGAAAAAGACGGACCTGATTGAAAAAAGTTATAGTTTAAATTGAAGTAGACCAATTTTGACAGTATTTGGCAAGAACTTTCAAAAGTCGATTGGAAGAGGCTATTTGTAGGTAAAGAAATGGTTGGAAAGTGGGAGGCCTTTAAAAACGAGATGACTGTGCAGAGATAGAATGTTCCTATTAGTCTGAAGGGCAAGGCTGGTAGTTGTAGGGAATGCTGGATGATTAGAGAAATTGAGGCTCTAGTCAAGAAAAAGGAGGCAGCACATGTCGGGTAGAGACAGCTGGGATTGAGTGAATCCTTAGAAGAGTATAAAGTCAGTAGGAGCATACTAACAGGGAAATCAGGAGGGCAAAAAGGGAACATGAGTTATCTTTGGCAAATAGGGTTAAGGAGAATCCAAAGAGATTCTACAAATACATTAAAGTCAAAAGAGTAACTAGGGAGAGAAGAGTGCCCCTTAGGATCAGAAAGGCTGAACATAGGTGAAACACAACAGATGTGTGAGATAATAAACGAGTACTATGCATCAGTATTTATTGTGAAGAAGGAATTGGAAACTAGAAATCTTGGGACATAAGTATCTTATGTGTCTATATTACAGAAGAGATAGTGCTGTACGTCTCAAAGGTAGATATCCCAGAGTTCTGTTCAGGTATATTTCAGAACTTTTTGAGAGGTTAGGGTAGAGATTGCTGGGCCACATGCTGAGATATTTATATCACTGATAGCTCCATGTGAGATGTCAGAAGACTGGAGGGTGGCTGACGTGGTGCCACTATTTAAGAAAGGTGGTAAGGAAAAGTCAGGGAACTATAGTCTGGTGAGCATGACATCAGCAATGGGTAAATTGGAGAGGATTCTGAGGGACAGGATTTACATGCATTTGGAAAGGCAAGGACTAATTAGGGAAGAGTCAAAAAGGCTTTGCACATAGGAATTTGTGTCTCACTAACTGAATTTTTTAAAAAGTTGACAAGGAAAATTGATGAAGTCAGAGCTGTTAATGTGGTTTGTATGAACTTCAACAAGGTGTTGACAAGGTTCCACATAGTAGTGTGGTTAGCAGGATAGATCACATTGAACCCAGGGGGTGCTAGCCAATTGGATACAAAATTGTCTTAAAGCTAAGAGATAGAGGGTGATATCGGAGGAATTTTGTTTGGACTGGAAGTCTGTGACTGCAAGCATGGGTGCTGGGTCCACTGCTTTTTGTCATTTTTATAAATGATTTGGATGTGAATCTAGGAGGTATAATTAACAAATGTGCAGATGACATCAAAATTGGAGGTGCAGTGGACAGTAATGAAAGTTACCTCAGATTACAACAGGACCTTGATTGGACGGGCAACTGGGCCAAGAAGTGGCAAATGGAGTTTAATATAGATAAGTGTGAGGTGTTGCATTGTGATAAGGCAAAGTTGGGAAGGACTTATATACTTAATGGTAGGGGTCAAGAGTGTTGTGCTGGAAAAGCACAGCAGGTCAGAAAGCTTCAGAGGAGCAGGAGAATCAACGTTTCAGACTTAATAGTAGGGTCCTGGGGAGTTTTGCCAAACATAGGGTCAAAGGGGTGCAGGTGCACGGTTGCTTGAAAGTGGGAGTCACAGGCAGACAGGATAATTTCTGCCACCTCCAAACGGACCCCACCACCAGAGATATATTTCCCTCCCCACCCCTTTCCGCAAAGACGTTTCCCTCAGTGATTACCTGGTCAGGTCCACGCCCCCCCAAACCACCCTCCCGTCCTGGCACCCTCCCCTGCCACCGCAGGAATTGCAAAGCCTGTGCCCACACCTCCTCCCTCACCACCATCCAAGGCCCTAAAGGAGTCTTCCACATTCATCAAAGTTTCACCTGCACATCCACCAATGTCATTTATTGTATCCGTTGCTCCCAATGCTCCTTTACATTAGGGAGACTGGACACCTCCTCGCAGAGCACTTCAGGGAACATCTCCAGGACACCCGCATCAATCAACCCCACCGCCCCGTGGCCCAACATTTCAACTCCCCCTCCCACACTGCCGAGGACATGCAGGTCCTGGGCCTCCTCCACTGCCACTACATCACCACCCGACACCTGGAGGAAGAACGCCTCATTTTCCACCTCGGAACACTTCAACCCCAGGGCATGAATGTGGACTTCACCAGTTTCCTCATTTCCCTTTCCCCCCACCTTACTGCAGTTCTAACCTTCCAGCTCAGCACTGTCCCCATGACTGGTCCTACCTGCCAATCTCCCTTCCCACCTATCCACTCCATCCTCCCCTCTGACCTATCACCTCCATCCCCCACCCCCATTCACCTATTGTAAGCTTTGCTACCTTCTCCCCAGCAGCTCCTCCCCCCCCCTCCATTTATCTCTCCATCCTGGAGGCTTCCTGCCTCTATTCCTGATGAAGGGCTTTTGCCTGAAACTTCGATTTTCCTGCTCCTTGGATGTTGTTTGGCCTGCTGCGCTTTTCCAGCACCACTCTGATCTAAACTCTGGTTTCCAGCATCTGCGGTCCTCACTTTTGTCTAGGACAATTAAGGTGTTTGTTATGCTTGCCTTCATTGGTCAGTGCAATGAGTATATGAGTTGGGAGATCATGTTGCTGCTGTACAGGACATTGGTCAGGCCACTTTTGGAAAACTGCATTCAATTCTGGTCTTCCCTGCTATAGGAAAGATGCCATGAATCTTGAAAACATGGCTTGGAGAGGGTGGACACTAGGAAATTGTTTCCATTCGGCGAGGAGACTAGGACCCATGGACACAGCCTTAGAATTAGAGGGGGTAAATTCAGAACAGAAGTGCGGAGACATTTCTTCAGCCAGAGAGAGGTGGGCCTGTGAAATTCATTGCCGCAGAGTGCAGTGGAGGCTGGGATGCTAAATGTCTTCAAGGCAGGATTGATCAATTCTTGATGTCACAAGGAATTAAGGGCTACAGGGAGAATGCGGGTAAATGGAGTTGAAATGCCCATCAGCCATGATTGAATGGCGGAGTGGACCCGATGGGCTGAATGGCCTTACTTCCGCTCCTATGTCTTATGGTCTTATGAAAAGGTTCAGAAAAGATTTACAAGAATGTTGCTGGAATTAGAAGACTTGAGCTACAGGGAGAGGCTGAATACGCTGGGGCTAATTTTCCTGGAGCGTTGGAGGCTGAGAGGTGACATTTTGGAGGTTTATAAAATCATGAGAGACATGGATAGAGTGTATAGCTAAGGTCTTTTCCCCAGGATAGGGAAGCCCAAAACCAGAGAGGATAGGTTTAACGTGATAGGGGAAAAATTTAAAAGGGATCTAAGGGACACCTTTTTTAACACAGAGGGTGGCGCATGTACAGAATGAGCTGGCAAAAGTAGTAGTAGAGGGTGGTGCAATTACAACTTTTAAGAACAAAAGAACTAGGAGTGGGAGACCATCTGGCCCCTCCAGCCTGCTCCACTATTCAATAAAATCATGGCTGATCTTTTCATGGACTCCGCTCCACCTACCTGTGCTCTCATCTTATCTCTTAATTCTTTTATTGTTCAAAACAAAAATTCTTAGCTTGAAAAACGTTTACTGAAGTAGCGCCAACCACTTTCCTGGAAAGGGAATTCCACAGATTTACAACCCTCTGGGTGAAAAAGTTCCTTTTCTATTCAGTCCTAAACCTGCTCCCCCTAATTTTGAGGATATGCCCTCTCGTCCTGGTTTCACCTGCCAGTGGAAATATCGTCTCTACTTACATCTTACCTATTCCCTTCATAATTTTATATGTTTCTGTAACATTCCCCCTCATTATTCTGAATTCCAATGAACATAATCCCAGTCTACTCAGCCTCTCCTCATAAGCCAACTCCCTCAACTCCGGAATCAATCTAGTGAACCTCCTCTGCACCCCCTGTAGTGCCAGTACATCCTTTCTCAAGTAAGGAGACCAAATCTACACACAGTAGGCCTCACCAGCCTCCTATACAGACGCAACATAACCTCCCTGCTTTTAAAATTCAATCCCTGTAGCAATGAGGATAAAATTTCATTTTCCTTCCTAATTACTTGTATCTGTGGGCCAACCCTCTGTGATTCATGCATGAGGACACCCAGGAACCTCTCCATGGCAGCATGCTGCAACTTTTTAACCATTCATTTATTAATCCTTTTTACTGTTACTCCTACCGAAATGGATAACTTCACATTTATTAACATTGTATTCAATCTGCCAGACCTTTGCCCACTTACTTTAAGTAACTTAAATCATTTAAAAGACATCTAGATGGGTACATGAATAGGAAGGTTTTAGAGAGCCAAATGCTGGCTAATGAGACTGATCAGTTTAGGATTTCTGGCTGGCATGGATGAGTTGGATCAAAAGGTCTGTTTCTATGCTGTCTCACTAACAACTTTGCGCTACTATCGACACAACCTACTACTCCCTCTAACACTCAGCCAGTTGTAAATCTGGAAATGAAACTTCCCATTCCTTCAAAGCCATTACTAGAAATGATGGATAACCAGAGCCCCGGTGAACACCACTTACCATAGTTAGCCAAGCAGAGAATGCTGCTTTTATCTCTAAATTATCTCCTACATTCAAAACAATTATCAACCCAAACTTTCTCTCTAATCCCAGTGCTTTTTTTCCCCTCTTTTCCTCATCAAATGCTGCCTGCAACATGTATAGATGCTTCCCTAAACAATAAATTTATCTACTGCCTTTAACATAATCAAACACTTTTCAGAAGCACTCTAAAATAACAGCTGACATCAAATCACACAAAGAGTTATTGGAGCTGATCAAAAGTCGGTCAGTCAAAGAGCTAGGACTCAGTATCTTAATGAAGGACAATAAGGTGACAGGATTGAGGGAGGGAACCCCAAAATGTAGGCCTCAGCATCTGAAATGGACAGCCATCTATTTCGGAGCGGTTACAAACTGGGATGCTCAAGGGGCTAGGGTTGGAGGAGCTCAGGGGCTGTGGGATGAGAGGATATTACAGAGGAAGAGAGAAGGGAGGCAATGGAAGTATTTGCAGAGGGTACAGTGTAAGAAACTGACTAGGAATACATTGGAATAATCAAGTCTAGAGGTAACAAGTACAGGGATAAGGGGTTGCAGCAGTAGATGAGATACGAACAAGCACGATCACAAAGATTGCAATCAGTGGTGTTACTGACGGCATAGTTAGAAGGCGAGGTGCTCATTTTGACATAGCTCGTGACTGCTTCAAAAATATTCAACTCAAGACAAAATCTACTCTTCACAAATTTAAGCTGAATCTCTTTGATCACCTCACACTTGTCTATCACTCTGCCTCTGATAAGACACTCTATAACTTTCCCAGAACTGATTGCACAATGACAGCAAGTTATCTTGTGTCTCCTCTGCTGTCCTCGAAAATAAATCGCACATGGATCTCTATTATTTCTTGTCTATAATAATTATGCTGACCAGTAGTGGAGGATATTAATTTGTTTAAATTAGGAAATCAATACAAGATTTTGAAGGGATCATTTCTAAATGAAAATTTCTAAATATAGAAGTAAAATGAATAGATAATGAACTCCTATGCTAGAAGCAAAGAAAAGGTAATAAATAAGTGATTCAAAATGTAGCAAAAATAAATTCAAGTACAAAAAGTGATTTTTAAAAAATATATTCAGTTCAAATTGTAAAGCTTCCACATGATGCACATTGATAGGTTAAAAATCCCAATACATTTCCACTGTGACAAGTTTTATGCATCAACAAAGATAAAGGTTCATGCATCTACATGCCAATTAAACCCTATTTGTTGCTTTATAAAAACCTGGCCTCTTAAAATCAAATCCTGTAAACAGAAATCACTCTAAGGCAAAGTTCAATCCCGATACTCAGATTCTTGTGTAACATTCATACCAGCTCAGTGCTCCTATGAACAGGATAATCTATCAGAAATAACAGGAGTCATCAACACCTTGGTCTAGTATATCAATTCAACTCCAACTTATCCACGGCCATAACTGAATCATATAAATAATATATAATATTTTAAGTAACTCACATCCTGTAAACCTTTCACATAAAAATGCACTTCTCTATCACAAGTATAATAGTTGCCTGACAAAATATGCCTCAGATTATTTAAGTATCATTGGTAATCCACATTAATGATAAATTAAGATACAATTAAAAGGGATTTTAGAACATTCTTTAAGAAACAGCAAAGTGAGACAGCATAGTATTACAAAGTCTTAGTACAGGAAACATAAATATACAGGTCAAAGCAACAAGCTCAAAAGCAAATAGCTCCAATGACAACAGGATCAAGAACCTTGGATGTTGTATAAATATTACTTTTGGGAGATTTTCCCTTTACGTCACACAGTGAGCTTAAATGTTTGAATTTGGGCAATAGACTCAATAGAAAGCTACGCATTTCTTTGATGCTCACTTTGTGGCGTTCAGAGGGGAAGGGAAGTCTGCCCAGGAAAAATACAGGCATTTCCCCCAAGTGAGTTTATAACGTCTGAAAGCAAATTACTGTGGCTAATGGCAGCTTTCAGATCAGATTTTGCACAAAGAAAGATATTCAGTTATTTAAAGCCATTATGCCCAATGCAAAAACTGGACCAGCTACTTTTTATAAATACACAATTCTAAGAATGGCTGGCTTAACACTTCTGCCCAGTGTAAAGTTCACTAGACTTGACCTTTCATCCTCTAACCATTCGAATAGCTAAAAGATGACTGAGCAGTAAATTAAACTTCTTTTTAAACTAAAAGATTTACAGCATCTGCAAGTTTGAATAAATTGTTTTGACCAAACACAGCTTAGAAAGGATGTTATATTCAAACTGGGTTAAAACCAATGCTAGTCTCAAATTGCAAAATCAAATTAGTTATTGATGTTTCAATCAGAAGGTGGCCAGTCCACCTTTAGGTCAAGGACTTTCTGCTATCTTGTTAATTTTGTCAATATCCAATACATTAACAAAGTGAAAGTAATACAAAGCAATTTAATCAAAGGGGTGATGGGCAGAAAAAAAAGGGCCAAAATTAATTTGCACATTCTGCCAGATAAACACAATAATTGACAATGGTTTTGCAGACGTCCACAATCCAGAATAAACAATATGCAGGCTTTGGGTGGTGAATTTTAATAAATTAAGCTGTGTTCAAATTCAGTCTTAGAATATTCTGAATCCAAACTTGATCACCTATTAAAACTAAAACAAAAAGCAAACTTTATGTGTGTTAGAGGATTCCAATACGCACAAATGCTCAGAAATTAGAACTGATACCATTCTTGGTGTGCATGAAGGCTAAACAACAAATTATTCTAATAAACTACAGGAACTAGTCGGATGCTTTCTCATTGATACAATGACAGCTATCTGTTCAACATTCCTAATAACGATCAGGAATGTTATTGGTGCAACTCAGAACCAACTGTGTTCAAGGTTGCAGCTCAAGCATCAATATTTCCTACTTTCTGACACCGTTAAGATGATGCAAATTTTCTTTTAAACAAACATTCAAAACTTTCCAGCAAAAATATTGCAAAAGAAAGGATGTCTGATGCATCCTTTGGATACCAAAACATTGGTACAAATATTGGCCATTGTTACCAACTTAAATTACTAAAAATGAACATCATGAGAGAGGACTTAAAATGATAAAATTGGAAACAGGGAAGCAAGTCTTCAACATATATGAGTCCTCCACATCATTTCACTTGGGAATTATCAGATAACTCCTAAAAGTAATGCAGGACAGTCTCTTTCATCAGGACATGCCACATAGCTCAATGACATGATGGCAGAAGGTTTATTTTTCAATGTTCATTAGCAAGTCTTTAATCACAGTAGGTAAATAAACAACATATGCAAAATAAGTCACAGTAGTCACTCTCAAGTATTTTCCAGAGCTTGTTATCAAATAACACTGGGAGAGATCTTACATTAAAGTCCCTGCTGGCTTTTTTAAGTGGTGAGTGCAGGGCAGGATTACCATTTCAAAGAAATGTTCATGCATGTTAATTTCCCTAAAATTATACCTAAATTGTATATCAGTGGAAATATTATTCTTGAATTCCTACCTGATGTTGATAGAACACCAATTAATGCATTTACATTGTACTTGGCATAACCTCAGGTTGCCCCAAAGCATTTTACATACAGGATAATTAAATACCTGTGAAGTAATAACCACTGTCATTGTATAGAGAAATGCAGCAGTCAATCACTTGATCCCAAACAACTTGAAATAATAACCACATATTCTACTGTTGGTAGTATTGGCTAAGGGAGACCAAAAGGCATTCCACAGGATGCCACACAAAAACTTAACACACAAAATACGAGCTACGTTGCAAGGAGTAACATATTAGCATTGTTAAACGATTATTGAGCTAACATGAAGTAGAGAATGATGATAAATGGGTCTTTTTGGGGTTGGCAATCTGCAACTAGTACAAAGCCACAGGGGTAAATGCTTGGGCCTCAACTATTTATAATCTGCATCAATGACTAGAATGTGTGAACCAAATCTGAAGCAGGCAAATTTGTCAATGAAACCAAAATAGGTAGGAAAGTAAATTGTGAAGCAAATTAGAGAGAGTCTACAAATGCATATACACAGGTTTAGTGATTATAAAAAGTTCTGGCAGAATGAGTGATTTGCAGAAAATAGGAAAAATACAAAAGCAGCACATTATACTACTTGAAATGGGGAGAGACTGCAGAATTCAGTGTACAAAAGGATTTGGGTGATCTGGTACATGTGTCATAAAAGGTTAGTATGCAGATACAGCAACTGATTGAAAAGGAAAATAAAATGTCATTTATTGCAAGGAGAATGGAATATAACAACAGATTTTACTGCAGCTGTATTTGGTGAGAAAAGATCTGGAGTACTGTGCATTGGCCTCCACATTTGAACAAATATATAACTGCTTCAGAAACAATTCTGATAAGGTTCACTTGACTCATTACTGGAATGAAGGGCTTATTTATTCAAAAAGTTTGAACAGGTTGGGGGTAGACCCATTTAGCTTAGAAAAATGAGAGTTGATCTTACTGAAACATTAGATCCTAAGGGAAATGACAAGGTAGATTCTGAGAGAATGCTTCCCCCTGTGGGGGTAACCAGAACAAAGGGACACCGATTAGGAATACAGTCTTGCTTTTAAGACAGAAGCGAAGAGACATTTCTCCCTTTTCAGATTCATGAATTTCACCCAGAAAATGATGATGGCAGAGGTAAACGTCACACAACACCAGAGTATAGTCCTTCATCAGATGGTTGTCAACCACCTGATGAAGGAGCAATGCTTCGAAAGCTAGTGCTTCCAATTAAACCTGTTGGACTATAACCTGGTGTTGCGTGACTTTTAACTTTGTACACCCCAATCCAACATCGGCATCTCCAAATCATTATTCAAGGCTGAGTTATTAGATTTTGAGACAAAGTTGATGGGGAGTTGGAGATGGTAAATAAGGAACTGGAATTGAGACTACAACCAAATCAGCCTGATTTTATTGAATGGTATAGCAGGCTTAAGAACTGGTGTATTCTTTCTCCTTAGTTCTTTGCTCCCATGAGATTCCAAACTGAACTCATAATTGCTCTTTAAAATATTATAAGATCTTTTCAAGCTGAAAGAGAATTTCTGATAGTAGCACTCCCTCAATACTGCACTATCAGCCAAGATTACACACTCATTTGACTCTGGGCTGAGACATTAACCCACAACCTTGCTACAGCTGACAGCTGCACTGTTGCTGGTGATTAGAAGTTTTAACGTCAACGTTTATGTAAGGCTGACATTTAATAAACAAAATTAATTCTAGCCCAATAGTACATAGTTTGAATTACTGTATTTGAAAATGCAATCATCCAGGCAATTAGTATGTAGTCATCTCCTAGCGGTACCACAATGTTAAAAATCACAACATCAGGTTATAGTCCAACAGGTTTATTTGGAAGCACTAGCTTTCGGAGCGCTGCTCCTTCATCAGGTGGTTGTGGAGTATAAGCTCACAAAACACAGAATTTATAGCAAAAGTTTACAATGTAATGTAACTGAAATTATATATTGAAAAAGACCTGGATTGTTTGTTAAGTCTCTCATCGCTTAGAATGAATTGTTGGTTTTACTTCTTTCATAAATAAATCACAGAAATTTTTTAAAGTTACATTCTCAAGTGAACTTTAACAATTGATGTCATGTCAGCCCAGATAACCCATTTACACCTGAAATTATTTCAAGACTCCTATTAGTATGCAGTCTGCAATGCTCGTACATTCCTCATGAAGCAGCATTGCAATCAAGAAGCACAGGTAACTCATAAATTATGTATGGAAACATGCAAAACGTTTCAGCTTGTACACCTAAATATTCAATGGCCTCCTAAAATATATGAGTGCACAGCTATATGTAAAGTTGTTTCACAAAAACACATTCTTACAAACTTATAAGACAAAAAAAAAGTTTAAATATAAAAGTAACAAAAGACCTAGATTGTAATGCTTAGCAGGTTTTGTTAAATGGCAGAAATCTACATTTTTCATAGATCTTTTTAGAAGTGCAACTCTTTTTCATGATTGAAGTGATGACAGCACACAATCAACAGACTGAACACATTAATTCCAAAGGAGATTAATGTCAAATGCCCACACGTGACGTATAACAGAATGGTTACAGGCACAGGAGGAGACCATTCCAGCCATGCAGGCTCTCTGCAAGAACAATTTAGCTGGTCTTATTCCCTCAGTAGTTTCAAAGTAGCTCTGCATTTTGTCCCATTTCAGTACATTATCCAATTCCCTTTGAAAGTCATGGCTGAATGTGCCTCCTCCATCCATTGAGACAATGCAACCTACATCATGATCATTTGCTACATTATTTTATTCCCTTCATGTCACCTTGGGTTCTGTTGCCAATCACTTTAAATCTGTGACCTCCAAATCATTATTCAAGGCTGAGTTATTAGATTTTGAGACAAAGTTGATGGGGAGTTGGAGATGGTAAATAAGGAACTGGAATTGAGACTACAACCTGTGATCGTTTTGCCAAGAGGAATAGTTTATCCCTAGTTATGCTGTCTGGACCCCTCATAATTTTGAGCACCTCTAATGAATAATCACATAACCTTCCCTGTTTGAAGGAACACAACCCCAGAATTTCCACTTTATGCATATTATTGAATTTCCTCATCCTGGTAATATCTCTAAAAACATTTTACTGAATCCTCAGTGTTCACATTCTTCCTAAAGTGTGGTGCCCTGAACTGGTGAGAATAATCTAGTTGTGACAGAGCCAGTGTTTTACACAGGTTTGTCAGACCTTTCTTCCTTTTGTTCCCAATTTATATACAGATCGGAGTATTAAATGATTAACTTACAGGAATAATGATTGATTTTAGTCTTTCTGTAATGAATTATCATTTGGCAGATAATGACATAACGGTCACAAAGGAAACAGAAAATAAGAGCAGTAGTTGGTCATTGAGCCTGCTCTACCATTTAATATGGCCAAGGTTGATTATCTAACTCAGTACCCTGTTCCTTGCTTTCCCCCCTTTGATCCCTTTAACCCCAAGAACTATATCTAAATCCTCCTTGCAAACATTCAATGTTCTGGCTTGAAGTGCTTTCTGTGGCAGAGAGTCCCACAGGTTCACCATTTTTTGGATATTTCTTCTCATTTCAGTCCTAAATCCCTAGGCTGCGATCCCTAGTTCCAGACTCTCGGTCATTGGGTAAATCCTTCCTGTGTTTACCCTATTAGCATTTTATCAGTTTCTAGGTGATTCTTTCCCCTCCCTCCCCATTCTTCGAAACTCCAATGAAGATAATCCTGACCAAAACTGCAACTTGATTTTCTGTTTCTGTGTAGGCTCATGTCTCAGCAACATTCCATGGATGATATGAACAAGGAAAGACTCTACTTTAAAAAGAAGAAAATATGTCCACATCAAAAGCTCCACATCAGAACATATTTGAATTAAAAGGGGGTTTGTTTAAACAAAATCCAATTACATGAAGTTGGCGTCGTGGTTGGTATGTCGCAATCCATGATCAGAAACAAACAAAAAATAAAAGAGCCAGAAACAAGGCCACAGTCTACCTTCAATAGACAGAGACCACTCTATACTGAAAGATATTTCATATTGCACCCAAGAACTGGCCTTAATGTGCTGGGAAGGTCAAGTCAGGCCACAAGCATTGAATAGTTTCCACGTCCCTCTGGTGATTCTAAGTATTATGCCCATTGCCAGTTTTTTTTAGAAAATAGAAATGCAGTTTTCTTTTACATGGGGAGGTTTCCATGGTGGCAACCAGTGGTACATCAAGATTCACACATGGAATAGGACAGTGCGCAATACCATGCAAACAGCCCGATGATGAAATGTCATTCAGCGGACACAAATAGACCCAAAAGTAGTCTCGTGCTGCCATATTTAATCAATGTTGTTAAATGTTTTATGTTTTCTTACCCAATATTTAAACGTATATATTTTCTGGATAAAGAGATACTTTGGTACAAGTAGACCATTGCCCTGAAGTGTTAATGCTCACTGCATCGGGAAAAAAAACCTCTGCAGATTACACCAAGGCCAGGAGGATTTCAAACTGAATATCAATCTGTCTACTGCCCACTCATCATATGATCGTCTGCAAGTTCCTCTAATTTGCATACTTACCATCCCCAAAAGCAATGCAAATTTCATGCTTTCACCTTTAGCATTGCAAAAACAGAAACGTGCGTAAAACACTCAGCTCTCCATCGGAGTTTCCGGAGACCTGTGCCCTCTAACGTCAGATACAGAAACTGTAATGTGCTAAAATGTTATGTGATTATAAACGTAACAGACGGGCTTTTCTTGTTCAGCGATTCAGCCTCTGCTCATGCCAATCTTTCCCGGTCAATTCTGCTTACACAAAGCACTGCGTATTTCCAAATGGCCAAAACATACTCACGGAGGGGAAAGAAAATCTCTCAGCCGAAACAAAGCACAATATTGGCATGAAATTCAATGCACCTTCAGCGATGCTAAAATGCTGTGCTTTCATATTTGCCCCACAGGAACCAATGATATTGTAAGGGAAATAACAGAACCTCAGTTAACACTCTACCGTGGTTGCATCAATGTAACCCTCTTAACAAAAAAAAACACAAAAATGCTAATGTATCTTCACATTACAACCATGCTATACTGAATTGGATTTTCCTGAGGAATTGCCAAGTCGATTCAATACTGTGTTTTAATTTTTTTTAAAGGATATGGATATGAAATACAAAGCCCTCGCTTTTTAAAAAAAATACAACAAGAACCCAGAGTAGTTCAGATAGTCCTGACGTGACGGCCACTGAAGAGGCGAACGTGATGTACAGATAGTTTAATGCAACGAAAAGCTCTTCTCGGTCTCAGATGTATTGCAGCTTGTTATAGGGCTGGCTTTGCATTTATCAAAACAGAAACGCAAATATGGAAAATTCTTAGAAATCAGTCGCAATGAGCAACCAATCTCCCTCCACCCATGCAAACCAACCTTTTAATAAGATGGTTAACGCGGAGCTTACCGCGACTGAGATATGCCAAGTGTGAAGCGAGGCTGTACCCTCTCGCAAACAAAATATACAGTCATTTAGCGTCCTTTAGGCTGCCCAGTAAATCGATAATCTGCACGTCTGAAATGCAATCTGGGTCTGCTGGACAGTCTATACACACAAACACATATTAAACACCAACGCAAAGAGATACGTTATTTCAAACAGATCTAGTATCACTGGTTGGGTGTAATGTGTCAGGGTCTTTTCCTTTGCATTAAATCCCTGTGTCACTGCACAGTCCCGAAAAAAAAGGTTCTCAGGCTGAGAAATCAGTACGTGATGTCAATGCACAACATCTCAATTTAAATAACAGCACACCTCCAGCCTCTTCGCCATCTAACACCACCCCCCCCCCCCCCCACCCACCCCACCAAACACCCACCGCCACAAAAGAGAGAAAAAATTAAGGTCAAAATGGAGTGAGGGGTGAAAACGTACAGCATGGATGTGTCTTTTCACTAAAACCTGCCATTGCTGTAAATGCCAGCCCCTTTCTGTTGTTCGCACTCAATCCATTAACTCCGAGCTCCCGCAGTAAAACATTTACATCTCACCAGGAAATCCCTCAACAAGTCATGAAAAAAAGTGCTTCTTCCCTCCCTTTCCTCTCTTGATTGAGAAAATAAATTGATTTTACATTTCCCACTGCTTTCCAACCTTCCCTCTCCAGCAAATGTAAAAGAGAGAGAGCCCCAGTACATTTCTATCTATATGTGTGCATTACCTTCTCTGGCTTTTAACAAGACCGTGTTGGCGACTATATTCTCCAGCTCCATTGACTTGGGGAGAAATGCGGTTCAGGAACTGAACTCCTCTTCCCCCTCTGCTGCTGCTGCTGTCAAACCCTGCTGCCTCTGCTTTCTCAAGCTGCTGGCTGAGCCGGGCTGCCTGCCTCTTCTCCCGCTTCCCTTTCGCCTTGCCCTCCCCCGCTGTGTCGGAGACAGCCAGGGCACCGGGACATCACACACACACACAGACTACCAGCGACTGGCCGCCGATCTCCCCCCCCATGCTCTGGGCTCCTCCAGGGGGCGGAGGGGGGGGGGGAAAGGAGGGAGGGAGGAGGGAAACGGAGGCTGCCACGAACCCTCCCGGCCTACAGGGGGCTCCCACACCGCTCGCCGCACCCTAAAATCCAGCCACTGCGCAGCCGCAGCCTCCGCCGGCGTTCTGGGAGTTGTAGTCCCATTGCTTGGGCCACTTCAGCCCTTATCAATGCATTGCAATGACTAGGGTGCCAAGTCTACTGACCAATTTATCAGCCACTTTTACTCCCAAAAGGTGGCTGGTTTGCAACTATCTGGATGTAGGAGAAAGTGAGGACTGTAGACGCTGGAGAGACAGTTCATAAAGGTTCTGAAGAAGGGTTATGCCCAAAACGCCAAATAGATAATCTCTCGCTCCTCAGAAACTACCTGACCTGCTGTGCTTTTTCCAGCCCCATACTTTATCAACTGCCTGGATGTCAAATTCCACAATTGTTTCCCATTCTAATACCTTTTTCAGAAGTCACACAACACAAGGTTATAGTCCAACAAATTTATTTGAAATCACAAGCTTTTGGAGCACTGCTCGTTTGTAAGGTAAAATGGACTATAATCTGTTGTCGTGTGACTTCTGACTTTGTTACCCCAGTCCAACACCAGCACCTCCACATCATGGCTACCAGCAACGCCATAATCTGCCAGCTCAAAGTGGCAAGGATTACCAAGAAGACTGTGCATATCGACCACTTCACCTGCTGAAGGAGCAGTGCTCTAAAAGCTTGTGATTCCAAATAAATGTATTGGCTTATAACTGGTGTCATGTGACTTCTGACTTTGTCCACCCCAGTCCAATACTGGCATCTTCACATCACTAATGCCGTTTTGATATTCTCCAAGACAAAACTGGTTGAGTGCACTCAAAATGATTGTGCTTAACCACAGAGGGGAATAAAACAGGAATAAAATGTAACACTGGGAAATTAATCTGCTGCCCGTACTAGAGCACTGTTCTGAGGATTACTAAACCATTCAGAATTGTTTATGTCATTTGCAAAGTTTTTCCTTTTCCTGGTTTTTCCTTCTGAGTTTAAGGATGCACAAACTCTAAACAGCAACATGATGCAATAAAGAAGATCATCCAAAAGCAATTTAGGGAGCAGAGAAAGTTGAATCTCATGTCACTTAAACTTAATACACACAGTTTGAATTATAAGAGCAGCCTACTTCTGAAGAAAAAATTCAAACATTTATATCGAATGGAAACTTTTCAACCTCACCTGAATCATCATTTTTCATTTAGAAGAGAACCAACAGGCCAGTCAGTTTTCAGCTGTTTATATTCAGTTTGGAGAATGGTGGCTGAAATTCTGCACATTCACACTTATTCACATATATTTGCCTCTTCTGTTGAAAGTGTGACACAGTCAAACTTGAGTCTGCCTGCGCATGGCAACATGCTGAATTCATTTGGTTTTGGATGAGATTTTCAGCAGTCTGGGGTTTCCAAACTTTTCCCCCATAAGTTTAGGCTTTTTCTTAGAGATTTCTCCATGAAATGTTTACTCTGAATGGATGGATTTCATGTGCTTCCTCATCCTTGTTTTTATTCTCGGTTATCTAGTGTACAACCTTGCCATCTAATGGAGTTGGCTGCCCCAACAGTAATGTTCTGGGGACCAGTACTGTTAGGATGTTTCTTGTATACTTTTGAGGACCAATGCTAACTTTCTTACTCTTTTGCTTTCTAATGTACCTATAGAAGGTCTTGGCTATCCATTTTCGCATTTGTAGCTAACTTTCTTTCTTACTTTATCTTCCCGGTTTATCTTTTAGACATTCTCGGCTGTTCTCTTTATTCTGACCAAGCAGCTGACCTGTCTCTCACCTTTGTGCAATTTTATGTTTTTTCCTTAAATGTGATGCTTTTTCTAACTTCTTTATTTAACAACAAATGGTGGGATCCTCCCTTTAGAATTTGTCTTCATATTCTGAATATTATGGAATTTCCCCTTAAATGTCTATCACCATGTCTTTATTACATAACCCTTAACCCAATATTCCAGTTCACTTCAGTCAGCATAGCTTTCATACCCAAGTAGTCAGACTTATTTAAGTTTAAAATACTTGTCTTAGACCCAATATTCTCCCTGAGAAACTGATTGAAAAATAAAATCATATTGCTATTGATACTATTTAGTGATGCCTTTACTCTGAGATTATGAATGCCACAATACCAATTTTAATATAACTTGCTCTCTGGTCAGTTCTAAAACATGTTACCTGACAAATTATCTCAAAAACTTGCTTTAAAAGCTTGGTTAGTCGTAGTACTCCCAAGTTACACTTAATGATTAACTTTGAAGTCTTCCAATAGCAGTACATTCTGTTCACTTGCCAAGCTCAGTATTTCTTTTAATCAATCTTCAATACGAGGGGAACTTATAATTTGATCTATCAAATTGGGGGAGGGGGTTATCAGCAAATGGTTTCTCTTGTCCATGTTTGGCCTCATGTCATGAGGCTTCATTGGATCCAGAGTCAATGTTAAGGACATTCCCAGGGAAGTTCCCTGCAAACTGTATACCACCATGCTGCCAACTTTGGTGGGTCCATCCCCTTTAATTAGGAATGTACATGGTGGTTAGTAACACATCATTCATTGAATTTGCCTATGCTAGGCTATTGCTTGACTTGTTCCCCAATTTTGGTGTAAGTCAATGTTAGTAAGGGAGACTTGTTAAGAATCAGACCTGCTATTGTTGTGTCTGTTGCCTATGATCAACGACAGGAGGTAGACATGATTTTATTCCATTTTGACAGCTGTTTGGTACAACTAAGCTGCAATAGATTGCACTCAAGATTCAACTTTATTGTTGAGGGTCTGGAGTCAGACATAGGCCAGACCAGGGAAGAATGACAGATTTCCTTCCCTAAAGGATATTAGTAAACCAGACAGATTTTTCTAACAATCAACAGGAACTAGCTTTTAATTCTAGATCTTTTCATTGAATTTAAATACTACTGAGGGTTTTGAACCTGGGCCTTCAGATTACTAATTCACTGACATTCATCATTGTTTGCTTTTCCCCAATTGTCTTTCTTAACATGTAAAATAACTTGAGTGTTATAACTTGTGTATTAGAGTTACTGTACTATTCATTAGTTTTCTACTTCCAGTAATAGTCAATACTGGATCTTTAACACTCACCAGACACCAATAAGAAAGAACCGAAAGAACTGAGGATGCCGTAAATCAGAAACAAAAACAAAAATTGCTGGAAAAGCTTGGCAGGTCTGGCAGTATCTGTGGAGAGAAATGAAATTGTATTCTGAGGACAGGTCACTGGACCTGAAACTGTAACTTTGATTTCTCTTCACAGATACTGCCAAACCAGCTGAGCTTTTCCAGCAATTTCTGTTTTTGTTACCAGTAAGGAAGATCCAGCATACAGGATAGCAGGTGCCTGTATTAATTGTCTCCTCCAACTGACACAAAATAACAAACAATCTTGTACATTCTTTGTGTATTTATTGGGGGAATGGAAAAAAACTTTAAAGAAACATCATAACTGTTCTACTGATTGTAGAGTGGTGCTAGGAAAAGTTGCTATTGGATTCAAAATTAGGATAAAATCTGTACAGGTATGCAAAATAATTCATCAGGAAAAAATGAATTTCAATGACAGTTAAAATAAATTTTGTCAGCAGAGGCATTTTAGAAAATGCAAATTTGCCGAGAGCACTTTTTACCTGCTCCATTGATTTTTAAAAATATTCATTCACTGAATGGCTAGAGCAGCATTTATTGCCTGTCCCTAATTGCCCAGAGGGCAGTTTAGAGTAAACCACATTGCTGTAGATCTGGAGTCACAGGTAGGCCAGACCAGGTAAGGATGGCATGTTCCTTCCCTAAAGGGCATTAGTGAACCAGGGATGGGTCTTTCCCAACAATTGACAATATCTATTACTTCCAGACTTTATTTTTAATATAACCCATGGCAGGATTCAAACTCAGGGCCACAGAGGGTTATCTGGGTCTCTGAATTAACAGTCCAGCAATAATACCACTAAACCATCAACTCCCAGTAAGTACTTGGAAAGTGAAACACTTCCAGTACCATGAAAGTTATCTATCACAGAAGGCTGTGATTAACAAAGAAATTCAGTATTTCCTGAAATTTACTAGTTCAGCCTTTGTCCACTTGAGTAAAGAAATGTTTGAAGTACACAGCAGCAAACCTGAAGTCAAGTGCGTGATCTACCATGCAGTCATGATTCCTAACTTACAGCACAGGCTTGAAACAGGAACATTATGCAGGAGGCACATCAAAACACTGTAGTCATATCATCAACACCACCTATGAATAGGTGGATAGGCACACCAACAATTAAAAACAGTGTTCCTCACAAACAGACGCTACAAACATTGATGCTATGATCATCCACAATCAGCTTCATTGCATTGGTCACACAGTTCATTTCTCCTGGCTTACTCAGGACTGATGCACAGGAGAAGAATAGAAGAAGCACTTTCCAAGGAGGCGTTGAAAGTCAACATAAAGAAATACAACTGTGACATTAAGTCCTGGGAGATAATCCCCTTGGACAGGACTGCATCAAAGAACATTAATGGTCCAAGGGCTCAAGGACCAGCTCTTGTTGAGGTGAGCACTCCCTTCATAAAATGGTATTAAACTGGCAAACTTTACCTCGAAAGGTTACTGTACACTGCATTGAAAAAATGTGTATTTCAAAATATTAATCAATACTAAACAAAATAAGGCAAATATGTATAAAATGACTTTTTTTTTACAATTATTTTAATGGTTTATGCAATCTCAGTTGTTGATGTATAAATGCTACTCTAAGCTTTAAGTGGTTACTGTGTTACCCAAGCCAAACTTGCAAAAATTCTTGTGTATACAGAAATAGCAGTAGACCATTCTTGTGGCAGCTCACTAGGATGTTAGCGGTAAGGAGTGGAACTTCTATCTATTACATGAAAGCATCTTTGTCCTGTCTCAACTCATGGGGTTACAACTAGTAGGCTCCAGGTTTCCCACCTTGGGAGGGAGAAAGATGGATGTAGCTGTGGCAAGCTGATAAGCTGTTGTCCTAAATTATTTTTTTCAAAATTTCTCATTTTAGAATTTTACACTTTCTCAACAAGGATGAATGTCTGTGTAATTCATTTCTACAAGAACATAGGTTCTGAAATAAAAGAGACCCATTCGTAGACAGGGATGGGCATATCAATATGATTGCATGGTGTATGAATGCACAACAATAGGAGCAAAGGAAACAGAATTTGTGGAAATTCTATTAAATTTTGTGTTTCTGTAGAGTAGTGGTTATCACGTTTGCTCAATACACAAAATATTCCTAGTTCAAAACTGGGTAGAAACAGCGGCACTCCCTTATTATATGGGCAAGGCATGAATACCCTGCCTGTTGGTAGAAGTGAATGGTGCTTGTCATTTGTGGGGTGGCATGGTGGCTCAGTAGTTATCACTGCTACCTCACAGCACCAGGGACTTGGGTTTTATTTCAGCCTTGGGTGACTGTCTATGTGGAGTTTGCACGTTCTCCCCATGTCAGTGTGGGTTTCCTCCGGATCCCCCCGTTTCCTCCCACAGTCCATAAATATGCATGGTTAGGTGAATTGGCCATGCTAAATTGCCCATATTGTCCAGGGATGTGTAGGCTGGTTAGATTAACCATGATAAAATGCAGGGATATGGGATAGGGTAGGAGGCTGTGTTTAAGCAGGATGCTTTTTGGAGGGTTGGTGCAGACTTGATGGGCCAACACTGTTGGGATTCTATGAATGTTGCTGTTTCATTAATTGCAGCCCTTTCTGAATGAATTTTGCATGGTCCACTTGACGAGAATCAGCCTGGCCTAACTAAGCTCCCCCATCATCTGGCTAGATTCTGTTGATACCCATCCCCCTCCAGCCATAAAATAGCTAAGGAAATTCAAGCTTTGCTATTTTATAAAAGTTTATGTAAGTTGATGAATAAAATGTAAGATGTTGTGCCAAATAATCGTAGTCAGGTCTTTAAAAGCCCAAGTGAGAACATCAGATTGAAAGCAGAAGTGAATGTATAATTTAGGTTACAGGATAACTCCTGTTTCATTGCCATAAATATTGCTGGGATGTTTTGTAAATAAATGCTTTAATAACAGCCAAAGACAGTATATCAGCTTTCCTTCCCGAAGAGCTAAAGTGGTTCAATAGACTCATACTACTTTGGAAATGTCTTACCATTTATTCTTATGCATGAAGCCCTCTAGCTCACTTACTTTCCGTTTTTTTGCTTCCAGACCTGCAGCTCATTTGATCTTATCCAAGTTTCCATTTTGAAAATGTGAGCTATTATGTATTCTCCCAGGTCTTCACCAGTGGTGGTCTTGAGACAATATCAGCAGGGTTACAAAAAAGGCCTGCAGAGGTTTCCTCTTTCTTCTGTTGAGCATTTGACTCCTACTTGTGTCTCCCAATATTCCAAACGAATCAGGCCAATAAGGCGTATTTCCAAAGGGTGGACAAACTCTCAGAGGCGTAAATACTCTGCCCAGCCCCCAAGATAAATGTTTGGTTTTCTTAGCTTTCTGATGTCTGTCACAAATATTTTATGCAGGTATTTTATTCATAGCTATTTAAATTTAACAATTCCTGCATTTCCAATGTTCCGATGCACCTTGCATCTCTGTCAGCCAGCGAAGGGCATGGATGTTGTTCTCTGCCATTGACTGACTGATCAGTTGTACGAATGGTAGAGGGTAGAACAACAAACAGAAAGAGAATGCTCATTATGATAAAATATTAAAAATTAGATGTGAAATGAATTCCTGTTCTTCGAGGGATTGGTAGGCATAAAAACTAATGAACCAAGACAACATGAATTGAAGATGCAGGTTAATAGAGGCAGACAAAATTCCAAATTATTAGACAAGCAAAATTGAAATACTGTCCATGCTAGAAACATGAAATAAAAACAGAAAGTGTTGCATATACAGAGCAGAATCTTTGGAGAAAGAAAATGGAATTAACAGGCCCAAATTTAATTCTAAGTTGTTAAAATAGTGTTTAAGGGCTATGATATTTTGTTCGAACTAGAAAAGATGGGCAATGTAACAGATTTTAAGCAAATACCTGCCCCACCCACTTTCTCTGCTCTGCACTTGTTTAAATGTATTTACATCCCGTTTCTCGTAACAACTCATTGAACTGAAATATTGGATTGGATTTCCGGCTTGAGGACAGGTAATAAGAGTTGGGAAACTTCCTAGCGTGTAAATTCATGTAAATACATGCCCCTCTAAACATTACCCTCATGCTCTGCATACCAGCCTATGCTCCTCTATTCCCTGCTAATGGTCCCTCATTCAGTCCATTTCAACCTATGACATTTCCATGTCCATTCACTCAGTACAGAAGCAATGAGCTCTGTTGTCATAATAGCATGTGCTTTTAAGAATCAGTCATTCATTCATAAATCTCTTGAGAAACTTCTTTAACCTCAGTCCTAGAAAAGTGTCAATTGTCCATACTTTTAAATTTTACCGTCATCTTCGAAGGTCAGTAGTGTCCCTGATTCCAGGAAAATCCTGCTCATTAACTTTGTTTCTCTCACCACGGAGGCTGCATTTCCACTGTCTTGTGTACATTCTTGTAATACAGGTACAGGCTGGAGTTTTATGCTCCCTCCCATGTGCCCAGGAGCCAGGTGGGAATAAATTGATGACATGGCATGGCAGAAGATTCACCAACAGCTTTGGAAGTGGCACGTCTTCCTAGATCTTTCCACATGGGAATGACAGGCATAAAGTTAGGCAGTTAACTGCCTATCGACCATAAAATCCAGATGGGGCCTTCTGGGTGAGCAGTGGCAGCTCTCCTTGTACTTTTCCTCTTGGAGTTGGACTAGTATCATACAAAAAAATCCAGACACAGTGACTAATGAAAAAAGGGACAGAAAAATGCGAGAAGACAATGAGAACATACAATTTCATAAGTGTTGCTCAGAAATGATGAAAACAAAAGCCAAGATGCCAATGTTTCTTTGGCCTTGTTTCCTCTTCAAAAAATAATAATTTCATATTATCAGCTCTGATACATGTAGTGGTTAAGTTCCTACATTTTAATACTTCATATCAATCAAGATTTTAAGATTAGATTGAACATTTTTATTTTATTATTTTATGATACATTTTATCATAAGGCTCTGATTCCCTTTAAAATACAACTATCAAACTGTCTTTTTATAATTAACATTGTTTTATGATCAGCTACTTGTTTTACACAAATGCAAACCCATTAGAGTGCTTGAGAATATCCAAGTCAATCTCTCGAATGGCAAGATATTATAAGTTCGATGGATGTCTAATATTTTCATATTCCACTCTCTGTAACTTGTGTATAATGAGTTTAGGAGTTTCCATCCTGCTTCTAGTGACCATTTGTCTATAATTAATTGACCATAGACTGCAAGAGTCCATAGGTGTCTCTCTCAGAGAGAGAGAGGCAAGTGGTTGTATTTGGAATGGCAACCTCTTCTGACCAGCAATTTCCCCAGCTCTTACCAACAAATCCCAGAGGGGACTTGCCCTCACAACTTCCGCAACAACAACAAAAAAAGTAGATAGCCATCTTGCCTTGCTGTCAACTAGAATCAGAGAGTCATCAAGATATGCAGCACAGAAACAGACCTTTCGTTCAACTGGTCCATGCCAACCAGATATCCTAAACCAATGTAGATCCATTTGCCAGCATGTGGCCCATATCCCTCTAAACTCTTCCTATTCACGTATCCTCCCAGATGCCTTTGAAAATGTTATGACAGTTCCAGCCTTCACCACTTCCTCTGGTAGTTCATTTCATACACGCACCATCCTCTGCATGAAAAAGTTGTCCCTTAGGTCCCTTGTAGATCTTTCCCACTCACCTTAAACGTTTGCCCTTCAGTTTTAGACTCCCCTACCCTGGGGAAAAAAACAACTATTCACCCTATCCATGTCGCTCATAATTTTATAACCTTCCAAAATATATCCCCTCAGCATCCAACAGTCCAGGGAACAAGCCCCAGCTTATTCAGCCTCTCCCTATTGCTCAAACACTCTAACCCTATCAACATCCTTGTAAAACTTTTCTGAACACTTTCAAGTTTAACAACATCTTTCTTACGGCAGGGAGATTAGAATTGAATGCAGTCTTCCAAAAGTGGCCTAACCAATGTCCTTTACACCCATAAATTGAGACCTTTAAAGGGTAATTAAGATAGAATTGTACTGTAACTGGTCTGAGCTTGGTGGCAGGCAGGGGTTCTTTATGTGGGAAGCATGAGAAGGAGACTCATGTGGAGTTGTATGTGGGCTCAAAGTGGGTGGTCTCTCAATCAAAGACACTCAGTGTCTGATTGATGGACTACAATTAGGAATGGTGGGCTGCTGAAAGCTAGCTTGCCACCCTTGCTGTTGACTTCTCATCGCCTGAGCCCCACCAACACCCACACCATTACCTGCCCTTGGGATCCACCATTGTCTCTGGATATGGATGGGTGTCAATGCAGCAATGATCACCCTCTCTAGTGGTAATGTTTTTCAATAGGGTTAACTGCCACTTCAAGGTGAGTGTGATTTCTGCTGCCAGGATCCTTGATCCATAGCTTGAGAGGAATTTCATGTAGCAGGCCTTTTCTAAAGGAAGTGAGGGGGAGCAGATGTTCCTGTCAATTGTACAGTCAGTGAGTGAGATTTTTCATTACATCAAATACACCCCAAGGTGTGCATTGCCACCAAGTGCTGTCAGACGCTTAAAACCTTTTAAGCATGATGTTGACCTCTGACATCGACTTAGCTGTATTTCTTTGAAAAATGGATATAAAAATAACTAAACTGAAAAATAATGTTTTTAATCTTAGAACAGAATATCATTTAATAGTCCACAGTAGTTTCAGTTCACAATAAGCCCAACACTTACATTATTAGACTCTACTCTCGAGTTAATTTATCTGACATTAGCCCTCATTCATCATGACTAGAAATAGAAATGAAATATATCAAAGTGCAGAGGTTATACTTGGTTGCAGTTTCAGCTGACATCAACATAATCGAAAGATTTGTTTTCATCATCGACATTGGCAGAAATTCCATAAACTTATAACATTATGTTAAACTTGTAAATTTAAATTATCCGGGTGCTATTCCAGGAACATTCGGAGAAAAAGTAACAGGTAAGCATGGGCATTAAAATCACTATTAAAGTCTATAAACTTTCTGAGTGTACTGTCTGCTACTGGGCTTCCTCTACTTTAATGTGCACATGTATTTATTTGATTCGCAGTCTTTATTTCTATGCTTGTCTCTCCTAACTACTCTTGCCCTATTTTAGGCAGAACTATCTGAGATTTTGGGTAGAAAAATACAGAAAGAATGTTCCAGAGTATATTGTTTCACCAATGGATTTTTGCATATTTCCTCTTCCAGGAACATCTGGTTATATATTGCAAAACGTTCAAGGATTTACTTGTAAGTTTATAATTCTGCATGAAAATTTATATGCATAACATACATATTATGTGAGCTATAGCAAAAATCGTGTCAAAATCATGTGAGCAATCGCGTGAGGTCAACCTCAGCGTCAGGACAAATTTGTTGTAAGTTTTTAACAAGTTCGGGGCATTGAGGTGAGATTCTCACTAGGAAGCAGTGAGCTGCCTGTTAAGAGGAATTAATGCTTAATGACCTTATAAATTGCACAAGATTAGAGTGGTGCTGGAAAAGCACAACAGGTCAGGCAGCATCCGAGGAGCAGGAAAATCGATGTTTCGAGCAAAAGCCCTTCCTCAGGAAGGGCTTTTCTGATGAAGGGCTTTTGCCCGAAACATTGATTTTCCTGCTCCTCAGATGCTGCCTGACCTGCTGTGCTTTTCCAGCACCACTCTAATCTTGACTCTAATCTCCAGCATCTGCAGTATCCACTTCCGTTTTATTAATTGCACATCTCACTTTACTAATATGCAACTTCCTATTGTTCTACCTACTGTAAGCAAACTAGACATACTGAGAATTCTCAGCTTGGAAGTCAGAACTGGTACCAGGCAACTTTAGCTCACTGATGGTTGTGATGGCCTTTGTGTTGTTCAGTACAAAATGACATCTCTGGGTAAGCTCCACGTGTACCAGCTGCACACATCCATCATCGAGGTATTAGAATCTGATATTTGTCAACCCCTCACAATCTTCAGAGCACTCCTTCGATCTACTTGCAGGATATTTGGGAAGCTGCATAGCAGGGTTCACCAGCATCTAGCATGGAAAGGTTGTTGCAAGGACATTTTATGCTAATGGACAGGCACCCAGCTCACAGATTGGACCAGTGTGCATCTCAGGGCTGCTTGCTTGCTCTCTTAGTGCCTTCTCACTTAGCTGCATATTCATAGCATCCTTGCCTTGCTGTACCAATTAGTGCAGTCACACAACTAGACAGTTTGCCTTGCTGGAGAGCAGTCCTCAGCCAAGTGAGCAGACGCCCTGTTGTACACACTGTGCCACATTAACCTCACATGCACCATGTGCCAGCAGCGAACACAACAAACACACACTGCATGGGCAGCGAGCAGGCAGCCAGGGCTGAAAGCCTTTGGCAGTGGTCCTCAATGGAGGACTTGCCAGTCAGGGAGTCTGCCTCCGATACTAGTCCAGAGGATTGGCCGTGGTCAGACATTCTGTCAGGTGGTTTCAATCAGGGAATCTACATCTCTGCAGTTTGGAGAGTGGTCACAGTCAGGCCTGTGGCTCCACAGCAGAAGTCTGGGGTTCGGGGCAGTGGTGGGGGGACATTGCAGTCAGAAACACATACAGGTATCAGTCTGGGGTTTTGTCACTTGCTGCCTGGGGCCCTCTGATTAGGTGATTCAAGGAAATGGGCCATATTCAGTCCATCGGGTCCATCCAAAGAAACAAAGCGGAAAGGGGAATAAGGGAACAAAGGTTGTTGCTGCACTGGGGACGATATTTGGGAATGTCATTGTGGGGACTGAAGGCTGCAGGCTGGGGAAAAGAGGGGTTAAAGGAGGTAACTGTATTTTAAAGGGGAGGAATACGGTATAACATGGATGGAAATGAGGTATTGCAAGAGGGGCGAAGTCAGGAGCACCCCAGCTTCAAATATGGCACAGTGTAAGCTCCCATATCTGGAGCTGGGCTGCCGGGGGGATGGAGTCCAGGTGCAGGGTCATGTAGATAGGTTGAGTGGGGACTTGTGGAGATGTAAAGCCTATGGGGTTTATGGGAAGGCTTGTTAGGAAGGGAACCTGGATGTTTGGGTATCACAATATATAGAGATACAGGCTGAAAGCAACTGGCCAAAAAGCATTCACTGTCATCTTCCATCTTACTGGAAATTGAAAGTATGCAACTGGGAACAAGATGGAGTTGGGAGGGTGGTGGTGTTGTGATGTCTCAACCTGTGAGGGGGCTGCAAGACCAACCGATTTGAGATCTTTTAGAGGGCAACAACATTACATGCAGGACACCAATCTGTAGGGTGATCCCACTGCATTGGTTCCCTATGCATTCTACCCCTCCCTTCCCAAGAATATTGCTGACCAATTCATTCAGCAAAAGTTTGACCATGAAGGGCAATGGTGTCAACAGAACCCATTGCCCTGTTCTTTACCTTGTTCATCTTATTTCCACATGCTGCAGCAGACTCTCAACACAGACATTGATCCATAATACATCCTGAAGCTAGACATTGAGCTGGCATTGTTAGATTCAGGGACTCAAACAGATTTAGTGCAACCCAATTGTGATACATCATGCACAATGCACAGTCAGTCCTGCCATCAACATGCCCTTGAAAGTGGTTTTGCTTTCTTTTCCTCCAGGGTTTAGTCTTTCCCCAAGTTCTGCAGCATGTTAGAGGAAATCTGCTCAGTAGTGGAGTCTTTGGCCTTTGAGGTTAGGTTGGAGGCCACAAGGACATTTGTGTCTGGACAGCCCAGCGTGCTGAGAAGCTTCTGTGGGTTTCCTCAGCTTCAACTTCCAAGCTTCACAAGGGAGCAGATGGGTGGACGTGGAGGATCCAGCCACTTCTAGAGGGTCCAGGGTGGAAGGTTCTGAGGGGTTTGTGTGTGATCCTTCTCTGGTTGGGTACCTCCTGGCACATCCCTGTCTCCTGGCAAGGAAGGGGCACCTGGAGACATCACTATCTGAAGCAGCCTTTTCGTGGCTTCCTTTGAGGCCTTGGTGCTCTCTCTTTGTCAGGGGTCAAGAAGGTGACTTCTAATGAAGAAGGCCATTCCCCCACTAAGGACATAGATAATCCACTGGTAGCCACAAGACACAGCTATTGGATAGAAGTGGTGCGTAATGAATGACACTGACAATGATGTTACAATGAGAGTTACCGTGGAATGAATTCCTCACTTGGCAGGAAATGGATGTCTCAGCATACCCATGGGAGTGGTCTTCTCTTGTGAAGGAGAGAACTATCCCCTCATATTGGTGAGGAGCCCAGTGTCATGTACTCCTCCAGCTGTCCAGGCCTCACGCCCTATTGTGGGCTATGTTCTTCTGGAATTAGAGGAAGGGAGGCATTGACTGAGCTGAAAGTGGGTGAAACTGCTGTTAGAACAGGTGCGGGTATGGGAATGCTGGTGAGGTGATTTGGGTAAGATAGTACGTGGCACAGTGGCCATAAAAGGCTAGTGGTATGGGGAAACTCGAGTCTCTGAGGGAAGGTGGTGAAGAAAGCATAAGCTTTGATGGGAGGTGGGTACAGTTGCAGAGATTGAGTGTGAGGTAGCTAAAAGAGTGTGGCATATGTCCTGGCACAACAGACAAGGTCATTGACCTTTGTGTGACATGCTGGCCACTCATCTGAGCAATGGAGATTGCACAGACCCAGTTGGCAAATTCAGATCAGGCTTCCAGCATCTGGTGCCATGATGTCCTCAACCAGTCCTCCAGGAAGAGGATGCCTTTGATTTGCACCATGCCACCCACCAGGATCCTTTCAGAGAATCACAGCACTGTCTCCGCCTCTCTGACATCTTCTGCCTTACTGCCTGTCACTGGGCAGTGCAAGTTTGGAATGTCAGTGTTCAACCAGGTACACAGTGACTTGTTTAAACATGATGTGTATGCCAGGGATGCTGGTCTTTTTGTGAATATCGAGTGAGTGGTAACTTCTTCTGGGAATGGCACATGGTAAGATGACAATAGAACTGGACTAGCAAGACACAAACGAGCAGGAGGGTAGTAAGGTGAGTTTGGTAAGGTACAGTGAGAAACCTCCAAATACTCCACAAACCTCAAAGGTGGCATGATCACTCAGTGGTTACCTCTACTGCCTCATAGTGCCAGGGATCCCGGTTCAATTCCAACCTTGGGTGAATTCTGAGTGGTGTTTGTACATTCTCCTTGTGTCTGCATAGGTTTCCTTTGGGTGCTCTGGTTTCCTCGCACAGTCCAAAGATGTGTAGGTTAGGTAGATTGCCAAGCTAAATTGTTCTATAGTGTTCAGGGATGTACAGGCTAGGTGGAGTAGCCATGGAAAATGTGGGTGAGTTAATGGAATGCTGTTTGGCAGGTTGGTATGGGCCAAATGGCCTACTTCCATACTGTAGATATTGTATGAAATCTGACACAGCCAAAAAAGCCTATTTTAACTCTGTGTGGAAGGCTGCAAAAAACACTTTTTATTGTGAACTGAGTACATTCCAAAGAAATGCTGATTAGGGTTGTCAGCTCTGGCTGGACTGATTCCTGGAAGTTTCATTACAAGATCTCATATCTGCAATGACCTTGTACAATTATACAACATTTTTCCTCTCCTTCTGATATTTCCAGAACTGGTTTACAAAAACACTCAAAAGAAAATTATTATTTTTTAAAACCCAGTGATTTTTTTTCTTTTTTCACAGTAGAGCCTTGAAGATTAATGTTAATTTCCTAGAAAGTCTGAGACTGATATTGCAGAATGGTCTACTCAAGGCCAAAGTGTCAACTTTGAAGAGATGTGGCTGAGCTTTCAAATGCAATGCCAAGGGAACTGTTTGTATTGTTGCCATAATATCATGTTTATACTGGGAAGGTAAGATGCAGTGTCACCAATTTCACCTTATTGGCAACAATCAATGTTAATCCTGAGTTTTTTGTTGTCATTGCCCTGTCTTGTTGAATATTTTCACAAATAGAAATCTAAATGTATTGCTAAACCAGGCACCTGGAACCTGTGATGACGATGGGAAATCTGGAACTTGTCTATATGCACCTCAGCATAACCCACAATTAGATTAAGTTTTCAACCTCAATGCAATTTTATACCTTCAGGCTGTAACTTGATGTCTTCTACCAATTAGACAAAAAAACATAGCAAAAGATATACAATTTATTCATAATTTGATAGTGGTTTCACCCAGATGTGTTGTATCCATTTTATATTGTCATAAAATTTAGTTTAATAATTAAATATTTTATGTCTTTTTTCTGCTACAACTCACCTACCTACACTCAATGTCGTTTTGTGAATATCCTTCATGTACGAGAAAGAAATCGAAATATTATAACACGGTAAATTCATTTCAACAATTCTATAACACTTAATACATTGCATCTTGATTTGTACTAATGTAAATATGCCATTATTTTCATACAGTCAGGCTCAAGGGTCTACTCTTCTTGTATTTGTGATGTTAACATGACAAGGGTTTAACATTACCTGTGCAATAGGCCAAAGTACATATGCAGAAAAGGGTAGAATTTTTGCACTTGCAAAACATATCATTTGTAAACTCCTATAGCTTTACAACATAACAACATTTCATATGATGTTAATTAGACATTTTCATATACAAACGCAATTTGCTTTGCAAATATTAATACTGCATGTTACCATGGTAAAAGTTGTTATCCTGCATTTTGTTTACATAAGCCTAGTTAATGTCACAGCATACTGAATATATATTTATCTGATCAACTGGATAATGCAACAGTGCACCACCATACAAAGCAATCAGGTAGGCTAGGGTATAGCTGACATATTGTATTATGTTCGATGGCAATAAATCTTCTGGCAAAATTAGTTTCCTTCAAGCTCCACTCTTTCTTTATGTTGTTATCTGATTAAGGGAAGATTACTTATTCATTTACAAGCAGTGGATTTAGAGTTTGAATTTACTCTTATAACAGACGTTTCCTTGCATATAAAGGAATTTATTTGAAATGCAACCCAAACTGATGTCTTTTGGCTGTAATGATCCTCCACGAAATTGAATTGAATTATCTCAATTCACTTCCTCGAGCAGATGGACGTTATGCACAGAATTCTGTCTGAATTAGTGATATCAAGTTTTGGTGTGGGAAAGGGGGTGAAAACCCCACAATGGCCCAGGAAGTGATCCACTTCGGAGTCTGATCTGCGCTTTGTAACAGGCTTGAACAGAGGGAACTTTATTCTGTGTATAATTGTGTTATATGGGATCAGAGAGTGCTCAAAATGACAACAAGTATCTCAAACAGAAAATGTGTCATTCCTTAGCACTAATCTTCAATGCAACAAATTTGGACCTTGCCTTATATGCTTTCAAGGATACAGTGACATCAGTTATTCCGTAAACAAGTGCTTGCCTTATTTTGGGGGAGGTGACTCACACTACCCTGTATCTCTTTATACAATAATGTGGCCCAGCAGCACAATAACATGATCTGAACCAGATATTCATGTCTTTAAAATGCTTGCTTTTATCATCCCTCCGAAGCCAAACATTTGATAAAGCAAGGTACAAATTTCTAGGTTGCTTTATTGATGAATATGTAGAGAGGAATTATGATCAGGTACATTCAACACAAACAGTAACTTGCATAATACAAACTAAAGAAGATGCCATGTTTCTCTTAATAAGCGTCAACAATTAGAGGGGGCGAGTTAGCTGGATGACTGGTTTACAGATTGATGTCAACAGCATGGGTTCAATTCCTGCAGTAACTGAGGTTAGTTGGAAGATCCCAACTTCTCGACCTCACCCTTCTGCAGAGGCATGATGACCCTCGGGTTAAACTCAACACCACTTTCTCAAATGAGATCACAGTTCGATGGTGATCTGGAAGTATAGTGACTTTACCTTATCTTTCATTAACTTAGAAAACCATAATTAGGTCATTAAAAATCAACATGGTTTAATCAAAGGGAAATCACTTCAACAGATTTCTTAAGAGCTTTTTGAGAATGCAACTAGCAGGTCAGATAAAAGTAGTATACCTGGATTTCCAGAAAGCATTGAAAAAGGTAGCACATAAAAGGTACATGAGATAAGGGCTTACGGAGTTGGGAGTAATAAATTGACAAGGCTAGAATATTAGTCAACAGATAGGAACCAAAGAGTGCAACAGAGAGCGCATTTTCAAATTAGCTTGCTGTGTCCAATAGAATTCTGAAGGGATCAGTGCTGTGGCCTTAACTATGTACAATTTATATTAATAACACAGATAAAGATACAAAGAATAACTCTGGATGACCATACAAAGCTAGCTAAGAATGTAAGCTGTGGGAAGGACACAAAGAGATTGAAAATACAAATAGACAGATTAAATGAATGGCACTTGAAGTAAAAGATGGCAAAGTGAGAGATTTTTTATTTAGAATATCTTTCAAAGGTATCAAACTTGTGATGTTCAGAGAAACTTGATGCACTTGAACAAGGAACAATAAGTTCACACGCAAGTACTGCAATCAACTAGGAAGGCATTTGCATTGATTGCAAGGGCATGGGAGTAAATGAATTCAGAAATCTTGCTACAATTGTACAGAGCTTTGGTGAGATCACACTTTGATTGCTGTGCATCATTTTGTTTTCCTTATTTAATCCATGATACACCTGAACTGGAGGTTGTAAATTTTCACTACTTTGATTCAGAATGACAGGATTACCCCCTGTAAAATGAGTCTAAGTAAGCTGGGCCAATACAGTCAGTTCTTCTATTACACAGTAGTACCATTTTCGTGCAATCCCATGTTATAAGATAAATCACGTAATAGCAGCACCATTCGAACTAATGGGGACGGAATTGTATTATAACCAATGCACACTTTTGAAGTTCGTGCTATAGAAACAGTGATCCAATTCGTCAATTGTGTTATAGCAAATTCACATTAACGAAACACGTATTATAGGAGAACAACCTGTACTCTTTGGTGTTTAGAACTATGAGAAAAGATTCTGAAGGGATTTGACAGGATTGACTCTCAGAGCTTTTCAACTAGGAAAAAGTGAGGACTGCAGATGCTGGATCAGAATCAAGATTAGTGTGGTGCTGGAAAAGCACAGCAGGTCAGGCAGCATCCGAGGAGCAGGAACGTCGATTTTCCTGCTCCTGGGACACTGCCTGACCTGCTGTGCTTTTCCAGCACCACACTAATCTTGTCGCAGAGGTTTTTCCTGACTGGGGAATCCAGAACACAAAGAAAAGTCTCAGGATGAATCAGTCATTTAGCACAGAGATGAGAATATTTTTTGCTCTAAGGAGTGTGTATCTTTGGGATTTTCTATCCCAAAGAATTGTAGATGCTCCACTGTTCAATACATTTAAGGTTGAGATTGACAGATTTTTGATCTCTCAGGGTCTCAAGGAAGAGAGAGATTAGGACGAAAAGGGGATTTGAAGCCAAAGATCAACGAGGATCGTATTGAATGGCAAATACAGCCTTGGTGGGCCAATATGACCTAATCCTGCACCTCTTTCTTTTGTTATGTTCTCAAGGTGGTACATTATGCTTAAAATGTGTATCAGCTTTTATAGCCTGAGTTTCAATGAGACCTTGGTTGGGTTTTATTTTCCTCTGCTCACAGACAGTTTTATCAGCTGGGCAGAGTAAACGTTTTCTTGCTTTATAATACTTTTCCCAATATGCTCAATATGTTAAATTATAAGATCTGAAATGTTACTGTTTAATTATGAGTTGTGTAACCCATTTTATTTTGGGGTGACTAGGTAGTTATTTAAATGTCAGGTTAAAGCTGTCAATATCATCACTACTTTGAAATTTGGAATAAGATTTAATAAAGTTCTGATCCCAGAGTTTTGGAACTGCATTTACTAAACTTGATGCTGATACACATTTTTTTGATATCTCCAGGACTTAATGATTGGTCGGTACATTGAAGCAGCCTTTCTTTCACTCATATCTCAGCTGGTAATGCACTGCTCCATTTCCTTGTTGCTCAAGTTCTAACATGACTTGATGGATTTGCCTGTTGCTTTGATGGATGATTTTTTTCAGTAATGAGATGAAATATTCACTGCCTAGATTGGTGTTATCCCATATTTAATGTTAACAAAATCACTTGCAGATGTAATAGAAAATATTACTTATGAATTCACTCTTGGAGGGATGGCAGTGTGCTCACGTATTCTGTAGGAATTCTGTTCTCAAATGTTGAGATTACCTGACGATAGAGCCTTTTGTAGTTGTCCAGGGTTGTTCTTTCTATGTAATGGGGTCCAACTTACAGGCTCAGACTGGCTTCCACAATGAGGTAAAAACAATGACTGCAGATGCTGGAAAGCAAATACTGGATTAGTGGTGCTGGAAGAGCATAGCAGTTCAGGCAGCATCCAACGAGCAGCGAAATCGACGTTTCGGGCAAAAGCCCTGATGAAGGGCTTTTGCCCGAAACGTCGATTTCGCTGCTCGTTGGATGCTGCCTGAACTGCTGTGCTCTTCCAGCACCACTAATCCAGTACTGGCTTCCACAATGTCTTTGCTTTTAAGTTTGGGACATCTATGACATGGGTTTTGGTCCTTAGTTGGCTGTATATAATACTGTCTTCACTGTGGGAGAATGCTCCATACAAACCACATGGCTGACCCAGCAAAGCATGCTCACCCGACAAGGTCAGCTGCACTTTGGAAGAACTTCGATGTTAGAGATTTTGTCCTGTTACTTGATATTGCATATAGGTCTTAAATCAGAGAAATGGAATATATCAAGTTGCTTCACATGACATCCGCAGATTATCTATGCCTAATACTCATTGAGAAATATGTACAAACTACTACCTGGTAACTCTGATCTTTCTTTTGACACAAACTCCATGTTCTCTCTAAAGCCTGTTAGTAGGCGAGCCTGCTAAATGCATTTGAGTAACAGAATTCCTACAGTGCAGAGAGGGGCAATTTGGTCAATCAAGTCTGCATTGATCCTCTGTAGAGTAAACTCAGCCAAATCCACCCTATCCCCATAACCTCACATTTATAATGGCTAACACCCCCGCAGTCCCCCCTCCCCTCTCAGAGATTGCTCATCTCTGGGCACTATGGGGCAATTTAGCATGGCAATCCCACCTAACCTGCACATGTTTGGACTATGGGACATAACTGCAACACCCAGCAGAAACCCATGCAGACACAGGGAGAAGGTCCAAACTTCATACAGACAGTTGCCCAAAGGTGCCCGTGCTAACAACTGTGCCATGCCAATTTGCCTAGTGATGGGTGATTTCAGGTAAAGTTGCAGGTCGAATCAGTAGTTCAGAAGGCAAATCCAATGATGGCATTTATTTTGAAAGGATTCAAATATAAAAGCAGGAATGTACTTCTGAGACTCCACGAGGCTCTGATCAGACCACATTTGGAGTATTGTGTGCAGTTTTGGGCCCCATATCTCAGGAAGGATGTACTGGCCCTGGAACGTGTTCAGAGGAGATCCATGAGATTGGTCCCAGGAATGAACAGCATAACATATGAGGAATGCTTGAGGATTGTGGGTCTATACACAGTGGAGTTTAGAAGATTGAGAGGGCTCTAATTGAAACTTAAAGAATACCGAATGGCTTGGACAAAGTAGATGTTGGGAAGATGTTTCCATTGATATGAGAGACTAGGACCTGAGGGCACAGCCTTAAAGTAAAGGGCAGACCTTTTAGAACGGAGTTAAGGAGAAACATTTTCAGCCAGAGAGTGGTGAATCTATGGATTTCACTGCACAGAAGGATGTGGAGGCAGGTCATCGAGTATATATAAGACTGAGATAGATAGGTTCTTGAGTATCAAGAGGATCATGGGTTACAAGGAGAAAGTGGGAGAATGGGGTAGAGAAACTTATCAGCCATGATTGAATGACTCGATTGGTTGAATGGCCTAATTCCTGTTCCTATGTCTTATGGTGTTATTGGAGGGGACACTATCAAGATTGCAAAATCTCTGAACTAAATTGAGGGGTGTACTGTTGATAGTGACTGTAGGGGCTTGGAGTTTGTGACCAGGGCCAAGTTAGTACAAGATCTCTGTCACTTACAGACTTAATGTCATTCAGCAGCTTGGACAAAGCAATAAATAAGAAACTGAATGTCCCCTGGCTTATGTGTTATGAGACAAGGGACGATACAACTGGCAAATTACAGTTCATTTAGCTATTCTATGCTCTTTATGTGAAACTTAAGCCTTTGCAGATTGAAGGGGTTACTGTCTATCCTGAACCGAATGTATACCCCTATGTTGAGATCTTTGAACTATAATCATGTTGCACGGCCAAATATATCTTTATGATAAAATGTGTATTAGTACTTTGAGATCTGAACTGGATAGTTCTATCTTCAACACATTTGCTTCTAAAATCTCTCCACAGATGGACTAAGCAAACACTTCTTACGTAACTTCAATATAGGCACATTTCTAAGGCATTTTATGTGCTGCTCCCAGACAAATATGTTATTTATGAAGCAATATATATTGTATGTCAACTATACAGAAGACATTCCTTCAGCAGTAGGTTAATATACAAAATTCCTGATGAAGGAAATATCGATTTTCCTGCTCCTGGATGCTGCCTGACCTGCTGTGCTTTTCCAGCACCAAACTCTCGACTCTACCCTCCAGCATCTGCAGTCCTCACTTTCACCCAATATTAAAAACTTGCAAAATAAATATAAGACATAACCAAGTAACAGTAGATCAGTTTCAGCAAATTAGTTTAATGGTTGGAACTATGAAAGAAACCAAAAGTAGGATAAAACTTGCCATCTTCACAAAACTATACCAAAAAACCCTCCAGAGTGCTACTAGTGGAAATACAAATTTTCCACGTAAAGGAATATCTTAATACTACTTTCCTGCTCACAAGTAGTCAGGAAGAGTGCAAATTAGGTCATAGATGAGTGTATATCAGCAAATGTTATTGTGAGATTGCCATATAATAGATTATGGATGAAGTTGTATTCACTCACTGCTCACACCTTTCAATATGGTGTTATTTTGCATTCAAACAAGAGAACTGATCTGTGCATAAACAAGATCCTACAATTAACAGAGGGATGAGTTGAAACTATGCAAATTATGAAATGAATGATATTTTTATTTTTGGTAAATACACAGCAAGATAATGTAAGAAAAACCTACCTACACATTGATTGGTATGGCACATCCTTTCGCTGAATGGAAAGCCCATCACGTGTAATTAAAGCTTCATTGTCTTTTACTGTTACATTTTCAGACTGATAGAGTGGATTTCAACAACCCATAAATTAACTCAATGCATTTTTCTATTGCTTTGTTGCTGTGTTTTGAAAAGCACAGCAAGTCCATTGTAAAATGTCTGTTAAAAACTTTTTTTTAACATATGGAGTTCATTCATTTATAGTTATAATCTATCCCATTTCAGCAGTGAAACCTACCAACTTCAGTCATTTAAAAAAAGGTGATGTGGTAAAGTCTGGTATTGTATTCTTAATAGTGATTTCTTTAGTATTCATCAAGAGTATCTGTACGGGGGACAGATAATCCTCGTTCTCTCAAAGCTTCACTTTTTGCCTTTTCTGCCTCTTGTTTTTCATGCTGCTGAACTCTTTGAGCTTCCAGGATCTCCTCGATAGACACCCTCTGTAAGGGAGTATCAGTCTCCCTTTCCAGATCCTGTAAGGCAAAATCAGCAATTAAAGGAATGCAATAGAATATCAAATTTAAGCAAGACAAGACCATCATTTTGCTTGCTGAATTAGAGGAAAAGTACTGCAAATCTTAATCCCATAATGACAATAACTTATATTTATATTGTACCTTTAACAAAATAGTATCCCAAGACACTTCACAGAAGCATTATGAACATAGTATGGTATCCAACCACATGAGGAGACAATGGATAAAATGACAAAAAGCTTGGTCAAAGAGGAGTGTGTGTAAAGGCAGAAAATAAGGTAGAGAATGCAGAGGTGTACAGGGGACATTTGAAAACTCTGGTTAAGGCAACTGAATGCACAGCCACCAGTAGTGGAGCAATAAAAAATGGAGATGCACAAAAGGTCAGGATTAGGGGAGTGCAGAGATCTCAAGGAGTTATAGTGCTGCAGATTACAGAGATAGATAGGAGTAAGGCAATAGATGGTTTGACAATAATGAAGCAAATTTACAAATAAAATATTGCTTGACTGACAGCAAATGTAAGGCAGTGAGCACTGTCCTGAAAGGGGAAATGGTACTTGCTATTACTTAAGATACAGGCAGTCGAGTTTTGAAAGATCCCAGGTTTACAGAAGAGAGTGGGAGAGACCAGCCTAGAGTGCATTTAAATATTTAAGTCCAGTGGTAATGAAAGAACAAATGATGGTTTCACTAGGAAATGAGGTGAGACAGGGACATCAAGCAATGCTATCTAGGTAGAAATAGGTGGTGTAATCAATGGTTAATTCATTTTTGCAAAGCAGAACATCAATCTAAAGTTATTCTCCAATTTTCTGTCAATGTTTTGATTAATATGATTCAAAATAATGAAGTAGGAAATCAGAGAAAAACTAAACTCACTATTTCCCCCAGAAGCACCACATTTTCTCCTCGGACAACAAAAATTCCTCTGGGAATATCACCGTATTTTCTTCCTACATGGATTCGTTCCACTGTCCGATGAAGAACCAAATTAGCTGCAACACAGTGATGGAAGCATAAACATAATAGCCTTGGTGTTTAGCATGGATTCCACTCTCAAGAGATTTTAAATCAATACCTGAAGAAGATCACTACACGATCATCAATAAAAGCACATTTTTTGTGTTGAAATTGCATTGCAATTCTACAGCTTAATTCAAGCTTAATTCTTAATTCACACCTAATTCTCTCTAAAGGTTATATTTAAAGATCATACAGTGAAATGTAAAATAAAGATCTCAGTCATAACAGATTACAGGACAATATGAACCTAGATCTGTTAGGATGAAAGTGTCATGAGGATTAGCCTCATAAACTTACACCCCAGGCGCAATGTGATATGTCCATCACAATTTTTGCTAGGATAGTCTCAACTGTTACATATAAAATTAATTTTTCAAAATTTTTTATATCAGAGTTGTATGAAATGATACTTATTTAACTCATGAATTGAACAGTTTGAAACATGCTGGTCAAAACTGTTGCTACATTTCTACTCAATCCAAACCCACCAACCATAGTTTTACCTACGATAATTTTCATCAAAAGAAAAAGTACCATTTCTCTACAACAGCTTGCATTTGTATCACTGAAGTAGATTTGCATTGGAGATTTGGGAAAATCAAGTGAATATGTCGACAAAATAAGCTAACTTGTGCAAAGTTCAAATTCAAAGAGAGCTCTCCTATTACCCAAGGTAAAATTCCAAAGTCAATTTCAAACTGCATGGTTTCAGATAAACCACATTGGATAGTATTTCACAGTGAACATGTATTTGACATAGGGTCTTCACTAATTCTTTCACTGAATGTAGACATCACTAGAGGGCCAATATTTTTTGCCCATTCCTAATTACTCCTGGACTCAGTAGTTTGCTAAGCCATTTCAAAGGTCAGTTTACAATCAACAGCATAGCTGTGGGTTTGGAATCACATGTGGGCTGGACCAGGTAAGACAGATTTTCTTCCTTCAAAGGACAAGTGAGCGGGATGGGTTTTTAAGTCCGTGATCGTTTGACGGCCGCCACTACAGATTTATATTCCAAATGTAATGCCACATATTCAAAATCTAAAAACCACATATTCTTGTTGTATAATGTTGCCTTATTCAAATAATGAGGGAACATTCAGGACAGAAAGGCATGACCCGGATGTGATCAAGTCAATTTTATCCAGAGACTGCATTCTGATTGGTTTTCAAAGGTTCAGCATACTAACAATCACTTGATTGATTCCTGAGCATCTAGCTGCAGTCTTGGGTGTGAACAATACAGGAGAAAAATCCAGTCTGCAAAGAGAAAACATCCATCTCTCTCTCCCTTTTGTGTGGATAAGGGAAAGAAAACATCTAGTAGTTAGTTACTGCCTCCATCTTTCTCTATAAGTTCCTCCCTCTACAAAATCCCCTGTTGAAAGAAAAAGGGGGAAAGCCATCTTAAGAGGCATTGAAAAGGCAAATCCTCAACCAATGAACAAAAGAGAGGAAATCAGAGCATCCACAACCTCATGGTATTAGCAAAGAATTAGAAGGAGTTGAAGGCCAAAAGGAAACAACACATCAACATCTGAGATCCAGAATGGTACCAGAAATGTGCTTCTCTGACCTTTTTGTACTTCCCCAACACCTATAATACTCATCTCTTGTCTCTTTTGTGGGTTTGTATGTGTATGGAAATTTTAGAAAGGGGTAGATTTTTAATTATAGACTTATATGTTAATAATTCATGTCTCCTTATCGCTATTGGTTAAAATAGTTTTATTACAATAAGTAGTTGTTTTCCTGTTCATGAAAACCTGGTGTGCACATTTATTTAATCTGAATTAGACAATTAGATAAAATTGTGCAATTCAGTGCTTTGATATTTGTGACAAACCTGGGAATAGTGGGATTGGATTTCCAATGCACTACCCTCTTGAGTCATGACAGGAGTCACATTCTACCCTCTGCTGTGTGACATTTTGACATATTTGCTGAGAGGTCAGTGAGTGGAAATGACAGCTATATTAAACTTTCCATCCAAAGATCACCTTGATATGCTCTATAATGATGTGGTTCTTCAAGTTCTAATTACACATTAATGTTAACCATTTCTCTGTTTAGAATTATAGAGAAGTACAGCATGGAAACAGACACTTTGATCTAACCCGTCCATGCAGACCAGATATCCCAACCCAATCTAGTCCTACCTGCCAGCACCCAGCCCATATTCTTCCGAGCCCTTCCTATTCATATACCCATCCAAATGCCTTTTAAATGTTGTAATTGTACCAGCCTCCACCACTTCCTCTGGCAGCTCATTCCATACATGTACCACCCTCTGGGTGAAAGTGTTGCCCCTTAGTTCTCTTTTATATCTTTCCCCTCTCACCCTAAACCTATGCCCTCTAGTTCTGGACTCCCCCACCCTAGAGAAAATACTTTGTCTATTTATCCTAACCATGCCCCTCATGATTTTGTAAACCTCTATAAGGTCACCACTCAACCTCCAACAATCCAGGAAAAACAGCCCCAGCCTATAGCTCAAATGCTCCAATCTTGGCAACATCCTTGTAAATCTTTTCTGAACCCTTTCAAGTTTCACAACATCTTTCCAAAAGGAAGGAGGCCAGAATTGCACACAATATTCCAACAGTGGCCTAACCAATGTCCTGTACAGCCGCAACATGACCTCCCAACTCCTGAACTCAATACTCTGACCAATAAAGGAAAGCATACCAAATGCCTTCTTCACTATCCTATCTACCTCCAACTCCACTTTCAAGGAGCTATGAACCTGCACTCCAAAGTCTCTTTGTTCAGCAACACTCCCTAAGATCTTGCCATTAAGTGTATAAGTCTTGCTAAGACCTATTTAAACTACTTGGACAACTGAAGTTCAGTGGAAAGCAACCTCTCAGGCCAAAAAACCTTAGTAACTGCATTTTGATTTTTTTGACATAATTGCTGTACAACCTGCTATCTCCTTAGCAACTAGTTGCACTCTCAAACTCAGAATCTAAAAATGAAGCAATTCTTAAACATTACAGAGTCTGTTACAACTCTCAACCCATTGCACAATTGCTGAAATGATGAAAGCAAACGTTCCAGCCGGAGCACTTATCCTGCATTCATGCCTAGCACCTGAAGAAGGAGCAAAGCTCCAAAAAGCTTGTGTTTTCAAATAAACATGTGGGACTATAACCTGGTGTTGTGTGATTTTTGACCTTGCCCAACCCAGTCCTACACCAGCACTTCCACTTCACAACACCTAACAGAGAATCCTCAGGGAAATCTTCTTGAATCCATTCTATTTTTCAGTTTCAAAGTGGGGCATGCCATTAACAGTTTTTTTTCTATTGGCAATAATATTCCTTTGCAGACTGATGATCTCTCCTGCTGAAACACATGAAGTGATTGAGTTACTCTAAGCAGACAGAGGCAAAATTACGAAGGGATGAAGAAATTATGGGTTTATATCTAGGATCAAAAAGAACTGTTGAGAAAAGTCACTGACAAAGTTGACAAAATATTTCCCTCTGAATTGTACAAGAACAATGAACTCTCCTAAGATGTTTGGTAAACACATTTGACTCACTATTAATAGGCCAAAAAAATGAAAATGTTCTAACTGAGATGGTTGAAAAACTACGTTTGATTTTTCCAATTGTGAACTTCAGCGCTCTGCAGGCCTACTTGAGCAAAGGGGCATATTTGGACACTTTCAAGAGACAATTAATTAATCTTGCTCTCAACACAGTATAAAACTCAATCTTCCAAATGCACAGAAATTCCAGCTGTAGAGCTTTGCATAGTCCCCTTTTTCAAACTGCTCCTCTTATATTTGAAAGCTCAATCTTGATTTTAGTTAACCACATTTGTTGGAGTACTTGTCAGGCTATTATAAACTACTGGCTTGGCATATGAACATCTAAATCTCTTGATGTTCCTTGTGACCACCAATGTCAATTTCTTTATTAACTATTCCTTTCAATTGTGTCAAGGTGCATTCTGCCATGTAATTATACGTGAAATGTTCTTAAAACATTAAAGTGGATATTCTAACTTTTCACACCTCTTCGCTTCTATTTAATTTCTGGGAGGAGTAATGATATCCCTATTACATTTGTACTGCTTCTGCATTCAATTAAAACAATCACAATCTGAATCTGAACAATTCTATACTTCCTGTGATGGGTCATAACCTAATGCTAAAATCTCTCCCAGCTCTAGTGATCTGCAATAACTGTACTGATTCAAATCCATTATCATAGCAACACAACAATTCTTTTAATTGTCTATGGAGATATTTAACAACTTTGACCACATGGCCAACGCAACTTTTAATGATCAAAAATGATGATCCACCACAATGCTTAAATAACTTTATTTTGTTCCCATAATAATACTTACCAAATTGATCTACACTCCTTAAATATCCTATTAATGTTCTCCCATCTCGAAGTACTACTAAATGTTTCTCTGTTAATAAAAAAAAAGATATTTTATGTAGTACAATTAATCATAAGGGTCCAGTGAAAAAAATAGTCTTGCAAACTGATAGGAACAAACTAAAGGTAATTTTGCTCTCTACTTCAACATCAGTACACAACTGTACTTTGGAACGCTTGAAGGTCCCATCCCTAAATGACAATGCACAGTACACGACCTTCCCTATTGAAGAGTAAACAGAAACAGAAGTTGGTAGACATAGACATCAACTTGGACTTGAGTCAGATGGCCTGTTTCTGTCTGCGAATAAACCATTATTAAAACCTTGAACCTATATTGTGTGAAGGTTAGCGCTTGATGACTGACATTCCTCTGACTGCTACCTTAACTGAGGCATTAACCTGTGAGGTTTCAGACTCATACTCTGCTAATTACAAAAACCAACAGCTTTTATCCTTGTGTCAGTGCCTATCTGTCACTGCCATACTTCTGCTGAAACCCGCATTCATTTCTTTGATATCTTCAAACTCAACAGTTCCAATGCTTTCCCCAATGGCCCCCAAGCCAGCACCAGCACCATTCCCCCAGCCATCACCACCCCCACCACCTCCTCCCACCCCAACTTCCCAAGCTTCATCTTCTGTTCATCCAAAACTTTGATGCTTGTACTCTGTCTTGAACCAAATCCTACTTACCCATTATCCTGTGCTTTTTGACCTCCATGGCTATTAGTCTTCTCAAGCACATCAAATTTAAACCTTACAGACTCCTTCATTGCAGATACTGATTTTTTTCTTCATTCAACATATATTAATGGCCAAACAATTCATAATCTAACAATTTATATTTCTCTGAAGTAGTTAACATTGTCCTTGCCTTACTCCATTCTCAACTATTTAATTATAGCTCGCATCATCTGAAATGGCTTCTCTTCCTGCTCCAGCACCAGGTGTCTCTGAAACATTTAACTGTCCTCCTCAGTCAAAAACACAACACACAAAAACAGAGCAGTGACTTTCACATCAACACTGATGACACCCAGATCCATGTCACACCACCTTCCTTGACTCCTCTATTATTTCTAAGTTATCAGAGTTTTTAACATCCAATACTCGATGTGCCAAAATTTGCTTAAAATCATACATTGGGAAGATTGAAGTCATTATTTTTCATCACCATGCTAAAACTCCTTCTCCTCGCTCTGACTGTTATCACTTCATTAGCATCTGTTAAGAGGCTGAACTATCTTTGGAAGCTTGGAATCATGTTTGATACAAAAATGTGCTTTCAACCACAGATTCGTGCCATCATTAAAACTGCATATTCCCACCTCTTACATCATCTCACTCTGCCCTGTCTCAACCTGTCTGCTGCTGAAACACTCATGCATGCCTTTGATAGTCTGGACTTGACTTTTTCATGCTGGTCAGGCTCCCACATTCTACTATCTGTAAACTCAAGGCATTAGAAAACTCTGCTTCCTATGTCCTTACTTGCACCAAATCCCAATTCCTTGTGCGTGCCGCTTACGTTCACACATCAGTTTCTGGCTAAGTAACGACAGGCATTCAATTTTAAAATGCTTATCCTTGTTTATAAATCCGTCCAAGACCTTGCTCCTCCTGTTTATTACCTCCTGCAGCCCTATAAAATCGGAGTCACCTCCACTCCTCTTATTCTGGCATCTCAAAACTTTCCCAATTTAATTGTTTTACCATTGTTGAGAATGATTTCAGTCAATGTTCCCACTAATTTCTCCACCTGCTGTTTGGACCTCTGAGGTTGGTGTGAGGGAAAGGCTGGAGAAACTGGGAGTGAATGCATCAGCACAGCATTAACATGCTGTTTCAAGTGAATACGCAGCCACAAAGATTTCAGGGAATATTGATTTCAGATGCTTGGGCACTACGATCATGAACTCCACACATAAAGCACACTCCACATTTCTATCTCTTTGCTGCTTTAAGGCATCCTTTAAAACCTACTTTTATGACAAAGTTTTTGGATCAACTATCTTCATATTTTCTGATGCCAAATGTTGACACATAATGCTCTTGCATAATGCCTCAAAATATTTTATTACTTTGTTTCTGTAGCACTTCTAGAGGTAGTTGTCATAAAATAAATGGGCTGTTTTCAATATTGAATTAATAACATAAGTTGAGAATATTCCCCCCTTTTATCAGTTAAATTGGTTAAACATTAAAAATGACATAGCAGTCATTTTATGACGTGAGGTATCCTTTTGGAATTTTGAAACATAGGATGAGCACACATTTCAGTAGATGTTGCCATTTTTGCTGCTACATTGTTTGAAAACGGTCCTGTCCTGCATACTAAAAACGCATTGTCTAGATGAATATTGGCATCTTTTAATTTATAAATTGAAATACAGCAATCTGTCACTTACATCAAGGCTATTAACATGAAAATGATACATGGCAGTTTATTCTGAATAAAAGGTTTTCCAAACATCTGTGAACCTTTGATTCTCATTGAGTAAACAAGAAGCAGAAGAATTCTTTTGTTTGCAAATAACCTCAAGTGGATTAAAGCACCTAGCAGCATGCTGTATGCCAACATTTTGAGAGGAATTTCCTTCATTTGTTGAGACAATCTAAAAGGGGATACATACATAAGAAAATTTAACCAGCCTGGGGAGATTGCTTTATCTTCATACATCAGAGTTGTGGAGGTAACTTTGTTCATGTGGAATGCAACTTGGCAGGGCTGCTGATTTGGAAATATTTCATGATCTGTGAAATTAATTTGTAGGTCAGGCAGCTACAGAACCTGCCTTCTGATTACATATTCCTAAAGCTGTTTTTGTCTCTTACAATAAATATTTTCCAAACTCCCCTCAAAATCCTGTTTTGGTTAGAAGTACCTTCATTTTGTTTCAACATTAATTTTGCATTACATCTCTGTGCAACTTTTTGGTATCATTTTCCATAATAGATATAAATAAATGTTTTTAATAAAATACAAATTGTTACTGTTTCTTCTAAAATTGAATTAATAGGAGGTCAAAAAAAAGGACAAGAATGAAAGGTATGTTACTAAAAGTTCTTGAATTGACACAGCAAGGTCCTATATGTGTAGCTGCAGGATCTAGGCCAACCATTTTAGTAAACCAATCATATTTCAAATTTTAAGACATGAAAAATTGTATTCCAATATTTGAGCGCTTTAATTTTGAGCCAATCAGCTCTTGAACATAGAAAAGTAAAATGGACCAAATAACTGTGATGTCATTAAACAGATGAGGGCGAGTAGCATTATCTCAAGTCAAATGTTAGATTAATGTGATTTGCCTTACTGCAAAGTATTTGTAAATAAGGGACTGAAAATGAAAGATAATTAAATTGCTGAAGAGGTAGACTACAACATTGAAAGTAGTTGTTCTGGCTGAGACTTTCCTCTTTTGTTGTGAGCACAGCGACAGAAACACAGGCAACTGGTTTTGAGGGCAAACTTTCATTAGCTTCAGAAGATTACATGAAGATAGTTAGAAGCCATTTTATTTAAGTTGAGTAAAATGGCTCACTGATGGAAGAAAACTTCACTTGCTCATTGTTTGTCATTATTCCACTCAAAAATAAGTTAACAATGAGCCAGCATCTCTTTGCCAAGGGCTCCGCTGCTGATAACTAGCATCCTAATACGCTATCCAGCTCTGTCTGCAGTACAATAGAGGTTGCTGGAAATGTTCCCATTTTCTCTACAAATAGGGCAGGGACCTCCTAACCATATTGTTCAGATAGCATAGTTCCCCGTTCTTGTAAATGGGGTTTAACTGCCCGATAACATTTTACATTCAAAATAAAAATAAGTAATTGCTATTGAAATTTCATACGAAAATCACTAAACTTACATAAGATTAGATTAGATTACTTACAGTGTGGAAACAGGCCCTTCGACCCAACAAGTCCACACCGACCCGCTGAAGCGTATACCACCCAGACCCATACTCCTACATTTACCCCTTCACCTAACACTACAGACAATTTAGCATGGTCAATTCACCTAACCTGCACATTTTTGGATTGTGGGAGGAAACTGGAGCACCTGGAGAAAACCACGCAGACACGTGGAGAATGTGCAAACTCCACACAAAGAGTCGCCTGAGGCGGGAATGAACCCGGGTCTCTGGCACTTAGAAGCAGCAGAGCTAACCACTGTGCCACCTGCCGCCCATAAGTGAAATGGAAAATGGAGAGATGGACTGCTAATACTTCATGTGCTGCCTGACCTATTACAAGTTCCCAGAATTCTGTTTTTCTTTCTAGTTTCCAGAAGTGATTGTCTATTTCAACATAAAAGCAAAATAGTATGAGTCTCCTTGAATTATGTACCAAACATTAGAATCCATAGCACTGAGTGCTTGATGTTATTTCAACGCTGTTTATTTTATTTCCCTTCAGAAAGAAGCTTTGCTTATTAAGTGATTCATTCAAGAGTGGAATGCAAATTCAGAGAATGTTCTACAAATCAGCATTTCACAGCTATCTTCTCCATTTTACAAGGCACTATGCAATAGTTTCTCGATCCTTTCGCTCTGTAAGAGAGGGAAAAGAGCTAAATATTGCAATGATGTTCTTAATGGTAGCAGTGGAAGAGAATTAGGAAAGATGTAAAACAGGTTGAAAATTTGCAATCACTTATATGACTACACAAAGTCAAAATATCCCCCATGTAATGAATCTATTTCTATCCCGCCAGTCATGCTACCTTGAAAGATCAAGTGGATCTCTATTGCGTAGATTAGAGGGGTTGGAAATGCTCAATCAGCTGGTGAATGGGAATATAAGGGCAGTAGGAGTAAACCTAAGAGGGAAATCAGGAAGGTAAAATGGGGACAAGAGATAGCTTTGGCAAATAAGGTTAAGGATTAGGATTAAGGATTAAGGAGAACCCGAATAGATTCTACAAATACATTAAGGGCAAAAGAGCAACTAGGGAGATCAACAAGACAGTGTGTGTGGAATCACATGAAATGGATGAGATACTAAATGAATATCTAGTATTACACTAGTATTTACAATGGAGCAATTGGAAGCTATAGAACTTTGAGAAATAAACAGCAACATCTTGAAAAGTGTCCAAGAGGAAGACGTACTGGGCGCCTTAAAATGCAACAAGGTGCATATATGCCCAGGACCGGATCAGGTGCATTCTAGAACTTTGTGGTAAGCTAGGAAAGTGACTGTTGGGCCCCTTGGCCAGATATTTGCACTGATCCCACTAGTGAGGTGCTGGAAGACTGGAGGGTGGCTAATGTGGTGCTATTATTTAAGAAAGGTGGTAAGCAAAAGCCAGGGAAATATAGAACAATGATGGTAGAGGGTTGTTTCTCAGACTGGAGGCCTGACCAACAGTGAGCCGCAAGGATCAATGGTGTGTCCACTGCTTTTTATCATTTATATAAGTGATTTGTATGTGAATATAGGAGGAATAGTTAGTAAGTTTTTAAAATGACACCAAAATTGGTGGTGTAGTGGGCAGTGAAGGTTGCCTTGAAATACAATGGGACCTTGATCAGATGGGCTGAGCAGTGGCAGATCGAGTTTAATTTAGATAAATGTGAGGTGTTGCATTTTTTTTAGGCAAATCAGGGCAGGACTTTTATACTTTACGATAGGGTCCTGGGGTGTGTTGTCAAACAAAGAGACCTTGGGGTGCAGGTTCATAGTTCATTGAAAGTGGAGTCACAAGTAGACAGGGTAGGAAAGAAGGCGATTCATATGCTTGTCTTTATTGGTCAGTGTATTGATATCATGTTGTGGCTATACAGGACATTAGTTAGGCAACTTTAGGAATACTGTGTTCAGGTCTGGTTTCCCTGCGATAGGGAAGGTGTTGTTAAACTTGAAAGGGTGCAGAAAAGGTTTACAAGGATGTTGCCATGGTTAGAAGGTTTGAGCTGTAGGGAGAGGCTGAATAGACTGGGGCTATTTTCCCTGGATTGTAGGACACTGAGGGAGACCTTGTAGAGGTTTATAAAAGCATGAGGCACATGGTTAGAATGAGTAGCCAAGGAGTTTTCCCCAGCATGGGCGAGTCTAAAATTAGGGGGCATATGCTTAAGGTGAGAGGAGAAAGACTTAAAAGGGGCTTAAGGGGGAACTTTTTCACACAGGGTGGTGTGTATATGGAATGAGCTGCCATTGGAAGTGGTGGAGGCTGGTACAATTACAACATCTAAAAGGCAGCAAGATGGGTTCATGAACAGGAAAGGGTTTAAGAGGGATATGGACCAAATGGGACTAGGCTAGTTTAGGATGTCTGGTCGCCGTGGACAAGTTGGACCTGACAGTCTGTTCAGTGTTGTACAACGCGATAACTGTATAACTTAGCGAAGAACATCGGTCTGCACATTCTCAGGCAGCCCTTGTCATTATCTCTTCTTTGGTCAAAAAGGAGAATTTTATCAGTATACTTGCTTGCTTTGCAAAAATTATTTTTGGATCATATGGTTTAAACTTTTCTGAAAGGGCAAAGCTATACCTTTAAAAGAACTTCCTGACTTCTTCATCACAGAAGCTCCTCCAGATAGCACCAGAAAGGGAAATGGTGATAGCTCACAAAGGTTAAGTTGCCATGGGGAAAACTGACAAAAATGACTGCTGTACTAATGTTGATCCTATTTGAACTAGGAGTAAAAGCTAGGTGGATAGAAAGAGCCAAGTTTAAATCAAAGGAACAGATTAATGCTGGAAAAAGATGAGAATGCAAATGTAAGAATACAAATTAAGGATTAGCAATTTTCTTTCACACAAGCTTTGAATGTTGATGAGGAGAATCTGTGGTCCAATTTTGCCTTTTATGTTCATTCTTTTTTAAGTATACAGGTAAACTGGGTCAACTGGGCACTGCCAGGCACGTGTTCAGCAGCTGGACAGAGTTAGATTAACCAGTTTGTTTTCAACCACAGGTGGATGATGGATAGCAGAAGGTGTAACCAATCCTTCTGTATATGTAGGAAAAAGACAATAGCCAACCTAGGCATTTTGCCATCTTGCAAGTAGTAGTCAGACATAGCAAACAATGATCGTGCCAATCAGTTGAAGGAAACGGTCTGGAAAAAAATATGCAATATTTACAGCGTAAGTTCTGTTATAATGAGCATAATCAGCTAAGTCTGACAGATTATACAAATAGCTCATTATACTTTGTTTCAAAACAGAAAGTTTTTAGATCTGAGGAATTTTTACAAAATAAATACAGAGGAATGCAAGAAAATACAGTATAAACTAACAAATAAAATCACTGATGAGGAGTCAGTGTCAGATGTGGTGTTAACCAGTGGGGAGGAATCCTTTCCTGACTATGCTATCAAATTATTGAAGCCTTAAAAGGAAAGTAATTTCTCACACAAAATCTTTTTCTCAGAAGGTGTACTTTGGCAGTGGCTCACTACAAGTGTCTTGTGGATAAAGCAATTGAGAAGAACCATGCAGTTTCTTCCTAATGTTGGCTGCACTGTCATTTTGGAAATTAGTTTTGAAGAGCCAGGTACTCTGTTGCACCTTTGATATGAAGAGAGTAAATATGACCTTCGAAAGCTTCCTTTGCTCAGCATAGTAAATTATGTTCAGGTCTGGACCATGGGGTATGGCAAAACCCTCTCTAACATGGTTTAGTTTCAGCAAAAGACTTAAAGACAATGAGTGCATTTTGGTGGTGGAAGGGTATAACTGTTCTGATATAAAATGATGCTCTCTACTCATCAAACACACACATCAATTTACAATGTATACAGGGACTTTAATCTCAAACACTCTCAGGTGAGGCAATGTCTAGTGGTATTAACATTGGACTGTTAATCCAGAGACCCAGGTAATGTTCTGGGGACCCAGGTTGATTCCTGCCAAGGCAGATGGTGCAATTTGAACTCAGTTAAAAAACACCTGGAATTAAGTGTGTAATAATGAACATAAATCCCATTGCTGATTGTTGGGAAAAGCCCATCTGGTTTCACTAATGTCCATTAGGGAAGGAAGCTCCTATCCTTATATGGTCTGGCCTACATATGACTCCAGACCCACAGCAATGTGATTGACTCTTAACTGTCTTCTGGGTAATTAGGGATGGGCAATCAATGCTGGCCTTACCAGGGACGTGCTCACCCCATGAATGAATAAAAAGAGGGTTACTGCATAAAGACTGGAGATTTATTTATCTATTCACAGAACTTATATTAGGTAAGCTCCTTTTATGAGAGTGCAAAGACAAGTATACTATCCAATCTGGAAGCCAGTCTCAGTACTACAATTTTTTTTTGATGATCCACTTACCAATGTTTAGTTTATACTGAGAATTTATTTAAAATAGCTTTTTACCACTACTATCTGGTCTGAAAAGAAAGATAATCCCAACTCATCGAATAACAAATAACTAATGGGAAAATAGCTCTCTTCTATGAACAAGATTCACAAACTTTGGATGCATTAAAAAAGAACTTCGAGTCAAAGTTCTATCTGGTTTTCAAAAGTGATTCTTTCAAAGTAAAGTTTAACTGTTTGAAATACTAAAAGGGGTCACAAGAGCAATACTTTCAATTTCAAATGCTTTATGTCAAATATACATACTTGGTGATATAAGTTGCATAATATTTTCCTTCTTAAAATAACTGAGAAAAAGTATGTCTTAAATTTAATTTGATACTGTACATTTTTGTATGTCATGATGTTCATAGTCGTGCAACAATATTTGATGTCAAACAATTATGAAATACATTACTACTTTCAATTGATGTGAAGGTCTGTTAATTTTATAGAATCAAACTTATGTCTATAGTATAGCAAAAGGTTCTTTAAAAGACATTTATGATATACACTTTTAGAAATAATTTCAAAAGAACACTTAGCACTTTGTACTTCATGTGGGAAATCAGTCTCTGGTGCACTGATGGCTAGTGCTGTATGTATTAACACTTCCCACAATTACTATAATCAAATATGAACAGAGCCCCCAATGGCACACTCATAACTTACACTCTTATGTCTCTAGTTTAGTGCAGAACATTGTGGAGAACAGACAAGACATCTACACCTGGCTCCACACACCTGAAGTAACCATCATTCTGAGTTACAGTTGATCTGGATTGCTAAATGCTCAGAGTAGGTGTAAAAGACTCATATCTTCCATTCTGTGCACTGGCTTATGAGCAATTTCACCAGATATGTATCTCATTAGCTTGCTCATACTAATTGTACATATTCAGGAAATATCAAAATGAATTGTATATGATGTGAACTTTTTTTTCCCTTATTTTAATTTATGTATACTATATCCATCAGTTCTCCTTTATTCATTGTTGTACCATTTTCAGAAAACTCCAATAAGCTTGTTAAACAATCTTACATTCACAAATTCATCCTGATTTGATGATTACTTGGTTGGGCACAACTAGTGTCTACTTATCTCATCGTTTATAATAGATTCTAGCATTTTCCCCGATTACTGATGTTAGGCTAATAGGTGTGTCCTTGCCTGTTTTCCCTCAGTCCCTTAAATAGTGGGGTGACATTTGATACTTTTCAAATCCACAGGTATCTCTACAAAATGGGCAGAAACTTGAAACATAACCTTCAATGCAATGACAATCTCTATAGCCAGTTCCTTTAACACTCTGGGATGAATTGTTTCAAGCCAGGGCACTTATCAACTTTAAGACCCATTGTACTAGAGAAACAATCTTCGTACTAATTCTAAATTCTTTCAACTCATTATCCTCAGTCACTGGGATCGCTACTTTGGAGAGATTTCTGGTATTTTCTTATAAAAACAGACAAAATAAACCATTTAACTTCTCTCTCATGTTCAGATTCCCCATCATAAATTCTACTAACTTTACCTGTAAAAGGACCCATATTTGTTTCAGCCAAATATCTACATTTTTAAAAACTTCATTGAAGCTTTTACAGGTGGTTTTTCATGAATTTTGCTAGATTTTAGTCACCCAATGAGAGTATATTCCCTTATTGTCAATGGCTTTTAGCAGATTGACTATAGCTCAACATGACAATAATTGAGTACGCACAGGGAGTATATTCTCTTAATCAAACTACTCGAACAGATTGGTTAAAGCTCGATGCGACAACATTTGAGTATACTAGGAGCATAATGTAAGTATCTTCCATGCCTGTCAATGTCCTCTCCCAGAATTACTTCAGCACATGGTGATAATGGAGTCTATTCCCTTATTGAAGAAGGGCTCACGCCCGAAATGTTGATTCTCCTGCTCCTTGGATGCTGCCTGACCTGCTGCGCTTTTCCAGCAGCACATTTTCAGCTCTATTCCCTTACTGTCAACGTCCTTCATCAGACTGACTACAGCTTGACATGACGATAATTGAGTCAATTCTCTTCAGGACAGGCAGCTTTATGTTCCAGGATACAATGCGACAGGAATGATAGAAAGGGAGGCAAGAGAGGGGGGGGGTGGTATTTTTGATAAGGGATAGCATTACAGCTGTGTCGAGGGAGGATATTCCTGGAAATACATCCAGGGAAGGTACTTGGGTGGAACTGAGAAATAAGAAAGAGATGATCACCTTATTGGGATTGTATTATAGACCCCCTTACAGTCAGAGGGAAATTGAGAAACAAACTTGTAAGGAGATCTCAGCTATCTGTAAGAATAGTAGGGTAGTTATGGGAGGGGATTTTAACTTTCCAAACATAGACTGGGACTGCCATAGTGTTAAAGGTTTAGATGGAGAGGAATTTGTTAAGTACGTACAAGACAATTTTCTGATTCAGTATGTGGATATACCTACTAGAGAAGGTGCAAACCTTGACCTACTCTTGGGAAATTAGGCAGGGCAGGTGACTGAGGTGTCAGTGGGGGAGCACTTTGGGGCCTGTGACCATATTTGTTTTAAAATAGTGATGGAAATGGATAGACCAGATCTAAAAGTTGACGTTCTAAATTGGAGAAAGGCCAATTTTGACGGTATTGGAAAATGGGAAGCCTTCAGAAATGAGATAACAAGAATCCAGAAAAAGTATACTCCTGTCAGGATGAAAGGGAAGGCTGGTAGGTATAGGGAAATGCTGGATCACTAAACAAATTGCAGGTTTGGTTAAGAAGGAAGCATATGTAAGATATAGACAGGATAGATTGAGTGAATCCTTAGAAGAGTATAAAGAAAGTAGGAGTATACTTAAGAGGGAAATCAGGAGGGTAAAAACGAGACATGAGATAGCTTTGGCAAATAGAAGAAAGGAGAATCCAAAGGGTTTTTTACAAATACATTAAGGACAAAAGGGTAACTAAGGAGCGAATAGGACCCCTCAAAGATCAGCAACGCTGCCTTTGTATGGAGCCACAGAAAATGGGGGAAGATACTAAATGAGTATTTTGTATCAGTATTTACTGTGGAAAAGGATATGGAAGATATAGACTGTAGGGAAATAGATGGTGATATCTTGCAAAATGTCCAGATTACAGAGGAGGAAGTGCTGGATGTCCTGAAATGGGTAATGGTGGATAAATCCCCAGGACCTGATCTGGTGTACCCTAGAACTCAGTGGAAAGCGAGAGAAGTGATTGCTGGGCCTTTTGCTGAGATGTTTATATCATCGATAGTCACAGGTGAGGTGCCGGAAGACTGGAGGTTGGCAAACATGGTGCCACTGTCTAAGAAAGGCATTAAGGACAAGCCAGGGAACTATAGACCGGTGAGCCTGACCTCGGTGGTGGGCAAGTTGTTGGAGGGAATCCTGAGGGACAGGATGTACATGTATTTGGAAAGGCAAGGAATGATTAGGGATAATCAACATGGCTTTGTGCGTGGGAAATCATGTCTCACCAACTTGATTGAGTTTTTTTGAAATAGTAACAAAGAGGATTGAGGGTAGAGCAGTAGATGTGATCTATATGGACTTCAGTAAGGTGTTTGACAAGGTTCTCCATGAGCGACTGATTAGCAAGGTTAGATCTCATGGAATACAGGGAGAACTAGCCATTTGGATACAGAAGTGGCTCAAAAATAGAAGACAGAGGGTGGTGGTGAAGGGTTGTTTTTTTCAAACTGGAGGCCTGTGACCAGTGGAGTGCCACAAGGATCGGTGCTGGGTCCTCTACTTTTTGTCATTTACATAAATGATTTGGATGCGAGCATAAAAGGTACAGTTAGTAAGTTTGCAGATGACACCAAAATTGGAGGTATAGTGGACAGCAAAGAGGTTTTCCTCAGATTACAACAGGAGCTTGACCAGACGGGCCAATGGGCTGAGCAGTGGCAGATGGAGTTTAATTCAGATAAATGCGAGATGCTGCATTTTGGGAAAGCAAATCTTAGCAGGACTTCTACACTTAATGGGAAGGTCTTAGGGAACGTTGCTGAACAAAGAGACCTTGGACTGCAGGTTCATAGCTCCTTGAAAGTGGAGTCGCAGGTAGATAGGATAGTGAAGGTGGTGTTTGGTATGCTTTCCTTTATTGGTCAGAGTATCGAGTACAGGAGTTGGGAGGTCATGTTGTGGCTGTACAGGACATTAGTTTGGCCACTGTTGGAATATTGCGTGCAATTCTGGTCTCCTTCCTATCGGAAAGATGTTATGAAACTTGTAAATCTTTTCTGAACCTTTTCAAGGATGTTGCCAGGGTTAGAGGATTTGAGCTATAGGGAGAGGCTGAACAGGCTGGGGCTGTTTTCCCTGGAGCGTCAGAGGCTGAGGGGTGACCATATAGAGGTTTACAAAATTATGAGGGGCATGGATAGGGTAAATAGGCAAAGTCCTTTCCCTGGGGTCGGGGAGTCCAGAACTAGGGGGCATAGGTTTAGGGTGAGAGGGGAAAGACATAAAAGAGAACCAAGCGGCAACTTTTTCCACACAGAGTGGCAAATGTATGGAATGAGCTGCCGGAGGAAGTGGTGGAGGCTGGTACAACTACAACATTTAAGAGGTATTTGGATGGGTATATGAATAGGAAGGGTTTGGAGGGATATGGGCTGGGTGCTGGCAGGTGGGACTAGATTGGGTTGGGATATCTGGTCGGCATGGACGGGTTGGACCGAAGGGTTTGTTTCCATGCTGTACATCTCTATGATTCTACTTCCATGTCCCAAATCACTGGCTATAGTGTACTATGATGATTATGGAGTACATTCTGTACTGTCCACATCATATGCGAGACAGACTATAACTCAACATGACAATAATCAAGTCATCTCCCTTACTTTCAATGTCTCCAACGGACTGGCTACAGATCAACATGATAATAATTGAGTCTATGACCTTACTGTAAATGTTCTCTATCAGTGTGATTGCAGTTTGACATACTGATAATTGAGTATCTACCCTTATTATCAACATTCTGTATCAGAATTATTACAGTTCAACAAGATAATAATTGAGCACTTTCCCTGCCTATAAATGTCCACTATTGGATTGACTACTTGACAACATGATAATAACTGACTTCAATCTCCTCCATCAGATGGACCACAACTCAACTTGACTATAACTCAATCTATTCCCTGACTGTCAATGCCCTTTATCACACTAGCTAAGCTTGATATGATGTTAATGGATCATATACCCTTGCTGTCAATAGCCCTCTATTAGACTGGCTATTGAACGTGGGTTTGCTTGCTGAGCTAGAATGTTCTTTTTCAGATGTTTCATCACCATACTAGGTAACATCTTCAATGAGCCTCCGAATGAAGCACTGGTGGTGTAACATGCTCTCTATTTACATGTTTGAGTTTCCTAGGGTTGGTGGTGTCATTTCCTGTGGTGACATAATTTCCTGTTCTTTTTCTCAGAGGGTGATAAACAGGATCCAAGACAATGTGTTTGCTGTTAGAGGTTTCCTCTAATTAGTTTCATTTAGTGATGACAAAGGTGTCATCCAACTCGCGGATCCAAACCTTGGGTTGGATGGTTGGCAGAAGTGTTTGTTCAAGTCTCTGCATTACTGCCACTGCTAAGAACCCTGATATTGGAGATCCCATGGGTGTTCCAAACAGTTTGTCTGAAGGATGAGAGGAAACCTTCAAGACCATCAAGAATACCCTTACTGGCATAAAATTCACTAAAAAAAGGAGGAGAAAAACAATAACAAAAAAAGAAACCACCATTCCTAAATGTTGCAGTAGAGCAAACAGCCATTGGGGAACTTCAAACCAGCATCTACAGGAAAACAACACATACAGACCAAATATTGCACCACAGAAGCAATCGTCCCAACATCCACAAACAAAGCTGCATTAGAACTTTATTTCAATGAGCCAACACACACCGCAGCACAGAGAAACTACGCAGGCCAGGGGAAAGTCAGCTATATAGTGTATTCAAAAAGAACACGTACCCTATAAACACAGTCCACTGATTTCTCAGCAACAAGCAGACAAAAACATGTCCAGAAACCCTAATCATTCTCCCCTACATCAAAGGCATATCAGAAATGACTGCTAGACTACTGAGACCTCTTGGCATCATGGGAGCCCACAAATCCACCAACACTTTAAAACAGCAGCGAATGAACTTGAAAGACCCTAACACAAACAAGCAAAATTAATGACATTTACAAAATACCTTACAAGAAGTGTAACAAATACTATAATGGACAAACAGGCAGAAAACTAGCCAACAGGATACATGAACATCAAGTAGCCACAAAACAACATGACCCACGCTCATTAGTATCCTTACATATGGATGAGGAAGGACACCACTTTGACTGAGACATCCATCTTAGGACAAGCCAAATAGTGACATGCATGAAAATTGCGAGAAGCATGGCATTCTAACCGAAACAAACATATCAACTCCATTTACCACCCCCTGAGAAATGAAATCACCATGGGAAATGCTGTCACCACAGGAAATGATTCAACCACCCCAGGAAACAAACATATAAATAGAAAGCAAGATACATCACCAGTGCTTCAGCAGAAGGCTCACTGAAGATGTTACCTATCAGACTGACCATAACTCCCCATGATGATAATACTGTATTCCCTTACTGTCAAAGTCCTCCATCAAACTGACTATAACCCCCCCATGATGATAATAGAGTATATTCCCTTACTGTCAATGTCCTCTATCAGGCTGAGTGTAACTCCCTATGATAATAGAGTATATTCCCTTACTAGGAGAAAGTGAGGACTGCAGATGCTGGAGATCAGAGCTTAAAAATGTGTTGCTGGAAAAGCACAGCAGGTCAGGCAGCATCAAAGGAGCAGGAGAATTGACGTTTCAGGCATAAGCATTCCTGAAGAAGGGCTTATGCCCAAAATGTCAATTCTCTTGCTCCTTTGATGCTGCCCGATCTGCTGCACTTTTCCAGCAACACATTTTTAAGCTGTATTCCCTTACTGTCAATGTCCTCTATCAGGCTGACTGTAACTCCCTGTGACAATAATAGAGTATATTCCCTTACTGTCAAGGTCTTCTATCAGGCTGACTGTAACTCCCTGTGATGATGATAATAGAGTATATTCCCTTACTGTCAATATCCTTTATCAGGCTGACTGTAACTCCCTGTGATGATGATAATAGAGTATATTCCCTTACTGTCAATATCCTCTATCAGGCTGACTGTAACTCCCTGTGATGATAATAGAGTATATTCCCTTACTGTCAAGGTCTTCTATCAGGCTGACTGTAACTCCCTGTGATGATAATAGAGTATATTCCCTTACTGTCAATGTCCTCTATCAGACTGGCTGTTCCTGGCATGTAGTTCATCTTGCTCCTCCGGAAATAGGGGCGAGATTGGTGACGTCACATCCGATTGGTTGAGTAGGCGCCTCCTTCTGTTTATTTTTGTTTGTTTTATTTTTATTTGATGTATCGCTGACTCAGTGTTATTGACTGAGGGATTTTTTTGATTTTATTATTGACCATCTTTATTAGCGGCAGCAGGTTTCTCCTGGAGGGGGCGGGGCTGTGGACACCAAGATGGCGGCGGTAGCTGTGAGTCGGGTGAGGAGTCGGACTCTCGCTTTATTTCTCTCTGATTTCGGTCATTGCGAATTATCGGTTATCTCTGTATACTGACTTTAATTTTTTGATCTCTAAACGTCCCTATTTATGAGTACCGCGCGTTTCCATAGTGTTTACTGGGCGCTATGGCTTCTCGCTGCTCTGTCAGTGTCCCATGCCCTGGACGCTCCAATGTGTCTTGTCCCTCTCCACAGAGACTTGGAGTTTGTGTATTTTAGCTCCGTGCCGCGTGGTGATTGTGCGGGACCAGCTTTAGCTCAATCACATAGTGACATGATTCCGCGTGTTCACTAGAGTAGCATCAGGAGGCAATCTGCCTGCCTTTAATTCCTGCCGTGCAGTTGCTGAAGGTCAACCTTTCCTTTTCCACCCCCAACATCTCTCTGTATTTTTATTTTGCCAAGTTAAATGATATGAAGTAATCTGAATTTCTTATCACTTAATTTAATTTGTTTGGGGAGCTAGGCTACTGTGAGTGTATGGTTTTATTTATCTTTGTATCTGCCAGAAACATAAATGTAATATTTGTCTAAATATACTTTTCAGTTGGTGTAATTTCTTGTCTGCTCTGTTTCTGTTGATTTGTAGTTTTCTCGGGCATGCTTATTCGCCAGGGGAGTTTCTGCGGCTCTCCGACTGCACTACATACAGCAAAATGCAACAAGCTGGCCGAGTTCAGCATGTTTCATAAATCATAAATGCAATTTCAGTACAAGTAAGTACTCTAGGAAGCTAATGTGTTCTAAAATGACCTTGGCTAGTTTGAGTGAAAATCATTTAAACTGAGCCTTTCACTTGAGACTGAATGGAAGCAGATTGATTTTTATAGCTAAACTTGCCTCACTAATAAGCAAGAATTTCAAACTAATGCAGCAACAGACACTTATCAAACCTGTATCCATTTTCTGGAAGAAACAAAATATGGGATAGAACTGGACAATTTAATGATAGGACTGAGGTTAGTCTCGGTGTTGTAAGGGAATCTGACAAGCTGTGGGAGACAATAGTAAGTCAAGTCTTTCTGTTATCACCTACTCCACAGTTAACTTGTTATGCCTTGAAACACCCTTCCTTTGCCATGTAATCTCATTTTGGCCTTGCAAATACAGGTACTCTAAATGATATCACCTTGGTAGTTTTTCAAATTACCTATCCACTTGGACAAAATCTGCTTACTTTGTTATTTTACAATCACTAAGCCTGCACTTCTCTAATAAACATAGTCGTAGTTCCATGTGTTCGCAATGGGCATCATTGTGCTTACCTCACAAATTGGATCTATCTGCTTTCTTTTACCATTCCCAGTATCATATTAGTGTTAACTAGTAAACAGAATGTGATTGAATTTTGAATATTGAGTAACTTGCTATGATGCACCATTTGGGTTTTTTAAATTGGTTTACTAATCTTCCCCAAAAGTATTGAAATATTGTTCCTGATTTGTCTAACAAGACTCTTTTTTTTTTAGTGATTAATTAAATGGTATTTGGAATGGATTCCACTCTTAATTTATTGCAAAATGACTGTTTTCTGAATTAACAAGATTTGCCTTTGTAGAAAATGATGGTATTCCAGTGCTTTGTATTTTTTTTAGAATTATATTTTAAAACTCCACTTTTTGAAAAATATTGCTTTGTTTTGTTAGTGTGTATTACATCTTTCTGATCTCTTGGTTAGTATTTTCTCTTGTGAGGATCCTATTTTCACATTTCAGAGAATGCTAATTCATGTTTCTATGTAGCAATTCTAAAAGTATTCTTTTATGCGGCATACTAAGGATATGAATATTCGTGCAAATGTTCTTTGTGTGTAATTGTGTGGTTAATAGGAAGAGTGTAGATAATTGGCCCTTGTACCTTCCAGCTTATTCAAACTTTACTCCTGCTGTTACCCAACCTGCTCCATTTTTCAAGGGCACTGCTGTGGTCAATGGTGAGTTCAAAGAGATCAATTTGGATGACTACAAAGGAAAATATCTCGTCATTTTCTTCTATCCTTTGGATTTGTAAGTAACCTTGGTATCTGAATTTGCTGAGAAGTTTTATTTTAAGAGGAAGAAACTTTTTGCCACATTTCTCTCTCATTTTGTAGATTTCAAAATTCCTCTTGACACCTTAAGACCAATTCTAATGCATACAAACAGTATTTTGTTTTGATTATTTTCGGAGGATAGTTTTAGTCATGACAGAAATTACACTCTTTTGCTCAGTTGAGGAGGAGATGGCCTTTCACATCTTGTCTTATCAGTTCTGAAAATATTAGGCAAATGATGGGTGGAGTACATCTTTCAGGGAAGAACAACTGTTGTGCTTCCATATCTTGATTACTCATACTACTTTGTGGGTGGGGTTTGTTTAATCTATGATTTTTAACTTGAGTACAGTTTTTGTTGCTTTCTTTATCAGCTTTCACTTCTGTTTTTTTTTTGTTCTGACCTGTAACTTTGTTTTATTCCATTCTGAATCCATATTCCACACAATAACTATAAAACTAACCCCACCAAATAAGCAATAATGCATGGCTACCTTTCTACTTTTAATTTCCTGGCTCAAATGTTCATTTTTATAGGGATGGAATAGTTGTTGTAATCTCTGGTCTGCATTCCAGTCATGCTTGTAGTATAGCAAGTGAAAAATAAAATTGTTTTTTTATGCAGCATTAAATGTATGTAACAACACTGTTGAAGGTATTTAGAATTGCTGGTTTATTATGCATGAGTTTGTTTTGCAATATTTAGGAAGTTGACCAGAAATTAAATGTTACATAAAAATAATCCGATTTCTACAGGCAGTTTTTATGAAGTTGTAAATGATATATTGTTTTCTGATCTTGGGGCTTTTTTTTATCAATTTATTCATGCTTGAGCAATCCTGATGGCTTTCCCACATCAAACACTTCTGACTTTTTTGGAGATGAACCTGCTGAGAACTGTACATGTATGTTTTCAAAACAACTTTTAGATTTAACCCTGTTTACTAAATAGCTCCTTTTCAATGGCCACTGAGTTTAAGATTTTAATAGCACTTTTATCAAAAATGTAAAAATAAGTGCCCCATTAGTTTTGGCACATTTTCTAAATGTTGTTGTAAATTAAATGTTGTACTAAATATGCCTCACACTAAGAGTAATAAATGCCAATGAATGATAAGTACTTCTAAAATTGAACAAAATGATGCATTGAACGTAGTCATGTGTAATTCCAGAAGACCAATTGGGCAGTAGTTGAGGCATTTGGGTATTTTTCCTTCTGTCATTATCAGTTCCTATTTACCTTCATGTCTGTCTTTTGAGTGCACATGATCTCTTTCAGCCATTTAATTTTGTTCCACCATTCAATGGGACTAAGGCAGCTTTGTGACCTAATTGCATGTGTCTGCCCTAGTCCTCCATTTTGTGTTGAAATAACAAACAGAGGAAAGGTACCTAAAACAAAACCTGCTGAAGTTTGTATATATCCCCATATCCCTCCACAAACGATCAAACATCAATTACCAGAAGAAAAGTCTAAACTTCTACCACTCTTTGCATGTTCTAGGTTTTAACTTATGACTCCGAACTTATCCCATCTGTTCCCTTAATATCTTGATTCAAAACACCTCAAATATAAATCCTAAGGAATACAATCTTGGTTTATGTAATGTAGTAAGTTAACTGTTGGACTGTTTGTATCATCTGGCTAATTTAACCTATACTCCTTCCAAGGCCTCTATTTTTCCCTCAGTGTGATGTCCAGACTTGTCTTAGTGTTGGTATGCTCTAACTAGAGCTATGCTTTGCTATACCAAAACATCATCTCCTTTTGCATAATCCTCTGGATTAAATAGAAAGTTGGCATTTTTTGTTTTTCATTACTTTCTGCTGCTACAAAATTTTAAGTTATCTGCACGGAGACCCAAATCTCTCTGGATCTCTATTTCTGACTGTGCATCATTTTGATGGTACTTCGTTTTATCCCTTTTTACATCCAAAATGGGTGAACACACATTCATCTACAGTGAAATCTATTTGTCGTGAACTTTGCCTATTGCTTTTTTCTTTCTTTTCCCAATACTATATTTTATGCCATAGATATGTGGACACATTCCAAAGTTCAAGTTGCAGTTTATGAACCATTTTTAAAAATACAGTCGTGCAAATAAAACAAATGTATTTGTGTTTAACCTATTAAATCTTTGCTAGAATGTAAGACATAATGGATTTTCTTTTAACCAGGTTTTACCTTTTACTGTTCTGGTTATTATTAGTTGATTAAAAAGACTGCATGATCTTACACTTAATGTTTTTGTGAAAAAAATTTATTTTTGCAGCACATTTGTTTGTCCAACTGAGATTGTTGCATTCAGTAACAAAGCAAATGAGTTCCATGATGTAAACTGTGAAGTAATTGGTGTTTCTGTAGACTCTCATTTCTCTCACCTTGCCTGGATCAACACTCCGAGAAAGGTATGGAAATTAAGATGAAGATTTATACATCTGGACTTTTTGAAGTTTATTTGCCTTTTTAGAAAAATTTGAATTTCAGCTGTGTTTCAGTTGCAGTAGTTCTATAAAGTTAGTGTTTGAATAAGATAACTGCTAAACAGTCAATGCTGTTTCAAACTCTCAGAATATTGAATTTGTTTCAAAATTAGTTTTGAAAAGGAAAGACTGTCTTATCAAGCACTCATGATAAAAATGATATTTTCGGTGGTTTCTGAAAATAGTATTGTTGATATTAATCTTTATAGAAAGTCAGGCACAGTAATCACAAATTTTCAAAACTTATTTGTACTTAGTATAAAAATTTAAGTAGAAACTTCAGCGTTAGGAAGTAAATTTTTCCTTTTTAGTTTGTTTTGGTAACTTTCCTCTGTTCTCTCAATTCAGAGTGGAGGTCTAGGGCATATGCATATACCACTGCTGTCTGATATAACAAAGCAGATCTCTCGCGATTATGGGGTGTTATTGGAAAACGCTGGTATTGCACTGAGGTAAGAGGTTTTCATTGTTGCAGGTTAAGCAGAATGGAAACAGTGGTTTATTGTCATTCTTGACTACCTCAGTGGTAGTAGAATTAATTGGTATAGTTGTAATAATGAGGTACAAGTTGAGATTGAGGACACTCTCTTTTTTTAAAGCAGTTTAATGTATGTCATCAAGGACACTGGAGTTTGCACATTCTTCCCATGTCTGCATGGGTTTCCTCTGGGTGCTCTGGTTTCCTCCCACAATCCAAAAGATGTGCAGGTCAGGTGAATTTGTTATGCTAAATTGCCCATAGTGTTAGGTGCATTAGTCAGGGGTAAATATAGGGTAGGGGAATGGGTCTGGATGGGTTACTCTTTGGAGGGTCGGTGTGGACTTGTTGGACTGAAGAGCCTGTTTCCATACTGTAGCAAATCTAATAGTATTGGAATTTGTTCTGATGAGTTGCTTGCAAATAGATAAAAAGGCCTGCCTTCCAACCTGCATTTTCAAGCTTGCAGATATGTTTGGATATTGACAGTAAAAACTATTTAATTTGGTCCAGGTCGAGCACTCACTGATAAGTCATTATCTTTCATCATTGACCTTGAGCTGTCCAAATAATGTCACGAACCTTAGCATTGAGAAATGCAGTGTAGTGTTAGATGTAGGAAGACTCTAGGAATATCGATGGCTGCTTAGCCAGTCTAATGGCAGTCATATTGGAAAAATTCTCACATGATAAACCAACAGATAACAGACAGGTTTTATCAATTTCCCTTCCTAACAGCATTGTAGGTCTTCCAATGTCAAATGATCTGCAGTGGTTTAAGAAGGCAACTCACCACCGCTTTAAGGGCAAATAGAGATGGGCAATAAATGTTGTCCTAGCCAGCGATGCCATGTCCCATGAAAACAATTTAAAATCACTATGTAATCTTACTGAACATAAAATAAATATCAGGACAATGATGTGCAACTAAGGTAGACCCTGACATAGGTTATTAAAATCTGTGGTATTGTGACTTGCAAAATGGAACACTCCTCCAATTATAATAGTTTTTTCGATCCAGCAGGTTGGATCAGTAGGAGCTATAGATTAGTATGCTGTTAAAACCAAGCACCAGCAACCTCTGTTCCAAAGATTGGCAGAATTTTTCTTTTTGCTTGCTTTCTTGTACTACTATAATGGAGATTGTTGGTGGTGCTATCTTTTAGATTTGTTAATTCTGCTGCTTTAGGTAGACACAAGTGGTCTTACAATTTTCTTCCCTCCCTCAAAATAATCACAAACTGATCTTTCGAGGATACATATTCATAGTCCATATGTAGAGCTTCACTCTATATACATAATGTTAGTGACTTTGCCTAAATTATATTTGAAAAGTGCACTGGTTTTTGGGATATTCTGACAATGTAAAAGGTACTAAATAGGAGTGCAAGTTTTTTTTAAATTATTTTCCTCACCTCTATTCCCTTTTGTGTTCTGCCCAAAGACCGGCTGTTGGCTCATTACCTTCTGATAATTTTGTTCTCAGCCACGTTCCTTAGCAGATTTGTGCATGGTAGATTGTCGGGGCAGAGCTAGGAGGCATGTGCCCATTCTGCCTTAGGCACGGCAGGAATTGAACCTGTGCTTTCTTTCGTTAAATTCAGATTTGAATTCAAGCTGAGACTAAATTTTGATTTTTTTTAAAAACTTGTTTGGTTGCAGATTGAAATGAAAGCTCTTGACTCAGGCTGATTGGCAGTCTTTTTCCACATCTCCACAAATTTTTAGAAGATAGACCTTTTACTAACTACACATTACAATAGGAATTTGCAGAAAAAAGTTAAAACTTAATTGGCAATTTTTTCTGTTCTGCCAGAATTGTACACTGTTTTATTAATATTTTGTTCCTACCTGAAATTGAATGATGTGGTTCTCATTTTTTTGCACATTTATAGTTTTACTCCACTTAAAAACAGGAATGGAAATTTCACTTAACTATGTATGTTGGAATTAATGCCTTGTCATGCAGTGATAAAGAAAGAAAGACCTTGCACTATATAGTACATCCCCCATTGTCAGCTGTGCAGCACTAATCCATCGCTGCTCAGAAGTGTTTGTCTAGATTAAGCAGAAATGCTGCTTTGTAGATGTAGCTTACATCTGAGAGTACAACAACCAAGCACACAACTGACATGTGCTTGTGATTGTAAGCCATCAGCATGTGGACCCCTTGACGCTGTTGCAATTAATTCTTAAACCATTCAAAAAAAAAGTTGTGGGTGCAGGTTTGCGGAGGTTGGCAGAACAAGCACATGGTGCAACAAAGGTGAGAAAAAGAGGGTCAATTTTCCAATGGCAAAAGGTTGTGGAAGATCAGTTTTTCTAATGAGTAGCCATCAGGAGTAGATGTGATTGTGCAAAGTTTTAGAATAGAATGGGATAAGTGTAGTGATGTTTCTGAATCCCAGAAATAAGTCTTGAATGTGCTACACTAGAAACTATTTTGGATATGAGTGCTTTAGCAGACTTAAAGCAGTTTCGAGAACATGTATTTTAATGGAGTAGATATCAAAACAGTTTTTTTTTCCTCAACAGTAGGATTGGTAATGGAGGATCCAGACATTAGGTTGTTGGCAAAAATACCCTATATTTTTTTTTAAAACAAAGAAACCTTTTGTATGTAGTGAGTCTTAATGATCTGGAATCCACTACGTGGAAGAATGATGGAAATATTTCAGAAAGGATTTAATATATAGATTAAAAACTTTGGGGTAAGGTTAAAGATGGGGGAAGTCCAGCTCCTTTCAAGTGCTGGTATGGGCATGATGAACTGAAAGGCTTTGTTCTGTGCTCCAGCATTCCATGAATTCACAGAATAAAGGCTGCAAAAGCAGAATAAGCAATCCCTCCTTCTCACTCTAACTGCCGATTCATGAATAGTGTCATCTAAGAGAAGACTTACATCCTCCGGGTCTCCTGTCAAATCTCCTAGAACCTGAAAGAAACATTAAAAGTCTATTAGTTTTCTGGCATCTGTATCTATCACTTAAAGCAAAATATGATTTATGTCTGCCACATTTATCAAAAGTTAATGGTTAAGTTGCTTACTGAAGAAGTGACCAATACTTATTCTCAACAATTCCTTTCTATGTTGCTAAATTTTGTGTATGTAACACACATCAATTTTGTTATCACATACTTTATCATTGCTGCCAAAGGGGAAATTGCTCATATGGCACTTTGAGTTTGCCATTGCAGTGTAAAGCATCTCATGAAGCAATAGCGTACCTCAACCAATGACCTTGAATAACTTTTTAACTGCATGATTGTAACCTTCCATATCAATTATTCTGTGACTTGATGTTGACAGCTTTCCCTCTGTCCTAAATTACAAGTAGCTTTTTCTTCAGCAACTTAAGGCACTTTATCAGGTGTCGAAGATTTAAATTCTATTTGAACAACGCTTGAACTTCAGATTCAGAATTAAAACAGCCATGTGCTAGTATTGTGTTCTATCTATTGCCTATACTCAGTTTTAAACATTAGTGCTTTTTCTCCATCACTGAAACACTTCAGGTATGTTTTCAACTCATTTCAGTTTAATGATGCTTGAATAGAAGTGTTTCAGTTCTTCGCATTATAAATTTGAAATATGATCAATGCATTACTGACAGATATTTACAGAATTATATCTTCTCATTTACTCACATCTAAAATGTTCCAATTTTTCCAGAGGTCTTTTCATCATCGATACAAATGGCATTATCAAGCATATTGGCATCAATGACCTGCCTGTAGGTCGCAGTGTTGAAGAGACTCTACGTTTGGTTAAGGCCTTCCAGTTTGTGGAAACACATGGAGAAGTTTGCCCAGCTGATTGGACACCTCACTCTCCAACGGTTTGTTCAAATTCAGTGTTACAATTTAGTGAAATGGCATTGCTTGTTTTTTTTGTTCTGTGTAAAAGCAAAACCAGAATTCTGTGCAAATAATTTGAGCACAATATTTTCATGCATTACAAAATCTCTATTTCCTTGTTATTCCTCAAATGTCCACATGTATGTCAAATGTCTTGAGTTTAAATCAGTAGATTTCCCATTTTAATATAGGTGTGTTTTAACATACTCCCAATAACCACTGATGTCAACTGTTGTTCCTCCTTCCAGCAGAGCTAAAGATGCATTTCCTCTCTTCCTCTCTTCAAACTAATGATTATGCTAAATACAACTTTTCTTACAATGTACATTTTTATCTTAATCTCCAGTTTTTGTATGTTGGTTTAGGTAAAATCAAGCATTCCTTCTTTAGAAGACTAACTTTCTTTAATGGTGTGTCTTTTCTTTAAAACGGTTGTGTGAAGAAGAATGGTTTGATTTTACAGTATTAAATGTTTATAGATTATTTTGGCAACATAGGCTGTTTCAGTGCTCCAAAGTTGCTGTAATTCTGTTTATAATTTGCTATCGGCAATACTAATCTGTAGTTCATGACATAAAGTTTAGTCAACAAGTTTACGCATAAGATTACCAACAAAAGTAACAATCCAGTTGTCAGATCCTGGTACTAGGACAGAAATCCCGCATAATTAAAATGGAAGCTTACACTGCTTCCTCAATTTTCAATATTGGAGAAGTTATTTGGCTCCTGAAGAAGGGCTTATGCCTGAAACATTGATTCTCTTGCTCCTCGGATGCTGCCTGGCCTGCTGTGTCTTTTCCAGCACCACATTTTTCAACTCTGGTACTCCAGCATCTGCAGTTCTCACTTTCTCCTTTTTAATGTGATATCTTGATTGACATTGGGGAATTGAAGCTATTTAACACATGCTGTGTGTTGATACTATATTTTGTGCATGGTAATACTGTTTATTTGACTAATTTACATTCAGTTCCTTCCACAATCGATCCAAAGTCAAAAGGGTGAAATGGGATTGCACTTGTATTCACCATAATCAATATAAGACAACGGCTTTCAGTATATTACCAATGACCATTTCTAATAACTTTCTGAACTGCCTTGGGCTATCTGCACTTACAATTTCCCATGTTTATACTGCACCCTGTAACTTAAAATTTAAAAGATTAAATAACTTTAATAGCAAACATATGTTTCACGAAGTGTAATAAATTTGTTCATGATTTATTTTACAGATCAAACCTTCCCCAAAAGGCTCCAAGGAATACTTTGCAAAGATCAAGGAGTAGCCTCCAAATTTCATTCTTGCTATTCTTGTTCCAGCTTGGATTTTTTTTTGAACATGTTTTTAAACCAGAGAATAGTGTTGGTTGTCTGATTTTTAAAATTCAGAAACCTTTAAAGTACTATATTTAAAATGTCTGTCTAGTAATTTTGAATGAAATCAAGTACTAGCACTACTGAATTCTGTCTCAGACACATGTCTTGAAGAAAGCCAAATGTACAAGGTCTCGCAATATATTGTGACAACTGATATTGAGGTAATAGCTAACCAGGTACCAGAAATTAATTGATTGTCTCCTGAGATTTATTTTTTATGAACTCTACATTTAAACTTATTGCTTAAATAACTACTGACTTGATTTTTAAAATATATCATCATGCCTGCCTCAAAATAAAGATATGAATGCTAATGTTCCATTGTCCTCTAATTTCTTTAAAGCTGCACCAGTGCTCAGGAATGTGTTGTATTTCAGAAATTCAGACCATTAGCTCGCAAACAAAGTACAAAAGAGAAGTACCTCGCATAGGAACAGGCCTTTTGGCCTTCCAAGCCTGTGCTGATCATAATGTCTTAACTAGACTAAAACAAACCTGCCTTTATTCAGTCCATATCCGCCTCTTCCCTCCCTATTCATGTCACTGTCCAGATGTCTCTTAAATGTTGCCAAATTGCCTGGTTTCCCCACCTCTTCTGGTGGTGTGTCCCAAAGTCCTACCACTCTCTGCATGGAAAAACCTCCCTCGCACATCTCCCTTAAACCTTTTTCCCCCTTTTCACCTTGAACCTGTGCCCCCTTGTAATTGAAACTTTAACTGTGGAGGAGGGGGGTAGTGGGTGGGTGGGGAAAGTCTGACTATTCAACATATCTATGCCCCTCATAATTTTGTAGACCTCTAAAAGGTCTCCTTCCAGCTGCTGTCTTTCCAGCAAAAACAATCCTAGTTTTTATTTTAAACCTTTCTTCATGGCCAATGGCCTCGACAGCAGACAACAACTTAGTGAACCTTCTCCACATTCTCTCAAGTTTCCACATCCAAAGCATTGGAAAAATAGATTGCAAGTTAAATACTTCAAGCTTGTTGTGCTGAGCTAATTCTGTCATTTGGATTATTTTTGGCAGTGGATCTCTGCAGCATGACAACTATAGAATCATAAAATGGTTGCAGCACAAAAGTTATCTATTCAGCCTCCATGACTCTGGCATTCTGCAAGAATAAATCAGTTAGTTCCATTCCTTAGTCTTTGCCCCATAGTCCTACAAAATTATTTCTCTCCAGGCATTTACCTAATTTTCTATTGTAGCCACTATTTTTGTACCTCCAACACATTGTGCATTCTAAACCACTCCCTGTATAAAAAGATTTCTCCTCAAGTTACTGTTGGTTCTTTTTTCATTCAATTTGTATTTGTGTCCTTTCATCATTGGAAGCAGTGTGTCTCGGGCGAATCACAAGGATTTCAAAACTCTTTGTGAAAGCTGGTTTTAACCTTTTCCTTTTCAAGCTTTCTTCTATGAAATTCATGTGCCTCATCCTTAGAGTTATCCTCCTAAATCTTTGTGCACTTTGCCCAATGTTTTCACCACCTACTTGCTGCATGGTGCTCAGAACTGGAGATCAAGGAGCTTTTTACAATTACTTGTAGTTAGACCAGAATATTATCAGTTCAACCTATCCCACACCTTCAATGATTTAAGTGCACATATTTCTCTCTTCTCTGTACTTTTCACAATTGTATTCTTTAGTTTTTCTCATTCTTTATTAAATGTAATCTGCTAAATGCCAGACTGTTCTACCAGCCTGTCTGTATTTTCAGTTTCCCAATATCTTTTAAGCTTTCCAAGAGTCACTGCCTTCCACTGAGTTTGACTTAGGTTGACTTAATCATAGCTTTTAGAAAGGAATCATGTAACTGTCTGAAGAAAGGTTGCAGAACTACAGAGAAAAGGCAGATGGAAGTATGACTGGCTAGGGAACTCGTACAACCAGCTTAGATATGACTGGCATTCTGTGCTCCTACAATGTAGCCATTCTTTGATTCATACCTCATCCATGACATTTGCCTCCTACACTTCCTCTATCTGTGCCTCTGAAAAACATTTCTCTTTTTTGTCAAATTACTTCTCTCAAAATTGATTTTCTACTCCATCCTTGACGTTTTGATTTGCTTCTAAACCTTTAAGTTCCTCAACTTGTTTGAGTTGTGGATGCCATTGGATGGGCCAGAATTTATTATCCATTCTTTAAAAGGTTGTTGTGAACTTTGCTGCTTAGAATGTTAAGTCTCCGTGCTGTTAGGAAGGCATTCCAGGATTTTGAAACTGAAGAAATGTCGATATGTTTCCAAGTCTGGAGACTGAATGGCTTGGAGGGCAACTTCTAGTTGGTTATATTCCACCTATCTGCTGCCCAGATACCACTTCCAGGTGGTAGTGATTATGGGTTTGGAAGGTGCTGTCTGAGGAGCCTTGGTGAATTTCTGTAGTGCAGCTCATAGTTACAGCACTCTACCATGGTATAGTGATGGAGAGAGTGAATTTGTGGTTGTGGTGGCAAAGAATGGGCTGCTGTGTTCTGAATGGTGTTAAGCCTCTTGATAGTGTCTGGGCTGCACTTGTCCAGGCAAGTATGGGAAGTATCCCAAACACTTTCCTGACTGGTTCCTTGAATTAACGGGATTAAAATAGAGAATGACCATGCTCTTTCAAAGGTGCTGCACAATTTTAAAGTTGCAGCCTTTTGGAGTTTATCTGTTTGCCATCAGAGCAAATGTTTCCTTTCTTCATTCTTTTATGCGATGTGGGTATTGCAGACAATGCCAGAATTTGTTGTCCAACCCTAAAAACATTTGAACTGATTGACTTGTTGACCATTTCAGAAGGTAACACAATGTAATGTATTGCTGGGGGTCTGGCAGACCATGTTCAGGCAACAGATTTTCTTCGCTAAATGGCATTAGTGTATCAGGTGTGCTTCAATAACAATTGACAATGGTTACATGGCTGCCATTAAGCAAGCTTTTAATTTTGCAAGTTTTTATTGAATTCAAATTCTCCATTTGCATTCAAATTAGCCAGGGCCTCTGGACAACTAGTCCAGTGACATTACTACTTCATTACCACCTCCCAAAGTGTGCACACTATTATGGGGCTGGCGATCTGAAATAAAATCCAAAGTTGCTGGGAAAACTTAATAGGTCTAGCAGCATAAAGGTGAGAGAAGCAGAATTAATGTTTTGAGTCCAATATGACTCCTTGTAACCAATAACACTTGCTCCACCTCATTTAAGTTCCTGAGTATTTATCCCAACTAATACAATCCATTCAATATTTGTACCCTTGAGATTGCCAAAAAAAACAACTAAATTCATCTTGAATATATCTCAACATTTTTTTTTCTAATTTGCTTCTTCGTTTGGAAATAATATTTCAAAGTATAGTCTCTTCCCTCCTTCAAGTCTAAATTCTCACTGTTATTCATTGTGTGTTTATGATATTTAAATACTTTATTTTTTTATTATTATGGTTTGAGTCATGGAATTTTGCAGTGTAGATAAAGTCTCTTGATCAGTCCCAGCCCAATTTAAGATGTAACCTGACTAGCCTGTACATGTCCAATATGGTCCAAAGCCTCAGAAATCTGATACTCTCCTCCTACAGCACTTCTCCAGCCACGTGTTCAATTGATTGATCCTCCTGATCTTAATTTCACTAGTAACACACTGGAGTAATCCTGTGACTACTGCTTATGAGGACCTCCCTTGAATTTCCTTCCCAACTGCCTGAAATCTACTTTTGAAACTCATCCCTCTTCCTACCTCCTGAAGGTATTGTAGTAGAGCGGGCTTTAAATAGTGGAGGTAAGTGAATCACGTGTGAAGTGATGTGGTAAGTCAAAGGAAAACAAAAAAGTAACAGAGTGGGATAGCAATTTGTGTAATGATAACCAGAGGGAAAGGGTAACTGAAGTTCGATTAGATTCCCTACAATATGGAAACAGGCCCTTCAGCCCAAGAAGTCCACACCAACTCTCTGAAGAGTAACACATCCAGACCCATATTTGCCCCTGACTAATGCACATAACACTATGGACAATTTAGCAAAGTCAATTCAAAATCACAAAGCCTTTGATTGTGGGAGGCAACCCCCACAGACACTGGGAGAATGTGCAAGCTCTACACAGACCGTTCCTGAGGCAGGAATTGACCCCAGGTCCCTGGCGCTGAGAGGTAGAAGTGCTAACCACTGACCACCACCAGTATTGACCTTCAGTCTGGGGATTCCATGGAAAAAAATTGTGGAGGTATTGAGCAAAGTTAACATGAGTTTGTGAAAAGGAAGCCATGTTTAACTTATTAGAATGTTTCAAAGAATTCGTAAGCAAAATGGATGAAGTGGAACTTTGAAACTTTGATTTCCAAAAGGAATTCAGCAAGGTGCTGCATCAAAAATTACTTCACATAATAAGGGCTCGTGATGTCGGTGGTAACATTTTATCATGCCTAGAAATTGGTAAGCTTAACAAGAAGCAGAATAGTGATAAATATTTTTTTCAGTTGGCAAGATATTAACTAGTGGAAGACAGTAGGGGTTAATATTGCGTCCTCAACTCTTTACAGTCTATATCAATGACTTCAATGAACAGGCCAAATGGATGTCAGTTCAATTTGCCGAAGACACTAAAATAGGTAGGAAATTTGTTCAGAGGAGATAGAGGGTTCAAACAGATGGACAGGCAAAGTGAGTAGTCAAAACTTTGGCAGATGGAGTATAATGTGGGAAAATGTGAACTTGTCTATTTTGAGAGGAGGAATAGAAAAGTAATTTATTTATTTAAGCAGAGAAAGGTTGCACTTCTCTAGTAGAGAGAGATCTCAGTATCTAGATACATGAACTACGAAAGGTTGCTGGTGTGGCAAGTGATTAGGAAAGCAAATGAAACGTTGCTTATTGCAAATGTTTTCAGTTTTACTGAAGCTGTACAGGGCTTTGGTGAGACCATGGCTGGAGTACTGTGCACAGATTTAACCACCTCATTTGAAAATAGATAGAACTGCATTAGAAACAATTTAGGGAAGATTCACTCAACACCTTCCTGGGATGAAAGGCTTACCTTATAAGGTGAAGTTGGTTTGGTTGGGCCTGTATCTATTGAAGTTCAGGAGCATGAGGGATGATCTTATCAAAGAATGGAAGATCCTGAGGGGTCTTGATTGGGTGGATGCTTCCAACTGTGCAGACCAGGAAGAATGGATACAGTTTAAGAATGGGATTGAGGGTAGTAGTATGTTGAGTTGAATTCAATTCCCCAGAAAACAGGAGTGTTTGGGTTATTGAACTTATTCAAGGCAACTTTTCATAGACATTGGTTATGGGGGTGATCGGGCAATTACAGTTGAAAACACCAGATTAGTTAAGAACTAATTAAATCACAGCACAGCCTTGAAGAATCAATTAGCCTAATTCCACTTGTAAGTTCTACGTTCATGTGGAGAGGTGGATTTACCTTGTGAAATGTAAAACAGACAAAGATCATCAAGGCAACATTAACACAATGCAGTGAATTGTGGTAATGCTTTTGCATGTTCACTCTGGGTGTGTTGACTTTGTAGAGAATAGCCTGAAATGAAAATGCAAATAAAGTAATGAACTGTGAATACTGGAAATCTGAAACAAAAACAGTGCTGGAGAAACATAGCAGGTCTGGTAGCATCCAAAGAAAGAAAATAATGCTTACATTTCAAATTCAGTGACCTTACATTAGAAAGAAAATACAAACAAAGTTTGGCTTCTCATTTCTCCATCAGCACATTTTCCTTACCTTCCTAATCGGTCACAAAGCATTTCATCTTCTAATGTGCAGTTTTTAATCTGCTATAGAGTAACTAAGAAATGAAGTAGAAAATGGCAGAGATGTACGCAAATATGGCTATGATGACATGCCTGCATGTAACTGCATTATATGTAATGGGATCCTTTTAAGAATGCCATTGAAACTTGAACCCAATCTTGATAGCTACTGTCCAACTAGTCAAACTGTGCATGTGCACCAAAATTGGTGTTCAAGAGTCTGAGGACTTGCATGATTTCTAGCCCATTTTCTCCATTATCTTTCTACATAATTCAAATCAAGGTGCAGCTTTCTTGTTCTGAACTCCACTCTTGACAAGAAACATATGGTTATATTTTCCTTGTCATAGTACACATGTGCTACACTTGTGCTAATGGAATCTCAATTAACTATTTTACTTGGCTTTGTCCAACCCTTCCTTGGACCAAAATGTTAGATTTCCCTAATCTCATTGGTAAAATTAGAAACAAGTCTTGTTGATTATGGCTGAAATTTGTTTATCTGAAAGAACATGGGGCTCTCTTAGCTTTTGGGGTTTAGAGAAAGAACCTGATGATATTTTGTGATAACTCATCTTGTCACCAGTTGCATTAAAACAAATGAAAAGCAATGGTCCAAATCACCTTAAAAGTGTTTTTTTAATGACTGAAGCCTGATTTGTGGAGGGGTGCAATCCTATTGAAACTTCAGCCTTTGCCAACATAGCAAATACTTCATTAAATTTCTCATCTTTATGTGTCTGCTCTTAAATATTTAACACACTGTTTTCTATCTTGTGTACAATTATATTAAAATATTGTGTTTCTCCTCCGTATACAAATTAAATCTTTCTCTAAACTTTCCATTAATGATCTTTGAACCATTTATTCCTTGATGGTACTTTTAACAATGGAGAATTTACCAATTGGGTATTGTTTGCCCCTAGCAAGCTGTGTATTAACCCCAATTTATTTTATCAGAAAAGGCAAATTCCTAGCTTGGACTCAGGTATACAGAGTGACAAATACTTTTAAAAGAATACAGCCACTTGGGAGTTCTACTCCAGGTTTCTCTAAAAGTAAACCTGCAGGTTGAGTTGGTAGTTAGGAAGGCAAATGCAGTGTTCCCATTCATCTTGAGAGTATTAGAATATAAAAGCAGGGATGTACCTCTGAGGCTTTATAAGGCTCTGGTCAGGTCACATTTAGAGTATTGTGAGCAATTTTGGGCTGTATACCTCAGGAAAGATGTATTGGCCCTGAAGCAGGTCCAGGGGAGGTTCATGAGAATAATCCCAGGAATGAAAGGTTTAATGTATGAGGAACGTTTGAGGACTCTGGGGCTATACTTGGATTATAGAAGGATGAGGGGGGATCTGACTGAAATTTACAGAGTACTGAATGGCCTGGACAGAGTGGATTTTGGGAAGATGTTTCCATTGGCAGAGAGATGAGGTCCCGAGGGCACAACCTTAGAATAAAGAAAGTTTAGAACAGAGATAAGGAGGAACTTCTTTAGCCAGGGAGTGGTGAAGCTGTGGAATTCATTGCCACAGAAGGCTGAGGAGGCCAGGTCATTGAGTATATTTAAAACGGAGATAGATAAGTTCATGAATGTCAAGGGTATCAAAGGTTACGGGGAAAAATTGGGAAAATGGGGTTGAAAAACCTATCAGCCATGATTGAATGGCGGAGCAGACTCGATGAGCCAAGTGGCCTAGTTTCTGCTCCTATATCTTGTGGTCTGATGTTCTTAAATTGATCAAAAACAGGAGTAAATATATTTACAGATTTTGGGTGGCATTTGTGCATATTTTTAGCCTTTACAAAGAGTTCCGTGTAAGTGATAAACCTTAACAAATGTAGAAACAAGAAACTGAGAGGACTTAATGGGCATGTTGGGAAGATCTTGAGAAGTTGAGGTAATAGTATCTACTAAACAAATTTCATAAAACATTTTATTAATGGATTTGTTATGAATTTTTGCTTTCAAAAGAACATTATGGGTTGCCTACATAATTTAGAGTGATCAATAAGCTCATATTTCATAGAAAGTAACATTTCCATTAAAAGAATATCTTTTGTTGAGGTTGTATGAAGGCACAATGCCCTCAAACCAAAAGAGTTTGACATTAGTATCATACTTTAATTAGAAGGAAGAACCTTGGCTCAGTGCAGTTTGACAAACCAATTTGTTTTCTCCTGAAATGTCCATACATGAACTAAATTTACTCATAAGCACAATAGCCTCCTTGAAGCAATTTCTTAAGATCTCAAATAGTGTTGCTTTTAATTGGAATTAAAAATAATCACCAAGCACCAGTAGATTAAATTCCAATGCCCGGTTGTTTATAACAAGTATGATTGCTATCGCAATGTAGTAACCGGTATTTTCATTACCACTTGTGAAGATGACATATACCTGAGCCATTGTTCAAATTGCATTTGTTATAATGTATTGAAGCATTGTGCACCCCCTGCTGGTTAGTCTCAATTAACATGGCATTGACTTTAGGCTTCACGTATCTTGTGCCTTGCATCATTATGCACATTGTGAACGTAGACTTTTTCTGGTTTTAATTTATTTAAAATAGTGGAAGTATAGGGCTCTCATCAATATAGACTTTAGCTGCTATTTATATCAAAATTTGTAAAGGTTATTTCTTGCTTTAGTTATGGCTGCCTTATATGGGAGTTTTCTACTAAGGATTACAATTAGGACAAAGACTACTATTTACTGATTTTATTGGGTGATAAAAGTTAGCGTAAAATTGAAAGGCCCCAAATTTCGGGTCTGCTTCTATGGACGGAATGTTCCCACTTTCTGTTAATGTTTATTCAAGCTCAAGTCATTGTACCTGGTCCAACATAGTTTGTAACAAGATATCTCACATAACCTTCTGCTCTCACTTCATTGATAATATGACCAAGCTCTTGCAAAATTTTATTGGGTGATTATATGGCTGGAGAGAGAGAAGTACTTGCCACAGCTGGACCCTTCTGTCTTTCAATCATCTGACACCATTTTTAAAAGGCAGCTATATGCCATTTCTGATGCTGAAAGTCAGAGTGACAACGCACACTGTGGTGCTTGATCATTATTACAAATCACATGGCCCAACAGAAAGGAAAGTTTGCTTCTTGCTTTATACACAGGAACCTGGAAGTATTAATAGACATGGAGAAAGCAGCCATTTGCAGGAGGCCATGCCGGCAGTCCAAGCCAACTTTGACAGAAATTGCAAGTGAATTGGAATAGCCACCTATATGGGAAGAAGGTCAATGATCTTCTGCCACCATATTTAATGCCACCATCTCTCTGCTACCTCTCACTCACATGGCCAGCACCCATTCTAACTCTACCACTGCATACACAACTCACTAAGGCAACCCTCAATATTGCATGCATCATGCCCACTCAATTGCTCTCACCCACCTCATCCTCCTAAATAACTAACCCTTCCTATCCTCAACATTTCCTATTTACTGCCTGGGGCACCTCAGCATCTCTCCTGCTGCTGCATCATACTGATTTTCATCCAAGGTCCATAATAATTAATTCCCTCCTTTGACTTGTTGCAGTAAAAGCTGGCCCAGCCCAAGTGAGCTGAACAGTAATAAATGAAATTTAATCCTGAGATGTGAGACAATTTTGGGAGGACAAATAAGGCAAGTAAGTACATGTATAATGGTAGGACCCCAGGAAGCCCAGATGGACTTTGATATGCATATCCGTGGATCCTTGAAGGCAGCAGGACATAAAGATAAGGTGGTCAAGAGAGCACATGGGATATTGGACTTTATTGGTCAAGATATTGAATACAAGAGCAAGGAGGTTATAAAGGAGCCAAAGGAGTCAAATGAATATCTATTTGACCTGCCAATGTTTTGGTCCCAGCTAATGAAACTACTGGACAAATCAGATCCCAGAATGAAACTTGGTTTGAACAGATCATATTTTTTACTTTTGCCATTGGTTATCTTACTGGGTGGATCCTGAGCATATTCACACAAGGGCTGCAGTGATCTTTTAATACAAGAACACAGGTTTGTTATTCAAAGAGGAAAAACAAACACTAACAAACCTATGTGTATATATGCATACCAATTTGAAAATATCTTAACATAAACAGCCAAAACTTTTTCCCCAAAAATATCCTTTTCAGATACTCAATCCCAGAGAAATATCACTTGTTTCTTAATTCTTTATTGCTAATTGACTGACCACTTTTCCATCTTGGACTGTTGAAACGTTTTGACTTATTTTCAAATGTCAAACTCCTTTTCAGTTCTGACAGCCAAAAGTAATTTCTGCACAAACTCTTTCAACTTGGAGATTCTACAAACCCAACAAAACTGCCTTGCTGCTAGGATGAAACTGCTTTTCTGAACCAAAATCTGAATTCTTCTGCAGGAATGAATCTGGAATCTAATTCTTTTGAACTGAACTCAAACTAAGCTGCCATTTGTTTTCCTGTACGTAAAATACTCAGCAGTTTAAAAACTCCATCAATCAGCACTGTTGGTATATGGCTCGGCTTTTACTAAGTCACATGTTTTCTTGGAAATGATATGTTTAGGTCACTTTTCAAAATGGCTTTCTGACCTCTATTTTCAAAAAAGGTTACCTTCTCAACATTGAAACTAAAATTCATTTGTTTCTGTTTGAAAAATCCAAATTCCCAAATTATGATTTTATATATTGTAAACTTTCACAGGACTGACTGTGGCCTAACCACTCTGTGTGCAAAGGATCTAAGTTGCAAACAGAAGTTTGGAAAGAATTCCTTGGAGCTCAAAACTGTCACCTCTTGGTGGCAAGCCCATGCGGTCTGAGCACACTCCACCATGCAGTGAGATATGCAAATACGGGGCAAATGTCAGGAATTGTGCAAGACTAACAGTGCTTGTCCAAGTGCACAATGACCTTTGATAGATGGTACCAATGGCAGGGGTGCCAATGCATTTCAGGTTATCCCTGTATTGGGTACAGCAAATAGTAAAATGGGGCTAGAATCAAACAAGGGACATGTGAGGGTGTGGGATAGGTAGTTTAATGAAGTGAGTTTGGTAAGATGCATTGAGAAAATTTTCTAGGACCCATGGAGAGAAACATTCTGTGAAAACCCAACAAAACTGATACTTGGCCAAAAAGAGTAATATTCAGCCCCATAGATTGAAAAAAGTATGACTTGTTCCATCACCATTGTAGCTCTTCTTTGCAGAAGCTCATAATTCTCCTCCTGGCTATTTTTTCTCCATTTGCACTGGTATGGCCTTCTCTGTGTAATGTGTTGAAACATGGAAAATACAGTAAGGGGTTTTTTACTAAGTACAAATAAACCAAAAAGCAGTTCAAGATATATCCAAGTTTCCAGCCACATTCAGAAGACAAACCTAAGTCTTGTGGTTCCAGTCCAATTTTGCCAGAATCTACCTGCTTCTCCCTGATATTAATCAATTTCTCAACATAAGTTGTATTAAATTCAGTTTGTAACTTTGCTTTGTACTTGTTTTCATTCCCATCTTGGAACATAGAGTGCAATTTTACCCGCCCTGGTGTGACATGAGCAATGGCAAAAAATGTGGGAAAATATGGTGAGAATTTTAAAAAACACGTTTTTGATGTTGAGATTGTTTTCCGGATTTGCCCTTTAAGACATAAATGGTGACTTTAGGATCTCATTCTTGAGTGGCATCTCATTAATGCCCCAACTCACTGTATTGCAACACTTCCAATTTTCCTCTTGTCCAACGCAAAAGCGGGTGGCACAATTTCCCACAAATAATTCAGAGCGGTTACCTGGTAGCTGCGACTCTCCGAATATTTTTACTGACCATCATATAACTACTTCTTCAGAGAAATGCCCATGTCCACCATCCTTCGTGGGACTTTATAACCTTGCAAGTTGGCATCAGCAAACTACCAGCCTCATCACCTCAGCATGCCTGCTCTCAGACTAACTGTGTCAACACTTCAAGCCTTGAACAATTTGGAGCTCCGGAGCACTAATAATCTGTGTGCTTCCTCCAGGTCATTTTACACACAGTATCACACACTTACCTCAAGGATACAGAACTGGCTCAAAGGTAGAAGACACAGGGTGGTGCTGGAGGGTTGTTTTTCATACTGGAGATCTGTGACCAGTGGAGGGCCACAAGGATCAGTGCTGGGTCCACTACTTACCGTCATTTATATAAATGATTTGATTGTGAGCATAAGAGGTATAGTTAGTAAGTTTGCTAATGACACCAAAACTGGAGGTACAGTGGACAGTGAAGAAGGTTACTTCAAATTACAACGGGATCTTGATCAGATGGGTCAATGGGCTGAGAAGTGGCAGGTGGAGTTTAATTTAGATAAACGTGAGGCGCTGCATTTTGAGAAAGCAAATCTTAGCAGGACTTACACACTTAATGTTAAGGTCCTAAGGAGTGTTGTGGAACAAAGAGACCTTGGAGTGCAGGTTCATAGTTCCTTGAAAGTGGAGTCACAGGTAGCTAGGATAGTGAAGAAGGCACTTGGTATGCTTTCCTTTATTGGTCAGAGTATTGAGTACAGGAGTTGGAAGGTCATGTTGCAGCTGTACAGGACACTGGTTAGGCCACTGTTGGAACATTGTGTGCAATTCTGGTCTTTTTCCTATCGGAAAGATGTTGTGAAACTTGAAAAGGTTCCAAAAAGATTTACAAGGATGTTGCCAGGGTTGGAGGATTTGAGCTACAGGGAGAGGCTGAACAGGCTGGGGTTGTTTTCCCTGGAGTGTCGGAGGCTGAGGGGTGACCTTATAGAGGTTTACAAAATTATGAGGGGCATGGATAGGGTAAATCGACAAGGTCTTTTAGGTTTAGGGTGAGAGGGGAAAGATATAAAAGAGACCTAAGGAGCAACTTTCTCATGCAGAGGCTGGTATGTATATGGAATGAGCTGCCAGAGGAAGTGGTGGAGGCTAGTAAAATTGCAACATTTAAAAGCCATCTGGACAGGTATATGAATAGGAAGGGTTTGGAGGGATATGGGGTGGGTGCTGGCAGATGGGACTAGATTGGGTTGGGATATCTGGTTGGCATGGATGGGTTGGACCAAATGGGTCTGTTTCTGTGCTATACATCTCTATGACTGTATCTGCATAGGATGCATCTCATGGCGCTCAGCTCACTTTCTTAATGCTGAATCACTTTGCGTTTACTCCGTATACTTCATATGGCTTCCTTCATGCTCACTTGCTGGCCTCAATACAGATGTGTAGCCTGCTAGCCTCTGTGTGCCTCACATAACTTCTTCAAAAGACAAGGTCTTCAGTACTCAGTTACAGTTTCCCAGTTTCTCAGTGCAGAGGAATCAGGAGGTGGTTTGTTATGGTGGGGAGCACTGAACAATCATAGGGATGGATATGTCACTATGTGTCATCGAGCTTTATCAACTTGATGCCTGCAACATCTGCCAGCAGTTTATACTTCGCGCTTCAGGCTTGTGACCATGTGTTACAGTCAGGAGATAGCAATCCTGGGGCAAAGGAGGACGATAGTCAGTGCTGGGATTCTACTGCAGTCAGTCCTGGGGCTGATCTAATTCCAGTTCAGGGCTTAGCTATGGGCATTCAGGTACTTAGTTCTGCCAGAGTCTTGCAACCCATGTCCTTGGCGTTGTCCAGGCTTCAATCAGGGCCTCACTGGATCAGATGACAAGGCTGCTGAGGCTGCTGTTCTTGGAGCTTCAAGGATAATCTGGACAGAGTGTATCACATCACCCTGGCATGCTGTGTTCTGCACAATTGCAGCAGCTGATGTGATAGATGCTGAAGAACTGGGAGAACAGGAGCAGTCTTCATGAGGAGGAATACATTGGGGAGGAGAAAGCTGACTTTGTCCATGACAGGGTTCAGCTAGATTAGGTGATACAAGCCAGACAGAACTTCACCTATACCCTGTTCCAAGAGAAAAGAGCAGGGTGGACTGTAAATTAATATTTGTTCATGATGCAGAAATTCGATTTGCATTATCAGGAGTAACTTCAGCCTCTATTGGTTTCTGTAAATCAAAGCTCCTAACTGTATTTGTCCAATTGTTCGTCTGTAAGTGATGTTCCCCTACTGGACAACACATACTGCAGATCTACACTGGACAGTGGGGATAGGATGTACAGACAGGTAAAGAGTGTAGCTTGATGGTTAAACATCAGCTATGGAGAGAGAATGGGATTGTATGTGCAAGGGAGTGTCAGCCATGCTGGCTCTGGTCCATGGGTAGTATGGCTTGAAGGGCTGCTGTGCCATGACATTTCTGGTGAGGGGCAACACCTAATTGTCAACATTTATCTGGGTGCACAACGACCTTTCAAAGATGGCACAAATAGAAGGGGGTATCCACTGAGTGGCAAGTGATTTCAGGAAGGGCATGTGATAAAACGGGGTGGAGATGATATGTAACAGATATCAATGGGGCACACGGTCTGTAATTAATATGGTGAGTTTGCTAAGATTTGGTGATAAAACCTGCTAGGTTGGTGGAAAAATGTCCAAAAAACCTGATACAACTTGAACTTAAATAAAACAACGTTCTAAGGTTCAGACCATAGTATCTGACAGTAGCAATGTCAGTATGCTAGGAGATATCTTCAAACCAGATGTTAAATCAATCTGCCTATTCTTGAGGTCCTGATATTAGAGATTCTATGGCATAATTTAGAGATCAAGAAGTTCTCCTGATATCTTAACTAACATTCCTCACTCTACTGTGCCATTATTTACAGGCTATCTGGTCATTAATTCAACTGCTGTTCATTTGTTTGAATTTGTATTTTCCCCAACATTTACCTATATAAAGCAAAAGATTGTACCTCTATCATTTTAGAATATTTGAGAAATATGACAGTGTACCAGAAAATTTAAGGCATTTAAATTCTTTTAAAAAACAATTACAATAAAAATCTCTGTTCAATTCATAACACAGAACACTGAGCAATTGTACAGCTATTCTTAAAAAATAAATACAAAAATAACCTATAGGGTCATTTTTGTAATCCAGTTAGAGTATTGGCAGCTTTATTATAAATGGTGAATTTTATGTGCTAGGTTATCATAAGTCTTTGTGCGTATAATTGCTTTGTATACTAATCTACCAGGACAAAAGTAAACACGAATATAATTATTGCTCTGCTGAATAGAAATTACCCTAGCTACCATATTTAAAGATCAAGTAACATGCTTTCTCAACAATAGTTGGTAAAGTTGCCTCAGTTACACCCAGAAACCAGGTTTTAATTATGCAAGATGACCTGAACAATGAAGGATCACCTTCTCGCATTTATAAAGCAGGGGAATTGTGGATATCACTTACATTGATGGATGTTGTAAGCTGATCAGAGGACTTTGTTATCATTAGAACCTTCATGGTTTAGGTAATCTTGCTGTCTAGATAATCTAGGTTATTTCTCGTGATTTTTGTCAAGAGAAAAAGAAAACAATCATCCCTTCTTCTTTATGCTGACACTTTGCTGGCACAATCCAAAATTCACCTGATGGCAAATAGACGTTTACTCTACAAATGAAGAAAAGTGGGACTATTTTCACATTGGTAATTTGTTAAGTGAAACAGTTCACCACCACCCAGAGTCCCAGAAATTTGTCTTCAAATGGAATTTTCACATTGTCTTCTCCTGCGCCTGAAGATATTTTTACAATACAATTTCAATTTCCACTGGCCATTCTGGGTCAGGCACTGACACAATCTTGGGGAAGGGGTTGCATAGTGAGACTATCAATAGACTAGTAATCCTCAGGCAATCCAATAGTAATCCACAGCTACCTGGGCTACAACTTCTCCCTCCCCCGTAAAAATGCTCTCCCTTACTCCCAATTCCTCTGCCTCCATTACATCTGCTCCCAGACAGACCAATTCCACTCCAGCACATCCCAGATGGCCTCCTACTTCAAAGACCATAATTTCCCCTCCCACATGGTCAACAATGCTATCCAGTGCATCTCCTCCACTTCCTGCGCCTCTGCCCTTGAACCCCACTCCTCCAACCACAACAAGGACGTAAGAGGTGTAAATTCTGCGCCAATATCTCCCCACTCACCTCCATCCAATACCCCAAAGGATCCTTCCACATCTGACAGAGATTTTCCTGCACATCCAAACACCTCACCGACCATGCCTGTTGCTCTTGATGTGGTCTGCTCTACTCTGGGGAGACAGGATGCTGAATTGTGGAACATTTCAGAGAACATCTCCGAGACACACGCGCCATCAATCCCATTGGCCTGTGGTCGACCACTTCAACTCCCCCTCCCACTCTGCCAAGGGTGTGCAAGTCCTGGGCCTCCCCCACCACCAAACCCTAGCCACCCGATGTCTGGAGGAAGAACACGTCATATTCTGCCTTGGGACCCTCCAACCACATGGGATCAATTTCAATTTCACCAGTTTCCTCATCTCCCCTCCCCTCACCTTATCCCAGATCCAACCCTCCAACTCGGCACCACCCTCTTGAACTGTCCTACCACACACCTTCATTCCCACCTATCTGCTCCACCCTCCACTCTGACCTATCACCATCATCCCCCATCTGCACCTACCTATTGCATTCCCAGCTATTTTTCCCCAGCCCCACCCCCCACCCGTTTATCTCTCAGCACCCTTGGCTCCCCTCCACCTCCCACCACATTCCTGAGGAAGAGCTCATGCTCGAAACATCAACTCTCCTGCTCCTTCGGATGCTGCCTGACTGGATGTGCTTTTCCAGCACCACAACGTTTGACTAGTAATCCTCAGAGCTATGTTCTGGGGACATAGAAACATCAAAACTAGTAGCAAACGCTCTGCCATTTAATATGGTCATGGCTGATCCTGTATCAAATCCTACCATGGCAGATAACAAAATTTGAATTCAATAAAAATCTGGTATTAAAAGGCTAACCTAATGGCAACCATTACAATGTTGTCGATTGTTGTAAGTATTCATCTGGTAACTAATCTTCTTTAGGAATATAAATTTACCAGTCTGACTCGATCTGGTTGATGTATGACTCCATACCCACAACAATGTTAACTGCCCTCTGAAATGGCTTAGTAAGCCACTCAGTTCAATGCCAATTAGAACTGGGAAATAAATGTTGGCTATGCAGTGACAGAGTCGAGAGTGTGGTGCTGGAAAAGCATAGCCTGTCAGGCAGCATCCGAGGAACAGGAGAATCGGCATTTTGGGCATAAGCCCTTTATCAGGATTTCTGATGATGGGCTTATGCCTAAAACATCAATTCTCTTGCTGCTCAGATGCTGACTGACAGGTTGTGCTTTTCGAGCACCCCACTCTTGACTCTGATCTCCAGCATCTGAAGTCCTCACTTTCACCGTGGGGTGACAGGCACATTCCAAAAATGAATTTCATAGAAAATCTCAGAACAGAGCAGTGTGAGACTCTTAGGAGTTGATGGTACTGGCATCCCTTCACTTCAGTTTGACATTGCATGGAGTTCAACTTCAAACTTGGTTGAAGGCTCAGGGTTCCTTTGACTGAAAAACACATTTAACCAACCTGCAAACTGAAAACAGAACACAGAATACTGAAAAAATCCAGCAGATCTGGAAGCATTTGTGAAGAGAGAAATTGAGTTAACATTTTAGATCCAAAATGATTCTTCTTCAGTTCTGACATAGGCATTGCCACCTGCATTGTAGAAACATTTTAAATTTAACTTAGGTGATGAGTAACATGCGTATGTGTAAGAATAAAAAAAAGCATCTGCAGAATGCAGAACTTGGCCTTTTACCAAAGTAAATGGAGCACCATACTGCCTACTTGAAAACCACAATCCTAGCTGCTATCTAAAACCTGTCTAAATACAGCCTCAAAGTTGTATGACCCAGCTTTGTACACTTGAAAACCAGTCACCTTAAGTCTTTCTTACAGAAGTTTCAATAACACTTTTCTTTCTGAATATAAAGATTGAGGGTAAATAGGCTGAAATGTTGAAGTGTTTTCTTCCACGATTACTTGTTCAATCCTAGTAATTGGTATAATTGGTTCCTTCTGGTGTTTATATTTTGTTTCTTGTAATATACAGAGCCTTGCAATAAAGACCAAAAAATATGTAAGAAAGGGAGGCTGATCACAGATGTACAAATTGTGCTCGCTTGAAACTGTTCTCTCAAAATTTGAATATCCTGAATTAGAACAGTGCTGATACATTGAACTGGCATTTAATGAAAAGGTCACAGGAGCACAGCAACAACTCGATTATTTAGCATCATTAACATGGAAAAATATCTCATGGTGACTTTCCATAGATGAAATCAGATAAAAATGGACAAAATATTAGGAGGGTCAAAATGCTTTGGTTGAGAAGGTATGTCAGAAGCAAAGTCCGAAAGGTGGAGATGGAGTTGAAGATGTGGAGATTCTTGGCAGTGTGTATTCTAAAGAATAAGCCTAGACAGCTCTAGACATGGCCACCAGTCATGTGGAAAGCAGAATAGAGGATCCATATGAAGTTAAAATTAGAAGTAGAGTTTGTTACAAGTTTACAACAGTCTGGCTTGAACTGTCTCTTCATTGAACAGTTGTAAGATCTCTGTGACCATGGTCACAGGACTATGGCAAGCCAATATTGCATATCTATCCAAGTGTTCTTTTTATGCAAGGAAAATCCTTTCATTTTCATTTATACTTGGGTTACCCAAGTTAGCTATGATGCACACACTATTCTTCTACATGAGCAGTTTGTTACTGTTGTCAGTCTCTGCACATGCATTGTGGACACAGTGTTAAAATCGTACTGGTCTCTTAAAGGTATCCATGCATGTTGTTGGTCATTCATCTAGATGAGGTTCCTTCTCTAGGGACTATGGTTCACATATCACTTGTCACAGTAACTTGTTCCATTTCCGTTGTTGAGATGCTGTCGACCTCTGGGACTGACGGTTAACCCGTGGTCTGTGCAGATGGTGAATTCGCATCTTCCTCACGTCTGTCTGCAGTCATAGAATCATAGAGATGTACAGCATGGAAACAGACCCTTCAGTCCAACTTGTCCATGCTGACCAGATATCTTAACCTAATCTAGTCCTATTTGCCAGCACTTGGCCCACATCCCTCTAAACCCTTCCTATTCATATACCCATCCAGAATCCTTTTAAATGCTGTAATTGTACCAGCCTCCACCATTTCCTCTGGCAGCTCATTCCATACACACACCACCCTCTGTGTGAAAAAGTTGCTCCTTAGGTCCCTTTTATACCTTTCCCCTCTCTAAACCTATGTCCTCTAGTTTTGGACTCCCCCACCCCATAGCAGGGAGACCAGAATCATATGCAATACTCCAGAAGTGGCCGAACCAGATGGCTCATAAATCCTGGGATGAATGAAGGAGTGAGGAGGTCTGTGCAAGTGCTGAAGTGACCACTGTTGAGTGACGCCATTCCTCCCCCCACCATCTCCGTCCCTCCCCCAGCCCCATACCCACCCCTCTCCAACCCCCCAACCCAGGTTTCAGCCTTTCCCTCAGTGGCTACCTGCTTGATTTTCCCTGTTCATATGGAAGACCTCAAAGGAATTTTGTTACTTGGCATCTCACCAGCCTCCCTGTTGAGATTGTCTAAGTTCATCACTGTTGACATCATGGACTCCACGGAAAACAAGTCGATGCTTCTGGGATTGTTTGGCAAAATCACTGCTGTCCCCTGGGCAGTGGTAGTGACGACCTCTGTAATAGCTTCTCTAATTGTGCATGCATGCCCCTGATTGTGATCTGGCTGTTTACTTCTCCAGTATACATACACTCTAGGCAGGTCCCAGGTTGCCACTTGGGCTAATTCTTGTTGAGAGTGTTAAAGACTCATACCCTGACTGGCTCTCCAGTGCTCAGTTCTTGCAATGGTTTGGTAGTTTTGTTGAAATGAAAAGAGGCTTTCTGTCATTTCACCTTGATTTTGTCACTCATGGTTGTGTTTCTTCAAAGAGTAGTTTGGATACAGTATGATATTAATCTTTGATCTGGACTCTTTTCCATGCCTCACATAGGTATGATACTTCACTTGAAAATTGCCTTGTGTGTGTGTACTATATGTATATATATATGTGTGTGTATGATGGTGTATTTGCTTGATTCCTGTATGATCCCTTTGGCTATTTTTACTGCTGCCTCAGCTTTTCCGCCTGAGCAGTGACAATGTGAAGATGATGATTGGTGTTGAATTTCCCAATCCTTGATGAAGAGGCTGAATTATTAAGTTGTGAATGGAGGGCTATTGTCACTCATCGCAATATCTGGAATGCTGGAACAACTGTAGCTCTCACACATTCCACAATTTCACTGGTAGTCATTGAAGCAAACAGGTTCACCTCTCAATAGTCAGAAAAGTAGTCTATGGTGACCAGATAATCACCTCCTGCAAAGACGATGCACTTTGGGATGTTATGTGTCATCAGCAACTCTCTAGCTTGTTCAGCTTGGTATTCATTGCGAGCACTGCACTGGTTGATGGTCCTTGATTACTGTACTTTGCTCATGTTTGACCAGATGACCACATCAAGCTGCTCCGGCAACTATCATCCTAGAACCAAGTCAGAAGTTACATGACACCAGGTTATAGTCCAACAGGTTTATTTGAAATCACAAGCTGTTGGAGCTGTTGGACTATAACCTGATATTGTGTGACTCCTGACTTTGTCCACCCCAGTCCAACATGGGCACCTCCACATCATGGCTACCATTGTAGAACCAGAGGACATAGTCTGAGAATTACAGCCAGACTGCTCATGAGAGATGTTAGGAAGCACTTCGACAATACAAAGGGTGGTAGATGCTTGGAACACTCTTCCACAAATGACAGTGAACACTAGGTCAGTTGACAATTTTATATCTGAGATAGATAAAGTTTTGATAAAGCAAAGGTATTAAGGGATAAGAGTCAAAGGCAGATATGTGGAGTGAGGCCACAGACCAGCCATGATCTCATTGACTAGTGAAACAGGCTTGTCCTGTTGCCAGGTTCCTGTCGCAATGCTGCTGCAAGGACAGTGTGAGCCTACCTGGAATCTCACAGCATCCCTGATTTGCCTTGCCTTGCTGGCTAGTGCAGTCACAAAGCCAGGAGGCTTGTTATGGTCGTTGGCAGTCCTCAAGGGGGATAGTCTGCATTCAGGGGGTCCCAGCACAGGGCAGCCTCTGATACCAGTCCAGTGGCTTGGACATGGTCAGTCAGCCACTCAGGATGATCAGAGTCAGGGTATTCATAGGGAGTAGCCCACCATCCATCTTTACTTTTCTGCCGTATTGTGTGGGCTGTTACACTCCTGGAATGAGAGAGGGGCAGGAATTAAGGAAGATGAAAATGGGTGGCATAGCTGTTACTTTTCCTGCAGGTGGAAATATGTTCCAAGTGAGTGAACAGATAACACTGACAGGCAGGGCTGCTGTCAGGGGTTTGCTGTGACAGTAACAGCAAGTGAGGCAGGATGTTGCAGGCAGTAGTGAGAGTAGTAGAGCATCAGCCTTGTTGGGAGGTGGGTGCAGGAGCCGAGATAGAGTGAGTATGAGGGATCAGAGAGAAGTGGTGGGACTTATTCTGGTGGAGTGGAGGAGTTCATTGATATTCTTTCCACTGTTGGTCATGTGTCTAAATGGCTGAGACATAACTGACCTGGGTGGCATGACCTGCTCTGCTGGTCCTGGAGGAAGAGCGCATCTTATCTCTGCACCACCCTGTCCATGAAGTGGGACACCCATTTCCCTCCAATTTCCATCATGCCAGGCAGCTCCAGACTAACAATGCCTGGGTGCGCTAAGGATTTTTAAAGATGATGTAGGTAAAAGGGATGCCAAGCAAGTTGTTCCGGGAATATCACGTAGTAATTGTAATGAAGTCAGCCAGGTGGACCTCGTAGAATATGAGTTCCCTGACTGGGGCTGTTAATCTGGTCCAATCAGGGAGTCTGGCTGATAGATATAAACAGGAGTGTCAGAGGTTCTGTTCACTCTGAGAGCTGGCTCTGAGGGAGCTATATCAGTGCCAAGGACTCTCCATGTGTAAATAAAGGGCCACTTGGTGATGGGATGCTGGCTTCTGTGGTGTTATTTCAAAGCTCATGGCAACATGGGGATCAAATCGGACATGAGGGATGATATGGGGTGGGGTAGATAGTTAGTGAGACACATTGGTACATATAGCGAGAAATCTCACTAGGCCTTATGACAAGAGTCCTTCAAAAACTTGGACACAATGGGCATTTAGCCAAAAAAAATGAGATTCAGCCCAATATGTCTGGTTTTCAGCTGCTTCATGCTTCTTTGTTCATTTTCTGCAGCTTCTGTAACTTCTAACAGCGTTCAGCAGCTCTCAACATTCCTGTGTTCCTCTTTAAGCAGCTGTGCTTCTAAATAGCTTTTCAACTTTCAATCTCAGCTCCACTCTGACTCTGTTATAAGCTCGTAGGACAGCATGCTAACTTATACCATCTCTTTATTGAATTGGTTGCAAAACAAATGTCGCAGTGTATTGCTCAGAACACATATGTCACATGACTACAGGAGCCATATTTGTATAGTGTTACATTTCTAACCCAAACAGAGTTCTTGGAGCTCTGGGAGTGAAGGAAGTTGCAGAGATAGTGACAGGCAAAGCCATTGAGGGAATTTAGTTTGAGACTTCGGGATAATTGGAGTCAGTGTAGGTTGACAAGCACTTAATGTAGAGTAGGGTACAGGCAATGTTTTGTCTTACGGGATACTTTGGCAATCTTGTGAAAGTAATATTAGAGATGAAGAAAGAACAATTCAAAAGAGGCTTAAAATCCACTGTGTAGATTTTTAAAACTGCAGAAACCAAAGGACTCAAATAGAAAAGAGCTAAGTCTATAATAATCAATGCTTTGTTCGAAGAATGTCAATGGTATGACACAGCTTCTGACTACTGTGTTCGGTTTTAATGACACACTATTGAATTGACAATAGCAGAAGTTTGTTTAATTTAGTGGAAACCTTTAACAGACAGTCATTCAATCAGATCTCCCCTGCAGCTAATTCCTTTCAGAGGTATAGAATTGAGGTTGCCTATAGCAACACAGTTGTCGCTGTGACGAGAGTTCCTGTTTGCAGCAAGGACACCAGTGCTTTTCTAATCACGGTGATTTAGCATTAGTTCAGCTCAAGTTAGACAAAATGGCTCAGGTAAGCATTACCAGACCCGCTTCACATTCAGGATTACCATCCATGTTTCCTGAAGTGCAGCACCCTTTGTCAAGGCTGGGCAATCCTGAAACTATTTCAGTTCAGGGAGAATCGAACCTGTCAAGTGGAGGACAAGGTAGTGAAAGATCTGCTTCTCAGGAATCTTCAAATAATGGGGGTCCATTGAAAACAAGTCCCAGAAGGCGTGGATACATCTCCACTTTGGAAAATGCACTTAAAGAGCACAGTAGGGGACAAATGGACAACTGGAGAAAGCTTGATCACTGGATAAATCTCAGTAAGTTCCACTATTAAATACATACTGATTAGTAACTTGGGAATAAGCGTGCACCAAGAATTACGTGTTCAGTGGTGTGAACATGCTCAGCTGAGTCTTGCAGCTGTGAACGATATAATGGTTTGAAGATGACGTGAGCTGGACTGGATAGTCACTCAGAAAATATGAGTCAGGAAAGCATTAAAATTCAACCTATATTGTCCAGTTTTCAAATGCTCCAGGGAAACACTGCTTATTGCACAGGCTGATTCACCATGAACCACCTCAAATAGCTGCTGGTGAAAAGAGGTCTTGGTTAGTTGCCTCTGCGCCCACAAATGATTGATTCATGGGAGAACCTTGAAAACCAGTAGAGACTTTTCAAATACTTGATGAAAACCAATTAAGGAAAAGGTTTGCATGAGCAAGTAGCCACAATAATTGAACTTTAAATAATTGTGTTTTACATTTTATAAGTAGGTTTGGGTATGGAATGAACTGCCAGAGGAAGTGGTGGAGGGTGGACAATTACAAAATTTAAAAGGCATCTGGATAGGTCTATGAATAGGAAGGGTTTGGAGAGATATGGGACAAATGCTGGCAAGTGAGACTAGATTTACTGAGGATATCTGGTTGGCATGGACAAGTTGGATCGAAGGATCTGTTTCCATGCTGTACATCTCTATGACTCTTTAAGGGGTGAATTAAATTCACAATTCTGTAACTTTTGGATTTTTTTTACAAGAATGATTTTTTACATTAGAAAAACGGTGGGCCAGTGACCCCAGACTGGTTGATCATGATGTTGAGACAATTATCACAAGACCTGGTACACAAATGAGACTGCAAATTGATGAGGTAAGAAATTTAGAGCTGTAGAGTTAAATATTATGCATATTTAGTGTGCAGCACTTGCATTCTCAATTTGGTGTATATATAAATTAGAGGCAATAACAAATAAAAAATTTGAAGCTAAGGCATAATCATTGCATGGTTTGAAGTTTGCTTAAAAATGAATGAGTGCACCAAGTTTAGAAAATTGTCTTGTGCCTATCACCTACCAAATACAGAAATAGGTGTTACAAAAGGGATATGTTTGGTCAGCATGGTATTGGTAGGTGGATCCAGCAAATGGAGCTGAGATTCATTTCATGGGATCCTCATGTACGTAACACAATTGATTCATAAAACGTAATTCAGTGAATCCATCAGTTAAATATCTGACTGAAAAATGTTCTTAAATTTGGGATCTCAGAAGCATAAATCCTTATTGTCCGCATTTCAGTTAAGGATCTCAGGCATATAAATGGCATCATTATACTCCTTTTTGCACATGAGCTGAAAACATGTTAATTATATGTTTCCTGCTGATTTTAATGATTCTCTGTGTTCAAATAGAATAAAAATAATTGTTTTACTAAGTTAAACTGATTACATATTCATAATAGATTAATCTTTAGAGCTTTTGATGCATTTTAGAATTTATGTAACAATGCAGGATGAAATGTGATGTAATAGGTTCTTTTAAAATATTCATTACACTCCTTGGCTTTTTTCTTAATCAGGACAAAGTGAGGACTGCAGATGCTGGAGATCAGAGTCACAAGTGTGGTGCTGGAAAAGCACAGCAGGTCAGACAGCTTCCAAGGAGCAGGAAAAGCGATGTTTCGGACATATTCTTGAAGAAGGGCTTATGCCCGAAACATCGATTCTCCTGCTCCTTGGATGCTGCCTGACCTGCTGTGCTTTTCTAGCACCACAACTCTCGAATTTTTTTCTTAATCAGAATCCTAGGACAGATTTTCTGTTCAATAATGTACTTACTTTATTGTGCCATTACTCCTACTCCACTTAATCACCTTTCTTTCCACAAAATCTGGATCAGCCCTACAGTTGGTCGATCTAATCCCAGCTATTGAAAGAAAAGAGATCGATGGCTCAGGCAATGACAGGCCAGCACTTTCTTTTTTTAATTTTAGATTTTGAGCTTTTCACATTCACTTCTATGAGGACTCATTGAAAATCAATCAAGAGCAGGGACTCTGACTAATTTCCTTCTCCTTGGCAGCTTAATATCACTAGAGCTAAAAGCAGCATTTGTACAGCTGCCTCAACAGAGATCGGGAAAAATCGAGAATTGAACCCATGTTGTACCTTTATACTTCAGTACCATGTCATACTGTGCGTTAAATACATAGGTCGGCAGGGCAGCAGATGCCTCTTCTGTGAATAGTGGAGTTTGGATCTTTTCATTTTAGTGCTAGCAATAAGAGGCTGTGTGGAACACAGACCTCTGCTGTTCTTACCTAACAATGCAATGGTCTAGCTATCTTAGGGCACTCCAACAGGTTGTAAAATATTAAAGATATTTTGACAGCAGGTGGGTTTAACTGACGGGCATCTTTACTGTTAAAAACCACACTGACATTCTGGAAATAGCATAAGTTTTCAGATTCCACCTTTGTAGATTAATTAATAGTTAGACTGATTCAACCCAGATCAAGTAGTGGTGTATCATTGAGGTCAGAGGACCAACTATATTATCTGTAATAAGAATAGACTTGTTAATTATTCTTGATTGTGTAAGCAAAAATCAATTATATAAACCCAGTCACAGTGAGACAATTTGTTGCATCTTGTTTTCAATGTATTTGATAGCTGGAATAAATGTTCAATTTTTCAGGCCTCAGTTATAGCTCAGAAAATGTAAACAACATTTTGAAGATTACTGACAAATCAATAAAATATAAAAACCATAAACTGCATGACTTCACACAAGGGATGTGTATTGAATGGATTACAAGAACGCAAATTAAGAACACAGGTTCTGGACTCTATTGTTTCATTTTGGAGCAGCTTGTGTGATTAAAATAGTATAATTGCTGATTGCTTGTACTTCTTTGAATCTGTGAAATTACATTCTTTTAATTAGCTTTTTGCTATAGACCAAATGCTGTATTCTGATAATGCAGTGTTTTCTGATCTCCAGACTTGACAGTATGCAAAGTGAATTTCAGTGCTTAACACTGCTTAGTTTTGCATCACACTATTTCATGAATGTGGAAATATCAGATCATATTTATTGTGATCTTACAGAGTTGCCTTTCTCTGAAAACACAAGTGAAGAATGCTTGAAGAAAGCATGAATTGTAATTATATGTTGACATGGGGCATTTTGTGGATCTAATGTTTTCTCCTAATTGGTTTTCCAGCTTCAATATCTTCTACATGAAAAGCTGAGATCTGGTGGATTCTACATTCTAAAACAGCTTTTCCAGGCACATGACCCTACTGGTAGAGGTCATGTGACAAGGTGAAGCACAAGTCTTTTTCTTTACTGAAGCACTTTAAATTTAGGCAAGCATTAATGTGGGTTACTTTTAACAGTTTAAATCAGATTGTGTTTCATATAACTGAAGGTGCATTTTGTGTTACTTCATTGTTAGTGTGGAGCTCATTGGCTGAGAACTTGTGTAATAAAATCAGATGTTGAGATCAGCTTGCCTAATATATCTACTGCTTTTCAGAGGAAAGAAATTTGCCAGATTTCTGGTAATAACCAGCATGAACTTCAACCCAACTTTCAGTTTTGAAATGGACGTGGCCAATTTATTGAAAATAATAAAGTATTCATCGAGTTAACACAAATTAATATAAATAAAATATACTATATACAGTGTTTGAATAAGTGCAAGTATTACACCTCATTGGGTATATCAAGCCCTGCTTTTTTTGGAACCATCACAAATGCTAAAGATTTTATAAAAGTATATGCAATTCCCCGAGTTCCTGGCTTTTAGATCCAGATTGACAAAAAGCATGGACTAGGTCTCTTCAATTAACAAGAATTACTAATTATTGAAAATAAATGGATTCTGGCTAAAGAGAAACAATTGACATATACCTTTGCCAGTTAAAATTTGACTCCCCTTATAAAGCTACCCCCTACACATACAGACAGACACAATAGAAAATGGGAAAATGAGATTCCCGATGAAGGGTTTATGCCTGAAATGTCGAATCTCCTGCTCCTCAAATGCTGCTGAAACTGCTGTGCTTTTCCAGCACCACACTCTCGACAACAGAAAATGGGGTATGGTGGAGGGAAAGACTGGGAGACAGGTTATGACCTCTATCCACTGGGTTCACTGAGATGATCCTCTTAACTTGTAAGGACCTGCCACTCCCCAATCTTCCTTCTTCACGTGCTTTCATTTGCTTGCAGGAGGCACAGGATGACTGGCTCACTTTTATCAACTCTCTAACTTATTGGTTAAAAAGCTAAGCTTGCAGCTACCATTAGGGTGGAATATACAGGCTTTCCTCAGATTTGTGGGTTCTTTTCACTCCAGAGAGAGAGACAGAGAGAGAGAGAGAGAGATCCTCCCTTTTTGGAAGCCTGATGGTCTCGGCACAAACATTTATGCCCATAAGCTTCTCAGCTACCTGGGAACCAAATCATACAGTCGTTGACAGGGGGATGGCCTTTGTCATCGACAGAGGTCACTATTCCACAGACCTCTCAGTTACTTGCTGCTGGCCTCTTTTCAACCAACCTCAACCCCCATATCTGATCCAGTTTGTCTATAGTAACTCCACTGCTTGAACAAATAGTTGTGTAAACAGTACCTGCAAAGAGTGCCAAGTTACCTACTTTTTAAAAAAATATAGTAATCCATTCTGTTATCCTTGGTTTTGAAACAGACCTTTCGCATTTCTGTCCACAATCAAAAATACAGAAGAATTAAAATAAAGATATGGTCTGTGCACAATGATCTAGCCAGCAAACATTGCAGGCATGCATGGGACTGTTAGGAACCCTGGAGTCTTGCAGCTGGAGGGTAACTAAACACAAGCAAGATAAATGAACAGTGAAGCATAAGAATTCATAAAAGAGACAATATAAGCAAATTGATGAGATTTGTTATTGTGCACGCAAAATGGACAATGAAAGCCTGTTTACCAGAGACAGGCTCTAATTCTTAAAGACAGCACACATACTTACAAACATAGAGACAGGCAGCTATCTTAATGAAACAAAAGGGTTGAATTTACTACTGGCTACCCTTTGAACAGTTTGGACAAAGACTTTTTAAAGAAGTTACACAGGATTGTGTGTACAGTTTTCTTTATATCTTAAATGATAATACCCAAAGTTTTTTTCAGGTGGATTTAAGCGTATGTATCAATTTAAAGTTGACTAATCATGTTATAACCATCTTTGATTGACTATATAGCTACCACTCAATAGTAGGGAAATACAGTATTGAATATTTTTGTTTAGATCAATCATTGTCAGTATAAGTGGTTTTTGTTGACCAAGTATTATTGGCTGTACAATACAGCAATCTTTATTTTAGTATAGTATAGAAGTAACTTGTACTGTAATCATCCATAATCAAGTTTGACTGGGTAAATTTACCTTGGACTTTATGCTTGCCCATGCCAATACTCATTCACAGCCACAAATAGAGTTCAGCTCCGCGGTGAAACTTGTTTACAGGTCAGTTGTCAATGAAATGGCTTCATTCAGTGACAGCCTCCCCTGTGAAGAAGATGCAGGCATCTTTTGCATTCCCTTGGTAGGATTGTCAGGATTTAAAAAGCATAGGTTCTCTTTTTGTCCTTGATTTATTAACAGATGTGAGTCATGTGAACCCGATCAGTTAGTCAAGGAGTTTGCTCATGTTAGGCATTAAATTCTTTTATGAGGTCAAGTAAACAGAAGCAAGGAAGTTTCATAAGGAAACTTCATTATAATGATGAATTGGGGAGAGTTTGAGATTGATGGAGCCAGTTATCTAGCATGAAATTTCCAATAATTCATGCATGCAATATGCAAAGTGTACAGTAAGAAAACAATTTAGTTTTGAGGTTATTTCTGGACAATTTTATTTCTTTTTTCTCCACAATCTTTAGGACCTTTTGAGCTATTGCTTTGCTGTTTATATTTTCTTAGCATACTATTAATGGCAGTAATGGGTTTCCCATTGGAATTCTCTTATATCTTAACTTTATGCAGACAAGAAGTGAGACAAAATCAATTTTCCTTTTTGTCCATTTTGCTATAATTGGCTGCATTCTCTTAAATTTCACCTCTTCTCAAACTTTATGGTCCCATCATTAGATCATCTCCTTTCACACGTCCAAATCTGTATCTGGAGCTATGAATGATTATGATTAGGAGCTAACCCCAATAAATTGCACACAATCAACACATCACATCTTGGCTGAATTTTGCACCAATTTGCAAACTTGCCTTCTCCTTCTCATAGGCAATTGGAAACAAATGCAGGCATTACTAGCAAATTTCAATAAATAATAAAAAAAAGTGTTTTATTGGAAGGTTTACATTTGCATGTCAGCAGCTAAATGTATATGGAGAAAATCAAAGCTGAGCTCGCTTACTTTCTTAACCTGTGACCATAATCTTGCATATTCTAACACAGACAAGTAAACAACAATCAGGAGTGGTTTCTCTTTCTGAGCCCAGAACACTGAGTCCATTTATCCATCAAATTAATTTACTAAGATCAATTAATTCAATATAAAGCAACAAATGACGAGGGTTTGCAAATACTAAGCAGATTATCAGAAGTTAACAGTTTTAGTTTATTAACTGCTTGCATTGACAAAAGTTGAATTTTAGACATGTTAAATAGAGGTCTTTTGTTAATCATATGTGCAAAGATGTGGAAATGCACTTCCCTTCAAAGTTTTTGGCATCGCATTTATTCCTTACTCTACCTTATTATTAAGTCCATGAATTTCCCCAAATATCCCTGGTCAGTCTACATGCACATCTATACTTCTGATTAGAATAGTGCATCACGCCAATGCACGTATCCACATTTAAATTATTTCTAAATGATTAGAGTAGGAAAGGTTCATTTACATTTATTGAATTTTAGTCACTCAGAGAATTCTTGCTTTTTCCTCAGCTTTCAATTATTAGAAGCCTTGCATTGGGACAGAATTAGAATGGCACATTAACAACACTTGGCATTATTAACCTGTGAAAGATCCTACATTTCAGTGTGAAAGAGATATGCGATGAGTTCTGATCCTTTGCAAATTACTAGAATGTTTGCTGCTAACTTCACCAAAACCAAATTGCAGTCCTACCTTGTTAGGCTCCCCACTGAACCTAATGAATTGAAATACTTTTTAAAAATTTAACTTTTTTATGATCAGCCTATTCAGAGATGTTATTACACACCTCTGGAGCAGGTAGGACTTGAACCCAGACATCCCAATCCAGGTGTTGGGACACTACCGCTGCACCAGAAAAATCCTTCTTAATGGATTTATGATACGATTACAAATAATTCCTGTTGCATCCATTTAAAGCTGGCAACTAATGTAATTCATATTCCTGACATTTTAATGGACCTTCCTGGCCCATGAAAGGATCAGTGAGGTTGTGAAATCATTCTGAGTTGTTCCTGGAGTTTTTTTAAGATGAATTTTATCTGTCTTACCAGTATTTTAATACAAGCTTTAGCATCTGCACTTTGTAAGTATTGGAAATTGATAATTTTAAGGACCAAAACACTTTAGTATTCAGAGAAAGATTATTTGTTCAAATGATAATAAAATTGATTTCTTTCAGAAATGATGTACAAGTAACTTGGGGCATGTAGTTAGTGCTGTATGCGTGACAGGAACAACATGACTTAGGACTTAGTGTTTCCACCGTGTAACTTCTGGTTGTAAACACATTGATAGAGGTATTACAAGGCCATCTATATGAATCTTCACCTTTGATTGTCTTTCAGTTCCTTCATTCCTTTGAGAATAATATCTACTGTGTATTTCACTTGATCATATTAGTTCTATCCTTCAGTGTTGTTACATTTCAAACACCTTCACTGGCTTTGGCTTTTTACTTGTCAAGGTTGATATAACAATTTTCAAATACTGGATTAGTGGTGCTGGAAGAGCACAGCAGTTCAGGCAGCATCCAACGAGCAGCGAAATCGACGTTTCAGGCAAAAGCCCTTCATCAGGAATAAAGGCAGTGAGCCTGAAGCGTGGAGAGAGATAAGCTAGAGGAGGGTGGGGGTGGGGAGAGAGTAGCATAGAGTACAATGGGTGAGTGGGGGAGGAGATGAAGGTGATAGGTCAAGGAGGAGAGGGTGGAGTGGATAGGTGGAAAAGAAGATAGGCAGGTCGGACAAGTCCGGACAAGTCAAGGAGACAGTGCTGAGCTGGAAGTTTGAAACTAGGATGAGGTGGGGGAAGGGGAAATGAGGAAGCTGTTGAAGTCCACATTGATGCCCTGGGGTTGAAGTGTTCCAAGGCGGAAGATGAGATGTTCTTCCTCCAGGCGTCTGGTGGTGAGGGAGCGGCGGTGAAGGAGGCCCAGGACCTCCATGTCCTCGGCAGAGTGGGAGGGGGAGTTGAAATGTTGGGCCACGGGGCGGTTTGGTTGATTGGTGCGGGTATCTCGGAGATGTTCCCTAAAGCGCTCTGCTAGGAGGTGCCCACTCTCCCCAATGTAGAGGAGACCACATCGGGAGCAACGGATACAATAAATGATATTAGTGGATGTGCAGGTAAAACTTTGATGGATGTGGAAGGCTCCTTTAGGGCCTTGGATAGAGGTGAGGGAGGAGGTGTGGGCACAGGTTTTACAGTTCCTGCGGTGGCAGGGGAAAGTGCCAGAATGGGAGGGTGGGTCGTAGGGGGGTGTGGACTTGACCAGGTAGTCACGGAGGGAACGGTCTTTGCGGAAGGCGGAAAGGGGTGGGGAGGGAAATATATCCCTGGTGGTGGGGTCTTTTTGGAGGTGGCGGAAATGTCGGCGGATGATTTGGTTGATGCGAAGGTTTGTAGGGTGGAAGGTGAGCACCAGGGGCGTTCTGTCCTTGTTATGGTTGGAGGGGTGGGGTCTGAGGGCGGAGGTGCTGGATGTGGACGAGATGCGTTGGAGGGCATCTTTAACCACGTGGGAAGGGAAATTGCAGTCTCTAAAGAAGGAGGCCATCTGGTGTGTTCTATGGTGGAACTGGTCCTCCTGGGAGCAGATACGGCAGAAGCGGAGAAATTGGGAATACGGGATGGCATTTTTGCAAGAGATAGGGTGGGAAGAGGTGTAATCCAGGTAGCTATGGGAGACGGTGGGTTTGTAAAAAATGTCAATGTCAAGTCGGTCGTCACTAATGGAGATGGAGAGGTCCAGGAAGGGGAGCGAGGTGTCAGAGATGGTCCAGGTAAATTTAAGGTCCGGGTGGAATGTGTTGGTGAAGTTGACGAATTGCTCAACCTCCTCGCGGGAGCACGAGGTGGTGCCAATGCAGTCATCAATATAGCGGAGGAAGAGGTGGGGAGTGGTGCCGGTGTAATTACGGAAGATCAACTGCTCTACGTAGCCAACAATGAGGCAGGCACAGCTGTGGCCCATACGTGTGCCCATGGCTATGCCTTTGGTGTGGAGGAAGTGGGAGGATGCAAAGGAGAAATTGTTAAGGGTGAGGACGAGTTCGGCCAAACGAATGAGAGTGTCAGTGGAAGGGTACTGTTGGGGACGTCTGGAGAGGAAAAAACGGAGGGCTTGGAGGCCCTGGTCATGGTGAATGGAGGTGTAGAGGGATTGGATATCCATGGTGAAGATAAGGCTTTGGGGGCTGGGGAAACTGAAGTCTTGGAGGAGGTGGAGGGCGTGGGTGGTGTCTCGAACGTATGTGGGGAGTTCCTGGACTAGGGGGGATAGGACAGTGTCAAGGTAGGTAGAGATGAGTTCAGTGGGGCAGGAGCATGCTGAGACAATGGGTCAGCCAGGGTGGTCAGGCTTGTGGATCTTGGGAAGGAGGTAGAACCGGGCAGTGCGGGGTTCCCGGACTATGAGGTTGGAAGCTGTGGGTGGGAGATCTCCTGAGGTGATGAGGTTCTGTATGGTCTGGGAGATGATGGTTTGGTGATGGGGGGTGGGGTCAGGTCGAGGGAGCAGTAGGAAGAGGTGTCCTTGAGTTGGCGTTTGGCTTCAGCAGTGTAGAGGTCAGTGCGCCAGACTACCACTGCGCCCCCTTTATCCACTGGCTTAATGGTGAGGTTGGGATTGGAGCAGAGGGATTGGAGGGCTGCGTGTTGTGAGGGTGAGAGGTTGGAGTGGGGGAGGGGGGACGACAGGTTGAGGCGGTTAATGTCCCGGCGGCAGTTTGAAATGAAGAGGTTGAGGGCAGGTAATAGGCCAGCGTGGGGTGTCCAGGTGGATGCAGTGTGTTGGAGGTGGGCGAAGGGGTCCTCGGAAGGTGGGCAGGAGTGCTGATTGTGAAAGTAAGCTCGGAGGAGGAGGCGACGGAAGAATTGTTCAATGTCACGTCGTGTATTAAATTCATTGATGCGTGGATGGAGGGGGATGAAGGTGAGTCCTTTGCTGAGGACTGATCATTCGTCCTCAGTGAGTGGGAGATCTGGAGGGATGGTGAAAACTCGGTAGGGCCAGGAACTGGGATCTGGTGTGGGTGTGGAGCTGGGAGTGGGGTCGGAGCCAGTACCTGGAGTGGGTGTGACGGTGGGGGGAATGGGTGTGGAGGCATGAGCTGGGGTAATGTTGCCCTCGGGGTTCTGGGGTGTGGGGATAGTGACAGTGGGGTCTGTGGGGGGCGTGTCAGCAGAATGCAGGTGAGCGGCGCTGGTGGGGGCGTAAGTGGTGGTGATCATGGCAGTAGGGGTGGTGGAAGTCACTGAGCATGTGGCATCAGCGATGATGTGAGGGCCGGAAGTGGCTGTGGGAGTGGCCATGATGGGGGCGGAAGCGCTCCTCAAACATTCCAGAAGATTCCCCTGGCCTCGGAAACGCCATTAGCCATGCGGCTGACGCAGCTACCACCCCCACGCTGAGTGATGATGTCACTTCCGCCCCCATCATGGCCACTCCCACAGCCACTTCCGGCCCTCACATCATCGCTGATGCCACACGCTCAGTGACTTCTGCCACCCCTACTGCCATGATCACCACCACTTCCGCCTCCACCAACGCCACTCACCTGCATTCTGCTGACACGCCCCCCACAGACCCCACTGTCACTATTCCCACACTCCAGAACCCCGAGGGCAACATTACCCCAGCTCATGCCTCTACACCCATTCCCCCCATCATCACACCCACTCTAGGTACTGGCTCCGACCCCACTCCCAGCTCCACACCAAAACCAGATCCCAGCTCCCAGCCCTGCCGAGTTTTCACCATCCCTCCTGACCTCCCACTCACTGAGGACGAACGATCAGTCCTCAGCAAAGGACTCACCTTCATCCCCCTCCGTCCACGCATCAATGAATTTAATACACGACGTGACATCGAACAATTCTTCTGTCGCCTCCGCCTCCGAGCTTACTTTCACAATCAGGACTCCCGCCCACCTTCCGAGGACCCCTTCGCCTACCTCCATCACACTGCATCCACCTGGACACCCCACGCTGGCCTATTACCTGCCCTCAACCTCTTCATTTCAAACTACCGCCGGGACATTAACCGCCTCAACCTGTCGTCCCCCCTCCCCCACTCCAACTTCTCACCCTCACAACACGCAGCCCTCCAATCCCTCTGCTCCAATCCCAACCTAACCATTAAGCCAGCGGATAAAGGGGGCGCAGTGGTAGTCTGGCGCACTGACCTCTACACCGCTGAAGCCAAATGCTAACTCGAAGACACCACTTCCTACCGCCCCCTCGACCATGACCCTACCCACCATCACCAAACCATCATCTCCCAGACCATACAGAACCTCATCACCTCAAGAGATCTCCCACCCACAGCTTCCAACCTCATAGTCCGGGAACCCCGCACTGTCCGGTTCTACCTCCTTCCCAAATCCACAAGCCTGACCACCCTGGCCGACCCATTGTCTCAGCATGCTCCTGCCCCACTGAACTCATCTCTATCTACCTTGACACTGTCCTATCCCCCCTAGTCCAGGAACTCCCCACATACGTTCGAGACACCACCCACGCCCTCCACCTCCTCCAAGACTTCAGTTTCCCCGGCCCCCAACGCCTTATCTTCACCATGGATATCCAATCCCTCTACACCTCCATTCGCCATGACCAGGGCCTCCAAGCCCTCCGTTTTTTCCTCTCCAGACGTCCCCAACAGTACCCTTCCACTGACACTCTCATTCATTTGGCCGAACTCGTCCTCACCCTTAACAATTTCTCCTTTGAATCCTCCCACTTCCTCCACACCAAAGGCGTAGCCATGGGCACACGTATGGGCCCCAGCTATGCCTGTCTCTTTGTTGGCTACGTAGAGCAGTTGATCTTCCGTAATTACACCGGCACCACTCCCCACCTCTTCCTCCGCTACATTAATGACTGCATTGGCACCACCTCGTGCTCCCGCGAGGAGGTTGAGCAATTCGTCAACTTCACCAACACATTCCACCCGGACCTTAAATTTACCTGGACCATCTCTGACACCTCGCTCCCCTTCCTGGACCTCTCCATCTCCATTAGTGATGACCGACTTGACACTGACATTTTTTACAAACCCACCGACTCCCATAGCTACCTGGATTACACCTCTTCCCACCCTATCTCTTGCAAAAATGCCATCCCGTATTCCCAATTTCTCCGCCTTCGCTGTATCTGCTCCCAGGAGGACCAGTTCCACCATAGAACACACCAGATGGCCTCCTTCTTTAGAGACTGCAATTTCCCTTCCCACGTGGTTAAAGATGCCCTCCAACGCATCTCGTCCACATCCCGCACCTCCGCCCTCAGACCCCACCCCTCCAACCATAACAAGGACAGAACGCCCCTGGTGCTCACCTTCCACCCTACAAACCTTCGCATCAACCAAATCATCCGCCGACATTTCCGCCACCTCCAAAAAGACCCCACCACCAGGGATATATTTCCCTCCCCACCCCTTTCCGCCTTCCGCAAAGACCGTTCCCTCCGTGACTACCTGGTCAGGTCCACACCCCCCTACGACCCACCCTCCCATTCTGGCACTTTCCCCTGCCACCGCAGGAACTGTAAAACCTGTGCCCACACCTCCTCCCTCACCTCTATCCAAGGCCCTAAAGGAGCCTTCCACATCCATCAAAGTTTTACCTGCACATCCACTAATATCATTTATTGTATCCGTTACTCCCGATGTGGTCTCCTCTACATTGGGGAGAGTGGGCACCTCCTAGCAGAGCGCTTTAGGGAACATCTCCGAGACACCCGCACCAATCAACCAAACCGCCCCGTGGCCCAACATTTCAACTCCCCCTCCCACTCTGCCGAGGACATGGAGGTCCTGGGCCTCCTTCACCGCTGCTCCCTCACCACCAGACGCCTGGAGGAAGAACATCTCATCTTCCGCCTTGGAACACTTCAACCCCAGGGCATCAATGTGGACTTCAACAGTTTCCTCATTTCCCCTTCCCCCACCTCATCCTAGTTTCAAACTTCCAGCTCAGCACTGTCTCCTTGACTTGTCCGGACTTGTCCGACCTGCCTATCTTCTTTTCCACCTATCCACTCCACCCTCTCCTCCTTGACCTATCACCTTCATCTCCTCCCCCACTCACCCATTGTAGTCTATGCTACTCTCTCCCCACCCCCACCCTCCTCTAGCTTATCTCTCCACGTTTCAGGCTCACTGCCTTTTTTCCTGATGAAGGACTTTTGCCCGAAACGTCGATTTCGCTGCTCGTTGGATGCTGCCTGAACTGCTGTGCTCTTCCAGCACCACTAATCCAGTATTTGGTTTTCAGCATCTGCAGTAATTGTTTTTACCTTAACAATTTTCAAACACAACTGAGTTACATTGTTCTCACCTTCTGCTTGTTTTTAAATGTCTTTTTTACGTTTCCTTCCTGACTCTTTATTCCATTTAGAGTCATAAAGTCATAGACATATGCTGCACAGAATCAGACCCTTTGGTCCAACCTGTCCATGCCGACCAGATATCCCAATCTAATCTAGTCCCAACCCAATCTAGTCCCACCTGCCAGCACCTGGACCATATCCCTCCAAAGTCTTCCTATTCATATAACCAAATATCTTTTAAGTGTTGCAATTGTACTCGCCTCCACCACTTCCTCTGGCAGCTCATTGCATAATCGTACCACCCTCTGTGTAAAAATGTTGCCCCTTAGATCTCTTTTATATCTTTCCCCTCTCACCCTAAACCTATGCCCTCTAGTTTTGGACTCCCCCACCCCAGGGAAAATAAATTGTGTATTTATCCTATCCATGCACCTCATAATTTTGTAAACGTCTACAAGGTCACCCCTCAGCTTTTGACACTTCAGGGAAAACAGCCCCAGCCTGTTCACGCACTCCCTATAACTCAAATTCTCCAACCCTGGCAACATCCGTGTAAATCTTTTCTGAACCCTTTCAAGTTTCACAACATCTTTCCGATAGGAAAAAAACCAGAATTGCACGCAATATTCCAACAGTGGCCTAACCAATGTCCTATACAGCCGCAACATGACTTCCCAAGTCCCGTTCTCAATAATCTGATCAGTAAAGGAAAGCATACCAAACGCCTTCTTCACTATCCTATCTACCTATGACTCCACTTTCAAGGAGCTATGAACCTGCACTCCAAGGTCTCTTTGTTCAGCAACACTCCCTCGGACCTTCTCTTAATCTCCTTTTTTCTCGACTGCTCCATAATCCCTCAAGTGTCCCCATACTTTATCCTATAGTTTCCTCCATCTAGCATAATTTTTCTTTCCCTTATATTTTAGTTTATTGGACATGAAAATAAATTCTCAGAAGCAACTTTCATGAGGTCCCCACTATGACATTGGCATTGCTGTGCCATTATTGATTCAAAATCCCAATTACTTATACCACATAGAGTGTGATGTGAGTGGTGAGCTTTGAAGCTCACCTGACCAGCTATTGCAACAGTTTTTGGCCTGTTTACATTTATTTGCATGTGATAAGTGTAAGAAATCAGTAATGGTTAGCTTATCTCAGAGAAGAGTGATCTAATACAATTCAGCAGTATAACTGAGAGTGACAACTAATGAATAAAGTTATATGCAATGTATGATGGAACAATTTTTTTTTCACTTTTCCATACTTCAGGGAAGTACTACTGACAATTCTTACTCGATTTTTGAGAAGATACATTGCTGCAAGGCAGTTCTATCATCTTTTACTGAGGTATGTTATAATGTGTGTTTTGAATGACAAAGTAGGACTCAAGGACATTTTATTCCACATCAGAAGCTCAGTGTTGACTGATATATGCAAGCTTTATTTTATTTTACTTTTATTTTGATTTCATTTTTTTTCTTTGTCTGTCTGGGTAATTATAGTTTCTATTAAGGCTAATAACATATTTAGTAGTTTATGCTGATGCAATGTTTCAGATGCCACTAGGAAATGATCTTTTAGGGTAGGCATTCAGTCTGTGGGTGAAGGTCTCATTCAGATGCTACAGTCACAATTAAAACTGATCCTCATGTTCCACTTGTAGGTCAAGTGACCACAACCTCCCTGACTGATCCTTAAGCAGTTAAGTTTTGTCCACATTCTGTGGAAGATTAACACCTCGAAACTTTGGTCAAGTAGCAGGTTTACAGTCACCCAAGAGATGTATGATTAAGAAATGGCATTATTGTTAGTTTGTCAGGCGCAGTGTGTGTTCCTGTAGGGGCTACAGGATTTCAGATGACTGAGTGGGTCTTCTTTGAGGTTCTATGTCAGTGGAGGTGCTTTATTATCTGTCAGTCAGTGATGTTGTAGAAGGAGAATAAGTTTTGCCCTACATTATTAATGATGCAAAAGGGTTACTCAGATAAATCCTATCTTCTCTTCCTATTTATCAGTTTTGTTTTTATATCATGTTTTATAAAATCATTATACCATAACAGTTTTTTGTAGCTTATTAAACTTCATTTTAACTTAATCTGCTGGATATATGAAAGATAACCCAGTTGCCATCTTAAAATTTCTGTTCGTAAAATTCAACTTAGAAAGCATGGACTTCAAGCATAGATATTTCCGTAATTTTCCAAGGAGCTAATTTGAATTTCTCTTAGACATTGAGATTGCCATCATAACAAATGTCAATAAAGCATCTTGAAACAGTAGTACATATTATTCTGAGGATTGTGGATCAAAGTGGGTTCCCAGATAAATTGTGTCTCTTCTTTTGTTTTTGCCCCAACTCCAGTTCACAAAATTCCTGATTAATTTGCACTGCCAACATTTTTTAAATGATTTTGAGATGCCAATTTTGAACTAAGGTGTACAAAGTTAAAAATCACACGATACCAGGTTATAGTCCAACAGGTTTACTTGGAAGTACGAGCTTTTGGAGTGCTGCTCCTTCATCACGTGGTTGTGAGGAGCAGCACTTTGAAAGCTAGTGCTTCCAAATAAACCTGTTGGACTATAACCTGGTAATGTGTGATTTTTAACATTTTTTTATTGTTTGTAAGTTATTCTGTTTTATTTGGGTGACCAAGATAAGAAAGAGTCTTAGACAGAAATTAAATAGCACTATTCACGTTGACTAAATAATACACTAAAGTAATATTCAATATTTTTTCTGACCAGTATTGTTCAATATTTGTCTAATTACAGACTTAAGCTTAATGCAAAGTCCATCATTACATTTGAAAACTTTTATTCACACTTCAAAGAACAAGAACCAAAGGGGTATCCAGCTTGGATGGATCCTGTAAAAAGGCCCCAGGAAAACAAAAGAATGAGTGCAACACAAGTTCATATACAATTGAAAGCAATGGTTCGGGAAAGGTAATATCAATGTTTTTATAAAAATGAGAAGAAACAGTTTTTTTATTGTTTGCTTTAAACTTGAAAAGTATCTTTCTCTCTGTTTCCTTAAATGATAAAAAGTTATGCCTCACTAATGATAAGCTCTACTTGTGGTGTTCTCAGCTTTTAATAGACAGTGGGATATTTATTTGGTGTGTGTTACTGACACCTATTTTCAATAGGTTCTCTCATAGAAATATTGACACAAAATGATGAAATGACACAGCACAATGTTGTAGGGTACTGGACTCAGGGTATGTGAAATCCTTAGGAGCTTAACACTGGTATTTGTCGATTTACATTTTCTCATACGTGAATGTTTTATGCCTATACCTTTTGTATTCTTTAATTTGTTCATGGATTGTGCTAGCATGGTTGGTCATTGTTCCCATCCCTAACTGTTCTTGAAAAGCTGGTGGTGAGCAGCCTTATGGGATTGTTTTAATATATCTGGTGTATGTACACCTACCATGCTGTTGCTAACCACATTCAGGATTTAGACCCAGTGGGAGTGAGGGTGTTGGTGATATAGTTTCAAGTCAAAATACTGTGGTATGGAAGGAAACTTGAAAGTGGTGGCATTTTCTTGCGCCTATTGCTCTTGTTCTTCTAGATGGTCAAAATTGTTTGTTTGGAAAGAACTTTCAAAGAAGCCTTGGCACCCAATGCTGCCAGTGTACAGCAACATGAATGTTGAAGGTGGATGGGTACCGATCAGTGAGATGCATTGTTAAACATGGTGTTGAGCTTCTTGAGTGTTGCTTAAGCTACACTCATCCGAACTAGTGAAGAACATTCCACCATGTTCCTGATTTATACCTTGTAAATAGTGGACAGGCTTGGGTTGTCAGGAAATCAGTTACTTGCTGCAAAATGTGAAGTCTCTGACCTGTTCTTATAGCCACAGTATGCCTATGATTGATCCAGTCACGTTTCTGATAAATGGCAATTTCTAGGATGTTGACTATGGGGATTCAACAGTGTTAATGCCTTTGAAAATCAACCAGAAATGGTTAGATTTTCTCTTGTTGGAAATGGTCATTTCTGACACTAATGTAGCACAAATGTTACTTGTCACTTAGCCCAAGTCTGATTGTTATTGAGGTCTTGCTGCAGACTGGCACAAACTCTTTCAGCGTCAGTAGAGTTGTGAATGCTACAGAACATCCCCATTTGTGACTAGCTGGTGGTGGGAAGTCATTGATGAAGCAGCTGAAAGTGGTTAGGCTTTAGACACTACCCTGAGGGACTCCTGAAACATTACCCTGGTGCTGAAATAGTTGGCCCTCCAACAACCACAGCTCTCTTCTTTTATTCTAAGTATGACTCTAGCCCATGGAGAGTTTTGCCCTTGATAGACCTTCTGGTAAATTTTTCTAGATCGCTTTGATATACTTGGCCATGTGTTGCCTTGTTGTGAAGGACCATCACTCTCAACACATTAGCATTTCTGCAAAAGCTGCTGGATGTAAAGAATCACTTAAGTTCTGTGTTTGAAGGTTATTAGATTTTATTTGATTGAAATAACACAGGAGTATTTTGAGATCAACAAAAATAAAACAACACAAGTCCAGAGCATGTGGTGATATTCTCGTCTGAGGCTTGGTTGTCATTTCTCATAATATGATCATTAAACAGGGTTTATAAGATACATGCGCAAGTGACTAATGTTGAGAAATACAAAGAATATTTTTCATGGTGCACTGTGATAAGCCAATATAGTTTAAACAGTGGATTTTAAAAAATCCTGTAAAGAAAGGAGATTATTTGCAGTCAATTTAAACTGAAATGACACTAAATAGGGGCAGATGTTGCACCTTGAATAATTCCTCTGTTTATTTCTTTTATTGTCCTCATGCCCACCTGCGTTTCTGAAACTAAGAGGTTGATGCCACCTTTAAGGCCACTATCATTCAAGGCTATGTGCCTTATACAGAAAAGTGGGAGTGGTGTTGGTTGTAGTTTATTTTTGGTGGTACAGAATTGATGAGCCAAAAGGACTCTTCTGTAGTCTGTGATTCTATATCAGTGTCAGCAATTTGCTGATTGTTAGGATATTTGTAATGGGGCCATGCAACCATTCCCCATCTGATTAAGCAGATCTCTAGAAACCAAATTGCACCTCAAAATGTGTAAATATATAAATCTGCCTAACACACGGTTTTGTCTTATTTCCAGACCACTGGAACTGAGAGATCTTTTTATAAAAGTGGATAACGGTAGAATGCTTCCAGTCACATTTCAAAATGTTTTGCATCAACTAGGAATTGAAATGGAACAAGAAGAATTCATAAAACTGTTGAAAAGGTACTATTAATAACTGCAATATTAGTAATGCAGTGATTTGTAGCAAATGGTTTGATGACATGCAGGACTTGTATGATTAAAACACACACAAAAAATCTGATTTTCGAAGGCTTATGATGCTTTTCTGAAGCAAGTGGCATTTTGTGGCAAGTGTTAAAACGCTTAAAATGAACACGTTCATATGTCCATTATGTGGTTAATAAATCTTGTGGTCTAGTTGGAATTCCCATTTCCGAACAATAATAGACTAAAGGTTGCCCACTTTACCTTGGTGGAACTTATCATGTGAACATCTAGGACATTTCCAGCTGAAGCAGCATACATGGGGTCAATAATACACACAACCAGCAATGGAGTAGATCAGTGCTGAAACCACACACCCTTTTTCCAGTAGTAGGTGCAGTATTCAGTAGCTTAAAAGGCCTGTAGCCACTTTGACAGCTGAGAGAAGGACAGTGTGTCTAGTAAGGGAGAGGGTTAAGTGGCAGGTGGATGTGCTGCAAGGTGCCAATGGGGGGAGGAATAGGATGCCATGTGAGTTAAAGGGAGAGTGTCAGGGAGGAGTAAGGGGTGAGAGGGTTACAAATGGCAGATGGATAGAGATGTACAGGTGCCAGGTAGTGAGGGGATGCAGGTGCTAGATGGTTAGGGATTTGGTTGTCAAGTGTAGGTGAGGGCTTACGATAGGTTGGGAATTCAGGTCCAGGGGACTATTGGTAGCTCTGGGCATTGCAGGGATTATGGGAGGTGTAGGATAGTACGGTGAGTAATCGGATATGTAGGGGTTGGGTCAGCAAATGCCTGCATCAGAGACATTGAGTCTGGGCAAGCAATGGGATAGGATGTGAATTGGGGATGTGTACATCAAGACAAGGGAGTGGAGGTGGGGAGTTGAGAGTCAGGATGTGTGTTGTGTTATGGGGTGGTTAAAGGTTACGTCGGGTTGGGGAGTCAAGGAAGGGGGAGCTTCAATCAGAGGTTGGGGGTTAGGGATTTGTTGGGATGTTGAGATGAGGGTCAGTTTTCTAATTATCAGCAGTTACAGCAGGTTTTTAATTCCATAATTTGTCCTTGCTAACTATTTAGCTAAGTGAGTCAAACCATCCAAAGCCTCTGAATCTACCTCAGAGTTGGAGACATTTTCAGGGGGCTATAGACTCTGTGCAATTGTCCATTGTAAAGTTGGGTCGATTCAGCTGTGTTAGGACCTTTGCTTGGTCCTGACACGTAAATCTCATCTATGCTGCTACAGCGACTACTTCTCCATCAATGGATCTGGGTCAAAATGTTTGATTCCTATTTTTAACATATTTTTAACAGATCGCAAACCTCAAGGGCAAAGTTAGATAGCACCTGAAAATCTGGGATAATGATACAGGATTAACCTATGCTCATTCATTCTGCTGCTAGATGTTTTCATTCAGCCAGCATTAAGGTGCTGTTGAGTGAACAAAACAGTGAGATGCTCACACGAGTTCATGCTAAATTGCAAGAGTTAGAATCAACTTGTACCTCTTAAGAGGAAGGCATGTTGTTCTGAAAATTAGCTTGACCTGGTAAACATTGACAAATAGCCCAACTTAGTGGAGAGTAGACTCCAAGTTTCTCTGATGTAGCACTGGAGACCATGGTGCAGGAGATAATAATAAGGAGAGAGATTCTTTAAGCACAGGAAGCCTTTTGGACAGATACTGTACAGGCAGCCAACTGTCATGGTCAATGCCTGTGGTATAGGATTGAATACAGGTGCCACAAAACATTCAATGGCATCCCACATTGCTCAAGGTTTATGAATGTATCCACATGCCATATCCTTAAACCTGAACCATAAGCTTCACACACTGCTCAATTCCCTACACTCTCTCCATTCAATCTCTGTAAGTCATCACTTATGCCTCAGCATCATCTTGCCCTCAAACACTGGACTCTGAGAGCCTCTCAGTTTGCACACAATGCTACCTTTTTAAAACCATTCAACCATATCATTACTATCATACCTCACCCAGTGATGCACTATCTTCTTCCCTGTATTACAAGATGGTGCAATACTGGAGGCAGCAGCAATTCACCATCATTGAACCAGCCATGTCTGAGGCTGTGGCCAGCAGCGGGGTTGAGAAAATCGAAGATAATGATCTAAACCATCTTTTTAAATCTCACATCCTTAAAGTGTGTGATTTAAGGATATACTTGCTACATCCTTGCACATGCAACTTTATCATTGTGCCTTTCTTCTTTCAGATAGACGAGAACCTGGCCAGTCAGAGGTATAGGAGCAAGCAATGAAAGAGGAAATGTGGAATAATGATGAAGAAACAGAATTACTTACTTTTCAGAATAGTTTGGAGGAGGGATGTGCATAGGCTGAAATATTTAGTAACCTGCAGTCAGGAGAGGGGAAACCAGTTATCCAGATGTTAGCTTACAGACGGATCTGCTGCAGAGGACTCAGATGAGGGCTGGAATACAGGAAAGGCTGATGGGAATGCACAGTGAAATAATTGGTACATCTCAAATACAGAAAACCTGTGGTCAATGTCAAGCATTTGGAGGAGTCATATTGTCATAGAGATCTATAGTATCATTTCCATGTTAGTCAAAAACAATCACCTAACTATTCTAATTTCATTTTCCAGCACTTGGCCCATAGCCTTGTCTAGATTAGAGTGGTGCTGGAAAAGCACAGCAGGTCAGGAATTCCTGATGAAGGGCTTTAGCCCAAAATGTCGATTTTCCTGCTCCTCGGATGCTGCCTGACCTGCTGTGCTTTTCCAGCACCACTCTAATCTAGACTCTGATTTCCAGTATCTGCAATACTCACTTTTGCCATAGCCTTTTCTGTCTTGGCATCGCAAGTGCACATGTAAATGCTTCTTCAATATTATGAGGGTTTCTGCCTCTACCAACATTACAGGTAGTGAGTTCCAGATTCCTACCACCATCTGGGTGAAAGCAATTTCTCTTTGGAAACCTTCTGCCCCTTCTCCATAATCTATGCCCCCAGTTTTGGATTACTTCATCAAAGAGAAAAGTTTGTTCCTGTCTATAAACCTCATAATTTTATAATCATCACCTATCATGTCCCTTCTCAGTCTCTGAAGGTGAGGTGTGGAAATGTTGGTGAATAGGGAATTCAGTTTGTATTCACTGGGACTGCAGTTGGACCAGCTGATCATGAACACTTTGATCAGAAAAGGACAAGATTGGTTGCTTCTCTTTCTCCTCTTCCTCCTCCTCTTCCACTTCTCATCTGGTTGCTGTACACTCCAGTGGCAAGAGCAGTGCCTTCATGATAGAGCAGACAAATTGTGACATATTCCACCAAGCATTGGTACACTGCTCCAGAACAGTCCTGGCTAAATATTGGCTTCACTGCAAAGAGGTTTTATTAAGATCTTCTTTGCAGCAATGGAAATATTGTAGTGAGATCCATTTTAACTCTTGGAGAGAAGTGATGTGAGTACATATATTTCTGGTGCACTACAAGCCTGGTTTACTAAATGCTTAGAAAAAGTGGATGCTTGTCCCTGTTCTCTGAATGCAACCACAGCTAGAATGTTCTCCAAGGAAAGAAAGAATTCCAACAGCAGACAGTATAAATAAGGTAATGTTTTGCTGAAACCAACATTCCAACAATGGTCTCCAATCATTAGCTGTGATATAAGTACAGTTTTACAGATTCCAGGAAATTTAATTGGTCAGTTGGTAGCATTAGTTAATGTACATTAGGTGTCCACAATAATTTTGGAATGTTTTAAGAGTAAAAAGCATATTCATTAAAAAATTGTGATAATGCAGGCAGATAGGTGATATGATACAAGATTCAGCAAAACCATTAACCTTGTAGTTAACTTATGGTCAGGGTTTCTTTTTCAGGAGCAGCCCCAGTGTAGATGATACACTTTGCAAATGGTCAATGGCTTTTCAGTGCAAGGAACAACACATTGGAGAGGTCTTGTCACCATTCGGTATTATTCTTTCACAATGAGAATACATCTTACATATTACATTAAATAGCTAAAGTATTTAAGTCATTTTTTATTGAAAAGAAAACAAGTCCTCCCCATTACAGTGATATAGAACTCGATTTCTAGACTTTGATTTTGATTACTCATTATTCCCTTTCCATGCTAAACTTTTTCTGAGTTTTATTATCCTTTATCATCTCCATTTCCAGGTATGACCCAGATGATCTTGGAATCGTTAAAGCTGGCAGTTTAATGAGGGCTTTGGGTTTCCAAACGACAGGTGAGAACAGAGCAGGATGGGGAGCAGTTCCATCAGCACTTGGCAAATCGACCAGATTCAGATTGCCAGAAGATCAACCAAGTATGTCTGGGTGCTTCCTTTATTCTTCATGGAGCTACAGGGTCGATTTTAACCATTAAGCTGTTGACTGGCTGTTCCATAGTGCCAGTAGGATGTCCAGTATATTTTTAGGGTCAGGCCTTGCTGACATATTTGCAGTGAGCTGCAAGCAGCACATGGGTGTTGTGAGGCAGATTTCAAGCTCCAGGTTAGGAAAAAGTGAGGTTCATGGAGAGTTGGGACTAGGGAGTCCAGGGAGGCTGAAGCCCACATTATTCTTTCTCCTCATGGCCTCATCAGTATAATGCCACGTCTATTTTATTCTGAATTAGTGTCCATTGCTCAGCAGGCAGTAAAACCAGCACTGGGGTCCTACTTATGGCATAGGGCCCTGATTTGCTTACTAAACCTCGGTTCTCCTGGTAGATGGGGGTGTCTTATTGCTAATTGGGATATGGGCCAATGGGCTGAAGAGTGCCAGATGGAGTTTAATTTAGATAAATGCAAGGTGCTGCATTTTGGAAAGGCAAATCAGAGCAGGACTTATACACGTAATGGTAAGGTCCTGGGGAGTGTGGCTGAACAAATCGCAGGTCGATAGGATAGTGAAGAAGGCTTTTGGTATGCTTTACTTTATTGGTCAGAGCATTGAATATAGGAGTAGGGAGGTCATGTTGAGGCTGTACAAGACATTGGTTGGGCCATTTTTTGAATATTGTGTGCAATTCTGGTCTTCCACCTATCGGAAGGATGTTTTGAAACTTGACAGGGCTCAGAAAAGATTTACAAGGATGTTATCAGGGTTGGAGGATTTGAGTTACAGGGAGAGGCTAAACAGGCTGGGGCTGCTTTCCCTGGAACAACGGAGGCTGAGGGGTGACCTTAAAAAGGTGTATAACATCATGAGAGGCATGGATAGGGTAAATAGTTATGGTAAATAGGGTAAATCCATCTTTTCCCTGGGGGGGGGAGCCCAGAACAAGAGGGGTAGGTTTACGGTGAGAGGGGAAAAATCTAAAGGAGACCTAAGGATCAATCTTTTCATGCAGAGGATGGTAGTGTGTGGAATGAGCTGCCAGAGGAAGTGGTAGAGGCTGGTACCAATACAACATTTAAAACGCATCTGGATGGCTATATGATTAGGAAGGGTTTAAAGGGATATGGGCCAAGTACTGGCAAATGGGACTAGATTGGGTTAGGCTATCTGGTTGGCATGGACAAAATGGACCAAAGGTTCTGTTTTGTGCTGTATATCTCTACGACACTATGACTCTATATATGTAAGTACCCAGCCAGGCAGAGGGAGACAACATATCCCCTTAAATGAGAATTAGATGTAATAAAAATAAAATGCATGTTAATCAATCACATTAAAGTGCCTGAAACTGTAACAAATCTTTGGCTTTGAATGTGTAAGAACGTATATGTGAACCTGAGGGCTTGGAACTGTGTTCAACATGAAATCAGCATCCCTTTATTTTCCATCCAGCTCATAAGCAACCAAATGTAAATCAGTACAAAACAATATGCTGCATTTCAATCTTTGCTGTTTAAAAGTTGCGCCACAATTACAGGTAAACATACATATCAACATGAACTGATGAATCTGTCAAATCTTTGATGATCCAATTGCTTTCCCTAGCTGGATTTTGTTTATTATTTTTGCATTCATGGATTACCTTTCCCATTCAAATGCAGAATCCCCTGGAAGAAACCAAACCAAAGCAGGCATGGAGAGAAAATTGACATTGGACATAGAAAACTGGTTAAAGGAAAAATTTAGAGAGGGTTTCAAGAGTATGCTGACTGATTTTTATTACTATGACCAAGACAACTCCGGAAAGGTAACTTGGTGTTCCTAGGACCTATATTGACATTAAATGTTGATGAAACTGCACTGATTGCTCAAAGTTCCATTCTACTCTCAAGTGATTTTTAACCTCTGTTTGTGTTTCTCTGTACCAGTCAGGACGAATTATGTGCGTCAGTATGGGGAAGGAGGAGCTTAAAATGCCTCAATATTGCAGTGTGCAAAACAAATTAGCTTTTGTCCTATTCAGTTTTTTGGGGAATGTGCCAGTAGGTTAGATGGCCAATTTTCAAGTGACATTTGGAACGTACTGTAGGCTTAACAGAGTAACTTCATAGAGTTATATAGTGGAGACAATTAAGGGACACTGTCTTTGTAATAGTGTTTGGTAAACATTTCATACTTGCTTGAAAACATAAAAGCATGTGTGGCACTCATTGTTGGATGATTTATATGAGATATGTTTTTTATGAAAATGGTACACTTTTTCTACTATTTAAAGAAAATCCAATTTTGAAAAGGGAATATTTATTTTGCCAAATTAAGGGATTGAGTGACACAATGGAAACTGGGCAGGAATCCAGCTGAGACTAAAAGGATACAGTTCTAACAGTAAATAATTCCATGGAGCCTTGACTCTGTTCCCAGTATAATTAATCCACAATGTAAATACTCTTCCAGATATTAAACACTAATTTACTGATTCAGCTTTGACAGGCCACAAAGTCAATGAGTCTGGTGAGTGGAGAGGTGCTGATGATATAATGGTGCTGTTAGTCTTCTTTGCAGGAATTTGAGGTAAGGGTGCATGTCAGCACACTGGGGAGAAACATCTGTTAACTGAATGACCCATTATCCAGTCTATTGTAGAAAGATGGAGGTTGTCAATAGCATTGTTCTCAGTAACATTAGAAAAACAGAAAATAAGGCTTTTTTTAAATGAACTACATCAAAACAATGGCCCCTTTAGAATTAAGTACCAGAATAAAAGTTATGTCTAAAAGCTAAGGGGTCTTTTAACTTAATCCTTCAAATGGAAAATTAGTAGGACATCGTCAGGTGCCCATTTTACACTCTACCTGATTTGACTTTTCACTATAGTCAGCTGGTAACAGTTTAACATACACAGCCAATAACAAATAAAATGAGAAATAGGGCAGGATGAAGCAATATTAACACAATGATAAATCATTTATTACAGGATAAATGTTGATAACTGGTTTTAGGTATTAATATGTTATCAGTCACCTTGTTAAGCGCTTTCATTAAAATTTACTTTGTGCTAGAGTGTCAATGCATAAATCGAGGAAACCACTTCTAGGAATTTTCTTTTCACATGAAGGTATCCAGAGACAACTTCCTATGTGTCTTGAAAAAATACAACCTTCGGCTGCAGGATGACCAGCTAAATACTTTCCTTGTGCGTTGTGGACTTCAAGAAGATGCAGCAACTATAAACTACATGGAGTTTCTTCACAATTTTCAAGATAGAAGTGGAAACGGAATACCTCACCGAATTATAACTGATGAAAATCACAGGTGATAATGTAGTCAGGCAATAGGTATTTTCATTTGGAATTGTTTCTTTGTTTCATGCCTGCAATAGAAAACTGGTCCTACAGAATATGTCTTGTTTGCAGAAATAATGCAGTGTACATATGCTGTGAAATAATTTCAAGATGAATTCTGTTTACAGTGTTTATAATCATTCTTCTTTGTCCAATGCAGATTTAACAAACTCAGAAGCTTTGGTTCTCAATCCTCAGTCACTGCTTTGGAGGCAAAGCTAATGGAACTGTTACACAATGAATTCCTTTCCCTTTTAGGAAGTTTTCAGTAAGTGATATAATTAATTTTATGCATTTGATGACCATCTCAAACTTATAACAAAGAAAACAAAAGTGCCTAGAACAGCAATTGATAACTTTCAGAGTACAATTAATGTTTTTACACAAATATTCTGTGTGGCTGGTACCCCTTAAGTGAGACTTTACTGCCCCACAAGGTGCTGAGCAAAGTGTGCCGGCCAAAGGTATGGGGGGAGGGTGCACACCAGGACATCTCTATGCAGTGCTGTCCCTCGGAATGTCACCAATAGTGGAGATAGCAGCTTCTCAATTCCTGGAGATTGGAGGTTGACAAACAATTTAACTAATTAAAGACCCAGCCAGGGGCCATTAATAGCAGACTGACTCCTTGCTACATGGACAGTCCATGTTCTGCATAGAGCTGGCCTGCCTGCAATCTCTTGTGCGATAGTGGTTTGGGGGTGGAGGGAATGCCATCAGGTGCAAAGACAACAATGTCTCAACAAGAGAACCCACTGGGGCCAAGGATAACTTTATTGAAATGCTTTCCTCAATAAAAGCTGAGCTCTGCCTGTTTGAATAATGAAGTATTTTCCTCTCCTGTGAGGGAACTGTAAAATGGACGCATGCTCTCATTTTCCTTGCAGCCTTTCCAAGGGGCACTTCTCTCAATGGCAGTACAGAGCAGTTGGCCCTCTGCATTGGAGAGGTTGGGATAAAATTTCAACCAACAAATGGAACCCCTAACAACACATCTTGCCATCAATAATGAACTGAAATGTCAGCCTAGATTCTGGCTCAACAACAGAGGGATCATGAGGTGCTTTTCCATAGATTCCCAAATGTAGCTGGGCAGGTTAAAGGGTGGTTAAGAAGGGGTGTGTCATACTTGCCTTTATCAATTGTGGCATAGATTATAAGAGTAGGGAGGTTATGTTCGAGTTGTAAGAGCTTTATTTAGACAACAGCTGGAGTACAGTGAGCAGTTCTGGTCACCACATTATAGGAAGGTTATGACTGCACTGGAGAGGATTGGTATGGAACATTTCAGCTATGGAGAGAGGCTAGATAAGCTGGGGTTGTTTTCTTTAGAGCAGGAAAGGTTGAGTGGGGACCTGATAGAAGTGTATAAGACTATAAAGGGCATGGACATGGTAAATAGAAAGCAGCTATTCCCCTTAGTTGCAGGGTTAATAACAAGGGGGGGGGGGGGGGCATAATTTTAACATGAAAGGCAGGAAGTTTAGTGGGGATTTGAGGAATTTTATTTCACTCAGAGGACACTGGGGTTTTGTAATGCACTGCCAGGGAGGATAGTTGAGACGAGAAGCCTCAGAACTTTTAAAAAGTACTTGTTTGAGCACTTAAAGTGCCACAACATTCAAGGCCATGGGCCTGGTGCAGGAAGTGGAACGAGTGGAAGTAGTTATACATTTTTGGTGTTACAGACTTGATGGGCTGACAAGCTTCTTTTGTACTGTATGATTCTATGGTTCTAAGAACTTACAATTGTAGAGTGCATTTAGCTCAGCAAACTGATCCAAAGCACTTAACCATAACAGTAGCAATAAACACATTTTTTGACATTCTTGGCATTAAGTCATAGAAGGAGAAATAAGAAATTCTGACCAAGAGCTTGATTAAAGAGGTAGACTTGGAGGTACATTCTGATGGAGGGCAGTGGTAAAAACATGGAGAGAATGGAAGATGGGACACCCTGCCAGGAGAAAATTGGATTTGTCCAGTCTGGAGACACCAAAGGTGTGAATGGAGGTTGTTATTAGCAGAGCAGTTGATGGAAGATGAGTGGCGAAGTAAGGTGACATCACAAAACCGCACAATGTCACATACTTTTCAAGTGCTTACACATCAAACTGATACAACCTCTTGTTTTACAGTAAAATTGACAAGCAGAAACGAGATGTAATCAGCCAACAAGCCTTCTGGACAATATTAAAAAACAGGTATATTTTTAAAATTTTTCTTATGGATGATTTATCGTTTTTATAAGATTATAGACAGTACAGTAAAGTATTTGCAATATTAGGTTGCTAAGAACATAAACAATAATTTTGTTTACAGCAAACTTTGTGCAAAGTGATCTGCGCATGCAATGTGCCCGCCCAGTGCCATTATTAATGGAGATGGGGCAAACAGGCGGGTGACTAACTCAGTCTCTGAGCAGATTGCTCACTTAAATATTTTAACAAAGTTTATGCCTCAGACTTTATTCTCTGTTCCAGCTTTAATTTCCAGTTTCCTGAGGAGTGAATGCAGAGGGAACAGAGGGAATTTTGGAAATAGATCATGGGCATGAAGGACTTTGAGAGGACATTGAAACCTTGGAGGCATGGGGTTGTTTGAACACAGGCCTGAGTGAACTACACTCAAACTACCTCTTAATATTGTTATCTGCAGCCAGGAAATTATCATCAGTTTCTGCCATTAAATTTAGCAAAACCTGACAAGAACCCACATCTCCAGGTTATGTATTTGCAGATCTGTGACACCCTGTAAATATCCTGATCATTCATAGAGTCATAGAGATAAACAGCACAAAAACTGACCTTTCGGTCCAACTCGTCCATGCCAACCAGATATCCCATCCTAATCTAGTCCCACCTGCCAGCACCCAGCCCTCATCCCTCCAAACCTGTCCTATTCAAAGACCCATCCAGATACCTTTTAAATGTTGCAATTGTACCAGCCTCCACCACTTCCCCGAGCAGCTCATTCCACATATGCACCACCCTCTGCATGAAAAATGTTGCCCCTTAGATCCCTTTCATATCTTTTCCCTCTCACCCTAATCCTATGCCCTCTAGTTCTGGACTCCCTCATCCCATGAAAAAGACTTTGCCTATTTATCCTATCCATGTCACTCATGATTTTATAAACCTCCATGAGGTCACCCCTCAGCTTTTGACGCTTCAGGGAAAACAGCCCCAGCCTGTTCAGCCTCTCCCCAGAGCTCCAATCGTCGAACCCTGTCAACATCCTTGTAAATCTTTTCTGAATCCTTTCAAGTTTCACAACATCCTTCCGATAGGAAGGAGACCAGAATTGCACGCAACATTCCAAAAGTGGCCTATCCAAAGTCCTGTATAGCCACAACATGACCTCCCATGATCTCCCACTCAATGCTCGGACCAATAAAGGAAAACATTCCAGATGCCTTCTTCACTATCCTATCTACCTGCGACTCTACTTTCAAGGAGCTACGAACCTGCACTCCAAGGTCTCTTTGTTCAGCAACACTCTCCAGGACCTTACCTTAAGTCCTGCTCTGATTTGCTTTCCCAAAATACAGCACCTTGCATTTATGTAAATTAAACTCTATCTGCCACTCCTCAGCCCATTGGCCCATCTGATCAAGATCCTATTGTAATGTGAGGTAACCTTCTTCACTGTCCACTACACTTTGGTGTCATCTGCAAACTTACTAACTATACCTCCTATGAATTATCTCAAAGCAATTTATAATGTTCTTAAACCTTTGGTATAAAGTATTATCATTAATTGAGGGGTGACCTTATAGAGATTTATAAAATCATGAGAGGCATGGATAGAGTGAGTAGACAAGATGTTTTTCCTGGGGTGGGGGAGTCCAGAACCAGAGACTATGGGTTTAAGGTGAGCGGGAAAGACTTGAAAGGGAGTTAAGGGGCAACTTTTTCACACACAGGGTGGTGCATGTATGGAATAAGTTGCCAGTGGAAGTGGTAGAGCCTGGTACAATTACAACATTTAAAAGGCATCTGGATAGGTATATGAATAGGCAGGATTTAGAGGGATATGGGCCAAATGCTGGCAAATGGGACTAGATTTATCTACGACATCTGGTTGTCATGGACGAGCTGAACTGAAGGGTCTGTTTCCGTACTTTACGTAACCATGACTCTATAACTCTTTCATTGTAATCTCATGCAGAGTCCACAGAAAAAGCAATGTAGATAAAAATGGATCACTGAAAAACTTATTGCTAATACATTTGTATTGGTACAACTAGCCAACCTATAGACACCTGAGAGTGTACTGCTCAAAAAGTAAAATCTAATGTGTGTTGCAACATTTTTACACAGGAGTTTGAGCCATTAATGAGATACATTGTTACGCTATGAAAAGAACAATAAAGAAGCTTTAGTATATGTGAATAATAATCATTGTTGTATTAAATATATTACAGGATACTTCAAAATTACACACCCTCAACTTAATAGGTTGTTACTTTCCTAAGATCCTATTTGATTTTAAGGACACTTTGATTTAAAATCTTGTAAGCACAATTTATAGTACCAACAATTAGCTTCAATTTAACACAGGCTCTTATTGTAATCACTAATATCATTTTGCTGCTTGAAATTTGACTTAGAATAATTTTGAAGTTCAAATGTGATAGGTGAACTCCCCTACTTTCCTTCCTTTGATCGAGTCAGGGTATCAGGTGGCTATGGAGATGGTGTGATCAGGCTGAATAATATGTGCAGAATCTTAGGGAAAAGGAAAAGCTCCTGATATCTTAACACACAAAAATCTTCTTCTTGACTTATCTGCCTGAAGTCAGGTGCAACACAAAGTTCCACAATCTCATTCTCTGGTTGGGTAAAGTGGCAGGTGCCAAATCCATTCTACTTGGCATAGGGATTGAAACCTGGTCTGATGGCACCAGTTTGATCCACAGTGGCCATTTAGACAACTGAGCCCGAGTAGATTTAGTTGCTGTAGCAAAATTCACTTTAATATGTATTTTGTGGTCAGCAACTACAAACACTGATGATAGTGGCTTCAATTTTCTTTCCATCACATGGCTGACGAGGAATTCACCACACATTCTCCACATGTCTTTGGCGTATGTTGGAATGATTTACAAGTTGATATTCAACCTAAACAAAAAAAAACAAAAGAACTGCAGATACTCGGAATCAGAAGCAAAAACAGACATTGCTTGAAAAATTCAGCAGGTCTGGCATCATCTGCACAGAGAAACCAGAGTCAACATTTCAGGTCCAGTGACCTTTCTTCAGAACTAATATTCAACTTATTTGACCCTGTTATGAACACACCATCATGTGGTCGTCATGTCCTAAACTTTCTGACCCAAAGTCAGGAATGTTACTCCATTGCGCAGAAAAAATGAACGCTTTAGATAATGTGTGTTTTTTGAATTAGATTACTTACAGTGTGGAAACAGGCCCTTCGGCCCAACAAGTCCACACCGATCCGCCGAAGTGCAACCCACCCATACCCCTACATCTACCCCTTACCTAACACTACGGGCAATTTAGCATGGCCAATTCACCTGACCTGCAGGTCTTTGGACTGTGGGAGGAAACCGGAGCACCCGGAGGAAACCCACGCAGACACGGGGAGAACGTGCAAACTCCACACAGTCAGTCGCTTGAGGCGGGAATTGAACCCGTGTCTCTGGCGCTGTGAGGCAGCAGTGCTAACCACTGTGCCACCGTGCCGCCCACAAATTCTAATATGGTACATAACAACACCCAATCCTAACAGCGACCATGTTATTTACTGGATAAAATGATCTACATTACGTTGGAACAAATAAAAATCTTTTACATGTCAACCAAACATTTCTGAAATACTGGGAAATAGACACACCATGCATGTAAACCTCTATTGTTTGCAGTATTCTGTGGAATGTAAACTTTTCTGAAGAGCATGGAATTAAACCTTTTATCAGTTTGCTGGGTTATTATTATATTCTGTATTTTTTTGTTTATTCTCCAAGATTTGGCATTGACATGTCAGATGAAGAAATAAGTTATCTGAAGAACCGGATGCCACTGGATGCCCAAGGCAATGTGAAATATCTTGAGTTCATGTCCATATTTGACAGCTGGTAAGCAGTTCTTTGTTGTAAGTTGCTGTATGTCAGATTCTTTCCAATTTGAGTCCAAAGGTATATGATGAAACAGACTTGAGTTGATATAAGCAAGCACCATTAGATAGTGTAGTTCCTAATAGCCATTTATCAATTCACCAATAAAGAGCTGCTTAACTCTGAATAGACAAAGTTAACTGGCTTCACATATGTGAATATTCATAAACCAGGTGTTTTTATTACCGATGTAGACACTCACTATCTCTGTAGGAGATGGGCAGTATGCATTCTGAAAGATTGCAATACTCAATAATGATATAGAAATATATGTCTTGTTCACTACAGCTATTTTAGTGTATGAAAAACTGATATAATCACTTGGATGTTTTGGTCAGTGACCATGGAATGTTAAGTCTTTCTTCCTTCTCTTCATTTCCTCCTTCACTTCCTCCCATCCCTTCCTTTCACTTTCCTTCCATCTCTCCCTAAGTGCTAAAGGAACAAAGATGCTAAATAAGACTTATCATGCTAACAAAAGTTCACTTGTCCCTGCATACATCAGCCCAGATAGTTGCTGGCATACAGCAATGTCATGCCCCTACATGGATTTCAAATTCATACGTAATACAGTGTTTTGGATATTAGGTAAATTATATTATTATAATGAATTGTGTACATTATCAATGATGTCTGCTGATGAAGGGACACACTTGGAATGAGAATCTAGTCTGCAAGGTTTGTAGAGGATGTTTTCTCCGACCAACTTATGTATGTAATGAGAATAGTTGATGAAGATTTTGCTCACCAGTATGAGGAAAAACTCTCCTCTCTTTCTATGACTTCCATATGTACATGTTGGCAGCAGTATTGGACCTCTTGATCAGTAAAACCTCACAGGCATCCTAATTGATGATGGTAACTTTTGAAGCAGTCAACAGAAGAAGGTATGTCCTCAGAGAAAGCCCTAAGCACAAGCATTCATATGCTGCTCTCTAGCTTAATCGACATCATGAATGGATACAGTCTGAAGAATTGAACAGTCAGATGGTCAGTATGTAGCAGAAGATTTGCAGCAGGAAAGTGCCTAAAAACCTCCCAGTTCAGTTCATAGGAGATGACAAACAAAAAATTGGCTTTCAAGCTACTACATGGAGATTGGATATAAACTAGTTAATCCATACTTGCTCAACTGCAGAACATAACTATGCCTATAGCGATAATTAAGCCCCTAGCCCTCGCTGAACCATTGAATCAAAGGTTGGTTCAGGTGAGCCTTCTGATGAAGATGCTGGCACCATCACACCTCAGTGCTTCCTTCCAAAACTGATAAAGACATTTGATATGCTTTTATATATTGCTGACATAATTCTTGTCCAACTTGGAATAGAAGAAGAAGTGGTAAAATATGTTAACTGTTCAGGTTGTTAACCACAAGCTAGCTTGATCATATAGAAACTGAAAACAATGCCCCCATTGCTCCCTTCTCATGGTGAGATCAGAGCCATCCACATTGGCAGGAAAACTACCCAGCCACTAATGCACAGTTCCACACTTGTAGCAAAAGAAGCCATTTCAGAATTTTATGTAGGAGCAGCAGATGAGTCCATGTAGCAGGACAATTTAACAAAAATAAATCATAACGCTTAGTGTCCAAGACATAGATGCTAATGAAAGCAATGGTGTACTTTTACTGTTTGAAATTATAGGACTTCAAGATGACTGTCAACACTCTAATGAGTTTGTTAATTGTGAGAAGGGTCATATTAAATTGGTTACTGAGGCTGGTGCATTGTTCCTTTCTGATACCGTATCTCGGCTCAGACCTCAACTGTGAGGCATAGGATGTATTTCAATGGAAGTTAAGAAGTTGCTGCAAGCTATACTTTGCTTAATGGTCTCTCAGAGGAAGCCAATTATTTTATGCTTGCACAGTTTCCTACACTCCACAGTGCAGGTGTACATTGTCATTACCTTCAGGTCTTCATGGTGGGTACACCTGTGGTGTCCTCTGTGGTGTCAGTTTCTACACTCAGTCAGCTCAAGACTCTGTCTTTGAATAAAAGCCTTATTCTTCCCTGAAGACAGGCTGATGACAGAGTCAGATTTCCTCTCCCAGGGTGGGCTGAGGACAGAGAGATGGAGGCGGGGGCTTCGCTGGGTTGAGAGAAATAGTTTTGGTTATATGTAAAGAGAAATGTTGATGGTTAAACAATTATGATGATTTAATGGAACAGAGCAAAAGACTTGGGAGGGAGAATGGGTAAGTCCTATTAAACTAATGCAGAGTACACAGCATCAGTTATGACTGCTGATGTTTCAAGTTTAGATCAAGCCTATATGGTTTGAAGAATGCTCTCTCCTACCTTCTTTGTAAATAGTTGATAAAGGAAGTCATTCAGCAATTTACATCTCTCAATAACCTCAGGATAACTTCACTAACACCTTTGACAGCAGCTTCCAGATTCCTATGTTCAACTGCACCTCTGTGGACATCAGTAGATGTTTCCCAATTTAATTACTGTTATGCTTACCACATAACTAGAGAGACTTTCTTCCCAAGAAAACTACAAAGCCTACAAAAACTTGAAAATTTTACATCAGATTGTCGCAGTCACAGATCACAACTTTGAATCACATTTGGACGTATTGAAGAATTTCTTGCAACATTTTTTTTTAAAAAGGGGAGATACAGCATCAGATGACTGTGGATATAAACCCAATGGAGAGGCATTGAAGAATGTCTGAAAGTGTCAAAGCAACTTCAAAGGGAGAAATGTATTGCAAAGTGAACTGTAATTCCCTGTGAGTATCTCAGACTAGGAATATGACGGGAGAAAAGACAGCAGTCTAGGCAATAGACATGTTTCTATTTTCCTCTTTCAAGATTACACAGGTACAGAGGTTAAGAGTGGGTTTCAGTCCTGTTGGAAAAGTACTCATGTGTACTTGTTTGGTTTAAGTGCTAGTATGCTGTGACAGTCACAGTCAAAGAGCCATCCACTAGTCACTGCTGCAATGCAGGTCTTGGGCTGTCTTGCTTGGAGTGCTTAAGGCTAGTTAGTGAGTCAGTTCAAAGATAAATGAGCCAAAAAATTTCAACTAACCTGTAAAATCAAGAATCTTGAAATTGACTGCTTGATTATCCACTGTCTACTCAACACAAATAACTCAGAAACTGATCCGTAGGTCTATTAACTTCTTTCTTTTTCTGTAATGGCTTCTTGTTTCTGATTTGTGTGTGCGTTGCATTATTATTTCTTATTGTGTTTGGTTATTAATAAACTCATTTTTTCATTAACTCAACCATGGTTAAATTGGTACCTTTTAAACATAAATTACGTTGGTAAGAAAATATTAACAAGGGAGGGGATCCTTTTTAAATTAATCTTGTTGCGACCAATTGAAGGGGCAGGTGAATAAAGACACCAGCAGCTTAACGATTTAGAGTGGTTGGTCTGGAACTGCAACAAACTGGGGAATCTCATTTGGGGACAGGTTGTAAGAAGACATAACCTTTGTCGATATTGGGTCTTGGGGTGATGTTGAGCTGTCAGCCACTGGCAGGAAACATTGAAATTGGCATCCTTATGTACAATTTGTACAAATAATCATACTGCAAATGAGCTTAATATTAATACAGAAATTCCAGGCCTTTAAAAGCATTTTACATATTGATGTAGTTACAGAATAATTTAAAAATGCATATAAATACCAAGTAGACAAAAAGCTGGTTTATGATATGTTTAAAAGCCAATATCATTCAAAATATCTTAGATGTGATATATAGATGTACAATTGGGCACAATTGAGGGACAATTTATAACATTCAGCTTGATAATCACAAGTGACCTTCCTTAGATGAAGTCTGACATACTCATTCCTTTTAAGGTCATCATTGGAGAGAATGTTTTCTCAGTAATTTGTTGGTTTCAAGTTTCTCACAAGACAGAATAGTTTTATTCACAGCTGTGCAGACGAGGAACCCTGCCACCATTTGGCTGAAAAAATAAATTGCATCTTGTAAATATGTGAACATATAACAAAGTAGGCCAGTCTCTACTTCAATGAACTACACTATTCATTAAGATCAAGGCTGATTTGTTTATGTTCCGAATTCCTTAATCTGATCTATTTCTTAGAACTGTTGACTCTCTTATCTATCAAACATCTATCTACCTCCGGCTAAACAATATTCATATCCCATTTCTCCCATCTTCTGATGCAGTGTTCCAAAGTTCACAACACTCAGAGAGAAAATATTTCTCCTCATCGCTTTCCTAAAAGGACAACTGTAATTTTCAAGCAGGGTCCTCTGGTTCTGGACTCACTCCCAAGAGTCTAGATCAGAGTGGTGCTGGAAAAGAACAGCAGGTCAGGCAGCATCTGAGGAGCAGGAAAATCGACTTTTCAGGCAAAAGCCCTGTGCTCGAAATGTCAATATTCCTGCTCCTTGGATGCTGCCTGACCTGCTGTGCCTTTCCAGCAACACTCTAATCTAGACTCTGATTTCCAGCATCTGCAGTCCTCCCTTTTGTCTCACTCCCAAGAGTAAATATCCTTTCCATGTCCACTTTGTTAAGACCATTCAAGATCTTATAAACTTGAATCAAATCATCCCTCAGTCGTTTCAACTCCAGGGAAAACAAGTCCAGCTTGTCTAATCTTTTATCATAAAATGTAACTTATTGATTCCAAATACCAAACCAGTAAATCTCCTCAGAACTCCTCCAATGCATTAACATCCTTCCCTAAGTAAGGAGACCAAACTGCACACAATATTTGAGATGTGGTTTCATCAATACTCTGTATAACTGAAGCATAGCATTGTTACTTTTTGTCCAATTCTTCTCGTAATAAAGAATAACATTCAATTAGCATTCTAACTCATTTGGCCCATCTGCATACCAAATTCTTGAGACCCGTGCACTTGAACACCTAGATCTTTCCACACCATGGCCTTTTGCAGTCGTTCACCATTTAAATAATACTCTGCTTCTATATTCTTCCTGCTAAAGCGACCAACATTACATTTTACCTCATTATATTTCATTTTTCAGATTTTTGTCCACTCACTTAACTTATGTACATCAGTCTTCACCCTTATTTTGTCATCTTCACAATATACTTTCCGATCTTTCTTTGTGTCACTTGCAAACTTAGCTACCATGCCTTCAATCCCCTCATTAAGATTATTTAATTTTAAATTGTATAAATTATAAAAAGCTGAGTACCCACCACAGATCCCTGTGGGGCAAATATCCCGCCGATCTGAAAAAGACCAACTTATGCATCCTTTCTGCTTTTTGCTAACACCCAATCTTTTATGCATGCTAGTATGCTACCAAGTATTCATGAGCTCCTTCTTTGCCTTTTTGTGGAGTCTTGTCAAATACTTTCTTGAAATCCAAGTACAATGCATCAACATATTCCCCTTTATCCACTGTGCATGTTACTCCTTCAAAGAATGCCAACAAATTGGTTAAACATAATTTCCTTTCTATAAAATCATGATGACTCCTCCTGGTTACCTTGATTTTTCCCTAGTGCCCAGTTATAACCTCCCTAGAGATGATTCTAATAGCTTACCCATGACAGACATCAAACTAATTGGCCTACAATTTTCTATTTTCTTCCTCCCTCTCTTCTTGAATTGATGGGGTATGTTTGCTAAATTCTAGGCTAATGGACTCTTTCTGGAATTTTCTCCCAAGGCCCTAAGTTCTAGAGTGCTTAGATGTCTCTGATCTTTATGTCTCTTTCTTCCATAAAGCTGTCATTAAAACATATCTCCTTTACCAAACATTTGTCCATCTACCCATCATACCTATAACATCCTTATGTGGTTTGGTGTATAAATTTGGTTACTAATTCTCCCAATGATGTAGGTTATACATAATATAATTTCATACTTCAAATATAATACATAATGGAGTTATAGTTTAATATATTATCCTCCACTGAGGATTACATAGGAGTCATTTCTTATCAAGGCTCATTAAATAGTCATCCTTCTCATTTTTGTACTAAGGTGAAGGAGTAAAAGTGGAATTTTATTCCATGCAATCATCACTATTTTGTTGGTAGTGATAAAATTATGTACAATCGTATGAGAACCACCATTCCCAATGTTGAAGGCTCACTGAAGGCTTTACCACTCACTGAAGGTTTCACCACTCCTGAGTTACTGGGTCCTTCCTCGTGTATTTTATTGTTTATAATTTGAAAAAATTAAAAAGGTATTGTTAAAGAATATAATCTCCCCATATAGTCCAATTGGTTGAGGCACTAATATAATTGCAAGATCTAAACAATTCAGATTCAATATCTAATCTCTATTGAGTTGTTCTGTTCTGATTACTGCAACAATTGCTATATGCAGTCTCGGTTAATATGCTTTAGGAGTGTAATGTTCAAACTGTTTACTACTCCTGACTGCTACTTGGCAACCTTTGATGAGAGTGCATTAGTGTGACTGCAAGGTACTGAGGCTGTCTACCTTCTGATGACATTAACTTCAGCCTGCGTAAAGGGCAACTGACACTGTTCAGACAACTTCACTGCAGGGAGTTGCTGATCTGAGGAAAGGAGAAAAGTTGAAACTGAGTCGATGGCAAACAGCAATATTTGTTATTCTTAAGTTACATAAATTATTGTGTAACTATGAATGATTGCAACCTATATTTAAAATGGAAACCAAATTAAGTAGTACATGTCTTTGTTTTCATTGCACAATAGTAAAGGTGCAAAGAGTCTGTTATGTGACAAGTCTATGATGACAAACTTGAGCAATGAAAATTCAACAGACAAAGAGTATGGCTCAGGAAGAACTACAGATCAGGTAAAGATTAATAGCTATTATTTTCTATTTAAAATGTTTGTATTTGACATGCTTTGCCAGTTTTTCATTATCATCATCAGACAAAATGGATTCAAAGCTCACTTGACATGTTCATTATAATCGATGGACCTTCTGGTATGGCCTATATCCAAGTTCTTTTATTAATTAGATAAGATCTGCAAGCTTATTAATAGGTGTAAAATTGTAATGAGTATGCTCACAATTTCCTAGTATGTGCTCCTATTGAAAACTATTATTGGAGCATGGATTCAAAAATGGAATATGGTTGAGAGTCACTGAAGAGAATTGACAAGGCACATTTACTTTGATAATTTACTTTTACTGTTATTTTGATTAATCTTGACATTGCATTGGTTATAGATTCCCTTATTTCGGATGCAAATCCTAAGACTAGGTGATGCTTTTCCCATTAAATGCCAAACTCAATGTTTAGGATTGAAGATAAATTATTAGTTATTGAGAAGTGCATGTTGTCAATTGTATCATTAGAGGCTAAGTATATACATGTAGAGGTGGTAATGTTCCTACCTCTGAGCGCAAAGACTTGGATTCAATCCCAACTCCTTAGAGGTGTGTCATATAACTTCTGGATGCATTTATTTAAAATATCTTGACAGCATTAATTGAAAGGTTACTTGAGTACACTTCAAAGGATGTTTAGTGACAGAGTTTGTGAATCGAGATAAGAGTTAGACAGTTGTAATGATTTATATTGTGAAGAAATCGATATCAATTAAAATCTGCTCTGGTTTCATTCTTCACTCATTGGTTACAAGGAGTGGAACTTGCCAGCACTTATGAATAACTTCTTTCATTCTAGATCTCAAATATTATACAGGATCTTGTGAAGAAACAATATCAAATGGTGGAACAAAACTTTAACAAACTCGATAAAATGAACACCAGACGATTTTCTCCTGAGTCAATGTACCAGCTTTTGAAGCAGTTAAGGAAATATGTTTTGCTCTTCCCACTAAAATGTACATATTTGTGATTTAATAATCATGATAACATTTTCTTGGAAGATGCTGATACCTTTTTCTTGTCGTATACAGATTTGATATTCACCCACCAATCACAAGAGATGACGTTCGAAAACTATGGAGTACTTTAATTACCAGCCAGGATAACACTTTGGATTTCTACGAGTTTGTTCGACACTTTGGATTCTCACCTAAATCAGCTTGTTACCCAAATGCCAAAATCCACCCACCAGTTAAAGGTGACAGTGACTTCCTGATTCGATCCAGGAAGTTCAACTGTGACACAGAAATAATTGAGGATAATCTGCAAGCTAAGGTTAAGTAATTATTCAATTAAGAACTTATGTTTATATGCATGGTCAGTGGTAAATCAGCAGATAGCACTTTCATTCATCATTTACATTTAATGTTTATTTAAATTGCACTCAGATTCAGCATAAGAAGTAGAATAAAATAGATACAGCACAACATTGGGTGACTACATCTATTTGGCTGACGACATCTGTTCGGCTAACTACATCTATTTTTTCCTGAAGTATTATTTTTTTTGCTGAAAATGAGATTTCAGACTTCATTCCTATGATGTAAGTTATTAGTGTTTTCACCTCAAGGCCAGAAACTTGTGAGTTTGAATATCTATGATCAAAAACTAAAGCTCGCAAAGTTGACAATAATGAGACACTCGTGCACTGCATTGTTGAATTGGCAAAAAGGTGCAAAACTAAACCCCTATTCTTGTTAAAACAATTGTTTTAGTTGCAAATAAGGTATCCTTTGGTACTATTCTAGTTAAAGAAGAGCAAAGAACTTTTCCTGGCATTGTGGCCAACATGACACATTCATAACAGAATATAAATTAATGGTTTGTTTATTCAATTGCTGAAATCGCAATAGTTGAACTTCAATAAAAATTCATTTTGAAAATATTTTGGTTGGTATGTTGGTCACCATAGTCTTGCCGGGCCAAAGGACTGCTCTCTCGTTAGAGAGAGAGATGACGAGTGGTGGTTTAATTTGAGAATCACCTCAGCTAAAGTGAGGGGAGAGGTTGAGAAGGTGAATCCTTCATGGTAACCTCAATCAGTGTGGGAATTGAACCTACACAGTTGGCATCACTCTGCAATGCAAATCTGCTGTCCAGCCAACTGATTTAAACCTTCCCCTATACATTTATAAATAAAGACATATTTGAATATAAATAGAACATAGAACATAGAATATTGAACATTACAGCGCAATACAGGCCCTTTGGCCCTCGATGTTGCGCCAACCTGTGAATTCAATCTGAAGTCCATCTAACCTGTACTATTCCATTCTCTTCCATATGCCTATCCAATGACCATTTAAATGCCCTTAAAGTTGGCGAGTCTACTACTCTTGCAGGCAGTGCATTCTACGCCCCTACTACTGTCTGGGTAAAGAAACTACCTCTAACACCTCTCCTATATCAATCACCCCTCAATTTAAAGCTATGTCCCCTTGTGCTAGCCATCCCAATCCAAGTAAAATGGCTCTCAATGTCCAACCTATCTAACCCTCTGATTATCTTATATGTCTCAATTAAGTCACCTCTCAACCTTCTTCTCTCTAACGAAAACAGCCTCAAGTCCCTCAGCCTTTCCTCATAAGACCTTATTTCCATACCAGGCAACATCCTAGTAAATCTCCTCTGAACCCTTTCCAAACCTCCCATATCCTTCGTATAATGTGGTGACCAGAACTGTTCGCAATACTCCAAATGTGGCCACACCAGAGTTTTGTACAGTTGCAGCATGACCTCATGGTTCCGAAATTCAATCCCTCTACCAATAAGAGCTAATACACCGTATGTCTTCTTAACAACCCTATCAATCAAGGTGGCAACTTTCAAGGATCTATGTACCTGGACACTGAGATCTCTCTGCTCATCTACACTACCAAAAATCTTACCATTAGCCCAATACTCTGCATTCCTGTTACTCCTTCCAAAGTGAATCACCTCACATTTTGCTGCATTAAACTCCATTTGTCACCTCTTAGCCTAACTCTGCAGATTATCTATGTCCCTCTGTAACCTGAAACATCCTTTGTCACTATCCATAACTCTACCAACCTTAGTGTCATCCCCAAATTTACTAACCCATCCTTCTATGCCCTCATCCAGGTCATTAATAAAAATTACACACAACTGTGGTCCCAAAACAGATCCTTGCAGTAGACCACTACTAACTGAACTCCAGGATGAATATTTCCCATCAACCACCGCCCTCTGTCTTGTTTCAGCTAGCCAATTTCTGATCCAAACCGCTAAATCACCCTCAATCCCTTGCCTCCGTAATTTGTGCAATAGCCTATCATGGGGAACCTTATCAAATGCTTTCCTGAAATCCATATACACCACATCAACCGCTTTACCCTCATCCACCTGTTTGGTCTCCTTCTCAAGGAACTCAATTAGGTTTGTGAGGCATGGTCTACTCTTCACAAAAGTATGTTGACTATCCCTAATCAGTTTATTCATTTCTAGATGATTATAAATCCTATCTCTTATAACCCTTTCCAACACTTTTCCCACAACCGAAGTAAGGCTCACAGTTCTATAATTTCCAGGGTTCTCTCTACTCCTCTTCTCGAACAAGAAAATAACATTTTCACCATTCCTGTAGACAATGCCGACATAAACATCAAAGCCAAAGGCTCAGCGATCTCCTTCTTGGCTTCCCAGACAATCCTAGAATAAATTCCATCCGGCTCAGGGGACTTATCTATTTTTACACTTTCCAGAATTGCTAACACCTCTTCCTTGTGAACCTCAATCCCACATTTAGTCTGGTAGCCTGTCTGTCAGTATTCTCCTCAACCATTTTGTCTTTTTTTAGTTGGAATACTGATGAAAAGTATTCATTTAGTGGTTCCCCTATCTCCTATGACTCCACGCACAATTCCCCAGTACAATGCTTGATTGGCCCAAATCTTACTCTAGTAATTCTTTTATTCCTGATATATTATAGAAAGCCTTAGCATTTTCCTTGATCCTATCTGCCAATGACTTCTCATGTCCCCTCCTGGCTCTTCCTAGCTCTCTCTTTATGTCTTTCGTGGCTAACTTGTAACTCTCAAATGGCAGAACCATCACATCTCATCCTAACATTATCCTTCTTCTTCCTCTTGACAAGAGATTCAACTTCCTTAGTAAACCACTGCTCCCTCACTTGACAACTTCCTCCCTGCCTGACCGGTACATATTTATCAAGGATCTGCAGTAGCTGGTCCTTTAATAAGTTGTACATTTCAATTGTGCCCATTTCCTGCAGTTTCCTTCCCCATCCTATGCATCCTAAATCTCGTCTAATCACATCGTAATTGCCTTTCCCCTAGCTATAACTCTTGCACTGCAGTACATACCTATCCCTTTCCATCAGTAAAGTGAACATAACTGAATTGCTGTCACAATCATCAAAGTGCTCACCTACGTCCAAATCTAAGGCCTGGCTGGCTTCATTACCCAGGACCAAATCCAATGTGGCCTTGCCCCTTGTTGGCCTGTCAACACACTGTGTCAAGAAACCCTCCTGTACACATTGGACAAAACTGACCCATCTAAAGGACTTGAATTATAGTGTTCTCAGTCAATATTTGGAAAGTTAAAGTCCCCATAACAACTACCCTGTTACTCTCGCTCCTATCGAGGGTCATCTTTGCTATCATTTCCTCTACATCTCTGGAATGTTTTGGAGGCCTATAGAAAACTCCAACAGGATAATTTCCCCTTTCCTTTCTCTAAAGTCAGCCCATACTACCTCAGTGGATGAGTTCTCAAATGTCTTTTCTGCAACTGTAATACTATCCTTGACTAACAATGCCACACCACGCCCTCTTTTACCATTTTCTCTGTTCTTACTGAAGCATCTAAATCCCGGAATCTGCAACAACCATTGCTGTCCCTGCTCTACCCATATCTTTTAAATGGCCACAACATCAAAATCCAGGTACATACCCTTGCTGCAAGTTCTCTCACCTTATTCCGGATGCTCCTGGCATTGAAGTAGACACACTTCAAACCAACTTCTTGCTTGCTGGTGCCTTTTTTTGACCTTGAAACCTTAGTTGTGACCTCACTACTCTCAACCTCCTATATACTCAAGCTACAATTTTGGTTCCCATCCCCTGCTGAATTAGTTAAACCCACCCGAAGATCATTAGCAAATTTCCCCTCCAAGATATTGGTACCCTTCTAGTTAACATGCCAAATATGGGACAATCTATAAATTATGCCTAAAATTTGTCGTTCATTTGTTCTTTTGATATCAACTATATCTATAGTAATCATTGCACACACGAGATCTTAAAAGCATTCTTTATATTTCATGAAATCATGAGCTGATTTCATGCGTTTTATCATATTCCCTCCCTGTAGCTGCCTCCAGTGAGACAATGACGTGGATTTCAGGATTTCCCACTCATCGGAAATAGATCCGTAACACCTTCCCAAAATGTGGGGTATTACCTTGCCCAGTTCCCACGGTTACCTCAAACATTAATTCCCTTTATCACTAGAGGCACATGATGCTTCCATTAAGCAGCATCATAAAACTCCTCTGTATTTTTTCCATAAAATTTCCTACCGGAATGTAAATGTAGCCTCTTGCAGTTTGCCTAGTGAGTGACAAATGAATGTAGGCACAGGAAGAGTTCCTGGTAGAAGACATTGTGGGCTTCAATAAAGCTAATGTACAAGAATGTCAGTCTGTTTCTTAAGCACTTTAAATTGACTAGCTCTTTGTTTAAGTATTCTTAAGTTGAATTCACAAAGATACAATGTTTAAATCAAAACTGAATTCCAGTTACAATCCTTATCATTTCAACTAAGATACTCCAAGATTCTCTACAGGTTTAATGAGACACATTAGTTGGCAGACTGCATTGAAAGAGTTTAAACCTATCAGTAATATCATTAAACTCATTTGATTATATGTATGAAGGTAAAGTAAGAAGAAACCAAGGAATAGTTTCTTTACTAAAAACAATACTGCTGTTGTCAAATCCAATATCCCTTAATATTTTATAGATTATTCTGGTACATATGTAAGTACATCAAGCCAGTTCGTTGTCTTTTCCTGATTTCCATTTTTATTGATTACTATGGTGTTTCCTTATCATAGGTTAAGCTCTTGCTAGATGACCTCTGGACAAACTTTCGTGAGTTTGATCAATTTAACACGGGCTTTGTTAGCAAAGAGGAGTTCAAAGATGTTCTTATGGATGTATGCGAGGCATTGAATGATCAGACCTGTGAGATAATCGCCAACAGGTTTACCCACGAGAAGAACCGGTTAGTTAGTGCCCAGTTGTCTTTTTTGAAATGAGTTCCTCCGTGGATTACCCTGCCTGTGTGATGCAGAGATGAATAAGGATTGATAAAGGATGTATAATGACTTATTTTGGGATAACCCAGATGCATTAATGTGTTTTTCATGCAACAGTAGGATATGAGTTTACAAGCACAAAGTCACAAATAACAACTTTATGACCCAGGATAAAATATTGATTTGGTGGGGTAAAGATTCTAGATATGCATTCTTAATCACACATGAGTCTGATGCTTCAAATGTGCTGACCTGGAGGGGAAATGTGATGAAAATGGTCAGACAAAATAGGCATGCCAGCATTATAAAATTTACCTTGCTTCCTTTGTTAAAGAAAGATTAAAACAGCAACTACTACCTATATTTATATAGTACCTTTAATGTATAGAACATCCCAAGGTATATCATAGAAACACTATAAAATAAAATATGACACTGAACCATATGAGAGGTTCAGACATTTGTGTCTTAAAGAAGGAAAGTGTAAGGTGGAGAGTTGCAGGGAGGGAATTCTGGAGACAAGGGCCTAGGTAAATGGGGAAGTGTAATTAAAATCAGGGATGCTAAGTTGGTCAGAATGATGCTGTAATTAAAATCAGGGATGCTAAGTTGGTCAGAATGATGCTGTAATTAAAATCAGGGATGCTAAGTCGGTCAGAATTTGATGAGTCTGGATGTCTTGGAGCTTGTGGGACTGAAGGAGATTACAGAAAAAAAAATGAGTGAAGCCAGGAATGGATTACAAATTTTGGACAGGAATATTTAAATCAAGATACTGTTGATCAGAACACATTGTAGTCAGTGAGTACAGAGGATTATAGGTTACTAGCTGGTATGACATGAGACACGAACAGCTGAATTTTGGGTGACATCAAGATAGTAGAGAGTAGAATGTGTGAAACCAGTCAGAAACACGAAGCAACCCCACTGCCCCGTGAATGAATATTTTAATTCCCCCTCCCACTCTGCCAAGGACATGCAGGTCCTGGGCCTCCTCCATTGCCAAACCCTAACCAGCTGACACCTGGAGGAAGAATGCCACATCTTCCACCTTGGGAGCTTCCAACCACACAGGATTAATGTGGATTTCACCAGTTTCCTTATTTCCTCTCCCCCCACCTTATCCCAGATCCAATCTTCCAACTCAAAACCCCTGTCATGACCTGTCTTACCTCTCCATCTTCCTTCCCACCTATCCGTTCCACCCTCCTCTCTGACCTATTACCCCCACCTTCATCTACCTATCGCGCTATCAGCTACCTTTCCCCCTTCCATTTATCTCTCTACCCCCTTGGCTCATATTTTTCATTCCTGATGAAAGGTTTTTGCCCGAAATGTCGATTCTCTTGCTCCTCCGACGCTGCATGACCTGCTGTGTTTTTCCAGCACCACACTCTCGACTTTGATTTCCAGCATCTGCAGTCCTCACTTTGTTCTAGCACAATGAAACAGTCAAGTCTAACGGTATCAAGGGAAGTCTGGTGGCATAGTGGTAGTACCGTTACCTTGAGGCTAGAAAGGTTCAGGTCCTATGCCAGGACTTATTGGCCACAGAGTGTGCATTCATGAGGTGGTCAAATCAGGATTGATTATCAGCCTGCAAATCCTTCAATATGCTTATTGGCAGGTGGTAGAACAGGAGAATTTCCTGATCAACATTCTGAAGTCCTTCAGAATCTATGGAAACAAAGACTAGAGAAAAGGTAAATAGACAGAGGTAAAATATGAGGCACAACTGAAAGTTTCAGCAGCAGATATACTGGGGTGGGGGGGGGGGGGTGAAGTAGGGCAATGTTACTGAGATGGAAATAGATTGCCTCAATGATAGTGTAAATGTGTGGTCAAAAGTTCCTGTCAGAGTCAACATAAGGTTGCAACAGATTTATTTAGTCAGATCATAGCCAAGGATGGGTACGTAATTAATAGCAAGGAGTTTAAGTTTGGAAGAGGGTTTGAAAACAGGGGCTTCTCACTTCTAGATGTTCAAATGGAGGAAATTACTATTCATTTAGTGCTGAATGTCTGATAAGCAGTGTGAGAATACAGTGATGATGGAGGAATCAAGAGAGATACTGGTGAAGTAATTGTCATTCACGTACATGTGAAAATCAACACTGTCATCAAAGGCAGCATGTGAATAAGAAACAGGGGATCAAGGAGAGATGCTGAGAATAGCAGAAGTAACAGTGTGGGAGTAGGAAGAGAAACCATTGCATCAGGAGTAGCCCACACTGTTCATCTTATATAGCTCAGATAGAGCTGGACTTTGTGAGTATGGGAACTTTCTGCTGATGCTCTTCCCCTGAAGGAAGGAAGGTCCTGAATTGACCAACTTTGAATAAGGCCATCCTGTTCTCCAGCTGGCCTTAATCAGTTGACTTTCACCCATCAATCCCAGCAGTGTCACCACCAGCTGCCACCTTTTATCCCCACCCTCTGTCTTCTGCCAGTCAGCCAATCCTCTACTCATGCTAGTATCTTAACCCTGACACCATGGGCTGTTATCTTATTTAGCAGCCTGCTGTGGAGCTCCTTGTCAAATGCCTTATAGAAATCTAAAGAGATCACACTCACTGGCTTCCCTTTCATTACCTTGTCAAAGAATTCTAACAGATTTGTCAGGCATAACCTCCCCTTGACGATGCTATGCAGACTCAGTCCTATTTTGCCATGTTTTTTTCAAGTACTCCGCAATCTCATCTTTAATAATGGACTCTTAAAATCTCACCAATGACTGAGGTCAGGTCAACTGGTCTATGGTTTCTTGTTTTCTTCCTTCCTTCCTTCTTAAACTGGGCTGTGACATTAGCCATTTTCCAGTCTTCTGGGACCCTCCTTGATTCCAGTGATTCCTGTAAGATGCCTCCACAAGCTGCTCAGTTATCTCCTTCAGAACTCTGGGGTGTAATCCATCTGGTCTGGGTGATTTATCCGCCTTCAGACAATCTGCTTCTCAGCACCTTCACCTGAATGATATCCACATCAATCACCTCTGCTCCCTGACTGTATTGATGTTCTGACTTGCCGCTGGTGTCTTCCACCTTGAAGACTGATGCAAAGTATCTATTTAGTTTCTGTGCCATTTCTTTGTTTTCCATTACTACTTCTCCAGCCTCACTTTCCAGCAATCCAATGCCCACTTTTGCCTCTCTTTTCCCTTTTATATATCTATAAAACTCTCTTGCAATCTTCTTTTATAATACTGGCTAGCTCACCCTCATATTCCAACTTCTTCCCCCCTTATTGCTTTTTTAGTTATTCTCAGCTGGTTTGTAAAGGCTTTCCACTAATCTTTCCTACATTGTATGCTTTTTCTTTTGCTTTTATGCTGTCCCTGACTTCCCTTGTCAGCCATGGTTGCCTTGTCCTCCCCATTGTATGTTTCTTCCTCCTTGGGATGAATTTTTGCTGAGCCTCCTGAACCACTCCCAGAAATTCCAGCCATTGCTCTCCACCATCTTCCCTGCTCGCCTCCCGTTCCAATCAATTCTGGCCAGTTCCTCCCTCATGTCTTTATAGTGATCTTTACTCAGTTGTGATAATTACATCTGATTCCAGCTTCTCCCTCTCAACTGCGGGGTGAATCCTAACATATTATCATAACCGTCCCCCAAAGGGTCCTTCATCTTCAGCTCCTTAATCCTGTCTGGCTCACCACTCATCATCAAATCCAAAATTTATGTTCCTTTGTAGATTCTACCACAAGCTGCTCCAGAAATCCATCTCCATAGATTTTCCCCAAATTCTCTTTCTTGGGATATGCTACCAACCTGATTTTCAAAAAAACACAGCTCAGGTTTTGTTTTCCATTGAAACTTGAGGTAAAGGAAGCGGCTTGAAAAGTTACATGACTAATAAGCTAGCATGATTTAAAAATAGCACAAAAAAGTGATGAGTTACAGTGGTGACAGCCTTTGGAGTAGTAGCACTAGCAGAATAAAAGAGAAAATATATTTTTGTTGTTTTAACAAAGATTCGTACAAGAAAAATGCATTTGAAAAATGGCTTTTCAAAATTAACAAGGTTACAGCAAAATACATTTGACACCATCAAGGGCTTTTGGCGAAATACAAGGAAACATCAGCCATGCAGAGAGCACAAAACACAACAAATCAGTTTAGACTAGTAACCGGGTTTTAAAGGTTTAAAAATGAAGCCACCTTTTGATATTGTTGGTCCATTATGTTTTAAGGTGGGAAGTGTCACAAAGCCAGTCCAGTTCTTTCCTAAAAACTGTTCCTTGGCTCAAGGAGACTCTGTTCTTAAAGTTTTTCAGAGCGACTCGAGATGGAAAAAAGTGTGTGTACAAGAGAGTGTGTGTGCACCATAGAGAGTGTGCATGAGAGAGAGTGTGTGCATGTGAGAGAGAGTGTGCATGCAAGGGAAAGACAGCGCATGTGAGAGACAGTGTGCATGTGAAAGAGAGTTGCATGCGGGAGAGAGTGTTCATGCGAGAGAAAGAGAGCGCATGTGAGAGAGAGTGTGTCTGTGCCCATGAGAGAAAGAGTGTGAGTGTGTGAGAGTGTGCACTTCTGAGACAGAGTGTGTGCATGTGAGTGAAGAAGAGAGTGAGTGCATCTGCAAGAGGAAGTGCATGCATGCAAGAGATTATCTGCATGCCCTAGAGAGTGTTCTGGTGCTCAAGAGAAAGAGAGTGTGTGCGTGCAAGAGAGAGTGTATGCCAGTCCACCAGCACATTAAATCCCCCACCACCCCAAAATTATTGGACTAGTGTCCTTCTTGCATGCTTTCTCTATCTCCTAATCTATTTTCTTCCTGACATCCTGATTATTACTAGGAAGCCTGCACATAACTCCCATCAGGGTCTTTATTCCTTTGCAATTCCTCAACTTTCCCCACACAGATTCTAAATCTTCCAATTCTATGTCACTTCATGCCATGGATTTATTTTATTTCTTACTAACAAGACAACCCTTCCCCCTCTGGCCATCTGCCTTTCCTTTCAATAGGATCTATGTGCAGCCATGTCTCCATGATACCTACAACGTCATACCCACCAATTTCAATCAAGCTTATTTAACTTGTTTCGTGTATTGCATGCATTTACGTATAACGCTTTCAGTCCCACATTGACTATCCCCTTCTCATTACTGTCATTTTATCTTCTGTGCCTGAAGTTAGATTCCTAACCCTTTCCATATTCTTTGTCCTGTTACTTGTTCTGGAGACTTTAATACCTTCTGCTGAGCCCACCCTGTTTAACCTTTTTAATCATTTTCCATGCAAAACACGCACACACACTCACCCTCACACACTCACTATTTAATATAAAGCCCTATTTATACAATTTGCCAGAACAGCTGGCCCAACATGTTTCAGGTAGAGCCTGTCCCACCAGAACAAATTCGCTCTTTCCCAGTACTGGTGCCAATGTATAATGACTTCAGACTTGTTTCTCCTATACCAACCTTTGAGCTATGTATTTATCTTGTTAATCTTTTTGATCCTGTATCAGTCCAGAGATTATTACCTTTTTGGTACTAATTTCTAATTTAGCCCTTTGCTGTATTCCTTTAGTCGAATCTCTTTCTTCTTTCTACCTATATTGTTGATACCTATATGAACTGAGAAACCTGGATCTTTCCCCTCCCACTCCAAGTTCTTCTGCAGCCCAGGTGAGATTTCCTCAAATCAGGCACCTGTCGGGCAAAGCTTGATCCTGGCCACAGAGAACAGTGTCTACTCCTTTGACTATACTGGCCCTGATTACAACTACATTTCTCTATTCTCCCCCCTCTTGACTGGTTCTCTGTACCACAGTACTATGATCATAGAGTCACGCAGCACTCTTCAGTCCAACTCGTTCATGCTGACCAAGTTCCCAAGCTAAACTAGTCCCACTTGCCTGTATTTGGTTCAGACCCCTCCAAACCTTTCCCATTCATGTTCTTATCCAAATACCTTTTAAATTTTGTATCTCTATCTGCACCTACCACCACCTTTGGCAGTTCATTCTCAGTATAGGCATAGTAAATCTTCTCTGAGCCCTCTCCAATTTAATAGTATCCTTCCTATAGCAGGATGACCAGAACTGTACACGGTATTCCAAGAATGGCTACACCAACGTCCTGTAAAACCTCAGCATGACGTCCTAACTCCTGTACTCAATTGTATGAGCGATGAATGTTGTTGTTGTGTTACCATAGTCTTACCCAACTATAGGGGCTGCTCTCTTATTAGAGAGAAGCGACTGGTGGTGATTTAACCTGAGGGCCATCAGACCTCAGGGGAGGGAAGAGGTTGAGAAGGAGACTTCTTCATGGTAATGTCAAACCAGTGTTGGGAATTGAACCCCATTATTGGCATCACACTGCTCCGTAAACCAACAATCCAGCCAATCTGAGCTAAACCAATTCCCCTGAGCAATAAATGCAAGCATGTTAAATGCCTTTTTAATCACCCTATCTACCTGTGACGCAATTTTCAAAGAATAATGTACCTGAATCCCTCAGTCTCTGTGTTTGAAAACTGTAACTGTATAAGTGCTGTCTGTTTGTTTTACAAAAATGCAATACTTTGCATTTATCTGAATTAAACTCCAACTGCCACTCCTCAGCCCACTTGGGCTGTGTCTCACTCAGGATGTGATCTCCCCTTCCTGACTGTGCCCAGCTTACAAATCTAAAGTAAACCTGAAACTCGTGTATTGTTTTAATGAGAGATAAATTTTCTTTGAAACAATGGCATGTATTTCATTTAGGGTTTCTTATCTGGAGTTCCTTCAGCCATTTGAAGATCGAAGGAGAGCAATCAGGTTGAATAATTTAAAAACCCCAAGCCGAAAACATCAACCAGAGATCACAATGTACACAGAATCCATGCATAAAGGTCTGAACATGGTCACAGAGAAACTGCGAAGAAAGGTAATAGAAAGATTCACAAAGTGGTTCACTGGAGGATGTAGCTAATATTTCACTTTAACTTGTGACAAGTTGTGACAACTTGTGACAAGTCGCCTCAGGCGACTGACTGTGTGGAGTTTGCACGTTCTCCCCGTGTCTGCGTGGGTTTCCTCCGGGTGCTCCGGTTTCCTCCCACAGTCCAAAGATGTGCAGGCCAGGTGAATTGGCCATGCTAAATTGCCCATAGTGTTAGGTAAGGGGTAAATGTAGATGTAGGGGTATTGGGTGGGTTACGCTTCGGCGGGGCGGTGTGGACTTGTTGGGCCGAAGGGCCTGTTTCCACACTGTAAGAAATCTAATCTAATCTAATCTAAAAATATATGTAATAGATTCAATGCAAGTGGGGGTTTGTGTTGCAATCTACTTGGGAGTTGAAGTCGGAATCATTAAGTTGTGGAGAACACTAACAGTCCAGATTCAGAAGCACATCCCATCGGGTTCATTACTTTCAAATCTGATCTAGGATTGTAAATTGATCAGTGGAATTAATTATTAGGCTTTGTGTATAACTGATGGAAATATGATATGACCTACTGTGGGTGTTCCACATCCCAGGGGTGCATGGCTAACCCTTAATGAGGTCTGTTAAAGAATACAAAAGTACAGGGTAATTCTTTACACTTACACTTGTAACTTCACTATGTTTATGAGCTTCACAATATAATGAAAGCTGTAGGAGCAGATTAGCGGAATTAAGCATCGTCTCCCATGCTGATTTCATTTACATTCCCTAGTTTGTGAAGTTGAAGGCAATTTAGAATATTTATTTAGATGCATGAACCAATTGACATGTTTGTGACTAGCATGTTATAAAAACTAATCAAAGCACTTGGGTATCCAATTTGTGTTTGTGTCTTAAAGTGGGAATGCAATATTCTGATGAGCACTGGAGAGAAATGTTCACTCACGAACATCAGTTTTCTATTTAATTTCTATTTTCTGAATGCAGGTGCAAATTGTAGTTCTTTTTCTGCTGCCTAACTTAAAGCTGACAAGTCAACACAACATCATCACTGAATTTATAAATAATAATTTGAATCCACAACTTTTTTGGTTTTCAAGAGTCTTATTACAGCTTGCATAGACCCATATAACAAATGGATACTTAAAATTAGCTTTGGAAAAAGTGTTGGCTGCAGTAGTCTTGTGCTATTGTAGACATTTTGTTCTTCAGGTAAAAATATAAAGACATCAGTGTAGAGCTCAACAGAAAAACTACAATTGTTGGTGATCTGAAAAAAAAATCAAGTTGTAGTAATAAGACATGATATTATCTGGTCTAACCTTAAACCTTAAAGATGTGGTATTCGTATATTCAGTTATTTCAATGGTGGAGCACTGTTGATTTTATAAGATGTTAATTTTGTTGATTTGTTAATATTGACAATTATAGTGACTGAATTGAATGTACAGACTGCTTCTAAGATTCTATTATTCTTTTAATTGCCCTCTTATAGTTAGCTGGTAATCGGAAAACACTGGAAAGGGTGTGTAGAAAATTGGATTTTGCCAGCACTGGATTTCTCACACTGCCTGAATTTCGATCTGTTCTTCGACTCTGTAACATAGTTTTGGATGAAGATGAAATTTATCACATGATGTCAAAATATGATGAAAACATGGAAGGCAAAATTAAGTATTCAAATATTATCAAGAAAATCTTCAAAGCCCCATGAGTATCATTTGTTTGCCCGCTTTCTGCAAATCAGAGTGATTTTTGTTAAAGTCTTGTACAGTTTGATTGGATTTTTAAATGTAATAGCGTCTGTATAAACGGAGACAATGAAGGCTTATGACAGTCATGCATTTCCAATATGATGGTGGACAATCTCAGACTGCAGGTCTTCACTTAATTTCATAAGTAAATTTAGAGTTTAAGGGATTTTAGATTGCAAAGATGTGTTGTAAAGAATATCATGCTGCATATCTAGAAAATTGTGCAAACATTCAGCAAGTCAGGCACAATGCCTGGAAAGTGAAGGAGCAAGTTCACATTTCAAGATTGGTCTTTCATTAGAGCTCTATGGTGATCCTGACATCTGAAAGGACAAAACCTTTTGTTGTTAAAATGATGGATGTGATAAAGGACAAATCTTCAGGTCAACTCAGAATTAAAGTGAGGCAGAACTGTTGAAAAGAAAAACTCAATGGATACAGATGGCAGCACATAGAATCATAAAATGGGTTATAGCACAGAAGACTATTTTGCCATCAAGAGCAATTCACTTTGGCCCATTCCTAATGGCCATTCCCTGTCATTGGCACTTTCTCAGCTCAAAGGAAAGTCCTCAGTGATTATTTGCTCAACCACGGCCAAGTGTCATGTAGGGCAAGGTGGCAGGTCCTGAGTGTCCCTCAACTGGAACAGATATTGAACCCGTGAACCTTAATCTACATGCTGGTTCTCTAGCCAAAACTCTACTGGACCCTAAACCCTTTTTCACTGTAATATTGCAACTTCTGAAACTTCAGAGTAGGAGAATGAATCATGTGCATGACAGAGCTGCTCAGGTTTCTCACCTGCTTGAGTAATTACTTGTTCAACATCTCATGATATGCATTCAACTTTGTGGATTATTAGGTTCGTCAAAAGAGTTACAACATTCATTTTAACATATATTCAGTTTTATAGTTCCAAATGCAAAATGTGTACTCCTTGCACTGTAACTATCAAATATGAAGCCAACAATGTCTCACAGTTGGCTGGGCTATAATGCAGATCTGTCTGGAGGACAAAAGTTCTATTTACAGCTATTTAAATGATATGTATAAACAGATTGTATTTCATGTCAAGTAACCCAGCAATAACTTAACTTACAACGTTGAACAACTCAAATATATGTATGGAGAGAGGTTGTTTGCAGAAGATTAGATTAAATGTGTTCTTATGCCTTTGGGTTTCCAGATACAAAGTCTACCTCATGCTTTCCTATAATTAACGTAATAACCCCCATAAAATGTATGGACTTGTGATTATGTGTATTTTGGAGATTGTTTTCTACTAGTCCTGCCAAAGTTAAAGGAGTTTAACAGGAGCTATCTTGAACAACCTGGCAATGGTAGCCATTTAGACCACTTGGGCACAGCTACAGCCATGAGCTGATCCTTCAAGCTGCAAGCTACAGCACGGATAGCTGATTCTCTGGGCAGAGGGAGGGTGTTGAAATCCTAGGAATATAGAAGTGTACGCTTGCTCCCCCAGCCTCCTCAAATTTGGAAGGCTGCAAAAACCTTTGTAGAAACCCAATAGGCTGTTCTTTGAGAGTGTAGGCCATGCTCCCAACCTGGCTATCAGGTGGGTCCCATTAGCAGTTAATCCTTAATTTCTTGTAATAAATGAAGCATCAATACTCTTTATATTTGTACAACGTGTTGATGAAAAGAAGACTGATTTAATGCCATAATTTCAAATGAAAACAGGATCCACTTAGTCTAGTACAATTCATTGTTGTAAAACTGTTTACTTTGAGAAATGAACAATAAACATAGTATTTTTCAGCAGCGTAGGATGACTCTTAATGGATGCACTGACAAGTGGACTTCTGTCCAAGTCTGAACTGTTCTCACACTCTCTTTCCAATGCTTTGCTGCAATATTGGTGAAGAATACATTTTTAAAGGGTTTTGAACTGACCCCAATGGAAAGAAAATTCAGGAGAGATACAAAACATTCTGCTGATTTGCTGATACCTATGCCATCATACTCAAGATTACTCCCAAATCATTTTTTAAATATTTCTTTTTATTAGAAGAAATTTTTATTCTTTTTAAAAATTATAAAAAGTATAAAAAAGAAAACAGTATAACAATCGTATATTACAAAAACGTTAACAGGAAACTACCTACTATTCTATAGAATACACCAAAACTATCACAGAAAAGAAAAAAAATACAAAACAATCTCTCCATATTGAGATTCAATAAGTAACTGTGCTTAGCGAATTAAATTAGGTTGATCCAGATTGCACTATACCAACCCAATCCAACTTAGAATGAGTCGGTTTAAATAAAATCATCTTAAATTAGCTTAACTTAATTCAAATTAACTTAAAATCAAACTAGACTAAACTAAATTCAATTCAATTCAATTCAATTCCACCACTCGCTGTGCTCCCACCGACGATCCCATTCACGGGCATGTCAGTTGTAAAAGCCGTATTTATCAAGCTTCCTCCACCCAGAGCCCCTGGACCACCAAATCCGACCCCCACGACTATATAAAAGGCCGTGGTCAGTCTTGCCGACAAATCCATATCGATGTAATTTTAAAAGGGCCACCACGTCTCCTAGAATGGTTCTGTTTTGTGGTGTACCACATTAGTGAGAGAATCTTGGGGAAAGTGCTCCATCACCAATGTACGCCAGCCCATGAGACCTGGGGGTTTTTCTGAGATCCAGTTCATTAGAATGTTCTTCCGTGCACAGTGTGAGAGAATGTTAAATAGTCTCTACCCATGGTCAACCAAGCAGGGCAAAGCCGGCAATCCCAGAAGAAAGAATACCGGATCCGCCTTAACCTCGATTCCCAGAATCCCCTCCAACTCACTAAATATGACACGCCAATATTTACAGATCCTGCAACATGACCACAAACAATGTATAAGGGTGCCTGTGCTAATTTTACATTTAGGACATCCTGGAGACATTTCTTTCTTGAACTTTGCTCACCGTTCTGGGGCCATAAGGGCCCTGTGAAGAGTCTTCAATTGCATAGCTTGCGATTTATTGCATATCAAAATTTTCTTCACATTCTCCAATATGTCCTCACACGTTTCAAACAAAATTTCTTCTCCTAGTTCCTGATTCCAGACTCCATTGAGTCTTGCCGTATCCTCCAGGGTGCCTTTCTCTGTAAATGGTACAGAGTACTGACTGAGAGAGTGCCCGCACACCGGACCACTCTTCTCTCTATATCAGGCATATCGGGCTGAGCCAAGAGTGTGGTCTTTCTCCATATGTAGTCCCTAATCTGGAAATAACGGAAGAGGTCCTTCCTAGGTAGCCCATATTTGTGACTTAATTGGTCAAAAGACATCAGGACCTCTCCCTCAAATAAATCTCCCAAACAGGAGACTCCCTTGACTTCCCATGTCTTAAAGCAAGAGTCCATTGACCCCATCTTAAATCCTGAGGCTCCAACTAAAGGGGTGAACAGTGAACCTCCCTCTCTCTACTGCATTATTCTCCACGCTTTGACCATATTTAAGATAATTGGGCTTTTACAATGCTCATCCTCAGATTTTATTCTATCCATAAACAATAAATTAACGAGGGGGGACACCTTACCTAAGAAGACTTGATGTCAAGCCATATCGACCCAGGATCCTTACACACCCAGTCACCCACATGCTTCAATTCTGGGAGATACACACCCCACTCCACCCCCTCAACCCTCCCCATACATTGTGGGAGTTGCAACTTAATAAATTTAATGAGAGGGCATCAACGACACCAAATGAAGAACCCAAGTCAGTCATTTAGCCTGCGCCACACCTGTCTGGGCAGCAACAGCAGGAGCCCACTTGTAGGATACAGTAGCCGAGGAAGAACATTCATTTTAATCAAGGCTAGTTGGCCTAACCAACACATTGGTAATCCCTCCCACCGCTGCAGATCCTGTCTTATCCTATCAAACAATTGCATGAAGTTAGCTCTGTACAGCTGATGGAAAACAGGGGTAATAAAAATACCCAGATAAAAAATACCTTTTTGCGACCATCAAAATGGAAACTGTATTCCATCCTCCAGGTTAGGCACTCCCACCAAGCCCCCCTACGGGCATAGCTTCCAACTTTATAACATTTATTCTATATCCCTAAAAGATGCTGAATAGTTTAATTTTTTGAATTACTCAGGGTACAGACTTTTCCAGATTACCCAAAAATAGGAGAACATCATCAGCATAGGGAGTAATTTTGTGCTCTCTCATTCCTACCTTTGGAGCCACTATTTCAGGATCTTTCCGAATGGCCTCTACCAATGGTTCAATTACTAAGGTAATAATAGCTGCAAGAGAGGGCACTCTTGTTGGCTGCCTCTCCCAACACTAAAATTATCGGACAACACCGTTCATAAGAACTGCTGCCTTGGGATCACTTTATAGCACTGCCACCCACTTAGCGAAAGCCCCCCAAGACCAAAGTGTTCTAGGACTCCAAAAAGGTACAGCCACTCTACCTGACCAAATGCCTTTTCCATGTCCAAGGAGACCACCAAACCCGGAATCAACCTCTGCTGCCATACTTGCTCATTGAGCACCCTCCTTAATGTGATTGGAAGAGTTACGGCCCTTAATGAAGCATATCTGGTCTCCTTCTATAATAGTGGGTAGGACCTTTTCCAATCTCAGGTCCAGCATCTTTGACAGGCTTTTAAAATCTATATTCACCGACAAGAGAGGTCTATATGAGGCACAGTCCTCAGGGTCTTTTCCTTTCTTTAAAATAAGGGAGATATTGGCCTCCCTAAGAGAGGGTGGAAGGCAGTCCTGGTTATATGAGTGATTATACATTCCAAGGATTGGCTGAGCCAACATGTTTATGAACTCCTTGTATAACTCACTCGGAAACCCATCTGGGCCAGGTGCTTTGCCACTTTGGAGCTGTCTTATTGCCTCTTGCACCTACTGTGTTGTTAAGGGCACATTTAAAAGGGAGGCTTGCTCTGCAGTTATGCCGGGGAGGTCCAGGTTCTTGAAAAAAGATTCTATTCTTGCTACCCCAACCTTACAGCCCTCCGACCAGTATAACTCTGCATAAAATTTCTGAAATATGACATTAACCTTTTTTGACTCGTGAGTGATAGTTCCAGTTCTCTCTGCAATGGACACAATGGACTGCGGACCATTTTTCTTCTTAGCCAGATAAGCCAGCTATCTACCTGGCTTATCCCTGTTTGTCCTTTGCAAAGGAGACCTCTCTCTTTGCCGTCTGCATAAGCACTGAATTCAGAGCAGCCCAGAGAACTGTGACCCTCTGCAGATTGACCACAGATGGTCTGTCGTTGTATGCCGACTCGGCTGCTTTTAGCCAGGCCTCGAGCATCTGTTGCTGTTCCCCTCTCAGCCTTTTCCTGGTTGCTGAATATGAGATAATCAAACCCCTTCAGAATGCCTTAGCAGTCTCCCAAAGCACCGACTGATTAGTAGCCTGTAACCGAATTGATATCCCAGAAGGCCCCAAACTCCTTTTTGAAGTACTCTATAAATTTACTATCCTTCAAAAGGAACAGGTCCATGATCCAGTGTCACGCGTCTATTCCATTATCCTTAATCTTGACATCGAAGTACATTGCCGCATGGTCTGAGATAGCTATATTCCCTATCCTGCAGGACAACACTAAATCCAAACAGACTGGTGGAGCAAGGAACATATCAGTTCTCATGTGCCATTTATGTGGGTTGGAGTAAAAGATAGAATCCCTACCATTAGGGTGGAGATATCTCCACATATCCACCAACGCCAACTCCTCACACAAGTCCTCTAGCTGTTTAGATTGCAGGGAGATACCCGAGAGACCCCTTGGCACCCTATCTCCCTTGGGGTCCATGAGACGGTTAAAGTCTCCTCCTATAATCATATGGTGAATCCCAAGAGCCATTAATTTAGAAATTAAGTCAATTAAGAATTTAAGGGGGTGCACCAGGGGATAATAGACATTCAGGATGCAATACTCTTCCCTGTGCATTAAGGCCTTGAAAATGATGAACCGAATTCATCCTTGATTTGTTCTACTATCTGGAATGGGAGGTTCCTTTGTATTGGTATGGCCCCGCCTCTACTTTTGGAGTTGAAAGAGGAGAAGATATCCTACCAAATCCTCCCTGCTGCAACTTCACATGTTCCCTGTCAGTTAATAGACAATAGACAATAGACAATAGATGCAGGAGTAGGCCATTCAGCCCTTCGAGCCTGCACCGCCATTCAATATGATCATGGTTGATCATTCCCAATCAGTATCCTGTTCCAGCCTTATCTCCATAACCCTTGACTCCACTATCTTTAAGAGCTCTATCCAATTCTTTCTTAAATGAATCCAGAGACTGGGCCTCCACTGCCCTCTGGGGCAGAGCATTCCACACAGCCACCACTCTCTGGGTGAAGTAGTTTCTCCTCATCTCTGTCCTAAATGGTCTACCCCGTATTTTTAAGTTGCGTCCTCTGGTTCGGCACTCCCCCATCAGCGGAAATATGTTTCCTCCTGCCAGAGTGTCCAGTCCTTTCATAATCCTATACGTTTCAATCAGATCCCCTCTCAGTCTTCTAAACTCAAGGGTATACAGGCCCAGTCGCTTCAGTCTTTCCGTGTAAGGCAATCCTGCCATTCCAGGAATTGACCTCGTGAACCTACGCTGCACTCCCTCAATAGCCAGAATGTCTTTCCTCAAATTTGGAGACCAGAACTGTACACAGTACTCCAGGTGTGGTCTCACCAGGGCCCTGTACAGCTGCAGAAGCACCTCTTTGCTTCTATACTCAATCCCTCTTGTTATGAAGGCCAGCATGCTATTAGCCTTCTTCACGACCTGCTGTACCTGCATGCTTGCCTTCATTGACTGGTGGACAAGAACACCCAGATCTCTCTGAACAGCCCCTTTACCTAATTTGATACCATTGAGGTAGTAATCTGCCTTCCTGTTCTTGCCACCAAAGTGGATAACCATACATTTATCCACATTAAACTGCATCTGCCATGCATCTGCCCACTCACCCAACTTGTCCAGGTCACCCTGTAATCTCCTAACATCCTCATCACATTTCACCCTACCACCCAGCTTTGTATCATCAGCAAATTTGCTAATGTTATTGCTGATACCATCTTCTATATCATTTACATATATTGTAAAAAGCTGCGGTCCCAGCACGGATCCCTGCGGTACCCCACTGGTCACTGCCTGCCATTCCGAAATGGAGCCGTTAATCACGACCCTTTGTTTCCTATTAGCCAACCAATTCTCTATCCAATCTAGTACTTTGCCCCCAATACCGTGTGCCCTAATTTTACTCACTAACCTCTTGTGTGGGACTTTATCAAAAGCTTTCTGAAAGTCCAGGTACACTACATCCACTGGATCTCCCTCGTCCATCTTCCGAGTTACATCCTCAAAAAATTCAAGAAGATTAGTCAAGCATGATTTCCCCTTCATAAATCCATGCTGACTCTGTCCTATCCTGTTACTATTATCCAGATGTGCCGTAATTTCATCCTTTATAATAGACTCCAGCATCTTTCCCACCACTGAGGTCAGACTAACTGGTCTATAATTTCCTGCTTTCTCCCGCCCACCCTTCTTAAAAAGTGGCACAACATTCGCCGCCCTCCAATCCTCAGGAACCGACCCCGATTCTATTGAACTCTGGAAAATAATCACCAGCGCATCCACGATTTCCCGAGCCACCTCCTTCAGTACCCTGGGATGCAGGCCATCAGGTCCCGGAGACTTATCAACCTTCAGACCTAACAGTCTCTCCAACACCAAATCCTGGCAAATATAAATTCCCTTAAGTTCAGGTCCTTCAGCCACTGTTACCTCAGGGAGATTGCTTGTGTCTTCCCCAGTGAACACAGATCTGAAGTACCCATTTAATTCCTCTGCCATTTCTTTGTTCCCAGTAATATATTCCCCTGTTTCTGTCTTCAAGGGCCCAATTTTTGTCCTAACCATTTTTTTGCCTTGGACATACCTAAAAAAGCTTTTACTATCCTCCTTTATATTCTTGGCCAGTTTACCTTCGTACCTCATTTTTTCTCTGTGCATTTCCTTCTTACTAATCCTCTGTTATTCTTTAAAAGCTTCCCAGTCCTCAGTTTTCCCACTTATCTTCGCTAAGTTATACTTTTTCTCTTTTAACTTTATATGTTTCTTTACTTCCCTCATCAGCCACGCCCGCCCATGTCTCCTCCTGGGATCTTTCTTCCTTTTAGGAATGAACTGATCCTGCAACTTCTGCATTATACACAGAAATATCCGCCATTGTTCCTCCACGGTCTTCCCTGTTAAGGTATTGCACCATTGAACTTTGGCCAGTTGCTCCCTCATAGCTCCATATTTCCCTTTATTCAACTGAAATATTGTCACTTCCGATTGTACCCACTCCCTCTCAAATTGCAGATTGAAGCTTATTGTATTATGGTCACTACTTCCCAATGGCTCCTTCACTTCGAGGTCACTGACCAATTCAGGTTCGTTACACAATACCAGATCCAGAATCGCCTTATCCCTGGTCGGCTCCAGCACCAGCTGATCTAAAAATCCATCTCTGAGGCACTCCACAAAGTCTCTTTCTTGAGGCCCGATACCATCCTGATTCTCCCAGTCTACCTGCATGTTAAAATCCCCCATAACAACTGTAGTAACATCTTTGCGACAAGCCAATTTCAGCTTCCTGCAGCAGAGCGATGTCAACCCTTTCCTTTCTAAGGTTTAAGAGCATCCTCTTTCTTTTAATCACAGCGTGGCACCCTTTTATGCTCCAGGTGCACCATCCAAACGAACCACTAGCCATGACTGCCCACAGCAGCCCGCAGCCCCCGAGAAGAAGAAGCTTATTCATGGTGCACCAAGTGGAAAAACCACAGAATTTATAAGACCGAAAAACTATTCCTACAAATGTTACTAGAATTAAACAACCAACCACTACACTTAACCAAACAAACATTTTAACAACAAACCGCTGGAGATTTCCACCCTCACCCATAGGGGGCATTTGTCCTAAACCTTACAACCTTACAATCCTTCCAGCTAGGGCTGCACCACAGACCCAAGCAACACCAAGACAAAAACAAACTGTTATTTACACACATGGGAGTTAACAGTATGCACTCACCCTGTCCCCTCCATATGTCAACCTCATTTGTCTGCCATAAAAAAATCCTCACCATTGTCATAATTGTCTTTGTTTCTGTTCCACCCAGGAGAAAGTGAGGACTGCAGATGCTAGAGCCTAGAGTTGAAAAGTGTTGAAAATTGCCATCCCATATTCCCAATTCCTTCGCCTCCGCCGCATCTGCTCCCAAGAGGACCAATTCCACTACCGAACAATCCAAATGGCCTCCTTCTTCAAAGACCGCAATTTCCCCTCCAATGTGGTCGACGATGCTCTCTACCGCATCTCCTCCACTTCTCGCACCTCCACCCTTGAACCCTGCCCCTCCAATCGCCACCAGGACAGAACCCCACTGGTCCTCACCTTCTATCCCACCAACCTCCAGATACATCGTATCATCCTCTGTCATTTCCACCATCTCCAAACAGACTCCACCACCAGGGATATATTTCCCACTCCTATCAGTGTTCTGGAGAGACCACTCCCTCCGCGACTCCCTCGTCAGGTCCACACCCCCACCAACCCAACCTCCACTCCCGGCACCTTCCCCTGCAACCGCAAGAAGTGCAAAACTTGCGCCCACACATCCCTCCAAGGCCCCAATGGATCCTTCCATATCTATTGCAAATTCACCTGCACCTCCATACACATCATTTACTGTATCTGCTGCACCTGATGTTGTCTCCTTTACATTGGGGAGACAGGCCGCCTACTTGCGGAACGTTTCAGGGAACACCTCTGGGACACCCGCACCAACCAACCCAACCGCCCCGTGGCTGAACACTTTAACTCCCCCTCCCACTCTGCCAAGGACATGCAGGTCCTTGGTCTCCTCCATCGCCAGACCCTGGCCACACGACGCCTGGTGGAAGAGCGCCTCATCTTCCGCCTAGGAGCCCTCCAACCACATGAGATGAATGTAGATTTCTCCAGCTTCCTCATTTCCCGTCCATCCACCTTATCTCAGTCCCAACCCCCGGATTCTGCACCGTGCTCTTGACCTACAATCTTCTTCCTGACCTCTCCACCCCCACCCCCCTCTCTGGCCTATCACCCTCACCCTCACCTCCTTCCACCTATCATATTCCTAGCGCCCCTCCCCCAAATTCCCTCCCCCCTACCTTTTATCTCAGCCCGCCTGGCACACCAGCCTCTTTCCTGAAGAAGGGCTTATGCCTGAAACGTCAATTCTCCTGCTCCTCGGATGCTGCCTGGCTTGCTGTGTTTTTCCAGCACCACACTTTTCAATTTTGTTCCACCCAACCCGGATCACTTATTTTAACGAGTTCAAAAAGTTATAAATAGACCCTCCATGATTAAAATGCAGTACTGTCGAGTACCTCAAAGAACTTTGGATATTCAAATCTCTCAATTTCTTCTTGATCTCATCGAAGGATTTCTACTTCTTGATTATGGCTCCAGAAAAGACCTGAAAAAACAAAATTTTCGACCCTTTGTGCACCAGGGCCTGTGAATCTCTTCCCAGCTTCCATTATCAGCTTCCGGAAGCTTCCATTATCAGCTGCTTCTCTTTATAGCCCTGGAGTTGCATTAGGACCAGGCTGGGGTGCTGATCTGACCCAGACCTGCGCATCGCAATCCGGTGAGCCTGCTCCACATATACCCAGCCCGACTCAACCTCCAGCCACAGGAGCTGCAGGTGCCACTGTTACAGGAAGTGGACAGGCTCTCACCTTTCTCGCGCTCTGGGAGCCTGACAACTCGTAGGTTTTTCCTCTGACCTTGATTTTCGAGGTCGTCGACCTGATCCAACAGAGTCTGAACCTGGTCTTCCAGTGTTCGGATCCAATTTCCAAATTCTCCACATCAGTCTCCAATGCCACAGTCTTTTGTTCGACCGCCTCAACCCAACGCTTGGATCTGCTGTTCATGCTTTTTTAGCATGGCAGAGATCAGTTCCAGCACCGAGTTGATTCTCTCTCAGAGGTTGTTCGATTCTGTTGGTCCCACAGGTTCAAAGGCGCTGCCATGGGAGTCTGGGCCGGGGCCACGAGTGCCTCCCACACTCTAGGGGAATGACCTGCTGGTTGCAATCCTTTGGCTACCTTTCCTTTATTAGACTTCATCTTCTGAGTTTAAAATGTTCTAGACACTTTTTATGCTATTTTAACAGACTTTTCTTAGTTGGGGGGAGAGGGGGGATGAAAACCCACCTTACTTGGGTTTTGATGTGGAGCCCTAGCAGAGCAGTCTTAACAGTTCGCTGCCATCTTGGATCTCCACTCCCAAACAGTTTTAAATATTTCAAAGTTAAAAAAGATTGAATTCATGTTATTCATCAGCACATTTCTAAGAAAAGTTCTGTAGCATTTTTTGACCTGTGTTCACAACTGATTTGTGACTGTTAATTTGTATATAACATGATTCCACAAATAGTAAGGAACCAAGTGATTACTTATAATGTTCAGCTGGTGATGGTGTGGGAGCCCAGACCAGATCAAACTTTGATCAGACAGTGGGACAATTCCCCGCATTTCCTTAAAGACCATTATACAATCTTCAACGTCCACATGAATTGAGAGAGTGGGCCTTAGTTTAGCATCTCTTTCAACGTGCTCTTATTCCTTCACCTAACAGTCTCGATTGTGATCTTGTGGTGGCTTGGGACTTTGATTCAAAATTTTTTAACCCTGGGAACAAACCACCAGCTGAACAAAGTTAAATCCAGTTCCACTTTATAATTGAATAGAAATTTAATGGACTGCTAACAGATGACCCCCACCCATAACTCTTTCTCCGATATATCGATGATATCATCAGTGCTCTTCCCTCTCTTGTTTGTAATTGGTAAAGTCCATCAATTTTGCTTCTAATTTCCACCCAACCCTTACTTTCACCTGGTATATCTCTGACTCTTCCCTTCCCTTCCTTGACATCTCTATTTCCATTTTTGGGGATAGAATGGCCACTAATAACCACTGTAAACCCACTGACTCCCACAGCTACCTGGAATATACAGCCTTGCACTCTACTTCTTGTAAAGACTCCATTCCATTCTCCCAGTTCTTTCATTCTGTCACATACGTGCTGGTGAGGCCAACTTCAACAAGGGAGCCTCCAAAATGTCCACCTTCTTCCTTAACGAGAATTCTCCAAGACCATTGTTGACAGGGCCCTCAACTGGATGTGATCCATCTCCTGCACTTCCCCCCCACCTCCTTTCTTCCCTCCTGCAACAGTAATAGGGTTGCCCTTGTCCTTACCTAACATCCCAACAGCATCCACATCCAGAAGATCATCAGGCGCCATTTCCACCCTTCCGCCCATAGTGAGATATTACCTCCAGACACATATTCCCCTCCCCTCCCTTAGCTGTCTTCCGCAGGGACTGTTCTCTCCAGGATGCTCTTGTCCATTTTTTCTTCACTCCCAACACACCCCTACAGCCCCACAGCACCTTCGCCTGCAACTGCCGAAGGTGTAACGCCTGCCCATTTACCGCCAGAATCCAAGGGCCCAACATACCTTCCTGATGAAGCAGCACTTCACCTGAACTTCAGACAATCTCGTCTTCTGCATCCACTGCTCACAATGCAGTCTCCGCTACAATGGGGAAATGAAACTCAGACTGGGTGACCGCTTCATTTACATTCTGCCTGCAACAAAGACCCTGAGCTTCCAGTTGCCTGTCACTTTAACACATGACCCTGTTCTCTGGCCAACATCTCTGTCTCAGGCTTGCTTTTGTGTTCCAGCGAAGCTCAGTGCAAGCTGGAAGTGTAGCACCTCATTTTCCACTTGAGGACTCTGCAGCCCTCCGGACTCAAGATCGAGTTCAATAATTTTAGGGCCTGAACTCTGAACTCCCCCCATGTCCTAGCACCACCCCTCCCCCACCAAAACCCACACACCAGGCCTTGTGACCTCTCAGTCTGCCATTACACCCTACGTATTGTTAGCCACTTACAGTCTCCATTAACAGCTATTCACCTTCCCAGACAGATCATTATTTACCCCTTTGTCTGTCCAACTGTCTTCTCTGTCTTTGGATTCTATCCCCACCTATCATTTACTCCTTACCCCCTCTCCCCACCCTATCTTCTGCATAGAAACCGACATTTTCCTAGGTGCCATCAGTTCTGAGGGAGGGTCACTGGACATGAAGTGTTTACTCTGATTTCTCCCCACAGATGTTGCTAGACCTGCTGAGCTTTCCCAGTGAGTTCTGCTTTTGTTTAGACTGCTGTTTTGGATGGTCCTGAAGTTGATTGATCTCTACATACAGAAATGGAGGCCTTTTAGAAAAAAGATTTAACCACAAAATCATGCTGAAGTACTAAACTTGTTTTTTTCATGTCGATGCCCAATAGGTGGCAGTGCAATATCCTCTAGAGTTGAAGAAATCGGGCTGCAGCTCCAGTTTTTCCTAATTCCAAGACTCAATGAAATGTCTAAAGTTTGGCTTGACTGTCAATCTGAGACACTTGTTGTGGCATGATAAGTTCACTTAATTACTGTACCAGGCTATTAACATTTTTAATAATCTGATTTTGTTATTTTAACAAAACGCCTGAGAGACAGTAGTTGTGGATTGTGACTAAACGTATATCGGTATAAAGAACACATAGTATCATCAAATTTAATTAGTGAATGTACTAGATCTAATGGAACATTAATTGAACAAATAGAGTTATCAGTGAGCACACATTTTAGAATCATGACTCCTAGTTAGGTATTGAATACTTCATTGTTTGGTGTAAGTGAATTTATCAAATGAAGATATAGTGATATTTTGCAGGAACTAGTATATTTACATGGAATTTATTGTGCAAATTGTCAACAAATAAAGCAAAATTGTCAAATAACTCAATCACCTATTACGAACTTCAAACACGTTTTGATATTGCTTCCCCTGTTCTATGATCAGTGTAACAGTGTAGAATATATGCAAGTTCATGTAAATGACAGTGAGTGCCTATCTCTAATAAACACATAAGGCAGCTGTTACAATCAGTAGTTTCCATTTATCTATAATCTTTTGCCTCTTCAACAAAAAGTTCAAACACACACAAGGGTTTGAGTGTGTAATCTGAGGTGACACTTCTGTGTGGTCCTGCATTGTTAGACAAGTGATTTAACAGAAAACTACAAACGCTGGAGATCAGTGCAGGTCAGACAGCATCCATGGAGATAGAGCAAACTAATGTTTCAGTGTAGATGACTCTTCATTTAACAGCATGTGGGTGCATTTTCATCCAGTTTTATGGGAGATTTTTTTCCCAGTATAGCATTAAGAAGACAAAAACCTTTTTCTTGTCCTCTCAGCCACTATCTCAGGGTGAACCAAACTATTCTCAACCCTCAGTATTCTAGGAGATCCTAAAATGAACTTTCAACCCTAAACCTTCTTCATCCTAAAGGCTGGCTGCTTCTATCCTAGCCAGTCAACTTTAAAAACCTTCATTCCTGTCTGTGTCAGTTCCAGTCCATTATAAAGTCCTCTAGGATGACCTTCAATCTGTCCTGATCCATAAGTTGTATTTCATCTGAGACTCTTGTTTACCCTTCTGTTCCAAATCTCTCTGACTGATCACTTTTATGCTCTGTTTGTATTATGTCTTACAACTGATATATGATATACCTTAAAGGGACATACTCATGTTTTCATCACCTTATTATGGCATGTGAATTTATGACATAAATCTTCCAGTCACCATCTTACTGAGCTCTGTTCTTTTGGAGCATGACCTTCTGAGTGAAGCACACTGTAAATACCAGGTGCTATAATAAACGTTCATTGAATTCTTCAATACTGTGAGATCCACATCACATTTATTTTCTGGGGGCTAACATAAGTGTCACAGTATGATAGTGACAGATCATTAGTGTGGTAAAAACAATGACTGCAGATGCTGGAAACCAGATTCTGGATTAGTGGTGCTGGAAAAGCACAGCAGTTCAGGCAGCATCCAAGTAGCTTCAAAATCGACGTTTCGGGCAAAAGCCCTTCATCAGGAATAAAGCTTTATTCCTGATGAAGGGCTTTTGCCCGAAACGTCGATTTCGAAGCTACTTGGATGCTGCCTAAACTGCTGTGCTCTTCCAGCACCACTAATCCAGAATCTGGTTTCCAGCATCTGCAGTCATTGTTTTTACCTCGTTGATTTTGACCCTACTGCGAATCCTCTTGCAAGGATGCCTGCCTTGAAGAAGTTTTCCTCCTCTCTCTACAAGAATCTCAGGGAGTCCCTCTCCCACTGCAACTCCCAGGTCATTTCCTCTGCCCTGAAGGTCTTCAACCATGTCCTTAAACAAACTCGCTACCACAGATCATTAGTGTATCATGCGACAGCACATCATGGTTATATCAGTGTGCTAAACACTAGGGTTGCATGGTGGTTTATTGGTTAGCACTATTGCGTCACAGTGCTAGTGTTCTGAGTTCAATCCTAGCCTTGGGTAACTGTCTGTGTTGAGCTTGCTCTGGTTTTCTCCCATAGTCCAAAGATTTGCAAGTTAGGAGCATTGGCTATGCTAAAAATTGCCCCATGAGGTGTAAGCTAAATCGATTAGCCATGGTAAATGCAGCATTATAAGAATAAGGTTTGGGGCTGGATCTGGGTGGGATGCTCTTCATTGGATTGGTGCGGACTTGATGGGTCAAATGGTCTCTTTCAGTACTATAGGAATTCTATGAAAATAACTGCTCAATAATATAATACCCTGTTATTGTCAAGACTGAAGGTGCGACAGCACTAGATTGTACAGCAATCAGATGACCAACCACAATATTTACGTGAGTACAGATCTCCAGTTTAAATAACCAGAAGGTAGATTTAGCTTCTTTCCACTTAAAGTTCAAGGCCAGTAAGCTTTAAGTCCTTTATCATTTTTATGAAAATAACAAAACAAAGTTTCAGCTTCTTTCCTGGCAAAATACAGCAATTGAAAAGTTTCTTACAGGTTTAAAAGTAACTTACAGGTTTGCTATTTAATGTGTTTTGAGGCGATGTTTGATCACTGTTTGTCTGTTACCAATATTTATCTTTTGTTTTAATTCAAGAAGACAATATAAATTGTATTCATATTGTAAATTGTTTCATTTTTCTAACCGTGTATAATAAGTTTTATTTTCCAAAACCAGAAAATTTCAGGGATTTATTCTCTCAGTGGGTGACTGGAATCTCACTTTGTCTCCTTAAAAAAAGGTCAGAAGTCACGTGACACCAGGTTATCGTCCAACAGGTTTATTTTAAATCACAAGCTTTTGGAGTGCTGCTCCTTCATTAGATGAAGTCTGGAGTAGCGCTCTGAAAGCTTGTGATTTCAAATAAACCTGTTGGACATAACCTCATGTCATGTGACTTCTGACCTTTTCCATCTCAGTCCAACATTGGCATCTCCACATTGTAAAAAAAGGGTACTGTTCCCTAGCCCAATCAGAACATAACTTTGATGGCCTGGTCTGGGATCAAAACAACATAATGCTTATTATTATAAATTTCTGGTAAATATATTTTTCTAAGCCTTTACTCTTTGAGATAATAATTATTGCACCGTTATCAATAAATTAAGTGTGAAGTACTCTAAAATTGACTTCTTAGAATTCTGATCATCTGTTTTTAACATATTTGTGTTCTTTGCATCTTTGAGAGGGCTTGTGCTAATCAGAAGGTTTTGTTTTCCACAGTATTTTTCTCAAGACTGCATCCAAGAGGCCTTGTACATTTATCTTCTGGAGGATCTGATGTAGAATTCCCTGCTAATGGCATTGGGACAAATGTTGCTCATTCTGCATCATCCTTCTCATACATCTACATGGAATGGTAAAATTTGAAACATGGTCACAGTAGGTTAGAATTTCAATATTACCAAATTAGTATGGAATAGGAGCAAATAATGATTCATTGATATATTGTGTGTTATATAACATCACTGTCACACTGTTCAGATATAAATCATACAAGCTAGAAGGCTGAGGAAAAGCAGGACTTTCAGCTGCTGAAATATAGCAAAGCCAACCTCCATAGTAAACCACTATTCTGAATGACTGCAGTGAGAGGCTTCTAAGCTGGACAAATCAAGTTGTGCTTGCAATGTCTCGGTTGGGCCATAAGAGGGGGTGATAATGAGGGAAGGAAGTCTCATTTTGAGAAGCAAGACAAACATCCTCAATGACACTAAATGGGTTAAAATGCCATAGACAGAAAATTATTTCAGGATTTGTGAGAAGAAGCCATCAGACAAAGGGCGTTGAAAGGCAAGAAAAAGCTGAAGTTTGGTGATAGTTAGGTGATTCAAAAAGAAGCTTGCACCTGAAGAAGTATGATCTGGATGTTTCCCGCACAAGAGAATTGACTGGTGTTAGGGATATGAGCATTTGATCTGTTCTTTGTGCAAAGAGGTAATGCATGTTTGATACCAGAAAAGGACAGAATGCTAAAGAGGACTTGGTGGTCTCAATTGCAAACTATACAAGACTGGATGTTGAGAGATGGTTCCTTTGTCTGTTATTGTTCCCAACAATGGGGTCAGTATTACAGAACCTGGGCAGTGCAGCCTGTGCCAATGTTGTTCAAGTGTTCTGGGCATGTGTACACAAAGAAGATGACTCAGCTGACAACACAAAATTGGCTTGTTTGAATATTTCTGGTGTGATGAAGACACCTTGAAAATTGGGAATGGAACATGGAACTAGATTATTTCAAAGTTTAAGTTGTAGGCTGCAGGCTATGTGGTTGCTGCTGGACAGTTATGTGGATAAAGGGATGGTTGTAGTTGGGATTGGTGGGGAATGAATGAGAGATAGGAAAAAAGGAAGAAAGGAACAGGTAAAGGAATTGAGTCGTTTAAGAACGATGTGGAAGAGATGGGGAAATGTGTTTTCTTGAAGGAGCCTTCCTTTATCTGCCAAGAAGATTAAAATAGCTAAAGCACATTCATTATGTACTATTTGGATAAAGGGAAATCTTCCATTTAGGATCAATTAAACAACACTGATGAATGCTCCAGATAATTTATGAAGCAGTTTTAAGATGACTTGATATTAAGCTGGCTGCAATGAGTCTGTTGTGAATGCTAATAAGCTGAGGTGTGAATGCCCAAGTGACTTTTAAACTCATGTTGGTTGCCTATCAATATAGCAACCCAGTTGCTCACACAAAAGTTCATGGCATTTTATTTTCTACATTATATTATTGCAGTAGTTCATTGGCTGCAAAAAATGCTTTAGGACATTTGGAGATTGTGTTAGAAAAATTATCCTTTCTTTTAGAATAAATGTTCTACTGCTGCTTAAGAGGGAATTCTCTCCCGTACATTGTTTTGGTCTAGTGTTATGAACCAGACAAACCCGCTCAAAATATATCAAGGAGAAAGTCTATACCTTAACTTATATCTTACTTAAAGGCACGTTTAAGGAGTTGTGTTCCTGATGTGATTCGATTATATCACTGCTAGGCTTTAAGCAAAACACACTTTATTCTTATAACACAGTTAAAACACAAACAAGAAAAAAGTGGCATCACTTTATACTAGGGAAAGTGAGGACTGCAGATGCTGGAGATCAGAGTCGAGAGTGTGGTGCTGGAAAAGCACAGCAGGACAGGCAGCATCCGAGGAACAGAAAAATCGACTTTTCGGGCATTAGTCCTTCATCAGGAATGAAGGGCTTATGCCCAAAACATCAATTCTCCTGCTCCTTGGATGCTGCCTGACCTGCTGTGCCTTTCCAGCACCACACTCTGGCATAACATTACCTCTATTGAAATACTTAACAAAATAGTATATATGACTTAACTATCAATCATCAACTGTTCCAATATGGCAGCACCCATAAACATATCCTTGGCGAAGACAAATTTAGCAAGACAGATGTTTCTCTTATGCTATCTGCCAGTCAAGGAGAAAGGAACACTAAAGAAACAACTAAACAGCAGAGAGAGAACTCAAGCTTTTTGTTGCAGTACAGAGGGAGAGCTGCATCTATCAGCTTCAACAGTCAGCTCTCAACCTAACCGAAAGCAAAACTAAAACTGTACGAGCCTGAGTCCACCGACTCCTGAGTCTTTTGTCTAAATACAAAGAAACACTTAGGGAGCTCATAGCTGTTTACCCATTGCTTCAGAAGCAGACATTCCATCACCACTGTCAACATCACTCTGCAAGAGAAACAGCACAGAATAAATCCCTCTTAAAGGCACAGTACTGTCACACTAGAAATATTTAGCAGCTTTTTGGTACCTTTTTAGACATACTTTACATCCAGATAACCCATTCCTACCTCCATTGTGTCCTTAAAATCTTCTCCCATGTTGAAATTTAATGTTGGTAAAGGCTTGTTGAATCCTTCTTTGTTTCTTAGCCAATATGTTGCTTGAATACCTTTTCCCTTATGAAAAATACAAGCGGGTCATAATTTTGATGGTACATATTGAAATATTCAATTGTTTTATTTCTAAAGTAAATTACATTTTCTTATACCAAAGGTTCGGTGTGCCAAACAGTAAGTGTGAAGACTTTGCCTTAAAAAAGCGTTTTTCTTTAATGTATAACTTCCATGTTTTTAAATTGAAGGAAACCAGAGCACGGGGATACTTTTCTTTGTGTCTGAAGAATGCTCAGGGTTCAGACACAGGAAAGAGGAAAAGGGAGTGGAGATTTAGTTCACCAGGTCACCATTCCCACGACATTGTCCCAGGATTCATCCTTGATTGAATAAACCTGAGCTTGTGCCTACACCAATCATTGTGCACTGAAGTGAAATGAAAGCAAGCATTTCCCAGTCTCCTACCTCATTTCCCAATATACTGAGCCACAAAAAAATCCAAAAGTAAAGGCAGCACCTAGAAGGAGATGTTCCAAACTCTAATCTGGAGTCAGCCTAAGCTGGAAGATCATTGAGATCAGCATGGCTTATGAGAAGCATGAAGATGCAGATGGCTATGGGTAATACTATTTTCATAACTTTCAAGGAGAAAAGTCAAGTCTCGTTGCTAGGAGTGCCAGCAAGTCCCTTGCTTCCACCTTCCATCAGAAACTAACATGCTAATAATGTGGACTAGGAAATTTGATACAGTACACCTCAGATGATTAGTGGAGGAAGGATGACATTGATAAAAACTGTTCTCATATATTTGGAAGAAATTTTAAAATGTTTATTTTAGGTCTTGTGTTAAAGTTGAGTACAATTACATAAGTTTTGTGTGGGTACAATAGTAAATCTAGACAGATCCACTTGCACTCAAATAGCAAACCCCTTAACTGTGGCTTATTTATGCTCCTTAAATTTACCAACAACAAATTGCAAACTAAAAGAGTCATCATTAATTTTGTTTTGAGAATGGAGGGGAAGTCAGAGAGAGCAGCTGAGAGTTAGGGTTCCGTGTGTTAAGTATGGGGGAGGGTATCTGACTCTCTGCCCCACCAATGAGAAAGTTTGAAATCAAGCTCCAAATCTGCACCTTAAAAGCTGACTGGTGAACTCTTCAGTGAATCATAAGCCTCAATAATGAAATCCTGGCCTATTAGGGGTTGCCAAAGTATCAGAGTTTGGCAGTCACCAAGTCCGATAGAATTGCCGTAGAGGCCAATTTAGTGGCTTAATTGGTGAGAAGTTAAGGATGTTCCTTTTTGGACTCATGGGGAAGAGGGGTATTAGGGATTTGGGGCAAGGGTTGGGGTAGCCTTTAGTGTTCATCCTCTTGGCTCCCTATCCCTGCCTCTGAATGACCAAGACAGATGGAAATAGAGTATCCCAACTCCATACCAGAAGGTAAGGTTTTTTTTCTCTGATAGAAAACCAACTATTTTCTAATTAATGGCCTTAATTAGTATTAAGATATGAAAGGCATCCATATACCTGCCTACTCAATGCTTAATTGTTGAAATGGTGAGAAGGGGGGCAAATACTTATCTGGAGCCAACTTTTCCATTTGCCCTTCTTGATAGCTTCCTCATCACCTCCAGGGAAGGGATGATCGCACTCAGAAAATCAATCTCAGCCCAGCTTTGATTATTTCAGATTATATTAAAGGCTACCTTAAACCCGAAATTACTCAATACAAGTTGTAGGTAAGTTGCATGGCTTTTTCCATGATGGATTAGATTAGATTACTTACAGTGTGGAAACAGGCTCTTCGGCCCAACAAGTCCACACTGCCCCGCCGAAGCGCAACCCACCCATACCCCTACATCTACCCCTTACCTAACACTACGGGCAATTTAGCATGGCCAATTCACCTGACCTGCACATCTTTGGACTGTTTCGTTGTATGATGACAAAAAAATGTTTTGGTACACAACCTGAAGAGTCCAATTTTGGCAGATTATTCTGAAGGAGATGTTTCACACTGAGCAAGCTTCAGATTGTCTTTAACATAACTACAAACCATGCTCATTAAAGACAAACAAAGGTATCGTGGGTCACAGTAGATTTTTAAATTTTACCAAAGGACCAATAGGCCACTTCAGATATTACTTATATTAAGGCACTAGCAACATTCCCAGAGAAGATCTCTGAATATATTTCATAAAGTTGAATTGCTGAGTATATAGAAATGGCAGCTTAATTCATTTGCCAACTTGTTAAGTGCAGATGTCAAATGTATTACTTTCAAACAAGTGTTTTCAAAAAACCATTTCTATAGGGAAATAAGCTAAAAGGAAGTCCTAACTGTATTAATTCATGTTCACAGTTTGGTTACCTACCTTCACTTTAATCGTCCCTCTCTTTACAACATCGTATCCTCCCAGTGCCCTCAGTGCTTCAGCAGTGCTCTCTGATATGTGTATTTTCAAAGCTAAGTATCAAAAAAAGATTAATATAGTACAAGTGTGTAAGAAATAGGAGCAGGAAAATGACTACCAAAAGAACCAAGCAGCAGAGCTAACCAATAAAACCTTTTATGTCTTTTCACTTCTGAAACAGAGCCTACGAGACAAGGCCCTAAGTCATGACCAGAGAAGGGATGGGAACTGGAACTAAACTAAGGAGTTGAATTTAGTGATCACTACCTTGCATTCACCTCACTCTGAGCCAGACTTAGTGGAATTCATATGGAAGTCTGTCTCGGGTTGCCTTTCAGCCTGTGTTTCCTTCTTTGTTGAGCTTCTTTGTATGTAGGTTTTGTTGAGGGTAAGAGGAAGCTCACACCTAGTCCCAGGGTTCTCACTCTTGCACATGCCCACACACGTATACCTGTGATCACTCAGACTGTCTTTGTCTCTGCTTCTCACAGACTCCCTCCCTCTCATAGGTGTCCTATCTCATATCTCCTCTCTATCCCATGCAGACTCACTGCTCTCATGATCACACTCCTTCTCGTACAGTCACTCAGTTACACAAACTCACTTCTTCCTCCTAGGACCAAGTGCTTTGGAAAAGGTATTGCCAAAAAGGGATTCAGGATGGTAGAAAGCTGCCAAGACGTGTTTGTTTACTCTGTTCTGTATGGGATGCCAGCTGCCTTGGGAGGGCACATACATGCTGTTGCTGCAACTCCCATCCATTGTGGCCTTCACAGCCTGTTCTACTGACTTGGTCCCTGTGCTCTTTTAGAGAGTCAGTGCATGTATGGAAGGGTGAGAGACAGAGGGTCTGAGTGTGAGGATGGTGAGAGGGAATGGGGCAAGTGTGAAAGGATATGAGAGAGAATGGGGCAAGTGTGTCAGAATGGTGAGAGAGAATGGGGCAAGTGTGTCAGAATGGTGAGAGAGAATGGGACAAGTGTGTCAGAATGGTGAGAGAGAATGGGGCAACTGTGTCAAGATGGTGAGAGAGAATGGGGCAAGTGTGTCAGAATGGTGAGAGAGAATGGGGCAACTGTGTCAAGATGGTGAGAGAGAATGGGGCAACTGTGTCAAGATGGTGAGAGAGAATGGGGCAAGTGTGTCAGAATGGTGAGAGAGAATGGGGCAACTGTGTCAAGATGGTGAGAGAGATGGGGCAACTGTGTCAAGATGGTGAGAGAGAATGGGGCAACTGTGTCAAGATGGTGAGAGAGAATGGGGAAAGTGTGTCAAGATGGTGAGAGAGAATGGGGCAAGTGTGCCAAGATGGTGAGAGAGAATGGGGCAAGTGTGTCAGAATGGTGAGAGAGAATGGGGCAAGTGTGTCAAGATGGTGAGAGAGAATGGGGCAACTGTGTCAAGATGGTGAGAGAGAATGGGGAAAGTGTGTCAGAATGGTGAGAGAGAATGGGGCAAGTGTGCCAAGATGGTGAGAGAGAATGGGGCAAGTGTGTCAGAATGGTGAGAGAGAATGGGGCAAGTGTGTCAAGATGGTGAGAGAGAATGGGGCAACTGTGTCAAGATGGTGAGAGAGAATGGGGCAAGTGTGTCAAGGTAGTGAGACAGTGGGATGAATTGGTCAGGAGGATTTATGTTCTAATCCATCTATCATTGTCATAAATGAGCCAGATAATAGATTAGAAACAGTTCATTTGATTTCTTGTCCATACTACGTTTCACACTAAACACTAATTTATGTTAGAAAGCACAAATATTTTGTTAATAGTACTTCTGTGAACCACTAGGGGACATTGTATTACTTGCGAATAGCTATGTCAATACAAGTTGCTGTTGAGAATACGCAAGAAATTGGAGAGATATTTTCATCAGGACTGTTTCCCTGATTCCTCCTTTCTGACCACAATTATTTCTCTTTGGTGAAAAGGCATTTCCTCTGTCATTGATCTAAAAACCCATTGTAGTAAACAAATTAAATGAAACTGATTTCTTCGAGCCATTGAACGTTAATTTCTTTTAAATGTATGTCTGAAATTTAACTTACATTTACTGTGTCCATGTTTTCACTCAGCAAAACATTTTCCAAATATTCACAGCACAGAGAAGGATTTGCAGAATTGATTGCAGTTGGACCATTTGGAGTAGTTAACATTTGTATACAGGATACTGTCCTGTCCAGTTGCCAGGGAAGCTGAGTTATTTGGGTTACTTTATTTATTTAAGAACCAAAGAGGAAAAACACCAAATACTTACGCAAACCATTGCTTTCCATTCTTGATGCTACATTGACAGTATCACCAAACAGACAGTATCTGGGCATCGTTGTTCCAACTACGCCTGTAACTACTGGACCTGCAAGAATAATTAAGCAGTGATTTAAGGGAGGAATAGTCTCTTCACAGCTCTGTAATTGCTACCATTCAAACTACCAACCAATATTCGGGTGCTGTTTCCTGATTCATGTAATTTGCAACAACTAGAAATCAGCTCCCAAGAATCAGCTCCCAAACCGAAGCAACAAGATTCTAAGTTGATCAGATAATATTGAAACTGGAAAGTAAAACTCCTCTGAGGAATCTTTGGAGATTATGTTACCATGTTTAACACCGTGGGGTGGCACAGTGGCTCAGTGGTTAGCACTGCTGCCTCACAGCACCAGGGTCCCAGGTTCAATTCCAGCCTGAGGTGACTGTGTGGAGTTTGCACATTCTCTCTGTGTCTGTGTGGGTTTCCTCCGGGTGCTCTGGTTTCCTCCCACAGTCCAAAACTGTGCAGATCAGGTGAATTGGCCATGCTAAATTGTCCATAGTGTTAGGTATATTAGTCAGAGGGATATGGGTCTGTGTGGGTTACTCTTCGGAGGGGTCGGTGTGGATTTGTTGGGCCGAAGGGCCTGTTTCCACACTGCAAGGAATCTAATCTAAAAAAAAAGAGTGAAATATAATATCTCCAATCACACGACGAAATAATAGGTTTCTTGAACATAGCTATCTACCAAAAGTGGAATGTTGTTGTCTTTTCTTTCATACTTGAGAATTTCTCAATAGGACAGCACCAAATTTGTTTTAAAACTAGAATTGAACTTTTGGTCATCCTGTGTCTTACAATTCAAATACTGTCTGGATATTGAGCTCATGCCTAACACATAGAATCGCTTCCATAGAAACGTTCATATGCCCTATAAACTATAGAAGGAGGGTGATATAACTTGAATCAGAGAAAGTGAGGACTGCTGGAGGTCAGAGTCGAGAGTGTGGTACTAGAAATGCCCAGCCGGTCAGGCAGCATCCGAGGAACAGGAGAGTTGACATTTTGAGCATAAGCCCTTCATCAGGAATGAGGATTGTGGGCCAAGGGGGCTGAGAGATAAATGGGAGGGGCATGGGGCTGGGGGAAGGTAGCTGAAAATGTGATAGGTAGATGAAGGTGTGGGTGAAGGTGATAGGTCAGAGAGGAAGGTGGAGCGGATAGGTGGGAAGGAAGATATGCAGGTAGGACAGGTCAAGTTGGAAGATTGGAACTGGGATAAGGTGGAGGAGGGGAAATGAGGAAACTGATGAAATCCACATTGATCCCGCGTGGTTGGACTTTGACTCCTATTCTAGTGATTGTGTAAATCTCATAAATTGATAAAGTTACATTGAATACAAATAAATTTGATCAGTAGTTTGAGCTGTTCTATTTTACCATCCCTATCTAAACTGAATAAGAACTTCAGTCAGAATAGAACAATTGTTAATCATCAAATGCGGGAACTCTGATAGGACAGAAAGTAAAAAGATGCAGAATTTAGATGGTGATGAAACTTGCCATCAAGCCCTTGCAGTGTGTTTACTTTGCTTTTATCCGACCTCTCATTCATTGCAATGACCTCTTATTGTATCTTCCTGTACTAAACTTGAAGGGAACTGTCCACAGCCATTGAATGTGATGAAGAGTTTAAAAGTAGAATACCTGGGGTTCACTTTTAGCACCACTACTCCCAACCACAATGCGGGAATGGCAAGAGCGAGAGGGTGTAGAAGTATTTCCATTCACTTATTGGCTCAACACCATTCACTTGCTACTCAGTAACAATTTAGCTATGATTATGAAATTGGTCTAAGCTGGTAACACCTTATAGAAATGTAAGAAACACAGCTAATAATAAAGTCTCACTGTCCAGCGGCTCCCTTTTAACTCATAAATTCTGAATCCTGAGCAGAGTCAGCTCTACCTTGACAGGAGTTGCAGAGTAACTAGAAAAGACCAAAACACCTTCCCAAAGACCTTTACATCCTTCCTAAAGTATGGTAACCAGGTCTTGACTCTATACTGTAGTTGTGGCAACATCAGAGATTTATAGAAGTTTGACATAACCTTTCCTGTTTTTGTAATATCTTTGTTTATGAGAGCAAAGATTCCGCAAGTGGAATCATTGTGGGTTAGGGTGAGGAAGAACATTTCCATGGGAATCATCAACTCTGCCATTATCCCTACTTCCCTGTGGCACTCATGGCAGGGATCATTTCCCAGCAGGATGTAACAACTGCCCAAATTCCCACACATCTCCATATCCAGGATATCATTGCCACCAGCTTTGGGTGAGTGACAAATCGTAAAGTTCAATATGATCAACATTGCAAGGAGACTAACAGGAGAGCCTCAATGGTCTTACTCCTTCAAGATCCTAAGCTGTTGCACCACCAAGTTTGTATGACATTATCAGAGTGAGGAGTTAACTGTGAATCCTTTCAGACCCTTCCATTGTTGATAAGTGTGTGCTGAAGTGGGTAGATTCTTTAATATGTTCATTAGGCTAAACCTTTTCATTCAGCCTCAATGATGGTGGTATTGGTGAAACCACCCTGTTCACTTCCTGAACTCAGCTATTTGAGGATTACTGTCACTAGCAATAGAATGCATTATCTGTAGTCTTCCCATTGTCCTTGTACTCTTGTATAATTTCAATTAAAAATCTAAATTTAAATAATGGTCATAATTTTATGCAGGCTCAGAGGCTCCACACAGTGGCTGAAGAATAAGGGTTGAGACTGTTACTGCAATGCAGGGAACCCCAGGTTGACTTATGTTTTTTGGGCTGTCACGTGACTCAGGGTTTATTGCTCCGAACATTAGGAAACTAAATTCTCTGTTTGAATTTAAGCCGTCCTCTGCTATGCTTTTCTGGTTAAAGTTGAGGATTCACATTTTTTGCGGCTAAACTAAAAATCTCTGTACCATTAACAGTTAGCTGAATTATTCTCACCCTCTATGAGTTAAAGTAATGCTTCTCACTCTCTCCAGTTTCAGTGAATGATGTTCACCTCCTGTTGTTTGTGATGTCAAGAAATACCTCCCACTTACATATAATTTTCTTCTCTGGCCTAATTATTGTTGACTACAGCCTAATGTTGATGACTGTTTTTATCCTGGTTTCTACCTGAATGATTCTTGGAGTCTGCTTTCAATAAACACTTAACACCTTTAACAAGGATGAAATAATAGATCTCCCAACTTTCCTGTGGCCTGAATAAAGTCTCCTACTTTCTTCTTACATTGGAACTTGTATTCTTGGACTTTGAATATGCCCTTTTTAATTCTGTCTTTGTGAAGTCTCCAGGTCTGTGAATTGATTCTATGGCTCTTGACTTCCCTTCTATAGACCTGCCTCAATTTGTCAGCCTGCCGTGACAGTAACGTTTTGATTTTTGCTGTAAGTACTTAGCCTTTAATTATGTAGCATTTTTAAATGCAGTGCATCTCTTATCAGGCCTGAAATGCTTTTATCTTTGACTATGGATTCTGCCTTGTTGAATGTTGCCATAATGTTTTCTACTGTTGGATTATGAGAAAGTGAGGATTGCAGATGCTGGAGATCAGAGCTGAAAAATATGTTGCTGGAAAAGCCCAGCAGGTCAGGCAGCATCCAAGGAGCAGCAGAATCGACGTTTCGGGCATAAGCCCTTTTTCAGGAATCAATCGACATTTTGGGCATAAGCCCTTCTTCAGGAAGAAGGGCTTATGCCCGAAATGTCGATTCTCCTGCTCCTTGGATGCTGCCTGACCTATTCAAAGTACAGCTCTTCCAGCTGTTGGCCATCTGACTGTGCAGAATTCTTAAAACTGTGCCTGAAGAAATCATCAGACCTCCTCTCCTACCTGCCTATGGAATGAGGCAGTTCAATGGATTCCATTCCACTGCTCACCATGTGATATAAACAATTCCCACCCTCACAGCTGACTACCTGTCTCATGAGGCAAGCTGTAGCACTGAGTACCAAGGGGTAGGTTTGCTGCCACCATACTCTTTTAGGGTAGGGAGCTATACAGTCCTGGTCTAGGATGGCAGAGAATAACCACTTGATTGTTTAATGAGAAGAGGCTCCTGACTTCAACAAGATGTGGTTTATTGCATGTTAGCAAATAGGTACAAATACACTGATACGAACAACATTGTTACAGAGTCTATGAGCAAAACCAGGATGGTCTTATGCTTTTAAGACCCTAAGTTGTTCTCCCAACAAGTCTGTGTGGAATCACCATAGTGAGTGGTGCTTAAGACATGCCTCAGAATGGACTCTTTCAGACCCTATATCCTTATACCACAGCCACCTGTTGAATGCTCATGGCCAGGTTGTACCTGAACTGGGATCCCACTCCATTTGGGAATCCTGTTCTCAAAGAAGGTCACATCATGGTGCACCCTGCCCTTGCTTGTCAACCCCTTACAATCTCCCGTCTGTGGCTCCCTTACGCCTTTCTCCATTCTCCATTACTGGCTCCGGTGAAACCCTATACACACCCAATCATCTTGCCATAGGGCCCAAGCAATACTCTTCATTCGTGGCTGTCTGCCTTTCCAATAGTTGTCAAGCCTCCTGATGGGACTATCAGGACTCGAGCTGCCAGACCTCTGATTGACCAACGGCTCTCAATTGCGGGTCTTCCGGATGGGTGAGATGGTCTTGCCCTTAGCCATGTGACAGCCCAATGGACATAAGTCAACCTGGGGTTCCCTGGCATGCCGTAACAGTCTCACCCCCTACTCTTCAACCAGTGTGTGGTGCTCTGTGCCTGCATAAAATTATGACCATTATTTAAATTTAGATTTCTAACTGAAATCATGCAAGAATACAAGTACAATGGGAAGACTACAAATAATATATTCTATATATCATGCAAAAGAAAAATAAAACAATTAGTGCTCAAAACATTTAAAATAGATTGATGCTATGTTACCTGTGTTGAGGCCTGTGCGGAGTTTCAGTTGTACATTGTCTACGTGTCTTATCTTGAAGGTCGCAATGGCACTGAGAAAATGCAAAGACATTGTGGCAATTTCCCCTGCATGCTGTATTCCATTGCGAATGGGCAGTCCACTTGCTACCATGTAAGCATCGCCTATTGTTTCAACCTTAGTTAGATAGAAATAGAATGTTGTCAAATCTTTCATAATTGGAAATGATGTGTAAACATCTGGACTAATGGAAGTTAACAGACACAAAGATAATTTATTTCTTGCTTTTAAATTGGATTTAACTTTTTTAAAGGGAAAGTAGCAGCAGACTTAATTGAATACAATGGTATCTTCTCAGGATGATATAGCACACTGTTTAAATTTGTAAACATTTACAATCACTCTAACCATTTTAAATAGAATCCACAACCATTTACTTCCAATGCAAATGCTATTTAAATAATGTAATCAGTTAAACAAATGTCAGAGAAAAGTAACCGTGCCAGCATTTAACATTGTCATTTCCTATTAACTTTTTGTATTTGTTTAGAGATGTAGTCCTCTCTGGCTGGGCCAGTATTTATTGCCTGTCTGTATTTTCCCTGAGAAAGTGGTATTGAACTGTCTTCCTGAACCAGTACAGTCACCAGAGTGCAGGATTACCCACAGTGCTATTTGGGAGAACATTCCAGGATCATGACTCAGTGAAGGAACAGCGATATATTTACAATTTAGTAAGGTAGATGTTGCCCTTTTCCTCTAGGTGGCAGAGGTTGTAGGCTTAAAAGGTGCTGTCTAAGGAGCCTTGGTGAGTTATTATTGTACACCTCCTAGGTAGTACACATTGCCACTGTCCATCAATGGTTCAAGGTGTTAGATGGGGTGCCAATCCAATGTGTGGCTTTGTCCCGGATGGTGCCAAACTTCTTTAGTGTATATGGAGCTGCACTCATCCAAGTAAGTAGAGGGTATTCTACCACACTCATGACTTGTACCTTGTATACAGTGGATAGGCTTTGATGATACAGGAGGTGAGTTACTTGCTGCAGAATTCCCAGTCTCTAACTTTCTCTTTTGGTTACAGAATTTACATGACTGATGCACTTACTGGTCAATGGTAATTCCCAGGAGGTTGATAGTGGGAGATTTAGTGATGGCAATGCCATTGTACATCAAGGGGCAATAGTTAAATTCTTTCTTGTTGAAGATGGTCATTTCCTGGTACTTGATTTGCAGGAATGTTATTTGCCACTTGCAAGCCCAAGCCTGAATATGGCCCAGGTCTTGCTGCACATGGACATGAACTGGCTCAGCATTTGATGAGTCACAAATGATATTGAACTTTGTGCAATTATCAGCAAACATCCCCATCTCTGACCTGATGAAGATAGTTGAGACTGTGTCACTGCCCAGGGGAAGTCCTGCTTTGAGAACTGGGGCTGAGATGACTGACCTCCAACAAACATAACCATCTTCCTTTGCCTTAGGTCAGACTCCAACCAGCATTAAGTTTGCCCCTTCATGCCTATTGACCTTAGTTTTGACAGGGTTCCCTGATAACACACTCTGTGAAATACTGCTGTGACATCAAGGACAGTCACCATCACTGCCCTCTTGAATTCAGCCCTTTTGTCCATATTTGGAACAAGGCTGGTATGAGGTCAAGAACCAAATGGGTATGGCAGAACTCAAACTGATGTTAATGAATAGCTTATTATTGCTGCTTAATGACACCTATGACAGCATCTTCCATTACCTTATTGATGATTTTGAGGAGACCGATGGGACAATAGTTGACCAAATTTGATTTGTTCTACTTTTTGGTGACAGGACATTTATGGGCAATTTTCCACACACTGGGTGGATGCCAGTGGAACTGAACTGGAACAGATGTCTAGGGGTTGCAGCTAGTTCTGGAGCTGAAATCTTCAATACTATTGCAGATCGAAGATTCCAATTTTAATCCAGTTCTGCAGCAAACAACCCATCTGCTGACTCATTAAAGCCTATCCTCTGCCTACAAGATACAATCAGGAATATGGTAGAGTACTCTCTCATGGCCTGCATCAGTACAACTCCAAAAACACCAAAGAAGCAGATCACTCGATTGGTGTCCCATCTCACACACAATTGTGTACTACACACAGTGATGTGTACTATTTAGAAGATGTACTACAAAAACTCAGCAACAACTATAGTCTTTACCATATCTAGTGTCTTTTGATATTGACCGGGCTGTATATGCTGGTGTCTTTTTTGGTCTTTGTTGATATTTGGTGGCCCATCTGGTTTCATTACCTTTATGGTGTATTGCGAGACTGTGTCAAAGGGCATTCAAAATTCAAGCATATTATTATGAATCTGGAGTCATATGTAGGCCAGGCCAGGTTAGGGTCCCAGGCTTTCCTTCTCTAAAGGATATGATTGAGCCAGAGTTCCCACTTCCCTGTACTCCTGTTGCAAAGGCAGAGGTTGTCCAGTAGTTAGGAATGCCATGAGGACTACACATCTGTCCAATCATTTCTGATCGGTCTTTCATCCTATTGTAGTAGCTTGTCAGCATTGAAATTCAAACTGCAATGTAACAAATGTACTTATGCAATTATGTATCACATTCAGTGATTCATTCATAACAGGGACTAGATATTTGAAACTTCTGTTTAACTTTGGTGTGGTAGTCCCACAATACTAAGACTTCCTCTTATCCTTATTACTCCAGGCTGGAACTTGGCATGTGGTGGGACTTGATTACTATATTTTACAAAACCAATGGAGGAGTCAATGACCACTTTAAAGCTTGACATTGGAGAAAGTCATTTTTTAAAATGCCTTATATTTACTTGTCTCTTTACTTACTCTGACAATAATTTAATTTAGCCTAATGATAACTGTGCCACACCAAGATGCTGAAACACAAACAGATGAATTCAGTGAAGGCTACAAGTGATTGAACTGGTTTGAGGAAAGCAATCATGTCTGAATGGAATCATTCCATATGATTGGGATGATTCTATATTTAAAAAAAGTATTAATTGGAAAAGTTAAAAGCATCAGCAATGCACTGCATGCACCTGAGGTGTATGAAGAGATTGCAGGGGGAGAGATTGGTGATTGTGGGAGATGAAGAAGGACTAAACCAAGTGCTGCTCCATTGCCTACCTTACACAAATTGTGAGATTGAGGGAACAGTCTAACTAGAAATGAAAACACACCTTCAGCTGTTCATTTTAAATGTGAGCTCGATGAAGTTTTGTTAAACCAATGTATTTAAGGGCCAAAGGTAGGTATATCAAGTTAGAGCAACCATAATCTCCTTGAATGATGGAACAGTCTCGGGGGTTGAATGGCCTACTCTTGTTCGTATGTTCTTATATTAATAGTAACTAGCAGGTTTTTGCAGTGCATAAAGTTGTTCAGGTATCATTAAATGCTCTGAATGGAGCAGTGCACTGTTAAATTCTCACTGAGAAATGTCTACCTGTTAAGTCTATAAGATACTTCAGTGGAGTGACACTGTATTGGCTTCAGAAATGTTTTGCTGTTTCTAATAAATATGTTCAAGAATTACTTGACCTTTTTGATTATTTGGTCTTTCCTTCATGTCAAACATGGTGAAATCATACAATTGTTTATCCTGAGCTTAACCCTCCTGAAGTCAAGATAACAGGAGGAAAAGTGTTGAATTTTATTAAACACTAAATATATCAAGTGTTATCCAGTCAGCATTTTCCTACCTTGTAGACATCATAAGACTTAATAATGTCATCAAACAGGCTGTACAGGTCATTGAGCATATCCACAATTTGCAGTGGGGTGCTGACAGAGCACAGGCTTGTGAAGCCAACAATATCTGAGAAGGAGATAGTAACACATTCAAAGAATTCTGGCTCCACATGGTTTCCTTGCATGAGCTGTTCTGTGATGAACCTGTTGATGATTAGAATGGCAACTAGAAGTCAGCAGGCAACTGTTTCATAATCTAAAGAAGATGCTTACACCTTTGAAACCTTGATGAAAGGTCATTGACTTGAAATGTTAAAAGAAAAATCTTCAAAAGCCCAGACTGCTTATTTACCTGGATTTGGGCTGCCCTATTGGGTATGAATAAAACATTTGAAAACTAATGCACTTAAATCGGATCTGAAGGTGTGTTTATCATGAGACATTTTTTCTCTAACCTTGCAGCCTTTATGAAATGTGCTTGGCATTGCAAGACTGAACATTTATGTTAAGAGCCCATTTAGTTGCTTTGCATTTAAAAGGGCATAAATTTGCTTACATGTCACAAAATAAGTTGCTAACAGATGCATAAAAATTTAAAAGGATGTTAAAATCAGCAGTAAAATGGATTAGGGACCAAAACAGGGAAATCAGTCATGGAGGCAAGAGGCATATCTGGGTTCTTAAATTAATCCATTACATCTCCCCTATGAGGAGATGCCAGACCATGTGACAGAGGAAGAAACTCAGTCACTTGAAGGGTTTAAAATTGACTAGGAGGAGGCAATGAATAAGCTGTTGGGGCTTAAAGTTGATGAGATACAAGGACTAGATGAGATGCATCCAAGGACTTTGAAGCGAGAGTGGAAATTGAAGACTGGAGAATTGCAAATGTTATGTCATTGTTCAAAATAGGTTGTTAAAATAAGCCCAAAGTTAAAAATCACACAGCACCAGATTATAGTCCAACAGGTTTATTTGGAAGCATTAGCTTTCGGAGCGCTGTTCCTTCATCAGGTAGCTGTGGAACAGGACCATCAGACACAAAATTTATAGCAAAAGAGCACAGTGTCATGCAACTGAAACAGTATATTGAACAAACCTAGATTGCTGTTAAGTCTTTCAAGTTTTTGAATGGATTGCAAGTTTCGGTTCATTTATATGTAAATCCCAGAACTTCTTTTAAGTCACAATCTCAAGAAAGTTAAAATTTTATAAACAAAAAAGGCCATCTCAGCTCAGCCAATGCATTAAAGGTATGAGGTTAGAGTCTGTCTGTATCCCAATCTTGAGTCAGATTGGTTCTATTTCTGAAGTAGGAATTTATAAAACATTACATGGATTGACTGTGTGTTTTTTGAGCAAAATAGAATGTATCTGCAAATATAATTCGACAAATGCAAATTCATCCCATAGACTTATATGTGTATGTGCGTGCATGAGTGAGAGAGAGAATGTGAGTGCATGCATGTGAGTGTGTACGTGAGAGTGTAAGTGAGGGTGAGAGAGTGGGTGTTTGCGTGTGTGCATGTTTGGTAGAGTGTGTGTGAATGTGATGGAGTATAAGCCTGTGAGAGAGTGTGTAGGTGAGTATGAGTGTGGGGGCTGTATGTGTGCGTGTGTATGAGAGAGGGTCTGCGTGATTGTGTGAATATGTAAGAGTGTGTGTATGTATAGCAGCCAATCCATGTAATATTCCAAATAAACCTATTGGACTATAGCCTGGTGTTGTGTAATTTTTAAGTTTGTCTAACCCAGTTCAACACCGGCATCTCCACATCAAAGATAAGCCTAGCAACTATAGACCAGTCTGTTTACCTTCAAAGGTGGGTTAACTTCCAGAATCTGTGGGTCAGGATAGAATTAATATTCATCTTTGAAAAAGGTGGGTTAATTTAGAAGGGTCAGCATGTATTTTTTAAGGAAAATTATGCCTAATTAACTTGCTGCAGTTTCTTGAAGAAATAACAAAGACTATTGATATATCTTCCAAGAGGCATTGAATACAATGCCACACAATAGACATGAGGAAAGTTATAGACCATGGAATAAGAAGGACAGTAGCAACATGGATGCAAAAATTAGCTGAGGAATAGGAAACAGAGAAATGGTGAATAGCGAATCCCAAGAAAAGAAATTCATGGAATATTTACAGGACTTTTTTTGGAGCAGCTTGAGGTAGAGCCCACTATGGAACAGGCTATTCTGGATTTGGCAAGATGTCATGAGGCAGACTTGATTCAGGAGCTTAAGGTGAAGAAACCCAAGGGGACTGTGATTGTATATAATAGAATTCACCCTGCAGTTTGAGAGGGAGAAGCTGAAACATATGTAACGGTATTACAATTGAGTAAACGTGAATAAAGAACAGGAAGAGTTCTGAAGAAGGCTCACTGGGCCTGAAGCATTAACTCTGATTTCTCTTCACAGATATTGCCAGACTGAGATTTAGCAGGAATTTCTGTTTTTGTTTCTGATTTCTAGCATCTGGAGTTCTTTTGTTTTTTTGTGGGGACAAATAAGTCTTTTTCAGGATGGTGCTGGTGATTAGTGGAGTTCTGCAAGGGTCAGTGTTGGGACAACAACTAATCACATTATATATAAATGATCTGGACAAAGGAACTGAAGGCATTGATGCTAATTTTGCAGATGACACAAAGATAAGTGGAGGAGCAGGGAATGTTGAGGAAATGGGGCGGCTGCAGAAGCATTTGTCAGAAGAGTGGGCAAAGATGTGGCAGATGAAATATAATGTGGCAAAGTGGGAGGCTATGCATTTTGGTAGGAAGCTTAGGGTGTAGGCTATTTTCTAAATAGGGAAAGACTTCAGAAATCTGAAGCACAAAGGGATTTGGGAGTCCTACTTCAGGATTCATTTAAGGTTAGTTGGCAGTTAGGACGGCATATGCAATGTTAGCATTCATTTCAAGAGGGGTAGAATACAAGAGCAGAATTGTCCTGCTGAGACTATAAGGCTCTGGTGAGACTGCAATTAGAAAATTGTGAACAGCTTTAGGCCTTGTATCTAAGGAAAAATGTCGCAGAGGATGTTTACGAGAATGATTGCAGAGATGAAGGGCTTGTCCTATGAGGAGTGGTTGAGGACTGTAGGTCTGTAGTTGATGGACATTGTAAGGATGAGGAGGGATCTCACTGAAATGTACAGAATACTGAGACGCATGGATAGAGTGGATATGGAGAAGATGTTTCCACTCGTAGGAGAGACTAGAATTTGAGGGCACAGCCTTAAAGCAAAGGGACAATCGTTAGAATTGAGATGAGGATGTATTTCTTCAGTCAGAGGGTGGTTAACCTGTGGAGAAGGCTATGAAGGTTAGGCCATTGAGTGTATTTAACACAAAGATAGATAGGTCCTTAATTGGTAAGGGGATCAAAAGTTACGGGGAGAAGGCAGGCGGATGAGGTTGAGAAACATATCAGCCATGATCAGATCGTGGAGCAGACTTGATGGGCCATGCGGCCAAATTCCATTCTTAGATCAGGTAACTTCCTGCAGCAATAGCTGCAGCAATTGTAACATGATTTGATCTGAATTTGTCAAACTGGGTGGTGAAAGTGAATGCGCAGTGTGTCCCAGAAAGAGCTTTGTGACAGTGTAGAAGGTTTGTGTGCAATGTTATCATTAGAATAGCATGTTTAAGTACTAGAGGTAAGAATAATATTTTATGAGGAGAACCAGAGCTTTTCAGATGTCAAAGTTTGAGAAAATCAGTACCTAGGCAACAGGTTGGACAGAAGCTGATCTGTCTTCCTCTTCTCCACCATGAGTTGGTTTGTCCTTTCTTCAACCACTTCTTCCAGATGATTTGCGTATTTTTCCAGTTTATCCACCATATTGTCCAAAATGCTCACCTCACTACATAGAAAAAATGAATAAACAACTAGATAAACAGCATTCATGAAATGCACCCATCTTCTTTGTATATTCTTGCTCCTTACAGGAACTGGTATCTGAGTGGCACTGAATACAGCTGTGGTGGCCGTTCGATCATATCTGAGCAAATGTTTGAAAGGTTTTCAGCAAACTGAGGACCAGCAAAAGAACTGAGATGTGCGTTAGAGACCTCTTAGTTTCTTGGTAGCTCACGAACGGAACACACAGACTGTGGAGAATAAAATCAGCAAAGTGCTGGCGCTGCTGGAAAGCATGAAGTTCTGGGAACCCCCAGAATGTTAGACTACATCCCTGGTGAGAGTCTATGCAGAAGGAGCTGGCAGTAGCCATTAGTGTGGTTAAGGCCTTCAGTAACCATAGATCACCAGACGGACAGGAAAGTGAATTTGGCATTCTTAATATTATTTCTTAAATTCATGAGGTTTCTTTTTGTGTTATGATTAAGTTTTTTACTAGTCGTGCTCCTTGGAGGTCTACTGATGTCAGAGTTATCACTGAGAACCCTAAGGGAAATTTATTATTCCTGTGCCACAGTATTTTAATCAGGACAGGCCGGTTTTGGGTGGTTTCTGAAAATCTGCATTGTTCTTTGGTTCACATCATGTTCATATGATCGGGTCATCATGCCTCAGGTGAGGGGAGATGTTAAGAAGGAGAGTCCTAAATGTTAACCTCAGCTGGTGTGGGAATTGAACACACACTGTTGGCATCACTCTACATTTCAAGCCAGCCATCCAGCCAACTCATACTGCACAAGCCAGTATCTCCTTATAAGCTTATTTATAAAAAGCATTCAGAGAGAGAATGTCAATGTCCTACCTTTACTAATCAAAATGCTTCAAATCTTATTATCTATTTCATTAACTTTAAACCACTATGCCACATACACAGTTATCACATACAACTTAACAGCATCTTCAACAATGTATCATTACCCAGGATGTGGAGGTGCTGGTGTTGAACTGGGTGAACAAAGTTAAAAATCACCCAACACCAGGTTGCCTGACTAGTTACCTGACGAAGGAAAAGTGCTCTGAAAGCTTGTACTTTCAAATAAACCCATTGGACTATAACCTGGTGTTGTGTGGTTTTTAACTTTATCATTAATCAGGCACATAACAGAAACAAATCCTAAGACAAAATTGCCCAGTTATGATGGATAGCATTATCTGTACCAGTGTTATTGTGAGCACTTACTTAATTGTCATGAGTTTTTTTTAGATTAGATTAAATTCCCTACAGTGTGGAAACAGGCCCTTCGGCCCAACAAGTCCACACCGACCCTCTGAAGAGTAACCCACCCAGTCCCATTTATCTCTGATTAATGCACCTAACACTACGGGCAATTTAGCATGGCCAATTCACCTGACCTGTAATCTTCAGACTGTGGGTGGAAACCGGAGCACCTGGAGGAAACCCACACAGACCGGGGAGAATGTGCGAACTCCATACAGACAGTTGCCCGAGGCTGAAATTGAACCTGGGATGCTGGTGCTGTGAGGCAGCAGTGCCAACCACTGAGCCACCGTGCTGCATGTTGTTAAGACCCAAGAAAAATGAAAACCTTATCAGTGAGCAGTGGCTTGTAAAACTCACCTTTCTGGACTAGCGTTTCGCAGAGCGTGTTTGATTGACTGAAAGTGTGGTCTTCTGTGTGGACTTTCATCCCAGCAGGCAGTCAGCAGTGTGACAATCTGTTCATTGCATTTTTCTGCAGACAGTGTAGGTCTCAACAAGATCTCTGTGTTTATGACTGCATTAATAATTTCTAAATACAATGAAATGTATAAAGAAAATGAATGTTGTGGGGGTTATAATTTAAATCCAAAATATATTTCATTGACAAATTCCTCAAGTTATCCTGAACCAGAACCAATCTCAAACCAAATCAGAGGATTCAACATTTATTATCTTGTCAACTTGGAAGGAGTACAAGAACAAGGCCAATGGGGCCTGTTCTATAAATAATGATCTGTGCCTTAAATCCATTAACCTGCATCAGTCCCAAATTCCTGAATACCCTTGCCTGACAAAATTGCATCAATCCCAGTTTTGAAATTTTCAATTGATCTAGCCTCAATGCCACTGGGGAGACAGAGTTCCGCATTTCCCTAGTCTTTGTGTGAAAATATTTCTCTCTTTAGTCGATATTATTACTAAATAATGCCCAATATTGGACACTTTACATTCATATCTGCTAAAACCTTTCTCACCCGCACAAGAAAGATAAATGACAAGTTTGACTCACGCTATTTGTGTATGACCATGTTGCTGGTAGGGAATAGTTTGGGTCATGATTCTGCATGCAGGTCTACTGATGTCAGAGTTATTCCGAGAGCCCGAAGAGAAATTTATTATTCCTGTGCCACAATATTTTAATCATGACAGGCAGGTTTTTGATGATTTCTGAAAATTTGCATTGTTCTTTGATTCAAAAATGTTGGGGGAAGCATAAAATAATTTGACAATCTCAAATGTCAAAATTTGATGTTGTCCTATGTTAGATGTATTACTTGCCCCAATTTTAATTTCAAGTTCATTCGAGTTAATATTTTCTCTTTCTCCGTCTTGTTGTACATTCCTCTAATCTTCAGCAAGTGATCGTGCCCCAGAATATGGGGAGACCAACCTTTTTTTGCCATTTTAATAACATTTACTAACAATCTCTCCTCCCCACCATCCTGAGAACTTCCTCCTTGCTCTTTTTCCCTCTCCAGCAGACCCGCTCCCATTCTTGTCAAGAATAACACTTCACAACTTTCTTGTATTTGGAATTGTGAGCTGTTCTCCTCTAGAAGGCATTTTGAAGATGGAAATCAGGAGAGCAAAAAGGGGATATGAATTAGCCTTGGCAGATAAGGTTAAGGATAATCCAAAGAGATTCTACAAGTATATTAAGAGCAACTAGAGTGAAAATAGGGCTCCTTAAAGATCAACAAGGTTGTCAATGTATGGAACCATAGCAGATTGGAAAGATACTAAATGAATATTTTGTTTCAGTTTTTACAGTAGCAAAAGAAGTGGAGTCTAGGGGATTCAGGGAAATAAATATTGATGTCTTGCAAAGAGTCCACATTATAGAAGAGAGGTGCTGGAGGTTTAAAACCACATAGAATTTATATCAGAAAGTGTTAATCATAATCTTTCTTCACGCTTAACCTTTTGTCCAAGTCCTGAAGCTATTTTCAGTTTTTGTTCATTTCTTTTTACACCGTTAACCACACAAACAGCAACACAAAGCTGTGTTCCCAAACTTCTATCACAGCTATCCTATGAATCTCCACTCGGGGGAGCCAAAAAGCAATGGAAGCTTCACTGATTGTCTCCTTTCGGTCAGTGTCTCATGATGATTCTCTCAATTTCCCCAAGGTCAGCAACATGTGACCAGAAAGACACAGGCTGAACAACTGTACTGCTGCTCTATGTTGGCAGCAACTCTGGCTGTTTTTCTGGGGAGATATTTAAGAAGGTTTTCTTGTATTATTCTGGTGCTTTTGTATTATCTTTCTTTGCCACTGAACAGTACAGAATAGCTAATACATGATTTCATCCACTGAGCATTGGTTACAGTTACCTACCCTACACCCCCTCACCTGCCTTCACGCCTCTCCGGTAGTCATCTGGGGCAACCTGGCATTGTGAAGTCTGTAAATTTTCTGTGACATAACAGCATAAGAAAATATGCTATGAGAGAAAACCCATTTATCCACACAATATATACGAATGCTCTATCATGGGCTCTACCCAATCCATTTAATAATATTTACCCACCACCCTCACCAGAAAGGCTACCTTAACCAAAGCTTTACAGTGTACTCCTCACTCTATAATCCTATAATGTACAGCCTTGACCGTATCGCTAACACAGTTATGTTTTTGAAGGATGACAATTCATTTTAGGTGAGATTCTCCTCAAAATCTAGAATCCTGCAATTCTTCTTGCAGCTCCTTTGTGACCCTTATCTAACACATTGTGTGAAGAGAGAGTATTCCAGCTCTGACCTCATTGATATTAATGCTGACTTAAAACAACTTGTTTTCATTTGAGATGGCATTTCACATATGATTAACTATCTTATTCACAATTACACATTCACTCTTTACTGCGACAAGAAATATCTTTAACAATGCAGTAAGCAGTGGGGAACTGGGAATAAATTTCATGGACTCCAGCAGTTACTGTGCCCTAGCCCAAACAGATGAGGTGCTGTGCCCATTTTGTTTCAACATTGTGAGTGCTGTTCTGACTCTAAGATGGGATCTAAGCTGCACACACACTTCTGCAAGAAGCCATACTAGGCAGGAAAGCAGCATGTGCTCAAGAAGTGTGCAGTGGGAGAATGCAGAGTTGACAGATTGTGTCGTCCATGACATCAGTGCTGCTAATTTGGAATTCAGTGCCCAAAGTACTGCAACCGTTTGAGGTGAGGCCAGCATAGACTCCCAGCCTCGAGGTGAGACCCAGCACGGACTCTCAGCCTCGAGGTGAGGGACAGTGTGTACTCCCAGCCTCGAGGTGAGGGACAGTGTGTACCCCCAGCCTCGAGGTGAGGGACAGTGTGTACCCCCGGCCTTGAGGTGAGGGACAGTGTGTATTCCTAGCCTCGAGGTGAGGGACAGTGTGCACCCCTGGCCTCGAGGTGAGGGACAGTGTGCACCCCCGGCCTTGAGGTGAGGGACAGTGTGTATTCCTAGCCTCGAGGTGAGGGACAGTGTGTACCCCCGGCCTTGAGGTGAGGGACAGTGTGTATTCCTAGCCTCGAGGTGAGGGACAGTGTGTACCCCCGGCCTTGAGGTGAGGGACAGTGTGTACCCCCGGCCTTGAGGTGAGGGACAGTGTGTACCCCCAGCCTTGAGGTGAGGGACAGTGTGTACCCCCGGCCTTGAGGTGAGGGACAGTGTGTACCCCCAGCCTTGAGGTGAGGGACAGTGTGTACCCCCAGCCTCGAGGTGAGGGACAGTGTGTACCCCCAGCCTCGAGGTGAGGGACAGTGTGTACCCCCGGCCTCGAGGTGAGGGACAGTGTGTACCCCCGACCTCGAGGTGAGGGACAGTGTGTACCCCCAACCTCGAGGTGAGGGACAGTGTGTACCCCCGGCCTCGAGGTGAGGGACAGTGTGTACCCCCGGCCTCGAGGTGAGGGACAGTGTGTACCCCCAACCTCGAGGTGAGGGACAGTGTGTACCCCCAACCTCGAGGTGAGGGACAGTGTGTACCCCCAACCTCGAGGTGAGGGACAGTGTGTACCCCCAACCTCGAGGTGAGGGACAGTGTGTACCCCCAACCTCGAGGTGAGGGACAGTGTGTACCCCCAACCTCGAGGTGAGGGACAGTGTGTACCCCCAACCTCGTGGTGAGGGACAGTGTGTACCCCCGGCCTTGAGGTGAGGGACAGTGTGTACCCCCGGCCTTGAGGTGAGGGACAGTGTGTACCCCCGGCCTCGTGGTGAGGGACAGTGTGTACCCCCGGCCTCGTGGTGAGGGACAGTGTGTACCCGCAGCCTCAAGGTGAGGGACAGTGTGTACTCCCAGCCTTGAGGTGAGGGACAGTGTGCACCCCTGGCCTCAAGGTGAGGGACAGTGTGTACTCCCAGCCTTGAGGTGAGGGACAGTGTGCACCCCCGGCCTCGTGGTGAGGGACAGTGTGTACCCCCGGCCTCGTGGTGAGGGACAGTGTGTACCCCCAGCCTTGAGGTGAGGGACAGTGTGTACCCCCGGCCTCGTGGTGAGGGACAGTGTGTACCCCCAACCTCGAGGTGAGGGACAGTGTGTACCCCCAAACTCGAGGTGAGGGACAGTGTGTACCCCCGGCCTCAAGGTGAGGGACAGTGTGTACCCCCGGCCTCGAGGTGAGGGACAATGTGCACCCCCGGCCTCAAGGTGAGGGACAGTGTGTACCCCCACCCATGTACTCAATCTGCTTTTATTTTTGTTTCTCTTTGTCTGGTCTATAATGCTGAACTTATAACTTCATCTCTTCATTTTGTTAATTTATGTTGAAGATTTTGTAAGTAGACACTTTTTTTTAACCTTTGATGGCATCAGAAATGGTGACTTTGTACAGTTTTCACTGTACTGCTGTATCCCTGCACTTGAGTACATGTTCAGCCATTGGTGGGTATCACATAGGGTGCTTTGCTATTCTACTGTGGTTGCAACTGGTAAAAGGGTTGATAACCTTTGCAGGAGTCTTGGTTGTCAGCAAACATTATCCTTTATTCAAACATGGTAAATACTAACTACGTGTAGGCCAGAACTTTGCCTCTTCTACATTGTTGTATCTCCAATTGATCATGTGATTTCACATCACTTACCCTGTTGAATAAAACAATTTGCATATTCACATTAATATTTTACATTACATCTTCCACCCCCATCTCTTGACTCCATCCATTGCATTACCTCTCATTATTGATATCTCATTATCCTACATCTCCCACCCCAGTCTCTGCCTTCATCTCAACAATAACTTTCTGTGGTTTGCCTAAATCTTGCTCTAAGCACGGTTCAGTGTCAGACAGTATCAACACTACAGTCCCAGTGTTCAAGTGTAAACATGCATTATGTCTGTGTTCTAAAATTTCCAAATGCCAACGACTTCCAGTTGATCTTTTTTTTATCTCAAACACAAATTTGAACCTTTCTTGGACTTTGCTAAACTTTGTGGGATTTTCAAGCAATTTCTTATTTTGATTCAGAGTTCCAGCATCCACAGTTATAGTTCTTTGCTCTTTTTGTGAGTTTTTCCATTAGCTTGTGATTTATAAGCTTGTTGAGGCAATACTCTGCTTTAAAAATAACCCTTCTCTTTCTTGACGTAGCCCTCTGTAAATTAGATGGGATAACTTTTGTGCCATTTCTTCCTCTTCTTGCCCCCCGATGACACTAATCAAATTCGTTAAATACTTTGTCATATGCAACTATTTTCCTCATCAATCCCTTGTCCGACTAGCATGTCACCTGCACTACCTTATGTAGCACACAAGAGTTAGACTTGTTCTTCATTGCACTTTGTATCTTGTCCTGAATTTCTGCAATGCTTTGTTAATCTGTGACTTCAGTTCAGTCATTGTTTGGCCTGGATTGGGGCAGCATGGATTTCTCTGCCCAAGGTTTCTCTGCTCGGTTTCTGCACACCATTGGTTGTTGTTTCATTGTTGGATAGTCTTCTGTTCACCTGCTGCCACCATCTGCTATTCTAGACTGGGTCCAGGAAAGGGGATTGATAAAGATCACAAAAATCTTGGTTGTCCACAAACATGACCTTTTACCCAATCATGCTAATTTCTAGCTACGTACAAGGCAAGACCTAATCTCTACCACGATGCTGCAATAGTGAACCATCTCCTAATAGTCTTATGATTTTACATCACTTCCGCTGATGACGTAGACTATCTAACCCTTTGCACTACAAATGTGTGCTTTTTCCTGGCAGCCTCACTGAATAAGGCCTCGTTCAATGTTGGTCCTTAACACCCTCTGCATTTAAAACACAAGGAAATGAGGCTGGGGGAGTGGGAATTAGCGAGTGACCCTTGAATATCATGGTTTGTGAATCTGCCAAACAAACATGGATAGCACACATCTGATAAAAGCAATGCTGCCTCATGAATTGTGATCGAGCAGACCATCAGAGTGCTTAAACAATAGTTCCGCTTTTTAGAGCATTTTGGAAGACTTCTGCAGGGTTTAGAGAATGGATGTTAAGGTTTATGGAAACCTGCAAAACCTCTTTGTTGCTACTAGCCGCACAATGGCAAGCTGAGGAAGAGTAGCCAAACAAAACAAGAGGAAGAGCAGGAGGAAGGAAGAGAAACCATAACAATTGATACAATTGCTGTTTTACCTTCTTGTGTCATCTGAAAATCATGGAATGGTCCACTATCCCCATGATACAACAACTCTCTCATAATAATGGCAAAACTATACACATCTCCTTTCTGGGTCCCATTCAGTGGGTATTCACTGAGTCGTAGCAGTTCAGGAGCAGTCCAGTACAGTTCTGCAAGAAAATAGATTTGATAACTTTGGGAAATAGATGGCATTTTCCTCAAGGCAAGCTTTTTCTGAACCACTGCTAAATGCTGATTGAAATGTACCTTCACAGTTCATATCTTGTGTGGTGATCACTTTCCTTTTCCTTCCATATCGAAGTTCCCACAGGCCAAATCCTGATATCTTCACTTGCATCCGACTGTCTACCAGACAGGTTTTAGGTTTTAAATTGCCGTGAGACTTTAGTTGGCTATTATGCAAAAATATCATTCCCTATATTAAAAGAAAATATTCTTATCTCTACCTTTTCTGCGACCTTTGCTTAGAGATGTTTACTGCAATAGATTAATTTAGTTATGACCAGTGACACTGAATCTGAAAACATCTAAGGCAAAAACCATTGTTGTCGGTGTCATTAATAAAATACAGGTTCCAAACCTTCGACCTTTACAGTATAGAAGTGAGCTGTTGTGGCACAATGATAACCTCCCTATTTCCAAACCTGAAAGCCCAGGTTCAAGACTCACCTGCTCCGCGGGTGTGTCTTAACACATCTGAACAGGTTGATTAAATGTATCTCTAGTACAGAGGTAGACCGTTGTCCCTGAACTTGTATGAGAACAAGCAGATGTGTTTAGATCTGAATTCTTACTTTTTATTTGCAACCCGTTTTAGGTTTCTCTTCCTCAAGTCCTAAGAATCATTGAGTTCTGCTTCAGCTCTCTGATAACAGTTTCAGATGTTGAGTGAAAATGACATCCTCCACATCTGTACAGTTGATCTTTTGCTAATGATTTTGAATCTATGACCTCTGGTCATTAATCTGTTCATCAAAGGGATCAGTTTTACTCTTTATTAGAACCTCTTGTCAACTTGATAACGTCTATTCAATCATCTTTTAACAATCAGTGTTACAGACAGAAATGTCCTAACTTTTTTAACTTCTTATCATATCTGAATTTCCTCATCTCTGGTGACACTCTGGTAAACTTTCTCTGTACGCTTTGTGAGACTATAAGAAATAGGTGGAGGAGAAGGTCATTTGTCCCTTTCTCCACCACTCATAAGATCATGACTGTTCCAGCTGTGCCCTTAACTCTATTTTCCAGCCTATCTATAACAACCCTTGACTCCCTGGTCAACAGAAAGACTCGTCTAACTTGGATTTGATTATATTCAATTTCCAGCCTCCAATGTTCTTTGTGAAAGAGAATTCAAAAGTCTAATGATCCTCTGACATAGGAAATGCATCTTCAACTCTACTTTCGGTCGGGAAACCCCTTATCTTTAAACTGTGCTCTATTTCTAGATACCTACACAAGAGGAAATATCCTCACAGAATCACTTCTCATACCTCTTAACTCCAGTGAATTTCAAGTGTTTACTTCCTGTCTGACACAACGCGGAGAACTGTTCATGATACACCATCTGAGTGGCCTAATCAGTGACTTTCTCTTAGTTTTTCTTGGGATGTAGGCTTCTCTGGTCAAATCTGTATTTGTTACTTGTTGTAAGATCAAAAGCGGCCAGTTATGCCACCATCAGACATAGTTCCCTCTCCTGTCTCATGTTGGCATTCCAAAGGACCATTCCCTCTGGGACACACTGGTCCTCTCCTCTTCCACTCTCTATGCCCCATGGCACCTTCTCCATGCAATCACCAAGACTCCTCTACATTGGGGAAGATGAAATGCAGACTGGAAGATCACTATGTAGAACATCTTCATCCTGTCTTTAAAAATGATACTGGGCTTCCAGTTACCTGTCACTTCAACATGCTCCTAGTCAATATTTCTGTCTCAGGCCTATTGCAGTGTTTTAGCAAGTCTGAGTGCAAGCTGGAAGAATAGTATCTCATTTTCTGCTGAGGGACCCTGCGATCTTCAGGACTCAATATTTATTGCTTCTTATTTATTGGAGTTTTTCAAGAAAATCTCAACTGGAACAGATGGAGGGGAACCAATAGATGTGTTGTATTTGCACTTTGAGAAGGCATTCATCATGGTACCTCACAAAATGTTCCATTATTATATAAGAGCCCACAGTGTTGGAGGATAGGAACTGAACAGGAATCAATGAATGGCAATAAGGGGTTATTTTTCAGGTTGGTGGTCCATGACCAGTGGGGTTCCACAGGGATCAGTGCTGGGACCACAACTGTTTACAATGTGTATTAATGACTTGGAGGAAGGAAATGAATGTATTGTAGCCAAATTTGCAAATGACACAAAAATAGGTGGGAGAGGGATACAAACTATTTATAGAGAGATATTGATAGGTTAAATAAATGGGTAATCAGTTGACAAATGGAGTGTAATGCAGAAAAATTTGAAGTTGTTCTTTTGTAAGGAAAAATAAAAGAATGGAATATCATTTAAATGAAGAAAATCTGCAGGAAGCTTCACAAAGGAACTTGGGGGTAGTCGTACACAAAATGCCGAATGTTAGCATACAGGGACAACAGGTAATCAGGAAGACTGAAAGAATATTGGCCCTTATTTCAACTAGGTTGGAATATAAGAGTCAGGATGTCTTACTGCAACTGTGCAAGGTGCTGGTGAGACCACATCTGGAGTACTCAGAACAGGTTTGATCCCCTTAAAGAAAAATATTATTTCATTGGATGCAGTTCAGTTTTATAGAATGTTCACTGATGTGGAAGGATTATCTTATGAGCAAAGACTAAACTGGTTGGCACACTACTTCCTGAGTTGAGAACAATCTGAGGTGATCTCATTGAAACATATTGGATTCTTAGGGGGCTTGAGAGGGTAAAAGCTTCTCCTCATGGGAAAGTCTAGTGCCAGAGGGCATAGTATTAGAATAAAGGGGCACCAATTGAAGACAGAGATGAAAAAGAATTTATTGTTTCAGAGAGTGTGAGTCTTTGGAACGCCTTGCCAAAGAGACCTGTGGGGGCAGAGTCCTTGTGTATATTTAAGGCTGAGATGGATAGATTCTTGATCAATAAGGGAATTAAAGGTTATGTGGAAAGTGGATGTGAGAAGTATCAGACCAGCCATGATACAACTGAATAACATAGCAGGCTGGAGGTGTGGAATAGCCTATTCCTATTTCTTATGATGTTATGGTCTTATTAATATCAAGTTCAACAATTTTAGAGTCTGAACACCTCCTTCCATGATTTTTTACCCACCTCCACACCCTGGGTCTGTCATGATATGGTGGATTGTTTTCAGCACAGGCAGCCCATTTGCAGCCTCTCATTGTTCCCATTATCACTGATCTAGCTTCTCTTCTTTCCAGGCTTACTGTAATCAAACCCTTTGGCTGCTTCTTCCTCTCTCTCTCTCTCTCTGTCTCTGTCTGTCTCTCTCTCTCCTCTGTCTCTCTGTCTCTCTCTCTCTCCTGTCTCTCTCTCTCTCTCTGTCTGTCTCTCCCTCTCTTTGTCTCTGTGCTCAATCTTCACCTGTTTGCTCACTTCTGCCCTCCCCATCATACACTTCCCAACATACACCTTCATCCCCTCCCATCATATACCTCCATCCCCTGTGAACAACATAAATACTACTCTTTCCTTGATGCTATTGGTTCGAAAGAAAGGCCAATGGCCTTAAAATGTTAACTCTTTCTCTCTCCACAGATGCTGCTGGGTTTCTCCAGCAATTTCAGTTTTTGTTGCCCTTGAGAGATTGGTGTTGATTGGTTAAGTTCCAGCATGATCCCTTTGCTTTCAGATTTTTTTTCTTTACTCAAAAATGAAATAATTCAGGAATTGTGCAGAGATTGAATTAGAGTCATAGAGTCATAGAGATGTACAGCATGGAAACAGACCCTTCGGTCCAACCCGGCCATGCTGAGCAGATATCCCAACCCAATCTAGTCCCACCTGCCAGCACCCAGCCCATATCCCTCCAAACCCTTCCTATTCATATACCCATCCAAATGCCTTTTAAATGTTGCAATTGTACCAGTCTCCATCACTTCCTCTGGCAGCTCATTCCATACACGCACCACCCTCTGTGTGAAAAAATTGCCCCTTAGGTCTCTTTTATATCTTTCCCCTCTCACCCTAAACCTATGCCCTCTAGTTCTGGTCTCCCCGACCCCAGGGAAAAGACTTTGTCTATTTATCCTATCCATGCCTCTCATAATTTTGTAAACCTTGATAAGGTCACCCTCAGCCTCTGACGCTCCAGGGAAAACAGCCCCAGCCTGTTCAGCCTCTTCTTATAGATCAAATCCTCCAAACCTGGCAACATCCTTGTAAATCTTTTCAGAACCCTTTCAATTTTCACAACATCTTTCTGATAGGAAGGAGACCAGAATTGCATGCAACATCCCAACAGAGGCCCAACCAATGACCTGTACAGCCACAACATGACCTCCCAACTCCTGTACTCAATACTCTGACCAATAAAGGAAAGCATACCAAAAAACACTTTCTTCACTATCCTATCTACCTATGACTCCACTTTCAATGAACTATGAACCTGCACTCCAAGGTCTCTTTGTTCAGCAACACTCCCTAGGACCTTACCATTAAATGTATAAGTCCTGCTAAGATTTGCTTTCCCAAAATGCAGCACCTCACATTTATCTGAATTAAACTCCATCTGCCACTTCTCAGCCCATTGGCCCATCTGATCAAAATCCTGTTGTAATCTGAGGTAATCTTCTTCGCTGTCCACCATGCCTCCAATTTTGGTGTCATCTGCAAACTTACTAACTGTACCTCTTATGCTCACATCCAAATCATTTATGTAAATGGAAAAAAGTAGAGGGCCCAGCACCGATCCTTGTGGCACTCCACTGGTCACAGGCCTCTAGTCTGAAAAACAACCCTCCACCACCATCCTCTGTCTTCTACCTTTGAGCCAGTTCTGTATCCAAATGGCTAGTTCTCCCTGTGTTCCGTGAGATCTAACCTTGCTAACCAGCCTCCCATGGGGAACCTTGTCAAATGCCTTACTGAAGTTCATATAGATCACATCCACCGCTCTTCCCTCATCAATCCTCTTTGTTACTTCATCAAAAAACTCAATGAAGTTTGTGAGACATGATTTCCCATGCACAAAGCCATGTTGACTATCTCTAATCAGTCCTTGCCTTTCCAAATACATGTACATCCTGTCCCTCTCCAACAACTTGCCCACCACCGACATCAGGTTCACTGGTCTATAGTTCCCTGACTTGTCCTTACCACCCTTCTTAAACAGTGGCACAACGTTAGCCAACCTCCAGTCTTCCGACATCTCACCTGTGACTATTGATGATGCAAATATTTCAGCGAGAGGCCCAGCAATCACTTCTCTAGCTTCCCACAGAGTTCTAGGGTACATCTGATCAGGTCCTGGGGATTTATCCACCTTTATGCATTTCAAGACATTCAGCACTTCCTTCTCCATAATATGGACATTTTGCAAGGTGTCACCATTTGTTTCCACACATTCTATATCTTCCATATCCTTTTCCATAGTAAATACTGATGCAAAATACTCGTTTAGTATCTCTCCCATTTTCTGTGGCTCCACACAAAGGCTGCCTTGCTGATCTTTGAGGGGCCCTATTCTCTCCATAGTTACCCTTTTGTCCTTGATTTATTTGTAAAAACCCTTTGGATTCTCCTTAATTTTATTTGCCAAAGCTATCTCATGTTCCCTTTTTGCCCTCCTGATTTCCCTCTTAAATATACTCCTACTGCCTTTATACAAGAAAATCTTCTGATTCAGTATGTTGATGTACTTACTAGAGAAGGTGCAAAATTTGACCTACTCTTGGGAAATAAGGCAGGGCAGGTGATTGAGGTGTCAGTGGGGGAGCACTTTGGGACCACCGACCATAATTCTATTAGATTTAAAATAGTGATGGAAGAGGATAGACCAGATCTAAAAGCTGAAGTTCTTAATTGGAGAAAGGCCAATTTTGACAGCATTAGGCAAGAACTTTCAAAAGCTGATTGGGGGCAGATGTTCACAGGTAAAGGGATGGCTGGAAAATGGGAAGCCTTCAGAAATGAGATAACGAGACTCCAGAGAAAGCATATTCCTGTCAGGGTGAAAGGAAAGGCTGGTAGGTATAGAGAATGTTGACTAAAGGGTTTGTTTAAGAAAAAGAAGGAAGCATATGTCAGGTATAGACAGGATAGATCGAGTGAATCCTTAATACAGTAGTGGAGCATCAACTTCTTTAAAACCTCAGCAATCTTCATAATATACCAGGAAAGTACAGTAGAATGTATTCAGGGTGGTGTAGGCTCAGTATCACAACATATACATATTTGCTTCTAGCTATGAGTAATTTCTTTCTCAGTATAATCTGATAGTTGACTCTTGAGCAACAGTGATCTCTGGAGTATTAAATGTGGAGCATTATATTACAAGAGTCAGATAAATTGCAGAAGATGGGCTTTGAGTCAGACTGTTTTTTGATTAATGGGCCATTTTTGTAGAAAGAAAGAAAAATTGCTGAATGCTGGAAATCAGAAACAAAAGTATGAAAATTTGAAGAAAAGAGACCAGTCAGCATCAGGAAGAGAAAGATTGACTCTTTATGGGACTCTATCAAATCTGATGGAAGAGATAGTTCACCTGTTTAACATTGCAGGAGAAAATCTATAAGCATGAACAATATTGTGATGGCTCATGATCACTGATTCTACCATAACTTTGATGGATGCATGTTGCTGAACCACCTGAATGTTGAGTCCATTTAAGTGGGTGGGGTTTGTTCATAGTCTCTGCCATCCCTTATTCTAGAGGTAATCTCACCGTGATGCAACATATAAGACCATAACAAATAGGAGTGGAAGTACGGCCATTCGGCCCATCGAGTCCATTCCATCATTCAATCATGGCTGATGGGCATTTCAACATCACTTACCCGCACTCTCCCTGTATTCCTTATGCCTCGTATGCCACCAGGTAGCAACTGAATTTGGGATAGTGCTTCTCTTGGATGAGCTGCTGAGCAGACTGAAGAACCTCATCTACCCTTAACATTGCTGTTGGTACTATTTGTGATCTTCTGTGTTCTCAGCTGATACACATTTGGCTAGTTAAACCATAGATGGAGATTTGTAAATCAAAATGATCTTCTCTTAGGAACACCATCAATGAAGGCTGATGGGCCCTACCATCCCAGAGCTGTCTGGTTTAGTGGGGCCAAAATGCCTTCCCTCTCACCTCTGCCCTCAATCCTAACCAGGGATTGACATGTGAAACTGGGCTGTAGGAATTTCATCCGGAGATGTTCTTTGAGACACTGATCATATTTGACTTCTTGCAGGTGAAGAGCATCTTGACATTTCATCCTCACATGTTCTTCGAGGCAGCAGAAACTTGGCAGTTCTAATGGCTTCAGTTGCTTACTCATTCTGGATCTGAAAGGTCATGGCCTGCCCCTTGTTCACATATCTATGTCAGGGGCTAATGAAGGCCAGATGGCAATTTTAACTCAGGCTTGAGCAGGGAGGTTGCCCTTGCCAACCTGGGAAACCAAGGAACCCTCGGAAAGATAGCGTATCAGCCCCAGATAATGTTTTTACATAAGAGAGAGTTTAACCAACTTCTTTTGACATTCAATGGCATTAACATTACCAAATCCATCACCATCAATATTATGCAGGCAGCAATTGATGAGATGCATGCCTGGGACAACCACCTAAATTCAGTGGCTATGTGAATAAGACAGAAACTGGGTATTCTGTGACAAGTGACTCTCCTATACCTGAATACCTATCTCCTAGGCACAATTAGTCAGGGGTGTGATTTAATACTCCTCACAGCCTTAGTGAGTACAACTCCAGCTTTGCTCTAGAAAATTCACACCACCTAGGACAAATTTGATTGACAACCTCATCACCACTTTAAGCATGCACAGTCTGCAGTAGCATGGCTGTAGTGTTAACCTTCTACAAGATGCACTACAAGTCGAAAGGGTTTCTTGGTCAGTACCTTCTAACTGTGTAATCCCCACCACTAGAAAGAGCAGCGGGTAACTGAGAATATGATCCTCCTTTCATTTTACAGAATAATCTGACTTGAAATTAAAGCATTATTCCTTCATTAAAATTCAAGGACTGCAGCAAACTAAGAAAGTAGTTCAACTCCATCTCCTTAAAGGCAATTAATGATGGATAATATATGTTGGCCTTGCCTACACTGTCATCATGTGAATTAATCAAAAGAAACATATTAGATGCATCAATTCAGGCTGATTTACCAACCATTAAGAGAGATAACCAACTTTATAACAGATACCTCAGACATGAATGACCTTTCACTAAAACATCAAACCAGAAAGTATTTCAAACTTACATGGATTTTACTGAGAATATCAGACTGTTTTAAAATTCAATTCCTGAAATGAATATACTGAAAAACCTGGAAAATGTAAAATCTGGCTTCCGATACTCACATTTACTATATCATAAGCAAGTGACAGCTTAAAAACCCAGTCAAGTTCAACATCTGTGTTTTTCAGGATATCCTAATGAGAGAATATTGAATATATTCAGTTACAGTTTTTCTTCTGATATAAGCATGAGCTAATATTTTCATTCGCTTTCTTGAATGAAAGAAAATAATCACAAATGTTGAAAGTTGCAACGCCCTCAAAATTACAATTCCTAATTTTACATCTCATCATTGATGCCATTCAAATGAAGATCACTCTTTTTGCATCTCTAGTATGAAAGATATTTTTAATATTTTCTCATAACTTAGTTTTGCATGTAAATTGCCTGAAGATGTTTTTAAAAGTTAAAGGTGATTGTTAAGTGCAACTTGTGTCAATTATAGATGATGACAATCTGGATCTCATGTTACAATCTCCATCATTTGAAAGAGGAAGTAATAAATGATAAACATTCCAATTGCTCTGCAATGGAAAGCTGAACCACAGAAAGCACCATACCATTTTCAATTTTTAAAAAAACTGTATTTTAAGAAAAGGATACCACCAGAGATAATGCAAAAGTGAGTTTTAATTCTCTCTGTCTGGTGATGGGGAAATGTTAAGTTTGGGAACTGTATTGGCCAAGATATCAGTAATAATCATTCAGCTCTTCGTGGAGTTAAAGCCACGTGGTATTTTTGAAAGACAGCATTTATTGCTTCATCAGGACTGCACTAGAGTGTGAACACTAATGTCTTATGCTCCAGCCTGGAATGAGAACCCAGGATCTTGTGATTCAGCGTGCCACCAATGAGCCATGGCTGACACACAAGGAAGAAAACCAGGAGTGCTCTCTTTTCATCGCTATAATTCTCAACAGAGGAGGCAACAATGAAAATGGGCTGTGAACCGAGAAGGAGACAATAAGAATGACTAAATTAAGGAAGAGATAAGTTTTATAGTGTCTTAAAAAATGAGAGAGAGCTGGAGAGGCAGAGGGGTTTAGAGAGACAATACTAGAATCTGGGATCTAAATAGTTAAGGCAACTGCTGTCTAAATGGGACAAAAGGAGAGACAGGCATACAAAAGGTCAGACTCAGAGCAGCAGAGTATTCCTCAGGCAGTTATAGTAGTCGGGAGTAGAGGCAAATGGATTTAAATGCAAGTGTGAACATTACAAATTGGAAATAGACTGGCAGGAGGCTGGCAGAACACAACAAACCAGGCAGATTCAGGAGGTGGAGAAGTCAATGTTTCAGGTGTAACCCTTCTTCAGGACTTCTTCAACCCTTCTCCACCTCCTGATGCTGCTTAGCTTGCTGTGTTCTTCCAGCCTCCTGCCTGTTTATGTTGGATTCCAGCAACTGCAACTTTTTTTGTCTCATTATAAACTGTAGGTATTGGAATACTGAGATATAATGTATATCAGCAAGGAAAGAGCATTGTTTGAGCAGGAATTGATTGAGATTAGTATATAGTTATATGGTATTAGATGAATTGTATTGAATAGAGCGGAGGGGATGCAATGGCTCAGTGATATTATCTCTAGACTATTAATCCAGAGACCCGAATCATGTTCAAGTGCTTTTATGGCATAGTGGTACTGACCCTACCTCTGAGCCAGGAGGCAGGAGTTCAAGTCCCATTTGCTCTCAGAGGTGTGTAGGTTGCAGGTTGATTAGAAATATCTGTATGGAGGCTGGAGAATGGGAGCTAATCAGAATAACATTGGAATACTCAGAACTGGAGGGTAAAAAAGCAGACAGATTGCTGCAGAGCCAGAGGTGAGTAGTGTTATATATATGGCAGTGGATATATGATAAGGTAGAGGATCAAGATTGAAGAAAATGCAGAGGTTGTAATTTAGACTGAGACAATGGGCAAGGCTAGGAAGAGAATCTGTCATGAGAGATAATGTCAGAGTTTTCAGCCTCCATAATGCTTAAGTAGAAGAAATCCCATCACAGACATTACTTAATGTCAGATAAAGCACCTAGAGAAACAATGGAGGAGTAAAGAAAGTGATGGACCTTTCAGTATATAGGAGGCCAACTTTTTAAATTTGAAAATTGTCATACAAGAGCATACTGCACTGTATCAGATCCTGAATGGTTTTGACACAGGGGATGTGAGAAGGATGTTTTCTTTTTGAGGGGCAGTCCACACTTCGGGGCACTATTTTAGAATTGGGGATTGACCTTACAGGACAGAGATGTACAGAATTTGTTTTTTGCTCAGAGAGTTGTGCAGCTTTGGAACATTGCAAAAAACAATGGATGGGGAGTCATTGAACATTTTTAAAGCTAGCGATGGATAGACTCTTGTAGGCAGGGGAATCTGTGATAATCAGGGTAGATGGCAATGTGGGATTTGAAAAACAAAACTATCAGCCAAGATTTTACTGAATGGCAGAGTGGGCTCAAAGGGCTAAATTATATATTTCTGTTCCTACTTGTATGTTCTATGTTCATATATACTTTGCCTCTGATCAGATAGACACAAATGGAATCATGAAGATGAGGTAATAACTTGCAAGGTAAAAGTGAATGGAATGGGCTTTTTGAGATGAAGCTGATGATGGTAGTCATTTGGGGAAATAATGGTTATTTTTAAAACAGTGTCTTTGTTCCCAACACATTTGTCTGATTGATAAATGAGTCTCATTAGAAATCCTTACTCTGCAATCAATGATCAAACAAAGCAAATAATGTACCTTTAGTGAACAGAGATCAATGCCGTCAATGCCACACTTCATGTGGAAAGGGAATCATGCACATAGAAGCCAAAATGGGAAGTTTGGTGGTCAGCAGCCCAATGAGAATAGCGTCAAGAGACCAAAAGGCCGATCTTATAGGCAAGATAAGACCAGAGGGAGCATGAGTCTAGAAAGTGCAGACAAATGTGGGTTCACAAGTAGTTCATGGGGTAACATTTAGAGGACATTTGCTCTGGTGGGCAAGAGAAAGGGGAGGAAGCAACTGAGGTAAATGAATGAATGACCTCAATCTCTGTGAGCAGGTACCTATTTAATAAATAATTTACACATTTGAAAATAGTCAATGGTTTCATGTTAAATATACACACTTACTTCAATTAACTTACCTTTAAACTTCCCCTTTTGCAGTATTGTGAAATGATATACCTGCGTGGTGCATCTATACATATACCAAAGAAAGTTACTAGATTTTCATGTCTTAGTTCTCGCATCTAGAATCAACATTAATATTGAGTTAGACACATCTTGAAATTGAATATATTTGATTTCCAAATAAACATATCTGAGTCACTAAACTTGCACCTGCGAAAATCTAATCTCCCGGCTTCTTAACCTATAGTATATAAAAGTCTCAGTAATCAAGAAAGTAAAGCTCGGACATTATGGATCTCAAGTACTGGGGGAATAGTACAGAAAATTTGGATTGATATAGAAGATCAGTCACAATCTTATTGACTGGTCAAGCAGGTTCAAGGAGCCACCTGACTTAACTCATGCTGCTATTTCTTAGATTCTTAGACTGTCCTTTGCAAAACATTGTCAGTGTATATGTCCTGCAGAAATATTTAATTTGTGAAGTTACTAAAGGGCTTGTGTAACAGGTTCCAGTCAGGGATGCCTGTGAGCCCTACTACCTGCTGAGTCAGCTGAATTAAACAAGGGGAAATTGAAAAGAATCACAAATAACACCTACAGTGCTCTTAGACTGTGAATGAGTAAAGAAGCCAGGGTTACTGCTCCCAAGCATTACAAAGCAATCACCATAAGGTGATGCATGTCTTGGTTGTCAGGACCAGGCTTGAAAGAATTGGTTGGCAGTACTCATTGTTTCGCCATGTCCAACAAGCTTGTCCAACAAGCTGGGACATAGGGCTGCAGTGACCTGAGGAACTGGATCCTAATAAAGGTCAGCATCAGAATGTGGAAAAAGAATCAATAAGAAAGTAAATTCTAAAACATATATAAGTAATAGTTTTATAATCTAACCTAAGAGGTATTTAATTGCGCACAAACTGTAACCGTATTTGTCATACCATCTGCAATTCTTGTTGTATTGATTGCTTGCTCATATCTGGAGATATCGATTCATCAAGGTGCATAACTGCTACATAATTTCCCTGTCATACAGAAACAATGAGTACTACAGCAGTCAAGTTAATTTATTTGTAACAAGTTTTCTTTCAACTGACTTGTGATTTGACTTGGTAGTTTGTCTGAGGAAATGTTCCTGCAATAACGAACCAGTATTTATTCTGCAAAACTGGAGACTTGTTAATACAGGACAGTGTATTGGGCACTAAACTGGTTGCTGGCCACGGATTCTAACACACTCTTAACTGAATTGTCTATACAGGAAAATGGACGGACCCTGCTATACTTTGGATATGTAAGTTGGCTTGAGTGTTTAAGCTTGTAAAATCCACTCTGCACGTTTGTCCTCACTGGTGTTGTGCATCTTGACAAATTTATCTTCAGGATGCTCCAAGATTACAGGAGGAGGTCTTTATTTGCCAGAGGTCTGCCCAGAATATTTAAAAATCATACTTCATCCAAAAGCGTTTTGGATGCTCCTCCAATTGTGCCATAATTTTTTATTTATGAATGGGCCAGCATTTATTGCCCAGAGGGCAGTTAAGAGTCAACCACATTATTGAATTCAAATTCCACCATCTGCTACGGCTCCCAGAACTTAACTGGTTCTCTAGATTATTGGTTCAGCGATAATTCCATGAGGCCATCACCTCCCTTAGGCCACATGCCAGTAAATCTTCTCCTGGGGAATTCCATGGCATCCCACGCTCTGAAAGATTATTTTGGATTGGTATGTTTTTGAGAATTTTTCACAGATTTAGTAGTTTTGATATGAACTCGGTCACTACAGTGCCTTTAATCAGACACTTTCAAAAACAAGGAGAGTGTGTACACAGTAGCAGAACCATAACACATAGCGGTATTATCATGACATAGCTGATATCAAAGCTTCTTATTTGTTTGGAAATTTGCTTGAATAACAACTCAGTTCAACAACATTTTGTGCCAGTAGCTAATTTTGTGAGAACAGTATGATTAACAATTTATTGTTCACAATTTTTGATTGCTGCAAAATTCTATTCGGATTGCACCTGCAGCTGATGCTGTGTCATCATGTTATCTTCAATGGAGCTGAGATTATGGTCTGGATAATATTTATCAGACCAGGCAGGAGGTGACAGAACCAAAGATTGGGGGAATATCAGAAGTCAGGAATTCATCCACAACCAGCAGGTGCACTGGGGGTGGGTGTTGCTAATCCTGGGAGCCGAACAGCAGGGTTTTTAGGTGGTGTGAAGGAGGTGTGGATTACAGTCCAGTGGTTGGGGAACAAATTGTAGGAGTGAGGGCAGGAAAATTAGAGGTAGCTGTGAATGGTCCCCATTGCTGAGTTTAATCACTCAAAGTGAACCTGGGAAGTGAGCATGGAGAGGACCTGTTAAATCCCATCAAGTCATGAACTTTATCGTTAGGGAAGGACATCTCCTGTACTTCCCTGGGCTTGGAAAACAAATGACCCTAGTCCCAAAGACTGACTTTTAACTTACGTCTACAATATTAGGGTGGGCAATAAATATCAGCTTAGTCAGTGACACCAATCAATAAAAGAAACTCTTGATAATCATAGTATATTTTCTTGATGTGATGTGAGTCAATGTATATGAAGTATCAGATTATGAAGATATAATTGTACTAAAATGAATTGGCCTTTAATTCAAAGTAGTGTTATGTAAGCATTTTCAAAACAATTTCTACTAAATTTTGTTAAAACTTTTCTTGTTGGTGTTGTCCTGATGTTACTCAATGAAACAATGTCATAGTGATAAATTTGACAATGTAAATATTCCCGAAGCAAACTCACCTCGTAAAAACCCACTGTAGAATAAAATACTCTGTTTCCTAGTTTATCTCTGAAGCCGTAATTGTGATGGCTTGAGGTGTTGGTATTTGATCCATGGCTTCCAACTTCTTTCATTGATACAGTACTATTAGGCTTCTGTCATTGATACAGAAAAAAAGGAACTGCACTTGTGTAAAATTGTGCTTCATTTCAGGTCTCTTTTAATGCTTAATAACAGCAAAAGACGTTACATGCTGCCAATCCTGTACCTTGTGATCTTTCAGGATAGTTATGTCTTCATAATTTATTTTCCACCACATATCCTGATCTTTATTTAATGATTTATATTTCTGTGTCGTCAGGAAGACAATGACAGCAGATACAACAAAAGCCACGAACACAACGACAATGACTGCTATCACAATGATGTTATCTGGAAAAACAAAGCAAATTACCTGAGCACATAACCAAACCGATATAAATTGACAATATACAGTGGGAATGTTTGTGGCCAGAACTTATCAGAATTGTAATGCATCTGCCATAAAGAATTGTAAACTCTATAGAGGGTGAGAATGAGAAGAATTCTAACTGCCAAGTGCAGACATTTTAATGTTTGCACATTGGCCACCAGAGTCACAACCTCTGGGTAAAATTGTGGCTCTCTTGCTGTCACTCAGGAGAGCTCCATAATCTGGTGATTTTACAATTGGACAGCCAGTTATTGGCAGAGGAGACAGGAAGTTGGCAGGAAATAAGACCTAAGAGTGTGGATAACGAGGTGGTGTAAGAGAAGAGAAGGAACATAGGTCAGTGATCACTGCCCGTGTTAGAGGGAGATCTCAGCATAAGAGGGAAGTCTTCAAGTTAGGTGGGTAGGTAGGTGCTTGAGAAAGGGATACGGTGATTGGTTTCTGAAGAACATACTTTCAAAAGGGCATTTTCAGTACCTGTTGTGTTCTGTGGAGATGTCATGGTAGTGACAGTGACGTTCACTGTGGGAAAAGAACAAGCTTTCAGATCAGAGAAACAATCAACAGTATTACTTTGCAAAGTCAGCTTTTGAATTTAAATGACCACAACAGAACCAGTTCCAAAATGAAACTATTAATTCTATTCTGTTTGTCTAACCCCCCTTAAAATTATACCCTTCCTATTTTTCAGAGGTGTGACTATACCCTACGATTTTCCACACATCTACAAACTATCATGCCATTTGCAAGCTGTTGACTTTATTTTGCATTATATTCGACAATATATTGGCATTTTTTTGAGTTTCCAGCACTACTGTGTTAGAAGACAATCTGACCTGACCAGAATTCCCACTGTCCAGTCCTTCCCAGAATGTCATTATACAATTTAAATGGGAAGCTAATGACAAAAGAACAGAGGAGGAAGAATTAATCTATTTACATGGATCAGTGAGAAGGAGCATTTGTACAATCACAAAAACCATTTGCTCATTAATATAGCTTTCAAGATATAGGGGTGGCACAATGGCTAGCACTGCTGTCTCTTAGCGCCAGGGACCTGGGTTTGATTCCAGCCTCAGGTAACTATGTGTGGAGTTTGCACATTCTCCTTGTGTCTGTGTGTGTTTCCTTGGGGGCTCTGGTTTCCTCCCACAATCCAAAGGTGTGCAGGTTAGTTAGATCAGCCATGCTAAATTGCCCACAGACTTCAGTGATGAGTAGGTTAGGTGCATTAGTCAGAGTAAATGTAGAGTAGGGGAATGGGTCTGAGCGGGTTACTCTTCAGACAGTTGGTGTGGACTTGTTGGGCTGAAGGGCCTGCTTCCACACTGTAGGGATTCTATGATAAAATTTCAAACACCGATTTGCAGTTACCAGTTACAGGGAAGCTCATAATTACAGAGGCATTTCCTGCAAAATTGTTGGGTTGGATGAAGTTGATTTCCATTTTCACCAGCTGTGGGGCTAATCTGGAGAAATGGTCTGTTTTTATAGCCATGATTTGGAGATGCCAGTGTTGGACTGGGGTGTACAAAGTTAAAAATCACACAACACCAGGTTATAGTCCAACAGGTTTAATTGGAAGCACACTAGCTTTTGGAGTGATGTTCCTTCATCAGGTGATAGTGCAGGGCTCGATCGTAACACAGAATTTATAGCAAACATTTGCAGTGTGATGTAACTGAAATTATACATTGAAAAATTGATTGTATGTTAAGCCTTTCTTCTGTTAGAATACAGTGATTGAATCATTGAATACTGTGTGTAATTTCAGTTACATCACACTGCAAATTTTTGCTATAAATTCTGTTACGATCGAGCCCTCCACTATCACCTGATGAAGGAGTGTCGCTCCAAAAGCTAGTGTGCTTCCAATTAAACCTGTTGGACTATAACCTGGTGTTGTGTGATTTTTAACTTTGTTTTTATAGCAGCAGCCCAAAGTGAATATGAAAATTAGTGAAATTGAAAAAATGGGTTTGATGCTGCAAGCATTCTGCCTCTTCTGAACTTGCAAATGGGCACCACTTGTACTTTGTACTTTGTGAGCAAGGTTTGTAAGTATAATGAGTAGGGTGACACCAAGCTTGACTAAGTGTTTGAACTTTGTGGGAGACTATTGACATCAAAAGCTGCAGTGAAAGTTTACTGCTGTAAGAACATTCCAAACTTCACAGTCCCTGCACCATTGTTCCAGCAATTCACTCTCATTTTAAACAGCTAACATAAACCACCACGTTTTCAGAAAACTCATTTCCAGTACCTGTTGTGTTTGATGGAGAAAGTGCTGTAGTATTGTAAACAATGGTGCCTCCTGTAAAAAATGCACAAGATGTTAGATGTAGAGGGGAGTTAAGGAGAAATTTCTCCATAAGGATCTTGAATGCCTTGTCAGAAACATTGGTGCAAACTGATTCCATTATCAATTTTAAAAAGGAGTGTTGAGGATGAGGAACTAAAAGCAGGATTGTGGAACTGAGCACAACAATTCTTTCGCAGGCCTATGTCTTGGTCTGAATAATGAGCTGTCCAGACAGAAAGGTCCTGCGCTCTGTCCTAGTATTTGTGCTTGATTTCTGAGGCATTACCAGTTGACTGCAGGTTTTTCTGTTATAATGTGCATTTTGTTAACGTGAATTCGCTGTAATGTGATTGATGGTTTGGGGCTCTGTTTCTACAGTGCAAACTTTTAAAATGTGTGTTGGCTGTAACTCGATTACAGCACCATAACTTCAAGCGTTGTTTCTGAAGCGTGATTTTTCTGTAACACAGGGTTGCACAAGTACGCAATCATCACTGAAGCCGAGTGTAGACACAAGGTAGCTCATTCATCAACAAGGGCCATGGTGGAGCAGACAGTAGCCCTCCCCCGGATGAGATTCCAATGCTTGGATTGGTCTGGAGGGGGTGTCTTGTAGTACCATCTGGACAGAAAGTGCTGTATTATCCTGGAATGCTGCACTCTAAACAACTGGAGCTGGCAAAGAGGAAGTGTGATGGTGCTGGAGAGTTGGGAAAGTGGCAGCAGCCTTCTGAGGAGGAAGATGAGGACATTGAACAGGAGGAACATCACCTTTACTCTGTTAGAGCTCTGCAGCATGGGCACAACAAGCCAGTTGAGACTAATGTGACACTTGATTCCAGTAAATGAGAGGTGGGTGCATTGGTCATTCACTGAGTAAATTTGTGGGTGCTCGAAAGGTAAGCAGTCTGTTTTGTTCCGAGAGATTATGGGGCTTCAGTTTGTTTATTGATCATTTCTGTTGTTGCTGTATAAAAGTGAATGTCTTGAAATGGTTGAAGGCTTCCCTATATGAGATTGATCTCACAGTGAACAATGATGACAATTTGGGTTACACTGGGCTTTGGGATAAAAGTAGCATGATTTAGACAGGGTTGTTAAATGGGATGGGGTTAAGGGTGGATAAGTTGAAGCTTGGAATCTAAATAGCAATGTGCACTTGTATGTACAATGGAGTATCAGTCCTGTCACCAATGTGCCCTGGGAAGCATTGGGTGAGTAGTTACTCTCCCACTATGTGTATGATGAAAGTCAGCTCTGGACTTCCAGTGCTTAACTGGATGCACAGATAGGCATCAAACATCACAACATGACCACAGATCCTAGAACATGGGAGATGACAACAAGCAGGGCTCCATATAGGTCTGGTGCTTAGATAGTGCAAGAAGGTCTAGTGGAGAGAAGCCTTCCATGAACTTTGTCAGCAGTGACACTTAGCCAACTTAGCCGACTTCTGATAAGATTCAAGCCCTTAATTCCATCTGCTCTTTCAATCCATTAAGTTGTCTTCAGTACCTCAACTAAATCTGTCCTTAATCTTCATATCCAATGGTTTGGAACCTAATCAATGTAAGTTGCCTTCTTAAGTTAATTCTTTAAGGCCCGGAATTATTCAGTGATGTTACGCAAAGCGTTGTACACATGCCATAAAACAAAGGAAAATGATGGACAGGAAAAGACTTACTGATGCATCCAGATTGTCCCGTACAGGAGAGCGACTTTGTTAAACGACTACTTCTAGAGTCTGTTTCACAAAGTTCATTGTAAAATCCACACACAGGGGAGTCTTCGACTGGAGTTTTTCTAGGCCATGAAATATTAATAAATTCCTTAGTTGTGCTGTAAAAGTGAGAAAGAGGAAATATTCATTCAATGATTCATTTTGTACATTTACTAGAAGTAAACACATTGTCTGTGCCAAGGAAGACTCCTGTTTGTTGGTATACATTCTACCTAACATTCTAGTTTTCAAGAGGATAATTTTATCTACATACTGTGTATAGTAAAATTCTGTGCTCCTTATAAATGTGTTCATGATTTTACTCATAATTGCTATCTCTCCAGTTCCATTTGATGACCTATTGTTACTTACAAAATCTTAACATTGTTACATAATTGAATAGAAATGTATTTTATAAAAATGTTACAACAAGGTATCAGACTGCGACTGTGCAAATTATTGCAAATTTTAAGAAGATATTTTTGTGAATTTTATCATATATTAACATTATGATTTTAAAACACAATTGTATCTTGAAACGTGATGTAACCAGAATGATGCATAGTTCTTACCCCAAATGTGAAGTAAATTTAGCAAATACTTTTTCGTGAGCCTTTAGAGGAAGGAGATTTTCTTCATTTCACGACTGCATGAAAATGAAGTTATGAAGCACTACAGTATTCAATGACCTAATAATAACCTGCTCAGTAGAACCTACCTTATTGATTTTCTGTAACTGTCATAGTGAAGAACAGGAACAAACTTTGTGATGTTCTCATACAATTGTAGGTCATAGACAGAATAATCCAAATGTTGTAGTCCAGAACTATCAATATCCACCAGGCCAGTTATACCTATTAAGAGAAAGGTAGTGTTTCTGCTCAACTTATATATAGCTTTGAGTAGTACAAGAGGGTCAAGGGATGTTTACGCTTTTCATATGGGCTGCTTATCCTCTACGTACAAAAAAAGTTACAGTCTTCATAACTTTTACAATATCTATAATAATATTGTTATAATTAAAAGCAAGCAAACATTAATTTCTGTGAATTTAACTAGATTTGGATGGTAAATTATTGGCATCTGCTATTAGATAGAACTTTTCTGAAGAGACTGAACTGACAGTGTCAGCCTTGATTCCCTTCTCCAAAACATAGAGTTTCACAGCCGCTAAGTACTCTGTCTTTCCTTCCCATTGAGTTCTGGCCTGCAAAAGGCCTGTAAATGATCTATTGCAATTTCAGTACTCCCACTTGACTAGTTTTCTTTCACATGGCTATGTTGGGCTTACAGTTACTATAACAGGGCAACTAACTGGTGTCTGCAAGTTTAGTTTAATTTGTGTACCAAGTTGCTGAGAAACTGAGTTGATTCAGGGTAGGCAATCAATCAACTTGGAAGCTTGAGAAAGATACAGTGCAAGGACTGAAAAGAAGGTGTCAATTAAAGTGAATGAATGCAATGTCAAATGAGGTTTAATAAGTATAATACACGAAAAGGAAAGAACAATAAGTTTAAGAAAGATAATAAACAGACTGTTTGCCTTTGTTTGAATCATGTGAACATCATCCTTTCTTGGCTAGCTGTTGGATATTTTGAAATGAACTATATCATTAATGAGAAGGAAATAAAATTAACATAAGTTCTCCTACTCCAATTGTGCTTCCTGCTGCTTGAGCACTACAGATTGGCAAATGTGATAGTTGGAGGAAAGATGATAGCTGAGACTATCCTATACTTCCAGCTGGAGTAGGAATGTGGTTGCAAATAGCTTTTAGGCAGGAAAATTGCAGGAAACAGAGTATAAATAAACATATAAACTGCCATACATTATTCATTTTGTAAAAGGCAATACTGCAACATGATCACATAAGGGGATAGATTTGTGTGGCGGTGGACCCCATTAATTATACAATTGTGCACTATTTTTATAATTTTTGCACATTAGTCAAAAACCCTACTTCTCTCAGGACAATGTTATTCTTCTACAGTTTGTGCACCAATATCTGACAAAATGCATCTTGTTGTTTTCAAATAAAAAGATACCTTCTGGATGGTTTCCACCAAGGCATTTTGGTAAATTTTCTTTACTACATGATGTATTCAGAGGGTTATAATGTCAAACTGCCAGCCGACCTTCCATCACCAATAGACAAAGGCCACAGGAGGAGAAGTAGGCCATTCAGCCCTTTAATGCTGCTCAATGAGATCACGACTAATATGACAGTCCTCAGCTCCACTTACCCGCCTTTATCCCCACAATCCTTGTTTAAATTACTGAATAAAAATCTGTCTATCTCAGCCTTGAATATCCCGAGCCTCGACAGCAGTAAAGAATTCCACTGATGCATAACCCTGAGAGAAAAAAAATTACTCCTCATCTCAGTTTTAAACGTGTGATCCCTTATTCTGAAATTATGCGCTTTGGTCTTAGAGTCCTCTACAAGGGGAAATAATCTTTCCCCACCTACTCTGTCAAGTCCTTTAAGAATCTCCAATAATGTCACCTCTGATTTTTCTATATTTCTATGAGAACAAGACCATTCTACACAACCTGTACTCCAAAGACAGTTCCTCAATACCTGGTATCAGCTGAGTGAACCTGGATTTGACTGCCTCCAATGCCAATATACCTTTTTCCTGGATAAGGGGCTGTTCTCAGTATTCCTGCTGAGGCCTGACTAGTGCCCAATACAGTTTTAGTAAAACTTCCCTCCTTTTATATTCTATTCCATTTGAAATAAAGGCCAATATTCTGCTTGCCTTCCTTATTACCTGCTGATATTTGGATGCCAGCTTTTTATGATTCACAGACAAGGATGTCCAAATCTCTCCGTCCTGTACTTTTCTAGAGTCTTCTCCCATATAAATAAAATAGAATATCCTTTATAGAATATCCTTTATTATTATGTGTGTTCCATTGTAGAACTACAGTCAAAAGCTTTTACAATGTCTGTATCTTATGGCGCCATCTTAGGTACAAGTTTCAAGGTACGAACCTTGAATACAAAAAGAGGAATTTGTTGCACTATTTTACAGAATTTTAAAAAATAAGTTTGGAATAAGACATCATTAAAGGATTGACATTACTGCCAGTTAAAAAAAATTCAAATAAATACTATATTGTAGAGGATCAGCACAGTGCCACCACACATTGTCTGACCGCTTGCACCAGACACCAGACCAACAGTTGTCCCTGCTCCACTCTAAGCCTCCAGTCCACTCTGTACTGGCACTCAGCTGCTCCAAGGTAAGTTCCAGGAATTCCTCTCCTGCACTGGTCCCTGTCTGTGCGCTACTCCAAGGCTGCTTCACCATGTGCTGCTCCAGGGCTCGCAGCGCACTCATTGCTCCAGGACTCACTCCCCACGCGCTGCTCCAGGACTCATGCCCCATGCACCGCTCCAGGACTCACTCCCACACACTGCTCCAGGACTCACTCCTCACGTGCTGCTCCAGGACTTATTCCCCATGCACTGCTCCAGGACTCATTCCCCACGCTCTGCTCCAGGACTCACTCCCCAAACACTGCCTCAGAGTTGCTTCCCTACGTGTTGTTCTGGGACTCATTCCCCACGCACAGCTCCGGGACTTACTCCCCACACACTGCCTCAGGACTCACTCCCCACACACTGCTCCAGGGCTAGCAGCCCATGTGCTGCTCTGGGCTTCACTCCCCATGGACTGCGCCAGAGCTGGTTCCTCACACGCTGCTCCAGAGCTCACAGCCCACGTGTTGCTCCAGAGGCTCTGTTCTTCCTGCCAAAATGCATAACCTCACATTTCTCCACATTATATTCCATCTGTCAAGATTTTCCACATTCACATTGCTTGTCTGTATCACTCTGCAGACTCTTTGCTTTATGCCTTCTCACTTTTTTTGTGTTATCTGCAAACTTGGCGATAGTAAATTCATTTTCCTCATTCAAATCATTGAGATGTATTGTAAATAATTGTGGTCCCAGCAATAATCCCTGTGGCACACGATCGATTACAAGTTGCCAGTCTGGAAATGTTTCCCTCATCCCAATTCTCTGTCGTCTCTCTGTTAGTCAATCCTCTATTCATACTGATAGACGTCTCCCAACATCATGGGGTCTTACTTTATTAAGTAGTCTAATGTGTAGCGTATTAGCAAACGCTTTCTGAAAATTGAATCATACTAAATCCCCTCCTTCCCTTTATCTATCCAGTTTATCATGTCCTCAAAGAATTCTAGTATCTTTCATGAAGCCGTGCTGATTCTGCTTGATCACATTACACATTCCTAAATGTTCTGCTATTACATCCTTTATATTAGACTCTAACAGACATTAAGCAAACTGGTCTATAGTTATGTATTGTTTTGTCTATTTAAATAAGGATGATAAACTGGCAGTTTTCCAATTCTTTGGGAATTTTCCTGAAGTTAAGGATTCCAGGAAGATTTCTATCAGTGTATCTACTATCTTTGTAGCTACTTCTTTTAAGGTGCAGGGGACTTGTCAGTCTTTAGCCCCATTAGTTTCCCTAGCATTTGTTCTCTAGTGATGACTATTGCAGTTATTTCCTGGACACATTCTGTGGAATCTCAGCTCGGCTACGAATAAGATTGTTTGCTTGAAGGCAGAGTATCTACAAGTGAAAGAAAAGGCTATTCTGTTCTCTGGCCTACAATTGAGTATTGTGCTAGCTGCTGCATTTTAATCCATGATCATTCACTTCCCTTCCAGAGCGTGAGAAAGAGGAACGGCAATGAACTGCCACAATGAGGAGCGAATAAAATGGATATAAAACAGCTTGTTCTTTCAAAGAGCTTCAAAGACAATGGCATAGGAAAATTCCTAATTAGAAATTTTAGTAGGAGCAAATTATTGCAGATGCTGGAATCTGTACTGTAAACTAAAAGTGATCATCTCTGATGAAGAGTTTCTCTCCTTGGATGCTGCCTGATCCACTGTAACCTCCAGTACTTGTTAAACGTTTTAGTAATTTATCCAATTATCACAAAGGATTATTTATTGAATGCACACCAGTACACTGGCATTCTAATACTCTTGAAATAAATAAAAGATTTACTAATTTTTAAAAATTCTGTCAGGGATGAGGATATAATTGGCTCTGTCAGTGTTTATTGTCCATCCCTAAATAGCCTGAAGAAGGAGGTGAAGAGCTGTCTTCTTGAACCGTTGCAGTTCCTTGTGGTCTCAGTGCTGCATCAATGAGGTCATACAATACATTTGAAAGGGATTAAAACATCATTTTTAGGGCCAATTTTAACTTGTTCTGCCTTATGTCCCTGTGGTGTTAATAGTCAGAGATTATCTGAAGACCAGTAAATAAGAAGGAAGCTGATTAATTAAATTCTGTTGCAATTGGCCCTGTTTTCAATTACTAATAGTAATCGAACAGCAAAGTGACGACAAGTAAAGAAAGCCTGAGGTACAATCTTCTGTTACATACCATAAAATCGCCCTTTGCTGAAACCTTTCAAATTCTTAATAAGTGCTCTTCCATCAAATGGGTTCTTTCCTGCTTTTAACATTTTGTGAACACCCATGGCATACAGTATTACTGCATCATGAAGATAAGCTGCATAGGAGCTCACCTGCATTATACCAGATAAACATAGATTAAACTCAAAATTGTCTTAAAATTTAATTGCTAAACTAATGTGTCTTTTTTATTTCTTCATCTAAATCCACTGCTTAATCTAAATAATTTGGTGCATTATCTTTTTAATAATATCGCAGTATACATCTTAAAGCAAGATTTACATGAGAATGAATGGGATAGAATGAAGGCATTTGCTCCATTATGTCTCTGCCAACCCAAAATGAGCTATCTAATCCAAATCTACTTTCTGTTTTTAACTTTTTTTTAATGCTTTCATATCATTATTGTCTTATATAAAACACTTGCCTGTTCATCTCTTAATTCATTCAGACTGGGGCATTTGTTCATCTTGCCTTGTTTTGAATTGAACAGGATTACCTCTCATTTGACACAATTCGTTCTTCTGAGCTTATCCAGTTATTGCTGTAGAAAAGTACTCAGCGTATCGCTATAAATCTTCAAAGGCATCAGTCAGCAGATAGGTGTCACTGTTGCAACACTGAGCCTCATGAAACCTTTAACATGTTTTCTGCTTTGTTCAATTCTGTCTAATAATAATGACTATTTAGATAACTTAACAATAACAATTATTTTCTCTATAACTTTTCTTTGACGGGCAAACTTCACATCAAGGTCTTGTCACTTGAAGGGCATGAGCCATTCATTTAGATTCTCCTGCTTGAATTCCACAAACCTTCACCTTTATTTCCTGTTATCAAATAGGAAAAAATGCCTGAATTTGAACATAAAATCCCAGGTAATGCTTTGATATATTTATCCTAACTTTTCAAAGGTCAATTTTATTTCTAAATATTTTTTCTTTCATGGGCACCAAGTGGGTGTTGCTGGCATGGCTTGGCCAACACCCATTGTCATCTCTAATTGCTGTTGAACTGAAAGGCTTGCTCAGCCATTTCTGTGAGCAGTTAAGAGTCAACCAGCTTAGGACTCGCACTGTGGCCAAGCCCGATGAGGATGGCAGACTTCCTTCTCTGTAGGGCGTAAGTGAACCAGGTGGGTTTTTATGGCAATCAACGATAGCTTCATTACTGAGAGTAGCTTGGTAATTTATTAAATGAAATGCAAATTCATCAAGCTGCTATCATAAGATATGAACCCAAGTCTCAGAAGCATTAGCCTAGTTCATTGATTACTAGCCCAGTGACAGTACCATTATATCACCATCTCCCTCAAACATAGCACAGCTGGCTGCCATGTAGTATATTTTTTACTGCATAGGATGTAATATTTGACTTATGCTCTTCACAATGCAACTATTATGGCAGGTTTTCCCAGATCACTTTCCCGACTGAAGTATCCATTCTTATGACTAAAGAGAGTATAACATGGGAGCTGACTGTTCTCACCTGACATGCTCATTTTCCAATGTTTTCATTGGTACACCTGGAGGTGTACAGAATTATTACAGTGTAGGAGGAGGCCATTCAGTCCATCATATCTGCACTGGCTCTCCAAATAATCATTTACTATTATTAAAGAATGACAACATGATTCTAGCAACATAAGCAAGTTCTCTTATAAACCTCTTTTTCTGAAGCCAAATCACTGTAAAAAGGGGCTCCTTTTAATCGTTGGTACACTTCTTGTAAAAAATTGAAGTAGCCATGTTCAGAATATGACTTCAGTCCAATCAGGAATACTGATTCGTACAGGTCCAAGGCAATTGAATCTTTCCCATCCACTAAAGCAGATTTCCAAAGATAATCCTGTGGAGAAGATGAACAAGATTGAAGCAATATAAGTTGTTTTCACAAGGTCTTATGGATCTTTTCTGGTACTAAGGGGTGGAATTGGGATATTCTGGATGAACCTCAATACTGTTACTCTCCTTTCATCTATGTTGTAGTCTACTAAAACTTGGGATGAATAGCACCACAGATGTGTGATATGTTGAGCTGCATTTTGTTTTAGTTAATTCATTCTAGGTGTCCATGTTTCTTTTTATAACTCATGAGTAAAGGACAGTCCGAGCAATAAGTGAACAAGAAATATTTATTGTTGCAAAACAAAACCTCTGAATTGCATGTTATAAATTCTTCCCTATTCTATCTTTATCCTGCAACCTATTGTTTTCCATTTCTTTCTTTAGGTGAATTATTGTTGTTGATATTGTTTGTATACCTCCAGCTATTAATGCAAAAGGCTCTGGATTGTAGCTTAAGGTTGGTGTCTCAACCTGAGTGTTCAGGAATGACATGCTGGGAGACATGCAAAACACTCGACTTCTAATCTATCTGTCTGTAAAGCAAACAGAAGCAAAAAAGCATCACTTATATTCCCTTATTCCCCAGGTTTGTCACTGACAACAAAAAACGCTGTGACTTTCACCACTCCTCTGAACTTGTTACAAGTGTTGCCGTGAATAGCCTAGACCGTTTCTGGTCTTTGAAGCATCAAAATACTTGAACATTTATGGGCAATATATCAGCCATCCTGCCAGAAATATAAGCACACAACATTCTCCTCTGGATTTACCTTGTTAAAGTAACAAAATACATGAATATTTGTGAGAATGTGGGAACAAAATCAGTTCCAGAAATAATAGATCACAGGAAAGAGGAACTTTCAGTGTGGCAGAATTGTGTAAACAGGCAATCAAATTAGATAAGTAACTTAATTAAGTCAGCAAGGTGTTAAAACTCATGTGCTGATATCACACAGAGTGATTTATGGGTGCACATTTTTAAGTAATCAAAGCTTTGTTATAATTTATTAAGCCATGGAATGCTTGATCATACTATTGGAAGGAAATCTCTAACCTCAGAATATTATTTACTAACCAACAGCCACATGACTGTCTGATTATGTTATGTCATAGTTATGGAAAAAGTTTGACATTGGATTATATTGTCAAATTGTTATTCTGTTCGAGCAGTCTGGTATACACCTCTCTCATTTTAATTTCCAACACTGAAGTATTTATTGATGTGTCCACAAAATCCAAGCATTAAAAAAATCAAGGAAGGCACTTACATTATCTTCTAGAATTCAGCATCACAAGTTATTGTGATCACTTTTTTTAGCTCACTACTCTTCACTATTTGTTCAAGGTGGCAATCCAATTAAGCACTATCAGTATTGAATTACATTATGTAATAGGAATGAGTTGCAAAACATTACTTCTCATGCATAATTGGCATGTAGTTTACCTGCCAATTCTATAGAAGATCAAATTACTGTTATCAACACATACACATTTTCAACATATGAGGTTCTACTAGGACTAATCAGTTGACTCTATGCTGTAAGTAATGGATTTTGTCAAACAAATATTTACCTTCTTTTAAAAGGTTAATTGTAAAAAATATGGTTTAAAAATATACTCACCACACTATTACTCACCTCATAAAGTTGCAATATAAAAAACACATATTCTCCACTTGTTATTCCAAGCTGTTGAGCTTCTGACATTATTGATCCTGCCACCTTAGGAGTACAAATTAAAATGACAACTGAAAAATAAACATTGAACAGTGTTACTGACTTAAAACATAATGAAAGATCTACTATATGATTATAGCGGTTTTACCGCTTATTATGTGATAACATTTGTCTTTCTGCTTGCACACTCAGTATAGGTGTAAACATCTCTGATCAATAACTTATTGATTGTGTGGTGTTGCTGAAAAGAGTAAAATTATTTAAATACAATCTATGTCTTTGAACTAGTGATCCAAATACCAAGGCTGTTGCTCTGGATACACAACTTCATTTTCCATCACTGTGGCTGGTAGAATTTAAATTCAATTTAATTTAGAGCAGGGATGTATTGCTGAGTCTGTATAAGGTTCAGATCAGAACACATTTGGAATACTATGTGTAGTTTTGGGCCCTGTATCTAAGGAAAGATGTGCAGGCATCGCAGAGGATCCAGTTGAGGTTTATAAGAATGATCCCGGAGATGAAGGGCTTGTCCTATAATGAGTAGTTGAGGACTCAGCATTTGTACTTGATGAAGTTTAGAAGTTTGAGGGGTATTTGTTTAAAACTTACAGAATACTGAGAGGCCTGCTTAGAGTGGACCTGGAGAAGGTGTTTCCACTCGGAGGAGAGACTAGGATCTGAGGGCTCAGCCTCAGATTGAAGGGATTAGATTAGATTACATACAGTGTGGAAACAGGCCCTTCAGCCCAACAAATCCACACTAACCCTCTGAAGAGCAACCCACCCAGACCCATTCCCCTGCATTTACCCCTTCACCTAACACTACAGGCAATTTAGCATGGCCAGTTCACCTAACCTGCACATCCTTGTGACTGTGGGAGAAAACCAGAGCACTCGGAGGAAACCCACGTAGACACAGGGAGAATGAGGCAGGAATTGAACCCAGGTCTCTGGAGGTGTGAGGCAGCAGTGCTAACCACTGTGCCACCGCACCACCCATACTCTCTTTAGAACTGAGATGAGGGGAGTTTCTTCAGCGAGAGGGTGATGAATCTGTGGAACTCATTATCACAGAAGGTCAAGTCATTGAGTGTATTTGAAACAGAGGTAGATGGGTTCTTGATTAGTAAGGGGATCAAAAGTTATGGGGAAAAGGCAGGAGAATGGGATTGAGAAACATATCAGCCATGACTAACTGGCAGAGCAGACTCAATGGGCCAAATGGCCTAACTTTGCTCCAAATTTTATGCTTTATGATCTAATTCAATTATTAATGAGCTAAACCTATTATATATTCTTGACAGGTCAGACAACCATTAGATTGTTATAACAGCTTTACTTCAGTTTCATTGGGAGCATTGATTTCTGGTTTCTGCTATCAATTTCATAATGTTTGTTTAGAGAAAATGAAATGGTTTCAATTGCCTTGCCATTTGAGCTATTGTAATCTAAAGTGGTCTAGATGACTGACACTTCTATTGTCCTGAAAGCAGTTTTTTAAACATAGTGAGAGTCATGAATTAAATCACCTTTGTTTACACATCCTACTGGCACTGTCGGAATCTGCCCCATGTACAGTAGATCATTAGGGACGGAAATGCCATAATTGATATGAGACACCATAAGGGTACAGGTTTGAGATTACTATGAAGGACTCTCCTTCTCAACCTCTTCCCTTGCCTGAGGTCTGATGGCCCTCAGGTTAAACACCACCAGTCACTTCTCTCTAATGAGAGAACAGCCCCTATGATCTGATAAGACTATGGTGACACAACACAAAAATACAATTTTGGGGCACACATTGCCATTACAGGCCATGGGCATTTTTGAGATACATATCATGGCATGGAAAACATCAAGAGGACTTCTTGAGCTTAACTTTTAAAATGTTTTCTCATTTACCAGATTAAACAATCACTCCCTCCACCAACAATGCACACTGACAGCACGGTATGCCATCCACAAGGTGCACTGCAAAAACATGTCAATTCTCCTCTGACAGCACCTTCCTAACCTGAGACTTTTACCACTTAAAGGAACATGAGCAGCAGGTGCTTTGGAATACCACCACTTATAAACTCTTCTCAAATCTACATAACATCCTGTTTTGGAACTATATCAGCATTCCTTTAATGTCAACAGGTCAAAATCCTGGAAATCCCTTCCTAACAGGACTCTGGGTGATGGCCTACAGCTGATCAAGAAGATGACTCACCACCACCTTCTCAAGAGCAATGGGGATGGATAAAAGATGCTTATCAATAATGACCATATTCCGCAAGTGAATAAAAGAAAGGTGAAGTTAGAGATAGTTGCTTATTTTGGTATTTCAAAGGCTCTTAATGCTCAATTCCTTTTACTTGTTTGCACATGGAATTTAATATCATCAAACACAGAATTGTCTTATCTTGCTTTTGTGCTCAGAGCATTATAATCCAACAAACCTCATGTTCTTGTATCAAAAAACAACTTTTTTTTTAACTCAACAACATAACACATTTAAAGCAAAAGATTACTCTGTACAATATTAGCAATCAATGTTTATAATGTTCATGTTACCTTATTCTGTAATGTATTAGACATACTGGCACTAAGGAAGATGTTTGTGGAGCTCAGCTCTGGGACTCTTCTGCAGTTGGTCTTTGAGGTAGTGTCTTCAGCTCAAACCTTTTCAACTGATTTGTCAAAGGTCATCCCTCCATTATAAGGTCAGATGTGGTGATATTTGTTGATGATTGTGAAATATTCAGCATAATTTGTGACTCCGCAGATAAAGAAGTAGTCCATGTTCAAATGCAGCAAGACCTGGACAATATCCAGGTTTAGGCTGACAAGTAGCAAATAACATTTGCACGCCACAAGTGCTAGGAAATGACCATATCCCACAACAGAGAATCTAACCATCATCGCTTGAAATTCAATAGAATTACCATCAAAGAATCTCCCACTATCTACATCCTGAATTTATCATTGATCAGAAACTGAACTGGACTAGCTATGTTAATACAGTGGCTATAATAGTAGGTCAGAAACTAGGAATCCTGTCGTGCATAACTCACTTGCTGACTCCCGAAAACTGTCCACCATCCACAAGGCACCAATCAAGAGTTAGATGGTATACCCCCTGCTCACCTGGATGAATGCAGCTGCAACAACACTCAAGAAGTTCAACACTATCCAGAACACAGCAGTCTGTTTGATTGGCAGCACATGCACAAACATTCACACTCTCTAACAACATTGTGGATTGACCTTCCCCAGATGGAGTATAGCAGATCAAGAAGGCAGCTCATCACCACTTTCTCAATGGCAACTAATGCTGGCTCTCATATTTCAAGTCCAACGTGACTTTTCTTCACAACAAAACACTTCCAAAGAGTCACATTGGACTCAAATTCTAAACTGCTTCTCTTTCCACAGATGCTGACAAAACTGTTGATTTCTCCAGCATTTTCTGTATGATTTCAGATCTCCAATATTCACAGTATCTTACTGTCAGGATTTTAAGTTCAAATGTTTCAACCATTAATATGAGAGTGTACTGCTCAATGTTAATTGTGGCTTGGTTGTTAGCACCCTTGCTATTGAATTATAAGATTCATGGTTCAAATCCTGCTCTTGGGCTTGAGCTAGATCAGGACTTCCAGTACAGTACTGAGAGAGCATTGTACTCTCTGGGTGACATGTTTTGGATGAGCTGTCACACCAGGGCCCTATGGGCCTGTTTGAATGGATGAAAAAGACCCTATTGAAATCTAACATTTTTCTCTCAAAAAGAAATGTAGATAGAGAGTTAAAATACTCGAGATTGAAACTGAAAGAATTCTGTTAGATAGGGCACTGAGAGATATGGAGAAAAGGCAGATACACTAATCCTATGCAAATCAATGTTTCAAATCAGCCATTGTTTGGTGGAACGATCAAATAGTCACAGTGGTTGAATGGTCCACTTTGAATCATGCATTTTAATATTGCTGTCCGATTTCAATCCTCTTATAAGTCATTTGTGATATACAACTCTAAGACCATAAGAAATAGGTGTTGGCCATTCAGCTTCTCAAACCTGCTCTGCCGTTCAATAAGATCAGAGATGACCCAACACTCACATTCACTTCCTAGCCATTTGCCCATAACCCTTGATTCCTCACTGATAAAGATTTTATCTCAGCCTTAGGTATAGACAAGGACTCTGTCCCCACAGCTCACCTTGGAAAGGAGTTCAACTCTCTGACAAGAATTTCCTCCTCATCTCAGTCTTAAACTGACTATTCACTAAGGATTTTGGACTGTTTTTCCAAGGTTTCTCAATAATAAAACAAGGCTAAAATACAAATATTGAACACAAATTAATCATGAATTTGTTTATTTAAGTTCTAAAAGACAAAATCAGAATGAAATAAAAAGAAAACAACCTTGCTCTTAAAAATGAAAACCTCTAATCATGATAGTCACCTTGAAAACTTGCACATTTGTTCAATATTCTCTATGCATTTATAGATATATATATATTTTTGCAACGTATTACTTACTATAGAATGACCCTTAATGACATCAGAAGTACTGTTGATTAAGGAATTGCTGATTCAGTGGAGAAAAGCCACTGGCTCTTAACCTAATATGATGCAGTAACTTAGTGTGCAGCATCATAGCAGATATAAAGTACTGACAATTATATGTGGAATGGAATGTGATAATGCTTGACCCAGCTGGGAACAGATCCTTGAAAAGAACAAAAGTGAATATTACAAAAGATAGCTCAGATCTCTAATGCCTGTGATCTCACAGGACTGGTGGTGAATAAAGTGCAAGATCTCCAAAAAGTTGGCAATGTCAAGCTTTGAAGCCACACTCAAATGTGGAGTGCTGTGAGCAGCAACCTCCATATTGGCTGGTATTCTTCAATTCTTCTGATCAACTCTAATCAAATTGAACTCCCCACATGCAGGCCCCAAACCCCCTCCTGGGAAAATTTGCCCAGTGATCTGCTTGTGCAATAAACTGGTCACACTTACTTCTAGCTACAGTGGCAATTTGCTTGAGATGTGCCCGATGAAGGGTTGAATTGCCTGTGTTATATTTGGCTTGAGCTGTGATGGTAAAGTTTATTTCCAATGTCTTCACCACAATTTCCCAGAGCTCATCAATTTTGTCCCATGTTGAATCACTGGTAGTCCCTCCAATAAGGGCAACATACTTCCAGCCAAAGAACTGCAATGTTTTAGTCAGGGCGTCGCTGATGATTTGCAATGGAGACAGCAGTTTTAAGTAAGTGTCATCCACAAGGAAATGGTCTAATGCAGGTGGCTGGTCCACAAATCCAAAGATGGGGATGTTCCATTGAGAGGCGAATAAACCTGTAATCTAAAAACAGTAATTTGCAGGAATAGTCAACACACAAGTAGGTTATAGCAGTCTAACATAAGAACTAAATTGAAATTAATCTTTCTTTTAGCTTTTTCATTTCAACAGTATTTGACTTCTTCAACTATTAATTTCTTTATTATTGCTTTAAACGTTCTCCTTTGCATTTGGACTCTTTTTCTAATCATTCCTTTTTCATTTCTATTTTCTTCACCCCTTCATAACCATAATTTCCTCTCACTTCCCATTTTCTTCATTTTTATTGTCTTCTGAAATTATTTTACTTTCTTAGATTAGATCACTTCCATTCCTTGTTCACCTGCTAAATGTCTTTCCTGTTTAAGGATCTTCACAAAAAACTTAAATGTTTCAGGAAATGTTCTCTAAAGTTATGTTTTATACTTTCAAGCAATTAACAATAATACATCATAGCTGCTTCTTCTGAATGCAGTCTCACCTACCAGACTAAAATAATATATCAAGTTGACAGTTCACCTGAAACAATACTACTCAAATCTGCAGAACAACTGGAGACAGACAGAATTCTGAAAGGTTGACAAATGATTTACTGAGAATGTCTTGTTAAGTTTACTTTAAGCTTTTCAAGATTACAATATAATTGGATTTAAATGTTAAAAATTGCTAGTTTAGTTAGTTACATTTTGCTCTTTGAATCCAAGGGGTTGCATTGTTCCTGTAATTTATTTTACCACTAAGTTAACAATTTAGTGCAAATTGCAGTAAATGATACAAAACAAACAGTAACTTACTGACCACCAGATGTGAGATCCTTGACACATAGCTCTTACCTCTGCTGCCTCTTGACAGGCTGGCCCGAAGAGCACTGAAATATTGTATTTTTGTACCTGGCTGATAAATGCATTAATGGATGTCTTCGGGTCACAGTCACTGTCGGCGTACACAAAATCCAGTGTGTAATTTAACATGAAAAGAGGGTCTGAATTGACTTTCTCGATGGCAAGCTGCATGGCAGATCCCAGTCTCATGGCACTGAAAGGGAAGGAGATGTTTCGGGGAGCTTGAAGGCCTAAGAAAAGTTTAGAAACCGCTGTGCAGTTTATAAGAGAAAGCAACTGGGAAAAGAAGAATACGAGTGAAATACTTAGTAATGCAGCCATAACGCACATTAAGCACTTCTCGACAAAATTTCGAGTGCTTTCTTGTTAATTTCCAGCTGTTAGATATTTCAGATGGTGTGCCCAGTATTTCAGGTCATAACAATATCACAGATCCATGTCATATTTATACAAAATGCACCAGATGGGTGTGTTAATCCCTGAGTGTCTATATTCTGTCTGTAATTGGCACAAATCTTGTTAATGAATTTGATTTAAGTGATAAGTTTGAGTAAATGAAGTAAATCCCAGAGGGCAGCAAAACTGTTAGCTCTACTCATAGTTTCTGAAATTCTGACTGTTCCAATCATTTTAATTCCTAAATACACTTCAATTTGATGAGAAGTTGTCCGTTTTCAGTGTATTTTGCATCAGCATCAACAGCGTGATTTGTATCTTGTTTTAATGGGTGTGTTTAATTAGACTCTGGTCTTGACAATACCCCTCTTAGTGCACCCAAATTGAGTTACGTTGAATTTACTACTTCCCAATATGTTCTCTTCCCAGTTCACTTTTTCCACATTTGGGAATGTACTCATCTGTATTGAGTCAACCTCTTGTCATCTTTAAGCTCGGAGCTATTGACTGAAAATGTATAAGGTATGTTCTCACTCAATGGCACACAACTGCATAGACAGGGAAATAGTGTTCTGGTCTTCTATCATAAAAACTAAAGGCAAATATAAAATAGTTGTTTATCCTACCCATGGTGAAGGAAATTCTTGACAAGAATGAAGTTAATGGGAACACAATATGGATGCACAAACTGATTATGTTGTCAAGTTAGGAAATTTGGAAAGATGTCCAAAATTATAAAGGGTTTTAGTACAGTACATAGGAAATAATTAGGAGAAGATATAACCTACTACAACAAGAGTTGTCCTTCCTAAACAGGTTCAGGACAAATGGGATCCCTGCCTAACCAAGCTCCATCATCTCAGTACAAACCCCATATATGGAGAGACGTAAACAATGCTGCACATTACTGAACAGTATTGCCAGTACAGGCTAGGAAATGAAATAATGACCTTAAACTCAGCAAATAAGGGGACTTTCAGTTTACACGCATGGATTTGCATTGATTAAATTCTAAATAGTTGTGCAGAAAGATACAAATGTAAAAGCTAGAGGAGACATAAAGAACCAATTTTATGTAGTGAGTTGTTTGATCTGGAATGCACTGCCTGAGAGCAAATTCATCAGTGCTCTTCAATAAGGAATTGGATTAATGCATAAAGGGACAACATGGTAGGGCTATGAGGGAAAAGTAAGAGGAGTGGGCCACATTAAATAGCTGAAGCAAAGAGCTGTCATTGGCATGATGAGCGGAATGGTTTCTTCCTGTTCTCATATTCTGTACAATTCCATTATTCTATATGCAAGCAGTGCTGCTCATGCTGATAGTCATAAAAGCCAATGTAAAAAGGAGAAGGCAAATAATATTAGTATTGCAGCCATAGCACAATGTTCTGTTAATGATTATTTATGATTAATGATAGTGTTAAGCTCTTCTTGATGAAATTTAGATTTCTTTCTTGTTATTTTCCAACCATTAAGTAATTAAGATGGTGCGACCAGTATTTCAGGTCATGACAATATCACAAATCCGTGTTATATTTATATCCAATGCACCAGGCGGATGTGTTAATCCCTGAATACCTGCATTCTGTCTTTAATTGGCACAATTCTTATTAATGAATTTGATTAAAGTGATAAATTAGAGAAAATGAAGTAAGCTTGCACATGGGTCCCGCAAGCTAAATTTCTGAAATTCTGACTGTTCTGATCATTCCAACTCCTAAATATGACTCAGTTTCATAAAATGTAATCAGTAATAACTATTTCTTACAATAGTATTGACAGTTTTTAAAAAAAAATTGTTTTAATAGAAGTTATTAGGTTGTGTTCAATTAGACTCTGGTCACAATAAACCCCTTCTTCTTGTTCTCAAATGATGCTTTTCTGAACTTTGTAGTTCCCAATATTCTCTTACCCAGTTAGCTTTCTATTTCATTATGATAGTTGAAAATGTTTGTCTGATTTTGTGGGAAATTGGTGCAAAGTGTGCTGCTCTGCTTGGTTCCCAGGGCTTCCTTACCAGGGAACAGTGCACTGTGAGCGAGCTGGCAGCTGGTGGTCACTGGCTTACATCAACCTGAATATGCCATTTAAATTAAACAGGCTCTTGGAAATCCTGACAATTGGAAAATAAATGTTGACCCTTTTTAATTCTATTGCACAAAGTATGTGAGGAACATGTTACATTTTACAAAGTAATGTCATTGTCAGTTGCTTCTGCGTATTTGGTTGATATATCATAAATAGCATAATGAGGGATAAGTTGTGTAAAATCTGAATGTAGCAATGATCTCCAGGACTTAGGAACAGACCCATTCTGTGCTTTAGGCTAACACTGCTATCAGCACAGTTAGGTACTCCTCCTTAGTACAGTTGGGCTGGGGGTACCGACATACATTCTCTGAGAGGGTAAAGGTTCATTATCTTAGGGTAAGGCTCCTTCAATTCTTCAGTATGCAATACTTTATTTATATCTATGCAAAGTAGATTACTGGCACAGCTCTCTAATGTAGTGTCTAAGATTTTTCTCTTCAAGTGTTCCTTTATTGTCTGATCTGCTCTTCTTCTCTGTTGATCCCAGAGTACCATAATCAGTTACATAATTATCATTTCAGTGCTCCATTATATACCATACATTACCTAGCAGTCATTTTTGGTGTACAGTTTTGGTTCCTCCTTTGTGAAATAATGGCGCCAAATTCAAATGATGCTTAACATTCTGGATGTAGGTTTGCTCGCTGAGCTGGAAGGTTCGTTTTCAGACGTTTCATCACCATACTAGGTAACATCATCAATGGGCCTCCAGATGAAGCACTGGTGGCATTGCCCACTTTCTATTTATGTGTTTAGGTTTCCTTGGGTTGGTGATGTGATTTCCTGTTCTTTTTCTCAGGGGGTGGTAAATGGGATCTAAGTCAATGTGTTGGTTGATAGAGTTCCAGTTGGAGTGCCATGCTTCAAGAATTTCTCGTGTCTCTGGATGTGTTGTCCCAGTCGAAGTGGTCTCCTTCCTCATTTGTATGTAAGAATACTGGTGAGACTGGGTCATGTCTTTTTATGGCTAGTTGATGTTCCCATATCCTAGTGGCTAGTTTTCTACCTGTTTGTCCAATGTAGTGTTTGTTACAGTTCTTGCAGGGTATTTTGTTAATGACATTAGTTTTGCTTGTTGTCTGTATAGAATCTTTCAAGTTCATTAGCTGCTCTTTTAATGTGTTGGTGGGTTTGTGGGTTACCATGATGCCAAAAGGTCTGAGTAGTCTGGCAGTCTTTTCCGAGATGTCTTTGCTGTGGGAGAGAATGGCTAGGGTTTCTGGACCTGTCTTGTCTGCTTATTGGGGGGTATTGCTGAGACATCAGTGTACTGTGTTCATTGTGTACCTGTTCTTTTTTGAATACACCGTATAGGCGATTTTCCTCTGCTCTGTGCTGCAGTGTGTGTTGGCTCATTGAAATAATGTTCTAATGCAGCTTTGTTTGTGAGTGTTGAGATGATTGATTCTGTAGTTTAGTATTTGGTCAGTATGTGTTGTTTTCCTGTAGACGCTGGTTTGAAATTCTCCATTGACTGTTTGCTCTACTGTGACATCTAGGATTGGCAGCTTGTTGTTGTTTTCCTCCTCTTTAGTGAATTTTATGCCAGTAAGGGTATTATTGATGATCTTGAAGCCACCAGGATAAATGAACATCAGCTAGCCACAAAAAGACATGACCCACTCACACCACCATCCTTACATACAGATGAGGAAGGACACCACTTTGACTGGGACAACATATCCAGCCTAGGACAAGCCAAGCAGAGACATGGATGAGAATTCGTAGAAGCATGGAACTGGAACTTTATCAACAAACACATTGACTTGGATCCCATTTACCACTTCCTGAGAAAAATAACTGGAAATGACATCACCACATGAAATGACATCACCACAGGAAATGACATCACCAACCCAAGGAAACCTAAAGACATAAATAAAAAGCAGGCCATGTCAGCAGTGCTTCATCTGGAGGCCACTGATGACATTTCCTAGTATGGTGATGAAATGCCTGAAAACGAATGTTTCAACTCAGTGAGCAAACCTGCATCCAGAACCTCAACCTGAGCTACAAATCTTTGCAAAACTCACTAATGTTTAACATTATGTGGAAAAAATGCCTAGTCAAATAAATGTTGATCCTATGTTTGTGATGTATGTATATCATCAGAGAGCCCTAATCATGCCTGCTTTTTTCCTATTCCTTCTTCCAAGTCAGAAAGCACCATTATAAATCTCAAATGGACTCCTTCCTGTCTAATTTTCTTACTGCAAATGAACAGTAGATTAAGGCAAAACAGTTGTAGAAAAGGAGTTGAAAATATATATCCTATGATGCCGAATTAAAGAGTTTAATAACAATAAAAATGAAGTCAAAGAAAATGCAGACAAAATAATATAATGAAAGAAAAAATCTCTATCCTTCAGATAATTAAAAAGTGATATAATTATTTAAAAAGCCAAATTCTGAAGGACACTCTGCATTTGTTGTTCTTACAAGTAGCACAGCTATCAAATGTTCACGTTAGGAATGAATAGATAATGCTCCTGGATATAAAAGAGGTAATAGGTTAGTAGGTATTGAAAAAGCTCTCAATGGCTTCCAGTTTTCAAAGATATCCAGAAGTATTCAATCAAGTCATCAAAATCCTCTTATCTATTAAACCAAAGGTCTCAAGGAAGCTCTCAAAGGCATCAATTAATATCCAAAGTAATTCATAAACCATGCATTGGAAAAGGGGGGAAAGATGCCGAAAGATAATTATAATGCAAATAATTCACTTTTGAAAACTTTTCAAATAGTGTACAAAATCTACATGGCCTAAAACCTATAAGCCAGCAAACGCTCTATAAACAATAACTATGAAAACCCCAAAAACTGTGCAAACCCAAAATGATAAAAAAAAACCAAATTAAAAAAACCATTAAATCTCATATTGTGCCTTCAAAGACTTTTATCAAACAGCATATGGCACACTGGAAAACAAACAAATGCAGAATGTGGCTTTCACACTACTCTGACTCTGTGCTGTTTGGCACAATACCGGATGATTTCTACCAGCACCACCTTCTTCTTGTAGAAGCTATGTAAATACTAGGCAAGGAACTGTTAGAAATTGTTGAGTTTCTGCATTGGTGACAGGTGATCATTCACTACTTTGCAAGTTTTGGATCCCTGTACTTTGATCTACACATGAGTATAAATGTGTATCAGGTACTTCATTTAGTTGATATAGCTCAGACTTTGGAACCACATTGTGTCTATAGTCGCTTTTCCTTTGAAAGACTTAATGGAAAGATACTGAGACTTGTCCATGGTGCTAGCAAGCTTGTGATGCATATAAGAAATGCTGTCACTCTACGCTTAGAATTCCTTAATTTACATGAGATTCCCTGCTGATTTCAAGGCCTTCTACAATCACTTGCGCAATCGAGGTGTCGAGCATCAAAGTGGTGCTGCCATTGCACAGGATATCTACGCACAAAGGAAAATGACACCAGTAAATGAAGAAGGTGCTTTTATCTTCTGTGGAAAATGCAGTGTTGTTACCAAAAGTCCCATTCACTTTCCTTCGTGCCAAGATCTGTGGCTTGTTTACGTGTGCAGTCTTTGGTATTCCGCATTAAAGAATAGAATTTCATCAATCTTTATTTTGAAGGTCACTATTTTGCCTGGCTGGAATAATGTGCTATTCATATGTTGATGCTGAAGCTTGTGTCTGTGACTGTGTATATATTGTTGTGGCGAGGAAATTAGCTGTAATGCGACGTTGGACTCTGAAAAGGTCCATTAACAGGAATTACACTTTAGGAGAGGTGTTTAGTATGAGCTCAACTAGCAGCAGTCCTGTAAATTCCATAAAAGAACTTACACTTACACTTACAAAGAACAACTTGTCTCATCTTGAATTTCTAGTTTTGCCTCTTAACCATGTTGAAAGTATTATGACTCAGTGGTTAGCAGTGCTGCCTCACAGCATCAGTATCCCAAGTTTGATTCCAGCCTCAGGTGACTGTCTGTGCGTAATTTGTGCATTCTCCCTGTGTCTGTGTGGATTTCCTGCCGCAGTCCAAAAGATGTGCAGGTCATTTGAATTATAGAATCATAGAGATGTACAACACGGAAACAGACCCTTCGGTCCAACCCGTCCATGCTGACCAGCTATCCCAACCCAATCTAGTCCTGCCTGCCAGCACCCGGCCCATATCCCTCCAAACTCTTCCTATTCATATATCTATCCAAATGCCTTTTAAATGTTGCAATTGTACCAGCCTCCACCACATCCTCTATCAACTCATTCCATACATGTACCACCCTTTGCGTGAAAAAGTTGCCCCTTAGGTCTCTTTTATATTTTTCACCTCTCACCCTAAACCTATGCTCTTTCGTTCTGGATTCCCCGACCCCAGGGAAAAGACTTTGTCTATTTATCCTATCCATGCCCCTCGTAATTTTGTAAACCTCTATAAGGTCACCCCTCAGCCTCTGACACTCCAGGGAAAACAGCCCCAGCCTGTTCAGCACCTCCCTGTAGCTCAGATCCTCTAACCCTGGCAACATCCTTGTAAATCTTTTCTGAACCCTTTCAAGTTTCACAACATTTTTCCGATAGGAAGGAGACCAGAATTGCACACAATATTCCAACAGTGGCCTAATCAATGTCCTGTTCAGCCACAACATGATCTCCCAACTCCTGTACTCAATACTCTGACCAATAAAGGAAAGCATACCAAACGCCGCCTTCACTATCCTATCTACCTGCGACTCCACTTTCAAGAAGCTATGAACCTGCACTCCCAAGGTCTCTTTGTTCAGCAACACTCCCTAAGACCTTACCATTAAGTGTATAAGTCCTACTAAGATTTGCTTTCCCAAAATGCAGCACCTCGCATTTATCTGAATTAAATTCCATCTGTCACTTCTCAGCCCATTGGCCCTTCTGGTCCAGATCCTGTTGTAATCTGAGGTAACCCTCTTCGCTGTCCACTACACCTCCACTTTTGGTGTCATCTGCAAACTTACTAACTGTACCTCTTATGCTCACATCCAAATCATTTATGTAAATGGCAAAAAGTAGAGGATGCAGCACCGATCCTTGTGACACTCCACTAGTCACAGGCCTCCAGTCTGAAAAACAACCCTCCACCACCACCCTCTGTCTTCTACCTTTGAGCCAGTTCTGTATCCAAATGGCTAGTTCTCCCTGTATTCCATGAGATCTAACCTTGCTAACCAGTCTCCCATGGGGAACCTTGTCGAACACCTTACTGAAGTCCATATAGATCACATCTACTGCTCTGCCCTCATCAATCTTCTTTGTTACTTCTTCAAAAAACACAATCAAGTTTGTGAGACATAATTTCCCACGCACAAAGCCATGTTGACTATCCCGAATCAGTCCTTGCCTTTCCAAATACATGTACATCCTGTCCCTCAGGATTCCCTCCAACAACTTGCCCACCACTGAGGTCAGGCTCACCAGCCTATAGTTCCCTGGCTTGTCTTTACCGCCCTTCTTAAACAGTGGCACCACGTTTGCCAACCTCCAGTCTTCCGGCACCTCACCTGTGACTATTGATGATACAAATATCTCAGCAAGAGGCCCAGCAATCACCTTTTCTAGCTTCCCACAGAGTTCACGGGTACGCCTGATCAGGTCCTGGGGATTTATCCACTTTTAACCGTTTCAAGACATCCAGCACTTCCTCCTCTGTAATCTTTACATTTTGCAAGATGTCACCATCTATTTCCCTACAGTCTATATCTTCCATGTCCTTTTCCACAGTAAATACTGATTCAAAATATTCATTTAGTATCTCCTCTGTTTTCTGTGGCTCCACACAAAGGCCGCCTTGCTGATCTTTGAGGGGCTCTATTCTCTCCCTAGTTACCCTTTCGGCCTTAATATATTTGTAAAAATCCTTTGGATTCTCCTTAATTCTATTTGTCAAAGCTATTCATGTCCCCTTTTTGCCCTCCTGATTTCCGTCTTCGGTGTACTCCTACTTTCTTTATACTCTTCTAAGGATTCACTCGATCTATCCTGTCTACACCTGACATATGCTTCCTTCTTTTTCTTAACCAATTGGCCATGCTAAATTGCCTATATAGAACATAGAACATAGAACAATACAGCGCAGTACAGGCCCTTTGGCCCTCGATGTTGCACTGATCCAAGCCCACCTAACCTACACTAGCCCACTATCCTCCATATGCCTATCCAATGCCCGTTTAAATGCCCATAAAGAGGGAGAGTCCACCACTGCCACTGGCAGGGCATTCCATGAACTCACAACTCGCTGAGTAAAGAATCTACCCCTAACATCTGTCCTATACCTACCACCCCTTAATTTAAAGCTATGCCCCCTCGTAATAGCTGACTCCATACGTGGAAAAAGGTTCTCATGGTCAACCCTATCTAAACCCCTAATCATCTTGTACATCTCTATCAAGTCACCCCTAAACCTTCTTTTCTCCAATGAAAACAGCCCCAAGTGCCTCAGCCTTTCCTCATACATAGTGTTAGGTGCATTAGTCAGAGGGGAATGGGTCTGGGTGGGGTTACTCTTCGGAAGGTCAGTGTGGACTTGTTGGGCTGCAGGGCCTGTTTCCACACTGTGGGGAATCGAATCTAATTAGAAGTGTGTCAAGTCAACTGGCTTCACTAAATTTTCTCAGCTGTCAAACATTGGAGATGGCACCCTGTAAGCGAAGAGTATACATATGCAAAACCACGAAGTGTCAATCTGTTTTGCTTTTTCATTATTTCTGCCACATCTCAATACTGATTTCATTTCTCTGATTTTTATGAAGTATAAATATATTTGCACATCATGTTTATTTTTAGATGTTCTTGTGAAGTGTATTTACTGTATATAATCAATGCCTAACTAAATACAGCATTGAACATTTGCTCTTATACAGTATGTAGATGAACTAACTATTTTAATTATCCCATTCTTGACAATGTAATATATCTTTACCATTGCTATAATGCAATTGATGATTGGTTCATCATGTAGAGAGCAATAATCAACTTTTGGGACTATAGAAAATGGTAAATTAAAGGCTGTGTGTCAAATTGCAGTGGGACCAAGTGGGACCTCAGGACCTAGGCAAATTTTCTCACTGCAATCTTTTCTTAGTTTCTGTCAGCAAAAAGCACTGAAGGAAATCAAATGATGCACATTTTGGTATTATGTTCAATGTCTGTTTGGGATACAACAGATATCTACTGATAACTGAAACAATGCATTGCAGTGCTAATGAGATGAATTGAAGGCTGCAAGTTGTCTTTTAGATTGAATGGAAGTAGTTAAGAGCTGCAAATTATGTCAAAAAATGTTGAAAGATGTCAAATGTTTCTGATAGGATTGTAGCTGGTTTATACGAATAAGCAGTGCCATTATAGAAGATTACCAAGTCCAGCAATGCATTTATATTATAACTTGGATCAGATTTGCAGTGGTCATGGGGCATGCCTCCAACTTTTCTGCTGTTGCAAAATAGTGCTTACCACTTGCAACTCCATGTTGTAGTCCATGTTTACTCTTAATAACAATAAACTGCCACAAAAATAGTATGATAAAATCTTATGTAAGCACCCAACCATAGTATTGCCACATGACAATTTTCACTTGTAACATAATCAAAAAATTTAAAAGGCACATTTTGGTCCAGTTGTCAACATTAATATTCTGCTCGATCTGTTCTTTGGACTTCTAGATGTTTATATTAAAAGTAACTTTGTCCTTATAACACAGTATAGCTCTTTATCTTATCTTTCCTGGCATAGTTCTTAACCTTAGCTACTAAAACCCATAAAAGCTACAGACTGTCTTTCTTTTACGTAGGTTAGTAGAAATATTTTAATAGTTAGTAACTGATTAACTTTAGACTTTCATTCAATGTCTACATTCGTTACAAGCCAAAAGTACAAAGAACACATCCTTGTAAAACGTGTATTTTCAAAATCAAAGTACGGTTTCAGCATAAGCAAATGACAGTACATTAAATTTAACTTAACTACATTTAATCAAGTTGTAATAGTTATTACTTGTCTTGCAGAGGTACTGTTAATAACAAAATAAAAATATTTAATCATTTAATTTCTTAAATTTCAAGATGTATTTTGCAGTGCATTAATTCATCCTAATTTATTAACCAAGTGAAAATTATGCTGCAATTGAAATCTGACTTCAATCAGTACAATTCTACAACTGAAATTAAACAGTGAATTAGCTATTGTGTGCACATTTGTGAACAGCTCACTACTTCAGCTGATTTGTTTTTCACAATTTAATCGACTGTGTATAATTCATTACTACTTCCAAAACAGCAGCAGCATTGGGGTTGGTTTGCCCTGTGGTTGAATGAATAGTTAAATTCGGTATCAAAATAAGTAAAAGTCTACCAAACTCCAGCCAAATTGCCAACTACTGATGTATGGCAAACATTGGAAACTTGCTTTGAATGTGTTAATTTGTTTAGTTATACAGCAAGCACAAAGAAAAGAGATTCTTCCCATTCATAGCACAAAACCAGCATGATCACAAAATACATATTAGAGTAATAGAGTCATAGAAATGTACAGCACTGAACCAGACCCTTCAGTCCAACTCGTTCATGCAGATCAATTGCTTGCATCTATATTATCTGATGATCTGCATCTAACATTTTAACAGTCTAATTCCTTGACAATCTTCATGATTCTTTCTAATAATGCATCCACATCCATAGTAATGTGTTATATATATGCAATAATCCTCCTTATTGTCTAATCAATCTCAATGGGCGGCACGGTGGCACAGTGGTTAGCACTGCTGCCTCACAGCGTCAGAGACCCGGGTTCAATTCCCACCTCAGGCAACTGACTGTGTGGAGTTTGCACATTCTCCCCGTGTCTGCGTGGGTTTCCTCCCACAGTCCAAAGATGTGCATATCAGGTGAATTGGCCATGCTAAAGTGCCCGTAGTGTTAGGTAAGGGGTAGATGTAGATGTAGGGGTATGGGTGGGTTACGCTTCGGTGGGGCAGTGTGGACTTGTTGGGCCGAAGGGCCTGTTTCCACACTGTAAGTAATCTAATCTAATCTAATTCTATTAGATGGCAATTGCTGAATCTTTTTGCAACTTAGTATTATTAATTTTCTTTGGAACAAAATAGAACTGAGGAAGGGTCAATGGACCTGAAACATTAACTCTGATTTCTCTGCACAGATGCTGCCAGACCTGCTGAGCTTTTCCAGCAATTTCTGTTTTTGTTTTTGATTTCCAGCATCTGCAGTTCTTTCGCTTTTTAATGTACTTAGAGCTGACACACTGCACAATTATCATCTCTATCTTTCAGGAAACAAAAGTTAACCATTCATTGAATTCTCTGAGTAGCTATTAAAGATTATTAACCTACATAGCGATTCTTTCTCCTCACTTATTGAACATGGCGATGTGGAAATTTGGTAATGATTCAGAGACAGGATATACATTATCTTCTGTGGAGTATCCACTAACTTGAGGTACTAGCTGCATAACTATTGATTCCATATCTGGGAGGAGGGTTGGATTTCTAATTAGCTAGTTTGTAACTATTTTAAATCTATCATAAACATATTCAACTTGCTAACTTTCCCACTAAACAAGAACAAATTAGGGGCATTATTTTGTGGGGGTTGACATGTCAGCCTGTCTGTTGAAATTATTCATCATGTCCAAAGTTAAAAGTGATCTTTGAGCTCCAAAGTTTTATCTTAAGCAATTTTGTCATAGTTATCAGTGAAATGGTTTCAAACTTCAGAAGCCCTGGGAGATCAGATTTCCTGTGATAACAGTATCAAAAATCAAGGCTAACGTATACAGTATCCCTTGATAATATTCGACATAACCATTTCTTTTTCTGGTTCAAAAGATTTTGAAAGATTGCATTATATGATGCTGTCATAACCTCAGGACATCCTAAAATACTTTATACCTAATGAATTATCTTTGAAATGCAGTTGCTGTTGTAATGTAGGACACAAGAGAACCAATATGATTCAATAACTATCAACAAGGTAAATGATCAGCTAACCTTTGTTATTAGAGTTAGGGATAAACATTGATCAAGACATTGAGATTATGTCCCTGGTCCCCTTCTTCAAAAATGGGCCAGCCAACCAATAACTTAGCTAACATTGATCTACAAATCATGATCCTTTCTTGATAAATGGCTGAACAATTATCTGACCTCATTAGTAACTAGCTCATGATGGGTCTGCATTAGTTGTCATTTTCACAAGGCTGGCATATCAACCTGTATGTAGGCATAAGAAAGGTAAAATTAGGTCACCTGAGGGGTACAATGGGTAAATGGTGCCATCTTTGCAACCCAGAATAGTGGGTAGAGCTTACTAGGACAAACTATTCAGTTTTAACGGTGAAAAGTTTCAGAGAAGACTGGCTAATGTAACTTGAACAAACACAGGTGATCAAATCCAGCCACCAAAGAGATTAAATAGGAAAGAATGAAGGACAGATAAATTCAGGAGTGACATTGGGTTTAGTTTTTTGTTAAGAAATGTAGATAGTAAGAAGAATGGAAAATTGAGTGAGTTGCTGATTATTGTGAAGTTCTAGAAACATGAATTATGATAGGAGATAATGGATAACACCATAAATGCTGTTCTCAATGAAACCCATGATTATATGAATTGTGGTACAGAAAATGTGCTATAACCTTGCAGAACCTTTTAAAACAGCAATAAGCAAGCATGGCAACTCAGCAGTCCTAGTTACCATGTTTCAGACAAGAGAGATAGAAGGATAATTTCAACTCTGAGTTAAGAGTTGGATAGAATGAGATTATTTTTATTGGCTAAGAGAAGATTTAATTGAGGTGTACAACCAATATAATGTAACTTATAAGCGTAGACAGGACAGAGCAGAGAATTGACTAACTACAGGGTATAGTTTAAAATAATTGGTAGAAAGATTAGATTGGAATTAGAATGACTTTTCATCATCGAATTCTTAGGCGGCACTTTCCAAAACCACAACCACTATCATGGGCTTTAATGACTGGGCCAGCATGTATTACCCAAGCCTAGTTGTCCTTGAGTAGGTGGTGTGAGTGTCCTTCTTGAACGAAGAAAGAAGTATGCACAGGAACAGGCCCTTCAGCCCACCAAGACTGCATTGACACATGATGCCTTTCTAAGCTAAAAACCTTTTGCCTCTATTCAGTCTGTATCCCTCTATTCCCTACCTATTAATATGTCTGTCAAGTTGCCTCTTAAATGTTGCTATTGTGCTTGCCTCCACCACCTCCTCTGGCAGCACATTCCAGGGACTTGCTATCCTCTGTGTAAAAAATCTGTCTCTCACATTTTCTTTAAACTTACTCCCTTTTACCTTAAGTCTATGTCTCTGAGTAATGGAACATAAAACTGACTGTGCATTCTATCCATGTCTTTCATTATTTTGTGCATTTCTATCAGGTCGCTCCTCATTCTTCGACGTTCAAGTGAAAACAAACCAAGTTTGTCCAATCTTTCCTCAGTAGCAAATACCTTTTCAAACCAGTAAACATTCTGGTAAACCATTTCTGTACCCTCTCCAAAACCTCCACATCCTTCTTGTATTTGTGGCAACCAGAACTATCCACAATATTCCAAATGTGGCCTAACTAAAGTTCTATAAAATTGCAATACGACTTGCCAATTTTTATACTCTATGCCCTGCCCGATGAAAGTAAGCATCTTGACCACCTTATCCATTTGTGTTGCCACCTTTTGGGAACTGCGGACCTATATGCCAAGATCCTTCAGTAAGCTGAAGATACTAAGGGTTCTGCCATTTACTACATACTTCCCTCCTGTATTAGATCATCCAAAATGCATTACTTTGCATTTTCCCAGATTAAACTCCATTTGCTATTTCTCTGACCAAGTCTCCAGCCTATCTATGTCCTGCTGTATTCTCTGGTAATGCTCCTCACTATCCACAGCTCCCCCAAATCTTTGTGTCATCCACAAACTTACTAATCAGGCCACTAACATTCTCCTCCCAATGATTTGTATGTATTCCAAACAACAGGGGTCCCAGCACTGACCCCTGCTGAACATCACTGGTCACAGATCTCCAATCAAACAAATACCTTTTCACTGCTACGTACTGTTTTCTATGAGTCAGCCAGTTCTGTATCCATCTTATCAGCTCACTATGGATACCATGTGACTTCACCTTTCGCATTAGCCTGCCACAAGGGGCCTTGTCAAAGGCCTTGCTAAAGTCCATGTGGATGACATCCACCAACCTCATCAATCAACTTTGTCACTTCCACAAAAAACTCAATCAGTTTTGTGAGACATGACCTTGCCAGCACAAAGCCACACTTCCTATCATTAATAAGTCCATATTTTTCCAAATATGAGTAAATCCTAAACCAAAGAATCTTCTCCAATAATTTCCCTACCACTGATGTAAAGCTCACTAGCCTGCCACTTGTCAGTGCACACTTTTATATTGTCCAGATCTTGCTGATTTGAATCTTGAGTGCTTCTGTATCTGAGGAGTCATGAATGATGTTGAACATTCTGCAATCATCTGAGAACATCCTGACTTTGACCTGATGATGGAGGGACGATTGTTGATGAAGCAGCTGAAGATGGTTGAACCAAGAACAGTAGCCAGATAAACTACTGCAAAGGTGTCCTGGAACTAAAATGCCTGACTTCCAACAACCTCAACAATCTTCCTGTATGCCAGGTCTGACTCCAATCAGCAAAGAGTTTTTCCCCTGATTTCCATTGACTTTAGTTTTGCCGGGGCTTATTGATGGCAAATTTAGCCTGGAATGGCCTCTTCTACATCATTCATTTCTATAATTCTGTGATGTGGAGATGCCGGTGTTGGACTGGGGTGTATAAAGTTAAAAATCACACAACACCAGGTTATAGTCCAACAGGTTTAATTGGAAGCACACGAGCTTTCGGAGCGACGCTCCTTCATCAAACCTGGTGTTGTGTGATTTTTAACTTTATAATTCTGTGGTTTGTGATAATACCAATAGATCCAGATGCACCTTACTAATTTAATTCAAGACGGTGCATCATAATCGAAATGAATGCATGTAACAATATTTCTATTCATCTATTTGGATTGAGCTATAACACCGAGCATAGCCAACCCCATTGAAAGAGTTAAAAATGAAAACAAAACTGATTGATTGTAGTTACTACTATCAGGATTGTTTGAGCTAAATGAACTTTGGAACTCACCTCAGCAAGGTTCAAAGATTACCTGGGCGCAGTATCAAAAATTGGCTACTAGCCATGTGTGGCAGGAGTGAAATTCCAGTGTGCGAAAAGTATGTCTTGAGCAATTGCTGTGTGAGCAGTAAGTAACCATATGTGTATGCACACATATAAACCTTAAACCCAGACTAGGGGTTGGATTACCAGTCACAAAGTGCCTCCAGCAATAAAGGTAGGGTGTTCAACCTTAATGTTTGTATTCTATCATTTCAACTTGCAGTTATTAACTGTTGTGCTAATAGGTAAATTGCTTCCTTGTTGATATAACAAAATATGTCTGTTTTTAGCTCTTAGTTATAAGCTAATTCATAAAATTGGAATGGTGTTGACTTTTGTACACTATCATCCTTAATGCTGAAACCTATGAATAACAGCTACCGTAGCTTGCCATGCCGTTGTGTAGGTTTAGACTGCACTGCATGTTTATGTCCAAAATCACATTTTTATTAAGAAGTAATATGTATTAAATCCTTAGACTACTACAGATATTTAAACCAGCATCTGACATCTAATAGAGAACAAATCTTAACATGTTTTACGGACATAATACAATTACTGGAGTTTTAGTTGCTCATTGGTTGTGATTGTTGTCAGTATTTACAAAAGAAATGTTTCATTGGTTGAAGTCACCTCTGTTTATATTCTGCCTTGGATAATAGTTGAGCTGTAATGAATGAGTAAGTTGTTCTTCAGTCTGCTTGCTCTGCGATCTTAGACTGCAAGAGCGAAGCTTCGGTACTTTGCTGAAAAATGTAAGTGAATGAATAAAGCCCTTAGGGTAGGACCTCATCAAGTGTTAAAGGAGCAAGAAGTACACAAATTAGCTCAGAATAATGACTACTTGATATCAAGTTTGGTTTTTTTTAAAAATGGAAACAATATTGAAATAAAAAATGATGGTACTATAAATCCCCTGCAGTTTTGGTAGCATCTATTGTGAGATACAGTCAACTTTTTTAGATCCGTGATCTTCCCTCAGAACTGAATGGTTAACTATGTTTTACTCTCCACTCATGCTGTCTCACTTGTAGAGTATTTCCAGTATTTACCATTTTTATTATTTTCTATTTTAAATAGAGTACATAGAAAGAAGGAAGGTTTGACAAAGCTAAGAGTGAAGCTCTAAAGTTTAGAGCAGCAGTGAATCTGAAGAACTGAAAGAAATAGTGTTTACACTGCCGTACAGGAAGAGACAAAGGTGCAGTCATTCAACAGTAAAAGAAATAAAAGTTTTTGTACTAAAGATGTGTGATGTGAAGGAAATATTAGTACTGAATGCATAAAACAGTCAACAGTTCAAAAACGTACTAAGGTTTGTGTAAATTGAATAGGTAAATCATATTGAGAGGAAAAGAGAACAAAATATCTTTTGACCTGCTTAAAAAGGTTTAAAGATTCTCCCCAATCAAACAATAGCATCACACATGGCTACATGATAAAGGATGTGTTTTATAGACAAATGTTTAAACATGACACAGTTCCCAAACAGATAACCAATCAAACTCCTGAGTGATACTACCAGTTCTTATGCATGCTCATAGCAAATCATTCCACATTAAAACAAAAATAAGCATAATTCTTGATTAAAATTTGTACAGCAGTAACTTCGAGCAACACATATTTCCATGTTCAGCATATTAAAGGACTTTATATTCTAGATAATCTGTCAGTGTAGATTGCAATTTGAATATTGTACAACTGTTCACACAGCTTCATGAAAAATACTAATAAGGTCAAATCAATCGCCAATAAGATATGATTTTATTTTGGTGCAATTTTGTAATTTATGATTGAACGATGGAAAATCTAAAATATTGATTAAACACGATAATATTTGGCAATCACAGGACAACTTTTGCACTAAGTATATAGTGTCTTATCTTTCAACTACACTAAGAGATAGCTGCAATCAGAGATAAGAGAACAAATTAAAACTAAATAATAATTTTAAACCTTTTACAGCAATCTAAGCTTCTTCAGTCAAATACTGCAGCATGAGTTTATTGGTTAGCAAAGGATCACTTTTGATTAATTTGGATTCAGCTTTATTGCTGCGAGATGTTTAGAATTTTCTTTTGATAAGTCTCCTGTTGTTGGCTCTTCTGGAAGTTTAAATTTCGAACAAAACACTTACCGTTATGGTGAGCTTATATCTAACTAGTAAAGCAAATACTATCTTGATTTCAACAACTGCACATGATACGAAAACTTCAGTTAAATTATAAATGTCTAATGATGTTCTTGACCCAGCATAACTGTTAGCTCGTGCCAACTCATGTCCCCACCCACTGCCCTTTGCTCACCCGCTCCCCAATCCACTGCGTATCCACATGGATAGGGACACACACTGAAAGGAGATAAAATAGTTCAGATTTTATTATATTGAAGAAAATATTCTCATTGATAAATAATTTACTATGCTTACAACCTTTCAACTGTATATTGCCTTATAACAATAAACATTTCATTCAATTATCCCACAATCCCATATCCCAAAACAGTTTTTCATCTTCTACCCAGCCCAGTGTTATATATAATTGGATTTTCTGAAGCACCTTTGGTCAGGAATGCCACTATGACCTTATCAAGGGCAACTAGGAATGGGCAACAAATGTTGACCTTGTCAGCAATGCTCACATCCATGAAAGAATAAAACAATGTTACATAACAGTTGGACCAAATTCCTTCTTACAGTAGTGAGGCATGTTGAAGATGGCATCCCAGGTTCAGGTTCACATGTAAAGAGATGTTACCATCTTGTTTTTATGGAGTTGACTTGCATTATCTCTAACTATTTGCACAATGCCCTGTTTAATCCAGGGCTGATAAAATAGCACCCCTTTTGTGATTTCGAGCAGATATCTGTGGCTTCGCATGTGCCTTCCTTGACTTTCTCTGAAGGCAGACTGGGGTAATGAATTATGTGTCATATTTCATCTCGGGTGAACATACATTACCACAGTTATGATTGTAATTTCATAACAGAAGCTAGAAAACATGACAGCCCAAAACAAAATAAAATAATGAACATGCTGTACTTCCCTACATCAATGGATAAATTTACTTAACTTAAACTGGAAAACACCTCAGGTAGAATTGTCTTTTCCTTATTTCGATTTTCTTTAAAATTGTCTCAACATGTTATGCTTTCAATATTTCGAACTTTAGTATAATTCTATTTGCTAAAAGCTCCTGCCTAGAATTAATTTCAAAAAGATCCAAAATAGTGACAAAACTATATGGCATTATTTTGGAAAAGAGTAACTCCATTTCTCTATTTGTTCTCAACTTTCTCCATCATTGTCTCTATCACAACTTACCTATTAATACAGCAAATAGGTTCTTTCCTTTGCCATCTGTCTAATCAGATCTTGAAATGAGAAGGAGACACATATGTGCCTCTTTCTGTACAAAAATGTGCATGAATTTTGGCTCAGTGTTTCCTATGGCTGCTTGGTTCAAAACAAGAGTACCCACTGTGGGGATTGACAAATGGAAATGTTTAGATGTAAAACTGCTGGAAAACCTTTTGGGTGAGATTATAGTTTGCATCTTTATAGATTTTATTAATTATGCTGCAGCATCAGAGAATTGTAGTCAGACATTTGCTATGATGAAGTTTTCTTGTAGAGTGAGCCTTGGGGAATACATTATAGTGAGGAAGCAGTAGCCTGTGATCACTGATGGACATTGCAAATATCTAATATATTTCTCAAGTTCGATGTTAAGAATGTATATCTTACTTCCATGGAAATTTTCCTCAGGATAATGTGAATAACTGAAAGATAAGTTTTGAAATTAATTTATCTCTGAAGCACTGAGGTATCAGCTTTTTTTGTCATCAGTGAAATGATAATACTTCCCCTCGACCTCAAAGAAAGCTACCCACAAAGACTTTTCTGTCAGGGATTTCAGTTGCCCCTGATGCCAATTTGAGGAGGTCGCAATCCATCCAGCAACAAGCTGGATGTTTAAAAAGGAAATTGAAGGGGTAGTTAGAACAAGAGAAGTCAAGAAAGACAACTGTATCAAGGAGGCAGAAAACTGGAAAAGGCATCATGATGTAAAGTTGAGTGAAATAAGGGTTGAGGGGAAGGGTGAGAGCAGTAACAAATTAAAAATTCTCTATATGAATGCACGAAGCATTAGACACAAGGTGGATGAGCTTGAGGCTCTTTTGGAAATTGGCAGATACGATATTGTGGGGATAACTGAGACGTGGCTTCATGGGGACAGGGCCTGGGAAATGAATATTCAAGGCTACACGTGCTATCGTAAGGACAGACTGACGGGCAGAGGGGGTGGGGTGGCCTTGTTGGTAAGGGAGGATATTCAGTCCCTTGCGCGGGGGGACCTAGAGTCAGGGGATGTAGAGTCAGTGTGGATAGAGCTTCGAAACACTAAGGGTAAAAAGACCCTCATGGGAGTCATCTACAGGCCCCCAAACAGTAGTCTGGATGTTGGAGGTAAGTTGAATCAGGAGCTGAAATTGGCTTGTCGCAAAGATGTTACTACAGTTGTTATGGGGGATTTTAACATGCAGGTAGACTGGGAGAATCAGGATGGTATCGGGCCTCAAGAAAGAGACTTTGTGGAGTGCCTCCGAGATGGATTTTTAGAGCAGCTGGTGCTGGAGCCGACCAGGGATAAGGCGATTCTGGATCTGGTATTGTGTAACGAACCAGAATTGGTCAGTGACCTCGAAGTGAAGGAGCCATTGGGAAGTAGTGACCATAATACAATAAGCTTCAATCTGCAATTTGAGAGGGAGTGGGTACAATCGGAAGTGACAATATTTCAGTTGAATAAAGGGAAATATGGAGCTATGAGGGAGCAACTGGCCAAAGTTCAATGGTTCAATACCTTAACAGGGAAGACCGTGGAGGAACAATGGCGGATATTTCTGTGTATAATGCAGAAGTTGCAGGAGCAGTTCATTCCTAAAAGGAAGAAAGATCCCAGGAGGAGACATGGGCGGCCGTGGCTGACGAGGGAAGTAAAGAAACATATAAGGTTAAAAGAGAAAAAGTATAACTTAGCGAAGATAAGTGGGAAAACTGAGGACTGGGAAGCTTTTAAAGAACAACAGAGGATTAGTAAGAAGGAAATACGCAGAGAAAAAATGAGGTACGAAGGTAAACTGGCCAAGAATATAAAGGAGGTATGTCCAAGGCAAAAAAATGGTTAGGACAAAAATTGGGCCCTTGAAGACAGAAACAGGGGAATATATTACTGGGAACAAAGAAATGGCAGAGGAATTAAATGGGTACTTCAGATCTGTGTTCACTGGGGAAGACACAAGCAATCTCCCTGAGGTAACAGTGGCTGAAGGACCTGAACTTAAGGGAATTTATATTTGCCAGGATTTGGTGTTGGAGAGACTGTTAGGTCTGAAGGTTGATAAGTCTCCAGGACCTGATGGCCTGCATCCCAGGGTACTGAAGGAGGTGGCTTGGGAAATCGTGGATGCGCTGGTGATTATTTTCCAGAGTTCAATAGAATCGGGGTCGGTTCCTGAGGATTGGAGGGCGGCTAATGTTGTGCCACTTTTTAAGAAGGGTGGGCGGGAGAAAGCAGGAAATTATAGACCAGTTAGTCTGACCTCAGTGGTGGGAAAGATGCTGGAGTCTATTATAAAGGATGAAATTACGGCACATCTGGATAATAGTAACAGGATAGGACAGAGTCAGCATGGATTTATGAAGGGGAAATCATGCTTGACTAATCTTCTTGAATTTTTTGAGGATGTAACTCGGAAGATGAACGAGGGAGATCCAGTGGATGTAGTGTACCTGGACTTTCAGAAAGCTTTTGATAAAGTCCCACACAAGAGGTTAGTGAGTAAAATTAGGGTGCACGGGATTGGGGGCAAAGTACTAGATTGGATAGAGAATTGGTTGGCTAATAGGAAACAAAGGGTAGTGATTAACGGCTCCATTTCGGAATGGCAGGCAGTGACCAGTGGGGTACCGCAGGGATCCGTGCTGGGACCGCAGCTTTTTACAATATATGTAAATGATATAGAAGATGGTATCAGCAATAACATTAGCAAATTTGCTGATGACACAAAGCTAGGTGGTAGGGTGAAATGTGATGAGGATGTTAGGAGATTACAGGGTGACCTGGACAAGTTAGGTGAGTGGGCAGATGCATGGCAGATGCAGTTTAATGTGGATAAATGTCTGGTTATCCACTTTGGTGGCAAGAACAGGAAGGCAGATTACTACCTCAATGGTATCAAATTAGGTAAAGGGGCTGTTCAGAGAGATCTGGGTGTTCTTGTCCACCAGTCAATGAAGGCAAGCATGCAGGTACAGCAGGTCGTGAAGAAGGCTAATAGCATGCTGGCCTTCATAACAAGAGGGATTGAGTATAGAAGCAAAGAGGTGCTTCTGCAGCTGTACAGGGCCCTGGTGAGACCACACCTGGAGTACTGTGTACAGTTCTGGTCTCCAAATTTGAGGAAAGACATTCTGGCTATTGAGGGAGTGCAGCGTAGGTTCACGAGGTCAATTCCTGGAATGGCAGGATTGCCTTACACGGAAAGACTGAAGCGACTGGGCTTGTATACCCTTGAGTTTAGAAGACTGAGAGGGGATCTGATTGAAACGTATAGGATTATGAAAGGACTGGACACTCTGGCAGGAGGGAACATATTTCCGTTGATGGGGGAGTGCCGAACCAGAGGACACAACTTAAAAATACGGGGTAGACAATTTAGGACAGAGATGAGGAGAAACTACTTCACCCAGAGAGTGGTGGCTGTGTGGAATGCTCTGCCCCAGAGGGCAGTGGAGGCCCAGTCTCTGGATTCATTTAAGAAAGAATTGGATAGAGCTCTTAAAGATAGTGGAGTCAAGGGGTATGGAGATAAGGCAGGAACAGGATACTGATTAGGAATGATCAGCCATGATCATATTGAATGGCGGTGCAGGCTCGAAGGGCAGAATGGCCTACTCCTGCATCTATTGTCTATTGTCTATTGTCTATTGTCTATAACAGTTATGTCATCAATGATATAAATAGCCAATCACATTGAAACACTCTCACAAACAGAAACTTGGAAGAAACTTTTCATTTTGAATTAAGATTTTACAAAGAGTGAAATGAATGACTGAGGTAAAGATGTGATATTTGTGTGTAAGCAGAAATATTATAAACAAACTTGTACAAAAATATTATTTTTAATCATGTATTTATTTTTATTTTAATGGACATATTTGACACTTTACAAACATAAAGTTAGTTTTTATGGATCAATGAGACAGTTAACAGTAATTATGAACTTAGGGTACTATCAAAACCAAGTTTCACCTCACTAAACATGATGCGACTGTTTAACATGTTCTTACAGACACCTCTGGACTTGTGCATTCAAGATGGGAGAGCAGAGTTGGGATATTTTCTGGCTCTGTGAAACCAAACCAACAGAAAATGTACCAGAAATTGGGATCTCATTCTCGAGTGCTGGGGGTTCCTGGGTATTAGTCTGGTGTACCCCAGGAATGAGACCAGGGAAGCAGATTATGGAGTCAGGCTGGTGCAATGTCTGCCTCTGAATACCTGAACTATATTGAGGTTTCTAAAAGAAGTATAATAAAACATAAAACAGTGCTCCAGCCTCACCCCTTATGCTTCTATACCACCTGCAGACTCTGCATACCCTCCTATGACAACCCATGGATCCTGTAACCACTTCCCCTGAAACCTTCTGCCCCAATCCATGTCTATGCACCCAGTCTCCATGGCCCTTTATGATCCCTACATCAAATCATGCCATCTGCCTACCCATTACTCTTTAAGGTCCCTATGCCAACAATGCCAGCTCATGCTAATCCCAGACCTTCTCTCTCTCTACTCTTTGCCTTTACACCTGCCAAACCATTGAAAACACAACATGGGTAGACCTCAGGACCCATGCACAGATGAGATAAAACACAATTACCATCTTAACAATATTGATGAAAACTCATTCATTCACAAATAAGTTATGATGTTTACAATTCTTCAATTACATAATATCTTATAACAATAAGCATTTAGTTCAATAATTTTTGATAATAATGAGTTTTGGAATGCATAGTTGCATTTTATAGAGCCTTAGACTACTTGTAACAATCTATCAAACTGTGAAATTGAAATTAAATTCAATAAGGGATGGTTACAAAATTAGTTATGCTGCATTAATGCAAGCCCATGGACTTATTTCAAACTTTTGAGTTAACTAGCAAGCAAAATTTTTCAAAACTCCACATTTTTCAGAATGTTAAGGCCATGACATTTTGACAGATACTTTCAAAAGATACTTTTAACTTTTCATCTTGACACTTTTTTTTGAGAATTCATCTGCGCAGGCCACCCAACATTCCTCAAAATTAATTTGGACTTCCCTGAAAGATGCTGTGGAATCATGTCCAAGTGGGCAACTGACCTCTCAGTGGGGCTGAAGGGCTTTTACCTGAAATGTCGATTTTCCTGCTCTTTGGATGTTGCCTGACCTGCTGTACTTTTCCAGCACCACTCTCATCTTGACTCTGATCCTCAGCATCTGCGGTCCTCACTTTCGCCCACTCCAAAAGGAAGTTGTGGCTATCCAAATGTACCCAAGAAGTTCAGTCCTAGTCCTACCAGATGTAATCTTTGTGTTTCAGACACCCAGTTCACTAAAACCACATCCAAACAAATGATAATTGACATGTGCAGAGACAGGACTTCAGGTTTTCAACCACATCTACCACTTCCACCATGAAAATCCAGGCTAAAGTTTAATAGCCTAAAACATTTTCATGACATTACTGACTTCTACATGATTGCATTCTGGGGGTTATGGAACAATGCTGTTGCAAATATCTAGTTCATGACATATATTTTAGAATGTAGGTTTCGTTTTAGGAATTAAAGTTTCAAAGTAGAAAATGGGGTAAATACAATTAAAAGAAATTTGGAATCTTGAGAACATGTTCACTTTTAGTGATTGATAGCTAGAAAGGTAAGGTCACATAAAGGCTAGTAGAGAATTCTAATAGATGACCTATCTCTGATCCTGTTGGCGGCTATGAGATGGTTGAAATCCTTGCAGTTCAGGGGCTGTTTTTGTTTGGAAGTTAGAGTTAAGATAGTTTAAAAGCATTTAGTAAAACCTCAAGTATTGAAAATTCCATCTCCTTCCATCAGATTAAAGAAGAAATTGTAACTGAGGAATAATTAACTTGATGTTGATTGAGATCATTCTAGAGCTTGCCACTTCATTATGGCATTGGATGAAACTCAGGGAGATTCTTTGGTTTGAATTCATCTGCATATTTGCTGAAAGAATTAATTGCAGTTTGGACCTATGTGGTTTGCAGTTCACTAAGAGGCAGAAAGTAAATGGCAATTAGCTAAACCTGCACTGGAAGAAAGCCCTAAAACTAACTTCATTTGCACTGAGAGATGTAGATGAGGCTTAGTCTCAGTTTGAATCTTGTGGGGAAACAAAACAGGAAGATTTCCTAATTTGAATCCGATGAAAGAATGAAAGTGGTCCAAACAGAGTCTTGTGGCAAAATAAACAATCAGTAGAATTAGCTAAGAAATATTTTAAAAGTAACCAGAACAATGGTTACTTTTCTACATGATTGCATTCTGGGGGTTATGGAACAATGCTGTTGCAAATATCTAGTTCATGACATATATTTTAGAACGTAGGTTTCATTTTAGGAATTAAAGTTTCAAAGTAGAAAATGGGGTCAATAGATAGTAATAAAGCCCTTGCCTCTGAGACTAGGTAGAACTCTGGAGAAATTAAGGTTCCAAAGGACCGTGGAATTCTTTTGAGTGTTCCCAACATAAGTATATAACTCAAGATATCATAAAGATAATTCTTGGGAAAATAAGAAGTAAAACAAAGTTTAACATGTGTATTTATAAACCACATTGGTAAATTAATCATATTTGTTTTATTTGTGCTCTTGTTCAAGAACATGAAATCTTGTGGCATAATTCTATTGTTAAAATGTAATATCTGCAATTACCTTTTAAGGTTAACAGTTTGTAACAGCATTAAATCACTGACAGCAACTTCTAGATACCTGCTTTTAACTGTAGAACTATCAGCTTTAAAAGTTGCTGCTAGTTTGAGAGGGGTAAAGAAAAGCAATCACTGAGAGTTTTGCTATCCTAACCACTTAAAATTTGGACCATCATTAATTTACACGAACATCCACTTTTCTTCATAAATTGTCACTGCTGTAATTGCTTTAGTATGGGTTTGTCTGTTCAGAGAAAATCAGGCCAGTCCCTAGGCATTTGTGCAAAGGGTCTTTGTTCACATTATGTATAGGTGATACATCAGGCACCTGTGCCCCAAGTTGTTTAAATTACAAATTTTCGCATCCAGTCCCATTGAGGTCCTGGTTGGATCAGAGCATGCCTCAGAGGTTTATCTGTATATTCATTAGCAATATCTCTAGCTTTAATGTTAACTTTAAAGAATTACAGTTGATGTTTACCCTTGAGAAAAAAACAAATAATCCCATTGCTTCACTTGAAAATGTCATTCATTTATTTCGAATAAGAAATTATCTCTAATTTGCTTGATCATGAACTTTTCCTACATCAACCCATTTCCTAATTGCATATTTATGGCACCAAAGGCAATGTTAAAACATGACAGATGTGAATTTGTGTATTTTATGATATTTAAGTAGCAAGTAGAATGACACAGTACACTGTAATGCACACTTTGGATTACTTAAAATGCTTAGATACTGTTAAAACACAGTTGGAAATCAGATTTTAAATGTTATTGAATAAACTGCTTGAATCATCAATGAGCAAGTTACATTTTCTGGTTTGTTCTTCGTGATGCTTACTGAACTGATACCAATTCTTTTCTGTTTTAGAAATTAGCAGACAGTTTTCAATGAAGAAAAGTAATGTGGTAATTATAGAATATGCAGGGTAGGCACCAGTACATTAGCTTTTCCTTAATCCATAACAACTAGAAACATCAAATTTAAATAGGTTCCAGGATTTACATGAATTTACCTGGCATTCTTAAGTTTTACATTATTAGTAAAACATTTATTGACATTTTTGTAGAACCTTCTACCAGATTGAAAACCCGTCAAATTCGATCTTTTTCAAGAAGTTAAAAATTCTAACTGACCAGAGTGAAACGATGGAAAGTGACAGAATCCTTTTCCTTTAAAATGTAATATTGACAATCTATTACCATCAGAAAATAACTGTTAGATCAAAAAGTGAAATTTCCATTTCCTAAATCTGTATCAAGTTACCAACACATTTATAAAACTGAAGCATAAGAGTAATTGACAATTAGTTAATGGTTTTTGATAAGATTCCAACGTAAAGATCAGGCAGTTTATTGGGAACAACTTGAATATATGCTTAATTATATGGCAATTTAGTTGATTCTCACCTTGTTGCTCCCTTAAGAATTTTACATTATAAAAATTGTCACTTTAATTCCTAACAAACAGTTTATAATGATTTTTTAAACCATGGAATGGCAATGACGTGAATGTTGATGGAACTCTTAACCTTTGGTGAGTTTTGAGTTCAAAATTAAAGGAGTTCCTTATAACCAAAAACATTCAGAGAAATGGAATTAGCATTTACAGAGGTACAAGTCCAAGATGTGGCAATAGCAAATGTGTATGAATGATGCTTATATAGGTGAATACATAGGATTGTGAGATAAATCACATCATATTCCATAAACTATATTGTCTTTTATGAAGAAGTGATGTGACAAAATGATCTCTGATAGTGTGTTGCATGTTTACGTAAAACGTGTTCATGAAGATATTGTATTTCAAATTTGGTCTTAGCTTGTTCCAATTTTAATCATACCACTGTTCATTTAAATTTTTCTTTTGAACAAATTTAAATATTTTCATTCTTTAGTAAAGTTCTTGGCTGAGGTTTTCATCTATCTTCAAGTACCATAAAAACATTTTATGTCACAGGTTAATTATGATTAATGCTGGTCACTGAGCCTATGTTAGTTGATCCATTCAGAATTAGCTCCTCCTCCTCCTCCCCGCCACCCAGCACTCCCATTGCATGATTCAATTGGCTTGCCTCCACTATTCATTCTAGGAGTTAGTCATTGTGCTTATCATTCTTTGTGTCATAAAGAATTTCCTCGTATTAGGTCTAGATTGAACATGTGTTTCCTTGCCTATTCCAACAGTTCAGTTTGAACAAATGGATTTGCCTTTTGCACAGTATCCATTGGATTAGATTGAGTGAGTGATTCATTCTGAAACACATGCCATTAATGTGAAGACGATATAATATCAGGCCTTTAAAGAAGGAAATGTGAAGGACGTAAAAGGAAAAAACACTGTGGAGTAGATTAGAATTAGTTGCAATAGGAAGTAAATGTAGCCTTCAGATAACAAAAAGAAGCATTCTTGCCCCAAGCATGATTTCTTATCCATGGCTATTTTGAAAAATAAAACAATGAAAGGATAAGTTGTTTTCTTTTGGGGCTCCTGATCAGTGTGTTATCATGACATTGTGATGGCTAATTATCAGTAGGCAGGAGAAGATGAATGAGTCAATTGCAGTTCTTCAAAGTAGTTGTTTTCAAGAGTCTGCTGCTGAGTTACTTTCAGATCCCTTTGTGACTTATTTGTGATAGCAATACATAATATTTTGCAACTTATATAAAATAATCATTATTTTAGCTTTGCATTTGTAATTAATGACTACTAACTAACTCAGGCACTTATGCAAGATTCTCAATCTATATGCTTGAGAAAGAGGGTAAAAAACAAAATTGGTGTCATGTAAATCATGTTAATAAAAAGAACATTGAGTATAGGAGCTGGGAGGTCATGTTGCCACTGTACAGGATATTGGTTAGGCCAGTTTTGGAATATTGTGTGCAATTCGGGTCTCCCTTCTATAGACAGGATGTCGTGAAACTTGAAAGGGTCCAGAAAAGATTCACAAGGATGTTACCAGGGTTGGAGGGTTTGAGCTATAGGGAGAGGCTGAATAAGCTGGGATATTTTCCCTGGAGCGTCAGAGGCTGAGGCGTGACCTTATAGAGGTTTTTAAATCATGAGGGTAATGGATAGGATAAATAGCCAACATCTTTATCCTGGGTGGGGGAGTCCAGAACTAGAGAGCATAAATTTAGGGTGAGAGGGGTAAGATTTAAAAGGGATCTAAGGGGCAACTTTTTCACACAAAGGGGGTGCGTGTATGGAACAAGATGCCAGAGGAAGTGGTAGATGCTGGCACAATTACAGCATTTAAAAGGCATCTGAATGGGTACATGTTTAGGAAGGGTTTAGAGGGATATGGGCCAAATGCTGGCAAATGGGATGAGATTATTTTAGGATATCTGGTTGGCATGGACGAGTTGGACTGAAGGGTCTGTTTCCGTGCTGTATATCTCTCTGACTCTATGACTATTGATATTGATGTTGTAATTAAAAGAATGTGTTTTGTGATGCATTATGAAAAATGTCTCACTGACTGATTTCTTGTTGTGCAATTCTTTCAGGTTTACAGCTTTGTTTCAGAAGTTAAAAACATGAGCATCCTGCTCCTGACTTGCTCTGTATCTGTTCTGGTTCTGATTGCAACTGTTTTTTACTGGGTGACAGCCAAACCAAAACCCATTAAAGTCACATGTGACCTTTCCAAGCAATCTGTGCAAACTAAGGCAAGTAGAAATTCTGACAAAAAATATAATGGTAAAAGTGACTTGAGTGCTTACAAGTTTGTTAAGTTGGAAAGTTTTCTTCACCTAAAATGTTTCTTCCTACTTAATCTAGATTTGTAATTTTCCCTTTGGCTTGAATTGTGGAGCTCACCTTCTGAGTTCGAAGCAATACAATTGCTGGCCACCTTAATCGTTTCTGAGCATTTTGACTTTCCTCTTCTGTATCTGTTTCAAACTTTGAGAAAGCTCCATGCATGTTGTGACCCAATGATTCCTGAACTGGATAATTATTCATATTTATAAGCTTTCCCCAGTAATGCTGAGGTGAGTTTGAATTTAGTGTGTCTAACCCAATCCTAGTCAATTAAATCACTGCCATTTACAGAATCAAACCTGGACATTACAGCCACACCAGGGAATACATTTATCCTTTATATTCTCTGAAGAGCATTTGCCTTTCTAGCAGAGTAATATCATGCTATTTTTGTTTTCGGGTAGGTGGGGAGGAAATATATGTACCATAGGTTTTCAGTTTTAAATCTAATATGATACAGTCAGAGTTATGAAACAAATGCTCCATCTCAACGAGAAGAATTCTGGAGAATCTGGGGAGTCCTGACCTGCTGCTATGGCATTTAACCAGCTATCATCAACAATTTACACTTTTTCCAGATAAATCAGCCTGAGATGCTCTTTTTTTTAAAAGACAGTGTTCATTCATAGGGTATAGGTTTTGTTCGCTTTATTGTACATCCTCAGACATTCTAAAATCAAATCTAATACTTGGCCTCATTGTGAGATATTAGGGCAGATCACCAAAAACTTTTAGACATGATAGGTTTTATACTCTGTATGAAAGGAGAAAAGTGGGGTGGAGGGATTTAGGGAAGAGATTGCAGAGCTTAGCGTTCGGGCACAATTAAAATCTAAGAAGATAAAGAGTGCAGAATTAGATGAACTCAGATTAGAATCTCTAAAGATTGTGGTAATGGAGCAATGGGAGGGAAGAGGCTTTGAAAACATGGATGAGAATTTTTTTAAATAGATATTTTTATTAGAAATTTAACATTTTTACAAGTTTACAAAAATAAACAAAACTCTCAAGCACGAACATTGATATACAATTAAATCTTAAATATATAATAACCAAAATTTAACAAAAGAAAAATACCGAGAAAAATAGACAAAACTCAACTAACTACTAATCTAACCTACAACTAACCAGAGTGTATATTTAAGTCTCTTATTCAAATAATTCAAATAAGAGAAAGAGAAAAAAAAACAGCGGATAACATAGAAATTGGATAGTGAGATACATGCTCGGAATGTGTTAACATCAAATGTAACAAAACCCATATTCGTGCGGGATTCCTCTCCCAAGGGGCCCCGGACCAGCCAGGTTCGTAATCTCAATTAAATAAAAGCCCTTGTTAGGATAGCCGAAATATCTATATTCATATAATTCAAGAAGGGCTGCCATATTTTATAAAATAATTCGGTCTTTCGGTGCACCATATTTGTAAGGAAGTCAAGGGGAATACATTCCATAATTAATCTGTGCCAATTTGAAAGTCCAGGGGGACCCTCAGCCACCCAGTTTACCAAAATATTTTTCCTTGCACAGAAAGAGAGAATAGAAAATAGTCTCTTCCCGTGCATGTCCAGGGAGGATAAGTTCGAAAAGCCCAAAAGGAGAGATATGGGGTCCACTTTAATTTCCGTTGGATGAGAATTTTAAAACATCACTGGATACTAGTTCAGCAAATTGAGAAAACACCATCCTGCAGTCACTGGGAAGATCATTCTGGATCCATAGAGACCAGCTTGAAAGTGGAGCCTGGAGGAAATTCTCAAATTTGGACAATCTTCAAAGAAGTTTGAATTAGTAACTGCTAGTTTGTGGGATGTATTTGGTGTGTGTGTGGCTAGGGTAGAATGGCATTGAGATTTCCAAATTATGGATGCCACCATCTGCCAGTTCTGAATCCAGACAAGTTCCTGGTTGGGTAAGCCATGAGGTCTCCAACCCTAACCCTCTTTATGGCAATGAACACTGGGCCAAAGTAGTGCTAGATGGCTTCCCTTCCAAAGGGTTCCCCTGGAAACTGGGGCCAGAAATTTTTTAAAACATTTCAAAGTCTTCAGAAGGTGCCAAGAGATGGAAGCACCTTCAAAGTCACCATCCTTTGGTGGGATTGCTACCCTCTGAGCTTGCAAATGTCCAAAGGATAGCAGACTCAGAGGAGATGAATTAGGTTGCCTCAAAGAATGTTGCCAAAAGGTACAGGGGCCAGTAGTTGAAACAGGTAAAATGTTATCTTCTGTCCTGCCTCTAATTTTGCTGTAAAAATGCTTTGAGGTAGAGTAGTAATTATTCTGTTGCAGAATGTGTTATAAATTGACTTAGAAGTGTTCAGCCTGGACTTGCAATATGATTTGTTCTGACAATGACAAACTGTCGCTTGGAGATGTTTTCTTAATAAATGTTAAAATATTTTATTTTTATTTCAGAACAATGAAGGTGCCAGGCGATGTGCACTGTTGAAGGATGATAATGTGATATCTTACTTTTATGACGATGCCAAAACACTTTATGAAGCTTTCCAAAGAGGTTTACATGTATCAGGTATGAAAATATACTGTCTTGTGGCTAAAAATATTTATAGAGTCATGCAGTACAGAAACATAACCCTTCGGTCCAAATCATCCCCCCAACCAGACTTTCCAATCTGATCCTGTCCCATTTGCCAGCATTTGGTACATATGCCTTTAAATCCTTCCTATTCATATACCCAAGATCTTTTTGCGACATTTGATATTCACTGTCAAATATTTATTTTTCCTGTCAGATGATGGACCTTGTCTAGGCTACAGGAAACCTAATCAGCCCTATCAGTGGCTTTCATACAAACAGGTATGTATTGGGATTAATAAGGAAATACTGAAAATAATTTGGAGAGAACTATATACAGTTATTAAATGTTATAAAATACTAATTTTGAGAACTGATTCATCCTGAGAAGTGCCAAAATTTTTTTATTGGTGTTGGTGGAAGTAGAAAAGGAATTCTAGGTCCTCCACCCTTCCTCTCCAAATAACACAATGCCTCTGTCTTATGCATTGATTTGACTTCAAATCCATTCACTTTCATGCAAATGAACTTTGTACCCTAGCTATCTGTCATTTGAATTACAGCTGGCTGAACTTTGAGGTGGTTACATGGCATTGTTAGAGGTTGATAAACTAATAGTTTCCATTCAAACTTTATCTTTTGCTGGAAAATCATAAAATCATAGCTAGTCACAAGACACTCACCTTTTGAAATTCATACATATCCACCTGTAAAGCTAGTAAAATAGTAAAATAATCTACAACTGGAAAATTACCTTAAATAAAACTCATGACTGAAACTCTTATTTCAGGGTACCTGATGATTTCAGTACTTCTGTTACTGCTTTGCAACGGAATCTAATTTGAACTGTAATAGTATTGGTATGATATGTAATTAGAAGACGCTATATTGGGAATGGAGTGACTCACAATGTCCTAATCACAGTACAAAAATCAGTTAATTATCAGAACTAATATCCTGCCTATGTATACCTGGGGTCCATAGCTGAGTATGCTTGTGTTCTGTAGGGCCTGCAATAGAATTCAGGTTAGATTACTGAAATACAAATGTAAGCACTCATGAAAAAACATTGATGCAAAAAGTATAATTATATTTCCATTTAATAGTGCCCAGTAGCAGAATGGTAGGCATACAGTTCAAGTCTTGCAAGCACAGACTGGGAGACCATAATTAATGTGTTGTACATTACAAATAGTCAAAATAATTTGGACATTGCTAAGAATTACATTGGAAACTGATTTAAGATTAATAGTTGAGCTCAGAGTTTGATGTATTTGCGCATATTTAGGAGCTACGTATATTAGTAGACAGAACCCTATTTTATATAACAATCATTGCACCTTGATATTGAAGAAAAGCAGTCATGAAGACTGCCAGATAGTCCTGAAAATCAAAAATATTTTGATCTGTATTGTGTGGATTATTGGTAAACTTATTGGGCTGTAATGAATCAAGGTTTTTATAAACACTGTTTTAGTACAGTGGAAAGTTATGAATGAACACTTTTCTAAGCTTGTGTTTTACACAGACACTGGTGACTATAAGGTTCTTTGTTTCTATGCACTATACTGTGGACAGTGATATTGCTATGGTGAAAGTGAGGACTACAGATCATGGAGATCAGAGTTGAAGAGTGTGGCGCTGGAAAAGCATAGCTGATCAGACAGCATTTGAGGACCTAATGAAGGGCTTACGTTTGAAACGTCGATTCTCCTGCTCCTCAGATGCTGCCTGACCAGCTGTGCTTTTCCAGTCCCAGTGATATTGCTATGCCATAACATGGGGAGCATGAGGGGGCCATTTGGGAGTGTTTGCAGAGACATATTCTCGCATAAGGCACATGACAGTTGAGGACAGGGGACAGATACCTTGGAATTGGGGAGGTGTGAAGAGGACCTTTCAAATTTCCCTTTCAATATGATCCCTCGTGCAGGCTATGTTTCACAACTCCACTGATGTGCTATCAGTCACGTTCCTTTTAAAAAGCTAGTGCACCATCCTGTAATGTGTGGAGACACAGGCCATACCTATCTCCATAATAGAGTTAGCCAGATCAGGCATGTGGGTGTAGTCTCACGGTCTGAATCAGCCCTCACCCTTTGAAGATCCAGGTGCAGGTAAGAAAACCCAGAAACAAGAACACTGAAACTGGAACCTGGCTGTTATTTTTAAAGGGGTGTCAATTCAACTTGTGTAAGCAAAATTTGTCTTCATGTGTTTAACATTGCCGTGAGAAAGAGGGCAGTGAGTGTCATTTTTGAGATCATGGTGCAAGGTCCCCTAAAAATGAGTGAATATCACAGACTAGAATTATTCTGGGTGGTCGCTAGAAAGAAATGACTGCTTGTCTTTGTGAGCTTTCCCAGCCAGGTATAGGAAGGAGACAATCTAGTCAAAGAGATGCATCCAGTATGCATCTAACCATTCCTGGAGTTGTCCTGATGTAATCAAGGAACAAAAATCATCAGTAGGATACCAAATAGTGAGTTATATGGCAATTACCTGTTGTTTTTTGTTAAGGTGGAGAAGACTGTATGAAATCTACCAGACAGTCTGGGTTAAAATGCACTGATCTATAAGAAAGCAATCTCGATTTTAAAACTGTCTTATCTATTTGTAGGTATCTGACAGAGCAGAGTACCTTGGATCTGGCCTTTTATATCGAGGATGCAATCCATCACCAGATCAGTACATTGGTGTATTTGCTCAAAATAGACCTGAGGTAATGTACTCCTAACATTAATCAATTCAAATTATTTTCTTGTTATGATTGCAATTCACAAACCCAAAGGCTTGGGCTCTCATTTTATCACTCAACTCAATTTTGTTAATCTACATCTTATGACTAGATTTCTGTAGAGCTGATAGTGCTGTCTAAGAAATGGACTGGCCCCAGGTTAGTTCGTAATATGTGCCACACAGGCAGCATAGAAACACATCCTTTGATCCAACCAGTCCGTGCTGAATATAATCCCCAATTAAGCTGCCGGCCTATATCCTTCCAAACATTTCCTATTCATGTACTCATCTACTAAGTATCTTTTAAATGTTGTAACTGGGCCCACATACCCCACTTTGAGTCAGAGAGTCATAGAGATGCACAGCACAGAAACAGGCCCTTCGGCCCAACTTGTCCATGCCGACCAGATATTGTAAATTGATCGAGTCTCATTTGCCAGCATTTGACCCATATCCTTCTAAACCCTTCTTATTCATATACCCATCCAAATGTCTTTTAAATGTTGTAGTTGTACCAGCTTCCACCACATCCTCTGACAATTCATTCACAGCACGAACCACCTTCTGTGTGAAAGAGTGGTCTCTTTTAATTTTTTTTCCTCTCACCTTAAACCAATGCCATCTAGTTTTGGATTCCCCGACATTGGGAAAAAGACCTTAACTATTCATCTTATCTATGCCCCTCATAACTTTGTGATCCGAGAAATAGTATACTTGTACAATTGCTATCCATACTCCTTTTTTTGGTGTCTCAAGGCATTGTGGAGGTCAGTTGAAGATTTGGCCACCAATAATAGTAGGCGAAAATACTTTATTGAGACAGAATGTAACATTTCTTGTTGTACATACTGGCCTGCTGAATTTGATCAACTAGTGATGGAACCTCTTTGCCAACTTTGAACATATAAAAATAATTGAATTTTTTTCCTAAATATAAACAGCTAGCAGATGAGACCATTGTAGAAGGCTGCAGTCATAATGCAAAAGTCTCACTGATCACAATGTGCTCATACTTATTTATCCAACAAGGAGGGGATAATAAACAGCTAGCTAATTAACTTATACTCTGGGATCAAATTGTCTACTGTTCAAAGATTATCTAGTTAATCTGAGATAAATCCCGTAATTAAATTAGATTATCATTTTTCCCGACTAACTTGATATTAAAAGATGATCAAATCCTCCTGGTATTAGAACTATTTCCATTTTCAGTTGTTTAGGCAATGCGACGTGAGAGCTCTATTTGAGTAATTTTATCATGACTGTTCAGTGAACATCAGATAACATTGACTTTTACCTACATTCAGTAATAATTCTGATCTGAATAAATGAATTTGGATAAATTTGGATTCAAACAATATTTTAGCTTTAGCGTTCTTTCATATTCCATGCCTCAATGGCAGAAAAATGATGATTTATCATTGACTTGGTGTCCCATGCAATATACTGATGTATTTGTTGTGAAATGATATCTTGCAAATGGATTTGTAAACTGTTTTTACTTATAACTTATGCTGTCTTTAATTGAGATACTAATTCCAGAACTTGTCTTTTAATAGTGGATCATTTCTGAGCTGGCTTGCTATACTTACTCTATGGCTGTGGTACCTTTGTACGACACTTTAGGACCTGAAGCTATTGTTTACATCATTAACAAAGGTACACACCAGTGAAGAAAGTTTTTTTTACTTGTGAAATATAACCATGTATGTCACTGTGTAATAATTATCTGTATTGAAAGCAGAGATCGGTCTGTTATATAAGTTACTTGTTCTGCATCGTTCTGTGCTCCTGCATCCCTCAGTAGCAGTTTGTGAAATAATTGCATTGTATGAAAATGGACATTTGTTTAGTTTCCTCCAAACTGTCGGGCAGGTCATCTTGAAAGTGGGTCATATGTTTGATTTTTCTCCGAGTATTTATGCCTGGGAATGAATGTTATCTTTAAAATGGAGTGTGGGTAAATGATAGATAAGAATCTATTCTGATTGCTATGACTAATATAACTACAGGCAAAGTATAGTCAGATTCAGGTGCCCGTAATAGCTAAATTGTACCAAAGCAGCAATGGGACCTATATGAATAGCCTCACGTATTAAGAGGAAGAAAGCATTGAGAAAGAATGGGCATCAGATAAGGTACCTCTATCTGTGGATTGAAGAAAGAAGAGAGGAGTTAGTTAATGCTACAGTTTACAACATAACAATAGCTTTTCTTATCTCCAGTGTGGCATAAGTCTGCACATAGACCATTCCTTCAGTTTGTAAAGTTGGGAATGATTCTATGATCCCGCATGCAGAACAAGGAAACCATTCTATCAATGAGCATTAGTTGCAGAATGGAACTGCTGATCCAACGAACAGCACAAGAAGATCTGGATTCACAATCTTCCAAACAGGGCTAAGGCACCTAGCTTAAAACATGAAATTTCCTGCCTTAATACAAAGTGTCCCAAAAAACACAATTTTCAACCCATGAGGACAGGATTAAGCTGGGCTCACTGATCATGGAAGCAGACAGTAGGTAGCTACAGGAGGTTGTGGGTGCTGAGGTATTCTGATTAGACGTCCTGAATCAATTCTCTGGGACTTGGTCTCAGTTGTTTAACAAGCTGGTAGGCCCTCTCATGGGTCAGAATTTTAGAGTCAGCAAGACTCACACCCCTTCAAGTCCAACCCACTCCTTCAGTGCCCTTCCTATCCTACAAACAAGGTTTCTGAGATCTGGAACCAGAAGTCAATGCTGGAAATGGAGTTAACATGCATTCACTGGAGTGGCTGTGCATGTGGACAGTCACACAGTTTGCAGCGAGTGTTGTCCCCTTGCTGCCTATATTGCTACACATCCATTATCCTCCATAAGCAGACTTCAGCAGATGTATGGACACAAAAACATTTCCAATTGTCTGATTCAGCTCTGCTTTCAACACTTGACTGTGGAAAAAAAGTTCACAATCCTTTCCAGTCCAGTGGTTAATCTTTATAAAAATGAACAAAGTCCTATGTAGACCCCACATCAATTACAGCTAAACCTTTAATAGCCTTTTCAAACTGTCAAATTGTGAACTCAGAATTAATCTGACTGAGATAACTGTAGCTTTTGAAACTCAGATAAAACATTCATGATATCATAATAACACTTGGAGACATCAACAAAGAACTCTTGGAATTGCTTGAACAGACATTACATTTTTCCAGCCATAACCTGATTACCCATCAATAAAGCAATCAAGCAGACTAACTCTACCAGCTTCAATGTATTTTGCTTTTAGTATTTAAAGAGCAAGTTATTTCTAAAATATCAGAAATTAAAATTTAATTGGATCTTTATCCTCTATTCAATTTACATTTCTTCATAAATTTGTGACTCTCACATTGTGGTTTAAGATCCTTTAACTCAGAAAAGTCATTTGAAATTAATGCTGAATTTAGGCTTCCTTCCTGTTTGAATTTCCCAGACTAGTATAAATTAGATTTGTTGGCAATGGGGCAGAACTTCTACATCTGGGTCTCACTGCTATTGTTCAAGTTCGACAGAGTCTTGCTGACTGTAAAAGTCTGACCCATCATGTTAAACAATGTACTACTCTAAAACAGAGGTAAAGAACATTTGCAGTTTCTTGGAAGGAATCTTTTGCGATTTCGATAAAAAGATTGAAGGATTTAAGTTGTGCCAAGTTTAGTTCATCTAATTATTGGGAGAAAGATTTGAATTGACTTGATCCTTTATGACAAGATTACATTAAAACGTTCATGATTGCTAATTGACTAACTGGCTGAATGATGTATTTTCATTGGAGGTACTTCAGAGAAGGTTCACTTAAATGATCCGTACTGGGGAGGATTGTCTTATGAGCAAAGTTTAAACAGGTTGGGACTCAACTCACTGAAGTTTAGAAGAATGGGAGGTGATTTCATTAAAGCATATAGAATTTTTAAGGGGCTTGATAGGATAAACACAGAGGGGATGTTTCCCTACGTGGGAGAGTCTAGGACCAGAGGGCATAGACTCAAAATTAAGGCGAGTCAATCTAAGACTGAGATTAGGAATTTATTGTCTGAGGGTTGAAAGTCATTGGAGCTCCTTGATGTGGGGGTAGAGTGCTTGAGTATATCTGAGTTAGACAGATCCATGATCAGGAGGGGAATAAAGGGTTATTAGTGATTGTTATGGGGGAAGAAACAGGAAATTGGATGTGAGGAATGTTGGATCAGCCATCATCCAACTGAATCATAGAACAGGCTTGAGGGGCTGAATGACTTACTTCTGTTACTATTTCATATGGTCTATGATGGTGGTTTTTGTGGAAGGACAATTTTAGTAAAGATTAGGAAATGCTGGTATTGGACTGGGGTAGACAAAGTTAAAAATCACACGACACCAAGTTATAGTCCAGGGCATCACGGTGGCTCAGTGGTTAGCATTGCTGCCTCACAGCGCCAGGGACCCAGGTTCAATTCCTGCCTTGGGCAACTGTCTGTATGGAGTTTGCACGTTCTCCCCGTGTCTGCGTGGGTTTCCTCCGGGTGCTCCGGTTTCCTCTCACAGTCCAAAGTTGTGCAGGTTGGGTGAATTGGCCATGCTAAATGGAATTTGTACATGGAATAGTGTAGGTGGGATGGGCTTCAGATTAATAGGACAGGGTGGCTTCAGGTTAGTATGACAGGGCGGCGCAACATCGAGGGCCGAAGGGCCTGTACTGCGCTGTAATGTTCTATGTTCTATGTAAATTGCCTGTAACGTTAGGTGCATTAGTCAGGGTAAATGTGGAGGAATGGGTCTGGGTGGGTTGCTCTTCGGAGGGTCGGTGTGGACTTGTTGGGCCGAACGGCCTGTTTCCACGCTGTAGGTAATCTTATCTAAAGGTCTATTTGGAAACACTAGCTTTCAGAGCACTGCTCCTTCATCAGGTGGTTGTGGAGTATAAGATCATAGGACACAGAATTTATAGCAAAAGTTTACAGTGTGCTGTAACTGAAATTATACATTGAAAAAGACCTGGATTGTTTGTTAAGTCTCTCATCTTTTAGAATGAGCATGTTGGTTTCAATTCTTTCATATGTAAATCGTAGAGCTTTTTTAAAGTTAAATTCTCAAGTGGAGTTTAACAATTGTGTCATGTCAGCCCAGCTAATGTATTTAAGGTGTGAGATGCCCTGTGTGAGACTGTCTATACTACAATGGTCAGACTGATTCTAATCTAAAAAATAGATTTACAGAATCTTACATGCATTCATGCAGTTTTTGAGCAAAATAAACTGTAATTCTGCAAGTGCAAATTCACCCCACAAACTTATACGTATATGTGTGTGTGCATCTAAGTGTGTGTGTGGGCTGGGGGTTATGAGTGTCTGTGAGAGAATGTGTGGATGTGTATGTGTGTGACTGTGAGTGTAAATGGGTGTAAATTTGTGAGAGGGTACATGTGTGCGTGTGAGAGTGTATGTGTGAGCGTATGAGAGAGAGTTTGTGTATGAGAGAGGGTCTGCATGGGTATATGGATCTGTAGGAATAGTGTGTGTCTGCAGGAGTGTGTGTCGGATTGTCTGTATGTTTGTGTGCTTGAAAGAATAGGCTTGAGGGGTGGTGTAGGAGGGAGGGGTTCAGATTTGTGGGACACTGGAACCAGTTTTTGGGAAAGTGGGACTATTACAAATTGGGTGGTCTACACCTGAACCAGACTGGAGCTAATGTCCTAAGGGTAATTTTTACTACTGCTGTTGGGGAGGTTTTAAACTAATGTGGCAGGGGGCTGGGAATCCAAGGAGAAGACCAGTAGACAGTGAGGTGGAAACTAGAGACTGTAAGGATCGTGAAGTTAGCATTACAAAGGGGAAGAGTAGGCAGAGAGCAGATGAACGCAAAAGAACTGGCGGCCTAAAGTGCATTTACTTTAATGCAAGGGGTATAGTGTGTAAGGCAGGTGAACTTAGGGCTTGGATTGGTGCCTGGGAGTATGACATCATTGCGATCACAGAAACTTGGTTGAAGGAAGGGCATGATTGACAACTAAAAGTTCAAGGATATAGATGCTTCAGACAGGACAAGGAGGGAAGTAAAAGGAGGAAGGGGGGAGGAGTTGCATTGCTGATCAGGGATGATATTACAGCTGTGCTAAAGAAAGAACTATGGAGGGCTTGAGCAGTGAGGCATTATGGGTAGAGCTGAGAATTAAGAAGGGTGCAGTTACATTTTTGGGGCTGTATTACAGGCCTCCCAACAGTAGAAGAACAAATAGGTAAACAGATTATGGAAATATATACAGGCAACAGGGTGGTGGGGATGGGAGATTTTAAGTTTCCCACCATTGACTGGGATACATTTAGTGTCAGAGGTCTGGATGGGGCAGCATTTTTGTAAGGAGCGTCCAGGAAAGTTTTTTAGAGCAGTATGTTGAAAATCCGATGAGGCAAGGGGCCATAATCGACCTGGTATTGGGGAATGAACCAGGCCAGGTGGTAGAAGTTGCAGTGTGGAATTTCTTTGGGAATAGTGACCACAATTCTTTAAGTTTTAGAATACTTGTAGACAAAGATGAGAGTGGTCCTAAGGGAAGAGTACTAAACTGGGCCAAGGCCAATTATATCAAATTTCGGCAGGAGCTGGGAAATGTGGATTGGGTGCAGCTATTTGAAGGAAAGTCAACATTTGATATGTGGGAGGCTTTCAAAGATAGGTTGAAGGTAGAGCGGGATAGACATGTTCCTTTGAAAACAAGGGATAGGAAAGGCAAGATTTTTGAACCGTGGATGACAGGAGAAATTGTGAAGCTAGTCAAGAGGAAAAGGGAAGCGCACATAAGGTCCAGGCAGCTAAGAACAGAATGTGCCTTGGAGGACTATTGGGAGAGTAGGACTAATCTTAAGTGAGGAAACAAATGAGCTAAAAGGGGTCATGAAATAACTTTAGCGAGCAGAATTAAGGAGAATACCAAGGCCTTTTATTCATATGTAAGAAGCAAGAGGATAACTAGAGAAAGGATTGGTTCACTAAAGTATAAGGAAGGAAGGTTGTGTGTTGAACCTGAGAAAATAGGTGAATTTTTCAATTATAACTTTGCATCAGTGTTCACTGAGGAGAGGGACATGATGAATGTTGAGATTAGAGATAGAAGTTTGTTTACTCTGGATCACGTTGACATAAGGAGGGAAGATGTGTTGGGTAGGCTAAAGGATATTAAGGTGGACAAATCCCCAGGACCAGGTGGGATCTATCTCAGGTTGCTGAGGAAGGCAAGAGAGGAAATAGCTGGGGCCCTGACAGATATCTTTGGAGCATCCTTAAACACAGGTGAAGTGCCGGAGGACTGGAGGGTTGCTAATGTTTTCCCCTGTACAAGAAGGGCAGTAGGGATATTCTAGGTAACTACAGACCAGTGAGCCTGATGACAGTGGTGAGAAAGTTGTTGGAGAAGGTACTGAGGGATAAAATCTATTTATATTTAGAAAAGAATGGGCTTATCAATGATAGGCAACATGATTTTGTGCAGGGGAGATTGTGCAACTTAATGGAGTTCTTTGAGGAAGTGACCGAGTTGATAGAAGAAGGAAGGACTGTAGATATCATATACATGAACTTTAGTAAGGTGCTTGAAAAGGTTTCAAGAGTGAAGTCACATGGTGTGCAGGGTGTTCTAGCTTGGGGCGACATGGTGACTCAGTGGTTAGCACTGCTGCCTCTCAGCACCAGGAACCTAGGTTCGAGTCCAGCCTCGGGCGACCATCTGTGTGGAGTTTGCACATTCTCCCTGTGTCTGTGTGGGCTTCTTCCGGGTGCTCCAGTTTCCTCCCACAGTCTAAAGATGTGCAGATCAGGTGAATTGGCCATGCAAAATTGCCCATAGTGTCAGGTGCAATAGTCAGAGGGAAATGGCTCTGGGTGGGTTACTCTTCGGAGAGTCGGTGTGGACTGGTTGGGCCAAATGGCCTGTTTTCACACTGTAGGGAATCTAATCCAATCTAATCATAAAGAACTGGTTGAGTAACAGGAGACAGAGAGCAGTAGTTGACGGGAGTTTCTCGAAATGGAGAAAGGTGACCAGTGGTGTTCCACAGGGGTCAGTGCTGGGGCCACTGTTGTTTGTGATATACATAAATGATCTGGAAGAGGGCATTGTTAGTCTGATCAGTAAGTTTGCAGATGACACGAAGATTAGTTGAAAGCATTAAATGGTTAATTGGAGTACTCCACAATCACCTGATGAAGGAGCAGTGCTCAGAAAGCTAGTGCTTTCAATTAAACCTGTTGGACTATAACCTGATGTTGTGTGATTTTTAACATTGTACACCCCAGTCCAACACCGGCATCTCCAAATCATGACACAAAGATTAGTGGAGTAGCAGAAAGCATAGGGGACTGTCAAAGATTACAGGAGAGTATAGATAGACTGGAGAGTTGGGTGGAGAAGTGGCAGATGGAGTTCAATCCAGGCAAATGTAAGGTGATGCATTTTGGGAAGTCTAATTCTACAGCCAACTATATTGTAAATTGAAGAGCCTTGGGTAAAGTTGATGAGCAGAGAGATCTGGGAGTTCAGGTCCATTGTACCCTGAAGGTGTCTGCACAGGTCGATAGAATGGTCAAGAAGGCATATGGTATGCGTGCCTTCATCTGACGGGGTATTGAGTATAAGAGCTGGCAGCTCATGTTAAAATTGTACAAGACTTTGGTTCGGCCGCATTTAGAAAACAGTGTACAGTTCTGGCCGCCACAGTACCAAAGGATGTGGATGTTTTGGAGAGGATGCAGAGAAGGTTTATGAGGCTGTTGCCTGGTATGGAAGGTGCTAGCTATGAAGAAAAGTTGAGTAGGTTAGGATTGTTTTCATTAGAAAAATGGAGATTGAGAGGGGAACCTGATTGAGGTCTACAGAATTTTGAAGGGTATAGACAGGGTAGATAGAGATAAGCTTTTTCCCACGGTGAGGGATTTAATAACGAGAGGTCACATGTTCAAGGTGAGAGGTGAAAAGTTTAAGGGGGATACACACTGAGGGTACTTTACACAGAGAGTGGTAGGTGCCTGGAACACGTTGCCAGCAGAGGTGGTAGAGGCAGACACAGTAGATTCATTTAAGGTACATCTGGACAGATGCATGAGTAAGTGGGGAGCAGAGGGATACAGATGCTTAAGAATTGGGCGATAGGTTTTGACAGTGGATTTGGATTGGCTCAGGCTTGGAGTGCCGAAGGGTCTGTTCCTGAGTTGTAAATGTTCTTTGTTCTTTGACACTCATAAGTACTCCTCTCACTGCCCCCCCACCCCCGACATACACACACACACACACACACAGAAGTTTGTGGGGTGAATGTGTACTTGCAGAATTACATTTTATTTTGCTCAAAAACTGCATGAATACATGTAAGATTCTGTAAATCCATTTTTTAGATTTGGATCAGTCTGAAGGTTGTGGCACAGACAGCCTCACACAGGGCACCTCACACCTTAAATACATTAGCTGCGCCAATATGACACCAATTGTTAAAGTTCACTTGAGAACGTAATTTTTTAAAATTCTGTGATTTATATATGAAAGAACTGAAACCAACATATTCATTCTAAAATACGAGAGACTTAACAAACAATCCAGGTCTTTCTCAATATATAATTTCAGTTACATCACTCTGTAAACTTTTGCTATAAATTCTGTGTCTTACAATCTTATACACCACAACCACCTGATGAAGGAACAGCGCTCCGAAAGCTAGTGCCTCCAAATAAACCTGTTGGACAATAACCTGGTGTTGTGTGATTTTTAAAATTTTAATAAAAGAATGTTACTAAATGATGCACTATTTCAATTTCCATTTCGTGTGAGATTAAATCTCTGTTTATGTTTGAACAGCAAGTATTATGATGGAACAATTTCACTAACTTTAACACTCTTCTTGCAGCTGAAATTTCCACTGTGATATGTGACAAACCAAACAAAGTTCACACTTTGCTGGAAAATTATGAAAAAAACCTCACCCCAATTTTAAAAACTATAATTCTAATGGATCCATTCGATGATGCTTTAAAAGAACGTGGAACAAAATGTGGTATTGAAGTTCTGTCTTTGAAAGAAGTTGAGGTAAGATGGCAGGATAGAATAATTGCTTACTCCACATGTAACTATGAAGCTAAAACGTAATTAGTTAAATAATAAACAGACAGATAAGGTCCTTTCCAACATTCATCTTTCATATTTTGGCCTATGCTTCAGGCTGGGTGGAATTCATGTTTTGTCAATCAAACCAGAAGTAAAAGCTCATCATCATTGTAGCTAACAAAAAAATTTTAAAATCCTGAATTTTCATGTATAGACATAAGAATGTGCTTCCATATTGTCATGCACATTGTTCCACTATCCTAACTTAATCAATTGAATCCAATTGATTGTTCAGTTTCCGTAAATGTAAAACATTTCACTAATTGTAAAGATAAATCAAAAATCTAAATTTACAAATATTTTGAAGATTTCTTCAAGTCTGTCCTTGTGTAATTTCCATACTTGATGCATTATAGGGTTCAACCTTCATTAGCGATTTTTGAGAAGATTTTAGCTTAGGTTGATGATAAGTACGTAAGTTAGCTCGCTGAGCTGGAAGGTTTGTTCCAACTCAGTGACTTAAAGCTTCATATTCATGACCTTCTTAATCAGGTAAAATGATTAATGGACTCAGATAACATAGGGTCATATTGAGTTAACTTATTACTTTTGGACTTGGCCATGTAGTTACTAGTACAGATATTCATTTTAATCAGCTGCATTACTGGAGAAAACTGCAGTTAAATTTGTCGCTTCTTCTGATTCCATTCATAAACATATCGAAAATATCTTACCAAAAATCTGCACAAAAAGCTTTAATTCTTATGTTTCTAGCTTATACTAAATGAACTGCACACCAGGTGGAGCCTTGAATATCTACTAAAAGTTATAAATGACTCGTGAATTTTCTTCAGAATTACAAATGTACCTCTTTGCTTCAATCTCAATTGGTTTCTCCTCTTTGATTTTACCCTACTTTCTGACAATATTTTCTTTTCCTCTCATCTGAAAGTGTGGCTATTACAGTTTATGCTTCCTCCAGCAACTTGAGATATGGTTCTGTAATTGTAGAATAGAAAGTAGAAGGTGGCCTTTTTGTCCATTATACAGGTGTCAGTAAGTTTGGTCTTGGACACTCAACATTTACAAAATTCTCATTCTTCTGTCTGTTCAGTGTGAATAATGACCAAACTCGCAGAAATACTGCCTTTTCTTTTCTGGTCTTTCAGATATTATTGTTTTTGAGACTATAGTAGTCTTGATTCTAAAGCTAACTTTATTATTATAGAAGCTTTGAAGACAAAACCAAAAGTATGCCATTGATCTCACTCCACCATTCATTGTGATCATGGCTGATCTTCCACCTAAATGTTGGTCTCCCACTCTCATCCCAAACTATTGACTCTGTCCTTTCGAAAATTTATCTTTTTCTTTCTTCCTCCTAATATCTTCAAACTATGACTCCTCATACCAGTCAATTCTGCCTTGGGGAAAAGTCTCTGGCTATTGATTCTATCTATTCCACTCATTATCTTGTATACCTCGATCAGGTCTCCTCTCTTTCTCCTTCTCTCCGGAGAGAAAAGTCAGAGCTTATTCAACCTTTCTTCATAAGGCAAGCCCTCAAGTCCAGGCAGCATCCTGGTAAACCTTTGTACCCTCTCCAAAGCCTCTGTATCTTTCCTACAGTAGGGCGACCAGAACAGGACACGATATTCCAAATGTGGTCTCACCATAGACTTGTAGAGCTGTAGCAAAACCTCACGGGTCTTAAACTCGATCCCCCCTGTTAATGAAAGCCAAACCACCATATGCTTTCTTCACAACCCTATCCACTTGGATGGCAACATCGAGGGATCTATGTACTTGCACACCCAGATCCCTCTGTTCCTCCACACTGCCAAGAATCCTGTCTTTAATACTATATTCAGCATTTGAGTTCAACCTTCCAAAATGCATCACTTCGCATTTATCCAGATTGAACTCCATAAACTCCATAATCCCATGTTCTTGACCATTATTAGATTAGATTAGATTCCCTACAGTATGGAAACAGTCCCTTCAGCCCAACCAGTCCACACTGACCCTCCGAAGAGTAACCCATCCAGACCTATTTCCCTCTGACTAATGCACCTAACACTATGGGCAATTTAGCACGACCTGCACATCTTTGGATTGTGGGAGGAAACTGGAACACCTGGAGGAAACCCATGCAGACATGGGGAGAATGTGCAAACTCCACAGAGACAGTCAACCAAGGCGTGAATCGAATCTGGGTCCCTGGCGCTGTGAGGCAGCAGTGCTAACCACTGAGCTACCGTGCCGCCCCAAACTCCTTCCCCACTCCTGCCATCCACCTCAAGGAAATATCATCCCTGCATCCAATCTGTTAGCCCTGTCAGAATTTTATAAGTTTCAAAGAGAACCTCTCTCATTATAGATGTTTAAAGCACAGGAGTTAGCCATTCAGCCCATGTCCATGATATGTACACTTCCTCAACACCCCCACTCCCCATGGCATCTTCCCATGCTATCGCAGAAGGTGGAACACTTACCGAACACCTCCATGCCTCTCATTGTCCAAGGCCCTAAACATACCTTCCGGGTGATGCAATGTTTCACTTGTCCATCTTTGAATCTAGCCTATTGTATTCACTGCTGAAATTACAATCCCCCTTGTACATTAGTGAGACCAAATGTAGACTGGGTGACTACTTTGCTGAACCCCTCTGTTTTGTCCATAAGAAGGACCAGGACCCTCCAGTTTCTTGTCATTTCAAGAAACTGCCTTGCTCCCATGTTAATGTTTCCATCCTGGGCCTGCTATAGGGTTCCAATGAAGCTCATTGCAAACTGGAGGGAACAACACCTCATTTTCAGGGCAGGCACCTTACAGCCTCTAGGATTAAACATTGTTTCCACAACCTCAAAGCATGACCTCTGTCCACCATTTTTGATTACTAATGGTCTCCCTATCTCTCTCCAGACCCCTCCCACCTAAACCACAAATTGTGTCTTGTTTACATCTTGTTGGCTATGCTATTAGCAGAGTGGATCTAGATTAGATTAGATTAGATTACATACAGTGTGGAAACAGGCCCTTCGGCCCAACAAGTCCACACCGCCCCGCCGAAGCGTACCCACCCATACCCCTACATCTACATCGACCCCTTACCTAACACTACGGGCAATTTAGCATGGCCAATTCACCTGATCTGCACATCTTTGGACTGTGGGAGGAAACCGGAGCACCCGGAGAAAACCCACGCAGACACGGGGAGAACGTGCAAACTCCACACAGTCAGTCGCCTACTTTCTACTTTCTCCTTTTCACCCCTATGTGATATCTCTATCTCGATCACATTTAGCACTCCATTTGTCTTTTGTTCTGGTCGCCCTCAACATTTCTTCTCCTCCCCCAGTAGAATATGCCAACAGAATTATTCCAACAGAATAAAACCACCATTTTCCAGTCCCTTTGGACTCAAAATGTTCATTCTTGTTTCATTCTCCACACATGTTGCTAGACTTGCTGAGTTTCTCCAGCATTCTCTACTTTTATTCAGATTTCCGGAGTCTTCAGTATTTTGCTTTGATTTAAATTTTGAAATGTTTACTTTATTTGAAATAATTATTTAGAATCTCTGCAATAGTATGCAGCTCACTACTGACTCATAACACTAATAAATCTTTTACTACCTTTGATTCCCTAAGCAAACCATATACCATTATCCATACTACACTGTTATTTATGTCTTTACAGTTCAATGCTCCAACTTCCTCAGCAGAAGCTTCGGAAAGCCACAAATATTAATTACAAATGTTTTCCTTCATAGGATCTTGGAAGAGCGAATTCAAAAAAGCCAATTGTAAGTAATGTATGATGATAGTGACATTGCTGAATCATTACTCTGTTTTAATCTCTTTTTTGATTTACTGTCATATTGAGGGATTAATTATTAGATAATATAATGTTAACCTGATTTGTCAGTATCATATAAACCAGCTCATTCGTATTAACAGGTAAACAAACCAAATTCAAGACTAGGAAGTGCAGTTACATAGAGTGTTTCTGGCCAATTTATGTTGGATTTTATCTTCATGAACACAACTCATGTTACACATTCCTTTTGTTCCCTTTCTATCAAATTTCTACCCAACCTGTTCTGAAATGTTGTGCAACTTATCAGCCTAGTCAGGCTTAATGCTTCCTTATCCTGTGCCAGTCAAACACCAGAAGCAGTCTGTTTCTGTCTATTCTGCTGCATCCATTTACAACCTAATAAATCACCTATTACTTTTCTCTCATAAAAATTGCCCCAATTTTTCAACCTTTACATTGCTTCATGTTTGGCAGTGTCATAGTGAATTGCTCACACCCTCTCTACTGCCTCAGATGACACTGTGAATGGCAACTTTCTACACTTTTCACTGTCCTCTTGCACGTCTGTACTTTAGGACATGTGACAATGAAATCTAACTCTAATTCTATTTCGAATTATGATATTCTTGAGGTGGTCAAAACTACAAGCAGAACTACAAATTTACATTTACCCAGTTTTATAAAGGCTTGGCATTGCACCTTGACTTAGACAATCTGTTCATCTAGCCTAAAAGCCTTAATTAATCAAATGCTTTTTAGAAAACTAACTACACCTGCAGTTTTCCCTTTATCCATCATACATGGTACTTCCTCAAAATAGATTTAATAAGGTAGATTTTCGAGATTTATCTTAAATTACAATTTTAAGTCTCCTTTCTTTCTTTAATGAAGATGTCAATTAGCTGTTGGCTAATCCATTGGGACCCTTCTAAAACCTAAAGAATTTTGGAAAATATTGGTCAATAACATCCCCAACTCTGCCAATTCTTTTAAGTCCCTAGGATAGAGGTGATTTGATCCTGGGGAATTGTCAAACAATCTTCCCATCACATCTTTCCTGTGATGTTGATTATTTTAAGTTCCCCCGTTCACCTCTTAGTTTTCAATCACCTTTGGAAACATTTCAAAGTCTTCAACAGCAAAGAGAGACATAAAAAACCTGGTTGATACCTTCACCATTTCCTTGTTTTACATTATCAATTTCTAAGTCTCATACTCCAGAGGACCAACATTAAGTTTAGCATTATTCTTATTGTCCTTTTTTATTATAGCTGGTTTTCCCTCATGCTTCACTTTCTTCCTCTTTACTTTAGGTGTAATAATTTTATGCTAGTTCTTAAAATCTGGGAAACCTGCTGACCTACCATTAATTTTTGCATATCTCTGCAGAGACTTTTAAAAAAAATATATATTATTCTTAATCAGATGTATCCTTCCTCAAAAGTATTTCTTCTGAACTGAGGTAGATTAGATTAGATTACTTACAGTGTGGAAACAGGCCCTTCGGCCCAACAAGTCCACACCGCCCCACCGAAGCGCAACCCACCCATACCCCTAACCTAACACTACGGGCAATTTAGCATAGCCAATTCACCTGACCTGCACATCTTTGGACTGTGGGAGGAAACCGGAGCACCCGGAGGAAACCCACACAGACACGGGGAGAATGTGCAAACTCCACACAGTCAGTTGCCTGAGGCGGGAATTGAACCCGGGTCTCTGACGCTGTGAGGCAGCAGTGCTAACCACTGTGCCACGGTGCCGCCCACTAAATCTTTGCTGAACTATTAAATATTTCATTTCACATCTGCCTTTTCATCTCTACTGTCCTACTCTTTAAACCTTTAGGTTTTAAACTTACTTTCATTAGCTCTGCCTTCATACCTTTAATCATTATCTTCATTCAGTTTTTTTAAATGAAGACAGCCTGGGACCTACATTTCTTTCCCTTCAAATGGAACTTTAAATTTTAATCATGTGATCATTGCTATCACCTAGAAACCTCTTTTTGTCATGACGTCATTGATTAGTTCTGTCCCATTGCTCACTCTCAGCTTTAGAATAGATTGCTCCAAAGTTGGCTCTAACATGTAACGCTCTCAGAAATCGTCTCGATTTCCATTCTATGAATTCTCTTTTGTAGGCTACCTTTGTCAGTCTGATTCATCCAATCAATGTGTAAATTAACATCACCTGTGATGATTATGGTACTTCCTTACAATCTCATTTATTTATTCCTGTACATTCAGTTGTGTAATATAACTACCATTAGGGAACCTGTAAAGTACTTCCATAAATGACCTCTTGATTTCTTGTTTTTTGTATCAACTCAAATTAATTCTACATCTTGTTCTCTACAGCTAAGAGAATGTCTCAGGAATGTATTAATGATATCCTTAACTCATATGCACACTCTTACCCCACCACATCTTCTTAGCTTTCATTCTTTTTGAAATGTCAGATACTTCAATATTCAGGTCCCAGTCTTAGAACATAGAACAATACAGCGCAGAACAGGTCCTTCGGCCTGTTGCGTCGATTCTAAGTTCATCCCCCTACATTATCCCATCATCATCTATGTGCTTATTCAAAGATTGTTTAAATCTCCCTAAGGTGGCTGAGTTAACTACATTGGCAGGTAGGGCATTCCACACCCTTACCACTCTCTGAGTGAAAAACCTGCCTCTGACATCTGTCTTAAATCTATCACCCCTCAATTTGTAGTTCTGCCCCCTCATACAAACTGACATCATCATCCTAGAAAAAAGACTTTCACTGTCTGCCCTATCTGATCCTCTTGGTCATCTTATAGCCATGTCTCTGTAATGGCTATGTGAATTTTTTTAAAATTCAGAGCCTTTAACTCTTGATTTCCTCTAGCAATCACTGGCTTTATCTGCTGGTGCATTCTTATGTTCATACTCTCTGTCCCTTCCTCCCACAGTTTGGTTGTTACTACTCAATTGCTTTTCTGCTCTCTTACCATGTTATTTGATTTTTCACTCACATCATACCCTATCTACCACTCTAATTATATGACTTACTAGAACACTCATCTCGACAATGTTCAAGCGAAGGCCATCCCAATAATATAGTTGCCTCAGCATTGGTGCCAGTGCTGCATGAATTGAAACTTATTTCTCCCACTCCAGTCTTTGAGCCTGTCCAATTTTATGTAACTTACACTAACTTGTTTGATAGTAATTCAGAGACTGGTATAGTTGAGTTTTTGCTCTCTTTAAATGTAGCCGCTAGCGGCTCAAAATCCCTAAGCAGATGATTTTCCTTCCTTGTCAATGTTGTCGGTATCTCTTCCCACGGTAAGTTTTGTTGCAGATCAGAACAGTTGTTCTGATCACTGGCAATCTACAGAGCTATCTGGTCTTGTGATCTCCATTGCAGAGAACAGTGTCTATTGTGACTATGTTGTTGTCTGAGACTGGACATGCACACTCTCTTTCTCTAGTCTTGCTACTCCATGGGACATAAAAACATCAATTATTTGACCTAGTTTCCAAAATGGCACATCGTACGCTTTCTCTATATTAGGGCAAAAAGATCTGTCAACAAGGTTTCTTTGATAAACACAAAATGAACTATTTATTGTAAAAGAAAACTTATTTTACAAAGCTACAGAATTAGTTAACATATATAGTTTGTCACAGGGAAATATAATCTACAAATACACACATCCATTCATACCAGGGAACAAGAATAAAACTGGTTCACTTTTAGATAAAATTTAAACTTTTGACCAATAAACCTTTGCTTTCAAAGGCCAAAAGGGCAAGGTGTGGAATCTTCAGAACGATTGGGTTTACTGGCTTTTGTAGACAGGTGTCACCAAACAGAAGCAAGTGTCTCTGGGATCTTTACTCATGCAGCTTGTTCAGGTTACATGATATCAAGAATGTTTACAGATGTTCTTCAGAAGGACATTCAGGGCTCAGATTAGACCTGGAGAGTTTCAGGTACTAACTTGACCCACAACAAGATGTTTTCCAGATGCGCGAAGAGTTGAGCTGAGAAGCTCTTGCTTTTTTTCCAGGCAGATCTCTAAGTGAAAAATCCAAAGCAGAAGATGCAACTTGACAGTCATAACCCCAGGCAGGGGCTCTACAAAAAGCAGACAGTTATCATAAGACTTATTACATTCAAGAAATGCCTTATTTTTAAAAAGTGTGTCAATGTCCTTTACTTGAGTTGTTTATTTAAAAAAAGTTCAGGCATCCACAAAAGTCTGCCAAAATTATTAAATATGGGGCTTCTATAACACCATACCACCCCCACTACAATTTTCCTGTCTACTCACCCAATTAAGTGACTTCCTGTACCATTGTTCCATGGTCAGTTCACTCATTCACCTTTACAACTCCCACTCTCATCGATACAAGCTTTCATAAAATTGAATTTATTAGGCAATTCCAAGGAGTGGACTCCTTTACTCCTGCTTTTTTTGATCCCCTTATCTGTCTCATTCACTAACACACTCTGTCATCCCTGAACATGAACCAATCAGAAGATCATAACCTAAAGGATGTGACTGCCTACAAGAAAAAAGTGTGCAGGTCCCTTTCCCTTTCCTAATGTATCACAATGTCTAAAGCTCAGCCTGCAGCACATCAACTCAGAACAGAAGTTCCTCAAACTTCAGGTATTTGCCACAAATGTTGGCGTTCACTAGCTCCCACCTGCTACAGGTCCAGCGCATCACCTTCACATTCATCTTTATTGTGTTTAATCCAACTAACTAAGATTACACATAACACTTGATTATCTGTGGCTAAATAAAGTAGCTTAACTTGTTAAGTTTTAAATTTAATGCAAAGTGTATATATATATATATATCCCCCTTCCTTACCAATTGTGCCTGTTTATATATTAAGTGAAAGAAAAAGATAAAACCCTAAACTTACTCACGATCTTGTCACCTCTTTGAAGCTTCTATGCTTCAAATTGCAGATCCTTCTGCTGGTCTCCAAATCCCTCTCTTGGCCCCTTAATTTTATGCAAAATATCGGAACAGAACCTGCTCTTACTCCCTTGCCCGCCAAATTCCCAAGCTCACATTCTATGTCTAGCTGCTCTCTTTGTGCTTACTAGGCAGTAAGTTGTAAGTTTAGTTTAAATATGTGTTTAAAATGAAACTTCACTTATTGTTTTATAGCCACCAGAACCTGAAGACATGTGCATTGTATGCTTTACAAGTGGAACAACAGGTATTTCAAATCCTGTTCAACTTATAGATGGTTTCCAGGCTAAAAAGTATATTCTGTATCAAGTGTTTACAATGAATAATGAGTCATCCATCATGCAAGGCAGAGAAATATTAATTAGCATATAAATTTTGCTCTTGGATTTGAAAGACTATGATTTGACACTCACCGAATTCCATTTCAAATAGATTTAAGTTCCATATCCTGGAATTGTCTCCCCATCACGTGGACTACACTACATCCACCTCAATAGCAACTAGGAATGGGCAATAAATATTGGGCAACCAGCAATGCCCATGTCCCAGAAGTGAATAAAAAAATTAAATCAGTCATCTTTGTTTGATGGTCTCGACTGGAAAAAGCCAAATATTTTAAAATATTGATGGCTTGATTTTGACATTGTACTTCTGGATGGAGAAGAACTAAAAAGGAGAAAATGCTAGTGTGCAATTGGAATTAAGATAGAGTTAAGTGCAGTGATCAAAAAAATAATACCAATGAATTTCACTTTGCTTAGCCAAGAAAAGAAATGTCAACGATACATAATAACCTGACTTAGTATGTTAGGGGAAAGTGAGAACTGCAGATGCTGGAGATCAGAGTCGAGAGTGTGGTCTGGGAAAGCACAGCAAGTCAGGCAGCATCCGAGGAGCTTCATCAGGAATGAGGCATGTGTGCTGGAGCTGAGAGATCAATGGGAGGGAGTGGGGTTGGGGGAAGGTAGCTGAGAAAGCGATAGGTGGATGAAGGAGAGGGAGAAGGTGATAGGTCAGAGAGGGGAATGATGTCAGGTCTGGAAGGCGGTGCTGAGTTGGAGGTTTGGAACTGGGAAAAAGTTGGGGTAGGAGAAATGAGGAAGCTGTTGAAATCCACATTTATCCCATGTGGTTGCAGGGTGCCAAGGTGGAATATGAGGCGTTTTTCCTCCAGGCGTCTGGTGGGAGTGGCTTGGTGGTGGAGGAAGCGCAGAACCTGCATGTCCTTGATGGAGTGGGAGGGGGAGTTGAAGTGTTCAGCCACAGGGTGGTGGGGTTGGTAAGTGAGGGTGTCCCAGAGATGTTCTCTGAAATGATCCACAAGAAGGCGTCCTGTCTCCCCGATGTAGAGGAGACCACACCGTGTGCAACAGATGCAGTAGATGACATTGGTAGAGGTACAGGCAAATTTCTGACGGATGTGGAAGGATCCCTTGGGGTCTTGGACAGAAGTGAGGGGAATGGTTTGGGCACTTCTTGTGGTGTCATGGGAAGGTGCCAGGAGTTGGGGTGTGGGCTGTTGGGGGCTGTGGACATGTCGAGGGAGTCATGGAAGGAATGGTCTGTCCAGAACGCTTATAAGGGTAGGGAAGGAAATATATCTTTGGTGGTGGGGTCTGTTTGGAGGTGGCGGAAGTGGCGGAGAATGATGCAATGTATGCGGAGGTTGGTGGGGTGGAAGGTAAGGACCAGGGTTCTGTCCTTGTTCCATTAGAAGGGGTGGGGTTCGAGGGTGTTGGTGCGTGAAGTGGAAGAGATACACTGGAAGGCATCGTCAACCACGTGGGAAGGGAAATTGCAGTCATGGAAGAAGGAGGCCATCTGGGATTTTCTGAGGTTGAATCAGTCATCCTGGGAACAGATGTGATGGAGGCGGAGGAATTGGGAATAAGAGATGGCATTTTTACAGGAGGTAGGGTGGGAGGAGATGTAATCTAGGTAGCTGTGGGAGTCGGTAGGGTTTGTAGTGGTTGTCTGCGGTTAGTTGGTTGTCAGAGACGGTGATGGAGAAGTCCAGGAAGTGGAGGGAGGTGTCGAAGATGGTCCAGGTGAATTTGAGGTCGGGGTGGAAGATGTTGGTAAAGTTGACGAACTGTTCAATCCACTCGTGGGAGCATGAGATGGCGCCAATACAGTCATTGATGTAGCGGAGAAACAGGTGGTGCCGGTGTAATTGCAGAAGATGGACTATTCCACGTACCCGACAAACAGGCATGCATAGCTGGGTCCCATGTGGGTGGAGGAAGTGGGAGGATTGGAAGGAAAAGCTATTGAGGTTGAGGACCAGTTCAGCTAAGTGGATGAGGGTGCCAGTGGAGGGTTACTGGTTGGGCTGGGCTGAGAGGAAGAAATGGAGGACTTGCAGACCTTTGCCATGGCAGATCGATGTGTACAGGGAGTAGATGTCCATGGTGAAGATGAGGCCGGGAAACAAAAATCTTGGAGGAGGTGAAGGGTGTGGGTATATCACGAATGTAGATGGGGAGTTCCTGGACTAATGGGGACAGGACAGTGTTGAGGTAGGAAGAGATGCGTTCAGCGGGACAGGTGCAGGCTGAGACAATGGTTCAACCAGAGCAGTCAGGTTTGTAAATCTTCAGTAGGAGGTAGAATCGGGCAGTGCCGGGTTCATGGATAATGAGGTTGGAAGCTTTGGGAGGGAGATCCCTGGAGGTGATGAGGTTGTGGATGGTTCGGAAGATGATGGTTTGGTGATTGGAGGTGGGATTGTGATCAAGGGGGCAGTAGGAGGAGGTGTCTGCGAGTTGGTGCCTGGTTTCAGTGGTGTAAAGGTTGGTGTGCCAGACTACTACTGCACCCCACCTTGTCTGCAGGTTTGATGGTGAGGTTGGGGTTGGAGCGGAGGGAGTGAAGGGCTGTGCATTGTGAGGGTGGGAGGTTGGAGTGGGTGATGAGGGTGGACAGGTTGAGGCGGTCAATGTCATGGTGACAGTTTGAAATGCAGAGGTCAAGGGCAGATAACAGGCCGGCACGGGTGTCCAAGTTGATAGGGTGTGTTGGAGGTGGGAAAAGGGGTCCTTGGTGGATGGGTGGGTGTCCTGGTAGAAAAAGTGAGCCTGGAGGCGGAGGTGGCAGCAGAAGTGTTCAAGGTTGCAGCATGTGTCGAACTCATTAATCTGGGAGCGTAGAGAGATAAAGATGAGGTCTTTGCTGAGGACTGAACGTTCATCCTCAGTGAGGGGGAGGGATGGGGGAGTGGTGAACACACAGCAGGGATGGGAGCTAGGACCTGGAATAAAGCTGGATTTGGAGATGGGGGCAGAGTGGGCATGATTATAGGGTCAGGATTGGCATCACCAACGGAAGTGACACTCACAAAGGGGGCAGAAGTGGGGCTGACAGGGGTGGAAGTGACATCATGAGTGACACGGCCATTGCTGGAAAATCACCGTTGCGTACATAAGCCTTCATCAGGAATGAGGCTTGCGGGCTGGGGCTGAGAGATGGGAGGTTGTAGGCATTGGCTCTGATCTTTGATCTCTATAGAATTGTACGTTATTCACTGAGCCATTGTGCTTTTCCTGCTGGATTAGCTCAAGCAGTATTTCCAGGACTGATATTTGAAGGATTCAAGAGGATTTTGTGAAAAACTTAAACGTTGGCTTAAGTTTTTAAACAGATTGTTAAGTGTTGCTTCATCCATTAGTGAGTGCAATGTTTATCTGTCATAGGCAGGACTTTACAGTTTTCGAAATTCAATTCAAATAAACTGTAAAAGTTTTTCAGTTCCGTTAAAACTCAATTCAAACCTGCTTTATGAAACACTTTCTTGTCTATGTGTGCATTCTTGCTACTTAGACTGGCTCTTTGCAGCTCTTTTTGGATCAGATACTCTCTTCATGAATGTGGACATGCATAGTTGCTATCAGTGCAGGTGGGAAAACTCTTTCAAAAAATCCAATTGTTGTTTTTGTTTTAAAAGTCACTAAAATTGGTGAGTTTAAAAAATAAGCTCTGAATTTTGGGAGAGGGAATGTGAATTAAACAGAAGACATTACCGAGATTGTTTTCTACACGGATTAGTTTTTAACTGAAGGTATTCAAGGAGCAAGTGACCTACTTGTCTCACTGGAGAAAATATGAACTAAAAATGCTTTGTGATATATCGACAACTCTGAATGATAGCATCAACTCAATGTCTGACTTGGATTTTATATCCTCAGTAAATGTTCCTGTTTTTGGAGTTGCATAGAAACTGCCTGAAAACTGACATGTTCTAGAAACATCCTGACATAAATCTGGAATTTACGCGATAAGTTAGCAGTTTTGTATACTCCACAAATATATACCCATGAATCCTCCATAATTCTGTTACAGATATCTGAATTTGTCTGTAAAATTGATGCTAGTCAGGTCAAAAATGTAACCTTTATGGGGTTTAATGTAATCTATTTTCCCACCTGCTTCTTGTGGTGCAGACATGGTAATGGTTTGGAATCAAGTCCTACCTGCCACAAAGGTGTGCTATAACATGTCCAAACAACTTTATTTAAAATAAATATAAATCTTAAATTGTTTTCCTAATGCAGTGTGGAAGTAAGACAGACATACCTCAAAGATATTTAAGTATATTGACTATCTTGTATTTTATAGAGGATGTGGAGGGAGCAGAAATTAGATTTATTGATTTCTAAGAAGGAAATTTCAGATAATGAGCTGCTGATTTTTTACTTGTCTGAATTAGGTAATCCTAAAGGAGCTATGCTGACTCATGGGAATGTTGTGGCCAACTCAGCAGCTTTCTTCAAAATAATTGAGGTTTGTATCTACAAATTGGATGAAATCTGCATAAAAACAGCTCTGTCGGTAACAAAGGAAACTTTCAGAACTTAATAGCTTGTGATCATGTTTAAGACAAAAATAGGTTTACTAATGTTATTCTCTGCTTGTCTCCCACTTTATTTTGCATTTTGCATTTGATTTGTTGAACTTTCTTCAATCTGGTTCTGAGGAGCTTATTTACCTGGGCCCCCTCGAATTTCTTTGAAAACAGAAAATACTGAAAATATTCAATGAATCAAAATCTATGACAAGAGAAACAGACTGAATGTTTCAGATTAATTACCTTTCCTTTCTCAGTTGTACAACAAGCTTAACTTAAACCATCAGGACATAAAATATGGAGAACATTGAGCTAACAGCTAAACACAGTGGAAAACACAGCAGAAAAAGCAATGCTGTAGAGTATTAAGGCATGAGTAGATGTATAGAAAATATCATTGGGTAGACTTTAACAGACTTTAACTTATGTAAAGCACTTTAAAACTTCAATCCATTTATAAGTGGCAACAGTACCTCCCTATCTATTCTGTCCAAATGCCTCATGATCTTGAAAACTTCTGTCAAATCTTTTAGCTTTTTTCTTTTCAATGGTATCTTCTCTACAACAAGCAGAGGGAGCAGATGCTGTATCCTCCAGTAACCCCATCAGATGTGGAGGGGCACTGAGAAAAGGCTGGATGAGAAGGAAGACTCTAGAGAGCTTTATGTATTAGCGGATGAGAGGTTTTCCATATGAGTTTTAAATTCTATTTTATGAGGGGACAAATTGGAGAAACTGAAGTATAATTTAAAGGACAGGGACTTTTTTTTCTAGGTTATGTTATTAAACTTTCTTATGTGTGTTTGAAAAGATGGTAAAATGTATGCTCCAGTTTCAGATTCTCTTTGGCAAAACTTATTGGATGATAAAACAGAAAAGGCAGGAAATACTCAGCACACCAGGCAGCATCTGTGCAGAAATAAGCAATTAGGTCTCAAGTTGTTGATGGCGTTTCATCAGAACTAGAATATGTTAATGATGTTACTGCTTTTAGAAGTGGGACAATGTTTCTCTTAAGCCCAATGGTTGCCAAGCAACTGAACGTTCCTGCGCAGTTTGTGTATAAGTCAAGCACCTTAGGATACAACATGTGCATGGCTGGACAGAGATATTAAAGGGCTGCGTACATCCAAAAATAATTTAGAGGGTGTCGTGAGCAAAGGAATCCAGAAAGCTTAAAGGTGCGAAATCAAAAGGTAGGATGTTGTTCATTCAACTTATATTGAGTCTCATTGGAACAGCATAGAGAAGTGGGGTTAAGACAAAGGGTTAAAATTGGAGAACAGAAGTTTGGGCTTTAGCATGCACAACAAATGGAAGTGTCGTAAAAAATGGTCACAAACTTCCATTTGATATGGGTAATGTAGAGAAGACAACATTGAAAAGAGAAAACCAAATGGAGATTTGACAGAGATTTTCAAGATCATGAGGGATTTGGACAGGGAGATACAGTTGCCACTTATAAATGGATTGAAGTTTTAAAGTTTTACATAAGAAGCAATTGCAAGGTAAGTAGTAAGGATAGGGAATGCTACTCACACAGTGAGTAGTAAGGATAAGGAATGCACAGCTTGCAAGTGTGATGGAGACGGGATCAATTGAGGCATTCAGGAGGACATTGGAAATTTAAATAAGTAGAAATGATATACAGAGTTACAGAGTAAAGACAGGTGGTGCAACTTGTGTAGACATGATAGGCCACATAGACTACTTCACCACTGTAACAATGCTGTGAAGGAGAACATGCAATTCATTTGTTTACCTGGAAGTAGGAGAGGGTGTCAGAAAGTATCTTCTAAACTTGAACAGGAAGTTACTGCGGGAAGGGGCAGGATTTTGAGCCAACCTGGAACATGGAAGAATGAGTTGCTTTGGAATGCTGAAAGGGAAGTGAAAACAATGGTTGGTGGTAACATCATAGGATGGCAGTAATGATGGAGGATGATGCATTGAATGTGGAGGCCGGTGAGGTGGAAAATTAGGACAAACGGAAAGAGGAAAGAGCAAAAGTACATGAAGCAGAATGGACTCAACAGTGAATCATTCAGTGTGGGAGAAAGGAAGACCTATTGGATGAACTAAAATGGAAGCTTGCTTCATCCAAACAGATGTGACTGAACAGAGAAGTTACAGGAAAGGAAGTGGGGGGTAGGGGGGGACAGGGAAACCATAGTGAAAGTAATAATGGAAGTTAGTGGGCTTTGAGAGGATTTTTCTAAATAGTCTATCTCAGAATTAGGGATGGAGAAGTTTAGAAAAAGTTGGAAGTAGATGATGTGAGAGAAGAGTTGAAATTGGAAACAATGTTGTTTAAATTTTCCAGTTCAGGTTGAGAGCAGGATGTAGCATAAATATAATCAAAAATGTACTAGGCAAAGGATATGTATGATGGCATAAAGTTTCCCATTGAAGATTCGTTTTACTTGGAATAAGTAAATGACGTTAAAGGTGAAGTTATTTAATGTTAGGTCAGACGTCACATAGCACCATGTTATAGTCCAACAGGTTTACTTGAAATCACAAGCTTTCAGAGCACTGTTCCTTCATCAGGTAAAGTAGAGGGAAGCACACAGGCACAGAATTTATAGGTGGAGAGATCAAAGATAGTACAAATTGTGTGAGTGGAGTGTCAGCAGCTGAATAGCAAGGTAAGGGATAAGCTATGGTTTGATTTATTGAGGCAGAGAGATTATTACAAAACAATAAAACTATTGGAGACAAACCAAATGACTGGAATAACAGCCAGAGACCCGGGTTCAATTCCCGCCTCAGGATGATGCATTGATGCATTGATGCACCTGATGAAGGAGCAGCACTCCAAAAGCTTCAATAAACCTGTGGACTTATAACCTGCTGTCGTGTGACTTCTGACCTTGTTCACCCCAGTCCAACACTGGCACCTCCACATCTTATTCAATGTTAGACAAGTTCAACCTGGCAGAGGCAGGTGAAAGTGGATGAAAACAATTTCCTGATGAAGGGCTAATGCCCAAAACGTTGATTCTCCTGCTCCTCAGATGCTGCCTGATGTGCTGTGCTTTTCCAGCCCCACACTCTCGACTCTAATCTCCAGCATCTGCAGTCCTCACTTTCTGCTACCTGAAAACAGGATAAACCTCCATTCAAGAAAAAAGGGGTGAGCCACCAACTATCCTGATGAGAATGAGGATTGAAAGTCCCCAGTGAAAGGAAACATGTTAGATGCAGGAAGCTGGAAAATTTTGAATAGTGATTGAGGGAGAGTGGTGTTGGCCGATAAGAAACCATGGAAATTGATGAGAAACTGGACATAGGGAGCAAATAACTAAGATCGGAAGGAATCAGTTCTGTTAGGCAGAAACAGGTTTAAACCATCAGTTTTAGTGTGGCACAAGAGCCATTATGGATGTTTGGAATGGATATATAAGAAGGTTATCTGGAGTTGGAGACTGAGTTTGCTTGGTCACAGTTTGTAGACAAAAGCATTTTTCTCATCCTCACCTATACCTCCTTCCTTGCTTCTATCATTTCTTGAAACCTGCTTTAACTTCTGACCTTGTCCAGTACTGAAAAATCAGACTGAAAAGTCAACTGTTTTTCTACACTTACTGCCTGACATCCTGACTATTTCCATGAGCCATATATAGATAGCTCAGATATTCAGCATTGGTTGTACTTTGGGATAGTCACAGAATTGTTAAGGCACAGCCCATTAAATCTATGCTACATTTGTCTGAACTTGAGCACTTTTTTAAAATTTGTGATAATTCTATTGCTTTAAGAGATGCATTTTGTTCTTTTTTTTAATGAAGAAAGGTTAAGACTGAAGAGTTGGTCAGGCTTCTCAAAGCCAATAAAGTAATTGGCTTGAGAGGCCTTAGTTTTTTTTTAAATATTGGAACAATAGAAGCAACCTGAATGGGTGGGGTCAAGTTCCAAAAGAACCAGGATTTTTCATTTTAACTTTCAGCAGTTGCTGGGATCATGAAGCTGGACGTGGAAGCATTTGTTCCTTTCCCTGTTAATGCTAATAGTTGGGGTTCTCTTCCTGCTGCTAGAATTGCACATGAGACAATCTATTTCACTGAACTTGCCTTTGCCAAAGGTGTGTTTATGGGATATTGGAGCAGCTAATTAGTAATAATTAATATACATATTGTTTTGTTAAGTATTTTGATATAGTTTTGATAAGGTAATTCTTTTACTTTTATTTTGTCAGTATTTTAACTCCAGTGTAAAAATAAAGTATGTTTTTCTTAAAGTTGAGGAGTTTGACCAATCAAACTGCATCTGGACTGCAATGCCTTACACTTGCCTTTAAAATAAGAAAACATTAGGGTCTAGGCTATCTTCTTAACATATTTTGAGGAGGTTTGGTCAGTCTATAAGAGTTATTGCAGATTAGTTTGGGTTGAAGATTGGAATGGCATTAACCCTATGCTAAGAATTATACATAAGTTTGCATTATGTTTCAAAGGTGCAATTGAAACTTATTTATTTTTAGGTCACCTGCTAACATGTCTTCAACTGTGGATTGTTTTGAAATAATCTAATAGCCCCCTGTCTCTTATCTGAACAGAGCACATTTATACCCAGAACTGATGATATTTCTATCTCCTATCTTCCCCTGGCACATATGTTTGAAAGAGTGGTGCAGGTAATGATCTGTTTTATTGCACACCTGTTTTTGTTTTGTATAAACTGGCTTTATAAAGTAGTAAGCCTTGGGCATATAATATATAATTATAACAAAGGGACTAATATTGGGCAAGATCATTACAATAGACTTTGTGACTTATTTTATTCATTAGTTATACAAAATGCAAATCTTTGCACATAGGCATCTACTGTTACTGATATCCAAAATGTAACTTTAGATTCTTAATTATGTTTTCGACATGATAAATAAGTAATCCAATTCTTTTCTTGATTCCAATAACTTCATTCTGAACTGATGCAAAACTCAGCAACCAGCCTTGATCTTTCTGGCAATGTTCTGGTATTAGTGTGATTATTAATTATAGGATCATGTTAAAAATGTCTAATTGAATGGATAAAATTGTACTGTTTCAGACAGCTCTGTACTGTAGTGGTGCCAGAGTAGGATTCTTCCAAGGTAATATTCAGTTGTTAGCAGATGACATGAAGATGCTGCAGCCCACTGTCTTTCCAGTTGTGCCAAGACTGTTGAATCGAATCTATGATAAGGTTTGTTTCTTTTGTTGAAAGTAATTTTCGAGAAATGGAATGAATTGATTTTCAGTGCAATTATTCTTCCCAGTATTCTTTTCATAGGGATTTACTTTATTTGAACATTTAATGGATGCCTGAATCTATTTTCTTTCCCTTCCAAAGATCGGGTAAACTGAAGCCTACCTCTTTTGACTTGAATGCATTGCATTTCTAATACATCTGACCAAATCTGGTCACTGAGACCTATTCACCTTTTAGTGTTCATCAGCCTTGAAAATGCTGTGAATGCCCTATTAACCATGTCGTAAATTCACCCAGATGCGAAGTTTATTTATATAACTGAATAATTATGAGATACTAAGTACAGAGGCTACATGTCTGAGCTATGCTTGGTTATTCACAGGTACAAAGTGGAGCACAAACACCTTTCAAGAGATGGTTGTTGAATCTTGCTGTCCGTAGTAAAGAAGCTGAAATATCCAAAGGAATTATTAGAAATGACAGTTTCTGGGATAAACTTGTTTTCAACAAAGTTCAGGTAATTTTAACTGTCCCATTTTGCAAAATGATCTGAACAACATGTTTTACTGTCTGTCTACATAAAGGTATCTGTGTTTCCTGTTAGGGTCTTGGTTATGCTCAGCTAACATGAAGATCAAATGTATTAATTCTTTGGTAATGTGTGTTATTTTCAGTAAATATTTGTTAGTTTGTGTCAAAACCAGTAAAGTTATGTCATATTCATGGGATTAAACATTGCATTTAGTATACAATTTTTTGGATTTAGCTTTTATTTTATACATGGATGTCAAAATACCACTAAAATGGCAGATGATGGTCAAGTGACTTTTGCAATTTCTGCATAGATGAGGAAGTACCTCTCGTCTCCAGAAAGTTTCTCATTGAATGAGCATGTGTGCAATGCCTCCTTTGAATGAACATGTCAAGATTAAACTATTTGTAGAATTCACATATCCAAATCTCAAAATCTATACAACCCTATTCTCACTATCTCTGGGGTGGAAATAAATGAAAGCTGTCATGTAACCAGTTCAGTCATAAGTGGGTATAATTAACCAGCATCTATTCCCCATTATATAGCAATAGCTTTGAACTTCAATTCATTCTGGGTGGATAATAGAAGGATTTGACCACTTAGACATCTGACTGGAACTAATCACTGAAAATGAATCTTACTACCCAAAGCACCAGGATAAAACCAGACTAGTTTTGAAACAACACAGTATGAAAAAGCAGCTGAAACAGCAATATCAATGCCTAAAAGGTATCCTCAGAGCTCCAAGCCTGTTCATGTCCAAAAATGTAAAACTTATTTCAAGATAACAAGACATGAAGCAACTGATAGTATTAACGAATGAAAACCAATTTCTTCAAGGGAATCCTGTAATAATCCTGATGTACAACTCTAGCCATTGAATCCACATGGATTTGTGAGAGAAATTGCTTCTTTGGTGGGTGTGCAATCCCTGCTCCTTCCTAATATGAGCACAACTATGTGACTGTGATGTGACCAACATTTGACTGACTTGGTTTATAACTTGTAAAAGTATACTATTAGTTATGTATGCTTGTCATTCATATATGTGTGAGTGGTAAATGAGTAATATAGCATTATATTTCAGGGTGAACATAGGATAAATAATCCTTTATATTTAAAACCACAGCTTGCTGCTGGTTATTCACATTGACCAAGAATTCTTGGGTACAGAAGGAAACAGGAGTTTCAACTCTCTCTCATCTCTGTCCGTAACATCTGTACTTCTACATTCTAACAGCTCTTTCTACTATCATCACATAATTAAATGTTGAAAAAAAATGTTTTTCAGTTCACAGATTCACTGAATGGTGAAAGAGGCCATTCAGCCCACTGTGTTTGCACTAGTTCTCTGGGCACATTGACTTAATACCAAACACCTGCCTCTTCCACATAACACCGCATGTTATTTTTATTTAAATCACCCAATGTCCTCTTGAATGCCTATTGAGCCCTCCTTCACTTTATTCCAGGCTGTGCATTCCAAATCTAAACCATTTGCTGTGTGAAAAGCATTTTTCTCACCTCGTTACTGCTTTTGCAAAATACTTGAAAACTGTGCCTTTTGGTTCCTGATCCTTTTGAGAGCTGCAACGTTTTCTTCCTGCCTACTCAGTACAGACTCCTGATGATTTTGAAAACTTGTATCTGGCCTCTGCCACTGCTGTGCAGTAATGGGTAGTCATTAACCAAGCGTGGGGAAACAGCTATTTTTCATTTTCTTTGTGGTAACTACTTCAATTACTTTTATGTATATTAAGTCTCTTAGAATAATCTGCCCACGAGCAAGCACATGATCAGTTTGCCAATCTATACATTTCCATAATGTGGAAGATTGAATTTTTCCATTGTGAAGTGCCTCTGGCAATAGATGCTTCAAGCAGAGAAATTCCAGTAGTCAGTTGGAATAAATGCATTTATTGCTAAATTACAGCTCATTGTTATCATCTAGAATAATAAGTGCTGGTTATTTACTCCTAATGCAGTTCAGAACTTGCTTGCAAACCACTTGGCAGCAGTTGATCTTCAAACTAGTAGCTGTTGTATATAGAATATCATTAGGCAGTTCTCCACGTAATGAAGTCTCAGGACAATTTCAATTTTTGAGATTACAGTAATTGAGGTTTTATTCCAATGTGTCTCTGACTTGAATACAGAGTGAAATGTCATTTGCCAACGATGCCAAATTTGAAGTCTGGCAGATATTAACTGACTGCAGCAAGATATAGATAGGGTATGTTATGATCCTAGCTGATGTTATTTCTGGATGAGTCAGATCCTAATTGAAAGCTGACTTGCTAGATCTTCTTAACAATAAAACAGAGTAAAATAAATAGGTAAAATAAAGATAAAATAGAATAAACCAAACTATTTACATATAACACAAATTTTGAAATATATGTTAAAATACAATTCCATTCATCACAACACTCTACAGTACTCACACTAGAGATAATTTATTTATCTTTTACATCAATAGGACTTAATTTAATTGTGGCTTCAATTCCTGTCTTGAGAATTTGATGTCTCTTTTGGAGCTTTTCATACAGCTGAGCTTACACTTTCTCAGCTTCAGATAACCCCTTCACGGAAACCAAACATCTCTGATCTAAAATTTTTAAACTAAACTCCTTTTAGATAAAAACAGAAACAGAAATGGCTGGAACATCTCAGCAGGTCTGGCATCATCTGTGGAGAAAAATAAGAGTTAATATTTCGGGTCCAATGATCCTTCTTCAGAACTGATAGTAGCGAGGAAAATGTTGGTTTTTATGCAGAAAATAGGGTGGGAGGAGGTGGGAGGGGGTAAATGATAGGTGGAGATAGAGCCCAAAGGGCGAGAAGAGCATTTAGACAGATAAAGGATTGGATAACGGTCAACATAGGAGAATGAATGGCTATTAATGAGGACTATTCGTAATTAACAATGGATTGTGTGTAATAGCAGACCATGCGATAACAAGGGAGAAAGTGAGCACAGCAGATGCTGGAGATCAGAGTCGAAGAGAATGGTGCTGGAAAAGTACAGCCACTCAGACAGCATCCCAGGAGCGGGAGAGTCAACATATTTAGCATTAACTCTTCTTCAGGAATGAGGGTATGGCCTAAGGAGGCTGAGAGATAAATGGGAAAGGGGGGGGGGGGGGGGGAAGAAAGGTAGCTGAGAAGGTGATATCACCGTCACCCCCAACTTCATCTACCTATCACATTCTCAGCTGCCTTCCCCCAGCCCCACCCACCTCCTATTTACCTCTCAGCCCCTTGGGCCACTGTCTCATTCCTGATGAAGAGCTTATGTTCGAAATGTCAATTCTCCTGCTCCTTGAATGCTGCCTGACCTGCTGTGTTTTTCCAGCACCACACACTTCAATATGTGATAACAAGGCCTGGTGTGTCGGGGTTGGGGTAAGGACATGGGAGAAGGTGCCTCAAGCCCAAAAATTGTTGAATTCGATATTAAGTCCAGAAGGCTGTAGTGCTCCCAAGTGGAAAATGAGGTGCAGTTCCTCCAGCTTGCACTGAACTTCGCTGGAGCACTGTAGCAAGTCTGAGACACAGAGATGTTGTCCAGAGAATAAGATGGTGTGTGGAAGTGGCAGGCAACTGGAAGCTGATAGCAACTTTTGGCAGACAGAACTCCTTGGTGTTCTGCGAAATGGTCACCCAGAGGAAAGGCTGAGAGACTTGAGTCTGTTCTCATTGGAAAGAAACAGGCTAAGAGGGGATTTGATAGAGACACACAAAATGATCAGAGGATTAGGTAGGGTAGACAGAGATAGCCTTTTTCCTAGGATGATAACGTTAGCTTGTACGAGGGGACATAACTACAAATTGAGGGGTGACAAATTTAAGATAGATGTCAGGGGCAGGCCCATTCTGTGCTGTATTATTCTATGTTCATTTTCCCAATGTAGAGGAGACCACATTGTGAGCAGCAAATGCAGTAGACTAAATTGAATGAAGTACAGGTAAAGTGCTATTTCATCTAGAAGGTGCATTTGGGCTCTTGGATACTGAGGAGTAAACGTTAACTCTGATTTCTTTCCACAGATGCTTTCCACAGTCTTGCTGAGCTTTTCTAGCAATTTTTGTTTCTCTTTCTGATTTCCAGTATCCGCAGTTCTTTTGAGATATTTTTTCCCTTTTAGAGAGAATGTATTTCTTAACAACCTTAAACCTTCTCAGCAGCAACTGTTTCCCACATCCAGCTTCAACCAAAATTTCTCCTAAAACTGAAATCGAAAAGCTCTTTTTCAAGCTATGCATGTTATTGCTAAGTCCAACCGGAATCTTCTATCTGACATTACACTGCTTGCTTTGTTTGTTTGTTTGTTAGTTTTTCACTAAAAGAACCCCAGGGAGTCTCGCCCTAATACTGGGTTTTAAAGAACTCACCAAAAACCCGTATGCCAGTTGTTCAACATTCAAAAATCCAAATAAATTACATTAAAGGTAAAGTTGCCATAGGTCCACCAGACCACAGGGCTGCTCTCTCATTAGAGAGAGACCACTGATGATGGTTTATCCTGAAGGTCACCACACCTCAGGAGGGGAGAGAGACTGAGCAGGAGAATCCTTCATGGTAACTATAGCTGAGGTAGGAATTGAACCCATACTGTTGGTATCACTACACATCACAAACCACTCATTCATCCAACTGAGTTAATAAATAAATTATAGATCTTATATCACAGTTAGCAGAATGGACAGACAAATGGCAATTCGTTTTAAAAAGGTGATCCATTTTTTCAGAAAAGTGGGAAGAAGATTCAATGGCATAGTTCTCAAGTATGCAGGAACAAATTGACTTAGGGTTAGGGTGAAAGGAGATTCATATGCACAGATCTTTGGTTGCAGGAGATATTGAAAATGTGGTTGGCAAAGTAATCTTGAGCTTTGTAAATAGAGATATTGTGTCCAAAGGCAGAGATTTTATGCTAATCTTTTCTAAGGTCGCATGAAGCCACAACTAGAACGTTGCCTAGATCTAGTCACTTCACATTGAGAAGGATGTTCGGGTCCTTGAAAGAGTGCAGAGGGAATTTACTACAATAATTCCAAGGTGAGAGAATTTAGCAGCAAGATTAGTTTGAAAGAGCTGAAATTATTCTCCTTGGAATAAAGGTGATTGAAGGGAATTTTGTTTGAGATGTAGATTATAACAGAAAAAGAACAGATCTTCCCATGAGCCATTAGTACATGGCTTAAAAACCACAGAATTAAAGAAGTTAGGCAAGACATATAGGGGACTGGGAGAAAAAAAGATAAAAAATTTTAGGAAACAAGAACAGGAGAATAGGATCTTGCTGCCTATGAGGGTGATGGAAATGGAGATGATCAATGATTTCAAAAGGACTTCATATTTGGCATGTGAAGGAAATGAAATCGAGCACAATGGGGATAGAGTGAGGGGTAAAACTAACTCGAAAATTTCGATAGAGAGCCATCATGGTCTCAATAGGTTGGACGGTCTCCTTTTACACCATATTACTCTATGATTCTAGTTGTACCCTCTGAGTACAAATTGTATTTATACATGTTATTATCTTAAACTGCACATGAGCAAAGTACCAATACTAAGAACCAGTTATCAACAAATTCTACATCCTAGTTTATCATTCAATGAAACAATTCCTTCTTTCTCTTTTGTTTATGAACATTTTAATTTTTATTTGAAAATAATATTATGTATGTACCAAAGGCTACAATGGGAGGACGTGTCCGTGTGATGGTAACAGGAGCTGCTCCCATCTCCCCTTCTGTTCTGACGTTCCTTCGAGCAGCACTGGGCTGTCAAGTAAGTACAGGTTCTAGCTTGTACTTTCTTAGTTATCTGCTTTCACTTCAAAATTTAATTCTGCATTCTAAACCTTTCTAATACATTGCAGGTTTTGCATTTTAGGAAATGAATGAAAATTACATTTGTGGGAATATTTGAGTTGGGAAATAAAGGCCAAAAAAAATCAAAGAATTACCACCATGAATAAATAAATTTGTGCTTTAACAGTAAACCTAATTATATTGCGTTGGTAAGATGGGATCTAGATGCTTTTGTTGTCCTGTCTAGATTTTTGAAGCATATGGACAAACCGAATGCACTGCTGGATGCACCATCTCGATGGTTGGAGATTCTACTGCAGGTAATTTGCTTTACAAACAGCCCATCCTCTCCAATCTCCTCTCAAATGCCTTAATTATCAATTAAAATGTCTCCTTCAACTCTTACTCTAAATCAATGTTACCTGCCAAGTGTGACTGATTTCAGAATTGGGCAACAAGTAAACAAACCGCTTAATTAACTAGAATTAACAATAACTGTTTAAGGTTAATTTACATTCTAAATCTATTTCTAATTAACATAATGGAAAACATGCTAAGGGAACTGGCTCACAAAGCTTTGAATGTATCAGGGGCAGAAGAAGCTGCGAGATTAGAAGAGGGAAACTGTTGGGATTTGAGAATTTTAAAAATATCCCCATATACTGAAGCAGGAGGTACATGAGGAGAAGAAGAATACTCCATTTGGCAACCTCAAGTCCCAGTAGTGCCATTCAATGAGATCAGGGCTAATCAGTGGCTTAACACCAAACAACTACCTTTTCCTCTATTTCTTTGGCTAACAAAAATCTGTCATTCAGTTTTAAAATTAACAAATAATTAATTGCTGTTTGCAATTAATGGATGGGGTAAGTGGAATTTTTGTAAGGTAAGATGCAGGTGTTGGTGTTCTGGGTAAGTTGCTGTTAACGCAATATGGAGTATTGGGTCCATGAAAAGGCCATTGCAGAGTAGTTAACAGGGGAGGAGATGGTGGAGAAATCTAATTTGAAGTTAATTTCAAGCTTGGATGAAGGTCTTGGTGGCAATTGAGGACTGAATTCAGGAAGGAGATTGGTACTTGTTTCAAGGTGAAAATGGGACTTTGTGCTCTAGACGTTGAGTTTGATACCAATTTTCATCAGTCAATGAGGTTTCATATTGGTGATGATTGAGCAGTCACTGTCATGGCAAACAGGATCAGAAGGTTGGTGATTAAATTTGGCATGGTAGCAAATGACAGTTTTGGTTTTTCCAAAATTTAGTTGTAATAAATCTCGAACTCTTTCAGAATGTAGCGTCTAACCAGCATCTAACAATAATGATGGAATGTTCTGCTGTTATCTTGTTAACACAAAAGAAAGGTGGCTATTGGCAGCATGTATCTGAAAGCTGACTCCAAGCTGTAGCTAAATTTGCCAATAAGCCAACTATAGAAGTACAAAATGCAAATTTGTAACCCAAGAACACTAGGACTGATGAAGACATGGGAAGATAAATTTTACAGGAGATGGAAGTTGAAACAAGTAGGATTGAGGCTGAGTGTATTCAACAACACAGCAACTAGTTTTACTCTGAGCTGTCTTCTTTTAGGTGGAGATAATTGACAACTATTATGCTGACAGAATTTCTTTAAGAAAGCCTAGATTGTGATTAAAGATGACCAACCTATTGCCTATATATGGAAGTATTATAATTAATTCCAGTTTCTTCTTCCTGATCAATTGTGACTAAATATAGAAATGTCCTATTCTATACAGGTTCTATCCCGAGATGTTGACGGATACCATGAAAAGTAAACTGACACCCTGATCAAACAAAAGTGCATGTCTAACTTTCCAGATCTTAATTGTTGTATACAAACATTCAATAGCTTACTGTGCACACAGCCATAGGATACGATACAAACAAAAGGACACGATGTGCTTATATTCCATGTGCACATGCAAGCTGTTGGAAGAGAATCCCTTATGATCTTGCATTTTTTGAACATGGGTATAGTGAATATTGACAGGTTCAAAAGCAAATCCACGTGGACAGCCTTTGACCTGTTTGCCATGGGCACCAAGTGGCCACCTTTGGCTTGTTCATGAAATCATCATTCCAGTCTGTTCATTTACTGCTTTTCCTTCTAGGCCATGTTGGAGCACCGATTCCCTGTAATATTGTAAAATTGGTTGATGTTGAAGATATGAATTATTTTGCTGCCAATGGAGAAGGAGAGGTAATGGAGAACTTATCATGCCATGCTTTAAATGTTGGAAACAGACATTTGCTGACGCTAGTGGCCTTTTCTAATTTAGGTCTGTGTCAAGGGCTCAAATGTGTTCAAAGGTTATCTGAAAGATTCAGAAAGAACAGCTGAAGCGAAAGATTCTGATGGATGGCTCCATACAGGGGACATTGGAAAATGGCTGCCTGTAAGTCATTTCCTTTAATTTCATAAAATAAGGTTACTAATTGGATATCTTCATACTCTAATCTGTGGTTGTTTGTATGCTATGCCCTGCCTGATTCAAACTCCTCTTGCTTCAGAGTTCTGTAATTACAGTACATCTCTAAACAGGTTCAATAGAAATATTCATAACTTTCCAAGAGGCTCTTGTGATGCAGTGGTCGTGCCCCTATCCCTGGGTCAGAAAAGCCAGGTTCAGTTTTATCTGTTTTAGATGTGAGTGACAACATCTTTCAAGAGGGTGGTTAGAAAATACCTATAAATTTTCAAAATCCATCGATCTCCTTTTAGACAGAGTAGCATTGATTTTTTTTTCACTAACAGTATGACTGCGTAAGAATATTGCAATAGATGATTGATTCAACATTGACATAAATACTTGCTCAACCTTTTTCATTTCTTCTCCTCCTTTCAGAATGATATCAGAGCTGAAAACTAGATAGTTGCAGCCTTAGTTACCTCAGGAAGACAATATGAATGCTTTCTAGTCCTGTTGCTGTGTTAATTAAAATGTTGTCATTTACTAGAAATGTATATCACAACTGAATTGGAGTATAGTTGCTTTCCTGGAACTGATTAACTCCGAATGCAAAGGAAAAATCACACTGTGCTCTAAAAAAGATTAATTGCTTATTAATTCCATCTGAGAAGCCTGTTTAGGCTCGAATAATTAACTGCGCCAGTTTTTTAAGCTGCAATGCACCTGTCTGGACAAGTAAAATACTAATGAGTTTTTGTTTACAACTAATGAGCATTGGAAGATTGAAAGGACAATAATGAGCAAAGGTGATTCTACTGTTAAGAAATAATGAGTGTTTGCTCTTAATAATTAATAACTAATTTCTGATTGCTCACTGAGATTTAACAGCAAAAATGTTGGAGAGAGAATTTGGATTTTTCTGATCTACTTCATCTCACTTTTGCATTTTCAGAATGGAACACTGAAAATAATTGACAGGAAGAAGAATATATTTAAACTAGCTCAAGGAGAATATATTGCACCAGAGAGAATTGAGAATATATATATTCGAAGCGCTCCTGTAGCCCAAGTTTTTGTGCATGGAGACAGCTTGAAGGTAATATTTAGGTGTTTTGTCATCTCTATGTTTTATATTTTTGACTCCCAAAGCTATTTTGAATAATACTATCTTGTATGTGTACTAGGAAATAAAAAAAAAGCTATCCTGCTATGATTTAACTTGTGGTTAAAGTTCTGTTACTTAGTTTTTATGTCTTGTTGAACACTACTGGTATTTATAGCAGGTTATTGCATGAATTTTGGAAAGTCTTCATTTTGCTTTCAATAAACTAATTATATCATGTACTTTTTTTAAACACCCTTTTCAGTCTCATTTAGTAGCCATTGTGGTACCTGACCCAGAGGTACTTCCAGAATTTGCCACAAGTAAAGGAATCAAAGGCTCTTACCAACAACTTTGCAAGAATTCAGTACGAATTTTTATTTTCTAAATGTAGTTGCTTAAGATTTAAATCAGTATAAGAACTTGTAATGAATCTTGGAATCCTCTCCATTTACAGTTTTTCTAATTTTAAATGACTGATGGTGGATTAAAACTATGAAGATTCAGCTTGTCTTTGGGTTAATTGTTAATGTTTCTAGTGTGGAAGGCTCCAACTGTGCATATTTACTCCTATTCCCCAGAAGATCAATGGCATTGGATGGATTGTGGGAGAGGGCCCGTAAATTTGAAGTGGATAAAATGTCTTGCATTTGTTGTTGAAAGGTGAACAGTTGCGGTTAATGGACCAGTGTTGTCTTGTTAATTCTTAAGAAGTCACCAGTTAAGATTTATGTTCGTGCTATGCAAGACATTAAGTAAACCATAGACTCTGCTTTGAAATGGTTCCACCTTAGCTGATGAAATCTAAATTCCACCTCTATGCATGAATCCAGAGGCTTTCAAATTGAAATAAAAATTAAATGATCCAGTTTGATCAAGCATATTTGGTTCAGATCTAGGTTTATCAATATACAAAGAAAGCAAAGGTTGCAGTACTTTTCTCACATCTTTACCCTCTCCATTTTTAGGAAGTAAAGAAGGTTATTTTAGAAGACATGGTTAAACTGGGAAAAGAAGCTGGACTAAAATCATTTGAACAGGTACATTATTAAGTTCAAAAGTTAAAGTTCAAAACTTAAAACGCAGCAGTATAAATTGACTATTTGAGTGACTATTTCATGATTTACCATCAATGTGTTTATTCCATAGTAACTGATGTAAAGATGAGCAATTCTTTCCTCTATGATTTGATTTGGGAGACAAGAAAAATAGAACTTAAAAACAATCCTGCAATTATTATTATCATCCAATATATTCTGTGGTCATCAATCACTGCTGGGTCAACATTCGGAAATTACATTCCTAATGTGGGAATGGTGGTGTTTGTAACTCATGTGGATTTCTGTGCTTTAATAAAGCAACTCCCAAACATCATCTCCAGTGCAACTCGGGCTGAACAATAAATGCTGGCCTAACCAGTGACGTACACATCTTGTGAATTTTTCAGAATGATATTCGTGTGTACAGTGATCTCCTTTTGCTTAGTTTTATAATGTTCTAATTTCCCAAAACGAGCAGGTAACCCAACATACAAATCTCCCATAAAAAACAAAACCTTTCACCACTGTAACTCCAGTTTTTTCCCCAAAGACTTGCAATTTATTTCCTGGTAACACTTAAATATGCTGTCTATTCCTTTGCTTCACTCTCCTATTTATTGACTGTGCACATCCACGCCTAAGACTAAATGGGTGCCTTTATCTCAAAGGATTGAAGCAATCTGGCCTTGACTGAACAAGAGCTAATCAAGCTATTTTAATACTAAAAGTGTGATATGGACAGAGAAAGTTGGTTGTTGATCCTCAGCGCTTTAAATTTCAATAGCATCTTGTACTGTAGTCAGGGCAAATCTTGGTTAAATATTTTTCTATAGTTTAAAATGTTATTAAACTAATAGTCCTGAATCAACCTTTATAAAAGCAGGATTAAGACAGTGTCCAGCACTTTGTCATCAGATTAGATGACTGATTTGTACCTTAGCTCCTTTCAATTTTGTATTTGCTCCAAATCCTGTTAATACCTTTATGAAATGTAAATCAATCAATCTCAGCTTTTAAATTGTGTAAGAGTAACAAGCTGCCACATAGTGCATATATATGATAGAGTTTGTCCTTATGTAGTTCACTGAGAATGTATCAGCTGACCAAGGCACTTTGTGTGTTATGTCTAATCATATCTATGACCAGCTCTGAATAACATGAAGGTATGGTCGAAAGGTAGAGCAAATTGCTACAACTAGTTAAGAGCATGATTTCCATTAACATAGAGAAGGACTTCTTTGTGTTGTAATGTCACTGTGTTAGCAATTCAAGGATCCAGGCTAAGGCTCTGGGGACATGGATTCAAATCTCACCACAGAAGCTGGTGGATATTAAATTCAATCTATAATTTTGCAGACAGAAAGAACATTCACAGAGTGCATAAGTTTCATCTCAAAAAAATAATTGGTGACTGCCATTCTCAAGTTAATTTTACAGGGCAATGCTTCTATCAATTACTTGTCAACCAGTCAGCACACTCCTAGTCATAGAAATGTACAGCATGGAAACAGACCAACTCGTCTGACCAGATATCCCAAACCCAATCCAGTCCCACCTACCAACACCTGGCCCATATCCCTCCAAACCCTTCGTATTCATATACCCATCCAGATGCCTTCTAAATGTTGCAATTGTACCAGCCTCCACCACTTCCTCTGGCAGCTCACTTCATATACGTACCACCCTCTATGTGAAAAAGTTGTCCCTTTTATATCTTTCCCCTCTCACCCTAGACCTATGCCCTCTAGTTCCCCCACACAAGGGAAAAGACTTTGCCTATTTATCCTATCCATGCCCCTCATGATTTTATAAACTTCTATAAGGTCACCCCACAGCCTCCGACAATCCAGGGAAAACAGCCCTAGCCTATTCAACCTCTCCCTATAGTTCAAATCCTCCAACCCTGGCAACATCCTTGTAAATCTTTTCTGAACCCTTTCAAGTTTCACAATATCTTTCTGATAAGGAGCAGACCAGAATTGCATGCAAAATTCTAACAGTGGCCTAACCAATGTCCTGCACAGCCGCAACTTGACCTCCCAACTCCTGTACTCCAATACTCTGACCAATAAAAGAAAGCATACCAAACACCTTCTTCACTATATATCAACCTGCGACTCCGCTATGAATCTGTCATATTGTAATTTTCTCTTTACATTGGTACGTTTTGTGAATTGCCCTGATTAGTGCTAGATGAAAAATGTTTCAGCAATACTCAAGATTTTACATTATCCATTGAGGTAGCATCTACTGCTTTTGGGGGGAGGAAGTTTCACACTTCTACTATTCTTTGTGTAAGAAGTGCTTCTCAATTTCATTCCAGAATGGTTTGCTCTTACTATATATTCTTACGGTGGGAGTCAAAACAAGAGAAAACATCTTATTTATCTACCCTTGCAAGTTCATAAAGTTTCAAACCCACTAATCTCCTAATTATAATCCTAGTTTATATAACCTTTTTGAAGCTAATCCTTGGAGCACAGGTAGAATTATAAAACCTTTACAACACTCCATCCAAGGGTAATAAATTTCCTAAACTATAATGTCAAGAATGATACATGTTATCCAACAAATGTGGTTCAGCCTAGATCTTTGGAGAGCTGTTTGTTTTCCTGCTTTATATATTTTAGCCTTCTAGCTATAAAAGAATAATTCTATATTATTCTGTTTTGTATCTGACTATATTTTAATAAATCAGGACATAGAACAGATTTAAGTTACCACTGTTCCTAATCTTTTCACCATTTATTTAAATAATATTTATTCTTCCTTGGACCAAAATGGATAAGTTTACACTTTCAAGTTTCAAAATCCATGTGGGCGGCACGGAGGCGCTCTGCCTCACAGCGCCAGAGACCCGGGTTCAATTCCCGCCTCAGGCGACTGACTGTGTGGAGTGTGCACGTTCTCCCAGTGTCTGCGTGGGTTTCCTCCGGGTGCTCCGGTTTCCTCCCACAGTCCAAAGATGTGCAGGTCAGGTGAATTGGCCATGCTAAATTGCCCGTAGTGTTAGGTAAGGGGTAGATGTAGGGGTCTGGGTAGGTTGCGCTTCGGCAGGGTGGTGTGGACTTGTTGGGCCGAAGGGCCTGTTTCCACACTGTAAGTAATCTAATCTAATCCATCTGCCAGGTTTGTCCGCTCATTCAATCTATCAATGGCTCTTTCTAAATTTTTGCTTCCATCTGCATTTTCACTACGTTACCAATCATGACATTGCAAACTTGGTAATCTTATGTTTTAAAATGATTAATTGACATCATGAAAGCAAAGTATTGCAGATGCTGTAATCTGAAATAACAAAGTATTGGAAAATCACAGCAGCTCTGGCAGCATCTTTGGTGAGAGAAACACAGTTAAAACTTTGTCAGAATAAATAATGTACAGATGAGTAACCAGCATAGATCCTGTGGGACACCAGCTGCTTTCTTTTGAATCAAGTAAATGTCCATTAAGTACAGCTGGGTCTTCTACCACTTAACCATGAACTTATAGAATGGTAGCAGCACAGAGTGGGATACAGCATAATGTCATTATCTCTGAGTCAGGAGGTCCAGTTTCAAGTCCCACCTATTCCAAAGGTGTGCCAATGTGACCAAGTTGGTTTAATACCAACACCGCGGGAGGAAGTTACTTGGATCAGTCTGTCTGTGTGGAGTCTCAGAAGGAATATTTCACTTACAGACACTCTCCATAGCTCTGCATGTTCTTCCTTTTTTCCTTTTAGGCCTCTACTACACTCCTGAAGATCCTAATCACTTGCAGGGGGAAAAGATTCGCATTTTCAGTGCTTCTTTACTAATTACCCTGGATCTGTGCCTTCTGTTTCTCAATTTTTCTAATCTAGGTTTATTTATTTCAACTAAACATCATGTTATCTTAACCTTTTCAATTACCAAGAACTCCAGAATGTGAGACACCACATTTAAATGTTGCAATTTTGATTCTTAAACCAATTTGTTAGTGACAAGATCATTCTTTTTGGAAATATTCTGGAATCAAATCTTCTCTTTTAGGTAAAAGATCTTTATCTACACACGGAGATGTTCACTATTGAAAATGGACTCCTAACCCCAACACTGAAGGCCAAAAGATCAGAACTTGCCAAGTACTTCATAAGTGAGATTGATCAGCTCTACAAAAACACATAAGCATAGTTGTCAATACACAGTAAGGAATCTCTGGATTGTGCTTCTTGTCTTGTTGCCTTTGAATGGCATATTCAGCCTCAAACTGTACAATCACAAACTCAATAAAACACATTTACAACAGACTTGAAAATTGTGTGCGAATTTAGAACATCAACATGCAGTGTTTCAAATTTTTGATTTAAAAGTTGAAGTTTTATGATAACTGCCGAAAGGAGTGAGAGTGATGGTGTGTGTGCTTGAGGGGAGGGAATAAAATTATAATGATCCTGAACCCAGCTCACTATGGAAACAATTCTTTCAAAATATAATAATGTAAGCCAGAATCTTCTTTCCCAATGTTTTTCTAATAATCCAGGTTACCTTTGACATTAGTGAATTTGGAGAAGATTTGTAGCTCAGGTTGAGATTCTGGATGGAAGTTTGCTTGCTGAATTGGAAGGTTTTACGATTTTACAATTGTACACTTTATAATTATCTGGGGCTTAATGTAAATTGTTTAGAATGTCTTGATCTAAAACATAGCTTATTTCAACTTAGATCAGTTTATGTGCTTCACAATTAGCAGTTACACTGTGAAATGAGCATAGTTGAACATCAATACAGCTTAATTTTAAAATGTTCCGTACCACATGTACAAACACAAACCTCTTTCCCAAAAACGATCAAAAGCTCATTCACATGATGTTGATGGTGCTTGCTCTAGGGCTATAGGTTGTTGAGATGCCCAAGTCGAAGCTACAATAGCATCTAACAGTAATTTTTAATGTGAGACGGAAAGTGTATAATTTATATATCCTGTTTGGATTTCAAAATAAAGGCAAATGCTGATTGGTTATATCTGTGAAAGATTTCGATTCAATTTAAAAAAAAAATCAGAGTGTCCTTCTGTAACAAGAATCCAGTGTTTGTTAGAAAACACATGAAAAAAGGAGTTTATATTGTTGGGTTTACAACAGCGAGGATAAAAAATTTAAGGCCATGAACTTGATTTTAGTTCAGAAGCATCTAGCATTGAACAAGTTTATTTAAAATTCAGTTCAAAAGACAGGGTTGAGTTCAGAAACAAACTTAAATTTCTTGGCAAGGTGGTGTCAGGGCAGTATTGAGAAACATTGACCTCAGTAGGTGGGTTTCGTTTGTGAAAGTTCCAAACTAGGAAATTTAAAAATCTGCAGGTCACTAGAATTAAAAAGGTTTAGGTACTCGGATTTGTAAAAAGCTCAAGTTAGCAGACTTGGAAACCACCCTCATCAATTTCACTCTTTAGTCTATAAAGAACCAGTAATGAGAACCTGTAAAGATTTGATATTGGTTACCATTTCTCTAGACATGAGTCTTGATAATAGATACTGTTGGGAAACAAGGTTTGTTTTGTAATCTATATTTAGATTGTTAAAATTTCTTCTGTAACAATAAATGTTTATTAAAAAAAAAATCTGCCAATATTTGTGAATATCTCAGTTGCTAATTAAAATAAGTAAATAAGACCTAACAAGCCAGGTTTCATTCTAGAATCATAACCTTGCTTGAATGTCCAAGTTCAAGTCCTTTGTGGTGTGTTCATTTGATGAAATACAGGGCAACCGCTGTATCCATGGAATAGTTTTCTGCTGTTTCAGTTACTCGTGGTTTACTGCAGCTCGAATATGTTACAGGGAACATTCCATTCCTCGGTGAATGTTTGTTCTGGATTTTGGAAAGATTGAAGACTGCATTTGCAACAGATAAATTGGATTCTGATTATACCTGGGTAGGCCTTAAGATATTAGCAACAGAATTGGCCATTCAAGTCATCAAATCTGCTGTGCCATCTGATCATGGCTGATGTTTCTCAACTCCATTTTCATCCCTTCTCCCTGTAACCCATGATGCCCTTGCTGATCAAAAACCTATCTATCTCTGTCTTAATACATTCAATGACAACTTTCTGTGGCAATGAATTCAACAGATTAACCATTCTCTGGCTGAAGAAATTCCTCGGCATCTCAGTTCTAAAGGGTCATCCCTTCACGGAGGTTGTGCCCTCAGCACCTAGTCTCTGCTACTAGTGAAAACACCTTCCAAACTACCAACTGAATCAGTACATTGACCTCAAGAGAATCGTGAAAGAGGACTCCAAGATCCCTTTGTGCTTCACATTTCCAAAGCCTTTCCCCATTTAGAAAATAGCTATACCAATTTCAATCTGTGCTACAAGTTCATTTACTTTGTGTTATATAATGTGTGCATTTAAGTACAACACACTTAGTCCTGCTTTGCCTGACCCCTTTCTCAGAGTTGTGTTTTATCTGCTGTGCTTGAAGTTAGATTCCTGAGTCTTTTCATACTCTCTGTCCTATTACTTGTTCTGGGAACTGTAAAAGCCTCCACTGAGCATTTCCCCGACCCATTCATTGAACTTTTTCCATAAATTTCCATACAACTGAAAAGAGCAGAGATTCCTTCAGCACTATCTCCTGGATCCAATACCCTCTCTGCTTGTAGTCTCATTCTCCTGTCCCTAACCACTGATCAAATTTGAGATAGTTAACTTAAGGGGTGTGACTGCCTCCTGAAACACAGCATCCAGGCCACTTTCCTCTCTCCCTGATGTGTCACAGTGTTCAAAACTTTGGCTCAGACTCGCTGAGCTGGAATCTGAGTTCCTCAAGCAACCAACAGTTGTTACAGATGCGGTCACTTTGAACCACAACAGGAGGTTCCACCAGTTCCAACATCATGCAAGTACAAGAGATTACCTGGCTCTGCAATTCTGTTTTAATTACTTAGTTCTTAATTTGATTTTTAAAGATTTCCTACTGGTTATATAGTTTGCAACCTGTAAATACTCCCCTCTATTTACCTTCAATCTGAAAGTAACCTATACCATATTGTCAAATTAGGAGCTATCACAAACCAATGAACTTATGGTTTATCAGTGATGTCACTCTTTTGGGCTGGGCCACTGATCCTGGCCTTTAATTTATCACACTAAAAAAGACCTTTGAAGTGATTAGCCAAAAAAAGCTAGGAAAAAGCACGTCTTCCTCTCCACCAAATTATCACGTATCCTCCAAATTCCCCAAACTATACACTCACTCTGGATGTGATCTGTCCTTTCTGATTGAGTGCAGCTTACCAGCTAATCCTTATAAAAGATAGTTAGTTCATTTCTGGGAATGACTAATAATGCAGAACGCTGGAATGTGTATTGGCAAAAATTAAGATATCTGCTCTTGCTATCAGGTTTGTATTTAATAGAGTATGACATGAAGGAATCGTTGCAAAACTTGAATTGTGTGGAGGAAAATGGTTGAAGACATACCTGTCACGACCAGGTGAAGTTGCTACAACTCTTTCCACTCAGGCATCAGATCGTAACTCTACAACTGTTCCAACATGGAGTCGGCTTGAACCTGTTTGTAGTTGGTCCTGAATATTGGTAATCGTCAGTTCAAGCCTGGAAAATCACCTAGAACATATTCAAATCCTCACTTCCACAACACCAGCACAAAACATAAGAACAAGGGCATTCAGTCTTTCAACATGTTCCAACATTCAGTACAGTCATAGTGGATCATATACTTCTGGTGCCAGTGCACCTTGTGTTCAACCACTTGCTTCCCACCCATTCCATAATGTATTTTGCCACATGCCAATTTGTACTTGGCTTAAATAATAATCCAAGGAGTATTCTTTTGAATTTCTGCTTTTTAATATTGGATGCTAACTCCTCCAATTCTCTCAACAAAACCTCATCCTACTTACGCAGTGTGTTCTTAAGTGGACTATAAACCACTGTAAGGTCACCCCTCAACTTCCGACGGTCCAGGGAAAACAGCCCCAGCCTATTCAACCTCTCCCTATAGTTCAATTCCTCCAACCCTTTCAAATTTCACGACATCTTTCTGATAGGAAGGAGACCAGAATTGCACGCAATATTCCAAAAGTGGCCTAAGCAATGTCCTGTACAACCACAATATGAGCTCCCATCTCCTGTACTAAATAGTCTTACCAATAAAGGAAAGCATACCAAACATCACCTTCACTATTCTATCTAATTGCGACTCCACTTTCAAGGAGCGATGGAGCTGCACTCCAAGGTCTATTTGTTTAGCAACACTCCCTATGAACTTAGCATTAAATGTATAAGTCCTGCTAAGATTTGCTTCCCCAAAATGCGGCACCTCACATTTATCTAAATTAAACTCTATCTGCCACTCCTCTGCCCATTGGCCCATCTGATTAAGATCCCATTGTAATTTGAGGTAACCTTTTTTGCTGTCCACTACACCTCCAATTTTGGTGTCAACTGAAAACTTATTAAGAATACCTCTTTGCTCGTATCCAAATCATTTTATATAAATGATGAAAAGTAGAGGACCCAGCACCGATCCTTGTGGCCCCTCACTGGTCACAGGCCTCCAGTCTGAAAATCAAACCTCCACCACCACCCTATGTTTTCTGCCTTTGAGCCAGTTCTGTATCCAAATGGCCAGATCTCCCTGTATTCTAACTTTGCTAACCAGTCTCCCATGGGGAACCTTGTTGAACGCCTTACTTAAGTACATATAGCACTCTGCCCTCATCAATCCTCTTAGTTACTTCTTCAAACAAATCAATCAGACATGATTTCCCACACACAAAGCCATGCTGACTTTCCCTAATCAGTCCTTGCCTTTCAAATACATGCACATCCTGTCCCTCACAATTCCCTCCAACAACTTAAGAGTCATAGAGATGTACAGCATAGAAACAGACCCTTCGGTCTAACCCGTCCAAGCCGACCAGATATTCCAAACCCAATCTAGTCCCACCTGCCAGTACCTGGCCCATATTCTTCTAAACCCTTCCTACTTTCCCAATCACCAATGTCAGGCTCACTGGTCCATAGTTCCTTGGCTTATCCTTACCACCTTTCTTAAAGAGTGGCACCATGTTTACTAACCTCCAGTCTTCCGGTACCCCACCTGTGATTATCGATGACACCAATATATCAGCAAACGGTCCAGCAATCACTTCCCTAGTTTCATACAGAGTTCCAGGATACACCTGATCAGGTCCTGGGGATTTATCCACTTTTATTCGTTTCAAGACATCCAGCACTTCCTCCTCTGCAATATGGAGATTTTTCAAGATGCCACTATCTATTTCCCCACATTCTATATCTTTCATGTCCTCCACAGTAAACACTGATGCAATATACTCGTTTAATATCACCTCCTCTCCTGCGGCTCTACACAAATGCCACCTTGCTGATCTCTGAGGGGCCCTATTCTCTTCCTAGTTACCCTTTAGTGTATTTGTAAAAACCCCTTGCATTTCCCTTAACCCTATTTGCTAAAGCTCTTTCATGTCCCTTTTTTGCTCTCCTGATTTCCCTTGAGTATATGTCTACTGCCTTTATACTCTAAGGATTCACTCGATCTATCCTGTTTATACCTGACATCTGCTTCCTTCTTTTTCTTAATCAAACCCTCAATTTCTTAGGTCATGCAGCATTCCCTGCACCCACCAGCATTTCCACTCACCCTAATGGGAATATACTGTCTCTGGACTCTCATCTCATTTCTGAAGGCTTCCCAATTTCCAGCCATCCCTTTAGTTTCAAACATCTGCCCACAAACAGCTTTTGAAAGTTCCTGCCTAATTTCGTCAAAATTGGCCTTTCTCCAATTCAGAACTTCAACTTTTAGATTTGGTTTATCCTCTTCCTTCACTATTTTAAAACTAATAGAATTATGGTTACTAGCCCCACAGTGCTCCCCCACTAACACCTCAGTCACCTGCCCTGAATTATTTCCTAAGAGTAGGTCAAGTTTTGCACCTTCTCTGGTAGGTACATCCACATATTGAAACAGAAAATTTTCTTGTACATGCTTAACAAATTCCTCTCCATCTCAACCCTTAACACTATGGCAGTCCCAGTCTATGTCTGGAAAGTTAAAGTTTCCTACCATAACCACCCTATTATTTTTACAGATAACAGGGATCTCCTTACAAATTTGTTTTTCAATTTCCCACTGACTATTAGGGGGTCTACAATACAATCCTAATAAGGTGATCATACCTTTCTTATTTCTCAGCATCACCCAAATAATTTGCCTGGATGTATTTCCAGGTATATCTTCCCTCAGTACAGCTGTAATGCTATCCCTTATGAAAAATGCCACTTCTCATCCTCTCTTGCCTCCCTTTCTGTCCTTCCTGTAGCATTTGTATCCTGGAACATTATGCTGCCAGTCCTGTCCATCCCTGAGCCATGTTTCTGTAATTGCTATGATATCCCAGTCCCATGTTCCTAAGCATGCTCTGTGTTCATCTGCCTTACCTGTTAGGCCTCTTGCATTGAAATAAATGCAGTTTAACTTATCAGTCCTACCTTGTTCTCTACTTTGTCCCTGTCTGCCCTAACTGTTTGACTTGCTTCTTTTCTCAACTGTAGCAGTCTCAGATTGATCTCTTTCCTCACTATCTCCCTGGGATACCCCCCCCCCCCCCCACCCCCAACCACCATCGTGGTTTAAATCCTCCTGAGCAGCTCTAGCAAATCTCCTTGCCAGTATACTGGTCCTCTTCCAACTCAGGTGCAAATCCAGTCTTCTTGTACAGGTCGCTTTCTCCCCCAGAAGAAATTTCAATGTTCCAAAAATCTGAATCCTTCTCCCATACACCAGTTCCTCAGCCATGCATTCATCTGCTCTATCCTCCTACTCCTACCCTCACTAGCTCATAGCACCAGGAGTAATCTGTTTCTGTGCTGTGACCTCTCCCAAACAGATTCCTCTAAGATCAATTGTGAATTTCACTATTTGTTAATTTTCCTAGACAGACACCGATAATCAGGTTTGTAACATTTTCTATTATGCAGTGTGAACCCTGAATTAAAAGGTGTCCAGGTAACTCTCCATGCCCTGATGCCTTGAAACAGGAGTGGACTCCAGCTCAAAAACTCTTAACCGAAGTTTCTTAAAATGCAGACACTTACTCCTGATACACAGTGGTTAGCTGGGATCACAATGCTTTCCAATTGTTGTAGTTTCACAACAAGCTTGCTCTGTCATCTAAGTCATTAACATAACCTTGCATTTTTAAAATTTAATCAGTCTGTACATTCAACTTATAAATAAATAAAGGTAAACAATCAAAACCTAGATAAAAGTAACCCTAACTTAATTTCTAGGTATAGTAAATGTATTTGTGTTACATCAAGTACAAACAATAAGATATAGCTTCACAATCCACTCTGCACCAAGCTTCAACTTGCACCAATTCATGCCTTGTATTTCATTATGAATACATTGTTTTATTTTGTAGATGCCATAGTAAACTTATGTACACCTTTTTGGGCCACATACACATTACAACTGTTGATTCAGCTTCCTGTTCTTTGATTAGAACCATTCAGGCAACCATCTATAGCTGTTATATCTGGTACTGAAGAACCCCATCATCACCCAACAGATGATGGATGAGCTAGTCCCAGATATTAAGACAACTTCTAAAAGGAGGTTAGGATTTTTTTGTCATTCACTTTAAATTGGGAAAAGAAACACAAAGCTTATAAACTGATATCACATATCTATCCCACATCTTTCATGACCTGAAAATATGCCAAAGTGCTGGAGGTCTTTGGAAAGGTAATCATTGTTATATTGTAGGATATAGAGCAGTCAGTCGTATGCTGTTTGTAGAAGTTACTGCAATGTAATTAGAAAACAATTATCAGGCTAAGTGATTTGGGTTGATATAAATTATGGCTCAAAACACTAGAAAGTACTACTCTACTCTTTTTCAAATAATAGAGGGATTTATGTTTACTGTTGAGGACTGTTGGGGCCTATATTTATCAAAACCTATTTCCTATCAAAAGTGAAACATCCTAACTGGTGGAGAACCTGTTTACTTCCCATCCTGCAGCAAAATAAAATTTAAACCCAAATTCAGCTTAATTTTAAAATCACATTTGTGAGCATAACCTCTTTTGCACAAGGAGCACATGGTCCAGAATTAGATTGTTGTTGGTACTGTATGTTATGTACTCAAGGACTGAAATGTAGCTCACATCCAGCAGGTCAGAGGCTCAGAAAGCCAGAGAGAATAAATCACCTCCTGATTCCTCTAAGCCTGTCCATTAACAGCAAGGGACGTGATGGAACACTCCCCACTCGCCTGCATGAGTGCAGCTCCAACAACACTCAAGAAACTTTGCACTGTCCAGGACAATGTAGCCAGCTTGGCACCACACCCACAAACAGTTTCCTCCTCCACTGCTGATGTTCAATAGCAGCAGTACGTACCCTTAACATGATGCATTCCAAGAATTCACCAAGGGTCCTTCAAAATCACCTTACAAACCCATGACCATTACCACCAGAAGGACAAGAGCAACATATACATTGTAACACCACCACCTCTGTGTTCCACTCCAAGCTACTCACCAATCTGACTTGGAAATGTATTGCCCTTCAATCTTGCTGAATCAAAATTCTGGAACTTGCTCCCTCGTGGAGTTGCAGGTAGATAGGATAGTGAAGAAGGCATTTGGTATGCTTTCCTTTATTGATCAGAGTATTGAGTACAGGAGTTGGGAGGTCATGTTGCGGCTGTACAGGATATTGGTTAGACTACTTTTGGAATATTGCATGCAATTCTGGCCTCCTTCCTATCGGAAATATGTAGTGAAATTTGAAAGGGTTCAGAAAAGATTTACAAGGATGTTGCCAGGGTTCGAGGATTTGAGCTATAGGGAGAGGCTGAACAGGCTGGGGTTGTTTTCCCTGGAGTGTTGGAGGCTGAGGGGTGACTTTACAGCAGTTTACAAATTTGAGGGACATGGATAGGATAAATAGACCAAGTCTTTTCCCTGGGGTGGGGGGTGTCCAAAACTAGAGGGCATAGGTTTAGGGTGAGAGGGGAAAGATATAAAAGAGACCTAAGGGGCAACTTTTTCACACAGAGGGTAGTACGTGTATGGAATGAGCTGCCAGAGGAAGTGGTGGAGGCTAGTACAATCGCAACATTTAAAAGGCATTTGGATGGGTATATGAATAGGAAGGGTTTGGAGAGATATGGGCCAGGTGCTGGCAGGTGGGACGAGATTGGGTTGGGATATCTGGTCGGCATGGACAGGTTGGACTGAAGGGTCTGTTTCTGGGCTGTACATTTCTATGACTCTAATGGTGTTGAGGGTTCATCTGCACCAAATGGATTGCAGTGGTTCAAGGCAGCTCACCATTTTCTCAAGAGCCGCTAGGAATGGACAATAAATGCTGGCCCAGCCAGCTATGCCCACTTTAATTGTATTAATACAAAAAGGATTAACAATCTGCAGTGGTTTATTCTAAATCTACTCCAAGAGGTAAAAGGCGAACAATGTCGAAGATGCACATTTTATTTGTGTTTACTTCCAAGTCTGCAAAATCGTACAATTCAAATTGTTCAATTTTACTGGAATTACTTAGCTACTTGATTAAACTTAACACATTAGGGGAGAATCCTTTGATCATTGTCTTTATATTTGGAATGTAATGAAATTTTGGTACTAAGTCAAAGTCCTTGCTTACCATGCAGGCTTAATTTCTCATGCAAGATTTGTGATACTATCACATGCTGCCATGTAATTTAGATCAAAATTAGTGAATTTCAGCCCCAGTCTGGACCACAAGAATGATTCCTTAGTTTCACTAAAGATGGAATACCACAAACCCATATGAAAGCAGAAGACGATTTATTGTTATTGACAATCTAGATTACCATAATTAGGCTGTTTCACAAACATTGAGAATCCAAAGGAATTCTTTCGGTTATAAAAAGAAATGCTTGTGAAAACTGTTGCTTTACCAAAGCAGGTCAAGTATAAACTAAATCTGAAAAAAGATTAAAACTTTCAAGCTAAGGAAAATAGATCCTGTAGATCATCATAAATTCTGTCAAAAGCACAGGCAAAAGGAACTGTTACAAAATCTTCTTTTCTTCTGTTGGTTTTTCTGTGGCAGTGTCATACAAGCATTTTTCCACACATCTTCTTGGGAACCAACCTCGTTCATGCTGTCCAACTTAAACAAAAATAAAAAGACAATAGAATTAAATGTCAAAGCTCAAATAGAAAATAGTTCAGATCCTACCACGATTTATTATGCACATTTTTGATTATTCCCTATATCTCCAGGATATTTAAACTCTTTTCTTTCCCCAGCACTTAAAATCAGGAGAACAGCAAAAAGCTGGTCCTGGAGATTGGTGTCCTTTCTCATTTGCATCATTTTTCTCTGGTGGGTGGTGAAGGGAAAGCTCCGTTAGCTCTTGCTGTAATTATGTTGGGACATTACGTGGACTCCTTGGAACTTTAGGGTTGAAGCCTAAACGGCTAACACCACAAATAGATAAGCTGAGAGAGTATCTTTCCAAAAGTTACATGCAACACTTACATTCCACAATCACAAAAGACATAGTTACAATTTTTACGAGGGGCTGCAGAGAATATCTAATATCAAAACTGCAAATCTATACCATCAGTACTGACCTGAAAATGCCAAATTAGATTTCATAGTTACTTTTTGAATTGCATGCAAGACTGCTGCCACTGAACTAGGTTGACAATTGCAATTAAATCATTCATGATCTCGACAGCTTTTAAAATGATGATTGCTGAGTGTGGATGTTTAACCAGAATTTGAAGGAATCTCATGTTATAACAGTTCCTCACCTCTTTCAACAGTTCTGGTCTCCTTGTTACATATAGGATATTCTTAGGCTGGACAAGGTTCAGAAGAGATTTACGAGGATGTTGCTGGGAATGGATGGTTTGAGTTATAAGGAGATTTATGATATGCTGGGACTTTTTTCACTGGAACACAGGAGATGAGAGGTGATGTTCTAGAGGTTCATAAAATAATGAGGGGTATAGATAAGATGAATGGCAGGTGTCTTTTCCCTAGGGTAGGGGATTTCAAGGTCAGGGGATATAGTTTTAAAGTGAGAGAAGAAAGATTTTAAAAAGACATGTGGGGCAATTGTATTTTTTTTAAATCATGAAGTGGTTCGTGTGTGGAAAGAACTTTCAGAGGAAGTGGTGGATGCGGGTACAGTTAGGTCATTTAAAAGTCATTTATATAGGTACATGAATAAGAACTGTTTGGAGGGATATGGTCCAGATGCATATGGTCCAGATGCATACAGGTGGGACTAGTTTAATTTGGGATTATAGTCACCATGGATTGGTTAGGTTGACGGATCTGTTTCTGTGCTGTATTATTCAGTAACCAAACAAAAAAATCTCCTTAAAGGAATAAGAGCAAAATACTATGGATGCTGGAAATCTGAAACTAAAGCAGAGAATGCTGGAGAAACTCAGCAGGATTATCAGCTTCTGCGGAGAGAGAAATAGAGCTAATGTTTCAAGTCAAGTATAACTCTTATTCAGAACTTTTCTGTATCTGTGTTTGCTTCTTAACTGGTAGTGAGGTGAAATATTATTGTGAAACTTTTAAAAAAATCTTTTTTAATTTCTGACCAAAAATGTAATTACATTGTAAATTCAAATAAAAAAGGAGGAAATAACATAAGTTGGCATTTCCTAACAGACATTAATGCAAGTTTTGTTTCTTTACCGTGGGCATTTTTTGTCTTCAGGTTCTTGTTGCCATACATCCAATGCCTGAAGGGAAACAGTAAAAAGATTTTCTGTTGTATGTACGAAAATGGCATGTCTTTGAGAATTTTTATGTACAAGTAAAAACTGCAGTTAACATCCTAGTTTTTGCTACTTAATATTTACCCTGTTCACATTGTTTTAGATACCTCATTTTTGATTCTCTCATTTTAAGCATATTGCTGCCATTAATCAAATTTCATACATTGAGTAAATTATATTAAACTCATTTTCTTCCATATCTTGTTCAAATCTTAGTTTTGCATAAACATTGTGTAATTAGTGCAGGGATGTGAAGCAAAAAGTAAGAAAGATACCTTGACAACACCATAGATGCCAGGAATGGCAAGGGACCACATTAAAACAGAATTGGTATGGTTATAATAATGAACTAGTAATTGAAATGGTACAACTACCAGTATGCTCTACAGGTCACAATGGTGGGGATATGAAAAGAGACTGGCAGTTATTTCAGAAATACGCCAGGACAAAAAAGTTCTACAACTGCATGATTTTCACCACCCAAGATAAATAAAAACAAAGTAACTTAAAAAGGAGACAGAAGGAAAAGTTGATTTTGTAGATATTTGAAGAAAAAAATTAGTAAAGACAAATGTACTCCCTTACAATAAAGAACAGGAAAATTGTAATGGAAAACAAAGAGATGGCAGACCAATTAAGTACAAACTATCTCCCAAAAATGTTGGGGAATACAGGTTGTAGTGAGTGAGAGAGAGAGAGAGAGAGAGAAACCGAAGGAAATCACTGTTAGTATGGAAATGGTGTTGGGAAAATTGATAGGATTAAATATTAATAAATCCCCAAGACCTGATAATATACATCCCACAGTAGTTAGGAAATGGCCTCAGAAACTGAGGATACATTGGTGGTCATCTTTCAAGATTATATAAACTCTAGACACATTCTAATGGATTGGTGGGTAGCTAATGTAACCCCACTATTTAAAAAAAGGATGGAGAAAGAACACAGGGAATTTAGATCAGTTGGCCTGACATCAGTAGTGCAGAAAATGCCAGAGACTGTAATAAAAGATTTAATAATTGAGCACTTATTGACAGGATTGGACGGAGTCAACCTAGACTTATGAAAGGAAAATCATGTTTTATAAATCTACTGGAACTTTTTTTGAGGAAGTAACTAGCAGAGTCGATAAGGGAAGCCAGTGCATGCAGTTTATTTGAACTTTACGAATGCTTTCAATAAGGTCACATTTAAGAGATTAGCATGTGAAATTAAAGCACAGAAAGAATGTTCCCAATGACCAGGGAGTCCAGAATGAGGGATCAAAGTCTTCAGGATATGGAGTAGACCAGTTAGAACTGAGATGGAGAGAAATTTCTTCACCAGTGGTGAGCCTACGGAATTCTCCATTACAGAAAACAGTTGAGACCCAAAACACGGAATGTTTTCAGAAGGTGTTAGATATAGTTCTTAGGGCTAAAGGGATCACTGGGTATGGGAAGAATGCAGGAACATGATAATATTAAATGGTGGAACAGGTCTGAAGGGGAGAATGGCCCGCTCTTGCTCCTATCTTCCATGTTCCTGTGTTTGATTATTTTGAAGTAAAGTATGAATATAGTACATCTCTTGGGGATATAAGAGAGATTTGCAGTGAATCTGAAAAAAGGTCAGCAGATTAAACAAGGAATTAGGATTTTTATAAGCATATAACTTTTGATAAGTTTAAAGATCGGCTTCATTAAAGAGGTCTCAGAATTAAATGAGGACAATTTCCCTCAAGTCATATGCTATATCCATCAGATGTTTCAGAAGATCAAAAGTTACTTTAAGATGAAATAAGTGTTCTGATCAACAAAGCTTGCTATATTTTTCATGAGAACAATCAAGTTTGACTCAACTTACGGGAGACCCCTTGTAACTAGAATCAATTCTCCTTTCTTCAATTGCATTCTGGGTTCTTCAGTATAAGGTGTGCAAAAAAATGTTTTGTATCCTTTTGAGATTGGACAGCAGGCTCCACTGTAATCTTCAATCACTTTATACTGGACCTGTCCATATAAAATATACATATAATAAACCGTAAAAATACATAAGCAACAAATTTTCAACCTGAATAGGTAACCAGATTTATGGCAGCCTTATAGCACAGGTACTGGACACATTAATCAAGTTAAAAATCATGATTCTTTTAAATGATGTTGTACCTAAAGATCTGATAAGTTAATACTGTTGCATACACTATTGCAGGTTCTCAAGTCAGTTATTCCATAAATGACTTCAAATTTGTTAGGTGTCGGTATACTTGTATTGCCCAATATCCACTTACATAGAGTTATGGAGTCATACAGCACAGAAACAGACTCTTCGGTCCAACCAGTCCATACTGAACATAATCCCAAACGAAACTAGTCTCACCTACCTGCTCCTGGCCCATATCCCTCTAAACCTTTCCTATTCATGCATCCATCCAAATTACTTTTAAATGTTGTAATTGTACTCACATCCTCCACATGAACAATCCTCTGTGTAAAACATTTGCCGCTTGCATCTTTTTAAAAAAATCTCTACAAAAGTGCCCATTCCTTATCTAAGCAGATGCTTCTTTGAATCTCTCCAAGATAAACCAAGAAAATACTTAACTATATGAGGCAAGATACCACTAATTATTAACCTGCCTTATTTCACAAGGAAGTGAAAATAGAGTAAGTCTGACAGATACACTTAATTCAAATCAGCATCATCATATAGCCAGACCAGTAACCCAGAGACAGAGACACAGATAACATTCTGGAAACTCAGGTTCAAATTCTGCCATGGCAAATGATGGAATTTGAATTCAATAAAAATCTGGAATTAAGAGCCTATTGATAATGATGAAACCATGGTCAATTGTTAGAAAAAAATCATCAAGTTCACTAATATCCTTTAAGGAAGGAAACTGTTGTCCTATCTGGTATGCTCGCATTGCCCAATATCTATTTACACAGAATCATAGTCATACACAGAATCATAGTCATACAGCACAGAAACACAAACATACATCTGATTCCAAACCCATAGCTTAACTGCCCTCTGAAATGGCCTAGCAAGCAACTCAGTTGTACCAAACATCAGATGAGAAGAAATGAAACCAGAGAAACCACCTGACATTGACCTAGGCACAAGAAATGGCAATGGCATAATCAGCTTTGTCAACCCTGGAAAGTCCTCCTTACTAACATGTGGGCAGCAAGTGCCAAATTGCGTGAGCTCTCTCTCAGCCTGACAGTCATACCCAAAGAATTATTCATTACAGACAATATCCCAGACAACACATAACCATGCCTGGATGTTTCCTGTCCCAACAGCATGTCAGGCCCAGCAGAGGTGGTGATACAGTGGTATACAGTCAGGAGGGAAGTGCCTGGGAATCCTCAACATTAACACCAGACACCATGATATCCCATGGTACCAGGTCAAATATGGACAAGGAAACCTCCTTTCAATTACACACACCATCTTCCCTCAGCTGTCAAATCTGTGCTCTTCCACATTGAGCAACACTTAGTAGAAGCACTGACAGTGACAAGGGTGTAGGATGTACTCTTACTGGGAGATTTTAATGTCCATCAATAATAATGGTTTGGCAGCAGCACTACTGATGGAGCTGATTGAGTCCAAAAGGTCATTGCTGTTAGACAGGTGGCGAGGGAACTAACACATTTGTCCTCATTCTCTCAAACTGCCTGCTGCAGATACAACTGTCCGTGACAGTATCAGCATAGATTAGATTTAGATTTACATTACAGTGTGGAAACAGGCTCAACAAGTCCACACCGACCCGCCGAAGCGCAACCCACCCATACCCCTACATTTACCCCTTACCTAACACTACAGGCAATTTAGCATGGCCAATTCACCTGACCCTGCACATCTTTGGACTGTGGGAGGAAACCCACGCAGACACGGGGAGAACGTGCAAACTCCACACAGTCAGTCGCCTGAGGTGGGAACTGAACCCGGGTCTTAGGCGCTGTGAGGCAGCAGTGCTAACCACTGTGCCACCGTGCCGCCCATAGATGACCACCGCTGTGGAGTCCCAAGGGTCGTATTCACATTGAGAATACCTTATTTGTATTGTGTGGCACTATCATTGTGCTAAATGGAACAGACTTCGAAAAGATCGCTAATATGCCTCATGAGAATGATTTTTTAAATAGTCAACCTAAGTAGTTTTGTTACTTCAAAAAGGTATCTCCTGTAAGAGTGGTGAAACACTGATTTTTATTTACTCGTCTTTTATTCATTTCAGAATGCATAAGTTTCAATGTATCTTCTTAAAACAATAATCTGCATAAAGCCAAAATAACAAACCTATTTTTAAAGTGTTGGCTTAAACCAAATGTTTCAAGTAAAAAGATATTGTCATCACAAAAATGTATTTGTAAACCATTTGCAACATATTAAATATTATGCAAACATGTGAAGTGACTAAGACAAGTTCTTGATTCTTTGTGATAACTAACTGCAAACACAATTCATTTCAGATTTCATTATTTTCATATCAAGAAATTACTTTAACAAGCCACATCTAAATGCTGCCATCTGGCGCAAACCTGCAGGCACTACATTACTTACACTTCTCACTCTTTTATCAGCTTTCTGTTTCAGCTGCTCTATCTGTAAATAGATACAAGAATTTAACATACATTTCCATATAAATTGAACAAATTTCAGTCATTGTCACAAGAGAAATTACAAGTAATTCGACTGGGGTTTCAGATGAAATCAAGAGTGAGTGCAAAACTTAAACATTCCCCATCACCCAAATCTCAAGGAAAATGATTCATTATGGATCCTTCCCAAATTCATTAAAAATACTAAAGGAGATCACTTGTGATTTCAATGTGAGATCATAAATCTGCAGTTGATTATAGAGGGCCAGGAGGAAATATTCAAAGACAAGTCCACTGCAGTCTTTTCCAGTACCTCCCAAAGGCTTGGCTGAAAAGTAGCATAAGTTGTGGCTTGAAAATAGGTCACCCCAGTGATCAATCTTGAAATCACATGATTAAAGAAGAAATGTAAACTAAATATTGAAACTAGATGATATAATCCGAATTGTTTTGATTTTACTACGAATGGACTTGGGTTTACAGCATTCTTTTGTGTCTTCACAGCCAAGACTTACTGAGGCAATTAGAGTCATAGTTGTTTCCCATGTAGGTACAGCCATCAATTAGCAGAAGCATGATCTCACAAAGAAAAGAGACAAGTGAGCAGTTAATGTTTTATTGAGGAACAAATATTGCCCAAGATGCTGGGAGAACACCGTTCGCCTATTTTGGCAAATTGCCTTTGGATATTTAGATCGGGTCTGACAGAGATGCTGGAGATCAAATGGAACAAGAGACCAGGTGATGGTTTATAAAAAGGATAACTGGGTCAAAATGGATCTTGTGGTACAGTGGTAGTGACGCTACCTCTGAGCCAGCAGACCTCAGTTCAAAACCTATCCTCTCCAGATGTGTACAATAATATCTCTGAATAGATTGATTGGGAAAAAAATTGGGTTAGACAGGATCTTGTTGTGCAGTGGTAATGACCCTACATCTGAGCCAGGAGGCTGGGTTCAAGTTCAACTTGCTCCAGAGGTGTGTAATTGTATCAGTGAATTGGTTCATTAGAAAATAAAATAATTGGGTGAGAGAGGGATGTTCTGGTACTATCCCTCCCTTAAGGACAGGAGGCCTGGATTCAGGTTCCACCTACCTTAGAGGTGTTTCATAACATCTTTGAACAAGTCGATTAGAAAATATAATAATTGGGTGAGAACTGAGCATATATATATGAGGAACATGTAATCCAAGTGTTAAGAGTTTTGTGATGTGCAACTTGAAATAAAACTCTTAACTACTAAGACTCTGGACAAAGGAATAGTGGGCATTGTGGCTAAGTTTGCAGATGACACAAAGGCAGCTGGAGGGACACGTACTGCTGAGGAGGTGCACAGGCCGCAGAAGGACTTGGATAGGCTATGAGAGTGGGCAAGGATGTGGCAGATAGAATACAACCATGGTAGGAAGAATAGAGGCATAGGCTATTTTCTAATTGGGGAAATGCTTCAGAAATCTGAAGCACAAGGTAGTTAGGAGCCTTACTTCAGAATTCTCTTAACATTAACATGCAGGTTCATTTGGTAGTTGGGAAGGCAAATGCAGTGTTAACATGCATTTCAAAAGGGTGAGAAATCAAGAGCAGAAATGTACTGCTGAGGTTGCACAAGGCTCTGGTCAGAATATATTTGGACCATTGTGTGCAGCTTTGGGCCGAATACCTAAGGAAGGGCATGCTGGTCTTGGAGGGGGTCCAGAGGAAGTTTATAAAGGCTGATTGCAGGAATGAAGGCCTTGTTATATGGCGAGCGGTTGAGGACTCTGGAGTCTGTACTCGCTGAAGGTTAGAATGATGTGGGGGAGGGTGGGTGGTGATGTCACTGAAACTTACAGGATACAGAAGGGCCAGATTGGAGCGGACACGTAGAAGATGCTTTCACAAGTAGAGAGACCACGACTTGAGGGGTGCAGCCTCACAGTGAAGGGATAACCCTTTAGAATGGTGATGAGGAGGAAAGTGAAGGGAAGTCATCCTCTGAAACTCATTGTCACAGTAGGCTGTGAAGTCCAATCATTGAATGTATTTAAGACAGAAATAGTTAGGTTTTTGATTAGTAAGGCAATCAAAGGTTATGGGGAGAATGCAGGAGAATGGGGTTGAGAAGCATATCATTATAACATACAAATGATGAACGGTGGAGCAAAGTTTGATGAGCAGAATGGCCTCATTCTATTCCAACATCTGATTGGCTGCCTAGAAAGATATACACCTATACCCTGCCTTGCCAACCTTTCAACCTCTGTTGTGTTAGTGTTTAACAATGTGAAAGGCTACACTTGAAATTATACATCACTCGCTTCAGTGTCGCAATGGCATCTCAGTATAGATTATGTTCCCAAGTCCTGGAATGGGTCTTGCACTTGGATTGAAAGAACACTAGAAATTGGACCAAACAAATTAACAACATTTTAATATCAAGAGAATAAAAACTCATATTGAAGCAGGCTACAGAAATGATTAGTGAAATCTGACCTTGCCAGGGAGTTCAGAAGAAAACACATGGTTTAATGAAATTTTAAAACTTAACAGAAAAATGATTTTTGAAAAAAATATACATTGTACATTTTTATTTGCTTCTGAATATTTCATATGATATAAATAACTTACATAGAACATTACAAGAGTATTTTAAAAATTAACCGTTAATGAGTACTGATGGCTGCCTTCTCGAACAGGCCAGAAAATTCCATCTGTATCGGGAACTCCAGACCACGTGAACACCTGTCTGAAGTTTTTCCACTTGCTTCCAAGGTCATATGGGAAGATGAATTCCTCACCAGTTTGATAATACTGGATTCTGTCTTTGGCCTATGATAAGGAGACAGGTATACTATTAAATTTGGAAAATTTATTATTGTGTTGAATATGGTCATCTGCAAAACAAATTACAAATAAATAAAACAGGGTAAAGTAAAGGCATTACATCACTGACTATCACATCTGCTATCACCTGTAATGATATAACTACTTTCAAAACTTGCTCCAGTTGCACGTAAGACATGATAGTTTTATTTCCTGAGCAGGCTGTGCTCGTTTAACTGAACTGAATTCACCCAAAGTTCCTCAATAAATCATTATGATATACCTAAATGTAAAATAAAACAAAACTGCGAATGCAGGACATGTGAAACAAATAAAAACAGAAATTATTGGAGAAACTCAGCAGGTCTGGCAGCATCTACCGAGAGAAAACAGAAATAATATTTTGAGTGATGCTTCTTCAGAACCTTCAGTAGATTTACTGCCCTATCAATTAAATCTTGATCATCAGGGAAGTTGTGGAAGGGGTAAATGATGGTGTTTTCAAGCAGCAAATGCTCAGTCATAAAATTAAGTTTGGCTCAGACACTCAGTTCCTGACCACATTATAGCTTGGTTTAAACTTGAGCAAAACAGCAGAATTCCAAACAGGAGGCAAGCATAACTGCCCTGCATATCAAGACATTTTATAGCGCATGGAGCCTTAGCAAAATTAGAGTGAATGGTCCAGCACTTATAAAAGGTACAAGTGAGGAGTGATGGAATAATTGCCACTTATCTGTTTGGGTGCAGCTCCAATAACACAAGATGCCATCCAGAACATAGCAGCCTATTGACTGGCACCTCATACATTCACTTCTATCACAATTAACACACAATTGTAGTAGTGTGCACCTTCTCCACAACACACTGCAGTAGCTCACCCAAGACTCGTTAGACAGTAACTTTCAAACTTGCAACCATGATCACCTAGCAGGACACGAGCAGCAGATACATGGAAAGAAACCAATGCATAATTGGGCAATCACAAGTTTGCCAATCCAAGATTGGTCATGGACCATTTATGCTCTGGTCATGCACTATTAAGACAACTAGAGTTCATAGTGTCTCTGATCATGGCTAGGAAGGGTTAATAAATGGTAATTCTTCAGGATCAGTCTGCAAGGTAAAGGCTGAAGATAAAGGGGGTTATCTACAAAAAAAAAAGGCATATCTCCTAATTCCTAAAATCCTCTCTAACATAACAAGGCTCAAAGTAAGCATGCTGGAATACAGCAGCATAATTCAAACTCTCCTCTCCTTGTGTCTTCAAGAACCCAAAAAAGAACAATGTTTCTGGATCATCATCAAAATCATGGCATTTATCACTGTTGAGTAATGAGTGGTAGCTTAGAATCTCGGAATTTGCAACCTAACACCATTATGAAAACAATGCAAAAGCAACATGATTCAAAAAGCCTCAACCACCAGTGCTTTTACAGGGTACCTAAGTATATACAGTAAATGTACAATAGTTATGTCATCCAAGATTTATTCCAAGATAAACTTTGATTGTTTTGATAATGTCTTCACAACTTTAACCATTTGGGACATTAAAATGTAAAATAATTGTGATTATAAACTTATAATTTAATGAGTCAGAGAGTTATAGAACATGGAAACAGACCCCTTCGGTACAACTTATTCATGTAAGCCTACCTTTTCTTCAATCCAAACTTCGATTGTGGTTTTATTTCTGAGGATCACTTTCATCTACAACAACAAAAAAGGATCAGAACAATGAACCCTAATGCCCATGCTAATGTTAGTCAAATCAAACATTTAGGAGACAGTCTATTGTAATACAGTAGTCTCTCAGTCAGTAGAATAGGCACTAATTCTTGGTAAAGTTCATAGCGCAACATCAGTAGAATGTTTGGAATGCAATGTAGAAAATAACTGGAACGGTGCACAGTTCTGAGTGTGGGTCTTATTGGACAATAAAGAGACTGGAACTGTGCACAGTGCTCCGAGTGTGGGTCTAAATGTGGGATATGGAGACTGGAACTGTGCACAATGCTCCGAGTGTGGGTCTAACTGTGAGACTCTTATACATCAAATTAATAGAATTGATAGTACTAAAATAAAACAAAAGTTATCTTTAAACAATAAGGTGCAATTTTTTCAATGGAATTAATCAGGATGGGGAAAAAAAATTGCAACAAATTGATTTATCAAAACATTCAATTTCAAATTGTACCTGAATGAAAAATAACATGCCGACAGCTATTGTTGTACCAATTGCCAATCCCAAAGCAAAGAGTGAGGCTGCAAATCCATAAATTCCAAAAGGAACAACGAATTGTGTATCCCTTCGAGGCAGACTCATGTCAATCTTTACTGAACTCCAACCAAATGATATCTGAAATAAAAGCAAATACTGCAATACTTTAAAATGTGTATTTTTTTCAAAATAAAATATAATCAGCAAGCAAATTGATGTCAATATACAAACAACTCCAATTAAGAATTTCCTCACGATCAAATGCTACACTATGTGCAAAATTGGCTATGATATTTGAGATTACTCCCACAGGAGTGAACAATGCCATAATTACTAATGTGATATCATCTACTTGGAATAATATTGTCTTACTTACCCTGTTATAAAGCTGTGTGTACATGGTCATGATTAAAATCACAGAAGCATGAATACAACCCAATGGTGCTAACAACAGGAATGAGGTAAAGTAGCCATGGTTCAAATTACCACAACAATTATTGATCCATGGACAATGATGATCCATCTTCATGACACATCTGGAAGCACAGAGGGTAAATATTAGGTCAGCACAAGTGCAACTCTGTCAAGCCAAAATACCGAATGACCAGGAAAGGGCACAGTCCACTGCAATACTTATAATAAGCTAAGGAATTAAATAATAAATTAAATAATAGGTTAAGACTCCTCATTTTACTTTGATTTTAATCAAATGCAGCAATTCATGTGTAATGTATATTTTATATATATAAAAACCTATTATAGACAATTTAGATGTAATAAGATGCACAGTGCAAACCAAAAGCAATGAAGAGTTTTGTATCTGTAATGAAGTCCCCAGATAATTTTTACCTGATTTTTAAAATTTTGGTATTAAAATACAAAGGTAATGTAATACACAAGATACCTTTCTTTGTTAACATAGTTGACAGCCCACAAAACAATTCCATTGCCATTGACTAAGCATGAAGCATGTCAAGTAATTTGAATTACATCTGACAATCATTATACATTTATTGTGCTTTCATTACATTCACACATATTATTTAAATGGAAAGTGTACTATTCCATTTAAGAGACCCATGCAATCCTTTCAAAAATGAAGACTTGCATTCAAATAATAATTTCAAAAGGTAGAAAAATGCTGTACAGCAAAGGGAAAAATATGATTACTAACTAAATATCACATAAATAAGGTTTATCAAAGCTAGGTTAGAGGGGGACCTTTCCTCTGAATTTTGTATTTTATTTTCTAAAGTGTAGTCAAGACTGTAGTGTAGAAATCCAAGTATGCAATTAGCACATTGTAAACTTCCACAAATAGTACTGGCAATAATTATAACAGCTATCAGACAATTTATTTCTGTGGTGTTTAACGAGAGATAAGCACTGGCTTATCTTAGAAAGACCCTTGGCAGTATTTCAATCTTACAAAGAAGTCATAGCCTCAGTTTAGTGCACAATGATCAGTATAGTGCTGGATCATCAGCTAACAATTTGAGCGTATGCCCCTCATTGAAATGGGCAGAAGGAGTTGTATGATTTAATGCAATAATAGAGTACAGATAGTCCACTTATTTCTACTTGAAATCTAGGCCACTAACTTTCAGGAATTAGAAAATAATCGCTCACTACTGGGCCACTTGGTCATCCCCTCATCTGTCAGCTGTTTCCCTGCTGCTGATTGAAGCTTGGCCTGGAGGTGCAAGCTTGAGAAATTCTGACTGAGAAGCTATACTTGAGACACAAACCATTTCAGGGGTGTGTTCCCCAAATAGTGCAGCCAAAGAAGCATGGTTGTACCATGAAGTGCTCATCTTTTCCCCTGACTTGATACAAACTGGTCGGAACCATGCATCACAGTTCTTAGTAATGCAGAGCTGCAGTGTGTAGTTTTGATATTGATGCTATAGGTGATACTCTGCAGTTACTTACCAAGCTCATTTGTAAAAGGTTTTCAACTTCTACTACAGGACAGGACATGCAGGAAGAGCATGCAGATGTCAGAACTGACATATTCCCTCAATTTATACTACCTTCACATGGTTTAAAAAAAAAATCACACAAACACCAGGTTATCGTCCCAACAGGTTTATTTGTAAATATAAACTTTTGTAGTGCTACTCCTTCATCAGGTAGCTATGAAAGCTTGCACTTCCAAATAAATCTGTTGGACAATAACCTGGTGTTTGCATGATTTTTAACTTTGCCCACCCCAGTCCACACCGGCAACTCCACATCATGGCTACTTTGACATGGACATAGTGCTTCATTTCTACCAAGTTCAAAGTTTTGTAATTTTCTACTTAATATAATTGTGAAAACAATATCACCACAAGGATGGTAGCAGATAAAGGAAAGGGCAACTCCCAAGAGAGCACGGAACTTACAATACATCCATCCTTACTGGCATCTACTATTTCTGGAGAACAAATATTTAAAAGTCTAGAAACACAGTCACTAGTCAAAGGAGCAGAAAGTTTAGAAGCAACTGGAGACAAAATCAAGATATTTATGAGGAAGCCTTTTAAAAATGTAGGTATTTCAGAAGAAAATTCTCACAAACAGCAACAACACTGACAACAGAGTAGGAAGTGAAGAAAATTCATCTCATACCTGAACTGCAAGGAAATGCAGTGCACAAGCCAAGACAAGGACTAGTGAATGCTAGAAATCTGATTGGGCAAAGATTTTGAAGTGTAAACAGTGCAGGGTTTCAGTGGAAATTTAATAAAGATAGTGGTGAGAGATCCTGAAAATAAACTAGAGCTGACTGTAAGGAAGGGAGGAGAGATCACCGAATGAGCTGGTTACACTTGAGAAGTAAAACTATGATAGGATAGAAACAACAAGGAATTACCTAGCAGAGGTGTCTGCAAAGTACTGACAACCAGCAATAATCAAAAGGTCACAAAGAGGTGAGAATAATAAATTGGTTACATAGATCAAAGGAATAACGCACCAATACATTTTTTAGTTCCATTACAGAAGTTGTTTTTACTATGTTAGAAATAAATTTTCAAAGAAAAATTCATAACATTTGAATATAAACAATCGTTGGAACCAAAATAGCAAATACAAAATAAAGTTTATAAACTTAAGCAGAAATTGGCATAAGTAATAACTTCACTGTTAGAGCGATTGGTGAAGAAATTACTCTTTGATAATATCGTCAAATATAGTTGAATTGGACCTGCTGTATTATGGTTCATTATGTTCAATTATCGTCATCTTAATCAAACTGAACAGAGAATAGGTAAACAAAGTAGATAACAAAAGTAACTTTCTGTATTATGCTCCTGACTTTAATGGTTTTATTTATGGAGCAAATGGGAATAAACAAAAACAAATTAATTTTAAATTATTCCAGACAGAATTGACAATGGGAAAGCTGTTTTTGATTCTATGCATTTTCACACTCAATGTTAAATTATTATTCCTACAAACTACTGCCTAAGACTAAGTCTAATATTCAACTGGCAAGATATACATCAGGGGAAAAAAGAAAAGTTGTTACTTATTTAAAATGGGTTAGTAATTGGGAAGTTTTCCTTCAGTGCAGGAAGAGCAGTTTGACAATTCACACAAACCTTTCCTCAATATGTTCCCACTCATTCTGTAAACATTCTCCACAACACAAATCATTCTCAACATGCAAAATTAGGATGATAAATTAGATAGATAAAGTGAGTGGGCAAAGATCTGGCAAATAAAGCATAATGTGGGAGAATGTGAAAATGCTCATTTTAAACAGGAAAATGAATTAAGTATGACATCCAAATTGTGAGTGTTTATAAAGCGCATGTAGATGTGGAGGGATTTGGCTGACTTAATGCAAATAGAATGTCATTGTTTGTCATGAACACAATGCAATGAGGTTAGCTTTCAGACATGCAGAGGTTTGGCAAGATGACATTGTGTGTTTTTTTTAATTATTCACTCATGGGATGTAAATGTCACTAGCTGGGCAGCATTTATACTTGTCCCAAGTTGCCCTTGAAAAGGTAGTGGTGATTTGGCTTCTTGAACCGCTGCAGTCCACATGCTTAGGTAGACCCACAATTCCATTAAGGAAGGAGTTTCAGGATTTTGACCCAATGAGACTAGTGGAACAGCAATATATTTCCAAGTCAGGCTGGCAAGTGGCTTAGAGGGGAACTTGCAAGTGGTAGTGTTCCCATGAATCTGCTGCCCTTGTCCTTCCAGATAAAACTGATCGTGGGTTTGGAAAGAGCTATCTAAGCATCTTTGCAGAACTTCTGCAGTGCACCATATAGGCAGTATATAGTGCTGCTACAGTGCATTAGCATTGGAATGATTGAGCGTTTGTGGATGTGATGCCAATCAAGCTGGCTGCTTTGTCCTGGACTGTGTCAAAGTTCTTGAGTGTTGTTGGAGCTGCATTCATCCAAGCAAAGGGGGGAGCATTTTATCACACTCCTGACTTGGTGCCTTATAGATGGTGGGTAGGCTTTGGGGAGTCAAGGGTTATTAACAGCAGAATTCTTAGCACTTGACTTGCTGTTGTAGCCCAGTATTTATGTTGTTCAGTTCAGTTTCTGGTCAAAACATCCAGAAGGTTGATAGCGCTGGATTCTGTGATTATAATGCCATAGAATGTCAAGGGCAATGGTTTGAATGTTTCTTATTGGAGATGGTCATTGCCTGGCATTTGTGTGCACAAATGTTAATTGCCATTTTTTAGTCCAAACCTCGACATTACCCAAGTCTTGCTGCATTTGGACTTGGACTGCTTCAGTATCTCAGGAGTTGTGAATGGTATTGAACATTTGCGCAATCATTGGTGAACATCTCCAGTTCTGACCTTTTGATGGAGGGATGTCATTGATGAAGGAGCTGAAGATGGTTAGGCCTAGGACCAAGAGAAACTCCTACCGCGGAGGACCTTCAAAACTGTAACCATCTTTGCATGCATCAGGTATGACTTCAACCAACAGAGGTTCCTTAGATTCCCATCGATTCCAGGTTTGCTACGGTTCCTTAATGCCATACTCAATCGAATGCTGCCTTCACGTCAAGGGCTGTCACTCTCATTTCACTTCTGGCATTCAGTTCTTTTGTCTGTGTTTGAACCAAGGTTGTAACAAAGTCAAGAGCTGAGTAGCCCTGGCAGAATCCCACTGGGCGTCAGTAAGCAAGTTATTGCTGAACAGGTGCGACTTGATAGCATTGTTGATGACACCTTCCATTACTTTACTTTTAATCAAGCATAGACTGATGGAGCGGTAATTGGCTGAAGTAGATTTGTTCTTTTTTTTAGGATAGGATACTTAGGTAATTTTTCACATCATCAGATAAATGCCAGTGTTGCACTTGTACTGGACTAGCTGGCTAAGAATGCAGCACCTTATGGAGCACAAGTCTTCAATACTATTGCCAGTAGTCAGGGTCTGAAGCTTTTGGAATATCTAGTCTCTTCAATAGTTTTTTCATATCACATGGAGTGAATTGAATTGCCTGAACACTGGCAACTATCCAACCAAGATGGATCATTTTGGCACTGCTGGCTGAAGATCGTCGCAACTGCTTCAACCTTATCTTTTGCATTGATGTGCTGGCCTCTCCCATCATTATTTTTAAATTTTTTATATCTGGAAGTGCTATCACACAACTGAATGGTTTCTCCACCACCAAATCACTGGAACATATTTTTTGTTTTTAACTGCTAACCATCACCAGTAGATCACCCATGTTGCAAGTTGAATATTTACATGCAAGCCCATTAGAGTCAACTCTCCCATCATTGAGGATGGGGAAATTTGAGTCTCCTCTTCTAATGAGTTGTTTAATTGTCCACCACCATTCACTCGTGGATGTGGCAGGACTGCAGACCTTAAATCTGATCCAATGGTTGTGGAATGACTTGGCTTTGTCTGTGACTTGCTTATTCATTTTGGTGCACGTGGTCCTGTTCTGTAGCTTCACCAGGTTGACACCTCATTTTTAAGTACGCTTGGGGCTGTCCTGCCATGCCTTCTTGCATTCTTCATTGAACCAAGGTTGATCCCCTGGCTTGACAGTAAGGTAGAGTAGGGAATATGCCAGGTGATGAGGTTGCAGATTATACTGGAGTGAGATTGTGCTGCTGATAGCCAACACTACCTCATGAATACCTAGTTCGAGTTTCTAGATCTGTTTGGTACCAATACTGTCATTGAAAGATCAATTTACAGCAGGCAGATTGGTGAGGATGTAGTCAAGCACGTTGGTTACCCTCACCGCCTGGCATAGATCCAGTCTAATAGCAACAATCTTTAGGACTCAATCAGCTCCACCAGCAGTACTGCAACCAATGCATTTCTTGGTGATTGACAATGAAATCCTCCATTCAGAGTACATATCACACCATTGCCGCCATCAGTTCTTACTTCAAGTGTTATTCACTAAGGAAGAGAATGGATTTACCAGTTGAGCGAGGACTGCATAGTAATCAGCAGGAGGTTTCTTTAACTACATTTGACCTGATGTTGTGGGACCTTGTGGTGTCCAGAGTCAATGTTGAGGATTCCTAAGGTAACTCCCTCCCGATAGTATACCACAATGCTGCCACCTTTGTTGGGGATACCTGGTGGTGGGGCATGCCATAACCCAGGGTGGTGAGTGTGTCTAGGACATTGAGCATGACTATGTTAAGCTATTGCTGACTAGTTTGTGAAACAGTTCTCTCAATTTTGGCACTATCCCCCACATGTAATGAGGAACGACTTTGTAAGTTTTACAGGGCTGCTTTTACCTTGTTACCACATACAACATTGACTTCCTTATTTATGAAAAGATGTAATTGCATTGGTCCAGTTCAGAGAATGTTTACTAGATGAAACAGAAAACACAACCCATATAGAAAGGTTAAACAGGCTAGAATTGTATCTGCTGTAGTTTAAAAGGGTTAGAGGAGACCAGATTGAAACATACATGCAAAAAGAATACCATTTCTTTTGGGAGAATCTAGAACTAGGGGTCATTGATTCAACATAAGACTATGCCTGGGGTCAGTCTTTAAAAGACAGGTAAGGAGAAATATTTTGTCAGAGTCACAAGTCTTTGGTACTCCCTGCCTCAAAAGTCTGTGGAAGTAATTTTCTTTGATATTTTTAAGGTAGAAATACATATATTCTTGACAAGCATGTTATGACAAGTAAATGTTTAATGGAGTACGTGGGAATGGGGACTCATCAGATTAATTTGGGTCTTATTGAATGTTGGAGGCAGGTTTAGGGACCGAGTGGCATACTCCTGTTCCCAAATCATATGTATGTTCTTATGTCTTCATGAGACCATATAGATTTAACATGATACCATACAATGAGTTGCAATACAATTTCAATATAAATTGATGAAACAGTGTAATGTTCAGATTGTAATAGTTATTTAAAGGACTTCAGTGTGATTCAATTCTTGAAACTACTAGAAATTAGCAAATATTACAGTGGATGTAATAATCATTATAATCTAGTTGCACACATTTACCATCTAACAATAAGTAATCAAATTTGGTTAATTTAGGAAGGTGTAAAGTTTACAAAAAGTTATTTGTCTGAATGGAAAATAGCTGCAAAAACACTAGTCAAATCGACATCTAAAAGAGACAAGTTATTTTAGACAAAGTTTTTCCCAATTTAAATATTAAATGGTGAGCTATCTTTTCAGATCGGACAATGTGTGCTGTAATTCTTTGATAGTTCAGATTGCAACTTGAGTTTTTATATTTTTGTTAGTGTGAATGCATCATATCTCACCTTGAGGTGAGGAATATCATCTGTAAATAGGCATAAAATTGATCTTTGTCATTACAAGGACCAAAAACAAACCATGCATTACCTGATTAGGTTAATTCATAACTTTTTTTTTAAGCAGGTAAAGAACTTTTTTTTAAAAAAGAAAAAGGGAACAAAAATCGAAACAGTAATGAGAATACTATCAAGAAAATGATTGAAATAGCTCTCTTGATGGAAAATGTTCTCCAATTTCAAAATATATTTATTGCAAAATTGTACAAAATGAGATCCCACAGTTGTGCTTTTCTACGTGAACTGGTCCAACCATACCTGTTACATTTACGACAATGATGAGACCGTGGTGCCTTGTAACCTTGACAGATTCTGCAGTCCTGAAGATAAACTGCATCCTGAGGGTTGTCCTGGAACAGAGTATATAGATAATTACAATGATTGTAGTTGATTTCAGTATAAGAATATAGATATTGATTACAACAAAAGAGATTGAATGATTCAGTTATCATGCGTGAGAGTGTGCGAGATGCCAGAGCGAGCGAGAGAGTGCACATGTGCAGATTCCTGGGTTACTAATTGCCTATATCATGAGAAGTGTTATTTTAGGTAGTAAAGTTACATGTTCAAAGTTGGGCAAACATGCACAGCTTTCTCAGCAGTGTTGCTAATAGTGCCTGTTAGAGATTTCAATTACTGCAACAGAGAAGACAAATACACCACAATAAATGAATTGCAGAAGTATTAATCCAAAAATGTGCAGAGATAGGAAAACAAAAGTGCACACAATTTTGGAGGAAATTACTGCAAATTCTGGAATCTGTACTGAAAACACAAAATGCTGGCGATAACAGCAGCACCCAGGAAGAGAGAGCAAGCTAATGTTTCAAGTCTAAATGATTCCTCATCAGAGTTAAACTGAAGTATGGATGGGGCAGCACTTATGCAATGGACCGGGGGGAAGGAGGAGGGTTCGGTGGAGTGATAGGAGAAAACGGATGTTAATAGTTCAGATTAAATTATTGGAATCTGAGAACAATGGCGTGTCTAACTGCCAGACTGAAAAGAACAGACAGTCCCACTGGAGTCAGGGGTTGGGGTGGGGGAGGGGAAGAGATATTTTACTCCCACTTTCTCCCGTGCATTCTATTTAAACAAGTGCATCTATTCCCCTTTCAGTTATGTTTTCAAAGACGCTACTATATTAAGTTCACAAAATGTCCTTTTATTCCAGAAAACTTAGTATGGAGTTCTGGCGAGCTACTGGTTTACTACAGTATTTTGGGAGTGAAATTCCTCTGACTTATGATCCTTTATGTCATTTTCAGAATTTTCAGTTAGTGAGCTGCAGCTGCTGCCTCTTCACCATGGATGTGCAACCCCTTTACATGTCCATCCCCCAGCAGGATGGTCTCAGGGCTCTTGCTTATTCCTGGAGAAGAGGCCTGAACTGCCCCCATCCACCACCACCCTCCTCCACCTGCCAAGCTCACCCTCATTTTGAACAAATTATCCTGTAACTCCTCCTACTTTGTTCAGGTCCAAGAGACAGCCCCAGGTAACCCCATGATCCCTAGCTAGGCCTGTCTCATTGAGTATGTGGAACATTGCTTGCTCCCATCCTACGCTGATGTCTACCCACAACGTTTTCCTCTGGTATATCATCAGTGCTGCTTCCCTCTACCATCCAGATTTGGAAAAATTAACCAATTTCCACTCTGCTCTCATCTTCTCCTAGTCTATCTCTATCAGCACCCTTCCCTTCTTTGACATCTCTGGGGATCGGCTGTCCATCAACATCCGATGATACCAACTTTGACAAGGGGACCTCCAAAATGTCTACCTTCTTCCTCAACCAACGATTCCCCAACACAGTTGTTGATAGGGCCCTCAGCTGGATGTGACTCATTCCCGTACTTCAGCCCCAACCCACTCTTCCTCCCACAACGGTGCTAGGACCTTCCTTGTCCTCACCTATTATCCTACCAGCGTCCACATCCAAAGGATCATCAGCCGCCAATTCCACCATATCCAGCAGGATGCCACCATCAGACTCACCCTCCCTTCCCTTGTTAGCCTATTACAGGGACTGTTCCCTCCGAGACACCTTCGCTCAATCCTTCTATTCTCCCAACTCCCACAGCACCTTCCCTTGCAATCGCAAAAAATGTAACACCTGCTCATTTACTTCCTTCCACCTTCGAGGTGAAGCAGCATTTTACCTGCACTTCACTCCATCTGGTAGATGCTCACAATGTGGTGTCCTCTACTTGAGGGAGACGAAGTGTGGACTGGGCGACCACTTTGCAGAATACCTATATTATGCCCGCAAAAATGACCCTAAGCTTCCAATTGCCTACCATTCCAACACACCATTGTGTTCCCCGGCCAACATTTCTACTTGAGGCTTGCTACAATGCTCCAGTGAGCATGAGCTAAAAGAACATCACCATTTACTACTTGGGAACTTTGCAACCTTCTGGACTCAACATATTGTTCAATAATTTTAGGTTCAGAGCACCTTCTCCCATCTTCTTACCCAAATACCAGGGTCTGTCATTACATGAAGTGCTACCACAAACAACTGATTTTCAACCATTAATGGACCCCATTAACAGCTATAGATTCTTCTAGGCTGACATTAACCCATTTCTTAGTCTGCCCAACTGTTTTTCTCTCTATTTGGACTCCATCTATCATTTATTTTTTCCCCTTCCCCAACCTCTCTCGCATACACACCACCCTTCTCCAAGCTATACTCTGTTCTGAAAAAGGGTATCCGAACCCAAAATAGTAACTCTGCTTTACTCCACAAATGTTGCCAGACCTGCTGAATTTTTCTAGTGATTTCTGATTTTGTTTCCTCTTTCTGGTATTGCTCATCTTTCCTCTTTTTGGTGTGTCTCATCAACATACTTAGTTGGGATTGAATAGTTTGCCAGACAGTTGTCAGGTGCTGCTGCAGTCTGCCCTATATCCTTTATAACTTTGGGGAAGGTCTGTTCAAACCCCAGGATGCTGAACTGAGCACAAGGGGGATTGAGCTATATGCAGCAACATGCTGGTCTCAGCTGGGATCTGATATATTAATTGGAAGGTTATCTTACGAAACACTTCACAGGGCTATGAGTGCAGAGAACCTGGTTTATAACAGTATTTGAAACTGTTGTTTGTTATTTAGGTTATTGCCTGTGATTTGTGAGGAGTTGACCCCAAACAGGAAAAATGGACATACTAGGCACTAATTATGAAAGATCAGGAGAGATTCATTAATTCTTCAATCAAAAATTGACAAGTAGCTGGAATGTCAATATGTTTCACTGAGATGACTACCATTGCTTCAGGCAAGTTTGCAACATAGTAGAAAGCTCAGATTGCTTACACATTGAGCAACTACAATGATTGCTGGGAGCATTAAACAGCATATACTTGCCACTCACAATGCAAGTTCAAAGAATCCTGATCTCTACTCTCACCTTATTCAATCACCATTACATTAGACACACAACCAGATAGCGAGTATTACATTTGTTGTAGAAATCTTGTAATAATTATCTACATACAGCTTACAATAGATCTAAACAGCCATTGTAATTTTAAACATTTTACATATTTAAGAGAAGAATTAAGGAAAAGGAGCAGACATGTTCTTCTTACCGGTTTCCATCCAATTGGGACATAACCAGGACCAACAAACATTGCATTAAAGTAGTTGTAAAGTATAAGAACTGTCCAGTTTATCAACAAAATGAAATTTATGCTTCCACCAGGAGTGTCAAGAGGCCAATACCAAAGCACTGAGTCTATTATGGCCATGGAGGAACATATTGTAATAACTGACAAGGCGATAATTGGCCCCCAGTGACAAATTCTTTTCAATTCATGTAGATTTTCAAATCTAATGAATGAACACATCGTCTTTGATTGAAGGCAGTAATATTCTTCAGTTAACATGCAGCAACCAACATAACGCAGGCGGTTATGCTTAATTGAAGTGAGAGTCGGGCAATGAATAATTCTTGCATCCAGAAAAAAAAATCACTTTTGATTGATAAATAGAGAGAGTTTCGAACAAATTCCGTCAACCACAATTTTCATCTCCAGTAAACTCCCCATGATACTACTTTAGTTGTAGTGTTTCTGTGTGTTTGAAGCTTTTCGTTCGGTGTCTTCAAAAGACATCCTGGTGGGACGTAAGAAGAATGAAATATGTTTAGAGTTTAATGGAAATGAATCAATATCGACTCCACCCCGATAATCAAACCCTTGATTCAGTCAATTACTTACGGGGATGGAGGAGAAAACACAACTGCTCCAGATTCTGACTGCTTTCAGCTGGAGCAGACATCCAGGGCGCTGAGGTGGGGATAACCGTGGGCCTGGGTCTCAGAGAGTCCGAGAAACAGGAGCAGCCAGACGTCAGCTCGACTGCAATCCAGATTCCCCAAAGCCGCCACACAGCTTCCTCCTTCCGTTTGGCTGCATTCGTGCCCCGGAAGCATACTGTATCTTTGATAACTCCAGGAGGAGGGCGGCTCCAGGAGATTAAACATGATCAGACGGAGCGGTTGCCAGGGTGGGGCTAAGGGTGCAGATCCCAGGCCAGTATCTCCAGCAGCCTGAGAGAGAGAGAGAGAGAGAGAGTGCTGCACTGGGCTGGTATTAATCGTGGACCACACACCCGCAACTGGAAATCAGTGATTTTAAATATAACGGAAGCGTGCTAACTCCAGTCCTGTACCCATTTCCCTTGTCAGGCAAAGAAGGGGAGGTGAAAAGTTTAAAAGTTTTATTCCTCCCTTCCCCTGAGCCGCCAACCGTCTCTGCAAACCCGCCACTTCCGCCGGTGCCACCCACAACCTCCTCCCCCTTCAACTTGGCTCTCATTTTTATAAACATTTTGTTTTTTAAAAAGCGGTGAGAGGAAGACGTTCTCTGTAATTTTCAGCCGCGATCACCCTGGTCGAAACTTCTCCAGTCCCTTTTCCGTTTCGAAGTGTTTAAAGACAGCAGGCTTTCTGATTTCTGTCTCTCTCTCTCTCTCTCTGTCCCTGTCCCAAGTGGGAAGGATTTTCCGGGCGGCAGAGTGCGCGAGCGAGTGAAGGAAACGGTCGTCGCTCCCGCTCTGTACATCTGGCGCCGCAGTCAACCTCTCAGAAAATGTCCTCGGACTTCGAGGTTTACGAGCAGGATTTCGGCACCTTGACAGCAGAGATCACCAATAAAGTGGGGAGGATACCGAAACTGTCTGGAGGTAGGGAGGCCGTTCTGCTGGAAAATACTTTTCATGTTTGGACGGGTGTTGAGCCGAGGGATGTCTGAACCTCGCCGTCCAGGGGATTGGGTTCGCATTCTGATGATCGGTCTTAAATGACGTATTTGAAAAAATATATCTGCATAAAAGTTCAAAGTTCGAACCATTTTTACTCCGTAACAGAAGTAGACGCTGAACGATGGGAAGGTAAGGTAAGGTTGATTTGAAAGGCAAGGTGTTAATTATTCATAAGCAATTAGTATTGAACGAAATGCAGTGGAGTGTGTTGACATGCACCATGTCATCGAGACAGTATCACAGTAAAACCGAAACTTGGACTCGATCAACATTCGTTCATGGCCACTGTTAAGCAGAAATTGCTGGCTAGCTATCGGAAATGTTAACCTGGTTTATTTCCTCCCTCCTCTTAACCTGTCGTTTCTGAAGAATTTTTTACAATCAGACTACTGGCAAAGACCTCATAAATAGACCTAGGATCAAACCTTGATATAAAAGCAAAATACAGCTGAAATAAGAACCGAAAATGCTCGTGACACTCAACAGGTTCAGGAACATCAGGGGAGAGTAGTAATTGTTTGGAATCTAATGTCTTTTTGGATGATTAGTTGAAATTACAATTCTGTGGTTTTAAAAGCAGGCTTGGACGTTCTCCCTGTGGTGTCCTGACTGCCGGCTCAAAAATAGCATATTAGTTTTGAGAAGGTTTGTACCTCAGGTTGAGGTTCTGGATGTAAGTTTGCTTGCTAAGTTGGAAGGTTCATTTCCAGACACTTTGTCACCCTACTAGGTAACATCTTCAGTGGGCCTCTGGGTGAAACACTATTGGTAATTCCTGCTTTCTATTTATATGTTTGGGTTTCTTTGGGTTGGTTCATTTCCTGTTGTTTCTCAGGGGTGGTAGATGGGATCTAACTTGATGTGTTTGTTGATAGAGTTCCAGTTGGAATGCCATACTTCTAGGAATTCTCGTGCAGCTTCGTTTGCATCAGAACCTTATTTCAACGAGCCAACACACACTGCAGCGCAGAGGGAAATAATCTATACCATGTATTCAAAGAATGGGTAACCAATGAACACAATCCGCCAATTTCTCACCAACAAACCCAAACAAGCAGACAAAGTACGTCCAGAAACCCTAGCCACCCTCCCTTGCATTAGAGACATCTGGGAAATGACTGCCAAACTACTCAGACATCTTGGCATCATGGTAACCCACCAACACACTAAAACAGCACCTAATAAACTTGAAAGACCCTATACAGACAACAAGCAAAACTAATGTCATTTACAAAATACCGTGCAAGAACTGTAAGAAACACTACATTGGACAAACAGGCAGAAAACTAGCCACCAGGATACATGAACATCAACTAGCCACAAAATGAGATGACCCTCTCTCACTAGTATCCTTAAGGACAGGTAAGGAAGGACACCACTTCAACTGGGACAACACAAACATCCTAGGACAAGCCAAACAGAGACACGCACGAGAATTCCTAGAAGCATAGCATTCCAACCGGAACTCTATCAACGAATAGATCAAGTTAGACCCCATCTGCCACTCCCTGAGAAAAAGAACAGGAGATGACATCACCAACTGAAAAAAAACCCAAACATATAAAGGTCCACTGAAGATGTTACCTAGTAGGGTGACAAAATGTCTGGAAATGAATCTTCCACCTCAGTGAGCAAATGTACATCCAGCACATTGGTATCAGGACATGGGAGTGAGGAAGCAAGGTTGGCTGATGGTTGGGGGAGGTTGATAACACTTCAAGGTAGACATGTAGGTAAGTGACTTCCTATGATATAGACCCTATCCCCCATGTAAATTTAGGGTCAGTAGTTTTGTTCTGAAGAAAACCGCTTTGTGCTGAGTTTGGTTTTACTTGGGAAGAAATAATTAAGGATGGATGTGACGGCTTTGTTCATTTACTTTAATTGAAATGCATGTATAATCTCATTACAAACAAAATATTGGCAGTTGCTGGAACTCTAATGAAAACAAAGTGTAGGAAATACTCAGCAAGTCTTGTAGCATCTGTGAAGAGAAACTCCTTGGGCCATGTATGGCAGAATAATATGTATCTGTGCATTTTAGTTAAATAGCTGTAAACGAAGGCAAATATGAATGAATGATTTTGTTGTCATATATCTAGGAAATGCAGTGAAAAGTATTTCATTGCCACAACTCTGAGCTATTTTGAGTGGCAAAGACAATAAAAAGCAATTACTTAAATAGATTTCTTCCTCTGTTCAAATTGGGTCTTAAGCATGGCTTCAGAGTTTCTGCAAGATCTCTGCAAGGTGTTCTGGGCCTCAAGGAGACCCTGCTTTGGGTACCACAATGCTGATACCCCATGAGATCTCGGCTCTACTGCTGCTGCCTCCTCACTGATACTGCCAAGCGTCCTTGCTTCAGACACAGCCACCAACATAACCGCTGCCCCGCCACTACCAAGAGTCCAGTAATTGGGCCTACCACAGCCAGGAGTTACCACTCAGGGCACCGTCAAGAGTCCAGGCATTGTGTCTACCACAGCAAGGGATCCCTGCTCCAGGCCCAGCCTCGGCTAAGAGTCTAGGTTCTGGGCCTGTCACCATCAGGAGTCTGACTTGAGGCACTGCTGTTGCCACCAGGAGTCTCCATCCTTGCTGTCAACACTGCAGCCTTCCCTTCTGCTAATATTGCTCTGACCTCAAAGCAAAAAAGCTGAAAAGGAGAGAGAAAAGGATACCACCAGCTTCGAACAGACAGGCTGAACCTACTGTGCTGGCACCGCCACCTTGAGTCTATCTTAGATATTTAATTATCTCAAATATAAGAACAACAGCATTTTTCCTGAGTTTAGTGAAAATGAAGCAGAATCGATTTCCTGGAAAATAAGTTAATATTATGTTGTTCACTTTCTTAAAACATAGTCAATAAGTACCTTTTTAATTAAGTATAGACACATAATCAAGTAAACAACAGGTTCTGCTGTGTCTATAATATACTGCTGAATGTAACTTGTTGAAGATGGTTCCCAAAGTTGGGTTAATGTTCTGGAATGTAACTAAATTAACATGAGACCTTATATCTTTGTGCCTTTCTCAGGAGATTGAGAAATTTGATTTCTCAAACTTGATTCTTCAAATAACCCATTCACTTTCCATATTTTTACAATCCTGAATGAGGCAATGAAACTCCTTTATTTTGATCAAAGTATATTGCAATGTTTGAGAATTTCACATTTACTGTTCAGTTATTATTTGGGATTGAGATCCCCCTACATCATATGTAGCTCGGAACAGCAGAAAGTTGTTTAGAAGGAGAAGACTTAGCTATTTTCTTTATTTCTAGAAATGACAGGACTTATTGTTGTCTTTTCTTTTTATTGTTTTAATGCCTACATCTGCTAGAATTTAGAATGTGTTAATATGTGTCAGTCTTTGACGTAATGTTTTGCTTTCTGAAGGGACTGCTCCCTCTGGGATGCTGTTGTTTATCACCTTGTTGTTTGGAACTGATGTTTTGAAAATCAGTGGCTGTTTGTTTACCACATCATGGCCGAAGGCGCAATCTTTTGTGAGACAGAAATGTATTTATTTTGCCCAGTCTACTACATGAAATTCAAAGACCCCTAAAAATTGGGTTTTAACAGGTTTTTGTCCTAGATGTTTCTGGGTTGGTGAATTAGCAAACTTTACTTTCAAATGCCTAAATTCAGTAGCCACTTTTTGATCCTGTTATGCATGTGTGATGACCTTCTGAAGGCACTGAATTTTACAACATTAACATTGATTTCCAACACAAATGTCTGCATGGGGTAGGTTCACTTAAAGTTATTGGTCATCCTATTTCAGGCCTGTTTCCGTTGACAAATTTCTCTTACTTGAATGTTAGATAAAAATGAGAGCACTGCCAAAGAGTGATGTGGCGACTTCAATTAGCTGAAATGTAAGTCATGTAAAAGATGATGAATGCATGACATCATAGAAATGTAGAACGATGTAGCATACAATGAGACCATTTCCCTGGTGTGCTTCTGTCAGCTCTTTGGTAAGTCAGCCAATTAGGTCCACCACACTGCTCTTTCCATATACCTTCTTTTTCCCCTTTTGAAATTTCTTTTATGAAAATTAATACTGAATCTACTTCCATGACATCTCAGACAGTGCATTCCCAATCACAGCAACCTGTGGACTTAAAACTGTTTCTTCATATTGCCTCTGGTTCTAATTTTGAACATCTAAATTAAATTTCATCTTAGTCTTCTCTCTTTGAAAGAGAATAGTCCCAGTTTCTCCAGTCACTCTGCATAACTGAAGTTCCTGATCAACGTTGTGGTCAATCTCATCTGCACTCTCCAAGGTCTTGACATCCTTTCCTAGAGTTCGCTGAGCTGAAACTCATTACAATGACAATATTTGATAGATATTTAGCATTATTTCCTATTGTTACTGTCAAGACCAAGTGCAGATTGGGCTGTTATCCTGACTAAATGTTCTCATCTGTCCATAATTGTAACCTTGTGGTTCAATACCGTAGCACACCTCCCTTGTCCCTTTCTTCTATGACTTGAATACAATAAATGTTTCCAAGCAAGCTCAAAATAAACTGCTGGAACTCAATCTCTTATTTGTGCACGTTTTGTAGCTGTCTGTTTTGAACATTTAGCAATGTTGAACCTTAGCAAAGTAACAAGTTGAAACGAGTTATGTAATTCTCAGCTGAATGAATTCTTTCTTCATAGAGCACATACTTCACTAAAATCTTATGACTATTCCAGTGGCAGAAAGTTTCCTTTAAATGACAAAATTTTTGTTATTGAAGCAACTAAAGCTGTACCTACCATCAACAATTATTGAAAATACTACTTTATTCCAATTATGTGGCCTGACCTGTATTTGAACAAACAAATTGGCTACCCATAAAATAATAGAGTCCTTAGACTTATTACCCAGTTCCTCAGCTTGTTACCTCTATCCTTCAAAGAAGTACTATGTTCAAAGTTTCCAGAGTGCAGATTTCAGAATGATTAATGCAAACTTCTGCAATCCCTAAAATAGTGATTTTAATTGCTGCAATGCAATTTGAAAATACTTAATTATTTCAATAAAATTGTGGATTAAGTAAAATTGAAATAGCCATTTGAGAGTGGTGTAAAAAAAAAGTTGCATTTCAATTTCAATCTTTAATTTATCATATTATATAATTCATCAATATACAGTTATTAATGACTAGTGACATAAAATAATGTGATTAAAAAGATTTTTGATATAGCTAGTGGTAATATTCTAGAATGAGCTATCTAAATGGAAGACAGATTTACTGATTCCTTTTGTGTGCTGATCCAATTTCTTTTTGAAAGCAAAGTAAATTGTGGGGCTCTGGAGAAAGAACCTGGAAGTGGAGCGAGCTGAATCTAGGAGAGAACTGGCACAGACATTGAAGATTGAATAGCTTTCTGCTGTGCTGTAACTGTTCTATGATTGTGTTACCATGTACTAATGGCATAGATTACTTTCCGTCAAAACTAGGACACTAGCTGAGTCCTGAGGAGCATCTCAATACTCTAAGGAAGTTTTTGTACAATACTGTCTTTAAAACATTATATATACATACTGTTTTTATCATAAGATTTTGGCCTATGCAATACTTTTTAGTAATATAATTAAGAGACTAAGCTAAACAGTACTTCATTAAGAAATAAAAGATTTAGCCTCAATTTTATCTTGGCATATATCAGTTGAAGTAGGGGAGATGACATACGTGAATTTTAAAATGATTTTTTTCTCAATGGCGGGAGGAGGATAGGTACGCCCACAGTGCTGGTAGGAAAGCAATTCCAGGATTTTGACCCAGTGGCACTGAAAGAATAGTGATATGTTAGTCTAAATCAGAGTGCCATATTGTTTGGAGGCAGTTGATGATACTCCATTGCATTTGCTGTCCTCATTCTAGGTGGTAGAATCTTTAGTAAGTTGTTGCATTTCATCTTGTAGATGGTATGCACTGTGCATCAGTGGTGGACAGAGTGAATGTTGATGGTGTGCTTAAGGTGACAATCAAGTGGGCTACATTGACCTGGATGTGGTTGGGCTCCTTGACTCTGTAAGAGCTGCTATTTATCAAGTGAAGAGCAGCCCCTTACACTCCTGACTTTGATTTTTCATTGTTTTAATTTATTATAATCTTTGTTCTTTATTCTTTTGATTTGGAGCTGTGAACTGTGAGCTGAAAGCTAAACTTTGGATTATGTGCAACAGCTTATTTGTTCCCTTTGTTTCAAATGAGCAGTTACTTATTCATGGAATCAGGCCTGGTAGTTAATTACAGGCTGTTTCTTGTTTAAAAAATGTTGTATAAATGCTTAGACTTCGGGAGGCCTTATATTCAAACCAATGACAGATAGAATCATAAAGTTGTATAGCACAGAACAGCTAGATTGGTCATGCTCACCAAATATCCAAAATTAATATAGTCCAATTTGCCAGCATTTGGCCCATAGATCCCTTCCTATTCGTGTACTCATTCAGCTGCCTTTTAAGGGTTGTGATTGTACTAGCCTCCAACACTTCCTCTGGCAGCTTATTCCATACATGCATTACCCTATACGTAAAAAGGTTGCCCCTTAGGTCCCCTTTAAATCTTTGCCCTCTTACCTTAAACCTATGTCCTCTAATTTTGGACCTTCCTACCTTGGGAAAAAGACCTTGACTATTCACCCTATCCATGTTCCTCCTGATTCTGTAAATTACTATAAGGTCACCCCTCAGCCTCCACTCCAGAAAAAATAGATGCAGATTATTGAGCCTCTCCCTATAGCTCAAACCCTCCAAATCTGACAACATCCTTGTAAATCTTTTCTGCGCTCTTTCAAGTTTAACAAGATCTTCCCTATAGCAGGGAGGATAGAATTGAATGCAGTAATCCAAAAGCAGCCTAAACAATCCCAACTCCTAAATTCAATGACTGAGCAAAAATGATAAGAATATCAAAATGCCGCCTTCACTACCCTGTCTACCTATGACTGCACCTTAAAGGAGCTATGAACTTGCACTCCAAGGTTCGACAACACACCCAAGACCTTACTGTTAAGTGTATAAGTCCTGGGACTCTGCAAGATGGTGGCGATTCCGTAGGCAGAGCTATCCACAGCAGTTCTAACAGCCAAGGCATACTGGTGTTTATTTGCCATCCCTGGCCAACTTATGTGGTGGCATTATTAGTTTAAAATCTTACAGAACACATATTTGTTAATATTTGGGAGTGGGAAGGATGCCAAAGGGAAAAGGAGCGAGCAAACCGCAGCAGGGAGGACACTCCCCAGCAGCACCTACCACACCAGAGACTGTAGCAGCAGCAACCTCTCCTGAACCCCCCGGGGACCTGACAGACTCACAGGAATTGGCTGCGGCTATGGAGAGACTTACCTTGAAAGTTGGGGCTGCGATTGAGGAGATCCGTGTGAAGATTTGTGCCCAGGTCCAACCTATCGCATCCATGCTGCAGAAGCATGAGCAGGAGATCCAGGGCCTCGGGGAGCAGCTGGAGAAGGTGGAGGGTCGAACTAAGGCCTCGGAAGTTGCGATGGAGTCCTCATCCAGTCCATTCCAGGTGCTGGAGCAAGAGGTGCGGGCCTTGCGAGACCATATCGATGACCTCGCAAATCGAGGTTGTAGGATAAATCTTCGAATTGTTGGGCTCCCTGAAGTGAGGAAGGTGAGCAACCAGTCAGCTTCTTTGAAAGCTGGCGGCCGAAGTTTTTGGGCCTTCACATCGAGTCCAGCAGGCTGCAGATTGAAAGGGCTTATCGGGTTACAGTGCACAGGTCAGAGCTAGTGCTGCTCCCCCGCCTGTTCCTAGTGCACTTCCGCTCATATAAAGACAATCAAAAAGTGATAGCAGCTTCTAGATTACTGGGAAATGATTCGCAGGCACTGCTGTACAAGGGGTCAAAAATCATGTTTTTCCAGGATTTCCCTGCAGCTTTAATTTGAAAGAGGAAGTCCTTCGATGAAGTTAAAAAGAGGCTGAGGAATCTGAATATCCAGTACTCCATGAGATACCCAGCAGTGCTCCATTTCAGCCACGAGGACTCAGTTTATACACTTGACTCAGCGGATAAAGCTAAAAACTTTGTACACACTTTAAAATAGACGGATTGGCCTGAAGAATATGATTAATGTTTGTTCTCTCTTCCCCTTTTTTTATTTATTTCTTTCTCCCTAATAGTTTCCTTTTTTGGAAAGGGGGGAAAACCTTTCTTCGCAGGCCAAGCAGGTGGTTGTCTTATGCGAGGAGTTGGGGCTGGTGGATATTTGGAGATGTCTTCACCCTACCGGCAGGGACTTCACCTTGTTTTCAAACCCACATAAATGTCACGCAAGGATTGACCTCTTTCTGGCTCCCTTGGCACTTCTGGATTCGATTATGGATTGTAAAATTGGGAATATAGCTGTCTCTGATCATGCAGCGGTATAGTTGGAGGTTAAGCCCAAGAGTGAAGGGCTAGGTTTGTGGCACTGGCGTTTGGACTTTTTTTCTCCTTAAGGATTCCAAATTTGTGTAATACTTTTTGAAGGAGTTTCAGGGATTTTTGACTGTCAACTCAGGCATGGCTAGTAGTCTGTCTGTGCTATGGGAGACCTCGAGACCTTTGCTAGGGGATTAGCTTTTTCCTATTAGGCTAGCTGGAAACGACACGAGGAACAGCAGCATCTACTTGAGACGTGGTTGAAAGCCACCGAAACGGCACATTTTGCGCGGCCCTTTGCTGACTAAGCTAGAGCAGATCATGGCCCTCTGGTCTGCCTTGAATTCAATAATGACACAAAACGCAAAGAAAGAACTTGCTTTTGCTAGACAAAGGCTGTTCGAATATGGGGATAGGCCAGGGAAGTATTAAGCGTACCTAACTAAGAGAAAACGTGCTCCCTAATCCATTACTGCAATCAGAGAAGCGCCAGGGTCCTTACATACGATTCTAAAATGATTAATGAGGTTTTCAGAGCTTTTACTCTGAATTGTATCGGTCTGAAGGTTGCAAGGACAGGAGGGCTAAAATGGAGACCTTTTTTAAGAACCTGGACCTCCCAGGGGTAACCTTGGAACAGGCCTCTCTCCTTAATGCCCCGTTGACAGTTCAGGAAATACAGGAGGCAGCTAGGCAACTTCAGAGTGGGAAAGCACCTGGCCCTGATGGTCTCCTGGGTGGGTTTTATAAGGAGTTTATAGGGATTCTGTCAGGGCTGATGTTGGAGATGTATAATCACTCCTATATGCATGAATGCCTACGACCATCTTTGAGAGAAACTAATATTTCCTTAATTCTTAAGAAGGGGAAGGTTCCTGAGGATTGTGCATCATACAGGCCCATCTGTCTATTAAATTCAGATTTCAAGATTCTGTCCAAGATCCTGGCACTGACATTGGAAAAGGTGTTGCTCCATACTGTTAAAGAGGACCAGACAGGCTTTGTAAGGGGTTGTAGGTCCTCTAATAATATTAGAAGGTTGCTGAATATGGTCCAAGTTTGTCAGCAATGATCGATTCAGGGGTTGGTGATTTCCTTAGATGCAGAGAAAGCATTTGACCGGGTAGAATGGCCATATCGTTTTTACGTTTGAGAACAACTTGGGTTGGGTGGGGTCTTTCTAGGTGGGTGGATGTTTTATATCACTACCCTCTGGCCGCGGTCATCACCAACGGGGTGAAGTCTGGGAATTTTAGGATTGGTACGGATGGTCGGCAAGGCTGCCCCCTCTCACCATTGTTGTTTACGTTGGTGATAGAGCCACTGGCAGAGGCCATTCGTCAGAACGTCCACATAACTGCTCTGGAAGTGGGATCGAGGGCACACAAGATTACACAGTATGCGGATGATGTCCTTCTGTTTTTATCAAACCCGATGACCTCCGTACCCCATTTGATACAATGTATCAATTCATTTGGGACTATTTCAGGATATAAGATTAACTTTGCAAAATCGGAGACTGTGCCTTTGGGGAACCTTAAGGATGTGCGAGAAGTTGAAAGTGGCCCTAAGTTCCCTTTTAAGTGGTCACGGGCAGGGTTCCAATACCTAGGCATTTTTATTACCCCCAAGTTTGATCTGTTATTTCGGACTAACTTTGCTCACTTGCTAGACAATATTAGGGAGATCTCCAGAGATGGGAGGCTCTTCCAATTTCATGGCCGGGCCGAATATCTCTCATTAAGATGAATGTTCTTCCTTGTTTGCTTTATCCTTTGCATATGCTCCCTATAATGTTTCCCAGGTCAACACTGCGGAAGCTTATGGGGTGGTTTGGTTCCTTTGTCTGGCATCGTGGGCGGCTCCTCATCAAACTTAGTAAATTGCACTTGCCTCAAGGAAGGGGAGGAGTTGATTTCCCAGACATCAGCAGGTATCAATAGAGTTCCCTGCTGTCCTTTGTGATTTTGTAGGTAATGATCCGAACTCAATATGGCTGGATTTTGAGGCCGCCCAGGCAAAGTGCCCTCTTATTAACCTGTTGCTCATGGGTAAGATGAGGACAGTTATGGACGACTGCTGCAACCCCATTGGCATTAGTACAGTCAAGGCGTGGAGGGCGATGCGCAGAGTGAGGGTTGTTTATCCAAGACTTCGCCACTTACACCTATAGTTGGCATGCTAGGGTTCCAACCAGGGATGATGGACTCAGGGTTCAAACTATGAGCAGCGAGAGGAGTTTCTAGTTTGGGAGGCTTGTTTGAGAGGGAGGTGATGATGTCTTTTGAGCAACAGAGCAGCAAATACGGGTTGCCCAGCAGAGATCTTTTGCGTTTTTTCAGTTAGGGATTTCGTCCAGAAGAAGACTACGCTTCTTACTAAGCCCTATAAGTCTGACACAGAGAGGTTGTTGCTATGTTCCACAAGCACCCTTTCGGTTAGTGCCCTCTATTGCCTGCTGGGTGGCAGGGCCTGGCAGGATATTAACCGGTTATGTGAGGTCTGGGAGCAAGAGCTAAGAGTAGAGATCTCTTCTGAAACATGGGAGAATGCTTGAAAGATCTCAATCTGTAATAGGACATGGACTACGCAGTTAAAAGTTCTGAACAGGGCTCATCTGGCACCAGAATGACTGGCAAAGTTTTAAAAAGGAGCATCTTCAGTGTGCCCCAAATGTAAGATAAGTGTAGGTACTCTTACCCATTGCTTCTGGACATGCCACAGGCTCCGTGTTTATTGGAGCACTGTGGCGGGAGAGATCGGGAGGGTATTGAGGACTGAAGTCAAAGTAAACCCGATATCTCTCCTCTTCGGTCTACCGAATTTACCATCTTTGGATAGGCATGGGACTACTTAATATTCTTGCATACTGTGCACGGAAGAATATTCTGATGAATTGGGTGTCTGAGAACCTGCCGGGCTTGCTGGGATGGCAGAAATTAATTATGGACCATATTCCCTTGGATGCTTTTGCACACATGGTGCACCACACAACAGACCATTTTTATAAGACTGGCAGCCCTACTGGAGTTATTTGGATATAGATTTGTCAGTTATTTTAACTAGGGCATTTGTTTAACCAGGATTGTTAGGTTTGTCAAGCCCTGGGCCCTGGAGGGGGTCTCCTGAGTTAATATGGGTATATACACAGTTCTCCTGTTCCTTTGTTTGGGAGCTTTGTGCTGAGCATAGCGTTTGGTGTTTTTTTTGCTTTTTTTTGATCTATTAGTTATTTACTTATTTATTGATGTTGCTTTGCACAGTGTTAGGGTTTGTTTTGCATTATAGGGTAGGTTAGTAGTTCGTAGACAGTAGTTGTATTATTTTTTTTTCTTTTTATTATACTGATATTTGTTATTGATTGTATTTTTCAATAATGTTATATATTTGTAAAGTTTAAAAAAAATTGCTAATAAATATATTTACAAAAAAAGGTAAGTCCTGCCCTGATTTGCCTTTCCAAAATGTAACACCTCACATTTATCTAAATTAAACTTCATCTACCACTCCTCAGTCTATAAGTCCATCTGATCAAGGTCCCATTGTACTCTGAGATAACATTCACTGTCCACTTCACCACCAGTTTTGCAAACTTATTAACCATTCCTTCTATATTCGCATCAAAATCACTTCTATAAATGACAAAAAACAGTGAACCCAGCACCGATTCTTGTGGCACACTACTGGTCCCAGGCCCCCAGTCTGAAAAACAACCCTCCACCACCACCCTCTGTCTCCTAACTTCAAGGCAATTTTGCATCCAAGTGGCTAGCTCCAACTGGATTCGGTGTGGTCAAACCTTGCTAACCCAGACTACCATGCAGAACCTTGTTGAACGTCTTACTGGAGTCCATAAAAATAATGTCCACCACTCTGCCTTCATTAATTATCTTTGTTACTTCTTCAAAAAACTCAATCGAGTTAGTGACGTAATTTCCCATGCACAAAGTCATGTTAACTATCCCTAATCAGTCCTTGCATTTCCAAATATATAAATGTTGTCCCTCAAAATCCCCTCTAACAACTTATCCATTACTGATGTTACAAATGGGGTAAACCCTCCTGCTCAATTTAACCCAGCAACACAGGAAATATTTATCCTGTGCAGTGATCTGTGAAAATTCGAGAGGCCAAGAACTACTTAAAGTAAAAATTAACAACTTTAGTTCTTAAAGTATAACAGAGAATAATTAATTAACAACTATTTACAACTCCTTCCTCTAATCTATCTTTTTTCTTCCCCTTCCACGATACTAGTCCGATTTTAAAAAAAAAACGATTAAGATTTACAAAACAAAACCTATCTCAAAACCAGGCAGCTTTCGGTTCTTCTCTGTAAGCCTGTCTTCTTTTCTTCTTCTTGGGGATTCTGCTTCGCAGGTTACTGATTGAGAAAGGTATCTTTTTAAAAGAGCTATTTTTCAGGCAGTCTTTTCATGCGAGTAGATTGGCAGTTCTCCTCTCAGTAACTGTTTAATTTTCCTCTGTCTTACACCCCTAAAGCATCAGATTGTGTTATTCACTTTTAAGATTGTCAATATACTCGGTTCAAATTTGATTGGAATTTGGTATTTTTGGGGTATGATTTAAACTGGCCAAATTCAAATTTGTTTTTGCCTCTACGCAACTCAACCAGTGCTATCTGTTCTGAACAAAACATTGTAAAGTCTCCAGCACTCACTTAAAAGTACAGTACACTTCTACACCTTCATAACACTGATGTTAGGCTCACTGGTCTATGGTTCCCTGGCTTTCCTTACTACCTTTCTTAAACAGTGGCACCACGTTAGCCAATGTCCATTCACCGGCACCTCAACCGTGACTATCGATGATCTCCGCAAGGAGCCCAACAATCACTTCCCTAGGTTCCTACAAAGTTCTAGGATATACTTGATCAGATCCCAGTGATTTATTCATCTTTTGTGTTTTAAGATGTCTAGTATCACCTCCTCTGTGGTATATACACTTTTCAAGATATGACTTTTTAATTCTCCCAAGTTCTGTAGCTTTTGTATCTTTCTCACAACAAATACTGATGTGAAATACTCATTTAGTATCTCCATGATCTCTGCAGTTCCACATATAGACAGCCTTGCTGATCTTTTAAGGGGCCTTGATCTCTCCCTGGTTTCTCTCTTTTTCTTTTTAATGTATTTATGGAATCCCTTTGCATTCTCCCATTTGCCAAAGCTTTCTCATGTTCCCTTTTTGCCTTCCTGATTTCCCTCATGAGTATACTCCTGCTACTGTTTTTCTAGAGATTCACTTGATCCCAGCTGTCAATATCTGCCCATATATCACCTCCTCCTTTTTCTTGACCAGAGCCTTGCCGTCATACTAACAGAAACGTACTGCCTCTGGACTCTCATTATCTCATTTTTGAAGGCCTCCCACATTCCATCCATCCCGTTATCTTCCACTCAACTCTCCCAATCAACGTTTGAAAGTTCTTGCCTGATACCATCAAAATTGGCCTTATTCTATTTTAGAACTCTAACTTTTAGATCAAGTCTATCCTTTCCATCACTATTTTGAAACTGATAGAATTATGATCACTGGCCCCATAGTGCTCCCCCACTGACACCTCAGTCACTTGCCCGCTCTCATTTCCTAAGAGGAGGTCAAGTTTTGCTCCTTCTCTAGTAGATACATCCACATACTGAATAAGAAAGTTTTCTTGTCCAAATTTAAGAAATTCCTCTCCATCCAAGTCCTTAACACTATAATCCCAGTCTATGTTTAGAAAGTTAAAATCCTCTATCATTACAATCCTATCATTCTTACAGATACAGGTAGTTCTTCGAAAACATGATGGTTGCGTTCTTGTGCAATCCGGCATTATTGAAAAATCACGCTTTGGAAATGGCACTTCAAGTGTTGGTGATGTAATCGCATTACAGCCAACGCACGTTTTAAAAGTTCGCGCTTTAGAAACAGTGTCCGCAATTTGGCAATCGCATGACATCTAATTCACGTTAATGAAACGCACGTTATGGCAGAATGACCTGAATCTGAGATCTCATTACAAATTTGCTTCTCAATTTTTCTGCTGACTGTTGCATTGCCTATAGTACAAGTCCAGTAAGGTGATCATCCTTTTCTTATTTCTCAGTTCTAGCCAAATAATTTCATGGGAATATCTTCCTCAAATATAGCCGTAACATTATCCCTAACCAAAAATGCCACTCCCCCTTCTCTTTTGCCTCCCTTGTATCCTTCCTATGGTATCTCTCTATTCTGAACATTAACTAGCAGTCTTGCTCTTCACTGAGCCACATCTCTGTAATAGCTATGATATCCCCACACCCATGTTCCCAACTATGCCCTGAGTTTATCTGCCTTACCAGTTTAATTCATCAGTTTTACCTTGCTGTTGCCTATCTTGACTATTTCTTCTTCTCTATATCAGCGTTAGACTTATCTCTTTTCTCACTGTTTGTTTGGCACTCCCCCAGTTTAAAGCCTCCTGAGTAGTCCTAGCAAATCTCCTCACTTATTGGCCCTCTACCAATTCCGGTGCAACCCTTCTTATACAGGGCACTTCTATCCCAGAAGCGAATCCAAACATCCAAAAGTATGAATTCCTGTGGCTCCTCAGCCGCACACTCATCTGCTGTATCCTCCTTTTCCTACTCTGTCTCACACGTGGCAACATGGGTAAAGTAGATATCTCTATCCTTAAGGACCTACTTTTTAACCGCCTGCCTAATTTCCTATCTTCTCTCTTCAGAACCTTGTCTCTTTCTCTTTCTGTGCCATTGGTACTAACATGTGCAACAATCTCCTGCTGGTCACTCTCCCCTTTGACAATATTCTGTGCCTTCTCCGAGACATCCTTAACCCTGGCACCAAGGAGGCAACACTTCAATCAGATGTCATGCTGTCATCCACAGAAACATCTATCTGTGCCCCTAACTAGAGAGTCCTCTATCATCATTGATTGCTTGGAACCTGATGTACTCTTCATTACAGTAGAGCCAGTCTTAGGACCAGTAACCTGGCTGTCAGTGCTACATTCCCTTGAGAATCTGTCATCCCTTACATTTTCCAAAATGGCCTACTTTGTTTGAGATGGGGATAGCTACAGGAAACTCCTGCACTACCTGTCTACCTCTCCTACGTTTCCTGGAGGTAACCTATCTGCCTGATTGTATCTGCAGTTTTTCTACCTTCCTGAAACTTCCATCCGTTACACTCCCAGTTCCTTTATTGTCTCTAACTGCTGCTCCAAACAATCTATACAGTCTGATAGGTTTCGCAAGCAAACTCAATTCCTGAACTGGTTTTTGAACCATGTTTAAGTCTGAAGGATTGTGCTTGCGAAAGCTATAGAACAAATGTTTGATTACTCCTGGGTTATCCTCTCATGATTGACTTATTGAAAGTTCAGAGAATAGAATCTCAGTTCTTAGAATTAAATAAATATTCCTTGGAATCCATTGGAAGATGTTGACATGCATCGGTGTTGTCAGAAACCATGCAAGATATAATCCCATATGCTGGTGATGTTATTGGACCATGGAGTCCACTAAAGTGGATACGTCTCATTTATTTTATCCTTTTAATTCATTCTTTAATTGTGCTGTTTGTCTGTCTTTGTGAGAGAGTGGCTAGAATCATGGAAGATTGGGTTTTAATTGTAGATTTTAATCAGAATACCTTATGATTTAACACTGCTAAAGCCACTATATTATTAATTTATTTAATCTTTGTGCGAGAAAACTGGTGTCTGACATTCACAATGTCTAATTATGAATCATTGGAGTCAGTTTTAAGGGTTATTCAACATTTTAATTTTACTGTGTTACAAGCGTCAACATAGGGAGGCTGATTTGATGTAGCTCTGTGTGCTAATATTTGGCAGATGTTGGTTAGACTTTAAAGAGTCAGAAAGTGTGTTACTTGCTTTACAATTCCCAGCCCCTGGCTTGTTTTAGTATCCACACAATTTGTGGTGAATGTAGGTAAATTTCATATAAATGGTCACCCCCAGGATGTTGTTATTGTGAGATAGAGCAATAGTAATGCAATTGAATGCCAATATGCAATGGTTAGGTTCTCTTTTGCTGGGTATGGTCATTTGTTGGATTCTCGTATGGCACAAATGCTACCTACCCAAGCCTGGATATTGTCTGGGTCTTGCTGCGTATGAACAGAAACTGCTTCAGTATTTGAGAGGAGAATGATACTGAACATTGCAATCATCAGCAAATATCCTCAGTTCAGATGTGTGATGAAACAGCTGAAGGTGGTTAAAACCAAAAATGTAGGAGCAGAAGTAGGCAATCTTTCCCATTTAAGCCTGCTTTGCCAGTCAATAAGATCATGACTGAACTGATTCTCAACTCTACATTCCTGCCTTATCCCCATAACCCTCAATGGCCTTACTGATTTAAAAACCTGTTCATTTCAGCCTTGAATATTACTTCATTTCAACAGCCCTCTGGGGTAAAGAATTCCATATATTCACATACATTTTCAGAGAAAAGGTTCCCCCTCATCTATATCTTAAAAGACAAAACCTTATTTTGAGATTGTGCTTTCTGGTCTTAGGCACTCTCACTAGGGGAAACCACTTCTCCACATCTTTCTTGTCAAACGTTGAAAGAATCGTCTGTGTTTTGATAAAGATTCCTCTCATTTTTCTAAACTCCAATGGCTACAAGCCCATCCTATTCATCTCTGCATATCAGAAAATCCCTCTGTACCTGGGATCAGCTTAGTGAATCTTCACTGGATTGACTTCAATGCCAATGTATCTTTCCTTAGATAAGTGGACCAAAACTAATCACCGTATTCTAGTATGGTCTGGCTAGTGCCTTGAACAGCTTTTGCTAGACCCCCCTATTTTTATATTCTAGTCCCTTGTGAAATTAAAAACCAAAAGTCCATTTACCTTCCCTATTGCCCACTGAACTCTGATGCTAGCTTTGGCTAACTTAAGATGCTTATGGTTGGGCAGAGGACACTACTGTGAGGATCTCCTGTGATAATACCCTGGATTCGATAATTGACCTCCAACAACCATAAATATCTTTGTTTGTGCCAGATGAACTCAAACCACTTGTGAACGTTCCTCCTGATTCTCAATTACTACAGTTTTGCTGGGTCTCCTTGATGCTACACTCAATCAAGTGCTGCCTTGAAGACCATCACTTTGATTAAGAATAGACTGAGAACTTTATTTGGCTGGATTGCTTTGTTGTACATTTTGGACAGGACAAATCTGGGAAGTTTTCCACATTGCTAGACTGATGCTTGTGTTGCAGCTGTATTGGAACAGCTCATTTAGTGGAACAGCTAATTCCAAACAATTACATGAATTTTCTCATCCTTGACAACGTTTGACCGTTGTTTTTCCTTGATATTGTGTGGAGTCAATTGAATTGGCTGAAGATGTGCATCTATGCTGAGAATCATCTACTTGGCACCTCTGGTTATAGATGGATATAAAATACTTCAACCTGTATTATGCATTAGGTTTCCCCCATCACTACAGTTGGAGATATTTGCGGGGCTGCCACCTCCTGTTAGTTGTTTAATCATCCTCCACCATTTGCTGCTGATTATGGTCAGCCTGCAGAATTTAGGTCTGTTCTGTTGCTTATGGGATGGCTTGAATCTATATATGTTGTGCTATTTCAGCTGTATCTCATGGATGTTCACAAGTTGTACTCTGTTGTAGCTTCAGCAGTTTTACACCTCTCTTTTATGAATATTTGATGCTGATCCTGGGCAGGTCTTTTCCCCAGGGTGGGAAGTCCAAAACTAGAGAGCATCAGTTCAAGGTGAGCGGGAAAATATTTAAAAGACCTAAGAGGCAACGTTTTCATGCTGTTGTATGTATGGAATGAGCTGCCAGAGGAAGTGGTGGAGGCTGGTACCATTCCAACATTTAAAAGACATCCGGATGAGAATGTGGATAGGAATATGAATAGGAAGGCTTTAGAGGGATATGGGTCAGATGCAGGCAAATACTACTGGATTAATTTAGGATATCTGGTTGGACTGGAGGGCTTGTTTCCATGCTGTGCAGCTCTGACTCTTTTTCCTTCTGCATTCTTCATTGAACTAAGGTTAATCACAGCTTGATGGTAATGGTAGATTGGTGTTATGCCAAGCATAGATAGTAATCTACGAAGGTTTCTTTGCCCATATTTGACCTGATATTGAGGGAATTCAGTGACTCTCAATGGCGTTATCATCACTGACTCCCCTACTGTCAACATCCAAGGAGTTATCATTGATCAGAAACTCAACTGGACTCACCACATACACACAGTGGCTACAAGAGCCAGGTCAGAGGCTAGGAATACTGCAGCGAATAACTCCCCTCCTGACTCCTGGAAGCCTGTCTACCATCTACAAGGCACAAATCAGGAGTGTGATGGAGTACTCCTCACTTGTCTAGATGAGTGCAGCCCCGACAACACTGAAGAAACTTGACACCGTCCAGGACAAAGCACCCCGCTTAATTGGCACTGCATTGACAAGAATCCAAACCCTCCACCACTGACTCTGAGTAGCAGTAATGTGTACTGTCTACAAAACGCACTGCAGAAACTCACCAAAGATCCTCAGACAGTATCTTTCAAACCACAAACGCTTCCATCTAGAAGGGGAAGGGTAGTAGATATATAGGAACACCACCACCTTCAAGTTCCCCTCCAAGCCACTTACCATCCTGACTTGGAAATATATTACCATTCCTTCACTGTTGCTGGTCAAAATCCTGGAATTCCCTCCCTAATGGCATTGTGGGTCAACCCACAGAAGGTGGACTGCAGTGGTTCAAGAAGACAGCTCATCACCACCTTCTCAACTATGGATGGGCAATAAATGCTCGCCAGCCAATGATATCCACATCCTGCAAAATGAATACATTTTTTAAAAATCACAGAATCCGGAGTCAATGTTAATGACTCACAGGGCATCTCCCTTCCCAATTGCATACCGCGATGCTGCCTCTTCTGGTAAATCTGTTCTGCCAGTGGGCTGTGACATACTCAGTGTTATTGATGTCTGGGACCTAATCATACACATGGGCCCATTCCTTACTGATAATGTGAGCCTGTTGCTTGACTATTCTGTGGGGCAGCTCTCCCAATTTTAGCCTATGTAGGGTCAACCAAGCTGGGTGATCATAGGCATTGACTTAAGTAGCAGAAACGCTTCTGTTTCATTCTTTTTGAGACTTCCTAATGGTTTGGTACAACTTGACTGGTTTGCTATGCCATTACACAAAAGGTATTTAAGATGCAACCGTGCTGCTGAAAGTCTGGAGATATGTGTCAGCATTACCACGTAAACACCACAAATAACCTTCCCTAAATTACAGTATTGATAATCACCAGTGGTTTCACAATTCATACAACTAGCTTTTAATTTTTGCCAGTTAGTTGAATTTTTGTTGCACCATCTGCGTGGTGGGATTTGTACCACCTTCCCAAAGCATTTTGTTTTTACCTTGTGGTGACATTACCACCATCCACCTTGGATTCCCTGAACTTATTTTCCATTTGTCATCAAGTTGCACTTGGGCAACTGATGTGCACTAACTTTTACTATGACGACTTGAAGTTTATTTGCAGGAAATCTGGACTCACCCACTTATTTTTACTAGCTCAGTTGTGGTTCGTTTATCATCTAAGTTCAGTATATTTGGTGTCCAAGCATGTAACGATGAATCAATTTGTGCCTCTGATTTATACCTTTTATCGTGAACTTCACTTTTTGCTTTTGATTGATTCAGTGTTTGATCTCAAAAAATATTAAGCCTTATGTTTCCCTTTCTGCAGGCACTCCAGGTCTTTTTCAAACACCTTATCAGTATATACTTTACTGAAGCTGGCCAGTCCTTTATCCCTGGGAACTTGGCAGCTAAGAAATGTACTCTTCAATTATTTATTCCTTTTGGCATTGACGTTTGTTTCCAACTTTATTTCCACATTAGACCTCAACGTTTTCGCATTGGTATAATTGCTCTGCCAAGTGAACAGAAACTTTCTGCTATTCTTATTGTAAACTTTTGCTATTCTTGTCTCTTGTAAAAGTGATGTGCAAATTAAGCAAGGGTGATGTGAGAAAAAAAAACTTTTCATACAGTGAATAGTTAGGGTTTGGAATGTAGAACATGTACTGTAGTTAGACTTTTTTAGACTATCATTGTCCTAATCTCCTCCAGACACTTTCTTTACATGACTTTAAACCTTGTAGTTTCCCCTGCCGCCAGACCTACACAACTTGCTTCTATCTCCTTTCCTAGATTCTCAGACAGAACTGTCTTAGTGCACCCATTGATTCAGACTGCTGTTAGCCCACTGATCTAATTTTATCTTTTCTAATCTTCGCTTTGTTGTTTTTCTCCCCTTGTTCACTCTTTTCCCATTTTTACTTGCTAGTTTTCCAATGCGGTCAGCACTTGAGTAACTTCCGGTTTCCTGAACCAGAATGTCTGCTTTGCAAAGGCAACTGATCTTTCTACCCTGTCCATTTCTCCACTGGCGTACTCCAGTGACTCCCATCTACCAGTAATCTTCCCTGTGTGGCAGAACTTGTTCTTAAATTGAACAATCTTCTCTTTAACTCCAATTTACTTCCTCTAAATAAAAGGCATTGCTGTGAGAAACAATTTGGGTCCTAGCTTCATTTGCCTTTCTTTTTGTAAGGTATATGGGATGTTTTTGCTCCAGTCAGATCCCTGCGCACATGTCTTTTGTCTTTATAAGTTCAGGACTGTTTCCTTCTCTTTGGAAAATGTAAATAAAGTTGTTCTCAATTTCTGTTCTATCCTTCCATAGGTCTTGCCTTCACATGGCCCAGCTCTAAATTTTTCCACCTTTCCTTTATTTTGCCATCTTCAAATTGTCCAAAATTTTCTATATACCCACCAATCCCATTGGCAGTTCACTGGACCTGAAACGTTAACTCTGCTTTCTCTCCACAGATGCTGCCTGACTTGCTGAGTTTTTTCAGTAATTAGATTTTGGTTCTGATATCTGCAGTTCTTTGATTTTTATTTTATTTTGTTATTATCTGTTCCTCAACTGATGATCCCCCTTTGATATATTGTTGTTTGTGTCTGCCTCGTTCCATGTATTTCTGTTCCTGCCTCTTCTCACCCAGAACTACAATAGGCTATCTTTTGTGCCACTTGCTCCCCATCAGCCTCCACATTGAACTGATGATATTTTTGTTAATTCTGATCTCTGCAATGATACCACTACTAAAGTCTACCTTTCCTCCTCTGCCCTTTCACCAATAAGAAGGAACTGTGCTTTGTAATAACTCATTCACTTGCTTCAAACACCAATAAAAACCCTCACCTCTTCTTTGTAAGTGCAAAAGGTACGGTATTTACCCTTTTTTACTTCCTCCTTTCTCACCGTGTATAGTTGCAAACGTTCCTTCCAGGTGAAACAGCAATTTTGCTTGTACTTTCTTCACTTGTGATGTGGTCTCCTCTACACTGAGGATATCAAACATATACGGAAGAACCTCGATTATCTGGTATTTGATTAATTGCATTTTGGATTATCTGAAGTAGATCACAAGGTTGTGATGTGTGACTAACTATGTTATCTGACGTTGATTATCCGGCATTCGATTAATCTTTTTGATAATCGAGGTTCCTCTGTATTGTATAAGTACTTTACAAAACACCTTTTTTCAGTATGATGATTCTGACTCTAAGTAAGATTCTGTCTTTTGAGTTGCTTGTCATTTGAATTTTCCATCCAAACCATGCTGTAACCGTTATGTCTTGGTCTTTTGAAGTGTTCTAATTAAACTCATTGGAGGCTTGAGGAGCAACATGCACTTTTTTGATGAGGTATTTTGTAGCTTTCTGGACTCAATATTGAATTCACTAATTTCCGGTCTGTGTGTAGACTAGGTTATTTCAAATGCAGAACCCAGCACCAGCTAGAAGACATGGCTAGATATATCAGCTCAAATTAATTTGTTACGTATGATATTTGTTTAATATTTCTAAAACTTACATTTTGATTGCAATTGTGAAATATTTTCTACATTGCTATTTGGAAATGCACCTTTGCTAATAAAGATGACATTGTCAAAATAGTTTTGCCAGGTCATGACTGAACTCTGCCATTTGTATCACTTAATTCCAATATAGGCTGTGTTATGAACCTAAATTAACTTCATGATATATTTTGATTGTGCTATGTATGATGCATTGTAGGATATGTCACAAATCTCACATGTGGGTCTGCTGCTTTACTGGCTTGAGGTTTAGCAAATAATTATGCAATAAAGTTTCAGATTATACTCTTAGTAATGCATCCTTGATATCTTCACATTGTTTTTAAAGTAAATAGCCATTTAATTTGAGCCTCTGGAAATTGTTTTTACTATCACTTGTGAGTTGTGCTGTTTTCAGCGATGACAGGAGCTTGTACTTATACCTTTAAAAGATGAAATGGTATTCTGCAGTCCCATTTGTTAAACTCCATATATCAAATTTCACTGTTGAATTAGGTGACATTTTTCAATAATTATTGTCTAAATATCTTAATCATTTGGCAAATTAATGTGATATGGAATGTTTGTTTATTTCTTTATTCTCTAGATGACAAAAAAAGTATGGTTGCAAATGTGGAAAAGCAGATGGAAGAAGCTCGGGAACTGGTAAGAAACTGCATTTGATATTTTGAACTGCGGTTTGTTTTATTTATTTGAATTCAGTGTGAAGAATTGCTATTTGAATCCAGCCTCCTGCTTGTCTACATTTGAATCCAGAGAGTGAAAGATGAAAAATAATTTCAGGAAAGTACAACTATTAAAATTATAAATAACTAAAGTTAGAAAATTTAAATTTCCATATAATTTGTTTAAATGTTAATGCAAGTGTAAATGTTCTGTTCCAGATGAATGTTGGTGAGATAAATTTTATTGGGCTATCTTTGGTGCTAAAAATTAGCATCATACAGTTTATTGATATGTTTCGTTCCCTTGTGCACTGTCCCATCAACTTATCTTTGAAATAGCTCTTTATTTGTCAGGAAATTTAGGCTGTTCAGTAGGTAAAAAGACCTGTTTCTACAGCCTTATTCTTTTAATCGGAGAACAAAATGATTAGAAGCAGATAGCTTCATTTGCTTAAAAAGAGAATCCTATCAAGGCAGTGTTTCTTTCAAAACACAGAGATTAAACTGATTAGGGGTTTCGTTCTTAGTATGCATGATCACAGGATTGTGTAAGTAAAAAAGGCTTTTATTTGACATAGATTAACATGCTGTGAGATTTATTCATATCATAATGTCTAGTTACAATATTTTATAGTCATGTTCACACAGTCCTCTTATTTTGTAGTTCTTAGAGCAAAGGAATTCAATTGTCCAATAATTTCACTTAAGCAATGTAAATAGCAGAGTTGGGGCTCAATGCTTTAAAATAATAAAATTACTAGTAGAAGAAACTTTGATTTGAGGAACTTTGAATTAAAATAGACTTATGATAATTCTATTAGAACACTCGTTGATTGTTTTTCTCAAATTATAGTACAAGGTTGATCATTTTTCACTTTTGCAGGGATCTACCAAAAATAAAACTGATTAATGATTCTTGTTGTCTTGGGAATAGAATAACCTCTCAAGAATGTTTGTATGGAAGTGGTCGCACTGGAGTTTATTATTGTCACAAAGCTGGTCCTTTTTCTAAAAGCTGTTCCTTTTCTCAAGGGTACTGTGTCTTTGATTTTTCTCAGAGGGGTCGTGAAACAGTCCGGGCTTCGAATTGGCTGGTTTGGTACAGGTTTATTGGGAGGCCTTTTATGTTAATAAGTAAACAGATGAGACTTTCGACCATAGCTTTCATGTTTTCAAAGTAGCCTATATAATGAAAGGGGAGTAGTCAGTCCTGAAAGCTGAATTCTTGTTGTTAGTCAGTTCAGTTCAGCAGTGGGCTATATGAAAACAGACTGCTAGACTCTCCTTCTGCCCTTCCAACTTAACCTGTAAGCCCTTGTTTCAGTTTTGCTCTGTGTTTAAGGGGTTTGTTTATTGGGACTATTGTGTATATTCGGAAAGCATAATTAAGTCGAGTTTTGGTAGACTGAGTTCTGTGGGTATTCTATGTTATTTGTTTTTTATTTTATAATTTTTGGAATAAATTTTCTCTCTGTTTTAAAACCTGGTAATCAACCTAGCTAACTTACTCTGGGTAATTTTCACTGTACACTTACCGAAACAACAAGTAGCAAAGATACGGTCTAGGCTGCTTGCTTAAGATTGTTTTGAGTGGTCTGACCTAGTCCGTAACAATGTCTTAATAACTTTAATTTTCAATGCAGCTTGAACAAATGGATCTTGAGATACGGGAGATACCGCTCCAAAGTCGTGGCCTATTCAGCACCCGAATGAAAAGCTATAAACAGGAATTGGAAAAACTTGATAAAGATTTTGTAAGTTAATTTATGCTTTGTATGGAGAAAAACATCTGCATGTCATATATGGTTTCTTTACCAATTTCTTAAAGTTTTTTGATATTCTGTATTTCCCTTAATTTCATGTCTGAGTATGTTTAATATTTTCAAATTTTGCATGTTGCTAATCCGCCAAAAATTCCTTTCATTGTAATAGTACTGTTTTGTAAATTTTAATCATGATATTTTGCTGCATTTAACATTTTTCTGAAAGACATTTTTGAAGCTGTCATGATGACTAAGTGAGTAAAAAGACTACTGGTGTGGTCCTAAGCCAAACATATTAAGAAAGGCACAGGTTCAGCTCTTGGTTTACATTGAATTTACTGATCATGCTTTGCTATTGAGTGGAAGTTGAGAGACCAAATAATAGAATTGGATGAGAATTTTCTTATTCAATAATTTATGATAGGCATTTCACTGATGGAAAGACTGGTGGAAACAGCATTATTAACAAACTTCAAATGGCAATTGGGTGTAAGATGAATGCAGAGTTATGGGGACAGATCAGGGACTGAGATTAATTGGATAACACAAGCGAAACATAGTGATATTGTACTCTTGTACTGCAAGATTCTGTGATTAAACCTTAATCTCAAGATGGGAGGGGAACAAGCGACTAGTATTTCTGCTCTTGATTTCTATTTCATGATTTCTGCTATAAAATGAATTTATACAAAAGTTGGGTAAGAACAAGATTAGATTTAGTAGTCATGTCCCCTATTATGTAACCACTTGCCGCTCCTCACCATCTGGACTTGTACGTGAAAGATTGCCACTTTGGTGAGATACTGATGGCCTAATTGAAACAAGCCTCAGGATACCAAGCCAGTATTTTCAGGAGAGAAGAGAAAATAGGGAAATAGATAATCAGAATTTGAGTAAAATCACTATACAACACTCACTTTAAAGCCATTATGAATGGGAAGACATTTGTGTTGCTCAGAAAGTAAATCTTTAAATTGCAATAGCACTAGAAGTGAAAATGTTATGAAACCCATTTTTTCAACCAAGACACACTATAATTGAGTCCACTTGCTGTGTTGGATTAGCAGTATTAATGAATTGGAAATGGCCATTTTTAACTCTGCATGATTTTCATTGCTTGAATGATTCTCTTGATTTATACTGTATTTTATGTTTCCTCTGTCTGTGATATAAAACTAGCGCACACACCCTCTTTGAACAGTATTTGGTAGCTTTTGATATCAAATAGCAGTATCTCCAGAAATATTTGTCTAAATATGATACCCAACATTCTTTGTTAATTGTGCATTTAATTCTCTGCACTGGTATGCAATAGTGGGCATTAATTGGGCATTCACTTGTATTACTATAGCTAGGACGAGATTGAAACTATGGTTGTCGCGTTGTATGTGTGTTTGTAATGTGAATCTCAGTAGACAAAAGCTTAAAAAATTATATAAAATTTTGATCTAGGTCATGCCATCATTGCCTCATTTTCTTGAATATAATGCAGGGAGGATAGTTTCTTCATGATGAAAGTTAGAAATTAAAAGGTCAGACATAAATTTAAAATCCTAGCAGCTGTGGCCGAGAATCCAGAATTCAAATCTATATGATTAAGGATTGATTACTCTGCAATCTGAATCATCTGAATGGTCGAAGATCTGGGCTAAGACCCTACCGGAGAGAAAGCAAAAAATGGCCATGGCGAGTTGCTTCATGCAAGAAGTAAGTTATTTTGTGAAACGGATGCTTGTCATTTGAATAATGATAAAGCAATAAACGTTCCAGTAGAGATGCAGGATGAAATCTAAAAGAAAGATGATGTGCTCAGTATATATAAAACATGATCAAAGCTTGATTTCATGCAAGAATATCATGGACTTAGGTTGTATAAAAGTTTGAGCAAATTTAATTTTGAGATCTCTGGATTGGTATGAGTATTTAAATTACTTAATTGTTATAAGTTAGCTCATGCAAAGACAAATGGTTCTAGCTGGTGCTTAGTTCTCAGAAGGATATGCTATTGGATCAGATGTCTTCTGCCTTTAAACCTTTCCTGGGAAGCAGTAGTTTTTGACACGTTGAATAAATGAGGCATTCCATCTTGGCCCAAAGTATAGAGAGTTCCATAAGAAAATTGAGGATATTATATGGTTAACAAATTATATGATTATACAGAGCTTTAGTTCCACGATATCCGTTAATTAATCACAGACCCCTTTAATCGTGCTGTCCGAGATTGATAGATGGCCATTTTCTGCTTTCTCTCCGGTAGGGTGTTAGCCCAGATCTACAGGTCTACCTCATTCTTCTACCCGTTCAGATGATTCAGATTGCAGAGTAATCAATCCTTAATCATATATGGGTTGGATTGATTAAAATGCTTTTTTTTAAATTAACCTGTTTGGAGATGGTATTACATGCCTCTGAAGCAGGTGGGACTTGAACCCAGGTCTCTTGGCCCAGAAGTAGCCACTGTACCAGGAGGACCTCTAAAGGCTATATTGACTTAGTAAGTAGAAAGGATCCATGCAAAATTAAAGAATACCAAAGGACTATTTGCTTTAGGTTTGACATGGCCACATGTTGAGTTCACTAAAACCAATTGTAATTCAATGTAAAGTAGCTGCAGTAAGTAGTTTTTGTGTCTCATAAGATACTGATCATGTTAAGTAAATCTACCACAAAGGTACAAACAAAGCTGCTGGGGGCGTGTAACAAAATAATTGTTTTGGGAAGTTGATTGATCTGCAGTTTACCCAATCAGGGTACCTCTAACCCAGAAGGTTGTGGATACTGCATCGTTGATTATGTTTAAAACTGGGATAGCTTTTGATATGTTAGGTATTGAGGGATATGGACATTGGGCAAACCTCCACTTGAAGTCCATGATCACCTGTGATTTATCAAATGGCAAAGCAGACTAAAAAAACATTCTGTTCTATTCCTGTTTTATCTCTCCTGTGTTCACTTCTTTGACTTTATTATTTTCCTTGGTAAAATCTGTGGCGAGAAAACAGAGTTAATGTTTTGGGTCAGTGACCCTGATTCAGAACTGATAGTAACTAGGAAATGATGGTAGTAGGAAGGGGTGGTGGGTAGGAGTAACTAGATAGGTGGAGGTGGAGCCCTGAGGACAGCAGTTAGGCAGACAAAGCGATGGATGATAATATGTCAGGAAGGAAGAAAAGTTGATAATGGATACCATAGGTAGGTGAATATGTGTTGGCTGTGCTGAAAGCAGCCCATGTCTTGATTGGATAAAGGACAAAAGAGGTTGTTCAGGGTTCTAAAATTATTGAACTTTACGTTGAGTCCTGAAGGCTTCACAGCCCCCAGATGAAGAAATAAGATGCTGTTTTAGCAGTTTGCGCAGACCCTAGCTGGTGTGCTGCAGTAGGCCTGAGACACACACATTTCCCAGGGAAAATGGTGGTGTGTTAAAATTGCAGGCAATTGGAAGCTGTGTCATTTTTGTTGACAGAATGTAGGTGTTCTGCAAAGTGGTCACTCAGTGTGCATTTTGTCTCCCCAGTATAGTGGAGGCTAGAATTTAAGCATCAATTACAGTAGTAGATTGAGTGAAGTACAGGTAAGTGTTGCTTCACCTAAAACATGGGTGTGGAGCCATGGATAGTCAGGAAGGAGGAAGTAAATAGGCAAGTATTGAACCTTTTGTGATTGCATAGGAACATGCTGTGAAGGCATTCGAAGTGGTGGAGGATTGGACCAAGGTGTCCCAGAGGGAATGGTTGCTATGAAATGCTGTTAAGGAAGTAGAGGAGCATGTGTGTCTATTGGCGGCATCCTGCTGGAGCAGGAGGAAATAGCTGCTTACTATCCTTTTGGATGGGGATGCTGTTAGGGTGACAAGTGAGGGCCACAACCCCTTCAATCCCTGTCTTGAGCACATAACTACATTTTACAAGCTGCTGTCAGTTCTGAAGAAGGATTACTTATTCTGTTATTATTATTAATTCTGTTTTTTTTTCTCCACAGACACTGCCAGCTCTGCTGAGTTTTTCTGACAATTTCAGTTTGCCAGCATCTGCAATTCAATTGTTTTTTTTTCTAATATTTCTCTAGGACATGTTTAGCAAGTTTCAGAGAGAGAAAAAAAATTAAGTTACACATAAAATTCCCTTACCCTATTTATCAAGAATCAAACGTCCTACTATATATGCATGTGTTGATGATGAAGTGTATACAAAGCTATTAGAAGAGGCAAGGCGAGCTGTGAAATCTTAAGAAGTATCAAAGATGTTGCCACATGCTCTTGTAAGCCTTCCATTGGCCAATAAGTTTAACCAGGTAGTTGTCATGGATTTAAAGGTGTGAGATGAAAACAGAAACATTTTCATCCTGTGTTTTATAGAACTGCCAACAGGTCTTCCAATTTTCCTGAGAATAAAAGATACGTTTTGAAGCTTTTCCTCTTGTACTCATATTCATACTGCGTGAGTGGAGAGTTGGAGAGTCCTGATTGGTTGGCGAGTGGGCATTGATGGTGGATACAAAATTAGTTGTGACCAGGTAAATGCCAAGCTTTGTCTTAAAGCAGATAATCTCTGTTTGGTCAACGCATTGCTCTGAGAAGCGATTGGCTGTCACCTATTTCATTGTACAGTTTGGGAGTTGGTTTAGCTCAGTTGGCTGGTTGGTTGGTTTGCAAAGCAGTGTGATGCCAACGATCTGGGTTCAATTCCCATCACCAGCTGAAGTTATGATAAAGTACTCTCCTTCTTAACCTCTCCCCATGCCTGAGGCCTAGTGACCCTCCAGTTAAATCGGCACCAGTCATTTCTCTCTAATGACAAAGTAGTCCTGTAGTCTGGTAAGAGTATGTTCTCTATTATATACATGTACAGTATGTACATATTTTTTGTCTGCAAAGGATAAGGTCCTCTGTATTAATACATGTGGCTTCCAGCACAAGCAAATATATCATATTGTGAGTCTGACTGACCATTCTAAATTGGTTATCACCATAATTCTTCGCACACTCAAAACTATGTTGTCCAGTTGCAGAATGACATCTAATGTTGGACATTTGTGACTTTTGCAAGTGTGAATTAGTTTTGTATGATCAGTACCTTGCTTACTTCAAGGAATGCAGTAAAGGAATGTGCTCACTGTCATTGTGATGCTAGGCATGTAGGCCATCTGTCCCAAAGATAGACACGGATCATTCCAAACAGCATATCCCAATAGCTCCCGTCCAGCCTGCACTTGGAAAACTTGAGGCACGATCTTTAACACTCAGCGTTACTCTGAAATTGGACGATGTTTTCTTTGCATTAATAGACAATTGTGGCAATGCCCACAAAGAAACAGAGGGTTCTCTGGCATAAAGCAGGATGCAAAAGATTTCTCCAGCTGAAACTGCTAACAGCTTCAGTAATCTTTATTGCTTCAGTCAAAGCTGATGCTTCAAATAACTCAAAGCAGATCTTGAAAATATTTTTCACTGAAGTTTTGCATAGGAATACTTTGCATAAATCGATTGTGTAGTTCTGTAGATTAAAATGTATTGTAGCAAATATCAAGAAGCAATGAAACATGTATTTATGGTGAATATTTTAAAGTTTTTAACTTTTATTTTCAACTACCTTTGTTAGGACCGGCCTGTGTTATCACTAATATGCCAAATTTCTGTCATTAAGGAAGATGGTTAGTTATAAGTTATGTGTATTATACTGTGATATAATCTCATAGCTGATTACATTCAGATGGGAGAGGCTGACATATGTAAAACGTGTAGGCAAGTTTTTTTCTTTCATCCCATTCTAACAGTAGAGAGAGACTCATGCCATGATAAAGGTTAAGTGATTATAACTGGTGAAAAACAACATTGTGAGTAACTTTCTATAGGCAGCCATCATTGCCAAATTGTTATTGAATGCATTGTGTGATGTTTCTTTCACCAGTGCGAAACAGACTGTCACCACTGGCAGAGTCTGGTTGTACTAAGTGCTGAATGACACCATTCCTGGTGACTGACTGATCTATTTCTTGGTTGTGTATTTGGAAGCAAGTGCTCTCTAGTGCCATCTTGGCTATTCTTATCAAAATGGGTCAAAGAATTAACATGTATTTTTTAAAAAATACATGTGTTGGTAAGGACTTTTTTTAAAGAAATAGTTTCAATTTTTTTGCTAGGATTTATGCTTATGTTTAGTGATCGAATGATATCACCACTAGATGGTAGTATTTTCTGACTTTTCAATTGAAGGGACAGCGATCACTAGATTTTTTAACTATAGCATGCCTTCTCCCTCATTTCTGTCCTGATTGTGTGGACATGGTCCAAAAATAACAACATATTTCTGTTATGATGCTTAGTCTTTTAGACCTAGAGGGTAGACCCTATTATCTTATTTCACTTTCACAGCTTGGGGACATTGCAGTTAAGCTTATTTTATTCACCTGGCATTTATGCATACATTTTCTAGGAGGGATCACTGTAGTGCGGTAATTAGTGCAAAACCTATTTGGGTTGCTGAGTTATTTCTGTTGTAAGCCCTGTGTGTATTTGAGTCTTTAGATTGAACTCAAATTTTCAGGTTATGGTCTTGCATAAATTTTAAGTTATAGAAATAAGCTAGTCAATGTGTTCTATTGTAAAATTTTTCTGTAAGTAAACCAATGTAATTTAACAGACCTGCAGAAACACTGCATCATAAGTTAACTTGACGCATAAGCTCAGGCCCAGTTGAACTCTTATAACCCTCTTTCCATCAGCTAGAAATATTGTGGACAGTCGTAATGCCTCTGTTAATGTCAAAGTTATGGTTTGTCGTCTGAACAAAGACAAAGTTTGATCTGCGATCTACTTGGTGTCTTTCTGGAATCCTGGTCAATTGACTGAGTCTAGGGAAGGATTTCTCTTTATTAAAAATGTTATTGCTTGTTGCTTGAGATCATATTCTCTAGAGAGCAGAGATTAAATTGTGAAGGATTCTTTTGTTTCTTAAACTTTAAAATATGGAGCTTACTATTCATTGTTTCGAATATTGCTGGTATAAGCTTGGAAATCAGTTGTAAGTTTTGAACATCGATTTTGAAACGCCAGTAATGAATTAAACGAATGGTATGGTTGTCATTTTAAAACATTAACAAGAAATGAATATAAGCATTTTTAGCAGTCAAGAGTACCAGTTATTGTGCAATCGGATAATTAGATTTTCTCCGCTTATTGCTGTGTTGTACCTTGCAAAACTAACCTTTGTGCTTCCCTTTCTAATTTTGCTATTGGAGTTTACCTGATTTGTTATGGAGTAGGAATTGTGGCTCTTAACTTTCTTTACCAGTGATTACTATTTGCAGAATATGTGGGCAGCACATCAAGTATAAGAATGAAATCTTAGTTCTCTGTTGTTTGGAATAAATCAGTAAGTAACTGAAAGTCTCCAAACAAATAGATGAGAAATGTTTTTGTCCTCTGGACAGTCAGTGTGTTGTAGCGAAAGATTAGTAGTTCTGTTGCTTTATTTCCTGATTTTTAAATGTAGAACACTCCAGAACATTTAGTAAAGTATTGCCATTTATAGTTGCATAATTACTGGAAAAATGAAGTGTAAGGAAATAGAATATTGGTCATTTTAAATCTTATTTCAATGTCTTTGGCTTTCAGGAGCTTCTTTTTTTTTAAATTCTCATTAACTCATTTATTAGGCGATGCAGTCATATTATTAATAATACCATCTTCCTCCTGGTGACATACAGGGTATTTGGATTCTCATGGAAGCAGAATTAGAAGCATTCATCAATATAATCAATTATCAGCTCTCCGTTAAACTAAAATCTACAGCACACAAGCAACACATTAATTTTCTATAAACCACAATATGTCAATGAGTGCAAGACAACAAGTAGAATTGAACAAAACTTTTTTTCTCATAAAATAAACACACTTCTACACACACTATATCGCCTGAAAAAAAATGCTGTTTAAAACCATGATTATAACAGATTATTTTATCTCTTGCATCCTTAGAATGGCAATGCAATTTGTCACGTTATATCAGAATGGTTTTCCATTTCCAAGATTTGAATAATCAATGTTTTTAAAGTTTCAATTTGAAAATGTAGTTGAATTGATTACCTAGTTGGATTTTAAAAGAAAATAATGATGCATCAGTCATAATTTGATTTAATAGTTATGGGAAACCTGAAGATTAAGAATAGTAATCAAAGTTTTTGTTAAATACTGACCCCTTCATGTTTAAAGTGGTTGCGCTTATTTTCTATTTTATCTGTCTCTGCTGCCTTTCTCTAGTTAAAAGAAAAATATTCAGTATTATCTTTCATAGAAATTATTGCTCTAGCTTTTCTTTCAATATTAATCTATTCATGCCGCATACGTGAAGTCTTAATCCCTGTTGATGTATATTGGGAAATAATGCACTTTACGCTTTTTCAGATTGTAGGATCGCCCTTCAACTAAAATTTGTCGATATATAAACATTACAACAGTCCTTTTCTTTCCTCCATTCTAGGGTAGGATAATTTAATTTATTGCATTTTTTGAAAAGAAATGGCTAAAGATAAATACTGGACAGGTACAAGAAAACTTCTAGTTTGCATAATTCAATTGTAAGAGTTTTTTCTCCATTTCTCTACTAAGGTTTTCATTTGCATGTATTGTAATTCTTCTGTAAACCACATTTATGACTGCACAGAAATGCTGCTGTCTACAAGAATAAGCTGGCAATTCTGGTCAGGTATATTTATAAAATTTGAATTCTCCATTATTTGGTATTAAGTTGACAAGAAAACATCTGGCATCTTTAGGAGCCTTGCTGAATTTTATCTGTGGAAACATGAGAATAAAAGCTTAAAGATAATTTTTTACTTGCAAGTGATTTTAACCTCAAATGTTGATCTTGTAAGTGCTTACAATGGTAAGCATCAATGAACTCTATTGAAATACTGTACCTCACCAGATACAATGAGGTCCAATTAATGAAAGTGTGTTTGCGCGCACAGTGTTGGCTTCATATGTCAAGGTGTGTCACAATGACAGTAGATGATTTAAATTGAACTTTATGCCTGAAATGTAGAAGAATTTGATTGAGGATTTGACATCTTTATGCCCCTTTCATTAAAAATGCCGCTTGTGATGGTGACGAGTGATACTCTGCTTTCTAGGTGAAGCTACAGCATAAACTAATGCATGTCAACAACTTGGTGAAATTGATGTTTTGATGTGCTTCAAAGGTTGGTGGGAATTTGAATGCCTGGTATTTTAGATACCATTTTGAGTGATGATCTGTGAACCTGATCTGGCTAGTTATCATGCACAGTGTATATACTGATTTGATGCATAGGTTTAATGTGAAACTGCAGTAACTATTTTTGCAGTACTGTTTCTCAAACCATGTAAAAGCATTGCAAAAGGGATGCTATTGTGATAATTTTAAAATAAGAATCATAGTTTTTATATCAGAGTTTGTAACATGGAAAAGAAAGTCATAAAGCGATCCATTTTATTTTTATTTAGAAGTCTTACAGTCATTCACAAGGAGTTGAAAACATTCAACAGCTCATTATCTAGAATGGATTAGAAATGAATAGTACATGATCACCTCAATCCCAGTGCAAGTAGGAGATGTAAACTCTTTCAGCAGCACAGTTTGATGTGATCTGAATGTCTTGATTTTATTTCTGTTTTTAATTTTTTTAAAAACAGATCTCCAAGACTGTGTTGCTGCTTTATGTCTCTTCCTACTGGCCATAGCTTTACCATATTGAAGCTGAAGGATATTGTTTTTGGGATATATGACAATTTGTATAATTAAGCATTAACCAATACTTATTATTCTTTTCTCTAGAAACCAAAGGATATAGTTCTAACATAAACAAGTTATTTAATTTTAAACTTCACTGTCACTTCACTGTCGGAACAGAAATCTTTTGAACAAGGCTACTTAAAACTACTCGTTTAAACCCTGGGAAAAACTTTTTCTATGCATTGTTCTTATGTACAATAATTTATACCTAGTTTTAATTTCAGTTCATTTTTTAAAAACTTGTTCATGAGATTTGGTCATCAGCCAGCTCATTCCTAACCGTCCTTGAGAAGATGGTGATGACAGTAGCAAGCAAGATCAAGATTGTGAACATGCAATTAAATATGCTGCGTTGTACAACATAATTAAGAGACATGCTATAAATGAATCATTCTACTTAAAGTGTAATTTTTAATTCTCCTTGGGAACAATATATGTATTTTATTAATATTGCATTTCTTTTAAAGTCTGCAAACCTGCAATACATTAACCTATTTACTAGATATCAGACTACTTGATATGGGGAATGTTTGTTTTTATTTGTATAAACAGATTTTTTTAGTGACAGATAAATTAGTTGTCACTATTTTCTTCAAGAGTTGTGATTACTTCAGTGCAATGTGAAGTAATCCCTGGATAAAAGCAAATTACTGCGGATGCTGGAATCTGAAACTAAAAGAGAAAATGCTGGAAAATCTCAGCAGGTCTGGCAGCATCTGTAAGGAGAGAAAAGAGCTGACGTTTCGAGTCTAACTGACCCTTTGTCAAAGTTGCTTTGACAAAGGGTTAGTTAGACTTGAAACATCAGCTCTTTTCTCTCCTTACAGATGCTGCCAGACCTGCTGAGATTTTCCAGCATTTTCTCTTTTGGTGAAGTAATCCCTATTTGTTGAGACTTATTATTTTATTTTTATTTTTATCATTTTTTTGATTTGGAGCTGTTAACTGAGAGCTGAGTATGTCCTGTGAACTATAAATAGAGCTTGTTGTTTTAGAAAAAGAAGAGACCAAGCAAAGTGATGTTTGTTTGCGTAGCCCAGTCTGGAAGTTAATTGTAGTTGATTCTTGGTCAAGGAAAACTAGAGGTTTTGGTTCTGGGGATGCATTGTGCCCAAAACAGATGACATATGTTGAATATTAACCAGAATTTGCTATGGAGACAACTGGTATGATTAAGAGAAGTCAAAGATTGAACTGATTTTTGAACTGTTTTTATGTTGGAAGGATTATACCTGCAAAAGCTACATGACAGAGGTTTGATTTCTCCGTGGCTATCTTCTCAATATTGAAAGTTTGTAGAATATTACTTCAGTTGTAAACAAATACTCCTCAGAGCCTACTAGTAGATAGTTAAATGCATCAATATTTTCAGAAACCAAGCAAGCTCCAAACCCATATGCCTGTGATGTTACGGATCATGGAGTCTGCTGAAGTGAACTAGCCAGTTACATCTTGTTTTCTTTCAATTTGTCCCTTAAACCTTGTTTATTTGTCTTAGTATGTAGTGAGACCAGCATCAAGAAAGATTGCATTTTCTTCATCATATTAATTAGATTATTGTTTAACTTTGATCTGCTAAAGCTACTGTAGTATCAATCAATTGTTAATTCTCTTGCTTAAGCTGTAAACTTGGTGTCTGTATTACAGTTATTTACAAAGTCTTGTACTGCTTATTCAGAAGTCTGGTCAGGAACCAATTTTGAGGGTCATTGTTTTCACTTTACTGTGTTGTGAGTGCAGGAGGATGATTTGGTTTGTCTGTCTGTCTTCATGTCATACATTTCAGAAGGAAAATTGGGTGTATTAATGGAAGTTGAAGTTGGTCAGTACTTGACAGTCCAACTCACCTGAAATTAGAGCTAGAAGCTACCTGTCTGAAAAAAAATCAGATTACTGGCCCAGTGTTATGAAAACTACCACTATGATACAAGAGCTCCTGCAGGAAGAGGTTTATAAGATAATTTGGTTTCTTTTTAACAAGGAACTTTACAAGTTTTTGCTTCATAGGTCAAATTCATTTGAGCCTGTTGTGTCTGTCCGTTCTTTGCTGAACTGTTTGAAGCTCACCTACTACCCTACTTTTTCTCTTCATAGTCCTGTATCTCTCTTTGCTTAAAATATTTATGTAACTTTCCTTTTAAATGATCCAGTGATCTCTCCTCGCTCTCCGCGCTCTCCTCTTTCTCTTTTCTCTCTCTCTGCGTTCTTGCTCTCACTTTCTAATCATTTGTTACCTCCACAGTGACTTATTTTTCCCTCTCGACCTGTCAATTGTTTGATAATTAAAAATAAAATTTCCTAATTTTCTCCTTTTTAGGTTTCTCTGCTTCATTATAGCTTTCTCCTCACCGAGTGTTTATTATCCTGATGAATCTAGGATGCTCTGAATATCCTGAGTCCCTGTTAATCAAACCCAAAATATGATTGGCATGTTTTGATCTCTTCAATTGCCTGGACTTAAATATCCAAGTGATTATGGAGTTCTATGCATGATCTGCTTATTTCTCTGTGCCTTTCAATATTTACTTCAATTTTTTTTTGTTTTTCCCACAGAAAAAGTCTGAATCATCTGTACATATCTAGAACAAAGTGGCTATCCCACTTCTATTTCTCCTCCAATCCAAGTGACATATACGTAACATTGGGTTCATAATCATACACTAACATTTCAGCTATGCTATTCCACTTACTCTTTTAACCAACAAATTTTCTTTTTCGTCTAAAGTCCCTTCTGGGATGTGCCTGGCTGTTATTGTGTATAAACATTTATTTTTGGTCAAAATAATTGAAGTCATTTTTATCATGACTAAACTTTGAGCTCACTACCCAAGCACTTGTGATGATGCTGTCTCTTTAAGAATGTTATATTGTCTTGGGTTTTTTTTTGAAGAGAGGTTATAAAGGCAGGTGTTGAAGTATCTACTGGAGACTGCTGAAGTCAACAATTTAGGAGGCCTTAGGTTTAAAAACAATTGTAACAATGGAAGGGGAACGGCCAGTTCTCACAGGTTTCACTTGCTAGTTTTTTTTTGAGCTGTAGCAATCAGAACTTATTTGGGTTCCAAAAGAGTTAGACCTTCAGTAAATGATTCCAAACTGCTGCTGTCTCTGAAATCTCTATTATTTCTTCCTGAATGGAGAACTGCATGTAAGAATTTGTCTGAATTTACCTTTTTGCCAAAGGGTATGTTTATGGGCTGTTACTATATTGGAACAGTTTAATTAGTAATCGGTGCTGCATCTATTATTCGGTTAAGTTTTCCAATAGTTAGGTTTGGCCAATCTCATTGCATCTGGAGCACGGCATTTCACATCTATCTTTAGAATAAAAAATGGTTAGGGTCTAGGCTACCTTCTTAAACTATTTTGAGGGGGCCTGACCTGGTCCATAACATTGTGAAGTTGATAGGATTTGGAAAAAGGAACGAGGAGTAGGTTTCGTGATGTTATTGTGATGAATGATGTGGATCACTTGTTTGTCTGAGTTGTTGACACCTAATTTTATAATCCATCAAGTGCTGCTTGATTTGAGGTTCCTTTATTACCGGGGAAACCCTACACCGCCATGTCAACTTCATAAAGAAATGTGATAAGTATAAGGGTCATGTATTCAGCATTGGAGATGGGCAGTTAGCTAGGTTTGAATTCACAAAACGCATTTGGTGGCATCTGCTACCTACATCACTCCATACTTTAGTTTATAAAATAAATTGAATTATGGGCAAATTCGAGAAAACCCAAATTTTCTGACACTGTTAACCACTTTGTGTTTGATATTATGCATTACTTAAAGAAAAGTTTGAACTTCCTATTTCAACATTAGATTATTAACTTGGATTGAAGTCTAGAGTACCATTTTCATTTTCACTTTTAAAATATCTGTGACTGTTCCAGGAAAGAGGGCAGAATAATGGTAATCTTCACAATGGTAAAAAATGGGCCAAATAAAGTGTCAAAACTCAATGCCTTCTAGGGGATTTCTGCTTCTAGGCCCCACTAGAAATAAAACTCCTTATGCATAGAAATATAGGAAGGATTTTTGATACAGGAGAAGCCATTGAGCCTATTATGTCAGCATTGGCTGTAAAAGAGCTAATCGGTCTCATCCCAGCTTCTGGCTACTGGCCTATTTTAGAAAAAGATCTAAGAAGTGTTTTTCTAATCTGATGTCTGTACTTAATTGAGGATGGAATACTACTCTAGTACTCATTGAGAACACGGAATAATTTTGCCTCCTTACGTAAGGAAGCAGTTTGCATTCGGTTCACTAGATTGATTCCTGGAATACCAAAGTTTCTTGTGCAATAAAGTTGGGCCTATACTAATTGAAGATTACGAGAATGAAAAGTAATGTTATTGAAATGTGGAGGATGGAGAAAAGGCTCGACAGGGAAAATGCTGGAAGGATGGTTTCCCTTTCGGGGAAATTTCGAATGAAGGGCATCAAATAAAATCAGGGTGCTTTCCATTTAAGATCAGGATGAAGAGGAATTCCTCTCTCAAATGTTGTTAGATTTCAGAATTCTTTTTCACATACAGCAATGGAGTTTGGATCATTCATTATATTTAATGCTTAATTCAACAGATTTTTGATTCCAAGTGTAATTGAGGGTTATGGAGGGCAGGCAAGCAGGAAAGTGGCGTTAAAGTGACAGTCAGATCAGCCATTCTCTTGCTAAGTGGCAGAGCAGGTCCGTGGACTGTCCTGCTTCAATTCCTTATGATCTTATGACCTTAGTAACCTCATGTCAAATTTTGCTTGATAATTGGATGGTGGACCCAATGTGATTCCAACATTGTTGAGCAGATGTGCAGAATTCCTGTCAAACTGCAGCATATATGTTAGTGTGTCTGACCTATCAGCTGTTGGGCTACGAGTGTGATTGCCTTTTCGTTCGTATGATTGATGTTGTGCAACTAATAAAATGGAAAAGTATATTTAAAAAAACATTTACAGTACTGTGGTGGCACTTAAAACCAACTCACTTCTGTTGCAATACTGTATGGCTCTTATTCCCAAACATTTTTGCACTGCAACTCTACTTCAAGGCTTAAATTTTCACAATTCCTCAATGAGATCTGTGATTGGGGTGGAGTGGGTATTCATTTGTGCTGTGAGGGCAGGGGCCTGTGTTTTGCTTTATTCGTTCACGAGACATGGATGTCACTGGCGAGGCCAGTTAAAAGTCAACCACTTTGCTGAAGTCACATGCCAGAACGGATAAAGATTGCAGATTTCTTTCCCTGCAAGGTACTAGTGAATCAGATGTGTATTTCCCGAGAATCAATAATCCCAGATTTTTAGGGTTGTGTTCAAATTCTGCCATCTGCCGTGGCGGGATTTGAACCTGAGTCTAAAGGGCATTACCTAAGTCTCTGGATTAATAGTTTAGTGATAATACCATAAGGCCATCGCCTGTTTGAGGAAGCACAGCTCCCTCAGAGTTCAGTGGCAGCCGTTGCTGTGTTAGAGCCTGTGACCTTTGTTAGGGTCCCAATCCTCACTTTGGAAACCCCTTCTGTATGGCTTTGTGACATGCAGCAAAGATATGCATTTAAATTTTAGTTTCTTGGTTGCAGTGTAATGCTATACATATGTTGTGTTGATTGCAACTTATTGCACACTGTTTGACATGAGTGTCTTGTGTCCTCAAAAGTAAGGCAGATGCGTCTTTCAACATCTTTATGGCAGTAACAAATAAACACCTTTTCATTAGATCAGATTACTTAGTGTTGAAACAGGCCCTTCAGCCCAACAAGTCCACACTGACCCTCCGAAGAGCAACCCACCCAGACCCATTCCCCTACATTTACCCCTTCACCTAACGCAATGGGCAATTTAGCATGGCCAATTCACCTAACCTGGACATCTTTGGACTGTGGGAGGAAACCGGAGCACCCAGAGGAAACCCACGCAGACACTGGGAGAATGTGAAAACTCCACACAGACAGTTGCCTGAGGTGGGAACTGAACTCTAGTCTCTGGCCACTGTGCCATTGTACCGCCCATTTATTAAGCCTATTGTACCTGGTATTCCCAGGCAGTCTCCCATCCAAGTACTAACCAGGCCTGAGTCTGCTCAGCTTCCGAGATCAGGCGTTTTCTGACTAGTAAGACCGTAGGCGCTGGTTTGAATCAATCAGCTGATTTCTTGCTGGATGCATTTTTTCTGTATCATATGATGAAAATGATTTTTTTATTGACCTAGTTTTTTTTTATTTCTGATGGCTTGCACAGTAATTTTATTTTGGTTGTGTTGATTTGTGTACAGAAACCACACTGTGTTTAAGAGTTGTGAATGATGGTTTTTATTATCGGAGCTTTGTGAACTAGACAATCTTTCGCTTATGTCCAGTAACCTGTGCAAGTAAATTAAATTTCAGATATTAGACGATTCCAAGAAATGTTTATTATTTGTTTTGGTATTAATGAAGCCGGAGCTCGATGCTTTCCAAGATGTACAAATGAGTTTTCTAACACAGTCTACATTCTTATATATGGAGTCACTGAGGAGGATTAGTAAAGAAAGAACATGTAATTAATTCTGTTTTAATGTGTAATATTTGGGGGCATATTTCATGTATGTTTAATCCTTTCTTCCTCTTTGGAAAGCTAGTGTGAATTAGTAGTGCACTTAATCCAATGTATACAACATTGATAAATTCTTGCCTTTTCTTCAGTGACAAATTCCCCATGCAATCCAGTGTTATTTGGCCTCCATGTGTGTCCCTCTCTCTTTGTTTAGCACCTTCCTCTGAGAACAAAGTTGAAATCTGAGCCAAAACATTTCTTAATTTAAAGTATTGTAGATGTGAACCCAAATTCCATTTTGATAACTAGTGTTTAAAATAGAAAGTAAATAGAAATTTTAAAAAGAGTTTAAAAATCAATACCGTTTCATCTATGACCATGTATAGGTTTTGCATTTTTGATTGATAGTGGGGTAGGAGGCTGAGAACTAGTAATAAACTGTGACACACGCAATGTAATGGCCCCAGTGCTGATGGATAGAACCAATTAAACTTAAACTAACCAGTTTGATCACTGTTCGGCATCTCTGAGTAATAGCCCAGTTCAAGGAGAAATGTTGCTGGTCCCCAGAGAACAGATTCATTATATAAAGTAAATGTTTGTCTAGTACATCATAGTTTTCCATAATCAGGAAAAATTATCAAGAAACAAACAATATATCTGGGTGTTTACCACAATTTTGATTGTGGCTGGCATTAAATTGATCTCAAGAAATGTGCAGTTGTTTGTGCGCATTGCTTTATCTTCATTTGACAATACTTTTGATTTTTATTATGTTTTAATAATAAAAATAGTGTATGCAAAAAAATGCACCTCAGCATTGACAGGATCTTGAAACCTTGTCAGATTAGTCTGTTAATATTTATACTTCCAGAGTAAAGTTTAAAAATTGTGCATTTTTTCCTATGCTATTCAACAGAATGCTATTAATTGTGCTGCCGCATCACTGGACAAACATTAAATATGAAAGAGCACTAAACCACAAATAAATGATCATATGTTATTTTTTGAACAGCAGTTTAACTATTTCAACTTGCATTTTAAAACATATCCATCAGTTTTGAAGACCCAATTTAATTGCATGAAACATGTTAACATTTAAATTTGATTTTAAAAATGTTTTTAGAAAAGGAAGTACTTGTTTTAATTATCTGGTCCTTTTTAATGGTTTTGCTGTACCCAACTTGCAGCCTTTGGGGATACTGCCTTTATAAAGTATTGTTCTGGCTGCTTCTCTTGATTGGCCCAGAAACTGCAATCAGCTGGAAGCCAAATGACATGCCTCTTAGCCATTCCTTTTATCTTTGAGACGAGTATCAACATTGTATGCTTCCTAATGGAAATGTAATTTAATGAAATCTATTGGGTAAACATACTTCAGATGTTCAAAGCAGGTGACAAAGTTTTTGCTGGCAGCTGAACCTTGGCTGGATTCCAGACGTCTAGTTACTATGCATATGGCATTGAGTGAAGCACTTTGGTTAGGGACACATTATAATTCATATTGCTTGTCTTGATCTGTACAAATGTATGATTGTACCAGCATAAATTACAGCACTGAATGTTTTTTGAGTTGAAGACGAGATGATTCAGGGTGTTTTCTTGATCCTGCTGTATTTTATCATCATAGGATGTCACAAGTATTGTTTAAAAAAATCGCCAAATAGATTGTTCTCTAAATTGCATTGGAAATGTAGTTAAACAAATTCAACTTCATAGGTTGCTCATGGTGGTGTTTTGTTTTTGCTTTTGTTTGATGTTATTTTGTGTTATGCAACTGGTCTCTTTTGTGAATCTGTTTCATTTAAATATAATGCAAACAACCAACCGATGGAGGGCAGCACGGTGGTTCAGTGGTTAGCACTGTTGTCTCACAGCGCCAGGGACACACGTTCGATTCCTGCCTCGGCTGACTGTCTATGTGGAGTTTGCACATTCTCCCCCGTGTCTATGTGTGTTTCCTCCGGGTGCTCAGGTTCAAAGATGTGCAGTTTAGGTGGATTGGCCATGCTAAATTGCCCAGTGTGTTCAGGGATGTGTTGATTAGGTGCGTTGGTCAGAGGATAGCGTATAGTAATAGGGTAGGGGAATGGGTCTGGATGGTTACTCTTCGGAGGGTCGTAGTGGATCTGTTGGGCCGAAGGTCCTGTTTCCGCACTGTAGGGCTTCTACATATTAAAAAAAAAGTTCTATTCTATAACAATAAATCATTTCAGAACCTTAGCCAACACATAGAATGCTTTGTAACAAAACGTTAGATACATTTTATTTGTAAGGTAGGTTGAAGTGGTTTCTTAAATAAATTTCTTTAAAAATTTATTCACTAAGTTTTACTTTGCATTTTTGCAGATTACTCTGGACCAGTTCATAATTGTACAATGAGTGCTGTGCATATTTGCAGGAAAGTTTAAAATTGTACTGCACGCCACTCATTTGTATGCAGGTCAACAACATTATATAAATGGATTGTAGGCTAGAGTAAAATTATTCTGCAAGTAGAAGTACAACAACCGTTAACTGTTTTCTTGCCATGTTTGATTATTTGGAGATTTATCAAATGTTTGCAATTTGTATTTTAAAAAAAACTTCTGATAATCACCAATTATGGCACTTTGCAAAATTGCAATGAACAACTTACCTAGGTGATGCCCTGTTTGTAGAAAGCATCAGACTCTATTAGGATTGCTTAGATCTAAATGAAAGCAATTCAGTTCAGAACTGTGCATAGATGTTTATGTGAGGAATCAGTGGAATTACCAGTTACATATAGGAACTGCTTCTTTGACTATGCCTTTAGCCATCTGCCTTGATATCTCTATTTGTGACTTGATGTCAAATTTCATTTGATGACATTCTTGTGAAGTGTTTTTAAGACCTATTACTACAATCAAGGCACTATATTAAAACAAGTAAGTCTTTTTGTATTTTTCTATGCATTTGTATGTATACATCTATGAATTTTGGACAATTTGATTAAGCTGTTCGTAATAAATACTTTTATTTCAACTTTTTCAGTTCTTGCTGAATATGCCTTGGTGAGGCATCTCTCGATATTTTTCTATATTAAAATGCTATGGGGGATCCAAGATAGCGGCATCCTGCTAGGATCGCATTTGCTGGGCTCCGTGCTGTAACACTGATCCGACAGAGCTAGGACCCATCCCAAATACTTTACTATGAATAAAAACACAGTAAAGAAGCTAGAAACCTGAAAAAATCTACTTACCTTTGTTCTTGCAGCTGGAGAATGTTGAAGAAAGGAGGAAGCTCGCCCAGGGCCGGAGCCACTGCCCAGCCCTCTGAAGCAGTGGGCTTGCTTACTCACCCGATCCTGTTTGAGGAGCTGGCCAAATCTCATGAAGTCCTGGGGAGACAGATCCAGGAAAAAATTGAGGAGAAGCTGGCTCCTGTATCTGCTATGCTGCAAGACCTGCGAGAAAGGACTGATGAGCTCGAGCGTCTGGCTGCAGGGGTACAGGCAGAGACTGACTCCTCCAAGAGTTGGATTGAAACCTTGGACATACAGGTCCATGGTCTGTTGGATCTGGTAGACAATCTTGAAAATCGGGGCAGGAGAAAGAACCTGCGTGTTTTTGGCATACCGGAAGGGTCAGAAGTGAGAGGCTGGTGGACTGGTAGAGTTCTTCGAGAAGTGGTTCCCACAGTTCCTTGGTTTGGAGGTTGAAAAGGGAAGGATAACAATTGAAAGAGCCTACTGGATCGAGGCACGAAAGCCAGGTGCGGATCAGCGCCCACACCTGTCCTGGTGAGGTTTCATCATTATAAAGACAAGCAGAGGGTTATGGAAGCCTCTAGAGCCCAGGGGAGGGATTAGAGGGCATTGGGATGTGGTGGCTCCAGGTCATGTTTTTCAAAACTTCACGACAGTCTGGAAAAGGAAGTCCTATGATGGTGTCAATAGGAAATTGAGAGAGCTTGGGATCAGTATTCTTCAAGATATCCAGCGGTACTTCGGATCAATCATAATGGATCCATACATTTGTTTGACTCGCCAGAGAAAGCGAAGGGCTTTGTGGACACATCGACTTAAATCGAACGGCCGAATAAGCGTAGAGGACCGAGCTGTTCGGGCTTGCTCTTCTATAAAAAGGACTTGATGGAATGTCTTTTCTGGTAATAAGTTGCATGAAATGATGTCTGGAATGGATACAGTATCTTTAATCTCTAAGTTATGTTAAGGGATGGGTGACATATTTGTTTTTCATTGCCTTATTTATAGTGCTAACCTTGCTTTTGGGTGTGTTTTTTTTTTAAAACTCTCTACCAGTTGGTTGGTGTATGTGGTGCGACCCCAGCTGGTGGGAGTTGAGGTGGTTGGGGTGGTTGTAGGATATGTAGGTACTTCCTTTTGAATGGGGGCAAATTCCTCCAATCAGTGCCTTTGGTGATTTTCTTTTGTTTTCCTGTCTTTGCTGGACATAATTTTTGTAAGTCTTGCAGATTTGTTGGCTGTAGTTATTTTAGACTGTGCAGTTTTTAAGTTATGTGGATTCTTTTGCATTAAAACTCAGCGATATGTAGTTCGGGTTCTTCCTCTCTGGAGTCTAAATGGTACTATAGAAGATTATGCTAAGGATGTGTTTCAGTGGTGCACCTGGAATATTAAGGAGAGTTATTCACTTGTCAAGAGGAAGAAGGTACTTTCCAGCCTTAAAACAGAGAAGGTGGATGTTGCCTTATTACAAGAAACACATTTGGATGATCCATCCTTTGAGAAACTGGGTGGGGGGGGGGAAAGGCATATTTTAACAGGCCCTCACTGGTTAAACTGCAGAGGATCATGGCGCTTTGGTCTACGCTGAACTCCGTGCTCACACAGACAGCCAAGAGGGAGCTTACATTTGCAAGTCAAAGGCTGTTTGAGCATGGGGATAAGCCGGGCAAGTACCTAGCATATCTTGTTGGGAAAAAAAGAGTGCCCCCAAGACCATTATCTCAATCAGAGAGGACACTGGAAATTTGACCTACGATTCTAAAAGGATTAATGCATCATTCGGAAATTTTACTCTGTATTATACCAATCTAAAAGTTGTAAGATTGGGTAGGTTAGGGTAGAGTCTTATATTTAAGAATTTGCTCCTTCTGGAGTGACCCCTGAACAAGAGTCTCTCCTCAATGCCCCATTGTCAGAGGAAGAGATGCAGGAGGCTGTGAGGCAGCTCCAGAATGGAAAGGTGCCAGGTCCTAACGGGCTCCCAGTGAGTTCTATAAGGAATTTATAAGTATATTATCGGGGCCAATGCTTGTTATGTTAAATGACTCACATAGTCGTGGCCTCCTCCCACCATCTCTGAGAGGGAACATTTTCTCTCATTCTTAAAAAAGAGAAGGTGCCAGAGGATTGTGCTTCCTATAGAGCTATTTCGCTCCTGAATGTTGACTTCAAAATCCTATCCAAGACTTTGGCATTAAGGCGAGAAACTGTACTGCTTTCCATCATTAAGGAGGACAACACAGATGGATGGATAATGTCAGGAAATTACTTAACATGATCCAAGTATGTCAACAGCAATTGGTACAGTGATTGGTGATCTCCTTCAATGCGGAAAAGCATTTGACAGGATCGAGTGGCCATAACTCTTTCATACTTTTGAAGTGGTTTGGCCTGGGAGAGACCTTATCAGGTGGGTGGAGGTTTTCTGTAGTGATATTCTTGCTGCTGTCCTCACCAATGGTGTACGATTAAACAATTTTAATATTTGTAGGGGCAGTTGGCAGGGCTGTCTCTTGTCACTGTTGCTTTTCACATTGGTGATCGAACCGCTAGCGAAGGCAATATGCAGGGATTCCAATATAACCGCTCCAGAAGTGGAGACCAAGTCACATAAGATCGCACTGTATGCGGATGACATTTTAGATTAGATTAGACTACTTACAGTGTGGAAGCAGGCCCCTTGGCCCAACAAGTCCACACCGACCCGCCAAAGAGCAACCCACCCAGACCCATTCCCTTACATTTACCCCTTCACCTAACACTACGGGCAATTTAGCATGGCCAATTCACCTAACCTGCAATCTTTGGACTGTGGGAGGAAACCAGAGCACCCGGAGGAAACCCACGCAGACACTGGGAGAATGTGAAAACTCCACACAGGCAGTTGCCTGAGGTGGGAACTGAACCCAGGTCTCTGGCGCTGTGAGGCAGCAGTGTTAACCATTGTGTCACCGTGCCATTCTCGTCTTCTTATCAGACCCAACAGTCTGAGTGCCACACCTGATACAATACATCCATCTGTTTGGTGGCTTCTCTGGGTATAAGCTCAATTTTGTGAATTCAGAGGCTATGCCCATGGGTGGTCTCCCAAGAGTGCCTGATCCTGAGGGCGGATCTCTGCTCCCTTTTAGATGGTTGCAGGAGGGCTTTCTCTACTTAGGTATATTTATTACTCCCATTTTTGATTGGCGATTTAAAGCCAATTTTGCCCATTTATTCAACAGAATGAAGCAGGACCTTCTTAGATGGGAGGCACTTCTGATCTCTTGGCTAGGTTGGAAAGCCCTCATTAAAATGAACATTCTGCCCTGCCTGTTGTATCCTCTGTGAATTCTACCTCTGCCTTTTGCTAAGCAAATATTTAGAACACTGAGCAACTGGTTTAGTTCTTTTATCTGGTATCGCAAGTGGCCAATAATTAAATTGACTAAATTGCAGTTACCTTACAGACTGAGGAGTGGGCCTCCAGAATATCACTTGAGCTCGTTGCTATCATACGCGAATGATTGGACCTGGAGGTTGGGGTGAGTGAGACACTCACTCACTTTGGTTGGACATCGAAGCATCTTAGGCAAGATTCCCCCTATTAGCCTGCTGGTCTTAGACAAAATGAGAACAGTTAAAGTATATTGGCCACAGCCCAATAATCATCAATACTGTCAAGGTGTGAAGGGCAATGGGTCAGGGTGAGGGCAATATTGCCAAAACATCATTTTTGACACCCATATATGGTATGCCAGACTTTCAGCCAGGGAAGATGGCCTCGAGGTTTAAACTATGGGCAGCTAGGGGCGTGTCTTGCCTGGGTGATTTATTTGAAGGGGACATATTGATGTCCCTTTACGAGTTGACTCGGAAAAATGAATTGCCCAGTAGGGACCTCTTTCGTTTCTTTCAAATTAGAAACTTCATACAAAAAGATGCCACACTTCTAACTGATCCTTATAGGTCTGTCATGGAGAAGAGGGTGTTCAGTGTTGACGGCACATTATCTGTTAGCAACGCTTATCATCTACTGGGAGAGGATCCCTCTGACGAAACCGAACTGTTCTGTAAGGTATGGGAGAGTGAGTTGGAAGTTGAGATTTCTTCTGAAATATGGGCGGATATCTGGGAGAACGCACGAAGGATCTCGATTTGCAACAGGATCCATGCCTTGCAATTGAAGATTCTTCACAGGGTCCATCTGGCCTCAGATCGCCTTGCTAAATTTAATGCAGGAGCATCTCCAATGTGTTCTAAATGTAAAGTGAGCGTGGGCATGCTTACTCATTGTCTTTGGTCCTGCCACAAACTGCGGGCATATTGGAGTGCTGTGGTAGGTGAAATAAAGAAGGCCTTGGGGATGGAGGTGGAGAAGGACCTGGTATCTCCTGTTCTTGACTTTGTTAATTTACTTTCATTAGATGCACACAAAAAAAGGAATCCTCATGATTTGTGCCAGGAAGAACATTAGGCTGGGTGTCAGAAAATCCCCCAGGGCTGGTGTAAGCTAGTCGTGGAGCACATCCCCTTGGACTTTGAGGAGTATGGTACACCATAAAACTGAGAATTTCTATCAGACATGGCGTCCCTTTTTGGACTACCTGGGTACACCATACTTCTTAGAGCCTTTATATAGCCATGGCAATTCTATGTAATGAATCTGGTATCCAGAGAGGTGGATCTACGAACGTATGAATATGTATAAACTTGTGCACTTGATGATCGAGGGCTAATGCTTTGCTTTGTTAAACTGTGTTATGGTTATTATCATTACTATTATTGTTAAGACTTTTATTTTTTAGCTTAGTTATTTGATATTTATTTACGTAATTAGCATGTTTCCTTTTAAGTATTAGTTTGAATTGTTTGGTTTTGTATTTGTAATATTCAAAAGAAATTTTCCTTTTAATAAAAATATATTTTAAAAAAGGATGCTGTAAAATTTAGCATGATTTTGCTATTGCTATCCCCTATGCCAGAAAATGTTCCAAATTCTGGTTATTTAGTGACTCTAGTTTGTCACTTTCTGAGGCCGCTGACATCTTCAGTCAGCTTCTTCTCTCCTTCCTACTTAGTGAGAGCTACTAGCCAAAGGTGGACAGTTGTTGCATTTGCCAGTTCCTTGTAGGAGGCCATGGCTGCAATCATAAGGATATCCAGGTTTGTATGGGATCCAGGTGTGAGGTAAACAATTTATGGAGTGTTGGGGACATTTCTAGGCTTGAATGCCATGGGGAGAGAGGAGCAGGGAGGTCAGACACAGGAGCAGGAGGTATGATTATCAGCAGACACGCTGTGCTTATATCTAGTTCCTTATTCAGGAACAATTATCTTTGTCCTTGATAAGAGTTTCGGAATGGACCTTCCCATCCTGAACTTAAATACAGTGGAGGTTGACAGGATGGCAGAGTGTTCTGCTTCATGAACACCCTACCAACTTGAGTGGCCTTTCCATTTCCAAATTCACTATCTGTGGGAGCACAAGATACCAATATAAGGGTGCAAATTGCTTTATTTCTTGTTGTATACAGAAAACCAATGCGGATAACCTGATCACGAATTTTGGAAGGAATGTTTTTCGATGTGACACACTCTATACAAGGGGTTATGCTATTTCCTGTATATGGAGGCTGAACATCTTCCAAAGAATGAAGGTGTTGATGCTCCTAAGACCTTGAAATTGAAATTACTTTGTGAAATGTATTTGTTCGTATTACTTTGGAGGAATTAACTGTTGATTTTGTTACAAATATTAAGAAAATTAGTTGTAAAATTTCTTCTGTAAACTTTCGATGAATAATGGGTCAAACTTTGATTTCTTGATCTTGATGTCTGAAGAAGACTGAAATCATTATGAATTTTGTGCAGTTCTAGAAGATGTTGTTAGGTGTCAGTGGAGAAATAGTTTCCCAGTAGATGCAATAATTATGTGACCTTTAATATCAGTGAACTCGTATTGTAAAATATTCCAAGTAAAATAATTGCATACATTTAAATAATATATTTATAAGATCATATAGAAATCCAACTAAACTTTATTGAGGTATATGCAATTATGAAGGCCATACCAAACACTAAACAAAGCCTGAAATAAACAGGAATAATCAAAGGTCTTTGATAATGTAATTCCTGTACATTGTGCATCATGTTTTTATATTAAATACATAAATATTAACATAAATATTAATGCTGCTAAGTGCCTCCACATACTGAAAAGCTTAATAAAGATGAATGGTTCATTGTGCCAATAATCTTGTATTTCCATTTTAAAGGTAAGGGTTACACTCTGTCAGTCCCCTGTCCAGAATGGAAGAAGATGGCGCATGACTACAAAAAAGGATTAAACAATTTGTCCTAAAACATTGAACCTTCTCTGATTGCTTTACACTATTTAGCATAAATAGCAAAATTAAGTACTTGAGATACCTGAAGTACATAATTTTGTTTTCCATTATGACAATTATTTCTTTTTCTGTATTTTATAACTGCCCCAAAACATGCTAAATTTAAATATTTTATCCCCACATTTTTACTTTTCACTGGTAATAAAATGGGTATTTGGGCTTTTATCTGCAAAGGTCATGGGATGCTTGATTATTATGTTACAGGGGTAGGAGTACATTTTTCTATTGTTGATTTAAAATATGAACTGTGTGATCCTTTTGTATATTGGTTACAGACAAAGGAAAGCTGCAAGCTTCACACTAGACTTAGATGGGTCATGTTTAATATGCAGATTACATTGAAAAATAGGCAAAACCATCTTTCAACTTAATTTTCCACTTGAAGTTTTGAAAGCTCTCCTATCCTTTGTAAATTATTTAATCTTTATAAATTAAATGTCTTAGCTTTATTAAATGAGTGTATATATAAGCCTGATGTTTGGGATATTTCTTCCATATGCATCAATGTAATTTTTTGCTGAGCTTCAGTTTTTTTGAATTGCATATTTTGACTTTCACCGTTTGTTTGTTTAAAAATTTGAAATCCTAACTAGGATCTATTTTACATGATTTATACATGGAGGTGCTTAGCATTGGCCAACTCTGAAACCAGGTAACTCGAAGTTGAAAGCTGGAGAAAAGCCAAGAACAGAAAATACTTGTTCTTGCACATGATGACAAGCAGTGGCCTTTTCCCTGAAACTAGTGTGGACCTTTGGTCCTCAATGATCTGAAATGATAACAGGTCTCTGCAGAGGTGAGATTTCCAAATTGCTCTTATCCCCAGGCTGCTGATAGCAAGCAGTGATATGTGAAGTAGTGACCCTCTGGGGTCGATTTTGACACTTACTAGAATACACTGCACAACAGAGCTTGATAGCATCTTCGACTGGCAGCAGAAGTGGGGTGAGCTAGGATAAATGGTTTGAGCTGAAGAAATCCAACAACACTCAGCTTATCTTCGGGTGACAAATTGATGTTTGTAGACAGTCTGACAGAGAGTTGGTATTGCATGTTGACATATCCTGTTTTGATTTGCAGATGTTTGTTTTGGGGCAATTTGTTCATGTTCTAGAATATTTATAAATGGTGTTGCAATTAACTAGTAAATAATATTCTGGTGCGTTCATATTTTAGAACCTGTTTTACATCAGTGATAGGCACAATGATTGTACAATGTGCTGTTAGAGAACATATTTCTAGGCTTTCAATATATTTTAGGATTTCCTGAATCTGTAAATCTAACTTTTGCCAAATGTATATAATTTTCAGAATGCAGTTGTCATTTTAGCTGTAATTAACCGTGTATTGCAAGACCTATGAAATCTTCACAAAATACCTTTGCATACTCAACATTCTGTGCCTTAGGTTCCATCTTTTATATCCAATTTTTACTGATTTGTTTTTTTTTCCTTGATCGATCACTTCTTATGATGTGGGGAAGAAATAATATTGCAGGACAATGTTTTTGGATATCATCTGTTCTTCAATGTGTGCGATCAACTAGAAAATTGGATTAAGGGGAAACTGAATAAGTACACAAGAGAGAAAGAAATAGAAAGATTTATTTATAGGGTGTGTTGAAGGAAGACAGAAGAAAGCTTGTGGATGGAATAAGCACTAGCAGAAACCTGTTGGGTAAAAGGCCTGTGCCCATGCTATAAATTCTTGTTTTGAGTACATGCTCATTAAATATTGGGTCCTTTTTTTTAAGAAAAAAAGCTATTTTGATAACTAGTTAGCAAATACGAAGTACCAACTCATCATCTCTAATTTGAAAATTTGCTTTCCTTTGTAGATAGTGTAATATTTCCCAACAATAATGTTAACTTTTATTCATACAGTGCTTTTTTTTTAGAATTAGAATTAGGTTTATGATGTCATGTCCTCACATGAGTCCAAAGAAAAATTTACAAAGTTGCCCCTTACAAGGTTGTCTTAGGTACGGGATAAAAAATCACAAATAAATTAGAAAAAGTTCAGCATTACAGTCCTTTAAGCAGATTGCACCAGGTCTCACCTCCAGTCCATGCCAAGCCTTGTCTCCAGTCTGTGCTGAACTCAGTCTGGGGCTTCCTGTTCTTGCATTTGCCTCAGCTGTCTGTTCTAACTGCCGCAGGTGCCAGGGGATCTGACTATCAGCCATGGGGACAGGAGACAATGTGCTCCATTAAAAGGGTTCCAGTTGGCCCTCTAGAATTGAGAAAGCAGTATGAATAGATATCTGTTAACGCTAATGCACTGAATCTAGCCCCAAAGTGCTGAATGCACATTACAACAAGCTCAGTAACTTCAAGGTCAGTGAATCCATCATAAAATGCCATATCTGACCAAATGTATCACTATCCTCTGGCATACATCAGTTCACGGCATTATTATCACTCATCGATGAACAATCTCTATTAAGCAGAACTTGTTGCTCATATTAAGGATAAGTGAATTTGTGAAGGACAGGCATGGAAAGGATGGGCCTTTATTAAAAAAGTGCATCATGGCAAGACCATGTTGGAAGACCAAGAAGGGAGTGTTGATAAAGAGACATTGTCACTTGATCTCAGTCACAGATATAACTCAGAAACTATGTTGCTCAAACTTAAAAGGATAGCATAGATGTCATCTAAAGCATTACCAGGGATGAGTGGCCTGTGGATAGCACATGGGACAAGGGTAGCACTGAGACCAGCTCCCTGGAGGACGAATCACTTCTGCTGCAGAGGACTCTAACAGGGCAGATTACAGAAGATGGCTGATGGATAGTCTCAATTGAATTCATTGCTGCAGTGTGAGGCCTTTGGAAGGCCTAATTTATATAGCAATGTTAAAGAGCATTGGGGTTTCTGGCACCAACTTTGAACGGGACTTTGTATTTAACTTGGAGTGCATGGAAGTAGTGGCCAATTCATTAGCACACTTGTGGATTTATCTATGATACAGTGCACGATTAGTAATGTCATAGATCCTATTGTAACACAAGCTGAAATAGCAGAAGCTTAGACTGAGTCCTTGCAAGCTCAGTTTCTCCCTTGTAAGGTCAGATCGCTCTCTCAGTCTCAACTTGTTTGCATGCAAGTTCAGACATCTGCTGTCACGAATTTGGGCAGCTTTGTAAAAGAAGTGCATGCATTTCATGTCTGTTCAGTAATCTGCACTCCAGTAGATTTGGGCATTGTTGAGACAGGGATTGGCAGTGCCTCGATGAATTATGAATCCATTGTCTTCACTACCTTGCCTGGTAGTCTAGTTTCCCATTTGCTGAGAGGGTGTAGACAGGACTTAAAAGGGTCAAACCTGCATGAAGTTGTTATTCAAAGCCTGTTTCATTGATAAATAGTAACTTTGCACAGCCAACAGAGTAATGCATAGCAATAGGTAAAACATAGAGAAAATGGACATATAGAGAATACATTGACGAGAGTGTGGTGCTGGAAAAGCACAGCATCCGACGAGGAGGAGAATCGACGTTTCAGGCATAAGCCCTTCATCAGGAATGAACCTTGTGGGTCATAGGGGCTGAGAGATAAATGGGAGGGGTGGATTGGGTTGGGGAGAAGGTAACTGGAAAAGTGATTGATGAAGATGGGTAGGGCAAAGGTCATAGATTAGAAAGGCGGGTGGAGCGGATAGGTGTGAAGGAAGATGGACAGGTCAAGAGGGCGGTGCTGAGTTGGAGACTTGAGACTGGGATAAGGTGGGGGAAGGGGAAATGAGCAAACTGGTGAAATCCACATTGATCTTATGTGGTTGCAGGGTCCCAAGGTGGAAGATGAGGCATTCTTCATCCTGGCGTCGGGTGGTTAGGGTTTGGTGATGGAGGAGGTCCAGGATCTCCGTGTCCTTGGATTGGGAGACGAAGTTAAAGTGTTTGGCCATAGGGTGGTGGCTTTAGTTAGTTCAGGTATCCCAGAGATGTTCTCTGAAATGATCCCCAAGTTGACTGGATCTGCGCTACCTCCTGCTGTCATCTACAGATTCAATTCAATAAGCACATCGACCTGGACCCAATATACCGACAGCTGGAAATGACAACCGGAAGCGGCAGGTTCAAACCACTATAAGTGCTGGATGAAACATCACCGAAGCGCTTCACAGGTGGCTCCCAAGCACTGAGGATATCATGTAGACAGGGGACGAAACGTCTGCAACACAAATACCCAGCTCGGCAAACAGAACCACAACAACTGCAATATCCCCTCCCATGTGGTCGACGAGGCCCTCCAGTGGATCTCCTTCACTTACTGCACGTCCGTCCCTGAACCCCACCCCTCTAATCGCAACAAGGACAGAATCCCCCGGTCCTCACCAATCTCCAGCTACATCGCATCATCCTCCGCCACTTCCGCCACCTCCAAACAGACCCCACCATGAGGGATATATTTCCATCCCCACCCTATCTGCATTTTGGAGAGACCATTCCCTCCATGACTCTCTTGTCAAATTCAGACTCCCCTGCCCCCGCCCCCGCCCACATACGACTCCCAGCCCCATCCCCTACCAACGCAGCAAATCCAAAAATGGAGCCCACATCTTCTCCCTCACCTCCATCTGGTGCCCCCAAGGATCCTTCCACATCCAACAGAAATTTACCTGTACTTCCAGACATGTCATTTACTGTATCAGTTGCATCCGATGTGGTCTCCCCTACATTGGGGAGACAGGACGTCAACTTGTGGGTCGTTCCAGAGAACATCTCTGGGACACCTGCATCAACCAACCCCAACTCCCTGTGGCTGAATACTTTAACTCTCCTCCCCCTCCACCAAGGGGCGGCCTCCATCGCCAAACCGAACCACCGGACACCTGGAGGAAGAACGCCTCATCTTCCACTAAGGGACCCTGCAACCACATGGGATCAATTTGGATTTCACCAGTTTCCTCATTTCCTCTTTTCCCCCCCCCCCCCCCACCTTGTCCCAGTCCCAAGCCTCCAACTTGGCACTGCCCTCTTGACCTGTCCATCTTCCTTCCCACCTATCCGCTCCACCCTCCTGTCTAACCTATCACCTTTCCCTGTCACCTTCATCTACCTATCACATTTCCAGTCTCCTTACCCCTAGGTCCACATTTATCTCTCCGCAACCCCCCTCATTCCTGATGAAGGGCTTATGCCTGAAATGTCGATTCTCCTGCTCCTTGGATGCTACCTGATCAGCTGTGCTTTTCCAGCACCACACTTTTGACTCTGATGTCCAGCATCTGCAGTTTTTACTTTCTCCACATGGGAAATATAGAACAGTGATTAGTTGATGTAATTATGACATCGTTTGAAATGACTATTTGGTGTTTGTTTTTATTGTGTTATTGTCAAGCATTTATTGTGATTGTCGGTTCTTGAGTGAAAAAATTGGGACTTTGGGGAATTGGGGTTGTGTTTACTGGAATTGCTGGAGAATAATTTGATCATGGACAGTTAGGCAGGAAGGTATTGCCTGGACTTGCATGTGGCTAGGATTGTATACTCATGATAGTAAGGTTGTGCAGTTGGTGGCAAGAGCTTATGACTCCATGATGGTGGGGATATGCAGCAACAGTAACTTACCAATATACCTATATCAGAAACAAAAACACGTTGCTGGAAAAGCTCAGCAGGTCTGGCAGCAACTGTGTAGAGAAATCAAAGTTAATGTTTCTGGTCTGGTGAACCTTCTTCAGAACAGCTGAGTTCTGAAGAAGGGTCATCTGACCCAAAGTGTTAAATTTGAATTCTGTACAGAGATGCTGCCAAACCTGCTGAGTTTTTCTGGCAACTTCTGTTTTCGTTTCTGATTTACAGCATCTGCAGTTCTTTTCAGTTTTTATTCAGTATATCTTTTTGTCTGGGTACTATAAAGCTGCTTCAGAGTGGTCTAGCAGAAACATTGATTCTGAATTGCTGTGGTCCTATTTCATGTGACAACATAACTTTCATTATATGCAATCTGGCCATGTGTGTGATTAGTGTCCAGGAATCATCAGCAATGTGAGCAGTATATAGCATTTGATTCCTGATACATGGTGGTTCAAATGCTGATGGTGCTGACATATTACAATTCATTGCCACGGTCACCTTCGTGGCTGTGGCATTGCATCCTCACCCTGCCATATGGTTGCAACAGGTAGTAGATCTCAAAGAAGACATCCTTCATGAAGTGTAGGGCTTGGACACATGGACTGGAATCTTCCTGGCCTATCTGTTGCTTAAAAAAGGGTAGACCTATTTGGGCAGGAGGCAAAGTGCCAATTTCCAATTGGTGGGTTGAACTTTTGTTATTTATTGCTCCGAACATTTTAGGTGACAGGGGTTTTCTGACTGTAATTGACAGGAATCTCTTTTGTGTTTATTAGTATTTCACAAATACTCATTATCACCCTATTGGAGTTACGTTCATGGAAGCAATTTCATTATCAAAAATTGGGAACTCTTCTGTTCTCAAACCTGACTATGTATACAAGGCAGGTACCTGACATTGTCCATTACTACTTACAATCTATTGTGAGTACAAACTTTTACACTAACTTTTCTCCCGCAGGAAATAAGCTGTTTACTTGCACAAACGCTTATGACATTAGATATAAAGTCTCTCCATGCTCATCAGAATGAGGAGTCTCATTCCTGATGAAGGGCTTTTGCCCGAAACGTTGATTTCGCTGCTCGTTGGATGCTGCCTGAACTGCTGTGCTCTTCCAGCACCACTAATCCAGTATTTGATTTTTAGCATCTGCAGTCATTGTTTTTAACTCATTCATATACAGTCAGCTCTATTGTCCTTAATTACTTAATGTTAGGAATGAAGTTTCAATGGGTCCACTACGTTGCTCAAATGAGGCTGAATTCAGCAAACCTGACCAGGACAGGAAAGCGGGGCTAAGCCTACATGAGAAATTTACAGAAGAGAGAGGGTGGGTGGAAAACACAGAAAATAGGACCAGAAGTATGCCATTCAGCCCATTGAACCCACTCAATCATTTGACATGATCACAGCCGAATCCTCTCACTTAATGCCATAATCCTGCTCTCCCTTCATACCCTTTGACACCTTTTAGGCCCTAAAAGTCCATCTACTTCTTTTTAAGTATATTCAGTCAGAAAATAAAGGTAGTGAATGGAACTTAAAGGCTGTGATAGTGGAGGATCCTGGGAATGGGATGAGCAAACTTCATTACAAGGCGGAGAGTAAAAATTGCAGGGACAATGAAGGGTGGGAACTAAGTATTAAGGATTGTGACCACAATGAAGTAAATTGGTTTATCAGCAGGGAAGAAAAGTAATGGCATTGAAAAAGGGGTGGTTACAAGGGTGAGGCTTGGCTTGGGATCTCAGTGAGAATGGGGTCTGCAAGAGTAGCAGTACTCGTGAAGATAGTGAAAGGACTGATAGTCAAAAGTGGGGTGGGGTAATATAAGAAGGACAGAGGGGATAGGAGATAAAAGGCAAAGGCCAACAAGTTATACGTGTGAAATATACGCAAGAGAACGGAAGAGGCTGAAAGACTTGAACTCAAAGTTTACCACCATTATTTTATGCCAACTCATTTTCCAGTTGAGCTATAAGGAGAGGCTGAATAGGCTAGGGCTGTTTCCCTGAAGCGTTGGAGGCTGAGTGGTGACCTTACAGAGGTTTATAAAATCATGTTTGGCATGGATAGCGTAAATAGACAAGGTCTTTTCCTTGGGATGGGGAAATCCAGAACTAGAGAGCATAGGTTTAGGGTTCAAGGGGAAAGATGCTAAAAGGACCTAAGGGGCAAATTTTTCACGTAGAGGGTGATGCGTGTAACACGCTATCCTCCTTACCTTATCAATTCTATAGATCTTTAGCAAGATAAGGTAACAGGAATAGAACAATGTATTCATCTGCTTAGAGAATGTAGTATCACCCTTTAGTCATTCCCAATTGACCATCTGAAAGTTTTCCAAAATTTATCAATACCATTCAACTAAAAGGATCACGTGTAACACCACAATAACTGTGGATACCAAGCTTAAAATAACCATACAAACCAATGTACATAGACTAGTACATACTTTATGCTGCACACTGACACCAGTGTGATGTCGCCAAGTTTATTATTATTTTTAAAGAATCCAGTTAAAAGTTGGGTAAAATTCCTTGGGTAAAATTCTCTGTTAATACTTTATGCTGCACACTAACACCATTTAAAATGTTGCTGTGTCTGAGTAAAAGTCATTATTTCAAAACATTCTCACATTTGTCAGTCTAAGTTTTTAAATCAGCCTGTAGTGTAAAAGCAACCTTAAACACACACACTTTTGATCTGGCTCATATGGTTTTCTTCTGTATAGAATGTTTTTTACAACTAACTCCAGTTAAACAAAATATAATGTAATTTCACGTTTGATTAAGTCAAATGTTTAGGAGAAAGTAGAACTGCAGATGATGGAGAATCAGTTGAAAAGTGTGGTGCTGGAAAAGCACAGCAGGTCGGGCAAGCATCCGAGGAATAGCAGAGTGGGCATTTTGATGAAGGGCTTATGCCTGTAACATCAACTCTCCTGTTCCTTGGATGCTGCCTGAGCTGCTATGCTTTATCAGCAACACTAAGTCAGAATTAGTTGTTGTTGACCAATAACTTGATCCTGCTGAGCTCCTGGTGCAGCTTGGGGTCTGGGAGAAATTAATGCACAGTCATCCATGTTAGAACATTTACAGAGTGCTGAACATAAAAGTTAATGACTTGGAGATTAAACCATTATGCAGGCTGAATCTTCCATTGTGTCAGGGCTACATAACAGGTGATGAAAGGCAAATAGATCCACATTGCTTAGAATGCATATGTCAAAAAGCATAATGCTAAGATAAAAAGCAGAAATATATTGTATGTATCAGCATCAGGAAAGACGCACCATTCATGAGTTATGGAGGTTGCATCTCTCCATGAACAGGTGATAGCAGGACAGACTTTCACTCAAGACGGGAGCAACCCGATAAGTCTCCAAAGTTGCCCTTGAATTTGATAAGATGCCATATGCAAAGTATCTGTCTCATTCCTGCTCTTTCTTCACAGATCAGTAATTCCATGCCAGATGTTGGAACCATTGAAAGCAGCAGCAGTCTTACCATGAATAAGATGAAAAAGACCAAGAAAGAGGAAAAGGGAAGAGCTAAATCAGAATCAGGGGGCTGTAACTGTGTACAAGCAAGCTGTGCAAGTGGGGAAACAGAGTTTTTGGTGACTCGACTAGTCTACCGGGAAATGATGTACAGAAGGCATTGCAGTTACCTCCAGATGTGTAAACTACTGTACAGAATGCTTTTTCACGCCACTGGAGAAGCCATCACGTCCAACTTCTATCTCCTGCAGGTTGATCTGCAACCAGTAGGCTTAGGAGGAAGCATTCTGTCTGTGGAATTGAAGGTTGCAGCAAAATCAGTGCATTTCCTCACCACCAGCTTCTTTGCTTAATTGAAGTCTTGTTTAGCATCTTCCAATCCAGACCACAAGTGCATTGGTGAGGTTATAGATACTGTTTACAAGAAAGCAGTTCAGTTGGATCATTCCACTGTAGATCTAGACAGCAACCCACTCGATGTGGAATATGCACCTATTTCTGGGTTCTGTCAGGTACATGAGGTTATCTGTCATACACACTTGGTGCTTTGAGCTGCTTGATATAAGCCAACCAGATTCCTGAACACAAAGAAATTTCACTTCCTCACAGACAACAATTCCTGTAGGTGTGGACTTGCTATATAGGGAGCTGTTGCAACATTTACATTCTACACAACTGCCAAGTGCCACAAATGTTTATGCCCCACATCATCAGGTCTGGTTCATAGCTGACCAGGGGAAGCCTCAGAAAGAATAGCAAATAAACCCAGCGCAATCCTCTGGCTGATGGCATACAATGCAGCACCTGTTTTTACTAAAGCTGCCATTGAACCGATGCTGGAGTTTTTGATGATGGGCTTCCATTGCTTGGACTATGAAGGTGGAGCACTGCAATACTCATGGGCAGGGTCTCCAGAATTGTGGTTGTTTACTGTGCATTGCACAGCCTAGCTCAAAGATGGAGTGAGAACATACTAAAAGTGGAGCAACCACCTGTCGCGTCAGATGTGGAAGAAAGGGAGTCTGTCGGAACTGTTGATAGAGGAAGCTGGAGCAGTAGTAAAATGAGGCAGGCAAACACGAGAGAACACGATAGTGACTGGTTGTGAGAACTAATGACTTTGCGTGAACGTTTTGTGGACACTTAGAAGTAATAGCCAGGTGTGATGCATATGCCTTGGTGCCCTCATTGAAATGCTTGTTTTATTACTGTGAAACTTTATGATGTTTTGCATGTCATAAATTGGAAAATTTCTTTTTTTTCTTTTGCTGCAATAACTCCTGTTCAGTGGCTAGAGAATCAGAATGAAATTCTGTGGGCTAACATGGGACTGTGCTTGTAATGCACAGGTGAATATCGCTTGCAAACAATGGCCTATCAAGAGTGATGCAAAAAGGCTACAGTATGCTAATTGGCACGTACAACACAACCATGTAGCTTATGTTGCTCATTATCAGCAAATTTCCACCTGTGAAATGAGGCCTATACATAAGAGCATCAGCACTCTTCACAGTGCTGTACCTGAGGGCCTTGTGAGCATCTGAGGTGATAATTTCTTTCTAAAATACCATGACGGGCAATGCAAAACTGTTAAAGGTACAAAAAGATTGTACAGGAAGGTAGAAAGTGCTTTTGTATTCATTTGCAAAAAGTTGACACATCTGTACATGAAGTGTCTTCAATATTCTTTCATTTTTTTGGTTCCTGCCATTGTGTCTGGGTGTTGTCTTGGCTACAGCTGAATTGATAGCCTGCTGACTGCTCTGTTGCCTCGTCCCTGAGAGTAGATTGTCCCTGTACTTGAACACACCCTGAAGGAGTAACTCAGAAGAGTTTTGTGATTTCTGCCTCATTTGCAAGTTTGGGTGTGGGTGATGATACCTGGTCCAATGATGTTCATGGGGTTCAGTGAGTGAGTTTTAAATATGGTATCTGAAAGTTGGAGCCTGGAAGGTCCCAAGAGGGACCAGAGCTTTCTGTTTGTCTCCCTGTAAAATCTGGCATTTTACACGTACATGCAGATGTAATGAGCTTTGAAGAATGTAATTGTGTAAGAAAACCCAACTTGCCCACCAAGTGAAAGCATCACCTGCTTTTTGGAACTGCAGTGACACTTAGGCTTGCAAGAGAAAATTCCACCCATCATTTCTTGCTGAGATTTTCCTTTGACTTGTATTCTCTGTTAATACTTGGACAGGTAACATCTTCTACGAAGCCCTCTTCTTTCCCCTCTTGATCCGTCTTGTGGTAGCTTTCGCTGGTTAATGTGCGTTCTGCTTATTCTGCTAGCCATGCTGTATTCCAAGGGAAATATTTGAGACTGTATCCTCAGCAGAAACAACTGATTTGTGCAGAAACCTTGAAGTCAGAAATGACTCCTTCCAGAACTGCTACATAATTTGCTGAAGACTTTTGGAATTTTAACAAATTATAGGAAGCAACAAATATCTACAGAAATGTAGCAACAGCCAATGGAAATTGATCAACATTAACTTGAAAGTAGTATCTGATCTCTCTCAAATAATATGGGCCTTGAGGTTCAACCTCCTTTGAATGAGTGGATGACCTCTACCAATGAGTAGTTGCTACTGATCCCAACTTCTCACTGTCTAAGTATGTTGCCTTTAAAGAATTGTGCACAGCAACCACATAGCACAATCCCCACACACATCAAAGAGTGTTATTGAATTTTAGCTGTATCTGTGACAAGCAGTTTGGTTGACCTCCTCTGACCTCTACTGGATTTTCAGTAAGGGATGTCCTCATATAATTTAAGGTGAACTATTTTAGGAAAATCTAATGAAGTCTAAAGAAAAGAACAAAGGGATAGAATCAAGGACATACATTGGTCTTCAAACTTCAAAATGTGTACGTCCTTTTTTTGCTATTTGCTTTGATTGTAAGAATCATTCCAATTAAATTTTCTAAACACCTGTTGTTTTAAGCTGTGTTTCTTAGATTCATTAGACTCATTCGTAAGCGTAATAAGCAGAAAATGGAAGACAAATATTGGGTACAAATTGGAAGACTAAGTGGTGATAGTGTATTGGTTAGTATATTTTTTAAAATATGTTTTTGAGAATGTACATATCATCATTGAAAGTGACACAATATCATGTAATCTATTTCTGCCAGAGTCTGTTAATATGTGTAAGCTGCCTCAATACGTCTCCATTAAAACTGAGTGCCCAAACTCTCATTCTGCTCTTCAACTTTGCTGGCATTAATTTAGAAAGAGAACATCACAAAAATAACAATATGTGAGCAAGACCATTCAACTCATTTCAGTTCATTAATTCTGAAAGACCTGAGTGTATCCATATTGCAGCAACAAAGTGAATAAATCAAACTTCCGTACATGATCTCCGATACTATTCTACATAATCACTACATGTAAGAAACAAGTCTTGATACCAGCCCTAAATTTATCTTTTATTAATTTTAACTTGCATTTTTTGTCTTACTGTTATTTATTTATTTATTAAAATACACCAAACTGAGAAAGAGAGAGGGTCTCAATAAAACATGTATAATTTTGATATAGCTGTATGGATGAGCTGCAAGAATGATGTATCCCCCTGGCAAGGAGCCGCAGTTTCAGGATATACACAATAGACTACAGTGAGAAATTTCCTCATTCAGAAGGTGGTGAACCTTTTGGAAAAGTCATTGAATATATGTAAGAAGGAAGTACAATTCCAGAAACTAAAGATGTCAAGGAGTATGGAGAGAAGAGTGAGAGTATGGAATTGAGATGAAAGATCATGGTTATGGTGATTGGCAGCATAGGCTCAATTGGGCAGAATGGCCTACCCTACTCCTTTGTTCTTTGAAATGCTTAAAATGACTTTTTCAGTTCTTTTAATTGCATTGTTTATCTCTTGGACAACTTTATTCGGTAGACTCATTGCAGGCTGAAAATTCTGAATTTCTCTAATCTTCCTTAATATCTGGACCCCTCACAGTATTGATTAACCTATTTCTTTTATTTTGTGCTTTAATGTCTCCCTTGTGCCTTTGGAGCCAGATAATCTGGACCTGTTAAGGCCAGGTTTCAGCAAAGAATTTGGCATGTTTTGACTGCATTTCGTATGTGAGGAATTATAGAAATGTGGAAGCAGTGTATCTTTCAAAATGCTAATAATCAATAGTCAGATTGGCCCATTGCTAACATCAGAGTCAAAAAGTGTGGCAATGGAAAAGTTCCTGATGAAGGGCTTACGTCCCCAAAATGTCAACTCTCCTGCTCCTTGACTGCTGCCTGACCTGCGCTTTTTCAGCACTACAATTTTTGACTCTGATCTTCAGCGTCTGAAGTCCCTCACTTTCAAAATCATCTGATGTTAGCAATGGAGAGGGATGTCATTTAAAATTGACTGGAATAAGAGGACCTGGGAACCATATATTATCTATCATCCAGGAAAAATTAAATTACTGTACAAAGGATTCCTTCACAAAAAAAATCCGTTGTGCGAAAACAAAATATGGTGCATTATGGGAATTCGAAAGGAAAAGATGGCTGGAAATATTCAGCAAATCAGGCAGTATGTGTGGAGGAAAGCAAAGTTAACTTTTAACATTGGCCTTACATCAAAACTGAAGAAAGATAGGATGAGGGTTTAAACTTGAGAAGGGAAGGCCTTTGATAAGGTGAAGGGCAACAGATTTGAGCCAACTAAAATTTTCATTATGTAAAATGCAAAAAGGGTATTAATGGGCATAGTCTAAAAAGTGTCTGTCTGGATAAATGGCTATATAGCAACCGTCTGAATGTGATATGAAAAGGTAAAGGAAGAACCAAGCCAGCAAAACAAATAAGATGGAGGCAGAAGTTATGATCTAATGTTGTACTCTGAGTTGCAGAGGGATCTGTGGGTCCTAGTGATTAAATCACAAAAGGTTAGTATGCATATACCAAGGTAATAGGGAAGCTAATATAATATTATTTATTATGAAATGAAATGAATATGAAGGTAGAAAGATTATGCTTCATTTATATAGACCATAAAAACATATGACGAAGGAGCGGAAGTAGACCAATCAATGAAATCATGGTTGATCTGATACTCTTTTGGCTTTCACCTTTTAACCCTTGATTCTTTTAATGATTAAAAAATTGTCTATCTAAGCCTTGAAATGACATCCTCAACAGCTCTGTGTGTAAAAGAATTCCACAGATTTTCTACTGTCTGAGATAGAAAAAAAATCCTCCTCACCTCTGTCTTAAATAAATGACCTTATTTTGAGATCATGCCCACTGGTCCTAGATTTTCTGACAAGAGGTTTCAGTCGTTTTGTACTGACCCTGTGAAATTCCTTAAGGGAAATTAATACACAGTAAGATCACATGGAGTTTTTTTTTATTCATTCATGGGATGTGGGCATCACAGGTATGCCAGCATTTATTGCCCATCCCTAGTTGCCCTTGAGCTGCCTCCTTGAACTATTTGGTATAGGTAGACCCTCAATTCTGGTAGGGAGGGAGATCCATGATTTAGACCCAGAAACACTGAAGGAATGATATATTTCCAAGTCAGAGTGATAAGTGGCGTGGAGGGAAATTTGCAAATGTGGTATTTCCATCCGCTACATTTGTTCTTCTATTTGGCAGTGGCGAAGATCTTAGTGAAGGAGCGTTGGTGAATTTCTGCAGTGCACCTTGCAGTTGGTAGACATTGCTCCTACTGAGCATTGTTGATGGAGGGAGTGAACATTTGTAGATAGTACTAAACCATTTTGATTGCTGTAACATTAAAAGCATCATCCAGTTGTAGAAAAATAGAACATGTCTGATCTGTGCTAAGGAGACAAACTGTACAAAATGATTTGAATGTGCTCTTCAATCTAATAAAGAAAGCATTTTGTAAAAATATAAAAGTTATATAATGAGACAGAATGTGAACCACTCTGTTGCACAGCATGCATTACTACCTCAGTTGACCGAGGCATAGATCATTAAATCTCTTAAGAGAAGAGAGATAAACATTTGAAACAGAAAGCAGATACAGAACTATTTTAATTTCATAGGCACAGGCACAATTTTCTGAATGGCCTTCTGTGCTATTATCTTCTGGCATAAGAACCTGGTGCAGCAGGACAAGTGGGCAGTGATCATAGTTGCAAAAGAAATTTAGCACAGGTATTGAGAAATAATTATCCATAGAGGCTCAATGGCTGTCAGAAGGTTGCTTGAGGCCATGATACTAGACTCATTTAAGAACAGCTAGATACTATAATGGGATATGGGAAGATGATCGGATTATTATGTCTGGAAGGCATTTCTTCAACTGAATTTATCCTCTGATCATTCATTTAATCATTGAGATACGACTGCAAGGACACCAAACCTCATTTTCTAAATTTAATCTTAACTCATTGATCCTGTGTAAAATTACCAAAATATAAATATGTTTTAAATATCACGGTGTCCTATTCCCTTGTATTCTTTACACGTGGGGTTCAAATTAAAAAGATTGTGACATTGTTATTAGTCTCCAGTAGTAAACTTTGCAGTATTACAATTTAAAATATACATTTTAGAGGTTATGAAATTGTGCTGCTTTTCCTTTCTCAGTCTTTTTACCTTATAGGTCTCGTTGAGTAAACGTGAGTGTACCTGCTAACAGGTTTCTGCTCACAAATGCCTCTTTCCTCCGTTTTAAAATTACATATTTGGCGCTGCCTCTAATTTTCCTTTCACCTCAGAATGAGCCATTTCTCCACAATGGTGCAGCTGAGATTGAGAATTCAGCAGCATGAGATAAAATCTGTTTCTCTCTTCTATAAGATTGGATTTAATGTTCAATTGTCTGTAATTCTGTGCCCCCTTTTGATCTGTATTTCATAGACAGCGGAGCTTGAAATTTTGAAGTTGGCAATTTTTACAAAATCTGCAAAGAAAATAGGAAAACCTCAAATGGTGGACACATTTAATAAATGTGGTTATTTGCATCTTAATTCATGAATAATATTTTCTGCATAAAATTAGCAATAGAACATAAAACTTTTCTAATTCAGAAATTACATGTTGTTCCACAAGGTGGCATCATTGTTCTCTACTGAACTTTTAATATAATCAAATATATCACTGCCATTTTGAGAGAATGAATTGAGTCTTCATGCTGTGTGAGTTAATTGATGTTGTTTTAGGTTTACTCTTCTAATACTTAAGTGTAATGAATTTTAAACACCAAGTCAGTAAATTCTAGTAATTATTTGGTTAACCATTTAATACTTGAGTCATTTGGTGAAAAATTCAAAGTTCTAGACCTTAAAATTTGATTCCAACAGTTTATTTTGGTCATTTTGTAATAAAATCAATGTGTGTTGAAATTTGAAAATTGTAATGAAGTTGCTGGAATGAACTTAGAGTCAAGGAGAGCATATTCCTAACGATGAAACTAGACTGGTACAGTTTTAGAGCAGGTTCAGATAATGTCCACCTTCTCCATTTGTTACGAATCTATTGGATGCAAAATAACAAAACTGAAATAAATAATGATGATTTCACAAATAATCATTATAATTTGTAGGTGCCTTGTTCAGGACTTGTATCCAATTTGAGCTTGAACATGATCAGATATAACTTTACAATGACAGGGGAGGTGAAGCTATTGTGTTAAGGTACAGTGACCAAGCCAGTATTTGGTTTAAATGCTTGGTCTGGGCAGAGTTGAGTGATTTTTATTCAGACAGTGGTAGAAAAGTTGTGGTTCACTGCAGCAGCACAGGATTAGAAAAGAGAAAATAATCTAGATTCATTCTTCTGATTGCAATACAGCAAATTCAGCTGCATGTGTTTGGATGGAGACAAAATTGATCTGACTGTTTTCCTCTACAGTAAGCCTGCAGTATTCACCGTGAAAGCTAGTACACAATTGACAGTTGGTTGAGACACCAGTGCAACTGCAAGCCATGAAGGCATTCTATTGTTTCAGGAGAGAGGGGGTGGGGAATCATGGTTGTTATAACTTTCAGGTTAATGCATGATATTTGCAAACTAGGCTTAATTTCATTGTGAGAAATTGCAGATTATATTATGAAAGTTATCTGCTGCACTGATATAGCTTCAGCACATTTACTTTTGCCTAAATACTACTTTGAATCCTGTAGGAAAAGTGTTGTGCATGACTAGAGTGCCAAATAGTATTTTGTAAGATCTACGGTATTCAGCACTATCTTATAAATTTTAAACCTGTTGCTCTGCAATGCAAAGATTGATATGTAACTACAAAGATTGGTAAATTGCTCCAGTAGAATGCAATTATACAATAGCAAACTGAGATTATATATCATATTCAAGAGTTTTAAATGTAAGGATAAGCAAGAAAATAGTTAATAAAAGTGAACTGGTTGGGCAATTCTCTATTAATATTCATTGCCAAAATTCAGAATTAACACTGTGGTGGTCTAAATTAAAATTGATATTTCGTATCCGATAGATCTTGGAACTATTTGTTTCTAACTTGTTCATTTGCGATTGCAATTTGATTTGAAGTTGGTGTAGTAGCTGATTTGGATTCCTTTCTTTGGGCTGAATATACCAATCCTATAATTTTGAAATGTGAGGTGTACTCTCAACCATTGTGCAGGAGAAAAACGGAATTTGATAGAACTCCATTGGACAATCATAATCTGAACAATCGTACATTCCAGAAAAGTAGTGTTTGAAATCTGGAATCCAGCATTACTCCTTTGAATTGGAAAAGGTTTTGGGTGTAAGGTACATTATCAAGTTCTTATTTTCATATCATTAGCAAAGCATTTTCAAATATGTACTTTTAGATATTTGAGCTACTCAAATATAATTAGTTGAACATCATTGAATGTTAACTCTACCTGTATTTAATGGTGCAGTATTTGTCCTCAACCTTCTAACAAAGTGCAGTATGTAAAGGAAGCATTGTAGTGCTACATTTAAACATGTATTCTTCTTTTCTCTGAAAAAAGGTTTTATCAAACCCCAAACAGATTGTGGTTCAACCTTTGCAGCGGTGACAAGCAAGTTTAAATATTCGCCAAAATTAGGCATTAAAATTGAATTTTATTTGGACTGTGGTTTCATCAAAAATAAAATAATAAAGTAGTTTACACAAAATTCTAGTTGCATATGTAGTGTCAATGACTTAATGTTTCTTGCTCAAGTATTTATCCAAGTTGGTTTTGAAAGCTATCTTTAAATCTATTTCAACTACCTGTCAAATCCTAACCAAATTACTGTTAAAAAAAAAATTCCTTCTGGGTTTTTTCCCCCTCCAGTCATCCTAAATCTATGCCCTCTGATTATTGACTTGACAAGTATTGGAGATAGTTAATTTAATCTACCCAAACTTTTAATTATTTTGAACAAATCTAATAAATTACATGTGAACATTCTTTTGTTTTAAGGAGATCATATCAGCAGGAGTAGGCATCCAGCCCTTTAAATCCCTTCACTACTCAAGAAGATCACAGTTAATCTCCCTTCTACACTTGTTCCCATATCACCTGAATTCCCTTAGTATCTACAAACATGCCAGTTAGGAACTGATTAGCGGCTTGAGTCGTCCCATCATCCAATGAGGTCATGGCTGATTTGATTATTCTATTTCCTGTCTACTGCCAATATCCTTTCACCCCCTACTTATCAAAGACTCTGCTTCCAGTGCCTTTTGAGGAAGAGAGTACCAAAGATTCATTACTTTGAGAGAAAAAAACCTCATTTTCTCAATCTTTAATGGGTGACTCTTTATTTTGAAACCGTGACTTTTAGTCATAGAGTCATAGAGATGCACAGCATGGAAACAGACCCTTTGGTCCAACCCGTCCATGCCGACCAGATATCCCAACCCAAGCTAGTCCCACCTGCCAGCACCCAGCCCATATCCCTCCAAGCCGTTCCTATTCATACACCCATCTAAATGCCTCTTAAATGTTGCAATTGTACCAGCCTCCAACACTTCCTCTGGCAACCCATTCCATACATGTACCACCCTCTGTGTGAAAAAGTTGCCCCGTAGGTCGCTTTTATATCGTACCCCTCTCACCCTAAACCTATGCCCTCTAGTTCTGGACTCCCTGACCCAGGGGAATGACTTTGCCTATTTACCCTATCCATGCCCCTCATAATTTTGTAAACCTCTATAAGGTTTCCCCTCAGCCTCCAACGCTCCAGGGAAAACAGCCCCAGCCTGTTCAGCCTCTCCCTATAGCTCAGTTTCTTCCACAAATGGAAACATTCTTTCCACATCCATCTTGTCAAGACTCCTCAAGAGTAGACATCCAGCCCTTTGAATCACTTCACTACTCAAGGTCACAGTTGTTCTGCCTTCTACACTTATTCCTGTATCACCGGAATTCCCTTAACATCTACAGACACGCCAATCAGAAGTTTAAATGTTTCAATCAAGTTGTTTCTGACTTTCTAAATCAGATCTTCCAGCCTTTATCCAATCATTTAAATAAATTTTAAACTAAAGTTGAGTCTCCCAACATTAAGCTTTTTGGCATACCATTCATTACACTTTGCCAGTCAGAAAATTACCAATTTATGCCCATTTTCTATTTCCTGTTAGCTCGGCAATCATCTATCCATATCAATGTATTACTTTGCATGCCATGAGCGTTTGTTTTATTTTGTAACAACCTTTGATGTGGCCCTTTATAAAATGCCTTCTGGAAATCCAAATATAGCATAACCACCGGTTCCCCTTTATCTCCAACACATTTTACTTTCCTAAAAGAACATAAATAAATCGGCTTAATATTATCTGCCATTCCAAAAACCATGTTGAGTCTGCATGATTACCTTGAACTTCTGTAAATGCCATGCCATAATGTTAATGAAAATTGCTTCTAATCTTTACATTACAAATATTAAACTAATTGACTTGTATTATTTTTGTTTATTTTTATTCCTCTTTTTAACTGTTTCTCTCTGCAGATGCTGCTTCATATAATGAAATTTTCTAGAAATTTTATCCTTATAGTTGTACTTCAGTTTCCTTGTATTTTAAAGCCAATATAATGGTTTGTCTTCCTATAGCTTGCTGTGTCTGCACACTGTACTAAGTTCTTGTCTTCCTTGTATGAGTACACCTAATGTCAATCTTAAAATTCACTTTTACAAGTTTTTAAGTATTTCTTTTTTTAAAAAATCCTTTTCTGTTCTTTTAACCAGTTATACTTAATTTGCTACCTTGTTGCTTACTCTTAATTACTGGTACCAAATATGGTGTAATTACACATTGATATGAGCCCCTGGCCACGATATGGCTTTGGCTTAATAACAATATGAATAATGACACTCGTTTCACACAATACTTTTTCTGTTGATGGATTTTTAGAACTCTGTTTAATAAGCAACTATATGTTCAACAAGTAGGGAAAGAGCAAATTACCCATGCTCATATAGGGTGCTTGAGGGACTGTGTTGGGGGGGAGTCTTTGACTGAACCGGGAGATTTCAGACTGAAGGCTACAAGTATGCATAAACTAAAGAATGTAACAAAACTTTAATATAAAATATGTTGAAAGGGATTGCTGCTAGAGGCTGTTCACAGATTTGGCACGAAATAACTAAGTGGTTAGATTGTATAATGACAACTGACAAAGCTAATTATAACTGCAGAAATAAAAATATTTAATGGGGGAAAAGTTGATGCAAAGGGTGACAAAGTGTAACAACAGAAAATCAAATAATGTGTACGTGAACTATATGCAGTTTTAGTATTTTTAAGAAAGATAATATAGGTGATGCAATTAGCATCTGTAATGCATAATGTAAAACACAGGAGATATAATTAACCTGTTCCGCTAAAAATGAAAGGTCTGAATTTCAATTTGTCTTTGAAGCAGAAAAACCCTCAGAAATAAGCTTTCCATCATAATTAACACTGGAAAAAAGTCATATTTCACAATTAAATGCTTAATTCTGTGGTTTGTACCTGTCTTTCTTTCTCTCCTGTGGCCTCTTAAATTATGAAAAACTTAATTTTTACTTAAATGTGAGAATTACTTCAAAAAGAAATTGATGAAATTATCTCTCAGAATGAATAAATGAAGCTTATAGTTTCAAAACCTGTGAGGTACCTACTCTCGAAAATGCAGCAGTGTGAGAATTCCTGCACATTGCACATATGGTTATGAGGGCTTTGGACTCTCAGAAGAAGAATTAGAAGAATTCATCAATATCCTCAATAATTACAAATTCCATTAAACTTAAAGCTGCAGCACATATGGTGAGGATAAATCACAGTGCTTAGATTGCCATAAGATAGCATTAGTCCAGATTCATAAAGCACGAAAATACCCTTTGGTCCAACGCGCCCAAGTCGACTAGATTTTCCAAACTAAACTAGTCATGTTTGCTGGTGTTTGGTCAATATTGCTCTAAGCCTTTCCGATTCATGTACCCATTATAATGTCTTTTAAATGTTGTAACTGTACCTGCAACTACCAATTTTTCTGGCAGTTCCTTCCGTATACGCATTACCATCTGCATTAAAAGAGTCTTTTTAAAATCTTTCCCCTCTCACCTTAAACCTGTGCCCTACCCTAAGGGAAAGACCTTTGCTATTTATCTTAACTATGCCTGTCATGATTTTATAAACCTCTATAAGGTCACCCCTCAACCTCCTATGCTCCAGGGAAAAAATTCCCAGCCTGTATAACCTCTCCTTATAACTCAAACCATCCAGTCCTGGTAACGTCCTTGTGTATCTTTTCCGCAGCCTTTCCAATTTAGTAATATCCTTTCTATAGCAGGGTGACATACAAAGTCTTTTCCCTGGAATGGGGGAGTCCAGAACTAGAGGGCATAAGTTTAGGGTGAGAGGGGAAAAATATAAAAGAGACCTACGGGGCAACTTTTTCACACAGAAGGTTGAATAAGCTGCCAGAGGAAGTGGTGGAGGCTAGTACAATCGAAATATTCAAAAGGCATCTGGATGGGTATATGAATAGAAAGGGTTTGAGGGGATATGAGCCGGGTGCTGGCAGGTGGGACTAGATTAGATTGGGATATCTGGTTAGCATAGATGAGTTGGATTGAAAGGTCTGTTTCCGTGCTGTTCATCTCTGACTCTGACCTGAACTGTACGCAGTATACCAGGAATTGCCTCACCAATGTCCTGTACTGCTGCCACACGAAGTCCCACCTCTTGTACTCAATGCTGTACATCTCCTTCACACCCTGTCTACCTATGACAGCATTTTCAAGGATCTATGTACCTGAAACCTTAGGTCTGTCCAGAAAATGCAGTAATGTGAGAACTCCTCAAATAGCACATGTAGTTATCAGGACAATAAATAATATCCTGTATGAGCTCAAAAGGTTTGACAAATTCCCATGGCCCTACCATCAACTGTGTAAGTCCTGCCTGGGTTTGTGTTACCAAAATGCAATACCTTACATTTATCTAATTTAAACTCGATCTTCCACTCCTTGGCCTATTGGCCCAGGTAATCAAGATTTCGTTAGATAACCGCCTTCACTTTCCACTATAATACCAATTTTGGTGTTTTGGTGTCAACTGCAAATTTACTAAACATGTTTCCGATATTCTCATCCAAATGTTTTATTGTTTAGTTAAATGTCAATCAACAGTGAACCCAGCGCCGATCCGTGCTGAACACTGTGGTCACAGGCCACTGGTCCGAAAAACAACTCCGGTCCGAAGAAACCTTCCGTTTCTTACTCTCTGTCCAACTGGCTGGGTCTTCCTGAATCTGATGTGATCTAACTTTACTAACCAATCTACCACGCAGAACCTTGTTCGTTTCCAAAATAACTAACACATTACTTCTACACAAAAGAAGCCATTACTCGCACCTTCTGCAGAGTGGTGAGGTCAGAGCTAATGTGTTACCATCTCATATTCACAAAGTTGGAATCTTTTATCCAGGCAGTTACTATTCATTTACTGCAGCTTAGATCTGATCTCTGGATTCTATTTGCAATTGGTACTATGACCATAACGACGGCATCCATTACAATGTTTCTGCATTGACTAACTCCTGAACGTGTGCAGTCTTGAACTAGAGATTATCATTTATTTTTCCTAGGACTTCAAGATTTTCTTGCTCTTATTTAACGGAATATTTCTTTGTTGACAGGCTTGAAATTGTTCTCTTTTCTTTGTAGGCACCCCCCTCTCTCTTTCACGCACTTTTGAACTGTGCTGCATCCATTTCGCTATGCTCCCCACACGTTTTCTCCTTACTACCTGCAGTCTTTCTGCTTTCCCTATCCCCACTCCCTCCCACCAGCTCCCTTGCAGGCCTCCTGTCTCCTTCAGCCACTTCACATCTTTCCCATCTCTGTCAACACCTTGCACATCCTTCTTGTCTTTCCCTCAATCCTCTCGTTTCCTCCCAGCTTCTTTGCAGTCCCACTTCTTCCCCTTAAACCCCTTTCAATCTACCTCTTCATCCCCATAATGAGCGAGTTCTGTCAAGCTTGTGATTGGAGGAGCAGCTTCTCACCATTTCCTTCTGTTCTTTTTTAAGAGCCAACATGCCTCTGATAGGTTGGCCCAATGAGTGAGTTTTCTTGGACATTTGGGAGATTTTGGGGGCTCATTCATCTGCTGACCCTGTGTGTTATGGGCATCGATACACATTACATTGGTATGGTTGCCATCTTTGTTGAACTGTTCCTGGGAAAAGTATCCAGCCCAAGCCTCAACTTTTGGGGCCTTTAAATTTCACTCATTAAATTTTAATGAACTGTGAGTTCTACATTAAATTTAATTTGTATTTTAAAATACTTTGTGTTTTTAAAAATACCCCACTTGCCAAAAAGATGTGTTGGTTCATTTTTCTTTAAATTAACGATGATTTTAAGATTAGATTTAGATTAGATTAGATTACAGTGTGGAAACAGGCCCTTCGGTCCAACAAGTCCACACCGACCCGTCGACGCGCAACCCACCCATACCCCTACATTTACCCCTTACCTAACACTATAGAACACTACGGGCAAATTAGCATGGCCAATTCACCTGATCTGCACATCTTTGGACTGTGGGAGGAAACCGGAGCACCCGGAGGAAACCCACGCAGACACTGGGAGAACGTGCAAACTCCACACAGTCAGTCGCCTGAGGCGGGAATTGAACCCGGGTCTCTGGCGCTGTGAGGCAACAGTGCTAACCACTGCCACCGTGCCGCCCACTGATCTTGTTCATTGGGAATGTCACCTTCCTAAGTTCCTGACAGTTTCACATTGGTAGTTTTCCAGCCACTTTCCTTTGTTTAAATTTAATTCAGGCCTTCCCTACCTCTTCAATTTCAACTTACTTCTCTTCTATTTAACTAAATCAACAATACATGACTGGAAAATGTTGCATGGTATTGCAATGAAATGGACTTCCTGTGATGCTGTAAATGATAAATTGGAGAATATGATTTCCTATCTAATCCTGTATTAGCTTTGATTTTTTTTTCTACTTTTGTTTGCCTCATTGTCTGACTCTTGTTTGCTTCTCGCTCCATTCTTTCTTTCTTTGACCATTTTGACCCTTTGAGACAGGTGGGTGATATAGTTCACTAAGCTGTGGAAAAGAACATCTGAAGTTTGCTAACTGTACTACCCTGTGGGATTTGCACTGATTCTGTGGCCTGTGTCTCTCAGCAATTCCATGCATATTCTTTCTTGCATATCAATAGAGTTTCCGTAGATTTCATTGCTTCATTGTGATCCATAAATTTTCCATTTACTGGTTCCTTTACTCTTTCCCGAAACCTTTCATGATTCCAACTTCTGTGGATATCTTTTCTTTCTTGACCTATTCTACTTTCCTTGGTCTCCTGTTATTCACTTAATAGGTAACCAATTGCCCCACGTATTCTGCATTGAGGATGGTTAGGGGGGCTCAACATTGTGTCATTACTAAAGTGAGAATTTAGAAAAAGTAATCCAAAGAAAAGTCACTGATTCCTGGGAGGACAGAAGTCAATGGCCTAGTGGAATTATTGCTAGACTGTTAATCCAGAGATCCACGGAATGTTCTGGAGACACTGGTTCTAAATGATGTAATTTGAACTCAGTAACATCTGGAATTAATAGTCTAATGTTGATCGAGAATCAATTGTTGATTGTTGGAAAAACCCATCTGGTTCACTAATGTCCTTAATGGAGGGAAACCGCCATCCTTATCCGGTCTGGCCTACACGTGACTTCAGACCCACAGCAATGTGGTTGACTCTTAACCACCCTCTGGGCAATTAGGGACAGGCAATAAATGCTGGCCTGGCCAGCAAAACCCTCCTCCCATGAATGAACTTAAAAAAAATTATGAGGCAAGATTGGATCAATATGCTTTGGAGTTTGGAACAATAAGAGATAATCTCAATGAAACCCAATAAACTCCTGAGAATGAGAGGATGTTTTCCCCTTATAGGAGAGACCAGAAATGGGAAGCATGGCTAGAGGCTTCTGTTCACTTCAAAATTAAACATTAAAAACAATTTGTTCTTGTAATGTGAATGTGTCAGATCAGAAGATAACGGTAGTATGCCACCGTCTTAAACTAGTACAACCTATCTGGCGTGGTGGGGTACTCTTAATGCTGTTTAGAAGGGAATTTCAGACTTTTGACCCAGTGATAATAAAACAGCAGTATAGCTCCAAGTCAGATGGTGAGTGACTTGATGTGAAATGTGTGGGTGCTGGTTTTACTGGATGCCTGCTGCCGTTATCTTTCCAGGTGGTAGTTGTGGGTTTGAAAAATTGTTTTCAAAAAAACCAAGGAAGATTGTTGCAGTGCATCTCGGAGATATTTCACATGCCACCATTGTGCATTGGTGGTAGAGGGGGTGAAGTTTAAGATAATGGGTGAGGTACTGATCAAATGGGCTGCTTTATGTTTGATGGCCTCAAGTTTCTTGAATTTTATTGGAGCTCGATTCAACCAGTCAAGTGAAGAGCATTCTATTAGACCCTGTGCATTGTAAGTGATGGACAGACGTTGGGGAAACAGAAGGTACACACTGCAGAATTCCCAACCTCTGGCCAGCTTTTGCAGCCCCACAACTTATCTGGCTGGTTCAGTTCCATTCATCATTGATACTAGCGCGGTACTTAGCAATATTAATGTCGTGGAATGCTAAGGTTGTAATCCATGAACCTCCAAGGTCTCGGGGCACATAACAAAGAGGAAACATTTGGTTGTGACAATTCCCACAGGGAAATTATAAGTTGCTGAATGGCCGACCACCCACCAACCCATGTCCCAAATATCTCTTGTAGAAATTACTGACAAGATTTTGCTTTTTTGCAAAACTAATCAAAATAATCATAAATGACCAAAGAATTAACAAATAATGGTTCAAGTAAAAAGATAAACTTCATTTTAAATAGTTGAAGGAACAAAGATGCGTCTTACAAAAACCATGAGCACCTGCATCACTCCCTGCACACGTGGCAATCAAACACAGATCCAAAGTCTTTTAACTACATCTCCAGTCTGCGTAAGCTGTCATTTTTCCAGTCAATCTAATTGGCCATTGATTCATGCTCACCAACAGCTATATTCCATCTGAGATTTCCGTATATGGTTAACACCAACAGTGCACACATCTACAAGTCATCTTTCACTCTCAACATGACAGTCCTGTTGGTGTCGATTTCCAGAGTTCCTTTTCAACTGACCAATCAGTAATACCACACTGATATGAAGTCTCAACTCTTGTACATGCCTGAGCTATGTGGTCTGCTTTTAGGATTCAGTTCATTTCAGCGCTCTTGCACATCATTCACCAAGAGTTTTTGGAGTTGTATTTTTCTTCTTACTGATAAACAGGAAATTGATTTGGGTTTTATTAGTATCTCTCAAATTCAGTGTTCCCTTTTCTGTCTCTGACTATTTTATATTTGCACTTGAATATGTGTGCGGATCGCCCTCATTCTTGAGCTGTTCTGTTTTGCAGCCTGCCTTTGTGTCTGGACACATTGCTCCTTCATCTTAACTCCCTTCCTATTGAGGAGAAAGTGAGGACTGCAGATGTTGGAGATCAGAGCTGAAAATGTGTTGCTGGAAAAGCGCAACAGGTCAGGCAGCATCCAGGGAACAGGAGAATTGACGTTTCGGGCATCAGCCTTTCTTCAGGAATGAGGAAAGTGTGTCCAGCAGGCTAAGATAAAAGGTAGGGAGGAGGGACTTGGGGGAGGGGCGTTGGGAATGCGATAGGTGGAGGGAGGTCAAGGTGAGGGTGATAGGCCAGAGTGGGGTGGGGGCAGAGAGGTCAGGAAGAAGATTGCAGGTTAGGAAGGCGGTGCTGAGTTCGAGGGATTTGACTGAGACAAGGTGGGGGGAGGGGAAATGAGAAAACTGGAGAAATCTGAGTTCATCCCTTGTGGTTGGAGGGTTCCCAGGCGGAAGATGAGGCGCTCTTCCTCCAACCGTCGTGTTGCCATGGTCTGGCAGTGGAGGAGTCCAAGGACCTGCATGTCCTTGGTGGAGTGGGAGGGGGAGTTGAAGTGTTGGGCTACAGGGTGGTTGGGTTGGTTGGTCCGGGTGTCCCAGAGGTGTTCTCTGAAACGTTCCGCAAGTAGGCGGCCTGTCTCCCCAATATAGAGGAGGCCACATCGGGTGCAGCGGATGCAATAGATGACGTGTGTGGAGGTGCAGGTGAATTTGTGGCGGATATGGAAGTGTCCCATGGGGCCTTGGAGGGAGGTAAGGGGGGAGGTGTGGGCGCAAGTTTTGCATTTCTTGCGGTTGCAGGGGAAGGTGCAGGGAGTGGAGGTTGGGTTGGTGGGGGGTGTGGACCTGACGAGGGAGTCACGGAGGAAGTGGTCTTTTCGGAACGCTGATAGGGGAGGGAAGGCAAATATGTCCCTGGTGGTGGGGTCCATTTGGATGTGGCAGAAATGATGGCCTCGTGACTCCCTCGTCAGGTCCACACCCCCCAACAACTCAACCTCCACTCCCTGCACCTTCCCCTGCAACCACAAGAAATGCAAAACTTGCGTCCACACCTCCCCCCTTACCTCCCTCCAAGGCCCCAAGGGACACTTCCATATCCACCACAAATTCACCTGCACCTCCACACACACCATGTTTTGCATCTGCTGCACCCGATGTGGCCTCCTCTATATTGGGGAGACAGGCCGCCTACTTGCGGAACGTTTCAGAGAACACCTCTGGGACACCTGGACCAACCAACCCAACCACCCTGTAGCCCAACACTTCAACTCCCCCTCCCACTCCCACTCCACAAGGACATGCAGGTCCTTGGACTCCTCATCGCCAGACCATGGCAACACGACGGTTGGAGGAAGAACGCCTCATCTTCCGCCTGGGAACCCTCCAACCACAAGGGATGAACTCCGATTTCTCCAGTTTCCTCATTTTCCCCTCCCCCCACCTTGTCTCAGTCAAATCCCTCGAACTCAGCACCGCCTTCCTAACCTGCAATCTTCTTCCTGACCTCTCCGGCCTATCACCCTCACCTTGACCTCCCTCCACCTATCGCATTCCCAACGCCCCCCCCCCCCCCCCCCACCCCCTCCTCCCTACCTTTTATCTTAGCCTGCTGGATACACTTTCCTCATTCATGAAGAAGGGCTGATGGCCGAAACGTCGATTCTCCTGCTCCTTGGATGCTGCCTGACCTGTGCTTTTCAAGCAACACATTTTCAGCTCCCTTCGTATTGATGCAGCTTCCAGCCCAAGTATCACCAGGTTACGTTAACCAGTAGTACTTATGAGACAAGAAAATTCCATTGATCCTTTTATAATTGATACAAACTCTTAAAAATCCTTTTCACACCATTTTTGAAAGTAGTAAAGGTTCCCCAAATATTTTAAAGTTATTACAAATTTTCCTTACTGTTAATGGTCAAAACATGTTAAGATTATCTCTTGTTCAGAATGGTCATTGCCTGGCACATCAGTGGCATGAATGTTACTTGCCATTATCTTCCCAAGCTTTTATGTTGTCTAGGTTTTTGTGCATGCTGGCACAGACTATTTCAGTATTTGAGGAATCACAAATGGTGCTGAATATCATGCAGTCATCTCCACCTGACATTCTGCTGGAGGGCAAGTCATTGACAAAGTAGCTGAATGTGGTTAGGCCTAGAGCATTACATTGAGACATGCGTGCAACAATGTCCTGTAGTTGACATCCAACAATCCAAGTATCGTCCTTTCTGTTAGCTGTGACTCCAAACCATGGAGGGTTTCTCTGACAAGCCCCTTGCCAATTCCCATTTACCACTTTTTCTGTGTTATTGATGCTGTCATTTGAATTCTACCTTTGATATCAACAGCAGTTATTCTTGGCTTGCCTTTGGACATATTATTTTCTGTGTTTCGACAATTGTTGCAATAATATCTGAAAGAAAGTGATCCTGGCAGAACCAAAACTTAACAATGATGCATGAATACATTGTTCTTGAGTAGGTGACATTTGGCTACATACAATGCCTTCATCACTTTCCTGATGATTGCGAGTAGATTGATTTATTTAATTTGGTTTATTATTGTCACATGCACCTTAGAACAATGAAATGTTGGATTTTGCACACAGGTCATAAAGTACAAATACCACAGGGCAATTGAACAGGGTGTGGAATACTAAGTTACGGTTGCAAAGAAGGTGCACAAAAAGCAAAATCAACATTAGATTTGAAATTTGAGAGGTCTATTCAAAAGTCCAGTAACAGTGGGAAAGAAGCTTTTCTTGAACCTATTGGTTATGTGTTTTTAAGCTTTTGTACCTTCTGCCTGCTGGAAGAGTTGGAAGAGATTATAACTGGGGTGTGAGGAAGCTTTGGTGTTGGCTGTCTTTCTGGGGCATAGCGAAGTGTAGGTGGAGTCAGTGGCTGATGTGTTGGCTAGTGTGGTGGTCTGGGCTGTGTTCACATCTTTCTGTAGTTTCTTACGATCCTGGGCAGAGCAGCTGCCATGCCAAGCTGTGATGCATCCATATAGAATACTTTCTGTGGTGTGTCTGTAAAAGTGGATGAGAGTCCTTATGGACATGCTGAATTTCTTTAGCCTCTTGAGCAAGAAGAGGCATTGTTGTGTCTAAACAATTGCATCCAGTACAGATTGTTGGTTACCATCACACCTAGAAACTTGATGCTGTCAATCATCTCCACCTCCGCTCCATTGATGTAGATAAGGACATGCTCTCTCCTTGCTCCCTGATGATCATCTCTTTAGTTTTGCTGGCATCGAGGGAGAGCTGGTTATCTTTACACCAAATCACAAAACACTCTATCTCTTTGGGAAGTTTCTCAGGTATTCCAAGATTGTTAGGTTAATGCAAGTTTTGTAGCTGAACTGAACAGCTTAGTTAGAGACATAGTCTTCAGTACCAATGTTTGGTGTTGTCTTGACAACAGTCAGTGCATTCAGTTATTTTAATGCAGAGTGATTCAATGTGGCTGAAGTATAGCTGTTGTTACACTGGGGATCATAGAAGGATGCTGAGATGGATCATCCATTCAACATTTCTGACTGAAGATAGCTGGAATGCTTCAGCCTTGTCTGTGTATTGATGTGCTAGGCTGTGTTGTCACTGAGGATAGTATGGTTGTGGAACATTCTGTTGATTAATGTCCACCACCATTCATGACTATTCTGTATTGGGCAGTTACTAGTTGCCAGTCAGAGCAAAACATATGAGCTCGCCATTTACTGCAACTGAGCAGGGAGGTTTTTATCCCAAAACTGTGCACACTGTCAAAATTCAAACAAGTCCATGAGTACTGGCTGAACACTTAACCCAATATCTCCTGACTCACCTTTTAAAGGGACACTGTCGTAGAGGTGTACAGCATGGAAACAGACCCTTAAATTCAACTTGTCCATGCCAACCAAATATCCTCAGTAAATCTCGTCCCATTTGCCAGCAATTGGCCCATATTCCTCTAAACCTTTCCTATTCATTTAGACATCCAGATGACTTTTAAATGTTGTAATTGTACCAGCCTCCACCACTTCCTCTGGTAGCTCATTCAGTACATGCACTACCCTCTGTGTGAAAAAGTTGCCCCTCACGTCCCTTTTATAGCATTCCACTCTCACCTTAAGTCTGTGCCCTCTAGTTTTGGTTTTTCCTAGCTCGGGGAAAAGACTTTTATTGTTTACTCTATCCAAACCCCTCATGATATGCACCAACTGTAAGACATAACAATCAGGATTGCAGAGATTTAATGTGATTTTAGATGGATTTGGTTTTGCCCTGGCATGCTTTTCTTCATTCTTCATTATCAGTTTGACTGTCAGGCTGGTTCACTGCATTTTAGAAAATTGGATACACTGTGCGCATACACACTACAATTCCAATTCAACTACCTGAGTTCCAATCCTGACAAAACTATTAGGTTTAATAGAGAAATTGAAGCCTTGAAGTCAACTAGAACTCCAATAATGGCAGAAAAACTGTTTCAGTGATTAAATTTCATCACCATGTGTACTTGTGTAAAAGTTGATCTCATGTAAAAGTCGACCCCTTTATTTTTGGTCAAAAAATCTTGTATTTTCCATATATCTCATATAAAAGTTGATCCTACTATATCGCATTATAAATCTTTTACAGAGGAAACTGCATGTTCCCATTAACCCACTTAAACAAAATTGCATTCAATCATTCTCACCAGTAACTCTACTCATCGTTCTTTGTTTACTATATTGTGTCTCCATTCATTCATTCATTCATTCATTCATTCATTCATAACTCAAATTAGTCCACTTAGTTTACTATAGCATGTTTTGATTCATTCATTCACTCATTCAATTATTCCGACCAGTACTAAGTCTATCAGTACTCGTCTCACTTTGTTCACAGTACATCCAAAAATTAGTACCGTTTAAAAGTTAATAATTTTAATTGCGCCATTATATCTGAATAAAAGAAATATTAGCTACATATATCTTTAATACTTTGACAGATTTGTTAATGTTGCTGACGTTCATTACATATGAGAGTAAATGGGAGGAATTGGAAGAATTTGGCAGGAAAGCTCAAGACGCTTACACATTCAGAATTTACTAAATGTTTCATTTTAAGTGTGTCATGGCCTGGTATAATGGCAATGTTGAACAGTGTGATTTTGCAGGGTTTCAGTATAAATAAAACTTACTAACAGTAATTCATTCTTGTTTCTCTTGTTTTAATCCAGTAATTACCTTTACTGTAATTCATTGTGTTTTTCTTCTTTACGCGGGATTAGTTGAACGATCAAGTTGACTTCTGCTAATAATATGGTATTTCGAACTGGAGCATGAATTTCAGCTCCTCAAAGCTAATGTAATAGTCGACCCTATAAATTGAACCAGTAAAAGTAGTCTACAAAATTCAACTTTTACACAAGTCTATATGGTACTTTGTGAAGTTATTAACAACTTTATTTTGCCATTTAAAATTTCTTATACCTAAAAATAAGACATTGTTGAAGAAAATATTAATAATTGAGGGCAAATGTTTTCACAGCAGGCAACCATTGCAGGTCAGTGATCAAATTAATATTGTAATTCTGTTAGCCACTTAGAGATATGATAAGTAATAGTGCCAGGTTATTTTTGTCATTGAACATTATAATTCCCATTAAAATGTTCTAGGAAGTGCAGCAATGTAGGATCAATCTAAAATCTAATCCTTACATACTCTGAACGTTTATTTACATTGGTACAAATCACAAACATACACCTCCTTACTCAACACTCATACTTTTAGCCTGCTATATATAAGCACATAAGTGATTCCCTGGTTAACACCCACCACTTGAAGTCAAGAGTGCTGGAAAAGCACAGCAGGTCAGGCAGCATCTGAGGAGCAGGAAAGTTGACGTTTCGGACAAAGGCCATTCGTCAGGAATGAGACTGGGAGCCTATGGGGCAACCCCCTCCCATTTCGCTCTCCACCCCAAGGCTCCCAGCCTCATTCTTGATGAAGAGCTTTTGCCCGAAATGTCGATTTTCCTGCTCCTCGGATGCTGCCTGACTTGCTGTGCTTTTCCAGCATCTCCCACACTTGACACTAATCTCCAGCATCTGCAGTATTCACTTTCACCCACCAATTGAACACAATTTGATACTCAATTGCTACACAATCAACAAAGTGCTACCTGGCAGTACTACAGATGATCAATAGAGGTAAATGGTGATATTCTCACATTAAATATATGTAGGTAATATTTTCAAAAAGTTTTTACTGGTTCATATGTTCTGTGAAGGTATTTGAATATGATATAGATATTTTACTTAATTAGAGAAATTCATTTTTTTGAGATGAGAAAATACACTATTTAAGATGCTTCTCTGAAATAGAGAATGTAAATATTCAGGTGTGGCAGCAGCTAGAAGAAATGTGTTAATACAGTAATTTCAAAATTACATGGCAAATGACAGTTATGTTACATTTCTTTATTTGGCATTTACTACACTGGCTTTCTGAACTGCACAAATTCATCAGTTCTGAGTGCTGTATCACTATTTGATTTTGTTATATGGTCCCACATAGTAATGTGTCATCTATATGCAAAAGTTCTTATTCCACATTCTTGTTGCCTTAACAGTGATAGTAATAAGTGATTCTTGGTTGTAACTTACAGGAAAGTGGAAATTAACAGTAAAAAGCTACTTTGTCATTGAGTCTGATTAGTTTTTGTGCAGTTTTATGCTTAACATTGAGAACATCTCCAGCCATTTTGTTGCAGTTTTCATCACTGCAAATTTGTTTTGGATACCAATAAAAAGTTAAACAGTCAAAATCACCACTATTATCTTTATCAATCTTTTTCCCTCATTTAGTTGCATGTAGTGAAGTAAAAATCTGATGTAGGTATTTAATCATTGCTGTACCACTGATGGCTGTGCTCGTTGGCTGCTAAGCCCCCAAGCTCTAAAACTTTGTCTGCCTCTGACAGTCCTTAGATATACCTTTTTAATGAAACTTTTGGCCATCTGCTAAATATTGACTTGTGGGATTTTAATTTATTTGTAGCGCTTCTGCGAAGTGCCATGGGACATTTTGTTTCATTAAAGGCATTGTATAAATAAAGTTATTGTTTGATAATCTAGATCTGTTGCAAGCTAGTGAAAAGAAAATGACTGGGCAGTGGTCCCAATGGCTAACCAGTTAAAAATTCTAGTCACAGAAGAATTGCTAATTCTTAATGTGCCACAGGATTATTTTTTCCGGGATTGATTTTTGTTTTAATTTATCAGGTCATCGTCTATTTATTAATTCACTTATTAGAATCCATGGCTCTTCCTAACATGTGACATTTAAATTTTTTTAAGCAAATCGGTTTTCATTTTTTTCATCACTGTTACTTAATTATACCATCCTAGAGTGAATTAATCCACTATATTTTATTTGTGCATGTGCTGCAGTATGATCGTTTTTTTCATTTTTACACCAAGTTACAGCTCTTTTTGTCTAGCCTTGCATTTTGCATTAATTTAACATGCAGTAGGACAGGACTTCCTTGAGGGCTGGACTTTAATTGTCATACTTTTCACTTCTTTGGGATTTTCTATTGAGTGAAGAACATGTGCTATCCACATTATTGCCATATTGGTAGATAATAACAACTGACAGCTAAGGCATAGAACAGTGGAACACTTGGTTTGACTGACTACTCTAAGTATAGAACTCATAAACTATTAATAAAAGGTGTTATGAATCTTGAAGCTACACTGTAGTGAACCTATGACATTTCTTGCTCTGCCAGTTGAATACTTGCCATGATGTATGTGTGTATATGGGAGAGGGGAATAATATTTTATTGATATCTTTACTCATCTAGTGATCTGTTTCATCAGTAGACCAAAATCATAGAACACTGCCTAATTTGGCATTGTCCTTTCTTTATAAATATTTTGGTTTTAAAAGAAAGTAAATAGGGGGCTGGGGAAGCCAGAAGTAAACCCAGTTTGATACTTAAGCATACAGTGAAGTGTTTAAGCTGCTTATTGTGATTTAATTGAATAATTGATTGTGATATGGCTATCGTTCAAAAGATTTTAGTTACTCATAATACTGTAGACTAACTTTATTTGGCCCATTTCAAGTTCTCTACTGAGATTCTGATGACAAATCATATATTTCAGCCCAGTGGGCATTTTATACTAGATATGGACATTTTCGTTTTGTTTGAATGATATAACATGCTGTAGCACTATTGTAACAACTGTTTCATCACATTTAATTTTATAAAAATCATTGATAGTTAAAGTCACTATCTCTCTGTAAATGGGCTGCTGTGTTGCTGCTTGGAGTCAAAATTACTGCATCTGCCGATTCCTTAGATGGTTTGGAAGCTACTCCATCATTCATTTCACAAAAGATAATTTGAAACAATACAAGCTATCAGTTAGGGATTCAGTACAACTTTGCATTTCGTTCTGCTTATTGTTCTGCAAATTATTTTGGAAATGGAATACAACTTTATTGAAATTTGAAGATGTTGAGATGAATTACAAATAGTCTATGTTGGATTCAGCTATTTTCCACTATTCTTCAATGTATGCAACTAACTCTGTTGACAACTTCACTAAATTGCAACTTGCATTGTTTAAAATACAGCCTTTTAGCTTTGTAGCAATGATACTATTAAACATCATCAAAATTATTATTTTCATGCCTTATTGGAAATACCTTAAAAAAAGAGAATGGGTGGATAGAAATTGAAAACGTTTTTAAAAAATTGATCAGTGTGGATAAAGTCAACTTTCTTTAATTTTATTTTAGTGATATTATTTGAGCAACCCAGCACATTTCTGGCTTTGGGACTTCTATTTCTATATTTGAATTAGGCAAAGTCAAAAGTTAAGGCCTTGGTCACTATCGAACCTTGTATTCAATCCATCAAGTCTGCTAACGCATGCCATATTATTTTACTAGTTTTTTTATATATGTTTTTGATTGGTTGGTCATGTTGATCTTTCTGAGTTCAAAGTAAATTGCATACTTCTGGACTCCATATTTTGGAGTCTGCAACTCAATTCCAATGATCTGGTGTCACTCCCAACTGTAGCTTCAATATGGATAAGAATCGGTAGAAGTTATTCCTTTCAATGAACGCCAAGCCTTATCCCCCAAACCAGATCCTATATCTGTTCTTCTGCCTTCTTATTCGTATCAAATCTCGATGCTTGAGTATTTATTTGGGGAGAAACAAAAATGGCGAGGTGTGGAGGCTACTCATTTCATTTCGGTAAGACTTATTTTTCCTGTCTAGTTCAGATGTTTTCTGCTTTACATTCAAGATCTATGCTTACCATTTTTATATTGAGAAACAGACATGAAGTAGAAAGACTGACAAAATTAAGAAGCAATGAAATGGTAAACTGGCAGTGATGAGCCTAGGTTAAATAAAACTGAGGTTTCCATGAGAGGTAATAAAAATTTAATAGGTTTGAAGTTTGTAGAAAGAATCAATTAGTCAGGAAACAGTCTCCAATTCAATAGCATGGGATGTGGAGAGGAGGAAGAATCTGTTTATTTATTACTTTGCATTTACAGGAACACAATGGTACTTTTTTGTTGCTAAAATGGGAATTGTTTGATGTTAAGTAAGGAATGGATTCTTGAAGAAAACTTTAGGAAAAGATATTGAAGTTTTATTTGAGATGAAATTGTGGAACGAAACATATTATGGATGAAGCGTAAGGATGGAGTCAGTAAAGATGAGGGGTGATAACTGATGATTAACCTCATAAAACACATGAGTTTTACCTACTTATTAATTGAAAGACGCAATTTTCAATGCCCCAATAAAATAAATGAAGGAGATCAAAGCAGAATTATTTATCTGTTTCACTGTCAGGTGATTGAAGTTTGTGAACACTGGGAATATTAGAAGAATATATGGAATCGCCAGGAAAACGTTCACCGATCACTTTATATAAAGGCTCAAGTTTCACTGTTCTTTTCTGAAATTGATGTAGGAATGGGTTGTTTGGCTCCTTGCACCTGTCCACCAATCAATATGATCATGGCTGATTTGATTATGGCCTTAACTCCGCTTGTCTGCCAGCCTCCCTGTAACCTTTGACTCTCATCAATCAAATGATTTTCTAATTAAATCTTGAATATATTAAATGACTCCTTTCCCCTATTTTCTGGGGAAAAGAAATCCAAATATAAACTATCCTCAGAGAAGACATTCCTCATCTCCATCTTAGAAGGGAGGCCCTTTTTCAACTGACCTTCTAGCTTTTCTCAGAGTGAAACATTTTTTTTTCTTCTTCTCAGCATTTGCCCTGTCAAGCTCCTTCAGAACCTCCTAGTTCCATTAGGATTACCTCTCATTCTTCTAAACACTGATAATTATAGGCCCAACCTGCTCGATCTTTTCTCATAAGTCAAATCACTCAACCCAGGGTGAACCTCCTCTGAATAGCTTCTAATCAAGTATTTTTTTCTCCAAAGTTCCAAAACAATGCAACAGCATATAAAACAGTAATTGCTGCTCCTGGAATTAGAGGAAATCACCTCTTAACACCTAAAATACCTCAAAAAAAAGGAGCAGAAATTTTTCCCATGTTTCATCTTTGATTACCCAGAATCCCAGAAGGTTTAGGGTGAGAGGGGAAAGATATAAAAGAGACCTAAGGGGCAACCTTTTCACGCAGACGGCAGCACATGTATGGAATGAGCTGCCAGAGGATGTGGTGGAGGCTGGTACAATTGCAACATTTAAAAAGCATCTGGATGGGTATATGAATAGGAAGGGTTTTGAGGGATGTGGACTGGGTGCTGACAGGTGGGACTAGATTAGGTTGAGATATCTGGCCGGCATGGCCGAGTTGGACTGAAGGGTCTGTTTCCATGCTATACATCTCTATGACTCTTAAGTTTGTCCATTCTTAAACAAGGTGACCAAAGTTATATCTAGTACTCTAGATCTAGCTTCACCAGACTCTGTACAGTTGTAGCAAAGCTTTCCCTACTTTTAAACTAATTCCTCCTTGCAATAAAGCCCAACATTACTTTCTGATGTCCTTGTCACAATTTGCTTTCTAACCTAACTTCAAATCATCAGCAAATTTGGCTACAGTAAAGTTGTCCTCAGGCAAATTATTAACACAGGTGGTAAATAGTTGAAGCCCTACCACTGATCCCTTTGGCATTCCACTTATTACAGATTGCCATCCTGAAAAATGACCTATTTATCCCAAGTATGTTTTCCTGTTAGCTCATTTGCTATCCATACTAATATATCACTCATTGCTATAACTCTTATAAAAGCAAAATATTGCAGATGCTGGAAATCTGAAATAAAGAGTTCTGGAGTGAAAAAGAATCAAACTGTACTTGAAGCACAAGCTCTGTTTGACTGTCCACAGATGCCAGACCTGCTAAGGTCCTCCAGCACTCAGTTTTTATATACCATGAACTCTTGGCTTGTGCAGAAAATGTTTCATACATAGCTATCTCATCCCCGTACCCTAGGTGAATCACATGCTAATCATTTTCTAAACTGAAGCATTTTAGATATCATGTTATGTAACCTGACTTTGAAATTCTTCCCATCTGTATAAACGATTACCTTGCATTTACAAGGCATATATGTGGGAGATAATAAAACTAGTTGGTTGCATTTTTATACATTTATTTCAATGCAGTCAATTATCTACACGTTCACAAGAATGATCCTGGGAATGAAGGTTTGTCACATGAGTAATTGAGGATTCTGCGTCTGTAGTTAACGGAGTTAAAAAGGATGAGGAGGATCACATTGAAACTTACAGAATGCTGAGAGGCCTGGATAAAGTCAATGTGGAGAAGATGTTTCTACTAGCAAAAGAGACTAGGACCCAAGGCACAGCCTCAGAGTGAAGGGATGACAGTTTAAAACTGAGATGAGGAGAATTTCTTCAGCAAGAGGGTGGTGAATGCGTGGAACTCATTGCCACAGAAGGCTATGGAGGTCAAGTAATTGAGTGTCTTCAGAGGTAAGTTCTTGGTTAGTAAAGGGATCAGTGATTATGGGAAGGAGGCAAGAGAATGACGTTGAGAAACATATCTGCTATGATTAAATGGTACGGTAGACTTATTGGGCCAAATAATCTAATTTTGCTCCTATATCTAATGGTTTTATGGCATGGACAAGAACTTGCTTTATTTTTGAATAATGTCTCATGGATATATGTTGGTTTGAAGTTGCAGTTATTTCACTATGAAAGCTACCTTCTTATATTAACTAAAATACCTCATTTCAACGGCTTTGAATATTAGGGTTTTGCACAATTAATTTGGCAAAGTTTGAAAATTGTTAAATAATTTCTAATTATTTTGGGCCCAGCCTCTGAATTCTACATGAACAAAAGAAGTGACTATGTTCTGTCCTGCTGACCTCCAGTCCCTTTGATCAGCATGTCAAAGTTTGACTGTGAAAAGGTGAAAATAAATAGACATGAAAAGAGGATCCCTCCTTGCTTTTTATCCAGTTCAAGTGGCAATCAATGAAGAAGCAGTTTGTTGAAGGTGCTAAAGAGTTGGTATGTTGTTTGTACTCACTCACTCGATGTCTTGATAATTTTGGGAGTAAATGGCATCAAAGGTTTTTCCTGTGTTCAGGAAAATGTCTGGCACAGAAAATCAAGTACTTGACAATCTCGGGAGGTGTGGCAGCATCTGTGAAGGGAGAAAGAGAGTTAAAGTTTCAAGACCAATGGGACTCTTCTTCAGAACCAACGAAATGAGTAGGAAGTTGATGCTGTACAAAAGTATTGTTGCCTCATTTGGTTAATGTAGTACTTTGGAATGTTGCTTGTTGATTTGGACTTCTTGGATCATGTAACCTGCTACAGTTATGTTTCAATATGTAGCAGGAATTGTAATAAATCTGTGTATCAATTTTAGTTTTTGTTTAACTAAATATATCTAAATTTAATTTGGAGTGAAGAAGTGAGCAACTTGTATGTTAAAAATCCTAATTTGGAGTTTTACTGAGCTTGAAACCAGGCTACCTCGGGTTTGGTCACTACCTTGTGCTGTTTAGCAGAAAAAAGCTGTGGCAGTCATAATTAGAATTCAGTGTCCTTAGACCATGAAGAAGTCCCAGCCAGATTCATGCACCCAACAGCAATCCGGTGATTTTTACTTGAAAAGTGTGCATGTTATTGTCAATGGAAGGTATAGTTAGGATCCTTCTCTGTGTAATCCACAGTTGAATACCTTCCTTATAGTCTTAGACTGGAAAACTGAGTATTTGGAATGAGTAGAGTTGTGAATTAGTACTTAAAGGACTGTGCCTCCAAAGTGTTTTGGTGCCATCAGAAGAGGAAAGAAACTTGTTGAGTGTGAAAAGGATTAAAAGTAGTAGAGTTGTGAAGCATTTGTGTTAAATGGATGATTCCTTTTTAAGAATTTTATAGTTCATGGTGAGAAACATCATTTATCATAGAAATATCTAACCTGGCACGTGTTATTCCTTTCATAATCTACAATTTAATTTGGGGGCATTATTTTTTTACAAATGTTTAACGAATATTTCTGTCTCTAAGATGAAGGAGAATCTGGTGAACTCACTTGAAGCACTTGATAAAGGAAATATCAGGGAAGAACTTGTCTTTATACAACTTTTCACTGTCTCAGGACTTACTAAAACTCTTAAGTAAATAATACATCTTGAGGTGATCATATAAGGAATTTACAATATTATAACGCAAGGAAATACAGCAAGGTCTCACAAACGATAATTAACCAGATAATCTATTTTAGCAAGATTAGTTTAATGGAGGGATAAATGCTGTTCATGCAATCTTTCATATCCAAATGGAAGTCTAGATGATGCCTTAGTTTCATGGTTCATCCAAAGATTTCCACAAAATTGCAGTTAATGTGCTCAAATCTCTGGAGTGAAGTTTGAACCCACAACCTTCTGAATCAGAGGCAAGAATGCTGTCACTGAGCTAATGCTGACAGCTATGATGGGGAAGATGGTTCCTATTATGTTACTTAATTTTGGTATAATATTCTTAACATTTCTAGAGTTTAGTGAATTATTAATTCATGCCGTCATTCTATAAATCTGCACAACGTTTTGTTGTAGTTCACAATGTGAGCTTTTTTAAGATCTCTAAATTATCTTTCCAAATTTCAATTTTTTAAAATTCATTTGTGGGATGTGGGTGTTGTTAACAAGATTTATTGTTCCATCCTAAATTTCAGCGTCTACTCAGGTTTGCAACTTCTGCTATTGATTGCAAATAGCTGAAATTAGTATGGTCGTTGATGTTCGCCTCAATATTTTCGACATTTTGATCAACTGCTTTTTTCCCATCTGTTTTCATACAGTTAATAATATTATATATTAAATGAGCAGAGTCTAAGTAATAACATAACAATTAACTTAGTAGTGATAGGTGTCAGTCTTGTTTTCCATTTAATCTCGTGAGTGCCCATTTGGCCAGATTGGCACTACAATCTCTGGGCTACATCATCTCCATATATAGCTGCCATATAATCTCTGTCCCTTTTTCTAAAACACCTTTAACTATGTCCGTGAAGATTAAATATGGTTGCAAAGGAAGTATTGGAAATGGGGGAGAAAAAAAGCTGCTGCGTTAGAGGGGAAAAAAACTGAAGCTCTGTTTCAAATGGTTCAGATGATGTCTCTTGAAAAGCTCTCCCCTGCCAGGCCTCAACTCTCATCACAAGCTGCTGCTGCCCTTTTGATTCTAATTGCACTCAACGCTTCCTTTTCTATTCTTTTCACATAACATTAAGGCATGTATTAAAATGTACTTTGCTATTAATAGTTGCTTTTAAGCAAAGATATATACTTTTTAATATTTTTAAAACTGTTTGCTAAACAGTTTATACAATAGAAAGTTTGGACCATGCAGTTTCATGCAGTTATGAGGAAGATTTTAATAACTTCTCACTTTTCAGATTTTGCTTTGGGAAATCTGTAATAATTTTGATACTGACTTGGAGTGTTTTAATTTATTTTACACTCCTAACCTGTTTATGCTTCATACCCTCATCAATTCTGTTGATAAAATGATGAAACATCATGAATAGTAGAGGTTTATTCTCAAGTGAAAACTTAATTTAGGCTGATTTAAGTATTCAATTTTTTTGCACTGTATCCAATTTTAAGGAAGAATAGGAGATAATTGCAATGTAGTGATTACTAGTTAACACAATTTTGCATATTGGATTGTAGGTTTGTATTTAGCCACTTTAATGTGCTTCATTTGTGCTCCCAACTTAAAGTGTTTTGTGCTGTCTTTTGTAAACCTTTTTAATGTTTTGTCACTTCACATAGTTTTTATTTTTAAGTTTTTTTTTCACTTAAATGTTAGAGATTATTGTAATTAATTAACCCATTTGACATAGGAATCTTTTTCGTCTACAATATGCTTTTCTCTTTAATGCAATTACCTTTTGGTAATTTTTCTATTTTGGTTTTCTACAGGAAAAACAGAAATTAACAAAAAATTAAAAGCTGATGGATGGATTGTGTTGTTTGTTCAAAAAATGTGCATTGTTTACTATTCCTCTGAGTAGTTTAGTATTAGGATAATTAACAATTTATTTTCAAATTTTTATAAAGATCTAATTTCAGTCTACTCAGCTGAATTCTATTTTTAACTGTACTCTGTTATGTGTATGAACTTTGTTTTGCTGAAGAAAGTTACATAAAATTAGGAACAAATATTTATATTTGCTCTTTTAAAAAGTGACAGCTTGATTAACTTTACTTGTTAGTAAAAAAAAATCATTTTTAACCAGCAGTCCACTTTGAAAAGTAAATACTGGAAATCTGAATAACTTGTAACAAGAATAAATTTGCTTTCTCTTAAAATAAGTCATCTGTGTGAGCTGATTTTAAACAGAAGAGTTCTAAATGTTTTTAACTGCCTGTTGTCATCCCTTTCTTTCCACAAACAAGTTGTGTGAGGTGAAATCAATAGAATGAAGTCTACTCTTTCAAGTCATTTTGAATTAAGTCCCAATTCTGGATAAGTGGTATATTTCTTTAATTTCCAATATATCTATATGTAGAGACAATTTCCATGTAAGTGGTTAGCTGCTAAAGTGGATCATTTTTCTCTTGGTTTTCCATTAGGGGGCTCTCCTGCTATAGAAAGACTATGCTTAGAATAATTCGTAAGCCTACTTTCTAACACAAATTTTGCTCTTTTTCCTTTCGTTTCCAGAAAAGGTCACGGATTGCCTACAGTGATGAGGTAAATCTTCGAAATGAGCTCCTAGGGGAAGATGGGAATACCTCTGAGAACCAGGTAGGGCCACTAATCAGCATACCCTTGTGGGTGGCTTGAGGGTGATGAAGGTCAGCGAATAGTACGTCTTCTCAAGCTGCTCACTAACAGCATTAACAGCAACTCAAGTGGAAATACATTGTTTAATGTAAAGCTGAGCAACAACAAGCCTCTGATTTTAAACCATTTAAGTTTTAATCACAGTACAGAGAAGACATGTAGACCTTCTAAATATTATCTGATACAAACTTTGTATTTCATGAACAAATTTCCAGCTTAGAACAAAATCTGCAAGATGTTAAACTTTGCTTATAAGTTTATTTTTTTATTAATGCTAGTAATACGGCTGGAATCTGTGAAGTAGTGAGCTCTAGCGATAGTGCTATGGGGGCTTACTGTGCAAGAAATACACCATACTGCAGTTTTAGCGCAGGGGTTGATGCCGGTCAATTTAATTCCCGAAGATCTAAAGGAGGTCAGTATCATCTCATATAGCCTTGGCAGAGCAGATCATTATGAGCAACAAATCTGTTAGTTGCATGGCATGGATTTATAACGAAATGAATGGTGAACCTTTATAAGTTCTGAAAATTGTGTGTTCACCTAGCGATAATGTGTAAAGGACATTTAATAGAGTTCAGCATTTATTCGTTATCTGTATGCGGGCAGAGAAGGAATTGGCGTTATCGCTTTTCATAATTCTGTAGTTTCGTGCATCACGTGGTCTTCACATACTGCGGCGCAGTTTCGATTTCAGTCACAGCAGCAGTCTGGCCACTAGAGATTCTGCCGGTTCAAACCAGCGCGTACCAGATTTTTCAGGTTACAAAGAACAGATTACCACTCATATCGAATACCATATTGAAAATCTTTGTTTGAAAATCCTGTGATTATCATAACTGAAATGGCAGCACTACATTCTTAATGATGATAATGAAGAAAATGCAAAATGTAATCGTAAAATTTCAGACTGTTTAGTGCTTCCACTATGCCATTGTCTTGTCTAGTTGAATACTTTTTTTGTTAATATGAATTAATATGTACCTCCGCATGGTACAAAACAAAACCTGAGGCCCATTGCAAAACCATCTTCAAATCCATAGAGAAGCTTTAAAATCAGCCAAGCAGCACAAACAAGATAAAGCGCATTTTGTTTAGGTTCTATTGTAAAACAGCTGCGCCATGCTTCATAGTACTTATGGTTATGACCAGAGACGAGGTCGTCTCTTCCGCTTAGTTTTGGATTCTGGCCCATTGAACATTCTGGTAGTGAGTTAAGAAAGAATATGACTGTCTTGCAAACAGCAAGACATTTTGACAATCGTACCGTCAAGTGGTGTTTGTTTTGTTTCTGTTAAGTGAATAATTTGATAAACTACCTTGGAATGCTAAAATATCTCACGAAAACATACTTTTCTTTCCTGTTTTCTTTTTCTGTCTTACCAACTGTATTATCCGCTCCACCTTTGTAATTTTGCATTGTGCTTGAGTTTTTCTGAAAGTAACTTTTTACCTTGTGAATTCAAATAATTAAAATGCATACCTCTTTACAACTTGGCGCAGTTAGCCCCATTGTATATGTCTGTTTGGTTTCATTCAAGCTATTAAGATTTGTCTTTAATTACAGTTGTTAAATGGTAAGTGCAGTGGGATCTGCATCAGAACCTTGAAATAATACTCCATACTCTCTTTGCCTCTTTAAAATCATCACTAAGAAGCCCCTCGTTCTGTCTTTGAAGATTGCGACAAACATATCTCTCACATTCTAAACAAGAGAGAAATGATTGTAACCGTCTGTGTTGACAAAGAAAGAGCTAATCTTTGTTCTTTCAAAATGTGATTTTGAAAATTCTCTTTGCATGAGCCTTTTTAGGCTTTAAAGAAGCTCTTCTATGATTTCTTAATACTAAGTATGTAATTGTAAACAGATAAATTGTCATAGTTAATGTTATACCCAACTGTATGACAGATGTTTCATCCCTGCCATTTCTTTCTTTTTCATCTTTCTGTGCGTTCACAGTTGATAAAATTGCGTGAAGAGGTGAGTATATCGTGTTTGTTGTTAGGTATCTGTGTTTGGAAAATATTGGTGTTTTCTGTCAACTGTTAATTTTTTGAGAACCATGTTGCAGACCATACAGGATTTCTTTACATTTTGTTTCTATATTATGTAAGGTAATCAGTATAATTTATCCAAAACAAGTATACTTATTATTTGAAGAGCTAGATTAATTAGTATAGATTGTTATTGCAGTGTGTCTGACCTTCACATCAGGTCCTATCTGCGTTGATCTGAACACATTGTTCTAATGATTTCGAAAAAAATTTCAAGGGAAGCTTTGAAGTGGCTTTAGCTGCTGCGATCTGCTGGCCACATCTCACAGATATGTCACCTCTGCCAGGAGGGAATAGGAAAATCACGTTTCGAATGGTAATGATAACATTCTAATCACTTCTCCTTTGAAGATTGAAGCAAGATACACTGTCAGTATCCCAGACTGTCAGTGCTCAAGGCACCAAGGCATCTTGGTCTAGGTGTATTAGCTTAAGTGAGCATGTCAATACAGCTGCATCAGGGAGATCCATAGGGGCTCATTAGAGCAAGGCAACTCACTTCTATGGACATGATTCAGATTGTTCATATGGCACCATTTTTATTAGAAAGTATTTCTCCAATTTTAAGTGACATCTGTCAGCGAGGAAAGTTCTTGGTGAAGCTTTCTGACTGTCAGACTCAAAAATGGTCTTGAAATGTGGTAGCCCCTCTTGTTTTTTCCATATGATTAGTTTGTATGCCTTTTGACAGCATGAATAGAACTTGTAACAAACCAGGGTCTAGCCTTTTTTTCCGTGAAAGAAAGTAGGATTAAAATTCTCTAAAGCAAAGAGTTGATGGGCGTAAAATGGTAGGAAGCTACATTGCAAGTGAGACCCTTTCCTGTATGTAAAAATCTTTTATTTCCTCTTTTCTTTTGTGTGGTAGGAGTTCTTCTTAAAAAAAACATTATAATTAATAAACTTAACACATTTAAGATTACTTCACTTACAGAACTTTTTCCTTTCATTTGGAGCAGGTGAAAAGAACACGTAGCTTTGCTTTAATACTTCAGTAACCTTCTGTATTGATTCACCTAAATTCAAGATTTGGTTATTCAAATTATGTATATTATGTCTACTCATTTCAAAGGCGATGTAGTCACACTGCTATAATCTACAGATAAGATTTATTCTGAATAGCATTAACCAAAATACATTTTCTGAGCTTCATTTGACATTTTATTTCTGGAAATAAAGTTCAATTCCAATATTCAAATTCTGTCATGATGCACTAAAGTCAAGGGATATGTCCACTGATTAAAGGTTTTTTCATTTTAGAATGGCCTTAAAAAGTGAGTGTACCTTAATGATGACAGTAACAATGACAATAAAATGTTACAGATGTTTTGTATATAAGATATGATAATTGTGCTGTGGCTCTGCTTATCTAAAATTCTACTTATCTTATTATACAGCTATTTATTTCAACTTGTGTGGCACGGTATTGGAGCCTAATTATTCAATGGAACATCAGTTTAAATAAGACTCCTGGCATTCAAAAAGCACTCCATATTTTGCTGTAATGAGCATAAAATCCCAAGTGAAATTCTGTAGGAATCCATAATAAGACATTTTAGAAAAATATAAGTAAAAACTTGTATTTAAAGATCAAAACTACTATATGACTGTTCTTGAGCTATAATCTATTTCTAATAATCAATAATATGCAGTAAATCTAACTATTGCAGTAGTTCTATTTTCAGTGAAAATGGAGCATAGTTTGTTTTATAAGTCAAAGCTCAGATTAACTGTTTCCATAACAAAACAAAACAATTACAGAAGCTGATTTATGAGAGCAAAAATATGCTATTTATTCTGTGATACTGGATATTAAAATTATTTTAAGATGCATGCACCTGCATGTTTGAATAGACTCATATTGCATATTCACATTGTTGTAAATTAATTACACTTACATTGGTTTTAATGATAGTTTTGATGATGGTAATTTTCAGTGGTTTTTCCAATATGTTTTCAAAGAATTCTAGTCTGTTTAGCTTTGTACAAAGAAATAGTTGATTTCAGACAAGAATTCATTTAATTGAGACTATTTTGCCTTCACTAGTTAGTCCAACACAACCTTCAATAGTCTCACTCATCATAAGTTAGGTTTTTTCTTGTATTTTGTGTGTCTTAACACTATCACACATTATTTCCAGAACTCTTTATAGATGTATGATATTTAGAATTTAGGCTTTATTAAATTCCAGAGGAAAACAAAATGCAGTTACTTTGTGCTTTGACATGTAGTTCACCTTCAGTTACTAAAAATAGCAAAATAGTACTTACTTGGTAACTGTTGAAAATAACAATGAGTCCTTGAAAACAAGAAATAAGCAGTTTTAGAAAGTGGATTTTTATCTCTCCTTTTCAGCTGAACTTAGCTCTTCATTCAAATTGTTGCAATGTCTCACTCCAAAATTTAACTTGTTTTTTCCCCCATACAGTTCCTTTACTATTGGAATTAGACACAATTATGTCTCGTATTTAAGTGTGTGTATAATCATCTACAATTTTATTTCAGAGAGCGTGTCTGTTGGATAACACAGAGCGGTTGGAAAGGTCAACACGGAGATTGGAGGCTGGATACCAACTAACCGTTGAAACTGGTAAGGATTTTTGAGACTGAGCAAATTATATGTCTTATGCACAGTAGTGTTCATGACACATGACATTTCTGGCACACTTCAAAGCAGGAAAAAGACAGCAGCTATAGATGTGGTTTACATATGGAAAGGGATTGGATGTTATTTTGTGCCCCTCTCAAATTTGAAAGCATGATATCTACTAAAACAATTGATGCTACTGTGTCTAAATATGTATCTAAATAGCATTAAGTTAGAATATAATTACTTGCATAAAGTGTTTGCAGAAACATGACTCAGTATTATTTTTCTGTGCAAAATGTATAATTGAAAGATGTGGTATTAAGAAATCACTGCATTTCTAACCTTACACCTAATTCTTTGATTATACTGTTTGCACAGAGGAAAACTTGAATTGTTTTTAAAGGGTGTTTATATGTTGATAATATTCAATGAAAAGGCTGGCTAATGAAAAAATAAATTATTTACTGATTTTGCACAGAATGTTCAGACTGTGAATGTTGAAAAGATGATCTATTTGGTTTGGCATTAATTACTCAGTTTGAAAAGTAATAGAGAAGCAGAGAAATCGAGTAATGTTGAAGTTTTCTTTAAAGCACAATTCAGTAGTGTTCAAATTGTCCACCATATTTTCTTCCTGTTTTGATATAGTGAGTAATACATTTGGGTACAACATATTTTGTACCTAAGTAATAGATATAACAGACTCAGACCAAAAGGCTCCACGTTTGATCCATGAACTGTATTATGTTAGTAGCCAATTTCAGTTGGGCCAACGGTAGAGCTGATAGACCTATTATTTGGAAAGTAAAGAAAATATTTTTTGACAGCATTGGTTTAGCTTAGATGTCCCTTTGGGTGGGTAACAGGTTGGTACACACCATCAAGGCTTACCATCCAATTATTGGCTGTATGGACATTCAACAAAATATTGGAGGATGTGCGTTGAGTTGCAATGCAGTAATAAGTTGATACCTTCAAGAGATGAGAGAAACATTTGACAAGGGAAAGACGTGATCTAACACAGTAAAGAAAATAGACTATTAATATTTAGGATATTAAGCTCATTATTAAGCTAAAAAAATTTACAACATTTTATATGTGATGATCTAATGCCTGATCCATAACGAAGCTATTTTACAGATTGAATTATGAAAGTTTTTAACTTCTCCGTGGCATAAAAACTTAAGTTCCAAGATGACAAAATAAAACTTTTCTTTTGAAATTTTTTCCTGAGATTTGTATCTTTTATAACTGCTGCCAGCAATTATTACTATCTTTACTGTATGGTTGTGTTGTATGACTAGATGATCGTGTTTTGCAAGCATTTGTTATACTAGAGCTTGGATAATAAGAGGTTAGTTTTACTGAGAAATCATTACCCTGCTTAGGAGAGATGTGACACTTCAGTGTACAGGCGAATAGATGGCTGATGGTTTGGCAAAAGATAGCGATTAAATCTAGGGGTTCTGAGCATGTTGGAATCCTGAGATTCAATTACATCTATGTATTTTTTCAGTAACCACTTTATTCTTGGTAAAATAAAAAAAACTGAGGTAGAAAGACTCCATTGGGGAAGCGAGTATAACCTGGATGCCAGTTGCTGGCTGCTGTTTTTTATCCATATTTTTCTTCACTCATTGAGGATTGATGTTTCACAAATGTCATTGGAGACTACATAGGAGTTCAGCTAGATTGTGTGCAGTATGATAGACTGATGCAATTGGACCATTTCTTGTGGTAGAAAAACAAATGGCATCTGTTGCAGAGAATCAGAAATGAATTCTTCATTTAACAGAGTTTAGTTTCCCATGGTGATCTGAATACAATGAAGGAGCAGATTCTCCTGGACACCTAGTACAAATGAGATCTGAAAGTATGGTATTTGTCAAGTTCTTTAGATGGGAAATGTTCCATGCATAGAGCTGCAAAAAAGAATATGGCAGAATAACAAAAGCAAAATTATAACACTGTCAGCCAGAATTATAGTTTTCCTAAAAATTAAATGTGCTACAATATCTGATATAATGATATCTGAACTCTTGTACGAATTGGATAACAGTGTAAAAGATTCAGTTACGTCACAAACGTTACAGTTGCATCCCTTTGTTTGATATTTGGTGTGTAATTTTGATTTTCACAGGTGAAAAATATTGATTTCTTCAGATGTGAAGTATAGGATGCTAACTGAAGTGTATGACTGAGTTAAATTACAAGAAATCCAGATTTTATCCGCCAAAATTTATAAGTAAATTGAGGTAATTTCTGTAAGCAAAATAAATTTAGTAATGCAACAGATTTGGATTGCTCATTCTAAATGGAGCTTTTTGTGAAGAAACAGACTTTTTTAAAAATAAAAAGATGATTCCAGTATAAATATGGAAAGTGACCTGTCTCGGCTGCCTCTATTAGGACCTGCTCTAGTTGTGTAATGTCATCAGAATATCATGCAATAGTTAATATTTCTACATGTATAATATGGTATAGTATTTATTACTAGTGTCATTGCAGGTGACTGAAAATAATGTTCATGGAATTAATGTTCGTATTTAAAGCTGAACAATTAAATACAGCATTATGTGAAATATTTTAGGGACACTTAACATTATAAGGTCATGATCTGAGCAGGAAAAACATTTTATTGCAGGAAATAAAAATCTCTCAAAACAAACGGAATGGTTTTTACATTTAAGCCATTTTACTGCTGCTCGGCTCTTTCTGCAAGCATTCAGCAGTAAATGGCTTCTGGAGCTATTAGGCTGGCCTGAGAGGCTTTCGCTCCTAGAAGTTCATTGAGGTTGGGTACAAGACCAACTCTGCAGGCCATCAGCTTTATTAATGTGCAGATAAGCTGATTAGGCTATGTCAATCAAAGGTGCCAATAACTCAATTGAGAGGCTTTTTTTTTCCCTCCTGAAGCATTGAAGTTGCCAACAAAGTGATAGATGTATGGTACACAGAGCTCAAGTTGTCAGCAAGCGAGACACAAGATCCTATGATGATGCACTGACTATATTAAAGAATACATCAATTTGTTTAGCCTGTTTTGATTTTTTTTCTGTGGTATTAGGTGGAAAAAATTCATGGTTACAGCTTCACTGGAAAGCACAAGGTCTTGGGAAAAAAAATAATCGGGTCCCTTTGAAGCCTATTGTAGACTTTGAGATCTTGCTGTGCCAGATGATGGGTATTCAAGTACTCCTGTAACCATTGCACTCTGATCTCTCCCTAGCCTCTGGTAACTTCGGTATTGATGTTTAAGTCAACAGAAGCAAAACAGGAGAATCTGATCTTGTTGTTCTTCCAATAATAACCTTAAAAAGACAAAACTAAACATTAAAAATGCACAGTATTAAACATTATTATATGAATGATAACCTACATTTGGAGTGTTCTGAGCTTAATCATATTTGTACTTTCTTTAATTCAAAATATTCAAGGGCAATATATATTTAAGAAAAGACGTATTGTTTACTTCCTTAGCACTCTTAACATAAAAGCTTTTCATAAATTCTGTTATCATGAGTTCAAAATCACAACAATGAAACACTTTTTATCCCAATATGCATTAAAATTTACTTCTTACATGGCCAATCTAGTGAATTTGCTCCCTGCATAGCTTTCTTATTAATAGAGCAGATGTTAGATTATTTAAAGGAAGTCTTGCGTCTGGCTGGTTATTTAGCGTCTTTAGTCTTAAACAAAATCTATACTGATTGTACCAGCCTTCTGTCTCATACTTCTTTTTATATGATTAACAGCATTTCATCTTACTGTGCATGTTGATCATGGATGTTGGAAAAGAAACTTATTATTTAAACTAAATCAAATCCAAAATTATATTGTTGTAATTAAGGAGCAATGAAAGCATGGTAACAAACAAGGCAAATTAATGATGAATGAAGAATACAATATTCCAAACATTTTTCTGTTAATTAAATAGTCCGAAGAAGCAAAGAATTTTATTTGCTTTTCTCGTACCTTCACCCCTTTTCCTCCCTAAGGCTCTCTTCTGTTTATCTTCCTACCCTGTCTGAAAAAAGTGAATGTAATAATAATTTTTTCCCTAATCGAGCCTTGTCAGGGAAGTGTCTTATCATTAAAAGGAAAATGACACCGATGATATCGTAAACAGAGCTAGTGTCACAGCGTTCCAGTCAGAGCAATTCAGGCTCGGTATCTAGTGCTGCCACAAACACCTAGCAGCGTTTTTCATCGAAACATCAAAAACTAGCAGTCATTAAAATTGCACCCGCGTAGAATTGCAGGGATCAGCCGCACTAGCGCAAAATAGGATATGGGAAACAGACTTCTAAATGTGCTAATTCCAATACCACGTGCTTGTGGCTTATTTTAATCAGTTGAAACTCTCACATTGTAATAAATCAGCATTATCTGTTGTGACACTAAAGGACACAGTTGGTTCAAGGATTTAGAGGGTCGCTGGCAACAGTATATGGTGTGATGGGCAAAGTATTTTTACGCTTGAACTACGGTAGCTAAGGCCCAAACCCCAATTTATACCCCAAACAAAGCACACAATCTGCACAATGACCAGCTCAACATGCAGTGATCTTCACCATGATATGGCCAACGGAAGACTAAAAGAGCACAGGGCTTTAAGAGAATTCAATAGTTTGTGTTTGATTTTCATTCAAAAACCCCTCAAAAAGAAGAGGCTATTGGTAATTAGGAAAAACAGATGTTGCCAAGCCTTATGACAGCTGAGCATCATTTCAGGCCAAGAAAGTAAATGATTTCAACGTTGTTTTTAAATCCACAATTTATTTTTTAGTGTCTTAATTTTTTAACCTACACATTTCTGAATACACTTACAGAGAAATTATTGATATGTTTGAAAAAATTAAATGCTTAAGGCATTGTGATATATAATTCAAAGACTTTCCCATTTTTAAATAAATTGCTTTTGCACACATGTCATCGTTTAACGAATTTGTAGTTTTTGTTGAAGTGTACTGTCATTCCAAGTTGTATTTAATAACCATTAAATTGAAAAAAAAACAAAATATTTCTTTGGAATAAAAATAGTAAATGTAAGTTTGACTTGATGATTAGCATCTTCTCTATATATGCACACATTACACACTCTTTATATTTGCAAATTGATCCTTTTTGAAATTGAGATGTAACTTGAGGGTAGAAATCAATTGATTAAAACAGTCATGTTGAAGTATGAAAACAGTTTTTAAGAAACAAATTAAAATGTGGAAAAAAAAGATGATGGTTAAAAGTTCATAGAATATGTTTCTCTAAAATATTCAGATTACAGTAAATATATTACCTTTCCTCCTTTCCAGCATGTGTACTATGCACATTTGCAATCAATGAACTTGATGCACTCTGATACTGCAAAACGACAAAGAACATTAAAAAAATGCTTGGCACGGTTTTCTGTTAATCCACAAAAATTTAATTAAATGTAGTACCTTATTAAAGTAGTATTTTGCTTTTTTTGTCAGATGATGTTGTAAATTGTAATTTTTGTAGAAACATAAATATATTGCACTGTGGTAGATGTCACAAAATAATTTCTGTCATTGCAGTAAAATTGATGTTCCAGAACTTTGTTTTCTATTGCCTTCCAAGAGGAGTTCATTTCAGTTTCAGTTTGATCATTGAGAGTTGGGTATTCTTTTATATACTTTTGCACATTGTTAATGTTGGAATAAATATTTTATCCAATATAGACAATAAAAATTAATCACATTTGTAAGTATTATATTTAATTGCAAAATCATAGATAATCTAGAACTTTTGAGCATATGCAAGTATTGCTAATGATTAAACTTTAAAGAAACGCCGATATTTTGGGATTTTGTGACATCTTGAAAGTATCATGGTTAAAAATGTAGTTTAAATACTGTGCGATTTTTAGAAAGGATGGCAATGGATCATTTTCAGTCAGATGCTTTAATGGCCTTTGTTCTGTGAATTATGTAGAATGACGGAAATAATTCTCTTTGCTTCGAGTTGCTGGTGGGAAAGCCCTAAGATGTGGAGTCCATTGTGTGACAGTCAAAGAATAGTCTTAATTATGTTTAACAAAGTCTTCTTATGGAAGTAGAAAACAAAAGCGAGAAGTGGAACCCCAGGCAGTTTCCTTTATGGAATTTTGAAAAGCTTACAGATTTGTTGAAAAATGAAGTTCTAATCGAGGCATTATCTTCCAAATAACTCTAAGTGTAGAGTGTTATTTAACTCAAACTACAAATGAAAAGTTGATTATTTTGTTTATTTTTTGGCTTAATAATCACCCATTACGATGAACTTCAAAAAATGTAGTAGTTTTGTTGCATAAAACATCAAGAAATTTATTGTTTCTGTTGATTTCAATTTAAAATGACATTGATGGGGAAAAGCAGATAGGCTGCGCTCTTGAGCTGTTTCTAAGTTTGACTTTTCTGTAACATTCTTTCAATTTACTTGACTGGTGCACAATCAGGTAGGGCTTATAAACATGCATTAGTAATCTAGCTAATGGTTTCAACATCTAAGCTGAAAATTTGGAACAGACAATACAGGAGTTATTGTTTCAGTTTTGGTTTTTGCTTTAAAATACTGTATCTTTACCAGTTGTATTTTGGTAACTTGCTTCAGTGACCATGAAGAATTTCAGCATAAAAGTTTATCTTTCATTAGTCCATATCTTGTCTCCATATATAACTTAATTTTCATAACATTCAATTGCCTCCTGCAAATATTATTAGTAGGAAATCTCTTGAATAATATAATAATGCAAATATGGATTAATTCTGATTTTAAATATTATTTTATAGTGCACTTTAAAATTCACATCAACCTATCAAATGATGCACAGTGAGATGATTGTTCTTTCACTTGTCAATTAAAAATTGTCGAATTTTGCAATAAAGGTTTTGGTTTCAGAATAAACTTAACCTTAGTATTATGATTGGTGATTGGTTTTTAAATGAAAATAAAACGCATATCATCTCTTTGCTTCTATTAAAAGAATTAGAGGTGTTTACTATCAATGAATAATTATCAAATAAAGAAGGACTGCCATGTTATACTTCATTTTAAATTAATCACTACATAAAAATAAAACGCTAGAATAATTAGGAACAGTATGGCCTGAAATTTATATTTGATTTGCAAAATGCATAACACTGGCTTTCTTTTTGAGATACATTTGGAAAATTATAAATATGTTTTTGACATTTCCTGTCTCCACCCATGCCCTCACTCCAAACCTTTAAAGGATGCTCAGTTTTGAGCAATTTTTTTTCTGTTCAGAGTGATCATTAGAATGATGTTTGCATAGAGTAAATGATTAATGTGACTGACATTCTTAGCATTAAAGTTTTATTATAGCTTGTTTTTACACCCCTCAATACTGATAACACACAACTTTACTGCATCAAATTTCAAAGAAATAAGTGTGTCACGGAGGTGAAAGTACATTTTTATATGGATTATTACACACGTGCACAAACAATAATTATTTAAGGAAAATATATTTCTCGTAATATTGCCTGAGCAATGTTACACAACTGTTTGGATACTATTTTTTTCTGTGCTATAGCATATTGCTATCTGATTTTGAAATAAAAGCAAATCAAAACCTTTATAAGAAGATTAGTTAACTTGAAATATAAACTAGCATTGCACAATGTTGTTTTTCTTAACAAAATTGAAGGAAAACCTAATTTTAAGGAAATTGCAAAAATGAAATTCCCTAAGCATTCCTTCACCCCATGTGCAATTTGTACTTGATTTGCTATTCTAATCAATTAGCTTTCATATGATTTAACCTGAAATTGTAATTCAAAATAATAAGCTTTAATGATTGTTTTCATATCTTGTATTGCTTATAGTTAAATTTTAAACAAAACAAGAGTCCTTTCTCACTAAACCTGGACTGCATAATATACCACAGTTCCATAAAATAAATTATATGAGCTATTTTATATTAGAAATAACTCCAATTGATGGTCATGATCTTATCCCTAGCTGTTGATATTAAGTGCTTCGTAATGTATGTTATTATCCTGCACTGTAAACCATTTTTATGGTAAATGTTATAGTAAATGCTCTTCAATCTTAACAAGCTACAAGTCAAAGCTTTCAGTTCACTATGTATAGTAACAATATAAATGGCTTACTGTTCAGACATGGATTATGTGGGCAGGAAAAGGCATTATTAGGACCACAGAGGGCTTGAAAAGATTATTATAATTTGCCAGTTCTGTTAATGGCACCTGTTAGAGGTGTGACACAAACGACAGTGACAGGCTGTGTAATTCAATAATTACTATCTTTGTGTTGTGTCACTGGGTCATTTTATATATGCTTACAAAGAAATCAGTGTTAGAATAGTACAGACTTTGTCTAGTTAACAGGCAGTATGCTGTGGTCAATGCAGTCTTTCAGGAGGGAGAATTGAGCCCTGGGGAAAAACTTGGTTGGGTCAAAACAAACAGAGACAAACCAAAAGCCAGCACTGCCTTTTGTTGCTTATTGATGGGATAAAGTATTATGGGAACAGCAACCTTTAGTATTAACTATAATTTTCTCAGTATATTCCTTGGCATATCACTGTTTTAATAATTACATCTCAGAAGCAAATAAATAACCAGAGCTTGTATTCTCGTAGTAGCTTTAATGTCCGAACGCTCCAAACTGCTATAGCAAGGTGCACTTTTAAAATCATACATTTCATTTGTTCTGTTGTTCTTCAGCAATGTTTCTGTATTTTTAATAGTTATTATTTACAGGTAAGTTGCTTCTGAAGAGAAAATTGACCAGGAACATCTTGCTACTGATCAATTTTCTCATGCTGTTTCTTGGATTCAAATTGTGAGATTGAAAGTGTTCAGAATTAGCACTGTATCAGTCTATAACATGGAGCTAAATGCCATTAGTTATCAAATAATTCAGTTAGATTACTGGGACTTAGTATTTGCTATGCTTGACATGACAGTATTGTTAAAAGGAAACAAAGTAAAACAAGAATAGGGTTGGAAAGACTTTGGTTCTCTGTGTTGTGTACAATAATGCACTCTTAAACTGGCAATGAATTTTATAGACTATTTGAGCTTCACTTTTCTGATATAATGTAGACATTATCCCATTCAAAGTGCACAGACATGAGCATACAAAAACTCAAAACTGGAAGATAATCGCTGATGGCTATATCCTCCAGAGGCTGACTAGTTGAAGGGCAGCAGAAAAGGTGACGTGAAACAGAAGGCAGAAAGGAGAGCCCAGAGAAAGCAGAGACCAGGAAATCCTACATCTTTTCAGAGCACTGTCTTCTTATGCTCCAAATGCCACTGACACTGGCATGGTGAGCTGCAGCAGATAATGTTAATCATAGTTGATTACCAAGATGCAATCCATTGTCTCATGAGATGGAAAGCAGCCTCTGACTTATCCCTCAATTGCTGTAACTTTGCAATACTGTACACTAAGTTAGCCTCCATGCAAAGTTTGTTTTTGGTTTAAAAAGAAATAAAGAATTCAACCTGGGGGTTGAACAATGGCACAAAAATATCGCATATGGTTAGAGCTTTGTACAGAATATGTTTAACTTACAATTGGGCCATTTAAATAAAGCTTGTAATAAACCACATCTTATTGCCTCTCAATTTTGTAACAATGTAAAAATAAATTGCACAACATGAAGCAATTACATTAAAATTGTACTATTAATGCTTATTTCATTTTACATGCAAACATGAAGTTTAAATAAATAGCTAAACTTAAATTTAAAGCAAAAAAAACACAATAGATAATACCATTCAGCTACTGTAATATGAATGCAGTTTTTCAGTGGATGACCACAAGCTTCTACCATTCTAGTTGAAGCGCGTAATACAATAACAACTTGAAATTAATGCTTCTCCTTTATGATATTTTTTACTTGAGACCATAATAGATTTAGGAAGTAATGTGCTCAAAAGATGTGCTAGTGTTTGGTAACTTTTGTTGTGTTCTAGGAGAAAGTATATATTATTCTTTGAAGAGAAAGCAAATTAAATCTGTACAAGCCACAAATAAGCTCTGTAGTGAGAGTATTGACAACACCGTTCACTCATGTAGTATTATGTATTTTTTGACATGACATTTTATTTTCCATAAGATGTTTTTGCCGTTAGGTGGTTTAAAATAGGGTGCATATGTTCCAGCATAATGGAACTTTCTATCCAATGCATAATACAAGAAGATAAACAAGACATTTGAAACTTGAAATAAAAAGGGGAACCCACTTGTTAGAAATAGTCTAAACAGACTTCCTTGGAGTCTGTTGGAATTGTGCAACAATTTATGTAATTATAGTAAATTAACATCAATGACACTCCATGCTAATATGATAGATCTTCACAATTAAGATTACTCTTCAAACCTATGATGTGAACAAAGCTACTAAAGTAAAACCTTAAGTATACATATAATATTTTTGAATTGTATGTGTATCAGTATTATAGATGAAAATTTGAAGTATGCACAAGGCTGAAATTAATCTCTCATTCAAACAATTCAGAATGAGCTCTGTTTAGATCTAGGATTTTAAGGTTATTTTGATAGCTGTGCCTTTTCATCCTTAACTTTGAACTATTTTATGTTTCAGCTTGGATCTAACAAAAGTGCAAAATTACGAAAATAAATTCTTCTTATTTCTTTTAATTTTGATGAGTCTTATGGATAGTTATTGCTTGCTTTGAGTAGAAGAAATATATTTGGAGACTTTTCCTGTGCCAAAACTCAAAGTAGATTTGTTAATTTCTCGGGAGACTGAGTCCCATGTGGTATTTGGAAACTTAAAAAAAAACTTGCTGTGACTCTGTAGATGCTCCAAAAGATGTACCTTTCATGTGTTCCAGTATGTGCTATATAGGGAATGAGAGTTTTTCCTCTACAATAGGGCTGTGTCTGAGTGTTTTCAACAGAATATAAAGTAATGCTGATATCGAGAGATTTAAAAACCTGCATGCATTTTGGGATTCCCAAAAGGGAATCAATGGTAGAATGTATAACAGATAATGACATAGGTAGTGCCTAAATTAAACATTCATGTATTTTTGTGTGGCAGTTTACTAAAATATTTATATTGGTATGTATTTTCATCTTTTTAGATTACAGGTTGCACAATATATACTTTTTTTTATTCCTGTAAAGATTTTTTTTGCTTTTTTTTCCGACATTAATTCAATGTGTTAATTTATATTCTTTAAAAGGGACAATTTTCTATCAATTGGGGATGTTTTATGAGCAGACCTTAAATATCTGCAAAAATATGATTCAGTATTTCAAACTGAATTCAGACTCATTAATTGGACAATATGTGCTTTATGCAGCTTTTAGCTGCTTTTGAAAAAACCTTCCGGCATTAAAAACCACATGGATATAGGACCCATCAAGTGTTCTCATAAAACTCTGAAAATCCTTAACATATTCATCGATGGTTATGTATTGAAACAAAGCAAAAATCATATTGGACAATATTGTACAACTACATTTACTTCATGTTTTTCAGATATTCACAGTGGATATGTTTGAAGATTCTTATGTAGTTACATGAAGAATTCTTGTAATTATGTATAGTTATCTTGTTAATGTTCCAGTCTTAACAGCTTTCTTAAACATTGTTATATTGAAATACAAATGTAATTAGAATTGCTTTTTTCATCTGTGATTTCAGATATTATTCATAGTTATTCCATGGCTTGTCCAAGTAGCCATCTTAACTGAATAGGTTCTGTTATGTCCCTATGTTATTTAGGAAACCATGACTTGACAAATATGGGTAATCTAAAATAAATGTCATTCAACAGTTGAATAGTTTTATTATAATAGAATAGAAACGTTATCAAAAATCCAGTAACTGTGAAATACAATTTCGGACACTTTAGTAACAATTAATAGCAGTGTTTGCATATCTGAATTAATACTTTGAAAATGACAGATGATGCTAAAGTGGAACAGTACATTTTATAGTTTTGTTCAACAAAAATGTATTTTTAGTCTGTTTGGCTCATGTCATATTATTTTCTGCTTTTAAAGGATATAGATTGCCATCAGTAATTTTTTTAAAAATCTAGCATTCTGTAACTTTTTCTGTCCTCCTATTTTTATTTGCTTCCACTTTTTCATGAGTGCTATTTACATCACCAAAACTTACTTAAAGAGAGATACTAAACTCAACCGAATGAGGGAGCTAAATTTACATTCACGGTTGAAATTATTTGTTTGCTGGAGCCCGCTGAGTTAATGTCTGCATATTCATTTTCCTCTGGATTAATAATTATTATATTGAAGAGCACGAATGGTAAAACTCGTTCTTTATTTCTTTGTGTGCATTGAAGTGTCTTAAGCTATAGTTCCTATAAACATCACAAATATATGAGCAGAAATCAAAATACTAAAGCATATTCTAACCATTCATATACATTGATTTGCTATTTACTATTGCATGGCTTTATTTTGACCTTTTTTTTAAAGAATTGTGAAATATAAATGCATGTGGTGGTCCATTTAAACTCCAATATAATCATGGGATGACTGAATCAAGAATTGTATGCAACAAAAGGACGAAATTAAGTTGCTGTAAAACATTATTGTATGCAGTTCTACATTATACTTTAATAGCACAATAATAGGAATCAAAATCACCAGGAAGTCTCTTTGTTTAAAAAAGTATTTTGACTGTAAGGTTTGTGACTTTGCAATGTACTTGAAGCTCACATTCTCATACAGCCATATTTAACTTTATTTTTCTACATTACCTGCTGTTGAAGATACAGTTTTGATAAGCGATCCATGCCAATTTTGGCTTTTGCAGTTGAGGTTTTTATTTGTTTGTTCAAGTTCATGCTGAAACTAAAAAAGCACAGAAATCCCTTTGTTTTCCATGCAACTTCACTGTTAGACCAATTCTTGGGTGACAGCTCCCTTTCTTTCTGTTAATTGATTTACCAGAACTTCTAGAAAATTAATGATCCTTGAAAGCAAACAATTTGGATCATAATGTCCTATTGTTCTTGAAATAACTCTCCAGAGGCCAGTATCCCATCACCAAGTCACCCTTTGTTTACATGCGGAGTGTCCTTGACACTGATCCAGCTCCCTCACAGCCAGCTCTGAGTGTCAGGATATGTGACGCTCCTGTTTTTATCGGTCAGTCAAGGCTCCCAGATTGGGGCTGTTAATCTGGTCCAACCAAGGAACTTGTATTCTATGAGATCCACCTAGCTGACCGTGTTACAATCACTACAGTTTTCTTCACATGAAGTCCAAGAATCACAATTTGCATAATTCCAGTCTAATTGGCGAAGCCTTAATTTTTTTACCCTGCTTGAAGGTGATGAGGGAAAAGTGGTGTTAGCATTCTTATTTTATCAAAGTTACAACTGGGATTCAAATGTATCATGGGGAACTACTGGAATTTACCTGACCAAAATAAATCCAACTCCACAATCTAATACCTTGCTAGTTGTGAGATAACTGACAATTAGGTATTTGCTAGTACCAAACTTAAATATTGCTGGAAAAAAAGAAAATGTTTACCTTCCACATACTGATAAAACTTGTAAGAAATACCAATGTAAAGAAAACCAGCATTTCTACTATATGAGAGGTGACTGCTTGTTTTGGCAAAACAGCTGTGATAAAAATGTTGCCTTGAAGAATGTCCAGTTAGATGATAACTGCCAGGTAACTGCCAGGCTTTGTTTACATATTAAACTAGGCAGGTGGAATCTGATTACTCAAAACACTGCCTTGAAAAAAGGAAGCATAGGTTGGATTTTGCCTATTTTGTTGATTTGTGACAAATGCAGTATTACAGAAAACAGTATTACAGCATCACTGCTGAAACTCCACACGACAGGTGAAATTAACAAAACAGGCCTCCAAAGAGTGAAACCTAAAGGATCCAACACACCCCGTTTCTATGGATTACTAAAGATACACAAACCAGGGGCTCCCCTCAGACCCACAGTCTCATGTCTAGCCACTCTGTCCACTCCGCCTAGGAGCAACGTGACGTCCCTGTTCACATCAATAAACATCATCCTGGCCAATGAAATATTAGCCAAATACTAAACGAACCAAGGACACAAACACCAGACAGCACCAATACCATCAGCAAGGACAGCATCCTTAAACTAGTAGACCTGTCACAACCCACCACCTTCAACAACAAGTCCTACAAACAAATCAAAGGGACACCCATGGAGTCACCAATATCAGGATTCTTGGCAGAAGCACTTATGCAGAGGTTGGAAAGAACAGCCCCTCCCCACGATCCAGCCCAAGCTTTGGATCCACTACGTGGATACCACCTCTTGTCATCATGAAGCAGAACAAATTTGGGGGAATACACAAACAACATTGTTACCGGAATAAAGTTCACCAAAGAGGAAGAGAACAACAACTGACTCCCCTTCAGAGATGTCACAGTAGAGTGAACAGCCAATGGAGAGCTGTAGACCAGCGTCGACAGGAAAGTGATACACACAGATCAGATACTCAACTACAAGACTATCATCTCAACAACCACAAACTGAGCTGCATCAGGACATTTAAATGAGCCTTAACTGGCTGCAGCACCCAGGAACTATGAGATGCAAAAAAAAAACACCTATATTACGTTGTTGTGGTTCTGTTCGCCGAGCTGGGAATTTGTCTTGCAAATGTTTCGTCCCCTGTCTAGGTGACATCCTCAGTGCTTGGGAACCTATATTACGTATTCAATAACAATGGGTACCCAATATGCACAGTCTGCTGATTCTTATAATAGCAGACTTAAACAAGAAGACACAACATGCCCGGAGACTCTAGCCTCACTACCATACATTAAAGACGTCTCTGAGATGATGACCAGGCTACTCCAGCCCCTTGGCATCATGGTAGCCCACAAAACTACTAACACATGAAACAACTCTTGATGAACTTAAAGGACCCTGTACCGACAACCAGCAGAATGAACGTCTGCAAGGACTGCAACAAACATTGCTTCGGACAGACTGGCAGGAAACTAGCTACCAGGATACATTAGCACCAACTAGCCACCAAAAGACACAACCAACTATCACCAGTATTTTTACACACAGACAACAAGAGACATCAGTTTGACTGGGACAATACATCCATCCTGGGACAGGCTGAAGAAAGACACATGGGAATTCCTAGAGGCCTGGCGTTCAAACCAGAACTCTATCAACAAACACATCGATTTGGACCCCATTTACCAATCTCTCAGGAAAAAAAACGGAAGTGATATCACCCACCGCAACAGACCAAGGCATGTAAATAGAAAGCGGGGCAGTATACCAGTGCTTCAACAAAAGTTCACTGATGATTTTACCTAGCATGGTGACAAAACATCTGAGCTTCCTTCCAGTTCAGCAAACAAACTTACAACCTGAGCTATAAGTCTTCACAAAAATCGCAAACAAGTGCGTTGTGTACACATATTCTTTCTGTCTATAAAGAACAGAGCTCTGTGTATTAATATGTGTGGCAAGTAATACTGAAGTACTTTGCAATACTTTAAGTCCAACTGACAATGTCAAATTGGTCATCCATATAATTCTTTGCATACCCAGGATTACTTAACACATGCTGTCTCGTCACAGAATCACATCTAATGTTGAATTTTTTTTTGAGTTTTCCACATGTGAGCTGGTTGAGTACAGTCAGTACCTTGTTTGTTTTGAACAGCCAATATGCTGGTTGATATCATCTGCCAGGTTTTGGGATGTACAGCTATGTACCTAGCATCACACCAGCACTAAAATCCATATACCGCATTTCTCATTTGTCTTTTGTGTTGGCAGCAGCATCCTTAGTAGCAAAAACTACTTGTATTGCTACTGTTGTAGTAGCTTAAAATAGCTAGCTTAATCTGTTAGTCAAAATTTTGAGAAACCTTGCTCTTTAAGGGCTGTCTAAGAGTGGCATTTTTCAGGATTAATCCTATTCTCTTTTACAGTATGAATGTTTCACTCTTTTAAAATTAATGCTTCTAGCAAATTAACTGATCACATTAAGATTTGGTTCCTTGCTTTTGAGCAACAGGTAAATGGAACGTATATCAAGGAGTATGCATAGCTGCTTAGGCTAGATGCCACTGACAGCTTAATCTAACAGCATTATCCACTTATGTTAATAAGCCAGGGTAGGCTGGAGACTCTCATTCGCTATGGTTCTTCATTCTCTTTCTCCTGTACATTCCCACCCATATAACCACTCAACAGGTTTATTCATTCTTTTGACCAAGAACAGAAGGCAGCCTTTCTATCACTTGCCTGGAAACTATAAAATGTTGCTGAGGAAGATAACTTGCATTTGTATAGCATCTTTCATGACAATCAGAAATCCCAACATGTTTTACAGCCAGTGAAGCACCTTTGAACTGTAGTCACTGCTTTTATATAGGAAATAATGAAAGCTAATTTGTGCAAAACAAAGCTCCACAAACAACAGTGAGGTAATGCCCAGGTCATTTCCTTCCAATTATGTTGGCTGTGGGATGACACATTACCACAAATTCAGGGAAATAATCTTGTAGCATTAGATACCTTTAATCTCACAACTATTAGAATCACACTTCAAACTAATTCATTTATCAATAAGGAAATTCTAAGAATCTATAATTTCCTGTAATGCTTGCATTGTTGTGTATCAGCTCTTTAACTCTCCAAATTTTTAGAATTGTAAAAGTGTTGCTTACTTTCCTGGGTGGTTTAAAATTGCCAAAGTCTGTAGAGAGTCAGGTGATGCAAAGTTGAAGGACTTTGACCTGATTTTCATGATTCTGCACAACCTATTTACTCCCAGGCATGGATACAGTTTGTTGGCATACAACGTGACAGAGAGAATAAGCTGAAGTGACACAGAGCAGGTCTAGATGCTGAAACTGGAGGAATGGGTAGATGATTTCTCAGATGAAGGCTGTATCCACCTAAGCTGTTCAATAAGCCAGATTTCCTGTTGCAAATGCTGCAAAGACCTGTGTCACTATATCATGAAGAAGGTCCTAACTGAAATGTATCACCTGCTACAACTACGAATGAAGCCTGATGATGCCAGTGACTATGAAAATGACAGTCACCATAAATTTCTTCTGTCTTGTTCATTCTAAACTTGAACAATGTTTCTCCCAATGTGCTTTTTGCTGTTGCATAAGAGAAACTGCTAAAGCTGTGTATTCTGCGAATGCCAAGTACATCTCATTTTCTTTTCCTAGAGGGAAGCACACAAGCACCCACCTTTTGAGGATGCAGGATTCCCCATGGTCAGGGTACCTTGGTCACTTTACAAGCACAACAATTTAACTCTGAGATGTAATGCAACTAAGAATTTCCACTCCCACCATAGGGTCATTGCCAGAATCCAGGCAGCAGGGTTAATATCTTCATTCTGCGGCATTAGAAGGTAGCTACAAGTTGACAAATGCTAATCTTCAATGATGTAGCTCATGACTGTGATGTACAAGCCACATATAATTAGTAGACAGGAATTTCACTGTGTGTAATTAAAACTGAAATAACTGGATGCTGAAAATCAGAAACCAAAACAGAAGTTACTCGAAAAGCTCAGCAGCATCTGTGAGGAGAAGTCAGAGTGAATGTTTTGGGTCTGGTGACCCTTCCTCAGAACTGTTCTACCAGACCTTCTGAGCTTTTCTAGCAATTTCTGTTTGTACTTCGCTATGCATGCCTATTATACTTCCCTTGTAGCCTGACCCATCAGAGTTTGGTTCTACTGCAAACAATTCAGCCACAGTGTATAATCTCAAGCTTCAGTGTGCTGGCACCTGAAGGATCTGTTTCATGCTGTACAGAGCTATGACTCTGTGACTTACACTGTCTTTGTCTCTTACTCTAGCAGCGGCCCATTTGTGTCCAGTATCCTCTAAAATGTTAGCACTTCAACTGGTAGCTGTGAGTGTGAGAACAAATTAATTTTGAGCCACACATGAGCCATCTAGCCAACTGAGCTAATAGCCTCCTATTTTGGTTCCTACAACAAAAAAAAAGCATCACATTAAGTAAATTACAAAATGGTTGGAATGTCAGATCTCCTGATTTTTCTAAGCCTGTAATATCAAGGTATTTTTGTTAGAACTAGGTAAGTGTTGAAAACCCTTTTTTTTTTGTTTTAAACAATTAATATTGTTCCTTTTAGGAATGATACATGCAACAATTATTTTAGTAATCCATCAAATGTGGGAAGTTTCACAGACTTATTGAAGGAATCTTCACTGTATCGATACAACCTTTTCAAAATGTAATTTTATCCTGAAATTATTGCATTTTGAAAAGTTCAACGTACAAAATAACTGGATATCATAGAAAATTTGGAATTGATACTGCTATCTATGCTGTTAGGTTATGATTAAAAGTCATATTTTTATGAGAGAAATTAGAGGAGAAGTCTTTAATAATTGTAATTGGAGCCTGTGTTAGTCATGCTGGGTGTTTAATTGTAACCTCTAGGCTTGTATTGAGTCTGCAATTTCCATTGTGCAGAACAAACTTCGCTACAATACTTTTAGAGGTAATTGACATTCTGAATTAACTTATTTTTGTAAATACATTTTTATTGCCAACTGTTATGTTCAGAGTTTCAATGAACAAATTAGGTTTATTAACGAATAGATGTTAACTAGTTACTAAACTGGGTGGCTTTAATTGCTCTATAGTTGGTTCAACTAGAAGTGTGATGACAAATGCACTTGGACATTATGATTGGACCAGTAAAATATTCTTCATCCTTTTGATTACAAAACCATTAGCTACTCTTTTCGAATAGGAATAAATCTTTAAGTAACTATTGTTTGAAAATGTCTTGTCGTAGACATTAAACAAACTATCATGTATTTGGACTGAATCTCCCATACTACTAATTCCCTGATTTTAGCCATCTTTGATAGAAAGGGATACATCACTGTTCAATTACGGGTTTCAGGGCTAGAATAGGAAAGTCATAGGTGACCAAAATTGTATTGTTGCAGATCAGGCAAAGATTGCTGTTTGGATTGTGTTTATAAGATGTTTCACTATTGAAGAGGTACTGGTTTTCCGTGAAGGATTAAAGTGAGATGAATGGGCTTTGCCATCCTTATTCAATTTGCAATTCACCCAATTATGTGTAATTCATTGAAGTTTTCAACGATGAATTATCTGTGCACTTTTTACAAATTAAAAATTATGAATCAGATGTTAGAGGAGTTGAGCTGATTCTGGAGATTAGTAAAAATGAGATGATGCCTACCTGTTGATAACCCTCTTCCATTTGTGTCAAATTCCACTTCCGCTGAAAGGAAGTGTTCCATGAGTCATACAGGCAGGAAATCCTAATGGACCAAGTCATTTTAAATTAGTGTTGAGTTCAAACAGACTCCAGAGTCTTAGTCCATGTCAGTCACAAATGTTTGGAGCAACAGAAATACTCTTAAAGGATGACTGAAGTTGAAAAAGAACACCAGTTTGATCTTGATAAGAAAAAAAACTCCCATCTTTTCCAGCAGTTTCAGTAGTATTCATTGCTGAAATTTCTCAAGAACAGTTACACACCTGAGATTATTATGAATGTTGGGCAGAATTTCAAAAACTCCAAAAGCACTTGTCACCTTTGGGACTGAATTCACATTTTGATACTTGTAAGAGGGCTTTAAAGAATTAAGTTTTTTTGTGATTACTGAATAGACATTTGTTTTTGTAACACATGACTGAGGGGATTTAAGGTTCTTGATTTGATTTTTTTTCTGCATCAAGTGTTTATAAGCTCTACTGGATTGTAATTTATTTTCCATTGGCATGGCTTCTGAAATCTGCATATGGTGGCTGCTAGATGAGTGGCTGTGGGGGTATGAGTTGTCATGGAAGTGTAATAGTGATATGAGAGGATATGGAGAATGAATGGGAGGACTAAGTCAGCACTTTTTTTTATTGTCATGTGATGTAGGTGGAGATGTGAGGGAGAGGGCTGATAGCTTTTAAAAATTCTGGGATAAAATCAAGTCTTTCAAGATGGGTCTTCTGAACAGAGACCCTCAATATTACATGATTGCTTCCAATCCATTGCTGGATTGGCCGCTTTCATGTTACAAGATTCTTTATGTTGATGTGATGGGCTGAGTCAGGAACTTTGTTTACCCAAATTACCTGACTACACTGAAATCTACTCCTCTGTTTGCCCCACCTTCCACACCTGACCTTCCTCCAGTGTTTTAAAAAACACTTTATTTGCAAGTTTGTGAAGTTTTGTTATTGAGTTTCAGGGGAAAAGCAGTTTTTAAGAAGATAGTGACTAAATTGTGCAATGTGTAGATATTTTCCAAAATAAATGTTAATATAAGACTTCAAAATGGAACAAAGTTGACAAATAAAATGAGAGAAAAATGTGAAGTAAGCCATCAGGTGGTGCAAACAGGAACTGCATGCACATATAAAAGTGGAATACCGCAGATGTGAAAATCTGACATAAGGGAAAGAAAAATTTGGAAGCATTCCGCACGTCAGACAGCATTTTAAAAACATTTAGTTTTAGGTAGAAGACTTTTCATGAGAGTTCTGATTAAAAGCCGTTGAACTGAAATGTAAGCTCTCTTTCTGTCCATAGATGCTGCCTGAGCTACTGAGTTTTTCCAGTTTTGAAATAGTTACAGAATTTATTTGAACTTTCGTTATTTTAGTTGAGTTAAAGTGGTACTGGTTCCTGAGAATTTTATGTTCGAGCCAAGCTGCTGATTGACACCTAAATGTTGATGAGACCTTACACAGAAAAGTCATCTACTTTTAGGAGCAAATCTAAAAATAATTCCCATTAGGTGAAGAAGATTACGTAGTGCTCCTTGTCTTTGTATCAAAATTCCTTCCCATGCTAACATCAAAACTATGTGGAAGGTAACACTAGACAAGTCAGTACCCAGAGTGATATCTGACTTATGAAAGATCATAAACTTAATTTTTTGCAGTTTGGCACCATGCCGGTGAATCATTGAACATACTCACATGAGCCTGGCAATGTTCTTTCACATAAAAACACAAAAGAAGAAGATATCAAAGCCTTAAATAAGAAAGTTGATAAAAATCTTAAAATAAACAGCAAAATAAAGTTGGTAGCTATTTCCAGCAATATCCTTTTTATGTCTACTTAATTCCTGAGAAATATTCCTTCTCTCTCAACTTTTAAATTCTTAACTGATTCCAATTCTCCTTCTTGGACAGCTGAGACTGTTTACAATGTCCTATTTTGTACAAATGCCACCTGGAGGCTAAACTTTGTAGCTACAAGTCTGAAATGTTAAATCTGCCATCGTGTTGTTCCTGCACCAACATTTAAAAGAATTAAAGCTGGTAAAGGGTAGCAACAAGGAAAAATAAAGCTAAACAGAATCATAAAGGAAGAAAAAGAAAGTGAGACTAAAGTTGCAGAAGAAATAAACACTTCACTGCATACAACGTTTTTAAAAAATGCAAAGAGAAATGGAATGCAAACATTGCTTATGGCCTGGTCATCCAGTGATACCATTACCGAATTATATCTGTGCAATCAACTTATGCACTTGAGTTACATAGTGCAACTGATAAATTACCCAGGAAGGGAGTTCCGAAACTCTTGCTTGCCCAGGGATCTTTTCAGAATTAAGAAACATCCATAAAAGGTGTGGAAGGTTCTTGAGAAATATTTCAAGATAAGAATTAGCTGCAGGATTGATAAGGGGATTAACAAAGTAGACATAGAAAGGATATTTCCTCATGTGAGGCTATCTGGAATGAGAAGTCATAGTTTTAGGATAAGGAGCAGCAAATTTAAAACAGATGAGGAGAAATTACTTCTATCAACAGGTCGTGAATTTGTGAAATTCATTACCATAGTGTCATGGATACTGGGACATTGAGTAAATTTAAGGAGGAGATAGACAGTTTTTTTTAAATTAGTAATGAGTTGAAGAGGTATGTAGAGCAGGCTGGAAAATGGAATTGAGGCTGACGTGAGATGAGCCATGATTGTATCAAATGGCAAAGCAGGATTGAGGGACTGAATTGCCTACTTGTGCACCTAGTACTTATGATTAGTAGACTTCATCTCATGTCATACTGACAGCAAAACTAACAGTCTATTGACTGGTTTTGTCAGGAGATGCTGCAGCAAAGTGTGACTTTTCTGAAGAGGAGCTTTCAGCAAGGCAAATTAAATTAGTGCTCACCCCTACACCAGTTAAAGCCTTTAGCCAGGATATTTTGGGCAAGATATAGGTGCATTATGTGAAAATGAATGTGCCTTATTGGCAGACAAACAACAATTATGTCCTCTAAGCACAACTAACACCACTGCTACAGTCAGCCAAGTTCATCAAAGCAACAAAATCTGTAACAGTTCTTTTAGGTTCCTTAAAAACTGTCCAGCTTTTCCTCATACCTGTAGAGCATTACCAGATATGTTTCAGGTCTGGTTCCCAAGGCCATGTAGATCTCGGAACAAATCATAGGTGACCATCAGGATGGTACAACATCCTGATACCACAAGCAAGGGTAGTATTAAATATTTTGTTTTAAATCCATTTGTGGTATGCGGGCAATGCTGGCTGTGCTAGGATGTTTTTCACCAACACTAGATGACCTTGAGATTGTGCTGACAAACTGTCTTCTTGCACCACTTATAGGTAGACCTACAATGTTGTTGTTACAGCCATTGATACTCATAAAAAAACCCCCAAAAAAACTCCCACCGTTAACTTGACTATACATTTGTGCATCCTCACACCATATCTCCTGTAATGATGCCATTCCATTCTCCTGATTTCTTCCTCTCTGTATCTGTTCTGATAGTGCCACTTTCCACAGGCGGGCCTCAGGCATGCTCACTTCTTTCCACAATCAAGGATTCCTTACAACTGTAGCCAACTGGGCCCTAAGCTGTTTCTGACCCATTTCCTACACTTCTGCTCTCAACCTTCCCCTCCCCTCCCACAACAATGATGGAGTTTCCCTGTTCGCACTTGCCTTGCCACTAGCTTCCAGATATGAAAGATTGTAAGCTACCATTTGCCATCTCCAGCAGGACCACTGGTATCACATTTGTTTTCCCTTCCTTGTTAGCATTTTGTCCTTCTGGGACATCCGTGTCCAATTATCCTGCACTCCCAATCCCACCTCAAAATGCCATGCTGCCCTTCTCTTGGAAATGCAGAATGTACAGCACTTGCCCATTTACCTTCTCAGCACCCAAGGTCCCAGACACAATTTCCAGGTCAAGTAGTGGTTTACCTGCATTTCATTCAATCAAGTCTACTTATTTCCTGCTCACAACACAGTCCCCTGTACATTGAGGACACGTGTGATTCTTAAAACACGATTCTCTGCTATCGATCTGACTACTTTCATGAGGTATTGCATGGAGGTAGCACGTTGGCTCAGTGGTTATCACCGCTGACTCACAGCGCAAGGGATCCATGTTCGATTCCAGCCTCGGCTGACTGTCTCTGTGGAGTTTGCATATTCTCTCCGTGTCTGTCTAGATTTCTTCTGGGTGCTCCGATTTCCTCCCACAATTCAAAGATGTGCAGGTTGGGTGAATGGGCCATGCTAAATTGCCATAGTATTCAGGGATGTGTAGGTTTGGTGCATTTAGATTAGATTTTAGATTACTTACAGTGTGGAAACAGGCCCTTCGGCCCAACAAGTCCACACCGACCCGCCGAAGCGCAACCCACCCATACCCCTACATTTACACCTTACCTAACACTACGGGCAATTTAGCATGGCCAATTCACCTGACCTGCACATCTTTGGACTGTGGGAGGAAACCGGAGCACCCGGAGGAAACCCACGCAGACACGGGGAGAACGTGCAAACTCCACACAGTCAGTCGCCTGAGGCGGGAATTGAACCCAGGTCTCTGGCGCTGTGAGGCAGCAGTGCTAACCACTGTGCCACCGTGCCACCACTTGGGTAAATGTAGGATACTAGGGTAAGCGAATGAGTCTGGGTAGGTTATTTTCAGAGGGTCAGTGTGGACTTGTTGGGCTGTGAATTTGGTGAGCACTTTGCCATACATCTCCAATCCAACCGTAAAAATGACCTCAGTCTTTTAGTTGCCTGCCTCTTCAATACGTACTCTGTACCCATGCCAACATTTCTATCTCAAGTCTGCTGTATTGCTCCAGCGAAGCTCAACAGAAGCTGGAAAAATAGTAACTTCTGCCCAGGCACCCCACAGACTTCAGGACCCAACGTTGAGTTTGACAATTTCAGAGCATGCGCGCATTCCTCTTTGTTCATTACCCATCCCCATACTTCCAGGTCCTATCAAGTATGGGTTGTTTCCAGCACTGTTAGTCTGCTCCCCCTCACCAACCCAATACCTGTTATTAGCATAAACACCACCTTTTCCCAGCTGCTTTCAGTTCTGACAATAGGTCCATGGGCTGGAAATGTTAGCAGTATGTGCCTGTGTATAGCCTTGTATGTCTGTTAGGGATAATTCTTTGTAAAATGGGGGATGTTCTGTAGTGGCTCACAGTATTCCTCAAAGAGTCATGCTTTTAAGAGACATGCTCACAATCAGTGTTCCCCCAATTATGTTTTATTTTCTATGCAGACCTCTGAGGTCTGCATGTAGTGGCAACTTCTGGAACTGCAAGTCACTGCTGCAGTCAGAGTTGGTACACCAATTACCATGCATGAAACATGGAGCTATGGACCTTAGAGGGAAGGCTATTCATGATTTCATCATAGTATTGCAGTATATGGTCAGAGGGTATAAAGGTCTTGCATGTCATCTTTACTTGAAGTCCCCTGAAGCATGATATACTACTAGAAGCATGCTGTTTCTCTATGACTAAATTGCCCAATACTAGTTCAGACCCTTGTGTATCTGTGAATGGTATAATTGTATTGAATAACCAGCTGTAAGAAATGTCTGTTGGATCCTTCAATAGCACTTTCTCCACACCTAGTTTCTTCTGTTCTGAAAAAACATTAGATTGTCACATGAGATAACAATATTTTGTTGGAAAATATTTTGTTCAAAACCCACTTTGAAATTCAGCAGGTCTTGTTTTTGAATGTATGTTTTATTTTGCTAGTTTTCTGCTAGGTATATTAGTTAAGCCTTTAAGACTACCTTTAAGTCCAGTCATCAAGGCACGGTGACACAGTGGTTAGCACTGCTGTCTCACAGCGCCAGAGACCCGGGTTCAATTCCCGCCTCAGGCGACTGACTGTGTGGAGTTTGCACATTCTTCCCATGTCTGTGTGAGCACCCCTCTGGGTGCTCTGGTTTCTTCCCACAGTCCAAAAATGTGCAGGTTAGGTGAATTGGCCATGCCCGTAGTGTTAGGTGAAGGGGTAAACGTAGGGGAATGGGTCTGGGTGGGTTGCGCTTCAGCGGGTCGGTGTGGACTTGTTGGGCCCAAAAAGGGCCTGTTTCCACACTAAGTAATCTAAAAACCTAAGGTTATGCTATTTAATACCAGTACACTTTAAATTTCACACTTCTGGAATTTGAGAATATTGGTATGCTTCAGGAGAGCAAGAAAGTTCTGCACAATCCGGTTTCAGTCCTCCTGATGAGTTTTTTCTGTAACTTATAAAGGTTCAAAGTAGCAATATTTAAATCAGTGTTTCATCAGTCAGATGATCATGGCCTGATAACTTGACAGATGAATATTAACCCCTTATTAGTACCTTAGCAGTGCACCAGTTCTATTCCATTATTCAAGGCAGTATATAAACTTGCAACTTTCTCATAGCCTGTAGATTGAAGAGAGAAACAAAGTAGAGGACAAATACTTCACACTTATAGCAAAATCTTTTGTGCCTGTTTAACCAATCCATGAAGTATTATTTTTCATTTGTTGCTGTTAATTGATTTTTCTAGGCCTAATGATGTTTGTTATTTTCTTGGATGTTATGAAAGCTTGAGGCACGGGATTTTCTTTTTAGTTGTGCCTTGATAATGAGATGCAATCTTCTTCAGTGTGTGGGGTCTGGACCTTAAAACCTGTGCTTCAGAGGTTATTGCAGAATTTTTGTGAAGATTGGTTTTATCTCTTGTCTCTGAAAGTTTGAGTGAATGGTAATTTCTGATCATCTTCCTCACTCCTGTTTTGGGATTGTGCTATTTAAGCTTTCAGTGGGAACAAGGTATAGTAACTTCACATTATGAACTTTGGAGACAAGTTTCTTTTTAAAAATTCTGTCAAATTTTATTGAACAAACTACTTAAAGTTTCAAAATACAGCGTTCTTTTCACTATTATATGGCAATTTTTTTTGTATATATCTCAGTTCTGACTAATTCAAACTTTGGAGTCCTTGTTGCGTATGGCCAGTGTTTCACTGATTGGAGTAATGTAATGAGAAGAGTGGTGTCAGTTTTTCCATTCTCCTGAAACAGAGTACTTCATCACCATGAGAGTGTAACTGGTAGTCTCGCCAAGAACTGATTAGACTCTGCTCAATTGAGGTTGGCAGATATGAGTGTCAAGCAGCCCAGGGGCTTGAACCTGGAACTTCTGATTTTGGAGTATGCATTTTTTTTTTAGTTCCCAGCCTTTCTCTTGTTTGTACTAATAGTGTGTCTGAAGGCTATATATCTGTGAATGGAGCTTTTGTTTTCTATAGTAAAAGGTCTTTATTACTATATGGCAGACCTCAAAGTTGGCACCCTGAAAGCTGCATGACAGCCGTTTAGTTGAAATTGACAATGGAGGCAGTTCTGTTTTCTAGTTTGGCATGTACTGGAGCTACTGAAGCTGTTGTAATGACTGTACAACTTTTGATTTAAGCTACCAGTTTGATGCTGCTTTTCAATAAATTAGCTAAAATTGTTGCCAGTCAGAATAAAATTCAAACCCATTATTCTGTTGACTAAAAGCTGTATTATCTTTGATTAACTTTAAACTTTGCATACTTTACCATTAATATCAAATATGGCATTTCAATGAGGTGGGTCAGAGGAAAGTTCACGTGGAATATAAATATTAGCATGTAACAGTTAGCCTGAGTGGCCTGTTTTTGCACTGTTCCTTCTGTAGAATTCTATGTATAAAGAAAGCTGCACAAGTATGCATAGGTGTGCATACATTCATGGGTGTACTCTTTCCAGCGTACAGCCCATTTAATTACTAACGCTTACTAATGCCTGTTCAATTCCCTGTATTGGGCTATTAATGTGCAACTTCAGTGTTGTGTCATGCTCTCTCAGACATTGTGTAGCTTTATTTATCATTTTGCTTTGCTTTCTCATAACTTTATTTTTAATTAATGATTATTTATATGGCCGAAATATTGGGCCAAGAGATTATATTGTCACTAAAACACAACAGTGGCATGCATGTTAATAAATCAGCTCAGACAGCTCCCTTACAAAATTCATTTTATACATATGCTTTGTTGAAGTTTGGATGATTTTCTAAATTACTCTGCACTTATAGTTTCCACTGCTTACTGAAATTGCCGACATACTAAAACAGGCTTGCCAGTAGATAGGTTTTTGACCACTTGTCTTTTTTTTTGTTAATTTAGAGCTAATTTGCTGGTATAAAATAACTAATATTTCATTGTTTTTTTCATACACAAAGAAAAGACCTATCTTCAGTCAGGAGAAAGCAGAGTTAAAAATCACACAATACCAGGTTATAGTCCAACAGGTTTAATTGGAAGCACTAGCTTTCAGAGTGCAGCTCCTTCATCAGGTGGTTGTGGAGTACATGATTTTAAAACACAATAATTCTGTGTCTTAGTTGTATACTCCACAATCACCTGATGAAGGAGCAGTGCTCCGAAAGCTAGTGCTTCCAATTAAACCTGTTGGACTATAACCTGGTGTTGTGATTTTTAACTTTGTACACCCCAGTCCAACACCAGCATCTCCAAATCATGAAGAAAACAGAATATCCAATGAGTGTGTAAAGAAGATACTAATTAGTAAATATTTTACATGAATTGCATTGCAATTTTAAATTTGCTACTTAGGCTCACATTGCTATCATGCATCATCTCTTGGTTTTGGTGATGATGCATGATATCATGCATGATATCATTCGCCATGCAGAATGGCGATGATGAGGATTCTTTTGGGATATAAACTCCGAAACAAAGCTTGGCCATGTTTTCCATTTCTGCTAACTTAGATCCTGATTCTGAAAATATGTGTAGTATTCTGGAGGACTGACTTGTCTTTACTCAAAACAATAGTTTTGGTCAGTTAGATAAATAGTGAAATGCTGCAGATGGTGGAAATGAAAAAAAAAAACAAGCTCCTGGGATTGCTCATTAGGAACTAAGGTCTTAAGAATATTCTGATGGAAAGTTAGTGACTTGAAACTTATTTTTCTGTCTCCACAGATGCTGTCTGACTTGCTGAGTATTTCCAGAGTTTTTTTGGGTTTGAGGTAATCTGTTATGGGGATTCTGATTCATATATATTATGAACTTCTCCATAAATGCTTTTTTATAGCAAGATAAAGGACTTTGAAGGATACCATTAGTTTTTTGAGCTGAAACATATTAATGATTACAATGCCCAGTATATGATAAATTATTAAGAAACCAAAATATATTTACAAAGCAATTAAATTGACATCACTTTTTGTTGAGGTTCCTTCTTAGTGATTTGTGCTGCCTCCTGATACTGAACCACATCCAGCAATGCACCTTTTGCTTTTAAGAAACTTTATCTTGAAGGACTCCAGGTGCTAGGCAGTGCTAAGGCTGTCTGCCTGACTGGGAGTGTGCAGTGACTGGGAGTGTACACTGAAACCAGTTGTTCTGTGATAATGTTTTATAACAGAGAATATTATTTTAAATAATTTAAGCAATACAGCAAATCAGTGCCCGAAGACTGCATCTTAAACCCTGTATCATTAACTTGATATTGGTGGTAGTGGTGGATACTATTGTCTAAGCTTGGAAAAAATCAGAAATTTGAAAAGAAATGATAAAATTGTACAGAATAGACTGTGAAGAATCTATTAAATATTGAAAGAGAAACAATAAAAGAAAATGCTGTGTTATGGAACAGTGAGTACAACTTTAATGAAATGTATCTTTAATATAAAGCAGACAGACAGCCCCAAAGAAAGCACTGTTTAAACTAAATGCTGGAAGTGGAGCTGCAAGAAATCTGTTTCAAAAGCTAAAACAAGCCAGCCAGACTAAGGGAAAACTGAGGCTTGAAAAGCTTTTACTCGATGTACAGAATTTTTAAAATAAATCAGAAATCCTGTGGCTGCTGTTCTGAAAATGAGAAAACATGTGAATCTACATTTTATTTCAAGTTGAAAAGAAACTAATAATATTCTCTGCAATTTTAAAAAGACCTGAGGAGATTTAAGAGCCTTAAAATGGTATTAGAAAGATTCAAACTCTTTACGCCAACAATGTTGTTAGATTTAAGAGGTCTCAATAACTTTATTGCAACCAAGATTGCTGCATTGAAGATGCTTAAGTCTACAAAATAATTTATCAGTGCATCAGTTTTCTTTCTCCAAGAATAAAAATTTTAAATAGCAAAGGAAAATTCTGTTGATAGCCAGCAAGGGAAGGTCAAAGACATATGATTGGGATGTTCATAAAATTTTCCAGTTTAAATTGGGACACAACAGACCTCCTAACATAATGTAAAAGCTATGAATCATATAATCATCACCTCTAGGTGGTGCATGCGCAAGCAGGTGAAGTGAAATATCCACCGGGCATCTTTAATATGACCGTGTGGGAATTAAAGTTAAATTTGCATGAAATTCAGCATTGTAGCATGTTACTGTTATATCAGTTTGGAATAATGTCATTTGAGAATGAGCCTGTCTGTAGAACAAGGTTCATTGCAATGAGAGTTCAACTCTGTTGAGAAAGATGTGGTGGCTCTGAGATCTTTGGCTTCAGATTATTGCACTTTGTAGCTTGGGTTTCCTGTCTGCGTGTATCTTCACTAATTGTTTCCTATCTGTTAGTTTCATCACCTTTTTATCACTTACTCTTGAGGTTTGTTTTTAGTGATTTGTGCACCCTTCTGATACTGAATCTTGTCCAGGAGCATAGATTCTGTACATTAATCATGCTGTCAACCAAAGCTTTCTTTACCATGGCCAGGGACATCCCCTTATGATCATTAGAACGTGCCATATCCTTATTGTAGATTTAATGCCTGGGAGACTGCCAAAAATCATCAATGCCATCTTTGCGACACCAACTCTACATGTGCAGTTGGCCATCTGCCAGCTGAGGCCAAGATGACCTTTTTTCAGCCATATTGGCATTAAGTAGCATACACTTCATAATTTAAAATATTCCATCAGTGAGCAATGTTTCTAGACTTGGATGTGTCCAATTCAGAGAAGCAAACCATTAAGATTGCTTAGCAATTGAGAAGGAAGATTTGCCCAAACTAATCAGGATTAACAGCAGAAGACCTAAAAATGATCACAAAAGTTAAGTTCAGAGGAAGTTTAAGCTTCTGAATTAATCAACTAGAATTCTTATAATTAAAACAGAAATCTGCCAAATCCATATACCACTTCATAAGCACTTGCAGAGAAAAAGGCTCATTGTGATTTTACAGAAATGGAGCTGGCAAATAGAATCAATGAGTTGGTGGCAACATCCACCCCAATATAAACTTTCCGGAAAGATTTACTCGAGTCAAAAACATGTAACATCTACCTGCTACTGAAAGGTGGACCCAAGCACAAAGTGATCCTCGCAGGTCAATGGAAGCTTGCAGGTACTAAGCACAAACTATGTGGTTAAGACCATTTGAATGCCCAAAAATCACAAGACATGGAAGGTGTGGCAATGAGAAGATTGTTGACTCTTCATTATTAGCTATGCTCAATACAGTGTCAAGTGCAAATATTCTATCAAGTGCATTTTAAAAACAGACATGGGAAAAAAATAATGAAACGACTGAATGTCAGTTCATGGATTCCATTTGTAGGTATAGTGGTACTAATGTAAGTATAATCAATCTGCCTGGACATTGCAGACGTCCTACTTCATAGGTACTAATGGGCCATCAATTGTAGCCATTTTAGTCTCTGTATCTTGTGCTAGTCACAATCAATGGAATCAGGCAAATATAGAGCTACAAAAGAAACTGCAGGAGAACACTCAAGAAATACTTCCATAATTGAGTTAGTGGAGCTAGATTCTTGGCTCTCTACTGTGGAGAAAAATATGAAACATCAAGCAAAAGGTTGAACAACCAGCTCAGGATAAATCTAATCTTGAGAATACTATCTCGGAGATGATTATCTCTTTAAGAGATGCTTCAGCTTGGCTAACAACGTTGAATGAAGTGCTGAGGAGAAAAAAGGATGGACTACAAGCTTTATCTTCCTAATTATGTGAAAAGTTTGCTACTTTACCTGAAACAGCTTATACATAGGGCAGACCAAACCCAACATGAGCAACTACAAAACCATCGATTTGAGCCCAAGCCAACACGTGAAGAAATGACAGGTTTGCACACACAATTGGCGATGCACTGCACATGCAACAAAGAGCTGCAAGTAATGGATGAGACAGTCACTTCAGAAATAAAGTGGGTTGTGTTATGAGGAAATGTTGGATGGACTAGGCTTGTTTTCATGTGCATTCAAAAGAGTAAGTGGTGACTTGACTGACGTTTATAAAATCCTGAATGGTCTTGACAAGATGATGTGCAAAAGATGTTTCTTCTTGTGGATGAGTCTTGAAGTATAGGGCACTGATTAAAAATTAGTTCTTGCCCTTTTAGGACACAATTGAGAAGAACTTTCTATCTTTATGGTTTGAATTCTCTGCTTCAAATAGAGGTAGAGGCTGGGCTGTTGAATTTTTTAAGATAGATTCCTGTTAAACAAGGGAATCAAAGCTTATCAGGATAGATGAGTATGTGCAATCAGCTTTGATCTTATTGAATGGGAGAGTACTCTCAAGGGGGTCTAATAGGCTATTTATGCACCTGACATATCTGCTTGTGAAGAAGGGTCATTGGACCCAAAATGTTAATTCGGCTTTCTCTCCACAGATGCTGCCAGACCCACTGTTTCTCCAGCAATTTCTGTTTTTGTTTCAGAGCTCCAGCATCCACAGTTGTTTATTTCACTTTTGTCTATATTTTTATAAATGCCAGAAATAATGTTCTAGTGAACGTAAATAGGACATTGACAAAGTCAAGCAATCATTATGATGTAGTGATTTTTAACATCAGCCAAGTGGATGTCATAGAGTATGAGTTCCTTGATTGGAGCTATTAATCTGATCTGATCAGGGAGACCTGGCTGACAGATAAGAACAGGAGTGGAAGACATCCTGTTCATTCTGACACTTGCCTCTGAGGGAGCTGGATCAGTGTCAAGGACTTTCCACAAGTAAATAAAGGGTGACTTGGTCACGGAATACTGGCCTTTGTGGAGTTATTTCATGATGATTCTCAAGTAGAAAAGCTGCAGATTTCCAAAAAAATAAAAAGAAAGAACCTTGACAAACCAGAATGATAGACAGTATTACAAAGGATTATGGAAATTAACATCATCCCCTAGGCAAAATCACTATCATGAGATCTGGACATATCATTAAATTATTTATAGTTTATAGAGACTCATAAGCTCACTTGTTCTTTATATAGTTGAACTTTCTTTTCAAGAGGGGGCAAGTTATATGTGTACCTTTACCTTTTAATAGAGTTCATCTTTAAGGACTTCAAGTGCTGAATATGTAAGGCTGCAACTCCATCTAACGCACAGTCTGACTGGGAGTGTGCAGCAAACTCAGTTGCTCAGCTACAATGTTTATTCAAATGCTTATAATGTGGTTTGTTGTTTTAAATGAATTAACACAAACACTTACTTAGTCTGTAAGAAGTGATTGATCCTTTGACCACTTTCAACAGATATGGGAATCAGGACGAAATATTTCTATTGGTAGTACAAAGGAAGATAATTGTGGTAGTTGGAGGTTAGTTGTCTCAGTCCAAGAGTATCACTGCAGGCATTCCTCAGGATAATGTCCTACGCATATAAGTCATGTAGCTGCAAGAGTGGGTTAGAAGGTAGGAATTCTGTGGTGGGTAATTTGCCTCCTGTCTCCACAAAACCTGCTCGCCATCTTCAAGATGCGAGTGTGGTGATGTTGTTATTTTAAAGAGGTTATTTTGTCCTCTGTTTTTTTGAAGAGAGCTTGTAAAGGCAGAGATGGCTACTGGAGACGGCCTAAGTCGATAGTCTGAGGCATTTGATGTTTTAAATAAACAGTGGTGACAGTGGAAGGTGAGTGGCCAGTTCTCTCAGATCAAGCTTTCTCATTTTTTTTAGCTGTAGCAGCCAAAAGCTGATTGGGTCACAGAGGAGTTGGAGCTTCAGTAAATGACTCCTAACTGTGACTTTGTCTGAAATCTCTCTTGATGTTGTTTCCTCCTGGACTGGAAAATGGCATGTGTCTGAATTTACCATTTTCCTTAGGGGTATGTTTATGGGATGTTACTATATTGGAACAGTTAACTACCAATAGATACTGTATCTGTTATTAGGTTACGTTTTCCAACAGTTCTTCTAAATTCCCTTTTTTTTTCATATTTTAACTAATAATATTTAAATAAATTATATTTTGCTTAATGTCAGATAGTTTGGCCAGTCGCATCGCATCTGGAACATGCACTTCACATCTACCTTTAAAATAACAAAAAATTAGGGTCTAGGCTACCTTCATAAAATATTTTGAGAGGGTCTGGTCCATAACCCAACTCAGGAGTGTGATGGAATACTCTCAATATGTCTGTATGGAAGCAGCTTCAGCAACACATAAGAAGCTTGACGCTACCTAGCACAAATTGGCAACCCATCCACTCTCCTCAGCATTAACTTCATTTACCATCAACTGTATACCATTTACAAAGTGTGGTTTTGCAACTCACCAAGGCTCCTTTAACATTCCTTTGCAAATCTATGCCCTCAGCCACCTAGATAAGGGTAGCAGATGCATAACAGAACCCCCACCTGCAAGTTTTGCTCCTGGCGAACATCATCCTGAATTGGCATTGTCTCACCATTTGCTTGCTGTTGCTGGGTAAAAATCCTATCTATCAGCATTTGCAGGTGTTTTTACACTTAACTGATTGCATTGGTTCCAGATGGCAGCAACCATCGCTCCAGGGCAATTGGGGATAGGGAACAAATGCTAGCCGAACCATGGATGCCCACATGCCATAAACAAAAAGTCTAGAATGTCGAACTTTTATCCCAAAGTGCATAATTTAATGCAGAAAAATATCAGATGCAGGCTTGTCAAGGAAATAGAAATAGCATGCTACTCATTTTGGGAGGAATAAAGAAATGGCTTGAAGCCTGATTTTTTTTTTTAGCCTTGTAATGGACCTTTTCCATTTGTATTCAAAAATTCATCTATCAACTAGTATATTTCAACATTGACAATTATGCAAACTGCAACTTTGCTTTCAGCTGTGCGGGATATGCTGAGTGATGTTGGCATATTTTTTATGTTTAGTGTATGACTTTACCCCAGTGTTGGAAATCTGCTTTTGTTATAACTGACTAATCAGTTATGTGCAGTCAACTTACCCTGATTAACAACATTGAATAATTTTCTTTGAGATGAAAGGAATAAATGCAGTTTCTGAGAGTATATATTAAACTGAGTAATGGATGGTCAGGGATGAATTATTAATGAGTATAAATTGACTTATTAGTCTAGGGCACAAATAGTGCTATTTGTGCATGTAGTGGGAAACAAGAAAATCAAAATTACACACGTCTATAGTTTATCCTTAATTTTACACTACTGTACATAAAAGTTTGTTGCATATTGCATTAATTTATTCAATGCTTTTTACTACACAGTTGCATTTTGATATTTTAACCAAGCTTTTGAACTGAAAACATTTAATCCTTAAGGATGCAACAAAATAGACCAAAAATATTGCATTTTATCTTATCAGAATACTTAAACTTGCAGTATAAAAACACAGTTGCTGTAAGGGTAATTATCATATCCATATCCACAGTAAACTTAAAAGAAGAACTTGAAGAGACACTGACTCAAAACATTAACTTTCTTCCCACAGATGCTACCAGATCTGCTGGGTTTCTCCAGCAATTTCATTTTTGTTTCAGATTTCCAGCATCCATAGTTCTTTATTTTGTTTTATAACTAGGAATGACTGTGAGTGGAAATCATTGATTAAAAATTGACTACATTTTAAAATGTAGCTTGTGGTATTTTAAAACAACCTTTAACATGTAAGCCACAAAAATCAATGACAAGAAATTGATGCAATATGAGTTTTCTCTTCGTATACATAATTTATTTGTTTGCGCTTTTTTTCTACTCCAGCAATGTGGTTACGCTGATTTTCCAAATAAAAAGTTTGCAAGTTAACGTAGGCAGAACTGAAAGGGTATTAGTTACTTGACAATGCAAGGGGCTATAATGATAAATTCCAAGGGTTAGTGACTTCTGACACTAAATTTATTGGAAAAGCACATTTTAAAAGCACAAAATTTCTGTCATTATTGAAAGGTATGGTCACAACCAATCTCCAAAGTCCCTGATATAATGGTTGTGGCAGATGGGATAGAGGTATAATTTCTGTCTTTATATTTGTGGTATTAAAGTATTCTTTGGGCTCGTACAAGTGTAATCTTGGGATAGAAAATACAGGTAAAAAAGATAATACTTTGATGAACATTCAATGGTACATGCTGCTACCTTTACATGGCATTAGTAAAATGAGTAACTTAATGACAAACTTCTGCCTGTTTCTTTGGAAAAAAATATCATCACTGATATTTCTCTGAATTTCTTAAACTGTCATTCAAATAGAAGATTTGAAGATAAAATGTTTGAGTGCTTTTGTCCATTTTAGGAATGCATAGTAGAAATATAGAAAATAGGAGCACGAGTGGGCCCTTTGAGCATCCACTGCCATTCAATATGACCCTGACTGATCATGTCCCTCCTTTCTCCCCATATCCTTTGAACTTTATAAGCTAATTTCTCGGTGTTGTTGAGGCAAAGATGCTAAAAACAACACATACTATATGAACATTATATTTCAGACTGAACACTAACTTAACTGACTTAGTTAAAAATCATGCAACACCAGGTTATAGTCCAACAGGTTTAATTGGAAGCACACTAGCTTTCGGAGCACCGCTCCTTCATCAGGTGGTTGTGGAGGACACAATTCTAAGGCACAGAATTTAAAGCAAAAGCTTACAGTGTGATTTAACTGAAATTATACATTGAAAAATACCTTGATTGTCTGTTGAGTCTTTCATCTGTTTGAATATCATGATTATTTCACTTCTTTCATGTGTAAATCACAAAGCCTTCTTTTAAAAAGTTGCATTCTCAGGTTAGCTCTAACAATGGGTATTAGCTAGACAATTTGTTGAAGGTGTTAGCCCCCTGTGTTCTCTGTCTATGCAATGATGTTTAGATTGATTCTAATCTAAAACATGAGGTAACAGAGTTTTACATGAATTCATGCAGTTTTTGAGCATCTCCAAATCTTAATTGACTTAGATACTCTTTGGGCAAGTGGACAATAAGTTTTCTAGTTCAAGTGCCTATTTTTACTGTCATACTTCAAGTGAACAATGTCATTGGAGAGGAATATCAAAATTTCATTTCATGAAGTACAGAATTCAGAAGTGTCCTTGTATTGCAGTATTATGTCTTGGACATCAGTTCTGTAATAAATGATAACCTGGATTTTGAAGTTGGTATTTGCAGTTTCTACATCTTAAAATTGTACAATGAGTATCCTGCTTACTAATAGCATTTCCAATGCCTTTCTGCTGAAGGAATGAGAATTCAATGGCTGTTAATTTAAGGTAGATGAGTATGGTAGAAGAGGATAAACTGGTGAATTTTCTTAGTCTTTCATTTTTCCCAAACCAGCCAGATAAAAACAAACAACTGTGGATGCTGGAAATCTGAAACAAAAACAGAAGTTGCTGGAGAAACATAGCAGGACTAGCAACATCAATGGAGAGAAAGCAGAGTTCTGAAGAAGGGTCACTGGACCTGAAACATTAATTCTGCTTTCTCTCCACAGATAACGTTTTTGTGGAATGCAGACTACTCGATTGACATACTTTTTTTTATTCATTGATGAGATATGGCTCTTCTGGCTGGGGCAGAATTTATTGCCAATTCCTAGTTACCCTTCAAAAAAAAAAGTGGTGAACCGTTTAACTTTTTCAGTCCATTTGGTGTATTTATACCTACAATTAGGAAGGGAGTTTCAGAATTTTGACCCAACAACATTTAAAGAATGGCAATATGTTTACAAGTCAGGATGGTGAATGATTTGGTGAGGGCTTTGCAGTTGGTGATGTTCCAATGTATCTGCTGCCCTTGTCCTTCTAGATGGTAGTGATTGTGGCTTAGACAATGCTTGGTAGGAGCCTTGGTAAATTTCTGGAATGCATCTTGTGGATGATGCACGCTGCTGCTACTCAGTGTCTATGTTGGAGGGAGTGAAAATTTGTAGATGTGAGTAATCAATTAGGTTGCTTTTCCCTTTTGATTGTTGTTAGAACTGCATTCATCTAGGCAAGTGGGGAGTACTCTGAATTGTATCTTGTAGATGATGGGCAAGCTTAAGGAGTCTGGAGGTGAGGTGTCTTCAACAGGAGTCCGAGCTTCTGACCTACTCTTGTAGCTACAGTATTATATAGATGGTCCTACACAAGTGAATGGTAACCTTTTAGGATATTGATTGTAGGGGATATAGTGATAGGAACATAGTTTAATGTTGAGGAATGATGGTTAAATTCTCTCTTACTGGACATGGTCATTTCCTAGCACTTGTGTGGCACAAATGTTACTTGCCACTTGTCTGCTCAAGCATGGATATTGTCTGGGTCCAGGACATGGAATCATTTAGTATCTGAAATCACCAGTGGTGCTGAACATTGTGTATTCATTCAGTAAACCACCCTTCATCAGACTTTATGATTGAGGACAGTTCATTGATGAAGCAGCTGAAGATGCTAGGCCTAAGACACTACCCGAAGGAGCTCTTGCACTGATAACTTGAAGCTGAGATGACTGATATCCAACTACAACCATCTCTCTTTGAGCTAGGTCTGACTCCAGTCTGTGCAGAGTTTTCCCCATGATTCCTGGTGACTCTAGTTTTGCTCGGACTTTTTAATGCTTTTCTTGATAAAATACAGATTTGATGGCAAGGACAGTCACTCTCACCTCTTCTGAGTTCAGCTCTTTTGTTCATATTTAAACCAAGAATGTAATAGCCCTAACTGAGCAACAGTGAGCAAGTTATTGCTGGCCAGGTATAGGTAGACAACCCTTTATCCAAAATCCCGAAATCCAAAAAGTTTCAAAATCCGAAGGTTTTATTTGGGAAGTTATTTTCTGATTAACAAGGTTGTTTGGCTGCAGTCAACCTAAGTCAACACCCACTTGATGCATGTCACTCAGATGTGATGTGGGGGGTGTGTGGCCCTGCACTGGCAGGCCTCAATTCTGTTTTAAGGGCCTGTTTTACTCAGTAAGATTTTTAAAAATTTCACCATCAAACTGTCACTTATTCTGAAATTTGAAAAATTCTGAATTCTGGAAACCAGCTGGTCCTGAGCATTTCAAATAAAGGATTGTACACCTGTACTGTTGAAGACGAGAGTGTGGTGTTGGAAAAAATAACAGCAGATCAGACAGCGTCCGAGGAGCAGGAGAATCTACGTTTTGGGCATAAGCCCTTCATCAGGAACCATTCCTGATGAAGGTCTTCTGCCCGAAACATCGTTTCTCCTGCTCCTCGGATGTTGCCTGACCTGCTGTGCTTTTCTAGCACCACACTATCTATTCTGATACTCCAACATTTGCAGTCCTCACTGTCTCCTAGTACTGTTAAAGACTCCTATTTTCATAGTGCTGATGATTGAATGTAGACTGATGGGACGGTCATTGATCAGGTTGGATGAATCTTGTTTTTGTATACAGGTCATACCTGGCCAATTTCCACATGTCAGGTCGATGTCTAACTCCTCTGCAAGATCTTGGCTGGGGTTGCAGCACATTCTTTGTTACTATTACCGGAATTTGTTGGGACCCATAGCTTTTGCATTATCCAATGCCTTCAGCTGTTTCTTCATAGACAGCAGAGATCGAGTGAATCCTTAGAAGAGTATAAAAGCAGTAGGAGTATACTTAAGAGGGATATCGGGATACCAAAAAGGGGGCATGAGATAGCTTTGGCAAATAGCATTAAGGAGAATACAAAGGGATTTTACAAATACATTCAGGACAAAAGAGTAACTTGGGAGAGAATAGGGCCCCTTAAAGACTAGCAAGGTGGCCTATGTGTGGAGGTTGGTGAGATACAAAACAAGTATTTCTATCAGTGTTCAATGTGGAGAAGGGTATAAAAGATATAGAATGTGGGGAAATAAATAGCAACATCTTGAAAAATGTCCATATTACAGAGGAGGATGTGCTGGACATCTTTAAAATGTGTAAAGGTTTAAAAATCCCTGCAACCTGATAAGGTATACCCTAGAACTCTGTGGGAATTTAGAGAAGTGATTGCTGAGTGCCTTGCTGAGATATTGTATCATTGATAGCCACAGGTGAGGTGCTGGAAGACTGGAATTTGGCTAACATGATGCCCCTATTTAAGAAAAGTGGTAAGCAAAAGCCAGGAAACTATAGATCAGTGAGCCTGACATTGGTGGTGGCTGAGTGTTGGAGGGAATCCTGAGGGACAGGATTTACATGAATTCAGAAAGGCAAGGACTGATTTGGGATAGTCAGTGTGGGGAAATCATGTCTTGCTAACTTGATTGATTTTATTGAAGAAGTAATGAAGAGGATTGAGGAGGGCAGAGCAGTGGATGTGACCTGTATGTACTTCAGTAAGGTGTACAAGTTTCCTCATAGTACACTGGTTAGCAAGGTTAGATCATATGGAATACAAGGAGAACTCGCCATTTGGATGCAGAACTGACTCAAAGGTAGAAGACAGAAGGTGGAGGTGGAGGGTTGCTGTTCAGACTGGAGGCCTGTGACCACAATGTGGTGCCACAAGGATTGGTGCTGAGTCCGCTGCTTTTTGTCATTTATAGAAGCAATTTAAATGCGAACGTAAGAGGTATCGTTAGTAAGTTTGCAGATGGCATGCAAATTGGTGGTGTAGTGGGCAGCAATGAAGGTTGCCTCAGATTACAACGGGATTACTGAAGAAAGTGTTTAGTATGCTTTCCTCTATTGGTCATTGCATGGAGTTATAGGAGTGGGAAGTCCTGTTTTGGCTGTACAGGACATTGATTAGGCCACTTTTGGAGTATAGTGTGCAATTCTGGTCTCTCTGCTACAAGAAGGATGTTGTAAAATTTGAAAGGGTTAAGAAAAGATTTACAAGGATGTTGCCAGAGTTGGAGGGTTTGAGCTGTATGGAGAAGCTGAATAGGCCGGGGTTATTTTCCCTGGAGCATTGGAGACTGAGGGGCATGGATAGTGTAAATAGACGAGATTTTTTTCTCTGAGGTAGGGGAGTCTAAAACTTGAGAGCATAGGTTTAAGGTGAGGGGGGAAATATTTAAAAGGGACCTCGGGGCAACTTTTTCATACACAGGAAAGTGGTGGAGGCTGGTACAATTACAACATTTAAAAGGAGTATGGATAGGTATATTAATAGGAAGGGTTTAGAAGGGTATGGGCCAAATGCTGGCAAGTGGGACTAGATTAATTTAAGATTTCTGGTCAGCATGGATAAGTTGGACTGAAGGATCTGATTCCGTGCTGTACATCTCTATGCCTCTATGTAATTTGAATGGCCTGAAGCCTAACATCTTGATGCAAGGGGTCTGCAGAAGAGACCAAGGTGGATCATCTGACTTTTAGCACTTCTGGCTGAATATTGTTGCAAATACTTCAGTCTTGTCTTTTGCACTGATGTGCTGGGCTCTCCTATCATCAAGGATGGATGCATTTGTAGAGCCTCCTTATCCTGTGAATTGTTTATTTATCTACTAACATTCATGACTGGATGTGGCAGAACTGTAAAACTTAAAATTTGATACATTAGTTGCGGGATCATTTACTTCTAATGCTGTGGACATGCAAGTAGTCCTGTTTTGTAGCTTCATCAGATTGACGCTTCATTTTCAGGTATATGTAATGCTGTTTCTGTCATGCGCTCTGGACTGTTCATTGTGAATATCATCCTTAGCTCAGTCAGAGAATGGTCATTTCTACTTTGAAAGTTTTGGAGTTGAGTCTGTAGAACCGTCTTCCTGGAAAGGCACGTGGAAGCAAAGTCGTTAGATATTTTTAGTGTAGAGGTAGACTGATTCTTAGTAAGCAAGGGGTGAAAGGCTGCCTAGGATAGGAGAGAATGTGAGTTTACAATCAAATCAGCTGTAACCTTATTAAATGGCAGCTCTTAGGGGCCAAAGGGCTTACTCCTTTCTTTGAATATGCTGAGGGAATGTTGCACTATGAGGTCAGAGATGCTATCATTCAGATGTGATACTGAAAGCATTCAATCCCTTCAGATGATGTAAAAGATTGAATGACATCATTTGAAAGCAGAAAAGTTTTCCCTGTCTCTTATCCAATATTTGTTCTGCCACCAACATAATTAAAACAGATTATTGATCATGTATCTCATAACCATCTGTGAACATTGTCTGTGAATTGATTGCATCCTTCTCTACATTTATAATAATAACTGAAGAGAGTTAGTAAAAAGTGGTGAGACTGTGGAATTCATTACCACAGGAAGTAGTTGATGCCAAAACATTAAATGTATTCGAGATGCAGCTAGATACAACACTTAGGGTGAATGGGACCAAAGGTTATGAGGAGAAAGCAGGATTAAGCTATTAAGTTAGGCGATCAACTATGATCGTGAGGAATGGTGGAGCAAGCTCGAGGGGCCAAGTGCTGCCCTCCTCCTCCTCCTCCTCCTCCTATCTTCTATGTTTCTATGATACCAGGGATGAGGACTTCAGCTATATGGAGAGATTGGAAAAGCTGATTATTGTAAACCTTCGAACAGAGAAGGTGAGAAGAAAGCCTAACAGAGGTGTTCAAAATAATGAGTGTCCTGATAGACCAATGAGGGCTAACATGTTTCCTTTGGAGAGTGTAAGCAGGGATCACAGATTTAAAATAATTAGCAAAACAATTAGGGGAAGGTAAAGATTTCAATGTGTCATTTGTAAGATGTGCATTTCATAGAGGGGTGCAATGACCTAGTTATCCTACCTGGACGTGTAGATTGCATAGGAAGTTTCAAAGGTAGTTGGACATATACTTGGAAAAAGACTAATTTGTGTGATTGTGGGAAAAGACTGTGTGTGGGACTATATAGTCAGCTCTTTGAAAGAGCGAGCGCAGGCTGAATAGCCTTATTCTATGCAGATACATTCCATTATGCTTAAACAATAATTGGTTGATGGAGTTGTGTACTACATTTCACAGTTATATAACTAATTAATTGTTTAACTGCTGGTAATTTCTCTATTTGGAGTACTCTTCACTTTCTTCGGCTTTTTGGAATCCACCCCGTTGTTTCACAATGTTAATTACTGGTAGAAGATTAGCATAAGGATTCATAATTCCTGAGTAGAAATGTATTTCTTAACATCAGTGTATCATCAAAACTAGAATCCATGCATGCAGAATACGCATTACAAATAAAAGACCCTTTCATTTAATTTATTTTCCTTTTAACTTGATGTCATTACCACATAATCCTTAGCTGGAGATAAATGAAATACAGCCTGAAAGTCATAGCGAGTATGCAAAGATTGCTGTAACCAGTGAATTTGTGGCAATAAGAAAGAACTACGGTCAATAAATGGTGGGAGAAACATTTTGCATTGAAATGAATTTTACCATTCTGCAAGCTTCATTGTAAACTTTTCAACTATGGGATGGTCTGGAGTTTTGAATGGTTATTTTTATGGAACTTTACATGATTTGTTGCATGGTCTTTTGATATGATTTTACCATTGAAATTGCTCTTAGGAGTTATGTTATATTGGATCCCCTAATGCTACAAGATCTGTTCCTTCGAGTTAAGATTTTTGCAATAAATTTGGAACTGTTACTACTTCCTGCAGAAATAAATGTATTCGAATATTGCAATTTAAAACTATTTAATTAGGGAGTAAGTAATGAGATGTTATGGGTTAACCTAAGTCAGAATTCATTTCAGGTCAAACATTAATAAATTAACCATCTTTGCATAATGAGAAGCTCATTGCTGCATTTGTAATAAACTTTGGAATATCCAATTTTATGAAGGTTTATAAAAATACTTTTCTTTCCTTGAAAGTTACATGTTTCATCTTGAGAGCATTTACAACCAAGTAGCGTGGAAAATCAAAGCTCACTTTGGGTTCTTTTATGTTTTTACTTTTATTTTGAGCAGCGTGCAATATAACTAATCATGATTTTAGAACTTACAGGAACATGAATGAATTAACCCTTAAAATATTTAATTTACACTGCATCTGACTATTCATTTTATGATAGTATTAGACTATATTTGTATGATTTTTAATTGAGTTATAATTTTTAATTAAGCCATTTTTTACAAATATATACTCATTTATGTACTGTGGACTGGATATGTTAAACCTGACTATTTGTTCACTTTGGAGGAATTATATTCTAATTAAAAATAACTTATTATATAGGGATTGGTTTATCTGAAAATGTAAAATCCTCAATTTGATATACTATTCAGTGATTCAAAAAAAAGGTTAATGAGACCCATTTGGCATGTAAATATCAAAATGGATAGCTTATGAAACTGAAGAAAATGTTAAAACTGACTTTGGCCTATTTTCACCTCATGATGTCTCCTGACAGGCAGTCTGTACTAATACTGCCATGCAAGGCCAGGGCAAGACCTACTGCCATGCACCATTTAGGCTCTGTCAGCAGCTTCAGTCATGACTGGTTTAAACTGTTCAGTGTATTCTGTCATACGTCACCCTCAATTAGACTCAGCTTGCTGCACTTGAAAATAGCAACAGCTGGAGTTATCTCTTCAAGTATTAGTACAAATTGAATAGTGCAGTGATGCAACAAGGTAAAACATATATATCTCAAACATACTATGTTAAAGAAATGTATAAATGGTAAACTGATTTAGGTCAATCTACTTTATGTCCAGAATCAAATAATGCCTATTTTCGCTTCTGTTTTATGTGTTTACAGTACCTAATAGTTCAGATGTGGTACCATATCAATAACTTTACACATATCAAGTATAATCCCTGAGAAAACGTGTTCGTGGTAATGGAAGATAGTGGGTTGTGCATATAAGGCTTTCCAATTTAGAATTTCAGAAATAATTTAATAAATCTGAAACAGCAGTACTGAAATTCAAAGGTCACTTAGCGGTATAAGTTCTATATGTTTTGCAGTACTTATCATATTACAAGTCAAGAGTTTCTCTTTCTTGGGAATTATCTGCATTACAGACCAGGAGGCTCCAGGTTTGATCTGTGCTGAGATAGCAGAACCTGTCTGCACAGAGTGAGTTGACCACCTATCACTGGGCTGGAAAATAAGGCAATAAGTTTTTAATTGCTATCCACTGACCCCTACTGAAAAACATGGAAGTGTGAACATAAGAACGTAACATAGATTGGTATTTTCCCCACTAACGTATGTGTCAAATTCATCACATCAAGAATCTGTGTAAATTTATCTCCATGAACTCAGTTTTACATCTCTTTACATGCCACACCTATCAATATCAAAAAGGCAAAATACTGCAAATGGTGGAAATTTGAAATAAAAGCAGAAATTGAAATTGATGTGTTATAAAGAAGACTCCATTTAAACTGAAAACACTAACTTCATTTCTCTCTCCATAGATGCTACCAGATCTGTTAAGTTTCCCCAGCCCTTTATTTTTGCTGCTGCAGAATCTGCTGATTTCCTGTTCCTTCCTAGTTTCCTGAAAAAAAATCAATGTTTTTATCATTTAAACTCTCAAACTCCTTCTTAATAGATATTGATCCAGCATCCCTAAGTAAACTACATTTTTCTGACAAAACAAATGCAAAATTCATTAGAATGTTTTTAAATTCTGATTTTACCTAAAGCAAGGGAGCATTGTCTTTTTTTTTCTCTATTTCTGTATTTATTGACCATATAAAGTATATAATACAGGGTGACCCTGTATCCGTGGAATTGTTTTCCGCGGTTTCAGTTACCCACGATTTACCGTGGCAGAAACACCTTATAGGGAATGTTCTGGAACCAGGGACTAGGAGGCTGTCGAGATGGTAAGTTTCCCATTTAATTGAATGAGTTCACTCCTATCCGTGGTTTCGGTCTTCTGTAGTAGGTCCTGAAACGTGTCCCTGTGAGTACAGGGGGGCTCCGTACTCCTTTTTCTTTACTAGAGTCTTATCTATTTGGTAAGGGATAATTCATTTTCCACTTATGATGTTCTTCAGAGTTGAATAACTCTTGATATGTGTTGCAACCAAGTGAGGAGGAAGCATTGTCTTCCTTATTTTAATACCCTCCCAGTTGGTCACAGTAAACATTACATTTTTTGTAAATGGCTTTCATGCTTCAATTAAGATTTAATTAACTAGATTAACATGAAGGATCCAAACTATAGAGTTTTTTTTAGTGAATGAAATAAGTATTTTGTTTCCTACTATTTCTGAAAGATAATACAAATTCAAAATCAAGCACATAAAATAATGACCAATTTAGGATCAGTGAGGCTCACAGGATGACACACTTGGCAGGTAACTGTCAACCATCAAATAAATGGTGCATTCCTCATGGCTAGGCCTGTACTAACTAGAATCCACTTGTCAACCATTCAGAACTATTTTCTCATATAGTATGAAAATGTTGACTACACTTTACATTGGAAATTCTTGTGAATTATCCTGGTGTGTGAAAGACAAGTATTTTTGACAAAATGTGATTAATTAACAGTAATTCCCAAGATCTGCACTACCAAGCAACTTCTTTCTTAAAAATGTTGAGCGTATTAGATACATCAAAGCCATGGTCTTGGACAACATCTCAGCTGCAGTACTGAAGACTTGGGCTGAAGAACAAGCTATGTCAGTAGCCAAGCTGTTTCAGTACAGCTACAACCTAAGAAAGTATAAACTTGCCCATGTATTTCAAATGTATAAAATATATGACAAATCCAATCCAGCTTTTTAACATCCCAATAATCCATTCTCAATCATCAACAAATCTCAAAAGTATCTTTGACAGTGCTTTAACATTTCTTATAACATGCTCCCTCATGCTAAGTTTGAGTCCCACCAAGATCACTATATTCCAGACCTCTTTATGGTTATGATTCAAATATGATCAAATGTGAGAAAAGAGTGACTGTCTTTGATATCAAGACAACATTTGGCTGGCATTATGATGTCCAAATAAAATTGGAGTTGGGGAAAACATTCCACTTGCCAGAGTTATGCCTAGCACAAAGGATGATGATTGTGGCTATTGACAACTATTATCTCATCCCCATGACATTACAGCTCAAGGCCTTGCTTTAGGCTGGACCATCGTCAGCTGCCTTAACAATGATGTTTCCTACATCAGTGGGAACATCATAAGGTCAGTAGTAAGGATGTTCGCTGATTAATTTCAGTGTTCAGTGCCATTCTCAATTCTGCGGATGCTGAAACAGTCAATCCCGATACACAACAACATATGATAACATTGAGTCTTGGTGTTAAAAATAGTGAATACTATGCAGTAGGATTGCCCTTTCTTAATCTTCTACCATCAATATTGGGGGGGGTGTTAGAGGAGGTCACTATTAACCAGAAAATTAACTGGACCGGCCATTAAAGTACTGTGGCTGTGAGACCAAATTAGAAGCTGGAAATGCTTCACCATGAACTCCGCTGATTCCTCAAACCTATACACTAACTGAAGGCATCAGGAATTTGATGAAATACTCTCAATTTGCCTGGATCTGAGTAGCTCCAACGACACTCAAAGCTGAACACCATCCAGAACGAAGCAGCCCACTTGATTAATGCTCCACACCTTTAGAATTTACTCTCTCCACTACCAGAGGATAGTAGCGACAGTATAAACCATTTTCAAGATGCATTGCTCCATCTTGCCAAAATTCCTCTAATTTAATCTTCTAAACACCTATCATCTAGAAGAGCAAGGATAGGAGCTACATAGAAATCCCACCATCCCTCCAAGTTGTACAACATTCTGACTTGTAAATATATTGCTGTCCCACCATTGTTACTGGATCAGAATCCTGAAACTTTCTAGCCAACAGGATTGTTTGTGTACCCTCATCACATGAACTACAGGGTTTCAAGAAGGCCGTTCACCTGTGCTGTTTCAATGCAATTAAGGATAGGTAATCAATACTAACTTAGCCACCATACCTGCACCCCATGAACAAATAGAAATTAATATCTGGACAAATGCATGCAAAATAGGCACCTTAAGCAAATATATTTTTCTGACAATATTACTTGTCATCATCAAATGTTAGTTATTTCAAGGCACTTGTGAAAAGAATTTCAAAATTTGCTTACTTTACAAAGGCTTACTTTTGGTAGGTTGTGTAATTGTTGTAGCTTACACAGCTGCTTCTGTTGAATGCAGAAACAGTAAAGATAATCTTCAAGTATAATTCTTCCCTTAGGCAAAATTAATCTTATTTTTTGTTTTTTTTTCTCCTTTCCTGAAAAATTGAGACTTTTTTGAATCTCACATCATGTCTTTCAACATGCATGCTTTACATCCAGTCCTGGCAAATTTGTATTAATTTTTTTGTTTAGTAAAACATTAAGAATGGTCCTAGGATTTTGCAGATATGCTTACAGAAGGAGTATTAGCTCTACTCTTATGTTTACCTAAGGATTCCAGTCAAGTTATCATCCCTGCAGCTGGTCTTGAGAACGTACTAATAGTAACAGTTAGATTGACTTGATCTGTATCAGACCTGTATTTTGCAGTGGAAAGTACCATTCTCTGAAGATTTAGAGGGGGGGAGGGGTCTAAAGAAATCCTTCAAGGAATACGTTGAATGTTGTTTTAGACTGGTTTTAGGCTCCATGCTATGTCTATAACACCATTTGCTGGGTTCTAATTTTACAGCTGTTCCCAGTCATAGTCTGGTAACTTCACTGCCAATTTGCAGAACATGCTATAGCTTTACAAAACAGAGATTTGAATTAGTTTGGTATGCACAATACATTAATCAATCATTTAATTCTATCACATGTTTTCTCCTTAGCAGATCAGCATGTTTACAGTTTGTAATTTGCTGTTTTTGTATGGTGTTACAACTGAAGTGTTAAAACCAGATAATAATACTACAGATGTTGGAAATCTGAAATGAAAGTGCGGGAAAATATTCCAGTCTGGCAACATCTCTATAGATGACAGCAGAGTTAACATTACTGATACAAGGTCTGAAACATTAACTTTTGTGTTTTCTCTCCACAAATGTTTGTTGACCTGGATATTTCCAGAATACTGTTTTTGCTGAGAAAATTAAGTTCTATTTTGCACAGTTTAGATCATCACATAGATTAGGAAGGTATGGTGTCATCTGTGAGTCAGTGCTATCAATATCACCTCTGTGTGTCAAGTTTGTGTTCAAGCCCTATTCCATACTCTGGAATACAAAATGTAGGATGACATGATACTAAGTGCAATACTAAGAGAATGTTACATTGTTTTGTGGAGGCCAGGATTTAGACTAATCGGTGTCTTCAATTATTTTCAATCAAAATTCAGTCTGTGTAATGCTCCTTCAATCACAGACTGTTACTCTCCCATATTTTCTGCCCATTGGCTCAGTATTGAGTAGAGAGAACCCAACCAGTGATGAGAGGAGCAGCTGGGATGATTAGTGGCTGCAGTGAGAGATTCAATAAGGTAACTGTCACATAGAATCATAGAGATTTACAGCACAGAAAAAGGCCCTTCAACTTATCGAGGCTGTGGCAGTCAAAAATAAGCACCTAACAATTTAGTCCCATTTTCCAGCCTTTGGTCCACAGCCTCATATGCTTTGGCAGCACAAGTGCACATGGAAATACTACTTAAATGTTATGAAGATTTTTGCCTCTTACTCTTATTACAGACAGTGAAATCCAGATTCCCATCACCCTCTGGGTGAAGAAAAGTGTCTTCACATCTCTAAAGCTCCTGCCTCTTACCTTAAATCTGTGTCCTAGGTCATTGATTCTTCCAACAAGTAAAATTGTTTCTTCCTGTCCATGCTGTCTATGCCCCACAAAACGTTAAACATCTCAATTATGTACTCCCTCACTCTCTTCTGCTCCAAAGAAGATAATCTCAGTCTATCCAATGGTGGAAGAATGACACAAAATGAATTTCTCATTTGGCAAGCCAGTGCAGACAGAATGGGCGAAATGGTTGTCTCTGTGTTGTAACAATTCTGTGTGCTAACACAGAGACCCAAACAATTCAATTTTCCAATAATATCCCCTTGTTGAGCACAAGAAATCCCTGAGAATAGAAATGTCAGCATCATGCAGATTGATCAGTATGCAAAATGTTCTTTCTTTCATAAAGGTTTGTCAATCCAGTGTTCTTTGTAAAACAAAAGTGTGCACCTAAGTTTACCCTTTAATTTATTTCAACATTGGATCCCTTCTGCTGAAAATTAAGTGCTCTTACCAACATAACTTTTGATATCCTGAGCAAGACATTTCATTTCCCTTTATCATTTATGCTTTAAATTGATGCATGTATTTTGCTATAAGACAATTCAAGGTTTGTACAGAGTAATAAATTAAAACATTGCCAAATCACTGCCTGACAGCTGATAGTATTGAATAGTAATGTTTACGCTGCATCAAATAACAGTATTCCTTCAGTTCAATAGTATTGAATCTCTGCCTTTGGTGTCATACACTTGAAATTCATACATTATCAATCAGGTTTAAACCAAATCCCCAACTGAAGTTACTAATACCAAACTTTTTGAGGTTCAAGAAATAATGAATCCCTTGCTGCAATAATGATCCTGGATTTAGAATCCTGAATATATAACTTCAATTTTAATGCCAAATTTGTACTGCTTTCATTGTTCTCAGTGAGCTGAGCCACTGATGGTTTAGGTTAACTTACTCAAGCTTTCTTGGCTATCTGTTCAACCCAGAACAATCAGTGAAAAAGTTTATGTGGAAGAAAGCAATCAATATTATCTATAAAATGCACTTTGAGTTATTCAAATAATTGATTACAAAATGTAATAATATTCTATCGCATAACATATTGGCCAAAATTTTAATAGTGAGACTATCAACACTTAGCATGGCTGCAGAGAATATTGGATTGCCACTTCTAAGAAATCAGGGATATTTGTTCAATTTGCCATCTTTAAGCTTTGATATCCTAAAAGTTACTGAAGGACTCTATATTCAAACACACAAAGGATGTGAAGTTCAGTATTTAAGCACTAGATACTCACAACATGTTAGGCAAAGTTACGTACTGTCAATGAAAGTATGAGATTTTAGCAACATAAGTCTTGAATACAGCTGTACTAATATTTCAGCAGCTACTCTGAAAAGTTTATTTCACCAATGTGACATAACATTACGTTTTGGACTTTTTTTATTGTTTCTTTCTGTCTTTCACATTTAATCCTACCTTTTCCAGATTTTGATTTTTGTGCTCAATTCTACATTGAATTAAACTCTTTGCCTCGATAAGAAATCTTCACTTTTACAGGTTACTGTTTGCTCTCTGTATAAAACTCCTGGCAGATGTCAGCATGCTGCATCAAATTCCAAGTCACCATAATTTTCTGCACAATATGCACATAAAGTACATGGGCATCTGCAATTTGTAATTAAAATCGAGCGCTATTTTAACTGGTAGTAAAACCCAGGACATTAATTTTGATGGACTTATTTTTCTTGGTGAGTTGATGGAAGTGGAGGAATTACAAATATTGTGACTTATGCACTTGTATTTCAGTGTACAAACATCTCACTACATTTGCAGCATCTGTAGAAAAAAATTGCATCACCCTTTAATGTTAATAAGGATATCTTGAAAAATAACTTTATCACTAAAATGTTAATCCAGCCATTTAACAACTCAGTTTAAATAAAATATCTTTTTAACTCTAAGGATCGACAACAACGTCATCCATGTGATGATGGTAACTTCAGACATTTTGGTTCATCCATTCTTGAAACCCCTTTTCACTCTCGTAAAGGTACTTAAATGTTGACACCAGTCTTGAAGTGTTGCTCATCCTGGTATGAACAAGTTGTTAATAAATCTCATAAATTTCTGATTTTATTAATTTAAACCTGTGCTCCTTGGCCCAACTGTAATGGTTTATTTCTAAATTATGTTTTGAATCGGCATTTTTTTGTACAATTTATGTCCATATATCAGCACCTGTCAGTTTCTCATTAAGTGTGTGGATGATCTAATTGCAAGGACTCCATGAGACTCTTCCATCAAGCACTATAGTGGCCATATAGTTCAGCATATATTGTTTGCTTTGTTGCTTATTGCTGTAGAGTGATGCAACATCTTTTTATAATTAACACAATGATTCTACATAAATCTTTGTCTTCTAAGAAGTTGAAATTTACACTTTTTACGTTTCTCACCTTGATGAAACAAATGTTGGTTTAACATTTTGCTTTGCAGCATGTAGGACAAATTTTGTGGTTCCCATTTTAGTGGGTGACACAATGGTTAGCATTACTGCCTCACAGCGTCATGGCCTGGACTTTGATTCCAGCCTTGGGTGACTGTATGGAATTTGCTAATTTTTTTAATAGAGAACCCCTACAGAGTCCACATTGACCCTCTGAAGAGCATCCCACCCAGATCGATACCCCTATCCTATCCCTGTAATCTTGCATTGCCCATGGCTAACCCACCTAGCCTGCAGATCTCTGGACACTATAAGCAATTTAGCATGGTCAATCCACCTAACCGGGGCATCTTTTGACTGTGGCAGGAATTCTGAGCACACAAAGGAAACACGTGCAGACATGGGGAGAATGTGCAAACTCCACACAAACAGTTGCCCAAGGCTGGAATTGAACCCAGTTCCCTGGTGCTGTGAGGCAGCAATGCTAACTATTAAGCCACAGTATCATCCCCGACATTTTCCCCCTGGTGGTCTAGCTTCGTCCAACAGTCCAAACATGTGCAGGTTACGTGGATTAGCCATGCTAAATTGCCCGTAATATCCAGGTATGTGCTGGCTGGTTGGATTAGCCAGGGTAAATGATGGACCTGGGTCTGGGTGGGATGCTCTTCAGAGGGTTGATAGGCCAAATGGCCTTTTTGTGCATGGTAGGGATTCAATGATTTTCTTCACAACCTGACCTGTTAAATGCAGGTGTCAATAGAGAGAACAAGACATTAAATGTAGTTTCAAATCAGATCAGATAGTTTGCCTATTTCTGTAGGCCTTCATATTCTGTGGATTTATGAATTCACAGATATAATTTTAAAAGATGTTTTATCAATATTAAATGATCCAATCTAGAGATGTTGCAAATTTAATGAGATGTTTGCATAATGAACCATTTCTAATATTGTTTTCGAGACTGTTGGTCTTTTGATACTTTGTGATAATATTTTGCGATTTTTGTGGATAATTTTTTAATTGTTTGTGGAAGGTGAGTGACACTGGCACAGCCAATATTTGTTTCCCACCCTAATTGTTGCACCCAGTACTATGATATGTTGGATATGGTGAATAAGTGTGGTGAATATGAGACTTTGGAGGTTATCTTCTATTTGATCATTCTTCCACTGTTTTTCTATGCATCTTCTGCCCATGTTGTTCTGGTTCTTTTTCTGAAAGTTAATTTAGAGAGGTGTGAAGGGATACATTTTGGTAAAATAACAAGAAGAGACAATATAAATTAACTGTGCCATTCTAAGGGTGGATGGGTGCAGGAACTGAGAGAAATAAATTGTTAAATGTAATAAATTGTTAATTGATGAGACAGTGGGTTGTTTGTGGCTTAGCAATTGAGAAGGTGGTTAAAAGGACAAATGGGATCTTGGGCTTTATAAATGATTTTGCACAGTAAAACAAGGAAGAAATGATAACATTCTAAAAGACAAGTTCAGCCTCACCCAATCTAATGCAGCCTTGGCGTTAGGTGAGGTCAGAGTGACTGCTCTTCTTAAATCCAACTTATTTGTTGAATTTGCGATATTGAGAATCAGTATCAAGTGGCTCTTAAAAAATCTAAACTGAGCAATTGTGAGCTGAGCCATTATGGTGCAGAGGAAAGCCACTCAGCTCGTGAGATTTATGCTGGCTGTCTGTTGAGCAATCTTTCAATTCATTCCCCCTGCTTAAACTCCATAGCTCTGCTTATTTTCTTTTCCCCCACAAGTATCCATTTATTTTCCTTTTGGAATTATTAAAAATGGAGCAAAAACTTAGAGTAGCTAAGCAGTTTAACAAGCATGAATAGATTAAAGACGATGAGAGTTTATAAAGGATAGCTCATTCCTACTGAACCTTGTTGAACTTTTTGAGGCAGTGCTTGATAACAGTGTCCATAGTTGTTATTTCTAGGAGTTTCTGCATAGAAGATTGTTCACAAAAATCAGAATAATTCAAAGCAACCAGTAGGTTTGGATAGATGTGTTCAAATGGGGAGATTTTCTCAGACATCTTTGACAAATCTGTTCCGAAGTGTCCACTTTTTACTTAAGTGAAGGAATCAAAGCCTTATGTCCAGTTTTTGGCAAGTAAGTTCCACTTTATAACATTGTCAATGATATCTTCCATCACTTGCTGCTGGACAGTAGACAATACGTCAATAATTGGCCATATTCAATATGAGGAGAAAGTGAGGACTGCAGATGCTGGAGATCAGAGCTGAAAATGTGTTGCTGGAAAAGCTCAGCAGGTCAGGCAGCATCCAAGGAACAGAAGAATCAACGTTTCGGGCATAAGCCCTTCTTCAGGAATGAGGAAAGTGTGTCCAGCAGGCTAAGATAAAAGGTAGGGAGGAGGGACTTGGGGGAGGGGCGTTGGAAATGCGATTGGTGGAAGGAGGTCAAGATGAGGGTGATAGGCCAGAGTGGAGTGGGGTGGGGGCAGAGAGGTCAGGAAGAAGATTGCAGGTTAGGAAGGCGGTGCTGAGTTTAAGGGATTTGACTGAGACAAGGTGGGGGGAGGGGAAATGAGGAAACTGGAGAAATCTGAGTTCATATTCAATATGACTTGTTTTTATGGAAGTTAATTACCTGGGCAAGTTTGCATTTTGTCAGGTAGATGCCAGTGCGGCAGCTGTGTTGGAGGAGTTTAACACGAGGCACAAAACTTTAGAATTACAACAGGGATTTGTAAAGACCCCAAAGCCTTTATTGCATCCAGGGCTTTCACCCACTTTTAAAAGCAGATGATGGTAGGTCACTGCCGTGTTTTCTTTAGTTATATTGTAACTGGACCATTCCACAGAATAGATGGAAGTGTTTTCCTCAACTTCCACATTTTCTTTTTCATAATTTTACACACTGCAATGGAAAGCAATGGTAATATTTGTATTGCCCGAAACACTGTAAGAAAAACTGTCTCTTGAATTCAATGGGTAGGATAAATCCACCTTGACTGCAAATTAAGGCTCAATGTTATGAGTGAAATGCACCACTTACATCTCTAATCAACCACTATGAGTTCTGGCATCTAATGTAATGCGAGGTTTAAACAAAAATACGATTGTGAGGATTATAAACTTAAGCAACAGGCAGAAACTTTTCAGTAGCTTAAAACCACATGCTTTTTTTTTCATTTTTAATCTGGACGTAGTATTGTTCTGTATGCCCTAGAAATTGAATTTACAAGTATTGCGCAATCCCCTCTGATATCTAAACCTCTACTCCACTGTCTTCACCCAGCACTTTCTTTCCAAATGCATCCTCACTGTAACCATTCTGGAATCCTGCACTTCTTGTCTCAGAGTCATTTCGTGCTGTCATCCCAGATACTGTTCCAACCATGGATTTTGCTGCATATTCTTTTCAATTTCCTCACTTTATTTAAAGCATGCTGAACATAAAGTTTGTATTCATATTGAAAACTTCAAATTTCATTTTTTTGTTCAAATTAGTAATTATAGCACTGAAAAAGTGTATACGTTAAATATAAAAAAAAGTGATGCTGATCTTGTAAAACTGTAGGATGAGAAAATAATATTGAACACAAAATTAATTGATTATAAGTTTATTGAAGTTTTTAAATGTTATTAAAGCAAGAAATGTAAACAGATATTGAAAGGAAAAATATTAATTTTAAGTATTATATACAGCAAAGTTTATTTGTGAAATTTATTTTGATTTTTATATCCAAATTGAATTGAACCGATCCAGATTATCTCTTCACATCAACATAAATAACATCCCCACAGCAGCATACAACATGTCATTTCATACCAACTTCAGGTTATGCACTGAAGCACAAGGAGATTGGTGAATAAGAATTAAAATAAATTGGGAATGCACTAAAGGAAATTTAATGTTGAGAGTGCTTTGTAGATCTAGATGAATTCACAGCTTAATTATCTCTTTTGAAGTGCAGAGTTTAGGAAAATCAGTGAAAAGCAGAGCAGGATAGCAATTGTCACGAAGTTGTAGAAACATGCAAGAAATGGGTCATTATGCAGCTGTGTAAAGGAGGATCTTAGAAATCTCACTGCAAAAGGAGCAGGAATTAATTGAAAAAGGACCACCTCTCAGATGTTTGCTCCTCTAATTGAAAAGCTAAATTTCTGCAATTTTTCCTTGAGTTCACACCTTTGACAGTCTCATGGCTCTACTCAGTACTGCCTCCAGCAATTGAATATCTTGGACGCAGTATTCAAGATATAGTCTGACATGATACAGTACAATATAATTTTTACAATTTGATTCACAATATGTTAGGATTTCTTTGGAACACAATCAAATGTTTTTGTTTTTAAATTGAACATTTGATGGTTGGTGTTGATTGCAGCCATGTTTTGTTAAGCATAGATCATAAGTTTCATTTTTAGCTCATACATCATCTTTCATTGAGCAACTATTACTTGTTTTTTTTACTTCTTTTATCTTTAATTTCTGTAATTTATGAGTGATTGCCCCCAACTCCATTGCCCTTCCAAGTTGATACCAGTAAAAGCTTTACTCTTAAATTCTGAGCCATTAATGTAAATTGGAAATAGCAATGATATCACATTTCTAACAAATATTTGTCTTTTCTTTTACCCTTCAACTAGTTTACACATAGTTTAGGGTTAAACAAAATCCTAATTGCTTTTATGTAGAACTGTCCCAAATTCTTTTCGTGAGCCTATGTATATGGCATTCTGCGCCTTTCTTATATTCTTCAAAACACACTTAATGTCCGAATGTACCAGTCCAGAGTACATAATTCTAATACCTATAAGCAATGAAACTCTGATAAAATGAGACCAAGATCTCAGTCTGCAGGAGTGGAGTCCATAACCATATATTGAGCCTTCTATTCTTATTCACTCAGGGATGTGGATTTCACTGGCTGGACCAGTATTCGTTGTCCATCCTTACTCTGCTTGAGAAGATAATGGTGATCTGCCCTCTTGAAACACTACAGGCATTGGTGTAGGTACACTCATAATGCTAGTAGAAAGGGATTTCCAGGATTTTGGTTCAACAACAGTGCAGCAACAATGATCTATTTCCAAGTCAGGATTGGAGAAGAACTTGCAGGTGATGGTGTTCTCATGTTTCAACTGCCCTTGTCCTTCTAAATGGTAGTGGTTGTGAGTTTGGAAGGTGCTGTCTAAGGAGTCTGGGTGAGTAACTGCAGTGCATCTTGTAGGTGGTACACACGACTACTGCTGAGCACTGTTGGTGGAGGGAGTGGATGCTTATGGTTGTGGTGCCAATCAAGGGGGCAACTTTGTCCTAGATGGTGTAAACCTTTTTGACTGTTGTTGCAGCTGTACTCATCCAGACAAGTACCAAGTATTCCTTGATTTGTGCCTTGTGGACAGGCACTCAGGAGGTGAACTTCTTGCTGCAGGATTTCTAGCCTGTAGCTATTATAACCACAGTATTTATGTGGAAGTCCTGTACAGTTTCTGATCTTTGTGGTTCTACTCTTTCATTTAACCTGAGCTGTCTATATTCCCTCAATGGAACCTTTTTCCTAGTCTTATCTATGTCACTGGTATCTGTATGGATCATGATAACTGGAGCCTTGCCATCCCAGAAGAGATGTCATTAACTTTGGAACCAGGTAGGCATCACTGCCCTCAGAGGTCACTGTTTTAGCTGCAGAAAACAGTATCTCATCCCTTAACTTTTTTTCTACTATTATTATTGCAATATTTCACTTTATTACTCTCCACTTGAGGTACATGCTGTGCCTTGTGCTTAGGCTAGTTTGCTCATCTTCCCTGCAGGATGTACCATAATTTACATTGGGAGCAAGAGCCTCATACCTATTGGACAAAGACACTGAGGCTCCCCCAAAGCTAAATTTTGGATCCTAATGCCTGCCTCGCCCATAATCTTGTTCTTGTCCTGGTATTTCTCCCCACTTTGTTTGTATAGCAGCTCAGCCGCAATGTCATCAACTCTGAACCAAAGGTCTTTGGGCAGTCAACTCTTGCAGCAGATGTCATTCGGACTTGCACTGGTGTACAGAAATTCCCACAGATTACAGCTACAACACATCATTTGCCCAGCCATTTTTATTCTAATTAATTAATTCATTAAATATTTTAAAAGTAAATTTTCTTACTCTACTTTTCAGCTGTAATAACTTCTCCTAATTTAAGCTACTTGGCCAATCAGAAGAGACTTAGAAAAAATATTCACCTTCCACCTACCTGTTTTCCTGTAAATTCACATTTCAGCTCACAGGCCAAAACAGTTCAAAGGACTCGCTGCCATCAGTTTTTATTTCACACTGTTGGTGCCTTTCTCATGCAGGTCCAGTTTCCCAGTCTGCTTCACAGTGATGCAGACTTGCCACAGTAATGCTGCCCTGTTGCACACTCCTCCCAGTCTGCTTCACAGTAATGCTGTCTTGTTGCATACTCCTCTCAGTCTCTGGACAGGGTTGTGGTGGTGACAGAGGGACTGTTTGTGTAGAGGCTGAGAGGTGGTGGAAAAGCACCAGATTTTACCATTCCCATTAAATCAGAGGAAAGGAGGGAATGAGTAATTACATTGTGGAGAGCTGGAGGAAGAAGGTCTTCATTGTATCTTTGGACACTGGATAATATATAATGCTAGACTGAAATAGAAGATAATACTTTTATTAAATAATTCAAAAACATAGATTGTCATGTTTTCTTTTATATATATATATATTTCTCTCTATTTTTGATTTATATTGCTATTTCTCTTATGATTGTGGGGATTACAAGTTTCAAATGTTAAAGTGGGATCACATTGAGAAATAGTTTGTGAAACCCTGTTATGAATGTTACATACTGCTGCTACTGTGCACTAGTGGTGGATAGTGAATAATTTAAAATGGGTGCCAATTAAACACTCTTCTTTCCTGCATTATACTGAGAATTTTGGTCCCAAACAAGTGGTGTGTATTCCATCACTTCTTTGATTTGTGCCATACAGTTGATGGATAGTATTGCAGAATCAGACATTAAGCCATTAGCCACAAAATACCATCCTCTGGCCCACTCCTGTAGCTATCCTATCTATATAGCTGATCCATTGAAATTATGCTCACAGATGATAATGCCATTGAATGCCAGGGGAGGTGGTTAGGCTCTCCTTGGGCGATAGTCATCACTTGCCACTTATTAGCCAAAGTTTGAATATTTCCCAGAGCTTTCTGCTGTGAACATGGTCTTTGGAATTGTCTGAGGATTTATGAAGAGAACTGAACAGTGCAAACATCCTTCTGGCATTATGACAGAGGAAAGGTTATTGATGGCACAGCTAAAGATGGTTGGAGCAAAGTTAGGAGAAATGATTTCTCTCCGGGTCTTACCTTGAAAGTAGTGGATGCAGGGTCTGTAAACATTTACAAGTCTGAGTTGGATTTTTTTTTGACTGAAAAATTAGTCAAAGAGCTTTGGAGGTAGGTAGTAATATGGGGCTGAGGCAACAATCAGATTAGCTATGATATTATTGAATGGTGGTGCAGGCCCAAGGGATCTAATGAACTTTTGTTAATTTGTATGTTCATATGATTGCTGGACACCGAATTCCATCTGTGGCATGCTGCTTCTGCTGTTCAGCATGAATGTTAGAACCGTGTTGAAGCTTCACCAGGTTGACATCACATTTTTAGGTATGCCTGGTAATATTCCTGTATTGCCCATTGAAACAGGGTTGGTCCCATTTTGAAAGATATGTCAAAACACTAAGCTACCAGTCCAGGTCAGTCCATCTTGTGCGAATGTAGAGTTGGAAACATCAGTTGAAAAGTGTGATTCAGAGTCATAGAGCTGTACAGCATGGAAACAGACCCTTTGGTCCAACTCGTCCATGCCGACTAGATATCCTAAGTGAATCTAGTCCCATTTGCCAGCATTTGGCCCATATCCCACTTAACCCTTCCTATTCATATATCAATCCAGATGCTTTTTAAATGTTGTAATTGTACTAGCCTCTACCACTTCCATCTCATTGCATATACGCACCACCACTCTGCATGAAAAATGTTGTTGCTGAGGTCTCTTTTAAATCTTTCCCCTCTCACCTTAAACCTATGCCCTCAAGTTGCCATAGCAGAGCTCTCTGCATTTTGGGCAGAAATCCCTAAATAGCATTAATTGACAAATTTCGGTATAACTTTATCATAATCAATACCAGGTTGTTTGGTTTTATTATATTTTTCATATAATTTGGAGGATGTGGGTGATTTACTTGACCATTTACAGGGGCATATTAAGAACACCACTTTGCTTTTGATCTAAGGTTATGTCTAGTCATTTGGATAAGGATACCAGACTTACATCTGTAAAGAACCAAATATATTTTGACAACAATCCTAGATTGATACGGATATACATACAAATGAATGTATACTTAAGTAGCAGCACTAGACCACTTGGACCATCGAGCTTGCTGTGTCATTTAATAAAATCATGGCTGATCCGATTGTAATCTTAATTCCATATTCCCACCTTCCCCTGAAAATCTTCTAACCTTTGCAGCCAAGAATCTATTCACTTCTGCTTCTAAGAAGCCATACCCTGCACTATTCCAGTGTCCTTGACAACATAACCTTCCAATTTTTGTTTATTGCAAGGGGAATTTAATACAATAACATTCTATTAACCTTCCTAATTACTAAATATAACTGTGTACAAGTCATTAACAAGGACATACAGATCACTATGCAAGCATTTATCGTTCAGATGTTATGCTTTTTTATTCCTGCCAAAATGGAAAATTTCCCATTTTTCTACATTACAGTCCATTTGCTAGATATTTACCAACTTGCTTAACCTATCTATCTATATCCCTTCTAGCATTCTGAAGTCCTTGTTGCAACTTAGTTTCCTATCTAACTTTGTTTTGTAGCAAACTTAGCAACCACACCTTTAGTTCCTTTATTTAAGTCATTTATATAAATTGTAAACCATTGAAACCCCATAATGATTTTCATAGTATTCCATTTATTACATCTTGTCTGAAAAAAAAGTATCTATTCTGTTTCCTCTTAGTGAGCCAATCCATGTCAGTATGTTACCCCTAAATCAAAAGGCTTTACCTCCAGAGTGATGTTTGTGACACCTGATCAAATACTTTCTGGAAATCTAAGTACAGTACATTTAACAGTCCCCTCAACCCACAGCATGTGCAACTTCAAGTAACTCCAGTAAATTAGTTAAGCATAATTTTCCATTCACAATGCCATGTTGACTCTTCCAGATGATCTTGAACTTTTCTAAGTGCCTTTCTATGGCATTTTTAAGGTAGCATCTAACATTTTTCCTGTGACAGATATTAACTGGCCTGTCGTTTCCTATTTTCTGACTCCCTCCCTTTTTTGAATAGTGGATTTACATTTTCCATCTTTGAATCTAACGGAATCTTCTCTGAATCCGATAACATCTTCCCTGAGTCTAGGCAATTGTAGAAAATTCAAACCCACATTAAACCTATATCTTAGCCACTTCTTTTAAGTTCCTAGAATGAAATCAATCAGGACCTGGGAGCGTGTTTGCCCACATTCCAACAATTTGCTCATGGCCACTTCCATGGTGATACCATTTTCCTTTGGTCCTCCCTTCCTTCATTTCCTGATTGCAGCTGTTCTTGAATGTTGCGTGTAGCTTGGATGGTGAAGACCAATGCAAAATACCTGTTTCGTTCATCTGTCATCCCTTGTTTTCTATTTATTCCTGTGTAATTCAGTCTCGTGATCACCTAAGTGGAAATATCCAACCTGATGCAATAAGATTTAAGTAATTTCTGAATGGCGGTTGGAGTTTATTCTGTCTGCTTCAAAGAATACAGGGGGTCCCTAATTTATGAACATGATCTTAGATGGGTGTGTGATTGGAAATATCCAATGTATTAGCATTTCCTGTACTCACGAATGGCTCTTTTTTTTATTGTACTGAATTGGGTTCTGATGTATACAAATTGGCTTCTAAAGGACTCCAGAACAGAACCCATTTACTACCTGTAGACTGTCTGTATAATTTACATTGGAATTCTCATAGGAATTGGATACCACTGAAGTATTAAGTGGTACTCAAGTGGTACTATTTTGGCTATCTTCTTGTCTTTCTCTTAATGATTTATCTTTAGATTTCCTGGAGGAATAAAGATTATTTGCATTATGCATCCTGAAGGTATTTAATTAAGGTATCTATTGAGATTTTTGAAACTATTCAAAAGGAATTCAGAATATTCCAACTACCTGCAATCTCACTGCACATTTTCAGTGGAAGAAAAATGTATGAAAACATTCCATTTAAAGCAAAGTGAAATCTTCAATTTATTTTCAACAAAAATTGTTTTAAGAACTCATATAGAACTCCCTTCTTTGAATTCCAGATTTTTTTCTATTGTAGCACTTACGTAAGGGGAATTAAAATGGGAGGTGATGCTATTAATGATAATGTGACTAGATTGGTAATCCAGAGCTCCAGACTATTGTTCTGGGGCCATGCGTTTGAATCCTACCAAGATGGATGGTGAAATTTGTATTTTCAATGAAATATTCATAGCTGTTATGGAAACTTGGCTGAGGGAAGGGCAGCTCAATGTTCTGTGCTTCAGATGCTATAGGAAGGCTCGAAAGGGAGACAAAAAAGGAGGGAGAGTGGCATTTTTGATTCAGGGACACATTACTACTGTAATCAGAGGACATTTCTGAGGGATCATCCAGTGAAAACATATAGGTTGAAATTAGAAATGAGAAAGGGATGATCATCTTGATGTGATTGTACTATAGGTGCCCCAAAAATCAGAGGGAAATTGAGCAAATATGTAAAGAGCTTTCAGATAAATGTAAGAATAGTAATGTTGTATTAGTAGGGGTTTTTGATTTTCCAAACATTGACCAGGTGCCATAGTGTTGAAGGTTTAGATGGTGAGGAATTTATTAAATGTGTTCAAGAAAATTTTCTTGATTGACATGTAAATAGTCTGACTAAAGAATGAGCAAAATGTGACATTCTCTTGGAAAATAATTCTCTGAGGTGCCATGGTGGCTCAGTGGTTAGCATTGCCAGGGACCTGGGCTCATTTCCACCCTCTGGCAACTGTCTGTGTGGAGTTTGCATGTTCTCCCCTTGACTACATTGGTTTCTGCCGGGTGCTCTGGATTCCTCCCATTGTTCAAGGATGTGCAGGTTAGGTGGATTGGCCAAGCTAAATTGCCCATAGTATTTAGGGGTGTGTAGGTTAAGTGCATTTATCATGGGAAATGTCAGGTTACATGGAAAGGGTAGCAGGATGGGTCTGGGTGGGATGCTCTTCAGAGACTCAGTGTGGAGTTGTTGGGCCAAATGACATGTTTCCGCACTGTAGGGATTCAGTGGAAATAAGACAGCTCAAGTGACTGAAGTGTTAGTAGGGAAGCACTTTGGGACCAGTGAGCATAACTCTATGATGATATGAGAAAAGAGAATTTAATTATAGGAAACAGGAACTTTTGAAAGTTGTTTGGAATAGATTGTTTGCAGGTAAAGGATGACTGACAGGTGGGAGGCTTTCAAAAATGTGATAGTGAGAGTTCAGAGGCATTGGGTTCCTGTTGTAGTGAAAGGTAAGGCTGTAAGATTAAGGAACAATGTATGAATAAAGATATTGAGGTTCTAGTCAAAAATAAAAAGGAATCGTATATTAGTTATCAACAACTGGGATCAAATTAATCTCTTGAAGAGTATAAAGATTGTAGAGCATTCTTAAAGGGAAATCAGGAAGGCAAAGGGGGGAGATACCAGAGAGCCTGGGCAGATAAGGTTAAGGATAATCCAAAGAGATTCTATAAGTACATTAAGAGCAAGGGAACAACTAGCGTGAGAGTAGGACCCCTTAAAGAATGATTAGGGATGGTCAGCATGGTTTTGTGCAAGGGAAATGGTGTCTCACAATTTGGTTGAGTTTTTTGAGGAAGTAACCAAACCGATTGCTGAGGGCAGTGAGGTAGCTGTTGTTTACTTGGACTTTAGTAAAGCCTTTGATAAGGTTCCGCATGGTAGACTAATTAATAAAGTTAGATCATATGGGATTCGGGGTGCGCTTGCCAATTGGATACAAAATTGGCTTTATAGTAGTGATGGTGGAGGTTTTGTTTGGTTTGGAGGCCTGTGATCAGTGGTGTTCCACACCAACACTCCGAAGAGTGTCCCACCTAGACCCATTCCCCTACCCTATTACTCTATATTTACCCCTGCCCGAAGACTCTGGGCAATTTAGCATGGCCAATTTATCTAATCTGCACATCTTTGGACTGTGGAAGGAAACAAGAGCACCCAGAGGAAACCCTCACAGACACGAGGCGAATGTGCAAACTCAACACAGACAGTTGCCCGAGGCTGGAATCGAACCTGGGTCTTTGGCGCTGGGAGACAGCAGTGCTAACCACTGAGCCACTGTGCCTCCACGTTTTGATGATGCTTATACTACTGAGGTTATCTTGGCGCAACTCAGTTGTTAACTGGGAAACAAAATGCAAGTCTCAGCTAAATCTGGAATTTTAACTAAAGCTGTATGGTTCTCAAATCTTTTCCACTGGAGCATCTGAGGTTCTTTCAATTGGTAAACCTTGCATTTCTGAAAATGTGATGATATGGAAATAAGCACTTTAGTCCGCTTGATCAATTTCTTTTCTGTATGGGGTTTCTGTTTTGACTTTGCTTATGTTACATAGGGCTGCCACAATGTTCATGGATCACCTTTGTATCAGACATTGTTTTAAAATTTTGTGGATGATTTTGCAGTCCATACCCTCTTGCAGTTATATGCTGGCTTGCCTGTGGTATGGATTGGGTTCATTCTTGGTTAACGAAACCTGGACTGGATCTTGAACCTTGGGCCTTTCAACTCAGAGGCTATCCACTGAGTTTCTCCTTGACATTTTGATGCATATACTACTTAAAAAAAAAAAGCTTGCTCACTTGCATTGAATTATCTCATTACATATGATAAATTGAATTTTAGATGTTGCGGGTGATGTTTTAAAAAAAAAATTACTTTTATTTTGCATTTTCTTCTGAATTCTGACAGGTTCTTACAACTGTATTATCTCTCTTGACTAATTCAATCACTTCAGAACCACATAAGTTAGAGTGAGACCTTGGCACACTTATTGTTTAGAAGTAAGGATGATCAAAGGAAGTTAAAAGTTATTACAGAAATATAAATCTACATTGTGCGCTTTGGATGTTTATAGATTTACATTAATGTTATAAAGGGCGCAGCAATTTTTTTAAAGAGAACAGCTTTGGAGTTTGCATGGTGTATTTAAATTCTACCTACTTGTTCCTCTTTAGCTGACTTACCCATTTAACATAATTTATTAGATCCAAGCAGAAATAAATACTACCGTGATGTGACATTCTACCAATTAGATGAGTTTAGAATGAGGCTGCACAGACTTTGTCGACCATTTGTCATTGATCTTGTACAGGCCTTCGGGCTATCCATTGACAGATGTAGTGAAAGAAGCCAAACCCTTCAACTTAAATAAAATGCCATTTAAACTGTCAAATGTTTTGTGTATTTAATAGAGCAACGGCCATAAACTTGCATTTTACCTGTAGCCAAGGGAAATGTTATTACCTGTCTTACAAATTCATATTCTGTTTTATGAATATTAAAATTTTATTTGATAGATTTGTAATTTATATTATGAATATTACAGGTAGATTATATCAATTTATATATTTCACATTATTTGTTAAATGAGCTGCATTGTTCTTGTTACTTTTTTTGCCTTATTTCTTACCTGATTCAAATCGAGACTGAATACATTAATTTTAATAAGGAGCATCTGCTGTAATCTGTTAAATACTCAAATGTTTTGCCGGATTTGATTTCCTTTCTTCATGTTCTGGTTTTAAATTTAAAAAGGAACTGCATTGAATTTGTTTGTTCTTTGATGCAAAAGTATTTTGTATGCTACTTTAATAGTCAGACTGACTTGAAGTTTCCTAGAAGAACAGCAACATACTATCTCATGGCAGACAATATGTTACTCTGCTCAGGAGAGGTGAATTAGTGTAAAGTAGCTTGCCCTTTTTGGCCTACAATGTCTGCTTGCTGTAAATGGGCTCACCTTGAGATAAAGTTCAATGTGCTGATTTTCTAAGTTGGAAAAAGCATGAAATACATAGCTGTTAAATACCTATGAAAAGATCTTGTGACAGTAATAAGATATGACATCTGAAATGTGACCAATTCAAAATATGTCTAATAATGCATGATATTGATCATCTGACAAAATAATTCTAATCCATGTTCGTCAGAATACATTTTCTTTGCAAGACAAATTAAATGCAAATATATTAACTAATGTACTTTTCCAAAATAGCACGTACTATAATTTGCTTTTTAAATGCTAAAGACTAGCTGTGAAATGATCAATAAAGATAGCAATATCCATAACTATATGTAGTTGTTTCAAATACAATCCAGGAGGAATAAGATTCACCCGTGATGTGATTTTCGTTTTTTGTCATAGTTTGGTTCACCTTCATTGCTGTCCCTTTATTGTCTTGTTTTTGATCATATGTTTGTTAACATTTGCTTTCAAAGTGACTTTTTTTCTCTCTCTCGGTTACTGTCTCATCTCTGACTTGTTCCACACACATTCTATCTTAAATTCTCCCTTTTCTGTATCACATCCATCTATGATCACAGGAATCTTGTCTCATCTGTAAAAATTATCTGATTCTGACACGGATGTGAAATGATGACCTGATGTTCCATTTTCCATGGATGCTGTCTGACCTCCTGGGGTTTTCATCAATTTGTATTTGCTTTGGAGAAAAATGTATTCAGGTCACATTAGCCTAAATAACAAGATAATTTTGAAAAGTTAAATGTGTTTTTAAGTATTACATTTACCTACAGGCCTTTGTGTCCATATTGAAGATTCCAGTTGCTAACTTGAGAAGTAATAGCACATGTTTTTATTTGTAGCTTCTTGGGATGGGAGGTTCATTGGAAAGGCCAGAATTTATTGCCCACTCTTAATTGCTCTTGATTTGTTTACTTTTGTCTCTGAGAACTTATTTACCAGTTAAGCATTGTTTATGTGTGTTGCACATTTTCTTGGTCAGTACAGGTGTGAACCAAAGTCTGCACATCAGCATCAGTGTTTATATAGGCAGTGACTGAACTTCTATTCTTCATCTTAAATATAAAAGTTATCAAAGCATGAATCTATTAAACAATGATTATGGGTTCAATATAGATTGGCAGGAGGGTTCCAGCTAAAATGATCCTGGTGAATGTTTAATGATGTTTCTCTGATAAATATCATTTAAGTATTCCATATGTGGCTGTAATAAAGAGGTTGGTGGAGCTCCTAAGGTCTTGACTAATTGTATAGTTTGCTTTTAAGTTTTGAGCAACTTTTATTAGATTATCTGCTAAGAAGTGTTAGATCTTGAGCAGTGTTTCATAAAATGAAGAGTCAGGTCTGAGGTGTGTTTTTTTTCTTAAAAAAGTTAATTAGAAGGCAAATCAAATTACGGTCATCAGCCTAGATCTGTCATTTTGTAAATGAGTGCTGTCAGTGCTTTAATCCAATGTAATTAAATCAATGAAAATACAGTTAATGATTGGAAGTCACATTTCTAATGTACTACCAGCTCAGCACTGAGTGCTGAAAGTAAACCAGTATCAACTAGGTATTCTTTCTCAATTTCTTCAAATATCTATCTAGTTTATCATATGATAACATTTTTTTGACCATTTGAGAAAAGTATGATCAATTTTAAAAAAAGAACTGAAGACTTTTGCAGTCATCTTTACACAAGAAAAGTAATCATCTGGATTTTATGCTCAGCAGCAAAGGGATGCCACATGCCATTCACTACATTTATGGATGCCATGCAGCAATCAGGGATCAATTTCAGTGCGGAATTCTCCACAAGGCATCTCTGTGAGGAATTTTCCCTGGGTCACAGAAGAAATTGAAATTCCTTGCACCCATTGTTTTGACAAAGAGTGACCAAGATTACCAAATAGCTCCAATATTATTTCCATCTTGCATTACAAACCCTTGGGAGAATTTCACTAAGTACAGTTATTGGTAAGGATATTGTAACACACACAGTGAACGGTAGCTGCAAATGTATAGAGCAGGTAGAGTGTGATGTCATCAGCCTATAAAACTGATTCGGTGTTTACATTGTCATTTTGGAGCTCAACACTCCAGCTAACACCCTCTGTTAACCTTTGATCCAACCAGTCCACACTGACTACATTCCCAAATTAACTCGTCCTACCTGCCTGTGCTTGGCTCATATCATTCCAAATCTGTCCTATTGATGAAGTTATCCAAATGTCTTTTAAATGTTGTAACTGTATCTGCATTCACTGCTTTCTCTTGAAGTTCATTCCATACACAAACGACACTTTGTGTAAAAAAAAAGGTTGCCACTCATGTCCGTTTTAAATCTTTTTCCTCTCACTGTAAAAACATGCCCCCATTTTGAATTACCCCACCCTCGGGCAAAGACCTTTGCTATTTCTTATTTATGCCCCTCATGTTTATGTAAACTTCTATAAGGTCATCCCTCAACTTCCTACATTCCAGTGGAAAAGAAGTCCCAGCCTATGTGGCCCCTCCTTATAAATCAAGCCTTCTATTCCCAGCAGCATACTTGTCAATCTTTCTGAACCCTCTCCAGTTTAATAATATCCTTCCTATGACAAGGTGACCAGAACTGCACAAAGTGCTCCAGAAGAGGCCTTATCAACGTCGTGTACAACCTCAACATGATGTTCCAATTCCTATACTCAAAAGGTCTCAACAATGAAGGCAAGCTTGCTAAACCATCCTGTCTTTCTGTGATGCAAATCTCAAAGAATCATGTACCTGAACCCCTAGGTCTGGTTGTTCTACAGCACCACTCAGGGCCCTACCTTTAATTATATAAGTCCTTTGTTTGTTTTACCAGAATGCATGATACTGTCAACTTCCAGACTTAGCTCAGTCCATGTGCAGGCAAGTGGAGAGAGCCCTTGGAGGTGACATGGTGGCACAGCGGTTAGCGCTGTTGCCTCAAAGCGCCAGAGACCCAAGTTCAATTCCCACTTCAGGCAACTGACTGTGTGGAGTTTGCACATTCTCCCCGTGTCTGCGTGGGTTTCCTCCGGGTGCTCCAGTTTCCAAAAATGTGCAGGTTAGATGGATTGGCCATGCTAAATTGCCCGTAGTGTTAGGTGAAGGGGTAAAATGTAGGGGAATGGCTTTGGGTGGGCAGCGCTTCGCCGGGTCGGTGTGGACTTGTTGGGCTGAAGGGCCTGTTTCCACACTGTAAGTAATCTAATCTAATCTAAACAAAAACAGAAAGTGTTGGAGTTGTAGACTAGATTGAGTGAACTGCAGGTAAATCTCTGCTTCCCCTGGAAGGTGGGTCTGGCATCTCTGTAATGAGAGATCAGCTCTATGGTCTGGTATGACTGTGGCAAATTTACTTTTATCGTGCCATTGCACCATGTTTTTAATCAAAGCAAATTACAGCAGATGCTGAAGTTGTGTTGCGTTTGATGCATTTCATGCTGTTGGAATTAGGGAGATGCACAATTGTAATGGAAGTCAAGGAATAGTTAGGGTGAACAATATTAGAGAACAAAATGCAAATGGTGCAGAAGAGATAAAGCATAGAATATGGGTCAGCTCTGACTGAATGTAAAGGCATGAGAACAAGAGACAGACACTATGGGATAAGAATAAAATTAAAATGGAGGACATTGTACATATTGTGAAGTTGTTGAACTCAGTGTTGAGTTCAGAAGGCTGTAAATTGCCCAATCAGAAAATGTGATGCAATTTCTCCAGGGAAAAGAAAACCCAGAAGAACTGCAGATGCTGTAAATCAGATACTGAAACTGCCGTTGCTGGAAAAGTCTCAGCAGGTTGGGCAGGATCAGTGGAGAGAAATCAAAGTTAATGTTTCAAGTTAAGGCTGGAAGGCGCTTGTTTAGGCCTTTGTTCAGTGATAAAGCAGAGAACTCTCGGACAGTTCTGACCTTCCGGTTTGTTGCAGGTTAGTTGCTGGTTGATGTCTCTTGACTTTACTATAATTCTTTACTATAATTCTATAAGCATTTGCTGTTTTCTGTAGTTTAAGTTGCAAATGTCTACAGAGAATGATGTAACAAGCACTGAAGAAGATTTTGCTAATTTCGAGACATCAGCACAAACTATTTGTTTCCGAACATCAGTGCATTAATTGGCCTTCCTATCAGAATACAGCACTGCTTGATGAATGAACAGAGGCCACAAAGAGCAGATCAAACTGTTGGAGAAGGGGAAGACATTCAGCAAGAGACTATACTTGAACTTCATGCAGGAAACAATTTATAAGACATTTGCATTTCAGTATAGACATTTTGAATAAAGTTTGTTATCTGTTGCTGCCACACTTTACTGTCAAATCCAGATGAGGTCAGCATTACCAGTGGTTCTGACAATGGTTCTGGTGAAGAACTTTCATATGTCTAGTTCCGATAGCTAGACATTTGTTCAAAATCTCCCCTTTTGTCCACTGTTGCATAATGGAAGGACACTGAAGGTCAATGTCATAAGGAAACTGTGGAACTATGTAGAGCAAACTCAGAGCTTTAGAACATAGAACAGACATGCCCTTCAGCCCACAATGTTATGCCAAGCATTTATCTTAATCTAAGATCAATCTAAGTGGTTTGCTATGATTACAAATTTCCCCAATGCACAGGGTACTATTGACTTTGCTTTCCTGCTGTCACTTGTTAACACTTCCCTATCCTGGAACTGAAAGGGATTCCCATCCCTCCATATCCAATATCTAATTGATGTGTGAATATAGGCAGTGAATTATGAGGTCAATGTCTGTGATTTTGGTAGCAGTGATAAAATCCTTCATTCTGCAGCAATCTGCTGAGCAGCTGCATTTGAGCTCCGATGGTTGTTGGGTCAGTCTGTTTGTGGAATGGCACATGAGTCCACTGACAGTTCACACACAAATCGTCATGTATACAGTAAGTATCATATTATGCAGCCGATATAAAGCCAGAACATTGGTTCCTTGAAACAATGCACCCACTACCTAAAATGTGGTGGAGGAAGAGCTCTGCAAAACCTGATAGTCTGGGCTTCAAGATTTGTGCTATATGCTGCATGACCTTGCAGGAGAAATGGGAGGAGGACGATGGCGTGAAGTAATCCCGAATGTTCTCTTCTGGCCAGGCTGTCTGAGAATAACTGATTTACCAGCAAAGCCAATAATTGCAATCTTAGTTCTCCATTTCCAATTCCACAGATGTTTGATCACAATACAAAAAGCATCCACAAAGCTCAAGACAAAAGTGATAAAATCAATCAGGCAAATTTAGAAATGAAATCACTGCTGCTACATATGTGGAGGTGGACTAGAGTGGACAAACCGAAACGTCGATTTTACTGCTCCTCTGACGCTGCCTGAACTGCTGTGCTCTTCCAGCACCACTAATCCAAAAGTTAAAAATCACACATTACCAGCTTATAGTCCAACAGGTTTATTTCGAAGTACAAGCTTTCAGAGCGCTGCTCCTTCGTCAGGAAACTAGTGGGACAGGTTCGTTGGACACAGAATTTATAGTAAAAGATCAAAAGACTTCATGCTGCTACATACCAAGTCAGTTATCTCCCTTGGAGAAAGTGAGGACTGCAGATGCTGGAGATCAGACTTAGGGAGTGTGGTGCTGGAAAACCTGATGAAGGGCTTATAGCTGAAATGTCGATTCTCCTGCTCCTCAGATGCTGCGTGACCTGTGCTTTTCCAGCTCCACACTCCCGACAATTATCTCCCTTGTACATTCTCAACATTTTTCTGTTACAATGCTGCAGCACTGTACTTAACCTAGTGGCTGCAACATTGCTGATGGAAAACTATTGACTTTAAATGGAGGAGACTACAGATAGACTTTGAAGATAACCTCTAGCATCACTATATTGGTAGGCTCAGCTGTGGACTGTGCAGCCTCCGTATTATCAGCTGTTGTTTGAGCTGTCTGGGTGATGGGCAAAGCAAGGGCATTAACAGAATGGAGGGCGACTGTGATCATCCTGAGAGAAGACAATGGAGTTACTGCCAGATCCAGTCCCTGCCACTGGTTTTCATCGACACTCCTGAGGGATCTCCCACGAATCTGTTGGAGGACCAAGAACAGGTTGTTGTGCGACTCTGCGAGTCCTTTTGTATGAATCTCAATAGAGACCATTAACTTTTTTTTCAAGAATCTGCAACGCAATTATTTATTAAAACCATGTTTAAGCAGTACTTCATTTTCCAGTGAAAATGTTCACCCTTAGAAAAACTTCTTTATGTGCAACAAAAGAATGAATGATGGGATGAAGAATAAAATTACAACATTAATATTTATCTAAGCAGAATAAGCACATAACAATCTAAGAACTAAGAGTGGGTGCTTTTTGATTTACTATGATCATGGCTGATTTCATCTCAGTCAGAACTCTACTTTTCTGCCCACTCTCCATAATCTAACCATTACTTGTTAAAAATCTGTCTATCTCCTTAAATTTACTCTCAGCCTCAGCATCCACCACACTCTGGGCTAGTGAAATCCACAGATTTACTACCCTTTGAGAGAAGTAATTTCTCCTCATCACTGCTTTAAATCTTCTGCCCCTTATCCTAAAATTATGATCTTTTGTTCTAGATTGCCCACATGAGGAAACATTCTCTCTACGTCTTCTTGTCAGTCCCCTTTAACATTTCAGATACCTCAATTAGGTCTCTTGTCTGTCTTTTGAACTCTGGAGAGTATAGGTTTAAACTGCTCAATCCCTCTTCATACGACAAACCCCTCACCTCTGGAATCAATCTACTGAGCTGAAAAGTACAATTTATAGGGCATTCTTTTGTGCGCTTTCTTAAATTTGATAAATAACTCCAGTTTGTGCTTCCAAAGAATTCAAAAAGTTATTAATTTCTTTGCAATTGTAGGTGATCAAGTGCAAAAAGGGGAAGTATCATTCGCTGTATTTCAGATCCAGCATGTTTGTGATTTACAGATAACATGCAATCCAGGCTGACCAGTAATCTCTTCATTCAGTATCCAGAATAAGTCTATCACTTAGTAAAGCCTGAAGTACAAACCATGAAAATCGAGACATTGTATAAAGAGGAGCAACAATATCTAAATTGTTCAAATAAGGATGGAGGGTTGGAGGGGACAGCAATTTCCTTCCCTCCAGGACATTAGTGAATGCCATGGGTTTTTTTTCTGACAATCAGCAATGGTCATTGTTGGAGTCTTAATTCTCAATTTTTATTGAATTCAAATTCAGCAATCTGCCCTGGCAGAATATAAACGCTGATCCTCAGATTATTACCTGTGTCTCTGGATTAAATATCCAACAAAACACCATTAGGCCATTACCTTCCCAATATTAGAAAGAAGGTCAGAGCTTGCTAGGGGGGCTCAGCTGGTTTGGCAGCAGCTGGGACGGGAAATCAGAATTAACGTTCATGGGTCAGGTTTGAGTCGCCACTTTATGGGCATTTAAATGGTCATTGGGTCGTTAAATAGACAAGAATGGAATTTTGCCTGTTAGAGTGGCTTCAGATTGGTTGGACAGTTCGGTGCAACGTCAAGAGTGGAAGGGCCTGTACTGCGCTGTAATGTTCTGTGCTCTATGGCAGACCCTCAAAAGTGATGGTAGCCTGGAAAATGTCAGTTTATATGCATGGATAGGGTTGAAGCCCAAGGAGAGAGAAGACAGTTGGACAGACAAAGGAGTGGATGACGGTCTGGATGGGAGAGTGAATAGCTGTTAATGGATACTCTTAGTGGCTAAACAATAGCAATGAGCAGTATCCATTGACAGCTATTCACTCTGAGAACCTGATCATCATCTGGCTGTCTGCTCTCTCTTTGGGCTCTATCCCCACCTATCTTTTACTTTACTCCTTACCCTTCCGCTGACCCTAGCTCTCTGCTGTAAACCGATACTGTATTTTCCTAGCTACTGTCAATTCTGAGGAAGGTCACTGATTGAGAAACATTGGCTCTGATTTCTCGGCACAGATGCTGCGAGACTCGCTGAGCTTTTCCAGTAACTTCTGTTTTTGTTTCTGATTCACAGCATCTGCAGTTCTTTTGGTATTTACCTCCCGGATATTGCCTGTTTCCGTCTCTTATGCTCAAGTAGGTGGCCTTAATATGAGGGAGGTCTTTGTTAGAATTGGAAGACTAAGCTGTGATTTTGATGCAAGTCTTTTGAAAATGATTGCCAACTGAGAGCAGCTAGACAGGAACAATTTCCATTCTGTGGCAAGTTCTTCCTTTGGAAGTCCAATTTCCTCATGTTGGGAAGGTTACCTTAGAGTACAATGGGACCGTGATCAGATGGGCCAGTGGGCTGAGGAGTGGCAGATGGAGTTTAATTTAGATAAATGCAAGGTGCTGCATTTTGGAAAAGCAAATCAGAGCAGGACCTATACACTTAATGGTAAAGTCCTGGAGAGTGTTGCTGAACAAAGAGACCTTGGTACAGGTTCAGAGCTCCTTGAATGTGGAGATGCAGGTAGATAGGATAGTGAAGAATGCGTTTGGTATGCTTTCCTTTATTGGTCAGAGTTTTGAGTACAGGAGTTGGGAGGTCATGTCGCGGCTGTACAGGACATTGGTTAGGCCACTGTTGGAATATTGCATGCAATTCTGGCCTCCTTCCTATCAGAAGGATGTTGTGAAACTTGAAAAGGTTCAGAAAAGATTTCCAGGGAAGTTGCCAGGGATGAAGGGTTTGAGCTATAGGGAGAGGTTGAAAAGGCTAGGGCTGTTTTCCATGGAGAATCAGAGGCTGAGGGGTGACCTCATAGAGGTTTATAAAATCATGAGGTGCATGGATGGAATAAATAGACAAAGTCTTTTCCATGGGGTGAGGGAGTCCAGAACTAGAGGACATAGGTTTAGGGTGAGAGGGGAAAGATTTAAAAGGGATCTATGGAGCAACCTTTTCACACAGAGGGTGGTATGTATATAGAATGAGCTGCCAGAGAAAGTGATGGAGACTGGTATAATTACAACCTTTAAAAGGCACCTGGATGGGTGTACGAATAGGAAGGGTTGAGAGGGATATGGGCCGGGTGCTGGCAGTTGGGACTCGATTAATTTCGGATATTTAGTCAGCATGGACGAATTGGACTAAAAGGTCTGTTTCCATGCTGTATCACTCTAATCTAATCATCTATCCCGAATACATTCTGAATACAAAAAAAAATTACATTTCACAATCTACTCAAAACAGAATTTACTAAATTTAATGGATGACAGTTTCCTTCACAAAGTTCTATGAACGCGAAACTTGCCAGTTCCCTTAGTTCAATCTTTCAACTGGTGGTACATGACAATCTGAACTCTAAACATCTCCAAAAGTTCCTGTTGGTGCTATTCCGTAATGGACAACACAAAGGTTTTTGTGTCATTTTATGTTTCATAAATTACATTTGCCACTGTCTTCTAATGCCCTGTCTCCAACTTGTATAATGTAGCTCACTGTTGCTGTGAAACACTTCATTAAGTATGCTGGATAAGAGCTATTTAAATGTACATGAGTTCAAATGATTGCTAAGGTTGGAATGAAAAACCATCTCTGGCTCAAGAAAAAGTGTACCTGTACTACCTTTTAGAAGTGACATTAAAAATTTCAAAGGGTTTACTTCATAAGCAATTTAATTTACTTTTTTAACACTAGGTTTAACAAAAATCATATTCACACAGAGCTATCTCAGTACTAAGCAGTATTTTTTGGGCGGCAGTATTGTTTACTGGTAAAATGGAAATCTGTGTTCAACATTGTTGCACATTCTGTCAATGAATCCCTGGGTTCTTGTGTTTAAATCAAATATATTCGCTAAGAAGATAGGATGAAACTAAATTAACTTTATATTTTATTGTATCAAATGAGCAAGGAAAACAATTATAAATTGTTCCACCCTTTAAGTTTCATTTTCTGATGCGTTTATGTGGAATTGATGAAATGTACTCTTTGTCTTATCATCCATTACTGACTTTTGCATCTGAATTTACACTCATTTCCCATAATAAGCATTTTAACCAGCTTCTACCAAATTGCAGCAGTCAGTTTTAACGCACTTGGAAAAGGGGAATGAGATTTGCAAATGATAAATGGGGAAGTTGACTACCTAACTAATAAAGATTTGTCTTAATCAAGTATGATTTGTCAGAACAGGAGCGTACCAGGGTCAGGGCAAAAGCAATGAATAATACAGCATTCACAGGAGGAAAGGACCACAGAAATGCGTAATAAATATGCTGTGATTACCCAGTGCTAATTCATATTCAGAGGATGAATTATTTCAGGCTAGTCACGAGGATACTGAGCATTGCTGGCCTTGATAGAGCTGTTTAAGCATGAGAAAAAGTTATTTTTTTCTCTCTTAAAAATATCCTTTTAAGTGTGTATCTTCAAGCTTGCTGTTACCTTGGATGTGTTTATTTAGAAGGTAGAGCTCTAGAGTCATCTATGTCATGGCTGCACTTTCTGCTGTTGGCTGTTCTTCTTGTGAAAAGGGCCAAAGTTCGTCAGTTGTGCTCCATACTGAATAAAAAAAAACTCTTGCAAAATTGATGATGGTCCCAATTATTTATCTGTGCAGACAGTCAGAGTGAAACAGATGCCATCGTGCCCCACACCAGGATGAAATTAATGTATGATGTTTTGATCCCTGTGTGTCAAGACAACAATTCATTTTGTGATATTCCAGCGGACATGCTTCTTTTCCTTGTTTATTGACTTCACTAGTCATTGACTATGAGGAAAAAACACAATTCATCAAAGTGACAATGTTTTACCCTCAATTACTGTCTGTGGCATTGTCACATTTGCTGGTAGAAATAGATTGAATCATTAGAACCAAGGTGAGGATGTCAACTTGGCAGCCAAACGAAACAGAAAGAAACCTAATTAACCAACCTGCTTTGAATCAGCAGTATTTAATGGCATCTCTTCCCTTTTTTACAAAAAGAGGTTTCAAATCATCTTGAAACATTTGTCTTGGTGTATTCTTTTTAATGCAAAAACTCTTAAAAATACATTGAACCTTTAGGTATTACACTATTCAAAATCCCATGAGACAAACCAGCACCGAAGAAATACCTTAATGGGAACATCAATTACTAGTCAAATATCTGAAAAAAAATTTATCTTGCTACATCTGTCATTGTTAACTGCAGCATTTAACACTTCCACAAACTCTACTTGAGCTGTATCACCAAGTTTTGTTTAATGTTAGTTCATTGTTAAGTTCTGATTTCAATCATTAATTGTAAGCATTTTAATTTTTTTCCACAATGCACTTATTATGCCTTTCAAATAAATGATTTTAATTCAATACTTCTGAAATTACTCCTATTTATTAATACCTTCAAAAATTTAATTCAAGATTAGTTAAAGACTATATGCCAGTTCTTCAGTTATATGTATTTAAGAGAATTTAAATAAGAGGAAAAAGTATTTCCATGTGTTAACATTGTTTCTCAAGTTGAATGTTCAGGCATGTATGTAGTGCACTTAATTGTAGAGAAGCCCAAGTTTTATGTTTTAACTCCCTCAAGAATAAGCTTCTTACTTATCTTCTAATCTTTTGCAGATAGATTTTGTTATATTTCCATTGTTAGTAAAAGTTATTAAATATCTCCTGCTGTCGTTCTCTTTCCACAGCTTTTGTGTACAGTGTAAAATAATGTCGAAGCTTACTTACTAGTAGTAACATTACATGAGATCCTATTATTATAGGAGTTTTCTTCAATGTAAGTTGCAATGAGACTATCCACAGAAATTGTTTTGTTTGTGTGATTTGTTAGAATGTCGTTTTAGCTTCAATCTTACTGCACTGCTCAGTCAACAGATTTTAATCTTTACTTTTTCAGTTTTTAATATACATTGAGTAACTTGTGACCTTTTATTCTTGGATTACAGAACAAATTGGACAGGAGATCCTAGAGAATCTTCATCATGACAAAGAAAAGATTCAACGAGCTCGGGAAAGGGTGAGTTTGAGAATATATAACTTGCAGTAGTTCTAATCATCTACTACGGAAAATAATACAGAACAAAGAAGTCAGATGTTTAAGGGATTTCAAGGATTGTTTTGAAGGACAAGCATTCCTTTTAATAAATTAATTTAAATTTTATGAATGAAAATGTTTTGTTGCTAAATGACAGCAGTCAAATTTCCAATTTGGTCTGAAATTAGGAATTTTAGTTTTTAAGCTTCGTATCTCTGAACATGGGCGCACAACATTCATTTTTCCAATACCAGAAATGTTTGTGAACTAAGACTACTTTGCATTTTGTTTTCTCCTTGTATCCTTGCATTGATTTATACAATTTAGCTTCAGTTAATTTTAAAATTGCATATTGTGGGCAATCTAAATAGCTCAACATTCTAATCATTTTGGCAGAAAAACAAGATGCATGTTGATATGTTAAAACTGTATAATATCTACAATTTTTTGAAAGCTTTTGTCCATTAAATTATCATAATGCCCTTTGTATATACTTATCTGTAAAGATTCACAAAATGTCTAGCTAGAATGTGAATGCATAATCCATTTTGGTTTGCTTTGAATTTATGAACAAATCGACATATGTTTTGTATTTCTTAAGGGTATAGTCATATTCTCACAGATTGTCAAAGGATGTTCTGTTTTGATTAGTGAATTAAGTAAGTCGATCTAATTATCATGTAAGATTTTCAAATTAGAGTCACTTCAGCAAGGTAGTTTGCCTAACCATTGTCTTGTCCACATATAATGTTATTTGTGGTAATATATACCTTTGATATTGAGAAGGAGGTGCTGCACACTTTACCATAAAAATAGATAAGATACAACTTTATCGATTTTGGTTATTTTTCAGTTATTTTAATTCATTATTCCTTAAATTATCTCACAGTTGTGTATCATCAGGGCCACAGCATTGCGAAGAACAGCTAAATGATGCAATAGTAGGATGACATATGCATTTGGGTCACAGAACCTTTAAACCTGTTCACAGTTTTTGCCTTTCCTTGGCTGATGTTTATAAATTTCAAGTTGAACAGAATCCAATGTCAGTTTTTCCATTTCAATGATTGAATGCGTAATGTGAAAGTAGCATAAGAATTTTAAACTTCTGCTGATTCCAGAATACCAAAGTCAAGGTAGAGAATGTTTTATGTTTGCTTACTTCTACAAAAGATAAATGCTAGTAATGAATATTAAAATTAAACATTAGTTTTGGTGTTAGTACATCCTTAAAGAGACACTAGTGTGTTTTTACTTAAAGGAGGAAGGTAGAATGGGGACACACCATTTTATTGACAAAGATATTTTGCAATATCCTAAACTCTTTATGTATTGTTGGTCATCACCTTTGAGTGTTTGAACACTTTGTGTATGCCAAATTATGTTTGTTAAAGCTAATGCCTCCTTAAATGCAGAATATAGATGTTCAAAGTGGCTTCTGTTAAGATTTTTTTTAAACTGCAAATGTTGGAAATACACAGCAGATTCGTCATTGTCTGAGAGGAGTAAACCTGTGTTGTGTATTGAGATTGCAGATGCTTTGTCAGAACTAGAAAGATCGGTTCCGTATTTGATGTTTTAGCTGACCCATCCCTATTTAGTAGAATACTGCTGACTTTCTTCTAAAAGAACAAAAATGGGTTCCTATCAGTGACAGTGTAGAGCTGTTTTCAATTTAAAAGATGATATGTGTTATAAAATAACTATTTTGAGTTATTCTGCTGTGTAACCCCTTCCTTCCTCATTCTTATTATCAGCTGCGTGAAACTGATACAAACCTTGGTAAGAGCTCCAGGATCTTGACAGGAATGTTGCGAAGGTAAGGTCAAGGTAGGAATCTGTTGTGCTTTTTATATAAATAACTTTCCCCCTTTCTTAAATGAAGGTCTCCCAGCACATGTGCCATTGGTTTGATTTGAGTTTTCCTATTCCTTTTCAATGCCTGTTTATCATTTATGTAGCTTTTTGCGGAGTGCATGCAGTACAGACAGTACAGATTCATCTCACATAAAGAATAATCCAAATTGTGCATTGATACTCTATGGGGATGTTGTTTCATGCTAACTGGACGAAAAGCATTTTTGGTTGATAATTGAAGCTTGTGTGCTATGGGAGTGCCAGTATTAATGATTGAATTTATGTAAAACACTGATCCATACAGGTGATTTGAGATATGTTTTTGAATAAAATTTTGATTACTGTTTGTTTAGTTTCTTGGTTTTAAATTTAGTGCAGATTTACATTATCAAGTATAAGAACCAAGAACCAGTGATTACAACAGTTTGATTGAACTCTGTCAGAATTTGTTTTGGCGTTTTGAGGTCATTTCGAGTTTGTTTTTTTTTTCTCTGCTAATTCTTTGTAATGAAAGCTGGCAGTCTCTTACAAAAATGGTCATAGTAGGAACACCCAAATTTGCCAGTTATATTATAAGGATAAAATAAGAGGACATCTAAAAGATGTATAATGCCTAAGAAAAAAATAAAAGCAGATGTGATTGGGTGATGGGAGGCAGAAAATGAAGTATGTTGGAGGTACCAGCGACAGACTGGATTCATTCAGACGGGGGTGGGGGGGGGGGGTGTTATGTGAAGGCACCTACTTTCAATGAATGATCAGATGTTAATATTTGGTACCATAATAGAAGATTACCATTTTTACCAATAAAATACTATTTTCCTTTTGGGCAGGTGATGCTGTCTTTTTAATATAAACAAATGCTTTTAATACCCACAATTGAGTCCTCCAAGAGCAAAGTTTGGAAGTTATGGGCCCAATCAGCGATTGTATTCTGCTTGTAGAATAAAAATCTATTTGTACATAGACACCAATATTAAATACTACCAGGACCAATTTTCATCTCACATTCTTATTTAAACATAAATAATCTCTCATTTATGTTTAGGAAGTGTGAGTGCTGAAAACTGTATAAACTGTGGACTTTGTAATGGAGGCTGTTCCATTCTGACGTTTTGGTTGGTCTAGATAGTGAAAGCTCCAGGCTGGGGATCCTACTCATACACGTAAATTGGGACCAGCGATGTTTAACAGATCAGATGTTGCATTTAGGCAGCAAAAGACTAAGATTCACAAGGATTTTACTATAAACCTACACCAGTTTCCACCTTTTTCCTTCTGGACCATTTCCTGTCCAAAAGCCAACAGGCATTCAGGAAGAAGCAGCAGTTCTGTACTTTTTCAATCAACTTGTAAGTACTGACCTCTGGAGCATTGTTGATAATTATACACCTCTTTTAGATACTTTCTAATCAATCTGTTCAGATTGCTATTTTACACCTCTGGAATAGGCCTCTGAGATAGCGACACTACCACTGTGCCACACGACTTGTTGTGACTCACCTCTGGGACAGGAGGGATTGAACTTGGATGTGCTGACTTAAAGATTGGGACATGGCTACAAGACCCCTTGCTTTAGATCTTTTTTTAAAATCAACCTGTTCAGAGATGTTACTACATGCCTCTGGATTAACTGAGACTTGAACCTGGGATTCTTGGTCCAGAGATAGGGACACTCCCATTGCGTCAGCAAAGCTCCCACTTAAACACCGCTTCCTTATTTACACACGGCCATTCACTCCCTGGAGGGGAATTGAACCCTGCTCTCCCACATGGCAGGCAAGGATACTAACCATTGTACGACTGTGGAGCTTCCAAGTACACGCCTTTTATTTAATATATCCATACATATTATTGGGGAAGCGATGACCTAGTGATATTATCGCTAGACTATTAATCCAGAAAGGTGAAAGTGAGTACTGCAAATGTTGGAGATTAGAGTCCAGAATGTGGTACTGGAAAAACACAGCAGGTCAGGCAGCATCCGAGGAGCAGGAAAATCGACATTTCAGGCAGAAGGCATGCCTTCGGATGCTGCCTGACCTGCTGTGCTCTTCCAGCACCACACTCCATTCTCAATTGTCAGGAAAAAACCATCTGCTTCACTAATGTCGTTTAGAGAAGGAAATCTGCCATCCTTACCTGATCTGGCCTGAATGTGACTCCAGACCTACAGCAATGTGGTTGACTCTTACCTGCCTTCTGGGTAATTAGGGATGGGCAACAAATGCAGGCCTAGCCAGCGACGCCCTCATCCCATAATGAATTTAAAAACACAACTCAATAGCACTTTTTCTGACCGCCAAACCACATATGTGTACACCAAGGCATGTGTGAGGGAAGAATGTAGGAGTAGAAGTGAATGGTGTGCAGCAGCAACCGATTATATTTTAAACAAAAACCTCCTCACCAGGTGGAAGGATACATAGACAAATTTTTAATCATTAAAGCAATTGACCTGTTGGGAAATGGAGCTGAGGATTATCAGACCAGCCATGATCTCACTTAATTTGCAGAGCAGACTCATGAGCCAAATGTTCAACTTTTGTTTCAGAATCTTATGGTCCTGTGATAACTCTTACTACCTCATTATTTGTAAGTGCTTTGATTATGTGAAGGTAAAATTTGGTGCATTCCTACCAGTTGAACATCGTGCAGGTCCTTGATTGATTTGGCAGTTGTTCTAAATAGTTTATCTTAAAAAAACACATGTGTGCACACGCACCACCAGCAATAATTCTATTACCTAAACAGATCTGGTTGTTTCGCAAGACAAGCCACACACTTGGCTCTGCAATGGGAACATCCTTAGAACCATCATGGGATAAGAACCTTCGGAATGGTGAGAAAGACGCCATTGACAGTACAAAGACAGAAAGGACAATTAGAGATCTTCAGTCGTTGAGAGTGCTTCATGCTGTTCTTCTGTCACATCTAATTACAGTCGATTTCATCCACCTTAAATAAACTGTATGTGCCCACTGAACAACATTGATATGCTTTTCAAATAATATCGCAGAGCCATCATCTACCCAGAAATACTCTTTGCATAAACAGATTTTCAAAAGTTTCAACATTTTACTAACTATAAATGTATCTATTTGCTAATCTTCACCCTGGTTCTCACTCATAGAACCTGACTTATAGGTTTTGTTGAGGATTGTGACTTATGCAAGCTGTTTCCCTCGAGTTTGTAATGCAGGAAGCTGGAAGGATGCCATGGCTCTGTCGAAGGCCCTAAAAATGCTTGCGGTTGGAAACCTTTAGGGCTCAGGCCTGGGATAATCTAGCCCAGCTGGCTTTGTGTTGGTGGGGGGGATGTGGGCTGATCACTGGTTGAGAGATTGGCAAGGATCCCAATTGTGTTATCATCCTATGAGAAGGCAAAATGTTCTATTCTCATTGCACAACTGCCCTGCTATCAGACTGTGGCTCAGCACTTCCGCAAGGTTTTCTGACCCTCAAGGACTGTCCTGGAGCTGACATAAATTAAAAATGAATTTCTCTGCGCATTTCTGCAAAAATATTATAGGATCATGTAGAAAAAAATATATGTTTGATATTTTCTTTGGACACCTTTGTTAATTAGTTTTAAAATGTTTGGAGATAGATGAGAGGAAAAGTTGTTTGAGCTGGGCAGTTGGAATACATCCAAATAGAGTTGGCAATCTTACTCCATCCAATATATGAGAAAGTAGATAGTAGACGTCTGGTTTGAAATTTATTTAATTTAATCTCGAGCCTGTCTGAGGTGGAGGTGGTGGAACTTCTATATTCTAAGTTTGAGCAACCCAAAGAATTGCTAATTGTGGTGCCACTGACTCCTATAAGGACTGTCCATTTGCAGTGCCCATTAAGGTGACTGCATTCTCTGTCCTTCATTACAGAATTATTTGCTTGTACACAGAAAACATTTTTCTTATAAAGATTAGGCCTTTAAAATCTGTACAACACCTGTCAGCCTCTGTGAAGCCCAAGAGATCAGCTAACTCTCCACTAAGTCACTTCTTGGCTGTTGCATTAACCTTAACCATCTCCTAGTTAGACCTCTCTATCTCAACAGCTAGATGGGGTTGCTGATTTCTTTGCTGCTTGGAATATTGGGAGTTCAGCAAAAAGGAAAATGAAGGATTCTCAAATACCCTACTGTGCAAAGCCCTCTGATTTATGCCATATTTCTATGATGTTGCCCATCCTGTCTCTGTTAATGATATTAGTGGACATCAAATGTGCAGTCAGTTAGCAATCCTCTTGTTCTTAAATCTTCCCTTGTTTATATACTGGTTTTTCCTACACAAATATTAACAATGGATTAGTTTGTATGCTTTGTTGATGTGCAAGTCAAGACAGCATTGTCTGCATACTTCAAGTAAAAGCAGAAGTATTGTCAAGAGTGCGGGAACTAACAGTAGCAATTTTTGAGAGTAAATTGAAGGACATTACAGTAAAATGTCTCATTGTGATTTGCATGCGTAGTGTGAAATGGGAGAGGAAGTAGTTGATAGCCCTTAAACTAAACCAGGATTGATGTAACAACAACAGTGATGTGAAGAGAAGTCTCATCACGAAGGGGTTATCCTTATCCTTCACTGAAGCCAGTACCTTCAGATATGATGTAGCCATTGACCTGATCAGCCATCTGTCATTCAACTGAGGGAAAGAAGATAAATTTTCTATTGCTCACTATGTTTCAAAAGCACCTCCTGGAATGCCTCAAAGGATTTTGGAACATTAAATGATATTGCTTCAATTATTCTTTCCACTGACCACCATTAGAGAATGCAATTCTCCTTTCAGGACATTGGTCTATTTTTAAGAGGTAGCTTCCTGCTGGACTGCCTTCCCTCCCAATCATCAAATTCCATATAAGGTGCATCATTTACGCTGGCCACTCATCCGTTGTAATTAGATGAAGTGTGACTGGATGGATCTATTGGGTTTTGAGTTCACTGCATCTTGAGTGGAGAGATTTCCCACTGTTCACTCAGTGTCAACTTGAAGTCTAACATAGCCTAGAATGTTAATGGTAATTAAGCAAGAACATTGTATGTGCATTATACAGTGTATAAATGCCCTCAGCCCTATATCTAGTCTGTCTTACACACAACAATTGTTGCATTTCAGTTGTCACTCAGTTCCAGGTAAATGCTGGAGATTAGGGATTATTAAGGATTTGTACCAAGTGGGAACAGGTGACATAGCCACTTGGAAATTTATACTTGCAAAACTGCTAGATTTTGGTCCTTCAAAAGAAATATACAAGTAACCCAAAAACATTGTGCTTAAAATGCTTCCTTCACAGTTCTTATTATTTAGATTTGATTTACCACTAGACCAAAGCTCAAGCTTTATTTAATATTGCCCCAAAATATAATCTAATTTATTTTTGTCTGAGTTGCGTTAGTTGGATTCCCAGTTTTGGAGGAAGGAGACTTAAAAGGATACATGGTCAAACATGTGTTTTTTGCTTTGATTAAGCAGTTTTAGAGAAATGCCCCATTGTTTCAAGGTAATTTAGGCAATCAGTCTACTTTCGTATTCTAATCAACATCTTTTGAAAGGATTACATTCAGGGAATGCTCATCAACATACATTGCAATATGCTACACTGCAGTATCCACTTTAATGTCTTTTAATTTATATTAATACCTTTGCGGTCCAGAAGTTTGATGTGAGTTCAGCAAGCGTACTAGCCTATTGGAAGTAAGAATTAGAACATTATTGTTCTTTTGTTTAACAAAGTGCACCACTTTTAGACTGATGTATGTTGCCTACAAATGAGTAATTTCTAAACTCGACTACTTACTGAAGCAATGGTGAACAAAGGTGAACAACTTTGATCAAAAACAAACAGAACAAACAAGACTTTTTTTTTCAAAAATAAGGATTTTCATGCCTTTAAGCTAAAGACAGCTTGTCCATTGATAAATGAATAACACTGATAGGGTTGCATCTTTGTCAGTTTTCTGTTTTCTCTAAGTATTCTTACAACAACCTTTTCCAACACCAACCGTTACTGACAAAGGTTCACTTTACTGATTGTCATTGCCTCATTTTACAGAAACCCCATACTTCTGCCTGTGAACCGTAACTTAGAAATATCTGATTAAGAGTAATATGTAAATGCCCTTAAAAATGACATTAGCTAAATTCACAATTCAGAGGGAAAGGAAGTAGGAATTGAAATAGATGCTTCAATGCCTGCAGACAATCAAAAACAAGTGCTGCCAAAGGCCCACAATGACGGTTTCAGTAACAAATATTCTACATATGTCTCCATTTTGTCAAAACTCATTAAATGGTCTGCCTGCGTTATGTCAGTTGGGGTGTCGAGAAATCATTCATCATTTTTTGTGCAAAAATAACATGAAGTCATTTAAATAATATCATATTAATGTTAAAGTTCAGCTTGAACTCAGCTGTCACTTAATGGCATAGCTTAATCAGACATAGCATTTAGAAAAATGTGGTCGACACTGGTATGTTTGTTTTTAGGTTGGCCGAATCAAATCAGGATTTATGATACTCCAGTCGGACATATTTTTACCATGTTTATGCTTGACATGCTTCAGATTTGCTTCTGAAAGTATTTATCGTAATTTTAAAAACAAAAGCGAGCCATCCATGAGTAGTTTGTTTGTATGGATTGGCAGTTATTTAGTTAGACAAGAGCGAAGAAAAGTGTTCTTTTAAAATTGTCCATTAATTATGCAGCTTTCTGAAAAATGTGTTTACCATAAGAAAGCCATTGCAAGTTTGCCTTTTGTGTACCATCTGTGAAAGGTATTTATCATGTACATCAATAAAGATAATATACAGTGGGAAATTAATTTGTAACCCCATTATAAAATTCTGGTTCCTTTAGGGCATTGTTAAGGGGCCTGTGCTATTCTGTGAATATTGGAACATGTGTTAATCATTAGACCTAGTGATAAATTTGTTTAGGGAAGTAAATTCTTTGCTTCAAGCCTTTTTAACCCTTATTTAATCCAAACTGCACATTCTATTATGAATAGAATTATCTACATTTTATTGTTTCATTAAATATGGCTTTTGATGATGCTGGAATTAATGATAGTCAGCCTTCCATGCATAATTTCAGAATGATATCATGCAATTAAAAGTACATTAATGCACTTTTAGTTGGATGGTAGCTTTGAGTGTGGATTATCTTGTTGAGCAAAAATTGCTGAAATAGAAATTGTTAAGATAAGTGGGTATGGGAAAATGTGCAGATCATCCACATTAGCTTTGGAACCTGATTTTTCTGCTTGTATAAAGCATTCAGTTGAAACAGATGCAGGTTTCTAAAACATCTTCTATGTCAAAATATTATAGATGTACTATCTCCTGATTTGTAGACGAAAGTGTTTTTTCTAGCAACATGCCTCATAATATTGCATGTCTTAAGCAAGTGATTTATCTGATCAACTCAAATGTTGCTCACACAGGTCTTCAAGTATAAATTATCCTTGTACACTGATAGGAGGGAAGAAAATTCCCGGTGGAGATGACCAGAATTGGTTTCCGTGCCAGTTAAAAGGTAGAAGGCACTCGAGTGTCCAACTTGGATTAAAAGTATCCTGCCACTAACAGCAACAAAGCACTGAATTCTTGTTCCCGACCTGACTTTGCAAACCCAGCTTGGGAGGAAACGCCCTTCAATGGGTGTCGAGCCTGCCATTCCCAGAAATAGTGCAGAGGCAGCCACAGGTGTTGCTGGTTGTCAAGGTGTGTTCTGTGAAAGGCCCTCCACAGTGCTCAGGGACTTTGGAGGAAAAGACTGAAACAGAAAATAACTCCCTAACTCTTACCATTTTTGCTCCTACGCACATTCCCCTTGTCTATGCCAAGCGAGGCCACCTCATATCCCCATCCATTCTCTCAAGGCCTTTTATTTCATCTATGCCAACTTAGTGCCAACTCATGGCCCCATCCACTACCGATTGCATTTCATTCTCATGCCATTTCACTTAGTACTAATGAGAGGACCAAAAATGAGATGAAACAAAATAAAGTTTTCAATATCTATTGGTTATTTTACTATTTATAAGTAACACTCTCATTGTTGAAAATACATTCACTAGATTTAAATTCTTTCAATTATTCAATCATTTATAAAAGCAAGCATTTGTAGTTATTGGCCTGAATCAAAGACTTGAAAAACATTTGGAGCTGTCAATCAAATTGTGAACTGACAGAAACCCCACTATGATAATGATAGGTTGTGAAATCATTCATGTGGCTCAAATCCAATACTGAAGCCTTCAGGTTTATTGTGTGAAATGGTCAGAGCACTGTTACTTTTAACTGCAGACATTTTGAAATTTTAAGGCAGGAGATTTAAATGCTTTGATAGCGTCCCAGTTCCTATGCATTTCACTGTTGCAATGAGCTTATCCACCTTTTCATACACATTGAAAATTTTTTATCAATAGCCCAAAAGGCCAGTGGGCTTTTCCCAAAGTGTGCCTTACCTCTAATTGGGTCCCCAGACCTATCCCAACAGGTATCAACTTTCTAAAGAACTCCAGTAAGTTTAAACCTTCTGCTGTAAAATGCATAACCAACAAGTCATGTTTTGGAATTTCTCTAATGAAAATTAGGACTGACTGAAGGCATTGGCAGTTTAATATGTACAGGTTGCATCCATGGACCATGGGTGTGCAAATTGCAAACCGTCCCATATGTCCCCTTTTCTCCTTTCCTCTCTTCCTCCACTCTTCACTCCCCCACCCTGACCCCAATCCAACCCCTCCACCTCACCTAATGAAAAATGGTGCTAAGATTGGAAGAAGGACTTCTCAACACGAGGGGGATCTAATATCATTTTGGCTAAGATGGAGACCTTCTCTATCGTCGTGAAAATTTAGGCTGAAGTCTTCTCTTCACTTGAGCAATAGTCAAATAAAAATATCTGTTTCTTTGATGGCCTAATGAAAGCTTATGAAAGAATCTTCGAAGCCAAATATTGCCAATATATTATTTTACTCGCTGGGATGACCATCTCAGGTTGCCAATTTAAGTGTTCAATATTCAACAAGCAGGCACTTGTCATTTTATCATTTCTTTCAGGAAAGCTTTCTGATTGAGTCTTGGAGAATTTTGTTTACAAAGGCTATTTGTTGTAATATGACTCAACATATTTAACTTATTTCATTCATGGAAATCTGGCACGAACCATTTTGATACTTTGTGCAGTTAAATAGCCCACTTGGTGTTAGGATTAAGTGAAAGATGTTCATTTGGATAAATAACCTAGAGGTTATGCTGCATCCCTAGAGCAATGTGCATATTAATAAGATGGAAGCTTTATTTTGAAAGTGAATATTCATATCCATGTAATGCCTACTCTTAGTTTTAGCTCAGTTTTGAATTGTTATCTTGAGTGATATTGGTATTCATATTCTATGGCACAGAATTCTGTCGCACACCATTTTGTTCATGTCTGCTAATGGTGTATATACATTCAAAGGGGGTGTTTGATATATTATCTACATAAAATTAACTTTACTCCTTTTTGTCCTGAAAAGAATTGCCCTTTCAAACATGAAAAGCCAAAGATATTTAAAAAATTGAAGTAAGAACTGAGTTTGAGACTTTGGTGTTATGGGTAAACAATGCTGAAGAACTGTTTCAAATAATGTTTTAAGATCAGATTGCTTGTAATGTTCAACTGGATTCAAATCTTGGACAAAGAAATTGATCTACATACAATTAATATAATGTGTTTTGTGAAACTTAAATGTTGCACTATAATAATGTATGTAGTTTTTTGGAGTTAAATAGACAGATTACAAATCAGAATCTGTCAATCGAGACTATATCAAATGACTAGGAAGTAAAAGGTATCATCAAGCTTGTTGAATTCAGCTCAATATCTTTATTATCAGACACAAGATATTAGCTATCTGTAACTTAAAAGGAATGTATTAGCTAATGTTTTGCTTTAATTATGCACAACTGCCTCAAATAAAAGCAGTTTTAGTTGTCTTGTATGCTTACACTTTGGACTTCAGCCCATTTATGTTGTGAATTCCACAGCACTGGTAACAACAGATAATGGTTCTACAAGTGCACAACCATAGAGATGTGCAGTAGCAGCAATGTGTCAATTACAATAGGTCAAAGTCAGTGGTTTTTGCATATATTTTTATTCAATATTTTTTGAGATAATTACTTTCACACTGCTTATTAAAAGTAACTTTCCTGTATTTTACTAATTTACATTGAACCAAGACATTTTTGTGCTTATCATGGTGAATGTGTCCAGTTTTTCTAGTTTTGTTGCTATGTGTCAATATCAAAGATTTCCAAGTCAAGTGTTGCATGGCCACATGCTGGATAAAGGCCTCTCTCTGCTACACTACCTCAGCAGCTAGGTATATTTTAAATTGCTGCCATAGCATTGTGTATAAGTCGTCCATTATAGTTTGCTCTGTTTTCATTTTCATTGCTCCCTATACACCCAATATTAATTTCCTTACAACACAAATGTATACTTTATAGTAATGTGCATATTCCTCAACACAAGATTCTACCACATTATGAAACTTGAACATTTCAACAGTAAAGCAGCAGCATTAAGTCATAGGATTTCATGTACACCTGTGTTGACACAAATATCTCTGACTGAGACGATGTTAAGCTGATTAATTTAATGATTGTACTTACATTATTGGCACTGGGATTTTCCATTAACAACTGCTATAAATCATTGCTTAAAATAACTGCTTTGTTTTATGAGACTTCTACATTGCCATGTTGCACATTCATGACAGGTAAAGGCATGATGCTGTTTTGAATTTTACTTCTGCAGTCAAAGCACTTATTTCATGTGACCATTTTTGATGTTCATAAAACCTTTTGGGAAGGACATAGTCAAATGAATGCTCACTGGGTGCTGTACAAAATCACAAAACTGTTTTGTCACTAATAAATATAGAACAAGTGTAGTATTGTCAGAATAATTGTAACTAACTTTTATTTAAATCTTGTGAATTACTAATGCATGAGAAATTTGCACTGATTTTTTTTGCTGAAAAACTTTGTGGCTAACAATTGCTACCCAAGTGTTACATCAGAACAGTACTTCTTTGTTAACTACCCATCATTGCTTTTCTTCGCCTGGGATCATAAATTGCCTAAGTCTAAGGAATAAGACCAAGCCACTTAGCCCTTCTTGCCTGTTTTGGCAGTTTATTGAGTATTGGCAGATTTGCACACCAAATTATTTAGCCATCCTTGCTTGATATCCCATTGGTGCTCTACCTCATTAAAATCTAACAGTCTCAGTCTTAAATATGTCAATTGGCCAGTTAACCGTAGCCTTTTAGAAAGAGATTTGCATTATCCTTTTGTGAAAAAAAAATCTTAATTGTGCTATTGTATATCCTATCTCTAATCATAAATACACTGTCCCTGTTCTAGATTCTGTAAATAGGCTCTCTGTCTGTTGTGTTGAATTTCTTTATCAATCTTTAATGATCGAGATCATACTTCAGCTGTCACCACTCAAGAGAATGAAAAGTACGTTTATGCAGCCTGTTGTCCTAACCTGACACTTTCAGCCTTTATGTAATCTAAGTGACTTTGCAGTGTACTCTATCCAAGACCACTATACCTTTTCTGAAGTTCATGCCCAAAAGTCTATCGAAGACCTAATAGAACTGAAGTATCACTTTCTGACTTATGCATTTCAATTCCCTTGAAACAGTGTAACACTCCATTAGCCACTTTGCTAACTTATAAACAGAGCAGGCTATTCAGCCATTCAAGACAGTTCTATCTTTTGAGTCAGAATCTGCCCAAGCTGAAACCGAACTCCAGTTCTCACATTTGTGTTCCATATCTCTTTAGAGCATTGACCATAATATAATTGAATTTTACATATTGTTCAAGGGAGAGAAGTGTGAGTCTAAGTCTACTGTTTTAAATTTAAATAATGACAATTGAAAGTGAACTGGCAACTTAGTTCATGGAATAAGTCAATTGAGATTCAGTAGCAAACAAGGGGATATTCAAGGAAGTGCAGAATAGATGCATTCCAGCATATCAGAAAATTCTAAAGGATGGACTTGCACGGTTAATTATAACAGTCCAAGACAGTTTCAGATTCAAACAAAAGATGCATAATTGTGCAAAACTACTTGACAGATCAGAAGATTGGACAGAATATTAAAAAAACAGAGAATTACTAAAAGATGGAGGGAAAAGTTAGACTATGAGAGAAACTAAAAATATAAAAAACAGGAATAATTTCTTCAGATATTTAAAAAAGGAAAGAGTGAGTAAAGTTGTTCCTGTAGAAAACATGTCTGCAAAATTAGAAATGGAGGATAAAGAGATGGCAGATGAACTGAATGGATATCTTGCATCAGTCTTCACAAGTGTAGATACAAGTGGCATCCTGGGTGTAGCTGTAAATCAGGAATTGAAATGGCAGGAAGAAATAAAGAAAATTGCAATTACCAAGGAAGTAGTACTGAGTAAATTGTTGGAACTGCCAGTTGACAAGTTCCATGTCCAGATGGATTTTATCCTGGGGTCAGTTTTTTAAAAAAGTAACTAGCGAGATTCTTGATGTGCGTCCACACTTCTTTTGGATTGTGGTGGTTTTAATTGCCCAAAACTCATTCAACTTGCGCAAAGCTGCCTTTGGATTGGAAAATTTTAACTATAACTTCTTTTATTCAAAAAGAGCGGAAAGGAGGAAGGCAGAAAGTAGGAAACTACCGGCAAATTAGCTTGACATCTCTCATAAGGAAAATGTTACAAGCTATTATTAAAGATCTTATAACAGGGTATTTAGATAAGATCAAAGTAATCAAGCACATCCAACATGGTCTTGTCAAAAGAGACTAATGATTAACCAATTTATTGGAGTTCTTTGAAGATGTAAGTTGTGCTATAGGTAATGGGGAATCGGTGGATATACTGATAAGATGCCACATTAAAGATAATTGCAGAAAATAAAAACTGATAGTGTCAGGGAAAACATAGCAACTGGCTGGCTAACAGGATGTTGAGAATAGGAATAAGTGGGTCTTTTTCAGGTTGGCAGGTGGTCATGAGATGTGTATATCACAGGGGTTGTTGCTGGATTTGCAAATCTTTACAATTTATATAAATGATTTTGATGAAGGGACCAAACGTACGGTAGCTGAAATTGCTGATGACGCAAAGATAGGTTGGAAGGTGAGTTGTGAAGAAGGCATTAGGAGTCTTCAAAGGGATATAGGTAGGTTAAGTGAGTGAGAAAAGATCTAGCAAATGGAATACAATGAATTTGTTCATTTCAGAAGAAAGAATACAAAAGCAGCAGATTATCTAAATGGTGTGAGGTTGCAAAGCTCAAAATTATTATGTCATGCAGCATGGAAACATACCCTTTGGTCCAACTTGTCCACGCCAACCTTTTTCCACAATCGAATTAGTCTCATTTGTCTGTGTTTGGCTCATAACACTCTAAACCTTTCTTGTCCATGTACCCATCCAAATGTCTGAGATCTGGATGCCCTAATGCATGAATCACAGAAGGTTTGTATGTAGAGGTCGTTCTGCTTTTACATGTGTTTTGTTAACGTGAATTCGCTGTAACACAATTGATGAATTGGGGACACTGTTTCTAAAGCACAATCTTTTAAAGCGTGTGTTGGGTGTTACACAATTACATCACCAACACCTTGAGTGTTGTTTCTAAAGCACAAGTCTTCTATAGTGCGGGGTTGCACAAGAACGCTACCATCACGTTATAGAAGAACTACCTGTAGGTACAGGATGTAATCAGAAAAGCTAACATAATGCTGTATTTTATTGTGAGGGAAATTGAATGCAACAGTATGGAGATTATGCTTCAGTTATTCAGGACACTGGTGAGATCACTTCTGCGGAAGTGTGTGTAATACTGATCATCATCTTTACTGAGGATGTTGATGTGTTGGATGCAGTTCAGAAAAAGTTTACTTGGCTCGTACCTTCAAAGATTTCCTTATGAAGAAAAACCGGACAGGCTAAGACTGTATCCTCTGAAGTTTAGAAGATTCAGAGGCATATTTAAGCATAGAATATTCTGAGAAGACTTGACTGGGTGATGTCAAAAGGATTGTGAGACAATCTAGTACAGGGTAGCAAAGTTTGAAAATAAGGGGTCATCCATTTTGAAAAGAGAGAGAGAAACATATTTTATCAGGGGAGGGTTCAGAGTTTTTTATTAGATTAGATTAGATTAGATTAGATTACTTACAATGTGAAAACAGGCCCTTCGGCCCACCAAGTCCACACCGACCCGCCGAAGCGCAACTCACCCATACCCCTACATTTACCCCTTACTTAACACTACGGGCAATTTAGCATGGCCAATTCACCTTACCCGCACATCTTTGGACTGTGGGAGGAAACAGTGTATATCAAATGTTTAAATTGTTTTCAGGCAGAGGTAGGTAGATTCTTGATTACTAAGGGGATGAAAGATTATTGAGGGGGTGGGATTTACAGGAATGTCGGGTTGAGGTTAAAATCAGCCATGATCTTATTGAATGGCAGAGCAAACCCTTAGGACCAAGTAGCCAAATCTTGTTCCTTATTTATTTGTTTGTATATTCTAATTGAAAGAACTCTCAATTGGCAAGTAATCCACTCGGGATTGGAAATAATAGGATGATGAACCACATAGTCACATATTTATTGACACAACTAATCCAATTGTGTTTTAAAAATTAAACTATTTTATGGTTGCCAGTGGTTACTGGCAATTTTCCCATAACTTTTAATGTATTTGTTACGTGTTTCCAACTTAAATGGTAAAACAAAATAAAATGTAGATTACAAGGGAAAAGAATGGTGAATATTGGAGTATTAAAAAAAATTGTTAAAATATAAAATGTTTAAGAGGACAGTTGAATTCATGACATAATGCAACTAAATGTTTTAATATTTCTCAGTCAGAGCAAATAGTTTGTAAATACAGCTTTTGGATTTTTAATTGGGTGCCAGTAATTGCAGTTGACTAAGAAAAACTATGCAATCCATTACAATTGATGTCTAAAAGTGACAGAGATATAACCAAAGAATTTCACGTTTTGAGATATCAGATGGCCACTTTGTCATTATTCCCATCAGTGTGCTATTTACTCAAGGTTAATGTAGTTCATAGAGCCATAGAGATGTACAGCATGGAAACCAACCCTTCGGTCCAACTCGTCCATGCTGACCAAATATCCTAAACGATAGCGAGTCCCATTTGCCAGCACTTGGCCCATAACCCTCTAAGCCCTTCTTATTCATGTACTCATCCAAATGTCTTTTAAATGTTGCATTGACCAGCCTCCACCATTTCCTCTGACAGCTCATTCCATACATGCATCACCCTTTGCATGAAAATATAGCCTCTTAGGTCCCTTTTATATCTTTCCCCTCTCACCGTAAACTTCTGCCCTCTAGTTCTGATCTACTCCAACCCAGAGAAAAGACTTTGTCTATTCACCCTATCCATGTCCCTCATTATTTTATAAACCTCTAAGGTCACCCCTCAGCCTCTGACGCTCCAGGGAAAACAGCCCCAGCTTATTCAGGCTCTCCCTATAGCTTAAACCCTCTAACCCTGGCAACATTCTTGTAAATATTTTCTGAACCCTTTCAAGTTTCACAACATCCTTCCTATGGGAAAGAGACCAGAATTGCACACAATATTCCAAAAGTGTCCTGTAAAGCTACAACATGACCTCCCAACTCCTGTACTTAATACTCTGACCAATAAAGAAAAACATACTAAATGCTTTCTTCACTGTCCTATCTACCTGATACTCCACTTTCAAGGAACTGTCAGCCTGCATTCCAAGCTGTCTTTGTTCAGCAACACTTCCCAGAACCTTATCATTAAGTGTATAAGTCCTGCCCAGATTTGCCCTTCCAAAATGCAGCACCTCACATTTATCAAAATTAAACTCCATCTGCCACTCCTCAGCCCATTGGCCTATCTGATCAAGATCCTGTTGTATTCTGAGGTAACCTTCTTTTCTGTCCACTACACTTTTGGTGTATTCTGCAAACTTACTAACTGTACCTGCTATGTTCACATCCAAATCATTTATATAGATGATGAAGAGCAGTGGACCCAGCACCGATCCTTGTGGCACACCACTGGTCACAGACCTCCAGTCTGAAAAGCAACCCTCCTCTACCTTTGAACCAGTTCTGTATCCAAATGGCTAGTTCTCCCTATATTCTATGAATCTAACCTTGATAACCAGTCTACCAAGAGGAACTTTATCAAACGCCTTACTGAAGTCCATATAGATCACGTCCACCATTCTGCCCTCATCAATCATCTTTGTTACTACTTTTAAAAAAAATCAATCAAGTTTGTGAGACATGATTTCCCATACACAAAGCCATGTTGACTATCCCTAATCAGTCCTTGCCTTTCCAAAAAGATGAAACTCCTGTCCCTCAGGATTCCCTCCATCAATTTGCCGACCATTGATGTTAGACTCTCCAGTCTATAGTTCCCTAGCTTGTCCTTAGCACTTTCTTAAATAGTGGCACTACATTAGCCAACCTCCAGTCTTCTGGCACCTCACCTGTGACTATTGATGAGCCAAATATCTCAGCAATCACTTCTCTAGCTTCCCATGGAGTTCCAGGGTACACCTGATCAGGTCCTGAGTATTTATCCACCTTTATGCATTTTAAGACACCTAACACCTTCTCTTCTGTAATATGGGCATTTTTCAAGATGTCACCATCTATTTTGCCACATTCTGCATCTTCCAAGTCCTTCTCCAGAGTAAACAATGATGCAAAATACTTGTTTAGTATCTCTCCCATCTCCTGCTGTTCCACACATAGGCTACCTAGCTGATCTTTGAGGGGTCCTATTCTTTCCCTACTTACTCTTTTGTCCCTAATGGATTTATAAAATTTCTTTGGATTCTCCTTAATCCTATTTGCCAAAGCTCTCTCATGTCGCCTTTTTGCCCTCATTCATGATAAAATGGATAGAATAAAGCAATTTCCTGTAATAAAGTAAGTCAAACTCAATGGTTGTTAGTACAGATACAGTGATCAAGGTAGCCTGTGAGTGCGTGAATGAGAATTTACCTTGACCACAATGATTACTAACCTATAAAAAGGAACATCCAGAGCAGACTATAGAGAGAAGGGTCATAACCATTAAAATACCAAAAGTTGCAACATGTCTGATGCAAATTTTATTGGTTACTTAAAATTGGTTGAAGACTTGTCAAAGTGTGCACCTCTAGTATTCTCTTGCAGCTTATGTGAAATCTTAGTAATTATTGAAAAAAAATTATTATGGGAGATTCTGGATTGCTGAGATAATGAACAGAAGCATGACTGGAGGTAAACTCCCTGCATTGGGTCACAGAACACAAGATGAAATAAGTGCATTTAAAATTCAAGAAATTGAGCAGAGGGTTTTAACTCTGATTACCATGCCCTTCTTCATTCCAATCAAGTTTGGATGAAAAACCAAGCAACAGCAAAAAAAAACCTGTAAAATCATTCCGGCACTGTGAACTGTTTGGACAGACTTCTACCTATGTTGCATATGCTTGGAGAATTTCTGAAAATGGTACCATTGGACTAATGAGCAGATGCTGACATACAATGCTTAATAACAGAAGCCTTTCATTAAAATACGGTAGCGGGAGCAAGTCAATAAGCATTACCATTGACACCTCAGAAATCAGCACCCTACTGTTCCAGATGGAACATCCTTTCCCTCCTATATAAATCTCCAATATTTGAATTTGTTGCAAGTATTCCCAAACAGAGCTAGTGCTTGCAGAATGTTGAATTTGGGTGCAAGAAGTTCTACCATTGTGTACTTCTAACTTGTGTAAATTTATTTCTACTGCTATCATAAATCCTGAGAGAGGTGTAGGGGAAAAACAGATTGTGAAACCCCACCAAGATAATGGAGAATATGACTTAACTTATAAAAGAGCAAATGATCAGAACAAATTAAATATACAGAACTGGATGCCCTGTATTGAAACTAGCCAGCTGAAATTAACAGCATAGATGATGAAAACTGATCAGATAACTTCACTTGTAATATGACAATTAAATGGTTGAAATAGTAACAGAAATGGACTCAGAACAACTATGGCAAAAACTGGATTCTTGATATTGGGACAATTGCCAGACACAGAAACCACAATGCTTCTTAGATCAGAGATTAATTGACTATTAAAGCAAGTCTTATCCTGAAAACATATAAACATATTGCACCTGAAAACCTGAAATTGCTTATGATTGGTGAGAAGAGACCTCAAAACCACCATGCAGTATTGAAAAAAATGGCAGGTTAGCAAGAGATGTCCTTGCCTGACCTGAAATGTCAGTACAAATTCTCTTTGTAACTCACGAATGCTGAAAGTAAATTTGCAAGGATTAAAGTGAATAGAAACCAATAATTATTCTGTCCAAGGGTAATAAGTGTGGATGAACAGTTGAGTAAGTGGCTAATAGCTGAGAAAAACAAAGACAATCCCATCAAAATGTCAGAATGTTGTAGGCAGTACGAGAGGAAATGACTAAAGAAACCAAACTTAAAACAATAGAATGATGATATAAAACTTAGACGAAGAAGAATTTGCAAACAGGGAGGTCTGAACATAAAGCAATTCTGATCACCAGGAAATAGGTCACAGGAAAACAATTGGACTATAAGGCTGAAAAGTCTCCAGGACTTGGACGGTTTGCACCCTTGGTTTTTAAAAGATGTGATGGCAATTAGTAGCTGCATTGGTTACAATCTACCAAACTTCCTTAGATTCTGAAAGTGCCCATTGGATTGAAAGGAAAAAAAAACTTTCTTTCAAGAATGCAGGACGGCAGAAAACAGAAAACTGTAATCCTATTAGCCTAACATCTGTCATAGAGAAGGTTCTGGAACGAAGGAGCAGCGCTCCGAAAGCTAGTCCTTCCAAATAAACCTGTTGGACTATAACCTGGTGTTGTGTGATATTTAACTTTACAGGAGGACAGTTAAAAAATCTAATGTGATCAGGCAGAGCCAACCTGGCTTTATGAAAGGTAACTTTATGAAGAAGTAACAAAAGGTAGATACAGGGAAACAGGTTGATAGTATTTGATAAGGTGCCATATCAAAACTTGCTGCATAAGATGAGAATACATGGTGCAGTACGTAACAGGTCAGCATGGTTAAAGGACTGATTAGAGGAGACAGAGTATAGATAAATGGATTATTTTCACGTTTTTCATTCACTCATGGAACATGGGGGTCATTGACAGTTCAGCATTTACTGCTCAATTCTAGCTGTCTTTGAGAAAGTGGTGGTGAGCTGCCTTCTTGAACCACTACGGTCTGTGTACTTTAGGTAGACCCACAATGCTGTTAGGGAGAAAGTTCAAGGATATTGACCCAGTGGCAATGAAGGAACAATGATATATTTCTGAGTCAGGATGGTGAATGGCTTAGATGGGAACATGTAGTTTGTGGTGTTCCTATATATCTGCTGCACTTGTTCTTCTCGATGAAAGTGGTCATGGGTTGAGAAAACCAATAGAGATAAAATGAAGAACATAAAATATATGGGATGGGGAGAAGAAGCAAATTGCTCTCAGGTGGAGTTCTGCTTTTCTGCTTATCAGTAAGGGAGAAAGGTCTAAAACATGGAAAGTTTTGTGAATAGCTCAGAGACATTAAAGAGCTGAGTATTTTCTCAGAAGTGGCCAAAACATGAGCACATATTACACATATCTTAATTTTAAGTGAATTATCTTTGTTCATCACTTGTGCGTTTGGTTCATTTGCACATTTCTATTGTAAATTTATTTTCTTTTGATGAGAAATCAGTTTCTCATCAGTTTTGATGAGAAATAAGTGAAAAATTATGCGTCTGCATTTTACAACAATGACATGGGAAATTTCATGTTTCATGGAAAGTGTTTAATGTTTGCAGATGGACTTAGTTAAGAAAATAGACTAATTTGGTTTTGATTCTCAATATTTAAGGAAAAAAGCCCTTTGCTTGAAAATCTGAGGCATCTCTAACCATATGCTTGCATTAAGGTTATTTTAATGTATGTGCATTTTCTATTTTCAACATTCTTAAAAGATTACAAATGTTAAATGGACTGCATGTGGTTCTTAAACTAATTATTTGAATTAAAAATGTTTGGTCCTGAGAAATATTGGAAGTTGTAACCTTGAAGTTAGCTTCACCTACATTGATTTATCTAAGGATTTGTCATCTGCTTCATATTCTGGCTCTTACCTACTTTTGAAATTTATACTCCTTATGAGGAAATATTCTTTGAAGTTCAGAAGGTTCAAATGATCTTATCAAAACATACAAGAGTCTGAGAGAGCTTAACAGGGCAGATACTGGGAAGATATTTACCCTTGTCGGGGAATCTAGACCTAGGGAGCAAAGTTTCAGAATAAGGGTCACCCATTTAAAGCAGATGCAGAATTTCCTTTCTCAGAAAGATGAGAATCTTTGGAATTCTGTTGCCCAGAGAGCTGTGAAAGGTGAGTAATTGTATATATTCAAGTCTGAGATAGAAAGATTTTTGAATTATCGGAGAGTTCAGGGTTGTGGAGAACATGAAGTAAAGTGAAACTAAGACCAGAATGACAATGATCTTATTAAACATAGGAGCAGTCTACACCAGATCCTATTCCTTATGTTCTCACTCATCATTCTGCAGACTTCCCATTGAAGTGCATGTGGTGTGAACTATACTACAGGGTGAACTTGACAGGTTTCTTGAGGTTTATCTTTCTCCTCTTTAATAAAGTTCCTCTTGTCTAATGGGTTAGTTGAGCAGCTAGTCCATTGTCCTCATTTACAGAAAAAAGAAATGCAAAAATCCAATTTTTTTAGATGCTATAAAGTTCTCAGCATTTATTTTCACCTGATATTGTGGTTTAACAGATATTGCAAATGAACTGACATGAGCATTTCGCACTGCTACAAAATTATCAAGTGCTCAAATTGAGGTTCCTCATCCGCAAAAGAAAGAAGCTAATGTTAAAATACTGCAGTCTGTACAGTGAGTGACTTGTGATGAAACCAAATATTGAGTGGATCCTGGCCACTTTAGCAATTTTAGGATCAAATGCTACAACATGAGGCGTGTTTAATATTTCAAGAAAATTCCAAAAGTGAAGATAATGCAATCAAGTTTTTGGCAAAAAAATCAGGATTCAGCTTTGGCGATTTAACACTGCTGCTGAATAGGGGATGAAACCTGAGTTTCAAAACAAATAGAAAATAAATAAAAGAAATAAATCAAAGCTAATGATAAAAACCAAAAGAAATACAAACTAATAATAATAGATATTCCCAGAGATGCAAGTTCAAGTCAGCTATAAAAAACAGTACAAATAAGCTACAACTGGGATTGGAATTAATCCCTAACCTATTTAAGAGAGGGTACAAAAGCTCATTATAAAAATTGAAGATCAAATGTACTATGGAATAAGAACTCTATCTTTAAAATTGTATAGCATCTTACAAGGAAAGAGAGGAGGGTCAAGCAATAGAGGAAAATGTGCGATTTCTTGAGGGGCAAGATTCAGACTGGCATTGATGATAATCCTACATCATAGATGCAAATCAGATTTTTATAATTAGTTGAATGCAGTAAATAATGGACTTATGGGATGTCCAAGCAAATTTTCAATGTAACTGAAATGCCATTAAAATCTAACATCTTGCAGTCCTGCTTGGCAAGATGTAATGAATGGCGTGCCACAGGATCAGTACTGAGGTCTCCACTTTTTATAATTTACATAAATGACAGGACCAAAGGATTGATTGCTAGAAAATTGTTGATGATACAATGATATGCAGGAAAGTAAGTTGTGAAGAAGACTTAAGAAGGCATCAGAGGGATGTAGATAGGCTAAGTGAGTGGATGTCATCAAGCCAATGGAGTCTAATGTTGGAAATGTGAAATTGGCAGGAAGAAGAAAAAGTGTAATATCTAAATGATGATAGATTGCAAAACTTAGTGATGTAGAGAGATATAGGTGTACCAGTGCGTGAATTGTAAAAAGTAGGTGCAACATGCAATTAGAATAAATAGCAGAAGAGTATAGTTTATTTCAAGCTGGATTGAATACAAAAGTGTGAAGGTTGTACTTCAGATCAGGATTCACAAGATCACATCAGGATGATGTGCACAATATTGGTCTCCTCATTGAAGGAAGGATGTAAATATTTTGGAATCAGTTCAGAGAGGGTTTGCAAGATTAATACCTGGAATAGGCAGATTGTGTTGTGTGAAAAGGTTGTCCAGGCTGCGCTTGAATCCACTGGAGTTTGAATAACTAGGAGGCAACTTGATTGAAACAAAATCCTGAGAGCGCATGACAGGATGCATGAGAGAAGAGCATTTCTGTTTTGGGGGAATTTGAGAACTGGGGTCATTCTTGAAAACAGAGTTGAGGCAATTATTGTCTCACAAAATATCATTTAACCACCTTCCTCAAAAAATGTTTTGGAAGCAGAGTCTTTAAATACTTTTAAGTGAGAGGTGGGTAGATTCTAGATAAGCAAGATGGCAATAGGTAATCTGGACAGGCAGGAATCTGCAGTAATTAGATAAGCCACATTCACTTGGAATGGTGGGAGAAAGTTGAAAGTCTGATTGGCTTGCTTCTGCTCCTAATTCTTATGTAGCGATTTTTAGCTAGCTGCTTCAAAATTTCATAAGATTTCATCTCTTTTGAACTTTCTAAGCCATCCAAGTAAATTATAACTTTGCCTTTATAAGTAACGTCCTAGTATCTTTTCAAAATTAGAGCATGATTTCTATACTTATCAGTTTTACATCAGCAATGTTTAATTTCCTTTTGATGGAAATAATGCTTAAAATCATAAAAGTAATTTATCATTAATATCCTTCGACATATTTCCATTAAATCTTCAATTAGGGAGCATTGCTCTCTGATTGTTCAAAAACTCTTGTATGAAACTTTAGTTCTATTTAAATTCAGGACTTAGCTTATAAAATACACTGGCTGCCTACTGCAGCATTGAGCAAGCATTAGGTTGTTGGATTTGCTGTCATTGAAACTGGCTGTTATACGGAGGCCTCTTCCACTTGTTTTGATGGTTCAAGTGGATATTAGAGACCCCATGACATAATTTGACGGAGAGCACATTTTTCACTCAATGTTTCACCCAATATTCCTGCTTCGAACAACACCATCAGAACAATTTAACTTTTATCTTGTTGGCATTTGTGGAGTCTTGTGTGCAGCGTGACTACTACTTTTGTCTACATAACTTCAAAGCACCTGATTTTATTTGAAGTGTTTTGAGACCTTTCTCAGAGATGTGGTGCTGGGTACAGTTATAAATAGTCCAAAATGATCAACAGTGTACTTCCAGTATCCTGAACATTTTGGGACACTTGAATAAAATTATAATAGTATTAATAATTTTTTTTTGTTAAATACATTTTCATCTTTCCGAGAAAACATCAGATATAACTGAGGTAATTCTACTGATAGAAAGCATGAATGTTCCAGAATATATAGAAGACTCAGATAATATTTCCTTGGGAAGCCTTCTGCATGCCTTGGTAGATCAATAGATAGAAACTTATAAAACCTCTTTATAAAGATAAGATCTTGTCCATCAGCCTTGTATTTTGTTCGACCGACTAAAGTATTGTATTGCAACTATTAGCATAAATGTCATGCGTGCTGTCTTCCAATAAATAAGACCTTTTAGTTTTTTCATATTGAAACCTAGCCCAGATGTTGTGTACAACATGGGTGGATGACATTTGAAATATAAAGCAAGTAATTGATTTAATTAGCATTCTCCTTTCACTCCTATGTATACATGTGTTCACACACAAGAAAACACTATCTGTCTCCCACTATCAACCCAGTTCAGTTAATGTTTTTGAAATAGATCAATAGATAATTTATTGCAGTTTCTGGGACTTTCTATGCAGAAATTGACTGTGACACTTGCCTATGAGGACACTTAAAGACTATCTCTGACCTTGATGCTCTCTGGGATTATAGATGTGAAAGGCCCTGTAATACAAATACAAAACAAATTTTTGAAGCCATCCATTGTTAGCACTGCAAATATATGACTTGCTCAAAATGTGCTTTCTGCCGAGACTGCTTTTGTAAATTTGTGCCTAAGATTTACTTAAGCATGATTTAATATGAAAGTCTGTGACCCAATACTAACCTTTAAAGTTCAGGAAATAAAATGTGCCTGCATATTGACTAAATTATGTTTAATATTTATATTTATTCTGGAAAAATTGTTAATCTTTCTTTTAAAAAGTGTAATAATGTTGGAAAATGGCTCAGTCAAGTAGGCATTCTTAATGTGCAGCTTGTGGACTTCATAATGGCAGTGAGTAGTATTCCATCAGTAAAATATTGAAAGGCTTTTCATATAAATTATTATAATAAATGAAACTATCTGCACCCTACCACCTTATTTATGTGTTTGTCTTTTTCAATATCTGACCACATTTTCTTGGGCTTTTAGTCTTTACTAATTTGAATCAATTATAGGACAAATTTTAGTTGCTTGTAAGCTTTGTGTGGATAGTGCTTCAAAAAAAGGGCATCTGCTTTTCTGTCATGAAGTGTCTATAGCTTTAATACATTTTCCATTTTGGAAAGATAAAATAATTTCAAACTATAGCATACAATGCAAACCATAAGAACAACATTTCAACTATTTCTGTCATTATTTCTATGTTAATGAAACTAAATCAACAGACCAGCTGATATGTGCTGAATAATCATATTTTTGTGATACTGTATCTATGCCACTGCATCTATAAATACTTAAATGTGCATTTCCATTTCCAAAACGTATCTTTATTGATCAGGCTTTGTTGGTTAAATCTAGTTGTTTTCTAATCAAACATCATTCTGCCTATATTAATTCCAGTGATATTCAGCCAAGTCCCAATGTGGATCACCTCAAACACTTATCTCTCCAGCTAGGTGGTGGTGGGGGCTGGGTGTAAAAGGATTCAGATGGATATGTTATGATATATTACTTTATTTATTACCTGTTGTCTGAGCTGTCTACTACTTGTGTTACCCTATGATTCATTTTGGCAGTGTTTAGATCTTTACTGTGACTTTCAATTATCGTGACGAACACTGATAAACATTTTAGTTCTTCATAAATGTCATAAGTTTGTCCACCTGTGGAAAATATCTCTTATCTTCATTTAAATCAGTTACATTTTCTCAACAGTAGTTACTTTATGTTGTGTTGTTAAATTGGGCATTTTTACTAGGTGAAGGAGTAGTGCCACCTAGGCATTCATCTCTAATTCACCTGTGTTATGATAGATAGTTGCTTTACTATGTTTAAGCATGTTAACAAGGTACATTAAAATGTCACCTTGAAGCTCTTGTATTGGAGTTGTACTCCAAATTGAGGCATACCTTGGTTTTACCTTTGCTTCTCAATACCCCAGGTGTCAAAATGAACATTACCATTTTATATATAAAAACTGAAAGAACTGTGGATGCTGTAAATCAGAACAAAAACAGAAGTTGCTGGAAAAGCTAAGTAGATCTGGCAACATCTGTGAAGGGAAATCATGGATGCTGTCAGACCTGCTGAGGTTTTCCAGCAACTTATAACATTTTATATGTAGTAGGTTCAAAAGATTTCAAAAACAGCTGTTTTGACTTAAAAGGTATTTAATATTTAAACTTATATTGCATGAATAAACTTTTACACATGTTTTAAGCAGAATTTGTTCAATCATTTATATTTGTACAGTGTGGCACATCGAAAATCCACCCAAGGATGCTTCACCAATTGAAAATGTTAATAACAATAGAAATTCTTGGGTGGCTTCTGAGAACAGAGTGGCATAGTGGCTCAGTGGTTAGTACTGAGCTACCTCACAGTGCCAGGGTCCCAGGTTCGTTTCCAGCCTCGGGCGACTGTCTGTATGGAGTTTGCACATTCTCCCCGTGTCTGGGTGGGTTTACTCTGGTTTCCTCGCACATTCCAAAGATGTGCAAGTCAGGTGAATTGGCCATGCTAAATTGTCCATAGTTGTTAGGAGCATTAGTCAGAGGGGGGTGGGTTACTCTTCGGAGGGTCGGTGTGGATTTGTTGGGCCAAAGGGCCTGTTTCCACACTGTAGGGAATCTAATCAAAAAAAAAGGTAGCAAGGTAAAATAGGTTTGAAAATGAATTCCACAGCGGCAGGTACTTTCACGAGAGAGAAGTTTAATCATTTATTTTATACAGATCCTCATTTGTCTCATTATTTAGGAAATATTTTCAAGCCATCAGATTACATTTCACAGACTCATTTTATTACAAATGTACATTTATAAGGTTTTATGATTTATGACTGCCTCTTTCATTTAGGTTAAAGATAACACAACACCAGGTGATAGTCCAACAGCTTTATTTGGAAGTACAAGCTTTCAGAGCACTGCTCCTTCATCAGGTAGCTAGTGGAATAGGATCATAGGACCTGGCTATCTGACAAAGGACCAGTGCTGTGAAAGCTTGCACCTCCAAATAAACCTGTTGGACTATAACCTGGTGTTGTGTGATTTTTAAAGTTGTCTACCCCAGTTTAATACCAGCACTGCCACATCTTTCATTTAAGGTCAGATAATGGAATGAAGGGAATTATGTGACCTGCTCTAGATTCTGCCAGAGAACAAAATTGGGTTGCTTGGGTGTTAATGAATGTCTGGGTTAACTTATTGGGAAGAAGATATGGAGGTGAAGTTATTGACACCTGTAGATCGATGTCAGGTTTATAACTTATTGTGCTTTGAAGTATCTATTGAATTCCAAGCTAGAGGATAGTTAGTTAGCATTTTTACCTGGCTGCAAAGCCCATATGATTCACATTGCCACGGTGATGGGCTTTGAGAGGGCAAGAGTCCATAATAAAACCTTACAGGTTTGGGTTAGGGAACTTTTCTAAAGTAGCCCTATAAGTCGCAGACATAAAGGAGTCTTCAAGAACTTGAGAGACAACAGAGACATGAAGGCAGCCAAACTTGCACCTGGAGGATAAAAATTGCTCACTGCTTTATTCGACATAAATCAGGCAGACAAAGTCTCCTGCTTAAGTTGAAGAGATCCATTGGTCAGGATTTAAACAAGTTTGGAATATTTGCCTACATTTGTGTAAAAGGGGAAATCTGCAGGATTACTTACATCCTGAAAGTCATTTAAGGGATTAGAAGTTACCCAGCTGGGAAAGGGAAAAGGAAAGCAGACCGTCAGGAATAAGAATAGCTTTGGACTGGTTCAGGGAGAATAGTGTGTTAATTAATGGGCTGAATAAAGTATTGCTGAGGTTTGAGATTGTCAGTCATGCTAAAAGTTGCATGGGATAATTTTCTGTAGTTTAAAACATAGGTTTCTACAAAAATAATGTAAGTCCGTGTTATCTTTGTTGCTTTTTGTGTATTCTTGCCAGTCAGTCACTGAATTTAGATATCGTAATAAAAGTTATCAATCACTATAGGGATTGAAATAATCTTAATAATAATAAATCATCAATTTCGGTAAGCTTTTTTATTTAAGGGTGGGAATACCTGAAAAGATTGACTGTGTTGCAGCCAAACTTACTGACATACAAAGGTAAGTGTGATGGAGCACTACCTCCACTTCTTCACCAAGCTCGATCTTTGCACCAGTCTTGCTCAGCTGCATCAAGAAGGCACTGCATATAGCTTTTTATACCACTCTCAGCAATACTGAGGCATGAGTGACATCCAGCTTTTTGTGAACCCAAGTTGAAAACCTAGCTGCCTAATAACTCTGAAAACCTGGCCTAACAGCACAGAGATCTCAAACTGCTCTTGACTTCTCTTTCACCAAATCTCCTACACAGCCTGTAATTCAGTTGCCTTCCCTGTAATTTGGCTAAATATCAGCATTTCTATCATGCAGTTTATTTGCTCTCCTCTACTGACCTTTACTCACTCTAATTTTCATATTTTGAACTGCTCTTCGTGACCCTTGAACTGTTCTGTGTGACCTATTGAAAACATTGCAATAGGTCCTATCATATTGAATGTTACCACCAAACAACTTTTGGAATGAAGTATACAGATATCCTGAAATGTACATTCTCGGAGAACACTTTTTGCTTACTACCAACAAAAAGATACAGCACATAACTGAAGGACTTTATTACGTGGATGAAAAAAACATGAGCAGTGGAAGCTGTCATTGAATACATTCAAGGCTCGGTTAGATTTTTGATTGACAAGGGAGTTATGAGGACATCCAACAAAGTGAAGTTGACGCCATAATCAAATCAGTCATGATTTTATCGAATGGCAGAACAGGATTAAGGGGCCAAAGATCTATTCATGTCCCTAATTCTTGTTTTCTGGTGAGAATACAAAGGAATGTTCACAGGTTAAATAAAATTTGGAAGATGGAGTATAACGTGGGTAAGTATGAGGGAGAATGATAATGCAAATTTTTTTTAAATGGAAAGAGACGAGAATACTGTTATATGGAGCTATCTGCCTGCCCTTGTACATGAATCACAAAATGTTAGCGTGGTAATGGGATATTGGCTCCTCATACAACAGGAATTGGTACAAAACATTACAGGGCATTAGTGAAAGCACACCTGGAATACTGTATACAGTTTTAGTCTAGCATATGCTTGTATTCAGGACAGCTCAGAGAAGATTCATGTATTATGAGGAAAAGTTAGCACACTGGATCTATATCTATTGGAGTTTAGAAGATGAGTGGTGACCTTGCTAAAGCATTCTGAAGAGTTTTCAGAAGATTCACAGCTCAGGTTGAGGTTCTGGATGTAAGTTTTCTCACTGAGCTAGAAGGTTCATTTTCAGACATTATGTCACTATACTAGGTAACATCCTCAGTGAGCCTCTGGTGAAGCACTGGTCCCGCTTTCTATTTCCATAGAACAGGAAATATGAAAAAATGGAGGTAGTGCTCTATTACACTTATCTTTGTATGTCAGTAAATGTGGCTGCAACACAGTCAGTCCTTTCAGGTATACCCACCCTTAAATAAAAAAGAACAGGTGATGACATCACCAACACAGGAAATCATGTAACCAACCCAAGGAAACCTAAGCACATAAATAGAAAGTGGGACAAAACACCACTGGAGTGTCACTGGACACTCACTGATAATGTTATTTAGCATGGTGATGAAATGTCTGAAAATGAACCTTCCAACTCAGTGAGCAAACTTACATCCAGCATTTTGAGGAGCTTGGCAGTTTAAATGCTGAGAGGATGTTTCCTCCTCTGGGAGAATTGAGTATTAGGGACACTGTTTAAAAATAAGAGATGTTGCATTGAAGATAGAGATGAGGAAAAATTCATTCTCTTGGAGGGCCTTTATTCTTTTAAATTATGTTCAGATATTGGAGGCTGGGTCATTAGCCTATGTTCAAGGTTGTACTTGACCTATCTTTTTGATCTACGTGGGAGTCGTAACTTATTGGGGGATAGGCAGGAAAATGAGGAAAGGCTTGCAAACAGATCAGCAATTTACTTATTGAATGGCTGGGTGGGCTCAATGGCCTACTTGTACTTTTTCTTTTGATCCAATAATACATTGAAGTTGCAAGTTCAATGTTAGGATATATCAATACTGAAAACAGAAGCCCATACGTGTTCTGTATTTTTAATTTCTGTTCAAGCCTTTAACACAATTTTCATGAAAAATTCTCAGAAGAAAGTTGATGTACAATTGTATCCACTGCAGATGTCTGTGTTATCTCCTTGGGGGTTAAAAAGAGAATTTCACAATTAATCACAAATTCAAGAGATGCTCTGAGACTCTGATTATTGCATCAAAAAGGACTATGGATCTCATATGACCAAGTAAATAAATCTGGTGACTACTCAAGTTGATGTCTTCCCTGAAATGAGCTGATATGACAGATAATAAATGTATTATTTGCTGGTTATTATTACCATGTCTTTATTAGTTAGGTGATCTTTTTATGTCAGCCATTGCTACGATTTATATATTCTATTTGCCACTCATCATTGTCATCTTGTAAATTCTGTTTTTCCATCTGCAAATGCTGCTAGGTCTGCTGAATATTATTTTCAAGCTTTCAATATCCGCAGTATTTTGTTTTTATAAATTGTCTCCTCCCAAAAATGAACATGGGGAACCTGAGTCATCTATCCAGGATAAGCAGAAGATCCTGGTGAGACAGTGGCACGTGTGGATGACTCTCTCTCTCAAGCTCCTTTCACTCTCCTCGTCATCTACCCCACTGGAAGAAAAGTCATTACAAATAAAGAACAAGCCTGTCCTGTTATCATAAAGCACTGCAGACAAATGAGATTGGGGGAGAATGGGACTATGCTGCTCTGTGAGAGGTCCCACCCTCTAAAGCTGCCAGACAGCCACAGCCCCCCATAGTGGGCACTGCTAGGTTGCAGGCAGATCTATGAATGACTCAACAGATTACAGATCCAGGTAAGTCAAGAGTCTTTAGGCAGATGGGTTTTCCCACCTAAGGGAGAGAGTGGAGAAGGATTAAAATTGGGGCGGCACGGTGGCACAGTGGTTAGCACTGCTGCCTCACAGCGCCAGAGACCCGGGTTCAATTCCTGCCTCAGGTGACTGTCTGTGTGGAGTTTGCACATTCTCCCCGTGTCTGCGTGGGTTTCCTCCGGGTGCTCCAGTTTCCAAAAATGTGCAGGTTAGATGGATTGGCCATGCTAAATTGCCCGTAGTGTTAGGTGAAGGGGTAAAATGTAGGGGAATGGCTTTGGGTGGGCAGCGCTTCGCCGGGTCGGTGTGGACTTGTTGGGCCGAAGGGCCTGTTTCCACACTGTAAAGTAATCTAATCTAATCTAATCTAAAAAGGCTGTTCAGGCGGGAAGAAAACTGTGTGATTAATTAAGTAAGAGCACCCTCCAGAGATAGTACTTTCCCTACCCCCAATTCCTCATTTAAAAATATTTTCCTTCAGAAAGGGCTGCTCACTCTTCTCAGAAGGCAGGGTAATATTGGCATTGGTTGAGTTCATTTGAGGCTTAATTATTTATTTCCATCTAATGGGTGGGCTGCCTATTGTTGCAGGCCAGCCAGCCAGCCAGATGCTGTATTCTGTGAGGGAAAGAGGGGATCGTGAAGATGGTGAGTTAGCCATCCGACATTGTTCCTGTCTAAATCACACCCAGTGAAACGTTATATCCAGCTCCCTGTGTCTCTGGAAAGCATGCCTTCAAACATAGTCCACATTAAAAGCTTGCATATTTTGATCCAGTATGGGCCTTTCCTTGAAATAAGATCACCCTCTCATATTTGGCTATCTTCTTATGGATTTCAGCAAGTAAATCCTGTGAATAGATTTAAGTCACTACCACGTTTCTTCTCTGCCTTGTACATCCTTAAATAATTGTGACACTTTCTGGCACGTAATAGTCAGAAAGGCACCTCAGTAGTCAAGCTTTCAACTTGGGATTGTTTCGGGAGCATCAATTGAAGTCACCTTGTGCAAGAATGCATTTTATCCATTTCATATGGTGCACCGAGGGAATCCTATTCTATTGGCCTTTGAGTTAGTAATTAAATGATTAAGTGATGGGAAAGAATTCATCTGAACTTTGCATTTTATCAAAATAATCAATTTGACTTGTGCCCCACCCAAAAAAATCCACATGCACTAAAATTATCTGTGTCTTACTTGTGTTTGTATGTTTATTTTTGCAGTCTGTTTTACATTGGCTTAGGGCTGAGGAGATGTTTTGGAAGTGAGCCTGTGTTTATTAATGGATGATTGATTTTAATTGTCAATGCAGTAGTTTGATGGAGAGTGAGGATTGTCTATAATATTAATTTTGGTAACAGTTTGGAGCTGGAAGATGCGTTTTTGGTTGAAACAATGTGTCACTTCCATTTGCTCTGCTCCCAGAAGGGTTACAGTTGTTATTGGAACTTGGTGTTTTTATTGCACTTCCTAAGATATGGGATATTGGTGTTAGGAAAAGAATTCTGAAAATGTCCGAGACCAGTGTTTGCAATAAGCATTTCAAAGTTCACAATAGCAAAGAAAACTGCAAGGTAAAACTCCCTGTCCTCTGCCTCAAGGTGTCACTGTTGGAACCATTAGTTTTCTTAATCAATAGAAATTTATATACATCCCACTGGATTATTATGATTTTATGAAGAAACTGACTAAAGTACACCAATTAACTTAGTAAATGGTTCAGATTTTTAGTTTATATCAATGGTTTAATGTTAAATTACTCACAGATGGAGGACAAGATACTTAAGGTAAATGCTTTCTTTTTGTTATAAGCCCATTTTCCATTGTATTAGTAAAGCTGAACCAGGTTATCATTTTTCTGTCATCAAGGAATATTATTTAATGGATAGAGAAAAGATTAAATTGATTAGACTGCCTAATGCTCCTTGTCATGGAAAATTTCTTTTTTTAATGGAAACAAGAGGAAATTTAAACAATGGTAGGGTTAAAAACTGCCCTGCCAATGTGCTTCAAGGTGGGGGACCTTGATGAGTCCAGCACTTGCTCTTTCTACTGTCTTCCCACCTACCTCTGCCTCCACTGTAATTATGGGGATGGGGGTTGGACTGTTCGCCAACTAATGGGCCACTTGAGGCCCTTACCCAGGCAATTAGTGCCACCATTGGCATTTAACAGCAAAAGAAGCACACAAAGCAAGTAGCCAACTTAGCAGTTTCCTGATGAAGGGCTTTTGCCTGAAACGTTGATCTTCCTGCTCCTCAGATGCTGCCTGAACTGCTGTGCTTTTCCAGCACCACTCTAACCCAGTTTCCTTTCACAGCCAGCTGGTAGGCAAGGTGGGAATGGGAAGATCCCTCCTTAGTAGCCCCCAAAGGCTCATCTAAAAGCTCCTCTGAAGTTTACTACCCTCTCATGGCTACTGGTATTCCTCTTGGTGGGGAATTCCCTAATTTCTAAGCCAGAACACATGGAGAATCTGGCGCCTCATGTAATTTAGCCCATGGCTTCACTTCTGAAAACAACTCAATTTCAAGTGTAGTTTGTATCCAGGCTGCTAATTCCATCCAAACCAGCAGATTGTACAATAGACAATAGGTGCAGGAGTAGGCCATTCTGCCCTTCGAGCCTGCACCACCATTCAATATGATCATGGCTGATCATCCTTAATCAGTGTCCTGTTCCTGCCTTATCTCCATAACCCTTGATTCCACTATCATTGAGAGCTCTATCCAATTCTTTCTTAAATTAATCCAGAGACTGGGCCTCCACTGCCCTCTGGGGCAGAGCATTCCACACAGCCACCACTCTCTGGGTGAAGAAGTTTCTCCTCATCACTGTCCTAAATGGTCTGCCCCATATTTTTAAGCTGTGTCCTCTGGTTCGGCACTCACCCATCAGCTGAAACGTGTTCCCTGCCTCCAGAGTGTCCAATCCTTTAATAATCTTATAGGTCTCAATCAGATCCCCTCTCAGTCTTCTAAACTCAAGGATATACAAGCCCAGTCGCTCCAGTCTTTCAGCATAAGGTAGTCCCGTCATTCCAGGAATTGTCCTCGTGAACCTATGCTGCACTCCCTCAATAGCCAGAATGTCTTTCCTCAAATTTGGAGACCAGAACTGCACACAATACTCCAGGTGTGGTCTCACCAGGGCCCTGTATAGCTGCAGAAGAACCTCTTTGCTTCTATACTTAATCCTCTTGTTATGAAGGCCAGCATGCTATTAGCCTTCTTCACTACCTGCTGTACCTGCATACTTACCTTCATTGACTGGTGTACAAGAACACCCAGATCTCTCTGTACTGCCCCTTTACCTAAATTGATTCCATTTAGGTAGTAATCTGCCTTCCTGTTCTTGCCACCAAAGTGGATAACCATACATTTATCCACATTAAACTGCATCTGCCATGCATCTGCCCACTCACCTAACTTATCCAGGTCACTCTGTAATCTCCTAACATCCTCATCTCATTTCACCCTGCCACCCAGCTTAGTATCATCAGCAAATTTGCTAATGTTATTGCTAATACCATCTTCTATATCATTAACATATATTGTAAAAAGCTGCAATCCCAGTACTGATCCCTTCGGTACCCTATTGGTCATCGCCTGCCATTCTGAAATGGAGCCGTTTATCACTACTCTTTGTTTCCTATCAGCCAACCAACTTTCAATCCAAGTTAGTACTTTGCCCCCAAAACCATGCACCCTAATTTTGCTCGCTAACTTCCTATGTGGGACTTTATCAAAAGCTTTCTGGAAGTCCAGGTACACTACATCTACTGGATCGCCCTCATCCATCTTCAGAGTTACATCCTCAAAAAATTCCAGAAGATTAGTCAAGCATGATTTCCCCTTCATAAATCCATGCTGACTCTGACCTATCCTGTTACTACTATCCAGATGTGTCATAATTTCATCCTTTATAATAGACTCCAGCATCTTTCCCACCACTGAGGTCAGACTAACTGGTCTATAATTTCCTGTTTTCTCTCTCGCTCCTTTCTTAAAAAGCGGTACAACATTAGCCACCCTCCAATCCGCAGGAACTGATCCCGAATCTATCGAACTCTGGAAAATAATCACCAACGCATCCACGATTTCTCGAGCCACCTCCTTCAGTACCCTGGGATGTAGACCATCAGGCCCCGGGGACTTATCGACCTTCAGACCTAACGGTCTCTCCAACACCAATTCCTGGCAAATATAAATTCCCTTAAGTTCAGGTCCTTCAGCCACTGTTACCTCAGGGAGATTGCTTGTGTCTTCCCCAGTGAACACAGATCTGAAGTACCTATTCAATTCTTCTGCCATTTCTTTGTTCCCCGTAATATATTCCCCTGTTTCTGTCTTCAAGGGTTCAATTTTAGTCTTAACCATTTTTTTGCCTTGCACATACCTAAAAAAGCTTTTACTATCCTCCTTTATATTTTTGGACAGTTTACCTTCGTACCTCACTTTTTCTCTGCATATTTCCTTCTTCGTAATCCTCTGTTGTTCTTTAAAAGCTTCCCAGTCCTCCGTTTTCCCACTTATCTTTGCTATGTTGTACTTTTTCTCTTTTAACTTTATATGTTTCTTAACTTCCCTCGTCAGCCACGGCTTCCTCCTAGGATCTTTCTTCCTTTTTAGAATGAACTGATCCTGCATCTTCTGCATTATACACAGAAATATCCACCATTGTTCCTCCACTGTCATCCCTGCTAAGGTATTGCACCATTGAACTTTGGCCAGCTCCTCCCTCATAGCTCCATAGTTCCCTTTATTCAGCAGAAATATTGTCACTTCCGATTGTACCCTCTCCCCCTCAAATTGCAGATTGAAGCTTATTGTATTATGGTCACTACTTCCCAATGGCTCCTTCACTTTGAAGTCCCTGATCAATTCTGGTTCGTTGCACAATACCAGATCCAGAATTGCCTTCTCCCTGGTAGGCTCCAGCACCAGCTGTTCTAAGAATCCATCTCGGAGGCACTCCACAAAGTCTCTTTCTTGAGGTCTAATACTATCCTGATTCTCCCAGTCTACCTGTATGTTGAAATCCCCCATAACAACTGTAGTAACATCTTTGCGACAGGCCAATTTCAGCTCCTGATTCAACTTACATCCGACATCCAGACTACTGTTTGGGGGCCTGTAGATAACTCCCAAGAGGGTCTTTTTACCCTTAGAATTTCTCAGCTCTATCCACACTGACTCTATATCTCCTGATTCTAGGCCCCCCCCCCCCCCCCCCAAGGGACTGAATATCATCCCTTACCAACATGGCCGCCCCACTCCCTCTGCCCGTCAGTCTGTCCTTACGATAGCACCTGTAGCCTTGACTATTCATTTCCCAGGCCCTGTCCACTTGAAGCCACGTCTCAGTTATCCCCACAATATCGTATCTGCCAATTTCTAAAAGACCCTCAAGCTCATCCATCTTATCTCTAATGCTTCGTGCATTAATGCATAGTATTTTTAATTTGTTACTGCCCTCACCCTTCCCATCAACTCTTAATTCACTCAACCTTACAGCATGATCCCTTTTTGAGTTTTCTGCCTCATTGATACAGTTGTCTTTCTTGACTTAAAACATCCAGTTTGCCCCCCCACTTAGTTTAAACGTAGCTGTGTTGCAGTAGCAAACCTGCCTGCCAGAATGCTGGTCCCGAACCTATTAAGGTGCAAACAGTCTCTCTTGTAGAATTTATGCTTACCACAAAACATACCCCAGTGATCCAAGAATTTAAATCCTTGCTTCCTGCACCAGTTCCCCAGCCACACGTCCAAGTCCATTATCTCCCTGTTTCTGGCCTCACCAGCCCGAGGAACTGGAAGCAAACCGGAGATAACCACCCTGGACGTCTTGCTTTTCAGCCTTCTTCCTAGTTCTCCGAAGTCCCGCGTAGTATGTAGGAAACACAGAATCAAAAACAATAGCTGACTCCAAATAGGGGTTAAAAACAATGACTGCAGATGCTGGAAACCAGATTCTGGATTAGTGGTGCTGGAAGAGCACAGCAGTTCAGGCAGCATCCAAGGAGCTTCGAAATCGACGTTGAAGGGCTTTTGCCCGAAACGTCGATTTCGAAGCTCCTTGGATGCTGCCTGAACTGCTGTGCTCTTCTAGCACTACTAATCTTGAATATGATCCAGGTCTTGCTGCAATTGAACATGGACTGCTTCAGTATCTGAGGAGCTGTGAATGGTGCTGAACATTGTGCAGTCATCACCAAACATCCTCACTCTGACATTTTGGAGAGAAGGTCATCAGTGAAACAGTTGAATGTAGTTCACCCTGGGACACCACCCTGCGATACCCCTGCAGGAGTTTCCTGAGATGACTGACTTTAAATAATCACAGCCATATTCCTTGTGCTAGGTATGACTCCAACCTTTTTTTGGGGGGTCCCCCAACACTGAAATTGGATTCCAGAGAGTAACCTCAAATTGAAGATGATAAAGTGAAAAGAGATTTGATCAGGTATCTCTGCAGGTTATTCTGTTCTACTATTTTTCATTGCCATAGCTGTCAGTCAAAGTAAGTATCACTAATCTGCCACCGAATGCTCAATAGTTTGTGTGCACACAAAGAGATTTTCAATAAAAAGATAACATGATAATACACTCTTGCAAAATGCCTTCTGTTAATGAGCACAGTTGTTGTTATGCTTCTTCTTTAAGTCTGAATGGAATATATATCTCTTTAAGTAAATTGCTGTTGAGTTTAAAACAAAATCTTTGGAAGCAAAAGGCATGTCAACAACTTCCTAGGGCTGAAATTTTCTAATACAAATGAAGTGGAAGCAGGAATAGGCTTTTTGGCTCCTTGAGCCTACTCCCCCTGTAATCTAAAAGCTAGGAGGCATTTGATCCAACCCTTTAACGACATGTAAAATTAACTTGAGCAGACAAAATCTCATTTTGATGATGCTTGGGGATATTGAAATTTTTAAAAATTAATTGGAATGGAAATTTATCAGCTGTCTGTCCTCATTCTTACACATTAACAATAATTTGGAACATTGCACAGAACCCACTTAGGTAGACCTTAATTAAGACTTGGGATTGAAAATGTTGATAACAACTCTTAACTAGAATTATTGAAGCTATATACCTCTTCTATTCCTATCCATAGCACAACTTCTCTCGCTTGGGAATGTTTCCAGCAAGTCTAAAACTGAATCAGTCTAATAAATGCACCTTAACACTCACGACAGAACAGAAAAGGTACAGATCCCAAACACAAATCTGCTTCACCATTCTCCCGGGCTAATATCTCTCCCTCAACTCCTTTGAATGCAGTCATTAGGAATGATTGGAATCTGCAATGTCATAGACTGGAAGCTCATGAAAATAAAATAGAATGTAAGTTTGCACAGAAAGTAAAGTTTGAGAAGGATTGTTAGTTTGGTCATTAGTTTATCATGCAGAACTGTAGAAAGGCAAGAATATCAGTTGGCACTGAGATTTCAATAAATCCAAATGATGGCAATGTTAAATGTCTGTAGTATGCCTACTTGAATTGTGAAGCATTGGAATTCTAGATCTGCCCTCGCATGTTTGTGCTTTGTTCGGACAGAGATCTCCGTTGTTTTGCATTTGGTTAGTGTGCAGGTAATTATAGGGTTGTCATTCATTTTGATAATACTGATGAGCAATTGATGATAATGAGCTGAAATATATTGGCACAAAATAAAAGCATATTGGATGCATATGTTAATTATTAAATTATTAAATGTTCATATGTTAATACGCTGAATGAAAGTTGTGATTATTCTTCAATAACGCATTAGTTAGATCATACATTTGTTATTTGTTCTTTTGTAACGTTTGAACATATGAATTAGAATAAGGAGAAGGCCACTTAGCTGCTTGAGTCTGTTCTGCAATTCAGTAAGATCGTAACTGAACTAATTGCTCCGCATTCCTGACTACCCCCAATGCTTATCAAGAAACTAGAATCTTTAAAATGTTTAAGGACTCAACATCCAGTGCCTTTTGAAGAAGTATTCCAAACTGTCATGACACTCTGTGATAAAACTCTCTTAAACAGTGCCTCTTAGTTCCAGTTGTAGTACTTATTACATCTTTAACTACTTCTCAGTAGTGCGCAAAGGTAGAGGGATATCCTTCTGCAGGCAAGGAATGTTTTAGCTTGTTTTCTGAGAGACATTTGTCGAATTTCATAGTTGGCACATTTAGAGTCATAGAGATGTACGGCATGGAAACAGACCCTTCGGTCCAACCCGTCCATGCCGACCAGATATCCCAACCCAATCTAGTCCCACCTGCCAGCACCCGGCCCATATCCCTCCAAACCCTTCCTATTCATATACCATCCAAATGCCTCTTAAATGTTGCAATTGTACCAGCCTCCACCACTTCCTCAGGCAGCTCATTCCATACACGCACCACCCTCTGTTTGAAAAAGTTGCCCCTTAGGTCTCTTTTATATCTTTCCCCTCTCACCCTAAACCTATGCTCGTATTCAGCCTGCATTGTTTCACAACACTTTGAGTATTTCATTGGCTGTAAAGTGCTTTGATACATCATGAAAAGTCTGCTAGAAATGCAGGATGTATTCTCTTTCTCTTGTGCTTTTTTAATTGCTAATCATTCAATTGTTTGGCAAGTTTACTTAAGTCGGTATTTGTTCAACTTTGTATGCTATTGCACAGTAATTTGTAATAGACGCATTTATGAAATTGTATTATAATTTATTCCAATGAGTCTTTAAATGAAACTGTTCAGTTTTCTTACCTGAAAGCCATCTAAATCCTTTATTTTATAATGTATAATTCTGTTGCTTTACATTTCTTCTGAAGATGAATAATGTCTAAATCAGTATGTTTATCATTCAAAAACTGTAGGTACAGCATATTTATCTATGATCTCTTTAGCATAACTGTCATCTATTTGTCTGTTAATCCAAAACAAGTACACTGATATCACTATTAGCTCATCTCAGCTGATTTTTCTGTTCAAAAGATTAACTTAAAAAGAAACTATTGCTTTAGTAAAAATCAATCTACAGATGGAAGTAATCCTAAAAATTAAAAAGATACTATTCATGTTGTGTATAAATTCTGTGGTTTTAAGCAACTCCTATTTTGACCATGAACTGTTATTAAAGTTATAAAATTAAAGGATGATTTTGGCTGAACGTGCTAGGTGGTAAAAAGGAGGCCAAGATGATGGTTAAAGCTTTCACTTTGGTTAACGCGCAAGATGTTATTTCAATGAGTTGAAGCCACATTTGTAAAAGCCATTTGGAGGATTGTTAAGGGATGTATTAATTAATTTACTGACTGTAGCTCACGAAGAAGATTGTTTGTGAATGGAGGAATAATACTTCTTTTAACATCCTTCCAGCAACCAGCTAACTGAAATAACCAGGTCTGCTGTGCATCTCCAGTATTGTTTAAGATTTGTCTCCTCCAGTTGTTCACTTGTTGCTGGAAGGCTGAAGAAAATTTTTGAAATATGTTGGGAGGCCTTCTGTCACGTTGCCAAAATTTCACCAATAGCGTATCAACATTTATGCTGAAAATTAGCAGAGAACTTCACTAAAAAAAGTATTTCTGTACTACTGTACCTTATTGGACTCTTTGTAGTAGTCATCAGAAGAAAGAGAATGTGCAGTTAGTCAAATGCTGGTAGGTATAGAGAATGCTTGATGACTAAAGAAATTGAGGATTTGATAAAGAAAAAGAAGTAAGCATATGTCAGGTATAGACAAGATAAATTGAGTAAATCCTTAGAAGAGTATAAAGGCAATAGGAGTACAGTTAAGTGTTTTAATCAGGAGGGCAAAAAGAGGACATGAGATAGCTTTGGCAAATAGAGTTAAGGAGAACCCAAAGGGTTTTTACAAATACATTAAGGACAAAAGAGAGAGAATAGGGCCCCTCAAAGATCAGCAAGGCAGCCTTTGTGTGGAGCCACAGGAGATGGGGAGCTACTAAACAAGTAATTTGCATCTGTGTTTACTGTGAAAAAGGACATTGAAGATATAGAATGCAGGGAAGTAGATGGTGACATCTTGAAAAATGTCCATATTACAGAGAAGGAAATGCTGGGTGTCTTGAACCACATAAAAGTGGATAAATCCCCAGGACCTGATCAGGTATACCTGAGAACTCTGTGGGAAGCTAGAGAAGTGATTACTGGGACTCTTGCTGAGATATTTTTATCATCGATAGTCACAGGTGCTGGAAGACTGGTGGTTGGCAAACATGATGCCACTGTTTAAGAAAGGTGCTAAGGCCAAGCCAGGGAAATATAGACCAGTGAGCTTGACATTGGTGGTGGGCAAGTTGCTGGAGGGAATCCTGAGGGACAGGATGTACATGTATTTGGAAAGCCAAGGACTGATCAGGGATAGTCAACATGGGAAATCATATCTCACAAACTTGATTGAGTTTTTTGAAGAAGTAACAAAGAGCATTGATGATGGCAGAGTGGATAGACGTGATCTATATGGACTTCAGTAAGGCGTTCAGCAAGGTTCCCCATGGGAGACTGGTTGGCAAGGTTAGGTCTCACGGAATACAGAGAGAACTAGCCATTTGGATACACAACTGGCTCAAAGGTAGAAGACAGAGGGTGGTGGTGGAGTGTTGTTTTCAGACTGGAGGCCTGTGACCAGTGTGTGCCACAAGAATCGGTGTGGGGTCCACTAATTTTTGTCATTTATATAAATGATTCGGATGTGAGCTTATGAGGTATAGTTAGTAAGTTTGCAGATGACACCAAAATTGGCAGTGTAGTGAATAGCAACGAAGATTACCTCTGATTACAATGGGATCTTGATCGGATGAGCCAGTGGGCTGAGGAGTGGCAAATGGAGTTTAACTTAGAGGCGCTGCATTTTGAGAAAGCAAATCTTAGCAGGACTTAATGGTAAGGTTCTAGGAAAGAGACCTTGGAGTGCAGGGTCATAGCTCCTTGAAAGTGGAGTCGCAGGATAGTGAAGGTGGTGTTTGGTATGCTTCCCTTTATTGGTCAGAATATTGAGTATAGGAGTTTGGAGGTCATGTTGTGGCTGTACAGGACATTTGTTAGGCCACTTTTGGAATATTGCGTGCAATTCTGGTCTCCTTCCTATTGGAACGATGCTGTGAAATTTGAAAGTGTTCAGAAAAGATTTACAAGGGTGTTGCCAGGGTTGGAGGATTTGAGCTATAGGGAGAGGTTGAATAGGCTGGCGCTGTTTTCCCTGGAGCATCGGAGGCTGAGGGGTGACCTTATACAGATTTATAAAATCACCTGGGGTGACCTTATACAGGTTTATAAAATCATGAGGGGCATAGATAGGATAGATAGACAAGGGAGACTGAATGGGCAACTTTTTCACACAGAGGGTGGTACGTATATGGAATGAGCTGCCAGAGGAAGTAGTGGAGGCTGGTACAGTTGCAACATTTAAAAGGCATCTGCATAGGTTTATGAATAGGAAGGGTTTGGAGAAATATGGGCCGGGTGCTGGCAGGTGGGACTAGATTGTGTTGGGATATCTGGTTGGCATGGACGAATTGGACTGAAGGGTCTGTTTCCATGCTGTGTATCTCCATGACTCTGTAACTCTATGAGAATGTGGGGACAAGAGGGCAAAGTGGACTACTCACTCCAAAACAAAACCACTTAAAAATGGTGGCATGATCTGGTATCGTGTCCTCCACTGCTGGTCCTGGGAGAGGAGGACAATCCGTGTGTTTAACACTCCATCCAACAGGAACTCCCGGACTGCCCACAAAGCAAGACGCTGATTTACCTGACTAATATCCCCCTCTCTGCCTTATCCTGACAAATTTCAGGAACTGTGCAGGGCAGCTTCAGGCTGACTGTACTTGTCTGGGTGCACAACAGCTTGGTTCAAGGGATGCTGGTCATGGTTGATATCTGGTGAGTGGTGAGTTGTTCCAGGAATGATAAATGTTAAGATGGGTCTATAATGGACATCAAGGATACCATTGGGAAGTTAAATAATGAGAGAAAGGTTTGCTAAGATATGGTGAGAAATCTCACTGGTCATCGTAGCAAACATCCCTCCAAAAAACACAAACTTGTATGAATTAGCCCTGTAACTGAAAAATGTGTCGCTGGAAGAAGGGCTTATGCCTGAAACATCAATTCTGCTGCTCCTTGGATGCTGCCTGACCTGCTGCGCTTTTCCAGCAACATATTTTTCAGCTCTGATCTCTAGCATCTGCAGTCCTCACTTTCTCCTAGTTGAATTAGCTCTGTGTCTGATTAAGCCCCACACATCGAGTTCAAATTGTAGCAATCAGCATATAAAACCAAAAACCAACCTTGCAAACAGATATGTTTTATTAAGTAAAGGTAAAGTGACCATAATCCAATCAGACCATAGGGCTATTCTTCACTGGAGAGTGACTGGTGGTAGTTTAGCCTTAGGGTCACCATGCCTCAGGCAAGAAGAGAAGTTGAGAAGGACAGTCCTTCTTGGTAACCTTAGTTGGTGTGGGAATTGAACCCTCGTTGTTGGTATCACTCGACATTGCAAAGTAGCCATTCAGTCAACTGAGTGCATCAACCCCATTGTTTTATTAGCACCCCTTCATCGAAATAAGAAACAACATATGAAGAAAATGTGTACCATGAGAAAATATCAAATTAACTAATTATATATAGGCCATATCTATCCATTTGAAACTCTTCTGAATAGCTCAGAAATAAATGCCCTGGTTGAAAGGATTATTGATACGTACATCATTTCATTTCTGTATACTCTGTAAATGTCAGATTATCTGTGAACAAAAGGCCACACCTCAGAGAAAAAGAAATGTTGCCTAAACTCGTCCTGGAGAAGGCATGCAGTTGTGCTACTGATCATAAAATGGATACACTTTCCTGTTGATTTTTAAAACTAGAATGTTTCTGACCATATTTCATTTTCCAATCATAAAGCGCAATGAGAGTTGGGGGAAAATTGAGGGAAATTGAGTTATCTGAAAAAATGTGATGCAGTAATATAAACGATTTTGCAGTCATGGTCAATTTCTTAGTATTAATCATGAGCGATGTGTTACTGGAGGGGTACATGCGCTCGTTTTATTTAAATAAAATTACCAAATGGGACATGTTCAAACTGCATGCATGCTTAACCTTTACAAGACTGCATTTACATCTAAAATATAACTTACGTATTTCAATAATGTTATGATTTAAATGGATTTGTAGCTACATTTGAGTTTCTAGTTGTGCATTTTAATCAGTATTAGAAAATTATGGAAAATATTCTTGAGAATATGGGGAAAAGTGTACATATGAACGTTGCGACAAGTAATAATAATAGCTCCTTCCTCCATTTTTTAACATAATTTTTGAATGTTTATAACTTCAATAGCTGCTTAACCAGCTATGGGATAGGTTGGCTTTAGATGAAGTTTACACACTCATTGTAGGAGAAAGGTGGGTATGTTAAGAGGAGAATTTATTATACATCTAACTGCGTTATAGAACAATGACAGTTCACCATTTCACTCAAAGCAGGATGTGATATACATTTTATTCCAATTATGAAACATTTAAAGACAGACCAAAAATCAAGACCAGTCAAGGGCATGGTATTCAATTATTTCCCTTGACATTTTTAATGCAGAATATATCAATTTAGAGTTAAAGACCATTTTATTGGCTTTCTTAAATGAAGTAAGCATTTTGTTCCATTCAATCAAAGAATCGAATGTCAGATATAGCCTTGCATTTCCACATCTTTTGGAATTGCAGTATCATGTTATTAGCCATCTTCAGGCATACTCTCGTGATATGATTTTATCATGATAGGATTATATGCTATCTCTAATTTAGCTATTTGAGTTTTAAAAACATTTTGACCTATGTAGCTGAGACATCTGCACAAACTTCAAGCTATTAAAAGCATTTAGTCATAAGTCATAGGATGTCATAGTTAAGACTATTCTGTTATAGCATAGGGTCCTGCGGGTCATATGTGGTTTCTGTTTCATTTTTATTGAATGTGTGATGTTCAGAATATACAATGATAACTCTTATGATTCAAAACTTCTATCTGTGTAGCTCTGTGTGGCTATCTGTTTGATTCTTCAATGGAAGCTGTAATGAACAACTTATTCCAACTTAATGAATTTTATGCTACTTAATTCTCACTTAACTAACTTCTGATTTGCAACAAACTCTGGCCTGCTTTGAGTCCACATTCAGAAATATTTAGTCTATTACCTACATATTTCTATGTCAAGCATTTACTTCTTTCTTTCCTACCCCTCTCCCAACCCTCCTACCCACCACTCAGTAGGCCATTCATTTTTGAAGCAAGTTAGGCTGCTCTGTTAAACAGGATGGCACATTATTCACTTTTTCCTCACTTAAGGTTGTTTCATTTCGTAAAATATTTCAAGCTGGTGATGGGTTTGACTGATTCTAACAATTTGAAGGATTATTATTTCACTGTTTTTTCACACTCACTCTGGATAAGTAACTGCTCTACCTTCACTGGTGGCTGTGTTGTGGCTGCTACGCACCCTGTCACTGTAGCATTAGACTTGAAGATGGTGCAGGAGGTCTCAATGTGTAATCGACAAGCTTATTTCTGTCTGACAAATAATTATAATAATGATTTTTAAAAGTTAAACTGTCGCGCAAAGCTTTAGTTTCATCCATACCTAGACCACAGTGCCATGGTCAGTTTGTTCATCCACACAAGCAGAAATACCCTCTGAGATGTTGGACAATTGCAAAGGCTGAGATGCCAGCTCTTTGGCTTCCCTACCTGTAGTCAGACTGTCCTGTCGCTGAACACTGACCAAATCAAAACAGCCCTATCCTAAGAGCTGTGATGGCCACCTGGTACAAAGGGTCCACATAATGTTGCAGCACTCCACACCCCCACTATTACATACATGCTGGTCCCTCCATATTTCAAATCAGCTCTGATGAAGAGTGAGCTAGACTCGAAACATTAGCTTGCTCTCCATGAATGCTGTCTACCCACTGTGATTTCCAGCACTGTTTCAGTTACATTCCCCCTCATTGATGCATCATATTGTCTGTAATACAGCCTTCAGTTCAACAACCCTGAGCCATAGCTGTTTGTACAAACACTGAGCAATCATGTGTTTTCCTGCCTCAAACTGGCATCCAGGAACTATCACTAGGGACAGTTGTATCACATCAATTGTCCTACCATCCTGAATGTGTTCTAATTAACAACTTACTGATTTAATTTAATTATGCACTTGCTAATATTTTTATTAACCTTATCAGCAGTTGCTATCCTCTTCTGAACCATAGTAACTTAGCAGAAGTTCACCAAATAACTAGCTTCTTCTCCCGTATCAGAGTAAAAACCAACTCCTGGAGACTGAAACTGTTCAAAAACAGAGAACATAAACAAGAGAGTACCTCCTTTCCCTTTCTGTCATAATCACCGAATTCCCAGCATTTTATTGCAAGTTGGATTCAACAGCTAAGTCACACTAAGTTGGAGGTATATATTTATAAGCTCCTCGCATAAAAGCTGACCCAGTTACAGTGGAATCAGTTTCAGCTACTTCTTGAATGAACTAAGCCCAACAATTCTTTCAGTGGAGATCTTATTACCCAGTTCTGGGCATAACGAGGATGTGAGCAGGTGGAGAGGCTGGTAGTGAATGAGGCCTAACTGACAAATGGGTGGGAGTGAGGAAGGTCAGTCTCTCCCCAGGTGAGAAGGAGTGGGTGGCAATCTACAATCTATCCCAAAGGGAGACACAGGGTACCCACTACCCCCAATGGAAATCTGCCACCCTTTCTACCCCAAACGCTCTCCTCATGTTGCCTGGGGTCTTGAAGCCTCACCTCCCTCCAGACTGGAGCCTGACCTGCCTGTAAATGGGCTGCCAAATAACATTGTCAGCCATGTCTAAAACCATTTCAATATGTGCAATCTTTTTTTAATTCAACAAAATTCATCTTGGGTGCACCGTAAAGATCTGTTGAATATTTAGATTTGTAGTTCACCAAGACATTTTGCTTCATAGCAGGCTCCCCACTGTGTATGAGGAATTCAGAGAGAGCATTTACGTTCACCTGAAGCAGATTGACTGATCTATAGGTATCTGAGGTTGCATGAGTCCCATTTCCCCTTGAATGGGAATGTGTTCATTGAAAGTCACTATCTCTAGTACAACTTCTAATTCCATTCTTTCTAATGCAAGAAATCTATGGTTTGCTTTTTGCATATTTTCTTTATGCTTGTTCATGGTAGCATGGTTTAGGTACGTTCATGTAGAAGAACGAAGTCCAATGTATTTCTCTTTGAGCTGGTATGTATTATTTGTGCATTTTAAAATAGAACTGGTTTTCCACAAGATCCCTCATGCACTGAGATGAAAGGTAATTCATTCTGAAATCACCCTAATGGGAAATGGTCATCACTCGATCTCACTTCAATTTCTCTAGAACAGGTCATTTGTGATTTTGAGATCAAAGGACAGTGCATTGCAGCCAGTTTTCAATTCTCTAACTTTTACAAACTTAATCAATAGCTGTCTTTATAACTTGTTAATCCAACGCACATTATTTAATTTAAAATTGACAATGTGTACAGTTCCAAGCAGTGTGAGAGTAGTTTTCTTGCAAATGCTTTCGAGATTTGAAAGACTTTCAATAGTATGATTGTGGATTCTAGACGTTTTTGGAGAGACACTGTCAATGCATCCCCTGCACTACTCAGGACTGTCAATGCTGGTCAGGTTGAAGTGGGAGAAATTGATTGTGGTGAAATCCCACAGTCTGGATTTCCCAAAACCCAAGTCCAGTAAAGTTTCTGACTGTGGGTGGGGCACTGTTTGGGCAGGGCAAATGTAAATTATATGCAGTTCTTTTGGGTATGGGTCAGAAAAACAAAGTTGGAATGGGTTGTATCTGTACCTTTATTTAAGGAAACACTTAAATGCATTGGGGGCAGTTCAGAGAAGGTTTACTAGATTGATACTGAGAATGAGCATAGAGTCATAGAGATGTACAGCACAGATACAGATCCTTCAGTTCAACTCTTTCATGCCAACCAGATATCCCAACTCAATCTAGTCCCACCTGCCAGCACCCAACCCATATCCCACCAAAATTGTACTCGTCTCCACGACTTCCACTGGCAGCTCATTTGCCCTCTACATGAAAAAGTTGCCTCTTAGGTCTCTTTTATATCTTTCCTCTCTCACCCTAAACTTATTCCCTCTAGTTCTGGATTCCACCACCCCAGTGAAAAGACTTTGTCTATTTATCCTATCCATGCCCCTCATGATTTTATAAAATTCTATAAGGTCACTCCTTAGCCTCCGACGCTCCAGGGAAATCAGCCCCAGCCTATTCAACCTCTCCCTTTAGCTCAAATCCTCCAAGCTTGGCAACGTCCTTATAAAACTTTTCTGAACCCTTTCAAGTATCATAACATCCTTCCGATAGGAAGGAGACCAGAATTGCACGCAGTAATCCAAAAGTGGCCTAACCAATGTCCTGTACAGCCGCAAATGACCTTGCAACTCCTGTACTTAATACTCTGACCAATAAAGGAAAGCATACCAAATGCCTCCTTCACTATCCTATCTATCTGTGACTCCACTTTCAAGGAGCTATGACCCTGCACTCCAAGGTCTCTTTGTTCAGCAACACTCCCGAGGACCTACCCATTAAGTGTATAAGTCCTGCTAAGATTTGCTTGTACAAAATGCAGCACCTTGCATTAAACCGCATCTGCCACTTCTCAATCCATTGGCACATCTGATCTAGATCCTGTTGTAATCTGAGGTAATCTTCTTCGATGTCCACAACACCTCCAGTTTTGGTCATCTGCAAACTTACTAACTATACTGCTTATGCTCACATTCAAATCATTTAAAGAAATGCAGCTTGTCTCATGAGGAAATATTTGGGCAGCTTGGTCTTGTTTTCATTACAGTTTTGAAGACTGAGGACTGACTTTGTTGAAGGTTATAAGATCCTGAATCCTCTTGACCTCTTGGATATGGAAAAGATTTTTCCTCTTGTGGAGCCGCCCAGAATAAGGGAGCAGTGTTAAAACTTAAGGGTTGCCTTTTTAGGATTGAGCTGAGGGTAATTTTTTTTTCCCTCTGAGGGCTGTGCAACTTTGGAATTTTCTTTCCCAGGTGTTGATGGAGACAGACTCATTGAATGTTTTTACAGAAAAGGTTAATAGATTCAAGGTTTATTTGGGATGGTTGCAAGTGCAAAATTTGGAACACAACAGATCAGCTAAGATCTTGTTGAATGACAGTGTAGGCTGTAATGGCTAAATAGAGTCTAGATTAGAGTGGTGCTGGAAAAATACAGCAGGTCAGGCAGCATCCAAGGAGCAGGAAAATTGACGTTTCAGGCAAAAGCCCTTGGTAAATAGCCTAATTCTGCCTCTAATTTGTATAAACCCTGCTGAAGGCTGGGAACTTTAGAAATGAAACTAAATTTTAATTAAAAACTAACTAATGCCAACTGTAGATGATTTGATTTATCGGCAACAATTAAAGTTCTGTTACTCACAAGCTGCCAGCACTTTTTTTGAAAAGTGATAAATTTGAACTTCAATACTAAGTTACAAGCAAATATCCCTGGAAGTAAAGTATTTTTGACTGATTCTTAGGAAACAATATTTGATCTGTTGCTACCAAATGATGAATAAATAAATGTCTGTAAGTAAGTGATGTTTCCATTTTTAGTTGCATTTCTTTTACGCATTTGTGGGTGGCGCTAGGTAGGCCAGAATTTATTGCCAGCTCCTGTTTGCTCTGTAGAATGTGGTGGTGAGCTGCCCTCTTGAACCACTGTAGTTCTTGGAGCGTAGGGGGACCCAAGGTGCTGTTGGGAAGGTAGTTCTGGATTTTGATCCGGTGAGCATAGTGTCAAAATAGTTCCATGTTAGGATGGTGTTCAACTTGGGAAGGAAACTTATGGGTAGTCATGTTCCCATACATCTGCCCTGTATTTTAAGTGGTAATGGTCACAGATTTAGAAGATGTTGTTAAAAGATCCATGGTGAGATAGATACTTAGATGGTTCATACTGCTGGCACTGCGCATCATTCACAAAGTAAGTGAATGTTGAAAGTGGTAGATATATATTTAGTCACACAAGCTGCTTTATCCTGTATGGTGCCAACTTCTTGAATATTGTTGGAATTGCATCCATTCAAGAGAGTGGAGAGTATTCTGTTGCACTCCTGGCTTGTGTTTTGTCAGTAATGGTTATTGATACAGGCTTTGGAGAAGCAGCAGGTGAGCTACCTGCTGCAAAATTTATAATCTCAGACCTGATCTTGTAGCCACAGTTCTCCCCAGATGTTGACAGTGGGGGATTCATGAAAGCAAAACCATTGAACATCAAGGGTTGATGGTTATATTATCTCTTCTTCGGGATGGTCATTGCCTGGCATTTGTGTGACATGAATATTACTGGCAGCCCAATCCTGAATGTTCATGTCTTGCTGCACAGGGACTTAGACTTCTTCAGTGTCTGAACATTGTGTAATCATCATTAAGCTTTACAGTGGAAGGAAAGTCATTAGTGCAGCACCAGAATTTAGCCCGGCCTAGGCTGCTATCCCAAGGAACTCACACAGTGATGTCCAGGGATCGAGATAATTGACCTCCAATAGCAATTTTCTTTTGTTCAAGACATCAATCCGTGGAGAGTTTCAGTGACAATGGTATCATGGCGCCATCTGTCTAACTTGCTGATTGGTCTAATTTCTATTTGTTCTAATGCCATTTACTGCTGCTTTATGTTGCGGTTCTGTTCGCCGAGCTGGGAGTTTGTGTTGCAGACGTTTCGTCCCCTCCTAGGTGACATCCTCAGTGTTTGGGAGCCTCCTGTGAAGCGCTTCTGTGATCTTTCCTCCGGCATTTATAGTGGTTTGAATCTGCCGCTTCCGGATGTCAGTTCCAGCTGTCCGCTGCAGTGGCTGGTATATTGGGTCCAGATCGATGTGCTTAATGATAGAATCTGTGGATAAGTGCCATGCCTCTAGGAATTCCCTGGCTGTTCTCTGTTTGGCTTGTCCTATAAAAGTAGTGTTGCCCCAATCGAATTCACCGAACGGAGAATTCACCACAAAGGTATAGAGGAAAGCCACACACACAGACCAAGTCCTGAACTATGAAAGCAACCACCCCAACACACACAAAAGAAGTTGCATCAAGACACTATTCAAAAGAGCCACAACACACTGCAGTACACCAGAACTGCAAAAAGAGGAAGAGGAACACCTATACAATGTATTCGCCAAAAACGGATACCCGCGCAATTTCATCAACAGATGCCTAAGGGAATGAGGACATGCCACAACCCAAAGGAAGGCAGCTAACGATCCGCATCCATGAACACCAACTGGCCACGAAACGACACAACCAGCTATCCTTAGTCGCCACACACGCAGATGACAAGCAACATGAATTCGACTGGGACAACACTACTATTATAGGACAAGCCAAACAGAGAACAGCCAGGGAATTCCTAGAGGCATGGCACTCATCCACAGATTCAATCAATAAGCACATCGATCTGGACCAATAAACCGACCACTGCAACGGACAGCTGGAACTGACAACTGGAAGCAGCAGATTCAAACCACTACAAATGCCAGAGGAAAGATCACAGAAGCGCTTCACAGGAGGCTCCCAAGACCTGAGGATGTCACCTAGACAGGGGACGAAACGTCTGCAACACAAATTCCCAGCTCGGCGAACAGAACCACAACAACGAGCACCCGAACTACGAATCTTCTCGCAAACTTTGAACTGCTGCTTTATGACAATTTATTTCAGTGAGTCACATGTGTGACTGAAAAAAATTGTTTCATCTCTCATCTACCAGATATTAAGATGGGGAAGTGATAAACAGACCATAATAGAGTCATAGAGCCATAGAGATGTACAACATGGAAACAGACCCTTCGGTCCAAGCCGACCTGATATCCCAACCTAATCTGGTCCCACCTGCCAGCACCTGGCCCATATCCCTCCAAATCCTTCCTATTCATATACCCATTCAGATGCCTTTAAAATGTTGCAATTGTACTAGCCTCCACCACTTCCTTTGGCAGCTTATTCCATACATGTACCACCCTCTGTGTGAAAAAGTTGCCCTTATGTCCCTTTTATACCTTTCCCCTCTCACCGTAAACCTATGCCCTTTAGTTCTGCACTCCCCGACCCCATGGAAAAGACTTTGTCTATTATTTCCTATCCATGCCCCTCATTATTTTGTAAACCTCTATAAGGTCACCCCTCAGCCTCCAACGCTCCAGGGAAAACCGCCTCAGCCTGTTCAGCCTCTCCCCATAGCTCAAATCCTCCAACCCTGACAACATCCTTCTAAATCTATGAAACACAAATCTAACAGGTATTCAACAATAGGACTAGAGGTTAACAAAAAAGATACATTTAAATACCGTATATCTTTGAAACAAACCCAGTGAACTGAGAATGCTAATAGAAGTAAGTAACCATTATAGAGACTTGGAAACAGGATGACATGAATTGAGACCTGAATACTGAAGGTTAATGGATGTTTGGGAAGGACCGGAGACTAGGAAAAAGTGAAATGGTGACACTGTTAGTTAATGATGCTATTACCATAATAGACAGTACTGACTAAAGTTCAGGAAATAAAGATGTGGAAACTGCTTGGGTAGAGATTAAGAATGAAAAGACAAGAAGTCACTGTGGGAGTGATGTACTGGCCCCCTAACAGTAACCACCCAGTCGTGTGGAGCTTAGAGGAAAAAGTAATGGGAGATTGTCAGATCAGCATGGCAACAATCATAGGAGATTTTATATATAGAGGGCATGAAAGCAGAGCTGGCTAAAGTGAATTGGCAAATTAGTTGAAAGGATAGGTTGATAGAGTGGCAGACTATTCAATGAGTATTTCAAAATAGATACATTGTGAAAAGTAAGACAAAGTATGTGGGATGGCCTCCATGTTGGGATTAATTAGAAAGGTCAAAGCTAGTATCAAACATAGAAAAAAAAAACACACATATGCAAAAATAGATGACCGGTCAGATTTGTCAGAAAAGGTATGGTTTAAGTAATATCCCAGAAATAGCTATAAATCAGGAAATAGGAGGGGTATCTTGAGAAAGTTATGATCACAAGAGATGTTGATGAGTAAATTGTTAAAACTGCAAGCTCACAAGTGCCTCGTCCTGATGGATTAGGAAATCTAATTAAAATGTTATCATGTATTCTGAAGGAGATGCCATATTAAAGTATGGAGGTAATGTTTCCATTTTATACAGCACTGCTGGGATCACATCTGGAGCACTGTGTATCATAATGATCACCTCATTCAAGGAAGGATATCAATGTTGGAAGCGGTACAGAGAAGTTTTACCAGGCTAATACCTGGAATGGGTGGTTGTCTTGTGATGAAAGGTTGGATAGACAAGCCTTGTATTCCCTAGTTTCCAAGTATAAGAGTGTCTTGTTTGAAATACCTAAGATCCTGAAGGTCTTGACAGACTAAATTTAGAGAGTAATTTCCTCTTCTGGAAAAAGCTAGAACTACTTGCCAATGTTTACAAAGAAGAGATTTCCCATTTAAAATGGAAATGACGTGATTTTCTTTTTTCTCAGAGGCTTGAGAGTCTTTCAAACTCTGTTACTGAAAATACATTTGTAGCAGAACTCTTGAATATATTTTTGAGGCAGAAATGCACAGATACATGTTAATAAGGCAGTGAAAGATTTTCAGAGATGGGAGAAATATAAATTTGAAATTAATGAGATCAGCCATGATCTTAATAAATGGTGGAGCAGGCTCAAAGGCCAAATGGTCATCTACTGCTCCTCATTCATATATTGGAAACCGATCATTTCAGCTTGAGTAAAGTAAAGAATTGACTGGTCTGGAACTTCTGTTTTACTGGAATTTGCTTCGGGTTTTCTTTCTCTAGAAATAAAACTAATGGACTTATTATTCTTGGTAATAATATTCAACCTGAAAAAAATCTGCATAACCGGATAGAAGGATAAATAAATGCTCCAATATTCTGTTATCTTTTTGTTTCTCCTTGCTAATTAAGCTGCTTTCTGGAATGTAAAATGAATGACTTGATGGAAAAGAAAGAAGTTACTTTAATGAATCACTGTGGTTCATCAGAAAGAAATAAAGACATCTCCACTGTTACGAACAGTTGTTAACAAGTTCTTAAAATCAGCATTGGGCATAAATAATTGATAAGAAAGCATTTTTGAAATGTGAAATATCTGAAAGTTAGTATGAGAGCTGCGGGTGGAATGATTTTTGTGTAAGTAATATTTATCAGGAGGAGTTGCATGTGATTAGTTGCAGAAAGATGATGAAAAGGCTTGAGGATTTGAACAAAAACTTGAAAAACTGAAGTAGAGTAGATACCATTAAGGTGGGCTTTTACTCCATGGTTTGGACAAAGAGATCGATACACTATTGAGAATTTCTAAAGAAAATCATATTTATTAAGCAATAAAGTCCTGACAACAATTTATCCATATCCATCACGAAGAGGAATATAAAGTAAGACATCTGAGAATACTTGATGGTAGAGAAGAACTTGGCAAGACTGATATAATGCCATGTGGTGGTTTAGTAAGTGCAAGAAATCTTTCAACTTGAAAAAGAATGAGAAAAGGGAAAAAAAGTATTCACCTTTTAAACTTAGTTGAGCTACTTTTTAAGGAAAAAAATGGTGTGAATTATATGCCAGCTAATCTTCTGAAAATATTGTGTGGAAGTAACAAATAAGAAAGCCATTCTTTTAGCTGTGAAGAGAATCGACAATTAACTCAAAGTTTTGCAGCATTTTACAACACTCCCCTTTTATTATTTATTAGATGAAGTATCTTTCGTCAGAGCTTGTTAACACCTCTAACTTTGTCCATTTTTGATCTGAATACTCCAGACCTTTCGAGCTTTCATTTCAGGTCTTGGGTATCTGCAATATTTTGCTTTTGTATGCTCTTAACTCATCAATGTAATCTGTCTCAATATAAGAACATAAGATCTAGAGCAGTAGTAGGCCATCTGGCCCTTCGAGCCTTTCCGACATTCAATAAGATCATGGCTGATCTTTTCGTGGCCTCAGCTCCACTTACCCGCCCTCTCACCATAACCCTTCATTCATTTACTGTTCAAAAAATTATCTATCTTAGCTTTAACAATTTGTACTGAGGAAGCCTCAACCACTTCATTGGCTAGGGAATTCCACAGATTCACAACCCTGTGGGTGAAGAAATTCCTTCTCAATTCAGTTCTAAATCTGCTCCCCCCGAATTTTGAGGCAATGCCGTCTTGTTTTAGTTTCACCCACCAGTGCAAACATCCTCTCTACTTCTACCTTATCTAGTCCCTTCGTAATTTTATGTATTTCTATAAGATCTTCCCCCCCCCCCCCCATTCTTCTAAATTCCAATTAATATAATTGCAATCTACTCAGTCTCTCATTGTAAGTCAACCCCCTCAACTCCCAACTCGACCTAGTTAACCTCCTCTGCATTCCTTCTATGATCACCACATCATTTCTCAAGTAAAGAGACCAAAACAACATGCAGTATCCATGTGTGGCCTCCCTAGTAAGCTGTTCAGCTGCAACATAACCTGCTTTTAAACACAAATCCATTTGCCTTCTTAATTACCTATTGCACCTGCAGGCCAATCTTCTGTGATTCATACACAAGGCCACCCAGGTACCTCTGCATAGCAGTGTGCTGCAATTTCTTACCATTTAAGTAATAGTCCTTTTTACTGTTATTCCTACTGAATTGGATGACTTCACATTTATTGTACTCCATCTGCCAGACCTATGCCCACTCATTTAAACTATCTCTGTCCCTTTGCAAAGTTTCACAGTCCTCTGCACACTTTGCTCTACCACTCATCTTAGGGTCATCCACAAATTTTGACAGGCTTACACATGAGCCCCAACTCCAAATTATCTGTGTAAATTGTGAATAATTGCGGTTCAAACATTGATCCCCAAGGCACACAACTAATCACTGATTGATTGCCAACCAGAATAGCACTCCTTTAGTCACACTCTTTGCTTCCTGTTGGCTAATCAATCCTCTATCCGTCCTAATGCATTGCCTATAACACCTTGTATCTTTATCTTAGTGAAGATTTATGATCCTGCCCCACAAGCTACCTGACAAACGAGCAGTGCTTTGAAAGCTCTAAACCTGTTGGACTATAACCTGGTGATGTGTGATTTTTAACTTTGTCCACCCCAGTCCAAAATCGGCACCATCATCTTTATCTTATGCAGCAGCCTTTTGTGTGGCACCTTGTTGAATGCCTTTTGGAAATCTAGATAACCCATGTATAGGAAATAGTTGAAGTTACAGTACAGAAGAGATTTTATTGTGCTTTAAATATTAAAGTCATTTGCTGTGAGAAGCAGTTTTTCACATTTGCAAATATATTAAGTACTGATTGTTGATTTCCGACACTTTGAAAAGAATCCAAGATTCTTTTCCTGATTCCTACATATTATAGATGCAGGAATTGCATGACAGAGACATGCATGTAGTTTGCAAAATGCAGGTAGTGGATTAAACAAGTCAAGAACATAGATTATTTTTCTTCATTTTTATGGACATTCCCATTTTAAATTCCTTTGGCTGAAGAAAAGAGCACAATGTAATAGCTGCTGACATTCATTACATGTATTGTCAAACAGATCATTACGACATCCATCTGCTTATCTTTTTTGCCTTGGGCTGCATACATGTCTATTTTAACATAAAATTCTGAAAACTCATGAGATTGCAAGTAGCTTCAATAAAAATAATAGTTTAAGTGCAGTCAGTGGCTTAGGAGTGGAATTATTGAAGATAGGAAAAATGTAAGAGCTGGGGTTATGGCATGCACCCAGCAGGAAGTTAACATTTTTGCAAAACTTAAAATGAAATCACCCAGGACAAAAATATTATTGATAACTAAGCTTAAAACTCTGGGAATTAATCCTGTTATTTCATTGTGCTAATCCACTGTTACTAGCTTATACAATGCACGTGCAAATGTGCCACAGCTCCATTTCTGTCTTGATACTTCAAGATGTAAACCTATTTTGAGCATTTAGTAATTTAAAAAATACACTCTGCAGTGCCTATAATTATCACCATGCCTGATTTATGGCTAGCCACATTTATATTATTTTCCTGTAGAGGTAGTTAATTTACATAAATTGCTGCACTTCAAATTAATTATTATGCCTTGTTACTTGCTGAGAAAGTGGACTTAGTACTGGCTACTACAGAAAAGCTTCCTTCCCCTCTCTGGGAGGACTTAATTAAGCAGCAACTGTTAATTGTCAATTTGAGTTTCAATGTTAGTGTTAATTTTGATCTTTGCCCTCAGGTGCCTTTTTGAACAGTACTTCGTTCAGACCCTCTGTTAAGTCTGTTGTTATTTTATAAGTTTTGGGATCCTGCAGGAGTTTTAGTTTTTGCAACTACAGCACAAATGTAAAACAAATATCACATTCAGGAGTTCTACACTAGTGGATATGAGCATTTAATGTACACTGTGAGAACAGATTATGTTCCAAATCAACCGGTCTATTGATTACTGCTTCGCTTACTTAGTGGAAGTATTTTTAGCTGCTTAAAGTGGTGTACATTTCCTCAAAAAGGACGAATTGTATTTTTTGTTTTAAGTGTATCCGACCTTGGCAAAAAAAATCTATAGCAATTTAGTGGTCTCAATATTACAATCATGCTTTTCATTGAATTACTCAGCCATATTAAAGATTTCTGTAGTAATATTTTCATTAAAAATGTTGAGGTTTACCATCTTAGCAGTCTGCATAATAGCTATATTAATAGTCACTGGCATAATGTGGTACATTTATTCAACAATGCTTAACCAGATGCATCTGTATGCTATTATTCCATAGTTGATTTTCTGTCAGATGTAGCAACAATTCAGTACAGATGAGTATTGGGAGATCGAAGAAGATAGGTACTTTATGCCGTACCGTTGAAATAGTGCATATATTGAGGCATTATGCTGTCCAACAAGTTGGATCACAAGAAGAAAGCATTGTCATTTCTATAATGCTGTCCAGTTTCTTGACTTTTGACTTCTTTTGTTCACTGAAGGAATTTTCTGGTTGATTTATATTTGTGGCTGGCATTTTAAACAATGAATTCATAAAGGTGTATGGAGGTCATTTTACAAGAGGAAACAGTGTTTTACATGCTTTCTTTCCTGAATCATTGCTTTCTTAAGCAGAACTCATCTGAGACATCCCTGAAGCAGTGGCTTGGCTGTAGGCTTTTGTGGATGACTTCTAGTTGGACATCTTTTCTTTTGTGTAGCCGATCTTGCTGTGGTTCCCTCATTTCCTCTTGTTAATATTCCTGCTCTACCTCCATTACAAAGACTTATGTGGAAAGTTTAACATGCCCATTATGTGAACTCTGGCAGAAGTTGGAAAGCAGAAGATTTCTCTCTTTGAAACTGCTAAAAGGCAACTGAGAAAAAGATTGTTCTAAATTGCTCCTAGATAAAGTTTTCAACACTTTCAAAGTCTATGATTGCAACCTCTTGTTTTGATAAACTATGCAGGTTGTCTCCAAGTTTAAGTGATTAGAGTTCTGGTGTAAAGTCTGAAATTTCTAAGACAGCTGCATATACCATTTTGGGGATGCAAGTGCCATTTCTGTTAGCAGTCAGATTTTACTAAAATTTAACACACATCATTATATCTGCTATGTTCTTCAAATCCAATTCATTATGCCAGAACGGCACCACTTTTCTTAGAAAATAGGCAGCGTTTTTAAGCCCATGAGGCTAATTACAATGGTACCATCCTGCAGACCAGGCATTACAGCTAGGGTTATGGTGGTCTGTGTGGTTGAGTTTCATTAACCAATCTGACAAGAGGGAATTTTGCAATCAATGTTGTTAAGCTTTTTAATTTAATGATTTTCAATAATATGTGACTATTGTTTACATTTTAGAACTAGACTAATTCTAGACTACTGACTGGATCATTATCTAAGTAAAAAATACATTGTTATTATATCTGAAGATGAAGGTCATACATATTACAACATACACATATACCTATGTTTCCCAGAGGGGAATTTATCTCAAAGATACACATGGTATCTGTTTATTGTACACTAATATGTTTAGCTATAGTATTATAATGTTTGGCAGAGGATTTTGTTGCATTTCGTGTGTCACATTCCCTGTAATAACCTAGCATTGTGTCTATGTGCACGTTGTTTCTTTGTGTTTTGCAGTACACAATGTTTTGATTAGTTCTTCAATTCCTTTACCATCCATGATCCCATGACTTCTACCGATCCCAATTTCTTCTCCCTTTGTCCCTGGTGGAAGGAAATCTTTCTTGCTGTCTAGTTTGTTCACATTCACAATCTACTACCTTGTGGTCCTCCTCAACACCTGCAGCAGATCTCCTGTTGATGATCAACTGAAATACCCTCTTACAAAATTATGAGGGGTATGGATAGGGTAAATAGACAATGTCTTTTCCATGGGGTCAGAGAGTCCAGAATTAAAGGTTTAGAGTGAGAGGGAAAAGATATAAAAGAGACCTAAGGGGCAACTTTTTCACACAGAGGCTGGTACGTGTATGGACTGAGCTGCCAGAGGAAGTAGTGGAGGCTGGTACAATTGTAACATTTAAGAAGCATTTGGATGGGTATATGAATAGGTGTCTTTGATGCTGTCATTTGTAACAAATACCTAAACATTTCCAACCTCAACCATTCTCCCTGATGTAATTCCCATGTTAAGTTGCATTTTTCACAAGATAGTTACAAATGAGAAAGACCATTTAGCTCATATTCAATATTTTATCCATAAAGAAATAACTTTCCCCATTACAACATTTAAATATTTCTAAGATTGTTCCAGGATTGTTTCATTCAGTTCTATCTGGAATGCTAATCCATATGTTGATCAACTGAAGTGAAGAACTTGTTGACATTAGTTAAAATTTACTTCTATAAATTTGACTTATTGTCCTAATGTCACAAATTAATTTGAAGTGATAATTTGGATTTACTTTTTCATTCCTCTCACTCATTCAACTAGAGTCATAGAGATGTACAGCATGGAAACAGACCCTTCAGTCCAACCCGTCCATGCCGACCAGATATCCCAACCCAATCTAGTCCCACCTGCCAGCACCCAGCCCATATCCCTCCAAACCCTTCCTATTCATATACCCATCCAAATGCCTCTTAAATGTTGCAATTGTACCAGCCTCCACCACTTCCTCTGGCAGCTCATTCCATACCTGTACCACCCTCTGTGTGAAATAGTTGCCCTTAGGTCTCTTTTATATCTTTTCCCTCTCACCTTAAACCTATGCCTCTAGTTCTGGACTCCCTGACCCCATGGAGAAAGACATCGTCTATTTACCCTATCCATACCCCTCATAATTTTGTAAACCTCTATAAGGTTACCCCTCAGCCTCCAGCGCTCCAGGGAAAACAGCCTCTCCTGTGTGGAGTTTGCACATTCTCCATGTGTCTGCCTGGGTTTCCTCCAGGTGCTCCAGTTTCCTCCCACAGTCAAAGATGTGCAGGTCAGGTGAATTGGCCATGCTAAATTGCCCATAGTGTTAGGTGCTCTCGTCAGAAGGAAATGTGGCTGGGTGGGTTACTCTTCAGAGGGTCGGTGTGGGCTTGTTGGGCCGAAGGGCCTGTTTCCACACTGTAGGGAATCTAATCTAATTTGTTAAATGTAGATGTGCCATTAGGAAAGAAGGCATAAAACTCATATTTTGTCATGTTTATATTAATAATAATGGCACAATATCTAAAGTAGTATCTTTGCTTAAAAGATTTAATTATTTTCCATCTGAGAGATAGGTCAGCTTTGTACAATGTGGTTTGTGTACATATTTTGGAATGAAATAGGCAAAATAACCAAGGAAGGATCACAGTTTTCACTTCTACTGGTGCATTTCCAGGCATTTTGATTGAAACTTTCAAACGGAACGGTTACCAGGAATTCTTTTATGAAATCAATTTACATTTACATCAGCCATTAGATATTTCCTGTCAGTTTTCTTTCCTCTTGATTTGGCCTGATTGCTTGCTTGCTTTCTTCAAATTTAGACAGTTACAATTTGTTATTGATGGACGTGGTAGCTTCTCATTCTTAGCACTGAACAATGAATTCCTTTACACTTACAAAGTTGGACTTAACATCATTAGTGATTTAATCACAGTGGTGATTCATTAGAACATAAGAACTAGGTCAGGAGTAGGCAATTCTACCTCTTCAGGTAAAAACAATGACTGCAGATGCTGGAAACCAGATTCTGGATTAGTGGTGCTGGAAGAGCACAGCAGTTCAGACAGCATCCAAGGAGCTCCTTGGATGCTGCCTGAACTGCTGTGCTCTTCCAGCACCACTAATCCAGAATTCTACCTCTTCAGCCTGCTCCACCATTCAGTGTGATCATGGCTGATCTCATCTCAGCCTCAACTCCTTTCCTACCCTGTAATCCTTTAACTGGTTACTAAAGAATTTTCTTATTTCCTCCTCAAATTTACAGCGTGTCCCAGCATCCACTGTGCTCTGGCATAGTGAATTCCACAGACTCATGATACTTTTACAGAAGTAATTCCACAACAGGAATTAAATCTGCCACCCCTTACTCTAAATCCATGTCCGCTCATTTTAGATTACCCTGTTCCTCTTCTGCAAATCACCTTTAGCATCTTATATACTTCAATTATATCTTCTCTCATTCTCTTAAACTCTACTGAGTATGGGCCTAAACTTCAAAAGACAAACCTTTCATCTCTGGAATTAATTTAGAGAGCATTCTCTGAACTGCCTCTGATGTAATTACATCTTTCCTCAAGTAAGGGGATCAAAAATGTACACAGTACCTGTAAGTCAAAACTATTGTGCTACAGAAGGCATCTAAATCTGTTTCTTTAACAGTGTCCCAATATACAGTATTCCCAACTGCAGTCATTGAATTTAGGATATTTGAAACTTTTCTCCAGACAGACACTGTGGTAGTCTCAATTTACCTCGTGATTCACAGGAATTTGATGACTAGCAATGAATCTTAAACACTACAGACTTGTTTGCTAATTGTTATCATTGCAGAAGCATGGCATGAAACTGGTCATCTTTAAAGCAGGAAAGTATGTTCTTCGTCTTTTTTTTAGGTGTCTGTACATTTAGTACATTGAATGCTATGAGGACACAAAATGATAACATACCACAGTTGCAGTCTTACAGACTGTGTTGGACTTTGACTAGGTCAATCTCACTGCTGTGAGCAAGTAGAAACTGGGAGGAAGATATTTGAACAGTGGGTGATAATAGAGGTGGTTGGAGTGCTGTGTTATAGTGATGCATGTAAATACGTAGGAGAGAAAAGAAAGATTCAAGTTGGCACTGTTGATCTTAAGAACCTTGCGCCTTCTCATGAAATATAGTTTGTTTCCAATACTCAAACCTCATTTCAAGAGTTGCACCCTTTGCCACAGATCCTTATCGGTGATTTCTTCCTCACATGTTGTGTTTGTTTTATCTACTGATGGTCCGTGGTTTCCAGCATTGCACAGCTTGTGCAGAGATCAGCAAAAAGCGTTGTTGTCAAAGTCAGTACTGCAGATTTAAATTTTAAAAATCCACTTCGACCACATGGCTTTACTTAATCCTGTGCGCCAACAGCCCTCGGGTTCCTGCTCATCAAAGGAGCAGAGCTGTAGGTGAGTTAGAAAATCAAACACAAGTCAAAGACACTCTATGGATTGATCACTGTGGTTGAATGCATTCCAAATTGATCCAAAAAGCAGTAGTGAAGGTCCTGGAATCCTGAGGGCACATACTGCTTTCTCCAACTTAGGTCATGTGGCTGGTGAGGACTTAACAGCTACTGTTAGCTGTACGTTTTCACAGGCAAAGAAAACTGTTTTGCATCTTTTGGCACTGAGAGTTCATCAATACCAATCAGTATTGAGACCTCCTCTGCACAAAGTAATGCTGAATTCTGTGAAATTCAGGAGCAGTTTTTACTTAAAAGGAAGAACTGTGGAATCCTGTTATTGTGGTTTACTTGGTCACAAGCCAGGTAACTGATCAAGATATCTGAGTGTTGCCATCCAAGATTTGTAACAATTGCAGAATCCACAAGGTATATTGCACTGCTGTACAAAATTGTTTGGCATTTAAACAACTGATTAAATAACTGTTTACCTTCTACTTTTTGTCACTGTCAAAAATGGAAAAGAAATAGATGGTACTTGTGTTTTATTCATAACTTGACCAAAATATTCAAAGTAGACTGATGATGCTTGCTGAGGACAAGTCGCAATGTGTCACTTTCAGGATACTTTACAGAAAACCAGTTAAATACAGGACATTCCGTAGCTCATTAATAACATCATTGCTCATTCACATGTTTGGTGCAGATTAATTCTGTAATATAGGCAATTATCTTTCAATGATGGAGAACTACCATGAAAATTATCCCTACGACTGAACTGCATCGATTGTACTAAACGATGGCAATAACATGTCATCAGGGCGTAATGGTTATCTTTACAGCACAGATTAGTTGGGCTGAATAGCCTGTTTTTGTGCTATTTATTTTATGCTGGAATAGTAGGTCAGAGAATTAGTTAAAATGTCACCGTAATTATCTGATCATCTTCACACCAGTCGATACATATCAGCATTATCTGGAAGTGTGCCATATTTATTTTTAAAGGAACATCGAGTAAGGATATTGAGTTATTGTAAAGGGAAGAAAATGTTAAGCACATATGACAAAGAACTCAGTCACTTTGTAGGCCAAATATAATATCTATGGCAGATGATCCTACATTTTTACTCATTTGTTCAAACCCAATATACAAGCTGTATACACTGGGGCAGGAAATGAGGAGGTTACATTATTTACTGGATCCTGGAGAAACATTTGTGACCTTTCTGACTGTACAAATACCATTTGTCCTGGAGGATTTTGGGGTTGGAGTTTGTGCACACTGCAAAGATCAACCTTGAATCCCTGCATTCCTGAAGTAAATGTAGCCAACAAATCTGTAATGCACAGTTCCTATTATGAAGAAGAGATGTTATTTAAGTTACCATGTTTTCCTACATGTGTATTTAATTTTTATTACTCCAGTACAATTCCCCTGCTGGTGCTTCTTGAAAATTATGGTACACTTCCAGATAATGATAATCTATACAGATCCTAGAGAATAAAGATAAAATGATTAAGATGGCCCATGTATAAAATTAAATACATAAAAAAACAAGTTCTAGAGTTTCTTTTCCATTTATATAATGGCTATTTATTTATCTGTACAAGTTTACAATATATAAACAGTGAAGAAACAATACCTATACCGTGATAGGTAATCAAACACTTTCTGAAATTAGAAATATACCCCCTTACAACTCACAACTGACCCTTTTGCCACCCACTACTTTTGCCTTTCAAACTGACTTTTGGAAATCAGTACTGATTGCAAACTGCTCTTAAGTGCAATTGGGTTGTGATTGCAGAGGCAAGCTATTAGAAGGCCTGCTTTGGTTCTCTAAAACAATATCACAGCTCCCAGCAATGTTAAATGCTGTAAAACTCGCCCTTTTCCTAAGTAATCTACATGTCCCCTCAGATCCATGTCACTCTATTCTATTTCCCTGTCACCTATCTGTCAATTATAGCTATATTCTCTTTATACAGTGAGTACAGTCCTAAGAGATTCCATGCAGTATCAATGGAAAGTATTTTGCATTCCTTGAGGGAAAACTAAACAACTCATCAGGTAATAAAAACCTCCATTTCATTGGTTCTGAGGAGAAAGTAATACTGTTGCTTAGGAGAAGAACTTGATAACCCTATTAATTTGTGTCAACAAGACAAAAGCACTTTATAGCCACACTCTCATCACATGTTCTTGAGACTGTCATTGATTCACAGTTGAATGGAACACTTGAAACTCAGCCAAGCATTGATATTTGCCACAACTACCAAATGAAAGAATTAGTCTCTGAGGGGTAAGAACAGAAGAGGCTCACTTTAGTTTTCAAGCAGAGTACCCTTGAGTCCTTCTACATGGAAGTGGTCAAAGGGTGCAATTGAAGAATGCTTGGCAAGTTGTTGCAGTGGATTGAGCAGATAGTGGTGGATAGCGTTGGGCTGCTTTGTTCTGGATCCTGTTGTGATTCCCATTTCAACAGAAGAGTGAGGCAGAGTTCTTTTTGACTAGTGAGCACATTAAATGTTTTTGTCATTAATAATAAGGACAGCAATACAAGGAAATTCACAGCATGTCAGTTCTAGGTTTCCTGCAAGAACTGCAGGAACTCTTTTTAAAGATAATGCTGTGTTGCTAATAAACTCTAAGGACACAGCAGCTTTTTTTTTCCCAGTTTGAAACACCCAGGAGGGCATTTCACCTGTCAAGTTAGAACATTGTCAAGCCATTACCTGGACACCAAAGGAGATAAATCTTGAACTAGAAATGTTCATGCCCCCTTCACAATTTCTGTCTGCTGCTGCAAACACTGCATTTTTCTGTGCTTCAGTTTTTTCTGGACTACAAGTGGAAAAATACTGGGTGTATCTGCAGTTTAAGTTACAAGTTCATGCTCCAGTGCACTCGGTGTAACTAATTATTTTCCCATATAACAGTCAAAGCCAAGGGGTGTCAGACCTTACAGAAAAACAGGCTAAGTTACAAAGTGATTCCCCTGATATAAGATCTGTAAACCCAAGTAAAACAAATCTGAATTTCATTTGATTATTCACCTAAAATATAGGTAATGGCCGCAAGCTCATCCAAGTTTATTTGTTGTGATTCATCAGTTTGATTGAAGTTCTGTGAACTTATGTCAGTTTTCAGATATGCACATTTAGAAAGAATCCACTTCACTTTAAAAGTGAATGGTCCCTAGTACGAGGCTTATTTTTAAAAAAAGGTTACCAAGACCCACTTCACATTGCTATGAGTTCAATTTTCAGAAGCAGTTCATCCAGAGATGTACAAGTACCACATCCATGTGTGTTGAACATGCTACAATTGCAGTACATTAAAGTGCTTACATGTACCACAGATATTACTGCAGAGTGTTTAGTTCAAGTTGCCGATAAAATTTACCTAACAGTTGTCAATGTTAAATGTTTGCACGTGCGTCTAATACAGAGAGGGTGCACAGGCACAAAAACATGCTAATATATCTGCTGCTTGCAGCCCCACTGATGGATAATGAATGCCGATGAAGCCATTAAAGTGACCCTTAAAGGGAAATATTACTATAGGGAGAGGTACTGTCAAAGTAAAATACTAGCCTGATTTTAGTGCCCCAAAGCATTTGATTTTCAACAGACTTGCACCTTTGAAGAATAATCATTAGTTGAAGAGCTCCTCCACAAAGCATGACAATTCAGAATGTTGTGGTAGTGGGAGCAGAGGGACCGTCAAAGAGTGTGTCCACTAGGTGCCATAGTTGGTATGTTTACATACTGACTAGAGCATTTTTTTGTCTTTTTTTTTTGTAGTAATCTCTGCCTAATTTTGTTGTGCTCACAGCTAACTGTTTCCATGAAATGTAAGGAAACTACAAGCCCAACTAATGATTATTTTTTAAAAGTTCATCGCTACACAACACATATGCTGTGGGACACACATGCTGATTACTTTGGTGGTTTCCTCTCCCTCCAGTGATATTTCCTTTAATGATTATGATTTAACAAAAATAAAAAAAAACTGGGAAGTAACCATTTCTGGAATGATTTTCCACAATTTAACTCCTGGGATCTGTGCGAGAGCCTCTTTGGAACTATGATGTTAATGTGCTGAATTAAATTGTATTGGGCACAGTTGATTAATTGTTCACACCCTATAAAGAAAACATGAAAAACTTATGAATGACTATATAAATAGAGCAACATATTTGAAAATAAGTTGAAACCACTCTATTTCATCTTAGTTAAATAATGCTGCCTGATGTTTATAATGAAAAGAAGCTGGAAGTTCCAATCCAATCACAATAATTGATGAAAGTCCAGTTATGCCAATTAATCGCATTTGAAACATGTTATCGCCTCAAATAAGACCAAACGTATACTCAATTTTCTTTTCCATGTGATGTGAGTATTGCTGGCTAGGCCAGTATTTATTGCTCATCCCTACTTACCAGGGAAAAGGTGAGCTACCTTGCTGAACCACTGAAGTCCATGTGGTGTTGATACACCCACGTACTGTTATGAAGAAAATTCAAGGATTTTGACATAACTTTGGTGAAGGAACAGCAATATTCTTCTGAGTCAAATGGTGCACGTCTTGGAAGGGAACTTGCAGGTTTCCATATATCCGCTGTCCTTATTTTCTCCAGTTTTGAAGGAGCTATCAAAGGATCCTTGGTAAGTTTGTGTAGTGCATCTTGTGGTTAGTCCGTCCACTGTGCATCAGTGGTGTGCAAAATTACTAATGAAAGTAGTGCATGGATTGCCAGTCATGTGAGCTGCTTTGTCCTGGATGGTGTTGAGCTTCTTTGAGTGTTGTCGGAGCTGCATTCATCCAAGAGAGTGTTCCATTACACTCCTGACTTGAGTCTTGATGGTGCGATAGGCTTTAAAAAATAAGGAGATTAGTTACTCAGTGAAGATGCCCAGCTCTGACCTGCTTTTGTTGATATAGTATTTACATGGCTGGTCCAATTCAGTTTCTGACCAAGTGTAACTCAGAGGATGTCAGTAGTCTGGAGGATTCATTAATGGTAATATCATTGTCATTGAATGATAGTGAGATAGTTAACTAATAATAAATACTGCAACTAATAACAAACATTTGGGGCTGATTTTCCGTCTGGCCATAGAGAAATGTTTTAGTGCGAGTCCTGACTGTGTTGCAATGTAGATCTACTTTAAAGCAGTAATTCAACCTGGGAGTCTGTCCTTTAAAGAGAAGTTGTTTCTTCTAATTAACGACCATTGTTTACTTCTCCACGTGCATTATAACAGTTTACCAGTGAAGAAAACACCCTAGAATAGTGAACAAAGTTACGATATCTGTGTAGCCTGTGCTAACTGTTATTTAAATTTTTATGGCTGAAAAAAAATGGTTGTAATACTTGGAACAAATATCTAACCATCTATTTCCTTAGCATTCTGCTTTCGAAACGTGAAAAAATTCTTGTTGAAAAATGGTCTAACCACCTGTTCCCTTACATTGAAGTCACATGGGGACATCACCATCTGCAATTTCCCCTCCAAGCCCCATACCATCCTGACTTGGAAGTGGCCTGCTGCTCCTTCACTATCACTGAAGTAAAATCCTAGAATTCCTTGTCAACGGCGCTGTGGGTGTACCTGGACCACATGGACTGCAAGCATTAGAATGCAGTTCACTACCATCTTCTCAATGGCAATTAGGGAAGGGTAATAAATCTGGTCTGGCATGCAACATCCCATGAATGAACATGTTTGAAAAAGACTTTGCTGATTTCATGAATTTTTTAGCTGAGTTACACATCTTGGATAAAATAAAGGCTTGGTTATGGCCTAAGCTCGCTTAGTTATTGGCAAAATTAACTTGTTCGGTAAAGATGTTATTTAAATACAAGCTGTCAAACACCTTGACGTGTTTTGTTACATAATGGCTAATTATAAGTCAAGTCCAAAAAATTTAGCAAAAGATTTCCCCGAACCTTAGAACATTCTGGAATTTGGTATAAAGTCACATGCTGGAAGACTCTCTCTACAGCTACACATCATGCAGTTCATTTCTGAATGTCCCACAAATTTCCACAACATCAAATGTGTTATTACCGTGTCATGAAGATCCACCTGAGGAGGATTGCTCTCCATTAGATTCCATTGCAATTTCTCCCTTGAGGATTCCTTGCGAATGACAATATATTTAACTCTAACGGAGTTTTGTTTATCAACCTTGTAAAAGCTATTCGAAGTAACATTGATGTATTCTGACATTCTTCACCACTTGCATTGCAATTTTCCCTCCCCAAAAGCAGCAAAGTTTATAAGTGTCAGGATAGCTTACATCAGTCTTAAATTTATATCTCTTCATTATCTATTCTAGTCATGATTTGGAGATGTCGGTGTTGGACTGGGGTGTACAAGTTAAAAATCACACAACACCAGGTTATATTAGAAGCACACTAGCTATCGGAGCGACACTCCTTTATCACGTGATAAAGGAGCGTCCAATTAAACCTGTTGGACTATAACCTGGTGTTGTGTGATTTTTAACTTTATCTATTCTACATCACTTTGTCCCTCTTCTGTAATTTGCTTGATCAAATATGTAGTATATCTTTACCCTGAAGATTCCAAGTATGTACCAGACACCAGCCATAGAGATGGCCCCTAAAGTGGGGCGACTCTGACATTGATAGGTCCAGCACAGGCGGCAGAGAGACAGTAGAGCTTTCCCTTGAGGCTAGGTGCCAGTGTGGACTGGTTCAGAAAGACTGATATTCTGAACTTGTTTCTTTTTTATTTTTGTAATTTGTTCCTCTGACCTATAATGCTGGACTATTTATTTCTTTACTTTTTTAAACATTTCCTAAGAAGCTGATCTGAAGGATCTGTACCCAAGTGCCTTTGTACTTAAGATGATGAGGCAACTATCAACTTTTCATTATACTGATTTGAATACATGTGACAATAAAGCTAATTCAGTTCAGAAGTACTAATTGGTATCCATTATAAAGAGCTGACAAATGATGGATCGAGTGACCTTTTCAATGCCATATCTATTGTTATGACCAGGAGAGGAGAGGAAATCAGAAGCCACCTTTTCAACACCCCTTCGTCCCAACAAATGTTTTTGTTTAAGACAGAAATGCTGAAGAAACTTAGCAGGTCTGGCAGCATCTATAGAAAGAGAAAAACAGAATTAATGTTTTGAGTCTGGTATGCCTCATCAGAACTGAAAATTGTTTTTGTCCTATTGATTAGCAGAGGAAGGGAAAGGAGAGAAGAGTTTGTAATAGGTGGTGAGGGTACCCCCTGAAATTCTGTTTCTGTATATGTAGATGTGGCCAGACCTGCTGGGTTTCTCCAGCATTTTCTGTGTTTCTTTCATGTTTCTAGCATTTTGCATTTAAACAATTTATTATCATTCTAGCACACATCTATCACACTTCAATTGAAGTGTAGTTTGCTAGAAAATGACCAATTACCAAGGTTTTCTTGAGAGAAAAGAAAGGATTTTCTTATGGACAAACCTTGAAAAAATTTATAGAAGCACAACATTAAACACACAAATAAACATAAGTTTGAAAGAGGACATGTCTGATACAGACAGGGAAAAATAAGGCTATACAGTTTTGAAGTCCTTAGGGTCTTTGAGGTGTTTGGTTTTAAAACTGAGGCTACAGTTAATTAACTGTTTACTCACATCCACAGTCATAACAGAATCTGTAAATACCTTGAGTCCTTCATAAATGGTGAATTTCCCAATTCACCCAGAAATGGTGCTTTTTTAATAGGCACTGTTTTTCCATAATCAGGGAGAGCACGAGCCTTCCAGGTTCTGCTGTTATGAGTCCATATTCTTACCTCTGATCTGCTGTTGAAATATACTTCCATGTGTGTCACAGAGTCAAGGTCCATTGTTCACCTGCCTTTTAGCCAGACTGCTAAAACAATGTTTCTTCTAATTTGTCTTGGTGCTGTGTGGAAATTGCAAAATTGGTGAGTCCTACGCAGAAATACTTGTATCATATATAACTATGGATGAGATGCCAATGAATGTGAGTGGTTAATGTTGTGTCTTTGTTTAAGGAGAAACCTGGTAACTATAGACCTGTGAATCTGACGTCGGTGGTGGGTAAGTTGTTGGAGGTGATTCTGTAAAATAGGATTATATGTATTTGGAGAAACAAGGAATGATTTGGGATAGCCAACCTGATTTTGAGCAAGGCGAATCATGTCTCAGAAACTTGATTGAATTCTTTGAGGCAGTAACCAAGATGATTGAGGTTAGAGCAGTGGACATTATTTACTTGGACTTTCGTAAAGCCTTTGACAAAGTTCTGTATAGTAGACAAATTAATGAAGTTAAATCGTATGGGATTCAGAGTGAACTTGCCAGTTAAATACAAAATTGGCTAAACAGGAGGAGACAGAAGGTGATAGTGGAGGGTTGTTTTTCTGAAAAGAGGCTTGTGACCAGCAGTATTCCACAGGGATCAGTGCTGGGTTCACTTTTGTTTGATATTTATCTAAATGATTTAGATAAGAATATAGAAGGCATGGTGGTATTGTGGGTGGTGAAGAATGTTTTCTAAAATTGCAAAAAGATCTAGATCAGTTGGGTCATTGGGCTGAAGAGTGGCAGATGGAGTTCAATTTGGATAAATGCAAGGCATTGTGTTTTGGTAAAACAAGCAAGGGCATGACTTATAGAATTAAAAGTCTGGCTTTGAGTAATACTATACAACAGAGAGACCTAGGGGTTCAGGTACGTAATAATTTTTCAATTAGCGTCACATATAGACAAGTTGTTTAAGAAGGCGTTTAGCCCGCTTGCCTTCATAGCTCAGACCTTTATGTAAAGGAGTTGGGATGTCATATTGAGGTTGCACAAGTGTTTTCTGGAGTATTGTGTGTCCAGATCTTGTCACTCTGCTGTAGGAAAGATAAATTAAGCTGGTGGGGGTTCAGCAGCGATTTACCAGGATATTGCCAAGAATGGAGAGGCAGGATAGGCTGAGACTTTTTTCAATGGAGCATAGGAGACTGAGGGATGACGTTATTGTTTTATAAAATCATGAGGGGTATAGATCAGGTGAATTTTTCTCCCTAGAGTGGGGGATTTCAAGACAGGGGGTATATTTTTATGGTGAGAAGAAAAAGATTTAATAAAGACAATGGGGGTATTTTCTTTTACACAGAGAGTGGTTCGAGTGTGGAATGAACGTCCAGAGGCAGTGGTGGATGCAGGTACAGTCACAATGTTTAAAAGAAATTTGGATAAGTACATGAATAAAAAATGTTTGAGGGATCTGGGCAAGAACAAGCAGGTGGAACTGGATTACTTTGGGATTATCGTTGTCATAGATTGCTTGGACCAAAAAGTCTGTTTCCATGCTGTATGACTCTATGACTAAGCTGAAGAAGCTAGAGCAAAAAGGCTAAGGTTGACAAAAAGTGACAAGCAACAGTTGGAGAAAGAAAAAGAAGAGGCTAGAATAAGAAGTTGACAGATGAGAAGGTGCCAACGCCATTGGTGTGGCTAGAGACAAAGTATTACTGAAAGAAGGAAGGCACAGAGTATGCAAGCATAGACAATTAACAGTAAATCAGTTAGAGGGAAGTAATTCTAAAAAGGCAAAATTAATGACTCTTTATTTGAATGTATATAGCATTCAGAACAAACATTAATTAACTGAACAAATACAGGTTAATGAGTGTGATCTTACAGCTACAGCGGAGATATGATTACATGGCAATCAAAGTTAAGAATTACGTTCTCAGTGGTCTGTGAGCTTTCAAAAGATTCGGCAAAAAAATAGAGTCGTGGGGGAGCATTGTTGGTACAGGAAAGAATAAGTATGATAGCAAGAAATGATTTTGGATCAGAAGGGAAAAATCCACATAGGTGGATGTAAGAAGTAAAAAGGGGAGGATGACACTGATAGGAGCAGCCCACATGCCTATTAATAGGTATTTTATGTTCTGTCAGAGAATAACTGAGAAGATGATGAGATGATTTATCAAAAGCAGTGTATTAATCTGGGTGGCTTTGGTTTTCATGTAGTTTGAGAAAGTCAGTTGGACAGAGGTAGCCATGAGGGACAATTCATGGAATGTATTCAGGACCGTTTCGTAAAACAATATGTTATGGGTCCAATGAGGAATCGGGCTGTTTTAGATATGGCGATGTATAAAGAGGCAAACTTAATCAATTACATTAAAGATCCCTGAGGAATCAGTGACTCATAACGTGGTAGAATTTAGCATTCAGCTTTGGGAGGGGGGTGGAGTAAAATTGGGTTAGACATCAGGTTGGAAATTCAATTATGGTTAAACTTAAAAAAGGGCAATTACAAGGGAATGAGAGCGAAGATGGCTGACGTGGACGAGGAGTTAGCAACAAAGACAGCTGAGGAACAATGGCAGACATTTCAGAAAATAGTTAATGGCTTGCATCAAAGAAGTGTCCTAATGAAGAAGAAGGATGTTAGGAGGAGGATAAGCTCTTCATGTTTAACCAGAATGTGAAGAATAACATCAGATTGGGATGAAAAATACAATGTAACAAAGATTGGTAGTAAGGTAAAAACACTTCCAGCTCAGTTACTGTCTCCTTGACTTGTCTGACCTGCCTATCTTCTTTTCCACCTATCCACTCCACCCTCTCCTCCTTGACCTATCACCTTCATCTCCTCCCCCACTCACCCATTGTACTCTATGCTACTCTCTCCCCAGCCCCACCCTCCTCTAGCTTATCTCTCCATGCTTCAGGCTCACTGCCTTTATTCCTGATGAAGGGCTTTTGCCCGAAACGTCGATTTCGCTGCTCTTTGGATGCTGCCTGAACTGCTGTGCTCTTCCAGCACCACTAATCCAAAGATTGGTAGTAGCCTAGAGGATTGAGAATGTTTTAAAAACCAACAAAAGATGACCAACTAAATAGTAGAGAAGATAGCTTTGAGGGTACACTTGCAAATACTATCAAGATGGACAGCAAGAGCTTCGTTAACAAGTAATAAGAAAGAGAGAAGCCAAAGTAAACATCGGCTGCTCAGAGAATGAAGCTAGAGGAATGGTAATGGGGATCTAGGAAATGGCAGAGAAATTGAATTAGTACTTTGCATCAGTCTTCATAGCAGATGACATTAATAGCATTTCAGAACAGCTAAATAATGAAGGGCTAGGATATTAAAGAAAGTAGCTACAGAGATAGTAAATGAACTGCAATCATTCAAGAATCCTTATTATGGAAAAGTCCACAAATATTGAAAATTACCAAGTTTAACACCTTTTATATATAAAGGGAAGGAAACAAAAAAAGGTAACTAGGTCAGTTAGCTAAACAATGGAAAAATATTAGAATCTATCATAAAGGATGCAGTAGCAGAACATTTAGAAATGCACTATATGAGCAAGTGGAGTCAGCATGACTTCATGAAAGGAAATCATGCCTGACAAGTTTACTGGAATTCTTTAAAGAGATAACAAACAGGCTAGATAGGTAGGCAGTGGATATGATATATGTAGATTTCAGAAAGTATTTGATAAGGTATCACGTGGTAGGCTACTTAAAAAGATAAGAGCCTGTGATGTTAGAGGTACTAGATTCGCATGGATAGAGTATTGGCCAACTAATGGAAGATAGAGAATTGGGATAAGGGTGGCAATTTCAGGTTGTCAACCTGTAACTAGTGCAGTGTGGGGACCACAATTATTTACAATGTATGTTAATGAGTTGGGTGAGGAAAATCAATGTACTATAGCCAAGCTTACGGATGACACAAAAGTAGCTAGGAAGGCAAGTGGTAAGGAAGAAACAAAGAGGGCAGTGGACAGGTTAAGTGAGTGGGCAAAAACTTGGGAGATGGAGTATTGTGTGACAAATGAAAGCTATGCCTTTTTGCAGGAACAACACAGGAACTAAAAGCTGCAGAAGCTGCAGAGCAGTGGAATTTAGTGGTCCTTGAGCATGAATCATAAAAAGCTCACGACCAAGTTCAGGTAATAGGGAAGGCAACCGAGGCAACGTTTTGAAATATGAAGCATTCTTAGGGGGCTTCACAGGGTAGACATGGAAAGGTTATTTGCCCCTGTGGGAGTGTTCAGGACCAAAGGGCATAATGTCAGAATAAGGGGTTTCACATTTAACACAGAGATGTGGAGGTGTTTCTTCTCTCAGTGCACTGTTAATTTGTGAAACTGTTTGCCACAGAGGGCTGTCAAAGCTGGGTAATTACATATATTCAAGGCTGAGATAAACAGATTTTTCATTACTAAGGGGATCAACGTTATGGGGAAAAGGCAGGAAAGTGGAGTTGAAGGTTATCAGCTCAGCCATGATCTCATTGAGGATGGAGCAGACTTGATGGGCTCCTATGTCTTATGGGCTTTCAGTTATGAGTCAGGCCCAGGATATGGTGATGACAGCAGATCAGAAGAATATGAACATTATTATAGAGTCATAGAGTTATAGAGATGTACAGCATGGAAACAGACCCTTCGGTCCAACCCGTCCATGCCGACCAGATATCCCAACCTAACCTAGTCTCACCTGCCAGCACCCGGCTCATATCCCTCCAAACCCTTCGTATTCATATACCCATCCAAATGCCTCTTAAATGTTGCAATTGTACCAGCCTCCACCACTTCCTCTGGCAGCTCATTCCATACACGTATCACCCTCTGAGTGGAAAAGTTGCTTCTTAGGTCTCTTTTATATCTTTCCCCTCTCACCCTCAACCTATACCCTCTAGTTCTGGACTCCCCGACCCCAGGAAAAAGACTTTGCCTTTTTACCCCAGCCATGGCCCTCATAATTTTGTAAACCTCTATAAGGTCACCCCTCAGTCTCCAACGCTCCAGGGAAAACAGCCCCAGCCTGTTCAGCCTCTCCCTATAGCTCAAATCCTCCAACCCTGGCAACATCTTTGTAAATCTTTTCTGAACCCTTTCAAGTTTCACAACATCTTTCTGATAGGAAGGAGACCAGAATTGCACGCAATATTCCAATAGTAGCCTAACCAATGTCCTGTACAGCTGCACCATGACCTCTCAACTCTTGTACTCAATACTCTGACCAATAAAGGAAAACATACCAAAATGCCTTCTTCACTATCCTATCTACCTGCAACTCCACTTTCAAGGAGCAATGAGCCTTAAAGATCTCTTTGTTCAGCAACACTCCCCAGGACTTTACCATTTAATGTAGAAGTCCTGCTAAGATTTGCTTTCCTAAAATGCAGCACCTCACATTTATCTGAATTAAACTCCATCTGCCACTTCTCAGCCCATTGGCCCATCTGGTCAAGGTCCTGTTGTAATCTGAGGTAATCCTCTTTGTTGTCCATTACACCTCCACTTTTGATGTCATCTGCAACTTTCTAACTGTACCTTTTATGCTCGCATCTAAATCATTTATGTAAATTACAAAAAGTAGAGGGCCCAGCACCGATCCTTGTGGCACTCCACTGGTCACAGGCCTCTAGTCTGAAAAACAACTCTCCACCACCACCCTCTGTCTTCTACCTTTGAGCCAGTTCTGTATCCAAATGGCTAGTTCTCCCTGTATTCCATGAGATCTAACCTTGCTAATCAGTCTCCCATGGGGAACCTTGTCGAACGCCTTACTGAAGTCCATATAGATCACATCTACCGCTCTGCCCTCATCAATCCTCTTTGTTACTTCATCAAAAAACAAAACCAAGTTTGTGAGACATGATTTCCCACGCACAAAGCCATGTTGACTATCCCTAATCAGTCCTTGCCTATCCAAATACATGTACATCCTGTCCCACAGGATTCCCTCCAACAACTTGCCCACCACCAACGTCAAGCTCACTGGTCTAGAGTTCCCTGGCTTGTCCTTACCACCCTTCTTAAACAGTAGCACCACGTTAGCTAACCTCCAGTCTTCCGGCACCTCACCTGTGAGTATCGATTAAAGAAATATCTCAGCAAGGGGCCCAGTAATCACTTCTCTAGCTTCCCACAGAGTTCTCGGGTACACCTGATCAGGTCCTGGAGATTTATCCACCTTTACCTGTTTCAAGACATCCAGCACTTCCTCGTCTGTAATCTGGACATTTTACAAAATGTCACTATCTATTTCCCTACAGTCTATATCTTTCATATCCTTTTCCACAGTAAATACTGATGTAAAATACTCATTTAGTATCTTCCCCCATTTTCTGTGGCTCCACACAAAGGACTCCTTTCTGATCTTTGAGGAGCCCTATTCTCTCTCTAGTTACCCTTTTGTCCTTAATGTATTTGTAAAAACTCTTTGGATTCTCCTTAATTCTATTTGCCAAAGCTATCTCATGTTCCCTTTTTGCCCTTCTGATTTTCCTTTTAAGTATACTCCTACTTCCTTTATACTCTTCTAAGGATTCACTTGATCTATCTTACATATGCTTCCTTCCTTTTCTTAACCAAACCCTCAATTTCTTTAGTCATCCAGCATTCCCTATACCTACCAGCCTTTCCCTTCATCCTGACAGGAATATACTTTCTCTGTTAAAATCTAAAGTTAAAATCCCTCCCATAACTACCCTATTATTCTTACAGATAGCTAGATCTCCATACAAGTTTGTTTCTCAATTTCCCTCTGACTATTAGGGCATCTATTATATAATCCCAGTAAGGTTATCATCCCTTTCTTATTTCTCAGTTTTGTTCGACAAAGCGAGCCACTTTCAACCATGCACTACGAATGGTAAAGTACAATTATCACTTTTAAAGATGACATTAATAGCATTCCAGAACAGCTAAATAGTGAAGAGACAACACTGAATGTTCTTATCATGGGAACATCAACAAAATCAGAACACAGAATCTTGTGAATCTTCAGAAAATCTAACAGCTGAGTCGCATGCCCAATGAATCTCTATATTGGCTCAAGAAAGAAGTAGTTCTAATGTGGGTCTGTCTTTAAATATTTAATGCTTCAACAAACACTGAAAAGGCAGACAGTGATACAGAAAATAAGGAGTGATACTTCAGTCTGTGCTCTTGACCGATGATGAAATATTGAGTGTTAACAAATATTGAGGAACTAAGTGTAGATGTCAAGAGTTACATAGAAGTTAGAGCGAATGATTATTTGAAATCATTTAATAAAAATGGAAAATTTAATAAAAATCTACGTCAAATGAATGCAATACATTAATTGTGCAAAGAAGTATTTTTGTTAAATTAAATTGTCAGTGTTTTGGAGTATAATAATTTTATGTAATTTAGGTATTATGTGTTTCTAATTTCAGGGATTTAAATTGTTACAATGTAATTGTATGAACACACCAATTACATGAGTTATTGAATAAAAATCTGCATGATATACCAAGTTACTTGATGGAAATGTTTACATGTACTGATTTTCAACTTTAGTGCCTACCTTCATCAATCTATTTGCCCATTGGCAAATATTTCATTTTGGTTAAGAAGTGTTTTCTCCTACTTATTAAATCTTATTTTTAACTTACATCCTTTCATTCTCTGAATTTAGATTGGTAAGTGAAGCTTGTTAGTTTTAAAATTGTTGGACAGCTCATCTAAAATCTCTGCTGCTCATATCCTAACTTGCGCCAATACCCATTCATTAATCATTATCTCTGTAATCATCATTCTACATTAGATCCTGATCCAGCACCCCTTCAAACGATTAAATCTTTCAGGCAGCCACTCCAGATCAAGTATCTTGTAAATGTCCAGTAGCTGGTGCCTTGAGACTGCCATTATGCCCATTTCTTATGCAAACTGGGGGCCTAACATATGTTTGAGTTCTTTTTGTAATACTTATTAGGAGCTGTGCACAGCATGCACCATCTGTGATATGGTCAGTTTTCTCAGGTAAATATAACAGCCAAAGAATTGGTCCTTAAAGAGACTGCTGGAGGCCTCCACCCAAAAGATAAAATGCAAGTTTCTTTTTGTTTAAGTTAATGAGAAGCAGGAGTGCTGTTCTCAGCACCATGCTTAAATCACTGGTCACAGCCAGTCACTGCAGCCCCACCCTGCCTCGCCTTTTAATAACCTTCTACAGTTAACTGAGGACCCCCATGGCCCCCCTGCCTTCACTAATACAGAGCTAATTGTGGTACCACAGCTTGCCACTGCTGTTTTAATAAAAGCACAAGGTCATTTCTCCATGTTCCTGCTGCCCCCCCGCCCAAAAATGAATCGCATGCAGACTGTACTGCATTGCGATCCCACTGCATTTCATACACATTTCAGTTTCTTGACCTTCTCAGTGATGGTAGTTTGATATCTGATCTTAATGTCAGTTGAAAATATAATGGTTGTTATTAATGTTAGGTTAAGTTATAATCAGTCAATTATCTAAAACTGATAGTTTTATTTTCTACTGTTTATCAGTTTAGCAGCAAATGTGCTAAACTAAAGCTAAAAGAAATTTTCAAAAGAAAACAGATCTATTAGCGCTGTTTTGGTCCGAGAATATGGAAGAATAAGGCTTTTTATCATATGTCAAAAGATTTAGGGCCTAATAATGCAATGCTTCAATATTAACACTAAATTCTCATTTAAGCAAAGCTTGAAATGTTGCTAGCACGAGATTTATGTTAAAGAGCGCTTGTGTAATAAATTATTGTCACATGGGCTTTCAATTAGTCTCTGTGGACCAACAAAAATGGACCTACAGCTGTGCAAGCCAGTCTATCAGTAGATACTTGTGTACCCTAAGCTTGAGAGCCTCTAATCTACTGAGCATGGTTGTGTGGGTACAAGAAACTAAGTGTCTGGGAAAACACTGAATATGCATTGTAAAACTTCCAATAAAAGTACACTGTGTCATCAAAACACTGGAGCACTTCAGTAACAGGGGCAAGGTCATCCTTTTGAATTTTGTGTGTCGGCTTAGTTCCGGAATAGCAAGAAGCAGTCTGCCTTCCAAAGCCACCATCTTCTACTCTGGGTAGCGAGTAGTACATGTTACTATAATGCCATCCCTTCACTATTTGAGTCATATTTCACAAAAGAGAACAGCCTGCAGGATTGTTTAGTGATGAAATTTGTTTCTGTGCAGGGCAGGCAATCTTTTCCACCGTGCAGTCACATAGGGTATATATCTTGCTGTGTGATGTACACCTGTATTTTCAGCTTGAACTTGATCTATGTCTGACTTGGATAGCTTCATCTTGGATCCATGGTGCTATCGACCTTGTGTATGAATAATACAAACTATATTTTCAGAAGGATGGTGTTATGATCCCCGTAGAGACTATTGCCTCTAAGTGTAAACTCCTTACACCTCCTTTCCAGCAAAAAAACACCAGCCTGTTTCGAATAATCTTGTCGTCCAGGTTGTTGTCAGGCCAATTTTAGAATCAGTCATATAACCCCCTTCATTTTGCCCTAAACATCATCCTAAAATGGAACAATGTTGTATATTTCATATTTCTAATAATGTTGACACCTTACTTGGCGAGGGAGATGTTTGAGACAAGAAAGCAGTTCACCAGAATTCCTGTTCTTGAAAATAATCAAGTAATGCCCCCACTGGAAAAAATGGCATTGATTAGAACTGGGGTTTGTCTATTCCTTCTCTTTGTAACAGGCCATCAGTGGATAAAAATTAGGATAAGCCCCTTGGATGAGGTGTGACTGCTTCAATGTTTAAGCAGGCCTTAAATTGCGTACCTGACAGTTGAATACTAGTTGTTGAATCTCAATTGGTATTTCCATGTACAAATGGGCAGGGCGAGTACTGCAAATCTCACGTCCTATTAAACCAGATGTTGAGCAGCTAGATTAGGAATCCTTGGAGAAAGCTCCAGAATTGTTTGGGGAAATATATCATGGGAGTCCCAGTATCAATCATAAGCCTTATCTTGCCCTACCTTCTATGCTCAGGAGTCCCACGCACCCTTTCCCAAATGGGCCTAACCTGCTGCAGGCTCACTGTGGAAGTTAAATGATTGAAAATTTGCAACAGAGTGCTTGGTTGATGCATTCAAATGATGCTCAAACCTGAAAATAATTCAAGCTTCCTCAGTGACTTTGGGCGAGAGCTTAGCAAGATTCAATGAGGCCTGACTTTAATCCATGATTTAATCAAGTTAACAGAAAATACTGACCAAGTTCCTGTTCTTAACCAGAACTACTGATTACAAATAAGCAAATTCTAACCACAAGTAAACATCCGTGAATTATTAACATAAGGTTCTCACCTCCTTTTTAAAGCCCTTACATATACGCATGCACGCACGCACGCACAATAAAATTGTTTTTTTTTAATGAAGGGAATAAACTGGGAACCACAGTTCAATAGCAATAATTCACGTGGTTTGCTGAGATGATCCTTTTAGCTTGCAGGACTTTCTGTACTTCAGTCTCTCTTCTCCAGGTTTCTTCACTTTCCTGCAGCAGCCATAGGGTGGTTGGTACACTAAATGTAAAGTCTCGTATTTACTGGTTCTGGGCAACAACTGGGAGGAAATACTGCCTTTCCTCAGGCTTCACATATTTTTACTGCAGAAAAAAAGAGACACATACCACCTGCCCTTCCAGAGGTCTGAAGAGTGCTCACTATATCATTCACAACCACAAGTTGTTCAGCAACTCAGGAGCCAGAAAGTTGTCATCCGGTTGACGTTTAGCATCCACGGCTGGTCACAATTGTACAAACCAAGCAACTACGTAATGCCAGGCCAAATCTCTCTCTTTGTGTACTGGTGATAGTCTGTCTAGTTACCCCCATTGGTCAAACAAAGCATAAAGGTAAACACTGCATCCAGAGTTTTTAGAAGTGCAGCAAATTCTTCCACAATCTTTGATTTTAAAACAGAAAGTTTTCCATTTCAGTCTGCAGTCAAAAATATGGAAAATAAAATGATGCAGCCTACAGAGATAGAATCGGGAAGGTCAGCGAGAGTACGTTGGAATGGTCAGCTCTGGAAGAGGCATGAATAAATATATCAACAGCAGAAAACTGAGACAATGGTAAAGCCAGGTGGAAATAAGCAGTCTTTGTAATTGTAAGATATGTGATCAGAAGGTCAGCTGTGGGTCGAATATGACACCAAGTTTGCAAATAGTTTAATCACAGAGAGTTGCCAGGGGAGGAATGAAGACAAGAGTGAGGAAACCGGATCTGGAGTTGAGTTTGAGTTTGATGGCTTTAGTCTTCCCAATTTTTAATTGTAGGAAGTTACTGCTCATCAGAATTGGATGTTGGATAATCAGTCTGATAATTTGGCAGTTGGAAGAGGTGATGAAAAGGTCAGGATGATGAGGAAATCCTTGCTTTGTTTTATGCAGTTAAAACTTAAACCTATTTTAGTCCTATGTTTAAAATGACTCAGTACATGTACAGCCATCGCATGAGGACTGGATAGTAGTTATAAAAAGTGTACAATTCATTTATCTGTGATAAGTGAGAAATACCAAGAATACCTTTTGAAACTTGTTTTAATTTTAACTAAACTTGACAAATACCTTTTACTTAGCTTCTTGCTTCAATTTTATTATGAAGTGGATGGGAAAACACTGGAGTTTCAGTTGAAAATTTATAATTATGGTGTATTTGAATTGCTTTTTCCAAGTTCCCCTAAGGATTTCTGTACATAATCTTGAAGGACATTCATCCTGGACTGAAGTTACTGCATTGTAAGAAATGCCAAATTTTTGATGTGTTATGCTGACATCCCTTATTATTTAGTTGATTTACATTTTTGCATGTTTCTGTGACCACTTTGTTAAATCTTCCCTGAAAGAGAAGACATTATGTGTTGCTTATTATGATTTCATTAGAGATAAGTAAGTGTGTTTCTTTTGAGCATCCTAGATTGTCTGAGACATCCCAGTTCTAGCTGTGAATAAACCACTTGTTCTGCTTGAATAGTGTGCAGTAAACCCAGTTTGGCAGTCAAATGCATTTTGTCTGTCTTTTGCTCTCAAGTAACAGAAAAGAGATGCCCGAGAATCCATAGTGGATGCTGTATTTAAGTCACAGGGTCTGTAGTTTTAGCAGCCATTTTGTAAGAGCTCTTTTACTCACTGTGTCTGCTATGATGACCTTTCCCTCTTGCTTTCTCACAAAAAAGGGAGAGAAGGAAAAGAGACATGAGGAAAGGTAATGCATTAAACTGCTCTCTCATACTGCACTAGGTGTAACATCAGCTCTATTTTCTTAACCAAGGCAATTGGGAGTTATATTTCCATTGTTTGCTCACACTGGTGTGAAATTGGAAGGGCAGTGTTCCTAGCCACCTACTGAACCATGGCCACTGATTTCCCAGTGTACTGTTTGAAGTGAGTATGTCAAATTAATTTCAGTCTTTGAAATGTGGTTCCAGGTGCAGAATGTATAAAAGCATCACAACTGGTGCAGTACATAGGTCTGAATGTATTTGGCAGTGGCATAGTATAATGTCACTGACTAACAACCCAGAATCCTAGGCTGATGCTTTTGTGGACAGACATTCAAATCCTAGCATGGCGGCTGGTGGAATTTAAATTCAACATCTTAATAAATTTGGAATGAAAAAGCTAATCTCAATAATGGAGACAATGAAACTGTGGGATTATTGTTAAAATTATATTTGAGTCATTAATGTCTTTGGAATGGAAAGCAGATCTGCCAGCCTTGTCCAGTCTGGCCAACATGTGAGTTCAGACTCATACAATGACCTGAATTTCCCAGCCACTCAGGTGGGATCGTTGTGTGGGTTTGGGGGCATGGGTGGCTTAAAAATCAGCTTCTTGACGGTGGTCTGTTTGCCTGTGGGCTGCTTGAAGGCTTTTTGTGGCCAATTAGTGGCCTCTTAAAGGCCTCAACTCAACGCTGCTGGGGTTATACCAGGGGTGGAGAAGGCCGCCTAGTTAAACTTGGCAAACTAGTGCTTGGGCAAGGGGGTTGTGTATCCTTCCTGGGCACTGAGCTGATGAGAGGCAAGCCCAAGGTAGTTCTCCCTCCCATTACATTACCAAATAACCCCAACCCTTCCTGGGACTGGTCTGGCCTGGTCTGGGGACAGCATCTTCTTTTAAGTAATGCCTACAGTCCCTGACTGATAGCTTTCTCAAGTGTGTCTTTCTTGGCTGGGACAGGAGACCCACGTCAAGACAGTTAACAGCCTGACTGGGTATCCATCAAGCACTGTGGCTCATCAAAAGAGTTGCATTCAATGCAGTCCATAACCTTATAACTCAATATATCCCTCACTCTGGGATTACCATTATTCAATGAATAGTAAAAGACAGTATGCCAGGATCAGCTATGTTAATGTTCCAGTATGTTATGAACTTTTAATCACTACTTTAAGTAGACTTCTGAGCTCTAGACCACCCTGAGTCAAAAGCATATTCATAACTATATATAGACAGTCACAGACACCCAAGGAATTCACACATCCCATTCACAAAGGGACTGTCGAGTTTATATGATCATATGGTCAGGTTAAATGAGGTGGCAAAATCTTGGCAGATGGAAAGTTATGTAGGAAAATGTGACATTTTGCATATTAGCAGGAAGAAGAGAGGAGTTGAATAAACAATAGGCAATAGGTGCAGGAGTAGGCCATTCTGCCCTTCGAGCCTGCACCACCATTCAATATGATCATGGCTGATCATCCTTAATCAGTATCTTGTTCCTGCCTTATCTCCATAACCCTTGATTCCACTATCCTTGAGAGCTCTATCCAACTCTTTCTTAAAGAATCCAGAGACTGGGCCTTCACTGCCCTCTGGGGCAGAGCATTCCACACAGCCACCATTCTCTGGGTGAAGAAGTTTCTCCTCATCTTTGTCCGAAATGGTCTACCCCGCATTTTTAAGCTGTGTCCTCTGGTTCAGCAATCACCCATCCGCGGAATATTGTTTAAGTGGAAAAAAATTGCACAAAGTTACAGGAGAGAGGGATTTGGGAATCTGGGTCCACGAATCCCAAAAAAGCTAGCATCCAAGTTCAGTTGTTAACAGAGAAGGCAAATGGAATGTTGGGCTTTATTTCAAAAGGAATGAATGATTAAATTGAGACGGTTTTGCTAAAACTATTCAAGGTACTAGCCAGACCATAGCTGCAGTAATGTGATGAGCCCTATATCTAAGGAAAGACTTACTTGCATTCGAGGCAGTCCAGAGAAGGTTCACTAGGCTTATACCAGGTGTGGAGGGACTGTCTCATGAGAAGAGATTGAGTTGGTTGAGTCTGTACCTGTTGATGTTTAGAAGAATAAGATCCTATACAAACTTCACAGGGTAGATGTGAAAAATTGTTTCCCCTTTTGGAAGAGTCTCTGATTCACAGGGTATAATTTCAGAATAAAGTATAGCACATTTAAGACTGAGATAAATTTGTTGAATTTCTGTTCTCAGAATTTAGCAAATCTATGGAATTCTTTATTACAGAGAGCTGTAAGACCGGATTGTGATGTCCATTCATGGCTGAGTTGGACAGATTTTCAATCAGTGAGGGAATCGAGGGTTATGGGGAAAAGGCAAAAAACTAGAATTAAGAATTATCCAATCAGCCATGATCTCATTGAATGGCAAAGCAGACTCTATCGGCTGAATGGCCTACATCTGCTGCCATGTCTTATGGTCTGTAGTATTTCTACTGTTTCACTACAGACAAAAGGAATATCAAACTGAGTGGCTATTAGATTAATGTGAATGTATCTCATTGACCTCCTGTATTAGTACAATTTACCTCATCAAAATTAGGGTGGTTGCATTTCAGACTGTCGACTGACAACACAGGATATGTAATTCACACACCACCTTTATTTGGAAAAATAACTTTGAACTTGTTTATGTCACTTGATGTGGACATCAATTTGCCCATTTTAAAATAGCAGCAGGTTCAATTCCACCCTCGGGTGACTGTCTAGTGTGGAGTTTGCACATTCTTGCAGTATCTGTATGGGTTTCTTCCGGGTGCTCATGTTTCCTCCCACAATCCAAAGATATACAGGTTAGGTGGATTGGTCATGCACAGTGGCTCAGTGGTTAGCACTGCTGCCTCACAGCACCAGGGACCTGGGTTGGATTCCAGCCTCAGACGACTGTGTGGAGTTTGCACATTTTCCACGTGTCTGCATGGGATCCCTCCGGGTGCTCTGGTTTCCTCCCACTGTCCAAAGATGTGCAGGTCAGGTGAATTGGCCATATGAAATTGCCCATGGTGTTAGTTGCATTAGTCAGGGGTAAATATAAGGAATGGGACAGGGTGGGTTACTCTGTGGAGGGTTGGTGTAGACTAGTTGGGCCGAAGGGCCTGTTTCCACACTGTGTAGGGAATCTAATCTAATCTCATCTCATCTAAATTGCTAGTAGTGTCCAGGGATGTGCAGGCTAGGTGGATTAGCCATGGAAAATGCAGAGTTACAAGGATAGGGAAGGGAGGGGTCTTGATGGGATGCTCTTTGGAGAGTTAGTGTGAAATCGAAGGGCCAAATGGCCTGCTTCCACACTGTAGGGACTCTGATTCTATAAGTTACTTTGCAGTTCCATCAAAAAGCCTTGGAACTATCTGACCAATGACCAACCAGTCATCTAAGCTGCCATCTAAGCAGCAATACCTTAAAAAGGATATAATGACTTGCGCAAATCTATTCTCACTTAAAGTTTAGCTGAGAACCAACCTCTTGGAAGTTTGACTACAAGAATTTAATGTAGCTGATAATCCTCTGCTTTGCTTTACAATTCAGCAAAGCATTAAATGACCTACAAACTGCAGGCCTGCCATTCATGGGGTCCGAGATGTATCCAATATTTGTGGATGTGAGCCAAGTGTGTAAGACATCATATTTTAAAATCCAGGGCAAATTACCTCCTTTTTTTAAACTCTCAAAAAGAGCTTACTGCTAGAATTATTTAAATCTAGGGTATCGTAATAGCGTCAATTAAAGTTTGTAACAATTAAAATTTAAGTGTTAATTTAGCATGACTACTTGCAAGCGCAATAGAAGAGCATGCAATAGGCAGAGCTAAGTGATTCTACAAACTACTGTTCAGTTCAAAGCTGCAGTCCTATCATATCCAGTTGTGAATGATGGTTAAAAAATTAAACAACCAGCTGGAGAAACAGGATGCCAGTCTTCAACCAATTTGATTCACTCCATATGACAATCATAGATAGCTGAAGACTCTGGACACTGCAAAGGCTGTGGGCCCTGACAACTTTCTGGTGATTGTACTGAAGGTTTGTGGTCTAGAATTGTCTGTGCCCTTAGCCAAGTTGTTCCAGTACAGTTACATCATTGGCATCCACCCAGCAATGTGACAGATTGCCCAGATATGTCCTGTCCACAAAAAGCTGGACAAATCCAGTATTTCCAAATCTAAAACAAAAACAGAGGTAGCTCGCAAAGCTCAATAGATCTGGCAGCATCTGTGAGGAGGAATCGCAGTTAACATTTCGGGTCCGGTGACTCTTCCTCAGAACTGGAGGGAGTTTTGAGGAAGTGTCACTGGACCCGAAACGTTAACTGTGATTCCTTTTCACAGATGCTGTCAGAATTGCTGAACTTTTTCAGCAACTTCTATTTTTGTTTCTGATTTACAGCATCCACAGTTCTTTTGGTTTTGATTTCCAAATCTAATTTTGTCAATTGCTGTCCCATTAGGCTACTCTTGATCATTAGCAAATTGATGGACGATGACATTGATAGTGCAATCAAGTAGCACTTACACAGCAATAACTTGGTCATTAATGTTCACTTTGGGTTTTGTCAGGTTCACTTGGTACTTAACCTTAATAAAGGAAGAAAGTGAGGACTGCAGATGCTGGAGATCAGATTCTTGAGGAAGAGCTTATGCCCGAAACTTCGATTCTCTTGCTCCTCGGATGCTGCCTTACCTGGTGTGCTTTTCCAGAACCACACTCCTAAAGTTATGACAGCCTTGATCCAAAAATGAAAAAGATAACTCCAAAGGTGTTCTACTCCTACACCGTGGCAGTATACTTTATAAGAGTCAGCAAGGATCCTTAGACAGCATATTCCACACACACAGCCTCGAACAGCTAGAAGGACGAGGGCAGCAGGTTCATGGGAATATGACCTCTTGCAAGATCCCATCCAAGCTACGCACCATCCTGATTTGGTAGTTCATCACAATTCTTTCGCTGTCACGAAGTCAAAATCTGAGAACTCCCTAACAACAGTGTGGTTATCCCTACACCCCAAGAAATATAGTGGTTGAGGGCAGCTCACCACCACCTTTTCCACAATAGTTAAGGATGGACAGTAATGCTGGTCTATCAGCGATGTCCATATCCTATCCATGAAATGAAACTCTTTTTAACAGGTTGCTTGTTTGCTTATTTCAGATATTGAGCATTTCTTTTGAGAGGTTGAGAGATTTCTTTTGGGAATCGTTTCCATTTGCATCTCCAATGCCTCTTTGTGAAATCTGTTTGAATACAATAGAAGTAAGATCATGAAACAAAAAAGATCTAAAATCTGTCTTTAAGAATATTGTATTTTGTTTGTGACAGTTCCTAAATTGGGATGTTGAGAATGTACTTGTCATTTTCATTGAAAAGACAGCCCATGTAACTCCAGAAAAGGAAATTTAGTCAAATGCACAGCCATATTTCACTTGAGAGTCCTGATTTTTCACAATAATTTTATTTGGTTTTATTATTTCTGCTTGCCAATTATATAATTCCTCTTGAAAAGATTTGTGAAGTTTTTGAGGTATATGGGGAAGAATTAGAAAGTAAGCTACTTACTGCAGTAAAAGTGCTATTAGAACTTCACTCATGCATTTGAAATTTGTGCAATATAAAATGGAATTTTATTGCACAGATTTTCTAATGTTAACTAAATCGACTTTGCTCCATTACTGATCTGGGACGCTTTCTCCGTGTTTCTTAAGGGGGAGTGGGGGTTTGTGTTGATATTGGCCCACGCCTAGTCTGTAGGCATTATTTCACCAGCTGTGGGCCCATAAGGGACTGATTTAGTGTGAGAGCTGACTCTGAGCCAGTAGGCCTGATATATCACTTCCTGTAAGTTGACTAATGTGCTTAGCTGTTTTGACATGTGACCTGTTGCTGCTGGCAGCTGATCCGCTGGCAGTCTATTATAACATCAGCCTCTCTCTCTAATTATTGTGGGCTGCACATTACAGCAAAGCAAGTTTCAGATTGCTTATCCTAGGCTGATTGCCACCATTTGCAGCTGCCTCTGCTGGCCAAATATTTCCTCTTGATGAGAGATCCCATATGTTTAGAAGACCCTAGGTGTCTAGTTTTCGGAACTAACTGCTCTTGGCTTAAAAGCCCCTGTGAGATATGACACAGGAATCTGACAGCATTCCCAGCTGAATTGCATTTTGGACGCTGTATTTAGATACATGACCATTGTTTTTTTTTAAAAAGTGGTAAGTGTACTTGGGAAAATCAACTACAGAAAGACCTTCCTATCTGAATAATTTATCATGTTGTATTGTGTTTAAATACATGGCATTAGTGCACACAATAAATGACCTGTTACATTCTTGTTGAAGAACATTCAAATATAGATTGCTAATTCTTTGCCAGCCCACTTAATTAACCCTTGAAACGACCTCATCCACACACATTTGTGTAAAATTGCCACATTGAACCTTCCAAACATCTGGAAAACTTGCACACATTTTGACTAGCATATTAGAATTATGGGTTACCTTTGCTTCAGAAACAATGAGCGGTTATTAATGTTCAAGTGAGTGCTTGACCCCACAAGGCAAAGAAAGCCATCATTAATAGACAATGCTTAAGTATTTAGGATTTTCTAATACAGAGTAAATTTATTGGCTGTTTAAAGCATAGCAGATTGTAATGTCAAATTCTCCTTGCAGGTAGTAGATTGCTAAGTATTTCAAATACTGCAGCTCAAACAAAATTTAATGACATCACACCTGTTACTTGAGGATTCCCCCAGCTTGTCTTCCCAATGTGTGATTCTTGACAATTTAAATCATCAAGAGAATCAGGAGAAATTTACAATGTTGGTGCCTTATTTTACACACAAGTTTAATGAGCCAGAAAATGCATTACAATGCCACATGTAACTAGTGTTTTTGTATTCTCCTAGATTTGAATCTGTCCTAATTTAAGGTTGGCAATGCAAGAAGAGGTTGCACTTCCGAAGTGGTGTAAAGTATTTTAGCAAGCAGTTTATGATGTGGAGGTGCCAGTGTTGGACTGGGGTGGAAAAAGTCAAAAATCACATGACACCAGGTTATAGGAGCGTTGCTCCGAAAGCTTGTGACTTCAAATAAACCTGTTGGACTATAACCTTGGTGTCGTGTAATTTTTGACTTAACCAAACAATTTAGTTTGCAGACATATTGTCGACTCCACAGTCTGGCATCTTGGTTGGAATCATTAACAGGAAGTTGGGTCAAGTTACAAACTTCCAGCTATGTTCAGCACATGTCTCAGATTTGAATTTGCAGTGCAAAACAGGTGTTTGTCCATATTAAATTCAAACAGGAAACCAAATTCAGTCATGCACAAAAGCTGTACTTTTGAAACATTTTTCATAATTTAAATGTAAGATTGATTTTCCAAATTTACTTTTATTTCAGATATCCAAATTCACTCTTTGGTGAATAATAACATGGAATTTATCTGCAGAATATGAATTTGTCATCAACAATAGTATTGTTTTGAAAAATACAACTTTGAAAGCAAATAGATATTTTAAAGACCCGAGATATTTATTTAGTGAAATAAAGCAAATATGTGTGTACATACTATCCAGAACAAAGCAGTCTGGATACTTAAGACCCCATCAACTGGCTTAGACATCTATTCAGTGCACCACCAAGGTATTGTGATCATATCTATAGAAGGGCTACTATAACTCATCAATTCTTTGACATGAAAGACAAGGGTGACAGGTATGAGAGGATAGGTTTACTTCTGAGACAAACACCATCCCAACTGGCATCACCATTTCTTTATTATCATTAGATCAAAACTCTAGTGTTCTCTTACAATTGGGTGACAGCAGCTTCACCAATTAAAGATCAAAGCTCTAGGAATAGATAATAAATGCCAGCCTTTCAGCAATGCCTGCATCCTGATATTAACTTGTAAGGAGTGCACTTGCATATATGTATACAATTTTATAGTTGCATTGTTTTATCCTTTAAGCAATGCTTGTTGCTAGTTAAATGTGCATGTCTGAATATGTAATTATTGTTGCATTATAGTTGCATTAGTTGAGTTATGACAGCACCTGTGTATGTTAAATGATATGTAACTTGAATGATTGACTGCAAGTATTTTTCGTTGTCTGTTAATTGGTTTGTTCCCAGTGTTTTGCTAATGAAGTTAATTTTAATGATTACATTAAAGCGTTTGTCTTTCTTGAGGTTTTGAATTTGAAAAGTTTGTTACAAGATTTGTGTTGTATCTGAAATATATTTTCAGAAGTCAATTTTCTATTTTTTTTCCCCAAATCTTCTCTAATGGTCCCAAAGGCATGCATTGTTCAAAAGAGTTAACAAATGTTATTAAATTTCTAACAATGCTCTTTTGTGCTTGCTAAGAATTACATGAGAAAAACCTGAGCTAGCCACCCTTCTGTAGCATTAGAAAATAGTTCTCAATCAAATGTTCAGATGTTCTTGAATAAAGAGTCTGAATGTGGAGTTATGAATTTAATAAATAAATTTCATTAAGAACTCTTGCAATGTGTAAGAAAATGCTGCAGATGCTAGAAATCTGAAATAAAATCAGGATATCAGATGTTGGGAAATCAAGCAATATTTTAGATTATTAACTCCTCAAAGAACATTACTGCTGCATTCAATTTCAGGAGACTTATTCCATGCAATGTTCTGATGTACTGATCATGATTACACATTTATGTTTATCATTATCTGAACCAATTTTGGGGAAAATGAATTCACCTGAAAAGTAACAGTTGATACCACATTGCATTTAATCAAGTATATGATTAAGAACATAAAAGCCATTCTGTGTGAATTTTAGTTTTGATTTCTATATACTCATATTGCATGCTTAAATTATGCAAAAAAATTCATTAACTAGAGACGTTATGTTACTTGCAACTAGTCTTGAGTGATTCTGACTCGCCCTGAGTACAACCAAGTCAAGATGTTCCTGCTTAACTTTAGTGACATGCCTCATCCTGTCTTGGGTGTATGTCCTCATTCCCCCTTCGCTTCACTGCATAATAGCGTCAATTGCATCCCTTTTCTTTTCATTTCTCCCTAATTTCATCCATCTGCCAAACCTTTTGAAAACTTTGTTTCAGCTTCAAACCTAGACAGCTTCCTTACAGCTTCCTCTGCTCTGTATTCATATTTCCTACTGCCACTGATTCACTTCTGTGTATAAAATGCATTAGAGAAAAATAAAGTTGTCCCTTGAAATCTTATGTCTTTAAACTGGGCAGATCTCAAATCTCAGTTGACAAGGGCACAAACTAGTGAAGTGGAATCATGTTGCCACTATGCTCTGATATCCCCCATTGCCCGAACATCAACAGTGCAAATTAAGTACTTACTTCAGCGTTCCTCCCCTTGCTTATGCTACCCTGACATTGTTGACAGACCAGAACACAACCTGTAGCCTTTTGTATAAAAGTCTATGTGAGGGCTTACAATACATGTTTTTTCTCAAGAGGTGAATCCATGCCAGGTTCACTTAAAAACTAAATATTCAGTTTAAGCATGGATTAGAACTGTTTTTAGTTGCATCATGTGTCAGTCTTAATGACGCTTCAGGTGTACAATCTTGCAAACATCCATCCTTGAGTTAAATTTGAATTGTCGGTTCACCCAATGAATAAAGGTATTGCATTATGTATCCTGCTAAATTTTAACAATATAAGTGTTCCAAATTTAATTCCTAGTTTGAAGTTACCTGTTTTCAAATGGAACACTAAACTAAGTAGTTAACATGAAATGTTCTCTTGTGTTATTGAGACATTTATTGTTGTCCAGTGAAACCCCTGCTTGGAAAATATGTATATATGGATATCGGCTGTAAACTGATTACTGATGAAGCAGCATACTAGTGTACTCATTCACACACAAAAGTTGACCAACGTGAGAGATACGAATGAACTGATAGAGCAGTTCTTACCTTTAATAAAATTCAGCACTCTGTGGAATTCAAGGGACAAAGGGAGAGATCAATGTATTTGTAAATCAATGGCAGGTAGCCAGGGGCATTTGCTTTAAATTTATATTTTCTTGAAGTTTGAAACAGCAATAGATTATTTTCAAATAAACACTCAGCATCTATTTTATCAATTTCTAATCCAATCATAAAAAGATGGCACATCATGGTGTCAACTCAACTCTTCTAGTGTGCAACTATAATCTTTTTTTTTAAATGTGCTTTGGGGTTGGCCAGTGTATGTGCTTATTTTCTCAGGTTTCTTTCAAAATAGTTAAATTTAGTAAGTTATAGATTTTCTTTAATATTTGCTTTGAATGTACTTTATATTTCTCAACCACTGTAATCCGCTTCATTTTTAATGTAATAAGTTTCAATATGTGCATTAGAATTATATGCATAGTTTGCTTAGCTTAACACAATACATAGCATTCTTTTCAAGCAATTAGAACAATTTACTGGAGAAGCTGTGTATTAGAAAAACCTCTAAAATGATTCACCAAGGTGTTTACAGTGTGCTTGTAGCTACGGGCTTGTACGTGCATGAGCTGCAGAGTCCAACTCAGCCTGCATGTACTCTGGGGAATGTCTCCACACAAACTCACTGTTCCAAAGTAAATTCTAGCGGATTTTTATTGTGTTGTGAATTCTAATGGCATATTTTCATATCGAGTTAAAGAGGCAGAATGTTTTGAGTATTGGTCTAGACCAGATAGCCTGAGGTTCTTTAGTCTAGTAATCCCGAAAGCTATATCATAGATAAAAATCCCCTTAGATGTTTAATAATATATAGGCTTTCATCTTTCTGTTTGAAAAGTACATATAAGTGTTGAATCCTTACTTTGTTGGAAAACAAACAGTTATAATACACCATCTGTATCTGTTAATGTACTGCTTTGCATATCCAACTGCCATCAACACTAAACAATGAAAATCCCCAGGACCTGTCTGTGCCTGTTTCTTCTGGCAGAGATAAAGCAATTTGTCGACTTGAATCAAGCACCCTAAAGCATTTGTATTAAATTTGAGAGGTATATGTGCTCGTTATTAAACGGGCGGAAAATACTGATCATATTCAATATAGACTGCAATTATTCTGATGAATTTTACATTAGCAGCATTGTATCATCTGATTTGTTTCTCACTACATGAATCAGAAAGGAGATCATTAAGTAAAATCTGTAAATTCTGAATTTAATAGAACATAGAAAAACTATAATGGATAGATTCAACAAATTGGATGATCTATTTGAAATAAAAAGTATCATGTGTTTTTGCTATTATATCATAAATAAAAATTCAACCCTTTTATCTTCCCAATAACCTTACAACCTCAAATTTCAATAAAATGTTACTCTGATTCCCTTTAAAGTTCCTTGTTCATTTGGTATGACAGTACTTGGTTTCTTTCTAACAAACTTCCGCACTGAAGTAATGCTTTATTTTTTGCTCACGTCTCTTTACAAGACATTTTTAAAATTGGTAATATAGCTAGTTCACTTACTCCTTAACATGTGTTCCTTAAAATCACGCATTCAAAGATTTGTATGATGTCTTCCTCACTGAGACCTTGGAGCTTTCCTCTTACTAACTTCTAAGCCACTTGGTACTTAATTTCTTCTGCCCTAAGAGGACTTTTAAGTGCACAACCATTTTGAACAGACAGTTTTTTTTTTCTCTAACTGACCTGCTTCTCTCTCTTTCTAGAAAATAAAACTGTACAGTCATGACCTTCTAGACAATTTTCTCTTTCTAAAAGTAAACTTGCTTCTGTCTCCCTCTGTCATAGCATATGTTGTTGCTAAGCAACAGTCAATCTTTTTGCTCCTTCATTTTTACCCTCAATTTCCAAGGCACTGAGTTATTCATTTTAAGAGTTTTTCATTTCCTCATTTAATTTCATTTGAAGCAATTTCCAGATAACCTGGTACCACTCAAAGAATTCAAAAATGAAACTGTACCTTGCCGCCTTAACACACCCAGTATAGAAATACAAATCAAACTTAGAGTTAGGTATAATTGCCTCCACTTTAGAACCGAAGTTTCCAAAACAAGAACCTTCACAGTATTGAAATAATTTGCTGGAAAAGCTCAGCAGCTCTGGCAGCATCTGTGGAAAGTTAACTTTTGGGTCCAGTGATCCTTCCTCAGAATCTGCACAGTACTGTTGTTATTTCAGATGATCAGCATCCACAGTATTTTGCTTTTACTATTTGACTAAAATTAAATAGCTGACTAAAAATAAAAGTACAAACATAACAAGCTACTTCTAGTCAATGCAATTAAGAACATTAGATAATAACTGTGTCAGAGAGGATATCATTTTACAAGACTCTTGTATGCATGAATTTAAATAACACCTGTGAAGGAGTAAGTGAGCTGTATTAGTAGTTTGTGTAAAGCTCTCATGAAGAGACATTAACTAAGAAAAGTATATTGCCCTCATCCTGCATTAAATGGAAAGAGATACCTTCTGAATTTGAACTCCCTTATTGTTCAGGAAGGGGAGTAGAGACAACCCTGGTGTTTATAGAACAGGATACTTAGTTTGGTTGTGGGTAAAGTGTTGGAAAAAGTTATGAGATAGAATTTATAATCATCTAGAAAGGAATAAGTTGATTAGGGATAGTCGACATGGTTTTGTGAAGGATAGGTCATGCCTTACAAGTCTTACTGAGTTATTTGAGAAGATGCAAGAAGTGCAAAACTTGCGCCTGCACCTCCCCCCCTCAAGGCCCTAAAGGAATCTTCCACATCCATCACAGTTTTACCTGCACTTCCACACATGTATCTGTTGCTCACAATATGGTCGCCTCTACACTGGGGAGACAGGACCCTTACTTGCAGAATACTTCAGAGAACATCTCCAGGACACCAGCACCAACCAACCCCACCCCCCCTTGGCCGAACACTTTAACTCCCCATGTTAACTCCAGCAAGGACATGCAGGTCCTGGGCAAACTCCATTGCCAAACCCTAACCACCCGATGTCTGGAGGAAGAATGCCTCATCTTCCACAATGGAACCCTCCAGCCAGATGGGAACATTTTCCCCCCCCACCATTATCCCAGATCCAACCTTCCAACTTGGCACTGCCCTTATGACCTGTCCATCTTCCTTCCCATCTATCCGCTCTACCCTTCTCTCCAACCTATCACCTTCTCCCCCACTTTCATCTACCTATCGCACTCTCAGCTACCTTTCCCCCAGCCCCAGTCCCCTCCCATTTATCCCTTCACCCCCTTGGCTCACAAGCCTCATTCCTGATGAAGGGCTTTTGCCTGAAACATTGATTCTCCTGCTGTTCGGATGCTGCCTGACCTGCTCTGTTTTTCCAGTACCATGAGAAGTATGCCTCACTGTTGCAGAGGTCTAATGGATGGCACATTTGTGATAGTTGAATCTGCAACTATATCAAAGAAATTCTTGACACAGCTGAATAAACCCCATTCTGTGCTCCAGGAATCTCTGCAGGTGTTCCTCAAAGTAGGCCCGACCATCTTCAGCTGCTTCATAGATGACCTTCCCTCCATCATAAAATCAGAGCTGGGGATAGTCGCGGATGAATGCACAATGTTCAGCACCATTTGCGAACTCCTCAGACATGTTCAAATGCAATAAGATCTTGGCAATATTCAGACTTTGGCTGACAAGTTGTAAGTAATGTTTGTGCCACGGAAAAACCAGGCAATGACCATCTCTAACAAGAGATGATCTAACCACTGTCCCTTGACATTCAGTAGTATTACCATCACAGAATTCTCCCACTATCAAAATCCTTGAGGTTACCAACTAGATTTGCCATATAAAAACAGTGGCTAAGGAGCAGGTCAAAGGTTAGGAATACTGTGGCGACTAACTCACCTCTTGTCTCCCCAAGCCTATCCACCATTTACCACACAAGTCAGGAGTGTGATGGAATACTCTCCACTTGCCTGGATGGGTACAGCTCCATCAACACTCAAGAGACTTGGTACAATCCAGACAAAGCAGCCCATTTGATTGACATCACATCCACAAGCATCAACAGTATCCACAAGCATCAACAGTCTCCACCACCTCCACCTCCATAGCAGCAGTGTGTGCTATCTACAAGATGAACTGCAGAAATTCACCTAGGTTCCATAGACAGCACCTTCCAAATCGAGCTCCAGATAGAAGAGCAAGGGCAGTAGATATATGAGAACACCACCACCTTCAATTTCCTCTCCAAGTCACTCCCCCTCCCGACTAGAAACATATTGTCATTCCTTCATTGTCATTGCATCAAAATATTGGAATTCCCTCTCTAAGGTCGTTGTGGGTGTTCCTACAGCATGTGGACTGCAGTAATCCAGGAAGGCAGCTCACTATCACCTTCTTGAGGGCAACTAGAAAGGGGCAATAGAATTTAGGCAGCAAACAATGACCAAGTCCCAGAAGTAAAATTTTAAAAATTAAATGGTAAAATTAAATAAATGCTATTAAATTGGAGTGTTCAAATCCTTTCCGCACAGCATGTCAGGCAGCATCCAAGGAGCAGGAGAATTGACGTTTCGGGCAAAGGCCCTCCATCAGAAATGAGGCTGTCAGCGGAGGGGATGGTGAGATAAATGGGAGGGGAGTGGGCTGGAGGAAAGGTAGCTGAGAGTGCGATAGGTATATGGAGGTGGGGGTCAAGGTGATAGGTCAGAGGGGAGGGTGGTGCGGATAGGTGGGAAGGAAGATGGATGAGTAAGACTAGTCATGAGGGTGGTGCTGAGTTGGAAGTTTGGAACTGAGATAAGGTGGGGGGAGGGGAAATGAGGAAACTGGTGAAATCCACATTGATGATGTAGGATTGGAGTGTCCCAAGGCGGAAGATGAGGTGTTTTTCCTCCAGGCATCGGGTGGTTAGGGTTTGACGATGGAGGCGGCCCGAGACTAGCATGTCCTTGGTGGAGTGAGAAGGGGAGTTGAAGTGTTTGGCCACGGGGCAGTGGGGTTGGTTGGAGTGGGTCTCCCGGAGATGTTCTCTGAAGCATTCTGCGAGTAGGGGTCCTGTCTCCCCAATGTAGAGCAGACCACATCAGGGGCAAGGGATGCAGTTAATGACGTGTGAAAGTGCAGGTGAAACTTTGATGGACGTAGAAGATTCCTTTGGGGCCTTTGACGGAGGTGAGGTGTGGGCACAGGTTTTGCAATTCCTCCAGTGGCAGGGAGCAGGGGAAGGTGATGAGCTGGGAGAGTGGGTTGGTGGGGGGGGGGTGAGCGTGGACCTGACAAAGGATGCTGCCTGTGCTTTTCCAGCACCACACTCTCCACTCTAATCTCCAGCATCTGCAGTCCTCACTTTCACCTGAACTAGTTGAGAAGTCAGTCAATGTGTTCACCTATTACTATCTATCAAGAGCCTACATTCACTGGTAAATTTTCACTTGACATTGCCTCAGTTCCAAGTACTACATGATCAGTCTTATTGTCAATCTCATGAATAGGGCTCTGGTCATGTGTTCACCAATGTTCACCAGGGCACATCAAATGGCAGCCCCAACTGAATCACTACTTGTTGTACATGGCAAAAATACATGAAAGGGCTACTGCCTACCACTTTTGCCCTGAATGATACCCTGGAAGGGTTTTTTCTACAACAACAGGATGATACCATCTAATCAAAATAACATTTTTCCTACATACAAATGAGTAATGTGCTAGATGAATTCAGTACTGATTTGGTGTCAGACCTTTAAACCGTGCATTTCCAACAAAGGCAGACCTCATCAAACAAGACATCCCGTTCACCATTCACAAAGACAGCATGATGATTGTGCTCAACCAGCCTGAGCTTTCTAGCTTCAGAGCAGTACATCTGCCATCAGATATGGTACTCCTATTGAACAACATTCATTGAATAATCCAACTGTGCGAGAATTACACCAGGAACCAACGATAAGATTATCCATCAGACTTGCAGGTGCACATGCCAGAAGCTATATATATTAATATAGAGGACCCTGCTTTATTTAGGCAAAGATAATTTGTGGGTGTGATGCACCTTTTTCACTGAAAATAAAGTGATAATGATAATCATTTATGCATTTCCATGGAAACTCCCTGACCAATCAGAATCAACCCACCAGTGTGACAGCAGTAATTAACAGTTAACTGTTCCTACTGCATCTGAATGCCAACAATGGCCTAATGAAACAGCAACTTCTCATTTTGTATAAAACTGCGTCCCTTTCTCCAAGTCTGTTATATCTTGATCTAGATGAGTGCAAAACAAAAACTTCAATTTCTTGTCTTCTTTTAGCAATTTTAATTTTTTGAATGAATTCAACGGTTTGACAATATGGATTTTGAGTGGGTTCTCTGCTATTGTGTTAGGCAAGTATGTGGAAGTAGAATCACATCATCTTCTTTTGCCCTGGGGAGCTAAAGTTTTTAATTCTGTAGGTGCAACATAGTATTTGTGACAGTGAGTAGACTTTGCTCATTCGTGAGACCCAGAGCTTGCCTTTTACAGCATAGATTAGAATACATTCAAGCAGGTGGTATTACAGAACCCCTGCAAAACAGCCCCTGAAATCATTGACAAACTTTTGCCAAACACTGATGCCCTGTTCTCTTCTCTGGAGAGAATGTAGTGTTTTATTTGGGCCTGAACTAAGTTCTGTCATGAGCTTAGCCACACTGTGGGAGAGGAGTTATCAATATTTTGAGAAACAAATAAAGACAAGCTGCACATATCCTTGGTTCCAACTGAAGCTGCATACTGCATACCATACACCAGATCGATCTTGCCTTTTCTCATTTTTTCTAATTTATTTTGCTCACATCTTTTTTTCCCCACTTTCTGAAACAGAAATCTTCTCAGCTGATTTCCCTTAGAGATCAGGTTCCCTGGCTATTTACTAATGGAAATAATTTATTTAGAATTAGATCAATTCTTTTCACTCCTGCCTCAAAACTTAAGCTCCCTTTTTAAAACTGGAATTACAAAAGTTATCCAAATGTGTGATTTGTATGCTGAAGATATGTTTAAAAACAATCTTAAATTTTGCAGCCTGAACTGGCATAGGTACTAATTTGTGTATTTGATACTTAATCATTCTGCTTTTGACTGTCATTGCATTGGGTGGCGGATGGGGTCATAAACCACATTCTCACCTCTACCTCAATTAAGTCTGCGGCGGGAAAGTTGATGAATGTCCTTCCCACCACGCAGCTAATTTAGGCCAATAAAAGGCCAATTAACAGATGACTTCATCCCAGCATTGGTGTTCAGACGACATTGGGGAGGGAGGAGTTGTTGCTTCCCATTCTGGGACCATGATAAGCAAAGCTTATTGTGTATGCTTACAGGTTCCTCGGTGTATCCCATGTTCAAAGCACTCTGTGCCTGACTGAGGCATCCAGCATCAGTAGAGAAGCAACGGAGAATCAGCCCCTGCCCTCCCAGTCTTTGGCATTAACACCCATTCCCACCATTACTCACCTGTACTTTGGCACCCCCTGATTCCGAGCCCTTGGGTGGACTTTGTACTGGCAGCCTCCTCCCCTGTAACATTGCTGAGTTCTGAAGAAGAACTGGCTGGCACCTCACCAAATGACATGTCTGTCCTGTGCACCTTAATCACAGACAAATGCCCAACACCAGTCCAAGAAGTGTACAGAATGCTGCAGGGCTCTCATTGGGTTTCCAGCTGGCAGCTGTAATTCCATCACCTCCACAAGATTTTGCACTCTGTTTTTCTTTCCTTCTACTCTTCTCTTGTGAAGATAGTGACTCATGCTTGGGAATAGTTCTACAGGTACTGGCACCCATTCAGAATCTTACACAAACACTATATTCTTGTATTGATGCCAAGATTATTTAACTGTAGGGAGATTTACAGCCAAATCGATCCTATACTCATATGACTAGTTCACAGCAGCAGATCATTGCTGTTCAGGCTCTGTAATTTTATTTTTGTTTGAGAGATAGTTGAAGCCAATTGCAATGTGCCAGGTCTGACCCCAGTTCAGATTAACCTAGGCTAGACTAGCAATTACATTTTGGACTCTATGGATGATTTCCACAACACATGATTCATTGAATTTAAAGGAACTGGCTGCAGTGACAGTGGAGGCATTATTCCAGAACTCACCAGTTTCTGTGAGGTTTGGAAAACTGCTAATGTGACACCATTATTCATGAATGAAAGGCAGGAAACTATAGGCTAGTTAATTTAATAACTATCATTGGGAAAGTGCTGGAAGTCATTATGAAAGAAGAAATAGCTTAACTCAATCTAAAAGAGCCAAGATGATCTTGTGAAAGGAAATTATGTTTGAAAAAATTGCTACAGAATGTAACAAGTATACTTGACAAAGGGGAACCAGTCAATATGGTGTACTTGGATTTCTAGAAGGCATTTGCCATATAAAAAGTTATTGTATTAAATAGGAGCTTACTGTATTGGGTATAATGCATTAGCATGGATTGAGAATTGGTTAACACATATAAGACAGAGGGATTAATGGATCTTTAGGTTGCAGCAACAGAGTGTCATGTGACTCAGTCCTCAGGCCTCAATTATTCGCTATCTATATCAATGATTTGGAGAAGGGGTCAGGAGGTAATTAAACCAAGTTTGCTGATGATGCAATATTAAGGAGGAGGGCATGTGTGGTGAGGACATTAGGATCCACAAGGAATATACATATGTTGAGTTAATGGGCAAAAACTTCACAGATGGTCTTTAATTTAGGAAAGTGCGAGGTCATGCAATTTGGTGCAAAGAAAAAAGAGGCAGAGCAATATTTTAGTGGAGAGAGACTTCAGAAAATAGCAGCATAGATGGAACTTTCCAGAAACAGAAATTGCTGAAGAAACTCGGCAGGTCAGGAGATCTTGATCAGATGGGCCAATGGGCTGAGGAGTAGCAGATGAAGTTTAATTTAGGTAAATGTGAGGTGCTGCATCTTGGGAAAGCAAATCTTAGCAGGACTTATACACTTAATGATAAGGTTCTGGGGAGTGTTGCTGAACAAAGAGACCTTGGAATGCAGGTTCATAGCTCATCGAAAGTAGAGCCACAGGTAGATGGGATAGTGAAGAAGGCATTTGGTATGCTTTCCTTTATTGGTCAGAGTATTGAGTACAGGATTGGGAGGTCATGTTGCAGCTGTACCGAACATTGATTAGGCCACTTTTGGAATATTGCATGCAGTTCTGGTCTCCATCCTATCAGAAAGATGTTGTGAAACTTGAAAGGATTCAGAGAAGATTTTCAAGGATGTTGCCAGAGTTGGAGGATTTGAGCTATAGGGAGAGATTGAACAGGCTGGGTCTGTTTTCCCTGGAGCGTCGGAGGCTGAGAAGTGATCTTATATAGGGTTTTTTTAAAAACCTAGAGGGGCATGGATAGGATAAATAGACAAAATCTTTTCCTTGAGGTGTGGGAGTCCAGAACTAGAGGACATAAGTTTAGAGTGAGAGAGAAAAGATATAAAAGAGACCTGAGGGACAACTTTTTCACACACAGGGTGGTACATGTATGGAATGAACTGCCAGAGGAAGTGGTGGAGGCTAGTGCAACTGCAAGATACCTTACCATCACGATATGTTTTCCAAGTCTGTTGTCATCTTGTAGACAACTTTATTAGCTGATTAATTTTGCTTCTAGCTTGAGCGTTCACTGCCACTGTGGATCAGAAATATTCAAGAAGGTCATGGGGGTAGTGTTTTCCCAGTTATCTTTACCCCCTCTTCCACCATTCCTCTACTTTTGGGCAATATCTTCATTCTTTGAGTTAAATTCAAAAGCTGAACAACTCAAATTGTCTCTCGGTCTTAATGACATCAAGCTGTGATGACATCATACCAGCGATGTTTTGAGCAGACCAGCCTTTTGGCATGAAAATACGATTACTATGGCAACAGTTCATATATTGTCATAAGCTTTTATGTAAACTAGTTTGAACAGCATTCCATCTGGCTGAAGATGTCTGAGAAACAATAAGACTCCTTTTAATATTTTTGGATTTACCATATCATATTAACAATTTATTTCAATGATTTGAGAATGGTGTCAATTTTTAAAAAAAATACAAGTCAGTCATATTGTATCCTGTTGAAATGTATATCATTTGTACCTAATGTGTAGCTAATCTCATCTCTGCAATAACCTAGGTCAGGCAGCACGCCAAGCAAAGACATGATCCTGCACTGTCTGTACGCTGAGAGTCAAGCAAAATGGGATCAGATTACAATTAGCAAGCATTATACATACAGTGTCTCCTTAGTCTGTCTGCATTGAAAGTGTTTACATGTCCTTCCTCTTCCTCACGTTTTCTCCTCCTACCAGTCTAAGGACATCAACTCCACTAACATATAGCTACACTGGTTGATGCTACTGTCCGGTATCATGCTTAAATGGTCATTCTTCATGTGTGAATGTTGTTATGCTGCCAGCTGATGATAGTACAAAACAAGTCTGATCTCAGAATGAAACCTGGCTTGATAGATCATACATTTCTATTTATTAAAAGTACATGGTGGTTAATCATTGAGATATATTCACAAGAGGTGCAGATCTTATTTAACAAATTAACAGAAATTTATTACATACAAAATATAAAAAAGATCTAAATGTATATGAATAATCTCAAACCATACAGCAAAACAAAGTTTCAATCTGTTTCCCAATCTGTTATTCATTACAGAAACTGAAATCCGGAGAAATTGTCCCCTTTCTCAAATCTTCAGGGTGCTACTTAACTTCTTCCCGGTTCTTTCCTGTGGACTGTTGAGACTGTTTGATGAGTCCTTTCCAAATTTTGACGCATACTTTTTGTCACAAATCAAAGAGCCTAAATATTTTCAGTTCTAATGACCCATGTATTTCTTGTGGCTCAGGAATTGTATAACCTCAACTCTTCTGCCCAAATAACTTATTCTGCCCTGAATCCTCCTTCTCAGAGAGAAACTAAATAAACATTCAAGCTGGTGCCTTCTGAACTAAACTGAAGAAATCACTTCTGAACTGAATTTTTAAAACACTTGCTCATCTGACATTCTTCTGAACTGAAAACAAAGCTAATGGCCTTACATATTTACTCACCCTGTCTTAAACCCAGCAGCTAGGGGAAAGTGAGAACTGCAGATGCTGGAGGTCAGAGTCGAGATTGTGGTGCTGGAAAAGCACAGCAGGTCAGGTAGCATCCAAGGAGCAGGAGAATTGATGTTTCGGGCATAAGCCTTCATCAGGAATGAGGCTTGTGGGCTGGCGGGGGATGGAAGCTGATAGATAAACAAGAGTGGGGGGGGGGGGGAGGTAGCTGAGAACACGATAGATAGGTGAAGGTAAGGGAGAAAGTGTTGGTCAGAGAGAAGAGTGGAGCAGATAGATGGGAAAGGTGATGGACAGATCAGGTGGGCGGTGCCAAGTTGGAGGCTTGGGGCTGGGATAATGTGGGGGTGGGGGGGGTGTGTGGAAGACGTGATTTCACAAAATGGCTAAGGAGCAGATAAAGGTCATGTGACCCATTATGTCTGTTCCAGTTCTGTCAGCATTTTGACTTCATTCCAAACTTGTGCCTTTTCACCATAACCCTGCGTGCTGTTTCTATTAAATAATTATCCAATGCCCTATCTTGGATGCCTCAACAGAACTTGTTTCAACCACATTTCCTATTATTATATCCCAATTTTGGATACTTGCTATGTGAACATGTTTATTCTCACCTTGCATTTGCTTCTTTTGCACAGCACTTTAAAGCTGTGCCCATTGGTTCTCAATCTTTTTCTGAGCAAGAACTGATCCTCTCTAACTATTCAATGTAGGCCTCTCATGATTTTGAAAACTTCTTTCAAATCTCCACTCAGTTTTCTCCAGCCAAAGGAAACAATCCTAAATTCTCCAATCTATCCTCAGAACTAAAGTTTCTCATCTCTGGAACCATTTTTCTAAATCTCTTTCCCACTCTCTCCAACCTACTCACATCCTTCCTTTGATGTATAAAGCCTACATACAGTACTCCACTTAAGGTCTAATCAGTGTCTTGTATAGGTTCAGTAGCCTTAAGTAAGTTAAATAGCCTAAATAAAGAAGGTAGCCACCTGATTTAGAATTCAAGCACTTGAATTCGTTTGTCTGAATGGGATATTGACCATTGTAAGTAAAATGTGTCTCTAGCCAGATTCATGTAAGAAAGGGAATTCTTACACCGCAGGGTGAGTAAGGAGCAGGGTCAATGAGAGGAGACTTCAGCAGAGTGAGGTGAAGGCTGAGTATGTGTACTGTTGGAAATTTTGTTGAAAGTGGAAATTGAGTGCAGATGTACGTAGAGGTGCTTTCACTCAGCTTTCTGCAGGAAGTAACCTCTCCAGAATTAGAGGTGAGTGGGCAGATGCATGGCAGATGCAGTTTAATGTGGATAAATGTCTGGTTATCCACTTTGGTGGCAAGAACAGGAAGGCAGATTACTACCTCAATGGTATCAAATTAGGTAAAGGGGCTGTTCAGAGAGATCTGGGTGTTCTTGTCCACCAGTCAATGAAGGCAAGCATGCAGGTACAGCAGGTCGTGAAGAAGGCTAATAGCATGCTGGCCTTCATAACAAGAGGGATTGAGTATAGAAGCAAAGAGGTGCTTCTGCAGCTGTACAGGGCCCTGGTGAGACCACACCTGGAGTACTGTGTACAGTTCTGGTCTCCAAATTTGAGGAAAGACATTCTGGCTATTGAGGGAGTGCAGCGTAGGTTCACGAGGTCAATTCCTGGAATGGCAGGATTGCCTTACACGGAAAGACTGAAGCGACTGGGCTTGTATACCCTTGAGTTTAGAAGACTGAGAGGGGATCTGATTGAAACGTATAGGCTTATGAAAGGACTGGACACTCTGGCAGGAGGGAACATATTTCCGTTGATGGGGGAGTGCCGAACCAGAGGACACAACTTAAAAATACGGGGTAGACCATTTAGGACAGAGATGAGGAGAAACTACTTCACCCAGAGAGTGGTGGCTGTGTGGAATGCTCTGCCCCAGAGGGCAGTGGAGGCCCAGTCTCTGGATTCTTTTAAGAAAGAATTGGATAGAGCTCTTAAAGATAGTGGAGTCAAGGGGTATGGAGATAAGGCTGGAACAGGATACTGATTAGGAATGATCAGCCATGATCATTATGAATGGCGGTGCAGGCTCGAAGGGCAGAATGGCCTACTCCTGCATCTATTGTCTATTGATAAAAGGCATGGATTCTGAGGCCGACCTGTAATGAGACCAGTGATGGAGTGATGTCGCAAATTACAGTGAGAGGTGAGGGCTGGGGAAGAAACTGAGTGAGTAGGAACGGTTAATATTTCTCGTCTTTAAAGGAAAAGTAAGGTCTTCAGTTTGTGTTTATGACTCCAGTGTTTTTCCTTGTTTTTCTAAGCAATTAATTTTTGTTTTTAAATATAGGATTAATACTAGTGACTTCTTATTTTATATTTCGCTGTAATCTTGTGAATATAAAGACCAGGGAATCTAGAATCATTTGTTTATAAATGAAATCAAATTCAACATTGATGGCAAGACAGGTGATATGTTGTTGTTGCTGCATCACGTTTAAACTGCTGGACACCAATGTGATTCGGGGAAACACATATAGAAGTGTTTGCAGCTTGAGAAACTCCAGAAAGAAGTTGGCCAACTGGAATTTGAGCTGCGGACATTATTCTACATCAGAGAAGAAGGTGATCTGGAGATTTTGCTCCAAAAGGTAGTCCATTCCTCAGACTAGATAATTCAAAGTTGTTGTGTGATCGGGGATAGAAAGGTGTAACTGCAGATGAGGCAGGTATGAGGACCCAAGTTTGCCTGATTGAGGAGCCTTGCCCCTTGAAATTGTCCAACAATGGAAAAAGTTACACCTCAGGTCCTTTGTAAGTCTTTCCCCTCCTACCTGAAACTTATGTCCTCTAGCTTTGGACCTCTCTACCATGGGAAAAGACCTTGACTATTCACTCTATCGATGTTCTTTATGATTTTATAACTTCTATGAGGTTACTCTTCAGCCTCCAGGGAAAAAAATCCCCAACCTATTCAGCCTTTCCCTATAACTCAAATCCTCCAGTCCCAGCAATATCTTGTAAATCTTTTCTGCACCCTCTCAAGTTTAACAGCATCCTTCCGATAAAAGGGTAACTAGAATTATATCTCATTAATGTCCTGTACAGCCACAACATGACATCCCAACTCCCATACCCAATGTTCTGACCAATGAAGGCAAACATGCTAACCACCTTCTTCACTATCCTATCTACCTGCAACTCCACTTTCAAGGAACTATGCACCTGCATTCCTAGGTCTGTATTCAGCAACACTCCCCATGACCCTACCATTAAATATATGAGTTATGCCCCAGTTTGCCTTACCAAAATGCAACACTTCACATTTACCTAAATTAAATTCCATCTGCCACTCCTTGCCTCATTTGCCCATCTGATCAAGGTCCCATTGTACTCTCAGATAATCTTCATCACTGTTCACTATGCCACCTATTTTGCTGTCACCTGCAAACTTAATAACCTTGCCTCCTATATTCATATCCAAATCATTTATAAATGATGAAAAGCAGTGGACCCAGCACTGAAATATCCTCTTGCTCCAGCACGCAATGATCTCCTTTATCAAACACATCATTTCATCTCTTTTATTCTTTCGCTATCTTTTCTGAATGTCTTGTAACTGAGAGTATTTAACACCCAAACATGCCCTTCGTAACTGTTCTTCATGCATTCACTACTTGCTTGTTTCTCTTGGATTGCATGGTGGTCACCAATTTCCTATCTGCCCACTTGCCCCTCACATGTGGTGTAACCACTCTTTGAACATGTTGTTCTCTGCTGATGGGTGCATCTCAATGATTCGAGCTACTGCTTAAGCTCTGAAGCTCAGAGCTCAAGCTTATGCAGTGCTTCTTCCCACAAGTGGTCTTGTGTAGATCATGAGAATTGTTCATGACTTCCCACATCCCACAGCCAAGTTAACTAGCCAGAACTTAGTTACTTTATTTCCTGTAATTTTAGCTACTTCAGCATACTTGAGCCTTACACTTGTACTATTAACTATAAACTGGAGATTAGCAAAAAAGTAAAGGTTTTTCACCACCACCACTCCTCCACTTTTCAGTAATTACGACAATGTCCAGGTCTTTCTCCTCTCCTGTTTTTCAGTGTTTATGAATGCCTTCCCTTTCCACTGCTTTTAGGTGCTGATACCTAACTCTGGATCCTCCACTCTCTCTGATAACTGGATTGTTTTGTAGGTTTCGTTGTAGTCTGTTTGTATCGGTTTGCTCTCATACAATTCAATACAAACAATAATAATTCAGTCACTTTTGTTCATATCATTTCCAATGTTTCTGATGGGCACCATTTGTAAAAAAAAAAATACAATCTAGAACAACCTTTTAGTTCCACTGCTGTCCAAATTGTAAAAGTTAGAACTAGAGCCAATTTTCTTTGGAATGTTTGAAAAACATTTTTGGCATTATTTTTAAAGCAATATTTAGAAAAAAGAACTTTTTGAAACACTGCTCAATTGTGCTGCTTCATGGCAAATGTTTCATCAGTCATGTACAAATGGATTTGAGCAGAAAATGAGTGGAAAATCTGAACTTCTCTGATCAGGTGCTGTTTTGGTCGTCATATTCAATAGCATTAATTTAAACACTCTTAAAAACCAACGTTTGTACAACTTATAATCTCTTATTTACAATAACTCAAGACATGTCATAGAATTTTCCAGTTATATATTGAATAGCAGAAAGAAATGTTTTAAAAAATTATACAGGATTAATGCTTATGTCTTGTATACAGTTGATGACTTGGGTGCAAGTTGTGACCAAGGAAAATTCCTTACTGTAACCAAGTTCATAACTTGAAGATTTATTCATTGAAACAGCTGAACTTGGGTTTAACAAAAGAAAAAGCAATTTTAATCAATTCTAACCCTACTGGTGAGTTCACCAGCTGTAATGAACCCAATTTAAAGTTACTAGAAATTACTATTAGATTAGATTAGATTCCCTATGGTATGGGAACTGGCCCTTTGGCCCAACAAGACCACACTAACCCTCCGAGGAATAACCCACCCAGACCCATTCCCCTATATTTACCCCTGACTAATGCACCTGACACTACGAGCAATTTAACATGGCCAATTCACCTGATCTGCAAATCTTCGGATTGTGGGAGGAAACCAGAGCACCCGGAAGAAACCCACGCAGACAGTCGTCCAAGGCGGGAATCATACCCGGGTCCCTGGCGCTGTGAGGCAGCAGTGCTAACCACTGAGCCATATGCAAAAAAAATTTGTGAAATATCTTGAGGTATGGTAGTCAGTTTCTCTTAGATTGGAAGAAAATGACTTGAAAAACACTTGGCCAAAGTCAGGTTCATTGCCTTTTGCAGCCATAAGATCCAGATAAATTTTCCGTGACTCCTTGATGATCTGCAAAAAAATGCAATTCATAGAAACTCCCAATGATGATTGACTAATGGTCAGTTTTCTGAGCAAAGCCAGTTTCTAAACTGGTTCAAAAAGTTACGAAATTTGATTTGTATTGATGATAACTTGCACAAAATTTAATGCCCTAATTTCTGGCAAATTGCACCAGAACAAAATGCACAACCTAGCAAAGTGACTATGCATATTTTTAAGTACTGATGTTGTCCCATTTAAGTAACACATTGCATAAACTATTTACAAAGAAACCTCATTCTGATAAGTTGTCAATCACATTGTGATGGGTAATAAAAATGGCAATGATTGCAAAAACAGAGTTTTCCACACGAAGTAAGATTGCTAAATTACGCAATCGCGTTGTAGTTTCATGAAAAAAATGACAGCATTTTTCTATTAAATGTCAGAAGCAATACTGCTACTGTTTCTATAGAGATTGCAGATAATTGAGGACTTTTCAGCTTTGCAAGTATCAAAAGCCAATTTCCATTCCTGAAAATGAAACACAGCTTCTACTAATCCAAGCTTATGTGATATTACTGCTTTCTTCTTTCTGCGCTTTATAATCTGATAAGCATTCTGATTGGCTCAATCACAGCCCTGTCAGAATGTTATCATGTGGTTAAATTAAAATAGACCCTTTGTTGATTAAATTGAGCAAAAAGAGAATTCCTCAGTTCTAATGCTAAATGCAGGGTCGTTTTCTCAATCTCTATACGTTGCAATAAATGGCCAAGTTTACTTATAGAAAAAAGTTTCTGTTTGTGTTCAGGTACAGTTAGTACAAGAAAGAAGAAATTTGAGGGCAAATTGAAAACACAATTCTACTTATTTTGATTTACCACAAAATTTCAGGGCACACCCAAACATTTAAATAAATAACAAGTTAGGAAAAGGTGGGGTTACAGTCATCAACAGAAACTAAGACTGGGATTTTAAGACATTTGGATTGTGAACATCATTACTGAGCTGACTCTCAGAACTGAACATAGCCACTTTCAGTTTACCACATAGTTCAGTCGTGTTATTAAGTCCTGAAATTGCTAACTGTTGAAGATGGGAGAAGCACAAGTGTTCACAAAGGCTAAAACCCAATAAGATATTTAATCAGTGACCATCATGTCTTATTTTCTATGTTATTTTGAGAGCACATAGGGTAGTTTGGAGAATCATCAGACAGTAAAGTTAAACTCATGATGCAATCACATCCCATAATCTTTTATCTAGTAAAATTGGGTTATTTTGACAAATACAAATGTGTCATATATATGCTTTGTGAAATAGTAGATGACTATTTTGCAGACTTAGATCTCCTTTTTGAGACATTTTGAGTAAACTCCTTTCACAAATATGTTTTAATGGCAGTTACTGAAATTTTGAGTCAATGCATCTAAGATATAGTTCTCCAATTTACAGTGAAACACAAAAATTTACTTTGTGTGAAAATAGCAAATAATCAATTTTATTCAGTACAGCATACAGTTTAATATTAAGACCAGATGGAATGAGTCAGGAATCCCAGTTGCAGGAGCAGTCAATTTTTTTACATGCCTACCAACTATTGCTGTTTTGGAAAATTCCATGGCCAACTTCCTCTGACTTACAATTAACTCTTCCTGTTCAAGATTGTCTTTTGCTCACTGATTTCTTTTTTACCTTCACCCCTCCATTTTACCGTCATCTGAATGTCGCAATCCTGGTGTAATAGTAAGGGGCCATTTTTAACCTCGGGAAAACATTTAGCTTTCTGATAAACTGCATCAACCACCTAGTACTTGCATCTAATTTACACAGTGAACCATATTAAATTATGTCAAGAAATATTTAACTCCTATTTATTGAAAGCTTACTCACCAGCCTCAATTTCTACATTCACATTACTTGTTCCAGATGCTTTGTGTATTAAGTGGGCCAGCCCACATCATTGAATATAAACAGAAAATATTGTAAATATTCAGCAGGCCAGGCAGTGGCTATGATGATACAATGAATGTCAATATTTCAGGTCAAAACTTTTCATCAGAATTGGAAAATGTTCTATCTGTAACTGGTTTTAAGTGAGTGCAGAGTCTGGAGAGAAGGGGAAAGCAGGAACAATAGGATAAGTTTCTGATCAAGTGAAGGGCATTGTTAATTACAGTGGTATGAGAGAGGAGCTGATAAAAATCGACTGGAAGCAGACCCTAGTGGGGAAGAAAGTAGAGCAACAATAGCAGGAGTTTCTGCGTGTAATTGAGGACACAGTACAGAGATTCATCTCAAAGAAAAGAAAGATTATCTGGTGGGTGGGGGGATTAGACAGCCATGGCTGATAAAGGAAGTCAGGAAATGTACCAGAGAAAAAGAGACGGCCAAGAGCACTGGGAAATCAGAAGATTAGGAAGGTTACAAAAACAAAGGATAACAAAGATAGAAATAAGGAAGGAGAGGGACAAATATGAAGGTAAGCTAGCCAGTAATATTAGAAATGATAGTAAAAGTTTCCTTCAGTACATAAGAAACAAACTACAGGCAAAAGTAGACATTGGGCCGCTCCAAATTGATGCTGGAAAGCTAGTAATGGGAGATAAGGAAATAGCTGAAGAACTTAATATGTGGAAGACATGAGTAGAATCCCAACACTTATGGGGAGTCAGGGGACAGGGTTGAGTTTGGTAGGCATTGCAAAAGAGAAAGTGCTAGAAAAGCTAAAAAGTCTAAAAGTTGAAAAATCCCCTGGTCCGGATGGGCTACATCCTGGAGTTCTGAGGGAGGCAGCTAAAGAAATAGCAGAGGTATTGGTTATGATCTTTCAAAAGTCACCGGAGTCGGGGAAAGTGCCAGATGATTGGAAAATCACTGTTGTAACCCCCTTGTTCAAGAAAGGATCAAGAAAAAAGATGGAAAATTAAAGGCCGATTAGCCTAACCTCGGTTGTCGTAAAATTCTAGAATCCATCATTAAGGATGAGATTTCTAAATTTTTGGAAGTGCAGGGTCAAATTAGAACAAGTCAGCATGGATTTAGTAAGGGAAGGTCGTGTCTGACAAATCTGTTAGAATTCTTTGAAGAGGTAACAAGTAGCTTAGACCAGGGAAACCCAGTAGATGTTATCTATCTAGACATCCAAAAGACCTTTGATAAGGTGCTTCACAGTGGCTGCTAAATAAGGGCTCATGGTGTTCGTGGTCAGCTACTCGCATGGAATGAGGATTGACTGTCTGACAGAAGGCAGAGAGTTGGAATAAAAGGTTCTTTTTTGGAATGGCACCTGGTGACAAGTGGTGCCCCACAGGGTTCAGTGTTGGGGCCGCAGCTGTTCACTTTATATTAATGATCTGGATGAAGGGACTGGGAGCATTCTGGTGAAGTTTGCCGATGATACGAAGTTAGGTGGACAGGCAAGTAGTACTGAGGAGGTGGGGAGATTGCAGAAAGATTTAGACAGTTTAGGAGAATGGTCCAGGAATGGCTGATGAAATTCAATGTGAGCAAATGAAAGGTCTTGCATTTTGGAAAAAAGAATACAGGCATGGACTATTTTCTAAGTACAGGCATGGACTATTTTCTAAGCAGTGAGAAAATTCATAAAGCCGAAGTACAAAGGGATCTGTGAGTGCTAGTCCAGGATTCTCTAAAGGTTAACTTGCAGATTGAGTCAGTGATTAAGAGAGCGAATGTAATGTTATCACTTATCTCAAAAGGGTTGGAATATAAAAGCAGCAATGTGCTTTGAGACTTTATAAAGCTCCATTAGGCCCCATTTAGAAGACTGTCCAATTTTGGGTCCCACACCTCAGGAAGGACGTACTGGCACTGAAGCATGTCCAGCAGAGATTCACATGGATGATCCCTGGAATGGTAGACCTAACATGCAATGAACAGCTGAGGATCCTGGGATTGTAATCATTAGAGTTTAGAAAGTTGAGGAGAGCTCTAATAGGAACTTAGAAGATAATGCATGGCTTAGAAAGGGTGGACGCTGGGAAGTTGTTTCCATTTGGTGAAGAGACTTGGACCCGTGAGCACAGCCTTAGAATTAGAGGGGGTCAATTTAGAACGGAAATGAGGAGACATTTCTTCAGCCAGAGAGTGGTGGGCCTGTGGAATTCATTGCCATGGAGCGCAGTAGAGGCTGCAGTGAAATGTCTTCAAGGCAGAGATTGATATATTCTTGAACTCGTAAAGAATTAATGGCTACAGGGAGAATGTGAGTAAGTGGAGTTGAAATGCCCATCAGCCATGATTAAATGGCAGCATGGACTCGATGGGTTAAATGGCCTTAGTTCCACCCCTATGTCTTATGGTCTTAATTCAGTCTGAAACCAGATGGCCAAGTAGGAAACCAAGCACCAGTGTTTTACTTCGCACTAGATTTACTTACAGAATAGAACATTTTACATGCCTTTCTACTCCCTAATCAACACACAGTGCCCCAGAATCTTTCTTACATGGATTTCATTTTCTGTGTTCAAGGTACATAATCAATAAAACCTTGATAAAACAATTAACATATCATTAACATGCAGGAGAGATTAAATGACAAAAGATGACAAAAGGAATGATGGAACGAGACAAAACAGGATGATAATAGGGCAAGAGTTAAAAGATGGATCTAGAGATACTAAATGGCAACAGCAAAATAATTGCCAGCATTCATTGTCAAAAAGAAAACGTAGAATCACTGGTTAGGAACTAAAAATGCTGAACTCCAAATTTGAGAATGAGAGATTGTAATATGCTGAATGAAAGAATTTGGTGGCAAACCTTGAACTTTCATTGAAAGTTGTGTAGGAAGTTAACACCTTTCTCTCCTCCTTTCACCTCCCTACCTTTGAACGTTGTTAAAATCAATTAGCATTTTCCGGTTCTGGTATGAAGTTATTGACGTGAAAAATTAACTCTTTCTTTGCACAAATGTTGTCTGCTATGCTGAGTGTTATTGGCATTTTCTGTTTACATTTCAGATTTCCAACTCTCAATTCTGGAATATAATTTGATAAATCTAAAAAACCCTTCTCTGACTGAGTCCAATTGCTTTTCTTTAATCCTTTAATTTCAACAATTTCTAAGTGAATAGATATGTTTCTGTTGAGGTAAAATTCTATCAAGGATTGTAGTTAGTCATCAGTCATAGAGATTATGGCCAAGTTTTCCTGCCTCTTACCCAAGAGTGTTAAGAGCAGTTCATTATCAGGCTGTTTGAGATGGGAATAATTACCTTTCATGTTAAGAAAGCATTTAACCCTGACTGTCAAACAGCCCTTGGAAAAATTGAAGTCCAAAGAATTCAAAGGAAGTGGTCTTCATTGACAGTCTTACCTCTTTCTGGATTAGTGGTGCTGGAAGAGCACAGCAGTTCAGGCAGCATCCGAGGAGCAGTAAAATCGACATTTCGGGCAAAAGCCCTTCATCAGAGTCTTACCTCTGGCTTGCTGTGTTCTTCCAGCCTCCTGCCTGTCTACTTTGGATTCCAGTATCTGCAATTTTTTTTGTCTCTAACTAAGAATGGTAAGTGGCAAGTCGCATTCATGCTCCACAAATGCCAAGTAATCACCTCCAGTAAGAAAGGATCTAACAATTCCACCACATTTGACTACTGCAATCAACATCTTAGGGGGTAATGATTGGTCAAAACAGTTAGACCAGCCATAGAAATAATATGTTTACAACAGCAGGTCAAAAGCTGGGAATTCTGCAGGGAATAACTCAGTTTATAAATCCCAAAGCCTGTCCAGCATCTACAAGGCACAGGTCAGGAGTGTGATGGAATACACACCACTGACCTGGATAGGTAAGCTCCAATCACAGTCATGAAGCTTGATTCAAACCACACAATTGGACTAATTGGTAGTGTCCACCTTCTTAAACAGTTGCTGTCACCACTACTAGCACATCATGATCACATCTGTTATTGGTAAGATTTTGGAGTCCGTTGTGAAGGATGGGATTTCTGAATACTTGGAAGTCCATGGTAAACTAGAGCAAAGTCAGCATGATTTCATCAAGGAGTGGCCATGCCTGACAAATTTGTTAGAATTCTTTGAGGAAGTAACAAGCAGATTAGACCAAGGAGAGCCAATGGATGTTAACTATTTGGATTTCCAGAAGGCCTGTTATAAAGACCTACATAGGAGGCTGCTAAGTAAGTTTATGGGCTAGTAGTGTTAGAGGCAAGGTACTGGCATGAATAGAAGATTGACTGTTAAGCAGAAGGTAGAGAGTGGGGATAAAAGGGTCCTTCTCAGGATGGAAGCCACTAACTAGTGATGCTCCACAAGGTCAGTGTTGGGACGTCAGTTTTTCAGTTTATACATTAATGATCTGGATTAAGGAACTGAGGGCATTCTGGCTAAGTTTGCAGATGAAACAAAGATAGATGGAGCAGCAGGTAGTGTTGAGGAGGTGGGGACGCTGCAGAAAGATTTAGACAGGTTAGGAGAGCGGGCAAAGAGTGGCTCAGTGATTAGCACTGCTGCCTCACAGCACCAAGGACCCGAGTTCGATTCCAGCCTCGGGCACATTTTCCCTGCACCTGCCCAGGTTTCCTCCGGGTGCCCTGGTTTCCTCCCCCAATCCAAAGATGTGTAGGTCAGGTGAATTGGCTGTGCTAAATTGCCCTTAGTGTTCAGGGATATATAGGTTAGGTGCATGAGTCAGGGGAAATGTAGGGGAATAGGTCTGGGTGGGATACTCATCGGAGGGTCGATGTGACTTTTTGGGATGAAGGGCCTATTTCCACATAGTAGAGATTCTAATGCTTAAACAAAATGGCAGATGAAATACAGTGTGGGAAAGTGTGAGGTCATGCACTTCGGTAGGAAGAATAGAGGCATGGGCTATTTTCTAAATGGGGAGAAATTCAGAATCTGAAGTGCAAAGGGACTTGGGAATCCTAGTCCAGGATTCTTTTGTGGTAAACTTTCAAGTTGACTTGATAGTTAGAAAGGCAAATACAATGTTGTCATTCATCTCGACAGGGCTAGAATATAAAAGCAGGGATGTACCTCCAAGGTTTTTTTAAGGCTTTGGTCAGACCACATTTAGAGTATTGTGAGCATTTTTTGGCCCCATAGCTGAGGAAGGATGTATTGGCCTTGGAGTGGGTCCTGGGGAGGTTCACAAGAATGATCCCAGGAATTAAAGGCTTAACATATGAGGAATGTTTGACGACTCTGGGACTATACTCAATGGAGTTTAGAAGGATGAGAGGGGATCTGATTGAAACTTAGAGAATACTAAACAACCTGGAAAGAGGAGGCGTTGGGAAAATATTTCCATTGACGGGGGATATGAGGACCGAGGGCACAGCCTGAGAGTAAAGGGAAGACCCTTTAGAACAGAGATAAGGAGGAACTTCTTTAGCCAGAGAGTGGTGAGTCTGTAGAATTCATTGCCACAGAAGGCTGTGCAAGCCAGGTCAGTGAGCATATTTAAAACAGAGACTGGTTCTTGATTGCCAAGGGGATCAAAGGTTATGGGAAGAAAGAGGGAAAATGGGGTTGAAAAACCTATCAGCCATGATTGAATGGCAGAGCAGATCGATGGGCCGAAAGGCCTAATTTCTGCTCCTGTGTCTTATGGTCTTACATCTGAAAGTCTTATAGCCTTATGTTAAATGGACTAATGTAACTTGTCATGGCTGCTTTGGTGATACCTTCCAAATCCATGACCATTGCCATTCTTGAAGTCAAGGGCAGTAAAGTAAAGAAATACCATTATAAGCAATTTCCCCACCAGGCCAAACATCATCCTGACATGGAAATATATCAAGATTCCTTCATTGTCTTTCAGACAAAATCATGGATAATTCTACTGAAGAGCACTGAATAAGTACCTAAAATCCAACTCTACTGTGTTTAAATACTTATACCCCTTAGCTCACCTAAATGCAGTTTGTACTGAAGATTGCAACACTACCTCAAGGCTGAACCTTTTAATGCATCTAAAACTCAATAGTTCTTGTTGTATATACCTTTATATATCTCCCCCTCCCTTCATCATGCTCTCCCTGTTGACTCTCATGCTGACACACAGCTGAATGATTGTACAGGTGGCCCACACTCAAAGCCCAGATTGTATTTTGCCTGACTGGCTGGAGGAAAATGTGCAACTGCACCTTGGAATAACTCAGAATTTGTCATTTCAGTTCTTTAAGCATCTAGGCCAGGACTTTGTGGCACATTGACAAAGAAACTGTCAGAGTTTGTCGTCACTATTGCTCTGAGACTGACATCAACAGTTGGAGACCACAAGTGCTTCACCAAACACAGAAATCCAGAAGTTGCTGTCACTGATTCTGGTTTTCCTTTAGGATAGGCTGGTGAAGTGCTGTAAACACCTCCACTTCATTCTCCAAATCCTGCTCGAGTCTGCAATCCAGTCAAAATTATTAACACATGTAATGGCACCCTTTTACACTTTTAGTCAAAAAGTAGAAAAAATGCGCATATCCAAGTACTTTTAAATTATGATTGTTTATGCAGTGAGTTTCAGACCTTCATCATCCCCTTCATAAAAACATTTCTCTTCAAGTCCACTCTAATCTGTATAATAAATACTTTATTCACCTTGGTTATTGACCTGTCTACTAAGGGAAATAGCTCCTGCCTACTCTTATCAAGGCCTTTAAAAATTTTATTTACCTCAATTAAGTCTCTCCTCAGGCTCAGTTGCAAACTAAACAACCCTAGTCTATTCACTCTTCCCTTATAGTTATATTTTTCCATTGGTGGCAACATCCTCATAAATCTACTCGCACCCCTTCGAGTGTGACCGCTCCCTAGTGTTCAGATTAACCTGAATACTTTGACCAGAATTATAAACACCCAGCTGGTGTTTTATTATAATTCTGCTATGATTTTCTACAGAGACAACAGCAGCAAATGCATGGGAACATGCCACAAGCACATCCTCAAGCCACACACAATGCTGAGTTGGAACTGTATCCCCATTCCCTCACTGTTGCTGGGTTGAAACATGTAACTCCCTCGCTGACATTGCCAACTGTACCGTAGCCAATCAAGAAGCTGGCCTACCACCCTCCTCTTAACAGCAAATAAGCATAGACAATAAATTCTTACCTTGGGGCGGCACAGTGGCTCAGTGATTAGCACTGCTGCCTCACAGCACCAGGGTCCCAGGTTCAATTCCAGCCTCAGGTGACTATCTGTGTGGCGTTTGCACATTCCCCATGTCTGCGTGGGTTTCCTCCGGGTGCTCCGGTTTCCTCCCACAGTCCAAAGATGTGCAGGTCAGGTGAATTGGCCGTGTTAAATTGCCCATAGTGTTAGGCACATTAGTAGGAGGGAAGTGGGTCTGGGTGGATTACTCTTCGGACAGTCGGTGTGGGCTGGTTGGGCCGAAGGGCCTGTTTCCACACTGTAGGGAATCTAGAAATCTAGATATGTTCCACGTATACATTTTTTTAACGTCTGATATTTCAATTTATACTTTAAGCCGATATGTACATTCAAGTAATTTATTTCTGGTTTGCTGTCTCTGCAAAGCTACAATAAGTTGGCCATGTAGTGACTTCACAGTTGTGGGATTCTTCAAGATCTTCAGTATTTACTACTGGATTTAAATTGATGGCAGGAAAAAGAAAATCCACTTCTCAAAGATTGCTGGATTTATCTGAGCAACCATCTTAAAATTTGCTGCTGATAGCAAAATGTCGACCCTGTAGTTGGATGTCTTGTGCACCATCAAGTGTGTCTTTGGCAGGAGGAGGCATGTGACATGGGTCAAATATCTAGCCTCTCGCCTTCCCACTAACACTGTAGAGAATATTAGGCTCAAATTACTCTGATGGTATGCTGCCCACACCAAATACAATTGCCGTGGGCAGGAATTGAATTTCTGCTTTGTAAGAGATGTGTTTAAAATGGGATAAAGGAAGGAGTATATTGTTTTCAGGGGGTTGTCTTTGCACATCAGGAAATCGCTGCACTCCCCCCAAAAAAAGGTCGGTAACTTTCCTTCCTGCCATCTTATCTGCCCCTGCAAAATGCATTCCTGACCCAAAAGCCTGCATTTTCCTCTGGTAAGTTGCATGGGGCCTCCTCCTGGGGTCCCTGTAGTACCAGCATTGCCCACTACTGAGCATGTGGCACTGGTGTATCTGCTGGTCTGGCAGCTCCAGAGGATGGGACCACCTCCTGAGTGTGTTATCATTGTTGAGCAGGTTTGCTTCTATCCAACTGTGGAGGGGAGGAGTTGCAAGCTGTCCCAACTTAAATCCCTATGTGTTATACATTCTTTCGTTCAAATAGAGAGCAGTTTTTTTCTTGCTGTGGGAGAGTAATTATATAAATACCTTGTTTTACAGTTTCAATCAAACCAAGATATACTTGAAGCGACTTACGCGAATAAATAATCTATTCTATTTATGTTCCCCCATTACTGCTAATTTGTTGCTTTTGTGTAAGTGGGAGTGAAATTGATAAATCACATCACTCAATATTAGAAGGCTACATATGTAACTTTTTAGTACTTTTTAAAAAAGAAATATTCTAGGAATATCAGTCAAGTTCCAATTTTGCTAAAAATCCCAATCGGCTTGCAAGCTTAGTTAAGAGGCCCCACTTTGAGTCTTAAGATGGAATATCCTAGTATATGATATAAATTATCTTTCAGTACAACTGTCCCGGTCAGTGATAGTTTTACACATTGTATTTTCTTGTAAGGTTATCCCCTTTCTTTTACTTCACTTGAAGCCAGGCAACAAATGACAGCCATAATGGAAGATAGGTGTCTATACATCAGGGGTTGGAGGTGGAAAGTGCTGTCGTAAATGGCATAAATTGACAGCTGCAATATAAATTAAGAGCTTAAAATGACAAAGCTCTGTGGGTAGCAGAAGACATAAGTGCAAACAAAAACACAACACTTGGGTACATTGCGAAATATAAAAGATGTGTGGGCTTAGGGTTTTAGAGCCCCTCTAATTTCTCCCAGCCATGTAATACATTCAGATCAATCATTTACCTGTCTCCACTGCTGAAGGATTTCAATTAACGATACAGATGATTTTAATATTGTGAATGTTTCCAAAAGAAAATGTGAAGAAGTTTGATTAAGAGGTTTTGTGAAAAGAGAATGTTGATAATGATATCCTTGTACTTTTAATAGGATAAAAAGAGTTCATGTTTTGCTGAATTACAAATAATTGGCATATTATCTACTCTAGTTTAGCCTCATTGTTGTTCTTTCCTCTTACTTCTGGCAGTGTGATAATTTTGTTTGAATTGTTAGCATTAATGGGCCTTCCAACTATAAAGAACACTCCACCTACCCCATCCCAATGTTAATGCATTGACTTCCCAATTACCAGTAAACATCACTGAATTAGGAGTGGGCTTTTTCTTATTTGTCTCACTGAGGTCATTTGTGGTGTCCCATCTTTTGCCCGCTCTGCTCTGCATGGTATGGATCCTATCCAGTTTTGCCTTTACTCAATCCCATCTGGGAATTGTCCACTTTAGTTTTTAACATGACTTCTCTGTCTGGCTCACCTACTAACCTTTAAAACTGACAAGCCTAAACATTTAATGCTAACTCAGCCATGAGGTGCACAGTAAGGATTGTCACATAATGCATGTTTTCTTGCATATATATCATGCAAAGCTGATTTAAATTTGTTTCTTACCTGTTTGTCTTTCACCAGTCAAGTACTTCGAATTTTTATTCTGCTATTTTGAATTAATACAGTTTGACTCCCCTAAGGCGTAGAGACTTGGGGAGCATTTTATTATAATGGTATGATATAGAGATTTCTTTCAAAGTACTGCATATATTTTACAAATAATTTTGTCCAGATAGCTGTCACCAGCACAAACTCTACATTTGAGTCAGATATGACTTTCTAGAGAGAAAAAATAAACACTGCTGTGTGAAAAAAAAGCAGTCTAATTCAGTCTGGAGCCATGCAGGTAATTTTCCCTTCAGCATTTTTGCTTGGCTAAGACAGGTTGGGCTGTGATTGCAGTCGCCCTGTCTGCTCAATCTGGCATGACTTACATACCAGGGGCACATTTTGTTACAGCACAGACAGGAAGATGATCTGATTGGCCTGCATCCAGAGTCTGTTCTCAAAGGTTCCTTTGATTGAGATCCATTTGGGCACAGTGTAGTTAATGCTGTGTGTTCCCTTCTTTCAAAAGTGGGCATTTAACTTGCAGGAAAAAAATGAACTAGGTTGGGCATGAGTCCAATTTCAGTATTCTCATCTTGAAAATGTTATTAGTCATACCGATAGATATCGGGACTAATATTTGCCAAATATGTAAGAGATGGCAAATGTACGCCCATTAGTGCAATTAAACTAGAATTACAATAGCATTATTGTCTTTGTCAGTTTTTTCTAATGGGTGGAGTAAAACCACACATTTAAACATAAAGAACATTTTCTGTCAGTCATACTGATAAATATTGCAAACCGTCTTAGCTGCCTTAAACATTCGCTCAAAAATACCAGGTATTATTTGGAATGTATATATAAGAGAGATTGGGATCATGATTAAGTTTGGCTGAATTTTTATTTAAACTTTATAAAAGAGCAATATTCTTAGCTGGAGTTTTTTTTAGACAAAATTAAAAGTTTATATTTGTCTCTCACTGTAATTAATGTCTTGACAAAGGTTAAGCGCTGAACCAGTGATCCATGTATTTAAGCCTAAATGGTTGAAAAGTAAATAAACAACTTCAGGAAAGGACCAATTCTCACATTTTAAAGCTGATATAAAATTCATACTTAAAGATGTATTAAAGCTTCAACAAGGTGTTTGGGAAAAATGTGGTTTGAGTTGAGGTCAAAAATGTATTTCCATACAAAGTACTTCCAATATGAGAGCCTAAGGGCAACAGTTAAATGTAGAATGATAGAGAGAGAAAGCAAAGTGGATGATCAAAATTATCACTCTTGTTTGTTTTCTCAAATATGATGCATAAATAAATGAAATTAATTAGTAATAATGTTGAAATTAAATTATTTTCTGTAAAACAATTGCTTCAAAAATACCCTCATCTTTGTTAAAATAAATGTGATAATGTATCTATAATAGTACTTGATCAAATATGAATGTACTTTATTGAAGGCCTAATTTTAAATAAAGGCTATAATGTCTAAAGCACCAATTTAATGTCAAGCCCCAAAATGATTAATATACTGCACTTTGAATGTAGTAGCAATGCACATTATACTTTGATAGTTTGAATGGAGCTTAGCTTGTAACTTAGTGTTTAATTGTAGACCCAATAACAGACTGGTTGACCTATGTCCAAAGCTGTAACAATTTATCTTGTGTAACGTTAACCCAACGTATGGAGAGTATGATGCACATGTTCTAAAGGATGTTTTGGCCCTGGAGGGAGTTCAGCACATTTTTGCAAAATGATACCTGAACTTCAGGTGTTAAGTTATAAGGAAAAGATTAGACAAATTAAGTCTTTATTCTCTGTATTAGATGGTTAAGGGGTCATCTAATCAAGGTGTTCAGGATATTAACAGGGAAAGGCAGGAGAGGTATACTATTTCCACTAAAATCAGGGGTCATAGTCTAAGCAGAAAAGCCAGGCCACTCAGGAGAGTTGTTAAACAAGCACTTCAAAATGCAAAGAGTAGTGAAGGTTTGATCAAACAGCAGTCAATGCTATTTAAGTTGTTCAATTTAAATCTGAGATCGACAATTTTTTATTAAGTAAGGTATCAAGGGATATGGGCCCAAGGCAAGTATAAGGAGTTAGTTAGACCATAGATCATCCATGAGGGATTGAAGGCCTACATCTGTTCCCATGTTCCTACTTCATCATTGACTGAGGCACATGTCAAATCCCAGAGGAAAAATAGGTTAAAAGTTTTCTTTGGATATTTTAAATCACATCTCTGAAGAAGGTGGGAGTTGAATCCAGACCTGCTGGCACAGAGGTAGGAACATTACCACCTCACCACAAGAGTCCCAGAAGTTTTCTTTCATAATGATCTTTAGAATGTACAGTTCTTTGCACTTCTTATTTAATAATGGCAGGATATTCGAAATGAACCATGTCAAGAGCCGTAAAGGAAAGCTGATCTTGCACAAGATTGGCTTGATGCTTAGATACTTAGGTTGTCTTTATTTATAATTATATTTAGACACATCGTATATTTTGTAATTATGCAGGTTGCTATGTTACTTGAGCAAAGGTTGTCACTAAGGTTTCAGTAAAGAGTAAAGCTGGGTGTGCCCTCATGAATTAAGAAAAACGCCCTGAGTTATAACTAGAATTTAGATTTAGACATTCCAAACTTAGGATGTGTGTGACACAAGCATGTTTAATTGGGATGAAGTACTGGTAATTAGAGATCTGTCACTCCTGGAAATTCATGTTAGGAACAGTTTAAACTGCCGAATTAAATATATTGCACATGACAATGGAGTGTTTCACAGGATCAAAGTATATAGATTTAAATGTGATATTTCTTGGGGAGGAGGTATTGATATCACATTGAACAAATCTATCAATACTGGATGCAATATCAAACAAGAATAGTTGTAATCTCTCTTTATAACTATAGCCTGTATTATGTGTTACAATTTAAATGAACATTCCACATGCCAAATGTGCATTTTAGAGTCACTAAGATCTACAGCATAGAAAAAGGCTCTTCAGCCCATCATGACTGTGCCAGTGAAAAACAACCACCTAACTATTCTAATCCCATTGTCCAACACTTGGCATCATAAGTGCACATCTCAATGCTTCTTAAATGTTATGAAACTTCCTACCTCTGCCACCCTTACAGTCAAAGAGTTGTAGTTTCCCACCACCCCCTCGATGAAAATGTTTTTCCTCACATCTCCTGTAAACCTTATGCCCCTTGCCTTAAATCTATGTCCCCTGGTCATTAATCTCTCTATAAAGGGGAAAGGTTTCTTCCTGTTTATCCTATCTATTGCTAACTCACTATTTAATGACAAATTCCTGGAACCATTCAGGTGATTTGCACATTGATAATATGTGTGATTCACATGCTGTTATTGTTTATCAACAAATTCTAGAGCAATCTCTCAGTACTGAATTATCTTCGAACACTACTGATAAGGTACTACCTCATTTTACAATTCTGAACATAATTTTCAATAGAGATTTAGTATGGGCACTTTTTTTTTTAGTTCATACCCTGGAAGAGCAGAATTTCTTGTACTAATATCTGTGTTTGCTGTTAAAACCATTTCCTTTACCCAAATGACAGTTGACTTGTTCATATGTTTGTGGCTTTGCTACAAGGACAAGAAAGAGTGCAAGCGTAGAATACGGGTTCGCTAACATATAACTGCAAACTAAACCACCCAATGCAAAAATACCTTATTTCTATTTTTTAAATTATTCTTCGTTTCTGTAAGGAAAGGCCACAAACTAAGCAGGAATGATATACAGAAAGATCAGTCCTGTAGATGGGAGCTGCGAATGGGGACCCTGTAGAATTCCCAATGTAGCCAACTCCAAGAAATTGCCCAGGAGATTGGAAATTCCAGTGGCAATTCCCCAATGCCTGAACCCTCTGAAAGTATCCATTTAAATCGGAGCATTCCAGAAAGGTTCACTGCGATTAAGTAAACAGTTACTCAGGAAAACTAGACAGATAAAAAAACAGTTTAACACCTGAGTAACTATTCAACTGATCCCTCTCACTGTCAACTACACCTCCCCTGCCACTATCCAGACACTAAATGTTTCAGCACCTCCTGCTTGACCCAGTCCCCTTACTTATGCACCTTACCCACCTGGCACAACCTACCTACTTCCCACTTCAGTTGCCCTGAATCTCTACTTAGCTGGTACTTATTTATCTGGCACTTGCACAATTAGCACCCTACTTATATGGCACCCCCAGCCCCACCATGCTGTCATACCCGATGACCAAACTTCTTTCCCCGCCATCCTACCCAGCTGACAGCCAACTTACCTTGCATCCATCTCTAACTATGTAGCACCTTGCCTACCTGGCACCCTGACCACCTGGGTTCCTGCTTAATTGGCACCCTGGACCTCACAGCTCCCATATCTGGCATCTTAGCCTCTCAACACCCTCACCTCACACTTACAGTATGTACTTACGATTTAACAGGTGCTGGACCTATAAATCACAGATTATGGGAACTGACTCTTATGAGGAATAGGCCATGGTTTGCCTTTCCCTAACTGTTCTGCAGTACAACTGACTTGTCAGAATGGAAGTACAACTCCATATTTCTGAAGGAGCCATGATGAGATTCTCCTGACAGAATCATGGACCCTTTTTTTAACATGAAAAAAAGGATACAAGTTAGAAATTTGCTTGGGATTTGTACTCTTCGGAAAATCTAGCCTACTGTCAGGAAGGATGCAAATTGGATAAGATCCTCTTGTGGGTTAGCAGGTCCTCTGTGGGTAGCACTCCAGAAAACAATCCTCAGAAATTATGATGCAAAACCTGACAACTTTTACAAGCTGGTCATTGTACAGCAGTGCTGGATTGTTTTATTGACCTGCCTATCTTCTTTTCCACCTATCCACTCCATCCTCTCCTCTTTGACCTATCACCTTCATCTCCTCCCCCACTCACCCATTGTACTCTATGCTACTTTCTCCCCACCCCCACCCTCCTCTAGCTTATCTCTCCACGCTTCAGGCTCACTGCCTTTATTCCTGATGAAGGGCTTTTGCCCGAAACGTCGATTTCACTGCTCGTTGGATGCTGCCTGAACTGCTGTGCTCTTCCAGCACCACTAATCCAGTGTTTTATTGCTATGTTCACCGTGCAATGGCAGATTCTGAGGAGTGGTTCCTATGGCTGTGTACTTCTGCTTGCTAATGTCTTGCTAATTAGCATTCTAATTGTTGTAAGTAGATGGAAAAAAAACAAGAGAATTTGAAAATTCCATGAACCCCTGTGTGGTAGAAATCACACTTATTTTGAGCTGAATGCAGTCATCACTTGATTACTTAAATTAACTTGATTTGGAAGTTAAATCCCACTGAGTCAGGCCATAGAATATTCATCCTTTCAATGCTGGCTTTGCCATTTGTAACCAAATGCGAGTTCCTTTCAAACAGAAAAGTTAATACCCCGATTTTCGTCATGACAGAGAACACACCTGTTGTAACAAAAGAGTTGGAAGAAATCCAAAATCCCAAGTCCTGTCCCCCAACATGGCATTCCTCATTTTGGCAGTACACAAATAGAGTTCCTGGAGGCAGCTTGCTATTTAAATGCTCTGCAGACCCCACTGAATTTGAATTCTAGAGTCCCTCTTGTCTGGAACTAGGAGTGTGGAGATTGCACAGATAACAGCAAAGTCTGTTCTCCGTGCACTTTGTCTGGTTAGCCAGGACGTCTTTGTAGAATTGGGGTATCTATGTATGAATGGTGTCAGGTCACTCTGGGAGTAGGGAAGGCTTTGGGTTGTCAGGTTGAGGGTGGGTACAAGGATCTTTTATGGGATGGAGCCAGGTGTCCTGTGGAGCTGTTAACTGTGGAGAAGAACATGTTTAAAAGGTGCAAAATCTTGGGAACTGTCCAACTTGCTGAGACTTGTCAAGAGTGTCAGCCAGTGTCAACTTGTCAAGATGTAACTAGAAGTGTCAACAAGTGTTGACTTGGCAAGAAGTGTCTACAAGTGTCAACATGTGTATTTACACAATTGAGTTCCTAATGATGGGCAGCTCTGTCAATTGACTGGAAATGTTGGATAACATAAGGGATGAAGCATGTAATTTAAATGTATGTTTTAGTAAGACATTGAGGAGATCTTGTGAAGAAGTGGTAGTAGCACCATCTCTGGACCAGAAAATCAGGGTTCAGGTTCCACCTGTCCAGAAAGTGGGTTATAAAATGTCCAAACAGGCTGATTAAAAATATAAACAGAATTTGCTGGAAAAGCTCAGCAGATCTGGCAACATCTATGGAAAGAAATCAGAGTTAACATTTTGGGTCCAGTGACCCTTCCTCAGAACGCCATAAATGCTGCCGAACATAGAACATTACAGCGCAGTACAGACCTTTCGGCCCTCGATATTGCGCCGCCCTGAGAAACAAATCTGAAGCCCATCTAACTTACACTATTCCATTCTTGTCCATATACTGGATTAGTGGTGCTGGAAGAGCACAGCAGTTCAGGCAGCATCCAACGAGGCCTATCCAATGACTATCCAATGACTATTTAAATGCCTGTAAGGTTGGTGAGTCTACAACTGTTTCAGGCAGTGTGTTCCACACCCCTACTACTCTGAGTAAAGAAACTACCTCTGACATCTGCCTTAATACATCTGTCACCCCTCAATTTGAGGCTATGCCTCCTCATGTTAGCCATCACCATCTTAGGAAAAAGACTCTCACTGTTCACCAAATCTAACCCTCTGATTATCTTATGTCACAATTAAGTCACCTCTCAACCTACTTCTCTCTAACGAAAACAGCCTCAAGTCCCTCAGCCTTTCCTCATAAGACCTTCCCTCCACACCAGGCAGCACCCTAGTAAATCTCCTCTGAACCCTTTCCAAAGCGTCCACATCCTTCCTATAATGCGGTGACCAGAAATGCATGCAGTATGCCAAGTGTAGCCGCACAGAGTTTTGTACAGCTGCAGCATGATCTCATGGTTCCAAAACTCGATCCCTCTACTAATAAAAGCTAACACACCGTGTGCCTTCTTAACAGCCCTATCAACCTGGGTGGCAACTTTAAGGGATCTATGTAGATGGACACCAAGATCTTTCTGCTTGTGTACTCTACCAAAAATATTACCGTTCACCCATTCCTGTTACTCCTTTGAAAGTGAATCACCTCACACTTTTCCGCATTAAACTCCATTTGCCACCTCTCAGCCCAGCTCTGCAGCTAATCTATATCCCTCTGTAACCTACAACCATTGTACCGACCTTCGTGTCATCCCCAAATTTACTAACCCATCCTTCTACACTCTTATCCAGGTTGTTTATAAAAATGACAAACAGCAGTGGACCCAAAACAGATCCTTGCGGTACACGAGTAATTGAACTCCAGGATGAACATTTCCCATCAACCATCACCCTCTGTCTTCTTTCAGCTCGCCAATTTCTAATCCAAACCACTAAATCGCCCTCAATTCCATGCTTCCATATTTTGTGCGGTAGCCGACCATGGGGAACCTTATCAAACGCCTTACTGAAATCCATATGCATGACATCAACCACTTTATCCTCATCTACCTGTTTAGTCACCTTCTCAACTGTAGACCTGCTAAGCTTTTCCCACAAAATCTGTTTTTATTTCTGATTTACACCATCTGCAATTCTTTCAGTTTTGATTTAAAAGATAATTTTATTTTACATGTTGAGTACTTGAATTTGCTTTTTAAACCATTTATTACTTGAATCAAACACTTGCTTTCATAAGATTGAAGCAATTTCAATGTATTGGATTTTTTAGTGTCAGAGAGACAGTGTTTGTTCTTTAGTTGTAATGGTTTTATTTTCTATCAAGATGCCTCTTGATTAATGCATGTGCTGGATAAAAGAAGAGTTTTCATGGAGAGGGAAAAGCAAAGAGTGGGAGGTCAGGCTATGAATTGGCATTGAGTTGTTGTAGGGGCTACAAAGGACAACAGGGATGATTGGAGGTGTATGGGATTTACTGCCATGGGAGGTGGGCAGTTTAGCATAGACTGACAGAAGAGGTATGTGGTGTAGGTACAGGGGCAATGGTTGGCATGGAGAGTCAGATGAGAGCAGGTGGGATATTTTATGCTTTAGTCTTTATTTATAAAGGGTGAACTCACTGCTGGAGGTCTGAGGCAGACTTTCTGCCCAGCCTGCCTCAGGAACTGACACTACTCCCAAACTATCCAATCACCCCCTTTCCCAGACTAAAAACCAGAAGTGTGGTGAGCCATTTATAAAGGTCGATTTTGAAAAGGATTTGAAGAGTTCTCCTGACTCTGCGGCCGATTTGAGAAGGAAAATTGGGATCTTAACTTAAAACGTATGACTGTTAACAGCCAAGTTTTGATATGTCTTTCCTTAGTTTACTGGTTTTAAAAAGGAATATATATATTATTTATTGCTCAAATAATCCTTTGTATTTTGTGTGTACAAAGCTACTGCATATTCAGTTTAAAAAGGTTGTCGGAAGTATAAGTGCTTTATAGCGATGCAATGGTAGCTTCGAAAAGTGCAGGCTTTAGCGAAAATAGAGTACACTGCACATTAAAAGATCCAACTGTTCACTTTCCTGCAGTATTTTGCAATGTTACCCTTAATTAAAAGGGATGGGTGTACTGTAACTTGGTATTTTACTTTTGCTGGTACATGCTTAGTCACTCATGAGCTAGTTATTTAAAAAAAAGGTAAGCCCGTGAGTACTGTCCACACGCAACCACTTGTGTGTGCACTGTCATGTGCTATATTGGTACCCTTAGTGGGAAAATCCTTTTAATTAGTGTGTACAACTATCTTACAATTCAGTTCATATCCCATGAGAGCATTTGATTACCATGGATTTTATTGCAGGACTTGGTGCAGCTCCAGCCATAGTCTGGAATTTGTTAGTCTAATGGGGTGCAAAGTCTATTGATTGTGGTCTCCAGGGTAATAACCAAATAGAACAGGAGCAACAAGTCAATAACATTGTTGTTTCTACAAACTCTATTCACTTGTGGTGTTGGATTATTTTACAATGCAGAGCATAGCCACTAGAAAATCCGCATGTCAGATATGCTATATACAAAGTTGTGTGTGGGGATTTTTAAAAAAAACTTTTAAGATTGACTGGAAAGATAACAAAAGAATTGAAATCAAAGGATTATGAAATTGAAGGGAGGTAAAGCAGCGTAGTGGACTCTAGAATCAAAAAATTAAACTATGAAACATATTGCCAATAAAGTCTGAGCATTTGCCTATCACGAGGAAAGACTGATGCTGTACAAAAGGAAATAATAAGGCACTACCTATGATTGGGTATGTCTGCTTTTAATCTTCCAACTCTTCTGAAATGGTGGATTTGTATGTGACAAATGACGTTAGATATTATTACTTGTGCAATTTGTCATGGCTTGACTTTTCACATGAACTGTGCTATTTGTTCTATGCTGATTTCTATTATAGGCAGTGGTGCCCAAGTATTTCCTATGAACAAACACGGGCAACAAATTGAGTCCAATTCTGGATTGTTTAGATGTGCTAGAGAACTAATGTTATGACTCCACAGTGGAAACCATTTGAGTCCATCCCATCTATCGTCCCAAATAACTTTTGTCACGCTTCTCGAGAGGAAAAGGAAGAATCATCTTGGATTGATCCTGCACACCCTCTGACAGGCGTATATTGGGGAAAAAAGATTGAAATTCAATCCTGTCCAGGGGTGTGGAAAGAGATTAAATAGGAAAAGTGGAAAAATTATCAGGAAATAACTTGAGGAAAAATGAATACAATGGAATCAAGATATATAAGTTATGAATGTGCATTTTTTAACTTTAAAAAAATTACAATCCCTTACGCAGTTGAGAGACCAATTCTTATCAATTACCAATCTTTTTAAGTTAAAAATCACACAATACCAGGTTATAGTCCAACAGGTTTATATGGAAGCACTAGCTTTTGGAGTGCTGCTCCTTCAGGTGGTTGTGGAGCATAATATCGTAAGACACAGAATTATAGCAAAAGTTTACAGTGTGATGTTATTGAAATTATATGTTGAAAAAGACTTGGATTGTTTGCTAAGTCTCTCATCTTATGGAATGAAATGTTGGTTTCAGTTCTTTCATTTGTAAATCGCAGAACATTTAAAAGTTACATTCTCAAGTGAACTTTAACAGTTGGTGTCCTGTCGACCCGGATAATACATTGATGGTGTGAGGTGCCCTGTGTGAGGCTGTCTGTGCCCCAATGTTCAGACTGGTTCTAATCTAAGGAAGTGATTTACAGAATCTTACATGGATTCATGCAGTTTTTGAGCAGAATAAAATGTAATTCTGTATGTACATATTCACCCCACAAACCTATGTGCGTATGTGTGTGTGGGGTGGTGGGAGGGTGGGGAGGCAGGGGTTATGAGTGTCTGTGAGAGTGTATGTATGAGTGTAAAGGGGTATAGGTCTGTGAGAGGATGCATGTGTGAGTGTGGGAGTGTACATGTGAGTGTATGAGAGAGGGCCTATTGGTGTGTGTGTGTGTTCGTCTATTCGTCTGTCTGTGTGTCTAAAGTGCAATGGGGTCACCTGCAGTGTGACATAAACCCGAGGTCCTGGTTGAGGCCATCCCCATGGTACCAACCTTGGCTATCAGCCTCTGCTTGGCCACTTTTCGTTGTTGGCTCTACCGAAGTCCGCCTTGGAGGACGGTCACCCAAAGGTCTAAGGTCGAATGTCCTGGACCACTGAAGTGTTCTCCAACTGGGAGGGAACTGTCCTGTTTGTTGATTGTTGAGTAGTGTCCATCCATCCATTGCCATAGCCTCTGCTTGATCTCGCCAATGTACCACACCTCAGGGCATCCTTGCCTGCAGCGTGTGAGATAGACCACATTGGCTGAGTGGCATGAGTACCTGCCACGTGCATGGTGGGAGGTGTCCCCATGCGTAATGGAGGTATCTGTGTCAACATTCTGACACATCTTGCAGCGTCTACTGTGACAAGGTTGTGTGGTGTTTTATTTTTATTAATAACCTTTTTATTTAAATTTCAGTAGAACTCTGAATATCCAAATGATGTAGGTGGAGCTGACAACCACAGGCTCCTGGCTGACAACAGCCTGTTTCAGTATGGCAACACATACATACACATGCGCACATACACGCACACATATACAGACACACACGTACGCACCCACCCACCCATCCCAATAGTCTCAGCTGAAGGCAGAGATTAACTATACAATAAAATAAGTTTAGTTTTATGTGCATGAACAGCAGACTTCATTATCACATCTAGTGAATGCTCAAATTCCTATAACTTTGTTTGAATGTTAACAAGAAAAAAAATGTCCTTCTGAATAGACTTCATTTGCAATTTTGCAGATTAGAAAGGTTTTCGGTTGATTGTATATATAAAAATATAAGAAACAAAAGCCAGTATTGCTATTTGAAATGGGAGTTTGTGCTGTGTTTAAATATTAGAAGCTAAAGCAAATATTTTTGAGAATTGCATAAAAACTATAATACAAATGAATGTATAGACTATATGGTTTTTTTGTAGTATTGCATAAATTTTTTAAAAACCCTATTAACTCCATGGTTCAATGCTTCATTATATGAAATGCAATTGGAATACCCAAGTCAATTGTGAAATGTGAAAAATATTCTATCTTAAATGCCATCCATTATTGCTTTGTCATTTTTGGTTGCCAAGTCTCAGTTACAAGTGAAATAAGTAATGCATTGTGTAGTCCTCGCTGGATGTTCATGTATGTTAATGCTGGAATTCATACATTAGCCAAAGGCAACCATTTAGGCCTCCTCAGTGCCACCAAAGGAAACTAGCTGGTCCTTTAGCTCATGACTTTGCAGGCCTTCCCAGTGCACAATTTGGCTATTTATGTAAGAACAGCAGTTACAAATCCAGAACAGGTTCATACTTTATGAAACAACCTTCCTGAAAGCTTCAAAGCTAATGTATCCACATAGGTTCTGCTACCCTGTTAGTAGGTGTTACAATAAAAATCTAAGTGTATTTTTACTGCCATTTTACATTCCTTCAAATACAAGAAAATAACCACAAAACAAAGGCCCAGAAGTTAATGAGAAATCTAGCCAAATGAATCAAAGTATTCTATTTAAGGAACAAGCTCTTAAATACTATTCCTGCAGAGACTTTTCTCTCTGTTAACACCATGATGAGGTTATCATATGGCAAGTTAGATGCGGGGCAGATTAATTTCAAAACCGATTCCTCTATCACCTGTAGGATTCTTATTAAATTAATAGTGTGTTTTCAATGTTTTCTCCATGTGCCCTGGACAGCAACTGGGCACCCAATGCTGTATGGTACGTCCCCTCAGCCCTGCCCCAAATTCAAGAATTCTTTCTTCTAACACTTCAGATATTGAATAAAATTATTCAAAGACGGATTTGTCCTGGAAGTTAGATACGTCATTATATTAAAATTGTATTTAGAGCTTGTATTTTTCCATTCAAGGTTCTAACCTGACAATACCACCTCCTTAGGTTAAAACAGCATGGAATGTAGCCATTTTGACCATTTTTACCACCACTTTCAGCATATATCCAACTAATCTGTTTGCATGGGTATGCCACAGTTGACTTGATCATTTCCAAACTAGTGAGGCAATCCGCCAGGCATCTGGGTTTTGTGTTACTGTCATTTGACTCCTCGTTTTGCTTGTGTCTGTGTTGGCATATACTTGAGCTACAGTGCGATCTCTCCTGTTGTCACTGTGTATCTCATACAAAAAGCCAAGTCCCTTAGATAAGATGCCAAAGGCAGGCAATGCCCGTAGATTCATCCGTCACCAGAAATTAATGGTATGAAGCTAGTCAAAAAGGAAAATAAAGGGTAATGACCAGGGGTAAATTTAAAATTTTAATTCAGATTCAGTTAATATGAACTATAGAGATTACAACAGAATCAGATATGGAGCTTTCCTTGATGTGAACTGGAGGCCATGAAGATAGATACTGAGGCTCCAGAGATTAAATTAGCAGTGATAGACAGACGACTTCACAATATTTCATCAGTGTTAGCCTCATAACAACCATATGGCCTGTGGAAAATTGGATCCACTCAAAACGTCAATTCCTTCAAATTTATAATATTTTGATCTAAGATTTCCCCAATTAGCAAATATGCTAAACCAAAGTAAAACTGTGCATGTTTTAAAAATGAACAAAGTTCCAGGTTTTCATCTCTATTTTCCTGAGTTAATTGATGTGCAGCAAAGACCTGAATTTACAAAGTGATCACTGTTTCTGTACAAGGAAAAGGAAAGGCCAGAGTTTCCAGTGGATAATGAATAAGATCAGGTTTGGACTATGCAATGGTGCCCTTTATTGTTTAAAAGTCTGTGGAAACTTTGAACAGTTCCGACATAAAAACCAATCAGTTGTACAAGCTGAGGGCAGTTACACTCCTGTGTAACTACTTCATGCCTTCAAACAATGTGGGAAAATATCAGTCCCAAAGTTATGCAGAAGGTTGTGGTATATAGCACATAACTTGAGAGTGGTTTTCCTACGATTGAACCATTTCATATACCAGACTAAGTCACTCATTGTATCACCCAGCTCTTAATTTCTGGGGTTGAGCATCACTTAAAGACTTATTTTTTAAAATATGAGGATATCTGTACTGGCTCCAATGCAGACTTTTATTTTTATCTGTTAAGTTAAATGCTAAAATAGGTTCCTTCCTCAAAAATGACATTCTAAATCCTCTAGGCACCAGAGAACTGCTGTGGCAAAACTTGTTTCCTGATCCTTTGAGAGGCTTTTTGCAAGTGCCCTGACAACACCCTTCACGTGAGGGAAAGAAACAGCATATGAGCTGAAACACTTTAACAAGCAGCCTTCCATAATCTTCCAGAGTAGAAACATTGGTTCGGTTCCCTAGTGACCCTTCCCTTTAACTTTTTTAGCAAGTGCTTTGCTAAAGCCATGATTTCATACCACATTAAAATGCGAATTAGGGAAGTCGTCTTAAGCATGTGATTCCACATCCTCAGAAAAAGTGTCTTGTAAATTCAATGTCATAAGGCACAGAGGTTGTGCCGTGCATATCTCCTTTAGCTGTTTGGTGATTATTGGGTACGCACAGATAGAACAATACCATGTTTCATGAGGTGCTGCCCTGGTGTTTTAATGATTAATTTCATATTTTCTACCACCTCAGACATTCCATCCCAATAGTAACTTTTGAGACCATTCATTCATTATCACCATAGGCAAAAGAGAAATACTGTCTCCAGTAGTGCTTAGCATGCTGAAGTAGTCAGTTAGTGATCCTGTCATTTCCCTATTGCTTATATGACCAATCCGCAGATGGAGAGCTAGCATATGACAGTTAAAGAATGGAGTGGATGCAAAAATGGACAAAATGTATAAATAATGCAGGAATGGGGAATTCGACCCTAACTGTGAACAAGCATAGTTGAGTGTGGGTGAGTTCAAACTGAAAAGTAGAAAAATGAAACATTTAAAAAAAATTGGTGCCTGAGAAACTCAAATTAATTTAGAGGAAATGTTAACTGCCAAAATGGATTTATTATAATGCGTAATCATGTCATCCTGTGTTATAATGTTCCCAGCTGTGTGTGTTTAAGTATCAGTAACAGTGAAGACTGTTCTCAGAATGTATATAACCCCATTAAATATAAAGGTAACTTTAGATCAGATCATACCTTCTGCCAAATGTGCTTGTTAAACTCCCCTCCCATCTGTTCCCTACTCACTTGGGTAGAGAATACAATAAAACAAATATTGACTGTAGTTATCGACTAATGAATGCAGAGTTACTGCCCAAAGTACAGAATGAATCTTTGGAATTCACCATTGACCTCAATTTTCAGCTCTTGAGCACATCTCTAAGTCAAAGAGTTTCATGATGTACAAAAGTAGCCAGTACTTGTAGATTATTAAAAAATTCTCTGTAGAACAATAAAATCATGGAATAGTCATAAAAAAAGCTCTTCAACTCCATGGTTTGCACTGATGTGAAGTGGCTTTGCCTTTGCATTAACCCAAACTATATAGTGTGCTTTGGATTTAAAGTTCCCAGATTTAAGTTAGGAAGTAGATTGGCTCCAGTTTGGTTGGCACTGAGAACTGCAACTACGCAAGTGACAGTTCAAAAAGTGTACAGGCAGCCAGTTGGTTAGGAACCTTTTAAAACTTTATTTCTAATCTTTTTAATGTTAACAAAGGACCAACTGTTCTATGAGCATGTTAACATTAAAATTCAACTGGCAGTCAGATGTTGGCCGCAGAGCTGTACATATTTGTGCTTGCATCCAAGCACTGAGCTCTATTTTATTTATCAAAGATCAGTGTGATCCCAGCAATTTAACCCATGTCAGGCAGCTCCATGTGGCAATACTACTGGTAGTATTTCAGTAATGGTATCCAAAAAGACGATTGATGCCTGCATTTGAACAGTAAAATAGTAATCTCATCTTGGCACTCATAGTCTTACCACTGGAATATATGATTAACTATGTCACAGGGCTGTAAAAAATGTGGTTCTCTGGAAAAGCGATTTCATTATTTGTTCCGATTTCCCAGAATTGGTCTCCTGTGTACAATTCCTTTCACAGCATTTGCCTTCAGGCAATAGAACAGGATTGGTCATTTCTGTTATCCTTGAGGACAATATTTAAGATCACTTGCCCTCTACAGTTTTTTTCTTAAATTGTAGGAAAATGCCTCTGTAACCTGAAAGAGCATTTGAATAATCTAATTCAACACAACCTAGTATGAGTATCAAATTTGGTACAACTGTTGAACAGATGCTGCAGTCACAGTGGATGTTGTGTATCTGCAGAAGCCACAAATATGAATTACAGCTGAAATGGTAAAACAAATAGTCAGACTGTTACGTGATAGCGTGATGTATTGGTGAATTAGAGCACAGCAAATCTTTGTACAGTAGCATGACATGCACCTTTGCCAGCAGTATACATCTTTGCTGAATTCTTGAGCTCCACTATCAGGAAGGGCCACAAAGTACTGCAGAATTATGATCCCTAATGAGATTTCAATACTTAGAAAACAATAAAAATTTATGAACTGCATAGTTTCAGGATGTAGTTGCATGGTTATTGTTACGCCCTTTCAGCAAACTTTGCGAGTTGCGATCCAGCTGTTCTACGAGACAGCACAATTTTATTCTTAAGAACATGGAAGACTGCATATGAAGTGTGCCAAATATTTTCATATTTAATCTCGTGGATTATTCCATTCATCATGCTGTATACCAGTTCTCACTTACTTTGTCACACTTTCCACCACATACTTAATTGTAACTAATTCAATCATAATCTAATTTCCTTTGAAGTCATTGATGTTACTGCATGATGACTTGTTTCCTGTATCCCTGTTTACTTAGTTATTGGCCCTCTCTCATTTTTGTATGTTTCCATTTTTCCCCCCTTCATGGTATACATGTCTTGCAAGGGTTAAATGAACCAACAATGTTTCAGTGTAGCAGACTGACTCACTAAGTTTGAGCAAAACAAATCTCTTGGGATTTCCTGGGTACGCCCTCATGAAATGTTTACAGAATTTTGGACCTGTTGTATGCACTTCATCAAATGACAGGGGATTGGATAAAGGGACATGGCACAAAAGTGTAGGTGTGGTGCAACAAGTTAGTGAGACAAATATGCAGGTGAAATGTTACTTCTTGTTTGGCTGATGCCCTGTAAATTGTTCCATGAAAACCAGTCTTTTGGCATATCATCCAGTATTGAATCAGGCAAAAATTAGAAGTATTGCAAGAAAGAAAGTAACTTTGTTTCCTTTTTTTTTAAAACACAGTGTCAGCAAATAATGCCTATACTGTAAGGTTCAAAAACAGGCTTGAAAATGGCTTAGATTCTATGCTCCATTAATCTGAGTTTCTCAAGTGCAAAGAGAGCACTTAATTCAATTCTGTTGGAAGCTGATGGAAAATTGCCCTTGACTTCAGTGACATTTGTTGCAATATTTTAAGCGAACGTCAGCCCTTGGTTTTGACTTGTTAGACCAGAAAAATAGTTAGCAGAAAATTGGGCTCAATGGGAAAATGGCCATATAGGCTGAAATCCCAGTTCCTGCAGGAGCATTGAACCTGTAGTCATGCCATTAGCCAGATGGAGAAAGTACTCTATTATTCTGTTTTACTCTCTCCCTATTTCCCTCCTCTTCTTTGCCTCTCATGTCACATTTATTAATTAGGCTTATCAAAATTGGTACTAATCTGAATATTTTTCAGAACTTTATTTAAAAGAGTTTTGTTCCTTTACAAATACATGCATCAACTGCAACAATGCAGTAACCAAAGTGCTGATGTGGCAACGCATATGTTACAGTAATATTATAATATGCACTATTTCTATTCAAGTCAATGCATGTTATTTCCAAGGCCGTGGTATCTAGAGGAGTCATTGTATTTCAAGTATCCATCACTTAGAGTCATAGTCATACAGATGTACAGCATGGAAACAGACCCTTCAGTCCAACTCGTCCATGCTGACCAGATATCCCACGCAATCTAGTCCCACCTGCCAGCACCCGGCCCATATCCCTCCAAACCCTTCCTATTCATATACCCATCCAAATGCATCTTAAATGTTGCAATTGTACCAACCTCCACCACTTCCTCTGGCAGCTCATTCCATACATGTACCACCCTCTGTGAGAAAAAGTAGCCCCTTAGGTCACTTTTATATCTTTCCCCTCTCACCCTAAACTATGCCCTCTAGTTCTGGACTCCCTGACCCCAGGGAAAAAACTTTGCCTATTTACCCTGTCCATGCCCTTCATAATTTTGTGAACCTGTATAAGGTTACCCCTCAGCCTCTGACGCTCCAGGGAAAACAGCCCCAGCCTGTTCAGCCTCTCTCTATAGCTCGAATCCTCCAACCCTGGCAACATCCTTGTAAATCTTCTCTGAATCCTATCAAGTTTCACAACATCTTTCCAATAGGAAGGAGACCAGAATTGCACACAATATTCCAAAGGTGGCCTAACCAATGTCCTGTACAGCTGCAGCATGACCTCCCAACTCCTGTACACAATACTCTGACTAATAAAGGAAAGCATACCAAACGCCTTCTTCACTAGCCTATCCATCTGCGACTTCACTTTCAAGGAGCTATGAACCTGCACTCCAAGGTCTCTTTGTTCAGCAACACTCCCTAGGACCTTACCATTAAGTGTATAAGTCCTTAATGTATTTACTTTTTGAGATAAGCTGACAAAAACTGTTTCTGCCTCCTTGGTAGAATTTAAAAATGCTTCTACACTTTAGAAAGGAAAAGTAGATATGTTATTTTGTTTGATGGTTTTGAAATGCAACTCATTTGAAAAAGAATTATTGTTTTAACTAATTTGCCATTTTGGGCAGGTCAAAGATGGATTCTTTGAATAGACCAGAATTCCTCAAAAAGAGAGGACCAGGAGAGAAGATTATAGAAAAGAGTTTCACATATGGTTTTATATGTAAGATTAAAGGAGAATAGGATGCATAAAGAAACAGCTGTATTTCTAACTTTTTTTAAAAGCAGAAAATTGCTTCAATTTACTGAAATACTTTAAGCAGATTGTGGAGCAATTTTCAAAATCAAGGTCCTGGAATAAACATTAACATGTTTGAGAAGCATAAATGGTCAGTTTGGCTGTAGCCATCACCTGACTCTGTCTATCATTTTGAATGATGTGGAGGTGCCGCTGTTGGACTGGATTGGACAAGGTGAAAAATCACATGACACCAGGTTATGGTCCAACAGGTTTAAATGAAAACATTATTTTTCGGAGTGCTGATCTTTCATTTTGAAGTATTATGGGAAGACCAATATGACCAGTGTAAATGCTGTAAATCTGAGATGAAAATAAATGATGCTGTAAATAATTAACAGGTCAGGCAACATCCATGGAGAGTGAAAATGTTTAGTTTTGTGCCCCAATATTACCCCTGATAATTTGGTTTTTCAAATTAGAAAATACTTAGGAGCAAAACTGCATCTTGGAATAGCTTCTTTCCATTTTGTATGCTCTGTTGAGGGGAAAGATCAATTAGAACAAAGGTACAAGTGTTGTTGCTTAGTGCAAACCTTTCTGACTTTCTAAATGCCAATGATATATTAGTTCAAAAATAACTAATCAGTCAAAATGTTCATTGGAACGTTGACTGCACACATGACTCCTATTAGTTCAGTATACGGTATAAATATACGGTAACGAAGACAACCGGTTTTAATCTCCAGACTGATCTGAAATAAGTTGCCATGAACAGCACCATCCATAGGAATGAACTTAACTTTATTGGGTTGGTTAAGGGATAATAGCTAAAAACTCCAATATTCTCTGATGGGAAATGCTTGATCTGATATTCTACACATGCTCACTACATCAAGAACAGTCAAGCCAAAGGGCTGTGATTCACAATCCAGCATCTTCAGGTATCTCTCAAATGCAGTAGGCTCATGGAAAGAGTCAAACACCATGGACTTGCTGAAAAAGTTCAGCAGATCTGGTAGCACCTATGGAAGGAAAGCAGAGTTAATTATTTGAGGCTTTCTTCAAAACCTCAGAGGATGTCAGGGGTCTATTTGGATGAGCAAACCAAGATGTGTTGTATAATGATTTTGTGTTCTTGTTAAGTAAGGGCAAGTTCATTACTGTACGAGGTAGACCAGGAATAGACAAACTCTACTCAAATGCAAGTGAGCTCACTCTGTTAAGCAACACCATCACTTATGTTCACCTACATTGCAATTATGTTGCTGTTTCAAACTTTTTCAATGATGTATGTATGAGAAGAACCTTGTATACAGTTTTGTTAAAACATAGATTTCTTAAATATAACCATTAGTAATATTCATCTCATCTGATTCTTGTCTGTCGAATTTGGTAATCTCATCTGTAGCATGAATAATGCACAACAGATTGCTGTAGCAACTCTGGCTTAGGGATGATTCCAGTAGCCAAGTATCTCATCCATAACTGTTGCACTTCTCCTGGAAATGTTGTAGACAGGAATAAGTCCAGTTTGGCAAAAATAAAACAAAGAAGTGTGGTTGCTGGAGATCTGAAACAATCAAAACCAGCAATTGCTGGAGAAACTCAGCAGGTCGGCCAGTTTCTGTGGAGAGAAAGCAGAGTTAACATTTTGAGTCCAGTGACCTTTCTTTGGAAAGTTCTCCAGATTCTTTTGTTTCAGAACTAGTTTGGCTAGATGGTGATGCTCTTGATGACTGAGTAGTTTCTAACAGTCACTGTTGAGGCTCGTAGTTGAACAATGGCTATTTTGCAACACAGAGGAAGGCAACTGCAATGTGGGACAGATTTCCTACTCCTATACTAAACTCACAAACTTGATTGAGTTTTTTGAGGAAGTAACCAATAAGATTGACGAGGGCAGAATTGTACACATTGTTTACATGGACTTTAGTAAAGCCTTTAACAAGGTTCTGCATTTTGCGCTGATTAGAAAAGTTAGATCACATGGGATTCAGGGTGAGTTGCCAGTTGGATACAAAATTGACTTTTGGCAGGAGACAGGGAGTGATGGTGGAGGGTTGTTTTGGACCAGAGGCCTGTGACCAGAGGTGCTTCACAGGAGTCTGTCCTGGGTCCACTTTGTTTGTTGTTTGTCATCTAAATCATTTATATAATGTAGAAGACCCATAGTTAGTGAGCTTGCTGATGACACCAAACTTGGTGGTATAGTGGACAGTGAAGAAGGTTACCTAAGATTACAGAGAGATCTTGATCAATTGGCTGAAGGGTGGCAGATAGAGTTTAATTCGGATAAATGCAAGGTGTGGCATTTTAGTAAAACAAATACGACAGGACTTATAAAATTAAAGGTAACGCCTTGGAAAGTGATGTAGAACAGAGAGAGACCTAGGGGCTCAGGTGCATAATTCTTTGAAGTTTGCGTCACTTATAGATTCGGTGGATAAGAAGGTGTTTAGCTTGATTGCTTCATTGCTCAGACCTTTGAGTGTAGGAATTGGGACATCATGTTGAGGTTGTATAAGATGTTGATGAGGCCTCTTCTGGAATACTGTATCCAGTTGTAGGCACCCTGTTATAGGAAGGATATTATTGAGCTGAAAAGAGTTCAGAAGCAAGTTGCCAAATTATAGTCAGGAATGGAGGGTTAGAGTCATAAGAAGTGTCTGGAGAGGATGGGACTTTTTTCACTAGAGCATAGGAGGTTGAGGGTGATCTTATACAGGTTTATAAAATCATGAGGGGTATAGCTGAGGTGAATGACTGCTGAATTTTCCCTAGGGTGGGTGATTTCAAGACTAGGGGGCAAATTTTAAGGTGAGACATATGTGGAGCAATTTTTTTGTACAGAGTAGTTAATGTGTGGAATGAACTTCCAGAGGAAGTGGTGGATACGATGGCAGCTATAACATTTAGAAGACTTTTTAAATAAGTACATGAACAAGAAATGTTTGGAGGGATATGGACCAAGCACAGGCAAGTGGGACTAGTTTAGTTTGGAAGTATGGTAGGCATGGTCTGGTAGGACTGAAGGGTCTGTTTCTGTGCTCTATGACTATGACAGTATTGAAAGATGTGGGAAAAATCAATACTGTAGAAGGAAAAAAATGGGTATTGAATATTTCTATCAATTCTGTTAATATAATTATCAAAGTATAATTCACTGTAGTCTGTGTTGTTGGCCTTAAGTTGCAGGCAGACAGCATTGCTATGGCTGTAGTTAGCCCCAGTTATTTACACCTGTGAAAAATAGTGCATATGTACTGCAGAGGGCACATTCTGATTATTGTTCTGAGATTCAGGTCTAGACAGAGCAGAAACCTTTGTATCGTCTGAGTAAACGCTGGGGAGATGCTGGGTTTACAGATCCAGCCAATCAGCATTGTGGCCATAAAAGCCACCCACTCGTCAGGTGCTGGGAGACTGCAGCTGTAAAATTTGCTGGAGGCAACTGCTGAAGTTCCCAGAAAATGCAGAGAACAGTTCTTAGCAAGATGTTTGTGTGTAAAGTGCCTTTCCACAAAAGGTCCCAATTGTTCCACTGATGCCTGAGCAGATTATTAGCTGCAAAAACTGAAATATTTATGAAAGTTCGCTTTAAAAAATGTTTTGAAGCTCCTTTTTTCTTGTATTTTGTAATGCTGCTGAATTTTTATTTGTTGTGTGTAATACATCATTTTCAATGCATTTGATCTGTAACAGACTAGAAAAAAGATGGAGTTTATATGTTTAAAGTTGACATTTTGATCCTTATCACTGGTGCTGCAGCACGAGAGGTATGACATATATTGGTACAATAGGAGTGCAAAAAAATACTGTTTTTAGGGGAAACATAAAAAAGTCACATTCAAATACAATATTTCAATGTTTAAAAAACTCAGTCAATAAACATTGGTTTGTTCCAATAATACTGCTGTGTTAAACTTGATTCAGAAAGGCAGCAATCCCTCTATTTTGCCTGCTCACATGGGCACACCTGAAGCACATCACAGTCATGTTAGTCAGAATTTTTTTTCTTTCTTTGCACCACCTGCGAAAAGTTGGATGAGGCAGCACAGGTTCTTTGACCTGAGTGGACCTAGCAAATTCAATACTATTATTTCCCTCCTCTCTCAGATCCAAATTTAAGAGATTTTAGCACCATCAAAACTTTTATCCCAGCAAGGTCTCTTGCAGCAGGCTAAAAAGATTACTACACTAAGAACTCTCAGTGTATTTTCTATTTTACAAATGTCTAAATTACATGGATGTTTTTCTGTGCCAATAGATTAGAAAAGGAAACAGAACTCAGTTCTCCAACGTGAGCATTGCGAAATGACAGCAAAAGCTGTAGAACAGCTTATGCTCTTTATCTGCTTTGGAGACTCAGTTAGGTTACATTAAAAAAGCAATAATTTCCCACTGAGGGTAAGCCAGGTCTGGCCACAAATACATCCTTTTGATTTGTGTGTCGAAATTTGCTCTTATTTAAAGGAAATCAGGTGTCCTCTTAACAAGCTAAATCACATTTGTCACATCAACATAGCTGAATTCTTCTCTGTTTAAAGCAACTGATTTATTATCTGTTTAAGTATAAATTTTGCAATGTGTAAACACTGGTTAATCTCCCTCATCCCGGACCTCAGCCCACCCAGCCCATTCTCCACCAGCTTCCTAGTAAGAAATTCTTTTAAAACTGTCAAGGATCAGTTCTGTAAATGAGTCTCACTGGTCTATCAAAATTGTCAGGTTAAACTGTTATTGGGTAGTTTTGATCCCACTTTACTCTGATTTTATATGCTTTATTATAGTTACAAAAATTTCCACTTCTCTCTCAATTCTTCAGTTGTGATTAGTGTCACTGGCCTTGAGCAATTTCATATCTGAAGCCATTGTCGCCCCCTTATTCCCACTCCCCAGTGAATGAAAAGGCACAGTTCAAGTCTTTCAGTAAATAGTCTGTACTTTATCTCAGAAAGCTCAGAGTAAAATAACCAACTAAGGACAATAAAGTCAGCACACCTTGCTGTTTCTCTGTCATAGTTTGGCAGCTACAATATTGCTGCATGGAATCAATTTAGATATAACGCTTCTTTGCAAAACATACTTAAAAAGTTTCTCTTTTAGGTCTGCTCATCTCATTTTCTCTACTGTAGCATTGGCAGACAGCTTTAAATTAGAAAGCTGCAGACAAACATCAAGAACAATGATTTAGTTGTATCAGGGGTCTCCAAGAACCATGAAGACATGGTTTGTGCTGCAATGTGAGGCAACAATAAATTGCAACTTTTAAAATAAAGTAAAAATTATGAATTGGAAATGATGACTTCTTGATTCAAGGATTTCAAATGTGGACCATTCTGAGTAAGTTGCTGAGTAAAGCCAATTGTGTGCAACCAAACTGAGCAATGTTTATTTCCACAAGAAAGTATTTCAATATGCCAGTAATTTAGGGAATGAAATTCCTTTTTGACTATTTTTGTGAGATATGTCTTGGGTCTCCCTCTTAACACTTGAACTCTCTCACCTTTTATTAAGATATGCACTTGGAGGAATGATGGCTTTTGTTTTGAAATACCCAGTTTGTTTCCATGTGTAGGGAAATTCTGATACAATATTTAGGATATTTCTAGAATAGAAACACTTGTATTTTATGCAGCCAGATGTTGTATTTATGCCTTATGCCAATGTCCATTGATGAGCATAATGCTTTCTATTTAGACATCCAATAGCATCTGCTTTAGGTAGACCTCATCTGCAGTCTATAACTCAAATTACAAGCTGATAATACGATCAGCAAAGCAACAAGATTTCTCCTTAACAATGAGAGTTGAGGACTGGGAAATAACCAGTGGAGTGACTGTCAAGGGGGCTGAATTAAAAGTGGGTGAATTCAATGTTAAATTAGATACAGAAGAGAGAGAAAAACATTGGATTGTGAGAGTAATAGAAATTACAGAGGAAAGCTAAGGGGAAAAAGTAAACATTTTTTAATTTTATATTTTTAACCTCTCCAAAAACGATTTGCAGACTAAAGGAATAAGATTCTTTATTTTTATAATAGTTTTCCAAGTGATTGGTGACCATCAACAATTATCAAACGATTAAAAGTGTATTTCCACTACTGATCATGAGGTTGAATTATCTGACGGGTTTTGTTTGTATCTATCACACAGCTGCAGCAATTTTGAGTTATTAAGTACATATCAGTGTGGGGGAAGGGAGCCAAAGTGATGGTGTCCCTGTCTCTGGCTCAGAACAATCATGTTCAAGTCCTGTTTGCTCCCGAGGTATCTAATAATGTTTCTGAACAGGTTGATTAGAAAATACCTACACATCAGTGGTGAAACAGTAAAACATTGTTCCCATCGTCAGCTCTGTAAAAACAATGCAACTTGGACAGCATCTTTTGGGTACTCAGATTTAACAATGCAGTTGCTCCTCGTCTGAAGTTACAGTACAATTATATTAAATAATGCTGAATCCATTAGTTTGAGTAAGATCCAAATATCTTTCTCTTTTTAATTAATCATAAGTTGCCAGCTCATCTGTGCCATCCCATCACCATAGTAACGTAGAACTGAAGTCTTTCAAATATTATAAAAGTACGTTTTGGGATGAATTTATAAGGCATTTCTGATCCATGGGATAACATTCTCAATGTTGGTGGCAGCAGCACAACAGAAGCCCTAAACGCAAACAAAGGGCAGCCATGACCGGGTACTAGAACAAGTGAAAGCAAGAAACGTACTGAGTGGAAGTGTCATAGCATCTAACACTGATCTGATTTGCAATGTGCCATTTAGTACCTCATTACTTTGTTAACTGATACCCAGCCAAACATTTTAGCTGCATAAGGGGCCTGTCACCAGTGTTATTTAAATTGCTAAGCATCCAAACTCTTAAGTGTGGTGGTTTTGTTACATTTGCAGAGTTAACAAAACTGCTCTGTTGTGTTATTGGAGGAGTGTTGTGAACTTTTTTTTCATTTCAAGACTGACACTAAATCATGACAAGAAGATCAAAGGCATTGTTTTGACTCTAGGGAGAAACCCTCCTTAAGTTGTGATCTCTTATGGTGGTGAGGGGGGGACACGATAACAAAATCAAAGATATGAGCAACAGTAAGCCATTTGGTCACTCAGGCCTGTATCACCATGCAATAAGGTTATAGCTGATCTGAATTGTTACCTTAACGCAGGGTTCCTCTTTCCTTCCTGTGCCCAAAACTTTAGTTTTCATCCAGTTATGTGTCCAGGTTGATGATGGTCAGCTGTGCCTCCACAACCTTTACTATCATAATACCACAACCCTTAGCATCAGGCATTGAGAAGACTCCTTTGGGGAAGAAGAGGCAGGTAGGGGATATTCGGGAGCCATTTGCTCAGGTTCAGCTGCCCATGAGTAAGCACAAATGTTCTTCTTTCTATAAGATGTCATCCCAATGTCTCAACTCTTCAGTTGCTCCAAAGTACCCTACTTTTCAGTCCATTTCTGTGCATCAACATAGCGTTCACTCAGTCAAAACATTGAAATGAATGTTATTCCATTGCAGCAACAATAGGATAATTTTTGTGTATCCCCTTAGTGTTTCTCCTCTGTGTCACTTTAAGTGTCTCTGTGTCACTGTGTGATGCTGCTCTAGTGTCTGCACTGTAAATCATGAAGGACTGTTAGCATTCATTGGTTAAGACTTTGGTGGATTACCTCATATAGCAAGGCACTGAAAAAGCCCAGTTTCAAATTGTACCTCAAGCTGGGTGGCAGCATTCTGGACTGGCAAGAACCAGCCAAGAGCATTGGCAGAGTGGCCCTTTGTGAGGTCTTTTGAAGCATTGCTGTCAAGGTCTCAGGGCTAGAGTCCAGACATTAACTTCCGCCCATACCCTGCAGAGCAGGTGAATCAACACATGCTGAGGAAACTTTGTGCCTTTCCATCTACAGAATAAATTAACCTCCTCGTGACAAACCAGAAAACCTAAAAGCCTTCTCTATTCACTTTTTCACCATTTCCTATGCTTTTGTTTCTCTCCAAGTCTTCCTCAGAGTCTGCAGAACCTTTAATGCATTGAGTGCAATTTTCCTTTTAAGAGGACAGGCTGCCTTTGACAGATGTAATTGAAATACCATGGTAGGTGGGCACACTGTTGAGCTCATTTTAGACTGTGGAGTCAGCCAGCAGTGAGCTCCATGCCCATCAGTAACCTGAAATGGTTTGGATGAGGATCAGTACAGTTTTTATATGCTGCCTGTTTCAGTGATGATGGGTCATCATCAACTGGCCATCTTCCTTCCCTCCTCACGGGCAGAACCCTTTTCAGAAAAAAAAGAGAAGTATATGGTTGTCACCAGCAGGTGACCATCTTGACCAATTCCATTTTTGAGGTATACAAGAGACTATTACCATTTTTTCTTTGCTGCAGTCCCCACCCACCACTACCCCGACCCCTGCCTGTGAAATAACAATTCTTTGTTCAATGCACTTTCTCAAATTCAGATACATCTGAAGCACAAATTCATGCCCAATTTCTTCGGAGACAAATAACATACTGAGTTCTCCAGTTTACAGACTGCGCCTTGCCCTTTTGTGGAGGACATTTATTAAAAGTACACCTCATTCTACCTGCCTGAGAGTAGATTTTACAGACTTTTCCATAGCTTCTGCAGTGAATTATTTCTGTGGTGGATTAGCACATTTGTGTCAAGTGCTGAGTGCTCCTTTGATATTGGCATACCAGGTTAATCAAACCAGTTGTGAATATATGGATTTGCCTTGTCATTTTTCTTTCTGCTCGCCTGCAAAATGTTCTGAAGATTTTGTTGATTTATTCTGGCAAAAAAATTGATTTCTATTATATCAACCATCCATGGCCTTGAACTGAACTAATGATACAGAGGAATGCAAAGCATAAGCTATCTACGAGGAAAGGCTTGTTTGCCCATAGAGCATCCCAAAGAAGCAATAGTGAAACTATTAATATAATATAAGGAAAAATAGCAAAATATGAAGTCTACTTTTAATTAAACCTTTGTCATCTTCTTTATCTATCCATTGTTACAATTCTGACGACTTCAAGTCTCTTTAAAAGTCTATACTAAATGGTTTAACTACAAGGCTACCAGCATTTAGATGGTCCTTGAAGAAGTGAAGAAAAGTGAATGAAATAGTTTAATGGAAAATGAATGAAAAATTTGATGTTGTGAAGAAGCATCTTTCTATTAATGACTCAATGTGAAGCCTCCATTTTGTTTTCTTAATTTATTGTCTACAGATAGCATTTTCACCATGTCGCGCAGCACAGTGGCTGTGGTGGTTAGCTGAGATGCATTTCAGCACCAGGGACCCAGGTTTGATTCCACCCTTGGGTGATTGTCTGTCTGGAGTTTGTGCATTCTCCCACTGTCTGCATGGGTTCCGTCCGGAAGCTCCAGTTTTCTCCCATAGTCCAAAGATGTGCAGGATGGGTAGATTGGCCGTGCTAAAATTGCCCATTGTGTCAAGGGATGTGTAGGCTAGATGAATTGGCCTTGGGAAATGTTGGTATGCAGAGATAGGGTAGATAGTGTGGGTCTGAGTGGGATGCTGTTCAGAGGATCGGTATAGATGTGATGGACTGAATGATCTTCTTCCACACTGTAGGGATTCTATGATAAAGTATTTAATTATCACAACTTTAAAATATTATCAGTTAATATGGTGCAAGGTAAAGCAGACTTATTTTCTCTGTGCTCAGATTTTTATATAGACCTCTTTTTTTAAAAAAAGATGAAAATGTATCTTTTATTATTATAATAAAATGTCTAATATTCTGCTGAGTGTTCACCTTAATTATGTTTATGGAATACTTTTAGTGTAATTATTATTGCATATTTTGCATTCTGCAACGTTAAGACAAAAGTAGATATGCTAAATCAGAAGGAGGATGACAGTGAAGTAAAAACACCAATCAAAAAATATAGAAAGACTGAGTTCATAGAAAATATTTACATCTAGTAAGACATTATTGTTCCTTGAGTCATCTTAATGCAAACCTTAATGTTTAATGAATTGGTATCATTCTTTTCATTACCTAAAATACCAAATGAAAGAAAATGCCACTGGTAATCTGTATATCCTTCATCAAATGTATCTATTTACAGTACTCACCTGCTGTAACTAAGGTAACAAAATAATCTTGGTTATATTTCCGAATCATATCTGCACATTGTTCTTCAAAACATATATGTTATGATAGTTCCAGAATTCCCTTGTTCAGAAGCAAAAGAATTCATATTTAGGTTTTGTATACAAGACAGTAGCCTCGTAAGGAAATAGTTACGTCCAGGGGAGGTTTTTGTGCAGTTTGATGCACTTTAAAGCTGCATGTGTAAGCTAGTAACAGGGAAACTGAAGCTTTAATGGAGCAATGCTTCCTCTGTTTTCGTTCTTTTCAACTCATGGTTTGGTTCTAGGAATCCTTTTCCTGAAAACATTGACAATACACCAGGTCTGCAGGCAGGTTTCATTATGCTGAAAGCTAAGAGCATTTACACATTTCCTTTGTTGTTTCTGTGGTCTGGGCACTGGCTAGCATTGGGGGTTGCTGAAGGTTTCTCTGTTGATCCTTGCTGGCAGCAGTCGTCAGATAGCAAGATGGATCCAGCGCTTGCAGTGAGTGATGAATGGCTACAGAGGTGGTCATTCATCTCCTGCTTAGAATGTGGACAAAAACTAAAGCAGTTTTGCGGAAGACATGTCAGCAAATGTGATAATTTTGTAACCTGTCAGTAGGACAGAGAGCAGCCCCTTTGGAGTGTCGGGAGGAGAGTATTACTGATTTGACAAGTATCATTTGCAATCAGCTCCACGTTTCACTTGTTTAGTGAAAAGTTATGCCTTCCACATATTTTTTTATTTGCTTCATTTGTAAATACAAGATATTAAGAGCTAAAAGCAGGAAATGCAAGAAATGCACAACAGGTTTATCAGCATCAGTAAAGAGAAAAGACAGATTAATATGCAAGGTGTGTAGATCTTTGATCAAAACCATTTTGCCAAAGATTCCACACCTGAAACATTAACCTGACTTGCATCTTTTCAAATGATGGTCCAGACCTGCTGTGTATTTCTAGCATCATCTGGTTTTATTAGAGAATTTCAGCACGTGCAAATTTTTCCTTCTTTTCTATCTCTACTGGGTATTTAAGAATTTGACATCCATATAATCGACAATAATTGGATACTTGGTATCTTTGTGTACTTCATTTTATAAGAAGTGCAATGTACTAGTGGCTGTGTGTTTCGTCTGTTTGTTTAATGTTCACTTTGAAAGTAATTTTCAAATCAGGAGCTCGCTGTGTTCAGCAAACAGCAGGAATTAAATCCAATATGTGTATTTTCATGTAGAAATGTAAAGGTATAAACGTGCTGCTATTTGATACCCCAAGCTTCAATACTATTCAGTAGTTACATCTACATGAGCACCTTCAGTCTGCATATTATGACATCTTTGATCACTAGAGTTAGCTGAATAAGGATTTTATGTGTTGCAAATTCTAATGTTTTTACCTCTTTTCTTGTTTCCTTCCTCCTGTCCCCCTTCTAAATTCCCTGTCTAGGATCATCCAGAACCGGATCCTCATGTTTATCCTGGGTGCCATCATTCTTCTCACCATTGTGCTGGCCATTTATTTTGCTGTCACAGGCCACTGATACGTCTCTATTCTTCTGTGATTAATAACGACAAACTGCTTGTTCAGTGTAATTAGGACAAATTGGTCACATGAATCATCTTCTTGCACTGACAGATTCTTCTCTACTGCGCATCGACACCAGTGCAAGCCAGGCAAAAATGTTTTTTTGTATCATTGTTTGCTTATTTCCTTTTGTTGTTGAGAAGGTGACTTTAGTGAAACTGGGATTGTGAGGAGTTACTGCATGTTCAGTACTAGTAGAAGGAAAGTAGAATCATTTCAAGTCCTGTTGTGATGGGATTGTATGTTGGTGTGCTCCAGACCTTTGTGTATGTGTGTACAATCTGTCAACAGCTTGCAGGTTATATCTACAGAGGATAAATGATGGGGAACTGTGGTTAACTAAAAAATAAAACATAGAATGACGCCCTGACATGCACAATTCCCAAGTCCAAAGAACAAGTAGATTGCTTAATTCCTGACGTCATATTGATTTAGACTTTAAGTATACACCTAATTAATGATTGTGACACTCCCTCTCCCACAAATGCATCATTTAACATTATGGAAAATGCAGTCAAATATTTAAAATAAAATTGGAAATAAATCACTAACCTTCAGGTCTTTCTTGCAGTAATAAGATGCAATATAATTAAAAGATGCTAAATTGCAATTAAAATATTGAAATATAAATCAACATTCAAAGCGTTGCTACTACAATTTTAAATGCTTCATATAAAGACAAAAAACCCAGGGCAGGCCTGACGTCAGTTCATAGCTACACGATGAAGAGCATTTGATATTCTGTTTAAGGCAGGCTGAATTGTCTTATTTTGGAACTGGCTTGGTGGGGGGCTTTCTTTGCTTTTGCTTCAGAGCTGAGAGCTTCAAAGGCTGAAATTAATAGTGAACAAAATTGTGCAGATCTGACCATCCCATGTGGGTAGAACCCATTGAGGTTATCATTATCTTAAATTCCACCAATTCGACAAACCTCATCAGATAATGACCTCTATAGTTTTTTATTACCATGGCAGCGCAGATTGTCAACCCCACAGAAAAAAAAATTGCATTCTTCACAATACTTTTTTTTTCCTCTCCATTTTTTTTAAAACCTGTCAGATCATTTCAGTATTTCAAACCTGAAGAAAACAGCCTGCCTGGAAATGTATTTGAAGTTGTAATAGTGTCAAAAAGTCACGGTTGACTGACAGATGTCAGTCCCAGTGGACCTCATTAAATCATAAAAACTTGACAAGAAAATAATTGTGCATCAGCAACAACCTGGCTGCTGTTTAAACATTTTATTTTGTTTCATTATTAGGATCAACTATTTTGTTCATTAAGAAATTGCATTAAACAACAGTTTTGTGGCTAATGATCTGTTCTGGGTTTATGTCTGTTTTCTTTAAACATCAGCTGCGTCATGTGGTTTCTTTGCAGTCGTGCTATCATCTGGCAGAGATCCACCACTCAGAGCTGCGGGTGCCATTGGAATATAAAATGGATTATTCATTACCAACCTCCTTGTGACTTATTTGGTTTCATGTAGTGGTTGAGGGTTTCACTGTCTTCTGCGGAGAAGATGAAAACTTGTCAAAAATAGGTTATATCTTATTCTCGGGGCAACAAAATCAGTGGGTACACACATGCTTCAATGTTTAATGAATGCAGATTTTAACCCCTTTACATGACTTTGACTGTGAGCTCTGCATCGACAAAGAAACCTCACTTTAAGAAAGAACTGGTAGTTAATTGGCAATCTGGAAGTGTGTCATGATTTATAAATTACTGCTAACTTTAGGTTATATTTTCTAATAATGAGATATATCAAAAAATCCATACATATTTATACACTTACATTTCCACACGTATTAAAAAAAAGCAGGCTTAATTATGTGTGAATTTTGGCATTATTGTAATGACCGTTTGCAGTTGAACATTTTCTGGGCATTTATTTATTCAATCGATTTTGTACAAAGAGCTATGGAATCTGTCTTTATGTTTGCTTTCTCTTTGGTGTTCCACATTAGATGTATGGAATGTGTACTTTATTTAATATATCAATTACAGTGTTACATTCCAAAAAAATGAAGTGTTTGTGTCACCTTTTTTCCTACTTTATACTGAGTGATCACATTTCAAAGCTTGCACTGTACTATACCTTAAGTGTTTTTTTCTTCAAATTCAAGGATTTTGATAACCCAAGTGGATATATGCTGTCTATTGATTTTTTTTTACAATGACTCCTGGATAACCTATTTTCTCATTCATTTTTAAAGTGAACTCGTGAGATTTTAAAGCAATTCTGCCCAGACTCTGAAAATCAAAATCCCTCTTTGACCCCTGAAATTCTAATCCCAGCATAGATCACAGTTGTTGAATATTATCTTTTTACAAAGCTAGTAAAACAAAAACGTCCAAATCACTAGATACACTAGGTCATGACTATGGCTTTAATTAGTAATGCAAAGGATCATTCTTTATTATTTAAATACATCAAAAATGATACTATCTTTATTTATTTATATTTAGTTACAGCATTTCAGACTATTCAAAACTTGTTATGAATTTAGATATATCTGATTATCCAACCCACAATAACTTGTGCATTCTTATAAATAACTGTATGGCTGACACGTATCTTTAGATCTGGCAGCAACATCTCACTGCATAAAGCCTAACATTATATTCACTCTACAGGTCAATAAATAATACGTCTATGACTTTAGCCGATTACATTACTTGCTCATTTTGCAGCATTGATTCATTAAATTACACGGTAACAGGAATAGGCCATTCAGCCCCTTGAGTCTGTTCTGCCATTCAATAAGATCCGATCAAAAAATGACACCATGTTATTAAAATCCATTTTAATTGACTTTGTACTATTATATAATAAACACTTTGGAACACTCAGCTTTTTATCATTGTAAACAGCTCAACTTCTTTTGTCAGTCATGTTTGTCTTGAAAGAAATGTAGGAATTTTTTTATATTGGCCAATACAAGGGTGAAATTGTAATGATTCGTAGTGCTCTCCAAATGAAAGATTTCCACGAGCTGGGCATGAGATGAGTTTCAAACTTTTGTTTCTGCCGACCACATTCTAGCTCTCTAATCCAAGCACTAGCTCTACCTCACAATTTGCATGTGTTCTGAAAACTTCAGTGAAATTTCAAGGAGTGGACATATACTAATATTCAAGCGTATTGTGTGTATGTATGGTGTATAGAGAGTATTAAATAAAGGAATACAAGATACAAAAAGTAAACAGACATGTCATCAGCCCATTGTGATTTCAATAGTATTGTCTAATACGGATTTCAACATCTCAAAGGAATACCCTTTGGCCCATTGCATATTTACCAGTTTAGACCAATTTACTTGCATTTCCCTCATTTTTTTTCAAATGTTTATCAACATTTCCAAAAGCTATAACTGGTTCTATTTCACTAATATTTATAGTAATCAGAACTACTCTTTCAAATTTAAATATGTAACTTCGCCATTTACTCATTTGGTATAATCTTAAGTGTATAGTTTTCCGGTCCTTGACTCCCAAACCAGTGCAAATAATTTTTCCTGGTATCATTCATTTTTGCATGCTCCTACCTGTCTCCATCTTACATAGAGCAGATCCTGGGTTGGATTTTATGGAGCCTGTTGGAATGCCCATGAAGGCAGGCAAACATGGAAAATTACATGGATTCCCAGTGGTGGAAAAACTGTAAGTGATGAAGTCGCCATTGGGAAGGGAACAAAACTGAATTTTTGCTCAATATGCTTAATTGGCACTTATATTTGATTTAAAAGCAATTCAACGTGATTTAATTCCACATCCGTGATTTGCTTAGCTCCCACTCAGTGAACATGCCTTCAGCAACTTTCTCAGTGAAAGCTGGTGACTTATGGCTTCCTTGTCTCATTGTGTGGGTCTTTTGGATTTCCAAGAGACTGGGTTCTCTAAGTAACAGGATACATGATTGATCTTGGAGACTTTTTCTGTATGTAAAACCTTGCTGTAATGGCACACTGAGAAATGGAGCTGCCCAAAAGGAAATTCAGAACCCAGAAGGACTGGGTCCAGAATTTAAAGGGGCAGTGTACGACTCCTTGAAGTTACATCACAGATCTGAGTCCCTAAGGGGTAGACATTTGTGAGGAGAAGAGAGTGGTAACATAGCCCATTCCTGTAATATCCTCAAGCACTGGAGGGAAGCTCTGGCTGGACTGTGATATCTCAGAACCTCTGTTGGACCTCTTGATACCACTGAATGTTCTTTTATGAGAGGTGTCTTCCCTGGCCTTAGAAGTATCTTTTTGGGCTGCAGCAGCAGAAATAGAGATCATGAAAATGTAAACTGCAGAACTTTATGTAAAAAGCCTGCAAGATACTTACAATTTGAACATGGGAGTTAGCTGCCCTTTAAATATGGTGCCACTCCTGCATATTCATCAGGCAATGTGGATTCCTAACATTGTGATTCTATCCCCATGTGATACAGCAGCAAGCCCACAGCATGTGCATTCACGAGTCTACCACCACTGGGGGGAAGTTCTGAAGAAGAGCTATGTCAGATTTTGAAAACTAATTCTATTTCTGTCTCCACTGATGCTGCCAACCATGTCAAGTTTCTCCAGCATGCTCTTTTTATTGGCACTACCCAATGGTGCTCAACTACCACAGACCCGTGCCAGATCCTCAAGGACCTCTGGGACTGCTATCCAGTATCTTGATGGTAGGAGTGAAAACAGCTCCTCACTTCCCTCACCCTCTTAATATCTAAAGCCTCTAATTATTCATAAATCAGCTGAACAAATCTCTTCTGCAACTATGTCATTGTCTGGAAGTCTTAGGAACCTCGGAACAAAAGTATGTCACATCACCTCTCAAGCCTGTCACCTAGCTCCATTGATATGAAATTTCCTGGAAAATGTTTCCATAACTGCATTAACGAAAGTGTCACTTAACCAACTAATTCAAACTGAAACATTGCTGCACACAATCATTTATTCTGTACCAGTTTCTGATTCACCTAAAACCCACTTATTGCTTCAGCTTAGCTTCCCTCACCTCATGCAAGAGACCAGAGAGTGATGTTTAATTCATTTGCACCAGTTCTACATGGACAAAGAATTGCATCCAAAAGTACAGCATGACACGGTTCAATTTTTTGTAATATTTTTTAAAAGTCCTTCCTCCTAGAAGAGGAAAGCTACCACAATTGCTTCTTTTGTGAAACGTGCTGGCTTGTAGTTTCACTCATTTGAAAAGTTTAACTGGGGACAAAATTCACCCAGAATCAGTATCAATGGCACAAAAGATTACAGAACTTTGACTGAAAATTACATTTTGTGCAGTCAAGTTTTTGCCCTAGTTAAGTATCATGTGAGAAGCAGGCACTGTCCATAAAATTGGTCACTTCCCCAGAGTGAATTAGACACCATTGCATGTTTTTGTTAATTATACTTGTTTGCATGGCTTTTGAGAAGGTTCTACAGGATTTTCTGGCTGTAAAAATGCAAGTAAGTTTGTTATAAAAGATTTTGATTTACAAAAAAAAACTAGCTACAGACCTGCAATATAACTTAAAATGGCTGTGTATACTTTTCAAGAGACATTTTCAGCAGTTTAAAATTGGGTTTCTCGCAAGTGCTGAATTTGAAATGCTTATGTATTGTGATAAACACAATTCAGCTCTCTAACATCCAGTTACCACTCAAATGTACAGAGTTATTTTCAAAATCAATTACTTTTTTCCAATAAAACGTGGATATTTTAAAATGCTGTCCAATTGAGTTCATCAAGGGTAGATTTCGTATTTGAAGGTAAGCATATGCACTTGAGCAAAAGCACAAGAATAAAAAGCACTTCAAAACTGACACAATTTGTCAATTGAACCCAAAGCAGAAACTCCACTCCATCGCACTTAATTTATGTAATATTTGAAGCTGTTAAAGAATGGTTTATGTTTCATTACATCAAAAAAGGCTTAACACAAGATGGTAAGTATGTTCCATCATTTCCTTGAATACTGGACTTTTTCACCAATTGGATCTTTATGCACAACCCATTCAGCCTCTCTGTTCTGCCATTCAAATTGACCCTGGTTGATATGTATCTAAAATTTGTTTAATCGCTTATGCACTGTGGTTACTGTTTGTCTTCTGCTAATTTTTAATTCTTGCATGTGCTATTCAAGCAATCAGAAAATTTCAGCGTGGAAACCATCATAAATTATGTTGGAACTGAAGAAATTCTAGCTCATTAAGTATGTACAAAAGGTTGTCCTAACATGCACTTTGAGGATGCCACTGCATTAAACCGGTCCATTAAAAATATTAATCAACCATAGATATCTATTTTGGGTGCCCTGTAACCAGTTTCCCAATCATACTACCACAATCCTTTCAATGTTGTCATTACAGTGTCTCCAATTATGTCAATGTACTTTCGATGTGGCATTTTATCAAATGCCTTTTAAAATCTGTGCAGCGAACATCTGCATTTTCTTTACCATTGAGATTTCCTCAACAGAATGGACATCTGTTAATTTGCTTCCACAAAACAAATTAGGTTCTCCTAAATTGATCCATGTATTTAGGTGGTGGGTGTCTGGAACACACGGCCAGCGGAGGTGGTGGAAGCAGGCATATTAGCAATGTTTAAGATGTATCTTGATAGATACATGAATGGAAGGCAAACAGAGGGATAGAAACCATGCATGGGAAATAAGTAGTGGATCTAAATAAGGATTAGGAATCGGTGCAGGCTTGGTGGCGAGCAAACTTGTTTGTTTCTTTTTCCATTCTTTGAACACAAGTATTAGATGGACATCTGATCTTCTGGTATAACTTTTACATTAATGCTTGAAAAAGTGTTCAGTCTTTGGTGTTTCTGTTTAGATTTCTTCAACATCAGAACCTGACATCTTTACCTCGTTGAATTCCATAATTCTTTTTCCCAGTATTGTCTACTATCAAGCAAATAAATATAGCTGTTCTCTTCCTGTGCACAGATTACTAACAACAATTAAGGTAACTTATGAAAGGGCAGAAAAAGATATAAAGATGAGCACATTTAAAGAGTTGAACAATATTCAGTGGTACCAGATGATAAGTGGAGGTGTTTGCAGAGGCCTGAAATAATGCTCAGCACCAAAGGAATTTGCAAGGATGTATTAATAAAGATAGTGGAATGGGGAAATAATAAGTCAGAAATAGTTCAAATTGTGATCATTTAGCAAGGGACATAGCTTCGAATTCATAAAAGGAAATTTGGAACCAAGATCAAAAAGTCTTCCTTTTCACAACAGTGATTAAACCTGATGTCATTTTAAAAATAAAGAATTCAATGCAGTAATGGTGAAAGCTGAATGAATTAAAATAGAACAAACAGCCTTCCTTATCTTAATGTATCTTATGAAATGAAGATGTGCACATTTGTGCTGTGAAATGTGCACATCTTGTGAAATGAAGAGATTCTCCTGGGAAAAAGAACTGTAGCAGTAAGCACTGTTCGTATGGTACAATGTTAGCTTCCCAATCACACTGGCCTCCATTAGCACCACAGTTAAGGCATTAGAATTATCTTCAGTGCACAACAAAAAAAGAACAGTTCCAATGAATATTTAGTAACTCGTGCAGGTAAAGAGGCACATGTAAATCTTTGATAGTGACTGTGACAACTCTTGACAATGTGCACATGTACACATCAAGAATGGCTAGTCATACAACTACAATAAGTGTGCTCACCCTCAAGAAGTCATGCCTCCTCAGCTAGGATCAAGATCTTCCAGAGAGTTGGGGAACAGATGGCTCTTCAGAAAGTTTAATAGGCATTACCTTCAGTGAAGTTGCAGTTCAGAATATTTTGCATTTCCACAAGGTTCAGTTGCTTCAGACATTCATTAACTGAATAGTGGAAAGCAATGACACATTGGAGGTATTACACAGAGCTAATTTAAAGGACATTCTGTGCATGGATTGGCTGAATACCCCATAAAATGCAATGAAAATCCAGGGGCAACATGAAGTGAGTTACTCTTTGCTGGGTAACCTATAGGATATTGATAGTGGGAGATTCAGCAATATTAATGCCACTGAGTGTCAAGGGGAGATTGTTAGATTCTCTCCTGTTGGAAATGTTATTGCCTGACAATGTGTCACTCAAAATATTACTATTCACTGATCAACCCAAACCTGAATGTTGTCCAAGTCTTGCTGCATATTGGCATAGAGCTTCTTCAGTATCTGAGGAGTCGTAAATGGTACTGAATGTCGTACGATAATCAGTGATCTTACCCATTTCTGACCTAATGTTGGAAAAAGGTCCTTGATGCTGTCGTCAGACCTATACTCTGCCCCGATGAACTCCTGCAGTGATGTCCTGAGTGATTGGCCTCCAACAAGCAAAATCCTTTGTGCTAGGTATGACTGCAATCAGTGGTAAGCTTTTTGCTCTGATTTCCGTTGCTTTTGTTGGCTCTTTGACGCCATATTTGGTCAAATGTTGCCTTCATGTCAAGGACGGTCACTTTCACCTCACCGCATGTGCAATTTTGTCCATACTTGAAGCAAAGCTGGAATAAAATGAAGAGCCAAGTAGCCTTGGTGGAACCCAAAATGAACATCATTGAAGAGGAAGTATGGGCTAAAAAGGTTCCTGTTCCAAAATGTCTGTGAAATCATGGAGTTTAAGTTTCTGTTAAAATTAATTTGTAAAATCATAAACACAAAAATCTTCCATGAACCCATATTACTTGGCAACATAATAGAGAATAATTGTTTCTTTCTATTTCCTTGCTATTAATAAGTGTTCCTTGATGCATCGAAGAGTGCTAATTGGTGCAGTTTTCTTAATACAGTTGAAAATGTGTTTATTCCCAGAAATGAATGTGACCGGTGCTCTCCCTGTGAGTAATATGATTTATACACTCAAACATTGACTCCATTAACCCATACTGATCCATTTACTAATTTAATAGACACAGCTTTTTCTTAGTAAATATTTTTTGGTATGTAAAGTTTTAAAACATCCCTATAAGTATCCTTTGAAAAATAAACATAATTTGAAAAGTCGTCCTGATTTGGTGGAAGTTTGCAATTTTAACTTGTGGACAGGGCTGGTTTTGTGGGTGGGGCCAGAACTGAGTGAATTGAATCTGGAGCCAGTGTAAAAGATGTTGGAAAAAAATTCTAATATAAAAGATTTGGAATACAGATATCAATTCTGTATTGATAACACTGCTTTATCAGTAAACCCTGCCCAGTAAATTTTGATCCTATGTATGCATGGGCTATTTCTCAGAGGGGACTGATGAAGTACATATCACTTTGATTCTGACAGAATTATCATAATATTGCTGCACTTTAATGAGTAGATGACCCCAAATTGGTGCAATTGTGTTGAATGATTCTCCAATGTTTTGTCCACAATCTTTTAAGCAATCCATTTTAGACTGGAAACACACGTTAGGAATTAGAAGCCAGATTAGAACTCTCCACTGCATAGCACAATGAAGTGTCACATGCAGCCAACTTCACTTCATGAGGTAGATGATATTATGACATGGAACTACAGCTCAAAGTTCTTGGACTAGGATGACTTAAAAAATTTGTCATGTAGAAGTGGATGCTCAACCAATATGAGCCAAAACAAGCCGCAAAGAATAATAGCAAAGACGGAATTTTGTATGAAAAGTATTATTATTTGAAGAATTTGAATGAGATTTCTGACCTAGGTTCATAAAACTTGCTTTTACCGGCTGCAGCCAACACCCTTTTCCTAATTTGTTCATCATAACTCTCAGGGATTCTGGTTCTTAAGTTCCCATCTCTTTTCTACAACAATACCTCTTGAATTTCTTTATCTACTTGAAAAGCAAGATGAAGTAAGGGAACTCATGATTTAGAACAATTTTCTCACTGAATTCTATAATAATTTGTGTACAAAATCAATGCTTATATATCAGTCATCTGCATTAATTTGCTGGGGCTGTTGACCAGTTTGAACTTTTCACTGCTTCTGGTTTTCAAGATTAGGACTAACATGGGAAATGAGAATTTTCACAGCTCTTTGACAATGGGTTCTGCGCTGTCTTAGGAAAGAGTAGATAAATGCAACAGATTATAATTTGATTGGCTTCATTGATAGGATTTTCACAAAGTAAGGAATAAATTATATTTCATTTATACTTATTTGGTTTTAAGCTGGCAGTAATTTGTCAGCATTGGGACTGGTATATCAGTGTCCTGAGCTACAAGATGGCAACTCTGATATTGGAATTCCATGTAACAAGTTTTGATGTCGACAGGACTGTGTCATGTGAATAGCCAATCCGTGCTTGAATAGTAGATGACTTTGAACAATACTGCCACATCTACTTGTAACATGTAGCAGAGGCACGGCACACGGCTTTCTCAGCAATGAATAATCTCCAGTGTCTAGAAGATCTAAAATGATGGGAAAGAATAGCTAAATGGGGACAAAGTACAAGTAATAAAATAAGGCAAAGGAGAACCTGGGTTTAAATATTCTCCATTAGTACAGTATCATCTGTGCTTCAGTTGGTGAAACTGTCGCCTCTGAGTCAGAAGGTTGCGATTTTAAGTGCCAGAGTCTTGAGCATAAAATCCAGGCTAACAGTCCAGTGCACCATTGAGTGAGTGCTGCATTGTTAGAGGTGCAATCTTGGATGAAATGCTGAACAGAGGGCTGTACAAGGTCTGCTAACTCTAGCCTAGTGCTTCCCAGTGTCCAGCCTGATATTTCTCTCTCGTCAAATTATCTCATCTATCTTATATTGCAGTTTGTGGGATGTTACTGGGCACGAATTAGCTTTTGTGCTTTCTATTTTACAACAGTGACTACATTTTAAAATACTTAATTGGCTGTTCGTAAAAGCCTTTATGAAAAATGTCTATGTTCTGTGTGAAGATATGAGTTTCCATTTGATGCAAAATGCATTAAAGATATAAATACAGTCAAATAAAAGAAATCTTTAAACAATTTTGGTATTGTTATGGCTAAAATGATATATTTTACAATTATGTAGACTGCTTGATATTGTATCTACACAATGGAAGAATATCTATCATTGAAAAGGTGCATGTGCAACAAAAGCTTGTAATTATTTAATACTCCCTGGAAGCACATAATAGAGTGTTTAATAGAGTATGAATCTGTACTTCAAATGAAAGTGAGAACACAGATAAAATGGAATTAGAAAGATAGACTAAAAGCAGAGGTGAAGAAATTTCTTGACAGGTTTTTGAAGGCAAAAAGTGAGTAGAAGTTTCTAAGGGAATTCAGAGATAAAGGGCTTGCTATCTGAAAGAGCAACCAGCAATCAAAAAATGTTGAGTACACCAGTTTCAGAGGTTAGAGTGAAGTAGGATATCATTGTATTGGTTGGAAGCATCTCAAGATGAAGACAAAGGTTTTGGAGTTGATTTGTAGAAGCACTGGAGGCCAATGGAGCCTGGGGCAAGATTAGAGATGTGAAAGCATTCTACTTCAGGAAGATAAGAATGTGGATGTTGCAGGTTGAATGCATTGGAGGCTTTTAAGTGTGAAGGCCAGACGAGAAAGAAACAATGTCTTGGCTTTGCTGTGAAAACACAAGAGCAAAAGGGATAATTGATATTGTGCAAGGGGGGTCAGAGTAATGAAACTGAGCTATGGAGAAAGCTCAATTCAAGATTTTACATGACATCCCATCAGACTTAACCTGCAGTGGCAAAAGGAGTTGAAAACTCAGCCACACAGCAGTGTAAGACAATCAGTGACATTAAAATCATACGGTTTGCAGCGTCAATTGTGGAGACCTCCTTTAGAACATTGCTTGTTAGATTGATTTACATTATGTTAATTGCAAAATTATTAGTAACCTATGTCCTATAACAAGGAATCTGTAATAGACATGTTTGTTTCTAAACAGTCCCTCGACTATTGGCATCAGAAGGTGATTGGCGCACACCTATAATCATGCTTTATGATCCTTTCTGTATCTCCATTTACTAATCTCTGAATCATTAATTATTAATTAAGTTGACCTTTGGCGAATTACTATTGTATCGGCAAACATTGTTAAATATGAATGATTTTGATCATAGTGTTGCTGACATATCAACCTAGTTAGTTGTTCAGATTTTCTTAATGGTGGCATTATAAACTTTAAACATCTGTGTTTCCCATTGTGTATTTTTAATATGAATGATGTGACCAATACATTCTAAAGGCGTGATATTAGAACAGTCCATTTGTCATTTTATGTATTTTTATTTATTTTGATATTGTTAGTACACATCAAAGTACTGAATAATAGGCAGATACCTCATACCAGTTCATCATTAAGCAAGCAAAAATATATGCAAAAAGCATGAACATATGAACACGGTACAGTGACATTCAAATGTATACTCTTGCAGACCAGACCAAACCACCTCCAAATATATTAAGAAGATAGCCTAGACCCTAACTACTACTAATTTTAAGATAAGTGTGAGGTGTGTTGTTCAAGGCAATTCAACTGGTCAAACCTATCAGGCTTGGAACAAAACACATTTTATTCATTGTAATTAAAATACATACAAATTTTTTTTAAATACACTAAGGACAAAAGAGTAACTAGGGAGAGAATAGGGCCCCTCAAAGATCAGCAAGGCGGCCTTTGTGTGGAGCTGCAGGAGATGGGGAAGATACTAAATGAGTATTTTGAATCAGTGTTTACTGTGGAAAAGGACATTGGCCTAATTGGTTTAACTGTAACTCTATTGCAATGCTTAACAAAATAACATATACTAACTGCTACTAATTAACTGTTTCAATAGAGTACCATCCCGTAAACACACCCTTGGCAAAGACCAATTCAGTAAAATAAATTGTCTCATTGTAATTCTAACAGAAGGAAGACAACCTCAATTTTTAGCTCTAACAGACAGAGGAACAAAAGTTTCTACATCCAACTTCAAGACCATAGCAACTGCTACTGAAGGCTAAAACTAAAGCAAAAAATCCTGGTTTTCTAGGAGCTTGATCCCACCCATCTCGGCTGCTTCTATTGTTCCAACTTAAAAAAAACCCAAGGCCTCACAAGCTGTTTATTTTATTGGCTTTGGAGCAGACTGTTCACCACCTCTGTTCACCACCTTTCTTCATAAAAAAGGACAAAATTTACTTCTTAAAACCATAGTATTATCATAATACAACCAAGATTAACAAGCATTGACAATATTTGGATTTTGTTGTAGTCCATGGAGCAGAAGCCTCCTCCTTCTTGCCTCGATTCCACAGGAAGATTGATAAAGTGTTGTCCCTTACATACCTGGAAAGTATTATTTATTATTAGTTGATTTATTCATTATATTTATTATTATTTAATTTATTATTTTATTATGGAGAGAAGAAACGTTTAAGGGAGAAATGCAGGGAAAATCTTTCACCCAGAGGGTGGTGGGTGCCTGGAACACACAGAGAGTGGAGGTGGTGGAAGGCACATTAGCAATGTTTAAGGTGTACCTTAAGACACATGATCATGAGGTGAACAGAGGGATAGATACCGTGCATGGGCAATACGAAGCGGGCCTAAATAAGGATTAGGAATCAGTGCTGGCTTGGTGAGCCAAAGGGACTGTTTCTGTGCTGTATTGTGTTGTGTTGTATTATTATAATAATTATTATTATTTGCTCGCTCAGTGGCATGAAAGAATCCTGTAGTATGGATATTTATGAAGCAGTTAATGATCACAGGAATGGCTGAGGATTCTGGGATTGTATTCGTTAGAGTTCAGAAGGTTGAGGGGAGATCTAATAGAAACATACAAGACGATGCATGGCTTAGAAAGGATAGACGCTGGGAAATTGTTTCTGTCAAGCGGGGATACTACGACTAATGGTCAAAGCCTTTGAATTAGAGGGGGTCAATTTAGAACGGAAATGAGGAGACATTTCTTCAGCCAGAGAGTGGTGGGCCTGTGGAATTCACTGTCACGGAGCACAGTGGAGGTCGGGATGTTAAATGTCTTCAAGGCAGAGATTGATCAATTCTTAATCTCGCAAGGAATGAAGGGATATGGGGAGAGTATGGGTAAGTGGTGTTGAAATGCCTATCAGCCAAGATTGAATGGTGGAGTGGACTCGATGGGTTGAATGGCCTTACTTCCACTCGTATTTCTTATAGTCTTATCACCTCTATGGAAATGGTCACCCCTGAATCAAGGAAGCTAGGAACAGGTCACTGTATAGCAGATGGCACTGCTTCTTTGGCAGCCTTTCTTCTAAAGTGGAAATGGCAAAGGTAGATTTCCTCTGACATGTCCAAGTACATTAGAGGTGTCCAGTGACTATAAATACCAGTGTTGGATAGTGACACATATGGGCAAAATACCTCAGGGATTCTTTGTGGCTGCACTTCAACTCGCCTCATAAATTCTCTTCCTTGTTTTCAAGGAGATTCCTGATGAAGGGCTTTTGCCCGAAACGTCGAATTTCCTGCTCCTGGGATGCTGCCTGACCTGCTGTGCTTTTCCAGCACCAATCTAATTTTGACTCTGGTCTCCAGCATCTGCAGTCCTCACTTTCACCTTGTTTTCAAGGAGTACATTCAGGAGCAACAGAAAAATAAACCATCCTGTGTCATTCCTTTGTCTTAAACAATTTAATGAATGAAAGAACTTGAATTTGTACAGTTCCTTTCACATCCTCGAGATGTCTCATACTGGTTTATAAGCATTGAATTACTTTCTGAGAATCCTCTTCATTGATTTTAACTAAGTGTAATGAACAGCTAATGCATAACAAGGTTTGAAATGGAAACTATGCTGAATGAGTGGCCAGTTTGCTTTTGTTTTGTGCTGTTACAAGTACAAATCTTGACCAGTACAGGAGAAGAAATGTCTGCCTTTGTTCACATACTTTCCTGAAAGTATTTTCAACACTCCTGAAACAGGTAGACAGATGCTGAATTTAACATTTCATCCAAACTTACCTGCTCCAACAGTTCGCTGCTCCCTTATTACTGCTCTGATTAGACCATCTGCCCAAATCCTCCATCAAACTTGAACCTACAACCTTTTGATTCATGGGTCAGAGTTTTACCACTGAGCAAGACTAAAAAGGTTATGACATCAGCATGTAAGACCTACAGAGAGGATAAGCATGAAAATCATTTGGAAAAGTGCTAATTTAGGTAAGAAAGTACTTTCTATTTAAATAAAGAAATTATATATAAGCCTTGACTGTTCTTACTATTGCATGTGATCAAAGTCAGTTAAGAAAAAGGTAATCTTTTGCTTTTTGCTATATACAAACTGAGTGGAGGAAAATGGGGGATACAGAAATGCTTACCAGGTCAGAGAGACCTGTTTAAAAGCTGAAATGTTAATCACTGGAGGTTTACCCAGACAGTGACGAAAACAGCAGAAGAAAAACTACATTAATTAGATCAGCATTGCTTCTTTTCTGTTTGTCAATGATTAGTGTAGCTATGGCAATTCTACAAGCAATTTTGAGTAACAATCCAAAATTTCGGCATCCAAGATTGAGAGAACATAATATAATTGAACTGAAATACTGATTAGATTAGATTAGATTCCCAACAGTGTGGAAACAGGCCATTTAGCCCAACAAATCTACACCACCGTCCGAAGTGTAACCCACCCAGACCCATTTCCCTTTCAGTAATGCGCCTAACACTATGGGCATATTAACATAGCCAATTCACCTGACCTGCACATCTTTGGACTGTGGGAGCTCTGTTTTGGGTCTCTGGTCATTTTATAATGGCTGTATTGAATAGTAGAAGGGTATGAAACTGTACCAACCCCTAATTTAAGTTTAGGAGCTAGAAATAATGCCAACTTCTGTTTCTCAATCCTGAAATGAAAATTAGGCCCAATCTCTTACTGTGTTGTTATTTCTCCCTGAACTCTATTCCCTTCATTTGAACATGTAAACATTGACTTTTGTGGTACTTGCATTCATCTTTAGCAGTAATGCACTTCCCACACGTCACCTCATCCTCTGTATACAATAGTATAAGAAAACAGCCAGGTAATGCACCACTATTCAGGTCAGTCTGTCTGCTCCTTTGTGATTTTTATGCAGCTCAGCACTCTGAATTTTAATGTATGAATCAGAGTTATTTGTAAATCTAACTCACGCTAGGAGGAGACAGTAGCTAGTGTAGTTATGAGGGGCACAGACTATTCCTTTGAGTTCAAATCCCAACACAGGAGCTGGTGAAATGTAAATTCAATTAATACCTGTGGTATATTAAGCTATTCTCAGTAATAGTGAAACTACTATCAGTACTGGTCATAGAGTCATACAGCACAGAAACAGACCCTTCAGTCCAACCAGTCGATGCCGAACATAATCTCAAACTAAACTAGTCTCACCTGCTTGTTCCTGGACGATATCCCTCCAAACCTTTCCTATTCATGTACTTAGGAGAAAGTGAGGACCGCAGATTCTGGAGATGAGAGCTGAAAATGTGTTGCTGGAAAAGCACAGCAGGTCAGGCAGCATCCAAGGAGCAGGAGAATCGACGTTTCGGGCATGAGCCCTTCTTCAGGAATGAGGAAAGTTTGCCAAGCAGGCTAAGATAAAAGTTAGGGAGGAGGGACTTGGGGGAGGGGCGTTGGAAATGCGATAGGTGGGGGGGAAGTTATGGTGAGGGTGATAAAGTGAGGGTGATAGGCCGGAGTGGGGGTGGGGTCGGAGAGGTCAAGAAGAAGATTGCAGGTTAGGAAGGTGGTGCTGAGTTCGAGGGTTGGGACTGAGACAAGGTGGGGGGAGGGGAAATGAGGAAACTGAGAAATCTGAGTTCATCCCTTGTGGTTGGAGGGTTCCTAGGCAGAAGATAAGTACATGCTATTCATGTACTTACCCAAAATGTCTTTTAAAAGTTGTTGTACCCACATCCATCACTTCCTCAGGAAGTTCATTCCACATGCAAACTACCGTCTGTGTGAAAGATTTGCCCCTCATGTTTTTTTAAATCTCTCCTCGCACCTTAAAAATGTGCCCCCTCATCTTGAAATCCCCCCATCCTGTGGAAAAGACAACTTGTCATAACAATTTATGATGTTCATTAATGTACTTTACCGAAGGAAATATTCTATTCTTACTCTGTCTTTCTTGCATGTGACCCCAGACCCTTAGGAGTGTGATAGATCCTTAACTGCTTTCTGAAAGCCCAGTAAGCCATTCGTTTCAAGTGTATTTAGGGACAGGCAAGAAATATCAGCTTGGCACCCATGAAAAAATAAAAAACAATTTTAACCAAGAAATGAACTCAGAATGTTATGTCCTATTTTCAAATAATATGTCTATATATACTTCTGAGTGGCTCTTATATTGTTAATTCCCATAGCTATATCAGCTCCACCTCAACTTGTTCCCATCACTGCTCATAGCCCAATCCTTCAGCCAGGAAAATAAAGAGGAATTGATAGAATTTAATTTGCTTCTTTGGTTAAATAAATCCTTACCTTTAATTTTATGTTCTCCAACATCTTAGTGGCAGTTGTAACTGCTATTGAACTCATGTCAGAGGGTTGTATTACTAACATCTCAGTAGATCTGTAAGTTTGTCACAATGAATTTTGCTGGCTGCTCTACAGCCCAACACCTCAAATGATTCCCTGAATTCTAAGTCACAAGGCCTTTTTAATAATTCACATACATGAGTGTAAAATCACATGCATCATACTCAGGATCATAGTGCTATCAAACTATCTCGAGAGGGAAAGATGGAAACGACCTGAACAATGTTTTACTACCATTTCTGAACTAAAATCTTAAATACTATCAGCCAAACTGCAGTCAAGTAACATAAAATACTTTTCAGTTCTACTTTGTTCCCTGCTGTGATCTTACATCAAACACCTAAGACGTTAACTCATTTATGCATTCACACTACGAACTCCTTGAAGGAATCAAGCTGGCACAGCCCAAGGGTCCAATGTACTGAAGCAGTTGCCGGGCCTTATAATTTGGACCTGATTCATTTTACAGGTTTTAATTGCTAAAGTTCAAATGAATACAAAACGTGATCAAGTTTTAGTGGCTAATTTGGAGAGTTTTAAATCACAAAAACATATACAGGCAAAATAAGGAAATATGCTACAGAAATGTGCAGCACTTGGTGATAATTTAGTACTGTTCTTTCAGTATATGTCTGTACACAATCTCTCATTAGAAATGATGCATGATAACAATTTCTTCTTGCAGTGAACTTCCATATCCACTATTACTAGTACAATGGTATAAACACAAAAATGGTTTCTTCAGAAGATTGGTTTTTAACATGTTAATATTAGTGCATACATGAACATAATTGAAATTCTGTTAGGATCCTGACTGATTAACTACTGGACAAGTCAGAATAAAATCTATTCTGATAGATTGTTTTTAAAATGTTAATTAATGTGGAGGTCATTCACTGAAACAAAATCACACAATGCTGTAGAATTTCTTTAACTGTATTGGAGGCAGTTCAGAAGTTTACTGTACTAATACCTGGAATGGACAGTTTGTCTTATGAGGAAATATTGGGCAGTTGGACTTGCTAGGTACATAGTCCATTAGAGTTTAGAAGAACAAGCGATGAATTGATCGAAGCAAATGTTACTGAGGGGTCTTGATGGGGCAAATGTAGGGAGGGCATGTCCTCTTGTGGACAATCTAGAATGAGGGGTTATTATTTAAAATTCAGGGATGACACATTTAAAACAGAGATATTGGTGCATCTTTGGAACTCTCTCTGACAAGGTGTGGAGGCCAAGTTCTTGAATATTTCTAAGGCAGAGGTAGGTAAATCCTTGTTAAACATGGGGGTGTAAAGTTATCGGGGATACATGAGAATAAAGATTTGAGGTTACAATCAGCTCAGCCATGATCTTATTGAATAACAAGCAGGCTTGTGGGGTTGGGGGGGCGGGGTGGGGTGCTGAATGACCTACTCCTTTTGTATTTTGAAATGTATGTTTGCACGCACAACAGAATGGGGATTTATGACATAAAAGGTGGAAACAACAAAAAACTATCTTGATACAGAACACAGTTAGAAATATCTTAAAGCACCCACCAATGCAAAGCTTCAACACATTCCCAACACCAACACTTTATAGCAATTAACATCCAGAAAACTAACCCCTGCAGACTGAATCTTAATTGGATTTAACAGATTCTCACCAGTTTCCATTCTGTGGGTTATGGAGTCTTCTTACATGGAACTGAAAGCTTAGACTTTCTCAGCTTCTTGGAACTTGCAGATTTCTCGTCAAACACTCATTGTACAATGAGTATGACGAGTTGTAAAAATCAATGATTTTTTTTCCTGTGGAGGTAACTTATTTCCTTTACTGCCCTGAAAAAAAACTCCCTCCTGAGAGAGAGAGACTATGCTTGGTTCTGATTGCAGTCTTGTCTCCTCCAAACTGCCCTGATGTCTTCCAATCTCTGGATTTTCTTAACCAAAATGCAATCCTTGATTATTCTAAACTTGTAATGGATTTCAATATATATTCTATCTATTGTAAATCATAGAGTCATAGAGATGTGCAGCAGGAAATAGACCCTTTGGTCCAACTCATCCATGCCGATCAGATATCATTTGCCAGCACTTGACTCATATCTCTTCATATTCATGTACCCATCCAGATGCCTTTTAAATGCTGTAATTGTACCAGCCTCCACCACTTCCTCTGGCAGCTCATTCTAAACACGCCCCACCCTTTGCATGAAAAAGTTGCCCCTTAGGTCCCTTTCAAATCTTTCCTCTCACTCTAACCTATGTCCTCTCATTCTGGACTCCCCCACCCCAGCAATAAGACCTTGCCTATTTACCCTATCCATACACCTCATGATTTTATAAACCTTTATAATGTCATCCCTCAGCCTCTGACACTCCAGGGAAAACAGCCCCAGCCTCTCCCGTAACTCAAACCCTCCAACCCTGGCAACATTCTTGTAAATTTTTGCTAAACCCTTTCAAGTCCCAGTTTATTTATAAAATTTCATAGTTCTGCTCTCTGAGACATCCTGGAGTAGGTTACTGTTCCTTAAAGGCTGTTTGCCCTATTTTTTTTTAAAAGACCCTTCATTAAAAATTACCAACACTTTTCAGCCTTTCTTTTAAAATTCACACTCTAAAATGATTTGTTGTGGGACCATCACATTTAAAACCTTCAAATACTTCAAGTCAGTCTCATTTATTCAACAGCAGCAAATGCTATGGCAATAAAAAACCACCAGAAGCTGTATTTGCCTCTTGGAACAGAAACAGACTGCTTGCCTTTTGGACAATGACAATTATAAATGATCACTGCATCCTGCTCTCATCTACTGTAACTGAGAATCAATCACGTCCTCTCAGGGAGGGATCAACAGTCAGGAAAGGCAGTGGCTCTCTGTGATTTTCCCCTTACAAATAGCAGATCCCTTAATCAGACACTGAGTGTCTTTGAATGAGGGGCCCTTACTGGATGTCTGTATGTAAGCCTGGCAGAATTTGTTTGTTGAGCTTCTTGCACGGCATATATATCCATAGCTGGGTGAAGACCAGATTCAGATATTCTTATCCCTCGACCCAAAATGCCGATGTGAAACAGGATGCCTAGAGATATCTATAACTGATGTGAGTCAGCTATTCTGTCCCACCTTTCTCTCTCTTAAATATAAAGTCTAACCTTCACTTAGAATTTGGAAGAGAATTGCTATCTGAGACTAAATTATCCTTGTGTTGCAATACCACACGGTCCATTAGCCTACTGATATGCTATTCACAGGAACTACATGTAAGGTCTATTCATTTTGTCTTTTGCATTTGAAAGATGTGTTTACTCATAGTTTGTTCACTGAAGAATCTGATGGGAAACAAAGCATTGCCACTTTTCTCTTCTTGTCAGCATTAAGCTGTCCCAGTGCAGCTATTTCATGTTCAATGCTGCTTAAAATACCCTTTACTATGGAATAACGCCTCCTGGTCCTAATAACAATATGCTTTTACTTATAAACATGTTTCAAGATTCTTCACAGCAACACTATGAATCAAATTATGACGCCAAGTCAAAAAGCTACAAGGTTAGGAGGTCAATAGTTAGGTCAAAGAATATGTTTTAAAGAGTCCTTTAAAGGAGGAAAGATAGAAGCAGAATCATTTTGGGAAAGAATTCCAGAATTTGGGGCCCAAGCAGCTAAAGGCCATTGATTGTCAGACGACATTGAAACTGAAGACACAAGAGCTTGAAAAGCTTTGATATCTCAATGGGTTGTTAACCTGGAAATGACTACAGAGAAGGATGTTCCCAGGGTTGGTGGGTTTGAGCTATAGGGAGAGCTATAGGCTGGGGCTGTTTTCCCTGGAGCAGCAGAGGCTGAGTAGTGATCTAAGAGGGGTTTATAAAATCATGAGGGGCATGGATAGGGTGAACAGAGAAGGTCTTTTCCCTGGAGGAAACTAGAGGATCATAGGTTTAAGGTGAGAGAGGAAAGATTTAAAGGGGACTTAAGAGGCAACCTTTTCACACAGAGGGTAATGCATGAGGAAATGGTGGAGGCTGGTACAATTACAGCATTTAAGAGGCATCTGGATAGGTATGTGAATAGGAAGGGTTTACCGGGATGTGGGCCAAATGGGACTAGATTAAATTAGAATATCTGGTTGGTATGGATGAGTTGGACCGAAGGGTCTGTTTCCATGCTGTACAGCTCTATGACTCTATGAGATAGGGAGGCGTCAATCATGGAAGGATTTGAAAGCAAGAATGACAATTTTAAACTGTTTAATTGGGAGCCAATGTGGCTCAGCTAACAGTGAGGTGATAAGTAAATGGGATTTAGTGAGTTTCCAAATGTGGACTGTAATGTTTGGATAACCTCAAGATTGTACAAGACAGAACAAAAAAGCTGGCCAAGAATGCATTTAAATGGTCAAGTCAATAGTAAACAAATGCAAGCATGAGTGTTTTAGCAGCAGAGAGCTGAGGCAGCAGTAGAGTCATAAAGGTTAAAGGTAGATATAAGTGGTCTTATCAATGGCACAGTTATGTGGTTACAAGCTCATTTCAGGTTCAACTGTAATAACAAGGCTGCATATTGCCCTTTCAGCTCAGCCTCTAATCAGAAAGGGAGATGGACTTGGTGGCTAGAGAGGAGACTGAAAACAATACGGTTTCCAACCTATCAGTATTTAATCTCTTTTCATCCAGTTTGGAATGCTCGACAAATAATTTGATAGTTTAGAGCTAGAGGAGCAGTATGGGGGATGTGGATGTTCAGTCGAGCTGACTGGTATCGGCAGACATATGAAAAATGTATGTTTGCAGATCATGTTTGTTTGTGGAGGTTGGTGGGTGGGGAGGGTGACAGCATGTAGCTGATTGATTGATAGAAACAAAACATTCATGAGTAAGATTCTGAGAAATGGGTTGAGAACGATTACATTTATTCTTCAAAAGCTCTGTAGTTGGAACTGAGAGGAGGCAAATATTCCATCAGTCATTGTGGATCAGACTAGCCTGGTGTTCTAACCAGATTCCAATCATTGGTAGAGTTCTCTCTGATTATGGAATGCCCTCCATAATGTTCCAAAAATGAATGGACCTTGCATTCCGATTCTCCAACATAATCTCTCAATGGCTGTAAAAATAAGCTTGGGTCTCCACCAAGTTTGGGGGATCAGCAGACAATGCTGAGCAATTACCTGTCAGCACCTAACCAAATATTAATCTCCAAATTTCAAGTCAGACCTTGCAACTTGAATCCAAATGTAAATATCAGGAATGATTCTACTAAACTACATTTCTAAAAGGTAGATTTGTGCATAGACAGAAAAAGGGAAGCTTTTCCACCAGTCGAACCTAATTATTGGTGTCTTATCTATTGGCAAAACAACTCACATTTGTACATTCAAGATGTAATCTTTTTATATCACTAAATATTTACGTTATCAACATTTTACCGTGTGCTTTGGTGACACTTAGTACTATTAGCATTTTGACAGCAAGTGTTTTTATTTTAAACAGCTTCCTGGGCACCACTACCAATGAGAACAGATCTAAAGGAACAAGATCAAAGGAGCCACCCAGCATGTGGCATAGCTGGTCAGTAAGACAGAGCAATTGGTGAATTCATTATCCAATTTCAAAACCTATTATTTTCAATAGGAATTGCACTGCAGGTGTGGTGTAAGTTTGATATAATGCTAATGATACCCCATTCCATAGTGAGAGTACAACATATACATTGTAGAAAACTGACCTGAAAACTTTAAACATTTTTTAAAATTGTGATTAAAAAAACTATTATTGGTGTTATTAATCTGGATTATATTATATATATGCAGTGTGTTCAATTACAGTTTATTAAATAAACTCATCTGGTTAACAAGAGCACTGCTAATTTTATACATTAAACACATGGTGAGCTTTGAAGGTGACAGAATGACACACAAATATATAATTTGTGATTCTAGAAGCTACAAATAATATTTGGCTATACCTCATTGACATATTAAGACAATTTGCTTAGCAAACATCTGAATTAAATTTAGATCCAACTTTACAAGAAGTAAAAGATTGTGTCATTTTTAAAATTAACCTCTTCACCTTCACTTCTTTGTATCTACCATATTTCAGGGCCAATCACTGTTTTAGCAGGGGCTGGAAGTGAACAATCAGCCTCTTACTTGCACGTGCAAACTATCTAAGGCTTGCTTCAGTGTGATTTCTTCCTTGTCCTTATCAAATAGGTTGCAGGATGATGGCAGAGTCGAGCTTTTGTTCGTTCATTTTTGATTTTTTTCTCTTTTGTTGTGTTCTTTCTGTCTTATATTTTCTTTACTTCCCTCTTGAGCTCAGATGGCAACAGCAGTGGACCTAGAGCAAGCTCAGCATGGAGGAGAGTAGGCCCAGCATGGACCTCAATTGATTCCTTACTTTCCAGGGCAAGCATGGGGCCTGGCATCAGAATCAGTGGCTGCTACATTGGTGGAGATGACATTAGTGATGTAGGCCCAAGAGCCTGAAGATCAGTGAAATTGTCATCCTTTGGATCTGGTGCTGCTGATGGGGAAGCAGCGGCAGAGAAGAATCGGCTCAGCAGAGAAAGATGGTGCCTGAGGTTTGGCGACTTTGATGTTGGTTGGGGCCAGTGTAGATGGAAATGAGGTTGTAGTCAAGGGATGGTGGCAGAGGTGTTGTTGATGGTTAAGAGCTGGCTCAGGACTGGTGGACTCTCTTTTTATCTCTGTCTTTCTATTTTCTTGCCTTATTCTAAAATTATTCAAAATGGCGCTGGACTGTGGCAATATTGGAAAATCTTTTCACTATATTTTACTGTTTTAGTGTAAATTATATGTGATAATAAATCATTAAATTCAATGTGGTGAGTGGCGTACTTGTATGGGAATGCTCCCTGAACTATTTTGGGGTCCAGAAGACACATAGGATCAGTAAACCATTCAGCGCCATGAGCCTTCTCTGCCATTCAATAGAATCAAGGCTGATCTGACATACCTCACATTCACTTTTCTTCATTTTCCCCATAACTCTTGATTCCCTGATCATCAAGAATCTAATAATCTCAGCCTTAAATGTACCCCAGGGACTTTACCCCACAGGTCTCTGTCGCAAGGGGTTCCAAAGACACACAACCCTCCGAGAGAAGAAACTTCTCTTCATCTCAGTCTTAAATCAGTGCCTCTTTATTCTGAGACTATGTCCTCTGGTCCTGGACTCTCCCAGGAGGGGGAACATCCTCTCAGCAGTTGTCTGTCTAGCCCTTAAGAAATCTATGTTTCAATGCAATCACCTCCCAGGCTAAAGATAATAGAGAGCTTTCAGAGTCAGAGGTTGGGTTCAGCTATTCAGAAGTGATGTTTGCTGAAGATTTGGATGTGGGGACCATTTGTAATATTTCCAGTTTTGCTGATGGCAGAAAATTAAATACAGTTGTAAAGTATGAGGAGGATGCCAAGAGAATTCGAGGGGATTTTTACAGACTTAGTGAGTAGGCAAGAACAAACAAACAGAATACAATGTGGAAAAAATGTTGTTATCCTTTTTTGGTGGGAAGGACAGAAATGCAGAGGATTTTTTACTTGGTTGATGACTAAAGGAACCCGCTTGTCCTTCTTCACAAGTAACTAAATGTTGATATGTAGGCTTAGTGATAAAATAAGTAAGAGATAAAATTCCAGGAATATGGGGATAGTATTTAGCAATAACTGGACTGTACATTGAAAAAGCTGCAAGAGGCTGCATGGTCTCCTACAGTGCTGCTTCATTTTATGATTGACTGAATTCAGCAGTATTCAGATACTGACTGGTACGCTAGTATTACCACATAAAAGCCAAGTCTTCTCTAACAACCAACAAATAATAGAGACTTGAACACAATCTGCACATTTGTCTTGCTAAACAAGGACCAGACTATTGTTTTTAACCTTGATTATCATGGGTGACAACTTGAAGTATTTGCTCAATTTAGTCTGTGTTTAGAACATGTAATTTTCTTTTTAAAATAGAAAAATAAATGATTGGATCCAATTGGAAGCTGTAATAAAGATTATCATTATCCTGAATGATAATACTTATAAGCTGTCTGACAGCAGATACACATTGGACACATGATAATTAGTCACTTGGATAACTGCTATTAGTAAGCATTAGCAATGGTACTAATAATGATCCCGTGGGTATATCAACTGCCAGATAAATATTAATTTGCCATTTATATAAGTTTCTGTTTACTTGACTATAATTTACATAATTTTAGTGTAGAAACAAGGAGGAGGATGAACATGTAAAAGACCACATTTTTATTCACTTTTGGGACTATAAACTGAAATAAAATAAAAACAGAAAATGCTGAAGAAACTCAGCAGGTCTAGCAACATCTGTTGAAAGAGAAATGGAACTTTGTTTGAAGAAGCCTTTGGACTTGAAATATTTACACTATTTCTTTCTCCACAGAAGCTGTCAAACATGTCGAGTTTCATAGTATTCCCTGTTTTTATTTCAGATTTGAAGCATCCACTGGAGAGTCAAGAAAAATGTTGAGAGAAATTCCAGGAACTCATCAGGACCTAACCAAAGCATTTGATTCAGTAAATCGCAAGGCTCGGTGGATTGTCCTCCAGAGAGGTGGATGTTCAGGAAACTTCATCACAATCCTGCGACAACTTTATAATGATGAATATAACTATCTTGAGTAAGGAGCAGGCAAGTTGAATTCCCTTGAGACAGGCAGTCAAGACAGAGCTAAATTCCTTGGAACTGATAGGAATTGGTCTTGCTTTACTTTAGAAAAACAATCTGTTAGGTGAATTTCTGATCAGTGATTAAGGTCTTTTCTGCTCTTAGGTTTTATTGTGGTCTGCAAATTGGTCGTGAAGTGAACAAAACATATAAAATGCAACATCTATAAGTGAACAATATAATTAAATAATTAATTAAAGATGGCAATTCAGGTGATCTGTCAGGGCTGCAGTGGAAGGGAGATCTTGGATGCTACACTGATCCAGAACAAACAGCTCTGCAGTCAGGATTTGAAGTTTGAGCAGCTTCAGTACAGTGTTTTTGAGCTTGAGACTGAACCATAGATGCCGCAACACATCAAGGAGGAGATACTTCAGATTAAGAGGCAGTCACTCCACTCAGGATCGGGTTATCTGATTGCTCCTTGATTAGGAAGGGATGACTGCAAGCAAGGCAGGTATGACAGCAGAAATGCCAGCCTTTGCAATTGTCCAATAGGTTTGAAGTTTTCTCAGTCTGCCTGGATGAAAGCAGGAGTTGTAGACTTGCTGAGCAAACTGACCATGGCAATATGATACAAGAACCAATTGAAGTGGATTGAATGTTAAAGTGGGAATTAATAATCGATAATAAGGGAATATCTGAATTAAATAAACAAATATTTTGCTTTGGTCTTCACTACAGAGGATACAAAAATAATATTCCAGTACCAGCAATAATGAGGAGATATAGTGGAGAAAGGAACTTAATGAAATCACAATTATCAGGGAAGTGATACCAAATAAATTGATGGAGCTGCAGGCTGATGAGTATCTGGGTCCAGATGGACTTCATTGCAGGGTCTTAAAGATGCTGGTCGATGCATTAGTGTTCATGTTTGATTATTCTTTCAATTCAGGAAAGATTCTGTCAGACTGGAAAGTAGTAAACATATTCCCTTTGAGGGTCACAGAGTCATACAGCATGGAAATAGACCCTTTGGCCCACCATTCCATTCTATACATAATTGAAAAATTTAAACTAGTCCCACCTGCCTGCTCCTGGTCCCATATCCCTCCAAATCTTTTCTATTCATGTACTTATCCAAATGTCTTTTAAACATTGTAATTGTACCCTTATCCATTATTTCCTCAGGAAGTTGATTTCACACACAAACTACTCTCTGTGTAAAACATTTGCCCTTCATGTATTTTTTAAACCTCTCGCCTCCCTCCTTAAAAATGTGACCCCTAGTCTTGAAACCCCTCAATCCTAGGGAAAAGGCAACTTCTATTAACTCTATCTATACTCCTCATTATTTTATAAACTTCTATTAAGTCGCCTCTCAATCTCCTATGCTCCTGTGAAAAAGTCCCAGCCCATCCAGCCTATTTCTTTATAACTCAAACTTTTCATACCCAGCAACATCCTGGTAAGTCTCTTCTGAACCCTCTCCAGCTTAATAATGTCCTTAAACTAGGAAACTCTCGGAGAAGGTGTTAGAAATAATCAATGAAGAGATTATAACTATGCGCTTAGAAATCTCAAGGTAGTGATCAAGAGTCAGTGTGGTTTTGCCAAAGGGAAATTAATTGGCGTTCTTCGAAGGAATAACATGCTGTGGATAAAGGGAAGCCAATAGATATACTATACTTGATTTTCCAGAAAGCATTTGATGTGGTTCCCCTATCAACTTGTGCTCACATATGCATGAAGCATGAGTTTGCTTTGTAAACTTCCTGCTGTACAGGAGTGTGCTGCACACAATTGGGTTGGCAGAAAACCCCATTATGTACAAAAACATCTGTCACTTCATTGCAGCTACCAGTACTGCACTGCTTGCATCACAGTGATACTGCCTCTCACATGACTGCCAGGTTCATACATCAAACACAAAATGAGCCAAAACCACTCGGCACTTCACACATCATTAGCTCCCCAAGTTTTCATCATGAGTAGGATTACTTTCACATCTGTTAGCTTCTCACAAGAGACTAGCAGGGGATAAGGTCACAACCACAAAAGGTGCCTTCAGAATCAACACCTCACAGGAATGTCAGGCAAACGTGTCATGTAAAGCTCTATTGATTTCCATCAACTTGAGCTCTTTGAACACTTTCCATTCAGAGCCTTTGACTCATAAAGCCTTTCCTCCATTCCATCGTTTTTTATCTATATCTATTAATGCTCGTATTGTGTCCATATTAATGTCTTTCAAAGTTTCTCTCCTTTCTACAGGATAAGAAGTGCACAACCTAGTTTGAGGGTGTACAGTCAGGGAATGGGAATATTTGACCAAGGCCTCCCCTCAGCCTTCGGGCAGCCGTCAGCTGAGGTTATAGGTGAGCAAGTAGGCTGTACCTGTGCTGAAGGGGAGATTGAATATGTAGAGCAATCTAATGAGAAAGCTTCCAAGCAACTAGTCACAGCTGTGCATCAATCAGCAACATCTTTGTAAAACCGAGAGTGGTGGCAACTCACAACACAAACAAATCTTTTCCTTTTCTCTGAAGCTTCCAGATTACAGAGACACGTATGGAAGAGTCTTAGAACCCAAGGCCATCTCTTCCAGTCTGACACATCATACCTCAGACGACGCACCTTTAAGGTACTCCCCCTCAAACTCCATCAGTGCATGGGGCAATTACTTTGCTGGATGATCCATCTAGCGTAGGCTTAAGGGCACAAGATTGACACAGACTAACACCTAACAGAAGAACAAATGGCTGAGGTCTCTGACAATGAAAGGACAACTGGAGACAAGGACCCTGCTGATGGGTAAAAACAATGACTGCAGATGCTGGAAACCAGAGTCTAGATTAGAGTGGAGCTGGAAAAGCACAGCAAGTCAGGCAGCATCTGAGGAGGACCCTGCTGATGATAATCCTCTAGACTCAGCCATTAACGAACTGATGGGGATGCATAGGCAAGCAAGGCAATATGTGACAGAGATTCCAGAGATCATGCCCAGACTAGAGCAAAGGGCAGAAAAGTCCTCCCAAGTACTGTCTGATGTCATGGCTCAGGCATGCAAGTACATTGGATCAGGTGGTGGCTGCGTGCTATTGGTTTTCCTACTGAAAGCACTGGGCAGATCCAGATAATTCCAATTGAAAGTTCTGGCTGACTTTCCCTCCCTCACTTGATATGTTGAGGTCAGATGTTGCTATTGTTGCTGGGTTTGAGGTAAATTACTATCATACCATGGATAAACCTGTGAACTTTCTGAGTTAAATGACTCACCCACTCAATAGAAAACCTCACTGAGCCATTGGGGAAGTGAGAGTTTCTTCACATTTAGTTTACTGCCATAGTCCAACTTTCAAGGACTTGTGCTGTATCAGTATAAGCTGCGGTCCCATGATTACCATTGCTGTAGAATTTTACTGAGACTCAAGTGGTCCCATGAGGCATAGTATCTCTCTGGCATGATTTATAGAATATTAGAATGCCTCTTGTGAACTGAAAAGTAAAACTGGTTTGTGCAACCTTGGACTGATTTGTCTGTGTAATATTAGCAGTCAATAGTGCAAGTGCATTAGTATCTAATTACCCTAACTGTGACAAAAGACAACGGTTCATTGTCTTACTCCAGTTACTCATTATTTCTTTCGAAAGACATGTCTGAGTGCAATACGACAATGGGTATTATATGTCTGGTACAAAAGCCTGTGCATTTCTAAATCTATACAGCTTTAAATGTAACTTCTATATGTTTTCACTGTGTGTCAGACGTGTATTATAAAAGGATTTAGCAAATAATTTCTAATTACATTTTTAATGCCACATTTTATGCTGGTATTTGCTTGGCACTAAATTGATGACACAAGTCAACGGTGACAAATTTTTAATTCCATGTCCCCATTGATACTTGCACTGTGAAAATGAGGATTTGAATGAGTAATTGTGCTAATCACTGTGCAATAATGAGACCAAACTCAATATTTTGGGAAATTGATCTTCCTAATTACCAACATGAGTCTAATTCCTGACCTTCACCTTCCATTTGGGTGACCAAACCAAGTAAAATAGATGACACACTGTTGCTTCCTTTTGGTTCCTGTGAAAACTAGAGCACCAATTCGAACACCTGAACTTCATATGAATCTCAACATGCACAATGATGCCCTGGGTTTCACAGAAATCTCTACACAGGGATAAATAACCAGTGGGTATAGGTGAGGTGGCACAATTTAATCCCACTTTACCAAATTGCTGCCAATATCCATAATTATAATGGCCTAATGATTTAGGCTTTTGTCTAGATATGAAAACTGGTTATATTTCTCTCCATTCTGATGGCTTATTGAATTATTAACAAGATGTAAAATTCTCCTAATATGATATAGTTAAGCTCTAAAATAAAACTTATCAGTGTCAAATTTTTAACAATGGCATTACCATATACAGATAAAACCCAAGACCAGGGTAGCTCACTCTCGACAGAGTATTCATCCATTAATTAATGGGATCCAACCTGTTAAAATCATCATGATTAAAATCACGTGGAGTTGAATTGGAATCGTAATTCAGCAATGAATATCCCATAGCACTAGTTTGACATTTTTGAGTACTGCAGTATAGCAGACTAGTTTGCGTTGTAGTATATTGATGGGTTCAATGAGACACTGATAGGGAGCTTACTGAGAATCATGTTTCAGCCATTCTGTCACTTCCAGTTTGCCACAGGGATGGTAAAAACTTGGAAAATGGCAGGTTTATGAAATATTCATAAATGAGATGTATGCTGCACTAAATACCTATATATCTTTTCATCAAAAGTGTATGATATAAATTGCATTTGCCTTGCAGAAGCTGCTAAATGGGAAGCATGACAAAGAATGTAACTTTTTTTACCTATATAATTTCCTGTATGAACAACACAATGGAGCAGAAATAGGATGACATTTGATTTGTACACTTTGGGTGTTATGTGTGAAACAGCTGTGTGGTTATATTTTATTTATACTAGATGTGTGGACTGAATATCAATACATTATTTGTGGGGGGAGTGCCTGGTTTCCAATTGGAACTTTCCCGTGATGATGAGACTGAAATTGGGAGTGAGTGGTAGATACTTCTACTCTCTGAATTATACATAAAAATCTACAAATCCAGTGATGTCCATCTTTTGACAATCTTCCCTTGCATTAATATTTTATAACCTTTAAATCTGTTAGTTGCCTTCTGTACCCATTTCTTAAAAGTTTGTTATTACTTTACAAATGATGAAAACTTTGCCTGCACATTCCCAGAGTTAGCCACAGGCACCTCTGAATGTGTCTCTGAACTACACATGGAAAATGTCAGGTGATATATCCAAATAAATGTTCACACTGGTGTGTTAATTGCTGCTTTTATATCTATGTTCTCTAGAACATTTCCGGCACAGAATAACAAAAGAATACAGGAAAAGCATAGTTGATACAAGGTGCCCACTCTCAATCAGATCTTCTAATACCATATTGTCCCATCTTCACTCAGTTCACAATTACAAACAAAAATAATAATCTCTATGAAAATAAGCAAAATGCAGACTCTGGGAGTCTGAATTAGAAGCAGACTAGGTGGAAATACTCAGCAAGTCAGATAGCATATGTGGAAAGAAAAGCAGATTTAACCTTTCACGTCAATTTTGGTAGAATTGGAAAATTTTGCTGATGTAAATTCACACAAGTTTAGTGGGTTATTGGGAAGGCAAGTGGAATGTGGGCTTTATTTCAAAAATAGGGAGGTTTTACTAAAACTACATAAGGCCTGATCAGACCACATGTAGAATTCAGTTTTGGTTCCCTTATCTAAGGAAAGACATACTGATATTAGAAGCAGTCCAAAGAAGGTTGACTAGGTTAATTCCAGGTATGGAGGTATTGCTATATGTGGAGAGATTGAGTAGATCGTGCCTGTGGAGAAAGTAAGGATTGCAGATGCTGGAGCTCCTTTCCTGATGAAGGGCTTATGTCCAAAACATTGACTATCCTGCTCCTCAGATGCTGCCTGTGCTTTTCCAGCATCATACTCTAGATTTTGCCTGCACACATTGCAGTTTAGAAGGGCAACCTTACAGAGTGAAAGCGATAATTAGCACAGAAAGAAACTCTTCAGTCCAACTCTCCATGCTGACCAAATATCCTAAATAACTCTAGTCCCATTTGCCAGCATTTGGCCCATATCTGGCTAAACCCTTCCTATTCACGTGCTCATCCAGATGCCTTTTAAATGTTATTGTACCAGCCTCCACCATTTTCTCTGGCAGCTCATTCCATACATGCACCATGCTCTGTGTGAAAAAGTTGCCCCTTAGATCTCCTTTAAATTTGTCCTCTCTCATCTTAAGCCTATGCCCCCTAGTTTTAGACTCCCTCATCCCAGGGAAAAGACTGCATTTATTTACCCTATTCATGCCCCTCATGATTGTATAAACCTCTATAAGGTCACCCCTCAGCCTCTGACACTCCAGGGAAACAGCCCCAGTCTTTTCAGCATCTTTTTGTAGCTTAAACCCTCCAAACCTGGCAGGTTTGTAAATCTTTTCTGAACACTTTCAAGTTTCACAATATTCTTCCTTGAGCAGGGAGACCAGAACTGCATGCAGCATCCTAATAGTAGCCTAACCAATGTCCTGTACAGCCACAATATAACCTCCCAATTCCTATACTCAATGCACTGACCAATAATGGCAAGCATAACAAATGCCTTCTTCACTATCCTATCTATCTGCAACTCTACTTTCAAGGAACAATGAATCCGTACTCCAAAGTCTCTTTGTTCAGCAACACCTGTCAGGATCTTACCATTAAGTGTATAAGTCCTACCCTGATTTGCCTTTCCAAAATGCAGCACCTCTCACTTACCTAAATTAAACTTCATCTGCCACTCCTCAGCCCATTGGCCCATCTGATCAAGATCCCATTGTACTGTGAGGTAACTTTCTTTGCTGTCCACTGCACCCCCAATTTTAGTGTCTTATTAACCAGACCTCTTATGTTCACAGTAAAATCATTTGTATAAATGATGAAAAGCAGTGAACTCAGCACCAGTCATTGCGGCACACCAGTGGCCTCAGGTCTCCAGTCTGAAAAGTAACCCTCCACCACCACCCTCTGTCAACCTTATTGAAATACACAAGATTCTTAGGGGACGTGATGGGTTGGATGCAAAAAGGTTGTTATCCTTGAAGGAGAGTCTACAACCAAAGGGCATAATCTTAGAATAAGGGATCACTAATTTAAAACAGAAATGAGGAGGAATTTCTTCCTTTACAGAATGGCCAATCTGTGGAGTTCTTTAGTGCAAAGGACTGTGGAGGCTGGGTTGTTAAATATGATAGATTTTTAATCATTAAGGGAATCGAGGGTTATGGGGGACAGTGAGGACTGCAGATGCTGGAGATCAGTCCTTCCTGAAGAAGGGCTTATGCCCGAAACGTCGATTCTCCTACTTCTTGGATGCTGCCTGACCTGCTGCGCTTTTCCAGCAACACATTTTTCAGCTTATGGGGGAAAGGCAGGAAAATGGAGTTGAGAATTATCAGATCAGCTAATGATCTCATTAAATGGCAGAGCAAACTTTCTGGGCTGAATGGTCTACTTTTGCTCTTACATCTTAAACAATTATGCAGGCGAAAAGTGAAAATGACAAATGAACAAAAAGCAATATCTATGTTAGGATGGCATGCAGGAGAAATTGAATGCCAAAAGGCATGAATGTGCAAGGCAAACTGAGACGATAATGGAACAAGTGAAGAAACAGATCATGACTCCAAATGAGGTGTGAATGGTAGAATTAATACCATTAACTGCTGTTTGGAAAAAAATATAAGGCGTATTTATAATCTGAAATAGTTGAACTCCAAACTGACTTCCAAAGCTACCTTGATTCCATTTACTACTGCCCAACTTTTTGTAAGTATCTTTTCCAATTTAGTTTCTCTGTTTTTGTCACATCTATTCTCAAAAAGTTACTTTCCTCCCCGTGCTTCCAGTAGTCCTTCATTTACCATTAACAGCGAATTCCCCTTCACCAAAGTTGATATATCCATTCTATTCCCTGCATGCCTGCTCTTGTCACTCCCACTCTCCCAGAACCATGCAAGGTTTCTCTTGACCTTACCTTTCAGCTCACCAGATACCACATTCAACATGGGAGATGTTGGAGATCAGAGTCAAAACAGTGGTGCTGGAAAAGCACAGGAGGTAAGACAGCATCTGAGGAACAGGGGAATTGTCGTTTCTCTTGCTCCTTGGATGCTGCCTGCCCTGCTGTGCTTTTCCAGCACCACACTCTCGATCACATTCAGCATATTATTCTCCAACATTTCTGTGAGCACTTTACAGCCTTTGGACTCAGCATTGTGATCAACAATTTCAGATTGTAACCATTACCACTATTTGTTAGAAGATTAGTTGTTCTGATCTACCATTATTGTCATATTAGCCTTTTGCCTTGTCCTGTCATATCTTTTGTTATTTAATCTCCTCTGTCCTCCTATAACAATGTCTTTTTTTTTCTCATTGCTCTAGCCAAATCCTGGTCCAACTTAATATCATTGATTCAACAAAAGCACCATCAATACAAACAATTTCTCAATGAATTTTCATATGATTTTGACAGTTTACAGTATATAGTTACATAATGATAAATAATACCCAATCTGAACCAAATATAATTCCAAATCCCATATTCCACAAAGAATTAATATAGGAGGAATGGTTGGTAAGTATGGACAGTGAAGAAGGTTATCTCAGAGTACAATGGGATCTTAATCAGGTGGGTCAAGGAGTGGCAGATGACATGTAATTTAGATAAATGTAAGGTGTTGCATTTTGGTAAAGCAAATCAGGGTAAAACTCATACATTTAATGGGAGGCCCCTGTGGAATGTGCCTAGCAAAGAGACCTTGGAGTGCAGGTTCATTGTTCCTTGAAGGTGGAATCATAGGTAGATAGGATAGTAAAGAATGTGTTTGCTATGCTTGTCTTTATTGGTCAGTGCATTGTGTATAGGAGTTGGGTGGTCATGTTGCAGCTGTACAGGATGTTGGTTAGGTCACTTCTGAAATACTGTGTAAAGTTCTGGTCTCCCTACTACAGAGAAGGTGTTGTTGAACTGGAAAGGGTGCAGAAAAGATTTACAAGGTTGGAAGGTTTGAGCTATAGGGAGAAGCTGAATCATTGGTGCTATTTTCCCTGAAACATTGGAGACTGGCGGTGTGTGTGTGTGTGACCTTATAGATGTTTACAAAATCATGAGGGGTGTGAATAGGGTGATAATCAAAGTCTTTTCTCCACGGTAGGGGAGTCCAAAGCTAGAGGGCATAGCTTTAAGGTGAGAGGCAAAAGATTTAAAAGGGCCCTAAGGGGCAACTTTTTCATGCAAAGGGTAGTGTGCATATGGAGTGAGCTGCCAAAGAAGTGGTAGAGGCTGGTACAATTACATTTAAAAGGCATCTAGAGGGGTATATGAATAGGAAGGGTTTAGAGGGTTATAGGCCAAATGCTGGCAAAAGGGAGTAGATATATTTAGGATATATGGTCATCATGAATGAGTTGGACTGAAGCATCTGTTTCTGTGCTGTATATCTTTATAACTATATCACTCTATGACTCTAAGCCCAGATTCAGGGATGTGAGACTCCTTCCTCAGAAAGAAGCAACAAACCTGCCTGACTCCCTTAATAAAACTAATGCTACAACAACTCACATCACAGGTCAACATGAACTTCCCCTCCCTCCTCCAGTTTATGTTCCTTTCTGTTACTCCCCCTTGTTAGCAATGTTCCCTCTCTTTATCTCATTTTGTGTTTCCCAATCCCCCATTTGTGCTTCTCTGTTTCACCCTTCCCAGATGCTCAGTTAGGGATCACATGGTTTCCAGGCAACTTGTATCAGCTTTGATGCCACCATCATAATTGTCAATGAAGCAATATTTCCACAGAGCTTGGGGACCTGAAGAACTCAGTCAACACACTTTGACCGCCCATGCACTGCTCACAGGAACAAGGCAAGGACAGTTTCTCTTGTGTGCCAGAAGCAGTGCTCAAGAGACCAATCATTCCTGTAGATTTTCATCCAAAGCAAGAAGGTTGGCATCCCTACTTGTGACAGCTACTTCCTCAGTGTCATTTGGCAGCTTTAGAGTCTGCTTCATTAAGTATTGAAACATTTCTGGCATACTCTTGTTCAGTACAGTTCTCACTCTTCGCAATAGCTTGTAAGAAATCCAAAGAGCTTATTCTTAGTTTGATCTGGTTAGTCTTGTCCAGAACAATATTGCTGCTTTATCATAAACCTTGTACCTGGTTACTGACTGCAGTCAACTGGAAATCAAGGCTAAATTCTCAGTTCTGATGTCACTTGTCCTCTGGATTGAGCAAATGCCACTGTCCCACTTTGAAGCCACTCACAGATGATCACTGAGGTTTAAATAAAAGCAAAAGAAATGCTGGAAATACTCGGCAGACTTGATAGCATCAGTGGAGAGAACGTTGCTAATATTTCAGGTTATAGACCTTGTATGAAACTAATGAATGGCAATTGACCTGAAATGTTATCTCTCTTGTTCTCTCCACAGATTCCCTGACTTACTATTTGCAGACCTTTCTGTTTTTATTTCAGAATTCCAGCATTCCAGTATTTTGCTTTGCATCATTAGGACTTTATTTAGTGCAGATCTTAATACTTTCATTTTCAGAAGCAGTCTCAAAACCAGTTTGGGTCTATTACAAGCACAATCAGATTTATCAAATCACTTTGGGTGTTTTTTTTCAGTTCATTAGAGAAATTGAGGTTTTGGTCAAGAAAAAGAAGGAAGCATTTGTCAGGTATAGACAGTAGAGATTGAGTGAATCCTTGGAAGAGTATAAAGGAGTATACTTAAGTGGGAAATCAGGACGGCAAAAAGGGGACATGAAAGAGTTTTGGCAAAAAGGGTTGAGGAGAATCCAAAGGGATTCTACAAATACTGTGATGATGCTGCTTCTTTAACAAGATTATGCTGTCCTTGACTTTTTTTTCAGAGAGGCCATAAAAGCAGCAATTTCAAAAGGTTGGCTTGGTGGGTTTTTAGGGCCAGTCTGATTACAGCTAACAGGTACGGCCTCAGGCAAAAGGCTTTCTTGTTTAAAAAAAATACTTATTCAGTGTTGGCATGGACAATTTGGATCGAAGGGTCTGTTTCTGTGCTGTATATCTCTAAGACTCTATGACTCTCTGAAGGGGAAGTGGCCAGTTCTCCCAGCTCAGCTTTTTCTCTGGCTTGGGTTCAGACCTGCTAACCAGTCAAGAAGCAGCTCCATGGAAGAAGGTGTTCCATGATGAATCCCTCTGCTTTCTCACTCTCTCCTGTAAGACCCTGTGTTTGATTTCACCTTTTTTGTCAAGGAGTGTTCATGGGGATTGTTGCAGGAATTTGGAACAGCACGATTAAGTTGGGGTAGTCGTTTGGGTTTTCAGATAGTTTAAGTTATTCTATGTACTTTTCTCTTTTGTTTATGTTTCATTTGATAATCTTGCAAATAAATTCTATTTTGTTTAAAACTAACCTGTTGGGCCAGCTGCATGACTACTGGAATATCCAAGGAGAAAGTGAGGACTGCAGATGCTGGAGATCAGAGCTGAAAATGTGTTGCTGGAAAAGCAGGTCAGGCAGCATCCAAGGAGCAGGAGAGTCGACGTTTCGGGCATGAGCCCTTCTTCAGGAATGAGGAAAGTGTGTCCAGCAAGCTAAGATAAAAGGTAGGGAAGAGGGACTTGGCTTCCACCTATCGCATTTCCAACACCCCTCCCCCAAGTCCCTCCTCCCTATCTTTTATCTTAGCCTGCTGGATACACTTTCCTCATTCCTGAAGAAGGGCTCATGCCCGAAACATCGATTCTCCTGCTCCTTGGATGCTGCCTGACCTGCTGCACTTTTCCAGCAACACATTTTCAGCTACTGGAATATCCACTATATCCATGCTTAAAACAACTGGCAAAGTTAGGATCCAGGCTACTTTCCTGAAATGTTTGAGAGGGTCTGTCCTGGTCCATAACAATATGTTAAAGACAAAAGTGTAACTAAGTAAAGAATAGGGCCCCTTAAACATCAGCAAGACAGCCTACGTGTGGAATCTCGGGAGATGGATGAGATACTCAACCAATATTTTGCCTCAGCGTTTACTGTGGAGAAGGATTTGGAAGATATTGAACAAAGGAAAATAAATAGCAACATCTTGAAAAATGTCCATATTACAGAGAAGGTGCTGGGCACCTTAAAATACATAAAGGTGAATAAATCCCTGCGACCTGATCAGGTGTACCCGAGAACCCTGTAGGAAGCTAGGGAAGAAATTGCTGGGCCCCTTGCTGAGATATTTGTATCATCGATAGTCACAGGTGAGATGCTGAAAGACTGGTGGTTGGCCAGCGTTGAGCCACTGTTTAAGAAAGGTGGTAAGGAAAAGCCAATAAACTATAGACCGGTGAGTTTTACATTGATGGTGGGCAAGTTGTTGGAGGGAATCTTGATGGTGTGTATTTACATGTATTTGGAAAGGCAAGGACTGTCAACATGGCTTTTTGCATGGGAAATCATGTCTCACTAACTTGACTGAATTTTTAGATTAGAGTAGATTCCCTACAGTGTGGAAACAGGCCCTTCGGCCCAACCAGTCCACACCGACCCTCCAAAGAGTAACCTACCAGACCCATTTCTCTCTGACTAATGCACCTAACACTATGGGCAATTGACCATGGCACCTGACCTGCACATCTTTGGACTGTGGGAGGAAACCAGAGCACCCGGAGGAAACCCACACAGACTCGGGGAGAATGTGCAAACTCCACATAGACAGTCGCCCGAGGCTAGAACCAAACCTGGGACCCTGATGCTGTGAGGCAGCAGTGCTAACCACTGAGCCACTGTGCCACCCCACAAAATAACAAAGAGGATTGATGAGGGCAGAGCAGTGGATGTGATCTATATGGAAGGCATTTTACAAGTTTCCTTGTGGTAGACTGGTTGGCAAGGTTAGATCACATGGAATACAGGGAGAACTAGATATTTAGATATTGAACTGTCTTGAAGGTAGAAGACAGAAGGTGGTGGTGGAGGGTTGCTTTTCAGATTGGAGGCCTGTGACCAGCAATGCGCCACAAGGATTGGTGCTGGGTCCATTGCTTTTTGTCATTTATATAAATGATTTGGATGTGAATATAGGAGATATGGTTAGTAGGTTTGCAGATGACACCAAAATTGGAGGTGTAGTGGACAGTGAAGAAAGTTACCTCAGAGTACAATGGGACTTTGATCAGATGAGCCAAAAGGTCAAGGAGTGGCAGATGAAGTTTAATTTAGATAAACGTGAGGTGCTGTATTTTGGAAAGGCAAATCAGGGCAGGACTTCTATGCTCAATGGTAAAGTCCTAGGAAAAGTTGCTGAACAAGGTGACCTTGGAGTGCGGATTCATTGTTCCTCGAAAGTGGAGTCGCAGTTAGATAAGGCGTTTGGTATGCTTTCCTTTATTGGTCAGAGTGTTGAGTACAGGAGTTGGGAGGTCATGTTGCAGATATACAGGACATTGATTCGGCCACTTTTGGAATATTGTGTGCAATTCTGGTCTCCTTCCTATAGAAAGGATGTTGTGAAATTTGAGATGATTCAGAAAAGATTTACGAGGATGTTGCCAGGGTGAGAGGCTTTGAGCTATGGTGAGAGATTGAATAGGCTGAGGCTACTTTCCCTGGAGTTTCAGCATCTGAGGGGTGACTTTATAGAGGTTCATAAAAACATGAGGGGCACGAATAGGGAAAATAGTCAAGGTTTTTTTCCCTGGGGTTGGACCTAAGGAGCAATATTTTGATGCGGAGGGTGATGTGTGTATGGAATGAGGTGCCAGAGGAACAGGTGGAGGCTGGTACGATTACAAAATTTAAAAGGCATCTGGATGGATACATGAATAGAGGAATATGGGCCAAATGCTGGCAAATGGGACTTGATTTATAGGATATCTGGTTGGCATGGACGAGTTGGACCCAAGGATTTGTTTCAGTGCTGTACATCTCTGACTCTACAGAAAGTCAAAATGGATTTGTGAAATAGGAATTATGTTTGATAACCTTTCTTGGTTTTTGAGGACATTACTAGTAGAAAAGATGAGGGATAATCAATGCATGTGGTGTGTTTGGATTTTCGGAATGTTTTAAATAAAGTCTTAAAAAAGAAGTTAATGTAAAATTAAAGCTCATTAGATTGGATGTAATATAATGGTATGGATTGAGAACTTGTTAGCAGACAGGAGACAGAGTGTAGGAATAAATAGAACTTTTCAGATTGGAAGGTAGGGTGGGGCACTGCTGGGATCAATGATTGGAACCCAGATATACACAATATATTCCAAAACTTTGCTTGAGGGAATCAAATGTAATATTTTCCAGTATGCAGACACCTCAAAACTAGGCAGATTGTTAGTGTTGAGGAGCATGTAAATACCCTTCTCGTTAATTTAAACAAATTGAGAGAGTGAGAAATTGCTTGACACTTGCAGTTTAACATGGATAATTCTGCATTATTCTACTTTGGTACAAAAAACAGAGTGGCAGAGTTTATTTCAATTAGCTTGAGAAACAGAATACAAGGAGACCCAGGTGTCCTTGTACACTGATGTAGAAAGCAAGCATGCAGTTTCAGCAAGCCGTTCAAAAGGTAAATGGTATGTTGACCTTCATTGCAAGCAGGTCTGAGTACAAGAACAAGAAAGTTTTACTGCAGCTATATAGGGCTTTGATAATATTATACTTGGAATACTGTGTGCAGTTGTGTCTCCTTATTTAAGAGGAAGTGTACTTTCCATATAGTGTAGCGAAGGTTCACCAAACTGATTCCTGTCTGTGATGTTGTGATGTGAGGGGTCACTTTGTTAACAGGGCCTGCATTCAATAGTGATTAGAAGAATGAGAGGATTTCATTGAAACTCACAAATTTCTGACAGAGCTGGACAGCTTTCATGGTGGGATGATGTTTCGTCTGGTTTAGGGTGTCCAGAAAAAGGGCCACAACCTCAGATTATCTGGTAGGACTGAGATTAGGAGAATTTATTTTCATTCCTGATGAAGGGTTTTTGCCCGAAACGTCGATTTTCCTGCTCCTCGGATGCTGCCTGACCTGCTGTGCTTTTCCAGCACCACTCTAATCTGGACTCTAATCTCCAGCATCGGCAGTCCTCACATTCACCTAGAATTTCTTTTCAGTCAGGGGAGTAAACTTTTAGAACTCTCTACTGTAGAAGACTGTAGAGGCAAAACCTCTGAATACATTTAAGTAAGAAATACATGGATTTCTGGAGTTTAAGGGTGTCAAGGAATCTGGGGGGGATGTGGAACATTGGGGCTTTGAGATAGAGCATCGACCATGATCAACTTGAATGGCAGAGTGGACTCAATCCTGCACCTGTGATCAAATCAAGCCATAGGTTTTCAGTATAAAATATTAGCTTTAGTTAGGGTAAGCTGACAAAGAGAGCGATGTAGCAGAAGCCAAAGGTACTGAGTTTCTGGTTTGCTCTTGCTCATCCAATGCTTGCTGCTCTGAGAGATGAGTGATAAGCTGCAAAGTATTGTGGAGTCAGAAAAGGGTATAGCTAGATTGAGGGTGCCTGGGACAGTGAGGAGGAGTCGGGGCAAATGTCATGGAGTCAGCCAACTAAAAAGATTTGATCTTTGTAACGAAACATTAGCTTTGCATTCTTAGTGTTGAAGTTTAAGATGGGATGAGCAGAAAAGGGAATGAGATGAGATGATTTATTGTTGTTAAAATAGTTGCCTTTTTTTAGCTGTATAATTCCAGTGTCAGGATGCCAAGGAAGGTGTAAAGCTGTTTCAAAGTACTGTTGAACTACATAGCACACAATCGACCTGTTTGTCCACTGTGATAGATATGCATTACTCCTACAGCCTTCAGATTTAAGGGTACACAGATGAGAATTGCCTGGGAGAATGGTGGCAGTGCAAGATAGTGAGGAATTAGGTTGGGAGCAGGTTGAGTGGAGCAGCTGTGTCAATATCTCCTATTTGTGTCCCAATACATAAAGCCATATGTTTCTCCATATCAAGCTATGTTGGCCACCGGTCTGTATTTGTACAAAACCTCCTTCATGACCCCACTCCCCTTATCTGTGTAACATATGAACCAAACGAAGTCAAGATTGTGAAGGACGGCCCAGTGTGAAAACATGCCCTCACAATAGGAAGGCAGCTGGAAAATAAAAAACAATTTTACCTGTCTTAATGAATCACTCCAGGAGGCACACATCAACCAACATTCCTAAACACTGATCTCACCGACTCCCATTGATAGTCGAGATTGGGCAGTGAAATCCTGAGGGTAAACCATGCCAGACAAAGTTGGCGTGCTTTTTCCAACTTTATGAAACAACTTCCAGTAACTTGTAAAATCAAGTAATGTATGAACAAAATACATGAAGGAGCTCAGCCACAAACTTAAATGTGGACGACAGTGTATGTCAGGCCGAGATATTCATTTTTGGGTTGAATCATGAGGTCTCGTTAAGTAATCAGAAAATTACCATCTTATGACCACTTAATGGATCCATGTGGAATTTCATTCCTCTTCTATCTATCTATCTATCCTACTTTAAAATGATAAGGTTGCAGAGTGACAAAAGGAATTTGATACAAGGAGAAAAACAATGTATCCATATATAAGACTGCTGGTGATTCCAGGCTGATACTTTCAGCAACACCTGAAGACCATGATGCTTTCACAACAAATCATTAACATCTCGTGTGAATTGTCCTTACTGAAAGTGAACTAATCTCTAGCAGGAGTTCTTAAAATGCTGTAGGGTGTCCCTATCTCCGAGCTAGATGAACTAGATTCAAGTTGCAACTGCCCTGAAGGTATATGATAACATGAACAGGTTTTTTCAAAGAAAGATTTTGAGTTATAGCGTATCCCTCATGACCTCAAGTAGGGTCATATCAAAGTATTTTACAGCCAATTAAGTATTTTGAATAGACATCAGTCTTGTAAAGAAATGAACTGCCAACCTGACATAACAAATACCCACAACAATGAGATCTTGAGCAGATAAACAGTTTTAATTATGTTGGTTGACAGGTAAAATTGACCAGGACATAGGGTGAGCCAGCCCTCTCTTCATTGAATAATGTAATAGAATCTTTACTTCAACTGTGATGGGTCAGAGTTTAATGGATCATCAGAAGCATGGCACCTTTGACACTGTAATGCTCTATCAATGCTGCACTGATATTTCATTCTAAATCATTTACAATTTTGAATTTTATTAAGATACATCAGTGAAAATACATTGCTAATATTCTAATCAGAAAAGTCACCTTAGGGTCATTTTTATTCCAGTCTGTTTGGTGAGATCAAGGCAGTGCAAATGGGAACAAACAATAAAATAGGTCTGGAGGTCTCAGCAACATGCCAGTACTAAGTCCCTTTCTTGCTATTTCCTCTTCTGAGTTTCTCCTGCATGTCAATCTCCTGCATGGGGCAAAGTGATGGTGTCTAAATTGGAAGTTCAAGATCATACCTCGATGAAGTCTTAGATGGTCTCACTGGTTTTAAACCCAAAATTACAAAAGCTTGAGGACCCCAAGCTGCAGTGGTGTCTTATGCCTTCTGAAGCAGCACAGAAAGTTACTGTCATCTGCAGCTCACTGGATCTGTGGAAATATTGAGACCTGGTTTATAGGAATCAGTATCTTTGTTACCTCACAACCCTCTAGTCAGTTTACTCTACTAGCACGAGGGTGTCTTTTGGCTTGTTTGTGCTGATAGATCAAAAATGTATTACCAACATTCTCATTGGAGTAATCAGAAAATTCACCGTTGGGCTGCTTTTGATCCAGTCCTTCTTACATGGAGGCTTTATGCAGTTTAGCCCAGTTAGCTTCACACACAACTGTGGGTTACTACCTTATATACACATTACATTGTGGAAAGTCCAAAGATGTGCAGATTAGTTGGATTGGCCATGCTAAATTGCCCAAAGTGTTGAGGGATGTGCAGTCTAGGTGGATTAGGCATGGAAAATGCACAGTTTCAGGGATAGATTTGGGGGAGTGGGAGGAGATTTGGTTGGAATGCTCTTCAGAGGTTTGGTATGGACTTGATGGGCTGAATGGCTTGCTCCCATTCTGTTGGGATTCTATGAAAAACCTGCATTTGGAGGAAAGACTGTCCAACAGGAGCAGTCATCAGCAGATGCAGAAAATCTGGGGGAAAGGTGAATGGGACCAAACGAACTGGAAGCACATCTTCTAGTTGGAGATGTTAGTCTCAGGTTCAATGATTCTGCTCGGCTTCTCACTATCATGCCCTAATTGTAACTTAGCCAGAACCCTTCTGCAAACCTATACTCATTACATTACTCACTATCCCTTTCATCCAGCTTTCTGGCTATTGAGGCAACTTTAAATCAATGACATTCTGACCTATCATTTGGAAGCTGATATCAAACCATAATGTGGAGCAAAGTGCCAAATCAAAGAAAGGTAATCAACCAAATGGCAAATGTAAGTAATGCATTCCATTTATTTCTCGCCCAAGTGATCAATCCATTGTACATTTCCTTAAATGTTTCCTAACTCTATTACTCTGAAAAGATACAAGATAAGCAAAGCAGATCCTTGTGTGAAGGCTCCTGACATGCATGTGGTCGCCGAATTGTAAGCTTAGGCAATTCAACTGCTGCGAGGCAAGTTGGGTTTAGCCAAGCTGACGGCAATATGTTGAGTAATGGTGGAGGGGAGAAAAAGACATGCAAACATGAAGATAACTGAAAAGAGACTGCTATCCTTGCACCACTGCCTTGACATTGACCTTTACTCACAGTCACTTGTTGGAGAGCAGATTTCAGAAAGTTATTCTGTCAAAGCATCAATTAATTTGATCAAAAATGATCTCCAATTTGGAACTCAGAGCCACCATGACAGATATTTGAGATTTGTCCCGATACCCAAACCAAGCTGGGGTGGCCTTATCTGATAATGGGACGACATTATACAAGGTAGATGGTGGATGTTCCGTAAGATGATGCCACACAGAAACTGGGGGGGGGGGGAGGCAGTCTCTACCATGTGCCTAACCATAGTGGTGCAATACCTTGACACACCTCCTCATACCTCATATAGCAGTTTGTGTGAAGCAGAAATATTTTGCTCATAGTGGAGCCAGCTAGAAGAAAGCCTTGCTTGCTCTTGAATTTTCTGCTAGGCTGTCCCTGCCACTAGTAGCTGCTGCTGTCCAATGGTACAGGGCCCTCCACCTCACTAACTAAAACACAGGGAGATCTAGTGTACAAGTTGGTAACAAGGAGGTCTGGAGTACTGAAAAGTGAAAGCTCAAAATAAAAGTCCACCATGTGTATCAGTTATTCTGATACTCTTGATATTTAGCAGATTGAGAAAGGGATGACTTATGAAGGGAGAAAGAAGCTGTACATTATCACATAGCAGATGCTAAGCTTGCTGCATGTTGAATGGAGCAGCAGAAATAATAAGCAGATACCTTGCCCAAGTATATTCATTGATGTTCATGACCCTTTCTACTCTGTCTGCATGAGGGAGTTGGTGTTGAGGACCCTTCTACCCACCCTGCAGAAGAAGTGAATTGAAGTCATTGAACAGGTTGCTTTGGTGAGTGGAGATGTGTGAACTTTTGCATTAAGTAGATGTAGTGGAAGGTGTAAAAGAAACAAAATAGAATGAAGTTGGGAAAGTGATGAATGTAATAAAACAACAATATATACAATACCGCTACAATACTAAAATCCCTCAAGGGCATTAAATATTCACACCAGATTGAAGCAGGAGATATTAGAGCCAATCACCAAAAGCTTTGGTAAAGAGAGAACTATTCAGGACAAAAGCATGGTGGGTGTGGAGAGATGTAGGAGGGGATTTTCAAAACATGTGGTTTAGGAAAGTGAAGGCTCAGACACCAATGTTGGAACAATGAAAATCAGGGCTGTTTAAGAGATCAGAATTAGTGAAGCACAGATATCTTAGAAAGCTATATGAAAGAAAATACAGAAATAAGAAGGGGTGAGGACAAAAAGGGATTGAAAGCAAAGATCAAAATTTTAAAATTGAGGCATTGTTTCATTGGAAACCAAATTAAATCAGAGCTAGTGAGGACTGCAGATGCTGGAGAAGTCAGAGTTGATAAAGTGTGGCACTGGAAAAAGCACAGCAGGTCAGGCAGCATCTGAGGATCAAGAGGCATAACCCTTCACCAGGACTGGGGAGGAGGAAGGGGACTGAGAAATAAACATGGGGAGGGGTTGGGGCTAGGGTAAAGGTAGGTGGGATGGTGATGGGTGGGCGATAGGTGATTGTGATAGGTCAGTGGGGACTGTGGAGCAGATATTTGGGAAAGAAGATGGACGGGTAGGTCAGATCAAGAGGACGGAGCAGAGTCAGAGGGTTGGATAAGAGGAGTGGAGATTTAGAAACTGGTGAATTCAAAATTGAGGCCGTGTGGTTGTAGGGTCCTGAGGAGAAAGATGGGGTGTTCCTCCTCCAGTTTGTGGGTGGCCTTGTTTAGGTGGTGGAGGAGACCCAGATGGACACATCATCAGGGGAGTTGGAAGGAGGGTTGGAATAGACGGCCACAGGAAGGTGCATATGGACCAAATTAAATTAGCAAGCACAGGGATAATTGATGTTTCGGTCTAAGTGTGAGTTAGTGTAGATAGGAATTTGTGTAAGATGACGTTAGGAGTATTGAAGATACTTGGTGATTGCGCAAGTTTTAGCATGTGAAACATGAATATGATAATGTGTGGTTTAAAAAGGAAAGGAAGAATTTGTTTGTACTAAATGAGATGTATTTTAGTGTGTTGTAATCGTATGTTGAAGATTATGCTGGAAGGGAGGTAGTAGCTGAGGTGAGAGTGGAAGAGGTTTGTTGAATAGTGTTGCTGAACCATGTGGAGGAGTAAAGATGATTATTGAGCATTACTGATGTAAAGTAATTAAACTCGTTTCTACAAGTTTCAACCTTAGAGGGAATTATGATATTAGCACACATATGGGGTACTCTTGTTGGTGTTCATTGGTAATCTAGTGTTGGAATTGGTGTTTTCCCTGTATTGATTTGATTCCCAATCAGAGAAGCATTTCACAGAGTAGACTCAAAGAGCCAAACAGTCTACTCCCACTCTTAGTTTCTATTTTTTTTAATCAAGAACAATTTTCAGGCAGGTAATGATTCTGGGGAAGAGTACCTTAATACAAACCTTCATTTCACTAGAAGCACCACACAGAGATATCTGAAAAACAAGTGGACTATCTGCCCAATTCTACAGGCAATCAGCAGAGTAGTCTGCCTTTGCAAAACAGAGAAGATTCACTCAGGAAGACACTATAATACAAAGAAACAAAAGCAGAAGTTATTGGAAAAACTCAGCACGTCTGGCAGCATCCGTGAAGAGAAATCAGAGTTAACGTTTCAGGTCCGGTGACTCTCCCTCATAAGGGTTCTGAGGTAGAGTCACTGGACCCAAAACATTAACTCCAATTTCTCTGCACTGATACTGCCAGACCTGCTGAGCATTTCCAGCAATTTCTGTGTATGTTTCTGAATTGCAGCATTTGCAGTTCTCTCGGTTTTTATTTAGTCAGGTGAAGAAACTTTGTCAAGAACATGCAGAGTAGAGGCGTCAGCGCAAGTACACAATTCTCCTTAGAACTCTGCAGATCATGCTTTGGACTTATCAGTCATCTCAGAACCCATTGAACTGGCATAGAAGCAAATCCTTCTCAATCCCTAAGGACTATTTAAGAGGAGGAGTCTGGCCTCCAAATCTTCATGAGAATCTGGAATAAAAATTAGTTCGACCACTCAGTGACATCTAGAGTACCTGCCACCTTCTCTGTCCTGTTTTATTACATCATTTCCATCCTGAATTAAATTAAAGCTCATATTTGAAGACTGAGAATAATTGTGTGTTCATGCAAGTCTTTCCATGAAAGATCGTCCACATGCATTGTAATCAACCATGGTCAGTAGATAAGACGGAAGATTAAGCTAAAATAAAAGACTGACTCAAATGCAAAAAAAGTGGAAATAACTGGGTTAACTGCAGTAGAACAAAAAAAAAAGAAAATGACAAGACATCCAAAAAGTGAGTGTTAACAAAAACTTGCAAAAGCTATCAAAATGAAAAGCATTTTTTTTTTCTGAAAGAGTAGTCAGAAACTATGCTGGCTCATTGAAGACAAATGCACAAAATGATAACGCATAATAAATAAATGGAAGACTTGTTAAATGAAGCATTGAACTGTCAACTTTTTAATTTATTCTTGGTAGTTGTGTGTTGCTAGCATGGTCAGCATTTGTTGCTCACTCTTACTATCCTTTAGAATGTAGAGCGGCCCACTGACTTTGATTGCTGGAGTACATCTGTTGCAGGTACTTCCATTATGTTGTTAGATAAGGTCTTTCAGAATTTCAATCCAATGATGGTGTGTGTGATTCAGTCAGGAACCTGTGGGCTATGATGTTTCAATATTTTGCCCGTCAAAGTGTTTGAGAGTTTGGGAAGTAAGACCATAATATGTAGAAGCAGAATAAATCAATTTGGCCCATTGTGTTGGCTAAGCCATTTGATCACGGCTGATTTGTTTCTCAACCCCATTCTCCTGCCGCCTACCCATAACCTTTCATTTCCCTTCCTAATCAAGCACTTATCTATCTCTGTCTTAAATAAACAGAAATGCTTGGCTTCCACAGGCTTCTGTGGTAATAAGTTCCACAGATTCATGAACTTCTGGCTGAAGAAATTCCTCCTCATCTCAGTTCTAAAGTATTGTCCCTTCATTGAGGCTGTGCCTTTGGGTACCGGTCTCTTCTATGAGTGGAAACATCTTCTGCACATCCATTCTATCCAGCCTTCACAGTATTCTGTAAGTTTCAATGAGATCCCTCCGCATCTTTTTAAACTCCGAGTACAGACCCAGGGTCTTCAACCACTCCTTAATGACAAGCCCGTCATCTCTGGGATTATTCTTGTAAACCTCCTCTGGACCCTCACCAAGGCCAGCACATCCTTTCTTTGATACAAGGACCAAACTGCTCACAATATTCCAAATATACCTTTGAAGGAACTTTTCAAGAAGTCTTTCTGAGATGCTTCCTATACCTGTTGAACACAGTGTGCCTGTGGTAGATGGAGTGAATCTTTAAGGTAATAGATGGGACATCAATCAAACATTGTCTTGGTAGTGTCAAGTTCCTTGAATGTAGCTGTAGCTACACACATCCAAGGAAGTTTCATCACACACCTGACTTTGCTTTGTAAGTGATAGACAGGTTTTGAAGATTAAAGAAGTGAGATACTCCCAAAAGAAAACCCAGCCTCTAAACAGGCTCCAGTAGTCATGTTATTTATATGGTTTGTCCAGTTGAATTTCTGTTTGATGTATATCAATGATTTTGAAGAAGGAAATAGAGCAATCTTCATTCAGTGCAATAATGTAAAATAAGTGTGACTAAATTGGCAATGAATGTTATATTTCTCCTGATTTTTATTATGATTGAAGTCACATTGAAATGAATATCAGGATGTATGTAAAATGAGCTCTGGACTCTCTATCATCCATTTCACATTATTGAACAAGATCAAAATCTACCCCACAGAGTTCGCTATCCAAGTTTTCAATAGCTTCTGTAAATGGTAGCCAAAAATTACAAAGGAAAAATTGAAACATTAAGTGAGAGAAAGAAACTCTAGCATACAGAGCTCAATTTGGGGAAGTAGAAGATAATTTGGATTCAAAGAAGACAGATCAGAACTTTTTGTTTATGTGGCAGGAGACTAGAAACTAGTGGAACATTTGGATTTAGGTGTTTGAGAACCCAAATCTCAAAAAAAATAAATATAAGTGAAGTAATCAAAATGTTTTCCATTATCTCAAGAGGGTTGTACTACAAAGAGCAAGAAGTTATGCTCCAGTTGTTGAGGTTTTGTCAGTTTCTGTCTGAGGTATAGTGTTCAGTTCTCAGTATGATGCCTTATGAAGAACATTGTCTTGATTTCTCAAAGTATTTTAGGATCGTAAGGGGTTAAATTATGAAGAAATAAAAACTTGGATTGTGTTCATTTCAGTTTAGAATTGGTGATCTCAGAATTGGAGATGCTTAAAATGACAAAACTTTATTCATTATTATATAGTGCTATATTAAAATTATAAAACAGTTCAATAAGTTGAATACAAAGATGTGTTTTTCTGTTGGGAGAATCTAAAACAAGGGGACCCTATCTTAATTACAGCTAGGCGAATCGGGAATGACATCTGCAAACATTTTATCACCTGAAGGGTAGTGGAAATGTATTATTCTTTCTCCACAAATGGCTGTTGATGCTGAACCAATTAAAACATTCAAGACTGAGACCAATAGATTGGCTATCAAAACTGATATAAATCAAAAGTGTGTAAATGGAATTGAGGTGCAAATCAGCCACAATCACATAAATGGCAAAACAAGTATGAGATGTTGAATGGCCAACTCCTGCTGCAATGTTCCAATACCCAAATATTTATGAAAAATTGTGTCAGAAAGAAATAATGTGTCTTGATGACAGAGAGTCATTGTAACAGTGTGAGGGCCAAAGTCTCTACCTGTGTAATGGTCCTCCTTTACTATTGCTTTAGATAAAATGCATTAGTGTGCCATTTTTTGGGGGTAGCTATTACTTATAATGATTCTTTTACTATATGCACTTGTGAATGGTTTTCTTAGGGGTATCAATATAATTATGTTCTAGTTAGAACTGTTATTTTTTTGGGGTTTCCAGTCTGTGTTATTTAGAGGTTTTTTTTGTCTGTTATTGTGTGAGATGACGGTGTTCTTTTTTGTGGAGTTTATTGGTGCATGTTTTATGGTTAGCAATGTATGTCAATTTTTGGGTATATCAATGTTGGTTATGTTATTGCTGTGTGAACAAATGTTCACTTTATGTCACCAGTAAATATTATTTCTGGAGTTTGTTTATTTTTATGGGTATATCAGTGAATTAATTTATTGGATTTCATTATATGTTATAGTTAGATTAATGAATAATATTTATAGTTATTTAGTGAAAGATATTATATATGTATATATATTAGTGAGTGTTACAGAGTGTAAAGGATTTGTTTTGCAGGTATCATGTTAAATATACCAAAACAGTTTAAAATGCACCAATCAACCCACATTCACTAATTCTCCATTCTGCAATGAAAGGATTTATTTGCTATTTTCTCTGTAGGTACTATCACGGCTTTACTGTAGCAAAGTAAATCAGAAATTTTTCTTTTTTAAATTTAACCATAAATAGCATTCCCTAACTCTGTTCATGTATAATTATTGGCATTGACTGAGTTAAATTCCATTTTCATTACATAACATCCTTGGACTTTATTGCTGCATTTTAAAATGGTATACTGTGAGTCCACCCATTTTCCCATCAAACTTGAAGTTCCCTTGTTTGTGTATTCTGTGAGTGTTTCGACTTTTTAAAATATGCAGAATAATGAGAAAAGTTTTGATTCTGAAAGAGCAAATGCCATGTTTCAAACTATGTACCATATTTTACTTAATTATTACAATTATTTTAAATTTTACATTTTACTCATCCTTGTTTATTCCGTCCTGATTAGTTTTGTTCATTCCCATAGATTCCGAGTTTATTTCCTCCGACGTCAGTCATTTCCCATAGTTTGTTACTGTATAAAGCAAATAGCATTCTTAGAACCAATGTCCTTTTTCCCAGGTACATGGAGACCAGGAAGCCTTTAACCATCATAAGGAAGGTAACTGCTTTTGATTTGTTCCATGTAAACACTATTTGCTGCAATCCGTGATTTGGAGACGGAAAACTCTTTCAAAAGTGAAATTATTTCAGCACTCTTGAATACATCTTGGATCAATTAATACGGTTCACTTCCAGTCATGCCTCAGCAAATGTTCAAGAACACATTTTAAAAGGATAAACTTTATTTAACGAAATTGTCTGGGCATTCATACTTGCTCACAAGAAAACACCCATTGTATCGTTTAATCGCTAACTGATGTTACTACAATTCCCTTCAGTCACGTTTTATTGTGCCGCAAACGATTTCGTCCGAAACAGAACTGTTTGAAAGTTAAGGGCTCCGTGTTCACTTTGACTCCATGTAACACAATTAATAATGAAATATTTTTTGCATAATTATGCATGCTTATTCTGTGTAGGGCTATCGAAGCAACCTTTTCTACAAACATGTCACTATTATTTACGATGAAATGCGCGACTTGTTTTACTAATTGAACATCTTGGGACTAAGGGTTCTTTATATTTAACAAATGCCGAAACTTCAAACTTCTTCTAATCCTCCCACACCTCTCAGACACTGCAATAGCGGGAACTTTCGCGTCGTCTTGGGCAACAAAGCTGAATCAATACAAGCGGATCAATGTGAAATAATAGTATAAACAATCTATGCATCAAAGCTAACATCTGCTGCATTTCCATACGGTGAATCTTGTTTTGCTTCGATGTACGTGTAATCTTTTCTGACTTTTACTTGACACTCGACTCAGATTGACACAGCCGCCAGAAACGAGATCGCCTAAAACAGGATTTTGAGGCGAAATAATAATAAAGAAACCACGATGCTACTGGCGAGAATTCGTGTTCAATAAAACTTTTCTTTCTCTATTGGTGAGTAAACAGAAAAAAAGGCAGAATCCGAGATAAGAACAGATCGCCAGAGAGCATGAAGTCACCTTGCTGCCTCTCCTGTCTGCTACTGGATAAGGTGGTCTCTTTGTTGAAGTTGTGTCTTTGAGAGCTTCGTGTGTGTCCGCGTGTGTGCGCGTATCATTTTTTTGTTGCAAGTGTTTTTGGAAACTTGTAGTCCTGATGTTCCTGATAAAATCCCCTAATGCATGCCCATGCCTCCAGCAAGCCCACAGCTCCCTACTGAAGACGAGCAGATGCTTCAGCCTAGTATCTGCGTGTATTGCGCTTAATCTGCTCCATGTCCCTTTCTATTTTTTTCCAATCTCTCCAATGTTCGTGTCATGACCCTTTCTGGTTGGTTGCCGCCAGGGACACAATAAACTGTGAAAACATTATGCTTAAATAAAAAATAACGGGCCAATTAAATATAACAATCCTCTTATTATGGCAATGTTAACCATTGGTTTTCTCTGTGGTATATTCAAATCAGACATGGTTTTGACCCATCAACATTAATAATGCACATTAGTACAGTATTAATTAATTAAGGTGCGTGTTGACATTGATGCTATTTTTCATCTTCAATGGAAACGTTTTGATGGTTATTAGTGGAAGAAATACTTAAATCAATATTTTACAATGCAAAATATGTCTATTGTGGAAGGCATCTGCAGTATAAAACTAGTTATACATTGTGCCTTATTCACGCACTTTAATATTTATTAACACCTTACAGCATAACTCCACTCGATCTCAGAAATCGGCGAACGCCAAGAAATTGAGAAAATACCAATGCAATTGATAAGCTGAAAGAAATAATCAAACGTCATTGCCAGTTTGGGCTTTTTTTCTCCCCTTCCAGACCCGGAAGTAAGCAATAGTCTTTTTACTCCCCACAACACGTGGAGTGCAAATCTGATTTACCAAATATAGTCACACAAAGAAAAATGGGAATTTGCCGATCAAAGATCAAAGTGCCAGCAACTCCACCTCGAATCCCTCCTCCACTATTAGTCCTCTTACAGAACATCAATTTTTCACACATCAATGATGGCTTAATAATAGTTGAAAGACAGTTGCATAAGGATGCAAATCTTGTCTTTGTCTTTGCGATGCTTTATAACGTGCATGTGCTGATTTAATATAGCTAAGTAAAAAGCGATCCCTTTTGTATCGAGGTTGCAGAGGCGTTAGTAATCGCCCGAATCAAAGGAGATGTGGAGATGTTAATTCCCCGTACAGTTTATACACAGCATGCTCATTTGATGCACATTTCATTCATAAGCTGTTTTAATAAAAAGGGCAGAAAATAAATAATTGACCAGATAAATATTGCAAACTAAAATTTGTAAAAATAGCGTTTGTGCGGTGTATGGAATATGTTAAATACCTTTCTATTAATTTGCTTCGAAATTAATATGTTTTTTATATAAATGTGCAAACTGTATGCTATATTACCTTTTATAAAACATGGTTTTATTTTTAGTGTGGTTCGTGTTTACATTATAGGAGCTGCAAAATACGACGTGCATGAAAACTCACTTTAAACTCCAAAGAGTGATCCTGTGGTATTGGACATATCCTGGTACAAATGAACTTCAACTTACATGGGCTATCATATTTCAATTAATATTTAATATCTATCTCATAAACGCATGCGTCAATTTAACTCAAAAAATTATACCGCAAGATTCAAACTTTCCCCTTCAACGTTAGTTCGCATAGTTTAGTTCATTATTAAAATTAATATGATCAGAGCATTTCATTTTGTCTAACATGTCAAAGTCTGAATTCAAATAGTGCCGGCAGATTTGAGAAGAGAAAACAGTAACATTTTAAAACATTTTTCTTGTCAGGAGAAGGAAATATATTGTTGCATACTTCAATACTTGAGGAAATTAATGAAAACAATCCCATAACACTTTCAAAATGTATCACTATTTATCTGGAAATGTTCGGTGCGCATCCTCAAGCTGAGGTATAAATCTGGTCAGGCCAACGACATGGAAGAATGTGTGGAGCTTAAAACGGTTGTTTGATTTCCTATATGTATGTATGTATATAAAGATCGATTGCAACGTCGTGATAAATCTTTAAGAAAAACTAGAACGGAGTTGGAAAACCCTTGTTGGGCTGATGCATAAACTGGAGCAAAAAGTTGGAAGATCAAAACAAAAGCAAAATAAAAAGATTGAGGAAATCAAGTTCAAGGGCTTTTGATTAACATTAAAAGCCTTAGTCAACCCCTCTCTTTTCTGCTCGCTTTCTCTCTCTCTCTCAGTCTGTCTGTAGCCTTTTAATTTATTGATGCAGACGTCATGTAAGTCCCTCCTCATTACTCTGTACGTATTCCCCTCTTGTGCATCTCATTAGTTTGGGAGCGGGGACAGGCTGTGGAGCTTTCCCTGTCAATCAAAGTGTCAATCAAACAGCGGCGAGCCTTTGAAGTGGAGCAGCCGCCGCCGAGTCTCCAACAACTTCACTCCGAGCAGGAGAGCTAGCTCCTCGGCGTGCCTTCACTAACAATTACCGCTCCTGCGATTTATTTACTCACTCACAGATAGCGAGGGGGGCAAGAAGAACAAGAAACAAGAGGAAGAAGGGAAAAAAAACATACTTGCGACGGATTAACAACACCCCCCCCCATCAACACTCCCTACTCCCTTTTTCCCCCCCCCCGAACGAGTTGCATCAAGTCGATCACTTTATACATTTTTTTAAAAAGGGAAAGAAAAGGCGCTTTTATTTAAAAAAAAGATGCCGCAGCTAAACAGCGGTGGCGGCGACGATCTGGGGGCCAATGATGAAATGATCTCTTTTAAAGATGAAGGGGAGCAGGAAGAAAAGATCTCGGAGAACGCTTCTGCAGAAAGGGATTTAGCAGACGTCAAGTCTTCATTAGTAAACGAGTCAGAGACCAACCAAAACAGTTCATCAGACTCCGAGGTAAGCAGCAAAATCTCCTGTTTGTTTAGTTTCTTTTTTGTTGTTGTACCTGAGGTAAAGTGGCAGTAAGGGGAACTTACATTGTGGCGCACGGGAAAGCAAAATAATTCTTTACCTCAGACACTTGGCTAAGTTATAATAATGTTGCAACCTGATGATCACAGCTGAATAATCCAAACTCTTGTGACTTTGTGTGTGTGTGTGTGTCTCTCTCTCTCTCTCTCTTTCGCATCCACCATGTTCCTCTCAGGCGGAAAGGCGGCCGCCGCCTCGTCAGCCAGAAAGTTTTCGGGACAAATCCAGGGAGAGTTTAGAAGAAGGTGAGTTGGCCGGAAAAGAAACAAAAAAAAAGTTTCTGTTTCTTTTTAAAAAGTCACTTTTTGTTCCTCCTCGTCTCTCCTTTTATTCTCTCAAATGTCTCAGATTTGAGTCGGGAGCACTTCTGGCGGACTGTTGTGCTGCGTGAAGTATGTTGAGAAAAAGTTTGATCCCTAACTTTTTTCTTTTTCTCTCTCTCATTCCCCGCCATGTTTCTTGACCTAGCGGCAAAGAGGCAAGATGGAGGGTTGTTCAAGGGCCCACCATATCCTGGCTACCCATTTATTATGATTCCTGACCTGGCAAGCCCTTACCTTCCCAATGGATCTTTATCTCCCAGTGCGAGGACGGTAGGTTTTTTTTATTTACATTTTTGAAGTGCCTTGAAAACAAGGGGGGGGGGGGGGGGGTAAAACGTACAAACGTTTAAAGTTTTCCCAGGGCATTTTTGAAATAAAAATAACGCACAAGCACTTTTACTCGTATCAGCGCCGTGCTGATTAATTTTCTCTTTCTCGTCTTATTAAGGCTGTTGATGCATACATATCTTCACTTCAAAGATCGATAGTTTTTACCAAAATTTCATGATTTGTGTTTTGGGGGAGTTTGTCCTTTGCTGGTTTCTCTTGACTAGGTGAACTTATTTCAAAAAAAAACTTTTCTCTTAAAACAAAATCACGTTTGAATACATACATCCTCGTAGCCCCCACCCCCACCCAAAACAAGTGAATGGCATTCCAGCTTCTGTTGTCAGCCGTGACTAGTTTGTTGCCGGTTCTAATCCTTTCTAGTAGCTGGCTGATGTGAAGTCGACTTGTTCGTTTTGCTGTCTTTTTTTTAAAAAGTACTCTTCCAATAGAGTGCCTACCTGCTTGTTGTATTTTACTTTTAAAAACTGAGGTTTTGAAACAAAGTGCATAGAAATGGACATCTTTTATTGATAATCAACTGTAATTTGTGAGATTTTTTTGTTTGTTTTTACATTGCATTTTCATGAAGGGAATTAGATCTTTTGTCAAACCTTAACTGTAATGGAAGTGTAGAATTTTACAGGTCATCATGCAATACAATAGGAAGCTCAGCGGGACATTACTATTGCGATTGGGGCTAATTTGCTAGACTGGATAGGCTTCCAGCTCCTTCGCAGTTTACCTCCACGATTTCTCGAACTGTCAGCCCCCGCCAGCCTTGAAATAGCATCAGGGTCACGTGAAATAAACTACGGAAACTTTGATACTTTTTAGGCAAGAGGCTTTAAACTCTGAAACTGAACCAGGGTTCAGAATTCCCACTACGAGGAATACGATGTATTATTAACATATTGGCAATTTTCTCCCACCATCACACGCAAAGGAAGAGGAGTGGTGGTGGGAGGGAAATGTTTATTTAGTAAGATTCTTGAAAGTGTCAATCTGCATGAATGTAGTTATATTGGTTGCAGTTTTGAAATCCAGAGCAATTCTATTTGCTCACCAAAGTAGAAGTTTTTAAGGTATACTCAGTTTCTATTTCATCAGGCAAGATTCATACCACTCTGTTGACTAAAATAATTGAATTTTGTAAAATTGTCCAAATCACTGCAGGACAATTTTCTTTCGGTGTGCAATTTTTAAGGCAAAGTATTAATTTGATAAACTTGGTTTTCTATAAATGGATTTTTTTTCTGAAGATGCCAATGGTATAGGTTGTGATGATGGTTTAATTTATTTTAAACATAGTGATGGAATGTTTAAATAAAAGTGTAATTTAATTTTCTGTTTTTTCATTTTTCTTGGAAAACTAGTTCTCAATGGTTAGCATCCATGCACAGCCCCCCCCCCCCCCCCCCCGTTGAGGAAATCTGCTTAACTTGGAGTGCATGTCATTGTAAAATCTTTGAATTATGGAGATAAAGTAAATGGAGCTTGAATTGTTTTAGAAAGACCTTCGTACCAGTGTAGTTTTGTTGAGTTTTTTTTAGGAATGTATGGATTTAATTGAATGAATTTGTTTTTTAGTCAGCTGGTCCTGTATGTAATAGATTAATATGTCTGCCACATTGTGACATTTTTAAAAATCAAAACATTGATTTGACACCCATTTGTAGACTACCGTACAGGCAGTGCATTAAGTACAGAAGCTATGTAGACCTTTTTGTATAAAATTTCCCCACATACCTAAATTGCAGGTCTTTATGTATGCTGTATCATTGAATAATGTATTAGACTGTACTGCTCTTCTACAACCTTGCATGTAGGATCATAATTAAATGTCTAGTTTTGGCACTGTCAGTACAGTATGGGAGAACTAGATGAGACATTTATGATTATCTAAATTACTACTGTAATTTTAGTGTCGGCATAACATTTTAATGCCCACTTTTATTTGAGATTATGTACATTGCCAGCATGGGGCAGTGGGCAAAAGCAAATAGAACCTGATTAAAACAATGCAAGCTCGTCCACAGAATGGTAGATGATATCCATTCATGTAAATTCTACGGCAGTACTTCCACGTGGTGCATATCTTTTTCTTAGTACAATGCAAAACTATTTATCATTACACAGTCCTTTTTGTATCAAATAGGAGCAGTAAAATATTTATCACTTTGAAGAGAGCAGGTGTTCCTGGTCTTTTGTGTTGGGAGATTTGTGCATTATGTACAAAATGTTTATGACTAGCAGTTAAAAGTACAGGTCAGGTAATCTTAAGAACATTCAATTTACAGATGTCTCATCCCGCAACTTCATCAGAGGTTTTTTTGTAATGAAATATTTGATCTGTTGCTTCAGTCAATCACCTGTGTTTCAACTACAGATATTATGACCTTTTTTAAAAAAAAATATACTGGTCATAATAGGACCCTTGATTTTGTAGAGGTCCTTAATGGTTGTTAATCTTTTTTTCAAAAAACAATTTCTGAAGAATGGTGATTTTGTTTTTTAAAAGGGCTTTTCAAAATTATTTAAACTTATTTACCAAGGATACTTTATTAAATACTTGTATGGTAATTGGAAACAAGTAGTGAGTTTTTCTCTTCAGAACCGTGCTAGAGGCGAGTTCAGCTGAAAATAAAACAATATTAGTTAAGCAGGGAATTTTCCTCTGTTTTTGAAATCGGTTGACATGGAAGCATTCCACAAGTGACATTTCAATATTTTTTCAAAAGACAGGGAAACAGCATAGTAAGAGGTTAAGGGTTTGTCCTACTATGTCTCTGTATTTTGCTAAAGTTTTTGGTTTCAAGAATCAAGTAATTCTGTACGTTTACTGCTTTTAAAATAGAACCTATAATTCTTAAGCCTTCCTATTTTTAAAATGTTATGGGTAATTCTCGTCTGAAAGGTTATATGAGTAGCAATGTGGTGCATAATATACTTTCACATATATTACATTGCCTTGTGTTTTGCTATTTTAATTTCACTTACCGAGCTATTGTTTGGAGAAGTTACAAGAAAAGGATTGATGCTGTTTTAAAAACGCATTTGCAGAGATTCAGTACTAGCTAGGAAATCATGTACTTGGGAGTGACAGCTGCAGAGATTTGTGAGAACATAAGTTTCTGTACCATAACTAAAGTTGGAAGAGATTTTCCAGCTGTCCTCTAAGAACTTTCTGCAGTGGCTGGTTCAGTTTTTGAGTTGTATGTTTAACGCTCATACAGCAGCTCTTTGTCAGTGAAACGTTAAGTCCTTGATTTGGCAGGAAAGTTTTTTTTTAAATATATGATTTTATCTGTATTAGCTGCTAGAAGTTCCCTCTGCTAGATTCAACAGATACAATGCAACCAAATGTACTCATTGACAAGCCATCACAACAGAAATGCCTCCAAACTCTTGGCTAGCAATTGCAACAGAGTCATAAATCTGCAGCAGTTTATTTGTGACTATGTGTCACTTATGAAAGTTGAAATACTTAATGTTGTGTTGGCCTTATACCACGTGATTCAAGGAGATGTTGGAAGTAGGGTTTGTTGCTAAAGACAACTACGGGATTAAAAATGTGTTGGAGCTAGCCAGGTTTAATCATTTCCTTCCACTTGTTTATTTGCAGTTGGTTGTTTTCAGTGCAGAGATTTAACCCTCTAAACACACCAAGAATTGTAATCTGGATTTAGCTAGAATTTTAATTGCATTTGGCAAAATATTTGATAATGTCTTGCTTCAAGGAATGTGAGAGATTTAGTAAACATCTTATATCTGTGCTGTGGCTGCTCAAGTTAATTGTCTCTAATTGCCATCTCCATGGGGGTTTATGGCACTGAATGGGCTCTTTAACACCACATTAGACCGTTTTCTGTATGTCTGAAGTGTCAATATATGAGTAGTTTTAGCAAATGTCTTCAAATTTGGCTGTTGGATTGAGAACATATTAGCAGGGTAGGGTACAATTATACAGTCCAAATTTGTGTGTACTTGTTGCTTGGGGCCTAGAAGACCAGAGGAGTAATTTGCATGAGATGGAGTCCAACTAAACCAGCGCGATTTAAAAAAAATAAATCACTTGCATATTTGTGTAGTGATTCAAATGGATTTGAGACCGCTCCCATCTCAACATGTGGTAAATTTAAGTCAATGAAATGCAGATGTAGATGATGGAGAGGTTTCTCAGTAGTGATCAACAAATGGGAGAACTAGTCTTGCTGTAAATATTTACAAACTAAATTGAACACCAGGAGTTTTTATTATGCCTATTGATTAATTGAGAGTAAGATTTAGTGGGGGAGTTTGGCTCTGTATTGTTGATCAATTTTTTTTAAAAGGAGTAGTGGCATTTAAAAAAAAAAAATTCTTTGTAAAGCATGCAGTTGCTCATATACTTCACTTTTAACCCTATGTTTTTGCACTCAGGCTGGGTTAAGCATCAATGTTTTTTCCCAGAAAAACTGTAAGATCTTTTTCAGTGCAGGGGTAGCTGTCAAAATACAAATTTACATTGGATTAACCAGTTAGTAATGGTTAGAATATTTAGATTTAATAATATTCCTTTGTTATTCATACTTGGTTTATCTAGAAGTGCAGTGCAGATTGTTGGGATCAGCAACTTCATTTTTTTTTCATCCCCTCTGTTTTCTGACTGATTTGAGTGACCTGTTGGTGAGTGAAGATGCCACAATTCAGTCACTGATTAACTGAAATGACTAAAAGTGGCAGCATGATAGATGGTTCCGATTTTTTTTTTGTTTGGTTGGGATCGGAGTGGATTGGAAGGACAGATTCACTTTTGCATGATGAGTAGTCTATTTCTTTTGACTAGATTAGAGTGGTGCTGGAAAAGCGCAGCCGGTCAGGTAGCATCCAAGGAACAGGACGCTGCCTGACCTGCTGTGCTTTTCCGGCACCACTCTAATCTAAACTCTGGTTTCCATCATTGCAGTCCTTGTTTTTACCTATTTCTTTTGACTATTCAGTCTTTACCTTAGCTGGACAGTGTAGCTGACACCTCCCTCCCCTTCCTGGACCTCTCCATCTCCATTAATGACGACCAACTTGACACTGACATTTTTTACAAACCCACCGACTCCCACAGCTACCTGGATTATACCTCTTCCCACCCTGCCTCTTGCAAAAATGCCATCCCGTATTCCCAATTCCTCCGCCTCCGCCGGATCTGCTCCCAGGAGGACCATTTCCACCATAGAACACACCAGATGGCCTCCTCCTTTAGAGACTGCAATTTCCCTTCCCACATGGTTAAAGATGCTCTCCAATGCATCTCGTCTACATCCCGCACCTCTGCCCTCAGACCCCACCCCTCCAACCATAACAAGGACAGAATGCCCCTGGTGCTCACCTTCCACCCTACAAACCTTCGCATCAACCAAATCATCCGTCAACATTTCCACCACCTCCAAACAGACCCCACCACCAGGGATCTATTTCCCTCCCCACCCCTCTTCCGTCTTCCGCAAAGACCGTTCCCTCTGTGACTACCTGGTCAGGTCCATGCCCCCCACCCTCCCATCCTGGCACTTTCCCCTGCCACCACAGGAACTGTAAAACCTGCGCCCACACCACCTCCCTCACCTCTATCCAAGACCCTAAAGGAGCCTTCCATATCCATCAAAGTTTTACTTGCACATCCACCAATATCATTTATTGTATCTGTTGCTCCCGATGCGGTCTCCTCTACATTGGGGAGACTGGGCGCCTCCTAGCAGAGCGCTTTAGGGAACATCTCCGGGACACCCGCACCAATCAACCGCACCGCCCCATGTCCCAACATTTCAACTCCCCCTCCCACTCTGCCGAGGACATGGAGGTCCTGGGCCTCCTTCACTGCTGCTCCCTCACCACCAGACGCCTGGAGGAAGAACGCCTCATCTTCCGCCTTGGAACACTTCAACCCAGGGCATCAATGTGGACTTCAACTGTTTCCTCATTTCCCCTTCCCCCACCTCACCCTAGTTCTAAACTGCCAGCTCAGCACTGTCCCCTTGACTTGTGCGGACTTGTCCTACCTGCCCATCTCCTCTTCCACCTATCCACTCCACCCTCTCCTCGTTGACCTATCACCTTCATCCCCTCCCCCACTCACCCATTGTACTCTATGCTACATTTCTCCCCACCCCCACCCTCCTCTAGCTTATCTCTCCATGCTCCAGACTCACTGCCTTTATTCCTAATGAAGGGCTTTTGCCCGAAACGTCGATTTCTAAGCTCCTTGGATGCTGCCTGAACTGCTGTGCTCTTCAAGCACCGCTAATCCAGAATCTGGTTTCCAGCATCTGCAGTCATTGTTTTTACAACGTAGCTGAGTCCTCGTGGAAGCTGATGATTTGGAACACCTATTTCCTGTAATTTGATGTGTGAGCTCTTGAATTTTGGGAGAATTAAATTACTGGGAGCTATGGCGTAGAGCATTGTCCTCTATAGTGGCCTCCTCAAAAGGGCAGCAGGAATGGAAAGCTAATTATGCTAAAGATGGACAGTGGAATGACCATACACCTGAGAAAATAAGACCCCAGTGGGGAGATCCAGAAAGGAAACCAAAAATCTTAATAAGGCTATCAATGAGCTGATGTTCAATTTGAATATGTTAACAAGCAATTGCATAACTTCCTTTCTATTTTAGGATAGTTGAGCTTTGGAAGACCTGTGTCTGGAATGTTGCTTTAATTTAAGCTTACATACTAATTTGCAGCACTAAAGATAGGAATCTCCAAACCCCAGGTGCAGGAAATTCAAAGAAAGGCTCTTGTGGGGCCGTGGTAGTGTCCTTACCTCTGAATCAGGAAACCTAGGTTTAAGTCCTTCCTGCTCCACATGTATGTTATAAGTTCTCTGAACAAGTTGACATAGATCAAAGATATAAATATAAACTGTTGCCTGAGTTTGAGTATTTGCTAGGGCATGGGAATGTTTAAATGGCTCCAGATTGGACCTCAGTTTTGCCTGTTGTATCATTTTTGGATTTGTAAACAACAGAAGTGCTAACTGAGCTCTTGCCTTAATATGCATGTCTAGCACTTACATTACTATCCTTTTTCCATCTGTTAAAGTAAAGTTTTGTCAGTATGGTAAGATTCTGTTTGGGTGCCACATCCCTGTCTATAACATGAATTTCACTAGTAAACTTGACTGGATTATTTAGTTGCAGAGGGAAATCAAAGTAGGGTCCAATCCTGACCTCACTTGAGACGTTGCAAACTTCTCGTGGGGATTAGAACATTGTAATCTGTATCCAGGCCAATGCATTCTTTTCTTAAACCATAAACTTTGTATAGACCATTTCTCAAAAACTCTGGATTCTCTCGTTGGTTAGCCACTTTTGGAATACTGCGTGCAATTCTGGTCTCCCTGCTATAGCAAGGATGTTGTGAAACCTGGAAGGGTTCAGAAAAGATCTACAAGGATATTGCAAGGCTGGAGGGTTTGAGCTATATGGAGAGGCTGAATAGGCTGGGGCTGTGTTCCTGGTGCGTTGAAAACTGAGAGGTGACCTTATAGAGGTTTATGAAAATATGAGGGGCATGGATAGGGTAAATAGAAAAGGTCTTTTCCCCAAGGTGGGGGAGTTTAAAACTGGAGGGTATAGGTTTAAGGTGACAGGGAAAGGTTTAAAAGGGACCTAAGGGGCAGCCTTTTCATGCAGAGGGTGGTGCGTGTATGGAATGAACTGCCAGAAAATTGGTGGAGGCTGGTACAAATACAACATTTAAAAGGCATCTAGAGGAGTACATGAGTAGGAATAATTTAGAGAGATATGGGCCAAATTCTGGCAAATAGGACTAGATTTATTTAGGATATCTGGTTGGTGTGGATGAGTTGGACCGAAGGGTCTGTTTCTGTGCTGCACATGTTGATTCCTTTTGTAAGTCTTAGCGGAGTGTCATTCTTGCATGTAATACTTTTTTAAATCATTAAGTAAAACTTACATGGAGGCAAGATCAGGGGGAGACCATTAAGTTGAATGCACAAACCACAGATTGACCTTTCTTATAAGACAAAACCAAATTTCTGTGTTTTTTTGCGTATATTCAAGCATATAAATCTACCTCATGGTTCAGCCACATGATGATGTTCTCACGTTAGTCTGGCTCAACCTTTTGTCCCGAGTTGCACGTAGTACCTATAATACTGGGTATAAGGAGTTCAACAAACAACATGAGCTGTGCTACAAAGAGATGCTATGTTGTAAAGAGGCATGAGAGTCTCCAGACTGCCCACACAGAGCAGACCATACAATGAAGGATGAGAAATGAGTCTTTAAAACAAACTAATTATGTTTGAAGCTGAAAGCCATGATATTTTCTAACCCATTGAATAACTGCTGTAGCAATGGAATTTCATGTGGGGGCTCACTGATATTATCTAGTATGGTGACGAAACGTCTGAATATGAACCTTCCAGCTTAGCAAGCAAACGGACATCCAGAACAGAATTTGGTGTTAGTGAAAAACTGGCATGAGAATGGAAGAAGAATGAAGATGCTTGAGAGCAATGTGCCACTCACTTGGTTTTAAAGTCTGTGTTGGAATGTGACCTCTAAAATTGCCAGTTTGGTTTCATTGTCAAAGGTAGATGTGCACTTGAGGGCCAAAGTTAACTGGAGTCTGGTAATGATTTTGGTGAGCATCTGGCTGGTTTGGCTGCTGTATGGAGCGAGACAATTCTGTTGTGGCAGAGGACACAACATTGCTCAGGAACGACTAAAGAGTTTGATACTACAATTACCAGTTTCCAATAATTCATGATAAGACAGCAGCAAAACATTATGCCACATTGGCAATATGGGAATTCTGATGTGCACAGCAACTGTAGAATAGAAAGGTGTGAAAACCACTGAACATCTTGTCTGCATTGAACCAATTAAAGTAAATCTCATGATAATTTTCAAATGTGAAATCATGCCAAAAATAAGTTCCCTGCAGGTGAATGTCCATGATAGTGGTTAGATGGTTGAGGATGGTGTGACCTTGTGGATTGCTAATATGTGGGATAGGCAACTGGTGACCTATGTAAAGAATGTAGCTTTAGTGTGTTATAAGTTCAAATCTAAATCCGGTAAGGAGATATTTGTGAAGAAATAACAAACCTGTTGGTTTAATATCTGTTCAGACTTTGAGACGTGTTTCAGCAAGCTGGTCAAGTATTTGTTCCAAATGGTGTAAGACTGGGCTGTTTTCCCTGGAGCGTCGGAGGCTGAGTGGTGACCTTTTATAGAGGTTTATAAAATCATGAGGGGCATGGATAGGGTGTATAAACAAAGTCTTTTCCCTGGGTTTGGGGGGAGGGAGTCTTGAATGAGAGGGCAGAGGTATACAGTGGGAGAGGGAAGATTTAAAACTGACCTCTGGGGCAACGCTTTCATGCCAAGGATGGTGCGTATATGGAAAGAGCTGCCAGAGGAAGTGGCGGAGGCTGGTACAATTATATCATTTAAAAGGCATCTGGATGGGTATATGAATAGGAAGGGTTTAGAGGGATATGGGCCAAGTGCTGGCAGATGAGTCTAGATTAATTAGGATATTTGGTTGATGTGGACAAGCTGGATCGAAGGGTCTGTTTCTGGGCTCTACATCTCCGTGACTCTTAAGTGGATGCTTAACGGAGGAAAATTTATCATAAGTGGAAATGTGTACACTGCCCTGCTCGATGTTTTGTATGGCTTTGTCATCAAATTGAGCAAAATGTCATTGAATCGTTCAAGATGCATCATATCTCATTCTGTGGATGCAGAGGACAGTGATTTGTTATGGAGGGATGATTCTGAAACCAAAGTGCCACATGTGATCCAGGATGAGATTCTTGCAATGACACCAGAATGAAAGTGATCCAATAAATTTGATGAACTCTTTGGTTGCCAGAGAAAATTAATTCGTCATTATTGAAGGTTTCTTCGTACTGTGCCAAGTGAACTTTTACTGTGAGTTGCTGTTGTTAGTTTTAAGTTTCAAATGGCCACCCACCATATCTATGGATAGGAGTTAATAATTTTATACTCTTTTTCATTTGTAAGTCAACCCCATTTAAAAAAATTTTTTTTTGAGTTTTAAAGGTTGACTAGTATGTCAACTTCTATGGCAGACCAACAGATAAAGAACCATTGAAAATGTCACATAACCTTGACATAACTACAAAATTAAGTTGACTTCTAATTTATAGTGTGTCAATTAGTGTTTCGGCTTAATTTGACAGTGACCTGGGCTTAATGCAGCATTGGCCTGCAGAGCGTAAAGTGCCAGAAACCAGCAATAAAGTTGTCACAGAAAAGCAAATTACCATGACCATAGAAGTACACTGTATTTACTTTTGTTCCAATGGTCACTGTCGTGGAGAAACCTGCAAGTTTTCTTTTGTTTGAAATGTAGAGTAATGAAATGTTCAGACAAAGGAAATGCACAGTATCTCCAGTTTGCACTGGGGTTTAATTTGTTGAATAGGCACCTGGATTGCTGCTGAGACTGAAGAGGCTTGGTGGGAAGGGAGTGCTTCTGTGACAGTATCGAGCTCCTTTGCAGGGGAGGGAGGGGGTATTCAACGTCCACAAGAATTGCCTAGAGCTGTGCTGACTTTCTGGGAAGAAATGCCTGGGCAAATTTGCATTAAAGTTTCAATTGGACCACTGGGACATGAATAAAATAGGCAGAAACATGTTAATGTTGCACTCTGAGGGGCAAGAGATCTTCCACAGAGACCATTCTTAGGCAGGAATTTCAGGCTGGCAAAAGCTGTTCAGGAAACAAAAGGTGTTTGAGTAGTACTTGTAATTGCTGTTAATGTTAGAATAATTAGAACAGTTGTCCCAGTGGCTGTCTACAAGAAGAAAAAGGATGAGGAATTCAAATTCATGTTTATCAAAGGCGAGTTGAAGGTGGGTGGGGGCCTTAGGGTAGGGGTGCTTTTATTGTAATCTTGAGTTTTCCATGTGTGTGGTTCTTGCCTGTCTTTCCTAATTTCAGCCCTACAATGTTCTGTGCACTTATTCACTACGAATGGTTTCAGAAAGGCTGAATGTTTTTGTATCTCCAATCCTTAAGAAAACAGTTGGGGATTCAATTACTAACAGGAATTTCAAGGGGAAAATAGTTTCATTTAAAGGCCTTGTTCGAATTGTGGCACTAACAGCTAATGTTAATTGTCAGTGTTAGCTTCCTTCCATTGTAATAATAAGTACTCTGGAATTTTTTTATGCAATGAGTAGTTACCTGCAGGATGTAAACTGGAGTTTATGTCAAGGTGTGTGGCCTACTGAGTTTTGTATTATGGTAGCACAAAAGAGAATAATAGCATTAACACAATATTGTTTTTAAAATGCCAATGTCCAATGTGGAGAATTTTAGTGGGAATTAGTACATAGTAATTAGCTTTATCTTGCTCCATTTCCTCCTTTTTCACATGAAATATGAGGTCTTCTCAGGCGCCTGGTTTCTTTTCTTTTGCATGTATGAAGCCAAAACAATGTGAGAATTTTTTAGATTTCAGTGCTGTGGCTTGATTTTTATCTGTTCTTAATTTAATCACAGCTTCATTTATTATGCAGAATGTCTTAATTACTTGAGATTGTTCTTTAAATTAAAGTTTATTTTGCTTCTCTCAACTTCTGGCAAATGAAAATTTATTGGGAGGAATTTTCAGTATCCAGGGTTTATTCGGATTTTTTAAGATGCTGTGGTGCAGCAACAAGATAGTGTTTTTTTTCCCACAAGTAGATTAACTGAATCTATTGGGAATAGGAAAAGTTATATTCCTCATTAATCCATGGCATGTATCAACACATAGAAATTTAAGGTGTTTCTTGGATTGTGAAATAACAAACACCAACTTATACCAATATCTTTTTAAAATATTTTGTACGATCCTTCATGTAGCCTCCGTATTATCTGTGTAACACTCTATCATATGACTGTGTCATAGTGCGAAGGACTTGGACTTGATTCCTCCTAGGGTGACTGTGCAACCTCCACACAGACATTCTCCCTATGTTTGTGTAGGTTTCAACCAGGGGTTTCCACAGCCCAGTGATGTGCAGGTTAGGTGGATTGCATGGTAAATTGCCCTGTAGTGTCCAGAAATCTGCAGGCTTGATGGCATAGCCTTGATGAATGTGGCGTTATTGGGCTAGGGTGGGGGAATGCTCTTTAGAGGGTTGGAGCCCTGATGGGCCAAATGGTCTCCTTTCTGCACTGTAGAAGACCTCTCACTTCCTTAAACCACAAATCTTTTCTATTGCTATATGTTTAATTGCATTACGAGTCACCAGCCCATTTCACTATTTGTGCCATTTGAGGTTTGCAATTTAGAAATTCCGACAGACTAGATTCTTCCAATATATTACTTTCCGGACTGACTAAGTTTGAAATGTAGGCAAGGCAAAACATTTAGATATTTTACTAATCTGATCTAATTCTGAAATCTGTTTCCAATATTACTTTGATTGTATGCACCCATCGAAAGACTCTACTGTTTGAATTACAAATGTAATTTTCATCAACCTTTGTTTTTGCGGTATTGGCTACTATATTTTGCCTAACCTCAACTAACCATAGCATTAAAATACAGAACTTTAGAAAATTGGGAGGAATTCCCAACCATTACGGTTAACTTTGTCTCAGTGCAGTGTTAGAGTACAATGAAAACAGTTTCCAGTTTTGGATATTTTGTTGTGGTTTTGCAATTTAGTTGCTTCTGTCTCATGGGATGAGTTTTTAGATTTGAGTAACTGATTTGCGACAGTGTTTATTTGCATTTGGATCCATTTTAACTGAGGCTAATATGCGTAATAAGTAGGGTCTAAGACACAGAATTAGCTGTTATACTTGTTCAGTTGAGAATCCAAATTTAAGAAGATTACGTGGGAACCAGGCTATCAAAAAAACAATATTTTGTAACTGCAGGTAAATGGGTGGTTTTGTTTTAGTGTGCATGAACTGCATAAATTGATTATTGTTATTAAGTACCACTGTGCAGAATTTGCAAGCTTGCTTGAAAGGCAGAATGGGTTAAAGGCTAATAAATGTAAATAAATTTTATTGTTTAAAGCTCCTTACTTCTGTCAAAATCATTCCTGCCACTACCAGCCGCTTGCATGGCCTTTTCAGTCATTTTATATCAGAAATATAATGTGTAGTTCCAAAGTTTGGCTTTTAATTCATTAGTTGTGGAAGTGTGATAAGATGTGTAAATTTATACATGAGCTTAAATTGGATATAAAGCTTTCAGGGCATCAGTTGCACTGCTGGATATGTTTGACAGTCTTATTGACTGAAAGACTACATTAACACAGACCAGCCTGACATTTATAAACTTAGTTCAAGTGTACATTGGTGCATATGAAGTGAGGTTGTATTTTTGTATTGTTTAACTTGCCGTTTGGGAAGGTTCTTTCTCATTGCAAGTTATCTACTTTCTTGGGAACAATGCTTAATCAAGTTGTACCAACATTTTAAGAAGTATGAAATTCTCAAAAGAATGTTTGTGTTTGCACATTTCTATTTACAGTCCATTTGTGATGTCAACTACAGACTTAAACCCCACTACAATGTTGGCAATTATTGATGCTTCTTCCTGAAAATTTATTGTGGTGTTCTGTATTTCGATATTGAACTACTTCCTTATTCAGTGATTGGCATAATATTAAAAGAAAAGTGACCTCTGTGTTTTGTCACTACTTAAATTATTGTTACCTAGAATTGAATTTTCAATGAATTAGTTTAATACTTTTTTGCAATTATAGCATTCTTGTCAGGTTGAGTCACAAGGTCAGATAGGACAATACATGCTTTCTCCTCTTCGTCGTGAGTTTAAACAAATTATAATTACAAAATGGCCTTGTTAGAAATTTGTCCAATTTCAAACCTATTGAACAGCAACTTGCAGTTACGGAAGCATCTTTACTGTAGGAAGATATGTTGGGGTGCTTCACAAGACATGCACTCTAGGATTGCTCTCTACTTAGAGAATATTGACAAAAGTGTAAGATGGGTGAAGTTTATTTGGGGTGGTGCAGGGGAGAAACTCAGACGAAAACATAGCAGCTCAACATGCATTCATTTCAGAATGAAATTCTAGCTCTCCAGAACAACATTTGAAAGCTGTATTTGATATAATTAACATTATTGAAGCCTATTCAGATGTTGAAATTCTGTAATGCTATTATTTTAAATCTTGAAAGTTTTGCAATATTGATTTACACTGGTCTGAAGTTTTTAATTTGGGCAGGCTTTACATTATGTAGTTAATTTGCTAATCAAATTTCAATCAACAACATCTCTCTGCACTGCATGCAATTGTTTATTATTGAAGTGGCGCAAGATTCCAATTGTAGAATTAATATCAACTCAAACATTTGCGTTGAATGTGTGGTTGTGGGAGCGTTGGCTGGTTGGATAAAATTGAGCGGATAATTGAGAGAAATTCGAGTTTTTTTTAACTCCGTGGTTCCACTTGATTCTTAAAATTTGCTGGAGGAGGTAGACAGGGCCTTGGCTCAATATCTCACCTGAGAGGGTAAAACCATATCAATGAATGAAACATTTCTCAGTATTGTGCTGGCTTGCTAAATCCTTGAATTGCAACTTGAACTAACAATTGCAATGCAAAAATGAGACTGCCTACACGAGCCAAGCATATGTTCGTCAGTATATATGCAGAAGTATCTTCATGGTTAATCATTCAATATAAAGGTCATTGCATGTCAAAGATGTGAGGAATTCTCCAAGTCTTTGTGAAACAGCCAGCACCAAGCAATGCAGGATAGGAGTGTAGCTGCTCATAAAAGGTCCCAGCATGTGTTATAAATAATGGTACCTGGAGTGGATTTATGCCTGAAGTTCTCGTGATGTAACCATGAGAGCAAGGGTTTATTGATTTTTAAAAAATATATACAATCATACAGCTTTCAGAAAAAGTCATGATAACAAGTGCCATCAGAGTTGTCCATAATCTGCATCCTTGAGACTGCAGACTAAATCTTTGGAAAGTATATTGTATTTTTCATGGAACACTTTTTTTGTAAGGGTTCGTAAGTTGAACATTGTTTTTCTAATGTAAATAGATTTTTCCAATATAGTTAAAGAAACTAATTTAATGAACAAAATATGTAATTTTTAGAAAAATTACAATCAGTTGAAAGGATAATTATCCAGACTGTTGCCATTCATAACTACTACTGATCAATCTGATCTACTTGTTTTGTGGAAAATACTGTCTTTTTCATTCTCTTGAATTTCAGTGGGTATTCACAGGGTATTCCTATCAGTGTGCTTTGTGTCAGGTTATCATTCAAGTGCTGTGCTGAAAGGTTTGCCGTTGTTGAAAGTGCTGTCAAACAAATCCTACTTTCACTTTTAGAAGCTTGCTGAAGGACCCATGATACAACTTTTTTTCTGAAGAGCAGGAACTTTTTATTGAGCAATATTCTTCCCTCGTTGAATCTCAGACATAATGCCTGGGTATTCATTTCATTTGTTTGTGGTCTGTGAAAGATGCAAAAAGGTTGACACACTTTCCTACATAACAGCAGGCACTGCACTTCAAAATGTAATTTCAAGTATTTTGACACAAGTTCCAAATATTTCTTATTGCAGCAGTTTGTGTAAACAATTGTGGAGGGGTTTGTTCATCTTTGTAATCTGCTTTATGCTAAATGCCTTTTTATCATGTTTGAGTGTAATCTCATTTGTGGGATCGAGTCCAATATAAGTTTTTGTTTCAAAATGTGTCATTATGTTGGCTGACACCATAGACATTTCATTGTATAAATAATAATGAATGTAACTAGTTTCGTCTTCGGTCAACAGATGCATATTTTTTCACTGGAGGTATTGGATTTGTCATTTCAGAGTGGGACCTCTGTTATTTCCAACCTCCCCTGCTTGACTCTGGAAGCACTTCCAGATTTGGAAGTGTGGCGCTGGGAAAGTACAGCAGGTCAGACAGCATACAAAGAGCAGGAGAATTGATGTTTTGGGCATAAGCCATTCTTTAGGCATGTTGGCAGGGAGGGAGGAGAGGGGCTGAGAGATAAATAAAAGGGTAGTGGTGGGGCTGGGGTAAGGTATCTGGGAAGCCAATAGGTAGATGCAGGTAGGCGGTGATGTTTATAGATCGGAGGGGAGGGTGGAGTGGATAGGTGGGAACCAAGATGGACAGGTCGGTCAGTTCAAGAGGGCCATGATGGTTGGAAGGTTAGATCTGAGATGAGGAAATGGGTGAATTTGACATTGATGCCATGTGCTTGGAGGGGGTCCCAACGCAAAAGATGATGCGTTCTTCCTCCTGGTGTTGCGTGGCTTGGATTTGGTGGTGGAGGTGGCCCAGGATTTGCCTGACCGAGGGGGAGGGGGAGTTGAAGTCTTCGGCTATGGGGGTGGTGGGTTGTTTGATGTGTGTACCAGGGATGTTGCCTGAAACATTCTGCTAGTTGGTGTCTCCTCTCCATTGGGGAGGCAGGATGCCAACTCGTAGAACGTATCAGCGTGCCAAACAACCCCACTGCCCTGTGGCCAACCACTTCAATTCCCCCTCCCATTCTGCCAAGGACATGCACGGCCTGGACCACCTCCACTGCTAAATGCAAGCCACCCGACGCCAGGAGGAAGAATGCCTCATCTTCCGTGTTGGGGCCCTCCAAGCACATGGCATCAAATGTTGAATTCACCAGTTTCCTCATTGTCCCTCTCCTCAACCTCATCCCAGGTCCAACCCTCCAACCTGGCACTGTCCTACCTGTCCATCTTCCTTCCCACCTATCTGCTCCACCCTCCCCTCCGGCCTATCACCATCAATCCCCACCTGCGTCTATGTATTGCCTTCCCAGCTACCATCCCCCAGCCCCATCCCCACCCTCCTATTTATTTCTCAGCATGCATGCATATACACACACTTATGCGCATGTACACATTCCTGATGAAGGGCTTATGCCTGAAACTTCAATTCTCCTGCTCCTTTGGATGCTAATTGACTGTTGTGCTTTTCCAGTGTCACACTTTTTTTTGCGTGTGATTACAGCATCTGCAGTCTTCATTCCCTCTTACAGATTGTTGGCTTGCTTGAGATTATCTCATGTAGCACAGTACAGGTTTTGAGCCTGTGCAATAAATAAAAGCACAGTACTGCAAATTGTGGCAATCTGAAATTAAACAGAATGTGATGGAGGTACTCAGCTTGAAACATCCGTGGAAAGAAAAATAGTTACTGTTTGAGTCCAAATGATTCTTCTTCAGAACTAAAGGGTATAACCAGCATGTAGCCAGCAATCTGTAGAGAGAGTGAAGACTGCAGATGCTGGAGATTGGAGTCGAAAAGTGTGGAACTGGAAAAGCACAACAAGTCAGAACTAAAGAAGTTTGCACATTCTCCCTGTATCTGCATAGGTTTCCGCTCTGGGTGTTCTGGCTTCTTCCCACATTCCAAAGATGTGCAGATTAGGTCAATTAACTGTACTGAATTGTACATAGTGTTCAGGATGTGTTGGTTAGGTGCATTAGTCAGTGGTAAATGTAGAGTAATAGGGTAGGGGAATGGGTTTTTGTTACTGTCCGGAGGGTCGGTGGTGACTTGTTGGGCTGAAGGGCCTGTTTCCATGCTATAGGGATTGTAAGATTAGAAAATTATGGTTATAGGCAGTTGGTAAATGGAGAGGAAGCAATTGAAATAGATGGCAACGGTTGCCAGGGCGAAAGGCAAAGGGTAGTAGAGAGGTCATGTAGCTGAAGAATGGGTGTTAATGCTAGGTGTTAATAAAACAAAACTCTGACGGTAACAGTCCCATGCAAAGAAGACACTGAAGGGGTTATGGGTGGGACAGTATTCATGTGGTGTTCCTTGAGTTTGCAAAGGCCTCACTGGAATATGGCATTAGGCCTAGGACAGAAATGTTAACATGAAATAGGAGAAGAAATGTGAGCAAGATGATTTATTGAAATAACAAGCCTCTGGAATGTTGGGTTCCATAAAATATAGGTTATGAGGCCCATTATGTTTGCTCCACCATTTGCTCATGGCTGTTCTGTTTCTCAACCCAATTCTTCTGCCTTCTCTGCATAACCTTTTTTCCCCCATGCTAATAAAGAACCTGTGTTTCTTTGTTTTAAATACATTCAATGACTTGACCACCACAGCCTTCTGTGGCAATGAGTTCCACCGATTCACCACCCTCTTGGCTGAAAGAAATCCTCCTCATCTCAGTTCTAAAGGGTCATCCCTTTACTCTGAGGCTGTGCCCATGGGTCCTAGCCTTTCCTCCCAGTGGAAACATCATCTCTCAGTATTCTGTAAGTTTCAGTGAGATCACCCCCTTCCCTCATGCTTTTTAAACTCCATTGAATATAGACCCAGAATCCTCAACTGTACCTCATATAACAAGCCCATCCTGGGATCATTCTCGTAATCCTCCTCTGGACCCCCTCCAAAGCAATCACATCCTTCCTTATTATGAGGCCCCAACTGTTCACAGTATTTCAAATATTGTCTGACCAGAACCTTTTAAACCCTCAGCAGTACACCCATGTATTCTAGTCCTCTTGAAATGAATGCTAACATTGCGTTTGGTGCCTTAACTGCAAAGTGAGCTAAGACTCCCAAGTTCCTTTGTGCTTCAGATTTGAACTTTTCCCCATTTAGGAAATAGTCTCTGTCTTTCTTTTGAAGTGCATAACCTCACACTTGTCCACATTGTATTGCATCTGCTATTTCTTTGCCCACTCTCCTCACCTGTTCAAGTTTTTTTGCAGCTTCCCCGCCACGTCAACACTACCTATCCTGTCTCCTATCTTTGTATCATTTGCAAACTTAACAATGCCGTATATTTCTTTGTTCAGGTCGTTAATATATCACGTGAATAGTTGTGGTTCCAACACCACCTCCTGTGGAGCTCCACTAGTTACCAGCTACCATCAAGAGAGAGACCACTTGATTCCCATTCTCTCCCTTCTGCCAGTCAGCCTAAGCTTGGCTGTTACCTGATTCAGCAAACTCCTGTTGTGTGTCACATTGGCAAAGGCCTTCTGGAAATCCAAATAAATCATGTGCACTGGCTCTCCTTTGTTTAACTTGCTTGTTACCTCTTCAAAGAATTCTGACCGATTTGGTAGGCATAACCATAAGGTCATACAGACTATTGAAAGCAATTCACATAAATTGCTGCTTCGACCAGAAGATATCTGGGGCCTTGAACATTGAACAGGAAGGAAGTACAAGAATAAGCATAGTATCATCTGCAGTAGCACTGGAAGGTGCCTTGGAAGCGAGGGGTTGACGATGAAAGAGCCTTTAGAGTGATGGAAAGAGGGAACCGTTCTTGTGGAATGCTAATGAGGGAGTTTGGGGGTGGGGTAAGAATGTGGTTGTGGTATTCTGCTAGAAGCACTAGAAATGATGGAGGATGATCCTTTCAGTGTGGAGACTGATGGGGGTGGAAGACTTGAGAAGTAATCCACTTTTCTTCATTGCTATTTCAGGGAGGAGAAGGGGTGAGGGCAAAAATGTAGGAAATAGGTTGGACACAGCTGAGGACCCTTTAAACAGCGGTGGAGACAATCCTCAGTTGAGGAAAAGGAAGACATGTTGGAAATACCACAGTAGATAGTGGGGTCATTGCAACAGATTTGACAGAGAACAAGACTGAACAAATCCATTGCAATGGATTTGATGGAGAATGGAGTCCTTCCATGAAACAGGGTGTGTGGAAGTGTAATCAAGGTTGTTGGGGATTGGTGGGTTTGTAATGGATATTGATTGGCAGCATACACCCAGGAATAGAAATAAAAACAGAAGTCAAGGAAAGGAAGAGACTGGATGGATGAAGGTGAGCTCAGGATAGAAATTGGAAACAAATTTGACTAATCTTTTGAATTCCAAAGAGACCAGCAAGCACTACCAATTGTATTATTGATGGTTTGGGGAGAGAGAGAGAGAGAGAGAGAGAGAGAGGACAGTTGTTGGACTGAAAGGAGGAGTGTTTCACATACTCTACAAAGACATGGGGTACAACTGGTGCCATGCAGGTATCTGTAGCCCCCACCTTTATTTGGAGAAATTGAGAGGTTAAAGAAAAATTGTTCCAAATCAGTACGAGCTCATCCACGCAAAGGAGGGTGATGATGGCTGAGGACTATTCAGGCCTTCTTTCAAGGAAGAAGTAGAGACCCTTCAGGCCATCCTGCTGGGGGAATGGATGTGTTGAGGGACTGACTGAAAATCCATGGTGAAGAGGACCATTAAACTGGAAATTGTGTGATTGACCTAGTGTCAGAAAATTCATCAATGTGAATGGGCAGAGTGGAGAAAAGTTGGAGTTAAGACTCTATCTTAAGAAATAAGTTCTGGTGGAGAAGGGACAGGCTGAAAGTGTCTGTCAGTGAAGCTCTGTTTGTGGATTTTGGGAAGGAGCCTTATAAGAATCCTGACTGGGTCCGTGACCTTTTCTATATATGATTGAGTGTAACACAGCTGGTGATATTGATTGTTTTGCAGGAAGTACAAAGTTTACACACCCAAATGGTAAGCTCCTCAAATGTTATGTCATCGCAGGGAAATGGGAAAAAAAAGTTATTATATTGTATTTCATTGCTTGGCCTCGTAAGAGTCTGTTCCATCAGTGCTTGTTTAATTTGGGTTGTGGGAGGATACCATTCATGCATAACTTTCTAGTGTTTGCGCTGAAAACTGGCTTCTTTATCCAAGTGGCAGAATTGTAGACTGCATTTTGTCAAGGGTTAGTAATATAAATGTGCAAAGCTGATGCACAGATGTCAATCTCTAAACCAAACAGGCACCAATGTAAACATGCCTTTACCTCTTAATGGTTGCAAGAGAACTGTTACTGGAGGATAGTATAGTACTTGGTCTCAACTCGGTGTCTCTTGACAACTAGACAGATCCCAGGAACATTGCAGGTGAGGAATATTGAGTTCTGATTCCATGTTCTACAACTGTATAGGGTAGTGAGTTGGAGAACAAAAGCAGCTGCTCTTTTGTTCTTAGAACACCAGTGGCAAGCAGCACCTGTAGATTGTTCCTCTGTCCAGCACATGTCAAATGTTAGTTCTGTTTGTCAACTGATTGTGTGCAGTGTTTTAATTAGCTCCCCTCTGAATCTCAGTAAATATTTCAGATGTTAAAGGCAGAAAATCTGAAAACAAAGTGATTGAAATCGTACCCTGTACCCAGCTGACATTGTATCGTATAGTTCAGAAATGTGTGTAATGGGGTTGAGGAGTTTCTGGAGCTTTACAGATAATGAGGATTTTTTGAGGGGGTGGGGAGATGAGAAGAGAGAGAAAGCATGTGTTTACACAGCTGAATTGGTGCTGTTGCCTAGGAGTTAGTTACATTGTTCCATTCTATTTTTTGAATGCAGAAGTACTCATCTCCTAGCAATTCTGCACGAGACTTCAGCTGTCTAGCAGTGCTCATTACCAGTTCTGTTCTGCTCAACATTGCCTAGCTCAGCCTTGGGTTTCATCAATTGTATTCTTGTTTACCTAAGAGCTTAATGCATGAAACACTAGGTAGATGCTATTTTGAAAAATAGGTGTTGGTGCTGTTTACTTACTTAAATAGGATCAAAAGCACTTTTATAGTTGAAACTGTTTTTTTTAGTTGAGATATCTGCATTAGACTGGAAAGCTTCATAATGTATTGCTAACATCTCTATATATCTTACTCATCAGATTCCGCTAATACATTTTTTTATTTAGTAAAGGAAATATGGCCCACTGTAGTTTCTAAAACAAAGGTTAAATATTAAGGCAGAGGATGTTCTGATTTTGTTCATAATATAGAAGACTTGCAAATAGTTGATGATTTGTTAAATGTATTTTTTATAAAAAATGTTTTTGAATAAAATATTTAATGTCATATTTTGGTAAAGTAGGATGACTGCATCTCTTCCCTTTTAACAGCACAATTAATAAAGAAAAACTTGTAATGAGGCTTCTGCCTGTGAAGCATCGACTTGTTAAGCCTGTATCCAAATTGAAGACTAGTAAGCACAATTCATCTTAGCAAGCTGTTTGCGGGACTGAAGCTGCGCTTACTGAAGCAGATGTTGACATACGGGCCGTCATAGAACTAATTGTTGTTTGAATTACCCGTTATGATATGATGACAAATCTCCAGTGTTCCTGCCACTGGAGCAGAAAATGTAGCTTGAATTGGAATGATGTTAGCAAGTGTAAACTGTATTTCAACAAGATGGATAAATGCAATTATTGAGGAGACCTGTAGAGAGAAAATCCATTTAAATCTCGTAATGTTAAGCAGAGCACTAGTTAATTCATTTGGGCCAATTTGCAGGTGATATACGATTGTCGATGCACATTAGTCAAAGGGGGAATGGATGTGCTAAGAGTGATTGGATGCGCTGAAGCAGATGTTGGCTGTTTCTTGTTGGGACAGCAGCAGAGGTGCCCAGTTCCAGCTGCTCATACAAATGGGTTTCACATACTCAAATGGCAAAAAGATGTACTAACTGCTCGTGCAATATCAGTGCAGTGTAAAAATCGCTACAAGCGGTACCTCAGGCAGAAAGACAAGCTTAACTAGCTTTAGGATCTTGAATACTTTTTCCCATGCTCTTTCTAAACAAAATGTATGTAGACAACAGCAGTAATTTCATTAGCAGTTATTGAAGTCAAAGTTTTCAGATCTGCAAGACTAACCTGAAAGTAAGAATTCTGCATAAGGTTATGCCTGATTTGAGAATTATGAATGTGGTTCGAAAAATACACCTTTAATGCAAGAAATAATCAGTGGTTCTTTTAAGCATTATAAACCATTTGCAAATAAAAATTGAAAGCTGTGCAGGATACAATTTTGTTTGGTAAGTGTAAAAATGCTGAAACATGCATTTTTATGTGCTTCTAAAATTTATCTTTTGGTACTTGTACTAAATATTGTATATCTACATTGTGCATGTTTATGTATGTTTGTTTGAATTTAAGTAGGAATTTTTTATACTCCTTTTCCTCTTATGAATAGCCAGAATTGTCTTTTTACACACGACAGCACAGTTGCAAGAAAAACCAATCCTTCCTGAAATGAAATAGTAAAATATTCCTGTGATTCATTAGAAGGGTTGAAGAACAAAATTGTTGTTTGAAACAAAATCTGTACTCTTTAAGAATATGTCACTGGGGAGATTAACCCAGTATGCAAATTTGAAAAATAAGCGGTTTGACTTTAAAAGGAGAATTGGTTCACAGTTTGAAACCACAAATGCAAAGTGTACAGGTTTCTGATTTCAAATTACTCAGTTCATTATTATCCCAGTCTCAGCAAACGTGGCTTTTTTTATCTGAGTGTTAGAATTCATATGAACCGGCTATGGTTAGAGACTTGGTTTGTGGTTTTGATTGTGAAGTGTAGTCTGTTGATCTTGATCATACAGTATGGACCTTTTTATTAATGTGGTTCATTTCTTAAATTATGACCACTCAGGTTGCCAGTCTCTGCTGCTTGCTTTCGTTCCTAAACACCTCGTCATTACAGTTTAATTTTGATTTCTTGTTTTCAGTCAGCTTTCTTAAGTTGTGATGTGATGAGTTGAAACTTATGCTATCACCACATGATAATGGGGTCAGTGCACCAATAACTTGGGGCCACATCAATTCATGATATTGCCACTGTGCTGTCCTGATATCAGCATTGTAATGTAGCATTTTATTTTCGGAATTTAAATTTTTCCTCTAGATTTCCATATTTTCAACATCTTTAAATTTTTGTGGCATGAAGTTGAACACCCATATTTAGCTTGCTTTTTTGATATTTTCAATATAGACTCCCTTTTAAAAATGTCTGATGTTTAAAACAAAAAGCACTACTCTAAATATGTTTGTTAATTTGGTGAGTTTTTTAAAAACTCTGGACATTTTCTTTTCCTCTGATGAAATGTCGGTAATGTTACATAAAGCGTGTTGTGTTTCTTATTGGTGCTCCATTTAAGTTTTGATTCAACAAACAGGGAGAAAAATCTAGTGAGTTAGCTTCCCACTAAAATTCATTTTATTGACTTGTCCAACAAGGAAGCTCAGTGGAAAGTGCAAAGAAAAAATGTGGTTGTAGTGGATGTTGGTGTAGTTAGCTCCACTTGATGCTATCATTGTTTGTGGAAAAGGCATTTTACGTGTTCAGTTGTTACATATTTTTTAATTGAATGAAATCTCTTGATACGTTTTGAGGCTGGTCCTTCTCAGTTTTTGGTTTCTAAGTTCAACTTTACTTGAATGGAATTGTACAAGAATTGATAGGTGCTCTTGTATGCCTTAACAAATAACAGGTTTTCAGGACAAAATAGGAAAAGATGCACAGAGCATTAGTGTTTTCTTTGCAGTGATTATATTATGTTTGTAGGAAGTCGTAATTCATATAGGAGCTGCCTATGTACATTTAGTTTGTGTGTTATTATTGTTTGCACAGGATCCCAGAATCTTTGTATGATGGTGTTCACATTGGCAGTAGTAATGGACAATATACCCAATTTAATTTTCTTGCAATTCAATGTGAGCTGAACTTAAGTTATGAACTTTTAATTGTTGTTAAAGTCAGTTGTTTAATTTTCTTTTTAATCAGTACAGAATAACTTACCCTTTTGTTTTGAACAGAACTTGGTTAGGTAGAGTACTTCTCTTTGCAATTAAAATGAGGAATAGTTAAATATGGGACCCATGAATGTAACTCCAAATTTGTGCCAGACTTTTATGGAAATCTCTAGTTTATCATGAAACTCTTGGATTTTGTAGATCCTTTCATTGAGTAAATGTTACTAAGTGTAGACTTTGACAATATCAATTTGACTAAATGTCGATTGTCGGATATGTAAGGAATTTTGAGCACGAGCAAAGAAATTTTTTGTCCCTGCAACTTTTTACTTTGGTATTCATAAGCTTATAACATCCAGCAATATTATGTGCGCATAGAGGTGTTTCTTTTTGAGAAAGTGCATCAAAATGGATCGTGACATTGTAGTTCATGACTGCAATTCCATCATTTCTAGTCTTTGCTTGGTGTATGTGGCAGGTGGGAAATTTTAGTTAAGAGAATTGTAACGGCTGATTTCATTTGTATTTGCTTATTTGGTTTCCAGCCCTGTGCTCAAGTTAATGTTGTGTCCCAGTTTGTTGTCAAAATCCATGCTCTGTTTCAGGCTGGTGTAGGGAAGATCTTATTTACTTCATAACTCTTGGCAGGGCGGCAGGGGCAATCTGGACCAGATTATGATTTATTGTGATTTATGAATTGTTCCTGGGGACCTGAGGCCTCGTAAATTGTGAACCTTTTCCCTAATTGTTTACAGAGGCTATTGGCAATCTCCGTTTCATAGCTTAGTGGTTGTATGGGGAATGCATTCCCCATGGTATTTGGGAGGCTAGATTGAGCCCCAGGAGTGAGTCTGAAGACTGGCATTGTTAGTATTCCCATGCAAACATTGTTATAAAATGTAATTCACATTCCCCTTCTTTGTTGAGTACAATTTGGACTTTTGTCCAGACAGTGTGGCTGCAGGGTGTCATTTTATTTCCCAAAGAAATAGAAGAGTGAATGGAAGCGGTTTTGGTACGAGGTGGGGGGAGGTTTGGGTAAGATTCCTCTTGCAATGGTCCAAAGGGATTGAAAAGTGAAAAGAAACAAAGGATATTACATATGATTGCACTGACTTGGCCAAGGCCAGTTGAAGAATTTCTTCTTAATATTTATAAAGGGGACTTTATAAATATTATACTTTAATTTTTTTTAACGTAGCAATATTTAGCCAGTGTGGCGATGAATGAGTTAGTGACCTTTGCATGTTTTGCTGTTGGGACAATTGCCTGTTTTCATCACAGCATCACAGAGAGGGTTTGAATCTTGGTAATTGGTGATCTATCTGGTGCACATTCAAACCAAGTGGTATTTGCCATTTAGTCATTAGCACCTTATTCTGGGCAATGTGAATTTGAAAATACTGAGTGTTCAGTGCTAGCGATACAGCTTGTTTTGTTTGAAGGCAATTCTGTGAAATCAAGTTAGAGCAACCTCTGTGAGAATACCACACGTTCTGCTGTGTAGATTTACATTCTAACCATAATCTGTCCGTAATTTTGTACTTCCAAGAATGCATAATTCTAAACTAATCTGTGTAGGAGTTTTTCAATTTTGAAATTCCTCGAATCCCATTATCAGAAAATCTATGATTTGGTTAATTTCTAATCTACATAAATTAAGATTCATTAAAGTACTTAATTTTGGATTATAAAAGGAATGAATGATGATGTGTTCTGTTTACTGCACTGTGCATTTGGACAAATAGAATCTAAGATCACAATACTGCAGAGATAGCATAGAATAAAGTAAGATTCCACGTAGGCCTTAGTCGGAATCTTTAGTGCAGCATTTCAACATTTTGAGATTTCAAAACATGGAATTTCAGCAAACCGCCCCCCCCCCAAAACGCCAATCATGGCTTTGAATAATAGTCTTCCTGATAACCACCTAGTGGTTGGCTTGCTGCCTAAATGAAGATGGGTAAAATCTTCAGTTCTGAAGACTTAATCTCCTGATGGCTGAGTGAGAGTAAATTGGTGAGTAAGTAACATAAGGCAGGAGTAAGGTGCTATTGGGTGTTTGACTGTGCTTGCTATCGACCCTTACTTGCCAAAATGTGAAATTTACCTTTAACTTTGTTCTTCCACTTTTTAAAATTAAAATTTTGTTGACTTGTGAATTCTTGAAAGTGGATTCATTATTGCAAATATTAACTAAAGCCCTAGACTCCTGGACATCAGTTGGGATTTCTTGTGCTTCATGTTATAAAGCCCAAATTAACAGCTGGTTTGGTTTCTTTTCACATGGATCTGACTATGGGATTAGGTTCCATTCTCATGTGAATCAATCTGGTTTGATTTATTTGAGTCTATCAAAAAGATCAATTAAGCTCTTTCAAAGTAAAGCTCCAGTGATCCCTTCCTAACATGTCAGTACTGTGAATTTTCTACCGAGCTACTCTGAAGCAGTCTAACTTGTTGATTTGGAGAATCCAAAAAGAACGCTTATCCCTTAAACAGCAGGTTCAGTTGTCAAATTTGATGAAACTTTATTCAGTGATGTGGTAAAGAAGGCATATCAGAATTGATGCATTCCTGAGGATTATGTATGATTGCATGATGCAGCTGCATTTTCAGTTTAGTTCTAGATTGTTTTCTTATGAATACATACCAGTAATCTGATTCCAAAAAGAAGAGTAAGAAGTTGTTTAATTATGATACACAAGTCTGTTGTTTTTTTTAATCAAAATTTTGAAAAAAGATTATTTTGATAAATTAGTCTGTCATCTCTGACAGCCAGAACTTTGTGCGTTTCTGGTTGCCCAGCCATAATCTCCTGTACTAAATACGGGCTTTGTGCTTATGAAAATAGCTGTCAGACAGGTGGGCTAACAGGAAATTAGGTTACTACTTTGGTTCCAGAACTAATGTTTTTCTTAGTCCATTTCTTCACACTTTAGTAGCCAATCAATATTTGCTGTTGATTTTCTAATTTATCTTTCGGTTGATGCAAAATCATTAAAAAGTCAAGGAGTAAATATTTTGAAGTAATTTCCTGTTCCCTTTATGCCTGTTAATTAGTATCAGGATCAGACATATTCAAACAGGGGACTGGATTTGAAATGGAAGTTGTTTGTCTCACTTCTTTGGAAGTTGATAAGAACATGATAAAACCTGACTTGTCTTTTAAAAGTGAAACTTTTATATTTTTGTCAGTGATTTGTTTATGAAGGTCTTGAGTTCAGCCATGAACCCTTTTAATATGTTCCTAGAACAGGATTTTTAAATCTCCTGATGCTGTCAAGATAGAAGGTATTATGGTTTGAGTGGGTTTTTGCCATGAAAAAGGTGGAAATCCTGCTGTTGTTGAGCAACTGCTTTATTACAATGGCCAGCACCTGTCATGTAATGAGGTATGGTAGAGCCTTGTATTTAGGAGGAGAATTTTTTTTTAACAGAATTGGCAAATAGGCCTTCAGGAGAACATAAAACCATTTGCTTTCAAATTAATCAGCTGCACTAATTGGGTTATTGGTATAAGATAAATTACAGGCTACAAATCCATTGGGATAACTTCTGACAGCAAGAGCTGTGATATGGAATGTAACTTGTAAGTGTGTTTTAGGGAGACTGGACCTCTATGCCTTACTTTTTTCTCTAAGTCAATAAGTAATTTTGTAGGAATTCGAAAGGTCAGAAGAAGAGGGAAATCAATCGATTAAAATGAGGGCTTGAGGCTCCTCCAACTTGTATTGTGTATTCTTGTAAAGGCTCTGAATTATTTTATTTCCATTTCAGTTTGGTACTTCAATATACAAGTGATTGCTTGAGATAGCTGGCAGAAGCAGAAATCTGGAGTACATGTGTTGTTCCTACAGAGCCATGCATGAATATGTAAACCTGAAACTGCTGATTTGACCACATGCGATCCAATCTTTGCTCATCACCTGCCTGCTTTTAAATATCTTTATTGGTCCTGATTTAGATTTTCTTTTATATAAAAAAAAGTGGGTTTTCACATCATTGAGAAGACTGCAGGTAGACAGCTGGTGATTACAAACCACCTGGGCCTGGAAGAGGAAAACTGTGCACATGGGACAATTAACACCAACTCCCCTGCAAACCAAGATTGCTGACATGGGTCTGAGCTGGGAAGCGCTGAGCCTGTTCAAGAGTAGACCGCACTGGTGGTGGGGGGTACAGTTGTGTTTATCCAGGAATTGACCTGCTCATAATGCAGGGCCATTTATAGTACAGAGCTCTGGATTTCTAGGATAAAGTGAGGTCATCCAGCTCTACCATGAAGTGGTTCTTCCCTCCTGAATATGCTGAAACTCTTGTTTCAATTCAGAACACAGTTTAACATCTATAAATAAATGACTGTTCATTTAAAAGTTTGTGTTATGCAGCCTGTTAAAAACAATACCAGATTAGTATTACTAATGTTCTGTCAATCCCATCAATGTTGCCTTGAAGGCCAGTTTTTGTGAAAGCTGCAAAATATAATATCAAGCAATGGTGAGATTATGGGTCTGCCATTTCCTCATACTTTAAGCTCGAAAATTCAAATGTGCTACTGTGCAGCTACTTCAATGATCAGGGATCAACCTCCCCAGAGAAACAGAAGTGGGTCCAATAATTTTCAATCTTAGTTTGAATTCTTTCCTTTTTATATGCTAAGTCAATCTTGTCTATGAAAGGAATTTCTTGCCTTTTGTGGAGAGCAAGGAAAATCCAGCTTTGCTAGGATTTCCAAATTTAGAGACCGAAGTCCACGTTTAAGAAACTTTAGTAAAGTTTGCATGTGGTGGAGAGCAGGCTTCTAATATTCCAATTAGCCATTTTTAGATCAGTATTCCTCCATGTCAGGTAAAAAACAAGAGATTTGTCTTGTATTAAATAGAAGTATTAAATAAAAGTATTAAATATTCAGGCAACCTCTTTTTTCGAAATAGAAACTGGGCAAGGTAGCCTGGATTACTGTTTTTCCATGGGTGCTAATTTTGTTTTAGTGTCGGTACCCTGAGCAATCATTTTCAACTCTAATGTGCTTCTTGACCACCATTATGGTTATTTTGATCCCCAGCTTTGAGAATGTTATTGTTATGATTTTTGTGATCACTTTTGCAACTTTTGGAAAATAATTTATTTTCTGTGTAATCCAAACTGACAGACTCTAACTGTGTCAAACAGCGTGGTGCTCTTCTGTGAAAAACACAGCTGGTCAGGCAGCATTCGAGAAGCAGGTGATTGATATTTTGGGCATAAGCCCTTCATCAGGATTTGTTTCTAACTGTGATCAAGCAGAGCACATTTGAGTGGTGCTGCCCAATTCTTATTATTAGCCTGTGCCAGTTTGTTGCTGCTTCACTTTTTTTTGTATAATTTCTCTGTGCCTGTTCTCCTCTGGTATCATTTGCAGCTAGTTCTTCATTGAGAGAGCTTTGGGCCTTGAGCATTGTTTTGGAGTCAGTATTATGTGAAGTAAGGCCATTTGCTACTTGGGCCCATCCATACTTTCTAGGACAATCTAGCCATTCCCATTAGTAAGAAATGGAACTATAAGGAGGGTTACAATTCTAAAATGAATTACAGAATGGCAGTTGAAAGTGAAATAGTTGGAGTTTATTTTTATAATTATACCACTCCTGTTAAATTAGTGTTGATCATGGATGGGTAAAATCATCTGATGCCTGTTTCTAACGAGTGGTTCTCATTTTCACATAACGGTAAAATACCATTCAAATAAAAATTCACTCATTGCCTCTGCCTCTGTGTTTTTTTTAACTGGTTTGAAACATGCAGTCAATCTGAGTTAATGCTCATTTGCCTCAGTTGGGCAAGAGGGTTAAATGTGAAATTGTCTGAAATTTCTAGAAGGCAGTATCTGCAATTTATTATCTTTAGCGATGTTACCGTAACCTTGGCCAGAAGCATTATGTTGCCTTGGGTCTTGTGCACAATAATGCAAACCATTTGGAGGTATAGAGCATGGCATTTACTAAAGCAGTACATTGGTTTTGGTCATAACAGAGTTGATAAACTATATATATTATTGACTTTCACAGAAGATAGTTTCATGTAAAATGGAAGAATTTGGAGGTGGACCTTCTACTTTTTTCCATCCTCATGTTTTTTTTTAAAATTGGACCCTCCCATTACATAACTCCTGTCTCTATTAATATCTGATCTACTGGAGAGCATTTATTTTTAACTTCGTCTTCAACTGAGTTGCCCTGTTCTGGAGTAACAGTTATTAGGTTGCAGTCTGAGAAGGAGAAAGATGGAATAGGAAGGCTACATTAAAACTTTTAGTCCTTTGAGTGTTTTATGAACTTTCTTCTTTTCAACTCCATTGATGAAAATTGACAAAATCTGTCACATTAAAAAAAGTCTGTTTTGTTTTAAATCAACTTGTAGGCACAAAGCGATGAGAAAAGGACCATTTAAAATGCAGTGTAGAAGGAATAAGCACCACCAGAAGATTTTTCAACCTAACACGGGCAGTGGGGTTAGGGAGAGAATCAATCTCACAAAATTCTGGTATTGTCCTGTAAAATGAAAATGCACTATGATTCTTATTATCTCTTTCTCTCATGTGCTCACTCTCTCTGTCTTCCTCCCTCTCACTTTTTATTTTCCTCCAGCAGCCCCCATCCCAGACAGAGAGAGAGAGACACATACACACACGTGAGTGCACTAGTGAAGCTGGTCTTTAACAAAGCCATAGTCTGACAAGAGTATTTATTATGACAGAAAAAGATTTTGCAAGTTTACACTTGTTAAGTTGTACCTTTTTAAATAGGAAACCATGTGCAGGTGTGTTGGGAAGAGCTGATAACTCTAAACAAATACATTCACGTTTATCCAAGCCAAACTTGTTTGAAAGATAAAATGAGTGAGGTTAAATGAGTACTAATTTAAAGTGGGCAAAAAATAGAATCTCTTTCCCTTTTATTGAAATTTTAGTTTCTGACTAGACTGAACTGTTTCTACACTTCTCCCTTCAAGCCTTCCCTTTTTTTGGCTTGGCTTTTACATATATCACAGGCTGGCAGCCTAAGAGCCTGGGACTTCCCCACACCACACTCTGCTGCTTTGATCTCTAGCTTTGGAGGTAACATCAAAAGGATTGTTGCGAAAGGCAGCCAGTACTGTGAAGTTCAACATTCAAGTTGACGGCTTGATTGGGGGTGGTTGCTGAGGCTGACGTACAGATAAGCAATTGAGCCTTACCCATAGCATTTCTCCTCCCCACCACACAGACATGCACACTAATATTAACACACACCTATCCAGTAAAGACTCAGACAATTTCACATTTAACCCTCGTGCACAACTGCATGTTTTGAATATCGTATTTTTAAAAAGTTTACAATTCTTTCAGTTCACGGCAAGATGTTCCTTTAATGAAATACGAATAACCATGATTGAGTAAAACCTCTGAATGCACCAGTATAATTCATCTACAAAATTGAGCTTTTGGTTTTGCTACATCTTTGCAGAATTATGTTTTCTTTAGGTTTAGGATTACAATATATTTTATAGAGGCTGTCAACCCTGGCTCAGTTAATTGCAATCTTGCCTCTAAATTGAACGTTTGTGTGTTCATGACCCACTCCAGGACTGGAGCACAAAAATCAAGGCTGGCACCTCTCTGTGAAAGCACAGGAATGTGTTAAAATTATGTGGTTTATAAGATTGTTTTAGAACTGTCTTTAATATTAAGGTAAAACATTTTTTTTTCTAAAGCAAAAGATCAAAGATTTAGTTGCTTGTTCATTGTGGGAGGCAATAGTAGCAATCCCCATGTCTTCCTAAAGCATCAGAAAGGTATTAAACAGTTGTGCTGTAAAATGCCCGTTTCTCTCGAAGATGAAAGGGAGTTGTGATCAAGAACTGCTAATCATCATTTCTGCATGTTTTTAACTCTAATCTGTTTCATTTCACCTTTGGGAGGAGATAGAGGAACCCATCTTTGAGGTCAGGTTGCAGGTTTCCCTACAAATCAATGAATATTGCTGACAGTTGGGTTTCATGTGTGAGAGCACAAAGCTTTGTGAATTACCAAAGCGGAAAGTGGGAGAGCCTGTTCTGTAGTAGAGTAGATACATCACAATGCCATCCAAGGATTCTGGCAGAGCCAGGGTGGAAGACTCATTGGGTTAAGTTTTATTACTGGTAGTTGATATTGAAAATGCTTTGAATATCAAGGGGAAGCCCCTGAAAGTGGTGACTTGAAGTTACCACTTGGTGAATTGGGGAAATGAGAACCCATTGGAAGCTGGCAGTGACTGTGAACTAGGAGAAAGTGAGGACTGCAGCTGCTGGAGGTCAGAGTCGAGAGTGTGGTGCTGGAAAAACACAGCCGGTCAGGCAGCATCTGAGGAGCAGGAGAATCGATTTTTCAGGCATAAGCCTTTCATCAGGAGTGTCGATTGTCCTAATCTTCGGATGTTGTCTGACTTGCTGTGTATACCCAGCACCACACTCGACAGTAACTGTGAACTGGTTGATACAATTCTGTGGACGATTGCATTTTGATAACAAAATCGGGGACTGCTTTTTTTCTGAGCTTTAGTGTAAGTTGCCTTCTAAAATAGTAATTTAGATATTTTGATCACCTGATCATCATTGTAAGAGTTTTAATCTTGAAATCCTGTCATAGCATCCTCATTAGCTTGAAGTTCAAATTTCCTTTTAAATGTTATCAGTCCCTATGGGGATCACAAGAAGTGCTCCAGTGATGGAGGAGCTATCTTTGTGTTAAGACATTCAACCAAAGCTGCATCTGCTCTCTTAGCTAAAAAAAGAGTCCCCATGGTACTATTTTAAGGAGAGCAGGGGAGTTAATCCTGGTGTCCTTATACACCTTGTTCACCATCACAAAAACAGACTTCTCTGCTGTTTAAGGGAGCTTGGTGTGTACAAATGGTGTGGAATGTTCCCTACATTACTTTATTGGCTGTAAAGCCTGGTGGTTCTGAATGAAGCTGCAGAAATGCACAATGTTTTTTAGATTTAGAAATGGTATTAATAATGTAAATGTCATCAAGAAAGGATAATTTAAAAATGAACATTCATGCCTACGAAATAAGCATTTTTGTTTTGGTCTGTTGTCACAGTATAAGGTAGTTTAATAGTACAAGGTAGTTTATAGTTTAAGACTTAGGTGGCTTAGTGGTTAGCAGTGCTGCCTTACAGCGCCAAGGTCCCAGGTTCAATTCCAGCCTCAGGTGACTGTTTGTGTGGAGTTTGCACGTTCTCCCTATGTCTGCGTAGGTTTCCTCTGGGTGCTCCGGTTTCCTCCCACAGTCCAAAGATGTGCAGGTCAGGTGAATTGGCCATGCTAAATTGCCCATAGTGTTAGATACATTAGTCAGAGGGGAAATGGTTCTGGGTGGGTTACTCTTCGGAGGGTCAGTGTGGACTGGTTGGGCCAAAGGGCCAGTTTCCACACTGTAGGGAATCTAATCTAATCTAGTTTAAGTCTTGAATCTGGAGTCTGGGCCAAAATTGACACTGAACAAAGTGAGAAGCTCCAGGGGGATGGACTCTCATCTCTTGTATTGGAGTCATTTTGGATCTTGACACCTGAATCACATTCACAAGTTCACCTGATGTGAATCTTGGGTGTCATATTGAAGTTGGCTGAAGGAATACAAATTTCTTAGTCTCTCTGTTACTTTATTTTGCTGCGAATTGTTGCTATCCAAAACCTGATTTTGCTCCCCAGGAGGATTGGTATTGAATTGATTAAACCAGTTTAACAAGCTACTGTACCCTTTGACAACTTCCAATGTCCATGTGTAGTGAATGGCATGTCATTATGTTGATGAAAAGGGGAGGGGAAGATGGGTTAATGAAATCCAGGCCTGCTCTTGAGATGTTGTTCTGTTTTGGAGAATGGTACAATTGAGGCACAATTCCAGCCCCTGCCTTGAGCAGATTGCAGTTTGTTCTTTTCTAGTTACTGAGCAAATACAGGCATGTTGGAACCTCTTGGACCTGCCCTGAGGCTATGAAACCTGAGGCCTTCCACCCCAATTTCTACCAGTACTTTCCTGTCTTCAGTTACCTACTCTCCCTCTGGCTATTTGAGTTGTTGATTTTTATTTGCTTACAGTAATGACTGATTTATTTTGCATCAATTCATTTAAACCACGAGAACCATAAGTGCTTAAGAAATGAGCCATTTTGACAGCACATATACATAGTACAGGATCTTGTGCTTTTGTCTGTAAGTTGATCTCAAATCATTAACCTTTGCTCATTAAGTCCTTTTTTAAAGAATGGAAAAACTGGGATTTGAGAGCTATCGTTGTAAATTGTAGGCTTCTTCCTGAGGGCTCCATCATAGTTGTTAAGTCCTTGATTGTTGGGAAAGTTAGCTATTCTGAGCTGACTATTGGTTAATTACTCACTTATTGATTTCTTAAGCGTAGGCATATGCTGAACCCTGTGTCTATGGTATAAAGTAAATCCCAAAAATATTTTGAGTTTCATAAGTCGAATTGTCATCAGTGGGCTGCAGAAAATGCCGGATATTTACTTGAGTTGATGTTTTGTTTTAAAAGTAATTGCAACGAACATCTTGACAATAATTTTTGCTACAAATCAGGCTTGGAATGACATAGTTACGCACTTGTAAAGCTGATCTCTTAAAGCTGGACAGACAATGTTATTTTTGCAAGTCAGTCCTGTGCTTCAGCTTCCTTTTTTAGGTCCCTCATGAGGCCTTTAGAGATGGTTTTACATCATAATGTATTTCCCAAATGTTAAAAGTACATTGATCAAACACGAAGAAACCTAAGCATAAGAAGTATATCTCGAGACTCCTTGGTCCTGTCAATGGATGAAAGATTTTTTTTTACAAAAAGGAGCTTTGTGTGCTGTATAAAATAGTGCTTTAATCCCATAATAGTACAAGATCTGTCTAAGTGAAGTCTTTATGCCTATGAAATTTTTAAAGGTATACCCCGCAATTGAAAATAGCTTGGTTTTTGCCCAATCAAACTTGATCTCAGTGCTGAATATATTTATCACTGCAGTTTTGAACTTTGCCAACACTTTTTGCAACTCATTACCTCCTGATAATGACGAGAATGTTATTTCTGTGCAAGGTTACTCCATGGCTGGTTTTGGTTTCTGTTCTGCAAAAATAAAATCAACCAATGTTTTAGAATACAATAGGAAGTTTGAGCCATCACTTTCAAAAAGGTATATAGTCATACTTTATAACTTTCCAACATTCGTTAAGAAATAAACTCTTTTGTTTGCTCTTGTGCTGTGTTAAAATAAATCGCTGGTGAAATAGTTATACATTGGTTTCAATTTTAGATTTGGGGAATATTCCATTAGCTTGGAATATAATTATCATAACACCTTTCTGCGTCCCTCTCTTTATAAATAAAGAAGGAAACTACAGTCCTGTTAGCTTGACATCTATCATAGGGAAAATGTTAAAAGCTATTATTAAAGAATTCTTAACAAGGCACCTGGATAAGTTCAAGCTAATAGTTTTTTTTCACCATAGTCTTACAGGACCATTGGGCTGGTGTCTCATTAGAGAGATATGATTGATGTGGTTTAACCTGAGGGTCACAACCCCTCAGGTGAGGGGGAAGGTATGAAAAGGAGAGTCCATCAGGGCGATGTCAGTGGGTGTGGAAATTGAACCCACTGTTGGTGTGACACTGCACTGCATACCAGCTAAATGAACTAACCAATTAGGTATTGTAGCTACATTTGCTGATGACAAAAGCTCGGTAGGAAAGTGAGATGTGAAGATTATGTTAGGGGGCCCACAAAGTATTAGAGATGGGTTAAATGAGTGGCGAAAGAATGCACAAATCAAGTATAATGTGGAAAAATGTAACATTGTCTATTTTGCCAGGGGAAAAAAGAGCACATTTTCTCAATAGTCATAGAGACGTACAGCATGGAAACAGACCCTTTGGTCCAACCTGTCCATGCCAACCAGATTTCCCAACCCAATCTAGTCCCACCTGCCAGCACCCGGCCCATATCCCTCCATATCCCTTCCTATTCATATACCCATTCAAATGCCTCTTAAATGTTCCAATTGTACCAGCCTCCACCACATCCTCTGGCAGCTCATTCCATACAAGCACCACCCTCTGCAAGAAAAAGTTGCCCTATAGGTCTCTTTTGTATCTTTCCCCTCTCACCCTAAACCTATGCCCCCTAGTTCTGGACTCCCCGACCCCTTGGAAAAGACTTTGCCCATTTACCCTATCCATGCTCCTCATAATTTTGTAAACCTCTATCAGGTCATCCCTCATCCTCCGCTCCAGGAAAAACAGCCCCAGCCTGTTTAGGCTCTCGCTGTAGCTCAGATCCTCCAACCCTGGCAACATCCTTGTAAATCTTTTCTGAACTCTTGCAGGTTTCACAACATCTTTCTGATAGGACGCAGACCAGAATTGTATGCAATATTCCAACAGTGGCCTAACCAATATCCTTTATAGCCACAACATGACCTCCCAACTCCTGTACTCAATACTCTGACCAATAAAGGAAAGCAGACCACACGCCTCTTTCACTTTCCTATCTACCTGCAACTCCACTTTCAAGGAGCTATGAACCTGTACTCCAAGGTCTCTTTGTTTAGCAACACTCCCTAGGACCTTACCATTAAGTGTAAGTCCTGCTAAAGTTTGCTTTCCCAAAATGCAGCATCTCGCATTTATCTGAATTAAACTCTATTTCTCAGCCGATTTGGCTCATCTGGTCCAGATCCTGTTGTAATCTGAGGTAACCCTCTTCGTTTCCACTACACCACCAATTTTGGTGTCATATGCAAACTTACTAACTGTACCTCTTATGTTTGCATCCAAATCATTTATGTAAATGACAAAAAGTAGAGGGCCCAGCACCGATCCTTGTAGTACTCCACTGGTCACAGGCCTCCAGTCTGAAAAACAACTCTCCATCACCATCCTCTGTCTTCTACCTTTGAGCCAGGTCTGTATCCAAATGGCTAGTTCTCCCTGTATTCCATGAGATCTAACCTTGCTAATCAATCTCCCACAGGGAGCCTTGTTGGACACCTTACTGTAGTCCATATAGATCACATCTACTGCTGATGAGCGATTGCAAAGCTCATAAGTACTGAGAGACCTGGGTGCCCTACTGCATAATTACAGAACGTTTGTTTGCAGGTACAGCAAGTAATCACACAAGCTAATAGAATATCATGTTTCATTGTGAGCAGAAATGAATGCAAGAGCAGGGACCTTACGTAGGACCATTGGTCACTGTACTTTCAGAAGGATGTTAATATGTGAGTAGCAGTTGAATCAAGTATTATGAAACTAATACCTGAAATGTGTGGTTTGCCTTGTGAGGAATGGCTGAATTTGTATCTTTGGAGATTATCAGAGTCAAAGTTGACTCAGTTGAAACACACAAGATCCTCAGTGAACCTGACTGGCTGGATGTGGAATTCCCCCCTTCTAGAAAAAGGGGTCATTGTGTAAAAATAAGGGGTTGCCCTTTTAACACAGATAAGGAAACATGTGTTTTTCTTTGAGCATTGAGAGTTTTGAAATTCCCTTCCTCGTTCGGCTGTGGATACAGAATTTTCACATTTTTAAGGCAAAGGGGTAGATAGATTTTTGGTCAGTAAAGGGATGGAAGATTATTGGGGGTATACATAGATAAGACCATAAGAAAAAGGAACAGGAGTAGGCCATTTAGCCCCATGAATTTGTTCTGCCATTCAGCATAAGATCTCAACTGATACAACATTCCTCAGTTTGATTTTTCCTGCATTTTCCCTGTCACCCTTGATTCCCTATTGATCGAGAATCTATCTATCTCTACCTTCAATATATACAAGGATGTAGAGTTAAGGTTGAAGTCAAATCAATTATGATTTTAAAGAGGTGACGGCTTTGAGAAATTATCACTAGACTGTTAATTCAGGGACCCGAGTAATGTTCTGCAAATCCAGTTTGAATCCTGCCATGGTAACTGATGGAACTGGAATTCAACAGAATCTGGAATTAAGATTCTAATGGTGGCCATTGTCGAATGTCAAAAAAAAGCCCCACCTGGTTCACTAGTCTCCTTAAGAGGAGGAAACTGTTATCCTTACCCACTCTGACCTATATGTCACTAGGTAAAAACAATGACTGCAGATGCTGGAAACCAGATTCTGGATTAGTGGTGCTGGAAGAGCACAGCAGTTCAGGCAGCATCCGAGGAGCAGTAAAATTGATGTTTCGGGCAAAAGCCCTTCATCAGGAATAAAGGCAGAGAGCCTGAAGGGTGGAGAGATAAGCTAGAGGAGGGTAGAGATGGGGATGGGGAGAAAGTAGCATTGAGTATAATAGGTGAGTGGGGGAGGGCTTGAAGGTGATAGGTCAGGGAGGAGGGTAGAGTGGATAGGTGGCAAAGAAGATAGGTAGGTAGGACAAGTCATGGGGACAGTGCTGAGCTGGAAGTTTGGAACTAGGGTGAGGTGGGGGAAGGGGAAATGAGGAAACTGTTGAAGTCCACATTGCCCTGGGGTTGAAGTGTTCTGAGGTGGAAGATGAGGCGTTCTTCCTCCAGGCGTCTGGTGGTGAGGGAGCAGCGGTGAAGGAGGCCCAGGACCTCCATGTCCTCGGCAGAGTGGGAGGGGGAGTTGAAATGTTGGGCCACAGGGCAGTGTGGGTGTCCCAGAGATGTTCCCTAAAGCACTCTGCTAGGAGGCGTCCAGTCCCCCCAACTTAGAGGAGACTGCATCGGGGGCAACGGATACAATAAATGATATTGGTGGGTGTGCAGGTAAAACTTTGGATGTGGAAGACTCCTTTAGGGCCTTGGATGGAGGTGAGGGAGGAGGTGTGGGTGCAGGATTTGCAATTCCTGCGGTGGCAGGGGAAGGTGCCATCCAGACCCACAAACACATGGTTGACTCTTTAACTGGCCTCTGAGCAATTAGGGTTGAGCAATAAATGCAGGCCCTAATCAGCAATGCCTGCTTCCTGTGAATGCATTTTTAAAAAACTTATTCCATTACTGAAGGGCCAAGTGGTCTGCTCTTGTTCCTTACTCATGTGTTGTACCCACGTGGACATATGAAGTCTACCAACAGCGGAAGCTTCAATTACATGGTGTAGTAAGAATGGGACCTTAACTGAGGTGGAATTCTGTACTTTCATAATCCATGTTGCATCTGAATTGGTCCAATTCACTTTGGCAAGCCGCAGGTGTAGTGAGAACATTAGCTCGTGTTTAAACTTCATTGTAACTTAATGCCTTTATTTAACGTAAATATCCCTGATTAATCTCATGTAAGTAGCAAAAACCTATTTCTAATTGTATTGACAATTTGTAGATGTAAATAAATTGTGTATTTGGGCATAAATGCTGTTGGATTCGAATCTTATCAGATTGGAGAGACAGATAGGAGCGATGAGGAATTTGGTGCCAGGATCAAGGATGTCTCAGAGAGGGTGCAGAATGTTCTCATGGGGAAGAGGTGATTGTCTGCATTGGAACCAATGACATTGCAAGGGAAAAGGTTGAGATTCTGAAGGGAGATTACAGAGAGTTAGGCAGAAATTTAAAAAGGAGGTTCTCAAGGGTAGTAATATCTGGATTACTCTGTGCTATGAGCTAGTGAGGGCAGGAATAGGAGGATAGAGCAGATTAATGCATGGCTGAGGAGCTGGTGTGTGGGAGAAGGATTCACATTTTTGGATCATTGGAATCTCTTTTGGGGTAGAAGTGACCTGTACAAGAAGGACCGGTTACACCAAAATTGGAAGGGGACTAATATACTGGCAGGGAAATTTGCGAGAACTGCTTGGGAGGATTTAAATTAGTAAGGTTGCGGGGGAAGGCAGATGAACTCAGGGCATGGTCAGGAACATGGGACTGGGATATCATAGCAATTACGGAAACATGGCTCGGGGATGGGCAGGACTGGCAACTTAATGTTCCAGGATACAAATGCTACAGGAAGGATAGAAAGGGAGGCAAGAGAGGAGGGGGAGTGACATTTTTGATAAGGGATAGCATTACAACTGTGCTGAGGGAGGATATTCCCGGAAATACATCCAGGGAAGTTATTTGGGTGGAACCGAGAAATGAGAAAGGGATGATCACCTTACTGGGATTGTATTACAGACCCCCTTATAGTCAGAGGGAAATTGAGAAACAAACTGGTAAGCAGATCTCAGCTATCTGTAAGAATAATAGGGGAGTTATGGTAGGGGATTTTAACTTTCCAAACATCGACTGGGACTGCCATAGTGTTAAAGGTTTAGATGGAGAGGAGTTTGTTAAGTGTGTACAAGACAATTTTCTGATTCAGTATGTGGATGTACCTACTAGAGAAGGTGCAAAACTTGATCTACTCTTGGGAAATCAGGCAGAGGAGATGACTGAGGTGTCAGTGGGGGAAGCACTTTGGGGCCAGTGAACATAATTCTATTCGTTTTAAAATAGTGATGGAAAAGTGTAGACCAGATCTAAAAGTTGAAGTTCTAAATTGGAGAAAGGCCAATTTTGACAGTATTAGGCAAGAACTTTTGAAAGCTGATTGGAGGCAGATGTTCGCAGGTAAAGGGACGGCTGGAAAATGGGAAGCCTTCAGAAATGAGATAACAAGAATCCAGAGTAAGTATATTTCTGTCAGGGTGAAAGGGAAGGCTGGTAGGTATAGGGAATGCTGGATGACTAAAGAAATTGAGGGTTTGGTTAAGAAAACGAAGGAAGCATATGTCAGGTATAGACAGGATAGATCAAGTGAATCCTTAGAAGAGTATAAACAAAGTGGGAGTATACTTAAGAGGGAAATCAGGAGGGCAAAATAGGGACATGAGATAGCTTTGGCAAATAGAATTAAGGAGAATCCAAAGGGTTTTTACAAATATATTAAGGACAAAAGGGTAACTAGGGAGAGAATAGGGCCACTCAAAATCAGCAAGGCGGCCTTTGTGTGGAGCCACAGAAAATGGGGGAGATACTAAATGAATATTTTACATCAGTATTTACTGTGGAAAAGGATATGGAAGATATAGACTGTAGGGAAATAGATGGTGACATCTTGCAAAATGTCCAGATTACAGACGAGGAAGTGCTGGATGTCTTGAAAAGGGTAAAGGTAGATAAATCCCCAGGACCTGATCAGGTATACCCGAGAACTCTGGGAAGCGAGAGAAGTGATTGCTGGGCCTCTTGCTGAGATATTTGTATCATCGATAGTCATAGGTGAGGTGCCGGAAGACTGGAGGTTGGCAAACGTGGTGCAACCGTTTAAGAAGGGCGGTAAAGACAAGCCAGGGAACTATAGACCGGTGAGCCTGACCTCCGTGGTGGCCAAGTTGTCGGAGGGAATCCTGAGGGACAGGATGTACATCTATTTGGAGAGGCAAGGACTGATTCGGGATAGTCAACATGGCTTTGTATGTGGGAAATCATGTCTCACAAACTTGATTGAGTTTTTTGTAGAAGTAACAAAGAAGATTGATGAGGGCAGAGCAGAAGATGTGATCTATATGGACTTTGGTAAGGCGTTCGACAAGGTTCCCCATGGGAGACTGATAAGCAAGGTTAGATCTCATGGAATACAGGGAGAACTAGCCATTTGGATACAGAACTGGCTCAAAGGTAGGAGACAGAGGGTGGTAGTGGAGTGTTGTTTTTCAGACTGGAGGCCTGTGACCAGTGGAGTGCCACAAGGATCAGTGCTGGGCCCTCTATGTTTAGGTGCAGTGGACAGCAAAGAGGGTTACCTCAGATTACAACAGGATCTAGACCTGATGGGCTGAGAAGTGGCAGATGGAGTTTAATTCAGATAAATGCGAGGTGCTGCATTTTGAGAAAGCAAATCTTAGCAGGACTTATACACTTAATGGGAAGGTCTTAGGGAATGTTGTTGAACAGAGACTTTGGAGTGCAGGTTCATAGCTCCTTGAAAGTGGAATCGCAGGTAGATAGGATAGTGAAGAATGCGTTTGGTATGCTTTCCTTTATTGGTCAGAGTATTGGTGCAGCAATTGGGAGGTCATGGTGCGACTGTACAGGATATTGGTTAGGCCACTGTTGGAATATTGCGTGCAATTCTTGTCTCCTTCATATTGGAAAGATGTTGTGAAACTTGAAAGGGTTCAGAAAAGACTTACAAGGATGTTGCCAGGTTTGGAGGATCTGAGCTACAGGGAGAGGCTGAACAGGCTGGGGCTGTTTTCCTTGGACGGTCGGAGGCTGAGGGGTGACCTTATAGAGGTTTACAAAATTATGAGGGGCATGGATGGGATAAATAGACCAAGTCTTTTCCCTGGGGTCAGGGAGTCCAGAGCTAGGGGGCATAGGTTTAGGGTGAGAGGGGGAAGATATAAAAGAGACTGAAGGGGCAACGTTTTCATGCAGAGGGTAGTACGTGTGTGGAATGAGCTGCCAGAGGATGTGATGGAGGCTGGTACAATTACAACATTTAAGAGGCATTTAGATGGGTATATGAATAGGAAGGGTTTGGAGGGATATGGGCCGGGTGCTGGCAGGTGGGACTAGATTGGGTTAGGATATCTGGTCGGCATGGACGGGTTGGACCGAAGGGTCTGTTTCCGTGTTGTACATCTGTATGACTCTATGACTCTATCAGTAAGGTGTTTCTATTGAGTCTCTTTGCGACATGTGCTCTGATTTTGGAATGCTGTGATTGTTCTTTCCACTTTCTCTTTTGTAAGGGATATCCAAAGATTTCTCCAGCTCAAAGATTGCAACTAATTCAAAATAAAACTTAGTCTGACAGAAGAAAACAGAGAGTCAGGAAAAGATATCTATTTTAGGTCAATAACCTTTCAATAGAACTGGAAGAGGTTGTTGTGAAAATCTGATTGCTAACTTTCAGAACTTCCTAGAAGCATAATGTTAAAACTCACACAACACCAGGTTATAGTCCAACAGGTTTATTTGGAAGCACTAGCTTTCGGAGCGCTGCTCCTTCATCAGGTGGTTGTGGACTAGAATCAATCCTAGAAGCGCATTACTATATCACAAATGTATAAGTATTCTTTCCAAAGGAAACCTATGTTTACAGTTTTTGTCCTTGATTGCTGCTTGGAGGAGAAAGGATTAACATTTGGTTAAAAGCTGTAGGAGACTTCAGAAATCTGTAGACCTCAAACCTGTAGAATTTGCTTCACTTGTCTCTTGAGTTATTTGAAAGCAGTTGAACTAATGGCTGTGTGGTTCAAAGTCTTTGGCATCCACATCATTTGGCAGTGAAGAGGTGTTACCCAGCCATATATCCCAGGGAGATTTGACAAATCAGTTGAATGAGTAGCTTTAGGAGACATTCTTCCTTTCTGAATTTGCAGGATTAGGCTCTCGCAGCCTGCTGTCAGATAGACAAATGTGTGGAGATAGTCCAGCATTGTGTGAGGATTCAAGAGGAAAGCTCTTGTCTTTCACTTCATAATAGACAATTAAGACATTCAGCTTACTTTTGATTGGGGGAAGGGTGAGGGTACTGTTGCAAGCCTCGTAGCCTACTCTGTTGAAATGGCAACCAGAGGATTACTGATTGAGAAACAAATGGTGATCAATCCTGGGAGGGAATGTTTATTTCCCTGCTCTCCAGGAGGGAATGGACAGTTCTGTAATCCTGCCCCTGGTATAATTTGTTACAGCAAGATGATACTTGAATAGCAAGGAGCTTTTGGCAAGGTAGCTGAGTAGGGTTGGGGGAGGAGTATAAGTTATTGCGGGTCAGACTGGCTTGAAACCTCGGAAACCTGACTACTGGCAGCTGAGTGCTATCAGTAAGATTAATGTTCAACCGTCAAAACTATGGGGCGCCATGGATACGAAGCCTATTACAAGCTTTGCAATACTCTTCGTTTGGGGAAGAAATGCTACTTTTTAATGTGGAACGAAGAGGCTACTATCTGAAGTCCTTTTTACAAGAATATATCCTGAAAATTTTGTTAACTTGTCATTTAAATGAGAGTTATTATACATTGGAAATATTACTAGTATATTTAAATATGCAAGACTTCCCTTTTTTTAGAGTATTGGGAAGTAAAATTAGCACCCCATTACTGAACAGTAACTCACTTCATGGGTTCTGTTTATTATTTGAATTTTCCTCGAATTTGTAACAGAAATGTTTGAAATTAATTCCCCCAATTGTCTTTAGAAAGCATAGAAAACAAATTGGTTTAAGTCTTTTTGTGATCTTCAATATAACTACTTCATTGGGCATGTAGTTAGTTTAGGGATTGCTGTTATGAACTGTTTTCTTTGTTCCTAATTTGTATTTATATAGGCTAACTCACTTAGCCAACCAAGAGGCAAGTCAAACATAAGTCCCTGTTGGCAAGATCACAAAAAGACACAGTATTAACAGTAAAAGCAAACACAGGACAATTCAGAACAATTTAATATATACACAGCAAACAACTTGCGTAAAAATACCAGCTGCACATAAAATGATGTGCACTTTTAACTACTCATAAATGTTTTACAGCAAAAAGTAATAAATACCTTTTGCAAACTCAGAAAATTTATGTATGTTGGAATTTGATGTCATAGCTGAAGAATACAATGTATAAAGAAACACTTAATTTTAAGGGGCAATATATGGATTAAATAGGAAATGCAGGCATCTATCACATAGCAAACAATGAATGACTCAGCATGAGGTAATCACATCTCATTAAGTTGTTCAGATGATGTACTAAACTATGAACAAAGCTCATATGATTAAGAGATTGGTATCTTGGAGCCATTCTAGATCTAGATTTTATTCTGTTTCATTTGACTTTGGGAGTTTTTATTTTGGCAATGGTTGTTAAGTACTGAAACCAAGCAACCATGCTCTCCTTAATTCTTGATACTTAAACAAGGGGATTAAAGTGGTCATATGATTTTTGCAGATATTGAGCAATACTCCAAACTCCAGAGCATATTTTAACATGATAGTGGCAGTAACTACAGTGACCCTGTCATTTAGTATTATTGAAATTTACAATAGTTTAGTTCTCCTCTAGTTGGCCAGGACGCCAACTCGCAGACTGCTTCAGAGGATATCTCTGGGACACCCGCACCCGAACAGTTCAACTCACCCTCCCACTCTGCCAAGGGACATGCAGGTCCTGGGCCGCCTCCATTACCAAACCCTTACCACCTGATGCCTGGAGGAAGAATGCCTCATTCCACCTTGGGACCCTGCAACCACACAGGATTGATGTGGACTTCACCAGTTTCCTCATTTTCCCCTTTCCTCTCCACATTATCCCAGTCCCAAGCCTCCAACTTGCACCACCCTCTTGACCTGTCCATCACCTTTCCCATCTGTCTACTCCACCCCCCTCTCTGACCTATCACCTTCTCCCCTATCTATCTCATTTAGAATGTAACTTTTAAAAAAGGTTTTGCGATTTACATGTGAAAGAACTGAAACCAACATGGTCATTCTAAAAGATGAGAGACTTAACAAACAATCCAGGTCTTTTTCAATACATAATTTCAGTTACAGCACACTAAAATTTTGCTATAAATTTTGTGTCTTAAAGTCTTATTCTCCACAACCGCCCGATGAAGGAGCAGCACTCTGAAAGCTCGTGCTACCAAATAAACCTGTTGGACTATAACCAGGTGTTGTGATTTTTAACTTTGTACACCCTAGTCTAACACCAGCATCTCCAAATCATAAAGTGAGATTGACTGCCTTTGACAGATTGTGATATAATTAAGCCCTAGTAAAATAGTACCTAGTGGGAATTGTGTGGGGTATCAACAGTAGAGCACCACTGTTAACTGAATGTTCTACTGTCACTAGACTAGTGGTCCAAGAACTTAGCTGGACTAACGAAATGAATTCTGTAATCTGAGGGGTGGGTCAGAGGCTGTGAGTTCTGTGGCAAGAAACCCACTTCCTGACTGTCCAAAACATTGCCAGTGCCTGTGAGGTACAAGTTAGTAGCACGATGCAAAGTTGCCCCTTGTGCCTGGGTGAATGCAGTTCCAACAACATGCAGAAAATTCAACACCATCCGGGACAAGGTAGCTTAGAAGGGCAAGGTCAGCAGGCACAAATAAATGTCTTCCCCTGCAAGTTCTCCTCCAAGTTGTGCACCATCCCTATTTGCAAATATGTTCCTTCATTTTTTTTCCTCATTCAAAATCTTGGATTTCTGTAATTGACAGTGCTGTGGCAATACTAGTAATTTAAGAAGGTGGCTTGCTTGCTGGCACCTGATCAAGGGAAATTAGTGATTGGTAATAAATGCCAGCAATTTGCCAGAAATGCTCAATTGTCAAGAATTTGGAGGAAGGAAATGGAGAACACTTCTTATATCTCATGCGTGTTATATTATGTCTTGTGCATTGCTTAGAGTTTTGGTGACTCCTGACTTGTGTTAGGTGTTCGTTCAAGTCTTTGAATTGATGCTACAAATCCTTTAATTGAGCTCAGAATTAGTGGTTTGCTTCCAATATTTCATTTTAATTTAATTGTTTAACTATTTGTGACCAACGTCCAGTATGGTAGTGAACTGCTCAAGATACGCTAACTCTTTCTTTCTATTAAACCTCCAACAGAGATCAGTGGTTTTTATTTTTTAAAAAAATGCTTGAATGGCATGGGTCACTATTTGACCGTGTCTATCAGAGAACACTAGAACTACCATCAAAGTGCCTCACATCATGTTTATTATGTTTGCATAGATTTGCAGTATGTTGCCTGTGAGTTAATTTGCTTCTTATACCAATATGAACTGTTCATACAACAGATAATTTATCACTTGATAATTGAGCTACTCATTGCAAATCAATTTTGGAGCATGGTTGAAAAAAGTGGCAATCTAACATTTAAATATTATCTTGCTAAAGAGCCTATTGCAAATGACCACAAGATGTTTAGCAAAAACAGTCATTGTCCATTTGCTGTTGCACTTCTAGATTGTTGCTCTTCCTTCCCTCTTATTCACTAAATGTATGTTATATGAGTGCAGTACCTTGGCCTCAGTTATCTTTCTTGATAACCCATCCCAGCTGTTGTTTGCCTCCTGTTTTTAAAAAAAAGTCCAGCTCTCTCTGTCAATATGCCCCTTTGCAGCCCTGATGATCTACTCAGTTGTCCTGCTGCATTGGTGAACTGTTAGGAAGGGAGTTCAGGATTTTGACCTCGTGACTCTGAAAGAATAGTCACTTAGTTGGGCTGGTATGTAGCTTAGAGGGAATGATGAGGTGGGGATGCTCCTTCGCGCTTTTTGTTCTTCTAGTTGGTAGAGGCAATGGGTTTGAATGGTGCTGTTAAAGGAACCTTGTTGATTTTCAGTAGAGCCTCATACATTGTATGTAATGATGCCCTACTAACTGCAAGTGGTGGAGGTCTGAACCTTGAAGGTAGTGAATGGGATGGTCAATCAAGTAGGCTGCTTTTACCCTGGATAGTGTCAAGATTCATGCATGTTATTGGAAGGTGAAGCCCGGTGTAGTCTGGAGCCAGGACCCAGTGCGGACTGGAAGCCAGGTGCCAATGTGGTCTATTGTTCTGAACTTTTATTTCTCAGTGCTGGGCATTTATTTCTATATTGTCTCAACTCTTATAACTAAAGAAGCTGTGCCTAGATATCTTTATATGTAAGATGACTGTGAGTGGCAATATATAAACTTTGCACTATACTCATTGAGTGTACAGTTGGTTCTACTATTACGTGATAGTTCCATTCTTGTGCAATCCCGTGCTATAAATGAATCACACAATAGCAGCACCGTTTAAACTAATGGGGCCAGAATCACGTTATAATGGATATATGCTTTAAAAGTGCAAGCTTTAGAAAGTGTCCCCATTTTGCCAATCGCGTTACAGTGAACGGAACATATGTTATAGCAAAATGACCTGCATGTGACAATAAGACTAATTCTAATTGCACTAATATAATCAAGTGAGGAGTATTGTACTTGTAGATGGTGGACAAGCATTGAGGAGTCAGAAGAATAGTTACTGGTCTTAAGATTCCTGCCTTTGATCTGCTTTTGTAGCTGCAGTATTTATGTGACTGCACCAGTTCACTTTCTGGGCAACAGGATGTTGACAGTTATACTGCAGTAATTATTACTATTGAATGTCAAGAAGAGGGGATTGGAATTCTTGTTTGTTGGAGATGGACTATTTCCATTTCTCAGCTCGAGTTTGGATACTGACCAGGTTTCGCTGCATTTGAATATGGGCTGATTCATTATTTGTGGACTTGTGAATGGTGCTTAACAGTGCCAGCATCATCAAACATACAAACCTATGAAATAGGAGCAGAAGTTGGCCTGTCAGCCCCCGGGCCTTTGTGTTTCGAATTCCACATTGCCATCTACTTCTCACAACGCTTGATTAATTTCTCTAATAAGAATCTGTTGAACTCAATAACTCCATCTCTACTGCTTTCCGAGTTCCAAGTACACAATCCTCTGGAAAAGAAAATCTTCTCGTCCTTGTTTTGAAAGGGCAACCCCTGGTTTTAAAACAAGTCGCCTCATTCAGAACTGACCTACATGAAACATTTTTTCCATGTTCACCTTGTCAGGACTATTCAGGATCTCATGCACTCAAATCAAGTCACCTGTCCCTCTACTGAACTCTAGTAAAAACAAGCCCACCCTGTCAGCTTATCCTCCTAAGATAACCCTCTTATTTCAGTTATCTATCTAGTAAACTTCCTCCAAACTGCCACCAATGTACTTATATCCTTCCTTGTATTAGGAGACCAACATGGCACACAAGATTTGAAATGTGGTTTCATCGATGGCCTGTATTATTGAAGCGCAGCCTCCTTTATGTTAGTTTCCTTTTGTAATGAAGGATAGCATCACATTAATTGCCTCCGCTGTGTTCTACCCGCATACTAACAATTAGTGATTCATGCAGCAGAATACCCAAATTCCTTCTGAAATTCTGCAGTTGATCTCCGTTTTAAGTAATTAGTCTGCTTTTTCATGCTTTCTGTCAAAGAAGAACACATTACTTTTCCCATATCATACTGCATCTGCCAAATCTTTGTCCACTCACCCACTCAGTATGTCCATATACAAACCTCCTAATGTTGTCTTTACAACGTACTTTCCTACATATCTTGGTGCCAGCTGAGAATGTAGCCACTTTGCCTTCTCTCCCTTCACTTAAATCGTTGGTTTAAATTGAGGCCCTAGCACAAGTCCCCAAGGGACTCCACTCATCACATCCTGCCATTCAGACAAAGACCCAGCCAGCCAATCTTCAGTCCATGCTGATGCATTGCTATCCTACATCATGAGCTTTTATTTTCTACAATAAATTTTAAGTGGCATTTTATCAAGGTTAGTAGGTTTACAGGCTGTCTTTGAGGTTTACTTAATCAACCTGTTCAGACACATCATGATATCAATCTGACGCAGGTTTAACATTGGTATTCTCTCTAAGCTGCTTGCACAGAGATTGGCAGCATAACATTGGATTCTGATTCCAGAAATTGCTGCTGCTTCTGGACCTTGGAGGCTCATGCAGGTGGCAGGAAATTTCAGGAATGCAGTTTGACTTGACTGCAGACTTTTTGGCCCAGTGATAGAGATACTAAGCAACTCCCTTTCATCCACAGCACATTACTCCTTCAAAGAACCCCAATGAATTTGTTAAACATGATTTCCCTTTGACAGTGTTGTGCTGATTCTTTTGGATTACCTTGCTTTTTTTTTCTAAGTGGTGGAATATGACTAATGGAGACCCATGAGAATCTGTGCTAGGGGCTTGACATTTTACAGTTTACATTAATGGCTCAAGTGAGGGGAGTAGTGGCATAGTAGCTACATTCTCAGGTGACCCCAAGATGTGGAGACTAATTTCTTGAATCAATTCTGATACCATCTGCAGTACAAATGCACTACATTTTTCTGATTCCTGTGCCTCTCCCTTTATGAATAGTAGGGTTATGTTTACTACTTTCTAATCCAGTGGAACCTTTCCTGGATCGTTGAAATTTTAGAAGCTTAACACCAATGCATCAACTACCTCATGAACAATCTCTTTGGGTAAAATCTATCGAGACCCACAGTTTTGTCAGTCCACAGCTCCATCAGTTTGCACAGTACTGTTTACCTTGTGATTGTAACTTTGCTAAATTCCTCTGTCCCCTTCCGCCTCCCCTGCAAAAACATTTCAGTAATTGCTGTATTATTCAAAGTGACGACAGAGAAAACACCTCTACTTCTGACCTTAGGATGGCGGGTACGTCATTGGTGAAGTAGCTTTGGATATTTGGGCCTTGGACACCAGCCTGAGGAACTTGTGCAGTTATATCCTGGAGCTGAGATGACTGACTTACGCAACCACAATCACCTTCCTTTAGGTTAATTATGACTCTAACCAGTGCAGAACATTTCTTCCAATTCCCATTGACTTCAGTTTTGTTACACTCGTTAATGCCGTACATGGTCAAGTGCTACATTGATGTCAAGTGCAGTCACCTTCTCATAATCTTACAAGTTCCATTCTTTAGCTCATTTTTTTGTAGCAACACTCTAATGAGAATAAGAACTGAGTGACCTTGGTGGAACTAAATCTAAGCAGTAGGTTATTGCTGAGCAAATGTTGCTCAAAGCACTGTTGACAACTCCTTCCTTCCTTATGATTGAGATTTGACTGATGGGGAGATAATTGGCCAGCTTGGCTTTGTCCTGCTTTTTTGAAAACCAGGACATGCTGAAGCAATTTGCCTTACTGCTGGATTGATGCTATGCTGGAGGGGCTTGGAGAGGGACATGGCTAGTTCTGGAGAATACGTTTTAAGTACTGTTGCTGGAATGATATCGCGGCAAGAAGTATTTGCAGTATCCACTGTGTTGAGTCATTCCTTGTTATCATGTGGAGTGAATCAAATTGGCTGAAGACTAAGCCTGTGATGCAGGAGACCTTAGTAGAGGGCTGAGATAGAACATTCACTTGATATAATGTTTGCAAATGCTTTACCCTGGGCTCCTTCACCATTGAGGGTGGGGATGTTTGGGGAGCATCCTCCTAATGTTTATTTGTGATTTGGAGGTGCCAGCATTGGACTGGGGTGTACAAAGTTAAAAATCACACAAACCAGGTTATAGTCCAACAGATTATTTGGAAGCACTAGCTTTCGTAGCACTGCTCCTTCATCAAGTGCTTGTGGAGTATAAGATCGTAGGATGCAGAATTGATAGTAAACGTTTACAGTGTAATGTAATTGAAATTATGTATTGAAAAAGACCTGGATTGTTTATTAAGTCTCTCAGATTTTAGAATGACCATGTTGCCTTCAGTTCGTTCTTATGTAAATTCCAGAACTTTCTTAAAGTTACATTCTCAAGTGAACTTTAACAATAGGTGCCATGTTGGCCCAAATAATGCATTGAAGATGTGAGGTGCCCTGTGTGAGGCTGTCTGTGCCCCAATGTTCAGACTGATTCAAATTTTAAAAAGGGTTTACTGAATCTTACATGGATATGCTCAGACACACACACACACCCGTAGACTCTCACAGACCCCCTCACACATACACTCCCACACACTCTCTAACACACCCTCTCAAAGACGTATACTCCTTTACACTCTCACTCTTGCACTCCCCCCCCCCCCCCCCCCCCCAGTCACTCTCACTCTTTCTCTCATACACACACATTTGTGGGGTGAATTTGTACTTACAGTTTGTGCAAAATAAAATGTAATTCTGCATGAATCTACTTAAGATTCTGTAAATCTCTTTTTAGATTAGAACCAGTCTGAACAGACAGCCTCACACAGGGCACCTCACACCTTTGGTGCATTATCTGGGCCAACACGACACCTATTGTTAAAGTTCACTTGAGAATATAACTTCAGGAAAATTCTGGAATTTACGTATGAAAGAACTGAAACCAACATGCCAATTCTAAAAGATGAGCGACGTAACAAACAATCCAGGTCTTTTTTAATATATAATTTGTTATACCACACTGTAAACTCTTGCTATAAATTCTGTGTCCTACTATACTCTACAAGCACCTGATGAAGGAGCAGCACTCCAAAAGCTAGTGCTTCCAAACAAACTTGTTGGACTATATCCTGGTGTTGTGTGATTTTTAACTTTGTTTCATTATGTAATTTTCAATGTTTAAAGCCTGGATGTGGCAGTACAGCGGAGCTTTGAACTGATTTGGTTTGTTATGGGATTGCTTGGCTTTGCCTTTTCCATGCATCTCCTGATGTTTGTCCTGTGCTGTGGCTTCTCCAAGTTGACTTTTCATTTTTTAGGAATGCTTGGTTCTTTTCCTGCCTGCACAGTTCATTGAATTTTCATCTGGCTGTACCTTAATTTAATTCTATTCCCATGCTTACTGATCTGTGGCGAGGGTTGGGAATGGAGGTAGGGTGTTGGGGGATTTGAGAACTATTCAATGAAATTGCAGTTTGCACTGAAATTAATCTGTGTTTAGTGAAGGCTGTACAGCCGTGGAGGAAAAAAATAACTGCTTCATGTATGTACACAGAATTTTCTTGAGTATTCCCATTCTACTTACTTAATTTTAGCAGAAATGTTTGTACATACAAGCTAACTGTGTGTCCAAACAACCCCTCAAAGTTAGAGCAGACTGGAAGGAGAATTTAGGAAGATTTTTACAATCAATTAACATACCATGCAGTTTAAGATATCCTAATTTATTTTGAGTTAAATAAATTCAGGTAATTTTAAACCGGGCTTATCGTCCGTGATATGGTTACTATCACTTTATGCTCTATCACATGGTTAGCGAAGATGTTTTATATATTTCTTCTCCAGTTTGGTTTACAAATGTCAGAGTATTAGTATTTAGTTATGCACACAGTGCTAAATTGTTGGCCTGCTGTTGGTTGCTGAAATCAAAAGGTTTTAATGCAGTTTTTCCACGTTCATTGGTAAGCACGTTCAACATCATGAATCAGCATGACAAGCTTCATAGTTGCAGTGTATTGATGTTGCTGCAAGAGTTCTGCTCACCTGCTGCACAATCTAATTTTGCCATCACTAAAATGGCAAGAGTTGTACAAACTGATTCTGGATGACTGGCGATAATAGTCATAGAGTCATAGAGATGTACAGCATGGAAACAGACCCTTTGGTCCAACCCGTCCATGTAGACCAGATATACCAACCCAATCTAGCCCCACCTGCCAGTACCCGGCCCATATCCCTCCAAACCCTTCCTATTCATTTACCCATCCAAATGCCTCTTAACTATTGTATCTGAGTTATTTTCATCTCAAAAAGCAATGTAAATAGGACCCAGCACAATTTAATGAGGTGTATCAAGTAGATCCTGCAAAATGTTACCATATTAGTTGTAAAAGTGCCTTACATTTTGCTTTAAATACATCCAAGGTAACTAAGATATTATAAAAAGTAACCTGAAATGCCAACTTTTGTAGTTTTAGTTGGATTTGTATTTGAAGTTGACTCAATAAACTTCAACTGATCTGTCCCAAATTGGCTGTAAACTGCAGTCTTTGTTGCAGAATCATGGTGAGGGGAGAGGGAAAGCTTTACACCCTTGCTACCCATTATTGACTTTGGGCACTCCCATGTCAGCTGTTTCAAAGCTTTTCTGTACTTTGCTCCAGCTCATTAGCCCCACCCTCGATCTCTCCTAGACCTGTGATATATCTCATCTTCTGTTGCCATTCACCAGCCTTTCAGAATTTCCTTTCGCAAGACTGAGATTATGTTCAGTTTGCATTGTAGACTTGTTCTCTAAAGTTAACGCTATGCAAAGTCATTTAGTTCCCCTCATATTCTGTCTTAAGAGTCTTCCCCATTCCTTTACTTTTGACTGAATTCATTTTCGGGCGCTAGCAGCTGAGGAGCAGTTTGTGTTGCAGTATGCTGCACTGCCCCATCCATCATGTTGACGAGCCCAAACCAAACACAATGGTTAATGAAGCTGTAAACTAGTTACATAGCATAAGTTGAAGTTCAAATACCTCCACCAACAAATTGGAGTCATGCAAAGCCCTGATTTGCTATTTGTGAAAGTAATTAATTTTGTCTTTTGGGAGGAGCACAGCACATGTGGTCTGCTTATCAGTGTTCACTTTTGAATCACAATGGTTTAAAACAAAGCTACTCCCATCTAACTCAAACAATCGATGCTCTTGGCTTTTTGGTTTCCAGTACCAGTGAGATGGAGCTGATATTTATGTGTGCAACACTGACTCATCTGAGGTTCACTTTTGCATAAATGTATCTATCAGATTAATTTTCACTTTGCAATGGATAAAACGGATTGAGTCCAGTAAGTTGAACCTTGCTGAACATCAAGGACTAATCTTGCATTCCTATTCCACTCTGGCAAGAACTAACTTCTGCATCCCAATCCCCTGCTAAAATGTTCATGACTGTTGTATTTAAATGAATGATAGCCACTGTAATTACAGTTTTGCCATACTGGCAATTTAGTCAGTTAGATTAAATTAAGGACAAAACCTAGCCTTTGCCAGGAACTTTTTTCTAAATGTATGCTGCCTTCAGCAAGTTTACTTGAGTATTTGACTTGGGATCAAGTGAAAGAAATAGGATTATGATTGCTGATTGTCAGATTATTTTTTATAGAGTTCAGCTCACGAGTGTCTGCATTAAATGTAACGAGTTCATTATTTTCCTTGCCAAGCACACACTACCGATCTTTTTAATATTGTTACAGTTTAGATGCACATTTGAATAACTTTACAATTTTTATGAGGACAGCACAGCAATGTTCTGGGTTCATAGTCTTCACTTGAACTATGTTTCTCATTGGCATCTAGCCTCACGATGTTTTACTTCAAGCTTGCAGCTGAAACTCTTGTATTTTGTTTTGCAATCTTACTTTTGTTTTATGCTTGACTCTTTCATCTTTTCTGTTCAGTTTTAATATTGGCTTACTTTGGTTGTGCACTTGCTTCAGCTGGTCTCTGGTTTATTCTGATCCTTCAAGGTAACTGACTGCATTGGCAATTTTTAATATACCATATTGATCAGAAGTTGTATTGTATCAGCTGCAGAGTTGTTAATCAACATCTGCATGGCAAAGTGATCTGCAAGAGTCTGTACACGATCAGTGGAGGTGCATTACATTAACACCAGTCTTGTTAACAATTCAAAATGAATATTGCAAGCCCTGTACTTTGGTGCCAGTAGGTTTTGATCACTCAGTCTGTGTATGGATTTAGCAAGTAATTGTTTTCAAGTCAGCAGGTAATGTTACACTCTGTGACATTTGCACAACACCATTCATCTTAACATTACTAGTTTGAATTGGTTGCTGGTTCTCAAGGAGAAAATAAATCCATTACACTGTGAAGAATGGAGTCTGTACTGAGTAACTGATATATTCTGTGCAGTGTGCTGTTTTATAATTGCATCAGTTGTGTAGCTTGAAACCAGAAAATATTTTAAATAAATTAATTTGAGCTATTGTCCAGCATAGATTGAACCACCTTTTGCACAGCATAGGCTCTGAGAAATGGATGGTGGTAACTGCTGTCCCCATTGTTCTCCAAGTAGTAGTGGTCACTGGTTTAGAAGTTACTGTTAGAAAAATTTGGGTGAGTTGCTGTTGTGCATCTTGTAAGTTGTACACACTGCTGCCACTGATAGTGAAAGTGAATGTTGTGTCAATCAAGTGGGCTGCTTTTTTTACTGGCTGGACTTTAGCTTCTTGAATGTTCTCCATTTGCTTGGATGAGTGCAGCTCCAACAAACATTCCATCACACTTCTGACTTTGTCTTTTGTAGGTGTAGCACCAGCACTAGCAAACGGAAAGCGAGTTACTTGCTGCAGAATTCCTATCCCCCACAATATTTTGATGAAATGTCTAGTTCACTTTCTGGTCTATCATAGTGGTAAGTTTAGCAATGGTAATGCCAATGAATGTCTAGGGGCGATGGTTTGATTGCTACTACTGGAAGATGGTGATAGTTTTAAATTTGCATGGCATTAATGCTGCTACTTATCAGCCCAAGCCTGGATGTTGTCCAGCTGCTGATGCATAGGGACACTCACTGCTTCAGTATCTGAGAAGTGGCAAATGGTGTTGAGCATTGTGCAGTTAACAGCAAACATCCTCACCTGAGTGCTTATGATGGGTGGAAAATCATTGATATAGTACATGAAGATGGTTGGGGTTAGGACACTGCACTGCGGAGCTCCTGTCGAGTTGTGCTTGGTCTGAGATGATTGATCTTCAACAACCTCAACTATCTTCCTTCGTGCTGGAAACGACTCCCACGAGTGGTAAAAATTTCCTCTTGATTTCCAGTGAGTCTATTTTTACTATTGCAGCATGATGTTGTACTTAGTCAAATGCTGCGTTAGTTTTAAGGGCAGTAAGTCTTGCCATCTCTGAAGTTCAGCTGTTTTTTTTCCCTTCTTTGGAGCAAGTCTGCAATGAGGCCTGGAGCTGAATGGCCTTGGTGGAAACAAAGCTGAGTGTCACTGAGCAGGTTATTGTTGTGCAGATGCTGCTTGATAGCACTGTTAATGACACCTTTTGTCACTGAGAGCAGATTAATATGGAGCGATGGACTGGTTTGGATGTGTTCTGCCTTTAGTGCATAGTGTGCAGCTCTGGTCGCCATGCTATAGGAAGGATATTATTAAATTGGAGGGGGTTCAGAAAAGATTTAGCAGGATGTTGCCGGGAATGGAGGATTTGATTTAAAAGGAGAGGCTGGATTAGCTGGGACGGGTTCCACTGAAGTCTTGGAGGTTGAGGGTGACCTTAGAAATTTATAAAATCATCAGGTGAATAGCAAGGGCCTTTTCCTTAGGGTGGGGGAGTTCAAAACTAGGGGACATTTTTAAGATGAGAGGAAAAAGATTTAAAAGGGACATGAGGGGCAACTTTTTCACACAGCGACTGGTTTGAGTGTAGAATGAACGGCCAGAGGGAGTGGTGAACGCAGGTACAGTTATAACATTTAAAAGGCATTTGGACTGGTAAGTGAAGAGGAAAGGTTTGAAGGGATATGAGCCAAAAGCAGACAAGTGGGACTGGTTTAGTTTTGGAAGTTTGATTAACATGGATGAGTTGGATCAAAAAGTTTGTTTCTGTGCTGTGTGACTAAATGTCAGACACCTGGTGTCAACAAGGCTAGATTGCGATGCCATTTTTCTTACCTATATCACTATGCGCGATCTGGGCAGGCCAGTTCCTCCTCTTAATTATTTTTTGGGTTTGTTGCAACTGAGTGACCATTTTAGAACGCATTTAAGTTTCAACCACATTGCTGAGGGTCTGAAGTCACATGTTGGCCAGTCCAGGTAAGGACGGAAGATTTCTTCCCTCAAAAGATATTGGTGAACCAATTGGATTTCTATGACTGACTGACAATGGTTGCCATTCAACTCTCTTCAATTGAATTGCAGATTTATTAATCAAATTCACATTTCACTATCTGCTGGGATGGGACTTGGAACTTGAGCATAAACTAGCTCTGTGGATTCCTAGTCCAGTCAAATTACATCTACTCACTACCTGCTTTAAGCAGGTGGCTTTTCGACCTGGGGTTTTCTGCTCTCCCAGCTTGGTTTCAGGTTGGTGGGATGTGTGTTAGGCTCACTTAGTCTGTGTTCTGACACACTGCCCTACGTTTTTGCTCCCACCTACACACACCCCTCTACTCACTACTCAATGCATGCGCACATGCACTCTCACAAATTTTCAAACTCCTCTCTCCCTATAGTACCCCTCTCACTCCCTCCTGGGACATCACTTCACCAGAGACTTTTTCTCCCTTTTCACACATCTCACGCTCTATTTCCCCCTGTTGGTTTCATGTGCTCTACCTTTCCTCCACACTCTCTGTCACCCTCACTATTACTAATTGAGTCTCTTCTCCAAACAGGTGCACACGAACACCTCAATCTTATTCTCACACCAATTCAGCAGGTGGTTACTTCCTGTTGCCTCGCCCAACAGCTACACATTCACCCCCATTCCTGATGGGCAAGCCTTGGGCTGAATAACTGCCAAGAACTTTCATATAGCATGCTGCTCCTCCAACCAGAGGCTGATTCTCTTCCATGTTTGCTGATAGCCCATCAGAAACCAAGACAGGCTGCCTCTTGGACACGCCTGTGCTAATTTTACATAAGTACTACCCAAAGGCAGGATTTCCCTTTCATTCTCTTACCCTACTGAACGAGACATCTCAGATATGTTAACTTTGAAATAAGTATATATCTCAAATCTTATTCCAAGTTTAGTTTTAAGTTTCAATCTGCTGAATGTTTGAGCAAAGCAAGAATCTATAGGAGCTGGCATCTTATGCAGCTGTATTGAAATTCTGGTTTTATGGAGATAATTACCATTCAGCAAAGTGTTGGATTGTGTGTGTACAAGGAATGACATATTATATGCATTGTTTGCTTGGCACAAATAAACACTTTTTAAAAAGAAGTGCACAAATCACTCTTGTTACGTATTTAGCTATGATGTACGATTGATTCTGTCACACAGTGATTATGGTTGTTCTCCCTTTGTTTTCATTAATATATTTTGATTTTGTTTACTGCATTGCTGCAACCTTACCACTCTTTAAAGGATCATAAGAGCAGATCATAAGTGTCAAATCATTTTAGAGCACGAGATAAGAGTATTTCCTGTCAGACAAAAACATTGAGAGTGCGTGCCATATGACACTGAAATTTGAACATTTGAAAATCTTTCACATGTGAAAGGCTGTAGGAGTCTAATGTGCAGTAACTTGAGGAACCATGACTGGTTAATTATCACAATACAAGTTATAGAAAAGCATTACAAAATAATTTCAAAATTAAGAAAGGGTTCCAACGCTCAGTTTTTAAAGGAAAAATAAATTAACTTCGATATTCAATTAAGGAAGAGTTCGCATCAGTTTTTGAATTGCCAGGTCCCAAAGCTTGCTAGCCATTTGAATGGTTAATGTTCTTTCGTGGCTTTAAATCATAAGTCTACTGAAACCACAGCAGCTTTGCAACAAAGGTCAACTCTTAAAGCTATGTGTTAAAGTGAATTGAAAAATGAATTTCATCCTTGTTTTCTGGTGGTTTGAATCATTTTGGCTCAGTTGGTGTGACACATCTACTCAAATCGTCTCCAAGATTTCAGCGTAATCTTTGGCTTCACTCAGGTGTAGCACTGTGAATCAACTAATACTAGAGATGTAATGCCTCATCTTCTCCTTAATTCTACCTATCTTGACTACACAAAATCACAAACTGACTGTCAGTACAAATTAAAATACAACTAGCTTGAAAGGGTTCAGAAAAGATTTACAAGGATGTTACCAGGGTTCAAGGGGTTGAACTATTGGGAGAGGCTGAATAGGCTGGGCTGTTTTCTCTGGAGTGTTGGAGACAGTGAGGTAACCTTCTAGAAGTTTATAAAATTGAGGGGCATGGATAGGGTAAATAGACTAGGTCTTTTCCTGGGGTGGGGGAGCCCAGAACTAGAGGGGATGGGTTTAAGGTGAGGGTGGAAAGGTCGCAAAGAGTGGTGCATGTATGGAATGAGCTGCCAGAGGAAGTGATGGAGGCTGGTACAAGTTCAGCATTTTAAAAGGATGGGAATTTGAGGGATATGGGCAATGTGTTGTTAAATGGGACGAGATTAGTTTTGGATACCTGTTTGATATGGATGAGTTGGACTGAAGGGTCTGTTTCTGTACATCTCTGACTGTATAACTCTAATACAGTGATGTTCAAGTCCTGCAAGCTCTGTTCCTGACACTAATAACAATCGTTCTTTATAAAAACTGAGAAATGAGCGAATAGAACAATACTGATAGGAAAACCTTAGAGCTACAGTGGAAGTGTAATTACTCTTAAATGAATTCTGTGTCACTTTTTCAAATTCAGTGAAAGAACAATATGAAGCAAAATAACCATGTAACTTAGAACTGCCGGTAATGGTAAACTCAAGGAAATCTTAACTCTGGTCATTAACCCAATATAGTCCAGTAATGTAATGTCAGAATCTGATTCCTCTATGTAGTTCTTCATATCCAGTGGTTTGAATGGATGTTCAAACATTCACTTATTGCTATTTAGATAAGAACAGAAAAATTAAGAGTTTCATAGAATGGCAAGTACAGAAGGAGGCTAGTATATCCACTGTATCTGTATTGACTCTTTGGAAGAGTTGGCCAGTGAACTCCATTCTCTTGCTCTTTTTCTTTAATACAACAGTTTTTTTTGCCTTCAAGTATTAATCTAGTTTCCTGACTCAGCCAAATTCCTCCCTTTTAAACAAAAACATGTGAAATTGACTGGTGACCAGTATTATTTGTGGAAATGAAAAAAAGTATAATGTAACCCACACAGTAGATGCTGTACACTGCAGAGCTCAAAGTCTATGCTTCCCAACATTGCATTCCCACCTCCCCCAGTATTTAGAAATTGAAACCCCAGTGTGGGCCATTGCAAGACATCAGTAGTCCCATCCATCTTGTCCATTCGTCCACCTCTCACTTGCTGCAGCCAGTTCTTTAACTGGATCAATAGTTTTCCTTCAAGTCAAATATAGCTAACAGTCTGTAATGAGGGAGTTTATTAAATGATTGCTGGAAGTTGATACAAATCATTTGCATAGACATTCCTCTGGCCACTAATTCAGTAATTTTTTAAAAACATTCCACTGATGTTTTTGAGGAATGAACTATTATTTACAAATCTTGTCAGAGCAGCTGAAAACCCTCAGGATGATCACTTACTTTCGCCTGAGTAATTTCCTGGAATAAAATGGAAAGAACACATTATGTTGAAAGGATTAATAGTTTGAAACTGGAAGAGATCTTCTATATTTTTTAAATTTCCCAAAATGGTCACTCATCTTCATAACGTATGTTATTGATCAGACGTTCGTTTTGTGCAGTTGTTATTTAACTATGTGATCAATTTTATAAGCGGTAAATTTCTATTTTTGTGGCATTAATACTAACTATCTCTACCTTTTTAGAATAAAATGTCCCAAGGAATAGGATAAGGAGATTATGACAATTTGTACTCCTCCTTTGAGAGAAACGAAGATACCATTTTTCAAGCAGAACATGGCATATCTTCCAAAAACTTCTTATAAAGGCCATGGAAAGTAGTTGATATTTGCAAAGCCTGTTCTTTAATGTTGGGTTTGCAGAGATCATCTCCAAAAACTGCTGGTCTTCACCATTACATCACTTCCCAACTCCTCAATGGTCCCAAAAACAATGCCTGTGACTCGCCATTTGAGGACCATGTGGCTGTTACTGTGGTGTGGAGGTGGTGCTTAGTGACAGTCGCTGAAGCTGCTAATCCTCAGCCACAAGAATAAAAAGTCAGAGTGGCTCCCCGGACTCCACCTCTAGCTTGGGGCAGACTTGGAGGCCATGCCAGGATGGCAGTGAGTAACCGGAGCTGGGTCAGGGTGAGGGGGTTTCTGTCAACTTGGTACCAACGCCTCGCCACCTGTAAAATGGCTCCAACCTGATAGGCCTCAGCCTCAGCCTCACCTCATCTCATCTCTCTCTTGGGCCCAATCTCAATGAGTATACATCTTCCTCACTTTCTAGTCCGCTAAGTTATTTCTTATGTAGTGGGAAATCCTTTTCACATCAAAGGTTTCCTTCTTCCTGCCTTGGCTGGTTCTCCAACTATAGATTCTCTGACTGGAGAGCTTGGAAAGGGAATGATACCTGAGGGATAACCAACACAAATTCTGTTCTTACCATGTAAGGGAGCAACTTTTCTCCTACTGCTTGTCTCCTGTGTGGCCACCTTGGAGCCTTTGGACCAAATTTGCCCAACACCTCTGTGTATTTTAAGTGCTCATGCACGTCAAAACCTTTCTAAAGATGTGTGAAAAAGTATCATCTAAAACCTAGACCTGTTCAGTTTTCCAGTTGAATACTACAGGCTTGTGAAAACTGTACATTGAGCATTTTACCCTTTGTCTTGAGTTCTGAAAAAGATCTACAAGAATGTTACCAAGGTTTGAAGATTTGAACTATAGGCAGAGGCTGAATAGGCTGGGGCTAATTTCCTTGGAGCATCAGAGGCTGAGGGTTCATGAAATCATGAGGGGTATGGATAAGGTAAAGAGACAAGATCTTTTCCCTGGGGTGAGGGAGTGCAGAACGAGAGGGCATAGGTTATGGGTGAGGGGGGAGAAATTTAAAAGGGTTCTAAGGGCAACATTTTCACACACAGGGTGGTGTGTGTGTGTATGGAATGAGCTGCCAGAGGAAGTGGAGGCTGGTATAATTACAACGTTTAAAAGGCAGCTCAATGGGTATGTGAATAGGAAGGGTTTGGAGGGATATGGGCTGCATGCTGGATTGGGTTAAGATATCTGGTTGGTACTGACGAGTTGGACCGAAGGATCTGTTTCCATGCTGTACATCTCTCCGACTCTGTGTGTAATAACAGAAATAACTACTTACTGCATTTTGAATCCAGACAGCAATCTGTTCTGTGTTCCATGCCCAAATCCAAAGTCGTTGAACAGAAACTTTGAAACACAACCAGCTTCCTCCCTACGACTCTGAAGCTCTAATGTAAACTAATTGAGTAGTCTTGATTCAGTTATAAGTTTGTATGCATCTGCAACCATACCTGATTTCTCTCTTGTGTGGGAAATAGAAACATATTGCATTGGTGCAATTTAGATTTTTTTTATTCTCAAGTTGTGGCCAAGATGGATAGTTGTGTTAGAGTTGAGAGGGTTTGATATACTGTGCCTAACAACCTATCCCTTCACTTCTTTTACACCAGTCTGTGGCTGCGTGGTTGGTTAGTTAAACGGTTTTGCTCAGTTAAGCAGCATTTCCAACCTTGATTGTCCTAATAGTGAAATCATTACATTTTGAAGCAAATAATAAATTTAATCTCCCAATTCTTATGATTAAGAAAGCAGGATGTGAGAGTGAAAGCATATTTTCCTTTTGGTATTTTGTTATTGATGTGAAAACCATGTTAACCTAGGATGAGTCTAATTAAGTCTGAACTTTATACCATTTTGTACTTACTCCATTTCATGTCAGTGCTTAGCATACTCCTATAAAGGTTAGAGAATTAAGAGCTGTAAATACCTTAAAACACAGATTGCCTTTTTGCTGGAAAGATTAGGTTTAACCTGCATTAAGAAAATATATTTACAAGTATCTCATGGGTTTATCATGTAAATAAAGTATTTGGGTTGCTGTATTCCCACTACAGTGATGTAAGAAGGTGATAAACCTTTAGCTGCAAGCAGTGTGTTTGGAATTGTGACTGCTCTTTTAATTTAGAATTCAGCATTTAAATTGTTTTCAGTTTAATATTTTGAACTGAGATTTTGGATGTCATTCTATCTACATTGTGCAACAATCATTTGCATGAATGTTTTGCTTGAGCAGAAGTAACCTCAGCTTGGTAATCCATGTGTGTAGACTCTGAAAAATCACCATTTCAAAAAGTATTAGTGCAAAAAAAAATCTGTTGAATAAAAGCGTTGATATCTGTAGATGCTATGCTGGTTTCAATGTTTCACAGGGTTTGTTTCCCTCTGGCTTGTGTCTTTTTAAGAATGATGTCTGAATTGAATTCAATGTTGCACTCCTGCTGATGATGGTGGGGATCTTGTGGAATGGAGGCTCTGCAGGGGAATTCTGAGTTGCACGTTCATTTTGCTTCATAATGTCCTTTCACTGGATTTGAAAAAATTGACATGGAACTGATCCAAGAATAAGTACACTTTCATTGCACCTCTAAAATGTTTCTTTTAGGATTGTTCTTATCCCTCATTTCTCAGTTATAAATAATGATTTTTATTAGTGTCAGGAACAGGGCTTGCAGGACTTGAACATCACCATGTTAAGAGTTGTATTTTGATTTTGTGTAGTCAAGATAGGTGAATACAGCACAGCAACAAACCCTTTGGGTTCTCCAAGCCTGTGCTGACCCATTGTGCCCTTCCATGCTAAAACTGTCTTCACTCTCGCATATCTGGGAAATCTGACCGCCCCTCCAACCACCCCACACACCCCTTGAACCTGTATCCCCTCTTAACTGACCCCCTCCACCCTGGGAAAAGGCTTCATATTTTCCATTCTGTCCATGATGTGGAGGTGCTGGTGCTGGTGTTGGACTGGGGTGAAAGTCCAATAGGTTTATTTGAAAACAAAAGCTTTTAGTGCCCCTGCTGCTTCATCAGGAGGGCTCATGAGAGAGAGTACATCAGACATAGAATTTATAAGTAAAAGATCAAAGGATCATACAACTTATGCAAATATATTAAATAAACTAGATGGCTCTTAAGTCTTTAATCAGTTAGAATGGTGGTGCAGATTTCAATTGGTTAATATGTAAATCCCAGAATTTCTTTCAATTCACTACCCCAAGATTACTTCGAGTTTTATCAGAATAAAGGTGACACCTCAGGTCAGACAATGCAGTTTAGGAGTAAGGTCATGTTTCAAGTCTGTATTTCAATCTGGGAGCCAGACTGGTTTCATTTCCAAAGTAGGAATTAACAAAATGCCATATTGACTGACTGACTCTACGGATTGTGTTTCTTGAACAAAATGGACTGTAGCTGCAAATGCAAATACACCCAATAGATTTATGTGTGTGCATGTGTCATTCACAATCTTATAAACTTCTATCAGGTTGCCCCTCAAACTGCTGCGTTCCAGTGAAAACAAAGTCAATCTATCCAACCTCCCTTCTTTCTCTATGCAGTTGCTCAATGTAGTTCCTCCTATCCATGATTAAACAAAATTCTTTTTATTTAGAAAATGCATGCATATATTAAATTAAAAATCACACAACACCAGGTTATAGTCCAGCAGGTTTAATTGGAAGCACACTAGCTTTCGGAGCGATGCTCCTTCATCAGGTGATAGTGGAGGGCTCAATCCTAACACAGAATTTATAGCAAAAATTTGCAGTGTGATGTAACTGAAATTATACATTGAAAAATTGATTGTCTGTTAAGCCTTTCATCTGTTAGAATACAGTGATTGAATCATTGAATACTATGTGTCACTAATGTCTGGGTGGAATGCATCGCCCATTTGATGTTGGCCTGCAGTTTGTTTTCCTTTCTTTAGCTCGTCATTAAAGTTGAACGTTGGAGTCCAAGTTGTATGTGTTTGTTTTGGGATCTCTCTTATTGGTTTGCTGCTAGAAGTTACAAGCCAAGTGACTAAATTAGTAGATGTTCCAAAGCGAATGAAGATGGTAAACTCAAAAGGACAAGCTACAGGAAGATTTGAATATATTTTGGAACTGGGCTGATGTAAGACAGATGACTTTCAATTGGAAGGAAAAGATGAATGGAAAATTAAAGTGAGAGGGGCCTGTTAAATGGAAGCTATCACGACAGTGGCTGCTGGTACAACAAATCAGCCATTGAGCTGTTGAGCGTAATGTTGAATTTGCAGGTAATTTTGCCAGTTTATAAATTGTAGCTGTGACCAGATTTTGAAGGCTGTATGCAGGAGTGGATGTTGCAGTTCAAAAAAAATTTGCAGCTAGTTATTAGGATATAAAAGATAATGTGATTATGGGTTTGGAGGCATTGGATTAAGCAGAAATACTGCATTCCCTGAGGTTGCAATGACTGCATAAAATTGATGGCAACTTCTAGTGTCTGTACATCTGGAAGTCCAGATTTTGCCTGTTCCTCCATGGGGCACACTGTTGTAGCCTTCATGCATGTGATAAACATACAATTAGTGATTTGATATGAACTTCAAATGTTATGAATTTTCTCATGGCAATAACTGTGAAAATGCCAAGCCTATACTGAAAGTAATCTTGTAATGGAATGCTAAGGCATAATTATTGACTGAACCATGTTCCTGACCCTGAAAAAAATTATTTTAGAAATCTGAGGCAACTTGCTGAAGCTAACTGTTTGTTAATGCTGAAATTGTGCTAGTAATTAGATGCTTAGTAAGAGTCTTAGGAGGAGATTGAACTACCAAGACATGATTTTAGATGTTGAAGTGGACTTGATTGGAAAGATTGAAGGCCATTCCATGGCTAAGTCTTCGAAAGTGGAGATTTGATGTCCCCTGTAAATGAGAGAGAATTTTAGAGAGTTAAGAACCCACAGTGTCACTAATGTCTGGGTGAAATGCATCGCCCATTTGATGTTGGCCTGCAGTTTGTTTTCCTTTCCTTAGCTCGTCATTAAACTTGAACGTTGGAGTCCAAGTTGTATGTGTTTTTTTTAAGAAAACAATTTAAATGTGTATGGTTTAAAATATTTAAATGGTTCATTATTATCTGTTCGGTATATCTAATTAGTTATTATTGCTAATGTTTGTCTTGTTTAAACTTGTCTCATGAACATATTTGTTTTGGGGTGTTGGTTCAATCCTGGTATCCTGCTTATTTTCGCCCGCTTGGTTCTCTCACATGTTATTCTTTAAAAGATGGTTTGTCAAGCCAGATCATAACAAAGATCTGGCCTGTCCAGTATTTTCAACTGAGATCACAACAGCTTTGGTGTTTTTGAGAATTCTTCAAACTCATGGTTACTTGATGACATCACTGTCTCCAGACACTGGACTGAAACTGGCATCATTATTGAGGAGATTTACATCATGGAATCTGTTCATTAGTTATGGATAACTTCTTTCAAAGTGTTTTGTCTGCTAACTGCAAATTCAGGCCAATATTTCCATCAACAAGTGGCGAATCTATAGAAGGCGTCTGAAGAAACATGTTAGAACCGAAAAGTATTGATTAATTTTGATATAGATTACATTTTGTTCAACAGTTACACTTTAGAGTGAAGAATGAGGGTGCTTTGAGACAAGACATGACAAGAATAATGTACTTGACAAAACAGGTGGTTTTGGATCTATCGGGCCTCATACCAATATATATTCTAGACCAATTATAGAGATTGATTGCAATGATGTCTCAAAATCTTCAGCACTTATCTTATGAAGGTGGTTGAAGTGAACTCAATGAATCTTGATCTTTTCTCGAACAATTTCCATGTTCCACAGTCATCGATCCTTAGATTAATCATTTGGCTGAATTTTTTTCAGTACTGATGTGAGATTTGCTATTTAGGCTGTGCATCCCAAAGATGGTTGATTTGTGCCAATCAGCTTTTCCCTTTGGCTGTTTGCCATGAGCAAGGTACTGATCGTGCCTAATCAACGCGCACATGCAAGACTCGCAGTACACTGTCCAATATTAGAAGCGATATTGCAATCAGACACCATTTGCTAAATAATACTGGGTGTATGAAAAATTACATTGGCAGCCAATTTAGGATTGTCAGTTAGGCTTTCATTGCAGTGTATTTGTGTGTGCGGGAAGCTACACATACAGGGTTCTGTTCTTTGTAGACAGAACACGGACATAGTACATCTTGTTAGCATTTAGTTTTCTTAATGGGATGCTAGATACCTATTGAGTTAAAGGTAACAAGGCAAACTGGTGTTGTGAGCTAATCAGTATTCCAGTATATACCCAAATCGCTGTTTGTTTGAATTTAGTTTTTTTTGCGGTTTTTGCCAAAAGAGTTTTAACGTGTATAAATAAGATTGATCCAGAAGATTGAAGAGTTTTATGTTGTGTGGCTTGTTGAAATAAAAATCTTAACTAGAAATGCAAGGGCTCTATCTAAAAGCATTTAACTTGTCGTGTATAACACATCTGTTTCAACAAATTGATGACAGCCATTCTCTTGTGGCACAGTGGTAGTAACCTACCTGTTCCAGATATGTATCATAACGTTTCTGAATAGGTTGATTTGAAAATATCGACAGCCCTTTTCTGAAGGGCTGTTGTGGCACAGTGGTAGTGTTTAGCCATTCCCTGGTTCATTACTCAGGGCATTGCTTTGACTTACCTGGTTTAAAATTGAAAGCTTGGTGGTTAACTGTCAATTATCATCTAACTGATTCATTCTCCACAGCTGCTGATAAGTGTCAATTTTCCATCTAGTCAATACCAACACAGTTTGAATACATTGGGATCTCTTCCATGTTATCCTGGGGTGCATGACCATCTGTGTCATACATTTTTTCATAGAATCAAATTCTTAGACTGTCGTGACTAAAATAATTGCTAATTCTTATCATCATCACTTTTCTGACTTTCTCAACAATGCATTTATTAAATAGTCAACAAGATTCCTAATTAATGCCTTATTAACTTGAGATTGCCTTTAAACAACCTAATTCTTCTATATTTGGATCAGTCTGGAAATCGGTCACCAAAGTACTTCACTCCATTTATAGGCATCAGTTTTGCTGTTCATTTTTTTTATTTTTCTGTTGTTTAAAATGTCTTGGTTTATTATTACAGTGATAATACATCTTGTACCTTTATGAATGCAGGCCTGACCTACTTGCCGGTTGTAGCAGGGATAATTGGCTCATCCAGTTTGGAGGTGATTTAATCCCTAACCTTAAAAAAAATTGCAGTGTCATCAACACAAACATTAGATTGTTCATTTGGCAGGTTTGCTGCTGTTTTGATGTCAGTGACCTCCCAGTATAAAGGACGAACATGTTGTGCCATACCAAGCTTACCTTGCTTGAAGTCTAATTTTCTAAACTGTGGGTTTATTTTCACAGCACTTAGTTTGCTCATTCTGTGACCAGGCTTTGTGATCCTCTGTTGCTCTGATCCTGGATGTAGTTGAAGTGGTGCTCCTATCCACAAGTGCACAATGTATAGCAGCATTGGGCAGGGTGACTTTCCTATATTTTGATCTTTGTGTGCCTATCAGGATGATCTAGAGGGTGACCCTCTGAATCAGAGTCATAGAGATGTACAGCACGGAAACAGACCCTTCGGTCCAACCCGTCCATGCCGACCAGATATCCCAACCCAATCTAGTCCCACCTGCCAGCACCCGGCCCATATCCCTCCAAACCCTTCCTATTCATATACCCATCTAAAAGCCTTTTAAATGTTGCAATTGTACCAGCCTTCACCACTTCCTCTGGCAGCTCATTCCATACACGTGGAAACGTTGTCCCTTAGGTCTCTTTTATATCTTTCCCCTCTCACCCTAAACCTATGCCTTCTAGTTCTGCACTCCCCCACCCCAGGGAAAAGGCTTTGTCTATTTACTCTATCCATGCCCTTCATAATTTTGTAAACCTTTAATGTTACCCCGCGGCCTCCAATGCTCCAGGGAAAACAGACCCAGCCTGTTCAGCCTCTCCCTATTGCTCAAATCCTCCAACCCTGGCAACTCAAGTTTCACAACATCTTTCTGATAGAAAGGAGACCAGAATTGCATGCAATATTCCAACAGTGGCCTAACCAGTGTCCTGTACAGCTGCAACGTGATCTCCCAACTCCTGTATTCAATACTCCCCGACCAATAAACACCTTCTTCACTATCCTTTCTACCTGCGACTCCACTTTCAAGGAGTTATGAACCTGTACTCTAAGATCTCTTTTTGTTCAGCAACACTCCAGAGGAACAACTCCTGTATTGTCATGAAGAGCAGCTCTTTGAGGAAGCATTGGTTTTGCCTAGTTCCTCCTGAGGTAGTAAAACTGACTGCAGCAAAAATAAATACTGCTGATGTCAACTGCTTTTCCATTGTAGATCTGTATTGAGGTTCTTCAACCATGGAGAATTATCTAAAATTAGAAATGGGCATAATAGCTGTTAAACAACTGTGCATTTTTAAAATGTATGTATTTCTCTATTGCTGTACTGTGCAATATAATTAATATAATTCCAAGGTTCTAATTGCACATTTAGCACAAAGGGTCATCGAACCTCAGGATGGCAACAGCATAAATGAAGCATAGCACATCATTAATATCGATTGTAATATAAATGGCAGTCGTGATGTGAAGGTGCTGGTGTTGGAATGTGCTGGACAAGGTCAAAAGTCACATAACACCACGTTATACTCCAACAGGTTTATTTGAAAACATGAGCTTTTGAAGCCTTGCTCAACCTTCAGATGCTAGAGCGATGCCCTGAAAGCTTGTGTTTTCAAATAAACCTGTTGGACTATAACCAAGTGTCATGTGATTTTTGACCCATTATAAATGGGCATTAAGTGCTGATTTGTGTGAGTGTATCATAAAAGGGAACACTTAAGTTCCAGCATGCATCTTCTACAAAGGAATCTTTAACTTCTCTTATGAATTTATTGGTAATACTTAAAAGAAGAGTAAAGTACGAGGAAACATTCTCTCGCAACCATCTGGAAGATCAGTCGGCACCATCTACATCGGCAATGATATCTCATTTTGTATCACTCTTCTTTCAGTTTGTATACATTCAGGTGTGCATGCATGTTCGACATAAATAAGACTGCATCTTATTGTCTACAGGGATGTAAGAGAAATAGTTTCAATAGACAATAGGTGCAGGAGTAGGCCATTCTGCCCTTTGAGCCTGCACCACCATTCAATATGATCATGGCTGATCATCCTTAATCAGTATTCTGTTCCTGCCTTATTTCCATAACCCTTGATTCCACTATCCTTGAGAGCTCTATCCAACACTTTCTTGAATGAAAGCAGAGACTGGGCCTCCACTGCCCTCTGGGGCAGAGCATTCCACGCAGCCACCACTCTCTGGGTGAAAAAGTTTCTCCTCATCACTGTCCTAAATGATCTACCCCGTATTTTTAAGCTGTGTCCTCTGGTTCGGCACTCCCCCATCAACAGAAATATGTTCCCTCCTGCCAGAGTGTCCAATCCTTTAATAATCTTATATGTCTCAATCAGATCCCCTCTTAGTCTTCTAAACTCAAGGATATACAAGCCCAGTCGCTCCAGTCTTTCAGTGTAAGGTAATCCCGCCATTCCAGGAATTGACCTCGTCAACGTACGCTGCACCCCCTCAATAGCCAGAATGTTTCTCCTCAAATTTGGAGACCAGAACTGCACACAGTACTGCAGGTGTGGTCTCACCAAAGCCTTGTACAGCTGCAGAAGAACCTCTTTGCTTCTGTACTCAATCCCTCTTGTTATTAAGGCCAGCATGCTCTTAGCCTTCTTCACTACCTGCTGTACCTGCATGCTTACCTTCATTGACTGGTGGACAAGAACACCCAGATGTCTCTGTACTGCTCCTTTACCTAAATTGATTCCATTTAGGTAGTAATCTGCCTTCCTGTTCTTGCCACCAAAGTGGATAACCATACGTTTATCCACATTAAACTGCATCTGCCATGCATCTGACCGCCCACCTAACTTGTCCAGGTCACCCTGTAATCTCCTAACATCCTCATCACATTTCACCCTTCCACCCAGCTTAGTATCATCAGCAAATTTGCTAATGTTATTGCTAATACTCCATCTTCTATATCATTAACATATATTGTAAAAGCTGCGATCCCAGTACTGATCCCTGCGGTACCCCACTGGTCACTGCCTGCCATTCCGAAATGGAGTCTTTTATCACTACTCTTTGTTTCCTATCAACCAACCAACTTTCAATCCAAGTTAGTACTTTGCCCCCAATACCATGCACCCTAATTTTGCTCACTAACCTCCTATGTGGGACTTTATCAAAAGCTTTCTGAAGTCCAGGTACACTACATCTACTGGATCGCCCTCATCCATCTTCAGAGTTACATCCTCAAAAAATTCCAGAAGATTAGTCAAGCATGATTTCCCCTTCATAAATCCATGCTGACTCTGACCTATCCTGTTACTACTATCCGGATGTGTCATAATTTCATCCTTTATAATAGACTCCAGCATCTTTCCCACCACTGAGGTCAGACTAACTGGTCTATAATTTCCTGCTTTCTCTCTCCCACCTTTCTTTAAAAATGGTACAACATTAGCCACCCTCCAATCCGCAGGAACTGATCCGGAATCTATCGAGCTGTGGAAAATAATCACCAACGCAGCCACGATTTCTCGAGCCACCTCCTTCAGTACCCTGGGATGTAGACCATCAGGCCCCGGGGACTTATCGACCTTCAGACCTAACGGTCTCTCCAACACCAATTCCTGGCAAATATAAATTCCCTTAAGTTCAGGTCCTTCAGCCACTGATACCTCAGGGAGATTGCTTGTGTCTTCCCCAGTGAACACAGATCTGAAGTACCAATTCAATTCTTCTGCCATTTCTTTGTTCCCCATAATATATTCCCCTGTTTCTATCTTCAAGGGCCCAATTTTAGTCTCAACCATTTTTTTTGCCTTTCACATACCTAAAAAAACTTTTACTATCCTCCTTTGTATTATTGGACAGTTTACCTTCGTACCTCATTTTTTCTCTGCGTATTTCCTTCTTCGTAATCCTCTGTTGTTCTTTAAAAGCTTCCCAGTCCTCCGTTTCACCACTTATCTTTGCTATGTTGTACTTTTTCTCTTTTAACTTTATATGTTTCTTAACTTCCCTCGTCAGCCACGGCCGCCCATGCCTCCTCCTAGGATCTTTCTTCCTTTTTGGAATGAACTGATCCTGCAACTTCTGCATTATACACAGAAATATCCACCATTGTTCCTCCACTGTCATCCCTGCTAAGGTATTGCACCATTGAACTTTGGCCAGTTCCTCCCTCATAGCTCCATAGTTCCCTTTATTCAACAAAAATATTGTCACTTCTGATTGTACCCCCTCCCTCTCAAATTGCAGATTGAAGCTTATTGTATTATGGTCACTACTTGCCAATGGCTCCTTCACTTCGAGGTCCCTGACCAATTCTGGTTCGTTGCACAATACCAGATCCAGAATTACTTTCTCCCTGGTAGGCTCCAGCACCAGCTGTTCTAAGAATCCATCTCTGGGGCACTCCACAAAGTCTCTTTCTTGAGGTCCAATACCATCCTGATTCTCCCAGTCTACCTGTATGTTGAAATCCCCCATAACAACTGTAGTAACATCTTTGCGACAGGCCAATTTCAGCTCCTGATTCAACTTACATCCGACATCCAGACTACTGTTTGGGGGCCTGTAGATAACTCCCAAGAGGGTCTTTTTACCCTTAGAATTTCTCAGCTCTATCCACACTGACTCTACATCTCCTGATTCTAGGTCCCCCCCCGCGCAAGGGACTGAATATCATCCCTTACCAACATGGCCACCCCACCCCCTCTGCTCATCAGTCTGTCCTTACGATAGCACGTGTAGCCTTGAATATTCATTTCCCAGGCCCTGTCCACTTGAAGCCACGTCTCAGTTATCCCCACAATATCGTATCTGTCAAATTCCAATAGAGTCTCAAGCTCATCCATCTTTATTTCTAATGCTTCGTGCATTCATGTATAGTATTTTTAATTTGTTACTGCCCTCACCCTTCCCATCAACTCCTATTTCACTCAACCTTACACCATGATCCCTTTTTTGAGGTTTTTGCCTCATTGATACAGTTGTCTTTCTTGACTTCCCTTGTTCTAACTTACCCTCCAATTTCCTTCTTAAACATCCAGTTCATCTCCTCCTCCCCCCCCCCCCCCCCCCCACAACTTAGTTTAAACGTAGCTGTGTTGCAGTAGCAAACCTGCCTGCCAGAATGCTGGTCCCTAACCTATTCAGGTGCAAACCGTCTCTCTTGTAGAATTTATGCTTACCACAAAACATACCCCAGCGATCCAAGAATTTAAATCCTTGCTTCCTGCACCAGTTCCCCAGCCACACGTTCAAGTCCATTATCTCCCTGTGTCTGGCCTCACCAGCCCGAGGAACTGGAAGCAAACCAGAGATAACCACCTCGGACATCCTGCTTTTCAGCCTTCTTCCTAGTTCTCCGAAGTCCCGCTGTAGTATGTTCCTCCTCTTCTTCCCGACATCATTTGTGCCGACATGTACCACCACCCCTGGCTCTTCACCTTCGTCCTTGAGGATTTCCTGCACTCTCTGTGATATCTTTAACCCTGGTGCCAGGAAGGCAACACACCATCCAAAAAACCCCGGTCAGTTCCTCTCACTGTGGAGTCCCCTATTACCACGGCTCTGTGCGATGTCCGACTCTTCCGCTCTGTCTCCACGCCAACTTTTGATTGACAGATCTGGCTGCCTCGCAGACTGGCAGTGTCATCTGTCTCTAGTGTTTCCAAAAGATTCAACTTGTTCCTGACAGGTACTTCCCCTGGGGTCTCTTGCACCTGTCTCCTCTCTGCCTTCCTCATTGTCTGTTCTCTTCTGCTCTCTTCTGACATGATTGGTGTAATAACCTCGCTGAAGGTCTTGTCCAGAAAGATCTCATTCTCTCGGATGAGCCTAAGGTCCTTGAGTTCTTTCATCAGGGCTGCAATATGCTCTGTCAGTAGCTGAACGTGCGCACACTTTCCACACTTATACAAGCCAGACACACCAGAGTCGTTGACCTCCCACATCAAGCACGTAGCACACTGAACCAGCTTGGCAGTCATGTCTTCACCCTCTTCAACTGTGGCGTGATCACTTCATTCAACCTCCTTGTCAAAGACTCCTGAGCTGAAGCCTCACTCTTCAATCCACAGGAACTTCCTTGGACCCTCTCTTTTTGGGGCAAGTCTGTGGACTTTTAATTTAGGTTAGAGGAGGAGGGAGGGAGGGAGAGAGGGAGGCCCTACTTTGTAGGACCTGGGGTCTAGAACACACCCACTCAAATGACAATCACTTAACTTCCCGACCGACTTTGCGCTCTTGCCTTCACTTCCGCCCAGCTCCCGCCGCTCTCTGATGCGAAAAAGCATATAGCATTGCTTGGCATTTGGGGTGCTTATTGCTGGTCAATGCATTCAGTTGTGTGTGCTTAGTGTGTACAATTAGACAGCAGCAATGCATTGCTTAGCCTGGCAATCTTTTCATATTAAGAAAATCAAATTTTGGACATCTAAATTTATAGCAGGAAATGTTACAAATATTCTGGGCTTTCAATGGGAAAGAACAGTTACCAAAACTGTAAACTAAGGGCTTATATCTTTAATGGCAACTTGGACATATAATTGGACTGTATTAGAATACTCTGACCACTTTGATTTGGTTAAGATCACATGTAATACTTTTTGTACTTTCTTGATCTCTATTGTTAATTATGTCAGTGTTGCTGCAACCCTTAAGATAGCAGTGGTTTCTCTACAATGTGGCCAAAGTTTCCATGGAACATGGTCTCCTACTCCATTCCAAGAAATGTGAAAGTGTAGGAAGGATTAGGGAAAATAGCATTCAAATTGCATATATTTTAGCATTGTTATATCCACTTGTATACCCCAAAGTAGTGAAATGTTGAAAGATAACAGAGAAAATGTTATGTTTTCCCCCTCTCTAATTATACTCTGAAATTCTCTGTTCTAATCCTCCACTAGGGATTATAGAGGAATGGGTCTGGGTGGGTTACTTGGGCCTAATGGCCTGTTTCCACACTGGAGGGCTCCTATTCCATTCTGTGGAAAGAGGTTTAGTTTAAGTTCAGGGTCTCTTTCTGGGTAGTTTGGTGAACAAGGTAGTGAGTGATACACCCTTTTGACTAAAGGTGAGGCTGGAATGTTGATAAGGTCACTGAATCAGACTCCCGAGTGCCTGTTGTATTAAAATGGCTCGTGAATTCTCCTGGAACTTGAAATAAATAATTGTACCAAACAGTAGTTAGATTTTTTAAAAACAAAATATGTGGTCTATAGTACCCAAAATTCTAAAAACACATTTTATATAGATCATTTTATGTTTTTGTGTTAATTTAGATTTACATTTTGGACTCTTTGAAAGATATTTTTCTGTGTACTTGAGGGAAGGAGCAGTTGAAGAATAAATAATTTTGGTACTTAAATATATTTTTGACCTGGACTGGTAGGAAATCCAGTTTAGCTTTATAGAAATATTTCTGCTCATGGCAAATTTGTCATTAAACCTCTTGACCTGTGTTTCCTTCATACTTTTCTAGTCTAGAATTTAACGCTGTATGCTATGTGCAGAAAGCATGGGGCCTCAGCAATTATCTGGCGTCTGTTTCCATTGTGTGAGTGAATTGTTTGTGAGGTGGTTACTACTACGTAACTCTGTAGGACTGCTTGTGCCCATCTGGTTCTGGTTATCTCTCTCTGCAGTAGGGCTGAGTCTCATTTCCTCACACTCACAAGGCACTACAGGCAGTGATCTTGTTATGCCTTAACATAATTGAAAATTACATGTTGTGCAGACTAGCAACACTAAAATGCAGACACATAAAACATGTGGTTCAGGTAAAGAAATGAGGAAAAATAAGTTGCGTTGGTAATAAAGTTAAACCTCAGAAAGCAGATCAGCAGGCTTTGGAACTTTCTTGATTTGTTTATTTTTTTCCTCATGCCTTTTGCTATGGACTCTGATTTTACTTGCAGATTTGACTGCAATATGGAATTATAAATCAAATCTGCAGTGAGTTGAGGTCCTATCTTCCTTTTGGCTTTCTCTGTATAAATTCATTTGATAAGCAATTGGACTAGAAAGTCCTGCACTCGATAGTTGTTAAATTGACCTAGCTGCATAGTTAAGAAAGCTGCAACAGAGAGACCTTTTATGCATTAACACTCTGATGGCTACAATAAAACTAGTATGTATGTTCCAGTTATTAAATAAAGGCCTTTGTATGAATAACATGTATCCAATTGGCTGTCAAGATTTGGTTTTCCTTTATTCGGCTAAATGTGGTCAAAACTTCCACCAACTATTTAAAAAAAAAGAATGAATATGCAGTTTACCTGATGTCTTGTAGACTAATTTAAGGTTGATTTATATTTTCAGAATTTCATTTGAACATTTTGATTATGCTTCTGAATGTACTTCGAACTAATATGGAAAAAGGCTGGCAATTTGTGATTGGGTGGATTATTGCAATGAATCAAACCATTTTATGGTGGGAATAAGGGTGTGGCAAAAACATAAGTACACATAATTGTGTTCGAAGATCCCACAGACCCAGGCATCCAATCAGTTAATCAAGGAGTACAGATGACGTGCATATGTATACGAGATGGTCACCAAAGAAACAATGGAGATAAGCAGATATGAAAGCAATGTGGAATTGCTACTTCAGGGTGGAACTACCCTATTTATCGCAGTGGCATGAGAGGAAAAAATGTCTAGCTGTGGTGTTGCTTTTGTTTAGCTGCAGACAAAATTAATTTTGAAGTTGATGCCTGAAACTTGGGGCAGTAGGAATAAAAATGAGTGGGGGAGGAGGTTGGGTAACTAAAATTTCCTTTCAATGTAATGGTGAGGCAAGAAGTTTGAGTGTGATTTGGTAAAAGCTGCTTGAAAAAAAGACAAGTCGGCAATATCTGTGGTCAGTCATCATTGCACATGCAGTCATGGATGTCATTCATGTTCTTAATGACAGAAACTTTGACTTTAGAAAAAAATTAATCATAAACTGTAAAATTGGAGCTGAGCAATCTTGAGGTTTTATAACTTACTTGCTCACTTTCACTGTTTCTTGACACCAGCTTGTACTTGTGCAAATTAATATAACGAGCCACAGTAGGTTCATTCAAGTCCAACAAATAATGTGAATTGACTTTAACTGATGATGGGGGAGGCAGCATCCAAGGAGCAGGAATATTGACGTTTTGGGCAAAAGCCTGAATTTGCCAGAAACTTCTATTTTCCTGCTCCTCAGATGTTGCCTGATCTGTTGTACTTTTCCAGCACCACTCTAATCTTGATTCTAATCTGCAGTACCCACTTCCACCTAGTCCAAACAATGATGTCCCTATTTAACTTGTACATTTCTTCAGCATTTAACTGATGATATTGATTTTTTTTTTAGAAACTGGTGTAAGCCTCTGGGAATGACCTTTTATTGTTGTCATGTGATAGGTTAAATTAGGACCGTGGAGCTGTTCTCTTAGAAGAAATAGGGGACAGGTGGTGAGCTTAACATGAGGATCACTATGCTTCAGGTGAGGAGCAACATTGAGAAGGTGGGGCCATCATGGTAACCCCAGCCATTGTAGGAATTGAACCCTCTCAGTTGACATCACTCTGCATTGCAAACCAGCTGCTCAGCCAACTGAACTAACTGATCCCATGTCATAAAGGCTGATCTCTTGACTTCTCCAGCATTCAAATAATAATTCAGTGTTCTAATCAAATATAAAATGATTGGTTTATTCTGATAGGAGTGTGATATGCTGATATCACCCTCACATTGTGGAGTCCTCACAAGTAGAAGTGCTGGACTGTATTTGCAGCAAATCTGAGGAAGTCTATTCCTGAGTTATGTTTTGCATTTCAGATGCAAACTCCAACCAGCCAGAGAAGTGGAACTGGTTTATATTAGCACCTATAAGTAGATTGTTACATCTAACATGTTAGAGCACAGGTTGTGCCTGATTTTAGTGCTGTCATGCATTACAGTATGCTGTGTGAAATCCAAAGCTGCCATGTAGATCCAATGAGAATGCACTGTCTTTTTCACATATGGTACCTGGGTTTAAGAGCTATCTCAAATCAGTGGTTTAAACGTATGAAGGTTCTTTGTGTTACATGAGTTACATGCAGTGGAAAAGATAGGGGAAGCTGTTCTTTCAAGGCTTGATGAGTGAGCTTTAGCCACCTTATGTTGCAGTTTATCCAGGAACTTGTGATGCTGGCAGTAGATTCCATTACACAATTGTGATCATTTTATTTCTTAGAAAGTGTAAACTTTGTAAATGAAACAAGTGAGCATACCTCCTGATGTGCATCCATTGGAATACACAAAATTTCAGGAATTTTGAGGAATGTTAGTGTATTCAGATTTTAATTCTGGAAAATATTAAATTATGTGAAGGTTTGTTAAATAATGGGGTTATTCTACTGCTTCAGGATTGTTTTTTGGCTCAAGAACAAAAGGAGTTAGCATTGAAGTGTTTCAAGGAAAAATTGGTTGAAAAATAGCAAATCCAGATAAGGTTCAGAGTATTGATGGCACAATTCTGCTAATAGACCATATGCAATTCAAGAATGTGAATCTTAAATAACTGGTTGCATCTAGATTTGTGAAGCAGCAGCAAATAATAGCATAGTACTTTCTTTTAAAGAAGCAGTTGTTCTAAGGCTGTAAGTGGAGACTGTAGGCAGTATTTTGGCTGAGTAAGCCACATTTACCTCTGAGTCACAATTGTGAATTCATCTGCTACTTGAGCTCATAACCTAGTACTCTATACATTAAGTGCAACACTGAGTGGTTGGACAGTGGAAGTGGGAGATGGGGAAATACAGTGTTCAGGAAGTAGTACATGATACCAGTGCGCTATTCTGACTAATAGCAAATGCAGATTATGTGGCCGTTCATTTATTTTTGGATCTTGCTGCCCTGAAATTACATGTCACAGCTGTAACAAAATGACGTTTATCTCAAAATGTGCAACAATTGTAGTACGTGTTCATGGTTTCATTTGCGATCCTTTCTTCCCTCTGATTCCTCCATCAGTAGTCGGGGGGGGGAAAACAAATTTTGTTCTGAGTAATTTTGGCGTTTAATTCTGGAGGTGGCGTTCAGATGGCATTCATCTCTCAAATGAAATCTTTTGTTAAAGATTAAATTGAAAACAATTAGCCAGTTATCAAATCAATGTCAGCACAAGATTTTTAAAAACTTGGTACTTAGTATTTAAAGTGCAGAAGCTCAACATCACTGTTAGCAATTCTTTGTCAGAGTTTATGCTTCATGCATGCATGTCTACTCCTCTTCTAGCCCTATCACCAAATCCATTTATTCTTTTAAAATAATTGGATGCTATTTGCCTTGTGTTGGTGGCAACAGCTTTAAAAACTAACAAAATCATAAATATTTTTTGGAAATGAGAGGAACTCCAGTAACCATTTGTAGAGGCAGGAGTTCCAATATAAGAAAGCCCTTAAATATTGATACAGTGCTCATTCATGTGCCCCTCATTATCCCATAAGCACTCTTAAAATATTCACAAAACTTGAATGTACTGAATGTTACAAAATGAAAAGATGTTAAAATTTTAATCAGGAATCCTTGCTACTTTTTTAAGAAAACTGGCTCTGATAAGACTTCCTCTACAAGCATATCATTAGAGATTATGAAAAACCGCACAAGCAGTTGCCAAAAGTGTATGTGCATGCGTGTATTGAGCTTTCAAGGACTGATATGATTGCAGCTATCCAAATTTGCAACAGTTTTACAACAATGATTCCAAAAGGGAATATTCAAAAAAAAATTGGATAAGCACCTGAAGAGAAGTTTGCAAGGCTACAGGGCAGGGCAAAGGAGTGAGACTAACTAAAATACTGTTGCTGAGAAACTCTTTTGGGCTTGACAAGGCACCTTTGCATTCTGCGCTGTGACTGTTTTGTAATTTGAGGCTGCTTTTGATGTTGCATTATCCACTGTTGTCAAGCCATTCAACAAGTTGAAGTTCAGTGAGATATAAAATATTTAGGACACCTTACAAATAAGATCATTACTCAATGCTGATGATTACATTATTATCAACAAATAACTCTGCATAAGCAGAATTTTCTATTCGCTTGAGCAGTGTGGACAATGGTGAAAAATATGGCGTGTTTGAAAAAAAACAGAACCTAGACATTGAGACCTTTTTCCAATTACCTCCTCACCACACCACCTTCCCAGTATTGTAAAAGGCGAGTTCAGAATCTCACTAATGAGCAATGACTACCTTTCAGTCATTTGTATGTCATTAATAGCTCAACTGGTCTTGCGTCTGTGCAGCCCCCATTCTCATCTCCTTCACTGAAAAAATTAGATGTCGCCAATTTTGGGCGTGAAAGAGTGTAGCCTGGTGGCAGCAGCAGCTTCCCATTTGCTGTTCAGGTCCTTCATTAGTGGGCGGCACGGTGGCACAGTGGTTAGCACTGCTGCCACACAGCCAGAGACCTGGGTTCAATTCCCGCCTCAGGCGACTGACTGTGTGCAGTTTGCACGTTCTCCCCATGTCTGCGTGGGTTTCCTCCGGGTGCTCCAGTTTCCTCCCACAGTCCAAAGATGTGCAGGTCAGGTGAATTGGCCATGCTAAATTGCCCGTAGTGTTAGGTAAGGGGTAGATGTAGGGGTATGGGTGGGTTGCGCTTCGGCGGGTCGGTGTGGACTTGTTGGGCTGAAGGGCCTGTTTCCATACTGTAAGTAATCTAATCTAATCAACTTGGTCTTCACTACAATGTCATTGCATGCTTAATGGACATTGTCCTCTTCCACCCTTTCTCCAAATAACTCAGCAATGCCAAACCACGCACATAGCAGACCTTGACAATCTCATATGCCACATCCACACTTCAGGACTTCACTTTGGATGTCCAAGATACTGAGGATTTGCGTGTTTCTGCTAGATTGCCTTGCATACATGGACAACATGTGCATATTATGCTTATTTGGTGCTTATTCTGAGACTGCCAGCCTCTGCCTTTTATTGCTTTTAAGGGGCAGCTTGTTATTGTTCTGAACAGTTAAGGTGAGCATGTTGCTGTGCAGCAACAAGATCCATCAATGACTCACCTACAGCTTGTACAAGCTGCTTATTTGACAAACATTGCATGTGGGGTGGGATGGATGGAGGGAGGGAGGGAGAGAGGGAGATAGCAGCGGAATAACAATCTTTCCTGTAATGAGACAAGGGGGGGGGGACTGACAGTAATGATACTGGATGGAAAATCAGTTAATGGTGCTGGAAGAAGAGAGAAGGTAAGATGTCCAGCGAGTAAGTAGGATACACAGAGAACAGGAAGGTTAGGTGTTCAGGAGGACGTGGTAGTGAGAGCTGTTAAATGGACATAAAGGCTGCAATCATGGGAGTTGTATTCCACGAGCCATGATGAGATGCGAGTCAGAGTCAGAGTGACTGATGACCCTAGTCTGAGTTGGCAGAGAGAAGATGGTGGTACTCATCTTAGCAGGGAGCGGAGGATCATTAACCTCTTTCCTGCAAAGCTGTTTACTGTGTTCCTGTGGGGCATTGCACTGACCTGGCTTGCAATCTTATCCCAGACAGGCTGTATCTAATAGTGTGGCCCCCTGTGCTGATTAGCAGGATATAGTATAGGCCTCCTGTCCTCCACCCCGCCCCTAGTACTTCCAGGTGCTAGCAACTAACTTACCTTTCTGGGTTATTTCCTTGGGGGGATGATGGTGCAGGACCAAGTGTGAAGGGCAGATCCTGACTTGCAGGATCTGATGTGCTATACATCTGGGATTTAAACATAGTCAGTAGTATGAACGTTACAAAGTCCCAACGGCACAAGCATTTCCACCTCTTCTGCTGTGAGACATTCATGAGATGGACACTGAAGTGACTGGTTGTAAAATTGATGAGATGTTGAGTGGAAGATTATGTGAGCATTGGGCTGCTATGAGTCACACTTGCAAAAATGCTTTGGCTGAAATTTCCTTTTTTTGGCAGTATTTTTCTTTTAGAACATTTTCGAATGGATCGAGGATCTTAATCTGAGTTTAATGTCAACCCCGACACATCTTGGCTTTGACTTTAGACACTTATAATACCTTTTTGTAGTTTACGTTTCTTGCTCAAACATTCCTTTGTGCTTTTTAAAACCAGGGTAATATTACGAGAACACCTGCAAGTTCCAGTTCCATGTCAGGCCAGCAATTACAAATCTGTTCCCAAGTAGACCTGTGGGATGCCTTCCATATGTGTTTTCTACAGGATCTGATGCCTTTAGAAAATCAGACTGTTTCATGATTTCAGAGTTGAAGTAATTAACTGTTACATCCAGTTATTGCACACCTTTGAATATATCTGCTGGAAAAACCAGAATTGGTGAACATTCAATCTTGTGCTTTTCTGTCCAAATTTCCGTGATGGGTGAAAGGAGACTTGCTATTTTCATCACAGGCATTATTTGCTAGTAAAGTAATTCATTTAATATTATTATGGATGTGAAAATATGATGCATTTTTACGTGCAACCAAATTTGGTTATTTAAGTATTCCAATTTAACTTGCCTGGCTAATTTGTATTGTAATGTTTGGGTTCGCAGGGCAATAATACTGTCATAATCTAATTCTTTGTGTTGATGACTATTCTATGGTATCTTATTAATGTGGAGTATTAAAAACAGAAGCGGTTATATGGATCAACTGTTTTTATTTGTAAAAATATGCTTTTCATAAATTATTGGTAAGTATATTACAAAACAGTTCAAGTTGGAAATTACAGAGAGTACCATCAAAATATCACATTCCTTGCTGAGCACTTTGTACCCTTATGTGACTAAATCCCAATGAAAGTTTGGTACATTTTGCTAAATATGATGATTTATATATCTATACCAGCTATGATGGTTTCTTTCAGTTAACAGACCCTTGGACATAATGGCGAAAAGATCTAGAGGGTGACCTTTCTTTCATTGCATTTTGTTAGTTTAAATTCTGCTTCTAGACTCCCTCTGGAATTCGCCATCCTGATTCTGTTGAAGTTCTACCCAATTGTATTTGTTCATTTCTGTGGCTGACTGTTATTTTAAATTAAAAATTTCCTTGATTCCATGTTCTTCTACCCAATCCAACTAATTTGTAAAAATTAATTTTTTGGCCCTGCGCCTAACCTGTTTGTTCCTGTTTCACTTTTGATTGAGTCACCTCACTGCTTTATGTTCAAACACATGTAATTGAGTTGATAAGACCTGAACTAGTGAAATAAGTTGAGATTGGTTATCGTTCTAAGAAATTGACTGTAAGTTGAGACTGGAGAAAAGAAAAATGAGGACTTAGGAAAGGGAGTAGTGTTATTTTTATGAAATTCAATGAACTGCCTAGTCCAATTTTATTGCACTAAATATTTAGTGTATTAATATGCATGTTGCGGAAGGTGAAACCATTATTCAGATCTATGTCAAGGGCATTATTTTTCATCATGGCAAACAATTTTTATGATCGTTCATCTTTATACTTTATCATTTTGTGTTCATTCATTTGTACTTATGGATTTTTGTTTTTCTTTTCTTTTTTAATCATTTTCTTTTATTTTGTTTCCCATATCCAGTACCTGCAGATGAAATGGCCATTGATTGATGTGCAGGCAGGGAGCCTACAGGGTAGGCAAGGACTGAAGGATGCTAGGTCACCATCTCCAGCACATATTGTTGTAAGTAGTGGCTAGATGTATTTTCTTTGCATCAGTGTGAGTATTTCAAAAGGATACGATCATTCAAGAATAAAGCTGTTGGTAAATGACATATGGAGAACATGCCTTAATGTTGCTGTAGTACAATATATTTAAGCACACAAGATCTGTGATTATACTCTTGTGTATAATGTACCTTTGCGAAAATAGGAACTAGTTCAAATCTTAAAATAACAAATAATGAGCTTGCCAGTGGCATACAGTGTGGTTGCCATTCCTGGCCCATGGTCAGACAGGGATTGAAAATATCTTTTAAATTGTGTCTTCATTGTTGTTTGAACAGCAGTACTTCAATTTTCCTTTGAGCTTTTCTTATCTTTGCAGAAAACATTGGGGTATGGTTCACTTTGACTCATGTATGGAGAGAAGCTGAACACTAGTAGAAAATAGATTACTCGATCATGTGAAGTGAATGTCTCTGAAACACAAAAACATAGCATACTTATATGTAGACACATTTATAAGAAAACTTTTTCCTCTGCCTCAGTATTTGTGAAACGTGTTCACAACTATAGTGAAGTGAAAAGGGACTGCATAGGCAGTTAGATACTGGAAGTATAAGGTGTTTTATAGTTGAATTCTTAACTCATTTTGAAAATAGCATAATGTGTTACTGTTGTGGCAATTGGAATGTTACGTTGGATTTATTTAGGGAAGGGGGTTGCACATAGCTCTCATACACTTCTTCTCAACATTTATGCTCATGGCAGACTTTATGGAGTCTGAATTTTTTTGGACCCATGAACCTGAATCAGTGATAAAAGGGAACCAGATTTATCAGAGTAAATGCTAGGATCTAACTGATGGGTTTCAGTTACCTAGAGCCTATATTGCTATGATACGCATATAAAAGTAACTATAGAATATTATAAGATTGTAATGTCCTCTTCCCTTTCCAGCAACATTCCTGTTCTGTATTCATGAGCAGAAGTGAACCCTGAGCAATGCTCTTTGCTCTGCTTCAGTGACTGGCTGAACACTGCACAATAGGTTATTCTTTGACCCCAATTATCACTGTGATCCTCCACAGCTGCTAACAAAATACCTGTGTGCTGTCCTTTGTTATCTGTTCATCAAGTCCTGATTAATTGTCCAATGGTTAACTTAGTAAGATATACTATGGTGTTATGTACCTTTTCAATAAACAACTTTATGGTAAATTTCTGGCAACACCTATTGTGTAGGAGTTTTGATTTCCTCTTAACTGCTATGTATAGAATTCAGTTTGCAAATGAAATGACAATTTCTTTTCTGTCAAACTATTTATCTTATTTGGCAAAAGGTCTTTCTCGATCTAACGAGAATTAGCCTCGCAGTGATTACAGGTGGAATGTTTTGGGTATCTACTCATTTCCAGTTGATATAAATTTTCCTTGTGTTTGACACCCCTCCTGAATTCCCAAAAGACAATACTCCCAGTTAACATTAGCGCTTTTCTTTTAAATGGTTTTGTCCATTGTCCTCCGTGATTAATGTGGCGAAATGCAGAGTTTTCCATTTTAAAAAAATTGCCACCGGTGAGTGTGCAGAGAATGTGTCTAGTTTGTACTCCTAGTGGCATACTAACACTCCAACTTGTCCTGATCATATCTTACTATGACTTGAAATTGTTTCCAAAACTAGTTAATTTGCACGGACAGTGAAAAAACTCTTGTGTTGTGGTGGTTCTGTGATATGGGTTTTGGGTGCAGTCAGTCATTATTTGGAGTTTTGCACAGAATTCAGCTGAATATAAATAGTGGTTTAATGTCAATCCCTCTGTCTTAGAATATCATTTTTGAGATGAAAAGCCCAATAAAGGTTGTGATGTATTCTTACACAAACAAACATTAGAAAACAAAAGCGTTGACATGCCACGTGCTCAAACATTGCTATTCCTGTTCACGTCTTGTTAACTGCAAACATTGTAAGCCTCCTAATCAGCATGAGCCTTGAACATGTGGCTACCAACCAGTATTCTAGGGTGAAGAATGCTTCTGTTCAAAGCAAAATCACAAAGAATGTGTTTATGATTTTGCTACAGATAGCAAGCAGCGGAAATCTTCCTACAGCGAGATACCAATGATTATGTGACTGCTTTACATCGAATATTTGCAATTTGGTAGCATGACAAATTGTTTTTCACTAAATTCAAAACATACCTTCCCTGGTCACTAATCTGTCTGATATGTATGCCAGATGCTGTTGCACTGCATGAATGAAGTTTGAAAAATTTTTAATGCTCAAGTTACCTGATGGTGTGGGACTTCCCATAAATCTCACAGTTCCATGTAATATTAAAAATCGACTCCATTCCACATTTCTTCCACCCCTAAGCAAAACTCTATTGAAAGTGAAGGGGTTTGTGCTCATTGCCTTACCAAGATATTAAGTGAAGTTATTGATAGCTGTGCAGAGATAGTGTCTTAAATGCTTTTGAAGATAAGTACAAGCAAATTACTTGGAAATGAAAACTGAAATTATGTTAAAAGATCCACATGCAAACTTGTTCATAACTTACAAACATTTCAACTCCCTCTTGCAAATGTTGCCACAATGACTTGCTGAGTCAAGGATAGGAAGCTAAACATCTGATAAGGTGCTTCATAATGGTTCAAAGATAAAGAAAGTATCCCTAAGTCCAGTGCCTTCAGAGGTTGACTAGGATTAGCAGGAGTACATTCCTGATCATTGCAGGCAAAATAGCAACCACATTCCACCAGGTTAACCTAGTTTCTGGCCAAATCCCCTCAACCCCGACAAACACGAACGCTTTTCAGCAAAAAAGCCTTTAGGAGAAGTGGGATATAATGTTATGAAGTTTAAAATATCAAAATCAAGTGTGTTAATGCAAAAGTCAATGTAATTGAGAAATTGATGGTTTTAGGATTTTGGCGAAAGTTCTTGAATTTCTGCTCATGTGGTGATAACTAAGAGGGAAATGGTATGGTCTCTGATAGTTTGTGTATGTCATTCTGGTTTTCATTGATTGCATGTTCTGTATCTATATTGTTTTGATGAGTTTAGGTCTTGGATTTACTTCTTGGCAGTATTTGATATGTTTTTTTGTAATGCTGTTTGCTCCGCTCAGCAGCTGTTATGGCCCAGAAGCAGCAACTAGCAGCCAAGCAGTAAAAGTAATACACGATACTGGTGCCAGAGGTCATTCTGCTGTGGCTCACAAATGTCATAAAGAACAGTATGGAGCACTTTTAATAATTATCCACTTAATTAAAAAAATACATACCTTGTGTCTTTTATTGATCACAGAAGTCAGTTTTTTTCCAAAATAGTAAAGAGGTTCAGAAATGAAATTTGCACTTTTAGTAGATGCACATGGCTGGCTATCAAACTTAGCACAATCAAAACAGCTGGACAAAGTGGGTAATCAAGCTAGTGAGGCAGTTAATGGCACTATTTCAAGAATGTAATTGGAAAGAAATTGCTTAAGGCACAGAACAACTAATGTCACTTAGTTGTGATTTATCAGAAGTGTAGTAAATGGTTTAATGGGAGGTTTGCATGAATTTAGAAGTTTTTTTGGAAAATTAATAAACTAATTCACATTCCAAGACAGACTGTCCTTTAGATACTAGTGCAAGAAATTAGCATCAGGTCCCCGGTGAATATCTGCTTGAGCTGAGTTTTGCCTAACATCATCTCTTGATGCTGTACCAATGATGGCACTGTTAATATAAATCTGAAGACCCATTGATATTGGCGGTGCTTTAACATCAGAAGTATTTGCTTGGTTCAGATTATAGAGGAGCAGTGGCTGTGTGCCACGTTTTCATTGTTCAAACTGCTTCCTTTGTCCCAACACACCTTTTTTCCTAGTTTTCTTGTGAGGAAATAAGAGTTAGAATTCACACCGTAAATGCAAGGTGATGATGTATCTGTGTTGCCCTCTAACATTCTGATTTTAATGAGCACATGGATGTCCTGGTTTTGCACCTTCAGTTGAATCTGACCAATTGGAGCTGGAAATGCAGCATTTCTGATCTATCCTCTTTAATTTAGGCTCAGAACGAGGTGGTATGTATCTTAACTTGCACGAAGTTCTGTTCAAATGTTATCCCAGTGCTTGATGATCTATGTTGGTTCTTGATTCAACAGTGTCTTAAGTTTAAAAATCTGATCACCATGGTCATATCTTGTTCCTTTATATGTTTGAGGAGACAAAGATCTTCATGAATGTAATATTTGTATTTGAATGATAATTTATACTTGGAGCTGAGAATAGTATTTAGGCACAAAGAACTTCTTTGAAACAATTGCTGCTATTGCTTCATGAATATCAGGAACCATGGTGCACAAATTGGTGTGGTAAACTGGTGCTGCAACATTTTGTCCCAATACTCTCAAATCAGGACTTATTTTCTTTAAAAGATGTTTCTTAAGTATGTTTTTTTGGGGAAAACATTGGATAAGTAGAAGTCCATGTTGTCCTTAAAATGGCTCACTGTCATGTTGCTTAGCATGGCAATAAAGCAAGATGGGAACATCACAAATACCAATCGAAATAAGACCATAAGATCAACTTGAGCTCGTTGTGAAATATCTATTGAACAAATCATCAAACCTCACAGAACATAAAGGACCATTTGACTCATTGCATCTGTGTCAGCTCCTTGAAAGTGTCACCTATTAGTCTCATTCTGTGAATCTTAAAACACTGATGCAGATCATTCAACCCATCATGCCACTGTGATTTCTTGAGATACTCAAAATGGTCCCGCTGTGTTTTTTCCCTAGACTTGACAATGTGTGTATTTCACCTCTAGTGTGCACACTCTAGTCAAAACAATGTCTCCTTATTCATTCTGTCAACACCCCTACCTCATAATTTTGAACATATTACTTAATACCCCAATTATGCCTTCTACAAGAGGAACAATCTAGCTTCTCTAAGTCTCTCTTGGTAACTGAATGCTATTGATTTTTCTTGTCTGTCACACTGAAATGAAGCTCCTGACAAAATCAAGTGCCTTAAGCTTCAATGTGATTTTTGACCATATGTTTCAGAAGTTGTTTTTCTTAAAAAAGAAAATTAACTTCTGACTTTTTAAAGTTAAACTGGAATTAGTGTTGAGTACATTGAGGGTCAGTCATTGTATGTGAAAGAATAGTGAAAAGGTGGCTTTTGGATTTTCATTGTTATTATGCTGTGATGGCCGAATGAGGGAATGTCAATATATTTGTTAAGAATGGTTGCCAGCTAAGATCCACGTACTGTAAATATTGAGGGAGCGACCCAGTGAGATGCTTGGTAATTCTCTCTCTCAAATGGGAACTCTCAAACAAAGTGACTTTTCAAGGTTTTGTTTTCCTTTTAGCCCCTCTCAGTGTTTAAAAACTGCTTGTAGTAAAGTAGAGATCCAGTGAAAAGCTGGATGAGCTTTTGAACCAGGAGAAACATTCTTGGAACAGACAGACCTGTTTCTGATTAGCCTGTGACTGATGGCAACCGGGTTACCTGAGAGCAGAAATAGGCAAGACGGAACAGCTTTCAAATTACTGACTTTTGGCAGCAACAGTTCATCTGAACTAAATTTAAACAAGGACGATGTTCAGAATAGTGCACTCTTCATTCCTCTGACTGTGAAGATGGTTCTGAAGACCGTGAATTATTTTGCAGTGTGTATATTCGGTTCCAAAGATCGGGCAGCTTTTAAGTAATGTTGCCATGTAACCCTGTCAGTTATGTACAGAACTACATTTCATTCACTTAACCTGCACAGCAACATGTTTTTTTTCCCCCTTCTGCAAGCTGAAACCTTCATGGCGGTTGTTGAAACTGACAACCTAAGAGTCGGCCCAAAAGCAAAAAAAAAGTCATTACTTTAGGAAATTGACTCTGGACAGTTCTCCCTTGTATTGATGGATTTAGGATGCTTTCTGTACAGATAAAGGTAGAATCAGCTCTTGTGGAGATGGATGTTGACTTGTACAGACTGACTGCAGATTGTTCACACTGTAAATGTGACCGTATTGTTCATGGTGTTCTCTTTTAAAATGAGTGGGAAAAGAACACCTGCATCATTTTTTTTCCCCCAGCCAAAACAAAAGCCACAGTGAACAACTGTTCAACTTTAACTAAATGAGCAGTTGAAACAAAATTTAAAACTATGGAGTCATAGACTTAAAAGGTCATGCAGGACATGAAGTTGAGAACAGCCCACTCTGAGCTGCTTGGGAAAGGGAATAATGTCGTCTTTTTTCCTTCCCTCAGTGTTCTCGCTGAATGATAACAAGTAGCCTTTTTCATTCATAGAGTGTTCGTTTGTAACTGAGCCTGAAGAATAAAAATTATAAATGATTATTCAACAAGACAGTACCTCTTTGTTAACCCTTCTAGGCTCTAATTCATTTCTGCTTAAAAGTGCATATGCACAATGTAATGCTCTCATTATTGTTGGCAATAGCTGTAGTTATCCTTTCAAAATACATATTCATATTTTTGAGGGGTTTAGATGGTCAAATGATTTATCAAGACACTTGGATGGAAATTAATAAAAGAATGAAGTTTTACTGTGGGAAAAGGGGAATAATGGCAACTAGAATATCATTCGTCTTTATGAATGCTGCCTCCTGTCGGCTGATGGAAGAACAACATTGATTTTTAACTTGTTATCCCACTTAGTTACTTCCAGTTGGGTAGGGGAGATTGATATCCATGCATGGCTCGCTTCACCAGTTTTACATTGAACCTGGTTTACTAATCCTGACAGCAGAATCAGACACACATTTTAAAAAAAGTTTGCTGCTCTATTCTACAATTTGGTAAAGGAGCTAGTTCTATTAGACTTGGCAAAACATTACATGGGCTCTAGGCTTCTACCCCGTAATCGACAAAGCACCAAAAATAAAAGTACCATAACTATGCATTTATATCATTTTATCTTTAAAAGAAATTCCTTTTCTGTTAAAATATTAGAATAAAACATTTTTTGTGTCTGCAACAAAATGGTTTTCCTTAAGAAAATGCCAGCATTTAAACTGCAAAAAATATATTTGATTTATTAAATGCATTGGATAATAGTTTGAACATTCAGCCCATTCTTATTTTATCACTGAATATTTAAATTTTAATACTGAACATTTTGAAGGAAATGCATATGTTTGCACGGAGTAGGGTAACATATATGCTTTGTGTGCATTTGCACTATGTTAGTGGATGATTAGATACTTTTGCTGTGCTTTACATCAATACTGATGTGAGCAATTTTGGGTGTGAACTTGGACCTTGAAATTATGCTGTTTGATTAAGACTAGGGGCTGAAAGGAACCCTTTACCTTGTGTTGGTTCGTATATCCACTGTACTTCAGTGGAATGAAATACATATTAGTTTGTAATTTGCAAAGACTTTGTATTTAGTGTTAGGTGATATTAGATTCTCAGCATCAACCTATTTTTATGTAAAAGGAACTGGGTTGGGCATCTACCAATTATGCAGTCCTTTCCTTTGTGGATGTGGGTCAAGTTTATACATCTTTTTGCCAGTACATGTATATGCTTTACTGAAGTCCAGATGTGGGTAAATTTGCAATGGAAAAGGGATTAATCAATTTCACAAAGCATGATTTGTCAAATACTTAACTTTTTAATTGATCAGTTAGCAATATTTCAGTATGCTGGCATTCGATCAGCCAGTATTAGATTATCTGACAAGATCTGACAGAGATTGATAGATTCTTGTTGTCTCAGGGAATTAAGGGCTACGGGGAGAATGCAGGTAAGTGGAGTTGAAGTGCCCAGCAGCCATGATTGAATGGTGGAGTGGACTCGATGGGCCGAATGGCCTTCCTTCCACTCCTATGTCTTATGGTCTTATCACAAGGTCCTGATGCTTGGCTAAACTATGTTATCCAGCATTCGATTATCTGGAGTTCGATTAACTGAACAAAATACTCGCAGCCCATGTCTTTTGAATAATCGAGATTCCTCTGTATATCTGTTGTTATGGCATACCTATAGCTTGCACATACACTACTGCAGAATCTGTCCATTTCTCTCTGTCCTTCCATTTTAAAAAAAGGCCTTTTATTGATATTACAGGGATTATTTTCTGGTTTTCAGGTGCTTCGTTTTAATTCTCACTAAATAATTTATGACATGATACATTCATGTGAAGCGTATTAACATTACCATCTGTATTTCTATTAAGAAGTGGAATATTTGGACTTTTAGAAGCAGAATTAGAAGAATTTATCAATATCCTCAAGTATCAATCCAATATTAAAGCCACAGCACTTGGAGATCATTCATTTTCTAGACTGGCAAAAAAAAGGGCAGACTCAAGTTACCAACGAAGGTTTGTTTTTTCAAATTAGTAACACAAAAGTTTATACACAGACAAAAATATCCTGCTAGATCATACAAATTGGTGAGGTTATAGTTGATACATTTCCATCAAGTACGCTCAAAAGTAGATTATTAACCAGGCAGTTATTGCATTTTGAATTCTGCCTTCGTTTTAAATTCAACAATTGGTTCAACAACTTTCATCGCAATAATATCCCCTGCATGTTTGCCAAACTGGAGCTCCTGAACAAATACAGCTTCGAGGTACAGATTTCAAATTCATTTGCAAATGATTCATTATTTCTGTGATTTCAAGGTTTTTTTTTATGGATATCAACTGAATTTCAAGCTGAAATAGGTGTTTTGGCCCTTTGAGAGTGCCTCATCAATCAATAAGTTCATGACTGATCTGTTTGAGTTCCGAGTTCGACATTCCCATCTAACCCTGATAATTTTGATTCCCCTACCATATAATATCCCATATATTCCCATAAACAATATAATATCTCTTCATCTGGAAAATAGTCAGTGATTTTGCCTCCTCCGTCTTGGCAAAAAGGTAGCTGGGTCAGGACTCTCGGCTCCTCTGCTCTCTCTAGGCGACTGCCTCACTCTTAGCATTTCTCATGCTATTCCTCTGATTACAGGTTGCTTCTCTCCCAGGTTTGTTGCTGATCTTGTGGGAAAAGGCAGGAAAGTGCAGGTGATGATTGTTAGATGACTATGATTTGATGGGCTGAATGACCTAGTCTGCTCCTGTGTCATATGGTTACGGTTTGTAGTGCATCTAATCAACAGCAATTATGATATATATGCATCTTACAACCACCACTTCATTTCCTTTTGTTCTATTTACAATGGCAATCATTCCCAAATTTGCTGCCCCGAGTGCATTTTCCTGGGCAATTTGGAGGTTTCATTCGTAAATTTGCCATCTGCCCTGTGTATTTTGAGACCTGGTACATAAGAGGCATTAATGCAATAAACAACACCAAGGTGCTTTACACCATTATCAAACAAAAATTGGCACTGAGCCAGATACTATGATGATGATGATGGTAAGTATGAGGATTTCAGCAATAGATAAGCTAAGGCCGGGGATGTGTTAGATAATATTATAACTGTGGCACATGATGACCTTAGGTTTGGTGCAGATATGTTATTGCAAGGTCAGCTCTGCATCAAATATTACACCAAGGTTGCGAGCAGGCTAGTTTGGCTGAAGAGGAGTAGGATTGAATTAGTCACCACAGAATGGAATTTTATAATGTAGACTGAAGACCAAAGGTTCCTTTTTTCCCCCAATACTTAGTTGAACAAAAGGTTTGGTCATCTACTATAGGATGTTTCATGAACAGTTTGACAATTTAAAAGCAGTATGGTTCAGAGAATTGGTCTTGCAGTACAGATGAATAATGCTCATTGCTACTTCTGAGCAGCTTTCTAAACTTGAGTAGAATAAAAGCTCTGAAGAAGAATGTTGCAGCAGTGCAGGACACTGTTTAGACCTCTTTTGGAATACTGCATTCAATTTTGGTCTCGCTGCTGTAGGAAAGATGTTGTTAAACATGAAAGGGTTCAGAAAAGATTTACAAGGATACTGCCAGGGTTGGAGGGTTTGAGCCATAGGGAGAGGATGAATAGGCTGGAGCTATTTTCCCTAGAGTGTCAGAGGCTGAGGGGTGACCTTATAGAAATTTATAAAATCATGAGGAGAATGGATAGGTCTCTTCCTCTGGGTAGGGGAGTCGAAAACTAAAGGGCATAGGTGAGAGGGGAAAGATTTAAAAAGGATTGAAGGGGCAACAGTTTCACCAGCAGAAGGTGGTGCGTGTATAGAATGAATTGCCAGAGGAAGTGTTAGAGGCTGGTACAAATACAACATTTAAAAGGCATCTGGATGGGTAAATGAAAGAAAGTGTTTAAATGGATACGGGCAACATGCTGGCAAATGGGATTAGATTAATTTCGGACATCTGGTTGGAATGGAAGAGTTCGGTTGAAGGGTCTTTTTCTGTGCTTTATATGTCTGTGACTCTAAGAGTCACTAGACTTGAAACATCATCTCTGCTTTCTCTCCATATGCAGCCAGACCGCCTGAGTTTCTACAGCAATTTCTGTTTCTGTTTCTAAACTTCAATATTTTGTTCTAGTGTCATTAATCATCTTGTTAATCATTAAAGTCCACGTTTACTCAAAGATATATTTGAAATATCAGATTATTGAAATTAAACTTTTTAAATTAGCAGGAGTTGACACAACTTAAGTACACAATGTAAGTAGCCAATTGGTAGCTAATAGACATTCTGAATAAAGTTTGCAATCTCACAGCTTGACTTTTCACTATTGAAGTAAATGTAACATAAATTCTACATAACGGGCGTGGTTTATTTTGTCATGTTTGATTTAATTGCACATGGTTTATTGAATGATCCTGTTCTTTTACTCTATTGGTCATAGATCAACGTTTCCAAACAGAGGCTAATGGATAATGATCAGCATTGAGGACTTTCAGTTTTGAACAGTGTAGACAGTTAATGAGGCCATATATCTTCTGGACCTTGTACTTGCTATGCTGGTAAAAGGCAGAAGTATGGGAAGTGAATTGATGTATTTTATAGACTTTCTTCTTGCAGTGACTTGACTCATATGAAGGCCCTTTACACACTTTCTTGTGATCTGACCAAGTTAGATTTTAGATTGTATTCCAAGGTTCCATTATTTTATTGTACAAGTAACTATTACAATGTTTTGGAGTGCCATTCTAATTATTTTTATCTAAGTTATAATAAACACTACTTTCTTTAAAAAAAATCAGTGCATTCTTGGCTAAGTCTTGAAGTTTGAACAATGGCAAGACCTAAAATCCCATATTTCACTTACTCGCCTGCATTCCCACATTAAAGTGAAATTTGATCTCTGACTAGCAAATCTATTGAAAGCCACTTTTGTAGCTTTTTCCCCCTACTTTCTTGGTTGAGATATTTGAATTGAAAAGAACCTGCCAGTGAGAAAGTACGTATGCACTTTATTTCCTCTTGTTGGATCTAACAATACATGTCAAATTGGATAATCTTGAATACAAGTACAGAATTCTATAATTTCTTCTTGTGAGTCTTTGTTTCTCTGTAGGTTATACTTACCCCCATTTTTACCAAATTGCACTATGGTAGGTCTGAGCCCATTTAAATTGTTCAGTTTTCACTTGCGACATGTTTTGACAGAACTCCAGGTGTCTTTTTGTTTGCCTCAATATAGTTCAGCAGGTTTGCCAATTAGTGTCAAGCCGAAGCCAGTGGGTAGTTTAGAAGGTCATGTGGTGAAGGGGCACTTGGTAAGTTGATCTGCAGCAGCCTGTGCCTTCATCCTGCATGAGTGTGGCCTGGGAAAGTTCTATGGTGAGTGATAAAATAAGTTTGGAGTGGAAATATAGGGAAGATATTGACTGTTCTTTCATAAGCTGATGTTTCATTTCCAAATTTGACATTTTCTCTGACACCCTCCACTTTCTGTCAGAGCAAGATCCTCTGGTTCTTTAAACCATTCTCAACTGGCTGTGATTTTGTCCTGTTATTCATGGGGTGGAAGTATATCATTAAGTATTTCTCCCTTGTCTATCACAAAGATTGTCTCAAGCTCAAAAGAGCATTGTGATATGTCTGAACTCCTGAGAATTTTCATAGCAGCGCAGTATTATCAGAATGTGTGAATGCGATGACAGCTAACATCGCTATAAAAGGGTGGCACGGGGGCTCAGTGGTTAGCACTGCTGCCTCACAGTGCCAGGGACTCACATTTGATTCCAGCTTTGGGCGACTGTCTGTGTGGAGTTTGCACATTCTCCTCGTGTCTGCATGGGTTTTCTCCGGTTTCCTCCCGCATTCCAAAGATGTGCGGGTCAGGTGAATTGGCCATGCTAAATTACCCATAACCTTGGGTGCATTAGTCAGAGAGAAATGGGTCTGGGTGGTTTACTCTTCGGCGTGAACTTGTTGGGCCGAAGGGCCTATTTCCACACTGTATGGAATCTAATCTAATCTAACAGGTTCTGCAAATAAATGCAAACCCATGTTATAAGAAAATTATATAATAGCAGCACCATTTAATGGGGCTGAAATTGTGTTATAGAAATGTCCCCAGTTCATCAATTGTGTTTATAGCAAATTTGCATTAACAAAACACACGTTAAAGTAGAGCGACCTGTAGTGCAATAATAGCAAAATAAGTGCAGATGCTGGAGATGTGAAGTGAAAACCTCAAGTACTGGACAAACTCTCAGGTCTGGCAGCATCTGTGGAAAGAGAAGCAACAGTTAGCTTTTTGAGTCCAATATGTCTATTCTTTGGAACCAGCTAGGTCTCCTCTCCAGCATATCTTATCACTCAACAAAGAACTTCCTCAGGCAACCAAAACAAGATGGCAAAATAGACTGTTGCAGATCTTCTGAAGAAGAGTCCCATCAAACTTGAAACACAAATTTAGTTTCTCTGTGCAGATGTTGCCAGAACTGCTGAGCTTCTACAGTTCTTTCTTTGAATATCACCTGAGGTTGAACATTTCCTGGATAGTGCATTTTTGGATGTGGTTACACTGCACTTTAAGGTTAAGCAGGAAAATGGTGAGTTGGTGACTTGCCAATCAACCAGTGGTGATAATAGAGACCTGGTTTAAAAGAGGACTAGGTACTAAATATTTGCCTGAGATATTCAGAAAAGATAAAGAAAGAAAGGAGACAGTATTGTAGTTTTAATTAAAGGGAGTATAGAACAACCTCAATTATCCAAATGAGATGGGGAGGGGGTGAGTAACTTGTTCGGATTGCTGATTATTTGGATAACAGATAATGTTTTTACAGGACCTTGAGATTTTGTTTGGATAATCCAAATTTCAGATAATTGATGTTCGGATAACAGAGGCTGCTCTGTACTATAGTGCTGCAAGAAGGAGAGAGGCTACCCTGGTTTAGGTAAGGTCAAAATCAGTTTAGCTAGAGCTGAGAAATGATTGAGGCATTGTCGGCAGTATATTCTTTTGACCATAAATATTATTGTGGAACACATTTGCAAGGGAATTAGAGGTGAAACCATGATAGCATAATTATAAAGAGGACTTTGTATTATTGGGCTCAGTCTATAAAGCAAGGTAGCAAGGGGGAAGAATTCCTAAACTGTGGTTAGAAGAATTTTGTAGATTTGATGTTTCCAGTCCATTGAGGAAGGACGCGTTGTTGAGATCTGATGAATAAGGTGAGTCAAGTAGGTCCAATGTTAGGAGGGTAACATTTATGTGACACTGAGCATAGTGCCATCAGATTAATGTTAGTTTATGGCAAAGTACAAGGAGCAATTCTGAGTCAAATAATAAATTGAAGGAGGGCCAATTTCAATGGGCTGAGAGAGAATCTGATTCAGGTAAATTAGAACCAAAGATTGCTGGCCCAACTGTAATGCCTTTAAAGAGGCAATGCTTCAAATACATTGTGAAGTACGTTGCCACGAGGGGGGTAAAGGTAGCACAAACTAAACCAGTACTCAATGGATGATAGAAATGCATAAGGCAAAAGTGAGGGCTGCAGATGCTGGAAACCAGAGTTTAGACCAGAGTGATACTGGAAAAGCACAGCAGGTCAGGCAGCATCCGAGGAGCAGGAAAATCGACGTTTCGGGCAAAATCCCTTCATCAGGAATACTTGTACTAGAATGGAGGCGCATGGATTTCAAGTCTAGTTACATTACCATTGTACCACCAGCTTCCCTAATTCCCGATGAAGGGCTTTTGCCCAAAACTTAAATTTACCTGCTCTTCGGATGCTGCCTGACCTGCTGTGCTTTTCCAGCACCACTCTGGTCTAAACTCTGGTTTCCAGCATCTGCAGCCCTCACTTTTGCCTTATGCATTTCTATCATCCATTGAGTACTGGTTTAGTTTGTGCTACCTTTACCCCCCTCGTGGCAACGTACTTCACAATGTATTTGAAGCATTGCCTCTTTAAAGGCATTACAGTTGGGCCAGCAATCTTTGGTTCTAATTTACCTGAATCAGATTCTCTCTCAGCCCATTGAAATTGGCCCTCCTTCAATTTATTATTTGACTCAGAATTGCTCCTTGTACTTTGCCATAAACTAACATTAATCTGATGGCACTATGCTCAGTGTCACATAAATGTTACCCTCCTAACATTGGACCTACTTGACTCACCTTATTCATCAGATCTCAACAACGCGTCCTTCCTCAATGGACTGGAAACATCAGATCGACAAAATTCACCTAACCACAGTTTAGATTGAGCCCAATAATGTATAAAGCAAGGTAGCAAGGGGGAGGAGTTTCTAAATTGTGGTTAGGTGAATTTTGTCGATCTGATGTTTCCAGTCCATTGAGGAAGGACGCGTTGTTGAGATCTGATGAATAAGGTGAGTCAAGTAGGTCCAATGTTAGGAGGGTAACATTTATGAGACACTGAGCATAGTGACATCAGATTAATGTTAGTTTATGGCAAAGTACAAGGAGCAATTCTGAGTCAAATAATAAATTGAAGGAGGGCCAATTTCAATGGGCTGAGAGAGAATCTGATTCAGGTAAATTAGAACCAAAGATTGCTGGCCCAACTGTAATGCCTTTAAAGAGGCAATGCTTCAAATACATTGTGAAGTACGATGCCACGAGGGGGGTAAAGGTAGCACAAACTAAACCAGTGCTCAATGGATGATAGAAATGCATAAGGCAAAAGTGAGGGCTGCAGATGCTGGAAACCAGAGTTTAGACCAGAGTGGTGCTGGAAAAGCACAGCAGGTCAGGCAGCATCCGAAGAGCAGGAAAATCGACGTTTCGGGCAAAATCCCTTCATCAGCAATACTTGTACTAGAATGGAGGTGCATGGATTTCAAGTCTAGTTACATTACCATTGGTTCCACCAGCTTCCCTAATTCTTGATGAAGGGCTTTTGCCCGAAACGTCAATTTTCCTGCTCCTCGGATGCTGCCTGACCTGCTGTGCTTTTCCAGCACCACTCTGAAAAAAATCGATAGAAATGTGTAAGATGAAGCAGGAAAATATGCGAATAAAAAAATCTGAGGTTGATAAGATATGAGAAACCGGCTCAATATAAAAAGTTCAGGGAACTGAAAAAGGAAGCAAAAGATGGAGAAAATATGAGGAAAGACTCGCCACTGACAAAGGTACAATACAAAAGTCTTCTACATGCTTTAGTCATAAGGGAAAATCACACGTGGAGGCAGTGGGCATGGTGAGGTAAACGAGTACTTTTTTATGTGCCTTAGCAATTGCTACAAAGTTAATTTCAATCAAGAGACTTTGAGGAAACAGATACATTGGTGGAATGGGCAGCCATGAAATATTAATGATGATAAGTGTAAAGTGATGAATTCCAGAAGGAAGTGCGAGATGGAGGAGTGGGTCCAGCTGAATTCCTCTTGCAGAGAGCTGACAGGTACATGCTGAGCAGAATGGCCTCTGGTGTTAGAACCATTCCATGATTCTAACTGATTCCATACTGTTGGTTTTAACTTTGCTTGAAGAGACCAGGCTAGCCTAAAGCTGCTTTGGAAATCTTGCACTTTTTTTTCACACCTTTGACTATGATAAAGGTACTCCTCTACAAGTTGGTTGTAAGAGAGTTTTGTCTATGTTACTATTTTTGTAATAGCTGGAAGAACAGTATCACTAGTTTAAATCTTTGTGACCTCTTGCACTGTCACCATAAAGTGACTGGGAATTTAGAATGTCCCCTTCAGGCAATTGCTCCATCCATGTTAGAAAATAGTTTCTGCATCAAGGATAAAATCGTTTTTAGGTGACAAACGGTGCAAAATGGTAGCTTGCATGCCTCCAGTGCAGTTGTGATTTGTTTTGGGCCCTATGTTGTCTGTGGCTACTTAGGCGATTGTAAGGTGGATCTTTGGGTAAAAATAGTATTGTGGGATGTTTGTTTTTTTCTTGAAGAAAGGATAAGAGCTGATTTGGAACTTTCCCAACTTCTTTTTATAATTGTTTTTGACCAGGTAAACAGGGACCACTAGTTGTAACAGTCAAAACCGTTTCCTTTACAGTGTTGATAGACAAAGAGGGATTAGAATAGCTGCTAGCAGAGATGTAGGATTTGACCATATTTCTTGATTTCCTCAAATTTTCATTAGTAAGAAATTATTGCAGACTTTTATTGAAACAATATGGAGGTAGGAAAGCATGACTAATTAATGCATCTTTGTAAATGCCTTTTGTAATTTATGCTTATTTGAGTCAATGTATTCATATGTAGGCATCACATTTGCTAACTTTCCTAAAGATAAAGTTCACTTTTTTTGGCTTACATTTCCCCAGCCCTATTCTTGATCTTCATGAAAAATCTTTTCTCCATTCTGCTTACGTATTGTCTGACATCAAATCTTATTCCGCCAAGTTTAATTTGCTGCTTCATTGTTTAGTCCAATAAGACAATTTGTCCTAATAATACTCGTTCCCATATCCTCAGTGTGTTGCACGATAGTTGTGCTCCTACCCTACACTATTTCTTCAGTCCTTCTCATTCTAATGCCATTTAGAAGCATTCTGTTACTAAGCAAGATCACTGACATTAGTTTTGTAATCTCAGTCCATTTAACATTATTTATTAAAGTTACAGAAACTACTGTTTGGCTATTGTTTCTTCATATTTCTTAAGTCTGTGCAACAGCTGACACTCAACAACTTGAGTTTCATCACTTGTTCTTCATCTGTCAACAGATTTGGTCTTGGTAACTTTGACTTCAGTCAGACCTTCCATCTCAGTGCCATTGCTACAGTTACTGCTACCTCTTTTCAAGTTTCATATTTTCATCACATTAGTTAACTGGCTGTTTAGTGAAAGTCCATACAAAACTCTAATGATGCAGAAGAAATTTGATCAACGATTACATCCTTGTCATCATTTTTCTCTCATTGCCTTTTTTTTTATATTTCAAGGATCCTGTATAGTCAGGTTTTCGCTTATTCTTCTCACTGTAGGTACACTGTCTCAGTGTTTGCTCACCCTCCAACATAGCTACTATGCTAAATTTATTGCGTACTTTATTCTTGACTCACTTTTTTTTCTACCCAGGGCTTCCAAACTATGGAAGCCTTGACCTTCTCATACCCCAAATTCTCTTTACAATGTTGGCTTCTCAAACCCAAGCTTGGTGACACCCATTCAATGTTTTGTGTTTTAAGTTGTCCTTTATTGACTTTTTTTAACTTGATGATAAGTAATTGTATCACTTCAACTTGGTGATAACCTTGGAATTTGGGTCCATAGTAGAGTCGTTGAGTTGGTATGGCACAGGAGACCATTTGGCCTATTAAATCCATGTGGCTCTCCATGGAGCTGTTAGTCCTGTTTCTCAACTTTATCCTCTCTCTGCAAATTTAATTCCCCCAAGTGCTAAACTCCATTTGAAATCACTGATCACCTCCGCTTTCACTGTCCTTTTAAGCGACAAGTTCCAGGGTTTTGGTTTTTTTTAGGAAAAAGCAAGCAAACAGGTATGATTTTCAAAATTTTGAAATTCACTGAAATAGCCTTGTTTAATTCAATTATTTTTCTTCTGTGGTTTATTTGACAAATGAGAGGGAATTATGGAAAAGAAATTTCATTGATTTGCTTCTCACTGCTGTAAACAATGTTTTGGCTCTGGGCCACTGATTCAAACTTTGTAAAGGGAGTGAATAGAAAGGAAAACATGTAACTATGTCTAGACTTCCATCATCAGTATGAGATATTATGCATAGACCTGCCTTGTGGGTGCTGCACCTGGTGTCCTGAAGCATATTTCATCTGGAAATGACATGAGAGGTAACAACAGCCCTAACAATAGTTGTGTAACTTGCTCTTCAAGCTCAGCACCCCCCACCCACCTCTTGCTGCCAGTAGCAAATAATGACAATCATGATGGGGCCTGTAACTAATACCCAGCAATGAAGTCCTGATGCCTTCAGTGTGAACGTTTTTGCTTAAAGTTTTAAATATTATTTGATGTTGACTGAGAGATTTGAAGGTTTATATGCCTCATGAATTAAATAATTTAAGTTAGACTAATTAATTGGAAATTTTGTACTTTTTTACATTTAGATATGTATTGCTAGTCTTAATGCAAAATACTGGAAACCCCGTCCTGAGAGAATTGTGGGTGTGTGTACCACTTGTGGACTCCAGCGGTTCAAGAACATTGCTTATTACCGTCTGATGAGCGGCAGTTGGGAATGGTCAATAAATACTGGACTAATTCCCATTTTAAGAACAAATATGAAATAATTCTTCGAACAAGATTCATTTATTGTCTGTTAGAATGCCTAGAACTGAATGCTTTTGTTGTAACTAACATCTCACAAAGTTTCTTGTCGCAATACAGAAATGAGAACAATTGGATAATCCAGCTATTTGTCTGTGGAATGAATAGGGCTTTTTTGTGTATTGCAGCCCACCTTGACTATCAGTTCCACTGTAATCTTGTCATAAAGGAGCAAATAAAATGAACAACTTTGTTGATATTATGACTAATAGACTTGGTGGTGTTGGTACTTATGTTTTAGTGTCCTTGATGGAAAGCCGGAAGTTTTTGTTTGATATTTACTGGCTGTTACTGGTAGGCAAAGCCAAATTTACGTGCTTTGCAATTTCAACTTGTTGTCTTAGTCTGATTGCACTCTATCTTAAACTCTCTTTCCGATCAAGTTGACAGTAAGATAATGTCAGGCTTAATGTGATCTACAGGACAGAGGTCAAGGGTGAACACAGAGGTCCTCAGCAAACATTCATTTATATGTCATCAGCACCAGTACTTGTCAGATCAGTCTCAATTTAAAAGAGCTTAAATTGACAGTTGACTAGAGTCCCTTTTATGAGAGTTTAAGGAAGTATTTGTTGGAATTTAAAATCAATGTAAACAAAACAAGCTTGACGGTAGCACCAAAGTTAGTTGAAAAATCTCTCCTAATTACTGCAGTTTCAATGCCATTTTGACAAGACCTTTAAAGGCAGCATTCTCTTCTAAATGTGTTGGTCTATTGTGGTTCTTCAAGTATTCAGTATGTGTCATTTAGTGAAAAATTCTACTACCCAGGCAGGGGTTTGGGGCACTGAGATGGGGCCGTGACTGGGTGGTAACAGTTGAATGATTGTTGCAGCCTTTGCATTTTTGTTCAACTATATCTGAATAAGTATATTCAACAGCGTTGTGGTGGTGCAGGAGGTAGTGTAATGTAACGCCTGTCTGTGTCACAGCTTGGAAGCACTCCAGTATTGGCCCTGAGGGAAACAGAGCAGTGAATTACAGAGAGTCCTCTCCAGGGCAAATTTCAGAAAAATATAACTCCGTTGTTATGCAGTTGTTTTGAATACAAAAAAAAATGCTTTTATAGGTGCAAATTCTTTCACAATCCCTATATTGCCTGTTCCTTCAACATCTTTCTCCCTCTAACCGCCATTACCAAAGAAATAGGAATTGAGTATCAAGTATTAAAAGGTGGGTTTTGATTTGCTCAATTTGGTGTTGCACATTTGATAATGCATTGTGGTTTATGGTCTCCTTGTAAATGAAAGTGCAGAAAAAAAGTGCTGTTCAATCGTATCTGTATGAAATCTTAAGGCACTCCAGAATTTAGGACTAGTGAATGTAAAGAGTGACAAAGTGAAAGTAGTTAAAACACTTTGCACTACTGTGCAGATGACCATCAAGGAAGCAGAATTGGAAACTAATCCACATACATGTAAAAAGGGTAGTTTGTGACACATCTCTCCCCCCCCCCCCCCCCCCCACACACACTCTCACACACACACACGAGAGTTTTCCCTGTGTCATTCATATAGGATCCGGAAAACATGATATATCACCCCATGCTCACTTGCCTGACATTGGTTCCTTCTGAAGCTAACTTTTGACTTTTAAAATTCCAATGCTTGTTTCAAATCCCTCTATGCCTCGTTCCTCTGTATATCTGTAATCTCAAGCCACATAGCCATTGAAGATGTTTATGTTCCTTTCATTGTATCCGCTTCAGCATTGTTAGTTGCTGACTTCTTTAAACCCTACTCTGTACGCTTCTCTACCTCTTCAACTTTCATTTTTTAATGCACTCCTTAAGCCCTACTTTTTTAATCATTCCTTTAGTCATCTGACCTTATTTGGATCAGTGTCATATTTTGTTTGATAAAGCTCCTATCAGGAATCTTGGGAGATTTTATTGTGGTAAACGAGCAATATTCTGTTCTGAAAAATACATGAAAGTTTTTTTCAAAACTATTAAATTGTGAATGGTTACTGTCTTCCATTATAAATAGTACAAATAGCATATGATTCCTGTACAATAATACAATACAGTTCAGGAACAGTCCCGTCAGCTCATGTGCAGTTTCTATCCTCTGTTTGCCTCTCATTCATGTGTCTATCAAGATATGCATTAAATGTTGTCTACTGTATACACTGGCAGTGCATTCCAGGCACCCACCATCCTCTATGTGAAAGATTTTCTCCACACCGCTCATAAATTTATCCTATCTCACCTTGAACCTGTGGCCTCTTGTAGTTGACCTTTCCATTTTATCTATCCCGCTTGCAATTTTGTAGATCTCTATCAGGTTACCCCTCAGCCTCTGTACTTCCAGTATCAACAATTTGAGTTTATCCAACCTCTCCTCATAACCGAATACCTCCACACCAAGCAACATCCTGGTAAAACTTCTCTCCATTCTCTCAAAGCATCCATGTTCTTCTGGTACTGTGCTGATCAGAATTGCATACAATATTCCAAATGTGGCCTTACTAAAGTTTTGTACAGCTGTAACTAACTTGCCTACTTGTATATTCAGTGCCTCGACCGATGAAGGCAAGGGTGCTATATGCCGCCTTGATCCTATTATAAATACTTTGCATTTAGTATACTTGTGTAAAACATTTTGAAAGGTTATTCTAAATTTTAATTTCTCCTCCTTCCAGTTGTGGCTACACAGATTGAGACAGGAATGATAAAGTGAGTAAACCAGGTTCTGCTCTTGAGTTACTGTAAGATGTGAGGGACATGATTATTATCAAATTAACTTTTCCTTCCCCTTCTAGGGAAAGACCTGGTACTCCCTCTGTGCTTCTCTGTAGAAACACTGCTAGGATTAATGACCCTACAGTGCAAATCTATAACTACATGATAACAGATGGTGTTAGGATATCGTACATTGCATCTGTATATTTTTGAGGGATGTGTTGCCATATGAGGATTGGTTTTTTATTACATTGGCCCTTGAGTTGGGCACTTTCTTTTGTATACAGGCTCTTTTAAGCCATAGAAATAATTCCATAGCCTAAAAATAATGGTCTTTTAAATTGGCTGGCTGTAGTTTAGAACAGAGAGTTTTGAACGTACTTTTCTAGCAGATACATTTGATTGTGTTGTAAATGGAAGCAAATAAAAGAAATTCACATGTCCTGAAGAGGTGAGAATGTTACTTTTTCCTAGTTTTCCTAAAATGTCTAGTCCTGATGGTACAGAAATCACAAACTTCCCAAAATTAGTACTTCTTCCAACTCCTCAACTATTGCTCATGTAAAGCAAGTGAAAGGCTTGAATCTCTATAGGACTTTTAGCATCATCCAGAAACCTCAAATCTCTTTCCAATCAATTCAATAATTTTAAATATAGTAAATGTTATGTAGCTAAATAAGTAAACAGTTTTATGTAAAGTAAGCTCCCACAAAAAGCAACCAGACACATGGCAATCTGCACTTGTTGATATTGATTGTGTGTGAGAAGGAAATTGAGCTCAAGGTTCCCAAAGAATTTCCTGTATTCTTCAACTAGCTAGAAACATAGAAAATACAAGAAGAAATAGGCTCTTCTTATTTGCCCCAATAAGCCTGCTTTGCCATTCATGATTATGGCTGATCCTTTTTTCTCAACATCATACTCCCATTCTTTTCCCATACCCTTTGACAACTTAATTCTTTTAGAAATCTTTTTCTTTTCTTAAATGCATTCAGTGACTTTGTCTCCACAGCCATCTGTGAGAGAGAATTCCACAGGTTCACCAGCCACTGCATTAAAAAAATTTCTCATCTTAGTTTGAAATGTTCCACCACATATCCTGAGACCTTTCCTGGAACCCCGGGCTTAGAGAAACATCATCCCAACATCTGGTCTCTCCAGCCCTGTCAAAACACTATGCTTCAACAAGATCCTTGTCATTCTTCTGAACGCCGGTGATCACCAGTCCAGTTAACTGAATCTCCCCTCATTGGCAAACCCCAGATCTCAGTCTAGTGAGCAGTCACTGCACTCCCTTAATGGCACGTATATCTTTTCCTGAAGTAAGGAGACCAAAGCTGTGCATGCTGCTTCAAGTATGATATCCCCAAGGCGCTGTACAACTGCAGCAAGAATTCCTTGCTCCTCAACTTGTGTTATCTTGCTATGAAAACCAACCATTTGCCTTCCTAACTGCTTGCTGTATCTGCGAGAATGTTTTCAATGGCCTGTGTATGAGGGCACCTAGGTCTCATTGTACATTAATCTTTCCCAGTCTTATCACTATTTAAATAAGGCTCCTGCTGTTCTGTTTATTTCCAACTGAAATGAACAGCTTACATTTATCCACATTACACTGCATCTGCCCAGACACTGAACTTAACTGAATTGCCATGAAGCCTCTTTTACATCTACCTCCTCACTTTCTCTTACAACATCAGATGTCATCAGCAAACATGAAATTTAATACAGTGTATTCCCTTATTGAAATAATGATTTGGAGATGCCGGTGTTGGACTGGGGTGTACAAAGTTAAAAATCACACAACACCAGGCTATAGTCCAACAGGTTTAATTGGAAGCACAATAGCTTTCAGAGTGACGCTCCTTCATCAGGTGATAGTGGAGGGTTCAATCCTAACACAGAATTTATAGCAAAGATTTACAGTGTGATGTAACTGAAATTATACATTGAAAAATTGATTGTCTGTTAAGCCTTTCATATGTTAGAATACTGTATTCTAACAGCACTTTTCCAGCACTTTGTTTAAGGGTCTCTGTTTAATATCTCAGTAGTGACCGTATTGAGTACTTGTGTTATTGCTACCTTCCCAAATACTACATACAGTATTGTTTCCATGTACCAGAACAGTATTGGATTGTTAGCTAGGTTATGTGCTTTAACCTTGGAGAGTCAGGCTTCAATGTGAGCTAAGTTGACAAAGGGAAGGAAGACTTATATTTACGTCTCAACGTTCACAGCCTCAGTGTCACACACTGCTTTATGGCTGTGAAATAGTTTGTGAATTGTAGTCATTGCTGCGACATAGAAAATGTGACAGCCAATTTTCACACAAATAACAGTGTAATATTGGTTTTGGTGGTGTTGGATGAAAAATAGATTTTGGCCAGGACACTGAAGAGAACTGATCTGTCACTTTTTATTTTAAATAATGCCACCACACGTTATACTTCCATTGTATGGTAAGGCAGCCTTGCTTTAATATCTCAATACTGAAGTGTCAACATAGATTTTGCACCCAAATCTCTGAAACCCACAACTTGCTGACTCGTAAATGCAGTTGCTGCCCAGATACATTATACTGTCATTATCAGCAAACCCCACTGGTCTTTTACTATTTTCTGGCAAGTTAATGACCCAGGTAATGCAATAGTCATTCCCAAAGATACAGAAGACATGGTCCTCCAATGCTGCTAGCTCTTGGGAAACTGCACTATTTGCATTTGAGAATAATGTTATTGGTGAATGATGGCAGTTCCCTAAAGTTTAATTGTTTTTAGTTAATTTGAAATTGTTGGTAAAGGAACAAACTAGAATTATTGTAGTCCATACTGATGGTTATTGCCCACAATTGGCACAAGCTAACTAATACTTAAAGCTGCTTTAGAGATGTCTGTGTGCTGTGAAAGCCTCTTCCTCTCTGGAAGTAATTACAGATTTTTTTTAGTGCAAACATAGTATTCTGGCCTAAGTGCTTGCTAATTGACACTGAGACCCAAAGCGTATGGATTACAGAAGCAAAGCATGTTTAGTTTTTCGTCTTATTTTTATACAACTGAAATGGTAGATTCTCATGCAAATTGTGTTTGTGCAAGGGTTTTAATGGATTTTTCAAACTGCTGCATGAAAATATTTAGTAGGATAAACACAGGAGAAATTCTTACTGTTAACAGAACCATCATCCTTGAACTCATGAACGCTGTTAAGCAATAAAGAAAATATACGTTTGAAGTTAAATAACGTAAGCCTGCTGTTTTACAAAGTGGATGCAGAGCTTCTGAGAATATTTAACAGTAGGTGGCAAAGAAAAACAATATTTTACACATTTTAAAAACAAAAAGGTGGCTTTAAAAACTTTCTGTTAAAATTAATGTGCAGGTTGTATCATTGCTGTGGTATTAAATAGTACATTGATAGATTTTAAAACTTGGATCAAAGCAGTAGCTGCTGTAAAATTAATATTTTCTCTTCATGATTCCTGTTCCTCTTCAACCCCCTCCCCAAACCCCCATCCTCCCCCCTTTCAGTTTTGAAGGCAGCTACTTGTGCTGAGCTATGATTCCATTGGTGCACTTACAAGTAATTGGCAGATCTTGGCATACTGTGATAGCAAGTTTAGCATCTATTCAGCATGAGTGAATCCCATAATTGGGAGCCTTATCTCTTCCAGAAGGCTTTTGACAAGGTACCACATATAAAAAGTTAATGCACAAGATGGTACTAAAACCAAGAAATTAGCAGTAGGGCTATGCATTTTGGGTACGAAAAGTAAAAAGACAGACAATTAAGTGGAGAGACTCCAAAAAGTGCAGCACAGAAGATTTGGGTATTCTTGTAAATGAACTATGAGGCAAAAGAGGAGCGAAGGTACACTGCACCAATTTAGTTTTCATTTTATGCTTGTGGCTCATTGCACTTAGATTGAGTGCATTTTCTTTAAAGGTGGGAAAGGGGAGTTTTGGTAACCTCATTTCCATCCCTTAGGTAGAGGGAGTGCAAGGAAGTATTTCAGGCATTGAGGTGATTTTTGTGTAGGCACTTGATTTTGTATGTAATGTTTCAGGATCATTAGTATTTTTGGAGTTCATTGTGTCAGCCTTGTTTAAATGAGGGGCTTGATTTGGAAGGTTCTTTCAGCTTGAATTGGAACCTTAGTTTTGGAATTAGAGCAGGGTTACATTATTTGGTAGGTATTTGATATTTAATCTGATTGCAGAGTTTTGGATCTGATTTACAGAAAGGATTGTGGAAATAATAAAAAATAGCTCCTGTTTCTTAAGGTAAAAGAAAAATATTAGAGATGCTGGAAATCTGAACAAGAAAAGTCTAGAAAAACTAAACAAGTCAGTTCTGATGAGAGATCATTGACCTGAAATATTAGCGCTCTGTCTCTGCACATGCAGCCTGATCTGTTAAGTGTTTCCAAACTCTTTGTTGTTCTTCCACTTTTTATTACGGGTATTGGGGTGAACATTTGTGCAGTCTATTTTATAATAAGCCATGTAACATGAACCTCAAAAACACTACCTGTGTACAAGTACATTAGAAACAGTTTTCAAATAAAATATGTGCATCTGCAATTAAAATTGTGCTTTTCATGTTTAGAATGTAAGGATTTTTGTTCCAAGTTGTGGATTGGCTCAATCTTCATTTAAGTTATAGTTGTTCAATTGTTATTTGTCAATGTTTGCAGTTTACAAAGAGAGCCATGGCACAAAATGCATGAACCCGTCATCTCTGCCTCTGTAGTGCTTAATCTACTCGAAGAAACATTGTGTTGAACATGAAACTTCCAGTATTTGTTAAAATTCTATGAATCCATTGTTAGATGAAGTCATCTAGCTGATTGTTATTTGGTAGAAGAATAAAACACTCAACCTATTTACTTAAAAGTTGACATAATTTAATAGATGTCTGTCATCTTTGTTTTTTTTCACTACTGTTGACCCATTTTTAAAAATCCTTTTCCAGTTATCTGGTTTCCCTCTACTCATTTTGGTCTTTAAGGAAATTTGGATTGTTTTTCAATCTAAGTTTACCTTTAGCTAGATATCCATAGTGTTTTCAGCTATATCTCCTCCTGCCACAATCCCAATCATACTCTATCTGTAGGTTATAGAAGGGATTCACATTTCCTGTGACTGCACTTGCAATTTTCTTTACTTATGCTATATAAGCACATCTGTATGATTCTTCTTCTATTGATTGAGCACATTAAGGTTTGTGCACTTTGCAGTTGACTAGATGTCCAAGGATGGAAAGTCCTGGATCAGTTTGAATGGATAGCACTTGTTTGTGTTAATGTATAGATTAATCCTGAGTTCTTCCTTTCTGGTACCTCATTGCTTCATTTTAAATTTTGAATTCAACTTCTAAAGTTAATTTTTGAGTATCATTAAAACTTGCTATTCTTTTTGAAGATGATTTTTACATCTTCAAATTTTTACATCATTTGATGCAAGTGGAGATGTGTAAGCTTAAGTGATAATAGGTGCAACATTCTGTGGAACCATTAAAATTTAAAATCAATACATGTTTTTAACACCTGGTCCTATGCTAGAAGCACAAATTCACTCAATATATCCAAATAAATTTAATTACAACTTAAAGCTAACAAAACTAAAATTTGAAAGCCGTTCCAAACACACATCCACACTGTACTGTAACATGCATTAGATCATACACACATTTGTATTACAGACTAAATTGTCTGAGTATTAAGTTTTTACAATTTCTTTTCACCTGCTTCAGACCGTTCACATAGTACACTCTGTAATGAATCCAACGTAGTTGAAGAAATATATTTGAAGTAAAGTTGCTGCCAATTTTTGATCAGTTTGTTCCATTGGCCATGTACCACCACCACCACCACCATTTGGTTAGTGTAGATACCACCAGGGGATTTGGGAGTTTGGGCTGCAAGTCATCTCATGACTACAACAATGCTGGATATTCAAAGGGAGCGGTAGGGAGGGGGTTGGGGGTGGCGGGCTGCGGGAATGGGAGGGGGAGGTGATGCGGGGGTGGGGGGAAGGCAAGACAATAAATACAACAACTACCACGAGGAAAACGTACCAGGGAGCGAAAGGGACAAAAGACAGATATGTCCCCTGATGGGTTGCATCCTAAGATATTAAAGGAAGTAACCGCAAAAGTAATATTAGTATACTTTCGAGAATCCTTGGATTCTGTCAATCCTCAATGATTGGGATATTGAAAAGGGAAGGAGGAAAAAACAGGTGGCTATAGGCCAGTTAGTGTGACATTACCTTTGGGAAAATGTTAAGAGTCTTCTATTGAGGATAGAATGACAGAGCATTTAGAAATACATAATATAATTAAGCTGTCAGGAGCTTCAGACTTATTATAATTCTTTGAGGAGGTAACAAGCAGGATAGTTAAAAGGGAAACAGTTGACGTAATATTTCTGGAGTTCAAAAAGGCACTGCACCTTACGTTGCTTAATATAAGAGCCATGGTATTGGGTGCAGTTTATTAGCTGGATTATTGATAGGAATCTGAGAATTGTGATAAAGGGACCATTTTCAAGGTGGCAGCTATAAGTAGTGGGGTATCCCAAAGATCAATGTGTAGGCCATACTTATTTATGGCATATATTAATTTGGGTGAGGGACTTGTCTCCAGTTTTGTGGATGACACAAGCATACATGGGAAGGCAAGTGATGACGCTGGGATAAAGAGACAACCGAGGGATGCAGATTGGTTAAATGAGTGGGGAAAAGGTTGGGAGATGGAATAGAATGTAGGGAAATCTGAGGTTACGCTCTTTGGCAGGAAGAATAAAGCATTTAGTTATTATTTAATTTGAGAAAGATGCCGTGCAGAGGGATTTGGCATATCATCACTCATAAATCCCAAAACTAGAATAAAAATTCAGCAGGTACTAGAGAAGGCACGTGGAATTTTGGCCCTCAGTTTAAAGGAAATGCAATATTAAAATGGGGTTTAAACGCTGCCGAAACTCAACATGTTTGGCAGCATTTGTGAAGAGAGAAACAGACCAGTATTTTAGTCCAGGATGATGTCTTCCGAGCTAGAAATAGGGAGGTCCAGCTAAAACTATTAATGATGCTAATTAAAGCAGACCTAGAATACTATGGGCAGTTTTGGACCCTTGTTAAAAGAAAGATATCAATGTGAATTTGCTGTAGTTTTACCAGATCATAAGGCTGCTTTCTCATTAGAGAGAGATGGCTGATGGTTTTTACCTGAGGATCACCAGGCCTTGCATAAGGGAAGAGGTTGAGAAGGAGAATCCTTCATTGTAAGGTATACTGATGGTGGAGGCAGACCAGAGAAGATTCACTAAGTTGATTCTGAATGTGTAGTGATTTACTGATGAGAAGAAGTTAAGCACTTTGGATTTAAACTCCTTGGAGTTCAAAAGAAAGAGGTTCTTAAGGAACTTGTTAAGGTAGATACTAAAAGGTTCTTTCCCCTTGCAGAAGAGCTTAGGACCATAGGGTATAATCTCGGAGGAAGGGATCATCCAGTCAAATAGAGATGAGGGAGACAAACTTCTCTGAGGGTCATAAATTTATGGAATTATTCGCAGCACTCTGTAGTAACGATTGGATCATTGTGTGTATTCAAGAACAAAATACATTTTTAGCCGGAGAGTGAATGGATGGTTATGGGGTAAAGGCAGCAAAGTAGAGTTGAGAATTATCAGTTCACCCATCATCCAGTTGACTCAGTTTCTGCATCTTACTGTCTTAAGTGATATGTGGTGATAGAGCAGATGTTGTAAGAAGTGTCAGTGCTGTTGAATTTTCGTTCAATCATGTGTCTCTGTCATATCCAGCTGTTTTTCTCACTGCCACATACTGCTCTGGCAAGTCCAAATCTGACATCCATTTCATGTCTACCTGCAGATACTGTTTGACAATGGTACTTGTCCAGTTGGAGAGTTTGATAGGGGTGCTACACCTGATGCACTGTAATGCAGGTTTTCTATAAGCTCAAGGATCTCTTGTGTACTAGAAGGGCAAAAGCTCGCTTGATCTTGATTTTCAGAATTAATGAAATTGGGGTCTCATGATATTCATCTTTTTGAATGCTTAATACAAGTATTTTAATGTCTCTTCATTAGAGGTGTGACTATCTAAGCAAGTTATGAAAGGGCTGAAGCTCTGAAGGAGTCCCATGAAAGGTATAATCTGGGTTGATGGGAGGCTTAGCAGAGAGTGCTACCAATCTGTGAAAGAATGTTGCTGGGAACCTAGGTTGCATACCATATTTCTCTGCTTTCTTCTTGGGGGCGGGTATTGGCTGTGAACGAGAATGTCACATTTTATTTTACTTGGTCCTTTCCAACCCCCTCAGGAGCATTAAAATTGAAAGGACATTTAAAAGTAGATGCTAACAGAGAAAGTGTGGCCTTTTAACAAAGAAAACATTTCAGATTTGCATTTTTGAGACATTTGTGCTGCTGATGGAATATGCAGCCAAACATTGCGATCACAGTGGAATACCTATACAGAAGAGTAACACGTGCATTTCCAAATAGTTAATAGTTGTGAAGATGAGTTCCAAATCTAACCAGAAACTTAAGTTGAACTTTTACTACAAAAGATTAATAGCAGCAGGGTTCATTTAGAAGTAAGTTGGGATCTTGACAAGCTGAACCATCTCTTCGTATAACTCCCATGACTAAGTGGGATAGCTTAGCTACTCATTTGTGAAGGCGATATAACCTTTATAACTAACTATTCCTCAAAAGCCTGGTTTTAGGACATTGGATATTGCTGTACACATACCTAAAAATTGGCACCATATTGAAGAAAGATTCATTCCACAGTCTTCTAACTTGGTGTGTGATACCTTTAACGAATGGGTTATGAATAATAATGTATTTTACATAATTCTAAGATCAGGTTATGCTGGTGTGCATTTTTGTTTTGGCTGACTCTCTCTTTATTAAAACAAAAACAATGATTACAGGATTAAGGTTTAATTACCAGTATTCCAGGCCAAATAGTAATTGCTTAAGCTTCCAACATGCACAAATACCATTTGTATCTTAATCCCTCCCACACCATCTCCTCCTCCTTTCCCCTCCCCAAACCTCCTGAAAAGACCTATATTTCACAAAGGAGGTTCATCATGTGCTTGGTTACAATTATGCTGTTTTAAAACCACGTTGAGAATGATTTCTACTTAGGAGCGTCACAATACACAAATATTTCCACTATTCAGCATTTCTCATGAAATCAAAAGTGCATCCATTTGGAATGCACTTGTGATATAGCTAGAGATAGCAATGACAAGAAATCATCCTATAGATCTACTTAAGACAAAAAAGAGCAGCTTGAGAATTCTGTTTACCCAGCATAAATTACTTTAGGAGTGGGATTAAAGATGTGATTGGTAACACTCAAGTCCTGAAGGAGCATTGTTATATCTCAGTTCTTAAGGATTTCTCGTATAGTGACAGAAATTTATTAATAATGCATTGTACTGTGAGTTGCTTTGTACTGATCCTTTCACATGATATTCAGACTGATTTCTTACATTATCTTAGCTCCTGTGCGACTAATGTGGGGGAGGATACCCAAAGATCTTTGCAATTTCACATAAGCAATGTTTTAACTGTAATTTTAGTTTATATGTGGGGTACATATGAATGTAGTTATGTAAAAGTGCCTTTGTTAGTGCAAAATAATGGAAGGAATGTCTTCCATTTATATAGCACCTTTCATAGTATCAGGAAGTACAATTCGTGATAGAAATGTAAGTTTACAGTCAAATGGCATTTCTACAAACTGGTGAGAAGTGCAATGGGAGTGGAAATGTGTCTTTAATTTAGGAAATCTATAATATTTTATTGGAATAAGGTTTAGATGAGTAAAATCTGATACTCAACATGTTTTGAAGTTTAGGTTTGTATCCCATTTAAATAATCTTTTAAAAATTCAGCATTGGCCTTAAGTAGCATCCTGATCGTCCAATAGCTGGTGCAGTTAGCTTTGTGTACTCCTTCCCTTTTTAAATCTCTTACAACTTTCATGTTGAGACATTTTATGTTTTACAGTGGGGAAGCTCCACTGATCTACCATTTAATATATGCTATCTTCAATATAGCAGTGATTTATAAACTATCAGCAGCACTTGAGGTAGTGTCACCTCTGGTTTCTCTCATGTAGTAATGTTCCAGGCTAGAGAGTATTATAAAAAAACGCAGTTAGTTCAATGAGTGTGGTGATCTTTGACGATGGAGTAAGTATTTTCTTGAGGAACCAAGTATCTTTTCATGTTGGGTTGTATTTAATGACCATGTTGTTATCTAGCTTATGCAGGGGCCATTAGTCATTCCCAGTATAGTGACTTGGAGTAGAGAAAGTATCATCTTAACGTGAATATAACTGTAACTTTAACCTTTACGTAGAACCGAAGTATAACTGTTGAAATTTCCATTGCATAATTTAATTCCAGCAGCAGCATTTTAAAATTCTCTGCTTGTCTCCATTAGCAGAGATTTTGCCCCACAAGTATTTTTTTAACCACTGCTGAATATATTTCACAAAATAATTTCATATTTTATGAATTTTATAATTGAGAGATGAATGTGTAATGAGTACAAGGTGTGAGTTTCACATTGAAAGGGGCACTTCCTTGCACTCCTCGCATCAATAATGTTTCAATTACAATTTTAAATTTAATGGCAGTAGTGCTTTAAAGCCACATGACCAGAAGCCATGATATACTGCATATATCTCCCATCTTAGACACTGATAATCATCCTTTTTAGTCACAGGACACAAATTATACCTCACAGCACCTCCATTGTTAATTTGCAAGTCTACAGTAAATTATGCTGCCCAATCTCTTCCTGGCGTTACCTTTAAGGTCAGAAAAGAGGCACAAAAATGAACAGATTTACTCAAGGTTTGGAAATGAAGACATTACTTCAGTGCAATTAAAGGTTGAAAATACCTGAACTGGTAGAAAAGACACAGTGCCAAAACTGAGTTGGTTCAATTGAGTATGGTGGTCATTCGTGTAAAATGAAAGTATAATGTAAAGAGCAGAAGCAGGACCATCTCTCTCTGTCAAGTACTTCACAGGTTATGTGCAAAGCTGAGTTCCTTATTTCTAGCCCAATTGAGTCTGGTATTTACATATTAATAGTAAAAGGTTAGTGAGAAATAGTGGGGCCCATAAGGCACAAGCAGAATAAGCTGGTTTCTGAAACAAAGTGTGGCAGAGATACTAAATGAATACATTGCTTCTGTTTTTACTAAATTCTAAAATAGTAACAATGGCCTTGAAAATGTAGGTATACAGCAACTGAGCAGTTAAATGATAGATAAAGAGGAGATGTTAAAATGGCTGGCAGCACTCCACATAGAGATGGGTGCATCCTAGATTGCTGAGGGGCAAAGGAGCAAATTACGTGTCCATTGACAAATTTTCCAATCCTTTCTGAATACAGGATAAGTCTCATGGGGATTGGAGGATTGCAAGTGTGATGCCATTGTTCAAGAAATGAGCAAAAGATAATCTCGGTAATTGCAGACCTGTTGTGTTGATACCATTAGTGGGAAAGCTGATGGAGGCCACAATACAGAGTAAGCTAAATATGCACTTAGAGAAAAATGCGTTCATACTTGACCATCAATGTGGCTTTAATAAGTGCAGGTCATGTCTGACAAATTTAACAGTATTTTGACAAGATGGCATGGACAGTGGATGAGGGTAGTGTCGTGGATGTTGTATATTTACACTTTCAGAAAGCATTTGACATGGCCACATGGTAGGATTGTTAGCAAATTAAAAGTCTTTGGGATTAAGGGTCCTTGGCAGCATGGATTAAAAGTTGGCTGAAAGGTAGGAAGCAGCAAATAGGCTTAGATTGAAGAAGAGTAAAAACTGATGTTTCCTAGGAATTTGTGTTGGGATCCATGATTTTTCTGATTTATATAAATGTTTTGGAGATGGATGTTGAGAGCAAAATCTCTAATTTTAAAGCTGATAGTAAGATAGGGAGAACAGTAATTTGTGATGATGCTGAGACTTTAAAGTGGCATTGTCACGTTGGTCAAATGGGCAGTGACCTGGCAGATGATTTTCAATGCAAAGAAATGTGAGATAATGCATTTTAATAGAAGAGTGTGTAAAGCAGGTTTACTAGAATGATATCAGGAATGAGGGATTTTAGATTAATCAAATCAGACTTATTCTCCTTGGAGCAGAAATTAAGAGGAGACCATATTGAGGTTTTTCAAAATTATGAACAATTTTGATGAGTAGAAAAGGACATTCTGTTTCCACAAAAGATGCGTCAGTAAGTAGTGATAATTTCATGATTATCAACAAGTAGTGAGATAAGAGTCATAGTCATATTCATCGAGATGTACAGCATAGAAACAGACCCTTCAGTCCAACCCGTCCATGCCGACCAGATATCCCAACCCAATCTAGTCCCACCTGCCAGCACCCGCCCATATCCCTCCAAACCCTTCCTATTTATATACCCATCCAAATGCCTCTTAAATGTTGCAATTGTACCAGCCTCCACCACTTCCTCTGGCAGCTCATTCCACACATGTAGCACCCTCTGCGTGAAAAAGTTGCTCCTTCGGTCTCTTTTATATCTTTTCCCCCCTCACCCTAAACCTATGCCCTCTAGTTCTGGGCTCCCTTACCCCAGGGAAAAAGACTTTGCTTATTTATCCTCTCCATGTCCATCATAATCTTGGAAACCACTATAAGGTCACCCCACAGCCTCTGACGCTTCAGGGAAAACAGCCCCAGCCTGTTCAGCCTCACCCGATAGCTCAAATTCTCCAATCCTGGAAACATCCTTGTAAATCCTTTTTGAACCCTTTCAAGTTTCACAACATCTTTCTGATAGGAAGGAGACCAGAATTGCACGCAATATTCCAACTGTGGCCTAACCAATGTCCTGTACAGCCGCACCATGACCTCCCAACTCCTGTACTCAATACACTCACCAATAAAGGCAAGCATACCAAATGCCGCCTTCACTATCCTATCTAACTGTGACTCCACTTTCAAGGAGCTATGAACCTGCACTCCACGGTCTCTTTGTTCAGCAACGCTCCCTAGGACCTTACCATTAAGTGAAGAAGTCCTGCTAAGATTTGCTTTCCCAAAATGCAGTATCTCTCATTTATCTGAATTAAACTCCATCTGCCACATCTCAGCCCATTGGCCCATCTGGTCTAGATCCTGTTGTAATCTGAGGTAACCCTCTTTACTGTCCACTACACCTCCAATTTTGGTGTCATCTGCAAACTTACTAACTGTACCTCTTATGCTCGCATCCAAATCGTTTATGTAAATGACAAAAAGTAGAGGGCCCAGCACCGATCCTTGTGGCACTCCACTGGTCACAGGCCTCCAGTCTGAAAACCAACCCTCCACCACCACCCTCTGTCTTCTACCTTTGAGCCAGTTCTGTATCCAAATGGCTAGTTCTCCCTGTATTCCATGAGATCTAACCTTGCTCATCAGTCTCCCATGGGGAACCTTTGGTCAGAGTATTGAGTACAGGAGTTGGGAGGTCATGGTGCGGCTGTGCAGGAAATTTCTTACTGAAGTCCATATAGATCGCTAAACTTCTTTATTCCAGAGTTGTTAGGATTTGGAATATGGTGCCTGGGAGAGTGGTAGAGGTAGATTCTAGGTAAGGTTTCAAAAGAGAGCTGGATCTATAAATGAAAGTAATTAATTTAAAGGGCTTTGGAGGTAGGGCTGGAGTAGCTGAGTAGCTCTTTTGACTGCCAGGACAGGTGCCTTTCTTTATTATTAATTTATACTAGGAGGCAGCCTGACACTGTATGATTTTACTTGTAATGTATACAAGGTGCTGAGAGAGGAGGTATTCATCCTATGAATCTGGATCATTTTCACACTTGGGGCATAGAGGAAATGATACTTATATTTATATGTCAGAAAAATAGTTTAAAGTATATGTTCTGTAGAAGATTAGAGTGTGAGATGGTAAAAAATAGTGACTACAGTATATTAAGTATTCCCCGTTATCAGTGACAATGGGAGATAAAACATTTAGATTTTAGTAGTGTCTATAATTAGTAAAGTGAACATGACCAGATAATCTATTTTATGATGTTAACTGAAAATCCAGTATTGGCCAAGACGCATGATGATAACATGCTTCCTCTACAGTGTAGTTCCATGTGATCTTTACATTCATACAAAAGGATTATGGTTTTCCATTTCATCCAAAATGCAGCTACTCTGACTGTTCTGCACTTCGTGTAAGCATCAGCCTTGTTCTTTTTGTTGTGTGATTTGAACTCTGAACCTTCTGATTAAAGAATGGTGCATGCTATCATCTATGACTGATTAAGTAAAAGGGAAAAAATGAGATTTGCACTTTCTTGGCCACTGGTCATCCCAAAATGCTTTGTAGCCAACATATTACATCTTGGAATGTCGTCACTTAGAAAGTAGGTATCACAGTAGCCAGTTTATCTGCAATAAAGTCCCACAAACAGCAAGGTGATAATGACCAGATAAAATCTGTATTTGTGATGTTGACTGTGGGATAACTCCCTTATTCTTTAAACTAGTTCCACGGGACCATATGTTTTAAAAGTTACATCTGCAAAATAACATCTGGACGCCAAAAAATTAGGTGATGGTTCTAATATTGTTTTGTAGGTTGAGAGACTCTGTGTGCTCATGTGCAGCAGTGAGAGGTGGGGATGAGAACTTTGCAAGAAATCAAGGCAGCTTGCTTTGGTCTGTGGACAGAGAGCCTGCAGGAGACTGTAAGGAGTTTAATTAGAATGTTCACAGTCTTAAGAGAATCAACAGTTTTAAAATGACACAAAATATTGGCATTTAGTGATAGTAATTTTTAAATTTAGAGTTCTGTACTTTAGTAAAGATTCACATTTTCTGTTCACTTGTACCTTTGGACACTTGTCACCACCTCAAGGAGAGGACAATAAAGTAGCAATAAGGATAAACAATTGGATGAATTGGCCCTGGAGACGTTTGCTCCCATTTCACTGCCTCAGCGATTAGGTCTGGAAAGGATGTTCATTGGGGACCTTCTCAACTCACCACCATTTAAGGCCCTAAAGTGATCCATTAATGACCATTGGCTTGATTATCTGACTTCCTGGAAGCAGAGAAATGTGATTGGTTGGAAGCCGGGGTGATATGTCTGCTGGATTTGGAGTGAGGCGAAGTCTCAATCTAAGGAAAATTGAGGGTAGAAATGGATGGTGAGGGGCTGGTGACTGAAGGTCAAGTCCTTTCCTTCAAACTCCTCCCTGTGACCCCCTAAATAAATTATTTGCTGCCTTACTGCTTGATCCCCCAAAACCTGGGCTTCTGCTCCCAATGGCTGATCTCTGCTCAGAAGCTTCATGTGGAGTAGGACATCCCTATTAAGACTCATGATGCACCAATTTGCTTGCCACTCTGCTTTCCAGTGGCTGACTATGGCTTGAGTCAGGAAACTTGCCTTTCAGTGGGGCAGAGGAGTCAGTTACTCCAAAAGAGAGATACTTTAGTGCATGGAGCACTAAATATCAGCACTGCTTTTGACAGTTCTGAGTTTATTTTTAGCGCAAACACTTAAGAGTGGTTCTTTGTGCTGCACTGTAGGTTTTGAGGGCATAAGTTTAGACGTAGCTCTGCTTACACTTGGACCAGTTATTCCCCAGCTCACAGGTTGTCATTTGTTCCCCAGGTAAAATTGAAAGCCAGAAACTTTTAAAAAGTGAATCAACCAAAGTTGTCTTCATACTTGTTGAATTCACTTTTATAAACATTTACTTCCTTGTTACTGTTATTTTCTCAATAAGGAGATTCTTGTGAATTATTGCTTTTAGGGGAAACAGAACTTGTTTTACTCCGTCATCAGATCAATCGAAAGAAACAAAGGGAGCAGGAATAAGCGTTCATGTTTTTTGAATGTATTTTGTTATTTAACTAAATCAGGCTCATTGTACTTCACCTCCCATTGTCCCACAAACTTTGATGTCTTTCCTTGTCTTGAAATATACATTTACTCTGATATCCACACTCTTTTCAGAATCAAGAATTCCGGATTTTTACTAACATCTTCCTACTTATACCACGAAGCGATATGAATCCATTTTTAACATTCTGCCCAATCTAGATTCCCCACCATGTGTAATATCTCTGTATTGAGTCCCTTCTACCATTTTAAAGACCTTGATTAGATCGCACTTGAACTTCTGAACCCAAGAGAAGAATAACCAAGTCTGTGCAAGTGGCTTAACCCTTAGCAGGACTCTAGATGATTGTTCTGAAGACGAGTCACATCAGACTCAGAATGTTATTTGTGTTTTTTCTCTTCACGGGTGCTGCTGGGCTTGCTGCGTTTCTCCAGTAGCTTCAGTTTTATTTATTCTGGATGCACTGTGATCAAAGCACCATGTTTGAATTCCACTCCCATTGGGATAAGACTAACATTCCAATAGCCTTTTGGATAACTTCATAGAGTAACGTGGGAACAGTTGCTGTTGTTGTCAATTCTTGCTTCAGTAGTTTTGCTTCTTTAGGACAACTAAAACCTGATCCATAGGATTTGTTTTGGGATGGTATAGGATAACACAGAAGGATTCTCTGCGTGTGAAGCAGCTAAACTCTGGTGTACAGTGTCAATTATCCATGTTGTATACACTTTGTGGGGAGGGGGTCGGGGATTGTTGCAACACAGAGTGCCGGCTACAATTATAGTTCCAAATTCAATTTACTGAAAGAATTGAGATTATCTCATTCTGTAAATGTAGATTATCATTCACCACAAATTGTCATTTAACTCTGAGCAAACCAATTGATTCCAGATCAGTTGACTTATAGAAAAAGTAAATATGATGTGAAATTTTTGAAGCTGCGGCTGACGTACTTGAATAATCTCCTCAGATGCTTGAACCTGTAGAGAAGATCTAGCAGTGATTATTAAATCCCGGTAGTATGCTAACACTGAGTTGGGAGAGTTCACCTTTCTGAGAATAAAAAAGGAATTTTGATTGTTATGTGGAAAAAAATTTCAGACTTGAGTTGGTTCTCTCCCCCTCTCCCCCTCTCCCTCTCCTCCCTCTTCCTCTCCCCCTCTCTCTCTCTCCCCCTAACCCCCCCACCTTCTCTCCCTAACCCCCCTACCTTATCTCCACTCCCCCACCCCCCCAAACTTTCATGTGTTCACTGCCTTGCAACTGTTACATAACCAGTTCCTGCTGAAACAGTAATTGGTTCAGTGCATTAAAAGTAGCAATTAAAGGACACCCTGGCATTACATTTTATATGATTTACTGGCAAGTACCAAACAATTATTCATTACTCTTTAATTGGTTACAAGTAAACTCAATTTTTATGTAGTATGTTCCAGTTTAAATTTTTTGACAGTTTTAGAAAAGCTTAGGTTATAATTGTCCTTTCCTGAGCTGAGATTTTATACACACAGTATATTAATTTGGTCCATTGTCGACTTTTTGCTTACATTTAACAAGCATTTAATATTGCTCTGCAATTAAATCCTATATAATTTAAGTCTCAAAAATGCTTACACTGTTTGAGAAATGGGTGGAAATAGTTGTATATTCCAATTTCTTATGTGACGCGGTCAACTAGGATTTCATTAAAAAAAAACTTGCTGCAATTGAAGATAATTGCACCCTTTGGGCATCATCAAGCTGAGAATTGCGATATAAACTGCAGCGAGGTATTAAGTGCACATTGTTGCATTCCATGAAATATTACAGAATGAACAGACTAGGCTGAATGGTTGATTAACTCCAAACGGATAGTGATCCCGACAATTTGTCTGCTTTGATTGCATTAGGCAGCAAATGGTAAAAGACTGTTCTCTGGATATAAAGACTTTAATCTTCATAAATCGTAAATATTTTCGTAGTACATGGCAAGGAGTGGTGTTCTGGCAAAGTACAAATATTGTTTAAGACAGAATTAAACCATCCGTGTTTTAAAAAACCCGATAAAGACCGGTCTTTGAAGAGGGTGAAAAATCATTTCTAGTGGCCAGGCAAGTTTTTCACCTGGGTTAGAAACAAATGTTATTTTCGGCAGAAAGCCAAATCTTTAATCATCTCATTAGTGAGGACATAACAACAAATATTTGCTGCAGCCTGTGAAAGTATTCTGAAAAGGCACACTAGTCAATCAGCATCTAAAAGAGAAAGGCGAGGTTCACATTTTAGCTTAAACCTTTTTATTGGCAATATTGACACAGGTTTAGTTTTCAACTGCTGATTGCTCAGAGTTGCATATTGCCAGTGCTCCTTTTTTTTCACAGTTTCACAGTTTTAGCATATCTTATTTCTATGATCTCTACACCACGCATTCAGTGTCATTCTCTCGCCACTATTAGATAATTCTTTCTGCATACTTTGGTTTCATCTTGTGATTTGAAGTCTCTCTAAAAAGAGTTTAAAACCTCATTCATTTTTTTAAAGAAATTGTGACCTCTGTTTCGTTCTTGGAGTAATGTTTAATGACTACACTATACTATCTTGCTATTTAAAAGTGTAGTGTATAAACATTTATTTGTTTGGTTGGAGAAATCATTGGATGAACCTGCTATAAACTACTTTTTTAAATAACACTGAAAATAACATTTCCTCATTACTTTGCTTATTAAGATATGATCCCAGTCTCCTTTCTATGAAAGCTATATGTCATAAAGAACCAGATAGGACTTGTTAAGCTGGAAATGAAGTGAGCCACATTTTTACTATGCTCTCCTAATGAGTATAAATTTGATTTTTACAGTTGAAATAAAGCTGAACAATAACTTTTACAAGATTTTGGTAAAACAATTTTTAAAATTCCATCATTAATCAGAACATTAAATCTAGTTCACCAGTCATCTGAGCAACATTGGATAAGAAGCTTTTGAGTAGATCTTTGATGATGCTAAGTTAGCCAGGCTGCTTCTCCAAATGTTTTCAGTGCTGCGAGAATACAAAAGATAAAAATCATTGGATTTGCTAATTGACAATACTGTCGTTTAGGTGGGATGTTTATGTCAAAGCATGACTCATGGGGACAGTATAGGGCTTACTATAATATCCAAAATGGTCAAATTGATTTCCAGTCTTTACATTCTTGGATTCACATGTCAAGAATGGCAACAAGAGCAAGGTGCTAGAATTCGGTGATATCTGGATTTTTGGCCTTGGGATTGTAAGTATAGTATTGTTTCACTATCTTCTTTTCAATTCATGTCTGTTGGGTGGAAGTTGTCAGGGGATTGGAATAATGCCAGTTTGAGAGATGGGGAGGGGCAATAAATTGGAAGGATGCTGTTTGTAACTGATTTAGGAGTGCTCAATCCCAAGCATGAGTGCCCGAAGGTTTTTGTTTTTCCAGTTTTGTGCACACTATGGGATGGTGTCAAGATTATGGAGAGGATGCAGAATACACAATGAAAATGCTAGTGAGTTAAAAGTTTTAGTTATAAGCAAAGACTGGAAAAATTGGGTCTCTTTTTTTTCATCTGGAGCAGATCAGTTTAGAGAAGGTCTGAGAGCCATTTAAAATTATGTGGTCATTTCTGCAATATTGGTGAACTGTTTCCATTGAGTCCTAACTAAAAGCATTCAATATCGACAGAAAAATAATCTGGAAAATTTTAGAAAATATATACACTGGGCTATATATGGTCATAGAATTGCCGACAAGTAACGATGAGTAAATGGAATCCGTAAACGCTTTCGAAAATGAAATAGATATTTTAAGAGAAAAAAGTAAGTAGTTTTGGTTGTTATACTTTTGATGTGATAAATATACTGTACTGTAAAACCCTACATCATACAGCACTTTAGCACTCCTCAATGGAGACTCAAACTCTCAGTAATTCCAGGCTATCAGTATAAATGATATAACTTCATTACAAGTTTTGAATACCTGGTTGCTTTTGACCAATTTTCATTCGTGTCTGCCAGTGACATGGCGATGAGTATACCTCCACGTTGTCAAAATATCAAATGTCTTGGCACTAAATGGCATGGAATTGCAATTGGCTATCAAAGTCACTTTAATCTGGCGAATGTGCACACTATTCATGCATTTTAAAAAAAAATAGATTGGCAATGTTTCTGGTGGGTACCAAATCATATGTTCTATCACTAATAGAAAAATTAAATATCTGGCAAACCTGGCATTGCAAATTAAATTGGTTATTTTGAGATATGGTTAGTGAATATTTCATCTTGCATTTTTTTTCTTTTTTTCTACTCGAGAAATACTGTGACCCAAATAGTTCAACATTGTAGTATTTTTGCTAATACTTAGATCAACTGTAGCCAGGTTAATAGTGTGCACCTGAAAGGGAGTCTTCGATGTGCAATATTAGCAGCTGCTTCACAGCTTTATCTATAACATTGCATTGTTCTGCAGTTTTCTGTCATGCAATGCCATACCACAGCTAGTGATGGTTATCCATCAGTCTCATTTATCAAGCTGTAATAAAGACAAATTGAATTAATAATTGCTAGTTAAATGTCAAAATGATTAAGGCAATTCCTCTAGTAATATTCCGTGCTTTTGGATCCATTTGACTTGTAACATTATGGTATAAATGAATCAGCAGTAAAGATTTTTTAAAAATTGTATTTTTTTTCCTGCACAACAAATAACATAATTGCACAAATTCATAGCAATTAGTAAAAATTCTATCACGTTTTATTTTTTTAAAAATTATTTTGGAAGGGTGAAGGAGAGAATAGTGGAGGAGAGATTAATCTGTGTTGTATAGCTTTTCAATCTTGTTCTTATGAGGTGTATAGTTGTATAATTTAGTGAGAAGAGAATGTGGTCAAGAACAATTAGTAAATGCTTGTATATTTAAATTGTCCTGCAAGTTCGAAATGTAAGCACTTGATGAAGCATAAAGTATCACTTAAATAAGTTTACCACTGATTTTAAAAAAAGATATTCCACTTGGTGTTTCTTAAGTAGTATCTAAACATTAATTAAATCCCATTAGTTTTCTTGAAAAAAAATTTCCACAGATTATAATGTCAACGAAACCATATGTAGAATGCTTGCATTGTCTGAAAATGAATTGTATATAGTGGAGTAACCAAAGAAAAATCTAAAGTAATGCATGATAGGAAGCAAATTGTTCAGTTTTGTTTCAAAAAGGCCAAGTAGCGCAGGGTCTCTGCTAATAAATTAGACTTAATTTTAGATATTAAATTATCGCAGTACTCCAAATGACGATGCCATTGCAGGAATGCTAGGATTTTTTTTTAACCCCAAGCAGCAAGACTGGATACCATATAGGTGCCATCAGCCTGATTAAACGGAGGATTTTTTTTACAGGAATAAAAATGATCATGTAATGAAGGCTGAAGTATAGGGGCCACTTAAGCAAGGGGAGGGTTTTCTTTGTAAATAATAGATCAAGAGCATCAACGCTCTCGCCTAATGGATTCGTGTGCGGCATCAGTTTCAAGGACAGAGTACGGTGCAGAACCACAACCACAAATGCCGGTAATCAGCAGCTTGTGGTTACTGTTTGTTGCTTTGGGTCAATGAACATTTTGCTATTGACACAACAGTAAAAATATTTGAACTTGTTAATCCAAATAAGGATGTAAATTGTCAGGAAAAAATACCAATAATACTTTATAGAATTTGATTTTGACATTTGTGGTACCAATAATAATTTGAGTAGTTTTTAAAAAAAATGTTAGATAAATGTTGACAAAAAGCTTGCAAATTAAAACATAAATTTTGGACTTTAACAATGCATAACCTGGTTCTGATCATGTGTAATATTTTAGAATTTTATGCATAGTGGGTGTACTATACTATACTGCAGATGGGGAATGTTTTAACAAATACAGCCAGGTATTAAAGCATTGGAAAATCTTTGAAGATTCTTTCTTTACCACTGCTCTCCTTTCCTTCCCACCCCATCGCCAAATATGTTCTGACTGATTATTGTCCCCGATGTTCTAAGTCATTACTTAAAATACTTGTAGCTCCTTTAAGCACTAATTCTGAAACTAATGCTAAAAATTTTCAGGTGCCACAGAATGTTGAAATAGTTATAAAATGTTGACTAAATTACCCAGCAGTGATATTAGTTTTTAAATGTGTCAGAACCTCCAAGCATCATCCACTTAAGCTACTGGAGCAATGTTTTTTCAACACCTTGCAGTTACCAAGATCTCTGTTCTATCTCTTAAGGGACTGAAAGTATTGAAAGTTTTGATGCAAAATTCTCTCACAAACTGAAAGTAACATAAAGACAGTTGTTAAATAAACTGAAATGGTTTTACATTCTGTATTTTACATTAAGATAAAGATCATTTACATTTTAACTTAATGTTTTCGTGAACTCTAACAGTGTATTCATTTATGTGGTTATGGTCTCTGTTTCTACCATGTCATTTTCTGTGCATTTACTGTTGAAATTTGATTTCTAAAGCTTGGACAATATCGTCCAACTTGTTAACTTGATAGTGCTATTTTCAGTTGTTTGTCTTGCTTTTAAAATGATTTAATTATACTGAACTGGCTACTGATCTTGTAAGATGCTAAGTAAATTACAATTCTCAAAGTCTTAGTTTCACAGCTTGCAACAGTCTTAAAAGCAAAATACACTTTTGTGCAAATGATTGTTTAAGTGAATGTATCCATCCTCATTATAGCACTGTTGCCAACTTGATCACCGATTCTGGATATTATTTCTATCTCTCTCCACTCCACTTTAGACACAGAATAAATAAAAGCACCAATATTAGGTCTTGGAGTATACCTAAGGAAAATGATTGCAATTTTAATGGAAGGTGTTTACAGGAGGTTATGTGGCAGGTATCACTCGCCCTATCTGCCACCCCATAATTCAAAAGGAAAAATATATAGTTTGCAAGTCAGTGTTATCTGATATTAAATATAAATTCTTAATTATAATTTACAATATGTATTCAGTTACAGATAAATCAATATATTTGTAGAAATGATCAGACGCAAGTTTCAATCAAGACTTTTTCACTGTGCTATGCAAGTCTATACACAGAAAGCACTGTATTATAAGTGCCTCACTATATTAGTGATTCACTGTGTTATGGCAGGTATTGTTCAGTACTGGAAAGCAGAATCTTGACAGCTAATTGATAATCCTGCCATCAGCTGTTTAGACATTTTTCCTTTGTGACATTGGAAAAAAGACAGGAAAGAGAATAGGAAGCTCGTAAATAATGTCAAAAGATCAAGAAATCAATGGCCAGAGGAAAGTGATCTGTTTATTTGGTGTAGCTGCTCTTTTCTGTTCACATTAATTCCGAGCAGTCGTCTTCAGCAGTCACTAAATTTGCTTTTATTCACTCCCTTGGAGATGTAATACAAGCATGAAAGCATTCTCATAAAGCAGGCACATCAGCAGAAATAGCTTTTACTTAAGTATTGTAAAACAAGGTTTGCCACAGTACACTTTTAGCTACATGTCAGCTATCTAGTAAAATAAAGTTGTCTGCAAAAAGCAAATAAGATTGTAATTTGACTCATTTCAATGGATAAAGAAATCTTTCTTAAACTTAAATTTTGGAAAGTAGACCAAAAAATGTGCATAAATATTGGAGTAAATTTGGATGGTTCCATTTATTTCATGGTTTTACATGATTTTCAATGCATTCGGAATACTGCTGAACCCATCTAGAGTAATTCCAACTTCTCTCTAAGTTGCATTGTATAAACCTAAAACTAGGTAACATATCATCATCATCTATTTGGAAATGACGCTGTGGATATAGGATTAAAAAGCAAACAATTTCTGGACATTTCTAGATGATAAATTTAATTTTCCTTGCTATTTGGAAGTCTGCTTTGAAAATGAATTGGTAATGAATGCATTCAGTATTGCGGAATAGATTTACCCTCTGTTTCAAATAGTTGACGTTATCGGGCTCTGTCATTTGTTCCTTCCTATTTTCTAGCTGCTAATTGATGTTTTTGATGTTGGCAAGAAAATTGAAGAAAATGTCATGTGTGAACCAGAGCGGAAGTTAATAAGATTGACTTCGTTGACGGAATATACAATGAGCGAAGAGACCGCATAATGGGACCGCTGCGAATTTGTGTCCTCTCTTTAGAGCTGAAAATTGACACCTCACGCTAGGCTGAAGTCGATAACGAAAGATGGAACATTTGCGAAGATGCTTAATCTCGTCTTTTCATTTTCTCCCACTTTGCTTTCCTTTGCTATACAGAGCTTAACTTGGTGCATAAGCAGCTGTGTATCCAGAAGGCTACTGCCCTGGCCAGCGAAAGCTAGGAGCTCAGTCTCCCAGGGCTGACCAACAATGCCTATTTTTAATGCTGTTTTGAGTTTGAAAGCAAAGAGTCCTGCAAAAGGTTAGATTAAGATGTGTCTTAAAGAGAAGTATACTCATATCAAGCAGGGTCATTGCATAGCCTTTGACGAAAGAAAGAAAGCTCAAACTTTAATCCCACAGAATGAAACAAGTAGCAACATGGCGTCTACTTGAGTTCTTTGTTTTAAAATTGGCAAAAAGCCGAAAATATTTCATACTTTTCATCACTAAAAACCGAAGTTTTCCAGTTGCACTTATTGCATTGATGTATAGAATCCTACATATAGATTTGAAGGGAATCTATTGTTCGTATAATTTTGAAACGATGAAAGAATGTTTAATGAAATTGTGCATTTAATTACCAAATGGATTAGTTGGGCAAGACTCACTGGTTGTATTTGCGTGGTCTTTGGGGAAATGCGCTAAAGTCTTAAGACCTCCAATACCCCCGAAGCGCTTTTTTTTTGAAGCTGTTGCACAAAATGTGGCCTTGGCTAGTGTTCGTCTCCCAAGGATATGCGATGCGCGACATTATTCAGAGAATAGCCAATTAATTCCGCAGGCTATGATCAGTTAGGGCTTCCTTTCACTTTCTGCCATTTGAAATGCTAACACAATGAAAATTTTTCTATTGGTACATGTCCCTGGGCAAAGCCACCGCCGCAGGCTGCGAAAAAAGAACCTGAGAATTTCATTGACTGATGAGAGCAAGAAAGGTTACAATACGTGATTTACAATCCAAGTGCTTTTGAGTCACTTAACAAACTAGAAGCCTGCCCCCCCCCCCCCCCCCAAGAAAAAAATATGTCCAACTTCTGATATTTATGTGCAAGTTAGCTCACTTTCAGAATTCTTTTTGTGAAACCCAATAATGTATTTGGTAAACATCTGGCTGTCCATATACTGTAATGCAAAATGGTTCATAGACACTTTATTGTTTGGTGCTAACTTTCGAGATTTCGGGGACTGTGTTATTGAACCTGGAAAAGTGTTCCTTGGCCAAACAGGACCTCATGACAACTGTACTCTTGTCATATTGCAAAGTCTAAGCTCTGTTTGGAATTAGACAAGAGCATACATGAACATAATGATATGCACAATTAATTGTGTTTGGTAGAAATGGATAATTTTCACCGTTTTGTAGTTTTCATAGCATTGAGTAAATTGGCTGTCTACAGAGGAGCTGTGTTCAGCGTATAACAATCCTCAAAAAAAAAGTAGCCAGGTGATGATTGCAGAATGACAAGTTGTACGGCAGTAGAAATCAGACTGCTCATCCAAATTGTTAGTAAAAGATGCTGCCGGAGATCGGTATCTTGCTCTTTAGCTGTCTGCAAAGAGTAACACAGGTGGCTCCCTATGGCTGACTTTTTCTGACAAGGTGCCATTAGAAATACCAGTCCCGTTGATCAATTCAGTCGACATGACAGATTTGCCGTAAGGCCTAGCTCTTTGAGTGCGGGCACTTTTTTTTTCCCTTCTTTTTCTTTGCACTAATTGGTGAAAAGGATCTCTGTGCTGGTGGCCCAGGAAACTTTCTGAACACATCTTATTGGAGTGTTGACTTCATTAGAATTGTAAGTGGGACCCCAGTAGCTAGTACAAAAACTTAATTTGTTCCTGAATTGTATTGTAGATGATTTCATTAGTGAACAGTGTTTTGGTGAGAACTGTCCACATAGGAGAATTTTGTAGCACATTTGCATGAACCGTTTTTTTGTTTAATGTAAAATCATGGGTAAAGGATTGTTTTTTTAAGATTTTTTTGTTTACAATAATATGCTACTTCTCATAATTAACCAAGTGTATTTTACCTATGTAAATTGTCACTTTTGCTGAATATATTTTACAAAATACATCTCTTAAAACTAAAATATTACCTCCGAACCAGCTTAGAACTTTTGGCATTGTCTAATGTAATTAAAATTTAATAGTGAAATTGAGAATTGGTTAATGCAGGAGATCCTTGTTTAAAAGAGTACTCTTTTACCATTTTAATAAAGTGTACAATATTTTAAATTCCAACTTAAATATCTTTATCAATCATTAGTTTTTCATGTTGGCGTGTTGTGTAGAATAATTGTTGTCCCTAATGAAAGACCTAGGGCCTAATCTGTGGGTTATTTTATCATACTGAGGTTTGGATTTCATTTTCTTTCTTTATTGCAATTTCATTTTCTAGTTGCAATTTCCAGCTCAAATTCTTTTCTTCTCTTTACTTGAACTTCTTAACATCTTTTATTGCATGTCCAATAATACTGCTGCTCGTTATGCTTTAGTGTTGCATTCCTTTAGAGACTTGGCTATTTAAAAAAAATCTATTGTGCTTTTTTCAAAAAAATCTCCGAATAATAGCTCCAGACCCTGTCCTTGTATATCAATTCAATAAATCCATAAAATTAGTTCAGAATATACTTATTTATGGTGTTTCATAGCAAATTTGCAGTAAATATTAATGGTCAGTCCTTCAGATAAGCATTTCAGCAAGTTTGTACACATTAGTCATCTTAATGTTAAAATACTGATGTAGACATGGCAAGGGCCGTATACACTTCTGCATTGAAAATTCCTGATTCCTGCAGTGCAGACAGCAATAAAGGTGAAAATTGTTTGACGTTTAAATAAATGATGCTGTTGCCTAAGCAAATTAAGATATTGGTTTAGAATTAGCTGCTTTCTAAAATATGTGCTATTAATATTATCAAGCTGTCTGTTGCAAGAAAAACAGACCTGATGAGTGTGAAAAGCAGCACATCAAGAATTGGGCTTTAAACCCTCTGCGGATCGTAAAAAGGATCAAAGAAACTTGTTTTATGTGTCTGTGTGAGACTTTGAAGTCTTCACTGCACCTACAGCACTGATTTCATCAAGTTCACTAGTGTCTTAATAGCAGATCAATAACTTTCAAAGTCAGTGAGTTAATTTGATACTAGGGCTGATGTGATCGTGCTGTGTAAGTAGAGGTAGCGGGAGCTGTCTGCCGTAAGTGTTCTGTCAGGCAAATGCTTTCTGTACCCACCGCTTCAGAGTCAGCAGCCTCTAACTTCACTTGGTTAGAAAGCTTCAAATGTGACAGTTCTCACAAACAACCTCCATTTTCTCTTTTTCTCACCTGTTCTCAAGACACACAATATAGACACAATTTACACAAAGACAAGCAAGATGGAAAACACCCAATAATACTTTGTTCGAAATGTATCATGGTGCACTTGAAAATTAAATGGTATGTTTAACATGTTGGAGGAAAAAATTGGGCTTATTTTCATGCTTGCAGTGTGTATTTCAAGTCGGAGTGGGCTTAAAGAATTGAGCGAGACAAAAGACGCGCAAAGGAAAAAGAATCTTAAAGCTGAAAGAAGTGTTTTCGGGAGATTTAGCATCTGCATATGGGGTGCCAGGATTGTTACACCAGGGTCAGACTGGCTCGTAAGGGGACAAAACTCCAATTTAGAATGTTCATCTAAGGATTGCTAATGGTATTAGAAGCAGCAAGTGGGGTGGTCAGTGAGAGCAGTAGATTAGCTTGGCAGCCATAGTCGCTTGACCCAGGCCCCCTTATTTCACTGGTCAGATGGCATTAACTGTTGCATCTGTCAGTTTGTTTTTTATTTTCCTCCTCCTCCTCCACTACCCCCTCAGCCTTAAATCAACTTTTAAGTAAAATAAGTTTTAAAAGGTTTATCTTGCAGAGAAAGAAAAATTAGTCCCGTGAGCAGGGCTAAAACCAGTTCTATATTTCCCCGTTTCAGGTGTTTAGAGCTTGCTCTTAAAGGTTGGTTGAGCAATTAAATATTTTAGGTTTGCAATTCAAATCACTTTATTCCAAATTTCCTTTTGTTCTTCAAAACTGCATCTGAACATTTTCACTGTCTCCCATTGTGGGTGCCATGGCTGCATTCTATAACTGATACATATTTTTAAAAATTGTGCAGATTTACCAAAATGCAGAGAACAAAGCTTGCATGGGTGGAAAGGAAGTAAGTGAGAGTAACGATGGATAATATTTACTGTGTATCTACTGTTCTTGTACTTGAGATCAAACCAAGTCGCATGACTTAAGGGACATTTTAGTGATATTTAGCTGTAAATAAAAGATAACCATAGAAGCTTAGTTAAATGAAGTTGCCTTTTGTTGTCGATATTCATGATTAAATTTCCACAGAAACTGTCAGCTTTGTAAGGTTAGGGCATTGTTTCTAAGTATGTTATAACTTGTGCTTTTGTATTGCAAGGTAAAGTTTCTTTGCAATTTTTTAATATGGTATAGTGAAAGCTGCACAAGGTCTGTTTAACATTTTTTTAAAGTATTTTTAGCACCATGATTTATGCAGATGCAATTGAGAGAAGAATCGTGATTGTCAATTGTTTTTCAGGAAGTGTTGATTATTATATTTGTGTAGGAATTATTTAGGATCCTGCCTTTGAGTTGATGTTGTTAAGACATAAGATAGAGACAATTATCCCAAGTGGGTTATAACAGTGCATTCCTTATTCAAATGATGCAGATTTTGGAAGAAAGATTCTTTCTTCATCGCAGAAAGCTCTGAAGAAAAATTTCAGACAGCTGTCGAAAAAGATATTGTATTCTTTTAATTTTTATCAGCCACCTTGCTGCATTTGTAAGTTCGACTTGTACATCTTGTTTGCTTTTTCTTCATACTTAATAGCCTTCACTTCATTAAAAGTGTATTAATCTGACTGTTCGTCCCCAGGGGGAACCCATAAGATGTTTTTTTTGTCTCTTATTTTTTTTTTGCAAAAAAAATCTAGCAGATTTGGACCCTGTCAGTCAGAAATAATTGTGTTCTTAATCTTGTCCCTGATGGATGGCTCGGAGTTCAGCATCAGGCCAGCTCCAATGACAAATACAGTATTAATATTCATTAACCGCTTTGACAATGCTAATTTTGATGCAGTAGTAAAGGGCCTTCCAAAGTTAGCGGCCAAAGCATCAGAGCTGTAGAAGGTGGCAAGATAATTTGTGCTGGTTTGCTGAGCTGCAGCTTTCAAAGTAAACCAAAGCTAGGTAAAAAGTTCTGAAGTATTGAGAGGCAAGGCTGCGGAAGTAATACGATCACAGTCCGCCAAAAATTTGACACCTCCGATGAAGCTTGTTTGACTGAAATTTCAACCAAGTTGTAACAAAAAAAAGCATAACATGGTAAGTCAGCGCATTTTTTGATTTTGTTTAATCTTTTGATCTTTTCAATTATCACCATTTGAAGATCAATAGTCATTTTTTCCCTTAGTATCCTTTAAAGGCGCTCAGTGGTGTCATTCTGCGTGTGTTAGTAACGCAGGCTTCAAAAGTGGGCAGTGAAGCTTTATGGAACTGCTTTCCACGCTTGGCTGTGACAAATATTAGAGCACAGACATACAACTTGCTAAGTTGTCATTATTTTAAAACTTGCAATTGATGTATCAAAATTATTTCGTAGTTCTACTTTTCCTGATGAAGCTGCTTAAACTGATCTGGTTACGTGGGCAAAATAAACGGTACGTTAGCCTTTATATCTTGGGGAAGGGAGGGGTGATAGAGGAAATTTTTTTTGTCTCTTGTTTCAAAATAGCAGCCAGTTTAACATTATGGGAGATTGAAACTGGTTTTCATGTTGTCAAGAAGGCAAGCGACTGTTACTCTTTTGTTCCTTTCTGAACCGTTAGTGATTTGGGGCTGGTTCTGATCAAATGAGTGTTGCCATCTCATTATCTCTTTCCCATGAAGCAAGGTAATTCACTGAATAGACCTGAACTTGAGCATCTTTTCCTGGAGAGCTGGAGTTGGATGTAAACGCTTCGTTCCCTATCTCAGCAGCATCTCAGCTGTTAGTGGCTCAGGTAGGGTGCTGCCCCCCAGTGGATTTGCCCACATCATGAAGAGCTGGCTGATTTTAGCTGTTGCACGGGAACGGCAGCATGCTTGAATTCAGGCAGGGTGAAGCATCGTAATTTGAGCAGGTGTAAATGGTAAGTTAGCAAATTTTAAGAAGCGTTGAATGCCTCAGAGTGTTATTTCTGATTTACAAATATGGCTTCTAGGTGAATTGTGCTTTTAAAGCGTGTTTTGTTTTAATTGAGATTTAAGACAAACTTTTCTGGGGGAAAGAAACTATTGGGTGATGGAAGCGTTCAGAATTTCTTTTCTTGCTGTAATGGCTGAAGTTGATCTGAGTTGGCAAGTTTGATTTTGCGGTCTCTCTTTCCCACAGTGTGGTATTTTGCCGTTCCCCCACCCCCACCCCCCCCACCCCCAAAAAAAAAGAACCATCACTACCCCCTCCCTCAGTGAATGTGTAAGGTAAATTTGTGTCCTGAAAGGGTCTGGTATTTTAAGTGTTCACCTTTCGTCGTCTGTGTGGCGAGCTTTCCTCTTGCTTTTTCTTCTCACATCCTCCAATCCCAAAGAAATCTGTGTTGAAGTTGCCCATCCTTTCTGCTGTACTTAGCATTCATTGTGCTAAATGATTAGTAACTGTCCATCATCAGCAACCAAACTCCCAGTTTACTTAAGAAATTGCACGTGTGACAAAGGAAGCTGCTGGAGTGTGGTGGCCACCATGAATAGAGGGAGGGAATGTAATTAGCTGCCTCGTTGTTGGGTTTTTTACATGTCAAACTGTAGCCTCATTGCCTTTGTTAGCGCCTGTATTGCACCATATAAAGGGAATTCAAAGGTTTTGTTTTGGTATTAAGGCCTTAAAGATTTCTGGCCGACACTTTGCACGCGAAGGCCAGATTAGTGCAGAGCACTAAATAAAGAGGGAAAAAACTGCATACTGTTTTGTTTCCCCTGTTCTCGTGTCTTGTCAGTTTTTTGAATAGACAGATAAGATGGGAAAGAAAGGTATGCGACAGTTTCTGCAGATTCTGCTGAATGAGTTTTAAACTGGATGCGTATAAAGTTTGTTTGAGTGGTTTTTGGAGGTGGGATGGTTTTGTGGGCTGTGTGCCACCTTTACTCATGGTTTTGGAGGTGGGTGTGGGGGGGGGGGTGTCACGGTTAATGGGAGCATTTCATTACTTTTGCTTCTATTGTGAAAGGCATTTACTGGAACATATGAGCTGCCCCCAATTTGGAGATGGAGAGGGTTTTGTTTGGGGATGCAATTAGCGACGGGAAGCAGTATGCAAAAAGCAACTCGGAAAGAGAATCCTTGCAATACAAAAGCTGCTCTTGTATATTGTGTGTAGCCGAGGTCAGCCAGTAGAAGCTGCAGTGAGGTCTAGTGCTTTACCTTTTCTCCACCCTATTTACTGTTATAATAAAAAAAAGCCTGCTGGGACTGATGGCAAGACCTCACAGGTGTCTTTTTTTACATTTTTTTAATATATTTTCAAGTGTATGAGTACGTGTATGTGTGATATATATTATAATGTCACTGTGTCAAAAAAAGAGCATTCTCTCAGCTCTACCCCCAGAAGTTCAGCGTGAGGGATTTGACATTCCCACAGATGTGACTGCATGCTACAGTTTGTTGATCATGCTCCCTTAACCAATGCTTGTCTCCTCACTGCTGCACTTATTGATACCTTTCCATTTAGAGTTGCAGCATTGTCATTTTGGTAATCCTAGGAGAATTATCGGCTTTGAAAAGAAAATAAATGGTACGCATGGGGTTATACCCATGTGTGCGGTCTTACTCATTTCTAAGTGAGCATTTTGGTGCAGTGATCTATGTTATCGTTTGAGTGTGTCCTCAATTTTGGTATCTGCTGTACGGCAGATATAGGACTACATTAGGAGTAAGATGCGACTAATGGAAACCGTGAATGAGAATGTTTGTTCTAAAAACACCAGGTCACAGAACTGGAAAGCTCTTGATATTTTAAGACATTTTTTTAGTAATCGTTTCTAAAAAAAAGGGCACTCGCAAAGCCACAAAGATACAAAGCGCAGTCGGCACCAAGGAGACAGAGAAAAGGGGGGAAAGTTGTAGAGGTTAAGAGACAACAGAAGATAAAGCAGCATGTACCCGAGGGATGCGATTTTGCTGGGAATGGAAGAAGGGAACAATAAAGGAGGAACGCTAGCCTCTGGGCTCTCCTTTCTCCATCAGTTTGGTTGCTGGCATCTCAATCTAAACAGCTGGGTAAGTTACTATATGCTACAGTGCACGTTTGTGTTTTATTTCAACCGATGGGCTTCAGATAAGGCCAGTTACTATGGTTAAGAGGTGGTCAGCTAAAGGAGCGACCTTCTATCCAATACTTGAAACTGTGACCTTTGTGTCGCCACTTTCAGAAGCATCTCTTCTGTGAAGAAGAAACAAAAAGGGAAACCCAATTGCAGGCAGCATGACTGGCTTTTCTTCAGAAAAGTTGTTTAACCAGCTCAGTACTGATTTTTACCTGATAACTGTTTAGTATGGAATATTCTGCACTCTGAATTTACATTTTTGAGCTGTGACTAGACTCATTCCAACACTCCACTGTCCTGCTTGCATTCAGTTAAACTGTGCTTCTGGAATTTAAATGAAATATATTGGAAAGTGTCAGATGATTTGCTTATATGACTCAGTTATTGAAGCTATTTTGAATGCAGCAGAGTGCAAATAATGTATAAAACCAAGGCGTTTTTTAAAATAAAGGCTTGTCATTTGAAGGGTGTTGAAAACAAAAAAGTTGCATTTTTAAAAAATTAAACTTTATTATTAACTAATATCACACTATCAGTTGGATTGTGAAAAGCAAAAATAAAATGGTTTTATGAATTCAAATGTAAAAACAATATTGCTATTCTTACTTGCATTCTTTCTCCTTTAAAAGTTGTGCATTGTCTATTAATACTTTGCACACGATAATTTGATATTTGAAGGTTCACTCATTATAAAGGTATTTGAAAATGCTAAAATTATTTTAAGCGTGGCGCACCTCAGATATAATAGGTACTTTGTAGAATCTTAGACAGCAAGTTGCTGTTTTGAATGTGCACATTTTCATAGACTTTTGTGAAGGAGCAGAAGATTTTATTTACTGGTTAAAAAGGAATATGCAGAGCATTTCTGAACAGTCTTTGAGTTTACAGGAAAACCTCACTTTTGAGGTTTTGGCATGTCTTCGTTCACTGTGGGGTAGTGTAACAAAAGCCTTCCATTCAATGATATTTTAGAATGTACCCAAATGGCGATTTAGGTCTAATGTTATGCATTCTGATTGGATTTAAAAACAAATCTGATGTTTTTCTTCAGTATGTATATAGGTTGAGGTTTTCATTTGTATATGTATTCCACTGCTGTGGGGCTGTCTTTTTCCTGCTATGAGCAAAATTAGTGCCAGATGTTCTGAACATACCACCAGCATGAATAAAATGAGCATTTTAAGGCTGAAATTTTATTTTTTTTCATGAATGTTCCCTGTGATTATTTTTTTCCCTTCCTCCATTATAATTAACCAACTAGCCCTGTGATTTTATATTATGATTGTATTTCACTCAAATACATGGTATCTACTGGTATTTAAGTGTCAGATATGTAAAGCTGTGGGACAGAGTATTTTACAGCAAACCCTAATCATTCCTGTGAGAATTGGTTAAAATGTTTAAGCTTAATGTACGGTAAAGCCTTGTGTAACTTCTTGGTGTTGAAGTGATAATGCCCAAAAGTTTCAAGTGGCACTTTTAAGTTGGAGGGAAAAAAACGCAAAATTTGAAGTGATGTGAACTTGTGTTACTGTGAATGTAAGCTTTTATTTTTTAAAAAACATTCAACATCATTCCAAATCTTGAATTTATCTTTATACACTGTTCCAGGCACTATTTAAAAAACCTTCCTCACTGTCACCCACATCCCCCGAATGTTGTCCGGGCATAATTTTTATTGTTATCATTTACAGTATCCTTCTGACAGAGAAGCCCTTTGATAGTTGAGAAGTTGCATTCACTTGATGGATTAACTTAATCCAAATGTACTCTAATGACGAGACTGTTCGTTTGTGTTGAATATTTTGGGCTGATCTGGCAAAGCAGAAACGGCCATGATTGAATCAGGGGAGATAAACAAATCCAGTCGGTAAATCTGTTTAGCCAAGTGCTTACGGCCATTCACAGTCGGAGTTGATCGAGATTCCCATTGTGTTAGTCAACAAACGTCTAATGCATGCGGTGGGATAGTTTTGCATTCTCTAAGATTTTGCAAACATACTATTAAAGATCAGTTCTTAACTTCAATTTTCAACACCTCCGATTTGCATCTGATCACTACTCAAGGTTTTTATACCTGTTTAGTAGTAATTGGAATACGGAAACATTTTACTCTCCATGCAGGTGTTCCCATTAAGAGACCTTTACTGTATTTTGTTGCCTAATCACTTAATATGGTAATTTTACTGCAGCTACATTAATGTCACTTAGCATTCTAGGCGAAATGATTGGCGCATATGTGCTGTTTCCGTTTTCCTTATGTTTTGAAGGCCATAAAAATACTGTGATTTCAAATAAGTAGGACTTTATTAAGAATGTATAAAATTGCCCAACTTTTTTTCTGCAATTCATATTTTTTTCTTGTACATGACTGCTTTCTAGTTTATACTGAAATGAATACTTGAGCCTTGGTATTTATCAGGTCACATGCTTGGCAGATGTCTTGTACCGCTGGAATTTGTCAACCTGAAACACCAATCGATCATTGCCTGTCAGTTAACTTTCCTTGTACTACTTGTCCTGTCTGGCACACACAGTCATTGTACTGTGGACTCTGTGAAACTCTTATTTTAGACTGAGTTGTTATAAGTGGAAATTTTTTATGTTGAAAAGTGTGATGCTGAAGACTTCTGAATAAACATATGTATTGTAGAAATGGTAACTCTTTGTAAAGCGTGACCTTTCTGCCCTTGGGTTCACTGTTATCAAATGGAAATAAGTAACTTATTTAAAATCACAGTGAAAGACATTGCGTCCACCTGATAGAGGTCCCATATTAACTCAATGTGTGAATTGGAGTGCAGAATATATCCAAAACCTATTAGCTTACTTAAAAACATTTTAAATGTTCATATGTAGTGAACAGGATAATTTGATAGCTAACTTGGTCAGGAAACTGCAAAAGATCTGTTAATGGCCAATGTTATTGGGTTGGTAAAGGGAGTCAAAAGCATTAAATGTATTATTAAAAAGATTTATGCAAATCCTCTTATTTTAACCTTCTGCAATAACCAAAATCTTAGTTACATTTATGGGTTACTTTGTAAAAGAGATACCTTCCAACATCAATCTAAATACTTTTTTTCCTTATGACTGCAAGATTTGTATAGGGTCCCAAGTATGTTTGAAACAGGTGGAACTAGTAAAGCAATTGGGATAAAGGACTCAGTTCAGTACGTAACTGCGTTTGCAATGGAATGCATTTTGCAATTGCGGAAACTCTAGTGTTCTTGAGCAGTGGCTAATGTGCTATAACATGCTGTGATCACATGTTAATCTATTTTTTAGTAAGTTACTTCTTCGTTTGTGATCTTTTGTTTTCTGTTTTTGTCTTGTAGTCTTAATTATTCTTTTACAATGCAAGTTGAATCCCAGATGAATATTTAAGTGTGGCATTCTTCCCCACCCCCATCACCCCCATCACCCCCCTTTCCAAACACGAGCTCTTTATTTCTTCCACTGTGCATTAGCTTTACTGTAAGATTCAGAAGTTGATTTAATGAGAAAATCATCCAATCTGTGACCTTTCTTTTTATTGCACAGGCTTGTACAAATAAATGCCTAATTTCAGCTATTTACATAAAGATGCAGTAATACTGCAAATGATTGTGGTTGCTTTATTTTAGAACATACAGTTGTGCCATATTTGTTAAAATTTCAAAAGGCAAAATAACAAAAGTTTAATAGACGTTGAGAGGGAAAGTTTGACAAAATGCTGCGGCTGACTGACAGTGCAACCAGAAGGGAGACAGTTCCACTGAAATGCACAAAAATCTTCTAGCTCCCAAGATATGCAGAGACGCAGTCTAGCTGGACGGTCAATTGTTTAATGTAAAAAGTACATTTAATAGTAGCAGATCTCTACTAACTAATAGTAGGGCCCAAAACTGGATTTTAATTTGATTTTGCTTACACAATTGGGTGGCCCGAAAGTTGTCTTTCTTTCTTGACAGCTGGAACAGCGTGGAAATATGTGAGAGCATTCTGAAGAGGTTTTGTGCTGCCTGGTCATGCAGTATTGTCTTGTATGCTGTCGTGTCAGTGGTCCTGTTATCGTTTGTTGGAGGAGAAGAGAGGCCTCTTTCTGAACAGGAGAGTTTTACTAGTCAATGAAGGCCTTGTCCTTGGGAACAATGGCCAGTTAACAAAGGGCAAGACCTTGGCCAGAAATGAGCTATATAATACTGTGAAAGGGCTCAGACCACTGTATAAATAAGAATAGGGATAGTAGATTTGGAAGAAAATGCTTACTCAGGTGTGAAAGTTTTTTTTTGGTAAGTGAGAATGAGAAGAAAGTGTTGAATAAAAGCGTGGATTTAAATGTTGTCCTTTAGGAAATCCTTCCAAGTTCTGTTCATGCAGAATTATTGTGCTGGGGGCAGAATTGCAAAATTTAACTGTTCATAGCATTTTTATAAACAAACGTAAACTTCTTCATAAAAATTGCAGTTGCTGGTAATTGACCAGCAATTAGAGAGTTAATACAGAGCAGACTTGCAGAATAAGAGAACGTAGTGTTGCAGACCATTAAGATTAGTAGCTTTGGAACAGTAAGCCATGTCTGGGTACAGCCAAGCTCAGGGCTAGTAATTTAAGCAAAGCATCGGACTTGCCAGAATTAGCCTGGGGAAGGCAGCCTGACAAGCCCCCTTGTGTAGCTGCTTTTGTTTTATTGTACTTTGAGCACAAATGCACATTTCAGACCCAATCTTTCTTCAGCTGCACAGAAATGCAATGAACGCAATAGGGGTGCATTCAATATAAGGGACTGGGTAGAAAGATGGTCACAACAGCTCTAGTTTGTTTTGCCTGTCTCTTGATTAATGACATCAGAGGTGAATGGCAAGCTTTCATTTCTCTCGGGTTACCAATCTCTTTTTTTAAGAAAAGGAGGGAAGGACTACGACTGTTCAATCAATCATTGACTGCCACATTCCTGATTGTGAATACTGTGTAGGGTCCACCCCAGTGAAATATCTCCCACTGCAGCTTATTTGGAATGTGACGCTTAAGTACACTTGAAAGGTCAGAGGTTGACTCGAGTTTCCTGGGTAAAGTGTTGTGCAATGATCCAAGAGGAGGGGTTTCCCTTCACAGCCTGCCTACTGCCACTGTTTGATGGACAGTCCCACTTCCTACAGGCATTTCCTCAGTTTCCTCCCTTGGCAACAGCTTAATATTCTTACATCCTCTTTCCTTCATGTAAATCCCAAATAACACAGTTTTAAATAGAGAAAAGTGACAAGATTTTTTGATATCGATTCCCACTGAACATAGTTTCATGGTCACCATAATTAAGAAAGAAAATTCTACTATTAGGATAAAAATAGACATGATCTCCATGTGAAACTGGTGAAATCAAGTGAGGAAAGAGTGAAAAGTGAAAGACTATTTAAATGAGCATTAGAGAGCAGTACTATAAAATCTGGCTCAAAGCCATGCACTTTATGCTTGCCTCTGTGCCCATACAGGTGTGACCTACATACAAGCCCATTGGTTTGTGGTTTCTACTGGAAGCACAGACATTTGCAGAAATTGATTTCTAATCACTAGAAATCTAATGAAAGAAACTGAATTTGGTATATGCAGTGAAAATAGTTCTGTTCTTCTCATGGGTTTACATCTCAGGTATTATCATGCTTCTAGTTTGTGAGATCCATTCTGGCCAGGGCAAGTGCCCAGTGAATGAAAAATCGCTGCAACTTTCTTGGTTTGTACAAGTTGAAACTGCTAAATATAGTATGAAAGGCTTTTGTTTCAAAATAACGTCTTCATCTCCCTCCTTGCCTATTCCAGCAGTAACTAGTCAAGGTTGCTTACAGACATAAACAGAATACAATTATTTCTCTCACTTACATTACAAGTTGGTAGGTAAGATTAGAAAGAACTCAATACCAAATCTGTACAAATCAAGCTGATCTACATTATTGCTTTTTAAAGAAAAAAATCCTTCATATAAGGGAGTGATGCTTTTATGTTGCAATAAAATGTGTTCAGTATTTTCTGTTGTGGTGTTCCTAAAAGAAAAGGTATTGAAAGCTTTAAAAATTGGGGCATATTCCCATAAGAACAAATGATAATTGTGCTATGCCATTTTTCACATGTGAAGTATTGTTGATTACATCAGTTACATCTAGTTTCAAACAAATGTCAGTTGAGTAGTATTACTGAATTCAGCTACTGTTATGTGATTAGGTCGTAAACGCAGGTGCTAATGACCAGTTTAGGAGTCTCTATCAGGGAATGGAATTAAAGTCGCTAAAGTTACTAACAGGTTAATATTGTCATTTGAACTCTACATATTTAGCTGCTACAGACTGTTGTTAAGTGTACTTTTCTCCTTTGTATGCTATTGGAAGTTGGTTATGTTTTAAATCCAAGCTAAACATTTATGTTAAATGTTGCCCATAGTCTTGCCCTTCAGAATTTTCACTGATACAAAAATATAGTCAATGCAACTATTACCTAACAGATGTAAAAGTGCCCAAAAGATCACTAAAATGCTTTGAAATGATCATATATTTTGCTAATTTTCATATAAACTACATTAATTTTTCTCTTTTGGATCTGGTTATTTTAGTTAATGGATTGAATTGGGTTATCCATGTGTTTACCTGATAAATGTACTTCTTCTTGAGATACAATCATGCTGTCTAAAATTTGATAAGCGTATGTAAGATGTGCTCTCAGCATAATTCATTCTGTCATTTTTCAGTATTTGCTATCAGGGAACTTTTTTATTTCTGGTCTTACTGCTACCTTGTAATCAGATCCTTCATGCTAGACCTTGTTCAATGAATGATCTAATCTGATGGGTTGCATTGTGCTGTGGATGATAACTGCCTTTCACCAAAAATTATTCAGAACCCTCTAAGTGTTGCTTGTAGCACCTGAATGCTTTGTTACTTCATGAGTTTTAAAGGGCGACTGAACTCCGAATCCATTTGGGAGCACTAGTCAACCGGCTGGCTCAGTCACATGACGCAATGTGCATTTGGACAAAGTATAAACTGGTGATTTACTGTGTTTCATGAGTTAGCTGTCATCTGGTAAGCAATTTGAAGTTTTATTTAGAAACATAAATGTAAATTTATGTAACTACACTTTGTTTGAAGAGGCTGCTCCTTTAATGCCTTCGTTCTTTTGTTCTTTATATTTGGTCTCTTTTTTTTCTTCTACATTTCCTCTTCTTCATTTTCTGTGCTTTTCAGTTTATTTGCCTACTCCTTACTCACTGTTAATTCACTAAAAAATAAATATTCTGGAGTTGACTGGTACTATTTTATTATCTTAGTTTTAAGTTATCCTTTCAGGAAATTTGATTTATGTTTTTGGTAAATTTTATGGGCTGAAATATCATCTTAATATCAGGCAATGTCAAGACAAACATAACTCTGACTGCATCCTATGAAACATCTATAATCCAAAATTCACAATGTTCACTACTTCCATTTCAGTGTCGTTCTGAGTTTCCACATCAACTATTCTTATGGACTCTGTGCATGGGTGGATTATTTAGTGCCACACATGGGAAGTGTCTTGTTGTAGATTTGTACACAAACTCACTGGGAACTCTTGTAGCCAGTGCACTTGTGTACAGAGATGACCATTGTGACTCAACAGAAATGTTGGTGTAGTGAAAAATATTGTACATTGTGTTTTTAAGATCATTGCACCATGTATGGAAGCTAAAGCTTAATTTCTACCAAAATAGAAAGATAGAACTGGATATTACCCAAACATTTGAAATAGTAAAAGTAAATGATGAGTTGAATGTGGAGAACTATTGAAGGCCTATTAATCACATGCTCAAAATGGCATGTGAGTTGAACTTGGGTTAAACATGTACCTCTCAATAAGACTAGTTGATTTTTGAACCCAGACAAAGCATTCAAACGAGAGTTGAATCAATTCCCAATTCATGGAAAAGGGTGTGGTTCAAAGACTGCGTCAAATCAGGCCATATTATGGCTGAGAAAGCCCGATGGCTGAGATGATTTTCCTGTGTATGCTTTCTGAGAAAATATTTGAGGCTGTATTAGACCATTGATCTTTGCAGAGGAGGTAATGTTCTAACTGCAATTTCCCCATGTGTTAATGCATGTTAAATTGATGGGGCTCTTGACTATCCTGGTTGAAGTATTAACTTTTGAGTAATAAATGGGCTTTGAAGAGAATTTAGGCAGAATCAAAGTAATCTCTGAAATAAGATGGATTGAAGTCAGATTATATTGCTCCAAATTGGTTTTGTGTTAATAAATGTTTCAGTGCAATTGAAATTAGTTTGTTGATGATGAGATGGGACTTTCAAAATATTTATAAAGGGGAAGCAACTGAATCATGATCTATTCTATATTGTCCATGCCTCCTATAAACTCATTACAACAATAGCAGGCGCCAATTAGAAACAGGAGACACTGTAGACTGTAAATAACGAGCTGTAGCCTCCTGCTGTTTGCTCGCAAGATTCTGCAGCAAATTCTTTCCGAAGCATAAACTTATAGGAGACTTGTGCTGCTAGTGAATAGAACCTTCTTGCAAAGAGCAAGCAGCTGCAACTCCACAGCTGAAAATGCCCTGTAGCGTCATGATGAAATCTTCATGCTAGCACTCAAAAAAAAGTTTTACTTCTCATTTGTTTCGATGGGAAGCAGATCTGGTTTTCTTAGAGGGACCCGTTGTTTGTGATTATCTTTAGGTTACTGTATATAACAAAAATCCCAACAATTAACCCTGCATATTCTGCACATCAGTTGTGATTTTCATAATACACATTTTGCAAGTAGCTTCAGAAATCATTTTTAATAACATGGCTTCATATTTTTCAAAAAACTTCTTAAAAACTACTTGGATGAATGTTTTAGTCAACCTTTTAAAGTAAAAATGCAGTACTGGTTTGGTGCTGCTAGATGTCACTGGTAGGCATGCATATGATGATGGAAATGGTGTGATAAGACATAGATAACACTCTTGCCGAGAATAATTTGTGATGTTGGGGTGCTTTCACATTTTTATTTTACTGTGAGCCTCTCATTTGTTTACTTTTGTTTTTCATTCACCAACTAGTTAATAAAGATGAAATCACATAGTTAGTTTCATGTGCATGCCAAAATATTAACGCTTGTGACTTTAATTTAATAAAACATCCTGATGACTGAGCCAGTTGTACTCTTTACTTTAATTTTTGACAAGAGCCACATGAAAATATTCCCTCAAGTTCATAGCTGAAGTCTGTTTTCATATTTATATACGGACCATAAATGCCATCTTTGTTAACAACATCTCAAGGTTTTTTTGAAAAAAAGTGGAACATAGTTGATCATACTTTTGGGAATTTTTTGGATACAGTATTAAATAAAAATTAACTTTTATTAAATAAAAGTTTTTCCTCCTTGCAATTGTCTTATAGGCAGTAATTGTTCTGGAGTTTCATCAACAAATTAAATTTTAAAAAAGTAATATTTTTGTTAAGCTAGACATACCAGGTAAAAACAAAACCTCTCTTTCATTATGATAACATTGGCTTATCATTGCGATTCCATTAGGTTTGTAGTTCTCTGTTACTCTATGCTGCTTCATAGTTAATGCAGTTTTCACATGGATGTTGCCTTGATGGAATTTGGGTGTTTATTAAATAACCAAAACCTGATTTGATAAATAGTAGCTGATATGGTTGCTTTAATACAGAGTGATTTAAATTACTCTCCTTTGTTACAATTCACCTAAATTGATAGCAGAAGAGAGAGGACATATATTAAAATAAAATCTGACCCAGGACCATTCATCATCTAATGTAGGCCTCTGATTTTTGACAACATTTAATGTGTTCATGTGCTCCCTGTTGGAGGCCCCTTTCAGCTCAATGCGTTAGTCTAAGTCATGGTTCATCGGTTGGTTGCTGTTGTCACACTCACTTTCTTCCTGTCTTTCTTTTGACAGTCTAACAAAGTACCCGTTGTGCAACATCCCCATCATGTCCACCCGTTAACGCCACTGATAACATACAGCAATGAACACTTCACACCAGGTAACCCTCCACCACACTTACCAGCAGATGTGGACCCCAAAACAGGTAAGTGAAAAAAAAATTCACTGGTACTTCTGGGATTATAGTGTTCGGAAGTCTTCTGATTTTTTTTTCTCTCAAAAGGCATTAGTGAAGATCCATATCTCTCTCAGAACTAAATACAAGTTGTTCTGCTATAATGTGCGTTTCATTAGCGCCAATTGGCTATAACATGATTGATGAATTGTGGACGTTATTTGGATAATGTGAACTTCCTACGGAACTGGTATAGCGATTTTCTATTAGCAATCTTCTACAATGTGAGTTTCTAAAGCAGATTTCCATTTTGTGATTTTTCTATTGCATGAGGTTGCAGAGGAACACAGCTGTCGCATTATAGCAGAATGACCTGTAATGTTTGGAATTTATTTTTGTACTATAAGTTCTGAATGATATGCATCAGCAATGGAATTGAATTTAAAAGTTGTGCATTCCGTGCTCAAATGTTGCACATGTAATTTTGCCAGGGCTGAATGACTTTCTGGTGGAAAAGTTAACTTTTCAAATTTCATTTTATGACCTTTATTGTTCTAGCTGTTACCACATTGAGGTGGCTTGTAAAGGTAAATTGCTATTAGTTCAGCTTCAAAAACGAAAGTTTTCTACCTGGGTACTTGCTGATGGTATTTGCAAGTACTCTGTTTCTTTTCATTAAATTATATATCAAGGTATGCACAGAATTAATTGTGAAAATTGAGGTAGATCTGTGATGTACTTGCACACTTAGTAAGAAATGTAAACAAAAGTTAACTTTCATGCTTTTGGGATCTGAACTGTTTGCTGAGCTTTGTACAAAAAGGAGTGATTCCACAAGTTTGCCTTGCCACCATAAGTCACTGTGGCTGGGCTAATTAAAGGCAAAGTGGCACTTATGCCCCACAGTGCGAGAATGTCCTGCCCATCACCAGAGCTCCATAAGGGACACTGCTGGAAATGCAAGCAAGTACACGAAGAAGGGCCAATGACTTCTGCCGTAAGGTAAGTTGGTGGCCCTTTAGGCAGTGAAGTCTTTCCCTCCCATCTGCCTGTCGTTACCAGCTGTTGAGGCATGAGCAATGTAATATTGCAGTTTATTCAATTTTAAACAATCTTGATTGAACCATAATTATTTACTTACTTTGCTAGGTGGGCTGCCAATTTTAGCATCTACTCTCCCTCTCTATCATGGGATTGAGCTCTGGGATTGTGATGGTCTGGCCAACTGATCTACGTTACATGCTTCCCAACCAAAACCCCCTGGCACAGTAGTGTAATATTCACCACGTAGTTTCTTTCAGTTCATGGCAAAATTTATGCTTTATGCTTATTATAGTTTTCTTCCCCATAATATACATATGAGAAGTTTACTGATTGTTCCATAGCTTTTATACCTTTGCTTGTGATCCCTCACTCTGTAAAAGTTAGGTCCCCTGTCTAGAAAGGGGCAAACCTGATAGACATCACTTAGCACAGGGAAATGTATGGATTTGCTATTTTCCTGATTATACATGCCCATAAGTAAGGGGCAGTAAAGCAGGAGTCAACTGCTTTACCTTGGGAATGATAATTGAGAACAGGAAGAGACAGAAATAAGGTTTGAATAAAATAACAAGGAGTACCAAGAATGGAATCGCAAACTAATTCTACATTTGTAAACTATAATATTTTAAAAATATTAATAAAATTTGTAAGATTAAAATACATAACTTGCAGTGCTGACAGTGCCATTTGAATCTGAATGAATTTCTATTTGGTTAGACAAGCTACCTGCCTCTGTCTGAACCCTCAGTTGATCTTTTTATTTCTTCCATGTCTCATCTTTCTTAATAAATACTTAAAGGTTTGTCTCTTCCTTTGGTCAGATAAATTCTTACCTGTTCGAAACTCCTCTGAGACATAATTTTAAAAGTTAATTTGAACATTTGAGCTCAGTTTATTTTGAACTGATACGACTTACATGTTTTATGATTTTCATTGCTGATTACATTAACTTTGTGCTTTGGTTTCTACTTAGTTTTAAAAATAGCTATGGTTGTGGCCTATGCCACTGCTATGTGGAACCAAACCGTGTGTGTACAATAGCTCTTCTGGTTCCATCTTCTTTTATTTTTGATGTTCCTTGGGACGTTTTCAGTGTTAAAGATGGTTTATAAAGGTTTTTCTGTTTGTGCAAGGGTATGCTTTCTATTTTCTCATTGGTTGAGTCAGCTCTGTATTTCTAGCCAATAGTCTGTGGATAGATAGTTTACCTTTCTTCCTCTTAGAAATAAAATTAATGAAAATATGTGATGTATGGTGCTACCGTATAAACGTTTTGAATTTGTATTATTAACATTAAATTTGAAGACTCTGAATTCCTTGATATTCAGATCTGCACCTTAAGGTTCATGGTTAAAAGCTTACATGGTCAAAAGGTATGAGCTGGCCTAATACCATGCATGCAGCTGTACATGTGCAGATAGGCCATGATGTTATGCATCGGAAATACTCACTTTAAAATTTTAAGCTTGGAGCACATTGTTGTGAATATCTGATTCCATAGTTAATGTGTTTCGAAGGTGTAACTTTTACTTTTAGATTGCAGCATTTAGATTGGTGATTCAAATGTTAAATGTGAGATACATGGAAATGTCTGATTAAGAGTTTGGGAAACTGCCCTTAAGTAAATGAAATCAACAAGTTTATTACAGTTTCAGCATATTTATTTTGTAAGGTCAGAGTTAGAAATCTAAAATTTAAACAATACATTACCCATTTTTTAGCTTTTTGATTGAGCTAGGTCAATATTTTCTTCAATAATTTGGGCCCGCCCTGTGGTTTCCTGGGGAGATTTCTCCAGAAATGTCGATGGTGGTTCAATTCTCCACTTGCTTAATTCCCATTGTTGGTCACTTGCTGTCAATCCAGACTCCCTGTGAACAGACTAGTCTTATCTCAAACATCTCTTCACAGGCAGTTACAAAAGAGAATGGGATGGAGTCAGTAACCAGAGAATAGGGTTTGGAGTGAGAATCAAAAACAATGGCATATATCCTCCTGATGGTAAAAACAATGACTGCAGATGCTGAAAATCAAATACTGGATTAGTGGTGCTGGAAGAGCACAGCAGTTCAGGCAGCATCCAACGAGCAGCGAAACCAACGTTTCAGGCAAAAGCCCTTCATCAGGAATAAAGGCAGTGAGCCTGAAGCATAGAGAGATAAGCTAGAGGAGGGTGGGGGTGGGGAGAGAGTAGCATAGAGTACAATGGGTGAGTGGAGGAGGAGATGAAGGTGATAGGTCAAGGAGGAGAGGGTGGAGTGGATAGGTGGAAAAGAAGATAGGCAGGTCGGACAAGTCAAGGAGACAGTAACTGAGCTGGAAGTTTGAAACTAGGATGAGGTGGGGGAAGGGGAAATGAGGAAGCTGTTGAAGTCCACATTGATGCCCTGGGGTTGAAGTGTTCCGAGGCGTTCTTCCTCCAAGCGTCGGGTGGTGAGGGAGCGGCGGTGAAGGAGGCCCAGGACCTCCATGTCCTCGGCAGAGTGGGAGGGGGAGTTGAAATGTTGGGCCACGGGGCGGTTTGGTTGATTGGTGCGGGTGTCTCGGAGATGTTCCCTAAAGCGCTCTGCTAGGAGGCGCCCACTCTCCCCAATGTAGAGGAGACCACATCGGGAGCAACGGATACAATAAATGATATTGGTGGATGTGCAGGTGAAACTTTGGATGTGGAAGGCTCCTTTAGGGCCTTGGATAGAGGTGAGGGAGGAGGTGTGGGCACAGGTTTTACAGTTCCTGCGGTGGCAGGGGAAAGTGCCAGAATGGGAGGGTGGGTCGTAGGGGGGTGTGGACCTGACCAGGTAGTCACGGAGGGAACGGTCTTTGCGGAAGGCGGAAAGGGGTGGGGAGGGAAATATATCCCTGGTGGTGGGGTCTTTTTGGAGGTGGCGGAAATGTCGGTGGTTGATTCGGTTGATGCGAATGTTTGTAGGGTGGAAGGTGAGCACCAGGGGTGTTCTGTCCTTGTTACGGTTGGAGGGGTGGGGTCTGAGGGCGGAGGTGCGGGATGTGGACGAGATACGTTGGAGGGCATCTTTAACCACGTGGGAAGGGAAATTGCGGTCTCTAAAGAAGGAGGCCATCTGGTGTGTCCTATGGTGGAACTTGTCCTCCTGGGAGCAGATACGGCGGAGGCAGAGAAATTGGGAATACGGGATGGCATTTTTGCAAGAGATAGGGTGGGAAGAGGTGTAATCCAGGTAGCTATGGGAGTCAGTGGGTTTGTAGAAAATGTCAGTGTCAAGTCGGTCGTTACTAATGGAGATGGAGAGGTCCAGGAAGGGGAGCGAGGTGTCAGAGATAGTCCAGGTAAATTTAAGGTCAGGGTGGAATGTGTTGGTGAAGTTGATGAATTGCTCAAACTCCTCACGGGAGCACGAGGTGGCGCCAATGCAGTCATCAATGTAGCGGAGGAAGAGGTGGGGAGTGGTGCCGGTGTAATTACGGAAGATCAACTGTTCTACATAGCCAACAAAGAGACAGGCATAGCTGGGGCCCATACGTGTGCCCATGGCTACCCCTTTGGTCTGGAGGAAGTGGGAGGATTCAAAGGAGAAATTGTTAAGGGTGAGGACCAGTTCGGCCAAACGAATGAGAGTGTCAGTGGAAGGGTACTGTTGGGGACGTTTGGAGAGGAAAAAACGGAGGGCTTGGAGGCCCTGGTCATGGCGAATGGAGGTGTAGAGGGATTGGATATCCATGGTGAAGATAAGGCGTTGGGGGCCAGGGAAACGGAAGTCTTGGAGGAGGTGGAGGGCGTGGGTGGTGTCTCGAACGTATGTGGGGAGTTCCTGGACTAGGGGGGATAGGACAGTGTCAAGGTAGGTAGAGATGAGTTCAGTGGGGCAGGAGCATGCTGAGACAATGGGTCGGCCAGGGTGGTCAGGCTTGTGGATCTTGGGAAGGAGGTAGAACTGGGCAGTGCGGGGTTCCCGGACTATGTGGTTGGAAGCTGTGGGTGGGAGATCTCCTGAGGTGATGGGGTTCTGTATGGTCTGGGAGATGATGGTTTGGTGATGGGGGGTGGGGTCATGGTCGAGGGAGCAGTAGGAAGAGGTGTCCTCGAGTTGGCGTTTGGCTTCAGCGGTGTAGAAGTCAGTGCGCCAGACTACCACTGCGCCCCCTTTATCCGCTGGCTTGATGGTGAGGTTGGGATTGGAGCAGAGGGATTGGAGGGCTGCGCGTTGTGAGGGTGAGAGGTTGGAGTGGGGGAGGGGGGACGACAGGTTGAGGCGGTTAATGCCCCAGCAGCAGTTTGAAATGAAGAGTTCGAGGGCAGGTAATAGGCCAGCGCGGGGTGTCCAGGTGGATGCAGTGTGTTGGAGGTGGGCGGGAGTCCTGATTGTGAAAGTAAGCTCGGAGGCAGAGGCGACGGAAGAATTGTTCGATGTCACGTCGTGTATTAAATTCATTGATGCGTGGACGGAGGGGGATGAAGGTGAATCCTTTGCTGAGGACTGATCGTTCATCCTCAGTGAGGGGGAGGTCTGGAGGGATGGTGAAAACTCGGCAGGGCCGGGAGCTGGGATCTGGTGTGTGTGTGGAGCTGGGAGTGGGGTCGGAGCCAGTACCTGGAGTGGGTGTGATGATGGGGGGAATGGGTGTAGAGGCATGAGCTGGGGTAGTGTTGCCCTCGGGGTTCTGGGGTGTAGGTATAGTGACAGTGGGGTCTGTGGGGGCCGTGTCAGCAGAATGCAGGTGAGTGGTGCTGGTGGGGGTGGAGGTGGTGGTGATCATGGCAGTAGGGGTGGTGGAGGTCACTGAGCATGTGGCATCAGCGATGATGTGAGGGCCGGAAGTGGGTGTGGGAGTGGCCGTGATGTGGGCGGAAGTGACATCATCACTCAGCGTGGGGGTGGTAGCTGCGTCAGCCGCATGGCCATATATCCTCCTGATATTTAAATTAGAGGAATTTTCTGTTCAACTGAATTTTGGATAAACAGCCTGATAACTCAGGAACTGTACAAGAGTTGAGAGAGGTGGTGAGCAGTGGAGAGCTGGATGTTATCATTATGGATAAAAACATGATTGCTGTGCTTTTGGTTGTCACTGAAGAGCAGTGTATGATTGAAAAGTAGAAAGGAACTCCGACTTGAAGCATGGAAGATATTCGAGGCAAATGTGTGAGAATAAGAAAATAATCCATTGCATAGGATATCTGCCAATAACCAAACAGTTAAGAATGGAGCTGTGCTTTGATAGGAACCATTTCAGTACTGTAGCTTTGGTAGAAACCTAACTGAAATTGTCATAAGCTAGTGTGCTTCCAATTAAACCTGTTTGACTATAACCTGGTGTTGTGTGATTTTTAACTGAAATTGTTCAGACATTGAGTACCAGGAAAGATGTACATGAATTTGGGGGAAATACACATTCAATGCTGCGTCATTTTATTCTTCAGAAAGTTGAAATAATCAACTTGTAGACTCTAGCATTGATGAAAGAAGACATTCTATTGCAGATTTTCATTATGCTATCATCAAAACATTCACAAGGACACCAGCATAAAAGGGAACAACATCTTCTATATTTATAGTCTCGCAATTCTGGAGTATTGTATATTTTTTGTCAGCTGATGGACTGATACATTATTTGACATTTGACTGTGATACAGCAGTGTATTGGATGTACATTTGCATATGATTAATCCTAACTCTTCGTGAAGTTGAGCAATAATATCAATTTCAAGGACTTTGGAAGGGATAGGGTAGTCATCAGTGGGTTGGGAGTTGTGTTTTGAGGATTAGGATGGTGACAGCGAGTTGTGGGGAGAATAACATCAAGCCAGAGAACCATTAACGTAATGTTGAAGGTGAGGAGTTTAAGAAGATGGTTTGCAGTAGAGTAAAGAAGCAACTCCACATTATAAAAAAATTGTGCTTTAAAATATGTAGTGATGGAGTTGCATAACAGCTTACACATGTTTTAAAAGTTTGCGCTTCAGAAACATTGTCCCCAATTTGGCAATCGCGTTATAGTGAATTCACAATAACTAAGCATGCATTATAGCAGAACAATCTGTAGTTTCATTTGCATTTCAGGATGATCTTGGAGTGGCGGATTGGTTTAGTTCATCCCTGTAAAATAATGTTTCTAATTCACGTACAATTATACTTCCAAAAGTTGAAGTCACTTTGCCACAACCTTTCTGCAGTTATAGGTTTTCTCAACAAAAAGCACTAGTTTTTGTTCCGACCAGACCTAGCAATGAATGACTAAGCTGATTGTCCATTATTTCTGTGCAAGTTCTTTGGACGAAAGGGAGTGGAGATCTTGGCCATATCAGGGAAACTGCTGTGTTGAGAGAGAGGAATGTTTTTAATACAGGCTGAAACCTCGAAGGAAGAAGTGAGCAACTGGCTGAGAAAACCTATAACTGCAAAATGGTTGTGGCAAACTAATTTCAACTTTTGGCGGTATAATTGTAAGTGAATTAGAAGCATTCTTTACAGGGATGAATGCAAAAGGTAGTATTGGATGTTGATGGAGAGTGAAAGAAGGAACTGATCAGAAGTAGACTTGCCTGTGATTGATAGAATGGAACTACCAAGACCATGTGAGGTGGCAAGCACTGGGAAGCGGCTGTGATTGAAAGTTGGGGAGTTAATGTTGAGGGAGAGGTTCACTGAGGGCAGTGAACTCAGAAGAGAGCAAAATGAGTTGGGATGATGGTTAAAATCACTGAGGCTGAGAAATTGTCTAATGTGATTGAGGAAGAAAAATCAGCAAACATCTCAATGAGTGTTCTTTTATTGAATTTGGAAGAGGTTAGACAACATTTTTTACTTGAGGGTTGAGAATGGGTGGAAGATGCTTGGAATTGAAGAAATTGTCAGAGAAGTATAGGGTTAGGCAATGCCACATTTGGTGATAAGTGCTACAATGCCATTACAACCAACAAGCAAGTAGTTGAAGATATACTATGTGGGGAACTTTCATTGAAGGGAGAGAGGATCCTCAGCTAGCAGATTGGAAAAATTCCTATACACCTTTTTACTAAACCATTTTAAAAAACTTTTTTTTAATACATTCTATTGGAGTATCTTGGCATTCCTCTCAAATAATCTTGTTTGAGAGTGGTTTGTGCTATTGTTTGGCTTTGCCAGTCCATGTGTGTAATAGATGCTATAAAACACACATCTTGAAAAACTACATTCTGGGCCAAAGAGGTTATTCAGTAGCCGTTATGAATCTCATGCAATGTTTAAATGTGATAACACCTCATTCAATTTTCTCAGGACTAGCAAAGTAAAGGGCATGTTCTCATTGTATCAGTGATTTCAACATAGTACCATAGTAAGAATTTCTACAGCACACCATCTGAAAAAGAACATGATCACCCAGAGAACGTTCTGGGTTTCCACATCTTTCTCTCTGTGTAGACTCCAGAAGTTCCTGTTGCTTTTAGAAAGATAGTAAATGCAAGGATAGATTAATGGAAAAAGTGAAGTCATATGGTGTGCAGGGTGTTCTCGCTAGGTGGATAAAGAACTGGTTGAGCAACAGGAGGCAAAGTAGTAGTTGAAGGGAGTTTCACGAAATGGAGAAAGGTGATCAGTGGTGTTCCACAGGGGTCAGTATTGGGGCCACTGTTGTTTGTGATATACATAAATGATCTAGAAGAGGGCACTATTGGAATGATCAGCAAGTTTGCAGATGACATGAAGACTGGTAGAGTAGCAGAGAGCATAAGGGACTGTCAGAGAATACAGGAGGATATAGATAGACTGGACAGTTGGGTGGAAAAGTGGCAGATGGATTTCAATCCAGACAAATGTGAGGTAATGCATTTAGGCAAGACTAATTTTAGAGCGAATTGTACAATGTACGGAAGAGCCTTTGGAAAAGTTGATGGGCAGAGAGATCTGGGAGTGCAAGTCCATTGTACCCTGAAGGTTGCTGCACAGGTGGTAGAGTGGTCAAGTATGCTTGCCTTCATTGGACGGGGTATTGAGTATAAGAGCTTGCAAGTCATGTTAAAATTGTACAAGATATTGGTTCGGCCGCATTTAAAATATTGTGTACAGTCCTTGTTGCAACATTACCAAAAGGATATGGACGCTTTGGAGAGGGTGCAGAGAAGGTTTTCATTAGAAAAAAGGCGATTGAGGGGGGGACCTGATTGAGGTTTACAAAATCATGAAGAGTATAGACAGGGTGGATAGAGACAAGCTTTTTCCCAGAGTGAAGGATTCAATAACGAGAGGTCACGGTTTCAAGGTGAGAGGTGGAAAGTTTAAGGGGGATACACGTGGCAAATACTTCACACAGAGGGTGGTGGGCATTTGGAATGGATTGCCAGCAGAGTTGGTAGAGGCAGGCACGGTAGATTCATTTAAGATGTGTCTGGACAGATGCATGAGTAGGTGGGGAGCAGAGGGATACAGATGCTTAGGAATTGGGCGACAGATTTAGACAGTACATTTGGATTGACTCAGGCTTGAAGGGCCAAAGGGCCTGTTCATGGGCTGTAAATTTTCTTTGTTCTTTCTCTTTGAACTTCTCTGTAGAGCTTCCAGTGAAACGGTGTCCCCTCCTATTTACGGTTAAACTGTGCACATTTATTTTTATTAATTTCATAGTACCAACCCTACAGGTTGGTGGCGATTCGCCACGACAGATTCACCGCCAATGATTAGTCACTGCCAGTTCTCCACCAGCGTTTCTCCACGGGGTCGTTTGACCTCTGGAGACGATTCGCCACTGGAAACAAATATATGTAATGATTGTTTTCCCTCCCGCCTGTTCTTTCATACTTCTCAGCCCCCTTTATTTATACAACTACATATTGATTTAAAAAAAAGTAAAATAAATATCATTTTATTGGTTTATATATAAAAATGAGTTACAAACTTTAACCAGAAAAAGAAAATATATTTTAAAAATCTTTATAATGGCAGTAAAATCTCACATTAATATTAAGCAATGAAATTTTAGTTCATTTGATAGTTATGCGCAATTTATATATAAAGATAAAAGCCAAAGCAATTATCATTTTTGCTTTTAAAGCATAATCAGGATCGGTGTTGTATTGACGAGTTGCTGTAACTGCAGCAATATGTCTACGCATACTTTGTGCCAAATGAAAGAAACAGCCCCTAATTCTAACTTCAGCAAAGCATTTTCTCAGCACTGATAGCTGCCTGCTCAAAGTCATAATGGATATACTGTGGTCTGGAATTAGGTACCAAGGACTTCACCATTTCAAACATACATACATACATTGAACGCTGCTTATTTGGTAGAAGCATATACAATATTGGATGGTCAAGGAAGTAATCGTATAATCATATTTGGTAGGGAATCTTGGATATATCATTTAGCATAATCGACGTGGTTTGTGGATGGTACATTCAACATAGCCCCTATTTTCTTCTCTCAGGTATATTGTATTTTAGCAAAAAGACTTGATGGGGTTCATCCAATATTGTATATACTTCTATTTGCGTTATTTGTGGTGGCGAATCATCTTCAGTGTCAATGGGTGGTGGCTAAGCGTCCGCAGTGGTCAAAGGGCAGTGGCTAATCGTCGACAGCGAATCTGCTGTGGCAAATGGTCCCATGCCGAACCCTGCAGTGTGGAAGCAGGCCATTTGGCCTATCGTGAACCACCCACTTCCCTATCCCGTATCCCTTCATTTCCCATAGCTAGTCCACCTAGTTTGCACATCCATGGACACTATGGGCAATTTAACCCTCATATCTTTGGAATGCAGGAGAAAACCAGAGCACCTGAAGGAAACCCACGCAGACATCATGAAGAATATGTAAACTCGACGCAGGTTCGCCCCAGGCTGCAATCGAACCCGGGTTCCTGGCACTGTGAGGCAGCAGTGCTAACCACCATCCCTGGATAGGCCAGCATTTATTCCTAAGTTTCAATTTCCTGGAGAAAACGATGGTGAGCTACTATCTGAAACTTCAGCAGTCCTGAGGATATAAGAACATCCACAGTGTTGTCATGAAGCAGTTCCAGGAGTTTTACTTAGCAAAAGTGAAGGAACAACGACATACATCCAAATCACGATGGTCACTAGCTTGGAGGGAAACTTGTAGGCGGTAACTTTCCCATGCATTTGCTGGTCTTGATATTCTAGGTGGTAAAGGATGGGAAGTTTAGAAAGTGCAGTGTATCTTGTAGATGGTGCACACTAGTGTTGCTGTGTGTTTGGTGATGCAGACACCACTCCAGGTGTCAGAACTTGTAACAAGACTTCCATATGTTTACACTTCAACCCCTTGCAATAAGGACCGACATTTTGTTCACTCCCTTTAATTACTTGAATTTATGTGATTCATATACAAGGACACCCAAATACTCTTGTGCTGCAACATTCTATAATAACTTTATTTAAATGAGCTGTTTTTCTGTTCATCCTGTTGATGTGGACAATGTAACATTTTTCCATATTTTGTTCCTCCTGCCTTTTTTTCTCTCATTTAACTTGTCTGTATCCCTCTGCAGATTCTTTATATCCTCTTCACAACATGCTTTTCCAACTACTTTCATAACAACATCAACAAATTTGGCTGCAATTCAATTAGTCCCTTGATCCAAATCATTAATCTAGATTCAGTCTAGCTGAGGTTGGGAGCTGATCTCTATGGTACTCCACTGTTTAATGTTTGTCAACCTGAATGTGGCCCATTTTGAGCCAGAAGGTCTGGGTTTAAGTCTCACTTTCTCTGGAGATGCATTGTGGGATATCTGAGTAGGTTGATTACAATAACTGTACAATAACTATCTCAGCAGTCTATTTTCATTGTCTGTTTGAATGTCACATCAATGACATAACTTGTATTGTGCATTAACCTTTTACATGCTGCCTTATGCCATCGGTAATTCAAATGCACAACATCTGCAGGTTCCCCTTTATTTACCCTGCTTGCTACATCTTCAAACAAGTCTAATAAATTTGTTAAGCATTGATTCCCTGCACAAAACCATGTTGACTCTGCTTGATTGTATTATAACTTGCTAAATGACCTGCGTCTACCTCTTTATTATGGTTCTAATATTTTTCTCAGTGACAGATGTTGGAGTAACTGGCCAATATTTTCCTATTTTCCGCCCCCTCTTTCCAGAAGGGTTACGTTTTATCGTTTTCCAATCTGCCAGGACCATTGCAGAATCTGGAGAATTTGGAAGATTACAAATGCATCAATCCAAGGAGATATATGACCCAGATGTTTTGGCAACCTTAAGAAGTCCCATTGCTTTTCTCTAGTGATGGTGATTATTTTAAGTTCCTCCTTTTTTGCCTCATGGTTTTCCATTATTCTTGGGATACATTTTGTCTTTTGTACAGTGAAGACTGATCAGAATAGTTGTTCAAAGTTTCTTCCATTTCCTCTTTATCCATGATTATTTCCAAAGTTCACCATTAAGGGACCAATGCTCAATTATAGAAGTTTTTACTGTTGGATTTTAATTTCTTGCTATTTTTCTTTCATACACAAAGTTCTCCTCCTATAATCCTTCTGGCATTGTAACCCTCTTCTTTCAAGGTTAACTTCCTTATTCAGCCATGGTTGGAAGTTACTTCCGGTAGTCTTGCTCACTGGAATATATCTTAATTGAAAGTTATGACATGTCTCCTGAAATGTCTACCAATGTTTTCCCTATTGTCATTCATTGTATCCGATGCAACAAATTAATTTTTGACAACTCAATGAGCTCCCAAACTGTTACGACACGGGATAAACCCTCCTTGATTTAAACCAGCTTCATAGATTACTGCATGGGGTAAATCTTTTCTGTGAAAGTTTGAGAGGCCAAGAACTATTGAATGTAAAAAATAACAACTTGATTCCTTAATGTATAACAGAGAATAATTAACTAACAACTATTTACAACTCCTTCCTCTAACCTATGTTTTACTTTCCCCTCTACAATACTGGTCTGATAAAATTAAGGTTTACAAAACAAAACTACTTATCTCAACACCAGGCAGCTTTCGATTATTCTCTGTATTTCTGTTGTCTTTTCGTCATCTTGGGGATTCTTCTTCACAGGAAACTGATTGATAAAGGTACCTCGAAGAGAGCTATTTTTCAGGCAGTCTTTATATGCTGGTGGCTTGGCAGCTCTCCTCTCAACTGTTCAATTTTCCCCAGTCTTATGCCCCCAAAGCATTGAATTATGTCAATGGCTTTTCAAATTGTCAATATACTGAATTCGAACTGGATTGGAGTTTGTTATTTTTTGAGGCCTAATTCCGTTTGGCCTAATTCGACTCTGTTTTTATCTCCAGGCAACCAGCTACTCTAACTGCTGGACAAAAAGATTACATTATATCTTTTTTCAGAACACTTGGTGCTGTCAGTAGTTCTGTTGCTTTTAACTCTCTTTAAGGTACAGTGCACCCACATCTTCATAATTCATTGGACTCTCATTTCTCGCTGCGAAACTGATTCTAAAACTCTGCCATGTTGTGGTTACTTTTGCCCAAAAGATCCTTTATTATTGTGTCTTTACTTGCTACTGTCTTATCGCATTACCAAATTAGTCTGTTCCCTCTTGGGTTCTAGAATATTTTGTTCTAAGATGCTGTCTATAACGAACACATTCTCCAAGCTAAGTTTTTGCCAATTTGATTTGTCCAAGTCTTAGAGAATCATAGAGATGTACAGCCCGGAAACAGACCCTTTGGTCCAAATCGTCCATGCCGACCAGATATCTAACCTAATCTAGTTCCATTTGCCAGCACCCATATTGCTGTAAACCCTTTCTATTCATATACCCATCCAGGTGCCTTTAAATGCAGTAATTCTACCAGTCTCCACTACTTCATCTGGCAGATCATTCCATACGTGCAACACTCTGTACATGAAAAAGTGCCCCTTAGGTCCCTTTTATGTCATAGAGATGTACAGCATAGAAACAGACCCTTCGGTCCAACCCGTCCATGCCGACGAGATATCCCAACCCAATCTAGTCCCGCCTGCCAGCACCTGGCCCATATCCCTCCAAACCCTTCCTATTCATATACCCATCCAAATGCCTCTTAAATAATGCAATTGTACCAGCCTCCATGACATTCCCTGGCGGCTCATTCCATACACGTACCACCCTCTGTGTGAAAACGTTTCCCCTTAGGTCTCTTTTATATCTTTCCCCTCTCACCCTATACGTATGCCCTCTAGTTCTGGACTCCCCAACCCCAGGGAAGAGACTTTGCCTATTTATCCTATCCATGCCCCTCATAATTTTGGAAACCTCTATAAGGTCACCCCTCAGCCTCCGACACTCCAGGGAAAACAGCCCCAGCCTGTTCAGCCTCTCCCTGTAGCTCAGATCCTCCAACCCTGGCAACATCCTTGTGAATCTTTTCTGAACCCTTTCAAGTTTTCACAACATCTTTCCAATAGGAAGGAGACCAGAATTACAGGCAATATTCCAACAGTGGCCTAACCAATGTCCTGTACAGCCGCAACATGACCTCCCAACTCCTGTACTCGATACTCTGACCAACAAAGGAAAGCATACCAAATGCCGCCTTCACTATCCTATCTACCTGCGACTCCACTTTCAGGGAGCTATGAACCTGCACTGCAAGGTCTCTTTGTTCAGCAACACTCCCTAGGACCTTACCATTAAGTGTGTAAGTCCTGCTAAGATTTGCTTTCCCAAAATGCAACACCTCGCATTTATCTGAATTAAACTCCATCTGCCACTCTCAGCCCACTGGCCCATCTGGTCAAGATCCAGTTGTAATCTGAGGTAACCCTCTTTGCTGTCCACTACACCTCCAATTTTGGTGTCACCTGCAAACTTATTAACTGTACCTCTTATGCTCGCATCCAAATCATTTATGTAAATGACAAAAAGAAGAGGACCCAGCACCGATCCTTGTGGCACTCCACTGGTCACAGGCCTCCAGTCTGAAAACCAACCCTCCACCACCACCCTCTGTCTTCTACCTTTGAGCCAGTTCTGTATCCAAATGGCTAGTTCTCCCTGTATTCCATGAGATCTAACCTTGCTTATCAGTCTCCCATGGAGAACCTTGTTGAACGCCTTAGCGAAGTCCATATAGATCACATCTACTGCTCTGCCTTCATCAATCTTCTTTGTTACTTCATCAAAAAACTCAAATCAAGTTTGTGAGCATGATTTCCCATGCACAAAGCCATGTTGACTATCCTGAATCAGTCCTTGCCTTTCCAAATACATGTACATCCTGTCCCTCAGGATTCCCTCCAACAACTTGCCCACCACCGAGGTCAGGCTTACTGATCTATAGTTCCCTGGCTTGTCCTTACCACTCTTCTTAAACAGTGGCACCACGTTTGCCAACCTCCAATCTTCCGGCACCTCACCTGTGACTATTGATGATACAAATATCTCAGCAAGAGGCCCAGCAATCACTTTTCTAGCTTCCCACAGAGTCCTCGGGTACGCCTGATCAGGTCCTGGGGATTTATCTACCTTTAACTGTTCCAAGACATCCAGCACTTCCTCCTCTGTAATCTGACCATTTTGCAAGATGTCACTATCTATTTCCCTACAGTCTATATCTTCCATGTCCTTTTCCACAGTAAATACTGATGCAAAATATTTATTTAGTATCTTCCCCATTTTCTGTGGCTCCACACAAAGGTTGCCTTGCTGATCTTTGAGGGGCCCTATTCTCTCCCTAGTTACCCTTTTGTCCTTAATATATTTGTAAAACCCCTTTGGATTCTCCTTAATTCTATTTGCTAAAGCTATCTCATGTCCCAATTTTGCCCTCCTGATTTCCCTCTTAAGTATACTCCTACTTTCTTTATACTCTTCTAAGAATTCACTCGATCTATCCTGTCTATACCTGACATATGCTTCCTTCGTTTTCTTAACCCAACCCTCAATTTCTTTAGTCATCCAGCATTCCCTCGAGTTACCAGCCTTCCCTTTCACCCTGACAGGAATATACTTTCTCTGGATTCTTGTTATCTCATTTCTGAAGGCTTCCCATTTTCCAGCCGTCCCTTTACCTGCGAACATCTACCTCCAATCAGCTTTCGAAAGTTCTTGCCTAATACCGTGAAACTTGCCCTTTCTCCAATTTAGAACTTCAACTTTTAGATCTGGTCTATCCTTTTCCATCATTATTTTAAAACGAATAGAATTATGGTCACAGGCCCCACAGTGCTCCCCCACTGACACCTCAGTCACCTGCCCTGCCTTATTTCCCAAGAGTAGGTTAAGTTTTGCACCTTCTCTAGTCAGTACATCAACATACTGAATCAGAAAATTGTCTTGTACACACTTAACAAACTCCTCTCCATCTAAACCTTTAACACTATAGCAGTCCCAGTTGATGTTTGGAAAGTTAAAATCCCCTACCATAACCACCCTATTATTCTTACAGATAGCTGAGATCTCCTTACAAGTTTGTTTCTCAATTTCCCTCTGACTATTGGGGGGGTCTATTATACAATACCAATAAGGTGATCATCCCTTTCTTATTTCTCAGTTCCACCCAAATAACTTCCCTGGATGTATTTCCCGGAATATCCTCCCTTAGCACAGCTGTAATGCTATCCCTTATCAAAAATGCCACTCCACCTCCTCTCTTGCCTCCCATTCTATCCTTCCTGTAGCATTTGTATCCTGGAACATTCAGCTACCAGTCCTGCCCATCCCTGAGCCATGTTTCCGTAATTGTTATGATATCCCAGTCCCATGTTCCTAACCATGCTCTGAGTCCATCTGCCTTCCCTGTTAGGCCCCTTGCACTAGAATAAATGCAGTTTAATTGATTAGTCCTACCTTGTCCCTGACTGTTTGTTTGACTCACTTCTGTTCTCAGCTGTACCCATCTCAGATCGATCTCTTTCCTCACTATCTCCCTGGGTCCCACGACCCTCACCTTACTAGCTTAAATCCTCCCAAGCAGTTCTAGCAAATTCCTCTGTTAGTATATTAGTCCCCTTCCAATTTTGGTGCAATCCGTCCTCCTTGTACAGGTCACTTCTACCCCAAAAGAGATTCCAATGATCTAAAAATGTGAATCCTTCTCCCATACACCAGTTCCTCAGCCATGCATTCATCTGCTCTCTATCCTCCTATTCCTGTCCTCACTAGCTCGTAGCACTGGGAGTAATCCAGATATTACTACCCTTGAGGACCTCCTTTTTAAATTTCTGCCTAATTCTCTGTAATCTTCCTTCAGAGTCTCAACCTTTTCCCTTCCAATGTCGTTGGTTCCAATGTGGACAATGACCTTATGTTGACCCCTCTCCCCCGTGAGAACATTCTGCACCCTCTCTGAGACATCCTTGATCCCGGCACCAGGGAAACAACACACCATTCTGCTTTTTCTCTGCTGGCCACAGAAACATCGGTCTGTACCTCTGACTACAGAATCCCCTAACACCATTGATCTCTTGGAAGCCAATATACCCCTCGTTGCAATACCAGAAACTTGGCTGTTTGTGCTACATTCCCCTGAGAATCCATCATCCTCTACACTTTCCAAAACAGCATACCTTTTGAAATGGGTATATCCACAAAAGACTCCTGCTCTAGTTGCCTACCTCTCTTACCCTTCCTGGAGTTAACCCATCTGTGTGACTGTATCTGAGACTTTGCCCCCTTTTCGTAACTGCCATCCATCACATATTGTAGCTGTTGCAAATTCCTCATCACTTCTATTTGTCTCTCCAACTGATCCACTCGATCTGATAAGAGTTGCATCCAACAGCATTTATGGCATATATAATCCGCAGTAACTCTTTAAACTCCCACATCTGCCAAGAAGTACATATCACTGCAAAGGCCATTTTTGTTCCTTGACAATCTACAGACCCAGAAAATAACACCGTCTTATTCTTAACTCTCTCACCCTAAATCTATGCTCACTAGTTCTGGACACCCCTTCCCTTGGGAAATGACCTTGTCTATTTATCCTATCCGTGTCCCTCACTTATAAACTTCTCTATGGTCATCCCGCAGCCTGTAATATTGTAGGAAAAACAGGCCCAGCCTATTCCACCTCTCCTTCTAGCTTAAATCCTCCACATTGGCAACATCCTTATAAATCTTTTCTGAACCCTTTCGAGTTTCACAACATCCCCTAATAAGAAGGAGACCAGAATTGTTAAGATTTTGGGGCTCTTCGGGTGCAGTGATAGTGTCTGTACCTTGCGAACAGGAGACCGATTCATGTCCCACCTGCTCCAGGAATATGTAATAATGTCTTGATGTTAATATTCAAGTCATGCATGTTCTTGCCTATGCCATGGATTGTTTTGTTCTTATTACAGCAAAATCCTGGCCTTTCAAAATTTGCAAAGGCATTTGGAGAGTTTGATTCCCTAGGATATCAGATCAGATTTTCTAAATTTGACAATGACCATATCATGACCATTGGAGGCAAAGGTAAAGAATGCTACTTTGCTTATGCAATTTCCCACTCCCACTGTAGTTGATTGGTGTAACATAGTTCAAGGGGTTTGTAAGCCACTTGGATATTATTGCAGGTGAATCCTGATAGATTGAAAAGCTGGCATTAATAATGAAATCCAATAAAACAAACTCAACCTAAAGAAATTGGAACAATTAGCTGATCTTAATTTAATTGGTGAAAGATTAGCATTCCAGTTTATAGAAGTGGATGTTGACACCACCAGTTTACTATTAAATGTCATTCTGCTATAATGTGCGTTTGTTAAAGTGAATCCGCTTTAACGCATATGGTTCTTTGGGGTACCGTTTCTGAAGCACGAACTTTTAAAATATGTGTTGGCTGTAATGCAATTACGTAACCAACGCTAAGTGCTACTTCTAAAGCATGATTTTTCTGTAACATGGTGCTGCACAAGGACGCAACCATCATGTTATAGAAGAACTACCTGTACATGCTATTCTGCATGAAGCACCTACAAAGACTGCAACAATACTTACAGCTGACCTCAGTGTCCCTGGATTAGCAAGAATTGGTATAGCTAACTGTTCTCAGTTGCTAATTGGGTACTTCTAGTAGAACATGAATGTAGACACTGGCTAAGTGCAGGGTCAGGCAGGGCATAAATTATCCGAACTCTGCATAGTCAGCATGAGGGAAATAAATTAAGAAGGGCAAAATGAAAATATAACTCATAAATTTGTAATCTTTTTAATCTCTAGTAAAAGCATCAGAAATCCTGTGGCATTTTTTTTCTTGGCACGATTGAAATATTGAAATGTTCTTACTGCCACATTCAATAGTTTCTGATTTTAATTCTGATTTTCCAGCATCCAAAATACCTTGGTTTTTCTGTCTAGTCTAGCTCTTAAAGGGACTATCACCCCAACGTAAAACACTTCTTTTCCTGTCTCAAAGTGCATTGGCCAATATAAATTAAAATCTGCAAAGAAACAGGAAACAATGTGGGTCCAAAGGTTGCAGTCTGAGATTATTGCGATTATACTAGCCCTAAAAGGTGGTAAACTGCCAACTGAAATATGAGCTGTTTCTTGGGCACATGTTGAATTCTTTGGAATACAGCAGATGTTTGACAGAAAGGTCCGTGTGCGAGCAAGCTGGAGAATTAAGGTGATTGATGACTGAAATCTCAAGGTCATACTTGTGGCTGAATTGGTGCCCTGCAAAGCGCTCAGTTTATTTGCATTTGGTCTCCTAAAGTAGAACAGACTTTGTTGAGCAACAGATATAGTGTAATTCACCTGGGAGTGTTTGGGGCCTTGGATGGTGTGAAGAGAGGAGGCAAAAGGGCAACCGTTATCAATTTTATTGGAGATAAATCAGGGTGTTGTAGAGGGATCATTCCCTTTAGCAAAGAGAAGATGGTTGGTGATTGCATCAGACTGGAAACTTTGACCGATCTTTGGTGCAATGAGATCAACATTTGTTCTGTCTTTTTGGGCTAGTGTACAGGGATCCAAAGTCTCTGCTAGAACGAGGTTGTTTTACCTTTATTGCCCTTTTATAAAATGGTATGCGAGGGTTTAAGTGAGGCTGTAATCATCTTGGTAATGACTAGTGAATCACACTTAAAAATAAATTATTTAGCTCAGTAAATGTCCTTTTGGTTCAGGTTTCATAAGGCCCCAACGGGAAATTTTTTTTTTGTTTAGTATTAAGTCATATTCTCTGCTTCTACAAAGTCCTTCTCTTTGGAAGTGGATAATGTGAGGGTTTCACTAAAAGAAGAAAGAGGTTACACACAAAGCAATTATAGATAGAGAAGACATGCTAAAAGATCAACATTACTGTAAATTGAGTTATGTGGTCCTGAGAATTCATTCTGGTTTGCTGAAAGATGATATTTTACATAATATCAGGAGATAGAAATATTAAAGATATGGTTACAATTTTCAACACCTATTAGGTATTGGTATAGTACTGGATATTGTAAATGTTTTATCATTATTCAGGCAGTAGGATAACGCATGAACCAAGAAAGCACCAGCCAGTCACCAGAAACAATTGCAAACAACAAAATCTAATTTCATTTCGATAAAATGGACAAGTAAGGAGGGCTAGCATGTATTTGTTAAAGCTAATCTAACTTAATTGAATTATTTTATGGTATAAAGAAAAGGTCAGTCAAGATAAATGTTCTATGTGTGGACTTACTGGGTGTCATGCAGAAATTTTGGTAAGAAGATTGAAGACCTGGAATTAAAAGAAAAGTAGAGCTATGTATGGCTCAGTAACGTGAATCAAAGCAGGATAGCAAATGAATTTTTTTTCAGATTAGGAGAATATCTGCTGTAGTATTGGGTCAACCTTGGGCTTGTTATTCTTTCCATTTGTATAAAGAACTTTAGGTTTTGGAGAAACAGTATAAGTCTTCCAGAAGATACAAAACCAGAGGAATCGGTAAAGGTGGATAAGGTTACAGCATTTAAAAGCCATTTGGATACATATATTAATAGGACAGGTTTAGAGGGATATCGGCCAGATGCAAGGAAGCGGGATTAGTTTCATTTGGGCAACGTGGTTGAATGAGTTGCCATGCTGAATGACACTATTTATGTTACTGGGCGTCCTAATAATTAACACATTTACCTCATCAGCATCATCGATCAGGTCTCTAGGTATTTGGCTGCTCCATAAGATATTGGAGCAAAATTAGATGATTTGGCCCATCTACTATGATCACCATTTGATCGTAACTAATATGTTTCTCAACCCCAATTGGTGATTTGATGTAGCATTTCATTGGTGCTTTTTTTATGGCTGTTTTGCAGCTGTTTCATACCCCCATTTCACATAAACAAACCCTTGTAAGTATAATAAATTGTATTGCCTTTCTGCACTGACTGTCAAATGTGCCTTGTTTATTCTTGATGAGGATACCAAATTGAATCAGTTCTTAGTTCTGTGTCTTTGTTTTTAAATTGAAGAGATTGACCAGAAGTGAGCTTGTTACCAATTAACCTGAAATTATTCTCCCTGAACTGTAGTTCAATAGTAATATCACGGAAGTAGCTTGATGCCAGGTGGAAGTTGCCCTTCAGCTGGCAAAACCTTTGTACCTAACCTCAAACTAGCTTTGATTGGATTATTTTTTAGTTTGGATAATTGTGGCTTGCATCTGTGGGATTATTATGGAAAATAATAATGATGAAGTGGTGCTGCGATTAAACTAATTCTGGCCAAGTCATAATCCATCGTTGTTTACCACTGTAAATTGGTAAATCCACCACCAGCCTACAGTAAGAGAGGTATGTAGTGTTTACAAGATGTAGTACAGCAGGTCATAGAACACTTCCAGCTCATTTTGAATGGTAACCTCTGCCACCTGGGAACAACTAACTCAGCAGATGCACAGGGACTCCACTACCTGGACCTTCCCCTCCAAGACGCACAGCTATTGTCCCTACCTTCACTACCATTGCGTCCACGTCCTGGAATTTGTTCTGCAACACTACTGCAGATGTAAATACATCAGGTGGACTGCAGCAGTTCAAAAACGTAAACCCAGAGCCAGTTTCTTGTGGGAAATTAGGGATTTACTTCATGAACCTTCCCCATGAAAATGTAAAGGAAAAGCATCATACAGGTTTTTCATGGCCATGACGCACAATGAAATGAAAAGTGTTAGAATCAAATCTAGCTTATCCACTGTTGTTGGGTGTTCTAAATTTAGATGTACACTGAATTGGTTTTCTCTAGTCTTGGATAGTTTTGCAACCAATGTTATAGTAAATTGCAAGATCTGAACATACTGTTCTGTTGCCTTCTCCGTTGGAAGGTTTAAATAAAGTTAGTCCAGTCATGGTGACTTGCAGATGAATCTGCTTTAATCTTAGCCCATGTAATACACAACATAAAGCTGATGACCTCGATGGGATGAAATTTTCTTTTGCACTTTATTTGAGAAATTAAGGACTGAAGAACTTTGTTACACAATATGGAATTTGTAAAACTGAATTTTTAGGAAGTTTGAGCAATTTGAAAGGTGCCCCATGTGCACATTGCGTTGAGCTGCACAATGAGTCCATGCAGTACACAGTTGGAAAAATGACACATGGGAACAATAAGGGAATGCAGCCTTAACAAGGAGGGCAGGTGTAACTACAAACTAAGATTACACATTTAGCTTGAGTGAATGAAATAGGATAAATTAAATGTTTCCCTCATAAAAATGGTTAGATGACTTTTGTGTGCTAAAGGGATGCCTGTACAACAAAATCCCTGTGTGTCAATCCCAACAATCCAGTCTCAAATTAGTGTTAAGCAGAGTTTTAATATCACCAGACTGCTGTGTAACCTGAGTTGCCTAAAACATTAAGTCAAAAGAAATACCAAATAAAAATGCAATTTCAGAAAAAAATAAATACATGAAAAACGGTCTTTGTTCAATTTGTTCTCACCTTACAATGGCCTGACCTTGTAAAGGTATTTAAAAATGTTGGGAGTTTAATTCCAAAAAAGAAACACCGTTGAGAGCTCTGGAGTAACTCCATTATCCTTTTGTGCTTAGTGTGCCATCTTCAGAGAGTCTGATACAGTCTGCCAAGTTTTCAGTGTTTTTATGCTGCATTATACAATCTCTCAATACTTCTATGGCCATTGCAGTTTCGGCTAGGGAGGCAAGTGTGTGGGCATTCATTGGACTCTAAAATGAATTAAATACAAAACTATCATTGGCAGTAGTGGCGGTGAACAAAGTCTCCTCAATAGGAAGGAATTAGCAGAAGAAAAGTAACTTAAACTAGGCAGGGTTCTTCACAGTAGGGACCAGCAAATAAACATTTATCGAAAGTGGATGAAGTAGTCTGTTAAACAAGAGTGACCAAATGATAAACTTAGGCATAAGCTCAATATTAAATATTTCATGTCTACAGCTCATATGAATTCAGTGTCTATATGACAAGTTAATTTTGTAGCCATTGAGCTAACTTTGAATAACTTTATATGCACAAATAATGTGGCAGTACCTGGCAGATAAATTAGTGATGTAGTCCAAGAGCTCAATAAAATATTCAGTTATTAGTCCGTAATGTATGATGATTTGCAGAAGTACTTCTCATGTAGAAATGAACTAAATATAGATCAAGTTTGTATCCTTTCAAATTTGAGTCATTCTACCCAGGTTTAGAGAGGGGAATTTCATCATGGACACAGAGGGATAGTCCATATAAATGCAGTAGCATACAGCTACTGCATTTATATGGACTATCCCTATTTTTTTGTAAGCATACGTGGATGGAGAAATTATCCAATGAAGGTTCTTTTCAATCCATCATCAAATAAGAAACAGTGGGAACAAATATATGTTGATTTCTTTGAAGTGGTAGGGAAAGGGGGACCTTGTTTTGGCCAACAACTATTGCAAGTAGATGATGCTGTAATGCCAAAACTATTAAGGCTTTGAGAAGTTTGTTTGCAATTTGTGGGTTGCTGAGATGTTGCTGCCAGGTATTCATATACAGGAGAGTTGGCAGTATTTCAGACAAGAATGGAGTCAGACACATGAATATCTCCAATCATCCAGTGTTTAAAAAGTACTGCTTTGAGAATGGTTTTTGCTAGATGACTAGCTAGGCAGTAAGTTTCATGTTTTTTTTTTACAGACTGATATCTTGCAGATTATCCCGCTAGTCTATGACAGATTTCTGATTGTATGATTTGATGTTTAAACTCAGCCCAAGATGAGATTTAGTTTGCTTAAGCTAAAATCGGTTGCAAAGTAAGGGTAAACAAGACAAAATGAAAATGAATCATGATGTATGAATCTTAGAAAGCTGAGGGTTGGTTGAAAGATCATATAGGAAAAATTGTGGAATTCTGAGGAGAGCTATGTAATTGAAGTTATTGTAAAGTGGCTGGATGCATTCACATATCTGGTAAAGATTGGGCAGAGACTCTGCAGTGCCAGCCTCACCTGATAGAAAGAGGAAATCTAATAGAAGGAAAAGCATAATGCACTTTTTACAGTTGAAATTTCTTCTACGGCTCAATGTGAAAGTCAAAGAAACTTTGGCTAGTTACAGAATCCATTGGTAGGGCCAAGTAAATCAGGATCTTTTATTAAGAGAAGTGAATCAGTGTCATAATATCAACTGTTAAATGGTTTTGGTATTTAAGATTCATAATGACTCAATCAGATGTTGAGGAACCAGAGTCCAGCTGATGGAAATAGGAGGAGATAGCTGGAGAAAGGAAGAAGAAATAAGTTATCCAGTTTTGAGAAGATTTGTGGCTCAGGTTGAGGTTCTGGATGCAAGTTTGCTTGCTGAGCTGGATGTTTCGTCACCATACTAGGTAACATCATCAGTGAGCTTCTGGTGAAGCACTGGTGTTAATGGCCCGCTGTCTATTTGTGTTTAGGTTTCCATGGGTTGGTGATATCAGTTCCTGTGGTGATATCAGTTCCTGTGGTGATATCAGTTCCTGTGGTGATATCAGTTCCTGTGGTGATATCAGTTCCTGGTCTTTTTCTTACAGAATGGTGAATGAAGTCCAAGTTGATAGAGTTTGTTGATAGAGTTCCAGTTGGAATGCCATGCTTCTAGGAATTCTTATGCGTGTCTGTCTTTGGCTTGTCCTAGGATGGATGCATTGTCCCAGTTGAAGTGGTGCCCTTCCTCATCTGTATATAAGATACTAGTGAGAGTGGGTCATGTATTTTTGAGACGAATTGACGTTTGTGTATTCTGTGGCTATTTTTCTTCCTGTTTGTCCAATGTAGTGTTGTTACAGTTCTTGCAAGGTATTTTATAAATTACATTTGTTTTGCTTGTTGTTTGGATCGGGTCTTTTTAAGTTCATTAGCTGCTGTTTTTGTGGGTTTTTGGGCTTTCATGATGCCAAGAGATCTGAATAGTGTGGCAGTCATTTCTGAGAAATAAGTACTTTCATTACTACCTATCAAATGATATTTTAGTTAAGAGATACTCTTATTAAGAAAATTCCACCACCCCCCTCCCCCCACCCCACATGTCAATTAGCCATTGTACTGGTTATAGATGTTTCAGTTATGATTGCAGTAGATGTTGTGATATGGAGTCAAATCTTGAAGTACAAGTAAGGGTCTTCATTTGTAGTGAACTGGAAAAGCCATACAGTTTTATAAAAAGAAACTTAAATTTCTATAGTGCCTTGCACTACTGGTCTCAACAAAGTACTTGTTGTATGGTCATAGTTGTAATGTAGTATTATCCCTGAGTTCAAGATTGACTTTTGCAACCACTGAACTGTTAGTTCCACTTTCAGTTGCTCTTGACTGTACAATGCAGTACAACTTTAAATGTACCCATTGAAAGTGAATTTTTATTTATTATTGTCTAATTGTAAAATATTGTCTATATTTTTCTCCTACTCCTTTCCCTTTGTTTGACTGAAGTAAGTGACTTGATGGGACAATGATCATATATAGTCAGGGCAGCAGTTGTTTGACTTTGGCAAACATAGCTGAGCCTGATCTTGTTACCTGTTATCCAGCAGAGATCACTGACCATCAGGACCAGCAAAGCTGGTTGATTAACTCCTGCCAGTATCTTGGAGCGCTGAGAGCAATTTTCAGTTTGTGAATTGTAACTTCACAATCCAATGATCGCCATCACATCATTCATTGAATTTAGCCTCTGCAACCTTTTTAAAAAACTGCTTTAATATACTCCAATGCTTTGCCCTTTGAGTTCCTGAAACAATTTCTCTTTTTTTTGCTTTGTTGCATACAAACTGTTTTATCTGTACCTCACCCATGTGTGTTTGCACAGATTTTCCTCTTGTACATCCTTATAAATGGAAGGAACACAATCAATTCTTGTGTGGGCACCTTCACAAACAATAATAATCTTGAATTTAATGTTGATAAAGCGAGCTACTGTGGAAGAATTATAAATGTATATTTGTAGCTTCAAATGAAAACTATGAAGGGAAATAGTCTCATTTGTTGGTCACAGTTAATTAAGTCATTTTCTGTCTGTATGATAACTAAGTGCCCTAGCTGTTTTCATATCAATAATTAACACCGTGCAGGGGCTCTGCAAATTGAATTCCGAACATTTATGCTGGCTTCATGTGGCCTTGACTGCCCTGGCTGCACCCAGGTAAACATTACGGTCCTACAATTTGTGCAGTTAGATAATGCCATACAAGAGAGATGCTGAATTGTTTGTGGAAAAATGTGATTAATGTCACATGTTGACCCTTCTTTGCGCAGTGGGATTAGTTGGGGGCATAAATAGCTTCATTGTGTAAAATGCACAGTAAGTGAAAAAAATAGCTTCATAGTGCACAGTGCACCTTAAGTGAAACAAATAGCATACCAGGAGGGAAACATTTGAGGCTGTTGGAGATATAATGAGATTCAAGGGCTTTTGTTTCAAAAATAAACTTCAGAAACTTGATTAAATTGACTCTGTCAAGATTTGGTCATGACTACATGTTATGATCATTACAATGTGGTCAGCAAATCTGTAGTTGTAATCTCTTTCCCTGAATTTCTGCTTAACTGATTAGTTACTTTTGTATATGACTATCTTTCCTGTCTTCTGATGTGAGGTGAGGTGATGTAGATTAATTTTCAAATGTGCATCTTAAATGTTAGAGCCAAGACACAGTTTAGCAGATCTCTTAGCATTCTTTGATGGTCAAGATAGTTGTGACATCTTGATGTTGTGATGGAATTATGTTTAATCTCGTGGCAGTTTACAATTGTATAAATAGATACTTCTGATGGCGAACCTCAGAGACAAATCACATGAATTGCAACTGCTTGTAAAGTTGTGATTTCAACAGACAATGGTAATTGCTGGTAAATTTCTGGCTCCAAGCCATGTGGTGGTAATAATTGTGTGATTGTTTTGTACCTAACAGTGTGTGACTGATGTGCAGTGGAATATTTTTCACACAAGTAGATTTGCTATGGCATTGCTTGGCGATGTTAGAGGAAATATTGCTTTTAATTCAAGTGTGTTATATGAAAAAAACTTCTTCACGGCAAGGGCCTAGATATAGGGAGGAAACAAGCGCTTTCCTGTAATAGTGACAGGGTGCAATTTGTGATATTATGAGCTGGGGGGTAGGTTAGCGGAAGGTGCTTGGCATTAATAAGGAAATAAGATAATGGCAGTGATGCAAGTTTTGGAAATACTGTGAGAGATAGTTGGATAGGATGGAAAAGATTCTCTCAGGCAGGATTAAAAGAAACGCTGGTTTAGACCAGACTACTGATTTTAAAATGATTTTGGATACAATGTTTTGAATTCAAGGTTGACTAAAGTAAATAATGTTTATTAATTAAAATAAAGTTGGAAAGGTTGTTGTCAGCTTAACAGATCTTCTGTGTGGTATGCTGGAGTCTAATGGCAAACTGTGGTTGGAAGAACCAAGGCTTGTATTAGACAAAGTGTAAAATGAGTCTTAGGATATAATAAATTAGGCTATCCACATAATTGAGACATATGTGATGTGCATGCAAAATTATAATATACTAAAGATTCACAGAGGAAGTAAATTAATTCTTGTGTAAGTAATTTCAAAGACTGAGTCTTATGGAGACCATCAAGTGAAACCACAGCATTATTTTCCTGAAAATTACTGGATCTTGGTGTGAATATGCTCAGACATTTACTGATGTTGTAAAACTAAACTTTAATATCAAACTTGCTTGTTCTGAAGTGATGCTCCAAGTAATTACAATTGACGTGATGTAATTGAATGTTAAGTTACCCTGTGCTCAGGTACAGATGATTCTTGAAAATACTCTGTAACTAACCTGTTCAGCGATGTTACAACACCCCTCTGGTGCAGGCGAGACTTGAACCCGGCCTGTTGACATGGGCCCCACTTGCATGCAGTTTGTCACAAGAGCCCCATTAGTGCTTCTTGAACGGAAGGTAATTTTATGAACTACAGCTGCAACAATTAAAAATATGCTGAGCAATGGAGACAAAAGGTGCACATGACCTAAGTCATTAAAGGCTTGGGTTGCCAAACTTTTCCAAGTTGGTGGAATTGGAAGCTGGGAGCTTAACTGGAACAAGTATACATTCGAAGTTATCAACATATTTTATAATCATGTTTACTCTTGAAAGTTAATATTTTGGTTTTCTCTACTATCTCTAGGAATTCCTAGGCCTCCACATCCTTCAGATATTTCTCCTTATTATCCACTTTCGCCAGGTACCGTCGGCCAAATCCCCCATCCACTAGGATGGTTAGTACCACAGTAAGCAGTTCCAGTTCTTTTTCTTTAATTCCTATAGATTTTTGCATGTTACTGTATTGTGCAATTATTGTAATGAGCTGTGATTGGCTACTGCGTACCCACATATTCATATGGGGCTTCTCCCTTGGCAACACCTGTCAACACTAGTTACTATGACAAAAGGCTACAAATTAAGGATTGTTAATTTAATGTTTTCCTACTGAGTTCTAAATACCAAAAGAGGCCCGAAGCAGAACCGCGGCTCTTTGATTTGATGTATTTTATTTTGGTATAAATTTACATTCATTATTGTTTTCTTTTGGATCTGTAGCCCTCAATTATTGTGATGGCTCCATTAAAGCAAACGCTGCTTCGCCTTTAATTATCACAACAAAACACCTAGTTTTAGCTTGGGGAGAAGGTCTCTGTTGACATTAGTAGAGGTTATAAAATTTAATTAGCTGGTTCTATCAGATTTAGCACATTAAAATTGTTCTTTATTTACATCCTTTGATCCTAGCTGTGAAATCAACAAGATTTTTTTGTTCTGGTCAAATGAGAGTGAGCTTCCAACAGCAGAAGTTTTCAGGTTTTTTTTCTTTCTTTTCAGGCAAGGTCAACCTGTTTACCCAATCACAACAGGGGGATTTCGACATCCTTACCCCACTGCGCTCACCGTCAATGCTTCCATGTCAAGGTGGGTACACTCGCCTTGGTGTCATCAACTCTTCATTTTATTTTAAGTACATAATCTTCCAGCATTTTCTCAACAGCCCTTTAATTTTAATCATCATGTCTTTGTCTTTGCCCATTGAGGACAGGCATTACAGTTTTCATTATTGCAGTGGGAGAATTGGCTTGTGCAATTTATATTGTCTTAATAAACAAATAAGCTAATGTCTTCCAGAACTACTGGATTTGAGTGAACCAACAAATAATGCGTGATTTGTTTGGAATGAAGTTTTTTTTTGCTACAGAATTATTGTGAAAGGCGATCATTAATATTGTCCACAAATATTGACTCCTTTGCAAGGCTGTAGTGGTAAAATATTGCCCCCAAGGGAATATGTAAGTGTCAAGAGTGTGCTGCAATTATTGCACACTTTATATCAATGTTGGAGTCAATGTTGGAGCCCAAGGGACAATATTTTAGCACTTGCAGACAGAAAAGTGCTGTTAATATTTATTATACCCCATGGCTAGAGTCACTTATCACTACTTGAGCCATGCTAAGTCAGTTCACAGAGTAATAGTCTTCATCGTTACATCATAGGTTAAAGGCCACTTCAATATGGAACTACTCCAAAAAAAAGTAATAGGCTGGCTGCTCTTGCACTTACAGGCTAGCAGCTGTTTCTATTGAGTCTGTAGGTATTACATCCATTGTTTCCTCTTTATCTATCCTCCTTGCTGCCTCCTTAAAGAATTCTACTAAATTGGTCTGGCTTGACTTTCCATTCATCAAGCCACACTGTCCGTAGCCCTTAGTATTGTGCAATGACAAAAGTACTCCAGTTCAAAAACAGGAAATGATTTTGTGGAAATAGTAAGTTGCAGCAGTTATTGGAGTACCATTGGCTGATATATCAGTGGAGCCAGCGATCATAAAATTATCTCCATGGTCGTCTTAAATTTAAAGAAAAACTAGGATCCACTAATATTCCTTTTACTTCCTGGATTCTCAGGCCTCCTTGTAGAAGCTTATCTTCACACAACTGTTTGGCTGACACATTACAAAGTTACCCATTGATCTCCACCACTTGCTACCTATTATTCCTTCCTGCCTTCACATACATTCTGGGCTAGGTAAACAATACGTTGTCCTTTTAGGAGGACGTAGGAGTCCAAAAATCAACCATTTGAGAGTTTGATAGCCTGAGAGTTGATTCCTGTTGGAATTAGCTCTGCCTTTTACCTTTCCCATCGGTCGGTACCTTATTGCCTACGTTTTGCCCATATTTGTTTTCAGTTTTTACCCTTGGAGGCAATTAGAAATAGGAAATTATTGATTCTCTAATGCATAAAAGAAAATAAACTATGTGTGCGAATTAAAACATTTTCTGAAAGAATAGAGTAAATTAGCTTTCAACAATTCTCATGTAGCTCAACTTCTCAATAGAGAAGGAGACTTCAGATTATTCTATAGCTTTCTGTACTGATATCTATTTTCATAAAAATCTTTTTTCCATGGAAACTGTTCTTAGAAAGCTAGCAATGACTGACCATTAATTGAAGATAAAGTGACTCAATTAATGTGCTTGGTATTGTCCATTAGTTTAAAATTTCAGTGTGGAGATAAACTCAAAAGAAAAATGGGAGTCTTTGGTAATTCTGGAGGGTTTGGGAAAGTCTGAGGATTGGAAAACTGCCAGTGTAATATCTTTTTATTTTAAAATGGAAGAAGACAAAAACAGATAACTACAGGCCAATTAGCTCAAAGCCTGTTTATTGGTTTAAGGAGGAGGGAAGGATGGAAACACTACAGTGATGTAACGTTTGGGGCTTACCATTCCTTGACACCAGGTTCTTGCATGCATCGCTGATCAATCACGGTAATTGACCCAACTTCTCTTGGAGGACTTCTTTGGGAAAGTGTTAAAATCTATTATAAAGCAAGTAATAGCAGAATATTTAGAAATAGATAATATGATCAAGCCAAGTCAGTATGGCTTGATGAATGGAAAGTCAAGCCAGACCAATTTAGTAGAATTCTTTCAGGAGGCAGCAAGGAGGATAGACAAAGAGGAAACAATGGATGTAAAATATTTAGAATTTCAGAAGGTGTTTGATAAGATATCATACATTAGACTGCTTAATAAAATGAGAGCCCATCAAGCTGCAGGTAGTATACTGGCATGCATAGATAATTGGCTGACTAACAAAGACTGATGTGCACCTTCTAGTGTGCTACAGGAATCAGTGCTTGGGTCACATTCATTACAATGTATATTAAAGACTTGGATGTAGAAAGTGAATATGTGATAGCCAAGTTTGCAGAATACGCAAAAAAGGTGAATTGGCAAGTGGTGAGGGTGACACAAAGAACTTAGAAGGATACAGAGTCATAGACTCATAGAGATGTACAGCATGGAACCAGACCCTTTGGTCTAACCCGTCCATGCCGACCAGATATCCCAACCCGATCTAGTCCCACCTGCCAGCACCTGGCCTATATCCCTCCAAACCCTGCCTATTCATGTACCCATCCAAATGCCTTTTAAACGATGCAATTCTACCAGCCTCCACCACTTCCTCTGGCAGCTCATTCCATACACGTACCATCCTCTGTGTGAAAATGTTGTCCTGTAGGTCTCTTTTATATCTTTCCCCTCACCCTAAACCTATGCCCTCTAGTTATGGCAGCTTCCCAGGGAAAAGACTTTGTCTATTTATCCTATCCATGCCCCTCATAATTCTGTAAACCTTTATAAGGTCACCCCTCAGCCTCCGATGCTCCAGGGAAAACAGCCCCATTCTGTTCAGCCTCTCCCCATAGCTCAAATCCTCCAACCTTGGCAACATCGTTGTAAATCTTTTCAGAACCATTTCAAGTTTCACAACATCTTTCTGATTGGAAGGAGATCAGAATTGCATGCAATATTCCAACAGTGGCCTAACCAATGTCCTGTACAGCTGCAACATGACCTCCCAACTCCTGTACTCAATACTCTGACCAATAAAGGAAAGCATACCAAACGCCGCCTTCATTATCCTATCTTCCTACGACTCTACTTTCAAGGAGCTATGAATCTGCACTCCAAGGTCTCTTTGTTCATCAACACTCCCTAGGACCTTACCATTAAGTATATAAGTCCTACTAAAATTTGCTTTCCCAAAATGCAGCATCTCACATTTCTCTGAATTCAACCCCATTTGCCACTTCTTGGCCCATTGGCCCATCTGAGGTTGTAATCTGAGGTAACCTTCTTTACTGTTCACTACACTTCCAATTTTGGTGTCATCTGCAAACTTACTAACTATACCTCTTATGCTCAGATCCAAATCATTTATATAAATGATGAAAAGTAGTGGACCCAGCACCGATCCTTGTGGCACTCCACTGGTCACAGGCCTCCAGCCTGAAAACCAACCCTCCACCACCACCCTCTGTCTTCTACCTTTGAGCCCGTTCTGTATCCAAATGGCTAGTTCTCCCTGTATTCTGTGAGATCTAACCTTGCTAATCAGTCTCCAATGGGGAACCATGTCGAACACCTTACTGAAGTCCATATAGATCACATCTGCTCTGTCCGCCCTCATCAATCCTCTTTGTTACTTCTTCAAAAAACTCAAATCAAGTTTGTGAGACATGATTTTCCATGCACAAAGCCATGTTTACTGTCCCTAATCAGTCCTTGCCTTTCTAAATACATATACATCCTGTCCCTCAGGATTCCCTCCAACAACTTGCCCACCACTGACATCATGCTCACTGGTCTAGAGTTCTCTGGCTTGTCCTTACCACCCTTCTTAAACAATGGCATCATGTTAGCCAACCTCCAGTCTTCCGGCACCTCACCTTTTGACTATTGATGATAAAAATATCTCAGCAAGAGGCCCAGCAATCACTTCTCTAGCTTCCCACAGAGTTCTGGGGTACACCTGATCAGGTCCTGGGGATTTATCCACCTTTATGCATTTCAAGACATCCAGCACTTCCTCCTCTGTAATCTGGACATTTTGCAAGGTGTTACCATCTATTTTGTTACTTTCTATATCTTCCATATCCTTTTCCACAGTAAATACTGATGCAAAATGCTCATTTAGTATCTCCCCCATTTTCTGCGGTTCCACACAAAGGCCGCCTTGCTGATCTTTGAGGGGCCCTGTTCTCTCCCTAGTTATCCTTTTGTCCTTAATGCATTTTTTAAAACCCTTTGGATCTTCCTTAACTCTATTTGCCAAAGCTATTCCATGTCCCCTTTTTGCCCTCCTGATTTCCCTCTTAAGTATACTCCTACTGCCTTTATATTCTTCTAAGGATTCAATTGGTCTATCCTGTCTTTACCTGACATATACTTCCTTCTTTTTCTTAACCAAACCCTCCATTTCTTTAGGCATCCAGCATTCCCTATATCTACCAGCTTTTCCTTTCACCCTGACAGGAATATACTTTCTCTGGATTCTATTTACCTCATTCCTGAAGGCTTCCCATTTTCCAACCGTCCTTTTTACCTGCGAACATCTGCCCCTAATCCGCTTTTGAAAGTTCTTGCCTAATACCATCAAAATTGGCCTTTCTCCAATTTAGAACTTAGATCTGGTCAATCCTTTTCCATCATTATTTTAAATCTAATAAAATTATGGTCGCTAACCCCAAAGTACTCCCCAACTGACACCTCAGTCACCTGCCCTGCCTTATTTCCCAACAGTAGGTCAAATTTTGCACCTTCTCTAGTAGGTACATCCACATACTGAATCAGAAAATTGTCTTGTACACACTTAAGAAATTCCTCTCCATCTAAACCCTTAACATTATGGCAGTCCCAGTCTATGTTTGGAAAGTTAAAATCCCCTACCATAACCACCCTATTTTCTTATAGATAGCTGAGATCTCCTTACAAGTTTGTTTCTTAATTTCCCTCTGACTATTAGGGGGTCTAGGTGAAACTAATTGGACAAAAACATGGCAGTTGAAATCTAATGTGGGAAATGTGAAGCAATGCATTTTGTCAGCAAGAATAGAGGAGCTGAATATCATTCAGGAGGAAGACTGCCGAAAGTTATAGCACATAGGAATTCAGGAGTCCTTGTCCATTAATCAAAAAAAACTAGTGTCCAAGTTTAGTGTGTAATAGCGAGGGCAAATGGGCTGCTGGCCTTAATTCCAAAGAGAATGGGATATAAATGTAGGGAGGGTTTGCTAAAATTATGCGTAGCACTGGTCAGACCTCAGCTGGAATGCTGTGAAGTTCTGGGGGTCCTTATCTAAAGAAAGATATATTGGCTTTTGGAGGCGGTCCAGTGAGAGTTCACTCAGCTGATACCAGGTATGGCGGGGATGATGTATGAAGACAGATTGAGTAGTTTGTGCTTGTTAGAATATAGAAGAGTGAGGAGCGACCTTATTTAACTATATACGATTCTTGGAGAACTTGACAGGGTAGATCCGTAAAAATTGTCTCCCCTTGTGGGAAGGTACGAGCCTGGAGAGCACAATCTCTGAATAAGGGTTGTATGTTTAAGGCAGAAATGAGAAAATTCTTGAGTGAATCAGTGGAATCCTTAATGCAAAGGGATGGTGAGGCAGAATACTAAAGCTGAGACAGATTTTTAACCAATAAAGGAATCCAGGGTGATGGGAAATGGCAGGAAAATGGAGTTTAGGTTAATCAGATCAAACATGATCTCATTGAATGGCAAGGTGAACGTAATGGGTTGAATGGCCTGCTTCTGCACCATTGTAAAATTTTTCACTTTGCTCCTGTAGTTCTCTACTTGAGTACTGGTGACAGTAAAGGATATTCTGTTCTATTCAATGTTATGGTCCACACTTGCGTATACTGCAAGTATAATATTCTGTAGAACAGTAAAAAAAAGTTACAAATGAAAGTTGAAATAAAAATGGGACATGCGACACATAGGAGCATTGAGTTTAAATGCTGATTGACCTATTTTGTAGCGACACAGCTTTAAGACGCAGAGGTGTATGTTCCCAGTAAAGTGCACTCTTGTTTTGTCCCTGAAATTTGTGAATTCCATTTGCAGTGGCTGTAAATTTCAAGCTACTGCACAATGTCAATTCGCACTGTGACCTGACCACAGTGCCACACTAGTGTGAATTTGTTCTTCAAATCTTGGATTAGTTAACTCTATTAGTTAAGATGCTTGTTTACTCAGTATACCAACTGAATACAAGTTTAATGCTATGGAATCCCTTTCGACCCCCTACAGAAATACATCTGTATACAAGAGAGAGCACATATACTTTTTGAAATATAAAGCTCCACTGTAAAGATAATGATATCAGTTCCAAAATCCTGAGGTATTTGTTTTCACACTGGCCTTTCCAACCATCCTTCAATATTGTGGACAATGTGCAGCCAGGAGCAAGTAGCATTGCGAATACAGTTTTGAATTTGAGTTAGATTTTATTCCCCTGTGTACTCGGGTACAAGGATACAGGAGTACATTGAAAAGTGTACAGTGTCACCATTCCTGGTGTCATCTTAGATCTAAAAGTACCTAGGTACAAAATCTTTGGTACAAATTAGAAAAATAAGGAAATACAGTTAATAAGTTCAATATTACAGTCTTTCTTAAGCGCTAAGCCATGCTGCACTCATACTTCCTATGACGGTTCGGTTTCCATGTCGGGCTTGATTTCCCCCCCCCCCCCCCCCCCCCCCCTCAACTTCTCTCTCTCCCCCCCCCCCCGCCCCCAAATTTTTGATGCCACTGCAGATGCTGGGCTGGGACTCGATCTTCCCCGTTGGGCTCGTTGTCTTGCACTACCCCACCCTCTTTCACTGTCCGCCATGCTGGCTCAATCTCTCCACACAAGATAAGTAGATTAAAGTAAAAACCTGGTTGTGACTGATTCTGCATCTCAACATGTACTCCTGCTATATCCCCATAGCTTCTAGAAATCTAATGATTTTACCTCTGCTGTTTGTGTAGAGAATTCCACAGGTTCGCAACCCTCTGAAAATATTTCTTATTATCTCTGACTGAAATGACCTATTCTGTACCCACTGAGACCATGGAACCTTATTCCCACACACACACACCTCCCCCACCCACACCAGAGGAAACAACATTTCTGCATTCTGTCTGTCTAGCCGCCTCAGAATTTCATCTATTTCAATGAGATTCCCTCTTATTCCTCTAAACTCCGAAGCATCTCTACTTGTGTGTTTTTGGGAGTTTACATAACATAGATTGTGTGGCTAGCCTACACCCTTTCCCATTATTCCATGGACCAGAGAAGGCTGAGGGGTGTCATAGTCAGAGAATCATACAGCGTGGAACCAAAACCTTCGGTTCAACGAGTCCATGCCAAACATAGTCCCAGACTACACTAGTCCCACCTGCCTGCTCCTAGCCCATATCCCTCCAAACCTTTCTTATGCATGTATCTATCCAAATGTCTTTTAAATGTTGCAGTTGTTTATTACACCCTCTTTGTAAAAATATTTGTCTTTTTAAAATCTTTCTCCTCTCACCCTAAAATGTGCCCCCTAGTCTTGAAATTCCCTATCCTAGGGAGAGGAGAACTGGCATTAACTTGAACATGGTATGAGATTTCAAAATTGTGAGCGGCAAAGATGGAAGAGACAGGAAGAACTTGTTTCCCTTGGCAAAGAGTTCAAAAACCAAGGGTCATGGATTCAAGCTGAGTGGCAGAAGGATTAGAGAGGATGTGAGGAAAAACCTTTTTTATGCAGAGGGTGGTAGGTGCCTAGAATTCACTGCCTGAATATTTGGTGAAGGCAGAGACTCTAAACTCCCAAAAAAAGTACCTCAATCTGCATTTAAGTGCAGTAAGGTGCAGGCAGATAGGATTGAAAAGGGTATCCGAGTGTTTTGGATCAGCATGGACAAAATGGGATGACTGGCCCCTTTCTGCACTGTAGCATTTCTATGGTTCTGTACTGAGGCTACTCTGTAATATGTTAGATGAACTGTTCACTTCTTCACCTCTTCCCTCCCCACCATTCCACAGGTAAACTTCTGATGTGCATGTTGTCATCCTTTCTTATATTTACCATTAATCTTGTATGCTGTGCCACAGATTGGTGGCTTTCTGTTTCTGGGCATAAGCAGCCAGATACCTGGATCTATTTGGAAAAGTGGCAAAAGTGAACCAAAATTGCATTAAGTAAACCAGCACATTTCTAGTTATGTATTACCATCACAGCATGCAAACACCAGCTTATTTCAATCACATTATTCATCCAATCTTTGTGTCAATTAGCCAGCTCATCAAGTAAAGGTCAAAGAACACATCTGTACTTTGTTGCAACAAAGCCAGCAGTTTTCTGTACATATGTATGGAATACCACACTAACTAGCTCACTGACAAGTACTCCTATTTAAATGTATTTTGGGGTAAAGATTAAATTTTATATGTATTTGTACTGCCTTTTAAAAATCTTATGCTCTCTATTTTGGGAATTTGTGCTTTTTCTTAAAATGGGGTAGGGCAAAATGGGAGCATCGGGATTAGTCCAAGGCCTGTGTCTCTGTTTAGCTAAAAAGTATGGTTGCGATTCTTGAACTTTATTCACAAAAGCTAAGCTTCTTTATTTGCTACGATCCCCTAATGTCAAACCAAAACCACTGTTGATGTGATTTGCAGAGGTTGTTGAATTCAGAATACTTTCTGACTTTTCAAATTTACATGCACAGGATCTCTCTAGAAATTATTTTCACACTTAAGCTGCATGCGGACTTGTGCTGAATCCATCCCTATTGCAGTCATTTCATTTTGCCTCTTTTTAGCAAAATTTACTCTTTTGATCTCTAAATCTTAAATAGAAACAAATTTTATATTCAAATTGTAAAGCATTACAACCAAAATTACCCAGTCCTGTTTCATGGTTTCACTTAGTCTTGCAACATGGAGCCTGAATGCTGACACCAAATTATGACTGCGGGCTTCAGTATAATTGTATAATTGTGGTATTGGTAAACTGCATGGTAGCAGTAATGAGGCCCTCTTAATGGAAAAATGCAATAATTTTCACAAGGTTTAATAGTGCCAGTCACGTAAAATTTAAATGGGTATTTAGTAATACTGGAGGTAAAATAAAAGAAGTAATGAGATATTGTAAATCTGTATGTAATTTTAACTAGACAAAGTAGCTGCCATGGAAGATAAATATGTATGCATTAAACTTTATAACACATCAGCATTATCACACCCGTTTCTGGCTCCATGTACAATATTAATGTCCATATGCATGCACAACAAATGCAAACATACAAAACCAATAAGAGAAATTGCTAATTGATGACACATCAAAGCTCTTGGAAGCTGATGTTCAGAACTTGAAAAGCTACTGTTTTGATCGGGGCCCTGACTGTTCGTCACAGCCCCAATTAATCCAATACTAGCTAATTTCCCAGTGGCTACAAGTATATTTACAAACTACTCCATAGCACTGTATTTAAGCAATCACTAATTGCTCCTAATGATGGGTTTATTTTCTGTTCATCTGATTTAGAGTTCAGCTAATTTAATTGGTGGAGGGTTAGACTTTACTGATGGGCTGAAACAGCTAATGCATTTTGATGATAGCTGTTAATTAAATTAGCATAGATTATTAGGCGAGGCTCCCCATCTCCAGAGATTTAGTAGATGCATTTGTGAAAGTACAGCATTAGACAAGGGCAGGATAAATTAACCATTTAAAATTAACAATTTCCAGAGGCTTAGCAGAATAGTAAAAATGTTCATCACAAAATAGCAAGATATGATTTAAGAATGTTTCAGTAATATTTACAATTTCCAGCATTGTAACTTGCAGTAAAACAAGTGGATGGTGTCTAGTATAGAAGAGGGAAAGGGGTAGGATTAATTTCAGGTAGGTATACCTGTCTTTCAGTTTGGTTTAGTCTTGTTTTTTGGGGGGGGTGGGAGGGGAAGATGGGTAAAAGAGAATGGGGAGGGATCAAATTGTCAGGGAAGGAACACGATTTGTGCACTTGTAAGGGAATCATTAAAGCAACTTAGCAGTTTTTCAGCAGTTTTTCCTGTAGGGGCATACATTAGTTATTCAGATAAAAAAGAAATATAAGCCATTTGTGTGGTAGTAGGCTGATGGAAATACACGTCTGTATTATTCGAATGACATCCGTAGGAAATGTAGATGCCATGCCCTGCCAGAGCACGCCTTTTGATATTTATTCCATCCAGTAGTAGGGCAGTGATTTCTTGGAATTAAGTGATGGGTCATTATACTTTAAACACAGCAGAGAGGCATAGACTGGCAATTAAATAGCAATAGCTGACACTCACTTGTGCCACCCTGTGACCCTGTTAGATTGAGATGTTAGAGCTTCGGGGCCCCTCAGCCTAGTAAATTGGCTGAAGGTGCTTCTCCTGACTAGGGTCCGCTCTGAAATATGCTGCCTTCAAAGAGATAGGCATCATGTATAAACCATAATGTGGGTTTGTGGTGGTTTAGAAAGCTCAGGAAAATTGAGCTTGGAAAAGATGAGAGATAACAACTGCACAGGGAGAGGAGGGGGAATAATGACAAACTAGCTGCAACTCAAAGAGGCTGTTTTTTTTTACTGCAAGGGGGAGAAAAGCTTCCCACAGCTCACACATAAAACAAAGCCAAGCAGATGACATGCAGTTAACAGAAAAATGTCAACAGTGAAATAAAGTGAGAGTGAATGCGATAGAAACCCCAGAGACACTGTGGAACAAAAATGAGTTTGTTCGTAACATGGCCTGCGAGTTTATGCACATCATTATATTCTGGCTTGCAGCCATAAAAGCAGTCAGGATTTTTTCATAATTAGCTGTTTAGAATTTTAAGTTTTTACAATGGAATATATGTAATAAAATATAGTAAATGTGGTTTCCTTGTTCAGTTGCTGATATATCTATTAAATAATGCAATAGCTGTACCAAATTTCAAATATTTTGTAGATGGTGTCGTAGTAATCACCTTATGATAGATTGACATTTTATAGTGTCCATTAACTTCTGAACTCTCATAAGTCTCTTCAGGTAATGAAATGAATGTAACCACTTCATCGCATGAAGAATAATACTCTTGAGCTTTTGAAAGCCCTGGTGTACTATAAAATACTTCACCTGTGTACTGTCTTATGTTTATGTGGTAACTGTAAATGGTATTTTCACTGCTCACTCTGCTAATACTTTGTGCTAGAGGAAAAAAAAGTCTATCTGTCAGCTAGCACAATAACAACCTCCCACATGCTGTGTAATTGGACAGAAATGTTCACTCCAAAATCATTTTACTATATTTTGAAATGAAGCTGTAAATATACCATTATTGTATTAATAGGAAATAATGTCCTTGGCTTGATTCATGGAAGATATTGATGTATCTCAAATTCGGCCTATTTCAAAATGCTAGAAATTGTGATTTGACCACATTATTTGGACAGGTTATGATGCAAACGTTGTCAAAGGGTCTAAATCAAAGTTGCCCTTGTTTTTTTCAAAAAAATAAACCCATACACAGTTGTATAAGAGAAAATCTTGGAACTTGCGTTTCATAATATGTATTTCTGAAGCATATACGTTGTATTTTTTTATTCATGAAATACTTTTAGTAGTCTCAAAGTCAAACTGACAGTCATGTAATGATGATTCATTTTATGTTATTAATCACAGCTACATAGAGTGATTGTGACAGCTTGTGCTTGCATGTATGCTTGCTTATATATTAAATGTACCCATCCCTCCCGTTCATTCATTTCTGTTCTGTTGATTTACACAGTTTTCTCTCTGGTAGGTTCCCCCCACACATGGTTCCACCACATCACAGTTTACACACAACGGGAATTCCTCATCCAGCCATTGTCACACCAACTGTCAAACAAGAGTCTTCCCAGAGTGACATCGGATCCCTCAATAATTCGTAAGTCATAATTTTTGTACCTCTTTTTTTAAAAACAAAACTGGCATGTTAGCTTTGCAAATAGTAGCCCTGTGCTCCATAGTAAAACCTTTATGAAAATGTAAAAACAATAGATATCATTTTGTTTGGATTGTAAACCGTTTACACTCCAGTTTTTTAATAATGTACTTTTGTTTTGATTTTAACATTGAATCATTTAAATTATTATTTCACTTCCACTGCTGAAGTCTAGAATGGTTCTCATTTTCTTAGAAAACATCATCAGGATGCCAAAAAAGAAGAGGAGAAGAAAAAGCCACACATAAAGAAACCTTTGAATGCATTCATGTTGTACATGAAGGAAATGAGAGCGAAGGTAGTAGCAGAGTGCACGCTGAAAGAAAGTGCAGCCATCAATCAGATCCTTGGCCGAAGGGTAAGTAATCTAAACCATTGATAGGAACTTGCACAAGACCAAGTTCAAAATGTGACCTTAGTGAGCAGGGCAGTCAGTGTCAATTTTTACATTGACCTTGAAAGTTTTTGTATTGTATGTCCAGACTGACAGACTTTAGGAATTCGAGGCAATTGTTTCCATTAATTTGAATGAGGCAGCATGTGATAATCTGCTGTATTAATATTTCAATCAGATCAGTGAAATCTGTTAAATTACAACAGTATTTTTTCCTTTATTTTGTAGCTTTACTTTTATTTCAGTTGAATACTTTATCTTGCCTTCCTCCAATGACATAACAGTATACTTCCTATGAATCCATGTATTCTACTTTTACAATAAATTCTAATTATTTTTTCAGTTAATGAATCAGGAAGATAGTCCCATTGTTAATGCTAATACTTTACATTGTATTGAAAGCCAGTTTTCATGCAAGAACCTTTTCTTGCTCTTCTATATGCAAGTAGTTAATTTGCTTTATTTCCCCTACATCCTACCCAATTCATTCTCAGTGGCACGCCTTGTCTCGAGAAGAACAAGCAAAGTACTACGAGTTAGCTAGAAAGGAACGGCAGCTTCATATGCAACTCTACCCAGGCTGGTCAGCACGAGATAACTATGTAAGTTTGATTCCCGAATACGTTTCCTGCTCTGTCACCCATACTTGTTTTCCTTGTTCTTTATAGGCCCAGCATACGTCTCAGTTAATACTGCAAATAACAACTATGATGAACCAACAGTGTCCTCCCATCTTCAGAACCTTGTGCATGTCAGAGGGCTGTTCTTCACTAACTTTTCTTTCTCAATGTTGATCGGCAGGAACTTTTTTTTTGGCTATGTCAAAGTTTATTACTCGCCCCTAATTGCCCTGGTTGTGATCTGCCTTCTTGGAGTGCTGCTGTCCTTGGGGTTTTATTCTTCTGAGGTGTTTCAGATAATGATTGCCATGGTTTTTGTGAACCTAATGGACAAACAGAGCTATTTTCTTCCCTTCTCCATTTTTTTTCTCTCTCGCTATTAGGGCAAGAGGAAGAAGAGGAAAAGGGAAAAGCAGGCAGGGGAAACCAATGGTAAGTAGGTAGCAATTATCTTCTACAATAAAGAGCACCCTTCACATATCAGAATAACAACATTTAATCAGATTAAACCCTAGCTAGCAGCTAACCATGTTTTATAACATTATTAATTATAATACTGTATGTGCAGTTTTAATTTTATGGCTTGTTTGCCTTTCCAAGAGCGATAAAGTAATCAGTGCATGAATTGTAAATGTCGTAGTGCTTGTTTTTGTAAAACTCTTGTAAAAATAAAATAATAAGTGCATTAACTATTATAACTTATTTTAAAGCTTGTTGTTATATGTACTTGTTGTTTTGTAGTGACATATTCATTTGGGCTGTACCTGTTTTCTGATGCATCCTCTATGTAATTTGCCTTACCTGCTGACTAATCCCATTTGCTGTCAAAAGACCTGCATGTAAAATTGGATCTGCTATCTAGCTTCTTTTGCAATGCACTTTAACCTCTTAGCTTGATTCAAGCCTAACATCTTCTGCTGGCAGTCACCAGCAGGTTCTTTATTCAGTCCACTTGCTTCTTTTTGTCAATTCTGATTGAAATCTACTATAAAATAATTCAAATTTATATTGCCACACAATATTGGTGCTTTTTAAACGGGTGAAAAATACAGCTGTGATTTTAATACATTTTTATGAAATTAGAGGGCATTACTGATCACTAGTAACAGATACATTGATTTATTCCTTTTTTGTTTTCTTGTCTCTCTTTCTTCCTTTTCTGTCTCCTCTGCTCGCTTTCTTCCAATTTGTTCAGATCTGAGCGCTCCTAAGAAATGCCGAGCGCGCTTTGGCCTTGATCAACAGAATAACTGGTGCGGCCCGTGCAGGTGTGTATCGTTTTCCCAGGTTTGCTATGGTTGGTTTCAGCTGGGTTAAATTGGTACTTTCCCCTTCTTGCTATCACTGTTTCAGTGTTTTTTATTGGATGTCGATACTTACCCTTGCATCTATTGTTGCCAGGAAGTGTGAATTTTGTTTTTTGAGTGATGAGGGGAGAATGCCAACTTGGCCAGCTAAACCACTAGCTCTGGCTGAGATGTCACATCCAGTGAGCAGTATCCTCCATTTGTTGTTTTTGTTTACTTCATGCTAACAGATGCAAATACTCCAAAGAAGTGTCGGGCATTGTTCGGGCTAGACCAACAGAGTTTATGGTGCAAACCTTGCAGGTATACTCCCATTAGGCCTTCCGGAATTAAATATGCCCTTTATTGGATTTGTAGTGCATTCGTGTGACTTTCCTGTGCTCTAATGTGCTAATATTCTATAGCTTATTGCAGATTTTTCTTTTTATTTTCCTTTTCTTTTTTTACCTGTTGCCTTTTATTAGCAGCATTGGTCTGTCTCCTTGCAAGCACTGTCCACTTCCTTTAACCTCCATCCCTCCCTTTACCTGGCCCTCCCCAAACCGTGGTTACGATGGGCCTGTGACCTTGTGTCGGAGATTGGTGCAGTGAACCATAGATTGAGGAGAGAGAAGTTTTATTCTTAGAAACTGGCTCTAACTACTAACCATCCATGGTTCATCAAAATCTGTTTATGTATGTACACATAGATTTCTCACCTGGTTTCTGGTGAATGTGTGGACAATGCCATTCTAAGTGCACAACATGCACTGATACTCTTTGTGCATGAGTCCATTTTGATCAGTAAATGTGAAATTTCAACGTATAGCGCTACTATTTTGTTTACAGAAAGTGTTATTGATAAAATAGTCGCCTCTCCTGAGTGATAATCACAGATTTGTACAACAGATAAGTTTCCAAGAAGCAGAAAGGTATTTGTGCACTCCAGTAACGATGTTTTTACATTTTTATGTATTAATCGCCAATTTATTTTTAGTAATTGGGCGTCATACCAGCTACAAGCTCGTTCAGAGGAAACTTTCATTTTCAGGCGAGTGCAAAATCTGTTGGAATATCTTTTTAAGTAACACAATTAAATTTCTCTTTTAGTTTTCTTACAATTCGGTTTAACTAAACAAACTCAGACATCAAACGGTCAAAGGCTTATCCACCACAGCTAATCTGGGTACTCTAGAACTTTTCAAACTACTCCAATTGCCAATTCTCTAATTCTTAGGACTTGGCTGGGTAGAGGGAATAAATGTTTTGTCCTGTTTATAAACACCTTTCCTGTTGACTGCATTTGGTTAAATCTTATTTCTTTGTCCTGACACATGCAGTCTTTGAAGTGGGAATGTTGTCATGGTAGGTATTTGTTTCTTCCAAGTTGAAACTTATTGTTTTTCATGTATGCGTAGTGCTTGATCTCTTTTTCACACTTCATTTCACCTAATTCAGAATGTGTTACAGTCTCTCTAACCACACTTTATCAGCTTTTGAAATTACTGAAAATTCTGCTGATCTTCTGGGGCTTATGGAGACTGTGCACTTGCGTGTTTCTTTTTAGCATTGTCTTTATGTTGGCATGTATGTTAAGAGTAGCTGCCTTCATTCTATAATCATGAACTTAAAGCATAATTAAGATGTAAATATAATTGTGCTTCTGACTGAATTCCATGATTGAGATATACATTTTTCATCTTATTTGACTGACATTTCTAATAATTGGTGCTCAAATTAAAAGTAAATATTATGTAAGATGCAGCAGGGACAATTGCCAAGTGATGGACGAACATCGTACATTACTGAGCAGGTGCCAGAGGATTGTCTGCCGATACTGATTTTGCAAAAGCAACAGTAAATTTGCAGCATTTCTGGTTAATATCTCATAGCATTCTTAGCACCCATGAGCATTTTGGCTATCATGCAATCCTTTTAAATTTATGAATGATTTAATTCTTTGAGTAATTAATTGAGACATCACAATTAATGCATCTTAATGCATTTTCAATGAACTAATGTTTAGAATTATAATACAAAATGTATTATTAAAAGGAACGAGCAAAGAATCCAAATAAACAATTGTGAATGGGATTCTTCAAATGATTTGATTGCATGGTTACCTTTAATATTGCCACATAAATGCTTTATATTTGAGGGTGCCATCCCTTATTTCAGATGTTGAGTTTGCACTTGTGGGTTAGTATTCTATGTGGTGAAGGCTTTTGCAAAAATATAGAAATTGGATTGTTGCAACATCATTTAAGTCTGTAAAAAAAAAAGTGATGGATAAATAATTCACCAATAATGATTAAAACTTTCTTTAAAATTGCAAAATAATAGGAATGAGAATTCGAGATTCCTAAAAAATTAACATATCATCCTTTGAAAAGAAATACTTCAGTCCTAATTTCTTTTCTTATCATGAAAACATTAACTCCCTTTTTAGATACGTTCCCAGGTTAGCGGGTGTACTCGAGTGCTATACCAAAACAGGTACCTTCCATACTGAATCCAGGTAGCGAGTGCCAGTATGCTATTATTTTGTAGGGACCTCACAACTGAGTCTAAGCCAGTGTGCCATTGTCCTCACCAATTTGTTAACTACCTGGTATTTGTGATCCTTTGTAGGCAGGTTAAGGTATGTTGTAGTTCACCCACATCATATCCTTCAAAAGCTTTGAGGTGAAATTAAATTTGCAAGGTTCTTCATGGTAGACTGTTTAGCAAGATTAAATGACATGGGATACAAGGAGAACTAGCCATTTAGATGCAGAACTGGCGCAAAGGCATGAGACATTGGGTGAAGGTGGAGTGGTGCTTTTCAGACTGGAGGTCTGTGACCAGCAGTGTGTCACAAGGATGGCTGCTGGGTCCACTGCTTATTGTAATTTATGTAAATGATTTGGATGTGAACATAGCGAGTATGGTTGGTAAGCTTGCAGATGACACCAAAATTGGAGGTGCAGTGGGCAGCAAGGCAGGTTACTTCAGACTACAACGGGACTTTGATCAGATGCGCCAATGGGCCAAGGAGTGGTAGATGGAGTTTAATTTGGATAAGATTTGGAGATGCCGGTGATGGACTGGGGTGTACAAAGTTAAAAATCACACAACACCAGGTTGCAGTCAGGTTATAATTAAACCTGTTGGACTATAACCTGGTGTTGTGTGATTTTTTAACTTAATTTGGATAAATATGAGGTACTGTATTTTTGAAAGGCAAATCAGGGCAGGACTTATACACTTAATAGTAAGGTCCTGGTGAGTGTTGCAGAACAAAGAGACCTTGGAGTGCAGGTTCATAGCTCCTTGAAAGTGGAGTCGCAGGTAGACAGGCTAGTGAAGGTGGCGTTTGGTATGCTTGCCTTTATTGGTCAGTGCTGAAAATGTGTTGCTGGAAAAGCGCAGCAGGTCAGGCAACATCCAAGGAACAGGAGAATCAATGTTTTGGGCATCAGCCCTTCTTCAGGAATTATTGGTCAGTGCATTGAGTAAGGGAGTAAGGAGGTCATGTTGCGGCTGGACAGGACATTGGTTAGGTCACTTTTTGAATACTGCATGCAATTCTGGTCTTCGTGCTATGTGAAGGATTTGAAAGTGTTCAGAAAAGATTTACAAAGATTTGCCTGGGTTGGAGGGTTAACAATAGTAAGAGGCTCAATAGGTTGTGGCTATTTTCCCTGGAGCATCGGAGACTCGGGTGATATTATTGAGATTTATAAATGAGGGGCATGGATAGGGTGAATAGCCAAGGTCTTTTCCCCAAGGTGGGGAAGCCTGAAACTAGGGGGCATAGGTTTAGGGTGAGAGGGACAAGATTTAAAAGGGACCGAAGTGGCAACTTTTTCATGCAGACGGTTGTGCGTGTATGGAATGAGTTGCCAGAGAAAATGGTGGTACAATTACAACATTTAAATGACATTTGAATAGGTATATAAATAGGAATGATTTAGGGGGATATGGGGCAAATGGGGCTAGTTTAGTTTAGGATATCTGGTCAGCATGGATGAGTTGGACTGAAGGGTCTGTTTCTGTGCTGCACAGCGCTTTGACTCTATGGCATTACGTATTATGATTTAAACTCTGCACATTTGTTGGATTTTGCCCAGGTTTTTCCTGACTTGAATTTAGAAGAAAAAAATGTAAGCAAAATAGTTTATGCTTTTTATTTTTAATTTTGACTTTTCTTGGAAGAGGGAGGAATGTCTCCGTTTATATTGTTGTTTTTCAGATTATTGCATTCAAGAGTTAAAAATGGAGTCAAATTGAATGTACTCCGCAATGCATTTTACATAATGTTAGAAGAATGGTTAGCAATGTGTTCTTCCACAGAATGTTAGGACATATCTTTGGATGAGCAATCTCTCGCAGCCAGAGCTTGTGGTTGGGTTGAATCAATGAACGCTTCATTGTGTGCGGAATGTACACATTGGCATCCACAGACACCAACCAAAGTGCAAGTATTGTAACAGATTGGTTGGCCATACTCTTGAAGAATGCTGCTGAGGGCTGGACAATTAGTAAAGGTGGTAATTAGAATTAATATAACTTTAATCTCTAATGAAGTAACAAATTAAATTCTCACTACATTCCTGCCATTGTTTCACAATTCTCCAAACTAACATGCTGCTAACTAAGAGGCAGGACACTTAATAGCAAGAAAAACTTACCCAATCTATAAACCTAATATTGATTTTGGACAAATAAAAGTATAATGCAGTTCATTTGGAGCAGGCCTAAAAAGTATTCTTTTGCTCAGAGCCTTAGCTTTGTAAGATCTGTGACCCTAGAAGCTCCAATGGGAGAAAATAAGAGAAATTGTTTCTAGAAACTTAAAGTTCATTGGAAGGAGAGAGGAATATGTAATTGACATTTCCCATTTGATGGCTTAATTAAATTGGCAGTACTGGGGCGATGCTATTGGAGAAAGGATTTTGGCTAAGGAAAATAGAGAAATGAAATCCATTTGCAGAAAATGAAAATGGGGAAGAAGTATCAAGTTGAAAGTATTGACATCAGAAACAGCAATTATAAAGGATTCAACTTATGCTGCCTGTTTATTATTAATTTTGTTTGACTAACAGTTGCTGAAACGTTAGAATTTTTTTCCCCTGCAACCAAACAAACATTTTAATTTGGAATTTGCAAAATCATTAATGTTCCTATTGTAACTTTTTTTAAATTTTGAAACTGAACATCCATCTGTAATGCACTGATACAGAGAAACCTCCGGCACATGCATTTTGTTTTTGTTCTGCATCTAATCTAATGTCTTATCTGTATTTATATATTTTTTACTTCAAAACAATTTTTGGGATCAGTATTTAAATAAATTGCTCTGTTATTGAAATAATTTAAGCAATGTTTAAATACAGCTTCCAGATCATTTACCCTCAGCAGTTCAGGGATTGAGCTAAATAACGATTATTTGTACTTTCCAAGCCATGACTTGCAATTATTTTGAAGTGAGTCAAAAGATCCTATTCCTTTGGCAATAACCTAATTGTTGTTGCGTTTTATTTTCTGTTTTGAGCCCACCAAGTTGGTCATTTCACCTCCAGCTTTGTTCTAATATGATGCATGATCTGCTTCACTTGCATGTTTCTGTCTTGTTACATGGCCCTTTTGTGATGAGGAACCTTGGGTTTAACAGCATGCATATGTTGCATCTTAGCATGTGTTTGACCTTGCAGGCTTTTGTGGCTTGAACTCTGAAACTGTCTCAAATACGTCTTGCCATCCAGGCCTGGAATACATTTGACAGACTTCTATTGGGTGTGAAGTTTTAACTTGGGTGAGGGACAATGAGGTGTAATGTTAGAAAACTTTAAAAGTGGACTCTATATCCTTTTTTTTTTGGTGAAATGCAGGACAAAGTAAGATTATTTGCAGTCTGAATACTAATGCATTTTTCTATCCATGTAGTAAAAGTTAGGAGGGGCATACTAATAAATACTACATGTTGTTTGCTAATTTTATTTGGTGGTTGAACTATTGCTTGTTTGTAAAGGAAACCAAATGTACTCTAACAATAAACCCTTGGCCAAACTGCTCCAGGAATTGTGAAGTACAATAAAGCCTTTTTTCCTCTCACAGATAGCTGGTATGAAAATGACGCATACAAGGAAACCTATTAATGAAATGTGAATCTTTTTTCAATCAACCAACCTTAATTGACTTGCGTTTTTCATTGCAGCCCATTAAAAGAATCAGCCACAGCCTGCAGGCCATAGAACCAGTTATTCTTGTTTCATTTTGCATTTTCTATGGTTTCTTGTTCCTTTCCTTTTCTTCATTCTTTTCTTTAGTATCTTTCCCCTGTCATTCTCAAATTGGTGTGGTTCTTAACAGATAAATCTGATATATTGTCATTTGGTTTGTATTTTACACATCGGAAAGCTAAACTTTGTTACATTTAAACAAATTTGTAAGTCCCTTTAGTTATGCAGGCTTAACTGAGCCTTGCATTAGTAATTAATGCTTTGAGTGTCATGGATGTTCTCTTGTTGCCTGAATGAGATTACTTTCTTTGTTCAAATAACCAACTCCATTAGTCTTTTTGCCCTTTATTTACAGATAAATCTTTCCCTGTTTCTAGGAGAAAAAAAAAGTGCATTCGCTACATACAAGGTGAAGGCAGCTGCGCCAGCCCACCCTCTTCAGATGGAAGCATATTAGATTCTCCTCCCCCTTCTCCTTCCATGTTAAGCCCTTCTACAGCAGACTCTGATCCACAGACTGAACAAATGCAACCTCTGTCACTCACAATGAAACCTGATCCTTTGGCCCATCTTTCCTCACCATCTTCTTCCTCAGTCTTGTCAACAAACTCAGCACTCAAGTCCAGCGCAGTTTCAGCTATTAGTTGCCAGAACGGGGCATTAGAGCACCGATCCATCACCTTACACCAGCCCACATGCTCCTCTTCGTCGCAGACTCGACCTTCGACTTCATCCATGCCAGTTGTCCATTCCCATGGTTCTTTGCAAGAGACACAGTCCCAGCCACTTTCACTCGTAACCAAGTCTTTAGAATAGCTTTTAGCCTAGTTGCCGGTGTTCTTTTTATTTCATTTGTGCCATATGGCTACATGTCGGTAGATGTTATGGAGTGCATTGGTCAATATTTGACCCATTGTTATTTCAAGGTCCTCTTTGAATATGTAGGATAAGCCTTGAGAGAAATCCTGCCAACCTCTTGTCAATCATTGCAAAACCTTGTAGTGTTCATCACTGTTATGGGGCTCTTACTGGGTGGTTCTTTACCAGTAAGAGACGAACGTCAAATTCAAAGAATCCCTTGTGGAAGGAGTTGGCTACGCTGTATTATTTGTATTAAATAAGAGCTTGCGAACCAATCATTTTACGTCCATTTTATCCTTAAGGGCACAATGAATGCAGTGCCACCTGTTAATTGTGTGGAACAACTTTTGTGATGTTACGTGTTATTGTTTAAATGTACAGAAATAATGGGGAAAACTGTGTTAATATGCATTGTTCCATGGCGTTGTTTTTAGGGGGGAGGGGGGAGATTGCAAAACGAAATTACAACGCTATAGGACCAGTAGTATTTATTGCTTTAGAGATGCTTGTTGTATCATGTATGTTGTCTTTTAAATATTTTTCATTTCTTCAATGTATAAAGTTTTTTTTTGCTTAGTGTAAGCATCTTATATATGAAAAGATTCATTTACCAAGGATTCACCTTTTTTCCTCTGTTGTGATACATGACTGTCACCAAATGGATAATGTAGTGGCATTGTAAAGAACAAAAGTGCACAAAATTGCTGAAAAAAAAGCCATTGTACAAAATAAAACTTGAAAGCGATTGGGGGAGGGAGGAATGTTTTTTGGAATAGCACAAAAAAAAGCATCTGATCACCCATCTAAAGCCCCATAGTGGACTATAACCTCAACCCCTGGAATTGCTTAGCCTATATTCTATGTATGTATTCTGTGCCAAACTTTAAAGGTTGATACATCTTCCCTCCCCCATTTTTGCTGTATTTTGGTCCTTTTTAGCTGTGAGGTAACATAGGTATGTATGTAGATTTAATGTTGCTGACTAGTTTAAGCTATAACGCAATGTGTTTGGTAGCTATTGGCAAAATCATCCAAAAAAATTCATATGAAGCAAAGCATTGAAGGGTGAGAATTAATAAAACTCATAAGGGCCAAATTTTCTGTACGTTGGGGAAATTACTCAAAACTGAAACTGCCACTTTTTATGTACACTACTATCAGTAGGTATTTAGTAAATTTTAAAATAGGCATGTTGATGTTGCAAAGGCTGTATACAACTGATGAAAAAGTTCATTCATTTGGTGCCATTGTAGTAGAAATGAAGCAGTTGTATAGCTGTTTTTTTTCCATTTTACTAAGAAGCTGATGACCTTTTGTGAATACACTCAATGTTTCCTAACAACTGTGATGTTCCTGTTCTGTTTTTTGCTCCTTTTTTTCTTTTTGTTTTTGAAATCATTTTTGTAATGAATCAATGTTCATGCTGTACAGTATCTGTAGCATGCAGTTCTGGATTAATAAAAGCAACTTAGTACGTGCAGAGAATTCTTGTGGTGTTCGTGTGCTCTCCATTGTAGTAGAAAATGGATCATCGACTTTTAAACTGAGCCATAACAAAACTTTTAAAATAATATTTGACTCTTATCTCTGCGAAGTTCAGATGATTTGTGAGAGGTGAATATTAGTGTTGAGGTATTGTAAATATAGAGTTATTGAAGAAAAAGTGTACCAGGCACAAAAGATGCAGATCTAGTCATTTAAGTTACACTTGATTTTGTATACTTTGCAATTTTTTTACTCCGTATAGTTTATAACTATTACTACTTTGTGGCAATTGCCTTTCTTCACAGTTCAGGGTGAGTGTTTCCTTTTGAAAGTATATTTTATTACTGTTTAGCACTATAAAAGGTTTGCATAATAAACAGTATTCCATGTTTGTTAACCAATTCTCGACACTGAATTCCCTAGGGATGATGTGTAATTTGATTTTTTTGTGTGTGCATATTTCATATTCAAGTTGGAACATTTTTAAATTATGGAATCGCAAATATACTGAAGTTCAGATTTTTAAAAGTCTTGCAATAAAGAATGGAGCTTTCCGTACATATGTGTTTTTAAGTTATCAGATAAATATTAGAAAATGCCTGTTTCACTTGTGGAAATATCACTTAGGTTTGGTAATATCTTTCTCTTCAGCCTTGTTAACATGCTTCTATTCCTCACCTAACAGTTTGAGTCTTATGGCACAGTCTGTTGAATACAAAAGAAGTCAGAGATGAGTCTACATCCCATGAATTGATTCTGTTTTCAACAGTGGTGTACTTCCAGTTAAAAAGGAGAATAATTTGTTCATGATATTCTAAGGGGGTTTAATGAACTTACCAATGTTAAATACTTAATAGCAATTATTATATGTCAGTCCCTATAGTATTAATGTTTTGTTGTTGCATCTGTTATGTGCAATAACTTGGTAATTCATAATATGCTATCAGTTATCCAGGCAGATTGATAAGTACTGTGCTCATTACAGTTTGGATGATTTCCAAACTATTTGTTATGAGTGCTTATGCTAACTCCTTCTGCCCCCATCCAAAATCAAATGCCTGATTAGATTTTTAGTACACATGATGAATGACTTCTTGTTAGTGGCTCTAGTTGCCTGTCGCAAAAACTGTGTGCTAAAACTTGTGAATTCTTCCAACACTGAGTTGTCACCTTAAAATCGTTTGATCAAATTTTGCCAAACTTCCATTAGTCTTCTGCTTCAGACTCCAGATCACTTTTGAAAATGAGTATGTTCAGAACATCGATAGGTTGGTACTCTCATCTCAGAATGTGAAGAACATTTTGGCAGTTTTGAACTGGATGTGATGTGTGAGTTATTCTCATCTGTTTCCGGATTCCTATTGAAAAATGATTGCTGCGAAGGGATGAACTAGGAGTGTAAATATATTTTACATAGATTGATGCCAACTTTAAAAAAAAATGTGGGAGTGTGACTTTCTAGGATTTCATAAATCTGTCTTCAATTTAGAGGAAATTTGTTTGATTTACATCATGAATCGTTTTACAGAAGTACTGAACTGTTCAGGAGCTGCTGCGGTGTTCTGCCCTTTGTAACAAAAAGAATGCTCATTGCTTAATGGGTATGACAATAGAAGTCATATTTGACTGAAGCTTTTGATCTGTGTCTGTTACAGCATAGAGGTTGGAAGATGCTTTGCTGAAGGCCAATCTAATTATTGCATGTATGTCAACATTTTTATTTCATTTTTCTGAAGTCCAGTTTTCCCCTTGATCATTTCAGCCCTCTACTTTCACCCCTCTTCCCAGTTTTGCAAACATTGCTAGTTATTATGAATAAATAGATGCTAGCTACAGATAAATCATTATGACCCATTGGCACATAACTCTACTAGTTAAAACTCTGTAGAGTTCAGGAAAAGGGCAAAATTGCATTTTCAGAAATTGCAGAGTTGTAATGGGCTGAGTGAATTCCTTGCTGTAAAATCCTCTGATCTGTGACCAGATCAACCTTAAAGCTTTTAAAAATACTATTTAGCCATGTAAACATATAACAAATTTCCAAATGTATCTAACTTAGCACGTACACTTCAGTGCTTGCACATGTTAGGCAAAAACTTAGAACCTTGTGACAGCTTTTTACCCCAGTGTAAAGCCACATAGAAGGTAAAAATTAAGGTGGTGTTATTTCAGTTGTAATATTGAGCATATTGCTATATTGCTCTCATGATAACAGTAATGGTATCAAAGCACCCAGGATCCAAAATTGTAGAAATTGACTTAACATTCAGTGGCTCAGTGGTTAGCACTGCTGCCTCACAGCACCAGGGACCTGGGTTCGATTCCAGACTCATGCAGCTCTCTGTATGGAGTTTGCACATTCTTCCCATGTCTGTGTGGATTTTCTCTGGGTGCTCCTGTTTCCTTCCAAAGTCCAAAGATGTGCAGACTAAGTGAATTGGCCACGCTAAATTGCCCATAGTGTTAGGTGCATTAGTCAGGGGTAAATGTAGGGAGAATGGGTTTGGGTGGGTTATTCTTCAGAGGGTCGGTGCGGACTTGTTGGGCCAAAGATACGGCCACACGTTGTAGGGACTCCATGATTCTATTTAAGAAAATTTGCACTAAATAAAAGTCCATGAAAAAGCTCAGTTGTTTCAGAATTGCTGATACTCCCATTTCAGAGCATTGCACTACTTCGTATACATGGATAGTTCTTCAATAACACAGTGGTTGCATTCTTGTGCAACCCCACATTATAGAAAAATCACGTTATAGAAACAGTGCTTGAAGTGTTGGCAGTGTAATTGCATTACAGCCAACACACATTTTAAACGTTTGTGCTTCAGAAACAGTGTCCTCAATTCGTCAATCATGTTCGAGCGAATTCATGTTAATGAAACAGATGTTACAGCAGCATGATCTGTATAGCAAATTTTGTTTTAACTGACATCTTATGAGCTGGCGCACACAAACTGGCAAAAATTATGTACCTAAAATACCGCGAGTTTTACTGTATTTTCATAGTCTCCACAATGTCCGAATAGTCAGTTGAGGATACGAGTGCGAAGGCTCTGTGCCAGTATGTTGTTTTTAAGGAAAGTTGCAATATTGATTAAGTGTAAGTAACATATAGCAATGTGTATACTTCCTGCATTATATTTTGATCTCTAAATGTATGTTGTTACATTGATTATACAGACCTCTTGATCATCCAGTACACTTCTGGTCCCATAGGTGCCAATTCATAAAACATTTGTTGTACTGAGCCCTAGCTATAACCTTTGCCACAATTTTGCCTCTGAATCCATGAAAGCAGATTTGACAAGGTCAGGGCAGCTGCATTTTTTTTAAAATTGCACATTTGTGTTTTTGGTATGATGAGTTATTGATGAATTTATTCACGCTGGTGTATTCTAATGTATTGTTCAAATTGGACTGAAATTTCTCACTGGTGAAACCAGATGGTTTTCAGCACCGATATCCCATCAGAATTATATCTGTGAAAGAACTCTGGAGTTTTGCATGTTCCCAACGTAATATAGTAAGGCATCAAAGGATGAAGACTTTTTTTCCATTTGTTTGTTAAATGTGGACTTCACTGTCTAAGCCAGTATTTATTGTCTATCCTAATTACCCTGGTGAAGGTGGTGGTGAGCTGTCTTTTTGAACCACTACCTTTTGGGATATAGGGACACCCATAGTTGCATCAGGAAGAGATTTTGAAGTAATGACAGTGAAGGACCGATATGATAAATTTCAAGTCAGGATGGTTATAGAGTTATACAGCACAGAAGCAGAACCCTTTTGTCTGCGCCAACCAATTATCCTAAACTCATCTAGTCCCACTTGCCAGTATTGGGACCATATAAACCCTTCCTACTCATATACCCAACCAGCTGCTTTTCAAATATTGTTGTTGTACTTGCTTGCATCACTTCCTCTGGCAGTTCATTCCATACACACACACCAACTGCTGTGTGAAAAAGTTGTATCTCTGGTCCCTTCTAAATCTTTCCCGTCTCACCTATGCCCTCTAATTTTGGACCCCTTTACCTTTGGAAAAAGATCTTGGCTATTCACCCTATTCATGTCCATCATGATCTTATAAATCTGTATAAGATCTATAATGTCTGTTACTGTTTGTTGTGTTCTTGGTTGATTAACATGGACAAACAGCTTAAATTTGGTTAGCATGGACCAGTGTTGGTGAGCGAACTAGGAAATAGTTAAGCATGTCACCATCCAATATAAAATTCAAAATAATATTGAGAGAAACTGTGACCTGGAACCAGAAGTCAGCATCAATAACTTGGAAAATTTGAAAGAAGTTTGGAAAGACTGCAAGTGGTAAAACTTCATATAAACAGATGGAAACAAAACGTTATTGCAGACAACAGAATGGACATATGTCAATGGCTAAACAATGGAGATGGGGTCACAGTCTTGGACTGCCAAGGGCACATGCAGTCAACTATGAAGGCTAAATTAAATATTCAGTGGTTCTCAATTTGGACAAGTCATTATTTGTATTTGCATGTTGAACTTTGTTTTCTGACCTTACAAATAATTACTGCTTTTTGTTAGAAACAGGTTGTTTTTGTTTTCATAATTATCATTCAGTTTATCATTGATCACATCATTGACCTAGGTCAAGAGAAGGAGAAAGTGAGGATTGTAGATGCTGGAGAATCGGAGTCAAAAGGTGTAGTGCTGGAATAGCACAGCATGTCAGGCAGCGTCAGAGGGGCAAGAGAGTCAACGTTTGGGCATAGGTCCTTCCTACTGAAGTCAGTCTCACTTCAACCTTCTGCCTTTCCACCCATTGTGTCCCTTACCACACACAATTATCCACACTGACTTCACTGCTTGCAAAGGAAACATTTTTCCCTTTTTTTATAATAAATGTGAAACAGCCGAAGTGACTTTAATCAAGGTACCCAGTTATCATAATTTTTTTAAATTTGGAATTGCTTGGATTAGCCAATTAAGGCCAAGAGGTGATCTTATTGAAACAACTGATTGATTGTAATTGACAGAATAAATGCTGATTAGGATTCTTCCACTCCCGGGGGAATCATGAAAAAGCAGAAAATTTACGCAAGAGACATTTGCCCATTTGAGATGGAGATGAAATTGAATTTAATCTCCGAGAGGTTTGTTAATCTTTGGAAATTCGTACGTGGCTTCAATGGGAACTTGGAGGTGGTGGTGTTACATACATCTGTTTGCCTTGTCCTTTCAACTGGCAGGGGTCATGGATTTGGAAGGTGCTACTGGAAGAGCCTTGGTAAAGTCCTGGAGTGCATCTTGTAGACTGTATGCACACTGTGTGCCAATGGTAAAGTGAATCAATGTTGAATGTTGTGAATTGGATAACAATCAAGTGGGCTGCTCTGTTCTGAATGCTGTTGTGATTCCTGTGTTCTTGAAGCTGCACTCAAGCAGGAAAATATAGTTCCATAATACTCCTGACTTGTGCCCTATAGTTGGTTTGAAGGAAGCAGATGAGTTACTTGCTGCAGGATTTCTAGCCTCTGACCTGGTTTTGTAGCTATAAACTGTTTTAGCTGTTCCAGTTCAGTTTTTGGTCAATGGAAACCTTCAGAATGCTGATGATGGTGTATACAGAAATAAGCATCAAGGATTGATGGTTAGATTCTCTTTTGTTGGAAATGGTCATTTATAAGGTGCAAATAGCATTTGCCTCTTATTAGTCCTAGCCTAGATATTAGGAGAAAGTCAGGACTGCAGATGTTGGAGATCAGAGCCGAGAGTGTGGTGCTGGAAAAGCACAGCAGGACAGGCAGCATCCGAGGACCAGGAGAATTGACGTTTCAGGCATAAACCTAGATGATGTTGGTCTTGCTGCACATGGACTTATTCAGTATCTGAGGAATTGTGAATGGGGATTGCTGAACATTGCGCAATCTTCAGGTCTCATGATGGAGCACAGGTTACGGATGACACAGCTGAAGACAATTGGGCTAGGGCACTACCTTGAGGAATTCCTGCAATGATGTCTTGTCCTAGATATGCTTTCAACCAGCAGAGAGTTTTCCCCTGATTCCAGGTGATTGTAATTTTGTTAAGCCTTTTTAAAACTATACTGAGTCAAATGCTGCCTTGATAACAAAAGCAGTCACTCTCCCCTCACCTCTCGAGTTCAACTTGTCCATGTTTGGACCCAGGCTTTGATGAGATCAGGAGCTGAGTGTCCTGGGTTAACTCAAACTGAGGATTAGTAAGCATACCTTTATCCCCTCCATCAATGTTTTGACTTATAGTAAACTGATCGGGTGGTAATTGACAGGGTTGAATTTGACCTGCTTTTGCTAAATGTGACAGTCCTGGGTAATTTTCTGTATCATCAGTTAGATGCTAGTGTTGTAGCTGTACTGGAACCATTTGGCTATGGTCTCAGCTAGTTCCTGAGCACAAGCCCTCTGCTGTTCTTAGGCTCACCTTTTGCAGAGTCCAGTGCTTTTAGCCATTCCTTGATACCATGTGGAGTGAATCAAATAGGTTGAAGACTGGCTTCTGTGATGCCAGTGACTTAAGGAGGGGGCCAAGATGATTATCCAGTTGGCACTTCTACCTTGTATTTTGCTCTGATTTACTGGATTTCCCAGTTTCTGAGGATGGAGATATTTGTGGAGCAGCCACCTCCTGTTAGTCATTTAATTTTCCATGATCACTCCTAATTGATTGTCTTGTCTTTTGGTCTCCTGTGGTGTGCTGTTTGACTCCAGTTTGGTATTTCCTTTGGCTGGCAATGTCAAAATGAACAAGTTGCACTGAGAGATTTCAAGTATTTGGTTATCCCAACTATCGTCACCATATAACAACGTTCCTTTACTTTCTACACAGCTGAGCTGTTCATGGCAGCATCTTTACTCAAGTTTACTTGGCTCTGATATCTTGCCTGAAGGAAAACAGATGTTGCAGAATTCCCACTCTTAACTGATGCACAGGAATGTATATGTTTAATGATTGGGCCAAGACAGGATCAGGCTCTGACACCCTTTTATAGACAAGTAGTATATCGAGGCTATGATGGCATTCATGTAGAGAGGATGGAGACATTGGGCCAGATGTTTGGGGTTGATAATGACGCATCTGTGAAACTCCACCGCAAAAAAATTCCCTTGTAAAATGGAGGGATATTTCATTTTGAAAATGCTGCTTTTGTAATGATGCTGTAATTTATTGCAGGTTGCTTGCTGTGCTTTCCTGTTTTAACCATATTCCTGTCATGTCAAGAAATTCATATTGGAACTTTGCACTGTTTCTCCACTGACCATGCCTTCCTTTTTATTGCTGAGAATATCTGATTTAAAAATAGTAAAGTTTCCAAGTAACAAACAACACAGCTGTTATACTGAGTAGTTTGTTGTAGAATTCTAATCTGTTTGTATTTTACAATCCCAAGATCTCAAATGTATTCCTAATTACAGTTCTTTTAAAATCTTACATTTTATTAAATTTGGTATGACTTCATCCATGGTAATATATTCAATTTACTAGACAGTTTAATGTCCAAATATAGCTATCATGCAAAAATGATTATGGTCAGATAAATGTTTTATCTTTACTGATTTAAGAATTGGCCCCAATTCAAATGCTGAATATGATTAAATTTATCAGTACACTTTCATCAAAACCTGATAGTTGAGACCATTGGGATGACAATTGCAGATCTTGTAAATCGAATATAGTATACAAGTACCTTGTGATCATCCTTACATGTTTATAGAAGGCTTTCTGAATTTTAGGTGTTTACTCCACGGATACATTTTGTCAGTGACATTATAAGCTTTACTATCAAGTTTTACTAGGAGAAAGTGAGGACTGCAGATGCTGGAGATCGGAGCTGAAAAAGTGTTGCTGGAAAAGTGCAGCAGGTCAGGCAGCCTGACCTGCTGTGCTCAGTATCAAGTTTTACTGCCATTTTCCCAGATCTGCTTGAATGTTGAGTTTTGTGGACCATGCATTATTCTTGAGCAAAGTTTCAAATGCAACTGTGAAGTTGGTGATCTAGAGAACATTTTTAAAAGACACTTACAGTTTTGAAAAGTGTGACTCTTCCATTTAAAAACTAGTACTTGAGAAGTTAACTTTGTTACTAAGAGGAAGGTAATCCTATAAAATGTCTCAGCTCAGACAAGAGACTTATCAGTGTGGTACAAGCAACTTGGGAGGAATGACTTAAAAAGTCAGATTTAGAAATCGTGAAGGATCAAAGATTGGAAAATAAATCCATTAAGATTGCTTACACGCTGTTGCATTAACTTTGGTGGCTTGCAGGATCTAAAGAAGGCTATTGGCAGTTCAGTGGAATTTCCCATCAGGTTGACATCCATTGTAAATTAGTAAGGATTCCTATGGATGCAATTCCTGAGGATTCCTATTAGAGACTTTCAAACTAATGGTCAGATATTAAAATAATTGCCCCTTCAGACCCTTATGGGGCTAGTTTTGTTTGGAAGACCAATATGACCTCCTTGTTTGAATCCCTGCATCTATTTTAGTTTAGAAATAAAGTTTTAAATGCAGGTTCAGTGGGGAAAAGCCAGCAAAGCCCACAAACTTGAGATGAGTACAATTCAAAAGTAGCCTGTGAGGATGAAGTTGGTAAAAATCTAAAGGTGAGCATCATAAAACAGCAGGTGTACCTATTGTGTTGAAGAACAAGAGACACGGCATCTGTAATTTTTCCAATAAAGAATAAATTACATGGTTTCCCAGAATTAAGGAAAGTTTGAAATTCCAAGGTGATTAATTTGTATTTCTATAAATACCACTGAGATGGGTGGCGGTTTGTGTTTCTTTGTTTTGAGTTTGCCTCTGTTCATTGCTGGATAGCCAACAGGCAATACTGGTTGATGGTTCATCAGTACTGTTGGTTTTGATTTCTTATAGCTTGTAGCTCCATGGAACTTGATCGGATGGTTTATTTAACTGATAGCTGTGTTTACAGTAATCCTCAGTGAAAGATTGTTATCCTTATTACAGTTGGAGTTAGAGGCATGTACAGTATAGAAATAGACTCTTCGGTCCAACTTGTCCATGCCAACCTGATATCCTAAATTAATCTAGTTTCATTTGCCAGCATTTGGCTTATATCCCTCTAAACCATTCCTATTTATATACCCATCCAGATGCCTTTTAAATGTTGTAATTGTACCTGCCTCCACCATTTCCTGTGACAGCTCATTCCATAAATGCACCATCCTTTGCGTGAAAAATTTGCCTGTTTGGTCCCTTTTATATCTTTCTCCTCTCACACTAAACCTATGCCCTCCAGTTCTGGACTCCCCCACCCCAAGGAAAAGACCTGGTCTATTTGTCATATTAGTGCCCCCCATGATTTTTATCATGAAATTAGGCACATTTAAGTGACTGCTGGACTTGCACATAGCAGCAAATTGAGGGGTGCGTAGGTGAAGTTATTTTACATTAAGATTAATCCTCAGCACACCATAGTGTGCTGTACTTTTCTATGTTTTATGGTTTTATAAACCTCCATAAGGTCACCCCTTGGCATTCAATGCTTCAGAGAAAACAGCCCCAGCCTACTCAGCCTCTCCCTATAGCTCAACTTGTCAACCCTGGCAGGTTTGTAAATCTTTTCTGAACCCTTTCAAGTTCCACAATATCCATCCTATAGCAGGGAGACCAGAATTGCATGCAGTATTCCAATAGTGGCCTAATCAATGTCCTGTATAGCCACAATATGACCTCCCAACACCTATACTCAGTGCTCTGATCAATAAAGGAAGTCTTACCAAATGCTGCCTTCACTATCCTATCGACCTGTGACTCCACTTTCAAGGAACTATGAACCTGCACCCCAAAATCCCTTTGTTCAGCAACACTCCTCAGTACCTTACCATTAAGAGTTAAGTCCAGCCCTGATTTGCCTTTCCAAAACGCAGCACCTCACATCTAAATTAAACTCCATCTGCCATTCCTCAGCCCATTGGCCCATCTGATCAAGATTCCATTGTAATCTGAGGTACCGTTCTTCACTGTCCACTATACCATTAAATTTGGTGCCATCTGCAAACATACTAACTATGCTTCCTATGTTCACATCCAAATCACTTTGTCATTTATCTAAAAGCAATGGTCCCAGAACCAATCCTTGTGGCACACTGCTGGTCACAGGCCTCCAGTCTGAAAAGCAACCCTCCACCATCACCCTCTGTCCTCTACCTTCAAGCCAGTTCTGTATCCAAATGATTAGTTCGCCCTCTATTCCGTGTGATCTAATTTTGTTAACTGGTCCACCATGAAGTGCCTTGTCGAGCGCCTTGCTGAAGTCCATATAGATCATGTCCACCGCTCTGCCCTCATCAATTTCTTTTGTTACTTCAAAAAACTCAATCAAGTTAGTAAGAAACAATTTCTCATGCACAAAGCCACATTGCCTATCCATAATCAGTCCTTGCCTTTCCAAATACATGTAAATTCTGTCACATAGTCCCTGGCTTTTCCCTAATATCTTTCTTAACTAGTGGTACTACGTTGTCAACCTTCAGTCTTCCGGCACCTCATCTATGGGCTGTCGATGATACAAATATCTCAGCAAGGGGCCCAGCAATCTTTTCCCTAGCTTCCCACTGGATTTTAGCATTCACCTGATAAGGTCCTGGGGATTTATCCACCCTTATGTGCTTTAAGGTGTCCAGTACCACCACCTCTGTAATGGAGACATTTTTCAAGATGTGGCTATTTATTTCCTCATGTTCTCTATCTTCCATGTTTTCTACACTAACCACTGATGCAACATACTCATTTCGTATCTTTCCCCATTTCCTGTGATTCCACACATAGGCAGCCTTGCTGTTCTCTCCCTAGTTACCCTTTTGTCCTTAATATATTTTTAGAATCCCTTTGGATTCTCCTTAAGCTTATTTGTCAAATTATCTGATGTCCACTTTTTGCCCTTCTGCTTTCCCTCCAGTATGCTCTTCAGTGCCTTTATACTCTTCTACGGATTCACTCGATCTTTCCTGTCCTCCTACTTGACCAAAAGCTGAATTTCTCCAGTCATCCAGTGTTCCCTACACCAACCAGCCTTGCCCTTCACCCTAACAGGAATGTACTGTCTCTGGACTCTCATCTCATTTTTGAAGGCTTCCCATTTTCCAGCTGCCCCTTTACCTGCAAACGTCTGCCTCCAATCAACTTTTGAAAGTTCTTGTCTAACACTGTCAAAATTGACCTTACTCCAATTTAAACTTTAACTTTTTGGTTCTTTCTGGAATTAATCAACTTGATTAAGTTTGAAACCGTGGTAATGGGCTTTTGGAGAACCTGATATTTTAAGCAACTGTTCAGGAGTGGTTGCATAGAAAAAAGTGAGGACTGCAGATGCTGGAGTTTGAGTCAAGAACATGGTGCTGGAAAAACACAGCAGGTTGGGTAGTATTCAAGGAGCAGGACAATCGATGTTTCGGGTATAAGCCCTTCATCAGGAATGCAGTGGTCAGTAGTAGTTGAATGCAGAGTTCTGAGATTAGTTACAAAATTGAGGGTCACTCACCTAAAATCTAATGGAGGTGCCCCCAGAAAACCATATGCTTTGAAGGTTTAGCTGTGATACACTCAAAATAGCTGAGCAAATTCTGGGTTGTCCCAGGAAAAGTGAATGAGTTTTCAAAATTTCAACTAAGAAAACTTATGGAGTGGGATGTGGTGGGGTGGAGTAAAAGGTAGAACTAATTATAACACCAATCCTTTATAGTGTTAGATTAATAGTACTTATTTAGTTTAATTATTTTTGATGTATGATAGTATTTGTTTATATTTAAAAGCATGAAATCTGTGGCACAATGTTGGTTAATTGTTGGGTGTTCAGAATACTTCAAATGTTAATGATTTTGAACTGGATCATTATGAATATAGTAACATCTACTTAGTGTCATAAAGTTAGTCAGGTGGGGATGCTTTGGAGTCAACATTTTTCTGTAATTGATCCCACACTGTTGCAGAATATTATATGTATTTGCATTCTTTGTATTTACAATGTTATCATTATGTCCTACAGGAATAATTTCAGCATGGATCAAATGGGAAGCAATATCTTCTTACTGTCATTAATTCCTCCTTCAAGATCTGCCCAACTGCTCTCAGCAACCATCCACAGTCTGTTGATGAAAATGTCCCAGTTTTTTTTTTACAGTATTCTGAATCATGCTATGATCCATGCTTACTAGGTATTAAGTTTAGAGCCAACAATTTGTTTCTTCTGGACCTTTTTCAAGATGCAATCATTCCAATTGAATCCAATCCAGAATCTAGGAATCGAGGATTTTCTGTTAACCAATAATATCAAGCCCTTCAATAATGTGTGTAACAGTGCATTTATTCAACAGTTGTAGTGTCAGTAAACCATGTAGTTTCTTCATATGAATATGGGATAGTTATGGTAAAAGTGCACATTGAATTTGTGACCTCAACCTGACATAAATGAAATGGATGGAATAAAACACCCAGGACAAAAAAAATCACTTTTTTTCCTTTTTTAAAGTCCACCCGTAAATTTACAGACCTCTCATTTATGCTTGATGTGAAATAGTTGAATTTGTATTTGCAGCATAAAAGTTGAGTTAGATACTAGCTATAGCAGAAATGTGTTCCTTTAAAGTTTACATCAGATTCAAGTACTTGGCAGTCTAAAAGGTGGAAAAGGTTGTTGTTACAACATAGAACGTTACAAAGTAGTACAGGCCCTTTGGCCCTCGATGTTGTGCCCTCCAGTGAAATTGATCTGATGCCCATCTAACCTACACTTATATTATTATCCATATGTATGTCCAGTGCCCATTTGAATGCCCTTAACGTTGGCGAGTGTACTACTGTTGCTGGCAGGCCATTCCACACCCCTACTACTGAGTAAAGAAGCTACCCTGATATCTGTCCTAAATCTATCACTCCTCAATTTAAGGCTATGTCCCCTCATGTTAGCCTTCACCATCTAAGGAAAAAGGCTCTCGCTGTCCACCCTATCTAACCCTCTGATTATCTTATACGTCTCGATTAATTCACCTCTCAACTTTCTTCTCGCCAACAAAAACAGCCTCCATTCCCTCAGACTTTCCTTGTAATACCTTCTCTCCATACCAGGCAACATCCTTGTATATCTCCTCTGAACCCTTTCCAAAGCTTCTACATTCTTCCTTTAATGTGGTGACCAGAACTGCACGCAATACTCCAGGTACGGCTTTACCAGTATCTTGTGCACCTGAAGCATGACCTCGTGGCTCCAAAACTCAATCCCCATACCAATAAACGCCAAGACACCGTATGCCTCCTTAACACCCCTGTCAACCTGGGTGGCAACTTTAAGGGATTTATGCATCTGGACACTGAGATCCCTCTGTTCATCTACACTACTAAGAATTTTACCATTAGCCCAGTACTCTGCATTCCTTTTATTTATTCTGAAGTGAACTACCTTAGACTTTATACATTTGCCACTTCTCAGCCCAGCCCTGCATCTTATCTATGTCCCTCTGTTATCCACAACATCCTTTGGCAGCATCCATAACTCTGCCTACTTTAGTGTCATCTGAAAATTTACTAACCCATCCTTCTATGCCCACATCTAGATCATTTATAAAAATGACAAACAGCATTGACCCCAAAACAGCTCCTTGTGGTACACCACTGATAAACTGAGCTCCAGGATGAATATTTCCCATCAACCACCACCCTCTGTCATCTTTCAGCTCGCTAATTTCTGATCCAATTTGCTAAATCACCTTCAATCCAGAACTTCATATTTTGTGCAATACCCTACCATGTGGAACCTTACTGAAGTCCATATACACCACATCAACTACTTTATCTTTATCCACCTGTTTTGTCACCTTCTCGAAAAACTCAATAAGGTTAGTTCGGCATGACCTACCCTTCACAATACCGTGTGGATTATCCCTAATCAAATTATTCCTTTTCAGGTTATTATAAATCTTATGTCTTATAACCGTTTCCAATACCTTACCCATGACAGAAGTAAGGCTCACTGACCTATAATGATTAGGGTTGTCTTGACTCCCCATCTTAAACAAAGGAACAGCATTTGCTATCCTTCAGTCTTCTGGCACTACTCCTGTCAACTATGATGACATAAAGATTGAAGCCAAAGGCTGTGCAATTGCCTCTGTAGCTTCCCAGAGAATCCAAGGATAAATTCCATCAGCCGAGGGGTGTTATTTATTTTCAGATCTTTCAAAATTGCTAAAACTTCATTGTTGTCAACCACAATCCCATCTAATCTAGTAGTCTGTCTCCGTACTCTCACTAACATTGTCCTTTTCTGATGTGAATACTGACAACTGAGTACCTGGCTGACACCGCCATCCCCCCCCCCCCCCCCAAATTGATTTAAAAGACCTTTCCTAAGTCAAATCCCAAGCTAATATGTTGTGGGACAAACTAAATTTCCTCTTACTTTTAGATCTGAATTATCCTGGTGAGACTCCAAATACCACTGGTTCATGTTTGCCAATGTAAATTCAGATTTTGCAAATATTAGCTATAAGCCATAAGACTAATGTTACAGATAATTCTTCATGGCTTCCAATGTTACTGTGGAATCTCATATTTTAACTAATTCAATAACCATTCACTTACACTGAGTTAAAAGTTGTCGCTCAATTTGGGGATTAGCTTCAGTATTATTCCAAATCTCGCAGTTTTTACTCCACAAATATAAGCAGGAAATTGATCTATTTTTGACCTTCAGTTGTAGTGACCTGAATGACACACAGTAATGGAAATCAAATTGTTTATTGTTACCCAATTTACTGTTGGTATAGAGATTATTCCAAAACACACACAAACCTTCAAATTCAACAAAAAGCATTGTGAACATATGTGCGGTATTTTTGGGAGCCCCTTTCCTCATTTAGTTGCTTCAGCATTTTGTGAAAACCAGTAGATTCTAGGGTTCCATACCCTTGGGTTATAGCTACAGTAGGATGCAATGTATGCAAACTATGGCTTCCAGCCAAATACATGTAATCCAGGTAGTCTCAGGGAGAAGGATTTTTGAACTATTGTATGGTCTGGTTCTGAAAAGAAAGCTGACCAGAATCTAAATCCTTCCACCGGTTTTAACAGTACTTTTATATTCCTGTTTTTGATTCACGCAGGAATATCATCTGCACCAACAAGTATTAATTTTCTATTGGTGTGACAGCAGTGGGGAACAGGAAGATTGTACTGATGTGAAACAACGTTAATTGAAATGCTTTCAAATGAGTGTATATTTATCCATTCAGGGGTTATTGGCTTTGCAAACTGGGTCAGTATGAATTAATCCCTAATCACCCAGGGAAGGTAGTGGTGAGCTGCCTTCTTGAACCATTGCAGTCCATATGATTTGGTACAGCCATAATATACACCTGCTAATGTTTTTTTTGACATCTTGCTGTCCCTCAGCTCACCTGGCCTTTAATTTGCCTTGCTTCTTTTTTGCCCATAGTGATTGATCAACCATCTGCAACCAAGGTCTGCTATGGAATATGTGTGCGCGTTTCAGAGCTTGGAAACTGCTTGTTGGGATGAATGTCTCCAGCGGCCGGGCTTCCATCTCCAGTTTTAATAATTATAGCTACTGCTGCTGTATCAAATTAATTGCTAACTCAAATGTGTAAGAGGAAGGAAGATTTTCCACAGACAACTCCAGTTGGATGTGTCTATTTCTAAGCCTTAATAGTATTTTCATGGAATTTTGATCAAATTAAAACTGGGTGACTTTAGCACCTGTGATGTCTTTTTTTCTGACGTTTTTGATTCCCCTGTTTTTTGTATTACATTGTGAGTTGCACAGGCTACTAGATTAGATGGGATTGTGGTTGACAATGAGGATGTTTTACCAATTTTGGAATATCTGAAAATAGTGTAGTGGTTGAAATTAATGATTAACAAATTTGCAACAAAATGCCTTATAGACCCTAGCAGAAATTCATTTTAGTAGAAAGCCAACCAAATATAAAAGCAAATAATTCAAGTGAAGAGTTAAATTTGCCAAGCTAAGTATTGCAGTGCTTCCAGACAAGTTCAAATGAACACATTCTGAAAAGAATTGCCAGAATTGTCTTTAATAATGGTATATAAAACTAAAGTCATCTGTGACTGAGATAGTAGGTACGAGCACAATGGAAATTTGATAGATTAGCATCAGGGAGAAGCGCGCCAATTATTTGGAGAGACCGGAAAAGCTGGGATTGTTCTGCTTCGAATAGAGACTGTTCAGAGATTATGTGGAGGTGTTCCAACTCCTCAATACCTTGATAAATAAGGAAAAAGTTTATGTTCAGTGGTAATATGTTTGGTAACCAGAGAAGAGGTTCAAGGTAAAAAGCCAAATCCTGTGAATGCTGGAGAACTGTACAAAAGACAAAGTGATGGAGAAGCTTGGCAGATCTGGCAACATCTGTGAAGAGACAGAGTTAATATTTTGAGACCAATAGGACTTCTCTTCAAAACAGCTATGAGGAAGAGTCAGTGGACTCAACAGATGTAGGATGATTGGCAAAAAGCTGGATGTGATGTGAGGAAAAATGTTTGTGACCTGAAAGGGTAGTGGAAGCAGGATGAATGGTGACATTCAAAGATAATTTAATATTTGAGGGGAAAAACTAAACCAAACTATGGGGAAAGAGCAGTGGAGTGGAATTAACTAGGTACTCAACAGATGAGTCAGTACAGACAAGATGAGGTGAGTGGCCTCTTTCAGTCCTGTAATATTCAATGATGTTTGTCACTTTGAAGCTGGATAGAGAATGTTTTTAAATATAGATTTTTAAAAATAAAATTATTGCTTGCTTTCATTTATCGCAAATGATATAGTTCACAGAAAAGTAGATATCAGCTTTTTGTTCAAATTGTTCCTTCTGTGAATGTTTTCTGTTTCTCTTATATTCAGGAGTGCTGTTACATACAAGTGAATTTTTTGTCCCTGTTACCAAATCACCCCCCATGGTTTTTGTTTCTTCTATTAACCACCACCTGTAAATCACCCAAACGTTTCCAGTTGATTATATGCAATGTGAATGTTTGTCCGATGAAAATACCAATACCTGGAAAATATTAAGCATCGCTATTACATGATGAAAGTGCTTTACTCATCAAAACCTTTTTATTATTTGGTGATATTGGTAATGAATGCTCTCTGTTTTGCTGCTACAGCATAATTGACAACCTTAAGCTGAGCAAAGTGTATGATGGTTACCATCAAGAATGTCCTGTCATTTGAAGTGCAGGCATAATGGGAAGCAAAAGAAACGAACTTCAGTGGCTTTGCTCTGGGATCATTCTGCTCGGAAAAACCTTAATTTGTGTTGCATTTACTCTGCAATGTGAAACCATGAAGAATTAACGGCTGGAGAACACATCCACAGTATAAGCCACATTGTCTGGATTTCTGAGCTGATGAGCATCTCCCAGCTGGATCTTCTGAACCATGGCCAATCTGGCAATGCCTCAATTACTTACACACTAGTACTTGTCATTCAAAAGTAATGGTCCGCAAATGGGGATACATTGACAGTAACTTAGTGATGGCCAACTGTGGCGATGAGTTGCAAACAATGGACCAGCTGCTCCATTACAACCACCGTCCCAGTCCTATAATGTTATTGATTTTGCCAAATACAGCAATAAAGCTAAGAATTCATAGTCTTGTGGCAGGGTACAATTTGAAGATGTAATACAGCAGTGACAGGAGCCTGATGGTCATGTTCGTGATAAATCAGTTGATGGTTCTACTGTGTAGTGCACATTGTGTTATTTTCCAAAGATGGATTCATGTCTTTTTAAGGCCACAAAGTGCAGCAGTTAGCTTCAGGTATACATATAACTGTTGCTTGATAAAACAATTGTACAGATTGGAAATTGCTTGTAAATTTTTCAATTAAAGCTTTAAAACAGCCATTCTACATGGCATGATTTGTTCAGTAACAGTACAAAAGTGAGGACTGCAGATGCTGGAGATTAGAGTTGAGAGAGTGGTGCTGAAAAAGCACATCAGGTCAGGCAGCATCCGAGGAGCAGGGGAATCGATGTTTCGGGCAAAAGCCCTTAATCAGGAATGATGATATGTATTGTTCAGTAATAGTGATGAATGCGCACCAACACAGGCTTTGGGCAAGCAATTTTGATTTGCTTTTTTCATCTACTGAAAATTGATTGGATTAGGTTTGTGAAAACTGGTGGATAACTGAGCCATTTTGATGAGATGTTATCAATTTTATTGCATTATAATCATTTGAACTGTACAGCACAGAAGGCAACTATTTGGTCTGTTGTATCCATGTGAGTAATTTGCTTTGATAATCCAAAATTAATCGCACTTTGCACTTTCCTGATTACCCCGGACAATCTTAATTGTCCAGTGTCACAATAAAAGTGACATTTAAGATTTATATCATTAAAACTTGATGGAGGCATAAAATCTGATAGTTTCTCCATGACTCTGAGCTCCAGCATATGCAGTCTCACTTTCTCTTAAATTAAGGGAAGGAAAGCAATTCCAGCAAAGGTCTACAGACATAAATGATCTGAAAGAGGGCACTGTTGGTATGATCAGCAAGTTTGCAGATGACACGAAGATTGGTGGAGTAGACGAAAGCATAAGGAACTGTCAAAGAATACAGGAGGATTAGATAGACTGGAGAGTTGGGCGGAAAAGTAGCAGATGGTTTTCAATCCAGACAAATATGAGGTGATGCATTTAGGCAAGACTAATTCTAGATTGAATTATACAATGAATGGAAGAGCCTTGGGAAAAGTTGATGGGCAGAGAATTCTGGGAGTGCAGGTCCATTGTACCCTGAAGGTTGCTGCACAGGTGGATCGAGTGGTCACGAAGGCATATTGTATGCTTGCCTTCATTGGACGGGGTATAAGAGCTGGCAAGTCATGTTACAATTGTACAAGACATTGGTTCGGTCACATTTAGAATATTGTGTACAGTTCTGGTCGCCACAATACCAAAAGGATGTGGACACTTTGGAGAGAGTGCAGAGAAGGTTTACGAGGATGTTGCCTAGTATGGAAGGGTGCTAGCTATGAAGAGAGGTTGGGTAGGTTCGGTTTATTTTCCTTAGAAAAAAGAAGATTGAGGGGGGACCTGATTGAGGTTTACAAAATCATGAAGGGTATAGACAGGGTGGATAGAGACCAGCTTTTTCCCAGGGTGAAGGATTCAATAACGAGAGGTCACGCTTTCAAGGTGAGAGGTGGAAAGTTTAAGGGGGATACATGTGGTAAGTACTTCACACAGAGGGTGGTGGGCATTGGAATGCGTTGCCAGCAGAGATGGTAGAGGCAGGTACTGTAGATTCATTTAAGTTGCGTCTGGACAGATGCATGAGTAGGTGGGGAGCAGAGGGATGCAGATGCTTAGGAATTGACCGACAGATTTAAACAGTACACTTGGATTGGCTGTTCCTGGGCTGTAAATTTTCTTTGTTTTTGTTCTTTGTTCAAGTTGAAAGAACTTTGCCCAGATATTAGTGTAATACATGACAAACGGAAAAATTGAGAGATTGTCCAAAGTGTTGTTCTGCTTCTGAAGATTTTCTACTCTCACAAGCTGCTAGCAATGGGATTTCATCCTGGAACAGTTGGATTTGGCTGAATTCCCTTTGCATTAGGCAGTGAGGAGATTCCAATGAATTCTGGTCAGGGATTGCCCAAAGGATGGTACGGTGGCTCAGTGGTTAGCACTGCTGCCTCACAGCACCAGGGACTTGGGTTCAATTCCAGCCTCTGGCGACTATCTGTGTGGAATTTGCACATTCTCCCCTTGTCTGCATGAGCTTCTAATGGGTGCTCCGGTTTCCTCCCACAGCCCAAAGCTGTGTAGGTTAGGTGGATTGGTCATGCTAAATTGTCCATTGTGTTCAGGAATTTCTAGGTTAGGTGCATTAGTCAGGGGTAAATGTAAGGCAACAGGTTTGGGAGGGTTACTCTTTGGAAGGTTGGTATGGACTTGTTGGGCTGAAGGGCCTGTTTCCAAACTGCAGGAATTCTATTCTATATGGAAATTGAGTCAAAAGGAATCCATTTAGCTGTTCATTCTGTGCTAGTAAAATGCTGCAACAATAAGGAGATTTTAAGAACCACCCACCTGTCACTCTTATAAATCTGCTTCTCAGTCCTTTTAAGGCAACACTGTGCTGTCTCTAGTCCTATCATTATGATTTAGGACTGTGATTTGCATTGTAAATGGTGGCTATTCAAGGGACAATCTTCGGTGTCCTCCTGAATGCTCCCATCAAGATGCTGATAGGCCTGCAAAATGTGAAATGTTCTGCAGAGTTCTATCTGCCCTGAAAACTGATTTTGTGTGCAAACTTGGTCCCAATAGTGCTTTCTTTAAATAAGATATATTGATGCAGAATATGATGATGTGTGCAATAACTTCCACTGAATAACATGGCAATTTTGTGGACTTACTCCAAAATTTCTGAGAACAGAAATTTCGATGTGCTGCAGTGAGCAAATCAGAAAATCTGAAATGCTCCATCTAATTAATGGGTCCAATTTTAGGCCCTTGGAAATTCTGCAAAATAAAAGGTTTTTTTTGCTGTTCTTCATTAAGTAAAAATTTCAAATCAAAAACATGAAGTGCTGAAGAAATGCAGTAAGGCTGGCAGCATCTGGATTTGAAAGGTTTACTTTGTTTTTCTCCACCAATTCAGCCAGACCTTCTGAGTTTCTCCATCAATTTCTGTTTTAGTTTGATTTCCAGCATCCATGGTTCTTTTTTTTTTACAAGAATTTCATCAAGTTTGTTTTGAGTGGTTTTCATTGCTGTCTGCTGTAAATTTAATCATACTCTTAAAGTAAATAAAAGTTCTACTGTTACACTATTGTGTCTGCACCCTTGCAACCATAGAGGGAATAATCCAAAACTCTGATCATTCAAGATCACTCAATTTATCAGGTTTGTTTCAAAAAATTCTTTTGACTTGAATCATCATCCTTAAGTTGATGAGTAAGAACAAGTGACTCAGTTAATTACTAAGATATTTTTATCATTAATAATTAAATAATTGACTGGAGAGTGACATTTGGATCTTGTTTTAAAAAAAGATTATTTTGAACTGAAGCAGGGACACTGACCCAACTAAGAATGGCTGTTATATTGCATTTTTTTGGGAGGCTGTTATATTGCATTTTTTTTGGGAGAGATGTTCCAAATCATTGGGACGAAGATGGAGAGTTTATAAAGATGCCACCAGAGATTGTAAACCTTTGGAAATGTGGGAAAACACTTTCCTGTCTTACCAAAATAGAGGGAAACCATATTCAACCATGTAATAATGAGCCATTCAGAAGTTAATTGTTTAGACAAAGTATCTTGATTTTTCTTACAATCACTGCAGACATGAGCTAATGTAACCTACATTTTGGTGTATGAAATCTAGTTTTGAAGTTCTGATTACAATAGTCATGTCACTGACCAAACTCTGTTGTCCAAGGAGGTGTATTAGCAGAAGATGAGCAGTAACAGTGGGAAGAATATCTCTGCTGAGTTTACTTGTGGAAACATAGATACAATTAATCAAATAAATTATACAGAAAGAATAGAATTTTCACAACATGCTTTTAGAGAGGGATACACCAACTATGATATGAAAGGCTGCTTCAGCTGTGTCACAACATCTCTGGATCTATCCCTACTGAACTCAAGTTTTACTGAATTTTTTTTTGTGTCCAGCATTAAACCCCCCTACAACTTGTATCTGCATATTTCGTTCATGTGTGTTTTATCTACAAAGTCTTGGATTTATTTTCTTGGGTAGATTTTAATAATAAAACATCTTTAACCCAAGAAATGCTGGTTGTTTAATTCTTTATCATCCATTTGTAAACAGACACTGAAATGACAAATACATACTTTAAAAAAGATCCAAAATCCCTCTGTTACTCTCAAAGAGGAGTGGGAATAGAAGGGAATCATTTCAACCCTCAGGTGATTGTACTACCAAGTGTCTGCTCTTCCTGTCGTGATCGACTTAAGATACTGCCATCACTGATCATTCACCGATATTTCAATCATCTGTTCCCAAGCCCAAAAGGAACATATAGGGTAACATTTTCATGCAGAGGGCGGTGAGTGTATAGAATGAGTTGCCAGAGGAAGTGTGGAGGCTGATGCAATTCCAACATTTAAAAGGCATTTAGAAGGATATGGACCAAGTGCTGGCAAATAGGATTAGATTAATTTAGGATATCTGGTTGGCATGGACGAACTGGACTGAAGAGTCTGTTTCTGTGCTGTACATCTCTGACTTCACTCACTCCTAGTAAATGTCTTCTATTTGCTGCAGTTCTGCTAAGTTTTGAATCCTTTTGAAACCTATGTTTTTGGTAGTACTTTCAACTTTACCTCCTGGTACATGATGTTTACCAGGTGTAATATCCAAAAGTCTCATGGAAATCTGGTCAGTGAGAAAGCAAGCTATTGTAGGTTGCTGGTGATGTGGAATTTACATGGATGTATGGATTTGCTAGCACTTAAGGCAAAGCTATTCATGATCAGTTGCTTTGGTCGTCTTTCCTGGCCATTTGATCCTGATGATCGGGGAATGTGTGTTTGGCTAAGGTAAGCTACTGCAATACTGGTCTCTGTGTTCGTGCCACTCAGGTGAAATGCTGTCTGATTGACAGGCAACTCTTTTTTTTTTTGCTGTCCTACTTTAGCCTTTGGGGGTCAAAGACGTTCTGTAGTGGACCCACAGTTGCCTCAGTCACCTTGCAAAATGTACGTCAATGTTAAGAAAACAAGAGGACACTTGAGAAATGTAGGGGAAATCTTTCCCATTGCCCTGGCCCATATTTATTCCTCAGCCAAAGACTAAGAAAGTGGATGGTCTCTTTTCTGTTCCTGGGAATTTGTAAATTAGCTGCTGTAACCATCTGCAAATCAGTAGTGACTACACTTCCAAAATTGATTATTTCATTGGCTGTGAAGCCCTTTGGGATTAAAACCACATTATAAATATAATTTCTGTATTTTTGCACTAGTCAAAGAAACTTTGTGTGCTAATGTGTCTATTAACGTGGGAATGTTTAGTTTCAATATGCAGAAAAGCTAGATTGTTTTAAACCTGAAATAGACATCCCATGGTAAATGAATACAAATAGTAAGCCTGACAGTTGAAAACCATTGCAGGGAGCTTGAGTATGTGGCACATACGGCCACCAGAAGCAGACCAACAACAAGTATTCATTGCAGTGCCAGAGTAAAATAATCTGCTCCAGATAAATCAAAACCATACTGACTTTGCTATGTGAATGCTAATTATAAACAGAATTTATGGCTGTATATTAGATATAAATATGTTTCTCTTTATTGAAAACTATGGTTTATAGTAATATAATGCCATAGCTTATTTCCTACAGCAGAAGGATCTTGCTTTAATAGGCAACCTGGTGCCACTGTGGCGAAGGATTTGTCTCACACCTCTTTGGTTTTGGGTTCAACTCTTATCAGAGACTATTGTTTTATACTTTACAAGATGTGTTGATTGCCATATAGAATCATATAGTAAATTTGCATTGAGCCTTCAGCTGCATTAAGGACAGGACCTACAAAATACAAAAACCTATAAAAGCATCTTGCTTTTGTTAGGCTTCCCTCCATAGACTTTCAGTAAGGAATTTCACAGCAGCTGAATAATGCATTTAGTCCCATTAATTAAAAAGTTCACAAGCTCTCCTTAAATTAACTCTTGGAGGGCATGACCATTCGGATTTGTGCAAGATTGCTCTAGTTATTTACATTCTCAAAAAAAAAGTAAATAAAGATAGCATATGGGGTGAGGTTTTCTTCTCTTTTGGAAACTGTTCATGCCTCGCAATGTGACCAACCACGAGATGCTAGCAATTTAGAAGTAATTGCTTATAACTAAGCAGGTTGCCTGGTGTTGAACTTCCTCATGGAGGGTCCTATTTTTAGCAGACTGAGAGTTCTTGGAGGCCATGCCATACTGGTCATACATTTCCATTCCTGTAGTTGAAGGTTGGCGCAAGTTCTGTTTCATGAACCTAACATTTTGGATGCTTTGGAGGCTGAATGTAAATTTGAACATGTCTCTCAAAATTATTCTAGATATAGATTCTTAAATAATTGCATGGTACCTCTGCTGATGGAACAATGTAGTGTTGTTGGGTATTGACGAAACTTGAATATTGTTGATTCAAATGGTGTTACGTTTCTCAGTGTTAAACATCACTCCCCATTATTCTGTTTGCCCATTTGAAGAGAAAATTTGGATTTACCTGGTAGCTAACCTCTCCTACTGCTTCAGTAATGGTTCCATAATCTGGATGGTCAGAGTTTGACCTGGTTTGATATTTCAACCTGATGACTGAAAAAACAAGTGTGGGTCTAGGCCAAGGCCAATAGCTTGGGGTGTACCAGTGAACACTGATTTTCATAGAACAGGCCCTTCGGCCCTCAATGTTGCACTGACCAGTGAACTATTCTCAGCTCGTCCCCCTACACTATCCCATCATCATCTATGTGCTTATTCAAGTATTGTTTAACTCAGCCACGTTAGGGAGATTTAACTACATTGGCAGGTAGGGCATTCCACGCCCGTACCGCACTCTGAGTAAAGAACCTGCCTCTGACATTTGTCTTAAATCTATCACCCCTCCATTTGTAGTTATGCCCCCTTGTACAAGCTGATGTCATCATCCTAGGAAAAAGACATTCACTCTCTACCCTATCTAATCCTCTGATCATCTTGTATGTCTCTATCAAATCCCCTCTTAGCCGCTGCCTTTGCAATGAGAACAGATTCAGTTCTCTTCGATTTGAAGCTTTCCCATTGTCCATGACTCTTTACCACGTGATAAAGTCTATTCTTAACATTAGAGGATGGGGCAACCTCAGTTTTCTAACAAAGAACTGGCGATCCATAGTTTTACAACGTGGTTCCGGAAGGAAAAATTCATTAAGTGCACACATACGAGGCCTTATTCAGGGAAGTCATGGAACAGAGTATGCGTTATTTATTCGGATGTGAAAAGTGGGAAGTTGCCAATTTTGATCTCACCAGGGCAGAAAACCTTCATTTTGTTCATGAAGAGACTATAAACCTCCATTTTGCTTTTGAGAAAGTGGGAAATCTACATTCTGGTCATAAAAACATGAGCAAGCTCATAGTGATGTCATATATCCACATTACTTACTATTTATCAGCATTAAAAGCTTTTGAGAGGAAAATAATACAACCATGCTATAGCACACCACTTAAAACTTTTAACAAAGGAAAATTAAACAGCATTGCTATTTACATTTAACTGAGATTGCAGCAGCCCTGAGATACTGCAGAAGCTCTATAGTAAGAAAAATAATCACAGTGAGAAAACAGGGTGGAAGAAATAATACCATCTACAAGATTTAATGGTGGACAGGAGTGAAATACAATAAAAGCATTGGGCATCTTATAGCAAATAGTTCTTAAGATGCAGAGTTACTTCCAACTTAAATACTGAATCACAAGCTGGGAAACACCTAAAATAAAACCAAGAAGAGCAGATGATGGAGATCGGGAACAAATTAAAACACCCGCAAACCTAGTGGTATTATTGCTGGACTATAAATCCAGAGACCCAAATAATGTTCTGGGCATCTGGGTTTGAATCCCACCAAGGCAGAGGTGATGTTTGTATTCAATTAAAAATAAAATCTGCAATTAAAATTCTGATGATGACCATTATCCTTTGCCAATTGTTGGAGGGGATAAGAGGAAAAAAAGCCCCTGGTTCACTGTCCTTTTAGGGAAAAGAACTGCCATCTTTACCTGGTCTGGCCTACATGTGACTCCAGACCCACAGCAATGTGGTTGACTCTTAACTGCCCTCTGGACAATTAGGGATGGGCAATAAATTCTGGCCTGGACAGTGCTGCCCTTATCCAATGAATAAAAAGAAAGTTGCTGGAGAAACCCACCAAGTTTGGCAGCATCTGTGGAGAGAGAAGTAGAATTAATGTTTCAACTCCAGTGACCTTTCTGAGTTTGAAGACAGCATGCTTTGGAAGAATTGCGAAACCTCCAGATTCACTAAATTGGTGAAGTCATTTGGGAGGGGGAGGAAGATGAGGTTCGTGGTAAATATAACCGTATTAATTACAATAGAAGTTATGGGGAGGGGTAGATTTTGTGTAAGGTAATGATTCTAAAAGGGTTAATATCGGATAAGGGAGAACATCTTAGGACCCTGTGAAGTGAAGACCTATGATCCACTGACCTCTTCATAGACTCAGCAAAATGTTTATCTTACTAATGTAACTTGAACATGATTGATATCATGCAATAAACTACATCTTGTTACAGATAAGAACTTCTTCCTGTTAAAAGTCATTAATGGTTGTTCCTGTAGCATTGTAATCTGATTAGGCTTGTATTCCCAATCAAAGAAAGAGGACTGGTGACAGTATCCTTCTACCCACAGTTACCACAGCGAACAGTGAATGTTAAAATCAAAACTAAAGAGTGATTTTTCAAACTATGTAGCAGCATAAATGTCTTCTGAAAGAAAAACTGTTTTGCAGAAGAGCTGCATTCAAGTTATTTTTGTTTCATTTCATTTCCTGTATTCTTGTAAAATTCAGATTTGTCTCTTTTAAGTGAACATGATTTTTTTTGGAATCTTTTCCTTAATGAAGTTCCTTTCCCAGCTTCATAAGCAAACTTTACATTGAATATAAAACCCCAGGTCAATGATGGCTGTTATCGGGGTCTTTCTCAAGTAAAATCTTTTAATTTAGGAAGGACTACACTACTGGGATTTTATAACTAATAGCATTTCTGAGGTAATGTATTGCAATGTTATTGAACCTTATCTAGTGCTTTGTTTCTTTTTGTTCCCAATAAAGGCCACACAGAGAAGGTTTCAGCTAATGGAGACTGACAGATTGACACAGCCTTTACTACACATGGTGTTATTCAGAAGTGGACAGCTGGATGTTTAGGGCACATTTTGAGCTACAATAAGGCTTTCTGGATTTAAATAAATGACAGGAAGACTGTAATTGGAGACAGCAAGGATAAACCATTCATATTTGTTCATTTTAGATAAGACTCACTAATGGACTGGCTGCCCAACTAGTTTTGTACAATATCTGATCTGTTCTTCAGTAAGTTGTTATATGTTTAGCCTCTCAAAGTGAAATATAATCTCCCAACCCCCACAAGCCAAGCTCCAGCTCTGTCTAGCTGTGTTGGTCTACATGCCTTGAGCAAGCTTTTCTATAGTGTAAGATTGATGGAATTGACTGAAGAGAAGTTTGCATGTCTTTCACTGTCTCATTAAACTCTTGATTGCACCTATGCATTATCCAGGAATTGGTACCAAAAGTTGGAATTTGCTAGGTTCAGTGGGAAACCAGGAGAACATTATACTATTAGTCAAGTATGACCAAGGCACTAACAGCTAAATGTGCAGGGAAGTTTGTGAACATTTTCCGTCCTTTGTGCATTTCTAATCTCTCTTTGATAAAAAGACGATCAGCAACATAATTCCAGGTCATGTCGCAAGCTGGGATCATCAATTCTCTGGTAGGGTGGGAGCAATGCCAATGAAGGTGGGAAACTACAGTGAGAATAAAACAATGTTATTCTCAGCATTAAAACAATACTTTCCTGATTTTCCATTTCAGCATTAAGTGGGGGCGACTACCTCCTTTTCAAACATTTTCCCAGCATTAAAACCCCAACCCGCTTTATTTATTCATCGCTTCCAATTCTCCTGTCCTTCACTGAGAAGCTAAATGTGGTAAATCTCTGCCATGTAAGCCATGGGCACAGCAGATGCCCCTCACCTATTGCCTGTCCTGGACACCATGAAACAACTACTTCAGCACAATGTCACGGTGTGCTCCATGGCCACCAACATCCTCAACCCTTTGCAAGTTAGCATCAGCAAAGGACCAGCCTCGCCACATCATGCCTGCTCTTCGACATCACTTCAGACCTTCAACACTTCACTTTGTTGCTTAAGGTCACCTATGACTTGCATGCTTCTGCCCTTGTATGCTGGGATACATGCACTGCTGCATTTACACAGAGGATATTTTTCTGTTCACATGGATACATGCATGTCATGGCTGTTAGATTGCTTTCTTAGTGCTCACTCTCTTTAGGGCTTACTAAAAACAGCCTGTGAAGATGGAGGACTTAAATAGTGAAGCCATTGGCATATCGTGATGCAGCACTGTGCTACATCAACATTCCTGCCATGCCAGCAGTTTAAGTGGCAAATACTTTCTGTGAACCTTAATGGGAGTGAAAGGAGACTATAATGAGTCAGGGGATATGACTACAATCAATTATTGGCCTCATCCTATTCCAACCAGGGATTTGGCCATATTTGGTCAGATGCTTATCCTACCACTGTTCAGAGATCTGTGTCCTCGCAGTTTGGTGATTAGTCTTTGCTCAATCCTGCAGAACCATTGCAAGCAGTCCAGAGATAACAAAGAAGCCTGTTGACGAATCATGGCGGTGTTAGTCTGGAAGGCGAGCCACATTTTCTGCAACGACACTAAGGAAGGTTGAACGTGATACAAATGGATGAAAGAGCAATAAAATGCAGTCGTAAGGGAGATGGTGAGGAGTCCTCAGTGAGGGAGTAGGAAACACAGAGGGCAGCAAGTGGCAGTAGTTTGGGAGGACGATGTGGGTGAGAGTCATTGAATAGGCATGATGCATGTCTATAGTGAGAGTTAGGGTCCATGACCCTGAATGAGATGTATGTTTGGTGGGAGGGTTAGGCTAAATGCTAGGACCTTGACTATGAGGTTGTAAGAGAGAACTTAGCTTTGCACATTACGAAAGATCATTGGTCATCCTCAGCTGCTGGCATCTCACTTCACCAAGGGCACAGGACAGACCCAGGCTGTAATGTGCATTCAGGGTGGCTGGGTCTGGTGGTGTGGCCTTCTGCAGTTTTGGCCCAAAGGAGAATTGCAGAAACCCATCCAAGTCCCAATCTGTGAAGACCAGGGAGTGAGCTTTCCTTTCCTCTGGGCTATGCATTGAATATTGAGGCATGGATGCCCAAATATGAGGCCCAGTTTCTGAGTTGCATCGATGGAAGTGGCTTTAAATATGGTGCCAAAGACATGAAAACTGGAAGGTCCCAGCAGTGTTGAGCACCCCTGCCTCTCCGCCTACCCGATTCCCTGAGAAAAGTGGCTAAGGCACCTCTTGCAAAATGAATGAGATGAAGGCTGGAAGATTGTGAGAGTAAAAATCACTGCTATCATAGCAGACCAGGCATCATGAATCCTGCTTGATAAAACTCTAACGGAAGATGGGAGGAAAAAAGCCCTATTCATTAAACTAAATATATTGAAGCATGGAGAAAGCTAGTCTATGTACATCCCAGAGTAGCTCGTTGATTTTATGGGGACATGGTGCTTTAATCCTGAAGTGTAGGTTGAAGATTAACTTTTGTGATCGTTTCCACTGCTACCTTCTATCATTAACTGGAGGAGTAATGTACTTACTGCTTTTTCAACAGTATAAGTGTTAATACTGTATTAAATGAATGATATACTCAACATAATATATAAGTAGAGAAAAAGAGTTTAGAATACATTAATTGAAGAGACCAGAAACATTTGGATGTTGAAGAGAGGTGAGCTAAGAGGCAAACATCAAGAGAACCACATACCATACAGATCACTGTTACTACACTCAGCAAATAATATCTTAGTCACTCAAAATAAAATGCAACTCCTCAGTAAATTATTCAAAGAGATCTGACAGAAACTGTGGTGACAAACGTTTTAGTTCAGTACAGTGCAAATTGAATGAGGATTTGGTCTTTATTTGTGAAAGGCAGCAGTGGATGATATGAAGTTGTTAAGTGGACTGGATACAGGTTATCTTCATCACCTTCCATGCAGTGCCTGAAGAATCAAAAACTGCTTTGGTAGCACGGTCAGTGCATCTTAATGTTACGTTCATGGTCCTGAAGGGGTTCGTGTTCAAGTAACATTGGTTCCAGCCATTCTACCAATGTCACACGGTTTGTTGGTGGAGATGATGAGTTTCTATTATAGCTTTTGAAGGGAGCAGATGTATCTGGACAAACTCCCTGAGGGCCTAGTAATTATATCTTACTCAGTGTAGTTGAACTTATTGCCAACATTGCAATAAACTATGTTTTCTAAGAACAGTGCTTCTTCTGTAGGTTCTCTACCACGGTGCACCAGTTGCCACTACTCACCATGTCGGCCAAGACAAAACAAACACCAAGCAATACTGGTGGCAGCAAACAACTCTTATCCAGTACCACATACTGGCAGCGATGGCATAAGCACAAGGTAGCAGGATTGTGGTCATCTGGAAATGTACTGAGCTTCTAGATGGTCTCTCTGTCTAAAGGCAAACTGTTTCTGTCTCTCTCCCTGTGTCAGAGGACAGCTTGTTGTTAGGTAAAAGCCAATAATTAAACTACAATTTTTAGTGAGATGATTTACAAGTTGTGCAGCCAGAAACCTTAAGTTTAAAAGTTGTGTAGGAGGAAGTACTTGGTGTTTTGGATTGTGAAATGCAGGAAGGTATCGGTTTTACTCAGGAAGAAGTGGGAAAACTCCAACCTGGCTGTAGAAGGTGGGAAAATCCCTAGGAGACATGAATAGCCAATATTCTGATCATTAAAAATGAAAACCTCCAAAGAAGTTGGGGAAACTTGGTGAGCAGTACAGAAGCACAGAATGAGAAAGCAACAGATTTTAAAATCTTGAAATTGGTAAATCAGGACAGAACACCCACTTAAATTCTTCAATGAAGGTGTAAATTTTATTGAGACAGCATTAAAACAACATAGAGCTTTAAAAACTGGCTGACAAATATGATGTTGTACAGAGTCTAGAAAGATCCACAGGTATTCAATTTAAAACAACATTAGTGAATACCAGCTCTCCAATAAAAGATTGAAAGCAATATTGAAAGATAGAGATGTAACACTAATGTGTTTCCTGCCACCGCACTTGTCACGATTACTACATTTGCAGCGCTGCTCAGGGCCCTACTTGCCCACTTCTCTTGAGGTTCTTATTGGTAACCCTTTCTCCCACTGACCGTTTCACTTGACAGGTGCCCTGCCATCCCGCTTCCTTCTTCACTCATCATCCTTCGCCCCCCTCCTCACTGCTTCACCTGGTGGACATCCTGCTCCACTTAGTGTCCTAAGTGTCTCCATCCTTCACATGGAGAGCCTTCGGCTCCCTGCAGCACCCAGCTCTTCTCTGCCCCCACCCCATTAGGTGCCCTGCTTGTCTCTCCCTTTCTGACTCCCTGGTCACCAGCTCCCAAATCCTCACTGCCTTCCTTCAAACATCATCTCCCAATGCCTCACACTCATTCTCTCTCTCCTACTACACCTACCTCCCAGCAAGGTCCACAGTGTATCACATTGACTATTGCATGCAGCAACTTCCTCACTCACTCACATCACACTCCCTCCCTAGACTGTTAATCCTGCATGCTCTCTAGTCATTCTGGACTTTTCAACCCCTTTCCCCCACCTGCAGCAGCACTAAGAGACACTTTCATCTCACTCAATTACCCCTCTTTGTTTCATTCCAGGAGAAATTAGTCCATAATATGGTAGGGAGAGCCAGAATGGGTGATGGGGAATTGGGCTCCTCACCCAACATGTCTTGTGTTAGCCAGCAAGGACAGGAGATTCCAAAAGATGTGTCTCAGCAACCAAGCAAAAGGTCCATTGCTGTGTTACATTCCTATTCCCCCCCCCCGAAAGTGGACACCTATCATAGCCAAGCTCTGGTCCTTGTTCATAACACATTCTCTCTTTTGTCTGCTGCAGCTACCAATGGCTTCAACACAGCATCAAAAGGGAGGACATCCAAAACATCTCCTCTACCCCTCACCTGAACACAACAGTGCCAATTCATGTCACTGGCACTTGGAGGACTGCCCAAGAGTAGGCACCTGCTCTGCCCAAGACAGGAGGAGACCCCTGGGTGCCTGCTCTCCCTGATTAGCCAGGGGACTTTTGGGCAAGATGTTATGGTTATGGCTCAGTTAAAGGGCTCTGACAAAAACAGCTCCAGCTATACGATGACTGTAATTATCTTCAAGTTATACTTTGTGGGTTTTATTTCTAACTGACTTATAAATATCATTGATTTCTACCATGTGATGATTTTGTCTGGATATTGGGTGTTTGGAATTTGTGAAGTGTTCAGTAAAGGTGTGGTGAACTAGGTGTCATCAGCAAAAACACAGAATCTAATTCTGTGTTTTCAGATGAGGTTGCTAAGGGCTATTATGTTTTTGGGAAATGGAAGGGTTAAGAAAGAATTCTTAGAGCATTCCAATTTTCTTGGGGTTTTTTTGAGACAAAATGTGAAGGTGAGTGCATGCCATCTGAATTGGTGATGGATCATTGGACAAATATGGCTTTGGAGGTCAGAACTAACAGGCATCTCCAGTGCCATACAAGGATAAATAATCTGCTGCACTCCACCAGGATATGTACCACTGTCTGCTCCATGCCCCTGTGAGTGAGAGTTAACACTGCTGAAGACTGTGTCACAGATAAGGTTGGTGCTGGAAATCACCATAGATGCCTCATGTGCAATCAATGTTTGTGACTTCATTGCCGCTACCAAGATCAGCATTACTGGCACCAACTGGCATTGCATCTCACGCCTATGCCAAGGTCCCACTTACATAATGGAGGTATAACATTCAGCAGCTCGTGCAACATTTAAGTCACTGATCCTTCATCACAATGAGAATGTACATGTTTGATAACTAAGGGCTCCCATTGGACAACGACACAATCATTTACTTGTCCCAGTTGTATTTGCTGGCATCAGTCAGGTGTGGCTGCCTTGTTTGGGTGCAGCCAATTAAGCAAATCAGGCTTCCCCACTCACTCTGTCAATATTCAACAAGACCGCAACTGATTGAGACAACTCATAAGCTGATCAACTGGAGAGACTGCACCCCTAACACCACAAAGAAACTGCTTGGTTATGAAGGAGCTAAATAACTGAAGAAGGTTGTACTTTTTGGAGCTTAGACAAAGAGGTGTACCCCATCAGGTATACTCCTTATATTAATAGACTGGTTTGTGACTAATTCCCAGTTTGATTGCACCCTTGAATGTAATTCCAGTGGGCCTGATGAAGGGTTTCTGCCCAAAATATCAACTTCTCCTGCTCCTCGGATGCTGCCTGACCTGCTGTGTTTTTCCAGCACTGCACTTTTCAACTCAGACTCTCTAGCATCTGCAGTCCTCACTTTCTCCTGGAGTAGTTCTGTCATGATCGTAAATCATGTTCTTGACCACAACGATTCAATTAACATCCCATGCTATCATCCAAACAACTCTGGGTAGACCCAGAAAATTCCACTCATTTGTGCAAGAGCAGAAAGGGCAGCTATTGCAAGTGAGCACTACGCAATCAGCATTCACACTGTGGTGGTATCCATTAGGTGTGTGAACCACAAGTACTGCTAGGGGTTTGTAAGACCAATTGAGACCCTGATGCTTCATTTCTCTTCGATTTGAAGTGGTAGTTACAGAGTGAAATAGGAAATACTCTGTTTAGAAATTACATAACATTTGTTGTCGTGTTGAGATGGGTGTGCAGTTCTGAATGATACCACATGCAGATAAGTACCAGAGAATTTATGCTCCCTTCAGGTTATCATGTAATTTGCTTTCTTCAAAGCCATTATTACAATAAGATATTCAAAATACAGGGGAAGCATAATAAAGATGACTCACTTTCCTGTTGAATGGTGGTGAAGTAATTTCTTAATTTCTTCCTAAATGAGATATTGAGTTGTACTTTCTGTTCCTAATAGTTGGAGCCCAGCCTATTTTACTTGCTGAGTCACTCAAATTTGTTGGTTCTTTGTGAAATTGTTCTTTTCTGTTTAACCCATCGATGATCAACAGCTTCAGGGAATTCTCTGCTGCCTTAGCCAACCATTTTATTCACCTTTCAGCTCAACTTGTCAAATTAAAATGCGCTCTAATCTTAGTGTGCTAACACCCAAGACTAGAGCTGTGAGGTTCTTAATCTCAGTGCATTCACAAGGTGAAATTCTGGGGTCATGACCCCAACAATACTGCTATGGGCATCAACTATTAAATCCTAAGAATTTTAATGGGGCATATGGCCTAACTGATCATTCCTCTTCCTCTTCACCCTTGCCACTGTGTCTCTTGGAGCTTTCAAGCCTTGAGAGGGGGTCACAGAGGGGAACTAGTTCAGGGGGCATTGCATTAAAATTTGCTTGTTATGGTAAGCATCCCAAGTCGGAACTTTTGTCTGTGTCCATCAAGTCCAAATATGTTGGTGGCCTAAAAGGTTGGTTGTACAAATTTAGTAAAGAGACAAAAACAGAAGTTGCTGGTAACGCTCAGTAGGTCTCATAGCATCTGTGGAGAGAAATCAGAGTGACCCTGCCTCAAACTCAGAATGTCATAAGGACATAGTCGACAGAACAGCCTGCGATCTTGTTGATTGATGGAAACAATTGCTAAACTGCTAAATCAATTTGACTCATGAAAAGAGAAAGAAAAAATGGAGTACAGAAGAAAGTAGAGACAGAAATATGAATGGAAAGAGAAAGATTGGATGAGGGATAGAGAGAGAAAAAGAAGAGATAACGGGAAAGTAAGAAAAAGAAAATTTGTGATTGGTTTCATGAGATTACTCTTCAGATTTAATAGCAATGCCAGGAATACAATAATGATCTCACCAGAATTATGAAGGTGAAACAATCTTCCACACCTCTCTTTAATGACAGCTGCCTAAACATTAGCGCTCCAGGTTTCTTATCCCTCTCTTCAAGTCACAGCAACACACTGTTTTATATCTCATTCTGCTTATTACGTACATACAATACTTAAGACTTGCCACTGCCCTGAGAATTCCTCCCATCTCTTTCCTGACTTGTTGATTATTCCTCTGCACTGAGCTGCCTCGTTTGTTTTCACTAATCTGCTTCAGCTTTTCCTTCAGGACCAGCCGGCATACAACCAAGGCAGATCAAAGGAAGATTCTAGAAGGTCCAACAATAATTACATTGCTCACCTCATTTGCAAAGGTTGTCATTGACCTGTCAGTGAACTTCACAGGATGATGGTGGTAAATTTGCTCTTGGGAGGATTACATTCAAGTTGATACTGTCAAAACCCAGAACAAGGCTAAGAGTACTCTCGAGGGTGACACTTAATAACACAGGGCATTTATTGAAAAAGTATCACAGACGTTATTGTAGCTACAGTGTTGGACAAATTACAGAATTGTTTGCTGTAAAAATGGAGCAAGACTGTTACACTTTAGGACTTTGTCTTTAATTTTGGGTTGGAGGGAAGAATTAAGAGGGTCAAGTGACCTGTTCCGAATCCTGCTGACAACAAACCTGGCTGGCTTCATTTTGAACAGTTAAAAGAGGGATAGAGTCCTAGAGATGCACAGCGTGGAAACAGACCCTTCGGTCCAACTTGTCCATGTTGGCCAGATATCCCAACCCGGTCTAGTCCCGCCTGCCAGCACCCGCCCATATCCTTCCAAATTCTTCCTACTCATATACCCATCCAGATGTTAGATATTGCAATTGTACCAGCCTCCACTACATCATCTGCTTATTCCATACATGTACCACCCTCTGTGTGTAAGGTTTGCCCCTTAGATCTCTTTTATTTCTTTTCCCCCTCACCTTAAACCTACGCCCTCTAGTTCTGGACTCCCCCACCCCAGGCAAGAGACTTTGTCCATTTACCCTATCCATGTCCCTCATGATTTGGAGATGCCGGTGTTGGATTGGGGTGTACAAAGTTAAAAATCTCACAACACCAGGTTATAGTCCAACAGGTTTAATTGGAAGCACTAGCTTTCAGAGCGACGCTCCTTCATCAAGTCGTTGTGGAGGACACAATTGTAAGGCACAGAATTTATAGCAAAAGCTTACAGTGTGATGTAACTGAAATTATACATTGAAAAATACCTTGATTGTCTGTTGAGTCTTTCATCTGTTCGAATACCATGATAGTTTCATTTCTTTCAAGTGTAAATCACAAAACTTTTTTTTAAAAGTTGCATTCTCAGGTTGACAGTAACAATTGGTGTTAGTTAGACAATATGTTGAAGGTGTTAGCCCCCTGTGTTCTTTGTCTATGCCATGATATTTAGATTGATTCTAATCTAAAAAGTGAGATAACAGAGTTTTACATGGATTCATGCAGTTATTGAGCAAAGTACAATGAAACTCTGCAAGTACAAATTCACCCCACAAACGTAAATGTATATGTGTGCATGTGGGTCTTTGTGTCTGTGTGTCTGTCTGGGTTGGGGGTTGTGAGGGTGTGAGAGAGTGTATGTGAGTGTAGAGTGTCTGTAAGGGAGTGCATGTGTGAGTGTGGGAGAGTGTGTGTGTGTGTGTGTGTGTGTGTGTGTGCGCGCCTGGGTCTGGGTCTGGGGTGGGGGCTTGTGAGTGTCTGTGAGAGAGATTGTATATGTGTGTGCGTGAGTGTACAGTGGTCTAAGTCTCTGAGAGAATGCATGTGTGAGTATAGGAGTGTGTGTGTCTGTAAGGGTGTGTGTGAGTGTCTGTGTGTAGGAACGTCTGTGTGTATATAGTGCAATGGTGGTCACCTGTAATGTGACATGAACCCAAGGTCCCAGTTGAGGCCCTCCCTATGGGTACCGAACTTAGCTATCAGCCTCTGCTCGGCCACTTTTCGCTGCTGCCTGTCCTGAAATCCGCCTTGGAGGATGGTCACCTAAAGGTCCAAGGTCGAATGTCCTGGACTGCTGAAGGGTTCTCCAACTGGGGGGATCACCCCTGTCTGTTGATTGTTGTGTGGTGCCCATTCATCCGTTGCCGTAGCCTTTGCTCGGTTTCCCCAATGTACCATGCCTCAGGGCATCCTTGCCTGCAATGTATAAGATAGACAACGTTGGCTGAGTCACATGGGTACCTGCAACGTACATGGTGGGAGGTGTCCCCATGTGTAATGGTGGTGTCCATGTCCACACTCTGACACGTCTTGCAGCGCCTACAGTGACAGGTTGTATGGAGTTGTCCTGAAAGCCGGGCAGCTTGCTACGAACAACGATCTGTTTCAGGTTTGGCAGTTGTTTAAAGGCAAGCAGTGGAGGTGTGGGGAAGGTCTTGGTGAGGTGCTCATCTTCACTGATGATGTGTTGCAGGTCACAAAGAACATGGCGTAGTTTTTCAGCTCCTGGGAAATACTGAACAACGAAGGGTACCCTGTCGGTTGCAGCATGTCTCCTGAGGAGGTTATTACGGTTTTGCTGTGGCACATCGGAACTGGCGGTTGATGAGTTGAGCATCGTACCCCGTTCTTATGAGGGCATCCTTGAGTACTTCCAGGTGTCCGTCACGTTCCTCCTCATCTGAACAGATCTGGTGTATGCGTAGGGCTTGTCCATAGGGGATGGCTGTTTTAATATGTTTTGGGTGGAAGCTGGAGACGTGTAGTGAAGTCGTCTGTGGGTTTGTGGGAGAGTGTGGTGCTGAAGTGTCCATCCTTGATAGAGATGCATGTGTCCAAGAATGAGACAAATAGTCAAGAGCAGTCCATGGTGAATTTAATGGTGGGATGAAACTTGTTGATGTCACTGTGGAGTTTTATCAGTGACTCCTCGCCATGGGTCCAGAGGAAGAAAATGTCGTCAATGTACCTGGTGTATAATGTTGGTTGGAGATCCTGCATAGAGAAGAAGTCTTGTTCAAACCTGTGCATGAAGATGTTGGCATATTGGGGTGCAAATTTGGTCCCCATGGCTGTTCCATGTGTCTGGATGAAGAACTGGTTGTCAAAGGTAAAGACGTTGTGATCGAGGATAAAGTGGGTGAGTTGTAGGACAATGTGTGGAGATTGGCAGTTGTTGGTGTTGAGTACTGAGGCTGTTGCAGTGAAGCCTTGATTGTGGGGGATGCTGGTGTGACAAAGAGTGTTCTAGGTTCGAATGGTCCGTGGGTGTTGAGTTTTTGTAAGAAATCCACAGTGTCGCGACAGAAGCTGGGGATCCCCTGTACAATAGGTTTCAAGGTGCTTTCAACATAGCCAGAGAGATTCTCACACAGGGTCCCATTGCCTGATACAATGGGACGTCCTGGTGTGTTGGCTTTGTGTACCTTTTGGAAGGCAGTAGAAGTCAGGTACATGAGATGTATGTGGGATGCGCGTAGGGAACTCCGAAGGACTGGATCCAAAGTCCTGATCAATGTGTTTAATTCACGGGTGTGTTCTTTGGTCAGATCAGCTGGTAGTTGCCTGTAGTGTTCCTGGTTGTTCAGTTGTCAGTACACTTCTTTGCAGTAATCTGTTCTATTCTGAATGACACTCCCATACTCACACATGCATCCTCTCAGAGACTTAGACCACTCTACGCTCACGCGCACACATATACACTCTCTCTCAGACACTCACAAGCTCCCCCCCCAGACACACACACACACACACACACACACACACACACACACACACACACGTGCACCCCCCTCACACAGACTTAAGGCACTCTATACTCACATACACACACATATACACACACTTACACTCTCAACCCTCCAACCCAGACAGACACAGACACACACACACAGACACAAAGACCCACATGCACACATATACATTTATGGGGTGAATTTGTACTTGCAGAGTTACATTGTACTTTGCTCAAAAACGTTCATGTAAATCTCTGTTATCTCACTTTTTAGATTAGAATCAATCTAAATATCATGGCACAGACAGAGAACACAGGGGGCTAACACCTTCAACATATAGTCTAGATAACACCAATTATAGAATCATAGAGTCATAGAGATGTACAGCACAGAAACAGACCCTTCGGTCCAACCTGTCCATGCCAACCAGATATCCCAACCCAAACTAGTCCCACCTGCCAGCACCCGACCCATATCCCTCCAAACTCTTCCTATTCATATACCCATCCAAATGCCTCTTAAATGTTGCAATTGTATCAGCCTCCACCACTTCCTCTGGCAGCTCATTCCATACACACATCACCCTCTGTAAGAAAAAGTTGCCCTATAGGTCTCTTTTGTATCTTTCCCCTTTCACCCTAAACCTATGCCCTCTAGTTTTGGACTCCCTGACCCCAGGGAAAAGACTTTGCCTATTTATCCTCTCCATGCCCCTCATAATTTTGTAAATGTCTATCAGGTCACCCCTCAGCCTCCCACGCTCCAGGGAAAACAGCCCCAGTCTGTTCAGCCTCTCCCTATAGCTCAAATCCTCCAACCCTGGCAACATCCTTGTAAATCTTTTCTGAACCCTTTCAAGTTTCACATCTTTCCGATAGGAAGGAGGCCAGAATTGCACGCAATATTCTAACAGTGGCCTAACCAATGTCCTGTACAGCTGCAACATGACCTCCCAACTCCTGTACTCAATACTCTGACCAATAAAGGAAAGCATACCAAACGCCAGTTAACCTGAGACTGCAACTTTTAAAAAGACGTTTTGTGATTTACACATGAAAGAAATGAAACTATCATGGTATTCGACCAGATGAAAGACTCAACAGACAATCAAGGTATTTTTCAATGTATAATTTCAGTTACATCACACTGTAAACTTTTTGCTATAAATTCTGTGTCTTACAATTGTGTCCTTCACAATCACCTGATGAAGGAGCAGTGCTCCGAAAGCTAGTGTGCTTCCAATTAAACCTGATGGACTATAACCTGGTGTTGTGTGATTTTTTTTAACTTTATAAATCTCTAAGGTCACCCCTCAGCCTCCAACACTCCGGGGAAAACAGCCTTAGCCTGTTCAGCCTTCCCGATAGCTCAAATCCTCCAACCCTGACAACATCCTTGTAAATCTCTTCTGAACCCTTTCAAGTTTCACAACATCCTTTTGATAGGAAGGAGACCAGAATTGCACGCAATATTCCAACAGTGGCCTAATCAAAGTCCTGTACAGCCGCAACATGACCTCCCAACTCCTATACTCAATATTCTGACCAATAAAGGAAAGCATACCAAACACCTTTACTATCCTATCTACCTGCGACTCTATTTTCAAGGAGCTATAAACCTGCACTCCAAGGTCTCTTTGTTCAGCAACACTCCCTAGGACTTTACCATTAAGTGTGTAAGTCCTGATAAGATTTACTTTCCTAAAATGCAGCACCTCACATTTATCTAAATTAAACTCCATCTGCCACTTCTCAGTCCATTGGCCCATCTAATCGAGATCCTGTTGTAATCTGAGGTAACCCTCTTTGCTGTCCACTGCACCTCCAATTTTGGTGTCATCTGCAAACTTACTAACTATACCTCTTATGCTCACATCCAAATTATTTATATAAATGATGAAAAGTAGAGGACGCAGCACTGATCCTTGTAGCACTCCACTGGTCACAGGCCTCCAGTCTGAGAAACAACCCACTATCCCCACCCTCTGTCTTCTACCTTTGAGCCAGTTCTGTATCCAAATGGCTAGTTCTCCCTGTATTCTGTGAGATCTAACCTTGTTAATCAGTCTCCCATGGGAACCTTGTCGAATGCTTTACTGAAGTCCACATAGATCACATCTACCACTCTGCCCTCATCAATCCTCTTTGTTACTTCTTCAAAAAACTCAATCAAGTTTGTGAGACATGATTTCCCACACACAAAGCCATGTTGTGTATCCCTAATCAGTCCTTGCCTTTCCAAATACATATACATCCTGTCCCTCAGGGTTCCCTCCAACAACTTGCCCACCACCGACGTCAAGCTCACTGGTCTATAGTTCCCTGGCTTGTCTTTACAGCCCTTCTTAAACAGTGGCACCACGTTTTCCAATCTCCAGCCTTCCAGCACCTCACCTGTGACTATTGATGATACAAATATCTCAGCAAAGGGCCCAGCGATCACTTCCCTAGCTTCCCACAGAGCTCTGGAGTACACCTGATCAGGTCCTTGGGATTTATTCACCCTTACACCTTTCAAGACATCCAGTACTACCTCCTCTGTAACATGGACATTTTTCAAGATTGCACCATCTATTTCCCTACATTCTATATCTTCCATGTACCTTTCCATAGTAAATACTAATGGAAACTACTCGTTTAGTATCTCCCCTGTCTCCTGTGGCTCCACACAAAGGCTGCCTTGTTGTTCTTTGAGAGGCACTATTCTCTCCCTCGTTACCCTTTTGTTCTTAATGTAATTGTAAAAACCCTTTGGATTCTCCTTAATTCTATTTGCCAAAGCTATCTCATGTCCCCTTTTTTTCCCTCCTGATTTCCCTCTTAGGTATAGTCCTCCTGCCTTTAGACTCTTCTAAGGATTCACTCAATCTATCCTGTCTATACCTGACATATGCTTGCTTCTTTTCCTTAACCAAACCCTCAATTTCAATTTTTCAATGTATAATTTCAGTTACATCACACTTTCGTCATCCAGTATTCCCTATACCTACCAGCCTTTCCTTTCACCCTAACATGAATGTACTGTCTCTGGATTCTCGTTATCTCACTCCTGAAGGTTTCCCATTTTCCAGTCGTCCCTTCACCTGCGAATATCTGCTCCCAGTGTGCTTTTGAACGTTCATGCCTAATACCGTCAAAATTAGCCTTCCTCCAATTTAGAACTTCAACTTTTATATCTGGTCTATCCTTTTCCATTACTATTTTAATGGTATTATGGTCACTGGCCCCAAAGTGCTCCCCCACTGACACCTCAGTCACCTGCCCTGCCTTATTTCCCAAGAGTAGGTCAGGTTTTGCACCTTCTCTAGTAGGTACATCCACATACTGAATCAGAAAGTTTTCTTGTACACATTTTACAAATTCCTCTCCATCTAAACCCTTAACACTATGGCAGCCCCAGTCTATATTTGGAAAGATAAAATCCCCTACCATAACCACACTATTATTCTTATAGATTACAGATCTCCTTACAAATTTGTTTCTCAATTTCCCTCTGACTATTCCCTTTCCTATTTCTCAGTTCCATCCAAATAACTTCCCTGGATGTATTTCCAGGAATATCCTCCCTCAGCACAGCTGTAATGCTATCCCTTATCCAAACTCCACTCCCCCTCATCTCTTGCCTCCCTTCCTATTCTTCCTGTAGCATTTATATCCTGGAACATTAAGCTGCCTGTCCTATCCATCCCTGAGCCACGTTTCTGTAACTACTATAATATCCCAGTCTCATGTTCCTAACCATGAGCTGAGTTCATGTGCCTTCCCAGTTAGGCCCCTTGCACTGAAATAAATGCAGTTTAATTTATTAGTCCTACCTTGTCCCTGCCTGCCCTGACTGTTTTACTCGCTTCTGTTCTCAACTGTACCAGTCTCAGATTGATCGCTTTCCTTACTATCTCACTGGGTCCCACCTTACTAGTTTAAATCCTCCCAAGCAGCTCTAGGAAATTTCCCTGCCAGTATATTAGTCCCTGTCAAATTCAGGTATAATCCCATCTTCTTGGACAGGTCAGTTCTACCCCAAAAGAGCTTCCGATGATCCAAAATGTGGATCCTGCTCCCATACACCAGCTCCTCAGCCATGCATTAATCTGCTCTATCCTCCTATTCCTGCCCTCACTAGCTTGTAGCACTGGGAATAATTCCGATATTACTACTCTCGAGGACCTCCTTTTTAAATTCCTGCCCAAGTGTCTAGGTTCTCCTTTGATTAGATTAGATTAGATTAGATTCCCTCCAGTGTGGAAACAGGCCCTTCGGCCCAACAAGTCCACACTGAACCTCTGCAGAGTAACCCACCCAGTCCCATTTCCCTCTGACTAATGCACCTATGGGCAATTTAGCATGGCTAATTCCCCTGACCTGCACATCTTTGGACTGTGGGAGGAAACCGGAGCACCCGGAGGAAACCCGCGCAGACACGGGCCGAATGTGCAAACTCCATGCAGACAGTTGCCAGAGGCTGGAATTGAACCTGGGACCCTGGTGCTGTGAGGCAGCAGTGCTAACTACTGAACCACCGTGCTGCCCCCCCCATGAGACTTTGTGAGTCTCATTCTTTTCCCTTCCTGTGTCATTGGTTCAAATGTGTACAATGGCCTCCTGCAGGTCCCTCTCTCTCTTGAAAAAGTTCTACACCCTCTCTGAGACATCCTTGATCCTGGCACCAGGGAGGCAACACACCATTTTAATTTTCCCTGCTGGCCACAGAAACATCTGTCTGTGCCTCAGACTAGAAAGTCCCCGAACACAATTGATTCCTTGGAACTCGGCTTACCCCTCATTGCGTTAGACCCAGTCTCAATACCAGAAACTTGGCTGTTCATGCTGCATTCCCCTGCGAATCCATCATCCCCTACATTTTCCAAAACAGCATACTTGTTTGAAATGAGGATAGCCACAGAAGACCTCTCTTACCTTTCCTGGAGTTAACCCATCTATGTGACTGTATCTACAACTTTTCTCCCTTCCTATAAGTGCCATCCATCACATCCCCTTGCTCCTGTAAATTCCTCATTGCCTCTAACTGTCTCTCCAACCGATCCATTCGATCTGATAGGATTTATAACCAACGACATTTTTTGCAGATATAATCCGCAGTAACCCCTAAACTCTTATTAAACTCCTACATCTGACAAGAAGAGCATATCGCTCTGCAAAAGGCTGTTTTTGCTTCTTTTAATCTACAGTCCCAGAAAATAACACTGTTTTTTCCCTCTACAAAACACTGCTCACGGCTAACTTAATACTTATGGCTTATATTTGTAAATTTAATCAAGAGACATATCTCAATAAAACATATAATCAAGAAATAACCCACTCTACTCACTATTGTAGACTTACTGTAAGACCAAGCTTAAAACAAATCACTTAGCTGTTTCTGTGCCGTGACCTCTACCAAATAGATTCCTCCAAGATTAGTTGTGAATTTCAGTGTTTGTTAATTTTCCCAGACTGACTTCAATGTCTAAGACTAGCTTTAGCTTGATCTCTTGAGAACAAAGTATCTAATCATGTGACAATGTGAAGTACGCCCCTGTCAAGGAGATTTTTCAGTAATTTTTGGTGTTAAGTAGGGAATGTTTTGTTGTCTGGCATATAAATTGCTTATGAAATAGCATTTAGTAAAGTCACTTCTGGTTTGTGTGCTGCAGTAAAATCTTCAGTTGAAATCTTGTCATTTAATCCCTTCAAGAATTTGGAATTTAATTTTCAAAGTTATCAGCCCCTAAGGAGATTGCAATAGATTTCAGTGGTTGAGTTATGGTCTGATGGTTTCCTGAAATCAACGTGGATCATATGACTCTCAGAGACCCATTCAATTTCGAAAGTGGAGAATCAAGCACAAAGTGTCTCCACGGAGTCATATGAGTGACTCATGTTGCATTTTTCGCAACAAGAAGGCACATAATCTTCCTGCAATAAACATAATCCTAACTGAGAGACAACTCAAATAAAAGAAGTCTCACAGAGGTCAATTTTATCTCAAAATTGATTGGGTCCAGCAGTGAGTAGATTTTCCTGATGAAGTCTAACCTGTTGGAGAAGTTTGCAGGAGTGGTCAGAGGATTTTGTACTAGAAACTTACCAAACGGCAATTCAAACCAGAACAGTCCATTAGAATAATGGGTGTGATAGATATATATTGACAATGATTTACATTATAAAAACAATCTATTAGATGTAATTGAAATCTGGTACCCATCCCAGGAATGGAAAACCCTATAGCATTGAGCGGCATGAGACGTTTACAGAATAAGTTCCACACACAAGTTTTTTTTTGACAGTGTTTTGGTTTTCTAGAACACAAGCAGATTTGAAACTCAGATACTGTGAAAGGTCAGGGAATTAAAATGGTGCTGGTTGACTTGTGCACTGCTAAAAATGAGGGTCCTTCCATAAAGTCTGTGGTTTCTAGAATGCTACAGAAGGAATTGGAAGCAGAATTGAAGAAGCAAAGATCCAGCTCATGATGTGCACTTAACAAAGAAGTAGCTTCTTTATCTTCAGAGCTAGAAGCCTGAGGGAGAATGGTTCGGAATTCTCTTTCTGCCTGATAGCCAGAGGGAAAACAGATAGAATGGCTACGAGGGTCCTTGAAACAATAGTTGCTTCTTGTAGACAGCTGGTGGTGATTGAAGGCAATCTGACGCTGGTTCACAGGATTTTTTTGTAAACTAAGCTTCAGTAAACTGTCTTTCACAGAGAAGAAGAAACTTCATAATTCCACAAAGTAAATTCAGTTGTTGAAAATTACAGTTGCGCTGGCATGCTCAGCATTGTTGCAAGTTCCAGATGTCCAAACTGCTCTGTGTGAATAAAAGCTTCCTTTCACTCTGAATTAATGCAGCTCTAACCATAAGATTATATCATTGTCTTCTGAATGTAGCCCACCAGTGAAAGAGCTTCTTTGGATTCACCTTATTGAAGCCTTGAACGTTTTAAGTGCCTGTTTAGCTGCAGATGCCCTTGACCCTGCCAAAATATCTCGGGTTTTGACACTTGGTTTGGTCATTTATTGGCATTTTGGAGACGGTGTTGCAATTATGAACGTGAATCCCTGTACTTCAATTGAACATAACACATCATCAGTTAAATGCCTGTACTTTTTTTTCCACAGCTGGGCAGTTGTGTGTGTGCAGTGACAGAAACTACAGAAAAAGCTAATCAATGTATTATACGAAGACGATCTAGGCTGAGCTTCAAAAAATCCCCAACTGCGACCTTGAAATAAAAACAACAACCTGGCATGATTGAGGAAGTTGAGCAATTTTTTTTAAAAGAGAGGAATAAATTTAGAACATAATTAATTTCATATCACTTCTTTGGGGACAAATATTAAATTAAATACCACTGACCAGGGTTTATCATTTAGTTTTACTTAAACCCATTGACATTTTGCTCTGCCTCAGGCGTGAAACACTGTGATGAAATCTGTAGATTGGTTACTGCCTTATTTGGTGTTGTTGATGGTTCTGACAGACTTCAGTCTCACCCTTCAAATGAACTGACTAATTCACAGAATCACAGAGTGTTATGATGCAGATGGAGGCCATTTGACCCATTTTATTGTTCTGGCTCGTTAAATGAGCATCATTGCCTCGTGCCAATCTCATGATTTGTCCCCTATAACTTTGCACATGATTTTTATCCAAATAATCATCTGATGCCTGCTTCAGTTTAGGCTGCCTCTATCAGATTCACTCCAAATGATGGACAATGTCACTAAGAATGCTATAAAAGGGCGCTTACTCAGTAATAACCTGCCCACAGAGGATCAGTTGGAATTTTGCTGGGATCTCTTAACTTGGACCTCATTATAACCCAATTCAAATATGGGCAAAATAGTTAGATCCTAGATGTGAGGGTAAGGTGACTGCCTCTGACATCAGCATAGTATTTAACTGGGTATGGCATCAAGGAGCCCTTTCAAAATGGAAATTAATCGGATTCTTCCCCCTACATGGTACTTAACACAATGTGTTCTGGGACCAACCATCTTCAGCTACCTCATCAGTGACCTCCCTTCCATTGTAAGACCAGAAGTGAAGATGGTCACTGATGATTGCACAGTTTTCAGAACCATTCATAACTTCTCAGATAATGAGGCAAACATTGGGTCAGTGGGTAGTAAGTTTAAAAGAGCCTAACCATCTTCTTTTGATATTTAATGCATTGCCATTAGTGGATTGTTCAATATCAATAGCCTGGGTGTTACTATTCACCAGAAACTGAACTGGACTAGTTTTATAAGTACTGTGGCTGCAAGAGTGGATCAGAAGCTGAGTAATGAGTAATTCTCCTCTTGACACCCAAAAACTTTGTTCTTGATGTGTAGGTGTCTCTGATAAATTCTTCAGGATTTATTACCAATTCCTTATTGCTGTTGAGAAGGTTCGTCATCACAGAGCCCACGTTAGGAATCTGATAGAATACTCATCATTTGTCTGGATGGAGTTACAAGAATGCCACGTTTATAGATGATTAGTAACATATTATAGTCACAGCCCCCACTACCCTGACAGGCCGTAGCTTATTTTCTGGCAACCGCCAATGCTTGACACGTTTGTATGTGATTAATGACAGGGGAAACCAGTCACACTACAAGCTGGATTGTAACCTCCATGACCTGATAAACTGGGTGGGGCTTGAATCTCAAACCTGCCTCAAGCTCCTGGTTTTAATGAGGATGGGTTAGAGGACAGGTGGACGGTCCACTGTTTGATGATTGGTCAGTCCCTGAGGTTGAAGGAAAATCCTAGTGGAATCTTACAGCAAGAAACTGATTTCTCCAGGAAAGAGGAGTTTTACGATTGCACTCGAAATGAAAGAAAAATGGAGTACACAAAAAAGTTTCAAAGTATATGTTGAAATTCTGCTGTTATTCCCTACAGAAAATTCAGTATATATTTGTCAGTATGACTGCTACATCACTTTACGGGATTAATGCTTACAGCCAGCTAATGGATATTTTTGGAGTATGTTTTTGCAACTGGGTGGCAGGAAAAAAATCTTGAAACTATTGCTTAATACATCACATTGTTTGAGTCATAAAGGAGTGCTTTGTTTTTAGAGAGGTTGTTTTCACTGCAGGGGGCCCTCTGTAGGAAATGAGAAACTGATTTTACTGCATTCCTTGCTCTTGCTGCTCCTCTCTCACTCACCCTCGCTCCTCCTCTTCCTCAGCTTTGACTGTTTGCTTTGACTTGTCTATTATTTTCTTTTAGACATTTTTGAAATTAGACCAAGTGAATTAAACTGCAAAGGAACAGTGACTGGGTCATTAGATGGCTGTGTCACAATCCTTACTACTGTTCCCTTGTGGTTTCATTTTTACTGGGGTGGGAAAAACTAGTCAATATGCAGCACGGTCAACAGCAAACTACAGATTAATTTCAGTTATTTCCACAAAACACATTGTGGTTTTAGTGGAGGAGAGTTTTTTTGAAAGGACTTATTACTATGTTGATTATTTACTTAAACTTTTGAATTGGCTGATTGTCACTGGTTTTGTGTTATTTATTTGCAACAAGAACCACCTACAATAAATCCACGAATTGATGCTGTAACATTTGCCTTCTAATAAGTACTTCAGTGAATGTAATGTTTGTAACTTAATCTAATTTTCACCCTTTACTTAATATCCAATTTGGTATGTTGTAATCGTATAATTATTGTTAGAATTTTCAGCAAAATCCTATTGAAATACGACTTTAATACATCAATTAATATTTATTTATAAAACAAAATACTGAAGATGCTAGAAATCTGACATACGAACAAAGCTCAGCAAATCAGGCAGCATCTGTGGAGAGAAAAACAGAATTAATGTTTCCAGTCAATGTCCTTTCATCAGAACTGAAGAGAAATAGAATTATAAGAGTTTTTTTCAGCCAGTGGAAGGGATGAGAGTGCATGAAAAACAAAGGGGAATATTTGTGGTAGTGTGGTGGTCAGGAGCAATTAAATAACAAAAGATCTAATGTTGCAACAGCTAAAGAGTGTAGTATCAAAAAAGTAAGGGGCAAATTACTGCTGATGTTGGAATTTGTACTGAAAACAAAATGCGCTGGATATCACAGTAGGTCAGGCAGCTGTGACCTCCAGAGAGAAAGCAAGCTAAGTTTTCGAGTCGAGACGACTCTTCATCAGAGAGCCGTATTAGGTATCAGTAAAGAGAGATAAGGTTCTGTGCAAATGACGTGTTAATTGCTACATGAAAACTATTCAAATGCAACATTGAAGCCCAACCCAACACAACAAGAGGTGAAAACAAAAAAAAATACTGATGATAACCTCTGCCTCCATTTATCTTAAAGTCGTTGAACTCAACATTGAGTCCAGGAGACAGTTGAATGTCAACTTGAAAGATAAGGCGTTGTTTCTTGATCATGCGTTAGAACACTGCAGCAGGCAATGGACAGAACAGTCGGAGTTGGATCAAGGCAGAGATTTAAAATGACAACGTTAAAAACCAGGTTATAGTCCAACAGGTTTATTTGGAATCACTAGCTTTCGGAGTACTGCTCCTTCGTTGACTTCCAAATATACCTATTGGACTATAACCCGGTGTTGTGTAATTCTTGATGTTGTCCACCCCAGTCCAACACCAGCATCTCCACATCAATTAAAATGATAAGAGACCAGACAGTCCAAACCATCCTTGTAGATTAAGTGACGTAGTCACCAAGTCAGTCTCTGACCTCCTTTGTTTAGAAAATAGTGCATGCAGTAGGTTGGCTGGACTGAAAGAAGTACAAGTTTAGTTGGGAGGTTTGGCACCTGCAATAGGCACCAGTTACAGGCCATTGCAACTCTGACAGTGGTCCAAGGTAAGTCCTGTAGTTTGGAGTGAAGGGTGTGATCTGAGAGAGGAAGGAGGGGACTGAGCAAAGGTTTTAAATTACTTTTCAAAATTGCTGAAGGCTGATTAGCCAACCCGTGTGTCTCTGGCATAAAATCTGTCGTACTCTAGAGAACTCAGGCCACTGGTGATCCATCACACATGGCTCTCTGACTTTCAGCAGCACAGTCCAATAGAACTGGCAGTGGATGAGAACAATACATGGATGTCCTTTTCCATTGAAAGGAATACTAAAGTGTTCTGTGTTAAAGAGTGGCTCAGTTCATCGATTGGCTTTGACCTGGTTTTACGGGGAAGTTCTTTCTCCTGTATGACTGATGGAATCTGTCAATAAGAGTGTTGAATACAGTGGTAGGTTAAGAAGACTATTTTAATCAATACAATTAAAACTCTTTTTAGAAAGGAATGTTAACATTTTTAGAATGTTGTGGTTTTAAAGGTACAAAATGCTCCAGGCATTTGACCTTCAGGGAATGATAGAATTGTTCACAAACTTATAACAAGACGTGTGGGTCATATCTATTATGTTATTCTGTGTTGCTCCTGTCTTCCCAAGGAACGTTAGTGGCACATGTCTGCCACATATCAGCATCCTGAATCACAGAATGCAAAACAGAACCAGACTTCATCATGCTACAAGTTCTTAAAAGAAGCTTTTTCTTATTCTTGCTGGGAAGGCTAACATTTGCTGCATATCCCGAATCAGCCCTTGAACTGAGAGCCTTGCTGTGCCATTTCAGATAGTAAATAAGAATCAACCACATTGTTGTGAATCTGGACTCACGTGTAAGGGCAGCATGGTGCCTCAGTGGTTAGCACTGCTGCCTCACCGTGCTAGGGACCCAACTTCGATCCCAACCTCAGGCGACAGTCTGTGTGGAGTTTACACATTCTTCCTGCGTCTACATGGTTTTTGTCTGGGTGTCTCCCACAGGCCAAAATGTGCAGATTAGACATGCAAAATTACCCATAATATTCAGGGATGTGCAGGCTTGGTGGGCCATTCATGAGAAATGCACAGTGATAGATTGGGACTGGGTGGGATGCTCTTCAGAGGGTTAGTGTGGACTCGATGGGCCATAAGACCTGTTTCCATACTGTAGGGATTCTAATCTATGATTAAGCCACACCAGGTAAGGATGGCAGTTTCCTTCCCTGAAGGATCTTAGTGAACCAGGTGGGTTTTTCTTGCAATCGAAAATGCACTCATGGTCATCATTTGACTCTTAATTCCAGATTTTTAAAAATTGAATTCAAATTCCACCATCTGCCATGGCAGGACACGATCCTGGATCCCCAGAACATTATCTGGGTCTCTGGATAAACAAGCAAGTGATAATACCATCAGGCCAACGCCTCCTTCAAAATTCTAAACTTTAAAATTCTAGACTTCATTCAAAGATTAAATTCAAATGTCATTACCTGCTATGATGGAATTTGAATTTATGACTCCAAGGCATTAGTCCTGAGTTCTGGGTTACTGGTCAGGTGACATTGCTACTGCACTACTATCTCCCCTCACCATGATAAAGTGCTTCAGTAAAGTGATAAGTCATAAATTAATCCATATCTTATCATGTTGGGTCCATTTTTACAAGCAACTTACAAATGGTGGTTCAATGATTACATTAAAAATATGTCTTATACCCAAGGAAGTCTCATAGACTGTTTCACCTATTGGGAAGAAATAAGAAAATGTGTTAATGATGATATTAATAAATACAAATCAAAACTTTATTTATCTTCAGCACGTAAATGGCAGCATGTAGATTCTATCTTCAGCACGGAGAAAAAAAGCATACATAAAAGAATATTAGTCGCTTTAGATAAGGTTGATTAGCAGGGCATTCATAGACAGTGTGGAGGTGTGCATGTGTATAGGATAACTGGATTGTCAGGTCTTCTGCAGCAGCTTAATGGGTGTCAACCAAGACTAGAAGGAAATAAAACTTAAGAGCAAAAGGCAATGTGCACAGAACCTCCAGCAGCAACTAATTAATTCCAATGGTTTACAAACCCAGAGTCACACAGCTCCAATCAGCTTCCTCTCTTCTTACAATGATTGGTGGGATTGTCCATCTCCTGGACATAGCACTGATGCATGGGGCTGGTTACAGGCGAAGCTCACACAGGCAGACATAGCGATTGTGTCTCACGTATTAATGGTGTCAATTGATCTGTGTTTCCCTTGGTACCAGAGTCTTCTGCCAAAACTAAGGTCTTTCCAGAATTCTGACCAATTAGCATCAGGGTAACTCAAACTGAGTCTCATTCTGTTCCTGCCCTGGGTATAAACTGCAACCACTCACCCCTAGGAGCACTTCTTTAGGGAGAAGTGCAGTAATAACAGATATTGTTGCTTGGACGACTGCAAGGAAGAGATTCTGAGCCTATACTTTACAGTCTCAAGTCACAGGTCCCTGGATTCTAGCCTTCTCCCCTCTATGTTTTGCAGATGCAATAACTGTGCAAGCACAAAACCATTCAAATAATAGAATTTTGCTGGAAATGTGGGTTTTCAATCTCACTGCTGACTGACTGAATAATTCCATAAAGGATGTCAGCTCGAGCAAGCTAACTGCCTCCAAAGTAGCACAATGGCAGCACAAGAGTGGATTACCCAAAAAAATGTGATAGCATCTCCGAGTACTACTCAGAATGGTGCCCTACCTAATGCTCCTGTTCAGGATTTCTGCAACCAGTTTACGATTGGTGAATGCAGTGCCAGAGTTGTTAAAAAGTGCATTTGTTGGTTGCTCAGAGGAAGTGAATATTGATACTTCCTCCAACTCCTTAAACATTCACATCCTCTACACACACACACTGACAGCAGTGAGCACTATCTACAGGATACACTGCAACAACTCACCCATGCTCCTTCAAGCGCACCTTCTAAACCCACAAGCTCTACCCCCTAAAAGGACAAGGATGTCAGACACATGAGAAGACTACCATCTGCAATTTCGCCTCCCAGCCACACAATATCCTGACTTTGAAATGTATCGCTCTTTCTTCACTGTCACCAGGTCCTAACCCTGGAACCACCTCCTCAACAGCAGTGTGGGTGTCCCTACATCAGATGGATTACAGTGGTTCAAGAAGGCAGCTCACCACGACTTCCCCAAGGGAAATTAGGGATGGACAGTGAATGCTGGCATATACAACAGTGCTTACATCCTGAAAGAATTTGAAAAATTCCTCCTGCAGATGTTATGACATTAAATAAGCACATGTCAATTTCAATGAGTATGATAGGCGCCTAAAAAAATAGCACTGAATGAATTAAAGATGCAGAATGAGTATGTGGGATTGCAAACCAACTGTCAGTACCACAAATATTCATTTTTTGGCAAAATGAGAGGTTCCAAGTCACCCTATCTGTGCTCTGTCCAATTTCTAAATGACACAGTATAAAGTGTGTGTCTTACCAGAGAAATAACTGATTTTGAACATGCACAGATAATTGAATATGCAACATTTTAGGTACTTTTTGAATATTTTCAACAGTTTTCTCTTCTGTTCTTCTGGCATTTTTGTTCCCATGAGACTTTGTGCTAATAGTTCAATTTTCCTCATGGTCATGTCAACCCCCTGACATGAAGGGGAATGCCCGTATCTGAGCTGTCTGAAAATAGATTGCTGGGGTCCAAAGATTAATTGGAAGACTCTATGTGGAATGGGATGGGCCTGCCAATGAGTTGTACCTTGTGTCAAGTTGTGCTAAGAAGGTTTGCAAGGAGAAGCTTTGAAAAAGTGCTCCTGTAGATTGGTAACATGGTAAGGTTGAGGTTTGATTATCAGTGAGCTAGGGTGTGGTGATCTGTATATGGGATCAGAAACTTGCGTCTGCATTGGACAAGGTGGGAAGGCATATTTGTGTGCCCCATTGAACCAATAGAAAGGAAGGCAATGGAATCCATGAATGAAATGGAAAATTCCTGGCAAGAGAGAACTTGAATTGCCTTGGTTTTATAACGGGCTCAGCTGGAGAAAATCCTGGCTCAATCAGAATTTGATTCCCGAGCGTTGAGTGGAGTGTCATCACAATTACGGAATCAAATGAAGGCAACGTAAAAGGTAGAGCTAATAAAAAGAATCAAACCTACCCATAAGGAAAAGCACTGTGTCTTTGTGGATAGCATCATTGCTTAAGTTGATAAAGTACAGCAAAAAGTCATCTATTAACAAATCTTTTAAATATGAGACCCATTTGATGCTGAATGAAGTCGCCAGATGAGGAAGCCTTCCCTGAAAATTCCAACCCTTAACCTGGTATAGCTCCAATGTTTAGAAATTCATTTCCAGCAAAAATCAGTCATCTTTGAACTCTGCTGAAAACAAAATGACATTCTGTCAATATTTTTGGTCACAAGACAAATAATGAAGTAAGGAACTGGAGGGAAACAAAGGATAGTACTATGGAGTTCAAACCAGCTGTCCATGCAGGACTGGGAGGCTATTTCCTATTCTGTCTGTGATTGCCCGGCACTTCATCATAGAATCCTCGCAGTGTGGAAACAGGCCATTTGGCCCAACAAGTCAACACTGACACTCCGAAGAGTAACCAGCCCAGAACCATTCCCCTACATTTTACACTTAAATGATGCACCTACCTGAACTATGGGCAATTTCACATGTCCAGCACATCTTTGGATTGTAGGACAATGTGCAAACACCACACAGATAATCACCCAAGGCTGGGATCAAACCTGGGTCCCTGGTGCAGTGCTAACCACTGAGCCACCGTGCTGCCCTTTGTACTTTGTTGTTGCAGCACTGCAGTGAAAACCTGCTTATTGTTTTCACAAGCACATCTTGTAACCAGCATAAAATGAGGTAAAACTGGCTGCACAGATGAATCACCAGTGCCAGCCACATTTATACATCACTGAAAACAACACAATATTTATTCTCAGTCACAGTTTCTCCAATGTGAAATGTGAGGAGGCTGACCCAGGAGGATAATCAGGCAGAGGGAGGTATGAGTTCAAACTTCTTACATTTAGCACACTTATGGGCGTAGGATACAGAAAAAAATCACTCCTTATATTTCAGTTAAAAATCACACAACACCAGGTTATAGTCCAACCAGTTTATTTGGAAGCACTAGCTTTCAGAGCGCTGTTCCTTTATCAGGTGGTTGTGATGAAAGAGCAGCGCTCTGAAAGCTAGTGCTTCCAAATAAACCTGTTGGACTATAACCTGGTGTTGTGTGATCTTTAACTTTGTACACCCCAGTCCAACACTGGCTCCTCCAAATCACTCCTTATATTTCAGTTTCACTTATAGATGCAACATTAGTGTAAAGGCCCTCCCCTAATATTATTTAGTTGGTAATGTAATTTTAGCTCTTATCCATCAATAGGCTTTGCTAGATTGCTTTCCTTTTATGGTTCAGCTCTTACTTTACTGTGCATCTAATAACACTTTCAACTGTTTCACTTCACTGCTTCCTCCAATAACAACACTTTGCCCAACATGACCACGCAGGTGGGCAACTTCAAGAAAGTGTGAGAGTCTGATTGGTCCAAATTTAGGAGTTTATGGATGGGCTGTGAGACTCCAGTTTGTTCTTTGAATAGTAACCCTTGTTCGCCAGAGATTTCAACATTTGTAACAAGGCCACCTCCAGCAGCCAATCAACACGAACTGTAATTAAGTTATAAGGACATTCCAAGCCTGGTCTGCTGCTGCATCAGTAAGGGGGTGGAGGGGTGGAGGGCACTGGATCAACTTCTGGAGCCAGCCAGGCTTGCCAACAATAATTCCCTGAGTCCCTGTGGACCGACGAGGCCTGGAGCAGACTCCAACTTTCTCCCAGCCTGGCTGCTCAATTTAAGCTCACTGACAGAGTGCCTGAAAAGGGTCATAGAAACCGAGATAAATACACTGCTTGTTGCAGGCTGCTCAAAATAGCCAGACCCAAGAAAAATGATATCATTCCTGTTTTATTATTACTTTTGCCATTTTTTTCCCTCTGCTGGATGGTATTGAAGCAGAAAAGTAACCAAACAGAATTTGCTTCATCAAAAGCTGCTTTTTCTTCTTCTTCTGGCACTGAAAGTGGCACTTAAGTGGAGCTTATTTGAAATGTTTATCGAAGATATTTGGCATTGTTTTATACAGCACTGGGCTAACCAATTATACAATAGCAAACCTAACAGAATTGACCCTTGGTTACTTGCCTCATGGAAACATTTCTAACATTTAAACATTGCCAGTTCTGCCACTTTTCACGATGTCTTTTCCTTCTCCAGTCATTCTTTTGCATGTTATTTTTAATCTTTTTCCTTGAAATTAATCTAGTCTATCCTCTCTATTGCATTTCCTTAAAGAAAACTAAACCCTTTACATATTTAATTCTTCCTGACAAGTCATAGCCTCCATTTGGGGATGTGGATAACATTCAATATAACACAACAGTAATAGAGTGGGAGTACGATTTGGCAGAGGCGGTGTTGGACTGGGGTGGACAAAGTTAAAAATCACACAACACCGTGCTATCATCCAACAGGTTTATTTGGAGATACTAGCTTTCAGAGCGCTGCTTCTTCAATAGGTGGTTGTGAAGCAGCACCAAAGGACACAGACTTTATAGCAAAAGGTTACAGTGTCATGCAACCAAAATCATATATTGAACAAATCTAGATTAAGTCTTTCATCTTCTGGAATGGGTTTGCTAATTTTGGTTCTTTAATACGTAAATCCCAGAAATTCCTTTGTCAGATTCTCCAAACAACTTGAGGTTTTACAACAAAAAGTGCCATCTCAGCTCAGACAATACATTAAAGAGTGGGGGCAGTGAGACTGACTGGATTGCTCTACAAGGAACTGGCAAGGAGTCAATGGGAAGAATGGCCTTTTTCAGTGCTATACTGACTCTGTCACTGCTATGTTCATCAATCAAAATCCCGGCAAATGAATTTTGACATAGGCATTTATTAATCTTAATAGTTCAGACTCAAAAATGTTAGACAAACAATGTTATTTGCTGATTAAAAAAACAATGAAAGAACTGTGGATGCTGTAAATCAGAAACAAAAACAATTGCTGGAAAAGCTCAGAAATGAGGAAGGCTTGTTCAACCTGATGCATTAACTCTGATTTCTCTCCACCTGCTGAACTTTTCCAGCAATTTCTGTTTTAATTTGCCCTTGGTCCAGTGTTGAACATACTGAAATGCTTTTAAGTTTGAGGTCTAAATAATTAATTTGAATATTTTTATTGGGTGGAGGAGGAGTTGTTAGAAAAATTATTCACAAACAATTTTGATTCATTGCTAAATGATTTCCAGTTATGGTAGATAGAATTCACTATCTCTTATCATCCCTACTAGCTCTTCGGAACAACTGACGTTCTTGAGTCCATCAGTGCAGGTTTGGTTTTAAATAAAGCAACAGACCAATCATAGTGTTAATTTTGATTTATTCTTCGTCTAAATAATGAAGGGCTTTTAGCTTAAACTACTACTATGCCCTCAAATCTTCCTCAAATTTCTCTCATTAAAACAGTTGCTTGCCTTTACTGTACTTTTTCTCTAATTCAGGAGCAAAACAGACAAAACTAGAGAGGAAGACTGCCAGAGATTTGCAATTTGATGCTACTGTTGTGTGAAGAGTCCGCAGGAGATATACTTTCTAATTCAAAACAAAGTGGCAAATAATGGAACAGGATTTAGTCCCATCAATTCTGCCACGTTTTTAAAACCATGGTTAATTGATGCACATTTGTTTCAGAACCTGAATGACCTAAATAAACAACAGTCTCATCTCCGTAGTTAAAGGGGGTGAAGCCTATTAACACTAGAAAATGCACAGTCACTTTGAATGTTTGTATTTCATAGCTACTTCTTCTTTCAGCTTCCCTAAGTTCATTTATGAGGGTGGGTGGTGCAGTTAATATAATGTTGGTTGATCACAGTTCTCCATCTCTGTCAGTCGCCATTTCTCATCTAGTCCCTCTTGGTTTAAATCTCTTACCACCGCATTTTTCCATCTAGTCTTAGGCCTTATTCTTCTCTGTCTTCCTGTCAGGAGCCTGGCTCTTCCACTCGTCTCACCACATCTGACATGACTCTCTCTCTCTCTCTCTTTCTCTTTCAGCAATAGATGACCATCTCTGACAGCTACTTTCTTCTGTGCTCCCACAATGAGCTTCTGTTGACTTGCTTACTGATGTTGTCCTTTCTCCTCATTCCAACTCAGTATCTATCTCAGTATCCATATCTGCTTGGTATCCAGTTGTTGTTCCTCTCTTTCTAATTTTGCCCATGTTCCTGCATTAATAAATAATGCATCTTAGAAGGGTCTTACAGATTCTTCTTTTTAGTTTCAGTGATATTTTTCTATCAAGTAATAATCTATTGAATCCTTTCCAATTACTTAAATCCTATAACCTGTTGTATAATCTTCTTTCTATATTTCCATCTCCTCCCACCACTGATTCCAGTATTTGAAACTACTCACTTTCTCCAATCCTTCACCCCTAATATTTCCTTTTTCCTTGGGCTGAAACTGATAATCCATAAATTGGGCTCGGTCCGCTGATCTTCCTACCCCTTACTTTCAATGCTTTTCTCCAGTTTTCCAAGTACTTGGTAATGTTCTCATCATCCCCACCACACATCGCAATGTTATTTGCAAACACCATTAACCACAGCACACCGATCTGCCTTGCTCATTTCGAGCATCCATGACCATCCAGAAGAGGATGAGGCTTGGTTCTGATTCCCAGTGTAATCCACATTTGGCTTTGTAGTTCTCACTGTCTCCCTCACTGCTTCTTATGCTTGTCTGAAACTCTTTGAGTATGCCCTACCATAGTCATATGTAGTTCTCCAGGACTCCACACACTAACATATCTCCAGATTTCCTTCCTAAACACCTGGTTAGAAACCTTCTCTGGATTGGTACTTATAGTCTTATTTTACACCCTGCACACAATTTAGAAATCACTTATCAGGTATTTAAATTATGGTATTGCTGCAAGTTCCTGAGGTACAGGTCTAGTACAGTTGCCTATAAGGCAAATGTAACCGTACAGTGACTTGACTTACTAAGGCTAGTGACTTGGAAGACTCGCTGAAAACACCATTAACCAGCCTAACAAATCAAGGCTGTTTTAAGTTTAACTTGCAACCTTCCATACGAGACCTGTATTTTGGAAATCTAATGGTCCTAGTGCGCATCTCAGAAGTTAAAAGCATTTGTAGGATGCACACAGCCGCCAGTTCTTTTTACATTGTACAAGACTTCCTCTGGATCCACTTATGCCAAAAATGTAGGAAGCATAGAGTCATAGAGATGTACAGCACGGAAACAGACCCTTCTGTCCAACCCGTCCATGCCAACCAGATATCCTATCCCAATCTAGTCTCACCTGCCAGCACCCGGTCCGTATCCCTCCAAACCCTTCCTATTCATATACCCATCCAAATGCCTCTTAAATGTTGCAATTGTACCAGCCTCCACCACTTCCTCTGGCAGCTCATTCCAAACACGTACCACCCTCTGTGTGAAAAAGTTGCCTCTTACGTCTCTTTTATATCTTTCTCCTCTCACCCTAAACCTATGCCCTCTAGTTCTGGACTCCCCGACCCCAGGGAAAAGACTTTGTTTATTTATCCTATCCATGCCCCTCATAATTTTGTAAACCTCTATAAGGTCACCCCTCAGCTTCCGACGCTCCAGGGAAAATAGCCCCAGCCTGTTCAGCCTCTCCCTGTAGCTCAGATCCTCCAACCCTGGCAACATCCTTGTAAATCTTTTCTGAACCCTTTCAAGTTTCACAACATCTTTCCGATAGGAAGGAGACCAGAATTGCATGCAATATTCCAACAGTGGCCGAACCAATGTCCTGTACAGCCGCAACATGATCTCCCAACTCCTGTACTCAATACTCTGACCAATAAAGGATAGCATACCAAATGCATTCTTCACTATCCTATCTACCTGCGAATCCACTTTCAAGGAGCTATGAACCTACACTCCAAGGTCTCTTTGTTCAGCAGCACTCCCTAGGACCTTACCATTAAGTGTATAAGTCCTGCTAAGATTTGCTTTCCCAAAACGCAGCACCTCGCATTTATCTGAATTAAACTCCATCTGCCACATCTCAGCCCATTGGCCCATCTGGTCCAGATCCTGTTGTAATCTGAGGTAACCCTCTTCACTGTCCAATACACCTCCAATTTTGGTGTCATCTGCAAACTTACTAACTGTACCCCTTATGCTCACATCCAAATCATTTATATAAATGACAAAAAGCAGACGGCCTTTTCCACAGTAAATACTGATGCAAAATATTCATTTACTATCTCCCCCATTTTCTGTGGCTCCACACAAAGGCCCCCTTGCTGATTTTGAGTGGCCCTATTCTCACCCTAGTTACCCTTTTGTCCTTAATATATTTGTAAAAACCCTTTGGATTCTCCTTAATCCTATTTGCCAAAACTATCTCATGTCCATGTTTTGCCCTCCTGATTTCTCTCTTAAGTATACTCCTACTTTCTTTATACTCTTCTAAGGATTCACTCGATCTATCCTGTCTATAACTGACATATGCTTCCTTCGTTTTCCAAACCAAACCCTTAATTTCTTTAGTCATCCAGCATTCCCTAGAGTTACCAGCCTTCCCTTTCACCCTAACTTTCTCTGGATTCTTGTTATCTCATTTCTGAAGGCTTCCCATTTTCCAGCCATCCCTTTACCTGCGAACATCTGCCTCCAATCAGCTTTCAAATGTTCTTGCCTAATGCCGTCAAAGTTGGCTTTTCTCCAATTTAGAACTTCAACTTTCAGATCTGGTCTATCCTTTTCCATCACTATTTTAAAACGAATAGAATTATGGTTGCTGGTCCCAAAGTGCTCCCCCACTGACACCTCAGTCACCTGCCCTGCCTTATTTCCCAAGAGTAGGTCAAGTTCTGCACCTTCTCTAGTAGGTACATCCACATACTGAATCAGAAAATTGTCTTGTACACACTTAAGAAATTCCTCTCCATCTAAACCTTTAACACTATGGAAGTCCCAGTTGATGTTTGGAAAGTTAAAATCCCCTACCATAACCACCCTATTATTCTTACAGATAGCTGAGATCTCCTTACAAGTTTGTTTCTCAATTTCCCTCTGACTATTGGGGGGGTCTATTATACAATACCAATAAGGTGATCATCCCTTTCCTATTTCTCAGTTCCACCCAAATAACTTCCCTGGATGTATTTCCAGGAATATCTTCCCTCAGCACAGCTGTAATGCTATCCCTGATCAATAATGCCACTCCCCCTCCTCTCTTGCCTCCCTTTCTATCCTTCCTGTAGCATTTGTATCCTTGAACATTAAGCTGCCAGTCCTGCCCATCCCTGAGCCATGTTTCTGTAATTGTTATGATATCCCAGTCCCATGTTCCTAACCATGCTCTGAGTTCATCTGCTTTCCCTGTTAGGCCCCTTGCATTGAAAGAAATGCAGTTTAATTTGTTAGTCCTACCTTGTCCCTGCCTGCCCTGACTATTTGTTTGACTCACTTCTGTTCTCAGCTGTACCCATCTCAGATCGATCTCTTTCCTCACTATCTCCCTGGGTTCCACACCCTCCCCCCCACCCCCACCCCCACCTTACTAGTTTAAATCCTCCCAAACAGTTCTCGCAAATTTCCCTGCCAGTATATTAGTCCCCTTCCAATTTAGGTGCAACCGGTCCTTCTTGTACAGGTCACTTCTACCCCAAAAGAGATTCCAATGATCCAAAAATGTGAATCCTCTCCCATCCACCAGCTCCTCAACCATGCATTCATCAGCTCTATCCTCCTATTCCTGCCCTCACTAGCTCGTAGCACTGGGAATAATCCAGATATTACTACCCTTGAGGACCTTTTTAAATTTCTGCCTAATTCTCTGTAATCTTCCTTCAGAGTCTCAACCTTTTCCCTTCCAATGTCATTGGTTCCAATGTGGACAATGACCTTATGTTGACCCCTCTCCCCCGTGAGAACATTCTGCACCCTCTCTGAGACATCCTTGATCCCGGCACCAGGGAAACAACACACCATTCTGCTTTTTCTCTGCTGGCCACAGAAACGTCTGTCTGTACCTCGGACTACAGAATCCCCTAACACTGTTGATCTCTTGGAAGCCAACATACCCCTCGTTGCATTAGAGCCAGTCTCAATACCAGAAACTTGGCTGTTCATACTACGTTCCCCTGAGAATCCATCACCCCCTACATTTTCCCTGAAAGAAGTGTATCACTGTATTCTAACAGACGAAAGGCTTAACAGACAATCAAGTTTTCAATGTATAATTTCAGTTACATCACACTGTAAATTTTTGCTATAAATTCTGTGTGCTAGGATTGAGCCCTCCATTACCACCTGATGAAGGAATGTTGTTCCAAAAGCTAGTGTGCTTCCAATTAAACCTGTTGGACTATAACCTGGCGTTGTGTGATTTTTAACTTTGTACATTTTCCAAAACAGCATACCTGTTTGAAATAGGTATATCCACAAAAGACCTATGTGTCAACCTCTCTTACCCTTCCTGGAGTTAACCCATCTATGTGGCTGTATCTGAGACTTTCCCCCCTTCCTATAACTGCCATCCATCATATACTGTTGCTGTTTCAAATTCTTCATCGCTCTATCTGTCTCTCCAACTGATCCACTCGATCTTATAAGATTTGCATCCAACAGCATTTATGGCAGATATAATCCGCAGTAACCCTTCAACTCTCTTTAAACTCCCACATCTGACAAGAAGTACATATCATTGCAAAGGCCATTTTTGCTCCTTCACAATCTACAGATCCAGAAAATAACACCGTCTTATTCCTCTACAAACACTGCCCAGGTTAAATTAATAGCCATGGCTTATATTTTAGGTTTAATCAAGAGACTTGTCTCCAAAAACATATAATGAAGAAAGAACCTACTCTACTCACTACTGCAGCCTTTCTATTGGACACACTTAAAACAACGACTAACTTATCTGATTCTTGTGAACTTCGCCCAAACAGGTTCCTTCCAAGATTAGTTGTGAATTTCACTGTTTGTTAATTTTCCCAGATACACTCCGATGTCCAGCGATACACGAATTCAAACAGCAAAGGCGGTAACTGTGCTGGATCATTTGTTCATTCGTTCGTTTGTTCATTCGTTTTCTCTCTCTCTCTCTCTCACTGTCCTCACCATGTGCTTCCTTTGTCTGCTCTTCTCCCTTTTAAACGGCTGTTGTTTGACTTTTTTTTCCAAAGTTCCAAAACAATGCAACAGCATATAAAACAAAGTTAAAAATCACACAACACCAGGTTATAGTCCAACAGGTTTAATTGGAAGCACACTAGCTTTCGGAGCGACGCTCCTTCATCAGGTGATAGTGGAGGGCTCAATCCTAACACACAGAATTTATAGCAAACATTTACTATACATTGAAAAATTGATTGTCTGTTAAGCCTTTCATCTGTTAGAATACAGTGATAGTTTCACTTCTTTCATGTGTAAATCACAAAACCTTTTTTTAAAAAGTTGCATTCTTGGGTTAGCTGTTAACAATGGTGATAGCTAGACAATCGGGGGGGGTCTATAATACAATCTCACTAAGGTGATCATCCGTTTCGTATTTCTCAGTTCCACCCAAATAACTTCCCTGGATGTAAATCCAGGAATATCCTCCGTCGGCACAGCTTTAACGCTATCCCTGATCAATAACGCCACTCCCCCTCCTCTCTTGCCTCCCTTTCTATCCTTTCTGTAGCATTTGTATCCTAGAACATTAAGCTGGCAGTCCTGCCCATCCGTGAGCCATGTTTCCGTAATTGCTATGATATCCCCATCCAATGTCCCTAACCATCTGCCTTCCCTGTTAGGCCCCTTGCATTTAAATAACTGCAGTTTAATTTATTAGTCCTACCTTATCCCTGCCTGCCCTGACCGTTTGACTCACTTCTGTTCTCAACTGTACCAGTCTCAGATTGATGTATTTCCTCACTAACTGCTTGAGTCTCACCACCCCACCCCCCCACCCCCCCCCCCCCCACCTTACTAGTTTGTCCTCCCAAGCAGTTCTAGCAAATGTTCCTGACAGTATGTTAGTCCCCTTCCAATTTAGATGCAATCCGTCCTTCTTGTACAGGTCACTTCTACCCCAAATGAGATTCCAATGATCCAAAAATGTGAATCCTTTTCCCATACACCAGCTCCTTAGCCATGCATTCATCTGCTCTATCCTCCTATTCCTGCCCTCCCTAGCTAGTAGCACCGGGGGTAATCCAGATATTACTACTCTTGAGGACCTCCTTTTAAAATTCCTGCCTAACTCTCTGTAATCTCCCTTCAGAATCTCAACCTTTTCCCTTCCTATGTCGCTGAAAGCTTTCATTGTCCTCGCACTCTTAGGGGGCTATGGGCAGGGGTAATGGTGTCAGTGGAATTCCAAATTCTATTCCCCTTTATGTGAGAAAGTGCTTCCTGTTTTCCCCCATAAGAAGTCTTGTTCTAATGCTAAGATTATGTCTGCTCGTTCTTGATTACCCAAAGAATAAATAGCTTCTCTGTATTTACCAAATCTGAAGCTAGTGGCAGTTGGGAACATTTCAAACCAGTTGTTGTCATGAATGAGCTTGTTTAAACTGAGGTAAATTGAATTGTAGTATTTCAACAGGATGAGTGAGCACTGTAGAGGCCCCAGCGACTGTAAATTACTCCATTTGTAACCCAGCTATGAACGAATGAGAGTTATCACAAGCTGATAAGTCTTTCAGTGCCAGACAATCCTAGTGTTTGAAGCTAAGGCTGTAGTGAATAGCTTAACTGGCTAATTGCCCAGGGCCAGAATCTGTCCTTGCCATAGAAACTTGTATTCATTTATAAGTGGAGCATTACTGTGAGACCACAGTCGTCTTCTCAGAATCAATGCAAATAAAATATTCACCTCTTGTCTGAAAACAGTGTATTCCAATTACTGTAGAGACCAATCATTTTTAAAAAGGTTTTTGAACAGCCAGCTAATAGCTGAATGGATGACACAGCAATACTTCATGGTTTAAAATGTTTACTGTCACAGACAGACCAAAACACACTACTTACTAATCACTACGTTTGTTGTAAACTTATACTTTAATCTTTTAAACACAACTGAGAAGACCATTAGGTAAACAATACATGGTCCTTTAAGCAAACCTTCAATTTTCTTAGAATCACCTAAAATGTTTCTTAGCTCCCCAGGGTTTATGGCTCACCTTTTCTTTCCAATTTAGAAACTTTTTAACTCCAAAATTGTCTTTCATAGTGCATGTTCTCCTAGAGACTTCTCCCTCAGCTAAATCTAAGAAAATCTTCCAGCCTTGTTTTAACTCCCCATGAATTTGGTCTTTCAATCTGAGTCTGAGCTCCAACCCACATTCTTGTGTGATGCACCATAGATACTTTTGGCCATTAGATCTTTGCTCTGTCACTGTCCAGACCCTGACAGACTAACCTTATCTGAGAGTTTCCACTTCCATGGCAATATGAATCACATGCACCATGTATCCAGATAGATTCATATCTCTGAGAACACAAATGTCTTTCATCTCAGAACTAAATGCATAGTTTAGAACATGTTTTTCAGCAAGGTGAGATGTTGAATGCTTTTCTTGGACTTAGACTCATAGGCAATTCACTGTTAGCATACAGGTTGCTGTGATTGCCTTTAAACAGAAACCAATTGTTTTACTGGGAAGAAGGTAAAATCTGGGCTGCCTTCAGTCTCTCAATATCAACCTACTCAGGCTTGCTGTCAGGTAGACTTCAGGACAGCCCACATAATCCTTGCCATTTTACCTTAAAGACACAGTCGCACAACCTAAGAATTTTGTAAACCTTATAACTGTAACAAGTGACTCCTGAAGCATGCCTTTACTTGCACTAACAGCCCTCCACTCACTCTCAACCAAGTAGTTAAAAATCACACAACACCAGGTTATAGTCCAACCAAGTATTGGGCAACCACCTGATGAAGGAGCAGTGCTACGAAAGCTAGTGCTTCCAAATAAACCTGTTGGACTATAACCTGGTGTTGTGTGATTTTTAACTTTGTACCCCCCTGTTCAACACCGGCTTTTCCAAATCATCCAAGTAGCTTTGGCTCATATACAAAAGTAGGTTGTAATTGGTGCCATGTTACGTGACCCTTTGAAACTGTTTGATATGGAGTATGATTGTTTCCTCTTTCTGTGCAGTCAAGCTGCCAATATTAGACACAGAACAAAGGTGTGTAATCCTTGAGAATAATTTTTTGGAATGGGTCTCTTAGAGCACACCTTCAGTACATGGCTGATGGTCTGACTTGGATGATCACAGTCACAACTGAAGCAGCTTCTCATGTTCTACTTGTCCTACATCTTCCTGGACCCATCCTTGACCATTCTAGTGTTGTCCAGATTTCCCATGGAAGCTTGAAATCTGGGATTTCACCACTCAGGAAGCAGATAGCAATCCTCACATTATCTTCCAGTTAAGAATAGGTTATCCAACCCGCAATCTAATGCTGTGAAGGTGAACAAACTCAGCCATCAGATTCCTGGTCCATTTAGCAACAACCCATTGGAAAATGGATTTTGTCAAGGACCACAAATCCAAGTAACAGACATGGTAATGAGAATACACTAAGTCAATGCCGAAAGCCATCTGGGATAAAATGTGAGCTACTTTCTAAAGAACTCTCTGTCAGGAATGTAGACATTGTCAACCTGTGAGAAATCTAACCCTTGGACAATTCCAGACTCAAGCACATGTTCCTGGGTACTGACTTATTGCTGGCAGGGGGTTATCAAGACATATGGCTGATTGACTGATCTTGCAGGTTTATGTAGTCACACTATATTTGCTCACTGAGTTGTGAGAACATATCAGATTGTCATCTTTATTGTCATCACATTAACTATTTATTAAAATGTGCACAAATATCTCACATGGGCATCATTTGTAACTAATTAACCAAGTATCTCCCAGAATGGGCACATTATTGGTAACTGACTCATGATTGATAAGTGTGAAGTGATGCGTTTTGGTTCAGAGAATTAAGTCACAACATGGTCTTTGGAAAATAAGGCCAGAAAGTTGTGGCCTCATTGTCAATGACCTGGGAAGTAGAATGCTCGCAATATTTGCATGGAAGGCATCATGGGTTTCCCAGGGTCATCCCACCATCATACCATTTTGCTTGTGGCAGCAAGCTTGGCACTTGGGTCACCCACTGAGAGCTGAGTTGAGTCACTGAAGTGGCCAGTTAAAGCCCACTCCTACCGTCACATGCAATTGCCTGCCATCAACAGCCTCACTCCCAAATGGGAAGCCTACCAGGTAAGTGTTAGTGGCCTCCTGGTAGGGTCAGTGGGTGGGCATTTTTTTTCTGGGCACTCTGTGGCCCATGTGGGAAGAAGCATCAATGCCCCATTCACCGCACCCCCCATGGCAATGATACTGCCTGACCTCAGTGACAGCCCCCTCCCACCACCCCACAAGGCAATGCTCCCAGACCACACACCTGTCTTTGAGGGGGCCTGGGTATCAATGCACCCTCATTCTCTAGCAGTAGCCCTGGCAAATGGCTGATGTTGGCAATGATACTGCATAGCTCCCAGCTCTCTGACTGGGTCAAGTAGCTCTCTGGAGAGAGTGATGCTTGTTTTTAATTGGCTGTCATCCCCGACAGCTTCCAATTCGTTAATTGCTGTCAGCAAAATACACCACTGGATCCCAGTGATCGCCAAAAGGGGGTGGCTGCTCACTTCCTGCACCCACATATATATTAACAAAAAAAAACAAGTGCAAGTAAAGACGAACTAGAATGACATTGAGAAGTGTCAGAACTAGCACTTAGTAATAGGAAAGATTGAATAGGCTGTAGAAAAGCATAGGTTGAAGTCTAAACTGACAGGGGTAGTTAAGATTACAAAAGAAAAATGGAAGACTTGCATTTATATAGTGCCCTTTCTGACTATTGGATATTTCAATATGCTTTACAGCCAATGAAGTTATTCTGGAAGTGCAGTCACTGCTGTCATATTGGAAACATGGCAGCCATTTTGAGTTCAGTAAACTGCTACAAATGACAGGTGACCCCGCCCCCCCCTCCCCGTTTTGTAAAGTTATTTTTTGAGGTAAACATATTAGCCAGGACACCGGAGGTAACTTTTCTGCCTTTCATTGGACTAATACTGTAATACTGTGGCACCTTTTGTATCCACCCTGAACAAGAACAGGACACTCAGGGTCCAACTGGGGAAAGGAAAAACAGGCTTAAGGACAAAAAAGCATGTCATATGAAATTTTTCAGATTGGAAGATGATCAGCAGTGGTGTTCTTCAAAGAGTCTGTGCAAGGACCACTGCTTTTGGAGTTTGATACAAAAAAATGGCAAGTTGGAATAGAGAATGTCACTTTTCACTGATGGCACCAAACTTGGGAAAAGTGTCAGGTACTGAGGATGAGACAAATTGTCTGTAATAGGATGGATGAGCAGAATGGGCAGACATGTGGCAGGTGAAATTGACCATAGGAAAGTATGATAATGCACTTAGTAGAAGGGTTAGGGAAAAGCAACTTAACGCTTTCTATGCCAGCAATGGGACAGTTACAGAGGGCTCGCAGGAGCAGTGATACCTGGAGATGCATGTACATGGTTAACAAATCATATTAAACAGTGGTTAACAATTCATATGGGCACTTTATACAAAGGTAGACACTATGCTGAACATTTATAAAGCACCAGTGAGGCCCTCTCTGGACGATTGTGTCTCGTCCTGGAGAGGATGCAGAAGAGAAGATGCAGAATTTGTTGTTACAATTATATAAGGCATTGGTGACACCATACTGGGAGCATTGTGTCCAGTTTTGGTTTCTTTACTTGAGGAAGGATAGTTCATCAAATTGATTCCAGGGATGAAAGAGCTGTCATACGAAGGGTGGTTGATTAGCTTGGATCTGTACTTGGACTTCAGAAGAATGAGGGAAGATCTGATTAAGGTGCATAAAATGCTAAAGGGGATTGATAAGGTGGATGTGGAACACATGTTCCCCCTTGTGGGACAGTCTCGAGCAAGACAGCATAGGTATAGATTGAGAGGAAAAGGAGATAGGTTCAAAATGGAGAAGGGGAGAAACTATTTCTCTCAGAGGGTTGTGAGACTGTGGGACTCTCTGCCCCAGAGTGTAGTGAAGGCAAATCTATTAACAGATTCAAGACAGAAATAGATACGTTTCTGATGAAAAGAGGAATAAAGGACTTTGGGAAGCAGGCAGGAGTATGGAGTTGAGACCAGGATAAGATCAGCCATGATCATGTTAAATGGTGGAATGGGCTTGAAGGGCTGTATTGCTTACTCCTGTTTCTAATTCCTATGTAAGAGAAAGTTCCAGGGATGAGGAATTGTAGCCATGAGTTTAAGTTGGCAATGGTTGCTCTCCTTGGAGCAGAGACATTGAGGTGAGATTTATAGAGGTGTTCAAGATCATGGCAAGTTGAGATAAGGCAAACTGTGAAAAACTATTCACGTTAGCTGATGGAACAAGGATTCAAGAGCCTTGGTTGTGGGCAAGCAGAGGGAATGTAAGGAAGAACACTTTTACACAGTGAGTGGCGATGGCCCGGAACTCACTGTCCACTAGGATGGTGGAAACCGAAACAATAATGAATTTGAAATGTATTTAGATGAACCTTAAGAGGAGTAACTGTGCATAGTATATGGATTGAGCAGAGGAGTGGGACTGACTGGATTGCTTTGTGAAGCACTAGCAGGTATTTGATGGACTAAATGGCCTCCTCCTGAGGCCACCAACATGGTAAGGTTTAAATAATTTTAAAAAACATTAATTCATATTTTAGCTTCTACCTTCGCCTCATATGTATGGCCTAATCATTATCTTACTCAAGGTAATTTTTAAAATAAAATTTAATTCAGTGACCTTCCACTTCCTGGTCAACTGTGTCTCAGAACTCATCAGTGGGATTGGCTATTTGGGAAGGTAGATGTTTTGGGAATCTTCATGAAATCATTGCAGTTCATTGGATAGTGGAAGGAGGTAATATTCTTGCCAGAGAGACTGCTGGGTCTCTCATTGAGGCTTTGTTTCCGGTGAACAGTGAGAAAACTTATCTTGTTGCTCATTGCAAAGGCCAATGATCTCAGTGTCTCTGAATATACAGAGGAGGAGGATGTGTTTCATTTCTGACTTTTAGTTTAAATATTGGGAAAAAAAAATTCGGTTTTTATGGACAGGTTGCTGCAGTTAGCAAACAGTTAAAGGCAAACAGCAGCTTTCCATTGCTTCCTTCTCACTTGGCCCATTTCCTCAGTTATAATGCAGTCAGGATGGTTGAGACTTGGCTAAGTAATATTCGTATTAATTTATGTGTGGGTGGGGTGAATGTGGAATTTTAAACAAAGGCAAATTGAATAAGACTGTGGGTGATATTCATGAGATTATTGTCAAAGCAAAACTCTGTAGTTCACGCATTTGTTTTACAAATGAAAGCAGTCGTGACCATGCATACAAATGAAAGGAAGAAAACAAAACAGAGTTTGATTACATTGATTAAATTGGTTAATGTTAACAGGCGTAAAATGGACACCAGTGCATGCAATATGGCAGACAGCAGCAAGCATGTTATTTTGTGAGGGCAGATAGAAATATGATCATGTCATTACCTCCATTAGAACTTTTATACAACACAGGAATGGGCAAGATCCACAAGCCTGACTCCTCCTTCCCAAGATCCACAAGCCTGACTTCATAGTCCGGGAACCCCGCACTGCCCGGTTCTACCTCCTTCCCAAGATCCACAAGCCTGACCACCCTGGCCGACCCATTGTCTCAGCATGCTCCTGCCCCACTGAACTCATCTCTACCTACCTTGACACTGTCCTATCCCCCCTAGTCCAGGAACTCCCCACATACGTTCGAGACACCACCCACGCCCTCCACCTCCTCCAAGACTTCCGTTTCCCCGGCCCCCAATGCCTTATCTTCACCATGGATATCCAATCCCTCTACACCTCCATTCGCCATGACCAGGGCCTCCAAGCCCTCCGTTTTTTCCTCTCCAGACGTCCCCAACAGTACCCTTCCACTGACACTCTCATTCGTTTGGCCGAACTGGTCTTCACCCTTAACAATTTTTCCTTTGAATCCTCCCACTTCCTCCAGACCAAAGGCGTAGCCATGGGCACACGTATGGGCCCCAGCTATGCCTGTCTCTTTGTTGGCTATGTAGAACAGTTGATCTTCCGTAATTACACCGGCACCACTCCCCACCTCTTCCTCCGCTACATTGATGACTGCATTGGCGCCACCTCGTGCTCCCGCGAGGAGGTTGAGCAATTTATCAACTTCACCAACACATTCCACCCTGACCTTAAATTTACCTGGACTATCTCTGACACCTCGCTCCCCTTCCTGGACCTCTCCATCTCCATTAGTGACGACCGACTTGACACTGACATTTTTTACAAACCCACTGACTCCCATAGCTACCTGGATTACACCTCTTCCCACCCTATCTCTTGCAAAAATGCCATCCCGTATTCCCAATTTCTCCGCCTCCGCCGTATCTGCTCCCAGGAGGACCAGTTCCACCACAGAACACACCAGATGGCCTCCTTCTTTAGAGACCACAATTTCCCTTCCCACGTGGTTAAAGATGCCCTCCAACGCATCTCGTCCACATCCCGCACCTCCGCCCTCAGACCCCACCTCTCCAACCGTAACAAGGACAGAACGCCCCTGGTGCTCACCTTCCACCCTACAAACCTTCGCATCAACCAAATCATCCACCGACATTTCCGCCACCTCCAAAAAGACCCCACCACCAGGGATATATTTCCCTCCCCACCCCTTTCCGCCTTCCGCAAAGACCGTTCCCTCCGTGACTACCTGGTCAGGTCCACACCCCCCTACGACCCACCCTCCCATTCTGGCACTTTCCCCTGCCACCGCAGGAACTGTAAAACCTGTGCCCACACCTCCTCCCTCACCTCTATCCAAGGCCCTAAAGGAGCCTTCCACATCCATCAAAGTTTCACCTGCACATCCACCAATATCATTTATTGTATCCGTTGCTCCCGATGCGGTCTCCTCTACATTGGGGAGACTGGGCGCCTCCTAGCAGAGCGCTTTAGGGAACATCTCCGAGACACCCGCACCAATCAACCAAACCGCCCCGTGGCCCAACATTTCAACTCCCCCTCCCACTCTGCCGAGGACATGGAGGTCCTGGGCCTCCTTCACCGCCGCTCCCTCACCACCAGACGCCTGGAGGAAGAACGCCTCATCTTCCGCCTCGGAACACTTCAACCCCAGGGCATCAATGTGGACTTCAACAGCTTCCTCATTTCCCCTTCCCCCACCTCATCCTAGTTTCAAACTTCCAGCTCAGTTACTGTCTCCCTGACTTGTCGAACCTGCCTATCTCCTTTTCCACCTATCCACTCCACCCTCTCCTCCTTGACCTATCACCTTCATCTCCTCCCCCACTCACCCATTGTACTCTATGCTACTCTCTCCCCACCCCCACCCTCCTCTAGCTTATCTCTCCATGCTTCAGGCTCACTGCCTTTATTCCTGATGAAGGGCTTTTGCCCGAAATGTTGATTTCGCTGCTCGTTGGATGCTGCCTGAACTGCTGTGCTCTTCCAGCACCACTAATCCAGTATTTGGTTTTCACCATCTGCAGTCATTGTTTTTACCACAGGAATGGGCCCTTCGGCCCACCACATTTGCGCCTGTTCCTCATCATTATTTAGACCCAGTAGTGTCATAGAGTCATAGAGATGTACAGCACAGAAACAGACCCTTCGGTCCAACCCGTCCATGCCGACAAGATATCCCAACCCAATCTAGTCCCACCTGCCAGCACCCGGCTCATATTCCTCCAATCACTTCTTATTCATATACCCATCCAAATGCCTCTTAAATGTTGCAATTGTACCAGCCTCCACCACTTCCTCTGGCAGCTCATTCCATACACGTACCACCCTTTGCGTGAAAACGTTGCCCCTTAGGTCTCTTTTATATCTTTTCCCTCTCACTCGAAACTAATGCCCTCTAGTTCTGGACTCCCCGACCCCAGGGAAAAGACTATGTCTATTTATCCTATCCATGTCCCTCATAATTTTGTAAACCTCTATTAGGTCACCCCTCAGCCTCTGACGCTCCAGGGAAAACAGCCCCAGTCTGTTCAGCCTCACCCTATAGCTCAAATCCTCCAACCCTGGCAACATCCTTGTAAATCTTTTCTGAACCCTTTCAAGGTTCACAACATCTTTCCGATAGGAAGGAGACCAGTGGCCTAACCAATGTCCTGTACAGCCACAACATGACCTCCCAACTCCTGTACTCAATACTCTGACCAATAAAGGAAAGCATACCAAATGCCTTCTTCACTATCCTATCTACCTGAAACTCCACTTTCAAGGAGCTAAGAACCTGCACTCCAAGGTCTCTTTGTTCAGCAACACTCCCTAGGACCTTACCATTAAGTGTATAAGTCCTACTAAGATTTGCTTTCCCAAAATGCAGCACCTTGCATTTATCTGAATTAAACTCCATCTGCCACTTCTCAGCCCATCGGATCATCTGGTCCAGATCCTGTTGTAATCTGAGGTAGCCCTCTTTGCTGTCAATTACACTTCCAATTTTGGTGTCATCTGCAAACCTACTAACTGTACCTCTTATGCTCGCATCCAAATCATTTATGTGAATGACAAAAAGTAGAGCACCCAGCACCGATCCTTGCGGCACTCCATTGGTCACAGGCCTCCAGTCTGAAAAACAACCCTCCACCATCCTCTGCTGAAAACGTGTTGCAGGAAAAGCGCAGCAGGTCACGCAGCATCCAAGGAGCAGGAGAATCAACGTTTCAGGCATGAGCCCTTCTTTCAAAAGCAGACTTGGGACAGATGTTCACAGATAAAAGGACAGCTGGAAAATGTGAAGCCTTCAGAAATGAGGTAACGTGAGTCCAGTGACAGTATATACCTGTTAGGGTGAAAGGTGAGGTTGGTAGGGATAGGGAATGCTGGATGAATAAAGAAATAGAGGTTTGGTGAAGAAAAGGAAGGAAGCATATGTCAGGTTTAGACAGGATAGATCGAGTGAATCCTCAGAAGGAAGTAGGAGTATATTTAAGAGGGAAATCAGGAAGGCAAAAAGGGGACATGAGATAGCTTTGGCAAATAGTGTTAAGGAGAATCTAAAGGGTTTTTACAAATATATTAATGACTAAAGGGTAACTGGGGAGCGAATGGGTGCCCTCAAAGATCAGCAAGGCAGCCTTTGTACGGAAATGCAGGAGATGGGCGAGATACTAACCGAGTATTTTTCATCAGTGTTTACTGTGGAAAAGGACATGGAAGATATAGAATATATGGAAATAGATGGTGACATCTTGAAAAATGTCCATATTACAGAGGAGGAAGTGCTGGATGTCTTGAAACGCATAAAAGTGGATAAATCTCCAGGACCTGATCAGATATACCTTAAAACTCTGTGGGAAACTAGGGAAGTGATTGCTGGGCCACTTGCTGAGATATTTATATCATAGATGGTCAAAGGTGAGGTTCTGGAAGACTGGAAGGTGGCTAATGTGGTGCCACTGTTTAAGAAGGGTGGTAAGGACAAGCCAGGGAACTATAGGCCAGTGAGTCTGACTTTGGTGGTGGGCAAGTTGTTGGAGGGAATCCTGAGGGACAGGATGTACATGTATTTGGAAAGGCAAGGAGTAATTAGGGTTGGTCACCATGGCTTTGTGCGTGGGAAATCATGTCTCACACATTTGATTGAGTTCATTGAAGAAGTAACAAAAATGATTGATAAGGGCAGAGCAGTGGACGTGATCTATATAGACTTCAGTAAGGCGCACGACAAGGTTCCCCATGGGAGACTGGTTAGCAAGGTTAGATCTCACAGAATACAGGGAGGACAAGCCATTTGGAATCAGAACTGGCTCAAACGTAGAAGACAGAGGGTGGTGATGGAGGGTTGTTTTTCAGACTAGAGGAAAACAGCCCCAGCCTGTTCAGCCTCTCCCTGTAGCTCAAATCCTCCAACCCTGGCAACAACCTTGTAAATCTTTTCTGAACCCTTTCAAGTTTCTCAACATCCTTCTGAGAGGAAGGTGACCAGAATTGCAATATTCCAAAAGTGGCCTAACCAATGTTCTGTACAGTTGCAATACGACCTCCCAACTCCTGTACTCAATTCTCTGACCAATAAAAGAAAGCATACCAAATGCCTTCTTCACTATCCTATCTACCTGCGACTCCACTTTCAAGGAGCTATGAACCTGCAACTCCAAGGTCTCTTTGTTCAGCAACACTCCCTAGGACCTGACCATTAAGTGTATAAGTCCTGCTAAGGTTTGTTTTCCCAAAATACAGCACCTCGCATTTATCTGAATTAAACTCCAAATGCCACTTCTCAGCACATCTGATCAAGATCCTGTTGTAATCCGAGGTAACCTTCTTCATTGCCCCCACACTTCCAATTTTGCTGCAAACTTACTAATTATACCTCTTAAGCTCACATCCAAATCATTTATATAAATGAAGAAAAGTAGTGGACCCAGCACCGATCCTTGTGGCACTCCACGGGTCATAGACCTCCAGTCTGAAAAACAACCCTCTTCTACCTTTGAGTCAGTTCTGTACAGAAGAACCTCGATCATCCGAATATCAATAATCTGAATTTTGAATGTTCCGAAGATTGCAATGTCCTGATAGAAACATCTATTAAAGAGGTATTTCCAACACTGATTGCGTCTTTTGTTTACAATGATTAAAAGTGAATTTGGCAAATGCTGCCGAGAACAGTCCTGGACATTGATGGGAGCCCAGGCACGGTCTCCAAATGACTGACTGCCAGCCCCCTCTCTCTCCCCATACTTTCCCTGGAGTTCTACACAGGGGTGTACCCTAAACCCCCATTCCCGAGATAATCTCACCAGCCTTGTCCTGTAAAGGGCAAAGGTGGAACTTGTTAAAAATGTGTGTGTGTGTGTGTGTGTGTCTCCACTATTTAGAGGTAAAAACAATGACTGTAGATGCTGGAAACCAGATTCTGGATTAGTGGTGCTGGAAGAGCACAGCAGTTCAGGCAGCATTCAAGGAGCTTTGAAATTGACATTTTGGGCAAAAGCCCTTCATCAGGAATAAAGGCAGTGAGCCTGAAGTGTGGAGAGATACGCTATAGGAGGGTGGGGTGGGGAGAAAGTAGCATAGTTTTTACCTCGTTGATTTTAACCCTACTGCAAATCCTCTTGCAAGGATGCCTGCCTTGAAGCAGTTTTCCTCCTCTATCTACAAGAATCTCAGGGAGTCCCTCTCCCACTGCAATTCCCAGGTCATTTGCTCTGCCCTGAAGCTCTACTCTATGCTACTTTCTCCCCACCCCCACCCTCCTCTAGCTTATCTCTTCACGCTTCAGGCTCACTGCCTTTATTCCTGATGAAGAGCTTTTGCCCGAAACGTCGATTTCAAAGCTCCTTGGATGCTGCCTGAACTGCTGTGCTCTTCCAGCACCACTAATCCAGAATCCACTATTTAGAGACTTACCCCTCAAAGGCAGCAGCAGGGGTGCGGGGGTAGCTGGGTCGGACGGGGGCAGGGTGTGGGCACTGGCATTGAGGTGGTGGATGGTTGGGTGAGTGCGGATAGAGGTGCAGGGTTGGACAGGATTGGGGTTGGTGGTGGGGGTAGGGGCGGGTGGGGTTTGACAGGGTTGGGTGTGGGAATTGGGACTGGCATGGACCGGGGTTGGGTGGGCAGATGCTGTTGTACAGGGTAGAGGATGGCGGACAGGGGATGGGGGGGGGGGGGGGCTCGTGCATGATTTGCTGCTTCCTCGTCTTCTGAATGGAGAATGGACTTAGCAAGTGCTCGCTGTGTCAATCTGATTGAATTGATGGCAGGCTGGCAGGCTTCAGCAATGCTGCAGGCCCCTTACACACAATTGGGTGTCTGCTTAGAAACAAACCCTGAGACAGAGAGGGAGCAAGGCAGGCAAAGCGAGGAAAAAAGAAACTTCAGAAAACTCCAAGCCCCAGAAGAGAGGCATTGAATCAATTAACCAAATAATTAATTATCTGAATGAAATAGTGCCCACCCATCTCATTCAGATAATCAAGGTTCCTCTGTATTCCATGAGATCTAACCTTGCTAACCAGTCTCCCAAGGAGAACCTTATCGAATGCTTTACTGAAGTCTATATAGATCATATCTACCACTCTGCCCTCATCGATTCTCTTTGTTACTTCTTCAAAAAACAAAACCAAGTTTGTGAGACATGACTTCCCATGCACAAAGCCATGTTGACTATCCCTAATCAGTTCTTGCCTTTCCAAATACATGTACATCCTGTCCCTCAGGATTCCCTCCAACAACTTGCCCACCACCAACATTAGGCTCACTGATCTGTAGTTCCCTAGCTGTTCCTTACCACCCTTCTTAAACAGTGGCACCATGTTAGCCAAATTCCAGTCTTCCGGCATCTCACTTGTGACGATCGATGATGCAAATATCTCAGCAAGAGGCCTAGCAATCACTTCCCTAGCTTCCCACTGTGTTCTAAGGTACACCTGATCAAGTCCTGGGGATTTGTCCACTTTTATGCATTTCGAGACATCCAGCACTTCCTCCTCTGTAATATGGACATTTTTCAAGATGTCACCATCTATTTCCCTACATTCTGTATCTTCCATGTCCTTTTCCACAGTAAATACTGATGCAAAATACTCGTTTAGTATCTCCCTCATCTCCTGCGGCTCCACACAAAGGCTGCCCTGCTGATTTTTGAGGGGTCCCATTCCCTCCCTAGTTACCCTTTTGTCCTTTTATCCTAATGTATTTGTAAAAACCCTTTGCATTCTCCTTAACTCTATTTGCCAAAGCTATCTCGTGTCCCCTTTTTGCCTTTCTGATTTCCCTCTTAAGTGTAATCCTACTGCCTTTATACTCTTCTAAGGATTCATTCAATCTATCTTGTCTATACCTGATATATGCTTCCTTCTTTTTCTTAACCAAACCCTCAATTTCTTTAGCCATCCAGCATTCCCTATCCCTACCGGTCTTTCCTTTCACCCAACAGGAAATATACTCTCTTTGGACCCTCATTATCTCATTTCCGAAGGCTTCCCATTTTCCAGCTGTCCCTTTACCTGCAAATATCTGCCCCCAATCAACTTTTGAAAGTTCCTGCATAATACCGTCAAAATTGGCCTTTCTCCAATTTAGAACTTCAACTTTTAGATCTGGTCTATCCTTTTCCATCACTATTTTAAAACTGATAGAATTATGGTCACTGGCCCCAAAGTGCTCCCCACTGACACCTCAGTCACCTGCCCTGCCTTATTTCCCAAGAGCAGGTCAGGTTTTGCACCTTCTCTAGCAGGTACATCCACATACTGAATCAGAGAATTGTCTTGTACACACTTAATTAATTCCTCTTCATCTAAACCCTTAACACAATGGCAGTCCCAGTCTATGTTTGGTAAGTTAAAATCCCCTACCATAACCACCCTATTATTCTTACAGATAGCTGAGATCTCCTTACAAGTTTGTTTTTCAATTTCCTTCTGACTATTAGGGTGTCTATAATATAACCCAATAAGGTGATCAGCCCTTTCTTATTTCTCAGTTCCACCCAGATAACTTCCCTGGATGTATTTCTGGGAATATCCTCCCGCAGTATAGCTGTAATGATATTCCTTCTCCTCTCTTGGTTCCCTTTCTGTCTTTCCTGCAGCATTTGTATCCTGAAACATTAAGCTGCGAGTCCTGTCCATCCCTGAGCCATGTTTCTGTAATTGCAATGATGTCCCAGTCTCATTTTCCTAACCAGGTCTTCCCTGTTAGACCCGTTGCATTGAAATAAATGCAGTTTAATTTATCATTCCTACCTTGTTCTCTGCTTTATCCCTGCCTGCCCTGACTTTTTGACTTGCTTCTTATCTCAAGTGTACCATACCAAAGAAGAAATGTTTGTCTTTTAGTTCTGTGTGGGAACTACACCAATTCTAGAAGTACCCGCAAGCCTGTAGTTAGGTTTCTCATATTTAATTGCCAAAGGCAAGTCCATGCAACTTTGTGGATTTATATTAATATAAATGAACCAGAACTGCTTGAATGTACATGAACGATCATTTCAAGAATCATAGCTGCATTTTCAGGTCACTTTTGAAATCAGCTCTTTGGATACTTTTACGTTTCTCCATGTTCCAGTAATTTTGTGTTAAGTATTCTGGTGTTAAGTACTTTGGTTTTAAATTTAGAAGATAATTTAGAAAACAGTGTTTCCAGTCAACTCCCCCTTTCTTATGTTTTTCCAAAGGAAAGGAGGAAGAGATGCCAGGAACTCCAATTATGCCAGTAGTGCGTCCCTCTGCCCATCGACTGACCCCTTCCCACCCACCCACTTTTGTTGGGCCTGAGCATGAGGAACCTGGGAGAAAGGGAGGACTGCAGATGCTGGAGATCAGAGTCGAGAGTTTGGTGCTGGTAAAGCAGAGCAGGAGATGTAGCATCTGACGATTGTCCTGCTCCTCGGATGCTGCCTGACCTACTGTGCTTTTCCAGCACCACACTTATGAGCAATCCAGGGCAAACTCATAATATCGGCCAGCAGCCCAAGGCAAAGCTGTGCCGACTGTTTTAAAGACGTTTGCTGTGAGTATATATTGCAGGCCTGAGATCCAATGGCAATGCTAGTTGCTCCTACAAACAAACATCTCTTTTTGCACTGCCTTCCAAATGTGTTGTGGGGTGGACAAAGTTAAAAATTGCACGGACACCAGATTATATCCCAACAAGGTTATTTGGAAGTACTAGCTTTCAGAGCGCTGCTTTTGGATGAAGGAGCAGTGCTCTGAAAGCTTGTATTTCCAAACAAACCTGTTGGACTATAACCTGGTGTCATGTGATTTTTAACTTTTTCCAAACATGTCACACTGCTATTCCACAGGACAGTCACAGAAGGGCTCCTCACTACATACCATTCTCCAGTTTGCCAGCTATGAAACAGGTATTTGGGGATTTGCACTGCTCAGTCGCTTGCCCATAGATGTGACATCTTGCCTTCCTTCTTACTGTGCCAGTCATTTATGTTATTCAAAACTATGTGAGAGATGAATTACACTTTATAGCCTCCCAAGAATTTTATCCTCATTTGTGAGTCAATTTACTTTTTTAAGTAGCTGAATCCTTTTGAGTGAATGCTGCTCCTCCTAATTTCATCATAAAGTAAATAAAGATGGTGAAACTTACCTTTATGATACAGCCTCCAAGGGTCTCTTTAATGCCCCCTGAAAGTCTGAAAAAATTGACTACTGCACGCCTGGTGCTTACTGCTCAATTTGAAACCCAGTTTGGCCTCAGTCTGGTGTTCGGCCCTCAGTCTACAACTGCAGCCTGTTTAGTGCCCATCATAGATACAAGCCTTGAATATCAGCTGAGCAGGCCTAACTAAGATGACATGTGGCACACATACAGGGTGGCATCATTAATTGGTTGCTGCCAGACATATTGAACCCTTTGGCATACATTTAATCACAAGAAAATTGGCATTGCGCAATCCAATTTTTAAACATACCTCCTCTGTGAATAGTCTACAGTATGTGTTACAATGGGATCTGTAAGGGAATGTAGAAAATATGAATGAAGTACAAATATAATTGATTTTTGAAAAGATTGTAACAAGCTCGAGGTGCTGTATAGTTTGGAATTTTTATATTACTAACAACTGTCATAAGTGTTCTGTTCCCTTGTGGGTTAACAGTGCCCTTTTAGCACTGACTATTTTTATTGTGTTATAATCTTTAGTTTGAAATGTCTCATATTGCTACAAAAATCTTTTCTTACTTCACATCATATTTTTCTCAGGGGATTGATTTTGTTCCTCTGATATTACATACCCTCCTATGTTAGAAACACTTGATGTTTCCTGAAATAAGAGTCCATCCTCAGCAACTTTATCTTTTACAGATTTTTGTCACTGATATTTTACTATAAATTTTTTGAACAATTGAAAGATTGATTGTTATGAAACTAAACCCCTGATCTATACTGAAGTAGTTAAGCCAGGTGGGACTTGTCTAGGGATATGATGGTTGGTGTCAGCTGTTGCTCTCTCTCCTGAGAGTACCCTGGAGATTTGAACACATAATCTACGGGGACAACTTAGAGCCGTGCTGAAGGAATGCTGCTCTGTTGGGCTTATCAGATGAGACTGTAAACTGAGGTCAGATCACTCTCGAGTGGACCGAAGAATCTAAGAACTCGGAGCAGGAGGACAAAATTCAGCTGCGCAAACCTGTGACATCATTTAATATAATCATGGTTGATCTCATCTCAGCTTTAACTCCACTTTCCTGCCTGCTGTCTATAACCCTTCAACCTATTCCTGACTAAAAACCTGTCTAATTCCCCCTTAAGTGTAAATATTGAGGCATTCATTGCACACTGCGGTAATGAATTCCACAGATTCACGACCCTTTGAGAGAATGTAATTTTTCCTCTTCTCTGTTAAAGTGCCCCTTATCCTAAAACTATGATCTCTCATTCTAGACTGCCATACTAGGAAACATCCTTTCGACATCTACTTTGTCAATCCCCTTTTGTATCATACATACCTCAATTAGATCTCCTCTCATTCTTCTAAACTCCAGGCCTAAACTGCTCAATCTCTCTTCGGAAGACAAACCCCTTATTCCTGGAATCAATCTAGTGAACCTTCTCTGAACTGCCTCCTACACAACTACATCCCTCCTCAAGTCAGGGGTCCAAAAGGTCTCACTAATACCTTGTATAATTGCAGCAACACTTCCCCACTTTTATGGTCTAACCTTTTAGCAAAAGGCCTAAGTGATATCCTGACAATGTTTGAAGAAGAGCAGATGAGTTCTCCTGCCATCCTGACAGCCAAGCTAATCAAAGTAATTAATGCACCTCAATGTTTTTTGGTAGGGGCTTACTGTGTAAATTAATGTTTCCTAAGTTTTTGTTCCCCTGGAACCCCAATTCATGGCTTGCACAAAGTTACAATGCCTTCGTGAGAATTACTGGGGAGAGCTGTGAGAGTGGGACCTGTCCTTTAGAGCAGGAGTCGAGAGTGTGGTGCTGGAAAAACACAGCAGGTCAGGCAGCATCTGAGGAGCTGAAAAATCAACATTTTGGGCAGAAGCTCTTCATCAGGAATGAGGCTGGGAGCCTCAGGGGTGGAGAGATAAGTGGGAGGGGAGTGGGTCTGGGGGTAAGGTAGCTGAGAGTTCAATAGGTGAATGGAGGTGGGGATAAATGTGATAGGTCAGAGGGGAGGGTGGAGTGGATAGGTGGGAAGGGAGATGGACAGATGGGATGGGTCATGAGGATGGTGCTGAGCTGGAAGGTTGCACACAACTCCATTGCATTGCTGTCTCAGCGCTTGCACCTCCAAAATTTCAGCTTATGACCCTTACATTAGGAGGCTTCGTATAGATTGTCTGTGGCAGTATCTTCTAAACCCTCGATCTCTACCACTCAGAAGGATAATTGCAGTAGATACATTGGAACACCACCACCTACAAATTCCCTTCCAAGCTACACACTATCCTGACTTGGAATTATGGCACTGTTGATGTGTCAAAATCCTAGAATTCCCTTACTTACAGCACTGTGGGTGTACCTACATCCCAAGAACAACAGCGGTTCAAGAAGGCAGCTAGCTCACTATTGCCTTCTATACTGGATTAGTGGTGCTGGAAGAGCACAGCAGTTCAGGCAGCATCCAATGAGCAGCGGAATCGACGTTTCGGGAAGGGCTTTTGCCCGAAACGTCGATTTCGCTGCTCGTTGGATGCTGCCTGAACTGCTGTGCTCTTCCAGCACCACTAATCCAGTATTTGGTTTCCAGCATCTGCAGTTATTGTTTTTACCTTATTGCCTTCTATAGCCAAGTAGGGCTTATCTCTCCATGCTTCAGGCTCACTGCCTTTATTCCTGATGAAGGGCTTTTGCCCGAAACGTTGATTTCGCTGCTCGTTGGATGCTGCCTGAACTGCTGTGCTCTTCCAGCACCACTAATCCAGTATTTGATTTTCAGCATCTGCAGTCATTGTTTTTACCACATTGGCAAAGAATGTCAGCCTAGGTAGCATTGACGCATCCCATGAAACATCTGTCAAAAATAATTGGTTGCTGTATTTCCATTCTTTTCCAATCAAACACTATATTACAAAGGATTTTATTGAATGTAAAGCACTTTGATTGTGAACGATCTTGTAATGCTTCATTTTACCAAAGGGCTAAGGTGAGGGATAATCTGCCAGAGTTCCCATTGTTTATTGCTATCCATTGGCTCTTATTGGAATTGTGCTTTTGTGCTCCAATTGCTGATCAATTATCACTTCCAAACTTTGAAAATTCAAGACTCTGCAAAGTGACCTTCTACAGCTGCTTTGGGACAGAAAATTCAAACAGTAAGATACACATTCCTAAGTTGTTTATGCGCATAGTCTCCAACATCCTCCAGCAGTGTGCTGAATGTTAAATATTTATAACTGTTAGCCTAAGACGGTATGATGTTCTGGATATCAACCAATAGTAAATGTGATTTTGTTTCATGGAGAAGTTTGCTTGATTTGAATAGCTATTCAGTGTTGTCTGAGCGGCTGTAACAAAGGGAAACAAGGTGGGATAAAATGTCCTATTGAAACTTAAACTCATGAGCCTTTGGTTGAGAAAATGATATGACCTGCCATGTGAAAATAACAAAAAGCCAAAGGCTGGCTGATCCCTCCATACAGTAAAGTAAATACAAATGGGACAGAAAAAAAGGAGTTTCAATATGCCCTTACGTTTGTTTTCACAGTGCAGGCCAGAATTTCGCAAAGAATGCCAAACTCATATCATTTGCAAGACATGATTGCAGATTATAATTGATTGCCTTTCCTTTTTTTAAAACCTAAAAGGATTTTCACAAAATAAGCTGGGAGCTGCTGCAAACCAAACTAATATTTAGTAGATTACTTGTTATGCTTGGACTTGCAGATCCTAGGTTAGCATTTAGAATTTCACAATAATTCTTCATTCCATAAGATAACCATCATTCTTTCAATAGGTGCCTCATTGTTCAGCCTGTGTTTGAAAGTTTTTCACGTAGTTCTTTTCTGGGAGACTCCAAGTATTGAGCAATAGGATTATGAGAAAGTGAAAAGCTAAATCAGACTTGTCTTAACTTCACGGATGAAATCTCCACGTTTAGGCTAAAGTAAACTGGATCAGCTGGACATTTATTATTTTTAGTCAATTATATATCTGAGGCAGCTTCTCAAAATAGATAAGAAAGGATTACCAGTGCCAAGAGGTATTCAGCATTTCAAGAAAACAAGACATAAAATGTTTACTACTTTAGTGACATGCGGGCTAAATAAATTCAGGAACAAACCCCACTAGAGTTGGAACATAACCAGCTCTGATAATAAAGCACAATGGGGCATATATGCTGCAGCTGAGCCAAAAACTATCAGCAAGAGCTCAAGCCAAGAATTTAGTCAAATATACACTAGATTTCCAAATCTGTTTCAACTGTGAATAAAATTAGTAGATTTATCCCTTTTAATTTCTTACTTCTACTTCTAAAGGCATCTTAATAGGTTGTTTAGAAATATCAGAAAGAACAAATTAACCATTTTTCAACCTTTTGTTCCCCTATAACTAAACTTCAAAATTTCATGTGTCACTTCCTTCTTCTGCACATTACCTGTAAAAGTATAATATCAAACAGCTTCTGGTTTGAATTATTTGGAACATGTTTGGACTTAAAAATGTCACAATTCAAAAGCTCCATTTCGTCCAGTCTCTGGACCCCAAGGAAACCCCGCCACATTGACTCTGTGGGAATTTCTCGGGAAGTTTGAATTTCCAACAGATTATTCTCTTTCTTCCCTCGGACCATCCATAAATATCTCTGACAGGGAGTTAGAGTTGAATACTTTGAATGGTTTTGGCATACATACATGGATAGTTATACAGGAGGTGTGAGACAGAAATGTCCTATTCTAACTTCTGGGTAACTATACCAACTGGGCCTTCAATCACTCACACTGACCCCTTTGACACTGTGATGATCCATCCTGACACCCAGACTCATTCAACTGCCTTGCACTCACTTACCATCCTAACCACTGATCTCACCCATTCTATCCACTTTCACAGTTGGAATATATATAGCCATTCACCAGTACATCACACTAACACATTGAGAAGTTTTGGGACCTTTAGACACACAGAGAATGCAGCAGCTAATGCTGTAAAAAGGGTTTGTGGTGTCTGCAGAGTTTCTCTTCGCTTCCCTCTGTGGATTCATGTGTTGAGGGAGTCCTACTGGATCCTCCATTTGACATTTGGCCAGAAAAATCATTTGCAGGTAAATGGGCTGTTTTTTGTCAGATCAATATTGGACACAGGCGTTCCACTGAATAGAAGATTCAGGCCAAAATATCATTGCAAAAAATCATTTTTAAAATAAATTAGTGGTTCTGCCAAGTATTCCAAAGTATTTCAGCTCCAGAGAAATTTGCATGAATGTGATCAAGTCCCAGGCATGTGAATAAACAAGCTGTTCTTGCATTAACCCATTGTTACTTCAAGCAAACCACCAAAATGATCATGTTACTGTCAATTGGCAAAAGAAGAGGAAGTGGTGGAAGCCAGCAGTCTAAGTGATCATTCAAGTGTCGAATTCATGACACACATTCACGAGCACAACTTCTTTTTGTGAACCAAATGTTTTAAACTGTCATTACTTTTAACACAGCATGTCATGCATTTTGGTACAAAGTTAAAAATCACACAACACCAGGTCATAGTCCAACAGGTTTATTTGGAAGCACTAGCTTTTGGAGCACTGCTCCTTCATCAGGTGGTTGTGGAGTATAAGATCATTCTCCTACTCCTTGGATGCTGCCTGATCCGCTGCGCTTTTCCAGCAACACATTTTTCAGCTCTGATCTCCAGCATCTGCAGTCCTCACTTTAACTTCCAGACCTCTCCGCCTCCACCCCCTCTCCGGCCTATCACCCTCACCTTAACCTCCTTCCATCTATCGCATTCCCAACGCCCCTCCCCGAAGTCCCTCTTCTCTATCTTTTACCTTAGCCTGCTTGGCATGCTCTCCTCATTCCTGAAGAAGGGCTTATGCCCGAAACGTTGATTCTCCTGCTCCTTGGATGCTGCCTGACCTGCTGCGCTTTTCCAGCAACACATTTTTCAGCTCTGATCTCCAGATCTGCAGTCCTCACTTTCTCCTATAAGATCATAAGACACAGAATTTATAGCAAAAGTTTACAGTGTGATGTAACTAAAATTATATATTGAAAAAGACCTGGATTATTTATTAAGTCTCTCATCTTTTAGAATGACCATGTTGGTTTTAGTTCTTTCATGCGTAAATCTCAAAACCTCTTTAAAAGTTACATTCTCAAGTAAACTTTAACAATTGGTGTCATATCGGTCCACATAATGCATTAAAGTGTGAAGAGCCCTGTGTGAGACTGTCTGTGCCACAATAGTCAGATTGATTCTAATCTAAAAAACGGATTTACAGAATCTTACATGGGTTCATGTAGTTTTTGAGAAAAGTAAAATATATTTCTGGAAATATAAATTCACCCGACAAACTTATATGTATATGTGTGCATGTGGGTGTGTGTGTGGGGGTGGGGGTTGTACAGGGGTTATGAGTGTCTGTGAGAGAGGGTGTGTGTGTGAGTGTGAATGTAAAGGGGTATAAGTCTGTCAGAGGGTACGTGTGCGAGTGTGGGAGTGTATGTGTGACCATATGAGAGAGTGTGTGTGTGTGTGTGTGTGTGTCTCCAAATCATTTTGGTAGAAGGTTTAGTTACTAAATATGGATTTTGTATTCTTCCTAATTTAATTTACATGATTGAATTTTTGTAGTTTTTTTCAAGAGAGAATGGGTGAGGAGAGCTTATTTCGGGACAAGGTAACAGTATTTCTGATGTTTTAGTGTGGATAAGGAAAGATTAGGAGTTGCCTGTGTCATTGAGATGGAATTAATTAGTCTTGGTTATGGATATGATTTGAGGTTTGAAACCCCAGCTCTAGGTTGACCAGAATATAAAACTTACTTGTAGTTTGGTTCAGTAAAAGCAAGTTTACGGGCAGGAGATTAGAAGTGTCAGTGGGCACCACCTAGCAAGAGTTATAAAGAATGTCCTAGTTTGTCCTCTTGTTTAATTGTGGTAAACTCCAAACCATTTTACTATTTAACATTGGACCAGAATGGAGATAACTATAAGGTTAACAGCAAGTGTCCTGGAAGGGGGAAATGGGTGTCATTAATACACTTTCAAAATGTTTGGTAATGAATGGTTGTTTTTTTTAAGTATAGGGCTCTTTAGTACTAATTGCAAGTCTGTGCATGTAGTGTAAGTTAAAGACATCAACTTGTGCAGAAAGTTTCAGGTTGCTGTGTGGCTGTATGGCTTATAGGCAATTATTATGTTGACTGTCTCTGTTCCAATGGATAATGGTCCTGACCAGGGCTGTGAACGAAGCAAAATAAAGAAGAACCTCAAGACAGCAAATTGCTGTAGGTGTGTAGAGCATGAAGCTGGGAGTGGACGATGAATGCAGGGGCCTAGGACAAGAGATGAAGTCACAGTTTAGGCAGTTGTCGAAGGAAATGAGAAGCAAGAGGTCGGTGGCAGTTCCAAATGGAAAAGGGATATTGTCTGAATAGACGCAGCCACTAACAATATTGACAAAAACTTGGAAGACCAGAAATGATAGAACAGTTGAGATGAGAAAAGATTGGGTGCTAATCAGTAAAGCTTCAAACTGGTGTGGCAGGTCAGTGCTAAAGTAAGATATTGTTGGGAAGTGGCGGGCTTGAGGGAAAGTTGCTACTTGAGACAAAGAGCTGATCTTAAACTCTCAAAGTTGGAACTGAAGCTGGAAGGAATATAAGAACAAAAGCTTCAGGAGCAGAATTAGACCGTTCAATCCATGATGTCTGCTCCGCCATTCGATCATGACTGATATGTTTCTGAACCTCATTCTCCTGCCTTCTCTCGATAACCCATGATCCGCTTTCTAATCAAGAACCTCTACCTTAAATACACTCATGACACAGCCTCCACAACACTCTGTGACAATAAGATCCACAGATTCATACCCTCTGGATGAAAGAATTCCTCCTCATTTCAGTTCTAAAGGGTCATCCCTTCACTCTGAGGCTGTGCCCTTGGGTCCTGGTCTCTCCAATTGGCGAAAACACCTTCTCCACATCCATTCTATCCTGGCCTCTCAGTATTCTATAAGTTTCAACTTCACTGAGCACTGATCCAGAGTCTTTAACTGTTCCTCGTATGACAAGCCCTTTATCCCCAGGATCATCCTTGTTAACTTCCTTGGACCCCCTCGGAGACCAGCACATTCTTCATTTGATGTGGGTCCCAAAACTGCTCACAGTATTCCAAATGTAGTGTGACCCGAGCCTTGTACAGCCTCAGCAGTACATCCCTGCTGGACCAGGGAAAGGTGGCAGAAAGAAACAATTTGTCATAGGGAGTCATGAATTATTCTTGCCCTCCAGATAACGTTGGAGTAATAAGAGGGTTGAGTATGCAGAGGGAATATGTGGCAGTGATTGACATGGCAGAACCAAACTTGATAGTGGATGACAAAACTAGGTGTGCTTGAATTGCACTCATATCCTGGATGCTGTAATTGGCTGAAGACCTGGCCTGGAGGATGGTGGAATTGAGGGAACTGTTTAGAGATTGACAGTAGCAGCTTATTTACTGGATGGGCTGAGATGAAATCTGCAGTCTGCCTGGAAATGTTTCTTATGTCGTTTGAAGGTTTAAAGATTTACAGATTGTCTAGAGGTGATTTGGTTATACCCTCCACCTGGATTACTGATGTAAGGGAGACTTACATCTAATCATAGGCTTTTACAATGTTGAAGAGAACCATTCTGTTCAATAAGTCAGTCTTTGAATGACCTACCCACTCCAGCCTGTGTCCTTCCCTATTTTTAGCCACTGCCCTTTCAAAAGTTTTTTTATGCATTCTGCTTCCACTGTTGTTTTAGATATGATATAGTAATATATGAAAGTGCGTAGCTTGAAAAACATTCTCCCCACATCATCCTTCTTTGGTGTTGATCTTAAATTGATATCACCTTAATACTGATTCACTGTCCAGTTAAGAACATAATTTTTGCTCTTTCGCTTCCCAAAATCCCTCATACGTTTGAAATTGGTGAAAGAATGTCAGAGCCATATTCAATTTCTCATTACTGTGTCAGGTTTAACCATTTTTCCACAACTCCATCCATTAGTCTCCTAATTAATTTGTGTCCTGATAATATTATATATACCAAAACACCATGCAATAAGCTATATTCACAGCTATCACCACTTCCTTATCTTGCAGAGTGATGATTCTGTGCTGGGATTCAATGCTGTCCTGGATTAATTCACTTAGTTAAGTATTTGTGCATGATTCAGAGTCTCTATCAATTAGGAGCATTCTCCCACAGGAAAGCAACCTAATGAGGTCATGGGATTGAAAGCATTCAGTAAGCCTACTCTGAAGAACATCCTAACCTCCAGGGTATTGAAACACATTCTGAACACCTACAAGAACTGATTGAATCATCAGATGAAGGATTTAGGGAATAAATTGTCACTACTGTACGTAGTTCCAAGATCATTTGATCATTTTCAAAAAAAAAGTTTAATAACCTTATTTTTTGCAGATTTTAATGACCATCAAATCGAAGAAAAATAACCAAAAATGTGTGTCCATATAACTATCCTTTCATAATATATAATTACTTAATAAGTTTCTTAACTTACTTAAATGACATTATGTTAATCCAGCTTTAGAGCATGCAAAATTTTACAGCGTTGGAAATTTGAGAATATCCATTTGATCATTTATAAAAGTATTTCTAAGAGGCACCATGGGGTTTAGCCCTGACATTTTTGCTTGAACAGAACAGTTCACAAGTAATATTGCTGGAGAGCTTGGGAATTCATGGTACAGAATGGAAACTCAAGTTTGGCCATTGCTGGGTTCTGGGAATAAATTTGGATGAAGTTTTATAACTTGAAGAGGAACGTCTAATGTTAGCCTTCATTAATAGGGAATCAAAGGAAATATATGGACATAAAATAAAGTCTGTTATGAAGGATAAAATGCAACATATATGACATACAAACAGTTACATTTATTTCCAGGTACCACATTAACATTAATTAATGAGAAATGGAAAGATTACTGCTGAGAGAATTCACTTCCTTGCGTGCTTTGCAATTTAATGATTATGTGTGCCATTAAGTTTTGGATCCATTGGAATTAGGACCAACTCCTCAGCCATGTTCCTTCTGATTGGAAAAGTTATGAAAGATACAGTGGATAATTCCTATTCTTAATGGTTAACGGTGATCCTATGTCTGGACAGTGAAAGTCAGCCTCTCGACATCCTAGCAGTCTTTTCACTCCTTAGCCAGGTAGCTGCATTTCTCTGCTTCAGCTTGGGACACACTATTTTCGCGTTACCAGCCACTGTTGCATGGTTAGCTTTCATTTTCCAGAAGCCATTCATGAATCTGTTTCTTTTCTTTGAAGCAGTGAGAGAGGCTTCTTGGTATCTTCCTGTAAAACGCACATTGACATGAAGGCTCCTCTGAATATTGTCATGCACACTTCGGACATTGAGGGAACAGAATCCCCTATTGCTGTGGCTAACCTAATGCAATGTTTGTGCCACTAATTGTACACTGGATGTTGTACAGTTCAACAGCCCTACAAACATACAAGGACCGATGAATGTACTACCGTTGAGCGACATGGTGGCTCAGTGGTTAGCACTGCTGCCTCACAGTGCCAGGGACCTGGGTTCGATTCTCACCTTGGACCACTGTCTGTGTGGAGTTTGCACATTCTCCCCGTGTCTGCATGGGTTTCCTACAGGTGCTCCAATTTCCTCCCACAGTCCAAAGATGTGCATGTGAAATTGTGCTAGGCTTATTAGTCAGGGGCAAATGTCGGGGAATGGGTCTGGGTGGGTTACTCTTCAGAGGGCCGAAGTGGAATTGTTGGGCCGAAGGGCCTGTTTCCATACTGTAGAGAATCTAATGTAGTACCCGACAACATTCAGAAATTAGGCCACTCTGAGTTGAAGAGCTATGAATCATCTATCAAGCACATGCCTGTATTATTCCTTGGCTGACTGTATTGACATGATGCTATAAAATTAGGCAGTAGTGATCACTTTATAGTCAGAGTCCAATGGGAGTAGAGGACTCACTTCAGGTCTACCTGCAAAAGGTGTTAGACTTTCCAGGCATTTAAGAACTATTTCACAGAGCATTTGAAAAGTCTTGCCATAAAAGGCTACAGGCCAAGTGTTGTAAAGTGGGATTAGAATCAATGACTCAATGGGTCAAAGAGCCTCTTGCCATGCTATGAAAACTTGATGACTGTAAATTTTATGGCTCCGTTGGTGAAATACTAATGCTCCACCAGCGAAGCCCTGATATGATTGATGTTATATATATGTTTTTTGATTTAGGGTAATTTCTGGTGAAATATATCATCCTTGAATGATGACTGACTCTTCTTATTGCCATCCTTTGTAAATGCTCCTCTTCCAAGTTGATGGTGTTGTACCTGCTGAGGACTGTTCATTTCGGCAAGGGAAATGATATTTCAAAAATCTTTCAGGAATCTGATACTGAGAGGCAGTCAGAAACAGTTACAGTTCTTTGCAGGATTTTAATAGTGTTTCCCAAAATACAGAAATCACTGTATATGATTTTTAGGTTGTAATGATGACAAACTCCTCATCCAAATGCCCACCAACTGATATTGTGGAGCCTGACAACTCAGAGCCTACATTAGCCAAATTACTATAGCAGCAAGATACGGGAAACCAGCTGTTGTCCCACCATTATTACCCACTCTAACATTTGCAGTTTAGGCCAATAGTAACTCAAGAGTATGGACGTCACCAACAATTTATATTTACTTAGTATATTTAATGTAATGAAACATCTCAGAGTGTTCCTCAGGGCCTTTATAAAACAAAGTATGACACCAAACCATGTCATATACCAAGATATTTCATACATGTTTCACAAGACTTGCTTCAATTTGAATCAGGTGATGATGGAAGCCATTTTGGGTCAATATTTGTCCGCATTAAAGATCACATTAGACTTTGAAGGTCCACCTTAAGAAACAAAGACCTATAAATAGAGAGGGGGACATGTCACCAACACTTCACTGGAGACTCTCACTGTTGATGTTACCTATGGTGATGAAACATCTGAAAACAAACCTTCCAGCTCAGCGAGTTAGCTTACATACATATCATCAACCTAAGCTAGACCTTGAAGGTCTCCTGTATTACAAATCAGATGATGGATGTAGTTGAATATTGATAGTCTACGTTTATCATTATCTATTACAATCCCAGCTTATGTCATTGCTGGTAAATTGGATCCCAGACTACAATTTAGCTTCATCAATTTTTTTTCTTTTAAGAGATATTCCTACAGTGAAAAATAAGCACAGTATGCTATAGATTTGGTTTTAACACTAAAACAGGAGTTTGTTGTATAAAAAAATGAGGATTAAATATAATAAACCAAGCTACTTACATGGGACACAAATTTAAAGATGTTGAAGTACATGTTACAACATAATCCCATTAACACTAAAGCACTCTTTTACTGTATTCACACTAGAGCCCAGTCCATTCTCTGTAACATTTATAGGACTTAATTTAACTATGGCTTAAGTTCTCAGACTTGAGAATCTGATAGCCTCCCCTGGAGTCTCCATTCAACTGAGCTGGTACTTTTTCAGCTTCAAATAATCCTTTTTGGGTATAAACCAAACAATCTGGCCCAGGACTTTAAAACTAAACCCCTTATACTGAGATAATTTAATGTTTAAATTACCTCCTTATATTGAGGTAATAGTTTGTTAGGGTGCAACTGTTTTCACATCCAGACTCAGCCAAGACTTCTGCAAACCCTGGGACTGAAAATAAAATGCTTTCCTAGATATAGATATTTCCAAAAGTTAACAGGAAGTATGATTTCTACAACTTACAAACTGAAGAAGATGCAGTAAACTGTTTGCTCATAAAACTCTCCTAATGTAAACAATTTTCTAATGCGCTTGAAGAACTATCTCCCGTACTATTTCTTTATAATGAAATTAACATGGCTACAGACATACTTAGAATTAATCATTAAACATCTTTAACACAGGAAACCCATATTCCATTTGTGTATCTTGAAGATTGTGGAGTTGGAGAAGATTTACAGGAATAGGGAGGGGCATAGCTATCCTGGGATTTGACAGTAAGTCTGAAAATTGTTAAATCAATATATTGCTTGAGCATGAGCCACTGTCAGTCTGAATAGTGGGATGATAAGGGAATGGGATTTCATTGTGAATTAAGACATGGGTTGCATATTTTCGATGGCTTCATGTTTATGGGTATGAAAGATCAGCTGGAACTGCACTGGAACCATCCAGTTTAGAGGAAAGATAGGTCAGAATGAGAGTTTCAAGAGCAGATGAGCTAAGACAGGGTGAAGTGTACAATTGTAGAGTGTTTGATGCGTGTGGTGCTGGAAAAGCACAACTGGTCAGGCAGCATCCGAGGAGCAGGTGAATCGAAGCCCTTCATCAGGAATCAGGGCTTATACCTGAAATGTCAATTCTCCTGCTCCTCGGATGCTGCCTCACATGCTGTGCTTTTCCAGCACCAGACTCTTTGACTCTGATCTCAAGCATTTGCTGTTCTCACTTTCTCACAATGTTAGAATGGTGGAAATAGGAGTCAGTGATGGGATAACTATGAAGGTAAAAGTTACGAGATATATAGATTATGAACAAACTGACCTAACTTTAGACGGTTGCAAGGAAGAAGGATGGATAAGCAAGGCTACCATGTTCAAAAAGTAGAAGGTGGCCTAAGTTGGCATGTCAAAGTTGTTTGAAAGGCAGTTTCCCACGGAATGGAAATGGCACTGGAAACTACAACAAGTGAGTAGCGAGCTGGAGGTAAGAAGCTTCCTTCCATCTTTTGCACCTGGATTTACACCATTACAGGTGGCAGCTAGGAGCAGAAAACTCAGGCTTCAATAACCTAGGTTTTACAAAATTGGAATATCAGATCCCCTGGCTGGAAAATGTTTTGTACCAGCAATATGCTAATTAAACACAATATTTTGTGGCACTTTATTATCCCCATCATGTGTAATGTCTGCTGCAGATGTAAACCAGTATGGACACAATGGCCACAGGAAAAATCCACCGTCCTGAGGATAACTCAGTGCTATAGTCTGTTCATGTTTTCTTAACATGTTGATCTATCAATGCTCTTTTCCTCCAGTGAGGTGCAACAATGGTTTAAATGGGAGAATACTTTGCTGCTTCAATATACTGTGCAATAACAATACTCCACTCTGGTGTCAGAAAAGAGAGTGGGGATTTCACAAAGGGATTAAATTATTCACTTGTCTCTGACACATGCCCAGAAGCTTGTTTGACAATTAATTAAAGCTGCTATTCCATTTCCTTAGGTAAATTCACAACCTGAAATAATTGGCTGACAACATTACATTGTACCTTTTCTGTTTATTGGAGGGTAAGTATAGGCTGGAGATTCTGTGGTGTCACCACTTGTGGATCATAGATATACTTACAGATTTTAGAAAGCTTTTCTTGCACTGTGGCCCTCCTAACATCTTTTGTCAAATCGCCCAGGCGGAAGATACAATACTGACTGAAGAGTTAGGATCTGTGCCCAGGTCCAGAGACACAGGCTCTTGAGTATCTTATTTGTAACTCCCAACTTTTTTTACATTTGAATATTATTATTATAGAAAATGCCTCAAAGGAATTAGTTAAACATTACACAACACCAGGTTATAATCCAACAGGTTTATTTGAAAGTACAAGCTTTTGGAGCACTGCTCCTTCATTGGGTAGCTGTGGAGCAGGATCATAAGACACAGAAGTTATCGCAAAAGATCACAGTGCCAAGCAACTGAATATTGAACAAACCTAGATTGCTGTTAAGTCTTTCATCTTTTAGAATGGGTTGCAGGTTTTGGTTCATTAATATGTAAATCCAAGAATTTCTTTTAAGTCATATTCTCGAGATAACTTAAGGTTTTATTTAAAAAACGGTGACATCTCAGCTCAGACAATGCATTAAAGGTGTGAGGTCAGAATCTGTCTGTATCCCAATTTTGAGTCAGACTGGTTCCATTTCCAAAGTGGAATTTATGAAATATTACATGAATTGACTGCAAATGCAAATTCACCGCAAAGATTTATATGTGTGCGTGCATGAGAGAGTGAGAGTGTCTGCATGTGAGTGTAAGTGCACATGAGAGAGTTTGTGTGCATGCTTGGTAAAGTGTATGTTTGTGAGTGTGATGGAGAAAAGCTGTGAGAGAGTGTGTGGCTGTAGGGGGTGTATGTGTGTGTATGAGAGGGGGTCTGCGTGAGTGTGTGAGTATGTAATAGTGTGTGTGTGTCTGTGTGTGTGAGAGAGAGTGTATAGTGAGATGGGGTCACCTGTAGTGTGACATGAACCCAAGGCCCTGGTTGAGGCCATCCTCATGGGTACCGAACTTGGCTATCAGCCTCTGCGTTGTTGCGTATCCCGAAGTCCGCCTTGGAGGATGGTCACCTGAAGATCAGAGGCCGAATATCCCTGACTGCTGAACAGCCCTGTCTAGCGATTGTTGCGTGGTGTCCATTCATTCATTGTTATGGCATCTGCTTCGTCTCGCATATGTACCATGTCTTAGGGCATCCTTGCCTGCAGCATATGAGATGGACAATGTTGGCTGAGTCACAGGAGTACCTGCCACGTACATGATTGGAGGTGTCTCCACGTGTATTGGTAGTATCTTTTTTGACACTCGTGTCAACGATGTGCAGTGGTTGCTATGACAGGGTTGTACATTTTGTGGTCAATGTTGTTCTGAAGGCTGGGCAGTTTGCTGTGAACAATGGTCTGTTTAAGATTTGGTGGCTGTTTAAAGGTGAGAAGTGGAGGTGTAGGGAAGGTCTTGGCGAGGTGCTCATCCTCATCGATAACGTGTTGCAGGCTGTGAAGAACATGGTGTAGTTTCTCCCCTCCTGGAAAGTACTGGACAACGAAGGGTATCCTGTCAGTTACATCCTGTGCCTGTCTCCTGAGGAGATCATTACGGTTTCTCGCTGTGGCACATTGGAACTGGTGATTGATGAGTTGAGCATCATACCCTATTCTTATGAGGGCATTCTTGAGCACCTTCAACACCAGCATCATGTCAATGTTGACCAACAAAAGCTAAACTACACTAATACCATTTACCAGGACTTGGTCCATAGCCAACTCTGCCCTGGCTCATTCAGATGCTTCATAAATATTGTGAGGGCATCCTTGAGCACCTTCAGGTGTCTGTCACATTCATCCTCAGCTGAACAGATCCTATCTTTGTGTCACATCATGAAAGAAATTAAGTTAAATGTTACAGTAATACTCATAATGGGCTAATAATATTGAGTTTCCATGATCTGAACTTTAAACTGCTACTGCCTGTACTTTCCTGTTTCTATAGATACCCAACACGCTATTCTATACTAACAAAGGTCTGTGAATATTGGGAATCTGAAACAAAACCAGAAATTGCTGGAGAAATTCAGCAGGTCTGGCAGCATCTGTGGAGAGAAAGCAAAGTTAATGATTTGCATCCAATAAACTTTCCTCGGAAGTGGACTCAAAATGTTGATTCTACTTTCTCTCCACAGATGCTGTCAGACCACTGAGTTTCTCCAGCAATTTCACTTTTTGTTCCTATGTTGTAAATTTACTACCTTGACTTGTGTGAGTGCTTGGTGTTGCTTTATTATTATTATTTTTCAAGATGGTAGGTAATAAACTTCTTCTTTAATTCAGTCAAGAGTATCTTGTCATGTTTTAACTCCCTTATCTTGATCTGATTAGTTATTTTTCACTTGAAGTGTGATAGTTGCATATTAAAACAGAAACAAAATGTATTTGTGGTGATCAACCAAAGGGTATTAAAAAGCAAGGAGCTGATCACTCCTTTTCAACTAGTTGCATCTTAAGAACATGGCAAATTAAACAACAAAGTGACAACATTGTTTTTCTTATTGAGTTATTCATTTGCCTGAACAAACTATTTGTTTCTACACCACTGGGCATCAAAATAGCATTCTAAGAGCTAATTTTTGAAACGTTTATATTAATTGTGGTCTTATAAAAAAATACTTAAAGATTCAAACTGCCCTCTTGTCTTCTGGTTACTGGTAGTTTATCTCATGATTCAATTCATAGATGAATCGTCAAACAGGACTTGAGTCATGGGATGAAATGTTTCCTATTAACAACAAAAAAGAATTCTTTCATGCAAATGCTGGCAAATATTTGGTAAGATACATTTTTTAAAGTCATATAGCATAGAAGTAGGTTCTTTGGCCCACCATGTCAATGCTGACCAACAAAATCTAAACTACACTAATCTTATTTACCAGCAGTTGGTCCATAGCCTACTCTGCCCTGGCATTTTGGGTGCTCGTTCAGATGCTTCATAAATATTGTGAGAGTGCCTGACTCTAACTCCTTCTCAGGCAGTGCATTCCATATTCCTACCACCCTCTGGGTGAAAAAGAATTTCCTCAAATCCCCTCCAAACTACTTACTCCTCACCTTAGACTTATGCCTTCTGGTCTTAGACACATCGGCTATGGGGCAAAGATTCTCACATTCTACCCTGTGTATGCCTCTTATCATTTTATAGTCAATAGCATGGAAACAGACCCTTCAGTCTATGCCAATCAGGTTCCCAAACTAAACTAGTCCCATTTTGCAGCATAAATCCTAATCAGACACCCACAGACATTTCCTCCTGGTGAATGCCCTCTGTTACCCTCTCCAGTGCAATCATATGATGTGGCACTTATCTAGAAGTGAAAGAAAACATGCTATTATGATGGGGGGATGGTGGCATAGTGGTAACATCAATGGGCTAGGAATCCAGAGCCCAAAGTTGAAGTTCTGAGATGAGGATTCAGATCCCACTTGTGGACAATGAAATTTGATTTCACTAAAAATCCTGAATAGCAAGCAGGTCTGATGGCAAGCATTATCATAATAAGCCCATCTGATTCATTAATGTCCTTTAAAGAGGGAGATCTGCTAGCCTACATATGACTCCAGACCCATAACAACAGGATTGACTTTAAACTGAGTCAAGATTAGAGTGGTGCTAGAAAAGCACAGCAGATCAGGCAGCATCAAGAAGCAGGAAAATCGATGTTTCAGGCAAAAGCCCTTTATCAGGAATACTTTAAATTGGCCTAGCCAGTGATGCCCTCATTCCTGTGAATGATTAAAGCAAAATTAATTCTCAAATAAGATGTTAATAAAATTGAGGACAAATTTAAGATTCAGGTCACACCAAGATTCAACTTTCTCCATAAAAATAATGTCTTTTTATTTAATCACGTTCTGGAATATAGAGAATGGTTATTTGTCTGATCTATATGCAAGATTAAAATTACATGTAGTGGCTGCAGTCATTCTTATAAGAATTAGAGAGAAGTTAAAACAAATGACTTTTCACAGAATCAAGTAAGTGCATAACGTTTCCTGGAATCTCAATAAATATCTTTTCTCCTCATTCAATAAACCTCTGTTTTTACTCTTTTCATTAATCTTTTGTCATCCTGTGATTCCCAATAGTTTTTATTGGCAACCTTTGTAAAGAAAAAGGGTTTTCAGGTGGAAATGGTTGCCAAACCTTGGATTAATAAGAAAGCTGCTGACAAATTCTTCACAAATTGACAAAATCCATGTAGTAGAGTTTGCGAGTGCAACAGTCATACTCCATAAAGTATCTTGATTACTTTTGAAATAATGCTGACAAATTCAACTTTCATTGCCTATTATTAATGTAGTTAGACAGGGGTAGGCCTCAATTTATCATGGTGGCAATTAATCTCAAATCTCATGCCAAGAGAAATTTTGTGTCCATCTCCTCTACTAGAGAATTTTAATTGTAGGTGTTATGCTTGTCATCAGATTGTGTGAGCCATTGATGGTCTAATAAGGGATTTGCAAAGTCATTCCAGTGCCACTTCTCCTCATCCTCTCTTTGACGGTCTATGCTCTATTTTGGTCATTATTACTAAATATGTGGGGTTCTTCTCTTCACAAGTATGAAAAGTTGACATGATATTGAAAATTACACTGTCAACTGTTGCTTCCTGGAACATTTTTCTTCCAGAGTTGATTCCATCAAGTGTGTCTTGTTCTGAATTAGATTGGGAAGGTTGGGGAAGGTTTCCTATTGGAGCACTTACTATCGGTGTTTATGATAGTAACTTGATTTGATTTCTCTTTCAAGAATTTGCAGATCTTGATGCAATGAATTTCTGGATTCTCCAGTGGCAAAGGTTGGTCTTCCAAAGCCCTGTCATCTCCTCAGTAAGATATTATATATGTCACCAGGTTTACATTAAAATGGACAACCACCTGATGAAGGAGCAGCACTCTGAAAACTAGTGCTTCCAAATAAACCTGTTGGACTATAACCTGGTGTTGTGTGATTTTTTAAAAACTTTGTACACCCCGTCCAACACTGGCGTCTCCAAATCATGACTACCTTAAAATGTGTAGGGATGAAACGTTAAACTTAAGAACAGATGATACTGAAAATAATAAGCAAACCTCGGAACATTTGAGGGGAGAGAAACAGTTAACCTTTCAGGCCAGAACAGAAATGGAAGGTCTCTGAGATTTAATTTTGTACAAATTCACACAATAATGTTTTCCCCTCATCTCAGTCCTGAATGGCCCGTCCCTTATTGTGAGATTGTGTCTCCTGGAATGTGATATTAACACGTTAGGAATCTTTTTTAAGATTTCAGCTCTGGTTGGCTGCGGTAACAATAATGCTGATCCAATTGTTTTGGTTTAAATGGAAATGCAAACAAACGAGATCAAAACCAATGTGTCAGTCAGTTGTATTTGATAAACTACTCATTTTCCTCCATTATAACTAGTTCATAACAGATGTGTCAACATGCAATATATTCAGTGTGTCAAAAGTTAACATACTTTCAAATGTCTGTTTAAATAACTGCCACTTGTCAACCTGTAATATTCTCACCAACAGTGGTCTTTGGTTCACGAGGTTATGTGATCAAGGGTTTAAGGAAACTCATAGAATCCCTGTGCTGTGGGAGATGGCCATTCAGCTCATTATTTCCAAACTGACTCTCTGAAGACTGCATTTCCTGTGGCTAATCCATACATCCCTGGATACTGTGGGAAATTTAACATGACCAATCCGCCTAATCTGCACATCGTTGGACTGTGGGAGGAAACCAAAGCAAACCCACACACTCGCAGGGAGAACAAGTAATCTCCACATAGACGGTTGCCTGAAGGTGGAATCAAACCCAGGTCCCCGGCGTAGTGAAGCAGCAGTGTTAACCACTGAGCCACCCCCTAATCAACTCACAAATCTTGAAAAGATTAAAAAGACTGGCTTTTTATTCTCTGTAGTTTAGAAGAATGAGAGGTGATCTCATTCAAACATGCAAAATTCATAAAGAACTTGGCAGAGTAGAAGCAGGAAAGATGTTCCCTCTGGCTGGGAAGTGGGGCATCTAGAACCACAAGGTGCAATCTCAGATTGAGGGGCAGGCCATTTTGGACTGGGATGAGGAGCACCTCCTCAACTCAGAGGGTGGGGAATCTTTGGAATTCTCTGCCCCAGAAGACTGTGGAGGCTCAGCTGTTCAGTATGTTCAAGACTGAGATTGACATACTTCTAATATATTAAAAAGATCAAGTGAAATGGGAATAAAATGCAGAAAAATAGTGTTGTAAAAGAAAATCAGGCCTGATTGCATTGATTGGCAATCAAGGAGGACTGATTGGCCAACTCATGTTCCTATGTCTTATGTTTTTATATATTTGGCCTTTTTGAAAAAGATTGCCCTATTTTATGGGCAGCCCGGTGGCACAGTGGTTAGCACTGCTGCCTTGCAGCACCAGAGACCCAGGTTCAATTCCCGCCTCAGGCGACTGACTGTGTGGAGTTTGCACATTCTCCCTGTGTCTGCGTGGATTTCCTCCGGGTGCTCTGGTTTCCTCCCACAGTCCAAAAATGTGCAGGTTAGGTGAGTTGGTCACGCTAAATTGCCCATAGTGTTAGGTGAAGGGGTAAATGTAAGGGGATGGGTCGCGCTTTGGCAGTTTGGTGTGGACTCGTTGGGCCGAAGAGCCTGTTTCCACACTGTAAGTAATCTAATTTTAATGTGGGTTTTAATGTATCTGTATAAAGAATGCTGCCGATGTTTCTGTCAAGTCTGAGAAAGTTGTGATTTGGATAGTTAATAAGATGTAATTGAAAGGCTGGCCATCCTCAAAAGTATAAAACTCATCTGGTCCAGATGTGATGTAACTGACATTCCTGATAGAAATAAAGTGCACACATTCTGGTCACAACTTTCCAATCCTCCTTAAAAGTGGAGATAACGCTGGAGGATTGGAAGAGTTGTAAGTGTTACACCTGTCCTCCCCAAAAGTGTACAGAAGGGGAGAGAGATGATCGCAGTAGCAACTGGAAAGTCAGCTTAACTACTGGGATAGGAGAGTTTTTCAAGACTTGCGGTGGAATTGTACAGAGGCCTGAACAATGTGGGTTGTGGTGAGATTTATGACAGAATTACACAGAAGATCCAGTGAGGCCCATCTCGACAAATCTGGAACACATTACTGCTTCTTTTAACTAAGTTCTGTGAGCTAAGGCGAGATCCTCACTAGGCAGTGGCAAGTTGCCTACTAAAGGGGGATTATTGCTTGTTGATGATCTTCTCGCTACATTAATATACAGCTTCTTACTCTACCACCCACTGTGAGCAAACTAGACACTGAGAATTCTCAACTTGGAGGTCTCAGTATGGATCTGGTGACCTCCGCTCACCCCGATTGTAAGGAGCGTACATGTTTCTCACAACGCAATGGTATCTCAGGGTATGATTTACAGACACCAGCACGTGCACCCTTTCTGCACAGACATTGGCATCGGATAATTGCCAACTCCTCACAATCTTCATTGCACTTCTCTAATAGACTTGCAAAACACTTTGGAATAGGGATATAGATAGCAGGGCGAACCAGTGAACTAGTGATGAAAGTTTGATGCAAGGACACTGAGCATAGGGGCAGGCACCCAGCTCACGGAGTGGAGCAGGCTGCATCTCAGGCACTCACTCACTTCCTGCCTACCTGCACTGTCACAGCATCCATGCTCTGCTTTGCCTTGTCATTCTGTGCCATGCCTGTTAGTGCTTCAGCCAGAACCTACAAACTATTCATTTTCTGCTGTTCTGACATGTTCTTTCATACAGATGCACAGAACAGGCTGCTTGTTAGTAGGGATCTGATGGTGGAGGGGAGATGAGGGAGGGAGTAGTGGTTGCTGGTGGGCACACCAAGCATCAAGCTAATGTCCCTAGCATGCCAGCATACTTAATCAATCTCATGGTCAGGTTGAAAACTGGGCAGGGGCTAGTCCTCAGTCTAGTTGGGTGAGGTGAGGTGTCGGGAAAGGTGCTGCCACACAGGGGATTCCAATCCAGTCAGTGATGGGTGCCACCTACACTCTCCAGGGCATTGGACACAATCAGTTGTCCATTCAGGTCATTCAGGTCAGTTGATCTGTCTGACTACAGTCTGGGGAGCAGGCAATGGGCCAACACCAGCAGTCAGGGGCAATCAGCTATCGTCAGTCAGGGAGCTGCTAGGAACTGCTTGTCAAAGGCGTTCAGAGGCCTGGGGCCGATAAGGCCTCGGGGTCCATGTGTGGTTGTTGAGAAGGGTACCAGTAGGCAAAGTGGGTTGCTCATTGCCAAGTGGGTCAGGACAGGCAAAACTGGGCATGGGGGTAAAACAGAGGTATGTATTGAGGTAGGGTTAAGGACAATGACAGGGAGTGGGTGAAGGGTGTGTTAGGCTGTGGGAGCGAGGATGGGCTATTGGCAGTAACCACCATCGTGGCCTCCACAGGGGCAACATTGAGGAACAGCTTGGGCATGGGCATCAATAAGGTGTGAACTCAGGGTTCAGGGGGCAGGGAGGATGGGTGGATGCAACGCTCAACATGATTGGTCTCCACAAGAGATGGATGGATGGGAATGGACTATAGGGCAGTGTGAGGTAAAAGGGGATAGGGAGGCTAGGGAGAGTATGTGGCAAATAGTGGCCCCATAGTGACATGCTATCTCTAGATTTGAACTGCAGCTGGAACATGGTTTTAAGTGCTCAGGGTGTGTGGAGTCTGTGTGAATTTGATGGAAAAAGTGTGGGATCTGTTTCTGCTTGGACATTCAAGGGGCAAATACATGAAGCAAATGTTTGCAATCTCCAGTTTTATTTCATTTCTAATCATTTCATCATCCATTTACAATCTACAGAGTGAATGTGCTTAGGGTTCAAATGGTAGTCAAAGGTGATTTGCACCATTCCACTGCAGCTTGAAAGTCTAACATTGGCATCTCATTGATACAAAAGTTAACAGCAATGATTTAAAAAGAGGAAATGCTGGCCAAAAGCATCCTGTCACTTGTAAAACTTCCAAAGAGGCTGTTAGAGCCAAAAACAATCATGTCATTAAATGTCATGTGATATTACAATGGATTGAGCTAACTGCAATGACAAATTTAGTGGCTGATGTACGTCTGACTGAGGGGAGCGATGGCCTCGGGTATTATTGCTAGATTATTAATCCAGCAACCCGGGTTTTGTTCTGCAGACTATTGTTCAAATCACACTACAACAGATGAATTCAATAATAATCTAGAATAAGGAGTCTTGTGATACAGTGGTAGTGTCCCTACCTCTAAGCCAGGAGAATGAGTTTCATGACCCAGAGGTGTGTAGTAACATCTCGAAACCTTCTCACCCTGTCTCCCTCACTTTTGATGGTTTGCATTACCTTACATGTAAATTATTCAATTGAGTTACTGATGGTGGTTAATAGATGGTAAAAAACCAAGAATGATTTGGTGATGGGAAAAAAACATTCAGTTGCATGTAAGGGCATTTCCAGATACAGAAGACAAAAGTTGATGTGGGCTTGGGATGGGAAGGGGGTGGGAGTGCAGTAGGCACTCCCTTTTTGTTGTCATGTATTGGTCACTCAGCTGAAGCAGCACCTTCACCAAGTTGGTGCCCACACTGAGGCTGAAGCTGAATAACTGATTGAGATATTGATGACACTATGTCTCACTGTCTGGAGGAGTATCTGCTGGTCATGTCACCCCTGACTCTTTTGAGATCTGGTGACTGTGAAGGTGACAACTGTTGTCAATGTCTATACTACAGATACCTTTTAGAGAACGATGGGTGACCTGTGTGGGATCTCTCAGTCGTGCTCCCACAAATACATTAGGAAAGTGCCCGATGCCATCTATACAGGACCATCCTGGTCCACTTCATTCCCCCGTGATCAGATCAGTGTTGCAGCCCGGGCAGTGGAATTCAGGACAAATGCTGGCTTCCCTCAGGTATAGGAGAAAGTGAAGACTGCAGATGCTGAAGATCAGATTCAAAAAGTGTGGTGCTGAAAAAGCACAACAGGTCAGGCAGAATCCAAGGAGCAGGAAAATCAACATTTCGACATAAGTTTTTCATCAGGAATGAAAGGTTTATGTCCATAACATCAATTCTCCTGTTCCTCGGATACTACCTGACATGCCGTGCTTTTCCAGCACCACACTTTCTGACTTGCGCCAGGTGCAAGGAGCCATCGACTATACACACATAGAACTGAGGGGAGTCAGTATCACAACAATGTGGAATTCACCAACAGGAAGGACTTCCACTCCATTAATGCCTGGGTGGTCTGTGATCACCATTACCACTTCCTAGAGGGTGTGGGCCCACTGCCCTGGCAGCTGCCGTGTCTCCTACATCCTGGAGCACTCTGGTGTACCTGGTGGGTTTGAAGATCCAGAGCCTTACAAAGCTGGCTACTGAGAGGGTAGGGGATATCTGCTGCAACCGTGGCTTATGACTCCACTGTAAAACACCCTGCCTGATGGGGAGCACTGATACAATGCTGCCCAGGCCTCGACCAGGGCTGTGGTGGAACAGACAATGCGGCTACTGAAAGGCCAGTTCCACTGCTTGGACCAGTTTGGGTGGGGAGGGTGTACCAGAATGGCCCAGACAGAGTATGTCATATCATTCTGGTGTGCCATGCTCAGCCCAATTGGAGCAGTCAATGAGGCGAAGTGTTGGATATTGAAGAACTGGGGAATGGGGGAAGGCTTCCCAGTAGGAGGAGGACACTGGGGAGAAGGAAACTCCCTTTGTCTATGACCGATCTCAGCTGTGTTAGGGACCATTGAGCAGACAGGACCTGATTCACATCCAGTTCCTGTTAATGAGAGCTGGCTGCAGCAGACTGTTGTGGAATGTAAAATAGTCATCGGGAATGATGCCAGCATTTCATTCACATTGTGAGGGTGAACTGTCGCCTCCATGTGGATTGATGGTGTTCACTGTTGCTGGTTGCAAGTAAAACCTCATGTTTAGAGTTTTCCAATTGTACATTCCTCTGGACAATGACAAGCTGCAGGTCTGCACTGAGCATTGCGCAGTAATGTAAAGACTGTGTTCAGACAGGATGTAACGGAGGGCAGGTAAACTGTGTGTTCTCATGTGGTTAAATAGGGTCAGAGTGAGAGTTTGGGACTGTATGCATAAGAAAGTTCAGCTGGCTATGTGCCATGTGCAGTGAGGCTTTGTGGCCGATGTGCCATCATGTTATTGGTAAGGAGCCTCAGCAGATTGCCAACACTAGTCTGGGGGCACAGTGATCCCTTTACACTTGGTATGAGCACCATGGATGCCTGTCTTTTGATGGCTATTGGCTGAGTGGTGAGTTGTTTCAAGAATGGCGTGTGGAAAAATGGGGTTAGAATCAGGTAAGGTGGCCCACTGAAGGGGTGGGAGCAAAATATTTAATGAGGCGAGTTTATGACATATGGCAAGTGATTTTGACAGGCTTCATGACATGAAACTCTCCAAGAAACTCCTTAAGACTGATACTTTGCCAAAAAGAGCATACATTTCATTTTGAAAATTACTGTCTAATCAGTAAAGCTCTGCATGGAGTTGTTAAAGGCGAGTAATGATTGAAGTTAATGAAAGTAATGTGATGATGCTGTCTATATGCAATTTCAAAAGATTTTTTACAAAGTACTGCATAATAGATATAAGTAAAACGAAAGCCTATGAGATTTTAATGAGACAGCATCTGCCCACAGTTACTTCAGGAACATGGGATTCACTCAGTTTGGACAGGGAGATGTTTTAACATTAAGGACTGCTAAACCTTTCAGTACATAACTCTTTTTCTATTTTTATTGTATCAATACCACTGCTGCCTCCTTTACTGTTATATTGGCAGCATCCTCTATTTTTAGTGGAGACAGTGCAAAGTACTTATTCTTAGCCCTCTACATCTATAAGAAGATCTGTTCTGGGTTGTAAATCATCACTATCGTTTTACTACTTAGGTGCTGATGGAAGACCTGTGGTTCTGTTCCGTTGTTAGCACTGAAGTGTTGCCAGAAACTCTAGATTTAACTATTCTAGTGATCTCTTAGCCACCCTCAATGTTCAATCCCCTATAAACATGAGGTCATATAAACCTCTGCTGCCCATGTCCTGATGCATATCAAGCCCTGATCAAACATCATCCCTATTCTCACAGATCTGTATTGGCTCTTAGCTAAGTAACGCATCAATTTTAAAGTTTTCACCCTTGTTCTCAAATCCTTCCACATCTTGACCCCTTCTTTCCCTGAAATCTCCTTCAGCCCATAAAATATCTAAAATATCTGCTGTCCTCTAATCCCTGGCCTATAGAACACCCCAAGCTTTGAATCATTTACCATTGGTGGCCATGTCTTCAACTGCCAAGGTCCCAAACTCTGGAATTCCTTCCAATAACCTTTAAGATGACTCCTTCTCTTTTCTGATTTGAAATATTTCCCATCACCGACTGCTTCGATCAAGCTTTTAGTCATCTGCCCTAATATCTTTTCATGTGTCAACTTTATTTTACAAAGGTTCAATATCAAGTTGTATTTATATAGCACCTTTGTATTATGTGAAAGGTGATACATAAATACAAGTCGATGCTGTTGATCAGCAAAGTATGATTTCAGTTACTTGTCTTGTAGAAAAGTATTATGGTTATGCATAGGTCTTGGTGGTAAACATTGGGGGCAGTAGTGTTTGGTGTTAGTGGTAGTGCATTGTCTCAGCCTCCTGGTTCAGATCTTAGTCCTAACCTTCCTGTTGGACAGAGCCTCAACACTGTGTGGCAGGTCACATGCTTTCCATCTGCTCCTAATGAAATGACAAGAATGTCCGAACCCATCGTTAGGAGCTCAATGTGCCCACGGATATTCCTCAGCCTGTTATTGCCCGAGTATGTTGAAATTATTCCTGTTGTTCATAGCCCTGGTTTTGAGCTGGAGATTCAGTACTCACATTTGCTCACATTCTCTAATTTTATGAAGCACAATTCTCCACTAGCTCTTCACTGACCTATAATAAGACTTTGACAAAGTACAAAAAGGAATTTTACTTCTAATCTTTTATTAACAAATTTTAAGCAGGCTCAGAATATTGATGTAAATGAAAAGTTATGGCAACCTCCCTGTCCCTTGAACTCATTTGCTTATGCCCAAGGTCATGAGTTTGTGGTTTTCATAGAGAAATGGTAAAGCTTACAAAATGTGACCTCCAATTCACTGTACAATTTAAAGAAAATGCTATTTAATAAAATCAACATTTGATTACTCAGTCCCCATAAATCTCTGCTCCTAATTGCAAACATAGAATTGCAGAATACAACTGCCCAAAGCATCTCATAAAATTCCTAGGGTCCCATGTAATAAAAATTGAATTTGACTTTTTCAATCACTATAAACCAGTGGCCCTGCTCAGGTCTGTTTTTATTTCCATTTAAAATAAACACAGTGGACAATGGCTAATTTCACAACTCGACTCAACAAGTCACAATACTTAACATGTTCGGAACCGTGACAGTATTGAGCAGTCACATGGTATAATGCCATGACATTTCTAGTAGCTTATCTAAATCCCTATTTTATCAGTTGTTCATGAGGTTTACATTTACACAACCAGCATAACCCTTAACCTACAGCATATGGATTTTGACTGCATGTTCAAATTGATTTTCAGCAGACCAGAAGTTAATGTTCTGTAACTAATTTCTTATATTACTTACACAAATATGTAAAAAGTAGGATTCCTAACTATTTTAAGGAGTTTCATGATTTAATCTTACAAAGAATGTCACACTGTCTTTTCTCATTTCTTCAGTCCTCACCCTGCCCCCTTGCCTCTATGGAAATTTCAAGCCAGTTGACAATCTATAAATTATTAATCTTTCCAAATTCCTACAAGTATTATCTGAAAGATGGATTACAGAACAATTTGAGTTAATAGTTTCTTCACACAAGTCTCAACTTGCAGTTTGTGTAACATAATACACAGACAAAGTATTGCATTTAACAGATACAATATACTGTTGAAATAAAACCTCTCCATAGTTTAGCTGAGATCTTAGAACAGTCTAAACAAAATAAAACTCAGGGTTTTCAGGAACTGTATTCAGAAAATTAATTTTGTACCTTTCAAAACTCACGCAATGCCCAGCTTTAATAACAGCTCGTCTGATTTATATGACCAATCAAACTTTCAGTATTTTCAATAATGGATTTATTTACTTAAAACCATCTGCACCACTTATTTACTTCAGAACTGTTAAAACATTCTAATGTTTAGGAAGAGCAAGGGCTCTCACTGGTTAGTATATTCTAGCCAATCTGGCTGTGTGGATTATTTGACAATGTGTCTTGTTGATGCCAGTGCGTAACAAGGATATTAGATGTATATCTGAACTGAGGTTAGACTACAATCAAACAGTGATATTCAAATCCCTTTTCAGGATTTGAGCTTCAAAAACCTATGCTGACACTGCAGTGCAGGACATGTCAGGGATGAGCTGTGCCAACTTTCGGATGAAAGTTACATTCAGGATCTGTCTGCTTGTTTGACAGAAGATCGCAAGGTATTATTTTGAAGAAGTCAGTGGAGTTACTATGGGTATCCTGGCCAATATTTATTTCTCAAGACCTCGAATTATCTGGTCTGCATCACACTGCTGTTTGTTGGATTTGTTCTGTGCAAACTGCTGCTGCATTTATTACATCACAGCAGCGACCACATTTCAAAACGTCCTTCATTGGCTGTAGATGCTTTGAGATGGCTGGTGGTCATGGCTGTATATATGCAAGACTCTTTTAAAGAAAAAGGAACTAATCCAACTGCTGGTTAATGTCATAAATGGCATTAGGGAGGGTAGCAGATGATAGATTCTAATCAAATATCTGTGTGCACGTTTTGTATGATTATTATGTTTTGTATGATTATATTGGTTAACAATGCAAGTGTTATGTATTGAAACAAGTGGTCACCAATGAGACTTTTAAACAGCAGTGAAAAATGAAAAAAAGGTGTTATTCAGGGTGTAAATCTAACAGTATAAAATGTTGCTATAGCTATGAGCTGCTCAATATCAATAAGACTGACTAATGTCCTTTAAAATGGTCTGGAAGGGTGTTAAAGGTTTTAAAAATGCATTGTTTGACATGTGTTTCTTTTCTGAACTGGATTCACAACATATATTTGTGAGAAACAGCATTGCAAGCAACCAATTAGACATCTGCAGTGTTAATTAGGGCTCATGGTTCAATTATAAAATGAATACTTTAATGAAAACAAACAATGTGAATGGCTGAAGTGTTTTATGACAAAGATTATATAAAGATTGTAGTGATTTTCATTAACATTAATGGAACTGGCAAAGTCTGTAAGTATACTATGACAAGAATTGTTTTCATTTAATATTCAACTTCTTTCTGGTTCAGCAACACATACAAAACTGCAAAGAATAAATAAATAAAACTTTTCTTCTGCATTCATTGAATTCCGTTTGGTCCAGATTTCATTAATATAAATGAAATATGACAAAGTATTGGGCAGGCATGTTATATGTAAACTATTTATCCTTCCTTGTTGCTCAGAAAGCTTTCTGTGTCTCTGCCAATCAGCTTCTCATGAGCATACCCAAGTATCTTGCAACCCAGTAGAAACTGCCATCTTAAAAACGTTTGGGCAAGGCCCACTCTTCTGATGGTCCAACAATATGGATCTTTTTCTTTCTTCCCCCAATACATGCCTCCAATTGCCACCAAATGGAGGGCCTGCCCAACTAAAGGGGAAGTTATGGAGAGGAAGGTAAATGGGGAGCAGAGTTGAGGCCATTGAGAGGTCTAAGAGAAAGTGAAGACTGCAGATGCTAGAGAACAGAGATGCGAATGTGGTGCTGAAAAAGCACAGCCGGTCAGGCAGCATCCGAGAAGCAGGAGAATCGATGTTTCAAACACCTCATCAGGAATGAGGTTTGTGAGCCAAGGGGGTAGAGAGATAAATGGGAGGGAGGTGGTGCGGGGGGGGGGGAAGGTATCTGAGAGTGAGATAGATAGATAAAGTGAGGGTAATGGTGATAGGTTGAAGAGAAGGATGGAGCGGATAGATGGAAAGGAAGATGGACAGGTAGGACAGATCATGAGGGCAGTGCTGAGTTAGAAGGTTGGATCTGGGATAAGGTGAGAAAGGGGAAATGAGGAAACTGGTGAAGTCCATTAAGAGGTCATTCATTGACATAATTGCTGGTCAGGCAAAAATGCTCCCAATGGATCTTCTCCCTCATTGTTACTTGGTGAGCTTGCAGTGAAGAAGGCGCATATCTCTTCAGGGTCAGTTCACTCAATTAATTTCCCTTGCCACACTTCTCACCACCTCCCCAGAGGAAAATATTATGCCAATGGTTATTCACATAGTTCCAGTTCATTTTGAACTGGCCAGTGGTGAATGATGTGTCCAGACAACAATTTCATAGCCAGTAAAAAATCATCAATTAAACAGATTACCTAATTATTATCACATTTCCATTGTGGGATGTAACTACATACAGTTTGGTTGATCTGTTTCCTACATTACAAGTAAGCATACATCAAAAGTAATTATTAGGCAGTAAATTGCTTTGAAGTGCTCCGCAATTGGAAACAATGGTGCTACATAAATACAAGTTCGTTATTCTCTCGCTTGAAGAAGATGTGAGGTTATCCACTTTAATATGAAGAATAGAAGAGCTGACTATTATTTAAATGGACAAGACCACAGAAATCTGCAGCACAGCAGGATTTAGGAGTCCTCATACATGAATCACAAGAAGCCAGCACTACGTTCAGCCAGCAGTAGAGAAGGGAAATGGACTGTTGGCCTTTATTTTAAAGGGAATGAAGTAGAAAAATAGGGAGGCCTTTTTAATCAAGCATTGAAGGCACTAACCAGACCACAGCTAGGATACTGTGAACAGTTTTGGTCCCCTCATCTAAGGATGTGACAATAGAGGCCATGCAGAATAGATTAACAAGATTGGTTTTAGGTATGGAGGGATTTTCAGATGAGGAGTTGAGTAGATTGGGCCTGTATTCATTTGCATTTAGAAGAATGAGCTGTCACCTTATTGAAACATCTATGCTTTTTATGGGACTTCACACGGTAGATGTGAAAAGGATATCTCTTCTTATAGGATTATTCCAGTACCAGAGGGCATAACCTGGGTTGCCAATTTAAGACAGAAATGAGGAGGAATTTCTTCTCTCAGAGGGTGGTCAATCTGTGCAATTCTTTACTGCAGAGGGTTGTTTTTGAGGATGGTTTGGTAAGTATACTCAAGGCGGAAACAGACAGATTTTTAATCAGTAAGGTAATCAAGGGATATATTTAAAAAAAAGACAGAATAATGGAATTTAGGGTTATGAGGTCAGCCATGATCTGATTGAATGATGGAGCATTCTTGATGGGCTAAATGACCTACCTATACTCCTATGTCCCTTTGGTAATGACACCACCTTGAGAACAGCCAGAAGCAGTAATGCAATTTTCTACTTGGGCTAAAGCAGTAAATAAGAAGTTTCAGACTTTCTTCTCTTCACACTGTCCTCATGGTTTTTGACAGGAAAGATGCCTGTGCAATGATGTGGTGTAATCAATGCCAGAGCCACAGTTCCACTCACTCATAGAATGTTCCACTCACAACATGAACTAGCAGCTAGCACCATTGGAAAATCTTCCTTTGAGCTGGTCCCAAAATTTTCCGTCATGCAAACTGCCTGTCTTGTTCCTAATTTTTTTTCTTTTCATCTTTGATATTATTTTGGAACTATCTGACATTAGAAACATCCTCAATGGGATAGACCCACAGGCTTTTATTTGGATGGAATTTGGCAAGGTCCGAAAGAAAACCACAACAGTAGACTTCTACTGTGTGTGTGTGTGCTCGTATTCACCTAGAAAGCTTTAGACTGCTGGTCAATGTGTGGGTGGAATATTTCATTCAGCTGTGGCTCTGGCATTCATTGTACAAGAGCCAATACGTCATAGCATAAACATCTTTACTGTCAAAAACTATGTTGATACTATGAAGGGAGGAAAATCTGACACTTCTTATTCACATTCTACTGTTTGTAGAAGAGGAAGTGTGTTTTGTTAAGAAGTAATACGCCATTAGAATAAAGTTAAAAATCACACAACACCAGGTTATAGTCCAACAGGTTTAATTGGAAGCACACTGGCTTTCAGAGCAACGCTCCTTCATCAGGTGATAGTTCCTGAAGAAGGGCTCATGCCTGAAACGTCAATTCTCCTGCTCCTTGGATGCTGCCTGACCTGCTACGCTTTTCCAGCAACACATTTTTAGCATTAGAATAATTAGTCTATTATCAGGTATTATTTCCTAATTTGCCAATAACTAATGCTTGTCATAACCAATGCTGGTAATATGCTCTGGTTTGCTGTGGATAGGACAATCTACCTCCAAGGTCTAATGAGTAGAGATCTTCAGAAATAAAGTATTGAGAGGATTCTTGCATTGCTGTAAACTATACTGTAAACTGCTATAACTTCAGGTTACAGAACAACCTCTATTAGGTTGCTGCTCATGCTAAAGCTTTTCGTTGACTTTTCTCAGACTATCTCTTGTGATCATGTGACATCAACAGTGTGGGCGGTGCTAATCATCTGCTTTTAGATATTAACCCTTTCAGACCCACATAAACCAGCTCTCCCCAGGTACTCGATTGAATTATCATTACATAATTCATTCCCATTATATTTAAAATAACGTACTACTGTCTCCCCCCAGACATCTCTGACTTTATAAATTCTGCCCAAAGATGTGCAGGTTAGCCGGATTGACCATGCTAAATTGCCTATAGTGTTCAGGGATGTGCAGGCTAGGTGGATTAGCTGTGGGAAATGCAGAATTACAGAGATGGGCTAGGGAAGTTGGTGTGGGTGAGATGCTCTTCAGAGGGTTGGTGTGGTCTCAATGGGATGAATAGCCTGCTCTCACACTGTAGGGATTCTGTGATTCACAAATGCAATTTGGGGAAACAACATCTGCCGTCCTTATCCATCCTGTGCTACATGTGAGTCCAGACTCCTATCTGCCCTTGGAAATAGTCTATCAAGGCAGTCAGTTCAAAGGGAATTAGTGACAGGTAAAAATATCCTGACCTTCCCAGTGATTCCCACATTTCATGAAAGAGTAAATTTGAAATAAGACAGCAGAGGAATACAATAATTAATAAGCACAGGCCAACACTATATCAGTCCCAAAAAAATGCTTATACTGTTGTCAGAGGCTGTGAAATCTGCTCCTGATAATGTGTCTGGAATAGTTACTTCCTGCTGTGTCTTTCATAACATCACCATTCAATGAGAATTGGGCCTTGACATCGGTGGTGAAGGGGCCCTGGCTTTGTTGTAGCCTGGAGTACACAAGGGAGAGCATCACAATGATCAACATTCAGGGAACTTTGCACTGACTGCTGCAAGGGGCATCAAAGCACTTTTCATCCCTCCAGGTGGCATGAGTGACACTCCTGGCAATACGTTGGCACAAAAACCCAGGAGTATGTGCTTCCTTCATTCAATTTCTTCAGAAAGCCTGCAGGTCTGAGTCAGAAACAAAACTGTATTTTTCTTCAGTGTCTGCCTGAGCTGCTTCTTCCCGTTGTAGATATTTTTAATACGTATCATAAAAAGATTGATCAAGTATAAAGTGAAGTTAGTTGTTAGTCAACAATGGTTATATGGTCTCCATTAAGTGAGCTTTTAATGCCAGATTTTTACTGAATTCAAATTTCACCATCCACCACAGTGGGATTCAAACCCTTGTCCCCAGAACATTTGCCTGGGTCTCTTGCTTACATATTAAGTGACATCACCACTATGTCACCACCTCTCCCTCACTCTTGAGCCGAAAGCTTCCCTTCTGTTGCCACTCTCATACTAGGTAATATCAATGACTGCAGATGCTGGAAATCAGATTCTGGATTAGTGGGGCTGGAAAAGCACAGCAGTTCAGGCAGCATCCGAGGAGCAGTAAAATTGACGTTTCGGGCAAAAGCCCCCCCATCCATCCTGCCACTTTCATACTGACATTGCAATCTGAGGTAGAACAAGCTTTGAAGTTTTCAAATCACATTTCTTAACTTTGTCTAAGAATAGTGAGGGCTCAAGATCTTTACATTGATTTCTAGGACACAGCTGGAAGAATGATTTTGAAGCTCGAAGAACAAGAGAGTGGAGTTGCTGAAATCATTTTCCCGACATGAAGTTGGAAAACCTGTTGGAATTATTTTCAGCAAATATTCTGTTACTAATAAGTGTTTAAAATCAAGCTGCACCTCCATTAACAGAACACAAGCAGTGCCTTCAATTTGCAGTCACTTCCAGTTCTTTCAATTCTGCAGGGCCTTAATTTGAGTCCCTCATCCTTGCTCCCAATGCTTCCATGCTATGCAAACACATCCCTGCTCTCACATCCTGTGAATCATGATCCATGCAGCAGTTAGCCCTCCCCGTAGGTTTTGCCCATAGCTCAGCATCCAGTCTACAGCTCCCCGACCCCATGAGACTCTTATCATTTTTTCCAGACATGAAGCATCCTTCTCACGGTTCCATCTTCCAGAATTCTTCTCACTGCATTCCCATATCCAGCTACATATGCTCCCAATTGTCAAGACCCACCTGGAACTATTGATAAAACTCAAAGGCCCTGCTCATCACTGTGAATATTAATATTTGACAAGCTGTGGTAATCCAAATCAGATGATTTTAACTGCTCACCTGCCTGAGTTCTGCTAGGTATGTGAAGTTAAAAATGTCTGTCATATAGCAGTTTTATTTTGAGCAACTGGGGTGATTTTTTTTTAATGGACAAAAATCATTTTTTAATGGACTGGAGTGTTAGCTGGGTGTGAGTTAGCAATAGGAACCAGCTTTTAATTTAAACTGAGCTGAAACCACGACAAGTTATTAAAACCAACTTTAATTATGACCTTTCAGATTGTGTGTGGGCTGTGAAAAGTATTTCCTTCCTGGATTGCAAAGCTCTTATGGTATTGTTTAGTTACAAGCAAAATGATATCCTTCCATATATTTCATGAGGTGTCTGTGCCAAGTTGCTCTGGCGAAGATAGAAGAAAATCATCAGCAATGAAACGCATTCACCTTTTGTCAGAATATGGAACCTTATTCTTGTTCCATGACAGAATTCCTTCATTGTTTATACTGATTGAAAAATAAAACTGATGCAGCTTTTTGGATGCGGCACATACTTCTTTGATGCTTCAGTCAAATCTATAGGATGGACAAATTAGAAAATGCTGGAAATGCACACCAGGGCGACCAGCTTCTGAAAAACAAGGATATAATACTTCTTCACCATTAATGAGGAATGGAAATGGGAGTTACTTAAGTCTAGTCCCTTAGTGGGTAGTGAGGAATTGGTGTCAGGGTGGAAACTACAGGCTGTTTCAGGCAGGGAGCAAGATTGAAGTGAACATGCAAACTGTATAACAGAACAGTGAAAAGGCGAAAGGATGGGAAGAGTGCAGCTGTGGATTTTTCTAATCCTTTTCCTAGCTGTCTAATCTTTCCGCACCTGTGATTCTTCCTGTCAGAGCTGAGAGTGAGATTAGCAAGGGTGGAGAGTTCGCATCCTGGAGGGCTTTCAGGGAGGTGCAATAACTTATAAATTCCCCTTTGTCTTCATTGAGTTTTCTGGAGCTTTTGTTATTTATTTTTGAATTGGGCAATGGCTCAACACTGAGTTTATTTTCCATGGTGTGTATGCTTTCCAGGTCTGTCCCATGTTCATTTTATTTGCCTTGGTGTATTAGAGTAGACTTTCTGATCCTACACAGAACAGGGCACTGGAATTCTATAGCGACTGCCCCTGTTTCCTGCATTAACTTTAGTGGAATTTGACAGAATCTCAAGAGGAACAGTGTAAGTGACTGCAAACAGCCCTTTATGCCTTTTTATCTGTTGGTTTCTACCCTGCCAAAGCCAAATTGAATAATGGAGAGAAGTCCCACATTATTTCCAGGTTTTACAGCATTTTCCTTAATGAGATCAGTGCCATGTTTATGCTCTGAACTAGCATTGTTACTTTGTTACTGTTTTTCCACCAAATCCATGTCTGAATCTCTCCAATCAATTTTATGCCTCTGCCATAATGTGGAAATGGTCCTAACTAATTATACAAGTGACTCCAATCACTTGTGAGACTCATGGTTACAGCCTGAGCATAAGGTAGTTGCTTTAAGTTCGAGCTAATAAACTTAAAGGGCTCTTGCACTTAAAAGTGTTGCTGGTACATTGTAAAGAAAAAAGACAGATTATATTGACTGTGATCATTGCACCTTATCACTCCTAGATTCTTTCAGCCCTCCATTTGCTTCTGATAACGTAAACCATGGTACTCTCCTTCAATGTTTTTCCTCTGTTTACCAGTCTAGGTAGGAATGTACTTACCTAGTCTTACTGTTACCCATCTGATTACAGCGAGTCCATCCCCAGCAATGACTTTGTTTCTTGCTGCAGCTCCAACTTCAATACTTCTGGAGTCCTCCAGGGATCTGTGACAGGACCATCCTCTGGTTTATAGCCCCTTGAAAGTGGAGTTGCAGGATTGTGAAGAAGGTGTTTGGTATACTTTCTTTTATTGGTCAGAGCATTGAGTATAGGAGTTGGGAGGTCATGTCGTGGCTCTACAGGATATTAGTTAGGCCACTTTAGGAATATTGTGCATAATTCTGGTCTCCCTCCTTTAGGAACGATAGTGTGAAACTTGAAACAGTTCAGAAAACACTTACAAGGATGTTGTTAGGATTTGAGGGTTTGAGCTATAGGGATAGGCTGAATAGGCTGGCACATTTTTTCCCTGGAGCATCGGAGGCTGAGGGGTGACATATAAAAGTTTATAAAATCATGAGGGGCATGGATAGGGTAAATAGTCAAGGTCTTTTCCTCAGGGTAGGGAGAGTCCAAAACTAGAGAGTATATGTTTAAGGTGAGAGGGGAAAGATTTAAAAGGGAGCTAAGGGGCAATTGTTTTGTGTAGACTGTGGTGTGTGTATGAAATGAGCTGCCAGAGGAAGTAGTGGAGGCTGGTACAAGTCCAACATTTAAAAGGCATCTAGTTTGGTTTATTAAGAGGAAGGTTTTAGAGGGATATCGGCCAAATGCTGGCAAAAGGAACTAGATTTCTTTAAGATATCTGTTCATCACAGATGAGTTGGACTGAACAGTTTGTTTCTGTGCTGTACATCTTTATGACTCTCTGACTCTATGTGGTCCCTGACAACATCACGTCGAAGGGTGTCTGTGGTTGATACTCAGCTGTATCTCTTTGTCAATGATTTCTACAGCTCTACTGCCTCATTGTTTCAGCTTTCTCAGCTGTTATCTAGATGTGGAGAAACTGCAATCTTCTCCAGTTAAAAGTTGGGGAGACTGAAGCCATTGTCTCCAGCCATCTGGCTTCTCTAACCTGCTTCACCATTTGATTGGATCATGACTGATCTGACTGAGGTCTTAATTCCACCCATGTGTCTGCCTCTCATAATCCTCAACTCTGCTATTGCTCAAAAATCTAACTCAGGCTTAACTATACTCAGTGACCCAGTCAGTAAGTACTGGTTCAACATACACAACCTTTTCTCAGAAGATGAGTCTTTCATCCCAGGAATCAATTATGTAATCTTTCTCTGAATTGTTTCTTACGTAATTATATATTTTCTTAAGTAAGGAGAGCAAAACTGCAGACAGTATTCCAGATGCACTCTCATTAAGGCCCTGTCCAGCTGTAGCAACACTGTTGAACTTTTACATTTGATTCCCCTTGCAATAAATCCCAACATTCCATTTGACTTCCTAATCATTTATTGCAGACGAATGCTTCATGATTCATGTCTCAAATCAAAACAAAAGTTAAAGAGATTCCATCATTAAATTTGGCAGAACTTCTCGATAACCTGTAGTAATTATCATGAATGAACATCCCCCTGTCTCACCACCCCTGGCAACTCAAGCTCCATCTCATCTTCTTGTAAATATTAGAGCAATTCCTCTGATTTTTCTTTTGGCCTGTGTGATAAAATCACATTGAGTCCTATTTGCATCATTATACTTGGCTTTTGCACATTGGAGATCCTTGTCTCCTTCTGATGATGGGCCCTGTGCTGACCATAATGGCGTAACCATTAATATTTCACAAAGTGGGCTGGGATCTAGATGATTCGAGAGTATGGTGCTGGATAAGCACAGCAGGTCAGACAGCATCTGAGGAGCAGGAGAATCAACGTTTCAGTCGTAAGCTCTTCCTTTGCCCAAAATGTCGATTTTCCTGCTCCTCGGATGCTGCCTGACCTGCTGTGCTTTTCCAGCACCACACTCTCGACTCTGGTCTCCAGTATATGCAGTCCCCACTTTCTTCTGGGATCTAAATGAGGATTGCACTGACCCCATTCTTCCTCCTTCTCAATCCTCGTTCTCATCTGGCACTAAAATCAATTCATTTGAAAAGAGTGTTGCCATCACCAATAATAAGAGAAACACATCTTCCTTAACTGCAATAATGCACATGATGATGTAACTGAGGCAATCGAACACACAGTTTCCAAATTCTAATTGTGTGGGTATCCTAGCAAACTGTGGGGACACAGTCATTACTGTGTGCAGTCTTTGTGTTAGTGGCCATCAGAAGATGATGCAGGAGTCTGCTACTCAACATGGCTTCCCTTGCCATCTGTTCTGCAATGAAGGAAAAGCTGAGGCTAGCAATACTTAGCTTCCACATATGCCAGAAATATCCATGTAAAAGGTTACTCATGGTCTTGTGGCATCAATAGCTGGACTCTTGAATTCCTTAGCAAAACTCATGCCACCTTTTAAGTGGCAAAATATTCTGCATAAATTCAGTTCTTAAAGAATTAAAGTGTAGAATTCCTGGTGTAGCCAAGTTGTCATGGTGATTGTAGATGGGTGGGTGTAAAATGAACAACCCAAGCTTTCCCCTATGACACTTCACACCAACCTTCTCCTTTGGAGAAACACTAGATGGCAGACATAAGGCAGAGTACTGGAGGACAACTGGTTCAACTCTGTTTGCCATATATCAGTCAGATCATCTGTCTTGGATCTGTCCAGAAATATCCTCACCTCCATATCCCAGCACCTTCTCTTGTACATATTGAACTTCTGATTCAGTATGGGCATGAGCACAAGGCTGTTCAGTTGAAATCCCCATCTACTATTGCTGTGCATTCCAGATCTGGTTTTACATTTGAGACCCCCAGGTAGAATGTATTTTGGTTTAAATTCTACTAACCAGAAAGGAATGTAGCAAAACATACAGCTATATAAAGCTTGCAGCCAATGCATGCTGCTGATGGTGTAATACTTCCAACTTGTGATATTTAATGACTCTTGAGAAAACTAATACTTTATGAAGGTCGGTATTCTGATAATTATGGGCCATGGTTATTAGCATATTTAGGACTGGTGGCTGGCATTTGCAAGGATGGCTTGGAGAAACCCCCAATTCCGTCTGTCAGACGATCAAGTAACAACCATCTAATCCATTCGGACTCCCTTACAGTAAGTATCTTGTAGTAAGTATCTTTAGGTCCAACAACTGCCATAAATCTATCAGCGTATGATAATCAGAGAGGTAATGGAATTAAACACTAACTAATATAGCAGTTGTCTAATGATATCAATTCAGTGAGGCCTACAGACAATCCTACATTTATCTGGGAAGTATATGTCAGCTAAGCAACCAATTAAAGAAGAAATGATTTTGTGTTTTCAGTGGTTGTTTGGAACTATCAATTAGGTGCATTTTCACATAATAATGTAGTATCTAGTGACAGCAGACATGCTGAAGAGTACACATTTAAGAGATGAGCATAGCAGCTAAATTCAGATCTTTTTCAGGTCACTGTGACCCAACAAACTCAACTTTGCTGAATATGTTGAATTAATGCCAGTTGTTCTGGTGTAAAACTGAATTCAGTTCCAAGTTCTGTCAAGCAGGGTCAGCTCTGACTATATCGACCTAACACAGGAACTTGGATTGGCAAAGTGTCATGATGCTAGCTTGTAATTTCAAAATCAAATTATGCACTTAATTAATTGAAGCAAAGTGGCTTCCTGTGAAGGATTTACATGGTCCTGATTTCTGTCAGTTTTGGGTGGGTGAACTGCTTTTAAACTAACCTACTACAGTCAAATATGCCTCTGGGTCATTCCAGCCCTCGAGCTTAATGATAATCGTGCTGGTGAGTTTCTCACTCTGTGGTTGACCTGACTGGAAACCTGCCCACTTCCAGGGAGCAATTTCCAATGGTTCAGCCAAAGCCCTATTTAAAGCAGGGAGACTTTTAGAAGAAGCTTGCATTTCCTTCTCACATTTGTAATTTCCCAGATATACTGGAAGGAGAATCATTGAGTGTCACTCATAATCTGCAGACTGCTGTCCAACAGACTAGTTCCAAGGAAGTTTCAGTAGTCATCTGAAGAGTTAGAAACTAGTGTCAATGCTCTGTGAGGATGTGGAACTGCAGCAGAAGATCACACTGCCCTTTGGAAAATTATGAACTCTGGTAAACTGCATTGTGCACGCATTTGGGCAGATATGATCCTTGCACCACTTTGGCAGACATCTAAGGCAAAACGATTCAGGGAAAATGATGGCTTTCGCAGCCCTGCTACTGCAGCAGAATGATGCACAGATTAGGAGCAACTTGCCTTGCGAAGCATAGGCATCAATGATTATCATCTGCTGTGCTCTGCTAGATGCTTTCTTTCAAAGAGAATGGAGAATAAAAATAGAGAAGTCTCACTAAAGCTCTCTGAGGTATTAGGCAGAATACACCTGATGAATACTTACAGAGTCTGCTAAGGAAAGGAAAGCATTCATTTCATTGTGGCTTCACCTTACCATGAGGCTGCAAGAGAAAGCAAGATTGTACAACTTTGCACTATTTCCCGTGCTGACATGTACTGTGCCTCATTAACATATCTCATAGTTAGTCATAACCCATTACACTTACAATATCAACAGTGCAGAACTTTATAGAAGAAAGAACCAACCTGCAGTATCACTATAGGAGTGCCATCATTGATTGTATGAGAGAATGTTCTATGTACTGCCATAAAATTATAATAAATGCATGAAAGATCTGTTTTTCTGAAGAGGGCGGTTTCAATTTGAATATTTGGGTAAACCCAAAATCTCAAAATATTTAGATGTACAGCACGGAAGCAGAGTTTTCGGTCCAACTCGTCCATGCTGACCAGATCTCCCAATCTAATCCCACCTGCCAGCACCTGACCCATATCTCTCCCAACCCTTCCTATTCATGTACCCATCCAAATGCCTTTTAAATGTTGCAATTTTACCAGCCTCCACCACTTCCTCTGGCAGCTCATTCCATACACGAACCACCCTCTGAGTGGAAAAGTTGCTTCTTAGGTCTCTTTTATATCTTTCCCCTTTCACCCTAAACCTATGCCCTCTAGTTCTGGACTCCCCCATCCCAGGGAAAAGACTTTGTGTATTTATCCTATCCATGCCCCTCATGATTTTGTAAACCTCTATAACAGGGGAGGGTAATTAATTCTTTCAAGGGGCCACATGAGAAACCTCAGTTGTGTTGGAGGGCCGAGCCAGCAATAAGTTGAGAATAATTCTGCTCAGTATTAATTTTCTCCCATTGTAAAAAGTACTAAATTATATAGTTTTTCACTGAAACTTGTAATCAAGAGAATAAGGATATTCTGTTACAATAAAGATATGAAATTGTGGAGTAGGTCAAATATAGAAGAAGTAAACAGTAGAAACAATAATTTCAGTATTTCATTTTATTTTTAACATGCTAATCTCACAAACCAATAATAAAAAGTTGTTTCATTATTGTTCTGTATTACAAACAACGAACAACTCTATACAAAAAGCAATAAGTGCTTTTGATGTTTTTCAGTTCATTTTACTTGTTTAGTGAGAAAAATCCAGTCTGTTTTGGGCCTGAACAAGTGCATTGAAATCTGGTTGAATGTCTGAGGTGGATATGTGAAGGACAGCTGAGGGGTGATCATCATTGATAGAGGATCGGTATTTGGATTTGTTGAACTTCATCACTGAGAATGTCTGTTCGCATATATAGGTAGGTCCAACGAGGTCTAGAATCGTCTGAGCATGCCTCCTCATGTGTGGAAAGTTCTCCTCTTTGAGGGAAGAGTAAAAATCAAACAGTGAGACTGACCTAAAGTACTCTGCCGGAAGTGTGTCAGATTGCAGGTCAATGAGTTCAAGCTGAACATCACTAGGTGCAATCTCCACATTGCATGTAAATGGGGAAAAAAATCATGTGCATTTCATTCTCAACCATTTTAAAGTCTTGAAATCGCTTCACCATGCAATGCTTCTAATAAAGATGAGTACCTGTAGAGGTGATTGGCTGAAGGTGTTGGCAAGTGGGTGAGAATGTTGTCCTTCATTTGGCTTGAGAGCAGCTGCAACTTTCTCATAAAAGCCTTCACCAAGTTGTACAATTCATGCCCTTGCACTGTAGTTTCACATTTAGTTCATTCCTAAGTGCAGTCACATCAACAGCAAAACCAAGGTCTGCAATCCAGTCTGCATCTGAAAGCTGTGGAATACCATTCCCTTTCTTCACACAGAAATCTTGAATCTCTTCTCTCAGGTCCCATACACTTTTCAGCATTTTGCCCAGGCTGAGTCACCTGACAGCTGTGTGATAGCCGATGTCACAATGTTCAGTCTCATTTTCCTCCAAAAGTGCAACAAACTTCCTGCGATTCAAAGCTCTTGCCTTGATGAAGTTAACTATTTTAGTTACAACATCAACCACATGGTTAATTTTTAACACTGACTTACACAACACTTCCTGATGTATAATACAATGAAAAAATACCAATTTCTGTTCAGGGTCAATTTCTGTCACTTTATCCTGCATTCTCTTTAAGAGTCCAACATTTATTCCCATTAGATTTGGACAACCATCCGTTGTCACACCCGCCAGCTTGGCCCATTTTAGTCTCAACGTGTACAAACATGCATTTACATGAACAAATCATTACCAGTTGCTGTTCCTTTCATTGACTGCATGGCTGCCAGCTCCTCCATGATTTTAAAGTCCATAGTTATCCCATGTACGACAGTGAGTAGCAGGGCTGTGTCACGTACGTCACAGCTCTCATCCAAAGACAAGGAAAGAAAGTCAAAGTTGACCGCTCTGTGCTGCAGCTGAAGCTCCAGATTTCTAGCGATGTCCCTAATCCTTCTCATTACAGTGCGTCAGGAGAGAGGCACATTCTCAAATGCCTCCTTTTTCTCTGGCCCTATTAGTTTTGCAGAGTCCAACAAGCATGCCTTAATAAACTCTCCATCAGAAAACGATTTACTGTTTCTGGTGATTTTGTGGGATACGATATAACTTGTCTTGGCGTGAGCTGACATTTTGAGGGCTAGCCAGCAAGCATCACTTTTAGCTGTTCACGCACGCACATACACGCACATGTGCATCCATACATAAATAAAAAAAGCATCCTTTTCAAAACAAAAGCAACACAGTTGTATTGCGTGCATGGCGTAAATACTTTTTTATTTATGTTCTAATTTAAGATTGACCTCATGCGGGCCGAACAGGAACGACCAAAGGGCCGGATATGGCCCGTGGGCTGTAAAATGCCCAGGTCTGCTCTATAAGGCCACCCCTCAGCCTCCAACGGTCTAGGGAAAACTGCCCTAGCCTATACAACCTCTCCCTATAGCCCAAATCCTCCAACCCTGCAATATCCTTGTAAATCTTTTCTGAACCCTTTCAAGTTTCATAAGATCTTTCCAATAGAAAGGAGACCAGAATTGCATGCAATATTCCAACAGTGGCCTAACCAATGTCCTGTACAGCCGCAACATGACCAACCCAACGCCTGTACTCAATACTCTGACCAATAAAGGAAAGCATACCAAACGCCTTCTTCACTATCCTATCTATATGCGACTCAACTTTCAAGGAGATATGAACCTGCACTCCAAGGTCTCTTTGTTCAGCAACACTCCCTAGGGCTTTACCACTAAGTTTATAAGTCCTACTAAGTTTTGCTTTCCCAGAATGCAGCACCTCACATGTATCTGAATTAAACTCCATCTGCCACTCCTCAGCCCATTGGCCTATCTGATCAAGATCCTGTTGTAATCTGAGGTAACCTTCTTTGCGGTCCACTACACCTCCAATTTTGGTGTCATCTGCAAACTTACTAACTGTACCTCTTATGGTCACATCCAAATCATTTATATAAATGATGAAAAGTAGTGGACCCAGCACTGAATCATGTGGCATTCCACTGGTCACAGGCCTCCAGTTTGAAAAACAACCCTCCACTGCCATCCTCTGTCTTCTACCTTTGAGCCAGTTCTGTATCCAAATGGCTAGTTCTCCCTGTATTCCATGAGATCTAACCTTGCTAATCAGTCTCCCATGGGGAACCTTGTCGAATGCTTTACTGAAGTCCATATAGATCACATCTACCACTCTGCCCTCATCAATCCTCTTTGTTACTTCTTCAAAAAACTCAATCAAGTTTGTGAGACATGATTTCCCACACACAAAGCCATGTTGACTATCCCTAATTGGTCCTTGCCTTTCCAAATACATGTACATCCTGTCTCCCAGGATTCCCTCCAACAACTTGCTCATCACCAATGTCAGGCTCACTAGCTCCCTGGCTCGTCCTTACCACCTTTCTTAAACAGTGACACCACGTTAGCCAACCTCCAGTCTTCCAGCACCTCACCTGTGACTATCAATGATGCAAATATCTCCGCAAGTGGCCCAGAAATAACTTCCGTAGTTTCCCACAGAATTGTAGGGTACACCTGATCAGGTCCTGGGGATTTATCCACTTTTATGTGTTTCAAGACATCCAGCACGTCCTCCTCTCTAATATGGACATTTTTCAAGATGTCACCATCCATTTCCCTACACTCTATATCTTCCATGTCCTCTTCCACAGTAAATACTGATGCAAAATACTCGTTTAGTATCTGCTCCATCTCCTGCAGCTCCACACAAAGGATGCTTTGCTGATATTTGAGGGCCCTATTCTCTTCCTAGTTATCCTTTTGTCCTTCAGAGAAATATGAGTTTTACATTCTTTAGTGCCTCGCTGGTAAATTGGGTAGAGCAATGGCAGATGGAATTTAATCCCGATAAGTTTGAAGTGAAGCATTTTGGGAGGACTAATAAGGGAAGGATATGCACAATGAATGGTGGTGTACATGTCCATAGTTCCCTGAAGGTGGACAAGGGGGCGAAGGAGGCATATGGGATGCTTGTCTTCATTAGCCAGGACATGAATATAGGAACAAGAAAGTCTTGTTTCAACTTTATAAACTTTATAAACATTGGTTAGTCTACAGATGGGACACTATGTGAGGTTCTGGACCTTAGATTGTTAGAAGGACATGATCGCTCTGGAGGGGGTGTAGAGGAGTTACACCAGCATGTTGTCTAAAGTGAAAAGTCTCAGTTATGAAAAGAGACTGGATTGGCTGGGTTTGTTTTCCTTAGTGCAGAAAGGGCTGAAGAGGGATCTGATTAAGATGTACAAAATTGTGAGAGACAGAGATGGGGTGGATTGTGAAAATCTTTTCGCGATAGCAAATGTGTATAGAACCAGACATAAGTTAAAGTAGAGGAATAAGCTATTTAAAGGAGACCTGAGGAAAAATGTTTTCATGCAGTGTGTAGTAGAAATATGGAACACGCTGCCTATGAGGGAGTGGAGGCAAGTACTGTTGCAACATTTAACAAACATCTGGATGAGCACTTAAAATGTCAGGGCATAGTATACTGTGAACAAAATGCAGGTGAGTCGGATTAGTATGGTGCTTGTTGGTCAGCAAGTTTCTATGGTGTATGACGATATGACTCTAACTCACACTCACTGCCTGGGTGCACATCTTACTTTAAGTATGTTCGAAAAAAGTTAAAGGTTAGATTTGGTAAAATCAATCTACATATCTTACATCCGGCAGGAATAAAATCAACAAATGGTATTGAAGTAAATCTTATTTATTAACCAGAAAGATGTTACAATGAATATATGTTGGCTCTGGAATCTTCAGAACCACTTTTTCAGCTGATGAAGTAATATTACAAATTTCCTAGAAATAAATAATGAATCACATATCACTGCTAAAATTAACTTGGCTGAATTTTGTTGACATCACTGCTGAGAATTTCTAGATTTGGTCCACATCGTCTATAAAAATACTTTGATATCCTTTGTGGAGGGATGTGGGGATAAGAGGGGAATAAAACTTCACAATCTCTATTAACAATGGAAGAAATGATAGCCAAAGCACCTTTGATCTTGCGTTATGATAACAAAAGAAACAATCAATTTTCTCTCCTCACTGGCACCATACCCTTGCAAAGCATTTTTTCCCTACTGAATGACTGTTCCACAACACTACATTGTACCTACATTCAAGGGGCATACTACTGGACTTTGCGAGCCTTTGCATCAGTGTCAAATTGCATCCTCAATGGACTTTGGGAGAAGATCCCTTCACCTAAAGGCACAATACCAATATTAAACTGGTATGGCTTGTTTTACCCAGCTAGACAGTATCCAGCATTTTGTGGCATACACAAGCTTTCCTCCATAAGAGGACAGTGAGCTAAACGGTGTATGAAGTCAGCTGCAATATTACAGATTTCAGACCCCAATATACCACATGGACACTGTGGGAAAAACAGAAGCCTTTATCTCCTCCATCCAAGTGATTGCCCCATAAGGAATGAACAGCATTCAATGTTTGCCAAGTGCCAACATTGTTCCTTTATGCATCTTACACACAAATGGTCAGGAACCTGGCAGAGCATGGTGCAGTGCTCAATAGAGAGTTGTTTACAAAAAGTTCGACATTCCATGCATTTTAATTGTCCCTCTTAAATGTTATTGCAGAATCTTGGGTCAGACGTCTGACCTTTTATGTCACTGAATCAGTTGGTTGTTTTATTGTCAGTCTGCCACCATACACAAATCTACATATTCTTACAGTTCATAAGGTAACAAATCAATCAGTTGCACCACCAAAGATATCAGACTACAACATTTATCTCATCCATTTTGGTCATGTCCAAGCAGGTACAGCAAGATGATGAGTTGCATGATGCATCCAACAGGTCCATGAGCTAGCACGCTCATTCAGAGATGAATCACATCTCTCTATGAACGTAGTCTACAAAGGCATGCGCTACAACAAGACACGTTAGATCATACTCATATAGGTGATATGGACACAGAAATAAAACTTCTTCCCAAAATCCATTGAAGATAGAATTGGACATTGATGCAAAGGCTCATAAAGACTAATAGCATGTCCCTTGAATGTATGTAGAATGTAGTGTTGTGGAATAATCATTCAGTAGAAAAAAATAGTTTGCAAGGTTATGATGCCAGTGAGGAGAGAAAATTGATGATGCCTTTTGTTATTATAAACCAAGATCAAATAAAATAAAATTCATTGATATGAATCCAAAAATTCCCTCGCTGTAGTCCAATATGAATAAGGATACCAATCAACCAATCAGCCTTCCTGTATGAAGCATGTCAATTCCATCCATCTGAACAATTAAGTGTTATGTCTCAGTTGGGTAGCATGCTGGAAATTGAGCCCCACTATTCCCTGAGTCATCACAAAAGGTAAAGATTTGATAAAGTAAACAAAGTTCCTCAATTTACCTGATTTTCGGACCTGGATCAATAGAAAACACAGGCCAGCTAACTGTATTAGATAGGAATCGCTATTTATTACAAGTAATTAGACTCAATCAACTGGTAAATTGTTATAAACCACTGGCAAATAATATTACTAAAAATCTATTCCCCTTATAACCTCCTTTTACATACATACCCACGAAGACAGAGAAAACAGGTTATTAGTAGTGGAGAAGAACTGAAAAGACAGTTTAATAGTCTTTGTTCCCAGATTTTGTTGTTGATATGATCCATATCATTTGTCTGCTGGCCAGCATTTTGTTTTCGTCATTGATGTCTGATGGTTCCATTGCTTGGTAAGAGACACAAAGTGACTTTTTCTCTTATTAAAAATCCCTCTGATTTATCAGTTAAAAGTAAAAGCTTACAACAGCTATTATTGGTTTTCTTCAGGTTTAAAGTGAGTTTTGACAACAGAGAACAGAGAGACTGCTCTTGAGCTCAGGAAGAGCTGAACATTTCTCCCTCTTTGTAACTTGTTTCCAGCTCCAAGCTGTTAAGTTATCTGAGAACTAACCATACAGCTGCTGCAGGCAAAAAGGTCTCTGTCATTGATATCTGTCACTAACCCATTGATCAATCAACTTCATATTGCCAACAAAAGCTGCATCTGTACATTTCCTCAGCTCCAAACTGTCTTCTACTCAAACCCCAATTACTGCTTGGTCAAACAATTGTTTACACGATGCCTACAATGGATGTCAGGTTACTTGCTTTCAGAATTGCTGCTACTCTTTGAAGCTCCTTCTCATTTCAGCCCTCAGTTTTTAAAAACACACAATAAAAAGACATGGTTTTTACACAACCATTCCTTCCACAGGCATTCCTCCTGAACACTGACTGATATTTTCTATGTCCAAGAAGGCTGATTATTTCACCAAATTCCTTTTTGTGTCACAGATTAAAGATACTAGTAATGCCATAGGTGTTGACATTACTTTTTATTTACTTACAGGATGTGGGCGTTGCTGGCTGGTCAGCATTACTGCCCATCCCCTAGTTACCCTTAATAAGGTGATAGTGAGTGGGCTTTTTGAACTGTATTGCAGTCCATGTTCTGTAGGTTGATCCACAGTGGCAGTAGGGAGGGAATTCCAGTTTTTTTGATCCAGCAACAATGAAGGAATAGTGATATAATTCCAAGTCAGGATGGTGAGAGGCTTGGAGGGGAACTTGCAACTGCTGGCGTTCCCATGTATCTGCTGCCCTTATCCTTCTAGATGAAAATGATAATGGGTTTGGAAGATGCTGTCGAAGGATCTTTGGTGAATTTCTTGGTACATTGAATATCATATTCCATATACCACAACAAATTGTGTGTGGCAGCAGTCCGCAATACCCTCATGTATTTTGTGCATGAAATGGGACGTTTGTGTCATTGCATTGGCAATACTTCCATTATTTAAGTCATTGATATAGATGGTAAGAATCATGGCCTCAGCACTGATCCGTTATGGCGCTCCACTAATTAGATTAAGTCATTCTGAAAATGCCCCTCATCCTAATTGGTAACTACTTGTAACCTCGTGGGCTTTTATCTAGAGTACAGTAACTTATCAAACATTTTGCAAAAGCAAATATCTTACCTCAACTGTTTGCCCTTTAGGAAATCTGTTTGTTATTTCCCAAAGAATTCCAATAAATTTGTCAGGCATGATTTCCTCATCGTGACATACCATATATGTATTTATAAGCGCTCTGCTCTTACATCCTTCACAACAGACTTTGACATTTTCCCAATGATACATTGGGAAAATGTTAACTGATTTTTGTCTCCCTCCCTGTTTGAAAAAGAGTAAGACATTATCAGTTTTGCCAGTGTGGATAGAGAACTGCTGAACATAAGGGGAAATGTATAGGATGTGAAGTTAAATTCAAGAAGGCAGCTCACCACCGCCTTCTCAAGGGCAATTAGGGATGGGTAATAAATGCTGGCCAGCCAGCAACACCCACAACCCAATGATGAATTTTTTAAAAAGTTGGTGATGGCGGAAGTGGAAGTATGTGATGTGAAGTGTTAACATGGCATGGGAGTTAAAAATGGCATGGGTCATGTGACTTTCAACTCCTGGTCCCTAAGTTAAAGTCAAGCTTACAGAAATGACATATGGGTGCAAATAACATGAATACAAATTATGAAAAAAAACCTGATACTGCTTTGTTTTTTGTAATATCATAAATTCTCTAACAATTTAAAGCTACTCAGAAATAACAAAATCAACATTTTAAACTATTTGCCAGTTTATTTGAAATATTGTATTTATACTGATTGTGTAAACTTAAATAAAAATGATTTAAGTTATGTAAAAATAACAAAAATGATTGTTTTTGAGACAAAATATAAGAAGAAATGGTCTCCAGTCATAACAAGAATAGGGAATAAATGCAATGAATATAAACCCTAGAGACCTGACCTTATGAGCTTCAATGACTTATTTGATCAAGTTAAATTTCTCTTCATCGGTAATGTTATTTAGCTCTGTCTTACATTGTATTAAGCTATCATTGTGTTAAGATTGTTTGGTCTTCTAGCCTAACCTGGATTGCACTACATGTAAAGAGGAGGAAATTAATGAAAATATTTGCTTTAGAGCAAAGTTAGACCACCTGTTGAGAAAGAGTTGTGCATTTATGTATTAATTCTGTGGATAGTGAGTGCATGAGTGAGAGTTCAAACGAAGTAACTTTGTATCAAACACCACTCTCTGAGGACAAGCATATGATTAGACATAAAAATGAAAGTGTCCTGCTTTTCCAGAGGCATACGTTTTTGCCTTTTGATGTTCTTTTACATTTCTCATGTCTGAAGCTAATTGCAGGAATAATCAATAAACCATTACCACTGTCAAACATCAGAATAAAAGCCATGGATTGCTGGGCTGCACAACACTATTAATTAGTTTTGCATTGTGATTTGAGTTTGTTTATTCTCTATTAATGGGCTATTTAGAGCAAATGAAACGAAAGAGTAATAGGATCTTTTGGCCCATTCACCTCATTGTGCTTGTGCTGGATTTTTGAAGTTGAGTCTTACACCCAGCCTTTTCCTCATCCCATTGGAATTTAGTCCTCTTCCAGGAGATACCCAAAGTCTTTTGAATGTTCCTATGTAGTCTGCTCTTGGCCCTCTTTAAACTACAGGTTTCTAGATCATAAAAACCCATGTGAGAAACATCTTCCTCATTTCACAATGACTTCTTTTGCCAGTTAATCAGAATCTGTGGTTTTTATTTCCTTCCTTACGCTATCAAAAGCCCTCATAATTTTGAAAGCCTCTATGAAGTTTACCTTCTCCAGCAATGTAACTAGGGGCTCTCCTCCTTGATATGATCCTGGAAACCATCCTCTGCAAAGCCATGATATCCTTATGAAAGCTTGATGCTCAGATCTAGGCACAATATGCCCTCTGAGGCCTAACCAGTAATTTGTAAAGATTAAGTACAAATTCTTTGCTTTTAGATGCAATATCCCTCTCTACAAAGTATTCCATATGCTTTTTCTGAACAGGCTTATCAACCTTCAAAGGCTTCTGAATACATAAATATCTGCAGCTTTTTCCTTACTTCTCTACATCATTACAAGCCACTCATGTTCTGAGAGCAGATAATATCATGGCCACCTTCCTGCAAATCTTTGTCAGGAGACTTCTAGGGATCATGACAGGATGCAAGTGGTTCTCTCTCTTTATTCACCAACTGGGCATTGTATCAATGCTGTTGGGAATTGTACCAGTTCTGGAGAATTGTCATCAACTTCAAAATGTAATTCTGTTTCTCTCTCCACAAATAATGCCTATATCCTACAAGTGTTTATTGAAAACTCTATTTAATAGACTTGTTTTTGGACATCCATTCTCATTTAAAAATCAGCAAAATCTTCCTACATGTTCAACATAAAACACATTTCTAGTAATTTAAGAATGGTTAGATTGTTTTTTTTGTGCTACTTTGAATCATTCTTGTTTCTGTGAAATTTTAATTTTAATATATGTCATGTGAATCACATCTTAATCTTTTGTAGAATAAATTCTGGTTATTTCTGAATTATTTATTTTTACTGCTCATGTTAAAGGTGTCCATGAAAAGAAGTCCTCAAAACTACTCAATAATTAGTGGTGGCAGTTGCAATTAATGGTGCAAAGTGTAACTCCTAAAACCAAAAACACAAGGGTTATCAGCTTATCTATCCATTCCCCGAACCCAAACACTTTAAAAAAAACATGGCTACCTGATTTCTGTATGGCATTCAGACATGGCTAATTAATTGATCCAACTGAAGAGCATCAATTTCAATGGCAGAAAACCATCAGCTCTGCTTTTCTGCAACAGCCTGAAATTCAGTAACTTTTATTTGGTTACTGATGAGAAATGTAAATTTGCATCATTCTGTCCTTTTTCTACACTACAGATGTGCTTAGTGAGGTATTTTTAATACTGCCCTGACGAATGTTTTAAACATTTTTCCATTTAGAAATGTTTGTGATTTCTGCTGTCTTGCCTAAAATGAGCTGTGATTGTTTCTACATATTTGCGAGTGTGTTTTTTTTAACCTGTATGCCTCATAAAGGAACAAATCGAAACCAAACCACTTGGCCCCTGAATATGTCACGCTAGACAAATACTGCTTGAGGAATGAAACTGAAAACTGCCTTGAACATTCTTGAGCTGTACAATGTTTAAACTCGTGGGAGAGAAAATGTCAAATTCTCTACATGCCAATTTGAGGGGTGAAATGGCCTGATGTTTTATCCCCGAGTATACTAATGGCTGTTTACTTTGTGGTCCACAAACCATCCTTGCTGTCTGGGTGAGTGTAGAGTCCATTTCAAGGGATATTTCTCCTTTTTTATTTCCTGATTAAATGAAAATTTGGTTATTGTTCTATACCCTCTAGATCTCAACAAAATGCATTTCAGAATTCGAAGGGGGATTTCCCATTGCGTACAAGAAGGCTAAAAAACACAAATCACAGGAAGTGATTTTCTTATGGAGAATGTATTTTCCTGTCCTTTTTCTAGAGTGTGACAGATGTAAGGATTCAGTGTAAATACATTCAATATGTGATGTGCACTTGGAGTTATAAAGTGTCTAAAGGAGTTTAAAAAAATTAATTTCAAAATGCTCAGGCAAAATACATGCTTTAAGTATACTTAATAGCTCACCCACTGCATTTATTTGTAAATTGACCATTTTTGATTCTATTACCTATCAACCATTCCTAAGCTTGTTAGTGAATAAGCCCTTCAGGCATCCTTTGCTGCATCCAAAATATTGCTGTTTCCCAGTCCAGCATTTACACAGTATTCCATCCTTTCTGTGGCAACAATTGAGCCTCTAATCAGAACAACAAAAGAAAATCCCATCAAACATATGCTAAAGAAATGCACTGAAGTGCTTTTCTCTAACCCCAGACAATATGATTCAATCATGCCAAGGGTACTCATAATTACTATGGTGAATGATTTTTTGCTGTTTGCATACATTGGTCCCTATTTGTTTGTTCACTTAACTTTCTATGTTTATCTCATGTATATCTATATAATTAAAAGTGGCTATTACATCTCAGGTAACCAGATTTCAAAATGTCCATAGAAGGAAACACTGTGATTGCTTCTATTAACCTAATGAGTCACATTTTTCTGATTGCCACCAAACCAGGATCACAGCAAAATCAACCAAGCAACCATTTATGTCAAAGTGATCAAAAACTCCATTCAGAAGGATTTTTGTTTGTCATTCACACAGCTCTGTGGCTCTAAGTATATGGGGGATAGCAGGAGGCTGTTGTGAGACCATTGGAATCCTGAGGGAGTTTCAAGAGGGCTGCAATGAAAATTCAAAACAAATTTAAACTTTGGTCTTAGATCTGTTCAAGACTAGCTGTTGCTTCTTAAAACTCTTGCCATTATTTCAGCACAATGACTTGCTGGCATGTCAATGGGGAGCCTGGGTTCTCCTGCCAAGCCTGCCCGACTTACTATCTGATGATCCCAGCTGTACCTGCTCAGAGGCCTCAGGCTGGGACCAGGTGGACAGGAAATGAAGGTAATCAATCTCACAGGCTGATGCTTTTGCTCTCTGAGGACAGATCAAACGTTTGGCAGATCTTTCCTCTTCAATCCTTTCAAATACCAGGATGTGTCCACCTTTGGAGTATCCCCAATTGCTTATAAAATCCTTTTCCACAAATCTGGGAGAGTTAAGTGGTGGGCTACAGCAGTGGATGGAGGTGGTCACACCTCACGACATTTGAGACCTTTCTGAAGAGGCTGCAGAATGAAAAGGAAGGAACTACAAACTGGTCCACATTTGATTGTGTGCTTTGGTAAACCCAATCCAGCTGGCAGCACATAGGATTCCAAAAGATCCTACGACAAATAAAAAGCAGTACATTCAAACGTTTTCGGGCTTGGCTTCCCTAACTGTATTTTCCCTTCAGAAGTTTGGTGGTAACCATGTTTTTTGTGCCAGAAATGTGACTGCTATCAAGTGTCGTGTTAGCAAAATGACGAGATTGATACTATTGTGAAACCAAAAGGGTTTCCTCATTTCCAAGCCTGACAACATCGCAAAGGGCATAGCCAACACAAGGAGGTTTGCTGCCTTCAATGAATGTGCAACCTACCATCCTCCACCCCCACCTCTGTATCCCCGGAGAGGTCAGCAAAAGTAATGTAATGGAAAGTCAACAGCAAAGCACAGTGGATTTGAAAGGGTTATGAGTTCTCTGAACCCGGGAATGAGCTGAGGGAACAGGTTCATGTGCAGATTCACTGCCACCATATTAGGAACTGAAACATCCTCCTGTGGGAATACTCTGGAGCAACGAGTGGGCTGTGGGTTAAATGCTGCTGTTTAATTGCTAGTCACAGTCTTCAAGAGAAATAGTGTGAGAACATTTGCAGTAACCTGTGAAAACAAACCATTGTCCTGAATCACAAGACGAGTAATGTGAACCCTTGTTTGTGCCCATTGGAGTTGTCGTGCTTGCTCCTAGCACCCAATCCCACAAAGCAACTAAAAGTCTACCAATCCCTTCACAGTCTGTCAAAATCACAGCCAAACAAATTCCACCGATCTAACCTTTCAATGTAGCAAATTTTGAATTTGATTGGGCAGCATTGCACCCGATGTGATGTCACTGAATGAAATTGCTTTGGGCAGATGGGATTTGTAATTTCTTTCCCTTTAGTCAATGATGAAATGTGGGATCGATGTGTTGAAAATATTGGGTTTTAGTTCAATTTTTTTAAAAAAACAAGAGGCTGTTTCTTTCCTAGGGCACAGGTCATGCTGCCCGAGACAAATGCCTTGATCGCTTAGTAGCAGTGATAGCCTGGCACAGAGGTAATGTAACTTGCTGTTTGGTGATTGTAATTTAGAAAATTATCCTGTAAAAGCTTTTGAATCACTATTCTTCCAAAATGTACATCTCTGCCAGTTACATTGTCCTCCCATTAAAGCAAGTTTTCTAACTCAAAGACGTCTTAACTGGTGTTGTCAAGAAAGTGCTTTGGCATTGGTTACTCAGTCTAAACAATAAAAGGTCACTGGAAAATTAATTTTCTCACTGAAAGATAGGCCCAGCAACAAGAATATACCAGCTCGTTGTTGAAGAAATAGGCAAAACATGATCTGATAATCTCAAATCGACTTTCCTGTCTTTTCTCTGTAACCCTTAATGATTAAAACTCTGCCTCTCTAAGCCTTGTATATACTTAACGGTATAGCTTCAACAGCCCTCTGTGAAAGAATTCCACAGTTTCATTCCCCTCTGAAAGAAGAAATCCATCCTCAATTCTGCCTTCAACTGGTGAGCTCATTCTCTGTAATTATGCCCTCTGGTCCTAGACTCTCTCACAAGGGGAAATGACCTCTCCACATCCACCCTGTTAAACCCCTAAGGATCTTGGATGCTTAAATAAGGTTACCTCTCATTCTTTTAAACTCCAATGAGTACAATACCAACCTCTTCAACCTCTCCTCATCAGCAAATCCCTCCATACCAAGCATCTGATGCTGACGTCAAACAATAATTGTTTTCATGACCATGCAATGTATCTATTTATTTGGATATGCAATTTCTGGCTATTGCACTTTCCAAAAGATGCATCAATTTAAACTTTATTGGTAAATCATAGAGTCATAGAGATGTACAGTGTGGAAACAGATACTTCGGTCAAACCCGTCCATGCCGACCAGATATCCCAACCCAAACTAGTCCCGCTGACCAGCACCTGGCCCATATCCCTCAAAACCCTTCCATTTCATATACCCATCCAAATGCCTCTCAAATGTTGCAATTGTACCAGCCTCCACCACATCCTCTGGCAGCTCATTCCATACATGTACCACCCTCTGCATGAAAAAGTAGCCTCTTAGGTCTCTTTTATATCTTTCCCCTCTCACCCTAAACCTATGCCCTCTAGTTCTGGACTCCCCGACACCAGGGAAAAGACTTTATCTATTTATCCTATCCATGCCCCTCATAATTTTGTAAATCTCTATAAGGTCACCCCTCAGCCTCTGATGCTCCAGGGAAAACAGCCCCAGCCTGTTCAGCCTCTCCCTGTAGCTCAGATCGTCCAACCCTGGCAACATCCTTGTAAATCTTTTCTGAACCCTTTCAAGTTTCACAACATCTTTCCAATAGGAAGGAGGCCAGAATTGCACGCAATATTCCAAAGGTGGCCTAACCAATGTCCTGTACAGCCGCAACATGATCTCCCAACTCCTGTACTCAATACTCTCACCAATAAAGGAAAGCATACCAAACGTCCTCTTCACCTTCCTATCTACCTGAAACTCCACTTTCAAGGAGCTATGAACCTGCACTCCAAGGTCTCTTTGTTCAGCAACACTCCCTAGGACCTTACCATTAAGTGTATAAGTCCTGCTAAGATTTGCTTTCCCAAAATGCAGCACCTCGCATTTATCTGAAATAAACTCCACCTGCCACTTCTCAGCCCATTGGATCATCTGATCCAGATCCTGTTGTAAACTGAGGTAACCTTCTTCGCGGTCCACTACACCTCCAATTTTGGTGTCATCTGCAAACTTACTAACTGTACCTCTTATGCTCACATCCAAATCATTTGTGTAAATGACAAAAAGTAGAGGGCCCAGCACTGATCCTTGTGGCACTCCACCGGTCACAGGCCTCCAGTCTGAAAAACAACCCTCCACCACCACCCTCTGTCTTCTACCTTTGAGCCAGTTCTGTACCCAAATGGCTAGTTCTCCCTGTATTCCGTGAGATCTAACCTTGCTTATCAGTCTCCCATGGGGAACCTTGTCTAACGCCTTACTGAAGTCCATATAGATCATATCTCCTGCTCTGCCCTCATCAATCTTCTTTGTTACTTCTTCAAAAAATTCAATCAAGTTTGTGAGACACGATTTCCCACGCACAAAGCCGTGTTGACTATCCCGAATCAGTCCTTGCCTTTCCAAATACATATACATCCTGTCCCTCAGGATTCCCTCCAACAACTTGCCCGCCACTGAAGTCAGTCTCACTGGTCTATAGTTCCCTGGCTTGTCTTTACCGCCCTTCTTAAGCAGTGGCATCACGTTTGCCAACCTCCAGTCTTCTGGCACCTCACCTGTGACTATCGATGATACAAATATCTCAGCAAGAGGCCCAGCAATCACTTCTCTAGCTTCCCACAGAGTTCTCGGATACACCTGATCAGGTCCTGGGGATTTATCCACCTTCAAGACACCCAGCACTTCCTCCTCTGTAATCTCTACATTTTGCAAGATGTCACCATCTATTTCCCTACAGTCTATATCTTCCATATCCTTTTCCACAGTAAAAACTGATGCAAAATATTCATTTAGTATCTCCTCCATTTTCTGTGGCTCCACACAAAGGCCGCCTTGCTGATCTTTGAGGAGCCCTGTTCTCTCCCTAGTTACCCTTTTGTCCTTAACATATTTGTCAAAACTCTTTGGATTCTCCTTAATTCTATTTGCCAAAGCTATCTCATGTCCCCTTTTCACCCTCCTGATTTCCCTCTTAAGTATACTCTTACTTCCTTTACAGTCTTCTAAGGATTCACTCGATCTAGCCTGTCTATACCTGACATATGCTTCCTTCTTTTTCTTAACCAAACCCTCAATTCTTTTAGTCATCCAGCATTCCCAATACCTACCAGCTTTCCCTTTCACCCTGACAGGAATATACTTTCTCTGGATTCTCGTTATCTCATTTCTGAAGGCTTCCCATTTTCCAGCCGTCTCTTTATCTGCGAACATCTGCCTCCAATCAGCTTTCGAAAGTTCTTGCCTAATACCATCAAAATTGGCCTTTCTCCAATTTAGAACTTCAACTTTTAGATCTGGTCTATCCTTTTCCATCACTATTTTAAATCTAATAGAATTATGGTCGCTGGCCCTAAAGTGCTCTCCCACTGACACCTCAGTCACCTGCCCTGCCTTATTTCCCAAGAGTAGGTCAGGTTTTGCACCTTCTCTAGTAGGTACATGCACATACTGAATCAGAAAATTGTCTTGTACACACTTAAGAAATTCCTCTCCGTCTAAACCTTTAACACTATGGAAGTCCCAGTTGATGTTTGGAAAGTTAAAATCCCCTACTATAACTCTCTATTTTTCTTACAGATAGCTGAGATCTCCTTGCTTCTCAATTTCCCTCTGACTATTGGGGGGTCTATAATACAATCCCAATAAGGTGATCATCCCTTTCTTATTTCTCAGTTCCACCCTAATAACTTCCCTGGATGTATTTCCAAGAATATCCTCCCTCAGCACAGCTGTAATGCTATCCCTTATCAAAAATGCCACTCCCCCTCCTCTCTTGCCTCCCTTTCTATCCTTCCTATAGCATTTGTATCCTGGAACATTAAGCTGCCTGTCCTGCCCATCCCTGAGCCATGTTTCCATAATTGCTATGATATATCAGTCCCATGTTCCTAACCATGTCCTGAGTTCATTTGCTTTCCCTGTTAGGCCCCTTGCATTGAAATAAATGCAGTTTAATTTATTAGTCCTACCTTGTCCTTGCCTGCCCTGACTGTTTGATTCACTTCTGTTCTTGAAGAATATCTCTTCAAAGATACGCTGAACACACAAATAACACTACTTGCATACTTTGGCCATTGCCATGTCCTAAAGCAATGATGGAAATGATTCCCTTGTGAAGTTGTTCTCTTGTGCATAAATACAAATCCTGTTGCAGTATCTGGTCCTACAGGAAATAAACAGTCCCTAAATTTTAAAAACTTTCATTCAAGCTTCAGTACCAAGACATTTAAGGTAAAATCTGGTTTGGCTTAAAGTGAATGAAACAGAACAAATTTGGATTTGCTTGGTTCTTTGGCTCAGCTCCATGTGAAAATGTTGTGTTTCTAAATCTCTTTCAGAACACATTATCATGTATTTTTTGCAGCTCCCTCCTACTCTTCAATCATCCCATTAATACAATATGAAAAGCTGCTTTATAAAGACATGGTACTTGCCCGGGTGTCCTTGGAGAAGGAGCACGTGGGTGTCCACTGACACCCTGGAGTTGTGACTGGCCACTTGAGTGTTTCCTTCCCTGAGAAGAAAGAAAAAAAAAAAAAAGAAAAAAAAAATAAAGACATGGTACTATCAGTTGTCTCTGGTTAATGAAGTTTAATCGTCCTTTTAGGTTCTTATGACAGATGGAGTGGAAATGATTTTCATTCCTACTTCAAGTTTCAAGTGGTTCTACTTTTCCTGTGATATATAATTGATACAACAAATATTTCCAAAGGCATTTATGAATCAAAAGGTGATAAAAGTGGTTCTTTTCTTCTTGCTTGGCATTTCATTTCATCTGTTGCTTGTACCTCTAGCAGCAAGTGTTCAAACAAAGCAAATGCTGAGCCATAAAAGGGTTTAAAGGAAAAATGATGAACATCTTGGTTTAAGACTCAAGCTTTAAGACATGTGTTAAAGGAGGAGTAGGAGGGTAAGTGGTGGAGAGGTTTAAGGAGAGACATCCAGAGCTTAGAACCAAGGCAGCTTTGTCCTTGTTTGACACAAACACCAGAACTGGAGGAGTACAGAGATCTCAAAGGCTTCTAGATCTAACAGAGTCATAGAGTCATAGAGATGGACAGCACGGAAACAGACACTTTGGTCCAACTCGTCCATGCCAACTAGGTATCCTAACCTAATCTAGTCCCATTTATCAGCAATTGGCCCTTATCCCTCCAAATCCTTCCTATTCATGTACTCATCCAGATGCCTTTTAAATGTTGCATTTGTATCAGCCTCCACCACTTTCTCTGGCAGCTCATTCCATACACGTACCACGCTCTGCGTGAAAAAGTTGCCCCTTAAGCCCCTTTTATATCTTTCCCCTCTCACCCTAAACCTATGCCCTTTAGTTCTGGACTCCCTGACCCCAGGGAAAAGACTTTGTCTATTTTTCCTATCCATGTATGTCATGATTTTATAAATCTCCATAAGGTCACCCCTCAGCCTCTGACGCTCCAGGGAAAACTGCCCCAACCTATTCAACCTCTCCCTATAGCACAAATCCTCCAACTCTGGCAACATCCTTGTAAATCTTTTCTGAACCCTTTCAAGTTTCACAACATTCTTCTGATAGAAAGGACACCAGAATTGCACAAAATATTTCAAAATTGGTCTAACCAATGTCCTGTACATTTGCAACATGACTGCCCAACTCCTGTGCTCAATACTCTGACCAATAAAGGAAAGCATACCAAATGCCTTCTTCACTATCCTATCTACCATTTTCAAGGAACAATGAACCTGCACTCCAAGATCTCTTTGTTCAACAACACTCCTCAGGACCTCGCCATTAAGTTTATAAGTCCTGCTCTGATTTGCTTTTCCAAAATGCAGCACCTCGCACTTATCTACATTAAACTCCATCTGCCACTCCTCAGTTCATTGGCCCATCTGATATAGATCCAGTTGTACTCTGTGGTAACCTTCTTCGCTGTCCACTACACCTCCAATTTTGGTGTCATCTGCAAACTTACTGACAATACCTCCTATGTTCACATCCAAATAATTTATATGAATGACAAAGAGTAATGGACCCAGCACCAATCCTTGTGGTACTTCACTGGTCACGGGTCAGGTACGTTTTGGCGCCGCCCTTTTGGCCGATCATTTGGCCCCGTAGTTTTGGTTCTAAACTGTTTTGGCGCTCATTAGTTTGGCGCTGAGCTGTCTTGGCACCTGTCCAGAATAAAAAAAAAGTCTTGTTTGGTTAAAGAAGAGAGGATGACTAACGACCTGATGTAATTTTCTCAACTAGCAAGAGTTGATAGTCAAAGCTGTAATGACCCGCTGTAGATTCAAATCTCCTTTTGTAATCATTTTCTCATTTAACAATTGTTAATAGTCATCTACTGCCTTGGTGATTCTTAAGCCCTTCTGTCTTCACATTGGAAAGCTGTAATACAATTTTCTTTTTATTTTCTTGTAGAGCCCATCCCAGAAATGGCTGAAAACATTCTAAGCAAGAGAGACAAACCAAAATTTTCACACAATGGTTATCTATATGTGTTTGCTAAATGTAGCAAAATGTAGAAATTCATTTTTATAATGAATAGGTTAAAAATAATGAATAATAAAGAATTAGATTTATTTCTTACAATGCAATAAAAAACTAATTTCTTACGGGCTCTACAAGACTTTTTTAAATTCTGAATTGGCGTCAAAACAGCTCAGCGCCAAAGTAATGAGCGTCAAAACAGTTTAGAGCCAAAACGGCAGAGCCAATAGATCGGCACCAAATAGTCCTTTTCCATCTGGTCACAGGCCTCCAGTCTAAAAAACAACCCTCCACCACCACCCTCTATCTTCTACCATCAAGCCAGTTCTGTATCCAACTGGCTAGTTCTCCCTGTATTCCATGAGATCTAACCTTGCTGACCAATCTCCCATTAGGAAACTTGTCAAATGCCTTCCTGAAGTCTGTACAGATCATGTCCACCACTCTGCCCTCATCAGTCCTCTTTGCTACTTCAAAAAACTCAACATGATCAGACATGATTTCCCACACACAAAACCATGTTGACTATTCCTAATCAGTCCTTGCCTTTCCAAATAGATGTACATCCTGTCCCTCAGAATTCCCTTTAACAACTTGCACACCACTGATGTCAGGCTCACCGGTGTATAGTCCTTACCACCTTTCCTAAATAGTGGTACCGTGTTAGCTAACCTCCAGTCTTCCAGTACCACACCTGTGACTATCAATGATACAATGATACAAATATCTCAACAAGTTGCCCAGCAATCACTTCCCTAGCTTCCCACAGAGGCCTAGGATACTTCAGATCAGCTCCTGGGGATTTATGCACTTTTATGCATTTCAAGAAATCCAGCACGTCCTCCACTGTAATATAGACATTTTTCAAGATAGTTGCAAAGGTAGGAAGGAGTGTATAAATTGGAAGGTACTGTTGAGAGCAAGGAAGATTATCAAAAATTTCAGCGGGATCTTGATCAGATGGGGAAGTGGAATGAAGATTGGCAAATGCAATTCAATACAGATTAACGTGAGATGTTGCATTTTGGAAATTCAGTCCAAAGTAGACTTCTACTTTAAATGGTAAGGTCCTGAGGAGTGTTGTGGAACGGAGGAACCTAGGAGTACAAGCACATAGTTCTTTGAAAGTGGTGTCACGCTCAGACAGGGTGGTGAGGAGGCATTTAACGTGCTGGCCTTCATCAGTCAAGGCTTTGAGTATTGGAGCTAGGATGTTATGTTACACTTGTATAAGCCATTGATGTGTATTGTATACAGTTATAGGAAAGGCATAGTTAAACTGGAAAGAGTGCAAAGAAGATTTGTGAGGATGGTGCCAGGACTAGTAGGCCTGAGTTAAAGGGACAGAATGGCCAGGATAGGACTTCATTCCTTGGAATGTAGGAGAATAAGGGGTGACCTTATTGAGGTATATAAAATCATAAGGGGCATAGATAGGATGAGTGCATACAATCTTTTTCACGGAGGATGGGGAATTGAACGTTAGAGGGCATAGGTTTAAGGTGAGAAGGGAAAGATTTAAGAAGGACCTGAGGGGCACCGTCTTCATGTAGAGAGTAGTGCAAACATGAATGGGCTGCCAGAGAAAGTGGTTGAGACAGGTACGTAACAATATTTTAAAAAAAATATTTGGATAGGTACATGGATGGGAAGGGTTTAGAGGGATATTGATTAAATGCAGGCAATTGGAACTAGCTGAGTGGGCACCGTGGTCAGCATGGATCAGTTTGGGCCGAAGGGCCTGTTTCCATGCTGTATGACTTCATGACTGTATGAATGAGGCCATTTGAAAACAAGGGTGAGGATTTTCAGACTGAGGACTGAAAGCCACGGAGATACTTGAGCAGAGGGATGATGGGTGAACACGACTCAGACCAAGTTAAAATACAGGCAACAGAATTTTGGATGTGCACATACTTATGGAGTATAAATGTTCATAAGAGGAAGATGGAAAACCACAGGAACAGTTTAACTTGAAGGGAGCAAACTGAGGCAGGGACAGATAATGAAAGTGATCTTGGTGATGGAGACAATATGTGGCTGGAATGTCTCAGCATCAAACACAACCAGCTCCAGTTGGGAGTGGAATAGAAGTGGTGGTTAGGAAGTCCATTTTATGTAGGAACTGATGACAATAGTTTCGATCTGTACAAGATTTAGTTGCAGTAAATTTCTACTCATTTAGTACTTGATATTGGACAAACCCTAGGACCAATCAGAGGCAATCAAGGGGTTAAGCTGATAGTGAGATGGAACATTTCCTTGTCTGTCTAAAAATGGAGATATATTATCAGATGATGTAAACAAAAGAGAGCATTTAATGGAACCAAGGGTAGATTCTTGGAGGGTACAACAATGGAGAAAAGGACTCATTGTGAGTAATTAAAATCTGAGGGCAGTGACAATGCAATTGAAATATTTGCTTTGCTTCTCCCTCCTCAGATATTGCCAGAGCTGTTGAGTTTCTTCAGCATTTGTTTTTATTTATTCTAATCTTCAGCATTCAGAATCTTTTGCTTTTGTTTTATTCATTGTCAGTGATTCTCTGGCTATGGTTGACAGACAAAAATGGAAACATGTGAGTGTAGTCCCACCCACATGGACTCTGTGTTTAAGAAGGATGGTATTGTTAACCGTGTCAGAGGTTGTAGATAGATTGCGAAGAAAGATAGTTTATCATGGTTACTCTCAATCATTTATGACATTGATAAAGGCAACTTCACCACTGTGGTGGAGTGAAAAGTGCAATGAAGTACCACCACTCCTTTCTCAATTGTTAAGAAACCGGAACTTATATACTTTTTCAGTCGAGACTGAGGACTACAATTCCTAGCCCATCCTGGGAATTCTGATGCATTTGCCAAACAGGAAAAGCTAGGAATGCACAGCTCAGTGTCCTAGATTCTTGGGTGGCTGTTGCAAAGACAGTAGTGTACCTGCACCCAGGCCTTGTGACTGGATGGTGATTAGAGGCAGCGGAAGATGCTCCAAACCAACAAGGTACTGTTGTAGAATCTGCGCAGTTACAGATCCCAGAAGTCCTGGAAACCATTCAATGCAACTAGAAGTTGGGTTAAGGCTCAGGAGAAGCTGGTCAGAACAGAGAGGGGTTGCAGGTATTTTTGGGCACAATTGATAATTCATTGCAGCTGTGGGTTGGGAGTAAAGGAAGCCCACAAGTGGTGTTTGCTTGGTGCAACTGGGAAATAATGGCACTTGAGAAGCAAAGGGACAGAGTAAGCTGAATGAAGCTAATTGTCTGTAAAAGAGCTCTGAGTGTACCAGGAATAGGTGCTGGAATGCAGCCTGGAAATTCAGTGAATGCAGTAACAGGGGAAGAGATTGAAATATCTGGACTTGAATGGTCATTGAGGTAGCCTGTGATGGAGCAGCTTTTTAAGGAATTTTAGGATTACAGTTTTAAAAATGAAGAATTGGAATCCCTTGTAAAGAAAACAAATTTGAAATGAGATTTGGTGACCCACAATATCACCCTCATCAGATAGTTTGGTAAGAAATCCATGGCATCTGTCTTGGTTGCATCTGCAATTTGATGTGTATTATGTGGCGTTCAATGACAGTTTGTCTCTTAGCTCTGTTATCAGGAGAGGAAGTGTTATGGCTCCCCTTTTTTTTAAACTCTCTCCAGATCAATTGCAACACTTTTACTTTCTCTTTTTTTTAAGAATGACAGTCTCAAGCTCCAATCAGACTAAATCAAAAAAGAAAGTTAGCCAATTCCAAGGTTTTCCTGAGTAAATAAAAGTGCTGTTTAATTAGTTGCTATCCTGTAAAAAAATGCAACATCAAACACCAAAGTAAATAAAAGAAGGTATGTAGTATAGTCAGGAAGGAACAAGCAAATGCAGTCACAGATTGTTGAAACTCCTCTGGATGGTGAGAATGAAAGTCCTAAGCCCAAGACTTTAGCTAGTGACCTTTTTTTTTAGCAATTGTAATATTTGAATATCTTGAATTCTCAGTAAATGATTATTTTCTTTTCCCAACTTACTTTTTCAATGGCACTGCTTTCTGAAATTGAGATCCAGTCTGAGAAAGAGAATGAGAGAGATTGAAGAGTTTCCAATACCCTTGCGGTTATCAGTCCATGTTGTTTTCTCTCCCTTGTTGCTCAAACACCGCTATTGATATACCATACCTGTTCATTTTCTGGTGAGTTCACTTCAGTTTGTATCATTGTCAGCAAACTTTTATCTGTAAATATGAAGAGGTATAATACAAGCATGAGTAAGTATGAGATGCAAATTTCTTGATAGCTCAATAAATTTGTGTCTTGTGATTAAAACAGCAATTCTGAGACAGACAATTTAGTACATTCTCTGTGGGTTGCCTGGGATTGCAGGTGATCAGATAGTCCTTTTACATCTGCAGTGTGCTTTTTAAAACTACTTTCTGTCCATAAAAGTCAAATGCTGAAAGTTGAATATTGTTAGTACAACTCCTGTATGCACTATATTCATTTTGGACATTAGAGTATAAGCTACATTCACACTTTGTGAAAGCAAAAGCTTTTAGCAAAGCCAATAAAAGTCATACTGAACTCAAAACGTGAACTCTGTTTTTCTCCTCATTGATGTTGCGAGACCTGCTGAGTTTCTCCAGCACCTTCTGTTTTTATTACATGTTTTGTGGCTTGTCTTACTTTTCTGTTTGCATTGTAAAGTTCAGTTTGTTTGTTCAGAACTGTGGAACCTTTGCAGCTTTTAGTTTTAGTAAGTAAGATTACAACTCCACGGACAAAATGAGTGCTGGAGTCCATTGAAGTTAAGGATGATGAGATATCCATAATCAATTTTATTATACTTACTGTAAACCAAATCAGCTTTCTCAGTTCCTGCAATTTTTCTGGAGAGGCAAGATTTATCGCTGATTTGCAAAAATAAGCCAAGACTAGGTTAACAGAGAAGTTGAAATTAGATATCAAATTAGGGGCTAAGAAAGCAGATAAATTTGAGGCTAATAGTTCAGTGCTAGGGACTAGAATAACAGTCTAACTCAGGTGGAACACATCTTGACTTGACTAAAATTTATTTACAGAGAAAAGACTTGGAATAGAAAAAGGAATAAAAAAAGTAAGTAAAGACAGGATGAGGTAAAGCAAAAACTAGAAAAAGGAAAGGAAATGTTAAAGCTTAAACTTGATCCCTGGGTGAGAAGCTAGCAAGGGAGGAAGGAAATCAGAGAACAGTGCTTCAACCAGAGAAAACATGAAGTGACTAAAGAAAGCTTAGATTATATTTTGTCGAGAGTCTAATAGTTTGGATGGATTAGGTATAGTTTGATTTGCAAGAATCTTTGTTTAGTTTCCAAATTTACAAGAGAAGGAGTAGAAAGATATTTCATCTTGCTTTCAGAGTCATTAAAAAAATTAGACTCTTGTGTTGCAAAATATCCAATAGGTAATGGAATAAACATTCATTAAATCTTCCAGAACAACTGTCTTCAGATTATACAACAATGAAAAAAGAATACATAATACATATCAGCTTGTTCCTGATGTTTACTAATTAAAGAAAAAATTCCAATCAGATTTTTTTTGGATTCATTATGGAAAAAGCACTGGTATAAGACTGGAGGATTCATTCATTTAAGTTAGAGTAAATGTTTGAAAATGTGAGGAAAGTCATTGATTGATTGATTGATTGATTGATTCGCATGTATCGTGATAAAGTGAAAGGCGTTGTTTTTAGTTTGATACAGGCAGATCATACTATGATTATAGAGGGAGTCAAGAATAGGATTCTGATAGCAATTAGATCCTGGATAAATACTAGGTGTCTGTAGTGAAGAGGACAGCAGCTCTGGCAGGTGTATATGATGTCCCTCACAGATGCCTAGGTGGTTAGTCATGTTGTCATGTATAAACCCACATGGAAGCAGCAGAATTAGAATAGAATATGGCTTGAGAGAAAAGGGACAAGCTGTTTGAGCCATAAAGTTAAAAGAATAAAACTGCTTTGAATAAACCATTATGCTTTTCTTGCCATAAGATGGGGCATGTAAAAGCAAATTGTTTGAAGTGGGATGGTAAGCTTGTGGATGTAACAGGAACACTGAAAGAGTCTTCTGAAAAGGGAATAAACACAGAGAATGCTGGAGAAACCTGGCAGGAGTAGCAGCCAGATTTCCCTCTAATTTTCTTACCAGAAGCCCTGGCAATGCTCTCGGGAACCAAAGTCAGTGCGGCAATTGGCGTGCTGACATCGATCGTTGTGTGTGGAACATCAGAGAAGTTGCACGCGCGCACTTAACGGTTAGAGGGAGTGTTGCTGGCAGCATCTGTTGTGAGGTGGTTAATATTTCAAATCTGGTATGACTCTTCTACAGAGTTGAAGGATAGTTTTAAAGAAGAGTCATATCAGTTATGAAACATTAACTCCATTTCTCACCATACTGATGCTGCTAGACCTGCGGAGTTTTTCTAGTACACTAGTCCCCCACACCCATGGGGGATATGTTCCATGATCTACTGTGGAAGCCCAAAACCACGGATAGGAGTGAACCCATTCATTTCAATGGGAAATTTACCATCTCAGCAGCCTCCTGGTCCCTGGTTCTGGAAGGTTCCCTCTAATGTTATTGGCCCACGGTAAACCGCGGGTCACTGAAACCACCGAAAATGATTCCGTGGACACAGGGCTCACCCTGTATTCTCTGTGCTTGTTTCAGATTTCTAACACTGGTAGTATTTGTTTCACGAGATTTAAATTTTTAATCAGCAAATTAGGAACAGTTCTAACAACACATCACTCCTTCACTTAAATTTATTGGCCACAAATTTAACTTACTTTATGCAATGGTAATGGCAATCACTTATAGAGTCATAGAGTCATGCAGAACAGAAACAAACCCTTCGGTCTAAGTAGTCCATGCCAAACATAATCCCAAACTAAACCAGTCCCACTTGCCTGTTCCTGGCCCATATCCCTCCAAATGCACTTTTATTCATGCACTTATCCAAATGTCTTTTAAATGTTGTAATTGTACTCACATTCACCACTTCCTCAGGAAGTTCATTCCACACATGAACCACTCTTTGTGTGAAAAATTTGCCACCATGTCTTTTTCAAATCTCTCTCCTCTCACCTAAAAAATGTGCCTCTAGTCTTGAAAGCCCCCATCCTAGGGAAAAGACAACTACTATTCACTCTACCTCTACCTCTCATTATTTTATAAGCTTCTATCAGATTGCCTCTCAACCCCCTATTGTCCAGTGAAAAACGTCCCAGTCTATCTAGCCTTTTTTTATAACTCAAACTTTCCATACCTGGAAACACCCTGGTAAATCTCTTCTGAACCCTCTCCAGCCTCATAATATCCTTCCCATAACGGGGGAACCAGAACTGGACACAGTATTCCAGAAGAGGCGTCACCAATGTCTGTACAACCTCAACATGGATTCCCTGACTCCTATACTCAAACGATTGAGCAATGAAGGCAAACATGCCAAATGCCGTTTTAATCACCCTGTCTATATGTGACACAAACTTCAACGAATTATGTACCTGTACCCCTAGGTTCCTCTGTTCTACAACACCACCCTAGGCCCTACCACGATTTGTATAAGCCCTACCTATGTTTGTTGTACCAGAATGCAATACCTTGCATTTATCCAGATTGAACTCCATCTGCCATTTTTCAGCTCATTGACCCATTTGATCAAGGACCCTTTGATCTTAGAAACCTGTCTTCACTGTCTAGTATGCCACCAATTTTACTGTCATCCCCAAACTTACTAGCCATGATTTCTTTATTCTCATTCAAATCATTTATATAAATAACAAATAAAAAAGGATCCAGAACCAATCCCTGTGGAACACTGTGGTGACAGGCCTATAGGTCTGACAAAACAAACTGTTAAATCAAAGGTCCTATTGCAGGTGTTAGGAATTTCCAACAGAGAAGGCTGCATCAGAAAGTGAAGCTTAGGAGAACCCCATCGCACCTAATATTTCTACAATGGGGATAGATTGGGATGCAAACGATTGAAAGAGTTTTGCATTCAAAAGTGAAATTACTCATTTTTGGCCAAGAGAAAGTCTAGGAAGCTTGTTATCCTATTTAATACTGCTTCAGCTCATAGTTTATGGTTAGCAAAGGATTTTGACCTTTCTTCAGGAAACTTGCTGTATCAAAATATTAATGAGAAGTGTTTGCCTTTACCATTGTACAAAAGAAGTTTAATTTGTTCACTCGAAATGTAATTGTGAAGGAGTCTTGTGTATTGAAATTATTCCTAATTGCCTATTAAAAGTTTAGATTCTAAATTAGGAAATTATTTAGCAGGCAGTATAGTTCTTCCACTCTGCTAAGAAGTGCCGCTATTTCAAAATTGTTTTTGTGTGTCCATTATCAGTAATGGACGGTGTGGAGGTTATACAAGAGGTACAGGATTTGCAAATAAGGTCTCTCAATGGAAAGGGCTGAGACAAAAAAATAACCTCAAAGGGCTGAAGTGTAGGAGGACAACAGGGAAGTTAGTAGGACTCAAAAGACCGTTTAAAATTCCAACAGTTTTGGAAGGATGTGCTTTTGATTTGCATCAGAGACAAAAAGAGTTGGACAGGATAATAAAAGTGCAGAATAAGAAAGGCATGGACATCACTTAGAAAGATTAAATAAAAGAGTTTGGGTTGGAATCAGGAGAAAGTGAAAGATTTCAAATTGTTCAGCGATTAAATCCAACAGGAATAGAAAACAATTTTACTTGAATATAAAAATCATCTCATTAACATGCTTGATAAAGTCAGGAGATATTCTGATTGAAAGGGAGATGCGTTATTGGCTCCCAAAGGAGTAATTTTGATCTTATTGTCTCAAAATGAGAGTTTGACCTTTTTGAGTTTGGAAGGGGAAAGTTGACGTTGAAATGTGCCTGCAGCTGATGAAAAGAGTGGCAACTTGGCTGTGGATTTAATTGAACTCTTCATTGCAGATTTAAAGGGAGTAGGAGAAAATACAGGCACAGAGTCATGCTGATACTATGATGTTTGAACCCTGCTAATCCTGCTTGTAGCATATACTTGTTTGTAGTTGAGTTAAGATTTATCCCTTTATTAATGCGACATATGTAAAGGTGTCAATTGTCCTGGCCATGAGGCATTTCTGCAGCATGGTCATTGAACTGTGAATAAAGTTTATTTAACCGTCTTTTTGAAAAACTGGCACGATTCAAGCTAGTGTAGAGTGGCAGTCAAGCATTTGAACAGGTTAGTGGTTAATTTAATGCAAGCATTTGCTGAAAGTTCCTTAAGAAAGAGATAGTTATTAAATAGAGATATTACTGATACCAAGATGAAAATAGAAGAAATTGACTACAAGGTGACAGGAATCATTAAGGTAATGCATGACAGAACAATTATAGGGGGATTCCAAGGTTAGAGCTTTCAGTGAAGAATTGAAATTCCTTGTGAGGGATACCAAGTTTTTGTCTGATTTGGTGACCCATTGTGTAACTAATATTTGGAGGCTTGCTGATAAATCCAGGGGATCTGTCCTGACTGCATCTAGTATCTGGAAAAGTACAGCAGGTCAGGCAGCATCCGAGGAGCAGGAGAATCGACATTTTTCAGGCCTAAGCCCTTCATCAACCCTTCATCGTCGATTCTCCTGCTCCTCAAATGCTGCTTGACCTGCCATGCTTTCCGAGTACCACACTCTCAACTCTGATCTCCAACATCTGCAGTCCCCACTTTCTCCTGCATCTAGTATCTGATTTCTTAAGTGGTGTTCAACTGGTTTGTGCCTTAGCTCATATTTACCTCAAATTAAAACTATACATTAACATATAAGTTGTACCTGTATTTGTATAGACTGATTAATTTTTTTCCATCCTTGTATAGTACAGCATACAGTTTGTTTGTTCAAGTCCGTGAAAGCTCTATACTTTATAGTTTTAGTAAGTGCTGGGATCTTAAACTTCATATTCTACAAACTAAGACATTACTGGCCCCTGAGCAAGTCATAACATATTAAATGGATGTGTTAAATCACTCTGGATGTTAACCCACTATTCAGCTGTCCTGCTCACCAAGGCAAGGTAGAGGAGGTGCACTTCCATTGCACACTATTACTCTGCTGGATGTCAACTCAGTGATTAGATACTGTAACTCTAAACTCTGCTCCCTATGCAGCATGTTTCAAACCCTTAACTTTCTGATTCAGGCCAGGTTACCACTGAGCAGAGGCTCACTTCAGTTGCTAAAGTCAATCTTCTGAGGAATAAATTTGCATCCAAATTAAGGAAGAAAAGTTGCTGCTTTCAAAGATCACTATTGTTTTATTGTGCCAAAGAATAGTGATCATGATCTTAGTAGCAATTACTTCTAACCTCAACAATGACAATACAAGGAAACATTGAACCAAATCCAGGAACATTCCATAGGGATGGCAAATAGTGCCAAAACCAGACCAGAGACTTGGGGGCAGGTCACTATAGGATGAAAGTCTAGATTAGAGTGGTGCTGGAAAAGTACAGCAGATCAGGCAGCATCTGAGGAGCAGGAAAGTTGATGTTTCGGGCAAAAGCCCTTCATCAGGACTGAAGACTGAAGGAAAGTGTTCAAGTTATTTGCCAGATGTGTCACAATAAAATAATTCGTACTCAAAATGTTTTATACTGTAAATGCAACATTATGTTGTTTCAGTGTAACATAATATTTTTTAAAAAGTTGATGACACTTTGGCGCTTATCTCTGAGTGACAATGAAGAAATAGCAAAAGCTGATGTAACAATGATCCAACAGCTCCCACTTTATTTATATATTCATCAGAAGGAGGTATAAATGTGGGGTGAAATTGCTCAAGCTAGTTAATTGTATGTGAATCAGTGCCTTTTGAGTCTGAAAACTGAACACAAATTGCACCCATATGTACAGGCTAATCATTGGTGCTTCAATGGCCAAAAATGCAGATGTGCATGGACAGATTGTGAATGTACCCATGCGCAGTGGAAAATATTACCCCAGGAGACTGTTGTGTTTATTGGCAGGGTTACACTGAAATTCTTTATTTTAAGATATTCTGGCATGTTTTTGCCTTTAGAGTCACTACATCAGTCTTCTTTCTCTCTCTAGTGTATTCACCTGACATAGTAATTATTACAGAGTACAGATATTTTCTCAAGAATCTAGGGTATGTATTAACCATTATATATAGAAAGGAAATTAGTGAATGTATTAACATGAGCTTGTAGAAGTCTACTTACATCCTAAATCTCAATGTATTACGAATACCATAAAACTCCAGAACAGTGTTTCAAGTTGTGTAAGAACTCTTGGAAAGACAAATGCTGGATGTTTTGAATTAAGTGTCCATTTTGAACTGGAGTTTCCAGTTGCATGGATTTCATGAATAATGCTTGAAGCTTGAATTTGGGCTCTTGTGGTGCAGGGTTAATGTCCTTATCTCTGAGCCAGGAGGCCTGGATTCAAGTCCACTTGCTCCAGAGGTATATAATAATATCACTGTCCATATTGGTTAAAAAAATGTCAAAACAGTAAGACCCAGCATTAAATTGTTTGTGCATGTGTGAAAGAAACCTGCATTTAGATTTCTCATATGTTCAATGTAAGACTGACACTAATGGAGTGAAGTCAGCAAGAAGATAGTAGCAATGGAATTTTGTTCCATCAGTCTCTTAGAGAGGGAATGAAATGAATGGTAGGTTATAGAAACCTCTAGTATTTATTTTCTTCATTTGTTTGTGGGATGTGGGCATCACTGGCTAGGCTGCACAGCCTTTTTGAACTACTGCAATTCATCCAGTGTTGGTGCATCCACACTGCTGCTGGGATGAGATTGCCAGGATTTTGACCCTGCAATAGAATGGCAATGTATTTTTGTAGGAAAATCAGGGAATGTGTGACTAGGAGGGAAACCAACAGCTGGTTATGTTGTTCTAACTTTCTATCTGGTAAAGGTCACAGGTATAGAAGTGCTATTGAAGGAACCTTGGAGAGTTTCTGCTCAGCACCTTATAGTCATTACATATTGTTGCTACTGTGTGCCAGTGGGGGAGAGAGTGAATAGTTAATGTGGTAATTACGGTGCCAATCAAGTGGACTACTTTGTTTTGAATGATGTTGAGCTCCTCAAGTGTTGTTTTAAACTGCATTTGGCGACCATGGACAGGCTCTGTGTGTCACAAGCTGTTTGAGCTGTTCTGCACAGAATTCCCCACCTCTGACCTGTTCTTTCTGCTGTAGTATTTTCTTGGCAGATCCAGTTATAATTCCAGTTTGTGGATGTTTTTGATGAAAAGGGGAGGGAGATGTAGGTGGTTAACTTTTACAATGCCATTAAATAATAAAAGGTGTTGTTTACAATCACTTTTGTTGAAAATGGCTGTTGTGTGGCACTGGATTACATGAATGTTGCTTGAAACTTGTCCAAGTTTTGTTGTACACAGAATTCTGTTGCCTTCGTATCTGGGGAGTTGTGAATGCAATCATCCCCAGTTCTGATCTATTGTCAGATGAAGATCTTTGTGATACATTTGCAGTGTGGAGAACTGACAGATGTTCCATATATCTCAAGGTATTCAAAAGTTTTTGACTCATAGATCCAGATTTTGTATTGGTGCCACATTTAACAGCATTGTTGTATGTGTCGATTTTTGTGAAGTGTATGGTAAAATGGATGCCTGTGGTTTGGATAATCCATAATGTTTGGTGAAGAAGATGAAAGAGAAAATATCAGCAAGGTGATGAAGAGATAGTCTGTCTCAGTTGATATTTACCAGCACAAGTATGACAAAATTACGTATTTTATTCATGACAGTAACAAGCACAAGCACGAGCACGAGCACGAGCACAAGCACAAGCACAAGCAGTGGTTAGCAATGAATGAACATCATTCATCATTAGTCTCAAAGGAAACTGCCCACAAAGATCTAGCTAGCAAGCTGAGCAGCCAATCACATTGAAGTAATCACACAGATAACAAATCGTGAAGTTAAAAGCACTTAAACAATTTTCACATTGCAAAATAAATGATTATAATTGGATACATGTTAAAATAAAAACAAATAGAAACGTTTCAAAATGCAGATTTATTGTTATCATATTTTTGGTAGCCCACAATGAAAAATTATTTGTAATATTAATTAATGAGATGTGGGCATTGCTGGTTGTGCCAGCATTTTTTACCCACCCCTAATTGCCCTTGAGAAGGTGGTGGTTGGCTGCAGTCTGTTTAGGGTATTAGTAGACCCACAATGCTGTTAGGAAGGGAATTCCAAGATTTTGACCCAGTGACCAGGCATTGTGCTTGGCAGTAATGATGACTTGTTTCACAGAATCAAATCTAGCTATGCCTGATTCCACAAGGGAAATATCTCTCAAGGGTTTTAGTATGAAACAAACAGCATAAGAACACAGTTTCTTGTTCATTCACAGATTTCTCAGATTGCATTCTGAGGGGAACTCAACAAGGCGCTCTCTGAGGGAGTGTCAAATCATTGACAGTGACTTCTGTCTTTAGCTGTTCCATGTAGAATCAGAAAGTTGTTGTCAGCTTTGCCCTCATTGCCAGTACATACTTAAGGCCCATATGTTTTCCACACTTACTGGAGACTGCTGTATGACACATGTATAATATTGAAATAATGATACTTGTTAGATTGTCCAGCAGATAAGTTATATGATCCCTCCAGACAGTCAGCTCAATACCCATGCTGTGCTTGGTTGTTTTCTCATGTTATAAACTCACTATTTCCTTATGTTCCTTTGGGTACTATATGTTTTGAAGATGATACTAATCTTGTTAGTGGTCTCTCTTAAGGCTGATTTCTGGTGTAAAAGCTGGTAGTTGTGAGCATATGCCAAGTATTAGTGACTTCCAACTAGACCATCTCTCAAAGTGGTCAATTCTTCAATTCTTTTTGACCCAAAGGACAGAATCTTCTAAGGCTCTGAGGAACATAGGCTGTGGCATGATGTTTGATGGAATTGGACCTCATCACCTCCTCCAAATGAACTCCATTTTGTTCATGGCCAAATTGCACAGCAGGGTACGATCAACAAGCACAATACACCCTTCTGCCACAGACACTGGTACTTGACATTCAGGGACCCTTCGCCACCAGCCTGGCATTGCTCCAATGTGTTGACAGTGCGCCTTGCCAGCCTAGGCTTGTCTAACAGGGTACACCAGCAGCCAGCAGGGTGCAGCTACATTGGGTGCAGGCACTGCACAGGGACAGGTTGCCAATGCACAGTATGGATCCAGCTGCTCCCTTGCTCACTCACTGTGTACTCATTTGGTGCCAACAGGCATGCTCACAGCATGGAAAACTCATCTTGCCCTCCTGTGCTTTGCAGTGGTGATTGGCACTGTTACACAGCCAGGCAGATGGTCATGCTGTGCATGCATCCCCATTCAAGGGCACATGCATCTTGTAGTATGTCAGTATGCCATCCCCAGCGCAGCACCTGTACCATGTAGCAGCAGCAATGCCACCAAGTACACTGCATATGCAGCAAGGAGTGGGATATCTCTGAAAGTCTTAGGGGAGTAGCCCACAGTGAAGTCCATGGGGGGTTTCAGTCAAGCCCAGCCTCCCACACCAGTCTTGGGCTTTGGTCATGGTCAGGCATTGAGTCAGGTCTGTGCCTCTGTGCTGCAGGTCAGTCCTTTGTCTCCATGGAGGGGTGGGGAGAAACCCGGGTTTATTGCAGTTTTATGCTCACCAGTCAGGGCTTAGGTGTATCTGGGAATGTGCTAATGGGGCAGATCACTTGAAGGAGTGGGCCACGGTTTTCCCATTACCTCTGGTCAGAGAAATAAAGGGGGAGGGATGTGGCTGCTTGGGTACAGAGATGCAGATGTACTGCTACTCCTGTGAGTCACTAGCCATCATTGTGTCAAAGATGAAGCAACGTAGCCAGTCCTGTGACAGACTGAGGAGGCGGCCTGATTGGATTATGGAAAATCATCAGAGGCATCGATAGGGTGAATAGTCAGAGTCTTTTTTCCAGGATGAAAATGTCAAATACTAGGGGACAAAGGTTTAAGGTGAGAGGATAAAAGTTTAAAGAAGGAGATGTGCAAGGCAAGTTCTTTAAACTGAGTGTAGTAAGTGCCTGGAATACATCACCAGTGGAAGCAGATGTCACAGTAACATTTAAGAAGCATTTAGACAGACATATGAACAGCAGACAATAGAGGGATAGGGACCATGTGCAGGCAGATGGGATTACATTAGAATGACATCAGAGTAGGCTGAAGGGTCTGTTCCCATGTTGTACTGTTCCAAATCCATTTCTAGCTTCACAGACGGGGTGGTGGCTGCCCTGGAGAGACTGGTTGGTCACCCTTGAATGACGCTGGTGTGGCACAAACACTGCGCCACATTCCCAACAACAAACATCTCAGCTATCAGATGCCAGTACTCTACCAGCTGCACAGCACCTTTCAAAGACAGCACAAGTGCAGGGGTTCCCCATGCCGGGGTGGAAATCCAGTGGTGAGTGGTAACTTGTTCCAGGGGTGGCTTGTGGTAAGAGCAGGTGGAAATTTGACAGGATGATTTTCAGGATTGAAGAGAAACCTCTTTTGGATGGTTAGTAGGGTGGCAACGAGAATAGATTATCCTGGTGTGATTATTAGAGTCCTTTAAAGAATTCTATCATGCAAAGCAACAAATTAACCACATGAGAATGCTCCTGTTTCTTCCAGCCAACCTTATAAACACATCCAGTGTAGAACCACAGCTGAGAGGCAAAAAGGGACTGTATTACCTGAAATGAATAATATATTGGTCATCACTGTTACTCAAAGGAGGAATCTGACAATTTCTACATGACAATGACCGAAGCAACTTAATAAGCCATTTTGCCAATGCCTTCTGATGGGCAACTTGTGATAGATGGGAATTAATGCAGTGAATTTGTTAAGATATGGCTCCTCAGTCAGCCTTGGAGCGAGAATCACTCCATTAAACATGGCACAACTTGCACTTCATGAAAAATGAAAAGATTCAACTCTGAACTGGATTTTGAATTTATTATAGAGTCATAGAGCCGTACAGCATGGAAACAGACCTTCCGGTCCAACCCGTCCATGCTGACCAGATATCCCAACCCAATCTAGTCCAACCAGCCAGCACCCGGCCCATATCCCTCCAAACCCTTCCTATTCATATGCCCATCCAAATGCCTCTTAAATGTTGCAATTGTACCAGCCTCCACTTCCTCAGGCAGGTCATTCCATACCCGTACCACCCTCTGCGTGAAAAGGTTGCCCCTTCGGTCTCTTTTATATCTTTCCCCTCTCACCCTAAACCTATGCCCTCTAGTTCTGGATACCTGGACCACAGAGAAAAGACTTTGCCTATTTACCCTCTCAATGCCCCTCATAATTTTATAAACCTCCATAAGGTCACACCTCAGCCTCCGACGCTCCAGGGAAAACAGCCCCAGCTTGTTCAGCCTCTCCCCATAGCTCAAATCCTCCAACCCTGGCAACATCCTTGTAAATCTTTTCTGAACCCTTTCAAGTTTCATAACATCTTTCTGATAGGAAGGAGACCAGAATTGCATGCAATATTCCAACGGTGGCCTAACCAATGTCCTGTACAGCCGCAACATGACCTCCCAACTCCTGTACTCAATACTCTGACCAGTAAAGGAAAGCATACCAAATGCCTTCTTCACCATCCTATCTACCTGAAACTCCACTTTCAAGGAACTATGAACCTGCACTCCAAGGTCTCTTTGTTCAGCAACACTCCCTAGGACCTTATCATTAAGTGTATAAGTCCCGCTGAGATACGCTTTCTCCAAAATGCAGAACCTCGTATTTATCTGAATTAAACTCCATCTGCCACTTCACAGCCCATTGGCTCATCTGGTCAAGATCCTGTTGTAATCTGAGGTAATCTTCTTTGTTGTCCACTACACCTCCAATTTTGGTGTCATCTGCAAACTTACTAACTGTATGCTCGCATCCAAATCATTTATGTAAATGACAAAAAGTAGAGGACTCAGCACCAATCTTTGTGGCACTCCACTGGTCACAGGCCTCCAGTCTGAAAAAAACCCACCCTCTGTCTTCTACCTTTGAGCCAGTTCTGTATCCAATTGGCTAATTCTCCCTGTATTCTGTGACATCTAACCTTGCTCATCAGTCTCCCATGGGGAACCTTGTCAAATGCCTTACTGAAGTCCATATAGATCACATCTACTGCTATGCCCTCATTAATCCTCTTTGTTACTTCCTCAAAAACCTCAATCAAGTTTGTGAGACATGATTTCCCATGCACAAAGCCATGTTGATATCCTTAATCAGTCCTTGCCTTTCCAAATACATGTACATCCTGTCCCTCAGGATTCCCTCCAACAACTTGCCCACCACTGATGTCAGGCTCACTGGTCTATAGTTCCCTTCTTAAACAGTGGCACCACGTTAGCCAACTTCCAGTCTTCTGACACCTCACTTGTGACTATCGATAATACAAATATCTCAACAAGTGGCCCAGCAATTATTTCTCTAGCTTCCCCCAGAGTTCTCGGGTACACCTGATCAGGTCCTGGGGATTTATCTACCTTTACCCGTTTCAAGACATCCAGCACTTCCTCCTGTGTAATACGGACATTTTGCAATGTGTCACCATCTATTTCCCTACAGTCTATATCTTCCATATCCTTTTCCACAGTAAAATACTGTGCAAAATACTCATTTAGTATCTCCCCTATTTTTTGAGGCTCCACACAAAGGCCGCCTTGCTGATCTTTGAGGGGCCCTATTCTCTCCCTAGTTACCCTTTTGTCCTTAATGTATTTGTAAAAACTCTTTGGATTCTCCTTAATTCTCCTTAATTCTATTTGCCAAAGCTATCTCATGTCCCATTTTTGCCCTCCTGATTTCCCTCTTAAGTATAATCCTACTTCCTTTACAGTCTTCTAAGGATTCACTCGATCTATCCTGTCTCTACCTGACATATGCTCCTTTTTCTTAACCAAACCCTCAATTCCTTTAGCCACCCAGCATTCCCTACATCTATCAGTCTTCCCTTTCACCCTGACAGGAATATACTTTCTCTGGATTCTCGTCTCATTTCTGAAGGCTCCCCATTTTCCAGCCGTCCCTTTACGTGCGAACATCTGCCTCCAATCAGCTTTTGAAAGTTCTTGCCTAATACCGTCAAAATTGGCCTTTCTCCAATTTAGAACTTCAACTTTTAGATCTGGTCTATCCTTTTCCATCACTATTTTAAATCTAATAGAATTATGGTCACTGGCTCCAAAGTGCTCCCCCACTGACACCTCAGTCACCTGCCCTGCCTTATTTCCCAAGAGTAGGTCAAGGTTTGCACCTTCTCTAGTAGGTACATCCACATACTGAATCAGAAAATTGTCTTTTACACACTTAAGAAATTCCTCTCCATCTAAACCCTTAACACTATGGCAGTCCCAGTCTATGTTTGGAAAGTTAAAACCTCCTAGCATAACCACCCTATTATTCTTATAGATCTGCTTACAAGTTTGTTTCTCAATTTCCCTCTGACTATTAGGGGGTCTGTAATACAATCCCAATAAATTGATAATCCCTTTCTTATTTCTCAGTTCCACCCAAATAACTTCCCTGGATGTATTCACAGGAATATCCTCCCTCAGCACAGCTGTAATGCTATCCCTTATCAAAAATGCCACCCCCTCCTCTCTTGCTTCCCTTTCTATCCTTCCTGTAGCATTTGCATCCTGGAACATTAAGCTGCCAGTCCTATCCATACCTGAGCCACGTTTCTGTAATTGCTATGATATCCCAGTCCCATGTTCCGAACCATGCTCTGAGTTCATCTGCCTTCCCTGTTAGGCCCCTTGCATTGAAATAAATGCAGTTTAATTTATTAGTCCTATCTTGTCCCTGCCTGCCCTGACTGATTGACTCGGTTCTGTTCTCAACTGTACCAGTCTCAGATTGATCTCTTCCCTCACTATCTCCCTGGTCCCACCCCCCACCCCTCACCCCGCCTCCCCACCCCCCCCTCCCCTTACTAGCTTAAATCCTCCCGAGCAGCTATAGCAAATTTCCCTGCCAGTATATTAGTCCCCTTCCAATTTAGGTGCAATCCATCCTTCTTGTACAGGTCACTTCTACCCCAAAAGAAATTCCAATGATCCATAAATGTGAATCCTTCTCCCATATACCAGCTCCTCAGCCATGCATTCATCTGCTCTATCCTCCTATTCCTGCCCTCACTAGCTTGTAGCATCAGGAGTAATCCAGATATCACTACTCTTGAGGACCTCCTTTTTAAATTTCTGCCTAACTCCATGTAATCTCCCTTCAGAATTTCAACCTTTTCCTTTCCTATGTCATTGGTTCCAGTGTGGATAATGACCTCCTGCTGGCCCCTCTCCCCTGTGAGAACATTCTGCACCCTCTCTGAGACATCCTTGATCCTGGCACCAGGGAAGCAACACATCATTCTGCGTTTTCGCTGCTGACTACAGAAACGTTTGTCTGTACCTCGGACTAGAGAATCCCCTAACACAATTGATCTCTTGCAAGTCTGATGTACCCCTCATTGCATTAGAGCTAGCCTCAATACCAGAAACTTGGCTGTTTGTGCTACGTTCCCCTGAGAATCCATCCCCCCTTACATTTTCCAAAACAGCATACCTGTTTGAAATGGATATATCCCTAAAAGACTCCTGCATTAGCTGCCTACCTCTCTTATCTTTCCTGGAGTTAACACATCTATGTGGCTGTATCTGAGACATTCCCCCCCTTCGTATAACTGCCATCCATCACATAACTGTTGCTGTTGCAAATTCCTCAATGCTTCTAACTGTCTCTCCAACCGATCCATTCAATCTGATAAGATGCATTTATGGCAGATATAATCCGCAGTAACCCTTGAACTCTCTTTAAACTCCCACATCTGACAAGAAGTAGATATCACTCTATTAAAGGCCATTTTTGCTCCTTCACAATCTACAGACCTAGAAATTCACACTGTCTTATTCCTCTACAACCACTGCCCCAGGTTAAATGAATAGTTATGGCTTACATTTTAAGTTTGATCAAGAGACATATCTCCAAAAACATATAATCAAGAAAGAACCCACTCTACTCACTACTGCAGATTCTCTGTAGGCCACACTTAAAATAACGATTAACTTATCTGATTCTGTGCTGTGAACTTCGCTCAACAGTTCCTCCAAGATCAGTTGTGAATTTCACAGTTTGTTAATTTTGCCAGATGCACTCCAAATCCAACGATACATGAATTCAAACAGCAAAGGTAGTAACTGTGCAGGTTCTCTCTCTCTCTCTCTCTCTCTCTCTGGCAATTACCTCACCATGTGCTTCCTTTATCTGTTCTTCTCCCTTTTGAAACTGCAAAACAATGCAACAGCATATGAAACAGTAATTGCCGCTCCTGGAATTCGAGGAAATCACCTCCAGCACCTAAAATACCCCAATAAAGGAGCATCTGTTACAGCCAGAAATTTTTCCCATCCTCCATCTTGGATTACCAAGATTCCTCTGATCTTGAGATTTGGGCATCGTTGGCATGACCAGAACTTGTTACCTATCTCAAGTTGCTCATAAGAAGGGCACTATGTTATTAAGTTGCTTCTGTCAATATAACACAGAATTTGTAATATTTAAATTTAGGTTTTATTGTCATGTATTCTCAAGTATGGGCTACAAGAGTACAGTGAAAAGTGTACAGTGTCACAACACATGACACCATTTTAGGTAGAAAGTAAGATCCCTCATTTGAGTCACAGTGATGACTAGTATATTATACATGGCTGAAAATGTGTTACTGGCAAAGCGCAGCAGGTCAGGCACTATCCAAGGAGCAGGAGAATCGACATTTCGGGCATGAGCCCTTCTTCAGGATTCTCCTGCTCCTTGGATGCTGCCTGACCTGCTGCACTTTTCCAGCAACACAATTTCAGCTCTGCTCTCCAGCATCTGCAGTCCTCACTTTCTCCCAGTATATTATACATGTCAGGCAATAGGCTCTTTTTCTGTCTAATAGCTGTGGTTCTGCAATTCTGATGTTTATAGGACAGAAGAAATAGGAGCATTCCCATGTGCTTAATTTGTTGCTTTGCTGACAGAATTACTTTAAGAACTCTAATAATCACAAGAGGATAATCTATTCCCACTCCCATCCCACTAAACATCCAAAAGAGATTTCTCTTCAAGTCTTACTTGTCTGAAAATCATTCATACTTAGTATAGTCATTTGATCTCACAGAGCTTGTGTATTGCTGAGAAGCTTTTATTCATGTACTCACCAGGGCAATTTTCAAGAATGGCAATTCAATGTGAAACCAACATGCATACTGCTTGAACCCAAACTATCTTGAATCTGCTTATGTCCCAACCTGCTTCCTGGACTAGGACCTCTGTTTGAGCCAGGAATCTGATTCCTGGGTCTTGGAATCTCAAGAGGTTATAGTGAAGCAAGGCTTGCTCCAGAGTATGAGAAAACATTTGAGGGCTGGGAAGACTAGGAGACTCTCAACTCAAGCTCCCAATTAAAGTCATTTCCCAACTCTCAGGTCACTGCAAACTCCAGCCCAACCAGTATACCAGCCATTCCCGTGATCCCTGATGCCCCACACAATCACCAGCTATACCCTGCTCCTCCCAATTGTGAGAACTGGGTCCCTCCGTTCTGATCAGTGTTTGGAAAAAATGTGGATTTCCAAAAATCCCAAACAGAAATGCTGCCTCTTGTAACATCACCATCTGAATCCCGTCATTTATGACCTGCCTCAGGGCCTGAAAATGGGAGGCAACACCCCTTTGGCAAGTGGAGGGATCCAGTTCACATCATTCCAGGATGACCAGTAAATAGGCTACTGCTACAGCCACTGCCCAGTTAAAACCAACCAGAGGATTGTTGGTCCAGCAGTGCCACCAATAGCAGTGGTCATTGCTGAGGCTTCATCATCAAAGTGGGGCCACCTCAGTGGTGGGACACCTTGAAGACTGACAAGCGAAGGCAGAAAAAGCCAGGCTGTGATGATCGTTGGGGTGGAGGAAATCTTGAAACATTGGTGGTGCTATTTCAAATGACCTCTCTTCCCGTCCCTCAACTCCCTTCCCAGCCCCTCTCCCATTCTTCCATTCCTCTCAGCCATCTACTAGATTCATCTCTCCCGACGACTAACTGGCTCACACACTCTACCCATCTCCACCTATCCCAACCTCACCACCCTGCCCCAACCCCCTTTATCTGCAGCTTCCCCCCACACCCAACCTGAAGAAGGGTTACACTCAAAACGTTGACTTCTCCACCTCCTGATGCTGCCTGCCTTGCTGTGTTCTGGCAGCCTCCTGCTTGTCTACCTTGGATTCCAGCATCTGCAGTTTTCTTGTCTATTTCCAAAAAGGCAGCCATTCCTATCCATGGACCTATCTCACAAATGAAGGAAGGTTCCTCATTCAACACTACCACAGTTGACCTGGAGCCTCCTCAACTGAGTGATGGGATCTCTCACCTTGGTCAAAATGTCTGCAGCAGTTCCTAGTTGGCTGTGTAAATGGTTCAGTTGGTTGTGATTAAAACGCCGACTGTACCTAATGTCTCCCACTACCAACAGAATTATAATAACAATAGGAAAATCTAATTAGATAAAACCCTTCCCTGCCAATGTACCAGCCCCCATACTTCCCAGCCCATTGCGAAAGGACTTGGAAAATTCCTTCACCAGTTTCCTCATTTCCCCTCCCCCACCTTACCTCAGTTCCAACCTTCCAACCTTCCAGCTCTGCACTGTCCTCATGACCTGTCCTACCTGCCAATCTCCCTTCCCACCTATCTACTCCACCCTCCCCTCTGACCTATCACCTCCATCCCCACTCCCATTCACCTATTGTATTCTTTGCTACCTTCCCCCCATTTATCTCTCCACCCTGGAGGCTTCCTGCCTCTATTCCTGATGAAGGGCTTTTGCGCGAAACGTCAATTTTCCTGCTCCTCGGATGCTGCCTGACCTGCTGTGCTTTTCCAGTACCACTCAGATCTAAACCTTGGAAAATTCAGTCCAGCTTTCTAAACCACTCAAAATAGACAGATACCAGATTTAAGCAGAGTTAATGTAGCCATAGTGATGGCCAGTCAATAAAATTTGAGAAAAGTAATGGTGGGTTGGGTGGAGAACTGTGATTTGAATTCTGACTGTTATCCTGGTTACTTTAGTAAAAGTGCCTTCTCATAGATGTTGCACGATAACAGGATTGGGTTTGGTTATGATACAGAACTGCTCTGAATATCCTGCTCACATGTTGTCTTGGTTCACACATGTCAAACTGGCCACTTAAATGATAGAAGGGAAGGGTGACCAGTGTTCATCCAATTGTATTTCAATGAGGCAGAAATCCCTTCAGGAGAGGACCGGGAGAAAATTCTTTCAATAAAAATGAGAAACGAACAGATATTAACACAAGCTGCACCACAGTAAATGAAAATAACATGCTCACAAGTTACAGGGAAATTTTGTCAGCTTCCTTAAAGAGGAAAAATGGGCCAATACTTGTTTATGCAAGCCTTTGTTAGAACTGCCATTGAAGTGTCTGAAAAATAAACTCATGTTAATAGTCAATAAGTTCTAAACACATGCTTAAGGCTGCGTCAAATGCACAAAGTATTTATCTGTCTGGAGGACAAAGATGAAAACAAAATCTCTCCAATTCAGACTTTTGATAGTACTTTACTCTGAATATTTCACCATCATTAACTGGTAGCTGTTAGATTTGACTGTGATACATTGGCTCTGGATTGCTTTCCTTAGATTCTAAATGCATGTGCGCACTGTAAAACATGAGTTTTCCCTGTCCTGAAGAATATTATCTAACCTCTGAAAAAATTCAAACATACAAGAGCCAAGCACAAAGCTAAAATTAAGCCAAAGGTGTGATCAAACGAAAATGAGTTAGAGAGTGTTAAGCCATGTGTGTGAGTTTCTTTGGAAATGTAATATTCGTAGATTTACTGAGGAATTTAATAAAGATAGACCAGCTCCAAATTACTATCATTGTTATTATTGGAGAAATGTTTAACAAGTTCAGATGAATAAGTTCCAAAAATGTGCCTGTGTTCTATAAATATTAGAGGCTTTCACAATTATGAAGAATGGATTAAGATAATAAATGGTTAAAAGCAATCAATCACTGATAAGCAGAGGGAAAGGTGCCAGAGAAACGAATCAGAGAGAGTACAACATCTCCAGTCAGCAACTCTAGCATTAAGCTATAAATAAAAAGACAGTATCCCTTTGGCTGGCTTATGTAGGCAGGGTGAGCATTCTGTAGATTAGCTTTCTTACAAAAGCTTCTTTCAGATTTGATCAAAGAGAGTGACAGCAGCAAATTGGTCAAGTTTTAAGAAGTGCTTTGTAGCTAGCCACATCAAATACTAAAGAAAATAATGAATTGTTTCTCTGTGCAATTGATTTAATTGCACAAAGTAAAATGGACCAGCCATACTAATTATGTCCTTTTTTAAAACACCTCTCGATCATTCTACATCCTTTTGCTGCTTATTTTGGCCTTTATAGCAGATCAGAAGGTGTGAAATTCTGGGTTTTAGTTTTCTCAGCTGCTATTAACAGCTGGTTATGCATTTGAATTGAGAACTTGGGGGTGATTTTGTTCTGGTCACTCTATATTAACAAGGTCAAAAACACACAGGACGGATTTCCTCTCATTGTTGTATCCAACATATTTGTGGTTGAGTTCTTGAATGATTTATGATATGGTTCTTTCTAAAAACAGCGAGGAAATCTTTTGTTTGTGAGATACCAAGCACATAGCTAATGAAAAAAATCTCCCTCTCTCACCTGATCACCACAATCGTTTTTTTAATCTGTGACCAAACTTAATCATTTTTGTAGATCATTAGCAGATGATAGATTGAGCGTAGATTATATCTTCCATGATCAAGATGGGAGTGAAAACTATTTGTTGTCTCTGATTTTCAGATGTACAATGGGTATCAAATACATCAAGAGATAGATCCTGCAATCACACATTCAGCCACTTAATGAGGAGCCTCAGATATTTCTCCTCAGCTTGTTTAGGGATGTTCTGGAGCACCTGAGACTTGAATCTGGATCTCCTAACTAAGAGGTAGGGACATTACCACTGTACCACAAGAGCTGCAAAACATACTTGTGATGTATTGGGTAAGTTACTGTTCAGGACTCTTCAGTGAACTTCACGGCTGTGGTAATGACAAGTAGGGTTAGGAAATTAGATCGAATGGAGACAGGGCAGAAAGGTGGCAGGGCATCACAACAGTCATGTCAGGCCTCAATGGTGCTTGATCTGAGACATCTCCACCATAGCACGTGACTGAGAGCTTTGGCCATGAGCTCAGAATTGATTTTTCTGACAGGGCAAGCTGCCTGCATAAGCTTTACAGACCCTAGTATCTCACATGGACCATGCAGGCTTGAGGCCTAGGGCTCTGTTTTCAGACAGTATCAGGTCTTTGCATTCAGGTGGTTGAGCAATGCTGAATCTGGGCCTCAAATTGCGCTTTGTCTAAATTCTACCCTGGTCTATGGTATTGTTCGAATGTAGAGTTACTTGGAGCCCTTGCAGGTGATCTTGTTCTCTTCAGACCACTCATGCCACCTGTTCTCTGTTGTTTTGACTGCAGTTTGATATGAAGTGAAATTTAAACTGGGCAACTATCAACTTAATGGTACCACATTAATGTTAGCAGTGGGCTAACCCTTGTACAGGTACATAATCCTTTATCCGAAATCCTTGGGGCCAGTTGTTTTTCAGAATTTGGAATTTTTCAGATTCCGGAATAAATGACATTTTCACAGCGAAATGAAAAAAAATTACCTAACAGCAGACCCATGTGTGATTAGTACGAGCGCTGAGACACAATTGACGCCTGCCAGTGCTGGGCCACGTTGCCACGTCACATCTGAGTGATGTGGTTCGAGTGGGTGTGGAGTTGGATCACTTGTTTTCACGCCAAAAGGCATTCCACACTCCACAAAAAAACGTTTGGATTTCGGACCGTTTTGGATTTCAGAATTTCAGACAAAGTATTGTGTACCTGTAATATAGCAACATTCGGAGACATCTGACAGTGCATAGAAATGTCATCCTCCCTGGCAACGCATTGTTTTAAAAATTACAGCTCAAATTTCATAAAACAAACAGCAATATTATAACAATAGAGTTACTAAAGTGTCAGAAGTAGTTTGGCATTGACAGCATTCACCTTAAGCTATAAAAGCAAATAGTGAAAATACAATTAAAAAAATAGAAAAGATTTTATTACTTCTGCATCATTTATCTATTCTCTCTCAATTTTCTAATCGATTTATTTTATGATCAACTTTAAAGAGGATTTTATGCTCTCCATCAAAACACAGTAAATCTTCTAATTGATTTTCTATGAACCCTCTATTTTTGAAGACTGGACAACGTTCACAAAACGATCCTCACATTGGTTTAGAGAAAAAAACTTGGGTGGTATATGCTCAATTAATTAAATAATACAATGGTAGCAACTTGCTGTGCTATGTTAAAGCCAGAAATTTAAATGCTTCAAATTGGGAAGGAACCCAATGGAACAAATCAATGGAGATCTTAGGCACTTGACATTGCATGATGCAATAAGTCAAACATGACACAGAAGCAATTGCAAATAGACTGAAACCCAAGGCTACGAAACGACATGCAACTTAAAAACTAATTAATGCCACACATCAAATATTATATAAATGTAACTCCAATCTTAGATAAATATTACATGGCCTGGAATTGAATGCACATAGGACAGGGAGAAAATGAGGACTGCAGATGCTGGAGATCAGAGCTGAAAAATGTGTTGCTGGAAAAGCGCAGCAGGTCAGGCAGCATCCAATGAGCAGGAGAATCGACGTTTTGGGCATAAGCCTTTCTTCAGGAATTAGGAAGGTGTGCCAAGCAGGCTAAGATAAAAGGTAGGGAGAATGGACTTGGGGGAGGGGCGTTGGGAATGCGATAGGTGGAAGGCGGTTAAGGTGAGGGTGATAAGCTGGAGAGGAAGTGGGGGCGGAGAGGTCAGGAAGAAGATTGCAGGTCAAGAAGGCGGTGCTGAGTCCGAGGGTTGGGACTGAGATAAGGTCGGGGGAGGTGAAATGAGGAAGCTGGAGAAATCTGCATTCATCCCTTGTGGTTGGAGGGTTCCTAGGCGGAAGATGAGGCGCTCTTCCTCCAGGCGTTGTGTTGCCGTGGTCTGGCGATGGAGGAGGCTAAGGACCTGCATGTCCTTGGCGGAGTGGGAGGGGAAGTTAAAGTGTTCAGCCATGGGGCAGTTGGGGTGGTTGGTGCGGGTGTCCCAGAGGTGTTCTCTGAAACGTTCCGCAAGTAGGCGGCCTGTCTCCCCAATGTAGAGGAGGCCACATTGGGTGCAGCGGATGCAGTAACTGATGTGTGTGGAGGTGCAGGTGAATTTGTGACGGATATGGAAGGATTCCTTGGGGCCTTGGAGGGAAGTGAGGGGGGAGGTGTGGGCACAAGTTTTGCATTTCTTGCGGTTGCAGGGGAAGGTGCCAGGAGTGGAGGTTGGGTTGGTGGGGAGTGTGGACCTGATGAGGGAGTCGGGGTGGGAGTGGTCTTTCCGGAATGCTGATAGGGGAGGGGAGGGAAATATATCCTTGGTGGTGGGGTCTGTTTGGAAATTTGCACATAGTACACCCAACTCTAGACCAGCAGCACTGAAGCTCTGTGCTGAGATGCTTTGATAACTTTAGATCATTTTATCTCTTCTTTTTCTATATTATCTACTTTGTTTCAGGGAAGGAATGATGACGATCTAACTTCTCAGATGCAACCTTATCATTAACAGATAAGAGTGAGTAAATTAAACAATAAAACATTAATGTAGAAATTTCACCTGCAATACATTACTGTGATTCATTAGCGAACAATGTTGACCTTGAGTGTACTGAAGGTGATAGACGTTTTATAAACTGGGAGAGGCATGAGTGAACAATTTCTTCTCACTAAAAGGCAGGTGCAAATGAATTTCAAGCCCTGCATCTTTAATTTGGATATAAACTAGAGACATTTCTCCAATGGTGTGTGTTTTTTGCAGCACAATTTGCCTAGAGAGAGCTAACCTATCAGAAATCAAGGAATTTCAAGCATAAAACATGTTCAGAAAAAATAAAGATTTCATGATCTTATGCACCAGCTTAAAAACATGGTACAGGAATTACAATTGGCCCTGCCGAAAAGCATACTCATCAGTTTCGAGATCAAATCACCATTGGATATTTCCTGAAATGGACACTTCCACAATTGTGCCCATTGGTAAGCCTTTGAGAGAAGTTGTCAGAGTTACATTTTCCGACGGGAGTGGCGGAGTTTGGAGATGGAGTGGCACATACATGCAGGTCTTCAAAACTTTTCCATAGTATTTCAATTATAAAGTGTTTTAACTATAACGGGAGAAATGCACTCATTATCAAACCCTACTCTTCCACCATCACACCATTAGTATAAGTATGTTGTTTCAATTACCGAAAGGACTAGTTGTTTCTCCATTATACCATGACCCAGAATAAAAAATCTTTCACCGCGTTTCTTTAATGAATTAATGAATAAAAATCAATATATTAAAATACAAAATTTATTCTTAAAACAAATGGCTAACACTGGTTAACATTTAATCCATGATGTAGAGTTAGAACAATATCCCCTTAATCCCAAAACACACTCATAACACAGAAGGTGATGATTTCTGCCAATATTATTTTTTTAAAAAGGATTAAAGAAGACCATTCATATTTTGCAAACATCTGAAAAACAAAAGGTAGAATTTGATGATTTTGACCATTCGCTGGGTGCTCCTTTTGATTAAATCAAGTTGCTGATAGATCTTTAGATCAAATTGAAATCAAGCTGGATTTGAGTCTGTGGCAAGTGACCAACTTCAGCATTTCGGGATTTAAATATTAGACAGAATTTCAGACATTTGCAAGCTTGTCAGGCTCCCAGAAACATCCTCTGGGAGAAAAAGAGCTACAGCTCCAGAGTTTCTTCCCTACAAATACGTAGGTCTGTAAAAAGAAAAAGCCAAGTCCACAGAGGGTTTCTCGATAGCCATTAACATAAAGACCCTCATTCGTCTTTTCAAAGCCATTAAAGGCCATCCATCCCATCTCTTATCTCTTACTGCTTTCTTGTCTTTTCCTCCAAAGTCACTTGCAGACAGCAAATAAACCACAGCTCACATCAAATTGTTGACCATGTCTACAAGAAACCACATTGTACTAAGTACTATCCATCCAGAAACTATCCAAACAGTTCCATATCTTTCAATTTTTCACAAAGTCCTTAAACATAAATGTACATACCCAACAAAAGAAATTGATTATTGTATGCCAATACGGCTAATAAATGGCTCTATTTAAAATAAAATGTCCTTGGTTCAGCAGTTGATAGCTCCTTCTCTTTTCCAGAAGGTTTAGGTTTAAATCTCATTGCAGACATTAAAGGCTGACTTTGGAATGCAGCAACAAGGGAGTGCCGCACTGCCGGAGGTACCATTTTTCAGGTGAGTTATTAAACAATATTTTCCATTTGCCTCTCTGCAAATTGTCAAAGAGTCAATACAAAAAAAAGCAGGGAAGTAATTTCTAGTTTTGCAATCGACATTTATCCATCAATCAACATTACAAAATCAGATGATCCAGTATTTCTGTTTGGGTGAGCTTGCAAATTGCCCACCGTACTTCCTTCACAAATTACTGCATTCAGAACTACTTTTAACCTACTGAGAAATTCAAAGCTGAAGATGCTTAATATTGAAAACTATCCTATTAAATTAAAATCCCATTGAATATCAATAATAAAACAATTCTTTAATGTTGTCAAAATTCATAAACTAGAATATTTGAATTGTACATCAGTTCTTTACTTTTACATGAGATAGAACATAGAACATAGAACATAGAAGAATACAGCGCAGTACAGGCCCTTCGGCCCTCGATGTTGCGCCGATCAAAGCCCACCTAACCTACACTAACCCACTATCCTCCATATACCTATCCAATGCCCGCTTAAATACCCATAAAGAGGGAGAGTCCACTACTGCTACTGGCAGGGCATTCCATGAACTTACGACTCGCTGAGTGAAGAACCTACCCCTAACATCAGTCCTATATCAACCCCCCCTTAATTTAAAGCTATGCCCCCTTGTAATAGCTGACTCCATACGTGGAAAAAGGTTCTCACTGTCAACCCTATCTAACCCCCTAATCATCTTGTACACCTCTATCAAATCACCCCTAAACCTTCTTTTCACCAATGAAAACAACCCCAAGTGCCTCAGCCTTTCCTCATAGGATCTTCCTACCATACCAGGCAACATCCTGGTAAACTTCCTCTGCACCCGTTCCAGTGCCTCCACATCCTTCCTATAGTATGGCGACCAAAACTGCACACAATATTCCAGATGCGGCCGCACCAGAGTCTTATACAACTGCAGCATGACCTCAGGACTCCGGAACTCAATTCCTCTACCAATAAAAGCCAGTACGCCATATGCCTTCTTCACTGCACTATTTACCTGGGTGGCAACTTTCAGAGATCTGTGTACATGGACACCAAGATCCCTCTGCTCTTCCACACTACCAAGTAGTCTACCATTAGCCCAGTAATCCATCTTTTTATTACTCTTACCAAAGTGAATCACTTCACACTTAGCTACATTGAACTCCATTTGCCACCTTTCTGCCCAGCTCTGCAGCTTCTCTATATCCCGCTGTAACCTGCCATATCCTTCCTCACTGTCTACAACTCCTCCGACTTTCGTATCATCCGCAAACTTGCTCACCCAACCTTCTAACCCTTCCTCCAGGTCATTTATAAAAATGACAAACAGCAATGGTCCCAAAACAGATCCTTGCGGAACACCGCTAGTGACGGCACTCCAAGATGAACCTTTGCCATCAACTACTACCCTCTGTCTTCTTCCAGAGAGCCAATTCCTAATCCAAACCTCCAACTCACCCTCAATGCCATATCTCTGTATTTTCTGCAGTAGCCTACCATGGGGGACCTTATCAAACGCCTTACTAAAATCCATATATACCACATCTACCGCTTTCCCCTCATCTACCTCCTTAGTCACCTTCTCAAAGAATTCAATAAGGTTTGTGAGGCACGACCTGCCCTTCACAAAACCATGCTGACTATCCTTGATCACATCATTCTTATCCAGATGTGCATAAATCCTATCCCTTACAATTCTCTCTAAGACTTTGCCCACAACAGAAGTGAGACTCACTGGCCTATAGTTACTAGGATTATCCCTACTCCCCTTCTTGAACAAGGGAACCACGTTTGCTAGCCTCCAGTCCTCTGGCACTACTCCTGTCGACAAAGAGGACACAAAAATCAAGGCCAATGGCTCTGCAATCTCCTCCCTTGCTTCCCAGAGAATCCTAGGATAAATGCCATCAGGCCCAGGGGACTTATCTATTTTCACCCTTGCCAGAATTTCCAACACCTCTTCTCTACATATCTCAAAGCCATCCATTCTACTTATTCGTGCCTCAGTATTCATATCGACAACAATGTCCTGTTTCTGAGTGAATACTGACGAAAAGTATTCATTCAGCGCCTCCCCAATCTCTTCAGCCTCCACACGCAACTTCCCATTACTATCCTTGATTGGACCTATTCCTTCCCTAGTCATTCTTTTATTCCTAACATACCTATAGAAAGCCTTAGGGTTTTCCCTAATCCTACCAACTAAGGATCTTTCATGTCCCCTCCTTGCTGCTCTTAGCTCTCTCTTCAGGTCCTTCCGGGCTACCTTATAACTCTCAATTGCCCCTATTGAACCTTCACGCCTCATCTTTACAAAGGCCGCCCTCTTCCATTTAACAAGATGTTTCTGTATTTAAATCATGGATTGAATTGCAGCCACACTTACATTGTCTGTTGAATTTATGATTTTTTCTAAGAAAAAAGGAAGTCAGGAACCTCTAATAATAACAATAGATTTAAGATTTTGAACATTTCCGTTTTATGCTATGATAAACTGTTTAATCTCAGGATTTGCAAAGCTTATTGTTGCCACTGGCAAGGTATTTTAATAACCTGACTCTTAACCCTGGATGTAATCAAGAAGGCTATCTGAATATTAAATAATGCTTTAATTTTTATTTTTATCTTACGTTTCAAACAACTGACTAAAGGTCAGTTGATAATTTATATAGAATCTTCTCTCCTATGATGCCTGATAAACCAATGGGATTTCACAACTGCCTTGCTCCTTTCTCAGCAAAAATCTCCACCTAAAGTTCCCGAGTGCCCTAGCCCTAGATTTTCACCTTTCTTGGATTCCTTGCAATTATCCCTCATGCTCTTCTGTGGACGTCACCTTGTCCACGAGGTCTGCTGACTACTCATTCATTCCTATTCCCATTAAATTGTGACCACCAAGCTGGACCCTATTCTCAATTATATTTAAAATGGTTCCCTCTCCTTGAATCTGTCCACTCCCTTTCAAATCAGCTTTCTATGTTGTCTGCTCAAAACTTCAGTTTGTGATAACATTGTACTTGTGATTTATCACTTCATAAGCAGTTTTCTTTTCCTTGAATTCTGCTTTCATCTCTCAACTTGGTGCCTACCTTTTCTACATCTCCATGCAGGTTTCAGTACCTCCCCTCATGCTGGTGACATTGAACAGTCGCAAATATTGGTAATGTTTGACTGTCATTGTGGTGCAATATCCCTCCTGATCCTTCTCAATCTCTTTGCAGTCTTTGATATGGTTGACTTTGCCATTCTCCTTTATGGCATCTCCTGTTCTCTAGCTGAGTGGAGCTATACCTGTCCAGTTCTACTTTGATCTATCCAGTGGTAGCCCGTGAATCTCTTTAGAATTGATTAATTTTGGTTATCTGCACAACTACCTTCACAGTTCTTTTTCCTTGGAGAACATCTTATTTCTTGTTGATGTGCTACCCTTTGGTAACATCATCCAATAGTACTCTGCCAACTTTTACATGTAAGCTGATTATAATATGCTGTATCTAATCACCACCTCGCTAGACCCATACATTGCACCCGTGCGTGCTGAGCTTGTTTACCTCACATAATGTTACAGAGGCATACAGGTTTACAGCACAGAAACACATGCTTTGGCCCAACTAGTCAATGCCGACCAGATATTCCAAATGAATCTAGTCCCACTTGTCAGCAGTTGGTCCATATCCTTCTAAATCCTTCTTATTCACATATCCAGCCAGATGCCTTTTAAATGTTGTAATTGTACCAGCCCCATCACCTCCACCACCTCCTCTGGTAGTTCATTCCATACACACTCCACCTTCTGCATAAAAAACATTGCCTGTTAGGTCCCTTTTAAATCTTTCCCCTCTCACTTTAAATCTATGCCCTCCAGTTTTGGACTCTGCCACCCTGGGGAAAAAAAACCTTGACTATTCACTCTAACCACACTCCACATCATTTTATAAACCTGTATAAGGTCATCCCTCAGCTTTTGACACTCCAGAGCAAACAGCCCCGGCCTACTCAGTCTCTCCCTACAGCTCAAACCCTCCAAACCTGGCAACATCCTTGTAAATCTTCTCTGAACCCTTTCAAGTTTCACAATCTTTACTCTAACAGGGAGACCTGTATTCCAAAAGTGGAAACTCCTTGTGGTAAACCTGACAACCTTGAAGCCACTGACTTTAGTCCACGTGAAAAGTTCTGTTCTTTCACTTCTTTTAGGACACTGTTTCAGAATAACTGGAATATTTGCCATGACTTGGAGATGCCGTGTTGGGCTGGGGGGTACAAAGTTAAAAATCACACAACACCAAGTTATAGTCCAACAGGTTTAATTGTAAGCACTAGTTTTCGGAGCACAACCACCCCATAATGTCCCCATAATCTCAAAAACTACAAACTTACACCTCTGTAGGAATGACCATGCCTATTTCTGTTGGAGGCCATCGGCTGCTAGAATTCGATCAATGCTGTTGATACCTTCAGTCTTCACTATTTCAATGCTATCTTCTCTGGCTTTTCATATTGTATCCTCCATACATTGGAACTCATCGAACATGTCATGTAATCTTCACTGAGATTGGGAAAATCAAATTGAGTACATATGTTGTAAACCTGGTAGTGTGTAATAAAACAGGTTTAATAAATGATCTCAGAATAAAACACCCTAGGAAACAGTGAACTGAACATGGTAGAATGTAGAACTCAGTTTGAGAGTGAGGAACCTGGGTCAGAAACAACTGTGCAAAATGTAAAAATGAGAAACTATGAAGGAAAGATGGTAGACTTGATAGATGGATCAGGGTAGCAATTTAGCAGAAAGGAAAGGTGAGGAACAATGGCATTCATTTAAGAAAGTAGTTCATGACACAATAAAGATATATCCCAATGACGAAGAAAGATTCCAAAAACGGATAAAAAAACTATACTTAACCAGAGAAGTTAGGAATAGTATCAAATTAAAACAAAAAACGTATAATGTGGCAAAAATTAGTGGGGATGTTTTGAAAACCAATAGAAGACGACCCCAAACAAAAGGAGAAAATAAACTTTGAGGGCAAACTTGTAAGTAATATCTAAATAGACAGTAAGATCTTTAAATATAGGAAAACGAAGATAGAAGCCAAAGTGACTGTTGGCCCCTTGAAATATGAGTATAGAAAATAATAATGAGGAACCAGGAAATGACAGAGGAGTTGAATTAATATTCCGCATCAACCTTCATGAAACATTTCAAAAATACTAATTGATAAAATGGTAAAATGGGGACAAGAAATAAATACAACCATCAATTAAAAAAAGCACTAGGGAAACTAATGGGATGAAAGAATGATAAATCCCCTCAAAATGATTGGGTGCATCTTAGGTCATCAACAGAAGTAACTATAGAGATAATGGATGAACTGGTAGTAATCTTAAAAGAACCCTTACATTGAAGACACAAAGAGTCTACTGAGGGATATAGGCAGGTAAAGTGAATGGGCAGTGTAATCTATAAGTCCATTTAAAACCAAGATGAGAAGGAATTTCTTCTGTCAGAGGTAGAGTCTGTGGAAGTCTTCACCACAGAGTACTGTTGAGGTGAGAAAGAGAGATTTGTAATCAGTAAGGCAATCAAAGGTAATTACGGGATAAAGGTAGGAAAGTAGAGTTGAAGATTTCATATTAGCCACGATCTATTTAATGGCAGAGCAGACTCAATGTCCAATGGCCTGGCTCTGCTTTCTTTATTCTGATGTGTACCGTATCTTGCTCATCCAACAATCCTCCATACTTACAGATCTATTGGTACCCTTGGCCAAATGGCTTAGAATTAAAGTTCTGATTCTCACGTTCAATTCCCTCCACAATCTTGCTACTCTGTACTTCAATGATGTTATCCAGTTTCAACTCATGCAGTCATAGCATTGGAGTGGCTCAGAATATATTTCAAGTGTGCAAGATAAACAGAGTTACTGGCACGGTGGCACTAGTGCCTCACAGTGCCAGAGACCCGGGTTCAATTCCTGCCTCAGGCAACTGGCTGCATGGAGTTTGCACATTCTCCCTGTGTCTGCATGGGTTTCCTCCGGGTGCTCCGGTTTCCTCCCACAGTCCAAAGAAAATGTGCAGGTTAGGTGAATTGGCCATGCTAAATTGCCTGTAGTGTTAGGTGAAAGGGTAAATATAGGGGAATGGGTCTGGGTGGGTTGCTCTTCGGAGGGTCGGTGTGGACTTGTTGGGCCGAAGGGCCTGTTTCCACACTGTAAGTAATCTAATCTAAAAAAAAAGTGACCATAGCATGAACAAGGAAGTAAGTCTACCAACCCGATTTTAACCCAGTTTCTGCCTTTTCATTATGGATTTAGAAAGGTTCAAATCAACCTCAGTGGTTTGGAACAAAGATAGTTTAATTCTGAATAGGACTTTTCAACTTTTCATTGAGACTGGGTATTCTTTATAAAACGTCTCCTTTTCAGTTGCCTTTTGAGGAGCATGACAATGGGGGCGGGGTGGGGGGGGGGGGGGCTTTGGAGGCACTGTTAAGTGTTCTGGCAGATCATTGGATAATATTCAAAATTCAGTTGTGTACCCCCTCCCCTTGAAACTTGTAAACAAGTCAGCATAGAGACAGGATGGCTGGCAGAGGTGTCATTCAGTGTTTTGTCATAGGAAGATTTCTGTACAAAACAAGCTGGGTGACTCATTCATAATATAATGAAATTACCTCATTGCTTCTAAATTACTGACCATATTAAAATCTTACAGAATTATGAAATGAAAGATTGTACTTGTGACTAATTGCATTTAAAATGAAATGTGGAAGGTAAATATTTAAAAACCTTTATGACCTTTGTTGGCTTGAGGACTATTAACTGAAAAGATAATGTCAAAGCATAATTTTAAAAGGGAGAAATTTCTAGGAACATCCTGATAAAAATAAAAAAGGAGCCTATATGTAATTGACTGTGGTAATAGGCAATGAATTATAGCCCATGACACAGAGGATTAAAGGACGAAGCCTGTATTATATCAGTTATAATACAGGTTGTACTCTCACATTGAGTGAGTACGTGTTGGTCCTTGTTCTGCTTTGGACATTTGAGCATAAAATCTACACTGGTGAATGTGACACTGTCAGAAGTGCTGCTTTACAAAACAGCCATTAAACCAATTGCTTCCTCCACCTTTAAATGCTAAAATAATAATTCTTAAAATACTGCCCAAAATCTTACAGATTTTGAAGCAAAAGATTGAACTTAAGAGCAACTACCTTTTTTTTCTGAATCTTAGAAAGTAACAATTTAAAAGCATGGCTCGAGGGGAGGGGCATGGCTCGAGGGGGGGGTATTGGGTGAGTGAAGTGCATGTGATGGTAGATGTTGCATGTAATAGTGAGAGTGGTGGGGCATAAGCAGAGCAGACGAGAGTGAGTGTAAGCTAGTAGAGAAAAAATGGTGAGACTTACCCTGGAAGAGTGGAGAAGGGCAACGATCTACTTCCTACCCTCCTGCCATTCCTCCAGACACCTGAAACTGCACTAACCTGGCAGCATGGATCAAGCTGGAAGGATCTGCTGTCGTGACCTCCTCTGTCATCGGATGAGAACATCCCTCCCCTGTACCATCCCTTCCACCGGGACCTCTAGGTCACTGTCTGCAAACCAGAGGCATCAATTTCCTCTTTATTTGCCAAATTTGGAACAAATTGCACACACCATTCCTGGCAGCTTCTCATTGATAATGCTTGACCAAGTAGACAATGGTCTGTTAAAGATTGCACTGGCGTCAGGGATCCCAAGATATCCCGGGAGTGGTGAACACTTCTGGCTACAGTCTGTGGGAGATTTGGGATAGAAGAGAGGTGCACTGTAGACATGTGGTAGGTACCTAATGAGGAGAGTTTGCAATAATAGTGCAAGAAAACAGAGGTTTTCAAAGAATACGGAGTGAAACCTTTCATGAAACTTGACAAAAGTGGCACTTTACCAAAGTATGGTAAGTTGAAGCCCATTATCCTTGATATGTAGATTCTATTTCAATGGTATTAGCAGGACATTGATGCAAATTCTATAGCCATATTGGTCTGCAAGCTCAAGCCATTGGAATTGAGCTTTTATTTCTCTTTGAAAGAAAAATTTGGGTTTCCAGCCAGCCAAAAGACCAAAATCAAAAAATATTTTAAAAATCTAATGTACGTTTTTGTGACAATATGTAAATGAAAGCCTTCTTTTCTTCTGTTAGCGTTTTGTGAGCCATAGAATTGAAAAGTAGCATCCAGTAATACATCATAGTGAAGTACTCCCACCTATTGTTTTTGTTGAAGTTCTAGCATTGCTTCATAGGATTCCGCTGCATGATCACACACCTCCTGCGTCTTTTAATTTGATCTAATGTGAGAACAGATAATTTCCAGAAACACATTTGGCCCAAATGAAAAACAGCAGCTCTGATTTTAAAGGAGGATATATTAGGAAATGTTGATGGCTAAAAATATAATATTTTCCAATTGCTCTTGCTCCTGTAGAAAGACAGAGTGAGCTCGCATGTTTCAGGCAGAGAAGCCCTCTACTAAGAAACTCTGTGATTTGTATAAAGTGACACATTATAGGCAAATACATTTATTTCAGCAAAATAATTATGTGCCCAATTCTACATGGATAAAGATAATTAAAGTTGGGAAATGTAAAAATTTAAGAGGTAGATAATTGACAATGGGCTGGATTTTCCATCTGAGGGCAGGAAACAGGAAGCTAGACTGTTCCCATGCCCTAAATCCCTACCTCTCATTGGAATTTTCAGGGAGGTGACCCTCAGTGTCCATGGAAATAAGTTCCCTGTTCTGTTACGGGCAGTGGATGGTTTCTCAAGGCTTGGTGGGGAGGGGGGCAGTGGGGTAGGGAATGAGGCTTTCCAGCTTGAGAGGACCAGCAGCTTGTGATAGCAGGTAAATAACAAGGAGGTGCACTCTCCTCAAATCTTTTAAAAATTAAAGCTTTTGCAGTGAGGCTACCACTGCAGTCTCGAGAGTGGAAGTGTAGGTAACTGGAAGGTGCATGAAAAGTCCTAGTTGTCCTCCTTCAATTGAGCGCAACAACTCTCTGAATGAACCTAATCAGCTAGCCAGGAAATTGGGGCAGGCACTCCTGCCAGCCAAGAAGCTGCCTCCTCTAAATACCCAGCACTAAGCATGACATCAGGTAACATCACAGCTGCCAGCTGGCACTGGGATTTCTGGGCCCTAGCTGTCTCTGTTCTTGTTACTGACCAGACCAAACAAATCCCGCTGACTAAACTTCGTGGAACGAAGCCACCCCGCCAACTTTCAAAGTCAAAAGAGGTAAGTTTGAGTTGAACAAACATTGAATTGTGTTAGTACCAATCTTAAAGCAATGCTACTGTCCATGAGAAAGTATATGGATGTTGAATAAAAGCAACTTGAGGCAATAAGATATATTCCAAGATGTCAGGATCTCCTGACTTTAAAAGACGAGTTCTACTTTCCTCACATTGATAATTAGTTATTGGGTGTTATGAGTGTCCAATAGTGGTCTTCTCACTTCTACAATACTGAGTACCCAAATTGCTAAGTTGATTTTACAATGAAAAAAAATGCACAAACTCAGCATTTTTTTCACATTTATACAAAAGAGAAACATTCCAGAAGAAAATGCATCATCCACTAATATGTCTTTTGTTTCATTACTTTTGCTTCACAATTTGAATTTGGGTTTTTCCTCTGCAAGAAATGCAGGACATTCTAGTGCATGCACAAACAAAAAATGCACTGGTTCCAGCTTGCAGACTGGAGAGGAGCATTTAAAATCCTTGTGAAGAACAGGTCACTTTGGACTATCACTAATATTACAAACAGTAAAGCAAAATTGAGCCAGTGCAGAATACAGTGTGCACTCAGCAAGATGTAGGTCCCTTCAATGTCATGCATGCTTCCCTCATCACAAACAGAGGCCTAAAGCTAAATGAATCTATCCATTAACCTTTAGCCTGTTGCTCGCAGCACTAAGCACCCTGAGTAGAAAAAGCGAAGGATACCTGGAGGAAATATAAATATGGGGTAGTTCTGAATTCCCACAAGGTAAAGGAATTCACTTAATTCTGCCATGGATGGCAAAATTTAAATTGGTCATATGTTTGTAATTCATCAGGCAGACACGAATCAAAAAAGCTGTGTAGTAGATTGACTGTCCTAACATCTCATGGGTTTTGCAGACACACTGTGGAACAAGCAATCAACTCCGCTGGTTTAAGCACCAAAGCATGACACTATGATCTACAAATCTTGGAACCTGGGTTTCCCTTTAAAACTCGTGGAGCCCTCCCTGGTGACTGCTGCATCTGACCTACAATGTCAGTGATGCAATAATAGCAAACACCGTTTCAAGAACAGTGAAAAAGATACAAATTGCTCAGGCACTTATCTCGGTATTTTTTAATTCTAGTCTCAAAGTAAGCCTTTTCTCTTCACAGATCTTTTTGCCATGTGTTTTTAATCAAACGTTAGCCACATGCATTAAGGTAATTCAAGTGTTGATTAAAATGTGTGAACACGTTCGAGCATTTTCTGGATTATGTTTCTTCTTCTTTCCCAATCCTGTTTCTGCACTTAATCAAAGCAATATAGACCTGGCACCATTACTGCAGTTTAGTACTACAGCATGTCCGGAGTAGCAGATTATATCACTAATGATGGAGTCTTCCAGCCCAAAAACAGCCGCTGATAATAATTTCAAACATATGCAACCATCCACAGGGGAAGACTATGGAGGATATAAATGGATAGGCAATCCAATTATGGCATTTATCCATATGAGAGTGCCATGCACATTAGCAGGATTTGGCAATTATACACAAGGGATTCTAGGCCGAATCCTACTTTTAAGCAAATCAATGCACCTGTGACAGGTAATGCAAATTTGTTCTGAGCTATTGTGACTTTTGATTGATAATATGTATTTGACAATTTATTTCTTGACAAACGTTGTGCCTAAGAATTGTTAATTTGTCCATCCATTGTAAAATTAAAATACCGTACAAATTAGATTGAAGCTAGTTTGACACCCATTGGCATGGCCATTAGGAGCCTTGGATCTGGAGCAGGATTGTAATGTTCAGCCTTTAAATAGGCACACATTGAGATCAATCGGAGATTTCGTGAAAGGCTGAGAAATAAACTGAATTACTTTCAGACTTTATAGTGCGAGTACATTGATGTGCAATTCTGAAATTGTAAATAATGCATTCTGGATGGCATTTAATGCATATCAGATCCCTATGACATCTCTCTTAAGGAAGGCTCCTTTAAAGAAGTGGCCACTTCAGTACTTACAGACCAGCCTATTGAATCCTATTGAATCTGACATTGGATAGCACTGATTACAAAGAATGCAATTGGCAATAAGGAAATGTCAGATCTTCCTTGCAATGTGACCTACATGATGTCTAACCACTAAAACCGAAGTTCAGGTGACCAATATCAGAATCCTATGACTAATTAGGTTGATAGTATATACTTACTTATCTTATCTCATATACAGTTAAGAATCTGGCATCAGCGTCTTGAGGCACAGCCTCAACTCACATTTCTACTTGTCACCAAACAAACAGATACTGATATCTATAGATTAAAGTATTACTAAAAAGCCAGTCAACTGTCCTTGTTGTTACACATTTTTAGTAGGCACCATCCGATTGAACAGTTGATCATACCCTGATGGTTATAGGAGACTGTTTCCTACACTGTATTCTCCTTAGAACGCATTAGCTATTGGAAAATTATGTTGGATATTGCTGGTTGATTTACTCAGTTGGTAAAATCTTAGCCAATATTATACTAGATTCTAGCAAGCTGGTTAATAGCAAATTGAACAAGAAAATCACCTTCTTCCATAGGGCTTGAATCTGTTAATAAAATATACACAAAATATACTCAATAAATATTAAAATCAACAAATAAAAAGATTTTACATAGCTTCATACTTTACTATTCTGACCCTTTATGCTGCTACTCTCACATCTAAGAACAAACCCACACACACTTAGACAAAACCTTTGACTTTCACTTTATTTACCTCATTATACAGGCACTGTCTGTGATCTGCCAACAGTCCCAAGCAGAAATGAGAGTTTTCTATTTTTTTGGGACTCGTTGTACTATTGCTTGATGCGTTGTGTTCCAACGTGTTGAACCTATGCAAAACATTATTTACAAAAAATGGCTTTACCATACGTAAAGTGGTGTGCCTTGGGTCCAGTTTTATTAGCAGTATGACTTTTGTATGCAGTTTATAATGCTACCCTTGTTATTCTGCCAGAAATGGGCCAATCCAAACCTCTGTAATGAGGTCTGACTGCATAATATTTTAACAGCTACAGCTTAGTACTGGAGAAAGTACTTTTCAATAAACACAATGGGGTTAACATAATTTCACCCCCTAATAAGATCACTTTTCTCCAGAGACTCTTTTTTCCCCCTGTGGCAAATAAGTTGATTGTTCTGGGTTTAAATGTATTAAGGAGAAAAATGCCAAAAACAAAACATGATCCGGAGTCAGAGGTGATACCCTGGGAGCAAATCATTACAGGAATAAGCCACAATGAATACCTCATGTATATTAATGGTTTTATCTGTAGATTTCATTAAGAAAGGTTTAATACCAGATAAAGCAAAACCTGTTCGTCTTTAGCCACCAGTAGACTGTTCAGTATTTTTTTTATTAGGGCAAGCAGCAAATCGTTCCTTATTTTAAAAAAAATCTCTCTGGGGAGTCCATCTGAGTGTTTAAGTTATGAAACCAGGAACTGATGAGTTGACAAATGTGGCAGCTTTGGAGTAAATAAATTATGATTTGTCGGGGGGTTGAAGTGAGACCCAGATTAATCCAGAAGAAACTGGATACTAATGATGGACGGTTCAGACTTGGCTGTCATTTCCTGTGGTAATGGCCCCGAGCTGTCAGAACTCCATGGGAGTTTGAGGCTTCTCAACAGAAAAAAAATTAGGGGAGGATGGATGTTGTAGGAGTCCCGCAGTGCGTGGAGGCAGAATCTAATGATAGGAAAGACACATTTCCTGAAAGCCTGAATGTCTTGAAGAATGGGGAAGTATGACAGGTGACAGGGGAGTTGAGTGGCAGCGAATGCCTATGTTCAAGAAAAGTCTGACAGGAGTCAAAAAAAGTCTGCAGCGGTTGAAGACCCTAAAAACTACAGCTTGCATGCTGTTTATGAAAGGGAGAGATGGACAGAGGTACTTTGATTTTAGAAAGCCATGCTGTCTCACTGGGCTGAATTTTTGAAGTCACACACAGCCAAGATGCTGTGTTTTATTCCCTCTGGCAAGTGTCCTACCGAAACTAAACAGCACTATTTTCTATAACTCTTGATTGCACGGTTCTTGACTGTGCGCAATTTCAGTCGATAATAATTACAATAGATACATGCTCAGTAAACCCTGTTATGGACTGTAGTTCACCAAATGTGAAATGCTATACAATCATTTGAATCAATTTTGTTAATGATATTAATGCACAGTATTAAGGAATTTTTAGAAAGGCTGATTTGCATAGCTTATAAAGAACCAGAGTAGTGTATTTATTAAGGAAAAATACACTGCATCTGGCAGTCACACAGTAAAGAGGAAAACAGTACTTTAGTCACAAGCTGAAGAGCTTTTCTCACAAGCTATTAGCTTGTGTTAGCAGAGGAGGAATTAACACCTTGCTGGGGGGCTTAGCTTAAATTAATGGAATGAATTATATTTAAGTACATATGTATATAAACCATTGTCAGATGGAAATAATACAAAATTCCCCAAGTGCCTGACTAGGTTCATACATTGCAATATTCACAATTAAGTTTAATCATATTTAAAATTTAAACTTGCTGTGTTTTCCACCAAGTTAATCTGCCTGACAATTAAACAAATTCAATATTAACCAACCAGACATTCAATGACCATTGGGTAAGGTTGTTTTCTCAGTGCCATGTTAGAAAATTAATAAAGCTTTTTGGCTTTTAACAAAAGACCTTAGAAATTGGGTATAAGAAATTTTGCAATGTGGAACAGAGCCGTAAATTTTTCTCTAAAGAATACTAAGATTTTATTGCAGGTAGTACATAAATAACTGTTTCCTCTAAAGTAGTTATAATGAAGGCTGGCTTCCATGAACTTTGACACTGAATATTCATGTATTTACTTGTGATAAATAATTAGGCTTGTGCTGTGGGTTAGTTTTTTTTTGGCAGCCTGTTTCCCTGCATTTCTGATTTCAAAGCAAAAAAAAATTGGAAGCTGTTTGAAATCAAACAACCAGAGAACAAGATGAATATTATCCCAAAGATAAACAACCGAGACCATTATCATTACATTAAAAATTGAAAAGCTCCCCCAGTTGCAGGGTCTTAAACATGCTGAATCTTGATGTGCATGAATGATGGTTAAATTAGCTGAAAATTAAATTTTAAGGCTCAATGAGGAAATATATGGTGTAGATGCAGCATTATCATAGGCCTTGGTAGTTGGCATTGATCTATACCTATTTACGCTCACTTTAATTTTTGGCATATTCTAACAAAATTGTTGGACACTTGGGATAACATGAAATTAGCAGTGTGTGTAGCACTGGATGCACTTTCAAGCCCTTAATTGTGATTGAGCCTAAGGAGGAAACTTGCAGCCTATCACTCCTGCAACGCCAATAACAATGATTATATAAACAAAAACCCATACAACAGGAACTAATTTAAAAGCAAAAGTACAGGACAGACTGCATTTGAAAGAGTTAAATATATATACCCTGTATACGTTTTGAAGGGGGGAGGTAAATTTATAGATTGAAGCTCAAACAAAAAGCCAAGTATCATAACATAGATTTTCCAGTGGTGCTGTTAAGTCACTTGTCAGGTGTCAGAGTTCCAGGCAAAAGATCAGATATCTATTCATATTGTTCACCCTGTCAGCTTTTGGTCAGATGGAATTTGGACATAGTAAGCCCAAAACAGAACACTGGGAAAATAGCAATGGAGGCTAATGTTAAGTACAAAATACTCAGGAGGGGGAATGTGGATGATTTCCAATCTAACCCAATGATGCTAAAGTCAACTTGTATGGCCCCATTGCAACTGCAGTTCAACCCAGACAAGAATTGGAATGTGTTATACTCTGCACCGTCTTTCCCAGTCACAAGCTGGTAATATAAACAGAAATGTAAGGGAAGCTCCTGTGATGTGTTCTATCTGCATCTGGTTAGAAAAAAATCCAAAAATCTTCCCATTGAGAGCAACCAGAATTAAATAACATTTTAGGTGGAAAATCAAATGCATGCTTTTTCTACTGCCAGAGTGTTAACTGCATCAGTTTATTAGGTTTCTGATACATTTGAACAAACGCTATAAATACAAAGTAAATATCTGCTTCATCTAAGATTATTGAATATCTTGTCTGGATAATGAAGCAGAATAATGTTGAATCTGCTAAAAGAGAGCGGTACTTCCTCTGCATCTTATCAATTCAGACTTTTCGATGTTGGAAAATCAATTTTTTATTGAAGTTTCTGCTTGACTACGACGGCTCTGTAAAATACAAGCGTTTGTGTCTTATGCACATACCAAGAATTGGAGATTGATTAAAAGTGTGAAGTTTAGGAGCCATTGGGGAATGCATGTTTTTTAAAATTATGTGATGCATAAATCACTGAGTGTAGTTTGTTTACCCTATGAATTATGTTCCACTGATATCCTATCAAATTGAAGTTTAACTGAATTGATTTTTTTTCCTTGCCCTTATTTTATTTTCAGGTTTGTTGGAGAAATAAACTATAATATTGTCAGGTATTTCATTAACACTGAAAATGCTTGCAGTGTGGAGTTCTCTGGTGGACAGTTGAGTTGTTAGAAAGAACTCCATTGACAAAGATGAATAGAACACTACAGAATGGAACAGATTTGGAAATGGACGGCAACTATTACTGTCTAGATTTAAACTACATAACCTATGGGACTATTGCACACTTATATTGGCACTTGTTCTAGAGTAGTTCATGACTGGACTAATTTTGTTGTCCTAACTACAGAAGTGAGTTGATGATGGCTGGCTCGTGACCATAAATGGATTGGAGCTGGGGGGGTTTTGAGGTTGGAGGCAAAGAAATAAAAAGAGAAATAAGAGTAAGATAGCACAGCATAACTTCTACTTTTGGAACTTTCAAAAGATTATTTACTTCTGTACCTTTCTTATTCTAACTTGTTGAGGTTCCCTGTACAAAGAATTGCTTCAAAAACAAGCTTTTCACCACTATCGTAACGCATTCCTGAATCCATTTATTTTCCATTCCATGTCTAAACTACAATGATGCTGGGTATTCTAGAGGGATCATACAGACAAATAATTAATATCTGATATGAATTATACAGAGAACTTGATGCTGTCATAATCAAAGATCTGCTTCCAAACTGAAGGAAATGTGTTGGTTTGATCTACTTGATGTGTCACTTCCATTCTTTTTGAGTTTATCAGTAAGTGAGGGCAATATCACTAAGTTTCACAAGGGTGAAATGTGTGCCTTTGATTCCCTTTCAAAATTAAAGTAGATTAAATATAGCTCATAACGGAAAGTGATTGAAATACTCACAGCAAACTGCATCACAACATCAGAACAAGGAACTTAATGATTTGAGGCCTACTGGGATAGAATTTCAAAAGCCTGCAGCTCAGGGCAAGCCCACAAGGCACAGGCATATGCATCTTTGTCCTACAGGCACATTACAATTGCAGTAGAATTGTGAAGTCACATTGTGTGCAGAGTTGGAAAATTAATTGAGTTGCATGTTTCTATCATTTGGCAAGAAGATTTCAAACAGCAATGAATTGTGAGTAAGTACTGACTACGTCTATAATACTTAGAAAGTGCTGGAGAAGCCTTGGATTAAATTTAACCCCTGGAAACTTCCTTATAATAGCATAGAAGGGCGGTTCTTAAATACTAAAGGTAAAGACCATTTGGTGTGAAGTTAGGTTTACTCATCACCCAATATTGGATCTTCTTGAAGCAGAGAAAGTTTTTTTGGTGAGACTTAGCATATGTATATGTTGGGATGGGATTGCAACTCAGAAATCCTCTTTTCCTTTTCAGGCTGGATTGGTCTGACCTTTTTTTTTTATTCATTCACAGAATGAGGACATCACTGCCTCGGCCAACATTTATCAACCATCCATAATTACCCAGAAGACAGTTAAGAGTCAACCACATTGCTGGAGTCACCTGTAGGCCAAACCAGGTAAGATGGCAGTTTTCCATCCCTAAAGGACATTAGTAAAACAGATGGGTTTAACTGACAATCAACACTTGGCTATCATTAAATTTTTAATTCCAGTTATTTTTAATAAATTGAATACAAATTCCACCATGGCAGGATTTTAACCCACCCCAGAACAGAACCTGGGTCTCTGGCTTGACAGTCCAGCAGCAATACCACTAAGCCATTGCCTCCCCTTACTTCAACATTTGCTCACACATTCCATACTTCTAATTGGGGCAAAATAAGTGATAAGTTTATAAGCCCCAAAGTCTTTGAGTAGCTACCAGCCAAGCCATCTCAGCCGAGCATGTCACACATTGATACACTTCCCTGTCTCCCAAGATGACACCCAAAAGGAGGCAGGAGCTAACCAGAGAGTGGAGAGGAGCATTTGTAATCTTGGAGCTTCATGGAGAAAACAGTGCCAGTCAATATCCGAAAGGTCATACTTAGTTCATTGGATTCATCGAAGGTGATAGCTTCCTCATCTGTTGTCCTCAAATCCCATTTCCTTCTTATGCCATGTTTGATTCACCAGCTGCAGCTGGTGTAAGCTTGCACCTCAACGTTCTGCTCTGCCAGCACCACAGCATTCTCCTAGTGTCTTTCTGTTACTTTTATCGGCACTAGCTCTGCTGCACTGTTCTTACCTTTGAGGTGGGATTTGCACATGGTGAGACACGGGGCCCAAGAGAATCCAACGCACGGATCAAGGAGAGTGGAGGAACCGGCTTATTGGAAAGGTGACACTGTGTGAGGTTTTTATGCAGAGGACTAAGAAAAAAACACTTCAGCAGGCTAGATTACAGAAAAAGACTGATGGGTATAAATAATAAAGTGCTTTGTGCATTTGGAAAACCTGTCAAAAAGCCTGCCCTCAATGTCAAGGAGCATGATGATGTCTGGCACCAATTTGATTCAGGGTTTTTCACAAAGCTTTGAGCTCATCCTTTCCAGTGTGCAATTGGTAGTCAATTGCTTCAGCATATTGTGAACCTACCAGTAACCCAGATACTAACCTGACAAAATATTGCGATGAAGTCCGATGTCTTGGTTTCCACTGCAGAATATATAACTTCTGACAAAACTCAGAGTAATTGTTTAGTAATACCAAACTTGCCTGTTACGAAAAAAAAGACCTAAGTTATTGAACCTTTTTATCTTGCACTTATCAGGACAATTCATTACATACTCATGTAAAGAGAAAACAACATTTATACTGTATGTGTGGAGCAGCCTGATTAGTTGGCAAGTGCACTCTGATTAGGACAACTAGGGCATATAATTATGATCTGAAGGAAATATGAGTAAACTAACCATATACCTTCGTTAACTGTTCTCCACTTCAGAGTTGTCACCTGTGCTATCCTCTCCACAACAGACACCAACCTGACTTTGACCGATATCACATTACTTCACTACAGCTGAATGAAAATCCTACAGTGTCCCCAGACCACATAGAGTGGAGCAGTTCAAGAGGAAGACAGAAGTACTATCACTGGGCTAGTGACCCACAACACTAGGCCAATGTCCTGGGGAACATGGATTCAAAATCCACCATGGCAGATGGTGAAATTTAAATTCAATGATAAATTAAAAATTAGTCTAATGGTGATCATGTGACCACTGTCGATTGTCATGAAAACATACCTAGTTGACGCATGTCATTTAAGAAAGGAAATTGCCATCCTTACCTGGTCTGGCTGACATATGACTCCAGACCTACAGCACATTGGTTGACTCTTTACTGGACTTTTGGGCAATTAGAGATGGACAATAAATTCTAACCTAGCAAGGAATGGCCACAACCTATAAGAATGTATGAAATGTGAGCAGGGGTTGGAAACTTCCACTTATTCTGCCATTTGATGTAATCATAGTTGATCTCATCTTGGCCTCAACTCCATTATTTTGTCCACTCTCCATAACCCTTCAATCCATTATAACTTTAAAAATCTGTCTATCCTCTCCTTAAATTTTTTCAATTTCGCAGCATCCACCACATTCTAAGGTAGTGAATTACAGATTCACGACCCTTTGAGAGAAGTAATTTCTCCTTATTGAAATAACTCCATGGCTCCAGTATTCTGACACCAAGTCACCCTTTATTTACACATGGAGAGTGTTGACACTGATCCGACTTCTTCAAAGCCAACTGTGTCGGTCAAGCATTCCTGTTCTTATCTGTCAGCCAAGGCTCCCTGATTGGACCAGATTAACAGCCCAATTAGGAAACTCATATTCTATGAGGTCCTTCTGGCTGATCTTGTTATAATCACTGCATCCCTCCCACTCTGAGTCCAAGGACATAGGCCAGTTCCTTTTTTTGAAGCTCCTCCTGGGGCATTTTAGCACTGGGTCAAGTTTCTCCAACTCTGCATCTGATACAGATGACGTGTAACAGACAGTCACTCTCTGCTTGTGCCTGGAGTATCTCAGAAGAAATTCATTCTCTTCTTCAGGTGGCAAAGGCAGTGACATCCACTGTGCCCATCTCAGATTCCAAGGTATCTTCAATGCTTGATGGAAAGGGAAACTCACGGGTTCTGGAACAGTCAGAAACACTGTCGAGGATGTGGCCATGTTTTGCTTCCGCACTGTTTGTGAGTTTGCTGCTTTCACATGGACCATGTGCTTGTCCAGGACCATCATACTTACCCAAATGTTTTACATCAGTGGACCTAGCTATAAGTGGCATCAATCATGCTTCTTACCCACGCAGGATCATCCCATGGTTCCTACACCAAACTTTGACCCCTAAAGTAAACTGTCTCTCTTGCTTAGAAGAGCCTTGTGTCCAGCAATGACAATCCTGAAGCTGTTTCACCCTCGCTCCCACTCCCGGTCTGTGAGAAGATAAGATTTAATCTGGAATGGAGTCTTCTCCCCATTCGCAACTCTGTTGGAATCATCCCTGTAGATGCATGAGGAATGATCTAATAATCAAACAGGAACTAGCTAGGTATCTAGTGAAGCCTTAAGCTGTTTCCTTAAGCCTGCCTTAAATGTTTGGGCTGCACTTTCTGCCAAGCCATTGGATGATGATAGTATGGAGCTGCCATTCGACTTTAAGAAATATTCAAATTCCCTGCTGGTAAACAACAACCTGTTATCTGCTCCCCAGAATAATAAGCCATCCTCCAGTATGATCTGGTCTCTTTGAGTCTGAAAACATTGCAATTCTGGTTGTGATAGCCCTTGGTTTCCCCAATCACCACCAGCTCTTTCAGTTTTGCCAGGGCCAGATCTTTCTGCATCCAAAGTTTGATATTATCAGCTGTGACTAGAAGTGTGTCCAGAAGATTTAAAACCATTATGGACTCTTCCAGTAGTGGTACAACCTATGTTGTATCTGCCAGGAGAAGATGGCTCAATGCATCTGCATTTTCTACTTGGCGTCCCATATGTGTTCCAACTTGTAATTATACTCACTTAGTATTAGAGACCACCGCTGAATTTGGCCTGAAGCTATGGGCAGCATTGCATTGTGCTTATTAAGTAGACCTAGTACGGGTTTGTGGACTGTTATTATTACAAATTTATATCTGTAAAAGGTAATGGTGGAACTTCCTGACTCCAAATGTGACTGCCAAATCTTCCTATCTATCTGGGCATATTTATGCTCTGTATTAGTCAAAGCCCTGGATGCGTACACTACTGGGCCACCTATAAGCTCTCCATTAAGCCACCTATGAGCTAATACTACCCCGATGCCATACAAGGAGCATCACATGTTAATACTAGATTCTGCTTGGGATCATAGTGTGCCAACACCTTAGAAGATGATCACTGTTTCTTCATTTCCCTGAAAGCTACGGTTTGGCTAGATGACGATTTCCAAGGCTGACCCTTTTTGAATAGTTGATGCAAAGCTGTCAAGATGGAGGCCAGAGTTATGTTTGAACTTTCCATTATAATTCACCAACCCAAAGGAAGACCTAAGCTCCAGAACAGACATGGGAACCAGGGCATCTTTGATCACCCTCACTTTATCTTTCAATGGGTGTAACCTGGTCTTGTTGATTCTGTAGTCCAAGTAGGTCACCTGGGATACCTGAAAAGCACATTTTTCTCTTCTAAGACATATGTCCACCTTGGAGAAATATCTAAGGACTATGCCCAAGTTTTCTAAGTGCTCCTTATTGTTCTTCCCTGTTATTAGTACATTGTCATCTAGATAAATGGTGACCTGGGGTAGACCTAGTAAAATGTTTTCCATTGTCCGCTGAAAGATTGCATAGGTTGAAGATACACCAAATGGCAATCTCCTAAGTGGGACAAACCCTTATGGGTATTAATTATAGCATACGTCTGGGAATCCTCATCTAACTGTAATTGCAAGTATGCATGGCTTATATGCAGCTTAATGAAGGACAGCTCCCCCATCAGCTTGTGAATAAATCCTCTATGCGAGGGATTGGGTAGTTTTGCAGCTGTGATTTACTGTTCATTTAAAACAAAGGCGAACCAATCCATCAGGCTTCACAATCAGTTTGACCAGTGCTGCCCATTCTGCAAACTGGACTGGGTTTGGTGTTCCTTCACTTTCCAGTCTTCTGATTTGTGCCTGGACTCTTGCCAATAAGGCAAATGGCACTGGATGAGCCTTGTAGAATTGAGGAATTGTTTCCTGGACAAACATGCAAGGTAGCATTCATAGTCCCTAAATCTTCTTGAAAAATATTTAGGTATTTAATTAAGACTTGACTCAGGCAATTATTTTCCAATCAACAGGTGAATCTTTGTCAACCAATTGCACCCCATCAAGCTTGGGTCCCAGCCTTATATTGAAGTCAATGGTAATTGAATCAGCTGCTTCTCGTAAGAGATCAGAACCGAAGTTGTCTCCTTAATCTGTAAACGATCCCCCCAGTATAGGTTCTCCATCAAGCCAAGGTCTAGTGAAAACTCAAAAGGTTAGAGTCCAGAGGGAATTTTGTTAAAGACTGGTTCTGCGATCACTGAAACAGTCACGCAGGTATTGACCTCCATTAGAACTGGGTGACCATTTAACTAGATACTTATTTTGACTGGTTCTAATTTGGATGTTGCTAAGCAATTTAACTGCTCCACACCAGATGAAGATGGACTTTCCCGAGTGTGTACTCTTCTGGATATCGGCCTATGAATTCTCTTACTCAATTCAGGTCTAATGGAAACCTTTTGCTGTCTCAAGTTCACACACCGACAGCAACTACAATGGCTTACCAGCCCCAACCCTGAAGAAAATTTTAACCACTTTGCTCGAGGCTTGGCTTTGTTTTGGGGTTTTGCTGTGGGCTGACCTAGAGTCCTTCTGTTTGGTATGTGGCCTGAGTGAGACTCTGCAATTACTTTCACTCAAATGGTGTTCCCCAAAGCTAAATTAGACTGGTGCGGGTAACCACTTCCACTGAAATATATGAAACTTGTATGCTCCATCTGCCACAGTTTTCAATGATAAAGCTAATTGTCTTGCCTGTTTGAAGTCACTAGGTGCATTTGCACAGTTGCATCATTAATCTCACATACCAAACAGTGTCTTAGCATCTCATTTTGGGTTAAACCAAAGTCACATGACACTGCCAGTCATCTTAACCTAGTCAAAAATCCTGACACCGATTCCCCTGGCTCTTGAATTGCCAAGTAAAACCAAGAGTGTTTCAGAATTAGAGGAGGCTTGGGATTGTATTATTCCTCATCTAAATCCATCAACTCTTGAAATGTTTTCGTATCTGGTGCCTCAGGATAAGTTGAGTTCCTAATAACTGAAAAAGCTGCAAGTCCACAAGTTCACAAGAGAATTACTCATTGCTTTACATCTGGTTCAGTCATTTGACTGGAAAAAAAACGCATTCTTTCTACATATTTGGCCTGGTCTTCAACAGCAGGATCGAATGAGTCAAGCTTGCCAAATAATGGCATGATGCCAGAAATGCTTACTCCAAGTCAAAGACGATGGCTGAAAGCACATTTCTTCAGGAGCATGCTTTTCTCTTGTTGCTGCTGCAATACCTCAACACAGGCCAATATCCCATCACCAAGTCACATTTTATTTACACTTGGAGAGTCCTTGACACTGATCCAGCTCTCTCAGAGCCAGCCCTTAGAATGAACCAGATATCTGACGCTCCTGTTTATGTCTGTCAGCCAGGGCTCCCTGATTTGACCAGATTAACAGCCCCCAATCAGGCAACATATATTCAATGAGGTCCACCTAGCTGACCTCGTTACAATCACTACACTTATCTTTGTTTTAATTATGCTACCCTTTATCCTAAAACTATGAGCTTTCTTAATAGATTGCTCCAAATGAAGAAACATCCTCTCTACATCTACTTTGTTAATCCCCTTCAACATCTCATACACCTCAATTAAGTCTCCTTTCATTCTTCAAAACTCAAGAGTGTATCGGTCCAATTTCTTTTTGTAAGTTAAATCCCTCATCTCTAAAATCAGCTAAAAAAAATTAAAGTGAATAAAAAAGAAAAATGAAGGCTGCTCACCAGAACCTTCCCAAGGGTAATTAGGGATGGGCAATAAATATTGGCCTAGTCAGTGAAGTCAACATCGTATGATCAAATAAATAAAAATGAAAACTAACATTAAACTATCACATTATACATTAAATACCAACCAAATCTGCAATAGCTGAGGACAATGAATCCAATTTAACAACTTGAATCCAGAACTGGAAGGCAATAAAACTAGCCAATGTGGGGTCTGAGAAAGAACAAGGTGAGCTGAACAGACTTTAATAAGCAAGCATCAGGGAAGAAATTATACTAACCTGTTATTAATACAGCTACAGTTGCAGGATTATCTTCTATGGCTATATGTTACAAACAAATGCATTACTATTTAAACCAGCTAAATTACATTTGGCATTTCAGAACATAATTAAATAAGAAAGCAAGAATTAGCATTTATACCACATCTCTCACAATTTCAGAACATTACAAAGTACTTTACAATCAATGAGGCTTTGAATTGTGGTCACTTGTTTAATAGGAAACTCAACAAACCATTTGCACCCAGGAAGCTCCCATGAACAGCGAGGACAAGATGATTTTAGTTATTGCCTGAGAACTAATTATCAATTAGAACACCGAGAAGATATCTCTTGCACTTATTTGAATAGTGCCATACAGACTCTTTCACAATTGACTGAGAGGTAGTTATTATCTATAATTAAGACTTCTTCCTAAAGTTGGCATCTCCAGCAGAGTAGCACTCTTTCAACAATGATGGTTCCATCCTAGAATTTGCCCTCAAATCTCTTGTGACTCAAAGGTATGAGGGCAATTGCTGAGCTAAATAAGATTCTTCCACCATTCATACATCTATCTAGCACACCCATAGTTACAAATATGGTGCATAATACGGGGACACAAACATGGTTCCCTCTGAAACTTAACATGATTCAACTAATTTTGCTGTATTGCCAATTTGGATTGACAAATATTGAGACCCTTTCATTGAATAAGAACTCTACACTTTCAATTTTAAAGTCCTTAGAAATGCAGCCAAATCATACTTTCGGTTGGAGTCACAACAATTGAACAAGGCACAAGTCTTAACGGACTACTGTAGATCAATGTTGAGGTGCCAAGGAATGCTTTGTACTGTACACAAAAAAGCTGAAGAGGGAAATGTACACAATATCATTTATCCATTAACTAAGCTGTAGATCATTTGCTTGCTAAGAAACAATTGTCATGCAAATGAAGCAGAAGGTTTCTCATATCAAGATTGGTGTTAATATAAATGGATCACCCATTATGTACATACTTCCTCCATGAAATAAATGTCTCCTATAGAACTGTATCCCCAGCATAATAGTCCAGAGAGAATGTTTCCACACAACAGAAGATGATGTGAATAATAATGTTGGGGCACATGGTTGTTAAAAGTTAAACTTGCAAAAACTAATATCATTAAAAATGCCTTGACAATTTATTTGTTTAATTTGTTCATGAGATGTGGGCAGTGCTGGCAAAGCCAGTTTATAGGCCATCTATAATTGCTCCTTAGAGAACTTGTGAATATGTGATTTGCCCACAGCGTGACAAGGGATAAGTTCCAGAATTTTAATACAATGACATCAAAAAAACAATATAATTCCAAAATAGGAATGTGTGTTACTTGGAGGTAAACTTGCTAATGGTGGTGTTCTGTGTCTTCTGCCTTGGTCTTCTCATTAGTCGAACTCATGGCTTTGGAAAAGTTCTGTCGAAGGAGTCTTAGTGAATTGCTGAAGTGTTCCTTGTAGGTGACACTCACAGCCAGAGGTGGGGGGCATAAATCAGTAAAGTGGTGGATGGGGTGCCAAGCAAGAAGCTGTTTTGTTCGGGATAATTGTTTGGCACAGGTATGCTGTGTGGCATAATTGGTTAACTTTGAACATCGTCTTAATTATATTGCTATAGACCAGACCAGACCAGACCCCCTCAAAGTATATTAAGAAAGTGGCATAGACTCTAATTTTTTCATATGTTAAAGGTAAATGTGAGGTGCTGTGTTCCAGGTGCAATTAGCTGGGTCAAACTGCTCGACATTAAACAAAACACAATTTATTCACACACTATAGTTAAAATGCAACAAAGGAAAGAGGAAATTGGAATATGTAACTCTATTGGAAAAAATAACAGAATAATAAATTACTTTACGATTAAACAAAAACTGTTCCAAAATAGTAACATCCCATAAACACACCCTTGGCAAAATGACAAATTCAGAAAACAGATTGCGTCAAATGCAGTTCTCCAATCCAGGAGGAAAGAATATCAAAAGACGGCTCTGAGAGAGAGAGAGAGAGAACCTTAGCTTTTAGCTGGAGCAAAGAGAGATGTAGCATCTTTTCAAAGCCAGTAGCTTCTACTGAAAGCTAACTAAAGATCCAGGTTCTGTGAATACTCAACCACACTGGCAGAACAGAAGTTTTCAGTACCTGAGACTATGATTCCTGAGACCACACCCATTCAGGCTGCTTCTATTGTTCCAACTTAAAAAAATCACTCAAGGCTTCACAAGTTATTTATCTTCTCATAGACTGCTCAACACCTTTACCCCAATCTCTCTCTAAAAGAAACCAGGATAAAATATATCTACAGTCTAAACCTACACCTACTCTAGGAAAAAAACTTCAAGGCTTATAAAAGACCAGCCAAGCTGAATGAGCTAATGTAATATGAGGAGATGGTCTTTGCACTCACTGGAAGAAGGGTTGATGAGGGAAAATTGAAAGACATAATCTGAACACCCAACACCCTATTTACGGTAATCCTTTTCAAAATCACTTCTTTTAGCATTAGAACAGCCATTAAGCTACTTGAATGTTCTAATAGGGGGAGAAAGAGGATGTTGGGTATAAGATAGTAATTTGATAGGACAGTTAGGTCAACTGTGGGTTTTTGAGATTTGGAATGCCAAAGTTGGATTTAAAGACACAAGAAACAGGAAAGAAAATTGAATCATTAGCAGGTTAGTTGGAATATGAGCGAAGAATACGGACAATTAGCGTTGGTAAGAGATGAGAAAGGACCGAATGACCAATAGAAGAGAGGTCCAGAGAAAGATCTGTGTTCAGCGTTAAAGTCGAAACAATCTGGGAGATTTGGCTTGGTAAACAAGAGGAAGTAGCAGAGGCAGCTGAATGAATGGTCTAGCTTTGTGATGACGTTCCTTACACATGCTATGCAGTAAATATTGCATCCTATGCCTGTATCATTGGCACCACCTAATATAATTGACTCTGATTTTAAATCCATGCTTTTTTACTTCCCTTTCCTTTATCCTTCAGGTCTCTTCTCATTTCCCTTCTTTTCTTTCCATTGCCTTTATTGCTTTCTTCTTTTTTTTTGTTTTTTAGCTGTGAGTCAATCTATGAGTTTCTGCTCTGTGGTTAATAGCTTCACTGTTTTAATGCACAGTTAGATGAGAAATTCTCTCTCCTGAATATAAAATGTAGTAAGTCCAGGCTATATGAATTTGCATTTGATATCAATACATTCAGGTTGTCAAAGATGTATTTTGCAATTGACATGTTATTTGCCGTGAATTAACATCTTCACACCATTCAATTGACCCAGTGATTGAATAGAAAACACCTATTGTGGGCAAATCTGATGAACATATCTAATCTAATTAACAAAAACTGATGTTGTAATACAGAAAATTTGGATGAATAAAGATTTATTGATGGAAGCATTCAAATGACAGATTTAACCATCTTCACCATCCTTAATTTCTATATATCTTTAAGTTGCAGAGCTAATGAAACTCCCTCGCATCTTACCATTTATATTATAATACTTCACAAGAATTGGGATGTTTTATATTGAAGATTGCTTTCTATATAAAAACAATTAATGGTATTCCTTAAAGAACAGTTGTGAGATGTGCTTACCAGGATTCCAGTAAACGTATAAAACATGGAAATGGGGCTGTGAAATGCACATAGGGAGAGAGAGACTCAGTAGGAGGATAGAGAAACATATTTAAAATACTTGTAACTGAGCTTGGGGAATATGATAATTTGGATGGAATTGGCTTTTGCCGTCAGTAATGATGGTAGGAAAACCAGCAATCAAAGTCATATTTAATGGATTCCAGATGGAATATATAATTGTGCTCATTAACAGAGCAAAAAGTCCAAGCTAACATGATCCCAAGATACTAATAAAGAAGATAAAAACAAGAAAGGTAAATATTATGTTTAGTAGGTAAATTTGTGATTTTTCCAGCTTTTATTCTGAAGCATTTAAAAGATGCTCAAAATATAACTGTTTCTCATTCATTATATCTGCCTAGGACTTAACATATAAAGGATACATGGCTAAGAGTGGTAGACTACAGAAAATTAATCACTGGATAACATTGGACAGCAAATGAGTAATTTATGATGTTTCTGCTCTAAGTATTTTAATATGCATTCTATATATACTGCACTTTCTTCGTTCAATAATAAAAAATTCTTTAAGTGGTCTTGAGTAGCATCTAACTCTGGATTTTGAGCATTTACCAATGCAGATCTGGATATCGCAGTTTCATGGCATTGCAGCAACTTTGTGGTGCACATAAACTATTGATTATAAATGAGATCCAGGATGAGTGAATCATGGGTAATTGAGAGATTAAAGAACAGTCATTTCTTTGAGGGGCTCCAATTACAGTGGTTAAGGCATTTTCTCCTATCTTTTTGTAGCTAGACATGTTGTACTCCATTTTAAAATGACGATGAGTAACAATGATTGATTAACATTAAATGCACCATTACCATGAAAAATTGCTGCTTTAATGGCAATAAGAGTGAGCTCATCGAGATCATTCTTTCAGCCAGGTGTGGTTTCAGACCATATTTCATCTCTATCCAACTCAAATGCTATCTTCTGCAGTCTATTTAAAAAAAAAACATTCTTTGGCTGTATTTCAGAGTGGTAGCATGTTAAATAAAAAGTACTTGTATGTACAATCAAAAATGTTTTAGGAATAAATTGGAACTGAATATTTATGAAGCAGAGTAAGAATTTTTCAATGATCATTTAAAGACAAATTGACTTTTATCCTAAGATTCCTGTTTTCACTGAAACAATTTATTTTTCTCCCATATTAGTAATGACAAGTAAATTGCAAGGGTATGAGTTTCAGTTAACTAAAGAAAGTAATTTCATCAGCAGCTATTGAAAACATTGCTTCAAGTCATATCACACTGATAATAATGTTCCTTTAACAGTCCCTCATAAGTATTGAACTGCCACCAAGCACAAGGTTGAAAAATATTCAGGGCTCTTAAGGTATAGTGGTAGAGTCTCTACGTCTGGGCCAAAAGGTCTTAGTTCAAGTCCCATCTGCCCCAAAGGCGCATTATAGCATGTCTGATCAAATTAATTTTAAAAAAATGTGAAGTATGCAAATGTTGAAGATGATGCCTGAATGGCAACAGAAAGAGTCAATTTTCTAATGAAGTCTTGTACGTACTTGTAAGTAAGGTAATGAAATAATAATAAGGCATTTTCAATCAGAGATAGCAACCTCCATGTATTGGTATGAAACCTATAAAGCTAAAAAGAGTCTAAAGTTTGTGCATTTGATTCACACTCGATGATTAGAGAACAAAATCTAGGTGGATGTGCCAGTGCAGTACTGAGGGAGCACAGCACCGCCAGTGGTGCGGACTTTTGATTAAGATGTTAAACTGACATGGATATAACATATTCCATGGCACTGTTTCAAAGTAGACAGGACCGTTTTCTCTGGGACAATACGGATGTCTCAAATAACCTCGTAAGAAGAAAAAATCTGTTCATTATTACATAGCTGTGGGAACTTGCTGTGTATAAGTTGACTGATGCATTTCCCACTTTGGATCTTTGCTGGTCGTTAGCATTTCTTGGCACTTTAGATTGTATTCAATTTCTTTCCCCTTTTCTGTCATTTTTCCTCTATTTTCTCTTTTCTTTTCCTCTCTCTGTGGTCAAAAATTGGACATTCCAAATTGACCCACATCCAGAGAAATCAGGCCAGACAGAAAATTGGATAAATGTCAACAGCCTAAAGGAATAATTATATGCCCCTACCCTACATATTCAAATGAACATTCCTTGTGTGGTTTGCAGACAAATGCATTCTAAATTGTACTGTAGAGATCTGGTGCCTGAACATAGACATTGTCAGAGTAATGTATAGGGGGAAAGAGGCAATACTGCATCACAACATCCCTAGAACGTTAACTCCTATGGGACCCTCAAATGTAACATCCATCTTTTGTTTTGGGCCACACACACCAATCAGGGTGGACTTAATTGAACTTACAGACATCCACAGTAGGAGTGAGATCTTTGTCAATGTCAAAGATCATTGTCATTGACAAACTGAGATAAGCTTTAGGGAATCATTGGGAGAAGTACGACACTGGCATTGAATTCTTACCAGAAAAACTATAGCAGATCTGGATACGATTGGCAAATGCACACAAAGTTTTTGCTACTGTTATTCAGTGCACAAATTCAAAAGGTATCAGGGAAGTCAAAGTGACTAATTGGTTGGATGCCTCCCGGGACAGACAGAGGTACATCCCTATCACCTCAACTTTGATCTGCCTCATACGGACTCTATGTTCTTGTAGTGGGAGCCAAGAAATTAATGAATATGGACTGTGTTGTGAAAGGATAATATAAATTGTTGTGCAGTACAAATGGAAAATTATTGAGCGCTGCTAATCACTAAAGAGCTGGAGGGTCAACCAATGAATGTAAATATTGACTAATTCTCAATTTATGCATTATATTATTTCTATGTTGTGCTGTTAAATTAATTGATGTGCATGAGGAAGATAGTTAGTGTATAGGGGTATTGTTGTCTACGTTCACTGGGGAACACAGATTCTCAGGGAGTTAGGCTATCCATCTGAGACTTGATACCTGCCAGTATGAGAGCATGGTCTGAGCCTGTGATCCCATTTTCATGAGCCTCTTCAAGGGATCTACAGGAGGGACTGTGGTCAAGCAACCACGTGCCCAAAACTGGACATTCTAAATTGACCCACAGCCAGAGAAATCAGGCCTGAAAGAAACAAAAACAGGAGTTGCTGGAAAAGCTCAGCAGATCTGGCAGCATCTATGAAGAAAAATCCTGTCTCCTTTCTTTCTCTCATCTCTTTCTGTCTCGTCTTATTTTCTCTCCTCTCTCTCTTTCTGTCTTTTCTCCCTCTCTCTTTTTCTCCTCTCTTTCTGTCTATTTTGCTCTCTCTCTCCCCCCCCCCCCCCACCTCTCTATTCCTTTCTTGTTCTTTTTTTTCCTCTTACCTCAAAGTGGACAACAAATACTAAGGGAGCTGCCACAATCTGTATATAACACCCCTGAATATCATGCTAATTAAGTGGATATCTCATTTGCAGCCAGAATCCTGATCAGTTCTCTGGCTACACATTGCAAAGAGGAAATACTTTCGTTCTCCAGCTTGTCCCTTCCTTCCCCACATCAGAATCCTTATGAAAGAGTACAAAATATTAGAAAGAACATTGAGGAGGAGACTGAAACTGGCACCCTTGCCAATTAACATTCCTGGCAGTATTATCCCCTTTAACCTGCCGTTAACTTTGTACAATTGAGCCTAGCATTCAACTTTGTAGGCTGGTAGGAAAACAGAAAGTGCTGGAGAAACTCAGCAGGTCTGGCAGAATTTGTAGAGAGAAAGACAGAGTTAATATTTTGAGCCCACAGAAGTAGCTGGGGAATGGTGGCATTTCTGCTGATGACAGGGGTGGAGTTTGGGGGTGGGGTGGCTGTAAGACTCCTGAAGGCTGTAAGGTACCTGGTCGGAAGATAAGATGCTGTTCTTCTGGTTTGTGATGAGATTCTGTGAAGTTCTGCAGTAGGCCTGAGGCAGATATGTTGGCATGGGGAAACAGTGGTGCATTGAAGTGGCAGGTAACTGGAAGCTTGGGGTCATTTTTATGAACAGATTGGAGCTGTCACCCAGTCTATGTTTCCTCTCATCTTGGATAGTGAGGAGGAAGAAATTAACCGGTAAATGTCACAAGTTCTGCAATTGCATGGGCTGGTGTATTTGGAAGCATTTTTTGATTTTGCCTCCAATTTCCATCCTTCTCTCATCTTCACCTGGTCCATCTCTAACTCCTCCCTTCCCATCCTTGACAGCTCTGTTTCCATTTCTGAGGTTAGGAATCTCCATTACAAATCCCAACTCCCACAGTTTCCTGGACTATACATCCTCACACCCTGCTTCCTGTAAGCACACTATTCCATTCTCCCAGTTCTCCATCTCTGTTGCATCTATTCTGATGATACCACCTTCTGCAGGAGGGCCTCAGACATGTCCACTTTTATCTTCAATCGAGAATTCGCCAACACCATGGTCAATAAGCTCTCAGCTGTGTAAGGCCAATTTCCCACATGTTTGCCTTCACCCCTTTTGTTCCATCCCACAATACAAATAGAGTCCCTCTGGTCCTCACTTTTCACCCACATCCAAAGGATCATAATTTGCCAATAATACTACTTCCATTGGGATTCCACCACCAGACACATAGTCCACTCCCCTCCCTTATCAGCATCTCACAGGGACTGTTCCCTCCAGAACACTTTGGTTGCAGTCCTTCTCCAATCTCAACACATTCCCTCTACCCCCACAGTACCTTCCCATGCAATTGCAGAGAGTGTAACACCTGCCTATTTTCCTCCTCCCTCCTCACTATCCAAGGCTCTGGACACACCTTCCAGGTGAAGCAGCGATTTACCTGCACTTCACTCAATCTAGTCCAGTGTGTTCGTTGCTCATAATGTGGTCTGCTTTACACTGGGGAGACAAACACAGGCTGGGCGATAACTTTGCAGAATACCTCTACTCTGTAAAAATGACTCAAGCTGAGTTGTCTTCCAATTCAATACACACTGTTGTTATGGACTAGGCCAGACCACTCAAAACATTCTTAAGCAGGCAACCCATACCATAATTTTGCGATTTGTTTCGGTAAATATACAGTGAAAATTATCTGGATTAAGTTAGCGAGGTTGACTACCAGGTTTAAAACAGACAAAAATGTATTCACAAAATTACACAATGAAACATGAAGACAGTACAAAGAACCCTTACAGAACTTAGTCTATCCAAACTAAACTTAAGTATATTGTTCCAAGTATACACAACAGTCCCAATTAGCAAACCCTCTTAAAACATGGTACAAAAAATGGAACAGATGCTTACAGTTTGTTATTAGAAGGGCAGAAAGAGACAGAGAGAGAGAGTTTCCACATAGCTAACTGTTGAACTCCCAACCAGTTCTGGACTCAGCTAGAGAGTTCTAGCTCAGCTAGAAATTGCTCAGCTCAGCTAGAGAGTTTACCACTCTCCTTTCTTTATACAGGTGACTTCTAAAACATGACCACTTTAACTGGAAATCTCATCTGTTTACAAATAAACAAAAAGGCCTCTCAATACTCTTTAATCTCTGTACCAAACCAGACTGATCCGAGCCCGGCTTGGTTTAATACCCCTCTGAAAAAACATCAAGGACAGAGTATGCTTGAGCCAAGGAACAGCTTTTAGAAGAAAAAGACTAGATTTGTGACACTGTGTGCCTATGCCAACATTTCTGCCTCAGGCCTGCTGCAATGCTCCAACAAAGATCAACACAAGCTGGAAGGACAATATGGTCTGCCCAGATACCTTACAGCCTTCAGGACTCACATTGAGTTTAACAATTTCAGAGCATGCACACATTCCTGCTTGTTCATTGCCCACTCCCATACTCCCAGGTCCTATTCAGTATGGGTTGCTCTGAGCACTGCCAATCCATCTTCAACTCTTCATGTTTGCCATTAGCATTCATTCAGCATTTACTACTCTCTTGGCTTATCATTAGCAATCCCTTTGGCTGTTTCTCTTCTTTATCTCTCTCTCTTTCTCTCTCTCTCTCTCTCTCTCTGTCTCTCAGGGCACTTCTCCATCAATTCATTCTCACTGCTTCCCTTCCCTATCAGTCATCAGGATAAATACTATCATTTCTCAGCTGCTTTAATTCTGGTCACTGGACTCGAAACATTAACTCTATTTTTCTCTGCACAGACGATGCCATACCTGCTGAGTTTCTCCAGCACTTTTTATTTTGGTTTCAATTATCCAGCATCCACAGAATTTGATTTCGTTTTATTACAGACTGGTGCCTCAGGCATGTCCTATGAGACTTGATCGAGTACCACAAAGTTTAACCTTTTGAAGGCTTCATATTTGTGTATAATATCAATGTGTTGCAGAATTACGACAAAGACACAGTAGTAAGGCTGTAAAAAAAATCACATATTAAGGGAAAGTAATACTGTTGTACATATTAAATTATATCACAGGAGAGTGACTATAACACAGAGTAATTTTGTCATGCCCAAACTGGACCAAGTCTGTTTTGTGCTTAAGCAACAAAATAGTAAATAAATGTGTACATGGTTACATATGGCATCTAGTTAATCCTTCCCCAATCCTCTAAACCAATCTTAATCACTATGGATTTATTAAGGAGAATTTAAAAGCCAATGGCACTCACTTTATGCTTCCAGCAAATGGAGACGATATTTTACTGGCACAAAATATTGACTGAGTTGAGTGGCTGCATGATTCTGCAGCAATTGAGACATTGCCATGCAGGGCAGTAACATGCTGTTCATAAAAACTGCTCACTTTAGGATGTACACAGTACAACTTCAATCTTAAGCATTGAGCTGGTCATGTAGAGCAAATCGAAAATAGAAAAAACAATGGATAGATGTTGAGTCAGCAGAGGCACCATAATAGGTGGAATGTTAGATTTTAATCATAAAATTAATATCAACCTGTTGAAGGTAAGAAGAAACTGGAAGTTCAGATCTTATAAGTGGGTAAGAAAGAGTCAAATTAGAACCAAAATATTTATCGTACAGAAGAAAGTCATTGAGCCCTCACTGCTACATTATCTGCTGGAATGATCCAAAATTAATCATACTGCCCTGGTCTCATCTCATTATGGGATTTTCCTGTTTCAAATTTCTGCCTATGCTTCTGCTAAACTGGGCAATACTCCTGCCTAATCAGTTGCTGTGCTGAAATATGCCATGCCCCAGCAACTCTCCTGAATGAATGTTTGTGTTGTGGAACAGACATATTTTCCATTGAGATCTGAGAGTTAAAATATAATGATGGATATATCTAATTGGAACCTATGGTTGAAACAAATCAAAGTGAGAGATAGGACTGTTAACATATCAATGTCCATGTGTTGAATTAGGCAGAAAAAAGACTTTCAGAGATTTGCAAGAATTTTATTGTGGACCTATAATTGAACACAAACATCAGTTTCCACTTGAACGTTCTGGACCCGTTTCTTATTCAGAATCCAAACCCCTAGTTCTTTGTTGTTGCTGAATAAATCAAATTAGGAATGAGCACAAACTGCTCACCAGTGCCACAGTAAAGGTAACGAGAAATCTAAAGGGAGACGAATTCAGGTAATCCTGGGAAGAGGAAATGATGAAATCCAGCACACCCAACAATCCTCAACAGCTTCAAAAACATGCTTCCTCTCTAAGGACGGCGGCTTGAGCATGGATGTAACTGTGGAAGAGAGTCAAGCAGTCAGGAACAGTGACCCACTGCCTGGGCCTGTTAATGCCAGGCAAAAATTCAGAGGATAGCACCTTTGCAGATATTATGGAGTTCAGCCAAAGAGCAGACATGAGGAGCTGAATGGCCTGCATGTATCCTTATGTACCAGTGGAGCAATTCCTTCGTATTGCACCCGAGTGTTTTTTTTAGAGTTTTTGTGCCTTAGGTTGTGAAGTGGAACTTGAACCTGCAATTGTCTGAGGCAAGAACATTACCCTCTGAGCCACAACTAACTGCCCCATGAGCCTCATTCATTCCCTTTTCCAACTGTGACTTCCTCCCTCAGCATTGTGATTTATGATGTTACAATTGTGCTCATGCGCTGCAATATTTTTCTCCCCAGTGTTTCTCCTTCGTACACTCAACTTTGTTTTAACAGATACTTTATGGACTGGCACTCCTGATAAACAGGCAAAAATTATTTGCCTCAAATAAAGTGAAGTTTACTGTATTATTCTGTCTAATCATTATAATTCTATAATTTGATTACCTCAATGTAAATATACTTGTTGTTCAATCGAATGACCGCACAAAGTATCAACAATTTATTCAATTTCAAGTCAATCTCTCCTCAAAGACCACAGTCTCCGTAACGTCCATGTGGTCAGTTGAGGGCATGAGTGAGAAGACCTCTGTGTTGGTATGTTTTATTTAAGGCAAAGGTGCATTATTGTTCAAGTGATTTATGCTGATAATATAGAGTAATATATAGTGTTGCATATATCCCCTGCATTACATTTCTACTTAGTGTGTGTTTTCACATTGATTATGTGGATCATATTTGATCATTTGGCACACTCCTGGTCCCAATGGTGTCAGATCATAAAAGTTCTATTGCAATACACATAGTATCTGTTATTTTGTTTGTAAATGGGGACTTCTAATTGATGCTATAATTGTAAGGATACATTTGTTGGCTGGTTGCTGGGTGCAGTTGGATATAATTTGGAAATAAATTGGCTTTGCTCCCTATACTGGCTGTTCAGCAGGCCTTGAAATAGCTCCCAACATTGTTTATAACTGAAATAACTTCACAGAGGCAGGTATTCTGTCTCCAAGTTACCCTTTATTTGCACTTGGAAAGTCCTTGACACTGATCCACCTCCCTCAGAGCCAGCTCTCAGAGTGAGCAGAACCTCTGACACTGCTGTTTATATCTGTCAGGTTAACAGCCTGACCAGGTTAACACCACAATCAGGGAACTCATATGTATGAGGTCCACCTGGCTGACCTCGTTATAATCACTACAATAGCCTTTATATATCTCTTTTTAACTCTCTTTTTCGGTACTTCCAGCAACATACAGCTGAGTGTCTGGATGTGGTCACTCTCCAGAAAGCTCCATTACTTAGTTACTTACTATGTGTAAGAGAATTGGTGTGGTCAGATGTATCTGAAGAAATGAGACTACCATTGCATGGTATAGATTTAGGTCACCAAAGGGTAAATCAATTTTGCATTTCTCTCAACCTAATTGTCTGCCATATTGGATGCCAAATGTTTTACAACAATAGTCTGTGTAAGCATGAGAAAGGGGAATGTGATGGTGTAGTGGTATTATCTATCACTGGACTATTGACCCAGGTAATATTCTGCGATCTTGAATTCAAATCTCACATGACACATGATAGAATTTGAATTTTGATCAGTATCTGGAATTAAAAGTGTAATGTTGAGCATTGTTGATTTTTGGAAAAACCCATTTGACTCATTAATGCCCTTGAGGGAAGGAACGTGCTGTCTTAGCTGGTCTTACCAACATGTAACTCCAGACCCACAACAATATGGTTGACTCAACTATAGTTTGGGCAGTTAGGGATGGGCAATACAATGCTGCTTAGCCATTGTTTCCAACATCCTATTAATGAACTAAAAAGTGGACTTCAGATTATGACCTCTAGCTTCAATGTTTCTAACAATCCTCCATCCTGTCCTAGTCATGTTTGTTTGTGTCTTGCTGACTTTGTTCTCAGCAGAATGAAGTTATGAGAATAAACTAGCTCAAAAGATAAAGGCAGCTAGCAAACATTTCCATAAATATATAAAATGAAAAAAAGAGTAGCTAAAGTAAACACTGGTCCTTTAGAGGATGAGAAGGGGGATTTACTAATGGGATATGAGAAAATGAGTTGACTTCGCCAACTTCCTCATCTCTCCTACACCCACCTCATCCCAGATCGAACCCTCCAATTCAGCACCGCCCTCTTGAACTGTCTGACCTGTCCATCTTCCTTCCCACCTATCCACTTCATGCGTCCCTCTGACCCATCACTGTCACCCCCTAGCTGCATCTATCTATCACCTTCTTAGCTACCTCACCCCCACTCTTATCCTCACCCTCCTATTTATCTCTCAGCCCCCTTCCCAACCCCAACCTTCCTGATGAAGGGCTTACGCCTGAAACGTCAACTAGAGGCATATAGTCATAGAGATATACAGCACCGATACAGACCCTTTGGTCCTTTCTCCTGCTCCTTAGATGATGCCTGACCTATTATGATTTTCTAGCACCACACTTATCGATTCTGATCTCCAGCATCTGAGCCCTCATTTTCTCCTATGAGGAAATAGCTGAGGCATTGAATAGATATTTTTCTCGGCCTTCACAGAGTAGGGCACGAATAACATACCAGTAATTGACAAAGAGACGAATGTAGGTAAGGACTTGGGAATAATCATTATCACAAAAGAGGTAATGTTGGGCAAGCTAATGGAGATAAGGGTAGGCAAGTCTCCTGGCCCTGGTGGAATGTATCCTAGGTGCTAAAAGAGATGATGGGAGTAATATCAAATGTACTTTTGGCAATTTTCCAAAATTCTCTGGACTCTGGGGCAGTTCGAGCAGATTGGAAAACAGCAAATGTCATGCCACTGTTTAAAAAAATGGGGTAGACAAAAGCTGGGGAATTATAGACTGGTTAACTTAACTTCTTTAGTAGGGAAAATGCTTGAGTCTATTATCAAGAAAGAAATAACAAAGCATCTAGATGTAAATTGTCCTGTTGGGTTCATGAAGGGCAGATTGTGCTTAACTAATCTTTTGGAATTCTATGAAGACATTACAAGCAAGGTGGACAATGGGAACCCAGTCGATGTGTTGTATTTATGTGCAGTTTTGGCCTCCTTACTTGAAAAAGGATGTACTAGCACGAGAGGGAGTACAGAGGAGTTCATTAGGTTGATTCCAGAGTTGAGGTAGTTGAATTATGAGGAGAGACTGAGTAGACTGAGATTATATTAATTGGAATTTAGAGGAGTAAGGGGGGATCTTATAGAAATACATACAATTATGAAGGGAGTAGATAAGGTAGAGGCAGAGAGGATGTTTTCACTGGCAGGTGAAACTAGGACAAGAGGGCATGTCCTCAAAATTAGGGGGAGCTGATTTAGGGCTGAATTGAGAAGGAGCTTCTTCACCTCGCGGGTTGTGAATCTATGGAATTCCCTGGCCAGTTTGGCTGTATGTGGTAGCATGGCTTCTGTATCAATCAGTGGGATAAAGGATGGCTCTGCTTTCCAGCACCTCTCCCACCAACACCTCCTGGACCCTGTCCATGGAGCAGGGTGCAAGCTTTCCTTTCTAGGCCTCATCTTCAGTGATGATGGTTGGGCACCCCAGCACGCGGGTTAATTTCTAGTTTGCAGCAACTGAGGTGGTGTATAACTGAGCTTTTTACATGGCATCAGTCACATGAACTCCACCAGGACACAGCTGTGATGGACAGTTCCCTTTCATGGCTGTGCAATTACTCAAGAAGAGCATTGAAGGACCCAACTGCATAATTTATGAGGTGAAGGTTAGAAAACTATGTGAGAAAATTCACTGCAAGCTATGGTGAACTGGACACCATGAATCTCACGTGAAAAAAATACTTGAACTGAAAATGAAAAATTCAGCCCATTGAGTTTAGTTTGAACAAAACCAAATGGGTAGAAGAACAGATGATTAGAAAATTAATTAAAAGCCAGGTTTCTATCTTAAATCCGAATTTCTTTTTGCCTAGTGAAAATTGATTAATGAATTATATTCCATTCTTAATATTTAAACAATAGTGCATTCATTTAATTTTCAAACTTCAGTAGATGCCTAACACATCCATCTTTTGAGGGCTAAAATAACATTTCAATGCTAATATAAAGAAAAGCAAGTTGTGGAATTGCTGGTACCAGCCTGAAAATATTATTCCTGTAACCATCTGATTACAAAACACTGCAGGCTTTCATCACAGGGCCATTAAACTATTCCCTCAATTCACATGATATAACCAATACTTCAGATCCAATATAAAAAGTGTTCCAGAACTCTTCTGTTTCGTTAAAACATTGCACATATTTATTGAAAATAGATACCTCAAAACATATTCAAATACTTTAACATACTCCTACACTTCAGAAAACATTAATAAGTCCTTCAAGCTTTTGTATGATTATCTGAATATTTCAGTGGTTCTGCAGCTTCCAACTTTTTTTATTCGGTCTGTATCAAAATTACAGAGCACATTAACAATTGATCCAGTTTTTGCTTTAGATACAACTGTGTACTAATGTATTTTAATTCTCAATTGGTCAGGATAGATGTAAATGCAGATGGGTGCCCAGTTATGCTCTGAATGAACTTTCAACATGCCATCTGCTTTTAAAATTCTAACACATCCATTATCTTTCATTGGGCCACTGGCTCAACATGCCATCCCTCTACTTGGAAGCTCCAATAGATTTTTCTCCCCATCTTATAACTGGGGTTCAACAGTACAATTATAAATTTACTTTATGTCTGAGATGGGACATCAAAGCAATTTAAGAACCATAGATTAAGTTGTTGACTTGGCTAATCCGAAAACAGAGCAGGAATGATTTTGTCAAATCTGGGAAAGAAAGCACAAAAATATACCCATAATGTTTCATGACAAGATCTCTCCTTTGTCAGCCTAGTTTCAGTGTTTTATTTGGTCTGCCTATTTCTTCCTGTTACTTGGTTTGTGCGAAATTATTTGCTTTGACTGTTTTCTATTAACGAAACATTCGTATCTGTGCTATTAACAATTCCTTCATTCTAACTGCACCACTGTTGTACCCTGCAGTCATGATCCTAATACATTTGTTTAGCATATAAATAATAAATGTAAAGATGAATGAAAGAGTGGTTCAAGAAAACTTCAAAGTTTTTTTAGATGGGTATTTTAGATTAGCAATACAAAGGATTTACTCATGTTTGGATTGATCTAAGAAGACAGCATAGTGCCCTGGTTCCAGTAGGCATCATGGAAATTAATCCTCATTCTTTCTTTCTCAATGTCTGGAATCTTAAAGACTGGACATGAAGACATCTTAACATTTTTTAGGTTAAATTTATTGGAAAATTTACCACAGAGATCAAAAATGCAAGAAATGAGTTGTCATAACCTCAGCCGATGATATTATTAGACAAGTCAAATCCCAGACATAAATCTGACTGGATAGATCGCATTTTAAAAAATTTAACAAAATGGTCTTTCATAGAAACACAAGTATGTGATACTGCAAGTCTGATTTTAACAATAAAACAGAAATTCATTACACAAAAGGAAAGAAGATAACATAGAATAAAACAATCTACTAATGTTTAACAACAGTTTGAGCTATTTTGAAACACATAGTAAAAATACAATTCCGTCTATCTGAACACTATCACTTTATGGTACTCAAACACCAATGAGAATTCACTTCATTATTAAATCTATAGGTTTGATTTCACAGTTTCTTCAAATTCCTGGTTTTGCCAGTTTAGTAGCCTTTCCCTTAATTAATCACGCAATTGAGCTTAGACTTTCTCAGCTTTGAGTAACCATGTCAGGGTTCTGACCAAACACCTCTGGTCTGAAATTATCAAACTAAAATCATTGAGGCAAGCTATTTCCTAACCCCACTAAATTTTCTCCTTTCTTCAGGAGGAGCTGTGTTTTAGTACTGAACTCCAACCAGGACTGCTGTGAACTGACAAATGAAAGCTTTACAACTATGGTTTATTTCCCTGAGCAAAAAAAAACTAATTCCTGGTGCTTTTAATCAGAAAATCAGCTAATTCTCCTCAATGATTATTCTGTCTGCTTGTAAAACTCTCCCAATGCAACAAGTTGCCACTATCACGCCAGAGACTTTCTCTCTTATATCAGTTTTAAACTATCATTACTCCAGAAACATGGACATTTAGTTACTTAATTATCTTATGCACACAAATTAAAAAAAAACACTTGACTCTGGTCCAAGATCCAAACTCTAAAATAAATGAACTCTCTAAATTGATGTCTCCCAAACCCAATGCTATATTTGGGGTGGAACCTAAAATTCATCAGAGTAAATGTCATAAACTGAGTGTAAAATATGATTGACATTTTCAAAGGAGTCAAGGCATCAGTTCAAGAAATAGTGGACTGATTTTGATCAAATGAGACTCGAGATGGAGATAATTTCCATGCTCCATTGCAGACAAAGACTGAATAAAATAAAAATACAATGCAAGAGCCTTTTGGAATGAATCAGCTAATGTGGCTGGAGCCTTTTTTTCAATTATGTTTCACTAGCTGTCAATTCTAGCTTTGTACAACTCAAGGTGAAAATAAGATATTCAAGTTGATTTGAGTATACATATAAAATTTATTAGTTGTATGAGGGAAGTTAGCAAGCAAGCAAGATGAGTGAGATTTTTTAAATCTAAGGCAAAAGTGGGTACTGCAGATGCTGGAAACCAGAGTCTAGATTAGAGTGGTGCTGGAAAAGTAGAGCAGGTCAGGCAGCATCCGAGGAGCAGGAAAATCAATGTTTCGGGCAAAAGCCCTTCATCAATTCATTCCTGATGAATGGGTTTTTGCCCAAAATGTCGATTTTCCTGTTCCTCGGATGCTGCCTGATGTGCTGTGCTTTTCCAGCACCACTCTAATCTAGACTTTTTTTAAATCTAAGTTGGAAGTTCAAACAGGATCAGCTCATGGCCCAGACTGTATCAGAACTAAGCCAATTTTGGAACCATTTAAAAATGGCTGCAAACCTTATTCTACCCCTATTCCTGGCCCCAGCTATTTTTGAGATCACAGGATGAAGATGTGAGTGACAAGCCCACATCCTGCTGCCTGGTTCGAGTTTCAGGGAGGCATCTCAAATCAATTTTTTGTGGAGTCAGTCTAGTTTCTCTGACTTGTGACCCTCTGTGGAATCCTGAAACATAGTCTGACTTCTAAATATTATAGATTCAAAAGGTCTTACTCATGGCCTCTGCTCCCCCTCCATGCAACCTCAGAGTCAGCTCTATATCCTTCTTGCCCACTCACCTATTATATCAAAGGTACAGTCTGAATCAGCCATATAACATCAGTGCTGAATGTTCAAATGGTGAGGAAAAGACATAAATTCAGAATTTTGGGGGACAAAATCTGCTCTTCCCTTTTAAAGTGTTAATCACTGTCAATACCTCTCATAATTTTATAAATCATGATAGGGTCACCATAAAACTAGATAAATCCCTGGGACCTGATCAAATGTGTCCCAGGATATTGTGGGAAGATAGGATGAAATTGTCAGACTACTAGTAGACATATTTGTATAATCAATTCAGTGACTGAGACAAGGGCAGCCAAGTGGACATCGTAGATGATGGGTTCCCTGATTGAGGCTGTTACTCTGGTCCAATCAGGGAGCCCTGGCTGACAGATATGAACAGAAGAGTCAGACACCTTCCTCACTCCGAGAGCTGACTCTGAGTGAGCTGGATCAGTGTCAAGGATTTTCCTGGTATAAACGAAGGGTGACTTGGTAATGGGCTACCAGCATCCGTGAGGTTATTTCAGTGGTGACGAGAGAAAAACATACTCCTGAAGAAATTTACTTGCATCAGTCAGCTTTGAATCAGGGTAGCATTTCAGGCATTAAGCTGTTAATTGGGAAGCTTTTTTGGTGGGGGGGGGGGGTGGTGGTGGGGCAGATGATATTGTGGCAGATGAAAAGTCATGAGTAATTCTCCTGACAGCTTATGGACCTACAGCTTTTTCAGTTATTAGGAATTTGACTTTCCCTGAGGCATCAGACACTCAAATTTTCTAGTGTTGACAGATTTAGTGAAACAATGTTACAACCCCTAGCCTCTTCTAATTCTGAGATGCTATCAGTTTTACTCAGCAATTCAACAACCAGGGGAATCCACATCAGGATCTTTGACGAGGTTGAGATGATTGACAGATGGGTGTGATTTTGGTTTCACACTTAATGAGATTCTATGAGACCACCTGGATTTCAAATGGGCACTACAATTGGCTTTATTGTTGGAAAATGTGGCAAATGGAGCGTATGAGCCACAGGATGGAAGTGGACACCCTTGCCAGACTGACTGAGCTTGGAGAACACCACTTGAGTGAAGGTAATTGCATAGCCTCTCTCAGGACATATCCTGAACAGAGGGAGTCTAGGCCAGCCCAAAGCAAATCCCCACAACAAAGCCAAGCTTCAGGCAAATGGTTAAAATTTTCTTCAGGTTCCAGGCTGGTAAGCCACTGTAGTTGCTGCCGATAGCAGGCTCGAGACAGCAAAAGAACCCCACTGGACGTTAAAATGAGTAACAGAACTCATAGACTGGTATCCAGGAGCGTGAACACCCTGGAAAGTCCACCTACATCTGGTTTGGAACAGTTACATTGCTCAGTAACATTTAAATCAGAACTAATCAAAATGGTTAAATGGTCACCCAGTTCTAATGGAGATTGATTCTGGTGTGGCTATTTCAATAGAACCAGTCTTTAACAAAATTCACACTAGACTTCGACCCTTATGTTTGCACAAGATCTCGGCTAGACTGAGAACCACTACCGGGAACCTTTACAGATTAAGGGTACAACTTTGGTTCCTTATGAAAAGCAGCTGGCTTAATTATCATTGATTATGGTATCAGGCCCAAGCTTGATAGGGCGCAATTGGTTAAGAAAGATTTTCCTGGATTGGCTCGACATTTTTTTATTTAAAAAAAGGCTGCCTGAGTGAACTTCTAATTAAGTACCCAAGAATTTTTCAGGGAGATCTATGGATTATCAAGGGAGCCAAGGCCATTTTGTATGTTGACCAGGAAGCAAGTCCATAATTCTGCAAGGGTCTGCCCTGTGCCATTTGCATTACGGACAAAACTTGAGGCAGCAATCAGAAGGCTGGAAAGTGAAGGAATTATCAAACCGGTCCAGTTTGCAAAATGGTCAATAATAGTTGTACCAATTGTGAAGTCCAATAGGTTAGTTTGCATTTGTGAGTATTTTAACCAAACAGTAAACCACTTTTCACAGTTGGCCAAATACCCAATTCCTCGCATAGAGGATTTATACGCAAAGCTGGCAGGTGGATGCTGTCCTTCACGATGTTGGAGAGGAGACTTGCTTGCCTGCAATTGTGGTTCCATGAAGGTTCCCAGAAGTGTGCTACAATTGATACCCATAAGGTTTTGTACCAATACACAAGACTACCATTTGGGATATCATCAGCTTGTGCAATATTTTAGTGTGTGATGGAGAACATTTTATAAGATTTATCCTAGTAAGCCATTTATCTAGATAATGTGTTAATGACAGGGAAGATCAGTAAGAGGCACTTAGAGAACTTGGATATAGTCCTTAAATGTTTCTCCCAGGTGAGCATGTGCCTCAGAAATGAAAAATATTTACACCAGGCACCCAACTGACCTACATAGGCTACAGAGTCAACAAGGCTGGGTTACACTGATTGGAAGATAAAGCGAGGGTGATCAAAGGTGCCCTGGCTCCCATGTCTGTACCAGAACTCAGGTCTTCTCCAGAACGGAAGGTTCATACATAACCTGGCCTCCACCCATACATCATCTCTTAAAAATGGGCCAGCCTTGGAAATGGGAGCATAGCCAAGCCATAGTTTTCAGAGAAGTGAAGAAACTCATCATCCTCTAAGGTGTTGGCACGCTATGATCCCCTGCAAGATCGGGTATTGATACGTGTTGCCACCCTGTACGACATCAGGGTAGCATTAGCTCATGGGTGGCCACATGGAGAAGACCGTGCATTAGGACATCAGCTACTACAGAGTACAAATATGCCCAGATAGAGGAGGAAGGTTTGGCAGACATAGTTGGAGTCAGGAAGTTCTACCAATATGTTTACAGATGTGAATTTGTAATAAAATGGACCACAAACATCTGTTAGCTCTACTTAAAGAGGACAAGGCAGTGCCGCCCATAGTGGTCCAGGCAAAACTGAAACAGCTGGGCAAGTCCAAAGGGCTGGACCTGGAAAGAGGGCTGCATTTTATTACAGGGAGCAAGAGTGATTGTCCGGAGCAAAGGTTACCCACCAGATATTGGCTGAACTCCACCAGGGTCATCAAGGGGTTTCCAAAATGGAGATGTTGTTGAGAGGTTATGTCTGCTGGCCAGGATTGGATGCCAGGATTAGTGGGGCAGTGCCCAAAATGCCACCAAGAACAAAGGTTACCACCATTCATGGCACCATTCATGGGGATGGCTGAGTAAACCCATAGACTTGGTTACACATCGATTATGCTGGTCTTTTCATGGGCTAAGTGTTCTTCGTCACTGTGGATGTACACTCAAAATGGCTGTAAATTCATCAAACACAGTAACGACAATAGAAAAAAACACAATGTACAATTTCTGAAAGCTCTGGTCACACATAACATACTTTTGTTTACCAGCAGGGAATTTGAGTATTTCCTAAAGTCAAATGGTATTTCCCATATAAGGACAGCTCAATATCATCCATCATCCAATGGTTTGGCAGAAATAGCAGTCCAAATTTCGAAGGCAGGCTTAAAAAAACAGCCTGCAGGTTCACCAGACACCAAACTGGAAAATGTCTAGTGCAGGAACCATGGGAATGGTCCTGCCTGGGTCAAACGTATGGTTGAGGCAAGGTCAGGTCCACTTACATATAAAGTTCGGGTAGGTGTGACTGTCCTGAACAAGCACATAGACCATATGAAAGCTGTAAATTCGCAAACAGGTTGGGAGCAAAACATTCCCGGCTCCTCCAAAGCTTTTCTGGAACCTGCGGGTTCTCCCTTCCCATCAAACATTGAAGATACCTCAGAATCTGAGATGGACACTGTGGATGTCACTGCCTTGACACTTTTGCCGCCTGAAGAAAAGAATGAATTTCTTCCATCTACTGTGCATTAGATGCCACCCTTATCAGAGGCAGATTTGGAGAAACCTGACCCGGTACTGAAATGCACCATGAGGAGCTACAAAAAAAAGGAACTGGCCTCTGTCCTTGGACTGAGAGGGGTAGGGATGTAGTGATTGTAATGAGTTCAGCCAGGTATATCTCATGAAATATAAGTTCCCTGATTGGGGATGTTAATCTGGTCCAATCAGGGAGCCCTGGCTGACAGATATGAACAGGAGTGTCTGACAACCTGTTCATTCTGAGAACTGGCTCTGAGACAGCTGGATCAGTGTCAAAGACTCTCCACATGTGAATGAAGGGTGGTGTGGTGATGGGATACCAGTCTCTGTGGAGTCATTTCAATCTACAATCTCTGGGTGAGTTTATAGCCAAAGCAAATATTTGTTTCTCTATAGCTCTATTGATTGACCTTATTTATGTTCTTTACATAGACTTGAACTGATACGAAATCTTTCTGGGGTGTTCCATGAATCTACCTTTTAGGTTTGGTACACAATCTACCATTTTTGGCAGATTACATCCTAGAGCAAATGTCATTTTCTTGAAGAAAAATGACAGAAGAATTAGACTGCTCCATCTCTATAGGGTTAAAAAATCATCCTACGCAGAAAGATGTCGTACTTAATGCCATAGTCTGCCATCTGAACATATTGGGTATCTAATTACTCTGTGATGGTGTATGTGTTGTCATCCATAACTTCTAAATGCCTTACATGGTCTAGTGTGTGCACGAGTAGCTACTTTCTAATCTAACAAGAACAATCTTATAGAGTAAACAAGACATTATTTGTTGCATCTCTGCCAACTATTTACAGATTATTACATGAGTGTCAACACAATTACAGAGACCGTTGGGTGGACTTGATCAAAGGTCTCCCTCTCAAGGGCTCTTTCTCCCACCAGGTCCTAATGACTTCATCCCATGGGGTGGTCCCTCTTGCACTCAGTTAAGTATTAAACATTTCATACCTTTATAAACCCATATGTAACATGTAGCACAGCTATAGCCATTTTAGCATTGAGATTGAATACTGAGGTTAGGTTAAATTTGTGATTTCCTGTCATATTGTGATTTGCACGTTGGGTGTAACCCTTCATCAGTCAATTTTAATAATGGAATATGGACTAAGGAGTATATTGACACCAGAACTCAAATAAGAGAACAATGTGTGAATAGTGAATTTATTATTGGTATTTTTAATCAACCTGTTCAGAGATGATATTACACACTTCTAAGGCAGGTAGGAGTTGAACCTAGGCCTCCTGACTCAGTGGTAAGAACACTAAAACTGCACTCAAGACCTTCACCTTTTTTTAGGACATAGTAAACCAGATGTTTTGAAACACCAATTGACAATGCTGGTTCATTTGCCATTGAGCCACAACTTTGTTCTATTGTATTAACTGATCCATTGGGCTGAATTTTACTTTTTTTTTGGTTAAATGTCAGTTTTGTCAGTTTGGTCATGGCGGGTTTCTCTCTGTGAGATTTAGCAAGATTTCTCACCACATCTAACTAAACACACCTCATTATGGTTGCTTTTTGGACTGGAGGCCTGTGACCAATATTGTGCTGCAGGAATCAGTGCTGGATCCGCTGCTTTTTGTTATTTACCTAAATGATTTCAATGTGACTATAAGAGATATAGTTAGCAAGTTTACAGGTGACACCAAAATTGGAAGTACAGTATAGTGAACAGTGAAGAAGGTTACCTTAGAGTACAATGGGATCTTGATCAGGTGGGACGATTGGCCGATGAGTGGCTTTATTGGTCAGTAGGCCACTTTTAGAATACTGTTATAGGAAAAATGTTGTGAAACTTGAAAGAGTTCAGAAAAGATTTACAAAGATATTGCCAGAGTTGTACGTTTTTGAGCTATAAGGAAATGCTGAATAGGCTGGGGCTGTTTCTTTGGAGTGTCAGAGGCTGAGGGGTGACCTGTTGGAGGTTTATAATATCATTAGGGACATAGATAGGGTAAATAGTCAAAGTCATTTCCCCAGGCTATAGGAGCCCAAAACTAGAAGGCATACATTTACAGTGAGAGGGGAAAGATATAAAAGCGACCTAAGGGGCAACTTTTTCACACAAAGGGTGGTGCAGATATGGAATGAACTGCCAGAGGAAATGGTGGCGGTAGGTACAATTACAACATTTAAAAGGCATCTGTATGAGTACATGCATAGAAAGGATTTAGAGGGATATGGACCAAATGCTGACAAATGTGATTAAATTAATTTAGGATATCTGGTCGGCATACACAAGTTGGGTTGAAGGTTCTGTTTCTGTGCTGTACATCTCCATGACTCTATAACTGCCTATCGAGTCCTATGGAGCCCCTCTCATTAATTCGAGCCTTGTTCCACCAATCACTGTACCTGGAACTGGCACCAACAGTATTAGCTGTACCAGTTACTTTCATCTCCCTCAATATCTATCGCTGTCTCATCCTAGGTGTAAAACAGCGCACAGGAGGACCTGAAGAATCAAAACATGTGATTGGCTGCCTGACATTCCACTCCTCACCCTTTTGGAGGGCAGGATCCTGACTGTTCTGAGCAGTTGATTGGCCCTGGACCGGTATCAGAGGTTGCCCCGACTAAATGTCACATTTCCCACAATAGCCCATATTGTTCAGGGCCCTGAAAGGTCCCACCCATTCTATTTAATTGCATTAATATTAACTAAAATTTACTGCTCAGTTGACAACAACGTAAGATTACAGTAAACATTAATCTTGATTCTCCATCTACAGATGCTATCTGACCTGGTGAGATTTTCCAGTTTCTGTTTTTGTATGAGTCTTATACTTCATTATTGCATTGTATCTTTTCATGCTTTTTACTATCTTTATCCAGCTTTTGTCTTGGGGTTAATTTATGTATTTTATGGATGTGTACTTGCTTGCTGAGCTGGAAAGTTTGGTTTTAGATGTTTCGTCACCATACTAGGTAACATCATCAGTAGAGTCTTCAGATGAAACCAGAAATTCTATGAAGGTCTTGTATGAGGAGTGGTTCAGCACTCCTGGTCTGTATTCAACAGGGTTTAGCAAGCTGAGGGGCTCTCACATTGAAACTTACAGAATATGTATTTTATCTCTACATCCTGCTAAACATTCAATAATTCACAGAGAAAGGTTCTCTTTAAGGTATTTTTCATGTTTTGTCATGCTTTTTTTCTCTTTTATATTATTTCCTGGACCAGATTATTGTCATATTATTCCTTCCTGATAGTCCTGTGACGATAAACAACATCTTTATTCTAAATTGTTGAACACAACACTTTTGGGTACTTTTGCTTTGATGCCATGTTATTACTTTCCTTAAAACATTTGTTCCATTAACGTAGAGCCAAAAATCATAAGGATTTGTGATACATTTTATGCTGTTATTCATATGTTCATATTGTCTACAGTTTTTATTAATCTTACCATTAAAATAGGGTACACAGGAATTACAAAAAAATTCTGCGGTAAGGGCGATGATGGACAGCTATATAGCTTTCCATAGTTATTGGCAGTAAAATCAAAAACAGTCTTTATAAACACATGTATGATTTTGTTATAATTATCCTCCAGCTTTGAGCCTGGACTCAGTAAATCCAATTTATGAATGTAAATTGAGACATGCTAGTTTCTTTTTGAGAGGAAGGCTTTCTTTTTCAAATTTTTTTCCCCCTTATCCCTTCTTCACATCAACTGTTCCTCATTGAGCCTTATCTAGTGAGCTAAAAGGAATTGTAACTGGAAGAAAGGATCCTATTTCTTCAAGATATCTGATTGATTTTAGATTGGATTGTGCTCTAATTTATTTTTTAATTACCTTCAGTCACTCAGTCAGAAACTGAAACTATAGCTTCACTGATTCATGATTCAAGCTGCATTTGGTTAGCTTACATCATTGGATTTCTGTGGATGTTTTGTGAATTTTCAAAATTGTTGCTCACAACTCAGGGGAGAGATGAAAAGAAATTCACAACCACAAAAGTAATAAAGAGCCCTCATGCCCATCATAATCTCAGTGAAATCATTTCTACAGCCTGATATATGGGGATTTTTAAAAAAAGTGAACTGACTAACTAATTTCTGTAATTTTAATTTGATCATAGAAAAGAAAGCTACATGCATGAGTGTAATATCATGTATTATCAACACACAAAAAAATGTAGAAAGAATATTTTAATATTGACTTGTGCATTTAACATTTATGTCAAGCAATACTGGTTGGTAACTTGCTGCCCATGCAGTGTATTCAGCCATTTGTCTACCATTTAGGGTTTATGCTGGTAATTGGGTGACATCTGTTCTCTATTATAATTCACAAATGGTATTGCTGTATCTTTTTTCATTAAATAATACGAAATGAATCTGAAATTAAATTATGGAAATGCTTATAAAGGCTACAAGTGTCTAACTGGGTGTGGTTAACTGCTTGACTTCACGTAATCAGATCACCTGATTTGACCAAGGAGATTTTTTGATTATACAGTTCTGAATTGCAATTCTTTCTGGTTCATTGTTTGATGATGTGGCATTATTTGTTAACATCCTGAAGTAATTAAATACATATGAATTTTCTGATCACAAAAACAAACATCTGTAACTCTTTTCTTTAATATTACTGTGCTAACACTACAACTGAGACCTTGAAGCAAATTAAAAGGCTCAGTGTTGTTCTGGATATCTCCCATCTGACAGTAGCCTCCAACAACAATAATAAATGGTTTGCCAACATGTTCCCTCATCACGATAACTACTGCAATTTCCAACATACTTGCAATTGGGCTGGAATACTCTTAAATCAAGAAGAAGGCCATTAAAATTGAGCTTGTAAGGGTTACATAGGACCTTGCTTGCCAATTCAGGGTAGCACAGTGCAGTCCAGATGAAGAAACTCAACAACTTCCAGGTCACAGCAGCCCATTTTGATTGAAACCCAATCTACAATCTTCAACATTCATTCCCTTCATCAGTGACAGCAATGTGTACCATCTGTATGATGTGCTGCAGTGACTCACCATGACTCTTCTGATAGTGTCTTTCAAACCCCCTATCCAGAAGAATAAGGACAGCAGATACATTGAAGCAGCATAATCTGCAAGTTCCCCTCCAAACTGCACACCATTGGGACATGGAAATAGACTGGCTTTTTTTAGCATCGCCGGATCAAAATCCTGGAACACCTTTCCTAACTGCGGTGTGAATGTTCCTATACATCAAAGCCTGCACTGTTCTCACACAACCTTCGCAAGGGCAACTAGACTAGGGCGGAGCCAGTGCTGTCCACATCTAACGAACAAATAAAAGAAAAATCTGCACTGCACAGCCTTTGAAGGTATTGGCATTTTTGAGCAAGTCCAATCACTACAACCGGCAGTCATGCCTAGGCTCTAAGTAAGAATCTAAGAAAGGTGAAAAGCTCTAGAATTCCCTCCCTAAGTTTCTTCATCTCTGTTATGTCTTTTGGTTCTAAGTTGGAGACAATCACACTTCAGACTCAAAATACTGGAGCTTCATTGAATTTCTTTTTGGCTTTCTACATATCTGCTGGTCAGACAGACTATTTGTTATTTAGCACATGACTGTAGTACAACAGTGGAATTTGAAACTCAAGGATTCACACAACAACAGCTCTTTTCAAATAATCTCATAATTCAGCAATTTGTAACCATCTCTCTACCTCCTTTAAGCTGCTGTTTAAAACTTACTTCTTTGACAAGCTTTTAGTCGTCTGACCTATCTCCTTAACACAGTTTACTGTCAAATTTTGATTTTAAAACTCTTGAGAAGCATCTCTGGACATATTATTATGTTAAAGCTCCTTGTATTGAAATAATGATGGTGAATTTTCCATAAATGTCCTCAAAAGGCACATTACTGATATAAATAATGGATAACACATCAATTCTGTTGTTAAGTGTAAAAATGTGCAAGTTGATGGAAGGTGTGAGGCATAAGAAGTCTGCTTAACGGTTCAGACTATGTGAAGTTTTGTGGATGGTGTAAAGAAATTGGCCTCTATGAATCACTCGAGCAAACCATGGAAAAACAGCAGGTTCAGCAGCATAGAAAGGGGGTTACGTGATAGGTCAATGTGGGATCAACAGCCTGCTGTGCTTGGTGAGTGTGGAAGATAGTCATTACAATGAGCACTGTCAAGACAAGTAATGATGATTGCTATCAACCCACTGCCACTGCATTAAGTGGTGGTAACTATCAACTAATTTATTTTGCTTTATGGGGCACTAATGATAACAAAATTTCCATGATAGAAATAGTTAGGGACTACAGATTTCAACCACATGTATTCCTCAAAGAAGTTGCACTTTTTTTTTAAGAACAAGGCATACGCCTTTCTAAGAGGCATTTGGTTTCAAGATTTGCAGCAAGAATTCTAAGAGACATGACACAATGACTGATTTGGTTAACCCCTTGTAAATTGTCCCAAGACCTCTCGTACTGCATTATGTCATTTAAATCCCTGTCCGTCATTCACTTTTGTAAGGATTTGTATTCTTTAAGTAAATCTGATTAATAGGTCACGTTTTCATGAAAAATGCCTTGCATTTTTGAGATTATAATCTCTTTTGAAGTGACATATGATGTAATGGAATTCTACCTATCTACCTATCAGGTCACAGGTTTATTAGAAATTGGTGGATTGTTAACATATGGGCATGCGGTTTTTGTTCAGCAGATGCTCTTGAATTGTAGATTTGGAATCAAAGGTTACAAGGTTTACCTCTGGAAACTGCAATTTGTCATCTATAAATTATTTTTAAAGAAATATTTTCAGAACTCTCTCCTAGACAGCAGAATTGCAATACGCGTTAGTATTAATGAGGTTTTACTAGTATCAGACAAGATAGCTGTGGTGTATATGTAACAAAACCTGAACAGGAAATCTTGTTCTCTTCAGTTTTATCTCCATTTATGATTTATCTGTCCACCTCACTCTGTATTCACATCAAGCTTCCAAACCTTAGTAAGTCTTACCACATGAGTCCATTCCTGAGGATTGAGCACACTTCAATTGCATTGTCAAATTTCTGTGATTTCAAAACCATGGCATTTTGAGGCTGTGATTTTGGAAATTTCTAGAGTACAGCTCCAATGGCCCTCAGGGAATTGACAAGTCCGGATTTAAACCTCACTGGGAGAAAGAAGATTCTGGGAGTGCTAGTGCACTAGATGGCTTCATGGTAATTATCATAATCTTAATTCCAGGTTTGAATTGGATTCATATTCCACCATCTGTCATGTTGGGATTCAAACCTGGGCCCCAGAACATTACTGGGGGTCTCTGGATTAGTAGTCTCGTAATAACATCATAGTCCATTGTCTCCCTTATAACTAGTAGTTAGTATGGTTTAGAATTATCTAAAGATGATTTACACCATTGTTTCTGGAAAAATGGTCCACTTAGAAGTGGACAGATCTTTGGATTTTTGGAAGCTGCTATTTATGTTCCTGTCAGTGTAGTCATTGATATAAAACAGGTGTAAACAATAAAGCAAACAAAGAACTTCAATGCAGCCTTTTAAAAGAAAAACCATTTAATCTGCACACTTCAGAAGAATCCTGGGATGACAAACAGATAAAGACAGGGATAATGCTGAAATTTTCCTTTTATTTTTGAATAATTTCACTGCATGTCTTAGCAATATTTTTGTTGTATTTTGTACAGAGCTATGGTTGTTCAAGCATCATTCACAAATAGGAGGCTTCAGGCACTGGGTCAAAACCAGGGAGAGAGTGAGAATGTGAAACTTCAGTCACTTAAACCTTGTGTTTTCCTTGAAGACAGTCTGGTTGGGTATCAAACCAAGCTAAATGTAACCCATGTGACTTGGAGAGAGATGGCTTTCACAGATCTGTAGATTGAAAAGGCTTGCTTAGGCCGGCCAAAACAACACCCTATCTTCCACCTGGGCACCCTACAGCCTGGAGAACTCGACATTGAGTTCTCCAATTTCAAATAACCTCCATTCCCAGCCCCTGACTTACTTCACAGCCAGTCCCCTCCCCTCCCTTCCACTGCTCCCTGCCACCAACTAGATTCATTCCTTCCATTGATCAACTAGGCCGTATGCTCTATCTGTCCTCACCTATCCCCACTTCATCACCTTGCCCTTGCCTTCCCCTTTATCTGCAGCTTCCCCCACACCCACCCTCAGTCCTGAAGAAGGGTTACACCTGAAACATTGTCTTCTGCACCTCCTGATGCTGCCTGACTTGTAGTGTTCTCCCAGACTTGCTGCGTTCTTTCAGACTTCTACCTATCAACTTTGGATTCCAGCATCTGCAGTTTTTTTTGTCCCTAACCTTGTGTAGACAGGCGGCAGAGTGTGAGTTGGGAAACCCAGAAGTTCTGATCTCCTCCCATGCTGAGAAGCAATGGTTCTAAACTTTACTTTGACATTGGTTATAATAGTGATGACAAGACCTGGGTACCTCAGACAGAATGCTGCCACCAATCCTGATTCCTATGCTAAACTAGAGTCTTTTGAGTAGTTTGTGGTAGAAAATGAGCCGCACAAGTTTCAGCAGAATAGGCACTTACCTTAAGTAACAAGGTAAGGTCTATTGCATGACAGAAACTTTACACAGGTTACATTAACTGTTCTTGCAAGCTGTAATTCTCACTTTAGGTAACCCATTATACAATAGTATACGGAACTATATGACATTTACCATGGCTCTTTCTTATTCCAAGTTACTGACTTCACAAATTCAAGTGAATTGGTAGTTTGACAACTGTCCCAGAACTGTAATCATTTTAGACTTGGAAGATTGGTGGGTCACTGGCTTGAGGGTTGTTGACCGTGATTTTGTTTAATTCTCCTCTGGAGGACTCTTTACCTCATGGATATCTTTCACTGTGGTTTCGTGGCTGACAGTTGATGTTGGTTGTCCATTACCTATCGGGAGGACCTCTGAATGTGCTTCACCAGAAAACAATTGCTTTCCTGAAAGTATTCATCGTTAATACCATATTTAAGACACGTGACTGATCTCTCTAAAGAGGTCAGACATTTTGGATAACTTCCCTCGTGCTTCGTATTCTTCCCTCTGGTGTAGTAGATCCCTTTTGCATCAGTGCTGTCAGTGGTATTGATTACTCTGTGTCAGAGCTGTGTGTAGTAGATGGTTGTGCTGCCAATACTGGCTTGATTAAAACTTCACCAATGGTTTCAGGCGGACTTTAATTTTAGCAAGAGTATTCAGTTGTTGTCTCCAGTCTTGCTGATGGTTACTCTTTGATGATTATTAGTGGGATCAAAGATAGAGAACATTTCCTTTTTCCCTCTAAAATTTGTGGCTTATTCCCTGCTGATAATATAAAATCAACCTCAGACTAGAATATAAGTGACTTTGCTGGGTGAAACTTCTCCTTTTGATGAAGGAGATTTCAGGAACTAACATAACTGATTTCCACAAGTTTGGCCTTTTAGTTCAAGGTCAATGAAGTCTTCCACTTGATGTCTTCCTAGGTCAGTCAATGGTAGTGGTTTTTGAAATGGCTAAACTTCATCAATGAGATTCAGGACATTGAGAACTAAATACAGCTTTATTCAAGAATGAACTTCATTCGTTCTGGATGACAAACATGTTCTTGAACATTCAGTACTCTTTCTGCTGTAGTGACACTTGTAACAGTCCTTTAATCTTAGGGGTTGTTCTACCTGCACACTGTAACTCCAGATTTTTAGCCTGCAACTTCATGCATTTTAGCCAAAGTGTGCAATCAAATAAGACAATGACACTCAAGCCTGTATCAAATAAGTTCAGTCATAGCCAGTTGTGTTCTCAGACTGCACTGTCAGTCCTGCAGGGCACTGAACATTTGCCCCAGATATGGCAAACAGTGAGAAATTCTGTGCTGCAAGCAGTGACCCTGGAAGACCCCGGTTGATGGGTTGATGCAGGAACAGGACTTCATCGTCCCCCAAGACCCAGAGTAGAGGCCATGAAAACAGACCGTGTCAGCTTGATCCAGGAGTGCCAGGTGGGTTAAAGAAGTCTCTACGACAAGCATCCTGGCTGCGTGTCAGCACTGAAAGGTGAGGCAAGATGGCTATAATATAAGCCTGGTATCTCTTGCTGAAGGATAAAGAGTGAAAAGACAGGGCCCATACAACACCAGACAATGTAAGGCATGGGTGTTGCAAGCATCCAGTCAGACTCAATGAATGGACACTATGACAGCAAGTGAAGACATTGCAGCCTGGAGATGCACTCATGAGCTGAATGCACGTCCCGAAGAATATAAGAACTAGGAGCAGGAGTAGGCCGTCCGGCCATCCAAGCACACTGTCCTTGCTGCAGCATTATCATGATAGTTCCTGGTGTAGATCTTGATACAGCATTTAGCTGCAGAAGAAACCTGTCAGTGAATTGGAGATGTGCTATGAAAGCTCTTAGAGGCTGGCACATATCAGATGCTAATGTTCTCAAATGTGAGGTGTATGTGCCTGTACAGTGTGCCCTGAGATGCTGCTTCCCGGTTTCCAACATGGAGGGTGATCAGAGCAAGTGGTTGTTGAATCCACCAGGTGCTCTCTCTGGTTTATCTAAGTTGGGATTATTTGGTGAGTTTGATAAGATGGTGGTCTGAATATTGATGAGGTGAGCTGTGGTATTAATGAAGTGGTTATCAAGGAATAATGACAATCAATTGGCATCTTGCTGCTGCCTAGTGCAAATATCATCATATTGTTTATGAGAAGCAATAACTAAAGCAAGCTATGCTGACATTGAAATGGGTCTTACTGCACTTGTTGTCTGTTTTTGCCACGTATCTCACCCTAGCTCATGTCACTTATACCTCTCCACTATCAGAATTCCACAAGGACCATTCCTTCCGTGACAACCTGGTCCACTCATCCATCACTCAGAACATTTTTTCACTCCCCCATGGCACCTTCCCATGCAGTCAAAGAAGGTGTCACATTTACCCCACTCAGCTCCACCCTCCTCACTGTCCAAGGGCCTAAACACACCTTCCAGGTAAAGCAGCATTTTACTTGTGCTTCTTTCAATTTGGTTGACTGTACAAAAAGATCGCAATGTGGTCTCCTTTACATTGGTGAGATCAAACGTAGATTGGGCGACAGTTTTGCGGGACATGTCCCCTCTATCCATAGGAATGACCCTGACCTCCTAGTTGCTTGCTATTTCAATGAACCCCCATGCTCTTGTGTCATTTACATCCTGGATCTGCTGCAATGTTCCAATGAAGCACAACACCAGCTCAGACATTTTACAACCTCTCGAACTCAATATTGAATTCCACAACTTCAAAGTATAACCTCTGTCCCTTATCATCAGAACCCACCCCCACCCCCAACCCACTCCACAGTTCTCCACCCCCACCCTCCTCGTCTGGTCATGTCTTGTTTGTGTTTTGTTGACTTTGTTCTCAGCAGAATTGACTAATTTTCTCCCTTTCATACCTAGCATTAACATCCATTTTGAATCTCCATTTCTCCTTTACTGCCATTAGCACTCCCTTTGTCTTTTGCTCTGGGCATCCACACCATTCACACCACTACCCTGCCCTTCTGTCTACAGCAGAAATCCCACCATCTTGCAGGTCCTTGCAGTCTGAAGAAGAGTCATACCAGACTCGGATTGCTAACTTTGTATCTCTTTCCACGAATGCTGCCAGAATGAGTTTCTCCAGAGCTTTCCATTTTTAGGTTGATTGTCTTCTTTCAATAGGCAACTTGACCTACCTTGAACTGAACTTCCAAGGGTAGGAGAAGGGTGGGCAGAGTGGCATTGCAGGACTTGGCCATCTCTGCAGACTCCTGAACAAGATGTGCAGAAGGGCCTGTGTGTGTGGTTCTCCACTGGCTGGGGGTCTCTGAACACTGGGCTCAGGATTCTGCTTCTCACTCCTATCATTGAGTTGGGGTAAGCATTTTCATGCCATTATTTGGAGGCTTGACTTGTTTGATCCTGCCATCAAAGACTGGGCCCAGTATATGGAAAGACCTTGTTAATTTTTCCAGGCAAATGGCGTTGAGGCACATGAGTAATTCTCCTGACTTGTGGACCTTTAGCCTTGTTGGTTATTAGGACCCTAACATTTCCCTGAGGCACCAGATACCAAAACATTTCAAGAGTTGACGAATTTAGATAAGGAATGTTATGACCCTAATCCTCCTCTAATTCTGAGTCACAATTGTTTTTACTCAACAATTCGAGAACCAGGGGAATCCATATTGGGATTTTTGACTAGGCTAAGACTGACAGAGACATGTGATTTTGGTTTAACTGTCAATAAAATGCTGAGAGCCTACTAGTTGAAGCCTCACTGGACTTCAGAAAAGCACTACATCAGCTTTATCATTGGAAAATGTCGCAAGTGGAGCATATGAGTTGCAGGGTATTTCGATGAAAGTGGACACCCTTGCCAGACCAACTGAGCTTGGGGAACACCATTGAACAGAAAGACTCTAGGTCAGCCCATAGCAAAATACTGAAACAAAGCTAAGTCTTGGCCAAATTGTTAAAATTTTCTTTAAATCTGGGCCAGCAAGCCATTATAATTACAATTGATATATGGACACAAGACAGCAAAAGAGTCCCTCTCAACTTGAATTGAATAAGCGAACTCATAGGCTGATATCCAGAAGAGCACACACCCTGGAAAGCCCACCTCTATCTGGTTTAATAAATTGCTTAGCAACATCCAAATCAGATCCAATCAAAATAAACATCTAGTTAAATGGTCACCCAGTTCTAATGGAGGTTGATATCAGCGTGGCCATTTCAGTGATCGTAGAACTAGTCTTTAACAAAATGCACTCTGGACTCCAACCCCTAATTTTGCCCAAGATCTTGGCTCGACTGAGAACCTACACTGGGGAACCTTCACAGATTAAGGGTACAATTTCTGTTCTGGCCTCTTAGGAGAAGCAGCAAGTTTAATTATCATTGATTGTAGAAAGAGGGTTAGGCCCAAGCTTAATATGGTGCAATTGGTTCAGGAAGATTCACCAAGATTGGCTCAACATTTTTCAATTAGAAAATGACTGCTCGAGTGAAGTCCTAATTAGGTACCTGGAAGTTTTTTGGGAAGGCCCAGGAATTATGAAAGGAGCCACGTCCACCTTGCATGTTGACCAGAAGCAATTCCATGATTCTTCAAGGGAAGGCTCAGTGGAAGATAAAGTGAGGGCGATCAAAGGTGCCCCAGCATCCATGTCTGTACTGGATCTTTGCACTTTCATTGGCTAGTGAACTATTATGGAAAGTAATAAATAATTTATATAGTTTATACATAACCTGCCTCCATCCTGGCACCTTTGCATCAACTCCATAAAAGACTCATCCCCTAAGGTGTACACTAAGATCTCAAGTGAGATCTGGTATTGATATGTGATGCCTCCCTGTATGTCATCAGGGTAGCATTAGCTCATAGGGGGCTCAATAAAGGGGAACATCCAATAGTGTATGCATCCAGGACATTGGCTAATGCAGAGCATAAATACGCCCTGATAGAGAAGGAAGGTTTGGCAGTCAGATTTGGAAGCAGGAGGTTCCACCAATACCTTTACAGACGTAAATTTGTAATAAAAATGGACCACAAAACCCTACTAGGTCTACTTAAAGAGGACAATGCAATGCCACCCATAACAACAGGTTGAATTCAGCAGTGGGCTCTTGATAAGGGATAGCATTACTGCTGTACTTAGGGAGAATATTCCTGGGAATACATCCAGAGAAGTTATTTAGGTGAAAGTGAGAAATAAGAAAGGGATGATCACCTTATTGAGATTGTATTATAGACCCCCTAATAGTCAGCAGGAAATTAATTTGTGAGGAGATTTCAATTATCTGTATGAATAATAGGGTGGTTACGGTAAGGGATTTTAACTTTCTAAACATAGACTGGGACTGCCATAGTGTTAAGGGTTTTGATGGAGAGGAATTTATTTAGTGGGTACAAGAAAAGTTTCTGATAGAGTATGTGGATGTGCCTACGAGAGAAGGTGCAAAACTTGATCTATTCTTGGGAAATAAGGCAGGGCAGATGACTGAGGTGAGCACTTTGGGGCCAGTGATCATAATTCAATTAGTTTTAAAGTAGTGATAGAAAAGGATAGACTGGACCTAAAAGGTGAAGTTCTAAACTGGAGAAAGGTCAATTTTGATGATATTAGGCAAGAACTTTAAAAAGCTGATTGGAGGCAGATGTTGACAGGTAAAAGGGAGGGCTGGAAAATGGGAAGCCTTTAAAAATGAGAACGAGAGTCCAGAGACAGTATATTCCTGTTAGGGTGAAAGGAATGGCTAGTAGGTGTAGGAAAGCTGGATAACTAGAAAAATTGAGGTTTTGGTTAAGAAAAAGAATGAAGCATGTGTCAGGTATAGACAGGATAGATTGAGTGAATTCTTTGAAGAATATAAAGGCAGTAAGAATATACTTTTGAGAGAAATCAGGAGGGAAGAAAGGGGACATGGGATAGCTTTTGCAAATAGGTTTAAGGAGAATCCAAAGGAATTTTATAAATACATTAAGGATAAAAGGGTTACTAGTGAGAGAATAGGGCCCCTCTAAGATCAGCAAAGCAACTATGTACGGAGCCGCAGGAGATGGGGAAGATACTAAACAAGTATTTTGCATCAGTGTTTACTTTAGAGAAGGACATGGAAGATATAGAGTGTTGGGAAATAGAAGGTGACAGCTTGAAAAATGAATATTACAGAGGAGGAAGTGCTGGATGTCTTGAAACACATAAACGTGAATAAATCCCCAAGACCTGATCAGGTGTACATTAAAACTCTGTTGATAGCTAAGGAGGTGATTTCGCTGGGACCCTTGCTGTGATATTTGAATCATCAATAATCACAGGTGAGGTGCTGGAAGACTGGAAGTTGGCTAATGTGGTGCCACTATTTAAGAAAGGGGGTAAGGACAAGCCAAGGAACTATAGACCAGTGAGCGTGACATCGGTGGTGGGCAAGCTGTTGGAGGGAATCCTGAGGGGCAGGATGTACATGCATTTGGAAAGACAAAGACTGATTAAGGATAATCAGCATGGCTTTGTGTGTGGGAAATCATATCTCACAAACTTGTTTGAGTTTTTTGAAGAAGTGACAAAGAGGATTGATGAGGGCAGAGTGGTAGACGTGATCCATATGGACTTCAGTAAGGCTTTTAACCATGGGAGACTGGTTAGCAAGGTTAGATCTCATGGAATATAGGGAGAACTAACCATTTGGATACAGGACTGGCTCGAAGGTAGAAGACAGAGGATGGTTGTGGAAGGTTGCTTTTTAGACTGGAGGCCTGTGACCAATGGTGTGCCACAAGGATCGGTACTAGGTCCACTACTTTTCATCATTTACATAAATTATTTGGATGTGAACATAGGAGGTATGTTTAATAAGTTTGCAGCTGACACCAAAATTGGAGGTGTAGTGGACAGCAAAGAAGGCTACCTCAGAGTAGGACAGGATTTTGCTCAGATGGGCAAATGGGCTGAGGAATGGCAGATGGAGTTTAATTTAGATAAATGTGAGTGCTGCGTTTTGGAAAAGCAAATCAGAGCAGGACTTATACACTTAATGGTAAGGACTGGATTAGTGGTGCTGGAAGAGCACAGCAGTTCAGGCAGCATCCAATGAGCAGCGAAATCGACGTTTCGGGCAAAAGCCCTTCATCAGGAATGGTAAGGTCCTGGCGAGTGTTGCTGAACAAAGAGAGCCTGGAGTGCAGGTTCATAGTTCCTTGAAAGTAGAGTCGCAGGTAGATAGGATAGTGAAGAAGGTGTTTGGGAGTGGAGGGTGGGTTGGTGAGGGGCATGGACGTAACAAGGGAGTCATGGAGGGAATGGGCACGAAAAGCTGAAAGGTGGGGAGAGGAATATATCTCTGGTGGTGAAGTCTGACTGTAGGTGGCGGAAATGGTGGAGGTTGATGTATTGTCTCCGGAGGTTGGTGGGTTGGAAGGTGAGGACCAGGAGGGTTCTGTCCTTGTTGCTGTTGGAGGGGTGCGGTTCAAGGGCAGAGGTGTGGGATGTGGAGGAGATGCGCTGGATGGCATCGTTGACCATGTTGGAGGGGAACTTGTGGTCCTTGAATTAGGATGCCATCTGAGATGTTCTGGAATGGAATTGGTCCTCCTGGGAGCAGATGCAGTGGAGGAAATGGGAGTAAGAGATAGTGTTTTTGCAGGAGGGGGAGTGGGAGGAGGTGTAATTTACAGGAGGGAGAGTGGGAGGAGTTGTAGTTTAGAGGACGCCCCAAAGGATCCTTCCACAGATATTCTCCTGCACCTCCACATGTCATCTACTGTGTCCGTTGCTCTTGATGCTCTCCTCTATTTTGGGGAGACAGGTCGCCAACATGCGGAACGTTTCAGAGAACATCTCTGGGACACACACACTAAAAAAACCCACTACCCCTCCCACTCTGCAAAGGGCATGCAAGTCATAGGCCTCCTTCACTGCCAAATTCTAGCCACCCAATGCCTGGAGGAAGAACCCTCCAACCTCATGGGATCAATGTTGATTTCACCAGTTTCCTCATCTCCTGTCCCTCCCCACCTTATCCCAGAAACAACCCTCCAACTCCGCACTGGCCTCTAGAGCTGTCCTACCTGTCCATCTTCCTTCTCACCTATCCACTCCAACGTATCACCTTTACCCCCACCTTCATCTACCTATTGCATTCCCAGCAACCATACCCACAGCTCCACTCCCTCCCATTTATCTCTCAGTCCCCTTGCTGCCCCCCGCCCCCCCCCCCATTCCTGATGAAGGCCTTATGGTTGAAATGTCGATTCTCCTGCTACTTGGATGCTGCCTGACTGACTGTGCTTTTCCAGCATCACACGTTTTGACTCTGATCTCCAACATCTGCAGTCCTCACTTTCTCCCAGTTGGCTTTTTAGATTAGATTCCCTACAATATGGAAACAGGCCATTTGGCCCAACAAGTCGACACCAACCCTCTGAATAAAGACCCTCCAAAGAGTAGCCCACCCAGACCCATTTCCCTACCCTATATTTACCGCTGACTAATGCCCCTAATACTCTGGGCAATTTAGTATGGCCAATTCACCCAACCTGCACATCTTTGGATTGTGGGAGGAAACCGCAGTATCCAGGGGAAACCCATGCAGACATGGGGAGAATGTACAAACTCGACACAGACAGTCATCCAAGGCGGGAATTGAACTCGGGTCCCTAGCACTGTGAGGTAGCAGTGCTAACCACTGAGCCACTGTGTTGTCCCAATTGGACAGCAATCCCAAGGAGGCCATGGTTTTAGTTACTGGGGTGGGGTGGGGTGGAGGTGTTATAACCCCTGACCCCAGCGTTGGGGGGCAGCAAATTCCTGGTTGCGGGGCTGAGGCAGACAGTATATGGTCAGGTCTGGTTGGAGGATTGCAGGGTTTGCTTAGAGAGTTGGAGGTTGGGAGTAAACATTTACCTTATCTTGTCTTCATCTTTGTTCAGCAGCTGGGTTCTCTGAGGCCCCAGGATACCTGGTCACTCAGGTTTATTCTAATAAACAATGTTTACTCAGCAGCTGTCAGCATCACTCAAATCTTTAGTCAGCCGATCCTGAGAGAGGAATGTTGGAGGGTTGGGGGGGGGGGGGGTGGGGGGGGGGGAGCTGCTGATCCTTGTCTTACCCTGTTAAACATGGAAGTAGTCAGCTCGTGCTTGAGGTTTTAAAAATTCACTTGACCTGACCTAAACCCATCTGCTTTACGGGTTTAACATTCAATTGTAAATGAGTGCAGAGCAGTAAAAGTTTTAAAAATGTCTGTTTTGTGACAATGTAACACTTCCAAATAAACTATTGGACTATAATCTGTTGTTGTGTGAGTTGTAATTTTGTGAACCAGCACTCTTTTTCACTGTTTAAATGCTGAATTTGAATAAAGACAGCTCTAATATAGCATCCTGCAGGAACTGATTGCTACTCCATCTGGTATTAGCAAGATTTCCACAATTAGTTCCTTGTGGTATCTGACACCCACTTCTGCCAATAGGTCATTTAGGACAAAATATTTAAGGTACTTCACTGCCACTAATATTATTTTGTCTCTGCGTTGTTCATGGCTTGTCTATTGACCAGTTGTGGAGGATACAACCCTGTAGAGTCTTAACAGAATAGGCACTGTTCATAGCAAGGTTGTTACCCGATAGCATTAAGTACAATTACATTACAATTCAGACATAAGTGCTGAAACTCCTAGGAAGGTGAAGCAACTGCTCCCTATGAAAGTCGGTGTTGAACCCACTTTTTCCTGCCAAAGGCTGTGTTTGACATTAACAGAATGGGTAGAGCTAATGCAACTTGGACATTAACTGTTCCAGAAACAATACCTTATCCATCTCTCCTGATGAAAGGTTCTGACCTAAAACATTGACTCCTCTCCTCCTCTGCTTCTGTTTGATCTGCTTTGCTTTTTCCAGCTCCTCTCTTTGTCCCCTCTGACTCTCCAGCTCTCACTATCTCCATCTCTCCTCCCATCCATTTATATGAGTAATGCCCAAATCTTTTACTCCAACAGCCTCACATACCTTCATCTCATGTTATATCTTTCCTGTACTATTTGACCTTTATTCTTCATACACTCGTCTTGCCCTCATTCAGTATAGTTTCTTGCAGCTAAAACTGATGCACAATATCTGCCAAATGCAGACTACAAGTGATGGAAGCTTCACCTTCAAACCCTTAACCTCTTTAACCAACAAAACCATACAGTGTTTAACACACTCAGCTCTTGCCATGGCACTTGATGGGTAGCCAGCGTTGTGCTGATGTCTGATTAGTAACTGAGCTTCTCCGGCTCTTTGAGATGTTACATAGACTGAACCTGTAAACCCCTTTCCCTCATTTTCTTTTAGTGCTAAAGGGATGATTCTCATTTTTAGTTATTTTCTCCTCTTTCTTTCTGTGGGAAGATCAGTGAGAACAGGAGGTGGTAGATAGTGAGGGAGAGGAGTTGTGGAGTTTCTTTTTCCTTGTTGGATATAGCCAATCATGATGTAAAAGGAACTGGATTCCCACAAATTGCAGTTGGTTCACTTTGTTCTGACTTCCTTTGCTCCAAACCCTTCCAACTTTGCCACGTGCAAATACATACTTAGTCTTGACAGGAAATAGCTCAGAGATGTTCACCCCAGAAATCAATTGGTGGAAATGAGTAGATGATACCAGGTTCTTCACAGACCATGGAGAAAGGGTAAGGATTGCCACATCTTCTATCCAAGTTCAGGAGGAGGCTGTAGATGGTTTAACAATGTGGGATCCAAAGCCTGGGAATATTTGCCTCATAAAGAAGGATGTTTGGGGAACATCACATGTAAGCTGTGACAGCAGTCCCTGAGGTTGTGTGGCAGACACTGTGGCATTGCTGTGGCAACATTGTCGACACTCCATTTCCTTTCCTTTGTTGGAACCTGCTGTTGATCCCAAGCTAAGGATTGGGATGGGATTGATCAGTCCCTCCATGCTCATGGAGACGTGGACTGTGGCTCTGGAAGCAATGGGGGAAAGAATGGAGCACTGTATAACATTATAACTGCTACATCTTGAAGCTTTCGGGATCTGTAGTCTTCTATGTGACTAGTCAGGGTCCTAATTAATGGGATCAGTTTTGGAACCTGCGAAATATTGACAGGTGGAGCCAACATACTTGATCCTGCTGCCTGAGTATCACCTCATGGAGATCAACTTCAACTTTTATTTCATCGCACCCCTCCTCCTCCTTAGTGCGTTGGGATATTTTCCTGTATCAAACGTGCTGTTTAAATATAAGTTATTGGAGTTGTCACTTTGGCCAGCACCCCATTTTCCGTGTCCCTCTGGAAGCAGTGGGCAGTGTAACATTTAAAAATGTATTTCACAGCTACCACTGTCAATTCTAAATCTTCAGATTCTTCTGTGTCAGCAGCTCCCCACTTCTGCCTTAATCAGTTAATCTTTGCATTTGCTGTGCCTCATAAAAATTTAGGCCTAAGTTCCCAGAGCACATCTGTAGTGCAAATCCAGAAAGTCCGCAGCTGCTCAGCCACTGACCTTAACTCTGACACGTGCCAATGAGACCAGTCGGGCAGTTCGTGGGAAGGGTCAAAACTCTCAAGGAAAAGTGGGAAGTATCCTGAAGGCTTACAAGCTGCAGAAGTAACTTTGACTGTGGTTTCCTCATCAAAATAAGCCCTGCTCCATTAATACATTGTTCAAACACAAAATAGAGAGGAAAGTTCCCTCTCCCACACCCAATCCCTTTTTAGAAATAGGCTCTGTATTGAAAATCCTGCATGTTGCAGAGGGTGCTAGTGTTGGACTGGGGTGTACAAAGTTGAAAATCACACAACACCAGGTTATAGTCCAACAGGTTTATTTTAAAGTACAAGCTTTTGGAGTGCTGCTCCTTCATCAGGTCCCCAGTGGGGCAGGATCATAGGACTCAGAATTTATAGTAACAGATCAAAGTGTCATACAGCTGGTGCAATGTATTGAAAGATTGCTGTTGAGTCTTTAACCTCTTAGAATGGGGATGCAGGTTTTGAATGATTATTATGTAAATCCCAGAAATCTTTCAAGTCACAGTCCTGAGACAACTTAAATTTTATTAGTACATAAAATAAAGTTACATCTCAGCTCAGAAAATGCATTAAAGGTGTGAGGTTAGATCCTGTCTGTATTCCAACATTAAGTTAGACTGGCTCTATTTCCAAAGAAGGAATTTATAAAATGTCACATGGGCTAACTGACTACAACTTGTGGGCTTTTTGTACAAAATAGAATGTATCTGCAAATGCAAATGCATCCCATGCTTCATAGAGTGTGTGCGCAAATGTGATGGAGTATATGCCTGCGAGAGAGTGTCCACGCGTGTGCGCGTATGAGTGTGAGAGTGAGACAGAGTGTGTGCGTATGAGAGAGGGTCTGTGTGAGTGTGATTGTGTATAAGATTGTGTGTGTATGTGTGCTTGTGTGTGAGAGTGTATAGTGTAGCGGGGTAACCTGTCGTGTGGCATGAACCAAGATCCTGGACGAGACTGTGCTCATTGGTATTCTAGGGAGAAGCGATGAAGCAACATTGGGGAAATTGCATTGGACAAGGAGGAACTTCAGAAGAACAATTATTTTTAGTGCCAAAGATATGATTTAAACTGACTGGAGTCTTAAACAGCAGAGGACTTGGTAACCTTTATAATGGAATAGCGTGGAATAATAGAAGGAAACCTTGTAACCATAATCAAGAGAGAATTGTAATCAGAAAGTCAATTCTTCAGGAGAGTTTGCCATCAGGATGGGAGGAAGGTGGAAATATGGATTTGTTAAGTGTCAGGAAAGACAACTTTGGCAAGGAGCCAAACGGAATGACTGCTGGAGGGGTAGGAAACCAGCAGTTGATATTCTTTTTCAATAATGCTGCTCTTTATGTGGGCCATATAATGATGATATGAGCTCAAAGATATACATTTGTTCAGGTTTTAGCGCATAACTATTTATTTGAGGACTCAGCTTTGCCTCGTGCCAAAGTAATTCGGCTGTGTAAGCCCATACACTCTCATTCTTATCATCTATCATTTTTCTTACTGAAATCAATATCAGTCTTCAGAATAAGTAGCTACTGAAAAAGTCATTATTTAAAGATGTCATACCTCACAAATCATTTACTTTAAAAAAATTTTAAAATCGGTACTTTCAAAATATGGCTTTCTGCCCAAATTGCTTCCAGGCAAAGGAAATTTTGCTGTCTACTCTCACTTAAATCAGTTGGTGCTTATTGCTAAATTTTAATTAAATTACCTGCATATTTCAGAAGAAAATGCATTGCTTATGTAAGTTCCATGTCATGCTTCCTGCCATTTCTCTTGTTTTTCTTTCTAAATCCCCTCCTATGTTAGAAGTGAAAGAAACCATTCTTTCACACTACCAAAGTTTGAAGCCCACATTTCTATTCTATAATCCCATTAAGGGAGACTACACGACAGTTCATATTGAATGCTTACAATGGTTTCTCATTTAAATATAGATTTTAAAACCATCTTTTAACAAAGACCAGCAAAATAATAGCATTGAGATATGAAAAGTACAGAGATAAAAGTACAGAGACAGGGTAAATGTGATGTGATTCTCAGCATTACATATGAACAAACATGTAATTAATGTCAAGAACATTTTTAAATGGCACAAATATGCACAGTAGTCAGTGGACACATTATTTGTAGCAGAATGACAACATTATAACTTCCGCATTATCATTTAGTGAAAGCTACATTTGTATTTATATAGTGCCATTCACGACCTTCAGGAGGTCACAAATCACTTTGCAACTAATGAAGAATTCTGAAGTATTGTAATGTTGGTTAAAAACAATTCTGGCTCGTTGTCTGTGCTTTGGACACTTCGACCAATTTATGTATTAAAATGCGCTCTTATTGGTGAGGCAATAAGGGACACAAAATTTGTTTTGTGGTTTAACTCGATTTTATTAACTAAATATTCCTTATTAAAGCACTATGTGAGCATTTCCCAAATTCCCACAATATTTACTCTTTATCTAATTCTATCTGTCTGAGAAAGGGTATTAACAACAACGATTTACTTGTTTGAGCTGGGCCATGGAAATCTCCTTCCTCTCCAACATAAGACTGGCTCTCTTCCACGAAGGTGGGTTTTGCAGACCTTCTCCTGGGTCTTCTTGGGTTGCTGCATGGTCTTTTGCCACGACTCTTGATGCCAGTTTTACCTGTGTGTCTTTGATGAAGCTTCACTGAGGTGTTGGCTTCCAACTGTGTGTGTTTTTATCCTATCTCACACCGGACCTTGCAGAATGCTCTGTGGCCTGTGATTAATGGGGTCACGAGCTGGGTTCAATTCATCCAATAGGGCCGCAGCAACACCCTTCACTGTTGCCATGCTAGAAGATATAGTGCGCATGTCTTCAGGCAGTCAAGATGCCAGAATGTCTGATCGACATTTCTATAATACCTGTACACAACCCTTGGGCTGTTTGTAACTGGCTCCCCTTGAACTTTTGTAACTCTTTGATCTTGGTTTCCACTATTCTCTGTAGCCGATAGCTGTTTGCTGTTTAATTCAGTTTAACCAATTCTTTGTCAGGCTTGATTTCTTTGGTTGCGGGCCAGTTTAGAATATTCGATTTGGGCTGGTGGTCACTTGAACACAGGCTTTACAGGTCACTGTAGATTTAAGTCCATTTCCCATTTGAGACGATAAAATGCAAAGTTTGTCAAAGCAAATTAAAGTGATTGTTTTAATTGCTGCACTGTGCACATTCCAGTCTGTCAGTCGACACATGATCACAATCTAAATAAGGAGAGTGTGTGTCTGTGTGTGTGCATATAAACTTAACATATACATTTTAAAAATAAACACAAGTCATATATTTTAATTTCCACTGTGAAGTAGTCTAAGTGTGCAAGGCGCTTAGCGTGTCAGAAAAGATGAATACTTTGCTTTTAAAGAATAACGTGGTATGTCATTTCAAATATTTAAATTAATATTAAGAGTCACTTCTTCCCCTGCTGTTGGCATTTTTTCATCCTGTCTTCAGTGTCCTAACACAATATATTCTTTATCAGCGTTATAGGAATGACAAGGTGCAGTCAACTTTTAGTTGTTTATTGAGCTTGCTCTTGAGTCAGCTACTAGTAAGTCAAGAGAAGCCAGAGGTTCTCCATCTGTTCCAGTTAGACAGTGCCCTGCCTGTGCCTAGTGCTCAGCCTGAACTTGGCTCTTTATCACCTTTGCACAGCCGAGAGTGGAAACTAATGATAACAAATTCAGATTGGAGTCTTAACATTATGTTGCTTAGAATTCCATAACAAGCACAGGTGGCACTCTTGCCTGTTCTTTAATGAAAAGGAAAAAGAAGACACTGGAAATCTGAAGCAAAAATAAGAACAGTTGGAAGTACACAGCAAGTCAGTCAAGGGCTGGAATGAGGAATCAGGTTAGGTGTCTGGAAGTGAGACCTTCCTTCAGAACTGGTCTTAGACCTCAACTCTCAAACTGTCTTTTCTTTTTATGGATGTCGACTAACCTGCTTTGTGTTCTAGAATTTTCAGGGTTTTATTTTGTTTCGATGTTTAATAATGAGTTTAGCTAATATTTTGGATTTGGATCCATCTTCAAGTCTAAAATACTCAGCCACATTTTTTTTTAGATTAGATTCCCTACAGTGTGGAAACAGGCCCTTCGGCCCAACCAGTCCACACCGACCCTCCGAAGAGTAACCCACCCAGACCCATTTCCTTCTGACTAATGCACCTAACACTATGGGCAATTTAGAATGGCCAATTCACCTGACCTGCATATCTTTGGACTGTGGGAGGAAACCGGAGCACCCAGAGGAAACCCACGCAGACACGGGGAGAATGTGCAAACTCCACACAGACAGACGCCCAAAGCTGGAATCGAACCTGGGACCCTGGTGCTGTGAGGCAGCAGTGCTAACCACTGAGCCACAATATTTCAAGAATTTTCCAATATTTTGTAAATTGAAAATAAATAAAGGACTGAGAAAAAAAATGATTCTAAAACTTTTCTATTACAGTAACAATGACAGAATGTTGATAAATATTTTGATGTCAGATTTTCATACTGTGTCCGCTTTGTCAATCTCTACATTTTCATAGTTACTGACAGAAGAATAATACCATCATCTTTGGAATGATCAGGAAAACCTGCTATTCTGTGTACAGCAAAGTATGAAACATGCTAAACAAGTAGAGTTGGAAAACCAACTAATAACAGAAAACGCATTAAAATGACGAGTGTCATGATTAGTCTAGTGCTACCAGTACTGGTTGGAGATAAAGGAGTCAAACTGCTGATCATTGATGATTTTAGAGTATTCATTTGGGATCTGAATGTGAACAGCCTTCAGATTAGAGAAACAGACAAAGTAGGGAAGTAATTAACCAATTATTGTAGTTAAAATTTCAATTAACATTTAGTCAATTTAAGTAGGTGTCATACTGTGGTGATAGGTGGTGATTAGCTTATGCTAAACTGAAAATTGACGCATGAACAGGCTGTTCAGGCTAGAATTAATTTCAATGCAAAGAGGAGAACTAGCTTATTTTATAATAGCATTTAATGATTTATGTATGCTTTGTTTTTTTGCCTATGTAAATAAGAGCTTAAGCCTTTTGACGGAACATGCATTAAGTGTTTTGGCAAAAACAGTTTAACGTGAACACCACACAATAGTAAATTGACTGATTAGATAATGGACAAAGTAAGTATTACACTTTTGTATCAGACACTTAACTTGCCCTATATAAAACATGTGTTTTATTATTGTGCTCCCTGACTACAGTTATCCTGCATGGAATACTTTTCAATGAATATTTATAAAAAAGAAAGGACACATTTTAGTTTAGTGACTTAGCTGCATGCATTCAAGTATAAATCTGACATCATATAGAGGCTTTGAGTGCATACATCACTTCTCAGAAATGTCCCAATGCACACATCTGTTTTGAGATCCCGAAGGCCTGTCTCATCTCTGATAATTCCTTTTCAGCAGAAGCTGAGTTTTCCCATATTTCACCAAGTATAAGCTAAGGAAGTGTTGTGAAGCCAAAAGATTCAGTTCTGGCCCAGTTTGTATTGAAAAGTGAAAACTGAATCTGCTAAGTTTGTGAGCCAGGTTAGGTGCTCATTCTAGTGTTTCTTTAAAATATTAACATATACTGAGTTGTCAAAATGAAGGTATGGAAACAAAGTACAAATGACTGCATTTTTCAGTCAATGAAACTTTCAATCATTAGATAGTTACAATGCAAGAGTAGTTAGTAGTGAAGTAAATCAAAAATGTACAGAGGTTGACATCATGGCAAAAAATAATAAAATATTTCGGAATTTCTTTATGCAGTCATCATTTTTCTCTCCGTGGTAAATGATCAAACAATCTGATGTTGCATCTTTCAAAAACCATGATGTGCAATTTCAAATTCTTGTCTTTTAACATCAGAAGAAAACACAGACTGGTAAGACAGCCACAGGAGAAGAACAAACAGTAAGTGCTATGAACAGTAAGTGCTATGAACAAAATGTTGCTGAATGGCCAAAGGTGCTGGAGTAAAGTTCCAGTCTTCACATGGTGTAAACTTCACCCCTGCCAGAATACGTAACACTGCCTTTTCATAGTCTTCTTGCAAATCTGTTTTCTTGAAAGGACAACATCAACACATTAGCTGTCTTTGAAATCAATATCTGAAATATGTATACCTTTAAAAATTGAATAAGACTCCTGGAAAGTGTTTTTGAGACTCACTTAACCATGTTTATTATGATTTGAGAATCTTTAAATATATGGATTAGGTGAACTCAAATATTTCATGTCTTGAAAATACGTTTGGAGCTATTGCAAGAAAATGGTTCACAACACCGTCCAGCTGAAGAACAGCTGCACCCTTCTGGGACAATGATATTGAAACCATGGGAAAACATCTGTGTTCATTTATTTAATATATAATGTAAACCAGGTAGAACTATTTAGATTCCATCATTCCTAGAGGAAGACAACTCGATTAAAATACCAGATACATTATGGTGTTTTATATTAGAGACACTCAGTTGTAAATCTGAAGACATTAAAAAGAATCTGTCTTGCATACTACAGAAATGTTAGGTTCTTTAACTTGCTTGCAGGGGAGCTACTGTTTCATATATTTGGTCACATCCTGCATTTATCTTATTTTGTTCATTTTTCATGTTATTGTACCTGTTAAGGAAACTTACACAAATGTAAGTTAGCTTTTCTGAGTGAGTTTGTACTGTGCTTCACTGATGTGGAGCAAACAATTTGCTTCGAAGGTACAGGCATCTATTACAGATGGAGCAAGCAGTGGATTATTTATGCATCAGTGAGTTACCCCATTGTCAGTTAGACTGTTCAATGATACCTTATCCAAGGCCAAATAAACATGTTTTACTTTCCACTGCAGTGAATGAAGGAGCATCAGTTTAATAGTAGATTTGATGTGCTCCGCACAAGTATTTAAGCTTGACAAATGCCTCAGGGTTGACCTTGAATCTCTTGGAGTTAAAGATTAATCTCCAAGGTACTGTTTCAAGAAACCAACAGAAACATCATAGGGATAATACATGCAATGTTTTTGAATGAATTATCTTATTAAGTATAAATATGTTGACAATGGATGAAAAAGACTGACCAAGAACCAAAAACCAGCTAATAGTGAAACAAAGCATTGATGTGTTTTTTTTTTAGGTTAGATTAGATTCCCTACAATGTGGAAACAGGCCTTTCAGCCCAACAAGTCCACACTGACCCTCCAAAGAATAATCCACCCAGACCCATTTCCCCTTGACCAATACACCTAAAACTATGGGCAATTTAACATGGCCAATTCATTTACCCTGCGCGCCTTTGGACTTTTTTCCCAATTGCTGTAAGAAGGCAATGCATGGGAGAAAGCATTGTTTCAGTGACCAAAGTCAGGGATGAGAAACTTAGAGGCCAAGATCAGTGAAAAAACAGCTAGAATATATCCAACCAGAATGCAGCCCTGATAATGTTGCATGCCACTATTATGTATAATCTGGAGTGAAAGGAGCTGAGTAAGGCTGGTATTAAAGGGTCATGAGGCCACTTAGGATTCTATATTAATGTTCACGTGCTTCTGATGTGATTCATTTCATGTATCTTATTGGTAAAAGTTTTGGCATGTACAATCCTAACATCCACTGGAAGTGTGCAGAGCAGACAGGTCATAACTGAGCACATTGATTTTGACGTCAGTGCTGCTGTTTTGGAGCTTCAAGCTTCAGCCAAGCCCTTCTTAACCTTCCACTGCTTTTTACGGTAGTCATCAAGAGCTCAGTTGCTGTATTGTTTCGTCTGGCTGTTGTTTTAATTCTACACATTTTACATGCTTTTTCATACTCATTAGAAGTTTCAATAATCTACAATGCATTGGCTAGTGCTGAAGTACTTCTCTGATGAGTCAAAATCTTGTGCACTAACCAGTTGCTAAGAGAGATGGGAGATTTAGTAAAGTTTCTTCTTAGGCATGAACAAATAGAGGCCATGCAGAGGAGGAAAAGCTCATGGCAGAGGGATGGAGATAAGGGGAAAAAGGTGACATGTGTGGCACGGTGGCTCAGTGGCTAGCACTGGTGCCTCACGGCGCCAGGGACCCAGGTTCAATTCCCACCTCAGGCGTAGTGTTAGGTGCAGGGGTAAATGTAGGGCAATTGGTTTGGGTGGGTTGCTCTTCGGAGGGTCGGTGTGGACTTGTTGGGCTGAAGGGCTTGTTTCCACGCTGTAGGTAATCTAATCTAATCTAAAAGGGTTCTCTACATGTGCCGATATTCATAGGAATCTTGAAGAGCAGGTCTGCAGGAGGACAGTTTGACTCCCTCAAGGTCACTTGGCACACTTGTTTCCTGAGTCATTCTGGGAGCATTCAATGAAAGCTTCAAGTGTTGCACAGGAAACAGCCATTGGATGTTGCACCAGTTAGCCCCACAGATGTTTTGAAAGGATTGGTTTAAAGATTTGCTCCAAAGCTTAGATTCAAGTTGGTGCTGGACTCCTCCATCTTCTTTGACATTAAACATAGGTTTCCTGACCTGTCATGTGTACACCCATTAACAATTTTTGAGAGATTGACTCAACAAAATCACCATCTGAGTCCTCTGGAACAGAACTTGTGAATGACTTCACTTTCCAGTGAGTTGGCTCCTGGGCCTTTTTACCCCCTCTATCCTGGCTGAGCACACATGGTGTCTGACTATGTACCAATACCTCTTCTCCCCTAGTTTCTAAAGTATGCTCACACAGTCACTATTTGCACGCTGGTCTGTTTTCCACATTTACTGCCTCTTGCTCTTTCATCACTGTCTGGGCTACTTACAATTCTGGGAATCTGAAAGGAAAAAAGGACAAAGTGGTAAACGAAGAGGAGAAAAAAAATTACAGTATTGCTCCATCAACAGTTAAATCAGATTAGACTATATTGAGGGAAAAATGGGTTGAGAGGAAAATGATAAACCAATAGCTTCATTTTCAGTCTTGTAAGCAATGAGTTTCCTTCTCAACAGCATAACCTGTACCATGATGGTTAGAATATGTCAGCACATTCTCTCCCAACTATTTTTAACACAGTTTGGCATGAGGGGAGCACAGCATTGGTGATTACTAAGCAGCCTGTTGGGTGATGTGGCGGCCATGTTGACCTGCTGCTTGTGTGTGCAAGCTGTGAGATATGATGACAAAGTATCTGAGGGTGAGGTCTATGAACAATAGATATGAGGCCTGAGAGAGATGGAGATTGTTGGTGTATCTATAATGTGGTTGTGGCAAATTGAACAGTAAGTGCCGTTAATGGTGGAGCTGGTAGAATATGCTATTTGAAGGTGCATTCACTGACTTAGCCAACATGTAAAATCTTGGAGCAATGGTCCATCTTGTCCTTGGGCTAAATACATGGCATTGACTTCCATTCCTATCTGTTTCTGTTGCCTTCTCATCTTTTGTCTAGAGATTTTCCTCATTCCCTACTAAAGATGCAAAACATCTCTGATTCTATTTGCCTCCTCCATGTAGTGTATGAAAATCTGGGTGCACATTATTTCCCATGTTAGCTAGTAATCATTCTTTCCCAGCTTTATTAATTTGCAGGGTGGGAGCCAAGACCTAGTCTAGCCACAATACACCTCCTTTTAAAAATGGGAGTACGGCTTTAAGGAGTGTAGGCTAGCTTTAAGAAGTGCAAGTTGCTAGTTATATTGTGCCTCCTGCTGAAGCATGCTCCCAGTGAACAGTGCAAGTAATGCTGGTTGCATGCTGAAATCATTATAATTAGGAGGCAGCATTAAGTTGGCATGATGCCTGCACTCCACTCAGTGGGGGATGGTTAATCGTGCACCATGATCCCCATGGCCATTTTCAGGGTCTGTCCAATTTATTGCTCATGATGTGGTGAAATACAATTGCACAAGAAATTAAGCATTTAAATCCAATTCAGTTTGATAAGTTGGAAATCTCTCTCATGCAGATTTTATGGTCAGGCACAAAATGAGTTTGATTGATTTCATCCCAGCTTTGAGTGAACTAGAATCCCAGCATTGACCTAACTGTAAATTGGCATAAAATACTGTAAATACATTTGCCACGCTTTCTCAGAGGCCATGGGCGATAGCTGATGCAAGGCATGATAAAAGATGTTTCCAATTGTGGGGCAGTTCAACATGAGGGGCCATAAATAGAAGATAGTCGCTAATAAATCCAATAAGGATTTCAGGAGAAATGTCTTTGCCTAGAGTGTGGTTAGAAAGTGGAATTTGCTACCGCAAGGAATGGTTGATTAAAATAGCAGAGAGACATTTAAGGGAAAGCTCAATAAATGCGTGAGGGAGAAAGGCATAAAAGATTCTGTTGTTTGAGGGAATTAACTCCAGTGAGAAGGGGATCATGTGGATGTTAAGCATTACCATAGACCAGATGCTGCCCTTATATTCTACATAATTCTGTACTGGGGCAGCGGGAAGAAGAAGTTACATTGTTGGAGGTCTGCAAAACAGCTTCTTGTGTTCTGGTGATTTCAGAAATGGGTAGATGTTGCAATGGAAAGGTAGAGGATAGTACTGAATGGGATCAAATGGCCTTTTACATTCTTATCCATATTGTGGTCTCTAGAGCTGACAGTGGAATGGCTGATCTGAGAAAATATTATAAATCTGCTGTAACATGTTGAGATTCCAATTTTCATCTCATAAGAATAATATTAAAATTCTAGGCTTGCTTATTATTTGAAATAAAACCTCAAGAAAATTGATGAATCTGTATCACAAGATGGAATTATCTGAGCGATGTGGGCTTTGGCTAAATTTGTCGCAGGTACAGATGAGAAATTTGGTGAGACCTATCTTCACATCAGGAGGAACTCACTGCATCTCATATGCTTTTTCCAAATGACATGGTGAGTTTCTTACATGGTGAATTGTCAAATAACAGGGATTATTTTTTGTCAAATGCCTTGTTGATGGCCCAACTTGCCTGATTGATATTTAGCTTCCTATTTGACCAAACCCAGTAAACAAGCAAGATGTCAAAAAACCTGATATGGAAACCAAAGTGGCTACCTGTTTGCTCAGGTGGACCTCCATATCAGATACTGGGCACTAACATGTCAGAGGTCACACACACCTCATGTCTATGAGCATTGGCATCTGGATATATGCCCCCTTAATGGTACATCTCCAATCCACGGAGAGCATGCTTCTACACTTCAATGCTGTACCTCGGGCTTCACTGGTAACTATCATTGTAATGCTGCAGCAAGGACATAGTGCTCAGAGAAATGCATCCAGCTCATGGAGTAGATTAGGCTGCACTTCCTAGCTCTGCACTCGCTGTCATCCACTCACTCTACTGACTCTGAGGCTGCCTCTATGCTCATAGCCTCCCTGCCATGTATCAGCTTGCCTTGGTTTTGTGTGGTTTGCCTCATTGTTCCGAGATTCTAAGCTCATGTTACACATCTTGCCTTATTGTTTAGTACTGACATAAAGGAAGAAAACTTGTCATGGTTGTTAGCAGGCCTCTGTCAAATCAAGGGGGCGCAGGACTCCTGGCACAGTAAGCTTCCAATACCAGACCAGGGGCTTAATTTGAGATTAGAGTGGTGCTGGAAAAACACAGCATGTCAGACAGCATCTGAGGAGCAGGAAAACCAACATTTTGGGCAAAAGCCTTTCATCAGGAAGGGTTCCTGCCCAAAACGGCGATTTTCCTGCTCCTCGGATGCTGCCTGACCTGCTGTGCTTTTCCAGCACCACTCTAATCTTGACTCTGATCTCTAGCATCTGCAGTCGTCACTTTCGCCCAGGGGCTTAATTTGGTCAGCCAGCCAGTTGGCTTGGTCAGAGTAAGGACTCTATTGAAATAATGGGTGCAGAAATGAATGCTGGATCACCCCCACCATCCATCTTGACTCTTTATGGGGGCTATTTTCCTCCTAAAATGAAACAGAGGCAGCTATTATGGAAGATAAAAATGGGTGCCATTGCTATTACTATTGGTGTAGGTGGGGAGTTGTCTTGAGTGAATGAATAGAGACAAAAAAAACTGCAGATGCTGGAATCCAAAGTAAACAAGCAGGATGCTGAAGGAACACATCAAGCTGGGCAGCATCAGGAGGTGGAGATGTTGACATTTCGGGTGTAAACCCTTCTTCAGGACTGGGGGTGGGGGTGAGTGTGGGCAGAGCTGCAGATGAAGGGGGTGGGGGGGTGGTGCAGCATGGTGAGGTGGGAATAGGTGAAGACAGGTTGAGGGTATGACCTGGCTGGTCGATGGGAGGGATGAACCAGGTGATAACCTCTATCTGTCTCCACCTATGTCTACCTCACCACCTTGCACCCCCCCCCACTCCCTTTATCTACAGCTCCCCGTACACCCACCTCCATTTCTGAAGAAGGGTTACACCCGAAATGTTGAGTTCTCCACCTCCTGTCTGGTGTGCTGTGTTCTCCCAGCCTCCTGCCTGTCTATCCTGAGTGAATCAGTAGGCAGTGCAGAGGTCATGTCAAGTTAGTGGTGTTGGGGCTTGTGGTGGGTGACGGGGACTGAGGGAAGATGTTGTAGGCAATTACGAGAGTGGTAGAGCTTGAGGGGGGTGGTTGCAGCAGCAGAGATAGAGTGAGTATGTGGTATTGAGAGAAGATGGGGCCACTTCCTCCACTCTTGGTCCTGGGGGAAGGGGAAGTCCTGCCTCTGCAGCCCTGTCCAGTAGGACTCCCAGGTCATTGACAACACAGTAGGGCACCAACTTGCTCATGTCTCATCTCTATGGAAAATGTCAGCAACAACACAAGGCAGCTGTAAACAGTGCTCCTCCAGATGTGTAATGGGCTTTTCAGGATGGTACAAGGAGTGCAGGGAATTCTAGGATACTGGCTGAGTTGGTTTAGTCATATTGCATTGCAAGGTTGGGCTAGAATCAGATGTTAGGGATATCCATAGGAATGGGATAGTCTGAGAGGTGAGTTTTGTAAGATAACGCATTCGGCCTTCTGACAGAAAAAAACTCAAAGAAATTCTGACTTAGCCAAAAAACAGAAAGATTCAGCTTTTAGAATGTATCAAGTACTGATTAATTGTGCCGCAAGTTCACAAGAAATTAAATTGTTCTAACAATTTTTCATATGATGTGCCTTTAATCTTGAATACATTTCTGAGAAAAAGAAGGAAAATTCAGCATTACATATTGTGCATCTATGTGTAATTCATTAGAATTGATCTAATGTGAAATAAATATAAATTAATTAAGATGATTGGAGGGGAAATGGGGAAGGGTTGGGGGAAGTGGATACCAAAACAAAAGCAAAGACTAAATGACCTAGGTGTGCAACGAACAGGATAACATTAGGAAGATATGGTAAAGCTTCTCGATTATACTTTATTTCTGAGTAATATATTGCTTCTGTTTTAACTATAATAATGAATTGTAATTAAACTTAGCTTTGTAATTATTCCTACTTCCGTTTGCTCATGGTCACAACATTGATAAAGATAATCAAACCACTTATTATCTGTTAAGGTTTACGAGTGGGTTAATATTTTAGCAAATCTTTCGCCAGTCTTTTCAAGTGCCTGCATGAAGCAGGAATGAGGCTGTTTTATTCAAATGAGTAATTGGGTCATGTGGGAAAATAAACTTCACTAAAATTTTAACTTTTTTTTGTTCCAAGCTTAACCATTGTATTTTATTCACATTGCATTTTTAAATCATGTTTTCCAAATGTTTGACTTTTTCTACTTTGGCAGTGATCCCTCCTCCATAAAAGTAAAGCCTAAAAGCCAAATGATTAAATGCAGGTTTATTCTGAGGTTAAATTCTTCAGACTTGTAAGATTACAGTTCTACAAACTTTTATAACTTGCAGCTGCAAACTTTGTCAGTTGTTAGTCTCTGGATTCTGTAGGCAAAAAGTGCAGGAATGTTTTATGAAGCAGAATCAGTCCACTGAAATTCTGCTATTTCCAAACTATAAGCTTCTATGATAATAATGTTCATTCTTTAAAAATAAGTGTTACATGCTTTGAAATTATCTTCATGTTTCAAATTTGGGCAATAAATGCTGACCAGCCAGCGATGCCCACATCCCACAAAATGATTTTTAAAAAAAAAATCCATTTGTAATATCATTCCTATTTAAATTTGAACAAATTTATTGTAGTAGTCTGAAAGTAATGATATTATGTTGATGAATAGCACGACCAATATTTCTGGGGTTTGATCTCAATTGATAGCCATTAAAAATGACTATTAGATGCAGAATTCAGTATCTTAAATTTGCACAAAGGTTAACATATTGTCTTTGTGTTATGTGTTTTTGTTTAATACACAGACGATATGTTTTCAATACCATGCATGTTGAAATATGCGACCAAATATTTTTTTTTTCAGATTTCTGCAACTAAGCTGCTCCAAAGTATTTTATATATCTAAGTTTGACTGAAATTTTAGCTTCTCTCTGTTCTCAGGTCACACTTGATCGATTCCCTAAGGAACAGGTTGAGGTGATATGGCTGATCATGCCAACAGCTGTCAATCCGTTTTGATTTCTTCCCCATTCAGTGCCAGCTTTTGCAATGCGTGCCTTTCTCTATTTTCAAACAAGGATTATAGCTGCTTGTCTGTGAATCGCTGTGGAGGGGTGGACATATTTTCAAGCAACATTTCATCACATCTGGGAAACCTTGCAGTTGACACCTACCTCCTTTTTGAAATTTGACAGTCAGAAACAAAACTAATCTTGTAATTAAATAGACTGAGATTTTCTATATTTTATTAAATGGAAAATTTCTATTGTCATTTGCTGCCAAGTTTAGACTTTGTGCAGAATTAAATAGTAATCCACTGTAAAAAGGGATGCATATATTAAATAACAATTAACCAGACTGAGATGTCGGATATGGTGAAATGATTCTGCTTTCCCTGGTGTACATTGAAGTTTTAGTTTACTGAGATTATTCAAGTACTCCATGTAGAAAATAACATTACAAGTTAAAGCAATTGGATTTGTATTTAATGTGAAAACAAGATTTACAGGATATGCAAATTAGACATAAAATGTGAAGCTTCTCTGAATTGGCGCATTGCACAGTTGCAGCTGAATGGAAAAAATAAATAAGTTGTTTTCATAGGCAGTCAATCAAGTTTGCTGGTAAACAGTGGAAAGCTATTGTATAGTGTGCTCCCTCATTATGATAAAAGACAACTGATATTCACAAGTGTATTGAACTGCAGCAGTCTGTCATAAAGGAATAAATTACAGCAAAGCAATGCAAAACTTAAACTTCGGTTTAACAATCACAGGAAAAAAAATACTCAATCTGAAAGCCAAACCCTTGGAAGAAATAGTTTTCACAAACTAGAAAATCATTGTTAGAATATGTCAGGCTTAACTTTATTCCATATAGGTTTTCTGAAACAGTTCTTTTGTTGAAATGCTGAAATGCGAGAAATACATTTTCCTCATGATACAACTGGCGAACTCATTCCTCATGAGCTTGGATTGGATTTTGTACTAAATGCAAATTTCATCATCTTCTTTTTAGATTCCAGAGTTCATCTGGCCTCCAGCAGGGCTCGTTGTAAAAATTGTACTCCACATCAAAGTACAGCAATATCATCCAACTCTCGCTTCTCCATGAATGATTAACCCAAAACTACTGGAAGAGACTTACTCGCTGGGACCATCAGCATTTCGGAGAAGAAGGTGACTAAAATCTGTCGGAGCTAAGATTTCTATCAGATGACCTTGTGATGAAAGGAAATTACATTTGTTAGTGAAACCTCACCTTTTCACATGGTGACCCAGATGTCTGACTCTTCCAGCTATGTTTAATTTCTCCATACAGAATTACCTGGATGAATCACATGGTGAGAGTTTAAGGAGGTGAGCCACACATTTCGATTACCTTTATGGAGCATGGATGAACACTCTTCCTCCTCCAAGCCCCAGTAACATAATTCTGAACCAAATTGTTTTGGGGGCTTTAACTGATATACTGGCTGTAAAGCAGTCAGGCACTCCAACCAGTTTTCTCCCCAAATATATTTTTAACATCCCCTGTACATCACAGAGCCTCAATCTGCACCCTAAAAGGACCAAGCGCTTGAAACAGGTAGGTGTTGTCTCAATGACAGAGTCTATTAAAATGGCAGCAGACAAAGTAGCAACATAAATACCCGTGTAAATCTACGTGAAAATAAACTCTATGGTATAAATGTTCATTGCCATTGACCCCTTCCAAAGCATAGACACACACCATAATTTGTTAAGTGCCGGTTTTACCAGTCAAGGTGCATGCCTGCAGCATAAACTGCTTCAATCTTTTTGACTAAATGGCGAAAGGCACCAAATGCTGAATATTTAGGCACTGTCTTAGTTTGTTTGTTGGATAGAGTCAAACTCTAGTGGTTGTTTGTTTCTTCATATGTTACTGGACAGAACCGAATTGTTTTAGTGAATGTATGTATATAAAGACATTTTTATAAGTATATTTTTGAAATTAAAAAGAACAATTTAGACACCTGGTCTCATTTACAGTCAGCAGCTAAAGCCTTTCACCAGCTTCTTTGGCAAATTACGGAGATTTGGACAGTGGATATCTGTCTTCTGTATAATGGCCAGACTCTAAATCTAACTTGAGTTGTGCCACCTTGCAAATGCCATTATGCATGAAAGGGTTAGATCCATCAGATTTAAATATATATTATCTGTGTCAGATTCCCCTGCTAGCACTGATTATATGATTAAAAAGTTAATCTGCACTGCTACTGTGCCCCACTTAACTGTGCAATTCAGAGAAGCATTGTAAACAATGTAAAATATAGTTGTTCTGTAGGCTATGATTAATTCTGTCACAAAACTAGTCCTTTTTTCTAAAATCTGTTCCTTGGCTCAAGGATACTCCGTCCTTGATGTTTTTCAGAGGGGTAATAAACCAGGCTGGGCTCCAATCAGTCTGGTTTGGTACAGAGATGAAAAGGATTTTGAGAGGCCTTTTATTAATATGTAAACAGATGAGACTTCAGGCCAAAGTGGTCATGTTTCAGAAGCGACCTGTAGAATGAAAGGGGAGTGGTCAGCTCTCCAGTTTAGTTCAGTCGAGAACTGGTTGGGAGTTCAACAGTGAGCTATGTGGAAACTCTCTCTTCTGCCCTTCTAACTTAAACCTGTAAGCATCTGACCCTTTTTTGTACTGTGTTTTGAAGGGGTTTGCTTATTTGGATCAGCATACTTAAGTCTACTTTGGATAGACTAAATTCTGTAGGGGTTCTTTATTCTGTTCTTTGTGTTTTGTTGTGTAATTTTGCAAATAAAATTTTGTCTGTTTTAAACCTGGTAGTCAACCTAGCTAACTTACTCTGGGTAATTTTCACTGTGCACTTACCAAAACAAATTGCAAAGCTATGGTCTGGGCTGCTTGCTTAAGAATGTTTTTGAGTGGTCTGGCCTAGTCCGTAAAAATTCTATGCGTAATTTGCACATATAATTAAATGTTTTATTCTTTCAAAAATGCATTGAATAATTTACTCTAAAACCTTTACTCCTGCAGTGTATATTTGTGATGCTTCAATGCACAAGTGTAAATATTATCTTCTTTCATTAAAGGGGTTGCAACAGTCCAATGGTATAGTATCTAAAGGTGGCTCTGAGTGTTCAGAATGTGACTGTAGCCACACCCACCATCTCCCTTGCGCCCACTCGTACTCATCTTGTATTCTTCCTTGGAGCTTAGGAAATGTAGTTGAAGCTTTGGCCTGAGTAAACATAAATGTCCATATCAGTATTGTAATTTGTGCTGTTTCTATTTTGAATGATACTAATGGGCACGACAATGTCTCCTCCTGTGAACTCGGACCGCAGTTTTGCTCCAAGTCCACATAGAGGAAATTCTACATTGGGGAAAATGCCTGGAAGCAATCCTTTTTCTGACCTTTGTCTGGATTGAAAAGCCAGGTTGAGAAAACTGGATCATCTCAGCTACTTGCTCACATTTAATCTTTATTCCCTTTGTTCTTCTGACTTCTCTTTCCCATGCCCATCTAGTTTCTCCTATTTCCTCGACTCTTCTCACACTATCATCCTCTGCATTTTGTCTCATCCTACTCTAATACTCTATTTCCTTGGTTCAGTTAGAGCTCTGCCTTCTGGATATTCTTCCTTAGTGACCTGCATTTGGGTTTGACTCCTCTTCTGGTAGACTGACTGGGATATTATTGCTTATGTAGTGCAAGGCCATTCTTCACTTTTTAAACAAAGAGCCAGCATTTACTTATCACCCAATTACCATTCTCAGGACACCTTAAAATGCTTTAGAACCAATAGACTAGTTCCAAAGTGAAATGAAGTTATGGAGCCAACTGCTGCAATCAATTTTCAATTGCAAGGTCTCCCCAAATCTGAACTGGATGAGTGACCAAATAATCTGGTTTTGATTGTATCATGTGAGGGAGAAAGTTTGGTCATGACACCAAAGGCACATCCTGCTCTTTGAACGGCAGAGCATTTTACATCCTCAGTATCACACAGAAGTGTCAAATTATATTTTACATGGTCAAGACTGTAATGGGGCTTATACCCACAACCTCTTGAGTAAGAGCCAAAAATACCATGGACTCAGGCAGGCTTAAAGCCCTCTTGTTTACTGAGCTGAAACTATCCCATATTCAGGTCGGGCCATTTCTGAAAAAAAGCCACTGCAGCAAATTCTAATCCTTGGACTAGAAGGAATTAGAGAAAAAAAATTAGGCTCCCTGGTTGGATTTTTTAAAGCTGTAATGGTAAAATAAACTCTGAGCCTGAACCTTCTGCCGCTGTGCTGTTGCCACTTGCTGGAAGTGTAGCAAAATCCTGTTCACACATAAATTAGGGTGGGTGGTGGTGGGGAACGGGTGGCTGTTGGTCCTATTAGTAATTTCTTGAGGAAAGACAAGCATTCAAGGAAATTCTAGACCACCAATGTCACAACAATAAACCTTCTCTCAGCTGTCAATCAATCCTTTAAACCTAATACTTAAATCCAAACGAATAAACAGTTACACAATATGAAATCAAAAACAAATATTCTTTAATGATATCGTGTTTTTGTTTCATCATGTGAACCTCAGCCCTCATTCTCAGTTCTATTTCTACTTTATTATTTCAAGGGATGTAGGCATTGCTGCTAAGTTGTTACCCATCCCCCTCATTGTCATTGAAGTTGTTAGGCCATTTCAGCTCTAAGTTAGAGTCATCTGCAATGCTGTAGATCTGGAGTCACACATTGGCCCAGACTGAGTAAGGAAAATGCATTTGGATAGGTACGTGAACAGGAAAGATTTGGAGGGATGTGGGCCAGGAGCAGGCAGGTGGGACTAGTTTAGTTTGGGATTATGAGAAAGTGAGGACTGGGATTATGTTTGGCATTAACTGGTTGGACTGAGGGTCTGTTTCCATGCTGTATGACTATGACGCATTGATATTACTGAACTAAGAAGATTTTTATGACAATTGATGATAATTCCATGGTACGATTACTGAAACCAGCTTGCTATTCCAGCTGGACAGCATGTGTTAACAGCATGTTAGAATCATAGGATTTTACAGCACAGAAGGAGGCCATTCGACCTATTGTGTCGGTACTGGCTCCCAAAAGAGCTCATGTTATGGAGCCAGACTGCTGTTCTTAGCAGCAGAGTGTTAAGGCTACAGCTTTTTTGGAAAAGCTACGTAACAAATTTTAATCTTTGCACTGGAGAAAATTCAAGACAAATCCTGAACTCCCTGGATGGATTTTTTTTTAACTAAAAGCTTTCAGCTGTGACACTGAACGAAATAATGACCCTGAGCATCCTTGGACTTTGCTACTGTATACTTTCTGTTAAAAATCACACAATACCACACAAAATCACACACAGGTTTAATTGGAATCACTAGCTTTCGGAACACTGCTCCTTCATCAAGTGGTTGTGTTTTCTGGGAATGCAGTGAAAAGCCAGTTCAGGGGCTGAGCAGCATGTGTTAAAGGCAAATTTTGGAACTAGGCTGCTCTTCTTAAAGACAGTCAGTCCCTCCTCAAGGGAAACTACACTGAATCATAGGAGGCAGCTTTTTTTGAATGCAATTGCTCCAGCTGCATCCCTAAAGTGGAACGATGCCATGGTCCTATGAAATTAAAGGAAATCCTCAAAGACCAGACTCAGATTGAATTGAGAGCAGATTCTCAGGACGCTCAATAGTCCTAAGGATGTGGTTGCACTGTTGCAAGATGTAAAATGATCTCAAGCTGGTGGTCAATGTCAGTGAATACATCGTCACATGACATCTTGGAGCCATTCACACTGCTCAATGCACTGCATTTCATCACTCAACCAGCAACAGTCCCTGCGATTCAGGATTGATGCCTGACTTCCAGGTTCACCATCTCATACCCATACACATTCCAACGATGGGAGCTTCATACTCAGTTCATGCTGTTTCCATATACCCAAGCACAGTGCAACGCCGTCACTGACATTCTGCTTCTCTCTTGGAGCTGGCACAAAAAAGAAGATTGGAACTGCGAGGGCACAAGTATGTCTGCTTCTCCTCAATGTAATGGAAGAGATATTTCACCCTATCCTTCGTATCCTCTCCTTCAAACCTCTTAGGTCAACCTCCTCTTGCATGAAGTGAAAATTTAAGACAAAATGACTCAGCCATAAAACCATAAGACATAGGAGCAGAAATTAGACCATTCAGCCGATCGAGTCTGCTCCGCCATTCAATCATGGCTGATAACAACGCCCAACTCTCTTCTGTCATGCCAACCTTTCCCGTGCTGATTTCTTGGTTTCAGATACCCAAAGACTGTTGCCTGCCCAATTAAAGCTCACTCAGGAGACAGGGAGAAAGGAACAGCACAGCACTTTGAAGAGACACATTCAGTTAATCTGACACTTGTAACAACAGCCTTAGTTAGTGGCAGAGGTACAGCCCTCAGAAGTTAGCACAGAGTTAGTGGCTGCATACGGTAAGTTACTAGACAGTAATGACTACAACCTTCCTAGGAGGAAAGGATACAGAAACAGAAATTGCGGGAGGAATTCACAACTCTTGTAGCATCTGTGGATGATTTTGAAGAAGAATCATTGGACTAATAGAGTCATAGAGACGTACAGCATGGAAACAGACCCTTGGGTCCAACTCATCTTTGCCGACCAGATATCCCAACCCACCTGCCAGCAACCAGCCCATATCCCTCCAAACCCTTCCTATTCATATACCTATCCAAATGCCTCTTAAATGTTGCAATTGTACCAGCCTCCACCACATCCTCTGGCAGCTCATTCCATACACGTACCACCCTCTGTGTGAAAAAGTAGCCCCTTAGGTCTCTTTTTTATCTTTCCCCTCTCACCCTAAACCTATGCCCTCTAGTTCTGGACTCCCCGACCCCAGGGAAAAGACTTTGTTATTTATCCTGTCTTTGCCCCTCATGATTTTGTAAACCTCTATAAGGTCACCCCTCAACCTCCGTCCCTATAACTCAAATCCTCCAAGCCTGGCAACACCCTTTCTGAAACCCTCTTCTGAACCCTTTCAAGTTTTACAACATCTTTCCGATAGGAAGGAGACCAGAAGTGCACACAATATTCCAACAGTAGCCGAACCAATGTCCTGTACAGTTGCAACATGACCTCCCAATTCCTGTACTCAATACTCTGATCAATAAAAAAAGCATACCAAATGCCTTCTTCTCTATCCTATCTATCTGAGACTCCACTTTCAAGGAGCTATGAACCTGCACTTCAAGGTTTTTTTGCTCAGCAACACTCCTTAGGACCTTACCATTAAATGTATAAGTCCTGCTAAGATTTACTTTCCCAAAATGCAGCACCTCGCATTTATCTGAATTAAACTCCATCTGCCACTTTTCAGCCCATTGGCCCATCTGGTCAAGATCCTGTTGTAATCTGAGGTAACCCTCTTCGCTGTCCACGACACCTCCAATTTTGGTGTCATCTGCAAACTTACTAACTGTACCTCTTATGCTCACATCCAAATCATTTATGTAAATGACAAAAAGTAGAGGGCCCAGCACTGATCCTTGTGGTACTCCACTGGTCACAGGCCTCCAGTCTGAAAACCAACCCTCCACCACCACCCTCTGTCTTCTACCTTTGAGCCAGTTCTGTATCCAAATGGCTAGTTCTCCCTGTATTCCGTGAGATCTAACCTTGCTAACCAGTCTCCCATGGGGAACCTTGTCGAATGCCTTACTGAAGTCCATATAGATCACATCTACTGCTCTGCCCTCATCAATCCTCTTTGTTACTTCTTCAAAAATCTCAATCAAGTTTGTGAGACATGATTTCCCACGCACAAAGCCATGTTGACTATCCCTAAACAGTCCTTGCCTTTCCAAATATATGCCCATCCTGACCCTCAGGATTCCCGACAACAACTTGCCCACCACCGACGTCAGGCTTACTGGTCTATAGTTCCCTGGCTTGTCCTTATCACCCTTCTTAAACATTAGTACCACGTTAGCTAACCTCCAGTCTTCCGGCACCTCACCTGTGACTATTGATGATACAAATATCTCAGCAAGAGGCCCAGCAATCACTTCTCTAGCTTCCCACAGAGTTCTCGGGTACACCTGATCAGGTCCTGGGGATTTATCCACCTTTATGCATTTCAAGACATCCAGCACTTCCTCCTCTATAACATGGACATTTTGCAAGGTGTCACCATTTATTTCCCTACATTCTATATCTTCTATATCCTTTTCCACAGTAAATACTGATGCAAAATACTCGTTTAGTATCTCCCCCATTTTCTGCAGCTCCACACAAAGGCCGCCTTGCTGATTTTTGAGGGGCCCTATTCTCTAGGAGAAAGTGAGGACTGCAGATGCTGGAGATCAAAGCTTAAAAGTGTGTTGCTGGAAAAGTGCAGCAGGTCAGGCAGCATCCAAGGAACAGGAGAATCGACATTTCGGGCATAAGCCCTTCTTCATTCCTGAAGAAGGGCTTATGCCCGAAATGCCAATTCTCCTGTTCCTTTGATGCTACCTGACCTGCTGCGCTTTTGCAGCAACACATTTTTTGGGCCCTATTCTCTCCTTAGTTACCCTTTTGTCCATATTGTATTTTTAAAAACCTTTTGGATTCTCCTTAATTCTTTTTGCCAAAGCTATCTCATGTCCCCTTTTTGACCTCCTGATTTCCCTCTTAAGTAGAGTCCTACTGCCTTTATACTCTTCTAAGGATTCAATTGATCTATCCTGTCTATATCTTACATACGCTTCCTTCTTTTTCTTAACCAAGCCCTCAATTTCTTTAGTCATCCAGCATTCCCTACACCTACCAGCCTTCCCTTTCCCCCTAACAGGAATATACTTTCTCTGGATTCTCGTTATCTCATTTCTGAAGGCTTCCCATTTTCGAGCCGTTCCTTTACCTGCGAACATCTGCCCCCAATCAGCTTTTGCAAGTTCTTGCCTAATACCGTCAAAATTGGCCTTTCTCCAAATTAGAACTTCAACTTTTAGATCTGGTCTATCCTTTTTCATCACTATTTTAAACCTAATGGAATTACGGTCGCTGGCCCCGAAGTGCCCCCTCACTGTTACCTCAGTCACCTTCTCTGCCTTATTTCCCGAAAGTAGATCAAGTTTTGCACCTTCTCTAGTAGGTACATCCACATACTGAATCAGAAAATTGTCTTGTACACATTTAACAAATTCCTCTCCATCTAAACCTTAAACACTATGGCAGTCCCAGTCTATGTTTGGAAAGTTAAAATCCCCTACCATAACCACCCTATTTTTCTTACAGATAACAGATCTCCTTGCAAATTTGTTTCTCAATTTCCCTCTGACTATTAGGGGATCTATAATACAATCCCAATAAGCTGATCATCCCTTTCTTATTTCTCAGTTCCACCCAAATAACTTCCCTGGATGTATTTCTGGGAATATCCTCCCTCAGCACAGCTGTAATGCTATCCCTTATCAAAAACGCCAATCTCCTTCCTCTTTGGCTTCCCTTTCTATCCTTCCTGTAGCATTTGTATCCTGGAACATTAAGCTGCCAGTCCTGCCCATCTCTGAGCCATGTTTCTGTAATTGCTATGGATATCCCAGTCCCATGCTGACTTGAAAGGGTAATATTGATTTCTCTGCACAATGCTCCCAGACTTGCTGAGTTTCTGCAGCAATTCCTATTTTCGTTTCAGATTTCCAACATTCACCGTTCTTTGTTTTATTTTCAGAGGAAAGGGTAGCTTGTGGGCCAACTTACCAGATGGTGAGGTTCCAGCTTGTGGGGCCCAGTTAGCTTAGCTGGCTTGTCTTGTGAGCCTGTGTGACACCAACAGTTCAGGTTCAGGTCCTGTACCAGCTGAGGTGATTAGGAAGGTACCTCGTTTGCAATCCTAACCTTCCCCTCAGGTTAACCAGTCACCTCTCTTTCTAATGAGAGAGTGGTCTGTAATCCTTTTGACACACTTGCTGCTGCAGGAGGATCAGATGAGAATTTTCATTGGGCAGAACCTAGGCTATTACAGCTCAGAACCCTACAGCTACTGTGGCCTTTGATGAGTTGGTACCTCATCCTCTGTTTTTCCCATGAGGATGCAATGACAGTCCCCATCAAATCCAGGAACTCACTGAAATCCTTTGACAAACACTCCACCTTTCCAAGGGACTTTGCAATTGTGCAAATTGCCTGGCACTTTAAGTGTCCCTTGTGTTGGAATGTTCTTGATCCTGAATCCTTGATGCTTGGTGAGCAGCAAATGAATGCTCTGACTGGAGCTGTGAGGTCCAAGTCACCCATAGAGCATCCAATCTTGGAAGGTTTGATCCATGTCAGCATCAGTTCAGAAGCTCCTGATGTATGAAAGGGATGTCCACACAAGCTCAAGCCCAGCATACGTTGCCACATCATCTCGCTGCAATTCAAGCGACGTGCAGAGTACGTGCTGTCCACACAATGTCTAGCTTCCACTGCACCACTTCCAGCAGACTTACAAAAACCAATGCTTGTGCTCTAAAACTCCTTTCCAGTTCCTTTAGAGGGGGAAGCAATTTTTTAAAAATGCTTTTTGGTCGGAATATCCATCCAAGTAAACAGTAAGAGTTATAGATTGGATCGGTCTGTCACAGGTTTTGACGAGGTAAATTTCTGATGCATGGAATAAAGCTTTTGTCGATAAGGTTATATGTGAACTTTTGGAATGATGACTTTGATTTACATCATGGCTTATTTAGATGGTTTTCTTCTCACCTGGTCAGGCCCACATATGCTTCCAGCCCACATTCAAAACGGTGGGCTCCTAAATGCACCCTGAAAAGACTGTAGACAGCCATTCAGTTGACAATCCAAGTTATTGCGAATAATATCCTCACCCTGACTTTCATCAATTTTAGAGAAAAACACTGTTTGCAGGAAGTACAACTTTAAGACTGCCTTGACATTTCCTCCTCATAATTCACTTCAACTGAAGGTAAGGTATTGAGGGTCTACAATCAGCCAGCCAGCACTACCTCCCCGAGCCCCTTCCTCACCATTGTTCCAAGATGTGGTTGATTGAGTTACTGACAGTGAGGGAGTGAATATTTTTTCTCCCTGAGACAATTTTGTTCATGACCAGCTCTCACCTGTTTAAAACTTGTATTTCCAGAGACAGAAATTGCTGGAGAAACTCAGCAAGTGTAGCAGCATCTGTGCAGAGAAAGCAAGACTTAATGTTTAAAGTCTAGCGACCCTTCTTCAGAACACTAGATAGACAACAAGAACATGGTCCTTGTTGTCTATCAGAAACATCTTCAAGGACAATCAATGAATTTGAAATGAGGTGCAATGATAAATTGGCTGGGCAACTGCAGCAACTATTTTGCACACAGCAGGATCCAACATGCAACAATCTAATGGATGGTCTCTTTGTTTTTGGTATTGGTTGAGAGAATTATTAGCTAAGACAACCAATAGGTATTTTGATCTCTGCTTTTTTGGCAGGGAGTGCAATGTGCTCACATTGCAACTAATTAAGGTGCAATTACAGTTGCAGTTCTGGTTCCAGCCAAGGTTTAGATGCTTTTTGATTGAAGTTTTAACTGTCCAGATTGGCTCATGCTAATTGCCAAAAGTGAGAAATTGGAATTCTTAGAAAACAGGAAGAACAATGCTCGCTCTCTACATTGTTTACTTAAAGGCATTTGTTTATATAATCTTCAGAGAGTACAATGCTAAAAGCCTTTAAAGAACAGAAAGTCTCAATCTTGCTTAAGCTTATGCCCTTCAGAAATATCTTCCAAACCCAAAATTTGCAGCACTCCCTGCAGTATCTCTGTGAGGTGACAAGAGACTATCCCCTCCAGGAATTCTCCCTCCATTTCACTCAGGGTTCTGATCATTTATGAATGCAAGATTTACATGGTAGTTTAGCATGGTGCAACGTGTAAATTGCTTTGCACTAATACCAACATTGCAAATACATCCTTAATTGAAGCCAAATTGAGTTGAACGCCCACTATAAGGCGAGCATCACAAGGACTCCCTTGTATATAGCAATTGAAACGAGAATTCATGGAGGATACCACATATATTTCCATGTGCATATATAATTAGTAGTAATTACACTAATTAAAACAAATGAAGGTCAATACTTTAATAGCGTTTGTGCAGCAAATTAAATTTGTATTGCTGTAATATGTGAGACCAAGCTTTATTTTTAGCATGTCGTGAGCTGAGCAACTTTCAAGGCTTTTTTGGTCACTTAAGTTACGGCAAGAAACTGAGGAAACAATATGTTTGGAAATTCCTCTAGAAATTATTTGCTAAATGATTTAGAGAACATTAAAATATTCACATAAGTTTCATATCAAGAAATAAAACTATTCAAGATTAGAATAAGACGTTACTTTTATTTCAATTAAATTTTAACTTATTAATTACTTGAAGCTTGTTTAATAAATCTCAGCGAATTCTCCCAAGTATAATTGTTTCAGTAATGATGATGATAAATCAGCTCCAAACCATAAAGATTTCCTTCTCTCAATGTCCGGGCATTGTTTTCATCAGGCACATATCACTTCATTTGTCCTAAACACCTGGAGTGTATTACATACATGTACGAAACCAAGTGGCCCCACGGAGAGGCCACAGAGAGGGCTTATTGTAAAATAAGAACCAGCTTCATGATAGGTGACATCCCAGGCAGGGGTTCACCATGACCCTTGATGGAATATGGCCAAGTTTCGAAATCTGGGGAGAGATAGGATCCTGTCAATCTCTAATTAGTTTCCAGAACTCCTGAACCAGGGTCCCTGGATTGAAAGTCACCACATTTCCTTGAAATTTACAGCCAAGAAAATAGTCTGAATCCCAATAGTCAAAGATTACTTGAATAGTTTAAAGTATAGAGGGAAATAAATCTTTACAATGGCAGCGTCACTTCAATTTTATTTCCCTTAAATAAACTGGATGTGCATTTTTTCCTGGAGAAGCAACAGACTTGTCGAATGAAGGCAGCTTCCCTTATATCTTCAAAAAGCACTTGAATGGCTAAATTTCAAGCTGCCAGCCACCAGGATTCATTATTTACCTTTATTTGGATCTTCCAGAATTACTGCCGGACATCCAGCAGCAAGGGGCATAACTCAAAAATTACAAATTTTAAACAATATGTTACTCGCAAACCAGGACATGCTCAGTGCCTTGTCCAACCCCTAATGGTGGTTGGGATCCCTAGTTCATGATGAAAATGAAGGCATTGCAACACCAGGAATTCAAGGTATTACGAAACGTTATGTAGTAGTAGCAGAGCTATAATATAAATGCACTGTTGGAAGAGTTGGTGATAGGATGAGCCAGTTAGACAACTGTTTCCCTGTCTAGTCCCCCTGTTCTTTACTGTAATTGATAGTGCATCTATGTTTACAAACAGCCATCAGCAATCTGCAAGTGAAATCAGTTTAAAAAAAGAAATATGTATATATTTTGCAATAAGGCCGTTATGCATGGCACTGTTTGTTCACTTCTTTTTGCTTCAAGCAATGTACTCTTGATAACAGAGGACTCTTTTCTAATGAAAAAGGCTTCCTGACAGATTTCTAGAGAAGTGCTTGAGCAGCAAGTTTCTGCTAAATAAAAAGTGGCTGACAGCTATGTGACAACTCCACACAGTTCCATTGGAAGTTTTCTGTGTAACATCATACACTTTGTATTTTGCTCGAGTGCATAATTTTACTTCTGCAAGGCTTCCTGGCTCACTTTCTCACCTTGGATTCAGTGGCTTAATTATCATCCCAATTCCAGCTCATATTGGACTCTCAAACCGATTTTGTAGTTAACCCTGAACACTGCTCTTAACTTGTTTTATTGGCATGACAATTTTTCAATTATCTTATTGAGAGCCAGCAACTTTACTTCAACACATGCAGAAGATCTACAGTGAAACCATTAGAAAAAACACTTCACACAACAGCAATTCCTCAGCAGGCTCATCAATTGTAAACACCACCAAGGATATTAACTCGTATGTGATCAGCAAAATGGTCCTAAAGGTGCCATCAGTCAAGATGGACATCACAATTTGCCAGCTATTTCCATCATAAATCAAACCTTTTGCTCATGGAGGAGTAGCACAGCTTATGAAGAGCAAATGTGGCGCATTTATCGGCACAATGACAGAAATATTCCCTCAAGTATACAGTAATTATTTTTCAATGGGAAATAAAGAGGAGAGAGAGGGCAGTGTAGAGCTGGAGAACTTCCGTCTCACTTCATTATTATTCCCCAGATAAAAAACACAACATGTGCTTTTCATTGTGAAGCCAATAATTTCCAATCTTGGGACAAGTTAACACTAAATGGCATTTTCAAACACTGATTTATTCCCCTATTCAGTTCTAAAGTATGTTTTAGATTCAGCTAATCAGAAGCCACTTGTCTGCCTACACATCAGTGGTCAGTTCCAATTTTTTTCACAGAGAACCGTGCTCATTTTTCATATTTGCCTAACAGGTAATTAGAACTGTGCTGTGCTAATCCATTCTCGTGAAAAACGTAGCTTTCCTGCTGGTACTAGTTTGTTAACTTTTCGCTAAGGTTATGTTATAAGCAAATGGATGAATTAGCTCCAATTTCTTTAGAGAACAAAAGCCTTGTTTTGATAGATTGAGAGAAGTTGATTGCCTTGCAGTTGACAAAGCCAAACAACAGTTAACCCTTTGAAGGAACCTATTTTTGTATGATGTCTAAAATGGGAGTTGTCAGATAGTTATTTGTGAACTGAACTGTGGAGAATTTCACAACTAGATTGTTTTTGTGGTTTTATTACTGATTAACTTGAAAGGACTGATGTTGAAGAATCAAACCTTTCACAATCCATTAGTTGAGAGGGTTTTTTGAAAGGTAGATCTCTCTATATTGCTTGACTGCAGTAAATGTTCAGAGTCTCACTCTGGTGGGGCATTTGCATCAGTTCCTGGCGCTGGAATGGAAAAAAAGAAAATACTTTGGTGTACAAAATAAATTTGGTTCAGCTTCATTCAAAAAGGCTGTGTGTGCAGTGTCCTACCATACCAATAATTAGATTTCTGAAAACAGTTAAAATCTAAATAATGTGAAGAATGCATGTATTGCTGTTCCTTTTAGAGAATTAGAATATTTTAACTCTTCATAAAACCAATTGACATCACTTTTATCTGCAACCCCAGTATTGCTGCATGGAAGATATGATAATATATTTGTTTTATTCAGTGTGGTGTCCAGATTGTAATGTGACCCTACAATTGAACTGGTACTTGTACTCAGCAGAATTTTCCCAACTTCCAAACAATGTGGGCCACAGCAAGAAAATTGGGAATGTTGATAAGGAACTTCTTGACTTTGAAAGAAAAGATTCCCTGGAGTGTTGAACGGTGATTCCCACTAGTGAATGGGAGGGGCACATTTGCATACGTTAACTTATCATTATGAGTTAATCTCACCTCATTGATATGCAGTTTCCCATTTTCCTATCCACTGCTGATAGGAAATAGATATCAAAATTCCTGACATGAGCATTTGAGCCATTTTCTAGCAACTTGTTCTTCCAGGCCTCCAACTTGCACACTATGCACCAACATCTCTGGGCACACCTCATGGCTTCAAGCAATCCAGTCCAGGGGCCTTGGCATCTGACAGGTGCTAGTCTTATTGTAACTTCATGGAACATTGATTCACTTACAATACAGTTCTGCACTTTACTACTGCCCTTTGGAGGAGATTGGCACCATTTATTGGACTGCTGCAGCCCAGGCACTTTGTATACAGGGTCTGGCACCCTGCCCATGGATTACAGGTTGCATATGAGGGCTGCTCACTTGCTTAATGCTCACTCAATTTGAGCTGATTTGGATGCCTTGCCTTGTTCTTTTGTGTTTTGCCCCCTCAGCTGGAGCTAACAGGCTCACAGTACTTCTGTCCTGCCTTGTCGTTTAGCACAGCCACAAAGCCAGGCAGCATGTAATGGTGTCAGCAGTGATCAGTCAAAGAGACAGGCATATTGATGTATGGCACCGTGCTCTGTCAATCTCACACCTGCACCATGTGCCAGCAGCATACATGCCAGACACACTGAATGTGCTCCAAGCAAATGGCTATGTCTCAAAGTCTAAGGGAAGTAGTCTTCTGTCAAGTTAAGGGAGACAGTGTTTCAATTTGGGGGTCCCAGCTCTGGAAGTTAATGACAGCATCTGATATCAGATCAGGGGCTTAGACATAGTTAGACTACTGCTTGAGATGGTTAGGATCAGGGAGTTTGTACCTTTACAGTCAGGGGAGTGGGGCACAGGCAGCTGCTTGGGTCCATACCAATGGTCGGGAGAGTTATGGGAAATCCATTCAGGAGATGCACATAGAACAGTCAGGGCTGTTGTCACTCAGTGTTCAGGGCTGTCTATCTAAGTTGGTCAAAGGTGTGGGTCACAGCCAGTGCTGGGTCTTCGTCCACTAAAAGTCCACAATGTGGAGGATGCGATCAGGGTCAATGTTGATGGACGGAAGCTGGGAATCTCAATTCTGGGGATTGAAGGTAATACGCTGGGATGGAGAGGGGATTAGAATTGTGGTGGGGGGGGGGGATTCTCAATATATAAGTGGAGAGCTGATTAAGCGTTAAATGTTTAATGCAGGAGGATGGAATCATCAGCATAACCTTTGTTTCGGTGTGGTGGGGACAATGCATTCTTATATCACTCCTACAGGCCTGGGGCTGAGGGGGTAAAATTTGGAGATGGGTTGTTTGGGAACTTGGGGAAGTTCAAAGCCAATGGGATTGATGGGAATGCTGACCAAGAAGGGAAGATGTCCATTCAGGAGTTCACCAAAAGCAAAAGGCTGAGTCTGAGATTCACTGCATGAAGGGCGATCGCCGTTCCTTCCACTGAACAGTAAAAAACATCTGTGTAATGAAGTTAAACAAGGCTGCCACCACACCCAGAGTGGATAGGGCTAATGTTTCATTCTGTGAGAGAGGGGATCTTCACTTTAAAGTGAAGTAAGAGCAAATTACTGCAGATGCTGGAACCTGTACTGAAAACAACAAATGCCGGAGCTCACAGCAAGTCAGGCAGCATTCATAGAGACAGCAAGTTCTGGGTGACTCTTCATTTTGAGTAATGTGATGCCTTTTGAAGGGTGACTGCATCACACAGACACTCGGACAGTCAAGGTGAAAGGTACCAGCCAGAAGTACAAACCATAGCGTGTACCCACAGTGTGGACTCTAAATCCTGGCCATCCCGAGCTCTTTGACCCACATCATGCAGCATCAGGAATCAATCTCAATAATCTCAGGGATGGACAAGCAATGATTTGCAGCCTGGAAAGTTTCACCCAAAGATTAACAAGGATGTTGCCAGAGTTGTAGAATTTGAGCGATAGGGAGAGGTTGAACAGGCTAGGGCTGTTTTCCCTGGAACATCAGAGGCTGAGGCCATATATAGGTTTATAAAATGACGAGGGGCATGGCTAGGATAAATAGACAATGTCTCTTCCCTGGGATCGGGGAGTCCAGAACTAGAGAACATAGGTTTAGGGTGAGAGGGTGGCAAGTGTATGGAATGAGCTGCTAGAAGAAGTGGTGGAGGCTAGTAAAATTGCAACATTTAAAAGACATTTGGATGGGTATATGAATAAGAAGGGTTTGGAGGGATATGGCCGGGTGCTGGCAGGTGGGACTAGATTGGGTTGGGATATCTGGTCAGCGTGGACAAGTTGGACCGAAGGGTCTGTTTCTGTGCTGTACATCTCTATGATTCTATGACTCTATGACAAAGTAGCAATCACACTTCAAGTTCCAATGGTCTGCACACTGTGCAGGAACTGCTCACTTCACACCCTGCACCATCAAACATCAGCTTGGCTCCTCAATGTTGTAGGTAGATAGATATTCGTGTGCATACCTGATGTTGAAAAGTGAATGTACATTAACAAATGTGAGCATGTAGTCACAGTAAAATATCACCCATACATCCAGTGTGCCCTCAGATAGAAATCTTTCTTCCCTTCTCATTCTATCTCAGGGCAGTCCCTGGGTTGGGTGGAGCCTGCTCTGCAGTGGAACCCATTGGCCTTGGAGTTTTGGTTGGGTCACCTTGAGGACATTTGTTTCTAGAGGGCGCGGACATGTTGTCCTATCGGCAGATGCTCTGTCCTCAGCCTGAATTCCCTCAGGGTTGAGGGTGGCAGGCAGAACGTGGGTGAAAAGCCTGGCATCCTCTGAGAGGCGACTTCTGGTGCATGTGTATGTGTGTGGTTTCTCTTCTGGCTGGCTGCCTATTGGCACAGCCCTGGTTCCTCGTGATGGTGGGGCACTGGAGTGAGGTCAAGATCCCTTACTCCCCTGTCACCTTGCTGTAGGTGCTGAGCATGAATGGCTTGACCATGGTGCAGTACAGGTCTAGGCACATATCTAGTAGACTCAGCAACTGCTGGACCTGGCTCTACATGGCAGCCAGCAATTTCCCACATACCTGAGGCAGCAGGGTTGAATGGAACTACTGCAACCTTTGTCCTGGGTTGCCCTATGCTTGCTACTCCTGTGCCTACTTTTGCAATTTTACAAACTGTTAATGGCCTCCTCTATAGCATCCTCTCCTTTCTGGGGCTGAGCAGGTTCCATATTCAAGACTCAGTCAGGACACCATGAATGACCTCAATATCTCTGAGCCAGGAATGGCAAGTTCAGCTTCGGCTCCTTCTTTGTGGTCATGAAATAACAGTCTCTGTGGATGTTAGAAACTGTTGTAATTTACGTTTGACTGCCATGCGGTTCTCATTTGGATAGCCTTTCTACACTGACCACTATCAGGGTCTTGTGATACAGTGGTAGTGTCCCTACCTCTGGTCCTGAAGGCCTGAATTTTGGAAATTTGGTTTGGCATGCCCCCAAGCATGATGGGGACCTATCAAGTCCAGAAGTTAGCATCCCTGGCTGGTTTTCTGCTTGTTAGTGACAGACAATCTGTGGAACATATTGACCTCCGTGCACAAATTCCCAACATGGGCTCCACAGCTATAACAGTTTGTGCTGGGCTCACCAATCCATTAAATCAACCCTAACTAGGAGTCAACAAAATCAAAAAAGGAGGAGAAGAGAAACAATTGAAAATGAAAATGAAAAATAAGGTAGAGCTTCCACTCCCATATCTCTAAAGTGACCAAAACTATTCAGTGATTCACATTGCTGTTGATTAGTTGTTGTTAGTTGCAACTCATTGGCCAGGTTGTTGAGGTAGCTACAAGAGATGATGATTGAAACTTTTTATGAATAGTTGGGCTAAGGTTCACTGCAGTAAAATAAAAGTATATGATTAGAGTTTGCTAACTAAAAATCACAAACCCTTCAATATCTACCCCATCCATTGGATGTAGTCTCCCAAATAGTAAGAGAAAGTGAGGACTGCAGATGCTGGAGATCAGAGTCAAAACGTTTGGTGCTAGAAAATCAGACGGTCAGACTTTCTGAGGAAAGTCAGCATTTCGAGTATCCCGGCACCTTCCCTGCCAATTCATGAAGTATAAAACCTGCCCCCACAACTCCCTCTTCACTTCCATCCAAAGCCCGAAAGGATCCTTCCACATCTGATAGAGATTTACCTGCACTCCACATACATCACCTACTGTATCCGTTGCTCTCTACATTGGGGAAACAGGACATCAACTTGCGGAATGTTTTAGAGACCATCTCTGGGACACACGCACTAAGCAATCCCACTGCCCCGTGGCCAAACATTTCAACTCCCCCTCCCACTCTGCCAAAGACATGCAAGTCCTGGGCCTCCTCCATCACTAAATACCAGCCACCCGATGCCTGGAGGAAGAACACCTCATCTTCCACCTTGGGAACCTCCAACCACATGGGATCAATGTCACTTTCACCAGTTTCCTCATCCACCCCTCTCCCAACATTATACCAGATCCAACCCTCCAACTCAGCACTGCCCTCTTGAACTGTCCTATCTGTCCATCTTGCTTTCCACCTATCCATTCCACTCTCCACCCCGGTCTATCACCATCACCCCCCACCTTCATCTCCTATGTAGTGTTCAACTCCATTATCAGCAACGCTAGCTTGCAGTGGAGGCAATGCTAAAGGAAACTACAGCTTATTTCGGGTGAAACTGTAAATATTCTTCCTTGGCTTCACAATCAAGTGAGAACCAGATGATCATAGTGACTTAAATGTTCTGCAGATGTTCCTGAGGAGATAATCAGATGATCATAGTTACTTCTGATGCATTAACTTTCTCATATCCCAAACCCCGCCACCTACCACATACACACCTCTCTCTCCCAAGGTGTTCTCTTGTCCTTAGAAACACGGGAACAACATAACATTCATGTGAGTAATTTTTAGCACAGTTTCTCATCCATAATATATTTTCAAAGTAGCCTGTTCAAATATGTTACAATACATGACTAGAGCAGGTGGGATTTGAACCTAGGTCTGCCTGGCAGGAACACTACTACAGGAGCTCCCCAGGTTATCTTCCAAAGTGCTCCATGCAATTATTCAGTAATTGTGAATGCTAAAGCTGAAGCAAAGCTTACGTCTTTGAAACTCCTCAGGAACATCTGCAGAACATTTAAGTCACTATAAACTCGAAAATAACATTATCAGCAAGACCCAAAATTCAGGCAACTTTGGGTCAGACTTGTGACTTCCACTGTGAGATTGTCCAGCAGTATTATTAATTAGTGCTGAATTGCTAGTAACTGCAAGCTCTGGCTCCGAAGCAGCTGGACATTTAATAATCTGCATAAAGGAAAGTTCATCTGACCTTCTGAAGCACATTTGAATACAACTCCATAGAACCAATACAATGAAATGTTTTTCTTAAGAACTGAAGTAAAAGATGCTTCACCTGAAATCAAAGGTTTAAAAATATCAATGAGAAAATTATGAACTTTTGAGTGACCACATTTATTATCTTGGGTAATGGGCGATAGGAGTCTGAATGAGATCAGCTCCTTCAGAGTGATGGATTGACTGATGATATTGCTGTTTATCCCTAATGCCCTTACTATTAGTGTGAAAGCATTTAACCTCATTCATCAACACATCCTTATCCCTATTTGAACCTGTTATTACAGGATCACCCGTGGGGAGTGCTTATCAGGAATTCAGGGACCAAGGTCAACAAGCCCCATAAGGTTCTTTGACCATTAATATTAATGAGAAGGCTCCTTCCCTATGAGCTCCCATTGGGAGAAGCTCTGTGTTGGGAATACATGTTTGTAAAATCATCTCTCGTAATGTCATTAATTGATGTCTTCAAAAACATTCAAAATGTTTTGATGCAGAACCGCCAAAAATAACTTAAATGAACCAAGGGAAGCCTAAATAAAATCACTCAGAAAATTAGGTCACATATCACACATGTAAAATCATATTACAAGTTATGTTGAGCAGAATAATATACGATGAAACCATTCACATTTGTCAAACAAAGTGTAAGAATAGATAGGAATAACGTACAGTGGCAAATTTTAATTCCATCAGCTAAGCGTAGATCCTGCAGAAATGTAATATTATTTTGGAATAAAATTGTTTGCAAACATATTTTGCTAAAGGCACCCTGGAAACTGACACTTGTATTGTCCTGGCTTGTTAGGTGGGAGGAGATCCTATAATACTGTATCTCTCATGACAAATCATCCTTGACAAGTATATTAATATTGACCTCCAGGAACTGACATTAATTGGGACCCACAGCTGCTGTAAACATGATGGGTCCTTATGTACAAATGTTACAGGCAAGACTACAGCATTCAATTTATCTTATTATGAGTATTTGCTGCCATGAGTAACCTGTCCTGTCACTTGCTAATATTCAAGTTAGCTCACTATAATCCACCCTATAGTTGATCTGTGTGACATGTGATCTAATTCACTGGTATGATTTGTAAAGCAGAGGGCAATGTGCTTTGTCCTGAATTTAATTCATAAAATGGTAGCTGCTTTATTTTATGTATTGCAACAATTACATTGTTCGTTTATTTATATATGCTATCTGGGCCTGGACATGAGGAAAATATTTTGTCTCTCAGAGGATCCTGAATCAGCAGAATTCTTTTCTTCTGAGATTAGCGAACACGATGAAGAAGGGTCGCCAGACATGAAACGTTAAGTTTTTTTCTCTCCAAAGATGCTGTCAAACCTGTTGAGTTTCTCTGGCAGTTTCCATTTTTGTTTCTCATTTCCAGCTTCCATAGTTCTTTGTTTTATTCTAAGTAAATAGGAATTCAATTAATTTTCACAAGGATGTGAACACACAAAAAGATGAGCTCTTTGTAAATTTTAAAATAATCTGTAAAAACTGCTAATTGGTGAGACTATTCCGAACAGTTCTGTTTGTATGTGAGATTTTGACACTGATAGCAAGCTGGACAAAGGTATCTTAGAGGATGTAGCAGAAACTGACCCCAGGGAATGTACAGCAGTGCTTTGGAGAATAATAAATAGGGATGGGACTAGTTGTGAAAGAATATACTATAAATTGTTCTATTTTGTTGAGTTGTAGTCAGCAAATAAATACAAATGTGTTTGTCGCTTAATTGCGAGAACTGAGGAATACTTATGTATGTGAAAATACAGTCTAAAAAGCTAATTTTTTATAAAGACTTCAGAAGAAAGGTATCAATCTATAAAAGAAAGTAAACTGATTAACTCAGTTTAAAGAATTTAATCTTCTGGAGGTCAATGTTAGACTCTTGGTACTTTGATTTTCTGTTTTAGTTGTCATAATATTACTAGATAGAAAGAGTGATGTAGATTGTGTGATTTATACATATTTTTAATATAATTTGTATTAACTTTGAAGTGACATATGGATTTTATTGTGTGTCTCAATGCACTAATAACTAACTCGTGAATGTTTCTGTAGCCATGGTGTTATTTTAAGAATAGTTTGCGAGGAGGAAAATTTTCAAAAGTAATGGGTTTTTATTTATCTTAGGATGTTTTATAAACTACCAAGGTAAACAATTGTTATTCAAGGTTTCTGTTAGAAATTTCCAGACTTGTTTGTTTTGATCTTAGGTGAAATACCCCCACAGCTTAGAGAGAGAGAGAGACTTTTTCAGTTTTGGGGAATTCTGCATAAGTTTTCATGTGTAAAGTTTCTCCTGAGGAAAAGAGATGTTTACTAGATTTGTTAACACTAGATTACTTTAAGAGTAAGGTAATCTTTAACGTAAGGTGTTGGTGATAATTCTGTACCAGAAGCATTTGGATAAAGCTCTGAAGAAGTTATTTGAAGCTGAGAATGTTTAAACTCAGATGTATGATACCTTCTTCCTGGAGCTAGTCAGGTTTTCTAGACTGGAAGTTGAGGTCAAATTAAAGCCCTTGAGGTGTTAGAGAAGGGGATTTTCTGGTGTGAGTACTGTAAAGGGAATGCTTTTGGGCATGAGAGAGGGGTATTTTGGGATCTATAAAGGTGTGCTTTTGACTTTAATAGAATGAGATTTCATCATGTGTTTGGAAGTTTTAAAGTTTATGTACAAAGTAAATATTTAATTTATTCTTTTTTATCTATTTTCCTTTTGCTTAATACCCTTATGTTTTATTCATATAAAAATATATATCATTACATGCTTGTGTTTCAGTAAGAAACAGCCTTGTTAATGCCAAAACAAAACAAAAGACGATCTATGAAGCCACATTTCAGCCTGGGGTCTAATTTGCCCTGTAATAATATCAACTGTGTTGATAACAAAGTTATTTGATTGATAATTGTATTAACCATGCATAGTTAATAAAATTATAGAATCAGTCCTTTAAAAAAATCATTTAGCCAATTGTGCCCGTGCTAACTCTTTGAAAGAGCTATTCAATTAATCTCAGTCTCTGCTCATTCCCCTTACATTGAATTCCTCTGTTTCAATTATATATGTAAACTTAACTTTTAAAAAGATGTTGAATTTATTTCCACAATCCTTTCAAACGATGTATTCCAGATTACATCAACTCATTGCATTAAAAGAATGCAAAACCTCATCTCCACTGTTTGTTTTACCAGCTATTTTAAATCTCTGTCATTTGGTTACTCGCCCTTCAGCCATTGGAAACAGTTTCTCCTCATTTATTCCATTAAACCACTTTGAACACCTTCATTAAATGTCCTCTAAACATTCTCCAAGAAAAAGGAACAGCCCAGATTTACAAGTATCTCCACTTAACTCTCCAAAATCTTGTCATTTTTCCAAATGTGCGAGGTCCAGAGTTATACACAGTACTCTAGCTGCAGCCTGAGTACTGACCCCTAAATGTGTAGTAAAACTTCCATAGTTTTGTGCTCTCTATTTCTATTTATAAAACCAACAATCCAAATACATTTCTTTGATGACAGTATCAGTTACTCCAGCTACCAAATACATAATTTGTATATGGTAATAACAAAAATAAAAATTGCCAGAAAAGCTCAGCAGGTCAGGCAGCACCTGTGGAGAGAGATCAGTACCAATATTTTGGGTCAAGTGACCCTTCATCAGAACAGGGTTTGAGGAAGGGTCACTTTACCCAAATGTTAACTGTGATTTCTCTTGCACAGATGCTGCCAGACCTGCTGACTTTTTCCAACAATTTCTGTTTTTGTTTCTGATTTGCAGCATCCACAGTTTTTTTTTGGTTTTTCCTTTTTATATGGTATTGTCAGGTCTCTTGATTCTTGCACTGTCTTTAAAATAATAACACCAATTGGTGACGAAATCTATCCCTCACATTGACAAAATTACCGTTTTAACATCATTTCTTTCAACTATTGTATTATCCACTTCTTCATTTAATATAGCTTGATGATAGCCTGTATGTTACTAAAACATTATGATCTTTAAAGTTAAATCCTTCTGCTGGAAAACAATGAGAACAAACATTGCAGCCGTTATTTGAATTAAAATATTACAAAGCCTAATGAAAGGTACAAGTTCAACTTACTTTTCTAATATCATGTAATTGGATTAGATTTTGCACTCTTGAAATCAAAATGAAGTGCTTTCAAGTCAACCTAACTCTCTGATGATTGCTAGTAGACTGTCTTCATGAATCTATGTGACTGCCTCAACTCCAGTAGCTTTATATACTATGAAATATGTAAGGGCAATTTAATATTAGTTACAATATGGAGCTAGCCTTATTCCAAGTATGACAATTAGTTCAGATGTTCAGAGCACAAAAATAAAGTAACAACATGAGCCTGGCCTGGCTAGTAATACTCACCCAACCCTTTCTTTGTGATTTATATGGTATTGTAATCATTGCTCTAATCCATTACGACTGCATTTATTTAAATATGGAAATAGAAACTTGTAATAATTGAGCCAAAAGTGGGATTAGCACAAAATAATCTTACCAGTGGTAAAAAGCCAAAAGATTGCCACAGACAGTGCCAGTTCAGCCTAAATACTTTTGAAAGGTTGAAACAGTTCAAAAATCTATTTAAAATTGATGGTAGAATCCATGGGATCTGATGTGTTTTACATCTTCAATTTTGTCACACCATTTTCCTCATTGACATTTTGAAGTAAGCATTTTTAACAGGCCAATGATAAACACCACTTTTCTAAGCGCTCTTCTATGTTAACCATAAATAGTCATGATACTAAGTGCATCATCCACCCCTTGGGTCTTTCCAGTAATCCCAAAGAGAGTAAGCATAGTTGGCATGAACATTGAAAGCTTTAAGCAACAAGTATTTGAATATTCACTTTAATAAATGCTAATTAACAAACTTGATTCATCCCATTCTTTTATGTGTTTGAAACATAGGATTCATGTAGTGACAATAAAGACTAACTAAGGATGAAGTCTTTCCCTTATAATTTGTAGAAATGTTAGCATACTAACACGTGATCTTTCCATAAAATAAAAGAAATCTACAAGATTTCAATGTTTTCCAAAGTCCTTAATACTTTTTATTGAAAGTAACTGTTTTTAAGCAATTATTTTATTATATTGAATAGATATAAATCCATATACAATAGATCTTACTCAATTTGTAATATATGTTATGAGCTCAAAGTTGTCTTGTTGATCATCAAGAAAAATAACTGTCAACTGAAAGATTTTACAATATTTCATATTAAAAGTAATATTTTAAATTTTAGTTCAAAAGGGACCAAATTTACAGAAGAATTATACACTGATCATGCAGGCTAAATTTTGCAATTGGGAATTGTATTGTTACCCTCCATTAGAAAAAAGTATTGGCTGAGACTGATGAGGTAAGAATGAAACAAAGCTCTCTCCTTCAAATTCTGAGATGAGCATTTTTGGAAAAAATTAATACTAAGAAATTTGCATTTAGCTCAGAAACCAGGGTAATAGTTCCACTTGAAACCCTCAAAAAGTCTTTGCTAAACTCGGAGACTTCAGAGGATTCCAATGAATTTAGGTAAAATAGTAACTCAGTAAAACAGATTTAAGTGGATAGTCTAACTCATAAATAACTATCGAACAGACCCAGTACATACCTCAAACATGCCTAACTACAGTACCCCCCAGATTCCTTACACTCTCCAGAACCTGACCCAACACCCCGAGACCCTCCCCCACTTCTTTCCTACCAGACCCGACACTACATCCCCTCACTTCCACCACACCCACCCTAACACTCCCCGAGACCCAATAACCTCTCACTCCTCCTGCTGGACTGGACTCAAGCCAACTCAATCGACATGTGATTGCCACTGCTTAGAAAATCTGCCTTATTGCTCCTTTAACATTTGACCAATATGGATATCTACTTGGGCAACTATCCATTAAATTATCAATAAGAGGAATTGTATACAAATGTATTAACCATTGACTTCCTAATGTCATCAACAGTGATTTCTAGACTGTGATGCCTTCCAGCATTTGTCCATCACTCCATTGGATTTTATGGGGCTGAATGTTTCCATCTGTAATGGACTTCAGTAAAGCGTTCAATGAGGTTCCACATGGTAGACTGTTGGAGGAAATGCAGAGGCATGGGATTGAGGGTGATTTAGCAGTTTGGATTAGAAACTGGCTTTCTGTAAGAAGGCAGTGAGTGGTGGTTGATGGAAAACATTCAGCCTGGAGTCCAGTTATTAGTAGTGTGCCACAAGGGTCTGTTTTGGGACCACTGCTGTTCGTCATTTTCATAAATGATTTGGATGCAGGCATAGGTGGATGGGTTAGTACATTTGCAGATGACACGAAAGTCGGTGGAGCAGTGTGGATGACTGTTGCAGGATACAGGGGGACTTGGATAAACTGCAAAATTGGGCTGACAGGTGGCCAATGGAGTTCAATGCAGATAAATGTGAGGTGATTCACTTTGGGAACAATAACAGGAAGGCAGAATACTGGGTCAATGGAAAGATTATTGGTAGTGTGGATGTGCAGAAGGATCTTGGAGTCCATGTACATAGATCCCTGAAAGCTGCCACCCAGGTTGGTAGTGCTGTTAAGAAGACATACAGCATGTTAGGTTTTATTGGAAGAGGAACTGATTTCCAAGCCGTAATGTCATGCCGCAACTATACAAAATGGCCGCACTTGGAATATTGTGTACAGTTCTGGTCACCCCATTACAGGAAGGATGTGGAAGCATTGGAAAAGGTGCAGAGAAGATTTACCAGGATGTTGCCACGTCTGGAGGGAAGGTCTTATGAGGAAAGGCTAAGAGACTCGGGTCTGTTCTCACTGGAGAGAAGAAGGCTACAAGGGGATTTGATAGAGACATACAGGATGATCAGAGGATTAGATCGGAGAGACAGTGAAAGTCTTTTTCCTAGGATGATGACATCAGCTTGTACAAGGGGGCATAGCTACAAATTGAGGGGTCATAGATTCAAGACAGGTGTCAGAGGCAGGTTCTTTACTCAGAGAGTGTTAAGTGTGTAGAATGCCCTGCTTGCCAATGTAGTTAACTCAGCCATTTTAGGGGCATTTAAACAGCCAGGTGTTTGGCATGCTTTCCTTTATTGGTCAGAGTATTGAGAACAGGAGTTGGGAGGTCATGTTGCGGCTGTACAGGACATTGGTTAGGCCACTGTTGGAATATTGCGTGCAATTCTGGTCTCCTTCCTATTGAAAAGATGTTGTGAAACTTGAAAGGGTTCAGAAAAAATTTACAAGGATGTTGCCAGGGTTGGACAATTTGAGCTATAGGTAGAGGCTGAACAGGTTGGGGCTGTTTTCCCTGGAGCGTCGGAGGCTGAGGGGTAACCTTATAGAGGTTTACAAAATTATGAGGGGCATGGATAGGATAAATAGGCAAAGTCTTTTCCCTGCGGTCGGGGAGTCCAGAACTAGAGGGCATAGGTATAGGGTGAGAGGGGAATGATATAAAAGAGACTAAGAGGCAACTTTTTCACACAGAGGGTGGTACGGATATGGAATGAGCTGCCAGAGGAAGTGGTGGAGGCTGGTACAATTGCAACATTTAAGAGGCATTTGGATGGGTATATGAATAGGAAGGGTTTGGAGGGATATGGGCTGGGTGCTGGCAAGTGGGACTAAATTGGGTTGGGATATCTGGTCGGCATGGACGGATTGGACCGAAGGGTCTGTTTCCATGCTGTACATCTCTATGACTCTATGACTCTAAGCACATGGATAAAGATAGGATAGTGTAGGGGGATGGGCTTAGATTAGTTCACAGGTCGGTGCAACATCGAGGGCTGAAGGGTCTGTTCTGCACTGTATTGTTCTATGTTCTATGATCTATCTAATGAAGTACCACTGCTGGGGTTGACAGCATGGATACACAACTATTGGTGGGCAATTGGACCTTAGGGGCTGGTAGGACTCAGTCTTAAAATTGCCACCATTACAATTGGCCATTGTTGAGGCTGTAAAATGAGGGCAATAGCTGTTTTTAGGCAACGCAGCTTCAAAGCCAGTCGATGTTTTGTTTCACAGCTTTCTGAGGAGATACAGGGCACAAACAATTAGAGTGTGGTGGAGGGGAGGCCTAACTTTGACTATGCAGTACTCACTTTATTTGCCAATGTTGCTGATATCCATGAAGTGGCCCCAAAAGATTGGATTTCTTTCCAATTCCACCTCCCTTCTCCTTCACCCATGCTCACATACATCCCCACAGCCTGACCCCCACTCTGACCATGGGATGTGCCAGGGTTTATCTGATATCTTTGCATATTGGTGATGGTGCTGGCAAAATGGCTTTCAGTTATTCACTTAATTGCCAAAATTGTCTGTGCACTAAGGTAGGCCAATGTTGGTAGCCTGCTTTGGCAGTGGGGAGACGTTAGACTCCCTTTCCTTCCATGCCATTTTATCAGTCTTCTAGCACATCTCCAAAAGGTTGCTTAAACATGGTCTCTGGTCTATATAGAATGGTTCAGTGGGAATAACTGGTCATCTCTTTCTCTGCAGACATAGGGACATAGGAAATAGGAGCAGGAGTAGGATATTTGTCTCCTTATGCCTATGCCACCACTCTATAAGATCATGATTAATCTATTCCAGGCCAACTCCTCTTTACTGCCATAGTTCTTAATATTTCAAAAATCTATCTCCTCTTTTAATGTTTTCAGAGATCCAGCCTTTGTAACTCTCTGGGGTACAGACTTCCAGATATGTACTATAATCTAGGAGAAGGAATTCCTTCAAATCTCAGCTTTAAATAAGCAATCCTTCATTCTGTAATGATGCCTCCAGTTCAAAATTAGCCCACTTGTGGAATCTTCACTTCATCTATCCGTCAGAATCTTTTGTATTTCAATAAATTCACTCTTTATTCTTCTGAACGCTGGTGAATGAATGTTTAACCCATTTAGTCATTCCAGTAAGGCAACGCCTTCAACTCCAATATAATGAATCTCTTTTAACTGCCTTCTAAACCAGTAAATCCTTTTTTTAAACACAGGGACCAAAAGTGTGCACAGTACTCTAGATGCAACCTCACCAACACGCTACACAGTTTTTAAGAAAACTTTCCGATTAAAAAACTCCAAGCCAGCGCAAAAAATGCCAAAGTTCTATTAGCCTTATTATTTACTTGCTGCATATACGTGCTGACGGTTTTCTGTTTCAGGCACAAGAACACCTCTGTGCTACATTTTACTGGAGCCTTGCTCCACTTAAGTAATAATCAGCCTTTTGAGTCTTCCTACAAAGTGCATGACCTCAAACTTTCCTACATTAAACTACATCTGCCAAGTTTTTGCTTACTCACTCCATCTATCTATATCCCTCTACAGATACCTTATGGCTTCATCACAGTATGCCCTCCCATCTATTTCTGAATCATCATGAATCAGCACGGTGGCTCAATGGTTAGCACTGCTGTAGCACAGTGCCAGGAACCCAGGTTTGACTCTAGCCTTGGGTGACTATCTGTGTGGAGTTTGCATATTCTTTCCGTGTCTGCATGGGTTTCCTCCCACAATCCTAAAATGGAGAGGTTAGGTGAATTGGCCATGCTAAATTGCCTAGAGTGTTCAGGTGCATTGGTCAGGGGTAAATATAGAGTAATAGGATAGGGAAATGGGTTTGGGTGAGTTACTCTTTGGAGGGTTGGTATGGACTTGCTGGACTGAAGGGCCTGTATCCACACTGTAGGGATTCTATGAATGTAGATACATTACACTTTCTTCCCTAATTCAAGTCATTAATATAGCAAATAAGAACAACCATAGGACTGACTCTTACGGACTCCAATAGTTACATCTTTCCAACTTGAACAAGATCCATTAATCCCGACTTTCTGTTTTCTGTGTTAGTCTGTCTGATGGGTTTAGTTTATATAACTGAAAAGTCTCTCATGTTATTTCGCATAAAACTGAAATATGATATTTACTTTGTTTTGCATTGCGATTTTTTTAAAAAAAGAGGACAATATGCATAAGATAACACAGCCACAAGACAGTGATTGCCAAGCAATTTCAAGCTGAGAAAGACCGTCCTAATTCATTCACAAATGTGGCATTTCTGAGTTATGGAGTGTGAAAGACCTATCTTATTCTTATCAGTCACTGTGTAAACCCTGAGTGTAATGTATCTTGTCGTAATGGAGGAAAAGAGGACTGTATGAAATAAATTACATGATATTCTTGCTTATCATTAATGTACTACATGAGAAGGGCTGTCTTAATGATTCAACAAGTTTAAAAACAAATTTGCAGTAAAGCGACACCCCACCCATGTAATTGGAGGAGGCTTCACTATGGCAACACTTCTTGGCAGTGAACATCCTTTGTGTCGCCAGCAGCAAAGCTCCTGAATAACCACTTTCACAATACCAGCTGATGGACAAAAACAATTGAACTGCTCATACAGCCGGTACCACCCCTGTCAAAAGATTTGTAAGTTGTACTTGGCCTGTATCTACAACACAGGGTAAAGGTGAAAGGTTATAGCCTGCTGATTTGCTAAGGTATGATCAACTCACACAAATTATAGCTCTATGAAGGTCCTGACAACTTCAATATGATAAGCAATGAGTCCAATTACTTGTGACATGTGAAGCCCGGGTGAACGCATAATTCTGTCAGTGGATGACAAGGCTTTATTAGCGTGGGCATACAGCAATCTGACACATGACCAGCTGCAAGCTGCAATATATAGTGACTTCACAAGGAATTGCCCTTCGGAATAAGTTTAAAAATAAAATTCTTTGAGAGGTGTATGAAGCTCATTTGGCATTATAAACTCATAAAGATGTAACTCATTTGGAAGGAGCTGTGTGCAGTGTTATTTTCTGGCTCATTATGATTACAGCTCATGTCCAGACTAGGATGGAGGAAAATTAGAGTACATTTTGTCTTGTGAGTTATTAGAGGGGTATCCCACAATTTCACCACATTTTCAGGCTCTGGCTATATAATGAAAGCAAAATTAACTGCTCTGTTTTGATTTAATTTCATCCCTTCAGTTTGCCAGTATGTTCATGGAGATTGTTGTTCAAGGCCAATTTTTAAGACTTGGAATATTTCAGTGACACAATGATGAGAATAAGGCAATGTTCCATTTTTAGAGATACTATCCTTCATATGATCTGATCCCTTTCTCTCATCTCAGAGATGTCTGTTCTCTTAAAAATTCAAAAGCAGGTAGCCAGTTCTCCTAAAATAAAAACAAGAAGTGCAGGAGAAACTCAATAGGTCTGGCAGCATCTGTGGAGAAACAGAATTAACATGTTCAGTTTCTCCAGCACTTTTTGCTTTTAGTTCAGATCTTCAGTATCTGTAATAATTTGTTTAATTTTAGGGAGTTATCCTAATTTCCCAGCAACTAATATCTCAAAAACAGATGACTTAGTTATTCATCATATTGTATGTTTGTCACACAGTGATGCACAAAACATCTCACAAAGTTGTGGTGAGTTTCACTATCATTGCATGTCCTCCTTTCATTATTAGGTATGAATGTGTACCGACAATTGATAATGGCGTTTTAAGGGAGTCTATTTGTTTCACTAATTTGGTCATCAGGCTGTTTATGCCAAACCCTCCATAACATTTCTTAATTTTGACAATGGGATAACTTTTTCAAATTATCACTTCCTTAACTCTAATGGTTTAAAAGTCATGCTGATCATGAAGTGGGCACATTGACCTCCATGACTGACTACTTAACATACATGTCCAGTTCATGATACACCAGTTGTTCACTCTCCTGTTTCAATGTTTCACTGGTTAGGGGTAGTTAAGTTTAGTTGGCTGGATAGCTAGCTTGTAATGCAAGTTGATGCCAGCAGTGTCAGTTCAACTCCCATATTGGCTGCAGTTATGATGCAGGTCCTACTTTATCAAACTTGTACCTTGCCTGAGACATGGTAACCCTCAGATTGCACTCACAACCAGTCGTCTCTCTCCAAGGGGAGAGCAGCCCTATGGTCCTCTGAGATTATGGTGACTTTACCTTCCTGCAATTTTATTAATGCTTTATTACCAAGTCACTCATTTGTTGAATTAAAATATTCTCAAGGGCAAAAATGACCTGTAACCAAATGCAAACCTGCTACTGAACATAAGTCAATCAATCACCAAAGTGTTGGTCCAACACTTTCAATCTCCTGTCCAATCCAGAGAAAGATGCTTTAGTGTTGAGTGTGGGCTTTTTTGGGAAACACATCGCTGGAGTTTAACAGTGAAAACCATGATGCTCACTTTGTGCCCTTGCTAATTTAACCAAAAATGTCCACCTTTCCACATTTTTAAATGAACTTATACGTATACTAGCTCCACACAGGACCTTCTTGTTCCAGTAATGAAAACAAAACAATTTTCCATCCAAAGCACTCAGATTACTTCTCCTAGTAAACATTTTGGATAAAAATTTGAAGGGCAAGGCCAACAGTATAACAGATCACAGGGGGAGGCATAACTGAATGTAAACCTTGGAGATTTACAAGATCTATCTACCTCAGGCACATTTTCATTTCTTTGACATTCTGTATCTCCTTGATCATCTATTCACTCCCTGCATGCATTGCAGTATTGCCCCATTGTACACTACACTGTCTTTTTCAGGTGATGTATTTTCTTACAGTTGTGCAAGAGTGAGAGACAGAGTTCAAAATACCGTTCCCAACTGAGAATAGAGTCATAGAGCACAGAAACAGACCTTTTGGTCTAACTCGTCCATACCGACCAGTTATCTTAAATTAATTTAGTTCCACCTGCCAGCACTTGGCCCATTTCGCTCTAAACCCTTCCTGTTCATGTACCCATCCAGATGCCTTTTAAATGTTGTACTAGCCTCTACCACCTCCTCTGGCAGCTCATTACATACAAGCACCACTCTTTCCGTGAAAAAGTTGCACCGTAGGTCCCTTTCAAAATTCCCTTTTCACTCCAAGCCTATACCCTCTAGTTCTGGACTTCCCCAATCCAGGGTAAAGACCTTGTTTATTTAGCATAATCATGCCCATCATGATTTTATAAACCTCTATAACATCACCCCTCAGCCTCCAACGCTCCAGGGAAAACAGCCCCAGCCTCTTTAGCCTCTCCCTATAGCTCAAATTCTCCAACCCTGGCAACATCCTTGTAAATCCTTTCTGAACCCACATCTTCTCCATTCTATCTAGGCCTCTCAATATTCTGTAAGTTTCAACCAGACCCATCTCCACCATTCTTCTAAACTCTATCGAGTACAGATCCAGAATCCTCAACTGCTCCTCATACAATGAGCCCATCATCACCAGGATCATTCTTATAAACCTCCTCTGAACTCCCTCCAAGGCCAGTACATCCTTCTCTAGGTACAGAGCTCAAAACTGCTCACAATATTCCAAATGTGGTCTGATTCCACCCCTATACAGTTTCATCAGGACATCTCTGCTCTTGTATTCCAGTCCTCTCAAAATGAATACTCGCATCATCAATTGCCATCAGAACCCCATCTGGTTCACTAATGTTCTTCAGGGAAGAGACTCCTTACCCAGTCAGGCCTACGTGTGACTCCAGGCCACTGCAATGTGATTGAAATTAGAACTAGGCAATAAATGCGGACCTAGCCAGTGATGCTCATATCCTTCGAATGAATTTTCAAAAAGGTTCAGGATAGTTTGTGTGGTTTGCAGGGGGATTTGCAGGGGCTGTTTGTCCTTCTCAGCAGCAGAGTTTGTGAGTTTGGAAGGTCTTGTCGCAGAATGTCTATTCCTCAATCAACATAATTAATAAAACATTATCATGATCGGTTTGTGGGAGCTAGCAGTGTTTACCTTACAAAATGGAGGGTTGTTTTGTGAGGGAAGGTTGGACAGGCTAGGCTTGTATCTGCTGGGAACTCACGGAGGAAGAGGCAGCTTGACTGAGACATGGAAGATCCTGAGGGATCTTGACAGTCGATATGTGAGGAAGATATCTCCTCTTGGGGAGAGTGTAGAACCTAGAATCTAGAATCTAGATGGAAGGAAAGGTTCAGAGGGATGTGGGCCAAATGCAGGCAAATGGGACTATTTTAGCTTGGGTAAATTAGTCAGCATGGGAAGAGTTGGACCGAAGGGCCTGTGTCTGTGCTGTCTGCCTCTATGACTCCAACCAAAGGTTACTGTTTGACAATCAGAGATCACTCATTTAAAATACAAATGAGGAGAATGTTTTTTCCCTCTTACAAAGTTGTGATGTTAGTAGAGTTGTTTGAATATTCTAGGGTTGACATAGATAGAATCTTGTTAAGCATGGTCATGGATGTAGGTGGGAATGTGGATTTGAGATTATAATCAGATCAGCAATGAGGGAGCAGGCTTGAAGGGCTGAATGGCCTGCTGTTTCCTCCTGATTTTTATGTGTGCATGTAATTTGACTGCCACATTTTCCACTTTGCAACAATTGCTGCATAACAGATGGCTGATTGTCTATTCAGACTTGGGCGAAAGGTGCCATACAAATGCAAGTGCTGCCTTTCAACTGTCTCACCTCTCTTGAGTTCCATTGGAGCCCAGTTTCTCATTCCTCTTACAGACGTCTGGAGAATTCTGCAGGTACACTAGCTCACTCTCGCGGATGGGCCTGGCGTCAATGTCCTTGGGGACCAGCTGTTTGTGGGTGCCCACCGGGCAATGGACCACCCTGGTGGCTGACTGGTACTTCAGCTTGAGGTCCTGGGCAATGCTGCTGAGCTCCTGCAGCCCCTTCCAGTGCGTCTTCACTGAGCATGAGCCTGAGACTCTGTGATACTTGCACTTTATCTCCAGGGACGCCTTCAGGGCCTAAAAGATGCATCTTATGAAAACTTGCATTATCCAGTCTTCCACTGGCAAATACTATCATAGATATCTCCAATGTATCAAAAGGCTAAGTAGTGAGATAGAAGAAAATGAAGAATGAATGAGAAAATGCATGTGTGGATGAAAAAGGCAACAGTATTAACTATTAGTCAAAGAGTCAGTCTGAAGGTACCAGCTCCTGCTCACTCACGTGATTTCAGCTTTATAAAGATGGCTATAAATGTTGATTGGTGGCTTAATATCTGCAGTTCCTGCAGTTAACTAAAAATATGAATAAACTGTACAGAGTGACAATAGCCCCTTATGGACCCAATCACTTTTGTATTTTGTTTTGCTCAATGACTTGAGTTAGTTCTACATGTGGCTGAGGCAGGAACACTTACCCACAAATCTACTTCATAAATGAGCTAGAAACTTATTGAGAAGTTCATACTTTGAGTGTTGCCTGTTTTGTTGTGCTGCAGACCACACTGGATTTTCTGTGGTCCTTATAGAGTGGACAGGATAGGATCAGGGCCCAAACTTTGTCTAGCACCCAACAGTCCATCAACTCTGCATTGTTCATACTGGCAACCAGTCAGCACTGTGTATAAGCAATTTCATAGTTACCCTATGGCCTGTCCTTCATTTATCTGACTATCCCTCTCTTCCCACTAAGTGTCCTGCTGACAAATGCCACAGTTAATGATGAAATCTCTCATGGTGAGACCCATGTATTTAGCTCAGCCTCCATCCCATTCAAATTAATACAGAGGTATCACTTGACACATAATGGCAACTCTGCCAAATGTCAAACACATTCAAGATAAGATGCTCAACCAACATAATAATTTGCTGGACCCCCTCCATCCCCAGACATAATCAATTATACTCTTAGCTATACATTTCTTGTCCTCTTCCTTCTTGGGAAACACTTCAGACCAAATACCATTGATGGTTAAAACATTACACAAACTTTTCATTAAATGGAAGCACTCTACCCAATTGGACCATAAGTGATTGAGGCGAACAGAATGTGGAATAACTGATACTGTATGTGTCATGATGGTTCACTTGGAATGAGGAAGATTGTTTAATTGTTGTGGATTTATGGAATTTCAGAATGTAGAGATATTTTAAGTGTTGTACAGAGTTTTCTCATCCATTGGGGAAAATCTTGTTTTAATATTTTGATACATGGCAAGCATAATGCTTTTATCGTAGTCCTAGTGTGCTGGCTTTAAGTCCTATATTCAATACTAACTTCAAGGAATCAAGGACAGAATTATATTAAAAGCAGGTTAGGCAACACTGGGCTTCTCACTGTGGGGAACTGAACTTTGATCAAAAGCATTTAGCTTTTCAGGAGACTTTAATATGCCACAGTTACATCTTTCTCTTTTTCACACTGTAGTTGTTGACTCAATTGTTTCCTCTTCCTGCATAACTAATATTCATTCTACAGTGTTAGCATCTACACTTTCATTCTGGTATGTCAAAGCTGAATGCTTTTCTGCATTGTGAAGTTGGGAAGACAGAATCCACTGTCACAATTAATGACAGCTAGGACCACATTGAAATAGCCCCCAACCAACCTAGACATCTGAAGCTTACTCTGAGCGTTCCTTTTGCTTACTTAATGTGAACGCCTTGTTCTAATGTGAATGACATTATACCTCGCTTCAGCCAGGCTGCCATGAGTTCCGGGAGGACAGTTAGCCTTTGTTTCCAAGGAGCTAGCCTGAGATTTTCCCTACATTTTGAAAGATGACAGGAATGCTGGAGTGCCTGAATATAAACACTTCATGACAGCTGTCAGCATATTTGGCATTCACATGAAGGAGCTGGTGTCAGGGATCACAAGCTAGTTGAACATTTAGGGAGATGATGAAGATTGTCAATTGTGACACATGATTGCGCAGTCAGTAGCACATAGAATCATAGGGAACCTGACCTCCTCCAGAAATGGACTTGTTCATTTAAATATATTAATTCATATGTGTCCTATATTAAACTTGATAATATTGGCATTTGTGACATGCTTTATGCTAGTCTGTCTTAAGGATAGTAAGCTGATTAATACTATCTGACATAGCAATAAGTCTCTATTGGTAAAGCTGATCCCAGATTTAGATCTGAATATCTGTTTTGCTACAACGGGGAAGGGGGGGAAGGGGGGGGTGCAGTTTTTTCAGGGTTTCAGGTCTGAAGTGAAGCCTTCAGTTGCATAACTCTGGTAAGGGATTCAGGGCATTGTGCCTAGATATGTACTCTTGATTATCAAGGAATCCATAGGGAGCTCTGAACCTCACAGATACTGGTTTATGAGACATGCTTCCCTGAAACCACTTGCTTCACATGTGAGGAACAGTTCATTCTCAAATATCCAAGATCAGAATCCCCTCCAGGAAAATCTCTCTTTCCTTTTGAACAATTCAGGTTAGAAATCCAAAAAGATTTCTTTCAAAACGATCCACTGAGAGAAAAGTTATACTAAAAGTATATCTCAACCAGAAGTTGGTATGGCTTCCCCTTAAGTCTTCACTATAAAGCTTTAATTGATATCCCTCTGACAGATATGCCTATCTATGTAGGTACTTATTTGAAATACCGAGTTATGGCTTAAATTCCCAGCACTTAGAAAGGTTCATGTAACCATTTACAAACTTGTAGTGTGTAATGGAGGAAAGAAGGAATGCTTTCTTCTTTCTCACATCAGAGGTGATTTAGAATGTGTTCTAAACATTTGCAAATCCATGACTTATGGTCCTATTTCAAATTCCCTACCTGCACTATGTAAAACCTGGCTACATTGGGTAGCATCATCCCTGCCCCTCAATGACATGGGCATTGATGGATTAGTTGTGGAACTATGGAAAGATTGGCAGTAGTGAGGAGGTCTAGTTCTGCAATCATGTTGTGAACAGTGACTGCCGAGCAGCAAGAGAGCAATCTGCATGAATTTGCATTCCATTAATATGTAATGTCATCTCATTGATATGTATTTTCTAATTCACCCATGCACCAGAGAGAAATTAGACAAAAGCAGTTCTCAATGTGAAAATCAAAGCGGCTTCCTGGTGACTATTATTCACTGCTTGCACCTCCAGATCTCATCTTGCATAGCACTCCCCAATAACTCAGGGACCATTCCATAGGTAGTGACTGCCCACAGCCTCCCTTGTGAGTTTGGCACTGGACATGCACCAGCCTCTCTGCACCCTCATGGTACATTTTTAACTGTGGATGTCTTGAGACACCATCACTGAATTGTGCCAACTGCTGGAGCAGGACCTGCAACATGAAGGGCTCAGTGGTCCTCTTATTTTGGTAGCCATCAAGGTGATAGCTGAACTAAATGTTTGTACAAGTGGCTTCTTATCCATTGAGGCTCTGTATTAGGTCTCTCAATCTTCAGCCCATATATTTATCAAGCTTCTTATCGATACAATTTGTCCCACATCACACTGTTTCATCATGTTTTCTCCATAACAGTGCTGTAGCCCAGGCAGAAATGTACACTTGTATTTGCAATGAGGTGTCAGCATGAGCCTTCAGAAGCATTTCTTTCTGGTTCCACTCAGTATGTGCATTGTAAAGGGGCAGCTCCTGACTGGCAGAGCTTGACATGGTGCATGGCTGGGCTTTAAAATGGTGCCAAGGTCAGGAATTCCATAAGGATCAGCAATGTTGAGGCCTTCTGCTATACCTGAGTGGTAGATAGTGGGACATTATAGAGGAGTGTGATGCACAGTTAATGAGATGAGCTGAAGAAAATATCTGAAGAAACCTCACTAGGGCTTACAGAGAGAAACTACCCCCAAACTGGCCACATTTGACACTTAACTAATTTCTGTTAAAATTCAGTCTAGAGTGTCCTTCATGACCCTATGAACTTTGAGACCCATGATAATAAAATATTTAATAAGTAGTTTGCAGTTACTCACCACAGCAGCATAAAACTATTTCTTTAGTCTCCTTTTCAAGTTGGCAACACACTTTTAACAAGTCCATGGTCCCTAAATTGCTAATAAGTCAAACACCTAGGTCATCCCTCTACAATACGACACCAGATAAGCTACGGAATTTATTTTAACAAATTTGGGAATTTGCAGACTGGCGTCAGAACATTTCTTGGAGAGCTTAATCATTCGGTAGCATTTCTCTGATAAGGAAAACTTCCACTTCTACCTGGTCTAGTGCATACTGTGAATGTTGCAGAGTCCCACACAGCATGTTGAACTCTCAACTCCATGTGAAATGAATCCTAAAAACAATCACTACATAATCAGAAAGCAGCTCTCTATTATTTTCTCAGGGCAACTAAGAGTGGACACTAAGTGTCATCCTGTCAACATCATTCACAGCTCAAGAACTGATATTAAAAATAAAATATTTATGAATTTGCAAAACTACTATTTTATTGAACGATGCCTGCAAAATCATTGCTGTGAGAACTAGGTTAAAGATGGTCTCTCATTGCTTCAAAATAAATACACCAGAGAACTAAGAAAACAAGGTTAATGCGTATATTTTGTAAATACGTTTAACACGTGTGCTCATCATAATGACAAATGAAACTTTCTTGTTTTTGCTTTTCTCTTTCCCTTGAGGATAGCATTAAGGATTCAGAGTTCTAGTTCTACAGTGAAATTATGAAGAGATTTGCTGGCATTCTTTGAATTTTATTTTGAAGAAGTGTTATCCAATGTTAACCCTGACTGCTTGCCACCCAGGTATAGTAAAGGTCAGAATCCGCAATGCCCTGTCAATTCCAATCTGCGCCCATAAGTATATCCCTGCCAACCGTAGTCAGAATTCAAGAATGCCTATTGTTACAACACAATCTTTCCATATCCTGTACTCTGTACTCTTACAGCTTTCTCAGCAAAACTGCTGAGTTTGTGCCAATTATGGTCTGATGGGACAGTAACTTTATACTGTGGGATCAAGTCTGCTGGGAGCTGGATTGAGCCTCCAAAAACTTATTTCGCTTGGGATCTTCAACAGGTGTCAGTAAAAAAAAAGCACATTTACGTCACATATGATGGAATTGTGTTTAAACCTTGGCTGACAAAGACCAAAAATGATTCATTGACAAACTCTACAGTTTCTTTTCAAATTCTAATCCCCCCCTCATTTCCTCTCTTGCCACGTTGTACGGGAGGCAATGGAGCTCTAAGTTCCAGCTGATTGCCTCTTTTAAAATGCATATTGTTATTCCCAATAAACAAAATTGATTCCTGAGTTTTATTGTAGGCATCCTTGAATTCTGGCCACAATCTGTAGATGTGTCAGGCTTATGCAATAGTAATAGATGTGGATGATCAAAACTTTGGGGGAGGCAGGGTATTTTGGCTCCATCTACGCATTTGTCAATATGAAGCATGACAGACTTACAAAAGGCATTTTACACCCTGTGGTGACGGCAAGCTCTCTCAAGTCACAGATGTAATGGGTCAGATGCCGAATTGAAATGCCTGTGTTGTGAAGTTGAGCCCTCGATTCAGAAATATGCATTTAGTGCATCAGTGTGATATTTCCTTCCTATCCACTGAATTTTGGCTGCCCCTCTGAGAAAGACAGCAGTGGGTGCTGCTAAATTTGAGTGTATTTTTTCTATCAACTCCTGTCCTGTGCTGAGACTCTTCGTATAAATTTTCAGCGGGAAGATGGACATTCCATCTGTCTGGACTGACTTCAACTCAAGGTCCCTGGTGTGTAAAAAATGAGGTTCTGCAGCCTTTTTAAATCTGAATTTCAAAGTTTAAGTTGTTTAACTCTGCGAGCATTGAATAGCTAATCCTAAAATAGCCAGAAAAAGAAAATCCTTTTTGTTTTGCCAGTTTATGAAATGGAGAATGATGGACAAGTTACACTTCATTTTATATATGAAGTAGAATCCTTTTGGCAGCCTTACCCCCTTGCCCTCCAAACCCAGAAGGAAGGCTTCCCTTTTGTACTGATAGGGGTGGCTGCCACTATTCTCACCTGCCAGGAACTACGATGGTACCATAAAGTGGCATTTACTGGTTGCATCTTAAGGAGTTCAGTTGGTGACAGGTTGGGAAGGCCTTCACAGCTAGAACTTAATTCCCAGGGCATTCAGGCATCTCCCTGGTGCCAAAGCTGCCTGATATCCTTCCCATGCTGCCACTTTCGCTGTTGCTTCTCATGAGAGAGAGATTCTGCCTTCAGTTTTTACTCTGTCAAACCTTTTATATGTTTCAATGGCATTACCACTCATTTCTTTACACCCCAGAAACTATAGATCCAATTTAGTCAGTCTGTCATCCCTCTCAACCAAGAGACAAGTCCAGCAAAACTTTACTGGCTGGCCTTTCATAAATACAAGAGAACAAAATTGCACACAGTATTCCAGATATGATCTCACCATATCCTGTGCAGTTTGTAGTAAGACTTCTTTATCCTTACACACTGATCTCCTTGAAATATAAACAATACATTCGTGTAAACATAGAGTTGTGCTCCTAGTTGCTTTTTGTACTTGCTACTTGCACATTAACCTTCTGACCTCCTTGAATGAACACACCTAAATCTCTTTGAGCATCAGCATTTACATTAGTTAATAGTTAATATTCTGCTTTTTTATTTTTATGATCAAACTGAGTAGTCTCTCACACTCCTACATGAAACTCTATCTTCCATTTGTTGCTTGTTCATTTAACCTTTATCTCCTTAGAACTCTTTCTATGTCCTTCTCACAATTTACATTTTCACCTAGTTGTGTATTATCAGCCAATGTAGATATATTACTCTCTGCCAGTTTGTTGAAGTCATTAATGTATATTCTAAATTGCTGAGCTCCAGCATTGTTCCCTGTTGCACTCTATTGGTTATACCTACCAACTCAAGAATGCCCCAATATATGTCTACTTTATGACCCCCAACTTCTTGAGTTTTATAGTCACTCATGGGATCGGGGCATTGCTTGCTGGGTCAGCATGTATTGCCTGTCTCTGGTTACTCTTGAGAAGGAAAGCAGTGAACAGTCTTTTTGAACTGCTGTAGTTCGTGTGTTGTAGGCGAATCTTCAATATGATTAGGGATGGAATTCCTACGTCACATGAACTACAGCAGTTTATGCCCTCTGCTCCTGGACTCTCCCCCAATGGCATCAACATGTCCCCCAAGCTATCAGCACTGCCTTATACAGTTTCAGTTAGACTTCTCTATTTTTATACACCATTACCTTTGAAATAAACAGGGGGTCGGGGTGGACCAGGGCTGAAGAATCTTGACCTTGACCCAGGTGCCCCTCCCTCACAGGGAGATATGGAGGTGCCAGCCAGCTCACAGCTCGAGCAGGAGCCACCCCCTCCCCTTCAGACATCACCACTCAGGAACCTCCTCTTCCAGTCAGCCTGATGTTTCTGACCCTGTGGAAGCTGAAGCTGAGGAGGGTGAGCCTGTATCTTGTCAGGACATTCTCAGCATGTCTGGACCCTCCAGTCACAACTGACCTCTGGGTCATCTGCCCAAAACACCAAGCTAACAGTGTCCACCAGAGGGCAGGCTCTGTCCACCCCTATCTGTGGATACCAGGGCAGCACCTCGATGTAGTGGGAGTTTCAGGAAAAAGGAAATCTTCTAATGGTGCACGAGGCAGACACGTCATTGTAAATAGAAACTCACATCTGCAAATATATTAGTACTTTAAATTGTCACCTGCCTGTTCAATTGTTACTTTAATTTCAGCTACACCAGTAAAGCTCCAGAGGCTGCTCTTGCTGAATGCAGTTAGATTCCTGTCTGAAAGTGTGCTACTCTTTCACTACAGTCCAATGTAGCTTGGCATTTTGTCACTAATGAGAATGAGAGGAGTGGATGTTGTCAAACAAACAAACTGTTGTTAACGTTAACATTTATTGAACTCCAGGAAAAGCAAAGAAAGAAGCAACAAAAAAGTTGCATCTGCTCCTGGAATCAAACAGGAGCCACTTGCTCTTCTAACATCCACTAATTTACAGTCGAAGAGCAATGACATTGTCCATCTCCGTTCTCCTGGGGCTGAGTACTAATCAATCCTGCCTGACTTGCTCAGTCTTTGAAGTTCTATCAGGCTGATGGTGAAACTTCTCCTGCTCAATATACTCATCTTCATCCTCAGAAGACTGTTGGCTCTCTCCTAGATCTGCAGCAACCCTCAAAGTCCCCTCTTTGTCTGCTCCAGCCTACAATGGTTATGTAACACAGTCTGTCTGGAAAGTACTGCTAGAGAGTCACAGACCAATCTATGCATAGGCCTCCTCAAGAAGAGGTCCCAATGTTCTACATGATGGTCTTGGTGGAAAGATTGAATAGCCTTGTATCTAGGCTCAGCCTCAGTCAGGGGGTTGAGTAATAGAGTCATCAGCCATGGGCAGCCCTTGTGTCCCAGTGACCATCTCTTGAAATGAAGCACGAACCTGAGAGTTCTCAAGAATATAGGCATGAAGCCCAAGGAAGCTTCCTGGCACAGACCTCTAAGATGTGGTGGCAACGATCACAAGTGAATTGAGACTGAGCAAAGGGAACTCTCTTCTGTGAATGAAGTCAGCTGAATTATGACCCAGATCTCTCAATACAATGTGTGTTCAGACAATAGCAGCCAGCTCCTGGAATGCTCCCACAGGTGACACAGTTCTGTGAGAGGTTACCACGACCATCCACATTCAGCAGCAGCATGTACCTCCCCCGTTTAGAGGAAATGATATGGAGAACAAGAAGTTGTTGGCCTCCTGTACCTCCTCGACATCCTTCAGGGACCTCCTGCTACAATTCCTTCACCTGCTCAGTAGCTGCTGAAGGTTGTTGCTATGCATGTGTTTGCTGATGCATGTGTTTCTCCTCAGTTTCTGAGTAGCCAGTGATGATAACCCGTCCTGTGGCTGGATCCACTGGCTCCAGTTCCAATGTTTGGGGAATATGAGAAACAGGCCAGGTCCTTAGCAATGTGAGACGTCAGCATTCACAACACACACAAATGACAGCTCTCTATTCCTTGATACAGCGGCCATGGGGACTTCTGTCAAGGAAGCATATAAAGTTGCCCCTCTATTGACCTTTTGCATGGTACACTTTCTTGTGATGTATGCTTCACAGTTCCATCTCCTACATGTACAGTGGCAAATTGTCAGTGCATTAGGATTTACAGAGACATTGTCACCCACCTTTACTCCAATCCCCTAAATTATCAGAGAAAAGCATATCCATTATTAAATACTTACAGTGCATTATGGGAATAAAACAATTCCATGCGCTTGTGCAGCCTATGAGTCCTTGAAGTGTAACTGTGAATTCTGAATGGTAGGTGACATTTCAAATGTTATCAATCACTTCTGCTTAACAGTGTTTGCTAGGATTAATTTGTAATGATCAGTGTCATAATCAGGACTGCTTCTGCCCAGGATGTGTAATCTTCGTTTTCACTCAATGCATATGATGCACTTACAGAATTTTGTGACTGCAGATAGTGAGAGTCTGGAATCTAAGTGCCTGATTATTGCAATTCGTGTCTTGAAGGACTTCACATTACAAGCCAGTGGAATCCTCTCCCGCAGACTAAACAAAATAAACTGACTCCACCCATTCTGGGCTTTTGGCAGCCATTTTTCATTTTAATCACACATTCGAGAATTGGATGGCGATGGAGTGCAACACAGCTGGTGCTTCAGAGTAAATTGCGCATTGCGCCTGTTACTCTAGGTGCCAGCCCCTACAATCTTCACGATCTTTTCTAAATGCACCATCTGACAAAAACCTCCGCATTCCTTCCCAATTCTTTTATTTAACTCTTCATCTCCCTACTTTACCTTCTGAGCACAGGACTACTGCTTAGTACTAATTAGTATAGTAATGTAATGCTCCCCCATTGAAGCAAGGGTGGTGTGGTCCATTGACACCCCCTCCCCAGCACTGCAGTAGACTGGTCCCCTCACGTTCTACCTTCTTCCACCCTTCCATGTTGATTTGCTTCTGCTTCTCGATTATTACATTACTGCATCCCAGAATGCTGCCTCTTGACTCCACAACTGACTTCCCCAACTTGCCCACTTTAGCTGTGACCTCTGATATACCCCTTGCCTTTGAGTAAACACTCTGCTTGAACTGACGATGGTCCAAGCCCTGACTGACTGGAAGGATAGCCCTGATGGACAACTGACCAGATCCCAAGCTCATTACTGTGTGGCTCCCTAGATGACTTACTGTGAACTCCCAGACTCATCGTTCAATAGCGAGATGCTCATTAGCTATTTAAAACTCATGTGGAAAATCAGAATGTTTCTCCCTTCCCAATGTACTTACACGACTCTCTTGCCATTGCCCACATTGTTCAGAGGTATGAAAATATAACACCATGACTTTTTTGAGCTCTGAAAAAATTATTCTATGGGCATTTCAGTTGCAAGGTACCATCTTCAACAATGTCCTATTCTCTCAATATTGCACTGAAGTACTCTTCTCAATCATACACTCAAGTCTGTAGTGGGGCTTTGATCCCACAATCTTCAAAGGCAAGCATGTTACCAAATGAACTGGGTTAACTTCAGTCAAGTGCATTTATTATTATTTCTGAGTGGTACATGTTGCTGAGATTTGACTGCAATCTTGTATTCAGTGCTGTTTCTCCTATTTTATTTAGAGAGCTGAATCAAATTCTAGAAACTCTGGAATTAAATTTAAGGCACTGCTGTTGGGACTTGAATTTTCATGATTCCTAGGGCTCTTGGTAAGTCACACTTCTGTTTTCTTTCCAAAAAAATTAACAACTACTTTAGGAGACAATGCATGGTATGGATGTTAGAAGGTAAGGAGCCATTGACGAAGTTAGTCAATTTTCTTGAATGAGAGTAAACAGCATTTTATTGTACTATTATCCCAAACATGAGAGACTGTTTATTATAACAGAAAAGAGGAAGAGATGAACTGAAACATTTTATTGCTCTCCTCTTTTCTCTGTCATCAGAAGTGATTTTGATTTATTTATTCTTTAGTTACTCTTTTGAAAAACATCTCGGTGTGTCCACCCAAATGCACTTTCATATGTAAACTATAATTTTGAAATCACCTGCAAAAAGCTCTCAGCAGGGTTAAGACAAAAGTGTAATTTATTCATGCATTAAAAACCTAAATTTATCGCCACAACAAATACGGACACACACAATCATACAAGGAATGAAGAAAATAAGGAAAGGCAAGAAGTTACAAATAAGATTAACTTAACAACTGAATGTACAGATATTAATACATGAGGTTTTGAGTAAGTTAAAAATGTCTGTGAGCAGCAAAGGTTCTTCTCAGAAATCTGTTCTTAGTGACTGCAAGTAGAGAAGTGTGGTTGGTCTAGTTTTCAGGAGAAATGTAGGATTTTTTTCAGGAAACCAGGTTTCTGAGAGGGTGAGACTGAAGGGCCAGTTAGGCCAAGTCTGATATCCGGTCTTCTGTCAAGAGAATCATGCAAGACATGATGTTAAGAGCAGATTAGCACTTCTCAGACTGACATGTGAATAGTTGAGTAGAGTTTTCCTAGACTGTGTTGCTCACAATAGACCAGCTTTCTACAAAACATGGCATACAGTCCAGAAAGTATATTGATCTGCTCTGAGATCAGGAGATTTTATTTGTGTTCTTGGATGAGTCACTTTAGAGTCACTTTAGTTAATGAAGTAGTTGTAACCATTGTTTGTCAGTTTGGGGATTTTCCTGGTGTCCCTATAAATGTGAGAGGAAGGTGTTAAATGGACAGATCTCCTAGCCATTCAGCAAGTGTAGGGGCTGCCTGGTTTTTAAGTCAAGGTAAGGTAGCTTTCTCAGTCACTGTGACAACCTCTCTGGCCTCCGTTTAGATGTGGAAATAAGGTTTCAAATAGTCAGCTCTCCTGCCCATCCAATGAGGACACAAGCTCGCTTAATTTCAAATCTTCCAGTTAGGTTTGGCAACTTTCTGTGATCCTATTTATCCCCAGGGAGAAGAATTTCCTTTGCCACATTTAGGCTGGATCTCTTTCAATCCTTGCTACTCCCAACCTGACATCTTGGCTTTCTTCTGGCCCAACAACTGAGTATTGTACACCTATTTGAGGAGTTAGGCACAGCACCTTTAAGGGCGGTTGCAAGGACTGTTTTGCTTATGGAATGACGACTTCCCCAGTTGAGATACTGCAGAGATGGGCTGGGACTGATTCAGCCCCATGTGCTTTGGGAATCTCAGTTAACAACGGGGTTCCACTGTTCGGCCCTATGGCCCTTTCACTATGTTGAGCCTCTCCCTCGGGTTTATCTGGACAGGAATTGTCCCGCTTGTCACTTATTTCAACAACAAAAGCATTTGCTAATTCGATCTTTGGCTCATTTACTTCACTGCTTTTGAAATCAACAGGCCATTTCTTGACCCCTCTGACTCTTGCTTTTAAAACCGTGTAGCTTCCCCAGCCACCTTATCCCTGACAGGGATTTTTCATCCACTGTAGGAGCTCTGAGCATTTTCCAGCCTTCTTGAGCCCTGTAGAAATTTGTTTAGTTTGTCCAGTCTCTCTCAACTGTTTCCTGGGTTCTATTCTGAGTCCTTTTAACTTAATAGGCTCTTTTCTAGCCTTTTTAATTCCTGTGGATTTGAGCCTGACCCCTTTTAATCCAACTGGCTCTGGCCTAGCCTCTTTAAACTCCCGTGGTTTTCTTCTCTGTCTTTCCATACTTATGGGCTCTTTCATCTTTGTTAGGATGCTCAGGACCTCTTCTACTCTCTGAAGATGATCAGCATGATCTGGTTCCTTTCTGTTTTTTAAGTCAAATTAGACTGCTCTGAATTAGCTGGGCTCATGGCTTGGGAGTGTAGCAAGCTGTTTTCCAGTGATATAACTAATCCCTTCCATATCATTTGTGCTTATAATTCCATATCCCACATCTTTTTCTGGAAACCTATCTCTTTGGAGCAATTACAAGATCATAGGGCCTACTGTTATATGATGTGATGTACCTGAGAGCTTTGATAATTGTGCAATATGATGAACTTCAACTACTGTGATATGATGCTTTGCTCCCGTAACTTAAGGTGATATGGGTCATGTAGTACTGAAGAATTCCACATATGTGCATTGCAGTCAATGTAATGTGTGGGCTCAAACCCAGTAATTCAGATGTACTGTAGCATGCTTCCCACAGGTATCATGTTCCAAGAGGACTCAGTAAGATGAGGTATGAGACATTTATACCATTACATTACATCCCATAGAAACATAGACTCCTAGAAAATAGGAGCAGGGAGCAGGCTATTCAGCCTTTTGAGCCTGCTCCATCATTTAATATGACAATTGTTGATCATCCAACTCAGTACCCTATTCCTGCTTTCTCCCTGGTATTCCTTTAGCCTGAAATACTATATCGAAATCCTTCTTGTAAACAAAAATTCCACAGGCTCATCACTCACTGAGTGAAAAATGTCTCCTCAGCTCAGTCCTAATTGACCTACTTCATGTCCTTAGAACGTGACCGCTGGTTCAAGATTCCCCCAAGATTCAGGAACGTCCTTGTTGTGTTTAACCTGTTAGCATTTTTAAAAATGTTTCTATCAAAACTCTCTTTGTTCTTCTAAACTCCAGAGAGTATAATCCTGAGCGGTGTAGTCTCTCTTCATTCATCAGTCCTGCCTTCCGAAGAATCAGTCTGGTGATGATCAGTCATGATATGATATTGGCATCATGAGCATATCTCTTGAAGGTATATTGCAGATCTGTTGCAAGACATAACACAACAGCTATGCTCAACTTCACATGGCTCTATAAGTCTCTAAATGGCAATGAATGCTCACTGAACTGCCTCTTGCCTATTTCCAATCATGGGAATGTTCTGACTGATCCTGGAAGAAAGAAGCCTTCCACATGCCAGCTGTCCAATGAAGTAACCTGGCTGCAGTGTCCATTGGCATAGGAAGGAATGGGATGGTGAATAAGGAGAACAAGGCTTAGGCTGGTTGTACCTACCTAGCCACAAGCATTCCTTGCTCCCCCAGGGATATCCAGGAAACCGTAGGACAATGTAAAGTTTCCGTTTTGTTGCAGCCCAAGAACTTTAATGTTTATATTTCATTATTCAACCAGAATTTTTCTACCACCATTACTCCTCTATAAATCCATGTTTCTGTAATTTTCCTCCTTCTCTGCATAATCTCCCTCTGAATAATGTAGTTTGCCCAACAAAGTACTTTCTCCCTCATTGATCTTCTCTTTCACCATCTCTACTCCCTCTCCATTCTTTGTTTCATTCTTTGTCTTCTCTGTCTTTATTTTCTTTACTGTTTCTCTCACATACTGTTTTTCATCAATCCATTCCTCATTTTGTCATTCTTGCTCGGCTTTTTCTGCACCCGTCTGATTTTCTGTCCTTCCGATCAGCAATTAATTAATAATACAAGAAAACAGTGTATCAAACCGTCAATGTGAATGCTGGACATCTGAAATAAGACCAGGAAATGCTGAAAAACAGAAATATTCTGAAGGTCTGACAGCATCACCATGGAGAAAAAGGATGAACATTTCAGCAATATAACTTCCTCAGACCCGAATTGTAATTATATTGCAAGTTTCAGTTACAGTACTTACATTTTGATGCCTACAATTATAACCCTTAAGGGGTGAGACAAATGAACATCTTAGCCTAGAGCTTCTGCTTATTGTCTTGCTTTCATTGGCACAATTCCTCTGATTTAAAAGCAAGGGAGCAGAACTTGAGTTCAATTGCACCCAGTGCAACTTGAGTTTTGTGACATTTTGTTCTATTTTTAAGAATGTTAGACAAGAGTTAAGCCTCCAGGGTGAATTAATCACTATTGAAAATTTCTGCTGATTGCATTGTTTGCAGACTTTTGTAGGGCTACAAGGAGAAAGCTGAATCTTTTTGGACATGAACGCTTTGAATAAGTGAAAGATTACTGTACCCTAAGGTAACTGGAAAATACTTCTGTTTTATTTATATATTTATTTTCAGGTAATTTAACATTGGGTTATGCATGGATGCTGCATTGGTACTGTGATTTAAAATGCTTAATTTTTTGTAGTGACCACAATTTCATTTTTATGAATCAAACTTTACGAAGTTATCACTTCTAATATATCAATATGAAAAACTGTAGCCATCTGCTGAAAGGTTGAGGACATTGATTTCAGGTGATTGGTGAAAGGGGCAATTTTTTATTCAGTGAATGGTTAGAATCTGGAATTTGTTTTTACAAGCATAATGGAAACAGACTCAGTCATGGTTTCCAATAGGGAATTGGATAATTACCCCATGAGGGAGAATTTTCAGGACTTATGGAGGGCTGGGAAGGTGGGAATTAGCTATATTGCTCTTGTAAAGATCTAGCAAAGACAGTTTGGGTGCAAGTGCCCCTCTATTGTGATGTAACCATTGTATGAATATTTTCTGAGACATATCTTTTGATTTATTTATTAAGTACTGCCCTATTACACTTGTTTATGGCAGATATTTCATGTGATATGCAAATACATTTTAGTGGAAACTTAAAAAAACTTTCCAAAACAAGTACAGTTTTAGGTGTTATTTGGTCTAGAATCACTGATTTTGCCCAATTCAGGAAAATTTCTATTTTTTGCTTAATTGCTCTGCTTCAAAATACACATACTAGAAATCTACAGACATTGAAAAGTTAATTACCAAGTAATATCAGGTCTATGACAGCAATGTTAAATTCTGCACAACAGCTTGCAATTACAATTTGCCTCTAAATGTAGTAAAATATCATAAAGCCCTTCATGGGGGCATTATCAAACAGACCGATCCAAATAAACTAGCTTAGTCAACAAGGTAGGAGTGTCTTAAGGATGGAAAAAGAAGCAGAAAGGGTTAGGACAAGACTTCCAGAATAAGTATAATTGCTAATATAGTGATTGAAATGGAACATGAGCAAGAAAATAGGTTTAGAGTTTATTTCTGCAAGCGACATTATCACCAAGCTGGATGCCTTGGCTATGAGAGAATCAACATTGGAATTTGAGAGAATGGTAAAGTTATGCTTATGAAACAGAAAACACACTGTTGCATTCTCGCGAGCCCAGCATTTCTCCTAAACCATGACATAACAGATGTTAGGAGAGTTAGACTCTGCTATTGGCCACAGGATGGAACACAAGTATATTCATGTCTCAAATCAATGAACACAAGAACGCTGAAAATCCTTCTTGTTTGTGATACGAAGCAGCACTGAATGACTAGTCAACACACAGTTTATATATTTATACAACAATTTGTAACATATAAGGCAACACCAAGCCTTATAAAAATAAATTTATTTTTAGCTGCTGCATAAAGCTAGACAAACAAGCCTGCTTTTGTAAGTCTGTTATTTGAGACAGAGTCCACAGTAAATATAACCCAAGAGAACTTATTTTCGATATAAAATACTGTAAAAAGGCTAAAACTTTATTTTGCAGTCACTAATGTCGTTTAGAAATGTGGGCCCTTATTAAATTCCGTCTCCACCTCAATATCCGTTCAGTATCACTGGTTTAACAAAAAAGGTTCCTATGTTTTGGAAAGTGAATACCACCCTGAAGGTCAAACCATGTCACAGTGAAGTACAGTTTGCCAGTTATTTATTTTTCATAAATAAATGTTTACTCAGGACACTAGATAGCTGAATTTAGTGAATAAACATAGTTGAACTTGAATAATTCCACTGCACTCTCCTGGCTAGAATATACAAAACATTTTCTGTTAACCTTAAAATAGAAACATTTTTGTTTTCCTACCCGCTATTGAATGAATGTGCTCTAAGTTTCCTCTACTTTGTTGTATTTGTAGAATTGACTCTCTGTACATTTGTAACTGGACTTGCAAAAGGATAAGCTGAAGAATTATGTACTGCTGGAAGAAAAAAAAAGGCATTTCCACCTGTTTTTTGTGTCCATATTTAGAAGCCACACTGACGTTTCATGAACAGCCCAAACCACACATCTGCAGCCTTCCAAGGGTTAAATTACATGACTAAATTCTTTGCAATTTTTTTATTGTATCCCTGTTTAATTTATTTAACTTTGGAATTCTTGTCCTTTTAATATTTTTCGGTATCACAGATATAAAAGCTCACCTATTGACCCTTGGAAATAAAAATTAGTTCAAATTATGGCCTAAAATGTAGGCACTTTAAATGGGTTAATGCAGTGTCACAATTTTCATAAGACTCATAATTAAAAATACCATTTTATCTTTGTTGAACAACAAATTTTATTCAGTTTGCTTCAGAGATATTAATGGAGCTATGCACAGTAAAAGCAGAGAGGTTGATTTAAAGCCTTTCAGCTTTCTTACTTCTATTTCTCCTCACTCCTGCTATATTTCATGCAGAGAACTTCTATTCTTTTTTCTTTTCACATGAAGCAAATATGGCTGAATATATCTCCACCAATCTTCATTCACTACAGATCAATGGATCCAAACCCATACGCTCCATGTGGTGAAGAAAACTCAGCTCACCACTTGTGTGTTTGGCAGTTTTCAATTTTACTGAGGAAATAACAGGATATATTGGACTTGCTTCAATTTAAGCATGCAATTCATTTTGGTTCAACACACCTTTGTCAAATATAATGGTAAAAAGGCTTGTCTTTTGCTGTTCACCTTATCCCAACTCTACACCTACGTAAACTGCTCTTAAGACCACAACATTCCAGCTGTTAATTGTAATAACATCTTTTGGGACCTCTAACCCACTTCCCAGGCCCCAAAGCAACCCCAGCTCTTCATCTGGTTATAAAAATAAGTGATAGCAGATCTCCTCAAGGAGTAGAATGAAATAGGTGCAAAAATGGTTTGGCTTGTTCCAGGCTTTGTGCTTTCGTTATTCAATAATGCTTCTCAATAGCAGCACAAAATTGTTGCATTTTTAGAAATGTTTAAGAAAGATGGAATCAGGCATTAAAATTGAGTTTGTGAGCTTACACCAAACTTGTTTAGAGCTATGCTGCAGTCATGTGACCACCCTGGCCCCATTTTGGTTTAATGTGATCCATTGACTCAAATTTATGCTCGCGATTGAATTTATTGAAAATAAAGGTCAATGTTTATCTATAAAATTGATACTTTGTTAGCACCTTCCTTGACTTTTGATTCCTGAAAATCAATGCTGCAGGTCTACAAATGGAGAATAAAGTTAGAAAAACAATTGTTTCTGTCATGGCCATGTAAAATAAAAAACATCCATTTTGGGGATGAGTTCCCAACAAAGACATTGACAAGGAATTTCATGATATAGATCTAGGACCATATTTTCTTTTCCTCACTAATCTTGAAGCTCATTTGTCAACAAAAGTTGTTCACTTTTACTGAAGAATGCAATCTAACTTGGCAGTAAAACACTATACCTTCCATCCACAGTATGACTGCAGCTTCATGCTAAAATAAGTATCAATAGGATGTGGTGAGTGAAGTGAATAATAGATTACAAGTTTCTGCCGAAAACAATGCAGCAGTAGCAGCAGACAGCCCTGGAGCACACATTATTCTGCCAGTAGATTGGAACAGCAGTGATCTACCTGGGAGTTGCAGCACATAAGGAGGTTCAAGCTTATCACTGGAATGCTAACTCTTAAAAAAGCTGCTGAGGCTGAGGGTTAGCTGAAAATTAAAAATAAGCTGAGATTAATATGTACAAAAGCATTGTGGATTTGGAAATCTGTAATAAACACACAAAATGCTGAGAATATTTTTCTGGCCTGAGAATATCAATGGAGCGAGTAACAGTTTCAGGCCTTTTGTTCTGTAGTCAGAATTGATCAATAACTTTGCGATATGGAGAGATATTAAGGATTATAGAATGAAGGAGGGTGGATAACATTAGAATATAGGTTAACCATAACTGAATGATGACTCACACTCAAAGACCGAATGGTCTGATTTAGTTCCCATGCTTCAGTGGACTCGACGTATTGAGATACATTAATTGGACCAAAATAACCCTCAAGCACTTACAAGAAACATCATAGCAGTCAGCATTTTGAACCTTTCAACATGATGATAAAATGTCAGGCTGCAAATATACTAAAAGGGATTAAAGTTTATTGTGTTTCGCAGAGCTCGCAAGATGTGTTTGCCCTGTGTCTTTCTACCACTTTTCTCCCATGTGTAAGATGAACTACTTTATTGGCAGGTAGCAAACTTAAGCAAATAGATCTTTTCCATGTGGAAACTCAGGCCTGTACCTAAGGTTGGTCTCCTACTGCCATTTTATGAGAAGTTTCTCTTTATTCTTTCAGAGTGTGGGTGTCACTGGCAGGGTCAGTATTTGTGGCCCATCCTTGGTTGGTCTTGAGTAAGGGCAGTGTATCTTCAATCACATTGCTGAATGTTTGGATTCACACAAAGGTTGCACCGAGTAAGGATGACATATTTCCTTCTGAAAGGATATTAGTGAACCAGTTAGGCTTTTACAATAGTCAATGATTAATTCACAGTCACCAATATTTAGACTAGCTTTCAATTATCAATGCATTAATTCAATTGAAGTTCCACATGTAGCCATAGGGGGATTTGAACCCATGCTCCCCCAGAGCATTAGATTTGGCATCTGAATTACTAATCCAGTGGCATTATCACTACATATCACCTGATATTTTTAATCTTACATATTGCAGCATTTGACAATGTTCGACCTATTGTTTGGAAAGCCATTTGCACAGACACTCCTGGGCTGGAACATTCCAGTAACAGTCAACCCCTATGTTAGTGACTTTGGAGCAAGTGAAGTCTTCTTACCTTAATAAGCCATCAGAAAAATCTTGTGCAGAGCATATCAGTCTCTCAGAGTAACATCTGCAAAGGTATTAGTGGATGATGAATCAGTAGGGCTGCACTGTTGAGAGAAAACCCCCTCATTTGCGATAGAGTCATAGAGTTGTACAGCATGGAAACAGACCCTTTGGTCCAAGATGTCCATGCCCACTAGATATCCTAAATTAATCTTGTCCCATTTGCCAGCACTTGGCCCAGTTCCCTCTAAACCCTTCCTATTCATGGATCCATCCAGATGTCTTTTAACCATTTTGCAAAATGTATCACCTGTAACTGAATGAATGAATTCTTCTTCATAGAGACCAGTGAAAATTGGTTCAGCTGTTTAAAAAGCTTCAAAAGATCATTATATGATGACTGGCTGTTATTTATCACAGAAAGAAAGCTATATTTTTGGAAATAACCAATTTTAAAATCATACATTCTGAGAATGGATCGTAAATTACAATAAACAATGAGGAGTTCTCCTATGTTTAAGAAAATGAGTTGTCAAAAATTAGCAGTGTAGTTATATTAGCCGCACAAATCTTTATGATGATATTTTCTGCTCTTTCTCTTTCAGCCATATTATTATTGTGATACCTCTGCTCTAGACAGGAAAGGGATTGGAATAATTTCCCTAGTTTGTAATATCAATGATGCCTCGTAGATCAGGTGTCCATTGTACTGAGTGTTTCTCCTTGAAGTCAAGCATGTCACCTGGGAAATTAAAAAACCATCAAACATTTTCTGAAAGCTGGTTAGAATGTCCTTCTTCATAGGTCCTGAACCCACAATAACTGAGGTGTGAACTGTTGTTCAAATGATCTACATTGCCATAGGCACCTGCTTTTCCAGAAGTGTTACATTTCTCTGAGTGTGATGAGATATTCCACAGTGCTCTCATTTGTCTGAACCACTTACTAACATGTCAAAGACACTTTGAAGAAATTATACTGAAAATCTCCAAGTGGACTATGATTTAAGCATTTAAGCATCTCGAAAAATATATTTTGAGCAAAATGAATTTTGAAATGGTACATTTTTGAATTGGCCATTATTGCAAAGTTGCAATTTTGTTTCCATTCCCGTCGATAGTATTTGATTGCAGTACCACCTGAGAAGGTTTTAGGGATCATATGCCCACATGCCATTATGGCTGGGATTTGCCATTTCAGAGTTCAAATGTGGCGATTGGCATCTTAGATCAAGTCATATCTACCGTGGCTCATGGTATGTTTTCTCAGGCCACCAATTACATCTCACTTTACATGTAAACAGTTCCAAGGCAACTCCAACAACAAACATCATGTGAATAATGGGAAGAAACTCTTGCCCCACTAGCATCTTCCAGGGTCAAAGTATCTCTCACCATATTTACCCCTCGACTTGGCAAAAGGAATGAATACCAAAACCAATCATTATCATTATCCTTCCCTATGCACTGAGCATCCTACTTTTATGTTCTAGGCCATCTAGGTCAAAAAGGAGGTCTCTCTGATGGGTGGGAGATGTCCTCCCCTCAGAACTGGGAGGTCTGGGCTGAGTTCATACAGCAGATCAGAGCCTTTTGTAGGCACCAGCATAGCAAGACTTAGTGTAGAAAGTGGTTGAACAATCTTCTGCACCCTGCAAGGGTAAGTGCCACCATCTTCTCACTGTAACCTCACACTCATAGGGTCATCCCTCAGCCCAACTCTGCCTCGGTACAGCCATATCACATAGGAATACCCATGTCACCAGTCCTTGCACAATACTCATGCCCACCTGATGCTGACAATCTTCTAGTCATTGTATTTCCTACTCACCACCTTGTGGGACTGTGTATAATCATCAAGTGCTCCTTCACACATTCACATCTCAAGCAACACTCGTCTTTGTCTTGTTGCTGGACAAACTTGCACGCAACAGGAAGATGAGCATCCAAACTGATGGAGTCCCTTTCAGATTTATGGGTCCTCACCAAGTCAATGAAAATGTGTTCCAGTTGGTGGAAAAAGCCAACACCATCTTGTGATGACTTGAGTTCGGAATGGCAGGTGCCAATGAGCAATACTGATGTCTACTCTTTACAGAAGTACAGCCACTCACACACATTGATCTACATAAGGATCTGTGCTTCCTCACTAACTAATTCTGATTTTACACTCCATTGATGAGAAAGTAAGACTGGGTTTGACCCAATTCTGCCAGGTGGATTAAGGTGGGATCATCTCAGGTGTTGTTGGTGTCAGGTTGGGAGGATTGGTTGTTGTACAGTTTTGTGGATGAGATAGACATTGACCTCCTCTGTTTTCTAGGATCGTATCTAACTCAGATGGCTTATGCCCGAAACGTCGATTCTCCTTCTCCTTTGATGCTGCCTGACCTGCTGCGCTTTTCCAGCAACACATTTTTAAGCTCTGATCCCCAGCATCTGCAGTCCTCACTTTCTCCGGGGTAACAGTATCCTCTGAGCTGCTGGCTCATGAAGGGAACAAATGGAACGAGTCTTGATTTGTTTTCCAATGGACAGGAAGTCACAAGTTTGGCACCAAATTGTGCAACAGGAACCTCATTTAGAGAGGTCACTTAAAGGCTTGTGTTAAAAATTGGGAAAAAAAATGCACTGGTGCAAAAGGGATACTGATACGTGCAGAACACCTTCACTACATTATATCTTACATCTGTGATCTCCAACATATTGATTGTGATCAACTGGTCTCTACCAGTCAGGCTCAATGCCCACCAGTGTCCCTCACTGTGTGTATCTCTAACAGTCAGGCTCAGTGCCCAGCAGTGTTCCCTCACTGTGTGTATCTCTAACAGTCAGGCTCAGTGCCCACCAGTGTTCCCTCACTGTGTGTATCTCTAACAGTCAGGTTCAGTGCCCACCAGTGTTCCCTCACTGTGTGTATCTCTAACAGTCAGGCTCAGTGCCCAGCAGTGTTCCCTCACTGTGTGTATCTCTAACAGTCAGGCTCAGTGCCCACCAGTGTTCCCTCACTGTGTGTATCTCTGACAGGCAGGCTCAGTGTATCTCTTATGTCTGCTTTCGGGAAAAATGAAAATTAGAGAAATGTTAAAGCTCTTAATAGGCTTTTCCAGCTTGTTGCATTATGCTTCAGTTTGGTCTACATGGACTATCGTTTATGGCTAAAGTATGTCTCATGATGACAATGAAAAAAAAAACTAACAATAAATACACTAAGGCCTAATGTTTATACTATTACTACAGCCCTTCATCTCTCTGTAAGAACAGCTAAATGGGCAGGTCTGCTCGTCTGCCCATCCTCTGTTCACCTGCTACTTTCTCCTTCAGCTGCTTGTCTAGCAAGTCCATGCAGGGTGAAGAAAAACTTGGGGAATGCCATTGCCCTCTCACATAGAGTCAAAAAGTCAGAGATGTACAGCATGGAAACAGACTCCTTGGTCCAACTCACCCATGCAGACCAGATATCCCAATCTAACGTAGTCCTACTAGCCAGCACCCGGCCCATTTCCCTCTAAACCCTTCCTATTTATATACCCATCCAGATGCCTTTTAAATGTTGCAATTGTACTAGCCTCCACCACTTCCTCTAGCAGCTCATTCCATACATGCACTAACCTCTGCATGAACAAATTGCCTTTAGATCTCTTTTATATTTTTCCCCTCTCACCCTAAACCTATGCCTTCTAGTTCTGGACTCCCACACTCCAGGGAAGAGACTTTGTCTATTTATCCAATCCATGCCCCTCATGATTTATAAACCTCTATCAGGTCACCCCTCAGCCTCCGACGCTTCAGGGAAAATAGCCCCAGCCTGTTCAGCCTCTCCTTATAGCTCAAACCCTCCAACCCTGGCAACATTCTTGTAAATCTTTCCTGAACCCTTTCAAGTTTCACAACATCCGTCTAATAGGAAGGAGACCAGAATTGTAATATTCCAAAAGTGGCCTAACAAATGTCCTGTACAGCCGCAACATGACCTCAATCCATTCAGGAGCCCTGGAACCAAATTGCGACCTCAGAACCAGCATCCTGTGCATCCACATTTGGAAGCAGCAGCAACATTCCAATGTTCTGGTCATGCGGATCTAGTGGCTGGTCTGCAGTGTGACCAATGGCAGAGGGAGCCCATGAACCACATGCTGAAGCAATAATGATGAGTGATGATCCTGAACATCTATAAAGAAACCAAAAATGAACAATGTCCATATGGAATGGGAAAATGAATTTCTGCTCACAACTGTAAACAATCAGAGCAATTGCCTTATTTGTCACCAAAATATTTCGATAAGTAAAAAGGGGTATTTGCAATGACCCCGCACGAAGATGCACAGTAAAGTCAAGGATAGATTTCCTTTCATCAGTATGCTTTGGATAAAGAAAGTTGAAGCCTGTTTTTAATGCTCAACAGTCAATCTTTCTAAACCAGCAGCAAAAGGCAAGGCCTGCACTGAAGCATCATTTCATTTTTTGCCCTCTTCTGGTAAAGCACAAGGAATTGTTCACAGATGGTGAAGTGAATTAAGAAGCAATCACTGTGGCTATTGACTCTTTATTCAAAAACTTTAAGAGCAATGATGAAATAATAACAGCAATCCAGAGCATGTCATTTGGTGATTCCACAGTAGCAAGATGGAATCATTGTCAATGCTAACTTTCCATAACTGGGGCAAGTCCTGAAGGAATGTGAGTGCTTCTTAGTACAGTTCGATAAATGCATCAGCAGGACTGATGCAACCCTGCTGATTATCTTTGTATGTGTTTTTATTAAGGACATACCACTTACCCTTTCCTCACCCTTTCGCCCCTTAAGGAGACATGAAACGTTGGGGATAGTAACTACAAATTCTAAAGGAATGTGCCTGAGAAAAACGTTCCCAGTCAAAGTTAAAAATCACACAGCATCAGGTTATAGTTCAACAGGTTTATTTGGAAGCACTAGCTTTCGGAGTGCTGCTTCTTCATCAGGTGGTTGTGGAGTATAACATTGTAAAACACAGAATTTATAGCAAAAGTTCTAGCCTGATGAAGGAGCAGCGCTCCGAAAGCTAGTGCTTCCAAATAAACCCATTGCATTATAACCTGGTGTTGTGTGATTTTTAAATTTGTACATCCCAGTCCAACACCGGCATTTCCAAATCAATCCTAGTCAAGAAACTGTTCACAACTGAAGGTACACCTCCAGATGTGGGCTTTGATGCATTCTGCAAAAATGATTTTGCTTCTTTTGTAAATTACCACCAGCAAGCATTAGTGATCACAGTTATAGACCTCTCTCATCTAATGAAAGTTATTAAGATTGTAAACTCAATTTAGGCAAGACCCCTGCAGCATCACTTGTTGCAATCCTTACTCGATAAACTTGATGCTGCCTCTCATGAACAAATCCTCCATGCTAATGTGGGAAGGTCCTGCAAAGTTTTTTTTCGATCTCATGTCTGAAATCATTAGTTTTCCTGAGTAAGGAATGAAGCGTGCAGTGAACTGCTAGTCAACGTGTGGTTGCTTGACTCTGGGTTCTTTAGAGATGTAACATCGAAACTGAACAAAGTTGAGCTGTGAAATGCAGCGAAAGGACAGAGTCTGAGCACTCTGAGTGTTGGGCATACATTCAGATTAGAACTGGGTCTGTGGTTCCCCCCAAAAATGAAAAAAAGCAACACTTCCTGAATCTGAAGAAAAGACCAGACGAAAAGAAAATCAAAGGCAAAGCAAATTGGTTCCACCTAGAAAACCTCTGTGCATACCTGAGGAAGTTAGCAGAGGAAATTAACAGGCAACGTCAGAAATTAGATGGAATGGAACAAATCTTTGTCTCAAATCCACCTTCATTGATGGGTGGCTACCAAATTCCATCAGATGTTTGAATTACAAAGCAGAGGACTTGATGTGGAGGTAATTATTGTGTAAAATGATATTGAACTGAAAGTAAAATGAAGGTAGAGCAATTTTTGGGACTTGTAAACAGGGATAAATAACCATTCCTATCTTCCTGTGCTTTTAACGTGAAAACATATTTTGACTTCACATACCTCTGTGCTCCCAAATGAAAATAATCAAATGCAAGTCTCACATCCTCTTGACAGATACCCATTTGATTGATTGGATATGAATAGTGGACTCAAACTACAACCCTGACTTCAAAATACTGGCAGATAATGTGCAGTTACAGTGAGATTTGGCGAGTAGAAGTCAAAATGAATAATTATCTACGCTTAGTTTTAGAATTTATACGGTGCTACAAATAGACTACGTTTTCTTCAGCATGGATTGCACTTAAAGTCAAAAACTGATCTTGAGCTCAAAAGGCTTGGTGAGCACTGCTTTATTTAATTCGCCAACACGAACTGTCCTGAAATAAAACAAAAACGGAAGCGGTTGGAAACACTCAGTTGGTCAGCCAGCATCTGTGAACGGTTACCTTTCCAGCATTCGACTCTTCATCAGTCTGAACGGGGAAGAGGGGTGAGCCTGCCTAACTGGTCAGTTCTCTCCACAGTTGCTGTCTGACATGTTTAGTCTTTTCAGCATTTTCTATTATTATTTCAGATTTCCGGCATTTGCAGTTTTATTTTGCATTTTGATTAACTCCTCTCTCCTTTTTGACTGCAAAACCCGTCCCAAATTGGTCTCGCAAGGATTGTTAGTGTGCTATTTTCACATGTATAAATTATTCTGGTGGACAGTGGAATTACCAATCACAACCCCAGAAAATAATTAGACATGTTTTCGTGACAACGGAAACTGTGAGTTCCAATTTTTTCATTCCTCCCTTCGTTTCTCTTCCTTTTTTTCCCACATACAATGAGCCACTTCTTCAGACTGAACAGAGAGACAACCTCCTAGACCTCGGTTGAAACAGAGCTGCCATCACAAGCTGCTTGAAGACACATGAGAACTAGCACGAAATGACTTGCCCTGCAAGCACCTCTGCTTCCCCAAACAGAAGCAACTCGGCAAATCAGAGACACACAAGAGTTACTTTCCAAAATCATGCCTCGAGTCGAAAACGCTTCCACTATTCCCGTTCTCTTTTGCCTACCTCTCTGCCAATAAGAACAAGTCATTAATATCAATAATTTAATTTTCTTATTCCAAAGCTGCATTTTCTCAATCTCGCTAATCATCACGCTTCTCGTAACATTCTGCACAGCTTGTTGTAAATATTGTCAGGAAGGTCAAAGTTCAGATTGAACCCAAATCCTTTTTTGTTTGTACATGTCCTTTCTGCTGTTGCTGTGTTATTTCAGGCAATGCACTAATCTTGAATGACAGGCCTAGAACAAGGCATTTTTTTTTACAAATGTTTGTGCATGGGGGTGGAGGATTTGTTAAGTAGGTCAAGGTTCGCTTACAATGTGAAGATGGAAAGTTTGAATAACATTTAGTGGTGATTTCTGTCCTGACTATTTGAATTGTTATGTGAGAAAGATATCAAGTTTCGTTTTCAAACGACAAAATGATAAAAGAACATTTTGAAGATGAGAAACAGGTCAGATTTCTTTACATTAGTTTACCAGAATCATAATCCAAATCTATCAAAGATAAATCAAGATAGTACAGGGAGTTTAACAAAATGAATCTTGAGAAATTATTACATTGGATATTGTTTTATTTTGAGACAAGTATCTTGTGCCTCCTGACTCTGTAGACTTCCCCACCCCTCCCCATCTCATGGCACAGGTCAGGAGTGTGGTGGAATAGTCTATACTTGCCTGAATGGGTGTAGCTCTAACAACACTTCAGCAACTCAACACCATCATGAACAAAGCAGCCAAATTGATGAATTCATACTCTCAACAAACAGTATTTCAACTCCATCTCAAACATCAAAAACTGTAAGTACAACAAACTTTTATCTACCCACCTCCATAACCAGCGCTCCTCAAACATTCCAGAAGATTCCCCTGGCCCCTGGAACTGCTCAGATGCCATTAGCCATGCGGCTGGTGCAGCTACCACCCCCATGCTGATTGATGATGTCACTTCCGCCCACATCATGGCCACTTCTGCCCCTCACAATTCCTCATGCATCACACGTGACATCACTTCCGCCCCTCACATCATCGCTGATGTCACACGCTCAGTGACTTCCGCCACCCCTACTGCCGTGTCTGCCACCACTTCTGCCCCCACCACCACTTACCTGCATTCTGCTGACACGCCCCCCACAGATCCCACCGTCACCATCCCCGCTCCCCAGAACCCTGAGGGGAACACCACCCCTGCTCATGACTCCACCCCCATTCCCCCCACCATCACACCCACTCCAGTTTACGGCTCCGCCCCCTCTCCCAGCTCCACACCCACTCCAGGTCCCAGCTCCCAGCCCTGCCGACTTTTCACCATTCCTCCAGACCTCCCCCTCACTGAGAATGAACGATCAGTCCTCAGCAAAGGACTCACCTTCATCCCCCCCCGTCCACGCATCAATGAATTTAATACATGCCATGACATCGAACACTTCTTCTGCCACCTCCGCCTCCGAGCTTACTTTCACAATCAGGACTCCCGCCCACCTTCCGAGGACCCCTTCGCCCACCTTCAACACGCTGCATCCACCAGGACACCCCATGCTGGCCTATTACCTGCCCTCGAACTCTTCATTTCCAACTGCTGCCGGGACATTAACCACCTCAACCTGTCTACCCCCCTTCCTCACTCCAACCTCTCACCCTCACAACGCGCAGCCCTCCAATCCCTCTGCTCCAATCCCAACCTCACCATCAAGCCAGCAGATAAAGGGGGAGCAGTGGTAGTCTGGCTCACTGACCTCTACACCGCTGAAGCCAAATGCTAACTCGAAGACACCACTTCCTACCACCCCCTCGACAATGACCCTACCCCCCATCGCCAAACCATTATCTCCCAGACCATACAGAACCTCATCACCTCAGGAGATCTCCCACCCACAGCTTCCAACCTCATAGTCCGGGAACCCCGCACTGCCCGGTTCTACCTCCTTCCCAAGATCCACAAGCCTGACCACCCTGGCAGACCCATTGTCTCAGCATGCTCCTGCCCCACTGAACTCATTTCTACCTACCTCGAGGCTATCCTATGCCCCTAGTCCAGGAACTCCCCACATACATTCGAGACACCACCCACGCCCTCCACCTCCTCCAAGACTTCCGTTTCCCTGGCCCCCAATGCCTCATCTTCACCAGGGATATCCAATCCCTCTACACCTCCATCGGCCATGACCAGGGCCTCAACGCCCTCCCTTTTTTCCTCTCCCATTGTCCCCAACAGTACCCTTCCACCAATACTCTCATTCATTTGGCTGAACTGATCCTCACCCTTAACAATTTCTCCTTCGAATCCTCCCACTTCCTCCAGACCAAAGGGGTAGCCATGGGCACACGTATGGGCCCCAGCTATGCCTGTCTCTTTGTTGGCTACGTAGAACAGTCGATCTTCTGTAATTACACCGCCGCCACTCCCCACCTCTTCCTCCGCTACATTGATGACTGCATTGATGCCACCTCGTGCTCCCGCGAGGAGGTTGAGCAATTCATCAACTTCACCAACACATTCCACCCTGACCTTAAATTTACCTGGACCACCTCTGACACCTCCGTCCCCTTCCTGGACCTCTCCATCTCCATTAATGACAACCGACTTGACACTGACATTTTTTACAAACCCACCGCTTCCCACAGCTACCTGGATTACACCTCTTCCCACCCTACCTCTTGCAAAAATGCCATCCCGTATTCCCAATTCCTCCACCTCTGCTGTATCTGCTCCCTGGAGGACCAATTCCACCACAGAACACACCAGATGGCCTCCTTCTTTAGAGACTCCAATTTCCCTTCCCGCATAGTTAAATATGCCCTCCAACGCATCTCGTCCACATCCTGCACCTCTGCCCTTAGACCCCACCCCTCCAACCGTAACAAGGACAGAACCCCCTCTGGTGCTCACCTTCCACCCTACCAACCTTCGCATAAACCAAATCATCTGCCGACATTTCCGCCACCTCCAAAAAGACCCCACCACCAGGGATATATTTCCCTCCCCACCCCCTTCCGCATTCCGCAAAGACCGTTCCCTCTGTGACTATCTGGTCAGGTCCACACCCCCCTACAACACACCCTCCCATCCTGGCACCTTCCCCTGCCACTGCAAGAATTGCAAAACCTGCACCCACACCTCCTCCCTCACCTCCATCCAAGGCCCTAAAGGAGCCTTCCACACCCATCAAAGTTTTACCTGCACATCCACCAATATCATTTATTGTATCCATTGCTCCTGATGCGGTCTCCTTTACATTGGGGAGACTGGGCGCCTCCTAGCAGAGCGCTTTAGGGAACATCTCCAGGACACCCGCACCAATCAACCACAGCGCCCTGTGGCCCAACATTTCAACCCCCTCTCCTACTCTGCCGAGGACATGGAGGCCCTGGGCCTCCTTCACCGCCGCTCCCTCACCACCAGACGCCTGGAGGAAGAACGCCTCATCTTCCGCCTCGGAACACTTCAACCCCAGGGCATCAATGTGAACTTCAACAGTTTCCTCATTTCCCCTTCCCCCACCTCACCCTAGTTCCAAACTTCCAGCTCAGCACTGTCCCCATGACTTGTCCTACTTGCCTATCTTCTTTTCCACCTATCCACTCCACCCTCCTCCCCGACCTATCACCTTCATCCCCTCCCCTACTCACATATTGTACTCTATGCTACTTTCTCCCCGCCCCCCACCCTCCTCTAGCTTATCTCTCCACCCTTGAGGCTCTCTGCCTTTATTCCTGATGAAGGGCTTTTGCCCAAAACATCGATTTTACTGCTCCTCGGATGCTGCCTGAACTGCTGTGCTTTTCCAGCACCATTAATCGAGAATCTGGTTTCCAGCATCTGCAGTCATTGTTTTTACCAAATTGATGAGCAGTCCACCCACCTTTAAAAGTCATTCCCGTCATCACAAATGCACAGTGTGGATCACGTGCACCATGCACTGCAGCAGCTCACCAATCTGACTTCAAGAGCACCTTCCAAAACTATCACCTCTACCTAGGAGGACAATGGCAGCAGACACATGGGAGCAACACCACCTGCAAGTTCCCCTCCAAGCCACAGACCATCCTGAAACCTGGGACTACAATGCAGTTCCTAGAGTGTTGCATGTTCAAAGTCATGGAACTCTCTTCCCAGTAGTTCTGTGGGTATACCTGTACCAGACAGAACATAGCAGTTCCAGAAGGTGGCTCACTACCAACTTCTCAAAGTCAATCAGGAATGGGCAACGAATGCCTGCCTGTTTATGGAGACCACCTCCCTCAGAAGAATAAAAGTAATGTAACAGCGAGTTACTTTACAACATTTTTTTCCTCTATTTCCAAGCAACACAGAGCAATTAATTATTCAGAGTTGCACTGTTGCAGTGAAGAAAACTTTAATCAGCTGCCAATGAAAAGTTCTGAATCAAATGTTGACAGAATCTTTATTAAGGAAATGTGATCTTTCAGGACAAGAAAGAAAGTTTGGAAACATTCCATTGTCATATCATGATCTCTCAGTTCCTCAGTTAGGGACTTTTGGACACAGAATATTAGTGTACTCAGCAGGTCAAGCAGCATCTGACTGGAAGGATATAGTTTTAAAAGGATGGAATTTGTGGCTGTAATGTGGAAACACATGAAATCAAATGGAAAAAAAGAAAATGGCACTTGGAACTTGATGTTCCACCTTCCTTTCTGTCTCTTATTTTTGGGAGAGTGGGAATGGGGGGTGGGTCATGGATCTTGCTGGCAGCTGCTTGGAGTTTGCCAGCACTATGCTGGAATGTGGGCAATTTTCACAGCGTTTCGGAAGCCTTCCCAAATCATAGCTGTCAGGTCAAGGCATGAATCTTGGATGGAGTTTGGATGGGTCTAAACTATAAACAACAATGGTTGTACCACCAGCAATCCCCTTCGTTTCATCAGGTAATTCTGCAGCCTATGTTATTTAAACATGAGTGATAATAGTGCTGTGATTAAAAATCCAAAGTAACCAACCAGTAAAGAAAAAGCCAGATTGTTACTTCTAACAAGTGGTAAGATGACCAATGAAGGAAAAGAAAAAAAGATGCAGATGCATTTGAATAGATACATTGGGTAAATTGTAATTCTGCATTATAAAATATAGAAACACAATACAGCAACACAAGATCAATAGCTAATTGTTTAAACTTTTCCCAAAGCTTTCATTCATTCTTTACAGAACAGATCAGCCATCTGTTTAGCTAAGTGAACGGAATAAGGAGGGTCGGGAAGTGAAGGGGGTGGTGACAAGCGCAAGAGAAAGGCTTTCTATTCATCTGCGGAATGGGGCCATTGGCTCAATGAATGGAGCCAGGCCATTTAACCTGGATGCCTTGGAAACAGCCTATCTCTATCTTTGCCTCAGGCCTGCAACCACTCGAATCCATGCCTACCCACCTACCAGATGAAAATCCCTTTGGCCTGGCGCTGCCAGGACAGAGTGCAATTGTGATATTTGGAAAATTCCCAACTCCTAATCCCCACCTACATGTTGAAAATCTGTCTGAATGGTCAAGATTATTGAGTTTACATTAGACCTCGAATGAATCAGAGATGGAATAGGGTTAGTGCAAACAAAGCCTGGAAATGTTGTTGGGGAGATGCACAGAAGAACAAAAGAGGTATGTGCTGGAGAATGCCAAATCAATGCCAAAACAAACAAGAGAAATGTTTTGCATTTTCCATTGACACTTCATCTAAATCTTGTTTCTTTCCTTGTCACATTTCTTTGTCCCAGCTTGCCTTTCATCATTATCATCCCTTTTGGCATTTAGTCTCTCCTATCTGCCACTCTGCATGTACAAACCTTCCTATTAGTCCTTTCCTCAGCCCCTCTCTCTTACTTTAGTTGCCTCCATTCTTGCTGAAAGTTTAGTGTACATCTCTACATTTTTCTGGTTCTGGTAAAAGGTCATTGACCAGAAATGTTAACTGTTTATCTCTCTGCAGCTGCTGTATGTGGGTTTCCAGCTCAGATTGCTAGCACATTAGGATTTTTAGATTGAGGTTGAGTTAAATATTCAAAGGCGAATTTGGATTAATGGTGCAGTATCTGCAACTACTTAAATGTTTTAAGTAGTTTGAGCCGGAAGAAATTTCGCATTAATCTTCTTCTTCCAAACACTGCATACTTGGCCATTATTTGGAGATGCCGGTGTTGGACTGGGGTGTACAAAGTTAAAAATCACACAACACCAGGTTATAGTCCTACAGGTTTAATTGGAAGCACACCAGCTTTCGGAGCGACGCTCCTTCATCACCTGATGAAGGAGCGTCACTCCAAAAGCTAGTGTTCTTCCAATTAAACCTGTCGGACTATAACCTGGTGTTGTGTGATTTTTACTGGGCCATTAGGTGCCTGATACAAGCCTCCTCTCAAAAGGCTGTCTTTTACCTGATTTGAGGCTACCTGACTGTCAAAGAACAATCTCAGTCGCCATCTCAAGTACTGTTTTTTTACAGATAACAGGTGAGAGTGTCCAAAGAAAACAAAAACAAGAAATAATCCATTTTATACGAACCAAATAGTTTTTCTCCAGGGTTGCTGGAAGCTTGTATTCAAGAGATTTATTCTTGAAGAATCCAGTACAATCCAGAAGTGCTAGCAATCTTAATTCATGGTAAAGTTCCTCTCAAAATCACAACTTTGTAACTTTTGGCCCTGCATTCACTATATAATGCAGCTACCGAAACTTTAAACCATATTCGGAACTCTAACTTTGATATTTTAGCCCTTATCATTCTTTCTCACTCTGGTCAATCCATCTGATACAGCCCTCACTCCACTCCGTCAAACAAGCAATGCAGACTTGTGATTGTCCGCCACCAGACTTGGCTGGGCCATCACATTGTGTCTTGCTGTCGTTTGTCAGACCTGCTCACTATTCAAGGATCATTCTGGAATGTAAAATAGTTCCCACTTTATTTCAAAAACAAATTTCTGGGATCCTCCAATCCTGGCCTCATGAGTGTCTCCAATATTAATCACTCCACTGTTGGCAGCTACTTTAGCCCTGGGATTCCTTCTTTAAACATTTCCTCCTTTAAGCTGCTTCTTAAAACCTACCTCTTTGATTCAGTTTTTAACCATCTAACCTAACATCTCCTTCAGTGGCTCAATGTTAAATAACGTTTGACAACACTACTATGGAGCATCTCAGAATGTTTGAGTATTTTGAAGGCACCATATAAATACATCTATTGGAATGGAATTGCATGCAAAGTAATTTCATTTTGGCTCAGGAAAGGGTAGTACTATCATAAACTTGCATTTGTCCTCTGAGAAAAATATGTGGTGCAGGGATAGCCCATTCGAACCCTGGAGCCTGCTACACCACTCAGTAAGATCATGGCTGGCCTGATAACGCCACAGTAGCATTTAGCCTGATAACCTTTCACCCCTATGCGATCAAGAATCTATTACTGCTTTAAAAATATTCAAAGACTCTGATCCCACTGCCTTTAAAGCAAGAGTTTCAAAGATTCGGAACCCTTTAAGGGAAATGTATTCTTATCTCTATCTCAAGTAGGTGGGTCCCTTTTATTTAAACAGTCTTACAGTCATAGAGTTTATAGAGTCATTCAGCATTGAAACAGACCCTTTTGTCCAACTAGTCCACACCAATCATTTCCCCAAACTTAACTAGTCTCACTTGCCCCTGTTTGGCCCCTATCCCTCTGAACCATTCCTATTCACGTACTTATCCAAGTGTCTTTTAAATGTTGTAACTGTACCTGCATTCACCACTTCCTCTGGCATTTTTTTCCACACACGAACCACTCACTCTCTGTGTAAAAACATTGCTCTTCATGTCCTTTTTAAAACTTTCTTCTCTCACCTAGTTTTGAACTCACCCGCCCTAAGGAAAAGGCACTTGCTATTCATCTTATTTGTGCCCGTTATGATTTCATAAAGCTTTATAAGGCCACCCCTCAACTTCCTGTGCTCCGGTGAAAAAAGTCCCAGCCGATACAGACTCTCCCTGTAACTCAAACTCTCCATTCGTGGCAACATCCTGGTAAATCTTCTGAACCCTCTTCAATTTAATAATATCGCAGGGTGAGCGGAACTGAACAAAGTATTCCAACGTCCTGTACAACCTCAGCGTGATGTCCCAATTATTTTACTCAAGGGTCTGAGCAATGAAGGCAAGTGTACTAAATGCCTTCTTAACTACCCTGTCTATCTGCAAAGCAAATTTCAAAGAATCCCCAGGTCTCTCTGTTCTACAATACTACCCAGAGCCCTGCCATTAAATATATAAGTCCTGTCCTTGCTTGCTTTACTGAAATGCAGTACCTCACATTTATCCAAATTAATCTCCATTTGCCAGTCCTCAGCCCATTGATCCAAATGATCAAGATCTCCTTGTAATCTTAGACAACCTACATGATGAAGGGCTTATGCCTGAAACATCGATTCTCCTGCTCCTCGGATGCTGCTTGACAGGCTGTGCTATTCTAGCACCACACTCTTGACTCTGATCTCCAGCATCTGCAGTCCTCACTTTCTCCTAACCTTCTTCACTGCCTCCACTGTACTACCAATTTTGATGCCATCTGCAAACTTACTAACCATGCTTTCTACCTTCTCGTCAAGTCATCTACAGTGACCCCAAGTTCTTGATTTACTTAGAAGGGCAAATGTCCTTTCTCCTTGTGCCCTGTCAAAAGCAATCAGGATCTTGTATGTTTCAATCAGTCACATCTTACTCTTTTAAACTCCAGCATACACATCCTAGCCTGCCCTCTTTCCTCATTAAACAAATGTCCATTCCAATTATTAGTCCAGCAAACATTCTTTGAAATGCTTTCTACATGTTTTATTTCCTTCTTTCAATAAGGAGGCCAATGTTGTAGACAGTACTCCAGAAATGGCTTCACCAGGGCCTATGTAAATTAAGCACAACTTACTTTTCTATTCAATTCTCCTTGCAATAAATGATAGCATTCCATTAAATCTCTTAATTTTTTGTTGTACCTATATCCTAATCTTCTATGGTTATCCACTAGGATACCCAGATCCCTCTGCACTTCTGAGTTCTGCAATCTTTCATCATTTATATAATATGCTTTTTTTAATTCTTCCTTCCAAAACAAACAATTTCATCTGTTCACACATAATGCTTGATTCATTAGACCTTTCCCCTCACTTAACCTTCAGACTTCCTCTGTGCTTATTAAGTCTCATTAAGTTGAGGGACATTCATTATGGGGAATGAAACAATTAGAGCAGCAAGAAGTCCCAGGTCATGTGCAACAGGGATCAGCTGCAGAACGAAGGTCATTCCAGCTCAGCCACATGTTTGTTTTTGTCTTAATCTTAGAAGTCTCCAACACTGGACTGATAATTCCTGTTAGTAATAACAATGTGTCTGTTACATCTTCAGCCAAACGGTCACAGTAATACACAATTGGCCAACGTTCCTCTTCAATATGCGCAACAGCTTCATTTGGGCATATATCAGAATTTCTTAACTGTCAATGGGTCAAGAATTCTAAAATTCCCTGCTCAACACCATTGTGAGAATTGCTTTATCATACCAACAGCAGTGGTTTTGCAAGAAGACCCATTACTAGCTTAGAGCAGCTTGGCATGAGCAATAAAATTGGTCTTTAAGAGTGCGGTGCTAGAAAAACACAGCAGGTCAGGCAGCATCTGAGGAGCAGGAGGATCAATGTTTCGGGCAAAAGCCTTTCATCGGGAACCCTGATAAAGGGTTTATGCCTGAAATGTCGACTCCCCTGCTCCTTGGATGCTGCCTGACCTTCTGTGTTTTTCCAGCACCACACTCTCGACCATAATCTCCAGCATCTGCAGTCCACACTTTCCCCTAATAAAGTTGGCCTTGCCAGCTTGGGCAGCATTCCACATGTAAAGATTCTGCAACCAATCGATCAGATCTAATCCTGCAGTCCTGCCTTATCAAGTTGTGAATGGTGGTGGACAATTCACTGCAGTCCTGGCTTATTAAGTTGTGAATGGTGGTGGAAAAGAAGGATCCACAAATATCCGCATCCTCAATGGGTGCAGAGTCCAGCATATCCATGTGAAAAACAAGGCTGAAACTTTCACAGCAAAGTAACAAAGAGAATTGATGGGGGCAGAGCGGTAGATATGATCTATATGGACTTCAGTAAGGCGTTCAACAAGGTTCCACATGGGAGACTGGTTAGCAAGGTTAGATCTCATAGAATACAGGGAGAACTAGCCACTTGGATACAGAACTGACTCAAAAGTAAAGGACAGAGGGTGGTGGTGGAGGGTTAGTTTTCAGACTGGAGGCTTGTGACCAGTGGAGTGCCACAAGGATCGGTGCTGGGTCCATATAAATGATTTGGATGTGAGCATAAGAGATATTGTTAGTTAGTTTGCAGATGACACCAAAATTGGAGGTGTAGTGGACAGCGAAGAAGGTTACCTCAGATTACAACAGGATGTTGATCAGATGGGCCAATGGGCTGAGGAGTGGCAGATGGAGTTTAATTTAGATAAATGCGAGGTGCTGGATTTTGGGAAAACAAATCTTAGCAGGACTTACACACTTTATGGTAAGATCCTAGGGAGTGTTACTGAACAAAGAGACCTTGGAGTGCAGACTCATAACTCCTTGAAAGTGGAGTTGCAGGTAGATAGGATGGTGAAGAAGGCGTTTGGTATGCTTTCCTTTATTGGTCAGAGTATTGAGTACAGGAGTTGGGAGGTCATGTTGTGGCTGTACAGGACATTGGTTAGGCCACTGATGGAATATTGTGTGCAATTTTGGTCTCCTTCCTATCGGAAAGATGTTGTGAAACTTGAGAGGGTTCAGAAAACATTTACAATGATGTTGCCAGGGTTGGAGGATTTGAGCTATAGAGAGGGGTTGAATAGGCTGGGGCTGTTTTCCCTGGAGCATTGGAGGCTGAGGGGTGACCTTATAGAGGTTTACAAAATCATGAGGGGCATGGATAGGATAAATAGACAAAGTCTTTTCCCTGAGGTGGGTGAGTTCAGAACTAGAGGGCATAGGTTTTAGGGTGAGGGGGAAAAATATAAAAGAGACTTAAAGGCAACTTTTTCACGCAGCGGGTAGTGCGTGTATGGAATGAGCTGCCAGAAGAAGTGGTGAAGGCTAGTACAATTGCTACATTTGAAAGGCATCTGGATGGGTATTTGAATAGGAAGGGTTTGGAGGGGTATGGGCCAGGTGCTGGAATGTGGGACTAGGTTGGGTTGGGATATCTGATCAGCATGGATGAGTTGGACCAAAGGGTCTGTTTCCGTGCTGTACATCTCTATGACCATTTGACTGTAATTGTTAGCAAGAAGTGCCAAGTGGCTGATCCATCTCCGCCTCATCTGGAGGTCCCCAGCATCACAGATGCCAGTCTTCAGCAAATTCAATTAATTCCATATGACATCAAGAAATGGCTGAAGGCACTAGGTACTGCAAAGACTATGAGCCCTGACAAGGTTCTGCCAAATGTACTGAAGATGTGTGCTCTGGAACCTGTTGCACCCAAAACCAAGCTGTGGCAGAACAGTTGTAACACTTGCATCTACTCAAAAAAGTAGAAAATTGTCTTGCTATGTCCTGTACACAAAAAGCAGGATAAATGCAATCTGACCAATTACCATGCTAGCAGTCTAGTGTTAATCATTAGTAAAGCGATGGTAGATTTTATCAACAGTGCTACCAAACAGCACTTGCTTAACATCAATCTGCTCACTGGCACTCAGTTTGGGTTCCACAGGCCCATTCAGTTCCTGACCTCATTACCACTTTAGTTAAAACATGGATAAATGAGCTGAAGTGCGGTGAGAGTAACAGCCCTTTACATTAAAGTAGCATTTGACCAAGTATAGCATCAAGGAGCCCTTGCAATGCAAAACTCAATGGGAATGGAGGTGGTGGGGGTGGGGGGAGGGGAACCTTCCACTGGTTGGAGTTATACATGGCACAAAGGAAGGTCGTTATTGAAGGTCAATCATCTTAACTCCAGGACATCTCTGCAAGAGTTCCTCAGAATAGTGAACTAGGCCCAACTATCTTCAGCTGCTTCATCAATGACCTTCACTCCAGCATAAGGTTAGAAGTGGGGATGTTCACCAATGATCAGCACCAGATACTGAAGCAGTCCATGTTCAAAGGAAACAAGATCTGGACATTATCCAGATTTGGGTTGACAAGTGGCAGTTAATGACTATCTCCAACAAGCAAGGATTGAAAAATTACCCTTTGACCTTCAGTGGCATTCCCATTGATGAATTCTCCTGTGGCTACAAGAGCAGGTCATAGACTCATCTCCTGACTCCCCAAAGCCTGTCCATCACCTGCACAGCATAAGTCAAGAATATGATGGAATAATCCCCACTAGTTCCATCAACACTCAAGTAACCTGACGCCATCCAGGACAAAACATCTAACTGGTACCGCATCCATTAACATTCACTTATATCACATTAGCAGCAGTGTGTACTATCTACAAGATGCACTGCAGAAATTCCAAGTTCCTCACCAAGCCAATCACCATCCTGATTTAGAAATGTATCACCATTCCTTCACTGTTGCTGGTCAAAATCCTGGAACTCTCTCCCAACAATATTGTGGGCCTGCCTACAGCACATAGACTGCAGCATTCAAGAAAGCAGCTCACCACCACTTCTCAAGGGCAGCTAGGGCTGGGCTGTAAACTCCCGCCCAGTCAGTGACATACACATCCCATGAATCAATTGAAATGAAAATAAAATGATTCATGAATGCTCCTGTTATGGGCATCACTTACCAGTACAAAGCTTCAGGAAACTGCATACAAAGCCCATCGTTTTCCACTAGTTGATATTAGAAAATGGCTTGCTGCAAACAATTTCTCCACATTTGATATTGGTGACTTGGAGGCTACAAGAGAATATAAAGGTATAGCTATTGGCTGTACATGCAAGAAGGAGGTTCAGGGTGGGTGTGAGAGTATGCTTTCGTTTGGAGGGAGCTGGAAACCTCTGCCTGCAGCGAACACATATTGGAAAATTTACACTGCAGACTGGTTTCATTTACAAGCTAGCAGAAATAAGAGACTTGCAGTCCATCTGCCTTCACTGGATCTAAGCCTAGGTCCTAGGGGTACACCGGCAATATTCTAACCCACAGTACCATCACTCCCCTTAGAACACAATCAAATAATGAATATCATTTCAGCTTTGTATATGTAGTTCCAATCTAGTTAATGGTTAAAGTAATATTTTTGCAATGACACGAGGTCTGCTACAGTCATTGTATCTTGAAACCTAAACACCAAAGTCATCTTCATTTCCCCATTGGTAAGGTATTTTGGCATTAAAGTTCCTTATAAGTATTCTAATGCTTTAAATATAATAGTTTTAGTCATGAAGTGGAAGTTATCTTGAAAACAAACACAGCAGATCTTTATGTTTGAAGTCGAAGGGCTTCTTAAAGGAATAGCATCATTTTATGGTGGAAAGCCATGAAAATACTCAAATTGCTTAAGAATATAGCAATGGACCCTTGTTGCTTTAGAAATTATATGTTTTTATTGAAAACTGCAGTTGTACTTTTGAATAGTAACACTGAGGACAGATGCATGGGAATTACACAGAAACGTTCAGAATCTGAAAGGTTTACTGTGTTGCTTTAGACCCATTTGAAATCATCAAAATATCTCATACCATTCTGCTTAATCATTTCCTTTATCAAATCATTATTATAGATTCATAGAAAGGTTACATTTCAAAAGAAGGCCTTTCAGGCTACTCTGTCTATGTGAAACCTCTGCAAGAGCAGCTCAGTCAATCCCACACTGCCTTTCCCTCATAGCCCTGCAAATCTTCTGTCTTCAGATAGTTATTTTGAAAGTCATGGTTGAATCTGTCTCCTCCACACCTTCAGGCAGTGAATGCCACATCCAAACCACATAAAATCACTGATCCTCATGTTGCATCTAATCCTTTTGCCAACCTTTTTGAAATTTGAATCCTCTGGTTCTCAGACATTAGTTTTAGTATTGGTTTAATTTTGTTCATTTCTCACAAATAACACGAATGCTATTTCTCTGTCATACCTCCCACTGGCAGAATGAGTGCAGAAAGCCATAGTAGAATCTGGGAATGTTCCAATGGTTTTTTTCATGTCTAGGTGATGTCTGAGATATAAACCACAATTTTAACTTTGGACAGTCATTCACCCCAGGGCTAAGTTCATTGTAAACTGGCTCAATCTCAATCGCACCAGGCTCGGGAGATTTTCTTGCCTGAGCTTCATCTGCATAGAATCAGCCAGTCTCTTGCAAAATCTGATGGCATAAAAACTCTTGCCCATTCCTAGTTTTTCAAAATTAAACTACATATTTTTGTTTTAAACTAGTCTGTAATGTTCCTCAGAGAGCGAATCTCTATATTTTGTCCTCTTGCCCTCAGTTTTCTGAAAAACACCATCAAAAACATATGTCAGCCATTCCATTTGTGATCATGTACAAAGTACAGAGGCGCAGTAAAAACTGATTATGTTGAGAAATTATGGAAGTCTCGAAGACAAAGCCACAATTTAAAGGAAAACAACTGGTCATGTAACCTTGATTTGCAATTGTTTTGGAAAAATAGATGAGGCAGAGCAAACAAGCAAACCAAATAAAATAAAGATAATGTCTCTTTAAAGATGTTTCAGTGTACTCAACACTCAGCTCTTCACTGACACTCCCATAGGGGGATATAATAATGATGGTGACACATGAGCTTATTTGACAGCTGTCAACATAGTCTGTGGTGCATACACAATTGTGGAAGCTCTCTCTCTCTCTCTTTCTGTGCCACCCTATTGTGTTTTTATGTTGTACATCAGCACCACCTGCTGTTTTGTGCTGTTACTTCAGTATGGCAGGAGTGTGAGTTTGACAATACCTGTTTTATCACGACATTAAAAGATACTCAGTGGGCATTTTACTAATACTTAGCATGGTTTTGAATGGAATTGAACAGGTTTTCAATTTACAGTGAATTAAATGGGTAGTCAATGACAGTTATACTAAAATAAGTGAACTTGACATTTCAAGCATTTTAATATCTAAAGTGCCAATTAGTGAGTGTAAGTTTTTATTTTACTGAGTTTACATTTATACATAAATCCCTTCTGATATTTCTCATTGTGCACAAGAAAAACATTGTACTGCATAACTGGCAAAATAAAAAAAGCAACAGAAAGCTGTTAGGTGAACTGGCAGTGTCAAAGCATAACTGTGTTTCCTGTTCACTGTCTGGGTATCAAGTATTGCCCAGTGAAATGTAAAAAGGAAAGTCTTGTGTTGCAGGATGAAAGCTCTCACAGAGCAAGCTGATTTGTTTTCTTTATTAGAATGTGGCTGTTGGTGACAAGGCAGGCGTTTATTGACCATCCCTAGTTGTCCTTAAACTGAATGGCTTTCTCGGTCATTTTAAAGGATAGTTAAGGGTCAACTGCATTGCCATGGGCATGGAGTCACATATCAACCAGGCTGAGTTAGGAAGGCAGATTTCCCTCCCCAAAAAGATAGTTGTGAATGGATGGGTTTTTATGACAATTGACAATAGTTGCATGATTACCATTACTGAGGTAACCTTTCAATTCCAGTTTCATTAAGTAATGAAATTTAAATTTCACCAGTTGCCAAAGTGGGATTTGAACCCTGCCATAGTATTAGCCTGGGTCTCTGGATTCCTAGGCTTAGTGATATTATTACTATGACACTGTGAGCCCTCCCCCAGCCTTATTGCTGCTAATTCAATGAGGTGGAAATTCAGCTGTAAGTAAGCTAGATCTTCCTGTGCTCTGTACCGGCGATGCATCATACCCAGCAGTTAATAACCACCTCAAGTGAGCTACCATCTCATTTGTTCATCTGGGTCCACCCTATGTATGTCATGATATGCCTCCTCACACTGAGTATCAAATGAAAGCTTACTCCTTCTTGCCATTCCTGATGGCTCCCCCGAGGTTTTGTATATTACTTAAGGGAGTTGAACAAAAATGTTCTGCATTTAATGCACAAACAATAAGAAAAAAGACACAATATGGAATGAGACAAGTGAGGGTTCATTCGTATTTTAGAAGTGAGTGAAGAGAAACCAAAACCTTTTGAGAAAATAGTAGAGATTTGGACAGAAATGAATGAAACTTAACCAAGTTAGGTGAAAGTTTGGGATAGAGTAACAATTGAATACACAAATTCAAAAAGAATTATAAGGTGTTCTTAAATGGAATACATAAATATATGTCAAACTTTGCAATAAAGGCTGGGTGAAAGGAAAATTTGAATTTTCACTTCTCAAAGTAAGCAAATGATCTGCCTGTACTGTTAGTTTTTCCCTAATCAATATAATTGTTCTTACATTCTATGACATCAGCACCGGCCAATCCCATCAACAATCAGACTCACCCAATAGACAGGAAATGGTTAATAAGGCAAACTAGTTTTCTCGTAAAGATGAGAAATACTTGGAAGGCTGTCAGAACCCAGCTAAAAAACAGTTATGACTGATGATTCCTGATTAGTATGTTTTGAAAGTCTTAAAAAATGAAAGCATTCCAGATCTTCCAATAATTAACACTCATTTTTTCTTTAACTGCTAAACTTTAGATTTCGGGTATCAGAAGCACCAGTAGACAATAATTAACAGAACACATTTCCCCAGTCTTGATGTGACAAATATTCAAAGTTTCAAAATTTTCCATTCTACATTAGTTGGTGAGTGAAAACCTCTGAGCTTATTTAGAAATGTTGATTTTTCAATACATACTAAGTTCTTTCACTAAGTACAGTTCTTGTTTGAAAATATTGACTAAAAATTAATTCTTATACTAGCTCACTTTAAACAGCATGACATATTGCAGGCATTTAGTGTCATACTGTTTGGTAAACATTACATTAAAAATTTCTGATCTACTTCATTGCCCATGCACCTTGGAGAATGTTGATTGAAGGACATACTTTGTGCATGACAAGATGCACATTCATACTTAAACTAGATTAATTCAAGTATATTTTTTGCTAATCTGGACATATGCTTAAAAGAATGTTTCTTCTGTAGAGAGAGCAGGGCAAAGCTGGTCAGGTACAGTCCTTGTCTTTTGTTATTGCTACTTTGTGGTCATGTGACATGATGAGGAGCTGAGAAAAATCATATTAGAAGGTTCCTCACTACCTCATTTGGCGGTGGAATTGTTCCACTCTTTGCATTGAATCCAGTTGTCATTGGATTTTGAAGAACTCACTCTCATTGCGGTATTATCAAATAATTCTAAACACAAATATTTTACTCAATGTATTTGCACTATGTGGAGGAGGCAGTGCTGCAGAGGAATTGAAGCTCATATGAAATTCCAGTATAGTTGCAGTTTATGGTAATACGTTTATGTTTCAGTCATCCTTCCCAAAGAAAATAATAACATTGTATTCTTCATTTTCACTCTCTTTCTCGTAGCAGTGCTTATATATTATCGCATTTCAGTGGCAGGTCATGCTTTGTAAGCAAATCTGTGAAAGATGAGGTTGAACTTCTTATAGTAAATCTTCTAATTACATATAGTCTCACATTGTAAGTATGCATTTTGTCACTATGACCTGATGGAACAAGACATCAAATGTAAATTCTGAATCAATAAAATAGATATCAATTCTGTGTCTGCTTCTTTGAACACTGACAGTGGATTTTAATAACTGAGTAGGAAACATTCAACACTGCAATTTTCATTTCATGTAGTTTGTATACGTTTCTTATCCTTCTATCGTTGCTATGTAACAATAACTTAGTGATGCCATCTTATGGATTACAGCAGTTTGTTTTCACCTTTCCAGCTTTAACAAGAAGAAAATACAAAATTGTACCTTTGAACCTGGGAAATATCATGAATGTGATGTGCAGAATATTCACATTTGCTGTGAAATGTCATTCTTATTTCTATTAGTGGGCTCCCTCTACTTCATAAAATTGTTGCATTTGAAAGCTTACTACATGTCCCATGTCATTTCTTAGTCAAGAGGATGCATGGATGAAATGCTGAGAGGTTTCTCCCAATCAGGGCCATCTGCTTAGAGATGTGCAAACATGGCAGGAGTTAATTTTCCCTCTGTTACACCCCTGCCTCCCTTGACAGCTTAGCTATGATGGGAATCCAATGTGATGGAAATCACAAACAAGATCCATGTGTTACCATTGCCTGGAACAGCATGCCACTACACTAACCCACTGTGCCACCAGCCTGCCCACCCTAGAAAGTAAATCACTTGATGACAATTAGAGATTTCTTCCCGGAGTTTTTTTGTTAAGTTGCCCGCACATATTGGCAGTTCAAAGAGCTAAGTGCTGCCAGAGAGAACTGAACCAAGAGCTCTGTACTCTTGGGAGGAGCATTATTACTTTCTTCCTGGTAGGATTAGATTTCTTTATTTAGTGCCCATGGTTCAGATCATTATGTTGAAATCATGTGGAGCTACAGTCAAATAAGGAGCTGGGTAAGAACAAGTTTAAAAGCATATAAGCAATACTACTGTGTGTGACAAGCGATTACCAAATCCTGTTTGGAAAATTGACTCAATTCTGACATCAGCACTTTAGAATGGGTATTAATATTTTATGTATTCAGCCATTGCAAGGGAAATGATATCCATCTCTTACAGCTTATGGTTTACCAGATATACATTTGTCACATTGTTGCCGCTCAACAGATTGTATTTCTTTTTGCGATTGCTTGAATTAATTTGAAAACCATTTAGCTTACCTGTATGTAATAAGGCAATATGCATTGTTTATTACCCCCGTTGTAAATTAGCCTCTTTTGAATTTGTCCCTCATTCTTAGTCTGATGAACCAAGATTCTGTCCCTGCAGATTGTTGTGTCAACTGTGGTAAATTGGAACAGGTTAGTATTTCTGATGAGGAACTGGACCAAAATCTTGGCACTCCCTCCATTACAGCATTGTGGGTGCACTTTCACCAAATGGATTTCAATGGTCAAGAAGGCAACTCACCACTACGTTCTCATGGGAAACTAGGAATTGCCAACAAATTCTAGCCAGCCAGTAATGCCCACATCCCATGACTGAATAGGAACTGGAACTGAACCTATGTTCATTTACAATTGAGATCTGAAAAGCCATAATGAAATGCCTTGCTGCTTCTAAGCTGCTTCTCTATTAAATCTATTTCAGTGTTGTATGGATTTTTAATTTTTGATGATCTTATATGCTCAGAAGAAGGCATTCACTGAACTTATTCTTATCAAAGAATTCTATTGCATACAAAATAGCACTTCAATGTATCCTTCAGGTAAAACGACACCATGAAGCTTCGTAAAAGTTGAACAGAAAACAAAATGAACACAAAACTAAAGGAGGAGAGAAGACCTAAAGTTTGATCAAAGAACTGGATTCTAAGGAAGGTCTTCAAGGAAGAGCGGGAGGCAGAGAAGTAGGGAGGTTAGGATGGATCTTCCAAGTGTATGAGCTGGATGGATAAAGACACAGCTGCCAATGATTGAGTTGAAGGACAGAGCACGCACAATAAGCGTGAGAAAGTGGGACAGAGGGATTGTGATACAAGTGAAGGAAAAAGAGATAGGTAGAAGGATCATGATGCAAACATTTGAACACCAAGAAAAAAATTGATGTGTTTGGATTCTGGGAGCCAAAATAGCTGAATTAAAAGACATGAATGATTGCAAGAAAAATTAGTTTGGGTTTGATAGCTTGATTTTTGATGAGATGAAATTTAAGCACTTGAATCTGGAGGTGATAGGCCATAAATGAAGAATTCAGGGTCTAATAATTGAATACAGGGATGGAATTGGAGAATATGACAAAGTGGAGAAAAATGTCTCTCTGCTGATGGAGATTAGGTCATAACTCAGACAAGCAAGATTACAAAACAGGATTGAATTCTGTCTGAGTCAGTGGGTAAAGGGCTAGAGGAAATGTCGCTAGTACAGAGTGATGCTAAGCTCCATGATTTCAATCTTTCCAATATTTAGCTGCAGAAAGTAATGGTTCATCCAAGACTGGACACATAATATTATTCTGGTAATGGGGATAGATTTGAGGGATATTACTAAAGGTAGAGCTGCGTGTAACTAGAGTGCATGTGAAAACTGATTCCATGATTTTGAATTATATGAACAAGGGATAGTGGCTGGATGAAGTAGAAGTATTATGCATTCTTGATAACAGTGCCAAGTGGGACGGGAGGCCATCAGTAGAGATTTCTGGGCCTTGACTGGATAGCTAGGAGTGGGCGGCACGGTGGCACAGTGGTTAGCACTGCTGCCTCACAGCGCCAGAGATCCGGGTTCAGTTCCCGCCTCAGGCGACTGACTGTGTGGAGTTTGCACGTTCTCCCCGTGTCTGCGTGGGTTTCCTCCGGGTGCTCCGGTTTCCTCCCACAGTCCAAAGATGTGCAGGTCAGGTGAATTGACCATCCTAAATTGCCCGTAGTGTAGGTAAGGGGAGATGTAGGGGTATGGGTGGGTTGCGCTTCGGTGGGGCGGTGTGGACTTGTTGGGCCGAAGGGCCTGTTTCCACACTGTAAGTAATCTAATCTAATCTAATCCAAGTGGCAGCAGTTCCATGGAATTGAATAACAGGAGCATTATGCAATAAACTATGGTAAAGATTGCAACAAAGCCGAGAAAGCTAAGGAGACAGAATGAATGATGATCACTGGGATCTAATTCATAACTAGGGCTTAATCAGAGTGGAAATCGGAATAGAAGGTTTCAAACCAGGAACTAAAGGAATAATTGGAACAGTTGAAGAACCCATGTCAGCACATATTTAAAATCCTCGGAGAGAAACACAAAGATCAGAGAGTGGTAGCAGTGACTGGCCTTTGATATTTGCATGATCCTACAGACATCAACATTTCCAAAAGTTCAATTTTCTTTTCCAACAGACTCATACTTTGCCATGGGGACCAAGCTGTAATTTACAACGGAGTGAAGCCTAAACTCAACAAGACAGTTTGAACCCAGTGTTGAGTTTTCCTACTATCTGTGAAGCCTTCATGACTCTGAAATTTGTCAACTGACTGTTGACTGGAGATTACTGAGTTCAACAATTGGTCATACTCAAATATCAATGATTTGATGGATTGATTGATTTATTGTTGTCACATGTACTAAGATACAATGAAAAGTATTATTTTGCGTGCCATACAAGCAGATCATACCATACAAAGTAAATCAGGGTTGCAGAACAGAGTGCAGAGTACAGTTATACAGCCGCAGGGAAGGTGCAGAGAGAGGAATCAGAATTGGTATTTGAGAACCAGGTTAGAAAGGAATACATTATATCTCCAAGATTTGAACCATCATTATTTTTGTAAGATCCCAAGAGCACCCCAATCTATTTTCTCAGCCATGAGATATCATTTAACAACTGTGAATACTTATCACCAGTGACCATATAGGAACTGACTGCTGAAATACCACATGAAACATGATGTAATAGAGTGTAGCCACAGTGTTGGTCAAATAAAAACAATTAATTTATGGTTCATTCATATTCTAGTAGATTAATAGAACACATTAATGTACAGTAAATGTAGAGGATACTCAACGTGAAACTAAGGAATATAGAACATTTTCTGAATGAAGTCAAGAGTAGCTTTATTAATCTTCCTCTGAAGTAAAGTCTCTATCTTACATTTGTCTCAAACTTAGACTATTTAGCTACATTATATATATGTATGTGAACAAGACTTTACTGATGAAATAATGGTGTCTAAAGGAAGCACACTATTAGCATTGTGCAAATCAGATAATGGCTTCTACTGTGATTCCCCCATTAGGTATAAACTACTACAAGTTGTTGAGAGATTTGTCCTGCCTGTATTTATCTTTGTGAAAACAATATTTTGCACATTGATTTTAGTGTGAATTTCATGACATGGCTGAATTTACACACTAATTGTCCACAGTTATCAGTGTAAGTATCTTTCCAATGTAATAATAGTGACAGTAAAACATGCTGTACTGGTCAGAAAATCATAAATGTGGAATCTCAAATTGTAAAATGCTTACAGAGATCTTAAAAACATCTGACTCCACTTCTTACTTTTCCTTTGGTTCATTTTTTCCTCTTTCAATCCAGTCCTTCCTTTCCTTTTTTTATCTATTTATTTATTCAATTAACATTGAAATTACTCTTTGAAATAACTCCACAGAGGCCAGTATCCCATCACCAAGTCACCCTTTTTACCACATGGAGAATCCTTGACACTGATCCAGCTTCCCCAGAAGAAGCACTCAGAGTGAACAGGGTGTCGAACACTTCTGTTTATATCTGTCAGCCTGGGCTCCCTGACTGGGGTTGTTAATCTACTCCATATTGTATGAGGTCCACTAGACTCACCTCGTTACAGTCATTCCATCCCTCCTCCTCTGAGTCTGAGAACATAGACCAGTTCTTCTTTTCGTAGCACCCCCTGGGGTGTTTTAACACTCCCCAGCTGAGGTTCCTCCAACTCTGTCTCTGAAATGGGTGGTATGTAACACTTAGTGGCTTGCATCTTGAGGCCAGAGCATCTTGGAAGAAATTCATTTCCTTCTTCAGGAGTCAAAGCAGCAACATCCTCCATGTCCATCTCAGATTCCAAGATATCTTCAATGCTTGACAGAGAAAGAGAACCCATGGGTTCCAGAACAGTCGGAAAGGATGTTGAGCAACCAGATGCGTTTTGTTCCTGCACTGTTTGCAAGTTTGCAGCTTTCACGTGGTCCACGTGTTTGTTCGGGACTGTCACATCTACCCAAACTTTATATATCAGTGGATCTGACCTCACATCAACCATGCCTTCTACCCATTGGGACTGACTCCCTCCTATTGCAAGGATGTTGCGATTTACAAGCATGTTGCCAGGGTTAGAGGATTTCAGCTATAGGGAGAGGCTGAATAGCCTGGGGCTGTTTTCCCTGGAGGGTTGGATGCTGAGGGGTGACCTTATAGAGGTTTATAAAATCATGAGGGGCATGGATAGGGTAAGTAGACAAAAGTCTTTTTCCTGGGCATGGGAGTCCAGAAGTAGAGGGCATAGGTTGGGGTGAGAGGGGAAAACTTTACAAAGGAGCTAAGGGGCAACTTTTTCATGCAGAGGGTGGTGTGTGTATGGAATGAGCTGCCAGAGGAAGTGCTGGAGGCTGGTACAATTACAACATTTAAAAAGCATCTGGATGGGTACATGAATAGGAAAGGTTTAAAGGGATATGGGTCAAGTGCTGGCAAATGGGACTAGGTTAGGTTAGGATATCTGGACGCCATGAATGAGTTGGACCAAAGGGTCTGCTTCTGTGTTATACATCTCTGTGACTCTGTGACTCTATGACCATTCCCATGATTCCTACGCCAAACTTTCTTGCCTGAAGTGAACTGTTTTTCTTGCTTAGTAGAATCTTGTGTCCAGCACTGTCACTCCTGATACCATTTCGCTCCCACTCCCCCCCACTGCCCACTCACCAAGTCCAGAAAGATCAGATTTAATCTGGTGTGGAGTCTTCTCCCCATTAGCATCTTTGCTGGAGCCATCCCTGTAGGTGCAAGTGGAGTGAACCAATAATCAAACAAAAAACGGACAGTTTGGTGTCTAGTGAGGTTGCTTTTTCTTTAAGCCTACATTCAAAGTTTGGACTGTTCTTTCTGCTAGACCATTACCTGAAGCTGTAGGTGATACTGCTTTGTCCTCTTTAAGTAGACCTAGCAAGGGTTTGCGGTCCATTATTATTGCAAATTTATATCTGTAATGACTGCCAAACCTTCCATCTCTATCTGGATGGGTTTACACTCTGCATTAGCCAAAGTCCTGGATGCAAAGGTGCCACATGGAGGTCAGTTAATGTATGAATTTCCCATAATAATTCACCAGCCCAAGGAAAGGCATAAGCTCCAGTACAGACAGGGCACCCTTGATCATCCTCACTTTATCTTCCAATGAGTGTAAACTGGTCTTGTCAACTTTGTAGACCACTTGGGGTTTCTGGAACATATGTTTTTGCCTTTTAAGGTGTATTCCCACCTGGTATAAACATCTAAGGATGATGTCCAAGTCCTCTAAGTGCAATTTTGGTCTTCTCTGTTTTTAGCACATTGTCATCTAGATAAATGGTGACCTGGGTAGACCTTCTCCATTGTGCATTGAATAATTGCACAGGCTGATGATACCCCAAATACCAGTCTTGAATATTTGTATAAACCCTTATGGGTATTAATTATATCATACTTCTGAGAATCTTCATCTCACCACAGTCACCAAGCAGGCTTTGTGTCCAGCTTTGTGAAGGGCAGCTTTGCTTATATATCTTCTAAGTGAGGGATTGGGTATTTATCCAGCTGTGGAAAGCAGTTGACCACTTGCTTAAAGTTCCCACAAAGGCGATCAGTGCAACCATTGCTGCCCATTCTGCAGACTAAACTGGCTTGATGACTCCTTCACTTTCCGGCCTTCTGATTTCTGCCTCTGCTTTCACCATTAAGGAAATGGCATTTGGCAGGCCTTGCAGAATCTTGGAATTGCTTACTGGTCAACATGCGAGGTGGTCTTGGCTCCTTTCATAGTCCCTAGCCTTTCCTGAAAAAATCCAAGTATTTAATTAGGATTTTATTCAGGCAGCCAAAACTGTCGGGCCAATCTAGGTGAACCTTTCTGAACCAATTGCGCCCTATCAAGCTTGGGCCTGACCCTTTTACTACAATCAATGATAATTAAACCAGCTTCTTCTCATGACAGACCAGAACAGAAGTTGTTCCCTTAATCGGTGAAGGTTCCCCGGTGAAGGTTCTCAGTCTAGCCGAGATCTTGGTCAAACTTGAGGTTTGGAGTTAAGAGCGAATTTTGTTAAAGACTGGTTCTGTTATCACTGAAACGGCTGTACAGTTATTGACCCCCATTAGAACCGGGTGACCATTTAACCTGGTGTTAATTTTGATTGGTTCTGGTTTGGATGTTGTTTAGCAATTTAACTGTTCCAAGCTAGATTTAAGCAGACTTTCCAGGGTGTGCACTCCCTTGGATAGTAACCTATGAGTTCTCTTATTCCATTTAGGTCCAGTAGGACAGTTGGCTGCCTCAAGTCAGCACACTGGCAGCAACTACAATGGCTTGCTGGCTCCGATCCTGAAGAAAATGTTAATTGTTTGCCCAGAGCTTGGCTTGCAGTGGGCTGACCTAGAGTCCCTCTGTTCAGAATATATCCTGAGTGAGGCTATCGAACTGCCTTCACTCAAGTGGTGTTCCCCAAGCTCACAGAGACTGGTGAGGGTGTCAACTTCCGTTGGAATATCCTGCAACTCATGTGCTCCACTTGCCACATTTTCCAATGATAAAGTCAGTTGTAATGTCTGAAGTCCAGTTGGACTTCAGCTGGTAGGTGCTTTTGCATGATTATATCATTAACCCCCCCCAATTGCCACAGAAGTCCATATCCAGTCCCCAAGTCACCCTTTATTTACACGTGTATAGTACTTGACACTGATCCAGCTCCCTCAGAGCCACCTCTCAGAGTGAACAGGATATCTGACAGTCTTGAATTTTTTTTTCTGAAGAGAGATGTTTTTGAGTCTCTTGTTTATTGTTTTTTTTTATCCTCACACTACCATTGCACTATAGCAATTGTGCTAATTTTCTTTTCACAGCTGCCATGTTGTGTGTGTATGAGTGACTCAGTGAAGACACCATGTGCAAAAATCTTTATTCAGTATTTTCACCATCAGGAACACACCTATGTGGCCAGTGAACCAGCAACAAGCCAAGCCTGATAAGGGCAATGCTTATGTGAAAAAAAAATGAAGGGGGTCTCTCCTGATCTTATCTGTCAGTTAGATCTCCCTGATTGAACCTGATTAACAGGCTCATTCAGTGAACCCATATTCTATGAAGCCAACCTGATTGACTTTGTTACAATCACTCCACTCTTCTCTTTAATCCTTCCTCCAAGGGTGATTTGGGGACTGGATATGGATCTCTGTGGCAATGAGGGCGGGGGGGTTAATGATATAATCATGCAAAAGCACCTACCAGCTGAAGTCCAACTGGACTTCAGACATTACAACTGACTTTATCATTGGAAAATGTGGCAAGTGGAGCACATGAGTTGCAGGATATTCCAATGGAAGTTGACACCCTCACCAGTCTCTATGAGCTTGGGGAACACCACTTGAATGAAGGCAATTAGAAGCTAGAAGCAGGACTAAGTTATTTGACCCCCTCAAACCTGCTCTGCCATTGATCAAAACTGATCAAAGCTGTAATCAAGCTTGATATCCTAATCCTGCTGTCTTCATATCCTTTGATTCCTTAGGCCATTGGAGTTATGTCGATCTCCTTTTTGAAAATACACAATCTTTTGGTGTCAACCACTTTCTGTAGTAGTGAATTCCATTGGCTTACAACTCACTGGGTGAAGACATTTCTCCTCATCTCAATCCGAAAAGATATACCCCTTATCCTTAAACTATGACCTCTGGTCTGGACTCCCCAACTTCTTCCTACATCTAACCTGTCTAGTCCTGTTAGAATTTCACATGTTTCTATGAAAACCTCCCCCTCCCGCACTCCCTCAATTCTTCTAAACTCCAGTAAATACAAGCCTAACTGACTCATCCTCATATGTCAGTCCTCCATCCCAGGAATCAATTTGATAAACTTTGACTGTACTCCTTCTAGAACAAGAACATCCTTCTTCAATAAGGAGACTATAACCCCATAGATGATTGCAAGAGTGGCCTCTTGAATGTCCATTATAATTGCAGCACAAAATCCATATACCAGGACTCAATTCACTATGAAATCAATTTACAGTTTGCCCTCTTTATTGCCTGTTGCACCTGTGTCCTTACTTTCAGTGACTGGTGCATGAGGACAATCAGCCCTCGTTGAATATTCCCCCATCTCAATTTACAGACATTCAAGTAATAATCTGCCTCCCTAATTTTGCTATCAAAGTAAATAACTTCACATTTATCCACAATACACTGCATCTGCCATGCATTTGTCTACTCACTGAGCATGTCCAAATGGTATTACAATATCTCTACATTTGGGTGGTTTACTCTTCGGAGGGTCGGTGTGGACTTGTTGGACCGAAGGGCCTGTTTCCACACTGTAGAGAATCTAACCTACATCCTCCCCAGACTTCACCCTCCCACCCAGCTTTGTGTCACCTGCAAACTGTGCAAATTTTGCAATCCTTTAATCTCATCGTTTAAGGAGATACACTGTTGACCCAGTTGCTCACCAATATTCTAGATGCCCTGTGACCCTCAGTTTGTTGCTATCAGCACCCATTTCCAGTTACCTTTAGGCAGAAGAAAATGACATTCTAAACATGTAACTGTTAGGGCTCATTCCAGCAAAAGCTGGCCATATAGACCTTATAGAAATATTAATATATTCATCAATTTCTGAATATTTTTGTTGGGAAGCTTGAATTTTAAACAGTAAATGTAAGCAAGTATAGACTGGCCACCAAGTAGCTTTATTATAGGGAATAGAGGTTTTGTTCAGTGAAAGCTCCTGGCAGAAACCTGAATGTGTACAGAATATGCAACAGCTAAACTTTTAAGATTAAAATGAAAGTTGAAAAATCATGCTCTGATGATTTTCAACATGTGCTTCTGGCAAGCTAGACTCCCAGTTGGAATTGTGAAGACGAAAATCTAACCTTCGAATGTTGTGCTGCAAAGTATTAAGTAACTATGAAAGCAAGCAGCAAAGATAAAAATAAGTGATAACTGTGAAAAAAATACAGCCTGAAAAGTCAAAATTGAACCTCAAAGTTATAGATTGGCTGAGTTTGGATCAGATGAGAAGGCGAATGCCTTCCTGTTAGCCATCTACATTTTAAATCTGTTGCCTTGCCTCCATGGGCTGATCCAATGGGCCTCTTCACTGGGAGAAAGTGCGCAACCACACAAAGGGAGCAATGAATTGGAAACCAAGCCCAGAACTAATTTATTCCATGCAGCATTTCAATATTTATTGTTTTATGGAACTGATATACAGTTTTGTATATCGTTTGTACACTAGGCTCAATATTGCAAAATTCAGGACACTCAATTTGATACACAGTCTGAGATAGGGAAAAAAAAATCTATCTCAGCCTTGAATCTACTCAATGACCCAGCCAGGGAAGGTAATGTCTGAGTGGTATTATTGTGGGTGGCACGGTGGCTCATTGCTGCCTTGTAGCACCAGGGTCCCAGGTTCAATTCCAGCCTCAGGTGACTGTGTGGAGTTTGTACATTCTCCCTGTGTCTGGGTGCTCCAGTTTCCTCCCACAGTCCAAAGAGGTGAATTGGCCATGTTAAATTGCCCATAGTGTTAGGTGCATTAGTCAGAGGGTGATGGGTTGCTCTTCGGAGAGTCAGTGTGGACTTGTTGGGCCAAAGGGCCTGTTTCCACACTATAGGTATTCTAACCATTATTCATAGCCTTTGTTTATTATGTGGTCATTTGGAATTGGAGTAAAACAAGTTCCACAAGTAATTAAATTGCCATTGGATTTTCAATTGTCTATATTCACAATGCATTGACTTTCATATTTGACATTATTAGGAGTATGGACTTTTCAAGTTGGTGGTGGAGAAGGGTCCCTGAGCTGGGGCTCATCTGCTCCAACTGCTCTTCATTTCTATTTTTCCTCTTTTTCTTTTTACTTATTACTTGGCATTGGGGGGTGGGGGTGGGGGTGGGGGGGGGGGGGGGGTGGGGCGGTGGTGTGGGGGGTGGTGTTGGTAGCAAGGAATCCCAGCGTGTACTCGAGTAGAACCAGCATGGACTTGAGTAGGCTCAGCATGGACTTTGTGGTGGCAGAGAGTGAGCCTACAAGGGATTTGAGTGAGCCCTTATTTACTTTTCTGCGGTGAGCACGGGACCTGGCATTGGAATCGGGGGCTGCTCCATTTGCGGAGGCATTGCCGGTGAGGTAGGACTGGCACCTGAGGATCAGTGACTTTGTGGCTTGAGTGCAATGCTGACAGTGGTGGAAGAGAATCACAGCAAGATCGACGAGGTGGGGCCAGAGCGAGAGACGTTGGTGGGTCCGGCACTGGCGGTGACATACCAATGGGGGAGGAGAATCAGCCCAGTGGTTAAAGATGGCACCTGAAGAGTGGCAACTTCATTGTTGGTTGGATCTGGTATAGACGGCGATGAGGCGGTGGAGGAGGGATGGCGACACAGGTGTTTTCATGATGAGCTGGCTCAGGACAGACAGACTCTCTTGAAACTATACCTTGGCTCATTGCTTCTTATTCTTAAAGCTATGCAAAATGGCGCCAGATCATGGTGACACTGAAAAAGCTTTAATCTGTATTTAACTGATTTTTTTTTGCTCATCATAAAATCATGTTTCAAACAATTAGGAGAGAAATGTTTTCACTCCATAAAACAAACCTGCTTTTAAAGTGACTCAGATACAAGAGAGAAGAAGTAAATTGCCTGCATTGTGCATAGGTTTTATGTTCTTGCCTTAATTAACGGTTCAGGAGGACCAACCTTTCCCAGAGTATGTCTGCAGACACACATAGTTGCTCATCAGAGCATTTGATTCAGCTAATTCTTCAGACTGGGGTTGGTTTCCTTGGAGTAATGGAGACTGAGGGAAGAGCATGATTGCAATATAGAAAATCACTCAGGACAAAGACAGCATAGGCAGGAAGAAACTTTTTCTCCTTTGTGGAGGAATCAATGACCGTGGGGCATAGATTTAAGGAAAGGGGCAAAGTTTAGAGGGAATGTGAGGTAACATTTTTTCACTGAGGTTGGTGGGAACTTGGAATGCACCGCTTATAAGGATAGTAGAGGCAAAAATTCTTAGAGTAGTTATGGATATATAGATACGCACTTGCAATGCCAGGCATACAAAGCCATGGGCCAAGTGGTAGAAAATGGAATTCTAATAGTTAGCTGGTTGTTTCTGATTGGCGTAGACCCCCATTGGAACGAATGGCCTATGACTTTGATTATTACTGCGACTAGCTTTAAGTTGGCTGAGAAAGACCATTGCTATTTACAATAATGTACTACTTGCCATTTTATGACACAGGTCAATATTAGTAGTGATTCTTCAACTCTCAAATACCTCAAGTGTTATGTTTTTAGCTCAATACTAACTAACACTACAATTATCCAGAGCATGCTGCAATAGTCAGGCATATACAATCCCCAAAAGCCCTGGCGGTGAGATACAGCACATTAAACAATCGCCAGGCTCATTAAACTTGTGTGATGGACCTTAATATAATGGAAACGATTCATTTTTGCGCTAATATACTTTAAAGTTCCTCTAATCTTGCTTCTTCAATCTTTTTCCTCTTTGTGACAATGCTTATGCAAATACATTTCCCTAGTCTGAAAAATAACCTTCTCCAAAACATACAATAACTGGTAGGACAAATCATTCAGGAATCTCTGGATGAGGAATCTGCAATCATTTATGTCCAGGCAAAGTTTCGCACAGATTAATAAAAGACAAGCAAGATGACCCCTCATTGCATTACCAGGTAGTAGGTCATAGCATGTTGCTGTTTCCTTCAGTGTTGAAGTGTCAAACTATCAGAACTCCTCTTCTAATCGAATTGTCAGGTAACCTACACCAAATGAACTGCAACAGTTCAAGAAGGCAGCTCACCATTGCCTCTGCATGGCTAATTAAGGCTGGGCAATACACACTGGCCTGGCCACTCCCCATGAACAAATATACAAGAAGAAACAATGCTAGGCTTTCCACAGGATGAAGCTGAAGCATAACTTGGACAAAGCAGCAGAGTGAGCAATGTTGCCCCAGAGCTAACATTTACAAATCATATGCCAGTTCCAGGCATGTAGTCATTTGGATTGTTATTTTTTCACAAGAACTCAAGTTTTGTGGGTAGTGCCTTACTGTACCAGTTTATGACTCTTTCGGGAGAAAGTGAGGATTGCAGATGCTGGAGATCAGAGTTGAAAAGTGTGGTGCTGGAAAAGCACAGCCAGTCAGTATCCGAGGAACAGGAGAGTTAATGTTTCAAGTATAAGCTTTTCATTAGGAATGAGATTCTTTCTGCCACTACTGAGAGTCATACATTAGGCTGTCTGATTGCTTTTGCTCCTGCAGCATGAGGATAATGCTATGGCAGGATTCCCGGGCCACCCATAGCATTCTTCTGCAATGAGCTGTTTTGCAGAGAATAGGAAGTCCACCATAGTTATGGTAATGACCTCAAAGTCAGAAAATCCTTTGAGGATTGCTCTTTACAGTGGGGGAATTTCCTGTGAAGCCAAAGCTATCTCCTAATTCTGCAAGTTCAAAATATTTAGGCACCATTGTCGGCAGAATAGTGCGAAAGGTAGCAAAGCCAAGCCCCATCCTGTCTCTCTAGACAGTGGCAACTGAAATTTTGGTTAAACATTTGTTCTGGTTTTATCACTTTTTAGGCACATTCTGTGACTCTTAGGGCAGATAAGACTTTCCAACGTTTGTACTGATCATGTGGGTGTAAAATGAGTTTTGAGTAAGTCATTCCCAATCTCCTTATGATTGAGTTTCTCAACTTCTTGCTTAAATAGCCCCATGAGAAATCTAGTAATCATGAGGGCAAATCATCATCTTTGCACATTGCTGCACACTGTATTGACTGAATCGTCTCTGTGTGTTGCATAAAAACAGAAGAAAAGGTGACTCAAATTTCTTTTGGCACTAGGGAAATGAACAGAAACTTACTCAGTTGTATGATGACATGACAACGATAGTATCTTCTGTTCACCGACAAATATTTCAGAAAAGCAACATGTTTTAGAAGTAACTTGGAGCACACTTTAATGCTACTGTAATCTGTCTGTGTTTGTCAAAGCCAGTCTCTAATGTAACATGATTGCTCGATTCCAAATGAGACAGATAGGTAGATATGGATTTCTTTAAGCAAATACAGAAAGGCAGTATGTCAATTAACATTAAAATGCATATTATCCATACAGGAACTACATAGCATAAATAATTGTAGACTTTTTTAAAACTGTTAAAGCTTACTAATTAGATGTTCTGATGGAAATGAAATTGTCCTATTTATCAAATCCTTCTTATTAAGCAAAACCTGTACCTGCTGATTTAAATACATTGGGAATCAATTGGAAGACAATTTATGAAGGAATACTCCTATTAACTATGTCCCCATGAGCTGATGTAATTGAACAGCATTTCATGGAAAATTTCAAGTGATATTGGAACTGGAAGATTGTGCTGTTTTATCAGGGCTGTTGCACATTGGAATTTTAATGGCTTTTGCCACAATAAAGATGTCCAAGCTGAAATACAAAGCTATTAATTTACTAGTGCTAATGTGCAGTAGAGGGATACTGGAAACCATTTATTTGTCATATATTTTCAAGTCTTTTTTTGTACATTTCTCAATAGTGGTGGATCTCATACCTGTCACTCAATGGGACAAAAATTTAAATGCGTGGGCTGAAACTACACTATGATATTAGCATAAAATTGTTTATCTGATATTTCAACGGCAAGAGCAGAGTAAACGAATTCATATCCAATGGTAAGCAGACAAAGGAATTTCATTAAAAGTATTCTTATGGATTTGTGCAAAACCCTGAAAGGTTGTTTATGTCATGGGGTCTAAATATCAGGATGAAATTCACCCCTTTGACTTTGTTTGAAAAGGAGATCATTTTCCAAAAGATGAGATCATATAGTGGCGAAGGTGTGGGGTTGGGACATGGTGAATGGACACTGGTGCTCATTGATAATTCATAATGACCATTCAAATATTGGAAGGATTTCTGAATGTAGTGCATGATCTTTCCTTGCTCGAGCCAATCAAAAGATAAATAATTGTTGTATTAACACCAAACTGTTCAATAAAATGACGTGACTTCCAACTGGTTGTTTGTTTCTCAGGTGTGAAGCAGGTATCCAACAACTGAAAATCTTTCCATCAATATCCAAGCCAAACTTTCCAAATACTCTTTATGAATGCAAGCCTGTGCTAATAAGCAACCTGCAAACATTGATCAGCATTATAGATAAAATGCAGTAAATATTTTGTTAAGATAAAATCATGAATTTAATTCTTACAGGAAATACAATAAGAATTTATACAGCATCAGCACTTGGTTCATCGCAGTGCAGTGTAGTTCACAGCAGGAAAGTCCAGGATGCTGCATTGTCTGACAGTCTGCACTTCCCTGAAGGATGGCAGCATGGAAGGAGGTTGCTTTGTTCTTGAAAAAGGGCAAGAAACAAAGAGTCTCAGAAGTTTTTCATTTTGTTTTTGTTTCACTTTTCTTGTCAAAACACATTGAATCGTCATTTGACAGTTTATCTATAGCACTGTAAAAATCAATTTCGTACAGAACCTGCTGAAAGAAAAAGTTTGCTATGAAGAACTAAAAGAAAACTGGATAATATTTTGACCCCTTGATTACTGAAGTACTGTTGTAACTCAAATTAAAACAAAGTTTTTCTCTAAGAATGGTAATTAACCAGAACCTACATTGCTATAACATTCCTCTGTTAGATGATTTAACAGAGATGTCCACTCATTTATCCTAAATAGATTAATACATCAGCAGACTAGTGGACAAAGAAACATAGTAAAGGAATGTTAAGCATTTGTCCCTCAACATCACCAACAAAAATGTACTGCTATGGTTTTTGATTTTGTTCAGCAGGAGGATATTTTAAACTGTCGTATTTTGCTAACATCTGTCTCTTTGTTAATTATAGCATAGACATATTACTTTTTGGAACTTCCTTCAAACCCATTGACATTTAAGTACACACAGACTGAAATACCATGATTATCTAAAGAGTGGAGCTTTAATGACTTGAAATCTGATTTTCTTTTTCTGTTCAAGATAAATGCTGTCTTCTGGTATTCCCACTGCAGATTATTGAAAGTTGCAGATTATTGCACAATTGCAAATGATTCTGTAGATACAATAATAGGTTGACTGTGTGCTACCTTCTAGACAGTTCTGTTATTGCTTGAAGCAGCTAAACCTTATTTAGCATTAACATAATTGATCTCCTTCCTGGTATAGGGACGATATCCATTTAGACCATTACAATGAATTTTCACAATGCTGCTTACATCTGGTCCAGTATATATTTGGAAAATTACTTAACCTGGTAAAATACATGAAGTATCTAACTTACTTTTAACTATCTACATAAGGATATTATGCTTTATTGTGTAAAGAATAAAAACATATTTTCAGAATATCTCAATTGCAATTTGAATGTGTGACATCTGCCATAAGACTTATACATGTCATTACATAACACAGAACTGCAAAAAGTGATGACTTATATTTTCTTTTAGTATACAAGGACTGTGGAGTTTTTTTGAGAAACTGTGGAATATTCTTAAAGATGATTGATTGGTTTCTCGATTGTTGTACATTTAGATTACAAAAAATGCCTATGTGACCTTATGTTGCAATGGGGATTAACAGCTAAGAAACAAAGGGTAAATAGAAAGCTAATTGCAGTAGTGTTGGATTTAACACTTTTTTTTCTGTTTGACAGTTTAGTACACACTGAAAATTTGTGTGAGGGAACATAAACAAAACTTTCTTTGAATGGAACAGCTTTGACGTCTGCATTTTTTGAATTGGTACTTGTGATGCAACAGGTATATGGGAATAAAGCAGATTCTGTGTTCCCATATGTGTTATGCAGTTGGAAAGGGTAGTGATTAAAAATAAAGCAAGGACAAGGGATTATAGATTGGATAGGATGCAGTGCTGTTGACTCAGTTTTTCCAGAACCCACCAGACGATTTAAACAGCTGAGCGAAGGAATCTCTGGGGAATTTCTACCAATAGGTTTGTCAAGTCAGAGAGTGTTCAGAGATGTACACCCTTGTCAGTGGTAACCTAATCCAGGGGCTTCAAGTGAAATATGGCTGCTGGTAAATGTAACATAAAGACCAAAATGATAAAACATACATGAGATATTCGACACAGTGAAGTCCAATTTGAAAAGACTGTGAGTTTGCACCTAGTGTCACATTTGTGCAGGGAATACTTGTAACTATATTGTATCAACTAGTTAAAGTGAACTTTACCTCTTTATTTGAAATATTCTTTGCCTGTCAATTAATGTCTGAGTATTGTTAATTTTATTTGGTTTGTTACAGTACGAAAAGTAGTCCTGTGATTTTCCTTTTATATTGAGGGGATTCCTTTCCTTAAAAAAGTTATCAGCCTCTAATGGGGAAATTAACAAAACTTTAAATAACATAAATGGGGCAGAGGACCTAGTCATGACATATTACCCTGAAAGCATTGACCTATTTAAACTTAAAGTGCTAAGGAAATATTTTTGTTCTGTTAAGCAGAGGTACTTTTCATATTCATATTGATGTTTGAGGTGCTTTTTAACTATATTCATACTGATGGTTATTCTATTTAAATACAAGGTTACACCAGTAAGAGCGCAGATTAGTTTTGCAAGACTTGCAGCATTGTAGATCAGAACAACAAGACTAGTAACTAAAGGAATGTGGAGCGCTGTACATCAGCTTGGGAAAATCCATTGTATGGGAGAGTAAATAGAGTATTGAATGATTTCATTCTGACCTAGTACTATCGCATTTTCATCCATAGACAAATGTGTTTTGCAACTGTAACACAGCCATAGGATAAATAACTGTTTTTCTACATTCATATTGACAGAGCAAACAATGTGCAACCACAACCTGTCTGAAGGAACAGTTTTGCGACTGCTGTTTCTAACAGTTAAATCAAATAATTGCTATAAATGTAAAATAGTTTGAAAATCTTGTAACATTGATTTAATGCAATTATTAATTATGAATTAAAATAAAACATAAGTTTTCCCCTTGCTGTTGTCAACCATTTAAAAAATTACCCAATGCATATTTGATTATACATTGGTAATGATTTAATGCGAGTTAGCATTTAATCTTCCAACAATGGATAAATTCTTATGCTAATATCATCATCTGAGTTTCTCAAGCCCTGTGAGCATCATGAGCCTATAAGCCAAGGGCACTGGTGCCAGGAAATACCTTAAGGCAGTGAGGAAAGGCAAGAATTATTTCATCAGATTACAATAACTCTGTGTAAGTCTAATAATATCCTGATCATTGGCTTGAATCCACTAACTAGGTGAAAATTAGCAAGCTGAATTGAACAACATAAGCGTCCATGTGACTAAGTCTTTTGAGACATAGAGTAGTGAAAATATCACCAATCACATGTCTAAATTAGGCTTTCATTTGAATCTGCTCCAGCAGTAAATATTAATCAAAACTTTGATGGATAGTGGAAATGTGTTCCAAGGCTTATTAGAAATGTATAAAGAAGTAAATGGAATATTTCAGCAGCAAAATATTACATCAATCCATGTATTTTCTATCTTGAAAGAACTCCATCACTATTAGGTTATTGAGTGGAATATCTTGATCTTCTGGATGTGGTCATGTCAGGGTGGAGGATTGTTGGGCTGTTCCAATGCAATGACCTAGATATTGGCAGTGGTCTGCTGGGATCCAGCCTAGGCTGGAATCTCCATGCAACATTCACAAAGCCAACTATACTAAGGTGGCAGTGCTAGGACATGCCGAACTTGCTTCTGCTCCCAAAGTAGCCAGTTACCACTGGTACAACTCCATGTCACTTTCTCCAGTGTTATATTGCTTGTAGTCTGGCAGGGGCAGGGGAGAAGTGAAGGAATTCCAGGGTAGGCCATTTTCTGAGGAGTGGTAGGATTTTCCATTTGCTCTTTTGCAGAGACAGGTGGAATGAAAGGGTTCTGGAGGCTCCTATCTTACTGTTGGCAGAGAGGTACTGGACACTGCAACAATACATGACAGGCAGGAACCAGAATAACGCTCACAATATCTGCTGGTTCTATGTAAATTAGGTGCCCAACTACTACTCCCTGAAGATTATAAGAACAAGAACATAAGGACTAGGAGCAGGAATAGACCATCTGGCCCTTCCAGCCTATTCTGCCATTCAATAGAATCATGGCCTCAGCTCCACTTACTTGCCCTCTTACCATGATCCTTAATTCCTTTATTGTTCAAACAATATCTATCCTAGCTTTAAAAAGTATTTACTGAAGTAGCGTCAACCACTTCACTGAGCAGGGAATTTTATTAATTCACAACCCTCAGGGTGAAGAAATTCCTTCTCAATTTGGTCCTAAATCTGCTCCCCTTTTGAAGCTATGCCTTCTTGTCCTAGTTTCTCCTGTCAGTGGAAACATCCACTTTACTTCTATCTTATCTATTCCCTTCACAATTTTATATGCTTCTGTAAGATCCCCCCTCATGCGTTTAAGTTCCAATGAACATAATCCCAGTCTATTCAGTCTCCCCTCATAGCCAACCCCCTCAACTCCGGACTCATCCTAGTGAACCTCTTCTGCACCTCCTCTACTGCCAGTACATCCTTTCTCAAGTAAGGAGACCAAAACTGAAGGGCGGTAAAGACAAGCCAGGGAACTATTTACTGGTGAGCCTGACCTCTGTGGTGGGAAAGTTGTTGGAGGGAATCCTGAAGACAGGATGTACATGTATTTGGAAAGGCAAGGACTGATTAGGGATAGTCAACATGGCTTTGTGCATGGGAAATCATGTCTCACAAACTTGATTAAGTTTTTTGAAGAAGTAACAAAGAAGATTGAAGAGGGCAGAGCAGTAGATGTGATCTATATGGACTTCAGTAAGGCGTTCGACAAGGTTCCCCATGGGAGACTGATCTCATGGAATACAGGGAGAACTAGCCATTTGGATACAGAACTGGCTCAAAGGTAGAAGACAGAGGGTGGTGGTGGAGGGTAGTTTTTTAGACTGGAGGCCTGTGACCAGTGGAGTTCCACAAGGATCGGTGCTGGGTCCTCTACTTTTTGTCATTTACATAAATGATTTGGATGCGAGCATAAGAGATACAGTTAGTAAGTTTGCAGATGACACTAAAATTGGAGGTGTAGTGGACAGCGAAGAGGGCTACCTCAGATTACAACAGGATCTGGACCAGATGGGCCAATGGGCTGAGAAGTGGCAGATGGAGTTTAATTCAGATAAATGCAAGGTGCTGCATTTTGGGAAAACAAATCTTAGCAGGATTTATACACTTAATGGTAAGGTCCTAGGGAGTGTTGCTGAACAAAGAGATCTTGGAGTGCAGGTTCATAGCTTCTTGAAAGTGGAGTTTCAGGTAGATAGGAAGGTGAAGAAGGCATTTGGTATGCTTTCCTTTATTGGTCAGAGTATTGAGTACAGGATTTGGGAGGTCATGTTGTAGCTGTACAGGACATTGGTTAGGCCACTGTTAGAATATTGCATGCAATTCTGGTCCCCTTCCTATCAGAAAGATGTTGTGAAACTTGAAAGAGTTCAGAAAAGATTGACAAGGATGTTGCCAGGGTTGAAGGATCTGAGCTATAGGGAGAGGCTGAACAGGCTGGGGCTGTTTTCCCTGGAGCGTCGGAGGCTGAGGGGTGACCTTATAGAGGTTTACAAAATCATGAGGGGCATTGATAGGATAAATAGACAATGTCTTTTCCCTGGGGTCGGGGAGTCCAGAACTAGAGGACATAGGTTTAGGGTGAGAAGGGAAAGGTATAATAGAGACCTAAGGGGCAACTTTTTCATGCAGAGGGTGAGCTCCCAGAGGATGTGGTGAAGACTGGTACAATTGTAACATTTAAGAGGCATTTGGTTGGGTATATGAATAGGAAGGGTTTGGAGGGATATGGGCCGGGTGCTGGTCAGTGGGACTAGATTGGGTTAGGATATCTGGTTGGCATGGACAGGTTGGACTGAAGGGTCTGTTTCCGTGCTGTACATCTCTATTACTCTATGACTCCAAACTCAGAATAATGTGATTGATTCTTAATTGCCTTATGGACAATTAGTGCTGGGCAATAAACTCTGGCTTTGCTAGTGATGCCCACATCCTGTTTAAAAAACAAACTACCAATATGGGTTGTACAGTGAAGCCATCAGTCCCTTTTCAGCAGACAGCTCATGTTCTCCAGAAGTGATGTCAGCTGACAGTACACACATAATGCTGCAGACATCAGGACAGGATACAGGACCTTGGACTGTGCACCAGCTGGTCCATCTGAGAGCAAACAGCATTACAAATCTGGCAAATGGAAAGGTTAACTTGCAGCACTAGCAAAGCAATGTTTTTGTTGCACTTTATACAATAATGTAATACTTCTGAAACCATAACTTGCTCTACCAACCTTGGAAAAATAGAAAATTATGTAAGGATTTATTATTTATTCTATTAATTTTTAAGATTATAGCTTGTATATGTATTAATATTGTTTATTTTAGAGATTGGATTTTGAAATAGTGGCACGTGGGTTTTGGTCTGTGTGTAGGATAGGGCTTAGAAATTAACCTTCCACTCTTTTTGGAACCATGATTTTCAAACCTGTCTGTGATAGAGCAGCTCCTGGCGTTATGGTGAAAATTTGTTTTCATGGAAAGAATTTTACAATCGAATAGAGTAAATATGAGAAAGCATTAGCTTGCTCATGGTATAGAAGTGTTAGTGTTTTGTTTGCTTGGGGAAAAAGACATGGATTGTAAAGCATTTGGTTTCAGTTCACAGAAGATTGAGTTGTGGTTAGATGTAAGATCAGTTAGAGAAAGGAGTTATCCAAAACAGTTAGGAAATAGGCTACATCAGTGTAAGGCTTTAAGTTTGAAAGAAGTTCTAGACCAGAAGTGTTTGGTTAGAAACATGAATGGGACTGCAGATGCTGGAGTACCAGAGTTGAAAAATGTGGTGCTGGAAATACACAGCAGGCCAGGCAGCATCCGAGGAGCAGGAGAATCAACGCTTCGGACATAAGCCCTTTTTCAGGAATGAGGCTTGTGTGCCAAGCGGGCTGAGATAAAAGGAAGGAGGGAGGGAATTTGGGGGTGGGGCGCTGGGAATACAATAGGTGGAAGGAGGTGAGGGTGATAGGCCAGAGAGGGGGTGGGGGTAGAGAGGTCGGGAAGAATATTGCAGGTCAAGAGGACGGTGCTGAATCTGAGGGTTGGAACTGAGATAAGGTGGGGGGAGGGAAAATGAGGAAGCTGGAGAAATCTACAAAAGGCCAAGGAGCTGCATGTCATTGGTGGAGTGGGAAGGGGACACTCTTCACCGCATCTCCTCCACCTCACGCACCTCCGCCCTTGAACCCCGTCCCTCCAATCACCACCAGGACAGAACCCCACTGGTCCTCACCTTCCACCCCTCCAACCTCCGGATAAATCGTATTATCCTCCGTCATTTCTGCCACCTCCAGACAGATCCCACCACCAGGGATATATTTCCCTCTCCACCCCTATCAGCATTCAGGAGAGACCACTCCCTCCGCGACTCCCTCGTCAGGTCCACACCCCCCACCAACCTAACCTCCACTCCCGGCACCTTCCCCTGCAACCGCAAGAAGTGCAAAACCTGCGCCCACACCTCCCCCCTCACCTCCCTCCAAGGCCCCAATGGATCCTTCTATATCCGTCACAAATTCACCTGCACCTCCACACACATAATTTACTGTATCCACTGCACCCGATGTAGTCTCCTCTACATTGGGGAGAGAAGCTGCCTACTTGCGGAACGTTTCAGAGAACACCTCTGGGACACCGGCACCAACCAACCCAACCGCCCTGTGGCTGAACACTTGAACTCCCCCTCCCACTCTGCCAATGACATGCAGGTCCTTGGCCTCCTCCATCACCAGACCCTGGCCTCATGACGCCTGGAGGAAGAGCGCCTCATCTTCCGCCTAGGAACCCTCCAACCACACGGGATGAATGTAGATTTCTCCAGCTTCCTCATTTCCCCTCCCCCCACCTTATCTCAGTCCCAACCCTCGGATTAAGCACTGCCCTCTTGATCTGCAATCTTCTTCCCGACCTCTCCGCTCTCAACCCCTCTCCGGCCTATCACCCTCACCCTCACCTCCTTCCACCTATCGTATTCCCAGCGCCCCTCCCCCAAATTCCCTCCCCCCATCTTTTATATCAGCCCACTTGGCACACCAGCCTCATTCCTGAAGAAGGGCTTATGCCCAAAACATCGATTCTCCTGCTCCTCGGATGCTGCCTGGCCTGCTGTGTTTTTCCAGTACCACATTTTTCAACTCTAGAAACACGAATGGACTATTTGAAGCTAAGAAATTTTAATTGCAGTTGGTTAACCAAGAAAAATATCTATTAAATTCTCAAGACCAGGAATTGAAAGAAAAACTAAGTTAAACACAGATGTGATAAGATTTGAGGATGTTCTCTGTTATTGAGTACTGTAACTTGTTGTAAATAGATGAGATTGTATTTTTGCTTTATGCTTTGAAATTTTTCAAATTATGTTACATCCAAATAGCTTAGATTGTTCTTTTCTTTAATCTTCATTTATTTTGTGCAATACATTTGTGTTTTATCGTTAGCACCAAATCTACAACTTTATGTTCTTGTGAAGGCTGGTCCCTTTTTTTCTAAAAGCTGTTCCTTTTCTCAAGGATAGTATGTTCTTGATTTTTTTTCAGATGGTTCATAAAACCTTCCTGGCTCTGAGCTGACTAGTTTGGTACAGAGATGAGAAAGGATGTTGAAAGGTCTTTTGTTTATATGCAAACAGATGAGACTTCAGGCCAAAGTGGTCATGTTTGAGAAAAGACCTGTATAATGAAAGGGGAGTGGTCATCTCTACAGCTGAGAAATTCAGTCCAGAACTAGTTAGATGTTCAGCTGTGTGGAAACAGGCTGCTAAACTCTCTCTCTCTCCTTCTGTCCTTCTAACTTCAACCTGTAAGCATTTGTTCCATTTTTACTGTTTTTTAAGGGGGTTTGCTTATTGGCCCTGTATATATATTCAGAAATGCATAATCAAATTTAGTTTGAATAAACTGAGTTCTGTAGGGGTTCTTTATTCTGTTCTTTGTGTTCGATTGTGTAATTTTGTGAATAAATGTTTGTCTGTTTTAAAACCTGGCAGTCAAATTAGCTATTTTACTCTGGGTAATTTTCATGATACACTTACTGAAACAAATTGCAAAGTTATGGTCTGGGTTGCCTGCTTAAGAATGGTTTGAATGGTCTGGCCTAGTCCATAACAAAGACCATTTGGTCAATAAAAATAACAATATTATCTATCAAACCAGATTTCATCTGGGGTCTAACTTGCCCAATATCCTTGTCCATCAGCTGAAACCATGTCAAGAGGGGACTCAGCTGGCATTTGAATTCATTGATTTAAGAGGATCCATATCTTTCTTTTTAATTGAATGGGTGTGTGATGGTTCTGAACAGAAAATGGCTCAGTTGCCATTAAGTTTATTGCATGGATTTTGAAACTGGCTTTGGCTGTTGCTAAGAGTTTCTAGAAATAGAAGATAGAAGAGTGAATTATTTAAAATCTTTCACTGAAGTTAAACTGAGAGAGTGTCTAAATAAATTGAAGGTGGACATAACAGCAATATCTTGTAAAGATGAAATGTTTCAAGTGATTATTCAACATTTATAATTGGATGAAGGAAACTAGATATTGTAGTCTCAAAGCTAGAATTAGCTATGATACTGTTAGAACTGAAAAATCGTGACTTAGAAAGAGAAATGAAAAGATTTGAGTCAGAGGCAAGAGAAAAACAAAGGCACATAGATTTAAGAAGAGTTGAAATGGAAGGAAGGAGAAAAGAAAAGCAGGATATTAGCAAGCAAGGAAAAAGTAAAAAAAAACTCTAAGGAGTTGAATAAAGTAAACTTGAATTCTAAAGAGATGCAGGACTTGGACAGTATGAGTTCGCCAGAGAAAAGAGCAAAGAAAGAAAGAGAAGGTGATAGTTTGATTCCAGTGAGAGATTGCTTTAACAACAAAGCTACATTTAGTACCTAAATTTAGTGAGGGGGAGTTGGAAGGTACTTTACCTCATTTGTAAAGGTAGGTGAGCTGATGAAGTGACCAAAAGATGTTTGGACCTTAACACGACAGAATGTTTCAACAGGTACATCAATGACTTTGCAAATCAGTTTGTCCGAAGAACAAACTGCCGAGTACAAAACTGACAAAAACAGAACACTTAAGGCTTTTGAGCTTGTGCCTGGAGTTTATCTATTAAAATTCAGACTTCAAGAAGGAAAATTAATCATTTGTAGAATTTGCCAGGAAAAAAATAAATACTGTGGGCTTATAATTTAGATCACTAAAGCTAGAAGAGTATTTTGAGACAATAAGGAAATTTACGATTGTGAAAGAATTTAGAAGTAGCAACCTTTAAAAATAATTTCAATGAATATTAAATATAAAAGATCCAAGAAGCAGCTGTTCTGGCTGATACCTGCGATATCTCACACAGACAATGACAAGTGGGGACATGCTTACATTGAAATCCACAAGGAAACTGGAGGAATGGAAAATTGGCAAATGAAAGAGGTACTACTTTTAGAGAACAGACGGAAAGATATTGAATTAATAAATGAGAAAAGTTAGAACCAAAAACAAATTGACATCCATCCATTGTAATAAGGCTGGAAATAACAAAGCCAATGATTTGAATTTAAATAGAAATGTGGAAGGAGACTCTAGAAAATTAGGCATCTGGAAAGGAAATAGCTATTAAAACACCAGCAATTCATCAAAGAGAGCACGTTTCCTTCGAAAGTACCAAGAAGGAAGAGATGATTCAGGACAGTGATCATTTTTGAATGTTGACAAGGAAAATCAGCCTGCTTGAGGTTCTGAGTATTTTATCCCCAAAGAGAAGGTATTCCCTTGTGCTTTGGATCAAAAACATAAGTTAATAAGGATATTGAGACATAATGGAGCAAGTCAGTCACTGATGCTGGCTCATGATGCTACATGGCGTATTATGGAGAAATTGTGATGGGAGTAGTGAAATACTTTCTGGGGGAGGAACCAGTGGAGGTAAAAGAAAATGAAATGTTACAAGAGGAACAGCTTGGATTGTAACATGACTATGTTGTGACTAGATATTGGGTCCATCAAATTAGACAGGAAAATGAAGTGGAAATTCGGTTACCATGACAATATTCAAAACTAACTGAAAAAGATAGACATAAAAAAAAACCTAGGCCACGAGTAAATGATGGCAGGCTGGGGAAATGTATGCTTGAATATAATGATCAGCTGTAATGACCAGCATCAGCTCTGATGAAGAGTCATCTCGACTCAAAACATTAGCTTGCTTTCTCTCCACAGATGCTGTCTGACCCACTGTGATCTCCAGCTATTTTTTTGTTTTCAGTTCTGGACTAGGAACCTCTCAGCAACTGCTCTGTGCAGAAGCTTTGAAATCAATAAATCCTCCTTCAGCATCTTTACCCACAGATCCTGTATACTTTTGTAACTTGCACTAACTATTGAAAGCAACAAACACTGTAGAACTGTAGGAAAAGCCAAAAGAAACCAACCAATGAATCTGTATTTCACTGATGATTCTTCTAAATTGTGCTGCTTTGTGGTGGTGGCGAAAGGATAGTTTTCTTTATTCTTTCACAGGTTGGAGGCAACACTGGCTAGGTGGACATCTGTTGCCCATCCCTAATGTTTTGTTGCAGTGAAGCTATGCATCTACATATGGTTAAAAGAAAGTCTTAGCTGGAGTGAGATGACAGAACCAATACCAACTCAGTATTGCAAACTGGGTTGATGCTCTGATCTGTCTACTCTGATACTTCTGACAATCACTACAAAAGACAACGTATGCTGCCCAGCTTGATCTATCCCATGTGTCCTTCCCATGTGTTTCTCTCATTGATGTGGATGCCAATTTGAGATGCTAAGGGCCTGGAAATGAGACCAGTATCTGCTCCTTCGTTCCTATTCAGGATTGAATCCATTCCAGATCTTGAATCCAAAGGTGAGTATTTGTGCATCATGGCTAGTGCCATCAACATAGCATGCTTGTAAAGATACTTAAAAATAGATTTCATGACAAGAAAGAAATAGTACATCCTGATCGGTGAAATAATGGTTTGCTGACATTTTATTATGGTTTTCAGTGAATTGTCTTCTTGAAAATAGCTAATAGATGAAAAGTATAATTTTAAATTGACCGTTTGTCAGCATCTCTCATCATTGGTGACAGGTTCTGACCACAAAAGATACAATTGTGGTGATAAAATTTCACCGAAAGTGATGGCTAACTGAACTCTTCATCGCTGATGACATATGTATTTTACTGTGCAGACAGGTGACTGCTTGCAGAACAAATATACCCTTAATGATCTCCAAGATGTCAGACAGCACTGTCACACACTAAATGTTATTTTGCAAGTGTGAATTCTTGATTTTCCACATGTGAATTATTGATCCTCCAATACAGTGAAATGACTGAACATGTCCATTTCTGATTTTCCAACTGCAATGCCCAGCACTGCCAGATCTTAGCAGGCAACTCCATCTAAATCACTGATGTTCTGCCACTTTAATGCCATGCTCTTTTCCTGGACAGTCTTTAAACTGATCCACAATGCAAGCATAAAAATTGTGCCAATCTATTTTGATCTGAATCTACTTTACTCTTAACCTTTTAAATTAACTAGCGTTTAGCATGAATATGTGTTACATATGTTCTTCTCCCATTTATAGTTGGACAACAGGAAACTCTGAGAGATCACATTGTCAAAGGACTGCCACTTTTTAACTTTTTTTTATGGTTAGTAGGTTTACAGTATGTTTTTAAGAGTGATTTTGTGATAATACATTTGAAGTTTTTTGTGACTTCTATGACTTTTCATCCAAGTGGTAGATTTTGGTGTTGTACAATATATTGGGGATTATGTTTGTCCAATAATTTGCCAGAAAGATGGGTGCAATTGAATCATTTACAAGGCTATGGCCCAGAATAAGGTTAAAAATAAAGAAGGGACTTGAAAAAGAGCGCAAACTTTGAGCGGGAGTTTCATGTGGCACTGGGTATCTTAAGGTGAAGAAGTCAGTGCTGTTTAGGAAGTCAAGTTAAAATGAATAATGGAGTTGGTTCAGTAGCACTACAAATAGCATGGTGGCTCAGTAGTTAGCACTGCTGCCTCATAGTGCTAGGGAAGCAGGTTCAATTCCAGCCTTGGGTGATTGTCTGTGTGAAATTTGTATATTTTCCCATGTCTGCGTGGGTTTCCTCCCACAGGCCAAGTGAATTGGCCATGTTCAATTGCCCATAGTATTAGATGCATTAGTTAGAGGGAAATGGGTCTGGGTGGGCTACTGTTTGTGAACTTGTTGGGCCGAAAACCTCTCCACAATTGTACCACTTTTTATAGTTTTCTATGTATTGGCCCATGTAACATGCCACAGGTAGTCAGGTCTTTATTAGGTGAGGTATCTTTAAATTTATTTACACCACTAATTAATTTTACAACTTCAAGATCATAGACTTATAGAGATAGTGTGGGTTCTGGGCTTACTGCATATGATATCCGCATAACTGATTGACTATATTACCTCGATGACACAGAGAGAGTGACTGAAGTTAAGGTAAGTCCTTACATGTTACGATATCATTTGAAGGTACAGCCCTAACTGGTCTCTAAACAATGCCATAATACAACAGGGCAAATTCCATATTTCTATGCTATACATAAGCCTGAAGAAATTAAAACAGACACTTGTGCATTTCGAAGCACTGGTAAGGAGCAATTTTCCTGGCTCAGTATATGTAGCCTCCTCATAGTCACCACCACCGTAAGTATGGAGAGAGGAGAAGGTTTCGGGATGTTTCAGGAATCAAGGGAGAGAGTGTACAGGCTCGCAGGTATGGAACTGGGGATACTGGTGTAAGAAGTCCTCATAGAGAAAAGGTGCTCCATAGTCACAAAGGGGCGGGAAGCCAGTAAGGTAACTGATGCTATGGATATATGAGGAGATCATCCAGATGGTGAGAGACAGGACATGGCTCCAGTGCAGAAAGAAATTTACCAACTTGATAAGACTTGATAAGATAAGAACCCTTTCACAAATATACTTTTCAATAACGGTACCATTATCATCAACGTTGTATCAACACACTTCAACCATGATCCACTGACATTTACACACCACACTAGTGTAACCTTCACAGACGCCACTGACAATTCAGACCCATCTCATAGCTCTTGAACCATATAGGTTATATCAAACACAGTTGCTAAAACACTATTCACATTATTCTTTCTCCATAGGACAAGATTGTATGAATGCACCGTTCAGTGGGTTTGTGAGTTGCTTTGATCTGTTAGTTGACACTCCTGGCTTCTTCTGGATTAGTGGTGCTGGAAGAGCACAGCAGTTCAGGCAGCATCCAAGTAGCTTCGAAATCAACGTTTCGGGCTTTTGCCCGAAACATTGATTTCGAAGTTACTTGGATGCTGCCTGAACTGCTGTGCTCTTCCAGCACCACTAATCCAGAATCTGGTTTCCAGCATCTGCAGTCATTGTTTTTACTCCTGGCTTCTTGTGTATTGATATGATTTGAACAGTAACACTAGTACTAATCTAGTGTCAAACAAGAGAGAATCCAACCTGTTGCCCCTGATATTCCCTTGATATTTAAAAATGTCATCATTGCTGAATCCCCCAGAATCAATAATGTATTGGTTACAGTGCTTAGAAACTAAACTGGACTGGCCATTTAAATACTGTGGCTCCAAGAGCAATTCAGAGACTAGCATTTTTCCAGTGAGTAAGTCACCTCCTGCTGCTTCAAAGTGTGTCCACTATCATCAACATACAAGTCAGGAGTGTGTTGGAATACTCTCCATTTCTCTGGATGAGTGTATGTCCAATGGCACTCAAGAAATGTAACACCACGCAGGACAAAAACGCCTGCTTTTTTGACTCATCTTCTACCATCTTAATCATTTGCTGTCCTCATTACTGATGCACAATGGCAGCAGTATATACTATCTACAAGGCTCATTACAACTTAACAAGCTACCTTTGACATATCTTTCAAACACAAGACCTTTAGCACCTAGAAAGATAAGTGCAGCAGACACGAAAAAAAAACATTATTACCTGCAAGTTTCTCTCCAAGCTACACACCATCTTACCTTGGAATTATATCACCATATCTTCATTGTCACTGGATCAAAATCTGAGAGCTCCCCACCCTGTGGGTGGTACAGTGGCACATTGGTTAGCACTGCTACCTCCCACCGCCAGAGTACCTGGGTTCAATTCTCACCTCAGGTGACTGACTGTGTGGAGTTTGCACTGGGTGCTCCAGTTTCCTCCCACAGTCCAAAAATGTGCAGGTTAGGTGAATTGGCCATGCTAAATTGTCCGTAGTGTTAGGTGCAGGGATAAATGTAGGAGCATGGGTCTGGGTGGGTGTGCTTCGGTGTGGACTTGTTGGGCTGAAGGGCCTGTTTCCACACTGTAAGTAATCTAATCTACCCAACAGCTCTTTAAGTGTACCTGAACTACAGTGCTTCAACAGGTTAGTTCACCATCACCTTCTCAAGGGCAATTGAAAATGGTCAATAAAAGGTGGTGTAGTCATTGGCATTTGCATTTTGTGAACAAGTTAATTAAATTAATGGTCCCAGATAAAAAAGGAAAGAAATAAGTAATTAGAAGTACAAATTGAAGTATGATCTTATAACCATTACAGAGACATGTTTACACAGAGACTAGAGTTGGGATTTAAATATTCAAGGCTATCCAACTTTTGAAAGGACAAGGAAGAAGAGAAGGATCATGGGCTTTGTTAGTACAAGATGAAATATGTTTGATAGCAGAAATGATCTTCAATTGGCTGATGTAGAATCCATATGAGCGCAGGTAAGAATTAACAAGTGGGGGAAAAGAAATTGTTGAGAATAGTTTATAGAACACCCAACAGTAGCTGTTTCATAATTCAGAGAATAACTCATGTTAAGAAGGAAGTACATTAATCACGGATGATTTTAAGCTTCATGTGGATTGGAAAAAGCAAACTGGCAAAGGTAGTCATGAAAAAAAAACATACAGCGTGTTTGTGACAATTCCCTGGAACGATATGTTGTGGATCCAACCAGGATTTGGATTGAATAATGTTTAATGAGGCAGGTTTAATAAATTATTTCAGAGATATGTGACTATAAAAATATTAGAATTTAGCATTCGCTTTGAGAATGAGAAACTTGGGTCAGACATAAGTGTGCTAAACTGAAATGAGGGCAATTACAAAGGGCTCGGTTGGAGAGAACTGGGAAAGGATTTTAGCAGAAAAGGCCATTGAGAAACAATGGCAGACATTTTAAAAATGCTCATGATTCATGTGTAAAGATATACTTCAGTGAGGAAGTGGATTCAAGAAAGGGGATAAACCCATCAAGGTTAATCAAGGATATGATATCAAATATCAAATGGGAAGCAAATGTACTTCACGGCCAGATTCAGTGGGAAACTAGAGGACTGGGTGAGTTTTAAAAGCCACGAAAATATTGTCCAAAAAAAAGCAGAAAATAAACTATGTGGATGGATTAATGTGTAATATAAAAATTTACGGTAAGTGCTTTGGGTGGATGGCTGGTTTGCAATGCAGAGTAATGTCAACAGCATAGGTTCAACTCCTGCATCGGCTGAGGTTACCATGCAGGACTCTGCTTCTTAACCTCTCCCCTTCCCTGAGGTGTGGTGACCCTCAGGTTAAATTACTACCTGTCACCTCTCTCTAAAGAGGGAGAGTAGCCCTGTGGGCTGATGGGACAATGGCAACTTTACCTTTAAAAAATCAAAAGTAAAAGAGAGGCCAAAATGAACATAGACCCCTTAACGACGAAGCTGAGGAATAACAATAGGGCACCAGTAAATTACAGAGGAGTTGAAAAAGTATTTTGCATCGGTTTTCATGGTAGAGGACAGGGTAGGTTCACTAGGTTAATTCCAGTTTTGGAATAATTTTCTTCTGAGATCAGATTAAGTACATTGGGTTTGTACTCATTGAAGTTTAGAAGAATGAAAGATGATCTTACTAAAATATCTAAGATTATTGGAGGAGGGACTGATTGCCCTTGTCGGAAAGCCTAGGACCAGAGAGCATAATCTCAGAAAGAGGGATTGTCAATTTAAAATAGAGATGCGAAGGAATTTCTTTTGTCAGAGGATAGTCAATCTGTGAGTTTCTTTACCACAAAGGACTGTTGAAGCTGAGTCATTGAGTATAGTCAGATTTTTAACCAGCAAGGGAATCAAGTGTTACGACAATAAGGCAGGAAAGTGGACTGATCAGCCATGATCTCATTGAATTCTGGAATGGACTTGATGGACCAAATGACCTATTTCTGCTCCTACACCTTATGGTCTAGCGTACGTATAGATTCCAATTGTTAGACACCATTTGCACCATGGCAAGCTGAAGTTGCTCTGTGGGTTACCAGTTTCAAGGATTTCTCTTGGTATGCTTTTCTTGGTTGTTTCTATGTGTGTATTGAGCCATTCATTTCATACTTAACTATGAAATAAAGTAGAGAGAATCAGAATTCCTTGAAAGCTGAATTGAACATGGAAAGAAAGTGAGTTAGTCCAACATTGTGTGAGATAAGCATTCTGTTGAGCCGATTTAGTTTTCATTCCTAGCTACTGTTATCCGAGCTCAATTTAGATATTTATTCTTCCATGGGATATGGGCATTGCATGCTCTTGGTGGCCATCCCAAATTAACCCTGAGTTGAGTGGCTTGCTCAGCTATTCAGGTGTTATGGACTAGGACAGACCACTCAAAATATTCTTAAGCAAGCAGCCTAGATCATAACTTTGCAATTTGTTTTGGTATGTGTACAGTGAAAAATACCCAGATTAAGTTAGTGAGTTTGACTACTAGATTTAAAACAGACAAAATTACACAATGAAACACGAAGAACAGAATAAAGAACCCCTACAGAACTCAGTCTATCCAAACTAGACTTAAGTATGCTGTTCCAAATATACATAACAGTCCCAATAAGCCAACTCTCTTTAAAACACAGTCCAAAAAAGGGTCAGATGCTTACAGGTTGAAGGTAGAAGGGCAGAAGAGAGAGTTTCCACACAGCTCACTTTGGAACTCCCAACCAGTTCACGACTGAACTAAACTGCTCAGCTAGTGAGCTGACCACTTCCCTTTCATTCTACAGGTCACTTCTAAAACATGATCACTTTGGTCTGAAGTCTCATCTGTTTACATATAAACAAAAGGCATCTCAAAATCCTTTTTATTTCTGTACCAAACCAGACAGATCAGAGCCCAGCATGATTTATTACCCATCTGAAAAAAAAATCAAGGACAGAGTCTTCTTGAGCCAAGGAACAGCTTTTAGCAAAAAAAGTACTAGCTGTGTGACACCTCCACACTTAAAAGAAATGAACCATCAATATCAAAAGATGGCTTCATTCTTAATCCTTCAAAATGCGTTAGTAGTCTAAACACACATACACACTATTCTTACTATAAGCATGCAAATATGCACAACCACATGCAAATTCAGGCCGTGGTACACCCATCACTGAAAGCCTTCATATCTCATTTGAGTCTCAATAACACATTCGCAATCATGTTTCCGCGACCTGCCACATGCACAATTTTCAAATTGAATGGCCTCAACAACAAACTTCATCTAAACAGTCTGGCATTTTTGTCCTTAAATTTTTCCACAAATGTCAATGGGTTGTGATCAATATATACAATCGTCTCAGATGCGTTGCTGATAATATAGACACTGAAATGTTGCAATACCAGCACCAAGCTTAAAGCCTCTTTCTCCAATATTGAATATTTCTGTTGGTGAATGTTCAACTTCCTGGAAAAATACCTAATGGATCTTTCTATCCCCTCGTCATCCTCCTGCAGGAGCACCGTACCGACATCCACATCACTAGCATCGATAGCCACATTGAAAAGCTTCACGTAATCCGGTGTGGCTAATACTGGGCAGTGGTTAACACAATTTTTAGGCTGTCAAATGCCTTTTGGCAGTCCACTGTCCACTGAAACTTCTTGCCTTTTTTTTAACAATTTGGTGAGTGGAGCAGCCAAACTGCTAAAGTTCAGCACAAACTTTTGGTAAAATACACTCAACCCCAGGAACCATAGTACTGCTTTTTTCATTGATGGTGTGGGAAATTCCAAATTACGTTCATTTTTTCATCTTGTGGGACCATTTGTCCATGGCCCAGGAAAGTGACTTGGGCTTTGGCAAACTCACTTTTAGCTAGTTATACCACCAAGACTTTCTTCCAAAGTCGATTGAACAAGTCCGATAAATGCTGTAAATGTTCCTTCCATGAGTGACTAAAAATCACCAGGTCATCAATATATACCACACAGTTAGGTAATTTGGCAATGACCTTATTAGTCAGTCTTGGAAATGTGGTTGGAGCAGTTTTCATATAAATGGCATGACTTTGAACTGAGTCCATTTACAAAAAACAAAATTGCCTTTGCTCTCTCTGACAGAGGTACTTGCCAGTAGCCTTTGAGCAAGACCAACTTAGAAATGTAAGTTGCTTGTCCCATTTTTTGACACAATCCTCCAAGTGTGGAATTGGATATGCATCAGTCTTTGTAACGGCGTTGACTTTGTGATAGTCCACACATAACTGTCGGGTACCGTCTGGCTTTTGGGACCATGACTATGGGTGAACTCCAGTCACTGTAACTCACTACGATTATGCCATCTTGGAGCATGTGCTCTATCTCCTTCTGAAATTGTGCCAACTTTAGAGGATTATGCCTATAAGGATGTTGTTTAATTGGAACAGCATCTCATATCTATACATCATGCACAATTAGGTTAATACTGCACAGTTTATTTCTGCATATATCCCCATGTGATAATAATAACTCTTTCAGGTAATTTCGATTTTCTTGTGGAAGGTAACTCAATAATTTATCTTAATTTTTGACAACTTCCTCATTGTCCAATTTGATTTGAGGGATATCCAATTCATAATCATCTGAACTCCATTCTTTCTTCTGTGCTGTAATCATTAACACTTTCTCCTCTTGTTTTCCTTCCCTATCAAAATACCTTTTGAGCATATTTACGTGACACACTCTGTGAGATTTCTTCCTTCTCAGGTAGTTCACCTCACTGAATTTCCTCTTGATTTGATAAGGTCCACTAAACCTTGCTTTTAAAGGCTCAGCTATTACTGGAAGTAACACCAATACCTTATCCCCAGTTGCAAAATTGCGAATTTGTGATTTCTTATCCGCTTCCTGTTTCATTGTATGCTGTGATACTTTTAAATACTGTCTAGCCAACTCTTCAGCTCTATTTAATCGTTCTCTAAAATTTGACATATAGTCCAAATGAGTGGTCTCTGAATTCTGACTTATTAGTTTCTCCTTTATCAATTTTAACGGTCCTCTTATTTCATGCCCAAAATTTAATTCAAATGGACTGAATTTGATCGATTCATTCGATGCATCTCTGATCGCAAAAAGTACAAATAGAACTCCCTTATCCCAATCATCTGGATAATCCTGACCATACGCCTTCAACATGATCTTTAGTGTTTGATGCTATCTCTCCAGCAATCCCTGCAATTCCAGATAGTACACAGTAGATTTTAATTGCTTTATTCCGAAGTTATCAATAACCTCCATGAATAGTTTGGATGTGAAGTTTGTTCCTTGATCTGACTGGATCTCTATTGACAGTCTGTATCTAGTAAAACATTTAAGTAATTCTTCGACAACCCTTTTTGCTATGATGTTGCATAATGGGATTGTCTCTGGAAATCGAGTCAACACATGCATTATTGTTAATAAGTACTTACTTCCACTTTTTGATTGAGGTAGGGGACCTATGCAATCAATCAAGACTCTTGTGAAAGGTTCCTCAAATTCTGGAATAGGTATTAAAGGTGCAGGTTTTATTACTGCCTGTGTTTTCCGATTAGCTGACATGTATGACATGTCTGGCAAAATTCAACTACATCTTTGTGTAGTCAAGGTCAGTAAAAATGTCTTTGTATTTTAGCCTGTGGTTTTCCTTACCCCTAAATGACCTCCAAGTGGTAGCTCAGGATGGGAGGTGCCAGGATGGGAGGGTGTGTTGTAGGGGGGGGCGTGGACCTGACAAGATGGTCACAGAGGGAACGGTCTTTGCGGAAGGTGGAAAGAGGTGGGGAGGGAAATATATCTCTGGTGGTGGGGTCTTTTCAGACAAAACAATTTGATGAATCTTTGCCCATTTCACACTTGATTGAATGTGTGATGTTCTCCATTTCCTCATTAAGGCATCATTTGTTAAGTAATAATACACAGGAATGCATTCACTCTCCTTCTCTGTAAATGCCCTTTGATATAACTGTTTTAACTTCTCATCTTTCTGCTGTAATTCAATCAGCTTAGCAGAGCTAAAGATACTTACATGTTTACTTATTTGCACCTTCTCTGTGCCACTTATCTGACCAAAAAAAGTCTCAGATAACACTATGTCCTTATTGTGCTTTTCGATCCCTCCTGCATCAACTTGTGCCTCTGTGATCTTGTGATCACACAATCAGGGAAAATTCTTGGATAAACATGTCTTCAGTTGCCTGCGTCTCCACTGGCTTTTCAACTAGAGTAGGCACCACGCCTACCGGCGAATCAGAGATATCATTTGCAAGGACAAATTTCATTCCTGGAGCTGAGAGTTTGTCCAGTACTCCTACCACAACTTCTCCAATCTACTCTGGACTCTCTAGCCTCACTTTACATAATTGAGCACTTTTTGTCTCACCATGAATTCCTGTTACCAGTACCTTCTCTGGCAATAGTCCCTCAGGAGTCCATATCTCTTCATCCTTCAGCATTACAGACTGAGAGGATCCTGTGTCCATTAATATTGTAATCTCCTAACCTACTGCTCCTGGCCTATGTGAATAAACTTTACCCTTGCAATGTACATTTTTAAGCAGATCTGGCACTTCCTCCTTAATCAACCTCTGATCATCTTGTGCAATCTGAGGCAGTTTTCTAACTTCCCTTGTGCTTTCTCTTACAAGTCCAACATAACTTCCACGCCTGTCTGGTTTTCCTATATCTGGCTTTCTCCTTGCCAACCAACACTGTGATTTCGTGTGGCCCACTTTATTACAATGAAAACACCGGAGCTTTTTAACTTTTTTGTCCCCCTCAAGGGTTTCCTTTTTTTATTCTGTGGTGTTATCCTTATCATCTTCACTGAGATCTACCTTTCCCTTTCCATGTGAGAATTTCTCTTTGCCCCAATTTCTATCCCTCATGGACTGAAATGGATTCTGGAAGCCAAACTGAGTTTTATGGACCAGCTCATAATCATCAGCCACTTCAGCTGCTAATCTTGCTGTTTTAACTCTCTGCTCTTCCACATGACTTCACACTACTTCAGGCAGTGAATTTTTGAATTCCTCCAAAATAATTATGTCTCTAAGGACATCATGGGTTTGCTCGATTTTTAAAGTTCTTGTCCATCTATTGAAATTACTCTGTTTGATCCTTTCAAACTCAATATAGATTTGACCAGAGTCCCTCCTTAGCTTCCTGATACATTGTCGATTGGCTTCTGGTACAAGCTCATATGCACTTAAAATGTTTTTTTTTAATCTCCTCATACTCCCAAGATACCTTGCCTGCCTGTAATACAAATACCTCACCAGCCCTACCTATATGTTTTGTTTGGATCAACAACGCCCACGTTGCCATTGGCCATAGCATTTGTTTAACCAACTTTTTAAATGAGCTGAAAAAAACTTCCACATCATTCCCATCAAATTTAGGCAATGCTTGAACACACTTAAACAGTTTCTCACTGGGCTTCTGACTACCAGGGGCTTGATCATTCGCACTCTCTTCCTCACTAAACCTACCCTTAGCCTTTCCTTTTTAAGTGTCAGTTTTTGAAGTTCAAAAACTCTCTTTTTCTTTCTCTGCTCTCTCTTTTCCCTGTCTTTTGCTGCTCTCTCTTTTCCCCTCTCTTCTGTTGCTCTCTCTGTTACTCCTATCTTTTGCTGCTCTCTCTTCTTCTCTCTGTTTTGCTGCTCTCTCTTTTTTCAATCTACTGCTTTTAATCATAACTCAAACTGTTTCATTTCTGCTGCCTTTGCTTATCTCTCACCTCCAACTCAAGCTGTTTCATTTGCAATTGAATTCTAGCCTTCTCTATAGATGCTGATGGTTTCTCCAGCAAGTTTAAGTGCTGAACTACTGCTATAATTATCTCTCCTTTCCTCTCAGAAGCTGGCAGTTCTAATTCCAGCTTCTCTGCAGCTTGGTCTTATTCACTTTTTGCAAAACTTACAAAGTCACCACATCCACATTCAGAAAACTTTTGGCGACTGAAAGAACCATTACTATCCGAAGTTTTGTCTACCCAACCAAACCAACACCCGAAGTAAAGACATTAGCACCTACCAGTCACTGTTTAAAATCCCACAAAGAACCCCCAATCTGTTATGGACGAGGCCAGACCACTCAAAACATTCTTAAGCAAGCAGCCCAGACCATAACTTTGCAATTTGTTTTAGTAAGTGTGCAGTGTAGATTACTCAGAGTTATTTAGCGAGGTGGACTACAAGGTTTAAAACAGACAAAAACTTTATTCACAAAATTACACAATGAAGCAGGAAGAACAGAATAAAGAACCCTCTATAGAACTAAATCTATCCAACTAGACTTAAGTATGCTAATCTGAATATACACAACAGTCCCAATAAGCAAACCCCCTTTAAAACACAGTACAAGAAAGGGTCAGATGCTGACAGGTTGAAGTTAGAAACAGTTTTCACACAGCTCATTGTTGAACTCCCAACTCTGGACTGAACTGAACCACTCAGCTAGAGAGCTGACCACTCCCCTTTCTTTATACAGGTCTCTTCTAAAACATGACCACTTTGGCCTGAAGTCTCATCTGTTTACATATAAACAAAATGCCTCTCAAAATCCTTTTCATCTCTGTACCTAACCAGACTGATCAAAGCCTGGCCTGGTTTATTACCCCTCTGAAACAAACCAAGAATAGAGTATCCTTAAGCCAAGGGACAGCTTTTAGTGAAAAAAGGACTATCTTCGTGACACAGGCAGTTTAAGAGTCAATCACGGTCACAGATAAGCTTGAATAGATAAGGCCAGGAGATTTTGCTTCCCTAAAGGAACTTAAAGTATCATTTTCTTATTCATTCACTGGATGCAGGTACTGCTTGTGAGGCCAGCATTTATTGTCTATTCCTAATTACCCAGAGGACAGTTAAGAGTCAACCACATTGCTGTAGGTCTGGAGTCACATGGAGGCCAGACCAGGTAAGGATAGCAGTTGCCTTCCCTAAAGGACGTTAGTGAACCAGATGAGTTTTTCTGACAATACATTGTTAATTCCAGATTTTTATTGAATTCAAATTCCACCATCTGTCATGGCAGGATTCGAACCCATGTTCCCAGAATATTTCCTGGGTTTCTGGATTAACAGTCTGGCAACAATACCACGAGACCATCACCACCCCCTTTCTACAACCATTAATAATAGTTTTACCATCACCATTATAAAGACTAGTTTTCAATTTCAGGCCTATTATTTACTTCCTGTGCCACGTGCCAGTGAGGCTGGGAATAGAAAAATATTACGGTTAAATATGTGGGAAACAGCTGGTACAGGCAGGAGGGCTTCAGATATATGGATTATTGGGATGTCTTCTGGGCTGAGTTGGAATTGTACTAGAAGGATGGGTTTCACCTAAACTGGAGGGGCATCAATATCCTGGCAGGGATGTTTGCTACTGCCATTTGGGAGGGTTTAAATTAGTGGGGCAGGGGAGTGGGAACCAGAGCCATAGGTCAGCAAGTAAAATAGCCAAAGGAAAAGTAAGAGACTAAGACTGGTAAGACTGAGAGAAACAAAACAGACATGGAGAGGTGACTGAATGCAGTGAGATTGATGATCTGAAGTGTATTTGTACTAATGAGAGGTGTATGACAGGTAAGGCCGATGAACTTAGAGCTTGGATTCATGCATATAAATATGATGTTGTAGCTACTTCAGAGAGAGGGTTGAGAGGGGGATAAGACTGACAGGTTAATATTCAGGGATTTAAATGTTTCAGACAAGATAGAAAGGGATGTAAAATAGGTGGGGAAGTTGTGTTACTGACAAGGGAGGATAGCACAGCTGTACTGAGGGACAACACCTTTGAGGGCTTATCCAGCAAGGCCAAATGGGTAGATCTGAATAGGAATGGTGCAATGACTTTGATGGGATTGTACTGCAGGATTCCAAACACAGCGGGTGATAGAGGAACAAACATGTAGACAGATTATGGAAAAATGTCAAAACAACAGTGTTGTTGTGGTGGGTAATATCCCCTCCATTGACTGGGACTCACTTAGTGCTAGCAGCTAGGATAGGGGAACTTGTTAGGTTTTTTGAAACAATATGTAAAGTCCAACTAAGGAAGGAGCCATACCAGCCCTTGTTTTGGGGAGTGAGCCCAGCCAAATGATTGAAGTTTTAGTGGTGAAGCACTTTGGGAACAGTGACCAAAACTCTGTAAGTTTTAAGCTACTTACAGATAAGGACAAAAGTAGTTCTCGGTGAAAGTATTACATTGAGAACAGGTTAACCCCACAATGTTAGGCTGGAACTGGAAATTGTGGATAAGATGAATATAGAACAGGTTTAGTCATAGAAGACAGAAAATGGCAGGGGAAGGGTGATTTTCACATTGGAAGTCTATGAGCAGTGGTGTTCAGCAGGGATCAGTGCTGATACCAATAATAGCTATAGTTATGTACAAGTGATTTGAAGGAGAATGTTAGTGGCTTGATTAGTAAGTTTGTGGATGACACAAAGGTTGGGGTGGCTGTGGATAGTGAGGAGAGTTGCAGTAGAATACAGGAAGACTGGAGACTTGGGGGAGAAATGGCAGATGGAACTTAATCCTGACAAATGCAAAGTGATACATTTTGCAAGATCTAATGTAGAACCATTAATAGCATCAACATACAGAGGGATCTAGGCGTACAAGTCCACAGTTCACTAAATTTGGTATTACAAGTGGATAGGGTGGTCAAGAAGGCATATTGCGTGCTTACCTTCATTGGTCGGGGCATAGAGCATAAAAATTGGCAAGTCGTGTTGCAACTGTATAGAACTTTAGTTGGGCTATATTTGGAATATTGGGTACAGTTTTGGTTGCCACACTACCAGAAAGATGTGGAGACTTTGGAGAGGGTACAGAAACAGTTTACCAGGATGTCACCTAGTTTGGAAGATATTAGCTGTGAGGAGACATTGGACAAACTTGTCTTGTTTTCACTTGAACATCAAAGTGACCTGATAGAAGTTTGCATAATTATGAGAAGTGTGGATTGAATGGGCAGTCAGAGCCTTTTCTCCAGGGAAGAAGTGTCAAAAACTAGGGGACATAGGTCTAAGGTAAAAGGGAGTAAGTTTAAAGCAATGCAAAAAGCAGGGTTTTATTTTACACAGAGGATGAAAAGTGCCTGGAATACAAAACCAGAGGAGGTTACAATAGAAACATTTTGTCAGCATCTTGACAGATACATGAACAGGCTGGGAATAGAGGGATATGGACTGAGTCAAGGCAAAAGGATTTTAATCTAGAAAGGCAGCACATGTTAGTGCAGTTCTGCTGGGCCAAATGGCCTGTTCCTATGCTGTACTTCTATTTGTTATTTGTTCATGAATCTTTACTTAACTGATGATTTTCAATTTCTTTCCCTTGGTCTGATTTCTTTTGCAATTCCTTTCAGGGTCCACTGGCATGAATCTTCACAATCCTAATGGCTAAAGTTGCAATTCTAATAACTTGAAGATTTCTATCCAAACTCAGGCAGCTTGGAAGCTTCACAGACTAGAAGGCACTTCTGCTGAGATGTCTGATCTGAAAATCTTAGTTCTGCTGCTGAAAGAAAAGCTGTTATGGTCTAAACTAAACAACGAGTTCCTCTGAACTCAAACTTTGAACTTGCTTTTCTGAAATCAAAACTAAACTAATTGCCCTAACATGCTTACTCTCTCTGTCCTAACTTAACAATATTAACATTTTAGCAATTAACACCACAGAAGTCTGTTAGGAATTGATAGAAATCCTATGCTTTTTTTGTAATTGTTCATTTGGGTCATTGTTCAAATTAACTTTCTGACCTTTATATAAAAAAAATTCAAGGGTTTAACCAAAGTCCATCTGGTTCTGTATTTTAAAAAAATACAAATTCCATAAATTATCATACATCATAGATATTTATTGCAAAGGCTGTTTATGAACAGGTGGATTAGTATAGTTGAAGGATTTATAGTAGTGAGGTTGAGCTGGCAACGTTGCTCATGTTTATTTCTCTCTTTCTCTCATGTGCCATTACGGGTTTGGTTCATTCGAGTCACTGCCTCTCTCTGCCTTGTTGAGGTTTGGTAGTAAAATAAACAGGCTTTCTTTTATTCATCTATCTTATATGGGCACCACTGGCTGATCCAGCATACATTGCTCATCCTGAGTTGTCCTTGCAAAGGTGATGGTGGCAAGAACAGGAAGGCAGATTACTACCTAAATGGAATCAATTTAGGTAAAGGGGCAGTACAAAGAGATCTGGGTGTTCTTGTACACCAGTCAATGAAGGTAAGCATGCAGGTACAGCAGGTAGTGAAGAAGGCTAACAGCATGCTGGCCTTCATAACAAGAGGGGTTGAGTATAGAAGCAAAGAGGTTCTTCTGCAGCTGTACAGGGCCCTGGCGAGACCACACCTGGAGTACTGTGTGCAGTTCTGGTCTCCAAATTTGAGGAAAGACATTCTGGCTATTGAGGGATGCAGGTAGGTTCATGAGGTCAATTCCTGGAATGGCGGGACTACCTTACGCTGAAAGACTGGAGCGACTGGGCTTGTATACCCTTGAGTTTAGAAGACTGAGAGGGGATCTGATTGAGACATATAAGGTTATTAAAGGATTGGACACTCTGGACGTTTCCGCTGATGGGTGAGTGCTGAACCAGAAGATACAGCTTAAAAATATGGGGTGGACCATTTAGGACAGAGATGAGGAGAAACTTTTTCACCCACAGAGTGGTGGCTGTGTGGAATGCTCTGCCCCAGAGGGCATTGGAGGCCCAGTCTCTGGATTCATTTAAGAAAGAGTTGGATAGAGCTCTCAAGGATAGTGGAATCAAGGGTTATGGAGATAAGGCAGGAACAGGATACTAATTAAGGATGATCAGCCATGATATTGAATGGTGGTGCAGGCTCGAAGGGCAGAATGGCCTATTGTCTATTGATGGTAGCTGTCTTCTTGAACAACTGCAGTCCATTTTCTGTAAGTGGTCAAACATTGCTGTTAGGCAGCAAGTTCTAGAATTTTGGCACAGTGATCTTGAAGGAGCAGTAACATATTTCCAAGTCTGAATGGTGAATGGTATGGAGGGGAAGTTGAAGTTGATGGTATTCCAATGTAAATACTCCCTTTGTCCTTCTAGGTGGCAATGGTTATGGTTTAGGAAGGTGCAATCCCTGGAGCTGTGGTGAATTTCTGCAGTGCATCTTGGGGATGGTGCAAATTGCTGCTACTGAGCATTGGTAGGGAGTGGATGTTTGTGGATATGGTGCTAATCAAATGGAGTAGATGGTGTTAAGCTTCTTCAGCGATTTTGGAGCTGCATTTAACCAAGCAAGTGGACAATATTCCATCACATCCTTTGTTTGTGACTTGCAGATGGCTGACAGGCTTTGATGAGTCAGAAAGTGTGCAACTCACTGCAGGATTCCTAGCATATGACCTGGTGTTGACTTATATGTCTCATCCTGTTCAGTTTCTGGTCAATGGTAAACCCCAGCAACCCCCCCCACCCCACCCCCCAAACAATTATTATGTTAATAGCATGAGATTCAGTGATAATATGTCAAAGATCTCAAGGAGTAATGGTTAGATTGTCTCTTGTTGGAGATGGCCTTTGCCTGGTACTTGTGTAGCACGAATTTTACTTGCCGTTTCTCAGCACAAACCTGGATATTATCCAGATCTTGCTGTTTTGGTTCTGTTTTTGAACTTGAGAACATGTTTCTGAAAAAATATACTCATTGGTCTACAGGATTTTCAGCCTGCCACCAGTTCGCCACCTTCAGGCACATCAACTGATCCCTGCCAGTACAGCAGTGAAAAACTGTCTCAGTTGCTGGAGCAGATGCCTGCCGGCCCTGCTAAAGTCTATTCCTGCCCCTGGTGGTTCATAAATATTCAGCCTTATGTATTCATTAGACCTCAATCTTCTATTGCCCTTGTCACTTGGTTCCTCTCAGTCTATTTGAAGGAGAGAAGCAAAGAAATCATGGAGAACGAAAACACAAATTATGGGCTGGGTGCTGGCAGGTAGGACTAGCTTGAGTTGGGAGACCTGGTTTGGAGGGATATGGGCTGGGTGCTGACAGGTGGGACTAGATTGGGGTGGGATAACTGGTCAGCTTGGACAGGTTGGACCGAAGGGTCTGTTTCCATGCTGTACAACTCTATGACTATGACTGTGGAGGCTCAGTTAATGAATATGTTTAAGGAAGCGAGTTCTAGAGATTTAAAATATTATGGATATAGAACATAGAACTTTACAGTGCAGTATAGGCCGTTCAGCCCTCGATGTTGCGCCGACCTGTCATACCAAAATAAAGCCCATCTAACCTACACTATTCCATGTATGTCCATACGCTTGTCTAATGACGACTTAAATGTACTTAAAGTTGGCGAACCTACTACTGTTGCAGGCAAAGCATTCCATATCCTTACTACTGTCTGAGTAAAGAAACTACCTCTGACATCTGTCACCCCTCAATTTAAAGCTATGCCCCCTCGTGCTCGCCATCACCATACTTGGAAAAAGGCTCTCCCTGTCCGCACTATCTAACCCTCTGATTATCTTATATGTCTCTATTAAGTCACCTCTCAACCTTCTTCTCTCTAATGAAAACAGCCTCAAGTCCCTCAGCCTTTCCTCATAATACCTTCCCGCCATACCAGGCAACATCCTAGTAAATCTCCTCTGCACCCTTTCCAAAGCTTCCACACCCTTCTTGTAATGCAGTGACCAGAACTGTACACAAAACTCCAAGTACGGCCGCAACAGAGTTTTGTACAGCTGTAGCATAACCTCATGGTTCCGGAACTCGATCCCTTTATTAATAAAAGCTAAAACACTGTATGCCTTCTTAACAACCTGTCAACCTGGATGGCAATTTTCAAGGATCTGTGTACCTGGACACCGAGATCTCTCTGCTCATCTACACTACCAAGCATCTTACCATTAGCCCAGTACTTTGTATTCCGGTTACTCCGACCAAAGTGAATCACCTCACAGTTGTCCGCATTAAATTCCATTTGCCACCTCTCAGCCCAGCTCTGCAGCTTATCGATGTCTCTCTGTAACCTACAACATCCTTCGTCACTATCCACAACTCCACTGACCTTAGAGTCGTCTGCAAATTTACTAACCTACCCTTCTACACCCTCATCCAGGTCATTTATAAAAATGATGAACAGCAGTGGACCCAACACTGAACCTTGCGGTACACCACTGGTAACTGGACTCCAGGATGAACATTTCCAATCAACCACCACCCTCTGTCTTCTTCCAGCAAGCCAGTTACTGATCCAAACTGCTATATCTCCCACAATCCCATTCTTCCGCATTTTGTACAGTAGCCTACTGTGGGGAACCTTATCGAACGCTTTGCTGAAATCCGTATACACCACATCAACTGGTTTACTCTCATCTACCTGTTTGGTCACCTTCTCAAAGAACTCAATAAGGTTTGTGAGGCACAACCTACCCTTCACAAAACCATGCTGACTCTCCCTAATCAAATTATTCTTCTCTAGATGATTATAAATCCTATCTGTTATAACCTTTTCCAACACTTTACCAACAACTGAAGTAAGGCTCACTGGTCTATAATTACCTGGGTTGTCTCTACTCCCCTTCTTGAACAGGGGAACCACATTTGCTATCCTCCAGTCTACTGGCACTATTCCTGTAGACAATGACGATTTAAAGATCAATGCCAAAGGCTTGGCAATCTCCTCCCTGGCTTCCCAGAGGATTCTAGGATAAATTCCATCCGGCCCAGGGGACTTATCTATTTTCATACCCTACAGGATTTCTAATACCTCTTCCTTGTGAACCTCAATCACACCTAGTCTAGTAGCCTGTATCTCAGTATTCTCCTCGACAACATTGTCATTTTCTAGAGTGAATACTGTTGAGAAATATTCATTAAGTGATATCTCCTCTGACTCCACACACAACTTCCCACTACTTTCCTTGATTGGCCCTAATCTTACTCTTGTCATTCTTTATTCCTTAAATACCTATTGAAAGCCTTAGGGTTTACCCTGATCCTATCCGCCAACAACTTCTCATGTCTCTTCCTGGCTCTTCGAGCTCTCTCTTTAGGTCTTTCCTGGTTACCTTGTAACACTCAAGCGCCCTAACTGAGCCTTCACATCTCATCCTAACATAAGCCTTCTTCTTCCTCTTGACCAGAGATTCCATTTCCTTCATAAACCACGGCTCCTGCACTTTACAGCTTCCTCCCTGCCTGACAGATACATACTTATCTAGGACACACAGGAGCTTTTCCTTGAATAAGCTCCATATTTCTAATGTGCCCATCCCCTGCAGTTTCCTTCCCCATCCTATGCTTCCTAAATCTTGCCTAATCGCATCATAATTGCCTTTCCCCCAGCTGTAACTCTTGCCCAGTGGTATACACCTATCCCTTTCTATCACTAAAGCAAACATAATAGAATCGTGATCGCTATCACCAAAGTGCTCACCTACTTCCAAGTCTAACACCTGGCTGGGCTCATTACCCAGTGCCAAATCTAATGTGGCTTCGCCCCTTGTTGACCTGTCTACATACTGTGTCAGGAAGCCCTCCTGCACACACTGACAAAAACTGACCCATCTATAGTACTCGTATTATAGTGTTCCCAGTCAATATTTGGAAAGTTGAAGTCCCCCATGACAACTACCCTGTCTCTCTCACTATCGAGAATCATTTTTGCTATCCTTTCCTCTACATCTCTGGAACTATTCGGAGGCCTATAGAAAACTCCCAACAGGGTGACCTCTCCTTTCCTGTTTCTAATCTCAGCTCATACTACCCTCAGCTGATGAGTCCCCAAACATCCTTTCGGCAACTGTAATACTATCTTTGACCAACAATGCCATATCTCTACCCCTCTTTGACCATCTTCTCTGTTCTTACTGAAACAGCTAAACCCTGGAACCTGCAATAACCATTCCTGTCCCTGTTCTATCCATGTCTCCGAAATGGCCACAACATCGAAATCCCAGGTAACAACCCATGCTGCGAGTTCACCCACCTTATTCCGGATGCTCCTGGTGTTGAAGTAGACACACTTCAAACCAACTTCTTGCTTGCCGATGCCATCTTGCATCCCTGAAACTTGATTTCGGACCTCCCTACACTCAACCTTTTCTATACTCGAACTACAATTTTGGTTCCCATTCCCCTGCTGGATTAGTTTAAACGCACTCCAATAGCCTTAGCGAATTTCCCCCCCAGGATATTGGTACCCCTCTGGTTCAGATGAAGACCACCCAGCTTGTAGAGGTCCCACCTACCCCAGAGAGAGCCCCAATTATCCAAGAATCCAAAACCCTCCCTCCTGCACCATCCCTGTAGCCATGTGTTCAATTCCTCTCTCTCCCTATTCCTTGCCCCACTAGCACGTGGCATGGGCACAAACCAGAGACAACAACTCTGTTCGTCCTAGCTCTAAGCTTCCATCCCAGCTCCCTGAATTTCTGCCTTCAATCCCCATCCCTTTTCCTACCTATGTCGTTGGTGCCTATGTGGACCATGACTTGGGCTGCTCCCCCTCCACCTTAAGGATCCCAAAAATACGATCAGAGACATCACAAACTTTGGCACCTGGGAGGCAACGCACCAACCGTAAGTCTTTCTCATCCCCACAGAACCTCCTATCTGTCCCCCCAACTATGGAGTCCCCAGTGACTACTGCTCTGTTCCCCTTCCCCCTTCTCTTCTGAGTAGCAGGGACAGACTCTGTGCCAGAGCCTTGTACCCCACTGCTTTCCCCTGGTAAATCGTCCCCCCCCCAACAGTATCCAAAACGGTATACTTATTGTTGAGGGGAATGGCCACAGGGGATCCTTGCCTGCCGGTTCCCTTTCCGTCCCCTGACTGTAGCCCATCTGCCTTTCTCTTGTACCTAAGGAATGACTACTTCCCTGTAACTCCTCTCAATAACTCCCTCTGCCTCCCGAATGATCCGAAGTTCATCCAGCTCCAGCTCCAGTTCCCTAATGCAGTTTTCGAGGAGCTGGAGTTGAGTGCACTTCCCACAGATGTAGTCAGCAGGGACACTAGTGGTGACACTTACCTCCCACATTCTGCAGGAGGAACATTCAGCTGCCCTAACCTCCATTCCCACTATTCTAAATTCCCAAAGACACTGTTGAAAAAATAAGGAATAAAAAATAAACTTGTTACCTTACCAATCTGGCGCATAAAACCATTTTTTTTGGTTAGAGAAGGAGAATGGGTGGGAGACACTACCCGAGTAGTGTTTCGGGTAACGCAACCACACAAATATATGACTTACCAGAAGTCCTTCGCTCCTCCCTCACACCTCTCGGTAAATGGAGGCCCGATTCCTGAGGTAAGTTCCTTTTAGTGTGGGAAAACCCACCCTTCCTGGCAGCCCTCTCTTCACCACTCCTTCTCTCCTCACTGCTCTGGTAAAATAGAGGCCCTACTCCCGAGGTAAGTCCCGTTTAATACAGGAAAACTCACCCTTCCCGGCAGCCCTCGCTTCACCACTCCTTCTCTCCTCGCCACTCTGATATAGTGAGAATGTGGGAGATGACACTGAAGTAGAAGATCAGGTAGGATCTAGATGAATGATAGATCAGACCCAAGGAATGAATGTCCTACTCCTGCCCCTAAAGCCGATGTTCTTCTGTTAATAAGGCCTTGACAAAAGTAAACAACACCCTATGATTAATTTTTAGAGGAGTAGAACTGAAAAGAAGTGAAGTAAAGAAAAATGGAAAGAACTCATATCAAGGCTTGGTGGGATGGAACTATACAGTTCAGGTCATCATATTGTAAACTGGATACACAGGTACTTGCATAATGGCATATAATTTGTAAGGATGACACCAAAATTGTGGACTAACATTTTGCCAACAAAAGATAAATGGACTGGGTCACTTTTCACTTGTAAAGAGAAGTCTGACGGTGACCAAGTAGAGGCCTAAGAAATTTAAGAGAAGCCAAAAAAAAAAGAAAGATCTTAGATCAAGTGAACGTGGAAAGAATTCTTCTTCTTATGAGTCCATTAATATCAGATAATCGCCAGGAAATCAAGAACAGAATTTTGAGGAAAGCTCTTCACCTAATGTGATGAGAGTGTGGAATTTGATATTATGGAGAGCTGTTAAGGCCAGTAGCATATAAGCGAAAGTATCTAAACATATGAAGGAGTAAGGAATTGAAATTTATCCTGATAGGGTTAAATGAGAGCACTCGAGTGGATAATAAACATTGGCGAAGACTGGTCAGATCTTTGACATATTTCTGCACTGTATATAGAATGTAATTCACTGTAATACTTTCACAAACTCCCTAACTGCATTCTTTAAGTTGTGTGGAGCTGTGCTGATGCTCAATTACTTTGGTGTGAGGGAACACTAGATATTCAGGAAATGATTTCATGTTTTCAGTCACTGTCAGTGCCGACAATTTGTTCTCTATAAAGACAGAAAAGGAATAAATATGACCCAACGATGTACCTTTAAGCAAAACTCCCATTTCAAGGCACTGTTTGTAAATGTTGCTTATCTGCTCTTATCCATTTCTATGTGGGAGTGGGTAAGGAAAATATATGGAATGGATAATATTAACTCTGAACTTATTGGAGATCTCTGTTTGTTCTGCCTTTCTCAAAAAGATATCCAAATCTATCTCTTAATTGAAATCTAAACTTCAAAAATATCTGCCATCTTTTCCAGTTCCGGGATGTTCCGTATGTTATGTGCTGCTATCTTTTCACACAAGCAGATGTATTGAATTGAAGAATCACACACTTAGCAAATGTAACAAATTACCTCCCAATTATTGAACTTGCCTGAATCTCAACCCATTGTATTCAATCCTATGAATAAGGTTCGCAATGAGTTATAATGCGAGGCATTTCCCCTTTGACTATTTGCCAATTACACCAGGTGTTTATGAGCCCCCAACCAAGGTTCATCTCAAAAAATGTAATCAGCTCCAATTGACTGGAAATCAATGAACATTACCATTGCAGCATTAGACATTTATGTGGAGTGTGAAAAGAATGTATTTTATTTAGCAATTTTTTTCCCCATGTTATTGTTCTCATTCCTGTTCTCTGCCATGAAACATTCCTTATTCTATTATTGTTGTCTCAGCAGGTTTGTTGTATAAATCCCTGCTGCTGCAATGTCAATTTTAATGGGCAAACTGATTATGATTATTAACCATATTCTTCTGTCTGCTACTTAAATGCAGTTGCTGTCCTGTCTTTTTTGGTGGGTCAGTACTTCTGCTGAAAGTCAGTCCAAGGGAATGATATCCAGAGAGGCTGAGTGCTAGTAAGGCCAGTACTCAGTCAGTCTGTCTCCAAGCCAGAAACTCGAGGTTCAAGTTCATGGCAGGACTTTCCAGCCACAGAAGGAGCATTCAGCAGGTCGTAATCAGCCTGTTAACTATTCCCCCAAAAGGGATAAACAATGGATTGCCTAACAATATTGACAACAATAACTTCTTGGCTTCTAGAGGTTAGCAGGGTAAGAACACTCATGCATCTATTGCTGCAGAATTTATTGCAAAGGAGACAGATCATAGCTCAAGTTTCTAAGCATAATGTTCTCAAAGATATATTATATTTCAATTTCTTTCTCATCCATATGTATTTTAGAAACACATTCCATAGGAAACAGAGTTAAATGTATATTTTATGAGTACAATAATTTGCTTGGAGCATGTTTTCTCCATTTGTCAAGCTGACCACAGAGCTCTCCTAAGTTATGTGGTCAGCCTCATAAGTGGAATAAAAGCAGTAGAAAAACTCTCCTACACACTTCATCTGCTCCGAAACAAGTGTTTGTATCACTAATGGCTTTGCGGCAACTTTCAACAAATTTTCTTCCAGTATAGAGAGTTGGAGTGTGGTTATTTTCATAATATAACCAGTGATTGCGTAACACATAATGTGCTGACTTTTTCTTCACATGAAAGTGCCTGTTAAAAACACACACACATGCATGCGCACAGAGATCCCAGGATAATAGAGGGCCTTTATCCAAAAATGCCAGCTGTGGTAAGAGAAAATGGGAATGTGATCATGTAAATCTGGTTTAAGTAATTGGCATGTTCTATTTGGCAGTAGACCCCACAAATAGTTTAAAATGTGACTAGGTACATGGCCAAGACATTGATCACTGTCAACGGATGGCAAGACATTCTCAACATGCAATTCATTCCAGCATGTGGGAAACGAGTTGTATAATTTATAACTTTAACATCTGTAACATATTTAGAAAACTGCTGGGATAAAAAAATATTTACCTTGCAAAAAATAAATTCAATGTGGACGTCCTGTCAGCAAAATAATTAATGATGGGAGTGTTCAACGTGCAGCATGTGGGAATGCTTTACAATCTCCAATTCAACACTTGAGACTCAGTCGGATTTGTTATTAATACAGTATTTTACTCCATTGTCTCTCTTGGCTGTCGACATTCCACTCTATAAGTTAGCTCAACTAAGAATATGGCATAGTATATTTCACTGTTTCCTACATTAATTTAACGGAGGTTTGTTTCCCCATAAGGAAAGTTGTGACTGCCTATTTCATTCCTCCTGGACTCCTGTTCAATTATCATCTTTGATTAAAAATATACCATGCTTTACTAATTACTCCAATGCAGATTGAGTCACTTAGTTTTTAGCTTTCTGGATTACCTTAGCAATAGACTTATGAAACATTCGTATAATTGTGGTTAAAATAATAAACATAGGATTCTAACATATTATTTTGCTTTTCATTGATAAATAAGTAAATAAAAGACTCAATTATTACTGCAGAAAATCATTTGGCATTATGCAAGAGGAGGACAGGTTCCAGGTAATTTAGTTAATTAGTAATAGTAAAGTATAAATAAATAACTTACAATCATAAAAATAAATGGTGCATTGTGAGCCCCTCACTAGTGAGCTGAATGCTTGGTACATTATACTAGAGACTTTGAGATCTGACCAAGCACGTCATTTTTGCCACCGAGTACTATGGAATTGATAACTCTATACTTAGTAGGACTGTCTGATCATGAGAAATAACCTCCATTTTTACATTGCTTACCATATAAACAATAATATCTGAAAAAGGTTTAGAAGTTCCAAAATAGATGCCAAGGAGAAATGAATGATGGAAAAATAAAGGATGGGTGTGAATTGGAAGAAAAGAGTTTTCATGAGATTTCTGAATGCAGGAAGGGAGCTTGAAAGATAAAATGATATAAAGGAGGGAATTCTCAGGATGGAGGTATGTCAACTAGAAAGTAAACTTCCAATAGTGAAGTGGAAGGAATAGGGATATGCTTAAAGAGCTAACCATTTAGAAGGCATAACGATTCTGTCATTAGTCTAGTTATCCAGTACTCCGGACAATGCTGTGGGGACATGGCTTCAGATCCAACATGGCAGCTGGTAGCATGACTTTCAATTTATGAATGTGGAACTGAAAGCTCAGGTGACATGTTGTACTGGAGGTGTGTGGGGCTTTTAATTAGGTTGGGTGATAATGTCACCTTCCCAACTTCACCAGAATTACGTTCTGAGTGGGAAGGCCCACAGTCAACTTTCACACTCTGCTGCTGATCAATGGCTACTTAAGGGCCCTATCCCACCTTAGCTGGCTTCATCAAAAGCTGCAGGCAAGCCTGTTGCCAGGACAACTAAAATCATGCAACCAGTTTGTCACCTCAGGATGGCAGAAAGGACAGTCTGCACATCAGAAGGGAGGTGGGGAGCAACTTGCTGAAAGTCATTCCCTCACACTTGCTACAATCCCCCACCTTCCCGTGACACCCACATCTCCTGCAGCCTGAGTTGTTCCACAGTGGTGGGGCTTACCGGGTGTTTCATTTGCAGGGGTAGGGGGAGAAGGGACGATACTGCTGCAGTGTTGATGTCACTAAAACAGTATTACAGAGGCTTAAGCTAATTCTCTGGGGTCAGGGGTCCAAATCTGAGCACAGCAGCTGGTCAAATTCAATTAATAAAACTGGAGTTGTAAACTCATCTCAATAATGATAAGCAGCATCAATTATCATTAAAAAAAACAACTTATTTCACTAATGTCCTTTAGAAAAGGAAATCTGCCACCTTTACCTGATGTGGCTACATGTCACACTAAATGCACAGCAAAATGATTGATTGTGAACTGCCCGCTGAACTGGCTGAGCAAGATACTCATCAAAAGGACAACTAGGGATGGCCAACAAATGCTGTCTTTTCCAAAGATACCGACATGCATGAATGGCTAAAGGAAAGTGACGCCAAGGATTTACAAATAGTTGGCCATCAACAAAACTTCTTCTGGTGAATGATCTCTAATTGACCTCCCTGGGAGCTAACTTTATAACTTTCCTACAGAGAACAAAGGGGTGGGTTAGATCAAATACTGCTTCAGTTTATTAGCTAAGAATGACAGATTTGTTCCTGAAGAGCAAAGCTAACTATGATATATAAGCTGATACAGTCACGTGGAAGTGTACCCCAGCAGTTTATTAATCAAACAGAGATGGAACAGGGTGGTATGTATGATAAGGGAGAAAGTTTTATTGTGAATGATCAGCTGCTCTGATCCACGTAATTCAATGTCATCACAAATGGGCAAGTAAAAAATTCAGTAAGTGTTATTGATTAATGCAGGATGACATCAAAACCCCGGTTGTACAAAAAAAGTATCCACCTTGTTACTGATACCATCATTATGCTGAGGAATGAGCAGAAAATTCTGATGTGACACATGCCTTGAAAAATCATTTATTATCTGCATATCTGAGATTGTTCTCATAGATTCTCCTGAGTCCAGAGATACAAGGATGTCATTCTCAGTAAAGGAAATCATTACGCATATGGATTTGATAAGATTTGCTTTTTTTCTTAAATCAATGTCATATGGAAGGAAATTTATAAATCTCATGAAAATGCATTTATTTTCTGGTAATTATGGACGTAAGGCTATTAATATAAATAGGTGTAAATGTAATAAATAGGAATACATTTTAAAGACAATTTTAACCACAATTTTCAATTAAGTATTTATTCCTTTGAAAAGCATTAACTGTCTCTCAATATATATTAACATGTACAATTCTTGCTAATTTTCACACATTTTCTTTTGTGTTCCTCTCCCATCTTACACAGTCATCTGAAAACAGGATTGCAACCTCCTCCCAATGCTTTTTGTATAACTTTGTAGATGATTAGTTGTATTTAAGAATGATCCACCCCAATGTTACTCTCCTTTTCTTTTCTCTCTCCATTCCTCAATCTCTTTCTCTTCCCCTCCTTTGTACATTGGCCTGTATTCACTTGGTGATATGCTATCCCTGGTCAGCACCATCAAGTTTCAGAACTTGAATCACATGGAACTGTGTCCAGAAACAGAAAAAAATGGTATCACATTGTTTTTGGATGTAGTAATTATGCTTATATTTTATGCGCAAATAAGACTCGTATGTGTTCTGAGAGCTATGAAAATTGTTGTCATATTTCCCTACTTGCCATGTTGTATATTTCCACTGTGCACTCTACATAGTTGAATTGGAAACCCATTTGTAAACAACAAATATGCAACTTAGATGCACAAAATATGAAGAGTAATACCTCCAAGAATAATTTAAAACATTGATGTCCAATTGTGTTCACTGTAATAAAAGATGTTCTTTCTTTTATTCTGATGCCAATTCTAATTCTTTCTTTCTTCACTGATCATTTATGCACAGAAATTATTGAAGAACGTGCCTGAAAAGGAATTTGCTTTGTTTTTGTATTCTCCATTGAAAGCAAAAGTGAAAACATTAGGCAGGCCCCTTTAATTCATATTGTTAAATCCATTTGGTCTTTCAATGATCATGGTGGTTCAGCAACCCAATACATCTGGCTACACAGCCAGGGATATCTCCTCTGTAAGCTCCTTTGTGCTATTCTTCATGTGCAAGCTTGTTCATGTTATTAGGCTAAGTGTGTCAGTGCTTTGGCATGTCATCATTCTACCCAAATGCAGGCCTTTGGCTCAGTCTCTCCTGGTGCTTCACCTTGAGTTGTTTTCTTGACACTGCTCCATATCTCCACTGACTCCATCAGGAATGTGGAGCACAGCATCCAGCAAAGAGCTCCATACCATCACAAAAATATTGGCAGAAGACAAACCAAACTCTCTTTGTGATAGCATGAGCTTTTGTGAGGTACATTTGAACATCCAGTGTGAAGGTGAGTGACAGGTGGATGGATAACTGCATGAATGGGTAGTGTGGGTGATCTCAACAGATATAAATGGTGGGGTGTTATGATGAGCAGATGGTAGGTGGTAGGCTGGATGTTTGATAGGGTGGTAGCTGAGTAGGGTGATATGTGAATAGAGTGCTAGGTGAGTGTAGTTGTTGGGAGGTAGGGTTGATAGTGTGGTATGTCGGTAGGTTGGCAGGTGGGTAGAATGGTTGGTGGATTGGGTGGTATTTGGTGGGGTTGTGGATAGGGCAGAAGGTGGTACACCGGTAGGTGGGTACAGTAGTATGTAGGAAGAATGTTACGGCTGGGTAGGATGGTGAATGTATAGAGTAGTCACTGGGTATGGTGGCCATTGGGTCAGATGATAAATTTTGCACAGAATGTAGGAGCAAGGAAGCTTTGTAACAAGTTGATAAAGCATTAGTTAGGTCATACCGTGTGCAGTTCAGATTGCCACACTATCAGGGGATGTGACTGCACTGGAGAGGATGTAGAGGAGGTTCACCAGGTAGTTGCCTGGGATGAAAAGTCTCAGCCAAGAGAGATTGGATAGACTGGGTTTGGGACAGTGTAGATCATGAGAATCTTTTCCCATGGCAGATGTGTCTAAGACCAGAGGGCATACAGTTAAGGTGAGGGATGAGTGGTTGAGAGCAGATTTGAGAATTTTCTTTTCGGCCAGAGTAGAAATATGGAACCTGCTGCCTGAAAGGGTGGTGAAGGCAGGTACTTTAGCAGTATTTAATAAGCATCTGGATGAGCATTTAAAATGGCTGGACATAGTAGGCTATGGACCAAGTGCAGGTAAATGGAATTAGTGTAATGCGGTTTTTGCTGATCAGCATAGATATGTTGAAGGGCCTGGTTCTATGCTGCATGACTCTATGTCTCTATACATTGGTCCATTGGTCATTGAGTGAGGTGTTGGTGTTATTGTGTTAATGAGTAGGGTGGCAATTGGTAGGGGTATGTAGTTGGGGAGATTGCTGATTGGGTCGGTCAGTCAGAACAGGAGAGTACCTGGGTTAGGGACGAGACAGTTCAAACTTCCCAGCAATTTCCACAAGGATCTGATCATCTGGACCTCTGCAGGATCCCAATGCAGATCTTAGTATGTCTGCTCTCTGACAAATTAGGTGTTGGAAGATCTGGGACATTATAGCTTGTTATTTAGCATGCTATAGGCTTCATTATCAGTCACTGGTGATATTGAGAATTAACCAATAAAATGTATAACTGCGAAGCAAAGGAATATATATCACAAAGAAAAACTAGCGTCATTGTTCTGTCTTTTTTATAAGCCCTTTGAGTAGCCAGCATCTTTCAAAACAAGTTCTCCTCAATCTAACAGCTGTAAAAGTGATTTTCTGTCAGGCTCGAGCTCTTATTAATAGATAGTTTATGAGACTCCAGCGACCCAGCTGGCTGCCCAGCGGGCATTAATTCCTCAGAGTTCCACGTTCTAAGATTCATTTTTAGTCGCAATGCCTGACACATTCTGGGAACGTATTTAAAATGACAACCCATGTAGCACGTAGTCTATCATAGCTACATACTGAAAGCAAAGCTGAAGCATGTGGGATTCTAATATAGAAACATTAGGGAGAGGAATTGACCATTAGTCTCTTTGAGCTTCTTCAAGAATTCAATTTGATCATCACTGATCTGTACCTCAATTCCATTCAACAATCATCACTCCTTACCTTTCCAATCAAGAGGTTGAGCCCACACAGTTTTATTTTGGCAAAGAGTATCAAAATTGCTCAAACTTTTGTGTGGAAAATTGATTTTGCTCTAGCATGGCCTAGATTTGAACGATGGCTCTTTGTCCTTCTTGGAGCCATTCTAGTCAGGTGCAATGTTCTAGAAATGTTAACATATGAATGGCTTTCATTAAATTCTGACATTCCAATATCCATAACTTTGTGAACAGATGTCACACAGAAGTGCTAAACACTTATACATTAAAATTGCAAACAGTAACTTCTAAACTCATATTGTAATCATAGCACTGCAAGCAGAGTACGTTTTTCTAAATTCACAACATGATTGAAATCATCCTGCCCCTTTTTCAAAGACTTTTCCTGCTGTCTTCCAATGATTCAAACAAGACAACGTTTTAATATATTGTAAATACTCCTGTCTAAAGCAGAGAAGTTATTTCTGGTACACAGTTACTAGCTTTCAATCTTGTTATGTATGTTATTTTCCTTCTTAGTGTTAGATAAAGAATTTTCATTCCGAGCAAGAGCCCAAAGAGAAAGTTCTTATAATGTTCGTCTCTAAGTAAAAACAAACAGTATTTTGCAGGAAATGTACAAAATATCTTGCAAGCAAATAAATTGGCTTTGGAATCGCTCAGTCTAATTTTTTTTGAAACTTTTTTTCTCTACTTGCACTTTTCTTTAAACTTAGGAGAAAATTAGGCACTGTCTTTTTTAGAATGCACCATAATGCAGAGCAGCTTCTAATTAAGACTACCAAGCACAGAAATTTGGCAGCAGTTTTTGTAATCAGTCTTGGTAATCCGGGATTTTAATGCTGATGATATTATGCAGATCAATAATGTTTACAAACATAAAAGAAAAATGCTATTTTGTTTGAACTTAAGAGAAAACCATGCTGTTTATCAATAGCAAAAGAACCCTCCACAGGCAGTGTGTCAATACAGACTCCGTCAATAAACCTAAACTAATAGAGTATATATTAAGAAAGTTGAAACACCAGAATATGAAATTAGGAATCTCAGAACTAAATGCTAATTGTTAGATTAATGAATGCTATATTTTTGTGGAACAGATGCTGTATGGAATCAGACAGGCTCTGATTTGCTTTTTTCCCCTGGTTTGCACCACATCAAGTACTAGGCGACATGTGGTAGGTCAGAATTGATGCAATGGGAGAAGAACACAATCCAAGAATACAAAAGAGCAGTTTCTCCCTCTTGTTATCTGTCTCACTTTTGTTTTTAGTTTCTTCGCTGCTTGTTTAGAGCTCTCTGCTGTGGTCCATAATTAGCGTGGCTTAAAGCACAGGCCTCTGGGACCTAATTAACCAAATCAATTAACAAAAATACATACATGTCACCCTGACATTTGTCAGCCATTAGGAGGGGAAAGTAAAGATGTCAGGCTGGTGGTTTCTGTCAGAGCTGCAGTGATTATTAGCTCATTTACAACTCACTTCTACCCCAGGTGTCTACCTTGAGACCAGCACAAAAGCTGAAAGAGGAATATCTGGAGAGGAGACAAAATACGGCTGCACTCGTAGCCCCTCAAAGGGGGATGACCTTTCATTGATGAGCAATCAATAAGCTTAGCCTCAGCAGACAAGCTCTGTCCCTTCTGCCAACTGCTTAGCTTTCCAGCTGCAGCTGCTAACCTTCAGACTCTTGCTGCAAATCAAGGAACTAATATTTTGCTCCAGGCTTTCATGGATATAGCATTTTAACACTGTCGACATTGATGTCTATTTTAATCTGAAGCCCTTGCTTCAGTGACACATTCCATAGTTTCCCCTTAACACTCTGACAATTGAATTTCCTTTGGTGTCTTCAGAATAAGCACATTGACCAATCATTTCGCAGTCTCACATAAAATCTTGATCACTGTTAGCTCGCAGATTCTGAGTAATATTCTTGACTGAACCCAAGGATCATTTGGCCACTTCCAAAGGTAATGACGTAAGTGAGCGGTGCTGATTTCCGTTTGTTCGGCACAGAACTATCACAGTTAGAAAAGGCAAAATGTTGCGGTTGCTGGAATGCTGGAATGTAAATAGAAAATGCTGGATATATTCCATAGGCCAGATAACACAGAGAAAGAGAGAGAAGAAAAACAGAGGGAACAGGTGGAGCTTTCTCTGCAGACCTCTGGAGCCTGTAGTCAGACTGAAATGGGAGTCAGAAGCCTGCACTGTGTGGAAATCACTCATTTCTTCAGATAGACAATTAATGGCCAAGGAGCAAGCATGCTCTTAAAGCCAATCAAAGGCCTTGCAGTTAGAAAGAAGCACCAGTTGCTAGGATAAGCTGAGGGGTGTCTGAGAGGGGCCCTCCACGCGAACATTTTAATACCTTCACTGAAAGATGGATTTTGCTGTCGAGACAGAATGTTGGGTTTGTAGTGCTAGAGACAGCCTCTCCCCTTTGGCTGCTTTTGTCCCCAGGCAAGAAGGAACGGCTTCTAGGTCTGCCTGGAATAGTGTCTACACCCTCCTGATGATCAATAGGTTGCTGGGAAGTCACTTCAAACCTGACAAGATAAACCTGAAATGGCCTCCTTAGGCTTTAAATGGCTGTTTCTGACCTGAATTGGCTATCCTTGCATCCCTGCTGGGTGGTCCTCATTTCACCCCTAGAATTGAAAGATGAGATGCTGCTCCACGGGCTTCTGTTGAGCTTCATTGGCAGAATATAGTAGGCCAAGGATGGAGAGGTCAGCCTGGGAATGAAACAGAGAATCAAACAGAGATTACTTGTGTAATCTATATTCTAACACCCTGAATGAACATTTGGTAAATATAAATAAGAGGTTTTGAACAAACATGCCACAGCACACATCAAATAGAAAATGAGATCGAGACAAGTCCCATGACTTTCTGAGTAATTTCCACTTGATGTTGATGACATGGTGGGTTATCAAACCTCTTTAAATTTCACAAAGGATTACAATTTTTCACTTTTGCCAATCTGGCCATGGAACTCCCACATAAAATTTTCTCCATCCTGGCCTGCCTCAATAACTGCTCTCATTTCTGATCAATCACCCTTTGTTCTTAGGTTTATATTCCCTTGGAATCTAAAAGCTGTCCTCCAGTACTTATTTACATGTACAATTTCAGCTTTTCACTGATAACTAGTGTCACCAAGCTAGAACTGCCCAGGACTTTTCTCTGAACTTGAATCTTGGTCATTTACATAAAACAAATACTGCTTCTGGATTTTGAACTTTCTGTCTCTATAACTTCTTTGAGCCCTACGACTCCCAGGACTTTTCTGGAATGCGGAATATTAGCTCCTAAACCTTCTGCCTGAGGTCTAACAACACAGAGATATCCAAGTACTCTTGGGATTTCTCAGTGAGTCCACTACTCTGAAACACAGGGCTTACGTATGTTGCCTGCCTATCTGTACAGTTAAAAACAGCACTAACATGGAATCTGTTTGTTTCTCTCTCTGTCTCTGGTCCTCTCTTGCACATATATAGTCATTGACACCCACTGCCTGTCACCTTGAATTCCTTTTCAGTGACTTTTGAATTGTCCTGAGAAATGTATTGAAAGCTAGACAATTAGCCCCAACCCTATTTCTAGGAAGAATTATACGTAATCAACATTTGAGAACAGCCAAATGTGACAAGTACTTGGATATGAGTGTACCCTGTATGCTATGTTCTCAAAAATGCTGATATCTGCAACACGAAGAAGGCTATATAAAAAGGATTTTTTTATGGACCATGGGCATCACTGGCTGGACAGTATTTGTTGCCTATTCCTAGTTGCCTTGAGAAGGTGGTGGTGAACTTCACTCTTGAACTACTGCATTCCATGTGCTGTACGTAGACCCAGAATGCCCTTAGAAGAGGAATTCCAGCATTTTGACCCAGCAAAAGTGAAGGAACAGCAATATATTTCCAATTCAGAATAGTGAATGGCTTAATGATGGTATTTCCATGTATCTGTTGCCCTTGTCCTTCTAAATGGAAGTGCCGTGGGTTTGAAAGGTGCTGTCTAACATCACAACCTATACAGGCAGGTCTTGAGCAAACAAATTCTATTGTGATAACATGGAAAAATATTGAGTTGAAATTCACGCAGACAAGTTTATTCTTATAGCAACAGAAGTTGACTTCAAAATGAGATTTAGCCTTACATAAATCGGAAAGTTCAATTTACTTACCATAAAACAGAGCTCTAATATTTTAAATATTCTCTGTTGCTATGTTGTAGCCAATATTTTGACTTCTATATTCCTAGCTCCATGAAAGAAAGTCTAAGATCTTGAAAGGGTGTGGTTCTGTGGAAGGAAAGTGTTTGCTACGTGCCACTTGTTATAAGCACACTTTTTCTTTTTTAATCTTAATTTCTATCTCTGTCATCCTTGGAGCTTTCGACTTGTTTGTGATATCTTTCTTTTTTGTGGGAAAATACCATGACTATGCCCAAACTGTCTCCTCTTTAAAGATAAATCATTGTTCAGCTACTGCTTATCCCACCAACCCTTGGTGCCAGTATATCCAGCCCAGCTATGTCCTTGTTCCATTAAAGTCCATTCTATCAGTTGATTATTCCTACTCCAAATTGACCAATGCCCAATTTCTCCAATCATGTTAAACCCTGTGGTACAAGGATCACTTTCCCTTAAAGGTTTTCTCACTGTCACTTGATCTCCTTAGCACACATCATTAACAGGAACCAGGTCCAGCAGTGCCTCCTTCTGGTTCAAGTGGATACATACTGCTGTTGGAAATCCCTACGAACACTACTTAGGAATGCTTGTTCCTCTCTGCCCCTTACACTACCACTATCCCAGTTGATGTACGGATAATTAAAGTCTACTATTATAACCAATGTATAATGTTTACACCTCTTTGTAATTTACTTCCATATTTGTTTCTCTATATCTTTCCAACTACCTGGTGGTCTATATATTAGAATTTAATTGCACCTTTCTTATTCCTTAGCTCCAGCCAAATTAATTCTGGCCTTGAACCCTTTGAGGCATCCTCTTTTTCCAATTCAGCAATGCTTGCCTGAACTAAAAATGTCACCTGTAATTATTTTAAAAAATCCTATCTTCTCTCTCAATAGAATAGAATTGAATTGAATTTATTGTCACGTATACCGAGGCACAGTGAAAAGCTTTGTCTTGTGAGCAATACAGGCAGATCACATAGTTAGGAAGCATAGATAAATAAATAATAGGTAAACAGCAGCAAAAACCAAACATAGGTACAGGTGAATCCTAAGAGTTTGTGAGTCCATTCAGTATTCTAACAACAGTAGGGTAGAGACTGTGTTTTGAAACTGGCTGGTGCATGTGTTCAGGCTTCTGTACCTTCTCCCTGATGGTAGAGGTTGTAGAAAAGCATTGACAGGGTGGGATGGATCTTTGAGAATGCTGGTGCCCTTTCCTTGACAACGGGCCTGGTAGGTGGATTCTAAAGATGGGAGGTTGTGATTGTCTGGGCCGAATTCACCACTCTCTGTAACCGTCTCCGATCTTGAATGGTACAGTTGCCATACCAAGTAGTGATACACCCAGACAGAATGCTCTCAATGGCGCACCTATAAAAGTTGGCAACAGTATTCGATGTCATGCCAAATTTCCTCAGCTGCCTGAGAAAGAAGAGATGTTGTTGGGCCTTTGTAACCAGTGCATCCACATGAAGAGTCCAAGGAAGCTTGTTGTTGATGACCACTCCCAGGAGCTTGACACTCTCCACTCATTCCACCTCTGCGCTGTTGATGTGTAGGGGGGCATGAGTAACATCCTGCCAAAAGTCAATAATGAGTTCCTAGGCTTTGCTGGCATTGAGAGCTAGGTTGTTCTCAGTACACCATTTTTCCACGTCTTCCACCTCCCATCTGTAGTCTGTTTCATTGCCATTTGAGATTCGACTGACTATGGTGGCATCATCAGCTAACTTGTAAATGGCATTAGTCTGGTATTTGGTGACACAGTCATGGGTATACAGTGAGTACAGTAGGGGGCTGAGTATGCTCCAGTGTTGAGTGTCAGTGAGGATGAAATGTTATCCCCAATCTTCACCAATTGTGGCCTGTGGGTCACCACTTTGTAACTAGGAATCTTCAACATTAAAATCTGCTTTCCTGAGGTTGGGTCTCCATTATCACCATAATATCATAAGCCCACAATCTGTCCCTACTCTGTGCATTCATATACATGCACTGCAATCTTGATTTAAAGTTCATGACATTCTCCATTACTCTGATTGCAGCTCACTTGGCTGGTTTAAGATACTGAGTGATGCCAACAGAATAAGTTTAATTCCTGCATTGGCTGAGGTTACCATGAAAGACTCTCCTTCTCAATCTGAGGAGTGGTGACCCTGAGATTAAATCACCAACGTTGTCTCTATCTAATGAAAGGGCAGCCCTATAGTCTGGTGGGACTATGGAGACTTTTACCTTTTACTCTGATTCCATTTATGAACTTACTATTCTCTGTTTTAGTGTTATTTGTCTTTCCTAGCATTTAGTACTCCTCTGCATTGCTTTCTAATAATTTGCCCTTCTTCCCACACCCCTGCTGAGTTAGTCTAAACCCTCCTCAGCAGCATGAATAAAATGCCCTACAAGGAACTCAATCCAGGCTCTGTTCAGATACAACATGGGCAACTGGGAATGGGCAATAAATGCTGGCCCAGCCAATGATGCCAATATCCCATGAGTGAATTAAAAAAATCTGTCCGGTCTGTACAGGTACCGTCTCCCCCAACAGCAGTCCCAATGTCCCAGGGCATTGCACATGGCGCGGGGGCTAATGCAGAGATTACTACTGTAATACTCCTACTTGCTTGTTTGTTTTCCATTGTCACTACTTACCCTAAATTCTGTTTGCAGGACCACATTCCCCATTCTCCTCTGTGCCAATGTAGCCCACACCCTCTTCCAGAAGAATATCCTACTGAGTTCTGTGACATTCCTGATCCTAGCACCATGGAGGGAACAAACCATCCTGGCATCAGTTTGATGATTGTAGAAACATCTGTCTTTTCACTTAACTAAAGAATTCTCTCACTCAGTCCTACCTTTCAGCTCCTCTGTTTTACAGCTAAGCCTATGGTGTTATGGGCTTGCCTCTTGCTGCATTCCTTTGAAGATCCCGCCCTCACCAATCTGCAGAACAGAAATCTGATTAGTGAATGGGATCATTGGAAGCTTGGTATCTCCTGCTGGTTTCTCCTGACTGCCCTGATAGCCACCTACTCCCTACACATGTGTTTTCCTCTAAGTTGCGGTCTGACCTCCTTTCTGAATGCACTATCCATGTAGTTCTCTGCCTCAGTTCCTCAGATGTGTGTCCTAGGCCTAGCCATCTTCAGCTGTTTCAGCACTGCCCTTTCCTCTTATCATAAGATCAGTTCGTCAATGATTATACAATGTTCAGCACCATTCATGACACCTCAGACACTGAAGCAGTCCTTGTCCATTTGCACAAAGATCTCGACGACGTTCAGGAATGGCCTCATAAGTGGAAAATAACAATCACGTTAACTTAATGCTTGGCAATGTCCATCTGCATCAAGAAATTTTCTAACCATCTCTCCTTAACATTCAGTGGCATTACCCGACTAAACTCCCCATTATCAATATCCTGGGGTTTTACCATTGACCAGAAACTGAACTGAACCGGCCATATCAGAACAGCTCAGAGGCTGAAAATTCTGCAGTGAGTAACCTGCCTCCTGACTCCCCAAAGCCTGTGAACCATATACAAGGCACAAGTCAGGAGGTATGGTGGAATACTCCCCATTTGCCTGCAGGAGTGCAGCTTGAACAACATTCAAAGGCTCAAAACCATCCAGGATACAGTACCCAAGCCATAACACCATGGCTGGCTTCACTGTAAAAGAAGGGAGGAAGCAGAGCTGAAAGGCAGGACTGAGGGGTAATTCTTTAGCTCGGTGAAAAGACAGATATGTTTGCAGCCATAAACATGATTCCAGGCATCCCACCCACCACCTTAAAAATTCACATCTGGGGACTCGGCAAGATGGTGGCGATTCTGTAGAACTGCTGTGCATAGCTCTGCCTAACAGCCAAGGCATACTGGTGTTTATTTGCCATCCCTGTCCAACTTATGATTTGGAATTATTAGTTTAAAATCTTACCAAACACATATTTGTTAATATTTGGGAGTGGGAAGGATGCCAAAGGGAAAAGGAATGAGCAAACCGCAGCAGGGAGGACACTCCCCAGCAGCACCTACCACACCAGAGACTGCAGCAGCAGCAACCTCTCCTGAACCCCCCGGGGACCTGACAGACTCACAGGAATTGGCTGCGGCAATGGAGAGACTTACCTTGAAAGTTGGGCTGCGATTGAGGAGATCCGTGTGGAGATTCGTGCCCAGGTCCAACCTATCACATCCATGCTGCAGAAGCATGAGCAGGAGATCCAGGGCCTCGGGGAGCGGCTGGAGGAGGTAGAGGGTCGAACTAAGGCCTCAGAAGCTGCGATGGAGTCCTCATCCAGTCCGTTCCAGGTGCTGGAGCGAGAGGTGCAGGCCTTGCGAGACCATATCGATGACCTCGCAAATTGAGGTTAGAGGATAAATCTCTGAATTGTCGGGCTCCCTGAAGGTGAGGAAGGTGAGCAACCAGTCAGCTTCTTTGAAAGCTGGCGTCCGAAGTTTTTGGGCCTTCACATCGAGTCCAGCAGGCTGCAGATTGAAAGGGCTTATCAGGTTACAGTGCACAGGTCAGAGCTAGTGCAGCTCCCCCGCCTGGTCCTAGTGCACTTCCGCTCATATAAGGACAAGGAAAAAGTCATAGAAGTTTCCAGATCCTTGGGAAAAGATCCACAGGCACTATTGTACAAGGGGTCAAAAATCATGTTTTTCCAGGATTTCTCTGCAGCTGTAATTCAAAACAGGAAGTCCTTCAATGAAGTTAAAAAGAGGCTGAGGAACCCGGGCATCCAGTACTCCATGAGATACCCAGCAGTACTTTGCTTCAGCCACGAGGACTCAGTTTATACACTTGACTCAGCGGATAAAGCTAAAAACTTTGTGGACACTTTAAAATAGATGGATTGGCCTGAAGAATATGGTTAATTTTGTTCTCATTTTTATCTTCCCCATGTTTTCTCTTTCTCTTTTTTATTCCGTTCTTTCTCCGTAATAATTTCCTTTTTGGAAAGGGGAAAAGACCTTGGAATAAGTTGTTCCTATTTTTTAAATAACTGGATTTTCTGATGGGAAATTTTGTGAATGTTCTTTGTTATCTCTCCCCCTTTTGTTTTTGTTTTTTCTGTTTCTCTTTTCGTCACAAGTAGGGGTGAGATGAAGCCAGGGATGGGTGGAGTGCTCATCCTGACTTTGTCTTTTTTCTGTTGATTGAAGGATCATCTCCTGGTTTTTTTTTCTAGCCTAAGGCTGGGGCACAGTCCAGGTTTGAAGGAGCTGTGAAGGAGGGGGTGGGTAGGGTGAGTGTCCCCTATGGGCAGGGGGAAGAGTCTTCCATTCAAAGTTTTATAGTTGGCTTTCTTTGTAGTTTTTTGGTAGTAATTTTTGTTTATAGTTATGATAGAGTAGTTTTTGTATATATAGTTTTTTGATTCTATGAGTCTTTATTTACTTATGCTCAGTGCTTTGTAAGCAGGGTTCTCCCTCCAAGGGGTTCAAGGATCTCTGAAAGGGGATATGGCTAAGTGTCTTATTAAATAGTGCACCTGGAACATTAAGGGAAGTCATTCACCTGTTAAAAGGAAAAAAGTGCTTTCTAGCCATAGAGGGAAAGGCTTGATATCGCATTGTTGTAGGAAATCCATCTTGATGATGGGGAACACTTGAAATTACAACCGGGGGTGGGGGGCGGGGGTGGGGGGGGTTTATGACCGGGTATTCTTTTCATCTTATACTACTAAAAGTAGGGGAGTGGCTGTACTTATCCAGAAAGATCTGCCGTTCACATTATTAGAGCAGGTGAGAGATGAGCAGGGACGGTTTGTGATACTTGGGGTGGAATATGGCATTTTAAATGTCTACTGTCCTCCGACGCATGCCCTCAAATTTTTGATTAGTGCTTTCTCTAAGTTGAGTGCTTTTGAAACACGGCACATTATTATAGGGGGGGATTTAAATTGTCTTTTGGATCTGACAGTGAACAGGATGCCTTGTGGGCCCCCAACTATTTCTTCGCAGGCCAAGCAGGTGGTTGTCTTATGCGAGGAGTTGGGGCTGGTGGATATTTGGAGATGTCTTCACCCTCCCGGCAGGGACTTCACCTTTTTTTTCAAACCCATATAAACGTTACACGAGGGTTGACCTCTTTCTGGCTCCCTCGGTCTTTCTGGATTCAATTATGGGTTGTAAAATTGGGAATATAGCTATCTCTGATCACACGGCGGTATATTTGGAGGTTAAGGCCAAGAGTGAAGGGCCAGGTTTGCGGCACTGGTGTTTGGACTCTTTTCTCCTTAAGGATTCCAAATTTGTGGAACACTTTTTGACGGGGTTTCAGGAATTCTTGACTATCAACTCAGGCATGGCTAGTAGTCTGTCTATGCTGTGGGAGACTGCTAAGGCCTTTACTAGGGTTGAGTGGAGTCTTTGCTAGGTGGGTGGAGGTTTTATATTTCCTATTCAGCTAGCCGGAAATGACAGAAGGAGGAACAGCAGCATCTACTTGAGACGTGGTTGAAAGCCACCGAAACGGCACATTTTGCTCGCCCTTTGGTGACTAAGCTACAGCAGATCATGGCCCTCTGGTCTGCCTTGAATTCAATAATGACACAAAACGCAAAGAAAGAACTTGCTTTTGCTAGACAAAGGCTGTTCGAATATGGGGATAGGCCAGGGAAGTATTTAGCGTACCTGACTAGAAGAAAGCGTGCTCCCTAATCCATTACTGCAATCAGGGACAGCGCCGGGGTCCCTACATGCAATTCTAAAAAGATTAATGAGGCTTTTCGGAGCTTTTACTCTGAATTGTATCGGTTTGAAGGTTGCAAGGACAGGAGGGCTAAAATGGAGACCTTTTTTAAGAACCTGGACCTCCCAGGGGTAACCTTGGAACAGGCCTCTCTCCTTAATGCCCCGTTGACAGTTCAGGAAATACAGGAGGCAGCTAGGCAACTTCAGAGTGGGAAAGCACCTGGCTCTGATGGTCTCCTGGGTGGGTTTTATAAGGAGTTTATAGGGATTCTGTCAGGGCTGATGTTGGAGATGTACAATCACTCCTATATGCATGAATGCCTACCACCATCTTTGAGAGAAACTAATATTTCCTTAATTCTTAAGAAGGGAAAGGTTCCTGAGAATTGTGCCTCATACAGGCCCATCTCTCTATTAAATTCAGATTTTAAGATTCTGTCTAAAATCCTGGCACTGGAAAGGGTGTTGCCCCATATTATTAAAGAGGACCAGACAGGCTTTATAAGGGGCCATGGGTCCTCTAATAATATTAGAAGGTTGCTGAGTATGGTCCAAGTTTGTCAGCAATGATCGATTCAGGGGTTGGTGATTTCCTTAGATGCAGAGAAAGCATTTGACCGGGTGGAATAGCTGTATCTTTTTTATGTCTTAGAACTGTTTGGGTTGGGGGGGGTAGTCTTTGCTAGGTAGGTGGATGTTTTATATCACCACCCTCTGACCATGGTCATCACCAACGGGGTGAAGTCTGGGAATTTTAGGATTGGTACGGATGGTCGGCAAGGCTGCCCCCTCTCACCATTGTTGTTTACGTTGGTGATAGAGCCACTGGCAGAGGCCATTCGTCAGAACGTCCACATAACTGCTCTGGAAGTGGGATCGAGGACACACAAGATTAAACAGTATGCGGATGATGTCCTTCTGTTTTTATCAAACTCAATGACCTCCGTACCCCATTTGATACAATGTATCAATTCATTTGGGACTATTTCAGGATATAAGATTAACTTTGCAAAATCAGAGGTTATGTCTTTAGGGAACCTCAAGGATGTGCCAGAAGTTGAAAGTGGCCCTAAGTTCCCTTTTAAGTGGTCACGGGCAGGGTTCCGATACCTAGGCATTTTTATTACCCCCAAGTTTGATCTGTTATTTCAGACTAACTTTGCTCACTTGCTCGACAATATTAGGCGAGATCTCCAGAGACGGGAGGCTCTTCCAATTTCATGGCTGGGCCGAATATCTCTCATTAAGATGAATGTTCTTCCTCGTTTGCTTTATCCCATACATATGCTCCCTATAATGTTTCCCAGGTCAACGCTGTGGAAGCTTATGGGGTGGTTTCGTTCCTTTGTCTGGCATCGTGGGCGGCCCCTCATCAAACTTAGTAAATTGCAGTTGCCTCAAGGAGGGGGAGGAGTTGATTTCCCAGACATCAGAAGGTATCAATTGAGTCCCGTGCTGTCCTTTGTCTGTGATTGTGTAGGCAATGATCCGAACTCAATATGGCTGGATATTGAGGCCTCTCAAGCAAAATGCCCTCTTATTAATCTGTTGTTCATGGGTAAGATGAGGACAGTTATGGACGACTGCTGCAACCCCATTGGCATTAGTACAGTCAAGGCGTGGAGGGCGATGCGTCAGAATGAGGGTTGTTTATCCATGACTTCACCATTTACACCTATAGTTGGCATGCCAGGGTTCAGACCAGGGATGATGGACTCGGGGTTCAAACTATCGGCAGCGAGAGGAGTTTCTAGGTTGGATATTTGTTTGAGGGGGAGGTTATGATGTCTTTTGAGCAACTGAGCCACAAATACGAGTTGCCCAACAGAGATCTTTTCTGTTTTTTTCAGGTTAGGGATTTCATCCAGAAGAAGACTACACTTCTCACTAAGCCCTATAAGCCCGATACAGAGAGGTTGTTGCTACATTCCACAAGCATCCTTTTGGTTAATGCTCCCTATCGCCTGCTAGGTGGCAGGGCCTGGCAGGGTATTAACCGGTTATGTGGGGTCTGGGAGCAAGAGCTAAGAGTGGAGATCTCTTCTGAAACATGGGAGAACATATGGGAGAATACTCGAAAGATCTCAATCTGTAATAGGACATGTGCTACGCAGTTAAAAGTTCTGCACAGGGCTCATCTGGCACCAGATTGACTGGCAAAGTTTAAAAAAAGGGGCATCTTCAGTGTGCCCCAAATGTAAAATAAGTGTAGGTACTCTTACCCATTGCTTCTGGACATGCCACAGGCTCCGTGTTTATTGGAGCACTGTGGCGGGAGAGATCGGGAGGGTATTGAGGACTGAAGTCAAAGTAGACCCGATATCTGTCCTCTTCGGTCTACCGAATTTACCATCTTTGGACAGGCATGGAATAAAAACTACTTAATATTCTTGCATACTGTGCACGGAAGAATATTCTGATGAACTGGGTGACTGAGAACCCGCAGGGCTTGCTGGGATGGCAGAAATTAATGATGGAGCACATTCCCTTGGACCTTTTTACACACATGGTGCACCACAAAACAGGTCATTTTTATAAGACATGGGAGCCCGACTTGAGTTATTTGGATATAGACTTGTCAGTTGTCTTAACTAGGGCATTTGTTTAACCAGGATGGTTAGATTTGTTAAGCCCTGGGCACTGGAGGGGATCTCCTGAGTTAATATGGTTATTTATATATATATATATATATATATATATATATACAATGCTCCCGTTCCTCTGTTTGGGAGCGTTGCGCCGAGCATAGCTGTTCTGTATTTTGTGTTGTTTTATTTTGTTTTTGCTTTTCTTTTTTTTTGGTGTTGCTTTGCACAGTGTTAGGGTTTGTTTTGTATTATAGGGTAGGTTAGTAGTTGGTAGACAGTAGTTATGTTGTAATTTGTGGAGTTTTTTTGTTTTTATTATACTGATATTTGTTATTGATTATATTTTTCAAGACTTTTATTTGTTTGTAAAGTTAAAAAAATTTGCAAATAAATATATTTACAAAAAAAAATTCACATCTTCCATGACCGATGGACTGTAGTAGCAATGTGTCTTGTCAAACTTGGGATGTGTAAAATCTGTGGCCACACCTCCCCCCTTACTTCCGTCCAAGGCCCGAAAGGATTCTTCCACATCCATTAGAAATTTACCTGTACTTCCATAAATATCATCTACGGTGTCCTTTGCACCTGCTGTGGTCTTGTCTACATCAGGGAGACAGGACGCCAACATGCGATCATTTCAGAGAACATCTCTGGAACACCCGCACCAACCAGCCCCACCGCCCCTTGGCTGAACACTTTAGCTCCCCTCCCCCTTCTACTCCGCCAAGGTCATGCAGGTCCTGGGCCTCCTCCACTGCCAAACACTTACTACCTGACGCCTGGAGGAAGAACACCTCATATTCAGCCTTGGAGCCCTGCAACCACATGGGATTAATATGGATTTCACCAGTTTCCTCATTTCCCTTCCCCATTTTATCCAAGTCCCAAGCCTCCAACTCAGCACCGCCCTCTTGACCTGTCCATCATCTTCCCTATCTATCCGTTCCACCCTCCTCTCCAACCTCTCACCTTTTCCCCTACCTTCATCTACCTATTGCATTCTCAGCTACCTTCCCCCCGGCCCCACCCCCCTCCCATTTATCTCTCAGCCACCCTGGCCTACAAACTTCATTCCTGACAAATGGCATATGCCCAAAACATCAATTCTCTTGCTCTTCGGATGCTGCCTGATCTGCTGTGCCTTTCCAGCACCACACTCGCGACTCCCTTTGACAGGGGGAAAACACAAGACCTCTAATATTTAATAAGGACAAATGCAGCAGATGCATGGGAACACCGCCATCTCTGTCTTCCTCCATGCTAACTTGAAACTATGCTTCCATTCTGCCATTACTGCTGATTAAAAATCTTGAATGTTCTTTCCGAACAGCACTCTGGGTGCACTTATGCGACATCAACTGCAGCAGATGACGATCATGGTTCATCATTACCTTCTCAAGGGCTTTTGAGAATGGGCAATAATTTCTCGTCTAGGCAGTGACACGCACGTATGAATGTACAAACAATGTGGGCACTCAGCCCTTTAAGCATGGTCAATGCAATCATGATCTGATATTAACCTCGACTGTACATTTAGCGTATTCTTGATAATCTTTCTTCTCTTTGATAATAAGAATATTTCCCCCTCTGCCTTAAATAAAACTCAAAAATAAAACTTGAAGATTCTGCATCCCCTGTCTGTTGTACAAAGAAATTCCAAAGACTCACAAACCTCTGCCAAAAAGATTCTTTCCTCCTCTCTGTTTTAAGTGGATATTAATTTTGAATTATGACCACTATTCTAGATTCTCCCACAAGAAGAAACATCCTGTCAATATCCACCTGGTCAAGTCCCCTCAGGATCTTGCATGTTTCAACTAAATCATCTTCGATTCTTCTGAACTCCGGAGGATACAGGCCTAGGCTGTCTAGCCTTTTCTCATAAAGCAAACTGCTCATTCCAGGTATCAGTCAAGTAAACCTTCTCTGAACTGCTTCCAATTGCATTAACATCCCTTTGCAAGTACAGTGACCAGTACTGTACACAGTACTCCAGATGCAATCTCACCAATCCCTGTATAATTGAAGCATGACCTCCCTACTCTTGCATTCAATTCCCCTTGAAATAAAACATAACATTTGATTAACTTTCCCTCATCTCATGAAGGAATGAAAAAAAGACTCCTGCCCAGTGTTTGACAGTACTGCCCTAATGAGTCCAGCTTCATACCAAATTTGAGTCTAATGAGAATCATTTCAATATTATATCAGTTATCATCAAATCTAAAACATTACTGAATATGTTGGCAATAAAATCACATGTAGTGGATTTGGCCCAGCACTAAACTCATCAAAGTGCTAAACCCTTTAATATTGTGCATGAAATATAGTTGAAAAGTTGCTAAAGATTTCAAAAATTTAGATGACTACACAAAGGGCTATAATTATGGATTACAATGTCACAGTTCTCCCTTTGAAAAGGAAGGGTACAATTTTAGCTTATTTAAAAGATTAAACTCTATTAATCTAGGGTTTTTGATACAACTATCAGATCTGTAAAGCGGTTTACTATAAATACATTAGAATTTGCTTTCTAAATGCACTGTCAGATCACACAGTTGGATTACTGTGTTGTAAAAGTAGTAATGAAAATATTTTGTTAAGGTAGTGGCGTTGAATTAAAAGTTAAAACTACAAGGTATGGTTGCACATATTTAGTAAACACAAGAGAAAAGCAATAACAGCTTACAAATATGAGAATATAAAATTCCCACAGTGAGGCGTTGTATTCAAATTTGAAGCACAAATTGAAATCTGAAGTTGACAATTTAGATTGCTTCAGATTTTTCCTTTGAATTGTCTTGTGTGTATATCTTATCAGACAGCATCAATCTAGAATGTAAATACCTCTTGTGTCAATGCTGCTCAATTATTGACCACCAAAATCCACATTTCAAGGGAGGCAAACTCAACAAAGTCATTTATTTGTTTTCCAAAAATTAAAATGAATCATGTGTGGAGTGGGACATGATACAAGCTAACAAGTTATGGCAAAGCCATTAAAGTTTGAACATGGCTCTGCCAACTTAGGCTGGAAATGGGGCAGAAAGATACCATTTGTCAAGGACCTCGATTCTGTCAAGATATACCCCTTCAAGTTTAACTTAGCGATTATGAATATATCAGAATCCAGAAATGGCCGCAGACAACTGAGATATCCCAGTATAAAACTTGGTAAAGTATTAATCTCTTGAGCATTTCACGTGCTAAATCTAATTTGAAATCTACCCAAGGATTCAGAAATAATCAGAGTGAAGGTTAAATCTTGGAGTCCAAGATTGTATTCTCCTGCTTTGATATTCCCTCTAGTCACAGCTGCTCATAAAATCAATTTGTTAAGTTCAATTTGGAGCTAAAATCAAGTAGAATATTAAGGTTATGTGAAATCTGATGAAGTTTTAAGAGAATACAATATTAGCCTGCACTCAAAACTGTTGGTGATTGCAATTTGCAGTAATGTCTGTATATAACCAGACATAATTAATAGGTAATGATTGTATATAGAGCTTAACAAACTTCCTGTTACTTGGTTTGTAATGACAGTTTATGATTATCAAGAGGTGAGTAGCGTGGGTTGGAATTGCAAGGGGCAACACCCTACCCCACAGATACAGTTGCAATGCTCTGGCCTTATCCTTAACCTTATACCTTACTTATTGGAGTAAACATTCTGATTCCAAAGGGCAGTTTCCAAATCATCTGTGCTCTCCAGTCACTGTAATTTCCCTCTGCCCAAAGGTAGGTCCATGGCAATAATTTACTGAACCATGGCAAACTGCCATGACCACTGTATAGGCTGCATAGGCAGGACTCAAGTCCACACCAGCCAGAACAGGGATGGAACACTTTGCTATTGGCATTAACATTATCCAAAGTCTAGTCATTTAGCCAACTGAGGTAGCCAGACCTCTCACTGTATTTAGTTACTTTATAAATTTACAGCTCAGGATTTCGAAGCTTTTTTTTTGTGGCCAATACAAAACATTTCGGGTCTTTTTCAATTTTTATTTTTAGCATCAAAGATCAGGGCAACATTTTGAGGTCCAGAAAGTTAGATTGATTTGGAGATCAAATCTACAACTGAAGATTTGACAGATAACTAAGCTTAATGTGAAGGCAATCCCACTTCCATTTGATTTGCTCTCGCCTACCTTTACCTCATTATGCATCATGTTCCAACTGACATAGCTCAGTCATGGAGAGAGCACTACCCACTCAAAGACCCATTCCTGAGCACCATGATACTTACCAATTGTATGTGGTAGTGACCCCATGCACTGTGCTCCAGGAATAAGCCAGTGTACTTTTCTCATAATTGTATAGCAACGGAAGTTAGCAGATTAACTGTTACTCTGAAACTACATCCTGATGTTTGAACACAAGGAACCAAAAAGGATATTTCAATAACGGCGCATCAGATTTTGAAAGGCATGTGACCACTTTATTGACACATCCAGATGTGATAGTTTAAAACTGGCTAAATAATTATAACTAACATTGATTCAGTGAGACACAAAGGTGAAAATAAAGAGCATATACACACATACACATACACACACAGTATGCCTGCATATACCAACACTACAAGTTTGCGAATCAAAACATGTTTTCCAACAGATTCCCAATTTGTCAATGTTTCATTAATACTCTAAACTATGGAAAGTAGTATGGGCTGGATTGTTCATACTAACATGTCCAATTGTTTCCTAACAGATCTTTGGTCAGAGGATTGATAATGCTTTCAGAAAACAATTACCACATGAAGAAAATACACTTTTTGTTAAAGTGAAAATCTGTATTGCAAGGGCTGGATTTTCTCAGGATCAGAGAGGTCCCATGATTGGGACCACAAGCAGCAGATAACCCTGCATTAGCAGACATTAAACCCCTGGGGCAGCATTTTACTGTGGTTGCTACTGGGACCATTATCCTTCTGCATATATATCATGTAAAAAACATATGCTCTTTATTTTCACATTTGTGTCTCGCTGAATCAATGTTAGTTATAATAATTTCAGTAGGTTTAACCTATCACATTTGAATGGTCACATGCCTTTCAAAATCAGAAACACCGTTATTGAAATATCCTTTTTGGTTCCTTGTTTCCAAACAACAGGATGCAGTTTCAGTAGTGGCCATTTCTGTAATTCCAACATGATGGAGAGGGTGTCTCTGTGGTAAAGCTGGCCTCGAAGACCAGGCAACTGGTCCTGTCATTTGTGCTACCGGAATAATATTATAGTGGCAGCAATTCAGCGTGAGGTCAGCCAGTGGGCCCAGAAGTAGTCATTGAAGAGCATAAACATAACAACCACATTACTGCACCACATAGTCATAGTCATAGAGATGTACAGTATGGAAACAGACCCTTTGGTCTAACCTGTCCATGCCGTCCAGATATCCCAACCCAATCTGCCAGCATCCAGCCCATATCCCTCCAAACCCTTCCTATTCATATACCCATCCAAATGCTTCTTAAATGTTACAATTGTACCAGCCTCCACCACTTCCTCTGGCAGCTCATTCCATACATGTACCACCCTCTGTGTGAAAAAGTTGCCCCTTAGGTCTCTTTTATATCTTTCCTCTCTCACTCTAAACCTATGCCCTCTAGTTCTGGACTCCCCGACCCCAGAGAAAAGATTTTGTCTATTTATCCTACTCATGCCCCTCATAATTTTGTAAACCTCAATAAGGTCACCCCTCAGCCTCCGACGCTCAAGGGAAAACAGCCTTAGCTGTTCAGCCTCTTCCTATAGCTCAAATCCTCCAACCCTTGCAGTATCCTTGTAAATCTTTTCTGAACCCTTTCAAGTTTCACAACCTCTTTCCGATAGGAAGAAGACCAGAATTGCACACAATATTCCAACAGTGGCCTACCTAATGTCTTGTACAGCCACAACATGACTTCCCAACTAATGTACTCAATACTCTGACCAATAAAGGAAAGCATACCAAACATCTCCTTCACTATTCTATCTACCTGCGACTCCACTTTCAAGGAGCTATGAACCTGCACTCCAAGGTCTCTTTGTTCAGCAACACTCCCTAGAACCTTACCATTAAGTGTATAAGTCCTGCTAAGATTTGCTTTCCCAACATGCAGCACCTCGTATTTATCTGAATAAAACTTCATCTGCCACTTCTCAGCCCATTGACTCATCTGGTCAAGATCCTGTTGGAATCTGAGGTAACCATCTTCGCTGTCCACTACACCTCCAATTTTGGTGTCATCTGCAAAATTACTAACTGTACCTCTTATGCTCGCATCCAAATCATTTATGTAAATGAAAAGAAGTAGAGGATCCAGCACAGATACTTGTTGCACTCCACCGGTCACAGGCCTCCAGTCTGAAAAACAACCCTCCACCACCACCCTCTGTCTTCTACCTTTGAGCCAGTTCCCTGTCCCTCAGGATTCCCTCCAACAACTTGCCAACCACCGATGTCACGCTCACTGCTCTATAGTTCCCTGGCTTGCCCTTACCGCCCTTCTTAAACAGTAGCACCACGTTAGCCAACCTCCAGTCTTCCAGCACCTCACCTGTGACTATCGATGATACAAATATCTCAGCAAGAGGCCCAGCAATCACTGCTCTAGCTTCCCACAGAGTTCTAGGGTACACCTGATCAGGTCCTGGGGATTTATCCACCTTTACCCATTTCAAGACATCCAGCACTTCCTCTTCTATAATATAGACATTTTGCAAGATGTCACCATCTATTTCCCTGCAATCTATATCTTCCATATCCTTTTCCACAGTAAATACTGATGCAAAATATTCATTTAGTATCTCCCCCATTTTCTGTGGCTCCACACAAAGGCCACCTTGCTGATCTTTGAGGGGCCCTATTCTCTAGGTAAAAACAATGACTGCAGATGCTGGAAACCAGATTCTGGATTAGTGGTGCTGGAAGAGCACAGCAGTTCAGGCAGCATCCGAGGAGCAGTAAAATCGACGTTTCAGGCAAAAGCCCTTCAATCAGGGCCTTATTCTCTCCCTAGTTACCCCTTTGTCATTAATGTATTTGTAAAAACTCTTTGGATTCACCTTGCTTCTATTTGCCAAAACTATCTCATGTCCCCTTTTTGCCCTCCAGATTTCCCTCTTAAGTATACTCCTACTTCCTTTATACTCTTCTAAGGATTCACTCGATCTATCCTGTCTATACCATACATGTTGAAAACAAACTCACAGCATGGTATAAGTGATGACGATCTCTATGATACTCCAATATGTCTATGGTAGATGTTTGGAAAACTAATTGTAGATCAACCAGAGGACAACCTGAACACAGAATTTGAACAGTGGCATTTTCTCACCCCTCAGCAGCATTAATGAATACTGACAGCTACATAGATCTCTTGAGAGGATATTGACAACCAAGGAAACGCAGTCTAATAAAAATGAATTAGCTCTGAATTCTTTCAAGATACAAGAAACCATTAGGTGTGCCTTCTTTTAAAAAAAAGACTAACATTACACATAACAGCCATAAGTAAAGATCACAGGTGTACACTGAAGCACAGCGAGTATTCAATTTATCTCTCGGGGTGGCACGGTGACTCAGTGGTTACCACTACTACCTCACAGCGCCAGGGACCTGGTTTCAATTCCTGCCTTGGGCAACTGACTGTGTGGAGTTTGCACATTCTCCCCGTGACTGCGTGGGTTTCCTCCGGCTGCTCTTTGCGGAAGGCAGAAAGGGGTGGGGAGGGAAATATATCCCTGGTGGGGTCTGTTTGGAGGTGACGGAAATGTCGGCGGATGATTTGGTTTATGCGAAGGTTGGTAGGATGGAAGGTGAGCACCAGGGGCGTTCTGTCCTTGTTACGGTTGGAGGGGTGGGGTCTGAGGGCGGAGGTGCGGGATGTGGATGAGATGCATTGGAGGGCATCTTTAACCACATAGGAAGGGAAATTGCGGTCTCTAAAGAAGGAGGCCATCTGTGTGTTCTGTGGTAGAACTGGTCCTCCTGGGAGCAGATACGGCGGAGGTGGAGGAATTGGGAATACGGGATGGCATTTTTGCAGGAGGTAGGGTGGGAAGAGGTATAATCCAGGTAGCTGTGGGAGTTGGTGGGTTTGTAGAAAATGTCGGTGTCAAGTCGGTCGTCATTAATGGAGATGTGTTACGTGCATTAATCAGGGGTGAATGTAGGGGAATGGGTCTGGGTAGGTTGCTCTTCAGAGGGTGAGTGTGGAATTGTTGGGCTGAAGGGACTGTTTTCACACTGTAGGGAACTTAATCTAATCTCCCATTAAAACAAAACAAATAAGAAGCTACTTATCCATCTTTTTAAAAGAGCAGCAGTTAAATGATCTTGAAAGCACAGCTCTAAAGCAGTTCTTGAATAAAATACAGGTTAAAGACACTAAAAAGTGAAACTTTATATTAAGATGTCTTGTCTATGTCCAGACATTACTGACTTGTGCCATTTTCTCTCTCCAAGTTGATAATAAAAAAATGAATGTGATAACCCACTGTTTAATCATGCAATGCCACCTATTGGATGAAGCTTGATATGACAAGCCTACAATTCTTAATGGACCAGCAGCAGGGAAAATACAAAGAAACGGAAAGAAAGGAAAAAGGAAAACTGAAAGTACACAGAAGCAAAACCAGAAAAACAACAAGAATTTTTTTTTACTGCATAATATTTCTAACAAAATAGCAAAGATTTTCAAAGAGAAATTGAAGGAAATACTTAATTATGGACTGGGGCATCCAGTGACACATTTACTGAATTGCAACTATTCAAAAATGTTATGCAGTTTTGTTTTACAGGTCAAGCAATAGAGGATGCTCAGAAATGAGTACATTGCCTCATTGGCAAAGAAGGGTTTTGCAGAATTAATACATCCAGTCTTTCAGTGGAAAGATCCTGAAAAGATCTTGACTGTGAAGACACATTCAAGGTAAGAATTAACTTCAGGATTAACAAACTTACATTTTAAAGGCAGCAGCCACAAGAATCTATTAACCAGTTTGTTGGAACATGCATCAACAAGTTGGGTTAGTTTGACATTTCTGAAGAGAAGCTGTCAGGGAGGCTCATTGAGTTAGTAATTGCTTATGTACCAATTAAAGCTTTTGGTAAGGATCTTATGGGCAAGGCAAAGGGCTACACCATTGACTCATTATTTGAGGATAGTTGTAAATATGAAGCCGCAATGGCAGGTCAACAGCTCACCAAACAATATGCTTTAGGTGTAGTCGACACTATTGCTATGGTCAAGAAAATGCACAAAACCAACAAAATCTGAAACAAGTGTGGTTTGCCACACATATCCTAAAAAAGGTCCAGCATTTTGTAATAGGTGTAAGTCTGTGGCATTAAGGGGATGCGTGTGCAGGTAAGCTGTCAAAGCCAGTCCCTAGAATAAAACACAGGTGACCAGCAAATGGCACAAAGAGAGTGCAAGTTACAAATATAAATGCAAATACTTTGATACCAGCAAAGATTTCTAGAATATGCAACCAGCTCAGATCATGGTGATTATGGTGCTACATTGTGAAGGAATTGAGGCCAGCTCAGACCAATATATGACACACCAAATATGAATTAAGACAGTTAAGAAGAACACTCTGTCAATGATGATTGTGTAGAGGTGTTGAGTGACAGCATCCAGAAATAAGAACTCATATCTCTCCAGATGGATATATGATCATCAGATAAGGACACGTTGTCAAACTTCCAAAGTGTTACATTGAAGTTTGAACAGTTAATCTTGCAAACTCTGTTTAAGTGCTTGTATATTTATTGAATTGACAACAGACGCCACATGCAGCCATATATATATGTTTGAGGTAAGTTTCTATGTTTGAGGATGCAATGTTATATCTCACTCGCAGTATACACTTAAGAACCATGCTTATGAGATCATCACTGTTTCCTGGGCAATGTGACCTGAAGGTATAAAAGGTCTTATATTCCATTTTACCCTAAGATCACTAGAAGCATGACATGGTACTGTAAGTGTGCTCTTCTGTTTTATCCTGTTAGCTTAATATTAGACCTACCACTTAAATGTCTGAGGAGTGTAATGTTTGTGTATAATTCACAGAACCCCTCAAGTGTGGAAGCAGGCCATTTGGTCCATCGAGTCCACACCAACCCTCTGAAGAGCATCCCACCTAGACCCAACCAACACCCTCCCCATCCCCATAACCCTGCACATTCCTTGGCTAATCCACCCAGCCTATGCATCCCTGAACACTATGGGCATTTTAGCATTCCAATTCACCCTAACTTGCACATCTTTGGATTATGGGAGGAAACTGGAGCACCCGGAGGAAACCCACGCAGACACAGGGAGAATGTGCAAATTCCACACAGACAGTTGCCCAAGGCTGGAATCGAACATGGGTCCCTGGCACTGTGAGGCAGCAGTGCTAACCACTGAGCCACCGTGTCACCCATTGCAATGGTTGGTTGTAATAAACATCTGTTGGATTCTTCAACACTATGAAATCCATGTCCAGTTTTCTAATGTTACATGGGAAACAGAAACATTGCTGCATCAGGTAAAATACGCTGTAGGAGGCAAAACTCACACATCTAGCCTATGACTCCCAACTCCATAACCAGCGTCCATGTTGTTTAGTGGCTATATGAACTACAGTTCTTCCTGAACTATGTAGTGGGCCATTGGTACCCAAGGACGTAATATATGTCTGATGGAATAGGGAACTAGTTTTTAGATAACTTTTTCTGAATAGGGTTGGGAAAGGAATTACTTTGATTGTAGGAGGAGTGTAAACTAGTTTTGTTTGAGCAGCACAGCTGTGTAAATGAGCACTGAGAGGCTTTGATGGGTGTAAGATTTACACTGCTAAAAAGGTCAAGAAAATATGTGTTTCATGCAATAATGCCGTAACAATAGTATAAATGCTGAAGTCGATAAAAAAAAATCAGAGCCAGAGTATTACTCCTCTGATGTTATTCATTAGAATAATATTATCAATGAAAACCAACAATCAATGATAATGGCAGAGACTTAAATTAATTAAATTGTTTTGTGTGCCCTACTTCACCTCTGGAGAGCTGAATTTAAAATTAGCTCTATGTAAAGTAAGTAACACCGTCTGTTCACATAGTAAGATTATTTGAAAACATTCATCTCGGTGGTAAACTCTTCTTTTTGTAAGCACTGCACTTCAAAATCAAGTTAAGGTCACATTTTTCTAATTTTAATCCCCTTTGTGAATTTATTTATCACCTGAAGTAATCTAATACTGGGTCAGTCCAGTAAAATGTCCACTCCACTCAAACAAGACTTTTGGCACGTTGCATATTTGAAAACTACCATTTTGTAAAACAACAATGGATAGAAATCTTTTCCATTATGACTGCCTCTTAATTGGTTGTTTTTCCTGTATAACACGAGGACATAAAAGATCCCACAGTGCTATTTTGAAGAAGAGCTGGAAATGGCCCAACAAATATTTACCTCAAATCAGCACCTGATTAACAGATTATCTGGCCATAACCTTGTATCTCCTTCAAACAGATCTGCATTCAAATCGGTTGTCACACTTCTCAAGCCACAACAGCTGGAAAACACTTCATTAGTAAAATGCTTTGAAATGTCCCGAGGTCAAGAAAGATTCCACACAAGTTTTTTTTTCCCACAAATTGACTCAAAGATATTGGGAAAGGTCCACAGCAAATCATGTCTGTACTCCACTGAACTGAGCTCAGCTGTTAAAGTAAACTCAGTCAAATGCAACGAGGTGCTCACCAATTCAAATTGACACTGCCTTCCTTCTAGAGTCATAGAGTCATAGAGATGTACAGCATGGAATCAGACCCTTCGGTCCAACCTGTCCATGCCGACCAGATATCCCAACCCAATCTAGTCCCACCTGCCACACCCAGCCCATATCCCTCCAAACCCTTCCTATTCATATACCCATCCAAATGCCTCTTAAATGTTGCAATTGTACCAGCCTCCACCACATCCCCTGGCATCTCATTCCATACACGTACCACTCTCTGTGTGAAAAAGTTGCCCCTTAGGTCTCTTTTATATCTTTCCCCTCTCACCCTAAACCTGTGCCCTCTAGTTCTGGACTCCCCGACCCCAGGGAAAAGACTTTGCCTATTGACTCTATCCATGCCTCTCAAATGTTTGTAAACCTCCATAAGGTCACCCCTCAGCCTCCGACGCTCCAGGGAAAACACCCCCAGGCTGTTCAGCCTCTCCTGTAGCTCAAATCCTCCAACCCTGGCAACCTCCTTGTAAGTCTTTTCTGAACCCTTTCAAGTGACACAACAAACAATTTTTCTGAGCAATTGTCTTCTTTTCCAGTCCCATTCCATGAATATATTTCCTCAGTATTTCCTCAATATATACTTCCTCAAGTACAGGCAATTGCCCCACCACGTTCCATGTCAGTTAATACTGAGTCAATGTAATGACATCATGCTAAACGGGACAGAATTCAAACAGATCTGGCAACTCAAGACAGGGCATCCATGAGGCACTATGGGCCATCAACAATAGCGGAGACATACTTCAATACAATTTACAACTTCATGGCCCAGTTTAATGGAGAATGCAGGAAAATGTGCCAGAAGCAGCACTAAAAATGAGGTGTCAACCTGGTGAAGCTATCAAAACAGGACTACTTGTGGGCCAAGACTCTAAGTAGAAAGTGATAGACAGATCTAAGTGATCGCACAAGCAATAGATCAGATCTGTAGTCCCATGACATGCAGTCCTAAATGGTGGTGGACAATTAAACAACTCACTGGAGGAGAAAACTCCATGAATATCCTTACCTATAATGATAGAAGAGCCCAATTCATAAGTGCAAAAGGTGAGGCTGAAGCATCTGCAGCAATCCTAAATCAGAAGTGCCAAGTGGATGATCCATCTCAGCCTCCCCCAAAGGCACCCAGCATCATAAATTCTAGACTTCAGCCAATTTGGTTCACACACATGATATTAAGAAATAGTTGGAGGCATTGGACTCTGCAAAGGCTATGGGCTCTGACAACATTTCAGCAATAGTACTAAAGATTTGTGCTCCAGAACTTTCCAATTCCCTGTCCAAGCTGTTTCAGTACTGGCATCTACCCAACAATGTGGAAAATTGCCCAGGTTTGTCCTGTACATAAATGTCCGACAAGTCCAACCCAGTCAATTACTCATCAGTCTACTCTTGATCATTAGTAAAGTGATGGAAAGTGTCATCAACAGTGCTACCAAGCAGTACCTGCTCAGCAATAATCTACTCACTGGACCTGGCAGAATCTAAACCGGGCATCACTCAGCTCCTGACCTCATTACAGCCTTGGTTCAAACATGGATAAAAGAGCTGAATTCCAGAGGTGAGGTGAGAATGACAACCCTTAACATCAAGAGCTGAGTGAGGCATTAAGGAGCCCTAGCAAAATTGGAGTAAATGAAATCAGAGGGAAAACTCTCCATTGGTTGGAGTCATACATGGCATGTAGGAAGATGATTATGGTTGTAGTAAGTCATCTCAGCTTTTCAACATCACTGCAGCAGTTCCTCAGGGTAGTGACTGAGGCCCAAACATCTTTAACTACTTCATCAATGACCTTCCCTCCATCATAAGGTCAGAGGTGGAAATGTCCATTGACAGTTGCAAAATGTTCTGCAGCATTCACAACTCCTTTGATACAGAAGCAGCCAATGTTAAATACAACAATATTTAGGCAATATCCAGGCTTGGGCTGTCAAATAATAAGTAACATTGATGCCACGCCAATGTCAGTCAAAGACCATCTTCAATAAGAGACAATCTAACAACTACCCCTTGACATTCAATGGCATTACCATCACTGAGTTGTCCACTATCAACATCCTGGGGGTGACTATCAACCAGAAACTGAACTGGACTTGCCATATACACACTGTGGTGACAAGAGCATGTCAATGGCTAGGAATACTGCTGTGAATAACTCATCTCCTGATTCCTCAAAGCCTGTCCACCATCTACAAGGCACAAATCAAGATTGTGAGAAGTATTCCTCACTTGCCCGGATGAGTGCAGCTCCGACAACACTCAAGATGCTTCACACTATTCAGGTCAAAGCAGCCTGTCCAATTAGCCATTTCCACAAACTCAGTAGCAGCAGTGTACTACTGACAAGATGCACTGCAGAAATTCAGCAAAGATCCTTTGCTGAATTCTCTCCCTCACAACATTGGGGGGGCTACCTACAGCACACAGACTGCAGAGATTCAAGAAGGCAGCTCACCACCACAACCTTCTCAAGAGCAACTAGGAATGGGCAGTAAATGCCGGTCCAACCAGCCATGCCCATGTTCACTGGGGAATTAAAAAAAAATCCTCCAATCAGTGGTGGATGGAGTAGTTGGCAACGGGTAAGACATAACTACAATGGCATCCAATTTTACTCATTTCAATATACCGCCCTCAGCATTTCACTTCTGTGGTCATTAGGCCAGCCCACAGTTAGTCATATGGGGAAAAAAAATAAAGGATTTCAGCCTCCCAGTACCAAATATGAGGGAATTTCTGCTCGTCTAATAGGATGCGAGATTAGCACTTTCATTGTTCATTGTTGACTGCCTCTCCTGCTGGTTGTGTAATCTGTATGGAAACTGAGGCATTGATGAGCTTTATTGATGGGCTCACTGATAGCAGCTGAGCAATCGCTAAACAGAAACATGCCTAATCATTAGGCATGTTTCAAATGTTATCTTTTTAAAATAATATTGCTGCTTTACATTTCAAAATAAAAATTACATTTAAAATCATGAGACCATTTATTTGTAATTCAGGATTCGTAATGAAAACAGTGTACCATTATTCATCAATTTGATAAGAAAATATTCTGAACTGCTGATAAAATGATTTGTAATTTTTCCATGTTACAGTAAATTCCAATTTATAAATACATAAGCAGATTAGTTATTCAAAGTTCCAATGAATTACAGGAGAGGATCATGCTTTTGCAATCACATTTTTAGCTATTGCCATTTTAATAACAAAGGGGGAGAATATATTACTATTGTATGGAAGATTTCTCTGAACATTTTAGATAAGTTTCAGAATTCTGACGTTCACTTAGGAAGCATGTCAAAACAAAAATATTCCATTTAACTGCTTTATAGGTGAAATTGAATGGGTGAGGGGCCTCAGTTAGTAAACGGAGGGATTAAAAATTATATGGTATCTGGTGTAAGCTTAGAGTTCATTTGTCTTGCAGATAGTGACGAATGTGTTAGGTAGGTCTTTGAAAGAGATAAATAATTTTGCAACAGGGATGTTAATTTTGTTTTACATTCACAAGGTATAAGATGCCATTGCTCAGAGAATAATACCAATCTGTTCCCGGGTCTGACTGTGTGCCCTTCACTCTCCATGCACTTAATGGTAAGGTCCTGGGGAGTGTCGCTGAACAAAGAGACCTTGGAGTGCAAGATCATAGTTCCTTGAAAGTGGAGTCATAAATAGACAGGATTGTCAAGAAGGCGTTTGGTATGCTTGCCTTTATTGGTCAGTGTATTGAGTATAGGAGTTGGAAGGTCATGTTGTAGCTGTACAAAACATTGGTTAGGCCACTTTTGGAAGACTGCGTGCAATTCTGATCTCCCTACTATAGAAAAGATGTTGTGAAACTTGAAAAGGTTCAGAAAAGATTTACAAAGACGTTTCCAGGGGTGAAGCGTTTGAACTATAGGGAGAGACTGAATAGGCTGGGGCTATTTTCCCTGGAGCGTCAGAGGCTGAGGGGTGACTTTATAGAGGTTTATAAAATCATGAGGGGCATGGATAGGGTGAATAGGGATTCTGAATTAGAGTGGTGTTGGAAAAGCACAGCAGTTCAGGCAGCATCCGAGGAGCAGGAAAATCAATCTCCACCCTGCAGGCTCTCTGCCTCCATTCCTGATGAAGGGCTTTTGCCTGAAACGTTGATTTTCCTGCTCCTCGGATGCTGCCTGAACTGCTGTGCTTTTCCAGCAGCACTCTAATCCAGCATCTGGTTTCCAGCATCTGCAGTCATTGTTTTTACCATGGGGTGAATAGTCAAGGTATTTTCCCCAGGGTTGGGAAGTCCAAAAGTAAAAGGCAGAGGTTTAGGGTGAGAGGGGAAAGATTTCAAAGAGACAGAAGGGGCAACGTTTTCACACAGAGGGTGGTACTTGTTTGGAATGAGCTGCCAGAGGAAGTAGTGGTAGCTGGTACAATTATAACATTTAAAAGGCATCTGGATGGGTATATGAATAGGAAGGGTTTAGAGGATATGGGTCAAATGCTGGCAAATGGGACTAGATTAATTTAAGTTATATGGTTGGCATGGATGCCCTGTGCTTTATTAAACTCCCTTATGCATGTCTCATTGCTTAATGTGTGGGTCCACGGTCATGATACATGATTTTCATGGAGAGGTTTGTCTTGAAGACAAAGGAAGTGGTGATAGAGAGGCATTTCTATCATACTTCTCCTTTCCAAGAATGGTATTGCAACGTTATTTTGACAATCTCTGTCAAATTAGTGTTCTCGGTGGGAAGTTCTTCTGGAATTACAATTAGATATCGGTATTTGAAGTTCAATTTTGACGCCTGGCTATGGATAAGGGTGTTCTACATGAAGGACGTGCCTTATGTTCTGCGGTAATTAACCTTACAGCCTGAGAGTTGGGTAAATTCTGATGACTAACAGGTCTGACAATATATGAGACAGGGCGAAAGTGAGGACTGCAGGCGCTGCAGATTAGAGTCGCAAGTGTGGTGCTGGAAAAGCACAGCAGGTCAGGCAACATCCGAGGAGCAAGAAAATGGACGTTTCAGACAAAAGGCCTTCATCAGGAATATATGAGGCATTCTAATAGGTCTATTTAGAAGGCATTAATCCAGGCAGTAACAGAAATCCTGGAGCTAATTGGATTAATGAGGAAACCTACTGGTTTAACGTTGCTTTACTTTGTTATATATGAGTATATTTGCACATGTTTTTGCCAAAAGTGATATGATCCTTTAATTGCAATGATTTAAAGTATCTAACCAGTGCTCAATGACTTGCAGTTATGTGGAAGGTAATGTTTTAAACAATGGTTCATGTGTATATAAAACACAAACAAAGTGTTATCTATGATAAGGAGATGATGGAAATGTTGGGAAAAAGAAGAACAAGTAGGGTATATCTTTTCAATGAAATATTCCATTGCAAGATGAGGCAGGCAAACCTAGAGATGACAGATTCCCCAAGGATGAATTGTAACCATGACTTATGGTTAAAGATCCAAGTGATGAAACAGCAATTGTCTGCAGGAAGAATGTGCTGTGTGATAGTATAACTATTCTTCACTGATACCAATCATAAGGGTACCAGAATGTTAGCAAAAGGAACCATTTCCTCAGGCATAGCATCCTTTCTTTAATAATGAAGATATAAAGAGAAATGGTGTGCACCTCAGCTGTGAGTTGCGATGAAACCTCCACAGAGCCATGATAACGATAACTATTATAGTATGTGAGTTGAAGTTATCTGATAATGGAATGTAGTGTGATGTCTGTCTGCTTTAAATGTTGCTTGCTTTGTTGGCATACATGAAATCTGCTATAAAATTTTTTGTTTAAAATGCATACACATGTAATCACAGTTGAACTGGTCTGATTTCTAAAGACATGACCTGAAGACACATACAGAAGGTAAATGAGCTCTCAGTGATATTTTGTGTGCAACTCAGAGAATGTATGTGTTTGTTTAATGTTTGCTGCAGTGAACTCTCTTGTTAACTCAAGAAATGAAAAAAAAGATAAAAATAACACAATACCAGGTTATAGTCCAACAAGTTTATTTGGAATCATTAGCTTTCGGAGTGCTGCTCCTTCATCAGGTGGTTGTGGAGAATAAGATCGTAAGACACAGAACTTACAACAAAAGTTTACAGTGTGATGTAACTGAAATTATATATTGAAAAAGACCTGGATGTTTTGTTAAGTCTCTCATCTTTTAGAATGACTATGTTGGTTTCATTGGAAGCTTTACCTTTCGGAGTACCGCTCCTTCATCAGGTACTCATAATGAAGGAGCGGCACTCCAAAAGCTAGTGTGATTTTTAACTTTGTATACCCCAGTCCAACACTGGCATCTCCAAATCATGTTGGTTTCAGTTCTTTCATATGTAATTTGCAAAACTTTTTTAAAAAGTTACATTCTCAAGTGAACATTAACAATTGGTGTCGTGTCAGCCCAGAGAATGCACTGAAGGTGCAAGCCACCCTGTGTGAGGTTGTCTATGCCACAATAGTCAGACTGATTCTAAGCTACAAAATGGATTTACAGAATCTTGCATGGATTCATGCAGTTTTAGAGCAAATTAAAATGTAATTCTGCAAGTACAAATTCACCCCACAAACGTATATGTGTATGTGTGCATGTGTGCATGTGGGTGTGTGTGTGTATGTGTGTGTGTGTGTGTGTGTGTGTGTGTGTGTGGGGTGGGGTTATGAGTGTCTGTGAGAGGGTGTGCGTATGTGTGTGAGCGTGAGTGTAGAGGGGTATACATCTGTGAGAAAGTGTGTGTGGGAGTGTATGTATGAGTGTATGAGAGAGGGTCTGCATGAGTATGTGTGTGTCTGTAGAAGTGTGTCTGTATGTGTGTGTGTGTGTGTGTGTGTGTGTAGTGCAATGGGGTCACCTGTAATGTGACATGAACCCAAGGTCCCAGTTGAGGCCCTCCCCATGGGTACCGAACTTGGGTATCAGCCTCTGCTTGGTCACTTTTCGTTGTTGCCTGTCCCGATGTCTGCCTTGGAGGACGGTCACCCAAAGGTGAATGAAATGAATCCATGTAAGATTCTGTAAATCCGTTTTATAGATTAGAATCAGTCTGACCATTGTGGCGTAGACAGCCTCACACAGGGTAGCTTTATACCTTCAGTACATTATCTGGGCTGACATGACACCAATTGCTAAAGTTCACTTGAGAACGTAACTTTTTAACAAGGTTTTGTGATATACATATGAAAGAACTGAAACCAATGTGGTCATTTGAAAAGATGCGAAACTTAACAAACAATCTAGTTCTTTTTCAATATATAATTTCAGTTACATCACACTGAAAAATTTTGCTATAAATTCTGTGCATTATCTGGGCCGACATGACACCAATTGTTAAAGTTCACTTGAGAATGTAACTTATTGTCCACAACCACCTGATGAAGGAGCAGTGCTCTGAAAGCTAGTGCTTCCAAACAAACCTGTTGGACTATAACCTGGTGTTGTGTGATTTTTAACTTTGTACAGTCCAGTCCAACACCGGCATCCCCAAATCATGAAAAAAAGAGGTCCCTTTGTTCAAAGGTTCTTTGTTGGAGGGAAATGCAAAAAGATTACAAATATTTGGGGGGAAGGAGTATGGAGGTTCAGTGTAGAACTTTAACTGATTTCTCATACATAAGTCTGAAAACTTCATCTGAGTAGTGTAAGTAGAAAATTCCATTTCATCAAAGCAGGTACATTTCTGCATTTAGAAAGAGATTATTTGCATGATGCCTACTATTATAATGCTGCAATTGAACTGGAATACAGTACTGCCAGCTATGTGACACCAACTGTATTGGATTAGTTTGTATTGTGGCTGCTATCTTTGTTGAGCAGAGAAATGTACCTATAAGATTGGCAGAAGATGGTGTTGCCACCCTGTCTATGTGTTCATGTATTTATGACTTCCTTGAATGATACTGGGAGATGTTGCTATTGAAAATGGCAGAATCATTGAAAGCTACAATATGAAAAAATGCCATTCGGCCTATCATACCTCTGCCTTATTTCCCCAGTATGAGTCATTGTGTATATTGCCACACTTTCGCTCAACTCTTATTGCCTTTTATTACATGCTGCTTCAATAATGGTTTGAATCAAATAACTCCACATTCCTCATTGCACATTTTCACATTTTAACTGAGGAAAGAAAGAAGTCTCGAGAATTCAACTGGTGACTCTGCACCTACAGTTATTGCAGGGTGTAACATGTGTTAGCTTGTCCCAGTACGGATTTTATATCAAATCATGGTGACAGTGTTATTTACAACAAAGTGATTTGGTTTCACTTGATCAGAATAAACAATAATTATTATAATACATAAAAAATCTCATCTCTCTTCTGGTTATTATATTCTGCCAATTATATTGAATCTGTGTCAATTAATTATTGTCCTAACTACCAATAGAAATAATTTCTTCTTACTTATATGAGTCCTCAACTCAAATATGAAAAATATGTTTCAATCTTCCGTTTTCTCCATTATCAAGATTTGCAATGATTCTTATTAATTAACTCTCAGCTTTCAATGTCTACTTACACAAAGTCCAATAGCACAGTACATTAAAAGCCCCAGAACACCACATCTCAAATTTCTTTTTCTAGTTGTGGGATGTGATCACTCTTACTACAGAGGATCATAGAGTCATACAGTTACAGGAGACAATGTGGCCTGTCACAAAACCACACAGGATGGAGGATCCAAAAATTGCAATACCTGATTTCTGTTCAACTTTGGACATCCTTTTCTGAGCATGATGAGGCTCAAAGGAACTCTCAAGTCAAAATTGCCAAGCTCAGTGCTAGTACCATGGTTTTCTTGTTAGCTCTGGCTTTCTTTAGCAAGCAGACATATACATTCCGCCATGTACAATCTTACAATTCCAGCTTTATCAAGAGGTGAGATAAACAGAAATTGCTGGCAAAGCTCAGCAGATCTAGCAGTGTCAGTGGAGAGAAATCAGAGTTAACATATCAGGTCCAATGACCCTTTCTCAGAACTGATGGTAGCTAGGAAAATATAATGGTTTTTATGCAGAAGATAGGATGAGGGAAGTGGGTAGGGAGTAAACTATATGTGGACATAGAAACCAAAGAACAAGAAGAGCAGTTGGACAAATAAAGGAATGGATATTGGACAGATGAAGATATTGATAATGATCAGCCTAAGAGAATGATTAGCTACTAATGGGGAGTATTAGTGGCTAACAATGGGCTGTGTGCAATAGTAGACCATGTGATAAAAAGACCTGGTCTGTGACGGTTGGGGTAAGGAGATGGGAGAAGCTGCCTCAAGCCCTAATATTATTGAACTCGATATTGATTCCAGAAGTCTGGAGAGTTCCCAAGTTGTACATGAGGTGCTGTTCTTCCAGCTTGCGCTAAGCTTCACTGGAGCACTGTAACAAGACCGAGACCGCAATGTTGGCCAGGGAACAATGTGGTATGTTGAACTGGCAGGCAACTGGAAGCCCAGTGTCTTTTTTGCGAATGGAATGTTAATGTTCTGTGAAGCAGTCATCCAGTCTACGCTTAATTTCCCCAATGTAGAGGAGACCACATTATGAGCAGAGAATGGGGTAGACTAGATTGTGTGAAGTGCAGGGAAAGCAGTGCTTCACCTGGAAGGTATGTTTGTGGCCTTGCATACTGAGGAGGGAGGAAGTAAACAAACAGCTGTTACAGTTTCTGCAGATGCAGGGGTAGGGGCTATGGGGCTGTGGAGGAGTGTTGGAAGTGAAGGAAGAGTGGACCAGGGATTTCCAGAGGGAACGGTCCCTGCAAAAGGCAGACAAGGGAAGGGAAGGGAGGGGAATATGTGTCTGAGGGTGGCATCCGGCTGGAGTTGGCAGAAATGGCAGCTAATGTTCCTTGGGATATGGATGCTGGTGGGATGGTAAGTAAGGACAAAGGGAACCTTATTGCTGTTGTGGGAAAGAGAGGGGGTGAGGGCTGAAGTGTGAGAAATGGGTGGGACCTGGCTGAAAGCCCTGTCATCAATAGTGCCAGACAATCCTTGGTTGAGGAAGAAGGTGGACAATCCGGAAGCTCTCTTGTTGAGTTGGCATCATCACAATAGATGCAATGCAGTTGGAGGAACTGGGAATGGAATGAAATAGATCTTCACAGGATACAGGGAGCCAGGATGCATAATCCAGGAAAATGTGGTGGGGGTCAATGATTTTGTAGTGGATATTTGTGCCATTCTATCTCCAGAAATGAAAAAAGATATGCCAAGGAAAGGAGGGAAGGAGTCAGAGATGGACCAGGTGAAGGTGAGAGCAGGAAATTGGAAGTGAAATTGATAAATGTTTCCAGTTTAGGATGAGAGAGGGATGCAGCACAATGACATATTGATATATCAGAGAAAGAGTTGCTGCAGATGCTAGAATAGGAATGTTCCATGTATCCCATAAAGGACTGGGTGTAACTGGGGCCCGTGCAGGTCCCCATGGCCACCCCTTTGAGCTGAAGAAAATGAGAGGTGTTAAGAGAGAAGTTGTTGAGGGTGAGGCCGAGCTCAGCCAAGTGGAGGAGGGTGGTGGTGGGTGGAGACAGTTCAGGCCTTTTCTTCCAGGAAAAAGCAGAGACCTTTCTGGTAGGGGATGGATGCATAAAGGGAATGCACGACCATGGTAAAGAGGAGCCCGCAAACTGGAAATTCTAAAACTGCCATAAAGTGTCAGTGAATGTAAATGGGAAGGGACTGGACAAGGGAGAAAAAAAAATTGAGTTGAGGTAGAAGGAGGTGAGTTTTGTGAGGCAGGAGCAAGCAGAAACAATGGGTTTGCCTGGGCAGTCCTGATTGTGGTTGTTGCGAAGGAGGGAGAAGCGAGCTGTGTGGACTTAGGAGACTATGAGCTTGGGGGCCACGGGTGAGTGGACAGGAGATCATCAGATGAAATGAGGTTAGTGACCATAGTGAACACAGTGGTCTGGTTTTCCACAGTGGGGTCATGGTCCGGGGGAAATAAGAGGAGATACTTGAGAGCTGATGCTCAGCCTCCACAGTGTAGAGGTCAGTCTGTCAGACAACAACAGCCTTGTCAGCAGACTTAATTACAAAGTCAGGGTTGGACCTCGGAGCATGGAGTGCAGTCTGTTCATGGGGAGATAAGTTGGAATGGGTGATGGGAGCAGAGAAACGGAGGTGACCAACGTCACATCGATAGTTCTGAATGAACGAGTGCAGGTAAAAGGGCAGAGGGAGGGCTCATGTTGGAGGGACAGTGTTGGTAGCAAGCGGAGGGGTCTGTGGGACAAGGAAGAAATTGGCACAGAGATGAAGGTCGATTTCTCTCCACAGATGTTGCCTGACCTGCTGAGCCCCTCCAGCAATTTCTGTTTTTGTTTCTGATTCCAGCATCCACAGTTTTTTCAGTTTTCATTTATTAAGAGGTGCCAGTTGGAGCCAACAGTCTAACCTGTGTTCTTATTTGATGTATAAATGGCATTTGACATAATAATAGTTGCTTAGAAATATATAACCCCAAGAGGAATTTGCATTGTTGTCAGATTAATGCTTAATAATGCAGTCAATGTTGTTCGAAGTAAACAGTAGTACATTGCCCTGTGAGGCATTTACATTGCAATCAAACACACACCGACGGGGAAGAAAACAACTTACAGGCACAATGCTGTGGCCCAGCCTTTTTTTATATTTTCTGAGAAGCAGCTCTACAGATTTCTCCCGCCACCTGTTTGATAGTGATCAGAGAAGCACATCGGGGAATTGCAACAGAAAGGATAAATGATTCTGAGAAATGAACTTCTGCCGCCTGCTCCCGTCCCCTTGCAGCAACTCCCCAGGTCTCAGCCCTTGTTCAGTGGGATCTTTTGACCGGCTGATGGGAGGATAAATAGCGAACAGACGGCAGTACTTGGGATTCAGTGCCCCTGACTGGAAGGCTTGTGCTTCTGCTGTGGACACCACAGGTACAGGAAACATCTGGCTTCTGTCGAGGCGAGCATTTACATTCTGTCGGTGGGAGCTGCATTCAACAGTCGTGGAAGGAGGTCAACCACATGATACATTCTCTCATACACTCACTGAAATATTTAATGACTTAAAGAGCAAGTTGAATTACCTGCAGGTAGGCAACAATTGGAAAACATTCCACCTCCCCCCAACCCCCAGCAAAACGCTGCACATCTCCATGATCCAAAGCTGGTCATAGACTATCAGAGGGCCATCCATATTTAACTTTGTAACACAGAAACATGTTCACTTATGGTTTTTACACTTTGCCTTCCTCTCACACAATAACTTTTAAATGATTATATTTGCTTTTAGGTTTCAGGCGCATTGGTCACGTGAAGTTATTTAATTCAATTTTAAAAACACCATACTTTTGCCATTCTGCTCGACATCGAAGACAATTAGTTTGTTTTAGTTTGCAGGGATCCGCTAACCATTTATGTATCAGTGTTAAAACAAAAAAAAAGCTACCAGTGGCAGTGCATGGGCCGTTTACAATTGGGCAATTTAATAAAATAGTATTTAATTTTCAGAATGCACATTAAAATGATCAGCTATTGTAATGGCATTCTATATATTGACTAAGTTCTTATGTACACATACCGTATTGAGGTGTATAATAGACTGCATTAATACAGTTATTTAGCTCACATGGAATATCAGCATAAGCTGCAATTTCTCCCAACAGTATTCAGTAATCTTTTAAATATTGATCTAGTTTAAACAGCTTTGTTCATTACTAACTCATTATTTATTCAAAGGTATCCTAAATGCCTTTAAATCTAGCATAAAGACATACAAGACTTGGGTAAATTATAGAACACATTATTATCTATGTCATAATTCCAAGGTTTACTGTTGTTAGCCTCCACTGATTATGCACTTGAAAAGAATGAAGGATCATGTTCACACAGCATCGTTTGCTTCCATCCACATTAACAGTTAAAGTAATTTAAGCATATTTAATCTGTAGGTAGAATGACTAAAATCCATTGCCTTATTCCTCAAATGCACATGAAAATGCAGAACAGACTGGAATATTTCACAAGGTAAAGTTACACAGCGAAAAAAAAGCGTGCTATGTAAGATAAGGTAATTGTGATTTGTTTTCGGTCAATCAGAGAAAGGTAAAATGTCACTTCAATTTATCAAAGAAAACAGTGCTCAATACAGTGCAATCCCCTGCCAGAAAATGTCTAATCCTGGAAGGCCAACTATGCATTGATGTGATTCAACAAAGAGTCGTGGTTGTGGGACAATAAACGTGTCAAGCCAGTTTGATAATAGCATGGGGAAAAATGTTAGGCTCCACCAGGGCCAACATAGTGCCTGGATCTAAGCTCCGGGGAGTCCCTGTGGGATGTCCATGAGACGTGGGTCAAAGCCAAAACACAACCAGCACCATAATCCCTCCACCAGCTGACAGCCTAGTTGTTTGAGGAATAACAAATTGCCAGATGTACATAAAATACTAGAAAGGTTCAAAGGATAGGATTTATGTTGTATGAAGAAAGTGATTGAATTTGTAGTAAGTTGTGTTGTGTATGTAATGCTGAATGATAATTGTCGGTGCCAATGTGACTAGAAGTGAAGGTTACTTTGCTTTCTTGCATTGTTGTGGGGTGGGAACTCAGTCTCACTCTGTGCATGTTTGTTTTGTACTTTGTTACATTGAGAACAGAAAACAAAGAAGAAAAAAATCAGTAAATAGAAAACAGAAGGAGGCATTCATAGAAATAAATGACTAAATGAAAATTATCCTTGCTTTTGCTTGCACCAGCTAGCTCAGACAGCTTTTAGATTTTGTAACATTATATTGCAGAAAACCAGTTGGTGAAGGATAGACTATTTTTACAGACTTTTATTATACATATCAAACATGTGCCTCTAACCCCAACCATTACAATTTCAGCATGTTTATTGGCATGCAGGTGAATGCCCATTAATGCCCACCACCCACATATAATTAAACACAATCTATATGCAAATAAAGCAATACCTGCTATATGTTCATGACTTTAACTTGAAAGGATAGGGCACAGTTTCAAACTTTGTGATGACACAAAACCTGGCAGTATTGTGAACTGTGAGGAGAATAATGATAAATCTGAAAAGGATTTTTCTGGTAGAATAGGGGAAGCTGGATGAAATGTAATGCAGAGATTGCAAAGTGATTAATTTTGATAGGAAGAATAGGGAGAGGCAGTACAAAGTAATGGCGACAATTCTGAATATGATTCAGTTGTAGAAGGTGAGGCATCCAGTCTATATTTGTAAGGATCACTGAAAGCAACAGGCAAGTTGAGAAAGCCTTTAGTAAAGAACACAGCACCCTGGGTTTTAAAAAGAATTAAAAAGAGTACAGAAATAAGGGAGTTATAATGAAACTACATGAAATACTGGGAAATGAATTGGAAGCCATTGAGTAATTTACTTATTTGGGAAGCATCATCACATCTGATGCCATAATAGATGAGAAACTGGATAGAGACCTCAGCACTCTTCTGACTGACACTGAGTTATGGGACCTGTACTACCACCATGTACACTTTCAAAAACATGTCCACCAACTTGGCACGGGCACTGACTTTGGAAAAGTTTGGAAAATGCAACAAATATGAAATAAATCAGAATCTTGACATTGAGGATCGGTTTCACCCTTAAGCTTTAAATTGTGACTTTAGAACCTCATATTGAGTGGCCACCATCTGATTTCTGTGCATTTGCTTGTCATTAATCGCCCAACTTGCCTTCAGCTTCTTCCTGCCTGTCCCGAGATTCTAGATGATACAAATTTCCATCACGTAAAATAGAGCAGGTATTTGATGCTGCAGTTCACTGCATGCTTATCAAGGCCCATCATCTAAGTGTGGTGAAAGTGAGGACTGCAGATGTTGGAGATTAGAGTCGAGAGTGTGGTGCTGGAAAAGCATAGCAGGTAAGGCAGCTCCGAGGAGCAGGAAAATCGATGTTTCGGGCAAAAGCCCTTCATCTAAGTGAGTCTTTGGCACAATGTTCCTGTGGGCTCCCTGGACGCTATCCTCTTCTTCCCTTTGTCCACAACAGTTGACTTCAACAAACCACCGACCTCTCTATAGCATTGTGCTTGCTCTCAGATCAACTCACACACCACTTCAGCCCTTCAGCACTTTTCTTAAGCTCAGGAACATACATGACCTGCATATTTTTGCCTTGTTGCTTAGCCCAAGGAGGTACACATTCAGCTCATGCATCCCCACAGGATGTAACTTATGTCTCTTTGCTAGCTTTCTTAGTGGTCATTCACTATGTGCTCACTTAGAGGTTGCCAGACTCCGTGTCTTGCTTTGGTTTTTAATGTGGAAGGAGAGGCAGGTAGTATGTTACAGTGAGGAGAACTGAACAGTCGAAGGGGTGGACATGCCACTGTTTGGCACCAGGCTATGTCAACATCACACTGATTGCTTACACATGTGATTCAAGCAAATGAGCATGTCTGAAAGTCAAATTGGGTTCACGGGGGACTATATTCGGTCAGGAAGTATGTGATAGTCAGTCAATGGCCCTGTCCCATGCATTGCTAGGTTCATTCAGCTGCTTGATCCTATCAGAGTCCAAGATACAGGTCCTTGTATTCCAGGGATTAGGCCAGAGCTGATCCTGCAGATCAAATGTAACCATTGTTGAGGATTACAGGTAGGATAGTCAGGGTGTTGTGAAGATATCAATCTGGGGAAGTGTGGTTCAGTACTTGCTGCAATGAGGCAAAAGGAAGGATTGCGTGCAGTGTAAATTGCTGCAAGAGCAGTTAGTGGTGATCCAGGGACAGGAGAGTTGGTGATGTACCCCGGTGAGTGAGTGGGAAGCACAGAGGGCAGGGATGGTTTGTACTTCAGAAAGATGAAATAAGTGAGAGATGTTATGATCTCAGCTAGTGCTATTAAGGATAATCAGATCCTAACCTGAAATGGCTTGATAGATCCTTTTTTTTGGTTTTTAATACTGATCTTTTAGGTTTAACAATAAACAGTAATTTATTATGCAAAAGAGATAAAGATAAAACAGAATAAATGAAACTATTTATACATATTTAAACAAATTTAGAGATTTCAAAACACACAGTATGAAATAATCCCATTAATCTCAAAAACATTTCTCTAAAGATCCCCCCAAAAAAGTCCCTTTACAGTCTTCATACCAGAGAGAATCTCCTTCTCTATCATCTCCTGAGGCTTAATTTAACTGTAATTTCAACTCCCTGTTTTAAGAACCTTCTAGTCTCTTCCTGGGTCATTCAAACTCTGGAGTTTAAACTTTTTCTGCTTCAAATAACCTGTTCAGGGTTTTACCCAAACACTTCACTTCTGGAACAATGACCAAAGTCCTTACTCTAAGATAATATAGTTTTAAACAAACTTGAAGTATCTTCTCCCTTTCTCTTGCTTTACACATCTACCTTCAGTTAAGAATCCTGCAAAACTGCACCAAACCAAAACTAAACTGGAAAGATTTCTCTCCAACCTATGGGTGTTTTCCCCAAACTTAAAAATTCCAGAATCTTTCATTAGAAAGCATAAGGTACTACATTGTGTACTCTGTTCATCTTTAAACTCTACCAATATAAACAAAAGCTAATCTATTTCTCCATGGAGGCTGAAACAACAGCACAGAGGCCAGTATCCCGGCACCAAGTCACCCTTTATTTGTGTATGCACAGTGCACTACTTATGCCAGCCAGCTGAGAGTCAGTTCCCTGAACTGAGGAGTTTCTGAATCTCCTGTTCATTTTTTTAAACTTTATTAAACAAGACACAGTTTAAAAAAACAATTAAGACTAACAGCTGTATACAGAGGAACAGCAATTTTACAAGGGAGAGGAGCGGCAAAGTCAACCCCAAACCCTAATGTTCAACCAATTTTCAGGAAATGAGGACAAACCTCAAACCCCACTTTCCATCATCACAAAACAGTAACAAATACATATAAGACAGTCCAATTGAATCTACTGTTTATATTGGTCAGCCAGGGTTTCTGATTGGCCCTGGTTAATAACCTCAATCAAGGGTATCATGGTCAATGTGATCCATCTGGTTCTATTCACTACATCTCTCCATTCTAAAGTCCGGAGATGTAGGCCCTGGTCTTCCTCTTAGAGCTTTTCCTGCAATGTTTTTGCCTCAAGACCAGTTCCTCATGGCAGCACGGTGGCTCAGTGGTTAGCACTGCTCCCTCGCAGCGCCAGGGACCTGGGTTCAATTCTGGCCTCGGGCAACTGTCTGTGTGGAGTTTGCACATTCTCCCCGTGTCTGTGTGGGTTTCCTCCGGGTGCTCCGGTTTCCTCCCACAGTCCAAAAATATGCAGGTCAGGTGAATTGGCCATGCTAAATTGTCCGTAGTGCTAGGTGCAAGGGTAAATGTAGGAGAATGGGTCTGGGTGGGTTGCTCTTAGGAGGGTCAGTGTAGACTTGTTGGGCTGAAGGGTCTGTTTCTACACTGTAGGGACTCTAATCTAATCTCTGACTCGGACACTGACAGTGTGTATCGGACCGTACCTGTCTCATACGTCCAGAGCACCTTGAGAGAGGTTCCTCCTCTTCTTCTGGTGGTAACAGTATCAAGGCTTCAGCAATCTCAACTTGGAGGTTTTCTCGACACTAGATGGAGGGGATGAATCTACGGTTTCTGACAGGCCTTCTGGTTGTTCTGAGGAGCCAGGTGTCTTGTCCTCCTGCCCTGTTTGTGAAGTTACAGCTATCAGGTGATCCACCTGGTTGTTCAGGACTGCCACACCCACCCGAGCTTTGTAAGTCACAGGACCTGACCTCGTGTCAACCTCACCTCATCCCCATACAGGCCCTTTCATGGTTCAGCCTCACCTCGTCCCAATACAGGGCCACTTCCATGGTTCAGTCTCGCCTCGTCCCCATACAGGCCCTTCCATGGTTCAGCCTCACCTCGTCCCAATACAGGGCCACTTCCATGGTTCAGTCTCGCCTCGTCCCCATACAGGCCCTTCCATGGTTCAGCCTCACCTCGCCCCAATACAGGGCCACTTCCATGGTTCAGTCTCGCCTCGTCCCCATACAGGCCCTTCCATGGTTCAGCCTCACCTCGCCCCAATACAGGGCCACTTCCATGGTTCAGTCTCGCCTCGTCCCCATACAGGCCCTTCCATGGTTCAGCCTCACCTCGCCCCAATACAGGGCCACTTCCATGGTTCAGTCTCGCCTCGTCTCCATACAGGCCCTTCCATGGTTCAGCCTTGCCTTGTCCCCATACAGGCCCTTCCATGGTTCAACCTCACCTCGTCTCCATTCAGGGCCACTTCCATAGTTCAACCTCGTCTCGTCCCCATGCAGGCATTTCCATGGTTCAGCCTCACCTCGTCCCCATACAGGCCCTTCCATGGTTCAGCCTCACGTCGTCCCCATACAGGCCCTTCCATGGTTCAGCCTCATCTTGTCTCCATCCAGAGCCTTCCATGGTTCAGCCTCACCTCATCCCCATACAGGGCCTTCCATGGTTCAGCCTCACCTCGTCCCCGTACAGGCTCTTCCATGGTTCAACCTCACCTCGTCCCCGTACAGGCTCTTCCATGGTTCAGCCTCACCTCGTCCCCATACAGGACCTTCCATGGTTCAGCCTCACCTCATCCCCATACAGGCCCTTCCATGGTTCAGCCTCACCTCGTCTCCATACAGGACCTTCCGTGGTTCAGCCTCACCTCGTCCCCATACAGGGCCACTTCCATAGTTCCAGCATGAAACTTGTCTCTCTCACCTAAGGAAAGTATACGGCCAGTATTGGTGTTTCTGCTGCCGTTTCACCCTCTACCCCAGGTCTGGGAATATCAAATTTAACTTGGTGCAGAGTCTTTTCCCTATCAGCAACTTTCCTGGAGTTATCCCTGTAGTTGCACGAGGGGTGATCCTATAATTGAACAGGGGCTGAGACAATTTGGTATCAATTGACACTGTAGGGATTTTCTTTTAGCTGACCTTCAATGTTTGGACAGCTCTTCATGCCAGAAGGAATACTTGTTGGTTTTCATCTGCATCAACCTCATTTGCCCAGAAAAAATAATCTTGCCACATACTGGGCCCAGTCTTTGATGGCAGAATCAAATAAGTCAAGCTTCCCAAATAAGGACATGATGCCAGAAATGCTTACCCCAACTCTAAGATGGGTGTTACAAGTGAACATTCTTCAGGCACGCACTGTTTTCTCCTGTTGCTATTGAAATAATTGCACAGAGACTGGTATCCCGTCACCAAGTCATTCTTTATTAACATGTGCATTGGCTGTGGCCTGCCAGCTCAGAGTAAGTCCCTGCACTGAGGAGATTCTGCATCCCCTGTTTATTTTTTTTTTAAATCAAATGCCCTATTTATATTTTTTTCTTTCTTTTTATTTTTTTAAATTTAACCCCCACACTACCGCCTTACTGTGATAGTGCTTATTTTTTCCCCAGCACCCATGGTGTGTGTGTGCAGGTGTGAGACACAGTGAGAGACACAAGGTGTACGAATCTTTATTCAATTTCCACCACCAGGAAGATAGGAAAACACCCGAGTGGCCAGTGACAAGCACTGCCCTTCGCTCAAAGGGCAATACTGTGTGAGCAAAACAGTGAAGGGGAGGGTAGGGACTCAATCAAAATAGAGTTTGAGAGGGAAATAATGCATTCCACTCCCTGCGGCGCCCACCTCTCCCTGAACAACTCCAGGGTGTTGGTGGACACCGCGTGCTCCTTCTCCAAGGACACCCGGGCCCTAACGTAACCGCGGAAGAGGGGCAGGCAGTCGGCCCTAACGACCCCCTCCATGGCCCGCTGCCTGGACCTGTTGATGGTCAGTTTGGCCAGGCCCAGGAGCACCCCCATTAGGAGGTCTTCAGACCTGCCCTCCCTCCTCCGTACTGAAATGCAACCAAAAGCAGAGGAGGAGGTTTTTGAGAAAATCAAAAAGGGAGTACAAACGCCCACGCCCAATATACACATGGTCCATGGACTCCACAGTGCCACAGAACAAGCAGTTGGGCTGGGAGTCCATCCCCTGTTTATATCAGTCTGCCAGGACTCCCTGTTTTGCCCAGGTTAACAAGCCCAATCAAGGATCTCATAGTCAATGGGATCCATCTGGTTCCAATCACTGCAGATGCTATCTCTTTCAAACTGTTTTAAAAGTAATTACCACAGCTACAGAAATACATACAAGTTAATCAGGCATGTAAAGAAAAACCCATATACCTCTAGTTCAAAATTCATAGTCTAAACTTAAAATACATATAAATCTATATATAACTTTATTCACAGAGCCACTGAATCAATGTGCTGCATGCAATAGTGAGGCCTACAGTCTGTTAACCTAGGTCATATGCGGACATAGTGGTAGGGTTCAAGGTGGGAACACAGCTGTGAGCCAGAAAACAATCTGGGTCCAGGCTGGCTGTGTCTGGTGGTGTGATCTCCTCTGATGGTCAGTAGGAAAAATAACTGTCAACCTCTTTGCTAGCCAGTCCACCAACAACTCAAGGTCCTTGTCTGCAGAGCAGGTGGGTGTTTTGTTTTCTGGGCCTTGTCCCCTGTGATAATGTTGGAGCACCACAGTGCGAGGGCATAGTTCCTGGCTTGTGGGATCTGAAGATTCATAAGAATAGTTCCAGGAATGAGGAACATCAATAATATGGATATATTGGAAAGGCTGGGTCTGTTCTTCCCACAGTCAAGAAGCTCAAAAGGAGGATCCATTGAGATTCAAAACCATGAGGGGTCCAGACAGGGTCGATTAGGAAGAACCAAGTTCTGTTGATAGAAGGATCAAGTAGCAAAGGACACTGATTAAAGATAATGAGCAAATAAAGAATTTACATGAAGCAAACGTTTTCATGCAACAAGTGGTTAGGATTTAGAATGCACTGCCTGAACATGTGGAGCAGGCAGATTCCTTCTGAAAAGAGAACTGTATAATTAACTGAGGAGGAAAGATTTGCAGAGTGAGGTAGAATATGCAGGTGAATGGGACTAGGTGGATTGCTTTTGCAGAGAGTCAACTGGCTGCACGATTTTCTGTTCTGTAACATTTGCAAAATTCTAAAATGCCAATACAAGCATTATTCTTACATAACAATATCAGCGTAGTTTCATAACATCAATATGTCTGGAATTTTCTAAATTTAAGAATATCAACAATCTGTTTGATTTCGAAGACACAAACACACTCCTGGGACTTGAACTGCATCCTCATTGCTTGTTAGGCCACTAGAACCATTAAATTGTTTTAAGACTCCTTCAATGCAATTCATTTATTTGAATAATTAATTGTGAGTTGTAATTACAGGATGTACTTCAATTGATTAAAACAGTCAATTATTGTCTCTTACCTCAGAAGCCATTGCTCTCATCTATTCCTACAATTTGGATTCGAAATAGCTTTTTCACACTGCGAGCACCAGTTCTGATATTGATACCTGCTTTATAATGACAGTTGTATTTCTATAGTGTTTTTTTAATGTTGAAATGTCTTAAAGTAGTTTACACAATGAATTACATTTTGAAGTATTGGATAAATCTGTTGTGAGTTTACTACTGTGTGCTGAGGCAACATGGAGCTTTCAATACACTGCTATAGGTGTGACTGTTCTTAATGATCATTCCATTGTTAAGGTAAGCAAAGAGCAGACAGCCCTGGTGTTTTTTTATGAAAGCTGTGAAGGATAAAGATCTTCACCTGGGATTCTAAAAAGTATTTTGGTGCATTTACTGAAGTGATGTAAAGTGGAATCAATGAGTTAAGATACAAACTTGATATGATTTTACATGAAGTGTCCAACTAAATTTGAGTTACATAGAATTGGTAAGCTTATACTCTACATATGAAGGTAATGGAGTTCCCCAGGATTAATGTGGGTTCCCAGTTTTTTTCCCTTTGTAATTTTCCATCTCCATGCCCCACTCATCTTCTACTTTCAGAAGCAAAATGAGTGAAAATTATTCCTATTACAGACACGAATGTTGATTTGAATACAGAGAGAGATGCATCAATGTTTCATTAACGTCTTGGGGGCAAAGTGAATTGTAGGGAGGAGAGGAGAATGTGATCAGCAGATAAAGCAAGTGGGCATATGCTGTTTTTAATTTAACAATGTGTGAGATAATACAAAACAAAGCAAAATAGGCTTTGAAATGTTCACATCAGTAAAAACTGGCTCACAAATACAATACAAATTAAAAGACTAAGAAGATGTTGCGCTACATCACAAGTGATAGAAAAGTGTGAGAAATTACAACATTTATTCTTTGGAGTTGGGGTAGTCAGTTTGTAATTTATGTATCAGTGCTGGAGTTAGGGAACAGTATTTGATTTAGGTTGTCAGTATTGGAATTGGGTGGTTGCATTGATATGATGAGGTCAGTGTTGGAGTTAGGCAGTCAGTGTCGGAGTCAGGAGATCAGCTTTGACGTTACAAGGTCAGTGTTGGAGTTAGGAGGCAGGGTTGGTGTTAGTAGATTAATGTTGGTGTTGGGGATCATTGTTGTAGTTAGAGGTCAGTGTGGTAGCTAAGAGGTCAGTATTGGAGTTAGATGGTCAGTGCTGGAGTTATATCGTCACCTTCAGAACTGGTTGAAGTTAAATCTGTGAAAAGCTGAAGTATTTGTCAGACTGTCCCATCAAAGTAGAATCTCAAAACGTTTTCCCAAAACTTCATAATAAAGAACACAGCTGAAAATGCAGAACACCATTAAGGTTAAACAGGATAAATGAGAATTTTCCGTGAGTTAGTTTGTGACTAATTGATGATGCTAAAATGTTTAACTGTTATGATATGTAGGGACACAGGAAACACTGAGTGGTGGAGGTATGTTGATCAGTTTTACAGTCCAGTAAAAAGGAAGGGTTGAATAGCTGACTGTGAAGTGACTTTTCATTTTAGTATAGTAGGAAAAAAGAGAAGAGTATAAGCTCTAACTAAGACAATAGAATTTGACAATTTAATTCCCCAGTTCTGTCTCCAAAACATTCCAATATGACTAATGTATTGATGCAAATGTTCTTTGAGACTATGTGTATACAGTTGGAGTTGTGTATGCTCTCCAAATGTCTATTACTGTCACATCAGGATATGTCTATAGACATTAGTGTTCAAAATTTCATGTTATAAACAAACAAGTTTGAATAGAAAAATGAACATAAACAAGTATCAAATATGCAAGTTTTGCAACTTTTCTTCCCATTTGGAATCAACACCAACACCATTCAAAAGTAATTTTACTGTGACATATTTGCATAATAATAAGCACACCTTGAAAGTAAGTATTTGATTGTAATGATGACTGAACACCTGATAAAGTCCTCTGTAACTGCAACTACTTTCTCATTTTCTAATCTGATTGTTCATCCAGGCGCTGCTGCCTCAGGGCCCAATTGCTCATCACAGGGATTTCAATTCAATGCTGACAAGTTTAGTTACAGAATTAGCAACTTCAAGGAAGAAAGTCCTGATGGAATTTTAGAGCTTTAAAGCTGCCTCAGAATTAGAAGCTAATTTCATTTATGTAGCAACTTTCCTGACCTGAACATATCCTAAAGTGCTTCAAACCACGAATCTATTTGAACACTATTATGAATGGCTGTGGCCACAAGTTCCAGAGTGGAATGTGAACCCAGAGTTGCTAGTTAATGGCAGCTCTGCTACCTACTGAGCTAACAGACTTCTCCAGCTGCTCTGTGGCATCATGTAATGAACTTTAAAGAAATCATAGCATCCTTTATTAAACCATAATGCGTGTGAAAAAGATCCAGTATTCCATGTTTTACTCACTATTTGAGCTCATTTTGGGTCAAACAGGAGTAGGAATTTTGAAAGGGAGTGACTTTTACCTAAGTTGCCATTTCTGGAATTTCTGCTGGAAGTGACAGAAGCAGAGGTACAACATGCACTTAGCAAAGTGTCAGAAAATACATTATGCTGTGGGTGCCTAGTGTTGGTACACAAGCCTGAAACATTAGAGTTGTTTTCCTGCAGGTTCCATCTTATGACTTTCTGCCTCCACCTGATCTGTCCCCAGTCTGTTATCATTGGTCGTCCAATATTCCTGCCGTTAAGATGCACTGTTGTCCCAAACCGATTAGAAAAGGAGAAGTCTCTTTCTTTCCAATCGGCTAATGTTTGACATCAGTCAAGCAGCTGTTTTTCCCCAATCTCCTGTATTCTTATAACTAATACATAGAAGTAGTCAAAGAAAATTGGAAACCCAATTAATTCCCCATATCACGGCAGAGTTCTGGAAATTGATCATTTTGGAGATGGCTAGCCAGTGGGGGTGTGAAGGAGAGTGAACGGGGGGAGGTAAAATTGAAAGGGTTGCCTTGTTAAGTGCAGGGTGATCAATTGCATTAAGGAGTGCTGGATAAAATAAATCTTAGTCTTCAGCCAGCTCAGCTGGTTACATTACCCTATGATCCACCTCAGCATGACTCCCAAAAGGCAACATTGATAGCACTGGGAGCCAACTCTTGATATTTTAATGAATCTGACCATAGCAGAACACTGATCCCAAATGCGTACATTTTGAGTAAAGCATTGCCCAGTATGGAGCTTCTCATTAAGCAGAAACTAAATCCATAGGAATAACACTTGTAATAGAGTAATCGAGACCAGGATTAATTACGGGCAAAAAAGTGGCACGTGGATTATGATTCAACAATTAACCCACATCCATTGCTTCTGACACAGGTAATGGGTAAACCTCATGCTGCTGCTCATGATTAAATGATTGCTTCATGCAGCCACTGTAAGTGTGTTGCTGAGTGGCTGCATGCCTGGGTAGGGGCCACAACTGTACTCAGGTTAACTTACAATGTTTAAAGCGACCCTGCACCTCTTAAAGTAGAGGTGCATTTTTGTTGGATTAGATATTTGAAGTCATTCCACATGCTATTTTAACCCCCCAAGTGGGACACAGGGACGATACAAAATGTGAGAGAATGTGTTCTACGTTTCTTTGGTGCAGTGATAGAGGCTTCTATGCAGGAGATGCACTGGAAGAGACAGGCCCTCGATCTACAGGAGACCTGGAGGCACTGCAGACAAACTCTGAGAAGGAAATGAAACCAAGTTGTCGAGGCAGTCAATATGTGCATCCATGGACTTGGATGCAGTCTGAAAGGGGTTTAGTCAGCTCACATGAGTGGTCAGGCTCGTGAATTCACCCACAAATACCACATGCTGCAACTACATCATGAACCTCAGACAGTCATTGTTTAATCCACCATCTCACTTCACTGCCAACTAGCAAGCTCTGTCACAAATCGCAAATCACTTTCACTCTGACGATTGAGTGCTGCTGCCCCTCTCTCACTCAGCTTTCACAACCTGCACTCACCAACTGTTGCAACTTGGTAGGTACATAATTCAAACAACTTGGAGCACTCTCACTAATGCACTTCTCTCTCTCTTATATGAAGATGCAGTGTATAACCAGAGGCAGCAGCATCAATCGGCAGGAGACATGCATGGCTATGTGTCCTCACCCACACAAAGGCAACAGTACTCAGCACTGTTACAGCAGCCATGATTGTGACTACAGTTGGCAGCAACATTAAAACAGTTGAAGTCAGTATCTTCATATTTCATTCTCCTTCTCACATTCCCATCCCCTCTCCTCCCACCTTTTCTGAATTACAAGCTACACATGGTGCAAGGATGCAGCTCCTGTTTTCCCTGTCTCCCTTCACTGTAATCTTATCTCCCTTCCTTTCAGGTACCTGAGAACTTCATCCTGAGGTAGTAATGTAAGGACAAGAACAAATATAAGCAAAAGAGACTGATGGTGAAAAAACACCACCACTCGCTCTGACACTCATTGCCAGCAGCTCAGATGGAGACATTGGGTATTCTTTAGACAGTAACTAGGGGTTAGGGAACCTATTGAGATACCATGCGTGGCTGAGATGCATGGCGAAAGGGGAGCACAAATGGCAGTTCACAAGGTTACACCTGAGTCCTGCTGCAGAGGAGTCAGGTAAGAACTTTCATGGTAGACTGAAGAATGCTAATTGGAATATGTAATTAAATGTTTGCGGCACTGGCAGACAACCAGAAAATCTGTAGTTAGTCAAGGAACAAGACAGAGTCTGGTACCCCAAGGCTTTATACAGAGACTATCTTTCCTGTATGGATGCCAACTCCATGGGAACAGTTAAGGGCCCAATTCTAATATGTCAACTGAAACCAACATTTAAGTTTCCATGGAAACACAAACAAAAGCTGCCCAATATCTGAGTGATGTGCTGAAAGCTTGTAGCATAGTTATCGTCTTAGCTTGCTGCAGTCATAGTTCTGGATGCTATAAGAGGTTAAGGGCAGTGCAAACCAACAATCTGTAGTCCACCAAATAACCAGAATCAGAACAACGGAACACATCTCAATATTCTGTCGATGCCAGTGACCGTGCCCTGCTCAGCAACAGTGCCCAGTATGGTTCAGTTGAAACTTGGGTCTTGTTGGCTCACAGTTGCATGTGGTTGTCTTGCAAGGTCACCTGCCAATTAGTTATCACCAGGATGCTGGCCATTGGTCTCCATGACACGCTAAGTATAGTCATACACCTGCTGCTTATTGTGCCAGTGGGATCCTCTGTAGTCGGATAGGCCAAATACAAAGCAACATGTGTACAACTGATTTCACCCCATGCCACAAGGAAGGGTGTAGTTCTGATGAAACTACCCGTACACTTCACCTGCTCTGGAAAAAGAGAAGGCAATGTATTTCCCTCTCTTCACAGATAGAACATGAACCATCTGCTTCTCCAGCAGTAGAAGATATAGAGTGATGTCAGTATCTTCAACCGGGTGAAAAGGTTTCGTGGCCATATCCACCTTCACAGCCATAGATCTGAGGTTTTAGGTCCATCACAACAGATGGCATACTTCAGTGAGTGCCTCCTTTGTGATGTGGGGTACTAGTACATTGATCCCTGATTAGTTTAAGAGTGGAGAATTGCTCCCTCCTTCTCCCCTTGTAAGCAGGTTGTTATCTTCTGGATCACAGACCCTCTGTTCCAGTTCTCCATCACGCTGTAGACCAAGAGGGATAGAATTTACAGCTCCTGTGATTGAGAACAAGTAGTTCGAGCAGAACTCTGAGTGAGAACCAAAGCATTCATCATGTGTAACATGACTCCAAACCTCCAAACACTTTTACCAGCTCAGCAAGAGCCAAGAGAAAGTCAATTTAGCTAACCTGAAAGTGGTTGATGATACCTTTAACCAGCTCTGAGGAGGCTTTTGCCTTTTGCTAAACACAGGTTCAGCTGCATGAGGTTAAAAAAAGTTGTCACTTGGAGCATTCAGGTTGAAAATGGTACAGCTGCTGTCAAATCAGTGTTACACGCTATCATTATGCCGACCCTGTATTTGTCTTGTAAAATCTTTTAGTGTTGTCGTTACCTACCCAGCCAAAATGTGTACATATGACTCAAAACCAGAAATGTGCACACTCAACAAAGAAGCCATTTTAGACATGTAACCGATCCTGTAGTACCGAGAAAATGGGCAGGATAGAACTGGATTTTGCAGCCATTGTGTTTTCATCCTAATATAGGGATCTCACCATCATATGGATTTGTACAGTTTGTGCATGTGCAGGCAGGCATACAGATTAGGTTTGATAATGGGTTGTTATGGGTGTCACTTGAATCAATTGCAGCAATTGCACTTCACCCTGCCTTGGGACTAATTATGGGGCGAATTTCAAAACATTTCTGACTCAACACTGCTTTTTCAGAGCTTGTTATTTCTGTAAATGGTCTGTGCTGAGGCTTCACAGTTTCCTGCAGAGAAAATGTTTTCACAGCACTGTTTTCTTTCCATGTTCAAGAACATATTCCTGTGCAGCGTCAATCTGTGAGTGGTTCTTGGACAATTTAATGCAAATACCTCAAGAGGCCACATTGCAGAAAAATGACTTCAGGCAGGCCTGACCTGCTTTCTTTCACTCACAATCGTTGGATGTTTTCAGAATTTGCAATTGGTCACCAGCACCCTTCCTTGGGAATTATTCTAATTCATTTGGATTAAATGCCAGCATTGCCATGACTTGGGAAGAGCTAAAAAAAACCCACAAAATAATCCACGTTGTTCCCATTTGTGGGAAAGTGGTGTGAAAAATAAGAGCCTTTGAAAACATACCTCTTCAGTTCAATGTCTAAGTCAGAGCTTCTTCAGTTTATTATGTTGTTACTATGGAAAAAAAAACATAATCCCGTTATTTCTAGGAAAAGCAGAGCAGAGCAGATTGGAAGTATGAAGAATTAAATTCTTTTGGGTCCGTAATATTAAATTCTGCAGATCTTAAATTACCATTTTTCCTGTTTGATTAATGTGCTGTCTTAACAGATTGCTAATAAACAAGAATCATTGCCCAGCTTTCCACAGGATTTGCCCTGGTTAAGGTTATTATTATGATTCAAGAATCAATTACAAATTCCATAGTGTAACAATCAGTATCCCCTGAGAAAGAGTTTGCTCAATGGCATGAGTATGTGCGAACAATGGATCAAGTAAATAAAAGTGTTTTTGACTAAACCCCCATCAAATGAAGTTATATCAGGAACTGTTCTGACATATCATGGGCACAATAATATTCAAAATTAAGAGAGGTCACTGTATCTTTGACTGAAATTTTTGTTTCATTTAGTCTCTAAGGTGATTTCCAGATGGTATTTGATGCTATGCCACACAGTAGACTTGTGAAGATAATCATAGGTCATAGTATAAAAAGCGTAGTAGCAACATGGATACGTAATTGACTGAGTGATCGGAAACAGAGAGTAATTATCATTGGGGATTTTTTGAACCATGGGATGAATTGTAGAGGAGGGTGGGGCTTCTGTGTTGGGCACCTTGCTTTTCCTGATAGATATACTAATGATTTGATTTGGATATTAGCGTACAGAAAACATTTTCAAAGTTTGTAAATGACGCTATACTTGGAAGAATTGTAAACTGTGAGGACAGCCTGAAACTACTTTTTGTTCGTTTATTGGATGAGGGCATCGCTGCAAGGCCAGCATTTGTTGCCCATTCCTAATTGCCCAGAAGACAGTTAAGAGTCAACCACATTGCTGTGGGTCTGGAGTCACACATAGGCCAGACCAGGTAAGGATGGCAGTTACCTTCCCTAAAGGACATAAGCCAACTAGATACTTTTTCCTTATGACAATTGACAATGGGTTCATAGTTATCATTAGATTCTTAGTTCCAGATTTTTATTAATTCAGTTTCCACTATCTGCTGTGGCAGGATTTGAACCTAGATCCCTAAACATTACGTGAGTCTCTGAATTAATAGTCCAGCGATAATACTACTAGGCCATCACCTCCCATAAAAGGGCATTGACAATTTGGTGGAGTAGGTGATAGGCAGTAAAGGAGACCCAATATAGAGAAGTGTGAATTGATGCACTTTAGTTGCAGAACTTTGAAAGACAACATAAAATTGGACATACAATTATAAGACAGATGCAAGAGTAGAGGGACCTGGGTCAATATGTGCACAGATCATTGAAGGTGGCAGGACAGGTGGAGAACACAGTTCATAAAGCTTACAGTATTTTTCACTTTATTAATAGGGGCATAGAGTACAAGATCAAGGAGGTGATGTTGAACATGTACAAGCCACTTGTTAGACCTTAACTGGAGTATTGTTTAAAAGTGAGGGTACCACTTTCAAGAAAGACATTGGAGAGAGCACAGAAACGATTTACTGGGATGGTTTCAGGAATGAGAAATTTCAATTTCTCCTTGCACAGAGGCAGGCTGAGTGGAGATCTGATAGATGTTTTTAAACGCATGAGCAGTCTAAATGGCAGACTACCACCTGATGAAGAAGCGACGCTCCGAAAGCTCGTGTGCTTCCAATTAAACCTGTTGGACTATAACCTGGTGTTGTGTGATTTTTCACTATGAGCAGTCTAGACAGAGTAAATATGGAGACGCTGTTCCTGCTTGTAAAACAGAACAGAACGAGGGAGCATCAATTTAAAGTGATCTATAAATGAAGCAAGTGTGATATGAGAAACCAAACTTTCTCACACAGCGAGTAGTTAGAGTTTGGAATACCCTGTTTGAAATTATGGTGTAAGCAGGTTCAATTGTGGCATTCGAGAAGGCATCGGATGGTTATTTGAATAGAAGCAGTGGGTAAATGCACGGGGAAAAGGCAGGAGATTGGCACTGGGTAAGAGAACCCAGGCACGATGGGCTGAATGACCTCCATCTGTGCCATCATAATTTTGTTTCCATCATCTTATCAGCAAGTGCATTTGAAATCCTCACCTTTCAATCCACTCCTTTTATCAACTGTGGTAAGTCAGTGTTCTCTAGTCATCAACTCTACCATTTATTTGACCTGTCCATCGTAGGCAATCTTCCATCTATGAAAACCCTTCATAATTTGACACAACTATATCATAGCTCTTCTTCTCTACAGCCTCTCCAATTGAACCATGAATCTGTAAAAACATCATTCCTGAACCATTTCTAGCAGATCTGAGCGCAATCTTCAAAGCTTGGACTCAAACGCTGGTATGGAATTCGAACCTACAAAATTCTGACTCTGAGAAAGAATACTGTCAACTGAGCCATGCTAAACACAGTAATCCATTTGGAACCAAACTCGTATTTTTTAAAGTAGCTTTTTGCATAATTTCTTTTGTGCACTATCTATAAAGCCTAGGTCCCAGATGCTTTCTTAGCTGTTTGATCATTATGTGTCATCACCTCTCAAGAGTTGTACCAAAACAGGCCTCTCTCTTCTAGGACCCCCTTTGAAAGGGTATAATGTAGCACCTAGGTCTCATAAAGTCACTCCAGTGTGGATAGAGGACAATCAAGTCTGCATCAACCCAGAGCGAGTTCCCAATTCTATTCCTATAACTCTGCATTTCCCTTGGCAAATCCACCTAGCCTGCACATCCCTGGACACTATGGGCAATTTAGCATGGCCAATTCACCTAACCTGCGCATCTTTGGACTGAGAGGAAACCGGAGCATCCAAAGGGAACCCATGCAGACACAGGGAGAATGTGCAGACTCCACACAACCAGTTGCCTGAGGGTTGAACCTGGAATCTGGCAGCAGTGCTAACCACTGAGCCACCGTGCTGCCCATTCTTATGCCTAATCTTCTTAGCAACTCTCACTTTTCACCACTGAACTTCAGCTGCCAACTGTGTTCCACTAGCCTGTCCGTGTAATTATATCGAATTGAAGGCATTATCAGAAATGTCATTTGGCTTGTGTACAAAACAGGGCAGCAAGTCAGTGGACACATGCTCAGTTCCTCAGTCCATGCTGGTGTAAGGCCTGATGCCAAATTTGAAACCGTCTGTGATATGACTCACTAGCCCCACTTTCTAGGAACGTGTTTTACGGGTGGGGTGACACTGAAACCGAGTATAAAGAATGCAGGGTTGCAGTGGGCTGCAGTATTAGTGCAAAACCCGAAGAAAACTTCCTGAAACTTCATGTTCCACAACGCTATCATTTTGTAGAACAATACTGCAGTTATTTTATTTACATAAACTACAGCACTCCCATTTGATTTGTTTCCCAGGAATTAATATAATCTTCTGATTCTTTTGATATCAAACAGCTTGTCTGTTCATTGCCACACCAGTGTTTGTGAGTGTTTGCCGAGTGTCAGGAGGTTCCCACTTTCCTACATTACAACAATGATTACAATTAAAAGGTCTTTCATTGATTGTAAAACACATTGTGACATCTAATGATCATGAGTGACACTGTATAAATGCAAGTTTTCTTTCTTTCGTTCTTGTTTTTTTTTGAGGTTGTTGAACTGAAGCTAATCAAGTGCCATAGTGATTCATTCTCTGTAATAAAAAGCATCTGGCAGCAATAGAGTTTGTGCAGAGTTCTTGGGCTTTCTTGCTGTGCAAGTTGCTGAATGCAGGCCAAGGTATATGTCCAGGGATGCTCGTAGGAACGCACACCCCTCGCCACGCTCCTTGTGTTCAGTTTCAGGATGTTATAGAAAAAGGCAGGAGAGAAATTCTCATGTCTTGCCTTGAGAGAAAATAAATCTAAAACCAAGTTGAAGTCAGTTTGGAGACTGAATTAAAGACTGGGAAAGTATGCTTGAATTTTAATGAAGAGATTGTTAGATAGTTAAACATTGGGATATGTTGTTTTCCATCCACAGGCTACTCACTTGACAATCTCAGCAAGACCATTGTGGGAAGCACTACATCAAGGTCAGGAACTTAGTGACAGTGAGAAATTCTGAGTGAATGAAGGATCAGCAATCACCATGCAACACTTGTGCACCTTCCAGTGGTCAACTGATGAACTGCACAGAACAAAAGGAAGAGGCCAACAGCTCATTCCCATCCTCTCATTGATGGTTTATTGCAAGCCTCTGGCACACTAATAAAGGAAAAGAAGAAAATAACCTGAAGGAAAATGGAGGAACTCAGGAATTATGAGCAGAAAATACTGAAAATATTCAGCAGGCCTGGAAGAATCTGAGGGGAGAACAAGACAGATTTAATGTTACAAGCCATAGATCTTTCATCAGAACTGGAAAGAAAATACATTGGGGGTTGTAACGGATTTTAAACAAGAGCCAAGGCATCAAAAAGAAGGAGGCAGAGATTAATATAAAGGAAAGTCTATTATAGAATCGACAGTGAATGGTTTCAGGGTCTCACATTAAGGATTGAATGAAAATATTTTTGAAATTCAAATAGAAGATGCCGTATATACTCAAAGTTAAAAATCACACAACACCAGGTTATAGTTGAACAGGTTTACAGTATTTGGAAGCATTAGCTTTTGAAGCACTGCTCTTTCAATCACCTGTTGGACTATAACCTGGTGGTGTGTGATTTTTAACTTTGTACACCCCAATCCAACTCCGGCATCTCCAAATCGTATATACTTGAGTAATAGTCGATCTCACGTAAAAGTTGATCTTCTTTTATTTTACCAAATAACCTGGAATTTTTCATTTATATTGTGTAAAGGTTGACCCTAGTTCTTCACAAATAAAAGATCAACATTTATGAGTCAGTGTGCCGGCCGTCACGTCTGGCTCCAACTTGCCAGTCTGCTGGTTGTCCCATTCTGCTCCCGATCCTCCAGTCCACTGGCTGTTAAATTCCACTCCACGTTTTCAGAATTAATATAATTTCTTTTTTTCCCCTTTGTTTCGAGATCAGTTAGGCTTCTGTTAATGATATGGTAGGAATTTTGACGGGTATGAATTTCAGCCCCTCAAAAGTAGTATCCATGTAGTAGTCAGCCCCATAAATTAAACCTTAAAAGTAGTCAAAAAAATTGACTATACTTGAGTATAAATGGCAGTTCTCTAAGTTTGAGTTTGCTCAGGTCTGATTAGAATTGAAATCATGTTAAAATGGATCATCTGCCAAGCCTTCACGACCTAAGGAAACTGATTAAAACTCTAACTAAAGCTGGTGTGAAACATGGTTAAATCTTGCTCTTATAATAATTGCTCACTGGAAATCTGTAGGTGTCTCCTTAATTTAAACAAATTGGAAAAATAAAACCATTATCATACAATAGACCATGTGTACTCATCAATTTTCTCCCCAATGTACACAGAGGTTATTTTGAAACCAGCTGAACCAAAGTGCCAGCCTCCATTAAGCAGTTCATGCCAGGACTTAACTCTTCACATCTTTTTGTGTCATTCTCTTCACAGATCTTAGCACCTGGAAAACATTCTCAACATTTTAAATAAAATGTCTATCACGGTTTTCCTTCTATTCAATTCAGTGGAAAAGAAAATGGATCAGAGTGTAAAATGTTTGTTTATGACAACAACAGAACAGTAACGTTAGGGAGGAGATGGTCTGGTAGTATTATCACTAGACTATTATTCCAGAGACCCAGGTAATGTTCTGGGCATCTGGCTTTGACATGACACATGGAGGAGTTTGAATTAAATTTTTATAAATCTGGGATTGAGAGTCTATCGATGACCATGAAACTATTGCTGATTGTCAAGGGGAAAAACCCATCTGGTTCATGAACGCTGTGAATAGATAAAGGAAACTGCTGTCCTTTACCTGGTGTAGCTCACATGTGAGTCCAAACCCACAGCATTGCAGTTCACTCTCAACTGCCCTCTGGCCAATTAGGAATGGGTAATAAAGGCTGGCCCAGCCAGTGATGCCCATATCCTGTCAGGTAGCCAAGTTGCCAGTGTATTGTAATGGATAAATGCCTCACCACTGTCACCATCTATCGTGCTGCTAAATTTTCTGGGGTAGACTCACAACTACCAATCCCTCTGACTGATTTTGGTTTAAGCTACTGATATGAAGTGGGGACAGAAGTTCACATTTGGCCTTTGGCAGAAGACAGTATAATGCTTGATAAATAGTAAAGTACACAATAATCTCTTGTGAGATATCAGACTCAACTAAAGAGTAAGTACACATTACTTTACTGAAACATTCTGGTACACACAAGACTACATTGGACAGATACTGAACAATACACAGGTATTTCCACCCGGAATTGTTCCTTTATATCTTAATAAGGGGGCTCATCTTGTGAGTCCATTAACTCTTTAAGGTACTAACTATCTGAAGCAACACTGTTGACTTGTTAATGGGTCCTTTTGCACTGTCATGTTCACCCTCAAGATGAGAAGACGTGACAGGAGTGAAATTGACCTCAGCCAGTGGCAGGAAGTGAGTTCATAGTCAATGGTGAGCCTGTTATCCAGTGCTCCTGCTGTTGTTTTCCATTGACTTTGGAAATATTGTCAAGATTTTTAACATTAAACCAAATAAAGGTAGCAATGAAACAAAAAAAAGGTCTCCACAAAATTCAAACTATTGCCCCATGTGCTTCAGTATTAGAGAAGGTGCTGTGGGGTGGAAAATTGGTTGTTTTTGCCATGAGCTTGTTCTGTGCTGCTTGGATGGACTGTTTCCACCCTCTGTTGTATTGCTGTTACTTTAGAGGGGAGGTAATAGTGTAATAGTATTGTTGCAGGACTAGTAATCCAGAGACCCAGATAATATTTGGGGGATCTGGGTTTGAATCCAATTACAAAAAGGTGGTGGAATTTAAATTCAAATTTTTTAAATACCTGGAATGAAAAGTCGAATGATGACCATGAAACTGTTGATCTAAAAGCCCACCTGGTTCACAAATGCCCTTGAGGGGAGGAAAGTACCATCCTCACCTGTCCGGCCAAGTTGTGATTCTGGGCCCACAATAGTGTGGCTGACTTTTAATGGAAGTCTGGCTTAAGTACTGTCCAAAAGAGTCCATTGAAGTCAGAGAAATGGAGGGTCCTGATTCACTTAAGCTTAAAATTATCCAGGAATTGTTAAGGGCATACTTTAACTCCTGAAAGAGTAATAAATGAAATCCCAACTCACCACTGACCACCAAGTATAACATCGGGCCCCTGATAATGACCCCTAATCAGACCACCTCCACCTCCTAAAGCCGATCTGCTTCTAGTCCCACACTGACCCAACCTGCCACACCTCACACTAGCCCCCTCTACTGGCCTGAACCCCTGGAGCCAAGACCACCCACTGCCAGTCACAACACCCCCTTCTGACCTAACACAGCTATTTCCCCACACCATACCCCCTCATGGTCCCATCCTCCCAATCCCACCAGAGACAACACTACCCTTCCCCACACCTGTTTGCCTCCTCTGCTTTCCAATCCTGATTGGAATATTTGGCCCATTAAATCAGTGAGATGGCTGCAGCAGACTGGGTGGGTTCCTACTTGCAATATATTTGCTTGCCAAGAATAGTCATTTGTTTTAAATGTTTTATAAAATGTCTTCAAGATTGGTTTTATTAGAGAATTTCATGTCTGTAACTCAGAGTCTGCTCAGCTGTTGAAACGTTAACTCGGTTTTTCTCTCTACAAATGCTGCCAGAGCTGCTGAGTTTCTCCAGCCCTTTCTGGTTTTGTTTCAGATCTCCGCATCCCCAGTTCTTCGTTTTTAACTTATTGAATCCCCTGCTCAGTTTCTCCTTGCCTATCTCCATTCAAAAATAATCCCTGTTGTGTAATTTCACATGGCTGCTATCAGTTCATTGCAGTTTAATTTTGAATCCCATAGGCATTGGTTCCTGAAGCAAAGATGGATGTTATCCCCTTGCCAGTTCTGCCATTGGGAACTGTGCACCATGGATGAAATTACACCCAAGAAGAGAAGATTTCCTTTTGAACCCATTCTCTCACTTCATCGAGATTGCTTGCCTTGTTACCCACACTTATTAGCCATCAGCCAGTTATGTTTATTGTGAAATCAACATGTCCAGGGATGTTATGGCACACCTCTGGAATAGATGAGACTTGAACCCATGCGTCCTGGCTCAGAGATAGGAGTATTACCACTGCACCACAAGAGGCCCACTGTTCATGTTTCAAACCAGCTGAAGAATTTGAAGCTGCCAGCCTCCAATGAAACCTATCTTCCTTCTGAACAGGAAGTCGCTGTGACTGAAGCTTAAAATAACTGATGCAGGCTGCTGTGGATCACAACCATGAGGAGGAGAAACCAGCAAGCAAACAAAGCCAGAGGGAGGGGCCCTTACTGTGAAATGTGAATGTGAGCCATTCATCCTTGTCCCTACCCCATCCCAGTCCATTTGCTTTAGACATTTCACCCTGGTTTCGGAAAGCTGCTCCTTTCTGCACAAAACCACAAAGATTGCAAGGCGTTCTATGTTGCAGACAAGATGTGTTGAAGTTCCACTCACATTGTCTAAAGGGTTCAGTGGTGCCACTTCAATCTCAATAGATGTTGGCGAGGTTCCAGCGTGTTAGGTAACAAATCAAGGCATGGTTTTCTGTTCGATGTGTAAATTCAATTCGATTGAAATCAAATGTTCCACAATGTGGCAAGGCTTTGCATTTTTGTTATGTGTGAAGGCAATGTGAAAAAAATTGCAATTTGAAAGGACAAGTGTAACGGTGATGAGGACCGCGAGGATTTGACATTTGTCAAGGCAGTCATGGTATTCCATGACAAAGGAAGCGCCTTCTCTCAAATCATATAAGAATGGTTAAACAAGGTCAGAGGACGTGAAAGGAATGTTGTGTAAATTTCTTTTTCTATAGCTTTAATTAAAGTCTATGTAGGTGAACCACAAGTCCCACTGCTGCTTTATAGAAGTGGGGGTGTAACAAATGGGAAGTGAGCTGTTGCTTTGTGTCATACCACAGGAACGTCAATCCTTTTCCAATACTCCTATCAACCAGGGTGGTCTTTCTATTTGCTTCCTGTGTTTTCAAATGCATTTCAACTAGCAGGTTTGATTGTGCACAGACTGTCCAGGTGTGGAGCTTTCAATCATGGTAATTAAACAGGGCTTTGAATAAACTTTTGTTTAACCTGTCACCCATGATAATAAAGTACTCTCAGTTCCATGTTTTGCAGGTGCCTTTAATCCTAATGTTTATCCCCATGCATAAACAGGGCTGTCCATCTTAAGTACAATGTACCGGCCTCAGACCATTGTGCCAAATTTGTTTTCTTCCTAATCTGCAATCATTTCAAAAAATCCCAGAGCCCAGAAGGGTTATCAAAAGGGGTTGGCTGAGTTTGTGAATCTGTTATAAGCTCTGGGTTCATCAAACACTATGATAAGGGAGACGGTATTACAACACAATGCTGCTATGCAATGTCATCATTATATCACTTGGAGGTGACAACATTATAAAGAGCATAATATGGACTTAATCATTCATTCTCCCTGCTCTGAGACCAAGTTGTGGTGCTTTAATTGACTGCACAAAACATTTATCACTTAAAATAGTCTATGGAATATTTTTGTACTTCCTGTAGAATTCTTTTTTCATTCATTATTTGAATTTGGCCATTGCTGACTGTAATTACCGGGATGGAGTGTTGGTGAGCTGCCTTTTTGAACTGCAGCAGTCATTAGCGTATGGCAATACTGTTTGAAACTGAGTTCCAGGATTTGGACCCAACGACGGTGAAGGAATGGCGATGTATTTCCACGTCAGGATGGTGTGTGACTTGGAGGGGATCTTGCAGGTGGTGGTCTTCCCATTTATCTGCTGCCCTTGTCCTTTGAGTTAGTAGAGCTGGCGAGTTTGGAAGCTGCTGCCAGAGGGGCCTTGGTGAGTTGCTGCAGTGTCGTTTGTAGATTGGACACACTACTGCTGCTGGGCATCGTGTTGAAGGGAGTGAATATTAAAGTGCCAAATTACGAGTCTGTTAAGCAGACTGCTTTGTTCTAGATGGTGTTGAGCTGCTTGAGTGTTATTGGAGATGCAGACTTCCAGGCAACTGCAGAGCATTCCATCACATTCCTGACTGAGAGTCATAGCCATACTAACCATGTTTCCAAACCAAACTAGTCTCACCTTCCTGCACTCACTCAATATCCCTTCAAACCTTTGCTCTTCATGTGCTTATCCAAGTGTCTTTTAAACATTGTAACTGTACTTGCATCTGCCACATCCTCTGGGAGTTCATTCCACTCACTAGTGGAAAATCAGGATAAATCTATCACAGGATAAAATTCAAATAATTACTGCAGTGAACTTACACAATGCTACCATGAAAATAATGCTGTTTGTGTTATTCTATGAAATGTACAGTGAAGATTTAAACTTCAGCCTGAATTGTATGCTTTTTTGTCAAAGTGCAAGTCATGTCAGGTTTGATAGAGTAATTCTTGCTGCAAGATGGAGCAAGTTACCTTGCTGTATTTTACAAACTTGTTCGCATTAATTGCTGTGGCTGCCCCAATCTTGAGTATCCCCTCCAATCTCTGTTTCCACTTACACGGCTATTCCTCGAAGAAAAAGCCACTCTGCGGATATCCACCAAAGACCAGCAAACTTGTGTCCATGCCACCTTTCAAATCGCACTGTGCTGAAGGAGGGCTGGCAGCTGGCAGCTGCCCTGCTTGTAACTGGGGATACAGGGGAGATTGCTGAAAAGGAGACATTGGCACTGTGGTTCTCTGACATGGACCTAGAGGCCCTGGCTGACAGGATGGTGCAGAGAAGTTTTGTGCCCTTCCTGGAGGACTGGCAGAGGATGCTGAACACCACAGTATGCCAGCCAGGTCAGAAATGCCACCCCCCACATGTCAGTGCACCTTCATGGTGAAAGGTCTGGGCTGAAGTATTGTACAAAAGTGAAAGATCTTGCCATCCTGCCAGGGTAAGTACAACACCCTGCTCCCTCTATCTGTGCCGTTGCACTCACCCTCCCCAACAATGCTCGTACTCTGATACCCCTACTGTGGTATGCATCATTTTCACTCACTCTTGTGATCCCCTTATGCTTTCACATACAGGTGCTACATCCCCTCCACAATGTGTGCTCACTCCCTTGGAACACATCAAAACCTTTCCTCCACCTCCATCAGCATAAATGGTCATGTCCCTTTTATGTAATTACAGGAGAAGACAGCCCATAACAAGGCAGAGCAATGTCATACCGGTGGAAGGTATGGTGCCTGATATCTATGCCCTCAGAGGACTGGGCCAGGATGCCTCCTGCAGGATGCAGAGACATTCATATGCCAGCAACTGAGAAAGTTCCACTTACCATTGCATTGAAATGTGAACATTTACCAGAAGGTCAGTGCCATGCATCGGGCATCACTTGTAATCTGTGGCCAAAGCGCCTTTACCCCCTTGTGTCCTATTGGTGCAGCCAACATTCCGAGTCCACCAGGGGACATGTCCTTGACCACCTTTAGATGACAGTGCCCAGGACCCGGAGAAAGCTCTATTGAAGCACTCCCAGCAGCTCTGATAAGGGAGTGTAGTGCAGTCAGTGCAGGGCCAAAGGCCACTGAGGACCTCACAACAACTGTTGCACAGATTGGACGAGGGAACAATGCCCCAGGTGACTGACACTTGGAGGTGTGCTCCAGACCAGTCACCCACTCAGCGCTCGGCAGTAGGCTCAGCAATCAGGGATTCGGTAGATATTCACAGAGACGAGCAGCAGCAGTCAGGCAAATGGATGTACTGGCCTCCATTGCTGAGAAGATGCAGCCAATCCAGTGACTGTCTCCATGGAGAGGTTGGTGGTTGCCATCCAGAAACAGAGCTGGTATTGTCCTGGTTTCTGTAGAGCTGTGTGTATCTACATTGATCCTCATAAAGGGAGGGCGAGAGGCAGATGGTAAATCTTGATCACAAGGTGCCATGTCCTCACAGGGCAGTGCCAGGAGGAGCCATACGCAAACCCCTCTGCTGTTTCCACTCAGTAGATAGCAAATCTCTACTCTGCCTGCCCCCTCTGAGCTGGAGGTTCAGGCTGACAGGGTCAACAGTCCACAGACAGGAAGTCCTCGGCCTGTCTGTCCTGTCCGGACCTAAACACTCCCGAGTTTGACTGACCAAATCTCCAAGGCCACTATGGAGCAGGTTCCCTATACCCTGTCCACAGAGTGGGAGAGCTCAGTACATTGCAGTGGGAGAGACAGGGAAAAGAAATTTTACTGAAGGTACCTGGGTGGGGGGGGGGGGGGGGGGGGTCATGGCTGATAGTTAAGTACATAGTTTGTTTTCTTCATAAACATTTGTTTCTTGCCATTTATCTGGCTGTCCGTATCTCTGTGTAGGGTCTGGGTATATCGCTGTATCATTTGGCATCTCTCCATGGGCAGTAATGAGGCATAGTGCTAAGGTGTTTACAATGGGTCCCAAGTTGATCAGGGGGGAGCAGGAATGGCAGTGCATTTACATGGCATTGGCTGACTGTAACACTTTAACATCCTACCACCTTGCCTACTGTTCAGCTGGATGTGCGTGCAGATGTGTAGTCAAGCAGTGAATGTGCCAGAGAGCAGTAACATGGAGTAAGGGTCAATGCTGCAAAATGGTTCAGACAGTAAGCCCCCTGTATACTGGTGTCACTAACATGACACGTTTCTGCATGCCCAGTGACCGATTGTCACCCCCACATCTTCACATGTTGCCACACTTATCCCACCAGTTGGAAGTGCTTTCCCAGCCAATCTCCTGAATATTGCCCAGTTTCCCTGTACTTGATGATTGGAATGGTCTTCTGCCACTGGTTTTTAGCTTCAGCATTAACATGTTGCTGAGACCCCCACCATCACTGTCTCCAAACTGCCCATCCCCTGAACCCCACAGGCTTGACTTTTCACCAGGTCATCACCCAAGCCATGAATGTATGCTTATTCCTGCCTACCTGCTCCCCCCTCTCCACCACATTGTGGAGAAAATGGGAAGATATAGCCCACCTCTTGAGCAACCTGACCTGTGAGTGCCAGCCCAGACCTACCAAGACCCCTGACTAGTTGCCATGCATGAATCTGACTGGGACAATCTATCTCCCAATTGGCCCATTGACAGACAAAGGTCTATCTCCCAATTGGCCCATTGACAGACAAAGGTCTGGATGTGATCCACTCTTCAAACATGGACCTTATCTGCCAAGCCACCCTAACTGGAAGCATGACTGTGACCAAAGCCCACACTGATATGGAAGGCCCTTGATTCACTGTGCTGGGACTCCCAGACTAACCACCTGGTTTGCGTACTAGCCTGATGTGGTGCACTGAGGTATCCACAGCTTGACCATCTGCCTGGTTGTGTGAGTTCCAATTACAGGCATGGCAAGGCAAAACAAGCTTATATCAGTGGTACCTGTACCCAATGCAGCTATACCCTTCTGATTGCTGGTGTGCCCTGACAGATTGTCAATGCTTTGGTGAGATGCCAGGATAGTCATGACTAGTCCCTGAAAATTAGGTATCAGTGTCTAGGGTGGGTGGTGCCTGTTGATTGTGTCCTGCTCTTCAGTGTGACCATGGGCAAGATGGGGCAGGCACATAGAGGAGGCAGCTATAGACTTGCTGAAGACCTGGTTTGGCTTTCCTGCTGTGTTTTCCCAGTGGCTCGTTTGTTTAGTGAGTTTGGTAAGATTACACCTGGAATATTAATGAGGGAAGTTGGGCCATCAAGAAGGAACCTAACAAGCATTAGTCCCCATCGAGTGGCAATTTGCTGTTCCACCAAGTCACTAGTGAAAAACGTAAAAGAGAGGGGTGAGATGATCTCCCATCGAAAGCAGCCTCACTATACTCTCATCTGATTCTGCCACATACCTTGTCATAGCCCATGTTGCTCATACCCTTATAAGATTCTCTCCAAAGATTTAACATTTTTGCCCTCAATAACATCTTACAGGTGCTTACACCTCAATCTTTTTAAAATTCTCTTCTTCAGTTGCATGGCTACACTTGTTTACTTTCTGGTAAACTTTTGCACTCTCAGTGCTACCTCTGTTTCTCCATGAGATCCATAAATAAGTTGCAAATGTAGTTCACTTACTCCCTGCCACATAGTTCTTAAAACCATGCATTCAAAACCATTGAAAGATGTCTTCTTGTCTGACACCTGAAAGCTTTCTTTATCAGGACCTTCTCTCTTACTAACGCTGACACTAACATTAATGCTAATACTAATACAAACGCTACTTATAACTAAACCACTCAGGGCTTCTGGACTGTCAGTGTGCTCTATGAGGTAAAAACAATGACTGCAGATGCTGAAAACCAAATACTGGATTAGTGGTGCTGGAAGAGCACAGCAGTTCAGGCAGCATCCAACGAGCAGCGAAATCGACGTTTCGGGCAAAAGCCCTGATGAAGGGTTTTTGCCCGAAACATCGATTTCGCTGCTCGTTGGATGCTGCCTGAACTGCTGTGCTCTTCCAGCACCACTAATCCAGTGTGCTCTATGAGCTCTAGTCTGCAGCCTGGGGCTTTACCTCATAAGGATAAACAAGAAAAAGAAAATTTACTGATCTGACCATTCTGCATTAGTTGAATTATCATGGCTAAAGGGCATAAAAGTGAACATGAGGAATGTCGAATCAGCCATGAATGGTGACACAGTTTTGAGGGACCAAATGGCCTGCTCCTGCCCCTATTTCTTATGGTCTGATTAATGAATCATTCTCTACATTATAATAGTGACTAGACTTAAAAAGTACTTCATTTACTGTACTTTGGGACATGCTGAAGTTGTGAAAGCTGATCTCTTAATATATGTCTTTTTTATCTGAACACATGTTCAGCATGATTGTATCACATTTCTTTTTCTGCTCATTTAGCAAGACATGAGGCCTTTGTTAAAATAGCAGAGGGAATTGATACAAGTGTGTTGAGCTTTCCTATGAGAACTTCCCTGTAATATTTAGGCTTTAGTTTGTACAACCAGATACTGATGTATGAAGATTCCAATTTATAACAACAATAAAGGTTGCAATAAAACAATTCAGAGCATTCAGACAGCGACATTATACACTTGGAGACTATTAAGTACTTTGAGCCTATTAAGTCATTCAGTCAAAATTTCACCCTGTTTGTGCAATCCACAAACAGACAAATAATATCAGCAGCATTGACAAGACTAATACATATGATGCCCTCTAGTGACAACAAATCATAATAATGATTATTCCTAATTACATTAAAGTGAAATTGTTAGGTGGAGTTCAAATGTATTGTACAAATTCTACATTACATTGTAGAGTATTACATCAAAGTAATATTAAAACAAGCTGGTCACAGTTATAAAAGCAGTGTTTTTAAGGCATTTTAACTCTGCTAAAATGAAGCTTCACAATATAAATATTAGTCTTCTATATTCACAGATAATAACAAAAACCTTTGAGAACTGACAAGTAAATCTAAGGACAGAACTGAAACGCATTCTGCACTGTTCACAAAAAGTAGTTACATAATAAACCAATGTTTTTGTTTGGACATTAAGTATCAGGAATTAAGAGACCCAGTAAATGATTGAAATAAATGACAGAAATTACTGGGAAGACTCAGCAGGAAAAAGTAGAACTGTTGTAATGAAGTGTAACCGGACACAAAATATTAACTGTCCTTTCTCCCCACAGATGCTGCCAGACCTGCTGAGTTTTACCAGCAATTTATTTTTTTGATTCATATCTCCAATATCCATAGTTCTTCATTTTATTTTATCCATTAAATTATTGAATGCTTCACCTGTAACCAAAATGATCCATGAGTTTCAATAAAAATAGTGACATGCAATACTTAGAGCACAGAGCCAAGTTGATGTAATTTTAAGATACTGACATTTTACAGATAGTTTGAATAATATTGCAGACAAATCCATAATTTGGCCTGTTTTCCCTTCATGGTTATTCACATTTGAAATTATTTTAAGCACAACAAAGTAAATATCAATTGGTTATAATTTTTTAATGAGTTGATTTGTACTCTCTGCTTTGCCAACAAACTATGCTATTTTCAGCCTCCGAATATATTTTCCAGAATAATTTGTTGAACTATCCAATTTTTACTATCTAGGATTGGCCGTAGATCAACTTAGAGTGATATTGTGGCACACTTTGCAAATTTTCTATCAAAATTCTTTTTCTCTTTTAGATCTTTTAGATTATGGGCAGCCCGGTGGCACAGTGGTTAGCACTGCTGCCTCACAGTGTCAGAGACCCAGGTTCAATTCCCGCCTCAGGCAACTGTCTGTGTGGAGTTTGCACATTCTCCCTGTGTCAGCGTGGGTTTCCTCCGGGTGCTCTGGTTTCCTCCCACAGTCCAAAAATGTGCAGATTAGGTGAATTGGCCATGCTAAATTGCCTGTAGTGTTAGGTGAAGGGATAAATGTAGGAGAATGGTTCTGGGTGGGTTGCTCTTTGGAGGGTTGGTGTGAATTTGTTGGGCCGAAGGGCCTGTTTCCACACTGTAAGTAATCTAATCTAATCACGGTATATCAAGATCGTTTCACTGAGGTAAACACATCCTCTTCATTCTATTCAAATACTTTCCATAGATAATGAATGCAACAACTGCTCTGCTTATAACATTATTAATTGCTACAAAGGAATCTGTGCTTATGCATGTATGGGAATCTGCAGTCCAGGTAGTTCATTATAAACTTAAAAACATGAGAACATGTAATTGAAGCCAAAGCATATATTTATAGAATGTTGCTTTAACATATTTTCTCATAACTTAAAACAATTCCCTTTACTTGGAGCCTGCTCCAACTCTAATGGATTCACATGGTGACAATTGATAACCAGCGATTTGGCAATTTCCGACATTAGTCCAGCATTGTCCAACCTGCAATCTGTGACTTGGGTCATTCAGACAAGCGAGGCTTTAGAAACCAAAGCAACTGCTTTGCTGGTTGAAGTGAAAGCAATCTCTAGCAATCACAATACCATCTGACCACTACTGTGGATTGCAATTCAAGGCAACATCCAATAAGACCATTGTCAAAACCTGAATTGCTGGGTGATATGTTACACCTGAGCTTTAAAGAATAATAGGTACTGTCACTTCTTTTGTTATAGCTCCTTAGCATTGCAAGATAGAAGCTGCTTTGGTAAAGAAGTTAACACACTTGACCTATGCCCATTTTAAAAATGTCATGCTACCTAGTGATTTCAGCACTTGTACTGTTTCTTAGTGATGTACAAAGTTGGAGTTATTCAGTTGGGATCACCAGAAGTTTGGATGTACAGTGACTGTCATCAAGCTGAAAACTGGATGGACACACGAATGACTGATTTGTAACCTTTTCCATTCTGCTTGGGCTGTGGGTGCACCAGGCAGTTTGTAGGTGGCTGCCTGTCAATGAGACCAAAATAGCATCATGGTTTTGTGCTCACAGAGGGGGGCAGAATGTAATCCAGCCCACAGGAGTGGGTATTGAATTGAATTAATTTTATTGTCATGTACACGTGAATGAGTGCAGTGAAAAGTTTGCAATGGTGCCACTTATGGTGCCATCTTAGGTGCAAGATATCTAGGCACAGATACTGAAGTATTTGGTATAAAATATTAAAAAAAATAAAAAGTACTCAATTTTACAATCTTTCCACCCCAGTCCATGCCAGCACCTAACCTCCAGAGCCAAGTCTCCAGACCTAAGCAGGCAAGTCCCAGATCGGAAGCCATTGTGGGAAGGCAATCTTGGAATCTACAGGAAAGGTGAGGAATGGAATGCTCACTGATTCTCTCCATGATTCCATCAGGGGTGGGAAAAGTCAAGGATGGCCTTCCAATGCAATTGAGGCCATGATAAGGCTAATTAAGCAAACCATAGCCAGCCATAGTGGGATATGAGGATGGAGGCTCTGCCAAGTAGGGAGCCTATCAATAAAACATGGCAGCCTCCCTACCTGTTTGGTTGGACTGCGATTGGTGATCAGTGAGCAGGTGTCCCAAAGCCAATGCCCTGCCCTGGCACCACCAATAGACGGGGTTCACCATTTAATTGCCAGGGCCTGGGGTGATAAAAGAAATGTACCCCGCCTTCTTTCCTTCCTTCTAGTCTTGAAAGCAAGCATCTGTATTGATGGTGTTGCTGAGGCTGCTAAACTGATTCACCTTGTTAAAGGTCCATTTTCAGATGTATCCAATTTAACTGCTACACCTATTGTTCATTTTGAAGTCTAGAAAGTTGAAAAGAAAGTGCCTCTCTTTCAGAGATCCCTCTCACCCATAGAAACATTGGAGCAGGAGAAGGCCATTCAGCTCATCAAGCCTGTTCTGACATTCTAGATCCTGGCTGATCATCTACCTCAACATTTTGTTCCTACATTGTCCCCATATACCTTGATGCCATTAGTATCTAGAAATTGATCAATCTCTGTCTTTAACTTGCCCACCTAGGAGGTTCCACAGCCCTCTAATGTAGAGAATTCCAAAGATTCACCACCTTCTGCATAGAGAAGTAACTCACCATCTCAGTCCCAAGTGGCTTGCTCCTCATTTGAGATAGAGTCTCCTGGTTTTCTAGACTCATCCAACCAGGAGAAACATTCTTTCCATTTCTATTGGGTCTAGTATTTTAAGAATTTTTGTATGTTTCAATGGGATCATCTCTCATTCCTCCAAACACCAGAAGATACAGACCCAGCCTCTCAAGTATCTCCTCACAGGATAGTCTAACCAGGAATGGGCCATAGTGAAACTCTACTACACTCTCACTGAACTGAAAAGGCAGCCTGCTGCTCCTTTAGTGCTGGAGGGTCTCCCTTTAGTCATCCAGCTTTGAGAGCCCTCTTACCTGCCTTAATTGTTTGGCGGTCCAGCTCTCCAGCTAGTACTGAGATAATTCAGGGACAATGACAGTAGGTGATTGTTTCCCAGAGAGTAAGGCATCGGACCCCCATCTGGCTCTGATTGCAGGGATTCAAAAAACCATTGAAAAATCCTACCCATGCCAGTGTGTTTACTCTAAACACAGAAGAAGGAAAGACAAGCGCAGTTACATTTTAGCATTGCAGGCACTTTAAAAATGAACCATTCTAAGTTTGATTCTGCAACCCAGAACATGGTATACCTTTTGGCTTGGTCTACATTATCGGTCCTCCAGAGAAATATGAGTGAAGGAATGACGGAGCAATTCATATGCATCTACCATGACCCAGTTTCAAATACTTTGATGCATTTGTTTGAGACTGATCAATAAATATTGTTTTCTCAGGCTAAGTTCCACTAGGGAGGCAGTCAGAGTGCTGCAGCCCATTGCAAACTAATGTAATGCTAGCCCAGGAGCAGCTGTGTTCGCAATTGACCCCTGGTTCTAGATGTACATCTCTTTCCAGCCTTCTCCAGGGATAGCTCAATCAACAGTGTACAGAAACATCAAACAGATCTTTGTCCCTTTCTTCAGCAGAGCAAATAGCTTCATCATTTCCCAAAAAGAAGTCCCAGAACGAGAAGACTGAAATTCATTCAGCTTACAGGAACCCCCAAGGCTCAAGCAGTAATTGGTGGCATGAATGTCAGCAACAGAATCATACTGTTCATGAATGACAGGGGCTTCAAATCTATTAATTCTAAGCATCCAGCAGCAATCATGATTCTTTTTTAAAAAGTTAAAGTGATTCTCAATGCTTGTCTTAGTTGAAGGATGGTCAAAGTTGGTGAACGATTCTTATCAAACTAAGGCAATTGCCCTTCACATCTTACTTTATCTGTCACAAAAATAACAGCAGCATCAAAGCTAGTGATGATTCAGTGTATGGTTGGGTTTTTTTTTAAATCACAGAGTGGAACTGTGATGATTGCTTTCAATATATTTTAAACCAGAGGAACAAAAGAAAAACAGAAAAATCCCAGAAAAATATGTTAAGCCATTGAATCTATAATTTTCTCTTTCCTTTGCACCATTGAAGAGTTCCAAAGAAACAGAGGTGCCATTACAGTGGTGCGAGTCACTAAGGATCTGGTCTAATCTTAGAATCCGGTTTTCCTTCAAATTGGTGCAGTTCTTTAATTAGCTGCAGCAGCACTGAATAGCACTTGCCCAGTCAGGCCTGCATAGAGTCTTATGTACATCACCGGTGTCAATGAACTATGAATGGTGGATATGCATGCAATGTTTATCTTGTCTTTCATAAGCATTATTATCGGGAGTGAAGATTGTAACGAAAGCCAATTATTTTTCAGCAAAATATCTATACAGAAATAAACAATCCTTCAGAGGAAATCTTCAAAGACAATCATCCCTTTCATGAATGCATTGAAAGACAACACATTTGTTCCTTCGGGTGTACTCAGCAGCCTCAGTGACAACTTTACCACTCTCATTTCCACTGTGAGAGTGATGTGCTTTAGGGAGAAGGAGAATCAGTCAACTTGAATCAATATCCGAACTATGATGCACATAATGCACAGTCACACATAGCTTCCAGTTGATAGTCACAATGGACAAATTATCCAGCTAAGAAAGGCTAAGTGACGTGAGTGCTGAGAGCACATGCACAACGATAAAGAAGTTTTGTTTTTGGTTTCTTTAACACACAATTCTTTTAAATGCAATGTCTGTTACGTGATGCAGATCTAAATGGACAATGCAATCGAAATTGAATGATGTGGTCTCCATTATTACTTAAGTAGCCTCAACAATATTTTGCCGCCACAGCTGACACTTCCATAGCAACTGAAAGTACTGCATTTGAATCTTCTTCAGCAAAAGCTTCAATACATGAAACAAGATTGCAATAAATTCTGATTTTTCAGCACAGTGGAGCAGGAACAATGCAAAGCGAATCCATGAATGTAACAGCTATCCAAGGAGCAAAGGCCATGAAATATGGTGCTGCCTATGCAGAGAGGTGGTGTGTGCAATGTTTGAGGAGGATAGAGGAGCTTATGTGAGTCATAACTGGCCTCTCATAGGCTTAGGACAGATGAGATAGTGGTCACATTACCCACCTCCTGTATAATGAGGAATGGGTCAGGGGCTAGGGAGCAAAGAGGTGGGCTGACCAATTCAACATATGCTCTGCTCTCACCCGAGCTAAAATATGCCCGGCAGGTGTTCATAAAACCAGCTAACAATTAATGAGATTTTGTCAGCAATTTTGTTAATGATTAAACATCTCCAGGAAGTGAAAAACATTTAAAACCTTTGAACAGTTTGATTCTTATGAGGCTGGGAGAGCTAATTTTCTGTTTGTTGAGGTGTTTAAAAAGCTGTAGTTATGACAACTAGTTGCAGTTGAGAGACTTGAATTCTCACATGGTCATTATGACAGTACGACTGACAAGAAATTGTTGAACCTTTATTTGGTTGATTCAGCGGTGGGTTAAATATTGAAAAGAAGATCAGAATCAAGGGCTCAGAGATATGTCATAACAGGTTGGTTAAAGTAGCTATAATCCGAATCAATATTCCATAATTATTTCATGGGTTGGATTTCACAGGACCTTGCCCAGGCATGGTTTGGCAAGGATGAGGCATGAATAATAAACAATGAAGAGGCTAGCCCACCACATATCCAGTCGTTATAATACCGTAATGGGGCAAAGCATCCACTAGGCACCTGGACTTAAGCCTATTAACACCCATATGTGACTAATTATTGCCCACTTAAGACTCTGAATCCACCTCCCAGTGGGCAGTAAACTGACCAGTGACAGGCTACCAGAGAGAGAAAGCGGAAGTGAAAAGTGCTGGAGAAACTCACCAGGACCTGTGGAGAGACAAACAGAGTTAACATTTCAAATCTAATGTAACGTGTCTTTGTCATTTTTATTAAGGCCATTCTGCTATAACGCATGTTTACTTAATGTGAATTCACTGTAATGTGATTGACAAATTGGGGACACTGCAATCTTTTAAAATGTGTATTGGTTATAATGCGATTCTGGCCCCATTAGTTTAAATGCGAGGCTATTGCATGATTTTCTTTCAATGCGAAATTGCACAAGAGCGGAACTATCACGTTACATCAGTGTTATACTGTTATTATTATGAATGAGAAACCTATTTATTAAACAAATTTGTTTGAAAGGTGGGTAGGATGAGGTGGGGAGAGGGTATGCAACACTTTGGGGTGCCCTGTAGACATCATGGGGATCTAACCTCAATGTAGAAGGCCCAGCCCTTTGCGTCTGTTTGTTTGGTCTACAAAACACCCTAAACCACACCCTCCAACAAACTAATGAATCCCTTCTCACACAAAACCTTCAACTGACCTCTCTTCGGTGGGTTTGTATGCTTTTCCAGGGCCTCCTTGCACTCCCATCAGCAACCACTACTTCATGGCAATGTTAGGACCAGTAGATCAGCCATGATCGCAGTGAATGGCAGAGCAGACTCAATGGGCTGAATGACCTTCTTGTGCTCCACTTATGGTCGTAACTACCAGCCAATCAGAATGGATGGTAGCTCTCGAGAGCAGGACTTCCTCTCACTAAGAGGTGGAATGGACTTTTCTTCCTGAGGAGCAAACAGTTCCTCTCCCCAGATCCACATAAAATCTTAAACAGCTTACGAATGTAGGGAACAGTCTGATAATCTACATCACCTATTGTAAAAATAATTGATCAAAACCTGTGCTGTAAGAAATAAATTAATCCATGAAGATTCTTAAATATTAAGGACATCAAATATATCAACACTGAGTCCAAAAGAATAGCAACCTGTTCTTTCTTGATATGAAATTAAATTGCACTTTAATGAACAACAGGCTGAATCATACTTTATTTTTGGCTGCAAGTTGCATTGAGCTTTTTAGAGAGATTTTAACGACAAGGTCCAATGAAATTTTTTACTATATCTTACCAACTATGCTTCATTAGCTACCTACCATGCTCCAAAGGTCTCCCTCGTATCTGAATTCAGCTCCATCTCACCACATCCCATTCCCAGAACATCTCACCATTCAGTGGATATCCGCTCAAAGACCAGCATCACTTGCACCTACACCATCTTTGAAAGGCCACTGTGCACACGGTCAAGTGAGAGAAATCTGGTGTGACTCCTCACCAGCACCATAACGGTATAAAAACCCATGAAGCAATGTTGGCCATAGTATTTGGCTGATATGGTTGACATCCTGCCTCTGTACATACAATCCCATTCTCATGTAGTAACAGCAAAGATATGAGTCACAATCTTGTTGAGGTGACAAGAGGTGTCAACTTTCCTTTGGAGAGTGAATGAGATACCACTCCCCCCCACCTGCCATTGCCTCTTTCCAGGAAGATACCCACGTAGCGAGAATCAGGCAACTACTGTAATAGGCTAGCACGTGGCCATTCCCTGGGATCAAAGACCATTCAAGAGCTACTGGTCAATCATAGCCAGCAGCTCTTTGTTACTGAACAGTGTCACTGGGAGGGTGGTGGCTGCTGCTGGCACTCACCCAAGGCCCTGGGACAATAAGGGAGGTAGGTGGAGGGAAGGAGCCATAGGGAATGTGGGATTAATGAGCAGAGAGTCTGGTTTCTAGCAGCATTGCCTTCCAAGGAGTTAAGTCTCTTGATCAGGCTCTGAATGACTTTGAAGTAGGGATCACTTTCCCCTCGCAAAGAGCCTGCAAAGAAATGTGTCAGAGTTTGTTCATTGTAGTCTCAGCATAGTCTACCCACTGCTGGGTATGGGCCAGTGGTGGTGGGGCAATATCCTTAAGTAATTGTCCCACTTAAGAGCCTCCATTGACAGGGGGTGGATAGACTATGCACTGGCATTCCTACCATAGATTTAATTGTCTCTCTCTCCACCTCCTTCCCAATACATTAAATAACCCTCATCACCAACTCACCAAGGGGGTGCAAGGTTGTACCCACTGTCAGTATGAGTAACATAAAGAAGGAAGGATTGAAACACATTCAAGAGGGAAATCAGTGAAATGGAGATGGAAAGGCTGGGAGGAAAAAGTAGTGTGATGATAAAGCTAAAAGCCAGTATTTTAGCACAACACAACATAACACGAGGGATTGAAGACTGGACAAGAACATTTCCAACAGAGGAATAAACTTCATAAATAAGCGATAGCTTCTCCGTTTGCAAATGTCATATAAATATTGATAACTATTTAGACAATTCATGGTTAGATACAATCATTTATTTTCTGATAATTTCATCTCACCCCTCTCCCTTGAAAGACCTGATTCTTTGCTGATATATAGCATCACAGATTCCTACAGGCCTTCCAATATCACCAAGGCAAGTAACAAACTGTTGGCAATGGGGTAATCATGAATGCGTTTAATTTTGTCCTCAATTAACATCCACAATGGAAAGTCATCTTAATCGGGTTCCTATGAAAATACCAGAGTTTGTATTTTATATTTATTAGAGATCTCAAAAATGTCATTGATCTCAAGTAGTATTTATGTATATTTTGACAATCTGTGATGCTATTTTCAATTAAAAATACCTTGAACTAGCAAAACCTGATCCAAATTATTGAAGCTTTATGTTGTTTACATATATAAAATGCATTGTTTATAATTGAGGAACTTTTGGTTTAATCAAAACCATTTGAAGACAATAGTCTACACATTGACAGGGTTAAACCAATAGCTGAGGGTGCAGAGGTTTGGACAGGAAACCCAGAAGTTGAGGTTTTCTTGCTGGGCTTTTTCCTCTTGGGCAGGTTCCCCATCTGGAAGTTGGTCTGACAGACAGACATGCCAGCTAGCCAGATGGGAAGAACTGTGGGGCACACTTTGAGAGTAGATAGCTTGGATGCTTAATTGCTGAGGTAGTGGTTTTTGGGAGTGTGGGGTCTCCAATCGTCAATCCAGTCATTCATTTGCTCCAGCTCTGAGTCAGGTCTGAGCACTAAGTTTCTCATAGCCCAGAAGCTGTGCTATAAAGACTATAAAGAGACTCTCCCCAAAGCTTTCCTCACCTCCCTTCAGCAACTGGGTATCCAAAGTCCTCTCCATTATTAAGTTTGCAGGTTAGATAAGGGGTGGCAGCTTCATTAAGATATTTTCCTTGACCTAAACTCATATGTGTTTAAATTCACTGCAATGTTTAGACGTTCCATTAGAATTCCTTCATAAAACATTATTAATGCATAAAATAGCATTAAAATTATTTTTCAAAATTTATTATCAGTGTTTTTGTCCTCACTCTGTGTTCCCCATTTCTAAATTCTTATTCCCTTGAGGTGATTCAAAGAAAATTCACCTGACCTCCCAACAGGTCCAATATCCCAATTGATCACCATGATGCTTTCACACAATGCTAAATTATCTCTAGCTTTACCTATTCAATTCTATTATCAATCAGATATTTATGTTATGACAGAAAAGTGAAAATGTGGGGAGCAGTGCCTGATTTAGGAATAGAGACCTGGTATGGATAATTTAAAAAGAAACACACTGGGAAATCATCATTTCGTATTGTACAAGAATTAAAAATGTCCTCCCACAGTCCAAAGATATGCAGGCCAGGTGAATTGGCCATGTTAAATTGCCCATGGTGTTAGGTACATTAGTTAGAGGGAAATGGGTCTGGGTGGGTTAATCTTCAGAGGGTCGGTGTGGCCAGATGGCCATTTTCCACACTGTAGGGAATCTAATCTAATCTAATCTGTGTACTTGAAATGGGGAATGTAAGCATATTCATTTGAGATCATTTTATTGTTGGAATAATAAAAGATTCAAAAAGAAGAAAAATACATGGGCCAAATTTCCAAAGAGTGATAATCCCACTCTCAGTGTCAGCTCACTGTGTTCGTATGCAATGATAGAGCCCCACAATTCTGATGGGAAACTGGTCAGGGGTCCCTCAGAAATGCTGAGTCTTGTTTACATTCTCACTGGCCCCTTGTAGTACAGAGCAGTTTGGGGAAGACCAACAACAGCCCCTTTTTCACAGCAGTCAGTTACCATATTCTGCAACATCACTGACAGCCACTTTGAAAGCTGCTGTGAGATGGGAAGTACTAAAGTAACTTGCTATGTCAGGGTCTGAGGGGACAGGGAAGACTAAGGTGGGCTTCTCTACCATTTCTTAATGATGATTAACAAATTTCTTTGTTCTTTCACTTTCCACAGCACTTCGTCTTCTGTTTTCCCTTTGGTTCTGTATGTTTTCCATTCTCCTCCACCCTAACATTTCAAAGTTATTTAACATGCTGGTCACTCCTTTTCATAAGATCCAGGTCCACATCCAGGCAAATCAGCACTCCAAGTCAATCTCTTTCAATTTCAAATTCGTAAGGTCTGTTCTCACCAATTATAGATTTTCTCGGAGTTATCCTTGTTCTTATTCCTTTGTTGCATCTTCCAGCTGCAGGTGATGCTTTTTAAATACTTGAATACTTCTACTTAGAGTCATAGAGGTGTACAGTGCAGAAGAAGGCCCCTCAGCCTATCAAGTGTGCACTAGTCAAAAACAACCACTTAATCATTCGAATTCCATTTTCCATGACTTAGCATCGTATGTCTTGGCAAGTGTGCATATAAAGACTTCTTAAATCTAGTACTTTCCTTGCTACAAATATATTAATATATTTAGACAATTTTACAAAATGTATCTTTTCTTTTGACATAAGGTTGTGAAATCAAAGGAACTGTATCAGTAACCAAGTTTATCAATTCCATACTCAGTATTAGAAGACTTGTTAGCTCCTCACATATTTATCTTTGAACCTATCATGTATTTGAAAAATCAAACATTGGTATCTCACTCCCTGTTTCACCAAAACCTGTTATTTGTTACACTTCTCCACCATTGTTGGCACCAGTTGAATATGTGACAAAATGTTTCCTTTAACAAGGTTACTAGATTCCCTACAGTGTGGAAACAGGCCCTTCAGCCCAACAAGTCCACATCGACCCTCCGAAGAGTAACCCACCTAGACCCATTTCCCTCTGACTAATGCACCTAGCACTATGGGCAATTTAGCATGGCCAATTCACCTGGCCTGCACATCTTTGGACTGTGGGAGGAAACCCACGCAGACACAGGGAAAATGAGCAAACTCCACACAGACAGTCACCCAAGGCTGGAATTGAACCTGGGACTGTGAGGCAGCAGTGCTAACCACTGAGCCACCGTGCTGCCCTATGCTGTCATTGTTTTTTGTTCAGAGAGGTCGTAAATGACACAGACTCTGAAAAGTCTGAGGTGTAGCGTTTTAGGGCCAATTTGATAATAGCTAACTCACTGACTCACACAGAAGCTTTCAAGTTAAAAAAAACTTGTACAATGAAAGGGGTGTGGCCAGTTCTCCCAACTAAGCTATTCTCTGGTTTGGTTTCTGTGGGGAAAAAAAGCTGCTGGACCCAAAGAAGCAAGTCCAGGCTGGTACTCCCTCTTTCTGACTTCTCTCCTGTAAGAACTTATGTTGGATTTTGCCATTTGTGCCAAGGGGTATTTATGGGGATTGTTTCAAGTATTTGGAACAGCATCATTAAATTAGGATGATCTGTTGGGTCTTCAGAGGGGTTAAATTATTTGGTATTCTGTTTACTGGTGTTTGTGTTTCATTCAGTAATCTTGCAAATAAATTCTATTTTGTTTAAAACTAAATGGTTTGGCCAACGGATTCTCTTCTGGAATATCTGTGTTATACCTACTTAAAACAACTGGCAAAGTTAGGTCTGGTCTACCTTCTTGAAATGTTTTGAGGGGGTCTGGCCTGGTCCATAATGGATTAGGGGCTCTTTGCAGAATTTGTTCGGTAGTTCCAAATTGGCATGAGAGTTGTTGGACTCAAAGGCAGCGAGGGGTGGTGGGTGTTAGTGTCTTTTGTTCTGGGTGTTGAATTTGGTTGGTTTAAACAGTGCTTGGGATAGCAGTGGCTCTTTCAGTCACTAAGAGTTTTCTGGGAGTGGAAGAAGTGATCTTAGGGTGTTACAAAAGGTGATTAAGGCCAAGCTGCTGGCATTAGCAGACAATCTGGAGTTAGAGCTGCCTTCTTCTGTGAGGAAAGGAGAGATAATTACAGCAATAGCTCAGCATTTGAATTTGCTGGAAACGCCATCAGAATCTGTAGAGGTGGCTAAAGTTAAATTGATAATGAAGCACCTTGAGTTAGAAGCAAGAGCCAAGGACTGCATAACCTTGTTGAAGGAGCAGCTTCATCACAAATAACTTACATCAATTTAGTGTTAGACCTCCCTTTAAAACTTTTATTTCAAGTAATATCAGACTGCATGTGCGCCTACAAAAGTCCTATTCTTTACTGTCAATGAAATGTTAGATCCAGTAGGTCGCAAAGCCATGAAAGCACATGGTTACTGTAGGAAAACTCTCCAACAGATATTTACATTTGGTAATCTGATAGCTGCCCCTTGGGACTCAGAAGACTGAGAATCCTTCGTTTTATGTTCAATAGCCATTGTTTCACCAACTACATGAAAACCAACTGAATACCATGCTGCCTAATGTTGACAATTCTGATTGAAGTAATACAAATGTTGTTTTGAGACATTCCTATCCCATCATTTCATTCCTTATGACCCCTTGGGAAATCATTATCATGGTCATTATAGAAAAAGAAAAACTAAGTGTATGGCAATTTCATTCAAAATTGACTGTCCCATAAACTAATTTTTCCACTGATGTTAGTTCTACCAAATTATCAAACTCAGCAAGAAAACCTGAAACTTGTCAATTACAACACAAGAGGGTACCATAACTTGCTAGCTTAGATAATATTTTCCTCTCCAGATCAGCAATACGTGGTGTGTTCTAAAACTGGTATTAAAATTATATAAATCTATCTTGGTTTCCTGTCTTCAATTGACAAAATTTTGTATTGATCGTGCAAGTATTTCCACACATTTGCAACTTGCACCTTTCATTACCCACCACAAGAGGTTCATTTAAAAATTCTTAATAAGAAACCTGTTTTTGAAAAAAATCTAATCTACACATTATTCATGATTTGCTGTATCATTATATCAATCTATCAGAGAAGTTGGAAAGCTTTTTATCATACCCTCCTTGATTATAATGTACTTCACAAAAAACATGCTTAAAAATCACTATACTGTCGCTTTTTTACATCTAAGAGCATCAGTTCTTCCAGACTGTACAACACTTCGCTGCAAATTTGTGTGAAGGATTATGATCTAGGACTTCAGAATTCCAGTATAAATCATAAAGATTGTGGATTTTTTACCCATTTCTCTCCAGTCACAGCTATAGGCTTTACTAGACAGACAAACCAGATAAGAGAAAATATGTAACAGATTAGATTGAGAGATTGAATTTTACCTTACTAGTTATAACTTATAATCTGTGTGTCGGCTGAGCCATTTTTGATATGCTTTTTGATAACTTGTCAAATTGTCTAAATATCAAGATAGTGACATTGAAAAATGTGGTTCAAACATTTTCCTAGTGCACATTAATGCACATGAGCAGCACACACTGAGTTATATTCACCTGTCTGTATGCCTACTTTCCCATGTTACCTCTATTTCATTAAAAGTCTGCCATTTTTTTCTGTAGTTTTTTTTCTTGCAGAAAGGTAATTTATGAACTGTGCATGCTTAAAGTCAAGTGTTCATTAGGCACAATTGGAAAGTAAAATTGCATGACGTGGACAATATAGTCCAAGCCTCTTTAGTCAACAGAGGAAGAATAACACAGGAGGAGTTAAGCAGCAAAGATGCACCAGTTTAAAACAGAAAGTTTCTCCCTTAGGTGGATGAGAAAGGCCTTTTGTGAAAACATTTTAGACATAATAACTATCCATTACATGGATAGTGCCTGTGTATAACCACACTCTGCATCTCCTCTTAACCTATTGCCTTGAGATCTCCTTCACTGGTCTTTGAATGCTGGCTGTAAAAGACTACTAGGTGACCTCTAAGCCCAGTGTTCAAACCATGCCAAAGAGAGAAAAATTGAATAATGTGAAAGCATATCTGCCCTCATATAGGCCACCAGAATATCAAAGTGCACTGGGGGAAACTGACAACTACAATTCAAGTTGCTTTCTATATTGGCTTATAGAGTCATGAACTGTACAGCACAGAATTAGAAACAGAAACAGAAACTGCTGGAGAAACTCAGAAAGTCTGGCAGCATCTGTGGAGTGAAAGCAGAGTTAACGTTTTGGCTCCAGTAACTCTTCTTCAGAACAGCACGGCATTAAACCACTTTGCCCATCCTGTCTATACCAGCTTTCTGAAAGGGTCACCAATTAGTCCTGCCCTTCCTGAGCTATATGAGTGATGAGCAGCAAAGAACAAGCAAATGAAATATGTGAGGGCTTTGTATAGGTAAGGAGTATATAATAGAACAGACAGGATTACTCAAAAAAAACAATTTTTGAGCTGTGTATACAATAAATGTTTCCGTTGAGTCTGTGCCAGATTTATTTTCTGTGTGCCATCTTCTCTTCCACATGTTTCCAGGTCTCCTGACCAAATTTTGGGATGGAGGGGAAGATTGGGCAATTCTATCAATTACTGTTCACATTCAGTTACTATGGAAGCTGTGTCATTTGAAGACAGCTCTAATCATGCAAGATGTGATGGCAATGTGCATCTGTTGGGATATGTAGACCATGCCAAACGATTTGGAGATGCTGGTGTTGGACTGGGGTGTACAAAGTTAAAAATCACACAACATCAGGTTATAGTCCAACAGGTTTAATTGGAAGCGGCGCTCCTTCTCCAAAAGCTAGTGCTTCCAGTTAAACCTGTTGGACTATAACCTGGTGTTGTGTGATTTTTAACTTTATGCCAAACGATGTTCTTAATGTTGCATCAAACTTTGCATTTCACCAACTCCAATATGAAGGTATTTTTAATTGTCTTTAAATTATCTTCCAGACTGGAGCCAATTTACAAACATATTGTAGGATGCACATTATCAGCAGAGTGGATAGGAAAGCATCAGATTTGGATTAACCATGAATAGCTGGCAGAGGCTTCTGGGACGGAAGTCCGAATTCTGCATTAATGATGCACTTTATGAATTGCCTAATGAATTCATATATACGTGTCAATGTAAAGTAGTTGGTCACCAGAGGCTTTAAGGAGAAACTTTTAAGCCAGATGATGCTATTGTTGTCTAGAACAAGTGATCATGGATGGATACCTGGTGTCTGCGCATTGAAAAAAAAAATCAATGCTGAATATGCAGAGTTAAAGATGAAGTAATGGAAATGCATAGCTAATGTGCACATTTCAAGAAATTATTTTCCAACCTGAATCCCAAATGAGGACATTAGTCTAGGGGGAATTTATTTGCCTGATATTTGCTTTGGGCAAGTGTATTGCTTCCTTTTGATCTTTGTTGACAGAATGAAGACAAAATGCTCAGTCAATCAATCACAGTGATACCCCCGCAGAACAATGGATCTCCTGTTATTCTATTATTTAGTCTTCAAAATCTGATTTTTTTTATTGTGTTGCAACCAAAAAAATAAGCTTGTGCTCTGAATGACTACTGGCTAATTATTTCTTTTCCTTTTTCACTAACTTGTCACTGCTTTGTCAAAAACATTTCCTGTAATGGATTTTTGTGAAGATTGTATTATTATTAAATGCAATTCAGTAAATCGAACTTAATGGTCTTCTTATTGAAGATCCCCAGCTGATTTTTGGATTCTTTTTGAAGTAGTAACAGCTGAAGGCAATGCCACCACAATGAATCCAGGATTTGTTATACATATTTAATTGCAAGTAAAGGGTATGTTGCTCTCATATGAAAATTACTGAATCTTTTAAATGATATCAGAAAGTATTATTAGATATTTGATCAAGGGAATGCAATAAAGGTCCTAAATGTGAATGTGTGGTTTCTGTCAGATAATCTGTATTTCTGTGTTCCCATGATCAATTATAAATTAGCCAAGTCTTTGAGCAAAAGTCACTCGGTTGATTTATATTCTTTCCATTAGTTGGTCGCTCAGAGCTGCATACAGCTTGGTGTTTGTTTCATAGACCAACAGAAAAATAGTACCAAAGGAAATAAGGACAGGCAAATACTTACACAGGAGACATCAAAACACAGACCAATTTCATTTTGTTAGATCTCTTTAATTGCATTTTATTTGATTGCTGATTCGTGAATGATTGTAATTTTATTTTCACCAATGTACAGCACAGAGTACAATGAGGGTCAGGCTTCCCTTTACTTGGACTGCACAGATTGGGAGTCGAATTTATTTTAGTCTTGAGTTACGTTGATGCAGAGCAATTAACCAGATTTCAGAAGGTGCAGGGGAAATGTAGGTACCGTACAATGCGGTGCCTGATGCTGTGCATGCAATCATTGCACCTATTTTGCATGCACAAAATTTCTGGCACCAGCAATTAGATGGATAAACAATGAATCTGTTTTTGAAGTGAAGGTGCTGGTGTTGAACTTGGGTGGACAAAGTCAGAAATCGCATGACACCTGAATATAGTCCAACAGGTTTATTTGAAATCGCAAGTTTTCAGTGTGCAGCTCGTTCATCAGATGAAGTGGGGAGAAATGCACAGGCTGGAATACTTGGTGGATATCTCTCCACCTATATATATTCTGTGCCTGTGCACCTCCCTCCACTTCACCTGATGAAGGAGCAGCGCTCCAAAAACTTGTGATTTCAAATAAATCTATTGGGCTATACCTTGCATTTGTCTGACTTCTGACTAATTTTTTATAGACTCCCTACAGCCTGGAAACATGCCTTTCAGCCCAACAAGTCCACAGTGATCCTCTGAAGTGTAACCCACCCAGACCCAATCCCTATTATCCTAAATTTACCCCAGACTAATGCATCTAACCTCCACATCCCTGAACACTATGGGCAATTTAGCATGGCCAATTCACCTAACCTGCACATCTTTGGATAGTGGGAGGAAACCAGCGCTCCTGGAGGAAATGCATGCAGACTCAGGGAGAATGTGCAAACTCCACACCAACAGTTGCAAAAGGTTGAAATCGAACCCAGTTCTCTGGCACTGTGAGGCAGCAGTGCTAACCACTAAGCCACCATGCCAACCCCTGTTTTTGAAGGCTTTCTTCATTTGGACCATGGCATATTTAGCAGATTGAACCTTGGTTGACCTATCATCTCAAGAATGTCATCTCTGAACATGCAGCACTCAGTACTGTAAAGTACGTGATGGAATTCTTAGTTTCGAATCCTATTCTCTTTGAGACAGTTTCCAGTTGAAATGGAAACATAAAAGGGAACTAAGAATAGAAATTACCTTTCCAATTTCTATGGAAACTAAGACAATGATTGAAAACCAAAACATCTGATGAAGATAGTTGAAATCATATAAAGGGAGACAATAGACAATAGGTGCAGGAGTAGGCCATTCTGCCCTTCGAGCCTGCACCACCATTCAATATGATCATGACTGATCATCCTTAATCAGCATCCTGTTCCTGCCTTATCTCCATAACCCTTGATTCCACAATTCTTGAGAGCTCTATCCAACTCTTTCTTAAATTAATCCAGAGACTGGGCCTCCAATGCCCTCTGGGGCAGAGCATTCCACACAGCCACGACTCTCTGGGTGAAGAAGTTTCTCCTCATCTCTGTCATAAATGGTCTACCCCATATTTTTAAGCTGTGTCCTCTGGTTTGGCACTCACCCATCAGCGGAAACATGTTTCCTGCCTCCAGAGTGTCCAATCCTTTAATAATCTTATATGTCTCAATCAGATCCCCTCTCAGTCTTCTAAACTCAAGAGTATACAAGCCCAGTTGCTCCAGTCTTTTAGTGTAAGGTAATCCCGCCATTCCAGGAATTGACCTCGTGAACCTATGCTGCACTCCCTCAATAGCCAGAATGTCTTTCAAATTTGGAGAGCAGAACTGTACACAGTACTCCTGGTGTGGTCTCACCAGGGCCCTGTACAGCTGCAGAAGAACCTCTTTGCTTTTATACTCAATCCCTCTTGTTATGAAGGCCAGCATGCTATTAGTCTTCTTCACTACCTGCTGTACCTGCATGCTTACCTTCATTGACTGGTGTACAAGAACACCCAGATCTCTCTGTACTGTCCCTTTACCTAAATTGATTCCATTGAGGTAGTAATCTGCCTTCCTGTTCTTGCCACCAAAGTGGATAACCAGACATTTATCCACATTAAACTGCATCTGCCATGCATCTGACCACTCACCTAACTTGTCCAGGTCACTCTGTAATCTCCTAACATCCTCATCACATTTCACCCTGCCACCCAGCTTAGTATCATCAGCAAATTTGCTAATGTTATTGCTAGTACCATCTTCTATATCATTAACATATATTGTAAAAAGCTGCAGTCCCAGTACTGATCCCTGCGATACCCCACTGGTCACTGCCTGCCATTCCAAACTGGAGCCGTTTATCACTACTCTTTGTTTCCTATCAGCCAACCAACTTTCAATTCAAGTTAGTACTTTGCCCCCAATACCATGCGCCCTAATTTTGCTCGCTAATCTCCTATGTGGGACTTTATCAAAAGCTTTCTGAAAGTCGAGGTACACTACATCTACTGGATCTCCCTCATCCATCTTCAGAGTTACAGGGAGATATGATAGAACTCAGAACTCAAAAATAAATGATGAGTACAGTGCAGGATAATGGGGGCATAGGCACGATTCAGAATCTAAAAATGAACAAAGGTATAATTGTGGCAACTTTTTCTGTTAGGCAAGCATATCATTGATGGGTCTGCATCATTCAGATTGTTGTAAACAGGATTGAGGAGGTTCTGCAGATATATGCCAATTTTGTTTTACACTATGGAATTCAGGCCAGTTTTGCACTGCTTTCAACTGAAACTCACGTTTAATTTAAATAGGGGAGGAGCTGAAATTCTTTTTGAGAAAGACAGAGCAGTGAGGATCTTGAGACTAATGTTTATGACAGATATACAGGACGGATTGCTGGCAAAGTTTGTGAGATATCTTCTAGATTTATCTGCCACTTAAAGTGCACAGCATCAGGCACTGCATCATACGGTACCTACCATTTCCCTGCACTTTCTGAAGTCTGGTTAATTGCTCTGCATCAACGGAACTCAAGAGTAAAAAATTTAACTTCCAATCTGTGCAGTCCAAGTAAAGGGAAGCCTGACCCCCATTGCATTCTGTGCTGGACATTGGTGAAAATAAAATTGCAGTCATTCACAAATCAGCAATCAAATAAAATGTAATTAAAGAGATCTAACAAAATGAAATTGGTCTGTGTTTTGATGTCTCCTGTGTAAGTATTTGCCTGTCCTTATTTCCTTTGGTACTATTTTTCTGTTGGTCTATGAAACAAACACCAAGCTGTATGCATCTCTGAGCGACCAACTAATGGAAAGAATATAAATCAACCGAGTGACTTTTGCTCCAAGTTTATAGTTTATAACTGAACACAATAGCTTGTTAATTCTTGTTTAATTTAGCATGATTCTGGAGTTTAGAGAGCAAGGCTTTAGCTGAGATAGTTGTGATGAAATCCTCTGTGTTGTATACAATGTGTGCAATGTAAACTAGCAATCTGTATATATTGTAGCATTCATAGAACATGGAGTTCAAAGAGGTTGCTACACTTCCCTATTCAAAATGTTAGCTAAATTCACTCTAGTTTAAGAACAAGTGCAGGGCTTGTTGCAAAGTCTCCTTGTTGGAAAGGGTCACTGAATAGCATTCAAAGGTTACAAGCAGTTCAGGATTAAGACTGTATGTTTTGTTTTAATCGTTGCCAGTACTACTGGACATGTCAGATTCTAGAATGAAACCTGGTTTGATCTTGTAAAAAAAAAGTTAACGTGATCATTCACTGTAACTTTCTCATTCAAGGCTGCAGAATTTCTTAAACAACAAAACAGAAGACTTTTATACAAAAGATGAAAACAAAGGAAAAAATATAGCTATGTGAATATTATATAGAAGACTGGGTGTTTGGTGCCAGGTGAAACTTGGTTGAAATTTGAGTGTTAAAGAAACTATATTGAATGTAAACTTAGATGAGAACTACACAGATATAGAGGAGACATGAGCTTATTAGTTCCAAAACCCAGAGCTTGAGTTGCTCCAGTTGAAGGCAACTCCTGTACACATGGTCATCCAGAACACCAGGAGCACCTAGAATTTCCTACATCATACAAGATGTACAAATCACTGGTCTGAACTCCCCAGACATATTTCAACAGAATCAAATATTAAACCCTGCGTCTATTTGATTCTTACTCCTAATTAAATATAGACTAGAAAAAAAACCTTGTTTTCATTTATGTCAAATAACTAGAGCCTCTAATGTGTGGCACAGTGGCTCAGTGGTTAGCACTGTTGCCTCACAGCAGTAAACACCTGGGTGTGTTTCCAGCCTTGGGCAACTGTCTGTGTGGAGTTTGCATGTTCTCCCTGTGTCTGTGTGGGTTTCTTCAGGTGCTCTGGTTTCCTCCCACAATCCAAAGATGTGCAGGTAAAGTGAATTGGCCATGCTAAATTGCCCATAGTGTCCTTGGATGTGTAGGTTAGGTGCATTAGTTAGGGTAGGGGAATGGGTCTGGTTGGGTTACTCTTCGGAGGGTCAGTGTGGACTTGTTAAACGGAAGGGCCTGTTTCCACACTGTAGTAATTCTAAGTCTTAAAAAGTAAAGAAACGTCGGTTTTGAAATTTACATTATCTTTCATTTATTTTTAGTTTTAAAGTTGTACTTATGGCCTTAGCTTAAATTTGGGGGCTTTTGTGGAATTTTGAATATACAGGTAAATATAAAAGGTAGTGCTGGATTAGTGGTGCTGGAAGAGCACAGCAGTTCAGGCAGCATCCAAGGAGCTTCGAAATCGACGTTTCGGGCAAAAGCCTTTCATCAGGAATAAAGGCAGTGAGCCTGAATCATGGAGAGATAAGCTAGAGGAGGGTGGGGGTGGGGAGAAAGTAGCATAGAGTACAATGGGTGAGTGGGGGAGGGGATGAAGGTGATAGGTCAGGGAGGAGAGGGTGGAGTGGATAGGTGGAAAAGGAGATAGGCAGGTAGGACAAGTCTGGGGACAGTGCTGAGCTGGAAGTTTGGAACTAGGGTGAGGTGGGGGAAGGGGAAATGAGGAAACTGTTGAAGTCCACATTGATGCCCTGGGGTTGAAGTATTCCGAGGCAGAAGATGAGGCGTTCTTCCTCCAGGCGGCTGGTGGTGAGGGAGCGGCGGTGAAGGAGGCCCAGGACCTCCATGTCCTCGGCAGAGTGGGAGGGAGAGTTGAAATGTTGGGCCATGGGGCGGTGTGGTTGATTGTTACGGGTGTCCCGGAGATGTTCCCTAAAGCGCTCTGCTAGGAGGCGCCCAGTCTCCCCAATGTAGAGGAGACCACATCGGGAGCAACGGATACAATAAATGATATTAGTGGATGTGCAAGTAAAACTTTGATGGATGTGGAAGGCTCCTTTAGGGCCTTGGATAGAGGTGAGGGAGGAGGTGTGGGCGCAGGTTTTAGAGTTCCTGTGGTGGCAGGGGAAAGTGCCAGGATGGCAGGGTGGGTTGTAGACGGGGGGGGTGGGGGGGGCGCGCGGACCTTACCAGGTAGTCACGGAGGGAACATTCTTTGCGGAAGGTGGAAAGTGGTGGGGAGGGAAATATATCCCTGGTGGTGGGGTCTGTTTGGAGGTGGCGGAAATGTCGGCGGATGATTTGGTTTATGCGAAGGTTGGTAGGGTGGAAGTGAGCACCAGGGGCGTTCTGTCCTTGTTATGGTTAGAGGGGTGGGGTCTGAGGGCGGAGGTGCGGGATGTAGACGAGATGCGTTGGAGGGCAACTTTAACCATGTGGGAAGGGAAATTGCGGTCTCTAAAGAAGCAGGCCATCTGGTGTGTTCTGTGGTGGAACTGGTCCTCCTGGGAGCAGATCCGGCGGAGGCGGAGGAATTGGGAATTCCACCGACATTCTCATTCGTTTGGCCGAAATGGTCCTCACCCTTAACAATTTCTCCTTTGAATCCTCCACTTCCTCCAGACCAAAGGGGTAGCCATGGGCACACGTATGGGCCCCAGCTATGCCTGTTTCTTTGTTGGCTACGTAGAGCAGTCGATCTTCCCTAATTACACCGGCACCACTTCCCACCTCTTCCTCCGCTACATTGATGACTGCATTGGCGCCATCTCGTGCTCCCGCGAGGAGGTTGAGCAATTCATCAACTTCACCAACACATTCCACCCGGACCTTAAATTTACCTGGACCATCTCTGACACCTCCGTCCCCTTCCTGGACCTCTCCATCTCCATTAATGACGACCGACTTGACACTGACATTTTTTACAAACCCACCGCCTCCCACAGCTACCTGGATTACACCTCTTCCCACCCTACCTCTTGCAAAAATGCCATCCCGTATTCCCAATTCCTCTGCCTCCGCCAGATCTGCTCCCAGGAGGACCAGTTCCACCATAGGACACACCAGATGGCCTCCTTCTTTAGAGACCGCAATTTCCCTTCCCACGTGGTTAAAGATGCCCTCCAACGCATCTCGTCTACATCCAGCACCTCCGCCCTCAGACCCCACCCCTCCAACTGTAACAAGGACAGAACGCCCCTGGTGCTCACCTTCCACCCTACAAACCTTCGCATCAACCAAATCATCCGCCGACATTTCCGCCACCAGGGATATATTTCCCTCCCCACCCCTTTCCACCTTCCGCAAAGACCGTTCCCTCCGTGACTACCTGGTGAGGTCCGCGCCCCCCCCCTACAACCCACCCTCCCATCCTGACACTTTCCCCTGCCACCGCAGGAACTCTACAACCTGCGCCCACACCTCCTCCCTCACCTCTATCTAAGGCCCTAAAGGAGCCTTCCACATCCATCAAAGTTTTACTTGCACATCCACTAATATCATTTATTGTATCCGTTGCTCCCGATGCAGTCTCCTCTACATTGGGGACACTGGGCGCCTCCTAGCAGAGCGCTTTAGGGAACATCTCTGGGACACCCGCACCAATCAACCACACCGCCCCGTGGCCCAACATTTCAACTCTCCCTCCCACTCTGCCGAGGACATGGAGGTCCCAGGCCTCCGTCACCGCCGCTCCCTCACCACCAGACGCCTGGAGGAAGAACGCCTCATCTTCCGCCTCGGAACACTTCAACCCCAGGGCATCAATGTGGACTTTAACAGTTTCCTCATTTCCCCTTCCTCCACCTCACCCTAGTTCCAAACTTCCAGCTCAGCACTGTTCCCATGACTTGTCCGGACTTGTCCTACCTGCCTATCTCATTTTCCATCTATCCACTCCACCCTCTCCTCCCTGACCTATCACCTTCATCCACTCCCCCACTCACCCATTGTACTCTATGCTACTTTCTCCCCACCCCCACCCTCCTCTAGCTTATCTCTCCACGCTTCAGGCTCACTGCCTTTATTCCTGATGTAAGGCTTTTGCCCGAAACATCGATTTTGAAGCCCCTTGGATGCTGCCTGAACTGCTGTGCTCTTCCAGCACCACTAATCCAGAATCTGGTTTCCAGCATCTGCAGTCATTGTTTTTACCTAAAAGGTAGTGCTGCCTGATGTTAAGGCTGAACAGATTTTTACAGTTAATTTTACTCCACCAATTACAAACTAAAGTGGCTCGGTAAGTTATTATAACTTTTCTGTGACTGCAAAAAAAAATAGGGTTAAAAGCATTAGCAGTAAGGTAGGAGCTAGAATTTAAAGCAAAGGCTAAGAAAGCAGAGTTGGTTGAGCTAATAGCACAGCATTTGGAGCTGGAAGATGATTCTAACTCAAGTAGGAGGCTCCTTGAGTTTTCGAGGATTCAGTTGTGGCTGAAGCTGCCTGAATTAGAAAAGAATAAAAATTAGAAAACTCAAACATGAAATTAAAAAGGCAACTATTTGACATTAAACTACATTAAGTTAAGCCTTTTTAGCTTTGTTAATATGATAATTGCAAGTGTGTAAACAAAGGGGTTATCTTCATACTCTGTAATAAACTAGTTGTCAGAAGTTTAAATAAGAGTGATAAGAACATAGTGTATTATCCAAGCTATTACAATGAAACCTTTCCTCTTCCTTCCAACATCACAGCGTTATTTGCTGTACAGATATTTCTAATATAACACATGTTTCATCAATATGAATTGGCTATAAATGAAGAATTGTGGACATCGTTTGGATAACGCAAACTTTCTATTGAATAGGTATAGCGATTTTCTACAGCGATCTTCTTCAGTGTCATTTTCTAATGTGGTGGATGATGATGGGATAATGCAGGAGGTTGGGCTTAGATTAGTTCACAGGTCGGTGCAACATCAAGGACGGAAGGGTCTGTTCTGCACTGTATTGTTCTATGTTCTATGTTTTCCAGTGTGATGTTTGTACAGTGCAAGGCTGCACAGGAGCACAATCATTGTGTTATACCAGTAATAGACAATAGACAATAGACAATAGATGCAGGAGTAGGCCATTCTGCCCTTCGAGCCTGCACCGCCATTCAATATGATCATGGCTGATCATTCCTAATTAGTATCCTGTTCCAGCCTTATCTCCATACCCCTTGACTCCACTATCTTTAAGAGCTCTATCCAATTCTTTCTTAAAAGAATCCAGAGACTGGGCCTCCACTGCCCTCTGGGGCAGAGCATTCCACACAGCCACCACTCTCTGTGTGAAGTAGTTTCTCCTCATCTCTGTCCTAAATGGTCTACCCCGTATTTTTAAGTTGTGTCCTCTGGTTCGGCACTCCCCCATCAACGGAAATATGTTCCCTCCTGCCAGAGTGTCCAATCCTTTCATAAGCCTATACGTTTCAATCAGATCCCCTCTCAGTCTTCTAAACTCAAGGGTATACAAGCCCAGTCGCTTCAGTCTTTCCGTGTAAGGCAATCCTGCCATTCCAGGAATTGACCTCGTGAACCTACGCTGCACTCCCTCAATAGCCAGAATGTCTTTCCTCAAATTTGGAGACCAGAACTGTACACAGTACTCCAGGTGTGGTCTCACCAGGGCCCTGTACAGCTGCAGAAGCACCTCTTTGCTTCTATACTCAATCCCTCTTGTTACGAAGGCCAGCATGCTATTAGCCTTCTTCACGACCTGCTGTACCTGCATGCTTGCCTTCATTGACTGGTGTACAAGAACACCCAGATCTCTCTGAACAGCCCCTTTACCTAATTTGATACCATTGAGGTAGTAATCTGCCTTCCTGTTCTTGCCACCAAAGTGGATAACCAGACATTTATCCACATTAAACTGCATCTGCCATGCATCTGCCCACTCACCTAACTTGTCCAGGTCACCCTGTAATCCCCTAACATCCTCATCACATTTCACCCTACCACCTAGCTTTGTGTCATCAGCAAATTTGCTAATGTTATTGCTGATACCATCTTCTATATCATTTACATATATTGTAAAAAGCTGCGGTCCCAGCACGGATCCCTGCGGTACCCCACTGGTCACTGCCTGCCATTTCGAAATGGAGCCGTTAATCACTACCCTTTGTTTCCTATTAGCCAACCAATTCTCTATCCAATCTAGTACTTTGCCCCCAATCCCGTGCGCCCTAATTTTACTCACTAACCTCTTGTGTGGGACTTTATCAAAAGCTTTCTGAAAGTCCAGGTACACTACATCCACTGGATCTCCCTCGTCCATCTTCCGAGTTACATCCTCAAAAAATTCAAGAAGATTAGTCAAGCATGATTTCCCCTTCATAAATCCATGCTGACTCTGTCCTATCCTGTTACTATTATCCAGATGTGCCGTAATTTCATCCTTTATAATAGACTCCAGCATCTTTCCCACCACTGAGGTCAGACTAACTGGTCTATAATTTCCTGCTTTCTCCCGCCCACCCTTCTTAAAAAGTGGCACAACATTAGCCGCCCTCCAATCCTCAGGAACCAACCCCGATTCTATTGAACTCTGGAAAATAATCACCAGTGCATCCACGATTTCCCGAGCCACCTCCTTCAGTACCCTGGGATGCAGGCCATCAGGTCCCGGAGACTTATCAACCTTCAGACCTAACAGTCTCTCCAACACCAAATCCTGGCAAATAGAAATTCCCTTAAGTTCAGGTCCTTCAGCCACTGTTACCTCAGGGAGATTGCTTGTGTCTTCCCCAGTGAACACAGATCTGAAGTACCCATTTAATTCCTCTGCCATTTCTTCGTTCCCAGTAATATATTCCCCTGCTTCTGTCTTCAAGGGCCCAATTTTTGTCCTAACCATTTTTTTGCCTTGGACATACCTAAAAAAGCTTTTACTATCCTCCTTTATATTCTTGGCCAGTTTACCTTCGTACCTCATTTTTTCTCTGCGTATTTCCTTCTTACTAATCCTCTGTTGTTCTTTAAAAGCTTCCCAGTCCTCCGTTTTCCCGCTTATCTTCGCTAAGTTATACTTTTTCTCTTTTAACCTTATATGTTTCTTTACTTCCCTTGTCAGCCACGGCCGCCCATGTCTCCTCCTGGGATCTTTCTTCCTTTTAGGAATGAACTAATATCTGTATGCAATTTGCACTATGTAAACCAGCAATCTGTGGAAATTGTAACATTCAAGGAATAGAACATTCCAAGATATTGTTACACTTGAATGTTCTGAAATATTAGCCATTCTCAATATTGTCCATAAACAAGAGCAGGGAGGTTTTGCAAGGGTCAATGTTGGGATGTTTCATGGAGGATTTCTCTATGTGAACCCTAGCAAGTTTTCTCACACAATTCTGCACTGATCACATCATTATGTTTGCACTACACCTCTGTGGAGCCGTCACTCACATTACTGTGCACTTACCAATAGTTCAACTACTTGCCCCTGCTGAGTCCTTCCAGGTCCTTATTTAAACCTTAACTATGTACCAGATTAAGGTCAGCTCTCCTCTCAGGACACTCCAGAGGTGCACAAACCATCCTCACCCATCTACCACCTCCAACCCTGTGGAGAGTGAACCTGCATCACGCCAGGACACACTCAGGATATCTGGTTCCTATGGCCACAGACATCCTCAGGGTCAACCAACCAAAACTCCAAGGCCAACTGGCTCCACAATAAGCTTCATCCTCCCCAGCTGTGGGCACTGGGTCTGCACCTAGATGGATGTAGTGGCAGGGAAAGGAAAATGATGAAAATGTTCATCAGTGGCACAATATGTTTGTAAATATTTGTTCGCTTTTCATCATCAGATCAATGGGTGAACATCATCTTAGCTGTCTCTGCAAGAATGCAAGTAGAGAGACTAGCTATACTTGCTGTGGCATGATGTTCTGACCCTATCTGAGTAATTGGTATCATTTCCAAAGCACCCAGACTAGCATAGAACATAGAACATAGAACAGTACAGCACTGGCCCTTTGGCCCTCAATTTTGTGCCGACCTTTTATCCTACTCTAAAATCAGACTAACCTACATACTCTTCATTTTACTATCATCCATGTGTTGATCCAAGAGTCGCTTAAATGTCCCTAATGTATCTGACTCTACTACCACCACTGGCAGTGCATTCCACGAACCCACCACTCTCTGTGTAAAGAACCTACCCCTGACATCTCCCCTAAACCTTCCTCCAATTATCTTAAAATTATGCCCCCTCATGATAGACATTTTCACCCTGGGAAAAAGTCTCTGGCTATCCACTGTATCTATGCCTCCCATATCTTGTACACCTCTATCAAGTCACCTCTCCTCCTTCTTTGTTCCAATGAGAAAAACCCTAGTTCCCTCAACCTTTCTTCATAAAACATGCCCTCCAATCCTGGCAGCATCCTGGTAAATCTCCTCTGCACCCCCACATCTTCCCTATAATGAGGTGACCAGAATGGAACACAACACTCCAAGTGTGGTCTAACCAGGGCTTTATAGAGCTGCAACATAACCTCATGGTTCTTGAACTCAATCCCCCCACTAATGAAAGCCTTCACACCATGCCCCTTCTTAACAGCCCTATCAACCTGGGTGGCAACTTTGAGGGATCTATGAACATGACCCCAAGATGCCTCTGTTCCTCCACATTGCTAAGAATCCTGCCTTCAACCATGTATTCTGCATTCAAATTCGACCTTCCAAAGTGAATCACTTCACACTTTTCCAGATTGAACTTCATCTGCCACTTCTTAGCCCATTTCTGCATCCTGTCACCAGCCCTCCACACTATCCACAACTCCACCAACCTTTGTGTCATTGGCAAACTTACTAACCCACCCTTCCACTTCCTCATTCAAGTCATTGATTTATTGAGGGATCATCAAATGTTGGGAAGGCTTCCATATGTTCGTAACCCTAACATTTGTGAAACAGCATGAGCTGGGAGGATCAATCTGTTAAGTTGCATTTGCGTTTGGGATTATCCAGGTGAGGCTGGCCTCAGCAGCATAAAAACATTTACAGCTAGTGAAAAGTGAATTCACTCAACTCAGCTTCATTGAACAATGTTTACAAGGAAGCCCTTCCTTTGTTGCTTTAGCCACTGTTACACTGTAAAACGCTGAAGATGCTAATATCTGCCTGGAAACATCTTCATCATCACAATGCTGTGACCTGCACTGATAACGTCCATCTACCCTGAGCCTCGGTGTGTCTTACAGTTGTCCAGTGTAAGCATTTGAAGATCAAACTGCATTATCTGTCTGAATGGTGCTGGTACAAAACTTCAGATATGACCTGCACAGAAACCAAGTTGACGGGCCATCCAATGGCCCTCGTTGGCTCCTGGGAAAGAAGATATTGCATTATAAATGCTCTATATGTCATGACCATATTCTGACTGCTACTTGTGATGAAGTACTGTGCCACTACCCTTCTTTCATTTACATTGCATTTGTCGAAGATGAGTGAAGTGTGGACTTCCTGCATCTCACTGCATCATGAGAGCACCTATGGCTACAATTCCTCAGTGGGGGTCTTGTGCTTGTGGATGCACATGATCCACATCCATTTGTATTGCAGCTCTTCATGCAGTGAACAATCACAGCTTATGTGCCCGGATCCATTGGGAACAGTTCCAATGAGCCTACATGCAAATATCAGAAACAAAGCAGCGCCTCAAAGATTTTATCATTCAACAGTCGCAGCACACACAAATAAATTAGACCAGCATCTTCCAATCTTTGAGACATGGAAGCCCCTGACAAAGAGCACAGTGGGATACCTCCACATGGATATTGCACACCATTACCGTGATACAATCATCTGTAGCTCATGTCTTTTGGTGCACCTACAGTTGGAGATTGTGGGTGTGGCAGCAATAATGATAACTTCTACCCCTCTCCTCAAATCCCCACAATACCCAACCAAGGCAGTACTGTGTGTAGGATCATAGTGCAGGTGGTTTATGTTCTAAGATGTGAAGTGAGCAGCTTCTGCACCTTGTGGTGGCCATGGAGCCTAAGAAGATGACTGCTTCCTTGGCAACTACTGTGAACCTTGTCAGCCTGCAAGACGTTACTTGTGCCTCACTGCCATTAGTAGGATTCATTTAAAATGTTGAATGAGATGGTCAAGAATGGTTGGGGCCAAGAGTTTCAGCCAACACAGTCAGTCAATGTGTGAGGCCTACATACAGTGTTTTGTGATCATAGATGTGCATCACCTATACTGTGTGGGAGTTTGTTTAATGCTGTTGCCCTTTAAAAAACTCACATTCCACAGAAGTGGAGGTATTTCCTTAAGAAAATAAAATCACTTAATTCACTCACTCCAGCTGTGGTGGCAACCATTTTGATTTGCGCATTTGCAATTTGAATGATGATGGTAGGCAACACAGTTTGCACTTAGAGAGTGAATTAAATAAACACTATTGTGACCATTCAAGAGATAAATAGGAATTAAATAGAAAAGAGCCCATTTCCCTCCTCTTATTAAGTACAGCATACATTTGGGTTTTAAATGTCATTTAAAGGAACATTTGCCTATGTTCATAATCTGTTGATGTTATAGAAAGGATCCCTGAAGGACTATTTTGTCAAGACTTCACCAATACCCGAGCAACATTTTTTCTGGAAATTTTCAGAGGACCTTAACTGAAAGAGTAGGTGCTGTAGTACTACGGCTTATTGGGCACCATATTGGTAACAAAGAGAAAGGACTGCTTGGCTGTAGACAGTTCTGCAGTATGAGAGTGGTGGAGATATTCAACTTCTTAGGTAGGTGTCATTGGTACAGTGGTACTAATGGAAAATGAGTAAGACTTCTACACTGCTTTCAAGCCAATATTTACCACTCAAACAGCATCATTAAAAAGGATGATCATGTCATTGCCTCATTGCCATTTGTGAGAGCTTCCCATTTATATTTGACTGTTGTGTTTCCTACATAACACAGTGACTACATTACAAAAATATTCTATTGGTTGTAAACTGCTTTTTAGCACCTTCTTCTTGAGCAAAGCCATGTATGAAGACCAGTTGTTTTTTTGTCTTTATTCCCACCCCTTTGCTCCAATATTGTCAAGCTGGTTGCAAAGACTAGAACCTTCCATACATAAATTTGGACCATTTCTGTGTCCATGGCCTGCCCACTTATACGATTTAACAATGACCAGACCATCCCTACTTTTCTTCCAATTAGTGATGGTAAACAGTATATAGATGTGACAAGGTAAATAGGGGGGCTAAGGGAAGAGTCAATCAAACAGCACTATTGGGAGAACTGAGAACTGGCCTATTTCAGCCTCTTCCTCAATAGTCAAAAGAAAGATTGACACACAAATTAATTTTGTCAAGGCCTTTTCATGAAAACCAAAGTTACAGATTGCTGACAAGCTGCAAATTTCCCACAATGTTTTATTGTACCCTGTCAAGTTAGATACTGATCACAAAGTTGACAGAATTCTATGGCTTGAGATGATTGTTCAGGAAGGTGTTACCTGAAGACAATGCATGCAATCATACTTTCATATATTTGGAATTCACCATATCCCATGAATAATTTGCAAAAAGAGCAAGGTGAAGTTCTGCACCCATAACTGATGGCAAACCATGCATTGTCAGATCACCATGATATGGTGAGAGTATATTGGAAACAAGATCAAACATTTTATGGTCAGATGCACTGCTGAAGAATTGCTCCATGAACGTGCTCTCCATCTCACAAAGGCTTAAATCTGGACTTGACCAACTAGGGCAAGGTGGGTCTGGTATTTGTTGAGGTAAAATAATACATTTGTTGATGGGAAATAGAGCTGTGCTTTGCACGAGGTTCAATAATCAACTATCTGAGAAGGGCGGGCTCTTGGATGCTGCTTTTGTATTCATTCATGGTACTGTTGATAAGGCCAATGTTTATTACCCATCCCTCATTGTGCACAGGTGATGATGGTGAGTTGTTTTTTTCAACCACTGTGGTCTGTGAGGTGCAAATATACCTATGGCACTGGAAAGATCTGGTCATTGGAACCAGCTTGGCAATATGAGCAAAGGAATAACCAAAGCAGAAAAGCTTGTGTCTATTGAGAGTGATTTCTAGGATTCTGTCCAGGCAACTGTGAAGGAAAGACGCTAAGGTTCCAAGCCAAGATGGTGCGTGATTGGAGGGGGCCCTTATGGATGGTGGTGCTCCCATGTTTCTGCTGCCCTTGTCCTTCTTGACGGTAGATGTTGTGCATTTTGGAGGATTCTCTCAAAGGAGGCTTAATGAAGATTGTTTCATAGATAGTACATGCTACTGCCATGGTGCACTGGTGGTCAAGAGCATTAATATTTAAGCTGGCGGATGGGTGCTAGTTAAGTGGCCTACTTTGTTCTGAAAGTTTTCTGGATCCTTAGGTATTAGAGCTGCCCTTACCCAGTTAAATGGAGGGTGTTTTGTTGCATTCCTGTTGTGATTTGTATGTGTGTTGGAAATGTTTTGGGGAATCATGTGGTTAGTGGTTGCTGCAGAATATCCAACTTGTGACCTCACTTTTGGGGGTATTATTTAAACGTGATTGATCTATTTAATTTTCAGGTCAATGGTATCGCCCAGTATGTCAATAATGGGGGATTCAATGATGGTTAAAGGGGAGGAAATTAAACTCTTCCTGTTTTGAGATTGGCATGACCTGGTATTTGTGTCACATGATTGTAACTTGTCGATTATCAATCCAAGCCTGTGGATTGACCAGGCATTGTGCACATGGACATGGATTACTATTGCTGACCAGTGAGCCCGGCAATTTTGAGCGGTAGATCTGTTTGTGCAGCTACAGCCATTTTCTGCTAAACTCCATACTGGCTGCAAAGCAGATCCCTAAAGACATGTTACAGTACATTCCATTATCGGTGGAAACTTAACTATGCTTTTCTGGAAAGCATTAAATAAAAATACATTTTTATAAAATGGAGCTTGGTAATCCAAAGAAGAAGGATGAGGTTAACAAAATCTTATGTAAGGGCACATTAAAATGCTGGAAGTTATAATATAATTTATCTTTTCTCAGGACTAGTGCTATGAGTGATCACCATTGTTCTTAAGCAGCACCTTCGTACCCGGCTATGATTGGCTAGTTGCTAAAGCGGCCAGTCTGGGCCTCGTCATTTCCCCTTCCCTGACGTTTGACTTTTACTCAGCTCTCAGTTTAGCAGCCGAGCCAGCAAATTAAATTCACTCAACCAAAGGATACAATTTGGAATGACTGATCAGTTGCAGATCCAAAGACACAATTTCTGGCTAGAGGCCAAGTGCTTTTGCTGCTTGAATAACCAGGATTGTTGGGTTCTATCAAGAAAAGCTGACCAAATGAGAAGAAGGTGCGAATGATCATTATGGATTTATCTTGTTCTGAAATGGGCTTGTGCTGATGCATCTTCCTTCCTTCTCCCTGCTGAGGTTTAGATTGTACGTGGCTTTTTTTGGCCTGGAGCTAGGAATTGCTTCATTTGCACAAAATTGTAATGATTAAATGTGGAGGAGTCTACAAAGGTTTGCAATATAACGAACAGGCAAGCATCACCTAATTAATTACATAGCATTTGCTTTCAGAAAAGAATTTTAATTATCAGTAAGTAGCTAACAGCAATGTTGCCTGATAACTGGGATGTACTAAAATTGCAGATTGTTCACTCAACAAGTATTGCAACTAATTATTGCCCTTGTGAATAATTTAAAAATATAATTAAAGTTATTGTTATGTGACATCAAAAGCACATTATCTCTCAAACTAAAAATTATTTGCAAACGGTGCAATAAATTTGAGACTTTTCAATTCTGATTTCTGTTTAATATGCTTTGTTTACATTCTACATTTTTCTTTCACTTTAATTATATGTTGCTGTTCAATTGTAATTCCACAATTAATCCACTTTCTGAATATTGTAAATGTACTAGCTGACCTCTCATGGACATGCTTTGGTGCGAAACCTTATTACTTTTAACCAGGGCATTGATGATATAATCTCCATGAGAAATGCATTTAAATAGCGTTGTGGATTCATGCAGCAGAGAGGGAGGCCAGATGACTCATCATATTCATACTAGCTCTTTCAAAGAGCTGTTCAATAGGTGAAAAACCCTGCTCTCTCCCCAGTGCTTTCTCTCCTGCTTTCTCTTCCCTTTTCAAGTAGATCTTCAGTTTTGTTTCTGCAGGGAGAATTTGAGGGAAGCTTCTTCTAAATTCCTGATTCTTGAGATTCAGAAAAGGCCAAGTTTGCAATGCTCAGTCTCCCAGTCCCTGATGTCGCTGACGTGCTAGTTCCTGACCCGCCCTGACTTCCACACTTGTTACCCAGTGAGGCACATTTACAGACTGAGCTGCAGCTACTTGTCAGCTGAAAAGACCTCTCCAGGCTAAGATTGACAATGGAGGAAATAATGGCTTGACCTATCTGTTGCAGTCTGTCTTGCAATCAACTCAGTCACAGAGATTTCATTGCTGGTGACAGTGAAAGTCATAATCAGCTTCCATTTTTGTGTATCTGGATTCTTCCAGTCCAGCCGTGGGACTGATCTGTAACATCAATTAATCAGAATAGGCCCAGTAATGCAACTGTGCTGTGTTAAAATACCTTCAAGCACTTTAAGAAAAAATGTAGCAATAAAATATTAAATAGCCACATATGCCGTATACTATAGCATACCACAGCTGTTGGCAAACCTACAAAGTGTTGAGTATGAATGACCTTACATCCATCTTGTAGGCCTCATATTTCCTGGTTTAGTTCACCGGCTAAAGTGCTATTCCTGTGGACTTACTGTGCGTTGTTGGGATTATGCGTGGATGACTATTTTTTCTTCATATTTTTGGACTTTTCTTTCACCTGCTACATCTCTGATTATGATATTTTTAATTTTCTGCAACTCGTTCACATATCCCTATGCAAACGAATATTCACATTCTCTAAAAAAAACCCTCAGATTTTCTCCAACACACAATAGGAGAAAGTGAGGACTGCAGATGCTGGAGGTCAGAGTCAAAATGTGTGGTGCTGGAAAAGCACAGCCAGACAGGCATCATCCAAGGAGCAGGAAATTCAATGTTTCAAGAATAAGCTCTTTATCAGGAATATGGGGTTGGGGGGGAGGGGGGAGTGGAAGGTGAGACCAAGGGGGCTGAGAGATAAGTGGGAGGGTGGGGCTGGGGGAAGGAAACTGGGAATGCAATAGGTAGATGAAGGTGGGGGATGATGGTGCTAGGCTGGAGTGGAGGTGGGAAGGAAGATGGACAGATAGGACAGTTCAACAGGGTGGTGCTGAGTTGGAGGGTTGGATCTAGGATAAGGTGGAGGGAGGGGAGATGAGGAAACTGCAGAAATCGACATTGATCTTTCACCAGTTGTCGGGTGGTTGGGATTTGGCGGTGGAGGAGGCCCATGACTTGCATGCCCTTGTCGGAATGGGAGGGGGAGTTGAAGTGAACGGCCACAGGGGTTGTTTAGTGCATGTGTCCTAGAGATGTTCTCTGAAATGTTCCACACGTTGGTGTCCTGTCTCCCTAATGTAGAGGAGACCACATTGAGAGCAATGGACACAATAGGTGAGGAGTTTGGATGTGCAGGAAAATGTCTGCCAAATGTGGAAGCATCCTTTGGGGCTTTGGATGGAGGTGAGGGGGTGGTGTGCATGTGGGTTTTACACCTCTTGCAGTGGCAAGGGAAGGTGCCGGGAGTGGAGGGTGAGTTGGTGGGATCCGTGGACCTAAAGAGGGAGTCACAGGGGGGAATGGTCTCGCCAGAGTGCTGAAAGGGGTGGGGAGGGAAATACAACTCTGGTGGTGGGGTCTGATTGCAGGTGGCTGAAATGACAGAGGATGATGTGTTGTTTATGGAGCTTGGTGGGGTGGAAGGTGAGAATTGGGGTGTTCTGACCTTGTCGTGGTTCGGAGGCGGGGGTGGGGTGGGGTTCAAGAGCAGAGCTGTGGGAAGTAGAGGAGATGCATTGGAGGGCATTGTTGACCACATGGGAAGGGAAATTGCAGTCCTTGAAGTCGGAGGCCATCTGGGAGGTTCTGGGGTGGAATTGGTTCTCCTGGGAGCAAATGCGACGGAGGCACACTTTTTGACTCCAACACACATCAGTCAATCTGCACTTCTTACTCATCACCCGTTCAAGCATTGTTGTCAACTCCATGAAGCCAAAGTAATCACAGGTGACCTTAAAAGTGTCAGTTGTTGACCACAATTCACAAAGACAATCCAAGGTCACAAAGGCTACACAATGGCAGCGGAGCTGATTTCTCCTCACATTGAAAGGTAAGTCACCAACATGTTCTTACATGCAATAATATAACAAAACAAAGAACTGCAGATGCTGAAGATCTGGAACAGAAACAGAAATTGCTGGAGGAACTCAGCAGATCTGGTGCATACATAATAGAAGCATGGTGCATACATAATGAAGCAAACAGCATGACGTTGTGTGAGACAACTCACTATTCCTTAAGGAGGGCAAGCCTCTTTGAAACTCCCAGAAATTTACATTTAGCCAATTTATTGTAAAACTCATCCTTGAGTCTTATCGCAAGTGGACAGTGCACTTTCTGTCACTGGCCATTTTAATTCTCAGTCTTAATCCCTTTCTGACCTCTCTGACTGCAGGCCTCCTACACTCAACCAACGAACCTCAATAGAAACTTGAAGAACGAAACCTCATCATTCAATAACCCTTCTGGGTCAACATTGAATTCATACATTTCATAACTTACCCACCCAATTATTTTGAGCGCACCCACTGGTAAAGATCCTTCTGTTCAGCACCGTAAGAACTCTTTTCTTTTGTTGCTGACAAGGGTTAGTAACAGACTGAAATTCTTTATTCACCTTGTGCTCTCTCTGTAAACAGAATTATTTAATTTTGAAAAGGTTGAGGCATGTTTCCCAAGCCCCTGTTTGCATAAAGTAACTATGAGAATGACATTTAATTAGAATCCCTACAGTTTGGAAACAGGCCCTTCAACTCAATAAGTCCACACTGACCCTCCAAAGAGAAACCAACACCCCCCACATTTTACCCCTACCCTATGGGCAATTTACCTAACTTACACATCTTTGGATTGTGGGAGGAAACCAGGATACCCAGAGGAAACACACCCACAGACAGTTGCCCAAGGCTGGGATCAAACCCAGGTCCCTGGTGCTGTGAGGTAGCATTGCTAACCACTGAGCCACCATGCCGCCCCAAATATGTAGCACACTCTTTTAGGTTAAAACCAAAAGTATTCATTATCCACATATTGAATCTCAGAGTGATTTTATGTGGCTTCTCTCACACATACAAGCACATGGAAAAGAAAGATATAGTAAAAGAAAGAAGTTTAACATCTATGAATATTAAAACCAAACAGTAGAGTTATCAGTTCTCTTGAAAATTAGAGTTTAAATGTTGAAGAGTGGAGTTCCTTCAAAAGCAGCAAGATAAGACAGCAGTTCCTGGTGATTTTGATAGACTGAGGATCAATTTGCTTTTCAGGTGAAGTCAAGGTCTTTTGGAAGCAGGTTTCTAAGGCTTTATCTTTGAGGCAGGCTGAGGTGTTAGCATGGAGGCTGTAGCTTCCTTGACTTGTGACAACAGACTGCTTCAATAGTTCAGAAAGTGTGATTAAAAGTTTTGAAAATTCTGAAGCAGTTTCAGTCACATGAAGCTGGTTGTCAATGGTCCTTGGGGGCCACTAATGAGCTATTCACATTCCCAAAGAAGTTTCCACTTGTCCTGGTCAGAACACACGGTAGCAAATGGATAGCAACTTTCAGCACCTGCTTTGGCACAATGTATTGCAGAGGTCCCTTTTGTTATGAGATCAGGGGTTTGAGCTCTACTTGTTTTGACATTTGACAATATGTCCACGAAATAATGGGTGAGAAATTCCACAATAAAGAACCCTCTAGCTATGTAATTTACTGTTAGAAGCTTTCAGAACTTTGACTAACTTGTAAGTCATGTGATCTGTAACAGTCGAGCAAAGTCAAAGAATAATTTTTAAACAATTTGTAACACCCTTCATGTCCCATGACATAACAGTTTCTTTATTTGTCCCATTTCCCTTTATATCATCATCCTGTCTGTCACTTCGTCACTCTTCACTCCATGACACGTATCACCTTTTGTTCTTTACTCCCCTCTGCATTTCACATTCCCTTGGCTCTGAAATGGCTAACAAACTGTTCAACTTCTAACATCTTTCTGTTCTGACAACAGGCATCAATGTAAAGTAACCTGCTGACCATTTACAGCACTTTATGATTTTCAACTAAGTGATTAGGTGTTGCAGAAAAGTGTGATTGAATCATATGATGAAGCCTTTAATCCAAAAATATCCTGGAAATGAGTACTCCATGTCATAGGACGCACAGATTTACTCACAAAGCCATTTGGTCCAAATAGTCTTCGATGATGCTAAACTCCTCACAACATGTCTCCTACTCCCATTGCCTCATCTCAATTGTTCAGCTTCCAATTCTTTTCACTCAGGAACACAGCTCATTTGTTTATCAAAGCATCTAAGTTACAGGTAGTTCCGGAATAACGCATGTTTTGGCAGCACGATTTGGCTATAACGTCACTGAAGAATTAAGGAACGGTATTTTCAAGAATGCTTACCTCTGTCGGCAGTAGAGCAATTCCAGGGAGGATTGGTTTGCGTGCTTCATTCTGCACATGCACTCATGTTGGCACTGAAATCTCGGTGCCATTCTGCTCATGCTCTGATGTTGGCACAAAAAGCTCTGTGCCATTCTGCTCATGTGCTGATGTTGACACCAAAATCTCCGAGTCAATCTGCACATGCGCTGATGTTGGCGCTGAAATCTCCGTGCCATTCTGCACATGAGCTGATGTCTGCTGCCGACAGAGCAGCATTCTGAGAGCAGTATTGCAGAGAGACCAGCTTTCTTACATTTTTTAAATGTACTGTTAAATTTACTTTTTCATTAATGAATATGATTTCAACCTTTACTCAGGCTGTGCCACACTTTGTGTTAGACGTTTGGGTGATTTTTGAGTAATGGTGAGTGATAGTTTTACTGGTCTGCCCCAACTCCACATTTCCCATAGACCCCACTATTTCTATTAAGCAAGGTCACACTGGAACACAACTATGGCATTATAGAAGAACTACCTGTATTTGCCAATTCCTGTGATAAAGAGTTCCACTTTCTAAACACTCCGAATAAAGAAATTTCTTCGTACACTGGATTTCTTAGCAATTAGTACTTATGCTCCTTCCTTTTGGATTATTTTAAACTGAACGCATTATCTCCACTTCTGACCTGTCTAAACCATTCATAATTTTAAAGAATTTTATCAGATCACACTGTTTTCTAAAAAGAAAAGCCTCCACTGACCCACATATTCCCAATGACTGTACACATACAGATTATTTTTATTTGAATAGTAGTTAATAGAAAACTTATGTCCACTTAAACTTTGATCTTTGTAAAAGGATGGACCATTTATTGACTGTAGAATTTACCATGTACTGAATGTTCATGAACCGTTAGCATTTTCATACAATGGCAGTGCTTGCAGCTAAGATTTCTATTGGCACACTTTTAACCTGGCTTTCTGTAGTTTCATTGACTGTAAGTACATTTTCCAAATAATCTGTTGAATTAATTGGACTGTCCCCCTTTTAAAAAATATTTTCTGGTTAAGAAGCTTGGGCATGTGAAAACCTACATTATGAATTGAATTATATGTAAGTTACAACACAATTAGTCAGCTAAATTCAACTTAGGTCAATTAGAGCAGTGTGTTTAAACTGATTATTCTGTTGGGGATCACTAGGGATGTAGTATCTATTCATATTGGATCTGTTTGAAAACTGGAAAATCTGGAGCTATGCAGTCTGTTTCTTCTGGCACTGACTTTAGCCAGCAACACTCTAGAGATACAATGGAGAAATTGAGGGCTCAGACTTGCCCAAAGATCACTTCTGTGTGCCCAGTGCACAAAATATCTAATGGCTTTAGGGAGGAATCCTCCGATAGTCATTAGGCACCGCCTTAGCAAATCTAGGGGCTGTTTAGCTCACTTGACTGGCTGGTTTGCCATGTGGAATAATGCCAGCCATGTTTGTTCAATTCCCGTACTGGCTGAAGTTACCATGAAGACTCAATCCTGCCAGAGGCATAGTGGCCTACTGATTAAACCACCACCATTTGTCTCTCTCTAATGAGAGAATGGGACGATGATGACTTCATATTATAGCAAGTGTCCGGGTCAAATAGTTGCTTTGTCTGCAGTCACTACATAGGGGCATTCACAGTAGCAATACCAGAGTTGGGGGAGTAGAAAATCGAGTCGAATCCAAACTCCAAAACAAAGTGGACATTTAAGAGAGAGCCCCACTTTCTGAGCAGAAGAAATGTCCAAAGCAGAAACATCAGGAAGAGCCATCCTTGATAGAGATTCTCCATCCTCTCTCTAAAGATGTTGTTTACTGGGGTCAATATCAGTGGAGTCAGACTGCCATAGTTTCTAATTAGGTAAGAACATTAAGTGATTGCATTAAAAGGTGAGTAAATGGAGTTGAAGTATAGCTACTACTTTATTTCAATTGTATGGTGAAGCAGCTCATGGGACTGATTGAAAGGAGTTCTTCTTAAACTTGCAGTCTTTAACTGTAGTACAAGATGAAGTAAGCCTGGTATTGGTCCATGGTCTTGGTAAGAATTTAACTCAGTGGATCATTTGACTGAACTTGTTTCACAACCCACAATATCCTCCAGACTTCACCCGCATTCTAAATTTTATTTCACATTGTAAAATGTTTTCAATGTGGTAAAGGATATTTGCCTTATCCAGTAGTTAAATTCGGATGCATACTAATATTGTGCATTTACATAGCCGAAACTTCCCTTTATTTGAACTCATTCTTCTTTCATCGTACTTTGAAAATCAGAGGTAGAAAAGAATTTAAATTGAAAGAAGAATCATAACTAATTTGTGAAAAAAGTGCTGCAAATTCAACTGAATTGACACATAATTCAACTTTTTGATGTTTAATATTTGGTGCCTTTGTAAGAAGTTGAAATGAAGTAACATTAATATAACATTAGTATAAGAAAAGAGAAGAGGAAAGCCCAAGATCTGCTGAAAAGATGCAGTAATGAAAAATTTAAACGAAACGGGTTGGGAAGACGAGCAAGTGAGGAGGAGAACAGCGATCAATTAGCATTGTGAAGATTCCAAGTAACATGGGAGAAACTCAAAGAAGAAGAAATTGGTATAATAATTAACTTCTTGTTTTTCTTTCATGCAGAAAGCCCTTTCAGACTCATCAATTGGTAAGCATTGTTATTTTTCTGAAACAAAAACAGAAATTGCTGGAGAAACTCAGCAGGTCTGACAGCATCTGTAGAGAGAAAGCAGAATGAATGTTTTGTGTCCAGTGACCCTTCTTCAGAACCTTCAGTTAATCAGGGCTATTCACAGAGAAAGTGCGGACTGCAGATGCTGGAGAGAGTCAGAGTCGAAAGATGTGGTGCTCGAAAAGCACAGCAGGTCAGACAGCATTCAAGGATTAGGAGAGTTAACATTTCAGGCATTAGTCCTTCATTAGGAATGTGGAGTGGGAAGGGGGATGAGACATAAATAGGATGGGGTTGGGGTTGTATGTGGGGGTAGGGGAAGGTAGCTGGAAAGGTGCTAGTTAGATGTAGGTGGGGAGTGATGGCGATAGGTCAGAGGGGAGGATGGAGTGGATAGGTGGGAAGGTGGAAAGGAAGAAGGACAGATAGGACAGTTCAAGAGGGCGGTGCCAAAGTTAGAAGGTTGGCTCTGGGATGAGGTGAGGGGAGCAGAGATAAGGAAACTGGTGAAGTCAACATTGATGCCGTATGGTTAGAGGGTTCCAAGGCAGAAGATGAGCCAGTCTTCCGCCAGGCCTATCCATGACCAGATAATTCTCCCACAACAGCCGTAAGTGAAAGTGTACAATCTGCTGGAGACAATTGAACCTATCCTTCTCCTCCTTTTCTCTATCATTCAGGATCTTTATTCAATCTCACAGATATCGAAAGAAATCCTGATGAAGCATCTTCAGGCATCATGATCTCGGGCCTGCACTTCCATTGGTGATAGTCAGTGTGGCACCCAAACAAAGACTTTGTCAGTGAATCCTTGAAATGTTTTTGTGGGCTGCGTCTCTTTCATTTACTCGTGGTCAGCTCTCTGCACAACATGATCTTGGGCATGTGACTGTTGTCCATTTGAGCACCGTGACTCTGCCCAACACAATAAACTTTGTGGGAGAATGGCCTTGATGCTTGGGATGTTGGTTATTCCCAGGAATTCAATCTTCATGATATGGTCCTGGCAGTGGATCTTGAGGATGCTTCGGAGTACAGGAAGCTCGTTAGAAGATGTATATGTTGGTGGTAAAGAACAATGACTCAGTGCTAGGAACCAGGATTGGTATCCAGGTTGTTGAAGGATTTTCTGAACCCATCCCTGTTCAAAGTTTTGAATACCTTGGTGCGATCCATGAAAATGTCTTGATTTGTTCGCAATACCTTTCTTATATTTGCCTGAGTGCAAATACGGTGTTCATGATGTCTCAGTTTGCTTTGAATTCGCACTGGCTCTCTGGGGGATTTTCTTATGCCATGGTAGGGACAAACCTGTTCTGAAGCATTCCAATCAGGATCTCCCTAGCAATAGAAAGGAAGGTGATCACACAGTGGTCAGAGCAATCTGTCTTTTCTCCTTTGTTTTGACATGATGAAGGCATCATTAAAATTCTGTGGGAATCTGCCTTGTTTCCAGAAGGCTATGAAAACCTCTTGGAACTTGCTATGTAGGGTAGTGCCACCATGCTTCAATACTTCAGGTAGAACCCAAAGGTTTTGTTGCTCTTCATCTGATTGATGGCAGTGATAGCTTCTCCAGGAGTTGAGCTCACATCCAATTCATTTCGGACAGACTGTTATTGATAGTGGTTGATGGCAGTATCAAGCATTGTGCACTTGGCACTGAAGAGGTTCGTAATGTACTATGAGCGGTGATCCAAGACTGACTCTTTGTCAGGGTATAGTGCCTTGCGACTGCCATTCCTCAGGGAGTTTTGGATTGGATACACCGGCCCATAGATATGTTTTAGTGCTTCATCATTGCTTATTATGACATCAATATCAGTGTACAGTTGCATTTCCAAGCTGGCTGTCCACAGGTCTTAAATACAAATATCTTCAAAAGAAGTTGCACTCCTGGCTTTACTCATTTCCATAGTTTTACTAAAAAAGAACAGATTTTTTTTCATGAAACACACTTTGTATATGATTAATTGCCAAAATTTTATTCAACATGTATTAGCGAGTTTAAGAAAGCAAAGTTGATGAAGTGCAAGTGTTTTGGCGTCTTATATTTTAACAGGATGGAGGTTATATAAGTTTTTGGGACAACTAGTGCAACTATATACATTGGATTATGAATGATAACAATATCAGATAGTGCTAAACACATCACCCTGGCCCAAGGTCATCCAGCCAGGGATTAGTGAATCCTTTTATTTGCCTGATCCAGAGTGTCAGTCATTGCCTTGGAGTTTAGATCAAAGCGCAGGGCAATCAATCCTCTACTGACTACAGAGGACTGCAGGATTTTTAAATTATCGCAGATGGATTTTATCTTTGGTATCAAGAAAGGGAGAATGAACTGACTTAGGAAATAATTGGTAAAGTACTCCTGATTGGTATAGTTAATTCAATATGAAGAATTTTTATCTAAAAAACTTGTAGCACATTGCTTATCGCATTCAGGGTACCTGAATTCAAGACCTGAATGTAACCTGTGTGATAGAGGTTAGTTAATTCTTTCTGGGGTCATTAAATTAAGTGCTTCGCATAAATGAAGTGGTGCTAAGGATTTTCAACTGTTTGATGTCTCTCGACTGGAACCTTCAGTGTTTCTGATAGATTGCACCTTAACACTTGATCACTTTAAGGGCTGCCTGTCAGACCTTGAGTAAACTGGACTTTCCCAGGAGTAACCAGTGCTGGCTTCTAGGGCAAACCAACTTTCCACGGGGGGGGGGGGCTTCACACAGACTTTATGATATTTACCTACAGGTGTGAAGGGACTAATGCCTGTTTCTAGCATGGTTGGTGCATATTGATTTATTGGCCTTCACAAATTTGGCTCCTGCACACAACAGCTCAGTTGGCTGGACAACTGATCTTTGATGCAAAGTAATGCCAACATTGTGGATACAATTCCTGCATTGGCTGAGCTTGTTATAGAGGGCTCTCCTTCTCAAACTTTCATCCTACCTGTATTGTGGTGATGTTTAGATTAAACCACCACCAACTGACTCTCTCTAACGACACAGCAGCTCTATGATCTGGTAAGACTATGGCAACAAGAAGCACACATCTTACTGATGGTGAGCATGCTCACATATTAGAGGGTAAAGTGCTACGTGAAGGAATTATGAGGGCACTGTTTTGGTTCACGAGTAGAGTATGAAAATTATCCATGCAGCTGAAAAAGCAAGAGGGAAGTGATGGTCTAATGGTGTTATTACTAGACTATTAATCAGAAAGACAGGTAATGTTCTGGGGACCTGGGTTTAAATCTAGCCATGGCAGATGGTGAAATTTGAATTCAATTTAAAAACATCTGGAATCAGGAGTCTATGATGACTACAAATCCATTGTCAATTGTTTGGGAAAATGCCCATCTGATTCACGCATATCCTTTATGGAAGGAAGCTGTCATTCTTACCTGGAATGGTCTACATGTGACTCCACAGCAACATGGTTGACTCTTAACAACCCCGCGGCATGTAGGGATAGACAGTAATTGCTGGCCTAGGCAATGCCACTCTCATCCTGTGACTGAATTTAAAAAAACACTTTTTAAAATTAACAAACTAATTCTTTCAAATAGATGAACATTTCAAATAGATAAATTCTTTAAAATAAATATTCTACTATTTAATAATATTGAAATGTATCAGAACCCAGGAAGACAAATGATCAATTTGCTTTTTAAAATTATTAACCGAGAACCAGCTGTTGAAATCAACACATTATTTTAATGTTAGCAACCATACTAGTTTCTGGCCTACCATACCACATCCTTAAGAGCAGAATTTACAATATCATAAAGACATAAAAATGAATGTAATGTATATCAATATTAAAATCACTACATTGGCTTATTTGTGCGAGATTGAGATCATCCTCCAATTTTTCCTTTCTGTTGATTTGGTGACTCACCTCCATTCCATTTTTTTCCAGGCTTCTTAATGTCTCACTGCAGCATTTATAAGTGTCCTTCACTCACATTTTGAGCTTACGAAAATTGCCCCTTTAGCCTCTCAGCCCTCTGTCAAACTGCAGCATGCCCATAACAAAGCAGTAAAGAAAATCCCTTTTTCACTCATTCATTTATGTTCAATGGAGGACAAAGAGCCATGATTTCCAGTTAAAAGTGGTGCCATGGGGTTACAGCACTCCAGATAATCACTGACTTGTTTTTTTTTATCTCAATTTCATGACTTTCGATTTTGTAGAAGCACTTAACTGTCCAAAATTCCTCTCTTCTGCTAATTCCCTGTGAGACTGACATTCCCCAACTCCAATACATTGTACATGATATCTAACTATATTCAACAATAAATTACAGTCTATTGTGAATTCAATTCCTGTCTGCATTTACCAGGTTACATTTGCTCATTTTCGTGGTTCACTACATTCAACAAATGTTTCAATGCGAAACTGATACTTCTGATTAGTCAGAACATTTCAACATTAATTTATCTCTTCAGGACTTTGATTAGGCAGCTTGCTTGGTATCCTGAATGGTTCTAGCATATGGCCAAGCAAGGAGGTTTCCTCTTGTTGGTCAGTCCAGAATTTGAGAGCAGTGTTTTAAAATGAGGGGTCATCCTTCTAGGACAGAGGTAAAGACATTTTGTTTCTGTCAGGATCTGTGCAACTGTGGAGCTCTCTGCCTGGGATGGGGGAAATGCATATTTTTAAAACAGAAGTGGGCAGGCTCTTGTTAGGCAGGGGATTCAAAGGTTATTGGAGGTAGATGGAAATATGAAGGTTGAAACAAAAATGGATCAATTATGCCCTTATTGAATGGCAGAGCAAGCTTGAGAGGTAAAATCATCTATTTCTACTCCTATTTCATGTGCTCACTTGCATCATTTATTTACGCCTGTAAGTAACAGCTGCTAAGTTCTAAAACTCCTGCCTTTATCAGTATGTTTGAATGTTATCTGTATCTTAGTTAAATTTGTGCACAATTGGCAAAAAATCATAATGCAGTGGCAACTATTTCTCTACAGATGCTGTCAGATCTGATGAGTTTCTCTTGTACTTTCTGATTTTTATGCAAGAACGGACATTGCCCCTTTTGTGCTAAAACTGTGCATGCTTCGACTTGTATTATTAACCACCTGCTAAACCCAGACTGAAATGGAGGAGAGGGCAGAGGCAGTGGAGTAACCTGGCAGATTCAGACTCAGGCTTAAATTGCTGCCCCACTCCACATGCCATCCATCCAAAGTGTGTTTGACCCACTACAGGAATTCCATGCCTTATCTGTCAGAAGCCATTTTATTCACGTTTTTTTATTTGCTAAAAATATTCAAGGAAGGAAGATTGGAGGAAATCAACATACAGCCTCTTATGCTTTGAGTAACATTTTGCAAACCATAATTAGTTCTTACTCACATTTTGTTAAAAATAACAGTAAAAATAAAGACAATTACATCCCCCTTCCCCTGGAAAATAAACCACAGGAAGCTAATGTGCAACTATTCAGCACATTTACATCAAACTTTCACTCATTGAGTTAAACAAACCATTAAACTCTTCTAAACAATTTATACCAACACAATATTTCCTTCCCTTTTTTTTATTCATTCATAGAATTAGGGTGTTGTTGGCTAGCTAGCATTGATTGCCCAACCCTAATTGCCCAGAGGGCAGTTAAAAGTCAACTACATTGCTGTGGATCTGGAGTCACATGTAGGCTAGACCAGGTAAGGATGACAGTTTCCTTCCCTAAAGGACATTATTGAACCAGATGGGTTTTTCCAACAATTAACAATGGAATCATGTAGACAGACCAACAAGGGGCGAGATCACATTAGATTTAATACTGGGTAATGAACCCAGCCAGGTCTTAGATTTGGAGGTTGGTGAGCACTTTTGTGATAGTGACCACAATTTGGCTATGTTCACGTTAGCAATGTAAAGGGATAGGTATATACCGCAGGGCAAGAGCTATACCTGGGGGAAAAGCAATTACGATGTAATTAGGCAAGATTTAGGATGCATAAGATGGGGAAGGAAACAGCAGGGAATGGGCACAATTGAAATGTGGAGCTTATTCAAGGAGCAGCTACTGCGGCTCCTTGATAAGTATATGCCGGTCAGGCAGGGAGGAAGTTGTTGAGAGAGGGAGCCATGGTTTACTAACAAAGTTGAATCTCTTGTCAAGAGGAAGAAGAAAGCTTATGTTAGCATAAAATGTGAAGGCTTAGTTAGGGCGCTTAAGAGTTACAAAGTAGCCAGGAAAGACCTAAAGAAAGAGTTAAGAAGAGCCAGGAGGGGACATGAGAAGCTGTTGGTGGATAGGATCAAGGAAAGCCTTAAGGCTTTCTATAGGTATATCAGAAATAAAAGAATGACTAAAGTAAGATTAGGGCTAATGAAGGATAGTAATGGGAAGTTGTGCGTGGAGTCAGAGATAGGAGAAGCACTCAATGAATATTTTTCGTCAGTATTCACACTAGAAAAAGACAATGTGGTCGAGGATAATACTAAGATACAGGCTACTAGACAAGAAGGGATTGAGGTTCATAAAGAGGAGGTATTAACAATTCTGGAAAATGTAAAAATAGATAAGTTCCCTCGGCCGGGTGGGATTTATCCCAGGCATCTTTGGGAAACCAGGGAGGAGATTGCCAAGCCTTTAGCTTTGATCTTTGTGTCATCATTGCCAGAGGACTGGAGATTAGCAAGTGTTCAAAAAGGGGAGTAGAGACAACCCAGGTAATTATAGACCAGGGAACCTTACTTTGGTTGTGGGTAAAGTATTGGAAATGGTTATAAGAGATAGGATTTGTAATCATCTAGAAAGGAATAAGCTGATTAGGGATAGTCAACACAGCTTTGTGAAGTGTAGGTCATGCCTCACAAACCATACTGAATTCTTTGAGAAGGTGACCAAACAGGTGGATGAGGGTAAAGCGGCTGATGTGGTGTATATGAATTTCAGTAAGGCATTTGATAAGATTCCCCACGTTAGGCTATTGCACAAAATATAAAGGCATGGGATTAAGGGAGATTTAGCGGTTTGGATCAGAAATTGGCTAGATGAATGGAGACAGAGGATGGTGGTTGATGGGAAAAGTTATCCTGGAGTTCAGTTACTAGGGGTGTATTGCAAGGATCTGTTTTGATTCCACCACTGTTTGTCATTCTTATAAACGACCTGGATGAGGGCGTAGAAAGTTTAGTTCGTAAATTTGCGGATGACATTAAGGTCGGTAGAGTTGTGGATAATGATGAGGGATGTTGTAAGTTACATAAGCTGCAGAGCTGGGCTGAGAGGTGGCAAATGGAAATAATGCGGAAAAGTGTGGGGTGATTCACTTTGGAAGGAGAAACAGGAATGCAGAGTATTAATGGTAATGGTAAGATTCTTGGTAGTGTAGATGAGCAGGGGGATCTCAGTGTCCATGTACATAGACCCCTGAAAGTTGCCACCCAAGTTGATAGGGTTGTTAAGAAGTCATACAGTGTGTTAGCTTTTAGTAGTTGAGGGATTGAGTTTCGGAACAATTAGGTCATGCTGCAGCTGAACAAAACTCTGGTGCGGCCGCACTTGAAACATTGCATACAGGTCCCTGCATTATAGGAAGGATGTGGAAGTTTTGGAAAAGGTTCAGAAGAGATTTACTAGGATGTTGCCTGATATGGAGGGAAGGTCTTATGAGGAAAGGCTGAGAAACTTGAAGCTGTTTTCGTTAGAGAGAAGAAGGTTGAGAGGTGACTTAATCGAGACATAAATGATAATCAGTGGGTTAGATAGGGTGGACAGTGAAAGCCTTTTTCCTTGGATGGTAATGGCTAACATGAGGGGGCATAGCTTTAAATGGAGGGGTAATAGATATAGGACAGATGTCAGAGGTAGTTTCTTTACTCAGAGAATTGTAGGGGCATGGGACGCACTGCCTGCAACAGTAGTGGACTCCCCAACTTTAAGGGCATTTAAATGATCATTGGATAGACATATGGAAAAAAATGGAATAGTGTAGGCTAGATGGGCTTCAGATTGGTTTTACAGGTCGATGCAACATTGAGGGCCGAAAGGTCTATACTGCGCTGTAAATGTTCCAAGTTCTAGTTCTATGAATCATGGTCATCATTAGATTTTTAATTCCAGATCTTTATTAAAATCAAATTCCACCATCTGCTGTAGTGGGATTCAAACCCAGCTCCCCAGAACATTATCTGGGGCACTGACTGAGCAATCCAGTGATAATACCACTAGGCCATTACCCCCCCATTCATTGTCATCTTCCCACTCACAGAGCACCTTCCTGGCCTTTCTTTTTTGACTCCTCTCTGTTCTTACCAGATGCTGTTGCTATTCCAGCCTTGTTGATGCTATGGAGAATAATCCCAAATACCAAGTTACCCCCACCAGCCCCACATCAGAATTCCATTTTTAATTACAGTACCATCAACATTTACATGGCGCTGGAGGAATTGTTTCTGCAATGAACCCGATTGCTAGGCATTAACATTTTCAGACCATTTGGGCTAACTGAAATAACGCTTTCTCCAGGGCTGTTGTGGCACAGTGATAATATTCCTAACACTAAGTCAGAACGTCCAGCTTTGAAGTCCCACGTTTGTGTCATGATACGTATGAATAGGTTAGTTCGGAAATATCTACAACTCTTCCTCCATGAACACACTGAGCCCTGAAAAGGCTCCTGAAAGGAGCTCACTGAACCATTAACTTGTGCTTTTCAGGTAAACTGCTCCTGCGTATCCCCCCCCCCCCCCCCCCCCCCCCAGCCTCTTGGACTTGACTCTGGGATCATAGTTCTGAAATCACACCTTTAACCAATGGACTTCTAAAGCATGTTTTCTAAACTGAATTAAATTGCTAAATTTGTACTGTATCAGAGGAAGACAATTTCAGGCTTTTATTGGTTGATTTTTATTTCAAAGCTTACAAACCTAACCCATGCTGAACTGACTGTATCTCCCAACTGATATCGACAGGGCACAGTTATTACAGCCACGACCTAATTTATGGGACTGATGGTGAGGTTTCAAGTGATGGAACAGATTACGGAAATGTAAGCCCTGAAATTGATTATGGTAGTTCCGTGAATCAAACTGACTTTGAGAATTATGAAATGGGTAAGTGATTTCAATGTTGAGATTTTGTGCTACAAAATGTAATTTTTATTTAGTTTTCACCAACTTGGCAAGTTACAGAGATGGATCTTGCTGATATGTTAAAGCTCCCATTCATCATCTGTGTGCTAATTTGACCATTCTTTGAAGGCATTATCTTAGTCATGATTATTGAAGGGATAAGTCATGCACCATCAGGCAATTGTCCTGAAATATTGCAATTTGCCTCATAAAGCACCTCACTTTGTTCCTGCACTCATATTAGTGTTCTGATGTGACATTTGGAGATGTTTTTACGTGGGATTTGTTGTATATTTTGGCTGTGGTTATACTTCAATTGGTAAAATTTAATTAATCCTTTTAGAATTTGTTTATTATGGAAGGTAAGCTTAGCTGACCAGTCAGATTTTCAGGAAGTTGAATCAACTCCAGCGGCCTTTAGAAGTAGCAGTCACAAACACAGAGATCACACCCCCATTTCTGGCTGACCCCATTTCGAAGAAAAATAGGGTATGAATAACACAAGCAGGAAAGATAAACTTAGCAAGGCCCTTTGAAATCAGTGCTGAATTTGAACAGACTTCATTCTGTCTGTTTCAAGAGCCTTAACACATAGTGTGGAAGTGAGAAATTGATGGAAAGAGCTGTAAACACTTTTGAGTGACAGATAAAGTCTGTTTAAGTTTTATGATCTGAAATTATTTAAGTACCAGCCTTAAGACCATGTAAAAATCAATCTTCAGCTGTCAGTGTAGAAAGACAAAGACTGACTCACTGGTACATTGATGGGCCATTTGGTATAGCTTAGAGAAAAGAAAGCATCTGTGCAATAGAATTGTTGACATTTCCCAAGAGCTGCTGTTACAGTGAGTCCATTATTAACCCTTGGCTGAGTTTCAAAACTCCATAGATACTTATCAGAGTTCTGAAGAAGAGTCACTGGACTCAAAACCTTCCCTCTGACTTCTCTCCACAGATGTTGCCAGACCTGCTGAGTTTCTCCAGTACTTTACATTTTGGTTAATATTTAAAGAAGCTATTAAAGGATTATTTATCTTTGATGTGGTTACCGAATAGAAGTTTACATTTATGATTGACTGATCTTTTGAGGGGTTCAAAATCTTTGGGGTTGGTTTCATGAATGAGTTATCAAGTATTTATATGTAAGACCCTATTAACCTATTTCCACATGGTTCCTATGTTCTGAGTGTTGTAGCTATTGGGTGAGTGGCTACGGAGGTGACATGATAAATATGAAGCGACACCGTCACCTGTGATGTGGTCTAGAGGGCTTTTTATAAAACTGGTCTGAAATCTCAGAGATTGAGGCAGGGCTTCCGAAAAACCCAGCTCAACACTCACCTGCAACTGAACTGCTTCCAGAAGTGGCAGGTATGACTTGATACAGCCTTGCTAGCCTCCCTGTCCTCATCCTACCACCGCCGTGCAAAAAAGAAACATTCTTGTGACAGTTGTTTCCATGGAGATTCTCTACTCAGCCAGAAATTTCCTGATACCGGCTTTTTACTTCCATGTCAAAATTTCAGCTCTTCAATCATTTCACACATTGAGTACTTAATACCTGTGAGGGACTTGATTTTAAAGCACTGAAAATGACTCTTAAAACTGGTTTCATTTTAGATTGGGGTCTGGTTGCCAATTCTTTAGTTGATGAGAAAAAGAATTCCCAATATTTCAGAACACCCGTTTGTGTCCTTGAGCTCAAAAGCTCCAGCTTAATTTTTCAAGCACCCTTGAAGAGTTCAAGCACAGCCAGCAAAAACTCTCAACGATGAAGTATCTATCCTGAAGACAGGTCAAAAAATACCAAAGAATACAGAAACTGAGCGTAGTTTTCACTTAAAATGTTATAATCTTTAATGTTTTTTAATGCTGAAATTAAGTGAATTGCACCAAATGTTGAGTTCCATGTGTAAGGAAGGCAATGAAAATAAAAACACTGCACAATTTACAAACAAAGTTAAAGTATTCATATCGTTCAGAATAGTAATGGTACAGATATTCTCCATTTGAAACGTGTTCTGATGGGATGTTTTCATGTGCTTTTTAAATTAAGGATGTGTCCTAAATAGTGCTGCCTCTATTTTCATTTCAGCACAGCTACTATGCGTGCTCAGTTCTTCCTTAAAACAAACTGCTGCTTCCCTTTCTTGACCCCTTCACTCTTTCTCATTCACTGTCAACCTTCCCCTCACCCTCCTGCTCACTAGCAGGAGACCAGAGAAGGTTTGAGTGGGAAATATCAAGCAAAAGGGTCAGGGAGGTATGTGGTGAATAGTAGGGTCAGGAATAGGCAAAAGAGGACTGTAAAGCAGCAGGCAGGGAGTAAATAGAAAGAGTTACTAAGTTTGTGTGGAGTTAAAAAGATGATTACGACCAGTTAGATTCAAGGCAGTCAAAAGTTACTTTATAATGTAAGAATTACAGGTTAGCCACATAACCACATTTATTAAATCTTTTCTTATGGGGAAATGATTTTCATTCAGCACACAGATTTTTCGGAACACATTAAGGATATTCAAAAACATGTTCTCAACTAAAATAAGCTGAATTGCAGAATAATGTGCGCCAATAAATTGATAAACTGTATAGGCAGCTCTGCACTGACATGTAGGACAGAGAGGAAGAAGAAAATATATTGAGCCTATATAGATGACAGGAGTCATTGTAAATATATTTTCAGTTGCAGCATGACAATGTTTGCTGCAGTATTATTTCATACTATGCGACTTGGTTAAATCAGACCTATGTGAGATATGTGAAATATATCTTAGCTGAACATAACCTACATCACTGTTAGGGAAATAGCAACAGTGAGTCAGAGCACTTACTCCTTTTGATTAGATTAGATTACTTACAGTGTGGAAACAGGCCCTTTGGCCCAAAAAGTCCACACCGCCCTACCGAAGCGTAACCCACCCATACCCCTACATCTACATCTACCCCTTACCTAACACTACGGGCGATTTTAGCATGGCCAATTCACCTGACCTGCACATCTTTGGACTGTGGGAGGAAACCCACGCGGACACAGGGAGAACATGCAAACTCCACACAGGCAGTCGCCTGAGGCGGGAATTGAACCCAGGTCTCTGGCACTGTGAGGCAGCAGTGCTAACCACTGTGCCACCATGCCACCCACAAATGTCATGTTACATCGCATGACATTAATATTATTTAGCTGTGAAACCACCTGTGAGGATCTGACATATGAGTCATCTGTAGTCCATTCTCTGTTGAGAACTACCATGACATGGATCCTGAGGAGGTTCTTTTTTAGCTTGTCCTACATGAGCACCCATTCAGAGTGCACATAAACTATAATTTATTTTTTGACATGCTCAAGTATCTTCTATGACATGTTTAATCAGCGAGAGGAGTGCTTTATGCAGGTTTTCTCTCCAGACTGCAGCATTTTGTGGGACAGTAGAGATGTGTGCTACTCAATGAATATCTCCCAGCTTTGAATGTCATGGAACTTCCTTCAAAATTTCATGCAGAGGAGGAACAGAGATTTGCAGAGTCATCACTGATTCCTCGCTCACATAAGTGGGGGGTTGGGGGGGGGGTGAAAGATTTGAAGGATGTGTGCAGAGTAGTGCCTGACACCTTCTTTATACATTATCTTCAGGCTCACTGTCCTCCACATTAATATGTAATGTGCTGGATGCAGTCCTCAAAGGTAAGCTTCAAGTTAAGTGTTCATCCTGCAGCTGAAATAGCTCTAGGACGATGGATCAGGACATCCTTAATCTTCTGCAAGTTGGGGGCTGATGAGACAAGCCACCAACTGTTTTAGTGAGATTTTGTGTAATTGTATTTCTTGATTGCAGAGCGGAAATTTGAGAGTGTGATGTTAATACAATGAGTTGGGATAGAAATGAGATGCAAATGCAAGGAAACAAGCAAACAAGCTTCTTTCCAGCTAATGGCAAGATTCTGAACCTGCCATCTTATCAAAATTTTTGTTTTGACGTTGCTCACTCACCAATACTCTCAGTCCCTCAGAAGTGGGCAACTTTCGCTGGAAGTAATCAGACTAAAAACATGCAGACATGTAGGAATCATGCAGTAACACAGAGAGGGAAACAAATTCTGCAAGTAACCAAGAAAGGCTGGATGGGATATTAAAATACTTAAAATTCTATTAAAATTACAAACCAATATACCTTTTCACAATTACCGGCAGTGAAGTAAGTATAATTACATAAATATCTACCTCTGCAATTGTGTTGTGTACCAAATAGTATAGATTTGGGACAATGGCACTTTCTATTCAGAAGATTAGTTATCAGGCTGGTGTAGAGGAATCCTAAAATATCACAATTATATATTTATTAACTTAATCTTGTAGCGTACTCCAAGATAAAGCCTTAAAATACTTGTTTTATGTAATCCTTTCAGATAACTGCAATCCAAATCCTTGCACAAATCTTGGAACCTGTGAACTAACAGAAAGTGGTTACAAATGCCATTGCCTTCAACTGTACAATGGAACCAATTGTGAAATAGGTAACACATGTTTTCCCCATCTTTAGTTTTAGTGCAGCAAAATATGCTCATTATTAATGCCATCCAAATTGCCAATTACAATTTCTGACCTTACCATTGGACAAATAAATCATCTGAATTGCTTTTCTCAATAGAACATCTTTATTTTTCATTAATTTTAATTGTTGCTAAAACACTTATGTCATGTGAGGAACTAAAACTGAAGAATTTTGTCGACATTTCACGCTGACCTACTCTTTAGAGTTCAGTTACTTTTGAAAGATGAATCCTCACTTGGCTTATCATGGTTTAAGATCATCTGGTAGATTTTCTGCCAGTGCAGTGTCTGCAGTACCAAGTTGACCTAGTGTGGCAGAGAAGACCCACTTCATTGTCTAAAAAGAACAGGCTCTTGCCTTAAGACAAATGAGGCTTATTGCATGAGAGTAGCAAGGTTCAAGTTACATTTGTATGCTAGATATTGTTACTGAGATGATGAGGAAGAGATGACATTAGATTGTATTTGGAGATCCGACATTGTTCTCCAACTGAGTCCTAGTGACATCATCATATTTAATGGTCATTAATGCACCACGAATCATCTTGAATCCCTTCTATATAGTTACCTCAGAAGTTATTACAATTGATCCTCTTTCCACTGTCTACGAGGTTAATGATAATCCATTAGACAGGATTGTAGTGATAAAGAAGATTGATATTTCGTTGGTCTTAGGTAACATTCATTGAGTGGGGATTTGACTAATCCATTTCTGGAGGCTTCAATTGAATCCTGCTGCCTCCAGGGTGAGTTGCAATTTTCTAAGGACATGAAAATGGTTATGGAGTCCTCCTGTCACCAATTAAAGATGAGTTAAGCTCCAGTTTCTTGCAGGATAGAATGAGGTTTTCAATATCTCTTCAAGACCAAGGTGAAGCAGTATTATAGAGCTTTCAGAGTTGTTGAGAGCCCAAATGAAATTCGCTTCCATTTGTGTTTATTTTGTGAAATTTGAGAGGTCGATTAGCACAGGAGTATTATATCTTGAAATAGCATTTATGGTCACATTTCACCATCTTTATTACTCTTGATCCTTTCCTAAACAGGTTGCTATGCTGAGAAGGCAGCTGCATTCCCCAACATGGCTACTTTCTGGCTTTGCTCAGCAAATTCCAAGTTCTGAAGGCCTCCATAGGGTACCGAGCTTTCTTTCTGCCAAATTAGCCTATTTTACATTTCACAAGTCTTGAGAGTGGTATAGTGCAGGGTTGGGGCCAGGAATTAATTTTGAGTGTCAGGTTTTCAACACTCTCTCCAATTGATTGGATGAGTGCAGATCTAACAACACTCATGAAGATTAACATGACTGAGAACAAAACAGTCTGCTTGATTGGTAGCCCAGCCACCATTTTCAGCATTCACTCCCTCCGCTACCAAGGGAGGGAGTGACCAGCAAAATATGACATTGACAAGATAAGTTGCAGCAATTCCCCAAATTTCTTTGGCAGCAGCTTCCAAATCTGTGGACCTCTACAAGGAGAGTGACAGGAAATACATGGGAACACTAATATCTACAGGTTTCCCTCCAAGTCAGACAGCTTCCTGATGTGGAACTATATCCCCGGCCCTACATTCATGGTCGGCCAATATTCTGGAACTCCCTTCCCATAACCACATAGACTGAGGTAGTTTACAAAGTTCAGCACCAACATCTCACTGGACAGCTCAGGATAGGCAACAGATGTGATACCCATATCCAATGAAAGAGTAAGTAACTGAAAGACTGGACCCTCTTGCTTTAGAGAATGGAAAAAGACCAAGTTAGATTGCAATGGAGCTTAAGCAACACCCAGCCTTCTCAAAGCCACAAAGATTTCAGTCAATGTGGGTGGGGGAGATGTGGTTGAAATATATCTATTTAATGTAATTTTAGAATTGCTACTGAGATCAAGAATTGAGGAATGTCTGGGCCCAAGTTCTAATTAAATGTTATGAAAATGTTCTGCTTTTGTTATGAAATCTCATAAGCTATAATGCTGAGTTGAATATAATAGTTCCAGTTTCCATTCAACTAAAAATTGAGCCTTTCCATACAAATTACTCCTTTTCTTCTACCTACTACTCAATTCTTCTTATTGTTGCCTGCTGTTAGATTGTTATCATTTTTGATATACGGTAGTTTTGTTTCTTAACAGAAGCAGTTGAGTTTGGAAGCAATAAAGGAAGGCCTTAAAATAGTATGACTAGGTTGAATTAATTGTATGGTTAAAAATATAGGTTCAGTTGGTCCTCTTGAAGCAAAAGACGATCATCTGCATGTTTAATTTATTCTATTACAGAGAATAACCCTTGTAAGAATAACTCCTGCAACCATGGAGACTGTCTCATCACAATTTTGCCTCCTTATTACACATGCAAATGCAAGCATCCTTATCAGCCACCAACATGCACTAACTGTAAGTTTTTTTTGATCCATTCCTTCTGACTGGAAAAAAATAGATTGTGTGTTTAACCTCTATTTCATTACTTTAAATAAAGGTAATTTTCAGAATATATAAATGTATAAGTTGCTTAATTAAAATTTTTAATCTTCTGTATCCATTTGTCAAGAAAGAAAATGCCATAATTCAGTGTCACTCTGAGACTGTTTAAGAAGAATTCTGGTATGACTGAAAGAGTTTTCTTTTGAATTCATTGGATGGGATGTGAGTGTTGCTGACCAGCAATTTTTACCAATCCCAAAATGGTTTGAGAAAGTGGCGGTGAGTAATTTTCTTAGTTCATGTGCTGTCAATGGTAAAGTTCAAGTCACAGAGAATGAACCATAATATATTTCTAAGTCAAGATGGTGTTTGACTTGGAAGGAACTTTTGCTTGTGGTGGTGTTTCCATGCATCGTCTGCCCTTGTTCATTTCAGTGGGGTAGATTGTGTGATGGAAAGTGCTTTTGAATAAGTCTTATAGAGACACTGCTTTAGTCAAGTGACAACAGTTCCAAAACTGCTCTAAATATGCTTAATTCACCTCTTGATCTTTTTCACTATGTCAAAGGCATTAGTCAGGAATCTGATGGAAAATTCTCCACTTGCACAGATCACTTCAATTCTGGCAAATCTTACAAAGCTTGGCAAAGAGCCAACCTTGTCTCAATTTGTTACACACATGTCTGTGTCACATGTTTATAAATTTGCACCCTCCTTCAAGGCTTGAGGACAAGAATCTAGGCTAACTTTCCAGTGCAGTGCAGAGAGAGAATCAAGAGTGCGGTGCTGGAAAAGTGCAGCAGGTCAGGCAGCATCCGAGGAGCAGGAGAGTCGACATTTCAGGTGTAAGCCCTTCATCGAACTGAAGGGCTTATGCCTGAAATGTCAATTCTCCTGCTCCTCGGATGCTGCCTGTCCTGCTGTGTTTTTCCAGACCACACTCTTGACTCTGACCTCCAGCATCTGCAGTTCTCACTTTTTCTTAGTACAAAGAGAGTGCAGCACCATTGAAGGTGCCTTCTTTTAAATGAGACATGAAACTGTGGCCCCACAATGTCTTAAAGGGGGACAGGAAAACAAAAATCCTTAAACATTAATTTGAAGCCAAGCAAGAGTCCAGCACAGTATTTTACCATCACAACAACACATTATATGGTCATTATCAAATTGCAGCTTGTTAGGGCTTACTATGCTTAATTTGGCTGTCACAATTCCCAGATTATAAAAGTGATTACATTTCAAAAATACTTTATGACTGTAAAGCACCTTGAGATATCCCATGGTAATGAAAGACACATTGTAAATGGCAGTCTTACTTTTATTCAGCATTTGTTGAAAGTAGTCTGCTTGATTGGCACCTTATCTATCACCAGAGATGTTTGCTCCCTTCACCACTGGTACACAGTGGCAGAAGTAAATATCCTTGACAAGACATGCCGCAACACCTCATTACAGGTCCTACACCTCTCAAACCCAGTTCTATGAGATTGCGTTGGGTAGGCATTTAAAATTTACAGAGCTGGCTTGGCCAGTGTCATTGACAGTAGTTAGGAAACAGACAGTGAGAAGAAACCTCAAATCATGGGTGCCTGTTTGCCATTTGAAAATCAGAGAGAGCTTGGGAAGTGTGTACACAAGCCAGCCTTCAATACTGAGACCCATCTGATTGACTATCCAATGGGACCTGTGAATGATTGAGCAGCATGTTGTCTGAAGCAGGTACAAGTCTGCTTAAAAATTATAAATTGGAGCCCTATGTCCATTGCATGGAGAAAGAAAAAATATTTTAAATTTCATAAATTGACATCAAGGCTGCATTTGATGGATTGTAGCATCAGGGAGCTCTGGCAAAATGAATGGGAATCAGGGGGAAAACTCACTGATCTTTGGGATCATACTTGACACATACCTGGTTGTGGTTGTTGGAGATCAGTCATCTCAGATCCTGGACAACTCTGGAGGAGTTCCTCAGGGTAATGTCCTAGGCCCAACCATCTTCAGCTGCTTAACCAATGACTTTCCCTCCATTACAAGGTCAGAAATAGGGATGTTCACAAATGACTGCACAATGTCCAACACTCTTTGTGATTCCTCAGATACTGAAGGAGTCCATACCCAAAAGCAACAAGATCTGGGCAATATCCAGGCTTAGGCTGACAAGTGACAAGTAACATTTGCTCTACACAAATGGTAGGCCAATAAGATACTATCTAACCTCTGCACCTTGACATCCAATAGTGTTACCATCACTGAATCCCTGAATATCAATGTCATGGGGGCAACTGTTGACCAGAATATAGATTTGCCATATCATAAAATGGGTATAAGAGCCAGTCAGAGGCCAGGAATACTGCAGCAAATAACTCACCTCCTGTCCACCAAATACAATACAGAAGTTAGAAGTGTGTTGGAATACTTGCCTGGGTAGGCACAGCTCCAATAACACTCAAGAAGCTCAAATCTTCCAGAATAAAGCAGTCCGTTTGATTGGCATTACATCTCCAAACGTCCACTCCCTTTATCACCAATGCTCACTAGCAACAGTGTATATAAGATGCACTACTGAAATTCACCAAAGATTCTTAGGCAATACCTTCCAAACCTATGACTACTTCTATCCAGGACAAAAGCAGCAGATATATGGGAACACCACTATCTGCATGTTCCCCTTCAAGTTAATTGTCATCCTGACTTGGAAATATATTGCCCATTTTTCACTGTTGTTCGGTCAAAATACTGGAATTCCCATCCTGACAACATTATGGGTCAACCCATAGCACATGGACAGCAGTGGTTCAAGAAGGCAGCTCATCACCACCTTCTGAAGGGCAACTAGGAATGGGCAATAAATGCTGGCCAGCCAGAGACATCCAAGTCCCATGAGTGAATAAAAAAATGCACAGCTCATTCAACTGAAAACTTTGATGTTTATTCAGTTTGGCATTAAAGACTGTTTTGTTTTCAATTACTTAAGCATCTGCTGTTTGTGATCCAAATCCATGCCTCAATGGAGGAACATGCTTAGAGACGAACAGAAGCACCATGTTCAAATGTGCCTGTGCAGAATCATTTCGTGGGGAGAGGTGTGAAATAGGTCAGTTTTTCTCGAGTTCTCCGACAAATGGCTGGAAATGCTTCTGAAGAAAGATTGTGAAATTGCTTGACGGTGCAACTTGCTTTTGACATAGTGCCAGCAAATGCCAAACTTTGCTGGTGTTGAGCTATCTCTAGCTGTTGCCATTTTGGAACATTCATATTTTTGAATGCTGGGTTAACGCAAAATGAGATTTGTGTCTAAACTAGCTTCAATCAACAACACATGTGCTTGCATCACTCTCCATCATTATAAATAATGAGTTTTCCCTTTCATATGTATTGGCTCACCACTTTGTAATGGCTTCATGATGATTTGAAACATGGGGGTAAGTGGTGAACTTGTGTAGCCTTCAGGAGGATGGCAGGGGGAGGTTCTCACTTCCTACCTGAAGTTCCTGCCAACATGCCCACATCATGAGGTCAGGCCTAATGTCAATGTTGACTGCAAGTTGTTTGGCACTGTCAGACACTGACCAAACAGCTCACCTGAGGGGGGAATGGAAGAAAATACGGTGGCTCAGTGGTTAGCGCTGCTGCCTCACAGCGTCAGGGACGTGGGTTCAATTCCCGCCTTGGGTAACTGTCTGTGTGGAGTTTGCACATTCGCCCTGTGTTCGCATGGGTTTCCTCCGGGTGCTCTGGTTTCCTCTCACAGTCCAAAGATGTGCAGGTTAGGTGAATTGGCCATGCTAAAAAAATTGCCTGTAGTGTTAGATGTAGGGGAATGGGTCTGGGTGGGTTGCTTTTTGGAGGGTCGTGTGGACTTGTTGGGCCAAAGGGCCTGTTTCCACACTGTAAGTAATCTAATCTAAAATCAAAGAGTTTCACAAGGTGTTGAAATAAATATTTTATCCAGAGAAGGAGGGAGACTGTTGGGGAGGGGAGGCATGGTGGTGGTTGGGGGTGGGTGGGGAGAGATGTTGATACTGGAAGGAACAGAGGATTTGGGAGCCAAGAAAGATAATAATAAGGAGTGGTCAAAGTGCTGCTCAGAGTGGAATGAAGGAATCAGAGTGCTCTTTAACTTTACAGTTCTGGACAACATCTCCCTACCTTTGCCATCTATGCTATATAGCTTTACAGTAAGAGGGGTCCAGCGTGTGCCTGGGTTAACTTTCCTCAGTGATTCACTGCCTGGAAACATCAATGAGTTTGTCCTCCCCATTTTCACATCTTCTAGAAGTGCTTACCAATATCCATGTGGAGAATTCATAGCTCTTTGTCACCGACCCTCTTTGTCAACTACAACCCTATAATTGTGCCCAGAAACACAGCTGGTTATGAATCTAGAAAGAGGTCCTTCAGATGGCTGAATTATTTTGGATGACTGAAATTTAAAGAGATTGAGAAAATTTTATTTTGTGTCCTAATTGTTTCACCAAAGAATTCAGTACTTACAGATGTTGTACGTTTGTATTGAAGATTCCTAGGGCCCTTCCTGTTCTCTGCAATGATCTCAAAAATCCCCTTCCTAGGCAAAGGACATTGAAAAAATTCAGAATTTATCTAACAGTTCAGTAAAATGTGAAAAATGTATCATGTATTTTGTGCAGGAATTGATGACTGTTACACAGGAAATGGGGCTACATACCAAGGTCACGTGAGTCAAACCAGAACAGGACAGACGTGTCTACACTGGAATTCTCATTTACTTCTGTCACCAAATATGATCCTTCAGATGCAAGATCATGATACACAGGGTGTTGAAGAGCATAACTACTGCCGGTAAACAAGCAGTCAATTGTACTTTATGATGAGAGCTAGATGAGACAGTACACTGCATATCAATGCTTATACATTGAAACTTTATCTACATTCATTGAGGGTTATATAAGGAATAGACATATATCCATTGAAGATCACATACAATGCGAATCACTTCCATACCCCTTGTGGCCACTGTGCTTCAGCCTCCAAAGGCTTCACCTCACCTAAAATAATGCTTTCAGTGCCATGCTCAACCTCACTTCATTTATTTCTCTCATCCAAATGTACACATTACTCAGGTAATCATTCAAAATTAATCCAAAGAAAAGGTTCTGCATTGTCACATTGAGGAACTAGTGTTGTGGACTAGGCCAGAAACCCGCAAAACATTTCAAGAAAGTAGCCTAGACCTTAACTTTGCTAATTGTTTTAAGCAGGTGTAAGGCGGATATTTCAGGAGTGATACAGCTGGTCAAACCACTTAGTTTTCGACAAAACAGAATTTCTTTACAGAATTATTGAATGAAAGACAAACAAAAGAGAACAGAATATAAAGTAACTTAACCTATCTGAAAACCCAACAGATTATCCCAACTTAATGATGCTGTTCCAAATACTTGCAACAATCCCCATAAACACTCCTTGGGAAAAAAGGTGAAATCAAACACAGGGTCTTATAGGAGAGAAAGAGAGATGGCAGAGAGATTCAGCTTAGAACACCTCCTTCCACGTAGCTGTTTTTTGGACCAAAAGCCTCGAAACTGACTGACTGCTTTCAGTAAACAGCCAGACTGCTAACAAACTAAACTAAACCAGAGAAAACGCTGAGCTAGGAGAACTGACAACTCCCCTTTCATTGCACAAGTTTTTTTAAACTTGAAACCTTTTGCCTGAGGCAGTATGTTAGCCATAATCAAACTGGCTCTAAAACCCTTCAATCCCAGATTTTTCGGAATTGCTGCTTTTATGACCTCTCTAAGAAAAAGCCAAGGTTAGCATATCCCTATTAAAGGGGCAGCATCATCATACTAGGCATTCAATCAAGAAGCATAACATTGAGGATAGCAATCTGTATTACTACCTTTGAGTTCTGCTTCTTAATTAGCCCACAACTGATTATACAGAAGCTCTTTCCCTGTCCTGTCATGTCCAAGTACCTAAATAGATCATGTTGATTGGATCCTTCCCCCTCTCACTACAAGCTCCTCCCCAACTCTGTGCTGATGTTGCTATGCAAGCAAACCTGCTGCCAGGCAATCCGCATTCTTCTGGTCTGAGGAAATTACAGAGAATATGTCAATGCCCCTCACTATACCTACACCTACATTAATTCCCACTACATTCCTTTTAAGTGGATTTCTAAGCCACAGGTGCCACAGCTCATCAACCATGCTGCTCCCATTCCAGCACAACTAAACTGAAAGAATCTCAATCCTGTTGTATCAGTTCAAAAACTCCAGGAATCCTGTCCTGGCTGCAGCCACACTCCCCTGTCCCTGACTCTGACCAAAGAAGACCCAATTCTCAGGACTGTGGCTGCCTCCTGGTACAAAGTATCCAGGTAATGTTTTTCCTCAATGATTTGTTACCTTTAGTTGGCCTTCAGTTTGGAGACTATGAATCAAGCCACGTTGAGCTACAAACACTGCAGACATGTTCATTCTAGATCTCCCTGGCAAACAGGACACATTCCCTGCCCTGCAATCCTTTGTGCGTTTTAATTAACTGCTTAAGTGTTTTACTCAGCTGTTTATTTTCTTTTCAAAACAAATGTATGTTATTGATTTTCACATCAGAACCTACGTTGTTTTAAAATGTAGGCATGTGTTAGACATTAACCACTAATCATAGAGTCTCTAATTCGTCAGCTTCTTCCCGTTGTTGCAGAGTATCATTAGTTCCAACAGGGTGAGACATTTAGCAAAGCAAAACAAAGTAACACCTCCTTCCTGTCTTCCTAACTCCTTTACTAACCCTGCTCCCATTGTAATCAAAGTAGCTCTCACATCTTCCCGCTTGTGTGGAGTTTTATTGTAGTACAAGTTATTATTTTTCTATTGAATTGTTGCTAATTTCCACAGTAACCATTTATTCTCAGTTACAATACAAAGTATTCAGGCATATAAACAAACATTTAGTGTGGTTAAAATGCAACAGCATAACATTGCATTCATAATCACTCACACTCTGACACTTCACAAAAAGCCCATCAATCTGGCTCCTGATAATAACTTCTCCTCATTGTCATTTGTTTTGCAGCAAAACTGTGTAAGGCCCTTCCTCCTGTTTATTAGGGATCAAGTTAAGTTCATCCAACAATGGCTGGCAGAGTAGTCATCATCAGATACTATTTTATCTACACCTCAAAGTCCAGAATTTCCCCTCACTGTCCCCCACCGGCCCGTAAACTCCCCCTCCATCACATTGAAAGGCATGGATGGAAAATAAAGAGCAATTGTAGAGTCAGGAAAATCTTGTCCATCTCCATACAAAGAACAAAGAAAATTTACAGCCCAGAAACAAGTCCTTCGGCCCTCCATGCCTGAACCGATCCAAATGTACTGTCTAAACCTGTCGGTCAATTCCTAAGCATTTGTATCCCTCTGCTCCCCACCTACTCATGCATCTGTCCAGACACATCTTAAATGAATCTACCGTGCCTGCTGTACCACCTCTGCTGGCAACGCATTCCAAACGCCCACCACCCTCTGTGTGAAGTATTTGCCACGTGTATCCCCCTTAAACTTTCCACCTCTCACCTTGAAAGCATGACCTCTCGTTATTGAATCCTTCACCCTGGGAAAAAGCTTGTCTCTATCCACCCTGTCTATATTCTTCATGATTTTGTAAACCTCAATCAGGTCCCCTTCAATCTTCTTTTTTCTAATGAAAATAAACTGAACTTACTCAACCTCTCTTCATAGCTAGCACCTTCCATACCAGGCAACATCCTCGTAAACCTTCTCTGCACCCTCTCCAAAGTGTCCACATCCTTTTGGTAATGTGATGACCAGAACTATACACACTATTCTAAATGTGGCTGAACCAGTGTCTTGTACAATTGTAACATGACTTGCAAGCTCTTATACTCAATACCCCGTCCAATGAAGGCAAGTATACTATATGCCTTCTTGACCACTCTATCCACCTGTGCAGCAACCTTAAGGGTACAATGGACCTGCACTCCCAGATCTCTCTGCCCATCAACTTTTTCCAAGGCTCTTCCATTCATTGTATAATTCACTCTAGAATTAGACTTGCCTAAATGCATCACCTCACATTTGTCTGGATTGAAAGCCATCTGCCACTTTTCCACCCAACTCTCCAGTCTATCTATATCCTCCTGTATTCTCTGACAGTCCCTTATGCTTTCTGCTACTCCACCAATCTTTGTGTCATCTGCAAACTTGCTGATCATATCAAACCCTTCCTATTCATGTACCCATCCAGATACCTTTTAAATGTTGCAATTGTACCAGCCTCCACCACTTCCGCTGGCAGCTCATTCCATGCAAGTATCACCCTCTGCGAAAAAAAGGTTGTCCCTTAGGTTTCTTTCATATCTTTCCCCTCTCACCATAATCCTATGCCCTCTAGTTCTGGACTCCCCCATCACAGGGAAAAGACTGTCTATTTATCATGCACATCATGATTTTATGAACCTCTATAAGGTCACCCATCAGCCTCCGATGCTCCAGGGAAAACAGCCCCAGCCTATTCAGCCTCTCCCTTTGGCTCAAATCCTCCAACCTTGGCAACAACCTTGTAAATCTTTTCTGAGCCCTTTCAAGAGACCAGATTGCACGCAATATTCCAACAGTGGCCTAACTAATGTCCTGTACAGTTGCAACATGACTCCCAACTCCTGTTCTCAATACTCTGACCAATAAAAGAAAGCATACCAAACGCCTTCTTCACTATCCGATCTACCTGAAACTCCATTTTCAAGGAGCTATGAACTTACACTCCAAGGTTCAGCAACACTCTCCAGGACCTTACCATTAAGTGTATAAGTCCTGCTAAGATTTATTTTTCCAAAATGCAGCAGCTCACATTTATCTGAATTAAACTCCATCTGCCACCCCTCAGCCCATTGGCCCATCTGATCAAGATTCCATTGTAATCTGAGGTAACTTTCTTCGCTATCTACTAAACCTCCAATTTTATTGTCATCTGCAAACTTACTAACTATATCTCTTATGCTCATATCCAAATCATTTATATAAATAATGAAAAGTCCTGGACCCAGCACCGATCCTTGTGGCACTCCACTGGTCACAGGCCTCCAGTCTGAAAAACAACCCTCCACCACCACCCTCTGTCTTCTACCTTTGAGCCAGTTCTGCATCCAAATGGCTAGTTCTCCCTGTATTCCATGAGATCTAACCTGGCTAACCAGGCTCCCAAGGGAAACCTTGTCGAACACCTTACATTAGCCATATAGATCATGTCTACTACTCTGCCCTCATCAATCCTCTTTGTTACTTCTTCAAAAAACTCAATCAAGTTTGTGAGACATGATTTCCCACACAAAAAGCCATGTTGACTATCCCTAATCAGTTCTTGCCTTTCCAAATACATGAACTTCCTGTCCCTCAGAATTCCCACCAACAACTTGCCCACCACCGATGTCAGGCTCACTGGTCTATAGTTCCCTGGCTTGTCCTTACCACCTTTCTTAAATAGTGGCACACGTTAGCCAACCTCCAGTCTTCTGGCGCCTCATCTGTAACTATCAGTGATACAAATATCTCAGCAAAGGGCACAACAATCATTTCCCTAGAGTTCATCTTCCCACAGAGTTCATCTGATCAGGTCTTGGGGAATTATCCACTTTTATGCATTTGAAGACATGCAGCACTTCCTCCTCTGTAATATGGACGTTTTTCAAGATGTTGCCATCGATTTCCTTACATTCTATATCTTCCATGTCTTTTTCCACAGTAAACACTGATGCAAAATACTCATTTAGTATCTCTCCCATCTCCTCTGACTCCACACAAACGCTGCCTTGCTGATCTTTGAGGGGCCCTGTTCTCTTCCTAGTTACTCTTTTGTCCTTAATGTATTTGTAAATACCTTTTGGATTCTCCTTAGCTCTATTTTCCAAAGATATCTCATATCCCCTTCTTGCCCTCCTGATTTCCCTCTTAAGTATACTTCTACTTCCTTTATACTCTTCTAAGCATTCGCTCGATCTATCCTGTATACCTTACATATGCTTCCTTCTTTTTCTTAACCAAACCCTCAATTTCTTTAGTTCATCCAGCATTCCCTACCCCTACCAGCCTTTCCTTTCACCCTGACAGGAATATACTGACTCTGGACTCTCATTATTTCATTTCTAAAGGCTTCCCATTTTCCAGCCATCTCTTTACCTGCGAACATCTGCACCCAATCAGCTTTTGAATTGTCTTGCCTAATAACATCAAACTTTGACTTTCTCCAATTTGAAACTTCAACTTTTAGATCAGGTCTATCCTTTTCCATCACTATTTTAAAACTTATAGAATTATGGTCGCTGGCCCCAAAGTGCTCCCCCACTGACACCTCAGTCACGTGCCCTGCCTTAATTCCCAAGAGTAGGTCAAGTTTTGCACATTCTCTAGTGGGTACATCTAAGTACTGAATCAGAAAACTTTCTTGTACACACTTAACAAATTCATCTCCATCCAAACCCTTAATGGTATGGCAATCCCAGTCTATGTTTGTAAAGTTAAAATCCTCTATCATAACCACCTTATTATTCTTATAGATAACTGAAATCACCTTACAAAATTTGTTTCCCAATTTCCCGCTGACAATTAGGGGGTCTACAATACAATCCCAGTCAGGTGATCATCCCTGTCTTATTTCTCAGTTCTACCCAAACAACTTCCCTGGATGTATTTCCAGGAATATCTTACCTCAGCACAGCTGTAATTCTATCCCTTATCAAAAATGCCACTCCCCTTCCTCTCTTGCCTCCCTTTCTGTTCCTCCTCTAGCGTTTGTATCCTAGAACATTAAACTGCCAGTCCTGTCCATCACTGAGCCATGTTTCTGTAATTGCTATGATATCCCAGTTCCATGTTCCTAACCATGCCCTGAGTTCATCTGCCTTCCCTGTTAGACCTCTTGCATTGAAATAAATGCAGTTTAATATTTCAGTCCTACCTTGTTCTTTGTTTTGTCTTTTCCTACCCTGACTGTTTGACTTGCTTCTTTTCTCAACTGTACCAGTCTCAGATTGATCTCTTCCTCACCATCTCCCGAGTCCCAACACCCACCCCTCAACCCCCAACCTTACTACTTTAAATCCTCCTGAGAAGCTTGAGCAAATCTCCCTGCAGTATATTAGTCCCCTTCCAATTCAAGTGCAATCCGTCCTTCTTGTACAGCTCACTTCTACCCCAAAAGAGATTCCAATGATCCAAAAATGTGAATCCTTCTCCCATACACCAGTTCCTCAGCCATGTATTCATCTGCTCTATCCTTCTATTCCTACCCTCACTAGCTCCTAGCACTTGGAGCAATCTAGATATTATTATTCTCGAGGACCTCCTTTTTAAATTATTGCCTAACTCTTTTTATTCTCCCTTCAGAATCTCATCCTTTTCCCTTCCTACATTGTTGGTTCCAATGTGTACAATAATCTCCTGCTGGGCCCTCTCCTCCTTGAGAACATTCTGCACCCTCTGTGACGCATCCTTGATCCTGACACCAGGGAGGCAACACACCATTCTGACTTTTCGCTGCTGTCTACAGAAATGTCTGTCTGTGCCTCAGACTGAAGAATCCCCTAACACAATCAATCTCTTGGAACCCAACCTACTCCTCATTGCATTAGAGCCAGTCTCAATATCAAAAACTTGGCTGTTCATGCTGCATTCCCCTGAAAATCTATCGCCCCCTATATTTTCCAAAACAGCACACTTGTTTGAAATGGGGATAGCTGCAGAAGACTCCTGCACTACCTGCCTACCTCTCTTACCTTTCCTGAAGTTAATTGAACTATGTGACTGTATCTGTGACTTTTCTCCTTTCCTATAACTGTCACCCATCACATCCTCTTGCTCTTGTCAATTCTTCATTACCTCTAACTGTCACTCCAACTGATCCATTCGATCTGATAGGATTTGCAACCAACAGCATTTATTGCAGATATAATCCTCAGTATTACGTAAACGTTCCCTAAACTCCCACATCTGACAAGAAGAGCATATTACTCTACTAAGGGCTATTTTTGCTTCTTCCAATCTACAGACCCAGAAAATAGCACCATCTTATTCCCCTACAAAACACTGCTCCAGGCTAGCTTAATACTTATTCCTTATATTTTTAAGTTTAATCAAGAGACATATATCAATAAAACATATAATCAAGAAAGAACCTACTCTGCTCATTACTGCAGACTTACAGCAAGGCCACACTTAAAACTATCACTTATTTGTTTCTGTGCTCTGACCTCAACCAAACAGGTTCCTCCAAGATCAGTTGTGAATTTCAAGTCAATAAGTTTTTTTTCTCAAATCACCCTTGCTTCTCTTATATATCACTTTAAATTGCTCCATTTTTGTTCTTGTTCCTTTTGTGTATGCGAACAGCTTCTTCCTATCTATTATATCCAGTCCACTAAAAATTTTGAAAATCTGTATCAAATGTCTTCTCAGCATTCTTCTCTCCAAGGAGAACAATTCCAAATATTCCTAACTGAAGTTTCTTATTCCTGGAAACATTCTTCTGAATCGGTCCTGCATTCTCTCCAATGCATCTTTCCTATAATGTGGCACCTACAACTGTGCACAGTACTCCATCTGAGGTCTAACAAGTCTTATACATTACCTCCTTCCTCTTATACTCAGTGCCCCGTTAATAAAACTAAAGACACTGTAACTTTATTAACCGTGCACTCCACTTGTCCCGTCACCTGCAATGATCTGTACACATGCTGTGCTATAGGTAGACCCATCATCCTGTCAGAGAGGCAATTCTAGGATTTTGACCCAAAGGCACTGAAAGACTTTTCAAGTCAGGATGGTGGGTAACTTGAAGGGGAACATGCAGGTGGTGGTACTCTGATGTATCTCCTGCCCTTGTCATTCTAGATGGAGATGGTCATGGGTTTGGAAGGTGCTGTCCAAGAAGCTTTGGTGGACTTCTGTGTTGTATCTTGTAGATAGTACACACTCCTGCTTTGGAGCAAGTGGATGGTGGAGCAAGTGGATGTTTGTGGTGATGCCAATCAAGTGGGCTGCTTTGTCCTGGATGGTGTCTAGCTTCTTGAATGTTGTTACAGCTGCATTTATCCAGGCAAGTGGGAAGTATTCCATTGCATTACTGCCTTGTACCTTCTAAATCTTTGCAGTAGGGAGCAGTAGACTGGAATATTCATAAAATAGTCAATGGTTGTAGATACTAGACGGTCTCTTATGTCAGACTGATACGATTATGTCTTGGTGTTGATAATCAATTTTCCTCCATTCTTCTTTGGGCTGTTATTTATACTATTCCTCTTGCTGTTTCCATTGTTCCCCACAATGTCCTTTAAGAGGATATTACTTCTACAAGATCAGATTTAAAAATATAGAACACGCCACCATGAAGATGGTCTCATAATTCAACCAAACAGCTTTCATCTTTCTCTGGTGTGCTCTATAATCTTTCTGTTAGATTAAAGGACCTTTTTGTAATGCATTGTCACGTCTCATTGAAAATACTCAGATGTCATCAGCGTTGCCTGGAGGGAGTCACTTTGAGCTCTAAGATATTCCAAATATTTACCTTTCTGAGTAAGCAGCTCAGTGACAGTTGAAACGATGGGTCGCTATTTGCAAATGAGCTATGCATTGAAGTAGCACAGAGAAGGGCAGTTATTCAGGTGTGGAGAGGTGGGTTCTGGTGTGGTGGTAGGGGGTGGGGTGAGGGGGGGGTGGTGGTGTTGTATCTCCAGAAAGTGACATTGGGTCACCGTCCTGCCAATTTCTGGCTACCAAATGAGTAGGTTGGAAGACGAGCAGAAATCCCCTTCAGAATGATCGGGTAAGTAATATAAATATTCAAATAGGCGATCACTTTTTCTTTCAACCAGGGATTCTCGATTCAAAGAATCTACTTCCTAATCAGTGCAGAATTAACTAGTGATAATCAGACGGGTACGTGGTGAGTTGACCTTCCTTATGAAATTGACCATTCAGGAAGCTTTTGATCAATGAAACTAAAGAGCTTAGCCATGGCCAAGTGAGAGGCTGCAGTCCACGGGACTTCTTCTCAGAGCGTGATTTCAGCGTTGGCCAGTTTCTTAGGAGAAGCCTTCTCTGGTCTTGCACATTACTTATACCTGTCAGCCCTCACCACAGTTTCACAAAAGCAGTTACATTTTTTTCCTACTTTTTGTCAGAGGTTCAGTAATACAATTATGTTCATAATGGAAATGAGCTAGCACTAATCCATTTTCACCATTTTACATTAACACCCAAAACTTTAATTGATTTTTAAAAAGGCAACACTGTCCAAAATGGCTACTGTTATAAAAGACCTAAAAAAAAGGTAGCCCTCATAAAAAAAATAGAAAACCAGCTGCCTCAGAATTACCATTTTAATCAAGAAGCTCTGGCACTCTTGCATCTCTGATGATCTTTTGAGTTACTCATGCTTACATTATGACTTCTCATGCAGGAGACACAAGGATTCAGTTTGAAAGAAAGAAAGGGAGCTAGACTCCAAACATACAATTGAACCAAATTTCATGCAGGATTAAGTTATTTTTCAATAACTGGTCATTTTGATTTGACTAAGCAAGTGAGGAATTAAAATATATTTGAGTGTTTGAGTGTGAATATTTGAAAGGAATGTCGAATGTTACGCCATTGGTCACTTCTATTTCAGATCTCCAAGATTTGCAGTACTTTTGTTAGTCCACTTGCTGGTTTGTCCCATTTGAACTTTATATACTTGGTCATTTGAAAAGAGCTGTTTTTTACACCATTGCCTTTTTGATGGAGAAATCTTCAATCAAAACTTGAAAGTCTGTAAGCAATGAGATATGGGAGTTGGGATGTCATGTTGCGGTTGTACAGGACATTGGTGAGGCCTCTTCTGCAGTACTGTGCATAGTTCAGGTCACCCTGCTACAGGAAGGATAGTACTTTATTGGAGAGGGTTCAGAAAAGATTTATCAAGATGCTGTTGGAATGGAATGAAAGGCTTGGGTTATAAAGACGGGTTGGCATTTTTTCGCTGGAGCGTAGTTGGTTGAAGGGTGACTGTATAGAGGTTTATAAGATCATGAGGGGCATAGATAAGGTAAATAGCAAGGTAAAAATCTTTTCCCTAGAGTGGGGTGCTCAAAACTAAGGAACATATTTTTAATGTGAGAGGAGAAAGATTCAAAAAGGAGGAGCAACGTTTTTACACAGAATTCTTACACTGGGTTCATATGTGGAATGAACCGCCAGAGGAAGTAGTGGGTGCAACATTTCAAAAGACATTTGCATAAGGTTTACATAAAGATTTGTACCTCGGGTGCCAGTTGCCGTGGTCTTGGGTATGCTTGCCAAGCTGGGAAGTTGATTTGCAGATGTTTTGTCCCCTGTCTAGGTGCCATCTTCTGTACTTTTGAGCCTCCTGTGAAGTGCTGCTGTACTGTGTCTTCTGGAATTTATTTGGTTTCATTCCTGCTGCTTCCGGTTGTCAGATCCAGTTGCTCGTTGCAGTCGGTATTTTGGGTCTAGGTCAGTGTGTTTGTTGATAGAGTTCCTGGTTGAGTGCCGTGCCTCTAGAAATTCTCCTCCGTTCAGCTTGTCCAATGATTGTCATCTCAGTCAAATTTGTGGTCTTTGTCATCTGTGCATCTGTGGCTACTCGGGACAGCTAGTCGTGGCCTTTAGTTGTTGTTCATGGATGTGGATTGCTAGTTGTCTGCCTGTTTGTCTGATATGGCGTTTCGTGCATTCATCCATGGACTCCATCAATAAACACATTGATCTAGACCCAATATACTGACCACTGCAATGAACAACTGGAACTGGCAACTGGAAGTAGAAGAAATGAAACCAAATAAATTTCAGAAGACACAGTACAGCAGGCTTCACAGGAGGATCCAAAGCACTGAAGTTGTCTCCTGGACAGGAGATGAAACAACTGCAAATCAACTTCCCAGCTTGGTGATTACACCTACAATCATGGTAACATTTGCATAAGAACATGAAGAGAAAAGGTTTGGAGTGATATGGGCCAAACTCAGGCAAGTGGACCTAGTTTGGTTTGGGAACATATTCTACATACACTAGTTGGACTGAAGGGTCTGTTTCCATGTTGTGTGACTGTGACTCTGACTCTGGTTAATGGTCTTGTTGCTAACACATGCTTTGAGGTAAATGCTTTTAATCAAAGACACAACTATGTTTTAGAATGGTTTAGTTTTGTAATTTAAAATATGAAACAAGCCTACGGATGTATATGTGCGTATCATTGGAATTAGGTGGTATAGTGACTTTTGCATTCTTATAGTTGTTTTTACCTTTGTAGATGTAGTAGCTGGAACATTTAGGATAGCAGTAAATCACTAGAAGATGACACTACATGCTGTAAATTGATGCTTAATAATTGTTTATTGGTCCCACCTTACCTTGGCAAAGTTCCATGGAGTGATAAGTTCAAAGCATCAAACTTTTACAAAAGAGTGATTGGCGTGCCAAAAAAAAAATGAAGCAGGAGAAAGTAGGAAGTGCTGTTACTCAAATGACCAATGAGTAGTCATGGAGATACTACCTAGTAACTGAGATTGACACCATTGGAAGAGTCATTCGCTAACAAGCAATTTGCGATCACGACATCTCTGTCCACGGTGGCAGTGGCAAGCAAGAGTAAATAAGTGGTAGTTCTTAATAGTTGAATGAAAAATGAGGAAGATGAAATACAGAAGAAGAGGTTCAGTCAGTAGATCAGTAAACCTGTCCCCAGTCAACCAGTGTCACAATTGGCAGCATGAATGTGGTGGACTAAAAACAAAATTGCTTCATTATATAATATTTATTTTGTATTTGCTATGATAACTTATTTGTTAACAACTCACAGAAAACTTGTGAAAATATATTTGTATCTCTAATAGGTCTTTGAAACTAATCAAGACTGGTAAGCTTCTGGTTGGCTGTCCCAGTTAATCATTGTAATTTTCTTCAGTCTTTCAATTAAAGTTAAGTGTACCCAAAGATCTTCAATAACTTGCTTTGAGCCAACAAAATGAGCCAGCAACATGGACTGAAAGAGGGCAGAAGAAATGGACAAAGAGCTCCAAGAAGATGAGATGCCCAGCGCATGATACACAGTCAGAGGATCATTTCTTTGAGCATGTCTGTGCACTGGTGCTTCAGAAAGTTTAGGATTTCACAGCAGGTCTTTGCTGCCATCCGCACTTGGAGGGAACAACACCCACCTTGCAATGGGGCAGATGGCCACATAAAGCCAGTAACAAGGTTCTTGTCATTGGAGGCCCTTCTTCAGAGCTTTGCCTCCAAAGCCTCCAATGTTTCTTCCATGATATGACTGACCAGATATCTTACTGCATTTTGTAAAGTAGTTTCCGCAGGTATATCACTCCCTGTGGACTGTGTCTTGGACGTATCATTGAATGGGCATCATGCCCCTTGGATGCTGACTTTTAGCCTGGCATCTGCCCACATTTTTTTCTTCTTTCAAAAAGAAAAAATGCAGGAGGATTCCAAATGGGAGTCTTGTTGCTCTTGGTCTCATTGGTGAGAGAGTGGAAGGACCATAACAGTAGCAAGCAAACAAAAACAACTCAAACCAGTCCAGTTTTGATGGTTCACATTTCCCCTCAGAGCCACCTGTGTAGTTTGGAAGTGAAGTCATGTTCAGGAATGCCAGTTTCCTTATCTTGGTGAACCAGTTAGGTGTTTAGAATAAAAACAGTCTTCCTGGATACTTCCTGACTTTGGAATACAATGTGGGAAAGTGTGAGATTTTGCACTTTGGCAGGAAGAATAGAGACATGGGCTACTTTCTAAATGGGGAAAGGTTTTAGAAATCTGAAGCACAGAGGGATTTAAGAGTTCTAAGTCAGCATTCTCTTAAGGTTAATCTTCTGGTTCAAATGGGAGTTAGAAAGACAAATGGAATATTAGTTTTAATTGTGAGAGGGCTAGAATATAAGAACAGGGATGTGCTGTTGAGGCTGTGTAAGGCTCTGGTCAGACTACATTTAGAAAATTGTGAGCGGTTTTGAGCCTGGAAGAATGTCTTGACCCCTCAAGTGGTTTCAGAGGAGAAATACAAAAATGATCCCAGGGATGAAGGGCTTGTCATATGAGGGGTGTCTGTACTCAACAGAGTTTAGAAGGATGTAATTAAGAGTACTGAGTACAATTCTGGTCACCCTGCTATAGGAAGGATGTTATTCAGTTGGAAAGAGTGCAAAACATATTTACAAGGATGTTACCAAGACTGAAGGGCTTGAGTTATAAGGAGAGGCTGGATAGGCTGGGATTGGTTTCCCTTGGAGTGCAGGAGGCTGATGGGAGATCTTGCAGAGGTTTATAAAATCATGAGGGGCACAGATAAGGTGACTGGTTAAGGTACTTTCCCTGGGGTGGGGGGAATCCAAAACGAGTAGGCATAAGTTTAAGGTGAGAGGGTAAAGATTTAAAAGGGGCAACGTTTTCACAAATAAGGGGGGAATATATGGATGAGCTGCCAGACGAAATGGTAGAGGTGATAACAATTACACCATTTAAAAGACATCTGGACAGGTACATGGACAGGGAAGGTTTCAAGGGATATGGGTCAAATGCAGGCAAATAGGACTAGTTGAGTTCGGAAACCTGATCAGCATAGATGGGTTAGGCCAAATGGTCTGTTTCCATTCTGTATGACTGTTTAACTCTGTGATGACAGGGAAGTCACATTCAAGTTTACAGAATACCGAGAGGCTTGGATTGAGCAGACGTGGAGAAGATGTTCCTCAGAGTGAAGGGATGACCATTGGAACTGAGATGAGGATGTCTTCGGTCAGAGGGTAGTGGATCTATAGAAAGCATTGCCAGAGAAGGCTGTGGAGGCCGAGTCTCTGGGAATATTTAAGACAGAGATAGATAGACATTTGATTTGTAAGAAGCTCAAAGGTTACAGGGAGAAGGCAGGAGAATGGGGTTGACTAACATATTAGACATGATCAAAGAGTGGAGCCCATTCGATGAGCCAAGTGGCTAAATTCTGCTGCTGTATCTTATGGTGTTGTGGTCTGAACCCCCTGCTGGCCTAGCTAGTGACATCCTCATCCTGTGAATGATTTTTTAAAAAATCAAGAGTGTATTGGACGGGTATTTAAATAGACAGGGAAAAAGCTAAATATTATCACCAAACCAAATGCTCAGACAGCTTGTGACCTTCTTCTGCGCTGTAACAATCCTGTGATTCTGAGTTCCTCCTGTTTCAAGTCCTTCTTACCGTAGTATAGGACAACTAGAGCACTTAGTACAAAGCTCATAATAATTACACATTCACAGTAGCAATTTCAGGCAATAGAGTTATACAGCATGGAAACAGACCCTTCGATCCAACCAGTCCATGCCAACCATAATCCCAAACTAAACTAGTCCCACCTGCCTGTGTTTGGCTCATATCCCTCCAAACATTTTGTATCTTTGTACTTATCTAAAAGTATTGTAAACATTGTAACTGTAACCGCATCTACCACTTCCTTGAGAACCATTCACTGTGTAAAACAATTGCCCTCTTGACTTCTTAAATCTTTCTCCTCTCACCTTTGAAATATGCCCCTCATCTTGAAATCCCCCAGCTTAGGCAAAATACACCTGCTATTTACTTTATCTATACCCCTCATGATTTTATAAACCTCTATAAGGTCACCCCTCAACCTCCTATGCTTTCGCGAAAATATTCCCAGACTATCCAGCCTCTCCTTTTAACTCAAACCCTCCACTCCTGACAATATCCTGGCAAATCTCTTCAGAACCCATTCCAGCTTAATAATATCCTTCCTATCACAGGGTGACCAGAACTGGACATAGTATTCCAGAAGATGCCTCACCAACATCCTACACAACCTCAACATGATGCCCCAGCTCCTATACTCAAAGGTCTGAGTAATGAAGGCAAGCGTGCTAAACCCCATCTCTATGTGACGCAAACTTCAAAGAATTATATACCTGAAGCCCTGGGTCTCTCTGTTATACAACACTACCCAGGGTCCTACCATTAATTGTATAAGCCTTACCCTTGTTTGTTTCACCAAAATGCAATACTTTGCATTTATCCAAATTAAATTCCGTCTACCATGCATTGACTCAGTTGATTATCTTTTTGCAATCTTCTTTACTGTCCATAGTTGATAGTTTGTAGCAATAGTTGATCAGCTGTGAGTGAAACTGTTTGTAATTGTACTGTTTCTAATTGTAAATCTAGTAAAGAAAAAACAGTCTGCAATCACAGTTTCAGTAAAGCAGTCATTGCTTCAATGTCATTGTTATATGCAGTTTGGACATAGATGGTGCATATCAAGTGGACATCTTGTGAAATATGAAATGCTAGTTAGGTCACCAAAACAAAACTTGACAATACTGACACATGGACTCAACTGTAACATTAATAAAGCATTTCATTGAAACTGCAATTTGTAGCATGCAATAAAATTATTTAAGTATGTTCTGACATACTTAGAACACTGCTGTAGTAATGCCACAAATATTCACCAAATTAAAAGAATTCTTTCATTTTATTTCCACTTAGGAATCTGGATGATGACAACCAACCTTGGTGTTTTTATCAGAATGCAACTGGAAATCCGCATTCTGACTTTTGTGCTGTTACCTGTTGCTCAAACAGTATGTACCTTTTACTGCATTATAAGGAATCCAGAACAGTTTCAGGATGCAACTGAGACTACAGCAATAATATTCAAAGCTAAATACGAACAGAGATAAACAATAATTAAAGATCAATCACACTAAAAATGTAATCTACAGAGCACCTAATTGTGACAGCAAGGTGAATGGAAAAATATGTAGAAAATTACAGAAGAGAAAAGCAGCCATGAAAGATTTCAACTACCCTATTATTAATTAGATAAAAGACGTTAGAGAAGATTCACTATTAGATACAATAATGAGAAATGCACGGAAAGAGGTAAGAGAGGTAAAATAAATGTGATATTGATTATAATATAAGCCACCTTAACTTTCTGATAGAAAAAGACATAAATGTGTCAAAAACACATTAGTGGATTGGAGAATAAAACAGATTTTCAAAGGCTAGAAAACTGGAAATAGAACTTGCAGAAAATAAGATGGACAAAAGTATTGGCAAAGATTGATGTAGAAGAACAATGTGAGCCATTTAAAAAGTTATCCAACAGAGTGCAGGAAAAAATATATTCTTCAAAAATGAAAGAACAGACAAAAGACTGAGATTCAGTGGGTGAATATACATATAAGGCAACAACTTATGGTTAGGAAAGAGACAGACATTAAATATAAAATTAAAAATTACACAACACCAGGTTATAGTCCAACAGGTTTACTTGGAAGTACTAGCTTTCGTAGTGCTGCTCCTTCATCAGGCAGCTGTGGAGCAGGACCAGAAGACACAGAATTAAATACACAGATATCTGAGGATACAGCTGAGGAGTGTTGTCCCAGTCAAAGTGGTGCCCTTCCTCATCTATATGTAAGGATACTAGTGATAGTGGGTCATGTCTTTTTGTGGCTAGTTGGTGTTCATGTATCCTGGTGGCTAGTTTTCTGCCTGTTTGTCCAATGTAGTGTTTGTTACAGTTCTTGCAAGGTATTTTGTAAATGGTGTTTGTTTTGCTTGTTGTCTATATAGGGTCTTCTAAGTTCTTTAGCTGCTGTTTTAGTGTGTTGGTAGGTTTGTGGCCTACCATGATGCCAAGGGTTCTGAGTAGTCTGGCAGTCATTTCTGAGATGTCTTTGATGTAGGGGAGGGTGGCTAGCGTTTCTCGGCGCATTTTGTCTGCTTGTTTGGGTTTGTTGCTGAGAAATCGGCGGACTGTGTTCATTGGGCATCTGTTCTTTTTGAATATGCTGTATAGGTGATTTTCCTCTGTTCTTCGTCATTCCTCTGAGCTGCAGTGTGTGGTGGTTCATTGAAATAAGGTTCTAATGCAGCTTTGTTTGTGAGTGTTGAGATGATTGATTCTGTAGTTTAGTATTTGGTCAGTACGTGTTGTTTTCCTGTAGACGCTGGTTTGAAATTCCCCATTGACTGTTTGCTCTACTGTGACATCTAGGAATGGCAGTTTGTTGTTGCTTTCCTCCTCTTTTGTGAATTTTATGCCAGTAAGGGTATTATTGATGGTCTTGAATGTTTCCTCTAATTTGTTTCATTTAGTGATGACAAAGGTGTCATCCACATAGCGGACCCAAAGTTTGGGTTGGATGGGTAGCAGAGCTGTTTCATGGAATCTTTGTATTACTGCCTTTGCTAAGAACCGTGATATCAGAGATCCCATGGGTGTTCCATTGGTTTGTCTGTAGTGCTAGGACAAGCCAAACAGAACATGCACGAGAGTTCCTAGAAGCATGGCATTCCAACCGGAACTCTACCAACAAACACGTCGACTTGTATCCTAAATACCACCCTCTGAGGAAAAGACCCGGAAATGACATAACCACAGGAAATGACATAACCACAGGAAATGACATCACCAACTCAAGGAAACGTAACCACATAAATAGAAAGCAGGTCATAACAAAAGTGCTTCACTGGAGGCTCACTGATAATGTTACCTAGTATGGTGATGAAATGTCTGAAAATAAACTTGCCAGCTCAGCGAGCAAACTTACATCCAGAACTGCAACCTGAGCTACAAATCTTCTCCAAACTCGTTAGCACCATAGGTATTGACTGAAGGTTAGCAGAAATAGTAAATGGTTGTATTGCTTCAAGATTTGTCAGGGAGATTGGACATGACATTGACATTGAAAATGATCAGTGAGATAAGTGCAATTAAAACAAAATGAACAGTCTGAGCATACTAAACAAACTAAAAGCATTTAAAAACCCTGTTCCAGATGGATTGTACCTATGTATTCTTAAAGAAATATAGGAAAAATTGCAGATTCATCACTAAATAACTAGAAAAAGGTGCAGTGCTACACAACTGAGGGATAATCAATGTCATTCTTATATTTACAAAAAGCAACAGGAAATGCCAAGGGACTTATAGATCCATTACCTTAACATCAATGGTAGGAAAATGTTACTCCTACTAAAATACAGAATAGAACAGTGAGATATTAAAATAAATGATAACCAGTAGGCTCAAATAAAGGAACCTGGCTTGACCAATCTTATTGAATGTTTTGAGGTGGTAACCGAGAAAGAAGAGAATGGGAATTGAACTGGGAAAGAAGAATAGGAATGTGATTTATTGAGATTTCCCAAAGGCCTTCAATAAGGTGCCCCATAATCAGCTAATGAATGAGAGAAGGTGGTGTCAGGAGACTGGTGGCAGAGTGGATTGCTGGCAGGTTCAAAGACAGAAAACAAGTAGTAGGGGCATATTTAACTTCCTTATTTAGTAGCTGCTTTCAGACTTATTGTGGGATTTTGACACAAATGTGTCACGTTTAAAACTTTAGCTTGAACTTCATCCTTATGACTGTACAGGTAGAAGATCCTTTATTCGAAATGCCATGGACCAGCTGTTTTTTGAAATTTGGAATTTTTCGGTTTTCAGAATAGTGACAGTGTAATGGTGAATTTTTTAAAAAATCTTACCGGAGAAGCAGACTTCTAAACAAGAACATGTTTCGCCACGAACCTGCCCCCACCCCCCACCCCCACCATGTCGCATCTGAGTGACCCGCATTAAGTGGGTGTCGAGTTGGGGGTGTTCATAGAGAAACTCCAGGCCTGTCGGTGCTTGGCTACGCGCCCCCACCCCCCCCCAAACATCATATCTGAGTGACACGCATCGAGGGGGTGTCGAATTGGGTTAACTGTTTGCACACCAAACAACCTTGTTAATGAGAAAAAACTTCACAAAAACTTTTGGATTTCGGAGCTTTTTGGTTTAAAGGATAAAGGATCTTCTACCTGTATGTTTACTGTGACGTTTTTGTTGTAACCATCTTGGGTTGGACATTACATGGCCCTTCTGGATGTGTTTCTGGTAGAGGGGCATGTAAGTTACCAAGGGAAGGTAGCCCAACTGCTTTCAAGCTCACTCCTACCATACCTAGAGTGGGTAAGGACCCAAATTTGCACCAGAAACAAATAAATGATTAAGGTTCAATTGAATATGTTAAAAGCTAAAGCTACCCTGCCCGACATAATAACAGGGTTGTGCTGCCCGTGGAGTGGACCCTTCTTTTGTTTTATATAGAACATAGAACATTACAGCGCAGTACAGGCCCTTCGGCCCTCGATATTGTGCCAACCTGTGAAACCAATTTAAAGCCCACCTAACCGACACTACTCCATTATCATCCATACGTTTAAATGCCCTTAACGTTGGCGCATCTAATACTGTTGCAGGCAGGGCATTCAAGAACCTACCTCTGACATCTGTCCTATATCTATCACCCCTCATATAAAGCTATGTCCCCTCATTCTAGCCATCACCATCGGAGGAAAAGGACTCTCACAGGATACCATATTTAATCCTCTGATCATCTCAAATGTCTCTATTAAGTCACCTCTCAACTTTCTTCTCTCGGACGAAACAGCCCCAAGTCCCTGAACCTTTCCTCATAAGACCTTCCCTCCATACCAGGCAACATCCTGGTAGATCTCATCTGCACCCTTTCCAATGCTTCCACATCCTTCCTATTATGTGACAACCAGAACTGTACACAATACTCCAAGTGTGACTGCAACATGACCTCATGGTTCCGAAACTCAATCCTTTTACTGAATGGTTATAAGTTTGTAAATGTTCAGTAAGGAGAGGTCACACCATCTTTGGAGGGAGCCCTGTGTGTACATTGGGGCCAGAAGATAGTGCTCTGCACTCCTTCCTTCAGCACCCCATTAAACTCAAATTCCCCCACCCCTTTACCGAACACCCCACACTCATGTGCTTACTCACCTGGGTCTGAGGTTTTATGGGACTATCATCCTGTGACTCGGTGAGGTATCAACAGCACCTACAATGGAGTTTGTATGCTGCCAGGAATGCTGGAGGGCAGGCAATTTGAGACGGTGAAACTTCCTGTCACACAGTGGTGGAAATCCCACTCTAGACGAATTGAGCCCATCCACAATACATTGTCCACTGCCCCACAAGGCAGGCTTGTTCAGAGTCTCACAGCTGGTTTACAACTTCTGCCTCATGTGCAGCACAAATACTTTTCATCTGTCAACAATGTCATAGAGTTTTCACTCGTTATGCTTGATATAATGATGAAGTTCCCAGCAGCAGAGATAAGACTCTATATTGTTCAAATGAAGTCATTAAACCTAGTTAGTCTAATGCTTTCATTGACATGGCAACAGTAGGTGAGTCAGCTTAACTTCAGTGGTGGAGGAATGTCTACAAACCATAATTTAGAGTTGAATTAATATTCACATGGACAAAGTGGGCACACTGAGGAGAGCAAGTGCAGGATCTCAGGACTGGGGAGGGGGAAGGGACCTGAGAGATAAATAGGGGTGTGGGGTGGAGTGGGGCTGATAGGAAGGCAGGTGGGATGGCAGTAGATGGATGCAGATAGGAGGTGACTGTGATAGATCAGTGGGGAGGATGGAGTGGACAGGTGGGAAAATTGACAGGTAGGACAGGTCATGAAGGCGATGCCGAGTTGGAGGGTTGGATCTGGTATGAGATGAAGTTAAGGGGATATCAGGCTCAACTAACTTATTGGAGGTTTACTGGGAGGTAGCAAAATCAAAAATTGCTGGAGAAACTCAGCAAACTGGCAGCATCTGTGGAGAGAAAGCAGAGTCAACAGTTTGGGTCCAGTGACTCTTCAGCAATTTCTATTTTTGTTTCAGATTTTCAGCATCTGCAGTTCTTTGCTTCATTTTTGTTTATTAAGAGGTGCAGTCGGTTCTGCTATTACATTGTAGTTCCGTTCTTATGCAACTTTGTGTTATAAGAAACCTGCATAATAGCAGCACCATTTAAACTAATGAGGCTGAAATTGTGCTATAACCAATACATGCTTTAATAGTTTGCTCTATAGAATAATTTGCTCTATAGGTTCATCAATCGTGTTATAGTGAATTTGCATTAACAAATCACGTGTTATAGCAGAACAACCTGTAATTGAAAAAGGTGATGAACATAAAACTCTTGATCTGACGTACTTTATATTCCAAAAGGGTTTGATACAGAGCTGCACACAATGGTCTTGTGAGCAAAGTTAGAGGGCATTGATTAAAAGGGGTGCTAACAATGTGGACACAAAATTGGATGATTGATAGGAAACAGAAGATAATGGTTAATAGATGCATTTCAGGCTGGAGGTAGTTTGTGGTGGAGTACATCACAGCTGTTACTCATGATTTGGAGATGCCGATGTTGGATTGGGGTGGACAAAGTTAAAAATCACACAACACCAGGTTATGGTCCAACAGGTTTATTTGGAAGCACTAGCTTTCCGAGCACTGCTTCTTCATCAGGTGATTTCCCAATATATTCAAGGTCCAATGTCAATGACCGTAATTTCCCCTTCCACGTGATCAACAATGCCCTCCATTGCATCTCCTCCACTTCCTGCACCTTTGTCTTCAAACCCCAACCGAAACAAGGGTAGAATCCCCACGATTCTCTGGATAAAGTGCCATTTTCACCACCCACCGTAGACCCCACAACCAAACATATATTTCCTCCTACACCAATATGCGTTCTGCAGAGACCATTCCCTCCTCAACTTCTCATTAGGTCCACACTCACTGCCAACCCAGCCTCTACATCTGACACCATCTCCTGCTGCCGGATGAGTGCCCACACCTCCCCCTCACCTCTGTCCAATGTCCTAAAAGATCATTTAAAATTCAGCAGAAATTTTCCTGCACATCCTAACACCTCATTTACTGCATCTGTTGCTCTCGATGTGGTCTCCTCTACATTGGGGAGACAGGACACCAATTCGCGAAGTCGTTTGGGGAATATCTCTGGGACCCACGCACCAAACAATCCCACTGCCTTGTGACCAACCGCTTCAACTGCCCCTCCCACTCCCCGAAAGAAATGAAAATCCTGGGCCTCCTCCATTGCCAAATCGAAGCCATCGATCAACTGGAGGAAGAACACCTCCTCTTCTGCCTCGGGACCCTACAACCACACGGGCATCAACATTGACTTCAGCAGTTTCCAAATCTCCCCAGATCCCACCTCATCCCAAATCCAATCCTCCAACTCGGCACCATCCTCATGACCTGTCCTACCTGTCAATCTTCCTTCCCACCTATCCACTCCATCCTCCCCACTGACCTATCACAGTCACCTCCTACCTGCATCCACCTATCACTATCCCATCTGTCTTCCCCTCAGCCCCATCCCACCCTACTCCCACTCAGCCCCCTTCCCCCTCCCGAGTCATGATGAAGGGCTTATGCCCAAAACCTCGACTCACTTGCTCCTCAGATGCTGACTGATCTGCTGTGGTTTTTCCAGTGCCGCATTTTTCGATTCTGACTCTCCAGCATCTGCAGTCCTCACTTTCTCCTTTTCCCAATATATGTTAATGATCAGGACCTTCTGTACAGAGGACAATTTCAAAGTTTGCAGTCAATGCAACACTTGGAAATGCTGTAAACTATTAGGAGGACAACACAGTACTTCAAAAGAATGTGGTTGGATTGGCAGAATGGGTAGATAGATAGCAGGCGAAATTAATTGTGGAAAAGTTTGAAATGCTGCATTTTGCCAGAAACAACTTGTAGAGACAAGAAAAAAAAGAGTGTTACCCCAAAGGGTATGCCGAGCAGAGAGACCTAGACAAATATGTGTATAAGTCATTGAAGGTGGCTGTATAGATGGAGAGTGCAGTTAGTAACAAAAACAGTACCCTAGGCTTCATTAATAGGGACATAGAATACAACAGGGGAGAGGTTATTCTGAATCTTTTTAAAACACTAGTTAGACATCAGATGGGGTACAGTTTTGGGTACGGCACTATAGGAAGAATGTGAATTAATTGGAGAGAGTGCGGAAGAGAGATATCAGAATGGTTCTGTCAACGAGAACATGAGAAATTGGAGCTGGTTTTCTCAGAGAAGAGGAGGATTCATTGGAGTTTTCAAAATACTGAGGGATCTGGATAGAGTGGATAGGGAGAAAGTGTGCCTGCTAATAAAAAATATAAGAGGATATAGATATACATGAATTTACAAAAAAAACACTGTGATGTCAAAAATAATTTGCAGCAAGTAATTAGGGTCCGGAATACACTGCCTAGAAGTGTGGTACAGGTGGGATCTCAAAGCATTCAAGAAGGTATTGGTTGACTATTTGGATTAGAATAATATGTTAGGGTCCCAGGGAAAAGGCAGGAGAATGGCAGTTAACCATGCTGCACATTTAGAGAGCAGATGCAGACACAATGGGCCAAATGGCCTCCTTCTGCACCAATTCTGAGATTCTGTGACTTGGCAGCAGGAATGGAGAAAACTCATGCATTGGCAATTTTATGTGCAATTTCTTCAACTATTAACTGACAGCTTTGAGGAGTGTTACTGTATGATTGTTTCATACAAGGACTTGCATTTGAAGTAAATAACATTTTAAGCCAACCCTAACTCCTCAACCATAATTGCCCTTGAGAAGATGGGGAGCTGTCTTCTGAAACCACTGTCATCCATGTGGTGGAGATCAATGTGTACATCCATTGTGCTTTTCTTCTGCAGCAACTTGATACAACTGGGTGGCAGGCTGCACCATTTCAGACGACATTTAACAGTCAATCATATTGCTATTTATCTTGACCATAGCAGGTGAGGATGACAGATTTTCTTTCTTGAAGTGAATGGTTCATGCAACAATGCTGTAGTTTCCAGATTATTAGTGGGACAAGCACTTTATTCCAGCCATATCAATTAAAATCAATTTCCAAGAAATTGGCAGTGATAGACACAACTCACGTCTCTGGAGTGTTAGTCTGATCCTCTGGATTGTACTTGAAGCACTTGTCTAGATGGAAAACATACCTCCGAGTTTAGCTTCACTTATTGTAGTATCCTCAAAGGTAACCATAACCATCAGTTTTGTTATTCTATTCTTTCTGAAGCACTTGCAGTCTAGCTTATATTAATGTTACTTGTTACTGGGTTTAGGTATTGAATTAAAGTTATATTTTCACCTCCACTATTTGAACGATAAACTGGTGAAGTTATAAAACTGACTTAATTTAAATCGTACTAAAATCAATGGAATGAAAATTGAGCTGTTTCTATAATAGTTGGATGAACTCCTTTCTCAGTCAATAAATGAATGAAAACTAAGCCATCTAGTCATATTATTGTCACAAGCTCACCACCAGAAGTTTTAAGTATTTTCATGGAGTTGTCCACCAATTCCACACTGAAATGCATGTTCTCAAAGCTCTGTATAATATCCCATACCAAGATGGAGTTGTATGCACCCACACTTTCCTTGTTGTGATAACTATTTTCATTGCTCCATTCAGCTTTGTGCATGATGGATGATATTGTTAAGTCAGCGATACCGCTCATGATTATATTCTACCTTGCTTTCGTCCCAGTTGTCTGATAGCTCGTTCACCAGAGTTCAGTGCTGGCAACAAGATATTTTCAACCCAATTATCTTTACTTTCTACCACTCCAACAGATTGTTCATGTATAGTTCACTTGAATGTTTTTTTCCCTTGATGATCACTATTTTCCACAAAATACCGATGGTATAGGCATCATTTGCTTGGGAAAGGTACTTTTGTCTGATCAACTCAGTTCTGGCACATTTGTAGCATTTACAGCCTGGCAGTTCTCCCTCCTCAATGCCACATCTGTCCAACTGATTATCATCACTGCCTGTGCTTGAAATGTTGCACTTTCCTGTCTGTGTGTTTTATTGAATTCACAGATACCATGACTTGTTGCTGTCTCGTTGAATAAACATGCTTTGATAGTGAGATACCCTTCAATCTTTTCCATTACAATGCCAGGCTTTTAGATTTCATTTTCTGTCAGGGTGAATGTGACAAAATGCTTTCCGTTATTAACCAAGCAATAAATCAATGCACTTACTTGTCTAATTTCCACTCTCTGCCAATCTTGACACAACATAATAGCGTTCACTATGTAATTTTCAAGTTGGCCCTTCTTCAAATTTGGCAAAGCATAAACAACTGTAAGAGCAACCTCCATCATATTTAGTTTTGCTTGGCACTCAAATCCCTTGTTAAAATGTCTTAATGAAATTCCATTCAAATCACAAGAACCTTTGACTTCCCTCTTCTCTTGCCTCCTGAGAACACTTCAACATTTTGTTTTTCAGTCTCAGTGAATATACTTGAACTGCAGACAACATATAAGACTTTTGGGCAGCTTAATTGAATTTGGCTACACAGCAGAAAATGTTTGACTTTATTAGCAGGATTCTGACAGATTGATCCATTTCTGCAACCATCTTCCTACATCTTTCATCAGTTCAGACCAGTCCTGTTGTAATTTGTGATGACTTTGGTCCCTCTGCATACACTGCCCTCATGTTGGGGAAGGGCATGATGCCAAAGATATGTGAGTAATCTATTGGCGGATGGATTGTCAAACTGAAATGAGGCCCCATGCACCCCTTTCAGCACTGATATATGCAGCCATGAAGGCAGCAGGATGTGTCTGCCTGGTTCCAAGTGGGACTTGCATTGCTTAAACTGCTAAATGGCTTCAACTGTGCTGGAATAGAAGCTGAGAGTTCAACCATCAGACACTGCATCATGGGTGAATCCACATGTTTTCTAATGGAGTTGGCCACTGATTCCACACAGTAAAGGATGGCTGCAATACTCTGCCAAATGCCTTAAGTCAAGTTGGAGCTGGATTCATCCTTGGTCTTCCATGAGGTTTAGAGGTATCTGACAGATCGACTAAAGTACTGATATTTTCTCTGTATATCTCTGGCAGCCCCTTGTAGCCACCAGTTAATACACTGGCACTGAGGTACCAGTAGAATCTGCACATGCTCAGTTACTGAGCACGAGTGGGCTGCAGTTAGACCAGGGGAAAATGAGCATCTGGGTGCCTGTTGTCTACAGGGTGAGATGGTACATGATTCTGCTGCACAGGGCTTAGATGAGGACATTGATGGAGAAGTATATAGAAAGAGGCATCTAAGAATTTTGGAGCAGGCCTTTTTGTCTATCCAGCCAGTTTTTAAACTTAGTTCCAGTCTTCCACTCTCCTTGAATTAGTTTCAGCTCCTGTTCTGGCCAGAATGCACCTACACTTTAAGAGATAGAGTTTAGTTTAAAGTGATTCAGGGACTTAAGTGCTGCTAGCTCTTCATAAACTGGGCCCCTACCTGAGGTGTGTAAAACCTTCAACACTGGGCTTCACAATACATCCTTTATCATGATAAGACATCTCAAAGTTCCTATTGGTATCAATTTGAACAGACATGGTTATGTCCATTATAGGATCTCCAGAATTTAAACCTCACCATATCTTTTCCATTCTACATCTGGAATCAATATCTGCTAACTCTATGCCATTTTAGTGCTAAAATAAATTGAATTATCTGATTATTTAAACGAAGCAGTATAAATAACAAAAAACAGTTATGCTAAAAAAGTGAACTTAAATAATTTGAATTAACTTTCCCAGAAATTTACTGCAATGTTTGTTGTGTATATGTTTTACTGTTCTAATCATCTTTGCAGTATTGTTGTTGTTTTGCACAAGTGGCACATTGAACTTTTTACTTTGTTACAGGTTCAGGAGAACAGTTGTCTGACGAGGAATCTGAATGTGAAGCTGTCAGCATTCAAGACAATGGCAGGAGTGAACATGGACAATTGCTTGGGATATTCTATGGTGCAAAGACTATTGCTGAAGACCATCCTTGGCAAGCATCCATCCAATTACGGCGAAGACACATCTGTGGAGGATCTTTAATCCATCCATGTTGGGTTCTAACAGCAGCACATTGTGCTCATGGGTACGTGCTTTAATTATCGAATAAATTGCAGAAATTCTACAGCAAATATCAGTTAATTCCAAACTGAGCATGGAAAGGTTATCCAGGGATCTGACAGAAAAGGTTTTTCAAAGTGTCATTATTATTTTCATAATCAATAACAACTCTTAACCCATTTTAAAGTCTAAAGGTCTGATATTCCCTCTTAGCCCAGGCATGTCTCAAATCTTCCTGTTGGGTGGTGGATAGGCAAAGACTAGTACCTTTCTGCTAAATAGAAATAGCTATTCCATACTTCTTCCTTTTCATCATCAACCCATCCTGCTATTGCTGAAATTGATTTGCAGAAAATGAAGGCAAATGTTAACTGAACTCAAGGAGACGGAGAGGTAAGTGAGAGACTGGGCTAATGCAATGTTTCATAGGAATGGTTGTCATAGTATAGATGTTATATTATATTTTATTATACTATAATATAATATATAATATATTTCAGTTAACACTAGCCTACAACAAGAACAGAATAGCTCCCTAGGAGCACGTTCCAAACCAACAACTACTACCATCTAGAAGGTCAGGGAAAGCAGATACATGGTAACACAACCATCTTCAAGTTCAATTCAAATCTACACAATATCTTGACTTGGAAATATATTGCCATTCCTTCATTGTTGCCAGGTTAAACTCCTGTAATTCTTTCCCTAACAGCATTGTGAATGCATCTACACCTTATGGACTGCAACAGATGAAAAAGGTTGCTCTTAACCACTTTCGTAAGAGTGATTAGGCCAAAAATGCTGTCTCGTCCTGTGAAGCTCACATCCCCGAATGAAGAAAAAACTCAGTTCCTACTCCTCTTGAGGCATATACTTGTAAGATGGCGATGTCTTCATTGGCTGTCTGCCTTTTGCGGGCATTATGTGACATTTTATTATGTAAGAGGATTGAATATGTCAAAGGGATGTCAGCTGTTGAGGAATGTCAGCCCAGTGTTATTGGAGAGATGAAATGAAAAGTTCAGAAGTATAGCCCCTCAAAGTGGAGAGAAGTGCAGGGGTGGATTATGCTGTGCTTACATTGAAGTGCTTGTCTGTTGCAGGCAAGCGTCTTGGCCACCTATCTTATATCTAAAAACTATGGAGGTTAGCACATGTCCTGGTGGAAATGTGTATGTACTTCCTGACCACAATAATGAGGGCTTCGTAGACAGACCAGTGACCAAAAAATCAACATTCCTTATATGGCTGAATTTATAAACCAAATATTTCCTTGTTCTGTTCTACCTAGACTAAATGAGAGAAGCTGTCAGCATATCAGAAGGTATGTTGTTGGAATATACTCTTTTCTTATAATGCATTATCCCAGTGTAAATATTCAGATATTTCACCCTTGTGGTAATAGTCCGATGAGGGACTATTTTGAATGGCACACCCTCATTACAGGGGGAGTACAATGAATTGAATAGCCCTACCAAAGATGTGCATGGGTGCAAGTTTGTCATTTGGTGTGGACAAGGGAGAAATATTCTGCCGTGGGCCTGCATTCAGAAAGAAGCTTATGCAAGAACAAAACATTTTTGCCATATCTGACAGTCTGTTGTGAGAAGTAAGTGATGGAGAATGTACAGCAGAGCACCTCCGACATCACAGCAGGCAAACCTTACTCAACTGCAGACGATCATGGAATGAATTACATCCTTATAGCTGATAGAAGGCAGGTCCCAATGCACTAAAGGATAATATGTCAGTATCCTCTGCTGAACACTGCAAAGGTGGTATTAGGCCTGTCACTGCCATTTTCCTGGAAGCAGCAATGAAACCCCCCCTTATATTTGCTCCTATATATATAGTTATGTGCCTCTAGTTTGGCTCAGGGCTTGAGCTTTTAGTCAATCTCCATACCAGGCTAGCTGTGTCAGCTTATGACCAAAGCTGTACCATGATCTCTGACAAATTATTCAAAGTTGACGACAATGCAGAACCGCACAGTTGGCTTCACGGTGTTACGGGCCTTCTTTGCAGTTACTCAGTTCTAATGGAAATTGTGTGAGGATGGCAAAGTCAGGGCTTTCCATTTGAAGGAATGTGGCAGAAGGCTCCCAATAGATAGCAGACATCGCAACTACATTTGATCTAGTTTGATTTATTGTTGTCAAATGGACAAAGATACAGTGAAAAGTGTTGTTTAGCATGCTCTACAGGCAGATTGCACCATGCAACATGCATCAGGGTAGCACAACAGAGTGCAGAGTACAATGTTACAGCCACAGAGAAGGTGCAGAGAGACAGATCAGAATTAACATTTGAGAGGTCTGTTCAAAAGTCTAGTAACAGTGGGAATGAATCTATTTGTATGTGTAAGAGGGTGGAAGAGAGTATAACCAGGATGGGAGGGGTCTTTGATTATATTGATTGCTTTTTCCTAAGACAGCGGGAAGTATAGAAGGAGTCAACAAATGGAAGGCTGGTTTGTGTGATGGACTGGGCTGTGTCACGACTTGTGATCTTGGGAAGAGCCCTGTTTACTATTGATTTTGTGTCTTTGGGCTGGATTTTCCGAGGATTGCCAATCAACATCTTTTTTAGACAATGAGAAAGCTTCCAACTGGAGATTCCAGTCAGCCATCCTTTAGAAATACACAGCCATATTTCCATTCGGTCAGCTACCTCATGGTGTAGAACAGTCGAACCACACTGTCCTTTTCACAGCAGTCAGTTGCTGCATTCTACAATTTAAAGATGCAGAATCCCAGACAGCCAATGCTGTCAAATGGTACGTAGTCTCAGATCACCAGATCCTTGAGGAGAAGGTGGTTGATCAGTCAATGGGATTTGGAGGTTGGGTCCAATGACTGGAGAAGAATGGTCCACCACATTGTGGGTTGAGGGGTGGGGTGATCATTGGTTGTGGAAGAGGTGGGGGGGTCAGGTCTCAGTGGAGGAGCGAAGGGAGAGGTTGGCTGTGCAAAGGGGGAATGGGGGAGGGCTGCCAGGATTGGCAGTCAGAGGGAATCCCACAACCCATCCATAGAGGTGTCTGTCAGGTCTGATCTTTTGGCAGTATGGTGTCAGGTCCAGGGATGGATGAGACAGTTACGAGGTCAGTGTCTGGGGACTTTAGGAATCTAGGGTAGGGATATAACTGGGGGGAGGAGGAGTGGGAGTGAGCTAATTAGGGTATCAGTTGAGCAGTTACTCAGGAGTTATGCTTGGTATTTAATAGCCTAGATTTTGTTGAATAACTTAACTTCAACACTACCCTCCAGATCCTCCAATTTGAATGGATTCTTTCACAGGGTTCCAGATGTGGAACCTAGTTATGCTGCTTGACAATCAAAACATCCAGACCAATATTTCGAGGTAATGGTTTTAACAGCAGGTGAAGGTGTGTCCAAATAATTTTTGGACGATGTACTTGGTTGTATTTTGCTTAACCCAGTTTTGGTGTTGAACAAGTGCTTTCCCTGAGTTCACTTAAACATTCATGTCGTAGTCAGCAAGTGTAATCACAGATAGCGAAAATAACAGAATTAAAGCTACATTTGTCAAAGTCCTGTGACTTGTATATTTCCGTGTGGGTGTGGTAGTCTGTTATAGCAAGGAAGATGCTAGTACAAAGCAAGACCCTACATATGGAGACTTTTAACACGGGGAGATGGTTGAACTGCAGCTACCACATGGTTCTGGCTGAACAGAAAACTCTCCTGCTCTTACCACCTGCCAGTGTTGTATCTGAAGGATGTGCAGATTGGTCATCAATCGGTCAGGCTGCATCATGAAACATTTGTCGCCATCACATCCTGAGGTGGGACTTGAAACCAGTGATTCTGGTACAATGGAAGGGATGCTACTCACAAGATCGCCTTCTAAAGCTGTGCCACAGTCGAGTATTCATGCTAAACTATGAGATGCCATTTCCCTAAATTAATGTGCTATTTCTTAAAGTTTTACAGAGTTACAGTTAAAAGTTGCACTCGGCAGAACAAATGTCCGCAGAAGAGAAGGAGTAACCTTTGACATTGAAAGGATTATTATCCATGAATCTTATAAAGAAACCAGTGATGCATTGTATGATGATATTGGTAATTATCAGCATTACCTCATTGAGAAAATAACTTTTATTTCAGTCTGAATAAAAATGTTTCAGTTAACTGTGGTATTCAGAGAATTGTTTTTTCTTTCAGCTTTACTTAAACTGAAAGGCAGCTGTGTCAAAGAAAACAATCGTGTTCGAACAATAAGTCTAGCAAAAGATCACATTCCTCCTGGCACTTATTGTAAAATAACTGGCTGGGGCAAGAATGAATTCGGTATTGCTTTCCTTTGTTCTCCTAACAAGAATGTTCAATTTTTCATATAGTGTTGCCTCATGTGAAGTTTGGCAATGGTATAGGATGAAGCTCCTTGCATTTCCACCCAGAATGTATCACAAATCAGTTAGAACATCACAATTTGAAATGATGTGCTAAAATTGAATGAGATTTTCTAGCATGGGTCATCTTTTAGCTGCAGTAGCTAAATATGAGTCACGTTTCTCACTTCCCGTTGAGCTGAAAGATGCGGCTAGATTTGACAGTAGTAAAAAGGCACTGTAGTGAAGGGGGAGTTGGGTATGGATCCATTTCAGTGGGCAGTGCAACCCTAATCCTATTAGTCCCATTCCCATTGCCAGCCCTTAACTAGTGGACCGAGAGTTTAGCAGTTCACCACCATCTTCTCAAAGGTAACTCGGGATGGGTAATTAATGTTGGCCAGAGACATGTACATCCTACGAGTGAATTTAAAAAAAATTATTTCTGTGATTCTGTGATATGGACTGCAGCAATTCAAGAATGCAACACCTCATTACTTTTTCAAGGGCAATAGGAATGGGCAATAAATGCCAGCCAGCAATGACCACATCCCACAAGTGAATAAAACAAATCAACGGGGGAAAGGTCCCACAGTCAATGGATGAAAGATTGGATAATCTGTAGGTAGTGGAATTAGTTAAGGGAGGAATGTTTGGTGATCAAACTGGGAGGTCTCCTAGTTCTCAAATCACTCCATGAGATTTTTATGAACATCAGAAATGAACCATAAAAAGCTTGAACAGAACTTTTCCGGATTTGGAATTTTTTTGCAGTACAGGAACACACTCAAATCCTTCCCCTGCTGGTGTAAGCTGATCATCATCCTATGAGAAGCAGTCAGTTAGACGGCTCTCCACTGCTGGCTGCTGAGGCACAAAGGTAATCCCTGAAACCTTTAAAATGTAAAGAATAGCCACAGTTGTCAGGTCACGTTGGTGGAGCAGGAGTCCCTCTACATGCTGCTGCAGTTAATGCTTTTTATCGCAGTGACTTCACCATGTGGTTTTCGAGAGGAGATATCAATGGCTAGGAATGCGTTGCATCAAGAATTCTTTCAATTGGCAAGCTATCACTACTGGGCAGGAAGCCACTGCCACATTGCTCCCGCCTCTGGCAAAAATTATCTGAAACCAGGAAGACAGAGAAGGCAATCGACTCTACTTTTCTTCCAGTCCTAGCTCTGTCCCTGCCTCTGTGGCACTGACAAAAATTCCAGCTACAGTTTAATATTTGTCACCAAATGGAGTTTTAATTATTGCAGTGCAAAGTGACAGATCAAAAGGGCCGGTGAGATATGATGTTAAAACATTTGGATCTTTACCTTAATTCTGAAGTTTTAAAATTTTATTCTGAGTTTTAATAAAGTCATTTTGACTCTTGATGATTTTGCAAGGCAGACAAGTTTGGATCGCCCATTCATTTTACATCAAGCTTAATTTTCCTTCAATAAAAAGGTAAATCAGGTTGGGTGTAATAACACAATGAATCCAATACCTTACGCCACACCATGAAGTTAAAAATTCCCTCAAACTGTGATTTCAAGTCACCCTTGTAGACTTTTATAAAAAGCAATTATCAGTGACACTGCAATAGAATGGAAAGTTCGCCCTTGTTTTACAAGCTACACTGGTTAATTTATTTTTAAAAAAAGGTTACACTTATTTTTCTCATTCCATTAAAGGACAGTTTAAAAGTCAACTGTTGGAAGCCACAGTGCAACTGTTGAACAGGAATCGCTGTACACAACCAAATGTTTATGGAGATTTGTTGGGTGACAATATGATGTGTGCTGGAAATTTGGAAGGAGATTCAGCAGATGCCTGCCAGGTTTGTCAATGTAAACAATACAATGAATGTATTTGTCATTCACCTACATTGTTGCAAGTTATGTAGTCCAAAATATTTAAAATTGCTATTGTGGGCTGAATGTTTGTAAGCCAGACATTCCCTTAATGCTGCCCTCTGCAAAACAGGATGTGCCCTATTTTTAACACAATCTCATTTTGTAAGGAATATCATTTCTGGGTCACATTAAGCTTCCTAAAGTTGTTTGAATGTTTTTTTCTTACTATAGCAACTTGTGAGGAATTATGGTAAATGAAAGCTGGTACCTAGTCTCTGTACAGGTCAGCACAGTAGAGGGAAGAATGTAACCAGAACTCTGGGAAGAATTGTGGGAAATGTTTTGCCATCCTCGACAATTTTCACCCATCTGTTTCTCCTCTGGCGAGAACTCTCCCCTGGGGCTCAGTGCCATGGAAATGCCTGTGTTGCCCAAGTGATCAACAATTGTGTCTGGCTTCAGTTCAGGAAACTACTCAGTGTGGATTTTACAATCAATCCCATTGTCTATTCAGCCATTGGTTGAAGGCCACAGACTGAGACCTTGATCGTGTCAAAGTGCTGATCAAGGCTCTGCAACTGGATGTTGGGTCTCAGAGATGAGAATTTCAGGTTACTGATGGAGAATAATTCTGAGAGAAGTGCCGACCCCTGCATGAAAGTCAAGATATAACTCTTAGCTTGCACTCACGTACTGTTTGGTAAGTAGGAGCTCAGTGATAAGACACAGCTCTATGTTATCACTATACTGAGAAACCAAACAGTCTTTCATCTCCTTCTGCCCAGCTCTATACTCCCAAACTTGCTTTGCCCTGATTTATTTTTGCTCTTGCCAATTGGCATGGACATGTTGGTCTGAATGGCTCCTTCTGTGCTGTATCTTTTTTTATGGTTCTATGGTTGTAAAACAGATGTTCCTCCAGATCAAGGTGCTTTTAATTAGAAAGGGTAAACTTGTAAATCATGAAGTGGAACAGGTACATATTTAGTAGTGATAAGGGATGAACAATTGAATTAATGCAAAACATTTCTCATGAACAGGGTGACTCCGGAGGACCACTCTCATGTGTGAGAAATGGAAAGCCCCACCTTTACGGAATCATAAGTTGGGGACGCGATTGTGGAAAGAAAAATAAACCTGGTGTTTATGTCACGGTTACCAAATTCCTTAAATGGATAAGAAAAAATACTCAATAGATTCAATGCTGTGAACTTAAAGCTTAATCAAGACTCTCTGTTTAAAGTTTGATTTTTACTTTGTTCATTCTTTCCCTTTGATTTCCTCATCTTCAGTGTTGATCTATGAGTAAAAGCAGTTATCTAAAATTGACATAAAGACGATGTGAAGAACCTCATGAAGAGCTATGTTTTATTTTCATTGATATTTCTTATTTTTTTCAAAGTAGCTCTTTTTTTCCCAAACAAATGATCCTGTTGCATAAGTTCAACATAACAAAGTAAGCATGCTTGCAGACATCTTTCCTTGTGTCCTCGGAACACCTGTGACCATGTTGGAAAGCCTTGACCCCAACGTCTTGGGCTCTAGAAAAGCAAAAGCTCACAATTTGTTTGCACAAGTGGAGATGGAGCCTTGTTTCCTTGGATGTTGTCACATTTACACTAGCCATTTAAACACTGTTGGGGACAGCAATTGCTAAACCACCACCCTGTCATCCTCAACGCCACATCAAGAGTAGATCTTTGGGAGAGAGTGCAGAAATTCCACCACCTTCACCTGTCTAAAGTGAAGGTAGACCTAAGTTTTATATTCCAATATTACAGAGGTTGTGAGGCCTTTATACCTCTAGAGTGTTTCAGTTACCTTCCCCAGAAGGCACTTGCTTCACTAGGGAAATAAGATTAAGCAGAATGTATTTTTTATTTATTTGCAAAAATATACTTTTTTCATAAAATACCTTTATATGCATATGTGGTCACTAAAGCAGTGTGGTCCTATACAGCAGCATATGGAAAAACAAACAAACATCAAGCTTGATTCTACCTAGTAAACAAATTAAAGACATTTCTTACTTGTCCAAGATCATATTAACATGTATTTGAGGACCGGCAGGTTCCAATAACTGGATGGACCACTATTTAACTTCAGCTGAAAGACCTTAGACCATGGTTTTTCCCCACAGTGTCTTGTCAGCAGCTGCCCCAGGCTTTACTGCATCCCTCGGCATGCAGTCCTGGACCTTGGAATGTACTAGTCTGCAACACTCAGCCAAGGTTAACTTGTTGCTTTGGAAGACCCACAAGTTTTAGGCAGACAAAAGAGCATCTTTTACCAAGTCAATGATCCTCCATTACTATGTCATTATTTGTCTCAGTGTGTGTGAACAGCCCAGAGAGCATAGAGTCCTGCATCATGGAGCTGCTTGGGAATACCTCGACAAGAACCATTCCATCTTTCTCCAGACTTCATTTGCAAAGGCACATTCCGGGAGGAGATGTGTGACAGTCTCTACCCCAACCCTTGCAACCACGTCATGGGCAGCATATGATGGTGCAAAGAGTCCATGTTTATTAATAGACACTTGCTAGGTCCCCTTTCTGGTACTATAACACCGTTCTAGTGTTCTGACCAGCAGCTTATAGCTGGTGTAATTGATACAATCTTTCAGATGTGGTGTGACCATATCACCACGCAAATTAGTCTATCTCCATACAGATCTTTATCATCAGAAATTGGCAAAGTCCAGTGCAGTGCATGTGCACTGGTGTGGTGCAATATACAAACCTGGGAACTTTTGATTAGTTACAGACAGTGAATTCCCATTCTTAAGATTTCAGGAGGAATTGGTGATAAGTAATTATTTCAATCAGACGCAAAATTTTAGTTTCTCTTTGGACAAAATGTTAACTTCCTCTACAACTCTTTAACACTTAATGTGGGGAAATCCAATGGGACACAGACATTTAACAATACACCTGGTCCCAAATAAATAGAGCAGCTGCATTCTTATTGTTAGGAATTGAAGTGCATCAGGTAGTTTGTTGCAAATAATTATTACAGAGTTGTCCATCTTGCACAATACAATGGAAAAGTAATCAAGGTCACTACTACATAGTATGCAATCAAAGATGAGAGTCACAAGACTGGAGTCCTGCAACAGGGGAGAAAACTGCTCTGGTAGATTTGTCCTGGTGGATTGGGTGTTTGGGAGTGGAGTTTAGGAAGGAGCACTGACCTACATATGCTTTTGCTCCATTGGCCTTTATCAGAAATCTGATAGCAAGGTGAGTTTTACTTCAGTCCACTCCAGTATCTGACAGCTTCTTAAGGATAGTCTTGGGGCCACTCCAGGAATTAGAAATGCCACATAATCTAATAGTTCAGTAATTCTTATGACCTCTTAAAATTGGTATGTGTTCTATGTTGGACCATTTGATGGCTCCAAAGTTGGGTATAATAAGAAAGAGGATTGGTTATGTCCAGATGCTTCTCCTTGTATGCTTCCAAAACAATTGCAAAACTCTATATTTCTGCTTCAACCTCTTAAAGAGCTTTGGGTCTTCTGGTATCTTATAACTACTGATTCATTAACTGCTGATCAAGGAGGGCTGGCCCTGTAGGAATGGATCAAAATATTAAGATGCCCCCATCTGAGCACAGTGGGCAAGGGTCAATGTTGATTGTTGCATTTCTCAGCTATAACACATGTAATGATGATGTTGGCTTCAATGAAATTCAGCTCAGTTAGAACTCAATATCTAACATATGAGGAAGATGTTGACCAGACCATATAAATAATAGGAACTCAGAGTGTGAGTTATTTAGTCAATGGAAATCAGTAGCTTCAATACTACCATGTGCATTACATGGTATGGCTTTCTGTCAGTACAAAATGGTTTATCACCTCATCAAAATATCATTTTCACCCACTCTCAGTGGATAACCAGACTGAACCTGCAATCCCATCTGAAGTGAGCAGGAAAATGGAAAGCATCTTATTTAAATGCACTATGGAGGTTTTAGTTATTTAAATTGGGTTGTTCCATTTTGTGCAAGAGTAATTTAGGCTCATATGAAACTTCAGTGGAATGATTGGACACTACATTAATCAGGTGGCACATGAATGTCTCCTCAGTTTCTTGGCTCTTGTATGTCATTTTGTGGCTTAGTAAAATGGAAAAGGATGCATTTTGCCTCTTAACTGGAGTCAGGGGCTAACTTTGATATACTCCCCAGTATTTCCAGATTTGCATCACTAATCAAGTGAGAAATACAGGAAGCTCAGCATCGATCCTTCAGGATATCACTTGTCGCTATCTGGCCAATCCAAGAATGCCCACTCTACACACTATCCCACTCTACTCACTACTAACATATCATCCATACAACAAATTGCTTCTGAATGAATGTGTTTTGAGTTTACAATAACTGACCAAAGTTGAAAATTGTCTTAAAGAGAACATTATCTATTTCTTCAGTGATGCTAATGAGTTACGTAACTTTTCACAGACCATCATTAATCCTTTTTAATCAATCTATACTTACCCAACTACTCACTTACTCTGTTCCTGATGGTGCATTCTAATTTATTCACTAATGATATTAAAATTAGTGACCTGTCTTTATCTGATTTATCTCTTCAACTTTACTTGAAGGATATAATGTTTGCTACTATTAGTACTGTTTAGAAATCCAGTGTGTTGGAATATTGAAATTGATGCATTTGCATATGATCCAATTTCTTTGAGTATGCTCCTACGCAAATACAAATATAGTGAGAGACCTGAGAATTACCTATTTTTTAAAGAAAAACAAGAATGCCGATCATGGAATGTAAGTACTTACAATTATGTAAGGATGAACAGGATCAATAGTAGTGTAAACTTCAGATAGGTACACGATTAAATGAAAAAGATATAGAACATAGTGGAGGAAAAAAATTCACACAGATATTTGTGGAGTTCATTTCCAGATGTGAACAGGGATGTAAAGACTGACTAATGATTGAAGGAAGGAATAGGGATGTGGCTGAATGGTGGTCAGCAATGGGTTTTGGCATTCCTGCTGTTTTTGGCTCCATATTAAGATCAGTTTTTATTTATACCTATCTTCTATCTGACAGCATTCAGTAGTCTCTTGACAGATTTCTGGTTAGGCCATGAATAAACCATGATTTCCTGAACACGTTAAGCCTTATTTTCAAAGGGCCAATGCCAATTTTAGGTTCAGACTTCAAAAGCCTCTTTTATAGCACTGATCAACACGGTGGCTTTCTGTACAAACGAGTGTCTGTACTCTGCTTATGCCATTGCATGTGTGCATAGCCATTCTGCACCTGAAAAGTGAACAAAACACATTCAAATACTTAGGCCGTTATGTCTATATCTGAACAGCAGTTAATAGATTTATCTATGTCTGTTTGTACTTTGGTCTTTATTGATGTGCTGTTTATTCAATGCTGGTTAAAATGCTGTAGAAATATTAACTGCAATTAAGCTTAAGCAAAGTATTTAAGTACAGTAAAATATTGACACATCCTAGCATGTGACAAGATCAAGCAATGTCTCTCAGGGCCATATATGTAGCAATTTGAATGTTGTTTGAAAAGGACATAGAATTAATGAAACAATGACAGAATATGGTATAATGTTCAGGTGATTTGTACCATTGAAGCTGATGCTTTCCAGCATAGAGTTACAGAATATGCAGAACAACAACAAGTGCAGTATGGGATATACAAATATTTGCCTGACAGGGAGGCAGAAAGGCATTTTATAATCCAGCAATGAGGAAAAAGTAGCAAGGAAAGAAAAGCAATTCAGGTGAAAAACAGATACTGACCAGTGACGAGGGTGCTCAGCAGCGTATGTACCTTTGCCAAGTTCTCTTAGCTCATGATTGTTAATGACATGGACATAAATGATCATAGGATCCAGAAAATGGGAAACATTTACCACATAAAATTAACAGATTTGTTAGTGCAAGAATAGAGAAAATTACTTCTCAAGCAATTTGTTATCATTGTTAGTCACAAATTATTGAAGAATAGTTATTTTGCCCTCTATCCCCACATTAGTAGAGACTTTGATAAATTCCAGAATCTGAATCTGGAACTGCAGTTTTGCAAAAACTACTCATTTTTTCCTTGGCCATACTCAATCTGTATACTAAATTCCATTAGTTTTTGGGATATGTTGCTTTCAGGCAAATAGAGCAACAAAAATCTATCTCTGCCCACCTTCAGTGATGGAGGTATTTGCTGTATTTTACATTGCAGATATGATTTGCTTTATTTATTCATGAGATATTGGCATTGCTGGCTAGGCCAGCATTTATTGCCCATCCCTAATTGCTGTGGGGCTGCAGTCACGTGTAGGCCTGACCAGGTTAGGATGGCAGATTTCCTGCCCGAAGTAGGACATGAGTAAGTCAGATGGGTTTTTATGACAGGGCTCACATGGTCACCATTAGGCAAGCTGTTTCTTTGCCCAGATTTTCACTGGACTCAAATTTTGCCATCTGCCCTGGTGAGATTCAAAACCATATCTTCAGTAATAAGCCTGGGGTTCTAGATTGCTAGTTAGTGATACTTTCACTGTCACAAGAGAGGGATAATCAAACTGATCAGACTCATCATACATTTCAATCTCACCTTGAGTTTACCCCAAACATAGTGCAGTATAAGATCAGTATAGTGAAAATCTGCATTTTAATCTATCCATCAGCCTCTATTGGGTAATCTTGCTACTTTATGGTTTCATTTTTTATTGTACAATTGAAAGCATATTAATTTTCTCTTATGCTTTTCCTGTAACATAAAATATATGGACCAAAGCTCTGATCAGCGATTGTGGCACAGCTTTTTGTCATTTAGTGTGTCATCATTAATGTGGAGAAAGTGAGGACTGCAGAGGCTGGAGATCAGAGCTTAAAAATATGTTGCTGGAAAAGCGCAGCAGGTCAGGCAGCATCCAAGGAGAAGGAGAATCGACGTTTTGGGCATAAGCCCGCCCGAAGGGCTTATGCCCGAAACGTCGATTCTCTTTCTCCTTGGATGCTGCCTGACCTGCTGCGCTTTTCCAGGAACACATTTTTAAGCCATCATTAATGTGCCACTAGTGTTATCCAAGCATAACATTACACAGCATTGAGGTAGATCCAAGAAACTTAATTACACCTTCTTCACCATATGCTCATTTAGAGAGGACTATAATTAATTTTCTGGCAAAACTTTCATTAGATTGCTTCAATTTCTTTTGAGTTATGATTATTCAGATGACTATTAATATTTTTTCTCTGAATTCAGTATTTGAGAGAAACGTTGAGAAAAAATAACTTCTTCAAAGTAATTCTTTGTATCCTGGTGCAAAATACTACAGGCACAAAATGCTGGGAACTGCACAGCAGATCACTTAACATTCAATTTAGCCAGTTAGGGCACATGCTGAGTAATGGACCAATGGGCCCATTTTATGATTAACTTGATTCTAAATAAATTGGAAATTTATTGTTCAGTTGTGCAGCTTTCTTTGTCTTAGCCTCACTTTCTTAGCCTTTCTCCCTCTGAGACTATGCAACCTGCGACATGATACTATCACTGCATCCACAAGTGTGTCTCTAATCTAAATAAAGATACATGGACCAGATATTGTAGACTGAACAATCTCAAATGATGACCTAGAAATTCCAAAAGAATAGGTGAAGGATTTTAACTTGGCTTGTGCAATGTGAAAGATTCGTGAGTGGGCAGTGAAAATGCTTTCGGTTTCTATCCAACAGAAGGGTCGGAGCCTAATGTGCCTAATTTAATTGTAGCATTCTGGACTAACATTTAAAGCATCTGTGGAAAGCCAGTGGGTTCATAATTCCAGACTGCTAATTGGTCTCCAATGATATTCAGTCCCGGAGGCAATTTTAACCGTGTATTGAGTAAGGGAGAGTGCTGTGGCTTTTTTGCTAAGGAAAGATCAGTCTGAGGACAATTGGGAAGGTCTGTACATTCATTATTTTAATGGCTTTTTTTTGTAGGATCAGAAGGAACTGTGGTTGGGAGAGACACAGACATATAATTAAAGCTTTGCAATAATAAGAAGTTTTGCAATTCATGGGCAGACAAAAGGAAACAGGGAGAAGTGTTCACACAGCTGAACAAAATTCTACGCTTTTGAAATCATAGCTGACTCAGAAGTTGATATCAGAACTCAACTCAGAGGAAACACCAAGGTCATCAGGATTCCTAATTTATGTACTATAAGGATCAACTTGGTCACGTCAACTTACATGCCCCAGGAAGGCATTTGGTATGCTTTCCTTTACTGGTCAGAGCATTGAGTATTGGAGTTGGGAGGTCATGTTGCAGTGATACAGGACGTTGGTTAGGCCACTTTTGGAATGTTGTGTACAGTTCTGGTCTCTCTCCTATAGGAAGGATGTTCTAAAGCTTGAAAAGGTTCAGTGAAAATTTATATGGCTGTTGCCAAAGTTGGAGGGTTTGAGCTACAGGGAGAGGCTGAATAAGTTGGGGCTGTTCTCCCTAGAGTATCGGAGGCTGAGGAGTGACCTTCTTGAGGTTTATAAAATCATGAGGGGCATGGATAGGATAAATAGACAAGGTCTTTTCCCTGAGGTGGGGGAGTCCAGAACTAGAGGGGAAAGATTTAAAAGGGACCTAAGGGGCAACTTTTTCACACAGAGAGTAGTGTGTGTATGGAATGAGGTGCCAGAGGATGTTGGGGAGGCTGATACAATTACAACATTTAAAAGGCATCTGGATGCATTCATGAACAGGACGGGTTTGGAGGGAAATGAGCCAAGTGCTGATAAATGGGACTAGATTAATTTACGATATCTGGTCAGCATGGACAAGTGGGACCAAAGGGTGTGTGTCCATGCTGTACACCTCTAAGAATCTAATTACAATTAAATGTGTTTTCTTTTGGTGAGCAATAAAATATAAATGGATGCTGAAATGGAAGATGAATATGTCCCTCCACCATATTGGGTGTAGAAACGACATTGGCTGAAGAGCTTGGATGTGCAGCATGATTCTGGACAATAGATTTCAGATACAGTCACTGGATTTTGTCAAGTGATTCCACTGCATACACTTACACCAAAATGCAGGGCACAGAGATCACCTGGAAGGAGAGACAATCCAGGAGATCTCTGAAGCAATAATTTACAAAACAAAGCTGTTAAGAAGATGAATGACTGCTTCAAGAGATGCTTTGAGTGTGAGTCTGAGCACAGCACTTTTTGTAGACCTTTCAGGCTTTTTAGTCTCCCCAAACTGTTGGAAACCTGAATCCTCCACAAATGGGAAACAGGGAATCATGACACATGAAGAACATCTTTGACTGAAGCCTGCTTCAATGCAACAGCAATGCAGCAGACAGTGAAGAAAGCAAATGGTATGTAGGTCTTCATGGCAAGAAGATTTGAGTACAAGAGCAGGGATATCTTGCTGCAATTATATAGGGCCTTTGTGAGAGCACACCCAGAGTATTGTGTTCTTGATTTTTGTCTCCTTATCCAAGGAAGAATGTTCTTGTTATTAGGGAGGATAAATGAAAGTTTCCCAGACTGATTCCTAGGATATTGAGAGTGTGTTGATGGAAAAGCACAGCAGGTCAGCAGGTCGTGGGCGGCACGGTGGCACAGTGGTTAGCACTGCTGCCTCACAGCGCCAGAGATCCGGGTTCAATTCCCGCCTCAGGCGACTGACTGTGTGGAGTTTGCACATTCTCCCCGTGTCTGCGTGGGTTTCCTCCGGGTGCTCCGGTTTCCTCCCACAGTCCAAAGATGTGCTGGTCAGGTGAATTGGCCATGCTAAATTGCCCGTAGTGTTAGGTAAGGGGTAGATGTAGATGTCAGGGTATGGGTGGGTTACGCTTCGGCGGGGCGGTGTGGACTTGTTGGGCCGAAGGGCCTGTTTCCACACTGTAAGTAATCTAATCTAATCTAAAAAAAAAAAAAGGTCAGTCCGCATCCGACAAGCACTTCTTCAACAATTCCTGATGAAAGACTTATGCCTGAAACGTTGATTCTCCTGCTCCTCAGATGCTGCCTGATGTGTTTTTCCAGCATCACACTCTCGACTCTAATCTCCAGCATCTGCAGTCCTCACTTTCTCCTGATTCTGAGGATGGCAGGATTCAAATATAAGGAAAGACCAGATGGTTTAGGACCACATTCATTTAAGTTTAGAAGAATGAGGGAATCTATAAAATTCCAACAGGATTATACTAGACTGGATCAGACTGGACTGGACTAGACTAGACAAGACTAAACTAGACAGGATAAACACTGGAAGGAAGTTCCTGATAACTAGGAAGTGCTGAGCCAAGGGTCGCAGTTTGGGACATTTAGACAGAATAGAGGAGAATTTCTTTCACGCAAAGAGTATTAGAACATAAAACATAGAAAAATACAGCACAGAACAGGCCCTTCGGCCCTCGTTGTTGTGCCAACTTGTGGCTTATGTGTTGAGCCTGTCATAGAATTCTGTCATAGAAAGTAGTTGACACAAAAATGTGAAATGTTTTCAAGAAGTTCTTGGAGCAAAAGGGATCAGAGAATAATAGGAGAAAGCAGGAATAGGGAATGGAGTTGGATAATCAATCATTGTCTGGGTAGTGCAGGCTCCCAGGACAGACTGGCCTGTTCTTGCTCTGATTCTCTACGTTTCTATGTAATGCCAACACATTAAGGGAGTTTCAGATTTTAGCTTGGCATATTTTAACAGTGCAGGCAAATGACAATCAAAAATAAACTGACGGACATTGTGAATGTTCCACATAACAATCACGTTTAATGCACCGTACATTTGTAGGAACTTCAGACTGACTGTTAGCTTTCAAGCTGTGGAGGCTGCATTTAAAAAAAATTGTTAATGATCTTCTTCATCCGAACTGTGTGATGAAGATCCTGGAAGAATCCAGCATCGTAAAAGTATTTTCAAGGTACTGGACAACTCCAATGTTGCAAACAAAATAATTCTGTTGGAGAAAGGATGTTAAATGAAGTTGACATTATTTCCCAATTTCCTCTGAGAAAGAAATGCAACTTCTGAGGCACAGACAGACTTTTAAACAATGCCATTAATCCACTTGGCATGGATATTGTAGAAAACAAATATCTGCGATGCCTAAGAGCTTTCTATGTTGCCTCTTCTAGAACTTCCTATACTTCATCCTCTTCCTAACAGGAATAGAGAGTTTCCCATTGTGAAAATTATGTCCCTCCTCCAATAGGAAATGCCAGGGAACATTCTCAACTGGTCTGCATGAGCGCAAATTCTCAAAAATGCTCAAGAATTTCAACTATAACTAGAACAAAGAAGCCCACATGATCAGCAGCCATTCGACCACTTATGACATTCACTTCCTCCCTCACTAATATACAGTGACAGCAGTGTGTTCGAGGTAAAGGAACGTCACCACCTGCAAGTCCCCCTCCTGAAGTTACATACCATTCTGACTAGATGCTGTACGTGCCTAAACACTATCACTATTGGTAAACCCATGTCATTCTCAAGGTCATTCACCACCTTGATCTCAAGGTCACTCACAACCTCATTTTCAAGGTTGCTCACTGCCTCATTCTCAAGGTCACTCATCACCTTGTTCTCAAGGTCACTCATCACCTCGTTCTGAAGTTCACTCACAACCTCATTCTCAAGGTCCTTCACCACCTCATTCTCAAGGTCATTCACCACCTCTTTCTCAAGGTCACTCACAACCTCGTTCTCAAGGTCATTCACCACCTCGTTCTCAAGACAAGTTAGAAATAGGCAATAAATGCTGCCTTATTCGTGATGACATAGCATGCAAGTGAATAAAAAGGATCTTCAGAGCAGTTCCAAGATAAGAAGCAATCAAAAAGCATTGTCTGTGAGTTACTGACAAAACCTGCAATGACTCCTCAGGATGGGATCAGCCTCCACAAAATTGATAATACAGGAATATTTTGCTTCAAATATTTAGGAAGATTTTCCATTGTCGCTCTCTAAAATGTCAAGGTCTTTTTATACTTCAAGTTATCTGTCTACCAAATGAAGAGGCAACAAATAATCCCATCCATCCCTAGCGCACAACATCAAACAAATATCTCTGCCTCCAAAGTCCAAGATAAAACATAATGGAAAAGATCCCAAGGTATGCCTGAACATACCACTGAACAGTCAATATAATAAAAGGTGAAGCACAATGTGGGCAGGATCTTACAGGAGCCTGAGAGAGACAGGCTGTGGTGAGGTTTGTGGCAGAATCAGAGAAATCCAATGAGGACCATCTTCATGTGGAAAGTGACCTGCAACTACCAGGTCATTGAGGTGAGTTTCTCACTAGGCAGTAATAGTTATACATTAAAGGGAGATGTTTACTTGGTAAATCCCTAATTAATGGCACAGCATATCTCATTAATATTCTGCTGCCTAGCTTACCAAATCAGTCAAACAAATGAGACATGAACAGCTCTCAATGTAGAAGCCAGAGTAAGTATGTGCGTTATCAGCTCACTGCTGGCTGCGAGGAGCCTTCATCTCGCTCACTGAGCATCTCAGATCATAGTCCGTGGTTACAAACTCCATGTAACACTCCTCCATGGACACTGGCATCTGGGATTTTCTAACCCCTCATTACATCGTGGATCCAACTGGAGGATACTTAGGTAACACGGACCTGCGTTGCAGGACAGACTAGCAACAAGTATTGAAAAGCTGATGCAAGGACACACTGCACAGAGGGACAACAGCCTACCTCACAGACTGGACCAGGTTACATTGTGGGGGCTGCTCACTTCGTACCCCCTCACTTAGCGCCCACTTGCATGCCCACAGCACCTGTGCCTTGTCTTTGCCATGCCATGCTGTGCCTGTTAGTACATTGGTGCTTCAGGCAAAGGCTATAGGCTATTGATAAGCTGAGCTGCTTCAGGTGCTACAAGGCAGACAGGACCTGATTAATACCTAGTCCTAGTCAATGAGAGCTGCGTGCTACAAGTCATCATGGAATATAGAAGAGTCGTTGGTCATGCTGCCAACATTTGGGTGTGTATTGTGAGGGTGAACTACATCCTCTTTTGGGTTTGTGTATGCTTATGCTGGTTGTAAGTAAAATCTTGATCAGGAGTATTACCAGGGTCTGAGCAACATGAGCTACAGTGAGATTTGTGGCAGAATCAGAGATGATGTCAGTTAAGGGGAATTATCATTTGGTACATGCGTTATTAGCTGTGCAATTCATCTCATCAATAGTCAGCTTCTTACCTCACCAAGTGCACTGAAGGAACAACAGTACAGGAATTCTTGACATGGAAATCTGAGCAAGTACTGAGAGACTTCAACTCAATGCTAGCTGCAACCAGCCTCCATTTTGCTCAGCTCCAAACAGCATCTCAGGGCACAAACCACAGGCACCAGTGCACACAGGCTTTGCCCACAGAGATTGGCATTCGATATTTGCTACGATCCTTGTGGCACCTCTCCGACTTACTTGCAGGATGTTTAGGAAGTACAGACTTGCATTGCAAGGTGCACATGTACAGTACCTCAAGGGCACCTCAGATATCACCCCCCCCAGGCTTCCAATCAGGATGTCCTCAGTCGTGGGTCATGCCTCTCCAGTCAAGGGAGGGGAATACAGACAGTAATATGGCTCCATAGCAGCCAGTCTGGGCTGTCGAACTGATACAGCTGGGAAGTGTGCTGGCATTAATCAGTGCTCTGGTCATGTTTGGGCTAGGGGTCTCCAGTTAGGGTGCTGAGGGAATGGTGGACAATCAGTCCATCAAATCTGTCCCCTGAAACTGAGGGAAAGGGCAATGGGGGGGAGGTGTGGGCAAGGGGCTATCTGAAGCAGGAAGGAGACTCAAGAACCTATTCTTCAAACTAGGGGCTGTGAGCTGAGGGGAGGCAGCAATTATGATGAAGAGGGGCAACGTTATTTGTAAGGGGGGGATACAGAAAAGCATGGGTGGGAAGAGAGTTATGTGAAAGGAGAGTTTTCATCCATAATCAGGAGTACCCTGGCTTCAAGGCAGGTCAGTTTGTGCCCACACATAGTAATCCCATATGACAGGAGCTGCAGGAGAAGGAGGGTGGAGTAAATGGGTTGGATAGGGACCCTGCGAAGGTGTAAAGCCTGGGCAGGGAGTGGTTTGGGGAAAAGGGTTGTGGATGTTCAGGGCCTTGCTGACAGGTAGAGACTGGAATCCACTGGCCAAGGTGTGTTCACTACCACCCCCCATCAAATTGAGACTCAGAAGTGCCAAAGGGAAGGAGCATGGCTGTGACAATGCCAGGAGGTGAGGAGCTTTAAACAGAAACAGCACATGCCTTTCAGCAACCCCAGGGTCTGCTGGAGCTGGGTCTCCGAGGCAGACAGCCAGAATTGCACTGCTGCAGTTCCTGGGCAATGAGGGTCATTGTGTCCTGTATTCCTGTCTGCTGCTCTTGTTCCTCCCTGTCAATGTGGACCAGCACCTCAGGCTCCTCTCCTCTTATGCCTAGGGCTGAGCAGGTGTCCAATCTTTGGCAGTCCTCCAAGTGCCAGCGTCTGGGCTCTCTCTGGCTTGGCCAGCTGTGGAGCTGTTGCAGTAAAGTGCTGACCAGACTGTGTTTCCCATTCAGGTGTCAGTATCTGGTGGGATGCAGGAGGAGCCTTTGCTAATGTTCCTGTAAAGTCTCCCTGTCCTCTAAGACTGAAGAAGTGATTTCTACCAAGGTGGTGGACCTCCCAGTGGTACTGTGAGATACAAGAGAGAGAAGAAGTTACAGCTGTTGGTTAGAAGTGACACTGATAGAAACAGACATTGACAGAGACTGACACTGGCTGTAATGAATGGTTGGCTGGACATGAATATCTCAGAATGCCTTCTGGCATCTTCCTGATCCTTTCTCGTGAGGGTGAGCATTCTCGCCACCTCTGCTGAGAGGTGGCGCAGACTAATATTGGGCCCTATATCTGCCCTATTGTGAAATGGGAGAAAAGAAGGATACTGGTTGGCATATCTGATGCTTGCACTGTCAAATGTTGATGACATTTCCCAAGCAAATAAGTTGGCAGCTCAGAGACAATGCAGGTGGTTTTGGGGGAGTGAGAGCAAATGAAGGAAGATGTTGCCAATGATAGTAAGAGCAGAAGAGAATGAGCCTTGGTGAAAGGTGATTGCATGAACAGAAATAGAGTGACTGTGCAATAGCACAGAGAACAGTGTGGCACTTACCCTGGCATAGAAGAGAAGGTCATTAACCTTCTCACCAACTGCTGGCCATTCCTCTAGATAGCTGAGATTTCACTCACCTCAACCCAGTGGTGACCCCAGCTCATGCTGCCAATGCCAGAGGAACCTCCTCTGCTGGTCGTTTGGGAAGACCACTCCCCTCCTTTGCACCATTCCCTCCACCAGCCCTTCTAGATCCTGATAAAAATTGTGTGGCTCTAACCTCCCAATCTCGGACAACCTCAAAACTTGTCTGAGGACAACCTTGGAATGCCAGGGGTCGTCTGGGCACTCAACTGCATTTTTAAATTAAAAAAAACATTGACAGGAACACTGCCCTTTCAGCAGGCATCTGTTCAGTGACTTGTTCAGGAACAGCTCATGGTGAGGTGGGGATAGAACCAGACGAGAGGGATCAAGTAGTGACAGGGTGGGTAATTAATGAGATAAGTTTGGTAAGATGTGGCAAGAAATCTCACTAGGTCTCATTGTTAAAAATCCCTGCAAAATACCCAAGTAACTGGCAGTTAGCCAAAAACCAAGTAAGATTTAGCCTCTCCTGTTTGGAATTGTCTCACCATTTGTCTGTATGCAATGTTCCCCTAATGGACAATGACAGGCTGTGGATCGCCAGCAGGTGTTAGAGATGGAACAACAGTGACTTAGAGAGGAGTTTAGATGGGACATGACTTAGGATGGGTAAACTGTGTGCAGCCTGGTGCTTAAACAATGACCAGGGTGAGACAATAAGGGGTTATCTGTAGGAAGAAGTGTCAGCCATGTTGACCATATGTGTGGCGCTAGAACAGCACAGCAGATCAGGCAGCATCCGAGGAGCAGGACAGTCGACATTTCAGGCATAATCCCATTCCTGATGAAGGGCTTATGTTTGAATCATCAATTCACCTGCTCCTCAGACGATGCCTGACCTGCTGTGCTTTTCCAGAGCCACACTTTTCGACTCTGACTCTCCAGCATTTGCAGTCCTCACTTTGTCCATGTTGGCTGTATACATTGAGCAGTGTGGCTTTGTAGCTGCTGTACCATTATGCTGCCAGTGAAGGACAGCGTCAGAATGTCAATTCTTGCCCCATTTCACATGGCCTTTTAAAAATGGCAGGAGCCAGGCTGCTGAGATCTGCCGAGTGCCTAGTTGCTCAGGGATGGTAAGGTTGTGCTAGAATTGGATGTGAGGGATGCCTTCAGACTGGGCAAATAGTTGATGGGACAAGTTTGGTCAGATTGACGAAAAATCTCATTGGGCTCCATGGCAAGAATCCCTCCAAAAACTCAACACAACTCCTACTTAGCCAAAAAAAAATCGACTTCGGCACATGGAGTCCACGTTTTTTGTTTTGCATTCATCAGGACTGAAATGGAGTTCTTTTTTGACCCCTTGTTAAACCTCCCTTTGACCATCTGATTCGCAGTATAGGGCAGCCTTCAGACAAGCCTTGCAAATCCTACCTAGTTGTTACAATTAGGAATCAGTGGATAAAGTGAACTTGTGCCAGTGGACTAGTAATGTCAAAACCTGTGAGTACAGGTTATACTCCACTGAATGTTAGTGTACCAATTGGAGATGTGCAATATCAGCAGTTGTTTTCTCAGTACAGTCAGACATTTGACAGCAATTGTTAAAATATCATATATATTGTGACAATATAACTTTCTACGAATAACATATAAGCCTTCATTCTTAAACAAAATCCACCTCCTGTTCAACACAGTCAATGTGAAACCAAATGAGTTCTTTTGTCTGACAGTTCAGCTTTGAGAGGAACTTTTAAAAACTTTGGGACAAAGTCGTAAAACATAACAGGTCAAAAGAACCACTTGAGTCAGATTTTTGGATTGACCTCACCTGCCCAATGAGCAGCTCAAACTTTCAGGCCATAGGTGTTAAAGTATGAAATTGTATAAAAGTTGCCAGTGAGGAGAGACTTGGATTTTGTTATGGCAAAAACTTTCTGGTACTAAAGGGATCATTTTAACTTTGATCGATGGTAATGTTGAATTATCTACCTCCATCCAAAAATCCTTTCCATTGAAGTTAGTGTAAAAAAAAGTTAGGATGGATAACAGCCTATTTTGAATTACTCTTTTTACATTACCGTCCACAGTTAAAGAGGCCCTCTAGAATAGAATAGACCAGAAAGTGCTGGAGAAACTCAGCAGGTCTGGTAGCAGCTATAAAGAGAAAAACAAAGTTAACTTTCCAAGACCAATATGGCTCTTCTTTTCCAAGTTACTCGCAGCCATTGTGTTATAAGCGTTTCAAACCACTTTCCTCCAAACAATAATGGAAGAAAAGCAAAGACAAAATAACTGAATATAATTGAATTACTCAGTCTGTACGCTGAAATCATATTTATACCAATTTAAGGAGATAAATTTTTAATTTATGTTTTTGATGACAATAAAGCAACAGTTGCTAAATATGTACTTTAAATAGGACATTTGTTGAGAAATAGTCCATTTGAAGAGTTTCTTTTTACCTTTATCGTTATGTATTCAATGATACTAATTTCAAGTCTTTTTGCCATTTTTACCAAAGCCAATGCTTTTTGCCTCCTTAAATTATCTATGTTTGAAGACTGGTTAATAACTTCTAGTCTGTTCATATGACCCTGCTCGTGTGTTGTAATATAAATAGCAGAAAGTCAAATGTCCAGAGTGAAGCAAAGCACTTTCAAATCTTTGAAATATGCCAAAAGCAATAGTTTGGTCAACTACCAGGTGCTTTTTCATCTGGCTGGCGGTGTTACTGTCGTACTCTGTAAGTAAGCACTTTTTACGTAGCTTTAAAATGTATGAGTGCTATTTTTTGATGAAAGTAGAAGCACAAAAACAGTAGTCGCAGGAACTGGTTTTCTGGATGCACTACACTAGGTCTAAAATTGTTACACATAACTTTCCAGTTTCAATGGTATCGTTAAAGCTGTGCACGTTGTAAAACTTAATTTATCCACTCACTAAAAAAGCCAATGATGAAACATTTCTTCCATTATGTGTTTTTTTTTCTCCCACCACCAACTCCCCACCCCTCCCCCCTAAATTAATTACTGCGCACATTCCCTGGCCTGTTTCCTCTTGATTTCTCTGCTCAGTAAACTCCTATTCTTTCCATTAGGCCTCTGGATTGCAAGATATTGTTTACTTGCAATGGGCAAATGATGTCATGCTGCTTTAATAGTTCCTGCGTACAGCCTATTCCCATATACTTTTTTATAGCAGTAATAAAATCAATGTTGTGGAGGCAAGCTTTACTAGAATCAGCTGAAAATCATTCACAGTAATTACTCAATGTATATAAAGGCATTGCAAATAATTTATTTCTCCTTTAATTAAAATGTTTTGTCTTAAAGGGGCATTGTCCGTACTGAGACTTTGTTTACAAATATGTTGTTGAATCACTGATAAATACAATGGTGTAATTGCCGACACAGTGATGTCATTATGTTATTACATCAATCGTTCCATCTCACCGTGAAGACATTTAAACTGCAAATGGAGAAATCTACACTGTTGTCTTTTATACACTAGTCAATGTAATTTAGACTAGAGTATGAATCTACTTTAAATAGCAAAGTTTTCTCAGTGGAATGTTCCAGAGACTTAACTTGTCTAGAAGTTTCCAAGTCACACATTTCAAAGTTATGAATGCCCCTTTGTACGTTGCAGTAGATTCATGTATAACATTTTTTTCTCTCCACAGAAAGTCTGCAGTGACAATGGTGAGTGTTCCTTTCCTAAAAAAACAACATATATAGCATATATTTAACATTAAAGTTCTGTTTAATGAACAGCTGCCAATTGATTGACAATGAAACTGTGCAATGCACATTGTTTGGATAATTCTTGCATTGAGATATAAAGTAGAAATGCAAAGTATGTATAGATGGGAATTTTTACAGCAATTTAATAGAGTTTTAAATGGGTCAACATAACAGGTCTGGAGTTTAATATTTTGCCATTTTCTGTCTGATAAGTTTTCAAAAGAAATTCACTCTTCCAGTTAGTAGCTGAAAGAATAACAGAACAAGATTTTACAATTTAAGACTTTTGCTGTAACAAAAGGCAAAACGCCTTACTGACTAAATGATATTATCTCAGGCAATTTATATTTCAACCCATAAAACAAAGTGTTTACTTTTTACTATTATCTCAAACAAAAAGGAACTTCACAGACATTCTATATACTGTCCTTTAAGTAGACATTTAATTTACTCAGAATCAGTCTAAGGAGATTACTGCATAGAGTCATACATCATGGAACAGATCCTTCAGTCAAGCAGTCAATGTCAAACATAATCACAAATGTATCCAAATGTCTTTTAAATGTTGTAACTGTACCCACAACCATCACTTCCTCAGGAAGATCATTCCACACGTGAACCATCCTGTGTGTAAAACTTTTGCCCCCATTTTTTTTTAAAATCTCTCTCCTCTCACCTTTAAAATGTGCTGCCTAGTCTTGAAATCCCTCTTAACTCCTAAGAGGTTACTTTTATTGTTTTGCTTTCTCTGCTTAAATTGAAGTTGTCTTTCTTTCCTTTAGACGTTCTTCAACTCACATAAGCAACTTATGAGATTTTTCATTATTACAAGCTTGAATGTTTTTGTTGTTAATATATCCTTCATCTTTACAATGTTACTTTGGGTATTTCTATCCTTCTTCAACTTTTGCATCACATCTGCCATCTTCTGATAATCATTGGTCTTAGACAGATAAATTTGTCTCTTTGTTCCAGTGTGACACTATCCACATCAATCTTCACCCTAGTTTCTTCTAATGGATTCCTTCTAACTACCATTGTTTTCATGACTTGGTGCCCACACTCAATCCATGTTCTAAAATTCCACAAATTCTACTTGATCCATGATATTTTGTCCGGCCTCATTTTTCTATTTTTGTAGTGCTCTAATTTAGAACTTACTGGGTTTTAAAAAGAGAATTGAAGGACTTGTTTTCCCAACACATGGCTCTGCTTGGCCAACAGGAAGTAGCTAGCAGAGTTTCTGATAAATGGCGTAGTTTCAACATCAGTGAACAATGCTCTAATTCTTCACCAGTGCTACCAGCCCAGATGTTCTGAAGACCATATTACAGCTCACTGAACTGAAATTGCCAACCATAATGTTTCTCAGCGAGCACAAAGCATAAATCAACAGCCTTACATAAGCCAACATTTAAAATATGCTTTTTGAGATATGTATGACTCTGACTAAAATGTCTCTATTCATTATTCTTAGTTGTTCTGAGAAAGTGCTCAAAGGATTTTTCTTTCAACGGATGCATTACATATGGGGATAACAATCCTTCCACAATGCTAATAGAAACAAAACAACTGCAGATGCTGGAATCCAATGTAGGCAAGCAGGAGGCTGGAAGAACACAGCAAGCCAGGCAGCATCAAGTGGTGCAAAAGTCAACCCTTCAAGGAAGGTTACACTGGAAATGTTGACTTCTCCACCTCCTGATGCTGCCTGGCTTGCTGTGTTCTTCCAGCCTTATGCTTATCCACAAGGCAAAGAGACAGGGAATTCCAAGGTATTGATTCAACCATTAACAAGAGATGGTACAAAATATCCAAGTCAGGATTATACGGGAGGAACCTGATGATGTTCGATTAACATTGCTGCTCTTATTCCTTTTGGTAGTAAAGTCACAGGGTAGGCATATCTCTACCATGGTACTGATGAGTTCAACCCCAGACTGAGCATCAGTAAGCAGGCTATTGGTGCATAGCTGTTGATGTGGTTTTCTCACTGTTTATTTATTATGGTTACTGTGACACATTCTCAATTCCAATTTATTATTCAATGGTGCTTCTTCCACCAACCAATGATACCTCCATTTTTTTACAATTTATAGTCATGAGGAATGGAAATATCTGGAACTACAACAGGTTGATGTAATACATGCCTTGTCCTGTACACAAATACACTTTAGATTAGATTCCCTACAGTTTGGAAACAGGCCCTTTGGCCCAACAAGTCCACACCAGCCCTCTGAAGAGTAACCCACCCAGACCCATTTCCCTCTGACTAATGCACCTAACACTACGGGCAATTTAGCATGGCCAATTCACCTGACCTGCACATCTTTAGACTGTGAAAGGAAACTGGAGCACCCGGAGGAAACCCACACAGACACAGGGAGAATGTGCAAACTCTACACAGACAGTTGCCGAGTCTGGAATTGAACCTGGGTCCTTGGCACTGTAAGGCAGCAGTACTAACCATTGAGCCACTATGGCTGTGCTATTGGGTTATTCATATTGATTTTATGCACAGTGTATTCGGCAGTCTGTTGTGAGAAGTGGACATAACATTTCAATTAGTGTGATTCAGTTCAACAATAAATACAAGCTTGTTGTATGGATTCAATTACTTAATGATAGGTCTATTTTCAGAGCAGCTAATAACATAACTTACCAAATTAGAGAGGTTTTATAAAGAGAGAAAGTGGAAGAAAGGAGTAAGAGATTAGGTTACGCTTAGTTGGGAATGGCAGACAGACTATCCAGACTGTTCCACTGATCAGAAATGAATCCTTCCAGTTGCTAACAAATAACTTGAAGCAGCTTCAAATGAGGAGACTTGTGTTCAAGTCCTACCCACTCTCGAGGTATGTAAAAACATCTCTGAACAAGTTGGTTTGAATATATCTCAAACAAGGTGGACTTCACATTGAACATGCTTCAGTCACATCCTGACTAAAAGTTCCAGAAATAAGAGGAGCTTAGAAATTTGATTGTGCCAAGAAATGAGAGGACTGGGGCTGGTTTGTGACGGTGTTGACCCAAGCAAATCGTAATTTGGAAGACTCCAAAAACATACAGCTCAGCAGGGTCTGGGTGTCCTTGTGCATGAAACAAAAAAAAAGTTAGCTGCAGATGTTATGTAAATTAGTTTGTAAGTAATTTAAAGAGGCGTATAGAATTTTGTTCTTTATTGCTGTGGGGTTGGAATTTGAAAGCAGTCTTGTTAACACTATACAGGGTGTTGGTGAGGCCGCACCTGGAATACTGCAGACAGTTTTGGTCCTCAGATTTTGAAAAGGTTATACTAGAGACAGTTCAATATGAGTCATTAACCTGATTCATGGAATGAACTATAGATACTAATGATTTAGCTGAGGCAACTAAATGTGATATCTCTAAGTTTGCAGATGACACAAAGTTGTCAGAGAAGATGAACTATGAGGAGAATGTAGAATTGCTTCAGTGTGATTTGGACAAGTTGAGTGAGTGGGCAAATGGATGGCAGATGAAATGTAATGTGGATACATGTGAGATTAACTTCTTTGGTAGCAAAGATAGAAAGGTGGATTATTATCTGAATGGTGATAGATTGAGAAAGGGGGAAGTGCAATGAGAGTTGGGTGTCCTTGCGCAATAGTCACTGAAAGTAAAAATGCAGATGTGCTGACGAAGCAAAATGGTATGTTGGCCTTTACAGTGAGAGAATTTGAGCACAGCAGCAAAGATGTCTTACTACTTTCATACAGGATGTTGGTGAGACCACACCTGGCATATGTGTGCAGTTTTGGTCTATTTATCAGAAGAAGGATGTTCTGGCTATGGAGGGAGTGCAACAAAGGTTTACCAGATTGATGCCTGGAATAGCAGGACTGACCTATGAAGAAAGCCTAGATTGGTTAGTCCTGTATTCACTGGAGTTTAGACTAGACAGAGTAAATGCAGGAAGGATATTTTTATAACCAGAGAGATCAGAATCATGGGACACGGTCTCAGTATATGAGGTAGGCCAGTTAGAACTAAAATGAAAAGAACTTTCACTAGAGAGTGGTGAGTCTTTTGTATTTCTCCTCCACAGGAAGCGGTTGAGACTGAAACATTGAATATTTTCAATAAGGAGTTAGATGTATTTCTTAGGGCTAAAGAGATCAAAGGGTGTAGAGAGTAAGCAGGAACAGAGGACTGAATAGGATGATCATCTATGACTATCTAGAATGGCAAATGGCCTCAAAGAATCAAATGGCCTATGTTTCTATAAAGAGATTGATTTATTAAGGACAGCTAAACATGTTAGGCAGTTATTGATCAGAGTTTGGAAAGAAAGAAATCTTATTGAAATATACAAGATTCTGAGAGGGCTTGACAGACTGGATGTTAGAATGTTGGTTCCACTAGTGGGGAAATCTAGAACTAGGGGACATAGTTATAGAAAAAGAGGAGATACTAAGACACAAATGAATTTTGTCTCACAGGGTGTAATGAATGGCTGGAATTCCCTGCCTCAGAGAATTGTGAAAGCCAGATAACTAAATATTGAAAGACGCATTAGACAGATTTTATTTTTGAAATCTCAGGAGTTAATTACTGGCATAAAAGAGGAATTTAGGCCTGAAGGAGATCAACCGTGAATTGAATGTCAGGGCAGGTTCAAGGTGACAAATAGCCCACGCCTGCTCCAAATTTGCTGTGTTGTTACGTGCACTCAGCTGTTTCTTGATATCACATGAAGTGGACAGAATTCACCTGTTTCCTCATTTCCCCACTTCACCAGTTTCCTCATTTCCCCTTCCCCCACCTCACCCCAGTTCCAAACTTCCAGCTCAGCACCGTCTCCATGACCTGTCCCACCGGCCTATCTTCTTTTCCACCTATCCACTCCATCCTCCTCCCTGACCTAGCACCTTCATCCCCACCACCACTCACCTATTGTATTCTATGCTACTTTCTCCCCACACCCACCCTCCTCTCATTTATCTCTCCACCCTTCAGGCACTCTGCCTGTATTCCTGAGGAAGGGCTTTTGCCTGAAACGGCGATTTTACTGCTCCTCGGATGCTGCCTGAACTGCCACACTTTTCCAGCACCACTCTACTCCTGAATTGGCTGAAGATTGGCAGCTGTAATGCTGCGGAACCTCAGGACGGGGCTGAGACTGGTTACCTATTTCTGTGTGTAGTTCCTACAGGGGATGCTGGAGAAACCCCAGGAGAATGGGCTTCATTGTTTCAGAGAGACAGCTGCAGTTAACCCGCAAGATGGTAGCATTCCATGCTCACCTTCTTTTGATTCCACTAATATCCTTGTTAATCCTAACTATAGTAAATCAGGACCCTTCCAGCTCCTAAATTGTGATAACTGAGGATGTACTTTGTGGGAATACCGGGATAGGCAGATGAGCTTACAACCCATGGACCAAAAGCTTGCACAGGTTGATTCATCATGCTATTGGCTAACTGTTAGGTACAGATAGCATTGATTTGTTGTTAAAGTAGTGAAGTGAGAATAAGATCCATAATACTGTATTGAAGTTAATCAGATGGTAGCAGCATTAGTCCTCTCTGAATTTAAACATGTGGGTTATCTTTCTGGAGGGAGATAGTGCACACTTCATTATGGGTATGTAAATGTATAACCCATATATCTCTTATAAGATTGATTTAGCTACTATAACATGGGGGAATGACTTTCTGTGTGTGTTGGACACTGAGAAAATAAACAAGAACCCTCAACAAAATCTTATGCACTTGAAATATTGTTGCAGCACGGGACCATTTCCAGGGCCTGCTGTCAACCTATCAATTCCTTCCAAAGGTTCACCAAGTTGGAGGCTGTCTCCAGGTCTGTCTTCCAGTTAGGGACAGTGGGTCAATCGCTGAGGCGGCAAACCCAATCAGATGATCCGCACCTTTGGAAAGACAGCACACCCCACATCCAAATAAAGAGATACCACTGCAGAATGGGCACTGTGAGGGCATCTCCATCTTGAAGGTCATGTGAAAAGGTTTGAATTTTATCCAAATAAACCCTGGCCACATTAGCAAGGCCATGGTGGAGGAGGAGTCTCTGCATAGGATGCGTGTGGGCGCAGCTGTGGCACGCTGAGCTTTCAGGTACCACTGGGGGGAAGGTTACATAGAAAAAGGCCTCATGAGTTTCTCTGACCAGCCACTGGAAAGCTGCTTCAGATATGTAGGAGCTACAGGGTTGGTCAGCACTGCCAGGAGCCTAACTGCCATTGGACAATAGTTGGCTCTGGCAGGTAGCCACTGCAAGCTGTGTGGTCATTGCTGCTGGGTGCTCCCTACTGGAAGGGCAGTCATTACTGGATAGGTAGGCACTGCCGCTTGGGAAGCCACTTTGTTACAGTGGGTAGTCACTGATGGGTGGGTAGCCAATTTGTGCCAGTGGGTAGGCACTGATGGGGTGAGTAGCGGATGACAATGATGGAAAAATAGGCTGGAAGCAGAAATGTCTTGTCATGCTTTCAAACTCAAAATCCGCACATTATCACTGTCAAACCCCAAGCAATAAATCAGAGTGACAATGGACAGTGTACCAAAAGCTCGGATTGAATGTTTCCTACTGCCTTGTTAGACTATCAAATATTAATTCTCTCGGTTTAAATTTAAATTTAATATAAAATGTCATAAATAATAAACACACTTCTAACTTTGTTGCTTTGGATCTAGTGACACTTAGGCCATGTGTATGTATTTTCCATGATGGTGCCTATGAACGTGAGGACGTGTAATCGATCTCCATACAAACAGTGAGAGGGAGGGCAGTGAAATTGTGCTCTATGTAGACAGTGTATCACTTCCATTAAAGGGGCCAATGCATTCAAGCCTACTGCATAAAACAAAAAGTTAATTGTAGGGCAATCTGAAATTGTCCAGTTTAGGTCATTGGATTAACAGTTCAGTTTCAGCTCCGTTTCCAAATCAAATACAAATTCTTAAATCAGTTAATTTTCTGCTTAACAGGCTGCAGTAGTTTTTCCTAATAAAAAATAATCACAGAGAAGTATTGAGCCTCGATTCAATCTTCAGTTGAAGTTACCTGAATTAGCCAATCTCAGCTGGGTAAACAATAAAATTGAAATAATTGACCCAGTGTCCTTGGGCTCTGGAAAGGAAAAAAAATTTCAATTCCTGCATATGATCGAGCCATTTTTTGGGGGGAAATTATATACATGCGAACATCAAGTAATGGTAGGATTAGGGACAGCTGTGGTTTCCTCTGATTGAATAATCTATCAATACTAACTGCTGAAGCTATTTTGGCCAAGGCAGCAGATAGTTTCTGGAACAATTGGAATTATAAAACCAACCGGAATCACTTTCCTCAGAAAAACAGCATAAAAACCTGAAAATCAAATGATAGAAATTTTCATCAGGCAAAGTGGGCCCAGAGTAAAGTTTTAAAACAAATTTTTGACGCTTTCAAATGCAAGACCAATGCTTAGCTTTATTGATCTCAAAGAAAATCTTCTCTGCAATTTCTAAGTTTATGAAGGAACGTTTCTTAAAAAAATGGCAAATACTTTTTTTGGAAATTTTCTAGAATAAAATTAATCAATATCGTTGGCCATTTACTGCCAGGAAACTGGAACAGAACAAGGCAGAAATAGGTTTTCATTGCCTTGCTAATTATTGATATGCCTGAACTCACAACATTGCAATGATACTATTTAAATGTGATCCAATCCTAGGGGAAGATCCTGCAGGATTTGACGAGGACAATTATCCTCCTTGGTTAGAAAATTCCTACGATAATAATGGTTTGTGAACAATGCTTTTTATATTTATTAATTTATCTTCTTGCAATTGAGTGTTCATTATGAAATGGTCTATGTGATAGATAATTCAAGTACTTCAATTAAATGTAAGCAGATTTAATATTATGTTAAAAAGCTGCAAATTAAGCATACTTTATGTGTCTCATTTTATTTATTACTGTAGATAAGTTGCCAAAACCAACATCAGCATGTAAGCCATGAACTTTCACACTGTTTTCAGTGAGTCTGCAGGAAAAACAAACTGAGACAGTATCTTAAAGGCCTGCACATTAGATGGAAGTCTCTTATGATTAGCTGCACAAAATTGTTCCACATAAATATCTATAAGTTCTCAGCACTTCTTCTTAGTCACCAGCCATTTGGCTAAATACCAAGCTAGCATAAATGGTAATGGTTTCTGTGGCTTTGTCATACTGCATTACCATTTTTACACGTATGGTGTTCTAGCTGCAATCACTGGAGTGTCGGAGGTTGAGGGGTGAACCTCACAGAGGTTTATAAAATCATGAGGTTCATGGATAGGGTAAATAGACAAGATCTTTTCCGTGAGGTCGGGGAGTCCAGAACTAGAGGACATAGGTTTAGGGCGAGAGGGGAAAGATATAAAAGAGACCAAAGGGGCAACTTTCTCACACAGAGGGTGGTGCATGTGTGGAATGGGCTGCCAGAGGAAGTGGTGGAGGCTGGTACAATTATAACATTTAAAAGGTATCTGGATGGGTATATGAATAGGAAGGGTTTGGAGGGATATGGGCTAGTGCTGGCTGGGACTAGATTGGGTTAGGATATCTGGTCGGCATGGACCGAAGGGTCTGTTGCCATGCTGTACATCTCTATGACTCTCTATGACTCTAAGTTATTGCAACTGGGAGTAACATTTTGAAGCATTTTACTTGTATTCAGGATTGGACTTCTCACTGAGCTGATTTTGAGATCACTGGGACAATTAAACTCCATCTATTTATATTTGAGGTATCTGGAGACCAGGCACACATTTCCATAGGGCACACCCTTGCCACAGCCACAGCAGAGGAACAAGAGGTGTTGCAGGAAAGGAGAATGAGCTAGCTTTAAAGGAGGGTGAGCATCATCGTATATTGGCCCCTATCACTTCCACCAAAGCTCCCCTCCACTCCCAACAACTCCATGAGAGCTTGTTAAAGAGAAATATTTAAGAGAATATAGGAACTTCTACCACTTGCTTCCTGAGGGTCTGCTGTCGCAGTTATCCAGTCCACCTGAACACAGTCCACAGTCCACCTGGTTCTAAGTACATGAATACTGGGAACTGCACTCTACATGTATGGATCTAGGACAGTCACAGTCTTTGTCAGGTAACTAGCCTCCTTTGAAGGACAATTGTGGTACTTAACTGATTTGGTATTAGAGGTAGTTAGGCCACCAGTTTTAACATTATTACCTTTCCAAACATTACATTGTAATAAATGACATTCACAGTGCTCTATATTAAGTGACATCCACATTCCTCTGTATTGAGCCTCCTAAACAGTCAGTATTTGAATTCCATGAACTGACAAATTGCATGTGGCATCTTAAGCAGCTGGAGATGTTCCAAATTCATTTGTCCTTCAGAATTCTGTCCTCCCTGAGTACCCAAGGAAAGGAGTCATGTCCAAGAATGCCTTGATAGTAACAAAATGTAGTTGAAGAACATAGTGCTGGAAAAGCACAGCAGGTCAGGCAGCATCCAAGGAGCAGGAAAGTCAATGTTTCAAGCATAACCCTCTCTTGAATGGTTAATGATCTCACTAAATGTCAACAAAGCAGTGGTGTTGAACACTAAAAAATATGACAACGCGTCTATCAGAGTGGCATCAAGGGACAAATCAGTACCAAAAGAGGATTTGACCTGAAAATCTTCAACATTAAAAAAAAGGGTAAGCTTGGCTATTATTGCAGAGGTTTCTTTGGAGGCAGAGGTATATGAAGGACAGCATCACCATAAAGATCACTCAAGGACTCTTCATTAACTATTTCAAGGAGCATCCAAGCAAAACTGATAACTGAAGGTATTTATTATGTTTCACACTGTCTACCTTTACCACTGTCAAACTTGGTCCGGCTACAGAACCTTCAAGTCAAATTTGTTACCCATCTTGGAACATGACAACAACAGGCAATTCTGCTGCTACGTGAACAATAAATTAGGATAAAATAAGAGGACCATTTCTCCATAGCTTTAATACAATGCCTTTCTTTGACATGTTATGGTGCTTCTGCTTAGCTGCAAGCTCAGGTCCAATGTTACAAGAGATGCGTGGCTGCTGTGCTATTAATGCGTGATGGAACAGTTTTGACAGTTCTTTTATGAGAACTTGATGTGAGAAGAGCCACAATTGGCTATGTCTCTGAAGCTTGTAGATCAGGACCAGGGAAACTTGGCATTTACTGCTAACCTGAGAGACTGAGTTCAGCCAGGTGATTCTAGCGACTGATCTACTGGACTCTTAGTCACTGGTCATAAAAAGAGTTTATCAAATAATGGTTATTAAAGGAAGAAAAAACTTGCATTGATATAGTGTCTTCTCTGGGCATTCCAAAGTCCTTCACAATGGATGGATAACTTTTGAAATGTATTGCCTCTTTGTACAACATGACTTGGGAGTGCTCGTGTTGGATTTGGGTGGAAAACGTTAAAAATCACACAATACCAGGTTATAGTCCAGCAGGTTTATTTTGAAGCACTAGCTAGTCCGTAGCTACCTGATGAAGGAGCAGTGCTCCAAAAGCTTGTACTTCCAAATAAACCTGTTGGACAATAACCTGGTGTTGTGCGATTTTTAATTTTACACAATATAGCAGCCAATTCACCCACAACAAGGTCTCACAAACAGCAATGAGATAAAGAACCAGATAATCTGATTGTGATGTGGATTGGAGGATAAATGTTGTGCAGCATAACAAAGGAAACTTCCATGCCCTCAAGACATGTCTTGGGATCTTTCACACTTGCCTGAGAGAAAAGGCACAACCTTGAGGTAGCCCCCTGTCCAAGAGAGTGACCTGTCTCAGTGTGGTACTGAATTGTGTATATAGTGGATTCAAATATATAGTATGGAATTTGAACCCATTACTTCATTATTTATAAACAGGATCCAAGGTTAGCAATTCAATTGTGAAAGTTCTGAGAGAAAACAATTAGCATCTCGGTTGACAAGGTTTATAAGGTACAGCCTTTTGCCTCTCATATTGTAATTTGTGTTTATGTGGAGATGGCATTGGCTGCACCATGTTTGCTTCTTAAGTGGGAGTTGATTGTGAATTCGATGGAAATTTCCACATGCATTACATTTGGCAAATATCTTTCCCCTTAGTTCAGTTCTAGATTTCACAGCTCCCCGAAACCATGGGCAGCCAACACCTCAGCCTCTGCTGAGAAAGTAGCACATCCTCAAATCACTTTCAATCACCTTTTCTGTCCAAGCTCACTGGGTATATCTAACTTCATCCCCCATCCAAACACACAAATGTACACATCTTCTTGAGTGAATGCATCTAAGCTAGTTGATGGAAATGAAAAGATGTCAGGGATAAGACTGGGAGAGCTATGGCAATGTAACATATAACAGGTCAAGGGACATATGGGTTGGTGTGATGGTACCTGTGACAGATAGATCGACCCAATCCTTAGATGAGTATAAAGGCAGTAGGAGTATACTTAAGAGGGAAAACAGGAGGGCAAGAAAGGGATTTGAGATAGCTTTGGCAAATAAAGTTAATGAGAATCCAAGGGTTTTTACAAATACACTAAGTACAAAATGGTAACGAGGGTGAGAATAGGACCCCTCAAAGATCAGCAAGGCAACCTTTGTGTGGAGCCGCAGGAGATGGGGGAAATATTAAACAAGTATTTTGCATCAGTGTTTATTGTAGAAAAGGACATGGAAGATATAGACTGCAGGGAAATAGATGGTGACAACTTGAAAAATGTCCATATTACAGAGGATGAAGTGCTGGATATCTTGAAATGCATAAATCCCCAGGACCTGATCAGGTGTAACCTATCTGTGGGAAGCTAAGGAAGTGATTGCTGGGCCCCTTGCTGAGATATTTATATCATCAATAGTCACAGGTGAGGTGCTGGAAGACTGGAGGTTGGCTAACGTGGTGCCACTGTTTAAGAAAGGTGGTAAGGACAAGCCAGGGGACTATAGACAGGTGAGCCTGACCTCAGTGGTGGGCAAGTTGTTGGAGGGAATCCTGAGAGACAGGATGTACATGTATTTGGAAAGGCAGGGACTGATTAGGGATAGCCAACATGGCTTTGTGCATGGGAAATCATGTCTCACAAATTTGATTGAGTTTTTTTGAATAAGTAACAAAGAGGATTGATGAGTGCAGAGCGATAGACGTGATCTAAATGCACTTCATTCGACAAGGTTCCCCATGGGAGACTGGTTAGCAAGGTTAGATCTCATGGAATACAGGGAGAACTAGCCACTTGGATACAGAATTGGTTCAAAGGTAGAAGACAGGGAGTGGTGGTGGAGGGTTGTTTTTCAGACTGGAGGCCTGTGACCAGTAGATTCCACAAAGATCAGTGCTGGGTCCACTATTTTTGTTATTAATATAAATGATTTGGATGTGAGCATAAGACGTATAGTTAGTAAGTTTGCAGATGACACCAAAATTGGAGAAGTAGTGGACAGCAAGGAAGGTTACCTGAGATTACAACAGGATTTTGACCAGATGGGCCAATGGACTGAAAAGTGGCAGATGGAGTTTAATTTAGATAAATGCGAGGAGCTGCATTTTGGGAAAGCAAATCTTAGCATGACTTATACAGTTAATGGTAAGATCCTTGGGAGTGTTGCTGAACAAAGACACCTTGGAGTGCAGGTTCTTGAAAGTAGAGTCGAGATGGTTAGGATAGTGAAGGTGTTAGGTATGCTTTCCTTTATTGGTCAGAGTATTGAGTACAGAGTTGGGAGGTCATGTTGCGGCTGTACAGAACATTGTTTAGGCCATTTTTGGAATATTGTATGCAATTCTGGTCTCCTTTCTGTCGGAAAGATGTTGTGAAACGTGGAAGGGTTCAGAAACGATTTTTAAGGATGTTGCCAGGGTTGGTGAATTTGAGCTATAGGGAGAGTTGAGTAGGCTGGGGCTGTTTTCCCTGGAGTGTCGAAGGCTGAGGGCTAACCTTATAGAGCTGTATAACATCATGAGGGGCATGGATAGGATAAATAGACAAAGTCTTTTCCCTGGGTTGGGGGAGTTCAGAAATAGACAGCACAGGTTTAGGGTGGGAGGGGAAAGATATATAAGAGATTTAAGAGGCAACCTTTTCACGCAGAGGGTGGTGCATGTGCGGAATGGACTGCCAGAGAAAGTGGCGGAGGCTTGTACAATTGCAACATTTAAAAAGCATATGGATGGGTATATGAATAGGAAGGGTTTGGAGGGATATGAGCCAGATGCTGGCAGGTGAAACTAGATTGGGTTGGGATAACTGTTTGGCACGGACCACTTGGACTGAAAGGTCTGTTTGCATGCTGTACATCTCTATGACTCTTTCTCCCCCATTTCAATATCAACTTTCTTGTCTTCATCATCCATATAGACAATAATGAAAGAAGGGTTTGACCTCTCATTCTCCTCATTCCCATAATTTTTCTCCCTGATACAGATTTATAGGAAAAGGAAACACAAGTCAAGAATCGGTGAGCATATGATGGTGACTCTGTGTTATACTGTAATCATTAATCTGGTACCGACACTGTACCCACTAATCCTGACTTCTCACACAGCAAGAACTGCCTATCAGCTCCATGTGAGTCAGAACTTAATAAAGAGGATGTCTTCTTTGAATTTAGGTTTTACATTATCATAGTGCACCAGTTAATCAGATGTGGAGATAGCACCCTTTTAAGCTGAAAGAGGCCTATTAAGATTGTGCTTGCAAGTGACTACTGATAGGGGACATTAGATAAGATCCAATTTTTATCCTTCATTTAAGCAAACTTTGGTGTGCAAGGATTGTAGTATGGCCTCTAGTTTTAGACAGTAACAAGTGTACTAGCATTCAGGGAATCCTAGCCACAAAAACAGAGAATAGAATGGTATTACTTTGTCTGATTTCATTCAGATCATTGAACCTTTTGCCTAACTCTTCTGCAGGTCTGAGCCCAAGAGATTGGAAACAGCTTCAAAGAAATTGCAGAATCGCGTCACAGGAGATATCAGCTTTTACTTCATCTAGATTTTTTTAAAGAAATGCCGTAATTTCAATGGAATTGCTCTTAAACTATTGCCACAACTCCAACAGAAACAAACCTGGATTAAATTAGCAAAATGACCTCCCTTCATACAGTAATGATGCTATGAGAAGGTCAGTGGAACCTCTGGACAATTGGCATAAATAAATAAAAACAGCTACTTGTGCCATTTTTCCAGGATTTCCAGAAATCTCCAGCTATGATTACATTGGTATTTTCCCCATAGGAGATGAATTTCGATTCCCAAAGTTCCAAGAGTTCCAAAACAATGCAACAACTTATAAAACAGTAATTACTGCTCCAAATATTTGAGGAAATCAGCTCCACCACTAGAAGTGCCTCAAAAAAGGAGCAGCTCTTTTAACCACATTTTTCCTCATCCTCCATCCTGGATTACCCAGAATCCTTACTTGAAGAAACTGTGTTTTTGATTTATCAGGGAAAGTAATATGCATCGTTTTTTTAAAATAAGTGAATAATGCAGAATATAAAACATTCACTGTCCATTAATATTCACAAAATATAGAACAGTTCTGTTAAATCCACAGCTGATCAACTTATTTTTTTCTCCAACAACATTGTTGTTCGTTCAGTGATATTGACTCATATATGTTCATTGAAATGATTGCTTTGACTAACGGAATTTTAAATCCATGAACAACTAAGAAAAGATGTTTAAAGATTATGCTCCTTATGAAATGTTAACAAAAGTAGCATTCTTCTAGATCCTTGTCAGTCAAATCCTTGCCGCAATGGGGGCACATGTGAAACAACATCTTCAAGTTATGTTTGCCGATGTCCTCGTCCATTTAATGGAAAGAACTGTCGCAAAGGTAATAATGTTATTATCCTACAATGGTATTGATGAAAGGCCTGAAGAAATGCCTCAGGAGTGTTCATAATTCACAAATTGCAATGAATAGCATTTGGATTGATTTCCATGTCTTTTCAATGTCTCCTTCCCCACTATAACTTTAACCAGAAATATAGTTGAGGTATGAAATCAGCAGCTTTTGGATTAACTCTGCATACCCCAAAATTATGTTGTAGTATATTAATGTCCCACATATCTTCACCACTTGCAATGCAAGCTGTGTGATTTATCGATATTTTAATATCATTTATTTTAGAGTTTAGATTTGAACTATCAGCATGTGGGTTTTGTCTATGTGCCTAAAAGGGTTTAATTATTGTCTTGTAAGTATTTTTGTAGCTATGGTGATTTCTTTTTAGAAACAGCTTGAGAGAGATACATCTTGAAAGCTAATGGGAATTTGTTTACTTTGGGAAAATTATTATGATCAAACTTAGAAAGCAGTTGTGTAAAAGACTTTTGATTTAGAATGTCAAAGATTGACTTTTGTTCTTTTGATGAGAGAAACGTCAAAAGTTTGAAAAGGCTTTTGGGTTTCATTTCGGCACTTTGCAGAAGTGGCGTAGGGATCCTGAGAAAGAGAAGATTATTTCTAATTGTTAAGAAATAGGTTATCTCAGTTTACAGAGTTTAGTTTTGAAGTTCCAGATCAGAAATCTGTGGTTAAATCCTGAAGGGGTTATTTGAAGCTGAGAAAGTCTACACTCAGTTGTACAAAGTCTCAAGAAAGTGGCAATCAGATTTTCTCAATGAGGAAATGAAGCTGCAGCTGCATCTGAGTTCAACTTTCTGTGCCATAAAGAAAGGAATTTTCTCTAGTGTGAGTACTATACAGGAGTGTTTTTGGGATTGTACCTTATCATGTACTTTGAAATATTTAAATTTGTGCATTATGTAAATATTTTGGCTTATTTCCATTTAGATTTCCATTTTGTAAAGTAAATTTATGTTGTATTTTTTTCAATTGAATCGGTAGCATTGTATGTTTATGTTTTAGTAATAACAACCTTATTAAAATCAAATGGAGAAAATATGATTTATTAGGCCATATTTTAGTCTGGGATCTGACTTAGAGTCATAGAGCTGTATAATGCAGAAATAGACCCTTTGGTCCAACCATCATACAGACTAGATATCCTAAATTAATCTAGTCCCATTTGCCAGCATTTGCCCCATACCCCTCTAAACCCTTCCTATTCATGTACCCATCTAGATGTTTTTTAATTGTTGTAGTTGTACCAAGTTGCACCACTTCCTCTGGCAGTTCATTCCATACACGTACCACCCGCTGCATCAAAATGTTGCCGTTTAATTCTGTTTTAAACTTTTCCCCCTCACTTTAAAATTATGCCCTCCAGTTTTGGACTCCCCCACCCAAGGGAAAAGACTTTGCCTATTCACCCCATCCATGTCCCTCACAATTTTATAAACCTTTTTAAGGGCACCCCTCAGCCTCCGACGCTCCAGGGAAAATATTCAACCTCACCCTATAGCTCAAAGCCGCCAACCCCACAACATTCTTATAAATCCTTTCTAAACCCTTCCAAGTTTCACAACATCCTTCCTATAACAGAGAGACCAGAATTGCACACAATATTCTAAAAGTGGCCTAACCAGTGTCCTGTACAGCCGTAACATGACCTCCAACTCCAATACTCAATGCACTGACCAGTAAAGGCAAGCGTACCAAATACCTTCTTCACTATCCTATCCACATGTGACTCTGCTTTCAAGGAACTATGAACCTGCACTCTAAGGTCTCTTTGTTCAGCAACACCTCCAGGATCTTCCCATTAATGTGTACTTGTCCACTGAGAACATCAGATGGAATCATAGCACACTGAATGATCCACCAAAGGCAGATCATAAGTGTTATGTAAGGGATTAGGACCCTGGAGCTAAATTGGAGTGATGTCATGGAGCTGAACATCACTGGGTTTAAATACCACTGAGTTAGAACACTGGAAGGAGCTTGCTAAAAGATACACTGAACTCTCTGAAAAAGACAGAGAATGTATGGATTTGAAAAGATGGGTTAGTTGTCACCTAATGAACTATGAGTCAGAACCTACTATTTGTTTGTCATGTACAGTATCAGTTAGCACGCAAAGATAACAAATAATGTTATTTAAAAGTTTACCTAAAGTCTATCCCTGATTTTCCTTTCTCCTCGATCAATCTGGAAGAACCCAAACATACTATGTAGCATCACACATGGGCCAAAAGGTAGTATCTGAGTTGAGATACACAACCTTTAAATGAATAATCAAGTCAGGCCTTTTATAGAATCTGGTTTAAAAACATCATGTTAAAATCTGGCCCACCACAAAACAGATCAAAATGAATCACAGACCCCTTATCAAATCAATCACTATTGTGAAATTCTGCTAAATATATTCGATTGTAGATCTTCAAACAGGCTCTAAAAATTGATTATATATTTCTCTATAGTGAGAAAATAATCATTTTTTAACATTTCATTTAATTTTTGTTATCTTTAACCCTGTGAGAACCATTCAATCCACAATCACCGAAGATTCACGTTAAAAAGTATTACAAATCATTGTGACTTCCTTGTTATTTGAGTTTCATGACTTCAGTATCATAGAATCAGTACAGTGTGGAAACAAGCATCCAGCCGACGCTCCCCCCTTCCCCTCCCCCCCCACCACCACTCCATCCCATCCCTACCCTATCCCTGTAACCCCGCAATTCCCATAGCCAATCCACCTTGCCACACATACTTGGACACTATGAGTGATTTAGCATGGCCAACCCAACTAACCTGCACATCTTTGGACCATGGGAAAAAACCGGAGCACCTGGAGGAAACCCGCACAGACATGGGGAGAATGTGCAGACTCCACATGGATGGTCACCCAAGGCTGGAATTGAACCTGAGTCCCTGGCACTGTGAGGCAGCACTGCTCACCACTGAGCACCATGGTGCTCCTAATAATTTGTTGCTTCCTTGTTTACTGATACCATTATTGCTAAGTACCAAGACACCCCTTAACCTCACAATAGATTTAAAACCCAAAAGGGAAAAAAGAAGAGAGCACTAGATTTTCATTGGTAACATTTTTAAAGGTTATCAGTGAATGAAGTATTACTTCACCCCTCTCAGCAAAATCCAGCCCATTATCAGTGAATTATATCAATGTTAACAAATATAATTATCAATTATTCATGCGTTCTTTTAAAAATTAAACTTTCTAAAATTAAATCAAAGAATTTCTTAAACTTATTCATATTCTTTAATGTATGGAATTTGAATATTCATTAAATATTTACTGTACTCTTTGTAATAAGTTACTGTTAAGATTATTCTAAAATAAGCATAAAATATACTCTTTCATACATTAATTTAAATCTGAAAGATGAATGCTTAATACTGGGATCCTATATTTTTGTTACAGTGAATGATCCTTGTAAGAAAAACCCATGCAAACATGGAGACTGTGTTGTTCAGCCCAATGCACCATATTATAAATGCAAATGTAAACATCCATATGTACCACCACTATGTAAAAGAGGTAAGTCTCAATACTGCTTATTATTGTGAGTCATGTAATATATTGTTCCTTAGAAATAAGGCCAAAAATTCTGGACTCAATATTCCCCATTCATGATGTAATATGGCTATGTGGTGGTGAGCTTTTGCAGATAAACAACAGGCAGGAGCCAAATGGCAATTTATTACATATTAGTAAAGAAGAAAATAAAATTGAATAGTGAGTAAAATGGGAAACGAATCCACTATTGCCCATTTTCCATTGAATAGGTAAAGTGAAGGTCAATCACTATTCAAGTGGGAAGAGAGGAATAAACCAGGAAGCTACAAGCCATGCAGTATGTCCAACATCAGTGGTGGGGAAGCTATTAGAAACCATTGTCAGGAACAAAATAAATGTTCATCAATGTTTAATCAAAGAGAAAGACATCATTCATTTGTTAAATGTCTGACTAACTTAACTGAATTATATTATGAGATTGTAGGGAAAAATGATCGAACTAATATGGTAAATGTTTGTGAAGACGCATGGAATATACTTGACAAAGTACGATACAGGAGGCTTATTAAGGAAGTGCAAATCTTGGAGGAAAATGCAACTTTGGATGAAAATTACCTCAGTGACAGGAAACAAAGGATGAAGATGGATAGATGTTTTTCAACCTGGCAGGTGATTTTGCAGTGGTATTTCCCAAGATCAGTTAATTAATCCTTTCCATTTTTATACATGACCTAGATTTAGGTGTTAAGTTTGAAGAGGATATAAAACTTGGCAAATTAGTAGATAGTGATGAGGATAGTTTCAGGCTTTAAGGTGTAGTATGCAGAATGGTGAAATGACGTGAGTATGGCAGATGGTGTTCAATGTGCAAAAGTGTGAAGTGAAGCACTTTAGGAGGACTAAATAGAAAGACAATATTCTACAAATTCCACAAATTGAAAAGTATAGATGAGCAGCAATATGCCGAGTGTCCATACAAATCCTTAAAGGTCACACGGCAAGTTGCTAAAATGTTTATAAGATCATGGTTGTACATTTACATAGGAACAGAAGTAGGCCATCATGCCTTCCTCACCATTGTAGATCATGGTTCATCATCGCCTCAGTGGCACTTTCCCACATTTTCTTCCAGTCCGTTAATGTCAATATTATCCAGAAACCTATCCATTTCTATCTTGAACCTGCTCAATGATTGAGCTTCCATGGCCCACTGGGATAGAGAATTCCAAAGATGTACTACCCGTTGGAGATGAAATTACTCCTCATCTTCATCTTAAATAGCCTGTCCTGACTCTGAGATTCCATCCCCTGGTTCTAGAGTTACCAGCCAAGGAAGACATTGTATCTGTATCCACTGGTAAGAATTTTGCAGGTTACAATAAACTCACCTCTCATCCTTTAAAATCTATGGAATACAGATTTGGTTTCCTCCAGCCCTTCTCATAGGATAATCCCATCATTATATGAATGAATGTAGTGAATCACCATTGAACTTCCTATAGCACATCTTTACTATTAAGTCTATTCCACCTGAAATGAACACCAACATACCATTTACCTTCTTTAGCTACATCTGCATACTAGCTTTTAGCAACTTGTGGACAATGACTTCCTAACCTCTCACTCATATTCCATCTTTCAGTCTTTCCTACCAAAGATAATAATTTCACTGTTAAAAATCACACAACGCCAGGTTATGGTCCAACAGGTTTATTTGGAAGCACTAGCTTTCTGAGCACTGCTCCTTCATCAGGTGGTTGTGCGAGCAGGACCATAAGACACAGAACTTATTACAAAAGATTACAATGATACAATGATACATTGAACAAAACTAGATTGTTAAGTCTTTCATCTTTTAGAATGGATTTGCAGGTTTGGTTCTTTAATATGTAAATCCCAGAACATCTTTTAAGTCACATTCTCAAGATAATTAAAGGTTTTATAACAAAAAGTGACATCTCAGCTCAGACAATGACTTAAACGTGTGAGTCAGAGCAATCTAGTCAGACTAGTTCTATTTCCAAAGTGGAACTTATAAATATTATATAGATTCACTGCCTGCATTGACTTGTATTGTTTGAGCAAAATAGACTGTATCTGCAAATATAGTTCTGCAAATACAAATTCACCCCGTTAGCTTACATGTGTACGCGCATGCAGGAAAAAGAGTCAGAGTGTGTGTGTGTAAATTTGGTAAAGTGTGTGTGTGAGTGGGATGGGGCATAAGCCTGTGAGAGGGTGCGAGTAAGGGTTTGAGTGTGGTAGGTGTATGCATGTGCATCTGAGAGAGTTTGTGTCCAAGTGGTCGAGCAGAGGCTGATAGCCAAGTTCGGTACCCATGAGGATGGCCTCAATCGGTAACTTGGGTTCATGTCACACTCCTCTATATGCTCTCCCACTCATACACACGAGCACACGCACGCACGTACACACAGACCCTCGCTCCTACACAAGCTCTCTCTCATACGAGCACACATACACTCCCAGCATTCACACCGACGCACACACCCTCTCACAGGCTTATGTCCCATCACACTCACACACACACTTTACCAAGCTTGGACACACACAAACATACACTCTCTTACATGCACTCACACAGTCACACTCAACATGCACACATTCACTCTGACTCTCTCTCCTGGATGCGCACACACACATATGGGGTGAATTTGTATTTGCACAATTATATTTGCAGATACATTCTATTTTGCTCAAGCAATGCAGAACCTGCAAGCAGTCAATGCAGGCAGTGAATCTATACAATATTTATAAGTTCTACTTTGGAAATAGAACTGGTCTGACTCAACATTGGTCTGATTCACACGTTTAAGTCATTGTCTGAGCTGAGCTGTCACATTTTGTTATAAAACCTTCAATTAGCTTGAGAATGTGACTTAAAAGAAGTTCTGGGATTTACATATTAAAGAACTGAAACTAACAGATACAAAAGATGAAAGGCTTAATAATCTAGCCTTTTCAATGTATTATTGTATCATTGTAATCTTTCCTTAGAAATTCTGTGTCTTATAGTTTTGCTTCACAACCATCTGTTGAAGGAGCAGCGCTCCGAAAGCTACTGCCTCCAAATAAACCTGTTGGACTATAACCTGGTGTTGCATGATTTTTAATTTTGTCCACCCGAGTCCAACACCGGCTTCTCCAATCATACTGTTACTCACATTGTATTGCACCTGTCATGTTCCAGCACAATCAATAGACTTGTCAAGTACTCTTTAAAGCCTTCTTGCATCCTCCTTGTCACTTACATTCCCATCTATTTAGGAGTCATCAGCAAATTTGAAAATATTATAAATAGGTCCCCACATCCTAATATGGATTGTGAATAATGATGGACAGAGCACTGAGCCTTGTGATACTGCTCTAGTAACAGTCTGCTATCCTGAGAATGATCCATTTATTCCCACTCTCTACTTTGTGTCTGTTAACCAATTTTCAATCATACTAGTAGATTACCCCCAAATTCCATGTGCTCTAATTTTATTTACCATCAATTGTCTTGTGCAGGACAATACCCAAAGCATTCTGAAAATCCAAAACATCACGCCTACTGGTTTTCCTTTATTAGTACTGCAAGTACTTCATAAATCCGCATTCACTCTGCCCACTTTTACCAGTCTTTTCTCAATATCCAATGATCAAATTCTTTATAATAGATTCTAACATTTTCCCAAATACTGACACACAATAAGACTGTACCTCTCCACTCTCCCTCTTCCTCTCTTATTTAATAATGGTGTTTATATTCATCACCTTCCAATCAGCAGAAACCTTTCCAGAATCTATACAATTACAAAAACTAGCCACCAATGAATCCATTATCTCTATTGCTACTTCCTTTTACACTCTGGAATGTAATTCATCTGGTTCAGGGGAGTTTACCAACACCCAATCCAGCTAATTTTCAAGTATTACCCCATTATCTATATTAATTTCTTTTTGTTCTTGCACAACAGAAGTCCCATAGTTGACTAGTATTTCTGTGTGATAGGGAAGGATAGCAGTTAAGTAGGTGAGAGCTTAGGGTATGCCAAGGTTTCTATTCGTGCTTGGGGTGAGGGTTATGGGGAAACGGAGGAAGATGTAGAGGCTGAGTATGAGTCATGGTGATACTTAGGTTATTTGACATGGGATTCTGGTCCATGATGGATCGGGGGGGGGGGGAAGGTTGGTGGAAATCAGGGAAGCAGTTGGGAATCAATTTGGAGGAATGGTGGCTTGAATATCCATGAAAGGAGAAGGGTTGGATTTTCAATCAGTAAGGGATCTGGTATGGGAGGGTGTTGTGTTGGGCCTGTGGGTGATTGTGAAGGGAGTGCAATTCAGGTATAGTCGGTTAGCAGATCAGGTATCTGTGTGGTGTTGGGGCTGGCAGATAATCAGGCGGTGAGGATCAGATCAGGGTGTTGGGATTAGTTGTCTATGGTGCTTCCGTGTGTCTGTAGGGATTCGGTTGTGGTAATTAAATGGGGGTGTTCGTAGAGGTAGTCAAGTGTCAGTTCTATAGTTAGCCATGTTAAGAGAAGTAAGTCAGAGTCCCACCTCTAACTTTAACTTCAGAGGGTTCTGTATGCTGCATAATTACCTGCTGGAAGTTTTGATTTTGAGCAAGTCCTGTGGAGACAGCTCCATTGGAACATCTGCACAGTTTCAATGTGGGACTTAAGTCTATACTTCAGCAAGAAATGCCTTCCAATTGGAAGATCTGAGCTTTAGTTTTCCTGCCCAGGCATTCTCCTCCCATCTGATCAGAACAAAACCTTGAGTATGGTAAGACCCAAGCAGTATTCTCTATTTACCTTCAATAAAACTAAAAAGGTTGCAGATATTCAGCGGCGTGACAACATCAGCGGATATAGAAACAGTGAATGTTTCAGGTTAGAGTTAGCGTTATTCAGTGTACCTGTTTTCTTGTCTCTGTCATGCATATTCAATGTCATTATCATTTTTCCTAGCAAGGATTTTATGATCTTCGTTCCTTCCAATAGCTTTAGTTGTATGACTAGGCTGCCTTCAATCTTCTCACACATTTCTACTGTCTGATTGAGCGGAGCGTTGTCTATCATCAAACACGTTTTCACTTTCAGCATTGTTGTTACCTGTTTGCAGATCTTTACTGTGGAGGATCCAGTGTTGGACTGGGGTGGATGAAGTGAAAAAAAATCACACAACACCAGGTGAAAGTCCAACAGGTTTATTTGGAAGTACTGGCTTTCGGAGCATTGTTCCTTCATCAGGTAGCTGTGGAGCAGGATCATAAGACACAGAATTTATCGCAAAAGATTACAGTGTCTTGCAACTGAAATGATATATTAAACAAACCTAGATTGTTGTTAAGTCTTTCATCTTTTAGAATGGGTTGCAGTTTTCAGTTCATTAATATGTAAATCCCACCACTTCTTTATTGTCACATTCTCAAGATAACCTTAAGTTCTGGGATTTACAAATTAATGAACCGAAACCTGCAACCCATTCTAAAAGATGAAAGACTTAACAGCAATCTAGGTTTGTTCAATAAATCATTTCAGTTCCAAGACACCGTAATCTTTTGCGATAAATTCTGTGTCTTAGGATCCTGTTCCACAGCTACCTGATGAAGGAGCAGCGCTCCGAAAGCTAGTACTTCGAAATAAACCTTCAGATCTTTAAGTAGGAACAAAATACTGCGGATGCTGAATATGACTCTTCTTTGGAACAAGATGTTGCAAGAGTTTCTCCAGCACTTCCTGTTTTTATTGAAGTTCTTTAAGCTGATGAACTGTTTTGCTGCGACTGCGGTTAAACAATAGACAGCGGACTCTCATCAGTTACTTTCTCTCTGCCTATTTAGCCATGTTCAATTCTGTTCATATGTTCACTTATCCTTCCAGGTTCTAGTTCAGATAATGATCTATGATTTAAGTGTTAATACTTCTCTAGCTGGCTGTTGGGGAATCTACTGAATTTTGTCACCTTTATTCATTTTTGATTCCAGAATTTCCAGCAGCTGTAATTCTTTTCTCCTCAAATAGTCATTTTTGACAATTGTGTCTTTCAAGCCACCTCACCATGCAGCCCCAATCCTTGTAAAAATGGAGCAACATGCCGAGCTGGAAAGAAAAGAGGATCCTTCACTTGCAACTGCACAGGATCATTCAGAGGGGAGCTGTGTGAAATAGGTAATAGAGCTGTTCATGGTCGCTGTGGCTGATACTGTAATATAAATCTGTTCACAGTGGATCAGTTAACTTATTTCCATTACACTAACCTCCAGCCACAGTAAAAACCATCTACTCTCATTACATTGCTGGCATGCCAATTATTCAGATTCTTGTGAACTGGACATATCTAGGAACATAGAACATAGGAAACGTAGGAGTAGGCTATTCGGTCCTTGGAGCCTGTTCCACCATTCAATGGCTGATCTGTGGCCCTAGATCCAAATACCTGTCCTTGGCCCATATCCCTTAATACTTTTGTTTAACAAAAACTTATCTATCTATGATCTGATCCTGGATCTACTGTCATTTGTGGAAGAGAGTTCTAAACATCTACCACTCCTTATGTAGAGGTGCTTCCTAACATCTCTCCTGAATAGACTAGACTTAATTTTCACATTATATTCCCTAATTCTCCAATTCTAAATCAGTGGAAATAGTTTATCTTTATCTATCCTGCCTTTTCCTGTTCATATCCTGAAGACATCGGTCAGATCACTCCTTAACCTTCTAAATTCTAGAAAAAACAGACCTGATTTGTTTAGACTCTCCTCATAACTTAATCACTGAAGTCTAGGTATCATTCTGATATACCTGTTTGAGTTCCCTCCAAGGCCAATATATTCTTCCTACGGTGTAGACCTGGACAATTTTGCTGTGTAATTGCCTGCATTGTAATTAGACTGAACAACTTAGCCAAGGGCATGACTACTTTTGGAGCATATGTTTGCAGTACTGCAGCTGGGATGTTGTCAGATATCAAATCTTTGCTATGTCCGATGTTTCAGCAATTTCTTGATATCACATGGAATGAATTGAATTAACTGAAGATCTGTAATGGTTTGGACCTCAGGAGGAGGCAGAAGTTAGTCACCTGCTCAGTTCCTCTGGCTGAATATGTTGGCAAATCTTTGACTGCTCCACTGGTGTGATGGCTTTCTTCAACATTGAGATTGGGGATGCTTTTAGTATTTCTTCCTCTGGTTATTTGTTTAATTGTCCACCAGCACTTAATGACTGAATGTGCCTTGATCTGACCTGTTGGTGTTGGATTGCTTAGCTCCATCTATAGCAAGATTCTCTAGCTCTTAAGCATGCATTTGTTTTATGTATGCCTTGTGCTCTTCAGACAGCTCTTGTATCCTACTCATTGAGTGCTCAAGGTTTACCCCCTGGCTTGGAAGTAATGATGGAGTGAAGAAATTGCCAGGCCATTGTGTAAAGATTATAGCAAAATACATTCCTGTAATTGCTAGTGATTCATAAAAACTCAGAGGTTCAGTTTTGAGCTGGTTGGTCTGTTCTGAATCTATTCGACCTGACACTCTGCAGTTCCACACCACACAGTGGAGGGTGTCCTTAAAGTGAAAGTGGGATAATATCTCTAAGAGGATTGATAGTTTTACAAACAGGGCCCCTTTTTGTCTGTGTCTTTAAAGCATTTGGTCTACAAGGAGAAAGATTTGTTTTTTATTAAATGGGGATACACCAGGATGGCTGCATAATTTCACAACAAGGAATTCAATACATACATGAATTCTGTTCTGTTTGTATGGTTAAGGGTTCCTGCAATGTACAGATGATCTGGAGCTGAGCAGTAATTTACAAGTGAAGCTTATTGGTTCTCAGCTAACTGAGCAGGTTGGAACTGAAAATAAGTCACAGAGTCACAAAAGACTATGATGTTGATCTCCCCAATAGAAACTGCCTGTTCTCTGCAGTAAAGAAAATTCAGTTTAGCCTTGAAAATAAACAGTTCTCTTTTCCCGCAATTGTTGCCGTGAGCTGCAACTTTTGAATTGATAGATAAGAGACTTTTCCAAGTGATTAATTTGCCTTGTACTTCTTATAAACCATTGAAAACTTCAGAAGAAAGATACCTGAACACCAAGGACCTGCCTAGCTGAAGAATTTTTATTGCAAAACCAGAATGCAGAAGCAAAAACAATTTAACTGACTTTCCAGTTCTCTCTACCTTCACCAAGAATCTATTTTCATTATTTGATTGTCAGTTATAGGAAGAATATTATCAAGCTGGAAAGGGTTCAGAAGAGATTTATCAGGATGTTACCAGGTGTGGAAGGTTTGTGTTATAAAGAAAGGCTGGCTGGGACTTTATCACTGGAGCGTAGGAGGTTAAGATGTGACATTATAAAAGTTGATACAATCGTGAGGGGTATAGATAGGGTTAATGGTGTGTGTATTTTCCCTAGGATGGGAGATTTCAAGGTATGGGGCACATTTTTAAGGTGAGAGGAGAGAGATTTCAAAAAGACATGAGGGTCAAATCTTTTACACCATAGGGTGGTTCGTGTGTGGAATGAACTTCCTGAGGAAGGAGTGAATGTGGGCAGAATGACAATGTTTAAATGACACTTGGATAAATACATGAATAGGAAAGTTTTGGAAGGATATGGGACAGAAGCAGGTAGGTGAGACTAGTTTAGTTTGGGATTATGTTCAGCATGGACTGGTTGGACACAAACGTCTGTTTCTGTGCTGTATGACTCTATGATTCTATGTGTGTAATGGCGAGTTTATAAGCAGATTAGAGGTTTAGTTAGTATCATTATATGCCAATGGTTTATATCTGTTTAGTTGTAGCTATAGTCGAATGACTTATATTAAATAACAATTCTTTTCATATAAAAACTTGGTCCAAGCTGTCTATCAATCTTGAGCTGAAAGTCAGGTAAATTGGGGTACTGTGCATACCTTAAAAAATCTTAAACACTAGTATGACTCTGGGAGTAGTGGGGTTCAAATTACAACACGCTAACAGAGTGGGTTATAAAATAGTGGCCATTCCTACAAATACTGTCATGGACAGATACATTGTGGCAGATTGATTGATAAGAACCAGATCAGGTAGATGTCTCTCTCATTCATTCTCCCAGTAACTGTGCCATGCTCTTCAGAACATGGGCAGCTCAATAAGTAAAGGCACCACTGAGCTGCCCTTGATGATGGATATTACAGTTCCTCATTCAGAGTGTGTGTTGTGATCTGATCAGAAACTACTTCCAAGTGTTATTTAACAGCGAAAGGCACTGATTCATCAGTTAAAGGAAGATGTTAGCTAGCAATAAGCAAGAGGATTTCCTTGTCCATATTTGATTTGATGTCATGAGACTTCATATGGTCTCGAGCAAACATTGAGAATTTCCAGACTCTCCCTCCCAACCATATACCACAATGCAGCCACACCAGCCCAACCTCCAAGCATTATGAGGAAGGGGCCTGAATATTGGTTGTAATACATAATTTGGTGAGTATGACTATATTAGACCGTTGCTTGAGTAGACCTTAGGGTGGATCTTCTATTGCGTAAACCCCCAGATGTTAGTGTGGAGGACTTTGCAAGATCAAAGGGCAGGGTGTCAGTTCCAACAGCAAAATAGCTGATTGAGTGGTCTGCTCAGTTTCATTCTTTCTGGAGCGGTTCGATATTCTGATTTGGCAAGCTATTTTGAGGGACAGTTATAACTCCACCACATTGGTGAAAGAACTGGAATCACATATATGTTGAGGTAAGGAGAGTAGATTTCCTCTGTTGAACAGTATTACTGAAAGAGATGGATTTTTAATTAGAAAGCCATAGATTCATGTTTGTTACTAATGAAATCATCAATTTATTCCAGATTTACTAATTGATTTAATTTTAATTCCTTCAGCTGCAGAGGTGAGATTTGAATTCATATTATTAACCTTTGTTTGAGTCTCTACATTATTAGTTCAGCAACATTACCACCACACAACCATCCCTATGTAAACAGATTTATGCCTGCATTAAAATAACAAACACAGGTCAAGTAACTAAGTGAAGCAAATATCCACTAATATTGCCAACAGTAATTCCTAACATATAATTATTATGTAGTTCACATGCAATAAAGTTGCAGTGAAAGATCTCACACAGCTCATTCACCTGGAACTCTATTCTTAGTACTGAATTTACCATTACTTTAGATAATAATAAGACTTATAACAGTGCTCGCTACATAAGTACTTTCCAAACTTATTTAGACTCATTATTATGTTTAAGCTCAGCAAAAGTCTTATTGTTGTATAATTTGTGCATTTATTTTCTTAGTGCCAAATGATTGTTACCATGGTAATGGTTTATCATATAGAGGTATGGTGAAACAAACTGAACGAGGGAAGACATGTCTGCACTGGAGCTCTCACTTGCTGCTCAAGGAAGCTGTTGGTACCCATATGGAGAATCCCAGCAAATATGGAATTGCTGATCACAATTATTGCAGGTACTGCAGCTTTAATACATTGATATAAAAAGGTAGTTTGTAAACACCCAGCTGAGTGACAACAGTGTTCTCATTAAAATTTTACCTTCAATCTCTTTAGCCTTTTCTCATTAAAACATGGACTCCCAAATTATTATATAAATTTGGGATGAGTTCAACATGGATTAGTAACTGAAATGATGAGCTTGTATAATTTCCTATCAGGTAGTCTGAGATGGAGGAGCGTGGGCACAAAGATGGGTTGATTTGAAGACTCACCTCAGTTCTCCAACACACTCCACAAAATGCCCCCTAAATGTCACTCTCCACCCACCTCCTTGCCATCTCTATACCCACTCAAATCGCCCATGCCAATCCTTGGCACCCAATGTTACATCCACAGCTACTCACCTATCATGCACTATTCGAATTCAATAAAAAATATTATACATTCCTTGGGAAGAAAATTAAACTTTCAACATCTAATAATAACTTCCATATAATTGACTGTGAGGAAAAATGCATTCTATCATGAGAAAAAAGCCTTGTCTATTTGTGATCACATTAGATCGTATCAACAAACCAGAAAGAACATCAAATGAACAATGTATAATGGCAACTTCTTAAAATTGTTATTTATTCTCAGATGAAATGAACAACTCAGCTGAAAACCATTTGCACCACCAGATGGAAATAGTGTTTGGGAGAAAATCTGATTTTGATCCTCCGTTCAAAATGGGAACTCATCGGGAATGGATGTGCTTTTTGCACACTAGGCATTCCGGAGCCCTAGAAAGATCAGGGGAAAATGAGACAGAGTCGGCAATGTAGAGGAAAGTCAAGTTTCCTCAAGAAAAGCCTTAAACTTTGAATTTTTTTTTTTCTCTCTTCTCACCGTGGGTATGGGTGTCTTTAGGAACGAAATATCCCACAGACCACAGCCGACAGCCTTCAGCTCCCCCAGCAGCCTTGCCACCAAGTAAGCCTGTTCATCAGGACAAGTCAAGCACTTAAGTGGTGATCTGGCAGGCTTCTTAGCCAATCAATTCTTGGGTCAGTGAGGTCCCACCCACCTGAAGCTGCTGGCCAATCAATGCCTATTAACCATTGTGAGGAGCAGCGTCACTTCAGATGTCCAGGTCTCTGGCTGAAGAGCACCAGCAATGGGAAAGGAGTGGTGGGGAATCACAGGATCAGGGCGGTGGAGTGCATGTCAATGGAAAGGGGTTTCAAGAGTTTCAGAGGCAAGGGCAATGTGTGGTTTTCAGTCATCGTTAACACACCATTGTCACAGTCAGGAAGGCTACCACTATCCTTTGCTGCTGGGAACAAACTAAATCATGCTGGGCAGTCTCAGTGGTCATTAATTAACCATTTAAGGGCTTTAGTTGGCAGCAGGTCAGGAAAATCAGTGTTTAGATTGAAATATAATCATGGACAAATCTCCTTTCTAATCTACTGTAATCATGTGACCTTGACCATTAGGCATTTACACTACAGGCTGCTGCCTTACGGATACTTCTATAAAGAGGTCATTCTGATTACTCTGCTGTCTGTTGCGCTCAGAACAGCGTAATATAAGCATTCCCATCCGGAACTTAATTCCTAAAGTAATGGAAAAAGGATGGGTATGTTTCTGTGCTGCCAACCAACTGGATAATTTGTTTTTCCCACCACTTCTAGGGAGGGGAGAATCAGTGTGGCCATTTGTGTACCAAAACACACCTCACACATCTCACAACCAGACCTACATTTGGCCCCATATGTAGGAACAAAACATATCCATTACAACACAGGTTATCAGGGATGTAGAGGAATCAGATTAACCATGATCTTATTGAATGATGGTGCAGGTTCAAGGGCCCCAGTGCCCTACAGTTGCTTGTAAGTCATGTTCCTTCATATGTTCACAGTTAATCAGAAAATAAAATTTACCCATGACACCCAAATAGGCTGTGCTCATTGTCTTTTCCTGCACAGGATAAATATAACACCAAGAATAACTTAATGGCCTCTTTCATAATGATTCAGTGAAACTGCATTTATCTATGGTATACAGTTCGTGAAGGAGATGGTAAGAAAAAGGGTGATTAGGTACAGGAAGACAGATATATAGGAGGAAACTGTTGATGAGTCAAGACAGTTAATATTGCACTCAGGATGCCTGTTGTAGACCCTTCTCGATATTCTAGTGAATTTATTGTAGCTCAATATCAGGTAAGTGGTATTACTAACTAATATATCATGTTAAGGCCTAGTGTCATTGCTGGGTCTCAGGCCACAAGCAAGTGATAGTAGAAGTGGGGTTTGTGTGGTGGGAGAAGCAGGGGAGAGGTTAGGGGTGTTGGAAGCAAGCACAGGAAGTGGCTCTCTATACATTCCCCTTGATCAGACACGAATTAACCTTGAACTAGGTAGGACCCATCCCCCCATGCCAGCGTGCCCCACAAGCAATTCTGCGCAGGTTTGTATGTTATTCTTCCTGCACCAACTACTGCATTAATATGGCGAAAGTGGATACTGCAGATGCTGGAGATCAGAGTCAAGATTAGAGTATTGCTGGAAATGCACAGCAGGTCAGGCAGCATCCGAGGAACAGGAACATTGATATTTCGGGCAAAAACCCATCATTTTGCCCAAAGCTGACCTGCTGTGCTTTTTCAGCACTACTCTAATCTTGACTACTGCATTAATACCAACAGCAGTGGAATGAGATGCTTACCATTAGAACATAGGCTAGAGGAACATAGAAGCTGGAGGCTGGGGTGAGCCTTAGGCCTTTGAACCCACGCTTCCACTCAATATGATCATGACAGATCTGATCTCACCTCCACTTTCTTCTGATTATGACCTCACCTCCACTTTCCTGTGTATACCTGATAACTCTTAACTCCCTCATCCAAGAAAAATCTCAATCTTGAAGAAGGTACTCTTCAAGTCAGCCTCCATTAGTGGAATCTTTGGAGAAAAATATCAGTAAGATATACTGGTTGTTTCTGCTAGAATTTCTACTAACTAGATCCATTTAGAGGTGATATTCTCTAAACATTCACTCATCCAAGTTCATGAAATCCCCACATTACATTATTCTTACTTGAATTTTTTCATGCACTGAGTTATCAAATGAACCTGACACACTTGCAGTTACAATACTGAGAGAATCTTTCCCTCTTTGTTTCATCCGGCATTTGTTACTCCTCCTTACAAATTCAATTACTCATTCCTGCATTTTATTCAGTCCAGAGGTGAATCTAAATTTATTTTATGTAATGAGAGCGGCAATATGCAATATGCTCAGCATGTGCTATTAGAGTCATAGAGTCATATAACCCCTTTGGCCCAACCAGTCCACACTAACCATGTTCCCAAACTAAACTAGTCCCACTTGCCTGCATTTGGCCCACATCCCTCCAAACCTTTCCTGCTCATGAACTTATTGAAATGTCTTTTAAATGTAGTAGCTATACCTGCATCCACCACTTTCCCTGGTGGTTCATTCCACACATGACCCATTCCCTGTGTATATTGTTCCTATTCTACAGGTAAAGTAATTAATGTATGTCACCTATTTGACATATAAGCAGCTGGGGGCTACATACCACCTGCAATCCTATAGATCTTTTGAAATCAAAATCAGCCTTATCACTGAAGCCATTTGGTATACATTTAGATATTGTTTTAAAGATATGTGGCAGGATTGGTTACAATAAAAATACATTAAAAATTTCCAGAAATCCTGATGGCGATGATAAACCTTGGTGCTATTATCGGGAGAAACGTGATAAATTAAGTTGGGAACATTGTGCCATTTCTCCCTGCCCTCCAGGTATGTATCAGCTGTTAATTGCATTTTACAACAGTTAGTTTATTCCATTAATGTCATAATCCAGATGAGTATTAACCCTATCTTACTTAATAAGCAATAATTACAAAATAATGTCATAAATATGGAGCTTGCTAATTCTTTTGCTGCATAAATGTTAGATTAAAAGGACAATGTCAATTGGTTTGAATTAAGTTGAAACCTTTCTAATTTTCTCTATTAGATTCAATACTTTCAGGGTTGAGAGATTTTATCAAATCCCCTTCCATTTTGCTCTGGGACAGTGCCTGGGTAAAAAGATTTATTTTGTTCTGGCAGCCAAAGATTTTCAGATTCTCAAAGTGCATTCTAAGGGTATACATGGGCTGTCTTTAATTTATTCTAACAATCCTTTTCAACTGGAAGCATTCTAATCAACAGACAATCTGCCTGTGCACAAGATAGGGTCAAGTCTGTTGCCTGAAAACTGCATATCTGTACTTGTTCAGTTAATTATGTTGTTGTTCATGACAACTAAAGAATTTTAACGAACAGTTGGAGCAATAACAACTTGCATTCTTTTAAAAGCAAAATAGTGCAGATATTGGAAATCTGAAATAAAAGCAGAAGGTGCTGGAGAATCTCAGCAGGTCTGGTAGTATCTCTGGAGGGAGCGACAGAGTGAACATTTCAAATTCAGTATGAACCTTAAGAACTTTGAAATACTGGACACAAAACAGTAACTCAGTTTCTCAACCAATCCTGTCAGGCCTGCTGAGTTGAACTTGCATTCCCATAGCAACCTTCAAGGTGGTCCTCAATCATTTTCGTTCACAATAAGATAGTCATCTAATGGAGTTAATGATCTCATATTCTAGATGTGCAGTGATTGTCTTGCTCATTTTGTTGTTGTTCTTTTATAATTTCAGCAGCTTTCTGATCCTTTCTGAAAAAGGATCAAATAGCACAATTACAAAGAAAAATTACAATGACTAACAAACACTAATGTATAGGATGAGGTTTGACTCAGTACTGTTTCTCCACCACAGCGGCTAAGACACCACCCCAAAGAGAAGCTACAGCCAAACCTGTGACCCGATCCCCTGCATCTGCGTCCTCCATTACACGTTTTCAGTGCGGAATACCTGAGGTTGCAGTAGTCTTAGGCAAAATCCTTGGTGGAAAAAGGACAGTACCAGGAAAATACCCATGGCAGGTATCTCTGCAGCTGAAAAATCGCATTGGACTTTATAAACCAGGACATGTGTGTGGAGGAACATTGATTAAACCATGTTGGGTTCTCACTGCCGCCCACTGCATTGTCTCACAGTAGGTATTAACATGTTTGTACATTGCTTTGAGTTATCTCCTTATTTTAGTGAATCATTTCTGAAGAGGTGCCTCTCTACATTTTGTACCTTTGCTATTATACATTTACTTTCTACAGGATCCAACTAAAAACCATTGCTTCTCTATTTTGAGCAAAATAAGGCAGTACTTAAGCTCAGCAGGTGGCTTAACTCTGCTCTTGTCTCAGTTGGGAGTTATAGTTTCCTAAAATCCATTTATTATTTCTTTGGTCTGAGTTTATGGATGTGTGGTTATAGTTTTGACAATATTTATAATATTGGATTCTTTCAAATTCCCACAACCTCTCCTCCATATCCACATACTTCTCATCAAAAAGTTTTAATGAGGAATTCTTAAAGGGAAATCCAAAGACTCTCCAACTAATTCCCAAACTGTAGTGAACAAACCTCATCTTATAATAGACATTGTAAATGTTAGCTTTACTCAGTAATGAAATGACCTTCTTCAGCAATAACCTCCACCCTCTGTTCATGACTGAGATACCATATTGTTCCTACCAGTGTGTAATGACAGGGACGAGGGTTGATGCAGTTGGGAAAATAGTAGGAAAAACGCAGTCACATTCTACCGACAATCTTTAAATCCATCAACCTTCACAGTTTGACAATCAATGCTAGAAATAACCAAATGCTGAATTGTTCAAAAATGAGGGAAAATGCAGGATTTCTTAAGCCTACAGCCTTTAATTTACCTCTACCACTTCTCAAACCCTCCAGTGTATAGTTCAGATGTTGAACACTATTTGCATAAGAATCTCCTGACACCAGTTTTAAATTTACTCTTTACTCCCCTGAACCTGTCTCCTTGTCCTACTCAAATATTTAATTTAATGTCATATTTCAAATTAGTTTATCTCATAAGTGCTTGGGCAATTAGAATGTCTATCTCACAGCTGGAAGCAAATTAATCTGAAGAAAATTCCAGGAATAACTTTCATCTTCAGCTCTGGAACATAAATGGTGGAGTCAAGGGTCACAAGAAAAAAAAAATGGTGATAAAGATTGTATCAGAAAACACATTGTGCAAACTATAAGGAGATGACCACAAAGCTGTGTTTTCATTTTTTTGTTCATTGTCTGATGCCAACAGAGTACCATTTCATAATTCCAGCAGTTAGTTCAATGATACTGAGTGTAGATCCAAATCTTTTGTTTTATCTGCTGTGCACAATTAACCTTGGGGTTACAGGAATGGGATCCATAGCCATGCATTTAGCAGTCTCTAAGTGACAATATTATGCTTTTTGAAAAATGTAGTTAGCCTTATCAGACAGAGACATAGCTAATAGATAGTTTGATAGTCAAACTTGCAAAGACACCATGAGTAATAAATAATTACAGGGAGTTATGGATGTTTTTGTAATGGTATTCTATTAGAGCTGGCTGATATCACAGCACTCCATCAAGTGCACCAAAATCCCCAAATATAATTCACCACAGGCCATCAAAAAGGATGGCTTTTTGAGGAACAGTGGTTCTGGGAGGGGGGAGAACAATGAGGACAGAAGTGTGCAAATGAGTTCAACATACTGAAGGGTTCTATCCATCATAATGCATAGGGAGGGGGATTCCTCAGTTGAGGAAAAAGGAAAACATTCCAGTAGCATAGGTGGGAGAGAAGCCATTATTCAAGCAGTTACAACAGAGACAGAGGAACTGAAAGAATAGAATGCAGTCCTTTCAGGATTCAAAAAGGGCAGTTAAGGTTTAGCTGGGAAGGTCCATGGGTTTGCAGTGAATATTAGTAGGCAGCCTCTCTCCAGAAATGGAGACAGAGAAGTCAAGAAGGGAAAGAGAAAAGTTAGAGGTGGACTAGCTGAGGATGAGAGAAGAATGGAAATTGGAAGCAAATTTGAGTAATCTTTATAGTTCCAGAAAAGAGAAGGAGGTGGCACTGATGCAGGCCTTGACCTACAGCAAAGAGTTGTTGAAAGGGCCCATCTCGGACTGGAACAAAGAATGTTCCACATCTGCCTCAAAGAGTAGAATATAACTAGGCCCATGCAAATACCTAGGGTGCATCTTTTCATTTGAATGAATTGAGATAAGTTAAAAGAGAAATTATTCAATGAGAGAAGAAAGCTCCACCAGGTGGAGGTGTTTGGACTGTAAAGGTCCCTGTGCAAGGAAGAACTGAAGAGCTGCAGACAGTCCTGGTGAAGGTTGGAGATGTAGAGGTATACATCCAAGTTACCACTTTGCTTCGTGAATCTGGTAGTACAGAGGGAGGCCTTTTCAAAAGCTACATATAAAACCTCGAATCATTTAATTTGTTAACAACAACAGACTTAAATAAGAATCAGGCATCTTAATTAATGAGAAAACTGATATCTGGTAAATCAAACATGTAGGAAGACTATAATGCCTGTTTGTCTATATTTTGATTACAATATTCATTTTACATATTGTCAGTAATTCTAAGAATCAATTGCTAATCCTTTTTAGTTAAGAGTATTGTCTCTTCTTTTAAACCAATACATAGGGCACAGGCGAGAGATTTCCGTGTACAGCTTGGCAAACAAGACCTTCAAAGAGATGAATGGCATGAACAGAACTTTGACGTTGAAAATGTAATTGTCCATGAAAACTATCATGAGAGCTCAGTGGGATTATACAATGATATTGGTAAGTAATCTGAGACTTGTACCTTCAAGTTCCTTCCTGAGTTTTACTGTGAGCTTCAGAATCAGGTCCTGAGCCTGCTCTGACCGATAGCGGCTCACTGATGTTCCCTCAGGCAGCTGCCTAATTACCCTCTGCAGGCCTGCCTGCCAATGAAGGAGACAGATTATCACTTGAAGGGCATAGAAGGAGAGGCATCACAGCGGAGGAATGTAGGTCACTTCAAGCTCTCCCCCAAGGTAAGTTTAAAAAAAAGGAAAAATTCAGGGAGTCCGAAGCAAAATGACTCATTGTTGCTGTGTTGACTGACCTGTCTGCCATCACTGTTTGAGCTGTGGGTCCTCTTCACCAAATGGTCAAGTTGCTGTAGCCCAAGCAGACCATTAGACTGCTGTTTCAATGGATAGAGATGACTGGTAGTGATTTAACCTGAGGGTCAACATGCCTCGAATGAAGGGAGAGGGTGACAAAGAGATTCCTTCATTGTAACGTCAGTCAGTGTTGGGAATTCAACCCACACTGTTGGTAACACATTGTATTGCAAACCAGCCATCCGAGCTAATGGAATTCCCCCTCCTGACCTATCAAAATTTATTTAAGAACATAAGAACATAAGCTCTAGGAGCAAGAGTAAGCCATCTGCCATTCAATAAAATCATGGCTGATCTTTATGTGGACTCAGATCCACTTACCCATGTTCTCACCGTATCCTTTAATTCCTTTAGTGTTCAAAAAAAATCTAGCTTAGCTTTAAAACATTTACTGAAGTAGTGTCAACTACTTTACTGGGTAAGGAATTCCATCGATTAACAACCCTCTGGGTGAAGAAGTTCCTTCTCAATTCAGTCCTCAGTCTGCTCCCTTTAATCTTGAGGCTATGCCCTCTTGTCAAAGCTTCACCTGCCGCAGGAAACATGATCTCTGCTTCTATCTTATCTACTCCCCTCATAATTTTATATGTTTCTATAAGATCCCCCTTCATTCTTCTGAATTCCAATGAATATAATTCCAGTCTATTCAGTTTCTCTTTAACCCCCTCAACTCTGGAACCACCCTAGTGAACCTCCTCTGCACCCCCTCCAGTGCCAGTACATCCTCTCTCAAGTAAGGAGACCAAAACTGCATGCAGTATTCCAGGTGTGACCTCAGCAGCACCCTGTACATAACTTCTCTGCTTTTAAACTCAGGGATTTGCATAAATATGCAAATCTCCAGCTGCTCTGCATTTTGTCCTACCGCAGCGACACTGCAGTCATAACAGGATTGCAGATCCACTTAGTGGTCATAGAGTCATAGAGACATAGAGTCATAGAGCATGGAAACAGACCCTTCGGTCCAACCCGTCCATGCTGACCAGATAGCCCAACCCAATCTAGTCCCACCTCCCAGCACCTGGCCCATATCCCTCCAAATTCTTCCTATTCATATACCCATCTAAATGCCTCTTAAATGTTGCAATTGTACCAGCCTCCACCACATCCTCTGGCAGCTCATTCCATACAAGTACCACCCTCTGCATGAAAAAGTTGCCCCTTAGGTATCTTTTATATCTTTCCCCACTCACCCTAAACCTATGCCCTCTAGTTCTGGACTCCCCAGCCCTAGGGAAAAGACTTTGCCTATTTATCCTATCAATGCCCCTCATAATTTTGTAAACTTCTATAAGGTCATCCCTCAGCCTCCAATGCTCCAGGGAAAACAGCCCCAGCCTGTTCAGCCTCTCCCTGTGGCTCAGATCCTCCAACCCTGGCAACATCCTTGTAAATCTTTTCTGAACCCTTTCAAGTTTCACAATATCTTTCTGATAGGAAGGAGACCAGAATTGCACACAATATTCCAACAGTGGCCTAAGCAATGTCCTGTATAGCTGCAACATGACCTCCCAACTCCTGTACTCAACACTCTGACCAATAAAGGAAAGCATACCAAATGCTTTCTTCACTATCCTATCTACCTGCGACTCCACTTTCAAGGAGCTATGAACCTGCACTCCAAGGTCTCTTTGTTCAGCAACACTCCCTAGGACCTTACCATTAAGTGTATACGTCCTGCTAAGATTTGCTTTCCCAAAATGCAGCACCTCGCATTTATCTGAATTAAACTCCATCTGTCACTTCTCAGCCCGTTGGCCCATCTGGTCCAGATCCTATTGTAATCTGAGGTAACCCTCTTTGCTATCCACTACACATCCAATTTTGGTGTCATCTGCAAACTTACTAACTGTACCTCTTATGCTCGCATCCAAATCATTTATGTAAATGACAAAAAGTAGAGGGCCCAGCACCGATCCTTGCGGCACTCCACTGGTCACAGGCCTCCAGTCTGAAAAACAACCCTCCACCACCACCCTCTGTCTTCTACCTTTGAGCCAGTTCTGTATCCAAATGGCTAGTTCTCCCTGTATTCCATGAGATCTAACCTTGCTAATCATCCTCCCAGGGGAACCTTGTCGACCGCCTTACAGAAGTCCATATAGATCACATCTACTGCTCTGCCCTCATCAATCTTCTTTGTTACTTCTTCAAAAAACTCAATCATGTTTGTGAGACATGATTTCCCACGCACAAAGCCATGTTGACTATACCGAATCAGTCCCTGCCTTTCCAAATACATGTACATCCTGTCCCTCAGGATTCCTTCCAACAACTTGCCCACCACCAGATCAAATAGATAGACCAGATGTAAAAGTTGAAGTCCTAAATTAGAGAAAGGCCAATTTTGATGGTATTAGGCAAGAATTTTCAAAAGCTGATTGGAGGCAGATGTTTGCAGGTAAAAGGACGGCTGGAAAATGGGAAGCCTTCAGAAATGAGATAACAAGAATCCAGAGAAAGTATATTCCTGTCAGGGTGAAAGGGAAGGCTGGTAGGTAGAGGGAATGCTGGATGATTAAAGAAATTGAGGGTTTGGTTAAGAAAAAGAAGGAAGCATATGTCAGGTATAGACAGGATAGATCGAGTGAATCCTTAGAAGAGTATAAAGAAAGTAGGAGTATACTTAAGAGGGAAATCAGGAGGGCAAAACGGGGACATGAGATAGCTTTGGCAAATAGAATTAGGGAGAATCCAAAGGGGTATTACAAATATATTAAGGACAAAAGGGTAACCAGGGGAGAGAATAGAGCCCCTCAAAGATCAGAAAGGCGGCCTTTGTGTGGAGCCACAGAAAATGGGGGAGATACTAAATGAATATTTTGCATCAGTATTTACTGTGGAAAAGGATATGAAAGATATAGACTGTAGGGAACTAGATGGTGACATCCTGCAAAATGTCCAGATTACAGAGGAGGAAGTGCTGGATGTCTTGAAACGGTTAAAAGTGGATAAATCTCCAGGACCTGATCAGGTGTACCTGAGAACTCTGTGGGAAGCTAGAGAAGTGATTGCTGGGCCTCTTGCTGATATATTTGTATCATCGATAGTCCTTTTGCCCGAAACGTCGATTTCGCTGCTCATTGGATGCTGCCTGAACTGCTGTGCTCTTCCAGCACCACTAATCCAGTATTTGGTTTTCAGCATCTGCAGTTATTGTTTTTACCAAGTTTTGCACCTTCTCTAGTAGGTGCATCCACATACTGAATCAGAAAATTGTCTTGTACACACTTAAGAAATTCCTCTCCATCTAACTTTTCACACTATGGCAGTCCCAGTCTGGAAAGTTAAAATCTCCTACCATAACTACCCTATCATTCTCACAGATAGCTGAGATCTCCTTACAAATTTGTTTCTCAATTTCCCTCTGACTATTGGGGGGAGTCCATAATACAATCCCAATAAGGTGATCATCCCTTTCTTATTTCTCAGTTCCACCTAAATAGCTTCCCTGGATGTATTTCCGGGAATATCCTCCCTCAGTACAGCTGTAATGCTATCCCTTATCAAAAATGCCACTCCCCCTCCTCTCTTGCCTCCCTTTCTATCCTTCCTGTAGCATTTGTATCCTGGAACATTAAGCTGCCAGTCCTGCCCATCCCTGAGCCATGTTTCCATAATTGCTATGATAGCCCAGTCCCATGTTCCTAACCATGCCCTGAGTTCATCTGCTTTCCCTGTTCGGCCCCTTGCGTTGAAATAAATGCAGTTTAATTTATTAGTCCTACCTTGTCCCTGCCTGCCCTGACTGTTTGACTCACTTCTGTTCTCAGCTGTACCCATCTCAGATTGATTTTTTTTCACTATCTCCCTGGGTCCCAACCCCCCCCCCCCCCACCCCCACCTCCCTTACAGATTACTCTCTGTAATCTCCCTTCAGAATCTCAACCTTTTCCCTTGCCGCAGCTTCATAACATTTTCCTGCCACCATTGTCTCTTCCCCCACTCTGAACGGTTCCTAACCTTGCCACCCTTTGCCGATCCTTTGTTTTAGTCTCTTGGTGCCTCAGCAAGTTCTAATGGAAATCAAAATTTGCATTCCAGCTTTGGTGAAGATCAAGCAAGTCAACAATCACTGTGCCAAGGAAACAAAGTATGTAAAAACTGCCTGCTTACCAGATGCTGATTTCCAGCCTGGAACTGAATGTCACATTTCAGGATGGGGTCAGACAGAATCAGGTGCTCCTATTAATTTGGATAATTTTATAATCATATTTTTCTTTAAATTAAAGCATTATTTTGATAATGGGCAACAAAATCATCACATTATTTTCTGTGTATTAAAAATTGTACAGAGGCATCATCCAATCAGTTATTGCATACGAATGTGAGACTGATATCTGACAAGCGATGTAAGGACCCTCGTTCCTATGGAAACGCTATCAATGACAGCATGTTTTGTGCAGGAAACCTGGATGGCAGTGTGGATTCATGTCAGGTTTGCTATAAGGATTTGTTGGATTGTGGAATTTATTTGCCCTATTTGGTGATTTGTGACTCGGGTCAATCTCCATGAAGGCAGGTTAATACATTACTGGAGAAACAATGTTCAAAGGGCAGGCTTCAGGTTTTTGGGACATGAAGTTCCAAGCAGAATGCATCTCAGCCACGCTGGGACAAATATCCTCAAAGGGAAGTTAGTTAGTGCTATGGGACAATAGAATACAAGCAAAGTTGGCAAAGGATGAAATAGTAGCGAGAAGAAATAAGAGGCACAGAGGATTGGGAGAGACAAAGAGCACGAGCCCTCAGAAGGCAAATACTAGGCAGTGTACATTGGGTTTGAAATGCACATAGCATAGTTAATGAGGTTGATAAACTGCAGAAACAGCAAAGAACTGGCTCAGAGGAAAGGAGAGTTGGGAACTTTATGCACCTAATCTTTGTTTGGGCAGAATTTCCAAGTGAGGAAACAAAGTTCTGGCCCTCGATACTGTAGGGACCATGTGTTTTGTAAGTGGGATTCTCACCTGAAATTGAAGGATAGGTTTACTCCCTGTTGGATTGAATATACTTCAGAGGAGGTCACAGTTCAGCAGCAGCTAAGTTTCTTGCAACGAGAGATGGGGAGTGGGTGAGGTGATGATGTAATAGTGCAACATGACTTAGAAGGTCAAAGCTGATCACAGGGATCCAGAAAGAGATCAAGGTCAGAGATGATGGAGTCAACAGGTTGTCAGATAATATTGCGGGATTAGTTGATGACCAAGTGGGGATCTTTGTTAGCCGGTATGGAATCAGTGATTGGGTGGGTTATTCCAATACAGGGGTGCCAGATCATGAGAAACCAAGAGTGTGTCCAATTACAGGTAGAAAAGCAGGTTAGCTAGGTGGAAAGTGGCAGGAAGTGGTCCTATTCCTCCTAGCCCACAAACAGAAGGCTTTTAGTCCAGTTATATGACAACCTTGGTGTCCCATAAACTACTGGGTATCCTGTGGTCTGAGACACCAGACCAGCCAGAGATACAAAAGGAAAATTGCAAAAGGAAAAGAAGAACTATGACAAATGTAATGTTGATTATACTGTACAAAGCTAAAGAGATTACTGAAAGGAGATCTGATAAAGGAATAAGAAAAGAATAGAAAGGTGATGAGACGAGATTTAAAAAAGGAAACTAAAAATATTTTATGATCATATGAAGTGTAAAAAGGTAGTCAAAGAAAGGTGGAGAGCAAAAACTTCTTCTTGAGGAGGCAGAGAGTATGGCAGAGGTACGAAATGAATACGTTGCATCTATCTTCAGTAGCAAAATGGATGCTGCCATTGGAGCAGTGAATGAGATGTAGTACTGATATTTGATAGGATAAATATAGATAAAAGGCCAGTGGGCTAAATGACCAAATGTGCCTTATTACCTTATGTTTTTATGTGAACAAATGTAATTTAAGGACGCAGTAAAGAAATGTCTCTATCAAAAGAAAAACACTCCTGTTCACAGTACAAGTTGGACCGAAGTGTCTGTTTCCGGTCTGTACATCTTTATGACTCTATATCTCTAAATGACTGAATGGATGTCTCGCTCATATCTTGTAAAAATTACATATCTTTGTTTCATGTTCAGGGTGATTCTGGAGGACCACTGACTTGTGTGAAGGATGGACGTTACCAGATCTATGGCGTAGTGAGCTGGGGTGATCGCTGTGGGGTGATAAATAAACCTGGTGTTTACGTCCGTGTCACCAAGTTCCTTAAATGGATTAAGTCACGAGCCACTTAAGTGCAGTTGTTGAACATGTGGGATTGTAGTGGAATATAAAAAGATGCTTGACATTACTATTTAACACATCCATTATTTCTAGAATACCACATAAAGGATTTTCAAATATGTTATTACCTCAGTTTTAGTAACAATGGGATCATATGTAACATCTTAATAATAATTCTGATTAATAATTATCATTAATTTTGCATTCCTGTCACATCATTCTTTCATAAACTGAGAAATATAATGGTCTGTGTCACAATCTCAGTGATTGCATTTGTAAAGTGTCTTTGGTTTTGAACTTGCATGGTAAAAAATCTAACTCTCAAAGCTGAATGCTCATTCTGTTGCTTCTTGTTTTAGTTGACAAAGCAGAACTACAGACTTCCCGAGCGGGAAATAATGCCTTTATAATCTATGTATGCAATAATTTACAATTTGACTGTATATTACTAATTAAATACAATTCTACTTGTTGCTCCTCAAATGAGTACTTTTTAAATTATTGCAAAGCTGAATCTTGACAGCATTAGCTAACAACATAGTTATAAATACCAACCAATAAGCAATGGAAAAATTAATTTTGTCATTCAAAATTTAGTTTTAAGTTTGGTTAAATACGTTAATTAAAATTCCCTCCATATTAATACAAGCTATGGTGCATAGTCAATAGATTTATTAAGTTACAAAGTTTTAAGAGGTTTAAGAAGTTTAAATTACTGATTAAAAGGAATCCTTTCCTTTCTGGTGTGATCATGTAACGGATGTTAATTTAGCTTGTTACATAACATCTCTGGATTTGCATTCCATTGTGTCAGTGACAGAGGTTAATGACAGAATTGGTTGATATGGCTTTAGACAAAGAGGTCAGAATCAAAATGCCAGGCATGACTTTCATGCCATTGTTGGCCAGCATTTGTAGTTGTCCTTTCAAAGAATATCTGAGGTAAAGTTTCACCTTCACTGTCTGACCATTAGCTTGATAGATATTATCTGTCATTCATAGAATTTGTCTCAGTTTCTATTGTTATGAATCATCAGAAAGTTAGGCGAATTCCATAAAGGGCTAGTAATCTATTCCATCAGGTTATTTCTAAGGTGGTATTGGTGGCAATCTGCCTCTCTGTGTCTTTGAGATCTATGTTTACTTGTATGGGTACCCTATAAATGGGTTGTTTATGAAGGAAGATAGAGAAATTAAGAAATATTTAAATGGCTGTGCTGATCCATGCCTCAGTATCAAGGGAAAGCTGTATAAGAAGTAAGATGTCAAAAGTCGAACGCCACAAGTGCAACACCATTTTAGACTTATCAGTTTTATTATAATTAGATGAAGAGAAAAGCTATATTTATTTAAAGCAATTTAGTCCAAAAGTTCAGTTTGTAAAAGTTGTATTATTTCCAAAAAACAGTTTCTCCTTTTCCCAGCTATTCTGGTACACAATTTCTGTCAATAATGTGGGGGTGACTCAAAGCAAGACACTACAGCTTTACAAAGCTTTAGTTAGGCCACATTTGGAATATTGCACATAGTTCTGGTCGCCTAACTATCAGAAGAACTAAGTGGATGCTTTGGAGATAGTGGAGAGAAGGTTTACCAGGGTGTTGCCTGGTCGGGAGGGTTTTAGTGATGGGGATAGATAATGTTTAAGGTGTATCTTGAATCACACATAAATAGGAGGTGAACAGAAGGATTGAAACTGTGTATGCGCAATACGTAGCTGGTCTAAATTAGGATTAGAAACAACCATTGGCAGGCTGAAGGCCATTCCTGTGCTGTATTGTATTGAATTTGTTTCTTTCAATCTGAGCAAAGTATTTTCACAGAAATATGTGCAATAAGACCATAAGACCATAAGACATAGGAGTGGAAGTAAGGCCATTCGGCCCATCGAGTCCACTCCGCCATTCAATCATGGCTGATGCGCATTTCAGCTCCACTTACCAGCGTTCTCCCCGTAGCCCTTAATTCCTCTAGACAACAAGAATCTATCAATCTCGGCCTTGAAGACATTTAGCGTCCCGGCCTCCACTGCACTCCGTGGCAATGAATTCCACAGGCCCACCACTCTCTGGCTGAAGAAATGTCTCCGCATTTCTGTTCTGAAATGACCCCCTCTAATTCTAAGGCTGTGTCCACGGGTCCTAGTCTCCTCGTCTAACGGAAACAATTTCCTAGCATCCACCTTTTCCAAGCCATGTATTATTTTGTACGTCTCTATTAAGTCTCCCCTTAATCTTCTAAACTCCAACGAATACAATCCCAGTATCCTCAGCCGTTCGTCATATGCTAGACCTGTCATTCCAGGGATCATCCGTGTGAATCTCCGCTGGACACGTTCCAGTGCCAGTATGTCCTTCCTGAGGTGTGGGGACCAAAACTGGACACAGTACTCCAAATGGGGCCTAACCAGAGCTTTATAAAGTCTTAGTAGTACATCTCTGCTTTTATATTCCAACCCTCTTGAGATAAGAAATGCTGTCATAGAGAATTCCATGTTGTTGTTTTCTCAGTATTGTTATAGGAACACGAGTAGGCAATTCAGTGCCTCGAGTCTGCATCACCATCCAATGTGATCATTGCTCATCTCATCTCAAACTGAATGTCACTTTCCTGCCCATTCCCCATAACTCCTCAACCTACTGCTCCAAAATAACCTGTCTCTCTTTGACTTAAAATTACTTAATGTCCCATCATCCACTGCATGCTGGGGTAATGAATTTTACAGATTCACAACCCTTTGAGAGTAGTTATTTCTCCACATCTCTGATTTAAATCTGTGGTTTCTTATTCTAGATTGCCCCACAGGAGGAAACAATTGCTCTCCTTCGAATTTGTCAATCCCCTTTAACATTTGAATAGCTCCATTACATCTCCTTTCATTCTCCTAAACTCCAGAGAGTATAGGCCTAAATTGCTCAATCTCTCTTCACAAGGCAAACCCCTCACCTCCAAAATCAACTTAATGAATCGTTTCTAGACTGCCTTCAATACAACTACAATCCTCCTCAATTAAGGGGATCAAAACTGTATGCAATATTCTAGGCACCCTATCACTAATGTCTTGTACAGTTGTAGCAGCACTTCCCTATTTTTATACAGCATCACTTTAGCAAGAAATGCCAAAATTCCACTTACCTTCCTGGTGTCAAGATTAGAGTGGTGCTGGAAAAGCACAGCAGGTCAGGCAGCATCCAAGGAGCAGGAAAATCGATGTTTCGGGCAAAAGCCCAATTCCTGATGAAGGGCTTTTGCCTGAAACATTGATTTCCCTGCTCCTCAGATGCTGCCTGACTTGCTGTGCTTTTCCAGCACCACTCTAATCTTGACTCTAATCTCCAGCACCTGCAGTACCCACTCCACCTTATTACCTGTTGTGCCTAGATACCAGTTTTCTGTGATTCATGCATGAGGACACTCAAATCCCTCTGAACTGAAGCATTCTAGGTTTCTCTCCATTTAGATCATAATTGCCTTTCTATTCTTCCCACAAAAATGAATAACCTCACATTTATCCACAATAAACTCCATCCATCAAATCTTGGCCCATTCTTCTGATGTATCCATATTAATTTGTAAATTTCTTATATCTTAATTAAAACTTAATTTCCCATTTAATTTAGTGTCATCTGCAAATTTGACTATAATACTTTCTAGGAGAAAGTGAGGACTGCAGATGCTGGAGATCAGAGCTGAAAATGTGTTGCTGCAAAAGCGCAGCAGGTCAGGCAGCATCCAAGAAGCAGGAGAATCGACGTTTTGGGCATCAGCCCTTCTTCAGGGCTGATTCCTGAAGAAGGGCCGATGCCCGAAACGTCGATTCTCCTGCTCCTTGGATGCTGCCTGACCTGCTATAATACTTTCTATCCCTGTATCCAAGTCATTAATATAGATTGTAAATAGTTGGGTGAAAGTGGGTACTGACGATGCTGGAGATTAGAGTCAAGATTAGAGTGGTGCTGGAAAAGCACAGCAGGTCAGGAAGCATCCAAGGAGCAGAAAAATTGACATTTCCTGATTAAGGGTTTTTGCCCAAAACGTCAATTTTCCTGTAAGTAGTTGGGGCCTAAGGACTGAACCCTGTGACACACTATTGATTACGTCTTGCCTACCAGAAAAGACTCATTTATCTCTGGTTTCTGCTGTTAACCAATCCTCTCACTGAGTGAATAAATTACCCCAACACCATGTGATCTTTATACAAAAGGTTAGTATCCCCATGTTATTAACCTTTTGTATAGCACCTTATCAAATGCCTTCTAAAAGTCCAAATATATTACAACTACATCTATAGGATCCCATTGTCCACTTTGCTTGTTATGTTTTCAACGATCTAGAAAATTAGGCAAACATGACACACCCTTCATAAAACCATACCAACACTGATGGATTGTGTATTGACTTACCAAATGTCCTGTTATTACTTCATTAATAATGGTTTCTAATCATTTCCCAATGTCAGATGTTAAACTAACTGGTCTATAGTCTTTTTAATTTTCTACTCCCCCCCCCACCACCACCTTTTTGAGGAAGGTCATTATATTAGCATTTTACCAATCCACTAGAATATTTCCTGCATCGAGGGAATTTTGGAGTTTAACAACTAGTGGATCAATTATCTCTGCTGCCACTTCCTTTAAGGCCCTAGGATGTATACCGTCAGAACTTGTCTGCCTTCAATCCCAATAGTTTGTTCAGTACATTCCTCACCCCCCCCACCCCCACCCAGTGCTGATTATTGTTCTAAATTCCTTCCTTTCAATAACCCTTTCCTCCCTTTCTCTTACAGGAATGTTATTAAATACTCAGAGCCACAGTTGGTTATCCCATATAATTCTGAAATGACACTTCACGCCACATCAATTTATTCCTGATTTTCCTCCTGTAAAACCTTGAAAAAGAAAACATTTGACCAAATCCAATAGATTGAGGTGCAATACTTTGGAAGAGAATGCAGACTAGTACCTGTAACAATTCAGAACTTAGTTCATGTCAGAGAGATCAAAGTGATTTTTGACTTCATGAAAAACACACCTATCATTCAGTGCTACTAGAATAAACAAGAATTGGACTAAAGGTTAGATTTTAGTATTTAGCTTAAAGAGTAATAGCTATATGTCTTGGTCTGACAACAAAACTTAATTCTGTCCCTATAAGTTATGTTGAATTCTAAAGCTCCACTACTGTAAATCTGAAGGTTAGATTTTCTTGCTATGGTTTTCAGAAATTCTGAAAAGAGTCACACCAAACTTAAAAATGAGAACTTTGTTCCTCTCCACTGTTGCTGCCAGACCTGCTTAGTTTCTCCAACATTCTTTGTGTTTTTTTATTCTGTTGTATTTTTGATGATTATGTTGTTGACTGGTCTCAAAAATATTGGCACTGCTGCTAAATAAAGTGGCTTGATGGTAATATAGAACAGAGGCAAAAGTGAGGACTACAGATGCTGGAGATCAGAGTAAGGATTAGAGTGGTACTGGAAAAGCACAGCAGGTCAGGCAGCAGCCGAGGAGCTCCTGAAGGGCTCCTGCCTGAAATGTCAATTTTCCTGCTCCTTGGGTAATATAGAACATTCCATGTCAAGTTGTTAATTGCCTCAAATGAGAGCTAAGGAGTGACCAGTAGTCAATAATCCCTGCTGTTGTGCAATGGTAATGCTGACTGATTATGATTTATTTGAGCGTTTCCCTAAAATGTTTCAATTCCTGTGTAACAATGGATTACATGACAAAATTGAGGCGATTATTTTTTGGTTGTACAGGGATAATTGTATTTATTTGAATATATTTGCCAATTCATTTATTTCCTATGACCTGAATTACTCTGAGTTAGTACTGCTTTGTCTAGTATAATGTCCAGCTTTGAGAATCTTTTCAGGAAGATGTCAAGGCTAGGGGGATAAGGCTGCAAATGATATTTTAGAAGGAAACGTTTGTCAAGAAAAGAGATTTGAGAAACAGTGAGGGTTTTTTTCAGAAAAACAAGTCAGGGATACTTATCTTCAAAATTGTGAAAAGTTTTAAGAAAGTAAATCAAGAAATACAACTTTCACTGATGAATTCATAAGTACAGAACATCGATTTATAATAATCATCAGGAGATTGATGTCAGAGATTAGGATTTTTCTTTCATGCAGGAAATTATAAAATCATGGCATGCTATAACTGAAACACAATCAGGAACACAATTGGTGATATCTTATAAAAGAAATACTTGAAAAATTGGACAAATATTTGAAAATGAAAATAATCAATATGGAAGAGGTGGTGGAATGGGACTCAATGCATAGCTCTGTGAGAGGACTAGTGTAGACACAAATATCGTTCGGAAAGCAAATTGTGAAGAAGACATGGGAAGGTTACAAAAACATATTAATAGGTTCAGTGAATAGGCAACATGTGGCAAATGGTGTATAATGTGGGAAAGTGTGAAAATCTCCTTTTGACAGGAAGAATAAAAAAAAACATATTATCGAAATGGTGAGAGATCTGAGACTCGGAGGGATCTGGTCGTCCTTGTGCATGAATTATAAAAGGTTTCTGCAGGTACAGCAAGTAATTAAGAAAGCTAACAGAACATTATCATTTATCATGAGGGGAATTGAATGCAAAAGTAGGGAAGTTATCCTGCTGTTATAGAAGGCACTGATGAGATCACACCTTGAGTACTGTGTACTGTATTGGTCATCTTACTTAAAGAAGGATATGTTGGAAGCAGTGCACAGAATGATTGCTGGACTAGTATCTGACATGGACTGGATTAGTGGTGCTGGAAGAGCACAGCAGTTCAGGCAGCATCCAAGTAGCTTCGATTTCAAAGCTACTTGGATGCTGCCTGAACTGCTGTGCTCTTCCAGCACCACTAATCCAGAATTTGGTTTCCAGCGTCTGCAGTCATTGTTTTTACCTCTCTGAAATGGGCTGGTTGTGTTATGAGGAAAGGTTGGACTGGAATTTGGAACAGTAAGAAAGTCTTGATTAAAACATATAAAATCCTGAGGGGTCTTGAATGGACAAATATGGGCCGGAAGATTACTCTTATGCGAGAATCTAGAACTGGGGATACTGTTTAAAAATCAAGTGCCATCATTTAAAACAGAGATGACATGAATTTTTTATCAGAATGTTATGAATTATTGGCACTCTCTCGCTGAAAAGATGGTGGAAGCTTGATCCTTGAGCATTTTTAAGACAGAAGTTGATAGATTCCAAGCAACAGATTGGAAGCATATCAGGAGTAAGTGGCTCTGTAGATTTGCAGTTGGAATCAGATCAACCATGATTTTATTGAATGGCCTAGTCGTGGTCCTGAAGCGTATGGTCATGAGGATGTTTGTATAATGGGCTCAGTAACCTCCTGTATGCCATTTTATATCAGGACTAGTTTTCTGAAATACAACGGGAAAGAGGTTGTAATTCAGTAACAATAGATTTCAGAACTGAACATCCCACTCCTGATTACATTCAGTCTGCCTTCATTAGGATCGTAAATGGATGTCCTCGTGAATTGAATAACTAATGGAGTGTCACAGGTCACTCAAAACAAGGTTGAAGATTTGATCTTTTGAGTGCTGCATTGTCACACGTGCACAATCACTTGTATGTAATTGAGGTACTGTTCTGTCCTTCAAGAACCATTCCCTCTGAGATCACAGTCCCAGGTCACAAGGAGTGTGTTGCTCCATCACTGCAAATTTACCACCTATTCTGTGTTGCAACTTCCAATTAAATCATTGAGACAATAATTTGGTCAAAGATATTCATGCATGCATGCCTAATATAATGAGCATAATGCAGTTGTACAATTTGTTTGTCATAGTTGTCATGGAAACCTGGATTCATCCTATTTCAAATTAAAAATATCTTTTTCAGTTCTTCCTGGAGCAAAAGACTCGCAATCTTTAAAAGAAAATCATGACCTTCTTTTCTCAGAGTTTCTTTTTTCCTTTTTGGTTTGAAGGCCTGTATAAAACAAATACACACATCTGGATAAAAGGAAAAGAAGGTGAAAGAAAATTATGGAGCACCATCAGTGAAATCAGAATGTTTGAAAAGCTGAATAAACTATAAAAGCAACAGCAATTTATGTAGCATCTTTAACATGTTAAAGTGTTTCACCATGTTTCACAGCAGCATTATAAGACAGAATTTAACATCAACTCACAGAAAGAGATATGAGGACATATGACATGTCCCAGAGGTGATTCTTAAAGAAGTGAATTCCAAAGTTTCAGATGACACAAGACTCAATCTCTTTTGCAGCTTCTTTCACTTCTTCACAGGAAGCACCAGGTGATTTCTATATGCAATACAAAGTCTCTTAGTTACTGTTTAAAGGCAACTGCATACAGCAATTGCATGGTGAAAATAACTGCTTACCTGCAGGTTTCAGGTAGAGGCACAGCACCTGTTCTTCCAGAGGTTCTGATGCTTCTCCCATTGCAATATTCAAATTCACAAGCTGTTCGGCTGCTCAGGAACCAATCAAATAGATATTGTCAGGCCAATGACCTTTGGCTTCCACAACTAGTCACAATTGCACAAACCAATCAGTTACCTGTTGCTGGCCAAATCTCACTGGACACACATAGACCCCACAGTGCTGTGCTTTGTTATCTCACCTCCCCGACTGCTTGAACAAAACAACAGTGTAAACACAGCTCACACCAGTAACCTGTTTACAGAAGTACAGCAATTCCTTCCATGGACTTTGATTTTAAAACAATCCTATTCCCACTTCAATTCGCAATCAAAAGTAAAGGAAAATAAAAAGATACAGTCTTGACAGTGCTATCCACGTTGTAATTTGCTTTGTGGATGCATCATGGACTCTAGCTATGACCTGAGTTCCAAAATCCAGATCTCAAGTTTTAACAGCAGGAAACATTTCCCACACATTATCATTTGACCACATAAAAATTACACAACTCCAGAACAGACACAGGATGGGCATTTCACACATGAGCTGTCCTGCCATGCTTAAAGCCTACTTTCAGACTATAGACTTTAAATTGAAAATGAGAAGGCAGAAGGTATACTTAGTCAGCAATCAGTTCCTGAACTAGTTCTGTAACAGACTCCTTGACTTGGGTCCTTTCCTCCCTTACTAATCTAGGTGATGCTGGCTGACTATCTTGGTGTCTTCTTCTTGCCAACAGGTGCCGTAGACAACCTATTTTGCATCTTCTCAGCTGCTCCTCTGCGTGTTGCTGACTGCTTGCCTCAGGGACCTGCTGTCACCTGCTCCTTTAGACCAGGCTGCCTGTCATGGGGTTCCCTTCTCGCCCATTCCTGTTGCTTGAGATGAAATAAATTTCTTCATCATTTATTGATGAATTTGTTATTTTTAAAAGTCATTTCATTAATTAAAAAGAAAACTATTCACTATATTTAATTTTAAAAACCTTATCAACACTTAGAGCTGTGAATCAAACTTCTTAATCAAATTTCTAGTTGGACATGTTTAGATCTATATAATATGAATATCTTATTGTGGAGCAAGGATATGGTCACGGTCTTTCAAATTATTGACCAGTTCATGCAGTATGAGTGATCTTCTAGAAAATCCAGCAAAGATAATTCTCACATTAGCACCCCCACTTTGTTAATGATAAGTTGTGAAACCAACCTTTGCAGCACTATCATTATAGCCCTCAGGCTGATGGTAGCAGTACCTTGAAAGAGCAAGCACTAATTTTTTGAACAGTGCAGATAATTTATTTTCCTCCAAATATTTATTGTGCACATGATTTAAATGCTTAATGGTTTAAAGTTTAAACTTTTCTTCATAGCTCCCCTCACGCTACTCTTAGAACTCAATGATGCATAGGGATCTAGTATCCTAGAACATGAATTATAAATTTATTTTTAGAAAAGCAAATGAAATGTTAGCACTTATCAAAAGAGGAATGTAATATATAAGGAAAAAGGTTTTTACTACAGATCTACAGGGTCTTTTTGAAAACACATCTAGAGTATAGTTCTTTGAACTTATTTGAGAAAACATGTAATTGCATAAGGAATAATGCAGAGTTCTCTGAACTCATTTCTATGATGAAGGGTTTATATTATGAAGAAAGATGGAACTAGTTGTGCCTATACTCATTTAATTTTACAAAGGCTACCAGGCCAATTGAAACATCATGGAGGCAATGGTGTAAAGGTAATGCTCCTGAATTAGCCATCCAGCAGACCAGGCTAATCCATTAGGAACCACTAGTTCAAATCCTACCACTGCATCTAATGGTACTTGCATTCAATTATTAAGTTTGAAATTAAAAGCTAATGTCAGTAATGGTGACCACCAGCCTTTCTCATGAAAATCTAACTGGTTCATTAATGTTCTGCCATCCTAAAGATATCTCTAATCCTTAGTGAGGTAGACAAGCAGGAGGCTGGAAGAACACAGCCAGCCAGGCAGCATCAGGAGGTACAGAAGCCAACGTTTCGTGTGTGTGTGTGTGTGTGTGTGTGTGTGTGTGTGGTTGTGGTTGGGGGATACCAGATCCAAAGCAATGTGGTTAACTACGAAATGTCCCAGCAAGATACTCAGTACAAGGTCAATTAGGGATAAGCAACAACTTAGTTAAGATACCCACATCCCAAAAATAATGAGAAACACATATGTTTCTGCATAGAGTGGATACCAAAAGGATGCTCTCTCATTTGAATAAATTCAGTCTGATCATTTATCTCAAGCCATACTCTCCCTTTCTCCCCTTACCTTTGATGTCCTTAAAATCTAAATACGTATTTATCTCTTTCTTGAATGCATTCAGTTACCTGGCCTGTAGAGCTTTCTGTTGTACAGAGTTCCATAGGTTCACTATCCCTTGAGTGAAGAAATGTTTATTTATCCCTGATCTAAATGGTGTACCTATATTTTGAAACTGGGTCCTCTGCTTCTGGAATCCCCAATCAGGGAAAACATCCACCTTGCATCTCATCTTTCCTGCCCTGACCATGCCTGACTTAAACTATGGAACACAGTTTAGGGACAGGAGATCTCAGAGATGAGATTTTGTTTTCCTTTCAGAGGCTCATTAGTCTGTTAAATTCTTACGCCCAGAGAACAGTATGGGGTGTATTATTGAATTCATAAGGTAATTTTTAAAATATACACAAGAGACAAGGGTAATAGGCAGCAGATAAGAAACTAAAGTTGGGACCGCACTAGACAATCCCTGATCTTATTGAATGTTAAAGGAGGCTTGAAGGGCTGATTAGCTTACTCCTACTCTTAAGTCTTATGTTCCACTCTCAATAGCTCCCTTGACAGTTCCAACGAAGTTGGTCGTACCTATTTAAAACCTAAAGCTCCAACAGCACATTTGGCCAATCCCAAAATTGACATGTAACTATATCCTGATGAGGGACTGAGGCCCAAAACGTCGATTCTCCTGCTCCTCGGATGCTGTCTGACCTGCTGTGCTTTTCCAGCACCACACTCTCAACTCTGCTCCAGCATCTGCAGTCCTCACTTTCTCCATGTAACTAAATCCAAAAGGGTACCTTACCTCTTCTAAAGAAGAGACTTTCCAGACTCTCCAATGGACCGTTATAAACCGGGACTTCCTAATATGCTGAAAGTGCACAGGTCAGGTTTTGGAAATGCACTAACAAAAGTTGGATCCGATTGAACCGTTTGCAGTTTAACATGTACAGTTGCCTCTATGCTGTTATTCCTCCTCTATAACAACGGTGGGATCCAGGATCTGGGGATGAACTTCCAGATTTGAGCCTCTGACATTGTTTTGGCTAAACTTGGGAACCAGTTCATTTATGGCAAAATTGAAGCCTAAGGAAATGCATTTCTCCTTCGCACTTTTCAGTGTTATTTGTTACTTGACTAATATTGGGCAGGGCACTGAGCAAAGGACCTCTGCTTTTATTTAAAATAGTGCTGTGATATAGTGCTTTTTAGTATCTTTGATCAATATTTGGTATTATGTTATTGCAATACAATTTGCACTAGCCTGATCACACCACAGCTAATGCTGGTGGATTTTGTGTAGTCAGTCTCAAAAATATATCTCAAGCAGGTTTTTTTGAGATACTATACTATACTAGGTACAGCCCAGAAACAGACATTCTTGCTGAGCCCGTTACAGATGGGGATTTATAGGTTGCATCAGACCTTAAATCATTTCAGCCAAGCTTGCTTTCTCAAAGATAGAATTGCAGAGAGTGTCATTTAATAGCATACAGTTTGGGAGATGGACAGTGATTCAATTTCCCCAGGATCATTGCTACACATAGAAAGTCAGTAGCTTGAGTGCAAGAAGCTCTGTCAGGAGCAAGTAAAGGTCCAGAGGTAAAGTTAGAGATCCCTAACGAAAAATGGTTAAACTTTAGAGAAAGGTGCACATACCAGAAAGGGAAAACAAGGATGTGTAAAAGAGAATTCTAACCTCTCAAAATAGGTGGGCGGGCACAGAGATGTCTCATCTGGTTTTCAGAAGGAACAGATAGAGGTCATAGAGTCATAGAGATGTACAGCCCAGAAACAGACCCTTCGGTCCAACCCGTCCATGCCAATAAGATATCCCAGCCCAATCTAATCCCACCTGCCAGCACCTGGCCCATATCCCTCCAAACCCTTCCTATTCATATACCCATCCAGATGCCTTTTAAATGTTGCAATTGTACCAGCCTCCACCACTTCCTCTGCCAACTCATTCCATACACACACCACCCTCTGTGTGAAAACGTGGCCCCTTAAGTCTCTTTTATATCTTTCCCCTCTCACCCTAAACCTATGCCCTCTAGTTCTGGACTTCTCCACCCCAGGGAAAAGATTTTGTCTATTTGTCCTAGCCATGCTCCTCATGATTTTATAAACCTCTATAACGTCACCCCTCAGCCTCCGACGCTCCAGGAAAACAACCCCAGCCTATTCAACCCCTCTCTATAGCTCAAATACTCCAACCCTGGCAACATCATTGTAAATCTTTGCTGAATCCTTTCAAGTTTCACAACATCTTTCTGATAAGAAGGAGACCAGAATTGCACGCAATATTCTAACAGTGGCCTAACCAATGTCCTGTACAGCCACAACATGACCTCCCAACTCCTGTACACAATACTCTGACCAATAAGGAAAAACATACCAAACACCTTCTTCACTATCCTATCTACCTGTGACTCCACTTTCAAGGAGCTATGAACCTGCACTCCAAGGTCTCTTTGTTCAACAACACTCCCTAGGACCTTACCATTAAATGTATAAGTCCTGCTAAGATTTGCTTTCCCAAAATGCAGCACCTCGCATTTATCTGAATTAAACTCCATCTGCCATTTTTCAGACCGTTGGCCCATCTGGTCAAGATCCGGTTGTAATCTGAGATAACTTTCTTCGCTGTCCACTACACCTCCAATTTTGGTGTCATCTGCAAACTTACTAACTATACCTCTTGTGCTCAGATCCAAATCATTTATATAAATGATGAAAAGTAGTGGACCCAGCACCGATCCTTGTGGCACTCCACTGGTCACAGGCCTCCAGTCTGAAAAACAACCCTCCACCACCACCCTCTGTTTTCCACATTTAAGCCAGTTCTGTGATGTATCTGTACCAGTCTCCCGAAGGTCCTAGTTAAAATGCCTGACCAAATGTAGTTGTACATCTTACTATCATGAAATAAACCTTGCTATTTAATAAAAGTCCTTCTTCTGTAGATATCCAATGGTAGTGAATTCTGTACTACTGTGAACTAGACAAGCCAAAACAAAGTAAAGCCAGAGTGGGCTTGGTCACAGAGTACAACTTCAAACAGTACCACATACTGGTAGAATTGGCAATTTACTTGATGTAGATATGTTATGACACACCACCAGGGTAGGTGGGACCTTCTGGCTCAGAGGTAAGAACATGGGCAGCATGGAGGCACAGTGGTTAGTACTGCTGCTTCATAGTGCCAGAAACCTGGGTTCAATTCCCGCCTCAGGCAACTGTCTGTGTGGAGTTTGCACACTCTTCCCTTGTCTGCGTGGGTTTCCTCTGGGTGCTCCGGTTTCCTCCCACAGTCCAAAGATGTGCAGGTCAGGTGAATTGGCCATGCTAAATTGCCCGGAGTGATAGGTGAAGGGGTAAATGTAGAGGAATGGGTCTGGGTGGGTTGCTCTTCAGAGGGTCGGTGTGGACTTGTTGAGCCGAAGGGCCTGTTTCCACACTGTAAGTAATCTAATCTAAACATTACCGCCATGCCACAAGTAAGCGCTTCTGCCCGAAATGTCAATTTTCCTGCTCCTCAGATGCTGCCTGATCGGCTGGGCCTTTCCAGCACCACTCTAATCTTAATTACCATGATGTATCAGCAGTGATCATCTGGAAAAGAAAAACTACAAGTGTCATTTGTAAGGCATGTTTTTGTTGCTCATCACTAATTGCCCTGGAAATTCTTGTTAGATCCTTTCAAAGTGGATTTCTGGAGTGACATATGATTTGTTGATTTTGATCATAATGAACAGGCATGAACCTAATGGGATTTTACAGCAATGCGGTAATTGCATTGTTACATCACAGATACTGCTTGTTTATTCCAGACTTATTTATTAACCAAATGTAAATTCCCCAGAGGTCACAGAGGAATTTGGACCCAAGTCTCCAGATCATTAATCCCGAGCTCTGAATTGCAATTTCAGTCCAATGGTATAATTGTAATGCCATTCATACTGTATAGCATTCATAAAATAATCATACCAGTCTCTAAAGGGACCTAGAGTTAATACCAGACACCGCCAAGTATGACAAGTGAAATACCATTAAGCCCATTACACACTGCTCATTCTGACACTAAAAAAAGTATCTCTTATTACAATGAAGTGCACCTCTGACAAAGAAAACTGACCTAGCTTTAGTAATAATTTAAACATTAATATCTTCTTCCAATTTATCTTTTCAATATAAATAAACATGGCCTAACGTCCCATGCAGTGACAATGCTGCAGCTCTATCTGCTATCTACAGATATCTTCCTGACCTGAATTACAGCCCAGCATCTTCCCAACCCAGCTGTTAAAGCCATCCACAGAACAGCACCTCCCCTTAAACTCCAGCAAATGGAGTCATGGTGACTCAGGACACACTCTGTTCATGCACCACAAATCACCATGTTCTGGTTTGTATTAATGGTCCAGTCCTTTGATGAATATTAGTGAATGAATGAGTGGACAGATGAGTAGGTGATGGGTAGGTGGATGAGGAGGGCAATTGGATGAGACGATCAGTTGGCGAGTGGGTACTTAGGTTGGTAGTAACCAGGTGCATAGGCAGTAGCTGGTCAGGTCGGATCAGGTCAAGTCAAGGAGGTAATCAGGTTAGGTTGAGGTGTAATCAGTGGTCTTGAGTTGGGGAGCATCAGGAGGTTGGGTTGGGTTGGTGTATTGTTGGGTATGGTAGTCAGTTCAGGTTTGGGATAGTTCAGTTGTTGGGGAAGGGGATGTGGCAAGGGGTAGTCAGGTTAGTCAGATCACCAGAGAGCCAGTTAAATTGTGGAGTAATCAGGCAGTCAGGGACAGTCAGTTCGGGTTGTGGGGTTAGTTGAGTGGTCAGTGTTGGTCAGGGAGAGTTTTAGTGAGTCAAGAAAACGATTGGGCTGGCGGGGCAGGTCAGATGGCATGTCAATGGTGAGACATGATAATTGGGTGGTTACTTGGGCAGAAGGCATTATGAAATTACCCACATGTTAGACCGGTTTTTACAATTGGTAACCACCTAGATGAGTACAGGTAATCAATCCTAAGTCTCCTAAGCTGTTTCACAGTCTGAGACTTTCATAGAAGATCATGGATAGCAATGGAGTTGCCCCTCAGAACTTCCTGAGCAATTCTCACACAGGCCTGGAATTCCTATTGGAAATAGAATTTTTCAAATGAAGAATGAGCTGACAGTTTTGCATGAGTATGAGATTAGAATGAGGGTGAACTTTGAAAGGTCAGTGAGAAGATGGGAATAATTGAGCTTGGAGGTGATAAAACCTTGTTGGTAGGGAAATGAACTAAAGACAGAGACAAGAGATAATGCAGAGCTTGAATGAGGTACCTAGGTCTACCTGTGCTAGGTTTGAAGCTCAATTCAGGATCAAGCAGGTTATCAAAATATACACTGTAGAATTCAGCCTGCATCAGATGCAAACGGGATTTAAGTAAAGTGTATCAAGGAGGAAGTACTTTGGAAAATACTGACATGTTCAACTGTTGAAGGTGACAGAGGACTCAAGTATGGCAAGGAGAGACAATACATTAAAATCATTGCCACAAATGTTGTCATTTGTGATGCTGGCCAGGACTGTCTTGGTGTTGTGGGCATGTTGGAAGCTAAGGCATGTGATTAAATAGGAAATGGGAAATATTTTGAAATAACATTATTTTCTTGTTGAAGACTTTCATTTAGAATTTTATTGGATCTCCATTATTTCTGTTATCAAAATTACCCTAAATTGGTGCAATGGGTGTGACAATAAACATTTCTTTGATGTCTTCTTTTTCGGGTATTGAAGTTATAGTTCTTTTGACTGCTACTTTAACAGTGGTGCAAAACTGATTTTAAAAAGTGGATGATTTGTGGATGTCCACAAATAAAGCAAACAAATTTTTAAAGAAAAATTGTAATTCTACAAAACTAGACCTTGGTTTATCTTATCTGCACCAAGCTTGCTGAATATTGACCAGATTGTGAAAAGGGACAAAAACTAGAAATTATCTGTGCAGGGTCGTTAACTGTTAAACATTAATCAACATTCAATGTCTCGGTAGCATTTTCCTCTCTGCCTATACACCAGTAAATTGACTTCTGGTAAATATACTTTTTTTTACCATATAATTAAGGTTGTCATTGCTGGCAAACAGCAAACAGCTCAGGTCTCACCATTATATCTGTCAGTATGGCAAGGGCTTTGGCTTTGGTTTATACTTGTGTGATCTGGCATGCAATTCTACCATTAACAGTAAGTAGGATAATTTTTTTTTCATCTATAAAGCCAAATTTAAAATGGTTGTGTGCTGTGTTTATACTTAACTTTTTATTAAAGAGTGTGATATATTTGTATTCAGAGAAGTAGATTCTAAAGTACATGATTAGTTTTAGGTAACACATTTTCCAACTTTTATTAAAGTTTTGCTGTTCATTTTGTACAACATATAGGGAGCCATTTGATTCTGCTATCGTTTTCTAATACATGCTTTTTCTGTACAGAAATCAACGGATTGGTATTACGGTGGTAAGTAAAATAAATTTTTATCTGTGAAAGGATTAAAATTGTGAAATGAAGGTTGTAAATGATAGTATGACATTTACATAGGAAGATACAGCACTTACCAGAGTTCAGCAGAATATATACACTAATTAAATAGAGGGCAGATGTAAAATTGCAGGAGACTATTTTGTGTGATGAAATATTCAAGCAACAGCATCTGCATATTATAATGAAAAAGATAACGAGGTTCAGTTGATTACACTTAGTCAAAGGAATTTTTTTAAAGCTGTTTGCAGTTTTGACTTTATTTGTTCTAATTTGTCATTGTAATTATTTGCATCTTTACAGAATACTCTTTGGTTTTTATTTCTCTCTGTTTCAGTTAAATAGGCTTATTTAGCAAGTTGGGAAGAGGAACAAGTTGTTACAAGTTTGAGTAGCAAAGATCAACAGACAATGGGCACTTATGACAGGTCTTCTATTTAACTTATAAGAGAATCTGATGTAGTGCCAGATACATGAGAAAGGTTTGATCATTTAGTGCTTTAATTGGTATCATTCATCTATTGTGTTTGAAAAAATGAGTTTTGTTGTTTGTGATTAATCCATTGAGGATGATTTTAAGTTAATAGTCTTGTTCCAAACAAAAGTGGCAATTCAGTGAAGGACTCTATTGTACTGTCACTATGTGGGAAAATACTTATAACTGTTTTTGTTGTATCTCTGAAAATAATTGCTCCATTGGGATAAATTTGTAAGGCATTTATCCTGCTGTGAATGTGAGTAACTGTCAAAGATAGGACTGCTTCAGTTCAGGTTCATTCTGTCCAGTGTTGGCCCACACAGAGCCACTCCTCAGAAAATCATCTCTAAATTCTTACTTATAGTTAAATTTTGAGAAAGAAGTTGTATGTGTACTCTACATACATTTACAAAAATCGGAAATATGATTCATGACACCAGCTCATGTAGAAATTTGTTACCACAGAAAGCTTCAGCATTAATGTAAATTTTTGCAGTTCCTCCTTTGGAGTACAGTAAGAAATCATGGCAGAAGAGACCTTTGCTTTTTGAATTTTCCTTTCAGTAATGACTCTATTTAATGAGTTGGCCTTATTGTAGTACTGTTCTACTAATGAGACTATCAGGAGTTAGGAAAACTACTGTAGGTAAAAATTAGGTCTGGTCACCTGGAATCCATTGCAAGATCTCATCGCCTTTCCTGAACAAAGCTAGGAGAATGGAGATTAAACCATTGTGACAAGTTATGAAAATTCGGTCTTGACATGCGGGATTATATCCATCTAATTACAGATAATTTAAACATTGTGGGATTGGAATTACTTTCTTTTCAAAGAGCTCACTGTTGGAATATGCTCTGCAATATAGTTGAAGTTGGGGAATGTGGAAATGTAATTAAAACTGAATTGCTCTGTCATATTACTGTCTCAGAATCATCTCAAACTTAATGTATCTTTAGCTCTCCAAAAGTCAGCACTGGTGAACAATCTCATTTGAATTCAGATTGCAACCTGAGTGATATAATAACTAGGAAGGAACCAATGGCACAGAGGCAAGGCCTTCCATAATTTTAACGGCCTTTAGCAGAATTGTCCAGTTATTTGATGGACTTCATGCCACTGTGTAGCAGGTAATATAGCTCTTCCTCAGTTAATCACTGTGGGGAAAGTCAGAATCACTCAGACCCTCTTAGCACCTCCTCCATTAAAACACACAATCTACAGTAAGCAAGTTATGTTGCTCGAAGTTATCAATCCCACCCTTTAGTGAAGTGGGAATTTACTTGTAAAGGAAGAATTTGAAGGGCTATGGAGAAAGGGTTGGATAGACAGAACAGGACTTTCAGACAACCTGCACAGACTCAGCATGTTACCTGCTTCGAAGGTAACTAATGCTTCTTGAATATGCATCCCTTGTCTTAATTCATATTTTGGCATAAGGGGCTGAAACATATCATATTTTGACAAAGTGTCACTTTCACTGAGTTTCATGAATGGTTTCTCTTTACAACTCCTAGAAAGTTTACTCATCTATTGTTTGAAATTGATCTCATTAACTATCTGACACATCCCTATGGTGTGCCTGTTGTCCAATGCTAGCTTGGTACTCCCACTTGTTGGGGCCAGAATTACTTGCAACTGCCAGATCTCCCAGGACCCCTGGCACTTCCACCGTTGTGCACCAGGTCAGGCTCCATCAGTCCAGAGCTGTCCTGCAGGTCCATGACATTCACATCCAACATGGCACACAAGGGGAGATTGGCACTCCACTTCACAGATATGGAAATGGAAACCCTGCTGGACAGAGAAGGAGACATCCTCCTCCCACAGGACCAGCAGAGGAGGGCATGACACCAGACCCAGCCATCCTGGTCTGAGTTGTCACCTGGGTTAATGCAGTGTCAGTTGCCTGCAGTACCTCACACTCACTCTATCCCAGCTACTGCACCCACCTCTCACTAAGGCTCATGTTCCACAACTCTGACTATTACATGCAATGACTTCCTTTACTTGCTCCTACCCCTCAACTCCCACACCACTAGCCCTGCATCACTCACTTAGAGTCAGGGTCATTGAGATGTACAGCACAGAAACAGACCCTACGCACCGCCCTCTGTATGAAAACTTTGCCCCTTAGGTCCCTTTTATATCTTTCCCCTCTCACCCTAAACCTATGCCCTCTAGTTCTGGACTCCCCCATCCCAGGGAAAAGACCTTGTCTATTTAATCTATCCATGCCTATGATGATTTTATAAACCTCTATAAGGTCAACCCTCAGCATCCGATGCCCCAGGGAAAACAGCCATAGCCTATTCAGCCTCTCCCTATAGCTCAAATCCTCCAACCCTGGCAACATCCTTGTAAATCCTTTCTTAACCCTTTCAAGTTTCACAACATACTTCTGATAAGAAGAAGACCAGAACTGCATGCAATATTCCAAAAGTGGCCTAACTCCCGTACTCAATGTTCTTGGGAGTATCACTATCCATCCACGGTGGCTCAGTGGTTAGCACTGCTGCCCCACAGTACCAGGGTCCCAGGTTGGATTCCAGCCTCAGGCAACTGTTTGTGTGGAGTTTGCACATTCTCCCCGTGTCTGCGTGGGTTTCCTCCAGGTGCTCCGGTTTCCTCCCACATCACAAAGATGTGCAGGTCAGGTGAATTGGCCATGCTAAATTGTCCATAGTGTTAGGTGCATTAGTCAGAGGGAATGGGTTTGGGTGGGTTACTCTTCTGAGGGTCGATGTGGACTGGTAAGGCTGAAGGGCCTGTTTCCACACTGTAAGGAATCTAATCTAATCTAATCCTCCACCTGAAACAGCTCTAAAAACTGTGTCACCACTTCCATCTCACTCAATCCCTCCCTTCCTATCATTGCAGGATCAAACAGTACACAATAGGGCAGAGTAGGCCCAGACAGGTGGGAGGGAGGTGTGTTGCCTGACATTTAGCTGCACACCTCCTACTTAACCCCGACCACCTCCCAAGAGGCTGAAAGACAGTGCCCAAGCTTCATGACTGACTTTGGGGGCTATCCCTGTTTTATTCTGCTGGAAAGCCCCTGAATGGATGGTATTTCCCTTGACTTGACTGAGAGCTATTGCCTTTAGATATTGAAACATGGCCATTTGCTTGAAGCATAGTCAATGTTGTCGCCAAATAAGCTGCTAGTACACAGTAGTGGTAAGACTGATATAGCATGGTGCCACAGTGCAACATGTCCTCCAACCTGACTGATCACTGCTGATAAGCATTGCAAACCGCCTGTCTTTCATTTTGCTCTAGTCTTCAATGCAATAGAACAGTGCTGTAAGCCTTTAGGCTCTGTCTCAAAGAGCAAAGCGCAAATAAACAAGAGGAGGCAAAGCAGGACTGCTGGGAGAACGCAGACAGGTGCTAAATGAGTGAATGCTAAGAGAGTGAGCATGCAGCCTTAAGAAGTAGCCTGTTTCAGTCCGTGAGCTGGATGCCCTTCCCTGTCCACAAATTATCCTTGTTTTAGCATTGCAGTGAAAGGTCTCAGTGTATCCCAAAGTACAACACTACACTGCAGAACACATACTTTAAGCAAATCAGGGGTATGTTGGATGCCAGCATATGTGGATGTTGAGTGCATTCAGCCATTGCCCAAGGTGTGCTACCTGAGACATTGGTCATGCTATCTTGAGAGTAGTGGGCTACAGTCAGTAGATGCCCACTGTATCCATGTCAGGGACTCTTGATATCTAGTTTCTATCCAGTGGATGGTAGAATGGGAACCTGAGTGATGTAAGTGATAATGGGCAATAATCCCCATTAATATAGCTCTCACCAAATCTTCTCCCGAAATCCAGAACCGAGTTGGAAAATGAGAGCTTTCACCTTTGGCATTGAGAAAGGCCTCCCTCGCCTTCTCACATGATTCTCCCAAATTCCTCACCACAGCCTACATTGTTCAGAGCCTGGGATGATTCACTCAAGGTGATTTTGTACAGATGCCAATCTTTTGTAAAATGTGCTCAGTTATTATCTCCATTCAAAATACCACACTGATTTGTTAGTTATTTTCTCTGATGGATCAATTTTACCACTAAATAATGCGGTGCAACACCAGGACAGGCCAAAGGAATTCTGCCTGGAGAATCAGCTCTGTAAGTGTGGCATTCTGACTTGGTTAAAATCAACCTCGCAAACAGTGAATTGCATGGCACACTAGAATTGTGAGAATAGTTATCCGTCAAGAATGTTTTTCAAGGTTTTGAGCATGGAACTATAAGTTAGGTGTCAACTCATCATAGCCCATATATTACATAGAACAACAATAAGGTTGGAGCAATTTCCTGGATGAACTTAAGAGGTTGAGAACAATACTTTTAATAATTATTTTCTATTCTTCAGCTTTCTCTTTCTCTGTCTTCTTTTTATTTCACTCCCTGGGCGGCACAGTGGCTCAGTGGTTAGCACTGCTGCTGGGTTCAATTCCAGTCTCAAGTGACTGTCTGTGTGGAGTTTGCACATTCTCCCCATGACAGCATGGGTTTCCTCTGGATGCTCTGGTTTCCTCCCACAATCCAAAGATGTGCAGGTTAGGTGAATTGGTCATGCTAAATTTCCCATAGTGTTAGTTTTTAGTCAGGGATAAACATAGATTAGGAGAATGGGTCTGGGTGGGTTGCTCTTCAGAGGGTCACTGTGCCTTGTTGTGCCCAAGGCCTATTTCCACACTGTAGGGATTCCAATTCTTAATTTCTCACTCTCCACTCTATGCATCTCAGTAGTTCAGATGTCACTTTCTCCATTTCAATATCTCTTCAAGCATTTACAAGTAAAATGTGAATGCTGTAAGACCTAATGGAGCAAAATAGAACTCAACAGCATCAGATTTTTAAGTACTAATTGGTTTCCTACAGGTCAAATATACAACTTTGACCTGTTGCTGTGCTGTCATTTTCAAAAAAGTCTCCTCTAAACAAGTCCTTCTCTTCACCAAATAGAACTAAACTTGATTTGATAGCACTAAGGCACCCTGCAATACCGCTCTAATACTCCACACCCAAACATAGCTCCCTAATGTCCACCACCCCAAAACAATGGACATTCAATACTTGCAGGCAACTTCCTCACAGCCTGCTCCCATAAAGACGCTATCTCATTGTCCCAATTCCTCTGTGTCCATTACATATGTTCCGATGATGTGGCTCTCACCCCCTCTCTTCCCTCCCACAACAGCGATAGAGTTCCCCTTGTCCTTACCTACCATCCCACTAGCATCTATATCCAGGGGATCATCAGCCACCAATTCTACCACCAAGCAAGATGCAACGACCAGATATATATTCCCCTCCCCTCCCTTATCCATCTTCTGCTGGGATCGTTCCCTCTGGGACAACCTGGTCCACTCTTCCTTCACTCCCAACACCTCCCACAGCCTCACGGCATCCTCTACTGCAATCACCAAAGGTGTAACACTTGTCCGTTTACTTCCTGTCTTCTCGGTATTTATGGGCCCAAACACACCTTCCAGATGAAGCAGCACTTTCCCTGCACTCCACACAATCTAGTCTACTGCAGTCGCTGCTCGCAATGTGATCTCCTCTACACTGGGGAAACAAAGCGTAGACTGGGTGATCGCTTTGCAGAACACTTCCATTCTGTTTGCAAAGAAAGGCTCTGAGCTTCCAGTTGCTTGCCACTTTAACACATCATCCTGTTCTCTGGCCAACATCTCTGTCTCAGGCTTGCTGCAGCACAAGCTGGAAGAACAGCACCTCATTTTCCACTTGGGAACCCTGCAGCCCTCCGGACTCAATATGGAGTTCAATAATTTTAGGGCATGAACTCTTTCATGTCCTTACCCCAACCCACACACACCTGGCCTTGTTATCACATAGTCTGCTAATATACACAGCCTATTGTTTGTCACTAACAGTCTCCATTAACAGTGATTCACGCTCCTCACCAAATCATTATCAATTCCTTTCTCTGTCTGACTGTTCTTCTCTCTCTTTGGCTTCGATCCCCACCTATCATTTACTCCTTATCCCCAGCCCATCTTCTGCATATAAACCAACATTTTCCTAGCTACTATCAATTATGCAGAAAGGTTACTCGACCCGAAACGTTAACTCTAATGTCTCTCCACGGTGCTGCCAGACCTGCTGAGCTTTTCCAGTAATTTCTATTTTTACAGGGAACTCACTGAGTTACTTCTTTCAACTGCTGATGAAATTGCATGGATATTTGACTCTTTTATTTACTTGTCTAAAGTTTCAAGGAGTGATCTGGCCGAAGTTAAAGTCCTTTCTCAGTGGCTTAGACGTTTGTGTCTCAGGTGAGCTATCAGCCCTACCCGCCCCCCCCCCCCCCCCCGCCCCCCCCCCCCCCCCCCCCCCCACCACCCCTTGACAGGACTGGGTGCATGAGGAGAGATCACACAGAGTTTGACAAGCTGCCAGACGAGGGAGGAGGAGAGGAAACTCAACAGAGGATCATAATGACCTAAGGTTCTTAGGAAACAACACATTTACCTAAACTTTAGGTAGATCTAATGCATGCGATGTTGTTGTTTCATTTAAATGCTTTTGGTTGAAATCTATTGACTGCTTTAGCCACAACTGCAACCTCAAAATGGAACAAAGACTGTCTTGCCTGTGGCTGTAAAGTTTTATACATTTTACCCTTTTCAAACTGAAGATTTCAGCAACATCTCGTGGTTTGCAGTAGACTGTTGAGTATGAGAGATAAGTGAGACACTCTAAACAGAAAGACAATTAGTACTCATTCCCACATGTCAGATGCAAGCAGCATTAGACTTTGCTGTGAATGCAAGCTTCCCTTTAATGGAGGGAAGACCATGTAAACTTTACCCTGCGTTATGCCTCATACAAATTCATCCATTCTCCAGAACTGCAAGGGTCTCAATTTGCTGGTCAGTAAACAGGTGAACATCTATTGTCCTGGTGCTCGTCATGATTATTTCATTCTGCAGCAATTCACTGTTCTAGTTGTACTTGATCCAGTGCAAAAAAATCAAAGGCTATCTACCAGACAACAAATTTATCCAATCATGACGTTAATCACTACTCGAGAACCCACATACACAGACAGAGTAGATATCCAATGAGAGACAGGCAATCACAACAAACATTATAGCGAACACGTTTGCCATCCTTTAACAACACTCCTTCTGCCCAGAGTGCTTTAGAGAAATCTTGCAGTATTCCAGTAAGTAACTACAAAGATTTGTGGTAGTGTGTTCTATAGTACACAACCTGTTCATTATGAAAGAGCAATCCCTCATCAACCATACGTCAAATGAACATTGAGGAACGGGAGAACAACAAAGTGGAGGAATAGGAAGAGAAGAGTGAATGCAGGAATCTAAAAGTCCTGAGAAAGAACGACAGGTTTGTTCTGTATGCAGTCTCTGCCCCTCAACCTGGATGTGGCCTCAACAACCTGAGTAATCAGCTGAAGAGCAGAGCAATGGACTGTTGTGAGACCCTGAAAATTCCTTTCAGTTTTAGAGTCCAGAGCCATGATGACTGCAAATAGAGACTGTGTAGTAACAATCTGAGGGCCCAGCCTTAGTTCAGACTATTACTGCTTGTGTATCAATGCAGGCTGAGGCATTGATCATCAGACACTTCACTCTGATGAACGTGGCCATCTATTACATCTTGAAAGGGATGATGTTCAAGCTTTGTGCAATTTCCTATCCCAAGTCAATGTGTGATTCCTGATATTAAAGGGAGGTTTTCTGGCAGTGTTAACACTGCTGCCTCACAGTGCCTGGGACCCGGGTTCGATTCCCACCTTGGATGACTGTCTGTGTGGGAGTTTGCACCCACTCTCCGTATCTGCGAGGGTTTCTTCCGGGTGTTCCGGTTTCCTGCCACAATCTGAAGTATGCAGGGTAGGTGGCTTGGCCGTGCTAAATTGCCCATGGAGTTCAGGGATGTGTTAGTTAGGGGTAAATGTAGAGTAATTGGCTTGGGGAATGGGTTTGGATGGGATACTGTTCAGAGGGTCGATGTGGACTTGTTGGGCCAAAGGGCCTGTTTCTACACTGTACAAATTCATTGATTCTATGATCTGTATGGATGGATACACCCTTCTTTTGCAGACCTATAAATGTCCTCACCTAAGTCCTTTATAAAATAACAGGTATGTGTCTGACTTTGATCTCCGTGAGCTGGTATCTATATTAATTTCACTTTGCCCTGGCTGCAACAGATTTCTGCTCAATATCCCATAATGTGCAGGATTTCCTCTATCCAAGCCTGTGAAATGTGTCAATATCTGAGCGAACAAGTGCAGTGTAAGATTTCATAAGTATCTCTTGTCTTGCATCTTTTTCTCCACTACCTGGGCATGTTCCAGTTCTAGGGTATCTGAAATGAAAAAGGAGTAGAGGTTGGGTATTAGGGAAGGGAGAGGAGAAAACATATCATACCCCCTTAATAACAGCAGCAGTTTCTATGACAGAAGAGAGTTAAGGATGACACAGTGACTGCAGAATCAGAATTGCTTGTTCCTTTGATGACCAGGCCTCTCTCCTCAGTGTGTCATAAAACAGACTGCCACACTAATCGCTCATCAGCACATTGCATATTCCCCCTATCATGCATCAGCTTCTCCTGCAAAAGAGAGGCAATGTTGCCAGTGTATATCATGCATTATGCTTTATTACACATGGCTGTATTAGCTATCAGATTGAGCAAGTGGTGTATTATTGTTTGCAAGGCATGCAACTGTGCTCAGTGAGTGATGGTGAGGGAGAGCAAATGAATATTAGGGTATAGTCCTGATTGATGATAGGTGAGTGATATTGTTGTAGTGAATTGAGCAATAACTGAGGCTATTGAAAATGAAATCACGTATCTTGTCAACCTCTGTGAAATCATTAAACTTCATCTTGTGCTCCTTTTGGGTTCCTATCGCAACATTCATAGTATCTACTTTCACCACAACTTGTTCCCACTGCCTCCTAAGGATGTGTCTGGAGGATTCCCTATCTCCCTCCAGATACAGAATATAGTTTCTCCTTTCCACCTCTTCTGGTAAGACTTCCAGTGCATTGTATGAATATAGAGGTAATCACACTCTCGCATCTTCAGCCATTGCTCAAAGTATCATATCACTGATTTAGTCATGAAAATTAAATTTCCATCACGTTTTTCAGCCAATACACCAATTCTGTAAGAGGTGCTGTTCGCTTCGAAGTCAGAATACCAAACCAAAGAGTCAATGTGGAGAAGATGATTCCTCGAGTTGAAAAGGCTAGGATTCAACAGTACAGTCTCTTTCGAACTGAGAGGAAGAGACATTTCTTCAGCCAGAGGGTGGTGAATCTATGGAAGTCATTTTCACAGAAGGTAGTGGAGGCTAAGTCATTGAGGCTCTTTAAGACAGAGCTAGTTCTTGATTAGAAAGGGAATCAAAGGTCAGTGGAAAAAGCAGGAGAATAGGATTGAGAAACATATCAGCCATGATCAAATTCTGGAGCAGACTCAATGGGCCAAATGGCTTAATGCTGCTGCTGTATTTTATGGTCTAAACCCACCCTGCTGATGACTCAGAGGAAAGAACCAGTATAAAACCAATAATATTTGGAAATATTTAACCATTCTGGTTATACCAGAGCTCCATTTTGAAGTATGCAAGATGGGTTAGATCAGCGTGAATCATTCACACGCTTAACTAGTCTTAACTTAATCAAAAAGCGTAGGGATAATGCAGAAAGTAAGTGCAAGCAACACCAACTTTCTGTATCAGCTGAAATGTTTGAATACTTATTGAGGAAGAACTGGACATCCCTCCAGAAGTGTCATCATTCATGAGCCATATGTCAGAGGAACAATCATTAGGGAAGCAACACTGAGTAAAGTAATGGAGCTGTAGACTGTCAAGATTCTGAGGCCTAATAAATTTAATTTAGACTCTTAAAAGAGGTCACCAATCAGATAGTTACATGCATTGGTGTTAATTTCCCAACATTCATTAGATTCTGGTCAAACAAGGTGAGAGTCAGAAAACAAGAAACTTTAGGCGGCACGGTGGCACAGTGGTTAGCACTGCTGCCTCACAGCGCCAGAGATCCGGGTTCAATTCCCGCCTCAGACGACTGACTGTGTGGAGTTTGCACGTTCTCCCCGTGTCTGCGTGGGTTCCCTCCGGGTGCTCCGGTTTCCTCCCACACTCCAAAGATGTGCAGGTCAGGTGAATTGGCCATGCTAAATTCCCCCAGTGTTAGGTAAGGGGTAAATGTAGGGGTAGGGGTATGGGTGGGTTGCGCTTCGGCGGGTAGATGTGGACTTGTTGGGCCGAAGGGCCTGTTTCCACATTGTAAGTAATCTAATAGCATGACATCTATCATGGAGAAGATATTAGAATGGATCATTAAGTTGGTTATTGCTGTGCGTACATTAAAACTCAAGGTAATTAGATGAGCCAAAATGGTTTAGTGGAAGGTAAATCATGTTCAAAGTTTGGTAGAAGATTTGTAGCTCGGGTGCTCGTTGTTGTGGTTCTGTTCGCCGAGCTGGGAATTTGTCTTGCAAACGTTTCGTCCCCTGTCTAGGTGACATCCTCAGTGCTTGGGAACCTCCTGTGAAGCGCTTCTGTGCTGTTTCCTCCGGCATTTATAGTGGCCTGTCTCTGCCGCTTCCGGTTGTCAGTTCGAGCTGTCCGCTGTAGTGGGCGGTATATTGGGTCCAGGTCGATGTGTTTGTTGATAGAGTCTGTGGATGAGTGCCATCCACATCAACAAACACATCGACCTGGACCCAATATACCGCCCACTACAGTGGACAGCTCGAACTGACAACCAGAAGCGGCAGAGACAGGCCACTATAAATGCCGGAGGAAACAGCACAGAAGCCCTTCACAGGAGGCTCCCAAGCACTGAGGATGTCACCTAGACAGGGGACGAAACGTTTGCAAGACAAATTCCCAGCTCGGCGAACAGAACCACAACAGGTAAATCATGTTTAACTAACTTATTAGAATTTTTTAAGAGGATAGCATATGAACAAAGGGGACCCTGAACTATACTTGAATTTCCAGAGGGTATTTGACAATGTGCCACATAAAAGGTTATTGCACAAAGTAGGAATCTATGGTGTAGTGAGGACCTATCACAGATGGAAGGTTGGCTGGCTGGCAGAAACAAAGATTACCATAAATAGATCTTTTTCTAATTGGCAGCATGTGATGACTGAGGCTCAGCAGGTTCTGTGCTGGTACTTCAGCATTTTACAACTTATACCAATGATTTAGATGAGGCAAGCGAAAGCATGGTAGCTAAATTTACAAATGGCACAAAGATAGGTGGGAAATTATGTTGTGAAAAGGACATAAGGAGGATGCAGGCAGACACAGGCAGATTGAGCAAGTTGGCATATGGAGAGTAATGTGGGAAATGAAAAGTTGTTCATTTTGGCAGGAAGCATAAGAATCAGTGGATTACTTAATTGGAGAATGACTGCAGAAGTTTGAGGTTCAGAGGGATCCAGCTGTTCTAGAACATGAGTCACAAAAGATTTAGTGTGCGGGTACAGCAAGTAATTAAGAAGGCCAATGGAATGCTATCCTTTATCACAGGAGGAATTGAACATAAAAGCAAGGATGTTATGCCTTGGTTATCAGGGCATTGGTGAGCCACATCTTGAAAACTGTGTGAAGTTTTGGTCTCCTTCTTTAAGAAAGTCACCTCAGATAAGGTTCACTAGATTTATAACTGGAATAAGCAAGCTGTGTTACAAAGAAAGCTTGGACAGACTAGATTTATTTCCATTGGAGTTTACAAGAGTGATGGATGACATGATTGAAGCTTTTAAGGTGCTAATCAATTTTGACAAGATGAACATGGATTAGTGCATGTTAGCCAGAACTAGGGGTCTGTATTTAAAAACTAGATGTTTCTTTTTTAGGCAATGATAAGGATTTCTTTTTTCTTAGACAGTTGTGTAACTTTGGAACTCTTTGTTCCAGAAGACAGTCAGGGTGCTGTCATTGAAGATTTTTAAGTCAGGAGGTGATATATTCTTGTTAGGTAAGGGAATCCAAGATTGTTGGGTGGATGGGAATGTGGAATTCAAACCACAAACAGCTCAGCCATGATCTTATTGAATGGTGGGGCATGCTTGATGGGTACTCCTGATTCGTATGATTTGTCAATGATGAAATGAATATGGTATTCAATAACTTCAGCAGAAAATTTAATGAGGATGCATTCGCATCTTCAGAAGTACTGAAAATATTCAAAATCTTACTTAGGAAATGAGCCGTTCCAAAGTCTGCAATGATCTAACTCTTGTTTTTGAAGAACAGAACCTTGTCCCTATTTGCAGCCTTTAGCCAAGTTCTCCCCCATTGTTTTTGTGTGAACCTGTCCATTCTTTTATCTCTGTCTTTGAAAACTTGATTACCAATATTGAGAATATCAAATGGATTGCTAGAAATGATGAATTTGAGTGTCAAGCCAAAAGTCAGAAATAGTCTGTTGACAATTGAACCTGTGTTAGATATCTTTGAAAATGCTAAACCACCAGATAAACTTGGAGATAAATATTTTGGCACAAAACATGAGGTGATAAATGTTTGTTATTTTGTGGACATGAAATATAAGATTTAATTTAGGATTAAAATAACATCTGTGTCTGAGCACAAGAATTCCAGAATCAGTCATTAAACATATCAGTCATTAAGCATCACATCTTAATCGACCAAAACACAGAATCCCTATAATGTGGAAGCAGGCTATTCAGCCCTTCAAGTCCACACCAATCCCTCCAAAGAGCATCCCACCCAGCTCCACACCCCTACCCTACATTTCCATTGGTTAATCCACCACTCCTACACCTCCTTGAATACCATAGGAAATTTAGCAGGGCCAATCCACCTGATCTGCACATCTTTGGACTGCAGGAGGAAACCCACACAGACACATGGAGAACGTGCAAACTTCACACAATCACCCAAAGATGGAATTGAAACCAGGGTCCCTGGCACTCTGACGCAGCAGTGCTGACCACTGAGCCACCATGCTACCCTAATCTTTCCAAATATTCTTCAGTTTTATTACACTGTCACTGTATCATAGAAATGTTGGAAGTATAAATCGAACACGATATGTAACTGTTAAATACTTGTTGATTCTACCTGTGAGGGACATTCAACTATTTCTTCAGTAACTTCATCATTCATGCACAATAATATTTAACTGGATAAATGAACGTGCCATTCAACAACTTCAGATGGAACTGAATAAATTCCAAACATTTTCTCAAGAAACAGATGACGACGTTGACCCTGATGATCCAGATTTTGATGATGAAGATGAAGCCCAAAATTCAACCAACAATGACTGGTTATTTGATGATTCTGAGGAAGAAGGTTTCTACAATTTTTTTGGCAATTTTTATGGTGATAGTAAGATAGAATATCTGATTATTGCTTTTAAATTTCAATGCTGTTCATTTTGCAACACACAAATGTAAACGATTAATGCATCAGTACTCTGTCTTGAAATTGTTTAAAAAGTTATAATACTTGGCCACTACCAGGAATATCTTCAGAGCTGCTCCTGTTTTTCTGAAGGTACAATGAATATATATAGTTGTAATTGTAGTTTTCACCACATGACCTGTGATATGGAAGCAATTTCAAGAAATTTCAAAGACGTAATAACTCTGGCAAGCTCAATAAGAAGTCATAGATTTAACATATAAAAGAAGTTAATAAATCTCAATTTTGCCATTCTAATCACAAAAATGTTTCATTTTGGAATGCTTGACCCATAATACCAGAAAGATGCCTCATACAATATTAAAAATCACACAACACCAGGTTATAGTCCAACAGGTTTAATTGGAAGCACACCAGCTTTCGGAGCAATGCTCCTTCATCAGGTGATAGATAAAGGAGCATCGCTCTGAAAGCTAGTGTGCTTCCAATTAAACCTGTTGGACTATAACCTGGTGTTGTGTGATTTTTAACTTTGTACACCCCAGTCCAACACCGGCATCTCCAAATCATGCAATATTGATATTGAGCCTTCTTGGTGGCCATCTTTAAAATGCTTTTGGCCCTTGAATCCGTTAATGAGACTTCTGTTTCCCCAGCCCCAATGCCTCATCTTCACCATGGATATCCAATCCCTCTACACCTCCATCCGCCATGACCGAGGCCTCCAAGCCCTCTGTTTCTTCCGCTCCCGACGTCCCCAACAGTACCCTTCTACCGACACTTTCATTCGTTTGGCCGAACTGGTCCTCACTCTTAACAATTTCTCCTTCGAATCCTCCCACTTCCTCCAGACCAAAGGGGTAGCCATGGGCACCCGTATGGGCCCCAGCTTTGCCTGTCTCTTTGTTGGCTACGTAGAACAGTCGATCTTCCATAATTACACCGGCACCACTCCCCACCTCTTCCTCCGCTACATTGATGACTGCATTGGCACCACCTCATGCTCCCATGAGGAGGTTGAGCAATTCATCAACTTCACCAACACATTCCACCCTGACCTTAAATTTACCTGGACCATCTCTGACCCCTCCCTCCCCTTCCTGGACCTCGCCATCTCTATTAATGACGACCGACTTGACACTGACATTTTTTACAAACACACCGACTCCCACAGATATCTTGATCACACCTCTCCCACCCTACCTCCTTCAAAAATGCCATCCTGTATTCCCAATTCCTCCACCTTCACTGTATCTGCTCCCAGGAGGACCAGTTCCACCACAGAACAAACCAGATGGCCTCCTTCTTTAGAGACCGCAATTTCCCTTCCCACGTGGTTAAAGATGCTCTCCAACACATCTCGTCCACATCCCGCACCTCTGCCCTCAGACCCCACCCCTCCAACCGTAACAAGGACAGAACGCCCCTGGTGCTCACCTTCCACCCTACCAACCTTCGCATAAACCAAATCATCTGCCGACATTTCCGCCACCTCCAAAAAGACCCCACCACCAGGGATATATTTCCCTCCCCACTCCTTTCCGCCTTCCGCAAAGACCGTTCCCTCCGTGACTACCTGGTCAGGTCCAGGTACAACCCACTACAACCCATCCTCCCATCTTGGCACGTTCCCCTGCCACTGCAGGAATTGCAAAACCTGCAGCCACACTTCCTCCCTCACCTCCATCCAAGGCCCTAAAGGAGCCTTCCACATTCATCAAAGTTTTACCTGCACATCCATTAATATCATTTATTGCATCCGTTGCTCCCGATGCGGTCTCCTCTCCATTGGGGAGACTGGGTGCCTCCTAGCAGAGCACTTTAGGGAACATCTCTGGGACACCCGCACCAATCAACCACACCGCCCCGTGGCCCAACATTTCATCCACTCTGCTGAGGACATGGAGGTCCTGGGCCTCCTTCACCGCTGCTCCCTCACCACCAGACGCCTGGAGGAAGAACACGTCATCTTCCACCTCAGAACACTTCAACCCCAGGGTATCAATGTGGGCTTCAACACTTTACTCATTTCCCCTTCCCCACCTCACTCCAGTTCCAAACTTCCAGCTCAGCGCTGTCCCCATGACTTGTCCTACCTGCCTATCTTCTTTTCCACCTATCCATTCCAACCTCCCCCCAACCTATCACCTTCATCCCCTCCCCCACTCACCCATTGTACTCTATGCTACTTTCTCCCCACCCCCACCCTCCTCTAGCTTATCTCTCCACGCTTCAGGCTCTCTGCCTGTATTCCTGATGAAGGGATTTTGCCTGAAACGTCGATTTTACTGCTCCTTGGATGCTGCCTGACTCTGGTTTCCAGCATTTGCAGTCATTGTTTTTACCATCTGTTAATGAGGGATCTAATGCTTACTCTATCTCTCAGAAGTTGGTTACAAACTGTCTTTCCAGTTCCCTTTGTTAAAAACCTTACAGGGTCCCTTAATTGCTGAGCTGGATAATGTGAGCTGCTGACATACCACTCTCTTTCTTGTCAGTTGCCACCTTCTCTGTTTTAACAACTGGTGCAAACTGGTCCAGAGGAAACAGCTGAGCAGCCCCCTCGGCCCCACCTGCACCTCACTAGGACTAAGTGATGGGAGCTCATTTAAAATGAGATTTGTAGGGTAAAATAAAATTTATGGTAAACACTGTGGTGCATCAATCACTCCAGTGATGAGGATGAGACTAAACATATTATGAAAACAAACTCACTCTTACCAATGGCATGAATGACCCAACTCCAGAGCACAGTGCAGTCATAGACCCTAATACACATCCCTGGTATTTGATTTTACATTTCATATTACATTTTCTTTTGCTCAAAAACTGTATAAATCCATGTAAGATTCTGTAAATCCCTTTTTTTCAGAAATGGAATCAGTCTGAACATTTGGACACACACCTCACACCTTCAATGCATTATCTGAGTTGACATGGTACCTATTGTTAAAGTTCACTTGAGAATGTAACTTTGAAAAAAGTTCTGGGATTTACATGTGAAAGAACTGAAACCAGCATTGTCATTCTAAAAGATAAGAGACTTAACAAATAATCCAAGTCTTTTTCAATATATCATTTCAGTTGCATCACTGTAATCTTTTGCTATGAATTCTGCATCTTACAATTTTATTCTCTACAACCACCTGATGAAGAAGCAGGGCTCTGAAATGCTGTTGGACTATAACCTGGTGATGTGTGATTTTTAACTTATTACAATGGGTGCTTCTTTAAACTCCCATCTCATGCCATTCTATCTTTCCTCTAATATCCCTCTTATACCATGTCCACACATTCCTCACATTTCTCTCCTATCAATTCCATCCTATTCCCCAACATGTGCCTTTTCCCTATGCTATCCCAATTCCCCCATTTCACATGTCCCAAGCCTGCCTTCATCCTCCTATCCTTAACTCCCATTCCATACATCACATGCATTTCTCCTCCTCCCAAGCTGTCCATCTCCCATATACATTCACCTTCCCAAGTCACCTCCCTGTCCCTAGCTGCCACCATGATCTCCCCCTCATGCTGCTCCCTCCTCTGCTATTTCCAATTACAAAGGTCTCCCCAACTTCCAATGCCATCTTCCCCACCCCAAACCTTCCCCCATTTGGAGCAAAAAGCAAAAAGATTTAATTCTTCAATCCAATTGTAATCTCTCTGGATGATAAAAGTAGCAACTTGAAGAAATGTGTTCCTTTCGGCCTCTGCCTTGCTTAGTGTTTTGAAGTAATATATACCCAATTGTTGCCTTTAGACTGTAAGTTATTATTAATTTGTGTACTGAGTTCCACAATTAAACTATGTGAAAACTAACAATGTTACTTCAACCTTTTTTCCAGATCCTTGTTTAACAAATCCTTGTGACAATGGGGGTACCTGTGAAACGAAAGGCCAAACATTTGTGTGCCATTGTCATCCATTTTATGCAGGAAGGACGTGTCAAATAAGTAACCATCTTTCTAAACAGTGTCTTTTTATTGCCAAGTTTTATTGCCAAGTTTTAATGTTTGGCAAGCAATAAAGTTAAAAAGAAAAACAAAGTAAAACTATTAAGTTTAAGATAATAGACTAAGCATAAATTGACTGAAATGAAATCCATGATTTGGTTCAGCCCAGAATACTGCATCTTCTCCAATTTTTATTGGTATTGGTTCAAGTATCATTCAATAATGTATTTTTCCTATATTGTAGCTCAAATCACATTGGATAACATGAATCCTTGGTGTTTTCCTCTTTGTTTCTTTCTTCCAGAAGGGCAAAATATCTGAAGATGCTTAACATACTGAATATTATATTTAAAATATATTTTAATGAAGTCAAATCAATTTTTTATAAGTTGCAAACAAATTGTGCATGTGCTGTGTATAATGCTTTGTATAAATGTAAAGAAATACCTTTCTCATTAATTGTAATGGCAACTTTTAGAAGCCTTATAGTATAAATGATTAGGGGGGGGTTTGTGCACAGATCTTTGAAGGTGATAGGACAGATCACCAAAGCATTTAGTGTAACATGTTAGCATATCAGCTATTTCGGCAAAGAGCCCATGCTTTATAAGTAGAAACATAGAGTACCAAAACCAGGAAGTGAAGCTAAACTTGTATAAAACCATAGTTTGTCTTCAGCTGGATTGCTATGCCATATTCTGGGCACTAAACTATAGGAATGATGTGTAGGCTTTGAAATGGGCACAGAAAGATTTTACAAGTCATTTCTGGGATGACACTTAGAGTTACATAGAGAAGTTAAGATTACACTCCTGAGAGCAGAAAAGAACAAGAGGAAATTTGATAAAGGCATTTGAAATTATGACAGGTTTAGATAGAGTGAATAATTAAAGAGAAATAATTGGGCAAAGTATCATCAGTGAGAAAGGTCTATAGGATGTTGACATTCACCCAATGTAGGGTGAAGTATCAAAAGAAAATATTGGCTACTTGTGATAAAGGGAGGACAATAATCACATATAAACTGGAAAAATCATACTGGTTATAAGAGTTTAGTTGAAGGGTTCAAGGAACACTTTCAAAATAGCTTCTTAAAGCAGCACATTCTGTAACCAACCAGAGAATAGGTTCTATTAGATTGACATTGTGTAATCAGGATGAATTCATGATCTCAGTGTAAAGACACCTCTAGGTAGTAGTAACTACAGTATGATTGAATTTTACATCCAGTTTGAACAGGAGAAGAGAGGGTCCATGACCAATATTTTAAACTTTAACAAAGAAAGCAATGTCGACATGAAAGTTGAGGTAAACTAGTATTCTAGTCTAGGACATAAATCAGTAGAAGGCCAGTAGCAAATATTTAAGGGAATATTTTAGAACACTCAGCGTAAATATATTTCAACTTCAAAAATTCCAAGAAAGGACCAATGAGAGGACCTATCATCTATGGTCAACTAAATTAATTGAGGAAAGTATTAAATGTAAGGAAAAAGAATATAATTATGCAAAAGTGAGTGACAGATCAATAGATTAAGCAAAATATAAAAAAAGCAGAGAATACTTAAAAGATTAATCAACAGAAATAAATGAGAGTATGAGGGGAAGCTTGGTAGCTTCACTTTAAGATTGCATTGTAATACTTTCTATAGGTACCAAAAAAAGAAGAGTAAGACAAGTGAATGTTGCTACCCCTGAGAAGGCCAAAGGGAGCTAATAGTGGATAATAAGGAAATTACAGATGATGTGAACAAATATTTTGCTTTTGTCTTCAGTATAGAGTATACAAAAAAATTCCCAGGAATAATTGTAATTCAGGAGAGTGAAGGAAGAAAGGAGCTTTGAGAAATTATAATCACAGAAAGCAGTACTGAACAAACTGTTGGAGATGCAGACTGATAAATCTCTGGGTCCTGGTGTATTTCATCCTAGAATCTTAAAAGTGGTGCCAATTAAATGCATTGGCAGTAATTTTCCAAAACTGATGGCAAATGCTTTGGTGTTAAATTTCCAAAAATCACTAGATTCTAGAAAGGTTCCAACAGACTAGGCTGAAACAATATAAAAGTCTGTTCAAAAAGGGAAAGAGGCCAAAAAAAAAACAAACGTCCATAAGCCAGTTAGCTGGATGTGTATCATAGGGAAGATGTCAAGATCAATCATTATAACTAGGCACTTGGAAACACACAAAGTGATCAGGAAGAGTCAGCACTGTTGTGTGAAAAGGAAATCAGTAACTAATTTATTGGAATTCTCTGAAGCAACAACATATGCTGTGGATTTAGGGATTGTGTGAATGGACTATACTTGGATTTCCAGAAGACATGTCACACAATATAACATAAAATATCATCACACAGAGTAGAAGCTCATGGTATAAGAGGGTGCTATATTAATATGTATAGAGGATTGGTTGGATGTCAGAAAACAGAGAGTATTCATAAATGGATCTTTTTTTGATTGGCAGGATGTGGCAAGTGGGTTCTTGAAAGGTTCTGTGCTGGGACTTTAACATTTTACCATTCATATCAATGACTTTAGATAAGGAGAGCAAAGATGTGGTAGCCAAATTTATACATGACACAAAGATGAGTAGGAACATATGTTCTGAAGAGGATGCATTATTATTGAAGACTGATTTGAATAGCTTGTGAGAGTGGACCAAAATTGAACAGGTGATGTATAATGTGAGAAAATTAGAAATTGGCCACTTTGGTGGGAAGAATGAAGATCAGAGTATTAATTAAATTTATGTCTAGGAGAGCTAGGTAATCCAGAAAGCTAATGAATTGACGTTTGCTATTGCAAAGCAGAATAGAACATTAAAGTGTGAATGTTATACATTAGTTATACATTAGTCTTGAATGCTGTGTGCTGCTTTGGCCTCCTTATTTAAAGAAGAATATAAGTACATTGGAAGTAATTCAGAGGAGAAATACTAAATTGTTACATGGAATGAGCAGGTGGTCAGGCTAGGTTTATTTCCAGTTGAGTTTAGAAAAGTGAAGGGCAATTTGATTGAAGTGCATAAGATCTTAACGGTGACCATTGAAAGGATGCTTCCTCTTCTGGGTGAGTCAAGAACTAGGGCACTGTTTTAAAATAGAGGGCTGTTCTTTTAGGATGGAAAGAAGGAGACTATTGCTCTCTCTCAGACAACTCTGTAACTTGGGAACTCAGGAAGGTAATTGAATAATTTTAAGGCAGAGGTAGACATATTTTGTTAGGCAAGAGAATCAAAGATTACTGGGAATTGATAAGAATGTGGAATTCAAAATCAAAACACATTAGCCATGAACTTACTGAATGGCAGGGCAAGTTTAAGGGACCAAATAGTCTGATTCCACTCCTTTTTCTGAAATTCTCATAACATGAGGAAACATAGCTTTGTGTGATGCATGGTTAACATTTGGAATCATAGAGTACTGGGTTTAATCTTAATTTTAAAAACAGTATGACAAATACATGAAAAGAAAAGAGAAACAGAAACTTGGGAATCGTTGGTAGAGTGAGATAAAATGTAATGGTCTTGGGAAGGGAGAAACTACAAATGATTGGATGAATGACCCTTCAAACTGTAATGTTCTATGAATCTGAAATTATCCTTCATGAAATAGGCATCATTTCTTTCTCACTTTACCAATTTGAGGAAAATAAGCTATATGCTCACAAAGGAACGTAGTCCAAAGGTCTATGATCTGAGAATTCTGATTCTTTCAAAAGTGGATTAATAAATATTAATGAAAAAGTAGTCCACCCATTTTGTATGTTAAAGCCTTATAGATATCATCATGTGAAATATTGTCACCATTCTTAAGATGGACGATGAAATCAATAATTAGAAACAAAAGCCTAAAAATTGCTGGAAAAGCTCAACAGGTCTGGCAGTTTCTGTGAAGAGAAATCAGAGTTAACATTTCGGGTGCAGTGACCTAAAACTTTAACTCTGATTTCACAGATGCTGCCAGACCTGATGAGCTTTTCCAGCAACTTCTGTTTTTGTTTCTGATTTAGAGCATCCGCGGTTCTTTCAGTTTTTTTATTTAGAAGTCAATCATTACTTTTCTCAGTTTGAAAGGGGGAAGATATTGAAATATCAGACATTGTTAAAAAAGCTGCATTGAAATATCCTGCCAAATTCCTAGGTGTCATGGCAAATACTGGGGATATCACTATGGAGCTACATGAGACAAGTAACTACAGAAGGCACTGAAGATGCTTGATTCACTAGCCCATAGAATCTGCCACCAGAGAGTCAACTCCTTGGACATGTGCTGCTCATAGATCTTAAAATTTCATCAGAAATTGTGAATAAGATGTGTGACTTGCACCACAACAACCAATGAGGGTCATCAGCAAAACAGCTTTGCACTTCCTGTCACAGTGAAGATCAAAGTCAGAAATCACACGATATCAGGTTATAGAAGAAAAGATTTATTTGAACTTACAAACTTTCAGAACACTGCTCCTGCGTCAGGCCATTTCACCTGACTGAGCTTTGAAAACTTGTGATTTCAAATATACCTGTTGGGTTATAACCTCATGGTTGTGGGACTTCTTACTTTGACCACCCCAGTCCAACACCAGCACCTCCACATGACAATGAAGATCATCAGCCTCCTATATTTAGATTAGATTAGATTCCCTACAGTGTGGAGGCCCTTCGGCCCAACAAGTCCACACTGACCCTCCAAAGAGTAACCCACCCAGACCCATTTCCCTCTGACTAATGCACCTAACATTATGGGCCAATTCACCTGGCCTGCACATCTTTGGACTGAGGGAGGAAACCCACGCAGACATAGGGAGAATGTGCAAGCTCCACACAGACAGTTGCCTGAGGCTGGAATTGAACCTGGGACCCTAGCGCTGTGAGGCAGCAGTACTAACCACTAAGCCACCGAGCCACAAGTTTCCAGACATTCCCATGAAACTTTATTGTATTCAAGCAGTTTGTCTTTTAGGCAACAGACACTCTGTACTGTAAGTATACAGTATATATTGGAAAGTAAATGAAGACTAATTACTTCATTAACAGTAGTACTTCATCAATCAAATTTTCAGAAGTTCACGATTTTAAAACTGCAAGAGCCTATGATTTTGCTATAAAGTCACAAATTATAATGGAAGTCAGGCAGTTCTCCCACTTTTGAATTTAGAGGACAACATTATTCCTGATTCTCCTCAACACATCTTAAACAAATGGTATTGATTTTATTGCATAACATTGATGATTGGATTTGTGTTTTTTGACTTTCTTTGTACAAAAAACGTAGGCAGCAGTAGCTCAAACTTTGCCCCACGTGCCACAAAAATAAATTTGTGAAACAATGTTCAAGGTTATTTTATTTATTTAGTTTATTTTCCCGAATCTCCAATAACTTGCTCCTTGCTAGTGTGTTATTGAAGCTGCAAGTAACCAAATCTGATCTTACCAATTTTCATTTGACGTCCTGACCTCAGTCAACGCAATCCCTTTTGTATCTTGTGCAGGCAACTCCACAGTTTTTCAGATGTTTTTAGAAGATATTGTTTTGCAAGGCTCCATTCAGCATGTATAAAAAAAAAGACTACGGGCTGAATCTTTCTTTCAAGCTAGGTCTGAGTTGAGTCAGATTTTTTTGGAGGGTTTGTTGGCATGAGGCCTAGCAGATATCTCACCATATCTTACCAAACATGCCTCATTAATATCTTGTAGAGGGTTGTAGAGGGTCTTGATGAAGAGCTTCTGCTCGAAATGTCAACTCTCCTGCTCCTTGGTTACTGCCTGACCAGCTGTGCTTTTCCAGCACCGCACTTTATGCCTCATTTTTTATTTACTGGACTCCTATGGTGTTCATCAAGAGCTCATCCTGGCCCCATCTTACCACACACTGTTCCTCCAAACATTCACCAACTCTGCGACATCCACCTAAAGATTATCGACCCTTGTTCTCACAACATCTTCAGAAGCCTGTGGTGCACTTGGACAAACACTGTCAGTCCGAAGCAGCCCTACATGGTTCCTGAGATTTGCCCCACACATGACGGACTGAAGGATATTATTGCCCCACTTTGTGGTCAGCTTCCTAGAGGTCCTGCTGAATGGAGTGGTGAGACACAGGACTCCCTCCTCCCCCAGCTACTATCAGACCATGCCTGACTGGACCGAGGTCATCATCTGGGTTAAAGCTGACTCAGTTTTCTAAAGAAATGCCCAGCACTATAGGAAGGTCAATATCCTTCACCACTCGGACAATGTATGTGGCACCATCTTCTTCTTGATGCCTCTTACTCAATAGTTCTGCTGCTGTACCCACCTGCCACCTAGGCTCGTGTCCTACCACTGTCACTATTACCTGTAACAACTTCCACACTGATTCTCACCCATCCTGGACCCCTGACACCACTAACCATGTTATCTGCAATATTCACTCACTCACTTGGGATACTTCCCCCTCTGTGCCAAACACCTACTTTCATCTCCTGTCAGGAGGAAAACAGCCCACAATAGGGCAGAAACAGTCAAGGTGGGTGATTCAGTTCCCCATCCCTTATGAGGACAGGATCCTGACCCTGACCACCCCGAGCAGATCCTGAACTGGTACCGAGGTTGCCTTTGACTTACTGTGCTGGGAGCCCTTGAGCAAAACCTAACCGCAAAACATGACTGAGGCCAGCTGACAACTATGACAAGGCTTTGTGTGTGTACTAAATAGCACAATGAGACAGCAGTATTACGAGGCAGGTAGCTCTAGCTGAAGGGGCAAAGTGCGCAAAGGCAATGTAAGGTAGGGTTGCTGTGAGCATCTGGCTAGGTTCAGAGTGGGTGAGCACTATGTCAGTGAGCAAAGAGCCCTCAGCTGCTGCAGCATTACAATGACAATTGCTGGTGCACCCCAAGGTACAACACTGAAATGTGGAAACATCCTACAAGTGGATTGGATATTGGTCATGAGAGTTCTTAAAGGCTAATGTATGACAGCTGCCAATATTTGTGGATTGGGGTTGCATGTGGCTGATGCCCATGGAGTGTGCCTTGAATTGTTGCTGCTGAATGTCCAACATAGAGAGCATTCAGAGCTGGTGGTAAGCTAAATCCTGGCATTGGCCTTGTTTGGCGAGTTTGGTAAGATGAGAGACTCTGAATTAGTGAGGCAACAACAAAGTATTTAACCAGCAATAATGAGCATCAACTGACATCTTGCTACTGCCTGGTAAGAATCTTGCCACGTTGTCCGTGTGCAAAAGCATAAAAGGTGGAGCAATTTTCATCCTAATATTAAGATTGGCCTTTCTGGATTTGTCACTCTATTCTACCACAATCCCACCACAACAAGGAAATTATGTTTTCGATGATTTGCTTTGCTTTCAAAGCTTTAAAATTTTAAACATTGTTTTACAATCTTTAAAGTGGTAGGGAAACATTTCTCAGTTGCTACAATATTCATGGATTCCTACATTGACTTTCACTAATTCCATAGTGGGAGGCAATGGCCTAGCGGTATAATCGCTGGTCTGTTAATCCAGGGATTTGAGTAATGTTCTGGGGACCTGGGTTTATATCCCACAACAGCAGATGGCGGAATTTGAATTCAATATACAACAAGAAAATCTGGAATTAAGAATCTAATGATGACCATGAAGCCATTGCCGATTGTTGGAAAAACTCACCTGGTTCATTAATGCCTTTAGAGATGGAAACTGCCATCCTCATCTGGCCTGGCCTATATGTGACTCCTCAACCACAGCAATGTGGTTGATTCTTAACTGCCCTCTGGGCAATTAGGGATGGACAATAACTGCTGGCCTCTCCTGTGATGCCCACATCCCATGAATGAATTCTAAAAAATACAATCCAGAGATGATGATGTCAGTGGTGATTTTTTTTTGCTTGTTTCTACTTTGGGAACTGTAGGGCAATATGGGGATGTGAAAGGTAGTACATAAATTCAAATTCTTTCTGGTTTGTAACTCCTAACAACTACATACATTGCAAAACTATGTTCTTTAAATTGCAGTAAACAATCCCTGTCGGAGGAGTACATGCAGGCATGGAGAGTGTGTTCTAACCTTTAATCCACCATACTACAAGTGCAAGTGCAACTATCCATTCAAACCACCAGACTGTAAAAAACGTATGGTAACCATTCCTACTTATCAATATGATGTACCCTTTTACAGTACTTTGTGAAATGTGGTCAAGAAATCTGTCAAAGTCAAAAGGGCATTTTTAAAACCATTACAGTCGAGGAAGTGTTAGGTAAAGGGATAAATGTAGGGGAATGGGTCTGGGTGGGTTGCACTTCAGAGGGTCAGTGTGGACTTGTTGGGCCGAAGGGCCTGTTTCCACACTGTAAGTAATCTAATCTAATCTAATCTAAACAAATACAGGAAATTCCGTGATCCAGTGCTCCTTCCACAGATCATTTCACTCCTCACTGGCAGTGTTGGATCATGGAATCACCCTTTGCATTGAAGCATGTGAAAGAAACATGAATAAATGTGCTCCAAAATGGTATCAGTGAAAAGATACAGAGGAAAATCTTTGCAAAGTTTTAAAGGGAAGAGAGATAGAATCGTGTGTTATCCAAAGCGCACATAAGTCAAAACAAAAACAATTAAGGAAGGCAAAAGGAAACAGAAATAAATGTTACATCAACTGTAAAATTCTAATGTTTCTTAAAAGTATATACCAACAAAAAGGTTAATAAACAGGGAAGTTAAAAGAGTCAGGGAATCAAAAGAAATTTGAAAGAATAGGGATGATAAATAAAAAGATATGACATAAGTAAATTCTCACAGGTTTTTTGGTAAGTTTCCTGAGGAAACTTATTCTTTTACAAAAGTGAGTTATGGCTGTGAGGGGAACTGGGTCTCAAACTGACCGGGTCCAAAATGAGCCTATATTGGAACACCATCACTCATATCAGCTCCAAGCAACTACATTTGATTTTGCAATATCTGAAAACCTGCAGTAAAAATTTGAAGATAATGTAGTGGCAAGAAGAGCCCTGTGAACCAGGAAGGGTGGGAAATGGAACTTGTGTGGAGCTCCGGATTCCTACTACCAATCAGAGACTCGAGCCCATGCTGTCAGTCCCCTAAAGAATAACTAATGATGATCTTCCTTAGAAGATGGGTGGGGAGTAAATGAGTTTTATCCAGGCTTGATGTGATTCCATGAAAAAGATAAGTTTGATTTGAAGTTCTGAAGAAAATCTGACCTTTAGTCTGACATTGAGCTGCAGTTATTACATACAATTAACCAGGCATTACATCCCTGATTAGCATATTCAATGGGTCTAATGGCTGTTTTTAATAGATAACACAGATACCTCCAGATGACAAATCATCAGGTCGCACACTTCCAGGGGAAGCAAGTTGTGAGAGAACATGACTGGAAATTGGTTCCAAAAATCAGGCACAGTGGGGGCCTATTCCTTCTAATGATTTTTTTCTGAGTGTTAGTTTGTTTTTACTGAAATTCAAACAGTTTCAACGTAGAAAAAGAACCATAATACCTATAGAAAATGTGACAGTCTGAAATGAATATTTCTTTGGTGACATAATGAAGTTTAAACAATGTTTCCCAAACTCTTCCTCTTAGCAATTCACACCTGTTCAAGAAATCCTTGTAAAAATGGTGGAACTTGTAGAAGGGGTCTGACAAGAAGATCTTTTGTTTGCATCTGTCCAAAATCCTTCAGAGGTCGATATTGTGAAACAGGTATTAATGCTTTCTATTTGTGTTTTATTTATTTCCGTAAACATATGCATAAAATCAACTCAGATGCTTAATTACAACTTTTAAATCAATAATTTGGAGCTAGCTTTTATTATTTGGTGCAAATAGACTTCCATTAAGTCAGCTTTAACTGTTGTAAATAAAACCTCTGCAATGTTGAAATGATTTCAGAAGGCAGCTAAAATTCTATAATTGTGTTTCCTTTCATTAAAGGTAACATAATCTTCTATGATTCTTTGGTTTAATACCAGGTAAACATAGAATGAACTTTTAAGCCGGGATAGTTCTCATCCCCAAGGTGAATATCTGATATTGCTCAATTTTCATTAACCTGCATGTAACTCTCGGCTTTAACATTCTACAGATTCTAATGACTGTTATGAGGGAAATGGTGAAGATTACAGAGGCAATGTTGCTGTAACACAACAGGGGAGGGAGTGTTTATACTGGAGCTCACACTTACTTCTAAAGAAACACATCAATATATTTCAGCCTCAAGCTGAAGAAACTGGCATTGGAGATCACAGATTTTGCAGGTAAAAAATATTATGTAAATACACAGGGTAGACTTTAATGTGACAGTAAAGGTAGGAGAAAAGGAAGGTGGGACATTTATTAATGGGTGAGATCCAAAATCGTAGTTTTGCAACATCAGTTGGAGTTGTTAAAATTGGTGGCACATCAATGGTGGAGTGGCAATCAATGCCCAGTGGCAATTATCTCAGTCCAAGGCGATCACTGCAAAACATTCATCTTCATCTGCTTCATCATTGACCCTCCCTCCATCAGATTGGGAGATGTTCCCTGATGATCACACAATGTCCAGCACCATTTGTAACTTCTTGGATGCTGAAGTAGTCCATGTCCATATGTCAAAAGACCTGGTCAATATTCAGACTTGTGCCGATAAGTGACAAGTAAAAGTAAAGTCACCATTATCTTACCAGACCCCAGGGCTGATCCCTCATTAGAGAGAGATGACTGGTAGTGATATAACTTGTAGATCACCACACCTCAGGTGCAGCATGAGGTTAAGAAGAAGAGTTCTTCATGGTAACCTCAGCTGGTGCAGAAATTGGACCCACACTGTTGGCATCACTACATCACAAAGTGGCTATCCAGCCAACTGTGTTAAGCAACCCCTCCCAAATGACAATATGCACATCACACAATTGCCAGGTAATGACCAGTTCCAACAAGAGAAGATCCTAATGCTTCTCCATTGACATTCAATGGCATTTCCAGGTAAAAAATATTATGTAAATACACAGGGTAGACTTTAATGTGACAGTAAAGGTAGGAGAAAAGGAAGGTGGGACATTTATTAATGGGTGAGATCCAAAATCGTAGTTTTGCAACATCAGTTGGAGTTGTTAAAATTGGTGGCACATCAATGGTGGAGTGGCAATCAATGCCCAGTGGCAATTATCTCAGTCCAAGGCGATCACTGCAAAACATTCATCTTCATCTGCTTCATCATTGACGCAAGCAACATCCTGGGACTTATTATGAAACTGAACTGGACCAGCCATATACTACTGCAGCCACGAGAACAGATCAGATTAGAGGAATTTGTGGCAAGTAATTCACCTACTGTCTCTCCAAAACCTGTCCACAAACTGCAGGGCACAAATCAGGAGTATGATAGAATATTCTCCACTTGCCTGGATTGGTTCAGCTCTAAACACATTCGAGAAGCTCAACACAACCCAGGACAAAACACCTGCTTGATTAGCATTCACTCCTTCCACTGCTGATTCATCATGGGAGTAGTGTATACGCTCCAAAGGATAAAGATGAACTCACGATGGCTCCTTGAACAGCTCCTTCCAAATCTGTGAATTCTATCACTTTAAAGGACAAGGGCGACAGATACATGGGAACACAAGCATCTGTAAGTTCCCCTCCAAGCCACACCTCATCCTGATCTGGAACTATGTTGCCATTCTTTCACTATCACTGTGTCAAAGCCCTAGAACTCCTTTTCTAACAACACAGTGGTGTACCAACACCCAATGGACAGCAAAGTTCAAGAAGGTAGTGTCGCATCACCTTCTCGATGGCAATTAGCAATAAATAATGACCTATCCAGCAATGTCAAGATTCCATGAATGAAGCTTTCTAAAAATCATTAACCACATCCGTTATCCTTAACAAAACCAAGGAGAGTGGATCTTCATCACGTTAGATGAAGCTGGTTGACAGCCCCTGAGATTATGGGCTTCATACTGGCACATAACTCACTGAAATGTTGCTGAGCCATCATTCTGCTGCTGGCATACATTGGCAGGGACTGTTTGAGCAGCAAATTACTTTCCATGTTCTTAAGTGACCTTAGCAAGTGACTTGTCGAAGGCCAGCAGATGCTGCAGGTAGCATTGCCTTGAGAATATGAATCATAAAGACAATACCTAAAAATTCCACCCATTATTCCCTACACAAGTGAGATGTCTCTGAATCGCTTCATTCAAGTAACAACTGCCTGACATGAAGACCATGCATTATGCCCTCCAAAGGAAAATGTCCCAGCAGTGGTTAGCACTGCTGCCTCACAGCGCCAGAGACCCGGGTTCAATTCCCGCCTCAGGCGACTGACTGTGTGGAGTTTGCACGTTCTCCCCGTGTCTGCGTGGGTTTCCTCCGGGTGCTCCAGTTTCCTCCCACAGTCCAAAGATGTGCAGGTCAGGTAAATTGGCCATGCTAAATTGCCTGTAGTGTTAGGTAAGGGGTAGATGTAGATGTAGGGGTATGGGTGGGTTACGCTTCGGCGGGGCGGTGTGGACTTGTTGGGCCGAAGGGCCTGTTTCCACACTGTAAGTAATCTAATCTAATCTAATCTAAATTTTAATAATGTGCACAATATCAAGTAAACAATCTTTTTATCTATACAGATATGTGTATGTGTCTATCCCCTCAATATGTTGCATTGTTTCCCATGCAATGGTTATGCCTTGGTGTCACTCCAACACCAGAGCAAACAACCTGATACCACTCTACCTGCGATGCAATCGATGCACTCTGTCTGGCAGCCCTAGCGCCTGGGCCTACTGGGGGACCTCTGGAATAGTAGGGGGCATCCTCCAGGACCTCACCCACTCGATTCTCTGGAATCAGCAGCAAGAGGGAATGAGAAATGTCTACTTACCCTGGAAGTGCTCTGTGTTTTTGAGCGGTTCACAAGCCTCACTCTTCTCTGATTCAAACATTGCTGTACTGAGCCCAAGGCCAGAGCGGCAAAGTGAAAGTGCTTACATTTTAGATCTTCATCCCCATGATAGTCAACAGCCTCCCTACGTAGGAAAGCATATACTCACCTGATGGGAACCATGACGGAATTCAACAAATGGATAGTTTTCTGCACAGTTCATGCTCTGATCTAGATAGTCTCTTTCTCCACTGCCCTATGTTCCTGTGTATCCCTGTGTACCTCTGCAACTGAAGCATGTTATGATTCAGGGCTAGAGGCCCATCATTAGCCCAGGGCTCCACATGGGCCTTACCCACAAACATCCTCCCGCTCTCAGGGGGTTAGGCTGAGCCAGTCTGCCTCAGCTGCTGGCATGTGTCTATAAAGTGAGCAGCAAGATCTGCTTCTGATCTTCTGGCAATGCTTTTGAAACCTGTGTAAGTGTAATGTAACTGTTATGGTGGAGGACAAGAGGGAACGAGATGATAGTCATTCTCTGGGTGTTGTAGGTCTCAGTCAAAAGTGAAAATATATCTTTGCACAATTGATTTTTGCATTTTGTGCTCATGGCAACAATCTGCAGTGAAGAATAACAAGAAAGATATTAAGGAGCAGCTCAGACTATTAGGAAGTCAGTTTTACACATTTTTCTAATATGTTAATATCTCAACTGTATCTTGAAGACATTCTCATTTTGTTGGCTAGTCCAGCCTTCCTGCTCACCTGTAATCTCCAACGTATTCCTACTCAAAAATGTTAGCACTTTGAGTTCACCCTCTCCTCTTCCATTCTTTGCCCTCCCTCGACATCGAATGTTTCCTCATCCTTCAAGAAAACGAATTTGGAGACTTGGAAACATTTCAAGTGACATCTAACTCCTTTGACCTGATGCATACATTTTAACTGATACTCAGTTGCTCTATTCTACACAACTCTCACTTAGTCCGGTCCCTATTACCATGTGACACTGATCATAGAACACATTTCCAAGACTGGCTTCTCTTCCCATTTGCAAAGTCTCTTTGTTTGGTTGCCATATCAGAGGCCATTGATGCAACATCACATTTCCTGGTTGATCCAGGGAAGTGGTTCATCCTTCTGTGGCATTGCATCCAGCTTCATGTATGGACCTGACACTGCTCACTTCCCCCATGTGATCTCTGAGATAACCAAGAGGGTCTCCTGCTGTCATCCCTGGGGAAGAACAGTTCCCAGTGTTTCCTGATGACCTGGTGGAGAACCTGCAGGGAAGTAAAACTGAACTATGGGGCTGCTCTTTGTCTGTCTGAAGGCATCTTGATGATTGAGGGGTGTGTTGGGTGATAACAATAGGGGTTCAAGAAGGTGAAGTTCCAGATGAAAGTGACAAAGAATGGGGGACAACTGATGGGAGGTTTCAAGGGAGACAGAGGCTAACTCAGCCCAAAATGCTCTGAATGACTTGGGGTCCATCTGGAGAACCTGTCGTTAAGAAGGATGCCTTTTATAGTCCATCAGAGCTATAATTCACTCAGCTGATATCCTGCCCCACAGCGTGATTGTCCTCTGCACACACTTCCAGTTTACACTGTGGGCATTGCAGCTCCTGACAAATGAGCAGAGGCAGCACCCGCTTCTAGTCCCACCACTGGGAGCTGTATTCCTTCTAAAACGTTCAGAGTTTGGACCTGGATAAGCCCGATTCCCATCTAACCCCTAATCTGGATTATACTAGGACCAGTAACATATTGGGCTGCATCAGCAGCTCACTGGCATTTCGAAACCCATGATACCAGACACTATGACTGAGTATATTGGGTGTGTTCAACTTGTATTAATAATACAGGGAGCTGTGCTGATGGTGACATTATAGGCCGACGTGCTTATTATTGTAAGGAATGCTGTTTAAGTCATGGCTTCTCAGTGCTTCACTATAGCTCAGCAAATGAATGTGTCATACAAACCCCTTCAAGTTGGCTCTTTATTCTTAAAGGGATTTCAGCTCAAAAATTGTAAGAAAGATGTCCAGTTTATAGTCGATAGGACGTTCAGCATCAGCTATACAGAAGAGAACAAAACAAATGGATATAGTCTTGTTGAAATGCATCTCATTTTTCTGAAGTGAAAAAGGCATTTTAAAATTCAAATTAGTGTTGAGAGGAAACAACGGAAAAAAGGAAATGGCTGCAATAATGTATAGAAATGATGTATACTTTCAAAATGATGTCTAGTAACTAAATCTGACCTTGCATTTTAAACATTCTTTTCAACCAGAAATCCAGATGATGATGATAAGCCTTGGTGCTTTTTTAAAGAACCAAATGGAAAACTGAAATGGGACTTTTGTGCAATCTCTCAGTGTGACCCTGGTGCGTACAGCTAAAATATTTGTGCTGTTGTATATGGTTGACCACAGCATCGTCATATTGCATGATCTGGCTTTTCAAGGATACCATTTTGTTAAAGATTTCATACTTGGATGAGAGGTGGGTGTCAATGGCATGGATGACATTTGTTGTCTGTGAACTGATTGGCTCTCTGGCCATTTCAGAGAGCAGTTACTTTGCTGTGCATCTGGAATCACATGTAAGGCAGATCGGGTATGAATTGCAGATTTCCTTAATATAGAGGACCTCAGTGAATTGAATTACTTCTTATGGCAATGGTTATTTGAACATCATCAGATTTTTATCGAATTCAAATTTCACCATCTGTCATGACAGGATTTGAATACATGTCCCCAGAATGTTACCTGATTCTGAATTGCTAGTCTACAGAAAGTCTCCACGTAACTTTATAACATCTAGTGACATTACCACTATGTATTATGTAAGACCACTTCTGTATGCAGAGTCTTATTTGGTCATTACAACCAAAATAGATGACAATCATGCTAACCAACAGCGTGAAAGTTATAGACTTGAGGCAAATTTTGTACAGGATCTGAGCCATGGATTGTAGAGTCAGAAAGAGACTGGTGCTGATTTTTTTTTTAACTGGCTGGTTGATCAAACTACTTTCCCATCAGGCATTAGTGAGGTCTCCAATAGACCTCTTAAAATCAAGACTTTGGAGATGGAGGTCTTGCCTTCTGAAAATAGTCAGCCAATGAAGAGCCCAGTCCTCATGTGCATTCTGGGGATGTAGCAAGTCATGAACCTTATGTCTCTAGTTGAAGGTATGACATTTTTTTTTCTGTAGTACTTATTCATGGTCCTGCATTGTCACACTTGGCATTACTGCCTAAGAAAATGAGGGATGTGGATTTGCAGTCTTCCACACTTCAAAAGTTGGCATCGGGTGAAGACACGTACCTGTGGATAGCGAGAGTTGAGTAGGACTAAATGGAAATCTTCTTTCGCAGAAGTACTTATGATGAGGTCCCTCAGCCATGTCATTGTCTTGAGGATACCTCAGTGAGCTTGTGATATAAGCAAACCCAAGTGAGGCTGCAAAGGATTGGAAACACTCATCAAGAAAATTCTAAGATTTGGAATTGTTAGAGATAATCATGTCCAGGATTCCATGTATGGAAAACAATTTCCTAAAAGAGATTATCCTAGCCCCTGAGATGGATCAGCTGAGTTTCTAGATCTCAATCCAGGAATAATAGTTGATTAAAATGAGAAAAATCACTCCAGAAGCTCAAAGGTATCCATGCTAAAGCATTTCCACAGTTGAGCTTCAAAGGATGATAACGGAACAGTCTCTCATATGAAAAGTGCAGGTGGTATAGTTAGAGAGCATGGCCCCAAACAGATTGATCTGACCCTGCCTGACATGTGGAAGTACCCAGAATTCCCTGGTGGGTCTTTTACTAGATGTCCATATGAAAGGTTGTAGCATCACCAAATTTTTATATAGACCAAAAGGACATTGGCAACATTAATGTACAGTGCTGTTTAAAACACTTCATAGAGCAAAACCATTAAGGATATACTTGAGCCAGTCATCAAGGCAGAACAAACAGATCTGTGCTGCAATTTCTTCACTGTGCCTCATAAATAAGCGAACAGATAGTGCCTTAAATACATTGAGTTCTTGGACAATTGTTTGCCTACTTCACCTGAACCACCGACAGGGTGTCAGCAGTAGTCTGGTGTTTCCTTGTGTCCATTCCATTACCAAGTCATTTTGCGTGAGCTGCCTTCACAGTCTCTGGATCCTGGGAGGAATCCTCACAAATTCCATTGCTTCTGATTTTGAAAGTCTGACCATGTGGGGCTTGGAATTTCTACCTTCTAAGATTTTGTCTGCAGTCAGTTTAACTTCAATCGTATGGAGAAAATGTGGAGCTTTTAAAAAATTTCACATTTTTAAGTTTCAAAATTTTAAGTTTTTGGAAAAAAGTAATTAAGGCTTCTTTCTTCCCGCATCATCTTAACTTTGTTTGGAATGCCTTTCTCAAACTCTCCTCTTAAATTTCTCAGTTTTAATGAAAAGAACCCCAATTTTCCTTTGGTCCTTCTTCATAACAAGCAACTCTTACATAGCTTTCCAATGGTCCTAACATCCTTCATGAAAGACAACATGAAAATTGAACACTGTCAGGTAAAGCTTCTGCACTAGACTCAATCAGAAGAACATCCAATGGGTGGTTGAAGTTTGTTGGTTCATGTTAATTTGCATAAATACAAGTGTAAAATTATCCATAACCCAACACAGACAGCATAAGAGAACACAAATTTTTTTCTTTCCATTCTTAGTTATTTTTCATGTGCTTCAGACTGGTAACTTGGTGCAATTTTATTAATGTTCTTAACATCAAAAATAAGTATAGTTCATAAAGGGATGCAGTTCTAATGACAATGACTTTAAAGGGACTATACCAAAACTCTTACCAATATACTTGGTGTATACCCCACCATGGCACCTACATCAGTGAAGTCATACATAATAATAATAAAAAAGGCAAAGTTCATCACTGTTCAGTTAATGGCTCCTGCGGTTAGGGAAAGCCAGTTAAGGAATGATGGAATACCCTGAAGATGCAGCCAGACGTGACCACCTCAGTGGCCTCTGGAATACTAGGCTGGAAGCCTCCACCGAAGAAGCCTACTATACCGGGTTAAAATTGCCTCTGCTGGATGAGGCTGCCTGCCTGGCCATTGGACTACCTGGGTGCAAAAGATGAAGAAGGCCTCCATACAGGAATGAGACCTCCATACCAGAACGAGACTGCCACACTGGGATGAGATTGTCACACTAGCAGAACACCATGCCGAGCCAAGACAGCCTTTCTCCTCCTTCCAAAACCCGGGCCTAGCTGTGGACCTGGAGCCTTCGAAGCCTGTGAGCCCGGGCTGGGTGAACCAGCCCCGGACCTGTTTCTCACTCACTGGGAGACCTCAGGCTGGCTCGTCCTGGCACTGCTGCTGCCGGAGGCCTCCTCCTTCACCCAACACCTTCCAGGCTTAAGAAAAAAGAAAACGAACAGAAGAGGTAAAGAAAAGAGCAAAATTAAAAAGAATTTTAAAAAAGGAAGAAAGCCAACACAAGTGGACAAGTCCCAAGCTCAGCTCCCCCCACCTTGCTCTGTCGTCATCTTGAAGAAACGATTTCTCAGTAAACCAAAATTTTAATGCTATGAAAAATTGTTGAAAGCATAAATACTAGCTCCTGTGCAGCTAAGAAAATGAATACAGTTTGAATAGCCTTTTAGTAACTGGGGATTTGCAGTCATTTTTTGGGTAGGCCTTAACTCAGACACATTGAAACATAAACCAGCTAAAGTACTAATGTGTGCTTACACTAAAGTTGAACATGGTGCAATACAAAAGACACTCGTGTATCTTAGACGCAATGTAACTAACTATGAAGTAATGTGAATAAAACTATTTACTGATTAAGAAGGTTGAGCCAAATCTGCCTGGTACATCCTATGGACATTCTTCTTCACCTGATACCATAGTCAAGACTAATATCACCAAAGAGGCTTGGTGCTAATTAATCAATTTAAAACATTCCTGATCATATCAAACATTTAACAGTTTTGGTGTAACTCACCCAAATTCTAATTCTATTATACTGCTTCAGACAAATGTCTTGAAATGAATGCAAACTTCTCCGCAGTGATTTGCTCAGGTGATGTTCTTTGCTGACAGAAACAATAAGTTTTATTCCATTTCTTTTTATTTTTCAGGTTATGGTATGGTATAGGAACGGAACCTCTTAGACAATAACCTAAAATATTTTGTGTTCTGTTGTAGGAACCACTGCAGCACCTGAACCAGAGACTGTGCCAACATCTATGATCCCGACTTCTTTTGAAAGTTGTGGAAAAGTAGGATTGAGAAGAAATTTAAGCCGCATCTATGGTGGGCAGAAGACAGCTCGTGGCAGGCACCCTTGGCAGGTATCTGTGCAACTAAAAATTGCACTGAGTATTTATGATGCAGGACACCAATGTGGAGGAACCTTAATTGCGCCCTGTTGGGTTCTTACTGCAGCTCACTGCTTAGAAGCAAGGTATGAACTTAGGAACAAACAACATTGCTTTAGTCTAACCTGGAAGAGATAGATTTTGATGGAAATAATATGGATTATGGTTAACCATTGAAAATATTATTATTTGGATAAAATGCATTAATAAAGAGTTTTTGAACACTTCCAGACTTTAAAGGAGGCGATCTTTTCCATAACCATGGCTTGCAATTTTTATTTCCAGTTTGAGGCAAAAACAATTGGATCATCATGAAAACTTCTGCAACTGTGAATGCATAAGCAATTTTGAAAGTCACCGTTCAATATGAAAGTGTAATAAAGTGTAGCAGAACAAATTTGGTGAAGCTATCTGAAATGAAGAAGCAATCATTATCTGATACTGAATTATGAAACAAAAAGACATAGAAAATAGATTCAACATTATCATGGCTGATCATCTATCTCAATACTATACTAGCGCACTCTCCCAGAACCCCTTGATACCCTTGGCTTCTAGAAATTTATCTGTTTATTTCTTGAATGTGTTCAGTGACTTCACATCCAAAGTTCTCTGTGGTATTGAACTTCACAGGACCACCACTCTCTGAGGGAAGAACTTTCTCCTTATCTCGGTCTGAAATGTCATTTTCTGTGACCACAATTCCTTGTTCTAGTACCTCCAGTCCAGAGAAACATCATCCCTACATCCAGTCTGTCGAGCCTTGTCAGAATTTTTCATATTTCAATGAAATCCCTCATTCTTCTAAACTCTAGTAAATGCAGACCCGATCTCTTTTTGAATGACAAATCTGCCTCCGCAAGAATCAGTGTTGTGAACCTTCACTACCTCCACATCCAGTATAATTCTCCCTCAGCAAAAGGGCTAAACTCCACACAATATTCCTGCTGTGATCTCATCAACCTGTACAGCTACATAAATTGTCCTTGTCCAGTACTCGAACCCTCTTGCAATGAAAGCTGACATGTTACTTACCTTCCTAACTGTTTGTTGCACGTGTGCTTTCTTTTAATGATCAGTGTACAAAGACACAAAGGTCCTTGTGCATATCAACAGTTTCCAGTCTATCACTATTTAAGTAATACTCTGCCATAGAATCATAGAGATGCACAGCAAGGAAACACATCTTTCGGTCCTTCACGTCCATGCCAACCAGATATACTAAATTAATCTAGTCCCATTTGCCAGCACTTGGGCCATATCTCTCCAAACCCTTCCTATTCATGTACCCATCCAGATGCCTTTTAAATGCTGTAATTGTACCAGCCTCCACCATTTCCTCTGGCAGCACATTTCAAACATGCACCACCCTCTGTGTTAAAAAGTTGCTCCTTAGGTCTCATATCTTTCCCCACTCACCCTCAACCTATGCCCTCCAGTTCTGGACTCCCCCAACCCAGGGAAAAAAAACTTGCCTATTTATCCTATCTCTGCCCCTCATGATTTTATAAACGTCTATAAGGTCACCCCTCAGCCTCCGACGCTCCAGGGAGAATAGCCCCAGCCTATTCAACCTCTCCCTATAGCTCAAATCCTCCAACCCTGGCAACATCCTTGCAAATCTTTTCTGAACCCTTCACAAGTTTCACAATATCCATTCTGTTTTTCCTATCAAAGTCAGTAATTTTACATTTATCTATGTTGTTCAGTATCTGCCATCCATTTGCCTATGAACTCAACTTGTCTTAATTGTCCTGAAGTCTCTTTGTGTCTTCCTCACTTCTCATAAAGGCCCGAGTTGTGACATCAGCAACCTCGAAAATATTATATTTGATTGTGTGGAGTTCATCTTAGCAATCCTTCCCTGAACTGCCTTCAATGAAACAATGTTTTTCCCTAAGTAAGGGGATTGATATACATTGTGATTCGCTGTGACCCATGCACTAATCCTGGCATTGTCCAATTTACCACCATCTTTCACTCCAGAAATAAACCATTTATTCCTACTCTGTCTTTTCTATTTGCAACCAATTCTCAATCCATGCCAATAAGTTACCATTAAATCCAATGTGCTTTTATTTTGAATAATAACCTCTAATTTGAACTTCACCAAATGCTTTCTGAAAATTCAAATATACCACATTCATTGATTCTCCCTCATCGTTTCTAGTTGTTACATCACTAAAATAATCCAATAGGTTTATCAGACGTCTTTTCCCTTTCATAAATCCATGTTGACTTTGAGTAATCCTGCTGGTACTTTCTAAGTGCCCTGTTATCACACCCTTTTTAATAAATTATAGCACTTTTCCCTGTTCACCATTACTACTTCTGTTCAGACAATAAGGGTCCCACATTTGTCTTCAATAATATTGTTCTGTTTAAATTTTTGCAGAAACTCTTGCAAACTCTTACATTGCTTGCAAGTTTACTCTCATACTCTACCCTTCTCAATCAATGTCTTGGACATCCTTTGATTCATTCTAAACTGCTGCCAATTCTTAGGCTAGCTCCCTTTTCTATCAACTTTTCTTGGTTTCTCTTTGGACCTAATATAATATATAATTTGTTCTGTTAACCACGGTTGAGCCATATTTCCTGTTGGATTCTTCTGCCTGATAGAAAGGTAAACCTGTTGCAATGTATTCATTCATTCCTTAAACATTAACAATTATTATACATTGTTTTCTCAAAATTGCCACGGTACTTTATTTGCTGATTCAGCACTGCTAAGGCTTGAATAAGGCCATACATGAGTTCATTTCATTTGGTTAATAAAGTCTGCAGTAATAGACTGTTGCATTACTTTCAGCTTCTTGTTATGTAAAGTTTGCAAATGCTAACCTCTCGAGTTGCTTATCAACCTTATCAGATAATATTAAATGAGTCTGAGCTCAAAAGTGAGCAGTTGACTGGATAAGGCATAGAATATTATGTTAATGTTATTCCTTACGTGCTCCCCCCGAAACAGATCATTGGCTCATTCTCTTTTGATGCTTCATAATGAAATGTTAATGGTTTTGTTAAAAGTTGGCAAATGGAGTATAGTGTAAGAAAATGTAAAGTTGTTTGTTTTGTAAGGGAGAACAGAGTGTTATTTAAATGGAGGAAAACACAAAGGGGGTTCTTGTGCACAAATCACAGAAAGCTAGCAGACAGGCGCAGCAGGTAGTCAGGAAGCCTAATGAAATGTTGACCCTTATTTCAAGTGAGTCACAGTATAAGAGTAGGGACAGTTTACTGCAACTGTACAAGGTGCTGGTGAGACAATATCTAGAGCACTAGAGTTTTGGTCCCCTTACTTAAGGAAAAACATTGTTTCATTGAAGACAGTTCAGGGAAGGATTGCTAGGATGACCTCCTGTATTGAGGGATTGGCTTACGAGCAAAGGCTAAACAGATTGGGACTCTACTCACTGAAGTCTAGTAGAATGATAGGTGATCCCATTGAAACATAAAGAGGCTTGACGGGGTAAATGCTGAGAGGATGTTCCCCCTCATGGGAGAGTCTAGGACCAGAGGCCATAGTCTCAGAATAAAGGGGTGCCAATTTAAGACTGAGTTGAGAAGGAATTTCTTCTCTCAGAGGGTTGAGAGTCTTTAGAACTTTTTGCCCCAGAGAGCTGTGAGGACACAGTCCTTGTGTATATTATGGCTGAGATAGATTCTTGACTAGTAGCTAAATCAAGAGTTACAGGGAAAATGTGGAAAGTGAATGTGAGGAATGTGTAATCAGACATGAACCTATTGAATACACAGTAGGCTTGAGGGGACAAACAACCTACTCTGGTTCCTATTTCTTATGGTCTTGGGGCTTGTTGTTGCCTTCCACTCTCAGAGCCAAGAAATACAGGCAGGGTCAAAATCCACCTCAACCAGAACAGGATTCAAATCTGCATCATTAGCCTTGATCTGAACTATACTCTGGCCTGTTGAACTTACAATTTATGGAACACCAGTGGTGTTCTGGACCCTCTGCTCTTTGTGATTTTTACAAATGACTTGGATGAGGAAGTGGAAGAGTGGGTTAGTAAGTTTGCCAATGACATGAACGTTGGTGGAGTTGTGGATAGTGTGGAGGGCTGTTGTAGGTTGCACTGACATTAGGACATTGACAGGATGCACAGCTGGGCTGAGAAGTGGCAGATGAAGTTCAACCAGGGAAAATTAGAAGTGATTCATTTTAGAAGGTTAAATTTGAATTTAGATTACAGGATTAAAGGCAGGATTCTTGGCAGTGTGGAAGAATAGAGGGATCTTGCAGTCCATGTCCATAAATCTCTCAAAGTTGCCACCCATGTTGATAGGGTTGTTAAGAAGGCATATGGTATGTTTGCTTTCATTAGCGGGGGAATTTACTTTAAGAGCTGCAAGATTATGCTGCAGCGCTATAAAGCCCTGAGGGTGCAGAAGAAATTTACCAGGATGCTGCCTGTACTAGAGGACATGTCTTATGAAGAAAGATTGAGGGAGCTAGGGCTTTTCTCATTGGAGTGAAGAAGGATGAGAGGTGACTTGATGGAGGTGTACAAGATGATAAGAGGCATAGATAGACTGGATAGCCAGAGACCTTTTCTCAGGGTCGAAATGGCTATCACAAGGGGGCATAATTGTAAGGTGATCGGAGGAAGGTTTAGGGGAAATGTCAGAGGTAGGTTCTTTCTACAGAGGATGATGAGTGTCTACAGTGGTGGTAGAGTCAAATACATTAGGGACGTTTAAGCGATTCTTGGATAGGCACATAGATGATAGTACAATGAAGGGTATGTAGTTTGGTCTGATCTTAGAGTAGGTTAAAAGGTTGGCGCAGCATCGAGGGCCAAAGGGCTTGTACTGTACTGTTCTATGTTCTATGTTCCATAGCACATCTCCATGAAAATGGACTCCTTTGGCTATAAATTCTGTCAGCATGATCTTAATCTTCACAATCACCCGATGAAGGAGCAGCACTCCAAAAGCTTGTGCTTTCCAAATAAACCTGTTGGACTGTAACCTGATATTGTGTGATTTTTAACTTTGCCAACCCAGTGCAACACCGGCACTTCCAAGTTATGTTCCATATGGTTATTAAAAACCAGTGTCTACTAAAATAAATAAAAAATAATTTTTTTTAAAAAGTGATACGAAATAAAATATATAGAAATTAAGTAACATAGATAGTAAGTGTAAAAATTGACTTTTTAATATTTCAGTAGTGCTATTGTTTTAAAAGTATCCATTTTACTTGTTAAAGGCATTAAGATTTGTTAATTATCTGCCAGTACAAACCTGTGTTTATTATCGGTAGCTCTGCATATGACTGTACAGTGGGATTTAATCACTATGTTGACTTTTTATCAGAATCTAATTATTTTTATCACTCCAATGACTTGTAGCACTCAAGCCAAGCACTATCAGGTACTACTTGGGAAACACAATATAGATCAAACAGAACTAAATGAACAAAAGTTCAACGTTGAGCAAATAATTGTGCATCCAAACTATGAAGAAACTGAAAATGCCTTGTTCAGTGACATTGGTGAGGAAACTATTTGCTTAATCAGCTCGTAAGTTGCAAGTTTAAAATCATAGCGATTACTGGTTGACTGGTTCCATATTGGTAAGAAAGACTTCCAGAAAAATAATGGAGTTTTCTTTATTTACTTGTTTAATGCAATGCCAAAGTAACTCCATGGATAATACCATGTGCAGAAGCGCACACTTTGAAGAAACGAGTAGCAGCTTTATCTTGCAAATTTATGTTATATTGCAAATTTGTAATCCTGCTGCCAAACTTTGAAAGTCAGGCATATACTCCTTCTAATTTTCCATCTGAGACAAACTTAATTCCCAAGTTGATTACCTCAGAAAGCAAAGTTCCAGTCAGGGAGATAGGTTCACTAAACAATTCTCGATGTTATTAGTGATCTTCACAATAGTTGTTTGGTTATTTTCATGAATCTGCTTTGATTTACTACCTTTAAAATCATTTTGCCTGTTTCAGAACAAAGGAACATAAACCTTGGAGCTGGTTTAGGTTATTTGGCCCTATCATAGTTGATCCAGTCACAGTCACACCTTTCCGTTTGCACACATAGTCTTTGACTCCCTTGTCTATCAAACATTCAGTTAAGTCTGCCTAGAATAAATTCAATGATACACCTTCACTATTTTCTGGAGAACAGAATTCACAAACAAAGTCTCAGAGATGCAAGTATTATCTTCATTTTAAAAAGGAGGCCACTTATTTTTAAATTGTATCCACTAGTTCTAGAATCCTCCACAAGAGGAAACATCTGCCCTTGAGCCATTCTATCAAGGCCTCTCAGGAATTTTTGGTTTCAAAATATAATTTCAAAATTAAGATCAGCGATAGTATCCCAGTTGATCTGGATGTTGTGTAATGGATTTGAAAGACTTTTTGCTAAAAAGAGCAAACCTATCCTAAGTTATTTATGACTTTATGCATGGAAATCTTAAAATAATTCATTACTTGTATTTCAGCCTTAATGAAATTACAAAGTGTTGGAGGAGAGTGCAGCAAGGAAACAAAATATGTCCGAGCAGCATGTTTGCCAGATGTTGAGTTACCTCTCAACTCAGAATGCTATATTTCAGGATGGGGTGTAACTAAAGCAGGTTAGCAAATGCATTATGTTAATTTTATTTTTTTTATTGAAAAGCTAAATTTCTGTGCCAAGAACTTAATACTCATGCATTTTGTTCTTTTCAGGGAACGGATCAAAATATTTATTGGATGCATCTGTGAAACTAATCTCTCAACGAATTTGCAATAGACCAATATCTTATGATGGTGTCATTGATAACACCATGATCTGTGCAGGAAATCTAGAAGGAGGTGTAGATAGTTGCCAGGTTGGTCTCATACTTAATTCCTGAGATGATTGCTCTGATAATTGTTAAGGAATTCTCATTATTAAGGGGTATGTTTCCACATTGTTGATAATGAAAGCACTTGGAAACTTGGCTTCCCAATGTGAAATCTACACTCTAGAATGGACAGCACAGAGTCCAACTTCGCCACCATACTAGCATTCTTTCATTTTCAATAAGCCATATTCTGAAAACAAAAACTTGAATAAAATGTCTTCACCTTGGTAGAGACAAATGTTTGCAAAATTATTGCTCACACTATGAGGGTATAGATTGGTTACCAGTACCTGCTCCATAAAGTGGAAGGTATTGCAAATCTAGTGTGTATCCAGCTTCTGATCACATTCTGAAGGGAAATGCCTTTGTATCTAAACCCTAGTTTTACTGTGTTCCAACTATTTATAATTTCATCGCAGATTCTGGTGCTGGATGACACTTTTATCCCAGTTTTATTTATGATAATCAGCTAGATATGTGTAGTGCTGTATTTACATTTCTACATTTCTAATACTTAATAACGTAAATAGAATATCAGCACTTGTCAATGCATCGTTAGCTTTATTCTGACAGTTATAAATTATATGAGGCAGTTCAGAGTGCTGGGCAATATATGGTTTTCCTGTTTCCAGCAGGAACCTAGAATTCCCAGTTCAAGTCTGCCACCAAAGTAGTTCTGATCCAGACATTAGCAGGAATTATCTTCATCTTCATGGTGTTATGACCCTGAATGATGAAATGCAACTGGAACCCCAGGTTTATAACTAATTCCTTGTCAGAATACTGGAATGATATTCACCATCTTCCAATTACCCAACAGACTTGAGCCTCCAAAGATTATCGAAAAAAAATGTCTGTGATTTCTGCTTTCAATTCCTTGTAGATTTCAGGATATATGCTATTTCACCCAGGGGCTTTATGGATATTTCATTCTTCCAATTTCTCTGTAATGGATCTTTACTAACTTCGCTGGGCCCCTTTCATTCAAACTGCAATTTGCTTACAGTACTCATTTGTGAAAATTGATGTGAACAATCCATTCAATATGTTTCCACATCCTAATCATCTCTAATAGTTTTAGCTAATTTATCTTTTAATGGACATATCTGTTCTCTGACCTTCTCTCTGCTACTAACATAGTTAAAGAATATTTTTTGAGTGGCTCTGGCTGAACTTCCATTTGTGTTTTCCTTTTTCTTACACTTTCTCATACTTTCTTCTGCTTCCCTTGGATGCTTTTGTGTTTATCATGTGTATTTGATTGTATTAAGGTAAAGTTGTGTGATTGTTAGGTTCAACCTAATTTATGAACTCCATCTCAAGGTTATGTATGGTTCCTTTTATACATTACAACATCATTTGGCTCTTCCTCTCACTTTGTTGTGTACTTCAATTGACCACGTTTCTTCCTATTTGACTTTTAGCATTATTTTCATTTCATTTTCGACAGGACATTTTCTCAGCTCCCAAATCCGCCCTTCTAACCTCCTTGAGCAGCACAATTTTAGTGGTTTATTAACCTCCAACACGAAATTCAACATGGCTTTTGTGCATGTTCTGAAACCTTCTCTGGCTGCCTTCTTGCAATTTTAGCCACCCTTCTGTGTCTGACATTGACACACTGATGTTGAAGCTCCCATAGGTGATTGGTGCAAATATGACTAATAAAACTAATTTCTAAAGGTCAAATATTCTAGACCTAATTCGGAAACATGTTAAATTGAGAGTGTTGGAAGAGAAAGCCAGCTGTTGAATAAATGCCTCTGCTTCTGACCAATTTGATACATGTCTTTGGTTTCAGAGACAGACTCCTTTCACTGAGAACACTGCAACTCTTCTATACACTGCTATTGTCACTTTTTAGTTGACCTCATTAAAGATGTCTCTTTTCTTTTCTATCTCAGTACTTTATGCAATGTAGTTCAATCGGAAGATTAAAGGATTCATAAGTCCCAAATCTGCCTTGAGTAATCTGTTTTCAGCCAAAGGATTTTGAAGTGTGGAAGCAAGTCTCAGTGCCCCAGGGCCAGGAAATGGGGTGGGAGAATTCAAACATAACATGAGATTTAATCACATGGACAGTCCATTGATCATGAAACAAAAGGTTCTTATTCCACTGACAGCAGGTTATTACAAACATGAAGGAAAAATTAGGTTAGCACAAAAGAGGCAGTATTTACACGGCACAAGCCTATGGTTTACATTTGGTTGAGAAAAGTCTTTGTCTCCTCCATCCCATAAGGCTTCTTTCACCCAAAGAATCGTATAATCCCTACAGTGTGGAAACAGGCCCTTCGGCCCAACAAGTCCGCACTGACCCTCCGAAGAGTAACCAACCCAGATCCATTGCTCTACACTATTATTCTACATTTACACCAACTAATGCACCTAACCTATATGTCCCTGAATACTATGGCCAATTTACCTAACCTGCACAACTTTGGATTGTGGGAGGAAACCAGAGCACCCTGAGGAAACCCACGCAGACATGGGGAGAATGTGCAAACTCCACACAGATAGTTGCGCAAGGCCGGAATTGAACCTGGGTGCCTGGTGCTGTGAGGCAGCAGTGCTAACCACTGAGCCACCCATTCCTCCACAGGGAGTCTGTTCAGCTGTCCCAGTTGTCATACCAGTGTCCTCAAATAAAGGCACAATATGCACATATTCTCTGCAACAAACACTGGAGAAACTCAGCAGGTCTGGCAGCATCCACAGAGAACAAAACAGAGCTAATGGTTCAAGTTTGGTATAACTTTTTTTCGGAATGACAACTCTTTTGAAGACGAATTATACATGACTTGAATCATTAACTCTGATTGTCTTTCCACTGAGGCTGCTGGGCCTGCTGAATTTCTCCAACATTCTCTGTATTTGTGCCAGGACCCTCCTTCACTACCACCCCCTGCTGCTGGAGGTCCCAGCAAAAGTGCTTGAACGACTCTCTTTCCCTCACCATTTCTAGCTGATATTTAAGACTCCATTACACAAGGTGCCCCCTGAATTATTTCCCAGTGTCTCTCTGTGCGTATTAGTGGACAAATGCAAAGTTTCAGCCTTTCACATTCACATCAACATAGCTGCCGTGCAATGTGATATGTAGCATATTGTTGCTGTTTGCTCAACTTGTGGTCTTGTGGCACAGTGTAATGTCCCTACTTCTGAGGTAGGAGGCCTAGGTTCAAGTCTCACCTACTCTAGAGTTTTGGCTGGACAGGTTGATTAAAAGTTTTTTTGTACCTGCTGACACCCAATTCCGAGACAAATGCAGGAAAAATGGCCACTTGAGCAAGAAAGCAGATAGTTGCTGGCTCCAGTGGAACTGCATCCCAGCAGGACTCAGAGGCAATGATAGCAGAGGGAGGGGGGAAACAGGAAGCAACAAATGAAACAATTTAACCCAATGCTGTCAATTTTGCTACAGGGTGATTCTGGAGGACCACTGACTTGTGTGAAAGATGGACTTTACCAGATCTATGGCGTAGTGAGCTGGGGCGATCGCTGTGGGGTGAAAGATAAACCAGGTGTTTATGCCCGTGTCACCAACTTCCTCAGCTGGATTCAAGGAATAATATACTAATGACTAATTTTACAATGTGAAACTTAAGTTCAACGTGCTTAACATTCATCCACACAATTCAGAGGAAGGAGTTAAATAATTCTCAAGTAAAATGTCTACAGGTTGTGTTACTTAACCTGGATTTTAATTGTTTAAAACTTACTATTGCTTAAGTACATTAAATGCATTGTATATCTCACAAAACATTGTTCATAAGCAGGGAGGTATGACATAAAAGCATCTCAGTAGGTAATTGGTGATAATAATTCAAAAGTGAAAATAGTAAAACTTCCCACTTACATAAGACAGAGGATGAGATAAAAGAAAAATGTACACTTTACTCCATGCTAATTTTGAAAGGGCAAAGAAGTTGGTTATTATATTTTTAATAAACTGAAGTGCATTAATTGTCTTTCCATTTATTCTTTGTGTCCTACAGCATATAGAACATAATTTCAACTTGCGCTTCTCAATTCAACACTTGTAAACAACTTACTACAGGAGAATCCATAAAAAAGTTTAAATTACTACCGTAATGTTATTTTATATACAGAATGCTCATAACAAATCCCCCTTTCAGCTATTTCAACATTGCTGTTAATTATTGAGGTGAACAACGCATGCCCACCAAAATAATGGGGAGTGGATTTTGTAATAAAAGTTTACTAAGTACTCATATAACAATCACGAAGTATAATCTCAACATTATTTTTGAGAATGATCAACTTGCAGCTTTAGTTTCACAGGTTCTGAACTGAAATACGTTGATGTAATGGTAGAGAGACTGCTGTTAAAATTGACAGCAACTTTTGGAATCCACAATTGCATAGGTAAGCATGGAAATATAGACATTCTGTCAGTAATGAACTGCTCACTCATTAAGTATTTTGTTGTCAGTCTATGCCAATGCAATAATCACAAAATCAGTGATTTAAAATGAAGTTTGATTTTATATACACTTTGGCCACAGTAAATACCCTTGAAAAATTCAAGGCTTGTTGAATAGGGTGTAACTGAGTTATTAATGATGTGCTAAGCCATAACCTATTGTTGAACAACCTCTCCAGCCCTGAAAAATTGATTTTACAAGTACAGATTGTCATTGCCTCCGAATGACATGAAGACATTCATCAATGCATCAATGACTAAATTGTCTTTCAACAGACTCGTGAAAATGCACGTTTCATCAATGCGAATTCACTTTACCATGATTGACGAATTGGGGATACTGCTTCTACAATGCAAATTTTTAAAATGTGCATTGGCTGTAATGCAATTACATTAGAAACAAAGCTTAAAGTGTTAGCAAAGTGTGATTTTTCTATAATGTAGGGTTGCACAAGAACACAACCATCTCTTTATAGAAGAACTAACTGTAGTATCCTTTTTAGAAGTTCCTTAATAATGTTCAGCTACTAGCTTAATCCTATATGTGTTGCTCAATTTTCCATAAAATTATTAAAAAAACAAAATTGTAATCCATGTTTTTTAGTTCCATATTTGTTATCAATGAAAATTATTCAAGTGGTTCGCTGGTCAATCTACTTCATGTCTTCACTATGCATTCCCCGTAGATGATGATAAATGTAAAGATACTAAGCAATGAGGAAGTTGAGGCTGTAAATCTGGTTAAAATCAGTAGACAGGTTTTTTTAAAACAGTTTGTGCTATGTCTTCTCTATTGACTAAAATCCCATCCATAGTACTTTTAATTAATTATAAAAGACATAACTTCTTATTTAAATAAAAGGAATTAATATGATTAAATCAATGTAAGTGAAATGCACTTGTTGGTCTGAAACATCTCGAAAATGTTCCTGAAGTCATTTCCAGCTGTGATTACAGTATTACCCCTTATGTATCCAGATGACTACAATAGTCTCTAGTTAATGTTGTATGAAGTAATAGTTCTGAAATGATTAATGCTAGAGATTGACATTAAGCTCCACTCAATCTGGTGATACCATAGGGATTCGGGGAGAGTGAAAGGCAGAATATTTTAGAATCTTGAGAAGGGTTAGACCTCTTATTGTAGTGCTGCCAGTGCTCTTTGTCCAATAGCTTCTTACTAATATAACTTGTACCTGATTGCTATTATACAATAAACTATACTTTGTTTAAGACAAGAGTTCTTTCTCATTAAGCTACCTGTTGGTTCTCTCCTTCCACTTTAGACCAAGTATGCCTTGGTACCAATGAGGACAGGGGATGGTGGCAGCAAACTACCCAAGCACATGTTGGCACTGGTTGGCATCACATGCTCACTTGTGACTTGGTGTCAGCAGTGGTAATTTAAGATTTGATCTAGCTGCACAATTATAATAGTCATCTTTTCTAGTTACCAAAATTTTGATCATTTATTTTGATAACCACATCACTTTTGATTTCTTTCATGTTTCTCTTGTCTTGCTTCCTGAGAATCAGAAATGACAAGTCAGCCCTGCACAATAGGGATTATTAATGTTTAACTTGGTGTCAAAGGATGATATGAGTGAAGGTTGAGATACTGACTGTGTGTATTGCTTTGTTAGATGCTTCAAGACTGCAACTACTGAGACTAAATTGTCTTTCAACAGACTCGTGAAAAGTTCTTACATTTTCTCAGCAGTGAACTCAGAGGGCATCGAAACTGTCACTTACCATTACTGTACTCAAAAGCAACCTGAATTAATGGCTGTCATTGTTATTAAACTGATAAAACAACAAAGTTTTAAGCTTGTCAGGATTGCAACAATTTTCCACTCACTCTTCTGAGCTCATTACTTTAATGTCTTAGTTATAAATGAATTTTTAAAAAGTAATTAATTTAATCAATTATTGCCTTTTATCTATGGGCTATCACAGAATGCTCTGATGTAACAGTTAGTGTCTTGATTAAACCTACCCAATACAAATGACCTTTTAAAGGTAGGTACTTTGAGAAATAGTAACTGAGTTCTGGTTGGGTCATAGACACAGAGAACAACTGGAAACACAAAGCCAGCATTTCACATCTAATTGCTGGTGCAAATGGATAAAATCGTCTTAACATTAATCTGAGAAAGCAAATTTAGATGGTGATTTAAAATTGCTACCTGAAAAGGGTCTCTCGATTAGACTCTAAGAACTCTTGGATGAGCTGGTACATTTAGCAGCCCATGGCAACCTTTTGTAGCCAATCCTGTTTCCAGCAGTTCTGTCACTCCTTGTGTCATTAGCACTTGATTGTTGCGGTCAAGGGAATTGAAATGTTTCAGCATTATATCTCCTCCACTTAACAGAAATTTATGCACAGCACACCAATCGTGATTAGCTTTGCTTTGAAGTTGCTTGCATAATTATGTAGCAATGGGTGCAGGAAATATTAAATGCCAGTACTGCCTTTAATGAAGATCAAACAAACTGGCACTCACGTAGAAATTATTAATCGAGCACCATGGAAGCAGAGCACACATTCCAGTTTGGAGAGCAGAAGCTTGATTCTTTTCTTGCGCTGCTCTATCAGTAGCTGTGCACAGTTCCAAATGCTTTTTAAGTCATAACCTGCAAACATACTCACTCTCCCTGTTCATACACTGCTGAGAGCCCTAAGCTTCACACAGTTCTTGCAGTAGTTGCTCAAGTGCTTAGATATTAAAGGATCTTACTGTTTAAATCTGGTCAATGACACTTCTAAAACAGTTTTGTGTGTTTCATCCTGTTTGGAAGCAATCCACACCTGTCTGGGGTGATTCTTATTATCTCTTTGCCTGTTTTACGGATTGTCAACATCATGCAAGATTAAATATCATCTGCTTGTGGATTAAGTCTACTGTGTCAGTTTCTTTTATGTTTCAGTTTTTAGTACTCATGCAGTCAGGCAAGCTGCAATAATGAAGACTGCTTAGGCACAGGCTTTTTAAATAGTCTATCAGAGACTAACTGCTCAGCATCCTGGTCTGTATATTACTTTTGCTGCTGCCCTTGCACATTGAACTTTGCCATTAATTTTGTACCTTGCTACCTTTTATTGGGTCAATTAGGCATGAATCAAATACAAACTCCTTGCAATGAGTACCTACAGTTTTAGTTATGTCTTATCTCTTGAACATCGGTATATGACTCCTTCAGCATTTCACATGAACAGGGACTGATGCAGTCAGAATGTCACTGGACAATTACTCCAGGAGCCAGAGCTAATTAATGTGGAATTGAAAACTAGCCTCAATAATGGGTGACCATGAAATTATCTTTGATTGTTGCAAAATGTACCCATCTGGTCTAGTTTGCTAGTGCCCTTCAAGGGAGAAAATCTGTCATTCTTACCTGGTACAGATCTACAATAATGTGGTTGACCCTTAAATGCCCTCTGAAATGGCCCAATATGTCACTCAAATGAGATGGGCAACAAATACTGGCTATGCCAATTATGCCCACATTCCCCAAAAGAATGATTAAAAATAATTTTCTTACAGACAACATTTGCAGAGAGAAACAGAATTAATATTTTGAGGGAATGATGATCCTTGTTAAAATCTCAGTAGAGACTAGTAACTTTAAAACAAAAAGCAAACCAGAATTCCAGCTACTTACTAAAAGAATAAAGCTGCAAGATACACAGAGACTGAACCTTGCCAAAAATCTGCTGGGTGTCACTTTCATCGTGTTCCATGGAAGAGAATTGGGTGGGGGGAAGTGAGAGGGGGCTCCTCATCATACAGCAGAGTGAGTTTTCTCATGCCATTATCCCAAACATGCCCCAGGTCAGAATACCAGAGCTGAAAATGTGTTGCTGGAAAAGCGCAGCAGGTCAGGCAGCATCCAAGGAGCAGGAGAATCGACGTTTCATGCATCAGCCCTTCTTCAGGAATGAGGAAAGTGTGCCAAGCAGGCTAAGATAAAAGGTTGGGAGGAGGGACTTGGGGGAGGGGCGCTATAAATGCGATAGGTGGAAGGAGGTTAAGGTGAGGGTGATAGGGCGGAGTGGGGGTGGGGGCAGAGAGGTCAGGAAGAAGATTGCAGGTTAGGAAGGTGATGCTGAGTTCGAGGGTTGGGACTGAGACAAGGTGGGGGGAGGGGAAATGAGGAAACTGGAGAAATCTGAGTTCATCCCTTGTGGTTGGAGGGTTCCTTGGCGGAAGATGAGGCGCTCTTCCTCCAGCCGTCGTGTTGCTATGCTCTGGCAATGGAGGAGTCCAAGGACCTGCATGCCCTTGGTGGAGTGGGAGGGGGAGTTGAAGTGTTGAGCCACGGGGTGGTTGGGTTGGTTGGTCCGGGTGTCCCAGAGGTGTACTCTGAAACGTTCCGCAAGTAGGTGGCCTGTCTCCCCAATATAGAGGAGGCCACATCGGGTGCAGCGGATGCAGTAAGTGATGTGTGTGGAGGTGCAGGTGAATTTGTGGTGGATCTGGAAGGATCCCTTGGGGCGTTGGAGGGAAGTAAGGGGGGAGGTGTGGGTGCAAGTTTTGCATTTCTTGCGGTTGCAGGGGAAGGTGCCGGGAATGGAGGTTGGGTTGGTGGGGGGTGTGGACCTGATGAGGGAGTCATGGAGGGAGTGGTCTTTTCAGAATGCTGATAGGGGAGGGGAGGGGAGGGAAATATATCCCTGGTGGTGGGGTCCGTTTGGAGGTGGTGGAAATGACGATGGATGACACAATGTATCTGGAGGTTGGCGGGGTGGTCGGTGAGGACCAGTGGGGTTCTGTCCTGGTGGTGATTGGAGGGGCGGGGCTCAAGGGCGGAGGAGCGGGAAGTGAAGGAGATGCAATGGAGAACATCGTTGATCATGTCTGGGGGGAAATTGCGGTCTTTGAAGAAGGAGGCCATCTGGGTTGTACGGTATTGGAACTGGTCCTCCTCGTAGCAGATGCGGCGGAGACAAAGGAATTGAGAATATGGGATGGCATTTTTACAGGGGGCAGGGTGGGAGGAGGTGTAGTCTAGGTAGCTGTGGGAGTCGGTCATTTTATAGTCAATGTCCGTGTTGATTCGGTCGCCCGAGATAGAAATGGAGAGGTCTAGGAAGGGGAGGGAGGAGTCTGAGACGGTCCAGGTAAATTTGAGGTCGGTAAAGTGGATGAACTGTTCAACCTCCTCGTGGGAGCACGAGGCAGTGCCAATATAGTCATCAATGTAGCGGAGGAAAAGGTGGAGGGTGGTGCCAGTGTAGCTGCGGAAGATGGTCTGTTCCACATATCCTACGAAGAGGCAGGCATAGCTGGGGCCCATGCGGGTGCCCATGGCTACTCCCTTGGTTTGGAGGAAGTGGGAGGATTGGAAAGAGAAGTTGTTCAGGGTGAGGACCAGTTCAGTCAGTCAAAGGAGGGTGTCAGTGGAAGGGTACTGGTTGGTACAGCGGGAAAGGAAGAAGCGGAGGGCTTTGAGTCCTTCGTGATAGGGGATGGAGGTGTACAGGGACTGGATGTCCATGGTGAAGATAAGGCGTTGGGGACCGGGGAAGTGAAAATCATGGAGGAGGTGGAGGGCGTGGGTGGTGTCCCGAACGTAGGTGGGGAGTTCTTGGACTAAGGGGGACAGGACCGTGTCGAGGTATGCAGAGATGAGTTCGGTGGGGCAGGAGCAGGCTGAGGCAACGGGTCGGCCGGGGCAGTCAGGTTTGTGGATTTTGGGCAGGAGGTAGAAACGGGCGGTGCGGGGTTGTGGGACTATGAGGTTGGAGGCGGTGGATGGGAGATCCCCTGAGGTGATGAGGTTATGGATGGTCTGGGAGATGATGGTTTGGTGGTGGGAGGTGGGGTCATGGTCAAGGGGGCAGTGGTGGAGGTGTCCGCGAGCTGGTGTTTAGCCTCAGCGGTGTAACGGTCAGTGCACCATCTACCACCACGCCTCCCTTGTCTGCCGGTTTGATAGTGAGGTTGGGGTTGGAATGGAGAGAGTGGAGGAATGCACGTTCCGAGGGTGAGAGGTTGGAGTGGGTGAGAGGGGTGGAGAGGTTGAGGCGGTTAATGTCGTGGCAGCAGTTGGCTATGAAGAGATCGAGGGCAGGGAAGAGGTCAGCACGGGGTGTCCAGGTGGATGGGGTGTGTTGGAGGTGGGAGAAGGGGTCATCAGAGGGTGGGCAAGAATCCTGGTTGAAGAAGTAGGCGCGGAGGTGAAGGCGGCGGAAGAGTTTCTCGATGTCACGCCACATGTTGAACTCGTTAATCTGAGAGCGTAGGGGAATGAAGGTGAGGCCTCTGCTGAGGACTGATCTTTCATCCTCAGAGAGGGGTAGTTCTGGAGGGATGGTGAAAACATGGCAGGGTTGGGAGCTAGGACCTGGTGTGGGGCTGGAGCTGGGAGTGGGGGCGAGGTTAGGCATGGGGGCGGGAACGGAGATCGGGGCGGGGGTGGGGTTCGGCGTGGGGACAGAGATTGGGGCGGGGGTAGGATTCGGCGTGGGGACGGAGAATGGCGTGGGGCGGGGTTAGGCGTGGTGACGGAGATCGGCGTGGGGGCGGAAACGCATGCGGCATGGTCGTTGTGCAGGTGATGATGTCACTGGGGGCGGAAGTGTCTGCGGCGGCGGCAACCCAGGTGGCGGAAGTGGCTGTGGTGACAGCAGAAATGGTGTTGTTCCCTACAGCCGTGCACCCCACGGAGGCCACGAATCTGTCAGCGATAGTCTTCCTGGCGATCGCCACTGCATCTCCTCCACTTCCCAGTCCTCCACCCTTGAGCCCCGCCCCTCCAATCGCCACCAGGACGGAACCCCACTGGTCCTCACCTACCACCCCACCAACCTCCATATACATCGTATCATCCGTCACCTCCAAACGGACCCCACCACCAGGGATATATTTCCCTCCCCTCCCCTATCAGCGTTCCAAAAAGACCACTCCCCCCGTGACTCCCTCGTCAGGTCCACACCCCCCCACCAAACCAACCTCCACTCCCGGCACCTTCCCCTGCAACCGCAAGAAATGCAAAACTTGCGCCCACACCTCCCCCCTTAATTCCCTCCAACGCCCCAAGGGATCCTTCCATATCCGCCACAAATTCACCTGCACCTCCACACACATCATTTACTGCATCTGCTGCACCCGATGTGGCCTCCTCTATTTTGGGGAGACAGGCCACCTACTTGCGGAACGTTTCAGAGTACACCTCTGGGACACCCGGACCAACCAACCCAACCACCCCGTGGCTCAACACTTCAATTCCCCCTCCCACTCCACCAAGGACATGCAGGTCCTTGGACTCCTCCATTGCCAGAGCATAGCAACACGACGGCTGGAGGAAGAGCGCCTCATCTTCCGCCTAGGAACCCTCCAACTATAAGGGATGAACTCAGATTTCTCCAGTTTCCTCATTTCCCCTCCCCCCACCTTGTCTCAGTCCCAACCCTCGAACTCAGCATCACCTTCCTAACCTGCAATCTTCTTCCTGACCTCTCCGCCCCCACCCCCACTCCGCCCTATCACCCTCACCTTAACCTCCTTCCACCTATCGCATTTCCAACACCCCTCCCCCAAGTCCCTCCTCCCTATCTTTTATCTTAGCCTGCTTGGCACACTTTCCTCGTTCCTGAAGAAGGGCTCATGCCCGAAACGTCGATTCTCCTGCTCCTTGGATGCTGCCTGACCTGCTGCGCTTTTCCAGCAACACACTTTCAGCTCTGATCTCCAGCATCTGCAGTCCTCACTTTCTCCTAACAGATTACCAGACCAAATGGTGCCCTTCTGTCTCCCACCTGCTGCAGGTAGAAATTTTCACTTCTGCTGGGATATCCCAGAATCCATGATACTGGCGTCATCTTTAAAAGGCTGTTGTGTACCCAGTCAGGTATTGACTAAGACGAGCTGCCTGCATTGTTTGTAAAATTTACTCTGGACATTTCAGATAAGGGATTTCAGTTTGTGGACAGGGACCTGAAAGTGCTGCTTGGCCTTCACTGTCTCCTAGGTCAAACTGAGGAGGCCACAATTACAGACCCTGCCAGCCTGGCCTAAGGTTACCACCCGATCCCACCATTCAGTGAAAAAACTGGAGCATAGGAAGAAAGTTAATGGTCTTTTCTGCTTCATCAGGTTAAATAACACTATATCCTCTCTGCTTTCTCACACTGCTTTCTCTGCCTCTCACCAAGGCTTATGTTCCACTACTCTCACTATCACATGCAACATCTTCTCTCACTTGCTCTCACCAACCTCATTCTGCCAGAATACTATCCCTGCATAGCCTCTGTGTCTCTTACGCACTTACACAGGACTCGGTACCATATTTCCCCATCTATTCCAGCATTAATATCAGTGCCAGTTCCTCTCATCTCACTCATTCCTTCCCCTTGTCTCAATTCAGGAGAAAATGGCACATACCTAGGCCAGGAAGAGTCGAGCATGCTGGAATTCCTGATAATTTGGAGAGGATCCCGACCATGACCAACCCAACCCACTGACTGACCATGCCCAAGCCCCTGGATTGACCATACTGTGTCACTAACTGATAGCATCTCCACTTGACTACACCCCTCCCCATAGTCTTTGAGACATCACCATTTGATTGAAATACCTGCAGATTGTTTGCCAAATCGGCTATTGGCAGATGCTTTAGGTGTGAGATTGACTTGGGAAGGTGCTGTACAAAAACATGTCCACCCCGTTGATTGATCATTGCTGTCAACCAGAACAGGCTGTCTGGCTTTATGCCTGCACTGAACAGCAAGGCAACACAGACAGACAGTGTGAGCCTTGAAGTTGCAGCTGAGGGAGCAAAGTGCCAAACAGCCAAGCAGGAGTGTTGTGATCATTCAGGTAGGTGCAAAGTGAGGGCACACTAAGACAGCAGGCAAGCAGCCCTAGGGTGCAGCTTTGTCCAATCCATGAGCTGAAGGCCATGTCCCTGTGTGTAAAGTGTCCTTGTAGCAGGTGCTGCTGTGCTACAAAGTGCAGCACTGAACCTAGCAGATCAGAGGTGTACAATGAGGATGTGGTGAGACTGATATGTGTTGGATGATAATGTCCATGGCCAGTGGGGTGCATGTGGCTGCTGCCCGTAGAATGCATCCTGAGATGTTGGTGCCTAGTGTCCAAGATGGATGTCCAGACAAGCAAGTGGAGCCACCAGGTAACCACTCAGATATTCACATCTGCACTGTTCAGTGTGCCAGAGACAAAACAGTGTCAGAGAAACAGGGTACCAGTGGAACAGAGTAGAATCTAGTGGCGGGGGAGGGGGTGGGGGGGGTAGAGGTTGGGGAATGGGAATGGAAGCCTGAATGTTACTGACATGACATTGGGGAGTGACAACGTTGATGAACAACAATCCTTGCTGAAAAGCCTCTCATCGCCCATTTGCAAGAGTCGCACCTTGACGTCCAGGATTCTGTTCAAAAGTATGACCTTTTTCTCTCAACTTTAAGAAGGGCCTTGCTCAACATGCCACCAGATTTTCACAACAGTCCAAGTCATTCAGGGTCTGGGAAGTTTCCACCCATGCTGGTTGTTGGTGAATTAAGAGAATCATAATCTCTTTATTAATTATTAGTTTTTCATTCATTTTTAACTAAACACTTGAATGAAATTCAATGTTTCAATTCTACATTTCCCTGTCCAAAGCAAGGTTTTACAAGGTCTCCACTGAAATAGCAGTTGAATAATTTGATAATTAAGGAAGGCAGCAGAAACCACTTTTTTCTGTAACTGGGGTCACCTAGCTCTTTTTCAGAAGCGTGAAAAACTGGGCACCTCAGTGCAACTTAGCATTGAATGCAACTTTGAATAGGTAAATTTAGTTAAGGAACACTTCAATAGAGTTGCAGTGGCCAACATTTCAGGGGATATTTCAGAAAGCACAGAATACATGCAGTCTATCAAGAAATAAGAATGACAAGTGGTAGACCCACCATCAACTAAAAAAAACTATTACTAACATAAACGAAAAGTATATAATTGTGTAAATTGGCAGATCAAAAGATTGAACAGAACATAAAGAATAGAAAATAGTCACTAAAAGATTAATGAAGAGGGAAAATAGATGAGAAAATGCAGCTGGAAATATCAAAAAAAGTAATTTAAGAGTTTCTTTTCTTAAAAAGAAAATGTTAACACATTGACTGAGGCGCTATAGCAAATGAGTCCTAGAAATTAATAATGAAAAATAAGGAGATAGCAGATATTTTGCAGGGGTATTTTGTATCTAGAGGATATCAGGAATATTCCAGAAATAACTGTAAATCAGGAAACAGAGAGACAGAAAGTAGGAAACTACAGGCCAGTTAGCCTACCATCTTTCCGAGGGAAAATGTCCGAAGCTGTTGTTATTAAAGACATTAATCCAAAATATTAATAAAATTTAATGTTATCAAGCAAAGTTGACATGGTCTTGTGAAAAGAAAATAGCTTTTAATCAACTTATTGCGGTTCTTTGAACAAGTGATGTACTGTGAATGAAGATGAACTGGTGGATGTATTGAAATTTCCAGAAGGGATTTGATAAGGTGCCTCATCAAAGGTTCCTTCTGAATCAAATAAGCCCAAGGTGTGGGAGATAACACTGAAACAACCCACAGAGGCTGGTATACCATGACCAAGTCACCCTTTATTTACACATGAACTGTCCTTCACTATAATACTGTCTCATACAGAGGCAGGCACCAGAGTGTCAGTATCTCTGACTCTCACCCATTTTATCTGTCAGGCAGGGCTCCTTAACTGGATCAGATTAACAGTGACAATCAGAGAACTCATTCTCTGAGGTCCAGCTGGCTGATCTCCTTACAATCACTACAAACATATTGGCATGGTTAGAAAATTAGGTGGCTAACAGGAAACTGTCAGTAAATATAAATCGGTATTTTTCTGGCAAAATAATAATGAGAGGGAGTCAGTGCAAGAACCTCAGCTTCTTATAATTTATGTAGATTATTTTAAATTAACATAGCAAAGGTAAAAGAATTGCTGATAACACAAGCGTGGGTAGTAACATAAGTTGTCCAGAGAACATACGAAAGCCACAATGGAATATTGACGGAAAAATTAATGAACAAAGATATTGCAAATGGAATACAACATGGGAAAATGTGAAGAATAAAAAGAAGTGTATCACATAAATGGTGAGAAATAGCAGAGCTCCAAGATGCAGAAGGATCCTGGTGCTCCAATGCATGAAGGATGAAAGATTAGTATGCAGAAACAGCAAGTAATTTGGAAAGCTAATAGAATATCATTTATTATAAGGAAAGTCAGATAGAAAGAATAGTCATGCAATGTTTCAGCTAAGAAAGGGCACTGGTGAGATCACATCTAGAGAACTGTATACATTTTCTCTCTCCTTATTTAAAGGATGTAAAGGCGTTGGAAGTCCAGAGAAGGTTTATCCCACCAATATCTGGAATGGGTGGCTTGATTGATAAGGGAAGATGGGACAGACAAGACTGTATCTGCTGGAATTTAGAAGAGTTACAAGCAACTTGACTGAAACACAAAACCTAAAGGATATTGACAGGGTGGATGTGAAGAGAATGTTTCCTCCTGTGAGAGAAGCTAATATTATGTGTCACTGTTTGAAAATAAGGGTAGCCCATTTCAGACTGAGATAGGGTTTTTTTTTCTTTGAGTGTCTTGAGTTTATGGAGTTGTCTTCCTCAAAAGGCAATTCAGTACATCTTTCAGTTATTTGTGTCTGGTTCTTTAGCTTACATATAAATACATGCCATGTTAAAACTGAGGAATGGAGGATTCCTCCCACTCTTTCCCCTTCTGTCAGAGCTAAGTCACTTGAGACAATTCCAATAAGTGGCATTAGTTGACTTAGCACTTTAATATCCCACCATCCCCTCCCTTTCCTGGGGAAGGAAATTAGCTTTACACATTACAAGCCAGAACAACTCACAGGAGCATTAAGCATTCATCTTTTACACCAGCTGGTTAATGTTAATGGCTATTGCTGACTATAACACAAATGGCTTAGTTTAGCAATAAAATCTGATGCAAATGAAAAGACTCGCTAGTAAGAACTCAAACTAATCATTTTAGGATCGTTTTTTATTTTTTTACCTTCTCTGGAAAATATGCACATCTTTCTACATTTCACTTCATACATGGTTAGACAATCAATTCTTCAAAACTGCGCAGATTTTACAAACACCCTCCAATCCCAATACTACCATCTGTCATCTCCCCCACCGTGATGAAAAAAAACTTATCAGAATCAGGAATTGAAACCAAAATGTAAAGCAATGGTTATGCCAGTTCATCTGAGTAGGAAACATTTGGCACAGCTCCATGATGCACAGTGCACAATGGCAAAATAGACAGAACATTAAACTACCCTCACATTATAACTCAAGTGTTAGAAGATGAGAGCCATTCTGGATAAAGGCAGAGAGGAGACCAATCCTTCCCTCATAGTAAGAGAAATAAAAGTAATAGTGAGGGGGAAGGAGCTGATGGAGTTGTGGTGATATGACTGGACTAATAATCCTGAGACTCCGGCTAATACTTGGAGTGATAAGATTCAAATCCTACCAAAGCAGGATAAATTCAATAAACAAACTCTAACAATGAGATCCAGTCTCAGTAATGGTGACTATGAAACTATCATGGTTTGCTGTAAAAACTGATCTGTTCACTAATGACCTTTACAAGAAGCAGCTCTCTCATCAATTCCCTGGAGATAGAATATAAGAAAGAGATTTCAGGGTAGAAAATGTGTGCTTAAGAAGAGGTGAAGAAAAGCACCCAAAGTAAACTTAATCATGAGGGATTCTCAACTGATAGTCACTTGGTGCCCAACCTGGAAACTGGGTGACTTACAAAAGGTAAAATCTGGTGAGATGGAGTCACTGAATCATTGAGATTTACAACAGGGAATGAGATCACTCAGCCCATTGCATCCATGGGGACTGATGAGTCATCATCCAGCCTAATCCCACTTCCCAGACCTTGATCCATAGCCTTATAAATTTCAGCAAACTAAATTCGCATCCAAGTACTTTTAAAATGTTTTAACAATTTATGCTTCTACTGCCATTTCAGGCAGTGAGTTCTAGATCACCATAATGCTATTTCTGAAAACGGTTGTCCCTCGAATCTCTTCTGAATCTTCTACAGCTATTACAATTCACAAATCCCAGTTATGGTTTCCTCAACAAAGGGGAAGATGTCCTCCCTCTCCATTCTATCCAGATCCCTCATAACTTTTGAACATTTCAATTATATCTCCTCAATTCTGAAATAGAACAACCCTAGCCCACACAATCCACACTCACATAAAATTGTCCCATCCACGCAACATCCCTCTCAATTACAAATCACATCTTTTCTACACTGAGGTGATCAGAATTGCGTGCAGTACTCCAACCACCTCCTAGCTACTGTTTTAAACACTTCCAGCATAATCTATCAACAGTTCAATCCCTTGGCAAATTAAAACAAATATCCCATATATCTTTCTTAGCCATTATAACTCCTCATCCAGCCACTTTTAGAGCTATATGGATACTCCAAAGTTCTTTAGTTCCTCTCCACTTCTGAGTACTTGATTGTTTACTGTGCTTCCCCATACCATGTTCACCATCCCCAACTGAATTACCTGACACTTCTCTGGATTGAACTCAACTTTCCTCTGCTCCACCTATCTGTATAGTCCATTGCTGTCCCTCCTGCAGACAAGAGCTTTATTCATGATTATCAACCACAAAGCTAAATTTTATATAATCTGCCAACTTCTTAATCATACTTCCTATATTCTAGTACAAATCATTAATTATATTCCAATTTGTATCCAATCGCCTGCTTCAATTATCGGATTCTTGGCTAATACTAGCTGAATGTTGTTTAAATAAACAAGTCTGGACCCCCATGCCTGTTGTAGATTCTTGATTGCAGTCTTTTTCGAAACAGGTGGAGCACAAAGTATGCACATTCTTTAAGAATCATGAGATGAACTGGCAACACTTAAAAAGGATTGCTGAAAGCCTTTCTAAAGAAAGTGAGCATTCCTCCAAGTCTCATAAAACTCTTTCGGTCTGTTGCTGCCCCTACACTTTTCTTCTCCTGCATTGTCCCACACCCACTCCCCATCAACCTCCTGCCCATCAGTTGATTCTCCACATCACAACATAGCTGAATGGAAGGGGGACAACTCCACAGCTCATTGTAATAATTTTAATCAGGTCCAAATGTAAAAATGGCTGCCAGTTACATTGGCATACCTCCAACATTTGTCACCCAAGGAGGAAATCTCCCCATAGTACTTTTTTTTAGGGTACTCACTGAATAGATTCTGGCCCTGTGCAAAAGTGAGTCACTTCAATACTGCAGACCAGTGGTTAGTCAACACCACCATAGACAATATAGTAAAATAATTTGCATATGGTATAAACACAAAGTTTAACACTTCAACAATTTTCAATGCATATGTTTTCACTTTAAGTTATAAGTTAAACTGTTTAATACATAGGAGTGCATGGAAAATGAACAAGTATTTTGCAATACAGAAGGTGCATTAATTATGTACGCAGCTTTTAACTAAAAATTAAAACAAAATGTAAATATAGTTTATATATAATCTGGGGGAAAAGTATGCCATTTAACAACGAGAACAGCAATTAGCAGTGTTAGCGTTTCATTATTTAGTGAGTTTCATCTTGTGCTTTTTCACTTGAAGCATCTCAGTTGCGTCTGGCATCACATCTGTCCGCTGAGATTCTTCTGTACTTCTGTCTGCTTGAGCGTGCTGATAATAAAGAGGGGAACATGAGCTTTTAGCTTCATGCATAATAATTCTGTGTTAATACTTTGCAGTCGTAGTCATATTCTATAAGACATCAATCATACCCTCATTCAACTGTCAAGAAAGTAGGAAGGATAGCTTCAAGGCTTAAAACTTCAGAAATTTATGTTTCTTTAAAATGCCCTTCACATAATTTGAAGAAACCCGTTTGCAGTGTTCTGAGCACACAAACCCATAAATGATTTCCTGTATTTAAGGGGTAATTATTTAACTTGATGCTCCCATGGGGAGGCTCATCCACCAGAGATTATATCAGAAATCTGGGTGCACATTGTTCACTGACCAATCATTTGAAAAAGGTTCTCACAGTGATATGCAGACTTTCAATATGTGTCGAAGTGGGCAGGCTACCCTCAAGGAGATTGAATTCAGAGGATAATCTCTAACTTTCATGGTTTTATGTTTCATTATATCGATGAATAGATTCCCACAGGAATGGATCCAGGTCAGTAAGACTCCAAATACATAAGTGCAGTTTAACCTGAAGGTGGAAATTATTGAGACATTCATTTGACACTACATGCCTCATGTATGTTTGATATTCTTAAGGTCCCTGGTGCTTTTCTCTTAAATGTTGCTGTCATATTAAAGCATCATATTTAGGGAACTCAATCCCAATGTTGCTCACGGAGTACACAGCTTAAAAAACAGAAGGTATTATCCGTTCACTTCTACACTATCAATTTGTCACCTGCCTATCATGCCCCAGTTTTTAATGATAGAGATTGCCGTTTAAATTACTTCAATCAAACAAGGGACCATTTAGTTGCTGAATAAATCAAGTAAAAAGAAAGTCATAATAATTGTAATGCATGCAAAGGTTTACGTGTCTGGAACTTACAATATAAAAGACAAGTTAAGCACACACTAACTGGGCTTCAGATATGTGGATCATTGGGGCACCTTCGAGGGAAGGTGGGACCTGTGCAAGAACGACTTGTTGCACCTGAACTGGAGGGGCATCAATATCCTGGGCATGAGGTTTGCTGCAGCTCTTCGGGAGGGTTGAAACTAAATTGGTGGGGAGGGGGTGGGAACCTGAGCAACAGATCAGATGATGGATTAGGTAGTGAACAGCTACATACAGCATGCAGAGAGTCTGTGAGGAGGGATAGGCACTTGATGGGGCAAACGTACAGAGACTGTGATGGATTGAAGTGTTTCTATTTTAATGCAAGTAGTATCAGGAATAAGGGCGATGAATTCAGAGCATGGATCAGTGCTTGGAACTATGGTGCTGTGGCCACAATGCAGAACTGGATATCGCAGGGGCAGTAATGTTTGTTTCAATGTTCCAGTGTTTAGATGTTTTAAAAGGAATTGAGGGGGAAGGGAGGGGACGCCGCAGGGGTTAAAGAGGTGGAGGAGTGGCATTGCTAATCAAGGATAGTATCACTGTGCAAAACGGCAGATTATCAAGGAAGGTTTGTCTACAGACTCAGTATGGGTGTAAGTCAGAAGCGGGAAAGGAGCAGTCACTTTATTGCAATTTTTCTACAGGTCCCCCAATAGTAACAGAGACACAGAGGAGCAGATTGGGAGGCAGCATTTGGAAAGGTGCAGAAGTAACAGGGTTGTTGTCATGGTTGACTTTAACTTTCCTAATATTGATTGGAACCTCCTTAGTTCAAATAGTTTGGATGGAGCAATTTTTATCAGATATGTCTAGACAGGGTTCCTGCTGCAATATGTAGATAGGCCGATTAGAGGGGAGACTGTATTGGATTTGGTGCTTGGCAATAAACTAGGCCAGGTGTCAGATCTCTCGGTGGGAGAACATTTTGGTGATAGTGATCACAACTCCCTGACCTTTACTATACTCGTGGAGAAGGATAGGAGCACATGTTATGGAAAAGTATTTAATTGGGGGAGGGGAATTACAATGCTATTTGGCAGGAACTGTTGTGCCTAAACTGGAAACAGATGTTCTCAGGAAAATGCACAACAGAAATGTGGAGGTTGTTTAGGAAGCACTTGCTGATAGAGCTGGACAGGTTTGTGCCACTGAGGCAAGGAAATGAATGGTAGGTCGAAAGAACCTTGAGTGACAAGGGCTGTGGAACATCTCGTCAAGAGGAAGGAGGAAGGTTACATAAGGTTGAGGAGGCAAGGATCAGACAAGGCTTGAGAGGATTACAAGGTATCCAGGAAGGAACTGAATAATGGACTTAGGAGAGCTAGAAGGGGGCATGAGAAAGCTTTGCTGGGTAGGTTTAAGGAAAACTCTAAGGTGTTTTACAGTTATGTGAGGAACAGGAGGACGGCCAGTGAGGGTAGGGATGATCAGGGATAGTGGAGGGAACTTGTACCTGGAGTCGTAGGACATGGGGGAGGTTATTAATGAATATTTTGTTTCAGCATTCACTACTGAGAGGGACCTTAACGTTTCTGAGGACAGCATGAAGACTGATATGCTAAAACAGGTTGATGTCAGGAAGGAGGATGTGCTGAACAATTTGAAAAACATAAGGATGGATAAATCCCCTGGGCCAGATGGGATATACCCTAGGTTACGACAGGAAGCGAGGGAAGAGATCACTGTGCCTTTGGCGATGACCTTTGCATCCTCACTGTCCACTGGAGGAATGCCAGATGATTTAGAGGGTGACTGATGTTATTCCCTTGTTCCAGGACAAACCTGTACAGCACTATCAGCAAGTGCTTCCTGAAGGGAATAGGGATAATCCTGGATTACAGGATTAATCTCTAATTACAGACCAGTCAGTCTTACGTCAGTGGTGATAGTCAGCATGGCTTTGTGAGGGGCAGGTCATGCCTCACACACCTTACTGAATTCTTTGAGGATGTGACAAAGTAGGTTGATGAAGGTAGAGCAGTGGACATGGTGAACATGGATTTTAGCAAGGCGTTTGATAAAATTCCTCATGGTAGGGTCATTCAGAAAGTAAAGAGGCATGGGATACAGGGAAATTATCTGTCTGGATACAGAATTGGCTGGCCCAAAGAAGACATGGGGTGGTGGTAGATAGGAAATATTCAGCCTGGAGCTCGGTACCAGTGGTGTTTCACAGGGATCAGTTCTGGGACCTCTGCTCTTAGTGATTTTGATAAATAACTTCGATGAGGAAGTGGAAGGGTGGGTTAATAAGTTTGCTGATGACATGAAGGTTGATGGAGTTGTGTATAGTGTGGAGGGCTATTGTAGGTTGCAACGAGACATTGACAGGATGCAGAATTGGGCTGATAAGTGGCAGATGGAGTTCAACCTAGAAAAAAAGTGTGAAGTTGTTTACTTTGGAAGGTCAAATTTGAATGCACAAAAGAGGGTTAATGGCAGGATTCTTGGCAATGTGGAGAAATAGAGGGATCTTGTGGTCCATGTCCATAGATGCCACCCAGGTTGATAGGGTTGTTAAAAAGGCATATGGTGTGTTGGGTTTCATTAGCAGGGGATTGAGTTTAAGAGCCGCGAGGTTATTCTGCAGATTTATAGATTCTGGTTAGACCACACTTGGAACATAGCATTCAGTACTGGCCACCTCATTATAGTCAGAATGTGGAAACTTTCAAGAGGGTGCAGAGGAGATTTACCAGGATACTGTTTGGACTGGAGGGCATGAAGAAAGATTGAGGGAGCTAGGGCTTTTCTCATTGGAGTGAAAAAGGATGAGAAGTGATTTGAGAGGTGTACAAGATGTTGAGAGGCATGGATAGAGTGGTTAGCCAGTGTCTTTTTCCCTTGGTAAAATAGCTATCATGAGGGGGCATAATTTTAAAATAATTGTAGGAAGTTTTAGGGAAGATGTCAGAGGTAGGTTCTTTACTCAGAGGTGGTTGTGTGGAATGCACTGCCAGAAGTGGTATTAGAGTCAGATACATTAGGAACATTTAAGGGACTCTTGGATAGGCACATGGATGATAGCACAATGAAGGCTATGTAGGTTAGTCTGATCTTAGAGTATGCTGGCACAATTTCGAGGGCTGAAGGGCCTGTACTGATCCATATTCTATGTTCTAATAAGTAAACATATTTTATAATTATATACTTGACAACTAAAGGCATGATAAAATCACAACCACCAGTTTTTTGAACTAAAATCCTCATCTCAACCTTTCTTTTTCTATGTTCTGCAGTTCCCTCACACCTGCCAGCCCCCTGACTCAAGGAAACGTTGACTGTTTATCACATCCTTGAAGGTCATTCACTTCCTTGGGATTAACCCCAAACACAGACAAGTTGCCTTGTAAGGTCTGGGATTTTTCAGCTCAAGTCTGAGCTTCACTCAATTCCTGCATGATGACTTTGGTTAGAATAGATAGAAATACCTCTGGCTTCTAATAGCTCAATTCCACCATCAGATTTTCAGTCACATTTTAATCTGAGATCTGACTCATCCAGTAATAAATCAGCTTGGATCATAACCATGAATACATTTTGAGTCTCTTCAACAATGTCAGCAGAAAACGTGACCCTGTATTATTATGACTCAACATAGATGGCAATCCTGGAAATCAACACTTCACAGCAAGGGCTAGAGCATGCATCATATAAGATGACAAAGCAATTGCAGTTGGATCCAGAAGTCTCTACCAAATGTAACTTTCTCTCACTCACTCTCACTCACTCTCACTCACTCTCACTCACACTCACACACACACACACACACACACACAAGTCAGTACCTCAAGATTCCTTATATACCTGGTCAGTAAACAGTTCACTGTGGAAACAGATTGCATTCCACTGGAAACCACTTACCACAAACCACTAACAGGTGCATACCCTAGCTGCAACAATATTTGGAGAATGTCCAGCAATATACCATATCTGCTATGAACTTGGTAACAAAGCAGTCACCTTGGATGCAATGAGCATATTGCCAAACCAAGCCAAGAATGCAAACGTTTCACTGGAGGTACGCATCAACAGCATGGACATCAGGGTGGCAGATATACGCAAAATTGATCAGTTGCATTTTGACTGAAACTGGACTCAATGCCAATCAGAAACAGTTAAGGACCCATTGTGAAGGTATTGTGGAAAGTTATTATTAAAGGGTGGCCTGATACAATAAAAGAGTTGCCAGACATTCTCAGATTCATTTGGCCTTACAGAGATGAACTGATTACCTTAAGAGGCATCACCTTTAAAGAAAAACAAGTACTTGTATCTGAAGCTCTCTGCCAGAACATCCCGTCACAAATACTCCAAGGAGTTTTGCAAAAGAGTGACCAGAATAGCTGTTGTGTGATATAATCTATTAGCTGGGGGTTAAGGATGACATGGAAAACCTAGTGAGAATTTAAGGCATGCCTGAGCCACCAGCCACAGCAACATCCAGAACCTCCATTTGATTCCATTGTCCCTGGATCCAAAATCACCATGGATTTATTTACTACTAATGGAAGCAACTTCATCTTAGTCGACAAAATGTCTCCAAATTTCCAATTGTCAGACAGGCAAAGAACACCTCAAGTACGACCATGTCAAGCACATTATCTACTATATTCAGTCCATTTGGTGCACCTGCAGAAACTTTTTCTGACAATGGGTTGGATATGTGTGACAAAAGCAGCATGAACAATGTGACATTGTCAACACATTCTCCTTAGGAAACAGATTTGGCAAAAGTATACTTTGTACCATTAAAATCAGTTTTCTTAAAGTGAAGGACAATGATACTAGATGTTTGTGCCAAAATGTTTCAACTGAGAACAATACTTTTCGATATGGGGTTCCTGACACCAGCAGAAATCAAGTTCTGAAAGCCAGTGTTAATAATCTTACCAAGTCACCAGCTATTCAAGTTCTCCAATATACAGGGCACACCTCAACAACCAAGGAAGGATGGAGCTGGTGTGTGACCAACCTGTGGGAGCAGAATTGTTCCAACCATAAAACATCAGAACTACATATCCCATAGTGGGAGATTGTTACCCTCAGAGGTTTCCAATCTATGTGCAGTGACCATAGATTTTGAATTATAACACCTATTAGATAGACGCTGAGGAGGAACTGAAACCAGCAAAGGGAGGTGTATAATATGCCAATTGTGGACAATGAACACAAAAGGAACATACAGGTGATAACAGTGCAATGGAATACTGGGACAGCAATCATCACCCTGACATCATGCCTGCAAACCAAGGTGATCTAAAATTAAAATCCACACTTCCAGAAGATTACAACATAAGTCCTGAAAGAGTTTTCAAAGTGATATATGGACTCAGATTTCTGTATTCATGAATTTTATAATATGCTCTGTGTACTAATTTTCTGTTGCCCAATGTTCATGTTGGTTAACTTGTTAAAATATAAGAGTTTCCTTTGGAAAAAAAGGAATGTTAAGTTATTATCCATGTTGATCTAGGTGTAAACAAAACCCACAGAGATCTTGAAGTAAGTGGATACCATCCACTCCATCTGTGTTATATTTAGATGACAAGAACATTATTTATAATTATTTTCCAACTTATAATATATAACAATTAAAGTCATATGCTCTCAATGGAAGTAGTCCATGATTACATTGGAAAGTATATTACGGATACTTGCCATGAATTGTTCAAACTGAATGGCCGCCTCTCGAGGATCCAGCCCTTGTGCATGGGCCATGTCAGCTGCACGTCTCACCATTTCTACTTTATGATAACCTGGGGGTGTCCAACCAATGCCACGAATCCAGTTCAGATCAGATTTGTATGCAACCTAAGGAAAAGAATAATGGATGAGTAGATATTGAAATCCTTTCCCAATACCATACAGGAGACAAGACAACATAATCATTACAGTCAAACAGATGACTCCAAAATGATACAGATTCAGAACCCGTTACCGACCACATCAACAGGGAAACATTTTCCATATATGTGTGGCATTTGTCTGAACATTATTTAATGAAAGATGAGTTAATTTATTTTGTATAGCTTACTGACTGTAATTAAATAATCAATGGAAAATGTGTTCAGTAGCATAATGTTTTTAGTATATACTCAGTGTAACCTGTAGAGAGGAGGTAAACAGGCCAATGGTACAATATTGTGTTACTGATCCTATTGTGAAAATAGTAAAATGTGTTCAAGTAACTATCCTAAATCAGAACTGCAAGCCTAATTTCTACAAATCTTCTTGAAACTGGAGTTGGTACAGCAAAAAAAAATAAAGAAAATGAACTCCAACCCTGATACAATGCTTGTCATGTATTGTTTAGAATAGATTAGATTCCCTACAGTGTGGTAACAGGCCCTTCGTCCTAACAAGTCCACACTGATCCTCCGAAGAGCAACCCACCCAGACCCATTCCCCTACATTTACCCCTGACTAATGCGCCTAACACTATGGTCAATTTAGCATGCCAATTCACCTAACCTGCATACCTTTGGGAGGAAACCCACGCAGACACAGGGAGAATGTGCAAACTCCACACGTTCCCCCGAGGCAGGAATTGAACCCAGGTCCCTGGCGCTATGAGGCAGCAGTGCTAACCACTGAGCCACCGTGTGTAGGTACTGATTTACATATAAACTTCGAACATTCTATTACATTTAGATACTAATCCATAATTATTGCTTTCAAATTAATCCTCCATTATCTGAATAGCAATCATGCTTCGCTCAATCAAACAACATACATTTAGAATCTGCAGTAATACAAAATCCCATTTTGCTTTTGTTCCTTGTGAGATTAGAATCTTGGGATTGAATTTTCCTGGCCTTGTGTTGTTGAGTTTGGAGTCAGGGAAGACAGGAAAAGAGCAGTGAGCTACAATGCGTTGTCTCCCCACAGCCAGGGATGTTTACTGGGGAGATGAATGCAGGCAGCTAATTCATATAATAAAGATCTCAACATGAATGATCATTCATGCTCATCATCATTTTTCCCCCAGTGGAGGACCAGGATGTCAATAGAGAGGGAGGCTTTTACCCTAAAGAAGGGGGAGGGATTGGTGTCTCTACAGACTTAGGGGGCCATTTGGAGGTCTTGCCCCAATAATCAGTGGTGCCTGACAGTCTGGCCCTTGGAATGTAATTTTTAGTTGTCTCTCCAACAGGGCCTCCATTTCGAAGCACTCTCTTCATTCCCTGGCCTGGGTCATCATTACCCATTCTTTCAGGGTGGCTACTGAGGCTTCTCATTGAAAGTGATGTTGGGAGCCCACACACCAATGTTAATTGGATGGCAAGGATGCAACCTGTGTACCTCGGAGACCTTCTTTGGGAACACAGCTCTACTGTTTGGCATCTGTCAAATGCAGGTGACTTCATTGCAATTAGGATCTATTCCTCACTGTGGAAATAAGTGCCTTAACTGACCTCCTCCAGACAGTCCAACAATTGTTAACATCATGCCTGGGGAGAAGAGTTTTGAACTTTTAACATGAGGTGACATGGTAAATGCATTCAAAAATAAATTTGTGGAGCCATACTTCATCCATTGTGTGTACATAAACCTGCCTGTCCTTGATAAAGTTCACACTGTCAATTCAAACTTAAAGACCTGATTAATCAACATCAAAATGGTGCTTTAATACTCACATCACTTTGTAATTTGTAAGCCTCTTTGGCATGTCTCACATTTAACTGCTCAGGGTCACATGTCCAATGATGTAAATGTTGCCTGTAGTTAACGTTACTGGCTTGCTCCTGACTCCTTTTAGCTTGTACAAAACCTGGTTGCTCCAAGTGCAACTTGTACTTGCATTTATCTTCTTCAAATTGTTTCTTGTATTCTTTGGTGCTCTGGAGTCTGCTGGCAGCCAGGAAGTGCTTCAATTTTGTATCGTCATTGACACTGCGGAAGCCAATATGCTGACCCTTCTCTCTCACAAATGCTTCCTTGTACTTGTACTAGGAGAATAGAAAATCTTCTTATTTACAACCAACTAACATTATTAAAGTCTGTGCACAATTCGAAACATCAGTGTAGTTTATCACCATTAACAAATCACAAAAGAGAGTTTTCATTAATATCTATTTATATACCTTGTATTTGGAAGTATTTTTCCTGTTTATAAATGTGCAAACACAAATAGGTCTTGACTTTCTTACTGTATTACTTGATAGAAAGAAAATTCATAAAATCTAACTTTCACCGATATTAACGCAATGTATTGCATTGTAAAAGTCAAAGTAATTTTTATTAGTTCCACTACAAGATCTGTAACAGAATTCCTTATGAACAGATACTGGTTAGATTGTTTGAGATCTAATTAATAAAATCTTTCAATCTTCAATATCTTTCAACAAGTAAAAAGTAGATTATTATTTACAAGGTGATGTAGTTACAGTACTAAGTAAATGAATCGAAAATCTTTAACAAAGACTTCATACTTTGCAGGAAAACATTGGTTCTTACATCACTGGCTATTTCTCTTGATGCTTTGGCTGTCTGGAAGGGAATAGCATCCAATCTAAGGTCATAACCCAGTGCTCTCGTCTGTTCCCAAGATGTCCTGTAAGCTTTCTGTAAGAAAACAAGAACATCATAAGTTGTAGAAGCAGAAGTCAGCCATTTTGTCTGCTCTGCCATTCAGTAAGATTGTGGCAGATCTATGAGGTGGGACATCCCCCTGGAGATGGACAGAAGCCCCACCTCATACTAATCAAAAGGGACGATTGCCTGAAAGATTAAAGCAGCCCAAGCCAGCCAAGTGGTAGCAGCCTCACCCTGAAAATGTACCCCCTGTTGCAGGAAACCCACCTTCAGAGTTTAACCCAGCCCACAATAAGTATACCCTGACATTCATATGAGAAAGCAACTGGAATCCAGCAGACTAACAATAAACATCAGTAGCCAGAAATAAAATCACAACATACACTACCTCCTCTTCGCTATTTATCTATTTGACAGTGTCAAATTACATCAAGTACTTGTTAAAACTGAGTGCTGTCTAAGACAGATTGTACAGGAAATTTGATCGTAGTAAGGGTATCATAGGGAAGCTGCTTGTTGAAGGAGCAGGGAGCTTGCGTCACACTAAGACTTGGTAGTATCGACGTGGTGTTAGCTGAATGAACACCAACTCTTCAATCAGGGCAACTATTCCAGCTTCTAATTCAGCTCTTCTCCATGCATGTGCAGGTGTTATTGTTTTCATATCTTCACAGTCTTCCCTGGGAGAATAAGGGAACTAGTGGAAGAATTCACAGATTAATTAACAAATGGATAGACCAAAGTAAGAATGTTTCTTCCATGTCCACAGCCATTGACCAACAGGGTTGGCTGGTGTGGCTCTTTGAGTCACTAGCCTCCTTCTATTCAGTAATGCATTTATGACACTGTGGACTGGGCTGCAAACCCCACACCACCCACCCCCTACCTACAACTGAAAAGTCTGGTGTTGGTCCATTCACCCACCCAAAACCTAGTGTCCCATATCAAGACCAACCTTAAAATGTTTCAGAGTGGGACATTCACCCAGCTGGGAGGAAGTCCAAGCCTGGATAGTTCAGGCCCAATCTGATTGCTCAGCAGCGCTGCAGTGTCAGAACTGAGTGATGGTTACTGCTGTGGCCACAGTCAGATTCTGAATAGGAGGAGGTTATGGAGGCCGGATTGAAGTCAGTCTGGGCTTTTGGTAGAAGCTGGCTGGCAAACCCCAGCAAAGGGGGATGGAAGGAGCAGAAAGAGACTTTTAAACTGCCATTAATTGACCACTTGAGGGCCTCAGTAGGCCACAGGGCAAGTGAGTTGCCCAAATTGGAAGTGTAAAATGAAATCTAATGTGGTGATACCTTCCTTTGCAGAGGCAGCCAGGTCATGGTGAGTGAAGGCAGCCAGCTGCTTTATTTTGGACTCCTTCTACCTTCAGATATGCCAGCAGTGGGGTATAAAGATCAGCCCTATGACTGGACATCAACCTACAATTCCAATCACAGAACTCTGGTCTCCACTTGTCAGAAGCAGAGTTCATACTCTGGACCTTCGGACTCGGGGCAGAAATACTACCACAGGTTCACTCCTTACACAGGTCATAGAATCCTTTCAGTCTGGAAGCTGGCCATTTGGCCCATCGGGTCCACACTGAGCGTCAGAAGAATATCCCACTCAGACTGACCCCCCTACCCTATCCCTGTAGCCCTACATTTCCCATGGCTAACTCATCTGCACATTCCTGGATACTATGGGCAATTTAGAATGGCCAATCCACCTAACCTGCACATTTTTGGACTGTGGGAGAAAACCAGAGTACTCAGAGGAAATACACGCAGACACAGGGAGAATGTGTAAACTCCACACAGACAGACACCTGAAGGTGGTATCAAACCTGGGTTCCTGGCGCTGTGAGGCAGCAGTGCTAGCCACTGAGCTACCATGACAGGTGTTGGCATAAGGAACATCAGGACATCAGTGAATTACTAACATTCAACAAATCTGCCTGGCAATTATAAACTGATATACAATAAGCAACTAGCAGTGGAGGAGAAAATTGTAAATCAATCACAAAATAACCATGATCAATCAACAGTCAATTCCAACAACTTACATCACTAATGTTGTAGGCGTTGATTCTTGCTCGCCTGAAATCTGGATGGTCAGGGGGTATTGTACACCTATGCATTGACTGGGCATATCTGGATCGGTACAACCTCTGCAAAGGAAGGTATCACATTAGCTTTCATTTTACACTTCTAATTTCTTCCTTTGCATTCTCCTAATAAGGACTATAGCTGCCATTAGCACATTCTTGTGATCAAAAGATGAAAGTATATAGATTTTTACTTAATTAAAGAAAGGATCAAGTAGGTATGAAATAAATTCTCCATAAGATTTCAAGGTGCTTAATGTAAAATTACAGCAGCTTTCGTTGATTGAGTGTTAGAAGATACCAGTAACTGAAAATTCAGGCTTCCCACTGCTTATACTTAACCTGCATTTAGTTAGCAGATTAAATGCATTGACTGCACTTTAAAAAGATAGAACTAAAATGTTGCACGATAGTTCCAAATATTCGCTTCTTGCGAGCAAACAATACATATTTAGAATGATAAAGTCATAAACACATGTTTGTGGAAGAAGCCATTGTCAACCTAAACTTTGCATATAAAATATTTCTGTAGCTCTCAAAATATACATATTCTACATTATTTAAATAAATAATATGGAAAATGCATAAGTGTCATACAATTTGGCAATTATTTTGCCAAAAGTACCAGGATTGCCTAAGATGTTGATCGAGCTCAGGATTCATTGCTTAAAAACATAATTATCAAGTGAATGATAGCTACTGGTAGTCAAGTTCTAAGTTTTTGAGGAACGTTTTAACCTAGGTTTCAGATGCTTGTCCACAACTTAATTGTATTAAATAAACAGAGGTAGTCTACAGGGGAATAAATGTTTCGAAATGTTCCAAAAGAGTAATTAAGCAGTTGTCAACAACTAGCCTATAATCTATAGAACATATATAAAATTATCCCAATGATTAATTTCATATTGTATATTGCAATCATAAATGACAACTGCCTCCTGTGATAAATGGTTGCTGGGGGTAGTCATCTAATACTACAAGGTGGCACTTATCTACAATAAGACAGGTCCAATTCAATCCAAAGTTAACATCCATAATGTCTACGCAGCCTGAATCAATAGAACATATCATTGGGAGGTCATAAGCTGAGCGTATAGTAATGGGGTCAAATTCCATGGGTACCAAGAGTAGGAATATCCTCAAGATAAGATTAACTTCAAACCTAATGCCCGTCGATTACTTCAAACTCATTACCATTCACAATATGCAATTATTTCAGACTAATTACTATTAACACTATGCAAGTCTAGCTCAGTCCAGACTTACCATGGGAGATAAAAGGATTTTTTTTTTGTTTACTGGCTTTTACTTTATCATTTAATTGGGAAATAACTCCAGAAAGGCTAGTACCTGTCATCAAGTCATCCTTTATTTACTCATGGAGTCCTGAACACTGATCCAGCTCCCTCAGAGCCAGCTCTCAGAGTGAACAGGACCTCTGACACTCCTGTTCTTATCTGTCAGCCAAGGCTCCCCCCATTGCAATTGTTAACCTTGTCCAATCAGGGGACTCATAATCTATGAAGTCCACCTGCTGACCCCGTCACAGTCATGACAAACTGATTTAGGACAGGAACAGTGAAGAGATAGTTATTACTGAAGATACTGGCAGCACACAATCTGACAATGTATGCTTTCTCTTATTCTGGATTCTGGAACTAGGACGCATAGTCGAAAAATTAGGGCCCAGCCTTTCAGGAGAGGTGTTCGGAAGCATTTCAAAACACAAAAGGTAGCAGATGTTTGGTACTTTTTGCAAATGTTAGTGTATGCTAGATCAGTTGAGATAAATAAATGTTTGTTAAGGTATTGAGGGATAGGGGCCAAAGGTAGGTGCGTAGTGTTAGGCCACAGATCAGCCATTGAATAGCTCGAGGGGCTGAATGGCCTACTCCTGTTCCTATAATTTGGCTTAGTCCTGCTCCCTCACTCCTATAAATTATCCATAGACACAGACAAAGTTATCATAAATTTCCACCCATTTTCAATACTACAGTCAAATGAAAAGAAGATGGATAGTATGTTCTTCAAATTAATTGGTACACTTCCATCAAACAACATTTGCTTATTTTGATCCAGAAATATTATTTTGATCCAAAGATGGAATTTAGATATAGCACTAATACATAATTGCCACATGAAAGGATACTTCAAAGCTCTGCCTTAACATACATCGCTGCATTGCAGGTAACTGTTCTTAGCATGGATGATATCTGCAGAGTCAATCACACTTGTATACTTCAAGGTATCAGGATGTTGTCTGTATTTTTTCTGGAGAAAAAAAAATTCAAAATGTAATTAAAGATCCAAAACAAATAGAAAGTTATGCATGTGTAATATGGACTTTCTTCCCTATTTGTGTGAGGAAAAACTGTAACTTCCAATTAAGAAGGTTTAGAATACTGTGTCTTCACAAATATTTATTGGGAATCCACTCACAAAATTACTGCCCAGAAGAGTTAAATAAGTGGCCTCAATTTGCAATATTAACAAACTACAAAGGTTTCATTGGAAAGTATTTAAATTAGACAGTATCTTGCTACAACATACAAAGTACATACTGGTCAATATGTATTCCAAGAAAGCTAAGGGAATGCTGGCCTTTATAGCTAGAGGACTGCAGTACAAGACATGCAGAAGTTATGCTGCAGTTAGACAAAATGCAGGTTAGATCCACTTAGAGTACTGAGCGGATCCGGGCACCACACCTTCAGAAAAATATATTGGCCTTGGAGGGTATCGGTTTACAAGCATGATACATGGGCTTATAGGGTTAAGTTATGAGGAGAGTTTCTACAAATTAGCTTCATTTTCTCTAGAGCTTAGAAGGTGAGGGAGTGATCTGATCAAAATCTTCAAGATACAGGAGGCAAAGAAATGTTAGATAAAGATTAACTATTTTCACTAGTTGGGGATTCTGGAACTAGGAGGCGTAGTTGAAAGATTAGAGACTGATCTTTCAGGAGAGATGTTAGGAAGTGTTTCAAACCACAAAAAGTGGCAGATGTTTGGTACTATCTTCCACAAATGTTAGTGTATGCTAGATCAGTTGAGATAGATAAATGTTTGTTAAGATATTGAGGGATATGGGCCAAAGATAGGTGCGTAGTGTTAGGCCACAGATCAGCCATGGTCTCATTGAATAGCACAAGGGACTGTATGGCCTACCCTTGTTCATATGATTTGTTGCCTGATTAAAACAAAATCAAATGAGATTTCCCACTTTGGCAGAAATCTGGCACAACCTTGGGGGTCAAGCCAACTTAATTTTGCTGGAAAATCCCAGAATGGTACTCATCAAGGGCATGGAGGCTAACAAGGAGCTCACCGAACTATTCTTTGACAAGTTTGCTGTTCTCCTCTCTGAAACCCAGCCGAAAGCTAAGAGTCTCATCACTGTTGTCTTAGAAACAAAAACAACCAATCATTTTGAAAAAAATCTTCTTCAGGAACCTGACCAATTAAAGATGTTACCTCACTGATAAGTTCACCAGCTTTCTTCATTGTCTCAATCTGTGGGGAGCCCTGTGCCATCCATGCAACACCTCGAAGGAAGTTCAGATCCGACCTGTATTGTACCTATATGAAAACAAGGTACATAGACAGCAAATGGGCAGCTAGATTTACGCCCTCAGCCCATTTTATTTTCCATGTACAGTGACGAGTTCTTTGCCCACTTATCAACCTCTCCTCCCTCAATTGAAATCTGCTATATAGCAATTTAATGGTAAAACTGATTCACTTATTTACCTCACTCTGTTGATTATAGGCTTTTTTAGCCAATTGCATCTTCATGTCATACGGCAGAACTGTATAAGAATGAATCAACTTCTTGTAGCCCAAGTCACTGGCCAAAGCCTGGGCATTCTTAGCATGCACCAGATTCACCATGTCCATTGATAAGTGGAACTGTGTTCTGCTGTCTTGCGATTCTTTCTTGTACAACTTTTCACTCTGTAACTTGCCGATTTGCATGCAGTGCAACATCTTAGGGTCATCCAAAATGCTTCGAGCACCAATATGTTTTCCCCTCTCCTTTACAAAAGTATTCTTGTATTGATACTGAAAGAAAAATGGATATCATTTTTCAAAGAGTTGTAATGTCTATCATTACTGTCCAGAAGGTAAGGTGACACACTGAAACTTTTCTAATAAGGTAGTTACCTTGCTTTTAATCTAACCTTTAAAACAAGTAGAAGTCAATATCTGTAATATAGGCATTTGCTTTATTTATAGCTATGAGCTACTAGAGGATGGTAAATTTACTTAACGTCTTGTGGGTTAGTGGCAATACTCCCTGAGTCTGAAGCTCTGGTTTAGGACCCACTCCAAGACTTATTGGCCATGGAAGAAGCATTCACAATGCAGTCAAGCAGGGTCGATGGTCAAACATACAACTTTTCCAATACACCCATGACAGGTAATAAGAATCATAGGAATTCCTGGTCAGTCCTCATTGATAACAGAGCTTGACAGTGTGACAGGATGTGGCAGGTGCCCCTCATTTAAAAAAACATGAAAAGGGTAATATCCTTTTCTGGTTAAACACAGCTGAAGAATAAATATCAACTTTGCTTCATTCTACCCAGGAATATGTTGGTCTACTCTTAATTCAGAGATAAGAATTTAAACAACCTTCTAATTCAAATCTATTAAGCATCAGATCCCCACTTTGCTGGGTTAGCAGGATCTCTTATTTCACTACCAGATGGTTAAATTCTTTTGAACAAAATAAGATTAAATTGGCATTTGCAATCTATATGTGAATTAGCCATCTTATAATTGGAGTTATTAGGCACCGAAGGTTACGTTAGCAATATTGAAACATTTCCACACAAACATAGTTGGTTGAATTTTTACTCTGACAAAGTAAAAGTTGTGTCAAGTTTTTAAGAGTGTTTCTTGCCACAAGGCTTGGTGACACTTCTCACCAAACTCGTCTCATTAACTACCTACCCCATATCTACAGCATCACTCTTGACCAATTCTATCTTCTTCTTGCCAAGCACTATTCCTGGAACAACTTGCTACTGCCGGGATATCCCAGAATTGACCGACATCCCTGGCACTGGCATCCATCTTTAAAAGGCTATTGTGCAACCAGACAAGATCGGTCAGCCCAGAGCTACCCTGCACGGTTCCTAATGTTTGTGCTAGAGATGGCAGGCAAGAGAAACTTTGCACCCTGCTTTGCAGGAAGACACCTCGAGATCCTGCTGGTTGGGCTGGTTCTGGTTGGATGCCCTCTTGCGTCAGGACTATCAAAGGAGGCCATGACACCAGACCAGCTGACCCAAGGTTGCCACCCGGGTCAGAACAATCTCAGATGTCTGGAAGAATGCACAGCAACATAGAAAGTAAGTCAGTGATGTTCTCTACTTTGCCAGTGCGAGCGTCACCATGATCTCTCCTGCTATTGCAACTACCTCCCCCCAGTGTTCATGTTCTAACTCTCTCATTATTGTGTGGGGATCCTTCCCTCACTGCCACTAACCCAAACCTCTGACACCACCAACCATGCATGGCCTCGGTGCTGTCTGCTCGCACACTCGGGATAGCTCCCCACCTTCACCATAAGTAACAGCTGTGCCACCCACTTTCATACCCCTAAATAGCTACTTCTCTCTCATTCCAGGAGGAAATCAGCCCATAAAGGGCAAACAAATTCAAAACAGGCAAGGACTGTCATTTTTTCTGCTCCCTACCCCTTGTGTGGAGAGGATCGTGATTCTGACCACCCAGAGGAGCTGACTGACCCCTGACCACCCCGAGGGGCTGACTGACCCCTGGCCCGGACTACCCCGAGGGGCTGACTGACCCCGACCACCCGAGGGTCTGACTGACCCAGAATACCCTGAGGGGCTGACTGACCCGACTGCCCCTGACCATCCTGAGGGTCTGACTGACCCCTGACTCTGACCACCCCTAGGGGCTGACTGACCCCTGACCCAGACCACCGAGGGGCTGACTGACCCTGACCACTCTGAGGGATTGACTGACCCTGAGGGGCAGACTGACCCTCACCACCCTGAGGAGCTGACCCTGACCACTCCGAGGGGCTGACTGACCCCGACTGACCCTGACCACCCGAAGGAGCTGACCATGACCACCCAGAGGGGCTGACTGACCCCGACCACCCTGACCAGCTGACTGACCATCTCCAAGTCCCCCTACTGGAGGTTGCCCTTGACTTACTGCACTTGGGCCTGACCTAAGGTTCTCTCCTTTGACTTGATTGAGGACTTCTGACAACCACAACAAGCTTCCTGGCTTTCTGTCTGCGCCAAAATACTGAGAGCCTGGTGTCTGAGGGGGTAGAGCACACAAGAGAAATGTAAGGGAGGGATTTGGTCATCATCTTGGTATGCTCAGAGTGAGTGAGTGCTTTGACTGGGAGCCCTGGAGATGCAGTCTGGTCCAGACCATGAGCTGGGTGTGTGTCACTGAGCACACAGTGTACAAATCTTCTCCCAAACTTTGAACACTGTGTCCTTGCTGCAGCATTACAACGAGGATTACCACTGCAGCCCGAGATACAGTATTGAAGTCAGGAGTGTCCTGGAAATCACAGAAGCATAGATCCCTTCGGCCCAACAATTGCACACAGACTCTCCAAAGAGTATCCCACCCAAACCCATTCCCCCACCCTGTTACTCTACTTTTACCCCTGATTAACGTATCTAGCCTACACACCCCTGAACACCATGGGCAATTTAGCTTGGCCAATTCAACTAACCTGCACATCATGGATTGTGGGAATAAACCAGAGCACTTAGAGAAAACCCACGCAGACATGGGGAGAACATGCAAACTCCACACAGACCATCGCAAAGGTAAAATTCAGTCGCACTTGGAGAAGCATGGATTATTTAGGAACAATAACCAAAAGCGAATGTGTTTCATTAATTTGACCAAGCTCTTTCAGAGCATTGATGCGATAAGGTTGTGAAGCAGCTGTTGTACATTTGGACTTTCAAAATCAGTTAATAAAATGCCACCTAACAGATATTTTTGGAAGAAAAAGCAAATGGCACCAAAGAGGCAGTAGTAATTTGGGTACATAATTAACTAAATGCTAGGAAGCAAATGGATCACAGAACTGCCATGGGAATTCTTAGAAGCTAGTACATGTCAGATACCAATGTTCATGGACATGGGCTGAGTGTGGTTGGTGTCCATGGAGCATGCTCTGATTTGTTGATGGCCAGTGTCCAAATGGAAGGTCCACTGGAGCAAGCAGTGAACTTAATCAGCAAAAACCTAGCATGACTAGGTGACCTCGATGACAACACTAGTATGTCATTGAGTTTGCTTCAAAAGAGTGAAGTATCATGTCTAAAATTATTTTTCAGATGACATTTTAATGTCCAGTTAGTTTAAACTGACTCAGCCATAATATGCAGGTTTCCTTTAACATGTGGCACGTTTGGCGCATCGAGCAAATTTGCAGTATGAATATTGATGAGACTATCATTGATCACCGTGATGAATGAGTAATTTGAACATCCACTGGCACCTGCACTCACACAGCAAAAGCAGAAATTAGGAAGTTGCTGCCCTGCTCCTCCAAGAACCTCACAAAACAGGATCTTGCTGCAAGCTACCGGAAACTAAAATAGGAGGGGCCTGACACTTCTGGGTTTATGTGACAAAAACTCACTAAACCCTCCAGAAGATGTTAGAGCTTGTCCAGTCCAGTGCAGACAAGATTCTGATTGTTAATTACTGCCAAACAACTGTCTAGTACAAAAATGAACTATTGCAAGAGAGGAGTCCCATTCCTCCAAATCTTACCTGAAGATTTCAGAAAATAAAAAACATTAACCATTTAAAATGCTTTCTTTCTGCCTGTTGCATTTTCCTTTGCATCCTTAACCTATCTTTCTTCTGTCCAGTTCCCCTTCTGAACATGATTTGGCACTAAATTAAATATTCAATTTTAAAATTCCGGGTTCAAAGTCTACACATCTTATTAATAATTCATCAGTTATGGAGATAGATATTACTTGGTCTGCCACACAGATCCAACATATTGAAAAGGCCACTGTAATATCCATAATAGATTTCTAACAATGTAAAGTTTTATACAAATCTCAGAAATATCCGAGGCCACCATTCCTTTGCCAATGATCACAAATACCAGACCAAATGATTTTCAGGAACAAAACTGCTAATATTTCACAGCACTACTCCAAAAAGAAAATCAAACCAATATTAAAATCATTACAGGAACATTACACAATGACATAAATTGATTGTTAGACTTGATAAATTGTCCATCATCATTCAAAGTTGACAATTGTGAAGAAAGCTAAAATTTTATCTCGCATCATTTTCTTTTTTTTAAGAGGTTACTGGTTAGCCTATTTAAATATTTTACCTCAGCTCAATGGGGTCACAACTGGGGGAATGGTACCAACTACAGGCCACCCATCTCTTGCCTGAGAAAAAAATGGCCACTTATTGAAAAGCTGGTATGGACCTTGTGCAAGTATTTCCCTGTGGCATCAACTCTTAGCCAAGCCTTTGTGAGATTGTTGTGGCCAAAACAAATAAGTGGCTGACTAAAATACAGTGATAATTTAGTTGTGGAATCCAAATTGTTAAGTATCCAGAAGAAGTTGGGTGGGCAAGAAGGTGCAGACTTCCCAGCACTCCCAAATGCTCTTACCTGCTGATCTGTCTCCCTGTAGTAACCCGTTGATTTTTGTTCCAATAAACACCAGCAAGCTGTGGTAATGACCCTGTTTGGCAGCTCATCAGAAAAGAATTTTAGGCCTGTCCCTGAAAGTGACTTGGTTCAATCACCACATTGAACCACCATCATGTGTCACACTGTTGGCATCATATCCAGACAGTACCCAAACTCAAAGTGTCCCCCAGCTGTTTTTTGAAAGTAACTGGCCACAAATACTTGAATACTTTACACATGAGAATCAAATGAGATTGCCTCTTACATCACTGGCTATTTGCCTGGAAGCTTTTGCACTCTGGAATGGAATGGCTTCGAGTGTCAGCTTGTATCCAAGAGCTTGTTGGTTGAGCCATGACTGTTTGTACTTCACCTGCAAGAGAAAAGTGCAGAATAAAAAGTCAACATGTAAAGAAAATTAGAGTTTAAAGAGAATCTATCCAATTCTGAAGAGACTGACATTACCTCACTGAAATTAGCTGAATTAATTCTTGCCCGAATATGTTCAGGTGACCCCACAATTGGAGTATAATGATGTTGGGCAATTTCTCCTGCAGCTTTATATAGGCGCTGAAAAAAAATAGTGAAGATATTTACCGGTACAACACGTTTATCCTGTAAGCTGTAACATTCAGTAACATGAAATTTTAGATTTCGATAACAGGCATTTAGCAAATGATGCCGGAGAATAAATATAGCCAATTCCACTCTAGGGAGAGGAGGGATAGCTATTAGGATCCAACAATTCAAGACAATCAGAGGGAAAGACAGCCATTTAGGATTAGTAACTATTCAATCAAGGTAACAATTTCAGAAAAGTACTGTTAAAACTTTGCCCTTATTTTGTACATCAAGCACTTTGGAGGTTGAATACCCAGACAACTGCTGAGAAATATAATTGACTTCATTAATAAATTCATGATTGTTATATGATACAATTAGTAGTTAGATCGCCAAATTCCATAAACTATTTGTTACATCTTATGGTTCTGTGAAGTGACAATAATATGAAAGCCTCCCTTTTCAGATTGACATATGGGTGAAAGCTGAAATCTTCCTGCCAGGCTCATGCTAACAACAAGGTGAAGGCTTTCTTTAAGCATTTTCCTTTTGCATTTTACCCATTGTGATACTTTCCTTTTATATCGTTTTGATGAATGGATTTTCTGACTACAGTTACTCTCAAAAACTGCAGTCATTTTCCCTTTCAATAACTCTCGGTACACGTGACAATAAATAAATTCAATTCAATTCAATTCACTTGCAGTCATTGCTCCTAATTTTGAGTCTGACCTTCAATTCCACGGGCTTGCCAAAATATGGACATCCATCAACCTGCACCCCCCCCCCCAGGCATTAAATGGGCCACATGTTCTATTCCTTCACAGGTGGATTCTCAGGTTTATCATTGCCCTGGTTTGCAAGCCTTCAGACGTGAATATCTTTTCCCCCCAAATACTTAATTCAATCTCAGCTCAATGTTCCACATCCATCCTCCATAAATTGTTGAAGCTGAGAGCTGATAAATTTTCAGATTCTGACTGATTTCATCCTTGGGTCCTAAAACAAATGGCTTGAGAGATAATTGACACATTGGCTTTAATTTGCCAAAAATCCCTTGATTCAGGGACAGTCCCATTAGATGGGAAGACAGCAAATGCAACTTCTTCATATCAAAAAGGCAGTGAAACAAAGAACAGGAAACTACAGTCACTAATCTTAACTTCTGTCATCAGGCAATCTTAGAAGCTGTAATTGAAAAGTTCAACAAGTTCTGAAGAGGAATCATTGGACCCAAAACGTTAACTCTGCTTTCTCTCCACAGATGCTGCCAGACCTACTGAGATTTCCAACAATTTCTGTTTTTGTTTCTAATATCCAGCATCTGCAGTTCTCTTGATTTATTGCAGAAGTTAAAGCAGGGTCCTAGGATAAATACTTAGATTTCCAAAAGACACTAGATGAGGTGCCACATCAAAGGTTATTGGGCAAAATAAAAGTTTATCATGTAGGAGTAGTATATAAGCATAGAAAGATGATTGGCTGACTAACAGGAAGCAGAGGTAGGTTTAAATGTGTCATTTTTATGCTGGAAAAATCTAATCAGTGTTTAGGATTGGGGCTGGGACTTCATCTGTTTACAATTTATATAAATGACTTCAATGAAGGGAACGACATATAGTTGCAAAATATTCTGACAATGCAAGGATAGATAAAATCGAAGTTGTGTAGAGGACACAAAACCAAAAGATAGGTCAGGTAAGCATGTGAAGGTGTGGCAAATGGAGCATAAGTGTGGCAAAATATGAAATTCTCCATTTTGGTAGCAAAACTAAACAATAAAAGTCTGTAATTTAAACAGTGAGCAATTATAAAGCTCTGAAATGCAGGTGGTCTTGTGCATGAATCACAAAAGGCTAGTATTCAGTTACATCATGTTATTAGGAAGGCTAATAGAAAGTTATTTATCACAAGCAGATTTGAATACAAAAATAGGGAGGTTATGCTTCACTTATGAGACCACATCAGGAGCTATTATGTTACCTGTGAGACACACAGAGTACGGTGCATAATACTGAGACACATATAGAGTACTATGCACAATACTGGGCACCTTATTTAAGAAATGATCTAAGCTCATTGGAGGAAGTTCAGAGGCGGTTCTAGACTAATATCTGAAATAGAGAGTTGTCTTTTGAAGAAAGGTTAAACAGGCTAGAACAGAATTCACTGGAGTTTAGAAATGTAAAAGGCAACTTGATTTAAACATATAACATTTTGAGGGGTGTGGGCGGAGTGGATGTGGAGAGGATGTTTCCTCTTATTGGAGAATTTTGAACTGGGGGGAAAGAGCTTAAAAATCATAAGTTACCCATTTAAAACGTAAACTTTTTCAGAGGGTTGTGAGTGAGTGGAAGTCCCTTCTTGAGTAGAATCCTTCAATATTTTTAAGGCATTAGGGCAGATAAATGCTGGTTAAGGAATGATTTGAAAGGCTATCAGGAATAGGCAGAAATGTAGATTTGAGATTAATTTTGGAAATGGCATTAAGCTCCACCCATTCTGATGATGCCAGATCACTTGGATGGTAAAAGGCAGATTAGTTTAGGTCCTGAAGACCTATATCCTAGGTCTCCTCTTAGTCTGATTATTTTAATGATGCAACTTGTACCTAATTGTTATTATGCAATAAACAACATGCTTCAGACAAAAGTCTTTTCTCATTAAAGAGGTTAGTAGTTTTCCCTTACCACTGTAAACAAGGCTTTTTGACCCAGTCAAGGAAAGAGGATGATGGTAACAAACTACCCTAACCTGAAGCTGGTGTTGGTTGGTATTCCTTCCCATTCATTGAGACACACATAGAAGCAGAAACAGAAAAAAAGGACAGCATGGCACACAGGAAAAAGAACAGACAGGGATTACAGTGAAACATAAACTGATCAGCAATCAAAGAAACAGCAGGGTAGAAGCTAAGTGGCTTTAAGGCGCAGACAAAATTCTCTGAGAGGACTGAAAGCAGGAGTCATGTGCAGAAGTTTGGGCACAAACGGAAAAACATCATTAACAAATGGACAGAAATCCCTGAGGATACAGATATCAGGCCACAAACTAAGCTTGCAGAAAAACAGAGAAAGATCAAGCCATCTTCAAGAAGTGAAGAGACACAGAAGCAGAGATCAGGGAGATGCACATCTCAAGGAAGCAAGCTTTTAGAGAAAAGCATATATCTTCAAAGGGTACAGATAGACATCAACATAATTAACAATTATCAGATGAACAAAGGGCTTGTTATGAAGAAACCACTGTAGATTAAATGGACAAATAAAAGCAGTATACTGCAAATACTGGAGATCAGAAATAAAAACAGCAAGTGTTGGAGAAATTTAGAAAGTCACTCAGCATCCGTGAAGAGAGAAACAAAGTTATTGTCTTGAGTGCAATATTACTCCTCTTAGAATCAGAGTCAAATAGGATATGAAACATAAACTGCTTCTCTCCACAGATGCTGCAAGCCCTGCTAATTTTGTCCAGCACTTTATCAATTAAATGGTATTACTATTATTAAAGTCCACTAGTATTATTATACTTCCTGTCCACCCACTTTACCTCCTGTGGCAAATTTTCTGTTCTATTCGCTGGGCCTCTTTCCATTGGCTCTTTTAGACTTCCCCTCCAATAATATCGGAGGTTAATAATTCTCAAGATTGCCAGATGCTGATCCTCCCAATTGGTCCAAAAACTTCTCTTCAATGCAGCCAGATCATAGCACCAACCCTAACACTACACTCCATACCTAGATCCAAGGCCTCCCTGAGTGTTCTCAAACACCTAGACCATACTGTCAATGCCCCCTCATTCATCTGGATCCCAGAACCAACCCCCTTGTTCAAAGAACTCTCCCTGCAGTGTTCTCAGACTCCCAAGACCCAATGTGTCACATATTAAAGACCATTTTATTTAAAATTCTGTTTGACAATGGGTTCATTTGTAACTCTACCAAACCTCAGACCCCTGCTCCAGTTTCCCCATGTCACAGGGCCAATCTTAACATTGATGCACTGCTAAGCTTGTGATTCTGGAAATAATTGTCGTTAATTATGTTGATATCTATCTGTACTCCTTGAAGATATATGCTTTTCTTAAAAGATTGTTTCCTTGAGATGTGTATCTCCCTGAACTCTGTCTCTGTGTCTGTTTATAGCGTCCTGATGGTGGCTTTATCTTTCTCTGTCTTTCGGCAAGATTAGTTTGTGCCCGGATAAAGAAAGTTTGACTCATCCCGCAATAATGGCAACGATGCAGATTATCTTTAAACCAGGGCAAACAGGTTTGAGCAGCTGTTGCCATTCATTTCTGGTTTGGAAAGCAGTTATGTTTTGAGAGGAAATGTCACAGGAGTGTCACTGTGATTCTCTAGGTCTGATATTTCCTCAGTGAGATTCCATCAGGTTCCTGCAATTAACATACCTCATTGGCGATGATATTACTTAATTTTGCACGAGTCAGATCAGGTGAATCTGTCACCTGTGTAAACTTTAATGAATATGGATGCTGTCGATACTTCTTCTGAAAAAAAGGATAGAATAGAAAGCAATCATTTATTGCATTACAACCACTCCCTAATTCTACTCTCTGCCATTGTATCAACCCAGCATTGCAGTCCAAAAGCTCACTGTTATTATGAGACCATCTGTTCAGAATCACAATTATTAATTAAACATTGACAATATAGATAGATTAAAGAGTAGGATGCAAAACCCAGTCAAAACCCAGATATGCAGTTCCTGGGTTATGCTTGAAACTTCTGCTGGGAGTTGGAAGGTTTAATATATAAAATGTCAATGATGCTAAGGAATGGAACCAGGGTGAGACAATGGCTGAGGCTATGGATTATCATGGATAAGAGATGCACTGTCATTCAGAAATTTAGCATAAGACTAAGGGCTACCATGCCCAATGAGAATGATATACCAGCTTCCAGAAGGGCTTTAAGGATTAGTTATTTTTAATGCTTGCATTATATCCTTTGTACAAGACTTAACAGATGGATCTATATAGGAGTTGACACTTGTCACCCTCCCTAACCACGAGCAAAAGCTCGATTAGATGCCAATGCTTTCCTGTGAATTAGGAAGACAGAGAGCAGCCTGAAATGTTATTGGTGACTGCGAACCCACATACATTTAAAAAACTCATTTACAGACCGGAATAAATCTAGAGGAGTCAATCTAGGAGGATAGTGGTGCACATAACACATGTGATTCCTGTGCCAGATACGACCAAGAAATCTTTGATTATAGTATTTCATGAGATACTCATTAACCAAATCCTTTTGGAAATGCTTGAATGAGTTTTCTTAAAAATGGCACTCTTGTTTCAACCAACTGCCCTTAGAAGAACACATTTGAAAAATCATAACACGACACTCTATTCTTCCCAACACGTTTGTTTGAACTCCACGTAAGGATGAATTACTCAATGTGGTGACACAGTAAAGTATAGCAGCGAGAGTAGATGTCACGTACTGCAGACAAAACTGGTCCCATAAAAAACATGGCCCACCTCACTGATGAGGGCAGTTGCTTTCTTCACTCCCTCAATCCCCAAAGCCCCTGTTGAAATCCAAGCCACTCCTCTCATGAAATTTAGGTCAGATCTGTAAAGGTTCTGTTAAAATAAGGCAGATTATTAATAAAAATCATTATCACGGTGTACCAAGTAATATATTCAATAAACTATAGGATGACTAGTAAAGCAAGATTCAGTAGCTTCTCAGCAGTTTACATTTTGAAAAAAAATGTTTAATCATGCCTTTATTTTGTAGCTACCATCCTGAGAGCAGTGAATGAATGGTGTTGATTCTGCGGTCCACTGATCGTATCTTCTACAATCAGAATGTCATCGTCTTTGCATCTATAAGTTCGAGCAAACCTCTGCCCTTTGGAATAATCGAAAACTAAATTGCTTTATATTCACAGGTGGAAATGATCTTAAGGAATTCATGAATTTGCCTACTTCCAGTTCTTCTATTTGTTTTGTGCTTTTCTAAGAAGTGCCACAAATTTCTGTGACCAATATTCAGAAATTATTCTGTTTATTTGCTAAGGGATTAATGAAAAAGTGTTGGTAAAGTGGTGAACAGAATTGAAAACTTGACAAGATAAAAGATAAAGCTCTTCACTTTCAGCATCCAAAAGGTCTGTGGTTAAAATTCCCACCATGGCTTTATCTGTTGATCCCAACTGGGTCAGTGTCTGAAGATGTATGGTTGGCTTCAGCATCCCTGGAGTATGGAGGGACAAAACCAGCAAACTTTACAGTTCTCAGTCATCAACCACTGGTCACCAGAGAAACTGCTAATCTATGCTGGTAAAGTTAGCAAAAGAACTGGCCTCAACTTTCACTTGATAAAAGGTTTACATGAGAAAGAAGTAACCTGGATGAGACACCAGAGGACAGTTAACACTCATGAACCTATACCAAAGCTCAATTCAGTGCTACGGGAGACAAGTGTAAAAATGGGAGAAATGTCAATAAGAGAAAGGAAGAAAAGTGTAACTGGAAAGTTACCTCACTCTGTAGATCATAGGCATGCTTTGCCCACTGCACCCTCAAGTCATTGGGTAGTGTTGTATAATGATGGATGGCATGTCTGTAGTTCTGGTCACTGGCTAAAGCCTGGGCTTTCTTAGCATGGACAAGATTCACCATATCCATAGGTAGATGGAAGTTAGTCTTTGTCTCCTCAAAATCTTTTCTGTACTTCAACTAGTTTAAAAGCAACAAGTAATAATGACATCTCAAAATGTTTTCCATGATTATTTGTTCACCAAAATAGTAATGCAAAGCTTTTTCTTCTTCTCAGTATATTAATAATTCTACAGTCATGATATTCATTTTCATCGAGGGTATGAGACATTCAATTCCCAGGCACAATATAAAAGGGAAAGGGGGAGGAGACCCATGATGTAAGGTTTTCACCTCTATAATTATCCCAGGAATGCTGGGCTTTCCCCAAAGAGAGAGATCGGAGCTGAGCCTGCAATACGGACAATCAGTAAAGTTTTCACACAAATACAAGACAGGAGAGGCAGTACTCAAAACTTCCACCTTATTCTTCCCTTCCTCCAACTGATTGATGACCAGACATTGAAGAGGCTAATGATGAACTTTGAAATTATAACTCCCTTAGATCTGGGATAGAAAAAAAAAGCCAGGTTGGAAATACTCAATGATCTAAACATAAACGTCTTACATGGCATTATTGCCAATGAGCTTGTGTTGAATAGAAGGATTTAAAATATATTGTCCTTAGTATGCAGCTGGTTTCAGAAAATAAAAGTGATGAGGATTAAAGTGCTGCATGGTATAAGATTGAAGGCATCTGGTTACCTCCATGATTTCTTTCAATGTCAGACAACTTTTGATTAAAAAAGCATAACTATAATCTGACCTATGAAATGTGATCCTGCCACAACTTGTACTCTTGTCTTATTTTACACAATGTCGATGACATGACGTTGCATAGTCTCCCCACACAGCTTCCAGCATTGACTATACCATAGGCAGGCAGACAACACTGCACATTTGATTGAAAATATATGAATTCAAAACAAGTTAAGCTTCTTTTCCTACATACATCACTATTGAGCCTGGCTGCATGAACGGAATGAGAAATGTTCAGATCATCTTCCAGCTTTTGTATTCCAACCATCTGACCTTTGGCCTTCTCGAATGCTTCTTTGTATTTGTACTGTGATAGAAACCACATGTTAGGAGGCAAAGATCAAGGAAGTATAGTAAAATTTTGCATAGTAAAATACTTCATTTCACTGAAAGGACAAGCTTCGATGCTGACAGGAGATGATTGTATCTAACATGTTTACATGGAACTTTTGCTGCCATTATTTTAGCAGGGTCATTAGTGGGATTTTTTTTCAAAATGAGCTAACATTGTGGAAAAATATTTGTAAGAGGGATTTCAACTAGCACATGAAAGGTTTCAAAATTAATACCATACAGCAGAACAGTTGTTTTAAAAGAAGGCTGAAAATTTCAGGGTGAATTGCCCTGACTTGGAAAGTGTTCAGGTTTCAGAACTATTTTTGGATCCTGCCCTCGTTTGCAGTCGTGGCAATATTTCCAAGCGTGCTCTAATGTGAGCTGACTAACTGCGAAGCTGCCTTCTGTATGCCTTCCAATGAGAGACAGTTGTGGGTTCTGGAAGGTGGATACGGACCGTTGCTATGGGGTCAGCCACCTTTCGAGTGTTACCAGCAAAAGTGCTGCTGAGGGACAAGCAACAAGAGTAACGAGGACAATTGAATCATAGAATCCCTACAGTGTGAAACAAGCCCTTCAGTCCAAAAGGTCCACTCCGAACCTCCAAAGAGTAACCCACCCAGACCCATTCCCCTGCCATAATACTCTACATTTACCCCTGACTAATGCACCTAACTAGACATCCCTGAACACTATGGGCAATTTAAAGTGGCCAATTCACCTAACCTACATGTGCAAACTCCATACAGACAGGGTAAAAACAATGACTGCAGATGCTGAAAACCAAATACTGGATTAGTGGTGCTGGAAGAGCACAGCAGTTCAGGCAGCTTCCAACAAGCAGCGAAATCGACGTTTCGGGCAAAAGCCCTTCATCAGGAATAAAGGCAGTGAGCCTGAAGTGTGGAGAGATAAGCAGTCAACCAAGGTTGGAACCAAACCCAGATCCCTGCTGTTGTGAGGCAGCAGTGCTACCACTGAGCCACCGAGCCACTCTATTGAAGTACCACTGTTATCAGAGAATGGCTTGTGACTTCATCAGTCCCATCAAGATTGGAGGTTTCAGTTTCCAGGAGACCCTCAAGCTCCTGCTATGGGAATGCATCAGCCTTGTCATTAAGGAATATCTTAAACTGCTCTGACCTCCCACTGTGAAGTTGTCCTTTGTTGTTGGTACAAGATGGGGGAAGAGAGGGATGGATGGCAAAATTGTAAACGGGAAAATAAAGTGCTGAAAATCAATCTGACTACCTTAATTGGCTTTCCTCTACAGTCTGGCAAGTGACATGAGATGCTGACCATCCCTGACAAAAGCGGTTGAAGGCAAGGACCTGAGCACAAACCAATATTTTTCCCCAAAGTTGTGTTGCCACCTCCTGCCTCCAAACATGTGTCCATGACCCTCTAAACATTCTCTGCTAAACACTCACAGCTTGATAGCTAAATAAAGTATTTGAGAAACCTAATCTCAAATTAACCAAAGTTAAATGTAAAAATTACAAATTTAAATCCCTAAAGACGACCAAAATGTGATGTCATGCTGTATATACAGTTAACAAATTTACTTTCTATATGTTCACCTATACAGCAGTGCACCAAATCTCGAGTCTTCTTTGGCAGCTCATAACTGCTTGGGAACACTGTCACCTCCATGTTTCTCAACATGTCACACCCATCCCAACTGAAACATATCACCACAATTTCTTCAGTGATGAATATCTTGCAATTCTCTACCTTACAGCAGTTTAGGAGAATTTCAAAACATAGATTGTAGTGGGCTCACAAGGATTGCCAGTCACCTTCTGAATGACATCTAGGAATGAACAATTAATGTTGGCCTTAACCACAATACCCACATTCCAAGAGTAGAAAAATAAATAGGGCTATAAATGCACATTTTAAAAGAGTACAAATCTAAAGGCAAATACTCCAGGTTGCAATTTCTTACTAATATATTTCAAGGTAACATATAGTGGCTCAGTGGTTAGCAATGCTGCCTCACAGCATGAGGTCCCAGGTTCAATTCCAGCCTCAGGTGACTGTCTGTGTGGAGTTTGCACATTTTCCCTATGTCTGCGTGGGTTTCTTCTGGGTGCTCTGGTTTCCTCCCACAGTCCAAAAGTGTGCAGGCCAGGTGAATTGGCCATCCTAAATTGCCCATAGCGTTAGGTGCATTAGTCAGAGGAAAAAAAATAGATCTGGGTGGGTTACTTTTGGGAGGGTCAGTGTGGACTGGTTGGACCGAAGGACCTGTTTCCACACTGTAGGGGATCTGATCAATATACAGATCAGGTAAGTATTCTGAATTATTTTTGCCCTGATTTTACCAGAGAATAACTTTAATTAACAGCAACCATTCCAGTGCTCAGTTCTGTGGCACTTTGTAATGATACGGTCAAAGATAGAGTTAATATTATAGCATTTCTGAGAGATGGATACTGAAATATTTAAAAATGAAATCAGCTCTGTTAAGTTGGAAAGTTTTGTGACTTCCAAAAATCTTAAAGGAGTTTAAAGTCCCCATGGAGACACTGTCAACCATGTCAGAATTTTAAAATAAATTCCAATGAGGTTACAAAGTGCTGCCAAAGGCCTCAATGACTTGTTTCAAATGTTAACTGAACTATGAAGACTGTAAGGAATTTAATGCAGGAAAGAAATATATACCAAAAGTGTCCAACCCAGGGAATGGACTTATTTTAACCAGAAGTGGACTTCATTAAAATATCAAAAGCATTGTTTCTTGGTGACTGGTAAGTCGTATGTTTTTAAGCCTACAATATCTGCAGTTTGTCACACAATTCTGTTTCACATTCTAGTGTTTTAATCATTCACATCAAAATAAATGAAGATTATTCATGTAATGACAGAAATGCAGTATTAGGAGGTCAGTAAAATGTTCCAAAACAGGCCATTACCTTGACATAATCAATTCTGACAAACGAGCAGGAAAAAGCTTTTTAATGAGTTCAAAATGGAAGTTTGAAAAAAAGTGGAATTTATCCAAGTATCTACGCCCAAGATTGAACTATAAGAATTGAACAATCAGCAGCCTTTGATTAGCAATGACTCAAAATAGTAGAGAAACGGTTTAATTCCACCCGATTTACACCTCAGCCAGATATGAACTTTAGTCAAATCCAGAGCAATTATTTGAAGTGATACTTACATCACTAATAATTTCTCTGGAAGCTTTAGCAGCTTGGACCGGAATCGCATCCAAAAGCAGTTTATATCCACCATCCCGTAATTTTGCCCACGACTCCCTGTAGCGGACCTTTGAAACAACGAACAATTTTGGGAATAAGTGTTTGATGCAATTCCACTGCTTATTTTTCAATATTAAAGTCACACAGGCCCACAACACAGAGGTAGCCATTCAGCACATGGAGTTTTTTATGGTACAGTACAAGGCAGGTTCATGACTGGCTGGAATACCTGCCCCCCCATTTTGTTGGAAACCATTTGTCAATTAAGTGCATTGGAAGAAGCTGACTGGAAGTTTCCAATCAGGCCTTGTTTCCTGCAATGCCCAGGACCCGATAGTGGGCATGCAGGGGCAACTCAAGGTGGGGCCCACTCTCGGATGCCTCAAGGCCCTCCCAAATTCCCTTAGTGTGGTCAGCTCCAGGTCATCCTGTATAACCACACACCAACACCAACCCCCACCCCACCCACCCCATAGTACTTCCCCTACAGTTGTGTCATAGCTATCCTATCTGTTCCTTAACTTAATTTGAAACGTGTTGAGAGTTGGATTGTTACACTAAGTGTTCATTCAAGGCTGCTGCTTCTCACACAGGTCGAGCTTTCATTGGCCTTCCATCAAGAGCTTACCCAGGCTTGTCTTGGTGCAATGTAAGGGGGTGCCCTTTTCAAATTCTAAAGAAAGACTGTTTCCCCTGAATTGGCCAGGTTTCTGTCCCAGAAACAGATTCAACCTGTTTCCTGCTCTTATAGGGAAAGTCCACCCACCAGAAGGAAGTTAATGCCTTCCCCCAGGCTGTGTTTGGTGGAGAAAGAGAATCTAATCATGCAGGAAGGTGTAAGAGTGCAGACACTGCTGACATCTCTCCCCATTGTCCTGACTAAGTCCATGGTGGGAAAACCTCTGTGGAGTATTATAGGTCCACTGCATCAACAGCGCACTGAAGGGTCTCACTGAGCCACATTGTTATTCCGTGTTGGTTGGAGGGAGTCTCACCATCTAAGAAATCCAAAAGGAGAGCCCTTTCTGGGCTGCTTGAGGACATCAGAGACTGGAAGGGATGGGTTCCCCCCATTCCAAGGCACTCAGCATCTGATCGAGGGAACATGGATAGGCAACCAAGAGCCTGACACCCCGAACCTCACCCCAACTGTCTCCTTCCCTGCAACTCTCACCCCACAATCCCTCTCCTGCCCTTACTTCCCCATGTCCTGGGTTGTTTCGGTGATTGTGGGCCTTGGCTGGGTGTCTGACAAGCAGCAGCTGCAAACCTCCACACCCACATTCCGCGCTCCCACCCATTCCCTGATCCCCTACTCCCCTCACCCCACCGCCTGCAGTGGTTCTGGTGGGAAGTGGAATAGAATAGATTAGAATCCCTACAATGCGGAAGCAGTCCATTTGGCCCATCAAGTTCACACTGACCTTCCTAAGAGCATCCCACCTAGACCTATCCACTTACCCTATCCCTGTAATCCTGCATTTCCCATGGCTAATCCACCTAGCCAGCACATCCCTGGATCCTATGGACATTTTGGCATGGCCAATCTACCCTAACCTGCACTTCTTGGGACTTGGGAGGAAACCAGAGCACCCAGATGAAATCCACACAGACATGGGGCAACGTGCAAACTCCACACAGAAATGCTAGCATCCGACTAGCAGCTCACAGATAATGGGATGTCTGCCTCCCCTCACGCCTGATCAGGGAGTAGGCCCTTTACTGCCCAGGTAAGTGTCTGGCAATTAATGCAGTGGGGTCCTCAAAAAGAAAGAGAAGGCAGGACTTTCACTAGCTCCTTAGCCAGCCAGGTCCCTGTCACCTATATGAAATATTGCCCACTGCGTCTATGCGAGCTCTTTATTAGGGTAAATCAAAACCTGGCCAACTTGCAACACATAGTTCCTTACTCATTTTCTTTATTTCAGTTACTACAGAAAGTAGCTGACTGTTTGAGCTGAAAATAGTTTTCTCAAACACAGTTACAGCTTACTTTAAATTCAAACAAAATAGCTTCAATTTTTGAGAATGCAGTTATCCAATGAGGAACTGCAGAAAGGCAATGTATTAAATAAAGCAGTTTGTAATGAGCCAATCAGTAAAAATATGAGAAAACATGATTCTCATCACACCTTGAATTTTGTGCTAAAATTATGTTCATTTTTTTAAAGCCATTCAATGTTATAATGTTGTCTTTTACTGTCCTGCAGCCAGGATAAAGTAGTTTTTTTTAGTACACCTGTGCTCTACGGCAGTGCAAATCAATTCATACAAGGCTTCATATGATTTTTAAAAATATGAATCTTTTTACAAAGCTTTGTTTGTCAAGTAAGAATTGTAAGTGTTGCCGAATGAGAGACTTTCCATTTACCATTGTCTGTAGCTGGCCAACATATTCAAGATGCTGAGTGAAACTTCCTCTACTCTGCCTGAATCTCAAAAAAACATCCTGCTCCAATCAATAAATAAGCATTCTGACAATTCTCAGTTCAGCTCTTTAGTCCTTTCTTTGAAACAGATTGCCAATTTTGTGACAATGAATCCTGATAAAGCTACTATGAAATACCTTCGAACTTATTATGTTTTTAGAAACTAACGCCCTCTCCTAGCTCATCTCCAACCTAACACCATTCATTTTATTTCCCTAGCATTACCTTGGTTTACTGGTTAATTAGTTCTCCTTTCAAACTTAGCCACAGGAACTCTATATGAGACTAAAACCTGCAGGTTGAGGTACTATTGTTACACTACCAAGACCATTTTTTTAAATTTTAACTAATATTTGAACTTACATCTTCAAAGTATTATCTCTAGCTTCTTTCATGGGATACGGGTGTCTGTGGCTCTTCCCTAATACCCTTAAACTGAGTGACTTTCTAAATATATCACCAGATGTTATGATGAGATTTGAATCTATATGTCAACAGAAATTAGTTTGGGGCCCTGGATTACTAATCCAGAGAAATTATCACTATGCCACAGCCTGTCTATTAATATCTGCAATAAACTTGACCTCATCAAAAGCGCTGTTGCCATTACATGACTTGCTCTGCTGTGTTTACTCGTTAACCCTGTGTTACTGACCTAAACTGGCTGCCATCCTTCAATGCCTCAAATTCTAAATTTCCCATCTCTGTTTTCAAAAACCTGCACTTCCTTTCCTTTCCCTATCCCTCTAATCTCTTCCAGCCCCACAACCTTCCAAGAATTCTGCTTTTCTCCATTGCTGGCCTATTGCAAATCACTGATTTTCCGACAGATAAAACACAATAAGCTATTCTTGCCATTAGAACAATTTGCATTGAACCATTCACTCTAACATATGAACTAAGCTAGTGACATAGTTATGAGTAGATCAAGAAGCTGATTCCTAAATCTTTATTAAACTTTGGCCAGTTGAAGAACATGTGTTTTACAATCTCATGTTAAGATTGAATAAAATTGATTTTTTTAATCAAATGTGTGTGGCCTGTGCTGTTACAAAAGTGACTAACATTAATCAGTAGCAAGCAACAGCAATGTCAATGCAACCAGATCAACGAGCTAGCCAATGTTGCATAAAGACAGCTAGACTCTATTCCATGTCTCACCTCACTAATGTTCATAGCATTAGTTTTAGCTTGCAGAAACTCTGGGAGGTCTTTTGTCAGTGTGTAGTGATGCTTTATATTTTCTCCATCTTCTCTGTACAATCTCTGTCAAATGAAAGAATAAGCTCCATTTTAATATGTATCTAGGGCAACACCACCTCACATCGGTGGCGGGTGGGAGCAGTATCATTTCTTGTGAGAGAAATATGCAGATAACATTATTGCTATTGTACACATCCCACTATCAGGTTAGTAATTAAATAACAAATTATGCTTTTTCCTGCTTGCCAACAACTCAGGGGCAGGTTGCTACAGACGTGGAAATTGATTGTGAATAACGTTATTATATTTTGTATTAGTTTAATTTCTGCACTATTTTGGGAAAGATATTAACCCATTTCAAATTAACAGTTTAACACCTCCCATAAAATAGCAGAATGAGGAACTCAATATGAGCACAATCAATGTTTGTGTTATAACACTGTTCACAATAAATTCCAATTTTATAGTCAAAGCATAATTTGATTTTTAATTAAAATTAATTGTGAATTTTGAAATGCAACATGGGTCATACACTTTGCAGTTGAACATATGCAATTTAGAAGCTAATACCAGGGTTCCTCCTATTAAATCAGGTCAGTTAACATGAGACATGTCATTTCAATAGAACTGCTTCAATAATTTATACAACCAAACCATGACGCCAATTCTAAAAGCAAGCGAGCAGTTTAGGAAATATTATTACAGAATCATCAAGTTGTTCCAAAAACATTTGATTTTGCAATGCTTTCACAATCACAATCTACAGAATACATTGACAATTATAACGATGGTACAAAGAGAAACTCCCAGATCTTTCTCGATGTGAAACTAACCTGCTGCAACCACAGGAACCTATGCTGGGATAGCAATACTGGGATTCATTTGGCCACTGACCCATCTAAAAAACAGACTCAGAGGCCATGACATTTGGGCTGGCACAATCGGCAATATGTCACAGTGTTTCCCAGACTTACATGAGCCCGATTTTCCAAGGAGAGGCAATCACAGGCTGATTGCCACTCCGTCTCTTCTTTTTTTTTTAAAACACAGCAAAAGAGCTGCCCATTTTTGACTGGAGATTCTGATCAGGCTCCCACAGAACTGCACAGCTGTACTCAGATTTGGAGAGCAGAACATAATCAGGGGAGACAAACCACACCTCCTTTCTCACAGCAGACAGTTTCTGTATCTTATGACTTAAATGTCCAGCATCATCAATTGCTACTTAGACCACTCCTGTAAAAGGTTAAGTTCATAAGGTAGGTGTGTGGTTAGGATATTGGAAACAAAGTGTGCCAAGTGGCTAGGGGTACCAGGTACAATGGGAGTCAGGTCCAATAGCAGGGAGGTGGGGTGTGAGGGTGTAAAGTCCCAAAGGCAGGTGGTGTGTTTGATCACTCAGCAAGGATTGTCAACTCCCACGGGAAGAATAGAGGTCTCAGAGTGTTGAGTGCTGGGGTTGTGATGGTTTGTCGGACCTAGCCATCTTGGTGGTGGTGGTGGTGGGTGGGGGCAAGGGTAAATGGGGAGAGGAAGTGGGTATCTGCTTCTGAGGGGAGGCAAGAGAGATGTCAGGTTTGAGGGTGATTGGGGAAGAGGGGTCAGGGAAAGAGATGGGATGTGTCAGGTTTCCAAGGTACAAGAAGAGAGACAGAGGTGTTAGGTCCTAGAGGTACTGGGAGATTGCTGAGTCTCACAATAGATGGGGTGGTGGGGACTGGCTCAGGTCAGGGTCCTGGGTTGAAAGTGATCTGGGGGAGGTATAGTTAGGGTTACATGGCAAGTAGGGAATTCCATGGAGTAGTTACGCAGGATTTAGATTAGGTGTTTAAAATTGGGGGCTACTGTTTCTTCAGTGAGTATTTAATTCAATGCATTGGAACTTTCTGAATTCCCCAATTCAAATGGACATTTTTGGAGAGTTCAAAAAATACAGGAATTGTCCAATGGAGTCTTCAATTTGCTGGGTAATTCCCTGGGAGCCTGCTAGGTCAGGGATTTCACATGAGTATACAGATAAAGTTATACACTACCTATAGAATGCCATAAGATGATTGAATCATATTTGAAGATGTGCAAATCTTTATAAAGCCCTGGGGAGATCAACCTGGAGCCCTATAAGCAGCTCCACTAAACACATCGAAGGAATGCAGCACAGACTTACCAGACTAATGTCTGGATTCTCAGGATAAAGTAATGAAGAGAGATCTGGTAAGGTTGTAATCTCTCATATATAGAAGGTCAAAGGATGATTTGATTGAAGTTTTTGAAATATGAAGGGGGTTATACACAGTAGAAACTGCTGGAGCTGGATGGGGGTTGGAGGGAAGAGCAACATCTGTTTCACAGCAAAGTTGGGAGCCATTTTATTTTGATGAAAGTTTGGAATTCTCTTCCACAAACAGCGATTAATGCTCGGTTAATTGTCACATTTTAAGACCAGTAGATTTTTTGCTAACCAAACATATTAAGAGATATGGGGATATGGAGTTTAAGGAGCTAGGTCATTGAATAATGGGATGGATACTAAATATTAAATTATTGTTCTGATGTCTTAATGCTCTGTACAAGTTTCTTGTAGAAGGTTCCTTCCTTCTACTGTAATGATAGATGTAGCATTAGATATGATACTCATATTTTACAGCTGAATGTTTGAGAAAAGAAAAATTCACACAGTTACAGATGTATGACATGTTAATAACATTGAAAGACTTACATCCATAGCCTGGTTATAACTGATCTTGGCTTGTATCATCTGAGGAGAGTCTATTATGCTTGTAAATTTCAGGGAATATGGATGCTGACGATACTTCTTCTGTTAAGTACAAATTTAAAATCAAGAATTAATGTCTCTAAACATTGGTTACATAAAAGTCATTGTTAAGCAGACATTGCTTGTCAACAGATTTCTGAAAACAGTTTTCTATATTTTAGTAACAGTCACAGCTCACTTTCTCCTACGCACAACAAGCTTCTGAGTTCAAGATTTCTTCCAGGGCTGGTACACCAGTCCAATGTTGAGGCGGTGTTGCATTGTTGAAGGGGTTTTCTTTTACATGGCAATGGTAAACCAAAGCCTAATCTGTCTATTCAGGTCAGCGTAGAAAATCCCATACTATTTCGAAGGAGGAAGTTATCCCTAAGTGTACTGATCAACAGTTAACATTAGTTATCCCTCAAATCGACATTGTTAAGATAGATTATTCAGGCATTATCATATCACTAACGTGAAAATGTGTGACATGCAAATTGGCTGTCACGTAGCCAACATTTACAACTTGCAAAATGCTTCATTGGCTACAAAGCACTTTGAGATGTTCAGTGATTGTAAAAAATGCTACATAAAATGCAAGTTTTTCTTTCTTATATGTTGTTTTCAACAATGATCTTCTTTTTCACTGATGCAAAACTCAAGTCAAACCCGGAATGCTGTCTCAACAATCACTTGTGGCAAATTATTGCTGAAGTGAGATATCCGTGACAACTTCAGCATTGGAAAACTAGGCCGGGCCACTAATTGGGGGCCATTAAATTGAGGTTTTACAAGGATAAATATTGTTGATGTATAAAAATAAAATTGCATTCATCTAACCACTTAATATATCTAAAATGTCTCAAATTGTTTACCATACAATGGTTTGGTTTCACATATTGTTTCCTGCAAATGGACAAATAATTGTCATGCTCAGTAAAGTGCCTTCAAACACATATAGTGGGTTGGAAAAGCCATGGACAATGCTGCGAAAACATCTCATTCCTTGAATGTGACTTTAATGATAGTCTGAATCATAACGATAGGAGCATAGGGCATCAGTGTCATATTTTGATCAAAGAACACCATTTTTAACTATGCAGCACCATCTCAACAATCCTGAAGAGGAGCTTGATAACACAACATTTCAGAGTCAGGTTTAATTATTCCTTTCCACTTGAAAAACTGGCAAAAAGGAATGTAAAATGTTTAGTTTTAATGAGGTCAGTGCTAGGCAATGGATTATATTTTCATTTTGGCCACCTGGTTTCTGATTTGGAAAAGATAATTTATTCATAAATTACATTTTCCCCCATTTCCCACACTAAGTTGGTCTTATGGCTACTCTGGGCAAGAATTCATTCGATGTATTAATCTACATATCTTATGAAAGCAGCATGGATGGCAAGCGCAATCATAATAGCTTGGACTTTTCGATAGTAACAATGACAAACTATGAGCATTCATCATCATTACTACATAAAGTTCAAACAACTCTGCCATCTGCATACGCGCAGTTACACGTAGAAAAGCTGAAGTTGCTGGCAGTGATTTCCTGCTTCTCAACAGGATCTACTGCCCACACCATCGCAGAGGGAAAACTCAGAAGTCACTAGAATTGATGTGATCTTCCACTCTTTACACTGTCAGTCTCATTGTAAAAACTTGTAAGAAGGTCCTGCTTAGTTGAATGAAATGAATGCATACAACTGACTTTTAAGAAGGTGTGAAGCCTGGTTGAAGGAACTCTCCCTCTCTGGCCCAGAAAATCTTACATTCTGTTTGTAGAAAAACAAACTTCTTCATTGTAAAGAAAAGCATTGATTATTAAAGTAAGGGATCTTTTTAAAAGAAATGATATTTCAGCATTTACCTGCACATCCCAATATTTAGGTGATTCTTTGCAAACAATTAAAAAGTGGATGATAATCAGTGCTTTTTTTAACTTCTGGTTGCAACCTGTGAGAATTCTCTAATGTGACCAATGTAGATATTCATCTGGGAAATCTTAGAATTGCTTCTAGTGACTGACTGCTTGGCTTGTTTATTAATGTAAGTACAGAAAGAGAGGACTGCAGATGCTGGAAATCAGAGTCAAGAGTATGCTAATGAGGGGCTTATGCCTGAAATGTTGATTCTCCTGCTCCTCAGATGTTGCTTGACCTGCTGTGCTTTTCCACTATCACACTCTTGATGCTTGCTTATTAATATCACTATTGCTGGCTATCAGTGATCCTCCATCACTGAGGCCACAAATTAACAATGGGGCAGGTGAAACCCACACCAGTGTGATGGCAAGATCTTTGTAGGCAGCTTTCTTCAAGATGAGCAACAAACAGATCTCGAATTCTGTTTACTAATTGACGGGCGCAGGAGTATTCTTTACACTTACCTCACTGAACAGTTCTCCTGCTTTCTTCGCCTGTTCAGCATTCAAAGAACCACAAGTTATCCATCCAACACCACGCATCCAATTCAAGTCAGACTTGTACTGGTTCTGATAAATTGTGGAAAGCAATAGCCTATTAATATTCTCTGACAGGATTGTAAAACCCAATATAAATGCAGCAACTATTCTGGGAGGGTGGAGAGGTTGCGGGGAGGTTCAAACACCGCCGCCACAATTTGAAGAGTGACTCAGTGGATGTCTTGAGTTTTGTGTTCTTCTGTTAATTCAGACTGAAATTGTTATTAATTGTTATTTCTCCAAGTCAGGATACCTTTAACAAAATGATTGGCATGAGTATAAAATGGGATTCCCTGCTTTATACCCAAGCCAACTTTTGTTTTGCTATAATTATTGCCAAGCAGGATAACATCCTTCACATATCCAAGAACAGCTCCTTCTCCTCTACACCTCACCCCGCCAACAACCCCAGCCCCACGAATAGTATTTGTGGCCAGGATTCATTTTCAGACTTAATCTCCCAAGACATGATGGTACAGGCATTTATCTTAAGCTTTTGAAACAAGATAGCACCAAATATTGAATTAGCAGGCACCTATCAGGATATGCAGCATTAGAAGCCAGCAGACTTTAGCTCCATCTATTTACTTTAACTTTATGAAGTAACTATTTTCCAGCCTTTAATGATGCATGACTGCACTTAATGAGTCATGGACATGACTTGAGGGAAAAGCTTTAAGAAAACTCACTGTATAAATAATAACCTGCACTTCATAACCAGCTGCACTTTTGAATTAGTTGTCTTTAATACGCTGGCAAAATTTGTATAATGTGGTGACAAGAGTATGTTGCAAGGCAAAAAGCAGACTTTTATTTGGCTTAGAGCTTCCAGTTTTGATGACTTTAAAACAGAATAAAACTGAAAACTCTAAATAAACTGAAATCCTATAATCTTACTTAATTGAATCCATGTTTTATCAGAGTAATCTTAATACTGTCAACATTTATGAGGCTTTAGAGCTTGGTGTATATGGTAAGCTGAGCCAAACAAAAAGGTTACATATAATTGGCCCTTAAACAGGAGGGTTGACTGTTCTTTGGAGAAATTAGAGCATGGGGAATATTGCTCACAGGAATGACGTGAATACATCAGAAATGTAAATGAATGGGCTTTTGCTGTGTACCATCTTGCTGATCCTCTGTATGTAGTACTATAGCTCTGGATGTTTTTGTTCCTATTTTCTATCAGATCTGTTGTATAAATATCTAGTTAGCAACTAGCTCAATGTGATTCAAATGTGTCAAGAATATGTTATTCAAATATGATGCAAATCAAATATAATATAGGCAGCTTCATGCTGAATATGTCATAGTAACCCAACAATATTCTCTGAAGTCAAAAACAAGATAGAATTTAAATGAAACTTATTTACATTATATAGAAATGTATTACTGCAATCAAACAGGCCAACTGTTGGACTCTAACATGCAGCTTACATTACTTTGCAGAGCATATGCTTTCTTAGCCCATTCAATTTTCATATCTCCAGGTAGGACAGTGTACTGATGAAATCTCTTCTTGTAGTCCCTGTCAGTGGCCAGGCTCTGAGCTTGTTTCGCATGTACCAATTCCAGCATATCCATTGTAAGGTGGATCTTTGTTTTCATTGCCTCGGATTTCTTTTTGTATTCGAGGTCACTCTGCAACTTGGAAGCTTGAATAGAGTGAGCCATCTGAGAGTCACCCATTGCATCCTTCACCCCTATCAACTTGCCCTTTATCCTTTCATGCATCTCCTTGTACTTGACCTGTTAAGAAATTTTGTAGCGAGGTTAACGGGCTAATTGTGCAACAATGTTATCTATCTAATACTGCTTAAAAAGATACTGTAAGCCTGGAAAATTGCCAACAAATGTAATGAATTCAGAGAAAATATCTATCCAAGTAAGTGTGAACTTATTCTCCCAGTTTAAATTACTCTTTACTGTTATTCATCTATTGACAGTGAAGTCCTTCTATCCAGGCGTAAAGATGACACTATCTGTGCTGTGAAGCAATATGACAAAGCTATCACCTGGGATGAAGAGCTTCTCTCAAGTGTAAATAACTTCATAAAAATCCTCCCAATTTTTGATTATTGGTCTTCACCCACTGTCAGCTGAAAGTACAATTTTCCTAATCTTAAAAGGAATGCTAGATTCATGTTTCACCCGCTACCTTTTAATCAAATCTCCAATCAGTTCAGAGTTCTCTTCACCCATCCCAAATTAAACCTAAAATTGGCTTTCAGATGCTGAATGACCAACTGTGTTTCTGGAATTTTAGCCTTTTGTTAAACAGTTTAAGTATTCAGATTTCAATTGTCCTATTTCCTTTGTTCTTGCCAAGTTCGTATGCAACACTTGGTTATAACATTGTACAATCATACAATCAAAACATTTTTTAATAGAATTGATTCTTGTTCAAAAGGTCCAAAATACTGCTCTGGCTTAAGTCATTTACATTAAAACAAATCAATCATATAATTGAGAACAATTGCTAAATGTTCAACATGATTACATTGTTTTTCTAATTGGTGCATTCAAATCTGAATTTTAAACCATTCTGTTTTATTGGTGATATCATAATGACAATTGGAATATTTAAGAAATAGAAATTAAAAACTACGGGGCACGATTTGTTAATTTTTTTCCAGTTATCCTCATTATTTTTCCATGATGTTGCATCACAGCTTATAAAATATACAACTTACATCACTTGCAAGATCTCGTTTTGCCTTTGCTTCCAGAATCGCAATAGTGTCCAACCGCAGTTCAAAACTCTTTCCTTTTTGTGCCTCCCAGTCACTTTTGTAGATTTTCTTGATAAAGCAAATTATAAAATAGTTTCAGTTCATAAAAATATCTTCTATTAAAGTTCAAATCATTCAGCAAAATGATAAGACCATGTAAGGATGGGTGATAAATGCTGGGCCAATCTGTGACACCCACATCTCATGAGTGAATTTTAAAAAAAGGCGTTGACTTGCATCACGTGGGTCTCAAATTAAAGTTGGGGGAAATTTCAGTAGGAAGTTTCTCAATCCCTGATTACACAGTGGCAGTACAGACAGTACTCCATTTCTCCTGGGTTTTCACAGCTCTGCAAATGGAGTAACTGTGAATGAGCAGGAGACCCATCTGAGGATTCACTGTTCAGACTGGTTGGTGCCAACATGTGTCCAAAGGGCTACATTTCCCTGGAAGGCCAGTTGGTGCTGACTTTCTAAAAGCCTGTCCCTGCATGCTAACCCATTTCGGATGGGCTGCATAGGCTGGGGATTGGATCAGTGGACAAGTAGACCCACTCTCAAGAGCTGCCGGCTAATCTAACCAGTGGACAGCCTTAGCATCTGAGCAGCATCCAACTTCAACAGCGGGCACTGCTGGAACTGCAAGAAGATGCCAGGACTCCCAGGCTTTTAGAGCCAAGAGGGATCAGGAAACCTGGGGAAGGGATAAGATCAGTGAAAGTCTGGGTTTTGCTGGGCGAACTTGGATGACAGTGGAGATGGGGAATACCCTAATAGAATGCCTTCTGAGTCTTCCATTGTTTAGCCATTACAAAGATGCTATTTCAAAACCACACCATGCTTGCACTCCAGCCACTGCCCAGTGTTTTAAAGGCAGTGAAGTATATTTTAAGCCCTCAGTTGCTATTTAATTGGGCAGTTAAGGGCCTCAAAATGCCTAAGGGAGTGCAGTTTAATGGGCCCTTACTCACTCCCTTTATTCTGGGGAGCAACTTGGAAATGCATGGAATAGGATAAGCTGAACACCCAACAAAACCTTTGCAGGCTCTCTGCCAAAACCATGCCCAGCAGGATTTCAGTAAAACCAGTTCCAAGCTTAAACCTTGGATTTTAGGCAAGTGGAGGTGACAGGGGTTTGAGAGGGGTGAAGGGACTGAGGGATACGATGGGATGAAAGGGTGAATGATGCAACAAGATATAAGCTTTAAGGAGATGAGGATGAGGTGGCTTTACACTAATCTGAAAAACAGGGCCAATATTTTTGGAATCAGAGGTGTGCCTTTAAACGTGGCTGCTTTTGTAATGACCCGACCTTGGCTTCACCTCAGGCTTACTGCCTACTGAAAGCATCCTTCAGGAAATGAGGAATTTGAACATCGGGAAAATTTCTGACTTTCAATTTCTACCTTTATGACTTTGTTTCATTTCCCTTTGAAGGGAGCTGCTATTCACCTTGACAAGTTCTCCAATCTCCCTGTGCGACATACCCATCTGTGTCCAAATTTATTTATTTGTCTAGGATTACATGTTTTAAGGTTTATGCACGAATAAAAAAAATTTATCAGGTACATATTGGTATGATATTAGTTTATATGGTTCTTGTAGTTAGACCTATTAACCTACTACAATCTTGCTCAAGGCAATGCCAATTTAAAAGAAATTCCTTTGGTATGTATCCATATGCTAGCCTCCCAATTTTAAAATAATTTTTGATCTCCTTGTCTTTATCTTTCTCTTCGTCTTCCCCTCATTCTAGTTCTCTTCAAAAGAGATATTCTTGTCATTGTTTTCTCTGCTTTTCTTCAATACACTTTTTGCCTCAAGCATACTTTGATACTTACAATTACAGACGGATAGATATTTATGGTAATTTAACATACACTGCTGTACCACATTAATTCGTTTTTTTTTAAGTTATGAACAATAGGTTACAGTCCAAAACTAGGAATGCAGAAATCAGTGTTGAAATCCAGTCAGGATGAAATGTAGGCAAGCACCAGATTATTTTAAATATTAAACTGCTTAACAGGTTGATAAGGGAATCTGATATACTCATTATTGATTCCAACTGGACTTACATCATGTCCTGCACGGTGGCTCTGTGGTTAGCACGGCTGCCTCACAGCACCAGGGTCCCAGGTTTGATTCCAGCCTCGGGCAACTGTATGTGTGGAGTTTGCACATTCTCCCTGTGTCTGTGTGGGTTTCCTCCCACAGTCCAAAGATGTGCAGGTCAGGTGAATTGGCCATGCTAAATTGCCCATAGTGTTAGGTGCATAGCCAGAGGCAAATGGGACTGGGTGGGTTATTCTTCGGAGGGTCAATGCAGACTTGTTGGGCCGAAGAGCCTGTTTCCACACTGTAGGAAATCTAATCTAATGTGAATGGTTCTTATCAATTTCTAAAATAATTTAGCAAAGCCACTGTATGGTAATAGCACTGCCTTCCAAGAACACCCAAGAATTGGGGCAATATGGACTCTTGATAGGTTTATCCAAATAGCAAGGACATACAATTTTTATTAGGGAGCACTGAATATCATTTCTTAGCTTGCACCCTTGCAGAAACGTCAAGCAGAAAGGTCAACTACCACACCCAATTAACATAACACGTAGCAAAAACCGAACTGTTGCTCTATAATCTCAACATGTAACTAAATGGCTTACTTACATCACTTAGGTACTTAGCATTTGCCTTGGCTTGTCTGAACAATGGCTCATCTTTGCTGATGCTGTACTGATGAAGATTCTGTTCACTTGTTGCCTTGTATGTTAGCTGCATAATGTGGGAGAACAAGGAAATAAGATGTGGGATTTCTAAATTTTTGAGTTTAACAATACATGGCTTAATACCAATAAGTCTAATTATCCAGACTATGGCAGTAGCCCAATGCAAGACTGTGAAACAGGAATATTTTAAGAGTATTTCAATACCACAAATACACCTGTTGGACTATAACTTGGTGTTGTGTGATTTTTGACTTTGTCCACCCCAGTCTAAAACCCCAGTCCACATCACTCCTAATTCTAGATTTCCCTAACCCCTTAATATTTTATAAACATCAACTATATCCCCATTTAACTTCCAAATTCCAAGCAATACTACAATTTTGTAGACTTTTCTCATAAGCCTTGGAAGTGTCATGCTGGTAAACTGCACCTCTTCCATGGTAAATATATAGTTTTGAAAGTGTATTGCCAGGGCTGCTTGTGGGTCCTCCAGGTGTGGTATAACCAGGGTTTTGTCTAGCTGAAACATTAACTCCTATTTTCCTTATATTCTGGCTTTATAGATAGAAAGGCTTGCTACTGGCACTAACTAGGCTCAGTTTTGAAGAAATTCATTTCTAAGCATCTTGTCTCTTGCAAAGAAATTTATGTTTGAAGCATCGGAAAATGAAGAGGGAAGAGAAACCCACAAAATTTGAAAGTATCAGATGTTTAGAAATAAACACTTCATTTTTTTTTCCCCAAACTTTTCCCGTTTGATCAGCTTTGTTTATGGTGGAGGCACCCATCACTCTTTGAAAACAGCGCTTCTTTCATAAATGATCTCTCATCACCAGTGCAGTACTCACATCACTTTGCAAATCTTGACTTTTCTTGGCATGAATAATCTGTGGAGTGTCTGCCACACTTGTGAATTTTAACGCGTCAACTCTCTGTCTGTACTTTCTCTGCCAGTTGAAAGAGTGCAATTTAATCTCTGACAATAGTGGACTTGAATTTAAAGCAAGTCAAACATCAATACATATCTAATCAAACAAACCATGATCAACACATAGCATAGTTTTAGAAATGACTATTAAACAAAATTAATTATCAGCATGTCTTCCCTTTTTTCCCAAAATTGTTTCTGAAGTGACTATAGTGTTTCATTAAAAACTCAATATTAAATGTTGGTAGATGGGACCTGGTTTGACACCAATTGAAAAAGTAATTCATTTTTAATATTCTCTTTTCAGATTTTAAAACTACATATTTTATTCACATAGTTATAATTTTAGTTTGTAACAGTCTTTTCACCAGCCTGCCTCTGCAGAATAAGGAACAATATATTGAGATAGACAGGAACGGAAAATTGTCACCTCGTGGCCTGCTGGCAGCAGAGCTTCAGTGCCCATTGGCAGATGAAAGGCAGAACAAATTTTGCATATCCACCAGCTTATTTTTAAAATAATAAATGAAGGTGGAAATTCAGCTTGCCCCACGTTACCATCATTGATTATGTCTTTTACATTGTCTCAACTCTCAGCTCAACATCAGCTTTTAGGAAGTTACAGCCTCAAAAATCATCTATTTTCAACCATTATCATTCAATTAAAATCACAGGAACCTGTATCTAGTTACCGTAAACAGGAAGTATTAAGGACATCCTGTCACATACAGGCTGTACATCTGGTGTAATACAGTTCCCTTATTTATCACAAGCAATTTAGGGCCATGTGTACAGAAGAACAGGGGCTTAAAATGCAGAAAAATACATGGGACAGTATTAAAACTGAAATCAGTAGAAGATACAAGCAAGGGAGACAATAACTTAATTTCAGAAATTTGGTGACAAAGCAATGTGAACAAATGGCTAAACAACAGAACAAGGTGATGTGCTTATGGTGAGGGGATTAAAGGCTTAATTCAAGTACTCACACCTTGAATGATGGATTAATCTGTCAGTCACCTTGCCATTCTTGTTTTATAAACTCTTGTCAAACTCAATATTTCAACACAAAGGTGGCTGAGTGATTGCTAAGGGGCAGTGTGTCACTGATGTTTATTACCAAAGAGAAACATCAAGTTAGCTTTATTGTCAGGTTAAACGGTTACATAAAGCGACAAATAATTTCATGGTCATCACACAGCTTCACCAAAACTCTCCAACTGTTCTTAAATAAAAGACGAATTCTCTGGGATAAAACTGAAATCTTAATCAAAAATATATTCACTGTCTCTGTGTAAGTATATTTGTGCGTTTTTTGTTCATGCCTATGAATGGGGCTCCATCTTTTATGAATAATTCTGACACTTGATCAATCGGCTCCATTTGCATTAGCTGTTTTCAGATGAAAGCATGTGATACAATCAGGCTTCTGTTCCCCTTTCTCAGTTAAGGCAATGCATGGGGCAATATAAATTGATTTGACTGCTCTCTGAATCTTGGGCAGGATATTGGTAAACTAAAGAATCTAGCAACCATTCCCTATTAAAATACTCATGTTGGTATTCAAATCAAGCAGCCACTTCCTGAACAACTGGTATTTCAAAATTCTGGACTTGAAAATACAATAGAAGCCAAATGCATAGTTTCAAAATTGCTTATGCTGTGACACATTGATTGAATTGATGAAAGAACATCTGAAATATTAAAACTTATCATTCTCTTTCAAATGCTGACTGGCTTGCTGTGCTCATCCATTACTTTTGTGGCTATCTTGTTTTATTTCAACAGCATCTTCTCAATCTAAACTGCAAAGCCAGATTTACAGTGCAGAAGTAATCCAAAATCTATCCTACATTGTATTCGATCTCATGACACACTGCTTAGAGCGGCATGGTGGCTCAGTGCTTAGCACTGCTGCCTCTCAGCACCAGGAATCCGGATTTGATTCCTCCTTCAGGTGACTGTGTGGATAACCTGCACATTCTCGTTGTAAATGTGTGAGTTTGCTCTAGTTTTCTTCCACAGTCCAAAGGTGTGCAGGTTAGTGGATTGGCCATGGGAAATGCAGGTTTATAGGATAGGAGGGTGGGTTTGGGTGGGATGCTTTTCAGAGGCTGGTGTGCACTCAATGGACTGAATGGCCTGCTTCCACACTGTAGGGATTCTATGAATCTATGTTTAACCCACAATGTGGATGTTTTATAGAACATGAAATTGAACTCACTTATGGCCTGTTTCAGTTCTGACAGGCAGAAATATCTCTAAGTTTCAGACACTTGACATGAGTGCAGACAGACTTTACTATCTTCCAGATGTGACTCACTTTACTACTCAAACATCCAGCTGTTAGCAATTCAGCAATTTTAGAATTATTCCCCTTCATTCTCACCTGATAATACATTATGGCCGATTTAGCCATTGCATAGGTTCTGCCCTTCTCTTAACCGCAGAATGTTCGTGGATTCCAAAATTATTAATCTTATACCAGGAATATGGTATAGTAGTTCAATTAAAATTACTTAAGAGCTTATATCAGTTATTACTTGTCTCATTGTTCCCCAGTTACTATGACATGTTGTGTCACATGTTAAGATGATCTGGTAGATAATGCAATAAATTAGTGCTGGTTATTGCTCCCAGTAACCTGAAGCGAAATATTCATCAGTGTCATTGCAGGGAATCGAGATATCTTGTGGAACACAGCCAGTCCCTAGTGCTCTCAGTAGTGTGATTTATTTGTATAATGTGCAATATTAATAACAAACTTGGTAACATGTTTGCACACCATTTCTAAGGCTTGCCATTTCGTTAAAAGTGTCAACTCATTTAAAGTAAGCTCTCGTAACACTTCTCTTAACACTTCTGTTAAATTAGCAAAGAAAATTCATGCAAATCCGCTAATGTGCTAATTACTAACACAGATGTACAAATCTAATCCATTTATCAACTGTGATGGCAGAGGTTTAACTGCCTACAAATTGAGAAATAATTGCTCACGAGTTTCCGTGAACAAACAGAATTCCTATCAGAGGACATGATTCAGTCAAGACTAAAGTCACACAATATAACAGAAAATTACATGTTTAGTCCTGGTCAGTTTGTATTCTCACCTCACTCAGGATGTCCCCAGCTTTCCTCGCCTGTTCCACATCTAGGCATCGTTCTGCCTCCCATCCTACACCTTTCATCCATGTCAGATCTGCTCTGTACTTGCGCTGTAATTTAAAGATTAATAAAATGGCTTTTCTGTTATGCTGTTAATGTTGATAAAACCCAGTTTATAAACATCATTGCCTAAAGGGTACAAAAAACAAAATGATTTTCCATGCAGTATTCAAGCAGTATAAATCTTTTTAAAGACATTTATGCAAGATATATGTACCTCTTGGTACAGAACTACTCAATAATCAACCATTAGTTGATCTGACCAGTGCAGAGTTAGTTGATCCCAGTGCAAATAGTCCCAGCAGCCCTGCAAAATTTCCAGATCATAACTACTTTCATGTGACCCTTGCTAGAATGATATGTATAAAACAGTTTAATGCTTCCATAGTCAAGCAGCTTGCTATTGAGCATTACACAAGCAGATCTCTCATTTTTGGGGGTGATGCTGAAAGTCTACCCAGCTTTAGATACTCCATTAGGAAAGACAGGAAGGGGCAGCACTGAGAAATATTTAAAAGGTAAGAAAATAAGGCTGTATTAGCCTTTAATTACTTGGTAGGAGTACAATTTCCTTCATAGTAAGACCTATTTCAGTATAATCTTTTGCAATCTACACTTCCCCTGGGCATACCTTTTGTTTCTTTACCTGTCCCATTACCATTCCCTTTAGGTGCCGATTCTCCAGCTCTTTTGTAATTTAATGTCTCCAAACCTCCTTCCTTTTTCCTCTTCTTCCCCCCTCCCCCATTTCACCTGTTTAAAACTGATACATCTCTAAATGTTGCCAGCTCTCGTGGAGGATTGACCTTAAATGTTAACGCTGTACACAATTCTCTGTTAATTCTCTCCACAGATGCTCCCTGATGTGCTGAGCATTTCCAACAGTTTTTAAAAATTATATATAATTAGGTTCTTTCCAACCTATAACTTTAAAGCAAATAGCCTACAAAACGAAGAGACATAATTCGTTAAGACGTACAGGATTAAATAAACAAATCAGACATAATTTTGAATCATCTTAGCCCCACCTCACTCTGTAACCCATACGCTTTCTTTGCCCATGTCACTTTCATGTCATCTGGCTCCAATGTATAGTCATGGAGCCTCTTCCTATAATACAAGTCACTGGCCAATGCCTGGGCTTTCTTGGCATGTGTCAGGTTGACCATATCCAGTGGTAGGTGGAATTTGGTGTTTGTTTCCACAAAGTTTTTCTTATACTCTACCTGTTGTAAACAAAAAGTAAAAATTAGCCATTTGAACAACAATAACAACAACTTGTATCTATGTAATACCAGTAAGTGTGAAGGCAGTGAATTGTGAACTACAAATATCTGATAAAATGAACAACATTTTAGAGTAACTTAGATCATATTCTGATATATATGTTTTCTGTGGTTATAGATTACCAATATATAAATGAATGACTAACTTAACAACACAGTCAACTTACCATAAATTTTAACTTCTATCTATTATATAAAATGGTAATTTTCTTTTAAAAAAGTAAAAGATCATGAGTAGTGAAAACAGAATCCAATGTCAGTTGGAAGGGAAATTTAGCTTCTGATGGCTAATGTGCTAATCCATAATGATTTTAAATTGCATATTGAGCTAAAGTAAATAATGGGATTTTGATTTTTCTTATCTAATGTACCTCACTGCTCATCTTGGAAACCCGCAGAGAATGCAGAGTCTTCGAATCATATACTTTGCTTCTCATTGCTTTGCCCTTGGTTTTCTCATATGCTTCTTTGTATTTTATCTTTCAAACAACACAGAGAAAGAAAGGAATTAAATTAAAACATGTAGCAGTCGGCTGGTGATAAAGAGCTAAAATAAATTATTTAAACACTTTCAATCTTATGGGCCTGGAAAGGATCGTTTGCCTTCATATGATATTTCTTTGCCTTATACTCTGTCAAGGCATGAAACTATTTATTTAATAAAAGTTAAAATAGTGGTGAACAAAATGTCATTAAGTGTTGTACATTAATATCACAAGCTATCATTCCTAGACTGTTCCATGTTGGGATGTGTACAGGCTGCCTGATGCTAAGAATATACCAAATTATTTTTGGAAGTTATATGGTGCATTTGAAGTTGAACAGGCCATTCTGCTAGGAAACTTTATTACAATAACCATTTGAACTGATAAAACACCTCAGACATAGAATAACATCCCAAGGCACTTCACAAGGTTGTAAGGGGTAAGGGGGTGGTGGTGCAGAAAGTCTAAAAAAAAAGAGGAAAAAATTAGGATGGGTGGGCAAAAGCTTGGTCAAAGATACACTAAATGAGGAGAAGAAGACCGATTGATTTAGGAAGCCAATTTCAGACCGAGGTGAGCAAAGCCCTGTCACCAATATCCAGCTAAAGAGAACAGGTGAGACATGAAAGGCTAGAATCGGAGGACTAGAGCATTTAGAATGCTGGAGGAGGTTACAGATAGGCAGGGAAGGATTTAAATGTAAGGCTGAAACCTGGTCATTGGAGGGCTTGGAATCAAATCAATTCTAAGGAAGGATCACTCAACCAGAAACATTAACTCTGACTTGTCCACAAATGATGCCAGACCTGTTGAGCTTTTCCAATAGCATCCACGTTTCTTCCATTTTTTATTGGCTGTGAATCAATGTTGGTCAGTGTGGATGGGGTAATGGTGAGAGGAACGTGGTGTGAGAAGCAGAATTTTGGAGAAGTTGGTTTACAGAGCTCAGATGATAGGTGGCTAGCTAGGAAAGCACTGGAATACTGTAATCAAATCTAAAGACATCAAATGTATGGATGAGGATTTCAAATGTACAGGGCTGAGGCATGATGGAAAGTCATGATGATGCCAAGATGGGTGAAAGCACTTTATATGATAGGGAGGATATGGGGCAAATAGAAATCCAAGATTACAAATAATTCCCTTGAGGTGTGGGATGAGCTCAATCACATTAACCTGACTTATACCTTCACCCCATTTAACCGCCTTTGATCTACAAGCTTTGAAAACATTACCTGAAGAAAAAAAATGCATTTAAACAACATTCACAGCATTCTGGGGTAGATATTCCCAAATATCCAATTGCTTTTTATTCAAAAAAATGCTTCCTAGCTTTCCTGGTAAATGGTCTAACTCTAATTTTAAGATCTTGTCACTTTGCGAATTGCCCAATCTGGAAATATAGTTTCCCTACATCATCCAACCTTTTATCATTTTAGGCAACTCATTTAGATCACGCATCATCCTTTGAACACGTACAGAAACCATCATCTTATATTCTATTTTATCACAACGTTGAGCCAGTCAGAAACTTGTGACCCAGATTTTGTGTGGGCAGCTTTGATAACTTTTTCACAGAATCGTGGATGTAAAATGTGTTTTGCTGTAATGACTCTCTTCCAGAAATATATTCCCATGCACATGGGAATCTTGAGGTTTACTGACTAGACTGAACAATAATTAGTTGTCAGCACTCATTTAATTTTCATCTACTGTCAATCTTTTATAAACTTGAAGTATATTCTATTAACTTTTATTAACCTGCACTATAGCATGCCTGACAGAAAGAAACCGACAGTGTCAATGGAAACGGGTTTGCACATAGTTTCACGAAAGCTGATGAGAGAGAAAAGCAGCAACTTACATCACTTGCCAGCTCCCCGGAGGCTTTGGCAGCTAAGAGGGCTATCGAATCCAACTTCACATGAAACCCCTTGCCTTTATTCTTTTCCCAGAATTCTTTGTACTTGATCTGAGGACACAGCATTTACTCAGATTACATATTATACATATATGTGTACATGTAAGATTGAGAAAGCAGCAGCTTCCTTTAAATCAAAAGTAACTAATCTGAGAAATTGCAGCAAGGAATGCAACACAGAATTCTTGCAGCAAACCCAAAATGAACCATACAGCTTCTCTCAATTTTTAATCAACTTGCTCAAGCATGCATTGCTGCATCTCTAGGGCAGCTGAGGGATGAACCTAGACCTCCTGGCCCAGAGGTAGGAACACTGCCGCTGTACTACAAGAGCTCCTTAACTATATTGTATATATCTCTTTTCAATTACAGTCAGTGCTAACTCTTAAGAAGCATTTCAAGGGCAATTTTCATTTTTGTTCACTGGTATTCATCAAAAGAAACCCTGATTTTTCACAATCTCAGGATGCCCCAAAGATCTTTACAGCAAATGAGATTTGCTTGGAGTACAGTCACTTTTGCAATATTGAAAACACAGGAAACAGGTTACACACAGCAAGCTCCCAGATACAGCACTGTGAGGATAATCAGAGAATCTGTTTGTTAGTGATGTTGTTTGAACCATCAATATTAGCCAGGCCCATTGAGATAACTCCCCTGCACTTCTCCGAAATAGTACCATGGAATCTTTCATATCCATCGGAGGAGCAGATTGGGTTTTAGTTTAACACTTCATCTAAATTTCTGCACCTCCCAACAGCGCAGTACACAGTCTTCTGGACACAGAAGCAAAAATGCTTCCAATAGGAGCCACAACTGACACTAGTCGCCAGGGAGAGGACAGAAAGTGGAATCTTCAAAGTTAATTAACTCACAAAGTGCTGCTCACTGGAAGGTTCACTCATTCACAATTCATCTTGACTGAGTCGCATTTTAGGAAAATACTAAGATCTACAGTCTGTCAGTCAGCACTATTCTGATGAAAGGTCCCGCCTCAGGCAACTGACTGTGTGGAGTTTGCACGTTCTCCCCGTGTCTGCGTGGGTTTCCTCCGGGTGCTCCGGTTTCCTCCCACAGTCCAAAGATGTGCAGGTCAGGTGAATTGGCCATGCTAAATTGCCCGTAGTGTTAGGTAAGGGGTAGATATAGATGTAGGGGTATGGGTGGGTTACGCTTCGGCGGGGCGGTGTGGACTTGTTGGGCCGAAGGGCCTGTTTCCACACTGTAAGTAATCTAATGTAATCTAATGTACTCTAAAACACTAACCCATCTTATTGTTCCTTTTCCGATAAACTTACCCATCACTTCCAGTATATCTGATTCCCAAGAGAGTTATACAGTTAATGAATTGAGATGGAATAGTAAGATGGAACATTTCTGGTCCTATGGAATTCAGTTTGATGACAGCAATAAAAGCAAATATGGATGATCTTGGTGAAGGCAGGTGAGCATTGGAAGCATCTACCTACGCAACAGCAGGTACGTCATCATTAATGAGCAATTCAAGCCTTAAATGGAGGCGGATGGGAAGCACTCAGTCAGTTGGACAACCAGCCACTTTGCTTGCCTGCCAAAAAGGTGGCCAGCTGAAGCTGTTTACAGTAGCCATTAATTGACCACATAAGGGCCTTCTTTCCCGTTAGTCAAGAAAGTCACCTATGGATATTCTCACTCGGCATTTAACTGCAGCAACAGTGAGAAGGGGGCAAAAAGCTCTGCAGAGTGAAAGCTCACTAATAATTTCCCTTTCTCACCGTCTCCAGCAGGGAATATTTCTATCCATACTCTTTAATATAATGTCAGGAACAAAATATAACAACTAAACTGCACACAGGAGATTCCCACCAATGGCAATATGATAATGATTGTTCCCAAGTTGTTGGCTGAGGTAACCATTGATTATGATTCCAGGGAGAAGGCCAAATTGTGCCTTGGGATGCTTTAATTCCTCCCAAGTGGGAAGGCAAGAGCTTGTTTTTTGTGACCTACAGTGCTTACTATACTCCCTCAGTACTTGGAGGTGCTCATGCCTCTGGAGGGAGATGTAAATTTACAACCTGACAGAGAGATGGCAATGCCAGTACTAAACCATAGTTGGCACCTATTTGGTGAACTGACATATTTGAAAAGCCCCACGGATTTAGTGCATCTGGGTTAACCAGTATGCTGAATGCGATGTAATTAACATAAAAACAGAGATCGGTAATTCAAATCTTGTTGCAGTCAAAACAGAATGTGAAACGATGTTATGTTAGAAAAATCTCAAATATAAAAGCAACTAAATGGAACTTTGCTGAAAAATACATGCAAACTAAGTCAGATTGCTGAGATGGATGTTACAGTAACTTAAATTAAATAGTGGAGCACCTTTTGACCAAAGAACTTGGAAATTGGTAAGTGCTGCAGGGACTGAACAAACGGGAATAACAAACATTAAAAGTTGCTGTTTGTGTAGAATAAGGCTGCCATCTTCTGGTCTCTTGTTAGTCAAACATCACTTTGCATCACATCAACAGACAGTGAGGAACCGTCAGTGCTATTTATCAGGCACTAAGTGAAATATTCACTCAGATTTACATCTTACTCAGCTCGTAAACATAGAGGCAGGTAGATGCACTTTAGATCCAGTCAACCACAAAATGTGATGGCAATATGGACAATTGTTTCAGTACTGCAAAGACTGGAGAGAATATCTCCTGCTATGTCCTCTCATCTTCACCAGGATGGATACCTTTTGTACCTTTGCTAGTCTTAGGCCAGCCTAGCTAGGTGGGAGATCGGACAATAATATCACCACACAAGTAAAACAAAAATGTTAGTTTACTGCAATATCAAACAAGATTCTGCTGGATTTAATACTTTACTCAGTATACAATATAATTACCTTGAACAAATAAAAAACCTCTTTTGAGCATTTCTTCTCTCTCAGCCAGTGTACAAGAAAACACAGCAAATAGGTATAATCATGATTCCTTCTAATATGAAACAGCCAGTAAAAAATAAGTGGAGTCAAAACTATAAGTTAATCGGTTTTTAGCAATATTTAACCATCCCATTCATCAAATTCTCTGAGATTTAGTTTTAAATTCAAATTTTATGAAAGTTCCAAATATAGCAAACAGTTAAAGCTAATTGAAAGGCAAAATGATCCTGTGCTCCAAATCAATGGGGAAACTTTAGCATCTCCTACCCAACTACAACCACATTGTGTGGGGACAGGCAGGTACCATGCAGCATTCTGACTTGTTAGAAGTAACTGCTAGTTTAAATATTGAGTAAACATGAGCACCATGCAGAAGCAGAATGGCCTTCTTTAAGTATGTAAATTGGGTTCACGGGGCAGGAGTGGCATATTAACTTGGGGCTGGAGTGAGGGATCTTCCCACCAGGTGATGGTTCTGTGGAAGTAAAAACCTCAAGGCTCCACAAGATAGCCTGGAGGCCTCACCTGTCCCAGGCTTCCTTTCCCCTCAATTAAATTCAAATACTCTTGTTATATGTGTACCTCAACTTTAAGAATTCCATGTGGTGTGTGCATACAATGTTGTAAATCTACCTGGCAGTTATCCTGCCATTGGTCTAGGAGCTTTACACACACACACACCCACCAGTTGGGTTAATGTAATGTTTGCTTCATAACTTACAATGTGTTTATTGTTTTAAATAAACTAACCCACAGAGTTGTTAATCCCTGATGAGCAACTGATCACCAGACCATTATCATTAACATAACAAGGTGAACAATGTCGTTGCTCAAAGCAAAGTATGCCAATGAAGCTTTTCAAGCTTGCAACATGCAAGTTAATCTAGAGGGGAAACATATGATTAACAGCATTAAAATAAGGAAAAAATGTACATGAAATAAACCCTCTGAGGTCTTTGCTACTATATCAGAGTATGTTCAAAACACAATCCTAATCAGAAAGTCAATTTAACTCTCTTGGCAAAGGCAAAGGAGCAGTCTGCATTCCAGATCATTAGCACACAAGGAAATGTTAAAGGCACGCTTTCAGAATATCCACAAACTCCCTACTCTAAATTGGGGCACAGCAGACCTCCTAATAGAATTAAAAATGCTAAATCAGCATTCAAAGCTAGGCTTTCTAGATTCTGGGGTTGCCAATGGGGGAAAGACAAGCCATCAAGATAGCTCAGAAACTGATAATAAAAGTTTACACAGACTTGACACATGAAGATTAACTGCCAAAGGCGCTAAAAGATCCCCAAAACCTAAAGAACCACATTAGAAAAATTCAGAGTCAGAGTAAAAATTCAATATTAATTGGCTATGATTCATGTAATTTAAACAGAAGTGTACAGACAACATAGATCACTCCATGAGCAGAGGTATGGAGAAAGGCACACTGTGATTTTATAGATGGGGTTTCAGCAAATAGAATTGTTGGTTTGGTGATGTTAGCCAACCCTACAGAAATTTTCCACAGAGATTTGCCAAACAAACTTACATCCTCAAAGAGCTACCAAGGGGTGGACTTAACTACAAAGTGATCCTTGCAAGCAATGCAGCTTGCAGGTTCCAAGCATCAACTAGATGGCTTACATAATGCCTAGAACATCCAAATTTAGCAAACTATGTGGAAGATGTGAAGAAAATGACCATCTTTCAATCAAACATGCAAAGCATGTCGCAGAGAAGGCTGTTGCAGAGGCAATGAACAAAGGCTGATGATGTTACAAAAAGCTGTGCACTAATCCAAATAGACCACATGCACAGAATCTTCAAGCTACAATGGTATCCTACCAGAGACATACACATGACGTGACTGACAAACCAGAATCAGATTATGTACATGACAAGGCAATGAGTGGTAAACATGCTTCCGACTGTCAAACTCATGGAAAACATCAATGTCATCACAAGCTCTAATCTGTTTGCAAACGTCATAAGTATCTGTCATCAGAAGATAATGACAACTTATTACAGATTGCCACAGTTGCAACTGTCATTATATTACCTCTGCAAAGTCCATACATATAAAAAAAGCCCAAAGACATGAGATAACCTACAAATGTGAAAGGTTTAGCATAGTACTGCAGAACAGGTACAACCAATCAATCAATGTTGTTGTTTTATAGATAAACCAGCATGTTATAACCTTGCGCTAGTCACAACACGTAGAATCATTAAAACAACAAAGATAATGAAAATAGTAGGAAAATATTCAAGAAACATTCATAGAACTGAAGGGGAAAGACGAATCAAACACTTCACTTGCTTCTGAAAAATGGAGCTAAAATTTCAGCTTTCTGCTGTGAAGATACAACTAAAAGTTCAAGAGGAAAAAGCTGAACCAAGAGTTCAGGATAAATCCAGACATGGGTATAGTCTGTGTGAAGAAGAATTATTTCGGGCAAACCTCTGCTCAATTCACACAGATGAATGAAGAGTTAGAGGAGAATGGAAGGAAGCAGGATGATCTATACACTCTGTACCAATATTCCCACGCAAAGATTGTTGGTGTATAAGAATTGGTGCGACATGCATACTAAACAGATCAGGCACAGCAGCGGCAGCTACAGAAACATTGCTTTGAGCCCAAACCAATGCTGGAGAAAATTACAGACCTGCAAAAACAGCTGAAAATGGACAGTGCACACAAAAAAAATGCACATCATGCATGTAGCAGTCCTTTCAGAAATAAATGCCAGCAATGTGGAAGGACATAGGGAAAACAAAGCACCTACTGGTGCTGTCAGTGGACAAGGCCCATGCTTCAAAGGAAATAAAACGGAAGAAGAAAGTTGAAAAGGTCTGTTTCTGCTGGTGTGTGAATGGCAGTGCTCTCCTACCCCAGCCCAAATTATATAAAAGGTAATTGGTGTTCCAGTCCAACCTAGTTTGGATAAGATGTCATCACTAGCATTGTAATGTGGCTCAGCCAACAAAACAAATAGTCAACAAACCAGTCACTCACTGAGCCATATTCACAGGACAAATCTGTGTGGGAGGAGTGAAGGGTGGCTTTCCTGACCAGAGGTTGATTGAGGCCTTTAAGTAACCACCTCATCGTACCACTATTAGTGGACTCCCAAACCACTGTTAGCCCTGTCAGCTTTGCCTGCAGCCAACTGTGGAGGTGTGTGAAGGGGGGAATATCCTTCATTCTGAGGCTCTGCATAACCATTTGAAGGACCTAGCACTGAGAGAGTGATCCTCCAGAAAGTCAATCTCCTGACCTTGCTTCAGTCCACTGGAGATCATCTCCCAATCACTCTATCCTGCTTACACTCCCCACTTTCCAGGATCCAACAATGAAGCCTCCTGTAGGCCCATGGGTCCCAGTGGTGCTGCTGCTATGGGAGAGCTGCCAGAACAGCTCAGTCTTTAGCCTTGCAGGATGGGATTCCTGCCATTCTCAGTGCTTCATGCAATAGGAGGCTGTTGCTGTGTGGGTTATGTACCTGATTGCTTTGAAACAGCACAGCCTCCTGAAGGAAAAAACATAGCAATCCCAGCAGTCTCCCAGCTGCTGGATGATACTCATCACCAACATTAAACCTTACTCTCTATTAGACTTCTAGTGCACTAATTCCATCCCCCCCCACCCCTTCCCCCCCCCCCCCCCCACCCCCCCAAAGCTGTTCAGAGGAATATGGATCTTAAATACTTTTTGTGATTTTAACCCAACTATGTTGAAAAGTTTCAGTAATATTTACAACACTGGCAACTTCAAAGATTATCAAGACAAGAAGGATAACAATCAAATTAAAGAGCAAAATAATAAAATTATCCTTGCAATCAAATACCAAGCTCAAAATTGATATTAGGTTTTGTTACTCACATCACTGTACAGTTCAGCATTAGCCTTGGCTTTAAGTAGATGAGGAACTTCAAGAGGCAAAGTGTATTGGGTTTTGGTCTTTTCATACTGTGCCCGATAATTCAACTATAAGGGACAAATAGAGGCAAAGGTTTAGCAAAGGGCAGAAGTGGAGTTATTGTACAATGTTCAGCATCATTTGTGACTCCTCAGACATTGGAACAATCTATACTCAAATGCAACAAGACATGGACAATATCCAGGCTTGGACCAACAATTGGCACATAACATTCACTCCACGTGTCAAGCAATGACCAACTTCAATAAGAGACAGACGATCTAACCATTGCCCCTGAATATTCAATGGTTTTACCATCACTGAATCCCACACTATTAACTGCGTTGGGATTACCATTGACCAGAAACTTAACAGGACTCACCATTATAAATCCAATGGCCACAAGAGCAGGTCAGAAGCTAGGAGTACTACAGCGAGTGACTAAGCCTGTTCACTGTCCACAAGGTACAAGTCAGGAGTGTGACCATGAATATTCCTCACTTGCCTGGATGGGTGTAGCTCCAACAACACCATCCAGGACAAAGCAGCCCCCACTTGATTGGCACCACACTCAAGTATCCATTCCTTCTATTACTGATGCTCAGTAGCAGCAGTGTGTACTGCATACATTCACCAACGCTCCTTAGACAGCACCTTACAAACCCACAACCCTTCATTCTAGAAGGACAAGAGCAGTGGTACATTGGAACACCGCCACCTGCAGAGTCCACTTCAAGCCAATCACCATCCTAACTTGGAAACATACACTGTCGTTGGGTCAAACTCCTGGAATTCCCTCCCTAAGGGCATTGTGGTCTACCTACAGCACATGGACTGCAGCAGTTCAAGAAGACAGCTCATCATCACCTTTAAGGATTACTAGTGACAAGCAATAAATGCAGGCCCAGTCGGCGATGCCCGCATCCCTCTCTATTAATTAAACTACATAAAGAATACAATACACTAAACATAACCACCAAATTGAGAAATAATGGTGGTAAACATTCTTTTTGTACATTCTTCCTTCCAAAAGTCTTTGCCAGAAATGAAAATCAGCCTGTGGTTAAAGGATATCTTTGCAATATCACTTTCAAAAAATCTTCCATTAAAATGGATAATTTTAAAGCAATCACACATCCATATTGTTGGCAGTACCATCCTAGGTAATGCGTGCCATCCCATTTGCTGTTATAAAGGTTGGTACTTTCAAGACTTACATTGCTTAGCTGCTGTGCATTAATTCTTGCTTGTACTATCTCAGGAGTGTCTGTTACTGATGCATACTTCAACTTATCCACTTTTTGTCTGTAGTACATCTAAAAGGACAGGTAAAAGTTTAAAGTAATATAAAAATGAGTCATTTCAAAATGGGACAATGGATGCCAGATATAAATATCAAATAATAATTAATGAAAATTAATGCAAGTATTCTATAACCAAACAATCTCTCCGTTATGACAGAATTATGGTATTATATCACAGACCATTTGGCCCATCATGTCTATGGCAGCTGTCTGACTCTGTTACCTATTTAATGCTATTCACTGTTCTCTACAGTTACCTTTTTCAGATATTTATCCATTTCTGTTTTAACATCTATTTAGTTTCCACCACTGCTCCTGATAGACTTTTACATCCTAACAATGCCCTGGATTAAAACAAAAATCAATCACCCTACTCTTAGCACTTAGAAAATAAACATTACAGTGCAGTACAGGCCCTTCAGCCCTCAATGTTGTGCCAACCAGTGAAAATAATCTGTTGCCCATCTAACCTACACCATTCAATTATTATCCATATGTATGTCTAATGCCCATTGAAATGCCCTTAACGTCAGCAAGTCTACTACTGTTGCAGGCAGGCCGTTTCATGCCCCTACTACTCTGAATGAAGAAACTACCCCTAATATCTGTCCTAAATCTATCACCCTTCAATTTTAAGCTATGTCCCCTCATGTTAGCCTTCACTATCCAAGGAAAAAGACTCTCACTGTACATTCTATCTAACCCTTGATTATGTTATACGCCTCGATTAAGTCATCTCTCAGCCTTCTTCTCTCCAACAAAAACAGCCTCCGTTCCCTGAGCCTTTCCTCATAAGACCATCCCTTCATACCAGGCAACATCCTAGTAAATCTCCTCTGACCCCTTTCCAAAGCGTCCATATCCTTCCTATAATGTGGTAACCAGAACTGCACACACTACTCTAGCTGCGGCCTTACCAGAGATTTGTACAGCTGAAGCATGACCTTGTGGCTCCAAAATTCAATGCCCCTACCAATACATACCAACACATCATATGCCTTTTTAGCAACCCTATCAACCTGGGTGGCAACTTTCAGGGATTTATGCACCAGACACTGAAATCTCTCTGTTCATCTACACTGCCAAGAATTTTACCATTTGCCCAGTACTCTGCATTCCTGTTACTTCTTCCAAAGTGAACTACCTCACACTTTTTCACATTAAACTCAATTTGCCACTTCTCAGCCCAGCTCTGCATCTTATCTATGGCCCTCTGTAACCCACAACAACCTTTGGCACTATCCACAACTCTGCCTACGTTAGTGTCATCTGCAAATTTACTAACCCATCCACACATCCAGATCATTTATGAAAATGACAAACAGCAGTGGCCCCAAACAGATCCTTGCGGCACACCACTGGTAACTAAGCTCCAAGGTGAACATTTCCCATCAACCACCACCCTCTTTCTTCCTTCAGTTAGCCAATCTCTGATCCATTTCACTAAATCACCTTCAATCCAGAAACTCTGCATTTTGTGCAATAGCCTACCATGTGGAACCTTATTAAACACCTTACTGAAGTCCATATAAACCACATCAACCACTTTACCCTCATCCACCTATTTTGTCACCTTCTCAAAGAACTCAATAAGGTTAGTGAGGCACGACCTATCCTTCACAAAACCGTGTTGACTATCCCTAAAGAAATTATTTCTTTCCAGATGATTATAAATCCTACTTCTTCTAACCGTTTCCAACCCCTTACCCCACAACCGAAGTAAGGCTCACTGGCCTTTAATTACTGGGGTTGTTCCAATTCCCCTTCTTAAACAAGGGAAAAACACTTGCTATCTTCCAGCCTTCTGGCTCTACCCCTGTTGACAATAATGACATAAAGATCAAAGCCAACAGGTCTGCAATCTCCTCCCTGACTTCCCAGGGAATCCGAGGCTATATCCCATCTGGCCCCGGAGGTCTAATCTATTTTCAGGTCCAAAATTGCTAAAACTTCCTCTTTGTCAACTGTAATCCTACCTAATCTAGTAGTCTGTATCTCCATAATCTCACTAACATCGCCCTTTTCCAATGCGAATACTGCCGAAAAGTATGCATTAAGCACTTCCCCTATGTCCTCAGATTTCACATATAACTTCCTACTATTATTTTTGATTGGCCCTAATCTTACTCTAGTCATTCTTTTCTTCCTGATATACCTATAGAAGGCCTTATGGTTTTCCTTGATCCTATCTGCCAACAATTTCTCATGTCCCTCCTGCCTCTTCTTATTCCACTCTTTAGATCTTTTCTGGCTAACATATCTCTCAAGCCCCCTAACTCAGCCTTCATGCCTCAACCTCACATAAGCCTTCTTCTTCTTCCTGACAAGAACTTCAATTTCTTTAGTAAATCATGGCACCCTCTCTTGACAACTACCTCCCTGCCTGATAGGTACATACTTATCAAGGATCCATATTAGCTGTTCCTTGAATAAGCTCCACATTTTGAGTGTGTCCATTCCCTGCAGTTTTCTTCCCCATCCTATGCATCCTAAATCTTGCCTAATCGCATCCTAATTGCCTTTCCACCAGTTGTACTTCTTTCCCTGCTGTATATGTGAGGCAGCAGTACTAACCACTGAGCCACCGTGCCACCCTAAGTATGGTCACTATCGCCAAAGTGCTCGCCTACCTCCAAATCTAACACCTGACTGGGTTCATTCCCCAGTACCAAATCCAATATTGCATTGTCCCTTAATGGCCTGTCTACATACTGTGTCAGAAAGCCCTTCTGTACACATTGAACAAAAAAATGACCCATCTAAACTACTTGAACTATAGTATTCCCAGTCAATATTGGGGAAGTTAAAGTCCCCCATAACAACTACCCTGTTACTCTCGCTCCTATCGAGAAACATCTTTGCTGTCCTTTCCTCTACATCCCTGGAACAATTCAGAGGCCTATAGAAAACTCCCAACAGGGTGACCTCTCCTTTCCTCTTTCTAACCTCAGCCCAAACTACCTCAGTGGATGAGTCCTCAAACATTCTGTTAGCTGCTGTAATACTACCCTTGATTAACAATGCCACACCACACCACACCACCAACGCCTCCCCACCCCCTTTTACCATCTTCTCTGTTCTTGCTGAAACATCTAAATCCCAGAATCTGCAACAACCATTCCTGTCCCTCCATTAGCCATGTCTTTGAAATGGCCACAACATCGAAATCCCAGGTGCCAACCCATGCTGCAAGTTCACCCATCTTATGCTGGATGCTCCTGGCATTGAGGTACACACATTTCAAACCAACATCCTGATTGCCAGTGCCCTCTTGTGACTGTGTAACCTATCCCTGACCTCACTACCCTCAACCTCCTGTACACAGGAACTACAATTCAGGTTCCCATCCTCCTGCTGCATAAGTTTAAACCCACCTGAAGAGCACTAGCAAATTTCCCTCCCACGATATTGGTTCACGTAAAGACCATTCTCTTTGTAGAGGTCCCACCTTCCTCAGAGAGAGCTCCAATTGTCCAAGAATCCAAAACCCTCCCTCCTGCACCATCCCTGCAGCCACGTGTTCAGCACCACTCTCTCCCTGTTACTCGCTTCACTAGCACTGGCATGGACAACAAACCAGAGGTACCAGAACTCTGTTTGTTTTGGAGCTGATTTAAATTTTTATTCTTCGTTGTGGATGGACTCTCCAGTGGGAGTAATTTACTGAATCTACCCCATTAGAACTGTTCAGTTCTTACTATTGTTATGATTTTCTCTTAAACTTGCTGTTCTATTGAAAGAAAATGTTTCTTCAAGTCTCCTCTTAACTACAGGCACTCTTGGCTGCTAGCACATTAGTGAGACTGCCCTTCAACAGTTCTGTGGCCTTGACATCCTTTGTAAAGCAAGGTGGAGTTTAACCTTATTTTAAGGTCTAAAAATGTTACGTCCTGTAATCAAGCAAATGATTTGCATTAATCTTAACTCATCTCCGATTCTGTATGTTTTGCTCTTGTTTGTGAAACATAACATCTTAGATTTTTGCACCTTTTAACAGCCTTGCCACAAACAAAACAACATTTGATGCTGTATTAAGGAAGGTCCCAAGATCCACTGAGTTTTCAGAAATTGTTACAACGCACATTCACAGTCCCGCATCAGTTAAGAGTGAAGGCAGCAAACTTGTTATTTATTTCTGATTTTAAATCTCACCATTTTACTTGAGCTAAATGGAGTATCTGTTTTCCCCCATTCCCCAACATAAATACCACAAGACATTGGTTAAGCCACAGTCTGTTCTGAAGGTAAATTAACAAAAAGTGACTTTGTAATAGATCACCTCTTTTGTTTAGAACTTAAAAAAACCATTGTAGGCAGCTAAAAATACATCACATCTCAACTGCATACCATTCATCACGTTAACCACACACACAGATGCCTTCTAACTGTGGCTTTGCTTTATTTATAGATTCATATTCATCAGCAAATACAAAGCATCCTAATCCAAAGTATCCTATTATTACCCACCTTAATATTTCAATACTACAGTTAAAGGGGAGAAACACAAATGAGTCAGAAAGTTTATTTCTCTAAAAGGAATTTCAACAATAGTATCTTTGTCACAAACCAAAAGAAAGAGAAAGATTGCACTTATGCCACAGCTTTCACATCCAATGGATGTCCTGAAATATTGAACAGCCAAAAAAAACAAATACTTCTGAAGTATCAATACAGGAAACACCACAGCCAATTTGTACACAACAAGTTCCCACAACATAATCATACAACTGACCAGATGATCTGTTCAGACAAAAACAAAGAACTGTGGATGCTAAAGATCAGAAACAGAACTGGAGCTCTGAATAATCGTCACCGCACTCAAAACATCAGCTCTGCTTTCTCTCCACAGATGCTGCCAGATATGCTGTGTTTCTCCAGCAATTTCTGTAATCTATTTAGATGTTGGCCAGGAAAAAGGAGAAGGCCTTTAATCTTTAAATAATGCCTTGGGATCTGTTACATCATTTGACCAGGCATAATGGGCACAATTTAACAGCTCATCAAAAAGACAAGGCATTGTCATACGGCACTGAAGCAATGGACAAAGATTTTTCTTAAAATCAGTTTTGCCTCTTCATTTAGTTTGGGATCTGTTTAAAAAGCTTAGTACTTGCTTAAATATTAAGCATGCTACACTTATTTAAATGTTTGCACTCCTATAAAAATCATACCCAATAGTTTATATGTTGTTGCAATTCAGGGTACAGCACTGAACCATACAGACTAGAAAGACCCAGTTTCAAACCTGAGTTTGTCGAGTGGTAATGGTCTTTTTGATTGATATGGTCTGATGAAAATATCTGGATTAGTGGTGCTGGAAGAGCACAGCAGTTCAGGCAGCATCCAACGAGCAGCGAAATCACTGCTGTGCTCTTCCAGCACCACTAATCCAGTATTTGGTTTTCAGCATCTGCAGTCATTGTTTTTACCTTGATGAAAATATCTGTCTAATCGCACTCAGAGGGAGGTAGAAAAATGGTAGTTTGAACCAGGTCCTAACAGAAACAGTGTCTAATGAAAAGTAAGATCTAGAGGAGGAATTATTCAAATGCCTTACATCTTTCAATGGGACGAGTTTCTTCAGAGTCTCGTATGAAGGTGCCTGGTCAGCCACATAAAAGCAAAGCATCTTGTCCCCTTCCAAATCAGCTTTATACTTCCTCTAAAACAGAAGGAAATATTACAAAGTCAGTGTTTTGACAGTAAAGTTAAATTCTTACAAAGTCAACAGGTAAAATTACTGGAACAACAACATTTCAAAACAATAAAGTGAATTGACCTTCTGACCCAGCTGTCTACCTGGGGAATGAGCTTGACTGACCATGCATATGAATATATACTCAGTAAAACACTAGACTGTTTGTAAGTTTGTTGTTTCAGTCAAGGGACCTACTGTTTATTCTCAAATTGTATGTCACTAGGGCCCAGATTGTGCCACAGCTGTGTAGTGCCACTCAAATCACCTAAACATCAAATGTTATCAATTCAGTATCATAATCTCAACACATTGTTCATGTCCATACCTCTGGGCCAGTGGGTTTGCGTTCAAGTCCTACCACAGGATCTGATAGCCACAACCATGTGTCTTAACACATCCAAACATGTTGATTATAAACAAAAACTGAAAAGGCAAATGATGCTTTTAATTAAAAACAAAAATAGAAATTGCTAGAAAAGCTCAGCAAGTCTGGCAGCATCTGTTCTGAGGAAGAGTCACCAGATCAGAAACATTAACTCTGATTTCTCTCCATAGATGCTGCCGGACCTGCAGGATTTATCCAACATTAATACTGGACCATAGGGCTGCAGATAGATGTTGTACCAGTAGAAATCACCACTGCCTTGGACGGTGGTGCTGTTCAATCGAGTTACTGGTCTCTGATTGGTGGGCAGCGTGAGGGAGGTGGGACTTCTGCCCTCCAGGGTCATTGATCAAAGGAGGACCTGCCATTGCCCAGTAACAGTAGGCCTTCCCTAAAAGTGGCGGCACCAGGACACTCACCAGTTTTCCAGTCCCACCTCCGTTAAACACCACCCGAGAATTCCACTGGGTATTGTGCAAAACTAGGGTCCAATCTGAATCCATCTCAGATCTGTGGGACTGGGAAACGTGCGCGTTGATTTATAATATGTGTATCTCTAAAACTCACATTCTTGCCAGTACTGTGCACTTGCTGCACTTAAAATTACAAGGACAAAATTTACAGAAGAAAATGTCAACCATTGTTATTAGTTACACAGATTAGCAACAACTTATGGAAAAAAGAAACATCCATGAATTGCAAATTGCCACAAATTGCTGCACAATTTCCACCATGCTACACTTTGTGAAAACAAAAGTTTGCCCATAAGCTCCCTGTTAGCTTCATAAAATGTACTGTATTGGCTATTAATGACCCATTAAATTCATTATGGAAAAATAATGCTGATAATTAATAAGGGAGTATCCTTTTAACCATTAATGAATGCCAATCAACCTTACTGACCCAGAACGATTAAACAATTATTTGAAATAAAAATATACAACAAAAACAGTTAGAGAATGGGCTCTCAGTCATAAAGTAGTGAATTTATTAAACTAGAAAAGTAGTTAAGGACAGCAGGCTTGAAAATGAGAGGCTATAATTGAAATTGGGAGGGGGGACAAAGTTGGGACTTGGAGCTAACGTCAGAGAAGAGAGGGGAACTGGAGAATTATAGGATCACATGATAATTTTTGGGAACTGTAATGCAATGGTTTGGTTTTGTTACAACCACATGCACAGTATTATTGTGTTTTTGTGCATTTTTATTTTTAATCAAAACTTGGAATATATAACGTTGACATAATTGCTTTGCCCAGATCATTGCTTGAGCAGAATAGGTCATGATCCTGAATAAGTGACGTGGAGGTCAAGATTTTGGGCAGATTTGCTCTCAGGATTAAGTGGTTAGCACTGCTGCCTCACAGCAGCAGGGTCTCAGGTTCAATTCCAGCCTCGGGTGACTGTCTGTGTGGAGTTTGCACATTCTCCCTGTGTCTGTGTGGCTTTCTTCCGGATGCTCTGGTTTCCTCCCACAGTCCAAAGATATGCAGGTCAGGTGAATTGGCCATGCTAAATTGCCCATAGTGTTCGGTGCATTAGTTGGAGGGAAATGGGTCTGGGTGGGTTACTCTTCCGAGCGTCGGTGTGGACTGGTTGGGCCAAAGGGCCTGCTTCCATACTGTAGGGAATCTAATGTAATCAGGACTAAGTCCAAGACTCAGCAGAACATGTACAGAGGATAAATAATGAAAGCAAATGTAGAAATGGAACCAGTAGGATTAAAACTTGTTTATCTCCCAGAAATGTTGCATCTATTAAGTGAGTATGTTTCACTTTGTTCAGTTATCGGTGCTCACCATTATTAAGGAAGAAATTGAACAGCAACCATATATGCACAAGTTAACCAGATACAGAAATCAGAAATTTATTGCATGAAGTGCCCTTGCCCTCCAAGAGCTCTACTATTACATCCTTCATGAGATGATATGGAGGTGCCAGTGTTGGACTGGGGTGGACAAAGTCAGAAGTCCCATGACACCAGGTTTATTTGAACTCACAAGCTTTCAGAGGGCCTGACAAAATACAATTGTCAGACTATAACCTGGTGGTGTGTGACTTTTGACATTCTCAATGAGAGACTTGGCATTCACCTGCATGGAATCGGACGTGCTTAATAGCTAGTTAGCAACCTATCAGAAAAAAATTTACAGCAAATCTATTCTAGTGTAAAGCATATTTTTAACAGCATGATTAATCTCAATTTCTGCCAAACAACCTTGCTGGCACTAAAAATCCACTTTACAAGTGTAGAGTTGCATTCCTTCAAACTTTAGTGCTGGACATTTTTAAAAAGTTGTGAAAAGGTTTCTTTCTTTAATATTTTGTTTATTTCTCACTTAATCCTATCTTTCTTTCACCATCCATTTTGATTCCTCTACATTATTTGGCATTGGATTAAATGTTTCAACTTGCTCTTCCTGGTCCAGTCTGCTTGAGCCTCATACAGGTTTAATTCTGACTGGATAAAGAGGTATGATTTGCTCTCACAAGTCACAAATCCCTGTAGAAATAGTTTTTTATAAATATTTGTACCATCCAGTGCAAACGTCAATGGAAAGTCTGCAAGCAAGTGTAAGTGTAATGAGCAGTTTAAACAGTTTGTCCAGTACTAATCATAAACCCAAGCCTTTGAGCAGTATATACGGAACAGCATTATAATGTCTAATGGCAACTTTGTGGGTCATTCACATTGGAATGCAATTGAGTAGAACCTTTCTTTTGATAGAATTTTTTTTAGGCAAAGTGAAATAGAGGTGAAAATTAAAATGAAGGAGCTATTTTATGACGTAACTTAAGACTTACAAAATTGGAAAAGCTATTAAAAATTTTAAAAAAGCATAGATAAGTAATAAGTGTAAAATAAAAAAATTCATGCTTCGTCAGTGGATGACAAATTTGAAATAGATTGCAGAGTCGAGGAATGGTATTAAAAAGCTACGTGCATATGAACGGTGTGAAAAGTACTTTAAATTATCCATGCCAATAGCAATAGTTTAAAATGAGGGAAATGAATTAACGGCCCAAATCTTCCAAATTTGGCAGAAGTCTCCGACATAATTTACACCACGGATAGACTATATGACCCACACAAGCTTACACAGGTAGCTACAGGAAGTCTGAACTTCTGACTGCAGGTGTAACTCTGCCTAGATTGCTCCATGATTACCCAAAACCATGAAGATTTGGACCACTTGCCCAATATTTAGCCTGGTTTGTACACAGATTTATTAAGAATTTCTGAAAGCAGGTCAGAAGTCTACTGAACAATTGATCTCGAAATGAATCTGCTCTTGTCAAAACACTCCAGCAATGTACAGTCCCAATGATTTTATGTTCACCTACCACACTCTGTAATGTTCACAAACTCCCAGATAGCACTTAGTTCCCTTTCCCACAAAATCACATGTAGTCTTCACCCCCTGTCTTAAACCTTCGATAAGGTTCACCTTCCATCTCCCTCAACCCTGAGCCACAAAAACCTTGCAGCCCATAACCATTGATTGTGTCCATCACTCCCCTCACTTCCAAAGCACAGACTGTGCTTACTCCATCCCTCCCCAACGAACAATGATCACCCTTTAACAGTGGCACACTCCTATCTCAAACACAAACCACAGACAGGGTCACCCCATTTCCCTACCCACCCCCCCACCACAACCACAACCCCATCCTGACTCCTGTCTCACCTTCAAAAATCTATGGCTCATGACCAACCAATGGCAGAAGAGGGAAGAGTGAGGAAGAGTGAGGAGAAGTGGGGCAAGGGAGTTACTGTAGTGTGAGGCAGTGAGGAGTAAGGGTTCAATGTTATCAGGAGCGAGGGAGTAACTGATCACTGTTGGGGGTGTTGAGGGAGGGGGTCAAGAGCCTCTATGTTGGGGGGGAGGTGAGCTAATTGAGGGCAGTGCACACTCTCTGTTGATAGGAGAGGGAGGTGAAGTCTGGGGGAGATGGGGTGAACACCATTGTGGAGGTAGCAGAGAGCTCTCAGCATCATGGGTAGGGGTTTGAGAAGTTGTTTACACTAAAAAGAGAAATGCTGGTCGTGTGATAATGAAATATTGCTGACATTATTTTTTAGTTTCGCTTTAACTGAGAAACAAGCTGGAAATTGTATAATTCACATAAATCTGAAGATATTTAGTTTTGCCTCTAATGCAAGGGGGGCACAATACCTCTATACCGTGAGGGACCGTTTGGAATTTAAAAGATATGCTTCGCATTTCTGAAGGAGCTAGGATCAAAAGTCACAGCTAAAAATATAGAGCTTGGTCCAAACACAAAGGAACAGGTGAGGAGTGGTGATCCTAATGTAATCACAAAACCTCAGAAAAATCAAGACAAAATCAGTAAAGATCATTATGAATCTTATGTGCTTTAATTACTTTTATTTCAAAAGTGTTTGTTGAGGTAGCTCTGATAAACCTTTCAGCTAATTAACTCCTCCAAGCCGGCACTCCATGATAAAGTGCCATCATCACTCACTAAGTGTTATTTAAGTTATATAAAGGGTGTTCAGACTGCATTAAAATTATACAATCACATAATAGTTACTATTTAATATTGATACATATTGATGCTAAAACATTATAAAAATCAATCCTCGGAACCATCCTTATGGCTTTGAATGCAATTATTACTGGATATTCAGTCTTAGTGCCCATGGTAAGTCAGAGGACATGCTACTTGACGTGGATAGAAGCAATACACCAGGAAAGGTATAATGTTTTATTCTGCTGTATTTAACTTAATGTGTCCCTTTAAGGTCACAAGTTGTTGAGCCTTCCTAAAGTCAGTTTGAGATCAATTGGCAACAGGCAAATTGAAAACTATTAGAGTATTTATAGCACATTAATATTTCATTAATCGCTCATTAGTATTCCAACGGCATAGATTGTGGTTGGATAAATAGTGTCACAGCTTCATAGCCATGTTCATAGTGTTCAGTGCCAGAACATAAAAACACTGGATGACTGCTTTGCTAATTCTTGGATAGAAATCAATTTCTACAGCACTCTCCTTACAGCTGGTGCTTCCTAGATACAGGAAGTGCTCAATGTTCTATTACATGATGGCGATGGGAGGCTTTGTTGCCATCCTGCTATCATTGTCTTCGTGTTCTCATAGCTGACACGTAGATGAACCTTGCCACTGCTACTCAAGACTGGCCATCACATTTTGGAGGATGCACAGTTCTTTGGCCAACAAATGATGTCATTCTCAAAATCCAGAATTGCCAGCCAGTGATGCTGCTGCAGTATGCCAAAATCTGGACTCACCATCACCTTCTTCATTCTGAATTTGATAGCCAAGAAGAAAAGAAATGGAGGGGATGGAGTATGCAGCCTTGTCATTCTCCTGTGCCTGTGATGATACTGAAGTGACGTATAGTGCTAATGCTATTTTTGATACAACAGCTGGAGTCACAGTTTAAGGTTTTGTTGATGATAATATACTGTTCCAGGATGTCATCCTTGTAAAGTAATAAGATAGTGATGAAGAAACAGTGATGAATAAGAATCTGAGTAAAGAGAAGGAGCAATCTCTATGAGAGAGATAGATGTACTTACCTAGAAGTGTAGAAAGTAAAAAATGTAAATAGGAACTTTTGAATAAACCTTTACAGCCAGATCTTAGTCAGCCGTAGGGGTGAAGGAAAATTTTCCTAATAGAACAGGCCACATGTTAAACAACTGGAGCCCTGCAATGAGTAACTCACCTCCCGACTCCCAAAAGCCAACCCAATGTCGACAAGTCAGGACTGCAATGAAATAGTCCCCACTTTTCTGGATAAGTGCAGCTTCAATACTCAAGAATTTTGGCACTATCCAGGTCAAAGCAGCCTGCTTGATTGGCACCACATCCACAAACATTCACTGTCTCTACCATTGACATGTGATGTGTAACACTTACAAGATGCACTGCAGAAATTTGCCAAGGCTCCTAAGACAGCATCTTCCAAAGCTACATCATCAACATCTAGAAGGACAAGGTCAGCAGATACAAGAGAGCAACACCTTCTGCAATTTTCCCTCCAAGCCATTCACCATCCTGACTTGGGAATATATCCCCATCCCTTCTCTGTCACTGGGTCAAAACCCTGAAACACTCTCTCTCACACGCATTGTGGGTCTTCCTGCATCAAATGGACTTTGTCAGTTCAAGAAGCTCTTCTCAAAGGCAGCTAGGGATGTGCAATAAATGTTGGCTCAGCCAGAGATGCCCACATCTGATGAATGAATCTTTTTAAAAAATCCAACCATTATTTAAACTAGAACCAAATGACAAACAATGGTAACACTATTCTAACAATAAATTGGCGTCCTTGACAAAATCCTCCAAGGAGAAGTCAGAAGATTCCCGGTTAGAGACACACTGAAAATCCGTGTCTTTATGTACATAATGTTTCAGAATCAGAGGGCTACATTATTATTATACAACTAAGTATATAATAGGTAAAACACAAGTCTGGTTGACCAAGCAGTAACCTAATTGAGAAGTGAACGTGTTTTTATTAACCATACCAAAATCTTTACCAGATTTTAAGAAGGAATTTAAATAAATCAGGAGAGCACAAAAAGGTACCTAGGTTAGGAAATTTGGACAAGATATAATGCAAATAATTAACTCTTATGACAGTAATACAAACAGAAAAAAATTCTAAACAATCAAACTTTTGAAGAGGGTGATTACCGTGTGATAGCAAGCAAACGAAGCTTGAAGGCATATTGTCAGAATGTCCCCAAGATCCCTAGTTCAAGCTAGGACATGGCAGACCTCCTGACAGAATTTAATTGCTAGGCCAGTGTTCAGACCTATGCTTTTGAGATTTCCATGTGCCCAATGAATTAAAACAATCTATGAAGATTTGCTTAGCAATTGGGAATGGAGATCTATGCAGATGTGACACATCAGCATTAACAGCCCAGAAGCTGAAAAGATCCCTAAAAGACATGAGTCACATTAGAAAACCAATTTGAAGTGAGTTTAAACTTCTGTAATTGATTAGGATTCATGACATCAAGACAGAAGCCTATTGTGTGCATAGACGTTCTGAGCAGATGCAAAGAAAAGGCTTTATTATGTGACTTTTTTTAAATGGAGAGTCATTAAAATATATTATTGAGAAAGTGATTGAAGCTCTCCAAAACTACTTGTAATTATGAAATGCTCCTTGCAACTAAGCTTACCAGTCCTATATACAAATGAAACAGTTGACACAATCATTGGATCACCCAGGCATAGCATGATGTGTGAATTGCACGTACAAAGAAAATGTTTAGCTTTCAATCATCTTTTCAGATAAGTGACAGAAAAAGCCATTGGCAGAGGCAATGCACTTCAAAAAAATCTAATATAGGTCCAAAGAGCCACACGCTGATCCAAACAGCCACAACCAAGGACTATCTTCAAGCTGCAATAAAGATCATCTGATATCCAGCATCAAGTTCCTAGGAGTGATGATAACTGACAATTTGTCCTGGATATCCCCATAGATGTGATGGTCAATAGGGAAAAACAACGCTGCCTCTTCCTCTTCCTCAGGTGGCTTAGGAACTTCAACATGTCCATAAGGACTCTCACCAACTTTTACAGATGCACCATTGAAAACATTCTATCTGGGAGTATCATGGTCTGGTACAGCAACTGCTTTGCCCAGGACTGTAAGAAACTACAGAAAGTTGTGTACATAGCCCAGACCAACACAGATGCCAATCGCCAATCCATGGACTCCATTTACATAGGGACCTCGATTATCCAGCATTAGATTATCCAAATATTGGATTATCCAGCAAGATTGCAATGTCCCGATGCTTAGCTAACCTATGTTATCTGGCATTCGATTATGCTGGATGACTAAAGAAATTGAGGGTTTGGTTAAGAAAAAGGAAGCATATGTCAGGTATAGACAGGATAGATCGAGTGAATCCTTACAAGAGTATAAAGGAAGTAGGGGTATACTTAAGAGGGAAATCAGAAGGGCAAAACGGGGACATGAGATAGATTTGAAAAATAGAATTAAGGAGAATCCAAAGGGTTTTTACAAATATATTAAGGACAAAAGGGTAACTAGGTGGAGTATAGGGCCCCTCAAAGATCAGCAAGGCGGCCTTGTATGGAGCCACAGAAAATGGGGGAGATACTAAATGAATATTTTGCATCAGTATTTACTGTGGAAAAGGATATGGAAGATATAGACTGTAGGGAAATAGATGGTGACATCTTGTAAAATGTCCAGAATACAATGGAGCAAGTGCTGGATGTCTTGAAATGGTTAAATGTGGATAAATCCCCAGGACCTGATCAGGTGTACCCGAGAACTCTGTGGGAAGCTAGAGAAGTGATTGCTGGGCCTCTTGCTGAGATAGTTGTATCTTCAATAGTCACAGGTGAGGTGCCGGAAGACTGGAGATTGGCAAACGTGGTGCCACTGTTTAAGAAGGGTGGTAAGGACAAGCCAGGGAACTACAGACCAGTGAGACTGACCTCAGTGGTGGCAATTTGTTGGAGGAAATCCTGAGGGACAGGATGTACATGTATTTGGAAAGGCAAGGACTGATTAGGGATAGTCAACACGGCTTTGTGCATAGGAAATCATGTCTCACAAACTTAATTGAGTTTTTTGAAGAAGTAACAAAGGAGATTGATGTGGGCAGAGCAGTAGATGTGATCTATATGGACTTCAGTAAGGCATTTGACAAGGTTCCACATGGGAGACTGATTAGCAAGGTTAGATCTCATGGAATACAGGGAGAACTAGCCATTTGGATACAGAACTGGCTCAAAGGTAGAAGAAAGAGGATGGTGGTGGAGGGTTGTTTTTCAGACTAGAGGCCTGTGACCAGTAGAGTGCCATAAGGATCGGCGCTGGGTCCTCTACTTTTTGTTGTTTATATAAATGATTTGGATGCGAACATTAGAGGTACAGTTAGTAAGTTTGCAGATGACTCCGAAATTGGAGGTGTAGTGGACAGCGAAGAGGGTTACCTCCGATTACAACAGAATCTGGACCAGATGGGCCAATAGGCTGAGAATTGGCAGATGGAGTTTAATTCAGATAAATGTGAGGTGCTGCATTTTGGGAAAGCAAATCTTAGCAGGACTTATACACTTAATGGTAAGGTCCTAGGGAGTGTTGCTGAACAAAGAGACCTTGGAGTTGCAGGTTCATAGCTCCTTTAAAATGGAGTCACAGGTAGATAGGATAGTGAAGAAGGCTTTCGGTATGCTCTCCTTTATTAGTCAGAGTATTGAGTACAAGAGTTGGGAGGTCATGGTGCGGCTGTACAGGACATTGGTTAGGCCCCTGTTGCAATATTGCGTGCAATTCTGATCTCCTTCCTATCGGAAAGATGTTGTGAAACTGGAAAGGGTTCAGAAAAGATTTACAAGGATGTTGCCAGGGTTGGAGGATTTGAGCTACAGGGAGAGGCTGGGGCTGTTTTCCCTGGAGCATCGGAGGCTGAGGGGTGACCTTATAGAGGTTTACAAAATTATGAGGGGCATGGATAGGATAAATAGACAAAATCTTTTCCCTGGGGTTGGGGAGTCCAGAACTAGAGGGCATAGGTTTAAGGTGAGAGGGGAAAGATATAAAAGAGACCTAAGGGGCAACTTTATCACACAGAGGGTGGTACATGTATGGAATGAGCTGCCAGAGGATGTGGTGGAGGTTGGTACAATTGCAACATTTAAGAGGCATTTGGATGGGTATATGAATAGGAAGGGTTTGGAGGGATATGGGCCAGGTGCTGGCAGGTGGGACTAGATTGGGTTGGGATATCTGGTCGGCATGGACAGGTTGGATTGAAGGGTCTGTTTCCATGCTGTACATCTCTATGACTCTATAACCAAACAAAATACTCCCTGCCTGTGTCCTTTGGATAATCAAGGTTCCTCTGTGCCCTTCTTGTTGATGATATTGGCGGAATTTCTGCAGCAAAGACCCCTCTCATCCAAATCTCATCGTAATGCTCTCATCCAAACTCTTCCATCAGCCAGGAGGTACAGAAGCTTGAGCACATGCATCAAACGGTTCAAGAACAGCTTCTTCCCTGCTGTTATTAGGCTGCTGAACAGACCTCTCTAATTTCAAGTAATGTTGACCTTGCTTTGTGCATTGTATGCCTCGGTCTGTTTAGCACCCCATGATCTGTATGTCTTTGTTTGCCTATACTGCATGCAAAACAAAGTTTTTCACTGTACTTATGTACATCTGACTGCAATAAATCAAATCAAATCCTGCCAAAGGCAATATACATCAGATGATCAACAAACTAGAATCTGATTACGTACAGGATGATACAGAGATCAGTGAATACATGTTTTACATTGATGTTGAGATTGATAGTGTCATCACACCATTTGAAGTGCTTGCAATAATTCAAATGATCCTTCCTCATTAAATTGGTAACTATTCATGGCTAAGATGGACATAGGAGTCATTGTCCACATACCAACCCTGCCAATTCTAAAATACATGTACGCATAGACATGGGAAACCAAGACAAAACCTGCAAATGTAAAATTTCCCGCATACATTGGTTCACCAAGTTCAAGAGAAATCGTGCTGAAGTGCAAGTACAAAATTAATCTGCCAATCCATGACAAATATTTCTAAAGGGAAACAAAAGTCTTGATATTGAATATTTTATGGCGGCTATGAGAGATCTGGTTTTGTTTTCTATTGTTATCATTAAATGTTAATCACTATCTGTGATGATATGGTAATGTAAATAAATTGGCAATGTGTTGTACAAGTTGGATCAGGCATGTGAGAGATGGTAACAGGACTGGATCCCCATTGAGGAGATGCTTCAGAGCAGATGGAACATTTATAGCTGAGGAATGCTAGTGTACAGATCAACATTCAGCTCCACATAAACATGCCAGAACTTGAATACTTAGTAGTCTAGACAATAATCTCTATGCCAATCACAAGTCCAGATACCTCAAAACTCAGAAACAAACCTACAAGCAGAAACTTCAAAAGCGTAATTTTTCAGTAAATAGAGACAATTTTGAAAATTGTACTTGCTTCTACATTTTTCTCAGCCTGCATGTAGTTTGCAGACTGAAAGAAACAAAATATTTGAATTGATTTCCCTTAGTATAGGTACTTTGTTCCCTGCGTTATTCAGAATGGATTGTTTTTATATCTATCTAGTTGTTTATTATTGGATATTCCTTGATGTACTTTGTACAATTTTGGTGACCTGTTTGGATCTGTCTCCATTGTAGAAGATTAAATTTGAACCACCCAAATGCAAGTGTGATGCATACATTACAAATCAAGTGGAACACCTTCAGTCTAACATAATCTAATCAATTAAATAAATAAAGACTCAGGCCAATTAGTTGCATTAGTGTTTGGTACGGTAACTATCAAGTTGAGGTAAAACGTGTAGGCCAAAACTACCTGTCATTTGAAAAACATGTATGCATGTGTGTCTGGAAAGGTGATCTATACATACTGGATACTTTTTTAAAACTTGGCAAGGAATAGGTTGTAGTTTAAATATACATGCAGCATATTCTGATCAACTGCTTACATAGCTCCTAATAACGATTAATCCAGACAACCTGGCAAATTACCAGCAATGTTGCAATATTTGCATTTGCCAAAGTGAATGGATTTTGTTTGCATTTTTAAAAAGTGAATATTACCCAAATGCCAGCTTGCCATAAGTGCTACAAACCATAATTCACTTCTGAGTTGATCATTGCATAATGAGTAGCACGAGTCAACACCAAAACTATCCAAGAGTTCTTCTTGATACACAAAATTACTCCCTTAAAAATGTTTTATAGTTCTGATCAGTGATGTTCTGTAGGGCTTAGAATGTTATCTTTAGAAGATCACAAATTTGATTCACCTTACTTGAAATCATTACTTGACAAAAGCACTACAATAGTGAATTTGAAAATGAATTTGTATCTTTGACACTTTAATTTCTACTTACATCACTTGTTAAGTTTCCAACCTTCATACAATGCAGTGTGCGGCTGTCCATACCAACTCCTTCGTAATGGCCTTTCACTTGATTGTGGTAAGCTTCTTTGTATTTGAGCTACATAAGCAATAGAATGGGAGTCAATTCATTCATTGCATTTTCCAATCATAAAATACTTAAGGTGCATAAAATTACTTGAATGTTTATTTACTTTTTTATCTTTTCATATCAGTTTATGCTACAAATAATGTACATATCACCTCTTATGCTAACTTTACAGAAATATAAAAATTAATTTTCAGTGCTGGGGAGGCTGTTTGCTAGTAACTATACCTTATCACACAATTACAAATTCACTTATACTTGAACGAACAAGCTCTAACATTTTCTGGTGAATTTTGAGGGTATTTAGTAAGAAAATACCATAAATTCATGCCTACCCTATTTCTGGTGCCACGTTTCTCAACAGAGTACCTGTTCTGGATCTTGCTGATCAAGGTTAATCTCTAACAGATATACTACTGAGGTTATTAATGTATCATAAAATCTGAGCAAATTGGAAGCATAAGATTAAGTTGTACTGTCATTTCATTACTGGAGAAAAGTCAAACAAAGCGCCTGTCACAGCAAAAGTCAGAGAGTTTGATGGGGAGGAGGAGTATTGGTGACAGGGTGGAATATCAAATCTAAACCTGTTTACTTCTAATCCATTAACCAAAGCTTCAGTCTGTTCCTAGTTAAGATATTTTCTAATCAACCTTGTTAGAGATCTTATTTCATATCTCTGGAGCAGGTGGAACTTAAATCTAGGCCTCTAAGCTCAGAGGCTCAGATATTACCACTGTACCATTAGAGGCCACTACTGTTATTAATGCCTAACCCCAGCAAATGCTTAAACATAACTAAAGTTCAATTACCAGTCACAAATCAACCTATCAAACTAAACTAGTTAAAATCAACACTGAACTACTTTAACTCTAAAACCAGCATTAAATTGTGATAACTCACATCACTAGTAAATTTCGATAACTTGGCAATATTCTTGAACTGAGGTGTTTCACAGTAGTTAATGCTGTAACCTTTGGATGTGTCCAAGTCCTTCTTGTACTCTATCTGAAAAGTTATAAACAATAGTTAAGAAACAGAAAATAAGTATTGGGTAAGATGTTTTAGGAAAATGTTTCCCAGTCCAAGAAACAGAGAATAAGTATTGGGTAAGATGTTTTAGGAAAATGTTTCCCAGTCCAAGATCAACAGGTTCTGGTGCTTGCAGGGTTGAGAAATCTCTCAAAGCATATTTCGACATCACCATGCTCTGTACTGGCTTTCACTAAAGTAGATTGAAGGAATCCATTGTGGGCGATATGGTGGCTCATTGCCTTTCAGCATCAGGCACCCAGGTTCAATTCTATCCTTGTGTGACTGTCTGTGTAGAGTTTGCACAGTCTCTCCATGTCTGCTTGTGTTTCCTCTGGGCACTCTGGTTTCTTCCTAAGTCCAAAGATGTGCAGGTTAGATAGATTGGCAATGCTAAATTTCCCAAAGTGTTCAGGGATGGGTACTTTAAGTGGATTAGTCATGGGATCTGCAGGAATGGGGTGGGTCTGGGCGAGATGCTCTTCGGAGGGTCGGTGTAGGCTTGATGGGCCAAACCCTGTTTCCACACTGTAGGGATTCAATGATTTATATGAATCTAACCATTGGGGATGTGTAGGTGAAATGATTAAGGTAATGAAGAAGTCAGTTTAGGTCAGTTGGAATGCTGGATTTTACCAGCCAGAGGATTTCTTGTCTAACATATTAGCAACTCAGCAGAATCTCAAAGGTCAATGCACATTTTCAAATAGAAACCTTGCAAATGGCTGCCAGATCACTCCATTGGAGGCATTCCTTCCACACAATGGCCAATAGACATAGCTATTAATATTAATACACCGTTAACAATCCCAATTTAACAAGTCTGAACATGATCATTGAGTTTCCTGTAACAATAACTTCAAGTCAAATCGGTGATTCTGTGTTGACTGCGTGAGGAGCACCACAGCGGGCCTTGCAGAATACTACTGACAGAGACTTCTCAATTATCACATATTGCACAAACCAGAAACTGCCGTGAATTCACGACTGCAAGAATCTTTGTCACAAATACAAATTCCAAATCACAGAATTTCAAATATTTGGTTTGCGAGAGATACAGATCATTGATTACAAGGATAAAAGAAAAAAAATAACTCAAGCATGCATTGCTATTATTAACATGAGATGAACATAAACATACACAAGAAATTCCAGTCATATGCACCTGCCTCAAAGACATCAAGCTGCTTAGTACAAATATCACATTGCAAACTGTTCTTTGCTGTATTAATTCACAAACTTATCAAATTAGGAAACATTTTTTTCAAAAGGAAAGACAATAAATTTTGTTGAAAATAAGGAGCAAAGGAAGATTTTGTTTAGAGTTCTCCAAATAATTGAATGAATGTGGTTTACATAGTTAATTACAATTCTGTTACCTCACTGACAAGCTTGTTAACTTCCTTGACACGCTTCATTGCTAAGTCTTCTTCAGCAGTTAGCATGTGGTATTGGGCTGATCCCTTCATCCTTGCAAGATCTTTTTTGTATTTTATCTGCAACCACAAAACAATTTGGCAGTTAAACTATTTCTAACTATATACATTGATGACTGGAAAACTTAAGAGTTTGTCAAGTGCTTATACCATAGAAGTTAACACTGATTCTCAACTGCAAAGCTCTAAGACTGCTTTATCTCTTAGTAATGACAGAGATTTAAGCAGCTAGCAATAAATGTGCCCTAATATGGTGTATAGAGCCAAGCTACTAGCCAGAAAACTAAATAGTAATGCAAATAAACAAATTTGATTTCATAGGCTAATAAATTCTAATTAATTATATGAATCCAAGTCAAACAACAAAATGAATGTGAATTTTGACATCAACGCGTATCTAATTCTAAATCTGATTTTCCTTTATTCTGAAGGGTAATTCAATCATCGAACAATTTTTTTAAAATCATGGTGCAGGTATCTATTTTTCTTCTATTCATATCTACTGTAATGATATTCCAGATTAAATTAATAAAACATAATTATCTTCTTTTTCATTATTATTAAAATATAAATGACCAACTGATCAACCTATTGTGGTTTAATTAAAACATCAGCCAGTCTTCAATGAAAAGTCAATCTTACATTGATTTTAAAGTTTTAATTGGATCTATGACACATTTCACTGGTTAATGAACTGGTGTATGTATAAATTACTATTCAGGAGATGTCTATCAACTTTTTAACAACATTTTAAACTTTGGCATTCTCACATTACTTGCATACTTTGAATCTTATTGTTTCTCTTTAGAGTTGCAAAAGCTGCCACTCAGTCTATTTTCTACATCTCCATTTTTACATGGTGTTAATAAACAAAAGGTGGAGGATACAGGTTCATATATGTAACAGCTCCAGGTTAAAGAGAAAGAGAAAACACCAGGATGTTGTGATTAGGGAGGGGTGGGGAGGTCAGTTAGCTGGAAAGCTGCTTTGAGATGCAGGGTAAAGCCAACAGTGTGGGTTCAATTCCAGTACAGGTTGAGGTCACCATGACGGACTCTCCCTTTTAATCTCTTCCCCATCCATTACCTTTCTTGCATAAGTAAGCAGCCCTGTGATCTGATAAAATATGGTGGCTTCACTTTTGTGATTAAGTGACAACTGAATTTTAACAACTTAAAGATTGGAGAGGAATATGGAAGGTTGAAATTCTGCAGTTCTAAGGACCTTGCAATGAATGAGTTAGATTTAGAGACTGTGATGTGTCTTTGTTTAGTCACAGTACAAGGGCAGACAAGAGGAAAAACATATAGGATGACACATTTTGCTCTTAAAGAAAAAGAGAGGAATGCTGAGAGGAGTGTTTTTCAATGTGATATCAATTGTACATTATGGAAGAGAACAAAATAACAGCAGGAATATAGAAGGGAAAGTGCATTGTAAATGTATATTTTCTGAAGGGAAGTAAGAGAAATGTGTTTCAAACTTTAAAGGAGAATACAATATCAGTGGTCAAGGAAAATTCTTAAATGGCACTAACATTAACAAAATCTGTAAAGGATACAATGAATGAGGATTGCAGCCAAACATTTGTCCAGGTTCAAATATTTTTCATCCAAAATTAATACAATAGATGTGAAATTAGATGTAATCAATCATCATCTTCCAAAGCATATACATTTGGAGTTAACAGCAAATAATTTGAATTATATCGTTTCTCTAAAAAAGGAGTCAGAGGCAAACAACTAACACAATCCAGTGAATTAAACACATTAGGCAAAGTTCCTAGAGCCCATCATCAGAAAGACAAAAAGTGATGAGCTGGAAAATACCAGCTATACTGGGGAAGTGAACATGCTTTTGTGAAAGAGTTAACAACCAAGTGATCTGGTAGAGCTTTTGATGTTCACCAAAAGTACTATCCAGGAGATATTTGATGAAATGCAACACAAGAAATTTCTGGGACAAATTGAAGTTTGTGTTATTCAAGTAATTTCTTGATATGGAAATTGGTTGGAAAACAGACAGTCGAAGTGTAGGAAAAGGGACATTCTCTGACAAGAAATACACAACTGTGGACACAACCCCAACTGTCCGCTACATGGGGGTAACTTTGGAAGTTTCAGTTTCTGGCTTGGCTCTTCATAAGACCGCAGCACACATGGAATTCAGTTGAAGAACTGAACCTCTTGTGACTAATTCTTGACCCATGTTTAGTTAACAAGGCTTCATCCCATCAGAAGAGGCCCACATGTTACTGCTTTTAGCAACCAAGCCTCTGAGCCCCTTTGAGACTTGTTGGATTTGGAAGGGGTCTTGACAGTTGCAGAGAATGCATCAAAACACATCAAATAAAGATATCAAACAAAATCCAGAACACTGTGGTCACTGCCGCATGGACAAGCAAGGAAAAAGGGTGGTGCCACAGGTCCTGAAATTGCACAACATAGGTTAGTCAGAAACTCCAGTCTACCCTGGAGATGATGCCAGTCTCCAGCCCCCAGAATTATAGTGGGTGGCTAAGCAAGTGCTCATGGAATTTCAGAGCTCGGGTTCCAAGGGAAAGCGGCAAGGGTTTAGAAAAATAACTTGCTTTTGATTTTGCGCTCGTTTATCAGGAAGATGCAGAAACAAAAGGATCTTCCCTGCAACCTGTCAGAAAGTTATGACACTGACATAACTGAGATTACAAATTTGGTTATCATGGACATAAATTCATTTCTGCTTCTGAGCAGCTCTCCATCAGTTTTTGATAATGTTACCTAATTCTGGAACAATGTAATTTTCAACGCACAACAGTACGGATAAAAGGGTCCATTCCTTTCCTTTGATACTTACATCACTTGCAAGTTCATTAGCTCTCTTGGCATTGTAATATGCAGGTGTGATCATAGCAGGGAAACTGCCTTTGCCTCTGGTTTCCTCATAATCAGCAACGTCCTCAGGCTGTACAGATGGATGAGACAATTATACCAATCAAAAATAATGACTTCGATATTGAAGGTTGTATGTAAGGATCATGTTACTTGGCATTTCACTGAGCCACTCTTGAAAATCAATCTAACAATAAAAATGCAATAAAGGTTTTCAAAACATAAAGTCCACAATCTTGTAGCTCACATCAGGGGGCTTTTATTATTTCAATTATGGAAAACTGGCACAAGTTAATGAAGGGTCATGGCAGAGTCTTCCAATTGTTGTAATTGTTATTCTCAGGTAAACTATTACCAGTCCTGAAGCACAGAACAAAATCATTCCCATTCGTAGCAAGAAGCCCTGCCTGCTTAGAGCATCTATGAGAAATTAGTCTACACAGACTGCATATGATTCTTGGGAGCATTCTAAACAATGGTTGGAATGTTAAAAAAAATAGTTTGTATCCAAACTTGTAATCTGCAACACCATCAGTAGACACTCCATCGTGGAAGCTAAAGATGGAAAATGACTTCTTACAGGGTTTCCTCTATAAAAAGGATCAGGTCACCCTGAATCAAGGATCAAAAAAAGTGTGAATAAATCCGAAGAGGCCCGAAACTGTGGGCAAAGGAAATTTTAACTCTTGGGTGGGAAATTCATTGGTATCTAGTTTTGCTGCAAATGCAGGGACGTGACTGTATTGTGTGCCAAAACAGGACAACTAAGTCTGGCTTGAAATCGGGCCTGAGGCTGTGTTATTATTAATGGCTCTTTAGCACGGCTTTAAGCAGCTTGATCACTTGAAGAAATTAATGTCAGCCACTTGCCTCATTGTCCTGTGTATTAGTGGAGGGAAAGAGCAGCTTTGTTAGCTCAAACATTGTGGAATTGGGAGGGGTGAGCAATGTTCCTGCATCTTCAGCTGCATTATCACAATTCGCAGCAGAGTAACCCAGCACTGCACAAAATCCAATTTAGTCAATAAGCACAAAGTATACAGACGCTGGAAATCTGAAATAAAAACAAAAAGTGCTACAGGTCTGGTAATATCTGTGGAAAGAGAGAGAAACAGAGTTAATCTTAGTGTTAAGTCCAATATGACTCAAAGAGGCATACTGAACTCAAAGTGTTAACTGTTTCTCAATCCACAGATGCTGACAAACCTCTTGAGTTTCTTTAGCACTTTCTGTTTCATTCCAGTTTAGCAGAGGAAGCCTGAAATAGGTAATAGCCTACTTATTTATAGGAATGCTGGCACGAGGTTTTATTTTAAGTCTCTACCAGGGGGATCTAAAAAAAGTCTTTCCCAATATTGGGTTTGATGTATTTCAACCTGTCTTTGAAGGCAAGATGTTGGCCGTGAAATTGGATTTTTTTTAATCAGTTTTACACATGTGAAACAGGATTAATTTCATGCCTTCTGTTTTTTAATAGCTAAATACTCATGCAAAATCCTCTGTGTTGAAATCTATATATAACTTTGTCTTTCAAACAGTTATTTTTAGCTGGAGAGGCATGGCTGCAGGCAGAACACTCATATTGTATGACTGCTGTACAAAATGGACACTAATTTGAAAACAAGTTTGGCTCCCAGTAAGGAAGATGTGAAGCAAAATAATGAGAAAAACATTGACACTAAATGTCAATTTAGATATTCTTACACTTGATTAACGTTTCACATCTTTTATTAACTAACTGGTTATGAAATACAAGTTTAAAATTAACTTACAGATAATTCAAACATGCATATGATAGAGAAAATATTGAGACTACTTTCTGCTTGGAGACTAACCTGACTGTATTTTACTGAATTTTCTCTTGTCATAGCAACTTGAGCACCTGCTGCTTGGCTCCAATTTCCCTTAATATTCTTTTCATAGTCTTCATGGTATTTAAGCTGACATGGAAATGTCAAAGGAGAAAGAGCAAAAAATATGCAATGTTAAACCTGTTAACATTTTTTTAAAATTGGGGCCTTCAGTGACCCCTTTAAGGACTGTTGTGTAGGTCTTAGTGCTTGAAATGATGTGTGCAATCATGCATTTATTGTGCAATCTGCAATCACATACAAACTATCCTGACATACACTCTGAAACAGCTCTGGGAGCAGAAATTTGAACAATATCTGTTTTTTAGATAGGTACACTGGATGATGACATTGCATTCCCATGTGGCATGTTTCCAGTGTAGAGTAAACACGCGAATGCTTCTTGCTATATGAGCCCTCCAGTACCATTTCCTGTTTGAGATAAACATGCCTCACCATTAAATGTCTGCACTACCTTCTGAAAGTACATGTAAAACCTAACAAAAAGTATTAATTTTCACAGAATCCCACTGACTTTGCAGACTCAGTAACAACTCAGTGATAAAAAGCATTTATAAAATGTACTTTTACAGTTCTAATTTGCCTTAACACCAATAATGAGATGTACTGGTTGGCTAAGTCTACCATTCGGTGTCCAGAGTAGATGAAGTTGCTTGACATTTATGAAACTGGAATGTGTCTTGACAATTTTTTGTTTGTTTATCAAGAGGAGTAGCACAATGGAATTAAAAGCAAGTAATGCTTTCAAATTTTAATAACATTGCTGAGCAAACTGTTGTACGAGACCTTTGGTTCTGAAATGGTTACTGCAGAGGAGTGTATTAAGCTCTGCCCAATAGGATCTCACAAGGACTTGCATGGGGAGAACAGCTTTCAATCTCAAAGGAAATTGACTCTGCATCTAAGTCTCCTCATTGGTTGGGGGGGGGGGGAGCAATCTTCCCCTTATCTAAATGTGGGGGTGGGCATGAGCAGACCTCCCCAACCAAGAAGATAATTCCCCAGATTGTTGCCAATCAATCCAATCATAACCGCAACACTGGCGATCAAGGTCAGCCAGAGGGCAGCAGCCTCTTGGTTGTAATGCCCACCAGGCAATGCCTGCTCCTTGGGTAATCCAGTACTGAGATGGTAAGTATCTATTCTTCTTCTCGGGAACAGGGTGTTCAAAGGAGGAAGTGAGTTTTGGTGGGTGAGGTAGTAGCTTTCAGAGGCCAGCCCTTGTTGGCATCAGTGCCTCTGGTTTCCCCCAGATTGGCTATTTTGCAACTTTCTTATGCCTTCATTTCTTGTGAATTATGATCCTTCACATACATTAAAACAGAAATATTTTCACCATTGTGACATTTTGTCTTCATATATACATGTAACATTGCCACTGCGTCATAACATTCATAATCTCAAAAGCTATCGTTGTATCTCAGCCGATTGACTGAGCTGTTTATTTTCTTTAAACTGTGTTTTCCAAAGAAGGGAATTGATAGTAATTGCCTGTTATGTTAGGCTCAGAGCAGGAATGACAAGTATTCTACAGTCACAAATGATGACTCTAGTGTGATCCAATTGTACATAATAACAGTAATCAAGAATGATACAATTATATAAGATTAACTTATTCTACCTAAATAACAGTTTCAATTTGGACAATGTCAAATTAGCATTATAATAACACACTCTGTTATGGTTAATCAATTGACACAGCCAGAGATGATTTCAGAAATCAATGTTAGGAAACAGTGATTTAAAATGTCCAAGAATGCTGAAAATTGTGCATGCCCAGAACATTAACATAAATTTCTGGATTACTGGTCTAGTCTGGTGACATTACTACCATGCACATTGTTCCTCTTAGACTTCAAAGCCTGCCTGGTGCATGAGTCCCTTGGTCAACCACTGGGGAAGTCTCCTTTAGATGGACAGTCAAGTGGATTCCTGATGACTTTGGGTGCCTGCAGGCCAGCTGGAAAATTCAGGTCAGCTTTTGACCTGAGGAGGCCTTAGATGACTAGCCCTGCCTCGGCACCCAGTCTCATCTGACATTCATGGAAATAGTCAGCAAGACAAGTAATAGTGTGATATTTCACACCTGCTTAATTCCACACTCACCCTCGTTGAGGCCAAAAACATCCACCTCAAGTCTGAATTAAATGGACACCGAATCAGAGGAGGTGATAATAAAAGGTATTGTCAAAAGCTTGATCAAAGAGAAGAGTATTAATGAAGTTCATAAAGGAGAAAAGAAAGGTGGAGGAGCACAGTAATGCAACACAAGAACTCTAAAACCTTAGGCCTAGTTGGCTGAAGGCACAACCATCATTGATGATGTGATGGGCATGCCAGAGATTTCAAGGTGGGGTGGTACAGCTTGTTGAGGTCACAATGAAAATGAAGGTCAAGATCGTAAAATTTAAAACATGAGAATGAGAATTAAATCAAAAGTGTCAGAGGGCAAGGAGTCAATGTAGATCAGTAAAATCTGGGATGATAGCATAATAGGGTATTTCACAAGATTGGGAAGGGTAAAAGTTTCTCAAGAGCATAGTTAGTGTGTTAAGCTTTATTTTTTGAATAGATATTTTCAGTATATGATGCCAGGTGTACTCAATTTACTCCCTGGAAACTGGGATTCATTTATAGATGTTAAAGTGGTGCAAAATGGAGCAGGCAATCACAACTGTCACCAGCTTGGAGATGTGTGCATGTTTGTTTATTTAAGTGGGAAGAAGGCAGGGGATAATGTGGAATGAAGGATACAATTTTAAAAGGGGTGCAAAGGAATATGGGTGCATGTGAGCATACATTATTGAAGGTAGCAGGACAGCTCCAAAGAGTAGTTAACAAAGCAAACAGTATTTTCAGCTTTATCAGTAGATGCATAGATTGGAAGAACAAGGAAATTAAGCTAATCGTATACAAAAACACTGGTTCAGCTGCAACTGCAGTTTTGGGTTGTATTCTGGATCTCCTTTTGGAAGTGAAGGCATTGGAGAGAGTGGACAAAATATTAATTCCAAGAATGAGGAACTTCAGTTCTGAAGGGGCATTGGGAAAGTTGGGATTATTTTCCTTTGGACAGAGAAGGTTGAAAGAATTTTTGACAGAGGTGTTCAAAATCATGAGGGTCTGTCCAGGGTATGCAGGATAAAAACTACTTGCACTGGTGAAAATATTAAGAAGACGAGGACACAGATTAAAATTAATTGGCAAAAGAACAAAAGGCAACATAAGCAAGTCCATGTATGATTAAAATCTGGAATGTGTTGCCTGAGAATAGGTGAAGGCAGGTTCAATTGAGACATTCAGAGGGAATGAGATTATTATCCAAAAAGGGAAAGAGTGCAGACTGCATGGGAGGAAGGCTTGGGAGTGGTACTTGGTATATCGTTTATTCAGCGAGCCAGTGCAGACAACAAACCAAATTCTGTGATTTAAAACAGTGGGAGAATCCAGTTGTGAAATAAAAGAACAGCATTTCCAAAAGGACAAATTCAGCAATGGTTAACCATAGCTCATAACAGTTTGAACAGAGGTTAAAAAAAAGTGCAACATAGTAAAACAACCAGAGTGTTGAGCAAGCCTTGAAGGTCATCATCCTGCCTGTGAACATGTGATCACTCCTGCCCTTTATAAAAGCTATAACAACATGTTTAAAGGACAGTTTGACACAAAAGACAATTACTACATTGAGCAATGGAGATGACAGTGATAAGACAAGTATACTGTCTTATATTTAAAAAAACAATTCTACTAATTAAAATTAAAGATGCGAGATATTCTGTTTCAAATATTCTGTTTCTGTTCCCGCCTCAGGCACCTGACTGTGTGCAGTTTGCACATTCTCCCTGTGTCTGCGTGGGCTTCCTCCAGGTGCTCTGGTTTCCTCCCACAGTCCAAAGATGTGCAGGTTAGGTGAATTGGCCATGCTAAATTGCCCGTAGTGTTAGGTGCAGGGGTAAATGTAGGGGAATGGGTCTGGGTGGGTTGCACTTCGGTGGGTCGGTGTGGACTTGTTGGGCCGAAGGGCCTGTTTCCACACTGTAAGTAATCTAATCTAATTTAATCAAAATAGTTTAAGACATTATCTAAATTTGTCCATAGTGTGCTGCAGTTGCAACACAAAATAATGAAGATGATCAAGAACAAGAGTGCTTAAATAAAAAAAAAGAGTACCCAAGAATGACTTAGGGCTGATTGCAACCTTTTGCACACATATCTGAAAGTTCAACCCACTCAGTCAAATGTCTATGTTGGTAAAATGTAGGTAAACTATGCATTAGACTAAAAGGCATACTGTTGCCTGAAATAGACAATACAACATATCCTTTCATTTACTGTAGATTGTTGTCATAGAGTCATAGAGATGTACAGCACGGAAACAGTCCCTTCAGTCCAACCCATTCATGCCAACCAGATATTCTAAATTAATCTAGTACTATTTGCCAGCACTTGATCCATATCCCTCTAAACCCTTCCTAATCATATACTCATCCATATGCCTTTTAAATGCTGTAACTGCACCAGCCTCCACAACTTCCTCTGGCAGCTCATTTCATACACGCACCACCCTCTGCGTGAAAATGTTGCCCCTTAAGTCCCTTTTAAGTCTTTCTCCTCTCACCCTAAACTGATGCCCTCTATCTCTAGACTCCCCCACCCAGGGAAAAGGCCTTGTCTCTGTATATAGAAAAAGAATTGAGGGAAAACAGGCAGTGGCAAGAAAACTGCATATCTCTTGTAAGAGGTTTTGATGGAAATCTCTGACACAATGGCCATACCTTTTGTACATGACGTACAAGTCAGGTAAAGGACTGTGCTTCTGGTTTTATACAATTAAGGTCAGATGCATTTAGTATTTTCTATTCCAAACAAAATGTGCCATCGCAGTAGTGCACTATTATGCCTAACTTTACAGATGTAATTTTCATTTAGAATTTTCTCTGTGTTACAGATATTCCAGATCCTTAGGAACAACAAGCCAGGTCTCTCACCATATAGTCCCTTCAGTATTATTTTAAACAGTTAGTTACATACCAGAGGATTTTAGTGAATTAGAGGAAGATATATACAGATTGAATCATTTAACATAAGTATTCCTCATGTTTAAGCAGGGCTGTCTGATTCTACATCACTTAACTAAACCAACCACATGTCTATAACAGTAAGTCACAAGCTAGGTTTTATTGCAGCAAGTAACTCCCCTCCTGGCTCCCTAAAGCCTGCCCACTAGCTGTAAGTCATGGTGGGATCATGGTGGAATACTCTGCACTTGCCCAGGTGAGTTTAGCATTAACAACACCCAAGAAGCTGAACACCATCCAAGAGATGGCAGCAACAAAAATCAGAAAATGCTGGAAAAACTCAGCATGTCTGGCAGCATCTGTGGACAGAAAGGAGAGACACCCTTGAAGACACAGCAGCCTACTTGAACAGCAGCCCATCCACCATTGGCAAAGCTCACCTTCTCCATCATTACCACTACATCAAATTGCAGCAGCTTTTTCAAACCACCTCCAAAAAAAAATGCAAACTCTACTACCTGGAAGGAAAAGACCAAAGTCACATGGGAACACCATCACCTCCAATTTCCCCTCCAAGTCACCTTCCATACTAACTTCAGACTTCCTTCAGTGTAGCCAAATGAAAACCCTCAAAACCTCTCCCCAAAGTTTCAGGGGAATTATACAGCACATAAAATGCTGCAGTTTGATCACTAGTATTCACCATCTTCTCAAATCAATTAGGAATTGTCAATAAATATAAAGTCCTGCGAATGATTGGAAAGAAACTCGAAGAAATTCAGGAGATTCTCTGGAAATCTTTACATCTAATCTTTCAAGTAGCATACTATTTCAAATTGAAAGAACCGGATTAGATCAAAGACCACAAGATGGAAAGACCCAAGAGCTTCATCATAAATAATTGCTAATAGTTTCACTATTAATGAAATAGAATCAAAATGCCATCATGACCACATGCAACACCAGCAGTGCCAACATACTTCAAATGTTCCATCAATCCTTGCTGGAATTAATATTTTCGAGAACATTGTATACATCACTCAAAGTGAACAGATAGCATCATTGGTAGAAGCAAGATTTTGGTTTCTTACAGGAACTGAAGGATTGCCAACTGCAGCCCATGCAGTACTGTCAGAATGGAAGGAGGAGAATGAAAGGATACTGATACAGTTCCCAAGGAGGAAGAGATAATAGAAGATAGACAGTTTAAGGCCTCTCTGCATTATCCATTCTAAATAAAATAACTACATTCTCTCAAAAATTATCTTACAAGTTATAATGTTAGAAATGATACTTACATCACTGGCCAATATGCCTCCTGCTTTGGCATGTAGTAACTGTGGAGTGTCCACCACTGAAGCATACTTGGAAATGTACTCTCCATGTCCACGTTTATACTCCACCTTCAGTAATTTAGATAGACACAAGCTTCAGTAGTGTCAAGCTTTAACAAATAAATATATTTACTCATCAAGTTTGAAATCCTAAACGTTTTAGTAGTTGTTCATATCTCAGATAAACTTAAGTTCCTCATGGCTCAATCTTTGGCAAACTTAGCTCCTCTTCAACGGAGCCTGTTTGACATGAACTCAGCCCAGGTTTCTGACTTGAAGGTCAGTGAAGGTGAATGCTCACTGAGACACGTGTTAAGCTTGTCAATCTTGCACAGGATCAGAATTGAAGTAGCACCAAAATATCTGCTAAAGCCATATGTCCAGGAATATTACAGCAGCTAGAGCTATGCCTCAACATTCCCTATTGATTTGAAACACCTGCACAAAATGCCCGTTGGAAAAAGTGTTATAGTAAAATAGTTGTTGACAAGGATGCTGTTATGCAATGAAAAAGTCTGAAAGCACATTAGTTCTTGAGATGTGTATCACAATAGAAAATCTCTGACTTTGCAATTTCTATGCCAGTACAACTTATTTTTGTGCTCTCAGCAAACATCGTGACTAAGGTCATGCAGTTATAACTGTTTTAGTTGCTACCAATATGAATGGCCAATCACTGTGTGCCTCAGCTTACTGTGTGTAGGCTCGCACTTTAGGCTAGGTAATTTCTCATCAACCTTATCCGCCTTTATTTTCTAAAGTTTTGAATGCAGAGATGTCTCAAACAGTTTGTGAATTGCAACATTCTGTTAATGTATGTTATCAAGTTTTCATTTCAGAATCATGGTAATTACAAAGTGAGATAATTTCATGTTAAACATGTATAAATCAATGTTGTGAAGAGAATTCCATGACTCCCCTTCAACTGTTATGCAATTAATCCAAGTAAAATGAATACCTAGATACAGATTTACAGACCTCTAACACAAAAGGTTATTAATAAAGAACAAATTATTTATATTTTTGGCTTCCAGTGAGATTAGTTTTAAAGATTATTTAACCATTTCATTTCTTTCTTGAGTTTGTCAGTGTGATGCACCATTCTGGTTGCAATGGCAAGTTCCATAGTTCTTTGCCTCCCTTAAGGTCGTAACTCAGATGTTTGAGATCAGGCTGCAGATAATTTCAATTATCTTTCAATTCTTCCCCCTCACTGTATGTAAGTGCCTGCAAACTACTGAATGAATCCCACACTGATACTGGTTATATTGGTAAGTTAATTTGGATCACTTTCTCAAAGTCCTATCCTATCACTAACAGCACAGCATACATTACAGTAGCACAAAGCATTATCATTATCATTCACCATTGAAGTTTTAACTTAAACTAATCTCTAAGTTAAGCTAAATCAATCACTTACATCACTGATAGCTTTTTGAGCCTGGGCAACTCGTACAAGCTCTGGATTTGTAACACAAGCAGAGTACCAACTTTTGTCTTCTTCATAGGCAGCCTGGTAAGCATGCTGTCAATTTAAAAACAGGAAAACCACTTGAATAAAGTATAGAACTGTGACCTAATTACATTAACTACTGCCAGAACCAATGCTTAATCTTGAAAGATGTAAAATAAATAATGGTTAAAACAAACAAAAGAAACTAGTCATGTGCTACCTTGCTGACAAGTTCTGTATTTTTCTGTGCTTGAAGAAGAGAGGGCATATCTGGTGGTAGGTGATATGATTCCTTTGTTTCATCCCATGCCTTAGTGTACTGCACCTGTAAGGAAGCACCTTTGTTCAATAATGGAGCTTCTTTGCGTTTGAATGTAAAAAGAAAGCACAGTGACATAATGAGGGAAACTTTCTTGGATGCAGCAAATATCAGAAAACGGCAAACATCCAATATTTGTCTTTTAATGCCTTTACTACTACAGAACTAGGAAGAGCTCAACTAAATTATTATCATTTTGGTGAAACATCAAAATGCTAATTGCAGATTTAAGTCATAGCCCACTTTACATGTATCACAATTTTTAACATGCATCAAGCCACAGGCTCTGAAAATACATTAGGTAGTACCTGCCCACATCTCTGAAGCTGACTTTGCCAAGGTTTTGTTGAGTAATGTGAAGGGCCCACAGTTTAGGAGCCTTCAACAAACCCACCAATGTACATGCAGATACTCTCACATCCACCCTTCCTGGCCTCATCAGGCATAGATGCACCAAGGATAAGATAATTGCCCAAAATAAGGCTTCTAATGTGGGAAATTGATGCCGTTGTCCCTGCCTCACACAATGAAAACGATACTTCAGGACTCAGCACTGCAAGACTATCCTGAAAATTAGTTTCTGACCAGTGTCATGAACTCCACCAATATTATGGGAGGAGTCCCAACAGAATAGTCACAGATTCATGGGGCAAAATATAATTAAAAAGCAATTTTACTGCGTATGGCACTTAAATTTTACAATACTTTCAAGCTGCTTACCTTACTTGCAAGTCTCCCAACCTGAGAGGCGTGCTCCATCTGCTTCGACTTTATATCCCAATGAAAAACTGACTTGAATTTTTCGGCTTCCTCGCGGTACTTAATCTAAGTACAAAAGTTCAGTGGATATTTTATGATATTAGATTTTAAAACTGACTGTATTAGTACTTGGGAGGACCGAAGCCACAGTTACGCAACTTGTGAGTTCATTATATATTTTTCTTTATCTTTCCCATCTTTTTACTGCATATTCCTTAATTATTTTTCTTTTCCCTGTCAGCCTCCTTGAAGTTCAATATTTTCACATCAAGAGCAATCAAAAAATTCTCATCAACTTCTCACGGATCGAGTCCTCTCCTCAAATAATATTGGAATCAAATTGCATGAGGTCAGGTGAGCCATATTAAACATATAAATCTAAGCTGTGAAGAGAATTCCATGACTTCCCTTAAACTGTTATGCAATTAATCCTGGGCTGAAAACAAAAAATGCTGGAGATCACAACGGGTCAGGGAGCAACCATGGAGAGGAAGCAAGTTAACCTTTCGGGTCTAGATAACTCTTCATCAGAGCTGAAGATGAAGAGTCATCTAGACTTGAAATGTTAGCTTTCTTTTTCTCCATGAATGCTGCCTGACCTGTTGTGAACTCCCGCTTTTTTTTTTGCTTTGAGTATATATCCCAGCACCTACAGTAATTTGCTCGTACAGCTTTACAGGGCTACAAGCATTACAAACAGTTTCATCTTGTCCTTATTGTCATCACAATAAGTAAACCATGGTATCTTGGAGATTAAGTCAAAAAGTTCACAGTGCAGTTACCAAAGCAACAAGCTGCAGTTGGACTAAATAAATAATCGTTTAAAGTGTAGTGTTTAAGTTTTTCACTTCCACAATTCATGCAGTCACTGTAACATGTACACTTCTCTTTCTCTTGAAATTCTCATTGTCCAAAGGTATGCTAATTCATGGTTCATGCTAGATGCCAATGGACAAGGCAAGCTTTAAGAACTATCTCAGTTGCAACTGGAATTGAACCCACGTTAGATACCATACACTGGCTGTCTATCCAACCAAGCTAACAAACGAAACATCTTCAGTTACTGGTATCAATCAGAATGTGTGTTGGGTAGAGTTACAGGAATGATTTATCTTCTGTTTTGAAAAGTTATCACAAATGAAACCTGGAATTTAAGAACACAATAGGAGAATGGTTTGCGAAACCCCGTATAAAGTTAAAGCAAAAGCTGAAATACAAATTTCACCGAAATATTGAATTCAACAAGCCAGGACGAAAGTACAATTAAAATGTTGGGTTTTAAGAAGAAAACTAACTTGATAAAATTGATCACAGTCAAGTAAAGGAAGTAACAATCTCTGTCATACAAACATAATATTGAAAGCAAAACACCCATCTCCGTGCCTGGCAGGAACAAGTTAAGATTTCTTTTACAAATAACTATTCAGCTTGCAGATCTTCAAGACGAGCTTAATAAAGGTCAGTTTAATATAATTATGTAAATTCTGTTCAACAACTTTGGACCAATTTGTGACTGCGGACGGCAAACAAGCCTGAAGATTATAATTTTAACCTCGACACGAAATCAAAGCACAAGCAGCGAGGTGTCACAGTTGCTGTCCAGAAATAGATGTTGCTGTAACAGGCTTCATTCCAAAGCTTGGTTGTCACCGAGACTAAGAAAATAAACTGAACACTCTGTAAACTATAACACAGATATCGGTCGTTTAATCATTAGTTATTGATAAACACCGCTTTGTCATCCGAATTGAAGTATTACAACAATATGCTGTATCTAGGGACTGAATATTCAGTCGTTTGGCCATGCCCGGTGATCTCTGATGATGTATTATGAGGAGAATATGCGTTGTGCCCATTTACAGTGCCAGTTACCCACCTCACTGGACTCGCTTTGTTTTTTCACGTTCAGGTTCAGGGGTGTATCTAGTATGCTGGTGAATTTGTTGACTTTAGGATTGTGCCTGTGAATTAAAATAAACATTGCCAGCAATTTACAAACAAAAAAGATAATCGAAAGAATTTTCTACCAATTTCATTCAGGTTGTGCAAAGTTCTTCAGACATACAGAGCGCTCGAACAATTTCTCCAAGCGCCGTGGTATAAATCCGTACGTCTAAAATTAGACTGCTATGGCACTTTTAGCATCCACTTTTAGTAAAACAAGAAATATTCGATAATCTTGCGCTTTTAATTGTTCAATTTGAATATATTTAAATGTAGATTAATATTGATTGAGTCATAAAATCCCTTTTAATTTTGAGTCTTAACAAAGTTGTCATTAACTTTTAAAATGACTCACGCCTGACAGTACGGTTTCTTCTGGTGACTGACAAAATTGTTGACCGTTAAGATCATTTTGCAGACCTCACAGTGGAAACAGGACTTGTGCCAGGTCTGTAGGTAGCAAAATAAGCACGTTATTAACTGGGTCAAACTTCCAGTTTGAAACAAACATTTGACATTTCAAGGAAATTTCAGCATCACTCACTTGGTCGATGCAAACTATTTTCTCAGCGGGATAAACGTCAAAACCACACCGAGCACACGGTTTATTCATTTTCAATGAGTAGTTTTGCTGTTCAAAAGTAAACGGCGAAAATCCTCTTCTTTCCTTCCCGTTGGTCTGTTTCTGATCTATGCTTCTTGTGACCTCGCCTGGATTAGAACCTACCACCAGCGGGCAGCCCCTTCATTTTAGGATTAATCAAGTCCCGCCTCCTCTCCCAGGCCATTGGATCCAGCCGCCTATTTCTGGGCACTGATCTCCACAACTCCAGTTGACTTTGGATCCCCAGGGTTGTCAATCACAAAGCTTGTATCAGGTTTAAGTTTGGAGAGTGACTGGTGCTTAATGCCTCGGTCCCAAAATAGCAATATTCGACTAAATACATCTTGACGTCAGTCATAAGGTGAAAGGGAGCTGACAACATATCAATTTGGGTAGTCAACCTTCCAAAATCAAACCAACACTTTGCAGCACAAACTAAAATAAAGGACTGCGGATGTTGGAAATCTGAAACAAGAACAGTAATTGTTGGAGAAACTCAGATGGTCTAGCAGAATCTGTTGCGAGAGAAGAATTAACGCTCCGAGTTTCGTGTCCCTTCTTCAGAATTTCTGTTTTTCTGTGCAGTGTCTTTATTATGGAGTCTCTGTTGGTACTCTAAAATATTTTTGCTGTTCAAAGCCACATAAACTATTATACATTGTTGTTTGTATGCACATCTTTAACAATAAAGTGAGTGTATATCGTAAATCAATTCCTTTCTGTAGCTGTCTATTTGATTATCAAATGGATATTTTCACAAACGTACAGTCTTATGTTAAAGTTGTTATTGAGGAAGTTATGAACACCAGCACATGTCTGCCTTGCATGTCATCTCCACAAAATCAACCTCAAAACATCAGTCATGGCCAAGGATTGAAAAAGGAAATAAAACTGGCCCCAACATCTCAATAGCCGATGGTATTCAGGTCTTAATATTCTGCAGCAATTTCATCACTACTCTTAAGCTTAACCTGCTCCTTACGTTCAAGGCTTCCAACATTCAAGGCAATGGGCCTATTAGATGGAGAGATAGTACAGATCTGATGGCCAAAGGGTCTCTTCTGTACTATAGCATTCTATGATTCACCCATGTTAATGACTTAGATAATAGGATAGAAAGTCACACCCAGATTTGCTGATGGTACAGAGATGGATGGTATTTTAAGTAGTGTAGATGGAAGTACAAAACTACAAAAATGTATTGAGAGTTAAATGAATGAGAAAAATTGGGGCAAATGGATTTAAATGTAGGAAAATGGAGGTCGTCCACTTTGGATGTACAAGTTATAGAACAGGGTCCTTTCTAAGTGGTGGGAAGTTAAAAATAATGGATGTTCATAAAAACTTGGGGTCTGGGTAAATAGATCACTAAAATATCTTGACACAGAATACAAACAAAAAGGCTAATGAATGCTCGTCTTTGTATCTAAATTATTAGGATGCCAGAGGGTAGAAGTCATGTTTCAGCTATACAAAGTCATATCTTGAGGAAGAGAATTGTATCTTAAAAAGTGTACACAGTACTTGATTGGAAGGAAGTTGACGAAAACAATATCTGTACTCGAAGCATTAAATTACAAGATTATATGAACTGTTCCTCAGAACTTAGAGGGTAAAAGGCTGATTTGTTCTAAGTTTTCAAACTATGAAGGGGAACAGACAATGGATAAAGAAAAACATTTTACCGATTGGAGGGTACAGGTCAAAGTGAATAGATTGTTTGGTTGATTCCTTTATTGTCACATGTACCAAAGTACAGTGAAAAGCTTTGTTTACTAGCAGTACAGGCACATCATAGTTAGCAAGGATGCACAGATCATACATGTTACATTGCACAGGGCATGTACTAGGCAAGATCCACATTAGCAAGTTCAGCACGAATTGAGGCTAGAGAGTTTGTTCATCAGTATAACAGCCAGGAAGAAGTTGTTCCTGAACCTGCTGGTGCATGTGTTCAGGCTTCCATATCTTCTTCTGACGGAAGTAGTTGCAGGAGATCATTACCAGGGTGCAATGGGTCTTTGATGTTCGCAGCCTTTCCATGGCAGCGAGCCACATAAATGGAGTCCATAGATTGGAGGTTGGCTTCCGTGATGATCTGGGCTGTGCACACCACCTTCTGTAGTTTCTTACGATCCTGGATAGAGCAGTTGCCATACCAGGCTGTTATGCATTCGGACAGTATGCTTTGAATGGTGGATCTGTACAAGTTGGTGAGGGGCTGTAAGGACATACCAAATTTCCTGAGCTGCCCGAGGAAGAGGCATTGTTATGTCTTCTTGACCATCGCATCTACGTGGGATGTCTAGGACAGATTGTCAGTTATCAACACTGAGGAACTTGACACTTTCTACTTTCTCAACCTCAGTTCCATTGATGTAGACGGGGACGTGTCCTCCTTTCTTTCTGAAGAATAGTAAAATACTTAGCGCCAAAAGTGAAAATAAGAAAAACTTCTACACAAAGAATGGTACAGGTTTGGAGCATTTTTCCTCTAACTAACATTTGTGCTTGTGACTTAATTAAATTTAAATCTGAAATGTTTTTCACAACCAAAAGGTGCTAAAGATCGTAGTTGCCTTGCTGATCAGCCATATCTTAATTAAATGATGAAACTGTCTCAAAGGGCAAAACAGACTCATTCTGATTCTATATGTTCCTAAGTGATTAATAAAGTTGTTATCTCACTTTAAAACTCAAATGACATCAATATCTATTCAAGCTTGATGTTCATAGTTTGAGATATGAGTAGAATTCTTTACTCACAAGTGTGTCTAAAATGCTGCACATACATCACCCTTAAATTCTTTCTCAAAGAACCAACAGTAACGATTTTAGAAGTTGAATATCTTTTAACTTCATTATGTCACAATACCTTCACCACTCAGGCTATAATAAATCTTGAAATAAAATGCTAAGTATTCTAAATCTGAGAATGTTAAGAATTATAAATTGGATAAAATCACCAGCATCTGTTTTCCATATTATCTAATCAATCTGTTCAGACATGTTTGGAACTGGAGCAGGTAGCATTGAGCCCAGAGTTTTCTGGTCCAGAGATCAGAACACTACCATTGTGCCACAAGAGCCCACTCACCAGTAAATGTACTATTTCTAATTAAAAATAACATGATAGACTTTAAATTATGACCTAGTTAAAGAACTCAGCTGATGCCCATGACTTTGATTTCATTGTGTAACGTCATCCAAAATTACTGCCTTATTTTCGTTGCCTTCCATCTATTTTTATATGTATATATAGTTAGATTAACATTGCTGTACTTTTAGAAGGGGGGGGGTGGAGAGAATAATTGGGAAGATGACAAGTTACTCACAAATCAAGTTTACCTGATTGCATAGTGCAAGCATGTATGTTTTGATAGAATCTGCAAGATATAATTTTCTAACCCTGATCTTTAAAATCCTAATGTGGCGAATGTAGTCAGTCACTCGAAGGTTGCTATTAAAGATTCAGTTTTTAAACAAGTTTTTTTTTCCTCCCAAAGTGCTTTCAAAAATTCTAATCAGTATAATTGGAGACGAATATTGCTTGGTGAGAAGTCAGTCTGAGACCAGCAGAGACTGAGTGACATCTGTGATTCTGCAATATCATTTTGGTGTTTAAGATGTGAGCAACAAAGTTTCAAACATCAGTTTCGTGAAAGGCAATGCAGACGAACAATCTGTTACTACCTACCTCTCAGGGAGAATGGACATTTTGGAAACTTGTAAATAGATGATTTGACTTGAAGCTTGAAGACAACAGATTGTACAAGTAATGTCACTGGGATAATAATTCAGAACTTCCAGCTAAGCTTCTGAGTCCATGTGCTCATATCTCACCATACAGATACTGAAACTTAAATACAATGTTAAAAAGAAGGAATGAAATTTAGCCAGACACCATGTCAATACTTTCAATTGTTATAAACACCAACTCGTTCACTAATCTTCCATCCTTACTTGGTCTGGGCCACATGTGATTCCAGACCCATGACAATGGTGTTGACACTTAACTGGCCTCTGGTCAATTAGGCAATAAATGCTATCCTGGCCAATAATGTCAAATCCCATGAATGAATAATTAAAAACAAAGTTTGGAATAATATCACAGAAATGCTGCACCAAATCTCTGAAAAAGCCACTAAATGGTGCCATTGCCTCACAGCCCTGCATTTTACTTCACTTTTACTGTCATTCCAAACTGCTTATGAAAATTGTTGTCCATAATTAACCGACCCAAGCAACGTCATGTTGTAATCATTTAAAAGGAAATATAAACATATTCAAAATGGAAGGATGTACAACTTCAAATTCAAAAGCCTAAATGTTTAGCCTTTGTACCTTCCACAATATCCGTCCAAGGGATTCTGCAGCTAAGATTTATGTAACCGCATTCTCATCTGCACCTTCGAAACCCAAGTCCCCATTCATACTCTTTCACCCAAATCAATCCTCAATTACCATTGTTATCTCTAAGTGCAAGAGTCACTGGCTTCATTTAATATGGTGGACAATTGATTGAGTCCTGCTCTCCTCTGTCAGGATTGCTCAGATTCAAAGATCACCTGAGAATTATTGAACAACTTATTTCCCCATTTCAAACTACTTTCTTAAAATTCTTTCTCCTGTCTTCTTCAGCCTCACCTCCAACAAGTGCAAGGGAATCAGTGACCCCTTTGTCAATATGATGGAGATCCAAGCCTCTGTTTCCATCCTTTCCATGGCCATCTGCAGAGTTTGAGTAGCTCAGCAGACCATCATCCTCAACTATGGTTCCAGGTTAAGCAAGGCATCGAATTTAAAACTATAACCTTATTTTCAAGTTCTTCCATTGTCTAACTCACTTTAATCTCCACCAATTCTGCAATATTCCAAGGCTTTTGTACTCCTCCAATTGTAGTCTGTTGAACTCTTCACACCTTCATTGACCAAGGACCTATCCTCAGCAGATCCCTCCCTAAAACTCTTCACCTCTTTTCTTTTGTCCTTTAATAGACTGCTCAAAATGTAGCCTTTTGGCTAAACTTTAATATGCCTTTTGTAACTGGCTATTTGATCCTGTTTCATAGTTCCACTGTGAAGTACCTTGTGTTATTTTCCTATAGTAAAGATTTGATATTTGATAATCAGGAAATCTTCCTGCAAAGCCAGCCAAAGACACTTGGCCAGACTTGAAAATCGTGCAGTGATCATCCCATCCAATTCCTGAGAATGTCTGTGGGTTAGAAGCGCCTAGGATCAGTTCCCATAATGAAAACCTTTATGCAGCAGTTATTCAAAAACTATCTAATGATCAGGACAATTCCTCATTTGTCTTTCAAATACTCAGTAACCATATACTCTAAGACTCCAGCCAGTGACGACTGGACATTTTCTGATGCAAATCCATTCCTAAGTCTACTTTCACGTTTTATTGCTATCTTCTTCTGTTACTAAACATTGCAAGAGAAACACCAGATTTGATGGGTGCAGCTACATTGTTACAATCCTCATCGAAATTGATAACTTAAAAAAAAATGGTTATCTTCCAGTGACTGACTGAAAGGATCATACAAGATTTCAAAGTTCAAGATCAGTGTTTATTGTCCAGCCCTATTCGCCTTGGAAAAGATGGTGGTGAGCCAGCTTTTTGAACTTCTCAGGTCGATTGCTACACCAACAATGCTTGTCGCAAAGCTAGTCCCTTTCTTTCTAAAAGCTGTTCCTTGGCTCAAGGAGACTGTCCTTGGTTTTTCTCAGAGGGGCAATAGACCGGGCCAGACTCCAATCAGTCTGGTTTGATACAGATGCAAAGGACTTTGACAGGCCTCTAGTTTGTATGCAAACAGATGAGACTTCAGGCCAAAGTGATCATGCTTTGGAAGTGACCTGTATAAAGAGAGGGGAGTGGTCAGCTCTGTAGCTGAGCTGAGCAGTTTTAGTTCAGTCTTGAACTGGGAAGTTCAATAGGGAGCTGTGTGGAAACTCTTTTCTGCCCTTCAACTTCATCTGGTTTTAAAGGGACTTTGCTTATTGAGTTGTGTGTATTCGGAACAGTATAATTAAGTCTAGCTGAATAGGTTGAGTTCTGTAGGGTTCTTTATGCTGTTCTTTGTGTTTCATTGTATAATTTTGTGAATAAATTTTTGTGAATTTTAAAATCTAGTAGCTATCTTACTCCAGGTAATTTTCACTGTGGCAACACTGCACTAATACTGGAAGGAGTGAATGTGGAAAATAGTGGATGGAATGTCAACAAAGTGAGCTGCTTTGTCCCAGATGGTGTCAAGCCTCCTGGGTGTTGCTGGCAATGGAGTGTACTTCATCACATTCCTGACTTGTTTTGTCAATGGTGGAGAAAGACTGGGGAGCCAGGTCAGATAGACACTGCAGAATTCTCAACTGCTGACCTGCTTCAGCAGCCAATGTATTTGACAGGCAAAGATTATATTTTTGGTCAATACTACAGCTTTAAATCTCAGTAATGCTCTAGCATATGTGGAGATGGTTAGATTCTCTTGTTGGAGATGAGCATTGCCAGGCGCTCATGTGGTGCGAATGTTACAAGCCACGTATCAGGCTGGATGTTGTCCATGTTTTGTTTTAGGTGGGTTACAAACTGTGTTTAAATACAGTTATACTTGGAAGCATAGCACCTACACTTACTTATAGCAGATGTTGTGGAACAAAATTTGCTGTTTCCTTCACTATCACTAACTGAGAATCCTGCACTCACTCCCTATCAGAACTGTGGTTGTACCTGTACCACATGGACCACAGTAGTTCGAGAAGGCAGCTTACCACCACCTTCTGGTGGGCAATTAGCAATGGGCAGAAGTGTGCTAGCCTAGCCAGTGATGCCCATGTCCCATTTGTGAATTTTTAAAAGTGTGATAGACTAAGCATGAGTGAACCACATTTTTAGTAAGGATCCTATTTCAAAATTCTTATTGAGAGTGAGTCTAACTTGCGTATAGAATGGGATCATACTGAGAGATCACACCCATATCTGTGAAGTTGCAAATAATGCTAAACACAGTCCAGTGATCATCCCAACCTCTGCCCTCATAACAAAAGGGAAGGTCAATGCTAAAACAGCTCAAAGATCAGCATTTCATCCACTAGCCTAAACATTTCTCTGTTCAGCCACCAATGCACTACAGCTGCAATGCATTCCGTCCACAGGGTGTACTGCCACAGTTCACACATACCTTTTTCCCAATCGAGCATGGTGACTACACTCACCATGAAAAACAAAAACAGGGTCTGCAAGAAAACACCATCACTGTTCAATGTCTCTCTGTCAAAACTGTCCTCGTAAGGAAGTGTGTCATTGCCCCAATATTTGTTGGGTCAGCAGCTTGAAACTCCTGTTTAACAGTATAATAAAGGGACTGACAGCAAGGTACAGAGAAATTTAAGAAGAAAATTCATTACTATTGTTTTCAGGGAGACTGGGCATTTGTAATAAATACCAGCTTTGGCAGTATGCTGAGAATGATTTTATATAAAGAAAAAACCCATACAGAAACAGCTGAATGGTTGCAGCTGCATTGCTTAGTTGTGTCTCATGACAATAATCAGATAATCCTCAACTCTATTTTCCTGCCTTATCCCCATAGCTCTTGATTGTCTCACTGGATTTAAAAACCTGTCTCAGACTTGAATATATTGAATGATGAAGCCTCTACAGCCCTCTTCAGTAAAGAAATTCACAGATTCAGTACTCTCAGAGAAAACTCCTAATTTTGTCTTCGATATGTAACTCCGTGCTCAGATTATGCCCTCTGATTCTAGAGGGCCTCCCAAAAGCAGGAACAATCTTTTCACATTTACCCTGTCAAACCCTCAAATGGAATGTTGATTGAGGTTCGTTGCTCATCCCTATTGTAATTGCCTTTGAATTGAGTGAGTGACTTGCTGAGCCATTCAAGAGAATGGGAGGTAATCTGACATCACTAAAGAAGATTTCTTGCCATTGTTTCATTGTAATTTGAGAGGGAACTGGAGTCCAAATTATCTTCCTTTTTTTTGGATGACTACATTTCAAAAATATTCATTACTTTGGAAAGTCATTATTTCTCAATATTCTCTTTCTTTCTCACTTTGCAATTCTCGCACCTGCTTGACAAATATCAAATATCAAAAGTTAAGATTTCCATTGAAGGCAGTCACAGCAAAACAAAAAAAAAGGATATTGCAAAACAATTTCCAATAAAATACTTTTAAAGATAACTATGATAAGACCTTTTACATTCGATACAGTTGAAGCTTTCTGTTCACTCAAAGCCTGGACTGAATATTTAATCCAATGTTTCATTACCAGGAGAGCATTAGTGAGCGCTGCAGTGACATCAACAGCATGGATTCAATTCCCATACTGGTTGAGGTTACCACAAAGGTCTCTCCTTTTCAACTTCTTCACTTGCTGAAGGGGTGGAGAGTCTCAGATCAAACCATTACCCAGTCATATGTCTCTCAGTCAGATTATGGTAATTTTACTTTTCACTCTAGTAAGAGTTTTAAAATGCACTGCCCAATCAAAGCAGGAGTTTTCAGACTGAAATTTTCTGAATACTTGTTTATATGACTGTATTTCCATTTAGTAACAGGTAAATTCATTACCAGCCCCACAGCTTTAAAGTTGCCATTACAGATTCACTTGATTCTAAAGTAGCTGCACAATCATCAGTTCGAACAAATTAGTGTCTACACAGAGTTCATCTCTTACTAGATAGATAGCAAAGTTACAATGACTTCTCATCTTGCTTGGGAGGAATCTGAGAGATGGTCTTATAAAAATATGTTCAGAGAGTAAACAACAAGAATAGGCCCGTGTAAAAGAAGGGCTTATGCCCGAAACGTTGATTCTCCTGCTCCTTGGATGCTGCCTGGCCTGCTGTGTTTTTCCAGCACCACACTTTTCAACTCTGGTCTCCAGCATCTGCAGTCCTCACTTTCTCCTCCATGTAAAAGAGAGACAAGGAACATGGATTCAAATTAATAAATGGTAAACTCAGTCTTGATACCAAAGTTTCTTCACAAAGAATAATAAATAAATACAATAGATTCCCAGATCTAGACAGAGCCAAAATTCCAAATCATTTAAAAACTAGTTGGGTGCTATAATGGACATGTGAACTATAAGATTGACATGCTTCATCAGTAAATCCCTAACAACATTAAAACCACTTATAAAATTGTGTTAAAGATAGTTATATTTAGAGGCACAGCATCTACACATCTTGTGTAGCATAGACATGGACACAGACACAGTAGAACAAGATTTTTGGTTCCTTTGGTGTCATTAGTTCAAAATCCTACACTCACTACTTGACAGCACAATTGGTGTACTTGTTGCACACAGACAAGAGCAGCTGACCATCACCTTCTCCAGGTGAATTAAGGATAGGCAAATAGATGCTGGCCTAATCAGTGACACCTGAACTTTTTTTAAAAAAATATGGTTTATATTAATTATGAATAAAAAACCATATTTTCAGTAAGGTCTATTTTAAAATGCTTACACAGATGAAATCTTACTTGCAAATAAAATTGGGCCATTGTGGAAAGTTAACTTTTAAAAGTTCTGCTCCCCAGCACTTGGAAGTCCCGTTCCACATGGCTCACAATATTTCTCACCCTCCAGTACTGACCTGTCTATACACTACATAGAGCGTAGCTATGTAATAGAGCTGTTCAACAGCATAATCCTAGATGCCATTAGGGATGTGCAATATATACTAGTCTTGTTCACACCACCTCAAACCCAATTAAGATGAAAGAACAACTCCACCCATAGACCTTTCGTCTGCTCCCATGACAAATTAACAACTCTTGTTATTAGGTCGTTGGCTAATAAGGAAGCTTGCCAGAGGCTAATCGGTCTAATTTTACCCAATGGTATCGATCATAGTTTAACGTATGTATGTATTTGGAGCGATGTTGTGTAAACGGATGTAGAGGCGGTGCTAGACTGTATTCGCGTAAACTGCATGTCACTGTTTCCCGTATTGCATTTGGTGAAACTCAGTTCCCTGATAAAGTAGCATGGCGTGGAAAACCTGTTTCCTTGTAATTGTTGTATTCTGTCTCTTCATAGATGGTACGTATTTAAATGTAAATTGAACGTTCAAGACTGTTGGGTTGGTACATGATTTAGCCCCTCTGCAGTATTTAAAATGAAAGTAGGTGTACAGATCCCAAATACTGCAAAAGTGTTCATGCCAATAGCCGGGTGAGTGTGTCCTAAAGGAAAATGTGTGTTCTCCAAAGCTATAGGAAATCGGTACTTTTTGCCCAATTGTCGGAATTAGGAAGTTGGGTTTACGCCGGCCGGAACCAGCCGTTTTCTGTCATTAACATACCAAAAAAATTTTTGAATAGTGAGTGGGTGAAATTATTAACCTGCTCTGTGAATAATGAACTTGTTAACTGGGTCAAACATGATTTGGAGATGCCGGTGTTGGTCTGAGGTGTACAAATTTTAAAATCACACAACACCAGGTTATAGTCCAACAGGTTTAATTAGAAGCACACTAGCTTTCGGAGCGGTCAAACATAATGCAGATCCGACCTTTGCCTTGGTCATGTGAGAGGTCAGTCAGCGCGGTCAGGTACTAGCTCAGATACTGAAACATTCCTGTTTATTTCACTTGCGATTTATTATCTCTTTAATTTGGAGGGAAAGACGTCATGGGTTTTTAATTTGTGTATTTGTATCCAGAAACTCTTGTTATAACTCATCAAATATTCTAAAAGATTGATGAGTACAATGTTTCCCCTATCACAGTCTTACGATCGATTCACTGACTCCGCCTCTAAATTATAAACCACCTTATTCTTTCCGAAATACACTACAGCTGTGCCCTTCAAGTAAACACCCAGATTCTCGAGTGTTATGGAACATTACCGTTTTTATTTCATATTTATAGAGTCATAGAGATGTACAGCCCGGAAACAGACCCTTTGCTCCAACTCATCCATGCTGACCAGATATCCCACCTAATCGAGTCCCATTTGTCAGCACTTGGCCCATATCCGTCTAAATCCTTCCTTTTCATATACCCATCCAGATGCCTTTTAAATGCTGTAATTGTACCAGCCTCCATCACTTCCTCTGGCAGCTCATTCCATACACGGACCATCCTCTGCGTGAAAAAGTTACCTCTTATACCTTTGCCCTCTCGCCCTAAATCTATGGCCTCGAGTTCTGAACTCCCTCACCACAGGGAAAACACTTTGTCTATTTATCCTATCCATGTCCTTCATGATTTTATAAACCTCTAAGTTCACCCCTCAGCTTCTGAAACTCTAGGAAAACTGCCCCAGCCTATTCAGCCTCTCCTTATAGCTCAAATCCTCCAATACTGGCAACATCTTTGTAAATCTTTTCTGAACCCTTTCAAGTTTCGCAACATCCTTTGGATAGGAAGGAGACCAGAATCTTTTACCTACTTTAATTTTTTTCGAGCCCTGTTGCTGATTCATGATTAATTTCTCCCAGACTTCAGGCGTGCTATCATCCTTTTCTACTATAAGTGCTCAGGCAAAGTAATTATTCAATATGAGAGGGGAAAGATATAAAAGAGACCTTGGGGCAACTTTTTCACGCAGAGGGTGGTACATGTATGGAATGGGCTGCCAGAGGAAGTGGTGGAGGCTGGTACAATTGCAACATTTAAAAGGCATCTGGATGGGTATATAAATAGGAAGGGTTTGGAGGGATATGGGCTGGGTGCTGGCAGGTGGGACTAGATTGGGTTGGTCGGCATGGACGGGTTGGACTGAAGGGTCTGTTGCCATGCTATACATCTCTAGGACTGCAATCATTGGCAATATCCCCACTTTCAGTCTTTAGTGGATGAACATTGCTCCTGATTACCTACTTTCCCTTGTATAACTATAAAATTTCTAATTGATTTTGGTGTCTCTGGCAAATTTCCTTTCATAATCCCTTTTAGTTACTCTTGGAAACTGCTTTGTGGCCCTTTGTTGGTCTTTGTATCTCTTTTTTTATTCAGCAGGATCAGTGCTGGCTTTTATATTTTTGTAAGCCCTCTCTGTCAGTTTGATGCTGTCCCGTATTGGTTTCGTTGTTTGTTTTTGGGAAGTGGAGCTTTTCCCTCTTGGAGTTACCGTGGAGATTATTTGGTTGACCCAAACTCTGGTAGATCTCCCAGCTATATTTTTTTTAAAAACTCTCAATCACGGCCAGTGTATCTGACCAGGGACAGGATATGCCTCCAGTCACACATACTCCACTGTTTGTTAATCAAACTATCCCCAAAGTTCAAACATTTATAATTGTCACATCTATAACAGTGTAGTAAATCCCAACAATTCTGAACTACTAGACCTGGCTTCTAGTCTCAACCCATTCCCATTAACTCACCATGTTCGTGGTCCCTTAGTAACAGAGTGCTGAGTGGAGCCATTAACGTAGACGAAATAAAAACCAAAAGAAGTGCAGGTGCTGGAAATTCAAAACAAAAACAAATGGTTGGAAAATCTCAGCAGCTTTGGCAGCATCTGCAGAGAGAAATCAGAGTTAACGTTTCGGGTCTAGTGACCACCCTTCAGATCTGAAGAAGGGTCACTGGACCCAAAACCAAATCTCTGTTTTTTTTAATGTAATTAACCTCATACTGTGCAAGTTCTGGGAGTGTTTGATAGGGTCAGTGTAAAGGGAGCTTTACTCTGTATCTAACCCCATTCTGTCCCTGTCCTGGGAGTGCTTGATGAGGGACAGTATAGAAGGAGCTTATTGTGGATTTTTGTTCTGCCTGAATCATCCTCACTTGAGACCTGAACAGAAACAATAGAGGACAATACCACTTCAGGGAACCATTTTTACAATGGTTAGAAATTAATCTCATCTGATTAAAATATATTTAAATGACATGGCCCTGACCTGAAGACTGCTTCTGTTTATTAAACTTGCCTAAATCCTGACTTGGGGAGGCTAGACAAAGTTTATGCCATAAACTTACACTTGCCTTAAATTTGAGGTAATTTGAAAATGGGAGATCAATTTAATGCCATTTTTGAAATTAAAATGGCAGCTTCATTAACTATACCTCATGAAAAACAAAACCTAATCAGGGAAGATTTTCCATTTTTACTATGGTTTATAGAAGTAAGTGCATTGCTTTTTATTTAATGATAGTGAGAACTGCAGCTGAAGTGAAAGGGTGGGTTAGTAAGTTTGCCAATGACACAAAGTTTGGTGGAGTTATGGATAGTGTGGAGGGCTGTTGTACGTTATAACGGGACATTGACAGGATGCAGAACTGGTCTGATAAGTGGCAGATGGAGTTCAACTTGGAAAGTGAGAAGTGATTCAATTTGGAAGGTCAAATTTGAATGCAGATTACAGGGTTAAAGGCAGGATTCTTGGCAGTGAGGAGGAACAGAGGGATCTTGGGGTTCACTTCCATAGATCCCTCAAAGATGCCACCCACGTTGATAGGGCTGTTAAGATGTTTGGTGTGTTGACTTTCATTAGTTGGGGGGATTCGGTTAAAGAGTTGCGAGGTTATGCTGCAGCTCTGTAGACCACACTTGGAAAATTGTGTTCAGTTCTGGTCGCCACATTATAGGTACGATGTGGAAGCTGTAGAGAGGGTGAAGAGGAAATTTACCAGGAGACTGCCTGCACTGAAGGGCATGTCTTATGAAGAAAGGTTGATGGAGCTAGGGCTTTTCTCATTGGAGTGAAGAAGGATGAGAGGTGACTTGATAGAGGTGTACAAGATGATGCAAGGAATAGATAGTGGATAGCCCAGAGACTTTTTCTCAGGGTGGAACTGTCCGTCACGAGGGGGCATAATTTTCAGGTGATTGGAGGAATGTTTAGGGAAGATGTCAGAGGTAAGTTGTTTACACAGTGGCTTGGTGCATGAAATGCATTGGTATTAGAGTCAGATATATTAGGGATATCTAAGTGACTCTTGGATAGACATGGATGATAGTACAATAAAGGGTATGTAGGTTAATCTGATCTTAGTGGGATAAAAGTCGCACAACATTGAAGGCTGAAGGGCCTGTACTGTGTTGTACTCAGAGTCAAAGAATCCCTACAGTGTGGAAACAGGCCCAACAAGTCCATACTGACACTCTGAAGAATAACCCACCTAGATCCATTTTCCTACCCTGTTATCCTATATTTACCCCTAACCGATGCACCTAACCTACACGTCCCTGAACACTATGGACAATTTAGCATGGTCAATTCACCTAATCTACATATCTTTAGATTGTGGGAGGAAACCAGAGCACCCAGAGGAAATCCACGCAGACACTGGGAGCATGTGCGAATTCTACACAGACAAGTCATGCAAGGCTGGAATTGAACCCAGGTTCCTGGTGCTGAGGAGCAGCAGTGCCTCGCAATTATCAGGACTGGGTTAAGCCTGAAACATCGACTCTCTTGCTCTTCAGATGCTGCCCGACCTGCTGTGCTTTTTCCAGCATCATGCTTTGTCTGCCCATCCCTTTTTTATTTTGCCAATCTTTAAGAATTTCTGATTTAATGTTGAAAGGAGAAGAACTTGGCCTTTACTTATCAAATTCTCATATCGCTAGCAAGATTCTTAATATGTTGAAACAGAAAAAGTGCTGGAGAGACTCAGCAGGTCTGGCAGCAGAAGGGGAAAGAAAGCAGAATTAATGTTTCAGGTTAACTCTGTTTTGTCTCCATAGACACTGCATGACCTGCTGAATCTCTCCAGCAATATTTTTGGGGTTTTTTTCCCGAGATTTCCAGCATCACCAATTCTTTAATTTCAGTTCTTAATGTGCTGAGAATAAGAGGGCTGCAGTAATTGTAATGTGATCGCTGCTCCTTCTGTTATTATTTAATTGACATGGAAACAGGCAGCCAAATCAAATCCGCCTTTCCCTACCTCTGTATTTGCAACACAATAAAATTTAAACTGTCAACATTGAACCCCAATGGTTCCTAACCAGACTTTTTGACTAACCAATTTTTGATTGTGAAAAATCAATTCTAGATACTGATTCGCAGCTTAAACAAAAGATATAGCAATGTATTAGCAATACACTAAACAGCACAGTGAAGTTAAACAGGTCATCAAATTGATGTCTGTTTAAACACAGCCTTTGTTTTCAATCCCATTCACACAAAAGCCCGACAAACAGTTAAGAAATACGTAAAAGATTACTTAAATGGATTTCATGATGTGTTGTTCTACAGGCATAGATGCATATTTCTTGGTTAATTTTCTAAAGGGACACGTTTTCCATTCACTCTGAAGAAGCTGAATTTCTATTCTCTAAATTTGCACTATGATTAGATTAAATTAGATTCCCTACAGTGTGGAAACAGGCCCTTCAGCCCAACTAGTCCACACTGACCCTCTGAAGAGTAACCCACCCAGACCCAATTCCCATATTTACTCCTGACTAGTGCACCTAACTCTATGGACAATTTTAGCATTGCCAATTCACCTAACCTGCACATCTTTGGATTGTAGCTGATGAGACATCAGGCAGGGAGCTTTAAAAGCTTCCTGCTGTAGTATCAACAGCCAAACTCCCCTCTCAATACAGTCCAAAACCAAATTCAAACTCTGATAAGTTCCTGACAAATTGGCAGTCTTCACACAATGTTCCAGTTACCATTCAGCATTTAACATCTACTTGAGTGTAAGGTATTTTCTGGTCTTGCTGGAACCAGTTTCCAGGTACTGACCTAGTTTATGGTCAAACATCTACTGTCTGGTTAAATAAACTGTTCTTTGGTGTCAAGGAAATCTTTTGATTAAGAATCAACCGGCAATTAGCTTCCAGGCCTGTCCCCTCAAACTACAACATGTTAGTGTTCTCTTCCTTATTTATTAACACAAACTGCTGCTCACCGATCAATTGTCATTTACAGCTCATTGTTCAAAGCACTGAGCCACAAGGATAAAATAAAAATGAAAAAGCAGTATCAGTTTAATAGTGTGGATAGTTAGACTAAATTTATGACCTGACACTTCCAATTTGGACCTTCTTTAGTCGGGAGGGAAAAGTCTAAACATATTGCTGGCTAGTACACTAAACCGCATCAGAAAGTTTTAGGCATAACTCAAGCTTGGCCCACTTACCTTGGGCCAAGTCCCATATGGAGAATTGCTCCTCTCCATGAAGGATTTTGTGATTTCCTAAGCTTGTGCAACACAGTATTCAATGCAAATTTGTATTGCCATTAAGGGAAATGATTTACTTTGCACTTAATTTACTCCCATCAAGCAATGAATCTTTGAATTTTTAACAGGCCAGGCTCAGCAAATTTCATCACTGAAGATGCTGACCGGGGCAAACAATGACGCTGACAGAGGGAAGACACAACCCGGGGTAAACAGTGACGCTGACAGAGGGAAGACACCTCCCGGGGTAAACAATGACACCGTCAATGGAGGGAAGACACCGCCTGAGGTAAACAGCGGCACCGTCGACGGAGGGAAGACACCGCCCGGGATAAACAGCGACACCGACAGAGGGAAGACACCACCCGGGGTAAACAGCGACACCGACAGCGGGAAGACACTGCCCGGGGTAAACAGTGATACCGTCGACGGAGGGAAGACGCCGCCCGGGGTAAACAGCGACACCGTCGACGGAGGGAAGACACCGCACGGGGTAAACAGCGACATAGAGAGCGGGAAGACACCGCCCAGGGTAAACAGCGACACCGTCGACGGAGGGAAGACACCGCCCGGGGTAAACAGCGACACCGTCGACGGAGGGAAGACACCGCCCAGGGTAAACCGTGACACCGACAGCGGGAAGACACCGCCCAGGGTAAACAGTGACACCGTCGACGGAGGGAAGACACCGCACGGGGTAAACAGTGACACCGTCGACGGAGGGAAGACACCGCCCGGGGTAAACAGTGACACCGTCGACGGAGGGAAGACACCGCCCGGGGTAAACAGCGACACCGTCGACGGAGGGAAGACACCGCCCGGGGTAAACAGCGACACCGTCGACGGAGGGAAGACGCAGCCCAGGGTAAACAGCGACACCGACAGCGGGAAGACACCGCCCAGGGTAAACAGTGACACCGTCGACGGAGGGAAGACGCAGCCCAGGGTAAACAGTGACACCGTCGACGGAGGGAAGACGCAGCCCAGGGTAAACAGCGACACAGACAGCGGGAAGACACCGCCCAGGGTAAACAGTGACACTGTCGACGGAGGGAAGACGCCGCCCGGGGTAAACAGCGACACCGTCGACGGAGGGAAGACGCAGCCCAGGGTAAACAGCGACACCGACAGCGGGAAGACACCGCCCAGGGTAAACAGCGACACCGTCGACGGAGGGAAGACACCGCCCGGGGTAAACAGCGACACCGTCGACGGAGGGAAGACACCGCCCAGGGTAAACAGTGACACCGTCGACGGAGGGAAGACACCGCCCGGGGTAAACAGCGACACCGGCGATGGAGGGAAGACACCGCCCAGGGTAAACAGCGACACCGACAGCGGGAAGACACCGCCCAGGGTAAACAGTGACACCGTCAATGGAGGGAAGACACCGCCCGGGGTAAACAGCGACACCGTCGACGGAGGGAAGACACCGCCCGGGGTAAACAGCGACACCGTCGACGGAGGGAAGACACCGCACTGGGTAAGCAGCGACACCGACAGCGGGAAGACACCGCCCAGGGTAAACAGCGACACCGTCGACGGAGGGAAGACACCGCCTGGGGTAAACAGCGACACAGACAGCGGGAAGACACCGCACGGGGTAAACGGTGACACCGTCGACGGAGGGAAGACGCAGCCCAGGGTAAACAGTGACACCGTCGACGGAGGGAAGACGCAGCCCAGGGTAAACAGCGACACAGACAGCGGGAAGACACCGTCCAGGGTAAACAGCGACACTGTCGACGGAGGGAAGACACCGCCCAGGGTAAACAGCGACACTGTCGACGGAGGGAAGACGCAGCCCGGGGTAAACAGTGACACCGTCGACGGAGGGAAGACACCACCCAGGGTAAACAGCGACACCGTCGACGGAGGGAAGATGCCGCACGGGGTAAACAGCGACACCGTCGACGGAGGGAAGACGCCGCCCGGGGTAAACAGCGACACCGTCGACGGAGGGAAGACGCAGCCCAGGGTAAACAGCGACACCGACAGCGGGAAGACACCGCCCAGGGTAAACAGTGACACTGTCGACGGAGGGAAGACACCGTCCGGGGTAAACAGTGACACCGTCGACGGAGGGAAGACGCAGCCCAGGGTAAACAGTGACACCGTCGACGGAGGGAAGACACCGCCCAGGGTAAACAGCGACACCGTCGACGGAGGGAAGACGCAGCCCGGGGTAAACAGCGACACCGTCGACGGAGGGAAGACGCAGCCCGGGGTAAACAGCGACACCGTCGACGGAGGGAAGACGCAGCCCGGGATAAACAGCGACACCGTCGACGGAGGGAAGACACCGCCCGGGGTAAACAGCGACACCGTCGACGGAGGGAAGACACCGCCCGGGGTAAACAGCGACACCGTCGACGGAGGGAAGACACCGCACTGGGTAAGCAGCGACACCGACAGCGGGAAGACACCGCCCAGGGTAAACAGCGACACCGTCGACGGAGGGAAGACACCGCCTGGGGTAAACAGCGACACAGACAGCGGGAAGACACCGCACGGGGTAAACGGTGACACCGTCGACGGAGGGAAGACGCAGCCCAGGGTAAACAGTGACACCGTCGACGGAGGGAAGACGCAGCCCAGGGTAAACAGCGACACAGACAGCGGGAAGACACCGTCCAGGGTAAACAGCGACACTGTCGACGGAGGGAAGACACCGCCCAGGGTAAACAGCGACACTGTCGACGGAGGGAAGACGCAGCCCGGGGTAAACAGTGACACCGTCGACGGAGGGAAGACACCACCCAGGGTAAACAGCGACACCGTCGACGGAGGGAAGATGCCGCACGGGGTAAACAGCGACACCGTCGACGGAGGGAAGACGCCGCCCGGGGTAAACAGCGACACCGTCGACGGAGGGAAGACGCAGCCCAGGGTAAACAGCGACACCGACAGCGGGAAGACACCGCCCAGGGTAAACAGTGACACTGTCGACGGAGGGAAGACACCGTCCGGGGTAAACAGTGACACCGTCGACGGAGGGAAGACGCAGCCCAGGGTAAACAGTGACACCGTCGACGGAGGGAAGACACCGCCCAGGGTAAACAGCGACACTGTCGACGGAGGGAAGACGCAGCCCGGGGTAAACAGCGACACCGTCGACGGAGGGAAGACGCAGCCCGGGGTAAACAGCGACACCGTCGACGGAGGGAAGACGCAGCCCGGGATAAACAGCGACACCGTCGACGGAGGGAAGACACCACCCAGGGTAAACAGCGACACCGTCGACGGAGGGAAGATGCCGCACGGGGTAAACAGCGACACCGTCGACGGAGGGAAGACGCCGCCCGGGGTAAACAGCGACACCGTCGACGGAGGGAAGACGCAGCCCAGGGTAAACAGCGACACCGACAGCGGGAAGACACCGCCCAGGGTAAACAGTGACACTGTCGACGGAGGGAAGACACCGTCCGGGGTAAACAGCGACACCGTCGACGGAGGGAAGACGCAGCCCAGGGTAAACAGCGACACCGACAGCGGGAAGACACCGCCCGGGGTAAACAGCGACACCGTCGACGGAGGGAAGACACCGCCTGGGGTAAACAGCGACACAGACAGCGGGAAGACACCGCACGGGGTAAACAGTGACACCGTCGACGGAGGGAAGACGCAGCCCAGGGTAAACAGTGACACCGTCGACGGAGGGAAGACGCAGCCCAGGGTAAACAGCGACACAGACAGCGGGAAGACACCGCCCAGGGTAAACAGCGACACCGTCGACGGAGGGAAGACACCGTCCGGGGTAAACAGCGACACCGTCGACGGAGGGAAGACGCAGCCCGGGGTAAACTGCGACACCGTCGACGGAGGGAAGACGCAGCCCGGGGTAAACAGCGACACCGTCGACGGAGGGAAGACGCCGCCCAGGGTAAACAGCGACACCGTCGACGGAGGGAAGTCGCCGCCCAGGGTAAACAGCGACACCGTCGACGGAGGGAAGACACCACCCAGGGTAAACAGCGACACCGTCGACGGAGGGAAGTCGCCGCCCAGGGTAAACAGCGACACCGTCGACGGAGGGAAGACACCACCCAGGGTAAACAGCGACACCGTCGACGGAGGGAAGATGCCGCCCGGGGTAAACAGTGACACCGTCGACGGAGGGAAGACGCCGTCAGTCACACCAACTGAGGCGAGCAGTCACTTTGTAATTTACCTGATAAGTGGCTCTTTGTTTGTAGCAGTAATGTATATTCTTTACCACAACAAAAGCAAGGTAAGCTTGGCTTTTTATTTATTGTGGCTGTAAAAATTTAATTTTCAAGATATGAAATTAGTAATTTGCATTATGTCCAGGTTTTACTGCAGATGCTCGGGCTGATAATGCTGTAGAGTGAAAGTAATAATCAGATAGCATGGAACCTGGCCAACTTGTCCATAATGACCAGATTTTACCAATTAAATTAGCCCCACTTGCCTGCATTTGACCCATTTCTTATTCATGTACTTATCCAAATGCCTTATGATTAGTAAGTGTAACTGTACCTGCATCTATCACTTCATCTGGCAGTTCATTCCACACATGAAACATCCACAGGAAAACGTTGTCCCTCAGGTCCCTTTAAAATCTTTTCTCCTCTCATCTTAAAAAAAAAATGTCTCCTGGTTTTGAAGTCCCATAGCCTAGGGAAAAGACCTTGCTATTCATATCTATACTCCTGAATTTGTAAACCTCTGTAGGATCACCTCTCAACTTGCTACACTCCAGTGAAAAGGTCCAGTCTCCCCTTGTAACTCAAATCCTTCAGTCCCAGCAACATCCTGGTAAATCTTCTCTGAGCCCTCTCCAATTTAATAATATCCTTTTTATAGCAGGGTGACCAGAACTATACACAGTACTCAAAGTGGCCTCACCAATGTCGTGTAGAACCCCAATATGTCCTAACTCCTATATTCAATGAACAATGAAGGCAAGCATGCTAACTGCTTTCTTGACCATTCTGTCCAGTTGTACCTGAGTTGCTAGATCTCTGTTTCACAACACTACCTAGAACCCCACCATAACTGTAAAAGTCCAGCCCTTGTTTGTTTTACCAAAATGAAATATCATGCATTGGCCAAAAAATTCCACATTTCAGAAAATAAAAACAGTTGGCTCCAGAACTAATGGTAGAAGCAAGAGTTTTAATGGGGCACTAAAAAAAATTTGAACAGCATCACCATTATTCTGGTGAAATGCTAATCTGAAAATAAAATTGGCAGAGGATTTTAAAATGTTGGCTTAATTGTGGAGGTGGGGAGCATATTATGGGCATCACTTGTACACCTACAAGTTTGTGTACTTTAAAAGTGGCGATCATTATTTTAATTCTGCAAAGTGTGGTGCTGGAAAAGCCGAGCCGGTCAGGCAGCATCCAAGAAGCAGGAGAATCAATGTTTCGAGCATAAGCCCTTCATCAGGAATGACTGGGTGGCCCAAGGGGGCTGAGCGATAAATGGGAGAGGGCTTGGGGCCTGGGGAAGGTAACTGAGAAGGTGACAGGAAGGTGGAGTGGATTGGTGGGAAAGAAGATGGGCAGGTAGGACAGTTTAAGAGGGCAATGCTGAGTTGGAAGGTTTGATCTGGGATAAGATTGGGGGAGGGGAAATGAGGAAACTGGTGAAATCACATTGATCCTGTGTGGTTGGAGGGTCCCAAGGCGGAAGATGAGGTGTTCTTCCTCCAGGCGCGGGTGGTAAGTGTTTGGTGGTGGAGGCGGCCCAGGAACTGCATGTCCTTGGAGTGGGAGGGGGGAGTTGAAGTGTTCAGCCACAGGCCAGTGGGGTTGTTGTGTGTTTGTGTCCCGGAGATGTTCTCTGAAGTGTTCCGCACTTAGGTGCCATGTCTCCAGTGTAGAAGAGACCACATAGAGAGCTACGGATACAGTAGATGACATGGGTGGATGTGCAGGTAAATCTCTGATTGATGTAGAAGGCTTCTTTGGGGCCTTGGATGGAGGTGAGGGGGGAGGTGTGGGTGCAGGGTTTGCAGTTCTTTCTCACTTCCTCGCAGTTGCTCTTTGACTCTGATCTCCAGCATTCGCAGTACTCACTTTCTCCCAGTTGATTATAATCTTACTGCAAAGCCTCTTCCAAGAATGCCAATCTTGGAGAAGTTCTCTTCCTCCCTCTACAAGGATCCCCTTGCTCCCCATCCACCTACGTTGTATAATTTGTTAAAATTGTGAAGAAATTCCTGAGATCAAATACTCCTGCATTCAAAGTAATTTACTCCAAACTATTATCAGATTTTCATTCTGCATCTTAGATGAATTTAGAATTATTACATTAAAAAATTGCATTAGCGCTGATAGCAGGTTCAATTAAGAACATACCTGCCATAGACTATGTGAAATAACAATGAATCAAAAAGCTCTTTATAGTATGCAACATGACCGTGATTAGTTGCTAGACCATAAAATGTTTGATCAGAAGCAGACCGTTTGATCCATCAAGTCTACTCTCATTCAGTGGGATCATGGCTAATCTGATAACCCACACCTCCATTTTCCTGCCTGAGCCAAAGCTCTTGATTCCCTACTATATTTGTGATTAATTTTGGCTTTGAATGTACTTAAGGACCCAACTTTGACATGCTTTCTGGTAAGGTAGTCCGCAGATTTGCTATCCTTTTCCTAAAAAAAAAAGTCCTCCTCTTCCTGGGTGACTTTAAATGGGTGACCCCTTTATTCTGAAATTATGCCCTCTGCTCTAGACTCTAGAAATGTCTGAGCATTTACCCTGTCAAGTTCCCTAAGAATCATTTATTTTCCAATGTGTCCAAGACCATCCTACTTAACCTTGTTCTGATAAGACAGTCCTTTACACCTGGTATTAGCCTACTGAGCATTCTCTGGACTGCCACCATTGCCACTATATCTTCCATTAATTAAGGGCCCAAAACAGTTTCCATTATTTTAGCTGTGGTCTGAGTGGTACTTTGTGTAGTTTTCATAAGATCTCCTTATTTCTATACGCCATTCTCTGAAATAGAAGTCAACATTACTTTCTATACTGAGATGCTAGCTTTTTTGCGATTCGTGCACTAGCATCCTCCAAGCCCTCTGCAACCTTTTGCCATTTCAATAATATTTAGCTCCTTTATACTCCTCCTATCAAACTTTCCTACCAATTCCGTTCACATAATTTGTCTATAACACTCTTCATCCTCACCACTTGCCTTCCTCCCTATTTGTGTCATCTGCAAACTTGGCTAAAGTACACTCACTTTTCACATCCAAGTCATTCATGCATATTGTAAGTACTTGTGGCCCAGTACTCCTCATCCTCATTGGCGGTCCCCCATAGGCTAGCATGACTCTCTTCTACTATCCTGGTGGCTGTACAGTCCAATGCGGCTTTCACAGATGTTGCCAGGCTGGGGGCAGAAAGTGGTTGTGGGAAGGGGTGGGAGGGGCTTTGGTCTGGCAGTGTGCTTCTTACACTGTTTTACCTGGCTTCCACTTTTTCGTAATGGGACGTCTCGAGGGGCTCGACACCTTCCCATATGCTGCTCCTCCACTTTGGTCTTGAGCCGGTGATTCTGAAGTGTCAGTGGGAATTCTGCACTTCCCCACTGAAGACTTGAGGATATCCCTGAAGCATTTTCCTTACGCACCTGGGGGTTTGCCTGTCATTTTGGAACTGGAAGTAGAGCAGCTGCTTGGGAAGTCTTGTGTCGGTCATGTGGACAACATACCCAGTCCATTGTAGCTGATTAAGGATGGTTAGTGTCTTGATGCTGCACGTGTTGGTGTGTCTTTTCCTGTGGGTTTGTAAGTTTAACTGCTTTTTTTGTCACTTTATATAAATGATTTGGATGTGAACATAGGAGGTATAGTTAGTAAGTTTGCAGATGACACCAAATATGGAGGTGTAGTGGACAGTGAAGAAGGTTACCTCCGAGTACAACGGGATTTTGATCAGATGGGCCAATGGGCCGAGGAGTGGTAGATGGAGTTTAATTTAGATAAATGTGAGGCACTGGAAAGGCAAATCAGGCAGGACTTATATACTTAATGATAAGGTCTTGGTGTGTTGTTGGAGTGGAGGTTCATAGCTCCTTGAAAGTGAAGTCATAGATGGATAGGATAGTGAAGAAGGAATTCGGTATGCTTTCCTTTATTGGTCAGAGCATTGAGTATAGGAGTTGGGAGGTCATGTTGCAGCTGTACAGGACATTGGTTAGGCCACTTTTGGAATACTGTGTGCAATTCTGGTCTCCTATCGGAAGGATGTTGTGAAACCTAAAAGGAGAGATTGACAAGGATGTTGCCAGGGTTGAAGGGTTTGAGCTAGAGGTAGAGGCTGAATAGGTTGGGGCTGTTTTCCCTGGAGTGTCAGAGGCTGTGAGGCATGACCTTAGAGGTTATAAAATCATGAGGACCATGGATAGAGTTTAAAAAAAAAAGGTATTTTCCCTGGGGAGGGGGAGTCCAGAACTGGAGGGTTTAGGGTGAGAGGGGGAAAAATTTAAAAGCGACTTAAGAGACAAATTTTTCACGCAGAAGGTGATGCATGTACGGAGTGAGCTGTCAGAGTAAGTGGTGGAGGCTGGTACAATTACAGCAGTTAAAAGGCAGCTGGATGCATATATGAAGAGGAAGGGATATGGGCTGGGTGCTGGCAAATAGGACTAGATTAGTTTAGGATATCTGGTTGACATGGTCGAGTTCGTCCAAAGGGTGTGTTTTTGTGCTGTACATCTCTATGACTCTATGTGCAGGCAGTCTTGGTGGTACTGCTCCAGCACCTTGAGTCCATGTCTTAGAGCCATATGAGGGCAGGATCCAACACAGCTCTGTAGACCAAGAGCTTGGTGTCAAATCTGATGTCCTTGAATATCCTTTTCCCCATATGACTGAGGGCTGCCCTAGCATACCGAGGTGATGCTGGGTCTCTTCTTCAATAGCTGCTATGGATGACAAGACACTACCAAAGTATTGGAAGTAGTCCTTGTGGTGCTTCACTCGTTACAGATTGCTATGTTGAAAATGCCCTCTTAACCTGATGCTGCCTTCTATTGTTAGACAGACCACACGCGATGCTAATCTTCAACCTCCATTACCACGGGCATTGTTTTAAATAGCCTTTGGTGGTATCTTATTAAATACCTCTTGGAAATCCAAATGTTTATATCTACTGATCTCTCTTATCTATTCTGCTTGTTACCTCTTAAAAACTGTGACAAATTTGTCAGTTATAATTTCTCCTCCATGAAATGATGCTGACTCAGATTACATTTTTTTTTCTAGAAGCTCTGCTGTAGAATCCTTTGTAATAGACTCTAATAATTTCCTAATGGCTGTTAGTTTAAAACCTGGCCTCTGATCTACTCTTAACCCTCCTTTTTCAAATATGGTTATTACATTATTAACTTCGCGATCCTCCAGAAATTCTTCTCAGAATCTTAATGATTCTTAGTAAATGGTTGTCATCTTTCATCTCTGTAGCTATTTCCTGCAATATCCTAGAATGTATCTCAGCAGGTCTCAGGGTTTTATTAACCTTTAGCCCCATTAGTTTCCCCAGTGACTTTGTTTTTTTTCTCCATAGTGATTGTTATTGTCTATTTCCTGTTGCCCCTCTTGACCCTTTAGCCACTTGTTTAATTGATTATGGAATGCTGTTAGTATTTCCTATTGGTGAAGACTGATTTGTTTAACTACTCTGCCATTTCAGAGTGTGTTATTTCTTGGGTCTCGTCCTCCAAGGGGGCCTATGTTGTGCTCCTCTCTTTATAGATTTAAAGAAACTCTTACTGTCTTCTTTTTTACTTGCTAGGTTATCCCCACAATTTATCAATTTTGATCATCTCTTGTTGGCTTTTACATCTTTCATATTCCTCTGATTTACCATTGATCTTTGCCACAATTTTTTTTTCAATTTGATATTGTTCTCACCATCCCTGATTTTACAAAATGGTCAATTTATCCCCCTTCCTAGAATCCTCCTCTTTCACAGGATATAGCTCTGATTCACGAACTCTTTTTTTTTAATCACCTATTATTCATCAACTTTTGTTTTTGCTATACTCCCTTCTCAGTTCACTCCTGCCAACTCTATCATTCCTACATGATTATCCTTATTTGCATTTATCCTAGATGTTTCGAATCCATGCTTCTCACACTCAGTGAATGCTAAATTGTTACCATTGGAAACAAGATCATAACTGGGTTTTTCAAGAATAATTTATTAAAACTACTTCATTACACATTACCATATATAAAATAGCCTGATCTCTGGTAGGGATCCACAACATATTCTAGGAACCATCCTGGATGCTGTCTATGATTTTTTTTATGCAAAGTTGCTCATTAAGTATTTAATCTCACTAGGCTTGAGTTCAGAGGGGTTTTTTTTAACCAGACTGTCAGTAAAATCACTATCAGCTATGACAATGGCTTTACGCCATTGGAATCCAAAGAGGTATAAAAATGTTGACAGGATGTAGCCAGTGTGCACCTGATGAGAGGTAAAAGTGCTCCCTTGGTCAGTTTTCAGATTTTAAAAATTACTGTCTTTAAATTGTGTACTCGGCAGGTTATTTCAATATTGGCTGAGTTTTTAAAGGAATCATGCACAGCATTTGGTTTATCTCCAGATCAGTGGATTGTGCCAGAAAAAAGGGCCCAGTAGAAGTAAACGTCCAAACGTATCTGAATATCAACGTCTTGATCAGAATTTAAGTGAAGTAATTACTAGTCTGCAAAAGAGAAACCTTGACTAAAGAAATTTTGTTCTAAAACCTCAGGTATGTGTTTTTCAAATGTTGTCTTCCATAAAGCTTTGAAGTTTTTTTTCAGCCTAATGATTAATATGTTCAATGGATGCATTGTAGTTCATTTTATTCGTTACCAGTGTTTGGGATTTTGGGACCTAATTATTTTGCATTTTTGTAGTGATGCATCTAGAAAGCTTATTGTTTGTCTGAGATTGGTTTAACATCCTGTGGGGTTTTTTTTGTCTTTAAGTTAGTTACTTGCCTTTAGGAAATAGTTTGACATCAAAGCAACATTTGATATTTGGCATCAAGGAGCCCAAACAAAATAAATGTCACTCAGAATTGAGGTGAGAGAAAGCTCCCCACTGGTTGGAGTAATACCTAGCACCAAGGAAGATGACTGGTTGAAAGTTAATCATCTCATTCTAGGACATCACTATTGGCATTCCTCTAAATAGTGTGTCCTAAGCTCAACAATCAGCTGCTTCATCAATGACCTTCCCTCCATCAGGTTGTGCAATCAACAAACTTTCTCACTTACAATATTCAGCACCATTCTTGCAACTTGGATTCTGAAGCAGTCAGAGCCCATACTGGATAATACTCAGGCAGTGATCACCCCACAAAGAGAATCTAAGCACTTTTTAATATTCAGTGTCATCATGATTGCCGGCTCTCTCAATATCAACATCCAGGGCTTTACCATTGTTCAGAAATGGGACTGGACCAACTTTATAAAAGCTGTAGTTGCAAGTCACATCAGAGGCTGTGAATTCTGTGGCAAGTACCTCACCTCTGTTTCCCCAAAGCCCATCCACTATCTCCAAGTCAACAATCGGGCATGTGATGGAATAATTGGCACTGACCTGATGGTTGCAGCTCCAACAAAATGAATTCAACACCATCCTGGATGAAGAAGCTGCTTTATTGGTAGCCAATTGATCACCTTCACTCATTTGCTTCACCCATGCACAGTTGCAACAGTGTGTCGTCATCTACAAGATGCAATGCAGCAACTTACCAAGGTTCCAGCTATAAGGATCAGGGCAGCAAATGCATTTAACAGCCACCTGCTGTTCTCATAGTCTCATGACATCCTTACTTCAAATTACATGACTACTCCTTTATTGTTGTGGAGTCATACTGTTGGGGTACCTTAACAGTGTGGGTGTTTCCAGTGCAGTGGTTCAAGAAGAGAGCTCACCACTTTCAAGAACAACTAATAATCAATAAATGCTAATCCATATCCCTGAACAAATTAGAAGGCATGTTTGCTTTTTCTTGACCTAGCAAAAGTATTAAAAATGCAGTTTGAATCTAATCTAATAAGAAATTTTTGTCTTGGTTTTTCTTTTGTAATTAGAAATTGTTAAACTGTCCTTTAAGTCATCTATTGTGGCAAACTGCAACAGCTGCTATGGTGGTAATAACTGAGATTAAATAAACTTTACCATTCATGGCTGTCAATGAACTAGAAGCTTTCAGTTTCTGAATTTCATCTGTCCCATGGAATTGGGGTTTGTGGATGGAAAGAGAAAATTACCTCACTGGCTGGAAAACTTTTGACTTTTCAGTAATTTCTTGTTAAAGTAATTCATTCACAAGTAACTTCATATGTGACTGCCTTCACCTGTATGCTTTGAAGTGGGATGAGACCACTTCTACTGACTGATGTGAGTAATGCTGATGTAGCCCCATACTAACATGCTTTTAGAAGTTTCACATTCTGAAGTGAGATAGCCAGGATTCTGAGGTAGATGTCTTGGAAAATGTTTATATTTAAGCAGGGTTCTGAGAGCAGTTTTTAAAAAAATCAGTTTTGAAGACAAGGATGGAATGGAGTGAAATTAATCTAATGCTTAGCTATGTCTTGTCTTCCATTAGGTTTACAACACTGCTTCAAAATACTTTGAAGTGCCTGCCTTAAAACTGAATTGTGAGGAATAAAGAAGTCAAAGCAGTTTTTTTTAAAAAATGTCATTCCATGTTGGAGATTTCAGATTTCACCTGTTCCTGCTAGTGAACTAGATGGAAGAAATGCACATTATCATAGTCCACATCTAATATCAGGAGTGCCTCTTATCCTGTACTTTCAAGCTTGATCTACTTAGTTTTGTACAAAATAATCCTGAAACAATGTCAAATTCATTGTAAAATGTTGAAATGTAATTTTGTTTGCAGAGCTGATGCATTTTGTACAAGCACTGATTCTTTCAGATGCAGTATGTTTTTAATGATTAAAGTAAGCTTGATGTATCCGAGACTACAAGAGTTTCTGTGATCTTATTTAAGTGTACGCTGGGTCCAAAGCCACAGTATAATTTAGCAATAACATCTACAAATGAAAACTGAATACTTAACTTTTGAAACATTTAGACAGCTAAAATCATATGTCCATCCTTTCTACTCACATTAGTAAAAGTTTTGACTAAGTACAATTTCAATATTCATCAGTCACTGGCAGTAAAAATATGACAGACCTGTTTTGTGTATATTCAATGAAGTCATTATCTGTTTTTGATTTTGTCATGATTTGTGCATAGTCGTTTCTTCCATAACTTGATAGTTATGTTCCTGTAATAACACTTAGTGCTGGCGATGTAATTGTGTTATAGCCAGCACACTGTTTCAGTTCGTGTTTTAGAAACAGCATTTCTTATTCATAAATCATGTTACAGCCAATCCTGTTAATAACAGATGTATAATAGCAGAACTGGCTGTATTTGCCATTTCCAGTTCTTTTCATATGACTGCATGTTGGAATGAGTGAGAGATTTGTTCAAATGAACTGGTTCTACTCCTTATCAAAACATGTCAACCAGGTTAGGCAATACCTAGTGAAGCATAATAATAATGAATCAAAATTAAATAGAAACTTAGCAAAAAGTCATTACAGGGATGATGATGCTGTGAGCTTACCAGGCCTAAACCATATGATGTTGGAGCAGAAACAGGCCATTCAGCCCATCAAGCCTGCTGTGCTGTTCAATGAAATCTGATAATCCTCAACTCTAATTTCCTGCCTCTTTCCCCATAATACTAGATTTCCTGACTAATTAAAATCTGTATATCTCAGCCTTGAATACAGTTCATGACTCAGCCTCAACATCTTTGTTAAGAAATCCACAAATTCATGACCCTCAGAAATTTCTTCTCCTCTGTCTTAAATGAGTGGCCCCTTTTTTTTGTTTCTGGATCCAGACTGTCCAATGAGGTAAAAGAACTTTTCTACATCTATCCTGTCGTGTTCCCTAAGAATCTTGTGTGTTTCAAAAGGATTGGCTCTCATTCTATTCCAGTGAGTACAGTCCCAAATTACTCAACATCCTCTCGTATGATAATCCCTCCATAGCCTTCTGTGCACTTCCTCCAATGCCAGTATACTCTGAACAGTTTTGGGCCCCTTGTCCAATGTTCCAGCTGTGGTCTAACCAATACCTGTAAGGTTTTAGCAAAATCATCCTATTTATGCCCCATTCCCTTTGAAATAAAGGCTAACATTCCATTTTCCTCCCCTCTAACCCACAGAACTTGAATGCAAACTTACGATTCCGAGACAACTCCCAAGTAGATTTACTCTGTAGCTTTCTATTTCAATTTAAATAATGTTCAGCTCCCCTATTCTTTCGACATAACTTCACTTTTGCACATTGTATTCTCTCGGTCAAGTGATGTCTGCCTACTTGACGTGTCTGTTTCCTCTGGAGACTGTGCTTTGTCTTAGATGGTGTAAAGTTTGTGTGTTGTTGGAGCTGCACCCATCCAGGCAGGTGGGGAGAATTCCATTACACTCCTGACTTGTGCCATGTAGATGGCAGACCAGCTTTTGGAGTAAGCAAGTGTTTTACTTGCCGCGTAATTCAAAACCTTAGCCAAGGATCCTCTACATGTTTTTTTTTAAAACCGCATTTTTAATCTGCCCTGCTACATTCAGGGCTTTATGAAAACACATCCCCATGTGCTGATGATGTTCTATACAGCAACTTAACTTACTTTTTTCACAAATGTCTGATAAAATAAGTTGCTTCATTTTCTCAAAAGGGAAATTTAGTGTAGGCCCACCACATTAGGCAATTATGACCCTCTTTTGTGCTGATAGATTCTGCATAGTCTTATTTCCAAATGTAGTTGTAACCACAGAGAAGCAGTTTGTTCTGCCTTGTGATCAGTTGGATCTGGGGAAAGGCAGACAATGACACAACTTCTAAAAGGAATTACTATAAAGCTTTCTTGGGGATGGGGAAGAAGAGAAGCATAATATGGAAATATTTGCCAAGCCATACTATATGTGGGTGGCCCGGTGACACAGTGATAAGCACTGCTGCCTCGCAGCGTCAGAGACCTGGGTTCAATTCCCGCCTCAGGCTGTGTGGAGTTTGCACGTTCTCCCTGTGTCTGCGTGGGTTTCCTCCGGGTGCTCCAGTTTCCTCCCACAGTCCAAAAAAAAAATGTGCAAGGTTAGGTGAATTGGCCATGCTAAATTGCCCATAGTGTTAGGTGAAGGGGTAAATGTAGGGGAATGGGTCTGGGTGGGTTGCGCTTCAGTGGGTTGGTGTGGACTTGTTAGGCTGAAGGGCCTGTTTCCACACTGTAAGTAATCTAATCTGTAATCATGTAAGTAAGAAGGTGTGCTGCTTGGCTCAATAGGTAAGGTCTTGAATTAAATTCTGTTCATTGAGTTCCCCTTTTCCAGAATGGGTTAGGATGAGGAGAGGAAGAATAACTAACTTAGAGCCTACTACAGATGTGCTGACTTGGCCAAAGTCAGCAAAACCCAGTAGCTGAAAGAAGACAAAGGCCAGATGCAAAGCATTAAACTGTGTTTTATCGAGCTGCCTATGGACCCCAAGGAGCAGGAATGGTTTCTCACTACTGTGCCTCAAGCTAATCTCCCCTCCTCCATTCATGTCTCTAGACAGGATTCTACTTCCTCTGTTGTTCTGCTCCTCTCCCCTTTCAGTCCTTTATAGAAACTATGATGTCTCAGTATCCAGAGAGTTGCTTGTGAAAGATCAGGAATGGTAGAACAGTTTTTAACTTTTTTTTAAACGGGTTATTATTCCATATATCAGGGTAGCTCAGTGGTTGGCACTACAGCCTCACAGCACCAGGGTCCCAGGTTAGATTCCAGCCTCTGGTCCAGTCTGTGGAGTTTGTACATTCTCCCAGTGTCTGCGTGGGTTTCCTCCCACAGTCCAAAGATGTGCAGGTTAGGTGGATTGGCTATGCTAAATAGCCCATAGTGTTAGGTGCATTAGTCAGAGGGAAACTTGTCTACGTGGGTTACTCTTCGGAGGGTCGGTGTGGACTTGTTGGGCCGAAGGGCCTGTTTCCAAACTCTAGGGAATCTAATCTAATCATATAATGGGTACATATAAACATGTGGGTATAGCCAGCATAGTGTGGAGTAATTTTGAACAGTTACATCAATATGAAAAGTCCAGTGACTGGAACAACGTTCCTTTCAAAAATATAGATGTGGACTGGTGGTGTGGTATACCAGGACGTTGTTGCCCATCATTTATGACAATTGGAGTAGAGATCAGTTAACTGGCAGAATTGATTGACTTTCCACAAAACTAGATAGGACTGTTCATATAGTTGGAGATGTGAAGAGAGGATAATGAGAATCAAAATGGTGCTTAAAATTGCTGAGAACAAGGATTCACTTGGTACAGAGACTGGAAGGAATGGTGAAAGAATCTGCTCTAGGGAGTAGTAAGGAATAATTTTAAAGGAAACAAATTGACTGGAGGAAATGCTAAAAGGGGGAAAGATGATGTTGGGATTAGGGCAAGGAGCTGCGACGTGACCTCGTGGAAAAGTTCACAGCCAGTGTTGCCGTTTGGGGCAGGAAGATGTACATTATAGCCAGGGGTCCCTGTCACTACCTGCAATTGCAAATTTCAGTTAAAGTTAAAATGGCAATGCAATCTCACATAAGTGTTTGGTGTAAGGTTTGAGTGTATGAATACTCTGGAAGGAAGTACAGAAAGGCTGATTATTTTCAATTCTCTGGCAAAGTGCAAAGCAGTAGATGAGGTGGCAGGAGGTTGGTGGAGCTGCTTTGGGCATACTGCGAGGGAAGAGCAAACAATTGTGGTTGTATTGAGTCAGAAATGGATGCCCAACTGGGCCCTGGGGCGGATGTGTACAACAATGGACAAGGAGGGTAGTGACATCACAAAGCACAAAAATGATTAAAGACAATGTTCTGGTAAATAGATCATGTGATCTTGACAAGTTATATTGCAAAGTCAAAGTCACTTCCTCTGGATTTAGCCTTGCTTCAGCATGCTGCCTATTGAAATCTTGAGGCAGAATTTTGCTGTCTGCAAACCTGTCTCTTTCCAAGCTGTACATTGAATTAGCTGGAGTTTATTGAGTGTGAAAAACAAAGAGCAGTACATCCTTTCCTTTCTGGAACCCAAGGCTTGTTCACTCATCACCTATCTTTTCTGATATATGGGTTCCTAGATTCCAGTTGAAAATGATCATTCTATCCAGGGAGTAGGTTGCTCGCTGAGCTGTTGGTCTGATATCCAGACGTTTCATTACCTGGCTAGGTAACATCATCAGTAGCAACCTCCAAGTGAAGCGAAGCTGTTGTCTCCTGCTTTCTATTTATATCTTTCTCCTGGATGGGGTTCCTGGGGTTTATGGTGATGTCATTTCCTGTTTGTTTTCTGAGGGGTTGATAGATGGCATCTAGATCTATGTGTTTGTTTATGGCATTGTGGTTGGAGTGCCAGGCCTCTAGGAATTCTCTGGCATGCCTTTGCTTAGCCTGTCTCAGGATAGATGTGTTGTCCCAGTCGAAATGGTGATCTCCGCTATCAGGATTCATAGCAGAGGCGGTAATGCAAAGACTAGAACAAAACAGCCCTACCAACCATCAAGCCAAAAATCTGGATCCGCTACGTAGATGACACATTTGTCATCACAAAACAAAACGAAACAAGGTAGAAGAGACATTTAACATAATCAACAACACCCTCACAGGCATCAAGTTCACCAAGGAGGAAGAAACCGACAACAAACTCGCAATTCTGAACGTCACAGTCGAAAGAAAAGGACAACAGAGAACTACAAACCTGTGTATACAGCAAACCGACAAACATTGACCAAATACTTAACTACACCAGCAACCATCCCAACACACACAAACAAAGCCATATCAGAACACTATTCCAACGAGCCACCACACACTGCAGCAAAACAGAGGAGAACCACCTATACAATGTATTCAAGAAGAACGGATACTCAAAAAATACAGTGTGCAGATTCCTCAAGAACAAACCATGACAAGCAGACCAAACACAACCAGAAACCCTAACCACCTTACCATACATCAAAGAAGTTTCAGAAATGACAGCCAGACTACTAAGACCCCTCGAAATCCTAGTAGCACACAAACCCACCAACACTCTCAAACAAAAAACAAACTTAAAAGACCCAGTACAACCCATGGACAAAACCAACATCATCTACAAAGTTCCATGCAAGGACTGCCACAAACACTACATAGGACAAACAGGAAGAAAAAGTTAGCCACCAGGATACACGAACACCATCTAGCCACAAAAAGACACGACCCTCTCTCCCTCGTAGCCCAACACACGGATGAAAAAAAACCACCATTTTGACTGGGACAACACATCTTTCCTGGGACAGGCTAAGCAAAGGCATGTCAGAGAATTCCTAGAGGCCTGGCACTCCAACCACAATGCCATAAACAAACACATAGATCTAGATACCATCTATCAACCCCTCAAAATGAACAGGAAATGACATCACCACAAACCCCACCAGGAGAAAGATATAAATAGAAAGCAGGAGATAACAGCTTTGCTTCACTTGGAGGTTGCTACTGATGTTACCTAGCCAGGTTACAAAATGTCTGGATATCAAACCTATAGCTCAGCGAGCAAACCTACACCCTAAATCTCAAAATGAGCTACAAACCTTGCATCATTCTATCCTTTATTGCCTCACCCTCCCTGTGTGATAACCTTCAACAGGACAGTCTCTGTTGTAGCTGGTCCTTAAATCACCCAGCACCCAAGTGAACTTCTCATTTAAACTTTAAACCCACCTCCTAGTTGTCCAATGAGTCTGAGTCAATTTGTGACTAGTTGGGAGCACTTAGAAACTAAATTGAAATAAATTGCATACTTCTGAAGAAGTCATACTGGGTCTCAAAACATTAACTGTTTGTCTTTCCACAATGCTACCAGATCTTCTGAGTTTATTTTAAATTGTGTTTATTTAATTCATACATTATGCACGTGACACTATTGGATATCTGATAATAAATGTAATGTCTTCTTTATAAGGTAGCAGCTTTTAGGTTTGCAAAAATATACTTTATTCATTAAAAAAATCAACATTCACAAGAACTCTAGCAGTTCTGTAGTCTTTGGCATGAAGAAAACATTGGAATTTGACATTTCCCAAACCATTTCTTGCTCATGCAGAACGCTACTTACATACAGTGAAGTAAATGAGGGTTTTGAGAACTGAACACACCCTCGTTATTGTTTGGAAGAACAGTGGGTCTTTCTCACTGAGCCTTGGCAGTAGCTGACCCAAGCTTTACTGCGCCCCTCAGCATCTAGACCCGGAACCTTGGAAGGTCCCAGTCTGCAACTGAAAGTTTGCGTGAAAATCCTAATCGTGTCAAACCTGCGCTCTGAGCAGTGTGCAGCACAACAGAATGCTTCATCTTCCCAGAGGATGATTGTATTCCCTGTTGGCAGGGAAAGTTGGGGGGATTGATTTTCTGCAAGTAGATTGTTGGTGATGAATTGGAAAATCCCTGATCGCCATGGATGTGTTGGGGACAATCCCGCACGGAAATGCACAATGGAAACACCCTCTGAGCCCACAGTAACTTGATCCGTTCCGGAGGCTCAGGGTGGGAAGAAAGAAGGGATTTGGCCACCGAATCCTGAAATCGGAGTTGATGCTAATGCCGAAACTTTTTATTTTTGCCGAAGAATTTTCAAATCTCTGGATATTTCAGTGGGTGGGACTGGTCACTTGGAGCCTTCAGTTTCAGATCCAATCATTTCCTGGACGCTTGATCTCGATACAATTTGTAGCATTTTCACCGGCCAACCAACTGTGAAGGGAGTTGCTTCCTGTTCCTCCGCTCTTGTGCCGCCTGTAATCGCTTAGGCCGAAGGTACGAGCAAAACTTTTCTCTTTCTTTCCAGTGTTTAACTCGATCTTGTATAATCAAAACACATTTTGTTTTTTTTTTAAAAAAAGCGGATGAGAATTGTGCCAGTGCGTCCCACAGATGTTAATTCAGCCCTTAGACCATCATTTTCCGTTTGACGTGGTGATCTGTGAAAAAAATCTTTCAAATATATAACTGTGTAAAGAACGGAAACATTTTCGCAAGTAAATACAACACTGGAGCAATCATATGTTTTCTACAACGGGAGTTGGAAAACTCGGTGAACTTAATCTCCATCGATTTCTAACGTGCTTTCGGTTTCTAATCTTGTTTTCAGAGAAGTGTTCTCAGTATAGCTGTTTATTTAAACAGCTGATTATGGAAGAATGGCTAATTGGAGCTGACCGATTGAGAGATGTGATTTAATTGAGTGGAGATTAGGGATGCACTCCATTGGTTTTGGATTCATGTTTGTTAACCACAACATTCCCCCCACTCCTAAAAGTTGGTTACACAACTTCTCCATCTACTCCAAAACAAAACTGAAAGAACACCGGATGATGTAAATCAGAAACAAAAACAGGAGTTGCTGGAAAAGTTCAGCAGGAACTCAGTTCTGAGGAAGGGTCAAGAGTGTGGTGCTGGAAAAGCGCAGCGGGTCAGGCAGCATCTGAGGAGCAGGAGATTCAATGTTTAGGGCAAAAGCCCTTCATCAGAAATGAGGTTGTTGGGTGCCTTGCGGGTGAAGAGATAAATGGGTGGAGGGGAGAAGGTAGATGAGAGTGCAGTAAGTAGATGGATAAAGGTGGGGATAAAAGTGATCGGTTCAAGGGGATGGTGGAGCGGATAGATGGGAAGGAAGATGGACAGATGATGAGGACGGTGCTGAGTTGGAAGGTTGGAACTGGGGTAAGGTGGGAGAGGGAGGGGAAATGAGGAAACTGATGAAGTCCACACTGATGCCATGGGGTTGGAGGGTCCCGAGGCAGGAGATGAGGTGTCCTTCCTCCAGGCGTTGGGTGGTGAGGGAGTGGTGATGGAGGAGGCCCAGGACCTGCATGTCCTCGGCAGAGTGGGCGGGGGAGTTGTAATGTTCAGCCACAGGGTGATGGGTTTGGTTGGTGTGGGTGTCCCAGAGATGTTCTCTGGAGTGCTCTGCAAGAAGGCTTCTAGTGTCCCCAATGTAGAGGAGACCGCATTGGGAGCAACGGACACAGAAAATGACGTGTGGAGGTGCAGGTGAAACTTTGGATGTGGAAGGCTCTCTTGTGCCTTAGACGGAAATGAACGAGGAGGTGTGGGCACAGGTTTTGCAATTCCTGCCGTGGCAGGGGTAGGTGCTGGGAGGGGAGGGTGGGTTGTTAGGGAACATGGCCCTAACAAGGTAGTCGTGGAGGCAGCAGATTTTACGGAAAGCCAATGGGATGGGGAGGGAAATTTATCCCTGATGGTGGGGTCTGTTTGTAGGTGGCAGAAATGTCGGAGGATGATGCGATGTATACGAAGGTTGGGGAGGTGGAAGGTGAGGACCAGGGGGCTTCTCTGAGGAAGGGTCAACAGACCCAAAACGATAACTTTGATTTCTCTTCACAGATGCTGCCAGACCTGCTGAACTTTTCCAAAAGCTTCTGTTTTTGTTTCTCCATCTACAGTTCATTGCACTAAATATTAATAGAAAACAACTGTCCCCTTTAAGTATTAAAGTAAATTCCTTTTTTTTAAGAGAAAAACCCTCAGATGGCACTGATGAATTCCTGTTGCCTAACGTCCTCATTTTTGTAACTTGCAACTGAGTTCTAACATAAATGAAATAAAAGCAAAATACTGCAGGTGTTGGAAACCTGATACAAATCAAGAATGCTGGAGAAACTCGGGTCTGGCTGCATCTGTTAGCAGAGAAACACTCTTCTTCAGAACTGCAGTCAAAATATTATCTTTCTCTCCCAACAGATGCTGCCTGACCTGCTTATAAAGTCAGAGATTTATATCATGGAGACAGACCCTTTGGCCTAACATGTCCATGCTTCCCAGTTTTCCACAATTAATTTAGTCCCATTTGCCTGTGTTTGATTCATATCCTTCCATACTTATCCCATCCATATATCTGTCTAAATGTTTCTTAAAATACAAAATTGTACTCTCCTCCATCATCACCCCTAACAGCCTGTTCCAGGCACTCATCACCCTCTGTATGCAAAATTGCCCCTCTGGACCCTTTTGTATCTCTCATCTTAAACCTATTCCCTCTAGTCTTAGAGTCCCCTGCAATGGGGAAAAGCTATTGGCTATCTACCTTATCTATGCCTCTCATGTTATAAACCTCAAGGAAGGTCATACCTCAGTCTCCTTCACTCCAGGTACAAAAAAAGTCCCAGCCTATTCAACCTCTTCTTATAATTCAAACCTTCCAGTCCAGTTAGCATCCTAGTAAACCTTTTCTGTGCTCTTTCTAGCTTAATAATATCCTTTCTATAGTAGGGCAACCAGAATTGCTCACAATACTCCAAATGTGGCCTTACCAATGTCTTGTACAGCTGCAACAAGATGTCCCAACTCCTGTACTCAGTGCTCTGATCAATGGAAGCAAGCATGCTGAAAGCCTCCTTCACCACCCTATCTACCTTTAACTCCACTTTGAAGGAGTTATGAACTTGTCCCCTTGGTCTCTTTGTTCTATAAGACTCCCCAGTGCTCTACCATTGACTGTATCTCCTGTCCCGGTTAGACCTATCAAAATATAACATCTCGCATTTATCTAAATTTAAACTGCATCTGCCTTTCCTCAGTCCGATGGCCCAGTTGATCAAGATCTCGCTGTATTCCAGATAACCTCCTTTGCTGTCCAATTGTGGTGTCATCTGCAAACTATTAACCATACCTACTAAATTTTCATCCAAATCATTTATGTAAGTGACGAATAACAGTAGACCTTGCACCAATCACTGTTGCACAAAGCTGGTCACAGGCCTCCAGTCTGAAAAGCAATCCTCTACCACCACCATCTGTCTTCTACCTTCAAGCCAATTTTGTTTCCAATTGGCTAGCTCTCCCAGAATCCCATGAGATTTAACCTTAACAACCTACCATGCAGTACATTTTCCAAGGCCTTGCTAAAGTCCATGTATGCAATGTCTACAGCACTGCCCTCATCTACTTCCTTGGTCACCCCTTCAAAAAAATTCAGTCAAATTTGTGAGATACGATTTCCCATGTGTAAAACCATGCTGACTATCCCAAATGCCTGTAGCTCCTGTCTCTCAGAAACCTCTCTGACAACTTATCCCACCACAGATGTCAGGCTCACTGGTTGTAGTCCCCAGGCATTTCCCTGCAATCTTTCTTAAATAATGGCACAACATGAGCCACACTCCAATCTTTGGCCACTTTACCCTTGGCTGTCAATGATGCAAGTATCTCTCCTAGGGATCCCACGATTTCCTCCCTCGCTTCCCACAAAGTCCTGGAATACTTCAGTACACGTGACAATAAAACCTTATTCTAATTCTAATTTGTCAAGTCAAAGGGATTTATCTACCTTAATATGTTTTAGGACTTCCAGCACCTCCTCTTCTGTAATATGGAGTTTCTCCTGCTGAGTTTCTCCAATGTTCTGTGTTTGTCCTAGCACATGAGTATTGTAGAGTGTAAGTTGAGTGTGTGGCACTGGAAAAGCACAGGAATGATAAAGAGCTTATGCTCAAAACGTCGATTCTCCTCCTGACCAGCTGTGCTTTTCCAGCACCACACTCTCGACTCTGCATCTGCAGTCCCCACTTTCTCCTGTTGTAGAGTGTGGACATCTTGAAGCAGTCAGGTGTTGAAGACAACTTCGTAATTAGTTTTTCAGTAGTCATTAAGTATTACAAGTTATTACTATGCTTTTTTTAAGGTCTCATAATGTTAAATAGCACATTTAAATTGGAACATGTGAGGTGTAAGTTATTCAGTTCCATAGTGCTGTCTGTAATTATGATCTTATAAAATATGTTGTTGTGGTTCTGTTCGCCGAGCTGGAAATTTGTATTGCAGACGTTTCGTCCCCTGTCTAGGTGATATCCTCAGTGTTTGGGAGCCTCCTGTGAAGCGCTTCTGTGATCTTTCCTCCGGCGTTTGTAGTGGTTTGAATCTGCCGCTTCCGGATGTCAGTTCCAGCTGTCCGTTGCAGTGGTCGGTATTTTGGGTCCAGATCGATGTGCTTATTGATTTGAATCTGTAGATGAGTGCCATGCCTCTAGGAATTCCCTGGCTGTTCTCTGTTTGGCTTGTCCTATAATAGTAGTGGATGAGTGTTGACACTACTATAATAGTAGTGTCAACACTACTATTATAGGACAAGCCAAACAGAGAACAGCCAGGGAATTCCTAGAGGCATGGCACTCATCCACAGATTCAATCAATAAGCACATCGATCTGGACCCAATATATCGACCACTGCAACGGACAGCTGGAACTGACAACCAGAAGCGGCAGATTCAAACCACTACAAATGCCGGAGGAAAGATCACAAAAGCGCTTCACAGGAGGCTCCCAAGCACTGAGGATGTCACCTAGACAGGGGACGAAACGTCTGCAACACAAATTTCCAGCTCGGCGAACAGAACCACAATAATGAGCACCCGAACTACAAATCTTCTCACAAATTAGAAAATATGTGCAGTTATTTTTGTAGAAATTAATTTATCTGAATTTGGAAGAAAGTTTTTGTGATATTTATCAGATCTGGCAAGAACACCAAAAGCAAATAACTATTGCACCTCTTTTGTAGTTGGTGTCAAATGTTTTTATGGGAAGCTGTAAAAAGGCGCACTTTGTAGTGGGCAATACTGAGTTTCATTCTTATAAACTGCCTGTAGTGTGTAAATGTCTTTGGTTATAACTGATATATTAGGTGAGACTAAACAAATGCATATCTATATTGTTTTATGCATTTGAACATGAGTAAGATTCCAGTCATATATATTTTAAGAGCAAGAAGATAGTTTCAAAGTCCAAAAAGGTAACCAATGCCTAGAGGTTGAAAATGGGGTGCAATTCATACAGAACACTTTGCATCTGTTTTCACAAAATAGAATCATAGTGTGTAAGTAGGCCATTCAGCCCATGAAGTCCACCCTGACCCTCCAAGGAGCAGATCACCCAAACCCAACACCTTATCCTATCTCTATAACCCCAAAATTCCCATGGTCCGTACACTTAGCCTACGCATTCCTGGACACTATGGGGGATTTAGCTTGTTCACTAACCTTTGGACTGTGAAGGGAAACCCACGCGGACATGGAGAAAATGTGCACACTCCACAAAGTCGCCCAGGACTGGAATCGAACCCAGATCCTGGACTGTGAAAATAAACCAGGAAGGAAATAGCAAAGGTGTGACCATTGTTTTCCAGTTTTCACTGGATAATGGTGTGGTTCTGGTATATTGGGTGATTACTAATACTGTATCTTTGTTCCAAAAAGGAGTAAGGGATAGATTACAGGCCAGGTAGATGAACCTCAAGTGGGCAATTTATTGGAGTGAATGCTAGGGATAGGATAAACTATCACTTCAAAAGGCAAGGTTTAACAAAGGATAGTCACATTTTTTGGATAAAGGAAGATCATGTCTGACTAATTACTCCATTTTTTTTTGAGATAACAAGAAATATGTTTTTAAAAAAGCAAAATCCATGGGATCTACATCAACATTGCAAACTTCCTACAAAACTAGCTCAGTGACAGGAAACAAAGGACAACATGGGTACTTTTGGCTGTTTCCACTGAGGTTCTACAGGGCTCTGTAATAGATTGTCTGTTTCTTTGTGGTTTTTGTTAACAAATATAGGGGCATGATCAGAAGCATTGGCAGCATGTTTGTTAGCGAGGAAGATAACTGTAGATTGTAGATTGTAGATTGCAGTGGACAGAAAAGTGAGAAATGAAGTTCACTCTGGAGAAGTGAGTAAGAGTCACTGCCCTTGACATAGAAGCAACGTTTAACCAAATATGGCATGAACAGCCCGAAGAAGATTGGAGTCAATGGGAACTGGGCTGGAAGAGGATCTCTCGACTTTTGGAGTCGCACCTAGCACAAAGATGATTGTGGTTGTTGGAAGTCAGTCATCACTGCTCGGGTAATGTAGTTAATGTAGTTTCTCCGAAGTCTCCCAGGCCCAACATTTGCTTCGTCTATGATCTTTTCTCTTAGTATAAGGTTGAAAGTGAGGATGTTCTCTGCAATATTCAGCATAATTTGTGATTTATCAAATGCTGAAGCAGCCCACATCCATATGCAGCAAAAACTGGACAATGTCGAGGTTTAGGATGGCCAGATTTGTGATGTGGAGGTGCTGGTGTTGGACTGGAGTGGACAAAGTTTAAAAACCTCACAACACCAGGTTGTAGTCCAACAGGTTTATTTGGAAGCACTAGCTTTGAGAGCGCGGTTCCGAATTCTGTGTCCTATGATCCAACACCACAAGCTACCCTACGAAGGAGAAGCACTCCGAAAGCTTGTATTTCCAAATAAACCTGTTTATACTATAACCTAGTGTCATGTAAAGTAATATTTGGACCACACAAGTGCCAGGCAATGACCATCTACAACAAGAGAATTTAAACATTGCCCCTTGTTATTCAATGGCATTGCAATCACTGAATCCCCTACCATTAACATCTTAGTTTCTGTCAGTGGTAACTCTTAAGTTAGACCAGTCATGTAAATACTGTTTCAATAACAGCATGACTGAGACTAGGAATCCTGTAACAAATACTTTGTCCCCTATCTGCCACATGCCTGTCCATCATCTACAAGAGACATGCCAAGAATTTGATGGAATACTCTTCATTTGCCCTGGTACCATACAAGACAAACATGCCTGCTTGATACCCTATCCATTGCCTTCAATATTCACTCCCTTCACTATGGATGCACAATGGCAGCAATGTGTACATTCTGTAACTTTCACTGCAGCAACTCACTCAGGTTCCTCCGATAGCAAACTGTTCAAACCTGCAAACCCCATACCTACAAGGTCCAGTGCAGCAGATACATGGGAACATCACCACGTGCATGTTCCCCTTTATGCCACACATAATCCTGACTTGGAAATATATCGTTGCTCTGTCACTGCTGGGCGAATTGCTAAAACAGCCATCCTAACAGCACTGTGCATGTCCTCACTCCCCAAGGACTTCTGTGGCTTAAGAAGACAGTTCATTGTCATCATCTCAAGGGCATTAAGATAAGCAATAAATGTTAGCCTAGTTACTGCCCACATTCCACGAACAATCTTTTTTAGAAGTGTAACCACGCACCCCTGTGAGGTCAAAGAAGGCAAAGGAGTACATACAATACTGAGAGGTGTAGAAAAAGTGCTAGATTATGGGATAAATGCAGCTCCTTGAAGGTAGCAGAATAGGATAGTAAGGTGGCTTAGAAGGCAAATGGAATCTTGTCCTTTTATCAGTCAAGGTTTGAATATAAGGGATGTTATGCTGGAATTATAGAATTTATTAATGAGGCTGTGATTTATCTATAATATGTAGTTCTGATCATCTCATGATAGAAAGGATGTAATTACATGAGAGAGAGAGAGAGAGAGAGAGAGGGAACAGGGAGGTTTACAAGACTGTTCCCAGGACCAGAAAAATGCAGCAGTGTGGAATGATTGGATTAGTTCCTTGGAACAGGGGAAGGCTGAGGAGAGATGTATTTGTGATGTACCTAATTGTAAATGGTCTAGATAGAATGGATGGGGAGGGGTCAATGACTTTGAGGCATAGATTCAAATTGATTGGTAGAAAGATTAGAAGGAAAATCCTTTCACAAGATGGTTGTGAGGAGTGTGGAACTCATTTCCAAAAAGGGTCATTGAGGCCAAAACCAACATATCATTTAAAAGATATCTGGGCACGCACTTATGGTTTTGTAATCCTGTAGGGATACCAGCCAAATGCTAGAAAGTGGGATTGAGCTGGGTTTCTTGTAGTTTGGTCAGCACAGACTCAATGGACCGAGTGATTTTGTCCGGTGTCATAAACCTTCTGATTCTACAGTTTGGTGTATATGCATGCCAGCAAGTTTGTAGGAATGACATTGCACAAACAAAAAGTGATTTCCAGAAGCATTGGGCTTCCTCTTGATAATCATTCATTTTGTTTGAGCTAAGGTATAAAGATTAAGAATATTACAATTTCACAAGGTAAATGTAGCAAGCTTTTCATCTCACCTCAGTTAATCCATTCAGAAGGAGTTCTTGTGGTGCTGTGGTAGCGTCCTGTCTCGGACCCAGAATCTACAAGAAACTGAGAGAAAATAGAGAGACGGGGCAGCAAGTCTCTTACGCTACTCGGAATGCGAGTGGGAGCTCTCACTTGGATTGACTGTCAGTAAAAGTTAACCCAGCAAAGATGTATTGCCATCAGGCAAATTGGCGAAGGAAGTAATTGATGGAAAAAATGTTTTAAAACTGTTTGAATTTATATAATAAACCTGTGTGTTCTTCACACATCAGTGGTTAGGGTCAAAAATTAAATGTGTCATTATGTTGTTGGTATTATTCACAGACTCGGTCCAGCAAAAGGAGTTATATTTCTGGCTACATGTTGCACTCTATCCAGTGACCAAGAAACATGAGAGTAAATGGTCTGTGTACATTAAAATAATGATCATTAAGTTTATTTAAATATCAATTAAGCTTTGTTTTGTCATGGATTAAGTCCTGGAAGTAGTTTTGGATCAATTGACTTTAAAGTACTTTGGAACCAATTTACTTTAATGACTTCTAAGTTTTAGACCATTGCATATCCAAAAACAGGCTGCATCAATTTTTTTTAACATTATTGGTTGCATCTTATTGTACGTTTTAGCCTTTTTGGTTTTTTAAAATTACTTCCTGCTTGTGGCTGTCCACTGCAGATTTATTCTCAAATTATAGTACGTGAAACTGCAAGTTTCACAAACATGTTTTAAAGACAGCGTATTCACATTGTAATGACAAAGATGAAGAAGAAATGGTATTTGGTGTGATTATTCCTCAGTTTATTAAATATATTGCTCTTTGTAAGGCAAATCAAGTACATTAGACCTCATAACTGCAAGATATTTGCAGTAAATTTCTTAGCTGAAGCATTCTACTAAACTGTCTTCCCATCTTTATTACATGGAATTAATATAAAGAAAGAACAAGAGAGCAAAGAATAACTCATCATATTTTAAGCAGACTCTGTAGCAGTTTAAATCTACCATAAAACAGCACTTGCCACAAAGAACAAATGCCCTGAATTGCTACTTAATTTGTTTTGCTTCATTGGGTTAAAACAAATACAAATCAAGATATGGAAAAAAAGTCCCAGCTTTGACTAATCCTATTAGATTGCTTACAGGCAGATTAACACCTCAACCATGAAACAAAATCTGCCATTGCAACATATGCACAGAATTTGCACTGTAGTGTGTGCCTAGACTAAGCTCACAGAGTGGAGTTTGAGTTAATTGATAAAGTAGTTCAAGTGCTATTGACCAGGCCAAGCTGTGCCAATAGCTGCACTGTGGATCAGGGAGTGATGGGGAATTTGATTAGGATTCCAATTGTTTGCCATTGTATTGATCCCTGCTGTAAGTAGGTGAGTGGGTGTTGAATCAAAATAAAATCAGACTTAAGGATTTTGCAAATATGTTGGGAATTAAACTTCATAAAATTATCCAAATTTTATTTGAAGAGACAATATTATAAGTAGTGTATACAATTCTCTGCATCTGCATTATACATTTATTTGATTCAGATTTTTGCTAATACTTATTGAATTGAGTTGAACAATTATTAGTTGGATATTTATTTATTTTAATTATTAACTGTTAGTATGGGGTACAGATGTTATTGAATTTCTCAGATTTAAATATTAGTATTACCAGCTTCTGTGATCACACACCTTTCTGGATATTTACATTAAGTTCAGGGTATTCTGGTATGCTCAAAACTTACATTAATAACTCTTGTCATGCTTTAGACATGTCTGAAATGGAAGATGAATCCTCTCCCATACCAGGAACAGAGGAAGATGACAAAGCATCCGGGGGGGATGTTGTTGATGCAAAGCCAGACAGATCATCAAGATTCCTAAATTTCAAGTAAGCTTTAAATGTGTAGATGGTAAATTTGTCTTCACCAATGTTTCACTGTACTTTGTGAAATGCCTCATATAATGTACCTGCCTGCTGGTTCTGGTGTCTGACATTCAGAAATCTCTGGCTATGTCTGTCCGAAGCTGTGCAGATGAGATGCTGATATCTATTTGGCTTCTCTGGCTTACCTCAAATTCTTCAAAATTCAAAGTTCAGATAGGATGATTTAAATCCTGACAACAGGGTTACAAATTGTTTGATTTAAGCTTTATCAAGCACTGCATATTTCCGCGAGTGATAAATAGAGATGTTAATTGAAGATTCTACTCTTTTGAAGTTTCTCTGATTTACTGAGTCATTTCATTAACTCAGTTCTCTCTTCACAAATGCTGTCAGACCTATTGAGATTCTCCAACACTCCAAATCCTAGAATCATACAGTACAGAAGAGACCCTGAAGCAAATTGAGTCTGTATTGCCAAAACTACACTAAATCTATATTAGTACTGTTTTCCAGCACTCGGCCCATAGCCTTGAAAGTTATGACATTTCAAGTCCTAATTCAAGTACTTTTTACTGTTTGAGGTTACCAACTTTCACTGCCTTCCTAGGCAAGGGGTCCAGATCCCCACCACCCTCTGGCTGATAAAGAATTTCCTCAAATCACTGCTAAATCTTCTGCCTTTCACCTTAAAATTGTATCCTCTTGTTACTGATCCTCCAACTAAGGGGAACAAACCCATAACCTTACACACCTGTATCAGGTCCCCTCTCAACCTTCTCTGCTCCAGAGAAAACAACCTGAGATTATCCAGCCTATCTTCATTGTTGAAATGCTGTATACCAAGCACCATTCTGGTGAATCTTCTCTGCACCCCCATCAGTGCAATCACATTCTTCTTATTGTGTGGTGACCAGAACTGCACACAGTACTACAGCTGTGCCCTAAGTAAGATTCTGTACAGTTTCAACATAATCTCCTGCTCTTATAATCTATGCCTCAATTTACAAAGGCAAGTATCCCATATGCTGCCTTAACTACCCTATTAACCTGCCCTGGCACCTTCAAGTGTCCCACAGTTCCTCTGTTCCTTCTGAACTTCCTACAGAATCCACTATATTTTGTTTTGCTTATTACTGATTTTCTTTGTTTTCTTCTTTGTGTTGCCAAACCAAAAAACTCTGTGTAAAAGGTTGCTGAACTGAAGTGGGTGAGAAATTCAGGAGGAGTTCATTCAGCCAATTGTGCTGGTGCTAATTTATTACTCTGGGAAGTTCAAAACTAATCCTATTGCCCTGCTCTCTCTTCCCTTTGCTGGATATCTTCCCCAGTTTCAAATATTTATCCAATATTTTTCTTTAAAGGATATGACAGCCTTAACTCCTCTCTGTTACAAAACCTTCTCAAACAATGTTCTGTGTAAAGTAATTATGCCTCACTTTTCAATTCAGTTCCTTGATACTTGTTTTAAAATTTAATCTCTGATCATTGAATGTCTGGCAGTAAAGGTAGTTTTTGTTATTATGGATATTAGAATTCCTCTGATTTTTCTTTTCTTAATCCTTCCCTCCTGCAGTTAAAACTGTCCTACTTATCCTAAGTCTCTCTCACCTATAATTTTACTTTCCTTGATATCATCCTCCCTTTGTATTGCTTTAATGTCCACTGCTGCTTGTAAAAGCTCCTCTGCCAGTATTTTCTCGAAGCAACACGTAGGCAATGGCCGAGTGGTATTGTCAATAGACTGTTAATCCAAGTCCCCAGAACGGTGCCTGGGTTTGAATTCCACCATGGCTGATGGGATCGACTTTAGACAAGAAAACTGCCATGCTTACCTGGTCTGGCCTATGTTTGATTCCAGTCCCACAACAATGTGGTTGACCCTTAGCAAACCTCTGGGCTGGAATACACAATAAAAGCCAGCCCAGTGATGCCCTCATTCTACCAGTGAATAAGAAAGGATCCTGACATCAGACAGTGTTGGGGTGTGTCAGGGATGGGGGGGGGGGGGGATTGCTGCTGGATTGTGGTGAATTTTAAAACTACAAACATTTGGGATTCATATTACAAATATATAAAAGCTTGTCAGACAGAAAAGAATCATATTTTGGCTAAATGTTTTTCAAGTCTGAGTTGGATGATTATTGGGATGTATCGTTAGAAATTCGAGCAATGTATCTGCATTCTCACGATCGTCAGTCTTACTATTAGAAATCTGTAGTCACATTTTACATTTTAATGGCCTGTTGCCTTTTCCAGAATGCCTCTACTTTTATATTTTCGCTGTCACATTTTTCTTTTTAAACTTATCCACCTTATGCCCAGGTATTCTCTTTTCTAATCAACCTGTTTAGAGATGTTGTTACACACCTCTGGAGCAGGTGGGACTTGAACCTGGGCCTCCCAGTCCAGGGCTAGGGATCCTGGCACTGTGCCACAAGAGGGCCCCCTTATGCACAAGCAAAACCATTTTTGAAAATCTGTTAACTTGAATCATAAGACCATCAGAAACAAACAGAGACAGAAGTAGGCCATTTAGAGCTTTGAACCCACTCTACCATTCAATGAGTTCATGTCTGTCTCGTGACATGCTGACCACACTCTGCAGTAGGTCATGTTTGACACAACGTACCCTGCCTGTGGTCAGCATTTAGACCAATTAATAAATTATGTATGAATGGATGAAGCCAGTATGGCTGATTCTTCCTGGTTCAGAGGTCAAAGGAGATTAAACAAATTGCCACACCATGTGAAATGCACTTATCTATCCCTGCACTGAGACAAATTGAGTGAGGACACTTTGCCTGGATTGACTTTTCGGATGCTTTGCTTCACCTGAGACAATTGGCCATTTCAGCCACATGACCTTGTTTCATTTTCCTTTGATCCCTGGCCCCTCCAGGTATTGTTTGCTTTGAATCACCTCTATTAATTATACAAGAGTAGGTTAGACAGATAACGTATTGTAACTTTGATTCTATTGTGTCAAAAAAACCAAGTAAGTAATATTACTGTTGAATTACTGTTAGCAATTTTCACTAACTTTATTCAAAGCCATTGCATTACTTAAATGTAACTTGACTTTTTTTGTTTTGGAGTTGACAAATTTAATTGGTGCAATGTGAAAGAACATCTTCTAACCTGATTTGGCCTTTTTAAATTGTTAATTTTGCTGCAAAACGTACATTTGAAAGGCTTGCTCTTTTTTAATGAAAGTAGGGCAAGTGAGATTTGTAAATTCAGTAATATCATTTGTTTGCATATGTCAGTTACATTTTGGAAGCCCCATTACCACTGTCGACCCCTTCCAATACATTAAAGCGATGTTGCAAAATTTTGGAGTCAGGGAAGAAGCAGGATTACTGTTCTGTTGTTTTGTTTTTGGTGTTGTGGAAAGCTAAAGGTCAGATGAACATAGAAACAGGAGCTGATTATCTTGTTTGACTCCATTCCCTCCTCACTGACAGTTGGATTGAGAGGTTGGCTAACAGGGCCATAGGTCTCTATAGGCTGCAGCCAGGCAGGACTTGGAGGCCTTGGTTGTAGATGGTTGGGGAAGATCGCAGTCCAGAGCCAGGTGAGGGTGAGGGAAGTAGAATAACACAGCCTTAGTGTGGTGAGAAGAGCTCAGAGCCAGAAGGTCAGGCAAGCTGAAGGATTGGGTAAACCATACAGAGCCATGCAATATTGGGGGTTGGTGGGGGTGGGGGGGACATTATTAGCTTAGGGCTCATCGGGGAGGGCTAGAATCAGGGGTCATTTAGGGCATTTAGGATCAGGGTTTGCTGAGAGGGGTTTTGACAGTACTATGGCTTTGAGAGGTGTATTTGGTCCTTTTTTTCACATGAAGCAAGGTTGAGACCGAGATGCTGATTGGCCTACTCAAAGACAACAGAATAAATGGTTTGTGAGGCCTTGGGGTCTGTGTTTAAAAATTGGAACAATAGTAGCAACCTGAATGGGTGGGATTAAGCTCCCAAAAAAAAACAGATTTTTAATTTTAGCTTTTTAGTAGCAGTTGCTGGGGTCTTGATACTGGATATGGAAGCTGTAGTACAGCTCTCCCTGCTACTCTCTCTCTGTTTTCTCTTGATGTCTTTTCCTCCTGGACTGGAGAATTGCATGTGAGACAATCTATTTTACTGCTTTTGCCTTTGCCAAGCATGTGTATATGGGATATTACTATATTGGAACAGTTGCTAGTTAGTCATTAAATAATATACTATTCTATAAAGTCTTCTAATAGAGCTACATTATTCCAATTTCTTATTTCTTTTGTTGGATTTTAACTATAGTGTATGACTGCAGTGGATTTTACTTCAAGACTGGCAATTTGACCCGTTGAATTGCATCCAGAACACTATGCCTGGCATTTCATTTTAAAATAAAAATAAGTCTAGATTATCTTCTTAATATGTATTTAGGAGGCTTGGTCTGGTCCATAGCAGGTTAGAGTGCAGTTTCAATTTGCAGGAGTGTTAGGTTCAGGGTTCATTTTGACGGGGGGGGCTAGGCCACAGGCCAGAAATTATTGGAGATGGAAGCCACATGGAAAAGATCAGATGGATCAGGTGAATCGAAAGTCGCCAGCAACCCAGAAGACTTTAAGATGCTCTCTCATTAAGAAAGACAGCAGGGGGTGAGTTTAACCTGAGGATCGAGGTTGACAAAACATGGTGACTTCAGCCGTTACAGGATTTGAACCGTAGCTGTTGCCATCACTCTATGGCAAACCAGCAATCTGAGCTGAAGGATCAAGACAGACAGGATCGGAGATCGAGGGGAGAGGATGGGGAGGTTTACGGATTGTTGGCCGCACGATGCTGGGAAATGGGTGATGAAGGAAAACTGGCTGCAACAGTTAAATGGAAAAGGTATCAACCTCCTTTCGATCCGGGCTTTTCCCAAATTCTGGAAAATGCAGCCATCCAGGATTAAATTTAAAATTAAACTGGAGACATGCATCCTAATTATAAAATGTGAATTGTCAACTGTCCTCCTTTTGAGTAGATAGGTTGCCTTCCCTATTTATCGCTGCAATTTGTTTTAAAATATAGTGCCTCATTGCAAGAGAAAGAAAAGACAAATGTATCCTGTCCACCTGATAAAACAATGTGAATGTACATTTTATAGCTTTCTTCTCCTAGTTTACTATTGAGAAAATTGTCTCAATCAGCATTGCGATTGTCAGCAAAGGTGTAAGAGGCTTGGATGACCTCAGCAGCTTGTTAAGTCACTGGGAGCCCTCTGAATAGTCCTATAGAAAAGTCCAGCGTGACCCGCTGCTGACTCGGGGGGATTTGTAAATGTTGAATGGCCTCACTTGAACCATTATTCAGTGTCACACAGAGTAATGGTAGAGCATGACCATTTTCTGACCTGTTGCTGTTTCAGATAGCCAGATAAAGATTTGCAGATGCAGAGTGGAGTCCCAATTAATGTGGAATGCAGGTATGTGTTTGTAAACTTTCCGAGTGCTTGTACCTATGGACGTGCTTCAGTTCATATTAAAACGGCCCTGTGCAGCTAAATTCAGAGAGTGTTGTGAGCTCTGGGCACACATGGATTCCTCTGAACAAAACTGAGTTGGACTGATGCCAAGTCACCGTGAGGTCTGTCTCCAAACGTCCATCTCTTTTCCTCACTTTTATTTGCAAAATGATTTGAGCCTGGTCACATGTATTATGCAGCCATGTTGCCAGGATTTTGCCAAACTCCCATAATAATATGGCAAGCACATCAGAATAGTATCTCAGATTGCTGTACTGAATCATTGTTAATCTGCATGCTCAAATTGACAGCTTGTTTGGGTGTGTTTAATATCTTTTTGTAACAAAAATGAAAGTCATCTATTCAAATGTGCTTACAACTGGAAAGCTCTTTGAATCCAAATTGGACATCGAGCTCATTATTATTTCTTGTTTGAAGCTACATGTTGTCACTGAATGGTGTTACTCTTGTTCAGATTTTTTTTTAACTATTCCTTGCCTTTTTGGAAAATGTCAGTGCCATCATAATATTTCAGTCATTTAAATATGCCAGACTGAGCCTTTCTTTAAGAGTTAACATTTTCATTGTTCAGACTCTGGATGCCAGTTGTAAAAAGCTGAGTTTTCCTCTAATTTTAAAGGATATCTGTTACCTTTATTTAAATTTGACCACCTGAAAATAAGTACTTCTTGTTGCTGAAGTACCACTTTCTTACCAGCAGTGGGTAATGCAGTACACAATCTAATATGCTGCTGGTGTTACCCATTTAAATGTTATTTTAAATGAGTAAAGTGTCTGGCTTTAAAAGCTTGCTTGGCTAACCACAGTAACTGTGTAGAGTTTGTCATTCAAATACAAAGTAAATTAGAAAGTGCACTGTTTAGCAGGGAGGAGAAGGCATCATCTCTCAAATGCTGCGGAAACAGACTAACTGAACCAGCTGCTGTGAGACATTGCAGACCCATCCTGTTAAATTTGCAAAGGTCAGTGAAGAAGCTCTTAAGTTTACATTTCAGCATCAATCCACTACAGAATGTAGGGAGAGTTTGCTCAGATAACAAACCACTGATAAAGTACATGTTTCCTTATTGGGTTAAATTGTAGTTGCAGAAATTAATACATCAGGTGCATGAATAAGCAACTAAATTTAGAAAGCTCTGCATTAGTAATTCTGTGTATGGTGTTCAATGATATGTATACACAAATAGGAGCACGCGTTCTGAACCATGCTTCACAACAGTTGTATGTTGTAGATGTGGATGCAGCAAATTTCCTGTATCTTTAATAGAGCTTTTCATATGCTTGCCACATGAGTTTTTCTCATTTATTACTGCATTATTTCAAGATAATTTAATGTTTTATCATACCATCTTCAATTTGTAATGAGTATTATTTTAAATCAGTGTTTAAAAAGCTTTACAACAGGCAGAATTTTCAGCCGCCACATCAGAGGCCCACGCTGTAAGGGAAATTGTCACCGCACTGTAATCTTTATCAAATTGGTAATGTGATGGCGAGAGGCTGGACTCGTGTCTACAATGGCTCATACACTCAGAGTTGGAAGATATATAGTAGGCAGTCTGGCTGGAAAGTGGCAGAATACCAAAATGGATGTGCCCTCTCAACCTTTTTAAATATTAAAATGAAGAAGTAGCCTTTGCAGCACAGTCACCAGTGCAGTGTCACAAAGCAGAGCTTACCACAGTGGGAGCCTGAGACGGCTACAATGCTGGTTCAGCCAGGAAGGCCTCTCAGGAAGGCAGCAGCCCGAAAATTTCTAAGCTGCCGTTAGGTAGTTCAATTCGCTGATCTCGGTTTGTGGGTACATAACTATGACGCCTCAGAGGGAAAAATTATCAGTACTTAAAAATAAATGTACTGGCTCTCCATTACGAATTAAAGAAGATGAGTTGGACCAGTGTTTCAGATCCACCTGTCGATAGGCATGATGGACTCAATTGAGCAGCATGTTGACTGGCAGCGCTATTTTCAGTACATGCTCTACTTGTTTCTGGCCCCTTTGGGGACTCAAAAGTTCTGTCTTCTATTGCTGTAAAATTTTTCCCATTTAGTTTCAAAATCCCTGTTCAGATCTGAAATTTAGAATCATGGTCGGTTCCATGTTTAACTGTTCCTCATGAAGGAAGGCACACATTTGCTCAAATAGCACAGCTCCGTAGAGGACTTGCAGTGCATGTTGCGTTTAGTTGACAGGTAGCTGTATCACAGAGGTTATGATGTCTGGTTTGCTATATGGCACAAAGATTTTATTCGTTTTATATGAGGTGTTACTCCTGTGAGTCTATTGAGAAGAAACACGAGAGAACTTAGCAGGGAATTATTAACCGAGACTAGAATGTCCCTCGCTCTGATGAAGCAGCCCAAAAATCTTCCCTAATCTCTTTCCTGCTTGAGAAATTTAGTTGGTGGACCATGATTGGCTGCCTTTGCCGTTAAAAAGTAGCCAAATCTAACTGTTATGAAGGTCACTATGACATTAGCGATAAGATACTGGATAAACTGATATGTGAATGGCTTGCCTTCTTTAAAGGATCTCTCCCTATACCATTGAAAGAGACAGGGAAATATATTAATAGCAAACATTTGATTTGATTTACTCTGAAAAAAAATTCTTGCAAACTATGCTGTGGAGCTATTTATAATTTAAGGCTGGTAAAATTACCAGAAACAAAGACTTGCTCAGAGAAATCCAGGCAATGTATTGTTTTGTTTTGAAATAATTTTGCAACTGAAAAATAAGGTTTGCGCTTAACAGGGTTTACTTTGTTACCTTCACTTGAGGAATTTCCCCAAACTCATCCAGCAGCTGCAGCCAGGAATACTAGCAGCTTCCTTCTGCAAAGACTCATTGTCATAGTCAGACACCAGAGGAGTGGCTACGTTTTTAAAATCTCTTTCATTCTAGCTTAAGAAATCCTCCCCTCTGACGGTATGTTGTTGTCTGGCGGTGCAAGCTCCAGAAGAGGAGTCAAAATTTTCTGAATAAAGTATGTGTAAAGTGTAAACTCAGACTGTGTCAGCATTTTCAAGCAAAAGTGTTTTTGTGAAAAGGTTGAGGGAGTTACAAATTATAACTCTATCTAGTTGTGACAACACGTAATGGCAGAGATTGGACATAAGTCAATTTTATTAAACACTAATGCTACTGAAAGTAGGGGAGCTATTTCACAATTCATATGGAATTTAATGCCCTCCACTGTGCCAGGTTTGGTGGTTGAGGTCTCTGGCACCTTCCTACCTCTGTCCAGATTTAAATCTGTGGAGAAAAGGCCATGAAAGAGTTCATAAAAGGCTTAATGTTGGGAGGGAGGGTTTATTAAGAGGCTTCAATCCACTGCTGCTGGTTCCTCTCATCCTTGGATGGGGGACTTGCCATGCACAAAGTAAACATGTTTGTGGGTCTCCAAAGGGGAGCAAAGGTATCAATATCACATCAACCAAGCCAGCCCCTTCTGCACCTTCTCATGCTGCTGGGCTTGCTGTGTTCTTCCAGCCTCCTGCTTGTCTACCTTGGATTCCAGCATCTGCAGATTTTTAGTCTCTAAGCCAGCATTGCAAGACAGACCTGCTGAGAGCTTCATCCCTTACACTTACTGCTGGACATCACCAATTCCTCCCAGTCTTGGCTTGCATTCCCTATGGCTGGCCATCAGCAAAGGAGGCAAGGCAGAACAGTCTCCAGCTCTGAAGCCAGCAGGAGGGACCCTGCCATTAAACATTACCATTAAAGTGCTCGCTGCATTTGCTGCTGCCATAGGCATTAATTTTTTGCAATTCTTTAGCATTTGTACTTGTTTGAAGCATCATTTTGTAACTTTTTAACAACCTTAAATGTACTTCTGTAGAAAAGAATGTAGTGATATTTTGGAATATCCCCTGCTACTACAGCTGCTGCTTGATGCAATGGTTCTTGAAGCTGACAATTCCACTTCTAATAAGGTGATTTTATTATGCCCCTCAATCCCCATTTAATTTAATCCATTCTGTATAACCCAGAAGCAAGTTGATCATTCTGTTATTTGATTTTGGAGCTCTTCCTGTAATTACTATTTGCAAATTATTTGCAACTGATGCTTGGCAAAGATGTTGGTTAGTGAAAAAGCTTCTTTTTCTCCTCCAAGGCTATTAGCCTACACTTCAAACAAAGGTTCTGTCCTTTGGTAGGATTTTCCCAACCGACATTTGAACTCTACTGTACATCATAAGACCAAAAAAAAAGGCCATTCGGCCCATAGAGACTGCTCCACCATTCACTCATGGCTAATAGGTTTCTCAACCCTGTTATCCTGCCTTCTTCTCAGAAGCTTTGATTCCCTTACTAATCAAGAACCTATCTATCTCTGTCTTAAGTACACTCAATGACTTGGCCTTCACAGCCTTCTCCAGTAATGAGTTTGATAGATTCATTACCCACTGGCTGAAGAAATTCCTCCTCATCTCAGTTCTGAAGGGTCTTCCCTTCATTCTGAGACTGTAGCCTTGGGTCCTAGTCTCTCCTAGTGTTGAAAATACTTTCTCCACGTCCACTCTACTCAAGGCTTTTTCATATTTTGTGCTTTTCGATCAGATCTCCCATCATCCTTTTAAACTCCTTTGAGTGCAGACCTAGAGTCCCCAAGCACTCCTTCATCCCCGGGATCATCTTTGTAAACCTCTAGACCCTCTCCAAGGCTAGCACATCCTTCCTTAGATAGGGTGCCCAAAACTGTTCTCAATATTTCAAATGAGGTCTAACCTGAGCCTTGTTCAACCTCAGCAGTACCTTTCTGCCCTTGTACTCTAGCCTTCTCTAAATGAATGCAAAGAGTGCTTTCGCTTTCCTCACTCCTAGCTCATTTCCTACCTCAAACGGGGGCCAGAAGCAAACTTTGAGTGTGGCATGACTACTAAACATTAGCCCCTTCTGGATGACCAATTAATGCTCAATTCAATGCAGGATAGTGGGTGGGCTCCAGTGGCCAGCGGACCAGGCCTTTTGGCACTGAAGTAGCAGCAAGATATAGGATTGTGGGTAAGTGGGAGAGGGCACTTCAAAATACAGGTACCCACTCTCCAATTTGTTTATGTTTTCATTTTAAGAAGAAAGCTAATTTGCTGCTGGCCCATTACTCCATATGAGGGAGAAGTTGCAGCAGGCAAGGGCGGGCCACTTGACTTGCCGGGAGTGCAGATCCCACAATCCAGAAGCTGCCTCCCGGAACTTGGAGATCAATTGTGAAATCCCGGTCAGCTTCCATAATGGGCCTTGAAAGACCATTAACAATTTCAATTGGATATTCGCCATATGCAAACATACATTGCTTCCCGTTCCATTGTACCTGCTCCCCACACCTCTATCCCAGGAATCCCAGTGTCCCTTCCTGGGGAAAGTGGCTGCTGGTGCTGTGGGAGGGAAATGGCCAATAAACTGGAATGCAAGTTGGTGCTACAAAAATTCCATGTCTGCCTCTTCCCTGTTCCTGAATAAAACTACCGATTTGTGTTTGATAACTTTAATCATTAAGATGTCCATGTCAACCATGGGTCCGTACCTCAAAGCAAAACTTAAACAGAATATTTTGGGAATGCGCGTGAGATTTGGAAGATTGGATGATCAGTTAGTGTTGAACATGCTTTGCTTAGAATCTTTTTGACTGATGAGCCATCTGTGGTTCTGTCAGAGGCAGGAGAGGAGTAATGTTAAAATGGACAAACCGATGAATATCTGTACTGTGATCAGCCGAGCATATGCTGTGTAAGATCAGTTTGTTTTGGTGAAATACTATTGTGCTGTGCCATGATGAATCATTTGATGGACAGCTTTGGATGTGTTGTAAAGGGTTAAGAGTTGATCAAGTGCAATAACCCCACCCACTGAGATGGTGCCAGGAAGATTTGGTGGGAGAGAAATTTGGTGAGAGACAGATTTGAAGTCAACAGTCTTTGTAGCAATTTAGAGCCTATTCTTATTGTCTGTAAATAATTGCAGAGAAGCAACAAGCTACACCATGTTTTCTATATCAGTGTGTGTGTTACACCTGAAGGTGGTCACGTTCAATATTGTAAAGCTAGTAAAGAGCCACACACTGATGGAGATAACATACTCAAGAGTTTTTTTTATTACAGGAGGCAAAGCTGCTACAAATGCAATCAAACATGCAATGTAAGCTAAGCATTAAATTGATACGTTGAAAGTGTCTAGCTTTTATTGGAAGTCAGCTGCCAGATACCATAAGGTTAACCCACTGTGTGATCCATTCTTTATTTCTTCTGTTTTATCAGAAACTCATAGATATATTTGTTTGTGTTATCTAGAGTTTTTGTTTTCTCTTCCAGCCCTGCCATGTTACAAATTTGTGTTTACACCTTGATTCTAATCATGATGGCTGGGGCACTGTGTTTAAGGCTGGGTGTGTCTTTGGTTAAAAAGCTGGCTTTCCCAAACAAATGAAATATTTGCATATTTTCGCAAATTTCTCTTACAGTAAGTGAACAGGAAGTTGTACAGTTATTTAAATACCAAACGCATAAGGAATTGTTTTCTTTACTGGCTCCTGATACTTAGAACAACAATGTGCATACTTCTTTGTGTCGTTCCCTGCTGATCGGAAATACCTTTTAATGTTTAGTTTTATTCAAGTGTCCAAGCAGCGGAAATGATGTGGTCTGACATTTCTGCACACCAGTGGCTGGTCTGGTGCAGCATATAATCACTTCCTCATATCAACAGATCTGCCTCAGGCAACCTCATCTGAGTGCACAGTCTCTTCCCTCAAAATAATCACTCTTCAATAAAGGCCAGTTTTACCAAATAAAGTCAACTCCTGTTACACGACTGCTAAATTTCAACCCTGAAACTGAGGATAAAATGCCAACGTAACGAATGAGACTGGAGCAGAGTTAATGTGATGTTTCTGCTCAGGAATTGCAGCAGAATGTACCTGCATTATGTTGTTCATGCATCAGCCTATGCCCATGTTCTGTATATATTAAATTAATTTTAACAAGCTAGTCAGTTCTCTCTGTTGTACGGCTGCACATTGTGTTGATTTTGCCATAGACAGTGTGATGACATATTACATAAATGCATCTAATATTTTCTCTAACTTGGCATCATCTGTTAAGTTGAGAAGCTTTACTCTCTGTTTCAATAAAGTATAACAAGTATTTGAGCATAAGCAAATATTTAATGGTTTTCTAGAGTTCATTCCAAATTAAAATTAAAATTTGCATTTGTATGCTTTTGATAACCATTGAACAAATCAAAATGTTTTATTGCTGATTCAAGTTAATTTTTGAGAATGCAGTCACTGTTGTAGGAAATGCAGGAACTTTGAGCCTAGGCTCCTGCAAGTAGCAGTGCGATGATAGCCAGATAATCTGTTTCTTAGGGCAATGGTACCCACGCGGTCTTGCAGGTTGGGTTTGTCACTGCCTGGTTTCTCTTTGCGGTGTGTGACAATAGCAAGTTGTAGGATGAGAATAAGTAATGATGAGATGTTAATGCATGCAAATTGGACTCTTGCAGTCCACTCGTTTGGGTGCAAAATTGAACTTTTTTTTCTTCTTGATATTGAGAATTTTTTTTAATCTCACTATATTTTCCCAACTCACTCGCTGTGGTCCAATCACTCAGAGGGTGAAATTTTCCCACTCCATGTGCTTAACGAATACAATGTTTATTAGAATCATAGAATCCCTCCAGTGTGGAAGCAGGCCACTTGGATCATCGAGTGCACACTGCGCCTCCAAAGAGCATCCCACCCAGACCCAGTCCCTAATCTATCCCTGTAACCCCACATTCTCCATGGCTAATCCACCCACTAGGCGCATCTTTGGACACTATGGGTAATTTAATATGGCCAGTCTATCCAACTTACACATCTTTGGACTGTGGGAGGAAACCAGAGCACCTGGAGGAAACCCATACAGACACGGAGAATGTGCAAATTCCACACAGACACCTGAGAGTGGAATCGAACCCGGGTCCCTGGCGCTGTGAAGCAGCAGTGCTAACCACTGAGCCACCAGAAAATTGAATCAGTGAATAATCCCTAAGAATATGACTTATAAGTGAGATATAAGCCAAGTATCAGGATAATTGGCTGATACGCTGATGAACAGCTTCTGCCCAAAACATCAGTTCTCCTGCTCCTCAGATGCTGCCTGACCTGCTGTGCTTTTCCAGCACCACACTCTCAACTCTGATACACTGACCACATTATCCAATCCACACTCCCACATTCTTCTTGATCTGTACATTGTAGTCCGCAGCATCAATGTTAAAGATGATCTTAAGGTTGATCTGTCACAGTTCAGCCAGAGCCAGTGCGAAAAGTTACAGTGAGCAACTACGGAAGATGCAAAAGGTCACTATGCAGGGGCGGCCCGACAGTAGTTAAAGAAATACCTAAGATCGGTTGTTTGTTTTGGCTGTAGGCAGATGAGCTTGGTATATCACAGCAAGTCATTTTCAAGGGCAAGCAAAATCTAATACCAAGTGTATTACACCAAGATATGATGTTCATGTTACATCAGAAACGCCGTATTCAATGCACAAAACAGCCAGCATGTGAATCCATACACCAGCCAAGGATTATTCAGGATATTCAATAACTTGTAAATGCATGTCAGGCATGTCGAATGTATCAACCCAAGAAGCAGAGGGAGCTTTTACATCCGCCTTTACATCCACATGATATTTCGTAAACTCCTTGAATGAAAACATCAACACACCTGCTCATTGTGCAGGGGAAGATTCATCCTTCTGGTGGATTATGTCTCTCTGAGTTTCTGATGGTTTGACTTTTTTTTTGTTTTTTTTTATTTCAAAAATATACTTTATTCATAAATGATTTGATGGTCTGTACATTGGATCATGCCATACATATGTCCATATTTACAAACACAGATTCGACTTTATTCTTGTCCTTTACAATCCTGTGCATTTTTTCAATCTTGTATATATACATATATTTGGCTGAGGCATCAGCAGAGCCCAAAAAAACGTCTGTATGGGCCCCCTGTTCTTGACACCTTAGCAACACAAGAAATATGGCTATTGCTGAGAGGACGAGGACTGTTTCAGTTGGGTCGGTGTCTGATGACAGACCACTGTTTTATCATGTGTACTAAGTACGCAGTGATCCGTATCGTGGTCACCTGCTATCCACACTCAAATGGTGCACACAGTCAAATCAATTACCCTATTGTCAAGCAGCAAAGTAAGATTTTTTCATTGCATTACTGCACTATTTTCTCATTGGGTAAGAGATTACTGTCCGCAGCACAACCTGTGCTCAGAAGACAAGTGCAAATGACTTAGCTGAGCAACCAATTGTCTAACCATTCTAAGACACCTGACCCCCTTCAATAAAAGATATTCTTGATGGAGCAGGTAGGTAGAGAACTAACAGACCAGGCAGAGAGTGAGAGCTAGAAATGTAAATACTTGGCCGTTAACAAAGGTTTCCAAAACATGTAATCACCCACATTATGCCAGATCATCACTGATCTTAGTGCTCCATTACAAAGAAACAGAAGTCATTCAGGCCAATGTATGACACACCAATGATTAAAAAATGCAAAATGCTAATAGATGCTGGAAATCTGAAGCAAGCATAGAAAATGCTGGAGAAACTCTAAGCTACAGCATCTGTGGAGAGAGAAACCCAGTGAATATTTCAAGTCTACTATGACGATTCTTCAGAACATTCCAAAGGAAAGTGCTCGTGACTTCAAACATTAATTCTGTTTCTCTTTCCACAGATGACGCAAGATCATCTGGAGTTTCTCAAGCATTTTCTGTTTGACTCTGATGACTGCTGAGTGCGAGCAACTAAGTTGTTAATCAAGTGTAACAAAGAGAAACGCGTACTCTTCAGATGACTATTGTTACTAGATCGGGATGAGTTGTCAAACCTCCAAAGTATTATTTTAAAGTTTGGAAAATTAGTCCTGCAAACTAAATTTTACTCATATTTCTGTAATTATTGTGGCTATGTGAAGCTACACATGTCTGATTGAGATTATGATTTGGAATGGGGTACGATGCTCAACTCATTGACCGCCAGTTCCGACGTGCCACAGCAAGGACCCGTAATGACTTCCTCAGGAGACAGACACGTACTGCAACCGACAGGGTACCATTCGTTTTTCAGTACTTCCCAGGAGCCGAAAAACTACGCCATGTTCTTCGCGGCCTGCAACACATTATCAATTAGGGTAGGCACCTCGCCAAGACCTTCCCCACACCTCCACTGCTCGCCTTTAAACAACCACCAAATCTCAAACAGATCAGTGTGCATAGCAAGCTGCCCGGCTTTCAGGACCACTCCAAACTACCCTGTCACTGTAGGCGCTGCAAGACGTGTCAGAGTGTGGACATGGACACCACCATTACACATGGGGACACCTCCCACCATGTACGTTGCAGGACTCATGTGACTCAGCCAACATTGTCTATCTCATATGCTGCAGGCAAGGATGCCCTGAGGCATGGTACATTGGGGAAACCGAGCAAAGGCTATGGCAACGGATGAATGCACTGCACAACAATCAACAGACAGGAGTTTTCCCTCCCAGTTGGGGAGCATTTCAGTGGTCCAGGACATTCGACCTCGGACCTTCAGGTGACCATCCTCCAAGGCGGACTTTGGGACAGGCAGCAGCGAAAAGCGGCCGAGCAGAAGCTGATAGCTAAGTTCGGTACCCATAGGGAGGGCCCCAACCGGGACCTTGGGTTCATGTTACACTACAGGTGACCACCATTGCACTATATATACACATGCGCGCGCACGCACACACACACACACACACACACACTCCTATACATACGCAGACACGCACACACACCCCTACAGAGACATACACTCCCACACTCTCGCATGCACCCTCTCACAGACTTAGACACTTTACACTCACATACACACACACACACACACACATACACTCTCTCTCACACTCACAACGCCCCCACCCCAGACACACAGACACACACACACAGAAAAACCCACATGCACACATATACGTTTGTGGGGTGAATTTGTACTTGCAGAGTTACATTGTACTTTGCTCAAAAACTGCATGAATCTATGTAAGACTCTGTCAACTCACTTTTTAGATTAGAATCAGTCTAAACATTATGGCACAGACAGGGAACACAGGGGGCTAACACCTTCAACATATTATCTGGCTGATACCAATTGTTAGTTAACCTGAGAATGTAACTTTTAGAAAAAGTTTTGTGATTTGCATATGAAAGAGGTGAAACTGTCATGATTATTCTAACAGATGAAAGACTCAACAAACAATCAAGGTATTTTTCAATGTATAATTTCAGTTACATCACACTGTAAACTTTTGCTATAAATTCTGTGTCTTATAATTGTGTACTCTATAACCACCTGATGAAGGAACAGCACTCCAAAAGCTAGTGCTTCCAATTAAACCTGTTGGACTATAACCTGGTGTTGTGTGATTTTTAACTTCAATTGAGATTATGCAACATTCCTCGTTTCCAAAGATACACAGTTATGTCTTACTGTTGTTAGACACAGTGTGCCATTATTTCTTTGAGATATCCTCATCTCATCATTGTTGTGACTGAAGGAGAATGAAGGGCTCATAGCCCATCTTATCTTTGATCACTTGCTGTGTGGCACAAACTGTACCCACAATGAATTAATTTTGTTTCAAAGTAAAGCCTGAACATTGTTACCTGAGATAAAATACCCTATGGGAGGTAAAACCACAGCAATGCTAAATGTTAACCTTGAAGAAAATCCAAATGTGAAATCTGGAGGCTTTCTCCAGCAAAGTTTTGTCCCCCTTTGTAACGTTTAATGGGGATTCTCAGCCTGGAGCTGTCCCAGCAGCCAAATCCATTAGAGAATTCCTACCAGCCAGCAACCAGGAAATGAAAAGCACTAATAATTTGATCACTTTTTTTTTAGATGTTTTGCACAGAAGATGATTAAAATTCTTGAAAAACGCATATTCTTGAAAAAAGGCTTTTTTTTCATATTTATTTAAATTTAGTTTAAAAGTTCTAGAAATTAGTTATGGAATGTCTGTTATAATCAAGATATTTTCAGAACCAATTCTGTTTAAAAATATTTCTGTTATTGAAAGTTTAATTATACCTGAAATTCCAGCTTTAATTGGGTTTCTAACTGCAATGTAAGATTACATCAATAGGTTTCAATAATTTCTGGCTGTGGTTTGGGGATCCCACTGCATCCGATAGCAGAGAATGAGTGACCACACCTTTTGGAGTTTCTACCTTTAATCTGCCCATGTGCTAATTCCTGAAGTTGTGCTTGATATGTGAGCACTAGCAACAGCAAACGTTGATATCTGCCCATCTAAAAAATTCTCAAAATCCAGGCTAGTATTGTCGGCTGTAGAACTAATTAAAAAAGCATCTTGTTTCTTAAAATATTATCAAAGGATAATATCTACTTCATTGGATTGGCGTTATTCATATTTGCAATGCTCGCAATGGTAACAGTTGACTCTGCGATTGGGCAATATTAATACTTGCATTTTCTTGTTTTTAAGAAATACCTTGGCAGATCATCTTTTATTTTTCAGTCGAGCCAAACATTGGGTAATTCCTTTTCCATAGAATCCCTACAATGTGGAAACAGACCATTCGAACTAATAAGTCCACACCTATCCTCTGAAGAGTATACCACCCAGATCCATCCCGCTACCCTATCCACATAACCCCACATTTCCTATAGCTAATCCACCTAACCTACACCTACGGGTAATTTCCCATTGCCTACCCACCTACCCTGCACATCTCTTCCTTTGGTGTTGTGGGGCCAAGAGTGTTCTTGCACTCCAGTGAGAATCCCACTTCATTTCTGTGCAGGAAAATCCTGCAGGTACTTAAAATGCCCACCATTGGGTCTTCTTTCCAGTTTGAAGTCCCAGTGATGGATGCCCTGTCCACCCAAATGCTGGCACCAATGTGTTGCCCCAGAAGCTGAGGATTGTCTTGGGATTCTGGGATAGCAGAGTAGGAGTCATAGCAGATGGATGTGAAAGGCAGTGGAGGTAAGGTCTGGAGCTCATAGGTTTCTAGGGCATATTTGACCCACCCTCTCCCCTAAATTGCAGTCCAGTGATAGAGTGCCTGAAATTGAAGGATTTCCCTGCCCCTCCAGGAGGCCAACCTGACAGGTTTGTTAGGTGGCCTACTGTGCAGGCCCATTGCAGTTAAGGTTTAGCCAACACTATTATGGTGGGCTGAAGGATAACAGGTCTCCTTTTGCTTATTATTGGGTCTAAATGACATTTCATCACTGTGGGTTGGAAGTCCCACATCAGCCCTTTCCTCTGATGAGAGGAAGAGATTTCGCTGTTGCTGGGAGACTGCCCCACAGCCTCTAATACATCAAAGTGGACTGGACCACAGTGTTTCCCACCTTGTTGGGCTGCAATCAAACCAGTTCATTGAGTTTGAAAAGACGTCTTTGTTCTCGGTTCTCCACAGGCTATTTTTGTTTGTCTTGAACCTTTGCAAATGAATTCTTTTGTTGAATTAAGTTTGGATCTGGGCCATAGATCTACTGATCTTGGATGTACTCACTTTCTTTTCGGTAATAGCAAAGCAAAAATATTTATTTATAATTTACCGGACTTGCATTGTAAAATTTTGAAATGTACCAATAAAACATATGTTAGTAAAGCTGTCAAAAGGTTGATCAGTTAATTGTGTTCTGCCCAGAAACAAATCTGGGTATTTGATAAACTTTGAACATTTTCTCCTGAGATTTAGCCCAACTTTGACTATGCAGCCTCACAGGACATTATATTCTGCTTTTTGTATCTATTATGGGAACAAACTGGTTTTCAGTGGGTGAAAAGTTCAACTTCAAATACCAGTATTTCATTATCGAATGAATTTACCATAAACTGATATCAATGCCTGGTAGCAATATCACCATAATTTGAAGCTGTAACAATTGACAATAATCAGAAAATTAAACGTCGGGAAAAATTGGCCAGAATATTCCTGTGGGAAGTGTAAATCTGGAGCCTGGGAAATTCCTAGCTAGTTTTACTTAATTTGTTTCTTGAAAAAATCTTCCATCTTCTTATTTCAGAATACAGAACAAGATATTTACACAAGTAGTGTGAATGCTACAGTTTAGTCATGACGTTGAACCATGTCAACAAGAAGTTCACACATGCCAAAGAATTTTTACCATGAATTTGGCAGATCCGATTATCTATAGAAACACAAGCTAGAGTATATACTTTTATTAAGGATCAATTTTGTTTTTAGACTCTCCGATATGATGAATAAAAATTTACTTCTACAATAAATTTTGGTAGTTAAAAGACCTGAAAATCCAGTATGGTGTTTGTCATGCTGATGATAATTCATTAAAATTCACACAACAGGTTATAGTCCAACAGGTTTATTTGGACGTGCTGCCTTTTAGAGCGCTGCTCCCTCATCAGGTGGTTGGGGATTATAAGATCATAAGACTCAGAATTTAAAGTTTCAAAGTTTACAGTGTGGTGTAACTGAAATATATATTGAAAAATACCTGGATTGTTTATTAAGTCTCTCATCTTTTAGAATGAACATGTTGGTTTCAGTTCTTTTGTATGTAAATCGCAGTACCTTCAGTGAACTTTGACAATGGGTGTCATGTTGGCCCAGATAATGCATTGAAGGTGTGAGGTGCCCTGTGTGAAACTGTCTGTGCCCCAATGGTCAGATTGATTCTAATCTAAAAAATTGATTTACAGAATCTCCAATGGATTCATGCTGTTTTTGAACAAAGTAAAATATAATTCTGCAAGTACAAATTCACCCCACAAGCTTATATGTGTGCGTGTGCATGTCGGTGTGTGTTGGCAGGTGGGGAGGGGGAGGAATGTGATGAGTATCTGTGAGACAGTGTGTGTATGTTTGTGTGGGAGTTTGAGTGTTAAGGGGAATAAGTTTGTGAGAGGGTACATGTGTGAGTATATATGTAAGTATATGAGAGAGGGTCTGCATGTGTGTGTATAGTGCAATGGGGTCACCTGTAATGTGACATGAACCCAAGGTCCCAGTTGAGGCCCTCCCTATGGGTACCGAACTTAGCTATCAGCCTCTGCTTGGTCACTTTTCGTTGTTGCCTGTCCTGAAGTTCGCCTTGGAGGACACTCACCCGAAGGTCCAAGGTCAAACGTCCTGTACCACTGAAGTGACTGGGAGGGAGCAATCCTGTCCGTTGATTGTTGTGCGGTGTCCATTCATCCATTGCTGTAGCCTCTGCTGGTCTCACCAATGTACCATGCCTCAGGGCATTCTTGCCTGCAGCGTATGAGATAGACAACATTGGCTGAGTCGCATGAATACCTGCCATATGATGTCCTCACCTTAAATGCATTATCTGGGTCAACATGACACCAATTGTTAAAGTTCCCTTGAGAATGTAACTTCTAAATGTTCTGCGATTTACATATGATCGAACTGAAACCAACATGCCCATTCTAAAAATAGAGAGACTTAACAAACAATCCAGGTCTTTTTCAATATATAATTTCAGTTGCATCACACTGTAAACTTTTGCTATAAATTCTGTGTCTTACAATCTTACACTCCACAACCACCTGATGAAGGAGCAACAAGTGCTTCCAAATAAACTTGTTGGACTATAATCTGGTGTTGTGTGATTTTTAACTTTGTACACCCCAGTCCAACACCATGATAATTGGTCTAATCATCAATTAATTGTCAGAGATTGATTAGCTCTGTGGGCTAGTTTTAGAAAAGTCAAGTACATTGTAGATTATGAAGCAGACATTTACGGCAACCAATTAATTTCAGTACATGAGCAGCCTGAAAACTGACTGCCAGGCAGAGTCACAACATTGCATCTACACAGCATATAGAGTCTTTAAATGTGAACCCTCTTAAACACAAGGTACATGTACAGCAGCATTATATTTAATTCATATTATAGAGCAATATTTCCCAGAAAGCAATGTCAATGGGTGGCATGGTGGCTCAGTGGTTAGCATTACTTCCTCGCAGTGACAGGGCCCCATGTTCGATTTTAGCCTTGGGTGACTGTCAGTGTGGAGTTCGCACATACTCCCCGTGTCTGTATGGGTTTTCTCTGGGTGCTCCAGTTTTTTCCCCACAATCCAAAGATATACAGGCTAGGTGGATTAGCCTTGGTAAATATGGGTTTATGGGCGTAAGATAAGGATCGGGATGGGATGATCTTCGGAGGGTCAGTGGTGTCTTAATGGGCCAAGTGACCACCTCCTGCACTGGAGGGATTCTGTGGTTCTACCACGCTTCGGTATTGTGATTGCCAGAATATCCAAGGATTGTAGATTAATTATGTAACTAATTGTAATATAATTTTTTTAAGTTATCTGGTGAATATGTAGAACTTACGTGCTAATATATTGATGCTATGTTTTAGTCTTGCAAATTGCCTTTGACTTTACATCATCCTCGAACTTGTATAGAGGACATTCAATCAAATATGTCTGTGCTACTCCCTCATAGGAACAGCTCCATAACTTGGCAAATATTTCCTCTCCACATAATTATCCAATTTACTTCTGAAAACCGTGATTCAATCTGCTTCCGCCTCTCTCTCAGATGATGCATTACAGATTCTAACCACTTGTTGAGTGATTAAAAAAACAAGAGGTTTCTTTATATCAACTTTGGTTCATTTACCATGGTGACCTCTTATTCTCAAAACTTCTGTCAACAGAAACAAACATTTTTTCTATCCACCCAGACCTGTCAAAAGCCTTTTACGCTGAACAGCCCAGTTTTGCCATCTAAGTCCCTCAGTGCCAGAAACGTGTTTGTAAATCTCTTCTTTGCCTTCTCTAATACTTTCACTTTTTTCTTAAATGTTGGTGGTCAGACTTGATTATGACAGTCCAGTTAGGGCTGAAACAGTGTTTTATGAAAGTTCATCTTAGCCTCATTACTTTGTGACCTGCCTCCTACAACGATCTGTGCAACCATACTCCCAGATTCCTCTGTGCCTGCAACCCCTTTAGATTCATACCCTTTACCTCATATTGCCTTTGTTGTGCTTCCTACCAAAATGTTACTCAACACTTATTTAGCACTTCTCTACATTAAATTTAACCTACCAGATGACTGCCTAAATCCAGAGATGTGCAGTTAGGTGGATTGGTCCTAAATTGCTCCATATTGTCCAGGGTTGTGCAAGCAGGGTGGATTAACCTTGGTAAACATGGGGTTACAGGGATAATTTGGGGAACTCAGTCTGGGTGGGATGTTCTTTTGAGGGTGGGGGCAGACTCAATGGGCTGAATGGCCTGTTTCTGCATTGTAGGGGTTCTATGATTCTAAATCTACCAATTTGTTTGTCGCCTCTTGAAGTCTATCACTATCCTACTCCCAATTACCATATTTTTAAGTTTTGAACTTGCCTTTGCATCCCAGTCTGGTTTATCAATTTTACAATATTGGTGACAACTTCATGCACACACACACTGATACTGCATGCCCTTGCAAGAAAAAATATGGACTGATGAGGTAGCAAAACATTCTGATAGGGTAATATTTGGTAGTGCTGAAAATGTATTGCTGGAAAAGTGCAGCAGGTCAGGCAGCATCCAAGGAGCAGGAGAATCGACGTTTCGGGCATGAGCCCTTCTTCAGGAATTCCTGCTGCGCTTTTCCAGCAACACATTTTCAGCTCTGATCTCCAGCATCTGCAGTCCTCACTTTCTCCTAATATTTGGTAGTAGTCGTTTTTGTTCTGGTATATAGAAAATGAAATAAACTATTTTTAAAAAGTGAACAAATCCAGATATCAGAATGAAACTATAGATTATGTGTGGCTTTAGATAAATACAGAATTGTGCACTAGTTGATGCTCAATTACTGGTAAAATAAAACTGATTTTAACACCTGTATGCCATAATTGCATAAGCGCCAGTTAATTGGTGAAAAAATTTGTTAAACCAGCTTGTGGGTGAAACATTGTAAGGAAAATTGTTTGTTTGATTGTTGATTATAAGGGTACAATTTGTAATTTGTACCACCTAGAATATTTGATATTTGTTCCTTGTCTCAGGTGTTGTTTCTGTAGATGCAATAGTGGTTCAGGATTACAATTCAATCTTCCTCTGTCTGTTGTATTATTCAGGCCAGTAGTCATGAATTTCCGAGGAGCTCCTTCCTCAGTTGTCCGTGTAGCAGTCAGTTTTGTGCATTTTCATTCCCGGGGGAAGGACCATTTGCATTGGAGAGCATAGATGGCTAGGGGCTTGCTGGAAGTAGTGCAGTCATCTTCCTTCTCAGGTACCAATACCTTCTCAGCAACCTCTTGCCATTCTACCTATGGAGCAAGTAATTCCAGATAAAAGACCTGTGGATAACTTGAATTTAAGAAAATGATACACTTCAATTAAGGCCATTAAACCATTCAAAATCTAGAAGTTTGAGCTCCTTTCCTCCAGGATTTATTCTGGCCATTACACAGGTGCACCTTTGCAGTGAGGATACTTTCGAGATTTCTGGCAGGTGACATTCTGTACAAATCCTCTTCTGACATTGACATAAAGTGTGTTTGGCCACAGGAAGCCCAATTCAACTTGAGGCAGAATTTCGCAACCTTAGAAAAGGGAAGAGATCTGGTAGAGCTGAGCTCCACCCCAAATAAAACTCCCTCATCGCTACATTGTTTTACCCTGCCCAGGAATTTTGCATCTGGTAAGTCTAGTGAATATTTCCTCCCTAGCCCACTTCCTGGCATGATTCAAAAATGAAGATGGTTTGGATCTTGAATTGCTCAAAACAAATTGGCTGTGGAGAACCAATGGAAGTCCTTAGCACCAATGCCTCAAGTTCAAAACCTTTCTGAGTTACATTAACAGAAGCAATTAAAAGATTACATTGTGAATTTGACATAGCAGTATTCTAAATGTTGGGAACAGCTGGATGACTGAAAGGAGAAAAATCAAGTTAAAGGATTGTTGCAGGCTGATGACCAGCTTGTACTCTGATTTCACCTGATGCTCACTCACTAGCAGTCACGCTCTTTAATGAAGAAAGGTTTTGTTGGCAACAGAATAACTTTGCATTGCATTTGAGAACAAGACTTGTACAAAATTGTGTGAGGGTCCTCGTTCAGCAAACAATGTCATGAGATATTTCCTAGCCTCGACTGAATCTCCAACCTCAGGATCCTTGATAAACTCAAGATTGGTTCACTATCCAAATTTGAAATGAAAAATCGTCAGAGCAAACTTCCTCAAGTTGCTGATAAAATTAGAAATTTGTTGTCCTTAACTTTCATTCTTCCTGGAGATCTGCATGCCAGTGGTAATAATAGATAGCATAGACCCTGTGAAGTAGTGTGCTCCCAATGATCTTCTATCCTTGTTAGTTTAGATGGTTGTGATTGCGGGGTTTGTATGTTGAAGGAGCAAGTTTTGGTAAATTCTTGTTGTGCACTTTGTAGCTACTACTTACTCAAGTAGATATATTTTAAAAAATCAGAAGAAACTTTTAGAGCCTAATCATTTAAATAAATAAACAAGCAATTGTTTTTAATGGATAGTAATTGAGTGAGTTAATTCCTCCAGCATTCTCCCATTCATAATTATCTGAGATTACCCATAAGAAATTTTCAAGTGGCTGCCAATCTACGGACAAGTATTCCGAATGACAGCACTTTGCCTCTGGATGTGGAGCACGTGCCAAATCATAAAATCATCATAGAATCCCTACAGTGTGGAAACAAGCCATTTGGCCCAACAAGTTCACACTAACCCTCTGAAGAGTATCCCACCCAGGCCCATTCACTTACCCTATTGCTGCAACATTTTCCCCTAACTAATGCACCTAACCTACACATCCCTGATCACTATGGGCAATTTAGCATAGCCAATTCATCGAACCTGCGCATCTTTGGATTGTGGGAGGAATCTGGAACACCCAAAGGAAACTCATGCAGATAAGGGGAGAATGTGCAAACTCCACACTGACAGTTGTCCGAGTCTGGAATCAAACTCAGGTCCCTGGCGCTATGAGGCAGCAATCCTAACCACTGAGCCACCATGTCACCCTGAGTTCATATTGAGAGAAATAGTCTAGGTGAACACATTCCTCAGCAAGAACTAAATGTCATAAACAGGTTTCTGACTATATGCCATTCATGCACGATGCCAGATGATGTCTGTTAATCTTCAAGAAGACCTGCAAGTGGGCAGCTCAGTGGTTAGCACTGCTGCTTCACAACACCAGGGACCCAGGTTCAATTCCCACCTCAGGCGACTATCTGTGTGGAGTTTGCACATTCTCTCTGTGTCTGCGTGGGTTTGCTTCGAGTGCTCCAATTTCCTCCCACAATCCAAAGATGTGCAGTTTAGGTGAACTGGCCACACTAGATTGCCCATAGTGTTAAGGTCATTAGTCAGGTGTAAATATAGGGTAGGGGCCACGGGTCTAGGTGGTTTACTCTTCAGAGGGTCGGTGTAGACTTGTTGGGCCAAATGGCCTGTTTCCATTCTGTAGCGAATCTAATCTAAGCAGTATTATGGGAGCTTATAGCAGTAAATTAAATGTATGGCAAATGATCTTGTTTTTATTTTCCAGGAAAAAAACAAAGGATGAACAAGAAAAGAATCCAGAAATTTCTGATTGTCACACCCGGCTTGTTGCTTCTACATTCCTGTACAATATGAACTTCAAAAGAGTAGGAAAATGCATTATTATCAACAATAAGAATTTTGATGACAAAACAGGTATTGAGTCATTTTCATGACTCCCCTTTCTTTGTCTAATGGATACTATGCCACACGTCAAACTGCATAGATTGTTTCTGAACAATAACAGTCATTATTTCCATTATTATTGTGCATTAAGTAATTTATTAGGCTTGTTTCCACATTGTACATTATTAGTTCCTTTTTCCTCTATGATGTATCAAGGCTTTTTTTTTTCGGAAAAAGTAGAGATGAAACAGTGTAGATGAGTCTCAATGGGTTCCATTAAGTTAATATTTTGGGGCCTCGTGCTAATGAGCTGGAACTGACTGGATGACACCAAAACAGGAGGTGTAATGGAGAGTGAAGAAGGTTATCTCAGAATACAATGGGACCTTGATCAGATCGGGCTGGGGAGTGGCAGATGGAGTTTAATTTAGATAAATGTGAGGTGTTGCATTTTGGTCAGGGCAGGACTTATACAGTTAATGTTAGGACCATGGGGAGTGTTGCTGAACAAAAACACCTAGGGATGCAGGTGCGTAGTTCCTTGAAAGTGAAGTTGCATGTCGACTTCATGATGGTGAAGAATGTGTTTAGTACGCTTGCCTTCATTGGTCAGTACATTGAGTACAGGAGTTAGAATGTCATATTGTGGCTGCACAGGGCACTGGTGAGGCCACAGATCTGATCATCTTGCTAAGGAAAGATATGAAATTTGAAAGGATTCAGAAAAGATTTACAAGGATGTTGTTGAGATTGGAGGGTTTGAACTATAGGGAGAGGCTGAATAGGCTGCAGCTATTTTCCCTGGAGTGTTGGAAGTTGAGGGTGACCTTTATAGACATTTATAAAAACATGAGGGGCATAAATAGAATGAATAGCTAAGATCGTTTTCTCTGGGTAGGGGAGTCCAAAACTTGAGGGCAGGGGAGTCCAAAACTTGAGGGCATAGGTTTAAGGTGAATAGGGAAAGATTTAAAAGGGACCTGAGGGACAACTTTTTCACGTAGAGAGTCGTGTGTGTATGGAATGAGCGGCCAGAGGAAGTGACGGAGGCAGATACAACATTTTAAAAGGCATCTGAATGGGTAAGAGGGTTTAAAGGGGTATGGGCTAAATGCTGGCAAATGGAATGAGATTAGTTTAGGATATCTGGTTGGTACAGACAAATTGGACTGAAGGGTCTGTTTCTGTGCTGAATAACTCTATGACTGCATACAGTGGTCATTCAAATGAACAAACTGCAAGCAGTGGGCATGCTGCCTTCCTTACACAGATAAATTTGCTTCACAATCCCTATGCCCCTTTTCAGGGCCTAACCAGTTTAGCCTTGTATGTCTCCAGAGTTATGGTCCATTTCTTGTGCTTGTTTTCTAAAGCCATGTAACTTTCTGCAAACTATAGTACCTTAAAGACAAGAGTTAGTAAAGCCAGGCACAGACTGGCAGCAAGCTTTCAATTTAATGTTGTATTATTTTGCTGACTGAAGTAACAATGGAAAGGCACTATAACAGTTGTTATATTGTTTGTTCCAGAAATGAATGTGCGTAATGGCACTGACATTGATGCTGGGAATCTGATGACATGTTTTAGCTCTTTGGGTTTCAACGTTGTCGTTTTAAATGATCAGACGTGTTCTCAAATGGAGAATATATTGCATGCTGGTGAGTAAATGCGTAAAACAAATGAGTCTGAAGATTGCAATTTAAATAAATAGATGATGTTTACCTTTTTTGTAACTAGGTTTTAGTCATTAAGCACCTCAAGTCCAAACTACCACATTGCTATTACAATCTATTGTAGAACTAAGAAAAGTTTTATATTCATTGATTGCAGTTTCTAGTTGACAGCATTTGCCTCGGTCAAAATGACCAAGACTCATTTAAACTAGTGCTTATATGATGGAGGAGAAACTAAACTCCTTTCTAAGGGGGAATTGCAAATGTTTATACAATTGCTGTTGATGACAGCACTGCATATTTTTATGGCTGTGCACCTTCCCCTACTAAAGGAAATTAAGTTATCAAATGCTTCCTCCCAAAACATTGTAAATGTTGATATGTTTGTTTACCACTGCTGGAATATAAACACTATTCCTGAAAATTGGTACAAGATGGGGATAAATTGGTAAGATCACCTTTATGAAAAGTGCAGGTATATTGAAATAAGTTCAGCTGTGATTTGTATCTGTTGACGTGTACTGTCTAATCACTTGGTAAGTGCCTATTTAAGTTAAAATCTGACTGGCCATACCTCCTAGTACTACTTTGGTTAAAAAAATTTGGGAATGTGACAGTGGTTACAATGCTGTCATTGTCCACATCTGTTGGCTTAAGGTAGCCGTGGTCTGGAAATTATCCTTCCTGAAATGAGAAGCACAATTAGATATCATAACAAAGTTTTAATATTTCCTTTGGCGTTTCTGGCATGTGTTGTTGGGAAGGGCCATGATTTGCAAATAGATTTGCTATTTTAATTTTTGGTAACTCAACAGTCAGTATTTAATTCTGTACTGATCAATATAAGTGATGACACACAAAGATTTTTTAATTCAATGAAAATATTTCCTTTGGAATGCCACAATTTTGTATTTAAATACTGTGGCTTGTTTTAGTTTCTCAGGAAAACCACTCCAACAATGCCTGCTTTGCATGTATCCTTTTAAGCCACGGTGATGAAGGCATGATCTATGGTACAGACGGAGCAATGCCTATAAAGAGACTCACTTCTCTCTTCCGAGGGGATATGTGCAAGACCCTTGTGGGGAAACCGAAACTCTTTTTCATTCAGGTAATGTGACCATCCATGACTTTGCTCCAATAATAGACTTTCTGATAATGTCCTCACAGATAATCATGAAGAATTTTTTTAATCTATCTAGAAAAAAAGACAGGTTCAATTTTCCTTCTTGTGTACCTGAGGGCTTGTTATTTCCCAAGTGGAATATACAATCTGAAGAGGTACAGTCATCTACATTGCTGCAATGTACAAGGTTTCTAGGGACTTCCCCAGGCTTTGTGATATGCCTTTGGAATGAAGCAGAAGTGGGCATTCCAAACTTCCTTCAATTTTGTCTTGTTCTGTGCATTAAGTGCTCTGATCAATGAGAGCAATCCCTTTAGCAGAAGTACCTGTGCTCCTGGGGTAACAGCAGATGTCTGTAGGGAGTATTCTTTCTTAGTTGTTGTATAATGAATTTCTTTTCCAACCCACCGCTTCAAGTGTCTTTGGTACTTGAGCTCACTAACCCAGTGTCAGCAACAGGATGGTGAGAGATGTGCCTATTTGTAGCAAGTCCAGACTAGGGGCTGCTGAGTGAGTGAGTGAGTGGGGAATCCAAGGGGTTTTAGGAAGAAGGGCTGCTGACTGAGGTCAGATGGTTGGTGGACTACTGACTTACTGAATAGGATGGGGAGGAAAATCATTGATATATCTCTTAGCTGGCAAATGTTCTTACAACACGTTGATCAAAAGTTTGCAATTAATTTCTTCAGCATATTGTTAAAAACGTCACTGGAATACTTTATTTCTTTGTAAATGTACCAGTGTACAGTGAACACAGAAAAATATCATGCACAGTTTACATCCAGTGATCATACAACATGACTTCAAATTGTTTGCCCTTATTATAACTTTTTTGTTTGTGATTTTTTTCTGATATATAATCATTAGTGAAGTAATTAAAGCAGGGACTGTCTGTAGGGGTATGCCAAACAAAAATCCGAAATCTGAATAGAGATAAACAACTGTTTGGGAACCACTGCCCTTTACACTAGAGTGTAAAACCAGAGTGTTTAGTTTTTAATGGTACTTTGGTGATTAAATTTAACATTTAATTTGTTGATGAATAAAATAAGAAGAATATGACAATAGTGCCAAAATTTTAAAAAACTGCACAGCTTAATGTTGGGGATGTGTTATTCTGCTAATGAGATTCCTGTGACCATACTCAAGCTTTTCATTGTGAACTAGGTAAATATTTGGTAATGGTCGTTATTAGGAACTTAAAACATGAGTGAAGGTTGCATCCTGTAACAGCACGGTGACAAAGGCATGATTTTTACCAAAGACTGAGCAAAGCTGGTAATGAGACTCACTTCTCTCCTCTGAAGGCATATGTCCAATGTACATGTGAGAAAACCAGAATGATATTTCATTCAGGTAATATACCCAACCATGATCTTGCTCTGATAATTGCCTTGCCAACAACATTTTTGTGGACTTGAGGAATTATTTAATGCGTGAAGAAAAGTTGCAGGTTTGTTTTTATTCCCCCTCCTGTACCTGAGGATATGTTTTTTTTCCCAGATGTGATATATACAGAAGTATGATGTGGAATCAGGTATAAACACTGCACCCTGCAGGATTTCTGGGGCCTTCCCCAGGTTCTTATGCCTTGAGGTTACATTTGACAAATATTCACGTATAAATACTTAATACATTCTGTGCAGTTTTATCTATTTATAAACAGCAAAAGAATTACACGGGAACACAAAGGGGAAGCGTTTCTGCTTTGATATCCTGGTACAGATTGTGGCCAAAATTTTGCCCATGTAGAAAAATGCTTTTATCCAATTCCCAATGTTTTCACTCAACTTGGGGAATTTAAAAATCTGCCATAAGCAAATACAATGAGACACTTTTAGAAACACAATTTTGTTAAATGATAAGCCATAATTTATTTGAGGGAGAGAGCTTGATGCAGATTGAGTTGTGCAGCTCAATGTTGTTTCTGTTTCCCTGTTCACCAATGCTGCCAGATTTGTTGTGTTCCTCCAGCACTTTGTTTTATTAAAGCACTTTAACTCAGTGTCCTACAAGAAAACAGTTGTGAGAAATCTAGTTTTAAAAATGGCTGAAAATTATATTTTTTAAAAGAAGGTATAAAATTATTTCCTGTTTGTTTGGTATACAGTGGCCAGCTCCTGAATAATTATTTACTAAAAATGTCAAAAACCTTTCAAAACATAGCTGTTATGTCAGAAACAATATACTATAAATACTAGAAATCTAAAATAATTGCTTGGTAATACAAAACATAATTGTTGTGATCATCTGAAATTTAGCGTTCTTGTAGAATATAGAATCCCTATAGTATGGAAACAGGCCATTTGGCCCAACTAGTTCATACCGACCCTCCGAAGAATAACCCTACCAGACCCATTCCCCTACTCTATTATCCTATATTTACCTCTAACTAATGCACCTAATCTACACATCCCTGAACACCATGGGCAATTTAGCATGGTGAACTTACCTAACCTGCATGTCTTTAGAATGTGGGAGGAAACCAGAGCACCCGGAGGAAACTCAAGCAGACATGGGGCGAATGTGCAAACTCCACACAGACTATAGGAATTGAACCTGGATCCCTGGTGCTGTGAGGCAGCAGTACTAACCAGTGAGCCACCATGTTACCCCATGTCTTTGTCCTGATGAATCCACTATTAAAAGCTTCAACAATTTGTCCCTTATCAACAATAAGGATGAACTAAAATCCTCATCAGTGTTTCTCATTAGAAAAACAATGTCAACATTTCAGGTTTGGGAGAACCATCCAATTGAGTGGATACATTAAGCTCAGAATTTATTTGAATTTTGATGTTTATGCACTGTAATTTGAAGCCTTTGTGTCTTATTCAATTATATTATGACAGATTATGTATATGCTTGAACTAACCACTGTTTTTCTGGTTTGCTTCAGGCTTGTAGAGGTTCAGAATTTGATCAAGGAATTCAGACCGATTCCGGACCTGCTTGTGATGTAGAAACTGATGCAAATCCTCATCACAAAATCCCAGTGGAAGCTGACTTCTTGTATGCCTATTCCACTGTACCAGGTAATGCACAGTTTGTTGCCCTGATGTATAATATTTCCATCTTTCATCAATTAATTAAATTAAATTAGTGCCTTTTATTTTAAATTAGTCCTTTGCCCCATTTCTCTTGGTTTATTTTAACCTGATTTTAATGGGTGAGAAATGGAATGTCACTATGGCCTCAAGGGCAGAATTCATTTGGCTAGAGCTCAAGAATAAAAAAGGTGCAATAATATTGTTCAGTGTAATCTATAGATTATTAACTGGTGGGAAGGATGTGGAGAACAATCTGCAGGAATTTGATTACCCAAATATAGACTGGGTTATGGTGGTGTAGGGGGTAGCAAGGGGCACTGTTCCTAAATTTGCATTGAGGAGAATTTCCTACAATAGTACATGTCCAGTCAAACAAAAAAGGATGCACTGTTGAATATAGTACTTGGAAATGAGGTTGGCCAAGAGATTAAGTGTCAATGGGGGACCGTTCAGGAAACAGTAATCATTGTATTGCAAGGTTTAGGATGATCGTGGAGATTGACAATTCAGGTTAAGAAAAATCAGATGGCAGAGAGCTGGTTTCAATGGCGAAAGAAAAGAGGTGGATAGACTGGAATGAAAGGTTGTAATTGAGCAGTGAGCTACCTTTCAAAGAGGTGCTTTTTCAGATATTGTCAAGGTAGATTCCCTCGAAAGGAAATGGTAGGACAAACAAGTCCAGAGGTCTTGGAATGACAAAGGTGATAGAAATTAAGATGAAGAATAAAGTCTGTTTATGATAAGCGTCAGGTAGAAAGTATAGTTGAGAACCAAGAGGTTCAGAGGGAGGGGCAGAAAAAAACCAGTTAGAGAAGCAAAAAGAAATTATGAGAAAAAAAACCTGCCAGACAGCATAAAGGAAGCCCAGAGTCTTTGACAGCCATATAAATAATAAAATAGTGGTAAGAGAATAAGGAAGGCCAATTTAAATAAACTATCTTTGCTAAAATCAACAGAACAACCTTTAGCTAAACAATTGTTAATTTGTGAAATATGAAAAGAGAGGGTATGAAATTTTCTGGATGACCTTCAGTCTGCTGATCTTGTCCATGTAGCTAGGACACCAGACACAGACAGTTTATTCAGGAGACGTAAAGAAGTCATTGTCCAGGAGTTTCTCAGGAGAATTGTTGTCAGTTTTTTTTTCAGCATTCACATTAATTTATCAAAAGCTTTGCTCAGAAAGATGAAAAAGCGATATCTTTCTCAGCAGGCTAATCACACCAAACTCCAAGCAATATCCCAAAAACCCAACACTTAACTGGCATAAAGCCAGCCATGTAACTTGTGGTAAACGAGGCTATAAAACCTTGGTTGTTTTCTTAGCTTAAGAAATACTTCCAGGAATTTTTTTTTAGAAAAACATCCACAGTGACCTTTCTTATTAAAAAATGTCTAGGCATCTCCTCCATTTTCAAAGTGACCAAAAGTTCTCAAACTTTTAATCATAAGTTTCCAAAATTATTTGTAATGGAAGCACCTTCACAGCAATTCATACACCAACTTGGTCAGTTTACTGAAGAACATTTTGAAGATGTATAAATGGTTGTTCATGATAGTTAAGAGTAAAACAGATTTGACAGTGTAAAAATAAGGGTCAGATTACAAAACCTGTTCATACAATTTGAGTGTTTTTCTCCTTTGTTATAAAGACTGTATGTTTTCACTTTTTTGTGTATTCTTGATTGGAGACTAAAATGGGAAAAAGGCTCTTAGCAACCGAGGATTATAGAAAAATTTAGTGCACTTCCTGAAAACAAATTACCTAACACTCATTGTAGATTACGTTTACACAGCTATTTTTTCAAGCAGTGGGAAGGTTATTACACATGAGCTAGGGCCAAGTGGTGACCTATTGCTACTTAGATTAAATTACCTACAGTATGGAAACACTTGAAGTTCAGCCCAACAAGTCCACACTGACCCTCCGAAGAATAATCCACCCAGACCCATTCCCCGAACTTACATTTATCCCTGATTGATGCATCTAACACTATGGGCAATTTAGCATCATCAGTTAACCTAACCTGATCAACTTTAGATTGTGGGAGGAAACCGGAGCACCACACAGACACCACGCAGGGAGAATGTGTAAACTCCACACAGACAGTTGCCCGAGGCCAGAATCGAACCCGGGTCCCTGCCACCGTGAGGCAGCAGTGCTAACCACTGAGCCATGATAAAGGTCTTCTGCTTGTCAGTAGTTATGTGATTAGTTCCCGGGTTGCTTAGCAGCTTGTGGGTGTGAATGTTGGCCCGTAAACCATCAGACCTCCCAAAAGGAAGGAGCTGTCCTTTTCTGTGCAGTAGCGAATACTTCAAGCAGGAAGAAAGCCTATTTATTTCCCTTGTCAGTTGCTGTAAGATATGGTCTTAGCCAATAAGTCAGAGACTTTTGTTGTGTATACCAGTCATCTTGTGCCTCCCACAAGCAAGTGAAAGTACGTGGAGTTGAAAATTCAAGGGAGAGTAAGTCCTGGCAAGTCAGCAGGGACAGGGACCACTGATCTGCCATCTCAAGTCTTTTCCTCTGCCCAGAACACCCATTTTCCTTTGTCTGTCCATTTGTGTTTAAATGAGTTTTAATTAATACAGTTATGTTTGTAGTTCATAATTGCTTATCTGTAGATAGACTATAATTACTTGTAATAAATAGTAAAACTTTTTAAGTACAAAAAGCTGATTTCTGCTTTCTGTCGACCTGTATCTAAAAGACCGGTAAATTGACAAATTGCACATACTTTCATAAAATATTTAATTTTATGATGACTCCAGAAATGACAAGGTTTGATTTCCAGTGTGCTACTCCATTGAGGCATAATCACGTGCACATAAATTTTGTAAAAAATTACAGGACTACTAATTATCCAATGAGAGCAATGTTAAACCTAGATAATACACTTGAAGTTAATTATTTATATGGTTACAGTAAAAACTTGATTTATTAATTGAAGATTCAAGATGAAAGTCTTAACTACTGTGCCCTTGCTCAGCATATTCTGGAAGTATAAAATGTGGTGTCTGTCATTGCAGGCTATTACTCATGGAGGAATCCAGGCAAGGGTTCTTGGTTTGCACAGGCCCTGTGTAATGCCTTCACAGAATATGGTAAAGAATTTGAGATCATGCAGATCCTAACCAGAGTCAACTACATGGTGGCCATGCATTTTGAGTCTTGGTCTGAAGATCCACGATACAGTGAAAAGAAGCAGATACCCTGCATTGTCTCCATGCTGACTAAGGAACTTTACTTTAAAAAGAAATAAAGCACAACATCCTCAGTTTACATTTCAGGGAAGCTTTAAATTTTAAAGTTTAAATTGCTCTTTAGGTCAAACTTTTGAGTGGAGCTTTCAAAATAAGCTGAAGTAAAATGCAGAATTCAGGAGAACCATTTGTAATCTGTGAGTGACCACTTACTACTTGTGTTTCATATTCTGAAGCATGACAAAACATAGATAATGAACTATCAGCTCTGTTATTGTCTGTATCAATACACATGCAGCTTATAAATGGCAATTCTGTGCAACTGCAAAATTCAAAGCATGGTTGACCTGGATTCATGTCTCAAATTTGATATGACTTCTTGTTTGAGTTATTATTTAAACCTCAGCAGGGTGAATTCCATATGGTTTTTTGATGAGCCAAGAGCTTTAAACTTGAACAAAGACATTCATCAAATATACTTCGTTTATGTTTCTCAACAAAGTTTTGAGACAGGGGATTTTTAAATGCTTCATATATATCTCAGCAATGTTCATTTTTTTTTCAGCCAATACAGTATTTTTCAGTTTTGTTTTCTTCCTGCCAAGAAACATTAAAATCCATTCTCTACAAAAGCAAAGAATAAGTTCCCTTGCCTTATGTTTATGTACCAATGTTGATGTATTTTTTTAAAACTTACTTTGTCAAACTCTTGTACCTGAGGCTCTTAGGAAACAGTCCTTACTTTTAAATGAACATGCTTTTCACTGATTTTAATCAGTTTTCTGTATTTCACAGCACGTTGATAAATACTGAAAATGGAATTGAATTGGAACTTAATTTTAACAACATTTAGTCTATTATTTCTTGGACCTGTTGGTTTCCTTTTGGACAGTGAACGCTTGTTCTCATTTATTGCTGTACGTAGCATTCCCCTTGATGAACACCAAAGCAGACTAACTACTCTTTTATTACTTGGTTACTGATTGGATAATAATGGTGCAGATTATTAGCTCACATATTTCTATTCACTTCAGAAAGAATGACTTATGTAAAGAGTATTGAGTTTTGATAAGGAATTATGTAAGTATTAATAGCTAGAAAATGTGTGACAGGAAATAATAATTAATCCAATTTAATGGCAACTATTACCCTAAAAAATATCAAGGCTGGATTTCCCAGCTGTTATGTATTTAATGCTCAGAGTAACTAATCCTGTAATCATGACCTCAAGACTTGACCACTTGAAACTCAATGAATAATTTCAGTCTGCCAGATCAAAGCCATGAGTGCCGTTGTTATATAGGACATGATTGCCACAATCTGAGTGTACAGCTGCTAATGCTCTGTCATAATCTTGCTTGAAAATCTCATTAAAGGGAACCTATTTTCCTCAACATTCCAGGTCATTACTGAAAGAATGGGAATGTTATAAAAACTTAATTAGTGGCTGTGTAATTTCAAGTTCCCTTGTGGTTCTGGCATTAATATTTCTTAGTTATCCACCAAAGGTGGCCTAAAGTGTCAGATTAAACAAAGGTATTCGTCACGCGCCGAATTTCAAAGTATGCTTGATTTGCACTTATCAGTGTTTACTGTTTTAAAAAATATTATCATTCGCCATTAGGGTTATTTTGCTTATGGCTAGCACAAAGATATGTAAATTGTGTACACTTCATTTCATGATCACACAGAATTGATGGAATACAGAAAACTGTTCACAGAAAGGTCAGTAATGCAGACCTAAAGTAATGGGGAGGCCATTCAGCCAAATTTCATAGAATCCCTATGTGGAAGCAGGCTATTTGGCCCATCAAGTTCACACTGATCCTCCAAAGCACATCCCACCCAGGCCCAGCCCATACTGTATTCCTATAACCCTGCATTTCCCATTGCCAGTTCACCTAGACTGCATCCTGGGCAGTATGGGCAATTTAGCATGGCCAGTCCACCTAACTTGCACATCTTTGGACTGAATAAGTAATTTCTACTGACTAAGTAATGTCTGTAACTTAATACCAAATTCATTGCAAATATGATGTGGTCTGCAGCCTCATTTTGCAACCTGAGATTGTAACCAGCCAGAATTTTTGATCACTAACTGTAAAATTTGTTGACTTGGTCTAAAATTCATAATTTGGTATGATTTCAATATTCAAAATAGTAGCTCCCTCCATCGAGGCACAACAGAAGCCTTCTCTCACTAAGTGTGTGATAGGGAAATTGCAGCACTGAATACAGGAGTAACATAAAACAATATTCCATTAAGAAAAGTGAATGATTTTATAATTTTTAGATGTGACAAGCTCCTTTCATTTCATCCCCTACTGCCCCAGTTGAGGTGAATCACAAATCCTTATTGGGATATGGGGAATTTGATTTTTTTTGATTCCTCATCTTGCTCTGCAACATTGTTCCCTATTGTCTTCAGATTCTCTACAGGCATGAACCAGAGGGCACTGTGGAGTAATCTGGGAATGTCCTCAAACATGTTCAGAATGATTTCTGAGACACACCAGAGAAGGGAAAGACTTCACAAAATGATATAGCACAGAAGGAGGCCATTGAGCCCCTTGAGCCAGTGCTGGCACTTTGAAATTTTCAATGCACTTTCTTCATAGGCCAGTAATTTTTCATATTGAATTTCTTTTAGAAACATTATTATTGAATTTCTTGTTGATCACAACCACTCAGTGTATTGACTTTTCCATGTGTCACCTCTACTTTTTCCCATTACTTTAGATCTGCATTCTCCAATTACTGCAAACAGTTTCCTGTATTCCATCAAAGCCCTCCAAGAACTTAAACAAATCTTCCTTTAACCTCTGTTTAAGGAAACCATCCCTAGATTCTCTGGCCTGTTCTTTATCTCCAAAACACATTAGGATTATTGAAGGACAAATGAAAAGAAAATCCAGGTTCCTGTCATGTTCCTTCCCCTCAAGAGATCATCTGCCCAACCTCTGCTCTCTCCTGTTTCTGAGCCCATGACATACAGAAGCTATATGATATGGTTACATTTTATGATTATAGAATATTGCTGTCAGATGCACTGATAATGATGTTACGTGAATTGTTAGAAACAGCCAGTGTAAAACCTTTATTCAAAAGGGAAAGGAGACAGGTGACAATAGGTCAGTTAGTTTAACATTCATTATTGGGCAATGTTTTGAGTCTGTTAGACAGTATGTAATAGCAGAGCATTCCGAAATACATAATAAAATCAAACAGGGTCAGCATGGCTTCATGAAGGGGAAATGTTACAATGCTTATCAACAAGCCCAGTTGACGTAATTATTAATTTAAATATTTTGGGCAAATTTCAGTGTCCACCTATCTTGTATATTTGGTTTGGAGGGGAAGCTTATAGGTGGCAGCCTGAAATGTTTTATATTTTTCTCACTGGAGAGAAGGAGGAAGAGAGGTGACCTGATTGAGGTGTACAAGTTAATGAGAGGCATGGGTAGAGTCAATAGCCAGAGACTTCCAGGGCAGGATTGACTGGCATGAGGGGTCATAGTTTTAAGATATTAACAGGAAGGTATGGAGGAGACGTCAGAGATAGGTTCTTTACCCGGAGAGTTGTGAATGCATTGCCAAAGGTGGTAGTGGAAGCAGAGTCATTAACGGACATCTAAGTAACTGCTGGACATGCACGTGGACAGCAATGAATTGAGGGGTGCGTAGATTAGGTTATTTTATTATAGAGTAGGAATAATCCTTGGGCACAACATTGTGGGCTGAAGGGCCTGTTCTGTGCTGTACTATATATGCCTCTCACCCCCAGGCCTAAGTCACATCGAGCAGAAGTGCATTAGATTCAACCCATTGGTTGAACGTGTTCCTGTATCTTGGTAATGGTGGCGGCTGTTAGGTAGTTTCATTGGAAAATTGGCTGCAGAGACAACTAGTTCAATCAACAAAATTTCTAAGCACTTCCCCTCACCAGACTGAGGACATCATGGTGAATATTAATGTGACAGTAGAATTCTGGCCATTAAACCCTTCAGATTTATTTATATTAGTTGACAATCTATAATTTTGAACTTATGAAAGATTCTTGTCAGATCTTGGCTGGAATATTGTGTACAGTTGTGGGCATCACATTATTGGAGGGATGTGAACACACTGGAGAGAGTGCAGAAGCAATTTACAAGAATGGTTCCTCACTTGAGATACTTCAGTTCAGATAATCAGTTAAGTAATTGGGACTGTTCTCCTTGGGGTTTTCAAACTCTTGAGTGGTCTGAATAGAGTAGATCGGGAGAAACAGTTCCCTCTTGTAAATAGAACAAGAACAATCAGGGGCATAGACGTAAAGTGATTTGCAAAAGAAGCAAATATGTCATGTGGGGTAAAGAAGTCACTCAATGAGTAGTTTGGATATGGAGTGCACTGTCTGGAAGAGTGTTGGAGACGGGTTCAGTTGAGACATTCAAGAGGGCATTGATGATCATTTAAATAGAAATTGTATGTAAGGGTATGGGGAAAAGCAGGGGATGGGAACTGGGTAATAATGTTCCCTTGAAGAACGGGTATTGGTGTGATGGGCCAAATGGGCTCTTTCTGTAATTTAAGACACCTATGATTCTGAGTTAAAAGGTAGTTGCTAATATTATTTCTCAGAATCTAATCTGCTGTGTTCATGGCTGAAATTGCAATCTCATTGTGGTCCTACATTTTTCAACCAACTGGAAACAGTTTAAAGAATCTCAGTTACGATAGCTATTGTACTTTACGTGCAGAGCTCTAACTACAATGCAATTAGCCATAATTAGTGATTCATTATAATTGAATGGTGCCTCCATGCCAAAAGCTAAGATTGCACAATCCAGCTAAAAAAATGCAAAAAGGTGCTCAATATTCAACAGCTTTGGAGTGGAAATATTTTGATCTTGTTTTTATTTAGATAGCAAGAGTCATGTTTTTGATTTTACTCAGAATGAACTTTGTATTCCTCAGTGAATGGCTCCTTTGTAAGATCATTGTCTTGCAGTTTGAAAGGTATTTTGACTACTGAAGCTATTTGGTGATCTGTGATTAGTCAGAAAAATCTTCTATGTCAGTGTCAACAGTACAGATTTCCCCACATCTGATATTAGAATCTCTGAATCCAATTGCAAAGGTATGCGCATAACTGTGTGTTATTTTCTCAGCAATATAGCACAGACTCATTTTACTTGAGAAACAAATCGCCAACTAAGAAAAAGAAAAGCCTTATTAACTAGCCTGAATTCATACCCAGGTTCCAGGATTAAACTTTTAATGACTAGAACCAGATTGTTCCCACAAATGTTGTAATATATTATTTTTGTTATTGTATCAGGAATAAATACTCAATAAAAACCGAAAGCACTGCTGATGCTGTAAATCAGAAACCAAAGCAGAAATTATTGGAAAAGCTCAGCAGGTCTGTTAGCATCTGTGGAGAGAAATCAGAATTAACATTTCGGATCGAGTGACCCTTCCTCAGAATCCTCAAAATGTCCACTGTCCTGGCAAATCCATTTGGAAGTAAACCTTTTGCCTTTTATGAAATTGACTGCAATGTGTCATTTTAATGAACAAGTTGGACTGCAGCCTAGACAGAGTTGATAAAGGCCTTCTCTTAAGGTAAGGGCTAGTTGTCACGTAATATTGATTGATTTATATCTGCAATACAGCATATATGAACTTAAATATAGGACCTAGCTAAAACCTAGATTCCCCTGAAATTGATATTGGGATGTTAGGAAAGGGACAGGACAACTGCAGAATTTGGCAGGTGGGAGACATGGCACACATCTCCGCTGGCTACGTCTGCGGGAAGTGTACCCAACTCCAGCTCCTTGAAAACCGTGTTAGGGAATTGGAGCCGGAGCTGGATGAACTAGGGATCATTCGGGAGGCTGAGGGGGTAATTGAGAGGAGTTACCGGGAGTTGGTCACTCCTAAGGCTCAGGACAAGGATAGATGGGTTACAGTCAGGGGAGGAAAGGGGACAGACAGACAGTGCAGATTTCCCCTGTGGACATTCCCCTCAGCAATAAGTATACTGTTTTGGATACTGCTGGGGGAATGACCTACCAGAGGAAAGCCATAGTAGTCAGTTCTCTGGCACTGAGCCTGACACTCTGGCAAAGAAGGGAAGGGGGCAGAATAGAAAAGTACTCGTGGTAGGGGACTCGATAGTGAGGGGAATCGACAGGAGATTTTGTGGTCAGGATTGGGATTCCCGGAAGGTAAGTTGCCTCCCTGGTGTCAGGGTCCGGGACGTCTCCGATCGGGTGTATAAGGTTCTAAAAGGGGAGGGCGAACAGCCAGAAATCGTGTTACATATTGGCACTAATGATATAGCCAGGAAAAGAATCGAAGATATAAAAAGTGATTTCAGGGAGTTAGGATGTAAGCTGCAAAGCAGGACGAGCAGAGTAGTGTTCTCTAGTTTACTACCGGTGCCACGAGATATCGAGGTGAGGAACAGGGAGCAGGTGCAGCTTAACACGTGGCTGCGCAGCTGGTGTAGGAGGGAGGGCTTCAGATATGTAGATAATTGGGATGCCTTCTGGGGAAGGTGGGACCTGTACAAGAAGGACGGGTTGCATCTGAACTGAAAGGGGACCAATGTCCTGGGTGGAAGTTTTGCTCGAGTAGTTCGAGAGGGTTTAAACTAGTATGGCAGGGGGGTGGGAACCTGAGCTGTATACCGGAGGTGAGAGTTGATGTAGATGAGGCAATAGCAAGAGGTAGACCAGCTAGTGGGAAGGATTTTCCTGGCAAGGAACCAAGGTATCAGTTAAAGTGTGCTTGCTTTAACGCAAGGAGTATCAGGAATAAAAGTGATGAACTTAGAGCATGGATTATTACCTGGTGATATGATGTTGTGGCCCTAGCGGAGACATGGTTTTCTCAGGGGCAGGAATGGTTGCTGGATGTTCCAGGGTTTAGAGCATTTAAAAAGAATGGGGGGGGGAGAGAGGAGGGGGTGTGGCACTACTAATCAGAGAGGATATCACAGCTACAGAAGCTTCCATTGTCAAGGAAGATCTGCCTACTGAGTCAGTATGGGTCGAAATTAGGAACAGCATGGGAGCAGTCACCTCGTTAGGGGTTTACTACAGGCCCCCCAATAGCAGCAGGGAGATTGAAGAAAGCATAGGTCGGCAGATTTTGGGAAAGTGTGGACGTTGTAGGGTTGTTGTAATAAGTGACTTTAACTTTCCCAATATTGGTTGGAACCCCCTTCGGCAGAAGATTTGAATGGAGCTGTTTTTGTAAGGTGTGTTCAGGAGGGTTTCCTAACTCAGTACGTTGACAGGCCGACGAGGGGAGAGGCCATTCTAGACTTGGTGCTCAGAAACGAGCCGGGGCAGGTATCAGATCTTGTGGTGGGAGACCATTTTGGTGATAGTGACCACAACTGCCTCACATTCCACATAGCTATGGAGAAGGAGAGGATTAGGCAAAATGGGAGGTTATTTAATTGGGGAAGAGGAAACTATGATGCAATTAGACATGAGTTAGGAAGCATGGATTGGGAGCAATTGTTCCATGGTAAAGGCACTATAGGCATGTGGAGACTGTTTAAGGAACAGTTGTTGCAAGTGATGAATAAATATGTCCCTCTGAGACAGGCAAGAAGTGGTAAGATAAAGGAACCTTGGATGACGAGAGCGGTGGAGCTTCTCGTCAAAAGGAAAAAGATAGCTTACATAAGGTGGAGGAAGCTAGGGTCAAGCTCAGCTCTAGATGATTACAGGCAGGTGAGGAAGGAGCTCAAAAATGGTCTGAGGAGAGCCAGGAGGGGGCACGAGAAAGGCTTGGCAGAACGGATTAGGGAGAACACAAAGGCATTTGACACTTATGTGAGGAATAAGAGAATGGTCAAAGAAAGAGTAGGGCCGATCAGGGATAGCATAGGGAATTTGTGTATGGAGTCTGAGGAGGTAGGGGAAGCCCTAAATGAGTTTTTTGCTTCTATCTTTACGAAAGAAATGAACTTTGTAGTGAATGAAACCTTTGAAGAGCAGGTGTGCATGCTGAAATGGATAGAGATAGAGGAAGCTGATGTGCTGAAACTTTTGTCAAACATTAAGATTGACAAGTCGCCAGGCCCGGACCAGATTTGTCCTCGGCTGCTTTGGGAAACGAGAAATGCAATTGCTTCGCCACTTGCGAAAATCTTTGCATACTCGCTCTCCACTGGAGTCGTACCTGAGGACTGGAGAGAGCAAATGTAATTCCTCTCTTCAAGAAAGGGAAATAGGGAAATCCCCAACAATTACAGACCAGTAAGTCTCACGCCTGTCGTCTGCAAGGTGTTAGAAAGGATTCTGAGGGATAGGATTTATGACCATCTGGAAGAGCACGGTTTGATTAAGTGCAGTCAACACGGCTTTGTGAAGGGCAGGTCATGCCTCACAAACCTTATCGAGTTCTTTGAGGATGTGACTCGAAAAGTTGATGAGGGTCGAGCTGTGGATGTGGTGTATATAGACTTCAGCAAGGCATTTGTTAAGGTTCCCCATGGTAGGCTCATTCAGAAGGTCAGGAGGAATGGGATACAGGGGAACAAAGCTGTCTGGATGCAGAATTGGCTGGCCAACAGAAGACAGCGAGTGGTAGTAGAAGGAAAATATCCTGCCTGGAAGTCTGTGGTGAGTGGTGTTCCACAGGGCTCTGTCCTTGGGCCTCTACTGTTTGTAATTTTTATTAATGACTTGGATGAGGGGATTGAAGGATGGGTCAGCAAGTTTGCAGATGACACAAAGGTTGGAGGTGTTGTTGACAGTATAGGGGGCTTTTATAGGCTGCAGCGGGACATTGACAGGATGCAGAGATGGGCTGAGAGGTGGCAGATGGAGTTCAACCTGGATAAATGTGAGGTGATGCATTTTGGAAGGTCAAATTTGAAAGCTGAGTACAGGATTAAGGATAGGATTCTTGGTAGTGTGGAGGAACAGAGGGATCTTGGGGTGCAGGTACATAGATCCCTGAAATTGGCCACCCAAGTGGACAGGGTTGTTAAGAAAGCATATGGTGTTTTGGCTTTCATTAACAGGGGGATTGAGTTTAAGAGTCATGAGATCTTATTGCAGCTCTATAAAACTTTGGTTAGACCACACTTGGAATACTGCGTCCAGTTCTGGTCGCCCTATTATAGGAAAGATGTGGATGCTTTGGAGAGAGTTCAGAGGAGGTTTACCAGGATGCTTCCTGGACTGGAGGGCTTATCTTATGAAGAGAGGTTGACTGAGCTCGGACTTTTTTCATTGGAGAAAAGGAGGAGGAGAAGGGACCTAATTGAGGTATACAGGATGATGAGAGGCATAGATAGAGTCGATAGCCAGAGACTATTTCCCAGGGCAGAAATGGCTAACATGAGGGGTCATAGTTTTAAGCTGGTTGGAGGAAAGTATTGAGGGGATGTCAGAGGCGGGTTCTTTACACAGACCGTTGTGAGAGCATGGAATGCGTTGCCAGCAGCAGTTGTGGAAGCAAGGTCATTGGGGACATTTAAGAGACTACTGGACATGCATATGGTCACAGAAATTTGAGGGTGCATACATGAGGATCAGTGGTCGGCACAACATCGTGGGCTGAAGGGCCTGTTCTGTGCTGTACTGTTCTATGTTCTATGTTCTAACTGTATTTTAGATATAAATTGCTCTGAAGGAAATTCAACTTTCTGTTATGATAAATCTAACTTGTGAGGCAAAATGTAAAACTCCATTACAGATATTTATTATCGCAACTGAAATATTGAGAAAAGAATTGTGGTTTAAAGTTTAGCTGTGCTGTGTCACATTATTTTCAGAACCAATTTTGTTTTCACTGGTGGCAATGAAAAACTTATAAGATGAGAATAATCTTTAAATGATAGTTGTGTTTTAGCTTTTACACCTTTTTAATGTACAGCAATGAAACAATGGTTACATCAGTGAGCAGTGTGTGAATGTGTTTTGTTCTTTTAGCCTCTGGGTCATCAGACCCACAGTGATGTGGTTGAATGTTGACTGCCCTGTGAAATGGCCGAGCAAGCCACTCTGTTGTATCAATCATTAAACTCGCAACAAAGAAATAAAACTAGACCAACTGCTTGGCATAAACCAAGGCACTGACAAGTGAGAAAACAGCCCTATTGACCCGGCAAAGTCCTTCTTACCAATATCTGGGCATCAGGGCCAAAATTGGGAGAGCTGTTCACAGACTAGTCAAGCAACAGCCTGACATTGTCTGTAAGGTATGATTCTGTGAGTATGTGCCAGACACCACCATCACCATCCCTGGATATGTCCTGTCTCACCGGCAAGAGAGATCCAGCAGAGGTGGCACAACAGTGGTATACAGTCAGGAAGGAGATGCGCTGGAACTCCTCAGCCATTGACAGCAGATCCCATGAAGTCTCATGGCTTCAGGTTAAACATGAGCAAGGAAGTCTCTTGCTGATTGCCATTAACCTCTTTCCATCAGCTGATGAATCAATATTTCTCCATGTTGAGCAACATTTGGAGGAAGCACTGAGGGTGGCAAGGGTGCAAAATGTATTCCAGTTGGGCAATTTCAATGTCTACCACCAAGAATAGATTAGCAGCATTATTACTGATCTAGTTCGTTGGGTCCTAAAGGGTATAGCTACTAGACTGTGTCTGCAGCTGATGGTGAGGGAACCAACAAGAGGGAAAAACACATTTGACCTCGTCCTTACCAATCTGCCGGCTGCAGATGCACCTGTCCTTGTGAGTGTTGATCAGAGTGACCACTGGACAATCTTTGTGGAAACAAAGTCCTGCCTTCACATTGAGAATAACCTCCACTGTCTTGTGTGGCACTAGCACCATACTAAATGGGACAGATTTTGAACAGATCTAACAACTCAATTGGGCATCCATGAGGTGCTGTGGGCCATCAACAGCAGCAGAATTGTACTCTAGCACAATCTGTAACCTCATGGTCCAGCATATCCCCCACTCAACCATCACATCAAGCCAGGGGATCAACCCTGGTTCAATGGTGAGTGCAGGAGAACATGCCAGGAGCAGCATCATGCATACCTGAAAATGAGGTGCCAACAGGCTGAAGCTGTCAAGCAGGGCTTTTTGTATGCCAAACAGCATAAGCAGTAATGACAGAGCTAAGTGATACCACAACAAATGGATCAGATCTAAGCTCCGCAGTCCTGCCATATTCAGTCGTGAATGGTGGTGAACAACTGAAAAACTCAATGGAGGAAGAGGCTCCACAAGTATCCCCATCAATGATGGAAGAGCCCATCAGTGCAAAAGATAGGGCTGAAACATACACAGTAATCTTCAGGCAGAAGTGCCGAGTGGATGATCTAACCCGGCCTCCTCTCGTGGTCCCTAATATTACAGTTTTTTGTTTTTGGTGATACAGGGCAGATTTCATGAAGAGCAAGGAGTTGGTTGGACAATATTCCACTCTCAACCAATACCACCTCAATGCAGACGAAATTATTTATTTCCCCTCTGTTGGAGCAATCTTCTTATCTTGGTTCCTATTGGATCTTGAAAAGTAATTCATCTTGTAAAGTGTGTTAAGTGTACAGAAGTACAAAATTATAATTTATCCCTTGTATGACATAGACATCTAATCGTCAGCAGATTCACAGTGTTGAAGAACAATCCTTAAAATAGTAATACTGTACTGTTAAGACTGTTACCTGATTGAAGATTTATTTGTTGAGAGGGTTTTATAAAAGGATGGTGTTTGTAAAATGGGTTTATTTTCTTTGGAGTTTACAAAACACAAATGATCAATTCAAAATCTTCTAAGCTCTTACAGCATTTGACTGGGTAAATACTGAGACAGTACTTCCCTGACCGACTCTCAGGATAAATAGTTGACCATTTAGAATTTGGGGAGAAATTTCAAAAACAGTGGCTTTTTTTATATATAGATTATATAGATTAGATTTATATATTTTTGTCACATGTACTGAACTGTGGAAGTACAGGAGTACCATGAAAAATGTATAATAGAGTCTCTACAGTATGGAAGCAGGCCATTCAGCCCATCATAACCACAATTACCCTCCAAAGAACATCCCACCCAGACTCAACCCCTACCCTACTCCTGCATTCCGCATGGCTAATCTATCCAGGGTACAAATGCCTGGACGCTGTGGGTGATTTAGCATGGCCAGTCCACCTAACCACATCTTTGGACTGTGGGAGGACATCAGAGCACTCGCATGAAACCCACGCAGACACGGGAAGAATGTGCAAACTCCACACAGTCAGTCACCTGAGGGTGGAATGGAACCTAGATCCCTGATGCTGCGAGGTAGCAGTGCTAACCATTGAGCCGCTGTGCTGCGCTTCAGCCACTGTGCCCATACATGGTGACATCTTAGGTACAAAAGTACCTAGATACAAAAAACTTAGGTACATTGTAAAATAATCTCATAAAAGTTAAGTGTTACCTTCATAGGATAAGTAGAAAAATAAGGCAGCTGTTGATGATTAGTCATTGAATGTACACAAAAATGAAACTGAAGAACATTTGGACATTGAAGGTTCAAGGAACATGGGCATTGGCCAGTCTCTTCAGCTAGCATATCAACCATGATCTTATTGCATAATTGCACAGCGTTGTGGGGCTACTCCTTCCATTTCTGGTATCATATCTGTTAAGATTGCAGTTCCTAAGGTAGAATCATATTTGAATGATTGTTTCCCATTATGTCAAGATTAAACAGATATAAATTCATAATTTCTACCATTTTATGATTGGCTTGATAGATGACCCAATATTTATCTGTAGAATGTAACCGGTTAAAAAATCCATAATTGAACCAAATCCAGTACATAGTAGACTGAATGTATCACATTATTATCCCTCACCTTTTGACTGTTCTACAGCCACATAATTATGAGTATTTGATGTAGAACTACTTTAAGTAACTGTAGGTATGACAAGATAGCATCATAAGTTCAAACTTTTAGAAAATCACTAAAGCTCTACTCTGCCATGAATGTCAATCACCAGGATTGTTTAAATAAGAGTGTAATCAAAAAAGTATGAATTACTTCACAGATTTAAGAGAGGCAAGTAGGAGACTTTGTGTTACCTGCCAAAAATCTTGCATGTTCAAAAGCTATGCCAGCTATATCCATAAGGGATTGTGAGGGAACAAAGGTTATATGTGCATTAAACATTGGCTAAATTTTGCAGTTGCAGTGATAGTTTAAGAATATAAGAAAATAGGAGCAGGAGTCGGCCATCTGGCCCGCCTAGCCTGCTTTGTCATTCAATAAGATCATGGCTAATCTTTTCATTGACTCAGCTCCACTTACCAGCCCACTCACCATAACCCTTCATTCTTTTACTGTTCAAAAATCTATTTTTGTCCTAAAAACATTCAACGAGGTAGCCTCAACTGCTTCACCCTATCCATGACCTTCATGATTTTATAAACCTTTATAAGGTCACCCCTCAGCCTCCGACACTCCAGGGAAAATAGCCCCAGCCTATTCAGTCTGTCCCTATAGCTTAAATGCATCACCTCATATGTCCAGATGAAACTCCATCTGCCATTTCTCCACCCAACTTTCCAAATGATCTATATCCTACTGTATCCTTTGACAATTTTCCTCATTATCCACAACTCCATCAATTTTTGTGTCATCTGCAAATTTACTAATCACACCACTAACATTTCCATTCAAATCATTTATATATATAAACAGAGATCTCAGCACTGATTCGTCAGGAAATTCCCCTGATTCATAACCCTTTGGGCGAAGAAGTTCCTTCTCAAATCAGCCCTAAATCCATACCCCCTTGTTTTGAGGCTCTGCCCCCTAGTTTTAGTTTCATCTACCATTGGAAACAACCTCCCTGCTTCTGTCTTTTCTATTGCCTTCATAATCTTATATGCTTCTATAAGATCCTTCTTCATTCTTCTCAATTCCAATGAATGCAGTCCCAGTCTACTCAATCTCTTTTTATAAAGCAACCTTCTCAATTTCGGAATCATCCTAGTGAACTTCTGCACCCTGTACAGCATCCTTTCTCAAATAAGGAGACCAAAGCTGTACATAGTTACATAGATGGGGCCTCACCAGCATCATATACAGCTGCAGCATAACCTCACTATTTTTAAACATCATCCCTCTAATAATGAAGAATAATGTTCCATTTGCCTTCTTAATTGCCTGCTTCCGTGCAAACCAACATTTTGCAATACATGCACAAAAATACCCAGGGCCCTCTGCACAGCAGCATGCTGCAATTTTAAATAATAGTCCATTTTGCTGTAATTCCTACCAAAATGGATAACCTCACACTTCCCAGCATTGTACTCCATCTGCCAGACCCTTGCCCACTCATTTAACCTGTCTATATCCCTCTACAGACTTTCAGTGTCATCTGCACACTGAAATTGTCAAACCATGACCATCGATAGGCTGTGAAATTGAGACCAAAGTCTGGAGGCCACATATGTACAGTTAGATGTGGAAATCCATATGTTGCTGTCAGTGATTCCATGCTCTTCCAAAGATTGCACTGTTGAGCTCCCTGCAGAAGGCAATCTTATGAAATGACTGAGCTGAGTGGTATCCCCGCATATACACCAAAAAAGAAGCTGCACCAAGTTATGAACATTACATAGAACAATGTGGCACAGGAACAGGCCCTTTGATCCACCACATCTGTGCCAAATGGGATACTATTCTAAACTAATACCATCTGGCTGCAAATGGTCCTTAACCATCCATACCCTACTTGTCCATGCGTCTGTCTAAATACCTCTTAAACATTGCTATCATATCTGCTTCCACCACCTACCCTGGCAGTACGTTCCAGGCACCTAACACGCCCTATGTTAAAAAAAACTTGCGTCGCACACCTCTTTTAAATTTAAACATCCAGTATTTCAGATGTATAATTTTTGCTGGTCTATTGAAACTTACGATTCATAAGGGGCCAGTTAAAACAAAGTTTGCTACTCCAAATGTGGCCTGCCTAAAGTATTACACAGCTGCAACATGACTTGGAAAAAGTGAGGACTGCAGATGCTGGAGATCAGAGTCAAAAAGTGTGGTGCTGGAAAAGCACAGTAGGTCAGGCAGCATCTCCTGGTCCTCGGATGCTGCCTGTCCAGCTGTGCTTTTCCAGCACCACACTTTTTGACTCTGCAACATGACTTGCCAACTTTTATATTCAGTACTCTGACTGATGAAGGCAAGCATGCTATGTATCATCTTCAACACTTTCTTCACTTGTGTTGCCACTTTCAGGATGGACTTGTACGCCAAGATCCCTATGTATGCTCTTAAGGGTCCTGCCATTTACTGTATACTTTCCTCTTGCATTTATAAAGTCATGGAGCTGTACAGCATGGAAACAAACCCATCAGTCAAATATGTGCAAGCCGACCAGATATCCTAAATCAATCTAATCCCATTTGCCAGCACTTGATCCCAGATCCCTCTAAACCCTTCCTAATCATATACCCATCCAGATTCCTTTTAAATGTTGTAATTGTACCAGCCTCTACCACCTCCTCTGGCAGCTTATTCCATACACACACCACCCTCTGTGTGAAAAAGTTGCCACTTAGGTCTCTTTGAAATCTTTCCCCTCTCACCTTAAACCCATGCCCTCTAGTTTTGGACTCCCCCACTCTGGGGAAAAGACCTGGTGTATTCACCCTATCCATGACCTTCATGATTTTATAAACCTTTATAAGGTCACCCCTCAGCCTCCGACACTCCAGGGAAAATAGCCCCAGCCTATTCAGTCTGTCCCTATAGCTTAAATGCATCACCTCATATGTCCAGATGAAACTCCATCTGCCATTTCTCCACCCAACTTTCCAAATGATCTATATCCTGCTGTATCCTTTGACAATTTTCCTCATTATCCACAACTCCATCAATTTTTGTGTCATCTGCAAATTTACTAATCACACCACTAACATTCCCATTCAAATCATTTATATATATAAACAGAGATCTCAGCACTGATTTGTGCAGAACACCACTGGACTCAGACCTCCAATCAGAAAAGCATGTCTTCTTTTCTGCCCTCTGTGTTCTATGACAAAACCAAATTATCAACTCACTGTGGCTTCATGTGAGTTAATTTTCTGGACTAGCCCACCATGAGCGAACTTGTCACATGCCTTAGTAAGATCCATGTAGACACCATCCAATGTTCTACCTTCATCAATCATCACTTCCTCAAAAAACTCAAGTAAATTTGTGAGACAAGACTCTCTCTAGTGAATTCATTCTTTTCTAAATGTGAGCAAATCCTGCCCCTAAAAATCTTCTCCAGTCCGTTCCCTATCACTGATATAAGGCTCACAGGCCTAAAACTTCCTGGATTGTCACTGTCACCCTTCTTGAGTAAAAGCACAACATTGACTATGCTCAAGCCTGTAGCTAAAGATGATACAAAAGTCTCTGTCAAGGCCCCAGCAATCTCCTCCCTTATTTTCTGTCAGTATCCTGTGATAGATCCCATCAGACCTTGGGGACTTAGCTACCTTAATGTTTTTGAAGACACCCACCACCCTCTCCTCCCTAATATTGACATACCCTAGAATGTCAAAATACCCCTCTGTAATCTTGCCATCATCCACGTCCTTCTCCTTAGTGAATATCATTGTGAAGTATGCATTAAGGACCTCACCCACTTTCTCTAGCTACATGCTTAGATTCCCTCCTTTATCCTTGAGTGTACTTACCCTTTCCGTAGGTACCCTCTTGCTCCTAATATACGCATAAAACATCTTGCAATTTTCCTTAATCCTACTTGCCCAGGACATTTTAGCCTTCCTAATTCCTTGTTTAAGTTCTTTCCTAATAAAAGCAAATTACTGCGGATGCTGGAATCTGAAACCAAAAGAAAAAATGCTGGAAAATCTCAGCAGGACTGGCAACATCTGTAAGGAGAGAAAAGAGCTGATATTTTGAGTCTAACTGACCCTTTGTCAAAGCTGGTCAGACAAAGGGTCAATTAGACTCGAAACGTCAGCTCTTTTCTCTCCTTACTGATGCTGACAGACCTGCTGAGATTTTCCAGCATTTTCTCTTTTGGTTTAAGTTCTTTCCTGCTTCCTTTGTATTCCTTGAGGGCCTTGTCTCTGTAATAACTCCTTAGATCCTATATCCCATCACCAAGTCACATTTTATGTACACAAAATCAATCTTTGACTTTAGTACTGCCCTTTCAGAGTCAGCTCTCAGAGTGCCAGTATCTTTCACTTTCCCCTTTTATTCTGTCAGCCCAGGCTTCCTAATTGGACCAGATTAACAGCTCCAATCAGGGAATTTGTAATTCTCGATGTCCAGCTGGCTGACCTCACTACAATCACTACAGTCTGATTTCAGTTTCCCAAGCTTTTTTTTTGTTTGCTTTTTTGTCAACTAAACTTTCAATCTCGTGTCACTTAGGTCCCCAAATCTTGCCCTCCTCACCTTTCGTCCTCACGAGAACATGCTGGTCCTGAACGCTGATCAATTGACCTTTGAAGACTCCCATATCTCAGTCACCCCAATCTAATTTCTCCAGTTTCTAACTAATGGCATATTAATTCCCCTCAATTTAGGAATTTCAACGAGGACCAGTCTTATCCTTGTCTATAACTATCTTAAAAACTTACAGAATTATGATTACTGTTGCCAAAATGGTCCCTCAGTTGCCTGGCCTCATTCACCAATACAATGTCCCATCCCTAGTTGGACTAGCCACAGGTTGTTTCAAGAAACCCTCTTGGGTGCACCTAACAAATTCTGCAACTATGCTCCTGGCACAAAGAGAGTCCCAGCCAATATTGGGAAAGTTAAAAGCACCCACTAGCACAAGCTTGTTGTTTTTACACCTTTTCATGACCTGCCTATATATCTGTTCCTCTATCTCCCACTGGCTATTGGGAGGCCTATATTTATAACACTACCAATGCAATTGCAGTTTTATTATTCCTCAGTTCTGCCCCTGTGTACTCACTACATAAGCCCTCCCAGATGTCCTCTCTTAGTCCAGCTGTGACACTCTCCGTAACCAGTAATGCAACTCTCCCAACTGTTTTATATCCTTATTTATCTCACCTGGAAATGAGCTGCCAATCCTGCCCTTCTTTCAACCAAGTTTCTCTAATGACTCAACATCATAGTTTCATACACTAATCCAGGCTGTAAGCTCATTGGCCATGCCTGTTATACTCCTGACATTACAATAACTACACTTCAGACCGTAGTCCCACTATGTCATTTACTGGATATTTAATGACATGATAAGTCATGATGGCTACTGAACCTCTTTGGTTTATATTTGTGTAATACCAATTTTGTGATTATGAAAATAATTCCATAGTATTACAATAAAATAAAATGTATTTCTTTTAAAATTTATAGTAATTCAGTTTTAATGGTATGACCCAACCTTTATTTTGCTGTGTGTAAAATTTACAAAAAGCACTTCCAGGTTTACTGCATGTGAAATCTTTTCTGTGAGATTTTCTTTTGTCCTGGGTGATGATATCACCATTATTTGGATATTTGGAGGTTCTATATAGTTGCTGCTAGATTCAAGCTAAGATCAAGAAAGCTGAAAACCACTCTACAGAGATCACTAGACTGAAGTTCATCTCTGTAGAATCCCTATAGTGTAGAAACAGACCATTTGGTCCATCGAGTCCACATCAACTGTCCAAAGAGCATTTCACCAGACTCACCCCCTACCCTATCCCTGTAACTCTGCATTTCCCATGGCTAATCCACCTAGCTTGCACATTCTTGGACACTATGGGCAACTTAACATGGTCAGTCCACCTAACTTGCACATCTTTAGAGTGTGAGAGGAAACTAGAGCACCCAGAGGAAACAGGGAGAATGTGCAAGCTCCAGACAGACAGTCACCTGAGTCTGGAATTGAACCCAAGTCCCTAGTGCTGTGAGGCAGCAATGCTAACCACTGAGCCACCATGCCGCCCTGTAGTGTTATCACACTACTGAGTATAAAATCTAGGCTGCTGTCATTAGCAGTCCTGAAGAAATTGAATGCGTCAGGAAAATACTTGAAATGATTAAAAACATTTTTTGGATGATTGTGTAAACATTGTAATGCTGTCACTTTGAGGACTATAAGATAAAGCAATGTCGACAAGAGGCAAACAAAAATTGGGAATATTTTTAAAGTTTTAAGTAATATTTGTTATACATTACTGAACTGTAATTAACCATGTGGAAAATAGGATCTTACCTTGCTGCCATTTGATACTCAAGAGGCAAAACCATTTTTGGTAAGTGTATTTGCAATTTTAAATCTTGCTCAGAAACCACCTTATTTCCCACATTGAATGCTTAAAGTTGCACAAGGTCAAGGAAAGCAGCTGGCGTCAGACCCAAAATGCCCAACCACGACTGACACACTGACTTGGTGATGGCCTAAAATAACTACCTTTACAGATTCTGTAACAGCTCAAAGACAGTGAAAAAGATGTGCCATTTGACAGTAAGATACTTGTATCAGCTACAGTCAAAATGACCATCAGCCTCTTCTCCCTTCCAATGTGATATGGATTTCATCAGTAGTCTCAGCCAATTGCTATTGGTTTTTCTTTGATAAACAAAAGTAATAGGAATTGATTGCTCACTTTCATCAATGCAAGATATCACTAATATCACTCCTGGACACTGGGTGAAAAAGGTGGACTTAAATAAACTCAAGGTGTTCCATTCCATCAACATGAAGCTGATCAATTACCAGGAACATTGCATTATTTACCCGCACATCAAATTTTAAAGGCAATGACACACTTAAAGATGATTGAATAGATACCAAAGCCATCATCTTCATTCTTGTTTAATATATCAAGACAACTGTTAGATAATCTTCTTCACTATAAAGGATACAAGTAACATCACAGACACAGCTCTATATCAGAAAAAGGAAAAGAGGGAAAATCATTGGAAAATTGTAAACACTAGGAAAGTGGTACAGGTCATTCTGCTTTAACATACGTTTTGTTAACGTGAATTTGCTGTAATATGATTGACAGGTTAGGGACACTGTTTCTAAAGCACAAACATTTAAAGTGTGTGTTGGCTGTTACACGCTTACATCACCAAAACTTATAGCGCTGTTTCAAAAGCATGATTTTTCTATAATGCAGCATTGCACATGAATGTAACCATCACATTATAGAAGGACTGCCTGCATTGGGTAAATTGGTGGAGCTGCAGGCTGATAAAGTGCCCAGGCCTTGATAGACCTCATCTGAGAATCCGAAAAGATGTGGCTATTGAAATAGTTAATACATTGATTTTAGTTTTCCAAAACTCCCTAGATTTGGGGAAAGTCCTGTTGGATAGAATGACACCTCTGTTCAAAAAAGAAGGGAGGTAGAAAGGAGGTAACTACAGGCCAGTTAATTTCACATCTTTCATAGGGAAAGTGTTACAAGCTATTGAATGAATTATATAGCAGGAACAAATGCCCAGAAGTGATGATCACCAACAATCTGTCCTGGTCCACCTATGTTGACTCAATGGTCAAGAAATTACAATAACGCCTCTACTTTCTCAGGCAGCTAAGGAAATTTGATATCCCTCAGGACCCTTACTAAATTTTATCGATCCACCATAGAAAACATTCTGTCCAGTTACATCACAGCTTGGTATGGCAACCATTCTGTCCAAAAAACACTGCAGAGAGTTATGAACACAACCCAGTCCATTATACAAGCTAATCTTCCATCCATTGACTCCATCAATACCTCTCACTGCCTCAGGAACATAACCACTATAATCAAAGGCCCCTCAAATCCAGATTATAATCTCTTCCAACCTCTTCCGTTAGGCAGAAAATGCAAAAGCTTAAACACATGTACCAACAGATTCAAGAACAGCTTCTTGCCCACTGTTATTAAACTTCTAAATGTACCTCTCAAAATTTTATATCTAACGTTGATCTTGCTCTTTGTGCACTCCTCTGCAGCCATAACATTGTATTCCTCACTCTGTTCTATTATACTAATGCACTTTGTAAGGAATGATCTGCCTGTACTGTACACAAAATAAAGCTTTTCACTGTACCTAAGTAGATGTGACAATAGTATTTCAAATCAAATCAAGACAGGGAGGGCGACTTCCAAAAGCAAAGGAGGGAGGGAATGCAATGCTCCCGAAGAAGACAAAGCAGCAGCAACTCACTTCAAATCCAACAAGTTGACATCTGCACTTGTTGCATGCCATTGAATCTGAAGGCATATATTTCCCATTCTTGCAAAGTTTAATTAGAACAGACAAATTATAAGTGTAATGGTTCGTGTGGATGGGCCTTTCCAGGCAGTGATGGAGAGAGAGAGACAGGGTTAATGGTGTGGGGGCTTGGGGATTAGGAAATGTGCACAGGGCTGGGTGGGAGCCATCCCAGTGATAAGGGGTAAGGCAATGTGATTGGGTGGGTTTTCCAAGGTCCTGATCAGCTATTCCATCTTATGAGGTGGTTCACGGAATCCAGTTGGCACGGGTAATGGAGGATTCAGAATCAGAGTGGTCTTGGGACCAGTAAGATGTATGGGGCAAAGAGGACAAAAGGGCTTTGGGGGGGATGGTTATAGGCCCATGGATAATGGAGCAGGAGGTTTAGGGATAAGGAGGGGAAAGGAATATTTACATAGTTGGGTCCAGGATGATGGGGGGATGTTGGTGGGTGACAGATTGAGGGCGAAGATGGTGGAACAGGTTATATGCACCATGTTTAATGTAATCTTTGTAATGTAATGTAATAAAAATGCAATCAATCAGAAAATGCAATTCCTTGAAATGGGAGGAGAGTTGTTTTGAATGGATAGGTTAAAGGTGAGCACAATTAACCAAATGAAGTGACAGCCTAATAATGATGCGTTACATGGATAGGAACCATCGTCCCATCTCTATGGTCACCCTCAGAGGAGCACTGCTGTCCGATCCATGGGTTTCATTTAAATGAGACCCCAAAAAAGGAGAAGGGGAGGGGGATAGACTGAGGAATATCCCCAACAATCTAGTGGGAGACAGGTGCACTGTGGGAGAAGCTGGAGAATGGGCGGAGAACAGTGAATGCAGGGAACTTTGCCGCCAGAGCCCAAAGTGCCATTGTTGATTTTAAATAGATTGAACTTAGGCTTCATCTAGCTGGGAGTGCAATGTTCATCTGGATCCCCAGTATTTGTTGCACCTGTATAATCCCAGTAACTGTAGACACTGGAAAATTTGTTCTTTAAATTGCAGGAGATGAGCACTGTGTGCACATGTAACCATTCATACATTCCACTCTGAGAATTCCAACCAAACAAACAAACCAGGAGTCCAAACAGCATTCCACATTCTGAGATCGAGAATTGAAATGCAGCTGAAACTGACCTGTATCATTCATCATAAAATAACACTTCTTTGTATCTCACTATTGCCTCAGTATACTATTGTTCCAGAAGATCCTTTGAAAGATTCACTAAATTCATTAGTTGTTGTGTCATTGTCAAAACCTCTTTTAGATAAATCCACATTTTTATTCGATTTGAACAAGTATATAACAACTGTGGAGAACTTCTTCCATCCCCTCTCCAGGATCTGAATAATTCCACTGTGTATTAAATAATATAGTGGAAGTCTTAACATCCTCAAAGGTCATTAGTTTCTGATAAAGTTGCTTTTATGACTGTATGCTCAGTCTGTAGATCCAATAAGTATTAAGTCAATATTTGCTTATCAACTGACCTTTATTCCTATTTTTATTCTTACTTTGAAGGTCATGCCTTCAATATTAGCTTCAAAAAATTGTTCCATTCCTTCACAGTTTTCCATGATATTTTCTCTCAGTTCATGTAGTATTCTGTAATAGCCATTTGAAAATGCAAAGAATACAAATGACTAATGGAATGCTTTATAACTTATCCTCTTGAAAGCTATGCAACCTTTTGATCAGAACATTGACTTTTTGGCATTTTTACACCTTTGCTATTTCATTTTGCTGCTAGTTTCCTCCCTTTGCTAAACATTTCAAAATTCATTTCATAGCTGGAATGAGAACAGTTCTCTGTCAGCCAGCATTTTCCATTTCTTGTCACCTTTGCACCTGTTACTTTCCTCATCGTACTGATCGTCATGATAACTGACATAATTGGACTTGGTCCTCATTTCATGGGAAACCCAACAGTCATCAAACATGGTGCTGGCACTAAGACATTTATTTTGTGTCCCAACCATTTGTATTACATTGCCACAGAGCAAATTACTCCTAACTTCAATTTTTTTGTCTGACACTTGCTGCCCCATTCATGTTCTTTGGCTTATACTCCAAATTAATTATATTACTTGTAAATGTTTTATTGAAGCATTAACTTTTATCTCAACTGTATTTCCTCCCTCAGGTTTTGCAATAAAAGCCTTGCTCATCTCTTCTGAAAGGTTCATTAATCAGTATATTTTGTCAAAACTTTCCATCAATACTCCCTCAAAAAGCACCTTGAAACTAGACAGGTTACATTATTCCAGCGTTCATTACCTTCGTAACATCAAATAAATGACCTTATTCCCAGAGATTATAGCACTGCTTTCAGAACAATGAGAAACCACATTTGAACTGAATTTGCTCTTAGAATAACACTGAGGGTTGTGTGCCTGTTATTTATGGATAAATGTTACAGGAGCTTTAGACAAGGCAAAGATGTATGGCTAAAAGCAAGTATTGTTCTATGAGTTGCACTGCTGCAGTGTAAACCTCAGGTAACTGTTTTCATCACTATTGAAAAAGCTTGAATCTCCTGAAGGAAATGTATTTGCATGAATGAAATCCCCTCAGAGATAATGCATGTGAAAGTACCTTGTTAATATGATAATTGGTAATAACTGCCAACAAGTTTTGAAATTTATTCAGATGATTTCAAAAAGGCTAACCTTTGTATTTGTCATTCCTTTATGTCTCTTCTGTCTTTTAATCTAATTTGTCATTCTGTCTCTTTCTGTATCTGATTCGACTAAAATCACCCACTGTCTTTCACTTCCTTTTCTATCTTAATACTGTTTATTCTTCAATTGTTCAGTCCTACTGATATTGAGTTGATTGCCCTGTTCACACCATTCAAATCCCAGATGCCCTGTTATCTTTGTTGAGCTGCTTTCAGTCATGTGTCAACATTGAAGCTGACAAGGCAAGCTACTGTGTAAAAGGTAAAAACAAGGACTGCAGATGCTGGAAATCAGAGTCTAGATTAAAGTGGTGCTGGAAAAGCTCAGCAGGTCAGGCAGCATCTGAGGAGCAGGAGGAGGAGGAGGAGGACTGTGCCTAACTGTTGACACCCTCAATTAGATGCCACAACAAAATTCTAGACATAATAAACAGAATCTTCCCAGCCCTGGAACAGCATGGGCAATGACTGGTCTATTGGGAAAATATGATGAGATTGTAAAAATATGATACTTGTCATGAGTCCGAATTTCTAGCCAAGGTTTTAAAAGTGTGATGGGAATCTTGCTAACGAGAGGCAAGATGCTTACTATCTCTGTGAAGCAAGCCACAACTCACAAAGCCAATCCAAAATCTGATAGACTTTAGAAAGCTTGGAGCTGAATTCCTTTCACATTCAAATATAAGTATTTGACAATATGCTCTTGTATGCAATGCTGTCTTTCTTGGGTGATGTGAGGGATGGGGATGGGAGGACAAAGTTTTAGTAATCCTACCAGACTTACAACATCCTAAAGCATTGGGTAACATGGTTTGTGCTGCATAGATTGGAATGAGATCCGTTATGTCAAAGGTCCATGTACAGGCATTTTATGGCCCTCGTTATCAGAGTCTTCCATGTCCCACTGTATTGAGGATTGTGCGAAATGGACATTTGTATATGATGTGAAAGCTGACTGCTCACGTTACTGAGGGTCTGTACTGTTTCTGATATTCCCTGCATTGGTTCAGTGGAACTGCTACTAACAGATGCAGCAACTGGAAGTGTCATTGTGACTCTGACTACTGTACAATGAAGGTCGTAGAGTCACAGAGTTGTACAGCACTGAAACAGATCCTTCAGTCCAACTCATCCATGCTGACCAGATATCCTAAACTCATCTAATTTCATTGCCAGCATTTGGTCCATATCCCTTTAAACCCTCCCTTTTCATGTATCCATCCAGATGGCTTTTAAGTGTTGTAATTGTACCACATTCACTACCTCTTCCAACAGAGGAATTGGGCAGGAAGAAATACCTCAGCAAACCCAAGACCAGCAAAAATCTCCAGAAGCCTCCACGTAAAGATGTCACAGCTGGAGGTTCCCTCGGGATGCGAGGAGGTACAGGAGGCCCAGAGGCTATCATCCACTCTGACATTTCCACCAGGTGAGTGAGTGCATTGTGTGGATGTCCTGGGACACCGTCACAGAGCCAGGAGCTGAAGCAGGGCTTGCTGCCTGACGGTGTTGGTGGCCATCTTATCGCAGTGGTTGTCAAGGTGACAGCTGTGACTACCTGACTACCTGATTCCAAGGATCCACTGGGAAACTGTGTGAGATCTCAATCATCAACTCAGCCTGTTACTGATGCAATTTGTATACAATCATACCATTTCATCTAGTTTCCCTGTGATAAGATCAGTGCTGCAGCCTGGGCAGTAGACTGTCACCAGAGCTGGCAGCCTCCCAGGTACAAGATGGTATGGACAGTACACACGTCATGTTGAGAGTACCAAATCATAACACAATTGAATTCATCAAAAGAAAACAGTTCCATTCCATCAATGTATTGACCAATGTATCATCAGGATCCAATCCAAGAAGCCTGAGCCAGGTACATTGAAAGTTACCATGATGCTTACATCCTAAGGACTCTCGGGTTCCTGCTGCATTTCAAGGGCTGGATGCTTTGCAAGGATGGTTACTTGGAGACAATGACTACTCTCTGTAACCTTGGCTGATGGTTCCATTACACAACCAGATAACCCAAGGCTGACTGTACACACAATGCTATCCATTCTTCCATAATGGAGCAGATGATAGGCCTCCTCAAGATGAGTTTCTGATGCTCTGATCAGTTTTGCGAAGCCTTGCAGTACAAGTCAGATAGAGTGTGCTACATGACCATGGCATGCTGTGCTCTGCAGGCAGGCAAAGACAGGAGCTCATGGTTATTGAAAAGCTGGGAGAGTGGCAGGACATTGAGCAGGAGGAACAATAACTTCACCGTGCTAAAGCACAATGGCATCAGGTCAAAAAGCCAGACAAGACATCATTAACACTTGCTTCCAATACATGTGAGCTCTATAAAGTCAAGATTCATTGATTGTAAATTTGTTGTTGGTCAAAAGGCAAGTGATCCCTGGTTAATCCCAGAAGCAAGTACAGCTTTTTTTTTGTCTTTCTTTTTCTGTTGTAAAATAAACATTAACAGTAACAACTGTCTAAATGTTTTCCATCATGTGAAGTTACTATATTCAACAATGATAATTCAACAATTCAACTCTGCTGGGTTTTAAGGAAAGAGATGCATTCCCTTAGACAAGTTCTAACATGTTGTGGTGCTCAGGAAAGGTAGCTTCATGGTTGTAGCTGCAGCTTCACATAAATACAGGAAATAGGAGCAAGAGCCAGTCAGCTCTTCAAGCCTGCTCCATCATTCATTGTGATCATGGTTGATCATCCTACTCAGCACCCTGTCCTATTTTTGCCCCACACCTTTTAATTCTTTTAGCCCTCAGAGAAATATCTTTGTCCTTATTAAATGTTTTGGCCTCATCCATTTTCAGTGACAGAGAATTCCAGAGATACACAACTCTCGGGGGAAGAAATACCCCCTCATCTTAGTCCTAAATGGTCTTCCCCACATCCTTACACTGTGACCCCTGGTTCTGGACTCCCTGGTCATTGGGAACATCCTTTCTGCACTTACAATGTCTCATCCTGTTAGAATTTTATATGTTTCTATGAAATCTCTCCTCGTTCTTCTCAACTCCAGTGAATATGGTCCTAACTGATCCAATCTCTCTTCATACGTCAGTCCCAGGAATCAGACTAGTAAACCTTCATTGCACTCCCTCCATAATCAGAACATCCTACTTCAGATAAGGAGACCAAATTTGCACACAATACTCCAGATGTGGTCTCACTAAGTCACTGTACAACTGCAGAAAGACATCCCTGCTCCTGTACTCAAACCCTCTCACTATGAAGGCCAACACACCATTTGTCTTCTTCACCGCCCACCTCATCTGCATGCTTACTTTTAGTGACTGGTGAACATAGATACCCAGTTCTTATTGCACATCCCCCTTTCCCAATCTATCACCATTCACCTTCCTGTTTTTGCTATCAAAGTGGATAACCTCACGCTAACCCTAACATTAGCGTGTGGGTGGCATGGTGGCACAGTGGTTAGCACTGCTGCCTCACAGCGCCAGAGACCCGGCTTCGATTCCCACCTCGGGCTCCTGTCTGTATGGAGTTTGCACATTCTCCCCGTGTCTGCGTGGGTTTCCTCTAGATGCTCCGGTTTCCTCCCCAGTCCAAAATTGTGCAGGCTAGGTGAATTGGCCATGCTAAATTGCCTGTAGTGTTAGGTGAAGGGTTAAATGTAGGGGAATGGGTCTGGGTGGGTTGCTCTTCGGAGGGTCAGTGTGGACTCATTGGGCCGAAGGGCCTGTTTCCACCTTATAAATAATCTAATCTAAAAAACCCACATTCTGGTTCATGTCAAGCGTTTGCCCACTCATTCAATTTGTCCAAATCACAAAGGTAGTCAATCAGACAGGTAGTTATGTAAAATGCCAATATATTTACTAATGTGAGAATCCATTTCCAATTAACTGCCCGCTGTGCCACCTATGTTCCATGGGAAGCTTTTCTTTTTCATTTATTTTCCACACAAGGGCTATTCCTGGCTGGCTTCAATTTACCTGGTGTCACAGATGGGCATTAAATATGGTGCCACTGGCATGAATCCATGAAGGTCCTGGCAACAGTGAATCCTTCCATTGGTGGTGAAGGCACATTAACACACGTGTGTTCCATTGTAGCATGATGCTTACAGAATGAGCTGAGCAATGGAGAATTGTGTGAGACAATGCACTCGAACTCAGTGAGAGAAACCGTCGCAATCTCCTCAAAACTGACACTAAAAGCTGATGTTTGGTAAAATTCACCCTAATGTCTTTCAATAAAATTAGAAAAATAAATTGATGCTTTTGAAGTAGCAGAATTTTAAAAGCCTATTATATGCCTACATATCAGATAATTGTACAAGAGCCAATTAACTGAATCACACTAACTGGAATATGAGTCATTCTTGTTTCTCAACATTCTTCAGTGGATTTCTCATGTGGTAAGCAAACCACACTAGGTATTTGGTGTTCCAATTAACCATTTGACTGCCAGCTACTATTTCTGCTTGCCATATCTTTTGAAGAGAGATTGAGCCTGAGAAATGGTGATCCTCAGGTATAAATCACCACCAGACATCCTCTGAAACAATGGCAACTTTAGTTACTTCTTTCAAAATTCAAACCCTTTCTGTAAAATAAATCAAACCATTAAACCTTTCAATAAGTTACTGCTATTATTTCCTTTTATGTTTCACCATTTTTTGAAGATCCAAATCTGAAAAGCCAACAGCCACAAACTGGGAAGGTGATGCCTTGTCGTATCATTGTTATAGAGTCATACAACATGGAAACAGACCCTTCAGTCCATGATGACCAAGGTCCCAAACTAAATTAGTTCCACTTGCCTACATTTAGTCCCATATCTCTTTAAACCTTTCCTATTCATGTACCTGTCCAAATTTCTTTTAAATGTTGTAACTGTACCTGCATCCATCACTTCTTCTGGCAATTCATTCCACATGAGAACCACCCTCTGTGTTAAAGAATATTGCCCCTCAGGTTCTTTTTGAATCTTTTCCCTCTTACCTTAAAAATATACTTTCTGGTTTTGAACCCCCCACCATAGAGAAAAGATCTTTGCTATTCACCTTATCTATCCCCCTTATAATTTTATAAATTTTTATAAGGTCACCTCTCAACCTCCCATGCTCCAGCGAAACAAGTCGTAGTCTATCCAGCCTCTCCCCATAACTCCAATCCCCCATTCCCAGCAACATTCCGATAAATCTGAAACCTCCCCAGTTTATTAATATCCTTCCTTTAACACTGTGACCAGAGCAGCATACAGTACTCCAAAGGTGGCCTCACCAAAGTCTTGTACAAACTCAACAAAATGTCCCAACTCCTATAGTCAATGGGGTCTGAGCAATGAAGGCAAGTATGCTCAAATGCCTCTTTAACCACCCTGTCTACCTGCAACTCAACTTTCAAAAAACCATGTACCTAGATCTCTCTGTTCAACAACATCACCCAGAGCCCTACCATTAACTGTATAAGTCCTGCTCTTGCTTGTTTTATCAAAATGCAACATTTTGCATTTATCCAAATTAAATGTATCCATCCATCAGCCTATTGGCCCAATTGATCAAGATCCATTTTTAATCTTAGATAACCTTCTCCACTGTCAACTAAACCACCAATTTTGGTGTCATCTGTAAACTTACTAACATGCCTCCTAAATTGTCATCCAATTTGTTTATATGAATGGAATCCAATAGTGGACCCAGCACCAATCCCTGTGGAACACCACTGGCCACAGGGCTAGTTTGGTAATCAGAGTCCATATGGCTTAATGACAGGCTCTGATTCAAATCCCGCCAAGGCAGATGGTGGAATTTGAATTCAATAAAAATCTAGAATTGAGAGTCTAATGATGACCATGAATCTATTGTTGATAGCTGGCAAAACCTATCTGGTTCACTAATGTCCTTTAGGGAAGGAAACTGCCATCCTCATCTGATCTGGCGTACATGTGATTGCAGACCCACAGCAATGTGGTTGACTCTTAACTACCCTCTGGGCAATTAGGAACGGACAATTAATGTTGACCTAGCCAGCGATGCCCTCATCCTGTGAATGAATTTTTGAAAATTCAAAAGAGAGTTGGGCACCTGCTTAAAATTTAACAAGTTGTACAATGGTCTCGAAGAATGGAACAATTGAGAAATTAAGAAATAAGTTTGGACCCTAAGAACAGAAGAACTAAGAGCAGAATATGCCATATTGGTACTGCCATACATACTTCAACTGCTGGACAACAATATCCCTATTACTGAAACATGTCCTAAAGAAGGGTAGGAATGAAAGTGCATCATTTTTGATTAAAAGGTTTTCAAATGGGAAGAGAAGAGGATGAGAAGGAATAGGTTGTTGCATTATTGGTAAAAGAATATGATGGTATGTTAGAAAGAGGATTGGAAGAAGCCAAATGGGTTGAACTATGAACAAAGCAGGGCTTGGATTGTACACCAAATATTTAGGCTGATACATACGAGCAACTATTTAGGCAAATTGCTAATAAGTGTAGAAACAAATGTTTAAGATTGGTAGGGAATTTAATTCACCCTAGGATTTATAAATTGGCATAAAATCAGTCCAAAAATGATGGAAACAGATTAAAATGCATTTAAAAGGACTTCATAGTCAATGTATATTAAGCCCAACAGAAGAAGGTACTTCTGAATTTAATTTTCAGAATCTATCTGGGGAAGTAGAGGGTGTATCAATAGGAAAGCATGTTTTAGTAGTAGTTATAATTCTATTCGATCTTGTGTTGTTGTCGAAAATGATAAAGGTAGACCAAGAAAATGAATTGAACATTTTAAAAAGGCCAGTTTTACTAGGTTGACATGTAATTTGACAGAAGTTGATTAGAAACAGCTACACAGTGATAAATCAGCTTCAGAGAAGCAGGAAGCAGCTAGCAAGCAGATTGAGAGTGCAGAACAAATGTGTCACCACCAAGAAATTATTAGAACCTAATAGGACACCTGGAAAGTCAAAATGCAGTCCATCAGAGTCCATATGGCTTTATGACAGGCAACTCATATTTGACTAAGTTGCTGGAGATTTTTGTAAAGGTAACAAGCAAGGTGGACAAAGGAGATCCTGTAGATGTAAATATTAGATTACTTACAGTGTGGAAACAGGCCGTTTGGCCCAACAAGTCCACACCGACCCACATACCACCCAGACCCATAATCCTACATTTACCCCTTCAACTAACACTGCAGACAATTTAGCATGATCAATTCACCTAACCTGCACATTTTTGGATTGTGGGAGGAAACCGGAGCACCCAGAGGGAACCCACGCAGACACGGGGAGAATGTGCAAACTCAACACAAAGAGTCACCTGAGGCAGGAATTGAACCTGGGTCTCTGGCACTGTGAGGCAGCAGTGCTAACCACTGTGCCACAGTGCCGCCCAAAAATATCTGGACTTCCCGAGGCATTTGGTAATGTGCCACATAAAAAGTTATAGACAAGAATGAAATCATATAGTATTAGAGCCAATTTATTCAATTGGATCGAGATAACTTGCTAACCAACAGAAAACAAGTGTCAAGATTGTGGCTCAGTGATTAGCACTGCTGCCTCACAGTACTAGGGACCTGGGTTTAATTCCAGTCTCAGGCAACTGGCTATGTGGAGTTTGCACATTCACCCCGTGTCTGCTTGAGTTTCCATCAGGTGCTCTGGTTTTCTTCCACAATCCAAAGATGTGCAGGATAGGTGGATCAGCCATGCTAAATTGCCCATAATGTCCAGGGATATGCAGGCTAAGTGGATTAGCCATGGGAAATTTAGGGTTAAAGGAATGGGGTGGAATGCTCTTTGGAGGGTCGGTGTGGACTTGATGGGACAAATTGTCTGCTTCCACACTGTAGGGATTGTATGATTCAAAATCGGTCTTTTCTGGTCGGCAAGATGTAACCAGTGGGGTATCACAGCAATTGATCTTCAGGCCCAAAATATTTGCAATCAATATTAATAACTTGGATGCAGGCATAGAATGTACTATAGCCAAATTTGCAGATGACACTAAAATTAGATGTGAAAATAAGCTTCAATAAAGAAATAAGAAATTCATAAATGGGTATGGATAGGTTAGATGAATGGACCAAAATCTGACAGCTGGAGTTTAATGTTAATAAGTGTAAGATTATCCATTTTGATCAGAAGAGTAGGAAGGCAACTAATTATTTAAATGGAGAGAAACTTCAGAATACTTCAGTGCAGATGGATCTGGGTGTCCTTGTACATAAATTGCAGAAAACTAGTGTAAAGGTACAGCAGATAATAAGGAAAGCAAATTCAATTTTAGCATTTATTGCTAAATAAACAGTGTATAAAAGTAGGGAAGCATTGCTGCAACTGTACAAGGCATTACTTGTGTGTAGTTGTGGTCCCCTTACTTAAGGAGGGATGTGGTCACATAGGACGCCGTTCAGAGGAGTTTCACTGTATTGATTCCAGAGGTGAGGATTTGTCTTCTGAAGAGACATTGAACAGTTTCGGCCTATACTCTCTAGATAAATGTAGGGAAATCTAAGTGAGATATACAAGATGTTAAAGACAATTAACAAAGTAGACATAGAGAGGATTTTTTCCTTATGTGAGACAACCCAAAATGAGAGGTCATAGCTTTAGGATAAGGGGTAAAAGACTTAAAACAGAGATGGGAGAAATTTATTTTCTCAAAGGGTAATGTATCTGTGGAATTCACTAAATCTAGAGTGTGATGGATTCAGGGACATTGAGTAGATTTAACAGAGATAGTCAGATTTTAGTGATGGGTTGAAGGATTATGGAGAGAGCAGGAAAGTGAAATTGTGACTAAAATAGTATCAGTCATGATCATATTGAATGGTGGAGCAGGTTCATGAAGCTAAATTCCTTATAAATAGAATCCATAGAATCCCTATGGTGTGGAAACAGGCCCTTCGGCCCAACAAGTCCACCCCGACCCTCCAAAGAGTAATCCATGCAGACCCATTTCCCTAATATCCTTTATTTACCTGTAGCTAGTGCATCTAACCTACACATCCCTGAACACTATGGGCAATTTAGCATGGCCAATTCACCTAATCTGCATATCTTTGGATTCAGCTTACTCCTGTTCTTAATGTTCTTGAATAGGATGGAAGAGGCAAGTTCTGTGAGTCAAGAAGCTTACAACTTCAGGTGAAGACATAAAAAGATCAGATGCCAAGCACTCAAATCTGTTGAAAGCCCAGAGAGGCACCAACAAAGTGCAGGGGTAATATTAGAAAGGAAATTACAAAAGCCAAGGAATCAAGGTACAATATTTGCAAATAAAGCCAAAGAAACCCCAAAGATTATATATAATTACATTAAAAGCAAACAGATAACTAAAGGGAAACCAGGGCTGCTAAGAGGTCAGGAAGATGGGCTGTGTGTCCATGGTGACAGCTGCTTTGCTGAACTTATCTGTGGGGGGGTATTTGGGAAGCAATCAGATCAGTCAATAGGAGCTGTGAGCTCCTGCCTTTCTGTATGGTGATTTTAACTGAGTATTTCCTGGAGGTCCTGTTTGTTTTTCAGATTTTTAGTGTTTTGATTTATTCTTCGTTGGATAGCAGCACCTTGGATGTTAATCAACTCATTGAGCTTAACTTGCTTCGAACTTATTTTTCAAAAGCACATTGACAAACAGAACCTCACCTGATTCGAATTGTGTTTCAGCATTGCTATCTTGAAACTAGTATCTTTTGGATAGCTTTACATCAAATATAGGTCTGGACAATAATCATTAGAAGTTTTATTCCATTATTGAGGTGCAGAACAGTTCCTGGTTACCTCGTCCTTCTAATTTGCATATGCTAACTGTCTTAATTAAAGTTTTGCTTGTTAATGATCAACAATTCTTAACTGTAAGTTTCTGCAGCTAATAAGCAACAATATAATCAATTACACGCAGGAGCCGTGCTTTTTTTTGGAATTAAAAAATATCCCCGCAAATTGTCCGTGTTCACGTCGACAGGTGAAAGCAAAGGGGAAAAAAAAACTTGGAAACCACCGCACTGGAATATTTAGCTGGAAAGCCCCGTTCAGACTACGCCTTTAAATAAGCTGGAGCAGGAGAGTCGTGTGCAGGTGCAATTGGAACTAGCAGCAGCCAACAGCTAATCCATAAGAACAACTCTGTGCTGGTACGTCTTTTAGTAAAACATAGACTGTGACACCAATTTATATTGGATTGTAAAGTCTTATTCAGTGTGAACGTAGAAGTAACCTGTTAGTGCTGCAGGTACTAGTATGGGGAGAGGGAGGATTCGAGTTACTAAAAACATTGGAAAACAATGATCTCCCCTGTAATCGTAGGTTTAAAAACATACAAAGTGTTGTCGATTTTTAAAAAAACAACGGAATTATAGTATGTGTCTTAAGCAGAATCTCCGGGCAGCCATTGTATTCGAAACTAATTTCGATGTGTTTTAAAACAGAGCTTTGTGCTTAAAAACCTCCGGAAATTTTTTTTTGTAGTGGATGGTGTTTTGGGTTGGAACAAGTTTTACTGAAGTTTGCTCCACCTGAAACCCTTGGGGCTGAGCCTGCAGTACAACTGGTGATCCAGGTCTGAACGGTGCTATTGGGCTGAAGCTCCCGGTGCAATCCGCCAGATGTGGTGTAAATCCGGAGCGAGGTGGCGTGGGAGTCTCCTCCTGCAAGAAACTCGCTGTCGGCCCACGCCTGAGACCCTCGGTGAATGACAATGACCAAAGCGTGTGTCTGCTGGCTAACTGCACTTTATAACCAGTGCAGCTGGAAGGACCCTCTGAGCAAGCCTCTGAGTAGTGCGGCGACCCTCAGGATCTCAGCAGTACAACTGTACCTAGTAACAACCCAGCTTTCAGCTCCAGCTTCATCGTCCCAATATGGATCACTGAGACCTTTCATGAATGTGAATAGCTCACTGCTGTTCTTCATTATAACGCGCTGTTAGTTCAATGCCTTCTGACACTGATGGACTATTTCGTTAGCATTCGAATACTTCCTCGGTAATTCTGTTTTCATGTCACTGTTATCTCTGATGCAATTTATCTGATAAACTACTTCTTTTCCAGATTATTCCAATTCTTATGAAGAATTTGAAAATGAGTAAACATGGCACAGGTATATGATTTATACTGTTTAAATGATACATTGTTAATTGTTATTTGTACACCGCACCCACGTGTTCTCAGGCTGTTTAATTATAGTTTTGAGTTCAAACTGAAATTCCAAAATGACCAGCATCAGTGGAGGCTGTTTGTCAGTTTCACAAAAGGATACTTCCTCTTGGCACTCACTTGTAAAAACAGAATTGCATTCAGAGGAAATTTGCGCCCATGGAGTGGACTTCGTGGTGTCCAAGTGCACTGTCATTTCCCAACTTCTCTCACAAATGAAATCGGATGCTGTCTTTCAAAAAAGATTCATTAATCATGGCTAAAGATCTAGATAGTAAACTTCTTGATAATAATTAATTTGCTATTAATTCCAGCCTATTAAGGCCATGGAGATGTTACTTGTGAAATGGACTTGGCCTTTAATAGTGCAAATTACAAATTTACATTGTGGCCTTAAGAACTTTGCTTCATTATTTTCAGAAATGCCACATGCCGGGGTTCTTTCTCATCTCCTTTATTGTGAAAGTCAATGAAGATGAAAGTTTTAAAAGTTTGATAACTAGGCTCGATACAAAGATCTACTGAAAATATTTCTTGCTGGTTTTAAAGTTGCCCTCAGTTTTGTCACTGATGTTTTTAGCTTGATTAGCTCAGTTGGCTGAAGAGCTGGCTTGTAAAGCTAGAGCAACACTAACAACCCAGGTTCATTTCTTGCAGCAGCTGAGGTTACCATGAAGATCTCAACCTCTCATCTTGTCCGAGGCATGGTGACCCTCAGGTTAAACCACCAGCAGTGGTCTCTTTCTAATGGAAAGGCATCCCTATGATCCTCTGGGATTATAGTAGTTTCACTTTCACTTAATGTTTGGTATATGATATGTCACTTTTGGCTTTCTGCTGAAATAGAGTGAACTTGTTCCTACTCCTTATGCTCGAATGTGTGTATATTTTTAAAATAGGCAATCGTTTATCGGTGATATTTTATAATGAAGAGAACGATGGTGAGAATGTCATCAGGAAGAATGACATTTGTTTTGAAGGATACTTTACAAAATCACCACCAAGCAAGCGGATTGGAATTCAGGTATGTTCAAGATATTTATTGAAATGGATTGGATAAATTGAATTGGATAAAAGAGAAACCCTTACCCCATTCTTGAAAGCACTGCTGCTGCTATTGAGACAGCTTTCTCCAAAACAACAATCAAAGCTAAATTGCAAACTGAGGAACATATCTGTGCCAATTATTTTGAAGTTTAGCAAGACTTTTGGGCCACATAAAGTCATAGCACAGAAAAAAGACCTTTCAGACCAACCAGTCCATGCCAAACATAATCCCAAATTAAACTTGTTCCACCTCCTTGCGCTTGACCCATATCTATCCAAACATTTCACATACATGTACTTATCCCAATGTCTTTCAATCGCAGTAACTATGCCTGCAGTCACCACTTCTTCCTCTGTAAATTCATTCCACACACAAATCACTGTGTAAAACAAAATTATCACCTCATGTCTTTTTTAAATCTTTCTCTCTCACCTTAAAAATATGCCCCCTACTGTTCAAACCCCCACCCAAGGAAAAAGAAACCTGCCATTATTGTTGTTACCACACCCCTCACGATTTTATAAACCTCCATAAGGTCACTCCTCAACTGCTATGCTCCAGTGGAAAAAAAGTCCCATCCTATCCAGTGTCTCCTTCTAGTTCAAACCCTGCATTCCCAGCAACATCCTCATAATTCTCTTCTGAATCCTTTCCAGCTTAATAATATCCATATTATAGAATGTCCAGAATTGGACAGAGTACTCCAGAAAGGGCCTCATCAACATCCTGTATAACCTCAACATGACATCCCAACTCCTGTACTCAAAAAGTCTGAGCAATGAAAGCAAGCATGCCAAATGTCTTTTTAAATCAACTCTGTCTACATGTGATGCAAACATCAAAGAATTCTATATTTCAAAACAAAAAGAAAATGTTTGGCTTTTATGTTATATTTTATATTCACATTAATGAACTTTACTTGAACATTTAAAATGTAGTTTTTTTAAATATTTGAAGGGCATGTTCTATTATGACAATGGACAGACAGTATTTCTAAAGTATGTATAATGGCTTGGTTTAATGTTTGCAGACTTAAAGAATGAACTTTCCTTTGAAAGAATAACATTGATGAGCTACAAACACATCACTAAAAGTAATTAACTTGGCTATGACTATGGGTTACATTCAAATCAGAACAGTATGCTGTAATCCAAGAATGGCACTGCAGTTATTTTCAGTTTATCACAAGTTGACAAAACTAATTTCAGAGCTGTTGTCTTGAATTATGTCCAAGAATTGGTGAAAAATGAAATACTGCTTGTAAACTGCAACCTTACTGCATTTTATATCATTGCAAAAATCTGATTTCAGATCAGAAAAGCTGACATAAGTTAAATTTACAATATTTTTACTTAAAATTCATACTATTGCCAACAGTTCAGTAGGAATTCAGCATTCTTTACATACTTATGAACATAGATTTATTAGATACTGTCCCAGTAACATACTGAATGTGCAATTAAAGTGTACTTAGAGTGAGTTTATTTTAGTAGATGTTTGACATTACTGTGAATAATTTTATTCTGTTCTTTAGACATCATGGAAAAAAAGATACTTTGTGTTGACAGCAAAGGACAATGAGCATACCTTGTATTATTTCAAAAACCAAGAACAGTGCAGAAAATTGCCTCCACATGGAAAAATACATATCGACAAGTAAATATTTAATTTTTTGATCCATTTCACAGAATAAAACCTTTTTATTGCTTTGTATAATATTCATAGAGAGATTTTTTAATATGCTAAGTTCTTCGTGAATCAATTTATTTATTATTCTATTATGTCATATTTGACTATTGAATCCCAATTGGCAGTTTAAACTATGATTGCCAAAAAGCTTAAATCTTCAAAGAGGTATTGATTCAATTTTAGGTAGGAATGGACCCTCTAACAATCCAATATGCTTGACACCTTTCCGACCTATATAAGAAAAATACACTTTAAGAAATGTTATGTTTGACCATTCCATCAGTAGTAGCATTCAAACCATCTTTCCACTTTCAGTTTACAATGTAATTTATTCTTTTCCCTTTTGGATTTATCTTGCAAAAATCCAAATACAGTATTGAAAGCAGGCCAAGGCCAAATTAGAGAGGTCTAGATGAAATAACAGTTTCCTTCAATTTCATTCCCATAAAATATTCGCAGTTTGCCCTTCTCTATTTTTTTTCAATAAATGTTATAAATGTGAGGTTTTATGAGGTTGTTATGTTTTGGGACAGTTTTTGAACATAGGATAAATTAAAGGGGTGGGGACATGGGCATGTGATTGGCATCAAATCTGTCTGGTTTGACATATTTTCTAATCAACCTGTTCAAAGTTGTTAATACAACTACAACACGATACAACAGCCCCTAAACCTGCCTGGTTTGATTTTATCAAATGGTACAAAATACAATCAAACAGTTAACCATTAAGAATAAGCAGCAGTTTCCAAGAAACAGCATTTTACAGTAGAAAGGGGCAGCAATGCCAAACCCCAAAGCTGCTTGGTTTGATTGTTCACAGATGAGTTTGGGATATGCAATTTGTATAAATAGGTTTCAGCTGTTCACACTTGTCGGCAATGGCAGAAATATCAGTGTTAACAGTGGATAGACTTCTTTAGGCTTCAATGTCCCAGGCAAGTGTTAAGAATATAATGTAAATTGTTACACCTTAAAATGATTGTGCAATTCCAAAATACAGTGAAGTTTGAAATCTAAAGATAGCATTTGTTGTTAGCATTTATGGATTCAAGGTCCATATGATTCATGTTTTCATGGAGATAGACTTTGAAAGGGGAAGACTGCATGGATCCAACATAGGATTGGATTACAAAGTTTTCTAAAAGGTAACCCCAAATTTTGAAGACAGATGAATCTGCTAGGATCTCAGTTGGTCACTGAATGCAAATTTATTTTTCAAATTTATTGGCTATTTGTAGATTCTAACAAATGTAAAGGCTGTTTTAGAATGTTGGATCCACAGGCTAAGGAAGGGGCACTGAGCTTTGAATGAGATTGCACAGTGACTTCGATTTATATTTGTTGCAAGGTTAAATGGCTATGTCTTTCGAGGTATTCATTTTTAAAAAAAACAGCATGTCTTTGAGTGCCTTGCTACAGCTAGCTGTAAAGAAAGTGAAATGCAAAAGTTGAATTAGAATTTCAAAGTGTAAAAGGAAGAGAAAGTTAGAATTGCAAAGAGAAATGAAAGGCAGAAAGATTGAATAGGACAGAGAAAGACTTTGAATAGTCAAACACCAGGTAACAGGTACTCTTGACTAGGGGACTGATTTAATTCCTGATATCAATTTGCAAAGGAAATTTATCTAGTGTCCAAATTCAATGAAGGAGTTAAAATGTATCATGCATTGTCTGAGGCAATTGCCAAAGTGATAGAGTAGCCATAGGAAATTTGAACAATTCTATTAAAAGTATTTTGGTTCTTTCACATGAGTAGGCCAAAGACTATGGTACAATTAAGATTGCTGTGGTTAATGTGTATCAGTTAGGTCTAAACATTTACAAACAAGGAACACACTGTATCAGATCTTTGCGCAATTTGCGAGTGAGAAATTGTTTTTGATCAATAGTACGCAGTAATGAAGCTTGATCAAGATTTTGGAAACTTTAGGAGAAATAATGTTAATAGAAGAATTAATAAAAGGTAACTCTTTCAGAATAAGGTCCCACCTTGCAGACTATAACATTTCTGAGACAAGTAAGCTCATAGCAAAGCTGGAAAGATGAGTAATCACTAAAAGGATACATGAAACCTTCATTCTCTATGATATATTAAAATCACAAACCAAAACACAACAATTTTTTTGAACCTCGCAATTGTAACAGCTACATTCCAAACAGATCCACTGATCTACTTCATTAATGACCATTCATGTGTCACTAGGTCAGAAGTGATGCTGTTGAAGTAAGTTTAAACACTTTGCTCTCCATTCACAACTGCTCTGATAATGAAGACATCCATAGCAGTTCAAACAAGCTGGGGCTGATAAGTGACAGGTAACATGTTTCCACAGAAATGTCTAATTCATAAAACTGAATCATCGTATCCCCGCTATGATTTAATCAGTAGGTCAAAAGTCACACTACACCAGGTTATAGTCCAACAGGTTTATTAGAAATCACAAATTTTCAGAGCGCTGCTCCTTCATCAGTAGATCAGAAACAGGCCTCTCTGAAAATCGTGGCTCACCTCCTCCCCTCTCGAATTCCTTCCATAATTTTCAAGACACAAATTGGGAAAATGATTGAATACACACCAGTCCTCCAGATGAGTACAGCTCCAACTGCAGTCTAGATGTATACATGATACTTCAGCTTATTGTCATCTTACTATTTTTAAAATCTGAAACTGGATTATTTCAAGTGTAACTAGGCTTCCAGCTAGACTAATATCTGTTTCTCCTTGTTTAAAAAGAACAACAGAGTTATGCCATGGTTTGGATGGTCATCCAAAGTGGGCTCTGATTCAAAAACTGTTTAAATGTACCTCCGAGTCTGTGGTTTTGCTGAAGACAGAAGAAAGAGATTATTTCCTTATTGGAGAAATGTAAGCATAAAAAAAATCAAAATTGTTTAGAGATAAGGTTTTAAGAATCGATAAATGTCAAATATATTCATAATTCTGGGGAGAATTCACAATACATCTAAGATCAGCGCGAAAGCAAATACCTCAAGATTAAAATATCCTGAAGGAAAGAAAGCTCACCTTATCTTTGACCTTGACAAAATATTAATAAATTATATTGGTCAATGTCTTTGATCACCCCCTACTCCTGTAGGAAGTACAGTTCATGTTGAGGTATTTAAACACAGTAAGAATTTCCTTCAACTTCTTCCCATCACTTTGTACTAAAGTAGCTATGTACTTTCCACAAACTACTTGGAGTCAGAATGAAGCTATGTAAATTATTTAACTTAGTACCAAATATAATGGAAAAACGTTAAATTTTAAACAGGGAATATCTCCTATGACAGTATTCTGGGAAATGAGCACAACTGTGGCCCGAAACATCATAATATTTAGCTGGAATTGATTTTTAGCCAAATTTTACTCTGATTAGGAATAACTTTGAGAATAAATGCATTATATTTTTCAAAACAACTTTTTTTGAAGCTGCTTTGTGGATATGATTTTGGCAGTAAGTCTCTTTCTTTTATAGTGTTCACCTTTTGTTGATTGTTCCTTACATGTTTGCAGCCAAGGAGACAGGGGAATGGCTTAATTACAGGCCACACCAAAAATGTCAGACAAATGCCAGGGACCACTCAACCATGATCTTATACTATTTCTTTCTCTTTGTGTAGGCACCATAGTATACACTCATCATTCATCTTTTCAATGAACCAAGACAATTCAAAACTGAAGTGAGAATCAGTGCTGAATTAGTTTCTGTCAACCAGAGCAGGTGATATGGCCCAATAAACTCTGGTTTCTCCATCTTTATGGATGGGTAGACCTTCCAAGGTTCATATTCTTTATCAATCTAAATCAAACTCCTGCTAACATAGTGTGTTTGTGTACAGTACATATAACCTTAGGCAAGACATGGTATGGCAGAGGCTATATTTCCACCCTACAATCAGGATTCAGTCTAGGGCTGCACAAAAAGAATTCATGGTATGTAGGGGTGAATGTTGCAACTAACCCTAGCAGGGAGTCAGTTACATCAGGAAGAGATTAAGGAGAAGAAAATTAGTTTCACTCTGGGAAACCGGGGAAAGTCTCATTCCAAGCTGACGTCAGTTTTCGTGTTGAAACTGTTGTGCTAGAATGAGTGGTTTTCTGCACCAGCTAGTAAGACTTTCAATATATAATTACTGTGTGGAAACAATTCCTGCAAATGATGTGCAAACATTTCCATCTCTCATATCTGATAATATAGGTCCATAGCAAAATGTGAAAATAACAAGAAGGTTCACAGAATTAATATCAGTTAACTTTTACAAGTACTTGATGAATAAATAATGAATTTATGGATGTATCAGCATTACTGATGAGATAACATTTAACTGCATTAGTCTTATTTTTAATTGAGCCGTTCCTTCCACAGAGAAACTGCACAATTATTGCAAGGCATAATTGCAAATCTGCTTCTCATGAAGACAATTCCATCACTTGAGGAACAATCCCAGGTAAAAAAAAATGACATTGTCAAAAGTCTCATAATTATCTTGGAACTTGTGTTTTAAAAAGCCAGAACTTTTGTATTATACCTTTCTGTTTTAGGAATATGTACAAACATTCAATTCATGGTTCAGCTCAGCTTTGTTTTCCCCTTCCAACTAAAAGTTGGTATTTATGACGCTTTAAAATTGGGCATCTTGCCCCACATCATTCTAACTTCAGAAGCAGTAGTTCAGTATTCCTTTAATATGTTATGGCTGTACATTAAGACATCTTAATTGTCATAATCTATATAAAAGTGTTTTTTAGTTCAAACAATACTTTTGATCATGCAAATTATAGGTAAACATAACTGTAAATTATAAATATTATATTTGAAGTTGATATTAAATAATCTTTTTCTTTCTGTTCACATTAAAAGCTATAGAGATACAGAAAAGCATGAAATCATCCAGGGCATTTAAATTAATACCATCTAGTAGACAAGATATAAATACTTTTGAGAATCTTTTAACACTTTATTCTCAGCACCTGGATTTGCATAAATATCCTTATTAATTCCTGCAAAACTGTTCACTCTGCACCATATGTTATTCTACACTCTGCATAAACACTTTTCACTGTATTTTGTAACAAAATATATGTGAAAATAAATCAAGTCAAATGGTCAACAAATCAGGCGGCATCTGTGGAGAGAGAGAGAGAGAGAGAGACTGAGCTAACACTTCAGATCAGAAATGAAAGGTTTGTTGTATGAGCAGACTAAAGAACTGTGATTTGATTAAGTTTAGAAGGATGCAGGGGATCTGACTGAAACTTAAAGAATATTGAGAGCTTGGATAAAGTGGATGTGGAGAAAATGTTTACACTCACAGGAGAGTCTAGGACTTGAAGCGCAGCCTCAGAGTGAAAGGACAACCCTTTAGAACTGAGGTGAGGAAGAATTCCTTCAGTCAGAGAGTGGTGAATCTGTGGAGCTCATTGCCACAGAGGGCTGTGAAAGCCATGGCATTGAGTGCACTTAGAGAGATGGATAGGGTTGTTGATTGGTAAGGCGAATAAAGATTATGAGGAGAAGGCAGGAGAATGGGGGTTGAAAAATATCATCAATTGGTGGAGCAGATTCAATGAACTTAATGGCTTAATTCTGCTCCTCTATCTTATGTACATATTATCAATAAACTTCCATCAGAAATTTTATTTTACTGTTTTTATATGATTTTGTTTGAGATTTGTTTTATCCAGCAGAAAATATTTTACAAATGAATGCACCTGGTAGATAAAATGATTGGCCTGCTAGGACTGCATACTGCAATGTCATAGATGTGCACCATAATTTCCTGGCCATTTATTTGAGAGAATTAAAATTGTGCATACAATCGTGATTCTACGCTCCCACTCTGTGAAAATGTCTAAATTGGATCCCACATATGCAGAACAGCCTTCTATTCATCCTGGGGAAACATTCACTAACCAAATGGTTATCCTTATAAGATAAACCAAACAATTAAAAGCCAAAATATTTAATTCCATGAAAAGGCTGGTGGCTTTGAAAGAATGTCTCTATCTGCAATCCCAGCTCACTTCTCAATTCCATCTTTCTCCTGTTGAAAGAAGTAAAGATCAATGTGTTTTACATTATTGACATTTTGGATGGTTTATGTTTTGGCAAAAATAGAAGTGAATATCTAATCAATGTAACTATGAATAATCACAACCATTTTGCAGCTCTGTCACTTCCCTCGCCAAGCATCTAGATCAAAATGTGTTGAATTTTTTTGTTCATTTCCAAGGATAACAGTTTTACTGGAAAGGCCAGCAATTGTTGCCCAACTCTAAATTATTCTTAAGCAGGTGACCACCTTCTTGAACAGTTATAGTTTGGTGTGATTCCACCCCCAGTGCTTTCGGGGAAGGAGTTCCCAGTTTTTGCCCCAGTGTCTGTGAAAGAACAACATTGTATCTCCAAATTGGAATGATGTAATCCTGAGAAGGGAACTTGAACATGGTGTTCTTCCCAGGTATTCACTGTCCTTGTCCTTCTGTGTGGCAGACCGCACTTTTGCAAGGTGCTGTTGCAGGAGTTTGACAGGTTGCTGCCACTCTTGTAGATTTCGTAGGATTACTAAAACACCAAAAGACTGATATATTGTTTAAATGTTTCATATCAGATAGCTTGAATTAGCAGTTTCGGACAAAAATGTTATTCTATAGCAAATCCTATTGCACCCTATAATACTGAAAGCTGATAATAAATGGGCTTCAGCAGTACATTGTCAGACTGTTCTGACCTTACCGATCCTTTACTTATTTACAGGGTGGTTCTGGAAAATGTGCCAATATTGAGCAACACCCACAGCCAGGAACGCCTTCACCAGGCATAACTGATCCAATTTATACTTCTATTCTAGAGGTACTGTTGATATGCAATACTTGAAGTGTTTTGTACATAAATTATACTATTTGCTTAATAGTGAAGAGGAAGGAAATTTATATTTAGAGACACATGCTGTGTATGGAGAGTTGGGTGGGGCATTAGCATCAGCATACATTGTTTTAGTCGCATGGTCGGCTTCTGTGTGCCACAGATTCGATGCAGTGGAGCAGGAGGTGGGGATTGGATACTTCTCACCCTCACAACTTATGACCGTTATCAATCATGTTACTTTGAAAGCTCAGAGATTTTTTTCAGGATATCAGTAACTTCTTTCATGCACTTTCTGCAGCCATATTCATAATCAAAATTGAATCTTTATTTATTAATTTTATTGTATCAGGGAAAATTGATTTTTAGCGGGGACCCTGATTTAATGTTTCTTCAAAAAGATGGGACACCCAACAGTGTAGCACTCCCTGAATGATCCACTGAATGCCAAGCTGAAGTCTAATGCTTCACTCTTGAAGTGGGACTGGAATTCTCAATCTTCCCAGCACACCGGGTGTGAATGCTACCAACTGTACCATCCAGATGTATCAATTAATAATCCAGTGGCAGAGGTTTAAACACCAAAATGACAAGGCATTTAATTTGAATAATTAAACAAGCTAATGTCTGTGATAATGATAATGAAACTAACTGTATGTTATTGAAAGAAACACCCAGTGCCCGAATACCTTTGAAGAAGGAAATCAGCTGTCCTTACCTATTCAGTTCTTTATGTAACTGTTTCAGAATGTGTTCAAAGTGTTTTGCACTGACTGTGCTGTACATCTTCCCTTGCATTTATGTGGTTCTGAAAGCACAATAAATGGTGTAGATTTGAGTGGTCTTATTATTGAATAGCAGAGCAGGCCCAGTGGCCAAACAGCTTACTCATGTTCCTATTTCTTATGGACTTAAGGTCTCATTAAATGGATCAAATGACTTTAAAGCATCTGTTTTTGTTTGCAGAGTAACCAGAGAAAAACTAACTGGATTAATCCAAAACCACATGTTGCATCTGCTTCATCAGAAATGGACACATCTATTTATGATAATCCTAAAACGATGGTTAAACGACTTTCCCAGGTAACAGTCACTACATTTGTAATAGTCACTGCATTTTGTTGTTTAATTACATATATCATCATTTAGAATTGTTTTTACATGAGCTGAAAACTCCAGGTGATTTCATTTGTGAAACCATGGTAACTTTAACTTTAAAAGTAGTTCAAAAAAGCCATGTTTATTGATAATACCATTGCTATGATCCCCATAGAAACTATAAGGTTTTAAAAAGAAATATGAATTCCTAATGAACTAAGCAAAGCATTGCTCAATACAATTTCACTTTTTCTGAATTTTGTTCTCACAAATCAACAAAGCTCAACTTTACTAAATAATGCTTAGTAGGCAACTAATACACTAAAGAGCAGAAAGTGTAGCTCCTGACCCATTTAACACAATAGGAAACCTCATATTGCACTTATACATTACACCACATTCTCTGTAGTCTTACCTTTCAAAGTCCAAATCCTCCAGGTGAATGCAAGATTCATTCTTGCTACTTTACCAAGGTAAATGGTCCAATGTATTATAAGTCAAGCCCTCATCATTCAACTATTTAAGCATAATCTAGTGGACTCATTGTATAGGTTCTGTTAGGTGATTCCATAGACTCCAACTTCCCACAATGCTTATTTCCTTGAGTGTGGGTTCCATTCTCACCAGTTTTTCACTTGGAGGTTAATCCAGAAGAAGCCCTTCCCTTCTAGTTGGCATAGGAGGACTTTTTGTGAATTCTCTTTTCATAGATCTCAGTCATTCTGAAAGTCCTGACTGGTATGGAGTCATTGCCTGGGTTATTTGTTTTCAGTGAACCATCATGCACTACAAATGTCAGAGACATAGCATGAGTTCACATAGTACCTAGTAAAATCAGTACCAAACTTAGTTATTTAACCATCATTTAGTATAGCCTTTTAACTCCTACCTTTTACTACAAAGTTTTAACTGCTTTTTGACTTTACAGTGTCGACTCTGATATAAATTCTATAACCTACTATTATAGGTTATTGCTTTTTTATCAAGTTTGTTAAAATTGGTGCCAAATTGTACCTAATAATGTATCAACTTTTCAAATGGCATTACAGAACGTTATTCACATTTTTGCTTTGTGTGCCTATTGTTTATGTTCGACTTTAATCAGCATTCTACATTATACTTTGTATAGCAGTTGAAATCAAATGTGGACACAATTCCTTTGAAAACATGATAAAAATATTTTATTTTTTCACTTTTGTTTGATTGTTTACAGCCCACCACATCTCCATATAATGTAGAAAAGCCACGCTCTTTATCACTGCCTCCGCAACTTGAGGACCCTTCAAATATTTATGATACACCAAAGAATATTCTAGCAGCTGTAAGTGTCTTGTGGATTTAAAATAATTCCTATACTTTATGTAAATATAGATATGTGGCTTTATTTACACATTAATGAGTTTAATGTTTAATGCATAGTGATATGTTCTTGTAGATTATTGAATGATCAATTTCTTCCAATTAGGAAATCTAACTAGCATGACTGAAGTTCAAAATGGATTTGTTTTTTTATTTATAAGGACTCAGTATTTAGGATAGATTTGTTCTTTTAGGCAGGCCAACCCACTGGAAATATGCAAATACGCAAAGTAATATCACATGGATATCTCTTCCCCAGTTCTGTGTTTTTAAAATATAGTAGTGAGACGGCACAGTAGCTGCTGCCTCGCATCACCAGGCAATTGGGTTCAATTTCACTCTCAGCCACCTGTCTGTGTGGAGTTTGCACATTCTCCCTGAGTCTGTGTGGGTTTCCTCCGGGTGATTTGGTTTCGTCCAACAGTCTAAAGATGTGCAGGTTAGGTAGATTGGCCATGCAAATTGCCCATAGTGTTCAGGGATGTGCAGGCTGGTTGGATTAGTCATGGGAAATACAGGGTTACAGGGGTGGGATGCATCTCAGTGAGAATGGTCTTTAGAGGGTCAGGATTGGACTTGATGGGCTGAATGGCCTACTTCTAGACTGTAGGGATCTGATGAAAGGCCAAATGTTTTGAATACAAACAGAAACTTTATACATCGCCTGGAAATGGTTGGCAGAAGTGCACTTAAAAACATTTTCTGTCAATCAAGGGAGTCATGTAAGCCAACAGTTTGCGTAAGAAGTGAAAGGACAAATTGAATGTTAGAATCTCCTTGTTCTTCTCAGCTTGGGAGAGGGGTAATATTCTGCATTTAGCAATCTAAGTCAGGAGTGTCTGAGGGTGACTTTGGTTTATCAAAATAGGAAATGTACCAGTCTCCTGCACTGACATGATTCATTTGATGGACACCTACAACTATAAGTAACTTATAGAGTAAATATACTAAAATTAATTCAGATTGATTTGACAAGATATTAAGAGGATAATGACATGCAAGATTTAGAGTCATAGAGATGTACAGCATGGAAACAGACCCTTCTGTCCAATCCGTCCATGCTGACCAGATATCCCAACCCAATTTAGTCCCACCTGCCAGCACCCAGCCCATATCCCTCCAAACCCTTCCTATTCATACAACCATCCAAATGCCTCTTAAATGTTGCAATTGTACCAGCCTCCACCCCACCTCCTCTGGCAGCTCATTCCATACCCGTGCCACCCTCTGTGTGAAAAAGTTGCCCCTTAGGTCTCTTTCCCCTCTCACCTTAAACCTATGCCCTCTAGTTCTGGACTCCCCAACCCCAGGGAAAAGTCTTTGTCTATTTACCCTATCCATGCCCCTCATAATTTTTTAAACCTCTAAAAGGTCACCCCTCAGCCTTTGACACTCCAGGGAAAACAGCTGCAGCCTGTTCAGCCTCTCCCTATAGCTCAATTCCTCCAATACTGGCAACATCCTTGTAAATCTTTTCTGAACCCTTTCAAGTTTCACAACATCTTTCCAATAGGAAGGTGCACACAATATTCCAACAGTGGCTGAACCAATGTCTAGAAATTTGATATTTAAGTCAGATGTTAATACTTGCAGGAAAGTTAAATTTTATTCAGAAAACCTTAGTTGTAAATCTTTGCAAGTCATCAAAATGGATATTCCAACCGGAATCATAATTGTTTATTTACAAAGAAAACCATGACAAAAGAAAAAGAGACATGTTTCAATGAAAGCCAAAAACTGTGGATACTGGAAATCTGAAATAAAAATAGAAAGTGCTGGAGAAACTCAGCAGGTCTGGCAGTATTGGTGGAAAGAAACAGAGTTAAGGTTTTGAATCCAGTGATTCTTGTTCAGAACAGACATTTCTGTATATCTGTAAAAATGAGTTTTAAATTTATTGTATACTAATTTAATGCCCTTTATTGTAATAACTGCAGGGTTTGTAAATTTCCCCTTTAAATATTAAGCTTAATTTATATCAACACTCAAAGATTGTTGTAATTTTCTTTTAAACAGATACATCAATGGAAAAATGAAAGGCCGGAATCTCAAGACTCTGGAATCTACATGCCCATGGCTTCAATGTAAGTAATAGAAAGATCATACAGATGAATCTGAGTATAAATTCAATAACTGAAAATGAAATGTCATTGTATTTTTATTGATTTTCTTTTAAATTACATTTTTCTTTCCTCAGACATTGCAAAACTCTCCCTGTGTAATTTCTTCTAAGTGCAGTGGAATAGTCTAGAGGATAGACACAATTGATGTCAGTATTTGTTTAATAATTCCTGAACAAAACCAAGGGCTGAATCTTACCAGAGATCAGCCAAGTGACATCTTTTTGGCAAGTTTCACTCAGCAAACCCTTGCAATTGTCTTAAATTCTCCTAAGTGTCTATGCTCCACACCCCTATCATATACTCCCACTTGCCACTGGTGTATGTACTAACCACTGGCAGGATACCCTGGAATTCCTGGGGTCAGTGTCATTCTTAAAGGTCTGCTATGTATCCTATCAAGCGTTGGCTAGCCACAGCTATCTTGAATGGTTTGTTTGGAAATGGGGCAGGGAGGGATGAATGTGGTCACTATTCCTGGAGAGTAACCTATGATGTTCGTGACTGGAGGGCTGGAGGAGTAAGTGGTAAGCTAGAGCACCAGGTTACCACTCTGACTTTTACATCGGGCATTGACTCTGTCTTGTCTCTGAAGAGGAAACTGTACATCAAAAAAGTGAGACAGAGTAATAATAAGGATTTTAATATGTACTGATGTATGTAACTGGGATTCTCACTGCCCTTGCTGTTAATATTTAGTTGGAAAATGGGACTTTTTGCTTTTGATTGTGAGAAACAACCCACTGCTGATCTCACTCAATTCTCTCAATGTCCTCACCAACATTGGTCAGGTCATGGGAAGACTCCACCTCTAGAACCTTGGTCACAAAACAACTGAACAATCTTGTAATCCTCCAATATGGCAGGCAAAGAGGCACAAGTTAATTACGAGCTAAATGTGCATCACTTGGCATATTAGTAAAGACCAGCTGGCAACTGTTTCTTGTACATGACCAACACTAGTACCATTTAAGACTTGTCTTTCTAATTCATGTAATCAGTGCCTTTTCAACTGAATTAATTTTCCTGTTACTATTATACTTCAAAGATCATTATTAGGCATAAATTTAGTTATGGATATTTGAATTACTTGATTCAAAATACCATTAAAAATCTTGATGACTATGTGGCTGTTGGGATTAATTAGGATTGAAATTAAATTATGATTCATATTTAAATACTGAAGTAATTTAAGCTGTGCCAATCTGCAGTTGATGCTTTAGTAGTGTCTTTCTACAGTGTCTGTAGAAACCACATCTCACTGCTAGGTGGTTTAATTTTGGAGAAGTCTGCCCTTTCTCTCATATGCCAAGATCACAACAAATTGGTCATTTTCAAATGAAGGACTGTCAGCTATATAGAATAGCATACAATTCAATATAGCTCAAGAACAGACCCTTCAGCCCACCAACCTTGTGCTGACTCGAATCCTTATTAAGACATGCTATTTATTGCCCATGGATGGTCTCTATCCCTCTCTTTGCCTCCCATTCATGTGTCTATCAAGTGAACGTACATCCACTGAAAATGATTTGTAATTGCTCTACAACAATCAAAACCAAACAAAGTGCCATAACATAGGAAAATATTACAACGTACTAACTGTTAGTACCAAGTTAACATTTTAAAGCAAAAAAACACTATAAAGTCTTTATGAAAAATGAATAAAATAATCTCTATTCTTCAAATCATTTTCATTCACGATTTTGATTCTAAAATGAAAGTTGATCATCAGCTAGCTACCTGTTGAAGGAACAGCACTCTGAAAGTTAGTGCTTCCAAATAAACCAGTTGAACTATAACCTGGTGTTTTGTGATTTTTAACTTTGTCCACCCCAGTCCAACACAGGCACATCCACATCATATATTTTGAGACCATTCATGAACAACTGAGTCAATGTAATGGATTACTCATACCCATCAGTAAAGACAGTTGACATTAAGATTGGAGTAGACCAAATAAAAAATAACTAACTGTATATTGAAGGGGTTTTTTATATTTCATCCTCTTCAGTCATAGACGCCAGTATGTACAGTATCATCTGTTGAAATCTATTGGAAATGGTAAATGAAGTGACTGTGTGCAGCCATCAGATGCCTATCAGAAAACAAAAACAGTTGCAATTCATTGTTTGATTTTCCTTACAGTCGCAGCAGCACAAGCACCAACTCCTCTTTCGACTGTTCAGAACAGATTGACGAAGAAGAAGAAGAAAATTTTACCAATTTAACCAAGTAGGTACATTTGACAATGACATTAAAATTTGTAAGAACAATACAATGTAAAATCAGTATTGACATGGGTTAATTTTCCAGTGCAGGTTAGAAATGTAAAATACAAACGATATTGTGGGGAATCAAAAATAAGATGAGATTGGTCCTGTGAAAACTACCAAATGGAAGTTTGAAAGATTTATATGCTAATTATTATCAGTGTAATAGTACATGCTGAATAAGTTACAAAGAGGTTTGTATTTATGTTATGTCTTAGCATGTGTCCAAACACGCTAGGAGTTATCTATTGGAAGGTGTATTGGTTTCATTGCTGCTGATACCTTCTAATGCTCTCCCTGTCAGAATATGATGTGGAGGTGCTGGTGTTGAACTGGGGTGGACAAAGTTAAAAATCACACAACACCAGATTGTAGTCCAACAGGTTTATTTGGAAGAATGTACTAGCTTTTGGAGCACTGCTGTTTCATCAGGTAACTGTTGGAGCAGGGTCATAAGGTTTTATGATCTGTGGGAGGTCATCTTCTTAAGAGGTCAATGTGACAGGCACATGCTTTCCGCAAAAAGGGCTCAATTCCTGCATTGGACAAAGTCACTATGAAGGGCCTGCCTTGTCAACCTTTCCTGAGGTTTGGTGACCTTCAAGTTAAACTCATGATCTCTCTTTTATGAGAGAGCAGCCTATGGGACTCTATATTTTTAATGTATAAAGTATAAGATGTTTCCTAGGAGTCTAACCCTGACATAAGATGTTTCCTAGGCTCACTGTAATAAAACATAGATGAAATTTTATTACCAGTACAAAGTTTATTGTTGGTTTAATAAATACCATAAAGATTAAATTACTATGGTAAAGATGAGCAAATATCAATAACAGCATCAAAATAAATAAGATTCAATTCATAAACCTTGATTTACTCTTGTTGACAATATCACCTGCCAAATAAATTCTGCAAAAAGTGTAATAAGATCCTCTCTCAATTATTTTGTTTATAATATTTTTTGGCTGACAGCTGACTCTGGTTAATATTTAAGCAATATAGACAATGTCAGCGACTTTTCAGTGTCTATCATTCTGCAATGCTGTGGATTGGAGTCTGATCATTGTTCAGAATAACTCCGCAGACTGGCCTGAGTTTGGATTTGATCCTGCAATGCAATTCCATTTGATAGTAATAAAACATTTTACAACATTTGTTTTTTATGATTCAGTAATACAATGTTTTAAAAACGTGAAGGTTGTAGTTTCAGAAGCCTCTTCTTCCCTCGTAGAAACTGCACTCCACCCTCTCATCACTGCCCACTCTCTGTACTGATTGGGTTCACTCTGTGATATCTCTTAATAAAGCCTTGACTTAAGAATAACACCATCATTTTGAAGGAAGGGTGTTGCTATGCTGGGAAACAACACACTGGAAGTGCACAATTTTGTGATAAATTGCCAGGGTGCGGCAAAGTGGAATTTTGACCTTGAGTGATCTGCAATGTTGATCTTAAATAAACATTTACAGATTTCAACCGCAGTTGAACACTGTTTCTAGATAAATAAATGAATTGAACCCTGTTTCTTGTTTTTGAAGTGTAGTGCTGAGGTGAGTAATGAATTTAAGTGTTGTTAGTGAAGCCAAAAACCAACATAAGCAATAAATTTCTACAAACCTTAGCTTTTCACCTATTGCACATCCTTCCAGTCACACGGACCCATGACAAATCCAAACTTGTAATATAATCTGGACTCTGAAAGTGTATTACAGTCTCACTCCTGACAATTACAAAATAATGTTTTTCATCAACAATTCATCTAGGACAAAATTTTCTAGTAAAGTTGCAAGAACTGGGATCAAAATTATTAATACTCTAATATAAACATTGGTTCTTTGTTTGTCTGTAGTGTGTGCGTGTGGCTTATCAATTTTAGTGTTTGCAATAAAGTATGTTATGTTTCTATGTGGTGAATTCTGGCTAACAAATTGTTAATGTTGCTGCAGGAGTGGAGTATTTGTGCCAGATGATATCCACCTGAATTCACATCAGCAATGTCCCCTGCGATCATCACTTCAACATGCTGTCAGTGAGGATTCCAATTTGTTAAACGAGAAGAGAAAGGAGTTAACCTACCAGAAAACATGGCACAGGTGTGAGAAAACATTCTGAATTTTCATTAAACTAATGTTTCATGTATGCAATGTATCATTGAAAATTTTCTGCGCCTATTCTTTTCTCCTTAAGACTTGTTCCTCGATTATAACTCTCTCCTTTCACAGAAGAGAGTGGAGAGAATAAGGCACATTTGGACTGTTTCCCACCATGTCCGAATCTGAACTTGCTTTCTTTAAGTAGACAAAAAGGAGAAAGGATGAGAGTTCCTGCAGTAAATGTGCACAGAGTAAATAATGATGTTACCTGGACTCAATGTTTCAGAGGAACATGATATGACAGCTCTAGTTTCCACTCCCACTGCTGACTGCCTCCAACATTTCTCATTCCTTCCCTCCAGTCATCACTTTCCCATTCCCCTCCGCTGGCCTTGTAGTGAATCTGACTGGGCTCTTTAAGAGCTCTAAGAGTGTGCATATACAAACATGGGCAATCCTGAAGTTTCCTGAGTTCACTGTCCTCTCTGAGCCTCAAGAGCATACTAACCTCTAATTCTGGGCTTCTGCCCACACACACTCCCCCTGCCCCTAACACACACTCTGCTGACCGCAATGTGTAATATCAAGCCTGGGATTCAAATTGATCCATGCAAAGCAAAAATGCAAGTTTTAGAATTGAATAAAGTATGTGGCTTAAGACTCAGTCAGTCTACATTTAACATATTTCTGCAGCATGCAGTCTCCCATTTGGCAGACTCTACATATTGCCTTAGGGTTGTGAGGATGGAGATACAGCATGAACAAACCCGGTTTTTATTTATTTTCTCAAGATCAATTTATCTTGGCATTAGGTACAGAATATTATGCTTCATTAACCAAAATGCTCAGACTCCCAATATTAGCCAAAGTCTGAAAGTGTCCGTGTCTATTTGCTTTGACATTCTGATAGCTACGAATATCTTCTGTCTTAATATGAATATGTTTAAATGGTCATAAACTTCTGAGATCAATCAAAGGATTCAAATGGAATACATTAACTGGGAGTATATGGTAGCTACAATTTATTTTGTCCTAACCCACGATAGACGTTCAATGCAAGTACCAAGAAGTAAACACAAAGGTTGATGAGGATGTTAGCTCTGCCTAATATTCAAGCCTGTATGCAGGATTAGCTGAAATCACTGGCCTCTGTGCTTTTCTCTGTATCTGCACCATTCACACTGAGTTGTAGGCCATAAATCAGCCTGAACCCTGGATGTGGGGATGGTGGTCAGTCAGACCATAACAATGCATTTCCATTTGTGCTTTTCTTTTTTGGTCCATGGATTTCACCATTTTGAACTTTCTGAACCTCGAGTTTTAGAAAAGTTTATTTTCAACCAGTTGTCTTAAGTTTGGAGTCAGAAATTGTTGATATTGGCAACTTGGGAAACATGCATTTAAACTGTATGTATGTAGCCCAGGAACTCAGATGGTATGCACTTCATGCAGACTATATAAACAAACATTTTGGACTCTTCTCCATTGATGAATGTCATCTGTCCCTCTATTTACTGAATATGGCAAATATATTCTGACAGAGGTCAATCTACTAGTTTTAGATTCCTGAAGAGTATCTTTCCATTTTCTGTGCACATAATATTGAATTCACCTTCAATATTATGTACTTTTTAAGCAAGTTGTTGCTGTCTCGCCTTTAAGTAATACAGAGGTCCACTGCGGAGAACGTTCCTCACTTTGCAAATAGACAGTCCAAAAATTTGTTCAAACAGAGCTGTTCCATTAACTAAACAAAGTCCACAAATGCTCAGTTAAAGTGTACATTTCGTATTGACTTCAGTTGCTCCAAAACAAAGTTTAACTTCTCCCCAGAGGACCAATAGGCTGCTTACATCATTTGTAAACTCTGAGGGATTTCTCTGCTGCCTGATGAAAGTGAAATTTAACAAGCATTGAAATGGGGTGCTCAAAACCTCCTGGTGTTGTACAAGAGTCTTAGAATTCCTACAGTACGAAGGCAGGCCATTTGACCCATCAAGTCCACATTGACCCACCAAAGACTGTGGTCACTGAATATGTTGAGAAAGATGCATGACTCACCTTCCCATTGTACATGAAAATTTGAAAAAGTTCCCTGTATTAAATGCAGTAGTATCTTAATGCACTGATGAAAAATTGGTTCCGAATTCTGCTCCATGCTTAACACATGGGACACCTCTGGATGAGATTTTTAATTTCTGTGCCCTTCCGTAGTTTAACATTTGGCTTCCGAAACCATGATTCTCGAGCAGTATGTTAAAACTAAAGCAGTATCTTTCACTAAGTACTAGAGTACAATATCTTTCAAAATCATTTTAACAATTTTTAGCCTTCTGTGGAGTGTTGGGATTCAGTGTGAATCTCTAAACAAAAAAACTCTGATAATATTTTCACTTAGTGGGTATCAACATTTATTTTATTTAGCAATGTTACAGAAGAACCAAAGCTGGAGAAACTGGATGTTATAGTCCACCGGAATGATATGAAAAACAATCTGTCAATTCAACAAGCAAGTCAGAAAATCTGGTAAGGAACTCCCATTGTTTCATTCCAATGTTCTATTATTGAACAAACATTCAAGTAAATATTCAAATTAACTCTCACACTTTCAAAAATTGATTCTGCTTAATTGAATGCCATGTTGATCAATGTGAAAATTTTCAGATTAAAAATATGCACCGCATTTGCTCAGAGTTTAAATAAAAACAGCAGTGTTGCCCAGGCATCAAATATTTCCTGGAGTTTGGAATGGTGAAGGAAAATGTAGTAACTGGACTTCTTATGTGTATGCATAAAATAGCAATCTGTGTATCACCTCTAGCAGTGCTTAGTGACAGGGGAGCTATGAGTAGAGTCTGGTGTATTTTTCAAAGGTGATGCATGAATTGCTTACTTTACAAATTGCAACTTTACATATATAAATGCAGAATTAACGGTTAGAAAATTGTTCTGATTATTTATCTTTAAAACAATTCATACCACATGTGGGTTGTTCATACTTTTTATTCAAATCTTGCAAGGGGCACAATGTTGTTTGAATCCTTTAATGTATCCTTCAGGCGCTTAGGCTATTTCCTGGACTAGGTTGCCAAGATGGTACATATACACATGGCAGGGAGGTGGTCAGTATACCTTGTGACTAAAGAGACTCCATGCACCAATCCTGCTCTCACCCTTCCTCTGAGTTGAGAAATGGCAGGTATAGATTTCACATCATTAGGGCAGCGTGGTGGCACAGTGGTTAGCATGCTGCCTCACAGCGCCAGCGACCCGGGTTCAATTCCTGCCTCAGGCGATTGACTGTGTGGAGTTTGCACGTTCTCCCCGTGTCTGTGTGGGTTTCCTCCGGGTGCTCCTCCCACAGTCCAAAGATGTGCAGGTTAGGTGAATTGGCCATGCTAAATTGCCCGTAGTGTTAGGTAAGGGGTAAATGTAGGGGTATGGGTGGGTTGCGCTTCGGTGGGGCGGTGTGGACTTGTTGGGCTGAAGGGCCTGTTTCCACACTGTAAGTAATCTAATCTAATCATAAAGCTAAATGGCAACCTCAATGAGGCTGGAGTCTGGTACATCCACATTGCAGACTGTGTTTTCCAGATCTTCAATGCAAAAAGGAACAGATTTTCCTCTTACACCCATGATTGTAAACATTTACCTGATTGGACTGGATTGAGGAAACATTTAAGAAGTGAGAATCATAGCTTTATAATAAAGCTTTCAAATTTCTATCTACTAAACAGAAATTCAGGCTGCAAATGCTTTCGGTGGTGTGATTCAGCCCACACGTTCTTACATGTTGCTTTGTATCTGTCAACAAATATTTGTATGTAAGGTTGTGCAAACCTGTTATGAAATTCCAGTCTCTCTCTCTCTCTCTATCTCTGAATCAAGACAGCAGCAATTTAATTTTCTATTAATTCCTCATTCCTAATGCCATTAAAAGGTCAGTTTCTGTCATGACTCTGATAGCTGAGGAAACCCTTGAGTAATGAAGCTGATGCCACCTTGTGGTTTAACTTACATCAGTCACGAATTCTCATGTCTGTATTTGATCTTTCAATTCTTCTAGTAGATATTTTTAACCAACCTGTTCAGAGGTGTTATGACATGCCCCCTTGGAGCAGGTGGGACTTGAACCCACAGTTAAGGACACTACCACTGCAATACAAGAGCCCCTTAATTCTGCTGGTACACTTTCTTCTATTAAGATAATTGTCAGAATTGAGAGCAGTGCTTATTAACAAAATTCTTTTTCTTGGCAACAGTGTCATGTCTTCAGATAAGAGGTGTCCTCTGAAATTCGGAGATCAAATCTTGGCGATCAACAAACTTCAGATCAATGGTGTCGCGGAAGTCCGCATGTTTGTCGACAAATTGATAGAAGACAAGGTACAACACCTTCAATGCGTACTGACTGATACCTGCTGTTTCACCAGTTGTGTAAAATCATGCTTCAGGAAAATTTCAATTGTCTAAATGAATGTGATGGAAGCAAATGCTGGAATCACTCCTAGCAGGGGCCCCCACTCTGATCCTGTTGAAATATGTAGTGATTACTCATACTACTCAGAGCACAACTGCAGCATTGGTTCTGGGGTGCTGCATTTCGCAATACAAAGTTTCAGTCTGAGATATGGGGCATGACAATTGTACACTACCACACAGTCCGAAAGAGAAGTAATTGAGGGCCCCTTGGCCCATTTTGTATGGGGTAACCATATACAAAAGGAAATGTTCTAAAATGCCTTAATTTTCAGGGGCTTAGGCTATTTCCTGGACAATGTTGCCAAGATGGTACGTACACATGTGCAGCAGGGAGGTGGTCAGTATACCTTGTGACTAAAGGGATTCTATGTACCAATCCTGCTCTCACCCACTTCTTCTTCTGTGTCGCTGAGCTAAGAAATGGCAAGTATAGGTTTCACATCATAAAACTCGGTGGAAGCTTCAAAGTGAAGCTGGAGCCTGATATATCAATATTGCAGGTGGTTTTCCAGATCTTCAATGCAGGAGCTACTGCAGGATTAAAATAAAAGATTCTGCCCCTTACATCTTTGTGTTGTGCTGCTGCCATTAACATGGTAGTTGCTTACATCATTTAAATAGTTTCTACGAGGTATTGGCATTGTTGTATAAATTAGCAATACGTCTGAGATTTTTCAGTGTGGAAAGTTACTAATCTCAATCACACTATTGTTGAGAGGCAACCAAGTGGTGTTGCACAGAAAAGGATGGCCATTGAAAAACCTTCCCATTGAAGGGCTCATGACTGATTGATTATTCCATGGAGCAAAGAAACTATTGAGGTGAACTTCAGAAAGAGCAGAAAAAATCGCCATTTTAATTCTTAAATTGTATGTTGGGAATAAATCAAAAGCATATGTATCAATTAAAATTCAACAGCAATAACTAATTTAAGTTAGGATAGATTGAGGGGCCTCTGTAGGTCATTAAAGAAGAAAAGCACAGATGAGAAAAATCTTTGGCTCGTTCAATCTTGCAAGAATAATCTGCAGTTTCCTTTTCCTTTTTCATAGCATGCAACATGCTATGTAAATGATTTTTTACCTCCATCATATTGCCTAATTTTTCCCATTTTAATTACATATTACTTGTTGAGTAGCAGAATTTTGTTTTTATGTGAGTTAATTTCCCAAGAAAATCTCATTTGGAAATACCCCTAGGTTATTTCCAAAGAGGTTTATTTCATTAATATTGGTGTAACTGAGTTTGTCAGTGATTTGAGAGAGTTTTTTATTCATGTCACTTTATACAGTTGGGGTTTTAAATGTTGCATTTAGACTATTTGACAAGAGCTAATTACAGCTTCAGTGAAACATAAGCATTGACTAGGCACCCCAACCATCTAAATGAGGATCTTTCAGCTGTACATTCCTGTCTTGGCACACAATCTAAAGGAGAATGCTGGTCAATAATCTAAGGCCCTGAAACCAAATGGGGGCGGCTTTAAGGAAGTAGCAAATCAATTGGATACTTTTAAGACCTGGCCAGTTTTGTACCAACTTGAGTGAAATATTAGAAACAGTGAATGTCCAAAGAAATTGGTGGTGGGGGGAAATAAGGATGAGTGGGCTCAATGTCCAGGTAAATATATCAATAAAATGTCACACACAGATGCAGAAAGTTTTAGCTGTAGAATGGGAATTAGTCTGAAAAGGGCAATAAGAAAATGCCAATATATATAATAGGGTGAGGGGTGATAATAAGGACAAATGTTATGTTTTTGAATGAATTCAGATTGATAATTACAAAAATTGTATGTTTCAAATATCTGCTTGTTCTCTGGTAACATGGGAATAATTATGTTAAGTGTATTTCTGGAACTGTAACTTGACAAAAACAATTGTTTCCCCAGATGATAGTTACCATATTGCGACTATCTGAAGCACCAACTCGAGGAGCATTATCGTGAAATGAAAAAATGAAGAAAACTAATTAGATGTAAGTCCCATTTACCTTATCAGTCAGCAAAGTAAATTTGTATTCTTTGAACCTATGCAAAACATGTTAAAGGCAAGTTATATTTTCTTTGTTTATTACACAGGGTTGTAATTTGGATGATGTATAATCAAAGTACCATTGGTCATGGAACTGTCAATGTTCAATATTGATCAAGTCAAATCATCCATCAGAAATTCATCTGCATTTGTTCTTATACTCATTCTTCATGACCTTTAATATTTTAAATTACGAAAGTGGTGAAGAGTGGCGTTGAAGAGATCTGGGAATCTTCACGGTTCTTCAAGCTGTGTGGTCAAAGGACATAGAGATACAACAAAGGTTTATCATCTGAGCCATCTCAAGCGTGCTGGCATTTCCCTTTTGGTCTCCAAACAACTGCTAAGATCAAATATAATACAGTCTTCATTAACATTTATCAACCCTCGGTGATTTCTAGCTAGCTACTGTAAAGTGTTCTATTTAGCCAGCTGGGATTTCAAGAAGAAATCCCAGTGCATTATTTGATTAATGAAAAGGCAATTTAATAATTGAAAGACAAATTGTGATGCTTTTGGTGAGCATTTAAAAACATGCCTAGCACTCTACAATGGATTTGTATGTATGTTTTTTTTTGTATTGCTATTTATTTTTAAAGGACAAAATAGAAGATGTATTAATATCGTTGCTGCTACAATATTTTGTCCTTCATTTGAAAGGCAATTATTATTACTACTGGCATGTACTTTTTACATATTTTACAGTTATTATTGTTGCAAAATAATAATATTCATTCAGGCTGGTTTAGATGCAATAAATAGTCACCACTCTGCTAATTACATAAATATTAGTTGATAAGTGTAGCTTCTTTGATTTTTATTCAAATTTAGTGAAGAATAGATTTAGTACTTGAATATTGTTTTTGCTTCTTTAAGTTGGCTTAATGCTATAACTTTCATGCCACATTTAGATTGCTGTAACTTAAAATAGTTACAAGGCACACAGGCTAATACATACACTATTGACTCTATGGCTGCTCAACAACTAGAAGGGATTTTTTGGCACTGACACTGAAACCAAACCAGTCAGAACTCCAGAACTGATATCCACATTTTGATCAGCATCAACACTCCATGTGTTCTTTCTTGAAGTTTAGAAATATAATAAGTCATAAAGCCTTTTTTTTTAGTTAACCAGTAAATCATCAGTTTTTAAAACTTTACATTTTTCTTCTTTGTTTTAAATCTGGTACACATAATCCATCCTGACTCTTTGAAGTATTGAGGAAGAGTGGCATTGTTCAAGGTAGTATTGTTGAAGTGAGATGTTAACACATCTATAATCTTGGGTGCACATTGAAAAGTCCGATGACTGACAATATTTAAATCCAATCAAAGTAGTTTTCTATATCCTGACCAATATTTCTTCTTAAAGCAAAATTACTTAAATGGGCAAATTGGTCACTTTATAATGTTTATGAGACTTTGATGTGCACAAATTGAGCAGAGTGCTTCCCTAGAAAATTGATTCCATTTCAGAAGGCAATTGTTGATAGTGATCCACTTTGTAATGTTCTGAAACAATGAAAGGAGGTATATAAATTGAAATTCTTTACTTTCTATTATTCCTATAACATTGTTTGTTGCCATTGTACTTCAAAAACTACATCTCAAAGAACTAATTTAAAAGAGCATAATGTTAGCTACACTTCAGAACTTTGTGCAAGAAATGTTATTTGAAAATATGAAATATCAAGGCTATTGCATTAATGATCAAATTACAGCTATGTTTTTTGTAAGTGACATTCCAGTGGCTCAGTTAGACTGAGATGTAACCTACTGTAACTTGTGAACAAGTATTGTAAATTGTATTCATGAATCCATGATATCATGGATATCAGGTGTGGGTTCAGAGTGAGCATTGAGGAAATGCTACTACTGTATATTATATTAAGTATCAGTTATATTGAGAAAATATAAAAAATGTTTTTTATGAAGGATTTTTCTTTGAAAATAAAGAGTTTGACAAATGTCAGAAAACTAGTGTTATTTAAATAATTCTAAAACCTGAGAATAGTGTGGTCATTAAACTCCATTGTATCTCAAGCATTGCACATGCAACATCCAATAAGAATTAACATTTGAAAGCACTATACGCTGTTTAACATAATGCTGATCACTAAAACATGATTTCTAAGTTTATTTGAGGTACCTGAAAACCCCAGATTATTGAAAATAATGAATAGACTAGTGGGAGATTATTGAAGTGATATGGGTTAAATCATGACATAGAATGTGATTTAAGTAAATAATATATAAGAAACAATGTATATACAAGACAAGTATTGGGAAAGCAAATCTTAGCAGGACTTATACACTTAATGGTAAGGTCCTAGGGAGTGTTGCTGAACAAAGAGACCTTGGAGTGCAGGTTCATAGCTCCTTGAAAGTGGAGTCGCAGGTAGATAGGATAGTGAAGAAGGTGTTTGGTATGCTTTCCTTTACTGGTCAGAGTATTGAGTACAGGAGTTGGGAGGTCATGTTGTGGCTGTACAGGACATTGGTTAGGCCACTGTTGGGTATTGCATGCAATTCTGGTCTCCTTCCTATCGGAAAGATGTTGTGAAACTTGAAACAGTGCAGAAAAGATTTACAAGGATGTTGCCAGGGTTGGAGGATTTGAGCTACAGGGAGAGGTTGAACAGGCTGGGGCTGTTTTCCCTGACGGGTGGAAGCAGAGGTTTATGAAATCATGAGGGACATGGATAGGGTAAATTTCTCTGGGGTTGGAGAGTCCAGAACTAGAGGGCATAGGTTTAGGGTGAGGGGGAAAGATTTAAAAGAGACCTAAGAGGCAATGTTTTCACACAGTGGGTGGTACGTGTATGGAATGAGCTGACAGAGGAAGTGGTGGAGGCTGGTACAATTGCAACATTTATGAGGCATTTGGATGGGAATATGAATAGGAAGGGTTTGGGGGGATATGGGCCGGGTACTGGCAAGTGGGACTAGATTGGGTTGGGATATCTGGACGGCATGGATAAGTTGGACTGAAGGGACTGTTTCTGTGCTGTACGTCTATGATTAAATATAAGACTATAATATTTTCTTCTCTGCCTGTTACAAATGCAATTACAAGGTTTAACTATCTAGCAGAAAAATTTGGTGGTATCCAAATTAAAAATGAGCTAGTTGACCTATCACCTGACTTCTGCTCCATAATCATTTTCCCTACAGCTTTCCTTTAATGGTCTAATACTTGCTAGATCAGATTAGAACCGCCACATTAGTCTTTAAGAATGAGGTTTCCCCAACACATCAATCTTTTGGGCTGTTGGAACTTTTGGACTTTAATCTCTACTCCCCACGACAAAGCCACATCCCAGCCTACACCATTCCTTTCCACCGCTACAAACTCCACTTTTTCCTGATTCCATCTTTCTTCTGGATGAGTCAATGCCCAAGCCTTAGATATTCAGACAACCCAAAGCCATCAAAAGGCAATGGGACACCCATTCATCTGCACATTAATGAACCAGGTCTTCCAGCCAAGGTCTAAAGCAATTCTTTGCCTATGCTCCTGGTAAAAATCTGTAGTTCACTCCTTTGCAGCTGTTATTTATAAATGCGTCAATCGATTTGTGGTAGTTGTTTGTATGCATGCTGACAGACATTAATGTATGGTGACATTCAAAACAGGGTAAAACAAAGCTACCAAAATAAAACCCAGAGGTGATGATAAATGTTCTCTGTTGTGTTAGCAACCTATTAAGGAGAAATGTCTGTGTGGCAATACATTTATGCAGTTCTCCCTATCACCAGCAGATGCTGCAGTTATTACATACTGCAAAATATATTTCTCTTAAATGTAAAGTATATTCTTTTTACAAAAAAAACAAAACTTGCTTATGAGTGCCTTTAGCAGCAATTAAAAATTGCTTCTCATTGCCTTTCTGGAAAATTAGGTTCAAAAGATATTCCTTTACAATTCCAAATGAACCTAAATGACCCAGAATGTATTTTGATTTTATTGTTTTTGGGCCAAGTTTCATTTCTTTTTGTTTATAAAAATATTTACACTTGGCAAAGACTTCAATATCAGCACTGTACTGTATTGGCAGCCCTGTGTGAATATCAAAGATTGTAGCTGCATCACTTCAATTACTTTAACAGTACACCAGGATTCATATTTTAGTTTGTTCTGCTTTACTGCTTCATAAGGCTCCCCTGTCTAGCATGAATATTGAAAACCTGCCTGGGTTACCTGACAGGGTTCCCTGACTCGCCAATCTGAGAGAATGAGGCTCAATGTAGCACCAATTTGCTGCTTCACCAGTGAACTGTGAGCTGAATACAGACTAGGGATCAAATCTCACATGACTTACCTTTCCCCCAATTGCCTTAAACAGGTTAATCCATCACTTTCCTGCTTCTTTCCATTTCCAAACCAGTTTTTTAAAGTCAGCCAGCTATTTAATTTCATTAATCCACCTTAAAAATGTTGCATTTAGTGCATTAGCAAATGTGTTCAGAAGTTTCACCATGTTTATTGTTCAGACATTGTCTGCTAACCCAACACACTTTCATTTAAATCTAGAATAGTAGATAAAGCACAACAGGTCAGGCAGCATTCGAGGAGCAGGAGAGTCGATATTTCGGGCATAACCCCTTCGTCAGGAATGAGAGATGAAAGGCCTATCTCCGAAGCTTTGACTCTCCTGCTCCTCAGGTGCTGCCTGACCTGCTGTGCTTTTTTCCAGTGCCACGCTTTTCGACAGCCAATTGAGATAAACAGCACCCCAAGGGAAAGCAACCAGTCCTGTATTGAAAGATGCTGTGTTGGAGCCACACCTGATGGTAAGTATATGGTTTGCTGTGACCAGGTTCCAAAAAGTGAGGTCAAGGGGTTTTGTGAGCCAGGGTGGTGAGACCAAAAGTGCAAGGAATGGGACACGCCCGCTCAAGGATACTGTTCACCATGATGGAGAAGAATGAGCATGGCGTAGAGTGCTGGTCTGAAAGCAGCATTGTTGGAAGACATTTAAAAAAAGGTACAGAAACTGTGAGATTAGAAGGATACTCACAAGAAGTAACTTTGGAGAGAGCATTGTCAAAGTAGTTCCTCTTTCAGGCTCACCATTGAATTTAATACTCAGATAACAAACCCTGACTTTTTGTATGGCAACAGTTAGTGATATTACTGCTCATGCATTTACAGCTCCTCTAACCCCACCTTTTATTACTTTAAATTGTGCAATACCACCCCAATTTATGCTGCCCAATGATCACTTTTGACATTTGATTGCTTGCCCTCCATCCTTTAAAAGACATTTTAAGAGAGTTATTAATCCACTTTAGTTCATGGCAACTATGCTGCTGCATCTGCCTATTTGCCATGAACTAAAGTGGCTTAGGGTCATAGAGTCATACAGCACAAAAACAGACCATTCAGTCAAACAAATAAATTAATTAACAAGTAAATAATAACTTTATTGATTAATACAAAGAGTTTTTTCTGTCCAGTTGCAGAAAGATTTAAGAAGCGCATGTGAATGTGCAAAAGACACAAGATTCAATTTGTATTTCAAGGGGAAGATAACCTTCCATCATTAGATTATGTTCAGTAGAAAGTCAGCTCAATAATAGGCCCAGTTGGAAGAGGCAGTGATGATCCCCCCTGCCTCACGGGGCAGTGAGAGGGGAAAGCATTTTGATTGACACCAGGAAAATCCCACTATTCTCTGTGCTTCCACCCTAAGTGAATTCTTAATTTACTTTAATTTATTCAGCTCCCTGGTCTACTGCTTAAAGTCCATCTCTGACAAAAGTGCACAGAAGTAGAGACAAAGTTGCAGAGTTAACTCAATGCACAGCTTTGAAAATTTGAGGACAAACATGCCTCCATAACACTGGGAATATTGCACCTAATCTAACTATACAGTACATGTTTAAGCAACTTGCATTTTGTAGCAGCTTTGCTCTGCTGTTGACTCAAAAATGGCAATGAACCTATCACTGACTGCACATCCTATTTGAAACTGCTCAAATATATGACCGTCCCACAGGAATAGTTGTTGTTATGCTTGGGTGCATCCTCAAAGGTGGAATATTGAACATCAAATCTTGAAAATAGCTGACAACACATTGCTAACCCACAATACAAGAACCAATGGGAATTTCTAGATTTAGTATCTGTAGAAACGTAATCTTTTGCAATAAGAAAGAGGCAGAAATTTCGGTTAAAGTTTTCTAATTAGACACCATTCCATAAAGTTAATGAATCAACACCTTCTCAAACAATCAATCCTCTTTCATCAGCTTAAATCAAAGAAAAACCTTGTCTATTTATCAAATATAATGGCTGATTCTGTAATTCGCAACTGCCGACAACATTGTGGTCACACGTGAAAATGGATGGACAGAAAATCACTGCCTGTCCGCCTACAGTTGCATAAATATTATAGGAAATACTAGGTCGCCTCGACAGTTACATAAAAGAGTGAATTCAGATAGACTGCTTCCACCTTCAGTAAAGTGAATAATTAGAAACTCTTGTTGATGCATAGGAAGCTGTATTCCAGGGCAACCTTTTATCAGAGTTCTTATGTTGAGTGTAGTTGTATGACTCATTTTTAAACTTTTCCTCAATGTTTTTGCAAGAACACCATTCGAAGGCGATTTACTCACAATGCTGGATTTAATAGAAGCTTCGGGTCTTCCGAAAATGGGTATTCCAGCAACAAATAAAAAGGATGGGTTTTTTCTCTCATTTGTATGCTTTTGACATTTCTGCTATTAATGGTTTAATAATCGTTTTGACCTTCCTCCAAATAACTGGGGGTTATTAAGAACATAATTTTAAAAGATTAAATTACCAGTAAAGACGCTATCAGAAGCCACCATATTTGAATAAAATCAACATGCAATTTCTAAGGTTTCCTCTCAGCTTCAGTTCAAGCGGTTTTTGTGCCAAGAATCACAAGGTTGCATAAAAGCTTATCCTTGCTCGCAATAAACAGTATCAAACAAGTTTCGCTGCTGTTTTGGGGTCAACTGGAATGGGCTGCAACACTTCCAGTACTGAGTTTCCTAAAGAGAAGGTATTTGTACTAAAACAAAATATCTAAGAGACTAAGAATAATAAGTTTATTTTTATGAACATGTGAACTATTTTTAGATGAAATCTGTTGGTGATGTATCACAATATTAATGAATGAATTACAGCCTTCTGACGTATCAGACATGGTTCACGAAGCTAAATTCTAAGCTATGGAATTACTTCTAACTCTTTAGACCCTCTCTCCTTCTCCAATGCAGTCCTATAGCTCCCTCCTTGACAAAACTTTGGCTCTCCTGTCCCAAGATGTGATTCAATTGTCAAAATCTGTTTGATACCGTGACATGCTTTGGAATATGTTACTGTGCTAAAGAAACTATTTATTTGCAAGCTGTTGATGTTGGTTGGATCATTGTCTGTCCCTTTGGACCCATGATATTTCAAATGTTAACTATAAGCTTCACTGATTTCTTTTCACAGCCTGGAAATATTTGACTTATCTGTTTTTTCCTTTGATGTTTGACATCTTTCTAATTCATTCGTGGAATATGGGCATCTCCGGCTCGGCCAATATTTATTGCCCATCCCTAGTTCCCTTGAGAAGGTGGTGGTGAAGCTACCTTCTTGAATCATCGTCATCCATTTACACTGGGTAGGCCCATCGAGCTATTAGAGAGGGAGTTCCAGGATTTTGACCCAGTAATACTGAAGAAATATTTCCAGGTCAGGATGGTGTGTGGCTTGAAGGGAAGCATGCAAGTTGTGGTGTTCTCGTGAATCTGCTGCCCTTGTCCTTTGAGGTGGGAATCATCATGGGGTTGGAAGGTCCTGGCTAAGGAACCTTGGTGGATTTCTGCAGTATATCATGGAGATGATGGTGCTGCTATTGAGTGCCAATCAAGAGGGTTGCTTTGTCCTGGATGGTATAAACTTCTTGAGTGTTGTCGGAGCTGCATGCATTCAGGCAAGTGAGGAGTATTCCATCACGCTCCTGACTTATCACGTTGGTGGCAGGCTAGGCAACAATGAAAACAATAGATGAGCAATTTGTCAATAAATATGGCTGGTCCAGTAAATTTCTGTTAAGTTTACATAGTGCATCAATTAGCAATTCATGAAGGAATGACATCCACCATTGTGTATGTATTAACGCCGCTGTTCCATCATTGAGAAGAATCTTATGTCCTTTGTAAAGTTCAAAGGTTGGGTTAGGTCAGATGTGCACCGACAATTAGAATCTTCTGGGAGATACCCAAATAACAAGTTTCCGCAATGTTTCACTGTTCAATGAAGGACAGTGAGCAGATTTCCAAGGAAAGAGTTCCAATAGGTGGCCTGCTGCTCTGGATAGGATGGTAACCCCATTGGGACAAAACGGCACTGCTGAGGCATAGGGGAACCAGAAGATGGAAGGGTCCCTGAAAGCACCATGAAGGTTTAAATATAAAGAAGGTTCAAAGGTCTTAGGAGTGTGAAGGGGAATCCACAAGAATGATCATAGCCCAGACTGAGGCTCAATAATAAGATCAGCATATTGATTGTGGGGGAACTCTGCAAAGGCGATATTGCACATTCCCTCTGTAACCTCCACCCTATAATCTCACATGAACTATCATATACCCATGAGTTGGGTCCCTCAATGATCCTGGGTTTCGAGTGAGTGCACTACTGACAGTGACCACTACTTCCCTGGGAGCACTACTGAGCAATTAACTGACCATTCAATGACTGGTAGCTCCTGGTGGGTAGGATGTTGGCATACCACCCCAGGTCCTTGATCTGCGGGGGTAGACCTGCTGTTGCCCAGTTAAAATGTGCCTTATCGAAAAGAGGGGATGTGATGTTCCAATATCAAGGACAATGGCTAGATTCACTCTGTTGGAGATGGCCATCACCTGGCAATTGTGTGGCATGAATGTTACATGCTACTTGTCAATGAAGCCTAAATATTGTCCAGGTTTTGGACCACATTTGGATGAGCACATTTATCTTAGCAGGTTGTGGGGCTGCAGGTATTTATAGAGCTAGGGAGAGGTAAGGGCGTGGAAGGATTGAGAACAAGGATAAGAATTTGAGATGCCAGAGAGAGCGGCACAGGTACAGAATGAGAAGTAATTGCAAGAGATTCTCTGAGTAAAATTAGATAAGTTAAAATGCAATGATGCGAAAGCAGTCCCAACAAACCGGAAGTCGTCGGAGAGGTATTGAAGGAACAGGGTGTGGTGCACTGTGTCAGAAGCTGCAGATGGATTAAGGAAGATAATGAGGGAAAAGCTTACCTTTGTTTCAGGCACATAAAACATTATGTGTAACTTCGATGAAGGCTGTCGTGTACTGTGACAGGGACAATAAGCTGATTGAAGGATTCCAATTTGGAGTTCTGGAAAAAATGGGAATGGGTGGGAGAGGCAACAACACATTCAAGGATCTTTAACCCATTACATTGGGTTACATTTTTAATGTGTAAAAATTGTGATTCGAATTAATTCATAATATTCCAAAAACAGTGTCACATGGATTCTTGGAAAACACATCCACACCCAATGTATATTTTTCATCTTGTACAAACAGTTCCTCTTTAAAAGCCCTGTCTAGTTAATACCCAGAATTTTGTTTATATGTCTTTAATCACGCTTCCTGTCTAGAAAACTATAGCTAAGCCAGGTTTATAAAAAAAAATATAAATGGAGAAGAAATACAGGGAAATGGCTCACCCATGAGTAATGAATCATAATCCTCAGCAAATGTTAGGACATTCTGTGAAACTTAAAGTGTATGAAATGCTAATAAATTTCAACATGGAGTTTGGAAGACACGACATTCTAAAGGATCACAAAAAAACTGTTATCTTTTATGACCAAAAATACATTCTTCAGAAATAACCTGACTTTCACTATGTAGCAACCATGTATTTCTCTGCAAAATTCTAGGGAAGATATTGAGTGCAGCTTGTTCATGGCAATCATGGCTATTATATCCATCCTAGAGATTTCAATAGTATGGACAGAACACATTAGCAGCAATTGTTTAGTGGGAGGTAAATAATTATCCATAACAATAATTATTCTGCTTTCTTAGGAAACAAATATTAAATGTTCTTTTTCTGAGTAGATGAAATGTGTTTGATGGAAATACGTCAATGTTTATAGGCAGGGGGAAAAAGTAAGTGCCAAAAGATAAAGGCTGCTGCAAGAACAAAACAGTGAAATGGACAGACACAAAATATAAAGAACAATGGGTTAGAATAGAAAACAAATGAAAAGGCTGAAAAGGAATAGATTAGTGAAAGTGGAAGAGATGACAGTGCAGGAATAGAATAGTTAAAGTGGACAAAAAGTCCACATTTTTTGAAATCAGAGCATAAACAAATTACAAGATATAAAATTGAGAAATTCATCATATTACTGAGTTACCTGCATAATGAAAATATGCCCATGTGTAATAGATTTTGTGCAATCACTCACCAAACCCCTGATCAAAATAAATTTTTACTCACTGATCGAGTGATACCCTGATTCTTCAATACAAGTCTAGGCCAATTCCACTTGTTCAAGGGTCTCTCAGCATTGCAAACAGATTTTCAGTCACAGTGGGAGGCAATGAAATTTTTCCTACTTGTTAAATTACTATGCTTTGAGCCTTTTATGAATGTATCCTTACTGACAACTGCTCTGTATTTTCTGGATATTTTAACACACTTTTAAGGTAGAAGTATATTAAAAGTTAAAAATGGAAAACCTTTCCCAATTTCTAAAGTAAGTCTTTGACTATGATGTCTATTAATTGTTAACGTTGATTTATGCTATTTATACCCCTTTAAAATTCAAGAATTTCAAGTGAGACTTTGGAGTTGGTTTCATATAACCTGACATTGGCAAAATGGGCATGGCATCAGGTGTATTATCATGCCAAATATTTGGGTTATAAAGAACAGAAGAAAGTGGGAAAAACAGCAAAATTTAATGGAAGTGATGGGGTCACATCACCAACTGAAGAGCCAGTGAGAACACCACATCCCCTCTTTTCGATAAGGCACATTATAACTGGGCAACAGCAGGTCTACCCCTGCAGATCAAGGAGCTGGGGTGGTATGCCAACATCCTACCCACCAGGAGCTACCAGTCATTGAATGGTCAGTTAATTGCTCAGTGGTGCTCCCAGGGAAGTAGTGGTCACTGTCAGTAGTGCACTCACTTGAAACCCAGGATCATTGAGGGACCCAACGCATGGGTATATGATAGTTCATGTGAGATTATGGAGTGGAGGTTACAGAGGGAGTGTGCAGCAAGTACACAGAGAATTCCTCTTCACAATGCCAGGATCCTTAATCAGGCAGCAAGTGTGTTTGAACAAGAAAGTCTTCCAGCATGCCACTAGGGTTTGTCCTTCATCAGGTTTCCCAAATAGAAAGGGACTGACACATTACTAGTGAACACTGGCGATGGTCCAATGAGATACCTAAGTGAATATTAATTGCCATTGAAGGGTCTTAACTAGAATTGGGGGTCGGAAGGCTGACCATTAGAATCATAGGATCCCTACAGAGTGGAAACAGGCCATTTGGCCCAACAAGTCCACACAGACTCTCTAAAGAGTAATTCACACACACACATTCCCCTACATTTATCACTAACTAATGCACCTAACCTACAAACCCTGAATGCTATGGGCAATTTAGCATGGTCAATTCACCTAACCTGCACATCTTTGGATTGTGGGAAGAAACTGGAGCACCCGGAGGAAATCCACGCAGACACGGGGAGAACGTGCACACTCCACATAGACAGTTGCCTGAGGCTGGAATTGAACCCAGGTCCCTGGCGCTGTGAGCCCACAGTGCTAACCAGGCAAAAGTGAGGACTGCAGATGCTGGAGATCAGAGAAACCTTCCTGATGAAGAGCCTTTGCCAAAACGTCGTTTTTCCTGCTCTTCGGATGCTGCCTGACCCATAGTGGTAACCACTGAGCCAACACCCTTGATCCCGACACAGACACAACTAAAGGTCCTCATCCACCAAAAGCTCTGCACAGAAGGGTATTCAATTCAGGTGACCATTTCTGAAGAGAGCACTGGATATATTGAAAGTAAATGTGCAACAATATTTTATTTGAGACCATAACTTGAAAATGACAAGAGTAAATCCTAGGTGGTTAAGGAATTGTAGATAGTTGCCAAGAATGAATCCTGTTCTTTAAATTCTTCCAGATGTATTTGTTAATATTTATAACAAACCTGAAGTTTCAATGTTTCATTTAAACTGATTCATCTTACCAATTTGGTTCAAGTTGTAACTTCATGCAATATCTAAAAGACAGTTGCAAAGAAAAATAGTCAAATGATTGGAAATATTCCACTAAATTTTATTCAATACTTCTGTCTCACTTCAATAATTTGTCTATTATTTTGTTGATTGGTAGTATAATTACATTTTTCATGGCAAGCCTTTGCAGATAACTCATCCTGGTTTGAATTTGTCTTATAATCAGATCATCATTGCAATACAAAACCCATTGACAAAATGTAGGATTGACAGTATTGTAGTAATTAAGTATCAACCATATTGCTTTGGTTCTGGAGTCACATGTAGGCCAGACCAGGTAAGGAGAAAGCAAGGACTGCAGATGCTGGAGATCAGAGTCAAAAAGTATGGCGCTGGAAAAGCATAGCTAGTCAGGCAGCATCTGAGGAGCAGGAGAGTCGATGTTTCGGAATGCTCTGATGAAGAATTTATGCTCAACTCTTCTGCTCCTCGGATGCTCCCTGACCAGCTGTACTTTTCCAGACCATGCAAGGATGGCAGATTTCCTTCCCTAAAAGGGTGTTAGTGAAGTAGATGGGTTTTTACACCAATCTATATGGTTGCTACTAAACTAGCCTTAATCCAGATTGTTATTGTATTCCACTATTTGCCTTGGTGGGATCCAAACACATATCCCCAGAACATTACCTACTGCTAAGTATACCGAGTGCAACAATATTACCCCAACACCAGCGCCTCCCTCTATATTCGTTGCAACTTTTTCTGTAAAATCATGCTGATATCAATTTAGTTACAATTTACTTTTGAAGACTGATCAGTTGACTAAAATTTCAGAACATAGATTAAATGTGTTTTATGTCACCTAATGCAATGAAACAAGCAGGAAGCTGTTGTTTCACAGAATTGCTACAGTGTGGAAACAGGCCAATCACCCCATGGACCCAAACAGGTCCATACCAACCTTCCAAACAGCATCCCACTGAGACACAACCCTCCTACCCTATCACTGGGATCTTGCATTGCCCATGGCTAATCCACCTAATCTACACATCCCTGGACACTATAAGCAATTTAGCATGGCCAATTCACCTAATCTGCACATCTTTGGACTTTGGGAGGATACCCACACAGACATGGGGAGAATGTGCAAACTCCAAACAGACAGTCAACCAAGGCTAGAATTGAACCCAGGTCCGTGGCACTGTGAGGCAGCAGTGCTAAACATTGAATCACCATGCCGCCACCTTATTTCATAAACTAGAATTGACTTTTTGTGAGAAGAGCCTGTTAGCTGTAAGTTTGATATCACTCTTTTATAATCTACCTGAAGAGACATAATTTAACAATTCATTGAAAATAGTGCAATGTCAACTTAATGCTGAACTGATCCATCAGCTGACATTGCATGCTGAAGTCTTTGGATTGAGGTCTGAGCCCCTGACTTTCTGATACAGAAGTATACTTAACAAATTCTGCAAAATTACTTCCAATACAGTAGCACCTCGACTTATTAACTTAATCCGTTCCGGGATCCGGTTCGCAAACCGAAAAGCTCACAAACTGAATCAATTTTTCCCATTGTTCGGATAGCGTTCACAGCACATGCTCCAAATACGAACTGCGCACGCGCCAAAGACGAACTGAATGAGATCATGAGGGGCCCGAGAGCTTTTGCGTTCAACAAGCGCATAGAAAAGCAGAACAATGAAACCACGTCGTCGCACACGGGCTTCGTTCGTACCTTGAATCTTGTACGTATGTTGAAGCAAAATTTTATGTACAATCTTGTTCGTAAACCAATTTGTTCGTGAATGGGGTCATTCATATGTCAAGACGCTACTGTATGTCCTTTCTGTATGAGTCATTATTTGCTCAGTAGGCCCATTTGAACAACTGAGAAAGCACCATACATTTAGAATTTTACTAGGATTCTTTTTAACAACCAGTTCTTAAGCAACCAGTCCCTTCCCATTTGGAAGTGTATTTCAAAAACATTCTAATATTATTCATAAAAATCCTTTTGTGTTAATTACAGTTACACAATAGTGTTCCATTACCCTTCAGGTTTGTATTTCATCTTATTAACCACAAACATTTGCACACAACTTTTATAATTGGTGACCGATTATATTTTGCAAATGTCACCCTACTATGAAAAGATAATTAGCTTCAGGGAGCTAATTAACATGATGACGACAACTTCAGTGCACATCAGTCAATAAGTCATTGAATGACAAAGGTCACCATAAGGGCACATCTCATAATTTTCAATAATTTAGCACAAGTATAGGTCAAGAAGTAACCGATTTGATAAAGGACTGAAAAGCACACTGAGCACAGAAACTGATTTGCTCAAGAGGAAAACAAGTGCTTTGGACAACTATTTTTAGAAGTAACAATTACATTGGCACTTCCACTCTGTGTTAATCTTGCTTTTTTATCCTCAACCCAGCTTAGAATTACTAAGGAAGAGATAGTATCAGCAATTACAGGCTGCTCAAATGAGGATGGATATATTTACTTTCTTTACAATACTTGAAAGTGTGTTCTCTGGTAATTTAAATCAAATTATGTGAGAGCTCACACATTTTATTTTATGCAGAACATTTTACGTAACACCAGAATTAAATGCAAATTCACTACATGCTTTGTCTGAAGCCAGCAGATATAGACTGTGAAGTGACGCGAGCAGGACTTAAATCAGTAAGACCTTGGAGCAGACATAGGTCATTCGGCCCTCCAAGCCTGCTCTGCCATTCAATAAGATTATGGCTGTTCTGATAATCCTCAACTCTACTTTCCTGCATTTTCCTCATAGCTTTTGTTAGGCTTATTGAATAAAAATCTATCTCAATCTTGAATATGCTGAATGAGCCAGCCTCAACCACTCTCTGTGGTTTAAAAAAAAGTCCATAGATTTACTACCCTCATCATTAAATGGATATCCTCTGACTCTGAGATTATGTACTCCTGTCATGGCCACAGCTGCCCTGTCAAGCCCTCAAGGTTGCATACTCCCTGACCATTCTGCAGCATTGACCTCTCTGTAGGTGTCATCACCCTGGCACAGCCACCCATATACTACTGTTTGGCAGTTACACATTCAAGCACAGAGGGATCCAACCATTAGTGATTGTCATCCAGTAGGACCAAAGGTGCCAACAACACTCAAAGCCATGTGTATGCATTGTTGCCCCTGATTGTAACTCATGTGGCAGGCTTTAAGCACAAATCTCAAGTCATGAAGCCCATTGTGGCCATGATCTGCTGCTGGATGATATGACAAAATACTGAGCACCTAGACAGAGAGACTCAGAATGAAATACATCAAAAGTGCCTTCAATGTACAAAGCTTGAAGAACAAAACAGCCATCTTCACCTGTGCCACCAAAATGCCCTCCAACATGTTTTCCTCTTTCATCCCTCCCACTACATTTAGGTGCATTCGCTGGTTATAGAGTCATAGAGACGTACAGCATGGAAACAGACTCTTCAGTTCAACCCGTCCATGCCGACCAGATATCCCAACCCAATCTAGTCTCACCTGCCAGCACCTGGCCCATATCCCTCAAAACCCTTCCTATTCATATACCCATTCAAATGCCTATTCAATATTGTAATTATACCAGCCTCCACCACTTCCTCTGGCAGCTCATTCCATACCCGTAACACCCTCTGTGTGAAAAGGTTGCCCCATAGGTCTCTTTTATATCTTTCCCCTCTCACCCTAAACCCCTATGCCCTCTAGTTCTGGACTCCCCGAAACCCAGGGAAAAGATTTTGCCTATTTACCCTATCCATGCCCCTCATAATTTTGTAAACCTTTATAAGGTCACCCCTCAGCCTCCGACGCTCCAAGGAAAACAGCCCCAGCCTGTTCAGCCTCTCCCTGAAGCTCAAATCCTCCAACCCTCCAATCCTTGTAAATCTTTTCTGAACCCTTTCAAGTTTCACAACATCTTTCCGATAGGAAGGAGACCAGAATTGCATGCAATATTCCAACAGTGGCTGAACCAATGTCCTGTAGAGCCGCAACATGACCTCCCAACTCCTGTACTCAATACTCTGACCAATAAAGGAAAGCATACCAAATGCCTTCTTCACTATCCTATCTACCTGCGACTCCATTTTCAAGGAGCTATGAACCTGCACTCCCAGGTCTCTTTGTTCAGCAACACTCCCTAGGACCTTACCATTAAGTGTATAAGTCCTGCTAAGATTTGCTTTCCCAAAATGCAACACCTCACATTTATCTGAATTAAGGTCCATCTGCCACTTCTCAGCCCATTGGCCCATCTGATCAAGATCCTGTTGTAATCTGAAGTAACACTCTTTGCTGTCCACTACACCTCCAATTTTGGTGTCATCTGTAAACTTACTAACTGTACCTCTTATGTTCGCATCCAAATCATTTATGTAAATGACAAAAAGTAGAGGGCCCAGCACTGATCCTTGTGGTACTCCACTGGTCACAGGCCTCCAGTCTGAAAAACAACCCTCCACCCCCACTCTCTGTCTTCTACCTTTGAGCCAGTTCTGTATCCAAATGGCTAGTTCTCCCTGTATTCCGTGAGATCTAACCTTGCTAATCAGTCTCCCATGGGGAAAATTGTCGAACGCCTTACTGAAGCTGGAATGCTCGGATGGACAGACTTGGCATTTTGGTGAGGATCCTTTGTCTAGCTGGGCCAGATATACGAAGGGTCTACTTGCCAGAGGCACATGAACCCACCCAGGCATGAATAGCCAAGAGGTTGGGGACAGGCAGGCTAGCGATTGAGTACCCAGCCATCTCTACAATGCCCCGAGTAAAAGTTGACAAGGGGTCTATGTGCAGTCCCTCCTCTGGCTGGTTGCATCCTGCCATTTCCCCAACTCCATCTCCTTGTGAGGAGGGGTCCTGAACTGGGGTCAAGCATCTTATCTAATGAAAGATGTGCTGGCATTGAAGACAATGCAAAAAAGATTCACAAGGTTGTTCCAGGTGTGGACAGATTTTTAAGAGGGGAGGTAGGCCTGAATTCATTAGAATTTAGAAGAAAGAGAGGTGGCTTTATTGAAACATGTACAATTCATAGGGGACTTGACAGGGTAGATGCATAGAGATTGTTTCCATTTGTTGGAGAGTCGAGGACCAGTGGATATACTCTCAGAGTAAGGGATCACCCATTTAAGACAAAGATGCAGAGGAGGTTCTTCTCTCAGAGGGCAGTGAATCTGTGGAATTCTTTACAGCGGATTGGTCATGAAGTGTATGCAAGGCTGAGATTGATAGGTTTTTAATCGGTCAGTGCTCAAGGTTTATGGCAATAAGGCAAGAAAATGGTATTATGGATTTTCAGACCAGCCGTGACCGCATTGAATTGTGAAGCAGATGCAATGAGTTGAAAGGCCTATTTCTTATTGTCTATATGAGTCAGTGACAAGTTTAGAGATCCAGAGGACAGAGGTGTTTTCTCCATCTGGTTCAAAGGGGCAGCTGTGTGGCCTAGGAGCGCTCTCTTAGCTTTCTGAACACGAGATTTTCTCAAAGGGCCAATCTGGCCCTTGACCACTCAATGATAACTTTGACAAAACTTCTGATCCAACCCCCACTCAGGTTTCCTGAGTTACTCATTGTAGATGAATTTCATCACTTGTAATAACAACTGAGTTGTCCATAATAAGTAAATTGCACCATTTGGCCCCATCTTAAACTTTTGGAACTTTTCATAATGCTTTATGAGCAATTCAAGCCATTCAAATCCTCAATACATCCTTCATATAAAGAAACCTGACACCCAGTACGTGGCCTGGCCTGTATTTGTCATGGGTCCCAGATTACATTGTTAATCTTTTATGCCCTCAGGATAGCTCAGGATGGATAATGAATGCTGCCTTTGCCATTGTTCTCTTCATCTAAAATATTTTGATTAGTTTCATCATTAAAAATATTGTAAAGCCATTTTCATTTATGGCCTTATATATTAATCCAATGCTTTCAATCTTACTGGTTCTAAGTTGTGTTCAAAAGCTACAATCCAAATTAGGTTTAAAAACATTTTCTCCATATTCTGGCCAATTCCTCAACTTCCTTTTAATTTAAATGAATGGCACCCTTGTAGAAAGCTCATTTTCACCATAAAATGTCTTTTTTAAATTTCTCAGTCTGGGTGACATACCCCTGATGGCACCATTGCTCCTTTTGTTCAGCTCAGTTCTCCCGCTCTTCCTGGTAACTGCTGATAGCTGGACAGAGACCAGCATTCTGACACCTTGATAAAATGAAGCACAAATTAGTTAGTTTTTTTTCTGTAAGAGGAAAGTTTTTACATTTGTTACGTTATTAATTCAATTTCTGTAGACTCACTGAGACATCCGGCCTATTATGAATATCCTTGACCGTACACCCGAATAAATAAAACTGTCCTGGAAAATACCTTAATGTTGCATACAGTGTGTACTCAGAAAAATGATGATTCCAAGGAGAGAGTCACATTGCTGTTCATTACTTGACCCCCCTTTACCTCCTTTTTTCCAGGCACTGGTTCTGTAGCCTTTCATCCTCCCAGCATGCTTAGCAAGTTGACAGCTAAACAGCCCATTGAGGACCATGAATCTCTCTGGTGGCTGGATGGGAGAATTTACATTTAGTGCACTTCATGAATTTCCCTTTAAGATCTCTTGGTTGCCCTCCATAATTTCAGCAAAAGAACCATATACCAGCTCCGCCCCCAAAAACTGGAAAATAAATATGTACTTCATTATTAATGAGCTTTCCTGCCTTCTGTCAAGGTTGTTGGACAACAGTAAAACTCCAATCCAAATGAATTGTTTCTATACCAGATTACCAACCCAACCAGACAGTCATCAAAATCCAGTGGCTACTTTAAATCTTTCACCTGCTTTTCAAAGGAATGCAGATCCTGCTCAAAGGGAATTAGCTTTCCCACATTTAGAGTCATAGAGTCATAAAAGTGTACAGTATGGAAACAGACCTCCGGTCCAACTTATCCATGCCGACCAGATATCCTAATCTAATGTAGTCCCATTTGTCAGCATTTGGCCCATATCCCTCTAAACCCTTTCTACTCACGTACCCATCCTGATGCTTTTTAAATGCTGTAATTGTACCGGCCTCCAGAACTTCCTCTGGCAGCTCATTCCATACAAGCACCGCCCTCTGTCTGAAAGATTTGCCCCTTAGGTCCCTTTTATATCTTTCCCCTCTCATCCTAAACCTATGCCCTCTAGTTCTGGACTCCCAGAACCCAGGGAAAAGACTATTTATCCTATCCATTCCCTCATGATTTTATAAACCTCTATAAGGCCACCCCTCAGCCTCTGATGCTCTAGAGAATAGCCCAGCCTATTCAGCCTCTCCCTTTAGCTCAAATCCTCCAACCCTGGCAACATTCTTGTAAATCTTTTCTGAATCCTTTCAAGTTTCACAACATCCTTCCAATAGGAAAGAGACCAGAATTGCATGCAATATTTCAAAAGTGGCCTAACCAATGTCCTGTACAGCCACAACATGACCTCCCAACTCCTGTACTCAATGCTCTGACCAATAAAGGAAAGCATACCAAATGCCGCCTTCACTATCCTATCTACCTGCAACTCCATTTTCAAGGAGCTATGAACCTGCACTCCAAGGTCTCTTTGTTCAGCAACACTCCCTAGGACCTTACAATTAAGTGTATAAGTCCTGCTCTGATTTGCTTTCCCAAAAAGCAGCACCTCACATTTATCTAAATTAAATTCCAACTGCCACTCCTCAGCCCATTGGCTCATCTGATCAAGATTCCTTTCTATTCTGAGGTAACCTTCTTCTCTGTCCACTACATCACCAATTTTGGTGTCATTTGCAAACTTACTAACTATATCTCCTATGTTCACATATAAATGATGAAAAGTAGTGGACCCAGTGATCCTTGTGGCACTCCACTTATCACAGGCCTCCAATCTGAAAAACAAGCCTCTACCACCACCCTCTGCCTTCCACCTTCGAATCAGTTCTGTATCCATGTGGCTAATTCTCCCTGTATTCCATGAGATCTAACCTTGCTAACCAGTTCCCTTGTCGAATGCCTTACTGAAGTCGTATAAATCATGTTCACCCTCTGCCCTCTGCACTCTTTGTCACTTTTTCAAAAAGTCAATCAAGTTTGTGAGACATGATTTCACACACACAAAGCCATGCTGACTATTCCTAAGCAGTCCTTGCCTTTCCAAATACACTCAGAATTCCCTCCAACAACATGCCCACCACTAACGTCAGTCTCACTGGTCTATAGTTCCCTGGCTTGTCCTTACCACCTTTCTCAAATAACCTCCAGTCTTCTGGCACCTGACCTGTGACTATTGATAATAAAAATATCTAAGCAAGGAGCCCAGCAATCACTTCCCTAGCTTCCCACAGAGTTCTAGGGTACACCTGTTCAGGTCCTTGGGATTTATCCACATTTATGCGTTTCAAGACATCCAGCATCTCCTCCTCTATAATATGGACATTTTTCAAGATTTGAGCAAATGAAAGATTACAATATGGATTCTCCCACAGACCCAAAATCTTTAAAAGTATACAAGGGTTTAAAATGATGAAAGGCAGATTTACACTTAATCTCTGGAAGTTATTTGTCATGTAGAGACAGATTAGCACATGGAATGGGCTATTTGTTAGACTCTGTTTATGAGCAATCCAGCATTAGATGGAGTTTTGCAGTCCATAGAAAATTGCTTGTGAATTTGCGTTGATTTTAGTGGATATAAATTATTTTATGGAAACACATATTTCATAATATCATGTTAAAAATCACACCACACCAGATTATAGTCCAACAGGTTTAATTGGAAGCACACTAGCTTTCGGAGCGACGCTCCTTCATCAGGTGATTGTCTCCAAGTCATAATATCACAACATCTAATATGCTTTAACATGAATATCGTACATATACTTTGGTATGAAATACATATTCTACATTATGCTCTCAGATTGAGATACAAATGATCTATGAAGGCAATATTGCACCAGATGGAGTGTTGCAGTCCATAAGAGCAACTCAGTTAATGTACAGCTATCACTGTAATGTGTCAGCTCACTTGGCAGGACTTCCCACTATCAGTAGCAAGAGGTTGAAAGGCAACATCTGAAATTAACATTTAAAAACAACTTTGAGGATGAATAATGGCCAACGATTTGCAGCAAGGCTTAAGGCAGAGCTGTGTCACCAGTTACTCAGTGCTAAATGATCACCGAAAAAGAATGAAACATTTTCATCTTCAACCTTTGCTGAAGTATCTGAGTGTTTAAATTAATTAATATAAGGAATGCTGTAAATCAACTGGGGGATGGAGAACATTAATCAAGTGAGTTCTGGTATCCTGTATCTCTGATTCCTGTCAATTAACTGGGTAGCTGCACCTATGGGTGATGTCACACTGTAACTAAGTGTACTCAATCATCATGGCAGTCAATTTTGTATTGGGAACAAGCATTCCATATTCCTTCTTGAGGGACAATGGCTAAATGGTTAGCACTGCTGCCTCGCAACATTAGAGACCTGGGTTTGATTCCGGCCTCGGGCGACTGTCTGTGTGGAGTTTGCACATTCTCCCCTATGTCTGTATGAGTCCCCTCTGGGTGTTCTAGTGTCCTCCCACAGTCCAAAGATGTGCATGTTGGATGGATTGGCCCTGGTAAATGCAGGGTTATAGGGATTGTGTATGGGGGTGAGTCTAGACAAAGAGTTGGTATGGACTTGATGGGCTGAATGGCCTGCTTCCACACTGTAGGGATTCTATGATTCTACTGGAGAGCTTAATAAGGAAAGAAAAGTCCATGGATGAAATGTCTACATTTACACTGAAGTCCATCATGCTTCCATTTCACATCTGAAGTCTTACACTTCATTTGATTATCTCATTGTGGAATAATAGATGAGCTTTGGAGCTCACAAAGCACAAATTCACCAGATTAAGACCAGAATGCAGAGTTAAAATATGAATCCTAAACCTTGACACATTTTCCTAATTGTTAATAAATTTAAAAAACAAATCAGATTAAGTGTTTAAAATGATAAAATAATTCAGTACACTGGATACAAAAAAGTTGCTTCATCTAGTGGAGAAATTTAGAAAGCACTGCTTTAAAATTTGACCCCTCAAAGCGAAATCAAGAACTTTTCACACTAGATACACAGAAAATGTGTGAATTTCTCTCCCAAACAGCAATGGATTCTGCATCAATTGAAACTTTCAGCTTTGGGATCACTGACCTTTACTAGGTATCAGGGAGATTGAAGGTGGACAGGTGGAGATAAGGAACAGATCAGCCACAATCGAATTAAAGAGCAGAACAAGCTTGAGGTGCTGAGTGGCCCCCTCCCATTGCTATGTTCTGATCATTGGAGAAAGTTCCAGAGTTGGCATTTGGTACTCATGACATAATTCCTTTGCAGCAGTCTTTTTTCATAAAGTGAACAGAAATTATTCCCTTACACAACATCTGCAGTTCACGTGTGTCGAACATTAAGTGGAATTCAAGCAGATCAAACCAGGTTTTACAGTGCTTCTATGACTTTGGTTCAAATCTACCTCATGCTGATGAAATGAATTTCCTTTCCTTGCCAGCTAAAAGGATCACAAGTGAACAGAATGGGTAATCTGAAGCTAGTTTCCAAAAAGCTTGTGTCACTGCTCTAAACGGCACATAATGTAGTCTAAATTGGCAGTAAAGTAATCTTCTCTCTTAAAGAAATAGTTCTCCTCTGAGAACAGAATTAAAGTATGTTGTTGTGGCAGAGGACAGGGGTTGTGTCATGTACCCAGCTACATTATACCTAGCCTCTGAATACTTGATGCTGATTTCAAAGGTGGAAACATTTTCAAAACACCCAGGCTATTATTCAAGTATAAAAACATCTTCCGAATATATTTATGTAAATCCATTGCGCACAGTTTCAATCGTTTAGAGTTATTTACTTTGATCTTAGATTGAAATAAACAAACTCATCCCAAAAATTAGTTTTTTTAAATCCTTCAGAAGCAAATAGATTTTAATCAGACTAGAATAAACAGACTAACTAGAAACATCGCAGTTCATTTATCTTTCATCCCTAGAGGGTATATGCATTGAATCATCATTAACCTCTTTCCAGATTGTGACCTTGGTGCAACAAGAGACATGAGATTAACAATTTCATTTCTATAGCAACCTACTGGACAACCTGAACTTCCAAAGTCAACGAGCATCACCAACAGTTTTCTTCTGTAAATAAAATCATTGACAACGATCGATATGACCTTTATTTGTTTCATTCATATAAAATGCATCTGACGTTTAACACTTGAGTTATCAATAAAATGGACTGTGATATGTGGTTCCTAATGTAAACATTACATCAAGAATTCTCTTTCATGACAATCCCCATTGAGTAATTCCCACAATTGATGCCTAATATGACTGACAACTCAGAAGATTGTCACAGCAAAGTGACAATTCTAGATTGGAAATCTGACTGTCAAATCAATAATGGTAATGGTTATATCCAGTGCAGTTGGTAGGCATTGTAAGTCAGTGGTAAGAGGAATGAAACATTTAATTAAACATCATCACCAAGACCAGCATGTATCTTCCCAATAGATCAGTACTAACTTGAAGCTGGCAAAAACATTATTCCACCTAAGTTGCATGACAAGGCAAATACTTGAACTCAATCCCCAAGTTTCTATTTTGGCATAAAGAAATAGAATTAGATCCTGAGCACAACAATCTTTGACAGCAAAGTAGTTTGGCAAACTTTGCAATGTTGGCGACATTAGTCTTAGATTTTCACTGGCTCTGGAAGGATGAAGGGAAGGCTGATGACCAGTTCTCTCCTTTACATTCTTACCTGTCAAATGGATGAACATGTTGAGTGCATGTCAATCATATTCCAAAGTAACATGCCACATTTCAATCTTATTATAAATGCAAAGCAATCTTTAAAAAAACATAAATGAGCTAGATTTATATTAATCTTTCCTGACTCAAAGCTACACATTTACAATCAGTTGCAATTTCCCTCAGATTTATAAGAAATAATTTGGATTTTTCCATTCACATCTTATTCGTTTGGGCTGTACTTGATTGGCAGATTTAAGAACAAGATTAAAGATGGCTCTGTTTTAGCAGCGCAACTGTACAGCCACAAGGATAATAACCATTGCTGATGTGTGGGCATTTCCTGTCTGTTATGATTAGATTTCCTACAATGTGGAAACAAGCCCTTTGGCCCAACCAGTCCACACCAACCTTCCGAAGAGCAACCCACCCGCCTCTGACTAATACACCTAATACTGTGGGCAGTTTAACATGGCCAATTCTCCTGACCCGCACACCTTTGGATTGTGGGAGGAAACCGGAGCAAACCCGCACAGACACAAGGAGAATGCGCAAACTCCACACAGACAGTTGCCCAAAGCTGGACTCGAACCTGGGACCTTGGCGCTGTGAGGCAGCAGTGCTAATCACACCTGTAGACATACAGGAGCATCCCTGGAAGCGTCCTGTATCACCAGTTCCTGAATATACATTTTATGTTCTTTGCAACAGACTCAGAGAATGCTGGAGAAACTCAAAGTCTGTCAGCATTTTTGGAGAAAGAAACAGAGTTACTATTTTGAGTCCAATCTGACAAGAGTTTAGACATTCTCCAGTTTCTGATTTTGCAAAATTTCTGATCTTAAAAATGATAACGATGATTCTATCCTCTTAGACTACATTTTACATACAGTGTCGAAGAACTATACTTGCTTCTTTCTGTTGCAATTCAACCTGCAGAGTCTAGTTTTCACTTTGCTAGCTGAGACTGAGCAATCAACATGGAATACTTTGAAACAGCTTCTTCAGTGGCCAGTGCCATAGAGTCAACAGAAATGGATTCTGAAAAAGGCAGGTTCTTTGTGCCCAGATTTCATTTGTGGTTTTAGAATTTTAGTCACTCTATGATCTCCTAATTGCTGTTGCGACTTGCCTTTGTCATCTCCTAGCAGCCAAACTTCAATTCGTTCTCTCCCTGAAGAATTAAGTATTTGAAAAGGAATTTAGCTGTGTGTGTGTGTGTGTGTGCATTAATTGTTGTTTCTTTGCCCCTTATCACAAAGGCTTTATAGTGATAGGGGCCCTGCCATCAGACTTGATACGAATCAATTTCCACACTCTTTCCATCTCCCTTAAGATTGATTTCTTTCTTAAATATGAGTGCCAAAATATAAATATTTAATTTATCAGTTTTTCTTCAGTGAACCCTTTTTCATTCCCAGTTCAGAAATTCCTATGTCCACTTATCCTACCTAATTTAGAAATATAGAACGCAGGTCATGAGATGTACATATGGAAAATATTCCACTTTAGAATAGTTTCATCTGCAAGCTTAACAAGGACGTAAAAAGGTATTTATCTTGCTGGTCTTGTTTGCTTTTCAACTTATCTGTTTATTTTATCTTTAAGTAGTTTTATTTCTGTTTGAATACCTTACTTTTGGGATTGCTCATTGTATAAACAATAAAACGGACTTATTCACATGCTATATATTCCAGGATAGACCAGGATCAAACCACACAAAATTAATGATAAATTGCATGAAGAACTATAACAAGAATTTGAAAATTCTAAAGGGATTTGAATTGGTAATGGACGTTTCTAAGACTCAACATGTTTAGAAACATAGGAACAGGAATGGACCATTCAGCGCATCAAGCCCACTCTACCATTTAATACAATCATGTCCGATCAAACACTTTAATACCTTTTACCCCCAATAATCCCATAATCCTTTATGCATTTGATAATCAAAAATTCTCCACTATAACTATATTCAAATGTCACATTTTGGCAATTATCTGAAGTGTAGAATTCCAAAGATTCATCAACTTTACAGTGAAGAACTTTCTCCTTGTCTTGATTCTAAATTGCATACCCCTTATTTTTAAGTTGTGATCCCTGGTTCTAGATTCCCCAATCAGGAAAAAACATCTATGTCCATCTACTTTAAGTACTTTGTAAGTTCCAATTTGCTCACCTCTCAAACTCTCAAGAATAGATGTCCAGTTTTCCTAATCCGCCATCATAGGACAGTGCCACCATTCCAGGAACAAATCCAGTGATCCTTCATTGCATTCCCTCTATGGCAACAAGAAAAGGAAACAAACGCTGCATGCAGTGTTCCAGGTGCAGTCTAACCAAGTTCCCACAGACTTGAAGCAAGACTTCACTATTCCTGTAGTCCACTTCTCTTGTGATAAAAACTAACATCCAATTAGCTTTCCTAACAGTATGTTGCAATTGTATGTTAGCCTTCAGTGACTTATTGACAAGGCCTCCCAAGTCCCTTTGCACAGCTACACTTATCAACATCTCACTAGCTAAGAAATCTTATGCATATTTGTTCCACCTACCAAAGTGGCTAACTTGACATTTTCCACACTATATTCCTTCTGCCAAGTTCTTGACCAATCACTAAGCCTATCAAAACCTTCCTTAATCTACTTTACATCATCCTCACAACACCCAATCTTGTTTAGCTTTGTATCATCTGCAAATATGGAAATATTATGTTTGGTCTTCATGTCTAAATCATTGATATGGTAAAAACAATGCTATGTTTATTGAACTGTTGGAACCCAAGTATTGATCCTTGTGGAATCCCACTGATTCTCGTTTGCCATTGTGAGAATTACTCAATTTGTCCTATTTTCTATTTTTTTGCCCACTGGCCAATCTTTAATCCATACCAGTATATTACTCCTAGACCATGTGCTTTAACATTGCTAAGCAGCATTCCAAAGGGAACCTTATCAAAATCTTCTAAAACTCCAAATAATCAATTGCCCTTTATGAATTTTATTAGTAACACCCTCAAAAACCTCCAATAACTTTGTCAAAAATGATTTTCCATTCACATGTCCATGCTGATTATATCCAAACAGATTGTTTTTAGCACGCACTTTTCATCTCCTTTAGTCTAGCATTTTTCTTAACACTGATGTAAAGATGATGGATCTGTACTGCTTTGTTTTCTTCCTTGCTCCTTTCTTAAATAATGGGGTAACACTGGCAGGCTTCCCATCTTCAGTAATCATTCCAGAATCTATGGAATTTTGGAGGATGATTACCAGTGCATCTCTTTCAACACACTGGGTTGGAGACTATCATGTCACAGGGACTGATAACATACAGACCCTTAAATTCTCCAGAACAACTTTCTTACTAATACTAATGTCGTTCAATTTCGCATTCTCCCTCATCACTTGAATGCTAATTCTGGAAGATTTCATGAATCAGTGAAAACAGTCATAAAATAATCACTTAGCTTCCCTGCCATTTCTTTGTTCCCCATTACAAATTCTCCTCACTTTGCTTTTCATGGACATGTCTTATCCAAATGAATCCCTATTATGTTTCTATTGAAGCTTTTAGGATTTATTTTTGTGGGGTTTTTTTGCTAGAATGTATTCACATTCTACTGTTCCTTTCCTTATAAGTTTCTTGGTCCTCATTTACAGTTTCCAAAAAACTTTACAATTTATTACCATTATCTTCATTGACTTTTCTTTTAATTTTATGCAATTTTTTATTTTCCTTCTCAGCCACAATTGACTAGAATTAGAATTAGAATCTCTAAAGGGTGGAAACCAGTCATTTGGCCTAACAGGTCCCCACTGACCCTCTGAAGAGTGACACACCCAACACTATTCCCCTATTACTCTACATTTCCCCTGACTAATGCACCTAAGCTATACATCCCTGAACACTATGGGCAAGATAGCATGGCCAATTCAGCTAACCTGCACATCTTTGGATTGGATTGTTGGAGGAAACACACACAGACATGGGGAGAATGTGCAAACTCCACACAGACAGTCACCTGAGGCTGGAATTGAATGCGGGTCCCTGGCGCTGTGAGGCAACAGTGCTAACCACTGAGCCATGCCTTTTTAATTAGTCCCTTTTTCATTGTACAGGCAGTTCTGGGATAGCACGTATTTCAGCAGCACAATTTGGCTATTACATGACTGAAGAATTAGGGAATGGTATTCTTGAGAATGCTTACCTCTGTCCGCAATAGCGTGATCCCAGCAGCTATTGTTTCACATGTTTCATTTTGCGCATGCGCCAATGTCAGTGCCGAAGTCTCCATACCATTCTGCACATGCGCCAATGTCAGTGCCGAAGTCTCCATACCATGCTGCACATGCGCCAATGTCAGCTGCTGTCAGAGTGTGTGAGAGCGACAGTACTATACATTCTGCAGTTTCATCCCCAAAATTAAACTGATAAACGTTCGTTGCTCTCTATCTGGGAGAATTCCCGCATAAGTCCAGTATAATTCCTGCATTACTCTTATACATACCATTTGCTTTTCTAATTTGTTCTTGTACCTGCATATCAGATAATCGAAACCAACCCCCATGAAACAGTCAGAGGATAGTCAACCACAGCCATCCACTTCTGCAACTACAACTGCAGCTGAAGGTGGTGATGATGATGACCCTCTGTCCCTGCATTAACAATACTTTTTACAATGCATTGTTTTAAATTTACTTTTGTTTCGTTAATCAATACGATCTAAACCTTCATTCAGGCTGTGCTATACTTTGTGTTAAGCTTTTGGGTAATTTTTTGAGCTATGGTGAGTGATATTTTTTGCTGGTCTTCCCCTAACCCCACGTTTGCCACACGCCCCATTATTTTTACTAAGCGATTTACTATTAAGTGAGGTTTCGCTGGAATTCAACTATGGCATTATAGGATAACTACCTGCACAACTAGATTCAGAATAGCCTGTTCTCTAGTCAGCCTTTCAACATGCCATTCCCGAAAACAATCCCCTAAGACATTCCAGAAACACGTCCTTCACAGTGGTTTACCCAGTCTATAAGCAGATTGAAGTCACTTATGATTACTGTGCTATATATGCTATAAGCATTACTTATTTCCTGACTTATACCTTCCCACATACTACCATGGGAGAAAGTGAGGACTGCAGATGCTGGAGATCAGAGCTGAAAATGTGTTGCTGGAAAAGCGCAGCAGGTCAGGCAGCATCCAAGGACGAGGAGAATCGACATTTCGGGCATGTGCCCTTCTTCAGAAATGAGGAAAGTGTGCCAAGCAGGCTAAGATAAAAGGTAGGGAGGAGGGACGTAGGGGAGGGGCATTGAAAATGCAATAGGTGGAAGGAGGTTAAAGTGAGGGTGATAAGGTGAGGGTGATAGGCTGGAGTGGGGTGGGGGCAGAGAGGTCAGGAAGAAGATTGCAGGTTAAGAATGTGGTGCTGAGTTCGAGGGTTGGGACTGAGACAAGGTGCGGGGAGGGGAAATGAGGAAACTGGAGAAATCTGAGTTCATCCCCTTGTGGTTGGAGGGTTCCTAGGTGGAAGATGAGGTGCTCTTCCTCCAGCCGTCATGTTGCTATGGTCTGGCGATGGAGGAGTCCAAGGACCTGCATGTCTTTGGTGGAGTGGGAGGGGGAGTTGAAGTGTTGAGCCACGGGGTGGTTGGGTTGGTTAGTCCGGGTGTCGCAGAAGTGTTCTCTGAAACATTCCGCAAGGAGGCAGCCTGTCTCCCAATATAGAGGAGGCCACATCAGGTGCAGCGAATGCAGTAAATGATGTGTGTGGAAGTGCAGGTGAATTTGTGGCAAATATGGAAAGAGGGTGTCATTTCCACTGACACCCTTCTTCGACTGACTGAACTGGTCCTCACTCTGAACAACTTCTCTTTCCAATCCTCCCACTTCCTCCAAACCAAAGGAGTAGCCATGGGCACCTGCATGGGCCCCAGCTATGCCTGCCTCTTCGTAGGGTATGTGGAACAGTCCATCTTCCGCAGCTACACTGGTACCACCCCCCAGCCTTTTCCTCTGCTACATCGATGACTGTGTCAGCGTTGCCTCGTGCTCCCACGAGGAGGTTGAACAGTTCATCCACTTTACTAACACCTTCCACCCCGACCTCAAATTTACCTGGACTGTCTCAGACTCCTCCCTCCCCTTCCTAGACCTCTCCATTTCTATCTCGGGCGACCAAATCAACATGGACATTTACTATAAACCGACCGACTCCCACAGCTACCTAGACTACACCTCCTCCCACCCTGCCCCCCTGTAAAAACGCCATCCCATATTCCCAATTCCTTTGTCTCCGCCGCATCTGCTCCCAGGAGGACCAGTTCCAATACCGAACAACCCAGATGGCTTCCTTCTTCAAAGGCCGCAATCTCCCCCCCAGACGTGATCGACGATGCCCTCCACAGCATCTCCTCCACTTCCCGCTCCCCCCCCTTGAGCCCCGCCCCTCCAATCGCCACCAGGACAGAACCCGACTGGTCCTCACCTACCACCCCACCAACCTCCATATACATCATATAATCCGTCGTCATTTCCGCCACCTCCAAACGGGCCCCACCACCAGGGATATATTTCCCTCCCCTCCCCTATCAGCGTTCTGAAAAGACCACACTCTCCATGACTCCCTCGTCAGGTCCACATCCCCCCATCATCCCAACCTCCACTCCCAGCACCTTCCCCTGCGACCGCAAAAAATGCAAAACTTGCACCCACACATCCCCCCTTACTTCCCTCCAAGGCCCCAAGGGATCTTTCCATATTGCCACAAATTCACATGCACTTCCACACACATCATTTACTGCATTCGCTGCACCCGATGTGGCCTCCTCTATATTGGGGAGACAGGCCGCCTACTTGCGGAACGTTTCAGAGAACACGTCTGGGACACCCGGACCAACCAACCCAACCACCCCGTGGCTCAACACTTCAACTCCCCCTCCCACTCCGCCAAAGACATGCAGGTCCTTGGACTCCTCCATCACCAGACCATAGCAACACGATGGCTAGAGGAAGAGCACCTCATCTTCCACCTAGGAACCCTCCAACCACAAGGGGATGAACTCAGATTTCTCCAGTTTCCTCATTTCCCCTCCCCCCACCTTGTCTCAGTCCCAACCCTCGAACTCAGCACCACCTTCCTAACCTGCAATCTTCTTCCTGACCTCTCTGCCCCCACCCCCATTCCGGCCTATCACCTTCACCTTAACCACCTTCCACCTATCGCATTTCCAATGCCCCTCCCCCAAGTCCCTCCTCCCTACCTTTTTTCTTAGCCAGCTTGGCACACTTTCCTCATTCCTGAAGAAGGGCTCATGCCCGAAACGTCGATTCTCCTGTTCCTTGGATGCTGCCTGACCTGCTGTGCTTTTCCAGCAACACATTTTCAGCACATACTACCATGACTATTTAGTGGCCTTTAAATAAACCCAACCCAAATGTCTGCTGCCCCTTACTGTTTCTTAGTTCCATTAAGATGCTGTACATTATTCATCCAATCTGAAATCCTCCTTTACTGATTCCATCTGGTATTAGCAATGTAACAATCTCTCTTTGCTTCTTGTCCATCCTTCCTAAATGTCAAACATATAAATAATTATTTCCCTGTCTTGGTCACAATGCAGCTTTTTTTTTCTGTAATGGAACTTATATCATAACCATTTACGTCTATTTGTGTCTTTCAATCTTATTGTGAATGCTGTCTGCATTCAGATAGAGTGCTCTTAACTTTGTCCTTTTGATATTAATCTGTGTTCAATGCATACTGAATGCTTTGCTTTGTTTTTCCTGTCTTCTAGTCTCCCTAGTAGCTTTTCTACTTCCTGTTACCAGCTTAACTTTCTTCCAATTTGGGTTACACCTCAGGTTCCCCAACCACATTGTGCTGCGAACATCCTGGAACAAAGATGTAGTTCCAAGATTCTTTGATAAGATTTGGCAGCCATGCCCTGGGCTTGATTTTCATTGATGCAATGAGATGGGATTCTAACAATGCGATCTCAAAGGACTAGCCATGGTACAAGCAAGCATCCATGAACAATGCTTCTGTCTGGGTTTTAGAGAACACAGTGGCAGACAGGAAATATAACATATTCTTAGCATCTGAACTGAATTAAATTAACTTTATTGCCACATGTACTCATGTGAGTACAGTGAAAAGGTTACAAGTCGTTATGTACAGTGCCATCTTAGAAACATACATACCTAGGTTCAGATTCTAGACTACAGATTCTTAGGAAAAGAAATTAGAAAACATAAAGAAATAAAGAGTCTAGCATTATAGAAATTCAAAAGTGCAAAATCACAGTAATAATTTGAAACACAAAAGGGCCTGGCTAGAAATGACAACAGAGGTCCACAGCTGAAAGTGATCGGAATGACATGAGTACAGTGTGGAAATGGATTTAATAACCTGGAAAGAAAAGTGGCAAGTGTGGGTGAGACAGGTCCCTCACTCTATGCACGCCTGCATGCACACAAGCTGAGCAGACTGAATTTGCATCGTTCTCATCAACTCAATCTGATCAAGTGATCAGTTGAACCACTGAATCTAACACAGCGATAACACTTGAACAGAGGCATCACTGAGGCCCAGAACGTATCAACATGTTATTCTGAAGTAGGTCAGAGAGTCTATCCCTCTTCATCGAGATGAAGGAGGGGAACGTCAGCAGTGGGATGTTCCTTCAGATGCTGGAAGATAGGACAAGGCTGTGCCAGGCAATGAGACTTCACTGAATCTTGGATCACTCAGTGGTGTTGACGGTACAGAGATGATTGCCAGCTATGACCATACAGCATGCAATTTTGGTCTCATTGTCCAAGCTTGAGACACAGAAAGAGAGATATATCTGCTTAAGCTCCTCCTTGCCCTCTGTCCAAAGTTACTGTAGTCTGTTCCCTCAGCTCCGTCACTAATGGCTGATTAGTACAGCAGAACTTCATCTATACACCTTGTTACCAGCGATACCAACAGTCACATGTCCCTCTCAATGGTCCTAGCATTCACTGCTCAGAAATTAAAGGCTCTCAGTACCAGCAACAACAACTCTAAGCCATTGGTTAAGCAGCTGAGCATTATATTCCACTTCTTGAAAATGTCGACCAGTGTATCCATTAGTTCACCTGGTTGTCCTCAGTGTTCAGAATAACTGAACTCCAACATATCTCCGACAATGTTTTCCCCATGACTTTTATGAGCTCAACAACAAACTCATCAACCCATTTACAGGAGATATGAGAGTTTCCAGTTTCCTCCCCACTCTCCATCCACCCTTTGAAAAGGTAACTATCCAAAAACTTTTGGGATCCAGTGACGCCTGGGTTGACCTGGTGGCTCAGTGGTTAGCACTGCTTCCTCTCAGTGCCAGGGACCTGGGTTCAATTCCACTGACTGTCTGTGCTGAGTCTTTGTGGGTTTCATCTGGGTCCTCTGGCTTGCTCCTACAGTCCAAAGATGTGCAGGTTAAGTAAATTGCCAAGGTAGTATCCAAGGATGTGTAGGTTAGGTGTGTTAGCCATAAAAAATATGAGGTAGGGGGACGTATCTGGGTCGGGTGCTTTTTGGTGGGTCGGTATGGGCTTGTTGGGCCAAATGGCGTCTTTTCACACTGTAGGGAATCTATGACAATCAGTTTTCAACACACATCTGTACCCAAACTCAATCCCACAAGTGATGCATGATCAGCTGAGTATTTGCAGCAGTTTCTGTCTTTATTTCAGATTTCCAGAATCTGCAGCATTTCATTATTGCATGAAATCTGTATAGAACATAGAACATTACATAGAACATTGAACATTACAGTGCAGTACAGGCCCTTCAGCCCTCGATGTTGCGCCGCTCTGTCATACTAATCTGAAGCCCACCCAACCTACACTATTCCATGTACGTCCATATGCTTGTCCAATGACAACTTAAATGCACTTAAACTTGGCGAATCTACTACCGTTGCAGGCAAAGCATTCCATACCCTTCCTACTCTCTGAGTAAAGAAACTACCTCTGACATCTGTCTTATACCTATTTCCCCTCACTTTAAAGTTGCGTCCCCTCGTGTTTGCCGTTCCCATACTTGGAAAAAGGCTCTCCCTGTCCACCCTATCTAACCCTCTGATTATCTTCACACCATCACACTAGAAATACCAGAGATTCACAATCATAATTTCATTTCATGTGTAAAAGCAAATGAAACAAATAACTTGATTTTTCTTTCAGGAAGCGATTATTTGTTGAGGAGGAATTTTGCTCCAGAACACTCTTGTTCTTCTTCAGATAGCAGTTGAAGGCCTTTCATACGTAGCCAACATTTTGTTCAAAATTTGCTACAATTGACAATGCAGCACTCCCACAGCCTAGCAATGAATATCCTGTATCACTGTCTCACTGCTCTTTTTCAAACGCTCCCATATTGTTCTGTGACAACTATAATCAAAGACATCTGTTCTTCTTTGTGTGTCTGTAGCTCAGACAATGAGACCAAAATTAACATCACGTCTCTCTTTCAATCATGTCTTCGTGTGCGCAACTGCCTTTTGTCAGACTTCAATCCAACATCAGAGTAAATTGTTACTTGCCTGTTCTAAGTCATACTTAAAATACAATGTGTTATAAAGCTACAACTTATGCCAAATATTTGGATTCTTTCAATGAAGACCTTATACACGACAATTTTTTAATAAGGAGTCACAGGAGAAATAGAATTAAAGCCATTCTGTTGCAAATTTATGTTTAAACTTGAATAAAATTTCTTACAGGTTATATTCAGGCATACGAACAAATGAATTAGGAGCAATAGTAGACCATTCAGCCCATCTAGCCTGGTTTGCCATTCAATAAAACCAAGGCTAATCTGACTGCAAGCTCAAATGCACATTCCAATTACCCTCGATAAACTTTCACCACATTAATTAAGAATCAATTTATCTCTACCTGCTTTTTCAGGAAGAGTGTTCCAAAGATTCATGTCAGATTGAATAATCTTACAGTAAGGTGTTTCCCAGTTCAGATAGAAATGAGAAGGAATTTATTCTCTCATGGGGTAGTGAATTTGCAGAATTCTTTGCCACAGAGCTGTATAGATTTAGTCACTAAGTATATTCAAGGTTAACTGAAATAATTTTTCAACCAGTAAGAGAATCAAAGTTATATGGATAATGTAGGAGAGTGGAGTTGAAGATTATCAGATCAGCTACCATCACATTGAATAATAAGACTGACTCAATGGCTGTATAGCCTACTTCAGCTCCTCCAGTTGTACAGACCCTAGGAGAAAATATTCATCACATCTCTACTTTGTGATGTGACACCTAGTTCTAGATTCTCCAATATGAAGAAACATCTAATTCCTCTGTCAAGACTTCTCTAGACTTTGATTCAATCAAATCACTTCTTGCTCATCTGAACTCTAGTGAGTACAATTATAGTCTGTCCAAGCTTTCCTCATCAGAAACCCATCCTTCCAGACATTAGCCCAGTAACCCTTCCCTGAATTGCCTCCAACCTATGTACATTATTCTTTAAGAAACATGACAAATATTGTCCACATCACTCTCTCACTGTGGCTACAGATTAATCTTTTGTGATACATGCACAAGTGCTCTGTAATCTCTCACCATTCTGATAATATGCTTCTTTTCAATTTTTCCTAAAAACATGAACCATCTCATACCTTCTCAACTTGTCAGAACTTTATCCACTTCTTTAACCTATCCATACCTTTTTGTATCCTCCAAATTTCCTCTTCACAATAAACTGTCCTGCCCATCTTTGTGTCATCAGCTAATTCTGTAACAATATCCTTCTTCCCTTCGTCTAAGTCATTTATAAAAAACTGTGAACAGTTGAGCTGTCAGCACCATTGCCTGTGGCATACCACACATTGGTCAATCTGGAGAATGCCCATTTATGCTTACTGTCTGCTTCCTGGTTGTAAGCCCATCTTTGGAATGGCATGGTAGCTCAGTGGTTAGCATATTGCCTAACAGTGCCTGGGACCCTAGTTTGATTATCAGCCTGTCCATGTGGGAGTTTGCATATTCTTTCCATGACTACCTGGGTTTCCTCTGGGTGCTCCAGTTTCCAAAGATATGCAGGTTAGGTGGATGGGCCATGTTAAATTGGCGCAATTTCAGGGATGTGCAGGCCATGGGGAAATGCAAGGTTGCAGGGATAAAATAGGGGGTGGGTTTGGGTGGGCTGCTCTTTGGAATGTCAGTGTGGCTTTAATGGGCCAAATGGTCTGTTTCCACAATGCTGGGATTCTATCAAAGTGAATGAGCCAACTCCTAAAATCAAATGTCTTCTGGAAATCTTTGTACAGTACATTTGCCAGTTCCTCTTTATTAATTACACACCACCTCCTCAAGTAACTTACATAGATCAGTAAAATAAGATTTCCTGTACGTAGATGCATACTGACTCTGTATAATTACCTCGAACTAATCCAAATGCCCTGTTGTAACCCTTCAATAATAGCTTCTAACATTTTCCCAATGACAGTTTAAGCTAACTGGCCTGTAGTTTCCTGCTTTCCATCGCCCTCCCTTTTTGAAAAGAAGAGTTATAGTCATCATCTACAATGACAGCATTCCAGAATCAAGGGAGTTTTGAAAAATTCGAACAAACGAGTCAGCTATCTCAAATAGTCATTTCTTCGAGGTTTCCAGAATGAAGCTAATCAGGACTTGGACAATTATCAGTCTGCAGCCCCAATAATTTACTCAGTAATACTTCTCTAAAGATTGAGATTCTCGTGAGGTTGTCCCTCACAGTCATTTCTTGATTTATTGCTGCTTCTGGAATGTTACCTGTATCCTCTATGTTGAAGACTAATGTAAAATATCGGTTGAATTCATCTACTGGTTCCTTATTTATCATTATTAATTTTCCAGTCTCATTTTTCATAGGATCCAATGCTCACCTTGTTAACTCTTTCTTCTATGCATAGAAATTCTTACTATCTGCTGTTTTATTTCTACCCAGTTTTCTCTCATATGTTAATTTTTCCTTCTTATTGATTATTTGGTTATTCATTGTTTTCTAATATTCTAGAATTAGAATTTGAATTATTCTCATGTGCAACACATATAGCAATTCATGAGTACAGTAAAAAGTGTAAGAAGTTGCTATTCTTCAATACCAACTCGATTACAAAGCCAAAAGGTAAGAAAAACATCCAGATCTTAAAGTCTAATTATTATCTCCATAAAGGTGTTTGGAACTAACAATGCAGGTTCTAGGGAGGAGTGAAGGGCAAGTGATATGGTATCTGACATGGATCTGTTGGTCAAGAGTAGTTTGTTTCATTTGTTTTGTTTTGAATGACAAGTGTCTTTTATGCATTTCTAATTTTAACCTCTCTTTATAAGTTGTTGACTTGTCTGTTGATTGACTTTTGGATTCATCATCTATCCCTTCCTGTCCCATTCTTCTTACCATTTCCCATAATTATACCTTTCTATTTGGCCTTGACGTAGCTCTTTAATTTACCACATCTTCCTAAATGTGATCTCTTGCCCCCCAGCCCGACTATTTAGTTTAAAATTAGGCCGTCTCTTGGTCTGTACTAGTACCTTGATCAACAGAAGTACTGCTTTATTATAAACATTTTTGTGTCATTGATCTCCATCCAAATCACTTACCTCATTGAATGAAATAATGTTAGCCTAAATCCAACTTTTCTAAATGCTCAGATGCTATGATTCTTAATAAATTTATTCAGCTGTACCATACTTCTTTATGCATTAGGTTTGACTGCTTTAACACAAGTGGGACCACAAGCCAACAGAGACATTCTTGATTTGCTTTGCATTTGTGACAGAATGATCAGAAATCAGGCAAGCAGCCCTTTGGCACATTTCTCTCCTGTTTTTAAGGGAGGAGTACTATATTCTAGCTAGTTTTCAGTACTCTCGGATTAAATGTATGCCAGACATTTTACTGGATATAAAATTATGTTAAAATATTTAAGTAGATAAATTGAATTTTTGAGTCTTTTTTTGCTGGAATGTGCCTAACAAAAGCTTTACATGTGACGGAGCACCTAAAATGGCAAAGGACTTTTTAAATTTAGTTTCCATTTTCACTTGGATGTTTTGTAGATTGCTCTATTTCTCTTGATACTCTGTTTTGTAGGGATTTTGTTCGTCTTTTATTTTGTTACTGCAGCAAGTATATATTTAGGCACCATCAACAGTAAATGAAGCAATTAGGAGACTTAAGCACAACAGGAGCAGACTTCTAAAAAATGATTACACTAAAAAAGAACTCTTCCCTACTGGCTTCCACGGGGAAACAAGGGGTGATGAGATATTTAAATCCTATCAGCTTCAGTAGAGGCATCAGCAATCAAACAGTGGCTCAGTTGTTATGCTGCTGATGCATTTGACTAAAGTCTTCATTTCCTGCTGACGCATTTGCTTCACTAACCCTTGCCTTTTGCTGACCATTTTCTTGCCCCCTCACAAAACATTTGAAAATGCTGAGAAAAATTTTAACAAAACAATTGGCAATCTTTGAAAAGACCAAAAGTATTTTTGTTCCCATTAGCAGCTACATATCGTTGTCTCTGTTTTCAGTGCTGCTGCAGCTATTTAAGCGTATCTCACTTGAGTTAATGTCCCACTCATTTGAAGACACAAAGTAAGCAAGAGCCTTGCAGAATTTTTGCAATTAGTTTGGCCTCGCAGTGGGTGAAGTCAGCCTTTGGGGAAAACAGTGGGGGAACAACTGAACTCAAAGCTTTCTGCTAAAACCAATACACAGTTCTGCCTGGCACAAGAGGCAGTCATTAGGTCCAAATCTGAGCGCACCATTAGGATACCAACTTGGGGAGGTTGGGGGGGTGGGGAGGGGGAGTCTCAGTTTAGCTCAGTTGGCTGGAGAGTTGGTTTGCAATATGGGCTCAATTCCCATCAGCAGCTACAGTTAGATGAAAGACTCTCCTTCTTTACTTCTCCCCTCACCTGACATGTGTTGGCCCTCACCACCAGTGATCTCTCTCTAATGAGAGAGCAGCCCTGCAGTCAGGTAAGACTGTGGCAACACAATCAATGTGGGACCACAGCACTCTGTTTCACGAAAATGCAATCTGATGTTGGACTTGTTTCAGTCCTCAGAATAGCAATGAAGCATTCAAACACCCATTTATAGCATAAGTCACATTTTTAACCCAATGATCAATGAAAAATGGTCCCACAGCCTTTTGCACAATTATAGGCAATATTATCCAATAATATTATGGACTGCTTGAATAAAAAATACTCACAATTATATTATGTACAATTTAATGTCTCATTTGCAAATGAAAAATATTGGTTTTGATTTTGGCATGTCAGGAATGATTGGTAGAAATTCAAGTCAAGAAGCTGAACTACAAAACACGGAGGATTTGCAATTCCATAAACTCTGGTCAAATGTACTAGCCTTCCTTCAGCCAAGAAAAGTTATAAAAGTTGCACTTATTCAAATTCCAAGTTAAAAACACATAACAGAATTGATCCTGCTCCGTTGATGGAGTTTTCTATAATTTTCTCCCATGAACATCAGAGAAAGCTAGGCATAGAAAATTCATCTATCCAGTATCACTTTAGCTCTAATGACTATGTCTGTGGACCAAACATTCCAACAATATGGAAAATATTGGAAGTCAGGATGATAAAATTGATTGGAATGTTACATAGAGTCATAGAGATGTGCAGCACAGAAACAGATCCTTTGGTCCAACTCATCCGTGCTGACTAGGTATCTGAAACCTAATCTAGTCGCATTTCCCAGCACATGGCCCATATCCCTCTAAACCCTTCCTATTCATATACCCATCCAGGTGCCTTTTAAATGTAATTGCACCAACCTCCACCACATCTTCTAGCAGCTCATTCCATATACGCACCACCCTCTTTCTGCATGAAATAGTTGCCTCTTAAATCCCTTTTTAATCTTGTCCCGCTCACCTTAAACCTATGTCCTTGAGTTCTGGACTTCCCCATCCCAGGGAAAAGACCTTGTGTATTTACCCTGTCCATGCCCTTTATGATTTTATAAACCTCCATAAGGTTATCCCTCAGCCTCCGACACTCCAGTGAAAATAGCCCCAGCCTAATCAGCCTCTCCTTATGAGCTTAAACCCTCCAACCCTGGCAACATCCTTGTAAATATTTTCTGCAAAAGAGATTCTTCTCAGGTAAAACAACTAAATCACAGATCCTACTTTTAACTACTGCAGCCTCCTCAAAAGGAGGTCATTTCAATTGATCTTTTATTTATTTATCTCCTAAACCTGCATGAACTAGTCAGGCAGGTGAAGTCATAGAATGATTACAACATAAAAGGAGGCCATTCAGACTGTAGTGTCCAAGTTGGCTCTCTGGACCAGCAATTCACATGTTGTCATTTCTGTGCCTTTTCCTCAAAGTTCTGCTTATTTCTCCCTCTCACGTTATTATCAAATTCTTTTCCAAGTCTGTACCTACCTCCACCACACTCTCAGGCACTTTACTCCAGATTCAAAACCACTAGCTTTGTAAAAACAAATTTTCCATGTGGAGCAAGGAAGATATGAGAGTGACATTTGCTAGAATGTAGTTATACAGCATAAATATTTAATTGGTTTCCATCAAGTACTGGGGTAGTGGTTAAAATAAAGGCCACCGTTTCAAAACAATTCTCACTTATAGCACATTAAGAATTGATCCTAAGTATTTTCCATAGGTACTATTTAATGATGTGGATTGAGACATTATATGACATTCAAATTTTTTTTAAACTCTGTTTTGTTTTTAAACTGTAGTGCTACATTTGATTCTCATGTCTTTAAATGTGACATTTTCCCCAGATAGTAACTTCAACATAGAAAGTCAATTAATTCTTAAGCTAGCATTGTTGCTTCCACTTCAGATGACTTGCCAGTTCAATTAGAGGTTGTTCAGAATCTAGACTCCTTCTGTACTCATAAAACCAGACGACAAACCTAAATTTATACTTCTTTATTTATGTAACTTCTTAAGTAGAAATAAGTGTATCATTATAGAAGGCTTTATATTATCAAATTTGAAAGCATTTTTATATGTATGGAGTTTATAAATGTCTTCTGTTGCACACAAGAAGCAAAAGAAAATTAAGGATTATTAGTTTTGCCGAGCCTGCTGCAGTTCTGGCAAGAGAACACAAGACAATATTAGTCTTACACAATGCAGGGTAAAGATCTAAGAATCTTGCTGCTTGACATGTACAACACAGTACACATTTCGGTATAGACCTTTTTACATCAGTTTTTAATTTTAAAAAAGGATTTAAAGGTATCAAAACAATGGTTGCTTTCCAACTTGCCTGAAGCTGCTGAACCCTAATCAATCAGCGCCATCTGCTAATTAGGACCTATTTGATGTAATAGGTCAAAAATGGACTATAGAACAAATGTCTCCAGGAACAAATTGGCCATTATAATTACCCAAGCCCAGGCTAAATTCATTTCTTGTTTATCAGGTTAACCAAAACAAAAGGGAATTGTTATTTTCCCAATAAGAAGTTCACCTAGCTTGTTTCATTGTTTCTTGCTATGAACCAGTTAGCCAGAAAGTATTTTGTCAGGCTTCATTACTTTTGCTTGTAATCTCTTTTAAAAATCTTTAACATGTAAGTAGAAACACAGAGAAATGAGAGGTGATACATTTTGGCAGAAGGGATATGAGAAGGCTATTTAGTGCGACTGTTCTAAAGAATGAGCAGAGACAGAGGTACCTTGTGGGGTTCATACACAGAGATATTTTAAGAATGCAGGGAAGAGTAATTACTGCCATATGAAATCTTGGGCTTCTAAATAGTAAATGTCAACAAAAGCAGGAAATTGATGCTGAACTTTAAAATTCTGGTTAGGCGACATCGAGAGAATTGTGCCCAGCTCCGGTCACCACACTTTAGGAGGCATGTGAAGTGACCCAAGAAGGTGCAAAAGGTATTTTAACCAGAATAATTTCAAGAATGAGGGAATTTTGCTAGTGTTTGAGTTGGACAAGCTGGGATTATTCACATAGGATCAAATGTGATTGAGGGGATTTTAAAGAGGTACACAAGATTATGACAGTTTTGGATAAAATAGAGGGAAAAAGAGTATTCCCCTTTAGAAAATGTCCCCTTTGAGGACACAGACTAAGGCTTTTGCACAAGACATAGGGATGTGAGGAAGTTTATTTTAGCAGCAGGTGGTAATGCACTTGGATTTGCTTCCTACAAGGGTGGTGAAAGTGGAGACAATTGATGTTTTCAAATGGTAATTACATTAAATAAAATTAGATCAGGAATCTGAGGGGAATAACCTTTCCAATTCATGGAGATGGAGCCGAGGAATGGAATTGACTAGTTTGCTTAATAGACAGCCAGCGTACCCCTGATGGGCTGAGTACAGTCCTTCTCACAATGATGCTAGTAAATAAATTAGTCAACATATTACCTGAGATGTATGGTTTTTAAATTGTTCCTGAAGAAGATAAACCAACAGCAGAGATTGATACTTAAGGGTTAAAGTGGCATGTATATGTGCCTGATCTAAGTGACTGAGTGCACTTGCCTGAGGGTGCCCGGATTCTGTGAAAATTCATGGGGTCAGGAGGAAATCACTTCATGTACATTCTGATCATAGTCATCTATACTGCTGTGGATACTTATTCACCCACAGAAACACAGAAGCTCCTCCAGTGAGATTGTTATTTTCCCAGTGCAGCCAATTAATAAACTATAGTTAGGAGGTGTCAAGGCTAGGTAGCCAATGAGGTACCTTCCAGCTTGAAAGGAGAAGTAAGATGCAATAGAAGAAAAGGAGAGGGTGCTTCAAGGTGGAGACACCTCTGAGCCAACATTTTTAAAGATTTATAAATATGGCTTTTACAGCCACGCTACCTCCCTGGGTGGCTGGGTGGTTGAGGGGAGGGGAGAGGGGGATGATGGTGGAGTGGATTAGGGGGATGCATTCTACAAGGTCACTTATACTGCTGCAGCAACCATCCGAGTGAAAATGGCTTCTATTAGCCTTGCCTGGAATACTGGCCTGCTAGTTTACAGAACAAGGCAGGATCCAGGCAGATTAAATGGTTATCGACAGGAGACTGAAGGTCAAATGGAAAATCCAAGTCCACCTCCTTTAGTTGGCATTCAGTGGCTCTTCATTACCTGGTTGATTACCTGTTGCACGCTGACAGGTAACCCTCCTGACCACCCAATTTACAATAATCTCCCAGGGTGACAGGGAGTCAGGGAGTCCCATCTAGAAACTGCCTTTCTTCTGTGCTGATTAACAGTCAAGAATCAGCCAAGGAGTCTTGAGGACCACCTTTGATATTTTTATACAGCAAAATAAGGGTGGCACGATGTCTCAGTGGTTAGCTCTACTGCCTCACAGCTCCAGTTGCCTGGGTTTGATTCCAGCCTCAGGTGACTGTCTGCACGGAGTTTGCACATTCTCCCTGTGTCTGTGTGGGATTCCTTCACGTACTCCGGTTTCCTCCCACAGTCCAAAGATATGCAGGTTAGGTGGATTGACCATGGGATAGGTCTGAGTAGGATGCTCTTTGGAGGGTCGATGTAGACTCAATGGGCCAATCGGCCTGCTTCCACAGTGTAGGAATTCTATCATTCTATGAAAAGTCATGTTATCTGGCATCCCACTAATAGAATGCTCCACCAACTGAAATCTCTGGTATTCCCACAGGGGTCACTGTTACTATGTACAAAACAAATGTTGTCAGTCTTAAGTAATTATAGAAGAAACGGCTGAAGGTTGAAATATTTTCCTGTGAATGTTTACAATGCAACAGGTTAAAGTGGAGAGACTCTAGGCCTCTGCAAATTGCAATAAATGTCAAGGCATGTTTTTTTTTTATTCCTACGACCACGATGAGCAACAGGTTGACTGCCATTCTTGATTTAACAGCACCACGTAATCCTGGTACTTGCCAGATAACACAAATCTTACTCTAAGTAATCGACAAAATTGTTCAGAAAAATGTATGAAAACACATACTATTTCTATTGTACATCTACAATGATTTTACTCCTGGGTTTTTGAGTGTAGCAGTGTCTAGGAGATCAATCTTAACTTTTTGGATTACCAACACTGAAAAAAAATAGTGCTGCCAGATAAAAGCAGTGGATTTTAAAAGGGATAAAAAGCAATGGAGATTCTACATTGTACTTTCAGAGAGTTGTTGACAGTAGACACTTCTAGCATTCTTCTGCTCTATTTTTCTGGTGGCCGTTTGTTTTTCTATGAATAATTCTCATAGCTATTACTTTATAAGTGCGAGGATAAATTTTACGAGTGTTACCCACGTTCCTAGAAGCATATCAGTGTAAAATAGTCTTGATTCTCAAAGCATGTTGTTTCTAGATTTCTCCCATCCCATCCAAGGCTATAAAACCATGTCACAAAAAGCTTATTTCACCTGAAGTTCTAAGATGAAAAACAAGCAACAATTGAAAAAAAAAGTCAGGAAATGTAAGACAAATGCAATGAATTGATTTGAATATGCCAGCAAATGTTAAAATCTAACAATAAAGAATACTGACTAAAAGCTAAAATTGGACTATCAGATGATCTCAGCTGTATTTCAAGCCCAAATGCTGATGAAAAACATATTTGTCTAAAGTAGTTACTAAGGCAACAATAGGATATTTAAAGCACATGAATTGATTCAAATTATGCTAACATCATCAAGGTTGCTAGATGGAAATGTATTTGTTGGGATTAATTTTCAGAATTTGCAATTGTAATTGAAAAGGGGAATTCAAGAAATTCCTGACTATCAATGAGCTGCCAGAGGAAGTGGTGAAGGCTGGTACAATTGCAACACTTAAGAGATATTTGGATGGGTATATGAACAGGAAGGGTTTGGAGGGATATGGGCCAGGTGCTGGCAGGTGGGACTAGATTGGGTTGGGATATCTGGTTGGCATGGATGGGTTGGACCGAAGGATCTGTTTCCATGCTGTACATCTCTATGACTCTATCCTGCCTCTGAAGTTTCAGTTATTTTCCATTTAATAATTGTTGCTCTCTCACTTATCTTCAATGATAGAGTAGCTGTAGAATGCTCCAATGTCAGCTGGAACTTTCCCAGGTGTGGACAAGTGACAGATTGGTTTAGTAAAATCAATCACAATAACATACCATCATGCATGAATAAATATTTCTCATAAAATTACTTGGATGTGATTAAAATGTCAAGATTTATTTCTATTTTCAACAGCTCCAATTACAAGGTCAGTCAGTCAAAGTTCATTTTTATTTGAAAGCAAAGGTAGACAATAATTGAATTTATAGTCACAAAATATTTAAACATGACTCTTTGTATCAATGTGTTTTATTTGTACCCATCAAGGTGAATCATTTTCTTGGATACTTGGAAACAGCAAAGCAGTGGGATTAATTGGATGGTTTTCTCGAGGAGCCAGCACAGCACAATGGGTTGAATGGTCTCCTCTGTGATATATCATCCTAAGATTCTATAATCAAGATATCCAAGAATGAACTCTTTTTTTCATTTTAGGAACCTAACGTTAACTTTAAGTACTAAATATTCCTTTATTGTTTGAAAACCATGCACAACTCCAAGCACTTCCTAGTGTGGCGTTAAATGAGATTGTTAAATTAGAGACAGATTTATAAAATAACCTCAGCTGTAAAGGAGTCAAGAGGAAAGAGTGGATGCATTGAGATTGAGGATCAGCTATGATCATGTTGAATGAGTGAGATTGATGGGTTAAATAGTCTACTTCTGATCCTATTTTCCATATTACTACATTTATAGTTGTTGCAACAAGACTGAAATTAATTTGGACACAGAGTCTAGTTATTAATTTCATGTAGAATCTTTTCAGAGGTCTGGCTGCATTTAAAATTAGGCATTAAAGATCAAAGGAATTGGTTAAACCATGTACTTCCCAGATGTCTCAGTAATGAAGTCATTGAGGATTTTGTCTCAATGGCTGAAAGAACTCTACTAAATTGGGGATGCAGTAAAAAATAAAAGGGAACATATAATTTAAATAAGCATTGAATTATTTTGTTATGTGCACATATGAATGCATGTTGTTCAACATCTTTTAGGAAAATAATTATATTGTCTTTCTGTAAAGTGGAGTGCCACAGAGTTCAGTACTGAGACCTCAGCTATTAAAAATATACATTAATGATTTGGATGGAGGAACTGAATGCAATATCTCCTAACTTTGAGCTGACACTAAGCTTTGAGAAGAATGCTAAAAGATTGCAGGGTGACTTGGACAGACTGGCTGAGCGGGCAAGTACTTGGCAAATGCAATATAATGCTCATGATTGTGAGGTAATCCACTTTGGTTGTAAAAGCAGGAAAACAGATTATTATCTGAATTGTGGCCGTTCAGGAAAAGGTGAGGAGCAATGAGACCTGGGTGCCACCATGGAACAGTCACTGAAAATTGGCAGACAGGTGCAGCAGGCAGTGAAGAAAGCTAATGGCATGCTGGCCTTCATAGCGAGAGGATTTGAGTATCAGAGTAAGGATATCTTGCTACAGTAATACAGGGCCTTGGTGAGGCCCCACCTCGAGTATTGTGTGCAATTTTGGTCTCCTAGTCTGAGGAAGGATATTCTTGCCAATGAGAGAGTCTAGCAAAGGTTCACCAGACTGTTTTCCTGAATGGCAGGACTGACATTTGGGGAAAGATTGGACTAACTGGGCTTGTACTCACTGGAATTTAGAAGAATAAGGGAGGATCTCAAGAAGCATATAAAATTCTGATGGGACTGGACAGGTCAAATGTGGGAAGGATGATCCCGCTATTGGGGAAGTCTAGAACTAGGGGTCACAGTCTAAGAATAAGAGGTAGATCATTCTGGAATGAGATGAGGAAGAATTTCTTCACTCAGAGACTTGTGAAACTGGGGAAGTTTCTCCCATAGGAATCTGTTGGGGCCTGTTCCTCAGATATATTAGAGAGAAAGCTGGATGTGGTCTTTGCAGCTAAAGGGATCAAGGTGTATGGGGAGAGAATGGGGATGGGATACTGAGATTATATGATCAGCCATGGTGGTGCAAGCTTGAAGGATCAAATGGCCTATTCCTGCAACTATTTTTCATGTTTCTATGATTCCCAAGTCTGGCCTTCATATGACTCCAGGCCCACACACATTTGATTGTCTCTTGAAACGCCCTATGAAGTGGCCTCGCAAGTCATTCAGTCATATCAAACCACACCACTACAATTCTAAGACAGAGAATGAAACCAAATAGGCACCTAACATCAACCCAGATATTGGAAATAACAATGGAAAACCCAGCTTCCTTGACACTGTAATGTTTGCATTGCTAATATCTCGGGGAGGGAAGTTGGGAGAGATTTCCCATACACTAGTCAAGCAACAGACTGATGCAGTCACATTTAAAAAAAAACTCATAGAAAATGTCCCAGACATCATTATCACCATCCCAGGGTATGGCCTGTCCCACTGCAGATCAGACCCAGCAGAGGGTCAACACAGTGGCATACGGACATGAGCCTGTTGCCGCACAAGTCCTCAACATTGACTCTGGGCCACATGAAATTTGTTAGCGTTTGACAATATTCTGATAATTACCACCTGAGAGCCTCTCAGTTGGGGAACAGGACTGCTTTATGCTAAATGCCAACAGGAAAAGTGCTGAGAGTGACAATGGCACAGAATGTATTCTGAGATGAGCTTCTTTGCTGTCCATCACCAAGAGTGACTCAGTAGACCGCTATTGACAGAGCTGGTCAAGACCTCAAGGACATAGCTTCTAAACTGAGTGTGTATGAGGTGGTGAGGTAACCAACAAGAGGAAAACAAATAGGTTTGATGTCGTCCTCACCAAATTAACTGCTACAAATGCATTTATCATTGGTAGAAGTTAGTGTCACACAATTGTGGATACACCTTCACATTAAGAACATTCTCTATTGTGTTGTGATAAGTGTGAGGTGCTGTGTTCCAGATGCAATCCAGTTGGTCAAACTACTCGACATTAAGCAAAACATAATTTATTCAAACACTATAGTCAAAATAAAGAGGAACTTGGAATAACTCCACTTTATTGGAAAATTTAACAGAATAACAGATTATTTTACTATTAAACAGTAACTGTTCCAATATAATAACATTCCAAAAGCACACCCTTGGCAAAAGGAAAATTCAAAAAACAGGATTGTCTAACATGTAACTCCAGCAATCCAGAAAGAAAAACACCCATAGAAAACTCAGAGAGAGAGAATGTAGCCTTCCAACCATGCTGGATCCAGCAGCAACTACTGAAAACTAAAGACCCTGGTTCTAGAGAAGTTTGATCACTCCCATTCAGGCTGCTTCTATTGTTCCAAATTTAATAAAAAACCCAAGGTCTCACAAGTTGTTTATCTTTCCATAGTTTGCTACCACAGGTCCCCCAGTCTCTCTCTAGAAGAAACCAGAACAAAACACACCTATTAAAGCCACAGCATTGTCACACTAGTGACACCTGGGAAATCGAGTTGCTATGTGAAGAACTTGGTTTTGTTTAGATAGTAGTTGATATTTTCAGAAAGCAGATGCACATGGATCAACAAACAGGATTAAACGGTAGCCACCGAGAATTGAAATGTGTGAGTTTGGCAACCTGGGGTGGTGCAGTAACTTCCAAATATATTCATCCTTCACCTTAATAGATCTGTTGTCACATACAATTGAAAGTAATAGGGTGCTATTGGCACTAACTGAGAATTAGAGGAGGTTGGCCATTAGCCAAAGGTCAATTAAATGGCAGGTGACAGGGTGCCAAACAAGGCAAGAGCCAAGCACAGAAACTAACTTGTAAATTCTATCCCCAGTTCCCTAATTTATCCACTTGAATAAAATAGGGATAATTCATTCTTGATTTTTTTTCCCACGTTAAGTAGAACACAATGCTAGAAACTCAATTAACAGATTGTTACCACCATTTCTCAGTGTAATGCAATAGAGAATTCTTTTTTGCAGCACAGTTGAGTTACAAAATTCCACTTTTCGCCTGGCTCTGGCAATGGATTCAGTATTCTTGACTGCTGACGTTTAAAAATTAAAATGTAATTTCAAAATATTTTGTACTGGGTTGAATTGTTGCAGGTGGGAGGGAGCATTGAATTTCAATTGGACAACACTGCTCCATATTGATAAAATAAAGTTGCAAAAACTGGATCTAGTAGGAAATTAACAGAGAAGTGAAAACCATAACAATGGTAATGCGTATGTATTCAATATTAAAAGTAGACACAATTGTTCAGGTACTAATAAATGTGCTTTCTCCTGAGGTGCTATAATTTAAGGTTTACAGTAGGCTTCCTGTTAATGTGATTAAGTTCAACAAATGAAAAGGAGACAATCAATTGAAAAAATGCACTGTGAAAGCAAAGTCGAGAGCGGGGTCCTGGAAAAGCACAGCAGGTCAGGCAGCATCCGAGGAGCAGGAGAATCGACGTTTCAGGCATAAGCCCTTCAAAGACCAGGAAATAATTACCAAAGAGAAGTCACACAGCAAACAGCATTTCAATTAAACTAACTACTGTCGTTGAATCAATGTGTCAAATTGTTACAATTTATTTGGCAGCTTAACAGGAGGCCATTGAAAGGTCTGGACAATCAACAAAGTTTGTAAATGTAAAAAATTTGTATGAAAATTAAAATCAAAGACAGTACATAATGAAGAGTCTTCTTCTATCTATGACTGTTATATCACCTAAGAAACAATACACCCAAATGAGAAAAACGTTGCTGAATTAATCTATGCGAAAAAGCCAGCAGATCCTTTGATTTATTTTGAGTCTGGGAAGTCTTACAGTTTTTTTCCCCTCAAAATTGACTCAAAGAAACCATAGGGTTGTTCACAAGCTTTTCCATGATAAGCTTGCCAATAGCATTTTGTAGTCTAATGAAGTTTAAGTATAATATCACGGATCTATATAAATTTTCTGTGTTTGAAGTGAGAAAAGTATTGGATCTGTCTTCTGAAACATTTGTAATCACAAAATTCAGTGGTTGATGGATAGTTCAGTCAATTAGTGAAAATATTCTTTGATGTTACCACAAATAAAGTATTCCAGCTCTGGTCCTTTGCTGCTTTTCCAGGAATCCATCAACACCTTGGAGAAGGAGAATAAATGTGACAAAAACTATGAGAATTCCAGTGGTGGGTGTAATTGTATCCAAGAGATCAAATCCTATTCGTACAATTAACTTTCTGGAGAACCAGTTGTGGGGGTAGCATTGGTAGTACAGATGGACAGAATCGTACCGGGCTCTGAGTGTGAGGGCTATAGGGAGGACTGGTAGAATTGGGCAAGATGTTCGGCAAAGCCAATCTTAACATTGAGATCATTTCGCCACATCTTTTAAATGTTTTTCAAGCAATGTAGCATGATTCTCACTCATCAGCCGACAGGTTCCCAACTGATGCATGTCATTGCTTGTTAAACAGCTTGTTAAAACAAAGAACAAAGACTTTACAGCACAGGAACAGGCCCTTCAGCCCTCTAAGCCTGCGCCAATCCAGATCCCGTATCTAAAACTATCACCTATTTTCTAAGGATCTGTATCCCTCTGCTCCCTGCACATTCATGTATCTGGATTAGTGGTGCTGGAAGAGCACAGCAGTTCAGGCAGCATCTAAGTAGCTTCGAAATCGATGTTTCGGGCAAAAGCCCTTCATCAGGAATAAAGGCAGTGAGCCTGAAGAGTGGAGAGATAAGCTAGAGGAGGGTGGGGGTGGGGAGAAAGTAGCATAGAGTACAATGGGTGAGTGGGGGAGGGGATGAAGGTGATAGGTCAAGGAGGAGAGGGTGGAGTGGATAGGTGGAAAAGAAGATAGGCAGGTAGGACAAGTCCGGACAAGTCAAGGGGACAGTTACTGAGCTGGAAGTTTAGAACTAGGATGAGGTGGGGGAAGGGGAAATGAGGAAGCTGTTGAAGTCCACATTGATGCCCTGGGGTTGAAGTGTTCCGAGGCGGAAGATGAGGTGTTCTTCCTCCAGGCGTCTGGTGGTGAGGGAGCGGCGGTGAAGGAGGCCCATGACCTCCATGTCCTCGACAGAGTGGGAGGGGGAGTTGAAATGTTGGGCCACGGGGCGGTGTGGTTGATTGGTGCGGGTGTCCTGGAGATGTTCCCTAAAGCGCTCTGCTAGGAGGTGCCCAGTCTCCCCAGTGTAGAGGAGACCGCATCGGGAGCAACGGATACAATAAATGATATTAGTGGATGTGCAACAGTTTCCTCATTTCCCCTTCCCCCACCTCACCCTAGTTCTAAACTTCCAGCTCAGTAACTGTCCCCTTGACTTGTTCGGACTTGTCCTACCTGCCTAACTTCTTTTCCACCTATCCACTCCACCCTCTCCTCCTTGACCTATCACCTTCATCTCCTCCCCCACTCACCCATTGTACTCTATGCTACTTTCTCCCCACCCCCACCCTCCTCTAGCTTATCTCTCCACTCTTCAGGCTCACTGCCTTTATTCCTGATGAAGGGCTTTTGCCCGAAACATCGATTTCGAAGCTACTTAGATGCTGCCTGAACTGCTGTGCTCTTCCAGCACCACTAATCCAGAATTTGGTTTCCAGCATCTGCAGTCATTGTTTTTACCACATTCATGTATCTGTCTACATCCATCTTAAATGATGCTCTTGTGCCCACCCCTACCACCTCTGCTGGCAATGTGTTCCAGGCACCGACCACCCTTGGTGCATAAAGAATTTTCCATGCATATTTCCCTTAAACGTTTCCCCTCTCACTTTGAACTCTTGACCTCTAGTAACTGAGTCCCCCACTATGCGAGAAAGCTTCTTGTTATCCATCTTGTCTATACCTCTCATGATTTTGTAGACATTAATCAGGTTCCCCCGCAACCTCCATCTTTCTAATGAAAATAATCATAATCTAATCTATTCAACCTCTCTTCATAGCTAGCGCCCTCCATACCAGGCAACATCCTGGTGAATCTCCTCCGCACCCTCTCCAAAGCATCCACATCCTTTTGGTAATGTGGCAACCAGACTATACACAGTATTCCAAATGTGGCCGAATCAAAGTCTCATATAACTGCAACACGACTTGTAACTTGTACTTAATACCCTATTCGATGAAGCAAAGCATACTGCATGCCTTCTTGACCACTGTTAAGGCCCCAGCTATTTCCTCTCTCACTTCCCTCAGTAATCTGGGATGGATCCCATCTGGACCTGGGGACTTGTCCACCTTAATGCTTTTTAGAATACCCAACATGTCCTCCCTCCTTATGCCGACTTGATCTTGAGTAATCAAACATCTATCTCGAACCTCAACATCTGTCATGACCCTCTCCTCGGTGAATACCGATGTAAAGTACTCGTTAAGAATCTCACCCATTTTCTCTGACTCCACACATAACTTTCCTCCTTTGTCCTTGAGTAGGCCAACCCTTTCTCCAGTTACTTGCTTGCTCCTTATCTATGAATAAAAGGCTTTGGGATTTTCCTTAACCCTGTTCGCTAAAGATTTTCCATGATCCCTTTTAGCCCCCTTAACTTCTCATTTCAGATTGGTCCTACTTCCCTTCTAAAGTTTGATCTGTCTTCAGTTGCCTAGACCTTATGTATGCTTCCTTTTTTCCTCTTAGCTAGCCTCACAATGCCACTTGTCGTCCATGGTTCCTTAATCTTGCCATTTCTATCCCTCATTTGTATGTATGCCTTGCCTGGTCTGCCTTGCCTTGGCAATCTGCACAGTCACATAACCAACTGGTGGCGCAGCAGACCTCCGTCAGAGGCATGTGCACCTTGCCTTACATCAGTATGGCACAAGGGTTTAGTACCTATACTATGTGACCTCAGCTTTCGAATCAACATATATAATTTGCAGCAAGCAATGGGACATATCTGAAAGTCTGAGGGGACTGGTCTGCAGTGAAATACATGGGGACATCCATCAGTCAGAGGTCATGGCACAGTTAGACAAGGACTGTCTGCCAAATTAGTAACAGACTTCAACCACAGTCAGGTGCCTGGTTGGGGTAGTATTACATGGCAGTATGGGGATGGTCTGTGCCTCTGTGCTCCAGGCTTTGTCTCCATAAGGGCCAGTCAAAGATGGCTGGGGGGAGGGGGCACAAAGACTATTGCAGTCAGGGACATGTATGTCCCCCAGCCAGGGATTTGAAGAGATGAGGGCTGGCACTGGCAGGCCGCTCCAGGCGTAGGGTCATGAAGAGGAATTGTGGGAAGGGCATTGAGGACAGATAGGCAATTAGAATAATGATATTTGGTTTGAGTTTGACCTTGGGAAGTGTAAAGTCTGTGGTGTTGATGGAATGGGCACCTAGAAAGGATAGTGATGTTGGGGGTCTCAGCAGCCTGTTAACGCTGATGCCTCAAGCCATTGGCGGAGGACCATGCAAACCACCAAAACATTATTTTGAACTTTTGATTGTTAATCATAATTCTGCTTTACCAGTTGGTACAATTATTGAATTGTCAACACATAACTTTCTTTTGTTTTGGAAAAGGGTGGATGTTGTGTTAAGTCTAACAGCTAGTGTACAATACACTTTTAAGGGACATACCCATGATTATCAGCATATCATGGCATCTGACATGATAGTTAAAGGTTTCATCCTCCAGTTGGCTAAGTGTTCTTGCAGCATGACACAATGATACATCATACAGTTTATATTGAATTGAGCCCAGCCATGCAGTTCCTGTGATCATATGTGTATGCCAGGTATAATAAGTGTCTATTGAATCCTTCAGTACTTTGTTACTCACATTTCATTCTTAGCAAAGAATTAAAAATTACACAATACCAGGTTACAGTCCAACAGTTTTATTTGGAAGTACAAGCTTTCGGAACACTGCTAGTGGGGCAGGACCATAGAACAAAGAACTTATAGCAAAATATCAAAGTGTCATACAACTGATGCAAAGTATTGAACAAACCTAGATTGCTATTAAGTTTTAATCACTTAAAATGGGGATGCAGGTTTTGAGTGATTAATATGTAAATCCCAGAACTTCTTCTAAGTCACAGGTCCAAGATAACTTGCAGTTTTATTAAAATAAAGGTGGCATCTCAGTTCAGCCAACACATGAGATGTATGAGGTTAGAGTCTGTCTGTATCCCAACCTTGAGTCAGACTGGTTCTATTTCCAAGTAGGAATTTATAAAATGTCACATGGATTGACTTCTGACAGATTGTGTACTCTTTGAACAAAATAGAATGTATCTGCAAATAGAAATCTGCAAATGCAAATTCACCTCATAGACTTATATGTGTGCGTGCGAGCGTGGGAGAGAGGAGGAGTGTGTGTACTTAATACAATGTGTGCGTGAGTGTGACTGAGTATATGCCTATGAGACGGTGCGAGTGTGAGTGTGGATACGTGTGTGTCAGGGAGTGTGTGTGTGTGAGAGAGTGTATAGCGTAGTGGGGTCACCTGCAGTGTGACAAGATCCCGTTTGAGGCCACCCTCATGGGTTGTCAGCCTATGCTTGGTGGCCCTGTGTTGTTGCACATCCAGAAGGCCATCTTAGAGGATGTTCAACCGATGATCTGAGGCTGAATGTCCCTGACAACTGAAGTATTCCCTGATAGGGAGAGAACATCCTTGTCTGGTTATTGTTGCACGGTCTCCATTCATCTGTTGTCATAGCATCTGCTTGGTCTTACCAAAATACCATGCTTCAGAGCATCCTTGCCTGCAGCTTATGAGATAGACAATATTGGATGAGTCACGAGTGACGAAGGGCTCTTACCCGAAACATTGATTCTCCTGCTCCTGCATTGCTGCCTGACCTGCTGTGCTTTTCCAGTACTCCACACTCGACTCACGTCATGAGTACCTGCCGTACATGTGGTGGGTAATGTCCCTGTGTGTAATGGTAGTATCCATGTCAACACCCTGACACATTTTGCAGTGGTTTCCATGGTCAATGTTGTCCTGAAGGCTGGGCAGCTTGCTGTGAACAATGGTCTGTTTAAGGTTTGGCAATTGTTTAAAGGCAAGAAGTGGAGGCGTAGGGAAGGTCTTAGTGAGGTGCTCATCTTCATCGATAATGTGTTTCAGGCTGCGAAGAACATGGTGTAGCTTCTCCACTCCCAGGAAATACTGGATGACAAAGCGTACCCTATCGGTTGCATTCCGTATTTATCTCCTGCAGAAGTCATTACGGTTTCTCGCTGTGGCACATTGGAACTCTCAATCAATGAGTTGAGCACCGTATTCTGTTCTTATGAGGGAGTCTTTCAAAACCTGCAGGTGTCTGTCGTGTACCTCGCGTTATGCTAAGAGAGCTAACACAAATATCACCTCAGGAGGTATTAATATCCTGAAGGTAAAATAAAAATGCCCTTCACTGCATCCATGGGAGATAGAGGGTGAAGAACTGACCTAGGTTAAACAGTGGCCATTTATAAAGAAATGATTCCCAGATCTTAGATACCACGTCATAGTACGTTAAAAAGGAGTTCAGGGTCTTGGTAACAAAGTGCTAAGCCCAATTTTACAAGTAGAAATTAAATATTCCTTAATCCCCTTATGTGGTTGCAATTAGGACAATTGGTCAACTTCATCTTCAACTATCATAAATTTCTACTACTGAGGTTCCAAATTATCTTGACACATATGAACTCCTGAGGTAATGTACATTTTCACCTTCTCCAAGCAATAACGTAATTGTGCACTACTCCAAATGCTCTGTATCTTCTCTGTGTATTTGTTAATTTACTTTCAATTCCCTTTCAGGGTTTCGCATGTGTTACAAATTCTGTGACTTGGCTTAAACTAGCTTTTAAAATCATTATTAATGTGCAGGGTAAACAGCTTATTTCAAGTACACATTGTTCGACCATACATAGTAGTGGTGTATTGGACTTAGGACTCATTGGACGACTGCATTCCCTGTAAGTTAACCACATTTGAATTGCTTCTCCTTTAATTGCATTATGAAAATTTAGAACTTAAAATGATGACAGCTTCAACCACAGTTGTGGCAATACATCTGAAATTTAGTCAGTAACTCCTACCTATAACTTGATTTCTTAAAATTCATTTATGGCATGTGGGTACTGCTGGATGGCCAGCATTTATTGCCTCTTCCTAGTTGCCCTCAAGAAGGTACAGTGAGCTGCTTTCTTGAATTGCTGCAGTCTACTTACTGTGTTAACCCACAATGCTATGAGATGCAATTACAGGATTTTGACTTAGCAACAGCGATATATTTCCAAGTCAGGATGGTGAGTAATGCTGATAGGAACTTGCAGGTGGTGATTTTCCCATGTACCTTCTGCCTTTACCCTTCTAGATGGAAGTGATCATGGGATCAAAAAAATGCTATATGAGGATTTTTGGTGCATTTCTGTAGTGCATTAGTACACACTGCAGCTACCAACTGTCAGTGTTGGAGGGAGTGGATGTTTGTGGACGTGGTGCCAATAAAGCAAGTTGCTTTGTGCTGGCTGGTGTCAAGCTTCTTGAATGTTGTTGGGGCTGCACCCATCCAGGCAAATGGGAATATTCTATCACATTCCTAGCTTGAAGGACAGGCTTTGGAGAGTCAGGTGGCAAGTTACTTGCCACAGTATTCCTAGCCTCTGATCTGCTTGCATAGTCTGTGTTTATGTGGTGAGTCCAGTTGATTTTCCAGTCAACGGTAACCCTCCACAACATGGGTAGTAGTGGATTCAGTGATGGTAATACCACTGCATGTCAAGGGGTAGTAGTTAAGATTGTCGCTTATTGGTGATGGTCATAACCTGGTCTTTGTAATGGTGCAAGCCTTTGCAATGGTGCAAACCTTTAAACCTAAGTAATTTGCTTCAGCTCTATAGCTTAAATGTCAGGCGAGAGGGAAGATAGCTGGGAAGATGGTTGGGGGGGGGGGGGGTAAAAACTATAGGTCGGGGAGGAGGGTGGACAGGTTGGACCATTCAAAAGGATGGTGGCCTGGGATTCAAAAGGACTGGGCTAAGGTGGGGGGGGAGGGGGGAATGGGGATACTGGTGAACTAGCGATCATCTAACCACACGGGAGCAATGTAGATTTCACCAGTTTCCCCACTCTCCACCTTATCCCAGTGCTAACTTTCCAACTTGACACCACCCTTTTGAATGGTCCTACCTGTCGACCCTCCTCCCCAACCTATCACTTTCACCCACCATCATCCAACTATCACATTCCCAGCTATCTTCCCCCAGTTCCACCACCCCCGACCAACCCCATCCCCAACCCCTTCCCATTTATCCCTCAGCTCCTTTGGCCCACAAGCCTCATTCCTGAAGGGCTTATGCTTGAAATGTCAATTCTCCTGCTGAGGAACCAGAATCCACAAACTTTGCATCACATTTTTAAACCCAAGATCTGTCCAGAGTTCATTACAATTACTCCAAAAATCAGAAAATAGCATGTACGTCAATGAAAAAAAAAATCAATAATGACACTCTAAATTGCTTTAAAGCTGCATATAAAACAGACTACAAGGAGTTAACCTAAAGTGACAGACATTGGCCTACAAACATACACAACTACAGGGACTGTTTATCCAGCCTCTCCAGAACAAACTTGTGTGTGTTACGGATTCAGCAGGAGACTTTCATGGTCAGTCTTTAGCAAACATTTGAATTAGTTGACAGATGCCCCTTTTGAGGCCCACTGGCTATAATATACAGATCTTTATTTCATTCCAGGTGTGAGCCTTTCTCCTTTCACTCTGGTAGAAATTAATTCCACCCTGTACTTAGCATAGTCAGCAACAAAATAATTCCCTCTGTCTCATCAAAACAGTGCAGTCCCAAGTTTTGAACAAATCTAGAAAGTAACAAGATGACTTTTGCTCTTGTATCTGTTTCCCCAAGTCTAAAGCAAGTTTTTCCAGTTTCTAGGTGAAAAGAACTAAAAATTCTGTTCTAACTCCCAAAACACTTTCCAAGGTAAACAGCCCTTTATCCCCTAGTTGGTGATAACGAATCCCTGTTTTGCTGAACTTACCTCATCTACTAACGATTGCCATAATGACTGGCCTGCCGTTGTCCTTGATTGACTGCAAAACCTAATAGGCAGCTGCAGCCATAATATCCTCTTTCCTGCTCAAGTTCGCTCCACCTCTGCCTCAATTATCTGTTGTCCACCTCAACTTTTCCCCTTCATTTGATAACTCTATATGACAAGACGTCAGGAATACCACCTTGTAGCTCACAACCTGCCTATATCTATCATTCCACCCCTCATTTATCCCTTTTTGTAGCAGACTAGTGCCCTGTGAACTACATCTGTCATCTTAATTCCAATTTCAAATGGGTATACTTTCTTCTTGCTGCTGCTTACGTTGAGGCCAGACTGCTTTCACTTGCCTGTCTACATATGTCGACCTTTTCCTCCATTGTTCCACTTCAACAGAGTCATCTAAAATCTGTACAACCTGGACCCACCCTCAAAATTCTACTACCACCAAACAAAGTTAATAATAGCCTAAAACCCCATTTTTCATAGATTTTTCTGGTTACTATTTGTTTTGACACCACCTTCCAAACACATTAACAGGCTAAACACTGACAGACTTGCACACACAAATTAATTTTTATCCTTTGACTTTTCCCACAGCATTCCAAACTACTGTGGCCATTCCTATACAATTTCTAACAATCTCTTCCTGACTCTGGTTCAAGTTTATTTTGCCACAAATTCAATTATTGGTTCAGTGTCACTTCTGGAGTTGTTTTTTCAGTACCAAAAGTACAATTAAAACACCCGCTTATCTTCCTAGTCTCTTTGCTGGGCACCCTACTGGACTTTTTGTTTTTCAGTGGTTTCCCAGGGGATCCTTTTTTGCATTACATCTATTGACTTTGCTCTCATTTCCACCAGAATTTTAGTTAGTTATTGACCCCTTAGGTCCCCAACAAAATGTGTTGTTTTGTTATCACAAAATTCACACTGATCACCAACCTGAGATTTTTACTTCTATCTTTTGCCTACAGTATGGAAACAAGCCCTTCGGCCCAACAAGTCCTCACCGACCCACTGAAGAGCAACCCACCCAGATCCATTCCCCTACATTTACCCCTGACTAACGTACCTAACACGATGGGCAATTTAGCACGGCCAATTCACCTAACCTGCACATCTTTGGACTGTGGGAGGAAACCTGAAAACCCAGAGGAAACCCTCACAGACATGGGAAGAATGTGCAAACTCCACACAGACCGTTGCCTGAGGCAGGACTTGAACCTGGGTCCCTGGCACTCTGAGGCAGCAGTGCTCACCACCGAACCACCCCTATGGGCATAGTTCTTCATGCAAAAGTCTAAAGATGAGTAATTTTAAACTTTAAGCTTAAATTTCAAAACTCATTTTTCTTCCTTAGGTTTCAATTAATACTTCCAATATATGTTGAGGGGTATATTAAAGGTAATCAGTGGTGATTCTTTCCTAGTGGGAAGTGCCTAGCTTTTTTATAATCCCAACCCATAGGCAAGAACATGCCTTACAAGATGTATTAGAACCTTAGAACAATACTTCATATATGTTACTTTCTCACAATTTAGTTAACACTTTTCTCTAAGATTTTAACCAATAAATGTACATGATTGGCAAGTCGACATGTCGTGCATTTGCCAAGAAATCCATTAATAGAAACAAATTATGTTTGCTACAGATTGCATTTCTGTAGAATTATATGCAGCACTGAAGAGGTTCAGACACATTTCTAATCTTTATTTCTGTTATTATAAATGATTCAAAACCTTGAACTGTAGCATCATTCATGTTACTTGGGCCAAACTATAATTTATTGATATATTTCTCAAACCATTTATATTATATGTAGTATAATTACCTTTCTCAAAATAGTGCTAAAGTCTTCCTGCATGATGATCAAGTATTGCCGAACATTTAAGGCCACACAGATTCATCACTTTAACATTCTTTCCACATATAATCTGTACAGTTTTAACTATATATCTATAGAATATCAATTACTTTATCATTATTTTATTTTTAAATAAATTTCATACATTAGTTTTCAACTTCATAAAGACACTTTAAAATAGATTACATTCTCTACACATTTACACAGAATTAGTTGATTCTGGATGTGTAACATCCGTCTGTTCAGTATTTATCATCCATTCATTAAATATCTTGTCCATCAGATTCCTCTCCTGCCAGCTTCCATTGTTAACTGTTGGAATTATTTTATCTGGTTTCAACCACTGTACAAATCTCTTCATCTCAAGGTAGCTACTGTGTTCACTGTAAGGAACACCTGCAACACATCATAATTGTACAAATAAAAATTAGAAATTAACAGGATGGATATGAATTCTAACCATCCCCTCCTCCCAACAGTCTACCTACTTATTTTGTAATGTTCTATTCTCTACTTGTCATTGAGATTTTGTTTTACAGAGGAGAAAGTGAGGACTACAGATGCTGGAGATCAAAGTCGAGAGTGTGGTGCTGGAAAAGCACAGCAGATCAGGCAACATCCGAGGAGCAAGAGAATCAATGTTTCGGGCATAAGCCCCTCATCAAGAAGGGGGCTACGTGGGTTGGGAATGAGTTGGGAAATTATGGAGAGAAATCTCAAGGAGACAAGGTCAGTAACAGTCCTGGAAACAACAGCTGGATCTTCAGATCATGGTCCAAGGTGATACTGTAAAGTCCATATTATTGTGGACTTAAATGCGAACATAATTGTGAGTACTATTTACACAGTTGCTGGTTCAAGCTGATAGTTTGCAATCAAGCTGCAAACAAGAGTCATGTATAAATGGTGATTTAGCTAGCCACAAGTAGGTGGTTGGTCTGTGGGCTAGTGAGCAGCTATCAATGACAAAGACCTGCCTGCCAGCAACTACATGATTGAGACAACCCTTGAGAACTGAGATGAGGAGCAATTTCTTCAGTCAGAGGTTGAGGAATCTGTGGAATTCATTGCTGGAGAAGACTGTGGAGGCCAAATCATTGTGTCTAAGTCAGAGATGGATAAGTTTTTAATTATAAGAGGATCAAAGGTTATGGGGAGAAGGCAGGAGAATAGGGTTGAGAACAGATCAGTCAAGATCAAATGGTAGAATCTGCTTGATGGGCCAAATAGCCTAATTCTGCTCTTGTATCTTATGGCTCATTCTCAGTTAGCGGAGTAGCTTGGGATTGTGAACAAATTAAGGAGAAGCCACTAGATTTTCAAAGATTCAGAATACGTTTATTTTTCTTTCATCAGTTGCTGCAAGCTGTGAATTTTAAATAATAAGTTTAAGACTTAAGTCACTGTGTGAGTGAGTTGCCTCCTGCTAACAAGTGAAAGCACTTGGCAAAAGATGACGGAGAAGCAACATTCTGATCAGCACAAGAATGGTCTCCACAAACCCTATGGATAGGAACCACTAAACTGCTTTCCCAGACTTTACCTCTGCCCATAATAGCAATGTTAATTTCCTATCTGGGTGTGCAAGGTGGAGTTTTAACTAGTAGGGTTACATACTGACTGTTTACAGAGGAACCTCGATTATCCCAATGTCGGATTATCCGAAGGAAATCTAGAGGTCCCAATAGAAACATGATACCAAAGAAGAGTTTCCAACACCAATCACATCATTTGTTTATAGTGATTAAAAGTGAACTCGGCTTACTGAAATGCTGCCAAGAACAGTCCTGGATTGATGGGAGCTCAGGCACTCTCTACAAATGACTGACCTCCCACCCTCTCTCTCTCAACACTTTCCCTGGAGTTCTACACAGGTGTATATACCCTAAACCTCCCTTACCCAGATAATCTCTCCAACATTGTCCTGTACAGAGCAAAGGTGGAAACAGTCAAAAGGTTGCAGTAAAAAGTTGTGTGTGGGGCTGTGCGCGCGCGCGCTAGTTGGAGTCTCACCCCCCAGAGGCAGCAGCAGTCTTGTTGTTGGTGTCCAGACCGGCTGCCCCGGAGTGGGGTCGGACGGGTTTGGGGGGTGGGGGGGGGGGGGGGGAGAAAAAGGAAAGAGAGAGAGAGTAGGGGGCTCGTGCACGTTGTGCTGCTGCCTAGTCTCCCAAACAGGGAGCAGCCATAACAGAAAACTCTGACTCCCAGAAGAAAGGCATTGAATCAATAAACCGAATAACTAATTATTAATGATTATCCTGCCCATCTCGTTCAAATAATAGAGGTTCCTCTGTACTTGTAGCTTATTTATGATTTGTAATAAATAATGATTCTTGTTAAGTATAGAAACTTGATCTGTGCTTTTTGAAAACCTGGGTCTGAAAATCAAGTAAATTGGAGAATTCTGCATATTACTTAAAAAATCTTGATTGTTTGTGAAGCTACCAGGAATAGTAAGGCTCAACGTCCAGCAGTCTCACCCGGTGAGGTGTAAAAATACGAAAAAGGTTGAGTTGGTGCTCAGGTAGAGGTAGAGATGCCATATGACAAAAAGTTTTACCCGTGTCAGCAGACTGATAATGAAGCCAGGTTTACAGCTGAGAAAACGAGTATGGAAAGTTCATAGGGAGACAAATTAGAGTGTGCTTGAGGAGAGCATAGAAATTAACATGGTCAAGACAGTTCTCAAGGAAGAGATCAAGTGCAAATGACAGGCCAGACGGAAGGGAAGTATTGGAGACAGGTGAAGTGGTTCATGGGCTGGGAGGGGACTCAAAACTTTACTGTTCCACTTTCATTGTATGCATAAAAGCTCATAAAAGAAATATTCAGAAAATAATTGCAAATGGCAGAATATTTACTTACCATAAATTGTGATCTTTCCTTGAACTCGAGGCTTGATGTCACTTATTGTACCACCTAGGCCTGCGTATGCCCATCCAGTTGGTTTGAATGCCACAATTTGATCATACTTTCCTGGGAACTTGTTCATGTGTGCTTGTAAGCCCTAAAATAGCAAACATTACTTACAGGCACAACAAAATGTAAGGTTTGCAGAACTGACTTTTCTGAATATTTGATTCTGCCCTTTCTTATGAACTAGATTTTAACTACATGGCTTGGAATTGGTGAGAGAAAATCTACTCCAAACTAAAATTCTCAGGTCTATTAACTTTGAAAGGATAAGAATGTATTAAATGCAACTGTCTAAATGACTCAGCATTTGGAGAGGGTTGGAGTATAACAGTAGGGAAGTCTCAATGGAACTGTAGAATATGCTAGTGAGACCACATCTGGAGTTCTAGGAGTAATTCTAGTCCCCTTATTAAGAGGAGGATATCATTTCATTGGAGGCAATTCAGAGAAGGCTCCCCAAGATGATCCTTAGTATACAGGGATTGTATAATGATCAAGGGCTGAACAGGTTGAGATTCTACTCACTGGAGTTTAGAAAAAGGGAAAGGGATCTCATTGAAACATTTGAATTGTGAAAGAGATTTGACCCAGGGTAAATCAGAGGATGTTTTGCCTCATGGGAGAATCTAGGACCAGACAGCATAGTCTCAGATCAAAGGGATGCAAATTTAAGATTGAGAGGGAGGAGGAATCCCTTCTTTCAGAAGGTTGAGCGAGCCTTTAGAACTTCTTACCATAAGCAGCTGTGGAAACTGAGTCCTTTTGGATATTTAAAGGTGGAGACAGATAGAATCTAGATCAGAAAGAGAATTAAGGGTCATGTGGAAAAGGCAGGAAAGCGAATGTGAGGAATGTCAGATCAACCATGATCCCACTGAATGGTGGAGCAGACTCGAAGGGTTGAACAGCCTACTCCCGTTGCTATTTCTTATGGTTAGCATTCAAAATGAGATAAACACAAAAAGTGGAATTAAAAAGAATATCGGATATTGCAACCATACTAGCCAGCCATTCTTACACTAATTTTAATGACTACATTTCCAAGATTCATATGCTTTCACATTAAAACAAAGATCCAACCACCAAATAAATTTCAATGGTTTTCAGTAAAGGAATTTGTTCTCCTTCAGTATGTTTCATCCCTTTCTATTTGGAAGTAGTTTATTCTTTTTATAGCTATTTAGAAACCATAGCTCCATTAATGAGATTCTCCAAAAGCTATTAATTGTGCTTTTAAAAATACAGGTCCACATTGTAAGTATTTCATCCCTAGCCATAATTCCTAATACAAAGCAAAGAACCCCCATGTCAGTCAGCTTTTCAGAGAAATTGAAAGTTGGCCCTAGCATTTGCTTGGAGCTAGAAGTCTGCTAGTTGATACGCAAAGGATGTTAAGTATACCGGACACTATTCACAGCCATTTTCTTGACTAAGTGTAAAAAGAACTAGTTGAAAAGATAATATTACAGAAGGAAAATATTTTCAGGTGCTGAAAGTCCAAAATAAAATTACTCTAAAATACTCGGCAGGTCAGACTGATGATAGGACATCACCCTGAAAGTAATGCCAGAAAGACAATATAATTATTATACATAAACCTTTTCTTCAAATGAGCATACATGTCTCCAAAGAGAACAATGACTATTCAACCACATGAAAAATTATTTTGTGAATAATTTTACCTAATAGGGCCAGTCAGATAATTTTGTTGCAGTGGACACAAGAGTTTCAAGATGACGTAGTGCCATCATCCCAAATACTTAGAATCTGAGAGGACAGTTATGGAAATCAGCATCTACAGCTCTTTGCATTTAGTTATGTAAAATATGGTCAAGGGATAGAACACATGGGATCAAGATTTCCATGACTATAGATTAGTTTATTCTGAATTAGAAGCTTATAATACATTAGTAAAATTTTTACATAATAATCCATTAATTATCACATCCTCACTTATAAATAAAACAACTTTGTATACAATACTGTGTGCAAGAGATTTGAAATCATTCAGAATCATTACTGCTGTTTTCTCTTCAAGTTCGTGCTCTGTGCAACATGATTAAGGACTTGGCTCAGAGGAGAAAAACTGTCACAGAAAACTACCATTTCACTCATTTGAAATTGTACATTCAGGTATACAACACCTAAAAGTAATTTAGCTTTATAGTGTACATCTGTGTTGTTTCATGAATCAGCTTGCTTCAGTAACAACATTCTCTCAAGAAAAGGTTAAAACCCTATTCCATGTTACCACATATTCAGGCTGATCCTTTGGTGCAGTATAGCATTATTGGAGGTGTTATCTTTCACATGGAATGCTCAACATGATTGAGAGTGTTAAATGGATGTAACACATTCCAATGAACATTGTTGTTTTTAAAAAGAGAAGCGGGGCTTCAGCTGGTGTCCTGGCCAACATTTATTCAACCAACACTATTGAAACAGACTAAGTGGTTATTCTTCATATTACTGTTTGCACATTATTGGTTGAATTCCCCCAAAAAAGGACTGCAAAAATAAAAATCACAACACCAGGTTATAGTCCAACAGGTTTAATTGGAAGCACACTAGCTTTTGGAGCGACACTCCATCAGGTGATTGTCTCCAAATCATGACTGCAAATTCTCTCTTTTCTTTTATTGAATTAGCATATGTTTGTTTTAAAAAGTACCATTGTAAATTTAATGCTCACATTACTGTGGACCACGTGGAGAAACTATATAGCAGGTAGCACTAAATGTATTTTGAAAGACAGAATAGGATTTTGATACACTGGAAACAGGCAGAGTCATAAATACAACCACAGACAGGAGGAGACTACACAGCAGATAGCTAGAGACACGAATAATTCTGCACAACAAATAAAGTGGGGAAAGGAGCAGGCGGTGTTTTGTGCTTTAGCAGACAATGGCCCAAATGTGAGCAAAGTTTATAGTGTGTTTAAATGTAGGAACTGAAGCAATGGATGGGCTATTGGGCTGTATGTAGGTGGTGGTGGTGACGGTGTTGGTGGTCCAGGTAGCTGTTGCGCACACTTGTTCATGCCAAATAAAGCTGTTTCTAATATCAGGACTCAACGAGCAGCTTGAAAGGTAGCCACAATAACAAATGCACCCGAATGGATGCAGGTACTTGAGACACTCAATACACAAAAGAGTAACACTCTCCTCATGTACTGTGCAAATAGTCACCTCCTCAGACATATTTGAGCAATGCCACTTGTGTGAGTATGCCCTCCCAGCAACTAAGAAATTGATAGTGACTTAGATATTTAAAGAGTGGCAGTAGACCCAAGTCACTATAACACCAAAACACTGACTGATCTCATGTACAAGTGGGCAGAATACACAGAGTCCTGGGCTAATGTGGCCACACAGAGGTGATGGTAGTGAGATTTCCTCAGGTACCAGGACAATGGTTACAATTGGTTGAGCAGTCAAGAGGAATTTGTCTATAAAAGGGAATTCACTCTTATGTGTAATTGGTGTGCCTCCACTTCAAATGTGATAGTGTTATGATACCTCTATCTAGAGTTAGTCACAGGTGCCACAATTGGTCGGCCTACTTAAATCATTGGCTGTTATAGGGCAAGATTATTTGTTGAAGTAGTAGCACTATGTGTAACCTTACAATGGAGGGACACAGCAAGTAAACCACCACCAGCTAAGTAGGAGGGCTAACACATAATAGATGGGGCTCCTGAAGCTGTAGAACAGCATTAGAGTTTATGCTTTTTAATAAAATGAGGAAGGAGCTACATGCCCACCCCATGGAAACAGTAGATTCCCTTCACTTCATCTTGCACAGATTCCCATCTCACCACTGACTTCCGAATGAACTGCCACTGTAGCAATGTCAACTATTATCACCTCCATGGAAAGCAGAAAAATTAGATGTGTCACTCCACCAATGGACCAACTGCTTTCTTGCAAGTTGTCCACTTTTTTTCTTACAAGGTCAAGAGGCAAGTGATAATATCATGGCCCTCTTTAGATTACTTACAGTGTGGAAACAGGCCCTTCGGCCCAACAAGTTCACACCGACCCGACGAAGCGCAACCCACCCATACCCCTACATTTACCCCTTCACCTAACACTATGGGCAATTTAGCATGGCCAATTCACCTGACCTGCACATCTTTGGACTGTGGGAGGAAACCTGAGCACAGGAGACACGAGGAGAATGTGCAAACTCCACACTGTAATCAGTGTTTCACTCTCATGCCTGTCATCATCTCTCAGAATTCCTCCAATGTGGAAAGAGACCATTTGGCCCATTGGGTCTGCCCCAACCCCCGAAGAGCATTCCACTAGATCCAACTCACCACTCTATCCCTGTTACCCCACATTTACCATTGCTAATCTACTCAGTCTGTACCTCACTGAACATTACCAGGCAATTTAGCATGGCCTATCCATCTAATCTGCCCATCTTTAGACCGTGGGAGGAATCTGGACCATCCAGTGGAAAGCCATGCAGACAAAGGGAGAACATGCAATCTCCACACAGACACAGTCACCCAAGGCTGGAACTGAACCCAGGTTCATGGCACTGAGTCAGCAGTGCTAACCACTGAGCCGGTCCCCACCCACTGCAGTTTTTCAAATATTCGTGATGAGCTTTGCCCTTGGCTCAGGAATGTATCAGCACGCACAGACCCTTAGTCTGCTAAGTTCACAGGGTTGTTGGTAACCAGGAGAGTTGGGAAGTCCATCAACAAAACGACCCTGGGTTTGCACCGTACTTACCCAAGTTGATCTCAAAAGGACATTGAAGCACTTCCTGCGCTGAATCCATAATGTACTGATAATACAATCACAGAATTGTTGTGGTGCAGAAGCAGGCTATTAGGCACATCATATCTGCAACTGCTCTTAGCATTTTTACTTCGTACCAATCTTCTTGCACACTTCCAGGCAGTGAATATTTTTAGATTACATTACATTACAGCGTGGAAACAGGCCCTTCGGCCCAACAAGTCCACACCGACCCACCGAAGCGCAACCCACCCATGCCCCTACATTTACACCTTACCTAACACTATGGGCAATTTAGCATGGCCAATTCACCTGACCTGCACATCTTTGGACTGTGGGAGGAAACCCATGCAGACACGGGGAGAGAGTGCAAACTCCACACAGTCAGTCAGTCGCCTGAGGTAGGAATTGAACCCAGGTCTCAGGCGCTGTGAGGCAGCAGTGCTAACCACTGTGCTACCATGCCACCCACCAATTTCATACCCAACTAATCACTGTGAAAAAGTTTTTGTTCAGCTCACATTTGCTTGTTTTGTAAAAGCTTGAAAATGCATCCTTTGGTTTTCAATCCAATGAATGTGTACAGTTTTTCATTATAAAACTTTTCCAGGCCTTTGGTAACTTTGAAGGACTTTCTAAAAAGCTCCCATTTGGCCTTTGCCTTTCCAAGGGTGGAAAAAGGATCTTCTCCAATCTTTCTTTATGATTAAAGTGTCTCATCCTTTGAAGTGTTCTTGTAAACCTCTTCTCCACTCTCCCAATGCATTCACATTCTGCCTATAGAGTAGCATCTACAATGCCCCTATTGATGAAGTCTCGAATATTGTATGCTTTATTAATAGCTTTCTGTCCTGCCACCATTAATGACTGATGCACATATACAACCTGAACATCCTTTAGAATGGTACCCTTTATTTTGTACCATCTCTCTATAAATGCAGTCTCTTACGTTGCTGCACTGAACTTGATTTGTTACCTATCGATTCACTTAAAATGTGTGAACATCCTTTTGAGATTTTACACTGTCCTCCTCAGTTTACAATTCTCATAAGACTTGTATTGTCAATAAAGTTTGAAATTTGTGCTGAATATCTGGTGTCAAGATGGTCTGCGGTCACGATAGTGCAGCACTGTGCTTCGAGTGGGACTTGACCCCATCACTTCTCAGTTCAGAAGAGAGCATCATTCTCACTAAAGTATAGATATTTGTGGCTTTCTTACTTTTTCTTGATGATATAGCTACTTTTTCAAACAATGCGCAGAATATCTCCCACAATATTTTATTTACGTGAATTGGACAACTGGCTGAAGAAGCATACTGCATAAGAACTGGTAGGCTAATTTGTAATGTATACCTTAATTCCCAAAGAGCAAATCTACAAAAGTCTAAAGTTACTGCCTGTTATCTCCCAATTATAACATTAACCACATTAAAATCAAGGAGAAAAACATTCAGCACATTAGATAAAAAGTGAACAGTAGATAAAGCTGACTTAATATCCTCTAATGGGACTGAGTTTCATACGATCATAAAGTGAATCACTAACTAGCTTAAATGAAAAATTTGTTTCGTAGGTTAGATGGATAAAGTTTACAATTATATACTATTTACAGATTCCAAGTCATGTGATCATAAATCATTTAAATTCCTAGAACTATAAATTGTAAGATTTTCTTATGCAAAAGAAAGACAAGATCTAAAAATATGTTACTGTGTTAATGTCAGGTATTCAAATTATAAGCCAGTTTGTGGGCTCAGTAACAACAGGATTAAACACCAGGAAAATACTTTAGAATAGAAATTAATCTTTCAGAATAGTTTTTACAAGGTGTCCTATCCTTTTCACTTCAGTTACCACAGCTATTCAATGTGCCTCTGTCATAGTGAATGTAGACAATATAGTTTACCAAATGTTTCCTTAATCTTCTTGGAGGTTAGAAACAATGTATGAAATTTGCTGCATTTACATATTCAATTACCTGAGGTCAAAACAATGTCATAGGCATAGAGTCATAGAGATGTACAGCATGGAAACAGACCCTTCGGTCCAACCCGTCCATGCCGACCAGATACCCCAACCCAATCTCGTCCCACCTGCCAGCACCTGGCCCATATCCCTCCAAACCCTTCAGATTCATATCCCCATCCAAATGCCTCTTAAATGTTGCAATTATACCAGTCTCCACTTCCTCAGACAGCTCATTCCATACACATACCACCCTCTGTGTGTAAAAGTTGCCCCTTAGGTCTTTTATATCTTTCCCCTCTCACCATAAAACTATGCCCTCTAGTTCTGGACTCCCCGACCCCAAGGAAAAGACTTGGTCTATTTACCATATCCATACCCATCAATTTTATAAACCTCTATAAGGTGACCTCTCAGCCTCCGATGCTCCAGAGAAAACAGCCCCAGCCTGTTCAGCCACTCCCTATAACTCAAATCCTTCAACCCTGGTAACATCCTTGTAAATCTTTTCTGAACCCTTTCAAGTTTCACAACATCTTTCCGATAGGAAGGAGACCAGAATTGCACACAATATTCCAACAGTGGCCTAACCAATGTCCTGTACAGCTGCAACATGACCTCCCAACTCCTGTATTCATTACTCTGACCAATAAAGGAAAGTATACCATTATGATTCAGAAAACCTTAGATCAGAATAGAGTTAAGATTCATCTGGTTTAAATTGTAGCGCTATATAAATTTACTGAATAAAAACCGAAAGGACTACAGATACTGTCCCTGTTTCCACACTCCTCAGTGACTCCCTCCAGCTCAGATTCAACCCATGTGGATTCAAACTGAAGTTTTATCCCTTGTGCTTTAAATCCACCCAGGATCACTTGTATCTCCATGATATTCAACAATCTCCAGACAGGTGCTCTCACTGTATCCTGAGATACCCACTCAGTGCTTTGCGGTGCCCCATGCACATTGTTGATCTCTCTCTCTCTCCAACAGCATCGCAACTAGCTAGTTCAGGGCCGCACCACTCCACAGTTCCACTTCATCCTCTGACTCATTTGTCATGCTAACAAGAAACATTTTTGTTTGCTTTCAGGCATCGAGGCCCACAAGATACAACAACTCAGGGATACCCATAGCCTTCTGGAACCTTCCTACCCTCCCCTCTGACTCCATCCCCTCACCCAACCCCACCTCCTGTCAGGTATTTACCATCCCTCCTAACCTTTCACTGTCCGATGCTGAACATTCTATATTCAGCAAAGGTCTCAGCTTTATCCCTGTGTCACCACCTTAAACGAATTTCAGGCACGACATGACGTTGAATTCTTCATCATCTTCACCTATGTGTCCATTTCTTTTGGAGAGTCCTCTCCCTGTCCCACAGACCCAACTGCACAGTTCCAATATTCTCCCTCCACTCGGACCCCTCCCTCTGGCCTTTTTCCTGCAGTTAATCTGTTCATTGATAACTGTCGACATGACATTGCTCCCCCTCACCTAATCCAATCCATCTCTCTCCAAACTAATTGCACTGTGCTTAGATCCAACTCCAACTTTGTTATTAAGTCTGCCGATCAGGGTGCTGTTGTAGTAGTTTGACATATTGACCTCTACATTGCAGAGGCTGAGCGCCAACCCCCAGATATCTCCTCTAATCCTCCCCTGGACGATGGCCCCACCATGGCACATCAGGGCATTGTATCAACTACCTCACTTCATTTGACGATCCCTCCCACCACTGCCTCCAAGCTGATTATCACCCAGCCCCATACAGCACGCTTTTATCTCCTTCTGAAAATCCCAGCAGAACCATTGCTCCAGCCTGCTCCTGCCCCACAGAACTCATCTCTTCCCACCTTGACTCAATTCTTTCTCCCCGGTCCAGCCCCTGCTCACATACGTCCATGATTCCTCTGAAGCTTTACTTCAGTTTTGGAATTTCCAGTCACCATCTCTACCATGAATGTATATTCCCTTTACACCACTCCATCCCCCACCACTCCTTCCACTTCTTCCTGGAGCAAAGGCCTGTACTGTCCCACCCTCCTCTGTTCGGCCGAGCTTGGACTCCCCGTCAACTTTTCTTTTAACACCCCTCATTTTTTTCAGGTCAGAGGGGTCGCCATGGGCATTTCATGAACCCCTGTTATGCCTCTCTCTCTTCATGGAGTATGTGGAACGTTCCGTGTTCCAGACCTATTCTAGTCTCTACTCCACTCTCTCTCCAATATATCGATTATCGCATCAGTGCTGCTTCCCCCACTCATCCAGAATAGATTTCGCTTCCAATTTCCACTGCACCCGCACTTTTACGTCATCCATCTCTGACTCCTTCCTTCCTTTTCTTGACAGCTGTTGCCATTTCTAGGAATAGACTGGCCACTAATATCCACTCTAATATTAGAGTGGTGCTGGAAAAGCACAGCAGGTCTGGCAGCATCCGAGAAGCAGGAAAAATCGACGTTTCAGGCAAAAGCCCTTCATCAGGAATTCTGATGAAGGGCTTTTGCCCGAAACGTCGATTCTTCTGCTCCTTGGATGCTGCCTGACCTTCTGTGCTTTTCCAGCACCACTCTAATCTTGACTCTGATCTCCAGCATCTGCAGTCCTCACTTTTCACCCACTAATATCTACCATAAACCCACCGACTCCCATAGCTACCTGGACTATATATCCTTACCTCCAGTTTAAAGACTCCATTCCATTCTCCTAGTTCCTCAGTCTCCGTCTCATATGTTCCAATGAGGCCAACTTCAATCAGGGAGCCTCCGAATTGTCCACCTTCTTCCTCAACCAAGGGTTCACCAGCACTGTTGTTGACAGGGCTCTAAACCAGGTACAACTCATCTCCCGCACTTCCGCCCTCACTCCCTCTCTTCCCTCCTGCAACAGCAATAGAGTTTGCCTTGTCTGTACCTACCATACTACCAGCATCCACATCCAAAAGATCATCAGCCGCCATTTCCGTCAACTCCAGCCAACTATTCCTCTCCCTTGTCCGCCTTCTGCAAGGACTGTTGCTTCCAGGTCACCCTGGTCCACTCTTCCTTCATTCCCAACCACCACCCACCGCCCCCAACATTTAAACCAACATTTTCTTAGCTATCATCAATTCTGAGGAAGGGTCACTGGACCAAATACATTAACTTTGGTTACTCTTCACAGATACTGCCAGACCTGCTAAGCTTTTCCAACAACTTCTGTTTTTGTAAACAAAGTACTGAAACTTATCTTTTTTTTTGTTTTTACACAGGCGAAGTATCCCATCTTGTTGAAACAGCTTAATTAGCTCCTACTAGCTATCTCAGGAAACCATAAACTCAGGAAGTATATAGAGGATATCCCATAGAGACTAGTAAAATTTAACATTATCTCTCACGTGAGAAGCCCAAATAACTTAACTATTTTCCGGAGTTAAAGGTCATTCTAAATTAAACAAAAATGAATCCCAGCTTTCTCCTTTATACTGGTTAACCTTTTAAATGCCAAAGTATATATCAATCACAAAATACATAAAATTGAATTAACAGAATTTAGATTGTCCTTAAATTTTCAGTTCTATTCAAATAATTGTCACTTGTCTAATTCAAGTATTAAATGGTTTTGACACAGTTTCATTGATTTCTACAAGTGTGAGCAAAGCAGAATACTCATACTATCACAGCACTGCTGACAACTAGATGCAAAGATTAAAAGTTTACAATCCTATTTGAATTCCAACACTTTCCCCTGCTACTTTAATATCTTCCTTAAAAGCCTACACTGTGACCATCATCCCATCTAACAGGCTGGATTTTGTAGTCAAAGACAAAGCAAAAGCACTCACCAGTAACTTCAAAGAAAATCTTGTTCAACAAAATATAAGTATGGCAAGCAGTCAATCATAGGCAGAAAACCTGGAAGCTGACACTGTTCACTCAAATTTTTAAATTTTGAATAAACGATTGGATGAATACAACCAACTAAATTACAAACAAGCTTTAAAAAATACTATGGAATTGGGAAACTTATGATGAAATTTGATATTTCACAAATATAGAATTAATTTCTCAGGACCAGAAATTACTTAGAAGTAAATGTGAATTTAGCATACTACTTGAAACACAGCTGGGACATTCATGGATTACTTTAGTGTTGCAATTGGTGATGGAACATGGATAGAGCAAGAAACACCAAGTTCAGAAGCTCAGAATCACTGACAGTGACTTGTTACTTTGTGTGTGCAAGTTCCACAAACTGCTGTAAATATCAGTGCAACAGTAACCATGAATGCAGATGTTTTCTCCATCACTACCACTGCAAAGTCCTTGCCATTAACTCCTAGTATCTTTTTTCCAAAAACAGAAGCAGTTTTATTTTCTTGAGCTGACAAGGTCAGGGTTTGTTGCCCATCTCTAATAACCCTAGGCTATTTTCATAAGGACAGTTACCAGTAAATTACATCCCTGTTTATAGGATAAATATGTAAGCCAGACAGGTAAGGATATAGATTTCCTTCTCTAGATGACAGTAGGAAATCAGATTGGTCTTTTTTTTTAAATGAGATGTTCTTTCATGATTACAATTACTGAAACTAGCTTGCCAGATGTTTTACAGGTAAATTACACAAACCCTTATGGTTGGATTTGAATCCATAACTCCTATTTGTCCAGTTATATTACCAGTATGTGATACTACCAGTAATATTACATAAACTCCAATGGTTGGATTTGAATCCACGCTTGTTCACTGATATTAGCAGTATGCTACCTTCTCCCTACTAATAGGCCTCAAATTTCCAAAAGGTCTTTGAAGGTTAAAGGGGGTGTTGTTGCTGTTATACTGTAAAGTGGACAAAATCATGTGACAGGAAATGCTTTCCACTCAAAATCAGATTGAAGAAAAAAATCCAGTGAGTGTTTTTCACTGCAACCAGATGTATCAAAGTACTTTACAGACAGTTAAATATTTTTGAAAGTGATATAGGAAGTATATCAGCTGTCACGAGCATAAATAATAATTTGATAATAATTTTATGGCTTGACTGGGTGATAAATATTGGCCAGGGAACCAACGATCCTTTCCCTATCCTCCTTTAAAATAGCAACATGGGATCTTTTACATCTTTTTGAACAGATGAATGTTTAATCATCACCATTACTTAGGACATTTCCACTATTTTCTATTTCCACTGCTACATTCCACATATTAGTTATTAATTAACTTTTGAAAGTGAAAGCTAATAGCCATTAGGAAGACAGACTTTGCACAAAACCAAAAGAACACCAAATAAAGCTTTCAAAAGCAAAATATCTCATGAAACAAAAATAGCTATGACATGAACCATAGAAGTTCAATAAAATTGCAAATGCTAAACATATTCCAGAAAGTCCTGCTACAAGTTCAATAAGTAGATAACCTGCAGGAACTAACCAGGGTATTTTCTTAAGGGTAAGTTTCAATAATATGACAGTCAAATAAAATGTTGTGGGCTAGATACACATTTTACCCTTCTAACCTAAAAGATGAAAGGATCAAGTCTATTCAACACCAATGGAGTTCATGCATCGTAAGGGCAATCAAGAGAAAGAATAACTAGTCTAACTCTTCAATGTTATAATACACATTTTGTCAACATGAATTAACTAACATGATTGACAAATTGAGATGCTGTTTCTGAAGCACAAACTTTTAAAACGTGTTGGCTTTAATGTAATTACAGCACCAACACCAAGTGCTGTTACTAAAGTGCGATTTTTCTGTAATGCAGGGTTGCACAAGAACGCAACCATCACATTATAGAAGAACAGATTAAATATTTAAGGTACCTTTGGAATAAAAGAAATACATAAAGGAACATTTATGAAGAAAGGCAAAGCTTTCTGGCCTCCTGATTGATTGGGGCTTTCAGTTCTCAAGCAGGAACATTGTTTCTTTGACCCTGGGTGACGATGGCTACAATCTCTAACTGCAACACGGAGAACTAGTCCAAAATAAACCTGACAGCCTAATCTTATATGGGTATACTGGCAGAATTATTAGTTGATGTAGCTGCTACTAATTTTGAACAATTAAATCAATTAATTTGCATTATTACTATAAGCTAGAAGTATTTTATATTTGCCCTTATTTTAATCATTAAAATGTACCAAAGCTATCTCTTTGCTATTCATTTGTTCTTGATCCTAGTCCCTTGCAGCTGAGTATTTGGTGTCTGATTTTGTCAGGAAAGTGTACACGACTAGTACCAACATTGGGAAAATATGCCAGACAGGGTTCATGAGCTGATTTCCTGGGATAAATTCTTGAAGATACCACATTCTGAAATAGTGGGAGACGACAAACAAGTCACACACGAAAATCTCACAGCTGACTAGTACTTTAAATTGCACCTTGAAATTGAATCTGAGGAACTTCAGTATGATAACAAAGTAGCTAGCATCCTTGCGTATTACTAATGGCAACTATTCTGGATATTTATCAAAAAATGTAAAATAACACAAATATTGATCGATCCAGTCTACTTCTGTAGAAACTGTATGCTTTACTCACATACCACAGCACTCATGCCTGAATCTCAAGACAAAGAACCCGTAGCAGAGGAAAAGTAAAACAATGCCATAAACACTGCAATGCAAGAGAGGAAAATATAATTACAACACAAATTATCTGCAGCGGTGTAATACTTCTGTTTACAAATGGCTTCCACAGGAGTTAGCCTACACTCTTGCAGGCTGTCAACGTGCCAGATGAAGCATGCAAAGTTAGCTTTTAATTAGACTACAGGTAGAGTTTGTGCTTTCTTGCAGTTTCTCCTTCAGCTTTAATGTCAGCAATTATATTTGATGCCAATTTAACACTTAATTTCTCCAGATTATCGCCAGTACTTTATGTTCAAAGTCTATAATCCCTTATAAAAAGATGTATTCAAGATAACCTACCTTAAAGGTAATTTGCATCATAGGCAGTAAATGAAGTTGAGAGCTTTCCCAGTCTGTAGTGATGGTAGAGTTTATCCGGTCAGAATTCAAACACTGCAGAATTTCTAGTTTATTTCGAGTAATAGAAACTTTACATCCAAGTACCTCAGCTATAGCTTTAAAAACAAAATGCACAATTGGATAAAACATTTTAAAAATCTTAGCTTTTGGTTTGTTCCACCCACTTTTCCAAATAGCCAATGAGAGATACAATTACAAACCTATATTTGTCTAAATTAGAGAGGGAGGAGTGCACAAGGTCCAAGCTAATTAAGAACTGGAATTCAATGCCTTAAAATGCATACCCAATTCAGTTACAAGTATTGAGCTTAGAGAATTCCATTGGAAACGTATTTCTTTGGAAAGCTAGCATTCTAATATCAGTCACATGAACTCTTTCTTGTTCCACCAAAACCCAGGGAATCTGGCTAAAATGTCAACACTATACAAAACGTCAACACGGATCAGTTATCAAGATTACCAAACTCACCATTAAGAAATTGCCTTGTTAATTCACTGAAATCTCCCCCTTTACCCCAACAAAGAAATTCATAAATGGTTAATCATAATTTTTCCCTAGTTGGGAAAAACATGAACAGATCCTAATACACAGCACAAGTTATGATAAGTTTTTCTCTGTACACTTGAATTCATATTTTTATAGGTAGTTTTATGCAAAATATGTGAATTTTGAATCTTAAATTCCTCCCAAAAATCAAAAACTTGTGTTTGTTTTGTGCAAGATTGTTTAATTCAATGTTTCCTATCTTTCCTTCATTTTTGTTCTTCTCAGATTGGCTCACTTTCCTTTTGAATACTAAATGTTCTTTGACAAACTGTCAAGATGTAATTATAAGCCAAATTGATCAATGCCTATAAATAAAATTTCAGGCATTATGAGAAAGATCTGCTTACACTACACAGAATATAAATTTAGAGTAAAAGAATATTCAGTTGAAGCTGGCAGTATCAGGAGGCCTTGCCTTCATGTTATCCCCTTAGTTCATCTGTTACATAGTCACATTTTTATAGCTATTGTCTTTCACATAGAAAATGTGAAGGGTTCAGATATGATGACAGCAACTATATCCATCATTAATCAATTAAATCTAATTTCAAAGTAATTTAACAATTCTGTTGGAAGGATGGTGAGAGGGAGGGAGGGAAGGAAAGAGACAGCAGACTGGGGGGATTTTTCTCTTAAATGCACATACTGAATTTACATAACACCATCCAGAATACTTACCTAGGAAAACTTTTTCTTTTCCAATAGAATAAGCACCACAGACAATCAATGTTCTAGGTTTCATCATTACAGTTTCAAAGGCAACATTAGCAACAAATTGGATGGCTTCTTGCTGAGAAGGAAAGGTGTATTCTGGACTGCAGTATCTACCAAAAGAAACCAGATTACATGAACAATAAGAATATCAAATGTCTTAGTAATGATTCATGAAAAAAAAGCATCCTTGTTATGTACTGTAGTCTAATTATTGCTTTCTGGGGGCAGGCATGAGAAATGCAAACAAACAGTGGTTTGAGATTCACAAACCAAAATCATAATTCACAAATATTGCATAGTCATCAATGGAAAGAGTAAAATTGGAATATTTGTGTTTCCTGAAATTTAGTTGTAGTGCTGTGCTTTTTTGTAATGAAGATAATGACATGGCTGCACCATTCATCATCACTCAGAAGAAAATTCCTTATATACAATCCAAGTGATTGTGTTCTGTATGCCCAGTTGCTTAACTAGCATCATCACCAGTGGCAAATCTACTCTTTCAGAAAAGGTTAGAATTCTGATGTAAGTCGATCAGACGACAGCATGTCTTAGTGCGGTCTCTTGCGATTTTGTTCAGCTGCTGAGCAGTTGATGATTAGAAAGCTGACTTGCACAACAAGACATGCTAACCTGCCCATTTTTCCAACTAGAATGTGGTTAGATGCTGCTTACCTACTGTTATCACTTGCATTGTTGGAACTACTTATTTTTATTGCAATTGGTCCAGTTGGCAACCCAAAGCTCACTCCATCCCTCCATACAATGTTGCTGGTGTTTACATAGTAGTGAAGTCGAGCTTTTACTGTATTGTACATTATCGTAGATACTAATTAAATAAAGTGCACACAATTAAAGAAGTGCACATTTTATTCCTAATTTACAAAATAAAATTAAAACAAAATGCAAATGTAAATACTGATATCACCTGCCTAATAACAATGTCTATTACTCATCTTCAGTTTACATGTTAGCAACTAATGCATTGGATAACACAGGTTTAACAACAACAATTTTATAACAAAAAGTTCTATTCCGATTCATGTAATAAAGTTCTCTTACGTGGTATCCAGATAAAGAGTATGAATCTTTTGCCCCATGAGATGAGTGTAGCGCTCCATGGAAGCATTAGCTCGAAAATCACCAGTATGCAATAATGTTTTACCATTTGGAAGCTGGAACAGCAACATGACAGCGCCTGGACAACTGCAGAATATTTATAGACAATTCAAGTTAGAGGTTTTATAGTACAGAACGGTCATTCATAAAGGATTTGAACAATATAAAAATTCAATGGTTTTTTTTTGCGATCTTTGCTACCAAGCCTACTTCAATATCTCTTTACAACACCAAGTTCTCCAACAGCATGAAAAATGAAAGAATTAGTAAAGGGAATATGTAGGAACAGGAGTAGACTATTTAGCCCCTTGAGCCTGCTTCACCATACCAAAAAAAAAATTATGGTTGATTGGTGACCCCACTCTGAATAGACTTCGGTTTTACAAAGTCAGCTATTAATCGCAACTTGAAAATTAATTGACCAAGTGTCATTTTCATTTGCAGAACAGGTTTTCAAACTTTCATCATCCTTTTCTAGTGCCATTCATAGAGTCATAGAGATGTCGTGCGATCCAACTCGTCCATGTCGACCAGATATCATAACCTAATTTAGTCCCATATGCCAGCAGTTAGCCCATATCCCTCTAAATCCTTCCTATTCATATACCCATCCACATGCCTTTTAAATGCTGTAATTGTACAAGTCTCCACTACTTCCTCTCATTCCATACATGCACCACCCTCTGCGTGAAAACGTTGTCCCTTAGGTCCCTTTTATATCTTTCCCTTCTCACCCTGAACCTGTGCCCTCTAGTTCTGAAGTCTCTGGAAGGATAGATGGTTTCTACTCTTCGGTTCCCCTGAGATTCGAAACTTTAACCAAATTACTCCTTAATATTCTAAATGCTAGCAAGTACAACTCCATTTTGTTTAATGAAAATCTGAACCATTGGAAATATTCAGCAGGTTTGGCAACATCTAAGATGGGAGAACAAAAGTTAATACTTTAAATGTAATATGACTTCCATGAAGTACAAAAAGAGTCAGTCTTAACTATATCTTCAAATCTTACATTGGGGCTTGAACTCACTACATTGAGAGACAAGACTGCCACAGAACCACAGAATCAAGGCTGATATACAAAGATACCAAGGTTTCACAAGTATCTGGAACTTAAAATGATACATCATACCAGGGATGTACTTAAGTGTTATTTGAAGTGTTTGCTATAAGTTGTAAAAATTTTATTCTTGGGCAGAAAATGTGTCATGCCGTAAAAATAAACTTTGACAGCAAGTGCAGGCCAAGGAAGACTAAAAACATTGAGAATTTGCCATAGAACTGAATTAATCCTGTTATTTAATACAGTATCCAAATACTAAAAGTCAAGATTAATATTATCATTTTAGGCATCAGTTTGTAAATTAACTTTACAAATTTGCAATTTGTTTGTTTAGAATGGGACGCATGATTGCAAGATTGTAATTTCACGTCAGGGAACAAATCTAACTTAAACCAACACTAACTAAAAATAAAAGCCTGCAGATTCTGAAGACTGAAACAAAAGCAGAAATTGTTTGAAGAAATTCCAGCATTTCTTGCAGCATCAGTGGAGAGAAAGCAGAGTTAATATTTTGAGTTCAGTGATCCCTTCCCTTGTTTTCTTAGGAGAGATTCTGGAAGAGCCAGAAAATTCTTATGTAGTCATCAATAACTAGTCTGAGAAAGAAAACTACTGGCCTAGATGCCAAAAAATGCCATTTCAGCATTGAGAAAGTAGAATTTAGGTACTTTACATGGTATAGAAAGCAACTGGCAGGAACTCACTTCCGTCTCAGCTCATCTGCTGAAATCCTTATTCATACCTTCATTATCTTTAAACTTGGCCATTCCTATCCAGTGCTGGCCAATCTTTCCAATGCTACCTTCCTTGCATCTGACATCTACCAAAACTACTTCTGACTTGCACTATTCACTTATCACCCATGATTGTTAGCCTACATTTGTTCCCAGTCCAGCAACATTTTTACTTTAAAATTCGCATTCCTGTTTCCAAGTTCCTCCATGCCCTTGCTCCTAACTTGGTAGCTTCCCTCAACTTAGAACTCTAAACAACTCAGATCTCTGCTCACCCAATTCCAGCCTCACTGAGCACTCCAAATTTTAAATGTCCATCATTGATGGCTGTACTTTCAGTTGCCCATCCCAAAAGGTCTGGAATTTCTTCCTTACGCCACTTCGGTTCACCTTCCTAATTGAAGGCACTTTAAAATTTACCTGACTCAGCTTTTGATCAGACCTAAATGTGCCTCTATGTAGAATTCAGTGTCGTTTTACTTTACAATTAAAATGAAAGATATTTGGTGTTAATTCTGAAAGATATTGTTTTTTGATTCTCTTTACTAACTCACTCACAAGCGTTCTGTTTGCTATACTGCATTTCCATTCACTCATTCATAAAACTGTGGTTTTGCAGTATATTTTACTCTTAAGATAAACTAAATTAAACATCCCTTCCAACCCACTGTTTCTTTGCACCTTTCCATTCTTATCAGCACCATGTATCAAATAGTGTTTAGATCAAAAGCCACCTGTGAATAAATGTTAACCTATTCAGAACAATACCATCCCCACTATCATTTCTCCATAATTCACTCGAAACTATGGTAAGATTATAATATTAATTAACCCCTTAGTAAACGTCTCTTAGGATCTGAATAAGTTGCAGGACATAAACAGTTTCCTCCACTAGCATGTTCCTACAGTCTGCTGCTCTTTATCGCTTTGAAATTTCCTTATACACTACCTATTTCTAACTTTTATTTAGGACCACCACCTTGTACAAACATACGGATTTATATTTTTTAAATACACATTAAACAGGGCCACTAACCACTTTAAGAAACTTACTATCAAAATAGCACTTCCATGAAACCACATGAAAATGTGTATAAGAACTGTCAAAACTGGAAATAGTAAATGAAATTTCATGGTCCAGCTGTGGGAGATCAGTTTAATATCCTCTATACCTTTATTTAGCACATGTATACTTTTGCACTTATTTAGACCATGTATTTTTACTAACATTACTAACTTTAAAAGACAAAAGGATTAATATCTCTTAATTATATATGTTCAGACTAAACAGACATTCTAGTCCTAACAGGGGTACCAGCCAGCATTTAGCAAGTCCTTAAACCATCTCCTGTTTCCCCAGGACAGATGCAACGCCAACCTGTGTACAACAGGCACACAATAGTGCTAAAATTTTAACATATGTAAAAATCGGTGTATAAAACAAGCTATTGCAAAACTGTATTTTGGATTCCATTGCTACCTTGAACTTTGCTACTGTGGATGTTCAATAAAGAGATTATTTTTGCCACTCACTGATCTCATTCACTTCATCTACACATTGTGAACGTTTCTTACAATCACAACTTTTGAATGCAGAACTAAAAGTTCCCAAAGTATACGAGGTAAATCATATGCATATCTCAGTCCCAGTGATGCCTACACTATATAAAGCTTATATTGCGTGGAATTGTATTCAAACAACAACTGAAATTGGTGAGTGGCGAAATAGCCTCTTTTATTCAGCAATCACAAGTTCGAGGTGGCAACAGAATCCCAGAAAAACAATTCTTACAAGAGCCCCTTTATACACAGTTCTTACATACATTAAGAATCCATTACTATGGTGATACATTTTTATCTCTAGTACAGAAAGTTTTAAAGGGCTTCTCCCCTGGGAGACAGGAGAAGAGTTAAAATATGTGCTAATTGCTGGCTGCTACTTCTGATGGGATTAAGAGTGCCTGTCTGGTTTGCTTGCATAATCAAGAGATGTTAGTTCGTCTTTTAAATTCGTAAATGTAGTAAAAATGCTAGGCCTATTTGCTGTAAATAAGTTAAAAATTGAACCTATACTTAAAAGAATAAAGGGTATGAAACTAATTATTGCAGCTGGGTTGAAAGATTTATTTACTATTTGTCAGTATGAGTTTCATTCATTCATGCAATTGCATGGAAACACTTAAAGAGATAATGGCCCAGTTAAAAAGTATTTAACAGTACTTAACCTATTCAGGTCCAGGAGATGGTTGGGAAGGGTTGATTAATATTATAATGTTTCGTGAAGACATGATGGGGATGGTCTTGTTCAGTATGAAATGGTTGGTGAGGGCTGATTAATAATGAATTGAATTGAATTGAATTTATTGTCATGTGTACCGAGGCACAGTGAAAAGCTTTGTCTTGTGAGCAATACAGGCAGATCACATAGTTAAAAAGCAAAGATAAGTAATAGGTAAACAGTGGCAAAAACCAAAACACAGGTACAGGCGAATGCTAATAGTTTGAGAGTCCGTTCAGTATTCTAAAAACAGTAGGGTAGAAACTGTTTTGAAACCAGCTGGTGCATGTGTTCAGGCTTCTATACCTTCTCCCAGATGGTAGAGGTTGTAGAAAAGCATTGCCAGGATGTTTCATGGAGACTTGTCGGGGATGATATTGGTCCGTAACCTGCACTTATTCAGAGTTAAACCCTGCTTGTAGCAGAGGCCAATAAAGTGTGGAAATGCAGTAATCGGTTCAAAATGTTTGTTTTAAATTTTGGTAGTAGAAAACCATGGATTTATGAATGAATGAATGAATGAGTGAATGAATGAAACGGTGTTATTGTATATAACAAGTTAGTGAAGGGTTACGAATGAATGAACGGGAACCCTGTATTAATGAAAATAGCGAGCTGGTAAGTGAGTTAATAAAGATAGCCTATAACACAATATCTCATAACACTACCTCACAAGTGTCAGCTTAGGTATAGACGTCAAATGATAAACACTAACCAGTGTAGACAGAAATTGTTCTGAAACTGACCTGAATGCTTCAAAAAAATTGAAGCCAGGCAAAGATTTGTGATTTGGCAAAATACACCACAGTTGATAGATTGTGGAGCTTAGGCCACAGCTTCCAGAGAGAGATGGTTAAAACCTTTCCATAAAGGCAGGCAAAGGGGAGGCGTAGCAAACATGAAAGATGACAGCTGAATAACTAAAATTGTGGATTGGGGACCAAGTTAAAGACTAGACTAAGCTGCAAAGAAATCATAAAATAATGCCATTTGGAAACTGAACTTCCTGTGAAACAACAATAGCAGAGAAAGCCAAACAAGACAGACTTTTAGGTCTTAAAGAATTTTTGAGTCTGCAGAGAGCAAAGGAAGTTTGATCAGACAGAGATACATTTATTAAAAGTTTAAAAGCAAGAATTATACTGCAAGAATTAGAAAAAATATAAAAAAAGGTATATATGGAAGTTGGGCACAGAGTAAAACTTTCTAGCCAGAGGCAAAATATATGTTGCACATCAATATAGGACCAGCTGACATTATCCTGAAAGTTTAACAGTGTTGTAGGTTATAATATCTATAAACTTTCATGGAACATATGTTAAAATACTTACTGGTTTGCATCCAAAAGGACTACCTTAATTCCCTCCACAACACATTCAGTATTCATAGGTAGACTTGAGATATACTGCGCTTGCACTTTAAGCTTAGATATCACCAAATTTCTGGTTATCTGAAATTTAAAGGGGAATAGAATTAATTGAATGATTTACTAAACTGCCCAACTATTATGATTGTGTAAGCAAGTTGATGTCTTCTAGCATCTTTTGCAGCTCTTATCATTAATAAAGGTTTGAACAGTACCAAATCCACTGAATTAGTTGAACAAAGGTCTCGATCATGACCTAGCCTCAACTCAGATATGTATGGGGGAGGGAGTTTTGCAGTTAAAAACTAGAACTGGGAACATATCCCCAATACTATTTTACAAGCTCAGAGACAGAATGTTCCATTGCCTGCTTGTGTACAGCCAAATATTTCAATATATCATCCAAGTTTGATATAATCTCAAAATTTTGATATTAAGTTACTTGTTCCTAAGTCCAATTATGTAGAATATCATGAAGAACATTGTATGTCAGTTCATGATAATTCAAATAGATTTTTGAAAGAGTTCTAGAAGCAACAACTCATTGATGGATAAAAATTTTTGAATGTGATAACATGTTGGTCATTTTAAATCCAAAATAGTGACAGTACAGAAATGTAACTTGTTAGAAACAATCCCAACAGGGAATTCTCAATGTATGATACAGTTGGCTCTGCTAGGCAGCAGGGAAGGAAAAGCCTGGGAAAGTTTTAATGATAGGACTTAATTGTAAGGGTAACTGACAGGATATTCTGTGGCCACAAAAATTACTCTTGAATGGTCCGTTGCCTCCCTAGTGCTAGGGCCAGGGATGTGTCAGAGGTGGCTGCATGGCATTCTGAAGGGGAGAGTGAACAAAAGTAGTGGTAAATGTTGGGAATGATGACATGGGTAAAAACATAAATGACATCCTACAACAGGAAATCAAAGAATTAAGTAGTAGATTAGAGGAGGACTAGGAATGCTGTAACCTTGGATTACTTCCAGTGCCACGCACTACCAAATACAGGAATTGGAAGATAGGTCAGTTGAACATGTGGCTAAAACGATTATGTAGGAGGGAGGGTTTTAGATTTTTGGATCACTGTGACAGTTTCTTTGGTAGGTGGAACCTGTACAAGCTGGATGGGTTGCACTTGAATCCGAATGGGTCCAATGTCCTTACTGGGTGGTTTGTCAGGGGGTTTGGACAGAAAGTAAATATAAAGTCAGGAACAAGATTCAGTCAGATATAGAAGGAATACCAGGACAGTCTGGGGGCAGGGAAGACACTGGCATGACAAGGCACACGGGATGACCGGAAAGCTAACTTTTATCTATTTTAATGCAAGGAGTCTGACTGGTAAAGTGGACCAACTTACAGCATGCAGGAATGATATTACTGAAATCACAGAGACATGGTTGAAGGACGGACTACACTGGCAGCTTAACATTCCAGGGTAGAGGAGTTACAGGCATGATGAGAGGAATGTATGAGAGGAGGGAGCATTGTTTAATTGAAAAAGGAAACCATCATTGCAGTACTGAAGCAGGATATCTTAGAAGGCTCTTCAAATGAGGCCTCTGGATAGAGCTTGGAAACAAGAAAGAGGTGATCATGTTGCTGGGATTATATTACAGGCCTCCCAATAGCCAGAAGGAGATAGAGGAGCAGATGTGTAGACATAGCACAGAAATATGATAGGAAATATAGTAGCAGGGGATTTCAAACTTTGCTAACATTAACTGGGATCGCCCAAGTGTAAAAAGATTAGCTAGGTGGAGTTTTTAAAATGCATTCAGGAGAGCAATTTGTGCTAATATGTAGAGAGTGTGGTGCTGGAAAAGCACAGCAGGCCAAGCAGCATCTGAGGAGCAGGCGAATCTATGTCTCGGGTACGAGCCCTTCATCAGGATTCCTGATGAAGGGCTTATGCCTGAAACGTTGATTCTCCTGCTCCTCAGATGCTGCCTGACCTGCTATGCTTTTCCAGCACCACACTCTCTACTCTGATCGCCAGCATCTGCAGTCCTGACTTTCTCCCAGTATGTAGATAGTCCAGCCAGCCAGACCCAGTGCTAGACCTTTTCCTCGGGAATCATGCCAGTCAAGTAGTTTAAGCATCAGTGACCATTACTCTAAGTTTCAAAGCCCTTAGGGATAAGGATAGTGTAGAAGTAAAGTGTCCAAACTAGAAAAGGCCAATTTCAATATTATTAGACAGGATTTGGTTGACAGACTGGGAGCAGCTACTTGCAGGGGTGGTAAGGCAAGGTTTGGAAAGGGGAATCTTTTAAAAGTAGTATAGTGAATTCAGAACCAGCATGTTCTGTAAGTGGGAAGTGTTGTAGACCAGGCCAGACCCCAAAGTAATCCAGACCCTAACTTTGCTAGTGGTTTTAAGCAGGTGTAACACAGATGTTCCATAAAACATAGAACATTACAGCGAAGTACAGTACAGGCCCTTTGGTCTTATATGTTGCACCAGCATATGAAACCAATCTGAAGCCCATCTAACCTACACTATTCCATTTTTGTCCATATGTCTACGGCCATTTAAATGCCCTTACATTTGGTGAATCTACTACAGTTGCAGGCAGTGCGCTCCACGCCTTACTACTCCGAGTAAAGAAACTACCTCTGACATCTGTCCGATATCTATCACCCCTCAATTTAAAGCTAGGCCCCCTCGTGCTAACCTTCACCATCTGAGGAAAAAGACTCTTGCTGTCCATCTGATTATCTTATACGCCTCGATTAAGTCACCTTTCAAACTTCTCACTAACAAAAACAGTCTCAAGTCCCTCAACCTTTCCTCATTAGACCTTCTCTCCATACCAGTTAACATCCTAGTAAATCTCCTCTGAACCCTTTCCAAGGCTTCCACATCCCTCAGAACACAGGAACCAGAACTGTATGCAATATTCCAAGTGCACCACACCAGAGTCCAGTACAGCTGCAGCATGACTTCATGGTTCCAAAATTAAATCTCTCTATTAATAAAAGCTTAACACACTGTGTGCTTTCTTAACAACTCTATCAACCTGGGTGGCAACTTTCAGGGATCTATGTACGTGGACACAGATCTCTCTGCTCATCTACACTACCAAGAATCTTAACATTAGCCCTTATGCTGCATTCCTGTTGCTCCTTCCAAAATGAATCACCTCACACTTTTCCGCATTAAATTCCATTTGCCAACTCTCAGCCCAGCTCTGCAACTTACCTTTGTCCCACTGTAGCCTACAACATCCTTCTGCACTATCCAAAACTCTACCAATCTTAAGTGTTATGCACAAATTTACTAACCCATCCTTCTATGCCCTCATCCAGGTAGTTTATAAAAATGACAAACAGCAGTGGTGGGCAAGTTGTTGGAGGGAATCCTGAGGGACAGGACGTACATGTATTTGGAAAGGCAAGGATTGATCAGGGATAGTCAACATGGCTTTGTGCGTGGGAAATCAGGTCTCACAAACTTGATTGAGTTTTTTCAAAAAGTAACAAAGAGGATTGATGAGGGCAGAGTGGTGGACATGATCTATATGAACTTCAGTAAGGTATTCGACAAGGTTCCACATGGGAGACTGATTAGCAAGGTTAGATCTCATGGAATACAGGGAGAACTAGCCATTTGGATACAAAACTGGCTCGAAGGTAGAAGGCAGAGGGTGGTGGTAGAGGGTTGTTTTTCAGACTGGAGGCCTGTTGGAAGGAGATCCTGCCTGACTAATTTAATTGAGTTGTTTTAGAAAGGTCACTAAATATACTGATGATGGTAGTTTAGCTAATGCAGTTTGCAAGAGCTTCAGTAAGGCCTTTGACACATGGAAGCTTGGTCCAAAACGTAAGAGTCCAAGTTGACAAATTCAATCAAACATTGGTGTGCAAATGGGAGACAAAGGATGATGGTGGAGGGTTTTTTTTGATTGGAAGTTTATGACCAGCAGTGTCGCACAGGGATCAATGCTGGGACTTTTATGTTTATTACATACAAAAAGTAATTGCATCTTCTACATTTACAATGTTTGCAGATGACACAAAAATTGGTGATGTTGTTGATACGGAGGAGGATGGTCTCAGGTTACAGTTTGGTATTGATTAATTGGTAAATTGGGCAAAGCAACGGCAGATGGAATTTAATCCTGATAAGTGAGAGATGATACATTTTGAGAGGTCTAATGAGGGAGGGACTTAACATAACAAATGGTAGATCTCTAGGGAGTACAGAGGAACAAAGGGACCTTGGTGTATAAGGTGTCAGCAGGTAGGAAAGGATAATGAAGATGGCATCTGGGATACTTGCTTTCATTTGCCAGGGTGTAGAATATAAGAGCAGTGAAGTCATGGTGCAACAGCACTGGTTAAGCCGCAGATGGAACACACTGTCATTCTGGTCACCATACTACCGGAAAGACATGATTACACTGGACTGCCTGCTGAGGAGATTCACCAGGATGTTGCCAGAGTTGAGAAGCTTCAGTTAGGAGGAGAAACTGGAAAGGCTACATTTGTTTTAGAGTCATGCAGCATGAAGTGGAACCTTCAGTCCAACTCGTTCATGACGACCAAGTTTCCCAAACTAAACTAGCCCCTTGCGTCCTTTTGGCCCATACCCTTCTAAACCTTTCCTATTCATGTACTTATCAAAATGTCTTAAATTTTGTAACTGTACTTATAACAACCACTTCCTCTGGCAGTTCATTCCACATTACAAACCAGTGTGAAAAAGTTGCCATTCCTCTCATCTTAAATCCCACCCCCCCCTCCCAATTTTGTCTCCCCCCCACCCTCTGGAAAAGACATTTTCCATTTACCCTATCTTCATTTGTCATGATTTTATAAACCTCCTTAAGGTCACCTTTCCATCTCCTGTGCCCTAGTGAAAAAGGTCCCAGCCTATCCTTATAATTCAAACCCTCCAGTCATCCTGGTAACCCAGTAACATCCAAGGAAATCTTTTCAGAATCTGTCCAATTTAATAATATCCTTCCAAAAGTAAGGCGACCAGAATTGTACACAGTACTCCAAAAGGGGCCTCATCAACATTCTCTCCAACCTCGATATAACATCCCAACTCCTAAAGCCAATTGTCTAAGCAATGAAGGCAACACCTTAACCACCCTTTCTACCTGTGATGCAACTTTCAAAGAACTATGTACCCAAACTGCTCGGTCTCTCTGTTCAACAACACTATCCAGGGGTCCTACCATTAACTGTACAAGTCTTACCCTTGTTTGTTTTATCAAAATGCAATATCTAGCATTTATCAAAATTAAATTTAACTAAGTTAAACCAAATTAAATTATTTTTTTTTCCCTGGGGCAGAGACGGCTGACAGGGGATCTGATTGAGATACAAGAAATTATGACAAGCATAGATAGGGTAGATTGTGAGCAACTTTTTGCCATGGTAAAACCAGTAGGATTAAGGTGAGTAGTGGGTGGTTGACAGGGGACATGAAGAGATCAGAGAGTGGTAGAAACATGCCTGAGGTGGTGATGGAGGCAGGTACTACTGCATATTTGAATAGTATCAGGATGAGCACTTAAAATGCCAGGGCACAGTAGGCTATGGACCAAGAGCAGCTAAATGGGATCAATATAGTTTGATGTTTGTTGGTCAGCATACGCATGCTCGGCTGAAGGATCTGTTTCTATGCTGTTTGACTATGACAAGTGACACAGGGATAAATAAAGAAAAAACAGAAAATCTAAATTGAAGAAAGGAAAATGCTGAAAGTATGTTGCTGGTTGGATGTCAGTTAGGAAAGGTCTTCAACCTGAAAGATTAATGGTTTCTCTCCATCAATGTTACCCGATTTGTTGAATAGTTCCAGCATTTATTTTTGGATTTCCAATATCCATGGAATTTTATTTCTCTCTTCCCACAATATAGAATTATTTAATAGAAATTGCTATCCAGCCACAGACATAGTTAGAACCATGTCACTATAACCACAAGAACTAACTTAACAGAAAACCCTTTAGATTTGCTCACAATACAGGTACATGTACCTGTATTTACACCATTCAGTAGTGAGATGCAAGGCATTGTTCAATCAAATAAACACTGGTCTTCTTTAAGATGAAATAGAAAGTGTAAGTACATTAATTACATGTCCAACTATAGCAAAACAAATTATTACACACCAATCAAAAATGCAATCATCCAAAACTGGATTCCCAATAAGCCAAATGGCTAGCAACTAGTTCACTGGACTTTGCTACAGCGCAGAGTGAAAACCAAAATTTGTGTTTCAAATGCATAATATGCCCGAGAAGTTCTCTCTCAAATACTACATAACTTACTGTGCTGCAGTAAATAGGACATTTAAAATTCTTGGTAAGGCCTCCATAATGATCTGAATGAAAGTGAGTCAGGAAGTAGGCAGTACAACCCTCAATATCACCATATTGGAAGGCATCCACCGTGAAATTAGTTCCTGAAAGCACAAAGAACAGCTGTGAAGACAGTTTGTTTGCTGCTGTATAATACAAATATTGATGACTTATCAAAACAGTCAAAAGTCCTGACATGAAGGAAACACTGACACAGTTTTTCTTTTGTTTTTGGGAAGGAGTGCAGGGAAGAGTAAAATCTAAACTCTTAAATCACACTAAGTTCTGTTCATCCACCACTCCTTGCTTTCTTATACTGGCTCAGAATCCAAAAACTCTAACATAAATCCATAATCTCCCTCTTTGCCCTCTCTAACTTCAGCCAACTCTATAAGCCTTCAAGATCTCCACATCCACATTTCAGATTTTAAATTACTGCCATTGATGGATATGTTTTCAGCTTCCCAGATCTTTAAATCAAGTTCCCCCTTTCAACCTCTCTTCTGATCCTATATTTTGACCACATTTGGGCCATGTCTTCTCTTTCCTTCTGGTTTGATAACAAATAGTATAAATAAGAAAAAACACTAAGCTAATAATAATCTACCTAGCTACCATCAATTCTGAAGGGTTACTGGACCCAAAACATTAACTCTGCTTTCACAGCACAATATGGAGAATGACATCTCATTTTCAGTCTAAGCACTTTACAGTCTTCTGGACTTAATATTGAGGCTAATTCCTTCAAATTCTTCCTTTTCTTTTAGCTTTAGTTTTACATTGTCTGTCACCATGTCCTCTCTCTCCTACCCCCACCCGAGTGGTCTGGTAATTAGACACTCCACTGTTCTGCCATTTTCACGTTCTGAAGATTTAATCTGAACTATCAACATCTTTTCTCCACCAGCTCCCTACACCCCACCATTCCCACCACATCCTGCCCCCCAACTGTAGCATGAATGCTATCCCCACCACACTTCACCTCTGATGAAGCGCCATCTAGACTCAAAATGTTAGCTTGCTATCTTTACATGGATGCTGTCTGACCCACTGTGATCTCCAGTATTTGTTGTTTTCAATTCTGCTTTCTCTCCAGATGCTGCCAGACATGCTGAGTTTTTCCATCAATTTCTGTTTTTGTTTCTGATTGCCAGTATCTGCAATTCTTGTTTTACATAAATACACCGGTTCTTGTTTCAAAAGCACTTTGCTTTACACATAACACAACACAAGGTTTATTTTCGATGTCGGAGAGATAACAACTATTTGGCTTCGTCAAAATTTGCTGCTCATCTTCCTATGAAAGATTTAAGTTTTCCGAACTGGAGTACAATTTGTGACAGGTTTGTATTAACCAGAAAAAGACATTCTACTACTTCCATTCTCTCATCCTCCCAGAGCTTGAATGGACATAATCTGGAGAAGATTGAAAAAAATCCAGAGTGGAGGAATGGGACTGGCCAGGCGTAGGTGGGAAGGGAATGTAGTGAGCATTGGACTCCATTGACACTTCAGAAAGAAAATACCTACGAAGTATAAACACAAATACTTCAAAAAGTGAAGCATTGTTCACAAGAGTGTAAATAATGAGGTGACAGGGACCAGACAGTAGGTAGAAGCAGACTAGCAGGTGTAGAACAAGGAACCACAAATCTAAAATGAACTGCAAAGAGTCAGAAGAGAAATTAAAAGACTTCTTTTATAGAATCAGCTGAGGGATTTGAAACACTCAAGATATTTTAATATTAAAGATTAGGATCAATTAAATACATGACAAATGAGTAATAAAACATTTGGATATGAGACATGGACTTTGTTTACAAGAAGGGAAGGATTAAAGGTGGCATGGGTTAAACACTTGTTTATGTTGGAACGTCATGTATTTAATTAACGAATTACGATTTAATAGGGTCACCAACATGCAAATTTCCTTGACTAACTTTTAAAATTTACATTTGCTCCATCTTGTCAATTGGACTAACAGTTAATCAGAGTCCAACTAAATTTGAACAGTTATCCCTATCTGTTGCTTACATATAAAGGTATACATAAAGTGGCACATTAGTACTAGAGTTGAGAACTATTGCAAACTTCATATTCTCTGTAATGATCATACAAATACGTAATAAAATATTATAAGTTGTAAACAGGTAAAATTACATTTTCCCATACTACACAAATATATCATGACAGAGTAACTTATTATTTGACTCCTAGATATCATCTAAAACAAATTAACTGATCATAAGCAAAACATAAATTGATGGTTTACCTGGAATCTTCTTATAAAAGGGACACTGCTTGTTCTTTTTACATGTGCTTACTCCATTTCTTTGCCTTTTTGTCCTTCCTTGTTGTCCATCACCTCGCTCCATTTGAAGTTTATCTACAGTGCCTATGGAAGCTTCATCACCTGTAGAGCTTTCTATTTTCCTCTTTCTTTGTCTTTGCCTTCTTTCATTATATGAAATCTCAGAAACCAATTCATTTGCTTTTCCTTGAGGTATTGTTTTTGAACATTTTTGCTCCTCTTTGATTTTGGGTTGAAGTCCAAAAAAAACTCCAATGTCAGTTTGCTTTAAACCTTTACTTAAATCATTCCTTTTGGGGATTCTTATGGAACTTCTGTCTAATAATCCCAGTGATGCCATTTCCGAAGTCATTCTATTCTTTTGAAGTCCAATGCTTTTTGAAGAAGTAAGAGTTTCAGAATGGGAACTATCCTGTTTTACAACATTCGATGAAAGTGAAATTAAGGAGTACTGAGACAATGATGTCTTCACAGGACAGCCAAAATGATCTTCCTCCTCTTTTCTTGCTAAGCAAACATTAAACTCCTGCACAACAACATTTTGAGCAAGCTGGAACGATTTGGTTGGTTCTTGCTTAACTTGAGTGGAATCTGGTAAACTGGTTGGTTCCTGTTTAATTTGAAGAGGCTTCAGTAAATTATCAGAACTTGAATTGACTGATTGCAATTTAATCAAGTTTGAATCTGTTAAATTAGTTTGTGACAAGTTCCTAATCTGTTTCATCTTCTCATTATCCAATGGCAGTACAGCTTTTGCCTGGTGTGGTTGTGTTGTAATACTTATTCTACTTCTAGTTAGAACATTAGCACTGGTAGTTAATAGACTGGAATCTGGACCAATAGCACTAGTTTTAAAATCAGTTGTGATCGTGTCCTTAAGACCACAAGATTTATGAACCAATTCTTGCTTATGGTTATTATTCTCTACAAGGTCAGAAATATTGCCACCTTTGAGTTTACAATTGTGTTTAATAGTTTGACCATGAAACAATCTTCTCCTTGTTGAAGATAACTTTTTTTGATCTGGAATTTTATTATAACAAAGTGGAGAGTAACTGATATCATCCTTGCTATTATTACTGGCATTTGAATCAAGGTCAGAAGTTGATTTGCCTTCTAGAAGACTATTTAGCTTTACTTTTGTACTGCTTACATTAAAAAATCTATCTGTATTAATCCCAGGCTCCACTTCTTTTGTTAACAGCGGTGCTGAACTAGGCAATCCTCTGTGTAGGCTACTGGGTGATGCTGCAGAAACACTCCCCCTTGAAACATTTTCAGAAGTGCTTCCTTTTGTTGCTTTTGCCATTTTGCATTTTTTTGAGCTTTTTTCCTTAACTTTGAAGACAGGAGATTTTAGCAGTAGGAGGGCATTTTGATTTTTGTTTGTCAGCTGTTCTTGAATCCAGGGAGACTGATTGTTCTGTAAAGATTGATTATTATTGTTAGGATCTGGTGAAAGTGTGAAGGCATCTTTAATTGAACTATGCAGAACTGTGGATTGAACATCACTCTGACCCAGTGCTCTACTTTCAGCGAGCAGTAAATGGGAGTATCGTTTGTAGTGTCTTGGAATTGTATTGTTGCAAAGCAAACCATCAGGGCATTCTGAAAAATAAAGTGAATCATCTTGAAATGGAATTTTATTAATTTATTATGCAACAAAAATGTCTTTACGAGATATGCTGTTAATGACCAAAATATATCAAATTTTCTCATTCCTAGAACCTTAAATTTAAAATTACTGTTTCCATCCTCAAACAGAACACCCACTACTGATCAAATGCATCATGCCAATTTACTGTGTGCTGGTCATTCATGGGCAAAATCCACGGCTGGGTGTTACATAGAATCAGTAATTAAATGAATGAAAATTCTTTTATTGATGTAACCCACAAGGTTTTCAGTCGGATTTGAGTGGTGAGTGTTCCACTAACTCCCCATTTTGAGGAGGCCAGTGAGACTGTATAAATAAATAGCACTCTCTTTGTTTTGTCATACACATGTCACAATTGATGAATTCCAGAATGTTACAGAAGAGAATATTGGGAACTTGTCAAAGATAGCTGCCTGTTCACGTGGCAAAGATCCCATCACTGCTTCAATGGAACCACAAATATTCAGGAGCTTGAAGACCTCAATTGGAACAGTTTACACCTTGCAATTTGTTGTCCAAGGTCATTATTAAGCACCGAAAATGTGTTGCTGGAAAAGCACAGCAGGTCAGGCAGCATCCAAGGAGCAGGAGAATCGACGTTTCGGGCATGAGACCTTCTTCAGGAATGAGGGAGGAAGAGAGCTTCTTCAAGGAAGGCATCCTTGCAAGAGGATTCGCAGTAGGTTAAAATCTTTGAGGAGAAAGTGAGGACTGCAGATGCTGGAGATCAGAACTGAAAATATGTTGCTGGAAAAGGGCAGCAGGTCAGACAGCATCTGTTTCGGTCATGAGCCCTGAAGAAGGGCTCATGCCCGAAACGTCGATTCTCCTGCTCCTCGGATGCTGCCTGACCTGCTGCGCTTTTCCAGCAACACATTTTCAGTTCTGATCGCCAGCATCTGCAGTCCTCACTTTCTCCTCGAACATTATTAAGTACCGCCAGGATAGCTAATTACTTAGTTAAAACTAGCAATTTGATGGGCATGCAACTCCTTGGAACCATTCTCAAATAACAAGCATTATCTTTGCCCTCGTGTGGCTCTATGGTAGTGCCTCTACCTCTAGACCAGGAGGCCTGGATTCAAGTTCCACCTGCTCTATAGGTTTGAAGCAAGTCTGAACAGTTTGATTAAAAATAAATAAGCACTATCCTTAGATTCTCTTGGAGGATAACATGAAACGGAAATGAATGCCATACCGTGGCTTGAAAGTTTCAGAAACTGAATTACCTTGATTTCAAGCATAAATTAGAGCTTTTTCAAATGAGCATATGTGCAAAAAAATTCATATTACATTTTGGAATGGATTTATTTCAATGATAATGTTTCATTAGACAAATCACAAGCAGCATAAATGATCAAGCAAATTTGGGTACAGCATAAAATAGAATTAAGTCAGTCAAATCTGAATTTCCTTGCTACTTCGAACCAAAAGTTAAATTAGGTATAACTGTTGTTTTGGTGCTTATTTCAGAAACCTTTGGATCCGTGTTGTATAGAGTTAAGAAAATGACTCTGTCATAATTTTTTTTCTGATTTTTAGCTTGACAGCATCAAATTTTGTGTTACATCGGAGTGCATCTGGGAAAATTAACAAACAGTAAAATTCACAACTAATCTTGGAGGAACTGTTGGGCGAAGTTCACAGCACAGAATCAGATAAGTTAATTGTTGTTTTAAGTCTGTCCAATAGAAAGGCTGCAGTAGTGGGTACAGTGGATTCTTTCTTGATTATATGTTTTTAAGAGATAAGTCTCTTGATTAAACTTAAAATATAAGCCATAAGCTATTAATTTAACCTGGGGCAGTGTTTGTAGAGGAATAAGACGGTGTTATTTTCTGGGTCTGTAGATTGTGAAGGAGCAAAAATGGCCTTTGCAGTGATATGTACTTCTTGTCAGATGTGGGAGTTTAAAGAGAGTTTAAGGGTTACTGTGGATTATATATGCCATAAATGCTGTTGGATGCGAATCTTATCAGACCGAGTGGATTGGTTGGAGAGACAGATAGAAGCGATGAGGAATTTGCAATAGCTACAGTATGTGATGGATGGCAGTTATAGAAACGGGGAAAAGTCTCAGATACAATCACATAGATGGGTTAACTCCAGGAAGGGTAAGAGAGGTAGGCAGCTAGAGCAGGAGTCTTTTGTGGATATACCCATTTCAAACAGGTATGCTGTTTTGGAAAATGTGATGGATTCGCAGTAGGTTAAAATCTTTGAGGAGAAAGTGAGGACTGCAGATGCTGGAGATCAGAACTGAAAATATGTTGCTGGAAAAGGGCAGCAGGTCAGACAGCATCTGTTTCGGTCATGAGCCCTGAAGAAGGGCTCATGCCCGAAACGTCGATTCTCCTGCTTCCCTTAGCAGGGGAACGTAGCACGAACAGCCAAGTTTCTGGTATTGACACTGGCTCTAATGCAACGAGGGGTACATCGGCTTCCAAGAGATCAATTGTGTTAGGGGATTCTGTAGTCCGAGGTCCAGACAGACGTTTCTGTGGCTAGCAAAGAAAAAGCAGAATGGTGTGTTGTTTCCCTGGTGCCGGGATCAAGGATGTCTCAGAGAGGGTGCAGAATGTTGTCACCGGGGGAGAGGGGCCAGCATAAGGTCATTGTCCACACTGAAACCAACGACATTGGAAGGGAAAAGGTTGAGACTCTGAAGGGAGATTACAGAGATTAGGTAGAATTTTAAAAAGGAAGTCCTCAAGGGTAGCAATATCTGGGTTACTCCCAGTGCTACGAGCTAGTGAGGACAGGAATAGGAGGATAGAGCAGATGAATGCATGGCTGAGGAGCTGGTGTATGGGAGAAGGATTCACATTTTTGGATCATTGGAATCTCTTTTGGGGTAGAAGTGACCTGTACAAGAAGGACGGATTGCACCTAAATTGGAAGGGGACTAATATACTGGCAGGGAAATTTGCTAGAACTGCTGGGAGGATTTAAACTAGTAAGGTGGGGGGGTGGGGGGGGGGGGGGGGGGGAACCCAGGGAGATAGTGAGGAAAGATCAATCTGAGACGGGTACAGCTGAGAACAGAAGTGAGTCAAACAGTCAGGGCAGGCAGGGACAAGGTAGGACTAACAGATTAAACTGCATTCATTTCAATGCAAGGGGCCTAACAGGGAAGGCAGATGAACTCAGGACATGGTTAGGAACATGGGACTGGGATACATAGCAATTACGGAAACATGACTCAGGGATGGGCAGGACTGGCAGCTGAATGTTCCAGGATAAAAATGCTACAGGAAGGATAGAAAGGGAGGCAAAAGAGGAGGGGGAGTGGCATTTTTGATAAGGGATAACATTGCAGCTGTGCTAAGGGAGGATGTTCCCGGAAATACATCTAGGGAAATTATTTGGGTGGAACTGAGAAATAAGAAAGGGATGATCACCTTATTGGGATTGTATTATAGAGGGAAATTGAGAAACAAACTTGTAAGGAGATCTCAGCTATCTGAAAGAATAATCGGATGGTTATGGTAGGGGATTTTAACTTTCCAAACATCAACTGGGACTGCCATAGTGTTAAAGGTTTAGATGGAGAGGAGTTTCTTAAGTGTGTACAAGACAATTTTCTGATTCAGTATGTGGATGCACCTACTAGAGAAGGTGCAAAACTTGACCTACTCTTGGGAAATAAGGCAGGGCAGGTGACTGAGGTGTCAGTGGGGGAGCACTTTGGAGCCAGTGACCATAATTCTATTAGTTTTAAAATAGTGATGGAAAAGTTGAAGTCCTAAATTGGAGAAAGGCCAATTTTGACGGTATTAGACAAGAACTTTCAAAAGCTGATTGGAGGCAGATGTTCGCAGGTAAAGGGACGGCTGGAAAATGGGAAGCCTTCAGAAATGAGACGAGAAAGCATATTCCTGTGAGGGTGAAAGTAAAGGCTGATAGATGTAGGGAATGCTGGATGGCTAAAGAAATTGAGGGTTTGGTTAAGAAAAAGGAGCATATGTCAGGTATAGACAGGATAGATCGAGTGAATCCTTAGAAGAGTAAAAAGAAAGTAGGAGTATATTTAAGAGGGAAATCAGGCGGGCAAAACAGGGACATGAGATAGCTTTGGGAAATAGAATTAAGGAGAATCCAAAGGGATTTTACAAATATATTAAGGACAAAAAGGTAACTAGGGAGAGAATAGAACCCCTCAAAGATCAGCAAGGCGGCCTTTGTGTGGAGTCACAGAAAATGGGGGAGATACTAAATGAATATTTTGCATCAGTATTTACTGTGGAAAAGGATATGGAAGATATAGACTGTAGGGAAATAGATGGTGACATCTTGCAAAATGTCCAGATTACAGAGGAGGAAGTGCTGGATGTCTTGAAACGGTTAAAGGTGGATAAATCCCCAGGACCTGATCAGGTGTAACCGAGAACTCTGTGGGAGGTGTACCCGAGAACTCAGACTCTTCAATATTATATTATCCATGCCATTGTCACATCAGGTAAGAGTACACCTGCTGTAGGCAAAACACACATCAGTGTTAGCAGCAATGGGTGTCTACAAAGAAAAGACTCTAACATTATGGAAGCAAACATTTGAAAACCGATTGAAGAACAATTGGACATGCAGTTTTAAAGGCTTTTATAAATATACTAGAAATATCCCTTTACTTTTGGGCAGCACGGTGGCTCAGTGGTTAGCATTGCTGCCTTACAGCGTTAGGGATCCAGGTTCAATTCCAGACTCGGAGACTATCTGGAGGAGTTTGCATATTTTCTCTGTGTCTATGTGGGTTTCCTCCAGGTGCTCCAGTTTCCTCCCACAGTCCAAAGGTGTGCAGGTTTGGTGAACTGGCCACGTTAAATGGCCCATAATATTAACAAATGTTGAGGAAAAACAAAGATGGATGAACCATGGTTGTTATGTAAACAGTTACAATAAGCTTTGGGTTACGCTGGTAGGACAGACATGTCTGCCCGACTCACTTCTGCCTATTCTAGTTGATTATATTCTTACACATAATCATGTAGGTAAAGAGGGAATGGTGGAAAGAATTCTCCAAACTTGGTGGAATCCCCACCTGCAAGAAAAAGGAAAACAAGCAACTGCAAATTGTTGAATTTGTCAAAAGCATAATCTCGGGAAAGGAGTAAAGTGTCCACCAGGTGAAACTCCCTTGCCAAGTGCACCTTTTGATACTATCCAGTTAGATTTTATTGCGTTACCTAGATGTCATTGTTATAAGTATTGCTTAGTGATAATCGATGTATTCTGTAAATGGATTGAAGCTTATCCCTGTACTGACTGCACAGCAACAAAACTACTTGTAAAATTCTACTTGTAAAAATCATACCCAGATTTGGAATACCAGTACTGGTCTCTTCCGATAATGGCCCCCACCTCATAAACTCATCCACTCCATCCACCAAAAACCTACTTTGAAATGTTTATCTGTTCCCCTCTCAAAATGAACTGTACAGATTGCAGTATTGAACATATTATATCAAAATCACTAAACTCTAAAGCACCTATTGCCATGAGACTGACCACCTATATTTTCTCGATGGAATCCTCTCCTATCTGACCTATTGCCACTGACAGAAATACCTTTACACATTTCCTGTATTCAGTAACTACTATAATCAACAAGACAAGCTGGAAAAATGAAGAAAGACCAAAAATACTATGCACTCACAATCCTCCATCTGTTACTAATGGTTTCTTTATTCAAGCTAAATCCCTGATCCATGTGTAATCTGCCATCATTTTGATGTACAGTGTATAAATAGGACTCACCCACTTGTGATGGAAAAACCCATTCAGCAGAATAAGCATGTCGCTGTGTGAAGTGCACTAACAAACCTAAAGGATTCAACATTAATGTTGTTCTGCTGTTAGAACGGTGCTTTGAAAGACTTTCCGGTCCCCATGACATGGGGCGAGTGAAATAAAAACTATGTAAAAATATTATCAAAGACACTGCTCGTACTCCTACTTTCCATCTTTTAATACACTTGGACAACCGAACGTTCGGTAGCACCCACTGTTTACAAGATTCAGCTCTCACTCTGAGTGGGCTCGTCATTCACTCATAGAAGTGCACCCTTGGAATTCCTTTTAGCTTTCATTGGCTATGTGAAAACAAAGCCTACCCATATTTACCCAATGACTTGGATGGACATTGTGCCCGAGTATACACCTTACCACATTTTACCCTCCACCATGAAGTACCTGAAATAGATGATAAATGGAACGCCCACCAACATGTGAATCAATACGGAACAAAAAGTAGAGGAGAAACAAAACAGGACTTGTACAACTTCTTCTATCAACAAACCTGGAGGTCCAGGTTGCTGGGAGGTCTTATTCCTGACTGGGGTGTTGAGATTGCCCTTGATCAGATATGTGACCTTGTGTATGACATCGAAAAACTTGCCAACTCAACTGCCCACGCTCAGAAGCTGGTGAACAAAGAATTACAGAAGACCCGATGATGATGCTTCAAAATCAGCTCGTGATAGATTTCCTCCTTGCTAAAGAAGGAGGTGCTTGTTCAGTCACTGGCAATGTTGCGCCTATATCAATGATGTCTCAAAAGACATTTCGGTCAACACAGATGTTATCAACAAAATGGGTCAAGACGCAGGGAAGAAACCTGCCCCACTGTCATCTGTTTCATGTGGATGGAGTGTTACTTGCTGGCTATGATCGCTGTGCAGATGGATCGTATGGGATGTACTGATAGTCCTTGGTCTCATCCTAGGAATATACATTGTCATCCACTTAAGCAGGAAATGGACCGTATATTGCTTTTCATCTAAGCCAAAGAGGAATCTGGTTAATTGACCCTTGTCTACCTCTGTACCCCCATGCCGAACTTCCATGCTGAAATCCAGTATCTTTTAGACTCTGCTCCTCCGGATAATGACTCACCAGAGGAGGCACTTGACTTATTAAGAACACAGATTGACTAAATGGACTAATTATACTTATATAAGCTATATAGTTGTGATGAAATGACAAAAGGAGGAAATGAGAATGTTTATAGTCTTAAAACTTGACTTAAACATTTAGATCAAAATGTAATTTTGAATTATAGAACACATTTGCTGCACACTAGAAAATAGACAGGCAGAGAGGGTAAGACAATTAAGAACATTTACCTTAACATCAGTGAATCCGTATAAACAGGACACTGAGTGATAACATTCACAGCTGTTCTTTTGTGAAATTAATAACAATGTTTGATTCTGAACTCGAAATGAAACTCTGTATTAATTAACTTCTGTCGCGAATTATCTGTCTAGTTCAGAACATGCATTGCTTTTGTTAACTTTTTGTGTTTGTAAACTTGTGTATAAAGATAGCTTGTTTGTGATAGTACAACGGAGTAGCCTGCCAGGACTCTTGAAGATCTGATGTTCTACTCTCCTGGATTATTAGCCTGGCTTATAGGTATCAGTGTTATATAGTAACAGTGATGCTATTAGTAAATGAAGGGAAAGATTAAACTTGAACTAACTGTCTGTAAGAGTTTTTTTTTATTCCTGACTACTAAAGGTACAATCTCCGGAATGAACCATGAGAGGCTTACAGGTTGATTTCACAAGGGATTCCCTGGACTGTCTCAAGTCTGTACTTCAACACAAACATTTGAAAACCGATTGAAGAACAATTCAGTTCAAGGGGACGGCACCGTGGCTCAACAGTTAGCACTGCTGCCTCACAGCACCAGGGTCCCAGATTCAATTCCAGCATTGGGCAACTGTGTGGTGTTTGCACATTCTCCCCCTGTCTGTGTGGGTTTTCTCTGGGTGCTCCGGTTTCCTCCCACAGTCCAAAGATGTGCAAGTTAGGTGAACTGGCCATGCTAAATTGCCCAGTGTCAGGGGAATACAGGTGAGGGGAATGGGTCTGGGTGGGTTACTCTTCGGAGGGTCGGTGTGGACTGGTTGGGCCAAAGAGCCTGTTTCTTTACTGTAGGGAATCCAATTTAATTGGATATGCAGTTTTAAAGGCTTTTATAAATACACTAGGGGCGGCACGATGGCTCAGTGGTTAGCATTGCTGTCTTACAGCACCAGGGATCCAGGTTCGATTCCATACTCAGGCAACTGTCTGTGTGGAGTTTGCATATTCTCCCTGTGCCTATGTGGGTTTCCTCTGGTGCTCCAGTTTCCTCCCACAGTCCAAAGATGTGCAGGTTTGGTGAACTGGCCATGCTAAATTGCCCATAATGTTCAGGGATGTGTAGGTTAGGTGCGTTAGGGTAATGTAAAGTAATACGGTAAGGGAATGGGTTAGGGTGGGATACACTTCGGAGGGTTAGTGTGGATTTGTTGGTTCTAATGGCCTGTTTCCACACTGTAGGGTTTTGTGATTACTTAAAAACAAAATAGTGAAAATTGCCAATAAAGTCAAAACTAAAATGATACAGACTTGTACCAGTGAGTTCTTCATCTCATTCTCTTTGTCAAAAAAAGGATAGACAGCCTCTTGTTCCAATTTGTGTTTGAGAAAAAGGGTAGTTAAATAATCCTAGAAGTACAGCTTCAAACACTTCCTGCAAAAGCAGTTTTCTGCACTAAGAGGTTTATTTTCATCCAGACCTCTTTCTTCCATAATTTTCTTTCTTTAAATGGCACCAAGCCTTTATAAATCCTGCATAATGTAATTATACTTTAACACAATCCACTTATATGCTAAAACTTGCAACTACCAACCTGTAAATCTTGAGCCAATACTCCTGAAGGAACCAAGGGCAGTAAATGAGTAGCAATGAAGAAATAAAAGAAAACAGAAGGAAAAAAGAGAGAGCACAAAACTAGAAGAAGAAGAAATATAAAAATACTGAATTGAGCTTCTCAAAAAAAAGGCAGATGACAACAACCATCTGATGAAGGAGCAGCACTCTGAAAGCTAGTGCTTCCAAATAAACCTGTCGGAGTATAACCTGATTTTGTGTGAATTTTAACTTTATCCACCCCAGTCCACCATCGACATTTCCAAATCATAACAACAGAAGCTAAATACTTACTTATGGAATGGACATCCAGTGATACATTTATGGATCTACAGCTATTCAGACAATGTATGCTGTCTATTTTACAAATGAAAGAATAAATGATCCTGAGAGTTCTGAAAATCTTGCTTCTATGAGCAAGAAAATACTTTGCAGAATTAACACATCTGATTTGATCTTTCCATCGAGAATCAGTAAAATCCAGAAAAAATTTGGAAAGATCTCAAAGACCAGATCAAAGTATGAATTAACAGACTTCAACACGTCAGACTGACTGAAACCCCCACTGTCTATTGGAAAATGCTGTGGCAATAGGCCTGAGTCTAAGTTTTCTGAAAAGCAGCTGTCAGAGAGAGTCTCATTGAATTGGGAATTACAGGCAATGTATTAGCATGGATAGAGAACTGTTAACTAACAGGATGCAGAGTGGGGATAAGTGAATGCTTTTGTGGTTGTCAATCTGTGACTAGTGGTGGGCCTTAGGGGTCAGTGTTGGGACTGCAATTATTCACAATTTACATAGATGATTTGGATTTGGGGACCACGTGGAGTGCGTCAAAGTTTGCGGATGACATTAAGATGAGTGGTACAGCAAGGTGTGCAGAGGACTGTGAAACTTTGCAAAGGGGTATAGATAGTTTAAGTGAGTGGGCAAAGGTCTGGCAGAGTACAATGTTAATAATTGTGAACTTATCCATTTTGGTAGGAATAACACTAAAAAGGATTATTACTTGAATGATAAAAAATTGCAGCATGCTGCTGTGCAGACGGACCTGGGTGTTCTTTTGCACAAATCACACAAGGTTGTCTGCAGATGCAACAGGTAATTAGGAAGGCAAATGGAATTTTGTCCTTCATTGCTACAGGGATTGAATTTAAAAGCAGGTTTTGTTGCAGCTTTATAGGGTGCTGGTGAGGCCACACCTGGAGTACTGTGTACAGTTTTGGTCTCCTTACTTGAGAAAGGATGTACTGGCACTGGAGGGGGTGCAGAGGAGGTTCACTCGGTTGGTTCCAGAGTTGAGGGGGTTGGTTTATGAGGAGATACTGAATAGACTGGGATTCATTGGAATTCAGAAGAATGAAGGGGGATCTTACAGAAATATATAAAATTACAAAGGGAATTGATAAGATAGAAGTAGAGAGGATGTTTCCACTGGTGACTGAAACTAGGACAAGAGTTCATCGTCTCAAAATTAGGGGGAACAGAGTTTGGGACTGAAATGAGAAGGAACTTCTTCACCCAGGGGATTGCGAATCTATGGAATTCCCTACCCAGTGAAGTTGTTGAGCCATCTCATAGGTTACACAAGTCGAAGCCTGACACAGTCATACACGCAGAATCATACCTTAAGATACAATATCTCAGACAACACCATCACTGTCCCTGGGTATGTCCAGCAACAGGATAGACACAAAATAGTGGTATCCAGTTAGGAGGGAATTGCTCTGGGAGTCCTCAACATTGATTCTGAACCACACCATGTCTCATGGCATCAGGTCAAACATGGGCAAGGAAATTTCCTGCTGTTTACCACGGGCAACAAAAATCCCCATCACCTCAGCTGACAAATCAATATTCCATGTTGAAATCCACTTTGAGGAAGCATGGAGAGTGGCAAAGGGGCAGAACATATTCTGGGTAGGGTACTTGAACGTCCATCATCAACAGCGGCTCATCAGCACCACCACCAACTGAGCTGAAGTCCTGAAGGAAACAGCTGCTAGACAGAGTCTGCAACAGTTGGAAGAGAACCAGAATGTTTGATAAACATATAAACATAGATCCTCATCAATTTTACTACTGCAAATGCATCTCACCACATCAGTGTGGTTAAGAGTGACCAATGCACAGTGCTTGTGAAAACAAAGCCCTGTCTTCACAATGAAGATTTCTCCATTGTACTACATTGCATTATCATGATGCTAAATGCGATAGACTTTGAATAGATCTGGCAACTCAAGATTGGGCAGCCATGAGGAGCTGTGAGCTACTAGCAGCTGCAGCAGAATTGTATTCATGGACACTGTGTAACTTCATGGTTCCGCATATCCCCCACTCTATCATTACCATCAAGCCAGGGAATTAGACTTGGCCAACAATGAAGGAAGCAGAAGGGCCTGCTAGGAGCAGCACCAGGCATACCTAAAAATGAAGTGCAAATCTGGTGAAGCTACAAAACAACTAAAAGATCACAAGCAATAATGGATAGACAAGATTAAGTGATTCCACAATCAACAGATCAGATCTAATCTCTGCAGTCCTGCGACATCCAGTTGCAAATGGTGAGGGACAATTTACAATTTACAGATCCACAACAACTCCCTCCATCCTCAATGATGGTGGAGCCCAATGCAAAAGGTAAGACTGAAGCAGTTGCAACAATCTTCAGCCAGAAGTGCCGAGTGGATGATCCATTTGGGCCTCGTAGAGAGGTCCCCACAATCACAGGTGTCAATCCTCACCTAATTCAATTCACTCCATGTGATGTCAAAAAAATGAGGATACTGCAAGGGCTATAGATCCTTACAACGTTCCAGCAATACTACAATATATATATGCTCCAGAACTTTTGTGCCCTTAGCAAAGGGAATCAAACATGGGCAAGGAGATTTCCTGCTGTTTACCACGAGCAACCAACATCCCCACCACCTCAGCTGACGAATCAATATTTTAAGTTGAAAACCACTTTGAGGAAGCATGGAGGGTGGCAAAGGGGCAGAACATATTCTGGGTAGGGTATTTGAATGTCCATCATCAACAGTGGCTCATCAGCACCACCACCAATTGAGCTGAAGTCCTGAAGAACACAGCTGCTAGACAGAGTCTGCAACAGGTGGAAGAGAACCAAAACGTGTGATAAACATAGATCCTCATCAATTTTACTACTGCAAATGCATCTCACCACATCAGTGTGGTTAAGAGTGACCAATGCACAGTGCTGTTCCAGTACAGCTACGACACTGCCACCTACCTGACAATGTGGAAAACTGCCCAGGTATGTCCTACACGCAAAAAGCAGAACAAATTCAAATGAGACAATTAGCATGCCATCAGTTTATGTTCTATCATCAGTAAATCAGTAAGGAAGCAGCACTTTCTTAACAATAATGTGCTCACTGACCCTCAGTTTGGGTTCCAGCAGGGCCAGTCAGCTCCTTGGACAGAATACAGCCAAATGAGCTAAATTTAAGCTCAGTTGACGGTGACTGCCATTAAAATCAACACCACATATGAGTGAATGCACCATCAAGAAGTCTTAGTAAGCCAACAGACAATGGGAATTGGGGGAAAACTACTTTCAGATTGGAGTTACACCCAACATAAGTGAGGATAGTTTGTGGTTGCTCGAGGTGAGTCATTTCTGCAGGAGTTTCTCAGAGTAGTGCCCTAAGGCCAATCACCTTCAGTTGATTCATTCATGACCTTCCCTCCAACATAAGGTCAGAAATAGGGATGTTCGCTAATTAGGTAAACAATGTTCAACAGTACTTGGAACTCCTCACATAATGAAGCAGTCCTAGCCAATGCAGTGAGACTTAGACAATATCCACGTTTTGGCTGACAAGTGTAAAGTAACATTCACCCCACACAAGTGGCAGGCGATGACCACTGGGGAGGTGATTGCCTACTGGTTTTATTGCTAGACTATCAATCCAGAGATCCTGGTAATGTTTTGGGGATCCAGATTTGAATCCTGCCATGGCAGATTGTGGGATTTAAATTTAATAAATATTATTTCTGGAATTAGGAGTCTAATGATGGCTATGAAATCATTGTCGATTGTCAGAAAACCCATCAGGTTTACTAATATCCTTTAGAAAGGAAATTGCTGTCCTTATCTAGTCTGCCCTATATGTGACTCTAAACCCACAGAAATGTGACTGACACTTAACTGCCCTCTGAGCAATTAATGAATAAAAAAAACTCCAACAAGAGAATTTTATCATAGTCCCTTGACATTAAATGGCATTATTGAATTCCTCCTCTCAACAATACCACTGATCAGAAACTGAACCGAACCTGCATACAATTAATTACTGTTGATGCTGGAAATCTGAAACCAAAGCAGAATTGCTGAAGAAACTCAGCAAGTCTGGTAGCATCCATGAAGAGAAAGCAGTTAAGATTTTGACCATGCTTCAGACCTGTTCTTCTGGCTACAAACTCAGAGGCTCGGCATCCTACAGTGCGTAACTCACCTCCTGACTCCCGAAAGCCAATTCACCATCTATAAGGCACAAATCAAGAGTGTGCTGCAATATGCCTGATTTGCCTGAATGAATTCAGCTCCAATCAAAGTAGCCCACTTGATTGGGAACACATCCACAAATTCCATCCTGTACCAATGCTCAGTAGCAGCAATGTGAACCATTTACAAAATGCATTGCAAATAATCACCAATGTTCCTTACACAGCCCCTTCCAAGCCTATGGCCACTGCAATCTAGAAGTACAAGGGCAGTATATACTTGGGAATATCACCACCAGCAATTTCCCTTTCAACCTTCTCAACATCCTTTACATCACTGTCTCTTCAGCGTTGTTGGGCCAAATTCCTGGATGTATCCACACTAAATGGAATGCAGCAATTGAAGAAGGCAGAGCATCACCACCTATCTTGTCAAAGGCAACTAGGGATATGCAATAAATGCTAGCCCAGCCAATGATGTCCACATCACATAATGATCTTTTTAAAAAGGTATTTTCTAATGTGGAAGCTCAACAATAATGAGACAACGACCTGATGGTTTAGTAATATTGATTGAAGGATACATTTTGGCCAGGACACCAAAGCGAACTCCTCTGCTCTTTTTAAAAATTAGCCAAAGGAATTTTATGCCAAATCGAGGGAGAAAGTGGGACTTCAATTTCATAATTGAAATACACCTTCAGTAGTGGAGTAATTCATCATTCGTGCAATTAAGTGCCAGCTAAAATTCTGTGTTTGGGTGGATTGTAAACTCACAGACTTTTTGCCATCTGAGTCAATGTTACTAATATATTCGGGCTGGTCAACAGAATTGATGCAATTTATCTCTTATTGGACTAGATAAGGTTTATGTCTTAGTTCTATATTAGGCTTGGAAAAGCTAAAGATGCAGGAGCAAATACTGGAGTGAAAGGAAAACATCTGAAGATCATAAAATAAAGGCAGTAAATGAGATATATTGCAAAAACTACAGCAGCAGACATTAACTGCACTGCTTGCTAAAATTTTGAATGCTCTCACCCTGTAAGGATAGAAAACATGAAGATCATTCAGTCCTTTAGGAATGAAACTTAAGCCATACCATAGTTTTTCCATATCTAGTAATTCTCAATATATTTGTTTAATAAGATCCTTTGACAGATTTGTAAAATAAAAACAAGATGTAAATCGCTGATTAAGGCAGAGGACTTTCTGAATTCCTTTATAGGTCTTGTATCAAAGTATGCTTCCTAATGCATCTCTACAAAAAAAAATTAAGAGTAGATCAAAATTACAGAATGAATTATATGGGACTGAACTTCAAACCTTCCAGCAAAATTTAATTTATTCAATTTAAAAGTAAATGGCACACTACATGCAAATACTTACAACTTTGGAATAGCAGTGTAGTGTTAACAATTTAGAACTGTAGATTTTAGGTAATTAACCAACGTCTATCCCGATTTTGTTTGAAACAAAGAAGACTTGTTTTTCCTTTCAACCTTTATTGCACCTGAAATGAGTGTACATTTTTCTTGGGGATCTTCTACTTCAAATGTTCTTTAGCCCAATTCCAAATATGATTTTTTTTTAAAAGCTGACCGTATCTATGTATGGCAGTCTTTACATATGCCTTCAAGTGGTAGTAGCATATCTGCTGAGCACTTAAACTGACTATAGCATGATCAGTGCATTATATTTCATTCACAAACCAAATTTATAAAAGGGGCATGACGTGGGTTTTAGGTCCATGGCATAGGAAGATTGGAATCAAGGTCAGTTTTAGGTATGCATCTTGGACAGCTACTGAAACGCCCCAAGATATGATGAATGGCTCACTTCCACTGTGAAGGAGCTGTGTGTACACCGTTCACTACACTGAACCTTTCGGTGATTTTTTTGAAGGATTTACTCAGATTTTCAATGGACAAGAATACATGAAAACAATGAAACAGAATCAACCAAAGTATTCCAAAGATTTTGTGAAAAGCTTGACCCTCACTAACTTGAAAAAAAACTGCTCAGCATCATGGTTTCTAAAATAATAAGATATATAAAATGCTTAGTTCAGAAGAAAATGCTACTGATTAAAATTCCCAGAAAGGCTATTCTAGAGAGCATTAAATTAAAGCAGCACTATGAAATATAAAATGACACAAAAAGGTTTTCCTACTTTAAAAAGAATCAAGATAAATTTCACATGATGGTAGATCAGTTACAAAATTGGTCTACCATAAATGCTGTCATATCAATAAGCCATGAAAATAGATAATCTATTGTTTTAAAGGTACAATTTTAAAATTAAAATGGCCTTAATCCTGGAATCTCTCACATCCTCCAGTGTGTGTAAATTGCTGTCAAATCAACATCAAAAACAAACAGCAGCAGGAACTGAGAATAAAGAGAAGCTTTTGAAACTCATTATACCTGAACGGGCACTAATGGATTACCATTAATGTCACACAATAGGTTTTCACAAGGGGCAGGGAAGTCTACCCCTCGTTAAAATTATAGAGCTATTAATACTCTCATTTATCTCCGAAGGCAAATTCTAGACGCCTGGTGAGAAGAGCAGAAACCAATTCTTAAGTTAAAAGTGACTTCTTAATGATCTCATCACATAATCAAATGCCCTTGGCATCTGGAGAGATAATCACTAGGTCCTATTGTTTCCATCTTGTAAGAATTGAGTTAACACAGGCTGCTAAAAACCTCAGGTTTACGAACATCAGATCTGCCTGTTGACACTCAACAGAAACCTGGATTGTATACTTAGCAATCTTGCTTCAAATTTTATACTCTTCTGAACGTGGTTTTCAAAAGAAATCTTGTACTCACTGGAAAAGTAGACCAAGTCTATACACCAACCTCATCTTATTGTGCCTTCACAACTTTACAAGGACTGCTGCAAGTTTAGCCAAGTGTACCCATCTGAATCTGAACACATTCAGAAAAGAATCTTCACCAGACACTGACAAAAATCATATCAGTTAAAATTCATACCTTTGATTTTCAAGTTATTATTAATTAATCCCCTTTCCTTTCTTTTTCTCTTCCAGGTATGCTTATGTGGTTTGATGTGTTGTAATAATTACCCCAACCCTGGGTTTCAATGCATCAATAAATCTTATTTCTGTTTTAAACCCATAGGAGTTTTTCTTTGGGGAAAATGTAATAAAAACCTCTTTTGTTTCCATTCCAGATTAAGAAAGCTGACAATCTATAGAATCTGCCTTAACTGCACTTGCTATTTGAAATGTTCAGCGAGGTTTTTGACAACAGTCTGTCTATTACACCAAATTTAGCTTAGATAAATTCTAACTGGATATTAGAAAAAATATTTTGTAAACCTATAGTATTACTATTCTAACTCTGTATAACAATGTTTATTGTTATTGTTGAAATATCTAGGATTCTTAAAGGGCTTGACAGATTGAGTGCTGAGAGGATGTTTCCCATCATGGGAGAGGCTAGGCCCAGAGGGTATAGTCTCTAAGCATGAAGGGGCACCAATATAAGACTGAGTTGAGGAGGAATTTCTTCTTTAAAAGGATTGAGAATCTTTGGAACTTCTTGTCACAGACAGCTATGGAGGCAGCTTCCTTTCATACATTTGAAGCTGGGACAGATGGATTCTTGATCAATTGGGAAATCAAAAGTTATGAGGAAAGAGCCAGAAAGTGCTGCGAGGAATGTCAGATTAACTGTGATCCTACTGAGATTAGAGGAGCCAAATGGCTCCTGTTACTATTTCTTATGATAGTATGACTGTTTGTTCAAAATCATGGAACCTCATGGAACCTCTTTTTTTTAGTAAATACTTGGGATCCCACAGCATTTCCACTTTGAAAAGTGGTTACTGGCGCCTGGGCAGATCATTCCATAAATTCGATGATCTGGTCTGGGATCATAACATAGATAACTTAAAAGATTAACTCAGAAACAGATGGTTTGGGGAACTTGTTGCAGGATTCATCAAAAAGGAATGGAAGAAGAGATTTTAAAGAACACTTCAGCTTACAAGTAGTAGAGGAGAAACATAAAGAAATTCAAATTATCTCTCCTGTCATTAGCAATATCTCCTCCAGTTCAATTGTTAGTTCACTCCTTTAGCTGGTCTGAGCAGCTCATTTACTTTTATATATGCTGAATCAAACTGCCCTTTAACTTCTAATACAATCATATGAAATTTGTAAAATTTCTTACTGGAATCATGGGTTATGTGATAAAAACATGTGAATTACGGTAGTGTAAGTGGACATGGCAATATCTTTCGAATAAGAGATATTAAAGATCAACTAAATAAAGGCTTTACTTTTGTCATAAATGAAAGTTGCCTGTTTATTCCTGACTTCACAAATTACCATGATAGTTAAATTCTCTCATGTATCATTGTAAATTACAAACATTTATTTCATAAATGGAAGGTCAGTGAAACACGTCTGTTCTATTTAATACAAGTAGCAATATTAGTGCTTAGCATAGCTTTATTCAATATCAAACCTTAAACTGAAGTACAGGAGAAAGACAACTTACTACATACGCTTATGGGGCTTATTCTTTGTATCATTGTAGATAGTGTTGTACTTTAGATGGATTATTTTATAATAGGCTTCAAAATAACAATCTTGGCAATGGGAGAGAGTTATCTAATTGTTAACATCTTCACCCATTTATCTGTTGAACCTATACAGAATAATGCAGCACATTAGTAATATCAAGGCTCACCCAAACTCTTGGCACTGTGCTTTGAAAAACATCAGCTGTGATCTGAACCTTTAAAAAAAGAATGCACTAAGTTGAAATGGGAGTATCAGCTAATTTTTGTGGGTTGAAAATTCTGCCATATAAAGTAATATCTGTCAAATATTAATTCCTTCATTGCAACATATTTTCTGGAAGAGAAGTATTGTTCCTGTTTTGTAGGCTTACAAATTTAATGTACAAAATGTAGCATGAAAAAGTCAAAAGTTAAAGTCAAGTTGACTTGGTGCTATAAATAAGAGGCTTGTAATATATTGCACCCATTCATATTACAATTAGAAAACACATTAGGTCATCTTACAACTCAACTTTAATTATGGAGTAGCATCAAATCAATCATGCTATTCAACTTTCCTCTAGCCCTTCCACTCCTAACTCATGCATTATTTACAAGAATAGACTAAGGACAGTATAGGCTACACCAAATAATTTGGCTTTAGAAAAGCTTTACATCTGAGTTTGTGCAAGGTCTTATGTTTGAGTTGTAAGAAAAGTGCCAAAAAGATGCTTCCTCCCTTTACACATCAATCACTTGGGCTATAATTCAGAGATTCCTCCAACAGCTATTCGATGAATGTTAGAACCCCACAGACAGACAATTGCCAAGATATTGTTTTAATGTGCTTCAGCTAGCTTTCCTAACAACTGTTTGAACCATCCATTATGTTAAATTTGAACCTGCACTCTAATATCACACCGCTCGTTTTTTTTCTTTCTTACCAATTAGCAAACATCTAACCAAATTACAACATTTTATCTCTTATTTATTTTCAGGGTTGAGAAAAATGTCAAACTTCATATATTACATCATGCCAATGACGCATTTCAAAATATTATTAATGTGATTTACCAGTTCATGTTTACTCATTATCTCCACAGCAAACCAGAGTGAAAATAAGTCCTTTGGTTTGCTGGAAACTGGTGATAAAAGTATCAAATACCATCGACAGTTCCCACAGTAATATTTTCAATAAAGGAAACATACAGTGTTGACAGTAGTGGTTCAGTGATCTGTTGCCTGATTACCTGCAGACAGTCTCCGCATTTACAGAGAAAAGCAGAATTTTATTCTGCCTAAGTCTTGGTCACAAGCTGACTTTATTTTTGAGGCAGAATACACTTTAAATGTATCCATTTTCCTAGTTTACAATTCCCCTGGCTAATATGCTACTTAGATTCACCTCTAGAAACGCCTAACCTCCATACAGCATATAATATATCAACATGTCAGAAATCAGGAGCTGTCTAGAAAATCTAGCATTTATTATTGGATTTTAAATACTAGATAATTTTGGTAAGTTAATTATACACTTTCAGATCAAATAACAAGCCTTGTAAACTGTCCAATAACCAAGAGAAGCAATACAGTTAGCATTCCAGTGAAGCAAAATTTTGGCTGCATTTATTTCTTAATTAATACAGGAGTAAACAATTCCCCTGAAGAAAAAAATCAACATTATCAAGTGGGTTATTTTGGCTATTTTCCAGTTTTTTGGTTTGAAACCAGGGAAGATTGATTGGATGATAATCCTCACTCTACCAGATGTAAGGCTGCTGTGGCAAATAAACTGAGTCTTAATACCTGGGGTAAAATTCTTCCCATTTCACGACAAATTAGTGTTTCACTCAAAAACCACAGAAAAAACACTTGAATTTTCATTAATGGGAATGTGGATATGGTTGCCAGGGCCAGTGCTTGTTAACCACCATTCGCTGCTTGATTAGTTGATGGTGGCCTGCTTTCTTGACTTGGTGCTGCCCATGCATTGAAGGTGCTACCACAGTGCTGTTGGGTATCAGTTTCTAGGATTTTTATTCAACTGCAGTTCAAGGAATAATGATATGAGCTACTTAAGTCAAGATAATACATGGTTTCACAAAGGAAAGGAGGCAGTGGTGTTCCCGTGCATTTGTTGTCTTTGCCTTTCTAGGTGATGGGAATTAAACGCACAGTACTTCATTTATGAACTTCTAGATCAGTGTATGAGATGCAAAAGTACCAGATTATTTTGTCTTGAACGGCATTGAGCTTCTTGTGAATTGTCATAGCTGCATTCATTCAAACAAATTCTAACTATTCCGGGGCATAACTGATTTGTGCCTTGTAGATGTTGGAAGGTTTTGGTGAGTTAGAAGTAAGCCTCTAAGTTATTAATTAGAGTAAGTTACTATCAAAAAAGTTTGAGGTTTCCCAATGGATCAAGAAAAAGGGGAACACCTGAATATGGGTGATTGGTAGAGACCAGAAAGGTCTCAAATTTTATCCCAAGCTTGCTAATCTTGAGCAATTAGTTTTTATCCCTGGGCTAACAATCAATTTGTTGATTACTATCCATTGAATTTCTCGGAAGTGCATTTTTGGGGAAATCAGGAAGAATAACATTATGGCTAAGATCCTCCTCTACCAATATGCCAGCAAATACATCATGCACATTCATAAGCAGAATCACCTGGCAATTTCAAACACAATTCTAACCAGTCTTTGCTCTCCATTGTCCAAGACTGATGCGTTCACCTCCTAAATGTGTGCCGATCTCTCCTGCAACTTAGTGTTTGAACTTTCCTGTCAGACTTCTGATCAATGCAATATTGATTTGACTTTTTGTAATTATAAATTACTTCCGAAGACATTGTAACTTTTTTACAATTCATACATGGGGATATGGCTTCACTGGCTGAAGTATTTGTTGCTCACCTCTTTGAGAATGTGATGGTGAGCTGCCTTTTTGAACTGCTTCTGTACGCACAACAACAATGCTGTTACCACAATCTATCATAATCCTTATAATCATAAAATTAAACAACACAACAGGAAGACATTCCACACACAGCATCAGCACCAGTTTTCAGTAATAGGAACAGTGGTAAACCATTTAACCCATCAAGCCTTCTCCACCTTTTAATTAGATTATGGCTGATCATCCAACTCAATACCACTTTGCCACGCTGTCTCCATGTCCCTTGATGTCAGTAGTCTCCAAAGATTTATTGATTTCTATGTTGTGCATGCTCATTAGAGCCTGCTTGAGGAGAGAATTCCAAAGATTTACCATGCACTGAGTATAGAAAACCCTCGTCATGTCAGGCTTAAAAAGCTTATCCCTTATTCTGAGAGTATTGCCCTGGTTCACAAACATCACTAGGGAAAACATCCTAACCACATCCATCTTGTCACATCCTGTAGGAATTGTGAATGTTTCAAGGAGATCACCTCTCATTCCTGAAACTCGAGAGAATGCAGATCCGGTCTGCTCAATGTCTCCTCAGAAGCAAATCCCACAATTTCAGGGATTAGAGTCATAGAGATGCACAGCACGGAAACCGACCCTTCGGCCCAACTCGTCCATGCTGACCAGATATCCTAACTTAATCTAGTCCCATTTGCTCGCACTTGGCCCACCTATAATCCCTTCCAATCGTGTATCTATCCAGATGCCTTTCAAATGCTGTAACTGTAGCAGCCTCTACCACTTCCTCTGATAGCTCATTCCAAACATACACCACCTTTGCATGAAAAAGTTACCTCTTAGATCCCTTTTAAACCTTTCCCCTCTCACCATAAACCTATGCCCTCTAGTTCTGGACTGCCACAACCCAGGGAAAATACCTTGTCTATTTACCCTATCCATGCCCCTCATGATTTTATAAACCTTATAAGGTCACGCCTCAGTCTCTGATGTTCCAGGAAAAAGAGCCTCTCCCTATTGTTAAATACAACCCTTCAACCCAGGCAACATCCTTGTAAATCTTTTCTGAACCATTTCAAGTTTCATAACATCCTTCTTATAGGAGGGAGACCAGAATTGCACACAATATGTCAATTCTAACCAATGTCCTGTACAGCCGCAACATGACCTCCCAACTCAAAGACTCAATGCTCTGACCAATAAAGGAAAGTGTACCAAATGCCTTCTTCATTATCCTATCTACCTGCGACTCCACTTTCAAGGAACTATGAACTTGCACTCCAAGGTCTCTTTGTTCAGCAACACTCCCCAGGACTTAGGTGTATAGGTCCTGCCCTGATTTGCCTTTCCAAAATGCAGCATCTCACATGCCTGTGCTTTTCCAGCGCCACACTTTTCGACATCTCACATTTATCTAAATTAAACTCCATCTACCACTCCTCGGTCCATTGGCGCAACCGATCAAGATTGTAGCTACCTTTACTCAATTGTAATACTGCTACATCTGATTCCAGCTTCTCCCCCTCAAGTTGCAGGATGAATTGTGTCATATTTTGGTCACTGCCTCTTACTGGTTCCTTCACCTTCAGCCCCCTAAGGTACACCTCAACAACAACACCAAATCTAGAACTGCCTGTTCCTTGCAATGGTCTACCACAAGTTGCTCCAAAAATAAAAATTTCATAGACATCCCCCAAATTCCTCTATTTTCCCAGTCCACCTACATATTCAAGTTTATCATGATTTCTGTAATAGTGCCTTTCTTTAATGCCTTTTCTGTCTCCTGATTTACTTTCTTCCCCACATCCTTACCACTGCTAGGAGGCCTGTACACAACTTCTTTCAGGGTTATTATTTCTTTGCAATTCCTCAACTCCGCCACACAGATTCTGTATTTTCTAACTCTATGTTGCTTCTTGCTATCAATTTAATTTCATCTTCTACCAACAAGGCAACCCTGCTCTTTCTGCCCATATGCCTGTCTTTTTGGCAGAATGAGTACCTTTTATATATATAATTCCCAGCCCCAAACCCTTTGCAGTCACGTCTCTGTGATAACCACAACATCATACCTGCCTGTTTCCTTCTGCACCATAAGTTCACCTTGTTTCATATATTGCATGCACTTAAATACAACACTCTCAGTGCTGCATTGAGAAGGGGGAGCAGTCATAGTTGTCCTGTTTTCTGCTGCCCCTGAAATTAGATTCCTGAGCCTTGTGAATCTCTACTGTACTCCATTTACAGCAAGTTTAATGTTCCTAGATAGGAAGAGCAAAACTGTATGCAATACATGAGTTGCAGGTCGCCAAGGCACGTACAATTTCAGCAAGCATCTTCACTTGTGTACTCAAATCCATTTGTGATGAAGTCCACATACGATTTGTTTTTCTAATAAGTTGTACTCGCATGCCAAGGACACCAGCTTTCCAAGTCGTCACCAATTGAGAAATATTCTGTCTTCCTGTACTTCACACCCTTTCACATTATATTCCAGCTGCCATTTTTTTGTCCATTTATGTAGCCTATCCAAATCCTTTTGCAACCTCCTTACATTTTTGACATCTTAAATTCCCACCTGGTTGTGTGCATTTAGCGAATTTGGAAATATTACAACTCATCCACAAAGCTAAATCATTTATATAGATTGTGAACAAGATGCCTCAACTGATAACTGCTTGCCATTTATAGAATGACTGATTTGTACCCACTCTCTAGTTTGTATCTTTTAACCAATTCTCAATCCTTACTAGGACATTACCTCCAACCTCAAACACCCTAACTCTTTTACTAATCTCCCATAACGGACCTTATTTAAATTCTTCTAACAATCCAAACACACATCCACTGGATCTTCCTTTATTCTTGCGGCCAGTAATATCTGCAAAACTCCAATAGATTTGTCAAATATGACTTCCTTTCATAAATGAATGCCCAATAGTAACATTATTTTTGAAGAGTCCACTTAGATGAACATCCATGCCAATAAAATTTATCCGTGATTTGAATATATATGGATTTGAATATTTTTCCTACCATCTAGGTCAAACATACACCTTCCCCCACCTGAAATAACTAAACAGAAGCCAGTATTCCATCATTAAGTCACCCTTTATTTAACCATGGAGAGTCCTTGACACTGATCCAGTTCTCAGAGTGAACAGAATGTCAGGCACTCCTGTTCTTTTTTTTATTTTATTAAACAATTGCAAAACAGTTTACAAAAAACAGTTAACATTTACAGCTGTATACAAAGCAACAGCAATTTTACAAGGGAAAGGAGCAGCAAAACTAGGCCAATCGAGAAATATTCGGTCTTCCTGTACTTCACACCCTTTCACATTATATTCCAACTGCCATTTTTTGTCCATTTACGTAGCCTATCTAAATCCTTTTGCAGCCTCCTTACGTTTTTCTGACAACTTAAATTCCCACCTGGTTGTGTGCATTTAGCGAATTTGGAAATATTACAACTCATCCACAAAGCTAAATCATTTATATAGATTGTATAGATTATATACCGTTCAACCAGTTTACAGGGAAATGAGGACAAACCTCAAATCCCAGTTTCAAACATTACAGGACAGCAACAATGACATTTGTACATAAAAAGACAATCCAATTGCATAAAAAAAAGTGCATACAATACAGACCCAGCAAGCCCCCGTCCCTCCCACCTTTCGGCCACTCTAAGACAGCCCACCCCTACGCACCTCACAGCTCTCGGTCCACCCCATGTCCCTTCCAGTTCTTGGTCCGCCCTGACACACCTTTCGACCACCCCTAGGATAGCCTGCTCTGGTACCCACCCAGGGTGACAGCGGTCAGGACGGCCTACCCACTTTCCGGCTTCACTAACCACCCTCAACACCTTTCGACCACCTCTAGGACAGTTCGCCCCGGTACTCGCCCAGAGTGACACCGCCGAGGATGGCCTACCCGCCTTCTGGCTCTCGGTCCGCCACTATGTACCATTGAGCTCTCACCCACCCCGATGCACCATCTGGCCCGTGGACTACCCTGCACTCCTGTTCTTTTTTTAAATTTTATTAAACAAATTACAAAACAGTTTACAAAAAAAAAGTTAACATTTACAGCTGTATACAACTGCAATTTTACAAGGGAGAGGAGCAGCAAAGCCAGGCCCCAAACCCTACCGTTCAACCAGTTTACAGGGAAATGAGGACAAACCACAATCCCAGTTTCAAATATAAAAAGACAGCAACAATAACCTTTACACATCAGACAATCCAGTTACATTTAAAAAAGTGCAGACAATACAGACCCAGCAAGCCCCCATCCCTCCCACCTTCAGGCCACTCTAAGGCAGCCCGCCCCTACCCACCTTCCGGCTCTCGGTCCACCCCATGTCCCTTCCAGTTCTCAGTCCACCCTGACACACCTTTCAACCACCTCTAGGACAGCCCGCCCCGGTACCCGCCCAGGTTGACACCACTGAGGACGGGTACCTGCCTTCTGGCTCTCGGTCTGCTGCTATGTACCATTGGGCTCTCACCCACCCCAATGCACCATCTGGCCCGTGGACGACTACTGTTCTTTTTTTTTAAATTCATTTTTTTTTCTTTTTCTTATTTTTTCCCCAGCACCCATGTTGTGTGTGTGCAGCTGTGAGACACAGTGAGAGACACAAGGTGTACGAATCTTTATTCAATTTCCACCACCAGGAAGATAGGAAAACACCTGAGTGGCCAGTGACAAGCAGTGCCCTTCACAAAAGGCAATGCTGTGTGATCAACTACTCCTGTTCTTTTTTTCTTCTTTTTTTCCCCCCAGCACCCATGGTGCCTCCTATTCTTATCTGCCAGCCCCAATGAGGGTACTTATGCTCTATGAGTCCAACTGGCTCACCTCATTACAATCACTATATTCCTCCCTCTCTTCTTTTGTATTTCCTCCTGGGGTGTTTTAGCACCGGGTCTAACTCTGCCTCAGGTACAGGTAGTGTATAATGCACAGTAGCGCACCTCTTACATCCAGAGCTTCTCGGAAGAAATTCATTCTCTTCTTCAGGAGGCAAAGGCGTCAAAGAGGTGACATCCGTTGTGTCCATCTCAAATTCCAACACTTCACGGAGAGCAAGAACCCATGGGCTCCAGAATAGTCAGAACGGCTATTTTGTTCCCATACTGTTTGCAAGTTTGCAGCTTTCAAATGGTCCATGCGCTTGTTCAGGACTGTCGCACTTACACGAACTTTATACACCAACGGACCTTACCTCTTATCCATGCAGGGCATTCCTGTGGTTCCTACACCAAACTTGGTCCACTGAAGTAAACTGTCTCTCTAGCTTAGTGGAGTCTTGTGTCCAACACTGTGATCCTGATGCTGTTTTACCCTCTTCCCCAAGTTCAGGAAAATCAGTTTTAACCAGGTGCAGAGTCTTCGACCCATTAGAAAAGTCTGCTGCAGCTATCTCTGTAGTTGCACGAGTGATAGTCCTATAATCAAATAGGAACTGGGATGATTTGGTATGTGGTGAAGTTGTAGGCTGTTTCTTAAGTTTGCCTTTGAACTTTGGACTACTCTTTCTGCCAGACTACTTGATGATGAGTAGTATGGAGCTGTCCTTACTTGTTGAATGCCAGTCAACTTCAGGAAATATTTGAATTCCCTACTGATAAATTCACAGTTATCTGTGACCAACACATCCAGGAGTCTGTGTATTGCAAAAGATGCACAATTGTAATCCCAGTGTTTGACGAATGAACTCTATGCACTTCCAGCCACTTGGAGAGGACATCCACAATGACTAAGAACATTGATCTCATGAAAGGACCTGCATAACTGACATGTAACCAAGTATGGGGTCTACCTAGCCATTCCCAATAATGTGAGGAAGTTGCTGGCGGTAACTTTTGTCCTTGTTGGCACTCTGGGCACTGCCCCATCAACACACCTACGTCTGTATCCAATATCGTCCCACCAGACAAAACTTCTCAAATCTTCATTTTGGAAACCCCTGGATGACCCTGACAGAGTTCATGCAGTGTGTAGCGGTGACCTTTGCTTGGGCCAATCACTCTTACTCCCCATAATAATATGCCATCCTCTACTGTGATCTGATCTCTCCAAATACAAAAAAACTTTCAATTCTGGTTGTGACGGCCCATTGATTTTCCTCCTCATCACAAGCTGTTTCAGTTTTGTCGGCACTAGATCTTTCTGCATCCAAGGTATGATATTGTCAGCTTTGACTTGAAGTGTATCCAGAAAACTTAAAACCATTACGGGCTCTTGCAGTGCCACATGTGGTGTATCTGCCAGAGGGAAGCGGCTCAACATATCTGCATTTGCTACTTGGCCCCCGATGGTGTTCCAAATTGTAATTTATACTCACTTAATATTACAGCCCACTGCAGAATTCAACCTGAAGTTATGGGCGCAGGGCGGTGTCCTCTTTAAGTAGACATAGTAGGGGTTTGTGGTCCAATTTTCTTACACATTTACATTCGTAAAGGTATTGCTGGAACTTCCTGATTCCAAATATGGCCACCAAACCTTCCTTCTCTATCGTAGCATATTTACGCTCTGCATTAGCCAAAGTCCTGGATGGACACACTATTGAGCATTCCTCTCCCTTGGTCCATCTATGAGTTAATATCATCCCAATACTGTACAGGGAGGCATTGCATGTTAATACAGGCCTTGCTTGGGATCATAGTGTGCCAATACCTTAGAGGGTGATAGCTGTATCTATGCAACTATCTCCAAGGCTGACCCTTTTTTAAAGGTGCCAGGAAGGCCAGTTTATGTAAGAACTTTCCATTATAATTCACCATACCAAGGAAAGACCTAAACTCCGGTAAAGACATGGAAGCTAGGGCACGTTCAATTGCCCTCACTTTATCTTCCAGTGGTATAAACTTTATGATCCAAGTAGGTCCCTTGGGGTGCCTGGAACACGTATTTTTCCCTCCTAAGGTAACGCCCACCTGGCAGAAATGGCTAAGAAATTGTTCCTTATTGGTTTTCCCCTGTTATTAGCATATCATCTAGATAAATGGTGACCTGGGACAGACCTTGTAAAATGCTCTCCATCATTCACGGAAAAATTGCAAAGGATGACGACACTCTAAATGGCAGTCTTGTACATTGGTATAAACCCTTATGGATATTAATTGCAGCATACTTCTGCGAATCCTTAACTAACCACAATCGCAAGTATGCATGGCTCACGTCCAGCATTGTGAAGGACAGCACCCCTGCCAGCTTTGTAAATAAATGTGAGGGATTGGGCATTTATCCAGCTGTGGAAAGTGGTTTACTGTTTGTTTAAAATTCCCACAAAGGCAAACTAAACCAATGGGCTTCACAATTGGGATGGCCAGTGCTGCAAACTTGACTGGGTCTGATGATTCCTTTGCTTTCCAGTCTTCTGATTTCTGCCTCTACTTGTGTCCTTAAGGCAAATGGCACTGGGTGGGCCTTGCAGAATAGTGCACTTGTTTCCTGGTCAACATGCAAAGTGACCTTGGCTCCTTTATTAACTACACCTTTCTGAAAATACTTCAGGGTATTTAATTGAGACTTCACTCAGGCAGACATTTGCTAATCGAAAATGTTGACGAGACTAGTTAAACCTTCCTCAACCTATTGCCCCATCAAGCTGGGGCCTGACCCTTTTACTACAAACAATGAAAGTTAAACTAGCTTCTCCTCATAAGAGACTGGAACCGAACTTGTACCCTTAATCTGTAACGGTTCCCTGGTGAAGTCCTCAGTCTAGCCGAGATCTTGGGCAAATTCAAGGGTGGGAGTGTGGAGCAAATTTTCATCATCCATCATAGAATCCCTACACTGTGGAAACAGACCATTTGTCCCAACAAGTCCATACTGACCCTCCAAAGAGTAACCCACTCAGACCAATTCCCCTACCCTATATTCTGTGTTTACTCCTGACTAAAGCACCTCACCTACATATCCCTGAAACATGGCCACTTCACCTGACCTGTTCATCTTTGGATTGTGGGAGGAAACCGGAGCACTCAGAGGAAACACACACAGACAGCAGGGGAACACACAAACTCCACATAGACAGTCGCCCAAGGCAGGAATCAATCCCAAGTCCCTAGTACTAGAAGGCAGCAGTGCTAACCACTGAGCCACCAGGCTGCCCACCAAACACTCATTTTGTTGAATACTGGTTGTGTGATCACTGAAATGGCAGCGCTGGTATTGATCTCCATTGAAACTGGGTGACCACCTAACCAGATGTTTATTTTGATTAATTCTGGATTTGGATGTTGCTAAACGATTTAACTGCTCCAAACCAGGTGCAGTTTGACCTTGTAGGGTGCACACTCTCCTGGACACCGTCCACGCGTTCTCTTACTCAGTTTAGGTTGAATGGAACATTTTTTTTGGCTGTCTCGAGTTCGCACACTGGCAGCAACTACAATGGCTTGCCAGCCAAGGTCCTGACGAAAATTTTAACCATATGCCTGAGGCTTGGCTTTGTTGTGGGGTTCTGCTTTGGGCTGGCCTAGAGTTCCTCTGTTCAGGATATGTCCTGAGTGAGGTTATGAGATTACCTTCACTCAAGTGGTATTCCTCAAGCTCAGTTGGACTGATAAGGATGTCCACTTCCATCGGAATATCCTATAACTCACTTGCTCCATTTGCCGCATTTTACAATGACAAAGCTAATTGTAGTGTCTGCTTGAAGTCCAGTTGGGCTTCAGCTATTAGGTGTTTTTGCATGGTTACATCATTAATCGCACTCTCGCCACCAATGAAAAAATTCCACAGAGGCCAGTATCTCATCATCAAGTCACCCCTATTTACACATGGAGAATCCTTGACACTGATCCAACTCCCTCAGAGCGAACAGGATGCCTGACACCCCTATTTTTTTTTATTTTTGACACTCCTATTCTTTTCTGTCAGCCTGGTCTCCCTGATTGGACCGATTAACTGCCCCAATAAGAAACTTATATTCTATAATTTGTCCAGCTGGTGACCTTGTTATAATCACTATACCTCCCTTCTTAAATAGTGGGATTACATTTGCTCCTTTCCAGTCTGCAGGAACCTTTCCAGAATCTATATAATTATGAAAAATAATCACCAATGATTCATTAACTCTATAGCCATCTCTTTAAACACTCTTGGATGTAGCTTATCTGGTCCAGGGAATTTACTAACATTCAAACCAGTCAGCTGTTCGAGGACTACTCTTTATTAAGATTCATTTCTTTCAATTCCTCAGTTTCATAAGCCTCTTGGTTGCCTTGCATTTATTAGAGATTTTCTTAATCTTCCGTGAAGACAGGGACAAAGTAATTGTTTGGCATAGCCATTTCTCTGTTCTCCACTATAAATTCTCCTGTCTTCATATTTTTCTTAGTTAACATTTTCTTTTTATATACCTAAAGTTTCCAGGCCACCTTTGTGTTTCTCGTTAGCTTACATTCATATTCTCGTTTCCCTTTCTTTATCGGTTCCTTGGGAATTGTTTGTTGGGACCTAAATTACTCCCAAACTTCAGGTTTACTACTTTCTCTGACATCCTTAAAAAGCACTTCTTTTGGTCTACTGCAAAGGTTAGCCATTGGAACAGGAGTAATTCAGCCCCTTGAATTTTCTCTGTCATTTTAGATCATGCCTGATCATCTACGTCAAAGCCCTATATTTTGTGCTATCCCCACATCTACTGAAGTCATTAGTAATGAAAATCTATCAATCTCTGTCTTGAAGTTTATTTAGTGGCTCAACCTCCGCAGCCCTCAGGGATAATTACTTTCAAAGAGTCACTATCCTCTGAGTCAGCATCCTACTAATCTCCATCATTAACAGCCTGCCTTTTATTTTGAGACTGTGATCATCGGTTCTAGACTCCACAGCCAGGGGAAACATCCTTCTTGCATCCTCTCTGTTTATCCCTTAAGTTTCTATGAGATTGTACGTCAATGGTTTATTCAGCTTTCTCAATGAGTGTTTGTGTGTTTGAAAAATGCATATCTGTTGAAGACTATGTAGTTACTTCTTTAAACGCTACCATTCTCTGTCAACATCAAATCTTTTAGTGTACTTTCCCAATCCACCTTGACAAACTTTCTCATCATACTTTCAAAGATTCCTCTTTTCAGATTGTAAGACCTAGGTCAAGAATAAACACAAATCAACCTTCATATGAAATTCTACCATATAATGGTGACTATTTCCCAAAGCTCCTTTATGCAAGTTATTAATTAGTTCTTTCTAATTACACAATACTAAATCTAAAATAGCTCGATCCTTAGGTTATTGCCTCAGAACCCTTTTGTACACATTTCAATGCTGTATCTTATAGTATTAGCACTGGTTAGGTTTCTCCAAACTATATGTAAATTCATGTCACCAATTATTTCTGTACAATCCACATTACTTGGATCTTCAATTGCCTCATTTATTTTATTTCCAAGATTACCACTACTGTTTGGTGGCCTATAAATAACCAATGTTTGCTGACCCTTGCTACTTCCTAGATCCATCTAGATCAATTCTAGATCTTAATCCTTCAATTTAATATCACCTCTCAATAGCGTACTGATCTCATTCCTTATGAAGAGCACTACCCTGCCTCTCTTTTTGTATATATCTTCCAAAATAACAAAAATTTTAGGATACAAAGGAAGCTCGATTATCCGAATTCTGAATTAGACGAACAAGATCGCAAGATCCTCCTGCTTGGCTAAACTGTGTTATCTGGCATTCGATTATCTGAACATTTGGTTATCTGAACAAAATACTCCCCTCCCATATCGTTCAGATAATCAAGGTTCCCCTGTATTCAGTTTACAATTGCACTTGCCCTGTAGCTGCATCTCTGCGCTGGCAAGTTCAATAACCGTATCTTAATTTGTGTCTTCAAATAATCAACCTTGCCGTCAATGCTGCATGCATTCAGATACAGTGTTTTTAATTCTGCCCTTTTAACCTCATTCTGCATTCCGATGCAATTTGATGCTTGCTTTTGATTTGTCGGGCTTCTAATTTCACCAATTACATTTCTACTTAGCGTTACCAGTTTTGCTTCCCTTCAGTCCGAGGGATCTCTCCCTGGTTCCTCTCCGCCTGCATATCTAGTTTAAACCTTGCCAATAGCAGTAGCAAATCTCCTTGCAAAGATATTATTCTCAATCCTAAGTGCACCCCATACACTGCGTCAGGGTTCCAAGTGCCCCAAAACCAATCCAACACCTCAGAAATTATGTTCTCCAGCCTACACTAATTCTCCAATCATGTTTTCTGTTGCTTATTTCTCCTGCTCCTATGCTTACTAGCACATGGGACTTAGAATAATCCTGAGAATACTTTTTATTGTGATCCTGCTTTGTAATCTCTCCTTATTTCCATAAAATTTGCTTTCAGGACGTCATCCTCCTCCCTAGTACTGCTAGTACCAACATGGGCCATGGTCTCTTGCTGCCCACCCTCTCCCAGAAAAAGAAGGTCCTGCAGTCATTCTGTGACATTCTTGACCAGGTAGGCAATATACTATCCTATGACATGTACACGGCCGTAGAAATGCCTGTCCTTTCCCTAACTATTGAAACTCTTATTACCACTGCTCTTTTACTTTTCTTCCTTCTCTCCTGTGTATCCAAGCCATCCAAGGACTTGGCTGTGACTGTACTACTCCAACCATATCCAAAACAAAAACAAATTATCAAACGATCAGTCGCATTCCATCCAAAAGATCTGTAATTTTCCGCTGACTATTAAGCACTTTCTTTTGAAAGTTATTACTGATTCTGCATTCTAAATTATAATTTTCTTTCCTCACGTCACCCATAGCCAATTACTCTTTCAAAATGCTTCACGATTTTGAACACCTCGACCAAATCTCCTTTCTCCTGCAAGGTAAACACCTCTCTACGCAGCTTCATCTTTCATCATTGGTGCCATTACTGCACTCCTTGACACCATTCCCAAATTGTGGTGCCCAGAATTGGCCCAATTGGAGCTAACCAGTGTCTCATGAAATTTCAGCATAACTTTCTTGTTTTTGCACTCTGTGCCTTAAAGGAATGAATATGCTTTTTAACTGGCTTCTCATCTTATCCTGCCACAAGCAATCTCATTAAAATTAAGCAACAGTTTATATTGTGTCTCCTCACATATCCACCAAAATGAATCACTTCACATTTCTCTGTTAAGTTTCCACATTTTTTATTTCATCAGTTAGTCCATATCTGCCGGAAGTGTAATACTATTCTCCTCACAGTTTACTATATTTTCAAGTGTCATGCCATCTACAATCTTTGAAATTACACATGTCCAGGTCCAGGACAAATAAACGCTCACCACAATCAGTTGCTTTCTCCCCTGAAGCAATATTGCATCCACGCAACCACTGCCTCTTTAATCGCAAAGTATTTAATTTTGCTATCAAATCTCTTTTAAAATCCATACACATATCGATTGCACTGCCCTTAACCACCGTTCTATCATTTCAAACTCATCAAACACAATTTAGCTCTGCTGGATTTCATTTATTAACCAATATTGTTCCAAACACAAGTAAATTTTGTTTCAGATTAATGTCTCTAAAATGCTCCCCATTACGATTTCTAGGAAGACTGGCCTTTAAATGTCAGTTTTAATATCTCTACTTTTTTTAAGAAACAGGTTTATAATATTTGCAATCTTTCAGAGCTCTTGCTCCATTCTCTTCTATAATTGGAAGACTGTGGTCAGAAAATCCTTGGTCTCTACTATTACTTCCTTCGATAACCTAGGATGCAAACTCTTCAGATTTGATGTTTTATTCTACACTGAATGCTGAAAATTTTCTTCAGATATTTCCCTTTATCTATTTAAAAAACTAGCTACATTTCTCTTCTACCTTCTCCTTTACTCTGACAATGGTAGAAATCTTTTTAGTGTAAATAGATGCAAAGTACTCATTTTGCACCTCAGCTATGCCCTTTATCTCCTTTTTGATCACAAATCATCTCTGTTCTCCTCCAAATACCCTTGGACTACTTACATTTTATATACTTTTGACCTACCTGTAACCTTTGAAAGAACTGATCATACTGTTTTTCTTGAATGTCTCTCCTCAGTTATCCAGGCCTTGGCCAGTTTGATTCTATTTAACCAGTCACAGCTACAGAATCATCTTAAATGGCTTATTTTCCAATTCTCACTGTTACTTGTTAAGTGCCTCATAAATTTACATTTGACCCATTCCTAATTTTGTTCTATGTCATCCAAAAGCATATCAGATTCCATTATGTATACCGTCAATGCTCATCACTTCTTTTTAATGTTTCCATTGCATTTAATTTCGTTAAACTGCTTTTCCAGCGTCTAGTACTGGACAAGAAGTTGCCTCCAAGTAAATAAGGTCCAAAAGTCTACAACCAAATTAACTGCTTTCAGTCCCTGCTACAACCTCTGGTCCCTAGGCAATTTCTATCCATCTTCCAGTAATTTTCTGACACTGCAGCAGATGTCTGCAATTTTAATGTTCTACCTGACTGAGCTATATTGTCTTCATCACAAAGACTGTCTACTTCTAGATCATTGATATCACCTAACTCCAGCTTTGCCTCTGCATTGAGACTTTTTTGTTCATGCATTACCTAAAAAGGTAGAATATGCAAAATTATAGGAACAAGGCAACAGAATAGCACTTGGTGAAACACCCATTCAGAAAAAGTGATGCAGATATGATGTAATAACTGCAATGTGACAATTCTATAATTTTAAAATTCCTCATCCAGGTGTGCAATCTTTTTATTGGCTTGTGAATGCTTCCAGCTCTACAATTCTCCACAAGTCCCATGTCCCTCCTATTCTGGCTTTTATATTTCCCCAGTTTTGTTCACCCATGTTTAAACAGCTGTTTCTTCAATGGTCTTAGTACGATTTCGAAATCCCTTTTTAATTCCAACCTTAAGATGTCTTTTAAAAAAGTTTTCAGTCACCTATGCCAGTATCTCCTTATGTACCTTGCTATCACTTTTTGTCCTATAATGCTCCTCGGCAATTTTACTGTTAAAGATGTTATATTAATGCCAATACAAAGAAAAAAAAACAAATCTAATCAATACATAAACACATCCATTTTAATGAATTAGTAAATATTGACTTAACATTGTTAAAATTCACCTTCATACATTGAAAAAAATCAAGGCTGCAAAACTCGCACCTATTTATCAACTCACCAATATCTGTGCAACCTGGAGTTTCCAAACACTCTGCAACATGCCACCGGGGGGTTTCTATCAGCAATAAGGAGAAGGGCATTTGACAGATTGGGCAGTAGCCGTCATGGGCAGGCTTGGCCTTTGTGGGGATTTGTTTGCCTTCGGAGGCATTAGGGAATTCAACCTTGGACAATGGTATGCGTGCCGCTTGCTGCGGAGATGACTTGCTGGCATTTGATGCAGGAGAGGGCATTTCCTGACCAGGGGCTGCCCTCACGCCTCTCGGCGATTGATCAATGGACACCCTTTGAGAGTGGCGCCGTGATCTGGCTCCTTTAACCCGGCTCCTCAGCCGGGCAGACTTGCCCCCGCCTGCATGAGCACGGGGAGGACTACCGCCGGCTTCTGTGGTATTTGCAGGCCGCCTCCGTTTCCCGACGGACTGATAGCCCCAGATAGCCGCTTCCTCGGCGCTCATAGCGCAGCCGCGAGCGGGAAAGGAACGCCGAGCCGTTAAAACCCAGTGCTCGAGCTCCCCAAACCCTCCAACTCAGATCCGCAAATTCGACACCATTTCTCGCCGCAATTCAGCAACAACGAAAACAACAAAAAAAATATTGGGTTATGTTTGAGTTACGGTATGCATTTGTGGCAAATGTAGAGACACATATGATTTTAAACACAATTAAAGTTTAAGTGATGCGCGAGTAGCGTAGCGAATGTGGTGATCGGCGCCACTGTTCTTGACTTGCAGTCTACACGGTCGTTGCTATGGCGGGTGTCTCTGGAGCTCAGGCTCAACTGGAAGCCGCACTACTGGAAGCTGCTGGCCAAATCCAGAAAGAACAACTCATCCTTCAATATCTTGGAAAGATAGATGGCGGGGAGACCGAATTAAAAGCCCCTGAGTTTGCTGAAGGTAAAAAGTTCCCCTCTTTCTCCAGGACATCACAAAGGAAGGAAGCGATGAATCGGGCTTGCTGGTTTTTAAGAGGGTCGCCCTGTACCTGAATTGGAGCTTAAGTGGGGATATATGTCACAATCGTCTGGCAGTGTACTTTTCATATACTGGAGTCACATGGGACAGAAAAAAATAGAAAAATCATTTATTTTTCTTTAAAAGTATACTGGGCTTCCGTTGTTGAAAGTTTCCGTAAAGTTTTTCTTTGCAAGTTATCATGTTCCTGTCTGACATCAGACTAATTGAAATCAAATCTGTACGTCTTTGCATATATCTGTACAGATTTAAATTCATGGTCAGGAAACTTTAAAAGTAACATCATCCATGAATACCCTACGTTATTGCGAGATAATATGTTGCTTTTAAGGTTTCCTGTTCACCCAATGTCTCCGTGTATCTGTACAGATTGAAAAGAAGACGCACTGTTCCTTCTGCGCTTAGTCGTAAAATATTACACGCTGTATCTCTCGTCTTGTCCATTAACACTACATAACCTCTTCCTGTAAATGTGTCTGCGCAAAATGTGATAGCAGCATCAGTCGTCTGGTGCTTTGCGCAAAAGCTGCTAGTATCTGTTCCATATCACCCCCATGAGGGAGAGGGAAGAGACACCGAATAACAAATTCTGTAGAATTGACCTTAAAAGGTGAAACGTCACTAAACAGGGCGAGGAGGTTTTTCGTGGGAATTTAGCTGTAGTTTCATTTTATCTTAACTTCAATAAAGTATAAATTACTCTGTGTGCAAGTACTGTACTAATTCGCTTATTGTAGTATCTGGCTTCATTTTAACCTGTTCAGAAAATAACACTTTTTTTTTGTTTTTCCACACATTTGGCAGATGAGTCCAATTAGAGTTTACTCTGGCACAATTGCAAGAATGTCAAATTTCAAAGATCACAATAATTTATAGTACACAAAAATGAGTGCTAACTGATTAGCAAATTAACTCCTGAGTCATTGCCAAAATGAAAGCAACATGATTAGAATAGATTCCCTACAGTGTGGAAACAGGCCCTTTGGCCCAACAAGTCCACACCAACCCTCCGAACAGTAACCCACCCAAACCGATTTCCCTCTGACTATGGCACTATGGGCAATTGAACGTGGCCAATTCACCTGACCTACACATCTTTGGACTGTGGGAGGAAACCCACACAGAAACTGGGAGAATGTGCAAACTCCACACAGACAATTGCCCAAGGCTGCATTTGAACCTGTGACCCTGGTGCTGTGAGGCAGCAGTGTGAGCCATTGTGCCACCCCCATGAACTATTGGCTCTCTGAGCCTCTGGATGGCCTTGAGTCTGGTCTTGAGACTCTGGCTTTGGCTTTGGTTGCATATTGGACAGACCCCCTAACAACTAATTGTGCTGGTGTCATCTAGGCCACTTTTCCTCCATCAAACATTTTCCCAAGCCTAGACCCCAGCATTCCCTCTAATCTTATTTCCAGCTGCATAGATCTCTGAGATGTGTGTGCAGTAGTGACTTCCATCAATGCCATAATAAGTACATTGAGTGCTGTCCACGGAACCTTGGAGCAGTTGTGCATGGGGAAATATTGCTGAATACCCTAAACTCCAAGCCCTTCCCTCCGCCATTTGCTAAAACTTAAGTGACAGAGGTTCCCATTCTTGCTCCCTATAACAACTTTACCCCACTGAGGGAGCATTCAAGTGTGATGCAACCACACCTCGAACCTTGTTCAGGTGCACAATAAATACAGGCAATTCTTGGAAGAGGTTTTGAGTACTCATCCACTTCATAAACAGACACTGTATGCCATAATTAAAGTCAGATATCTGATGAAGAAAAATGTCATCAGAGTGTATCACCTTTGAGAAGGCCCAGTGTAAAGGTATAATTGCAGAATCTGAAGATGGACAGTCACTATCCAGGTTTGGAGGCTCCAAAGTATTCGGTGGTTCCTTGGAATTTGTAGTCCCCTCACTCACTCTGTCTAACATTTCTAATCTTATCTCCTGCCATATTCTTTTTACTCTGATAATTGTTCTTACCTCTAGTGAATATATCCATTATTTTTGTCAAAGCCAGCCGAGTCAACGTGCGGTCTGAATATCATGTTGTATAGCCTGTAAAGATACTATGGCTTGAAGAGGTGAATTTCATCCTTTTCTTTAATGAAGAAAGGTTGAGCTAGAGATGCCAATAAGTCTATTTGGCCACTACAGTAAAAGGTTTGTGAAGCCTTGGGCTTTTTAAAAACATTGGAACAATAGAAGCAACCTGTAGGTCAAGCACCTACAGAACCAGTATTTTTAGTTTTAGTTCTTCAGTAGCAGTTGCTGGGGTCTTGTAGCTGGGTTTGGAAGCTGCAGTACATCTTTCCCTGCTACTTTCTCTCAGTTTTCTTTTGATGTTTTCCTCCTAAACTGGAGAATTTCATGTCAGATAATCTATTTTACTGAATTTGCCTTTGCCTAGGGTGTGTTATGGGATTTTACTATATTGGAACACTTACTGTTTCGTAGTTAAATAATCCATTATTCTGTTAAGTTTTCCAATACAATTAAATTATTCCAATTTCTTCTTTCTTTTGTTGTATTTAACTATAGTGTATGAATGAAGTGTGTTTTGCTTCAAGACTGGTAGTTTGACCAATTGAATTGCATCTGAAATGCAATGCCTGGCACTTATCTTTTAAAATAAGAAAAAGTTAGGATCTAGGCTAACTTCATATATTTTGAGGGGGTTTGGTCTGGTGCGTGACAAGCCTCTTCGTCACTTAAAATTGTAGAATGTTTATTACTTGGAAGGACGCTGTATAGACTGTTGTGTCTGTTTCAGTTTTTTGCCAGAACAGTTCAGTTCTTCACACTCTGCCTTCTTTGCATAGCCCTACCTTTTTTCAATGATCAGACTCCCTTATAAAAGTCTCCACATACACTCTCAAACAGTGCCGTTGACATCCAATTCATTTATTTTGTAAAACTTATTTCCTCATGTTGTCTTTGATTCTTTTGTCAATTATCTTAAGTCAGTATTCTTTGGTTCTTAGTCTTTCCACCAAGGGAAATATGTCCCTCTCAATTGTTTCTGACGCCATGTGATTTGCACACTTTTAAATCTCCTGTCAACCTTTTGTTAAGGAAAGCAGCCCCTGAAATTGGACATAATTTTCCAGTTCAAATCCAAGCAATGATTTATCTTTTTAAAAAAGTATATTAACGTAAATCTTCAAGTGTACTGAGCATGGAAATCTGGACATGTTTGTATTGCACATCAGAACCCTGGTAAAGATATGATGTTTGCACATACATTGATTGCCTACAATATTTAAACTTCTAAGGGACTGATTTGTGTACTATGGACCCTCTGTAAAAGTCTCCAATGTTGAATTAAGTGTCAGATACTTGGGTAAGGTAACCAAGACTTAACTGCCAACTGATCCTGGAAATGTTAAGCTGATTTATTAGCTGGTCTAATTTTGTGACTCATAACTGATCTGAACATCACAACTGACTCCCTTGACCATTATTATTTGTCATATGAAAAGTAGCAGTGGTCCTAAGGTCATCTCCAGGGAACGCCACTGTTTGTTTCTCTCATCTGAAATATGGCTATTCACTACAAATCTCAGCTTTTGTTCTTTTAACTGTTGGGATTTCTACATTTATGCTTAAGGACTATAAGGAACTAGAATACCGAACTATAAGGGCAATCTAAATTAAAATGTTTTACCAAAGCGAGTCACTTTGTTTTTGGAAATGAAAGTCAAATGTGCCATGTGAGCTATGTCTCATCTGCCAATTATAATTAATCTTTAAGAGAGACCAGGTATAAGATCTATTGCTTAATTGCTGGACAAACTTGTTTCGGAAGAAATGGGGCCTACGTGCTGATGGGTACCTAGCAACACTAGCAATTTCAGTTTTCAAGAACATGTTGCTGTGTCAGTGGAAGGAACAGATTTCCAAAGCTTGCAGCAAGCAAAACTCTCCTGAGAAAAGTAAGAAGATACCTTAAAGTAGGACAGCTGAAAAGATATCACTCTCACTCTCACTCTCACTCTCACTCTCTCTCACACAATGAAGTTTTCCTGGAACCTGAGAAAGTTTCAAATATTTGTGTCTGACTATCTCATAAGCTGTGAAAGCTGAGCTATTATATGTATTCAAAGACCAAAGTTGAACTGAATTTCCATTTGAAGTGAAATCTAATCCAAGGTCTTTCCACCACTGTACAGTAGACAGTATTTCACCTTGTTGGTAGGAAACCATGGGAAAGCATTTCATTTTATCCTTTCTGTTAGGTCTCTTGGCATGCAGGAGTTTTTCCCCTTTTGTCTCTCTTTAAAAAACATATAATTGCTGCAAAAATGTATTATCTTGTTTGCCAGGTTAATGTGTTTGTTTGGGATTCAAGGGATTTAGTTTATTCCAGAATATAGTTTAGTTGCTAATCAGCTTTGCCACTTGTTTAAATAATGCATTTAGTTTATAGTTAAATTATATTTGAATTTATTAAATAAACTTGGTAAAAGTCTCCTTTATTCTAAATTGTAGCAAATTAAAAGGAAACAATTTGACCATTTTAGTAATTGAATCAGTAATTTACACTAATGGTACAGTTAATGGAGTAATAGGTCTTGATTACTAATAAAGTCTTCCCATCAGAGGTGTAAAGTAATTAATTCCCCCATACTTTTGTAGGTCTTTCAATCCCTCACTTTCAACTTTCCTTACTGGAGTATTACACGGCACGTCATTAAATATTTTTTGAAAGAATATATGCAATGGCTTCTCTTTCCACCACCTTACAAGCGTGGAGGGGAAAAAAACTGCCAGGAATGGTGGACCATATCACAGGACTATTGGGAGTCATGGATATTCTAATTTAACAGCCACATGTGATTAAAATTCATGCTTGAGTAGGACAGTCTACAAATTTAAGGTTGAAGAAGAGCTAAAAGCTCAGTTAGCCAAAGGTAATACAACTTCTTCACACAGAGGGTGGTCTGTTTATGTAACAATCTGCCAGAAGAAGTGGTAGATGCAGGTACAGTTGCAACATTTAAAAACATTTGGACAGGTATGTGAATGGGAAAGGTTTAGAGGGATGTGGGCCAAACACAGGTAAGTGGGACAAATTTAGTTTGGGAAATTTGGTCGGCATGGGTGAGTTGTACCAAAGGGTCTGTTTCCGTACTGTATGACTCTATATCTTGGGTTTCAGAATAATTGGAACACTATAGAGAAATCAAAGCGAATTCTTGAAAGCTGTGGCATCCTTTAGTTTGGGCACAGGAGAAGTAAATGAACCCTCAAGATCCTGTTAAGTTTGAAGAACATCTGCTGGATTTGGAACTTAGGTAATTGCAAATGATTGTGTTATGTTAGTAGTGCTTGTTTCATTTAATGCTTGTTTCGTTTAATCCTTGTTTAAAGATTTGAAATCTTGTGGGTTTGTTCTTGCAATTAATAGCTGGAGGTTCAAATTTCTCTTTAAATTGTTACCAGTCTCAATAGAGCTCATAAGTAAATTAATTAGCATTGAAGGTATACCTTGTTCGTGGTTACCTTAATTGTATGAAGCTGAAGCGATATTTGACTTTTATGTTTAAACGAATATGCTTCTTTGACACTTCACTTAAAGACATTTTGAAGTACATGAAGCAATGCTAAGTATATACAAGATATGCTGAACTTAGGAAAATATGCAGAAATTGCTAATAAAATAACTTAAGAAGTATATTGAGTAACTTTCTTACTGTTAGAATTCACAGTAAAATCAAAATCCTGATGAATCAAATCCCAGAAGATCCACCCACAAATTTGAGTTAAGCAGAGATTCGTGATAGCTGAGGAAGCCCCAGTCACTCAAGAAATGCATCTCTGTGTCAGTTGATATTCCTACAAACAAGGTATATATCAATAACAATATTCAGTTTCTTTTTTTTTCTTAAATGGGATATGGGCATCACTGCCAAGACCAACATTTGCCAATCCCAATTGCCTTTGAATTGAGTAGCTTGCTAAACTATTTCAGAGAGCAGTTGAGTTAAATGCTAATTGAAAACACAATAAAGCAGTAAACATGTGACAGAATATTTTTCCTAATTTGTTCACACCTTACAATGGCCTGACTTTGTAAAAGCCCAGAGCTTTGAATTGAAAATTGAGAGTTTGCTCCAGAAAAACTCCATAATCTTTATCTGCTTGACATTTTGTCTTGGGTGAGATGAATGCAGTCCACCATGTAAATGTTTTTGTGCTGCAACATGAAGCCCGGAAACATCTCCATAGCCTTTGTAACATGAGCTAGAGAAACAGGTGGGAGAGCAGTGGATCAGATTCTTCAGGGTCATTGGGCTTCTTTCTTAAAGATATAGTGCATCCATGAATGCATTGTCTACCAGTTCTGTTACACAGTCTACAGCTTTGTACATCTTTAGGTTTCCGTGGTTGCCTCTTCAGGTACTTCCATGTCAGTCTGTCTCTTGTGAGCAAAATAAAATCTCATCAGACTGATTGGTTATACCCTACTGCTCCTCGTTCACAGCTTCTTGTGTAATAACTTGCTTGAACTCAACCAAGATTGCAGTGGAGTAGAACACTTCAGCAGGAGCATGTCCCCTCCGTCCATTCTTTTACTTTTTTTTCCCTCTCTTTTGTTTTCCTTTCTCTCTCTTCTCGGCGATGTCCTGAACTCCATGTCTCAGTCCATACTCTAATTCAGTCTCTTGGCCTCAGTGCAGACCTGGCAAGGCATCCTTTTGGCCCATAGTGATGGTTTCCTGTCCAGCATAGCCATCTCTCACTGACCTTGAGTGGCAGTCTTTTAGCACTGTATGGCCTCAGCCTGGACTTCCAACCTAGAGTAGTTTCCTAACCAGAAAAGTGTAGAGGTGAAGCTTGGTGCGATCTGGAGTCAAAGCTTGGTGCTGAGTGGAGGTTAGGTGCCAGGTTGACTAGGTTGGAAAGACTGGGAGAAAGTGAGGACTGCAGATGCTGGAGATCAGAGTCGAGAGTGTGGTGCTGGAAAAGCACAGCAAGTCAGGCAGCATCCGAGGAGCAGGCGAATTGAAGTTTCGGGCATAAGCCCTTCAACTAAGTTGGAAAGACTGTTGTTCTGAACTTCTTATTTTTTTATTTTCTAATTTCTCTACTTTAACTGAAGAATCTGTATCTTCGTACCTTGCACCTATGGCACCGTAGATGGTGACTTATAAACTTTTCACTGTACACATTTGAGTACATGTGACAATAAAGCTTGGTCGAAATGTTCAGCAATTATGGTTTTGGTCACCATACTCTTTCATGCAAGTGGCTTCTGGAATATTTGTATTTTACTCTTTATCAATGGCCTTTATAAACTGAGAGATCACAATACTTGGAGTCGTGGGTTTTCACGTTTGTAGTCACTTATGATGTAATGGCTGGATCTTGGCCATGGTGTTGAGTGGCAAGGATGCCAGCTTCTTTTTTCTTGAAGCCAACAATGTTGGGGTGTATATGACAATTGAAGTAATAGTAATCTTCCCCTTTTTTTTCTTAATGTCACTTGTCCACTTACCCAGTTCACTGCTTTAAAGTGCTGAAGTTCATTTAGGCCCTTTTGTTTGCCTTGTACTGAATGGGTAATGTCAGAAATTACATCTGTGAAGCAATATAGCTCCTTAGACTTTTTGTATCACAAAAACTAGTGGCTTTTTGATTCCAAACATGTTGCAGACAAAGCAGTGATGCATTCCTTACCCCAGTTTCCATGATTACATTTAACCTTGAAACATCAGAGTGGTCTAGCAGAAGACCAGTTTCAAGTGCATTAAAAATATCTCTTCATATGTTCTTATTCAAGACCATTGTGGAGCCAAACAGCTGTAATTGCCACTGTTCACTCACCAGTTACTGTACAGAAGGCAATGTTGTGCCTTGTCTTGAATCAATGTAGCCATCCGTTACTAGGAACGACAGCTTTCTTACCTCACTGACTCAATTTTTCTGGAGAATTGTATTGGCAGTGGGAACGTTCTCTGCTCAGGCTGCCTTGAACTATGTTAGCAACATTTCAGCAACAGGATCGGCAGCTGTTCTCATCCTTCTCATGGTGAGAAAATTTGTTTGTCGTAGTGTTCCTAGATGATCATCTTGTCTTTCACAATGAGAGGCTCTCCCACTCAGCATGTGGTCTGATTTTCACTTTATGTCATGGTTTTTCACTTGTTGTGTCAACATTACTTTATATCTAACAGTACTTGTAACTTTCTCTTACATTTAACTTGACTTGCAGGCTTTCACATCTTGCACAGGAAAATCTCTAATGTCAAATGGTAACTTGCCCAGCACTCCCATGTTTTCACATTCTTGTGTGGTCAAACTCAGCTCTGAATGGTCAGCACAATCATATGACAAGTTTGTGTAATCCAGAGTTTCTGGTATAGAATTTTGCCTTGCCACTGGCATCACTCAATGGAATTTGCTGTTTTTTCCTGACAGGAATGGTCGACAGTTTCAACATAATTGCCATTTGTGTCATCTGAATTTAACTCATCACAGTTTCGTGCTGATTGTTTCTAATATGTTGATTATTTATAGAGATATATTTTAAAATTCTGAATTCCTTAAATATAGCCTTCATAGGTTTTTTGGATTTGAGTAAGACCCTATATTGCCTTTTACAAATGTTGTGGTTGATAGTTTGATGAAATTATGTCTGTGCTTTACTTAGCTGTAATTAATCACACTTTTGAGTTTACAACATATGCATTTACAAATATATGAAAATCACTTCATTTTCAAATCAATTTAACTAAATTCTTGCATGGTAAATGAGCAAAATTGAATTGATAGTTATGGTTTAGAATATCTTAAGTCAAGCACAACATAGTCTGATGACAAACACACGTTATCAGAATCACTGGTGTTTGAAATTATTAATATTTATACCTGCACAGCAAAATATTCATTATAATGGGAGAAGTTTGGATGGAACAATCTTAAATTTGAAAGCAGGAGTTCACTAATAGTTCCTAGTACTCGTGACAATATTATAGGGGCTCTATTTAATTTCACCTGTGGAATTTAGTCTTTCTTCTGTATTTATTATGTATTTATTATATAATGTATTATGTATTTATTATATAATGTGCTGTTTATAAGGCAATTGAATTAAACATAAAATCTAGCTGTATTTTGATGAGTCTTTTGTGTGTATTGTGCAAATAGTTTAACAATTACATGGCAATTCAAAAATAAGACAGTATTTAATGTTATCTCACTTGAATATTTAAAGTAATCCAAACATCACGGTTTTGTTTACACAGTTAAATGATGAGTGTTGGTTGCCTTGCTGTTATTCTTGCCCCACAAACAGGTCCATAATATTTTTGGACTGTTATTTTGGAAGTAAAGAAATTCTAGAAAACTAGTCATAAGAGTAGTATTTCTGTAAGATTATTTGTTTAGTTTCTGCATTGTACATTACCAACTGATTATACAATACTGATATGCAGCAAATCAAAAGGAGTATTGATGCTAGATTTGGAAAATGGAATTCCTCTAAATTGGTAATTTTTTTCACTTTTATATTGCTATTAAATCAACCTAGTCAATCAGCTATTAATTCATACCAGAAATACTAGCTTGGGCATGAGTTAAAAATAACTGTTTTCTCTTGTTGCTTGGCTCTGTATTAAAGCTGTCTAAAGCTCTGTTTATGGAGTGTGAATTGTCTATGCCCTGTATTTTGTTCTATGTATTAGAGTTGATGCATAACATGTAGATTGTGCATCATGGTTCACTTTCTAATAAAACTCTGCTGCTGTGTAAAAGTTTTATAATAATAAATGTCTTCTCTTCTCATTGTTATTACTCATTTATATTAGAACTCAAATTGAAAATTCAAGAAAATGTGTTAGAGTTGGTTTCCTGTGAGCCAAGAATTATTCATTCATAGGTATTCACATTCTAATGCATTACCTTATTATGGATAGTTTAGAAATTTGTGTGTAAATTTCTCATTGTTTGTTCACTACCAATAGTTTCTAATACTTAACTATTTCTATGACTTTATGTATTTTTGCTTCATTAAGTTTATCTTCATGCATTAACCATCTGTTACCTTAATGCAGTTTTTCAAAATGCTAGTTTGTATTATATCCATCAACTGTCTATCTGTGGGAGAAATTTGACTCTTATTTGATATTCTTTCTTCTCTGTCTTTCCAAATCTTTGCTTTATTTAGACCTTTCAAGAGGCATGCATATATTTTTCAGATTCCATGTTTTTATTGTCTACTTTAGAATTGTTATCCTGTGCTTTCTACTGTTAGACGTTTACAGGTCCCACGTTATGTTCTGAGTATTTTCTGTTTCATATCTGATAGTCAACATTTGATTTTTAAGATGTCATTTAGGTTATGTTTTTAAATATGCAGTACATTTTTAGCAGCCTGCATGCAAGTGCACATATGAAGATCTGCTGAATATTCTTTTGTGCAGATTTGGCTCTGTAGCATATATATTAACTGATATCATTCTGTGGTGTCTATCCACACTTATGGAACAAAATTAGTTTGCATTATTTCATAATTGTACTATTTGGTCTTTATTATTCCCACATTTTCTCCCCAATACTATAAGAAATATTGTGGTAACTGGACACATTCATAATATGCTGTAAATATGGAATGGCATCTAAAAATCCTGAGTACATTCTGAACTCAGTTGAATCTCCAGGTACAACTTCTGGACTCTACCGCAACTAATACTTCAGCTGTGATTGAAGCCATTAAATATTGTGGGTAGAAATTCTTGCAAAATCAGGAATTGCCACTTGCAGTATACAGCATTGTCACTCAAAAAGAGCATTAACAGTTAAGAAGTTCAGAAGCAGCCATAATGTCATTGAGGATGTAAGGAAGAAAATGAAATATGCACTCCTGTGGATGCCACAGCAAGCATAGTTTTGAATGGAGGCAAGAAACCAAGAGCAATGTGGAGGATGGTGAGGAAGAAAAGGGAGAAGATACGAGCAGTGCTGGGAGAAGGGGAGGAGCTGACATGGAGAAAGCTAAATGAGGGACACCGATCTAAATAAAGGAGGATAGGAGGTGACTTCGCAGTAACTAGCTGTACAGTTGACCTGTTATAAATCCCAATGTCCATACAAAATTAGTGATGGAAAATGAGAATGCTATTGGAGTTGATGCAAGAAGAACTGTGAATAGTGAAATAAATTGAACATCATGGCCAGAATTGCAGGCTAATCTAGAAACTCCAATGCAAAATATCAGATATTAATTATAAGCTTGTAAAGCATATAAGGATGATGTGGAGACGGTGATTGTAAGAGGTATATTTTATTCAACATATTGATACCTGATTCAGTACATATTTGAAAAGTGTGCTTGCCTCCCTTACATTGTCTGATTATTTTCAAACAACTACAATTTGTATGGCTGCTTTATTATCTCAGAATACTGAAGAGAGTTCTAATCAGACAAAAATAAGTGTGAGAATAAAAAGGATATTTTGAGAGCTGCTACAAGTTTAAGATTATTAAACTTCTTTCAGTACTGACATTTCCTGTCAGGAGTTGCATAAATGGTACTTACTGTCATGGCAACTTAATTTTGTTGTGCCTGCACGCATCCCTAAATGGCTACTTATCTCCATTCCGTAGATTGCTTCTCTCCAAATCCTTCATTGGGAATGCAGCATTTTCACTTGTGTCTCCAAACCTTGGGGTTTGCTGCTCTGCAGCAGTTAGTTCTGAAATTTTAAAATGATTTCTACATGTAAGCAAAACATAGTTTGCATTAAAGCTTTGATTTGAAGGTGTTGCATGTATTTATACCTGCATTTCTCTCCCCATCCATCTGCCTGCAATACCAGGTTCTGGGTTTGATGGAAATATCATCAGAATCTATTTTAATCCAAGAATAGCCATCCAGAAATTGTAGATATCCCAACTTATTTTGGAAGCTGGAGAGGATTATCTATCTGGATTAATATTTATTCTAGAGCTACTGCGTATTAAATAAGTTGAACTATTTTGTCTGAGTATACCTAGTTTCAGCAGTATATGTATTGGCAATGAAAATAAATAATTGAAAGCTTGTAAGCCTAATCAAACGTTTCTGGTTCAGGAGAGATGTTGAAGGAAATAGAATAATAAATTGCATTGAATCACATGGAAAGACTAAGGATATCAAAGAGGGTTACTCTCTCCGTCAGATGTGATAACTTCATTCAGGGCTGTTTTCATGTTGTAGATAAGACAAAAATAGGATGATGTTCGAGTAGAAAGAGGATTTTGTTGTGTAGTACAAGGATTCTGATTTGATTAGATTCCCTACAGTGTGGAAACAGGCTCTTTGCCCGAACAAGTCCACACTGACCCTCCGAAGAGTAATCCGCCCAGACTCATTTTACCCCTGACAAATTTACCTAACACTATATGGGCAGTTACCTGACCTGCGCATCCTTTGGAATTAGATTAGATTAGATTAGATTACTTACAGTGCGGAAACAGGCCCTTCGGCCCAACAAGTCCACACCGCCCTGCCGAAGCGCAACCCACCCATACCCCTACATCTACCCCTTACCTAACACTATGGGCAATTTAGCATGGCCAATTCACCTGACCTGCACATCTTTTGGACTGTGGGAGGAAACCGGAGCACCCGGAGGAAACCCACGCAGATATGGGGAGAATGTGCAAACTCCACACAGTCAGTCGCCTGAAGCGGGAATGGAACCCGGGTCTCTGGCGCTGTGAGGCAGCAGTGCTAACCACTGTGCCACCATGTCGCCCACAATGTGGGAGGAAACCAGGGCACCCAGTGGAAACCCACGCAGACACAGGGAGAATGTGCAAACTCCACACAGATGGTCGCCCGAGGCCAGAATCTAACCCGGGTCTCTGGCGCTGTGAGGCAGCAGTGCTAACCACTGAGTCACCGTGCCTCCCCTTCTAAAGCTGATCTGACCAGATAAAGCTGAGAATCATGCATGTCATTCATAAAGCAGGAGAGGTAAATTTTGAATCCTTCAGCTCTATTAGTGTTATGGGGTTGCTGGGGTTGGACATGTGGAATTTTCATAAGCATAACTAAATAGCTTCTGTTCCCTTCAGTCCAAGTAAAGAGAACAGTGTTATTGAATGATATATACATAAATATAGTTTTGCTGGTGAAAAACTGAACCTGTGTTTCTCTATTGTTTTGATATTTATATAAAATGTTAATTTTTTATTATTTTAAAACTGTAAATTTAAAAAAAAATTTTCAGGGCAACCTCTGATATTGATGAATGTCATATATTGACATTGTGCCAAAGGCATAACAATTATGCCAATAACTGAAAGTGTTGATTCTCTTAATTTTGTGAATTCATTCAAATTGATAATTCATGTATAAAGTATATTGAAGCTAATTCCACATCAAAAATCAAAATTTGATTACTTTCTATTGGGCAAAATACTCCAGAAAGATTCTGCCTTCAGGATAATGTTATACCTTGTGAATGTTTACAATTTTTTTAAGGAATAACATGACTTTTCAATCAATGTCAGCTGCCTTTGTAATCTAAGGGTCTGCATTTTACCAGGCCTCTGCTGGTGGACCAGTAGGCAGCAGACCTGGTAAATTGGCAAGGGGAAGGTAATAGGAGTGGAGCTCATTATCTGTCTGCCACCATAGATTTCCTAGCAGCAGCACCCCCATCAAACTGAAAGTAGAGTCCTTCGATGAGGTATTCCTTTATGTACTCTCCACTACCCCACTATGGCTCCTGGCTGCATGTGCCTGGCTTTGGCACATTCAAATTATTTTAAAAACTTGCCAAGGCTTTGAGTGTGAATCAATACCCTCTTCTTTGTCCTGCAACCTCTGCACTGACTCTCACAGCCCCCATTATCAGTTGTGTTGCCTAGCTTTAAGACCTGTAACTGGTTTGCCAGTTTTAACAGGCAGATGTAATCATCAATTGTACAACAGTCTCAGTGGCAACCTCTTAATTGCCTGCTACTGGTGAAATATTGCCCAGGTTCACGCTATCTGTTTTCGTGGTCTCTGGTTCTGCCATCAGACCTAGCAGCAGGACAATCAACAACCTCAGCTTTGATAAAAGTCTGGTTGTAGTATTTTAAGACTTGGACCCCTGACTGGTCTAAGTAATGTTTTGTTAATTCCGTCACCTTACTGAGTATTTTCAGTGTCAGCAAATGTAAATAGTCCCTTTTGATATTTCTTTACTTGCAGGTCTGGAATGGGTGAACACTGAAACTTCTCTCCTCCTACACAAAGACCTTTGTGGTAAAGTAGTGATATTGGATTTCTTCACTTACTGTTGCATCAACTGCATGCACTTGCTGCCAGACCTTCATGCTCTAGAAGAGAAGTACTCTGATAAAGGTATCAGTAACAACAAATTTAAATGGGAAAGGCTGGAAATCCTTATCAACTAAATATGTCGTATTGCTTGAAGCATTTTTCTTTAGAAGCTACTCACCCACGTTAGTGTCTATCCATAATATTTGTGAGCAAATGAAAACCTTTGGGTAATGTACAGCACAAAACATTAATAGGGCCAATATATGATGATTTTCATTTTTTATAGCTTTTATGACTTGTTTGTCCACAGTTTAAGTGGAATTTACTTTAAGTGGATTACTTTTACTATTTATGAACATATCTTGTGCTTGATTGAATTGAATTGAATTGAATTGAGCCTATTAAGTGACACTGGCATTCTTTGTTGATCATTTTTCTTCTTATAGCTGTATCGAAAAAGTTTGTTAAATAAAGGCTGCTTTCTATATCTGTCACTTTAAGTATAAAAAAATTAATGATACAGTTAGTTATTAAATTCAAATAAATCTCAAGTTTGTATATGCAAAAAATATGTTTGGGCCCCCGTTGTCATTATATCAGATTCTTATTTTCACTGGACTTACTACACAACAATAGCTTGTATTGATATACCACCTTCAACATCTCAAAGTGCTTCATGGTAGTACAATGGAACAAAATTTGACAGACCAAATTTTGGAAGAGTTGGGATTCCTTCATTAGCAATGAATTTGGACATTTTTGGGTAGTTGATTCCTAATAATGTGTTGTTGTGGAAATTTCTCCAGTCTTACTGATTTTAATTCAAAATTTCCTCGGCACTTTTCAGAGGGTTACTCTTCAGAGGGTCGCTGTGGACTTGTTGGGCCGAAAGGCCTGTTTCCACACTGTAGGGAATCTAATCTTATCTAAAATATTAGACCGTAATCTGCAATGGTCTTAAGATCCAATGTTTCTTATGAACGAAGTTGTCATTTACTGAAAGAATGCTCAGTATATGTGACTTTGGTACAAAATCCTTTGCGTGATTTCATTTTCAATTTCATCAGCTGCTTTGTTTTTAATCTACTCAGACAGGTTGCATCACTGCAGCTTATGATTATGTCTATTTCTATCAAAAGATTTAATTGAGTTGTTTTCAGTACCCAAAATAATGTATGGCGAAGCATTGCAACCTTTACTTTGTTCTCTGCAGTAGTTCTATTTATGCTTTTGTCAACACTTAGAACAAATCAGTTATTTGTTTTCCTGAGGTTATGAAATATATTTATTTCTATTTAACCATAGAATCATGGAATTAGTATAGCACAGAAGGAGACCATTGTATCCATTATGATTATCTACAAGAGCAACTCTCATACTCACGCCCCAGCTTTTACTCCATGGCCTTGCAAATCCTTTCCCTTCAGGTAATTTGCTTAAAGTCTTCGATCACATTATCAGGCAATACATTGTAAATCCCGACCACTTACTACATGAAAAGATCTTCATGTGTTTTTTTTTCACCAGTCACTTCAAATTGCTGTCCTCTAATTCTAGACTCTTCCATTATTGGAGTATTTTCTATCTGTTCAGACGCCCTCATGATTTTAAATGCCATTGTGAAATCTCCTCCTGACCATCTCTTGTCCAAGTAAAACAGTACCAATTTCTCTCCATATGACTAAAGAGCCCAATGACCTGGACTCATTGTTTATTAAACTTTTCTAATGCCTTTGTGCCCTTTTCAAGTGTGATTTCTGAGAATTACATTACTTCAATTGAGGCCAAACCAGCACTTTATCTTTGCTTTTGTACTCTATATCCCAACTTATGAAGCATAATATCCTGTTTGCTTTATTAAGTTCTTTTCCAACCTGCCCTGCCACTATTAATTATTTATACGTATTCACTCCACGGTTGTCAACTCCTGCATTTCCTTTAGAATTGTACTGTTTATTTTGTATTACCTCCTCATGGTTTTCGGATCAAAATGAAACTCTTAATACTTGTCTGCAGTAAAATTTATCTGTATGTCTGCCTCTTCCTTTAAACTGGTTATGACCTCTTGAAATGTATTGCTATCCCCTCACAGCTCTCAATACTTTCACATTTTATGTCATCTGAAAATTTTGACATTACACCTTCTGCACCAAAGTCTTTCATTAGCTTTGCATCATTGCAAATGATTCATATCTACTGCCCACATGCTGTGATTGGCATTTTAAGTTGTCATTTGCTGATGTGGAGGTGACCTGCTGTGTGTTCCTTTCTCTGGTGTTTTCCTTTGACAATAGGAAATCATAATTTTTCATATTTGTATTCTAGCATGTAGATTATGGCACCATACGCTCTAGCCATATGCAAACTTGTTAAGTCAATATGGCAAAAATTGAATCTCCCAAGTCTATGTTATTAATATGTATCAAAAAAAGGTCCTATCTCTGACCACTGTGGAATCCATTTGTACATCTTCCTTCATCTGAAAAGCAACCATTTACTACTGTTACCTGTCATTCCTTCAGTTCCATATTCAAACTGCCATTGTGCCTTTTATTCCAAGAGTTCTAACTTTGCTGACATGCCTGTTCTGTGACCCTTTATCAAGTGCCTCTGGAAAGTCTATGTAGACCATACAAAATCAATGTGACTTTCCCTGATTGCTTCCACATTTTTCCACCGATTGTTAATTTTCTCCCAAATTATCATTTCTAAATGCTATCCCACTGACTGATCAAAATTCTAATCACCATATCTGGGTGAATATTTTAAACTATCCTTTGTCATCTTTCTTGAGCAGTCTACAAATTTTGATGTGTTTAACCAAACCAATTTCTTTTAACACCCCTCCTCTGTTATCTGACTGGATGGGATTACACAATCTTGGCTCCAATCTTGTGTTTTATTATTTGCTTTTTTAGTGTTTGTTTGACATAGGAATCACAAGAATACAAAAAAAAATACAGTAAGTATTTGAATGACATATTACAATTTGAATGAGACCATACAGATCATCAGGTACATGAGCGTGTTTACATACCTCTTACTCTGTTAATTTACACACATCATTCTACTTCACATGAGCAATGAGAACACCTTCTTCGATGACTCTCCACTTATAGTCTGTCAAAGTTCAAAATTTTGACAGTGGTGTCAGTGTGTTACACATGATGTTCTTCAAAATTCTTCAAACACATTTCTCATGGGTGATTTCAATCTGCATATTGACTGGACAAATCAGATAACAAGAGCAACGTAGAAGATGAATTTATAATGTGCATCAGTGATTATTTCTTAGTTGAGCATGTTGCAGAACTTACCCAGCAGCAAGTTGTTTTCGATCTAGTAATGTGTAGTGAGGTAGGATTCATCAGCGATCTCATAGTTAATGATCTTCGAGAGGATACAGATCATAACATGGTAGAACTTCAAATTCAATTCTAAAGAAAGTCATTCAAATCTAGACCAGTGCCATCAGACTAAATTACAAAAATCACAGTGGTAGGAGGTGTAAAGAGATGTCTGAAGCAGACTGGAAGATAGACTGGGGGATGGTCAGCAGATGAGCAACGATAGACATTTAATAGACTTCATAAGGCATAACATGTAGCTAATGTGAATGTGTACCCTTAGAGGATGTGACTTGGGAATTTCTAACAGTGGACAGAGAAGTGGCAGACAATTTTAACCAATATTTTACATCAGTTTCCACAATGGGGAACACTGGAAATATTCCAAGGATGCCAGATAAGCAAGATACTAATGGAAGGAACTGTTCTATCACAACGGGTAAAGTATTTGATTAACTAATGGCACTTAAAGTGGACAAGTCTTCAGGACGTAATGGCCTGCATGCATAGGTTATAAATGTACTTGCTGCAGATTGGTGGAAGTACTGGTAGAGATATTCTCACTGGATTCCAAAAGGGAAACTGGTTATGTAACCGCTCTGTTCAAGAAGGGAGAGGTTGAAGAAAAAACAGGAAACTATAGGCCAGAGAGCCTCATATCTCTGGTTGGGAAATTGGTGGAGTCATTATCAAGGAACAAATAGGCTGTTTAGAAAAGCTTAATACAATCAAACAATCAACATAGTTTTATGAAAGACAAAACATGTTAGACAAATTCAGCACAGTTTTTTAAGCACACAAGCAGAATTGATAAAGTACGTTTACCCTTTTATTTGGATTTCCAGAAGGCATTTGATCAGAGTCACATTTTAAAAAAAAGGATTGTGTGGTATAGGGGGTAATGTATTAGCATGGATTGACTATTGGTTAACACAGAAGACAAAGAATCATAATTAATAGGCCTTTTTTTCAGATTGGAAAGAAGTAACTAGAAGTGCCACAGGATCTGTCCTTAAGCCTTCATTATTTCCTATCTATGTTAGCAATTTGAAGGAAGGGGTAAAGTTGTAGTATATCCAAATTGGATGATGGTGTAACAATAGGTGGGAGGGCATTTTGTGATAAGGAATTAAAGAATCTGCAATGAGATATAGATAGGTTGAGTGAGTGAGCAAAAACTTCGCACATAGAGTTTAATATGGAAAAGTATTTGGCCATGCACTTTGGCAGGATGTAGCAGAAGGCAGACTATTGTTTAAGTTGAGAGATACTCCAAAAAAAGTGCAGCATGGGGCATCTCTGTGTTCTTGTGCATGAAACACAAAATGTTAGCATTACAGCGCCGGAGGCCCGGGTTCAATTCCCGTCTCGGGTGGCTCTCTGTGTGGAGTTTGCACGTTCTCCCCGTGTCTGCGTGTTTCCTCCCATAGTCCAGGGACCTGCAGGTTAGGTGGATTGGCCAGGTTAAATTGTCCGTAGTGTTAGGTGAAGGGGGAAATGTGGGGGACTGGGTCTGGGTGGGTTGCGCTTCGGCGGGTCGGTGTGGACTTGTTGGGCCGAAGGGCCTGTTTCCACACTGTAAGTAATCTAATCTAATGTACAGCATGTATTGAAGAAGGCAAATTGAATTTTGCCTCTTATTGCAACAGGTTGGAGTTTGAAAATAGGAAAGTGTTGTGACACGGTACAGGGTGTTGATGTGGCTGTACCTGGAGTGCCATGTAAAACATGGTCCTGAAAGGGATATACTTGCATTAGAGGCAGTAAAAATAGATTCAAGAGGTTGATTTTCTTTTGTGTGGAGGGTTAAACAGGCTTAGCCTTTATTCATTAAGCTTAAGAAATATGAGGGGTGATCTTATTGTAACATAAAAGGCTCTGTGAGCTTGACAGGATAGAAGTAGAGAGGATGTTTCCACTCATGCAGGAATCTTGAACTATGAGATTTATTTAGAGAATTATGTTACTTATTAAACCAAAATGCAAAGGAATTCCCCCCCCCACCACACCAACCCCCACCCCTGCCCCCAATGATAGTGAATTATCTGGAATTCTCTAACTCAAAGTTGTGGAGACTACATCACTAAAAGTATTTAAACCAGAGTTAGATTTTTTAAAAAATATTGAGGAATTAAGAATTATATGGCACTGGCATAAGAGCGGGGTTAAGAGCTTGGGCAAACCAGCCATGATCTTATAGAATGATGGGGCAGGCTTGAAGGGTTGAATGGCCTATTCCTGCTCATATTCTTAGCCCAGTTAATTTTTGGTTATTAAAATCTACTTTATTGCCTTATTATTCTTCCTGTTCTCTAAAATTTGCTTACATATTTGATCCTCTGTCTCTTCCTGATTGTTTAGGGAGTGAATAACATAATCCAACAATGTGTTTGTCTCTTTTGTGCTTTTTACTTCTACTCAAATGGCTCCATTTGATATAATAACAGAAATTGCTGGAGAAATTCAGCAGTTCTAGCAGTATCTGCAAAACATTAACTCTGCTTTTTCACTACAGATGCTGCTAGACTGCCTAGTTTTTCCAGCAATTTCTGCTTTTGTTTCAGTTCTCCAGCATCTGCAGTTCATTGCTTCATTTTGACTTAACTTGTTGATCTTTCCAAGATAAAAAAGTCCTTGTCATTGCTTTTATTAATTCCTTCCTTCACTTCTAATCCCTCTGTCTTGCCTGAATGCCCTCTAACCAAGAATATTAGGGTGCCAATCCATCCCATCTTTCAGCCAAGTCCTGGTCATAGCTATGATGTCATAATATATGTGCATATCTATGTCCTCAGCTCGTCGCTCTTCTACCTCAGGCTCCTTGCATTCAAATATATTGCATTTTACCTTGCTAAATTCACTTCTTTATCTGGCCTACATTGTATCTGCCTTCCAGACTCATAACTTATGGCAAGGACACTTAGGTCTCTTTTCACATCTACATAAGATAATGACGGCTAACATGCAGGTGCAGCAAGATATTAAGAAGGCTAATAGAACGTTAGCCTTAACTACACAAAGATTTGACTATAGGAGTACGGAAGTTATTGCGTTAGATGTATAGAATCTTAATTAATACCTGGACTACTGTGTGCAGTTTTGTTCTCATTTTTTATTTATTCATAAGCTGTAGGCATGCTGGCTGGGTCAGCATTTGTTGCCCTTGAGAAGGTGAACTGCTGCAGTCCATGTGCTATAGGTAGACCCACAATTTTGACTCTACGATACTGAAGGAATTTTGCTATCCATTCAAGTCAGGGTAGTGAATACCTTGGAGGGGAACATGCAAGTGATGGTGTTCCCACATGTGTGTTGCCCTTGTCCTTCTAGATGGGAGTAGTCATGGGTTTACAGGACCTGTCTCAGGACTCTTGGGTGAATTTCTGATGTGCATCTGGTAAATGGTACACACTGCTGCTACTGAACCTTGTGGGTGGAGAGAGTGGATGTAGTCTCAATCGAGCAGGTAGCTTTTTCCTGGATGGTATTAAGCTTCTTGAGTGTTGTTGGAGCTGTACTCTTTCAGGCAAGTGGGAAGTATTTCATCACACTCCTGACTTGTGACTTGTAGATGATGGAAGGGCTTTGGTGAGTCAAGAGGTGGAGTTACTTATTTCCGGGATCTTACTACCACAAAGGAGTGCTGCAAAGTTTCAGCAGATTTGTTTCAAGATTTCGGGACTATCCTGCGTAGAGTGAGATTGGGCAAAATAACTGTGCATTCTCTAAAATTTTGAAGAATGAAAGGTGATCTTATTGAAACATACAAAATGCTTGGGGATTTAGAGGTTGGATGCAGGCAGATATTTCCCCTAGTCACAGAGGGCTCATGAAGCTCTCAATACATTTACTGTGGAGATTGATAGATTACTTATGAGCAATGGCATATAGAATTATGGGGACAGGGTGGGTAAAAGGCATTGAAGTGTTCAATCAGCCACAGTCGTACTAAATAGCCTACTCTTCTTCCTATATTTCTATTTTCCTCAAATATAATCAGCCACCAGAGATGAAATGGAATTAATGATACTATTTACATGAGTACGTAGCACAAATGTTAGGCATCCTGGTTCAGGTAGCAAAACAAGAAATGCATTTTACAATATCTTTTCACATGTTCAGGATATCTCAAAGTATTTTGCAGCTGTTTAAGTACTTAAAAGCTTACCAATTTGCACATAGCAAGCTTAACTAAAATGAACATATTGTCATATTCATTTATATTGGTATAAGTAAAACAGCATTGAGACAATACAAAATTTGAGAACAATTTTATATAGTACTTGGAAATCGTATTTTGAAGCTAAATAGATAAGTTGATACGTCTTAGAGAAACACAACATGCAATACACAAGTATTTTCTCAATTTCAATAGTGTGTGTGTGAATTATTTCTAGAGACAAACTTTGCTAAAATCATAAATGATAAACATCCAGTATTAAGGTTTATCTCAAAAACAACAGACTGCTTGTCTAACTGCCTTCTCCTAAAAGAAGAGAAGAGCACTTTTAATGATGAAAATTACAGAATGTAAAGTAAAGGAGCTGTAAAATTACATATTTCATAGCTTTCAGCATACTGCAGCTTCGGTGTGAAAGCAGTTTTATATTGCAGTATGTTGGGCATATAATTTTTCTGTCTTGGTGATTATTTTTGTTTAAAGTTTACACTTATATTCTCATGTGGTGTAGATTACTTGATTGCCATGAAATTTCTTGTTAGTGTTCATTGTACAGTAATCATTTATCTTCAGAGCTTTTCTCTGGTAGTTCATCAGATTTTATTTTGTATTAATTCTTTCATTTCAGATGGCCTGGTAATTGTTGGTGTTCACTCAGCAAAGTTCCCAAATGAAAAGGTTCTTAAGAACATTCAAAATGCTGTCCTTCGTTATAATATTACCCATCCAGTTGTGAATGATGCTGATGCAAAACTGTGGCAAGAGCTTGAGGTGACATGTTGGCCAACACTAGTGATTCTAGGTCCACGAGGAAATATTCTGTTCACTCTGATTGGAGAAGGGCACAAGGAAAAACTTTTTACCTTGATTTCAGTGACTTTGAAGTACTACAAAGATAAAGGAGAAATTATGGATCATGCCATCAAACTGAAATTATACAAAGATTCTTTGCCACCTTCGTCATTGCTTTTTCCAGGTAAAATTGCAGTAGACAATGCCACAGGTAGACTAGCAATTGCTGACTCTGGCCATCATAGAATTCTGGTGACCGAAAAGAATGGTGAAATTCTTCATGCAATTGGAGGTAAGAGCTTTTCCTTTTGGATTCTTGCATTTGTAACAAAAAATATCTTTTATCAATTAACAGGATCCAACAAAGCTATTTATAGTTTATAAACTATACAGTTAACTCATAGACTTTCCAATTGGCAATACAGAAGAGATGTGTCTACATTGAGAAATTCTAGAAATATGAGAAATATTACTGAAGCAATTTAAACAAGCTATGAAGATTTACTTAGGAAGTGTCTCAACTTATCTTTAATGCTGGTTAACCTGCTGTGCATTATGAGTGTTCAGTTTAGACTTTTACCATTTGTGGTCTTTTGGATCTTGATAAACAGATTTGTTATGCTGCCATTTTTATAGGCCCAGGGCTGCCTGGACGGAATTAAAATGTTAGCTTAACAAACTGTAATTGTACAGGTTGTAATTTGAGGTTCTGTATTAAGTGCAGTAAGAGCACAATCAATTTTGAGTAATAATCACTGCCAAGTAATTAGTATATCTTCATGACATATTTCTGGCAGATTATTTCATACAGCAAGCAACTAAATTTGGATACTAACTGCCTGCAAGGGTGTGGAAGTAGAGATGATGAGTAATTTCAAAAGGAAATTGAATGGGCCCTTGAGGGAAATTAGCTTGGATGGCTATAAGAACAAAACAAGAGGGTGGGAATGATTGGATTGAGTCAGCACAATCTCACTAGGCTGAAGTGCCTCCTGTGCCATAATGACAATGATTGCATAACAATTTTCTCCCTGGTAGTAAAGTTACACCTAAATCAAAATAATAAAAAGAATTGTGATTTGGTTTACACAATCCTATAACAGAAAGGGCACTGAACAATCATAATAAGGCTGATTAGGGTTGGATAAATTTAAGCTCAATAAAGAATACTTATTTATTTCAAAAATGCATCTTCTCAGCTATTTTAAGAATGATCTTGCGAATTAATGTAAAGCTGCTCCATTTTAAAATATGATGAGTGCTTATGCAAAGCATTTTTAAAGTTATATGAACAAATGTTGATTTAACAATCAAAAATGTACCCTATATCTGAAAATAATTTGACTTTTTAGCACAAAAAAGTTACATTCCACCATTGTTGGATATCTCAAAACCTTATCCAATCAACAGTAGATTTTTAGTATAGTGACTGTTATAAGATGGAAAAGGTGGCAGCCATTTTGCACACAACAAGCACCAACAAACAGCAATAATGACTCGATCATTGGTTTTTGTGGTGTCGATTGAAGAGGACTATTGGCATTTGTGAGGGATGCTCTTTATTATCCTTTGTAAGACCATAAACTAGAACAAATAGGAGCAGGACTAAATGTTGGCTAAACTGACATTCCTCACATTCATGTTCCTGCCCCTGTCTATCTTGCCGCTAAATATACACAAGGACTTGGCTCTCAGCTCTCTGTGGCAAGGAGTTTCAATGTCACTCAGCCCTCTGAAAGAAGAAGTTCCTCTCCTGTCAGTCTTAAATTGGCACACCTTTAATCTGAGACTATGTTCTCTGATCCTAGATGCTCCCATGAGGTAAAAGATCCTCTCAGTATTTATCCTATCTAGCCCCGTACAAATCCTATAGATTTCAATGAGATCACCTCTCATTTTTCTCAACTCCAGTGAGTAGAGTCCCAACCTGTTTAATCTTTGCTCATGAGACACTCCCTTTGTACCAGATAAGACTCCTTATCTCAGTCTTGAATGGCCTACCCCTTATTCTTAGACTGTGACCTCTAGTTCTGGACTTCCCCAACATCAGGGTCATTCTTCCCACATCTAGCCTGCCCAGTCCCATCAGGATTTTGTGTTTCTATTAATTCCCCCTCATTCTCCTAAATTCCAACAAATACAAGCCTAGTACACCATTCTGGTGTACCATCTCTGAACTGCCTCCAATTAAATATCAGTCTTTAAATAAGGGGACCAAACCCAATTTTAAAGTTGTAGTAAGACTATACTACAATCCCTTTAAAATAAGGGCAAACATTCCATTTGCCTTCCTGATTACCTGCTGCACCTGCAGAATCAAAGAACAGTGTGGAAAGAGACCATTTCGCCCATCGAGTCTGCATTGAGCCTCCAAAGAGTAGCCACCCAGACAATGCCTCCTGCACCTCTCCCCAGTCCCTGTAAACTTGCATTTACAAGGTCTAATCCATCTAACACGCATATTCCTGGATATTGGGACAATTTAATCAGAGTAAATCCACCTAACCCACACCTCTGTGAGAGGAAACAGGAGCATCTAGCGGAAACCCACACAGACACAGAGAGAATGTGCAAATCCACACTGACAGTCAGCCATGGAAGCAATCAACCCCGAATCCCTAACACTGAGGCAGCAGTACTAACCACTGAGCCACCATGATGTCCTGATGTACCTATAGTGATATATAGTTGTGATCATATGCAAATTTGGCTTTGGTACATTCACTTCCTTCCTCCAAGTCATTAATATATATTGTAAACAGTTGCGGTCCAATCTCTGATCCCTGTGGAACCCCAGTGGTCATAGATCGCCAACCTGAAAAATAATTCTTTATCACCACTTGCTGTCCATGAGCCAATTCTCTGTCCATTCAATTTACTACCATCAACACCACAGGTCTTTAAGACTTAACGTGTTGTGAGGTACTTTTCAAATGTCTTCTGGAAGGCCAAATACGACGCATCTGCTGGTTCTTCTCTGTGCACCCAGGTTAAGACCTCCTCGGTAAAACTCGAATAAGATATGATTTCCTTTCATGAAGCCATGCTAACTCTGCTTGATTAGATTATGATTTTCCAAATTTTCTGCTACTACTTCCTTAATAATATATTCCAATACTTTTATAACAATAGATGTTAGGTTAATCAGCTTGTAGTTACCCACTTTTTACCTCCTTCCCTTTTTCAATCAGCGTGTCACATTAACAGTTTTCCATTCCTCTGGTACTTCTCCAAAATCCAAGGATTTTTGGGAAATTACATTCTTTTAGGATCCTTGGATGCAAGCCATCAGGGCCAGGGGAATTATCTGCCTTTGGAAACATAAAAAAAAGGTGCAGGAGTAGGCCATTCAGCCTTTTTGAGCCTGCAGCACTATTCAATATATAATCATGGTTGATCTGCAATCTCAATATCCCATTCCCGCCCTCTCCCCATACCCTTGGATCCCTTTAGCTGCAAGGGCCACATCCAGCTCCCTCTTGAATATACCTAATGAACTGGCCCCAACAGTTTCACTGTCTGAGTGAAGAAATTCTTCCTTATCTCAGTCTTGAATGGCCTACCCCTTATTCTTAGACTGTGACCTCTAGATCTGGACTTCCCCAACATCGGGGTCATTCTTCCCACATCTAGCCTGCCCAGTCCCATCAGGATTTTATGTGTTTGTATTAATTCCCCCTCATTCTCCTAAATTCCAACAAATACAAGCCTAGTTGATCCAGTCTTATATGTCAGCCCTTGCCTGAACTGCTGTGCTCTTCCAGCACCACTAATCCAGAATCTGGTTTCCAGCATCTGCAGTCATTGTTTTTACCTTGTTTTATCCAGGAAATCAGTCTGGTGAACCTTTGCTGGACTCTCTCATTGGCAAGACTGAGACTAGGAGACCAAAACTATACACAATACTCAAGGTGTGACCTTACCAAGGCCCTGTATAACTGTAGCAAGATATCCTTACTCTGATACTCAAATCCTCTTGCTATGAAAGCCCTCATACCATTAGCTTCCCTCACTGCCTGCTGCACCTGTCTGCCAACCTTCACTGACTGTTCACCATGACACCAAGTCTTGTTGTACGTTATCTATTCCTAAACTGCCACAACTCAGCTAATAATCTGTTTTCCTATTTTTGCAACCAAACTAGATAACCTCATATTTATCCACATTATATTGCATTTGTCAAGTATTTGCCTACTCAGCCGGTCTATCCAAATCACCCTGCAGCCTCTTAGCATTTTATTCACAGCAGACACTGCCACACAGCTTAGTGTCAGCTGCTATTTGGAGATGTTGCATTCAATTCCTTTGTCCCATTAATGTATATTGTGAACAGCTGGGGTTCCTGCACTGAATCACGTAGTATCAAATTCGTCACTATCTGCCGCTCTGAAAAGAGTGTATTCCAACTCTCTGCTTCCTTTCTGCCGACAATTCTCTGTCCTTGTCAATACATTATCTCCAATTTTCCCTTTTGTGGAACATTGTCAAAAGCCTTCCGAAAGTCCAGATACACAACATCTACTGATTCACCATTGTCCACTCGACTGGTCACATCCTCAAAAAGAATTCCAGAAGATTCATCAAGCATGATTTCCCTTTAGTGGATCCATGTTGACTAGGACTGATTCTGTTATCACTTTCCAAATGCTCGGTCATCACATCCTTAATAACTGACTCCAGCATTTTCCCACACCACAATGTCAGGCCAACCAACATATAAGTTCCCATTTTGTTTCTCCTTTTTTTAAAGAGTTGAGTTACGTTAGCTACCTTCCATTCCATTGGAACTCTTCCAGAGTCTACAGAATGCTGGAAAATGATCACTAATTACATCTGCTATTTCTAGGGCCATTTCCTTAATTAGTCTGGGATGCAGAGCATCAGGTCCTGGGGTCTTATAGGGTTTTAATCTCCTCAATTTGCACAATACCATTTTCTGACTAATAAAGATGCTCCATTTGTTTGTCTAACACTACTACTTTAGTTATGGTGGTGATACTTTTTTCCTCCCTTGTGTTCTTTAGTGTTAATGAAATGTTCAAAGTAAGTTCCACCCTAAAGACTGATGCAAAATATCTGCCGTTCCCTTGTGCCCCAAAAAACATCTTCTTCCCAGGTGCATTTTCAAAGGGGTATATGTTCACTTTTGCATGCTTTAATTTAATATTTTCACCATTGCTTCTGATGTTTTGATGATGTAGTTTGTTGATATTAATGTGTTTTTTTAAATCTAGGACCAAAGAGTGGATGGAAAGATGGAAGCATTTTCGAAGCCAGTTTTAATTCCCCTCAAGGAGTATTGATAAAGGATAATATCATCTATGTGGCGGATACTGAGAACCATGTAATAAGAAAGGTAAGAAAAAAGCTGTCTATAATGACTAATCAGTTGTGCTGTGGCTCATACTGGAAATTTATGAAGTTCTACTTTCATGAAGTGCCTATTACTTTTATTTATTTTAACTGTGTAACTTGAGATTACAGTTGGTGTCATATTGGCAGTTTGTGGATTATTTCTACTGTTTTGTGTATTCATGGTTTTATCTATCCATTTTAACAGTAGAACATAAATAACATTGCATCCAGTTAGGAGAGAAAAGAAAGTAAGTGACATTCATTTACATTAGATAAACTAATACTGTTCTGGTTTGCATCCTAAAAAGAACTCGTTGGTGTACACTGGAATTATATTACCACATTGCATTTAATATAGCACCTTTAATACAATAAAACATCATGAGTTATGAAACAAAATTTGACCAGCCACATGAAATATAAGGACAAATGAGCAAAAGTTTGGTCAAAGAGGTAAGTTTTAGCGAAATCTTAAAGAAAAGGTTTAGAAAAGGAATGTCAGAGTTTAGGCAGTTGAAGGCATGGTGACCAATGGTAGACCAATTAAAATTAAGGATTTGCAAGAGGCCAGAATTACAAGTGTTTTATGTCTAGTTACACATGACTCAACTTGGGGAAATGAGTAGCTTGAATACCTGAAACAGGATAGTCGTGAGGTTGATAACTTTTAGTAAGAGTTGAATTTCCTAGAAACTGACAGAAATAAGTGACTAATACATCTACTAAGGAATAGGCGCTTTTGTGTTAACTAATTAGCTCAACTGATAGGATGTTTCCACTCCTTTTGCTATAGTGAGTATTTCTGGCAAATAGGTAATAATGCAAAATTAATTCCCAACATGCCCTCAGCTTCCAGCACTTTTCTGTGCTATGCAAGAATGTTTGATGTCCTTTGAAAATCTTTCTAATCAGTTGGACTATCCCAGGACCAACTTTCACCAGCAAGGCCCACCTTGGTGAGTCATTGTTCTTTAAATGTCAATGTCCTGTCAGCCCTGTTCCTTTGATTTTGAACTTGAAACCAACTTTTAACCAATATAGCAGTAATTCCTTTGTCTTTCTCTGCATCTGTGTCTAGAAAGACAGCAATCTTGTTTTAAAGTGTCAAGGTCTAAAAACTGTCACTTTTCACTTGATTTTTCAGTTGATTTTGGTTTGGCTTTCTGTCCCCCTTGTGATTAGATCACATGGGCCTGTCTCTGGGCAGAGTTAGTATGATCACCACTCCCCAATCCATAGCATGATATATAACCTTAAACTAAAGATGGCATTTTAGAACAAATGTTGCAAATTCCCACAAGCATAACTGGGTCAATCTGTCTCCTGAACAGCCAATCTCAGCTGGGACAATGGTAAGTTGCAAGAGTTTATTGCGCCTGAATAATAGAGAAAAAAGTCAGCCAAGTTTCCTATATATTAATATGTAGCAAGGGCAGGAACTGACTCTAACGTTGAATAGCATGGAACAAATTTGATTTTGTTCGCACATGAAGAATGGTCCTTTGTATAGGACATCAGAGGATGACTAATGCCAGCAGAAGTTAGCCCAGAAAGAAAGCATTGTCTTTGAGAAAAGGAAGAAAGAAAGGACGTGCAGATTGGACAAAAACACATCTCAGAACAATGTTGAAATTTATTGATTACAGTTTTACACTGTATTAGACCATAAGATCACAAGATATAGGAGTAGAATTGGCCATTCCACCCATTGAGTCAGCTCCACTATTCAATCATGAGTGATATGTTTCTCAATCTCATTCTCCTGCCTTCTCCCCATAACTCTTAATCCACTTCCCATTCAAGAACCTATCTAGCTCTGTCTTAAATACATTCAAGACTTGGCTTCCACAGCCCATTGTGTCAATGAGTTTCACAGATTAACCACCTGCTGTTTTGAAGAGATTCCTCCTCATCTCATATGTAAAAGGGTCATCTTTTCACTCTAAGGTTGGGCCCTCAGGTCCTAATCTCTCCTATGAGTGGAAACTCCACATCTGCTCTTTTCAGGCCTCTGTGTTCTGTAAGTTTCAATCATATGCCCCTCATCCTTCTAAACTCCATTGAGTACAGACCCAGAGTTCTCAACCAATCGTCATATGACAAGCTCTTCAACCCCAGTATCATTTCTTGTAAACTTTCTTTGGATCCCCTTCAAGGCTAGCACAGCCTTCTTTAGGTACAAGGCCAGAACTGCTCTCAATATTCCAAATGTGGTCTAACCAAAGCCTTGTAGAATATCAGCAGTACATCTATGCTCTTGTGTTAAGAGAGCTAAGAACTAGGACACCCTAGTCACTTTGTGCTTCAGATTTCCTAAGCCTTCCCTGTTTAGAAAATAGTCTACACCTCTATTCTTCCTACCAAAGTGCATGACTTCACACTTGCCCACATTATATTCTATCTGCCACTTCTTTGCCCACTCTGTCCTAGTCTGCACACGTCTTTCTGCAGCCTCCCTTCTTCTTCACCACCACTGTCTCTCCACCTATCTTTGTGTCATATGCAAACTTAGCAACAATGTCTCAGTTCATTTGTCCAGATCGTTGATGTATAATGTGAATAGTTGTGGTCCCAACACTGATCTCTGCGGATCTCCACTGGTCACTGGCAGCCATCTTGAAAAATACCCCTTTATCGCAACTCTCTGCTTTCTGCCAGTCAGCCAATCCTCTATCCATGTCAGTTCCTACCTCCTAACACCATGGCTCTTATTTAGCAGCATCCTGTGTTGCACTGGTCACAGGCCTTCAGGAAATCAAAATAGACAATAGGTGCAGGAGTAGGCCATTCAGCCCTTTGAGCCTCCACCGCCATTCAATATGATCGTGGCTGATCATTCCTAATCAGTATCCTCTTCCTGCCTTATCTCCATAACCCTTGATTCCACTATCTTTGAGATAGATCACATCCATAAGTTCTCCTTTGTCTAACTTGCTCATTACCTCCTCAAAGAATGCCAATAGATTTGTCAGGTATCACCACCCCTTAGCCATGCTGATTCAGCCATATTTTACCATGCACTTCCCAGTACTCCGCTCATCCTTAATAATGGACTGTAAAATCTTACCAGCAACTAGGGTGAGGTTAACCAGCCCATACTTTCCTGTGTTCTATCTCCCTACCTTCTTAAACATGAGTGTTACATTAGCCATTTTTCAATTGTCTGGGACCCTCCTGGACTCGAGTGATTTTTGAAAGATCACCACCAATGCCTCTACAATCTCCGCAACTATCTCCTTCAGAACTCTGGGGTGTAGTCCATCTGGTCCATGTGCTTTATCCACCTCCAGACCTTTCATCTTCCTCAGCGCTTTTTCCTTTATAATGGCCACTACAATCACCTCTATTCCGGACTCTTTGGCAAGCTACTGGTGTCTTGCACTGCAAAAACAATGGTAGTACCTATTCGGTTCTTCTGCTGTTCCTTTGTTCCACATTGCTTCCCTAGCCTCGTTTTCCAGCTGTGCAATGTACACCCTTGCCTTTTCCTGCTTTTTCAATATTTAAAAAACTGTTGCTAGCTTCTTTTATGTTACTAGCTGGCCCACTCTCATATTTTATTGTCATTCCCTTTACTGCATGTTTTGTTATCCTATGCTGTTTGTTTTTTTAAAACATCCTAATCCACTTACTTCCCATGAATCTTCACCACATTGTATGCTTTTCTTTTGTTTTTATGCTAGCCTTGACTTTCCTTGTCAACCATAGTTGCCTCATCCACCCATTAGTATCTTGCTTCTTCCTTGGGATGAATTTCTGCTGTGCCTCTTGAATTGCCCTCAGAAACTCCTGCCATTGTTGCTCCACCATTTTCCCTGTTATACTTCCCTTTCAGTCAACCCTGGCCAGATCCTGTCTCATATCTTTATAATTACCTTTACTCAGATGTAATACTGTTTCATCTGATTCCAGTTTCTCGTATCTCAAGCTGCAAGGTGAATTTTGCCATATTATGGCCACTGCCCCCAAGGGCACCTTGAGCTCCCAAATCAAGTCTGCCTCATTGCACGTTACCGAATCCACAATTGCCTGTTCCCTAGTGGGAAGTACCATAAGCTGATCCAAAAACCCATCTCATAGACATTACATGAATTCCTTTTCTATTGAAAATGTTAGCCTTGCCTTTGTTTATCAAGTCATTGTTTATCACAAAATTTCAGAGTAAATTTGATTTGTGCTTTAAAATTCATCCCATTTTACATATAATTACACAAGTTAAAATCAGGACTCAAGATGCATTGCATTCTGTCCTCTAAGATTATTGTTCTAAGAACCTATTGGGTAGATCCTATTGGGCTGCACGGTGGCACAATGGTTAGCACTGCTGCCTCACAGCGCTGGAGACCCGGGTTCAATTCCCGCCTCAGACTGTGTGGAGTTTGCACGTTCTCCCCGTGTCTGCGTGGGTTTCCTCCGGGTGCTCCGGTTTCCTCCCACAGTCCAAAGATGTGCAGGTCAGGTGAATTGGCCATGCTAAATTGCCCGTAGTGTAAGGTATGGGGTCGATGTAGATGTAGGGGTATGGGTGGGTACGCTTCGGCAGGGCGGTGTGGACTTGTTGGGCCGAAGGGCCTGTTTTCACACTGTAAGTAATCTAATCTAATCTAATCCTCAACTTGTTCCTGTTATGATACCCTGTGAAAAAAGGAGGTGTGGTTGGAGTAGAGTAGTGTAGATTTTATTTGTCATTTCTACCGTATACAGCTGATATAATAAAAACGAGACAGCGTTCCTCCAGTACCGAGGTGGAGAGTGGCAATCCCAGATTGAGGAGATCCATGTCCAAACCTTGGATATATGATGGTCTCCTAGCCAATGTAAATGGACTTCAACTGAGAGTCTTGAACTGAACCTCAAAAAAAAGAGCTTACATCATAGGAGCTGATAGATTTTCCAATGTGTTGAAATTAATTTGAACAACCAGCAGGGGAACATATAGTTGACTTGTGCATCAATACTACATTTATTTCCCTCTGTTTTGAGGACAGTTGAAATTCATGCAAGATAGTTCAAGTAACTATCAGGAATTGATTTTAAAAAAAGAACATTTTAAATGTATTTTGACAGACACTATCTCTTCTTGTGCTTAGATTGACCTTACATCAGAAATGGTAAGCACAATAGCAGGAACAGGAGTTCAGGGAACTGACCACGAAGGTGGTAAGACAGGGGTGGAACAATCCATCAGTTCACCGTGGGATCTAGCCTTCGGCACATTTGGTGAGATTGTTACTTCCTCATAAGAATGTGAGGCATTTATATGTTGAATAAATAAGTTGTGTGTATTACTAGCTTATGTAATTGTTAAGAAGTATCTAGTAAATGGGGCCATATTGTAAAGGCAATGAAGAATGTTTTGTGTTATACCATAAATTGAGTTCTTTCTGTGAATCATAACTGCATTATTTTGAATGTGCAATCCCTTTTCCTTCTGGCTTGTGTTTATCCAGTTCATTGTCAGTAATGATATGTCAAAACCTTCTTTTTATAACTTCCTGATTTCTTTACACAAATACCAGACAGGAATTAACTACCTTTATTAATATGCATGATAAGCCTCTTGATTATGAACAAGAACAAAGTTGCCCACAGAGATTGAAATACTGAATGTTCCCTCCTTGTTTATTATCCATGATGGGCTGTTTACCTTTTACATCTGAACACTAATTTATCTCTGTGTCTTGTATACACCAGTATGAACTGGTATTGTGAAGTACTCGTTTGAATTGTAGGAGGAAGCTGTTGTAAAGTGCTTGGCATGTTGAAGAATGTAGTGGATTTTTGCAAGGTTTGTGAAGGTTTGTAGCTCAGGTTGAGGTTTAGGGTGTAGGTTTGCTCACTGAGCTGTAGGTTTGATATCCAGACATTTCATTACCAGCTAGGTAACATCATCAGTGGCGACCTCCAAGTGAAGCGAACTTGTTGTCTCCTGCTTTCTATTTATATGTTTGTCCTGGATGGGGTTCCTGGGGTTTGTGGTGACGTCATTTCCTGTTCGTTTTCTGAGGGGTTGACAGATTTGTTTGAGAGTGTTGGTGGGTTTGTGTGCTACTAGGATTCCGAGGGGTCTTAGTAGTCTGGCTGTCATTTCTGGGACATCTTTGATGTATGGTAAGGTGGTTAGGGTTTCTGGCTCTCAAACAAAAACTAACAAACTTAAAAGACCCAGTACAACCCATGGACAAAACGAACGTCATCTACAAAATTCCATGCAAAGACTGCCACAAACACTACGTAGGACAAACAGGAAGAAAGTTAGCCACCAGGATACACGAACACCATCTAGCCACAAAAAGACACGACCCTCTCTCCCTCGTAGCCCTACACACAGATGAAAAAAACCACCATTTTGACTGGGACAACACATCAATCCTGGGACAGGCTAAGCAAAGACATGCCAGAGAATTCCTAGAGGCCTGGTAATCCAACCACAATGCCATAAACAAACACATAGATCTAGATGCTATCAATCAACCCCTCAGAAAATGAACAGGAAATGACATCACCACAAACCCCAGGAACCCCAACCAGGACAAACATAAATAGAAAGCAGGAGACAACAGCTTCGCTTCACTTGGAGGTCGCCACTGATGATGTTATCTAGCCAGATAATGAAACCTCTGGATATCAAACCTACAGCTCAGCGAGCAAACCTACACCCTATAGTGGATTTTGTTGCAAATTCCATTGAAGGCAAAGGTTTACATCTAGGACCTGTAAGTTAACAAAGTACAACTTTTAATTCCTAAATCATAGCAATCTGGAGCTTGACCCTAAATTCTTGGAAATTGCTCAGTATGAAAGGGATGTTATTACATTAAACCTTTTATTAACTGGTATCAAGGGACCGGTAGTGTGCCTGTTGTTCAAGTATTCTGGTTGATCAAGAAGTCCATGTAATCAATGTAAAAACATATACTAAGTAATAGAAATGTAATGCAGGAATTATAGACATCACTGTTATATTTTATTTATTGCATAAATCACACAAAAAATAATACAACTTTGCCTTAAGTAAAATTTACTGGCAGAGAGTCTTCTCACTCACACCCTCAACTGACTACTCGGACATCGTGAAGATCACTATAATACAGTAAAATTCTGGTATTTGAGGTCACAGTTTATTCTACTTGATTTAGAGTGCCAGTTCTTAAGGTGCCAGCTAAAGCAAAGTTTGCTGTAATATTGTTTCAAATTCTGATTCTCAAAGTCTGCTAAGAGCTGCAGTTTGTTGTAAGTATTTTAAAAATGCAGGTTTAATTCTGGAAACACTCTAGGATTGACTCTCTGATGGAATTCTGCTGCTGACCCTGTAGAAGGTCAAAGAATAATGTGTTTTCAGAAGTGTGAAGGATATAGATTAGCAAGAATGCTTCAGTGTATGTACGTACTCTGCTTGAATTTAATTTCCTCTGATGTTTGTAATGTGCTGTATTAAACTGATATCGAATTCTAACTTGTGATTCCCTTATTTTATCTTGCAATTGTTTTGGACATTAAACCTGGTCTTGACTTTGTTCTGCAGAAATATACAATTTTAAGCAATGTCATCCTAATATTAATATCATGAAACTTGAATGGAAGTTTGATTTAAACAGTCATATAAAAGTCCCTTCTTAGAACTAAGATCATGTATCTGTACTGTATTGGGCTTGACATTGTTTTTAAACTTACAAAAGAGAAAAAGCTTTTAGTTTTTTTAAAGTTAATTTGATTCCAAGTTTATACTTGATCTGTGTTTGAATCATTTCAAACTGGCCACTCCAAGCCAGAAACCCTCCTCTGTCCAGTTAGCTAGCCAGTCCTTTCTTAACTATTTCATAAATTTTCAGGTGATTTATGCACAATTCAGAAGTGGCAAGGTTATACTTTTAATTTAAATTCATATTTATATTATTATAGTTGTAAATACAATGCAGAAGCTGGATGCAGTTCAAATAAACCATAATATTTTAAGTTTGATTTGATGTTCAAATTCACATGGGCAAATGTAAGTTTTCAGCTGATGTGATGCCAACTGCAGAGTACCTCTTGAGTTGGGGCAGGTAAAAGGAAACGTGGAACAAATCTTGCCTGGCAAAATGCATTCAAATGCTCTTTTTAAAATAATTTAATGTATATGCTTACAGTATTTGTATCAGTATCAATAATCATAATCAGAGTTACTTCATACTGTTTTACAGCTCAAAGATTCTCTCTAAACATAAGCTAATTATGAATAAACAGTATATATAATTGTACAGTCGGATTTCTTCCAAAAATAAGTAAATGCAATATGAAAATGCATGCTTATCATTAATATTTACCATTAAAATGCCAATGGAAATGTACTTTAAAGAATGATCATGTTAACATTTTACTTGATCATTATTCTGTTTCTCTTGCACCTGACCAGCAAGTTTTCACATTTAATCAGTGTATGTGAGAAGTTGGCATTCTAGGCCATCAGATTTCATGACATTTAATTTTGCACTGTCATATTTATTTTGTTAACTGCTGATATCTTTTTGAATACAAATAAATATCTTCTAATTCTCTAGGTTATAGATGGAACATGGTTGTGTTGCATTGAAAAATATCATAAGAATAAAAGAATTCACTTTGTAACATTTAAATGTTTTACACATTTTCCAATGTGTTGTTTAATCCCATTCTCTTGCATTCAATTTCATGTTGCAAATGTTTTTAGTCACTTTAGTTCTCAGGTTTAAACAGAAGAAAGCCACTCAACAATTAACAATTGTGCAGTTGGCTCAGGCATTCTATATTTTTGCTGAAGCAAATGTTGAGTTTTCTTCAAATGTGGATCCATTACCTCAGTTTAAAAATTGCTAAACTGAAAAGGTGTTTACATTGTTAAACTTATTGGGTAGAAGTTACCTTCAGCTATAATTGCAGAGAATTTTTTAAAAAATTGAAATTAATTTATTTTTTCACAGGTTACTATCTGTAAAAATAACAAATTACTAAACAGCTGGACAGAAACATCAGCATGTAAAGGGTGTGCTTCTATAAAGCTTTGAAGATGGCAGGACATGTTGAAAATACTGTTTTGAAAAATAAAAGGGATATATGATCCTTGGCTAAGGTTGGGAATTCTATGAAGAGTAATTCACTTGTTTATTCCCAAAGGCTGTATGTCATCAACAAGGCACAAGCTAGGAGTGTGATAGAGTATTCTCCACCTGCCTGGATGCAACTCCAACACTTGAAAGCTTGACACCATCTAGGACAAGGCATAGGGAAGAAAGCAAGTTGTGAGGATGACACAGAGTCTGCAAAGGGAGATAGACAGATTTCTTAAGCGGACAGTAACTTGGCAGATGGAATATAATGCAGGGAAATTGGCAGTTATGCATTTTGGCAGCAAGAATAGAGGAGCTGAATATTATTTAAGCAGAGAAAGACTGCATAAAAGTACAGCACAGAGGGATTTGGACATTCTCATCAATGAATCATAAAAATCGAGCATTCAAATTCAGCAGGTAATGAGGAAGGCAAAGGTATGTTTACCTTTAATTCGAAAAGAATGGAGAATAAAATTTGTGAGTTTTTGCTAAACCTGTTGGCTCAGACCATAGCTGGAATACTGTGAACATTTTTGTGGTCATTGTCTAAAGAAAGATATACTAGTATCGGAGGTAGTCTAGAAAAGCTTCACTAGCCTGATACCAGGTATGGAGGTATGGTACAGAGGGAATGTTGAGTAGGTCAGGCCTGTAGTCAACTTTAGAAGAATGAGAGGCTACCTTATTGACAAATACAAGATTTTCAGGAGACTTTAAAGGGTTGATGTCCAAAGGTTGTTTCTCCTTGTGGGAGACTGTGGAACCAGATGTCAGAATCGCAGAACAACAAGTCCCATATTTAAGACAGAGATTAGAAGAAATCTCTTCTCTGAGGGTATTGAATCTGCAGAATTCTTTACTGTAAAGGGCTGTTGAGGCTGAATCGTTAATTATATTCAAGCCTGAGGTTGACATTTTTAATAAGCAAGGGATTCAAGGGTTATGGGGAAAAGGGACGAAAGAGGAGTTGAAGATTATCAGATCAGCTATGATCTCATTGAATGGCAGAGTAGACCTGATGTGGTGAATGATCTACTTCTGCTACGTCTTATGGACTAACCCACATGATTGGCCCCATCCACCACCTTCAGCATTCACTTCACAGCAACACACAATGGCAGCAGTGTGTCCAATTCAGAAGATGCATCATCACTTCAAAGTTCCCCTCTACGTCATAGACCATCCTGATTTGTAACCATGTTTGTTTCTTCATTTGCTGATTTGAAATGTTTAAATCCCTTTCTTGACAGCACTGTGGATATGCCTTCAACAAACTGTTGTAATTCAAAAATACAGCTCACCACCTCTTTTCATGGGCAAAACATTGCTGGCCTAGCTGCAGCAGCAACATCAACATCCCATAAAAGTTTTTTTTTAAGAACGAGGGATAAAGGTAGGAAAATGATCAAATATTGGCTCTGCCCAGGCTCAAGTATTGTCAGTGTTTCGAGGTAGAACATGTTTGGAAGGATGTCAACATCTCAGACATGTGCAAGCAAATTAATTTGAATGGGAATAAATATTTGCCAACTGCAAAATATGAAAATAGTTAATGGTAATCCCAATTCAGAATTCATTTCTGATAAAATATTATTTTTTGAATATTTAATAGTCAAGATAAATAAGTTGAACCAGACTAAAATGTAAGATTTTCTTTGCTAATAAGGGAAGTTTTTGGTTTGGCAGAAAAGCCATTTGATCCGTTTCTGAAGAGCTTTGCTTGTTCTTGGCAGCAAAGCTTCAGTTATGGAACATCTTAATGGATGGAATTTATACTAATAAAACATAACGTCTTTGACCACATTATATATGCCTCTGAGCTGAACAGTAAGAGTTACTGACATCGTTGTAATATTTGGTAAAAGGAGGATTTTGGAGAAAAATCAAAAGTAAAGTGTTGATTAAAAGGAACTATTACAGGCTAGCAAAAGACTCCTCTTACAGAGTCATAGAATCATATAACATGGATACATATACCTCAGTCCAACTCATCCATGCCAAACATGTTTTCCAAACTAAACTAGTCCCACATGTGTATATTTGGCCCATATCCCTCTAAACCTTTCCAATTCATGTACCTGTCTAAATATATTTAAATGTTGTACTACCTTTCATTCGGTATCATTGGATCTTTTTGTTTTTTAGATAGTCTTCAATTTCTTGATAGCTTTCTAATTTTATTAGTTCATGAGTTTTACCAATCATTTATATAATTACTACACAATTTTGGAAGTTCTTGGTTCAGAAATAAAGATTATTTTGACACATTTTACTTAGACCAGTGTTCACTTAGACAAAAAGTACACAGGAAAGAAGAGGATTATCATACCATTTCAAAAATTAATTTATTCCCAACTGTTTTAACTTCAATATACATATGCACAGAATTATATGTATGTATGTGCATGTGCATAGAACAATGATTTTTTTGCAATGTATTTTATGAAGAATTGTTTTCTTGTAAGACAAATTGTTAATATCATGGATGTGATGATGCCACTCCTTTAATAAGGTTATGATGTCCTTGGTTTTTTTTTCGGAAGGTTCATAAATGCAGAGTTGCTTGGATGGCTTTTGAAGCCAATTTAGAGTCATAGAGTCATAGAGGTGTACAGCATGGAAACAGACCCTTCGGTCCAACTCGTCCATGTCGACCAGATATCCCAACCCAATCTATTATCACCTGCCAAGACGTGGCGCATTTCCCTCCAAACCCTTCTGATTCATATACCCATCCAGATGCTTTTTAAATGTTGCAATTGTACTAGCCTCCACCACTTCCTCTGGCAGCTCATTCCATACATGTACTACCCTCTGCGTGAAAAAGTTGCCCCTTGCGTCTCTTTTGTATCTTTCCCCTCTCTCCCTAAATCTATGCCCTCTAGTTCTGGACTCCCCCACCCCAGGGAAAAGACTTCGTCTATTTATGCTATCCATGTCCCTCATGGTGGTGGGGGTGGTGCGGCCAGTTCTCCCAGCTCAGTTTTTCTCTGGTTTGGTTTGGTTTGGTTTTAGCAAGCAATCTTTTTTGAGGCTGCTGCTGTAAGAAATAGCTCCATGGAAGAAGGTGTTGCATGCCGAATATCTCTGCCATTTTCTCTCTCCTGTGTTTGATTTTACCTTTTTTTTGGCCAAGGGATGTTTATGGGAATTGTTGTAGGAATTTGGAACAGCATTATTCAGTTGGGATAACCTGTTGGGTTTTCGGATAGATTAAGTTATTCCATTTTCTGTTATCTTTTGTTTGTGTTTCATTCGGTAAGCTTGCAAATAAATTCTGTTTTTAAACTAAACGGTTGGGCCAGCTGCATCACCCCTGGAATATCCACTCACACCTGCTTAAAACAACTCGCAAATTTAGGGTCCAGGCTACTTATTTTGAATTGTTTTGAGGGGCTCTGGCCTGGTCCATAACAGATTGGAGCCCTTTGCAGAATTTATTCTATAGTTTCAATTGGGATTAGGGTTGCTGGACTCAAAGGCAGCAAGTGGTAGGTGTTCATGTCTTTTGTTCTGGTGTTGATTTTGATTGGTTGAAACAGTGCTTGGGATAGCAATGTCTCTTTCTGTCAGTAAGAATTTTCTGGGGGTGGAAGAAGTGACTTAGGCAAAAGTTGAATGAGTCATTCCTGAAGAAGGGCTTATGCCCGAAACGTTGGTTCTCCTGCTCCTTGGATGCTGTCTGACCTGCTGCGCTTTTCCAGCAACACATTTTTCAGCAAGGTTGAAGGTAAGCTTTGTGAGGAAGAGAGTGAGGTTGACCGAACCCATGGTAGCCAAAGGCCTGGTGAGAAACTTTAAATATATTTAAGCTTTGCCTAAATTTGATGAGAAGGATGTGGAAGTCTTTTTCATCTCATTTGAAAAGGTGGCAAAACAAATGCGATGGCCAGTGACCATGTTTTATCCAAACAAAACCTGTAGGTAGAGCCAATGAGGTAATTGCTTCACTATGGGACATATGAGGAGGTGAGGAAAGCCAACTTAAGTGAATATGAGCTTATTTCAGGAATCTAAGGAGTGATTCTGATCAAATCTACATTGAGTTTGAAAGGATCAAACAAAGTAATTTTGATAGGTAGATCAGGGCATTAAAAATAGAGCAAATCTATGATGCTCTTAGACGATTATTTTGGAAGAGTTCTTACTGAATTAGTGAGAAGTCATGTGGAAAAGCAGAGAGTTAAAATGGCAAGATTAGCAGCTAAAATGGTTAATGATTCATTTGGGCAATAAATCAAAGTTTGGGTTCCAAAATCAATTTCAATCCGTGAGGTATAGAAATTGGGCAAAAGAGAAATCCTCGATTGCAAAGCGAAAGGTCGATCTCAGTGAAGATTATAAGGATAACTTAGCATACGGTAAAAAAGGATATCCTTGAAGGGGAATGAGAAGTTAGAAAGCTCTGATGTTAGCAAGTTTTGAGAAGTTTTGTAGCTCAGGTTGAGGTTCTAGATGTAAGTTTGCTCGCTGACCTGGAAGGTTCGGTTTGAAAATTATGCGTGTGACAGGATGAGAAAATGTGATTGCCGATGCATTGTCAAGACTTAAATGAAAAACTGAGGTGCTTGGTGGCAGGAGTAAGACAGACTGAAACAAACTGTAGTGCTTGATTATTGTCAATGTAATGTGTGTGGTGTTTTAGTATACTAACAATTTAAATTTCAGGGGTTTGAAATGAAGCCATCTTTGGATATTGATAGTTCTTTCTTTTTAAGGGGGTGGGGGGGGAGGTGTGACGATGCTGCTCCTTTCATGTGGTTATGTTGTCCTTGGTTTTTTTTTCCAGAAGGATCTTAAATACAGTGTTGCTGAGAGGTCTGGCTTGGATGGGTTTTAGGGTCAATTTGATTATAGCTAACTGATACTGCCTCAGGCAAAAGGCTTTCACGTTTTAAAAAAACTTGTACATGAAGGGGGAGTGGCCAGTTTTCCCAGCTCAGTTTCCTCAGGTTTGGTTTGGTTTTAGCAAGCAAAAAGCTGCTGCTCCAAGAAGCTACTCCATGGAAGGTGTTCCATGCTGAATCTCTCTGCCATTTCTCTGTCTCCTGTAAAACCCTGTGTTTGATCTTTACCTTCCTTTTTGCTAATAGATGTTTATGGGGATTGTTGCAGGAATTTGGAACAGCATCATTAAGCAGGGATAATCTGTTGGGTTTTCGGATAGATTAGGTTATTCTACATTCTGTTCTCTTTTGTTTGTGTTTCATTCAGTAATCTTGCAAATAAATTCTGTTTTGTTTAAAACTAAGTGGTTGGGCCAACTGCATCACTCATGGAATATCCACTCTACACTTGTTTAGAACAACCAGCAACGTTAGGGTCCAGGCTGCTTGCTTGAATTGTATTGAAGGGGTCTGGCCTGGTCTATAACCTAGATCACAAGTCCGTCTTCAGATTGCTACTTCAAGGTGTACTCTTTAGTTTTGAAAACAATACTTCAAAACATTTCAAGATAAATTGTAATGGCTTCTTACATTTAATATTATGAACTATAATAAACAATCCACGAGATATGATAAACAATTTAGAAAAGTTCTGGTAAGTGTGTTAAGATAATTAAGGTACAATGAGAAATGGTAGAAGATGTAGTTTAGTGGTCACGATCATTTGAATGGTGGAGGAGGTCCAGCAAAACAAATAGCCTTGACCAGCTCCTATTTTCTATGTATGTTTTGGGCACTACTTCATAATTATAGGTATATTTATCTGAAACAACTTGTGTTGCAAATTTTTAATTATAGTTTAAAAATTAAACTTGGTGAAATGTGATCAACTAGCTGTTTACTTGGTAAGTAGATCAAAGCCAGTCATGTATTTTTTTTAACAGACTGATTCATTAGGTATTTAACTGTTGCCACTTGGCCCTGTCTGCAGAGATAACAAAACAAATCTAGTGTGACCTGTACACTCATTTAATTTTTAAGCGGATGTTGCGTCTGTCTCTTGATGTGAGACACACTGATTTCATGGTTGAATTAAACTACAGAAACAAGTGATTTCATTAAATTTAATTCTATAAGCTTTAGAGTTTTAATATTTCCACAGTTCAATTGATTTAAACTCAAAATTTTCAAAAACTGTTTATTTGTTATGATTTGTAGATCTGAACAAAACTGGGTGTTATTTCATCTGTAATCCTCTTTTACTTGCTGAACTTACAAACATGCAAGAGAGTTAGCATCATGGAATACTTTGATGAATAGTTCGACAATTAAACTTTTCTTTTCCTATTGTTATTTTAATAATTTGCCCAGATTTTAGAATTATAATTAATATATTTAAACTTTTGCAGCCTATTAGTACAGGAATTCTTATATTATTGAAAAGTGAAATACTAAACTTATTTTACGAATCGTTATCTTGAAGATCGGTCAAATGCAACACTTGATGCTTTCAATATGTGTTTTGTATATTTCATATTTGTAATTGCTAAAATTTTGTGTTTGAAATATTCCCTTGAGGCAACCAATAATCTACTCAAAGCACATTCTAACTGCATGGCTGTGTGATTGTTATCAACAAGAGGAAAGCATTATTTCGGACTTAGAACAGTACAGTATGGGAACAGATTTGTGCTGACCATGATGCCATTCTGCTATAAATGGTCCATATCTTTCTATTTTCTGTCTGTTCATGTGTCTGTCTAAATGCCTCTTAAGCATTGCTATCATATCTGCTTCTACCACCTCCTCCTGTTCTAGATTCACCCACATGAGGTGTAGGAAGGGTAGACAGGAAGAAACTTTCCCTCTTGACAAAGGGATCAATGATTGGGAGCGTTGATTTAAGGTAAAGGGGCAAAGGTTTAGAGGAGAAACTTTATCACCCAGAGGATGATGAAAATCTGGAACTCACTATCTGTAATGGCGGGAGGACAGAAATCCTCATACAGTTAAGAATGGGCAAATCTGTAATTATATTAAATTTTCTGGGCACACTCCCAGTCTCGGCTAGAAATATTAGCCTTCTGGCTCAGAAAGATCCAGTCCTTTCAAAATGGTGATGATTAGGAAAAACCAAAGAGCCATCAAAACTAGAGTCAAAACCATTTTAGACCTTGAGAGATCAGCTCATGGTCGAGAATGTATTGTTATAGGAAGCTGTCTATTTCTATGCCGTATGACACTGAGGAAACGTCCACCCAGTCAAATCCCCTTTGCTCCCAACTATCTTCTATTAAGTAATATTTTGGTGTATATATTGTTTACAACACCATTCAGCATGTTAGACAGACAGTGGTGCTAGTCATGTCATTCATAATAATCAATTATAATAACTAGATGCAATCAGCTAATTCTGCAAACTTAAGTTCAAATATCCATTTTAAACCAGCCAATTTCAAGAGAATTTGGGTAGAGTTTTAAGGACTGAAATATTCTAAACCAATATGAAAGTGTTTCATATTAAGGCACATCAATTAAAAAGAAAGCTGTTTAATTCAAATTCTAAATTGATATAGGAATAATTGCCTCCGTAGAAATATTATTAAAACTCCGATCTCGTGGGTACCATTATTGAGGCAAAGACTGCAAAATTATTCAAGATGAATTTTTAAAACTGAGAAAACTTCACTCCTCCAGAAAAATTATTTAGAGACCAAATAGTCTCCCTTTACTAGTATCTATTTTTTGTAATCTCTGTGAACACATCTTTACTGCAACCTTTATTTTACAGTAAGTACCATAAGTGGTATTTCCAGTTAATATTCAAGTTAAAAGATGATGCCAACCCCCAGATCTATCAATCAGTGTTATGCTGTCATCAGCATAAATGAATTGATAGCTAAAATCAACATGCAGAGGGTTGAAAGGTGTGCATTTGTGAATCTCTTCCAACAAACAGCTTTTAAATATAGGAAATTTAAATAAGAATTGCTTTGTGTTGAAAGTATTCCCTCCAGCAAACATATGCTTCCTGTTAAAACATAAATTTATTTTTTTTCTTGCTATGGATTGGAGAATGAGTGTTATAATAGGAGTTGTTTTTTTTCCATTACATGGTGAAACATGAACAAAGCCCTCAGCAAGATATACCAAATGCAGTTTTATCATTGCTTTTCAATTTCATTGTCTGAGGTGTTGAAAGGGAAAAAGATACCAGGCTGACTTTTCCACGTGTCTGCAGCAGTTTTGAAGGTGATATTCATAAAATCCAATGTGTGGATCTCCTGTCATTTATATACCCATCCTCAACCTGTGTGAAGCTTTATGGAAAGCCACTTCAGGGCCTTTCCCACCCTGTTGTTATCTTACCTGTAACAGCGTTTGCTGTGTGGGCTGATATTAAGTGGGATAGAAAACCACCTATGCGGGACAGTTATGCCAGTTGGAGACAGTTCTCCCACAAGATCACACTTTTTCTTCCAAGTTTCACTCAGCCTCTCAAATCCAGCCTTAAACCTTTCAGTGGAAACTCTCAGCCTATCTCTTAGAATCCAACAATGTACCCACCACTAGTATCAGACTCGCCGGTCTGTAATTGCCAGGCTTTTCCTTACAGCCTTTCTTAAATAAAGGCACAACATTAAACAACCTATAGTTCTCCAGCACCTCACCTTTGGTTGTACATGTTACAAATATCTCTCCTAAGGGCCCCACAATTTCTTGCCTAACTTTCCACAATGTCTGGGGTATACTTGATCAGGTCCTGGAGATTTAGCCACCTTTACGAATTCTTAGAATCGGCCCAACAAGTCCACACTGACTCTCCAAAGAGCATCCCACCCAAACCCATTCCCCAAACTCTGCATTCACCCCTGACTAATGCACCTAACCTACACATCCCTGAACACTATGGGCAATTTAGCATGGCCAATTCACCTAATCCACATATCTTTGGATTGTGGGAGGAAATTGGAGCACCTGGAGGAAACCCATGCAGACACTGGGGAATGTGCAAACTCCACATACAAGTCACCCAAAACCGGAATCGAACCTGGGTCCCTTGTGCTGTGAGGTAGCAGTGCTAACCACTAAGCCACCATGTCACCATTTTTTTTAAGGCCTCCAGTATGTCCTGTGATGTGGATTCTTTTCAAGACGTCAATATTTATTTCCCCAAGTTCTGTAGCCTCCATTTCTTTCTCCACAGTAAAAACTGACGCAAAATATTCATTTAGTATCTGTCCCATCTCCTGTGCTTCCACACATAGATGACCTTGTTGATCTTTTGCTCTTAATGTACTTCTAGAACCTTTTTGGATTCTCCTTAACCTTATCTACAAAGCAAACTCATATCCTCCTTTTTACCCTCCTCGTTTCCCTCTTAAGAATGCCCTCATACCCTTATACTCTTCAAAAGATTCATTTGATCGCAGTTGTCTATACCTAATGTGTGACCCCTTCTTCTTCTTGACTGGAGCCTCAATATCTTTATTCATCTTTTGTTCCCTACTCTAACAGGGACATAATGTCTCTGAACTCTTGTTATCTCGCTTCTGAAAGCCTCCCACTTGCCAGTCATCCCTTTGCCTGTAAATAGTCTACTCCAATCAACTTTGAAAGTCCCTGTCTCATACCTTTAAAATTTGCCTTACTCCAATTTAGAACTTTAACTTTTATGCAAGGCTAATCCTTGTGTATTACTGTTTTAAAACAAATAAAGATTATGATCATTGGTTCCAAAGTGCTCCCCCACTAACACTTCAGTAATTTACCTGTCTTATTTCCCAAGAGAAGGTCATGTTTTGCTCCTTCTCAAGCACATGCATCTACAAATTGATAAAGAAAATTTTCTTGAACACATTTAACAAATTCCTCACTATCCAAGCCCTTAACATTATGGCAATCTCTGTCTATGTTTGGAAAGTTACAATCCCCTACTATTACAATCCTGTTATTCTTATGTATATCTGTGATGTTTCTACATATTTGCTCTTCAGTTTCCCGCTGACTATAGGGGGCCTATAGTACATTTCTGACTTCCACCCATATAGCTTTACTGGAATATCTCAGAAATATCCTCTGAAATATAGCAGTGATATTTTCCTTTGTCAAAAATACCACTCCCTCTCCTCTCTTGCCTTTATTTCTTGCCCTCCTTTTTTTTTAACCATTTCTAAACTTAAAACATTGCAATGTCAGTCCTGTCTGTCCCTCAGCCATGTTTCAGTAATAGCAATGATGTCCCAGTCCCAAGTTCCCATACTTTATACCTTATGTTTGCTCATACGTGCTGTCTACAAACTTAACTTGTTTTTGTAATTCTTGTGTTTTTTTTATTATAAGCTCCGTTATCCATTTTAATAAAAACTTCATATCATGACAGATGTCATCTCCCCTTCAAAGGAGTTTGTTTATTCTGTAAATTGTTTTATTCCAGCACAGAGTTAACACTTCTGGTACTGCCAAAATGCTTGTTTGATCAAGCATTAAGTTCAAAAGACTACAGTGAGTTCAAATTTCCCTCCTTTTTCAATCATACACCACTGTTTACCCTCACCAGTAAAAATAAGATCTGTTGGCAATGAAAGCATCTTTCCATATCTGGGACCCACCCACCATTTTTAAAATCTGCAGTGTCTTCTGGGTTCATTTCAAACCAGTCTAAACTATAGCTGGTCGGATCCTCTCAGGATCTACCCTGCTCTGTCCTTTGAGATTTGTATATGTTTAAAAGAGATTGTCTCTCATTCTTCTAATTACGTGATCTCTCTTACAGCAGACAGTACCAAAGATAGTCTTCTGTTTATTGCAATGGCAGGAACTCATCAAATATGGGTCATTTTTCTAGAAGATGGAAAACTTCATAGTGGAATGTAAGTAATTGTTGACAATTTTTTATAACAATATTCTCCATATATAGAGAAATATTTGTTGGACATTTGAGTGTACTTCTGAAGGCTTTCTTAAACTGTATTAATTTACACAATATATGTGGCTTCAAAATGGCTCACTGACATAGAGTTATATATTCATCACCTGTGTAGTTCTCTATCAGACTGGGATTGCATGCCCCTTTGAGAACATTTTTAATTTGCTGCAAACCAGATAAAGTGATTGATACTTCAAATCCTCTAAGCGTGTTTTAGATAGTACTGTTTAATTTCAGTTTACTGTATTTTCAATTCATATCTAAGAACAAATAATATATTCATCAATTAAACACCCTGTTCCCTTGCAACATTCTCCAATTGTAGTACTAAAGTACATCTGTATTTCATAATTGGAAAAGCTTGAAAGCCATGTAATTCAGATTGAATTTTTAAGAACAGTGTTATTTACAAAAGTACAAAGAAAATTACAGCACAGGAACAGGCCCTTTGGCCCTCCAAGCTTGTGCCAATCCAGATCCTCTATCTAAACCTGTTGCCTATTTGCCAAGGATCTGTATCCATCTGCTCCCTGCCCATTCATGTATTTGTCTAGATACATCTTAAATACCACCTCTGCTGGCAACACGTTCCAGGCATCCACCACCCTCTGCGTAAAGAATTTTCCACATATATTTCCTTTAAACTTTTCCATCTCACCTTGAACTTGTGACCCCTAGTAATTGAGTCCCCCACTTCTTGCTATCCACCCTGTCTATGCATCTCATCAGGTTCCCCCTCAACCTCTGTCTTTCTAATGAAAATAATCCTAATCTACTCAATCTGTTTTCATAGCTAGCACCCTCCATACCAGGCTACATCCTTGGTGAACCTCCTCTGTACCCTCTCCAAAGCATCAAGATCCTTCTGGTAATGTCGCAACCGGAACTGTATGCAGTATTCCAAATATGGCCGAACCAAAGTCCTATATAACTGTAACATGACCTGCCAACTCTTGTACTCAATACCCCATCCACTGAAGGAAAGCATGCCATTTGCTTTCTTGACCACTTTATCGACCTGTGTTGCCATCTTCAGGGTGCAATGGACCTGAACACTCCGATCTCCTTGTACATTAATGTTCCCCAGAGCTTTTCCATTTACCATATATTTCAGTCTAGAATTGGATCTTCCAAACTGCATCACCTCGCATTTGCCTGGATTGAACTTCATCTGCCATTTCTCCATCCAACGCGCCAATCTATCTATATATATTACAGTCTCCTTCAGTATCTGCGATTCCACCAATTTTCGTGTCATCTACAAACTGGCTAATCAGACCACCGATACTTTCCTTCAGATTATTTATGTATATCATAAACAAAAGTGGTCGTAGCACGGATCCCTATGGAACACCACTGGTCACAGTTCTCCATTTTGAGAAACTCCCTTCCACTACTAGATTCTGTCTCCTGTTGTCCAGCCAGTTTTATATCCATCTAGCTTGTACATCCTGGACCCCATGCGACTTCGCTTTCTCCATCAGCCTATCATGGAGACCTTATTAAATATCTTACTGAAGACAATGAATATGACATCTACAACCCTTCCCTCATCAATCAACTTTGTCACTTCCTCAAAGAATTTTGTTAAGTTGATAAGACATGACCTTCCCTGCACCAAACCATGCTACCTATCACTGATAAGCCCATTTTCTTCCAAATATATATCGATCCTCTCCCTCAGTATCTTCTCCAGCAGTTTCCTTACCAGTGGCTCACCAGTCTATAATTACCTGGATTATCTTTGCTACCCTTATTAGACAAGTGGACAACATTAGTAATTCTCCAGTCCTCCAGGACCCCACCCATGATCAAGGTTGCTCCAAAGATCATAGTTCAGGCCCCGGCTATTTCCTCTCTCGCTTCCCTCAGTAACCTGGGATAGATCCCATCCAGACCTGGGGACTTGTTCACCTTTAACTCCTTTTAGAATACCCAACATGTCCTTTCTCCTTATGCCGACTTGACCTAGAGTAATCAAATGTCTATCCCCAACCTCAACATCATATCCCTCTCCTCGGTGAATACCGATGCAAAATACTCGTTAAGAGTCCCACCTGTTTTCTCTGACTCCATGCATAACTTTCCTCTTTTGTCCTTGAATGGGCCAACCCTTTCTCTCGTTACCCTCTTGCTCCTTATATACGAACAAAAGGCTTTGGGATTTTCCTTAATCCTGTTTGCTCAAGATATTTCATGACCCCTATTAGACCTCTTAATTCCTCGTTTTAAATTGGGCCTGCTTTCGCGCTATTCTTCCAAAGGTTCATCTGTTTTCAGTTGCCTAGCCTACGTATGCTTGCTTTTTCCACTTAGCTAGTCTCACAATTTCACCTGTCATCCATTGTTTCCCTAATCTTGCCATCTCTATCCCCCATTTTCTGTCTTGCACTTTAATCAACCTCTCTTTAAAGGCCTCCCACATATCAAATGTGGATTTACCCTCAACAGCTGTTCCCAATCCACATTCCCCAGCCCCTGCTGAATTTTGAAAAAGTTGGCCTTCCCCCAATTTAGCACTCTTCCTTTAGGACCACAGTCATCTTTGTCCATGAGTATTCTAAAACTTACAGAATTGTGATCACTATTTCCAAAGTAATCCCTTACTGAAACTTCAACCACCTAGCCGGGGTCATTCCCCAACACCTGGTCCAGTATGGCCCCTTCCTGAGTTGGACTATTTACATACTGCTTTATAAAAACCTTCCTGGCTGCTTCTTAGAAATTCTGCTCCATCTAAACCTCTAACACTAACTGAATCCCAATCAATGTTGGGAAAATTAAAATCTCCCTGTTGCTCCTACATCTTTCCATAATCTGTCTTATATATTTGTACCTCCATCTCACACTTGCTTTTGGGAGGCCTGTTGTACAGCCACAACATTGTTACCGCACCCTTCCTATTTCTGAGCTCTGCCCATTTTGCCTCCCTGCTCGAGTACTTCATAGTGCCGTTCCTCAGCACAACTGTGATATCCTCTCTGACCAGTAATACAACTCCTCCACCCCTTTTACCTCCCTCTGTATCCCACCTGAAGCATCTATAACCTTCCCTTAACCAAGTCTCTGTAATAGCAATAACATTATACTCCCAAGGTACTAATTCAAGCCCTCAGTTCATCTGCCTTCTCTACTACACTTCTCATATTAAAACAAATGCACCTCAGATCACTTACCCTTTTCTTTCATCCTCTGATCCCTGCCTAGTCTTCCCCTTAGTCATGCTGACTTCATTATCTAGTTCCTTACAGGCTTTAGTTACTACCTTCTTACTGTCCACTAATATCCTCATTTAGTTCCCATCCCCCTGCTACATTAGTTTAAATCCTCCCCAATACCTTAACGATAAGAAAAGGATTCTGCTCAAAAAGATGTACAGTCTGTCTTCTTGGATCAGTGATCTGTTTGACTAACTGTGAAGTTTATATATCATAAATAAGAAAGAATTTGAAAAAATAGAGGGTGAAATTTTCCCATTTGTAGGTATTGTTTTGTCAAGTGAGATTCACAGTGCTTTGACTGCTATGGTTTGGATTGACTTTTCTGCTGTAATCTCCCACTTCTCATCTCATTAACTCAGATGTGTTGGGCACCTTTCGTGGGAAAATTGCACAGCTGGAGAGGGGGGGAGATTCTCACCACTGTTAGGAATTTCTGGCTTTCATACCTCTGGTGCCATTTTCAAATCCCAGCTACACATCAGTTCAGCAGCTGCAAGATGGAAAGGAGCTCTCACACTTTGGTGTTCATCTAACATTCAACATATAGCCCATTAGAAAGGAAAGCTTGCTGCCTGCCTGGCTGAAAGGGATGGATACTGATAAAGAGGAGCACAGTACTTTTTCCTACTGATATATCCACCCCCTTTGTTTTGCTAAATGCACTCCCACCATCACAAGTACCCTCTCTCTCTCTGTCTGCAATAAAAAGCAATTTAAGCCACAGAGGATGGCAATCTGTAACTTAGCTCTAAAGATTGTTTGCACAATGAAAGTAATGCGGGCCACTGAGATTAGCAGCCTGTAGGTCAGTACTGAAACTAGTGAATGTGCCTTAAAGTGATGTGAAGTGTGCAAAGGCTGGCTCAGGTTAGCAGTAAACTGAAAAAGTACTAACTAGACAAGCTAAGTGCACTAAGATGCTTCCCATGCACATGCATGAGATGCATCAATGTCCCTGCACAGAAAACAACCTGAAAAAAGCATTTAAGTCATTGGATGTTTCTGAGCTACAAAGTGAAGTGTTAATGGTTGAAGTGATGTCTGATATAGACAGGCAGGAGGCTGGAAGAACACAGCAAGCTATTCAGCATCAGGAGGTGGAGAAGTCAACCTTTCTAATGTAACCCTTCTTCAGGACTGGGGTGCATGTAGGGGGAGCTGCAGATAAAGGGGGTGGTGGGGACAGGGTGGTGAAGTGAGGATAGGTGAAGACAGGTAGAGGGTACGACTTGGTTAATGGGAGGAATGAATCTGGTTGGTGGCAGGGAGGAGTGGAAGGGATGGGGAGGATCTGGGAAGGGAGGTTATTTGAAATCAGAGAACTCGATGTTGAGTCCTCCAGGCTGTAGGCTGCCTAGGCGGAAGACAAAGGTGTTGGAGCACAGAACAGGCCCTTCAGCCCACGATGTTGTGCTGACCATTGATCCTCATGTAAGGTAAACCCTCAAGTTTCTGTGACCATATGCATTTGCAGCAGTCTCTTAAATATCCCCAATGACCTCGCTTCCACAACTGCTGCTGGTAATGCATTCCATGCTCCCACAACTCTCTGCGTAAAGAACCCGCCTCTGACATCCCCTCTATACTTTCCAACAAACCGCTTAAAACTATGACCCCTCGTTTTAACAATTTCTGCCCTGGGAAAAAGTCTCTGGCTATCAACTCTATCTACGCTTCTCATTACCTTGTACACCTCAATTAGGTCCCCTCTCTTCCTTTTTACCAATGAAAAATGTCTGAGCTCAGTCAACCTCTCTTCGTAAGATAAGCCCTCCATTGCAGGCAGCATCCTGGTAAACCTCCTCTGAACCCTCTCCAAAGCAGCCACATCTTTCCTACAATAGGGCGACCAGAACTGTTCCTCCAATTTGCAGTGTAGTTCATTGTGGCAATGGAATAGGCCAAGGATGGTCATATCGGAAAGGGAGTGGTTAGGGGAATTGAAATGGGCTGTGACTGTGAGGTCTGGTCGGCCCCTGTGGGCTCAGCTACGGTGCTCAGCCAAACAGCATAATGACGTGAGGCTGGTAGTTTGCAGACTTGCATGGACAAAGGGTGACGAGGGTGGGTGGCCTTGGAGCATGCAGAGACTTTGTTCTGTTCTCTGAAGGAAAAAGTAGAGACACCTGTGATGGGCACTGGGCTAGCTGCAACTGCCCAGTATTTGTTCTTATTTGCTTGTCGGGAATTTGCACTGGCTAGTATCTGAATGAAGGAGAGGGGAATAGTCATGGTGTATTAGTGGGCAGTGTTGGGCTTGAATGAGATGAAAAAGTAATGATAACATACTCAAACTCACTCAGTGGTAAGATTCAGAAATCACCATTTAAGCCCCAATAGAAAAATCAGGAAAAATGAATCACAATGTCATCTGTCAGATTTTCTCACTCTTTCTACATTACCTTCCTTGCCATTATTCACACCACATTGGGGAGGGGAAATTCCAGCCAAAAGTTTCATTGCTCAATAAATGTTGCCTGAAATAAAATTTGGAATTATTTTGTGACTGACATCATGGATGCATTTGAAAAATAACTACTACTTTGTAGTAACATTAAACCTAGAACATGACCAAAGACCATTCTCATTTAGATCATTTCAGCTATTATAACAGGAATGGGTTAATTGGTGTAGCAGTGTATTTATATCTGCTCAGTGTCAGTAAATGTAAACAAAGCTTCACAAGCATGTCCTAGTGGAAACAATCCATACAATTTAAATCTCTAGGCCATGAGTTGTTGTCGGAACACATCCAAAGTCATCTACAGTTAACAAGACTTGCCCTTACACATTTAAGTGAATTTTTTACATAGCATATTTTTGAAAGTTGATGATGGCACAGGAAAGGAAGCCAGGCATGTGAAACTGGTGTGAACAGAGCATAACATTGCTATCACTTTAATCAATCAAATTAAAGTATTGTGACATGAATAGTGCAAGGACTTAGAAGTGAGTGAATTCAAAACCAACTCAAGCAAAGAAAGATTGTTTTATGACCAAAAGAAAAAGTTTTATGTTCGTGAAATCTTCAACAATAGTTCATACATGAAGAAATGAAACATACTTGTAATAATTAATTTTCAGTGCTAGAGATCTAAATTGATGTAATTAGCACTAACCTAACCAGTGTTTTTTAAACAAAAGGCAACTGAACTGGAATGAATAAGATTTAAATTTCAGTGGTAGATTAGGTTCATCAAACATGCAAATACAACTAATGATGCAATTTTCTTGAAGCTAATTGCACACATCTTGGACAACATCTGGTTATCCACGTATAATAATACATCCATCCTCTGCTTGAATTTGTTGTACATTAACACATAAATAGCACTGAGCAGCATCAGTTTCATAACCAATGGCCTAGTGGTATTATCACTGGACTATTAATCAGAAACTCAGGTAATGTTCTGGAGACACAGGTTTGAATCCTGCCATGGCAGCTGGTTAAATTTGAATTCAATAAATATCTGGAGTTAAAGAGTCTAATGATGACCAGGAATCCATTGTCGATTGTTAGAAAAACCCATCTGATTCACTAATGTCCTGTAGGGAAGGAAACTGCCATCCTTGCCTGGTGTGGCCTCATGTGACTCCAGACCCATAGCAATGTGGTTGACTCTTAACTGCCCACTGGGCAATTAGGGACAGGCAATAATCAGCAACACCCTCATCCCATGATTTTTTTTTTAAATTGCCTGTAGATTTTAACCCAATGTCTCCTTGACATGGAATAGTAGAAGGAGGAAGAGTTTTAGGCTGACTGAAATGATATATTCCACTAGTGTGCCAGCCGTAAAACCTACAATTTATTCCTTACATCAATGAATTTTAATAACGGAATACAAGAAATTACAGATTTAATTATCCATGAGTTAGGAAAATAATGTGTAGAGTATTTCGATACAGATTTCCATTGACGTTTAAAAATGAAAGAAAATCTTATGAGCTTGTGCATCCTTTTTCTTTTGCGGAATAATTATTTAAGGCATTAGTATATTTGTTGACTACTGAAACTGGCCATGGGTAATGATGATTAATATGTTAAGAATATAATCAATCTGCCTGGCCTCTGATTCAAAACATTTGAATGTGATCTGGTACAAAAACAGATTTTATGAAAGTGTTCAAGTCAGGATTTTATGCAACACTGGGGATCTCAGATGCGACTTTTCTCCACTGCCATGAACCACTACGGTTTCTAAACCAAAAATAATATCTGAAAGTAGCCACATTGTTCTCTGGCTGCTGCCAAATCTGCTTAGGCACATTGCAGGCAGTGGCACGGCCTGAAAAATACTGGGTAATATAGCTTCCAAAATGTTGGTGTTTTTGCAAAAAGAACAAATTGATATGTTGTTCTATCTGAACAGGATCCAGTTATTTTGAAGAGATTATGCAGTTTATAATTTGGATTGGACCATATTCAGAAATTTACAATAACGTGAAGTTTGTAACCAGTTGAAATAATGCAGTAGTACTTTCATATCTTGGTACACTTACAAAATTTTTGAAGAGAAAATGTTTCTGAAATTGTTTCATTCATTTTTTAAGACAAAGTATAGCTAAAAGTACAACTTCAAAATTTATGTTCGTGTTACAAACGTGTGTATGTATATGTTTCTCCTAGTGAGTATAAAAAGGGAACATGCATTCGTTTTGCTGGGAGTGGGAATGAGGAAAATCGAAACAATTCCTATCCTCACAAAGCAGGATTTGCTCAACCATCAGGTCTATCTGTAGCTCTTCCAGAATGGAATTGCCTTTTCATTTCTGACAGTGAGAGTAGCACAATCCGCTCTGTATCCCTGAAGAATGGTGCTGTAAAAAACCTTGTGGGAGGAGAAAGGGATCCTCTGGTAAGTAAGATCTTTCATGTTTTAAATGAGCTTTAGTTGAGTAAATTTGTCATCTTCAATAGTACAAACTATTAGTTACTAAACCCAGTTATAGGAATTAAATACATAGCAGTAGCATCTCAGAACATATGCAGTTGATTGAAGAAGATAACATTTTCGAAAGTTCAGTAGCACCACTTATGTTTGAATACTATTTTAATATGTGACCAGCAAGTTGTAAAAATTCTTTCAGTTGTTAGAAATAAATGGCTGATGAGGCCCAACCGAGTTGCTATGCACATTTCATTTTTCAGGTAATTGCTACTATCCAAATTTACTTAATTGGAAGAAAAAAAATTGTAGTAAATACATTTTAAAAATGGGTTTTATGTAATTTTTTTCCTGTGTTAGCTGCAAGAATGTTATAATGAAGTACAGGCCATTCTGTTATAAAGCACATTTCGTTAGCACAAATTAGCTGTAATACAATTGACAAATTGTGGATGTTGTTTGGATAATGCAAGTGTTCGACTGAACGGATATAGCCATTTTCTATTCGTGATCTTCTACAGTGTGATTTTCTATAGCAGTTTTCCATAGTGTGATTTTCTATAGCACGACGTCGCAGAGGATCACATCCGTCGCCTTATAGCAGAATGACCTGTCGATTATAGAATCTCAAGAGTGTTCAAATACATACAAACTCACTTGTATCTGTTTTATCAAACTATATTATGCTATACAGCATGAGTTTTAAGTATTCAGACTAAGAGTAAATGGAGCTTGATTTGGTATGTAAAATTATGTAACACTTCCCACTATTTATTTGAATTCTGAACAGTTTTTCACAGATTATGATGTGTGCCATAAATAAAAGCTTTTCTGGTTAGAAAACAAAAGGCTCAAACGTATGAAGTTATGTTACACTCCATGAATGTAGTCCAGATTTGAAATATGCACTTTGATATTGATGTGCACATATGCTATATGCATGTGTCTATTTATTGAAGCTTGCATCTTACTTGTCCATGTCCATTATGTGTTAGTTTGGATGTGGCACTTGACATGCTAATTTCGTGCAACCTGTTTATAAATGAGCAACAAATCATATTTGCACAACAGCAGGGAGCAGAGCTCATTAAATACCAGTAATGGTATTTACAAATCAAGCATGAGTAGTGAAAACTTCAACTAATTAGTAAAAGTTATTTAGCCAACTAAATTGCTGAAAATTATTTGGCAAGTTGGTTTGAATTACCATCTTAAATTTTATCCAAAATTCAATTTTGCTGCTAAACATAAACTCATAAAATTTAAATTATTATTTTAAAAGTATTTATTTTTATCCAACCAAAATTTTCAGCATGAAATGACTTGCCACAACTGTTGAATACTTGGCTAGAGATTAAACCGTTGCACTGATCAAACCAGGTGCTCAACCTGAGCTCTCAATGTTATCCAGTCTGCTGATGCTTAGACTACACCACATGAAACAAGGAAGAGTCCACACTCTATATTGTTTGTATTTTTGATTGTGGACTGAAATGAAGAAAACACTGTTTTACTAACCAAGACAATGGAAGAGATTGCTGCACTTTTCAAAATAAGTTACCAACACTTATTGCAAGTGTTATCTACATTGCTGCTTGTTCAAGCAGTGGAGTTGAGGTCACTCCAAAAAGCTAGATACAAGGGGTGTATAAGAAAGGAGATTTGGTCAGCAACAAGTAAATGATTGGTCTGTGGAGTGATGACGGTTGTCAATAACAAAGGCCTTCTGCCTTCCCTGCTATGCCTTGCCTTGCTTTTTGCACTATATCCCCTCAGCTAGAGCTTCAAGGCTCCTAGTACTTCTGTCTTGCTTTTTAGCACAGACGTGCAGCGAGGCAAATTCTCTTGTTTGTCAACAGTCATCAGTTAAGGAAGTGGATATTTTTCTGTACTACATCATGCTGTCTCAATCTCATACCTGCACTATGTGCTTGAAGCATTAGTGACAAATGCACTGCTTTTCCTTCAGCCAAATGATCATGTCTCAACATAGTCCTCAGTCATAACAAGGGAGGCATCCTTCAGTCTAAGGTCATGGGATCATACAATCCCTACAGCGTGGAAGCAAATTATTCGCCCATCAAATCCACAATACTCTGCAAAGAGAATCCTGCCCATCCCCAACCCCCTGTAACTCTGTATTTCCCATGGCTAATTCTTCTAACCTACACATCTCTGGATACTGTGGAAAATCTTGCATGGCCAATCCACTTAACCTGCACATCTTTGGACTGTAGGAGGAAATGGAGCACCAGGGGAAACCTGGGGAGAATGTCTTTGTGGAGTTTGCACAGTTACTTGAGGCTGGAATTGAACCCAAGTGTCTGGGTCTATGAGGCAGCAGTGCCACTTTAGCACATGGGTCTCAGCACAGTATGTCAAGTGCAGCCTCTGATATTATTCCAAGGTTAGTTTGGCATTTGGGACAGTCAGGGTCAGCAACCTCTCCTCGTGTGGATGAAGAGCACCCCACCACCCATCTTGTCTCTTTTTTTCCCTATATTGGGCCTCTCTCTTCTCATGCAGGGTATTCCTTTAGATTGTGACAACTGTAGACCAGGCTGGCAGCATCTGTTTTGACAATCCTGAGGGAAGAGGGCAGTCTCCTTCACATCACCTCCTTGTCCTGGTCCCTGTCAGTAAAGTGAAGTGCCAGTTTTCCTCTGTCAGGTGTGTTTGAGGCAATTCACACTGATCATGAAGAGCAGTGCTTCACTGGGTGCAAGGCTGGGCTTTAAAGAGTGTGGAGATCCCAGGAGTGGCAAGTATTTCCAACGATGAATGGGAAAATACGACAAGTGGACCACCATAGAGGTATGATGCATTGGTAGTGAGATGAGTTTTAGAAAATAGTATTAAGAAACTTGATGACCTTTGTGGAGAGAAACACTTCAAGATACACACGAAAATTGACACTAAACTGATTTCTGGTAAAATTCAATCCATTATCTCACGAAAGTAACACAAAATGCAAATGGCTATAGGCAAAACATTTCGCACATTTAAAACTCTTAAGATCACTGCAATTGTAAAAGTAAGGAGGAACTTTCACCAGCTTTATATGTTATCGAGTCACAGTCACATAGCATGGAAACAGATCCTTTAGTCCAACACGTCTTCACCAACCAGTTATTCCAACCTGACCTAGTCCCATTTGCTAGCAATTGGCCCATATTCCTCTAAATCTATCTGATTCCTATAACAATCCACATGCCTTTTAAATGTTGTCAGTGTCCTTGCCTCCACCACTTCCTCTGGCAGCTCATTCCATATATGCACCACGCTTTGCATGAAAATGTTACCCCTCTGCTCCTTATGCCTTCTAGTTTTGGATTCCCTCAGCCTAGGAAAAAGGCCTTGGCTTTTCACCCTATCCATGTCCCTCATGATTTTATAAACCTCTGTGAGGTTACCCCTCAGCTTCTCACTCTCCAGGGGGAAAAAGCCTCAGCCTAATCAGCCTGTCCATTAAACTCAAACATTCCAGTCCCAGCAACATCCTTATGCATTTTTTCTGCACCCTGTCAAGTTTAAAAACATTCTTCCAATAGAAGGTTGATTAGAATTGATTACTGTATTTTAAAAGTGGCCTCACTGATGTCCTATACAGTCACAACATGACATCCCAACTTAGATACACAATGGTCTGACCAATAAAAGTAAATGTGCCAAATGCAGCCTTCATCACCCGATCTACCTGTGACCCCAATTTCGATGAAATATGCACCTGCACCCCTAGATCTCTTTGTTTGACAACATTCTCAGGGACCTGCCATTATTTGTACATGTCCTATCGTGGTTTGTCTTAGCAAAATGCAACACTACATTTATCTAAATTAAACTCTATCTGCCACACCTCAGCCCATAGGCCTATCTGATCATGGGCCTTTTGTACTCTGAGATAATCTTCTTCACTGTCCACTACACCACCTATTTTTGTGTCACATGCAAGCTTACTTATTATATGTCCTACATTCTCATCCAAATAATATATATTTTAGTGATGAAAAGCAGTGAACGTACCACCAATCCTTGTGGCACACTGCTGGTCACAGGCTCTAGTCCAAAAAGTACCTCTCTACCACCACCCTCTGTCTCTTACCTTCAAGCCAATTTTGTATCCGATTTGCTAGTTCTCCCTGAATCCCATGTGATCTAACCTTACAAACCATTCTACCATGCGGAATCTTGTCGAACACTTGGCTGAAGTCCATATAGATAATGTCTCCCACTCTGCCTTCATCAGTCTTCTTTGTTACCTCATTAAACAAACTCAGTCAAGTCAGCAAGGCACGATTCCTCACTCACAAAGCCATGTTGACCGTCCCTAATCTTACCAATCTCCAATCTTTTGGCACCTCATCCGTGGCTGTCAGTGATACAAGTATCTCAGCAAGGGGCCCAGCAATCTTTTCCCTAGCTTCCCACAAAGTTTTGGGAAACACCTGATCAGGTCCCGGGCATTTATCTAACCATATGCGTTTTTAAGACCTCCAGCACTTCCTCTTCTGTTATATGAACTCCTTTCAAATTTTATGTTTATTTGTGATTTGGCTATTGCTGTAGTCATTAATTTGGAAATGGAAATTAAATAATAAAAGATGTATACAATTTTAATATAGTATTTGTGAAGAAACATTCAACGTCAAATACCATTGATCATTCAAATATCATATAAAATGGGCATTAATAAATTAAAAATAAAATGTTGCATTTTTTTAAATTAATGCAATGTGTGTGTCATTCCCAAGGCCACAATCATTGCCCATCCTAATTGCCCTTGAGATGGTGGTGAGCTGTCTCCTTGACAACTAAATAACTTGCTGTTAGGCCATTTCAGGGAACAATAGACCAGTGAGTCTTGCGTCACTAGTGGGTACGTTGTTGGAGGGGATTCTGAGGGACTGGATTTTATACATTTGGAAAGGCAAACACAAATTAGGGATAGTCAACCACAATGCAGTGGAATCAAAATGGACCAGACCCATCATGGACTGTAGATTTCCTTCTCAAATAGATATTTGTGTACCAAATGAATATTTACAGTGATGTGGTAGTTACATGGTCTGCATCATTCATACTAGCTTTCTACTTGAAATGTATTTCATCAACTGTAGTTGAATTGCCCAGCTGCAAATGAAGGGATTTGAACTTACTTTTGAATCTTAAGTCCAGTCCTTGGATTTTAATTTGCTCTTTCAATGTAAAACAAATCAAAACTCTGCTTACGTAAGAAAATTGCATCATATTATGAGGTCATGCTTTTATACTTGATGTTCTCCAGTGGTGTGTATCTGACATACTTTCACATAAACATGATCAGCAATGAAACTTCTGTAAGATTATGAGAGTACTTGGCAATAGGCAAACAATAAACATGCAGTCTAGCAGTAATATGTAACATACACACATGGCAGTTAGTAATTAGCATTGATGAATACATACTGAGCCAGCTTAATCAAAGTATGCTGTCATTTTCCTTATACCATCTCTTATATCACTTGTGGGAAATGAGTAACAGTGTGACTGTGGCTGTTTTCTTGTATCTTTCCATGCATAAGTTACTGGTATCAGTGGTAACCAAAAACATTAGGATTTTAGCATGTTGGAAAATAAAGTTTGCAGAATGTTAACCTGAGTGCTAAACTGTTAGGACTGAAGCAATCATTCTCTTGAAGATTTGGTTAGTAGACCATTTTGCAAAACAGCTTTACATGTTCCACATCCTCCAGGAAACAGTTGTGTCGGGCCCAAAATCCTTTTAAGAAACCTAGTTATGCACTTCATTAGTAATTATCCTTTATTCTATTTCAGTTAATGTCTTGTTTGAACATGTTCCCGTTTTTTATCAGTGGCAACAGTCTCAACTGTACACATTGAACAAGCAAAGACATCTGCATGTATAACTTTGTTTAGACAATTAGTTAATCAAAACCTCTTATCAGAAATTTGTACATGTGGGCACCTGAGCCTTGCTTGCAAAGAGAAAGTACTAGCACGTTAAAAAAAAGTATTCTTGTAGTATTTAAGACACAGGGTAATATTTTGTGTGGAGCATTTCAGATGCTGCTGATTGATTTGTAAATTTTGACATTTTGTGTAATTATTTCAAATTCATTATTTCAATATGCTAATTTTCTTTAATAACCTGGGCTTTTAGAGACTGGATTTCTTCATAGATTAAGACAAATCCCAGCCATCGAACACAAGTAAGCTTAAATATCCACCTCTTTCTGACTGCTAAATGATCAGATTTGCTCCCACCAGAACACTTCAGCATCACTAAATTCAAATGTGTTGCTTCAGTGAAAGATGCATATTGTTGTTGCCTATGGCTGAATATGACAAAGTAGTTATTAGGGGTTTTCTTTTTAACTGACACAGACATTCAAAGGGAATTTTAGCTGATGTAACATTTCATATAGTTCAAATCAAGGCCTTCACAGCCAGACAACAAAATGCCTCTGAGTCTTCATAAACTGGGACTAGAATGCAAGCAGTAAGATTCTGATAAGGCAGCTCAAATGAAAACCATCTGATTTGAAACTTCCGATTTTTATATGAAATAGAAAGGAAAAGCTTGACCTACCTGGATGAGGCTTTTAAAATAATTATAATTACATATTAGAGTAGACAAATATTCATATAACAATAAGTTTAAATTTATTAGATATTGGGGAATTAAATTTATGAAGGCAGTTAGCCATGAATGCAAACATTAGTTTCAATGAATACCTTGAAAATGTTTTCATTCTTAGCAAGGTTAGAACAACAAAAAAGTATAAACAATATAACTTCAAATGAGTACCAAGAAATAATATGGCAAAAGGGGCAGAAATAATTTTGAAATAGGTCACTATAATCTCGAGAGAATAAATAATTTTTACTTTGCAAGTCGGATAAGAGGGAAGCTGTTAACAAAATTGTTAGCTTTGTCACAGAATCATACTAGGTTTAACTATGTATAACTTTATATTAGAGTTGATACTACAAATATTATAACAATGGTAGAAATAAACATCCTTTTTAATCTTCTGGACTAAGATCAGCAAGGGATGTAAATTGCATGTCTGAAAAGTCAACAGTAATAAGCAAGTATATGATACAGCTGGCAAAAGTCTGGGAAGCGACATAACAATCGGCGTTGGAATGTGGTCAGTAATCATAGTAGTCCAAGGACAGGTGATAGGGTGTCTGGCAAACATCATGAGATGATGGGAGGACCATGAAGTTGTCCATCATTGATCGTGTATTCATAGGATTGGACAGAGGGGATGTGGCAAATACTGATGTTAATATTGCATGTAACGATTTTAATGCGGTATGTCTAAATATCCTGTACTTCATTGGAAAGCTAGAGTGTCACTCACTTCCAACCTGAGTTGGACCCCATATGAAAGCCAGATTTCGAATGGTCTCGGGCCTCTCCCATGTGGTAAAGGGGCTCCAAATATAGATTGGTTTGTGTGAAACTCAGTCCTCTTTAAAACCCCTCTCCAACAATTGGAGTTGTGAGCAGGGTTTTGCAGTGTTCTGCTATCAACTGTGTGGTCTCTAATTGTGTGAGTATGTTTGATATTGCAACTTTTTTGGTAGTGGACAAACCAGCTAGTTGATCCCAGCTATAAATTTATGGTACTAAAAGAACTAAGGGAGAAAAGGGAATCTTGCTGTGTATGGTGGTCATTCGATCGGCCCTAGTTCACCCTGGGGACAGTAAAGAGCCCCACACTTGAACAGGGAAAGAAAACAATGTCAAATGGGGTCAGGAGGGATCCAAAGTCATGACTATAGTTGACCAAGCATACAAAAAGCAGAGATGTACTACTAAGACTTTATAAAGCTCTGGTTAGGCCCCATTTGGAGTACTGTGTCCAGTTTTGGTCCCCACACCTCAGGAAGGACATACTGGCACTGGAACGTGTCCAGCGGAGATTCACACGGATGATCCCTGGAATGACAGGTCTAGCATATGAGGAACGGCTGAGGATACTGGGATTGTATTCGTTGGAGTTTAGAAGATTAAGGGGAGATCTAATAGAGACGTACAAAATAATGCATGGCTTTGAAAAGGTGGATGCTAGAAAATTGTTTCTGTTAGGCGAGGAGACTAGGACCCGTGGACACAGCCTTAGAATTAGAGGGGGTCATTTCAGAACGGAAATGCGGAGACATTTCTTCAGCCAGAGAGTGGTGGGCCTGTGGAATTCATTGCCACGGAGTGCAGTGGAAGCCGGGACGCTAAATGTCTTCAAGGCCGAGATTGATAGGTTCTTGTTGTCTAGAGGAATTAAGGGCTACGGGGAGAACGCTGGCAAGTGGAGCTGAAATGTGCATCAGCCATGATTGAATGGCGGAGTGGACTCGATGGGCCGAATGGCCTTACTTCCACTCCTATGTCTTATGGTCTTATGTCTTATGGTCTTAAAACAATTGACCAAATGTTCAAAGCTAATTGGAACCCCATAAATCCACGTGGTTTGTAAAGAAAGTGATTTTAAAAAAAGGAAACAAAGAAAACAAAGCAGTTTGAGCTCATGTAAAATTAATAAAACATCTGAATCATTTAAGAGAGAAACAAAAGAGTCCAAAGTAATGCCATCTGAGGCAGTTTTGGCAGCCCCTGAACCAAATGGAATAACTAAAGGAGCGATACGGAGGTAAACTCCCTTATTGTGACTGTGTGTTAAAGCTGCTGGTTCTGGAATGTAAAAAAGTGGATGTAAAACTAGTTGTATATCTAATGCTCACTACAAGCAAAGTAGAAAGTTAAAAACTGAGATTGAAAGAAAATAAGAAAGTGTTCATAGTTGTAGGACAGAGAGAGAGAGAGACCAGTTTTGGTGTTATGGTCCATGAACTGACTGTTGACTCCTGCTGGTCTGGTTCGTGTCCTTTTTCATTTATTAGCTGTTAAATGTTGTCTTGTGTAATTTGTGTTTTCACCCCCTAGAGCTTGAAATCTGGGGATACTTTGACGATGATGATGTGAAAGTGTAGTGTGTATGTGTATTCTTATTAGTTTGAAACATATATAGTTACAGTGAGGACCCTTATAAGGAACTATCAGTGGTTGAATAAAAGAAAGGCCTTTTACAAATTGATTTCAAATTTGTTTCTCAGAGGCTTGGTTTTAAAAATGGACCTTTTTGGAATCATTTGAACAAAGCCAGTTGAAGGAGGAAAAATCAAGTGAGATAAATTATTTCCCCTTTCCTTAAAATACTGTATAATCTGTTTTGTTCAGCTTGATGAAAGGGTCCTCAGTAAATGTTTAATTTCAGAATTTATATGATTCAAAATGAAAGATTCACGCATGGTTAAAGTAATACTTGGAAGTTCACTCTGGTCAGGAAATGAAATTCCAAACATGATAATTCAAAGATTTGCTCATCTTAAATGTTGATTCGTGTGAATTATACTCTAACAATTGGGAAAACTGGAATTTCTGTAGAGAAGGAAGAGGGGCTGTTGACATAACTACATTCAAGAGGTTTCACTCCACCTCTTTAGATCAGCAGTAAGCTATCTGCACAAAGAATTTATGCAGAGTGCTAGTCGAGGATTCTCTAAAGGTAAACATGCAGGTTGAGTCTGTGATTAAGAAAGCGAATGCAATGTTGTCTCTTATCTCAAGAGGGTTGGAATATAAAAGCAGAGATGTACTACTAAGACTTTATAAAGCTCTGGTTAGGCCCCATTTGGAGTACTGTGTCCAGTTTTGGTCCCCACACCTCAGGAAGGACATACTGGCACTGGAACGTGTCCAGCGGAGATTCACACAGATGATCCCTGGAATGACAGGTCTAGCATATGAGGAACGGCTGAGGATACTGGGATTGTATTCGTTGGAGTTTAGAAGATTAAGGGGAGACTTAATAGAGACGTACAAAATAATACATGGCTTGGAAAAGGTGGATGCTAGGAAATTGTTTCCGTTAGGCGAGGAGACTAGGACCCGTGGACACAGCCTTAGAATTAGAGGGGGTCATTTCAGAACAGAAATGCGGAGACATTTCTTCAGCCAGAGAGTGGTGGGCCTGTGGAATTCATTGCCACGGAGTGCAGTGGAAGCCGGGTCGCTAAATGTCTTCAAGGCCGAGATTGATAGATTCTTGTTGTCTAGAGGAATTAAGGGCTACGGGGAGAACGCTGGTAAGTGGAGCTGAAATGCGCATCAGCCATGATTGAATGGCGGAGTGGACTCGATGGGCCGAATGGCCTTACTTCCACTCCTATGTCTTATGGTCTTATATATTCCATATATATAATTTTTATTGACAGAGGTACTTGGACTAATTAACCCATTCTTCTCAAAGTGGGATGGAAAGATACTATTCTGTTTTTCGGATAACTGCAGATACAGAAAGTTTTTCCAATGGGCTTTGAATTTCTAAGTTTTGTTGCAGACTTACAACGTCGTAAAACAGTGATGGATGAGTCATCCTTAACCCATCAAGCCACTTGTTAACAACACACTTCAATGTCAGAGAACTACTATGAAAATATCAACTATATTGAGTATCAGACATTTCAAACCACTAAGCCTGGGCACATTTATGCATATCATAATAAGAAATTATATTAAGATTTACATGTCTGGCATTCCGAAGGGAATAATTACCTGAAATTTAAAAAGATTCTGGAAAATAATAAATACATGCATACCCGTCTAGGTGGTTTCAATGCACAGAAAACAAAATTGTTAGCGTCTTTGAAGGAGTAAATTAAATATTGAATTTGGACAAATTTACATAGATATGTTAAATATCCAGAGAGAGCTATCAAGTAACGTTTCATAAAAGAAGTCATTTATGAAAAAAAAAATGAACAGTGGATGTTATTGTCTGGAATCAAACAAAAATGTTTGACTTCTGTTTTAAGATATTATAAGAATATGTTTCATTGGACTGCAAATCTCTCCAGGATTCCAGAATGTGATAGGATGGTGACTAGTTAAATTGCAAAATTGGATGAAAACAAGTGTTGAAAGAGTAGGGTAGTGGCAGAAGAAGCCAAACAAAATTATTATGAGTTATTACTGCATTGGGGTTAATATACATTCTATTGAAAGAAAAGTTTTAGATGACAGCACTAAACTGATAGCTTTCTCTTAGTTAAAAACTGAAAGAACTGTGAATGCTGTAAATTAGAAACAAAAATTGCTGGAAAAGCTCAGCAGATCTGGCAGCATCTGTGAAAGGAAATCACAGTTAAAGTTTCAGGTTTGGTGACCCAAAACAGCTGCCTTCTCTTAGTGATATTTGTGTCCTTGTCTTTCCTTTTAAGAGAATTGAATTTGATGATTGAGCCACCACCTGAGGCATTGGGACATTACATGGAGAGATAAGTAAAATTCACAGATCTTTTGATGAGATCATATGAGAATCAAGAATATGTGGCATTAAAATGAGTTACAGCATAAATGTGCAAAGATATTCTGAGACTTGTCCAAAATAGACTGGTAAAAAAGGAGGGAAAATAAATGCACTTAAGAATGGGTTTCAATCATGTTCACCTACTTGAGAAGCAGTATGGCATGAAATGGTTATTGTAGCCAATAAGGTGAGAAAACGTCTTAATCTACAAGACAGTGGACGCCTACTCCCTAGAGAAACTGACCATAAAACAATTGGCATAGAGTAAAGAATGGAATTGCAAGGAAAATTTAGATTTAAACAATCAAGGGCTTTAAGATTAGAACACTTCGTAAAAAGTATCCTTAAGGCAGATTCCGAAGAAAGGGAACTAGAGAATTTTAAGTCCATGTATGATGCTATTTTATTGTTATTGATCTGTGAATGGAGAACTGGAAGAAAGCAAACTAAATTAAGGAGCATAAATCTGAAAGAAAGTGCAAATGTAAACAATTTGAGCAGATCACCACAAACACCAAGGGGAGAGGAACAGAATGTCTGAGAGAAGTTGATGATGGAGAGTAATTGGCAGGATTGCTGAGAAACTATTGGAAGGAGATGGAGTTATTTATAGATGGACCTAGAAATTATTATAAGGGACCGCCCTGCATTGTGTGGGATGTGGTAGACGTTGAGGGAGACTTGAAAGTAGGAGTACAGATCGCTCAAATTTACTCAGCCCTAGTAGCAGAATTAAAAGACCTAATGGAAGCATTGAAATTAGCCAGGGATGAGAGAGTTAACATATACACAACATGTAACCCTCTCATGAAGCCTATGATAGCCTGTACTCTGTGAGAGTGTATCACTTCATCCAGGGACCACATGCAACATGAAGAGAAGGTTAAAGATTTAGTGGAAACCGTAAAGTTGCCCAAACGAACTGTAGTAATTAAAATTATGGAAAGCAATTTACCCAATATGAAGAAGAGGCTGTGATAAACCCAACATTGTGACTGAAAAAATTGGATACTCATATTGAAACTGATGGTGAAAAAAAAATTAAAACATGTCTAACAGAAATCTGTGAACTGACAGCAGCAAAGACTGTCACCTTGCAAAACCTTAAAAATATTGTTGGCAGCATTCCTCCTCCTCCTTCCCCCCCCCCACCGAGTTTCATCTCTGTGTACTGAGACAAAGCCAAGATGTAATGTCACCTATGAGCTAGAAATTGTGGACAAAGGGGTACAGTTAGAGAAGAGATCAACAAGTTCCTTTTCCCCAAGTGAAGTTAAAGAAACCCGCTGTGAAAATTGGATTGTTATCACAGAGAATTACCATAATAGTTAAAAAGAAGAACATTCTTTACATTTGACTGAAATCAGTACTAAAACAAGGAGTAGTCCAAAAGTATCATAAATTCAAGACTTTCAAATCTTATTTTATTGTATACTTTAAAAAGTCTTTTTTAAGCTGCTGTAGAAAAGATGTTGTGGAAAAAGTGGTTTAGCTTGTTCTCAAAACAGATATATCTTTTTGGAAGACATCCAATTTGAACTCTGAATTTGGAATGAGAAATGTTTTGTCTGTGTACCTACTTAGAAAATGTTTTCTTTTAGAAATTTAAAATGCAGTTTGAGATTATTAAAAGGTTTTCTGACAGTTTTTAGAAAGTGAATTCATGAAAGTATGACATATGTCACCTTGGGACTTGGGCTCAGCCCCTTCTGAGACCAGCAGAGTTAATTCCCGCTGGCAGTTTTAAATCTTCTCATACACCCCTTCTGTATGGTAAGATGTATTCCTGTGGATATTATTAACCCACTGGGCTTCTTCCAGTCTCAGTGGATTTTGTGTTTGAATAGATTTCAAAAACATAACAAGGTAGCTGGAAATATTGTGGAGGTAAAGACTTTTCTGAAATTGGGATTGATAAAATTACTTGATACATGTTCAAATATGCAATGGGAAATTCAATTGAGTGTTAAACGTCAAACAAATTTAAATTTTAAACAAGAGCCCAATGGAAACAGACTAGGTGGTGTTAATGTGTATCAGGAAAAGTTGTGAAAGATTATTTTGGAAGAAATTAATTGAAGCCTGTTAGCCTAACAACACTGCAAGGGCTGTACATAAAAGAAGCTTGAATCAGTTGTTGTTCAGTTTGAATTTAGAATAATTTTGAAAAGAGAAAAGTCAAGTATAACCTGACAAGTCGCATTTGAGAAAATTGTATGTATTTTTTCTAAGAAAGACCAAACAAGTGAAATTTGGTAATGCTTGAAATCACACAGTAATAATAATTATTGCCTGACCTGCTGTGGATTTCCAGTGCCACACTTCTTGACAATAATGATTGTTTGTCTCATTTAAAACTGTTATGAAAACGTGCTTCTTTTGCTTAATACTCTGTACAGTAAGGTTTGTCCAGGGTTCCTGAATCATCATAATGGTAATTAATGGGGTATTTTTTAGAATAAAAGAATAGTAACAGGAAAAAAATAGTAACACTTCATCAAATGGATTTTGGAATGACTCACCTTGGGTGTAGTTAAATGGAATGTATCCAATGAAATCAAAGTGTAGATAGAATTAGATAACTAACAATATTCTCTTAGAGATATGCATGGAAACTTCTTTACGCAGAGGGTGGTGGGTGCCTGGAATGCATTGCCAACGGAAGTGGTAGAGGCGGCATGATAGCGTCATTTAAGATGTATCTAAACAGATACATGAATGGGCAGGGAGCAGAGGAATACAAATCCTTAGAAAATAGATGATAGAAGAGTTGGATCAGCGCAGGCCTGGAGGGCCAAAGGGCCTGTTCTTGTGATGTAATTTTCTTTGTTCTTTACATGTAAGTCCTGTGAGTTTTTTTTAAAAGGAAATTAAATTGGCTCATTTGTCCACTGTTTGGAACAACATACCAGGTAAAAAGGATACACAGGCACGCACTAGAGACTTTTGATCTTTCACAAAGATCACCTGGAAGTTAAAAATACATTACATGATCTTGGGAAACCATTGTAAAAACACAGTGATGGTTGTTACATCCGAAGTAATTAACATGCAGGAATGCATGGCAAAACTGCACTGAAGCAAGGTCTTCAGACATGTACACCTACTTAACAAAATGATTAATGTGGCCTGGAAGAGCGCACAAACATAGTTTAAATAATATGACGTTCTCACATAATTCAAGAGAAGCTGGTTTTGGTGAGAAGAAGGCAAAAATTACAATTTGAGATGGAAAAATACTGAAGAAATATCCACAAGATGGGTAAAAATGAAAGAACAGCTGGAAAATCTTTCAAGTCCATCCACAATCTTTCTCCAGTTAAGCATGAGCCGATCTTAAACTTTATCATATGTATAATCAGCTTGCAATAATAGAACAAAATGAACATACTAATGTAAATAGAGTGTGGGGTGCTGGAAAAGCACAGCAGGTCAGGCAGCATCTGAGGAGCAGGAGAATTAATGTATCAGGCAAAAGCCCTTCATCAGGAATGAGGTTTGTGAGCCACGGGGGTACAGAGTTAAATGGGAGGGGGTGGAGCTGGGGGAAAGGTAGCTAAGAGTGCAATAGGTAGATGGAGGTGGGGGTAATGTTGACAGGTCGGAGAGGAGGGTGGAGCGGATAGGTGGGAAAGAAGATGGACAGGTCATGAGGAAGGTGCCGTGTTGAGAGATTGGATCTGGGATAAGGTTGGGGGAGGGGAAATGAGGAAACTGGTGAAAGCCACATTGCTGCCATGTGGTTGGAGGGTCCCAGGGCTTATGTAAGGACTTATTACAGGTTGGACATTGTGATAGGGTCAAAATGATATCTTCAAAACATTCCACTAAGGTTTAATCATTAAAGGTTAATTGGACATGACAATGAGCAATTGGTTAAAAAAAATTGGAAAAGTAGGCAGAAGAAAGTTGGGAAAACAGGCATTATTACTTAGGTCAATGATCATAAGATTTAGGCCATTTTGGTACTAAGGATAAGAGGGAAGCTGTTTGCAAAATGGTTAGCTTAGTCAAAGTATTAAGTTTAACTATGTATAATTTTATTGGTTACTTTATGTTAGAGCTGAAATTACAAATATTATAACAATTGGTAAAAATTAACATCCTTTCTAATCTTTTGTACTAAGATCAGCAAGGGATATGAATTTCATAACCAATTTGAAAAGTCAGTAGTAATAAGCAAGTACGTAATGCAGCTGGCAAATACCTAGGAATGGATATAATAATCCGTATTGGAATGTGGTCAATAATCCTAGGAACCCAAGGACAGGTGATGTTCGTGTATTCACAGAATTGGATGTGTAGGTCAGAGGGGATGTGGCAAACACTGATGTCAATATTTTATGTAACCATTGTAACTTCAATGTCCTGTACTTTACTGGGAAAGTTAAAGTTTCACTAACATCCCAATCTGAGTTATAATAAAGAAGGCAACTAGGCCCCAGATGAAAGCCAGATTTAGAACGATCTCTGGCCTCTCCCACACGTGTGGTAAAGGAGCTCCAAATAAAAATCGATTTGTGCTATTGAACACGGGAGTCAGACTCCTCTTTAAAATCCGTCTCCAAAATGCAAAATTCTTGCAAAACATTGTACCCAAATTCTTGATCTGATGGCTGTATTTCTACATTTCAAATGCGCTTCTGCATCTGAATTGCTTGCTCAGTGATCTTTGTTGACCCAATATGTTGATGTCATAGGGTTATTTGAAATACAATGCAGTCTGTAATGTACAACAGCAACTTCTGTCTCACCTCTCAACCTGATGACAGGTTTCTACCTTCAAACATGGTATTCATGGAACATTTCAAACTCAAAACAAGTTTAGACAGATGTTGACATAGTTGTGAAGGAGATAAGCAAGGAAAGATTCCTTTTTATGCTGCTCTGGCAGAACCCACCAGGATACACAAGTTGTGACAAGTAGATTATGTATTATGATTAGATTAGATCAACCATCAAGACTTGATTCTTCACATAGCTGTGGCCTTTTCAATAATTTAGGTTGTCAAGCTATCCTCCTTGGCAAGTCTTTTTCTAACTAAATTTCTATAGAATCATCTGCAAATAAGTATCCGTTCTCTTTTTTTTGGAAAAAGCAAGGAGGTATTTTGTGCCTTCTATTCTATGCTGTGGATAATTTCACACATTTAAGGTAGAGCAATCAAGGATGAGTAAAATCTTGCCTTCTTGCATTAAGCATCACACCTATTAGATGTTCCAGCATAGCTGGACAAACATACAATGGAAATATAATTTTGATGGCTCAATTTGCTTTCATAACCATTACGAGTCTAAAATTAACCAAACATAATTGTCAAGGCAAGTGTGGAAGTCTGAAAGCTAACAGCAAAATTGAAGAACTTCACCACAGGATATTGAACTACAGTGACTGTTTATTGGATTGAAATATTGCATTGATCTTTATATAAGTGCTAGATTAAGTTTTCAAAATTAATTTGCACAGTCTTGCTGCTAATTTGTTTTATAGTCTTCTATTAGTGAAAAATCTAGTTAACGACACAGATTCATGAAAGGCGCTAACCCTCAGATTAGTCTTTTTCTTCACCAATTTAACTATAGCTTGAAATTTGAATTTGACTATGTCAGAATGTTGAATTGATGACCATAAGATCCTTGTGCTTAAAAATATCACTCTGCCAGACCTTATTTAAGAATGCATGTGTGTAAGGCAGTTCCCAGGCTGTCTCTTTTATTACTGTTGCAGACTGTTTTGAATTACACTTTTCTCAAGGAATCATTTAGCCAACTAACTTATTTAGTTTACAGTAGCTATGGGTATAACCCCTGAACAAAGTAGGAAATGGCAAGATTGGAAAAATTAGATTTGCAGCGTCAAGAAAAAAAAAGTCCAATTTTCAATCCCAGATTTCAGCGACAAGATGAGAATCTCATTAGTGAGTAGCAAGAAGCCAATTGCATGAAGTATTTGCAAAGATTGTGTCTGTGGCAGTCTAGTGCATGTGCTTCATAGTGTTGGCAAACACAGACAAGTTTTTATTCAACTGGCTGCTTCTCAGGATCCACTGGGGATCAGTGTGGGACCTCTCAGTCTTCAACCTGCAATGCATCAAGACTGTTATCTATGCAATTTGTGCCAGAACACACTGCTTCATCACATTTCCATAAGGTCAGTGCTGCAGCCTGGGCATTTGGCTTCGCTAACGTAGATGCAGGGGGCTATAATCTCAACACGTGTTGCATTGAGAGCAATGTAACGTAATAGATTTTAGTAATCGAGAAGTCTTCCATTCAACAACTGTACGAGGCGTTTTCACATTCTCCATATGTGTCTGCGTGGGTTTTCTCCGAGCGCTCCGGTTTCCGCCCACAGTCCAAAGATGTGCAGGTGAAGTGAATTGGCCATGCTACATTGCCCATAGTTTCAGAGATGTGTAGGTTAGGTACATTAATCAGGGGAAATGTAAAGTAATAGGGTAAGGGAATGGGTCTGGGTGGGTTACTCTTCAGAGGGTCGGTATGGACTTGTTGGGCCAAATGGCCTGTTTCCACACTGTCTGGATTCTATGATTGGTTCACTACATCTTAGTGTGCACCAGGTATCCTGGAAGCTGCCACGATGCCTCTCCTGAGGAACTCTCCTGTTCCTAACAAGAGTGGTTTGTGGGAGACAAGGGCTGCCCTCGGCATCCATGTCTGATGATGCCATTACCCGATCCCTGACTGAGGTCAAGTGTTGATACAATGCAGATTATGGGCCTCCAGAAAGTGAGGTTCTGATTCTTCAATTTGTCTAGGGATCTTGCAGTTTATTCCCTAGCATGTTGAATAATCCTAACAAGCTATGCTCTGCATAACTGGACCAGGCAAACAGAGAATGAGACAGATGCTGAAAAGCTGGGAGAGCAGCAAAAGTCTTCCGGGGAAAATTGAGTTGGAAGAACATCACCTTCACCACGATAGATTGCTTCACTGTTGGATGCAACGAGACAGACAGGACTTAATTGACATCTAGTGCTAGTAGATGTGAGATGGATGCATTTGTTGACTGTAAATTTGTTGTTACCCAAAAGCCTTGGAGAGTCCTTCTTTCTTCCCAGAAGCAAATGCTGCTTTTTGGGCTTTTTTATCCTTCACTTGCACTGTTGTTTAAAAAGATTTAATGTTTTCATTTGTTTGAAGGCATTCCAGCCTGTGATTCTCCCACAGTGAACATAGAAAAGATGTTATGCTGCCCTGGATATTAGTAAAAGAGTCGCACTGCTTTTGACAGGGTTCTAAGTTTGATATGGTACGAAGAATGTGCAGCATGTAATACTTGTGTCATGTAGCTGCAGTTTCAATTACAGTAAGTCAGACAATTGAGCTTGTATTTGGAGTGAAATGTCACCTATGTACCCTCAGAAAATTTTCTTTTTCATTTCCCCCTCTCTTTGCAGAGTGTGAAGGGCTATCTCTGGTTGGTAGATTGAGTTGTTCAGCAGCTGGACTGCAAATATGGTGCTGGTGTGAGAAATCACAGGAAGTCCCAGCACTGGCAATATTTCTGCTGGTGAGCATACAATAGTGGAGTTCAGCACCATAGAGGCATGGTGTATGCATAATAGGTGAGCTGTGTAGAAAACTTGCGAGGGCCCATAGAGGGACATGGAGTCATAGAGATGTACAGCATGGAAACAGACCCTTCGGTCCAACTTGTCCATACTGATCAGATATCCCAACCCAATCTAGTCCCACATGCCAGCACCCAACCCATATCCTGCCAAACTCTTCCTATTCATATACCCATCCAAATGCCTCTTAAATGTTGCAATTGTACCAGCCTCTACCACTTCCTCTGGCAGCTCATTCCATACCTGTACCAACCTCTGTGTGAAAAAATTGCCCCTTAGGTATCTTTTATATTTTTCCCCTCTCACCCTAAACCTATGCCCTCTAGTTCTGGACTCCCCGACCCCATCCTCCATGAAATTTCCCAAAATTGACACTTAAATAATTTTTAATAAAATTCAACCCTGTAAGCCTCGACATAAGTGGAATTCACTGAAAATTAGCCTCTGTAATTTAACCCACTGTTACAGGCTAGTGTTTGAAAGGTAAAAACTGAAGCCAGGTAACTTGGTAAATATTGTAGCTCATCATAATTGTTTTTAAGACTGGCCCTTTACTTATCAAGTCTATGCCATTATGAATTCCAGTTGTGTCTTCTATTCTTTGCCTGCTTGAATATTCAAGGATCTATCAAATTTCATCATCAGGGTTTAGGGACTCCATTGTAGAGAGTTGTACATCTAACCATCTCTAGAAAATAATTTCTTCTATCTTGTCCTAATTTATCCATTATACAGTAGATCTCATTTTAAAATTAATTCAAAGATTGTTCTCTTGAATACTTTAACTGAAGAAATAAATTATTATACTGTGGATAAGAACTTATTTAAAATCTTATGTACAGTTGCTTGCTATGAGTTCTGTCAGAATCTTAGGTTTTGTTTTATTTTAGAACTTAATATGGTGAATAATTATTTAAATGTAAATATTCAATAGCTTTGACAATCATTTCAATTTCACATAGTCATGTTACACCTTATAATTTCTAAATGTTTTTATTTTAATTTTAGTGCTAATCAGTTAGAATTAAACTTATCGACAGAATAACTGAAGTCTAGTTAACTTTGTCTCCTGTTAGTTTTAAATATGTTTTGAGACTAAATTAAATGTCCTGTTAGTGAGCAATCTTCACTCATTTTTATGGATGCGTTTATCTATGGACACTTAAGAATATAAAATTGTCAAACTGCCTGTTTTAACTTAGTACAAGTTTGTTCAAAATCAGTGCTGAAAGTGGCCTGATATGATTACAATTGCAGTCTCATTTCTTCTCAAGGTCTAGGATGTTGATTACAGTGAACAAAAGGTGGTTGATGATACTCTCTTATGCTGTCATGCTAAAGTGGTGTGAAAAGTTTACCTTGCAGTGTACTGTTAATGTTTTACACTTGGTACTGATTCAGTCATAAGTCTAGACCTGGAAAGTCATTGCTCAGGTCTATTTCAGGTATAGGATGGAAAACTATTGTAAATATATCACAAAGATATCAGATCTAAGGTAATGTATTCTTAGTAGATGATTTTGTAAATACTTTGAAAGGAACTTGTCTCTGAAGCTTAAAACTAAATTTGATAATTGAAGACAGTTTAGTGTAAAGCAATGTAGAAAGAAAAAAAATTTTAAGAAGTACCTTAAAGCTCACTCTTGCAATTTGCTCAGCCTCCGAGCAGAGTTTTTGTCTGTCCCCATCTCAATAAAAAGACTACAAATTGTAATGGTAAGGTAGAGGTTAAAAGGATTGGAGGAGCTTATACAGAACAACCTCGATTATCCAGACGAGACAAGCGGGGAGTATTTTGTTCGTATAACTGAGAATTCGGATAGCGTTTTTATGGGACCTTGAGATCTTGTTTGGATAATTGATGTTTGGATAACTGAGGTTGTTCTGTCAATGTTAAAATATAATTCATAATTGGTCAAAACTTTATTTTAATAATTTCATAAAAGCAGCTTCCACAAGCAGCTGGATAATCTCCAAAATTGAATTTCTACTTGCCACTCATGAACCGTCAGTAAGTACCATAAAACTGTGGAATTTTAAGGAATGTGCGAATAAAGATGAAAGAATGTTTAGTTGGCTCCTGCAATGACCATCAGAGTTCCTTGGGGTGGGAAGGAGAACAGATTTACTTATGCACACCACATGGCCTTTAATTTAAACTTCCACTTTTGATGTCATTTACTGGCTACAATGCATTCATCCTGGGGAAAATCTGAGGAGGTCTGTATTTGTCCTGCTGGAGAGAGCCCACTTTTTCTTAGGGACCCAAGACCTGAGTTAAGGCCCTCATTAGGATGTGCCCAGGCCTCAAAGTAACACTTGGATCTGCCAGAAGAATTACTTTTCGGGTGTCGTCTTTTGTCCCTGCAATTGCGTTATGTTGCATCACTTTTAAACTGGTGGAAGTCCAGATCTTTCCACCAATTTTAAGCCATTAACTGCCATGTAAAATATTTTTTTTAAATATAATTTTGCAGAATCTATTTGCTTTTGGAGACCTGGATGGTATTGGAATAAATGCAAAGTTACAGCACCCTCTTGGAGTGGCTTGGAATGAAAAGAGGAGTCTGCTGTATGTAGCAGACTCTTATAATCACAAGGTAACTGATTTTTTTTGTCTTATAACTAAAATAACAATTACTTTGTTTCAATATTTGTTTTCAAACTTGAGAGATAAGTTCAGCTGTGATTAAGCTATTTAGATTGAAACAGAGCAACTAATTAGTGCCTTATAAATGGGAACTATATCTATATGAAATCACTTAACTTTATCTATAAAATGAAAATAATTCTAAATGTAATATATTTCTTAGTTTAATTTATGCTCTCACTGATAATCTGAATTTGCATTTCTAATTCAATAGGGAAAGCAATATTAATGCCAAGTAAAAAGGGAAATGTAAATACCTAATTCATGAGATTAAGAAATAGGGCAAATCAAATAGGTTTAATATCTTGAAAACAAATTATCACAGACTATGGATTTATTACTGACTGTATATGATTTTAACTGCCTACATTAAACATGTCTCCTATTAAAGAACTGTAGAAGTATTTTTATTGTCATCTGTTATGTTCACAAATATCTCAAATATTCATAATTGGTATTTTAAATGTAGCACACCAACTTTCATGGATATATTTTGGAAGGGCACTTTTTTAGAATGTTGGGTCCTTAGCATTCCCATACTTGGTGTGATTATTTTAAGCTATGAAATATCTTATTAAGAGAATTAAAGCTGTCTTTAACATTCTGATTGTACATCTGTTTCCATTTACTATGGGACTGAAATATTTACTTGTTTCTCAGATCAAAGTAATAGACCCGAAAACAAAACAATGTACTACACTAGCAGGAACTGGCAAACCAGACAATGTAATTGGTGCTAAATTCAATCAAGTTACATTCAATGAACCAGGAGGTGTATGTGTTGGTGAACATGGGGATGTGCTATATGTGGTGGACACAAACAATCACATGGTCAAAGTGCTTGATTTGGAAATGCAGACAGTCTATGTGGTAAGTTACATTTTCTTTCACCAATTACAGTAAATAATGTAACATAAGTTTGTAATTAAACAATTTTGCAGTGTTAGATTAAGGTTGGAGGGATGCACCAATCTCTCTTTAGTCCCATTCCCTCACATTCTTTTTTATTTAACCAGAGTAGTAATATGGCTAATTATACAGATATCTAGATTTGTACAAAAAGCAAGTCAGCCAGGTTTGTTTAGTCAACAAAGACTAGCAAGTCTAGTACAAATAAAACCTACTCAAACGAACATGGAAATATTATTGAGATAACAAGATTTAAATTGTGCCATGCCAAATAGAATTTATATTCTGACATCCCAAGATTAATATGAGACAAATATGAATAACATATAAACTATGATTGAACACCCCACAGAAAATATCAAACAGCAAAAGCAATAAATAAATCATGGAATCCCTACAGAGTCGAAGCAGGCTATTCAGCCAATCAAGTTAACACTGACCCTCCAAAGAACATTCCACCAACACCCACCCCTCTACCCTATCCCTGTCATCTTGCATTTCCCATGACTAACCCACCTAGCCTTCACATCCGTGGACATTATGGGCAATTTTAGCATGGCCAATCCACATAAACTATGCATATTTGGACTGTGGGAGGAAACAGGAGCACCCGAAGGAAACCCACGCAAACACTGGGAGAACATGCAAACTCCACACAGACAGTTGCCCAAGGGTGGAATCAAACTTGGGTCCTTGGCGCTTTGAGGCTGTAGTGCTAACCTCCCTGAGTCACCATGCTACCCCTTGTATCCTATGGATTTTTTAGCAATCTTCCTGCTCTATATATTAGTGGCACTGTGGGTAATCGAATCTCATTGGAACATCTCAAGGGATTAGGAATCTTCCCTTTTGATGACATAGACATGAAGCATCCTCAGAATTATTCTATCACAGACTGCCTTAATGATTTCTCTATTTCTGGTGGTTTACATTCCTTTCCTGGAAGCACACTTCCTTGGATTCGGTCTTTTGTGCTTCAATCTTGCTATGTTATACCAAGCAGTTATTACTTGTGAAGGTTCAAACCCCAATATCTGCTGTATTGAACTATTAATAGCATACCGCCTCAGTGCTCGCAGCATTTTTCTGAAGCCCAGATTCCTGATTCCATAGCTGCCTACTAATTCCTATAGCTTCTTGATGAATTCAAAAAGCACAGAACTATCTAACTGCTCGTGACTTCTTACAGAGTCCCCTACTATATAGATTCATTGTTGTTCAGTTGCCTTTTTAGAAGACCAGCTAAATAGTTTTTTTTCTGCATGAGGTTTGCTTCTATATCTATCTTTTTTGACTAATTATGATGACAGAATTTATCTCCAGTGACCTTTGAACTGTGTTAAGTGAGCTATTGAAAACCTTCAAACAAGCCCTACCCTTGTTTCTAGGCAAAATTGAATGTAACTGATATTTTGGAACAGTCAGTGTAGTAATCAGCAGTGGGACTTGACAGTAACAACCTCCTTGGGTTGTCCCCAGAATGTTAGTGTTTACTGAGTACTGGTTCTGACAGCATAGAAATGGAACTGGTCACAATAGGGACCACCTTTGGATTGCTGAAGTGCATTTTGTGAAAGTGGGCAGACTAAAAGTATGATGACGATTAGCTCCATCAGATTGGCAGGAGAAAAGTGATCCCAATAAAATATACAATTACCCTGATCCAGTAATCAAAGCGAGGATCAGAACTCTCAACTGTGCAGAAGCCATATCTAAGAAATCAAAAGAAAACTAAACGATTGGGAAAAAAAACTCCACCTAAATTGCAGGCTGTTATTTCAAATCTTTTTAATCTTAAAATAAAGGAGTTTAGCTAATTCCAATGAGAGGGAGAAAGAGAATATCCCAAAATATGATCTAATAAGTAGATGTCTTCCTGGTACATGGAAATTTTCCTTTGTGCTTGGTAGAAAACGTCAACTTTTTCTTGAACTGAAAATACATGTTGTTATTTGATCAGACATTACACAATCTGTGATTCATCTGTCTGTGGGTTAATAGTTTGATCTCTTTCAGTGTCTCTCATCTTAAATGTATCTATCAAATTCTGGACATACGCTTTGCATTCAAACTTTTTTAATTCATGTAGATTAGGTGTTCTTTATATTAATGATAAGCACAGAATTCAAAATGTCATCGGCAATGTAAACCTATTTAAAAGCTTAAATCACTTTCAAAATTGTGCATGAAAGTACCCTACTGCTTTTGGTAGTGTCTCTTGCATTTTGTTACTGAGCCCGAATCACATTTAGTGTCCTCCATTTAAAATTTAGCAACACTGCTTTCTTCTTGCTTCTGCAGTCAGCATTGGCACACATCTAATCCCATCTTTGACGCTCCTACCAGTCGTTTCAAATCAGACTGACTGCCTACTTTAGTCTTCCACCTAGTCCAAAATCTATTTCCCAACTTGACAATTTTTCTTCATCTTGGATTTGAGCATCAGTGCATCATGACCTTAAATCTCCCTGGTTTTGACTTGAATTAAAGAGTAAATGTCCAAAATCTCTCTTTGATGGATTCAAAAAGGAACAGCTCCAGCTTTCTGGCTGGCAGCAGGTGAAAATTGACCACTATTACTTATCCTTAAAATTATTTCCATCACTTCTGACTGCATGGCCCTTCTTTCACTTCAGGCCATCAATTACTTCAACACTAGATCAAAATATTCACTCAACAACGCATTTTTTCCTCCCAGAATTTCACTCCGTTTTGCTGCTTTGTTTTTCACTCAATCTGAGTTCAAAACCTCCATGTATTTATCATTCATCAGCCAACAATATCCAGTCCCAACTTATCACTCACTCTAAAATGAGCTATAGGTGATTTTAGCCTCTTGTGCTCAGAGACCGAGAAATATGATTAACATAGTCTTGCATTAAATCCAGCACTTTCTTATTGAAAATTTTAAACAAAATAATTTCAATGAAATCATATAATTATCCTTCAGGTCATGCATCTGAAATTGTTGTACTTTGCTTAGGAGAGATCTTTGACTGATATCTTCCTGCTTGCTTCACCAGGATTCTTCCTGACACAACATTTCTTCTGTCTTCTTTCTGGAGAATTCCTATGTGGGCCTTTTTTTCCAGAGTTTAGAGGTTTGACATATCCTAATTTCTGAGACCAGGCATGTATAAATTCCTGAAACTAGAATTAACATTTCATGAGTCCCTAGTTAAGAAGTCACCATTTCTTACTTCCCAAATCCACAATGAGTTCTTGTTCTGTTCCCATTTGCTTGTTTTTAAAAAATTCAATGTCAAAGCCTCTCAATACTGTGCCCAGCAACAAATGTGTGATAAAATAACGAAATGTTAAATTACTCTTGACAATCAAATTACAGACCTTAATGTAAAATAGTGTGATACTTGTGGATTTTTTGTTTCATTTTTATACAGTTGGCAATCACTGCTGCAGTTGCTGTGGATGCTTCCAAATCTACAAAACCGAAAATTTCTAGGTTACCAAAATCTGCGCATTCATTGCAAATGGTTCCATTAGTTGTGTCATGTGGTCAGACTGTGCAGTTCTGCCTGAAGATTGATCTACCAGAAGGAGCAGAACTCACAGAAGGAGCACCCAGTTACTGGGCACTCTTTGCAGAAGGTAACGTATATTTTAAATGAATACATTAAACAGGAGAAGGCTCAGAAGAGATCTACCAGGATGTTGCCTGGAATGGAAGGTTTGAGTTATAAGGAGAGGCTGGATAGACTAGGACCTTTTTAACTGAAGCATAGGATGATCTCATAGAGATTTATAAAATCATGAGGGCCATAGATAACGTGAATGGCAAGTGTCTTTTCTTTAGAGTTGGAGATTTCAAAACAAGAAGGCATATTTTTAAGGTGAAAGATGAAATGAACTTCCGGGGAAGTGGTGGATGCAGGTAAAGTTACAACATGTAAAAGACATTTGGATAAGTACATTAATAAGAAATGTTTGGGGGGATATGGGTCAAACATAGGCAGGTGGGACTAGTTTAGTTTGGGATTATGGTCGGCATGGACGAGTTGAGCCAAAGGGTCTGATTCTGTATTGTTTGACTATTACAAATGCTATAATATTTTAGATTAGATTAGATTACTTACAGTGTGGAAACAGGCCCTTCGGCCCAACAAGTCCAGACCGACCCGCCGAAGCGTAACCCACCCAAACCCATTCTCCTACCTTTACCCCTTCACCTAACACTACGGGCAATTTAGCATGGCCAATTCACCTGACCAGCACTTCTTTTGGATTGTGGGAGGAAACCGGAGCACCCGGAGGAAACCCACGCAGACACAAGGAGAATGTGCAAACTCCACACAGAGAGTCGCCTGAGGAGGGAACTAAACCCGGGTCTCTTGGCGCTGTGAGGCAGCAGTGCTAACCAATGTGCCACCGTGCCGCCCACAAAGTAACTGTACAATTTATTTTCTAAACAAGTAAATAAGGTTAGCACTGCTGCTTCACAGTATCAGGGACCCAGATTCAATTCCCACCTCTGGCAACTGTCTGTGTGGAGTTTGCACATTCTCCCCGTGTCTGTGTGGGTTTCCTCCAGGTGCTCCGGTTTCCTCCCACAATCCAAAAGAAGTGCTGGTCAGGTGGATTGGCCATGCTAAAATGCCCATTGAGTTAGGTGCATTAGTCAGAGGTAAATATAGGATAGGGGAATGGGTTACTCTTTGGAGGGTCAGTGTGGACTTGTTGGACCAAAGGGTCTATTTCCATACTGTAGGTAATCTAATCTAATCTAAATGTGTGCCCCATTGATCAGTTTTTAGGATTAAATATTGCATTTGTTAATTTTTGTTTTGAGACGTAATAAATTATGTCGGGACAAATCTTTTGTTCTAAAATTTCAGGAAGATTCGCTAGCCCTTTGTGGAATAACTATTCATTTGACTGTGAAAAAATTGCATTATTTTCTGTTTCGACTGAAATAGTTTGCACATACATCAGTGTTGAAGTTGAGTTCAGACCTAAAAAGAAGTTCAATCAGCACAATCAGCATTGTGTCCAATCACAGAACTCAGTAATCAAAGTAGATCAAAGTATAAAATCAGTGAAGGAAAGGACATTGAATTCGCCCATAGCTTGACAATCATGCCCCATTTTATGCTTCAAAATCTCAGCATTAGCAGCGAACAAGGGAACTTCAAATTCCAAGGTGTCAGTTTATCTGCTTCCATCATGCAAAGTCTTCCTGAATATGCAGAACTACTTTGTACCTTAATATTACAAAAGACAAAGTTGAGTTAGTCTTCAAAAATTAAAGTATTATTCCTTTTGAAGAGTCATAGAAGATTAGAACAGGATATCACTTCAGGTATTTTGTATCTACGGAAATTAAAAGTAGTTAGCAAGAAGTTAAGAAACTGATACAAAAAAAACTTGTATAATGGTAACAGCCATGATACACATTCTGTGGTAACTCTGGAAATTGTGTGTCAGAACTTAGGTCAAATGTATAGTTATTTAAAAATTTGTTTGTGTTGCTAAAGTAGAAAATCACTTGGCTTAGACATTGAAACATTATTTGGACATTAATAAGACATAATTCTAACAGGCATTTTAGTTATAATCTGCATGCTAATGTGGTTGACCATTGTTTGGGAGTCATGGAATGGGTACAAAATATATGATGTCGATCATTGCAATTCTACCGAGGCTAAATATCAAAGAACCTGATATCCCAGAATCAGTGAAGGAGTAAAAGAGGTAATGGAGGAGTTGAATCAAGTGTCATTAGCATACAGTTGGAAGCTGGTTGTTTGTCTGTATAAAGTCATTGTGAAGCAGATATATTTGGGTATAAGGAGGAACGAAGGAAAGATCCCTGGAGGAACTTGGAAAAAATGATGCAGAGCAGAAAGAGAATCACTATTGGAAATGCTTAGGCAACAATCAACTGGATAAAAGTGAGTTGGACAACAGAGGAAGGGATTGGCAAAGGATAGTATAATTAACCACACCAAAGAATGCAGATCAGCCAAGAAATCAAGACTGAGAATCATGAAGTAGTCTGCATCTAAAAGAAATTTGTAATATAGTGTTTTGTCACACAGAGAAAATCTGAAAAAGCTCAGGACATTTTGCCCAGTTTCTTTCTCAAAGAACTCTAGTGTTGAAGTAAATGTAGGAAGAATTGATGAGTGATTCTGAAATTTAAAACTCTTTATGGAGAGTTTTATTCATCCATAGGATGTTGGTGTCATTGATATGGCCAAAGTTTATTGCTTATCTCTAAACAGCTGCGTGGCTTGTTAGGCAAGTACATCACATTGTTGTGGTTGTCGTGTCACATACAGACCATATAGATAAGGATGGCAGACTTCTTTCCCTAAAGGATATTAGTGAACCACCTGGACTTCTACAAAAATTCTGAAATGTCATGGTCATTATCATCAATTCTAGCATTTCTTTTCACATTTATTCGATTAAAACAAACTTAAATTCCCCAGCTGTTGTTATGAGATTAGAGTTCATTTCTCTGGCTCATTTGTCTAATAATAATACTTCCTACAGTCAAGTTTTGCTGTTTTGTCCTGTTTTGCTCATATATTTGCTCCTTTTCTTTCAGTTCAACTGGAATTAGGGTTTGTTCCATAAATTTCCATATTCCTTTTTTCTCTTACTTTATTTGCAGGTGAAATTATGATCTTTGAAGGCTTCCCTTCAGTTCAGACATTATTCTACAAATGGATGAGCTAGTCATTCATTTCTTTCCTCCTCTCCTTCAGTACAAGATAATTTATTATTCTCTGGCTAATCATTGGAACATGGGATCAGGAGTAGGCCATTCAGCCCTTTGAACCTGCCACATCATTCAATACAATTATGAATGTTCAAACACCTCAATGCCTTTTACCCACCCCATCCCCGGTCAGTTATGCAGGTCATTGGTGAGAAGCATCTGTACAGTGCTGGTTGTCATGTTTAAAAAAGGATTGTAATGCATTGGAAGCCATTCAGAGAAAGTCTCCTGGACTAATACCTGGAATGAGCAGATTGTCCTATGAGGAAAGGCAAGCCAGACTAGGCCTGTATGTTTTGGAGTTAAGAAGAGTCATGGTGAAAACACATTAATTGAAAAAACACAGTATCCTGACGCAACTTGACCAGGTGAATCTGAAATCTTGTGGAAGAATCTAGAACTAGGGGTCATAGTTTAAAAATAAGGGGGTGCCCATTAAAAACAGAGAAAGGGAAACTTTTTTTTTCTGAGTTTGAGAGTTTTGTAATTCTCTTTCTTAAAAAGTAGTGATTGCAGAATCTTTAAATATTTTAAGGCAAAGGTAGGTAAATTGCTGATTACCAAGTGGATGGCAGATTGTCAAGGATATGCAGGAATGCAAAGTTGAGATTAAAATCAGGTGAGTCATGCTTTTATTGAATGGCAGAGCAGACTTAAAGGGTAGAGTGGCTTACTCTTGTTCCTATCTCTCCCAAAATACCATCAATAATCAAAAATATACCAATCTCTATCTTAAACATATTCAAATACTAACTCTCCACAGCTCTACATGATTTGGAGAAGTCAGTGTTGGACTGGAGTGTACAAAGTTAAAAATCATACAACCCCAGGTTATAGTCCAACAGGTTTAATTGGAAGCACTAGCTTTCAGAGCGCTGCTCCTTCATCAGGTGGTTGTGGAGTATAAGATCGTAAGGCACAGAATTTATAGCAAAAGTTTACAGTGTGAAGTAACTGAAACTATACATTGAAAAAGACCTGGATTGTTTGTCAAGTCTCTCATCTTTTAGAATGAATATGTTGGTTTCAGTTCTTCCATATGTAAATCGCAGAATTTTTTTAAAGTTACATTCTCAAGTGAACTTTAATAATTTTTGTCATGTTGGCCCAGATAATGCACTGTGTGAAACTGTCTGTGCCACAATGTTCAGACTGATTCTAATCTAAAAAACAGATTTATGGAATCTCACATGGATTCATGCAGTTTTTGAGCAAAATAGAATTAATTCTGCAAGTACAAATTCACCCATCAAACGTGTGTGTGTATATGGGATGGTTATGAGTGTTTGAGAGTGAGTGTGTATGTGAGTGTGAATGTAAAGGGGTATAAGTCTGTGAGAGGGTGCATGTGTGCGTTGGAGTGTATGTGTGAGTATACAAAAGAGGGTTTGTGTGTGTGTAGTGCAGTGGGGTCACCTGTTGTGTGACATGAAACCCAAGGTCCCGGTTGAGGCCATCCCCATGGGTACTGAGCTTGGCTATCAGCATCTGCTCGGTCACTTTGCGTTGTTGCCTGTACTGAAGTCCACATTGAAGGACGGGCACCCGAAAGTCTGAGGTCGAATGTCCTGGACCAATGAAGTGTTCTCCGACTGAGGGAAGTGTTCTCCTTCTCAGTTAGAGAACACTTCAGTGGTCCAGGACATTTGACCTCGGACCTTCGGGTGACCATCCTGCAAGGTAGACTTCGGGACAGGCAACAACGGAAAGTGGCCAAGCAGAGGTCGATAGCCAAGTTCGGTACCCATGGGGATAGCCTCAACCGGGACCTTGGTTCATGTCACACTACAGGTAACCCCACTGCATCATACACACACCCACACAGACACAGACACACGCACGCACACACATAGACAGACAGACACTTCTACAGACCCATATATTCACGCAGACTCTCTCTCATACGCTCACACATACACTCCCACACTGTCACGCACACATGCACCCTCTCACAGATTTTATACCCCTTTACACTCACACACGTATACACACAATCTCACAGATACTCATAACCCCCACCTCTCTCTCTCTCTCTCTCTCACACACGCACACACACACACACACACACAGGCATGAGTTTGTGGGGTGAATTTGTACTTTCAGAATTACATTTTATTTTGCTCAAAAACTGTATGAATCCATGTAAGATTCTGTAAATCCGTTTTTTTAAATTAGAATCAGTCTGACCATTGTGGTACAGACAATCTCACACAGGGCACCTCACACCTTAAATGCACTATCTGGGCGAACATGACACCAATTGTTAAAGTTCACTTGAGAATGCAACTTTAAAACATTCTGCAATTTACATATAAAAGAATTTAAACCAACATGTTCATTCTAAAAGATGACAGACTTAATCCAGGTCTTTTTCAATATATAATTTCAGATACATCACACTGTAAACTTTTTTGCTATAAATTCTGTGCCTTATGATCTTATACTCCACAATCACCTGATGAAGGAGTAGCACTCCAAAAGCTAGTGCTTCCAAATAAACCTCTTCAACTGGTGTTGTGTGATTTTTAACTTTGTACAGCTCTGCATTTTCCTGAATTCCAAAGTTTCATAGTCCTCTAACTAAAACAATTTCTCCTCATCCTAACCTAATTTTAAGCACTTTACAAGTTTCAGAATATTGAAATCAATATATTTAGTGTTCATTAAAATGGAATATAGGCAATACATTTATTACCTATATAGCTTTTATATTGATGTAGAATACAGATGGTGGTGTTGGAGGGTTGTCTTTCAGACTGGAGGCTTGTGACCTGTGGTGTGCCGCAAGCATAAGTGATGGGTGGACAACGTTTTGTCATTTATATATATGATTTGGATGTGAAAAAAGGAGGTATAGTTAGTAAGTTTGCAGATGACACCAAAATTGGAGATGTAGTGGACAGCGAAGAAGGTTACCTCAGTGTACAACGGGATCTTGATCAGATAGGCCAATGTGCTGAGGAGTGGCAGATGGAGTTTAATTCAGATAAATGTGATGTGCTGCATTTTGGAAAAGCAAACCAGAGCAGGACTGGTAAACTTAATGATAAGGTCCTAGGTAGTGTTGCTGAACAAAGAGACTTGGAGTGCAGGTTCATAGTTCCTTGAAAGTGGAGTCACCGGTAGATAGGATAGTGAAGAAGGTGTTTGGTAAGCTTTCCTTTATTGGTCAGTACATTAAGTATAGGAGTTGGGAGGTCATGTTGTGGCTGTACAGGCCATTGGTTAGGCCACTTTTGGAATATTGCAGGCAATTCTGTTCTTCCTATTGGAACTCTGGGTTCAGAAAAGAATTACAAGGATGTTGCAGGGTTGGAGGATTCGAGTTATAGGGAGAGACTGAATAGGCTGGGGCTGTTTTCCCTGGAGTGTCTATGGTTGAGGGTGACCTTATAGAGGTTTATAAAATCATGAGGGGCATGGATAGAGTAAATAGACAAGGTATTTTCCTTGGGGTGGAAGAGTTCAGAACTAGAGGGCATAGGTTTAGGGTGACAGGGAAATATATAAAAGGAACCTAAAGGGTAACTTTTTCACGCAGAGGGTGGTGCATATATTGAGTGAGCTGTCAGATGAAGTGATGGAGGCTGGTACAATTACAGCGTTTAAAAGGCATCTGGATGAGTATGTAAATAGGAAGGGTTTAGAGGAATATGGCCCAAATGCTGACAAATGGGACTCGATTAGGAAAGTATATCTGGGTGGCATGGACAAGTTGGACTAAAGGGTCTGTTTCCGTGGTGTACATCTCCATGACTCAAAGAAAAAGATCAAAATGTGAGAAAAATACTTTTAAAAAAAGCAAAATAAAATTAATACATTACAATCCAGTTTAAGACAGAAAAAGTTCTTCTGATCATTCAGTTTAATCATCTCACAATACTGTCCTGCTGTTGTCTTCTCACAAAGTCCTGTTTATTTAAAATCATTCCTATGTCTTAGCTTCACAAGTTGTTGAACCTGTTATGTTTTCTTTAAAATATACATTAACATTTTCCTTTCACCTCGATGGTACCCTACAATACCTCTGTTTAGAAAGAGGAAGGAATATATTCTTAGCGGCGGATAGAAATTAATTCAATAAATAATTGAAGTATAAAAGCAACAAAAGGAGCTGAGGGAATGAAAGATATTGGTGATGAGCAAGGGAATATGTTTAGTTCAAGACTTCCTGTTATAGTTCTAGATTATTTATTGATTTTCGAGGCTAACACAACTACTGATTGTGATGTAATTCCTATTGTATGTTTTGGCCAGTGATTTATAATGTGGATGAAATAGCATAATTTTAAATTTAGACTTCAATTTTTGTTTTTTTTTCCAATTTGAAGGGCATGACTGGCTATTTGCTGGACAGAAGATCAGTGGAACAATTGTTGATCTTGCAAATCACCCTGGAGTGTTCTTTGTCATTCCTGCTCAAGTAAAGACAAATGCACTTTTGTTATCGATAGATGTGTGCCTCTATTTTTGTAAAAAGAATGACAATAGTTGCCAAATGAAGGGAATTTCATTTCAACAACCATTACAATTCTCCAACATCTGTCAAGATACTATTTCAAAAGTGAATCTCAGTTTCAGCTTTTAAAAAATATTTTAAAGAATGATCTCGGAGATAGTAAAATCAAACAAAAATATATCTTTTAGTTCTATACCATAAAGATCTTATTAAACATTATTTTAGATTGCATAGCAGGTTAATAAATTCTTGATTTATTTATAGTCACCAAAGTTTGAATCCAGCCCAATTTGATAAGTTGAAAATCTTGGTGCGACTTTGTACAACCTAATTCCAGGCCCCATTCATTTTTGACCTGTTATAGCAAAACTCTTGGCATTAATGGCATTGAAATTGGAAACTTTGCATGAGCCATAAAGAAGGCTGGGTTCAGAAATGTACATACTGTAGCATCCCAAATAAAGAGATTAATCTCCTGCAGATATAATTGGGATACATTTTTAACAAATTGAAGAAGCTTTACTCTACAGCTAGCTGTACTGTACCTAAGCAAGAGAACTTAAAGTTGTCAACACTGTCTGTAATTTGAAATTATACAATTCTTCAATACAATCTTCACAAAAAGTTAACTAAGATTAAAAGAAAATCCATACAAGACTTCTAAAATAGAAACAAATAGAGTTTCCTGATGTAAGGATTTTTTTAATATAATGAAGTATACAGGTAAAACTAAGGAAAACACATTTAACCAGAATTGAGGCAGTTCTGTCCAAATACTCAAGAAATGAAAGAATACTTTGCAATCCTCAGTTGAGCTTTTAAGTATAGCCAACAACCAATAGAAACTGGTTAGAACAATAAGAATTCTTGGTGCTGTCTCACAATTGTAATCAGTGCAGTCTTACTTATAAAATGCAAACAGCTGTTGCTTAGAATTAGAGTGATATAGTACCATATAAAATCTTGAGTGCGCTGACATCATTTTCTTAAAAAGCTTATAAATACCAAAATGTTTGTTTTTTTTTAAGTTTATTATTGTTTGAGTTTCAACCAATGAATAAATGAATTGGATGAAAATGAAAGAAATATTGTATGTATTTAAATCAGATTATGAATAGTGGCATACTAAAAAAACTGTTAACATTGATAAATGAAAGCAGAAAGCACTTTGAATTCTGATAAAATGAAGTGCATGATTTGTAAGCCTAAACAGTATATAGTTTAGTCTGATTATGATCCGCCAAACCTTCTTTTGACAATATCTAATTAATTTTATATTCTTATGATATTTGAGTTTTGCAAATTAAAAACAGTGAATACAGTGCTTTCTGTTAATTTTTATATTGCTTGTGTTTGAAGCACATTTTGTCTCACAGTCTTGTATTTTGCATACATTTTGTTGCATTGTCTGAAAGAAAAGTGTCTTCGTATTTAAGTTGAAACAAGTAGACCTAAATGTTCAGAATTCTTTCCACAGAACAAATTTATTACATTAATGCTGGGTATATTGAAGCAATAAAGCTGATCACCTTTTTATGTAAAAGCGAAGTTCTGTTGTCAAGTCTGCAAATACTCATGAAGTAAATTTACTTGGTCTCAAACCAAATTAAGTTTTGTACATATGACAGTGCTAAAATCTTTGGGATGTGTAGACTTATAAAATGATGAACTAGTAATTACTGTTACGTGTTCTCTGACCTGGTAAGTCACTCAGTTCAGGGGCAATTAGAAATAGGCAAGAAATGCTGGCATCCAAATGAAGACAACTTCAACTGGTAAGGCTGTATTTCTGGAAATTTAATTCAACATAACTTGATGCATGGGGGGGTGGGGGAAGAGATATTTCAAATAAAATTCACTGAAAGAAGTAAGATATACTGAGTGAATAGAGGGAAGGAGAATTTTGTTTTTTCTACTACTTTTTTCAGGCCCTAGCATTTGATTTTCAATTTTAGTCAGCAAGAGAAAAACATAGATTAACAACTAGTATTATTAGAATCTGGAAGTTTTATTGTAAATTTTAGTGACAGTGCCAAAACCTTTTAAGTGATGTAGGCTGTATTATAAAATAATGAATTAGCATATCACTGTCCTGCCATTTCTAATATGATGCACTTGCAAAATGTGAGACCTTCTGGGTGTCATTGTGTCATTGATTTAATCTTGGGATTAAATACAAGAGAGGAGTGGTTATGTTTACAGGGCATTAATACTAGTTACTGTACTTATGGAAGGATGTTGACCCATTGGAAATAGTTCAGACAAGGTTTACTTGCTAATATTTCAAATAAGAGGATTGTCTTATGAAAAAAGGCTAAACACACTCGGCCTTTACCCAGTGAGGTTTAGAAGAGTCAGAGGTGACTTGATTGAAACATAAGATCCTGAGAAAACCTGACTAGGTGGATGTCAAAAGGATGCTTCCTCTTGTGGAAGTATCTAGAACTAGGCGCCATAGTTTAAAAATAAAGAGTTGCCCATTTAAGACCGATGAGGAAACATGTTTTCTCTCAGTGGGTTGAGAGTCTTTGAAATCCCTTCCTCAAAAGGCAGTGGATGCAGAACTTTTCAATAGTTTTGAGGCAAAGGTAGATAGATAAATTCTTGATTACCTACGGCATAACAGACTTTGGGGGAATGCAGCATTATGGTTCTAATCAGATCAGCCACGATCTTATTGAATGGGAAAACATATTCAAAGGCCAAGTCGCATGCTCTTGTTCCTTGTTCATATGTTCAGATCTATGATAAGTAATATTTGGTTTGATAACTGTTTGGCAAATTTTGCAGAGGTTTTGGCTAAAGCTGGATATGTAAAACAATGATTCTTAAGAAAAGTAAATATTTCTAAAACTATGTTACCTCAGCATAAGGAATTCAGTTCAAAGTTCCAGTCCAGAAGTATTTGGTTAAAACTGTGGAGGGATTATTTGAGGCTGAACAAATCTATGCTCAGTTAAATAAAGTCTGCAGGAAGAGGCTATCAGAGTCTCAAGACCAGATATTGAAATATCGGTTAAGTCAAACCTTATGTGTAAAAGAGCAGGGAATTCCCTCTCTGGCGTGAGTACTATATAAAGGAGTACTGTGGGATTAATGGGTTTGTATTTTACTGTATTTCAGAATATTTAAACTCATGTTCTATGTAAGTAATTTGTTTTATTCTACTTTGTCTTCAGTTACTTTGCATAATAAACTTCTGTTTTGCTCCTGAAACCAAATTGAAGCATTGTGTGCTTATGTTTGGGTGGGAGACTACCTGATTAAAACACCCCCAAAAAAATCTATCAAGCCAGATTTCAGTCTGGGTTCTGACTTGTCCATCACAAGTGTTGAGATTATAACGACAGTGGAAAAGGTTAGTCTTTTCTGTGAGTCCAGGACTAAGGGATGAATTTACAATTAGACACTGTCCTAATAGGACAGAGATGAGGGGTATTTTCTTTCTCCCAAGAGAGTTGTGTGACTTAGGAACTCCCTGCCTCAGTTGGCTGTGCGGGCAAGATTGTTTATTATTTTTAAATTAGATAGACTTTTGTTAGGCAAGGGAATCAAAGGTTAATGGGGAGAGATGGGGACTGTGAAATTCAGAGCACAAACACATCAGCCATGATCTTATGAATAGTCTACTTCAGCTTCCAATTTGTAAGTTTGATACTCACGTCCCATTAAAGAATAAAAGAAAACTTGACTTTTTTTATTGAACTAGTATGTCGGAAACTGAAAGTACATCATTGGCAATGACTTTTTGCAAGAACACTCCACTCAAAGACCTGAAGTGTAGTTATGTTGTTTGCCCATTATGCACCATATTGATGGTTGATATATTAAATAATTGCATAAAGCAGAGAAAAATATAAAACATGAACTAGGCCAAAGTGATTTTTTTTGTAGTAAATATTAACTGAAACGGGTGCTGAATATGTGAATAGCCTACCAGTTTCCTACACGTATACTTATTCCTGGTTGGGTTTATCTTCTTTAATCAGAATTCCATACCGTTGAAATACATCTGTTCTTGATTCATGCAAAATAGAGATTCCCAAATATAGAAAATTATTTAGCAAGGTTGCCTCTCTTGTTGTCACAACCAAGATTCTCTCATTCAGTATACCCAGTTACTTGACATTTTCAAGACCATTATTTGCACAAGCGGCATGCTTTTAACATGTACAACATATTAAATGTATAATATTGTATATTCCTTATTTGGACATTGCAATGCTGTGATGCACACTAACATGTATCTGCACTCTTATACCACTAGATGGAGATTTTTAAGCTCCAGACACGAGAGATCTCCGCATCTATTCTTATTGCATCATTAGTAAATTATGAGCTGGACTGGATATCTCAGATATTGGAGTATTGTGCTTAATAATGCTGACAACACAAGTTCAATGCCTGGACTAGTAGAGGTAGTTTTTGGAGATGTCCCCTACATGTGATATCCTAGCACATTCAGCCATGTTTAGTGGCCCTCAGAAAACCAAGGCTGCAATATGAGGAAAAAGTAAGTAATTTGTAAGGAAATTTTGCTTTGTCTTTATTTTCTGCAAGTATAGGCTAAGATCAATCCACAGGTACAAAATATAATATACATTGGCCTAAATACTCTAAGGTTGTCTGCACTCTACACAATTAATTGTTGATAATTTCATTGAATGATTTTTTTTTAGAAAAGGTAACTTTATCTGCCACTGCTAATTTAAAGAGAAACATCTGAATTATTTTTGTAAATAACAATTTTTGCTACTTTGTATTGTAGCATTAACATAAGTGACCAACAAGCCTTCGGCATCCAATCTGTAATTATTACAAAGGATTGTCAACTTTCCAGCTGTTCTAATCATTTTAAAAGTCAGTCTTTTATATGTACATGTTAATTCTCAACTTTGCTGCTCTTCCAATGCTGTCTGATCTGCTGTGTTTTTCCAGCTACACATTTTATTGACTCTGACTTCCAGCATCTGCAGTCCTTACTATCTCCAAACAATAGGGTAAGTTGGCCATGGCTCACCAATGACCTTCTGGGTGAATGGTTCAAGATCAATATTCCCAACCCACCACCAATGGCCTTAAGTGGTCAATTAATGGACACTTAAGTCCTTCAACTTACCACTTAAATGCTTTCCTGGTAGATAAGAAAGGCATTTAGTTTTCTGACTGGGAAACTGGGGCAACCTGCCTGTTGGACAGGGGACTGGGTTAATTTCTCCGATCTAGGAAAAGTCTGAGGTGTTGATGGGACAGGAAGAGAATACCCTGTGAAAGCTCCATCCCTGCTTATAACTCTAATTCACCTGAACTCCACTCCCTCTAACCTGCAAAGAGTTGAAGAAAAATCAACGTCTCACCATTTGGTTCCCCAAGACTGTTGGCCTTTGGACCTAGAAGCTGCCAACCTCTGGTGAGAGAAGACACCAACTGTTGTGGCTGCCCATAGACCAAAAAAGCTGCCCACACTTGGCTATGAGCTCTTAATCAGTTGATTGCTAAATGATTGGGATTGGTGGATTAGTTGCCACCTAACATTGTTGTCCTCAGTCATTAAACAAAGATCATGCTGTTACAATATTACTTGATTGATTTCTTCTCACAAACTGTGATTTAGTTATTACAGTATTACATGTTGGCCTCCGTTAATTGCGGAGTATCAGATTGATTGATACAAAATTACTTTGAAAGTGAACAATTGTCTCAAAACAGCAGTAATTATTAATAGTGTATGCTTCTAACAGACACGGTATCCAAATGGGAAAACAGACATCTGACATGCATATTTTCTGACTTTTCAACAAGTTTTACCAGGAGTCAAATTTGCCCACTGGTTGTACAAACATAAATTTGTTTCTGATATATATTTATATCCATATCAAAGGAGAAAACATGTGACAAAGGAATCCTGCTTTGGACATACTGGCAAAAGGGGGAGTAGTTACATCAGAACAGGTTCTACTTAAACCAGACAGGGAACAGTGAACCAAATTTTCTGAGGAGTGCCATTCCACCCCTTTTCACAAAAGAAAAGAGCTCCACATTTCTATAGGTAACCGCAAGGTGATACCAATCAGAGCCTCTTCAGAAATATAGAGACGGATTTCCATTCTGCCAGTTCTCTCTCTGTGCAAGACTGTCGGAAGAAAGCAAACATGCCCCCTTTTCACAGCAATCAGTTGCTAAATTCTGAAATTTAAAAGATCCAGAATCACAGCCACTTTGACAGTTGCTTTCAAACAGTACATTCGTAAGGTAATAGGAAGTTAATGGGCACCTTGCCAAATGGGTAGGGGGCTTGGAGTGCTAGGTTGGTAGTGTGCCAGGGTGGGATGCCAAGTGTTCAGGTAAATGATCTAATGTTTAGAGCAGGTTGAGGTGGGTGGGAGAATTTTGCATGGGAAAAAGGGTTTGGGAGAGGAATGGAGCAGATTGAGTTTGGACCTGGAGAAGTGGGGTTCATGTCTGGCAGCAAGGGAAGGGGTCTGGTCTGGAGCAGGATAAGGGTGGGGATTGGACAAAGTAGCAGAGAAAGGGAGCAGGTAAGAGGGAGTCTGACATTGGGGGAAGGAGGTTGTTAAAACTCAGGGATTGCAAATGGTGTGAGCTAGGTCGTTTGGAGTATGAGAGTTAAATTCTCCAATTTAAACAGAGTCTTTCAGAGGATTCCAAGCAGAGATGATTTACACAGCAGAATCTTCAGTTTCCTGGGCAGTTTCTTTGGAGTCTTTTACAATGGGGATTCCACAGGATCCCAATGCACAACTCCCTGGTTGGAAAGTCCAGGCCACACTCAAATCTAATAACTCATGCTATGAATAAAACTTTTAACTAATAGGAGGAAGAAAGTTTTGGTGAATGGAAACTTATATCTTTAAACAGCAAGTAAAGCTGTGTGATGATTGGATAAAGTGTGCGACAGTGAGGAACATGGTCTAATGATAATAATGCAATGAATTAATGCAAATGTCAGAGAAATAAGTTAAAACTAAAGACAATGTAGATAAATGTAAGGAGCTGCATTTTGGAAAAGCAAATCTAGGCAGGACTTATACACTTAATGGCAAGATCCTGGGGAGTATTGCTGAACAAAGAGACCTTGGAGTGCAGGTTCATACTTCCTTGAAAGTAGAATCTCAGGTAGAGAGGATAGTGAAGAAGGCATTTAGTATGCTTTCCTTTATTGGCCAGAGTATAACAATTTGGAGGTCATGTTGCAGCTGTACAGGACATTGGTTAGGCCACTTTTGGAATACTGTGGGCAATTCTGGTCTCCCTCCTTTAGGAAGGATGTTGTAAAACTTGAAAGGGTTCAGAAAAGATTTACAAGGATGTTGCAAGGATTGGAGGGTTTGAGCTATAGGGAGATTCTAAATAGGCTGGGGCTTCCCTGGAGCATTGGAGGCTGAGGGGTGACCTTATAGACATTTATAAAATCATGAGAGGCATAGATAAGGTAATTACACAAGGTCTTTCCCCTGGTTTGGGGGAATCCAGAAGTAGAGGGCATAGATTTAGGGTGAGAGGGGTAAGATTTAAAATGCACCTAAGGAGGCAACTTTTTCAAACAAAGGATGGTGCGTGTATGGAATAAGTTGCTAGAGGAAATGGTGGAGGCTGGTACAATTGCATCTGGATATATGAATAGGAAGGGTTTAGAGGGGTATGGGCCAAATGCTGGCAAATGGGACTAGAGTAATTTAGGACATCTGGTCAACATGACGAGTTAGACTGAAGGGTTTGTTTCTGTGCTGTACATCTCCATGACTCTATGACACTTGATCCAATTCACAAAGCATTTGTAACTTAATAGACAAAATAATTGCACAAATACAAGTAAATAATCTGAAACCATTACAGAGAAATGCTGCATGATGTCCAAGGGAGGGAGTTAAACATTCCAAGATATTCAACATTTCATGAAGTCAGACAAAATGGAAAAGGATTGAGATAGCAACTCTGACAATAAAACATTTCGTAGAAAGATGGTTAATGAGGAAGGATACTTGCTCAGAAGTGTAGCAAGTGGAATCAAATAAATGGAGGTAAGAAATCAGGGAAACAGAGGAGGAAGGTGTAAGTTATAGTAACCCACCCAGCCTCCCCCATCCCAACGCATTCCACCAGCCTCCTCCCCATGTAAGTCAAATGGTAAAGCATACTTGGGAATGTCAGGGCTGCCTTACTCTGACTAAGAATGGATAAACCATTTTGGCAGGGGGATGGGAATTGGAGCTATGGATCAGAGGAGGGGGTAGCTGGTGAACAGGCAGATATAGTGTGCGGAGAGTCTGTGAGAGAGGATAGACGGTTGGGAGGGCAAAGTTGCAGTCATTGTGATGGTTAAAGTGTGTCTATTTTAACACAAGAAGTGTCAGGAATAAGGGTGATGAACTTAGAGCATGGATTAGTACTTGGAGCTACGATGTTGTTGCCAATACGGAGACTTAGATATCACAGGCGTGAGAATGGTTCTTGGATGTTCCGTGGTTTAGATGTTTCCAAAGGAATAGGGAGGGAGGTAAAAAAGGTAGGGAAGTGGCATTGCTGATCAGGGATGGTGTCACAGCTGCAGAAAGGGAGTTCATTGAGGATTGTTTGTCTACTGAGTCAGAATGGGTGGAAGCCAGAAACAGGAAAGGAGCAGTCACTTTATTGGGAGTTTTCTATAGACCAGCCCACCCCCCACCCCCCTCCCCTCCCCAATAGCAACAGAGACACAGAGGAGCAGATTGGGAGGCAGATTTTGAAAAGATGCAGAAATAACAGGGTTGTTGTCATGGGTGACTTCAACTTCCCTAATATTGATTGGAATCTCCTTAGTGCAAATAGTTTGGATGGAGCAATTTTGGTCAAGTGTGTCCAGGAAGGGTTCCTGACTCAATATGTAGATAGGCCAACTGAAGGGGTGGTCATATTGGATTTGCTTGGCAAAGACCCAGGTCAGATGTCAGATCTCTTGGTGGAAGAGCATTTTGGTGATTTTGATCACAACTCCCTGACATTTACTATAGTTGTGGAGAAGGATAGGAGCAGATGGGATGGGAAAGTATTTAATTGCGGGAGGGAACTTTACAATGCTATTAGGCAGGAATTGTGGAGCATAAATTGGGAACGGATATTTTCAGAGAAATACACAACAGAAATGTGGAGATTATTTAGGGAGCACTTGCTGTGAGTGCTGGATAGATTTGTCCCATTGAGACAAGGAAGGGATAGTAGAGTGAAGGAACCTTGGATGACAAGAGATGTGGAACATCTTGTCAAGAGGAAGAAGAAAGTTTACTTAAGATTGAAGAAGCAAGGATCAGTCAGGGCTCTAGAGGTTTACAAGGCAATCAGGAAGGAACTGAAGAATGGACTTTGGAGAGCTAGAAGGGGGCATGAGAAAGCCTTGGCGGGTTGAATTAAGGAAAACCCCAAGGCATTCTACACTTATGTGAGGAACAAGAAGGTGGCCAGAGTGAGGGTATGGCCAATCAGGGATAGTGGAGGGCACTTGTGCCTGGAGTCAGAGGAGGTGGGGAGGTCCTTAGTGAAGACTTTGCTTCAGTATTCACTAGTAAGAGGGGCCTTGCTATTTGTGAGGACAGTGTGAAATAGGCTGACATGCTCAAACAGATTGATGTTAAGGAGGATGTGCTAGAAATTTTGAAAAACATGAGGATAGATAAGTCCTCTGGGCCAGTCGGGATATACCCAAGGTTACTACAGGAAACGAGGGAATAGATTGCTGTGCCTTTGGTGATGATCTTTGCATCCTTACTGTCCACTGGAGTGTTACCAGGGGGTGGCATATGTTTTTCCCTTGTTCAAGAAAGGGAATAGGGATAACCCTGGGAATTAGACCAGTCAGTCTTACGTCGGTGGTGGGCAAATTATTGGAGAGGTTTCTGACAGGGTTTATGATTATTTGGAAAAGCATAGTTTGATTAGAGATAGTTAGCATGGCTTTGTGAGGGGCAGGTCATGCCTCACAGCTTTTCTGAATTATTTGAGGATGTGACAAAATACGTTGATGAAGGTAGAGCAGTGGATGTGGTGTACATTGATTTTAGCAAGGCAGTTGATAAAGTTACCCATGGTAGTCTCATTCAGAAACTGAGGAGCCATGAAATACAGGGAAATTTGGCTGTCTGGATATAGAATTGGCTGGCTCACAGAAGACAGCGAGTGGTAGTGGATGGAAAGTGCTCAGTCTGGAGCTCAGTGACTAGTGGTGCTCTGCAGGGATCTGTTCTGGGACCTCTGCTTTTTGTGATTTTTATAAATGAATTGGAGGAGGAAGTGGAAGGGTGGGTTAGTAAGTTTGCTGATGACACGAAGGATGGAGGAATTGTGAATAGTGTGGAGAGCTGTTGTAAGTTGCAAAGGGACAATGACAGGATGCAGAGCTGGGCTGATAAGTTGCAGATGGAGTTCAACCTGGAAAAGTGTGAAGTGGTTCATTTTGGAAGGTCAAATTTGAATGCAGAATATAGGTTTAAAGGCAGGATTCTTGGCAGTGTGGAGGAACAGAGGGATCTTAGGATACATGTACATAAATCCCTCAAAGTTGCCATCCAAGCTGACAGGGTTAAGAAGGCGTATGGGATGTTAGCTTTCATTAGCAGGGGGGTTGACTTTAAGAGTCGTGAGATTATGCTGCCGTTCTATAAAGCCCTGGTTAGACCACATTTGGAATATTGTGTTCAGTTCTGGTCACCTCATTATAGGAAGGATGTGGAAGCTTTAGAGAGGATGCAGAGGAGATTTACCAGGATGCTGCCTGGACTGGAGGGCATGTCTTATGAAGAAAGATTAAGGATCTTTTCTCATTGGAGTGAAAAAGGATAAGCAGTGACTTGACAGAGTGTAGAAGACAATGAGAGGCATAGATAGAGTGAAATCCAGAGACTTTTTCCCATGACGAAAATGGCTATCACAAGGGAGCATAATTTTAAGGTGGTTGGTGGAAGCTTTAGAGGCGATGTCAGAGGTGGTTTCTTTACACAGAAGGTGGTGGGTATGTGGAATGCACTGCCAGCAGTGGTACTAGAGTCGGTGGTGATAAGGGTCATTTAAGTGGGCGGCACGGTGGCACAGTGGTTAGCACTGCTGCCTCACAGCGCCGGAGACCCGGGTTCAATTCCCGCCTCAGGCGACTGACTGTGTGGAGTTTGCACGTTCTCCCCGTGTCTGCGTGGGTTTCCTCCGGGTGCTCCGGTTTCCTCCCACAGTCCAAAAATGTGCAGGTCAGGTGAATTGGCCATGCTAAATTGCCCGTAGTGTTAGGTGAGGGGTAGATGTAGGGGTATGGGTGGGTTGCGCTTCGGCGGGGCGGTGTGGACTTGTTGGGCCGAAGGGCCTGTTTCCACACTGTAAGTAATCTAATCTAATCTAAGTAACTCTTGGATAGGCACATGGATGATAGTAAAATGAAGGGTATGTAGGTTAGTTTGATCTTAGAATGGGATATAAGGTGGCACAACATCAAGGGCTGAAAGGCCTGTGCTGTACTGTTCTATGTTCTATGATTAGAGCACCAGTACCCACAACAAATCTTCCTGTACTATCAATCTGTCAGCATGTAGTTAATGCACAGTATGAACAATTCATAAATACGCTAATGCTTGGCCATTGTTAGATTTACCGAGTCCTGTGTGGCACACTAATTTTTAAAATATTTTTGCTCCATTAGGTTCCCAGAGAGAAATCATTTATTTTCTAAGATGTGAATAACTAGATCTGGATTCCTGTCAGATGAAAGTAATTGTAATGCTATAAGCAGTTAATAGTCTTTGGCAATTACTAAATATGGTACTTGAAATCTTAAGATATTCATTGATTAAAACTGTTCTGAAGGATTTCTCCACTGTTGAGAAAATTTGAATCCTGTTCCAAATTCCTTCCTCACTGCAACTTTGTAGATTAGCCTTTTAATCCAAGATTTTACAGCTGTTTTATTAGATTGTGGAAATGGATTACTCCTGGAGTATTTGTGCAAAAGGTCCTGACTGACTGTGCCAACATATCTATTTCCGTACAGTGAAATCTGATTGATGGTCTTATTTAAGCAGTTTAAAGACGTTGCACATGCAGCATTCACTGTCACTGTTTCTTTATTTTGTTAGTGGCTTAAATGGGGTGATAAATTCTCCGAGGGGAAGATTAAATATTGCTCTGCAGATGGATTTGTGTACTGCTAAAGATTTTAATGATGGGCAAATGGATCCTGAGCCAGAATTACTGATATTGAAGTCTCAAGTGATTTATAAAACAAATTGGTAGACATTGGCTGTTACAAAAATTTAGAAATCTTAATCTATAACTGCAATTGTTTTTGTTTATTCTCATTCAGTCATTTGAGATTTTGTTTGAATTTGTTTTCATTCACAGTGATCACATGAAGTTTTATTCCTTCAGATTTGCACAGGGTCTGATAGAAAACACAGCCCCATAAACCATGCTGGCATTAGCTCAAAACCCTAGGGGTCAATTATCTCAGTTACCCATTTGGCTGCTTTGCAATGCTGAGTGATGCCAACAGTGTGGGTTCAATTCCCGCACCAACAGAAGTTATTGTGCAGGACTCTCCTTCTCAATCTCACCCCTCACCCGAGGTGCGGTTAAACCACGACCAGTCATGGAAATATTTTCCTGTCTGATCAGATTCAAAGCAAAATTCCCATAATGGAGGGAATACTTTGACCCATTTCCCTGTGTTTTGAACCTCTAATTTCCCAAGAATGGGATTAATCTAGACCAGTGTACACGCTTGCCCAGAGAGCAGATCACACGATTTTCTATTTGAAGACTTTGCCTTAATTTGAATGGTCAACCAGCAGATGCAAAGTTTGCCTAGAGAGTCTGACCTAAAGCTCATCCGACTGATGGAAAACCCACAGCAGGCATAAGTCTGTAAGTCTGAGGATTGAATAAGGTTGACCAAAATGGTCCAGTGAAGAGCAGTTGATAGTTTTCTCTTTACTGAGATTCTGGAATGGAGGTGCATCAACACAAATGAGCATATTTAGAGTTCTATTTTACATATTAATAAAGGCCCAGGTTTGAGTTTGGTAAGGGCAATTCACTGGTATGGAACTTGGCTCCCAATAACAAAGAATTGTCATGAGAATGGTAGGCAGTAAAGGAATCAGTACTTCTCAAATTTGCTCATTGTTTGTGAGCCACCTGAGCCATGGTACCATCGGTCGTAAGTTATAACAACAGAGTTAGGCCATTTGGCCCAGTGATTCTGCTCTGCTATTCGATCATGGCTGATATGTTTCTCAACCCCATTCTCCTGCCTTCTCCTCATAGCCTTTGATCGTCTTACTAATCCAGACACTATCAATCTCTGTCTTAAATACACTTGATGGCTTGGCCTCCACAGCCCTCTATGGCAATGATTTCCACACATTCACCACCCTCTGGATGAAAACATTCCTCCTGTTAGTCCTATAGGGTCATCCTTGAGGCTGTGCCCTAACATCTTAATCTCTTCGACTAGTGAAAACATCTTCTCTACATCCATTCTATCCAGGTCTCTCAGTATTCTGTCGGTTTCAATCAGATCTCTCCTCCTCTTTCTAAACTCTATCAGGTACATACCCGGAGTCCTCAACTGCTCCTCATATCCCCTTCATCCCTGGGATCATTTTTGTAAATCTCTGAGGACCCCTTCCAAGGCCAGCACATCCTTCCTAAGAAACATGGCCCAAAACTGTTCACAATATTCCAAGTGCAGTCTGACAGAGCCTTATACAGCCTCATCAGTACATCTCTGCTCTTGTAGTCTAGTTCTTTTCAAATGAATGCTAATGTTGCATTTGCCTTCCTAACCACCAACTGCAGTACCTGCATGTTAACCTTAAGAGAATCCTAAACTAGGAATGCTAAGTCACTTGTGCTTCAGATTTCCCAAGCCCTTCTCCATTTAGAAAATAATCTGTGCCTGTATTCTTCCTTTCAAAGGACATAACCTCACACTTTCCTGCAATGTACTCCATTTGTCTCTTTTTTGCCCACTCTCCTAGCCTGTCCAAGCCCTCTGCAACTTTCACACTTCCTCAATATGATCTGTCCCTCCATCTATCTTTGTTTCATCTGAAACTTAGCAACAATGCTCTTAGTTCCTTCATGCAGAGTATTAATGTATAGCATGTGTATAACATGAATAGTTGTGGTCCAAACACTGACCCCTGTAGAACTCCACTGTTCACTGGCTGCCATCCTGAAAAAGACCCCTATATCCCTACTCTCTGCTTCCTGCCAGTCACCTTGCCCCTAACACTATGGGCTCTTATCTTATTTACCAACCTCCTGTATGTCAAACTTTGTCAAAGACATTCTGGAAATCAAAATAGATCACATCCACTGGCTCTCCTTTGTCTAACTTGCTCGTTACCTCCTCAAAGAATTCTAACAGATTTGTCAGGCATGGCCTCCCCTTGACAAAGCCATGCTGACTCAGCCGTATTTTACCATGCACTTCCAAGTGCTCCGTAATCTCTTCCTTAAAAATGGATTCTCAAAGCTTAACAATGACTGAGTCAGGCTAACCAAACCAAGCTTGCAACTGCAGCACTCTCCTGGTGATTTGGTCTTTACACATGTTTTTTTCATTATGTTAAAATTGTGTAGCTTTTGCTTCTGAATGTAGTTGTGGCAGGAAAGAAACAGGAAACATAGTATTTCAAATCAAAACTATTCTCTAATGTTAGAGGCTGTTCCAACTAATTTCCTTCCATAAATAAAGTTTCCAAGGAATTGTTTCATTAACATGAAAACGTTTTATTTTCTTTGGTGAATTTTGTGCTGAAATAGGATGTCATCATTAAGAAATCAAATGCTTCTGAGATTAGGCAGCAACAATGACTGATATAACAGTCACATTCAGAGCAGCAATCTAGCTACATTCTCCCCCATAATGTTGGAAATGTGGTCCCTGCAGAAACTGAAATAACCGAGTTCATCTGGCTCCACAAGGACATTTTTTAGAGATTGTTTTCTTGAAACCTAGCCTGTTGGTACCAAACTGCGGTGGCTGATGAATCCAGAAAGATTAGGACTGGCTCCTTTTCTACACCCAGTGGGAAATAAATGTTTTTATTTCAACAGTAATGCTTGGAAATGAATGTGCTAGTTGTATTTTGAGCTCCATTGTGAAGTATACGAGTCGGACCAGAAAACGTCATTCTCCAGTTTGACTGGTTTTCTTTCCTCCTGCTCTACAAAACCTAACCCTGGGCAGATATGAACCCTAATGCCTGTTCTTGCCTTCATCAGGTACATCAGAAAAGTAACTTTATTCTATATTCAATAAGATATCACCCAGGCATTGTTTGGGCGTAGGAATGTTGATGCATGAAATTTGGGTCTTTAATATGCTTGTTTTCACCTGTATACTGGCACAAGGTCCCCAATTAATACAACTAATTATGTTCTGTAGCAAAACATCAAAGTATTTAATTTGAAATGACTGCCACAGGCTTCCCCTTCCATTACTGATAATTTGTTGTGAATAGACATTAGCTTTATGGAGGCGTGAACTTCAAAAATTGCATTGAGCTATTATATCAATGTACCCTCATTTCAATGTATTTATGAAGCTCTCAACTCTTTCAGGTGGTCACTTCCATGACCCCTGCTCCAGGGCTTGCTGGATGATTAAGCAGGCCACACAATGGTTAGAATTAAGATGAAATCGATTTCACAGTCTATTATACCCATTTGCACCTGTTTTCACGAGGTGACCAACAACCAAAACTGTTCAACATTGTGCCACACTAACAGCTTTTATAACAATGTTACTCGGTTAGATTTTCAAGCATCTTTAATTACAGTTTGACATAAGCACATTGAATAGAACTGGCAGCTCAATAATAAAGTAGAGCTGTAATATTGCAGAGGTTACTCGCTGTGTGCCAAAGGGCTACAGTATTCTGATTCACCCACAATCCAACCAGAACCCTTTTGGCATTTAAAATCAGCAGGCCTCAGTAAATATTATTTGTAACCCTTGGATGCAACCATATACTAGTATTTTTAACGCGGGTTTTCTTTCAGTTAGGTTACTTGAGAAAGCAGAAGTCGATATCCTGACTATTTATATGTGGTTGGTCAATGTCTCTTTTTCAGAAAAGCTCTTCTAATATTCCACGTACATTCTAGCATATTTATATGGTTCTTTGGTAATCGAGAACCATGTAAATATGTTTTATATGAATTCCAAAGACCACATTAAAAATAAATATTTAATTAACTATTGGTCGCTTTCTTTGTCAGAGAAAAATTACTATTCAATAGAGGGTAACTGAGCAGACTCCTTAATTCAACATGGTCCATGTTTTTAATAAATTCAATTGTTTTGACAGAAGGCAGAAGCCAATGGTCAGAATAACTTTAAATATATTTTAGATTGTAATGGCGACATACAAATTACTAATAAAGAGAAAATGCCTGAGAGCCACAATACTAATTAAATTTAATTAAAACAAATAGTTTAATACTACATTTCCAAATTCTAACACTAAACGTTCTGAACATTTGTTTATTTTTTACTACTTTACTGCTCAAACTAAAAATACAATGGTGTGACATGTATTTACAAACTCTGAAGTTCAGATTCCATTTTCATTGCAGAACAAACTGCAGATCAGGGAATGTGGTTCGTAGGGCAGCACGGCTCATTTACAGCATTTCTGATTTTCTAGCTATTTATTATAATGGCTGGAAAATTAGAATCACGTGGATCAAGCACGTTTGACCTCACTGTTTGATTCTCCAGTTTGCATCCTCTGTCTGAGGAGCAAAGTCACACCATTTCAAGACTTATATCTAAAGAATGAAATGTAGGTTACATTCTATGAATATTATTTTTTAACAGGTCTCAAAGCATGATTAAAACCCAGAGTTCTATGTAAAAAGTACTTATTCAGTAATTGGTTGAGGCTGTATTTACCTTAATCAGTCCAAATGGGCATTGATCCAAGGTATCCATTTAATAGTGTTACCTTTGGCAAGAAAGTACATTAGTTTGCTGAAGACCAGCAGGCATTACCCATAAGGTTGTTCATACTATGCAAACTTTTACACAATGAAAACAGTAAACAAACATAATGGGTCACTCCTAGCCGTTCCAGAAATCTAACCTGCCTCACAAGCTCCGAAGAAGCATATTACAAACTTGCGAAAATATGTGTTAGCCATAAACACAGCTACTTTTGTGCATTAATGCCTTTTTATAAACTTAATCAGTGAGCAAAGCCATTAATCTTTTCTTAAAAAGACTGCCATTTGTGTGAAATTTAAGTTGCAACTCATTTCCTGATAAAAATGTGCCAAATGTCTCAGCATACCGAGTTATAGAGGACTGTTGTATATAGGACAGTCAACAAGTTCTGATGTATCAAATGTGATTTATTTCACATTACTCAACAGTATGTAGTTTGAGCTGTTTCTTTCATATATTTTAATTTTACCTTTGGATAATGTACAGATTAAACAAATGTCTTAAACTGCAAAAGTTTCAATGACTATGTTCAGGAAATACTTCAATATCCACATATTAGTGCCTTTACTTTCAGCACGCATGTTCTCCCTTGGCTCTCTTAAACAAGAGTACTCTTATAAAATACTCACCAACAACTCATTAAAGCAAGCCAACGTTTACAAAATCACACCACAAATAGTTAGGGCCAGTTTTACAGTATAAAATGTGTAATTATTGAACAGCAGCTCCCCAGCTTCATTTCATTAGGTGTCATACCATTCATATTTGTTGCTCTCATTAATTACAATATTTGTGTTTTATCTCCAGAAATGAGAGTCTATCAACCAAATTGGTGTCACTTTCTAAAATTCAATTTCAGTCCCATTTCCTAAATTGAATATATCAAAAGTTACTCCCAGGACCAGATTTCCCCTTGGCAGGAAAGCATCTGACATTCATTAGATTTTCACTTGCGTGTTTAGGTTTTAATATTTCATAAGTTCTGAATTGCAGAAAACTAATCTGATATTAGTGAAGCAAGGAAAACAAGGCATCTGGGGCCTGAGTGAACACTGCAGGTAACTTTATACTTCCAAAACCAGTCAAATTCAAAGATTGAAAGGAAGTGTAAATTAGAATGAATAAATTCAATTTCATGACAATTAAACTGGACTGTGCACAAGAGACCAGAATAAGGGCTTACAGATGCGCTGAAGGGGGCAGACATGAGAGGGGATTACAAAGTTGGAGGGATTTGGAAACACACACAATCATTTTAACATCAAGATGTGATTTACCCAGACAACATTGTAATTCAGTGAGTCTACGGATGAAAGGAAATTAAGACATGTTGCAAGTTAAGACATTAAAGCAGAGTTTTGGACAATCACGTTTACAGAGTTTTTCTATCATAAGGCATTTTATTAAAAATAATGGTAAATCAGGTATTCAGTCTGTAATTCACCACTTGCTGGACTACTGGATTCAATTAGGAGAAAATGAGGACTGCAGATGCTGGAGATCAGAGCTGAAAATGTGTTGCTGGAAAAGCGCAGCAGGTCAGGCAGCATCCAAGGAGCAGGAGAATCAACGTTTCGGGCATGAGCCCATCTTCAGGAATCAGGTTCCTGACCTGCTGCGCTTTTCCAGCAACACATTTTCAGTACTAGATTCAATTGGTTTGCCAAGAAAATTTAAGTAATAATAAAGCATTTATTTGTAGGGACTATTGGAGGAAATATTACTATCCAATTTTTCCAATATTAACAGGCTGACACAGGTAGATCGATTGGTTCTGGGCAGTAATGAATTCGCAGAGCTGGTAAGAAATGATGACTAGAAATTGGCTTGTATGAATCAGGTGCTACTAACTATAGCCAGTGACATTTTACTATTGAAACAGGAATCTGTTGTATATTGGCTTAGATCATCCATTCTCTAGATTGTTAGAGATTAGACATACTCCAAAGATATACACTGAGACCCCCAGAGATCTTAATGCACTGACTAGGTGGGAACTGGCAAGAGGTTTAAACTTCGAATGGGAATTACTCTGCATTTGGAATTATCCAAAGGTATCTCCAACTCTGAGTTAGGCCACTTTTAGAATATTGTGTGTGATTCTGGTCTCCTTCCTATCAGAAGGATGTTGTGAAACTTGAAAGAGTTCAGAAAAGATTTACAAGGATATTGTCAGATTTGGAGGATTTGAGCTTTAGGGACAGACTGAATAGGTTGGGGCTGTTTTCCCTGGAGTGTCGGAGGCTGAAGGGTGACCTTTAGACGTTTATAAAATCATGAGGGGGCATGGATAGGGTAAATAGACAAAGTCTTTTCCCTGGGGTGGGTAAGTCCAAAACTAGAGGGCGTAGGTTTAGGGTAAGAGAGGAAAGATATAAAAGAGACAAAAAGGGCAACTTTTTCATGCAGAGGGTGGTGTGTGAATGGCATGAGTTGCCAGAGGAAGTGGTGCAGGCTGATACAATTGCAACATTTAAAAGGCATCTGAATGGGTATATGAATAGGAAGGTTTAGATGGATACGGGCCAAGTGCTGGTATTCGGGAACTAGATTAGGTTGGGATATCTGGTCAGCATGGACAAGTTGGATTAAAGGATCTGTTTCCGTGTTGTACATCTCTATCAGTCTGTGTGCAGGTTTGGTGGATTGACTCTGCTAAATTGCCCACAGTGTTCAGGGATATGTTAGTTAGGTGCATTCATCAGTGATAAATGTAGGATAATAGGGTATGGGAATGGGTCTGAGTGGGTTACTCTTCGGAGGGTCAATGTGGACTTGTTGGGCCAAAGGGCCTGTTTCCATACTGTGAATCTATGATTCTGTGGGCTAAAGGGCCTCTTCCTTTGCTGTACTATTCCATGTTCTATACTGAGAGCAGGAATAGGCTTTTTGGCCTCATGGCCAGGTCCACTATTCAATAAGATCATGGCTGATCTGATTGTGGTCTCAACGTGACTTTTGTCCTTCCTCCCAATAATCTCTGACTCCTTTATCAGGCAAGAAACATCTCTTCTCCACCTGTCTCTGGAGGAGAAACTTCCAAAGACCAGTGACACTGTGGAACAAAAAAACCTCATCACCATCCTTGCTAGGAGACCCCTTATTTTTAACCCATGCCCCTTGTTCTAATCTCTCAACAAAGGCAACACCCTTTCAGCATGCACTCTGTTAAGGCCTTTCAGGATTTTGTATGTTGCAATAAAATCACCTCTCAACGGATACAACCACAGCCCATCCAACATAACCAGAAGATAACCTCCCACTAAACCCCACCAATATCAAGTGAATGAACTTTCTCTGAACTGCTTCAAATACTTTTACATCCTTTCTCAAGTATGGTGATATTGTGGTAATGTCATTGGACTGATAATGCAGAGGTACAGATTAAGGCTGTGGGATGTCAGCAAATACTGCAAATGCTGGAAATTTGAAATAAGAAGAGAAACTCAGCCGTTCTGGCAGTGTCTGTGGAGACAGAAGCAGAATTAAGGTATTAATTCAGAATGCTCTGGGACTTGATTTCAAATCCCATAAAGGCTTTTGGTTATCAATCAATATTATCTTCATTCAAACGTTAGTCTCCATAATAGTGACCATGAAGCCATCATAAAAACCAACATGGTTCATTAATGTTCTTTAGGAATGGAAAACTGCCATCCTTACCTGCATGTGACTCCAGACCCTCAGCAATGGGGTTAACTCTTCCTCTGAAATAGCCTAGTAAGTCACCCATGGGTAATTAGAGATGGGAAACAAATGTTAGTTTTGTCAGAAACACCCACTTCTCATAAAACAATTTTTAAAAATGCACCTGTACACAGTATTTCTGAGATGCCCTCACCATTACTTTAAACAACAGTTTTACTTTTAAAGTCCATTTGCCTTGCAAAAAATAACATTCCATTTGCTTTCCTAATCATTTGCTGAATCTACGTTTTAATATATTGTAATTCATGGACCAGGACACACAGATCAATTTGTACATCACTAGAGTTCTGTTTCCTCTCTTTATTTATCAAATGTGCTGCTCCTTTATTCATCCTGCTAAAGCAGACAAGTTCACATTTTCCCATATTATACTTTATCTGCTATCTTCATCATTGATAGTCCCTCACAGACGAGGATGACTCTCTCCCACACTCTCAGGGTGAGTCCGTAGGCGGCTGCACAGACTGATATGACCACCACAGGCTCGGTTACACTTGGGGTAGAAGGTGGTCTTGGGAAGGGGTGGGTGGGGCATTACTCTGGTAGTATGCTCCTTTTGTCTGGACTTCTGCTTGGCTTCTGCTTTTCTCAATGGCAAGTATCAAAGCGCTTAATGCCTTCCTGGATGCCCCTCCTCCACTTTGAGTGGTCTCGGGCCAGTGATTCCCAGGTGCCTGTGGGAACGCCGCACTTTGCCAGTGAGCCTCGATGACATCACTGAAGTCCTACCTCCGTCCACCTGGGACTCGCCTGCTGTTTCTAGGCTGGGAGTAGTGCACCTGTTTGGAGAATCTCATGTCAACCACGCGGACGATGTGCCCAGTCTATCTCAACCGATTAAGGGTTCTCAGTGCTGGGGATGTTGGCCTTGTTAAGGACGATAGTGTTGGCATGTCTTTATTTCCCAAATGTTTTGCCTACTCACTTAATTTATCGCTATTTCTTTGCAGACTCCTATGTACTGTTCGCAACTTACTTGCCTACCTGTCTATGTATCATCGACAAACTTAGTGACAATACTTTGGTTCCCTGAATCCAAGTCATTTTTATATAGCAACCACTCAACACATCCTGCCAGTCTGAAAATGACTTCTTTTTTTTAGTGGCAAACAAATCTGCTATGCATGCCAATATATTACTTCCTTTGCCTACTGAACATCGTTTTATTTTGTCTGGTAACCTTTGACGTAACACCTTGTTAAGCATTTTCTGAAATTTTAGTACATCCACAGGTTCCCGTTATCTACATTGTTTGGTACTTCCTCGAAGAAATCCAATAAATTAGTCAAACACAATTTCCCTTTCACTAAAACATGCTCATTCTGCGTGATGCTTAAATATTTTTCTAAGTGCCCTGCTGTATGCCATAAATAACAGATTCCATCATCATCCATATGTCAGTTGTTAGGCTAACCAATCGGAAATTTCCTGTTTTCAGTTCATCCTTTCTTGAATAAAGGCATCATATTTGTTGTTTTCCATTTTGATGGCACCTTTCCAAAACTGAGGGAATTCTGGAAAATTAAAGCAATGCATCTACTATCTCAGTTGTAGCACTTTTTTAGAGAGATATAACTTAATTTCTGAATTGACAAAATACATCATATTGTAGCCTACTGTTCAATTCTCAAGGATGTTTTGATTTAAGTTACACGTGTTATATATTGACAATCCACTGCAGGGCAATACAGCTCCCAGATCTACAGAGGCACAAAGAGAAATGAAGTCCTCACAATCTAACACCTCAATCATCTATTTGGCTGCAAACTACTTGTCAACTATTTAGCTCAAACTATTTACAATACAATTACTTAATGTGGATCAGCAATGTGTATTGGATATGTGATACAGTCTACTGTGAGTCTGGCTGGTTTCTGTGGTAGAAGTCATCTGGCAACTTTACCTTCAGGAATCTGCATGTTATGTATCAATAAAATATTTTTATACCTTGGAATGACAATTTTATGCCGTTTCTAATTTCCAGGTATATATTATGTAAGTTTGGCACTTCAAAGAATTAATATTTTGGAAATAACATTTCTTAACAGGTAAGTCATGTTAAAATGTCCTACGTACACTGTAACTAGAGTAAATGGCAACACCGATGGGGATAATTTGTCAACACAAATTATTAAGTAATGTGTCCTTGTAAACTAAATCTAGTAGTGTTTCCTACTATTTCTGAGTGATGTCCTTACAGGGTTTATTGTTATCATAATTGTGTTAATTGCAACAATACTATTGCCTGTATAAACAGGGTTTATAGAAACGATTTTAAAAATGTGGATGTTGGGTGTCTGAAACAAACAACAGCAGAAATTGCTGGAAAATCTCAGCAGGTCTGGCAGCGTCTGTAGAGAGAAATTAATGGTCAATAATATTATTGCAGAGCTGGAGTCACATGCAGGCCAGACCAGAGAAGGACAGCAGATTTCCTTTCTTAAAGAACATTAGTGAACCAGATGGGTTTTTACAATAATTGATAAATGGTCACCATTAGGTCAGTTTTTCTTATTGAATTCGAATTTCATCATCTGCTATGCTGGGATTTCAACCGATATCCCCAGAATATTCTGGATTACTAGTCCAGTGACATCACCTTCTCTGCATCTAACCCTAGTTTCCCTTGCAAATCAAAAATCTGTATAGCTCCACCTTAAACATTTTTAAAGACCCAACCTTAATGTTCTCTGGGGTAGAGAATTCCAAAGGTTAATGACCCTTTTAGAGAAGAAATTCCTTCTCACCTCTGCCTTAATTGGGAGACCACATACTTTGAAACTGTGTCCCCCTAATTCTTGCCAGTTCATGAAGCGAAGCATTCTCTCAGAATCTATCCTTTAAAACTCCCTCAGAATCTTATAGGCTTCAATAAGATAACCTCTCGTTCTTCAAAACTATAAGCAGTAAAAGCTCAACATGTTTTGCCTTTTCTCAAATGACAATCCCTTAATTCCAGGAGGCATCTTAGTAAAATGTCCTTGAACCATTTCCAGTGCAAATACACCCCTTCTTACATAAGGAGACCAAAGCTGTACACAGTTATCTAGGTTTGGTCTCACAAATACCTATATTGTTGTTTTACATCTTCTTTGATGTTATACCCATCTTCCATATAATTAAGGCTAATGTTCCTTTTTTTATAAATATTCAAAGGTGCCCTTACACATTTCCCTCCATCACCAAATCACCATGACTTGTGTTTCCAATTGAATCATTTACTTGTAAAGCTGTCAAGCAAAAGTTTCATTTGCTTTCCTATTATTTGCTATATCTGCATATTAACCTTTTGGTGATTCATGCACAGCATCACCCAGATTCCATCGTACTGTCAATTCTCAATTGGAGTATAGTCATTAGACTAGTAATCCAGCTATCCAAACAAATATTTTGGTAATATGGGTTCAAATCCCAATAGAGCAGCCAGTGGAATTTGAACTAAATGAATAAATCTGGAACATAAAGCTGGTCCCAGCAATGGTGATCATGGAACTATAATCAACTGCAATAAAAGCCAACTTGTTCACTCATATTTTTAGGAAAGGACACCTGTCACCTTAAGCCAGTCTAGCTTATTAGACTCCAGACCGATGCTAATGTGGTTTATTCTTAACAGCCCTGTGAAATAACGTAGTTAACGACTCAATTCAAGGGCAGTTAGGGATCAACAACACATGCTTATCTCCAATTATTTGCAAATTATTATAAGCATTATCTTTGGGTTAGTGTTAGAATTACGGCTATCAGAAATGATATTATTTAACGGGCAGGATTTCTAGAAATAGTAGTTTTAGGACCTGTGTCAGTATTGATGATAGTCTTGGTTCCTCATACATTCTACTACTGGTAGCAACTCTTTTCAATTACCAGCTAGTTTATTTTTTAACCAGCCCTTTAAAGATAGGCAGGAAGGAGAGCTTGTTAAAATGATGGTAGAAAGCTTAAGAAGAGAAGTCTGATGTCCTCTTGCCACCTTGATATATTCCCAAATGCAGAATGCCATTGGTATATTAGAGGCAAGCAGCAAATTAAATAAAGTAACTGGCTAATTAATTACCAAATTTGGACTTGTTGACCTTTTCCAAACTGTGGGATGGATCCCTGTGTTTGGAGGAGACTGCCAAGTAAATCAAGGTAACGTACCCACCTGCTCCAAGAGGAACTATCCTTTATGCTTGATCAATGGCTCTCTGTTAGGTAGCCAAGTGTTAATAGCCACTCCCATTGCAGGAATGCCACTCCTGGAGGGTTTGACCCAGTCTCCTGATCACCAGGATCTATCTGCCTGGCCTGGCACATTAAGAAAACTCTCCTTTCTGCAGTGTCAGCAATATCCACCTCTATTCTTTATCGCTGGCACTTGGGAGATTGCCAAGCTTTGATTGGGCCAACAGTTCTGAGAGGTGGATGTCATCCCTAATTTGACCCAATCCCAGTAGCAGCTTCTTAATTGGCCACTGCCACCATTCCAAATATCCCAGCATCCACTCACATCGACGCAAGACCTACTTCAGCGCCAGGAGCAAAATAATCCACCTTTTGGAAAAGTCCGGGCCACAGCACTTTGCTCAAAATTAATGTGCAAGGTACAGTGGAATTTAGTTGATTATCCAAACTGTGAGAAAATTGCAGACATTTTGTATTATAATTGTGAGATTTATTAATTTTATTAACTGATATTTCTCTTTATTCTATTTCCTTTTAAAAATCCATCCAGGATTTCATAGATTTTATTTGTGGAATTACTAAAGGTTTTTTCTTAAATGCCTAATGACTTTCCCAATTGTACATTATTTTCAATAGCCTACTTTTACTATATGCTATTGTTCCAAAAAGGTTTCTCCTAATTCTCCATAGATATGCATTGGGCCACTTAAGAATCTAAGAAAAATGAAGGGTTGTGCCTCCAAGATTGATCACATGATCTTTGCACCATCAAAAGTGCATGCAAGTGTTATTATATTTACAGAAACTAATGTACATTCATTTGTTTACTTATTATTGAATATCATGGGAACTAGAATTGAAAAGCAAATTGTAGTCCATTCAAAATGGATGCTTCAAACTTTTTAAAACCGCATGTGTAAGATTATCTGAAGATATAAAATACATATTTTGAAGTATGACTGCTAACTGTGATGTGGACCATAAAAGCCAACATTAGGCGATGTACCTGGAGAATTGTACGTGCTGATTCACATGGCATGCTTTTTCTTCTTCCTGTAATTTTATCTAAAGGCTGTCATTATCCAGGCAGACCTTTAGGTAGCTTATCCTTTCATCTGTCACTTTTCATCTACTGGTGTTGTTGCCCAGGAACACACTCACAGAGACATAGGATATTTGAATGACACCTCACTGTTAAACTGTTAGGTCTTGAATTGATGGATTATGACTTGTGGTTCTAATATAAGCTCCCGATCTGCACATAGTCAGTTATTATCACTTCAGTTATTTGTTCCTTTCGTTATACATTAAAGTCACTTAAGCAGATTGTTTTCCTAATTTGATCTTGCCTTGCTTAAAATGAAAGAAAGCTTTCTTGTGGGTAATGTTCACTTAAGATCTGTTGTGTTTTAAATGTAATTAACATACATTTTGAAGACATGTGTATTACTGTCAAGATTAATCTATTTGTTAAGATAATTGTGCCTAATTAGCAAACAGACTCTGACAGTCACCTGCTTCTTCGAAACTGGTGTCCATTGATATACATTTCACATCAGTACTTCCACTATTCATGACAAGAATAAAGTGAGTCACAAAGGTGTTGATTTTAATTTATGTTTATCTTCAAACTACACTGTTCTCCTAATTACAAATCAGTGAGTATCTAATTTCAAAAACAAATTAAATGGTGAAAAGTGAATTATAAATTAAATTTTTTACAACATGGTCGAAAGGTTGTGTTCAACTGCAACACAATGTCACTTGGTGCTGAGCTCGATCAAATCTATGTGGCATCGATGAGCCTCTCTTGATGCTCATTTGAACATAGCACCACATTTGGCCCTTTGTATCATCCTCTCAACTTGCTTTCCAACCTATCTTTGTGCCATCAGCAAATCTGGCTACAATATATCTGGTCTCTTCATCCAAGTCATCATTGTGGACGGCAAATTTGGCAAATATGATTTTCCTTTCATAAAACTATGTTAACTCTACTTGCTGGTAGTAGGCTTTGATGTATTAGTTACTACATTACTAATAATGGATTACAAGAGCTTTTACAATCAGCTAATTAGCCTAGATTCTCACTTTCGGTCACCCTTCTTCATTGAAGAGACACAATGCATTTACCCATTTTCCAATCTACTGGGATCTTCCCACAACCTAGGAATTCTGAAACTTATGAAACACTATCTCTGTAGCCATTCTTTTAGTAAGTGTGTCATCAGATTCAGAGATTTGGTTAGCTCTTAGTCAAATGCTAGCAAATGAGACTCAATCTGATCGGCATGGATGAGTTGGACCAAAGGGTCTGATTCCATGCTGTACAACTCTATGACTCTAGTCCTACCATGACTCCATTTGTCAAGTACATTTTCTCCACCAATGATATTGTTTTAAATTCACCCCCTCCCTTTTAAGCCCTGACTTTATTACTACTATTATTGTGATCCACTTGGTGCCTTATAATATGTTTATATGAGTATATAGAGTCAATAGAGATGTACAGCATGGAAACAGACCCTTCGGTCCAACCTGTCCATGCCAACCAGATATCCCAAGTCAATCTAGTCCCAACTGCCAGCACCCAGCCCATATCCCTCCAAACCCTTCCTATTCATATACCCATCCAAATGCCTCTTAAATGTTGCAATTGTTCCAGCCTCCACCACTTCCTCTGGCAGTTCATTCCATACACGTACCACCCTCTGTGTGAAAAAGTTGCCCCGTAGGTCTTTTTTATATCTTTTCCCTCTCAACCTAAACCTATGCCCTCCAGTTCTAGACTCCACTACCCCAGGGAAAAGACTTTGCCTATTTACGCTATCCGTGCCCCTCATAATTTTGTAAACCTCTATAAGGCCACCCCTCAGCCTGTGACGCTCAACGGAAAACAGCCCCAGCCTATTCAGCCTCTCCCTATAGCTCAAATCCTCCAACCCTGGCAACATCCTTGTAAACCTATTCTGAACCCTTTCAAGTTTCACAACATCTTTCCGATTGGAAGGAAACCAGAATTGCACGCAATATTCCAACAGTGGCCTAACCAATGTCCTGTACAACTGCAACATGACCTCCCAACTCCTGTACTCAGTACTCTGACTAATAAAGGAAAGCATACCAAATGCCATCTTCACCATCCTATCTACCTGTGACTCCACTTTCAAGGAGCTATGAACCTGCACTCCAAGGTCTCTTTGTTCAGCAAAACTCCCTAGGACCTTACCATTAAGTGTTTAAGTCCTGCTAAGATTTGCTTTCCCAAAATGCAGCACCTCGTATTTATCTGAATTAAACTCCATCTGCCACTTCTCAGCCCATTAGCCCGTCTGGTCAAGATCCTGTTGTAATCTGAGGTAACCTTCTTCGCTGTCCACTACACATCCAATTTTGGTGTCATCTGCAAACTTACTAACTGTACCTCTTATGCTCGCATCCAAATCATTTATGTAAATGACAAAAAGTAGAGGACCCAGCACCGATCCTTGTGGCATTCCACTGGTCACAGGCCTCCAGTCTGAAAAACAACCCTCCACCACCACCCTCTGTCTCCTACCTTTGAGTCAGTTCCGTATCCAAATGGCTAGTTCTCCCTGGATTCCATGAGATCTAACCTTGCTAACCAGTCTCCCATGGGGAACCTTGTCGAACGCCTTACTGAAGTCTATATAGATCACATCTGCCCTCATCAATCCTCTTTGTTACTTCCTCAAAAAACTCAGTCAAGTTTGTGAGACATGATTTCCACTGTACAAAGCCATGTTGACTATCTCTAATCAGTCCTCTCCTTTCCAAATACATGTACATCCTGTCCCTCAGGATTCCCTCCAAAAACTTGCCACCACTGATGTCAGACTCACGGGGTCTATAGTACCCTGGCTTGTCCTTACCACTCTTCTTAAACATAGCTAACTGGAGTTAGCTATACTCCAGTCTTCTGGCACCTCACATGTCACTATCAATGACACAAATATCTCAACAAGAGGCATTTGTAATCACTTCTCTAGCTTTGCACAAAGTTCTAGGGTACACCTGATCAGGTGCTGGGGGTTTATTCACCTTTACCCGTTTCAAGACATTCAGCATTTCCTTCTCTGTAATTTGGATATTTTGCAAGATGTCACCATCTATTTCCCTACAGTCTATATCTTCCATATCCTTTTCCACAGAAAATACTAATGCAAAAAACTCATTTAGTATCTCCCCCATTTCTTGCTTGTTTGCTCTCATAATTTATTTTGTCTCTATCATTTTTATAATTATCCTTTATTGGTTCCTTATTTTTTAGCCTACTTACAATATTTTAAAGATTGGATCAAATTGAAAGCGAAGACAAACTATGTCCTTAAATGGCCACAGATGCTGGATCTTTCTTGGAAAGTTTTCTTTTTCAATGAAGTATGTTTTCGTTAGGAACAATCTTCTTAAGTGCCTGTCATTGTTTATCTATCATTTGGCTTTTTAATCTATTTTCCCAGTCCATTTTGATGAACTCTATCTTCATTCTAAAAAAAAACCAAAAGAACTGTAAATCAGAAACAAGTTGTTGGAAAAGCTCAGCAGGTCAGGCAGAATCTGTGAAGAGAAATCAAAGTTAACATTTCAGGAGGAAGGATCATGGGACCTAAAACATTCACTTTGATTTCTCTTCACAGATGCTGCCAGACCCGCTGAGCTTTTCCAGCAACTTCTGTTTTTGTTTCTATCTTCAATCAATTGTAATTCCCTTTTTTAAGTTTAAGAATGAGTTTCAGACCTAGGTTTCTCACTCCATAAGTAAATGTGAAATCCTACCGTTTTGATCACTTTTCCCTACAGCATCCTTTAGAACATATAGAACATTACAGCGCAGTACAGGCCCTTCGGCCCTCGATGTTGCGCCGCCCTGTCATACTAATCTGAAGCCCATCCCACCTACACTATTCCATGTATGTCCATTTGCCTGTCCAATGACAACTTAAATGCACTTAAACTTGGCGAATCTACCACCGTTGCAGGCAAAGCATTCCATACCCTTACTACTGTCTGAGTAAAGAAACTACCTCTGACATCTGCCTTATACCTATCTCCCCTCACTTTAAAGTTGTGTGCCCTCATGTTTGCCGTCTCCATACTTGGAAAAAGGCTCTCCCTGTCCACCTTATCTAACCCTCTGATTATTTAGCATGTCTCTATTAAGTCACCTCTCAACCTTTTTCTCTCTAACAAGAACAGCCTCAAGGCCCTCAGCCTTTCCTCGTAAGACATTCCTTCCATACCAGGCAACATCCTAGTAAATCTCCCCTGCACCCTTTCCAAAGCTTCCACATCCTTCTTATAATGCAGTGACCAGAACTGTACACAATACTTCAAGTGTGGCTGTACCAGAGCTTTGTACAGCTGCAGCATAACCTCCTGGTTCTGGAACTCAATTCCTCTATTAATAAAGGCCAAAACACTGTATGCCTTCTTAACAACCTTATCAATCTGGGTGGCAACTTTCAGGGATCTGTTTACATGGACACCGAGATCTCTCTGCTCATCTGCACTCCCAAGAATCCTACCATTAGCCCAGTACTTTGCATTCCGATTACTCCAGCCAAAGTGTATCACCTCACATTTGTCCACATTAAACTCCATTTGCCACCTCTCAACCCAGCTCTGCATCCTATCTATGTCTCTCTGCAACCTACTACATCCTTCGTCACTATCCACAACTCCTTAGTGTTGTCCGCAAATTTACTAACCCACCCTTCTAAGGCCTCATCCAGGTCATTTACTATGATGAGTAGTTAATCCAGTTTTGTTATATATTACCAGATTAAAAATATTCTATTCTTTCTAATATAGTGAGAGCCCTGACTTTGGATATTTGTGAATTTCAACTAAGGATATTTGTCTCCATTCTATCAGGTTTTACTGCCACTAATGAGTACTATATCCCTGCAATTCCCAGGGCACTTATATCTATCAGGACTTATATCTATCTAAACATCTCAGAGGCAGGAAGAAAAGGTAATAAGCAACTTTTTGGGTCCAAATAGTACTTCCGTGTGCAGGCTCTTATATCACTTGTATTGTGTTAGGAAATCTCCACAGCAACATTGAGGCCTGATTGGGAGTCAAAGTATTGGTTTGTCCCGCACTATCCAAACTTGCCATTACTTTCCGCCCAGCCTCTGCCTTGGCCAGCTCTCTTTGGCACAGGCTCTCTCACCGAAATCATTGTAAGCTGTTTACATTTTGTGAAATACATGTTGAAATATTTCATAAAGAACATAAAAATAGCCTATTCTTTGGCTGACTCCAATATAATGATTTGAAAGCCTCACGCAATCATATTCTATGATTTTGTGCTTTAGGCTATCTTTACCAATTTGATTCATCCAAACTACATGGGGATTAAAGTTGCCCATAATTATTGCGGTACATTAAATACATCCCTCATAATTTCATGTTTTATACTTTCCCAGAGTGTAACTCCTGTTAGGATCAGTGGAATAGTTCCACTAGGGACACATTTGTTTCTTATCTCCATCCAAACTAATTTGAAGCACTTGAGATTCTTCAATGGTTCCTCTCAGTTTGTACGCCATTACAAATCTCACGGTGGAATCTTTCTAGCCCTGAAGGATGTGGGCCATAGTGAGAACATTTAGAAAATCATGTGAAAGTCCAGCAAAGACCTACTTGACATTGACAACAAAATGTCCTATTTTCCAACCAAGTGTTGGATATCGAGAGTTGGATGTGCCAACCTTGGACTGGGGTGTACAAAGTTAAAAATTACACAACACCAGGTTATAGTCCAACAGGTTTATTTGGAAGCACTAGCTTTCGGAGTGCTGCTCCTTCACCAGGTAGGAACTCTACTCCTTCATCAGGTGGTTGATGAAGGAGCAGCGCTCCGAAAACTAGTGCTTCCAAATAAACCTGTTGGACTATAACCTGGTGTTGTGTGATTTTTAACTTTGGATATAGAAATGAGGTTCTCACTAAAGAATGGCGAGAGGCCTATTTGCATGTACTATTGCTTGTAAACAGCCTCATTGCTAATTAATCCTGCCATATTAATATGCAGTTTAATATTCTCTTACTCACCAAACAGACATCGACAATTCCCAATATAAAAGTCAGAGCTGGTACTTGGTGACTCGAGCTCACCACTTGCTCCAGTTTGACAACAATGAGTCAGGGCACACTTCATGGGCAGCGAGTGCACATCCCATTTCCAAGCACCTTCATATTTGACATGTACCAGCCTCACCACATCATTATGGCACAAGTCTAATGGTTCTGAACTTCAATGCTGCAGTTTGGATAGCCCTGATACCTTTTATTGAAAGGCTGCTGCAAGGATAGTTTATGTAGGGATGGGCACCCAGTTCATGGTTTGAACCAAAGTGCGCCTCAGACCTGCTCTCTTAGCACTCACTCACCTTCTGCCTATTTTGAGACTCTAAGCAGCCCTGCCTACCCTTACCATTTGACACTTTTCTTCCTCACCTTAACAATCCACTGTGTTTTACAGCGTGGTAAAAGAGAAGTACAGGCACAAAACCAGGCAGCTTGTTAACAGGCATCCATCAAGGAGTGGACCTGTTACCTGACAGCACCATGCCAATGTCACAGAAACAACTTTCATAGTAAACACACCGTATTTGCTTCAGGCAAATAGCCATGTCTCAAAGTCTAAAGGGAGTGGTCCTCAGGCAAGCCAAGGAAGGCTATCACCAGTCAGGGGTCCTAGAACAGTCCGTCCATCTGAGGTGATCAAGAGCAGGGGATCAGTCTGTCTCACTGCAGAGCAGGGAATGTGTCATTGTCCTGCAGGTCCACTACAACCCATGATTCACATTGCCAGTCAGGGAACTGCACGAAGGGCAGTCAGGGATCTGGGCCTGTCCATCTGGATCAGTCAGGAGGGTGGACCACAATCAGTTCATAAGGTCAGCAGAATGAAAGTAAAGGGGGGTTACCATGGGCATTGTGGTAGGAAGGTGGGGTACTCAATGTAATGGATTAGAGGCAGGACCTGGGATGGAAAGGGGACATGGACAGTGAAGAGGGGAATTTAAAATGGTTGGGGGAGGGAGTGGTGAGGAAGGGGATGGATAGTAGTGCATGAGAGGGGTTGCAGTGGAGGGGGGGGGGGGGGGTGGTGGGGAGGAGGTTATTGACAGTCAGCACCATTATGACCTTGCTGCCTGGTGTTTGGGGCTGGGGGTGGAGTGGAATATGATGGTAAGAAGAACTAAAGTGTAGAGTTCAGAAGCAAGGAGGATTTACAAATAACATTCATGTGGTGGATGGGAACATGTGCACGATCAATAGTGAGGGACTGACCAGGGTGCTTCAGCTAGAAAGAGAGAGGGGAAAGATTTAAAAGGGACCAAAAAGGCAAGTTTTTCACCCAGAGGGTGGTGCATGTATGGAATGACCTGCCAGATGAAGTGGCAGAGGCAAATACAATTACAACATTTAAAAGACAATTGGACAGGTACATAAATAGGAAAGAGGGATATGGGCCTAATGTAGGCAAATGGGACTAGTTAAGTTTAGGATACCTGGTCAGCATGGACAAATTATACTGAAGGGTCTGTTTCCGTGCTGTATGACTCTGTAAATTGCAATGTCAAAATACCACAGAGAAGCATCATATGGCCCTCCCTGTCAAAATAGTCTATGTCACACTGTGTGGAGGAGTTTTGTAAACCATTATTTGCATGAGATGTGAATGCTGACTGCTCTCATTACTAAGGGCCTGTTCTGTTTTGGATATTCCCCACACAGGTTCATTACAAGTGTGACTGATAGATCGGACTACAGGTGGCATTACTGTCACTGTTGCTGTGGGAGTGCAGTAAAAGCGTAAAGAAATTGAGGAGAAAACAGATCCATCAACAAACCCAGGATCAACAGCAACTTCCAGCAGCTACCAAATTGCCTACACATGAACAGATTGCATCTGAGAGTCCCCTCAGGATGTGCAGGAGGTAGAGATTGCCCAGAGACTAGCATTCTCTCTGCTATTTCCTCCAGATGTGACTGTGCAGACTGTGGATATCCAGAGGTACTGTCACAGAACTATACAAAGCTGCTAGAGCAGGATCTGGGGCAGGAAGTGGTGGGTGACCATCCCACAACGATGGCTGTCAAGGTGACAGACCGTACTAAATGTCTATGCAATTGGACGCTTCCAATGATCCACTGGAACTTTGGTTCTCATAGTGGATGCTTTCAGGTAAACATTGATCCTTTCCTACTTCTGAGCTTGGTCAGTCTCCTTGGCCACACCCAGTCCACTCCAGCCTCCACCCTCCCCGATCATCGTCCATTGCCCCCCCCCCCCCTCAACATTGACTACCAAGGCATGGCATAGGTGAACACTCCCTAGGAAGGACAAAGCAGAGGCTACTCACTGCAAAGGTCAAAACAATGACACCTGCTGCGCACCACTTCCACACAGTCAAGAATCTGAAGGCACATAATGTTCATTCATAAAACTTATTTGGGCAGGACAAGTTAATTCTGTGGAGCTCGCCTTTTAATGAGCATGCAAGACATGCAGAGGAACTTCTCAATGATCCACCCAAAATGTATCAAGGCCGTCACTGATGCCTTTTCTGCTAGACCACATTACTCAGTATCATTTCCCCATGGTAAAGTCAGTGCTATAGCCTAGACAGCAGTATTTGACAACACCACTGGGGTAAGGTACAATAAACTGAACACACATCACATTGAAAGATTGCATTGAATTCATAAATAGAAAGAGGTTCCAGTACATTAATTTGCAAGACCTCCATTCATTACTACCGGATCCTACAAGTACCCTGCACCAGGTACCCTGGAAGCCGGCATGATGCCCATTTCCTTCAGAACTCTCCTGTCCATATGTTGATTCAAGAGCTGGATGCCTTGCAAGGATGGTTATTGAAAGACAAGGGCTACTGTTTGAGACCTCAGCAGATGATTCTGTTACATAACCTCCAACTAAGGCCAAGCATTGATATTTTGCTTCAGATGCACAGGTGGGCTTCAAAGATAGCGCCAATGTCAATGTTTTCTAAGATTATTCTGGTAGTAGCAATTACTTCTGCCTACAGTAAATGGATGAAACATGCGAATATCAGATGAGTAGGACATCACTGGGGTATGGCACCTAGATAATGAGATGAATTTGGGATGGCTGAAAGAGAAAATTCTTGCCTCGCAGAGAGAAACTTTCATGAAACTCAACAAAAATTACATATGGCCAATTTCTGGTAAGATTCAGCCCTCAGTTACATTTCATTAACAAAATGTAACTTGTTTTTGTTTTATTTTAAACAATGATATTACAGGAGAATAGGAGAATCACTACTGCAATTTTGTGGTCTCCATGTTTAACAGAGACTGTAAGTTTGGTTACAGAGAATGATAAAGAAGAATGCCAACAGTTCCGCAATCATTATAACGTCCAGGTTTTTGAAACAGATTGCTTATATTAGTCCATATCTGAGTAATTTAACAGTTGCAAACATTTTCATACTTCACAGTTTAATAGACAAAAAAGAATGTAGCATTCCTTGTTGGATGACGTCATTACCCTGGTACTCAACAATATGGAATTAAATAATAGTGGAACTTTGATGCAAGTTTAGACATAAATTTTGTCAGACTCTTCATATTTTGACACCATGGGCAGAAGCTTCCACTGTGAAATACAAGCTCACTTACAGGCATGAAAGTAAGCATCATTTACTCTCAGGGACTACTCCACGATTCTGCCACTGTCAACTCAATACAAGTTCTTGTGTGAGCAGCGTGAATAATCTTGCTGTGGGACAGGCAGCAAGTCAATGTTCCTGGCATTCCTTACAGAGGTGATGACTCTGTCATCATTTTTGAAGGGCACCTGACAAGCATTCATACCTCCAAGCTACGAAATTCATTTGGGTTCTCAGAGTGGATGCTTGCATTGACCCTTTCCCACTTCCCCAGTCAGACTTCTGAGCTTGGTCAGTCTCCTTGGCCAACACCCATTCCACTCCAGCCTCCACCCTCCCTGGTCATCGTCCATTGCCCCCCTGCAACATTGACTACCAAGGCATGAACACTCCCCAAAAAAGGACAAAGCAGAGGCTACTCACTGCAAAGGTCAGAACAATGACACCTGCTGCACACCACTTCCAAACAGTCAAGAATCTGAAGGCACGTAATGTTCATTCAAAGAACTTATTTGGGCAGGACAAGTTAATTCTGTGGAGCTCGCCTTTTAATGAGCGTGCAGGACATGCAGAAGGACTTCCTCACACTTGCTTTGAAGAGGCTCAGCCAGCCTTTTAAATTGTAAAAATGTAACTGTAAACATACATCCTGCTGGCAGGAATATTATTTTTGTCTCATCCACCCTGTTTTTCACTTCTGGAAGTAGCAAACAATTCTGCTTTTCATTCAACAAAAAAAAACTTTGGATGCTGGAAATGAGAAACAAAATCGAAAATTGCTGGAGAAACCCATCTGGTCTAGCAGCACTTGTGGAGAGTAAGCAGAGTTAATGTTTCAGGTCCAGTGACCCATCAGAACTGACACTTGCTGTCACTTGCTGAACCATTCTGATGAAGGGTTACCGGACTCTAAAGGTTAATTCTGCTTTCTCTCCACAGATGCTGCTAGACCGGCTGTGATTTTCCGGCAATTTCTAATTTTGTTTCCATTCTTCATTTTGATGCATGCTTAGCAAGATTGTTAAGGGCCATACAGTGTGTAGGCAAATGGTACTATGATTCACAATAGATCAGTTGAATTTGTTCTTCCAATTCTCTGGTACAATTACTGACACCCTTACAAGTCAATTTCTCAGTATATAGAATCATCGAATCCCTACAGTGTGGTAACAGGCCATTTAACCCATCGGATCCACACCAACCGTCCAAACAGCATCCCATCCAGACCCACTTCCCTGCCCTATCCCCATAACTCTGCATTTCCCATGACTAATCCACCCAGCCGGCACATCCCTAGATACTATGGACAACTTAGCGTGGCCAGTCCACCTGACCTGTTCATCTTTGGACTGTGGGAGGAAACTAGAGCACTTAGAGGAAACCCACACAGACACAGGGAGATCATACAAGCTCCACACAGTCGCCCAAGGCTGGAATTGAAACTGGGTTCCTGACACTGTGAACAGCAGTGCTATCCACTGAGCCATACTGCCACCCCTATAGTTACATTCAAATGCATTTCAGTGGCTATGTTTACTTACTTTACATTCAGCTAGCAGAAAGGAATGTTTCTGTTTCCTTATCACTGGCAACACTGAGAAACTTCTGCATAAATTACATTTATCTCAAAGTAGCCAGCTCATATAGAGTCATAGCAATGTACAACACAGAAACAAACCCTTCAGTTCAACTCGTCCATATCGACTAAATATCCTCAATTAATCTAGTCCCATTTGCCATATGTTATCACTTGACACCATTGAAGAGACACACTTATCATCCTCAAAAGCACCATTTCTGACTTTACAAACACACTTATCTAAGAATTGTCACACAAATATAAATACAAGTAGACCATTTTTATATAAGCACTTTTAAAAATGCATTTTGGAGAAAATATTTTAATTATAATGTTTCAAATGAGTGATAACATCTATTATCTGACCCGTAACTAGGACATTATATTCATAGATCAAAAGAAAAGGAAGACTCGCAATTATCTATACACAAATAATATATAAATTGACTTCCGTAATCGGTTGCTGTCCTAAAATGCTTTATAAACAGTTATGTATTTTAGAAGAATAAACAATTTAATTTAACCTTAAAATTAAAAATCCTTAAATTAATTTAAAATCCAGGAATAGAAAATATTTACAACATAAATTCAGATGAGGAATACTGTTCCACTCGTTTAATCTTCTCCTTGCAAATATCAAATATACCAATGTCCCATAACATGCTTTCATTTTGTTCATTTTCCAAATAATTCCAGTGGCCAGCCTTAAATATGCTTCCTGCCTTCGTTGTCGCTTTCAATTCTGATCAGTTTGAGAATAAATAAATAACTGATTGTCTCTGCAGATTTAAACTCAAGGTAATTTGGAATATAATGTTCTTCTTGCACGGTACCACATTCCACTGTTTATGTGAATGCCCAAATAATTAATATTCCTTGATCTCTTTAAATTTCCACTCTGACTAGTTCAATCCTTTTCAGAAAATTATGTTTTTCTCAATTGAACTTAATTTGCCACAGATCAATACAGGTGCAAAGCTTTGAGTCTCCTCAGTGATATTTTGAGTGCATCCTCAAGTAGGTTGTTTTAAAGCAATGATTTTAAAAATATGATGCAAAGTTATTACAGCCAAAAAAATTCAGTGAAAAAATATTGAAAATAATACATGTTGGATGAAAATAGTTTAATTAATACATTTTCAGTTTAAATTGCTTAAGTCATTTAAAAAGAAAATATGATATTCAATCCCTGTGTGTATTGCACAAGGGTCAGAAATGTTAAAAAAAGTTAAGACCATCCAATTCAATATAAGTCATTTTCCAACTGGTCAATTATCATTACATATTCAAATTTCTGAATGTACTGTAGAGTTTGAGTAAAACTTTCATGATCAGAAAAGGCAAAATCTAATACTGTGCCAGGATATATGTTATTGCAGTTACTAACTGCATGGATTACCTGAACCAGAAAATTAAATGCAAAATCTTAAACAGAAGAAGACTGCAATGTACAATTTAATCTGTTAATGATACAGAACTCGATAATAATCAACAGGTTCACTGATACACAAAAAATGGATTCCTCACACCTCTCTTACTTCTATTAAAGTGAACTATAATAAGGAGGGAGCATAGCATGGAATGAGTTACAGGCAGATTTGGGAGGTGGTGTAATATTTCCAGAACTAGATATTTATTTTTAAATTTTTAAACTCTATTGAGATTGCCATTCAATTAAGAAGTGTCAATTATAGCCTATGAAAGTAATGGCTGGAATTCAAAATATAGGGTATAAAAGGCACTGCGTTATCCTTGTAATTACCAGTTAACATTGATATGAATGAAGTATCTAGATGACTGCAAATATGGACAACCCTAAAAAGTTGCACTTAGTAACTTGAACAACAAGACAGAAGTCATAAAACAGGATTAAAATAAGCACCTAGTGCTATAAAAGTGAAAACAAAAGCTTGCAGAGTTCTGAAACGTGTTGAGTCATAGATGAGTCAAGCCTTTCAGTTTCTGATCCGAGCTTCTGTTGACCAGCTGCAAAATCTGTTGTTGTTCTGAGGTGAGAATAAGTATGTATCGAAAGGGAATGTTGACTTAAGTTACTACTGTATAAAATATCATTTTGAGAATATAGAAGATAAACACACTGTACCTTAGACAGTTCTGGTATTATTAAAGGATTAGTTTTTTGCACAAGCAGTATTTTTGGCCTCTCATTATGCATGTAACTGTATTTTGTTTCACAGGCTGTAAGAGAAGGTGAATTGGCATTGAATTAACTGCAAGCTAGAAAACTGGAAATTGCCTTGTTAAACTGAAGAAATAATGATACATAGACAACACCTGACTGAGCTCCAATAACAATACCTAGCAGAGTTATTCTGGCTCCCGTGCTGTATTTACAAATGACATGGAGCATTTTCTAATTAATATATAATTTGCTGTTAGCACAAAGCTAGATGTTGAAGTGAACAATGTTAGGGAAATTTGATAAGAGTATCAATGGCATTGATGAATTAAGCATCTTAACTACAAAGTTATTTTTAAGTTATGTGGCCCAGTGATTAACTGTTTGCTTCTTAACCAGCGTGTAATTGGCCTACAAAAGTTGATACACCTGACAAAGGTAACTGGGAAATTATTTTTCCTTTTCAAGTATTATTTTATTTCAGATACTTTTCTTCTTGTCATTCTTTTTGAAAAGGGAACTCACTTCAGTTAGGTTTTAATTGATTCAATATGGACTCCAGAATTGTTAGAAAGATATTGAATGTTTTGAAAGGAATGCATGAATGGTTGATGGAATGTAATGGCTATTCCTTCTTTAACATCACTACAAAAAAACGACCATTCTGTGCGAGTATCTAGATCAGCATTTTCCCCTACTTGAGATGCCTTATTCCTGATTCCTCCTTACACCACTTTTTCAAATAACTCATCACTTGCAAAGTAATTTGTAGAGCATTTCAGCAAATATTTTGGGTAGTATTTGAAGATTTGTTTTATTTCCACTCTCCTTTTTTAAATTCTTCTCATGGCGCATCTTAAATTTCTAATACTCTGGTCACCCTCTCAATAGCCATTGGAATATCCAGGCTCATCTCTGGCCAGGGATAATTTTGATAGAACAGAGGAGCCTCATTGGAAATACAAAAAAAACCCCAAAAATATTTGGAATTATTAGCTATTTAACAAAAGTAAAACATAAGTCAACATAAAAGTAAAAAAAAGGCTCTGGAACACATATGAATGTACTTGAGTAAAAAATAAAACCTCTTTTATCCTGTATCATGCACTGGTAGTTTTACTTGGAATAATGTACAAACTGCTGGTGCAGGGAGATTTGAGTGAGTTAAGACTGTATGGAGAAGGGCAGCAGACCATTTCTTTCTGGAAATCTAAAGCACACCACAAAGAATCAGAACTAAATTAGTTCTCATTCAAAAATATTGGAAGCATCGCCCCCGCCCCCCTCCCCCCCATCAAAAGATTAATAGCAAAGAAGTAAGTGAATTACGTATTTGAAGTAATCAGTGAACGAGAGTACGAATGCAGAATTGGCAGGGTTCAGAGAAAACCAGAGGAACAGTAGATATTGTCCCTTTCAACAGAATGAGCTATCAAAAATGTTTAATCCAATGCGAAACAACCACTTAAAAAAAGAACTGGATGAATACTTCAGTAGTAAAAGTTGACAAACTGTGGAATAACAGTCCAGTTATTTTAAAGACCTGGCACAGACTCCAATAGACCCTGTCGATCCTGATTGATTCTGTCGCTCTCAAGGACAAGTGATGCTATTATAGAGCCATAGAGATGTACAGCACTGTACCCGAAATGTATTCTGCGGTATACAACTGGTGAGGGTTGAAAAGCTGACTCTATCTATAAGAAAATAATGTTTCACGTTTATCCTCAATGTTTAAAGTTACAGGAGTATTATCCTTAAAATTTTCTTAGATGCTTAAATAAATAGAACGTACAGAAAAGCGTAAATTTGTACATGGCATATTGAGTAGAATGGACTTCGTGGATCTAATTCATTTGGGTTGTTCTTTCTTGGGATAATAAAATCCTCATGTTAAACGTCTTAGTGAGTGGTGAAGTTTTAGTCTGGGTGAGAAAGAGAACGAGGGACTGGCAACTTGAGAACAGCCAGCGATCTTAAAATTCATTCCGACTTCTAAACTCATAGCAGGGTTTACGTTCTCTGTACGGCAGATAATCTCCTCAAACAGTTCTGATATGGAAAAGGGCGGGACCTCTTCCACTGCTACTGAAATTCGAGCTAGCAGCGCGGTCTATTCCTGGCCCCCAAAAAGTATTCACAAGGACTTACCGTCACTGCCCGAGTGGTTGTCAGCACATTAATCCACGTGAATTCAAAACTAAATTTACAAAAAGGAAAAACGCCTAGTGGGGTAAACGTTTGCAAATACAAATTGTGATTAGTCCAGTCTTGTGTTTCTGTAAAATTCAGTTTTTTTGTTACACCAGGACTTCAAAAAGCTTCGTGAAGAATATATACCAGAGGTAATTGGTTGAAAAAAAGTTTTTTTTCTCTCGCGCCCTCAACTTGTACTTGGGGCACCCTCACTGAAGTTAATACTCTGTAAATGGAGTTGGGAGATGTGGCGTCAGGAGGAGGATTATTGGAGGAACTCTGTGTGCGACATGAAAGGGGAGGGCGCTGTGCTGCTCTGACCCCAGCTCCAGGTTGTTGGTGCCGCCACAGCGAGAGGATGAAGGAGGACAGGAGCACACGCAGCATCTGTGGGGACATCCTCCGGTGAAAGCGACGTGAGCTCCTGGTTCGGCCGGCGGCACCCTGCACAATGGGAGACCGCCTGTCCTCCGAGGATTGTCACAATAACAAATCCAGCACCATCCTCTTTGTAAATCCTGCAAACGGGGTAAGTCCACACGTGCCTCAGCAAGAGTTCTCTGAGCAGTGGGTGATAGGGATGGGCACAGTTATGGCCAGCATCGTCCTGATCATAGTCCTCGGCAACCTCTTGGTGGTCTTTGCCATCGCCAGAAACCAGCGGCTGCAGACGCTAACCAATGTTTTTATTGTGTCTCTGGCCTGTGCAGATCTGATTATGGGCTTGTTGGTGGTGCCTTTCGGGGCGACCTTGGTGGTTCGAGGTAACTGGTTGTACGGCTCGGTTTTCTGTGAGATCTGGACTTCGGTCGATGTCCTGTGTGTGACGGCGAGCATCGAAACTTTGTGTGTGATCGCCATCGACCGCTACGTGGCGATCACTTCCCCGTTCCGCTACCAGAGTTTACTGACTAAAGCCCGAGCTCGGGCCATCGTGTGTGTGGTGTGGCTCATCTCTGGCCTCATCTCGCTGTTGCCCATCATGATGCACTGGTGGAGGGATGACCAGCCCGACGCCATCCGCTGTTACAATGACCCCTGTTGCTGTGACTTTGTCACAAACAAAGCCTACGCCCTGGCTTCCTCCATCATCTCCTTCTACCTGCCTTTACTCATCATGATCTTCGTCTATGCCCGCGTCTTTCAAGAAGCCAAGAAGCAAATGAAAAAGATTGATAAGTGCGAGGGCAGGTTTTACACCAGCCACTTCATCCCAAACGGCAGGTCAGCTCGGAGGAGACCCTCCAAGATTATAGCCATCAAGGACCACAAGGCGTTGAAGACTCTGGGGATTATTATGGGAACCTTCACCCTCTGCTGGTTGCCCTTTTTTCTGGCCAATGTTGCGAAGGCGTTCCGGGCTGACATCGTGCCTGGCAAACTCTTTCTGTTTTTCAACTGGCTCGGCTATGTCAACTCAGCTTTCAACCCCATCATTTACTGCAAGAGCCCAGACTTCAGAGCCGCCTTTAAGAGGTTACTGTTCTGCCCCGGCCATGCAGACAGTAACAGACTGTGCTCGGGCTCCGGAGAGTTCTCCCGGTGTTCGGGCGTGTTTGGCAACACCCTGGACCCCAGGAGCCTGGAGACTTGGTCAGAGTGGAACAGCTGCCAGGAGGCGAACGGGGGCAGTTTGGATCGGCACCTGGGGGAGAGCCCTGAAGACCAGGAGTCCCAGTTCTAGGCGCGGGTGGACCGAAACAAAAACAAAGTCGCTGGAAAAGCTCGGCAGGTCTGGCAGCATCTGTGCAGAGAAATCAGAGTTAATGTTTCGGGTCCAGCGACCCTTCCTCTTTCGGTTTTTATTCAGCTTCGAAACAGAGGTCGGTGGGGAGGGAATAAAAGGCGTTGGAGACAAGACCGAGCAGTCAGTGCGGGCTACCTCAGTACATCATTGTAGGAAACACGCACTGAACCCAGCAGAGTAATTTCGCGGCGGATTCTTTCCACAAGAGATCGTTTCCCGCAGTTCTGGAGAACGGAAGGCCAAAGTAGATTAACACTAAGGTTTGAATTCGGAGCAATCACAGACTGCAGAAGGGGACAGGCATTTCCGAAATCTGATTTTCATCAGACTAACCAAGAGCCCACCATCACGAATTGTATATCCTGGTTAAATCACATTCCATGGTCAATGGCATTTTCCAACGTGCATGAAAGAGGAGCTCTCCGTGAACGCTGCTATTTACATCAACGATCGCCTTGTCCCCAGAAGAGCGGATCGAAAGGTCATTGACTTATTATTTTCAACGTTTTGGATTATGTTAAAGAGAAACCACAAGTTTCATTTGAAAACAATTTAAGTAAACAAAAGGTCCACATGTCTAAAATTAAAGATTTCAGATTTTTCTAACAGCTGGTCATGACCGACGCCTCGTATCGGAGGGTTCATTCCGAGCAGTCCATCCTCAAGACATGGATCAAGGTGTTGCTGCCAATTTGGTGAAACCGCTCTCTCTCACTGTAAGACTGTGTTTTGAATAACACTACCTCCAGCTGTACAGATTGTGTACAGATCTATTTATATTAAACATTGTTTATATTAAACAAATCGCATTTTATATATTTAAAAACAGACAAAGCGACGCGTAACCTCAGAGTTGACCGGTAAAGAGATGAACGAACAGGGTCTGTTACTTATTTAAATAATTTAAATTCCAGAGGACCAACTTCACCTGCACTTTGCTAAGTGTTGAAAGTTGGTATTTCTCAGTACAAAGATTGTATACGCCACGTTGTAACTATGATGAATATTTTACAGCTCATCTTATATGGACAGAACCAAACAAAAATAAAACGCCCGGTAGGTTTTCGAAAACGAAACTAATAGGTACAGAAAAGGGAACTCGTGTTGAATGATGATGTACTGTAACGTTTACCTGATAAACCAAAAAAAAGCGTTTCCACCCCGCGTTATGAAATTCACGTTCAGCTGTGAGTGATGTAATTGTCACAAAGTCTGCTTTCTCGCACATATTTATATAAAACGCAGCCCAATACAATGTGTGGATATTTGGTATATGTGCAATAAACATCATTTAACAGTACACGTGTATATTTATATAACTTACTGCAAAAGATTGAGAGTAATGTTTGCCCGCGCTTCTACTATCATTCACAACACAGCCATGTTCTTCAGTGTAAGTAATTTGGTGCTGTGGGTGTTTTATTTTCTGGTAGCATTTGAGGTTGCAATGTTATAATAATTTAGTATCGTTCTAATTTTAAAACGTGCAAAAGCTGCAGGTTGTTCAAGTGAAGGAAACGGTGTACAAATTTAATCCACTGCCTAGTCCCAGCCTGATACCAATGTTCCTTACCAATGAGAAATGTTGCAGCATGTTTTTGCTCTTCCTGAAGATAAACAAAACCAGGTGATCATTGCCGCCTCCAGGTTACATTTGGAATACCCACGAACTTCTAACTGTGACGACCAACGTTGAACTCTTACTACCAAAAAAAAATGTCACATTCAACAGGGAGGATCATAGCTCCATTTTACGCTAACTTAAACATTTTCTGATCAACCTGTTCAGAGATTATATTACCCACCTCTGGAGCAGTTGGGACTTGAACCCAGGCCTCCTGACGCAGAGCTAGGACATTACCATAGCACCACAAGCGTCCCCTTCTGCGCTGTCCTCCCCCCGCCCCCCAAATTTAGAGTGAATCAAATTGGTTAAACTAGCAATACATACCTCAGTCGGAGGCCACTCAGCACCTCTGGAAATATTTGCAAAACGATGGAATCCGCTGTCACGCTGTTTTATTTTTCAGACTGATTGATTCAGGAGAACTGTGAGGATTTTTTTACTAATATTGCTTTCTGCGACTGTTAAAATTTATTGTTTGTTTGGCAGCGTTAACATTCCGAGCTGATTTATGAACAAACGGAGCAAAGCAAACTGGGAAAGGTTAAAGAAACTCCCATTCTTACTAAACACCCCACCAACCTCTCAGCACGGCTCAACTAGAGCAAAACGTAGGCAGAAGTGCTATATATCCTACTACTCAGGAACAAGCTTTTAAAAACTGAAGAAATGTCAAAATATTCCAAAAGCCTGCTTCGAACCCTTTTTCTTTTTAGCAGTTGAGATTTTTCCATTTTGACTAGCGTGTGAAAGACAGAAAGCTAAAAGGGTTACAGAAGTGCCTCAGCTCAGCACTAGATGCAAAGCAGATTGTAAAAGCGAGTCTTCGCCGCCCACTGTAATTTCATCAACAATTTGACAGGCGTTTTAGAACAGAGCTCCCGAGGAGTGGGCAGCGCTAACCTCAGCACTTCAATGTTCTTCTGCGGGAACCAATTGAGAGCTATTGCCGTGTTCTCTGCCCGAGGCAGCTTCTTGGCTGATTGGATGCCGATGCCTCATTCAGACCCCTGTGGCCTGACAGATTTAGTCAGCAGCGGTCTGTCATTGTTCTCCGGGGCAGGATACTGGCACTATTCTGAACTGCTACATCATTGAACATCACTAGCCACCTAGACAAGTGTCCTACTACTTTAAAATGAAAATAAGGATAAAATATAGAAGCGAGTTGATATTTTAGAAAACAAGCAAGAATGGCTCCTCCTGCTGGGACCATGATCCGGTTTTAAATTCCTTCTTCTGACAATGGCTTTTTTGGTCCTTTCTCATATCAGCATTTTTCTCGAACTGCTGCTGTCCACGGGGTGTAGTTGCTTCCCAGTTAGTGACTAGTGCAGGAACTGGAACACGGCTCCAGGACAGGATGGGGAATACTGAACCTTGCAGCTTGCTACAATGTCCAATGACACAATAGGCACCACTCCCTCCCCAGGTAATCTCACCATGGCAGATGACAGTATTTAATTACCTATTTTTAAAAATCTGAAATCAAGAGTCTAATGATGACCATTTTCTACATTGCCAAATGTCAGAAAACCCATCTGGTTCACTAATATGCTTTAGGGAAGGAAACCAACATCCTCACCTGGTTTGGCCTACATGAGACTCCAGATCCACAGCAAAGTGGTTGACTCTTAACTCTCCTGAGCAACTGGGGATGGGCAATAAATATTGCCCTAGCCAGTGACACCCTCATCCCCTTAAATGAATTTTTTAAAACTATCACAACACGATGAGCCTGTGTACCATAAAGATTTTCTCAATAGCAGACACTTGAATCCAGCAACAGTATAGAACCTGCTGTCAAAGAAAATTGATCAATGAAAAGCTATTACATGAACAAAGTAATGGGAGAGAACAATGCTTTCTGCGATAAGGTAAATAGATCAGTTTGTTAAATTCTTTTGAGGGTTGTGAACAGCACCAGCAAGGTTAGCATTTATTGCCGATGCCTAACTGTCCTCAAGAAGGTGGTAGTAAGCTCTCTCTTAATCAAGTGGCTTGCTTGGCCATTTCAGAATGCAGTCACAATGTTATGGGCCTGGAGTCACGTTGACCAAATTAGAACAGGAGACTTGCCACCCCTATCAGAAAAATATTAGTGAACCAGATAAGTCTTTACAACAATGTGATATTTTCATAAATACCATTACTGAGACTAGTTTTATTTTACAGTTAATCAATTAGATAAACATCGCTAAAAAGAGTCAAAAAGTTGAAGCTTTTCATCACAAGCTCATCAGAATTAGGATGAAACATACCTGAAGAAAGACACCATTTTATATATACATGAGAAGAGGGCATTAATTGGCTGTACCATCATTGTTGTGGATATGCAAGTACCGTTAACTGTCAATCTTAATTCTCAGACCTGGCAGATCAACCCAAATTGGTCTGGATGTCGTCATAGGGACGTAGCAGATTTTGGCTGTCTCCACTACCTCTTTATTTTTGAAAAAGGGGGAATGTATGTACAAATTTCTTTTGCCTGCATAAAAGAGGGTTCTGAGAATTTAAGTAGCTGCTAGCATGCACAAATTTTGGGCCTGGCCGATGATCTTAAACTAGTTTCTGATGCAACTTTTAGCAGTCCAGACTATTTAATAAATAGTTTTCAGTAACTGAATCACGTCTAATGGTAAATTTACTTTTCTCAGCTATGTTCACAATCTACAGAACATTATATCCACCACTAAATGCAATTCAGTCAATACCGTGACCAATTGGAATCTGCCAGAGATTGACACTTAACTGTTCTGGCTGCATCACCATGCTAATTACAGCCCAACTAATCAGCAGCTCCTTCACATTCTGTATAAAATGCTTTTTCTCTCAAGTCTGTTTCCTGTATCCTAATTTTGATGCGTGCAAAATGAAAGTATTCAATTTTTCTTTTTAGCAATCAATTATATTTACATTTCATTGGCCGTTATATTCATGTCTCTGGAACATCAGTCCCAGCCTTTGGATTGCCAACGCAATAACATGATTGCGACAATACAATCTCATGCCCTGCATCCAGTCTAACTTGGTGTAGCAAGAGGTAATTATTTTTGTTAACTGTCTAAATTCATTGGACCACACATTGTGAAACAAAAGATTGTAAAGAGTTCTGTGGCCTTACGCAGTTGTTAATTAAGAGGAATTAACTGAAAAATTCTTCAGCTGACAATGTACACACTACACACTGGGTAATCTTAAAACCATACAAAACTACTCAAATTTCACCAAGTTGATCATGCATCTTAAGCAGTATGGGCCAAAATCCCTTTGCGTTAGGAAAAGAAAATAACAAGTTTCTTCCCACTGATTTAGAACATTATAATTAGGGAGATAGTGATCAAATGATTGCTGGTTCATGCCAATGCCAACAGGAGGCAAGATAGTCTCAACTTGGTCTGTTAAAGAAAATTAGTCATGGAGTCATAGAAAAGTACAGCATGGAAACAGACCCTTGGTCCAACTTGTCCATGCCGACCAGATATCCTAATTAAATCTAGTCCCATTTGCCAGCATTTGGCCCATTTCCCACTAAACCCTTTCTATTCATGTACCCACCCAGATGCCTTTCAAAATGTTGTAATTTTACCAACCCCTACCACTTCCTCTGGCAGCTCATTCCAGACACGCACCGCCCTATGTGTGAAAAGTTGCCCTTTGGGTCCCTTTTAAATCTTTTAAATCCTGCCTTAAAACCAAATCCTCTAGTTTTGGACTCCTCCACCCCAGGCAGAAGACCTTGTTTATTCACGCTATCCGTGCCCCTCATGATTTTATAAACCTCTATATGGTCACCCCTCAGCCTCTGATGCTGCAGGGAAAACAGCCCCAGCCTACTCAACTTCTCCTGACAGGTCAAACCCTGCAATGGTGACAACATCCTTGTAGATCTTTTCTGAGCCCTTTCAAGTTTCACAACATTCTTCCTATACCAGGGAGACCAGATTTGCACGCAGTATTCCAAAAGTGGTGTAACCAATGTCCTGTACAGCCGCAACATGATCTCCCACCTCCAATACTCAATGCAGTGACCAATAAAAATTATTTCAAAGGAAGCCCCACACAGCACAGGATGGCTGGCAAAACCATCTTAGGAGTTATATTCCAGGTGCTCATTAGAAATTATTTCTAAGAGAATCCATTAGCTGATAAAAAGAACAAAGTTTTTAAGCATGTGCCCAGGCAGTAAGATGTTTTACCGAGAGCCAGAAAATGTGCATTAATGCCTTACTACGCACTTGAACAATTACTATGAGTGGGCATTTCAATATAGTGCAGAGAGTACTGCAATGAGAAACAGCAACCTGACAAAATGCTGAGGCAATGTATGATCAATGAACTCAAGGAAATATAAAAGATTCCTCCTGCTTAATTGGAACCACTTTAGGTCAGTTTCATTCATATAGTCTGCAGCCGCAAAAAGACAAAATATACCATATCACATTAAGTAGCATCTAAAAACACAATAGATTATGTTTGTCCTCACCATTGTATTGTGATAACTATGGTAACCGATTTCCACATAGCAAATTATCACAGCTAATTAGCATATCATCTGTTTTTATGGTTCTACAAGCCTATGTGCCTACTTGATGGGCACCAATAGCAACAGTTACATGAGCAGTCTGATTTTTATCCCTACATACCACTATTTAAACTGTTCTGATGCGATTTGAATGGATGAAGTGAGGAGAAGTTTTGTACAATTTTATTTGAATAGTCAATGGAGGGGGGAGTCAGGAGGGGTGTAGCACATTCTAAGGCACTTCCAAAAGTGGAGAACAGTTAACATTGGTAACAACCAGATAGATTCTTTGAAAAAAAATAACATGCCAAATGAGCAAAAACAAATTATCATCCTTTGCATATTCAGGAAATGGTAGAGTTCTCTTCCATTTGAGAGCATTATTAGCTCAAAATATCCAATCACATCAAGTTATAAAAAAACTAATGCAAAATGAATCAAAGTCTCCAATGCCCTACCCTGTCCAAATTTAAGTTGTACAATATAGTTGAAAAGTAGCACAGTAATATAAGGTAATCCAAAAGCTCCCTTCAGTAAGGCAAAGCCCAGCTACTTTAAAATTATTTTAAATCATTCACCATTTTCCCTGCTAACATTCCTAAAAATTAAAGAAGTTCCATACTGATTGGATGATAGCAAAAGCATTACCTGTGGAGAGGAAATCAGAGGATTTAATAATTCAGCCTAATGGGGATGTTTTTTCTTTAAAATCACTTCTACCTTTACCAGTATGTTGTATCAGAGTTACAAAATGTCATCTCATGTTGAAAGCCTAGAAAGTAATCTGCTTACATCTCACTCAATGGCAGCGACGTTGCAGTATTCATAATGTAATGCTGATTTCAACCCTATATTAGGCATTTTGCCTCTTACATTCTTTCACAAGAAAATTAAAATGTTGAACATGAAAAAACACAATGGTATCATTCACAGGATAATAATCGAATATCAAATAATTTTCATATTTTTGCAAGCTTTGTAAATGTTCATTTGAATTGAATCATCTCTAAGTGGAAAATTAATTATAATTGAGTATGCATCTTTCTACACAGGCTTTGAGAAACATCATCCAGTTCAAATACTTGCTCTTTCCAAATGTTCAATTTATTCTCTCACATTTCTTTAACTATTCAGTTCTTCCATAGCATTCTCTTTCAGACACAGTTAGTAGGAGTGGCTTGAGGTTTCAAACCCAAGTATCACTTCCAGATAACACTGGACTCATTTTATGCCTCCAATGCTAATAGAAATTAAAGTTTAGTACTTATGGCAGTAACAGAGGTGTTACTTCCTCATTAAACAAATTGGCAGAAATGCAGAACATCTTTTAGATGAGATATTGAATGGAGTCTGTCCCGTCAGGTGGAATGAAAAGATTTTATGGCATGATTTCAAAGAAAAGTAGGGGAGCTATTCATAGGTCCTGGTTTATACTTATCTTACAAATGTCATCAGTAAAACAGATGATGATCTAATCAATATCACTCTGTGGGCCTGCCTATTCACAAATTGGCTGCCATGTTTCCTGCATTATAACCTTTCAAAAAAAAACATTGTTGACTATAAAGTGCTTTGGGACAAACTGAAGTTGGGAAAGGCGCCACAGAAATACAAGTTCATTCCTTTTTCCACAAGGATGATAACCTGCTAGATAAAATGAATTTGTTAATTCAACTTGGAAGAAGTTTCACTGATTGCATTTTGCTATTCTGCATCTAACACAAGACAGCAGGTAGAAACCAGTCAAGGAATCATATTTCAAGCATAGAACCCAATGCAACATCCCAGTTATTGAATGAATACTCATGTCTAATACTTAGAGTCAAGTGAGTTTAATCAAGGTTCACTGCTCTTTGGAAATAAGTGATATATAGGCCGAAATACATTTTGAATGAAGTTACTCCTCCAATAAGCTAGCATAACAAAATAAGACAATGTAATTTATTAATCCAGTATTCCATATATACATATTATAGATTAACACTTTAAAAACTGTGCTCTTTATACAGAAATGTATCTACAACTTAATTATACAAATTAATTTTCAAAATAAACTACAACATCACTTTCACAACATTATGAATGTATTGCAAAAGAAACAAACTGAAAAAGGTGGAAAAAATTAAAAAGGTATATGGACTATGATCCATAACAGATACATACTGTGCAATTTGGAAAGTAATAATTTAAGTTTAAAGTGCATTTCTACTACATTTTGCAGGGAGTAATTTGGTTTCATATAAAATAGTCAACTTTCATGCAATGGTAACATCAAATTCCTGATTAAACGAGAGCATTGATTAGATGACTGACAAATTTGAAGTTGTTGGATTGATGAATGCACACTATTTGTAAGAAATGGGTAACTAGTTATGAATCAAATAATTCATAATTTCTCTGATCATCATCTTAGTTTCCTTTTTAACAAAACATGATCATCCTTCTTTCAAAATCTTATTTTAAAAGTTGAACTATTCTGCAATAATCAGCATTTATAACATACTATTATCATATTGGAAACTTGTTTCACAAGGACATTTGATTATTCAATAACTAAACCAATTTATGGATTGGTTTATGGATCAGTTAATTACATCAGTAGTTCAGGTTACCAAACAATACATTCATACTGCAATGTAAATGGAAATGAAAGCTCAATAGCAGAAATGTCATGGAGAACCTTTCGTGTCAAAGCAAGAAAGCAAGATTTGGCAGACAACAGGATGGGTACACACTTTATTTGCCTCAGCAGTGTAGGAATTTAGTTTACCATTAATTCAAATTGGCTCCAAAATTAAAAATCACTTTAGCTGTCTGCTAAAAAATGATCAGGTGTCGCTCTGTATAATTGCACCACAGTCCCCAAAATGTCAGAAAAAAAACTAAGTAAGAATGCACAATGTTCATTGCTTTTTTTTCCTTAAAGACCAAAGAGCACAGAAGAATGGTCAATATCCACTAATTACTATGCTTGCAGGTTCAGCAGTCATCTTTCATTATTTTTGTAGCAGATCACAGGAATGCATGTGGAAATTTAGAAATGTTAACTGAAAATTCGTTTCAGAAACTAAGGTTCCAGAAAAATCAGTTCATTGCAGCATACGGAATATTTCAAACCTGCATGTTGGGGGAAGCAACATTATCTTCTTGCAGGCTGCAGATAAGATATACTTGTCCGAGTCATGAGTGATGTGAGTTCTTTGCCTGTCCAGCACCTGTTCTCTTGAATTCACAATGGAGTTGCTTAAACAGACACCAGTGCCAATTCAATGCTTTAGTTGCTGCTGTAATTCATGCTGGCACTTGATCAGACGTTCTATTTCTGTTCCCAGCGTCTGCAAGTTTTCCTGTAATTAAAAGTCACGATGTGAAGTTTGTGGTATATATTTTGTTTCATCCTTCACACAAATTTTGGTAGGTGCAATAGGTTTAGTGAAAATTACTGAAAATTAACCTCCCACTCAGGTATAGTTGATTATACTGACTGACTATTGTATCATCTATGTAACTGCAGTCCAATTTTAGCAAATTGGATCCAACTATATAGTACAATACTGCAGCACCATCTTCTGCTAAAATGAGAGAAATCTACTTCAATGGCTAAATTATTCCAGCAGATATGATTTTTAAACCCGTTCAGCTGCATGTTAATTATTCTCATAAAACTTATTCCAAAGCGACCTTCTATGGAGTATAAACATGAGAAAGAAAAATCAGATGTGTCATATGGATAAAATAGAAGCCGCACCAAATACAAAAATACTTGTCAAAGCCATTTTGTGACATTTTTCCATTCAGTCTGCAATTGCATTTGTTTAATTTTAACATCCAGTCAAAGCTGAAATGGTCAGTTGTACAGGTCTAATGAAATGGTGTAAACTCAACTAAACTAAACACTCCTCAAATTTATTTCACTCATGAATCTGATTATCTTCACAAATTACAAAACGTACTCAGCATACTGGAGAAGAACAATATTTTCTTACTTAAATTCTTTTATTCAAAGACAGAAACTACTGTGAAAGGCAAATGGTTGAAAAATACAAGCTACAATGGGAAGTACTGGTGATATTAACGTCATATTGCCACTTAGCAGAATTGTCATGTTATTGTTAACTGTGTTTTTGCCATAACCATCACAGGAGCAATCATGTAACACAACTGAAGGCACTGATTATATGGATTAAAATTATCTGGGAGCGTGCAGTTGACAATGGCAAATTTACTGGGAGCGCACAGTTGATAATGGCAAATTTTTGTTTTCTACCCTGAGTAGCCAAAGCTGAAGAGAGATGACAAAAGCACTTTTTAAGCGTACGTAGGAATAGCTTCTTCAGGTAAACATTAGGTCAGTTTTTTTAAAAAATCAGAAACTTCTCTCTACAAACTAAGACTTCAGGTGTAGAAAAAATATAAAGTAACATACAGTACCACTATATTCATTTACCATCTTTAAAGATCCACTGTCACAGTGTTGAGATTAGTTATTGAAATCATTACTAATTATATCGAAGATCAAGGAACATACTTCATTCCCTTGCACAAGCATCATGAGTTTCAGCATATATACTTTTAAAATTACTTCAATTCACAAATGCACATTTTTTTCCTGAAGTGGAACCTGGGACATAGCACATACTCCATGGGTAGTCAAGATTCCAATGAAACCTTAATGCAAACTCATGTCCCTATTGCAGATAATATGCACAAACCATAATATCTTGTACTGCTACTGTTAGCAACAACATTATATATTTATATAACAGTGAATGTCAGAAATGTCACAGGGGCTTTCACAGATCCAAGGAAACAGGCAGCAAGTCAGAAAATAGACAGTTAAGAATCTTAGCTTAGTCAAAGGAAGTTATTTTGAAAAAAAATACGAGAAGGAAAAATTGGTACACGGTTTTAAATAAATAATCCAAAGATTAAGACTAAAGTAGCTGAAATTCTATTGCCAGTGATGGGACAAGAAAGAATGCCGCATTGCACAAAATCAAAAGTCAGAAGAATAATGTAATCAGGACAGAGAAGAAAAATATATAGAGCTGGAAAAATAACTGCAGAGTTAAGAAGTCTGAGGACACAATTCAAAGATAAGTTGAACGATTCGGAATTGCTTTGCACTGCAAACAAGACTCTAAAGTAGATCAGCAAGGAGAAACTGACCAAAGGTCAGATATGAAGATCACAACTGCAGGTAGTATTATATGAAGATCATCATAAATTTTAGCAAAGGCTACCAAAACAACTACATTGCTCAGGACTTTTAAATAAAAATGTTCATGGTGAGAAAATAACATTTTACAAAGAGAACTTGGCAATGTGATTAGACAAGACCTTTATTACTGAGAATTTATTGGTTTTTCAGTATCAGGTTCCAGAAACTTAAAATAAATAACTTGATTTTTTGCTGTTTCAATTTCTCTCAGCTAAATTTAAAAAGATTTTGAAACTTTACCTGGCCATTGATTTTGCAGTCACTTTATGCCTTTATATAGAAAAAGGACAAGTATGGTGACATCTACTTTATATTAAGTTCTGTGAATCATTAACAATGAGTGGACTTACTATAGATATTGCAAATGCAAAGTGTTGCTATCGATGACCATATATACAAAAGTTATGTTTGCTAATAAAATTTATTTGATTTAAAATTACTCCCTTCAATAAAAGTCATTCTAAGGAATGTAAGGTAGATAATGCAGAATGCAAGAAATTAAATGTCAACTTTTCAGTAAGCAAGATCACAGCTATAGTTAATGGATTAAAATTATCATAATGAATTGCATTTTGCAAAGTATTAGTGACACACATAAAAACAAAGAAGTTATTTTCTAGTAACAGACATGCAGCTTGTAGCAAAAAGGCTAATCTTTCCCCCCACGTTCAGCTTGGAGACAAATAGAAAAAAATTCTGTTGAGAAAAGTAGACAAAATGGGAGGGGAAAAGCTACCTGGAAAGTGGCATGATTTCTAGGATTCATATTTTTAAAAAGTGCAGAGTAAGAACTTTAAAGAAACATGCATATCACTTGAGGCAGAACCACATTTTAAAGAAAGATAACTGCATGTCACGGTTATCAGTAATATAATGGAATATAGTGCATGCATTTGCTCATGGTGTAGTTGTCTGCTTTGCTTAATGTTTCATAACAAGTTATGAAGTTAACCCTTTGATTGTGACAAAATGTTACAAGTTTCCTTAAAACAAAATCTTCTATCAAAGTTAAAAGAGATCTTTATTCCTATGCAAATGACATACAATTAAAAGTCAAAGTACTTTAACCTAAAAAAAAGGTTGAAAAGAACTCAGCTTACAAACAAATGTCTTAAGTTTATTATGCTTATTATCCAGTTGGTGTAGATTTACAGCTTAAATGGAAACTGAGTATAGATGTGATACCCCCATATATAGACCCCTGCAGAGAGGTTGACAGCAGCATCAGTAAGAGTGAAAATGAGATTATTGAATTTTATGGATTTAAGATAGCATTAAGTATGTTGTAACTAATAAAGATGAATGGATATCAGGGACAGGAGGAAAAGAATTAAAAAATTCTGAAAATGTTTCACAGTACTGAAAAGAAAAAGACGCATGAAAAGAGATCATAGAAAGGGTCACAAAAAACATTTTCAAACAGGGGATTTTAATACAGATTGTGAGAGAGGAGAGATGAAGCTGTTTTGAGAACCAAATTCCAGAACTGTGGAACAGGTATGTTGGATACACATGAAACTTGTGAAAGAGGTTGATAGTGTAAATTCAGCAATGGTACCACCATTGAAAAATGGTTGTATATTTTTCTTGTTGGTAATGGCATGAATATTATTTGCTCCTTATCAATTCAAAACTGAACAATGTTCATCATCTTGCTGCTTTTGGATTCAGGTTGCTTCAGCATCCGAGGAGTTGCAAAAGGTGCTGCAATTATGCAAACATCCACAATTCTATCCTTATAATGGAGGGAAATTCATTGATGAAGCAGTTTAAGGTGGTTGGGCTTAAGATAGTGAGGAACTCTTGAAAGGATGTCCTGGAAGTGAGATGGTTGACATCTAACAAGCATTACTTCCTTCCTTTGTTGGAGTCATACCTAGCACAAACATAGCATGTTCCCTAATTGCCACTGACCCCAGGTTTGCTAGGGTTCCTCGATGACACACATTATTAAAAGTTGCCTTAGTGTCAAGAGTAGTTACCCTACTTCCCCTTTTGACTTTATTGCTTTTGTCCATGTTTGGACGAAGGTTGTAATAAGCTCAGGATTCACATGGGTTTATGACTGATGGAGTGGTAATTGGCTAGATTCAATTTGTCCTGCTTTTTGTTGAGAAGACATTCCTGGGAAATTTATCACATTGGTAGGTGTTAATGTTGTAATTGTATTGAAAAAAAGCTTGGCTATGGGTACGACTAATTTTGCAGCACAAACATTCAGTACTATTGCTGGAATATTGTCAGAGTCCATAACCTTTAAGGTATCCAGTATCTTGAACAGTTTCTTGACAAAGTGTGAAATGAAGTGAACTGTTGAAGGCTGGAAGCATTGTAAAGGCCTTCAGGCACCCAACCCTAAGATACCACACTCCTATATTTTTGCCCTTTTAAGCACCCCTTAGCCTTCAACTGCCTAGGAAATTAGCTTAGATTAGATTCCCTAAAGTGTGGAGACAGGCCCTTCGGCCCAACAAGCCCACACCGACCCTCCAAAGAGTAACCCACCCAGACTCTTTTCCCTCCGACTAATGCACCTAACACTATGGGCAATCTAGCATGGCCAATTCACCTGACCTGCACATCTTTGGACTGTGGGAGGAAACCGGAACACCTCAAGGAAACCCACACAAACACGGGGAGAATGTGCAAACTCCACACAGACAGTTGCCCAAGCCTGGAATCAAACCTGGGACCCTGGTGCTGCAAGACAGCAGTGCTAACCACTGACTACGCAATTCTTCCACAAATATCTGCCTCTCTCCTTCACTTTTTTTCGTTTAACACACGCCACGAGACAGACATCTTTGATCAAGTGTTTGGTCATCTGCACTAATATCTCATTTTATTCCTTATCTTCACATCTTCCTCCCTTCCTCCAATAAAAACAAGCTTTTGGAAGGCTTCTCCTTCATCAGGTGAAGAGCTTGTGATTTCAAACAAACCTGTTGGACTGTAACCTGGTGTTGTGTGACTTCTGACTGTCTTCTGCAGACCAACACCAGCACCTCCACACCAATAAAAACAGACATCAAAGTGCTTTCAAGAAAATTATTTGATTTCAGGATTTAACTTGTCAGGGGCATTTTTACCACCAGTCAGAACTCGGAGTTGAACTCCTATTCCAGGGGGGCAGATCCTTGTTGTTTGAGCTTAAGTTTATAGTGATAGAAAAGAATGGGAGAGAGAGAAAGACAATCATAAACAAGTCAATATCCATCTGGTCATTTAAACAGGGAATAAATCTTCCAGGCAGCACCCCATCCTTGGGTCTGAAATGTTATCAGTAAGATGTTTGGGCCGCAGTAAACTGCAGATTGAGTAAATCTGAAAACCTACTAGAGTGGAGAGCGACAACTGGCAGACTGTAAGACTCAGAACGGAGTGGTATGGCCAACTGACTGGAAAGCTGGAGCGGATTGCAACAGGCAGGCACGCTGACTAATGAGTGTTGATCTGTAACTGAAGAACTAGAGTCAACTTACACACAAGATATATGGAAAATACAAGGTGTTTTTTGCCAAAGTATGACTTATACACGAGTATATATGGTATTTGGTGCTTTTGTTGTGAACTTGGGTTTTTGGTATGGAGTTAGTAACTCATGGGTTTTCTGGGTGTCTGAGTTAATAATTAGCTTTTAAGGATTTCTGTAGCCACGATGATTTTTGAAAATGGTTTTGGAGCCTAGCTTTAGAGTGAATGCATTTTCATATATAATCATACAGTACAGAGCCCTTTGACCCACTGAGTCTGTACTGCCAAATTTGCAGTAAATCCACACTGGGGCTACTTTCCTACTTGTAATGACATTTCAAGTGTTCATCCAGGTGCTTTGTAAGGTTGTGAGGTCACCTCAACCACCTTCCCTGACAGTGCATTTCAGACACTCTGGGGGGGGTAAAAAATTTCTTAAACCCTTCTAAACCTCCTTCCCACCACGTTAAAGTTGTGCCCCCTTGTTACTGACCATTCAACTAAGGGGAACAGCTGCTCCTATCCACCCTGCCCATGCCTCTCAATCTTAAACATCTCCTTCAAACAGCCCCCCCTACCCCATCCCACCCCTCCAACCTCAAATTTCTCTCAAAGAAAATAACCAGAGCCTATCTGGCCTCGCTTCATAACTAAACTGTTCTATCACAGGCAACATCCTGGTGAATCTCCTCTGCACCCCCTCAAATGCAATGAAATCCTTCCTAAGGTAATTGGAGGAAAGTTTGGGGGAAGATGTCAGAGGTAGGTTCTTTACACAGAGTGGTGGGTGCATGGAATGCACTGCCAGCAGTGGTAGTAGAGTCAGATACATTAGGGACATTTAGATTAGATCCCTACAGATTAGATTCCCAACAGTATGGAAACAGGCCCTTCAGCCCAACAAGTCCACATCCACACTCCGAAGAGTAATCTACCCAGACCTACCATTTATTTTCCCCTGACTAATGCATCTAACACTATGGACAATTTAGCATGACCAATTCGCCTTACCTACACATCTTTGGATTGTGGGAAGAAATCAGAGCACCCGGAGGAAACCCATGTAGACATGCGAAGAATGTGCAAATTCCACAGTGTCCTTGATGACATCATTAAACTGCTTTAAAATCAGAACAAATTCCAAAATTATTAGATTCCCTACAGTATGGAAACAGGCCCTTCAGCCCAACAAGTCCACACCGATCCTCTGCAGAGTAACCCACCCAGTCCCATTCCCCTACCCTATATTTACCCCTGACTAACGCACCTAACACTATGGGCAACTTAGCATGACCAATTCACCTGACGTGCACATCTTTGGATTGTGGAAGGAAACTGGAGCACCCAGAGGAAACCCACGCAGACATGGGGAGAATGTGCAAACTCCACACAGACGGTTGCCCAAGGTGGGAACAGGACCCGGGTCCCTGACACTGAGGCAGCAGTGCTAACCACTGAGCCACCGTGCTGCCCATTTAAGTGACTCTTGGATAGGCATAAGGACATTGGTACAAATGAAAGATATGTAGGTTAGTCTGATCTTAGAGTACGATAGGCGGCTGGCACAACATCGAGGGCCGATGGGCCTGTACTGCTCTATGTTCTATAGTGTGGTGACCAGAACTGCACACAGTACTCCAGCTGTGCTCAAACCTGTACAGCTCCAACATAACTTCCTGCTCTTATAATCTATGCCTCAACTGACAGGACAAGTATCCCGTATGCCTTCTTATTACTACATTAATTTGCTCTGCTACCTTCAGAGATTTGTGGACAAGCACCCCAAGATCCCTCTGTTCCTCTAAGCTTCTAGTTTCTAATATTCATAAGTACAGTTTGTCTTGTTACTTCTTTCTAAGTGCATGACCTACACTTTTCAGGGTTAAATTCCATCCATCAATCTGACCAATCCATTTATAGCTTTCCTGTAACCCAAGATCATCTTCCTCACTGTCGAACACTCCATCTTCACATCATCTGCCAATGTCTCCCCCCCCCCCCCCCCACATTTACATTGACATAATTTATATATATCATGCACAATAAAGGGGCCTGGCACTGGACACTAAGGTACACCACTGGATACCACCTCCAGTTGCACAAACAACATTCTACTACCAGACTGTTTCCTCCCACTTTTGGATCCCACTTGACAAGTTACCCTGGATCTCATGCTTTTGCCTTCTTTATCAGTCGCACCGGTGAGCCCTGGTCAAAGGCCTTGCTGAAATCCATATAAATGACATTAACTGCACTATCCTCATCTGCACAGTTAGTTATCGCTCAAAACATTCAACCAGATTTGTTCAGCAAGACCTCCCTCTGATCAAACTTTGCTTCTCTAAACGGAGATTCATTATCTCCTTCAGAACTTTCTCCAATAGTTTCCCTACCACTGATGTGAGACACTACTATTGAACTTCTGTTGATTTAGATTGTTTACTTTGCTGTGTCACAAAACTATGGGCAATCAAGGTTTCTCGAGTGTTTTAGAACTGAGCTGAAGAGAAACACCCATTGCCAAGAAAAAGAACTTTAAATTTTTCTCTTTTACTAGTACAGTCTGTGAACTCCTTAAACTAGGATGGATGTGTAGGAAAGTGCTCCAGAAAAGGAAAAAGATATATCGTAAACTAGGTTACCTTCAAATGAGGAATTCATGTTAGTTCCAGACAAGATGTTTTGAAATAGAACCCTAAGAGTTTACTTCAAGCTGGTGTATGACAGTTCCAGGAAAAAGCTCTCTGAAGTTTCAGTCTAAAACTGAAGTCACGAGTAACTTAAACTTAACAAGGTATAAGATACAAGGACATTGTGGTAGTATTGCACGAGTAGAGTTTTAGGTACTATACAGGCTGTTATTAGAGATGAATAGGACTGTGCCTCTACTGTGTGTTTACAATTTTTGAATTTATCTTATCAGGAGATAGAATAATCCAAAACTATTTTATCTCCAGTTCTTTTGTACTTTATTATCAAAGTAACACCTGTAGCATTGTGTGTGTTATGAATATGTGGGTGTACTATTCCTTTAAAAGAGTAAAAGTGAGCAGTGACAGCACCAAGTGTTCTCAATAAGACACAGTGTAACATGTGCTCCAGCTACTGGGATAGCTAGTTGCCTGGAAATGACAAAACAGATTTGAATTAAGCCAATCAGTTTAAATTACACTCTGAAAAATACCAAATTCCAATCAAACTTTGAATTGAGTACACTGACAATCTTAAAAGCTAATGACACAATCTGATGCTTTAGGGTACAAGACCAGTTGGGAGGAGAACTGCCACCAGACCAACAGCTGCAGGCTGCTAGTCAGAACTTTGAGACGTACCTGTCTAGAGGAGCAGTTTGCACAGAGAAAAACCTCAACACTGACCTGGTGAGCCAATCTACTGATGAAGATTTGACCGCTGTCTGGTTTTAAAATTTGAATTTTTCTGTAAATCTTAATTGTAGTTTTATGGGACTAGTATTACAGAAGGGAATGTAAAAAATAGGTTAGAGGAAGGAATTGTAAGTAGTTGTTAGTTAATTCTTCTGTTATACTTTAAAAAATAAAGTTGTTAATTTTAACTTTAATTCTTGGCCTATCGAATTTTTACAGATTACTGCACGGGATAAATCATGCTGGTTTTAAATTAAACAGGAGGGTTTACCCAGTGCTGGTTTTAAATTAAACAGGAGGGTTTACCCAGTGTCGTAACATGTGCTTCTGTTTCCATGTGTGATCATTTTGTTAAAACAAAACAAATAAAAATCTGATCTATCAAGCCAGGTTCCCATCTAGGATCTGACTTGTCTGGTACTAACACAGCTGAGATCATAACAGGTGTTGTAGGCAGAAATGTTTTACATTTGTGAAAGACATCAACAAATGTTGATAGGCAGGTGGGACCATAGAGGCAACAATGCAGTAAGAGGAAGAGAGGCCATTCCAGACAGACAAGGTTGGATTCAAGTAAGGGCAATCCCATGGAGTTTAGTGATGGAGCTGGTGGAAGACAACTGTGTGGTCAATCAAGTCAGTGGATGAGAAGAGCAATCATGTGGAGCAATCACAGTCACAGAGATTGCAATTTGTGCATTGCTGCGAGATGTTCTGATGCTATAAGAGAGTAGTAATACCATGGGAATTATGGGGAAAAAAAAGTGGGCATTGGTTTGGCAGGCAACACATTTGTAAACTGCTGACCACTGAAGGGAATTTTAAATCCTCTGGGGCAGTCACTGAAAAAAAAAGGTTTGCGCACTGATACTGAAGTATACCTTAAAGTAATAGAGCTACTCAAGTGTCAAGAAAAAAAAAACTATAATATTTATCTAATACAACTAAAATCATGTACCACATTTTTCATTGAAGCCTCTTTTAGTTATCCCAGTTCATATTGCTTGCCTTGTTCGGTTTCTTCATTTTCTCTTCTGTTTTAAGTTAACAGCATTCCTAGTTATACATTCCAACATTTCTATATTTTTAAACTGTAAACCATATTTATTTACTCTACTTTAAGCCTCCTGTATTTCACCTTCCAACACAAATGAGAGATCCAACATTTTAAAAAGTCATCTGAACAGCTTTAGAATTATTGAAGGTCATACTTCAACTGATCAAACTCCAGACTGCAAACTGTTGCACCAATTTCCAGTCTAAATCTGCATGCAAACATGTCACTGGAAGAGTTATTTTATGTGCAGCATTAGTAATGCTAAACATGCTCAAAATTTTCCAGTCATGAAATTAAAGTGAAGAAATTGAAAAAGTTTCAATGACTTTACTATAAATCTATTCTCTTCCTCATAATCAATTACTTACATTAACAGATCTCTTTGCATTTAATCGTTAAAGTAGTATCGGAATGTTACAATGTTTATTTAATGTTCTGCTAAGGTAGAGATACATCTTGAGTGTTAAGCCCACTTGTTAGACATAAGGAATTAGGGGACAGAATCACTTTGCATCTGATGTGGCTGTTAGTCAGAGGGATGTTTTGCACCCTGCTGTTATCAATGGCTGGAAGTATGAACAAAAGTCGTAATCCCTTACAATTCTAATATATTCCTAAACACAAATCAAAAATGCAATCTTTCATATGGGATTTGAACAAATCATAATGGTGTTCATTGTAGTTTCAGTTCCTGAAAATACAGTTTGAAACATTACATGTACTGTATGTTACCTCATCTTGAGAGGCATAAATTGCACTAGTTAAGCAGAAATAGCCTGACAACCTTCAATCTATTTGAAAACAGGTAAGTGCATCACGAGAACAAATTTAGCAGCAATTACCACTAAACTCTAAGATCATTAGACAAAGAAGAAAAAGTAGGCCATTCCACTCATCAAGTCTGCTCCACTATTCAATGAGATCATGGCTGATCAGATATCCTCATCTCTCCTTTCCTGCCTTAGCCCTATAAACTATGACTGTGTTACCGATTAAACATTCACCCATCTCAGCCCTGAATAGAATTAATGACCTAGCCTCAATAGCTCTCCACATTAAAATAGTCTACAGATTAACAACCCTCAGGAAAAGAAAACTCATCTTCATCTGTCTTAAATGGAAGATCCCTTTCTCAGATTTTTCCCTCTTGGTCCTTTGCACTCTCACATGGCAAAACAACCTCTTGCATCTACCCTGTCAAGCTCCCTGATAATCTTTATGGTTGAACAAGGTCTCCTCTCATTCTTCTAGATTCCAAATAAGTACAAGCCCAATCTATTAATCTAAATTATCTGGAATTAGAACTGTAGCCGCTTACAGAACTCCAAACAAAGACATTCTCACATCAAAGACAACTGTAGAGATGATATTCCTAAAAAAAAAGGAAAAAAAAAAATTCTGTTGGTAAAGGATCTGAAAACAAAGAATAGAATGTGACTTCTCTCAGTCCATTGAGCTTGTGTTCAATTAAATTGAATTGCTGACTGAAAGCAACTTGGATCAGAGTCTTTGGAAAGTGGCTTCAGTTCAGTTTTCCAGGATTAATAATGTAGTCAGAAAACATGATATTTGAAAACCTTATAAAAGATCCCAGAAACTTCTGAGAGGGAGATACACTTGCAGCTCCTGGAATTCCTTCCTTACTGACTCCTTAGTCCTCCAGATCCAAATGCTCAGAGATACCTACACTCCTGTAATTATGCTCTCTTAAGCACCCTAATTTAGTCTCTCCTTTTCTGGTGACTGAGCCTTTAGCCCAGGAACTAAACTATGGAATGCCTTCCTTAAATTTCTGCCCCTTTCATTCTCCTTTCTCTAACATATCCCCTGAAACCTACCTCTTTGACGAGCTATTTGGTCATTTGGACTAACATCTCCTCATCTCCACTTCTCCTTCTCCCCCTCCAATAAAAACAGACAAAACCCAAGTCTGGGGATGGCTGCTAGGCTATTAGTTTGAGGAAGCCCATATAGACTTTTAAAGTCAGTTGCCGAGCAATTAAGATCCACCCACCTTCCAAGTTATTTGGTATCTTAAACACCATTTCTTAATAGCCTAAAAGCTTTGCTTATCTTACAAACAGCAAGTAAACCACAACTCACGTTAAACTGTGGGCTTAATTCCCAAGAAACCACATATTAAACCCTTTTCAATCCAGAAAGTGTCCACAGTTACATATTTTCCAGTTTTGTATATTGCCCTTAAATATAAAAATGTATTCCCAACACCACCTAAATTGTGGCTTTTAAAATAGAACAGTACTCCAGATGAAGCCTAACCTGTGTTTTAATAAAGATTTTATGACTTCATAAAGTGCTGAAAATATTGTGGTAGCAACTGTGGAAAGAGAAAAAGTTAATATTTCAAGTCAAATATGACTCTTCTGCAAAAGCCTTCCTGTTTTCTGGTTCTGAAGAAACAGCATTCAATTTAAAGCATTAGCATGTTTTCTTGCTCCACAGATGTTGCCAGATGTGCTAAATATTGCCAAGATTTGGTTTTTATTTCAGATATCCAGCACCTGTAGTGCTTTGCATTAATTTATCTTAACATCCTTGCTTTTGTGCTCAACAGTTCCATTCAAGTATCTCATTCAAAGCTGTTTTAAACAATATTCTCATTATTGTGGTTCTGTTCACTGAGCTGGGAATTTGTGTTGCAGACGTTTCGTCCCCTGTCTAGGTGACATCCTCAGTGCTTGGGAGCCTCCTGTGAAGCGCTTCTGTGATCTTTCCTCCGGCATTTATAGTGGTTTGAATCGGCCGCTTCCGGTTTCCAGTTCCAGCTGTCCGCTGCAGTGGTCAGTATATTGGGTCCAGGTCGATGTGCTTATTGATTGAATCTGTGGATGAGTGCCATGCCTCTAGGAATTCCCTGGCTGTTCTCTGTTTGGCTTGTCCTATAATAGTAGTCTAATAATACAATAGTAAAAATACAAATTCCCGAACTGACAACCGGAAGCGGCAGATTCAAAAACACTACTATTATAGGACAAGCCAAACAGAACAGCCAGGGAATTCCTAAAGGCATGGCACTTATCCACAGATTCAATCAATAAGCACATCGACTTGGACCCAATATACCGACCACTGCAGCGGACAGCTGGAACTGACAACCGGAAGCGGCAGATTCAAACCACTACAAATGCTAGAGGAAAGATCACAGAAGCACTTCACAGGAGACTCCCAAGCACTGAGGATGTCACCTAGACAGGGGACGAAACGTCTGCAACACAAATTCCCAGCTCGGCAAACATAACCACAACGAGCACCCGAGCTACAAATCTTCTCACAGACTTTGAACAGTATTCTCAACTTATCCTGTCACTCAGATATATACATGAATATTAGTTTCTTTCTGCAGCCTTATTAAAGCTGTACGATGTAGTTTGTAGCACCTCTCCTCATTTTTCCTAAATGTCACATTACCCTTCAGTGCTAAATTCTGTCTGCCAATTTGTCTACCTATCTCACCTCTTCAAAAAAAAAACAAACACTGTAAATAAAGTGCTCAGTGTTTATAAATCCCAGAGCTCTGCGTTATCTGTAAGCCTTGCAATTATGCTTTGTACACCCAAGTTCTGATCATTAAAAATATAAAAAATAGTAAATCATTCTAATATTGACATGTGGGAGCATGAGTATTTCCTTCAGTCTGAAAAATAAATTTTGACCACAACTCTGATACCGACCCCTGAACAGTTTTCATAATCACACTGCCACTGTACCTTCTTTAAATCTTACAATTGGTACTTTGTCAGGCAACTACTGGAAGTTACATACATATCTTGTTCACAACACTCATTGCTCTCTCCTTCATTACTGCACCAAAGAGAACTGTATCAAGTTTTGCTTTTAACCATAGAATTTCATTTATTGATTCAAAATTTTCCAAATAATTAACCTCTGAAAATTTCTTCACCATGACAGTAGGTTAATTGATCTGTAACTTTTTTTTAAAGAAAGGGTGTAATATTCACAATCCTGTAGTCCGTTGGCACAAACACATTCCAAATATCCAAGACAAGTAGGACATAGCTTCCACAATTTCACCCTCATCTCTCAATAACTGAGGATATATTGTAGCACATGATGATTTTTCTATTTTGTGTACCGTCAGTCTTTTAAATGCCACCTCTTTCTCTATTTCTATCCTATATGATACCAGTAAATCTCTCCATGTTAGCCATGACACCTCTGGTAACACTCAATTATCAGAAGGTTGACAGTTCAGGTCCCACTTCAAGTATAGAGAACAAAATAACACAACAGCTGACACACCAGTCTAAGTACTGAGGGACTTCTGTAGTGGTTAAAACATTAAATTGATACTCCATCTGATTTCTTGTATGGATGTGAAAGATCTTGTTCTATTATTATTATTTCAAAGTGCAGCAATGGAGTTATCAATATTCATTTCCACAAGATGAAAAATAGATTATTTGGTCAGTATCATATTGATGTTTGTGTGAGCCTACTGTGCACAAACTGGCCACTATGTTACTTGAGCAACAGCATTGACATTTCAAAACTACTTGATTGGCTGTAAAATGGTTTGAAGTAACTGTGGTCATACAAAGGTGACAAAAATCTGTGTACTGCTACATTAGGCAGCATCCTGCACTACTGTATTCAATACACACTTGTCCACAAACCTCCTTTTAATGTCCATAGCTGGCTCCATCCGATTATCCTCTATTCACCTCACAAAGCAGCACTAAGGTTCCCTTTTGTTAGTTGCTAATCTATTATAATACATGTTGCCACACTTCACTATTTTTCAGATATCTTCTGTGAGCTCTATGTTCAGTTTAGTTCTCCATTAACATTTGCCTTTTTCAGTTTTATTTTAAATATCCATATCTTTAGTCATCCACAGAGCTCCAACCTTGAATACCTAGTCTTTCCCCTTCATGGGAGTGTATATATGCTGTACCTGAACCAGCTCCCTCTTCATAATTTTCTCATTGTTTCAATTACTAGTTAGAAACATTCCCAGCAGCACTCGGAACCCATCAACACCCCATTCCAATAAATTCGCCCCAGCTCGGAAATGTAACCAGTCCACCTTGGCCATAATGATCAGGAATCTCGAACCCTCCTTCCTGCAGTATTTTTCCAATACATATTGTGGGGAATTAAATCATGTATAAAGAAAATTAATGTCTGATTCAAGCTGAAGTTAATTCAGAGTCAATGGAAAACCAACTGACCTGACAAGCAGCAGAAGAGTATCATCCATAGTCTGAAGTGTTCCTTCAGCTTTGGATTAAAGTATAGAATATTGTACCTTAGGAAAGGTATATTGGTCTTGAGAGGAGTATAACTCAGATGAACTAGAATTTAAAAAAATAATCTTTCATTACAGTTACATTTGCCGACAGACATTCACTGGGGTTTCGCTGGAAGCTGCTATGATAAAGTCATTTTGGTCCAGGTGGGATCATGGAGCTATGCTAACAGGGCAAATAACTGCATTTTTCCTTGAATGACAGAAAAATTGATATTAAGAGAAATGGAAGAGATGGAAAACCTAAAAATATTTAGCATTAGAAGAAATGAAACTTCACACATGTAAAAGTCGATTCTCTGTACCAGACAGTTGTTCGATAGTAACTAAGACATTAGTTACATGACATTAAAGCTTTACTTTGGGTGCAATTTTTCCCTCCCTAGAGTGGTGATTTTACAAATCTGGGTATTGTCCAAAACCAATAGTAGTATGTTTTCAGAAACAAAATCAGAAATTGCTGGAAAAGCTCAGCAGGTCAGGAAAGGTCTCTGAAGAGGAATCAGAGTTAATGTTTCAGACCCGGTGACCCTTCGTCAGAACTCAGTAGTATGTCCCCCCACCACCACTTTGTGCCATTTAGAAACAAAGTCATTACTTTTTAACTCTTCATTTCTTCTAACTCTTCTTAATAACTTTTGATTCAGCTTTATGAAGTGCACATCCAATCTTTGATCAAATCCTAAGCTCTAGTACTATATTTAAAGTACTTTTAAATTAGTCCCCCTAGATTTCTATCCCTTCCTAATTCTTTACTAGCTGACAGAACGAGATGAGATTGGTGCAGTGACCACTCTTCATGTGCAAATGCAGACATATAAACACAGGGTATAATGCAGTTAAATTGAATCCTATCTCTGCAGGTTACATATTAGATAAAAAGAAGTCACCTTATTGACACAGAATGAGAGCTCCACATTCAAAATATAATCTATGACTTACCTTTAGTGTTATATTCTTTAACAATGTGTCTTCGAGCACAGCTTGCAACTTCCTGTTGATTTCCAATGAGAGCTCCATTGTTAACCCACTGTCTGCTGGATGTGATGTATAAAGTGAAGCCATGATTCCTCCACGTCTGCTCAACTGGGCCTTATTGAAATCAGATGCTTCTGAGGACAGTGCACCAGATTCTTCCCTCAGAACATATGTCTGAATGATTCTGCATTGAGAAAATATTTTTGTAATAGTTGAGGAAATATTAACAAATATATTGTTTGGCATTGATAATGGAAAAACTGGATTACAGAACCATGCAAGAACATCCACAGGAAAGGCCAATGGTGAGTCGGTCAGTAAAATAAGGCAACATTGTAAAAGTTTGAGTTTTGTGCCGACATTTGAACAGCAACACAAGAATCTCACCTGTGCAGCTAGCATGGCTACTGCACCATTCTTCCACCAGGGTCACTGTAGAACAGACAATAGGCTTCATGAAGATGAAGGCTTGGACTATTGTATTTTTTTTGGGGGGGGGGGGGGGGGGGGCATGGCCTTCCAATGCACTCCAGTCAGTGTGCCACATCTTTCTTGCATGCTGTGCCCTAACAACCCATGGAAGCAGCAAATAGGTCATGTGATAGACACTAAATAGCTGGAGAACAGCAGCCTTCCAAGGTAGAAGTTGAGGACACTGACCAAGTGGATCATCGTCATTAACACGATGGTGCACTACTATATCAGGTGCAACAAGCCAGACAAAGCTCAATTGACATCAGCTTCCAAAAGATGAGAGTTGGGTGAGGTTAACGTTCACTGACTGCAAGTTTGTTATTGAAAAGCCAAGGAGGCCCTGTTTATTTCCAAAAGCAAATGCTACACTTATTACCTTTGCTTTTTATCGTTCAGTAAAAAAAATCAACATTTTGAACTGTTTGCACAACATTTTATGCTCCGCTGCACTTTAGTGAAAGAGGAACACACCTTTAGACAGAACTCTAACACGTTATGATGCCAAGGAAGGGTACTCGCTGCAGCTTCAAGATGCAGCACGAGAGATAGACATGTGATAATAAACATTTATTTCCTAATGAGATTCTATTTCCAACAGAGTGTCTTCAATGCTACCTATGAGTCCTCATACAGTTTTCTTCATTGTTTCCCTCCCATTGCATGTGCTGCGAAAGGCTATTTCAAGCTCCCAGGGTTTGACCTGGAGCACAGCTGGGCTTTAAAATTTGTGCCAGTGATGTGAATTTGGAAGGTCCCATCAGAGAGTAAATTACTGCTGTGAAGTGCATATCAGTTTGAATGCAGTGACTTAGGGAATTGTACATACATAAATTAGGTGAGCAACAGAGATTTGCGAGAGTAATTCACTTCAGCTCACAGTGAGGAATGCTTCATGAAACTCCCAGAAATCGACAATTTCATTTTTGGTAAAATTCAGCCAGAGGTAACTACAAACCGAAACCAATTTAACCTCAAATCCAGATGTGTAACTGAAATCTAACACCAGGTACAAGATTACCAAACATTTGGATGTGTATAAGCTATTTAAAAAGTCAACAATGATTTATGAAAGATTAATTTTATCTATTTGTGATTGTTGAGGGGGGTGCTGGCACAGTCTCGGTCTCTCCAGAATGCCTCTGGAAGTTATCTTGATGCACTCTTAGGAGGCATTTGCTAAGTTACTCACAAGTCATTCAATATCAAAACACAGAATTGCAGACAACCTTGTCATAGACTAGTAACTGTGTGGGATACAAGACATAACAGCGTATAGATAAAGTGAATACACTTGGATTAGTGTAAAGTAAGTGATATTTCACAAGCAATTTCCCTGCGTCACAGCATTTCATGATATCTATTAATGACTTGGAGCAAGGCAATGAATAGATGTACACATTTGAAGTTGCAGATAATACTAAGTAATAAAGTGCAGCAAATTGTGTAGGTGGGAGGAGGAAGCTAAAAAGCTGGAAATAGATGAACTGAATGGATAAAACTGCAGCAAATGGCTTTCAACACAGGGAAGTATGGGCTCATCTAATTGAGAGAGAAATTAGAATATTTTCTTAGTTAGAATGAAACCAAGGAACAGGAAATGAATTTGATGTCCTCGTACCGAAATTGGTAAAAGCTAGTGGACAGGTACAAAAGGCAATCGAAAAGATTATTGGAATGTTTTTCTTTCTCTCAAAAAGTCTGAATAAAAAGTAGTGAAAATTTCCTTCTGGTTTATCAGAATAATTCTGTGGAAGCTTGGCATCTCAAAAGATGGTGGCATCAACACCAAAGTAGTTTTGCATGACATGATAAATGGCAAAATTCTTGAGCAAAAAACACCACCACAGGTAATGCAGGTACAAACCATGGGTCCAGAAGCAGCAGCCTCAGTCTTCTTGATTCCTGAAGCACTTTTCTCTCTTATCTCTTTTTAAGATATACAACTTTCCAGTGAGATCTGTTGTTAGCTATATCTTCTCAGTTAAAGAATTAACATTAAAAGGTGTACAAGTATCTCTTTGAACCTAAACCTAGGTTGTCCCCAGGAATAGCCCTTCACAGTTGTATGTACTGTAAACAGCTATTCCTGGCACACACCTCGGCTTTAAATATGATACCAACAGCACAAATTCTACAAGGAGCTATCTAGAAGTCTGCCACACAAGAGTTGCTGAGGGGTATGCCCATTTTTCATCTTGGTTTAGGTGACCAAGATAGTTTATAGGTACAACAAATTTACCCCTTCCAAAACTACTTCACCATATCAAAGAAGGGTTATAATGCAGGAGACCATTCTGACCATTCTGCACCAGCTCATTAAATGCCCATTATTACATACTGCCAACTTGCTGTTTTCCCCAGACGGTTGAGAGTTATTTTCAGCCAAAGCATCATTCAATACTCTTTAGAATGTCTCAATTGAATTTGCCTCTATAACACTTACAGGCAGCCCATTTCATAGCCCAACTACTCATTGAGTAAGGTTTTCCTCACTTCACCCTTGCTTCTTTTAACCTCTATCAAGTCTCCAAGGAAAACAGTCCCAACCCCTTTAATCTATACTCATACCTGAAGTTCTTCATCTGTGGAACCATTCTTGCAAACAGCTTCTACACTTTTTCTAATGCACTGAGCATCCTTCGTATAATGTGGTACCCATAACTGTACACAATACTGTATTCCAGTTGAGGTCCAACAAAAGTTCTTCTATCTTATGCCCCTCTTAACTGATCACGCTTTCCACCTGTCCTGTCACTTTCAATGATCAACACATATACACCCAGAATATAATATTCTGTAGATATTTATCTATACTTTATTGAGAAAATAGCAAACCAAATGGATATGGAAACAGATCAGCCTTTTCACCAGCCTGTTAAAAGTTAAGCTCTGCTGATGTTGCTGTCATTTGAAAACACATAACTCCAATATTTGATATACAGGCAGTCCCGATTACAAACCAGTTCTGATCTGGAGTCTGTTTGCAAGTAAATTTGCACGCAATTCAGAACATAATGCAGGATAATATAAAGGAGCCGTTAGCAAGTACAGGAAATGTTCATCTATCAAAATTACATCCCTCTATAAGATCACATTCATAAGTGCAAGCTTTCACAAGTCAAACATTTGCAAATCGAGAGGCTCCCTGTATCTGTATCTGATGGCCAGTGCCAAATTTCCTATTATTAGGAAGTATAGTCAATTTACCAAACGTGACTTCTGACTTTCCAACGGAAGAATTCCTCCTTTTCAAATTCATTTATATATGGTTCATAATCAAGCTCCTTGATGATATATATCCTGAAAATTACATTTAGTGTTGCCTCAACAGTAATAGAGATGAGTAACATTTATCAAAGTTAACAGTGCAGCATTTTTCTATTTGGCTCTGTAAGGAATGAGGTTTCCATTAATAAGTTCAGGTGGTGCAATCTTCTTGACTGAAGGTCAGTTGCTTTCTTTATCCCATCTTATGTACTTTTTGAGACTCAGTTTTCAGAAATAAATTTGTACCTTCTCATGCAGGTCTAGACCAGGAGCCAATTCCTTGCTGTTCATTGTAATTCATTTTTTTGTCACTCTAAGGTTAGCACAAGTCTCAGGAGAGGGAATCATTTTGCAGTGATGATATTCTGAGGAGTTTTGCTTCAATAACTGTACCCACTTTCTCAGTAAAGTCTTCACCTTGTCAAGTATTTCTTTTTTAAAAAACACAAACTAAATTTACAACTACACAAGCATTAGTTGGGAATGTTTGCCATGTTGCATCAGCAATCAAGAAGTAATAGAGCTCGAAACTCAGTAAATTTAGAGATACCTTTTTGTGTGTTTTGAAAAGGCTTAAAAAATTTTCTAATACTTAGATCTGAATGCTACAAGTTCATAAAGTTAAACAGCAATTCATCTGATGTGTTTACAATAATAAAAGATTTTGATGGGGCAGATACAGAGTTGCAATCTCCTTCAATGGGAAAATCCACCAGCTAGCAAAAGACATAATTTCGTACAAAATACGTTAGAAGAATTCTTTCTCCCACAAAGCTTATGGAGGATGGGTCAATTAAAACTTTCAAATTGATAAGATTTTTTTGTTCAAGGGCATCAAAGGAATTGAAAACAAAAATAATGGTGAATAGGTCTGTCGCAAATAATAACAAGCAGAATAAGGTGAAGGGATTACAAAGTCTACTCCTCTAATGTTTCCATTCAGAATTATCTGAAATACATGTTGGTCAGAGCGTCATGCAGCACTGGAATATACCCTTAGGTCCAACCATAGCATGTCAACCACAGCATGTCAACAGAATGATTGCTGATGAAGGGCTTTTGCCCGAAACATCGACTTTTCCTGCTCCTCGGATGCTGCCTTACCTGCCGTACTTTTCCAGCACCACTCTAATCTTGACTCGAATCTCCAGAATCTGCAGTACCCACTTCTGTCTCACCAACGTCCTGTACAACTTCCACATTCCTAATTTCCTTACTCAAAGGTCCGAGCAGTGAAGGCAAGCATGCTAAACACCTTCTTAACCACCCTGTCTAAATGTGATGAAAATTCCAGAGATCTCTCTTCTGCAACACCACCCAGGGCCTACCACTAATGGTATATGCTCTGCCCTTGTTTGCTTTCCCAAAGTACAATACCTCGCATTTATCCAAATTAAACTCCATCTGCCCATTGACTCAATTGATCAAGATCTCCGTGATCTCCTTCACCGTCCCCTATAATCACCAATTTTGGTGTCATCTGCAAATTTACTAACCATAATCAAACCCTTTTTATTTTCTTTGGCAGAAGGGGTCTTCTCCCAGCCCAGGCTCAGTGAAGAGGAGGCTTCCAGCCCAACATTGTAGTCTTGGACTGGCACGACATTCTCCCATTGTGGAGGCCTCTGCTTGGCATGACCAACTCCAGTCTTGTCCCAGCTTGAAGGTCTCGTTGGAGATCTCCTCCAGCAGCAGCTTCCTGGTGTTCCACTGGCACTGATGGTGATCCGGTCCAGTCCCGGCGTGGAGGCCTTGTATTCCAGTATGGTCTCCAGTTGTAGCAGCCTTGTCCCAGAGGGGTGATCTTGGCTTGACATAGCAGTTTCCAGGTGTGGTGGTCTTATCCTGGCAGGGTCTCCTTTGACATCAGCTTTCAGGTATTCCAGCGTTCATCATCTTAATCAACTTCCCCCGAACTGAAACTGATCGGAGATGAACTTTTCTTAATTTTTACTTTTCTCTTCTCATCTATGACTTCTGTCATTAATACAGGCACCATGGTATGGTGACTTACAAAAGTTTTCACTTTTTTTTGTAAAAATTGCATGTCACAGTAAATTGCTTTTCTATTCTCTAATCTCATCTGAATCATTTATATAACTGAAAGAAAAATGGTCCCAGCACTGATCCCTGTTGAACACCAACTGGTCACAGGCCTCTAGTCTGAAAAACAAGCGTCCACCAGCACTCTGTCTCCTACCATAAAGTTAATTTTGTATCCAATTGGCAAGCTCACCCAGAACCTCACGTGATGTAGTCTTACTAATTAGAGTACCATGCGGAACCTTGTCAAAGGCTTTGCTAAAGTCCATGTAAACAACGTTTACCATTCTGCCCTCAATCTTCTTGGTTACTTCCTCAAAAACCCAGTCAGGTTTGAGACATGATGTCCCTTACACAAAACCATGCTATAATTCTTTACCTATCCAAATGCATATATTTGTTCATAATCACCAACTTCCCTACCACTGAAGTCAGACTCACAGGTCAAGAGATCCCAGGTTTCTCCTTACTTTCCTTCTTAAACAATGCTCAACATTAGCCACTCGCCATTCATCTGGCACCTCAGCTGTAGTTAAAGAAGATATAAGTATTTCTACAAGGGCACTGCAATTTCCTCCCTAACTTCCCACAACATCCAGGGATATGCTTGATCAAGTCCCGGAGATTTATCCACCTTTATATTTATGAGACCCCCAGCACTTCCTCTTCTGTAATGTGAGCTGTTTTCAAACAATCAATACTTATTTCCCTCAGTTTTTTAGCTTCAATTTCTTTATGCACAGTAAAAAAAACAAAGTATTCACTTAGTATCTCACCCATCTCCTGAGGTTCAAAACAAAGACAACCTCGTTGATCTTTAAGGGGCCCGACTCTCTCATTGCTCTTAATGTATTGTAGAATCTCTTTGGATTATCCTTCACCTTATCTGCAAAGCCTCTCCCATATCTCTTCTTTGCCTTCCTAATCTCCCTCCTATGAATGCCCCTACAATTTTACATTGTTCAAGAGTGTAATGACAAAGAATAAACCCTCTTGCTTAATTTGAAACCTGCAACACAAAAGATTTATCCCGTGCAGTAATCTGTAAAAATTAGAGTGGCCAAGATCTTTTTGAAGTAACAATTAACAATTTTATTTCTTAAAGTATAAGAGAATAATTAACTACCAACTATGTCCAAGTCCTTATTCTAACCTTTCTTTTACCTTCTTTTCTATAATACTAGTCCAATAAAACTCCCAATTAAGACTTACAAGACAACACTTATCTCAAAACCAGGCAGATTTTGGTCCTTCTATTCGGATCTTCCTGTGTCTTCTTTTCTTCTTCTTAGGAATTTCTGCATCACAGGTTACTGATTTAAAAGGTACCTTTAAGAGAGCTATTTTTCAGGCAATATGTTTACATGTTGGGCTTGGCAGTTCTCCTACCAAATGTTCAATTTCCCCCCAGTCTTTTAGCCATTGTGTCATTGGCTTTTAAGATTGTCAATATACTTGTTTGGTATTTTTCAGGGTATAATTTAAACTGATTGGCCTTATTCTAATTTTTTTTTGTTATTTCCAGGTAACCAGCTACTCCAGTAGCTGGAGCACCTGTTACATTTTATCTTATTGAGAACATTTGGTGCTGCCCACTGCTAGCTTATAACTCTTAAAAAGGTATAGTTCACCCATATCTGAATAACAGATTCATTTAATTCCAGTAGTATATATATCTAAGATATGATTCTTCTTTATTCTGGACTAGAAGCTGAATATCTTTATTCATCCATTGTTTCTTATTGCTACTGGCCTCATTCACTCTAGCAGGAACATAATGACTCTGAACTCTCATTATCACACTTTTGAAAGCTTTCCATTGGTCAGTCATCCCCTTACCTGCGAAGTCTACTCCAATTAAAAAAAAATTAACTTTTACAGAAGGCTTATCCTTTTCCATAAATATTTTGAAACTAATAGAATTAAAATCACCAATTCCAAAATGTTACCCAATTAATACTTCAGTCACTTGCCCTGTCTTATTACCAAAGGTAAGGTCAAGTTTTGCTCCTTCTCTAGTAGGAACATTTACATATTGATAAAGAAAATATTCTTGAACACATTTAACAGATTCTTCAGCATCCAAACCTTTTACACTATGGCAGTCCCAGTCAACGTTTGGAAAATTAAAATCACCTATTATTACAATATTATTTCTTACATATATGAGATCTCCACAAATTTGTTCTCAATTTCCCGCTGACTATTGGGGGGAGGTGCTACGATATAATCCTATCAAGGCGATCGTTCCTTTATTTTGATTTCAACATGCACTTGCATTTGACGATTTTTCAGAAATATCCCCTCTAGTTACAGTAGTAATGTTTCTCTTATACAAAAACGACACTTCTCTTTTGCCTCCCTTTCTATCCTCCATGTAGCATCTGTAACTTCAAAACATTGAACTGCCAATTTTCTCCATCCCTCAGCCAAGTTTCTGTAATAGCTGTGACATCCCAGTCCCACAATCTCAAACATGCAGAGTTCATTAGCCTTACCTGTAAAGGCCTTTTGATTCACCCTGTAAAGCCTTAATCTTTTCCCCAACTATACCATTCCTATCAATGTGTACAATCACAACTGGCTTCCCACTCTCCCTTTTGACAACCTGTATCAAATGTTTTGAGACATCCCTAATCCTGGCATCAGGAAAGCAACAGACTAGATTCATGCTCACTGCGACAGAATCTCCTGTCTGTGACCCCAACAGAAGAGCCCCTTATAACAATTATTCTTGGAAATTTTGTCAAACCCTGCCAAACATCACATTCATCCTTAGTGCCCAAGATATGGCTGCATCTTCTACTTTTCCTCTGAGAGATCATTAAATATTAAAGAATATTCTGGTTCTTTGATCCTCAGAATAGTTGGTCATGTATTACATCAAAAAGCGCCCTACATAACATTACTGTGTAGACTGTTTAGATACCAATTAAAATATAAAACGCAGTGCTTTCTTTGAATTATCCTTTGTTTTAAATACACCATTCCTGATGGAGAACAGTGGGGGCTCCAAAAATATGGCGGCTTAATGACCTTTATTAGAATTTCAATGGAGTTTCAGAAGACGTTCTTTCGACCTGCCTTAAACAAATTGCACTTATCCAAGAAATTATACAGAACACTCATTCTATATTAGTTACTACAGATATAGAGCCTGTATAAACTTAAGAGCATCCATATAACTCAAAAAAGGTTAAATAACTCTCACTCAGTTTAGCACACCACATGGGCAGAAAACTTTGCAGTTTTTCACACTTTCCCATTTCTACTTCATGAAGGTTGAACAAGAAAATATTTTATTTGTAGAGAGCAATAAAATGTAAACAGTGGTCATCTAAAAATACAAAAGGAGATTCATCATCCTCAAGCAATAACAACTGGCACAGTTATCATTTGGAAAAATGGAACTGCATATTTAGCAGTTTACATGGGGAATAAAAACCCATCAGATCACAATTTTCTAAACAAGGAATGTATCGGAGGCTGAGGGGTGACCTTATAAAGGTTTTATAAAATCATGAGGGCCATGGATAGGGTGACTAGACAAGGTCTTTTTCCTAGGATGAGGGAGTCCAAACAAGAGGTTTAAAGGTGAGAGAGAAAAGATTTAAAAGGGATATAAAGGGCAACTTTTTCACGCAGAGGATGGTGTGTATACAAAATGAGCTGCCTAAGGAAGTGTTGGAGGCTAGTACAATTACAACATTTAAAAAGACATTTGGATGAGTACATAAGTAGGAAGGATTGAGGGGGATATGGGCCAAATGCTGACAAATGGGACTATAATAATTTAGGAGATCTGATTGGTATGGATGAGTTGGACTGATGTGTCTGTTTCAGTGCTGTACAACTCTTGACTCGAAGTTGAAATATATTAATATTAGCATCAACCAATTGACTACAGTATAATACAGCAGGATAAAACTTCCCTTGCACACAAATTCTAAAAAATGAACAACCATGTCTGAACCAAAAATGATTTATAGCATTGGAATTCAAGTGCTTTAACTGAAGTAAGGCAATTGGTCAGTTCTGTACATAGTAAGCAATCTTTGTGATAGCCGCCGCTGCTGAGCCTCAATATCCTGGGGACTGATTTACGTTACTCTGCAGCTGAAAAATTGAAGCTTCTTCTTAAAAAATAAACTATCAATTCGTTCAAAGGGAACGATGTTAGCACTGTTACTTCTCATTTTTAATCTTTTGAGCCTGAAAAGACAGGATGATCAGCTACCAGTATCAACTGACTTCCTCAAGATTTCTGGTCACACAGTGATGTTAAATTTTTATTTAGTATATTTACAAGTAAATCACATATTCTGCTCTTAATCACAAGTTATGTCAGAAGCATTAATCAAGGACATGCTCTTATATAGTAGCGGTTATGACAATACTATCGTTTTAAGAGATGTATTTTGACCTTTTTTTAAAGAGAGATTTTGAGCCTTAGGTTGCAAGCTGTCTGTTTGAAGCAATACAGTACAGATTGACATACCTTGGGAGCTTTTTTTTTAAAATATTGGACAATAGAAGCAGCATGAATGGGTGGATTTAGGCTCCCAGAGAACCAGTGCTTTAGTGTGGCTTTCAGTAGTTCTTGGAGGTTTGAAGATGGCTGTGGAAGCTGTTACATCTTCTTGGCAACAGCAAAAAGCTAGAGTTCTCTCTTTCTACCAGAATCATCTCTCTCTACTGCTCACATCACATGAGACGATCTGTTTTAATGCCTTTGCCAAGGGTGTGTTTATTGGATGTTACTATATTGGAACAGTTACTGGTTTGTAGTTAAACAAAACTATTATTCTGTTAAGTTATACAACAGAGTTAAGTTATCCCAATTCTTCTTTCTTTTGTCTGTATTTTAACTCTAAAAGAAAGAATCAAGTGTATTTTGCTTAAAGCTGAGCAATGTAACCAATCAAATTACATCAGAAACACAGCATCTTGCACTTGTATTTAAGAAAGATAAAAGTTAGCCTAAATCCTATTGCCTCGATATTTGTGAGGGGATTTAGTCTGGGCCACAACACAGGTGCACTACTTCATCTTCAAAATTGCAATTTTTTTGAGTTCATTTGTTTCTTTTGATATTACTATTTGAGAGGGACAGTTGCCATTTTTTTGAAAGAAAAGAACAGGAAGAGGAAAAGAGACAGCAATGTATACATATGCTCAGTCATGGAGTCATAGAGTCAGCGAGATGTACAGCATGGAAACAGACCCTTCAGTTCAACTCATCCAAGCTAAGCAGATACCCTAATCTAATCTAGTCTCATTTGCCAGCACTTGACCCATTTCCCTCTAAACCCTTACTAACATACCCATGCAAAGGCCTTTTAAATGTTGCAATTGTGCCGTCCTACACCACTTCCTCTTGCAGCTCATTCCATGCAAGCACCACCCTCTGTGTAAAAAGGTTGTCCTTTAGGTCTCTTTTATAGGTTTCCCCTCTCACCCTAAACCTATGCCCTCTAGTTCTGGACTCCCCTACCCCAGGGAAAAAGATCTTGCTTATTTATCCCACACATACCCCCTCATGATTTTAATAAACCTCCATAACCTCCTTAGCCTCCAACCCTCCAGGGAAAACAGCCCCAGCCTATTCAGCCTCTCCCTAGATGTCAAATCCTCCAACCCTGGCAACATCCTTGTAAATCTTTGCTGAACCCTCTCAGGTTTCACAACATCCTTCTGATATGAAGGAGACAAAAACTGCATGCAACATTCCAAAAGTGGCTGAACCAATGTCCTGTATAGCCGCAACATGACATCCCAACTCCTGTACTCAATACTCTGACCAATAAAGGAAAGCATACCAAACACCTTTTTCACTATCCTATCTACCTGTGACTCCACTTTCAAGGAGCTATGAACCTGCACTCCAAGGTCTCTTTGTTCAGCAACACTCCCTAGGACCTTACCATTTAATGTGCAAGTCCTGCTAAGATTTGCTTTTCCAAAATGCAGCACCTGGCATTTATCAAAATTAAACTCTATCTGCATCTCCTCATTGGCCTATCTGATTGAGATCCTGTTGTCAACTGAGGTAACCTTCTTCACTATTCACTACACCTCCAATTTTGGTGTCATCTGCAAACTTACTAACTGTCCCTCTTATGCTCACATCCAAATCATTTACATCAATGAGAAAAGTAGTGGACACGGTACCGATCCTTGTGGCACACCACTGGTCACAGGGCCTCCAGTCTGAAAAACACAATCCTCAACCACCATCCTCTGTTTTCTACCTTCATGCTAGTTCTGTATCCAAACGGTTAGTTCTCCTTGTATTCCATGAGATTTAACCTTGTTAACCAGTCTCCCATGGAGAACCTTGTCGGAAGCCTTAATGAAGGCTACATAGATCACATCTACCACTCTGCCCTCATCAATCCTCTTTGTTATTTCTTCAAAAAACTCAATCAAGTTCATGAAACATGATTTCCCATGCACAAAGCTGACTATCCCTAATCAGTTCTGCCTTTCTAAATACATGTAAATCCTGTCCCTTAGGATTCCCTCCAACAACATGCCCACCACTGATGTCAGGCTCACCGGTCTATAGTTCCCTGGTTTTCCTTACCACCTTTCTTAAATAGTGGCACCACGTTAGCCACCTCCAGTCTTCGTGCACCTCATCTGTGACGAATCGATGATACTGATATCTCAGCAAAGGGCCCAGCAATCACTTCCCTAGTGTCCCACAGAATTCTCAGGTACACCTGATCAGGTCTTGGAGATTTATCCACTTTTATCCATTTCAAAACATCCAGCACTCCCTCCTCTGTAATATGGACATTTTCCAAGATCTCACCATTTCCCCACATTCTATATCTTCCATGTCCTTCTCCACAGTAAACATTGATGCAAAATACTCATTTAGTATCTCCCCCATCTGCTGCTGCTCCTGCACAAAGGCAGCCTTGCTGATCTTTGAGGGGCCCCGATTCTCTCCCTAGTCATCCTTTTGCCCTTAATATATTTAAGGTGTCCCTTTGGATTCCCCTTACCCCTATTTGTCAAAGTCATGTTCCCTTTTTTGCCCTCCTGATTTCCCTCAAGTAATCTCCGACTGCCTTTAAACTTTAAGGATTCACTAGATCTACACTGTCCGTACCTGACATATGCTTCCTCCTTTTCTTAACAAAAACCTCAATTTCTCTAGTCACCCAGCATTCCCTACACCTATTGCCTTTCCTTTCACCCTGACAGGAATATACTGTCTCTGGACTCTCGTTATCTCATTTCTGAAGGCTTCCCATTTTCCAGCCGTGACTTTACCTGTGGACATCTGCCCCTAATCAGCTTTTGAAAGTTCTTGCCTGATATTGTCAAAATTTGCCTTCCTCCAGTTTAGAACTTCAACCTTTAGATCTGGGCTATCCTTTTCCATCACTATCTTAAAACAAAGAATTATGGTTGCCAGCCCCAAAATGCTCCCCCACTGACACCTCAGTCACCTGCCCCGCCTTATTTCCCAACAGTAGGTCAAGTTTTGCACCTTCTCTAGTCAGTACATCAACATACTGAATCAGAAAAGTTTCTTGTACATACTAAACAAATTCCTCTCCATTTAAACCCTTCACACTATGGCAGTCCAGTCTATGCTTGGAAAGTTAAAATCTCCAACCATAACCAGCCTATTATTCTTACAGATAACTGAAACCTCCTCACAAATTTGTTTCTGAAGCTCCCTCTGACTATTAGGGGGTCTATTATACAATCCCAATAAGGTGATCATCCCTTTCTTATTTCTCAATTCTACCGAAATAACTTCCTTGGATATAATTTCCAGGAATATCCTCCCTGAGTACAGATGTAATGCTATCCCTCATCAAAACCGCCACTGCCCCTCCTCTCTTATCCCCCTTTCTACCTTTGTATCCTGGAAAAAATCCATCCCTGTCCTGTCCATCCCTGAGCCACATTTCCGTAATTGCTATGATATCCCAGTCCTATGTTCCTAACCATGCCCTGACTTCATCTGCCTTCCCTGTTAGGCCTCTTGCATTGAAGTAAATGCTGTTTTATTTAACTGACCGACATTGTTCTCTGCTTTGGCCCTGCCTATCCTGACTGCCATTTCCCAAGGGTATTAGTGTCAGACTGATCTCTTTCCTCACTATTTCCCTGTGTCCCCACCAACCGCCCCCTTCTCCCCTGCACCAGCTCCTCAGCTATGCATTGATCTACTCTATTGTCCTCTTCCCACCCTCACTTGCTCATAGCCCTGGGAGTAATCCAGATATTACTACCCCCACGGACCTCCTTTTTAAATTCCTGCCTAACCTCCTACATTCTCCCTTTAGAGTCTCATCCTTTTCCCTTCCTATGTCATTTATTCCAATATGTATAATGGCCTCCTGCTGGTCCCTCTCCCCTTTGAGAGCATTCTGCATCCTCAGATATTCTTGATCCTGGCACCAGGGAGGCAACACACCATTCTGATTTTTTGCTGTTGGCCACAGAAACGTCTGTCTCTGCCTCTGCCTCTGCCTCTGACGAGACAGTCCCCTATCACAATCAATCACTTGGAGCCCAACAATTAGAGCCAGTCTCGGTATCAGAAACTTGATTGTTCGTGCTACATTCCCCTGAAGGTCCATTACCCCTGACATTTTCCAAAACAGCAAACTTTTTCAAATGGGAACAGACACAAAAGACTCCTGCACTATCTGCCTACCCCTCCTACCTTCCCTGGAGTGAACTATCTACCTAACTATGTGTGGTTTTTCTCCCTTCCTACAACTGCCATCCATCACGCTCTTAGCTCTTGTAAATTCCTCATTATCTTTAACTGCTGCTCCAAATGATCCACGACACTGAGTCATAGGTTGATGAGTTCAAGGTAGGAGATACAAAAAGGGCCGAAACTCTCAAAAACATGCCCTGGGGTTAGAAGAGATTATATAATTTTAAATATCTCAAACCCACTACTTGGCCCTCCCACTAAGATGCCCTTGAGTGTTTGGGAGAAGTAGGAGAATGAGTAAGTAGACAACCTATCATCACAATGTTCATCGTACACTCGGGTATTTTAATCTACATAAGGAACAGGAGCAGCGCTAGTCGTAGGGCCTTTCAAACCTGTTTCATCATTCCATATGGACATGGCTCATCATCTGTCCAAACTCCACTTTCCTGCCAACTGGTCATGTGTTAATTCCTTGAGAGACCAAGTTTTATTTCATGATGGAGCATCCATAACACTTGGGGTAGAGAATTCCAAACTTGTACAACCCTTTGAGTGAAATAATTTCTGATCTCTGTCCGAAATGATCTGTCTCTTATCCTGAGACTAATCCGCATGTTTTATTCACTGACTAGCAGAAATAATTTAAGATCTACCCCATCCAACCCTTTCAGAAGAAAATTTCAGTGACCTTCTTTTAACAATGGTTAGAGAGATGTGCCAGATCTCAGGAAGAGCCAAAGAACTGAAGGGAAGTTGGGTAGCTTTGCAAAGACAGGCATGTAGCACTGACTTATGTGTACCTGCAGCCTGCTCCAGAGCGGATATTGAGCTTGTCAATCACACTAATCTCTCAGTGGAGACAATTTATCAAACCAAAAATAGGCACAAAGTAGAATTAAAACTCCATGGCATCAGTGGGAAACCTGAACTTCTAGGTTTCCTGCCAGAAACTATACTCCCAGTCATAATCCACCCATTGCTATCAAGAGTCAGGTCAGAGTCAGATACAGGAACAACAACAACACAAAGTACGTGAGAGGTAAACAGAGCAAAATAAACTTCTATTGAAAAACAACAAATCACAGGAGTGACAATGAACCCTAAATTTTCTTTGCAAAAAGCCTCACCTTAAACCAGATTTGAAAGAAAAATATCTAAAAATTGCAAAGCATGGAACTGCAGTGTTGAGTTTTCAAACAAATGCACTGCTTTCAGTTGAAACATGACTCCAATTTCTACAACAGAAATGATTGTTCTTCAATATCTAAACTGCTCAAGAAAGGCAGGTAAGGAAAAAGGAAGTTTAAGAAATCCATTGGTACAACTGTCATGAAATCTTTCTGCAAACAAAATCAAGTATCTGGGAAGAAACTACTACTCACCATAATGGTGGCTTTAAAAACAACAAAGTGATCCAGATACAAACGGCATCTGCAATTGGATCTCAAAGAATCACACTGGATTCAAATGTTTACTGTTTCTCTCTCCACAGATGTTGCTAAACCAGATTCCCTCAATCATTTTGTTACTATTAGGGAACTGGTATTGACACTCAATTGATCTTTTGTTGAGTGAACGACGACAATTTTCACTGGCACTTGGAATCAACTTACCTGGTTTTCTTTCGGATTTCCTCCACCAGCTGTTTAATATGGTCCTCCATAAATTCAATTTTTTCATTTTTACGTGCGTGAGCTTTTTGCAGTCGCACAATACGTTCTATCAGTAAAGTCTTGTCCACTTCAGGGAAACTGTCGGCCTGCACAATACAACCAGTATTCTCCGGAGATCGCTCTTCTTTATTGCATCGAGCATCAAGAGAACCTGGAAGACAATACAAAGATGATTTCTGGAGCAGACAGAAAATAATGCCTATGCATTTACTTAAACATTAGGAATATGATACCTTGGGCTCAGAAAATGAATGCTTAATTTCTGATGGAAAAATGAAGGGGTTTTCTTTTACTGCAAGGAACTCAATAAATTCAGCAACTGTGAACACTTTCTAAGCTGGGTTCGAGAAACTACTCTTAATACAATGTTTCGTTCTTTTAAAAAAACATTTTCTCAATGAATGGTGGATAACTGAATTTTCTCATCAAATAATCATATGATAAACACTCGGAAAAGCTAGCACGTTGGAGGTATTGATTTGTACCAGTTACTAAGCCCAGGAGCATAAAAATCATTTCTAATCATTATTCTGTAACATTTGTTTCAAACAAGTTATGCCCATTTTAAAATGCACATTCTCCACTAATTTGGGTGATGTGCCCCATTCTCATTTGAATGGTCAGATAACCAACTCTGATTACAATAGAATCTTGATGAAAGGTGTGGATAAGAAACCTGAAAGGAACCCGCTGGTTTTTATTCAAACACCTTGTGGAAAATTTCTCAGTCTGTGTTGAACAGACCTCACAACAGCTCAGCATGTGAAGTATCAATTACAGTTGTAAACAATGAGTTTTCAAAACTGCTATCCTATCACTACTACATCTCAACTAACCTCTGGCAAATTCAATAACTTTGCCAAGACAATTCCCCATTAACAATTCTAAACACCAGTGACAATTTTGCTGTCAATAATGAAGGAAAAGCACTTGTTGGTCAGCTTACACAGTGTTCATCTCATGGTGAATGGCTGGCTACATTTTTAGGAGTTTTTGGGCACAGACTAGTTTAGACCCAACATCTGATCCAGTACTGTATAACCTGCAGAGCTTCTGCAAGCGGGTCAAAAAACACCAGCAAGGCTATTCGCTCAGTTTGAAGAATCCCCACTGAGACAAAGCCCATTATTTTTCTTTAGATAAACCACTTCCCAAATATAGAGTTGCATGTGTGAAGGGGTCAATTAACACACCATCCTCACCAGTCAGATAACTTACTGGATTGCCTGCCAATCAGTACACATGGAGGAGATAGGCAGAGCAAGGGAGAATATCTCACTCTATCATAGGTCTTGGTACTTGCAACCTGGTCAATCGAGACTGTGAATCAATACAAAGCCAGCGGTTCCTGGTCCTGAAGTCTGCCAATTGACATTTATTCCTTGAAGGATCCAGCAATGGGAAGGTTTTCACTTCTCACAGGGTTTGACTTGTTGGAGATTGGGACTGTGTGCATGTGTGCATGCAAATGCGCGCATGCGCATGTGTAATAGGTCAGGTTTCAGAAGCCATCCCATTGCACATCACCCATGCCTCGGATTGCATCCAGACTTCAAACACAGTAGGCAAGTTGCCTGGTTTTCCAGGAAGCAAGCTTAACAATTTCTCTCAGCAGCTGAGGAGAGAAATGATTGGGGAAATGGTGGGTTGAGGCCTTGATGTGGCCAGTGGTTGACCACTTAATGAGTGGCCTTAATTCCTGAGGAACTGAGATGGTCAGATATGGATCTTCAGTTCAGCTTTTAAACACTGAGGTGGCGAGAAGGGGAAAGAGAGTTTGTCTCCATGGCAAACGCGATTAATTATTTCCCCTTCACCCGGAAGTAAAATTAGATTTAAATCTTGTAAAGAAAGTAAAGATTAGTGAAGACAGATGAACAAAAGGTGTTTGGGGGGTGGGGGGGGGTGAGAGTGAGTGAGCGAGCGAATGAGAGAGATATGAGACAGACAGCGACTATGTGTATTTTTACTGTTGTTGAAACTTGACGTTAACAGAACATTTCATCTTAATTTCTCATTGAACCCCAAGCTAGTTAGGTAAAAGTTTGATGGTGCTTTCATGGTTTTTTATCCCCCTAGTGTTAAAATAGTAAAACTTCATCAATATTTGTAAACAACTATATTTATATTAAGTAATGTGTATTTACTTTTTCTTTTACCTGATGAACTTGAACGACTTCCCATGCTGCTGGCCTCTTTGCTGTCATAACTGCCATTGTCTATTTGCTCTAACCTCCGTCGTGCTGGAAGAAATCCACAATGAGTTAAAATTATGTTGGTGTAACCATAGACCAGAATTTCAGAAAACAGTGAAAATCTGATCAACTCTGGAAATAATTGCAGTATTGCAAGTCAAAACCATAACACTTCTCCAATTTCCACCTACCTTGCTGAAGCTGTTTTGTGAGGTCTTTAATGTTACTCGCTTTCTTTCGTTTCTGCGTGACAAGCTCATCTTTAAGCTCTTCCACTTGTAAATTCAATGTACTCACTTCTTTCCGTTCAGAGATCACCTCATTCTGTAGAGCTTTCACATCTTGCTGACGCAGTTCCTGTTCTTTCTGTAATCTGTCCATCTGTGTACAAATAAAAGTCCATATATCGAATGACACTGAGCTATACATTTGAGTGCACATTTCAAATATCAATTCAAAATGTTTCAAAACATTGCAGTATTTATTGGATTTTACGATGCCAAAAGGAAAAAAAAACACCTATTGAACTCAAACACATAAAACATCACTTTTTTTCAATAATATTAAATTAGCTTAGAAACTAAGTGCATAGTTTACTCCATGCGGTTTCCTGGGAGAATTGTATACACTGAGTTAATAGAAATTTGCCGAAGAAAATGGATTTATGCCTATGGATTGGAAAACTGCAAACTATTAAAAAATTGAGAGATTAGAACCTAAAGCAGCCCTTTAATATGGAATGGTAGTTAAGGACGCAGGCAAGGATAAAACAGTCATTGTCCAATTGACAGGATTCACCAACTGGTGCTCCCTATGTGACTGTACAAAGGCACTGGTTTCTCACCAAACAGGTCATTCTGCACTTCCTGTCTATGCCAGCTCTTTGAAAGAGTACCCAATTAGTCCCTCTCAGTTGTGCTTACTCTTAGCTTGACTAATCTGAAATTTATTATTAAACTGTTTGCATCACTTAAACAGAAGAACATTTCAGATCGTAACTCACCACACAAGATTTTTTTGTGTGTTGCATCGGACTCTTACCAATGCCCTTAAATCTGTATCCTCTGATTGTTGATCAGTCCAGCATGAAAACAGTTACACCTCAACCTATTTTTCAAAATCTCTCGAGTTAGTGCTTTCAAAGAGCAGCTCAACCTAATCTTCGATAAAGAACAACTTGATGTTTAATTTACATTTTATGCATTAAGCTGGGGAAAGACAGGTTCTCGTTTTATTTTGTAGATTTGCCTTGTGAGCTTCATGCCAAGAATGGAGGCCTGTTCGTTTACATGAATTTTTAATTAAGATTTACAATTCTTGAAGAGAATAAGGATAGTAGTTCAGTGCATTTTTGAAAAAGAAAGTTGCCCAGTGACAGGTTGAGTAACACATAGAAGAAAATCTAGAAAGTAGTCAGCAAATATCGTGTGCACCAGAGAACATATACAGGAATTTTAAACTTGCTTGTAAAAGATCCTGCAAGATTGCTGAAAAAAAAACTAAAACTGAATTCATTGGTTTGCTCTGATATAGACTGTAGCCCAGCCATTTTCAGTGCTTCATTAATGACCTTCGCTCCATCATAGCTCAGGAGTGGGGATATTTACTGACTATTACGCAATGTTCAGCAGAATTTGTGACCCCTCAAATATTTAAGCAGTTCATGTCCAAATGCAGCCAGACTTTGCTTGAGCGGACAAATGGCAAGTAAAATTCATGCCACACAAGTGACCACTTATCAAGTGACAAACTCACCATTCCTCATGACATTCAATGGCATTACAATCACTGACATCCTGGGAGTTACAATTGACCATAAATCAAAATGAACTAGCCACAAAGCGTGTGACTACAAGAGCAGGTCATAGGCTAGGAACCGTGTGGTGAGTAAATCTGCTCCTAGTTCCACAAAGCAAATATCCCCACTATTTACAAGGCACAGGTCAGGAATGTGATGAAATATGCCCCATTTTCCTGGATGGGTGTAGCTCCAACAACACTCTAAGCTTTCCACCATCCAGGAGGGAAGTAGCCCGTTTGATTAGCATCATATCCATAAACATTTACTCCCCCTCGCACCAATGTTCAGTAGCAGTCGTGTGTACTACCTACAAGATGCACTGCAGAAATTCGGCAAAGATTTCAACACTTGGCTCTATATAATAGAAATCTTTAATCTCTGGTACAATTCCAATAAAGCTTCTCTAAGGTTACGGCACTAAGTTGGATACTCAGAACTGACGACACTAATAACCAGTGTTTTATAAATGTTTGCAAATACTTGCTTGCTTTTTTACCACAGTTCATAGAGCGCCAAGGATCCTTCATACCTTGTTAACAGCCTTTTCAACAGTCCTTCACATTTAGAGATTTATGAACCTACATCTGCCAATCTCTTGTTACTAGTGTAGAGTCAATTGTTACGTTCAAACTATTAAGTTTAATTAATAAAGGTAAAGGGGGATGAGGAATATGGAATTAGGTCAAAGTTAACCACGATTGCAATGAATTGTGCAATGGCTACAGGGCTACTCATATTTAGGAAGCTTTTTTAGGTATATGTGAAGAGAAAAATTATAATGCAGACAAATGCAGGTCTCCTACATGAAGAATCTTTCAGAACATTATAATGGAGAAACAAAGAGATGGCAGACCAAATTATATACATACTTTGGTTCGGTCTTCACAAAGGAGGGAACAGACAACATCCCAAAAGGATTAGCAACACAGGATCTAGGGAGGGGGGAGTACCTGAAGAATGAGGGGAGATCAGTTCGAGGTACAAAAGATATCAAAGGGGAGTGACAAAGTAGAAAAAAAAGGAAGTTTCTGCACGTGGGGCAATCTAGAACTCAAGGTCTAGATTTAGGGTACAAAATAGCAGATGTTAAAACAGATTATGAAAATTACTTCTTTCAAATGGGTCATGAATCTGTGGAATTCACAACTCTGACAACAGTGGGTGTTAGAACATTGAGATAGCAAGATTTTTAATTAGCAGTGGATCAAAGAGTCATGGCGGGTGGGCAGAAAAGCAGAGTTGAGGCAGAGATGAGGTCAGCCATGATCTTATAAAATTGGCAACAGGTTGAGGGACTGAACTGCCTACTCCTGCTCCTAGTTCTTATGTTCTTATGAAGGAAATCAGAACCAGTAGGGAGAGAGTGTTGGGGAAATTGAAACGAATCCCCAGACTCTGATAATCTGCAGCCCAGAGTACTTACGAAGTGGCGTTTGAAATAATGAATGCATTGGTGGACAACGTTCACAATCCTATAGACTCTGGTACAGTTTCTATTGATTAGAGGATTGTTAATATAACACCACTATTTAAAAAGCAAGTTGAGAGAAAACAGATCATTTAGCCTAACATTGGTAGTGGGGAAGAGGTAGGTCCATTATAAAAGATTTAACAGCAGACTTCTTGGAAAACAGTGACAGATCACTCAAAGCTAGCATGGATTTACAAAAATGAAATCAAGCTTGACAAATCTACTGAAATCTGAAATTTTCATGGATTTAGAAAACTAGTAGAGTTGATAAGGATAAGTCAGTGAATGCAATTTACTTGGACTTCCAGAAGGCTTTCATAAAATCCCACGTAAAAGATTAGTATGTAAAATTGAAATGTATGTAATTGAGAATAATGTACTGATATGGATAGAGAAGTGGCTGACAACCAGGAAACAAAAAGTGGGAATAAACAGGTTTTTTTTAAACCAACAAGTGGCAGGAAGTGACTACTGGGGTCTCTTAGGGATCAACTAGGAGAAACTGAGGACTGCAGATGCTGGAGACCAGAGTTGAAAAATGGGTTGGCACAGCAGCCTCATTCCTGAAGAAGGGCTTATGCCCGAAACGTTGATTCTCCTGCTCCTCGGATGCTGCCTGGCCTGCTGTGTTTTTCCAGCACCACATTTTTCATCTCTTAGGGATCAGTCTTTTGAACCACTACATATATTAATAATTTATACGAGGGGACTAATGTAATATCTCCAAGCTTATAGACAAAGTTGGGTGGGAAAGTGAGCTGTAAGGAGGATGCAGAGATACGTCAGTGCAATTTGGACGAGTTGTGGGAGTGGTAAAATACATTGCAGACAAAGTACAACGTAGACAGATATGAAGTTATCCACTTCAATAACAAACGGAGGAAGGCAGCTTGAGAGATCACAGCTTGAATATTCAGTGCAACTTTGGTTTTCTTATGAGAGAGGAAGTTCTGCCAGTGGAGGGAGTGCATTGAAGATGGACCAGACTGATTCCTGGATGGTAGAATTGACATATGAAGCACACTGGATTGGGTTAACACTATATTTACGAATGAGGGGCATCTCACAGAACCTTAAAATGTTCTAATAGGACTAGACAGGAGAAGGACAAAAGTTGGCCTTTCCAACTTCATACTAACCATTTTTGCTTTCACTTTGAATGATATTGCATTAATGTTAATTTTTTCATATTTTAACATAGATTAGTGTCTATTAAGAAATAAAACAAACTGTACTAAAAATCTCTTGTGGCCAAACTTTCCTCATTTTAAAATATACTTAATTTATTTTATCATATTTGCAAAGTGATTAGCTTCACACATTTGTCAATTAACTACTTTCAGACATCTTGAAGTATACCATTAAAGTTTAACAACTACCTGCCTTTCCCTGAACATAAATAACTAACTTATTTCTGTTAAATGCAAAATATTCTATTATAAAGCAACATAAAAACAAGTGTATAAATTCAAAGCACATGACAGAATTTAACCCAACACTTCTTGGAGGTCAAATCCTCTTCACAGTCACAAAGCGAGGAGAGGAATAAAAATATAACTGTATTCCAATGGGATTTTGCTTCCACAGAGATAGTTTGAAGTTTCTATGAGGGCTTAATGGAGAGCCACAAAACACCAATTCCCACTGGAAAACATTGCTCAGTTCATTCAAATCAGGTTAGGCAAGGAGGTTGGGAGTCAGGAGACAGTAAATTAATATTTTGCTTTAAACAAATTCAGAAAATAATGTTAACATTGCATTAGAAAGGTCTTTCATTGCAAGGAGGAACGTATACAGATTTTCTATTACAACACATTGTACAAACAGCTCAAAAAACCCTATATGGATTTATGTTCTGCTTTTAATTAAAAATGCTTTCCACTACTCAATGCTGGACTTTCTCAAATGAGACACCATTCACTGAGTTGAGTTAAGGGAAAAAAAGTCCTGAAGTTTCATTATCTCAAGTCCTTCTATTTAACTGCATGCTTACCAATTCCACATTAGTGTGTCCTAACTCTTCAAGTTGCACACTTAGCTCCCGCTCACGAATATTCAGCTTGTCAAGCTGCATCTGCAATGTGTTGTTCTCAGACTGAAGTTGGGCATTTTTGCTGGTCAGCCTCTCTGTAAAGAGAAGCAACTCAGATTCCTTTTTGCGACTCCCTTCAATGTCTTCCTGCAGATCTGTAACGAGTGCGTTCAGGCTGTCAACCTCCTCTTTTGATGTCTGAAGCTCTTGCTCATTTCTATGATGCAATCACATTAAATTATGTTTCTGTAGTAGTTTGCACTTTGCTAGAAAATAAAGATTTCTAAAACTAATCTCTTCTTGCGAGAACCAGCAAAACCTTAATGGTTACATGAACTTATTTTAAAAAATGACAGGCAGGTCAAGAACTTGTGGAATATCATAATGAAACTCTTTCCTTTCCCCACCAGCTAATGCATTTCCTTGGATAATGAGACAAGAGAAATCCTTTGGCAAACAAACAAAACTCTGAACAGCTCCCTTCTGAATCACAGTACACACACGCCCATCCCCACACCCGTCACCACCACCCACATACTCAAAACCAATGTAGGAAAAATTTTCAACCTAGCATATCTTATCCATTAATGTGGTAAATAAACTAAACTATTAAATCCAATCAATTATATAGCAGACTTTCTACCTTTCAAGCTGTTCTTCCAAGTGGTTTACAATCTTTACTCGTTCATGCAAAGACTGGCATTCTGCTTTCTGCCGGTTGATAATTTCTTTATATTTTGACAGTTCATCTTCAGTCCTCAAACGCTCATCCTCAAGACACCTTACCTGAGACAGGAACAGATAACAAGTGTTTTGGATAAATGATATCACAAAAATCAAACGTGTAGCTAACATTAACAATTAGCAACAAGAACTCGGATTGATCTTAAACTAATGGAGGGATATAATAAGCCAAATAGAGTGCTCACGTTAGTTAATCCAACAAAATATTTTTGACAAATCTAAGCAGGTGGTGTTAAGTCATTTAGAAGGGTTAGACATAGTCAACGTGACGTGTAAAAGAAACATCGCATTTGATTGTTCGAAGTTGAGTTTGAGGAAGCGATTAACAGGATAGATAAAAGGGAAAAACCAAATGTATTATTATACTGAAGTTTTTGAAAAGCCTTTGACAAGGTGCCACATGTTGTTAAAAACAGCTGAAGGTATTTGGGGAAATGTATTACAATAGATTGGGAGGTTATACATTCGTCTGAATTGAACCTTGATTTTATGAAGTACAAAATAATAGGTCTTTGTCATGCTATTATTCTGAATAGAGTGCAGCAAGGATGAGCCCTGAAGTCTCAGCTATTCATAATCAATATTAAATATCTAAGAATATAAAATGTTAAGCAGAAATAGGCCATTTGACTCTTCAAGTTTTCTCCAACATTCAATGAGATCATGCTGATCTAATAATCCTCAAACCCACTTTCTGCCATTGCCCCATAACTCTGGATTAAAAATGTGTCTCTCTCTGCCTTGGATATACCTAAATGACTCAGCTTCTGCACTCCTCTGCAGTGAAGAATCCCACAGACTGACTGGCCTCAGAAAAAAAAATTCTTCTTTGTCTTAAGGGGTCACCCATTTATTCTGAGAATACTGCTAGATACTAATTCAGGGGAATAATCGCTCTGCATTTACCCTATAAAGCCCCTTAAGAATCTTATATTTCAATAAGGTTGCCTTACATTCTTCTAAACTCCAAAGACTGCAAACTCAACCTGATCAATCTCTCTTAAGAGAAGAGAACAGCTCCACACCCAGGGTCAACTATAGAGCCTTCTCTGCACAGCTTCCAATGCTAGTATATATTTTCTTAATTAAAGGGGATGAAAACTAGTCATAGTATTCCAGGTGTGGTCTGATTAGTGCCTTGTAAAGTGTTAGCAAGACCTCCTTATTTTTATAGCATACTTCTTTGTCCTCCCTGTTACACGCTGAAATTGGATGGTAGTTTTTGTGATTCATGCTCCACGCCCCCAAATCCCACCATGCTGCAGCCTTCTTCAATCATTCTTCATTTAAACAATATTCAGCCCTTCTATTCTTCTTACTGAAGTACCTAAGTTCACATTTTCCCAAACCATCTTCCGATTACTAATTTTATCCCCACTTAACTTGTCCATATCCATCTGTAGACTCCTTATATCAACCACAAATGGTGATTTTAATGCATTCACTTTCTTAATCCAAGTCATGAACATTTTTTTAAATAACTGCAGCCCAGCACTATTCCCTGCAGCATTCCACTAACCACATGCTGTCATTCTGCCAATGCCTCCTTTGCCCCAGTACACTGGCCTCTATCAATTAGGCAATCCTCTCTACACGCTAATAAACCACAGGTAGCCAACACTATTGGTTCTTATCTTATTAAGTAGCCTTATGTGCACTAACATATAAAACAATCTGTTGGAAATCCGAATATATTACATCAACTGGTTTCCCCTTTGTCTCCTGATTGTCAACATCTCAAAGGGCTGGAATAACTTTGTCTGGCATGATTTTCTATTCATGAGCCTTGTTGACACTGCTTAATTATATGATACATTTCAAAATGCTCTGCTATTACATCCTCTATAGCATTCTAACATCTTCCCCAATGACTAGCAGATCTATAGTTTTGTTTTTGTCTCCCTTTTTGAATCAAGGTTTTACACTGGCATTGTTCCAATCCTCTGAGACTTTTACAGAATCTAAGGATTCTTAAAAGATAATGACAAGTGCATCTATTATTTTTAGCTACATCCTAATAAATCAGGTCTGGGCACTTATCGGCTTTTAGCCTCATTACTTTCCCTCTGAGTTCATCTCGAATGATAGTGTATTTATTTCCTTCCTCCTTTTATCCTCTTGATTTAGTATTTTGGGAATGTTATTTGTGTCCTATACCATGTAGACTGATGTAAAGTATTTATTCAACTCCTCTGCCATTTCCTGGTTCCCCATTATCATTTTCCTAGCCTTGATCTCTAATGGGCGTATGTTGCCTCTCTATCCATTTGAATATTTAAGGAGTCATACTGTTTGTTTTTCTACTAGTTATAGTTTGTCCGCTTGGTTTATTTGCTCCCTTTTTATTATATTTTTGCTTAGCGTTTAAATCTTTCCCAATCCTCTGGTTAATCATTAATCTTTGTCACATTGCATTTTTTTCCTTCCAATTTGATATTATTTTAACATTCCTTGTTAAGGATGTAAGCTTATCCCCCTCTTAGAATCCTTCTTCTTCACCAGATGCTGAAGATCATGAAATATTTTCTTAAAAGTCTGCCATGGTCTTTTCTGCTAAACACCTTTGCCAATTCACTTAAGCTAATTCTGTCGTCATTCCTTCCTAATTAACCTTATTTTAGTTTAGCACAGTTGTTACTGACCCAGATTTCTCACTCTCAAAGTGAATGCTAAACTCTATCATGATATGACCACTGTTGCCGAGAGAATCTTTTATTCGGAGATCATTTATTAAACTCATTTCATTGCGCCTTATCAGACCCAAAATAGCCTGATCGCTGGTTGGAGCCACAGCAGGATTTAAGGGAATTGTATCAAATACAGGTTATGAATTTTTTCATAGGACCATTTCATAACTTAAGGGACAGAGTATAATGTAACTAGGTTTGTAGACTAAGAAAGCTAGGTGGAAAATAAGGTACAAAGCGTCTGGAAAGGGATGGAGATACATCAAATGAATGAGCAAAAAAGTAGCAAATGAAGAATAACCTGTTTAAATAAAAAGTGCAATTAATAGAAAATAGAACTATTTTAAATGTGAAAGAAAAAATTTGCATTTACATTGTGCTTTTCACAACTAACAGACGTCTGAAAGTGCTTTATAGATTATTACTTTTGAACTATAATCACTGTCGAATTTAGGCGTTCACAGTCAATTCTCACATAGTGAGCTCCCAAAGAGCTAATGTGATAAGCTAAGAACAGTAATATGATACTGATCACTTAATCTATTTTAAGCATGTTTGTGGATTGATTAACAGCAGGAATAACTCCCCCAGCATTCTTTGAGATAGTGGGACGGGATACATAATGTCACCGGAGTGCAAGTGTCTCTCAGTTCAATACCCATGCAAGATATGGCATCACCAACACTGTAGCATTCTTAATACTGCACTACAGAATTAGCTTTGAGATTTTTACTCATATCCTGCTTCAGGCCAAAATCTTGTTTGCCAAAACAGAAAATGCTACAGACTGAACCATGCAGGAATTAAGTACGAGTAATCAGTGGGATTTGGATTTCCCTGCATGTAAAACAAAGTTATCATGAATGTACTGCAATTAAAAATTTGATGGTATACTGGTTTGACTGCAAGAATATAAATTTGTATTGTAGTATAGAGTTTTGTCCATATCTAAGAAAGGATATACTTGCCTTGAATGCAATGCATTCAATTGATTTTTGGGATAATTGGTTTGTTCTACCCCAAGATAGCCATTATCATTACCCCTGTAGGCTCATGGGGTCATAGGACTTGCTTATGCTCCTAAAACAATTTTTTACGTTCTTTTTTGGACAGAAAAATAAGCATGCATCATCACTAAGTAACAGACACAAGACAAAGAACAGACAAGAAAACTGGGAACAAGCTATTCTGGAAAATGAACTTCTTAGTTATTCAAACAATACAATGTCAAACTAAAAGTATAGAAGTTCTTCAAAGTTAATTTGAAAAGAGTTCAACAGAATTTACAAGATAACTCCAAAAGACAAACAAATGAACAACAGTATTCACCTTAGTTCTCAAAGTATGCAACTCATCCATTCCTTCCTTGAATGTTTTTTTCAGATCATCAAGTTCCTTTATTTTAGCATGGCGAATCTGTTTTTTTTTGGTTGGAGAAATACATTAATTAAGAATCTAATAAAATGCTAAATTATCACAATGGAAACAGGAGATGAATCAAACATAGTCATCTGTACCAGCCTCTTGACCTCCCAGATCACCGTTCCTCTTTTAAATTGACTTGCACTGAACCCAAGGAAGGAGGTCCCATGATCCCTCTTAACAAATTTTAAAGTTAAATATTTGTGAAGCTTATGTTGCAAGATCATTGGCACAAAAATTAATAGAAAATATCTACTGCAAATTAAAAATACCTCAATTTTAGTTGGCAGAAAATATCCTCTATAATAATTGGCAGAGAGGAAAAATGATGCAATGATTATTGTTTTATTGCTATTGACCCATTATAAAACATAAAACATACATTATTTCACCTTGGCAAAACTAGAGTCAATGGGAATTGGGGAAACTCTCCATTAGTTGGATTCAAAAAAATGATCAGCCAAAAGAAAAAGTGGTTGCGGTTGTTGGCAGCCAGGCATCTCAGTTCAGGGCTTTTCTGCACGAGTTCCACAGGGTAGTTTCCGAGACAACCATTTTCATGTCAGAAGTGGGAGTATTCTTTGAAGTTGCACAACGTTCAGCACCTTTTCTAACTCCTCAGATACTGAAACAGTCAGTGTTAAAATACAACAAGACCTGGATGATCTCTGGCACTTGTATAGTGAGAATGTCAATTACACTGGTCAGCTCAAACTTGGATAATGACCATTCCAACAAAAGAGAATCTAAACATTATCCCTTGGCATTCAATTATGTATTATTGCTGGAATCCCAGTATCAACGTTCCTTCAAAGGGTGAAGTTGTTTTGGAACGCTCCACCCCAGGGATTTTGATTCGGATTCCATTTATTATTGTCACATGTACCTAAGATCAGTGAAAAGTTTTGTTTTGCAAGCAGTACAGGCAGATCATAGCAAACAAGAACATACAGATCATAGGGTACTTTTCAGGTCAAGACATACAAGGTTATGACTGCACAGGAGTTGCACAAAGCAAAGTCAACATTACTTTTGAAATTATAGAGGTCCATTCAGCAGTCTAATAACAGCAGGAAAAAAAAAGGGTCTTCTTGAATCTGTTGATGCATGTGTTTAAGCTTCTATATCTTCTGCCTGTTGGAAGAGTTTGAAAGTATTACCGGGGTGGGAGTGGTCTTTGACAATGTTGGCAGCCTTACCATGAAAACTAGAAGTACAAATAGCTGGGAGATTAGCTTAAGTGATAGACTGTGCTGTGTACACAACTTTCTGTAGTTTGTTATGGTCCTGGGCAGAGCAATTGCCATAACTTATGCACCCAGATAGTACATTCTCTATGGTGCATCTGTAAAAAGTTACTGAGGGCCCTTGTGGACATGCCAATTTTACCAAACTGCCTAAGGAAGAAACGCTGTTGTGCCCTCTTGACTGTCACATTGACATAGGTGGCCCAGGACAGATTGTTGGTTAGCGTCACTCCTCGGAACATGACACAGTCAACCCTCACGGTGGCTCAGTGGTTAGCACTGCTGCCTCACAGCACCAGGGTTCCAGGTTCAATTCTGGCCTCGGGCAACTGTCTGTGTGGAGTTTGCACATTCTGCCAGTGTCTACGTGGGTTTCCTCCGGGTGCTCCAGTTTCCTCCCACAGTCCAAAGATGTGCAGTCCAGGTGAATTGGCCATGTTAAATTGCCCATAGTGTGAGGTGCATTAGTCAGAGGGGAGAGGTGTCTGGGTGGGTTGCCCTTTGGAGGGTCAGTGTGGACTTGTTGGGCCGAAGGGTCTGTTTCCACACTGTAGGGAATCTAATCTAATCTCCCCACTTTAGCTCCATTGATGTAGATAAGGGCATTTCCTCCTTTCTTTCTTTCTGAAGTCAATGAACAGTTCTTTTGTTTTGCTGACATTCAGAGAGAGATTGTTATCATTGCATTATAACACCAAACCCTCTATCTCCTTCCTGTATTCTGACTCATCATTGTTGATATCCGGCCTACAATGGTGGTGTTATCAGCAACTTGTAGATGGCTGTCATACAGAATTTGGCTGCATGGTCATGGGTGTACAGGGAGTACAGTAGTGGGCTGATTACACATCCAGTGTTGGGGATTATTATGGAGGAGGTGCTGTTGTCTATCTTCACTGATTGGAGTTGCAGAAGTTCAAACACAGCATGTTCAAAGCGACAGACTTCTAGAGATTAATGACATCAAGGGCCATGGAAGTTGCTTGGGAAAGTAAAGGTAGATGACCAGACACAATCTGATTGAATGGCAGAGCACACTTGACAGGCTGAATGATGTGCTTTTGCTCCCATGTTTCTATCTGCAGATCCAACTGTAATGCACTGAGAATTTTCCAAGGACTCTAACCACTCACAAAACAAATGCTCCTTAATGACCTCCTCTGTATATCCAACCTTGTTCATTTCATTTATATTTACACTGTACATACATTATAGTTAGCATTGATCACATACACAGCAATTTCACCTCAGTGGAATTTTTGAATTTTCTCTAAAGCCTCAATGATCGAATGAGATATTTTTCTTTCAATTCATCTATTACATAGTTTCTTACTTTGCAGTGGCTTTACCCTTAGTTCATTATCTACTGATTTTCTTAACTCTCGGATTACGCAAAAACGGACTGAATACATGCCTGCAACCAAGCAATCATGTTCTCTCACTTGGGGCCTTAAAAATCCAAATTTTAAAAGAAAATCTATTTGATGAATATCCCTACATAGGTTATGTGCCCTGGTTATATTAGAATTTAATTTGCCTTTGTTTTACAGCTGGTAGTCCTCTTGTAAATAGAGGATAGAACATAGAACAATACAGCACAGAACAGGCCCTTCGGCCCACGATGTTGTGCCGAACATTTGTCCTAGCTTAAGCACCCATCCATGTACCTATCCAATTGCCGCTTAAAATGTCACCAATGATTCGGACTCTGCCACTCCCACAGGCAGCGCATTCCATACCCCCACCACTCTCTGGGTAAAGAACCTACCCCTGACAACCCCCTATACCTTCCATCCTTCATCATAAGTTTATGTCCCCTTGTAACACTCTGTTGTACCCGGGGAAAAAGTCTCTGACTATCTACTCTATTCCCCTGATCATCTTATAAACCTCTATCAAGTCACCCCTCATCCTTCGCCGTTCCAATGAGAAAAGGCCTAGCACTCTCAACCTTTCCTCGTACGACCTATTCTCCATTCCAGGCAACATCCTGGTAAATCTCCTCTGCACCCTCTCCAAAGCTTCCACATCTTTCCTAAAGTGAGGCGACCAGAACTGCACACAGTACTCCAAATATGGCCTTACCAAGGACATGTACAGCTGCAACATCACCTCACGACTCTTGAATTCAATCCCTCTGCTAATGAACACTAATACACCATCGGCCTTCCTACAAGTTCTATCCACCTGAGTGGCAATTTTCAAAGAGCTATGAACATAGACCCCAAGATCCCTCTGCTCCTCCACCTTACTAAGAACCCTACCGTTAACCCTGTATTCCGTATTCTTATTTGTCCTTCCAAAATGGACCTCACAGTTGACAGGGTTGAGCTCCATCTGCCACTCCTCAGCCCAGCTCTGCATCATATCTAAGTCCCTTTGCAGCCGACAACAGCCCTCCTCACTATCCACAACTCCACCAATCTTTGTATCGTCTGCAAATTTACTGACTCATCCTTCTACTCCCTCTTCCAAGTCATTAATAAAAATTACAAACAGCAGAGGACCCAGAACTGATCCCTGCGGAACTCCACTTGTAACTGGGCTCCAGGCTGAATATTTACCATCTACCACCACTCTCTGCCTTCGACCGGTTAGCCAGTTCTCTATCCAACTGGCCAAATTTCCCACTATCCCATGCCTCCTGACTTTCTACATAAGCCTACCATGGGGAACCTTATCAAATGCCTTACTAAAATCCATGTACACTACATCCACTGCTCTATCCTCATCCACATGCTTGGTCACCTCCTCGAAGAATTCAATAAGACTTGTAAGGCAAGACCGACCCTTCACAAATTCGTCCTGGCTGTCCCTAATCAAGCAGGGTCTTTCCAGATACTCATAAATCCTATCCCTCAGTACCCTTTCCATTACTTTGCCTACCACCAAAGAAAGACTAACTGGCCTGTAATTCCCGGGGTTATCCCTATTCCCTTTTTTGAACAGGGGCACAACATTCGCCACTCTCCAGTCCCCTGGCACCACCCCCACTGACAGTGAAGACGAAAAGATCATTGCCAACGGCTCTGCAAATTCCTCTCTTGCTTCCCACATAATCCTAGGATCTATCCCATCAGGCCCGCGGAACTTGTCTATCCTCAAGTTTTTCAAAATGCCCAACACATCCTACTTCCTAACAAGTAGCTCCTCTCACTTACTAGTCCATTTCATACTCTCCTCTTCAACAATTTGTAAATACTGAAGAAAAGTACTCATTCAAGACCTCTCCTATCTCTTCCGACTCAATACACAGTCTCCCACTACTGTCCTTGATTGGACCTCAACTCGTTCTCGTCATTCTCAGGTTTCTCACATGAGCATAAAAGGCCTTGGGGTTATCCTTGATCCTACCTACCAAAGACTTTTCATGCCGTCTCTTAGCTCTCCGAATCCATTTCTTCAGCTCCTTCCTGACTATCCTGTATCCCTCCAACACTCTGTCTGAACCTTGTTTCCTCAACCTTATGTAAGCCTCCTTCTTCCTCTTTACTAGAGATTCAAACTCCCTCGTCAACCAAGGTTCCCTCACACGACCATCTTTCCTGCCTGACAGGTACATCAGTGTAAATACTGAAGAAAAGTACTCATTCAAGACCTCAAATGCATCAGTGTAATTTCTTCCAAATATATTTGAAAGCCCCACCTCACCTCCATTTGATCAGACTGTTCCTGCAAGTGTTTTTCTAGTTCTCCTTTAGTTTCACGCAGTTTAGCATCCAACTCATTGGATCGAATTTCCTCCGACTCCTGAGAAGACAAATAAGGTCACCAATGTCATAAAGCAAATGATTAAGTGTAACACTAATATTTGAAATGAAAATGTAAAATGTTAGAATGTGCAGCTTTCTTTAGACACTGGCAATGCCTGGGGCCTGTCTCTGCTGTGATGCTGTACATAGCAAAAGGAGCAGATATACTCTCAAGATAAAGTTTTGAAATACAGTTTTCATTTGTCTCAAAACGTGAAATGATAAGACACATTTTGATTCACGTGAATTTTTAAGGATAATCACTGCCAGACTGATCCTACTGCAAGAGAACAGAAACTAGGAAATATCCGTACTTCACTTTGTCCACACCAATCTGTGCCAAACACAAATGCACCTGCCCAGGATAGGACTGATAGGAGTGAACAAGGCACAGCCTTGTGGAGACAAAGTTGCATCTTCACAAAAAAATACCCTCCATAATGCTTTCTGGCACTATCATGTCAAAAGTTATATCCATGAAACACTTTCGGATGTCAGTCACAAATTACAACAGTCTGACAACCATGCTGAATGGCAGAAATAGTGTGCTGTAGCTTCACCAGGAAGACAGGAACAGCCTTCATGAACATGTCCATTCTCAATGATTCCAATATCCAGGGGGTCAATGCAAAAGACAAGGCCGGAACATCTACAGTCCTCCTAAGCAAGAAATAGCAAATAGATGATCCATTTCAGCTTATGTGCAAGCAAGATGCCTGTCTTCAGCCAAATTGATTCTCTCCGTGTAATATCAAGAAACAGAGAAATGCATCATATACAGAAAAGGCTACAAGCTATAACAATGTCCTTTTTTGCTTCAGAACTAGCCTTCATATTAGCCATCCTGTTTTAATATATGTGCAATACTGACATCTACAGACAAAGTAGAAAATTACTCAGTTTCTCTCTCAAATGCAGGACTGATTCATTCTGGCCAATTATCATCACTACTGTGCTCTCAATCAGCAAGAAATGATGGAAGGTAGCACTGACAGTCCTAACAAATTGCACTTTCAACTCATCAACAACCTGTTCACCAATGCTCAGTTTGGGTTCTACGTTACAGCTGTGGTCTAAATTTGGACAATAAAGCTAAATGACATGGATGAAATGAGAGTGACTGCCCTTGACATCAAGGAAGCATTTACCCAAGTGGGAAGTCTCAATACAACTGTGTCAATGGAAATTCGGGGAAAGATTTCTACTGGCTACAGTCACACTGAACACAAAGTAGTACGATTATGGTTGCAAGAGGTAAATCATTTCAGTCCCAGAACTTTCAGGAGTTCCTTGGGGTAAAGTCCTAGCCAGCTACATTGAATCACTCCTGCCACACTGGGAATATGACTGTGCACAGATGAACAACTATGGCAGGCAACAAAGCAGTCTTGTCGTTTGCTCAATACCTACTCTACACGAAATTCTATTAGCATTTTTCATGCTTAAAGAAGCCTACCCAAGACTCACATCACACCCACTAAGCTTTTCCATTTGTCTGGAACATTCTTTAACATAATAAACATAATTTCTGACAAACATAGGCAGAGTTTGTCAACTGGGGTCCATTAACCAACCATTGCAACTTTAAACTAAATATTACACATTTTAAAAAATTGTAAAATGCAAACAAATCAACAAAAGCAGCAGGATCTTATTGGATGGAATACTGAATGAGACACTTGGGCACTTGCACTCCATTTGGCTGGTTCACAGATCATACAGCTATCCTCCAATATGTATTATTTAAGACAAAACACTTCCGGTTTAAAAAAAATGCATTGCAAGCAACATGCCCTCTAAGCTGCGCCATTACCCAGTTGCTGAGAAGGCCTGCACACATCAATAGGCATGCCATTGCAGGGCTTCCACTTCCAGTGGCTCCTGACATGTGCAGGCCTCACAGGAGGGGCGAAAAACAACCTTGGGGGTGCTTTGCTTGCAAGGTACAGGGAATGGCTTAACAGATGGCAAAGTGTATGGCAACTGAATAGAATTTATAAAGTGCATGTTATGACAAATATCAAACCCAAACCAACCTGATAGGTTTTGATGATGTCTTGACAGTTTCTTCGAATTTGTTCAGCCTCTTCTTTAGCCTGAGTTAATTTGACTGTTGTTTCCTTCAATTTTTCTCTGGTTTCCTATAACAATGCAAAGAACATGCATGTTAAATTTTACTCTGGTAAAATGGCTAAATACTACAAGTACTAATTATTCCACAATATTACAAGATTTCTAGTCAACTATGTCAAATACTTTAAAGTGATTCTATTACAATCCACTAAGTAGTCATAAATATTATATACTTTCATGATTTTTACTGGTCTCCTTCATCAAGATATCTTAAGCTATAAAACTGCATAACTGATAAACAAACTTTGCAACCCCCCTAAACATCTCTACTAATGAAACACTCAACAGTCCAAAAGTATTCTGAACAGCAAAGATAATTCTCAGAATCTATCCAGTACCACTAATACGTCTACTTGCTGTGTCTCTCTCCTCTTGCTCCCCCTAACAAGAAAGTGCAAGGACTTTGCTGTAATGAGGTTGGAGGTTGTCCATTCAGTTGCCTCAGCTGCTTCTCACCTCTTTGCATTCCCATAAGTCTTAGTAAAAGACATATGATCAGGGCTAAGTTCTCATTTAACAGACTTTGAAGGGAGAATATTCACACCATTTCATGAAACAGTTGTTCTGCAATTTCACATTTAAATAGTATTCTTCAAAATGTTATCTTTTCGGTCTCCATAGCCCATTTTTGGATTTCTCTGTTACAGCTTAATCAAAGGAATACAAGTACAGTTAATGGAAACTTCCATGATATTTTACCATGTTAAACATTGATACCTTCTTGATAAATTGCCACTGAATCCTTTGCCCTTATTCCCAGTAAGCTGGTCACCCAACTTCCCTACTTCATTTCAGTCCAAGCGAATTATGCAAATAGTTTCAAGGTCCTCAGGTACCTTCTTCCCCACCAATTTAATAAAAGTTAACCCCTTCACCTTCGCTAACAACCACTATAAACATGTCCCATTGCAAACTATAAATCTGGAGGTGGACTGTCTTACTTTTCTAAACATAAAATAAGGACACAGAACTTAGATGAAGAAATGGGCCGTTCTGCCCTTTGAGCCTTTCGCTATTCAATAAGACAATGGCTGATGTGGCGATAGCCTCGACTCCACTTTCATCTAACCATCACCTAATAACCTATAACACCCTTGTCTGTCAAGCATCTGAGCAAATCTACCATGGCTAAATTCAATGACCTGCTTTCACTGTGCTTTGAGGAACAGAATTCCAGTCTAAAGATTTAGGGTGTAGGTTTGCTCGCTGAGCTGTAGGTTTGATATCCAGACGTTTCATTACCTGGCTAGGTAACATCATCAGTAGCGACCTCCAAATGAAACAAAGCTGTTGTCTCCTGCTTTCTATTTATATTTTTCTCCTGGATGGGGTTCCTGGGGTTTGTGATGATGTCATTTCCTGTTCGTTTTGAGGGGTTGATAGATGGTATCTAGATCTATGTGTTTGTTTATGGCATTGTGGTTGGAGTGCCAGGCCTCCAGGAATTCTCTGGCAGGCCTTTGCTTAGCCTGTCCCAGGATAGATGTGTTGCCCCAGTCAAAATGGTGGTTTTTTTCATCCGTGTGTAGGGCTACGAGGGAGATAGGGTCGTGCCTTTTTGTGGCTAGCTGGTGTTCGTGTATCCTGGTGGCTAACTTTCTTCCTGTTTGTCCTACGTAGTGTTTGTGGCAGTCCTTGCATGGAATTTTGTAAATGACATTGGTTTTGTCCATGGGTTGTACTGGGTCTAAAGATGCTAGAAGAGGAAGAAAATCTAATCTCTACCATTAAAAGCAAAACCTTTCCTTCTTCAAATGTGTCCCATTGTTCTTGGCTCACCTACAAGAGGAAATACCCTCAAAGAGTCCATCCTGTTCCAACTATAATTCTTCAGAATTATAGTTCTTATCTGACTTGAAACGTTAACTATGTTTCTCCCTCCACAGATGCTACTTTCGTCAGCATTCTATTTGTTCCACTATCTCTATCTGTCCTTACTTACATTGTTGATTCGTGGTAAAGTTTCAGCATTATGTTTAAACCTGTTATCAACTTGCTCCTCTAAACCTGAGCTGGATCAGGATAGAAGTGAAAAATTCAATTGCACAACAGGCAAATTAAACTATTTCAAATTAGCTCGAGTGGTTCCAGCAACAAACTTGCTGGCAATCACCAGAAATGCTTAAGGATTAGCATCAGCAACATAAATTATATAATCCAGTGCACACAGGCATGAAAGGGCATTTCATCCAGTATTTGCACAAAGTCAACTTTTGCAATTTTTTTTGGCACTTCCAATTTTTGCCACTATTTCTGGAGCTTCAAAATACAATGTTAAAAGCAATCAGTGATCGGATTACGAAATTAAGAAACGCTGTCCCTTATTTCTGTTATCACTGCATGTTTAATCTGCAAATGCAATAATTTTAAAAAGAAAGCAATTATTTGCAATTTGCACCCAGGTGCCATCTAGTGGTGATATGTTTCAAACTGCTCAAAGAGAAGATACGGAATTGGGCTGAATTTGTAAATTCATAAGGTCCTAAACTTGAATTAACAGTACTTATTTTAAATCGTCACAATTATGACAATATCAAGTTGAATTTTCCCCCTTGATAGCTAAAGAATTTCAAATTACGAAGCAAGTGCAACAAGTGAGCTGGAATCCTAAAATTTTATATAGAGTCAGAGATGTACAGCATGGAAGCAGGCCCTTCAGTCCAACTCATCCATATCGACCAGATATCCCAACCCAATCTACTCCCACCTGCCAGCACCCAGCCCACATCCCTCTGAACCCTTCCTACTCATATACCCATCCAGACGCCTTTTAAATGTTGCAATTGTGCTAGCCTTCATCACTTCCATCTTGAAAAACATTATCAAAAATGTACAAGTAACAATCTGCAAACAAAGATTTGAGAAGCTCATGTGCTACACTATTTAATATGTTGAAGTGATCTCATCAGTCAGGAATAGGAAAAGGCTAGACAAAATAAATTCAGAACATTAAAGTTAACAGTAAGACATAAAGCAAAGATATACAAGTAGTTGTAAAAACCAAAACTTATTGCTTCACTCAAAAGGTGAGGAGTGTTTACATTGGATATAGGAGTGAAACACAACAACATAGAAAAGTTACAGAAGCAGACCATTTGGTCCTTAGTCCTTTATGATACTAGATTTGCATTTGGCATATTGTAATTTTTTTTTCAAATGTGATGACTATTTCTGCCTCAACCACCACTTCAGGAACAGGTTCCAGAGGATAAAAATAGAATTCCTCGATTACTTCTGAAGTGGGAGATGACATGGGGCAGGGTGACACTAGGCATACAGATACAAGATGGCCAGTGAGCAATCAGTTGACACACAAGATGGGCACTGGACCACAATATGGAGAGAGACAGCAGAGCAAATACAGACACTGCCTGAGGCCACCAGAATGCTAGCACAGTGCACTCACAACCCAGTTAATTAGTTTAAGGCAGGTGGGGGAGAGAATACACATGGGTAATGTACACTGCCCACCGAAGTGTCTGGGTCCAGCCAACACCTTTTATAGAAATGCTAACAGCTTGATATAGACTCAATACAAAGTACTAATAGCCAGGGTTGCAGTAATCATCCTTCTCAGGATGAGCATTTAGCGCCGATTACTACAGCAATGGACTTCCGTGCAGACATTGAAACTGACAATGTCTGCATTGAAACTAACAGTGACCACATTGAAATTAACAAAGGCTGCACTGGAACTGACAACGACTGCACCAAAACTATCAATGATTCTGCAATGCGCCGAAAGCTTGGTGATTTCAAATAAATCTATTGGACTATAACCTCTTGTTGTGTGACTGCTGACTTTGTCCACCCCACTCCAACATTGGCACCTCCACATCGTGATCACCTTTTTATGCACTGTGTGGATCAGGTTGGATACTCCATAACCTGGAGTCTATGAAGATTATCACAATAATTTGTTATTGCACATTACCATATTATTCAATTAAATAACCCAGAGAAGTCTGATTCATAAGTTTTCTGGATTTCATTTTCAAGTCTCCTCTTGACAAGTAGGCATTTAAAAAAATTATTTTGTGGGCTAATGACACGGCTAGCTAAGTCAGCAATTATTGATCATCGATAATTGCCCTGGAGATGGTGGTAGCGAGTGTTCTTCTTGGGCCTTTACAGTCCTGATGTAAAGGTACACCACCAGTGCTGTGAGGAAGGGAGAACCAGCAAATGAAAGAATAGTGATACAGCTTAATGTTACAATGGTGTGGAACTTGGAGGGGAACTTGTAAGTGGTTATATTCCCATGCATTTGCTGCCCTCGTGGCATAATGCGTATACGTTGATAAATATGAAGTTATCCACTTAGGACCAAAAACTGAAAAGCAGATTATGATCTGAATGGTTATAATAGAGAGGAATGTGCAAGTTGGCTTCGGTCTCCTTGTACACCAGTTGAAGGTAAGCACGTAGGTGCAGTAAGCATTAAAGTAGGCAAATGATCATTCAGTGTTTTCACAGGTCTGGCAGCAGGCAATTTTGAAGTATCAAAACAGTACACAATGGGGAAACGTATGTGAAGCACTATTCTAAGTGGTAGATGTTGAGTTTGGAAGGTCCTGTCTCAGGAATGTAAATGAGTTGTTGTAATACATGTTATGGATGGTATACATTCCTCCATTTTTCAACTTTGGTATAGGGGTGAACGTTGAAGACAGTGGATGTAGGACTGGTATGAAGTTGAAGGAGTGTACTGTACTTTTAAGAGAGAAAGAATGTTGTTCTGAAATGAGAGATTATAAGCACCTGTATATATGACTGGATGGCAGTCCCAGAGTGGACTGGAAAATTGAAAATATGTAACATTTGGCTGTGAAATGGATACCCGAGTTTTGGCTTTGTTTTGACAGCAATTTAAATTTAACCAGTTTAAATTATGCCCCAGGATAATAAAACCCAATCGCATTTGAATTTATTGTTTTGCCTACATTGAACCAATAAGACAATCCAATGTTGGGGGTTATAAAAAAAAATGCAGACATTTTGAAAATTGATCAGTGAGAAACTGCCAAAGAGACAGAAACTAGAAAGATAATTTCCCATCTAGCATCTTGTTCTCAAAGAAATTAGAAACACTCTCTACCAAAGGTACCTTTTCACGTGAAACATACTCACAGTAAAAAAGAAACATGACAACCCAGGGAGATCCTCAGCCAGAAGAGTGAAGACACAGAAGACAACGGAGACTGTGTGGTTTTGAAATTAAGTCGATGCAATTTTATGAAATGTCTTATTGGAACAGCGTATTATTATAGAGTTAGAGGCAGATAGCAAGCAGTTAAGAAAGGGGGGGGGGGAGGCGCTTAGAGATGTGAATAGTTGTTGTTTACTGTTCACTTTTAGAGTTTGAAAATAAATTGATGTTATATCTTTAAATAGTGGCATTTGGGAGTTGTCAATCATATTTTAACAGATTTCGAGGTGGGGGGAGCTTTTCTGAGTATTTCGTTTATTTAGCAGAGGGACTCAACTTCATGTTGTAACAGTGGCCATTCACCTGTGCTTTGTACAGGTGATAGCGAGCTCCTGGACTCTTATTGGAGCTGCACCCATTCAGCATTCTATCACAAACTTGACTTGCATTGTCGATAGTGGACAGGTATTAGAGAGACTTGAAGCAAATTACTTGCATAGAATTCCTAGCTTTTTTGATTTGCTCTTACAGCAGTACTTAAACGGCTGGTCCAGTTCAGTTTATTGTCAATTATCATTCTATAGGTTATTGGTAGTGGGGGACTCAGTAATGCACAAGCCACTGAACAAGAAGCTGAGATGGTTAGACACTCTTGTTGGAGTTGGTCATTTCCTGGTATTTATATAGTGTCAACATTGCAATTTAGCCCAAGCTTACTGCATTTAAACATGAACTGTTTCAGTATATCAAGAATGGTGAATGACACTGAACAGTGTGTAATCATCAGTTGTCATCCCCAGCTGGTATGCATAAGCACAATTCCAGGAGAAAGCTTTTTTTTTGGCTAAGACAAATGAGATACCAATTTTAATATTGTAAGCATTTTTGACTTCCATCTTTTCAAAAATAAAAACACCATGATCCATCCTTCAATTCCCTGTACTCCTGTAATAACATTCAATGCTGTAGAGAGAAGACTGCTTTTCAAATGAGATGTTTTATGAACTACGTTTTTGTTGTTTCTGGATACAATTATGTAAACAGTTAGAAAGTGCACTAACCTTGTGTGTATCCATTTCACTTTTCAATTTGTTCTGAGCCCATTTCACTTTGATGATGTTGGAATTGATGTCTTCTTTTAGTTTTTCAACATCTTTGTTGAGCTTTGCAGCTTCGCCTTCCTGTAACCATGAAACAAACATTTAAAGCCTGCAGCTTTGAATGCAGTTCTGAGAAAGGATCACTGGACCAGAAATGTTAACTGATTTCTCTTCACAGATGCTGCCAGACCCATGGAATTTTTCAAGCAATTTCTGTTTTGTTGAACATTCAGTTTTTATCCAATAATTTCTTGTCTAATGCTGTCTCTGATATAAAGACAACCGTTAAAAGATGAATCAACTGCTCCCATTACTTAGAATCTCCTCCCTGATTCTACTTCAAGATTTTGAGTGAAGATCCCTTTCCATTAAGTTAAATTAGATCATTCTTTGTTATCATGGGTACCCTTCCTTTTCTATTCTGTGTATACTGGAATATTTATTTTCCAACTTTAATTAACTTTCATCCAAGTCTCTAATGATAATCAGATCTAAAACATTTATCGAAATTTGTGTCAGTAATTCATCTATCTTCCGAAGTAGTGGCATTGGTTTTTGCTGGGTACTGTTCCCTACATTGAACTTACTCGCTCTGTTCTGTTACCATTTGCCTCTCTGCCTTACTCACCTTATCCTTATGGACAAGAATGCACTTTACTTTTGTTTTAAATTTTATCTTTGGTTTCTCACACTTATTATTTTAAAGCAATCTTTTCCACCCTGACGTTATTTGCTGCTGTACCTTATGTTTGTTCACTCCGTCATGCCCTGGTCATCTGTGCCTGAACAATATTGCTACCCTCCAATACTGCATCTTTTATTTTTCTTTTAACTTTCCAAATCTCACCTCACATGATCCCTTCAACCCTACTGTTTAGTTGAAACTCTCTCTACAGTATTAGTTACATGACTCGCCAGGACATTTGTACTAGCATGTTTCACGAAAGGCCATCCCACTAGTACTGTTCATGATTTGCCCAAGGGTGCAGCCATTGTCCCTTGAATTGAAGTCCATTTCTCCCACATCAGCTTTTCAGCCACGCATTCAACTATTTGATCATTGACTCTCTACCAACTTATGGTTCATAGATGATTACCTTTTTCAGCAGTACCTTATTAGTTTAGCCCTTAACCACTCATGCTGTCACAGCAGAACCTCTTTCTTAGTCTTAACTATGCTGCTGGTATTCTCATGAAGCACAATAATGAGATCTTTCTCTCTAGCCATGAGGAAATGTCTTGGATCCTTGCACCAGACAGCCTTTGGGATTCATGCTCTTTGCTGCGGGGAACTTGATTCTCCTCCTGATTGCACAGTGACCTACCATGACTCCATTTGTTTTACTTCCCCAACTATAATGGCTCCTGTCACCAAACTACCATCATCAGTTTGTTGACCCCACTTTTGTCCAAAGTTTGAACCTATTGGACAATTGCAGGAACGGAGGGTCGAATGATTTCAGGATCTCCATAACTGAATTATTCATTCAGTCACACTTACCTGACCCTGACCCTGACCACTCATACCCCCTGGGATTATTAGTCCAGTGACATTACCAATATTACACCACCTCCTCTGACATCTTGCTCAGCTCACCAGCAAGAATTATGAAAATTATGATAACCAAAGAACAATGACTCTCACCCCATGATACCTCATTGATAAATACAATATGCAAAGTTGACAATTGAGGTATTAAAGACTATCCTAATGAGGATGTTTCATGTCCTGGGTTGCCTGATCTATTGCCTGCACAGTTGGTGCGTGCTTATGAGTGTACATGTGTGTGTGCACACATCTGGGAAACGTGGGGAAGAATTAAAAAAAAGACTATAATCTGGAAAATTTAGTACGGTGGTCGTAAGGCAAAGCACAAAAAGCCATTTTTTTCTATTTAATATGCAACTACTCTTGATGGAGACACTCATTAGTCAAGTATGATTTCAATGGGTCTCAAAATGAATAATTATCATCCAGTTAAATTGGAAGAATAGGCAGTTGTAGGATAGGCTCCAGTTTGTGGGACCATATGCCACTTGAGTTGACTTAAGTGAGAAAATGAGAGCAAAACTGGGATTAGGAATCTTAAAAATAGCTTATTGCAGTTCACAGCAATGTGTAGTCTCACTGCATGACTTAAAAGAAATTACCTTTGCCTCATAGAGTTGCTGTAATCTTGCCTTCTCTTGTGAGAGCTGTTTGGTCTTCATTGTCAATTTCTCCAGTTCTCTGTTTGCGTCCCTTAATTTTTTTTCAATTCCTTCCTTCTCTTTTCGAAGGTCAAGGGCTTCTTTCTCTCCTCTAACGTACTTCATTACCATCGCTTCTTTCTCCTGACGAGCCTCCTCACATTTTTTGTTTGTCTAAAAAGCAAGAACCAATTCATTTCTCAGGTTCATTTGCAGAAATAAATGCCCATTTATGTTATAATGCTCGAGTAAAAGTAACTTGAATTAAGGTTACAAGCAAATGTGATTCACTAATAGCTAACCCAGTCTTGAATATAGTTTTCCTGACATCTCACTGTATTCTTTTGCTTTGGACTTTACTCCCCTGCACTTGTGTGTTAAAAATGACATTGCAGAATGTGAGCAAAGACAACTGCAATGAAGACCAATGTGTCACTGCTGCTTATGGTTTTGGAGTCTGTCAAACTTTAAAGAAATCTACCAGAGGAAAAATCAGAAACTTTATTTGCCCTAATTAGCACTCACTTTGCAAGTGATAGTTAACTGTGGAATTCATCATATTCTTTGAAATTTTCAACGGCATTGATTGTGGGTATGTAACATCACAGTCAATCTTTCTATATTAACTTGCAACATGATCTGCAAACCATTGGCGATAACAGGCTATCCATAATTGGAGGTGAAGTGAATACCAATTAATATACTTGATGTAATTGGCTGAGGAAGAACTACTGGTTCAAAACACCAGAATTCCCTGCTTTTCTTCATATAGCTTCACAAACTCTTCAACATGGATCTGACAATGATTTTTTGATGGATTTTTTTTGATCCTATCACACTCAATTTTAATGTCAATGTAACACAGATTTGAACATAAAAGTGACAGCCTAATGAAATTGCAGGATTAAGATATTTTTCAATAATTAAATCATTTCAACTTGGATTAAGCAAATGAGGAGTAAATTTATATTTCGTTTGATTGTGGTTAGCTGCAAAACACTGAGGCTGCTTTCATGGTTCAATTTATTGTAAATTTTTGGCTAACAAATATAAAAACTTTGCAGTATAAGGTTGTTATTCAAAGGACATGGTTATGTTTTTAAAAGTTTAGTTTGTCAATGAAGTATCTAACTGGCCTAATCATTTTGTATGGTAATCTTAAATTTATTTAGACATCAATTGTTACAGTAGTTAAAATATATTATTGGTTTGTTAGCACATTTTGATTGATTTTAAAGTCACTAAGATATGGCATTATATACATACTCCAGGACAGACACAATTGGCTTCATTGGTGCCACATTATCAGTAAGAAATTGGCCGGTTGACGCAGATAAGCTGGCACAAAGGGGCTATTTTTCAAACTGATTAGCATATCAGAAAGAATTAGATCAGACAGCAGGAAGTGACATCACATAAATAACCATTACTTTTAGAGAAACCAGTCAGGAATTGGGCATAAATGGCCTGAGTCAAATTTGAATTATCACATGCTGTCCATGTTTTGGCAAGCCAATTAGAGTTCAGGGCACCTTTGATTACAAATAAGAGTAGTGGTTAGGGGATATTTTCTAATCAATCTGTTCAGATATGTTATTGCATACCTGTGGAGCAGACAGGATTTAAATCTGGGCCTCCTGACTCAAAAGGTATAGATTAGAACGCAGGGTAGTGGCCATCAATGGTAAATAATCAGTAATTCTGAGTGGTTTAGTGCACAAGAAAGGACGATTGAAAATAGGAGGAGAACTTCAATTAACAGAAGAGAACAAGAAAAATGTGTCCACCAGAGTAGCGAGGTGGCGTTCCAATGTCAATTGACAGAAAACTGCTGCTTTTATTATTACTACCAGTACAAAATAAATAATACTTAAAAGTTGATAACTTCTGAAAATACACTTGAATGAATCTTAAGACTAAAAATTTAGATTTACTCTCATATGTTCAGCATATAATTTATTTGTAAGACTCAAGTTAAAGTGAACCCCAAAAATCTTTCACTGCAGTTCAGTGCAGCCAACACAAATCCACCAAAAAATCCTTTCACGCCACCAAGTCTTGCCACTTGTAGGGTATAACACTAGTATGGTGTAAAGCCAGAATTAAAATGTAACCAGAAGTCTAGTAAAAGTTCCAGGAAAATTTATCAGATTATTGCAGTTATTGTAAAAATATTAGAAAGTGATCCATTCCATTGTCACCTACCAAAGCACTAAGACTGATTTATGCAAATTACCATGCAACTAGATTCACCCCTACAATGCAAATCACAACTGACAGCCAGACATTCCTCAATTTAATACCGGTCTTACTAGCTGCAGATTGGCACTTCATTACAACTTCAGCTCACACTGAAACCGCAGTACACAAAAGAGAGGCACAGCATTAAATACTCTCACTCCTATATAATTAGTTAAAAATCCAACTTCAAATCTTATCAAACTAGCTTTTAAATTGCAAGTGACACAATCGATGCCATCAGTATCATTTGTCCTGGTGTTTAGACATACAAAATAAAATCATGGTTAGAGTTGTTGCGACACAGTGGCAGCATCCCTAGATTTGAGCCAGAAGGCCCAAGTTCAAGTCTCACTTACACTGGAGGTGTTTTGTAACATCTGAACAGTTTGATATTAAAATAACCAATAAAATATGATTGTGAAGGAGATTTTAAAAGATGGCTTTTCATTAGCGAAGGGATTCCTCTTCTCCTATAGAAGCTGCTACTCAGGACAAAACACATTCTGACTGATGTGATATTTACAAGACAGCACATTTTTCTGACAGATGCAAACCTTTCCTAACTTAGCTACAAAACCACACCATGTCAATTCAGATTGTATATATAGAATAAATGGATGAAGAAGATAGGATAAACAAAACAGTACAAGCAGAATCAAGTTAGTTCTATTGAGTCTTTTGCATCAAATTTTATCTTGTTCAAAACTAAACAGATAAATCCAGAAAATAAGTTTGAGTAAAACTCAATGACCAACATATTAACTCAGTTTCTCCTGTTTGATTGGAAGATATTCAGTTCATTCTGTCCCCAGGAAAACGTAGGAAGAGCTCACAAGATGGAGACCAAAATAAATAAATAATTTCTATACAAAAATATATATTTTTTAAAAATTACACATATATTTTAACCCGGGACCTATAGACCTGTGAGTCTGACTTTGGTTGTGGGTAAACTATTGGTGGTGATAATAAAAGATAGGACTTATGGACATTCAGAGGCAAGAATTGATTAGGAATAGTCAGCATTGTTTTGTGCAAGGAAAATAGTGTCTCAACCTTGATTGAGTTTTTCAATGAAGTTACCAAAAAGATTGATGCTGATGTTGGTTACATTGGATACATAACTGGCTTAACAGCAGGAAACAGAGTGATGGTGGAGGGTTACTTTTCAGACTGGAAACCTGTCTCCACTAGTGTTCCACAGAGATTGGTTCTGGGTCCTCCTTTGTCTGTCATTAATATAGTAGGCATGGTTTGTAAGTTTGCAAGCAAAATTGGCAGCACAGTAAAGAGTGAAGAAAGCATCCTAAAATTACAAAGGGATGTTGACCAAATAGGTCAATGTGCTGAAAAATGACACATGGAGTTCAATCTGGATAAATGCAAGGTATTGCATTTTGGCAAAACAAACAAGGATCAATGGGCTTATACAATTAACGTAGACAGGATGGTTAAAAAGGCGTTTAGCATGCTTGCCTTCATTGCCCAGTCCTTTGAGTACAAGAGTTGAGAAGTCATATTGAGGTTGTACAAGACATTAGTGAGGCCTCTTCTGGAAGACTCTGTTCACTTCTGGTCATCCAGTTGTCGGAAGGATGTTATGAAGCTGGAGAAGGTGCAGAAGAAACAGGAGGTTGCTGGATATGGAAAGTTCAAGTTATTCAGAAAAGCTGGATAGAATGGGACTTTCTTTCACTGGAGCATAGGAGGGGTTGAGAGGTGACCTGATAGAAGTGTATAAAGTGAGGGTACAGATTGAGTTTATGGTAGTTGTCATTTTCCTAGGATGGGGGATTTCAAGACGAGGTGCACATTTTTAAAGGTAAAGGAGAGAGATTTTAAAAAGACATGAGGCAAATCGTTTATGCAAAGGGTGGTTAATGTGTGAATGAACTTCCTGAGAAAGTTGTGGATGCGGGTACAATTACAAATGTTTAAAAGGCATTTGGATAGGTACATGAACAGGATAGGTTTGGAGGGAAATGGGCACAGCTGTTTGGCATGGGTGGGATTGGATCGAAGGATTTATTTCATGCCGTATGACTCTATCACAAGGATGAAGAGGATTCCTACTTGTTCTATCCGAAAAGTTACATTTCGTTGCAATTGGTGAATGGCATTTTTGGCAGCAGCATCCTGAGAGATCAACCGCTCCTTTGTCATTTTTATTTCTTTCATGAGATCTTCAACTTGGATTTCCATCTGAAACAAGTAAGAGAATCCATAATTAGTTATTTTCCCCTTTCGAGTTTTATAGTTTGATAACCTAAATAAAACTACAAGTTTGAACGACAAGTAAATGGGAACCAATAAAAAGGTCTCAATTTCAAAATAGCTGTTTATTCTCTTCTGGGTTTACAAATTTCACATATTTCTTTTGCACACTAGTATCTACTTCCCCATTAATTTTTCCCCCATTATGTCCACTTTTAGAAACTACCTATGTTAATTTGTGTAGCGAAGGTTTGTAATTTTAATCCAAGATTTTCATTAGGGAATATCCAAGTTTTTGGAAAAGAAAGCTTAAGATTTCAAATAAACCTGTTGGACTATAACCTGGTGTTGTAACTTCTGACCATGATCTAAATGAATGGTGGAGTCGACCGGAGGGGCTGAATGGCATACTCCCTTCCTAATTCAAATGTTGTGAAATCCATAATTTTTTGATTTGACATAAAGAGATGCAAAGCAAGATAATCTAAACATGAAATTGAAACAATGTCAAAACATGTGTTCTACCGAAGGGACACCATATCATTTATTGCTTCTTATAATGATTTATAACATTCAACTGTATATAAAACCAACTCCAAGATAGTGGAATTCCCTGCAGCTGTTTGCAGTATCATATTAAGTACCCAAGCTATTTGGGAATGGGGTGGGGTAGGGTGGGAGCGTCATACTCAGTATGGAATACACACTGTGGGGGTAGATCAGAAAAGGAAGAAAAATAAGCACTGAAGTACAAAACATCATCTGAATTCAAGACTTTGTCGGTGCCCAGCTCCAACAGGTTGCTGTTATTGAAACTGCAGTTTTACGTATGTGGAGTGTTCACAATTTTATACCTAGGAGCATACAATACTTCAATAATGTTGCTTTACATGGTTGAGATTTCCTCTCAGCCTGACCAGGGTGACAGCAGTTATAATCAATGAACATTTACTGTTAGAACTCCTCTCCCCCCCTCCAACTCTTTAATGTTTGTCCATCTCTCGCTACCTCCTCCTAAAAGCTCAAAAGTGAGGCCGAGGCAAATGTCTCATGTAGAGTTGTTTACCATCAGGGTAGTTTAGGCAGACAGCACTGAATATTTAAGATAAAAATAATTAAATCTTTGTTGCTGAGGAAGAGCTGGAATTTATGGTAGCCTTCCAAGTTCCTCTACAAGCCAAACACATTCTGACTTGAAATGACATGACTGTGACTGGGTCAACATCACTGTGGATGTCCCTACATCCCATGGACTGCAGGGGTTCAAGAAGGCAATCCACCAAGACTTCTCCAGCACAATTAGATATAAACACTAAATTCAGGGCTAGCCAGCTACACCCATACCAGTGAATTAACATTTATGTGGAGAAAGGAAGGTAATGGGATTAATGTCCGATTATTCTTTGCAATATCTGGCAAAAATATTAAAAGGGCTCCACTGCTTGTCTTGCTAATTATTCACTTTTTGGGGTTTTATTAAAAAAGGTATCAAATTATTTCAACCTTGCAAAGGATTGATTTCAGGCCCCGCAAGGGATCTGATCCATTTTCAGGTTTTGCCGAAACAGATTAAAAGGATCAGCTTTTTAAATAATAATTGACTATCAACATTTGGCTGTCCACATTCAGGTGGTCAGTACTTCCCTACTGCATAGAAGGAATGCAAGTTCTTTGCCTACTTCGGAAATGCCAAGTGGAAGCCTGAACTCTCTTCCGCTAACTCCCAGAGGACAAAAAGAAAAGAAATGGGAGTTCAAGTTAAAAAAAAAGCACAAGATATGAAGTTTGTTTTATTTCTTACATATCAATTGAGGAATAGGATCAGAAGCTGACTCGGAATCTTTTAAATTGCAAACAGTTTTCTTTAAAAAAAGAGAAGTTGAGAAAAGAAACAATACCCTTTTACAGATTTGTGCTTTGTAAACATCAAATTGGAGTGATGTCTTACCTGTTTTATGGTGGTGATGTGTTGCTTTTCTGTTTCAGACTGTTTCTTCAATTCATCTTTCAAGTTGTCTTTCTCTGCACATATCTCAACAATCATTTCCTGATGTTTTCTGTTTTCTTCCATCAGTCTGTACATCATACAAGGGGTGCAAAATAGATATGCAAATGTGAATCCTGAAACTTTGAAACATCATGAAAAAAGACACTATAATTTGGTTGATAATAAGTTTATTCATAGTTTTACACAATCATCTGAGCATTCCTGACTAAACCACAAGAAGCATAGAAAGTTACTGCAAGGTTAATTACAACTGACAAACTTAGGATCTTTCATTAAAAAAGGTGATTTAAGTGATATGGGATTTGTTTTGAAATATAAAAAGTGGTGATTAGAACCAAATTCAACTCTGATCAATGAACATGTGCATCCAAAGTAAGAGTTCTAATCAAATTTTATCTTAACCTAATTTTTTGAGCAGACAACTTTTGGACAAAGCTATCTATATTTCAACATATTTGACAGTTGGTGTGAAAGTTTTAACAAAAAGTCATTTTATAGAATCTTAGCTCAGGTAGGGAAAAATACATATGCATTTCCAAGGTCAGGGTTAAATTAATCATTTTTTGCTCATTTCCTCCAATTCAGATTGTTTTAACTTGTGACTTTTCCATCTACAGAGGAACCTCGATTATCCAAATTTTGGATTATCCAATGATCACAATGATCAAGGTCTCAATAGAAACATTATATCAAAGAAGTGTTTCCAAAACTGATGGAGTCTTTTGTTTACAATGATTAAAAGTGAACTCAGCTTACTGAAATGGTGCTGACAACAGTGCTGGACATCTCCAAATGACTGACCAATCTCTCTCACTCTGGAGACCTACACAGGCATGTACCCGAATTCAACTTCCCCAGATAATCTCTTCAACATTGTCTTGTACAAGACAAAGGTGGAACTTGTCAAAATGTTGCAGTAAAATGGTGCATGTGTGTGCGCACTATTTTGAGACTCACCATCCCCCTTTCCAAAAGGCAGCAGTAGTCTTACTATTGGTGTCCAGTCCGGCTGCCCTGGAGGGGGGAGTGGGGCAGACAGGGGGCGGGTTTGGACACGGTCAGAAGGTGGATGGGGGTGCGGGAGTGGCATGAACAGGTTTGGATGGGGTTGGGGGCAGGGGCGTGGATAAGGGGTGGGTTTGGACAGCAGACGGTGTGGGGTTTAAATAGGTTGGGGGGTGGGGGGGGGAAAGAAAAAAAAAAAGAGAGTGAGTGTGTTCGGACAGGGTTGGGGAGGGGGCAGCAAAAGGCTTCAGCAATGCTGCAGGTCCCTTACACACAAAAAAGTGTGTCTCTACTCAGAAACAAACCCGGAGACTGAGACAGGGAGCAAGGCAGGCAGAGTGAGGAAAAAAGAAACTTCAGAAAACTCCAAGCCCTAGAGGAGAGGCATTGAATCAATTAACCAAATAATCAATTATCCGAACGAAACAGTGCCTGCCCATTTAGTTTGGATAATCGAGGCTCCTCTTTATTACAAAATTACAAAACCAATAAAGCATATACAGTAATCGAGTCATACAGCATAGAAACAGATACCTTGATCCAACGGGTGCATGCCAACTATGTTCTCAAATTAGGCTGGACCCACTTGCTTGCATTTGGCCCATATCCTTCAAAAACTTTCCTATTCATGTACTTATCCAACGTCTTTTAAAATGATCTAACTGTACCTGCATTCACCACTTCGTCCGACAGTTCATTCCACACCCAAACCACTAGGTAAAAAACAGTTGCCCCTCATATCCTTTATAAAAAAACTTTCTCCTCTTACTTTAAAAATATGCCCTCCAGTTTTGAACTCACCCACCCTAGCGAAAAGACCCTTGCTATTCACCTTATCTATGCTGCTCATGATTTTATAAACCTCAATAATGTCACCCCTCAACCTTCTACCCTCCAGTGAAAAAGGTCCCAGCCTCTCCTGATAACTCAAACCCTCCATTCCCAGCAACATCCTGGTAAATCTTTTATGAATCCTCTCCAACTTTAATAAAATTCTTCCTATAGCTGGGCTACCAGAACTGCACAGTACTCCAGAAGAGGCCTCACCAACATGCTCAGCATGAGCTCCCAGCTCCTATACTCAATGATCTGAGCAATGAAGGCAAGCATGCGAAACATCTTAATCACCCTGTGTACATGTGATGCAAATTTCAAAGAACAATGTATCTAAAGCCCAAGGTGTCTCTGTTCTGCAGCACGACCCATGGTCCTACCATTAATTGTAGAAGTCGTACCTTTGTTTATTTTACCACAATTCAAAACCTCATATCTACCCAAATTAAACTCCATCTGCCATTCCTCAGTCCATTGACCCGATTGAGAGAGATCTCTTTATAATCTTAGATAACCTCCATCACTGTTCCCTAGATCACCAATTCTGGTGTCATGTGCAAATTTACTAACCATGCCTTTTATATTAAATGGTAAATTTGCTCTGCTAACCTGCAGGAAATTGAACATCCTGAGGCTAGGGTGGGATGCCTCTGACTTACAGGTAGATGGTAACGAATTTACATTCCCATCCTTTGCCATTCAGAGCCACTTACCTGGCCATCTCCTATTATTCAGAGATACTGGATCTTTGCATCATCCTATTCAGAAATCAATAACATTACAGTTGACTGCTCTCTGTAATTAAAAAAAACGATTTGCAACAGATTTGACCATTAAGGGATGGTTCACATTAAATTGTTTCTGGAGATGATTAGGTCACTGCATTGTGTCTCGAGTGGCATGGGACTGTGAGGGAGTGGCTGGAGGTTGTCTTGTGGTCATTATTGACTGTGATGTAAAGATATTGTATCAAGGAAGGACTGTTTCCTTTGTTCAGGGAGAGCTTTAACACGACTCTGCAAGCCCTGCAAGGTATGTTAAAAGATCCTCCAGAACGTTTGTACTCTACTGTGCTTAATAGAAATTTGGTTGTTCACAGAAGTTGGTATGTTGCAGTTGCATCAAATGTGTAAGAATCTCATGAAGAACCACCTAACATGCCTTCTATATTCTCATCCAAATTATTTCTATAAAAGTGACAAACAAAAGTGGTCACAATACTGATTCTTGAAAGACACCCCAGTCACAGGTCCCCAACCCAAATAATTACAGGTCTCTCTCTCCTACCAACAAGCTAGTTTTGTATCCAACTGGCAAGTTCCCCCTGAATCCCATATGATCTAACTTTACTTAGTAGCCTACAACACAGAACCCTGTCAAAAGCTTCACAAAAGTCCATGTAAAACAATATGTACCACTCTGCTCTCATTAGTCCTTTTGGTGACGTTCTCTATCAAGTTTGACAGACACTATTTTCCTCGCACAAAACCCATGCTGACTATCCCTAATCAGTCCTTGCCTCTCCCAATATAGGCAAATCATATCTTTCAGGATACTTGAGTATTCACAAACATTTTTATATTTTAAAAATCTTAATGCAATAGTTTAGAAGAAAAATGTTCACACTTCCTCTCAAGTGGAAAATATGAATGTACAAAAAGTTAAGAACAGCATTTATAATCAAGCAGCACAGAACAACTTTATTTCCAGAATGAGTAAGGAAAGGGTCAGGATTTCAACTTCAGGCACAGCAGATAAGGGACAATTATGAAAAAGGGGTGGTCAACACAGGACTGAGGGAGTTGTATTTCAACGCGTACAGCATAAAAACAATGTAAATGAGTTTGTAACACAAATTGAAATGCGCAAGTCTAAGGTTTTGGGCATTACAGATATATGTCTGGGAACTAGATGCCCAAGGATACACGTCATATCGAAAGGGCAGGCAAATGGGCAGAGGGGGAAGGAGTGCCTTGTTAGTTAGAAATTGAATCAAAATCGATAGCAAAAAGCAACATGGATTCAGATGGTGCCAAATCTGTGTGGGTCGAGCTGAGGACTCACAAAGGGGAAAAAAAAACGCCCTGATGAGAGTAGGTATTAGACCCCCTAACAGTAGTCAAGATGTGGAGCAAAAAACACAAATCAGGGAGATGTAAAACAGCTTGTAAGAAAAGCACTATTACAATAATCATGGGGGACGTAAACATGCAGGTGCAGTGGGAAAATCAGGTTGGTAGCAGATCCCAAAAAAAAAAGAATTGGTGGAATGTCCACATGATGGCTTTTTTTTGAAGCAGCTAGAGGTAAAACCCACTATGGAATAGGAAATTCTGGATTTGGTGAGGTGTAATGAGGCAGACTTAATTGGGGAGCTTAAGATGAAGGAACCCAGAGGGACAGCGACCATAACATGATAGAATTCACTCTGCCGTTTGAGGGGGAGAAGCTGGTACGAAATGTAAAAGTATTACAAGTGAGTAAAGGTAATTACAAAAGACAGGAGGGAGGAGGTGGTCAGAGTTGATTGAAAGGGAAGTGTAGCAGCAATGGCAGTAGATCCTCGGGGTAATTAGGGTGACAAAACAGAAATCCATCGCAAGGAAGCAGCAGCAAACTAAGAGGAGGAAAAGACAACCATAGCTGACAAGGAAAGTCAGGGAAAACATGAAAACAAAAAGGAACAGCAAACAATGTGGTGAAGGTCATGAGAAGCCAGAGGATTGGGAAGCTATTAAAAATTAGCAGAAGATTACTAAAAAAAGACATGCATAGAGAGAAGATGAAATGACTAAGTTAGCCAGTAATACAAAAAAGTTTTGTAATTCAAGTTAATTTTTTAAAAAAGACTCATTAAAAAAAAAGAGGCAAGAGTGGACATTAGATCAAAGGAAAATGAGGCTGGTGAAGTAGTAATGGGGAACAAAGAAATGGCAGAGAAAGTGAACAGGTACTTTACGTCGGTCTTCATGGTGGAAGACACCAGCAGCATACCAGAACTTAAAGTGTCAGAGGACAGAGGTGACTGTAGTGATCATAACAAAAGGTGAAGGGCTGAAAGGTCTGACGATGGATAAATCACTCAGACCAGATGGATTACACTCCAGAGTCCGAAAGGAGATAGCTGAAGAGACTGTGGAAGCATCAGATGTGACCTTTCAAGAATCACTGGAATCAAGGAAGGCCCCAAACAAATGGCTGGAAAATGACTAATATAACAGCCCTGTTTAAAAAGGTAGAGAGGCAGAAAATGGTAAATTAAAGGCTGGTTAGCCATCAGAGTCCATTATGAAAGATGAGATTATGGAGGGATTCAAGATGGCGGCGACCCAGTAGGTCTGCTTTGCTGAGCTCCGCACTGGAGCCCAGAAAAAGTGGGGCACTCACCCGCCCTTCATTGTCCAATTTGTTGAAAATAGTTATTTTCTGACCCTTGGAACTACTTAGCACCAGTTCTGAACAGTTTGGTGCAGTTTAAAAGATGACTAAAGGGATAGGAGCATGGCAGGGACTCTCCAAGCAGGGCCCCCACACCCCACAGCAACAGACACACCAATGGCCATGGCATCGGCCTCCACGGCCACCCCAAAGGACTCACCTGCAGAGCAGAGCCTGATCTCAGAGTTCACAAAACTCAGAGAAGATCGACTCCTTGATGGAAGAGACCTGGGCCAGGCTGGAATCGATCTCGGTCATGCTGCAGAAGCATGAGCTGGAGATTTGGCGTCTTGGGCAGAGTGTCAGGGCAGGGGGATGACAGAGAAACGGGCTGCACCTTCCGAGACCATGGCCAAATCCTCAGCAAGCCAGGTTCAGGCCCTGGAACACAGAGTGCAGGCCTGGGAAGAGCAAGTCAATGAGCTCGAAAATAGAGGTCATCAGTAGAACATTTGGTTGCTGGGGCTTCCTGAATGGGAGGAAGAAGGTCAGCTTCTCAGCTTTCTAGAGCAATGGCTCCCACAGTTTCTAAGGCTGGAGGTCAAGGGTAGACCAGGTGCGGGTCGAGCGGGCCCACCGGGTCGTAGTGCACAGGCTTGAATTGGACCAGAGCCCCCACCCAGTCCTAGTGCAACTCCAGCATTATAGAGGCAAACAAATGCTGCTGGAAACCTTGAGACCACTGGAGAAGGATCCCCAGGCTATGGTATATAAAGGATCACGAATCATGCTTTTTCAGGACTTTTCCACGGTCATCATTAGCAAGAGGATGGCCTTTGAGGAGGTAAAAAAAGATGGCTGACAGACCTGAATATCCAGTACTCGGTTACATATCTGCCGATGCTGCACTTCAGCCACAGAGGGTCAGTGTTCAACTTTGATTCACCGGAAAAGGCAAAAGGATTTCTCGGATGCTCTAAAATAGACTGACTGGCCTGAATTATATGGACAATTCTTCTATTGTCTGTAATTTGCCTGGTTTACCTAGTTGTCAGGGGGCAATCTTGGTCCTCCTTTTAATATATGTTAGGGTCATAATTATTTCTTTTCCTTTATTTTGGTTCCCTCTCTCCACTCTTCCCTGCCCTGTCATCCTTTGTTTGGATTGGGGGGGGGGGGGGGGAGAAAAGAGGAGAGAGGAAGAAGCGGGGAGAGTTTTTTTCTTGTTATACCAGGAGTGCCTAAGATTACAGTATGGAGGGGATGAGTTGGGTGCCCACTTTTAACTGTCTCGTCATAAAATATTGATATTTTTTCCTTATTTTGTATTGTCTGGAGCGGGGGCAATGATTCAGCTAAAAGGAATCATGGTGGGATTAATGGATGGTATGAGCGCCCCTTGGGGCCAAGGGGGAAAGTCTCCTTCCAGCTATGTTTCATGCTGTTATGTTGTAGAAGTAGTTGTTAGAAGTTTTGATTTAGTAGTTGCACTTTTAAATTTTTATGTATTGCTCATGGTTTTCACTCGACGCGCTACGAGTAGGGTTAATCCTCCTGGAGTGTCTCAGACTGTTTTGGAGGACCATGGCTAGCCATTAGTTTAAATGGTGTACCTGGAATGTTAAGGTGATTCATTCACCCATTAGGAGAAAAAAGATACTGTCAAGTCTTCGAAAAGAGAGGATCGATGTAGCCTTGTTACAAGAAACACACTTCACCGATAAGGAGCATTTGAAGTTGCAACAGGTAGGATTTGGCCAGGCGTTTTTCTCATTTTTAACTTGAGAAACAGAGGAGTGGCTATTCTCATCCAGAACAACCTCCCATTTCAAATGCTAGGCCAAATTAAGGAGGAGTCTGGGCGATTCATAATACTTAAAAGCTTTAATACACGGAGAGGAATATGAGATTCTGGATGTATATTGCCACCTGGCACATCCCTTTAAATTTGTAATGGATGCGCTCTCAAGATTGATGGTCCTTGGGGCACGTGTCATACAATTATAGGGGGAGACTTTAATTTACTCCGAGGGGGACAGGATGTCTAGGGATCTTGCAGGTATGTCTCCATAATCCAGGCAGTTGGTGGACTTGAACATGGAGTTGGGGGTTGGAGGATGTATGGAAATGTCTTCAACCCGAAGGTAGGGATTTTACCTTTTTTCCTAATCCACATAAGTGCTATACTAGAATTGACATTATTTTTGTCCCATCGGCCTTTTTGAACTCGGTTCTGTCCTTCAGAATAGGAAATGTAGGAATTTCTGATTATGCTGCAGTGTATATGGAGGTCAAGGCCAGAGGTGGTGGGGCTGGTTCCTGGCACTGGCACATGGACCCTTTCCTCCCAAAAGATAGCAAGTTTAGAGTATTTTTTGTGGGAGCTTAACATTTTTTGGGATATCAATTCAGGTATGGCCATTGGTGCTGTGGGACACTGCCAAGGTCTACACACAAGGTTTAATTACTTCTTACTCTGCGACCCAGAAACGAGAGAAGGGAGAACAGCAACGTTTGCTCGAGGCTTGCCTAAAGGTGGCTGAATTAGCATATTTTGATAATCTAACTAAATTACAGCCCTTGGGGCTACTTTGAATGCTGCACTTACCCAAACAGCGAATGGGGGACTCTCTTTTGTGAAACAGAGATTATTTGAGTATGGTGATAAACCAGGTAGATATCTAGCATACTTGGCCAGAAAGAAGAATGCCCCCCAATCTATTACATCCATTACAGAGAGTGTGCTGCTCCTCTTACTTGCATTGCCAAAAAGATTGACGCAGCATTTAGAAAGTTTTATTTTGAGCTCTATCAGTTGGAGGGCTGTGAGGATTGAATGAAGAAGATGGAGTCATTTAAGACCTTGGACCTTTCGGGTGTAACCTCAGAGCAGGCGTCCTTTTTGAGTGTCCCCCTGACAATTCAGGAAGTACAGGAGGCAGTAAGGCTGCTCCAGAATTGTAAAGCGCTTGGACCAGATGGATTTCAAATGGAGTTTTATAAAGAGTTCAGAGACAAGCTGACCAGGCCACTCTTGGATATGTACAATTACTCATTCAGTCAGGGCTGCCTCCCATCTTTGAGAGAAGCAAATATTTCTGTTATCCTTAAGAAAGGAAAAGCCCCAGAAGATTGCACTTCGTACAGGCCCATATCATTACTGAACGTGGACTTTAAAATCCTGTCGAAAATGCTCGCGTTAAGGCTGGAGAGGGTATTGCCTTTTATTGTAAAGGAGGACCAGACGGGTTTTAAGGGTCAAAGGTCTTCTAATATTATTGATAGATTACTAAATATGTCAGCAAAGAACAATCCCAGGTTTGGTCATCTCATTGGATACAGAGAAACCATTTGATCGGATGGAGTGGCCATACCTCTTTTATGCCATGGAACAGTTTGGTCTTGGAGAGATTTTACTGAATGGGCAGCAATGCTGTATAGTGAACTAAAGGCAGCGGTCTCACTATTGGTATAGGGTCAGACAGTTTCAGTGTCGGCAGGGGCTGCCGTCAAGGGTACCCTCTCTCGCCGCTAGTATTTACATTAGTGATCAAGTCATTGGCAGCAGCCATTTGGACAGATCGGAATATAACTGACCCGGAAGGCAAGGTCAAGCAGGCATAAAATTACCCTCTATGAGGATGACGTCCTTCTCTTTTTAACCGATCCAATGACATCTGTGCCCCGCTTAACACAAGTGATTAATCTATTTGGTTTGTTTTCAGGTTATAAAGTTAACTTCATAATATCAGAGGCCATGTCTGTGGGGGTTCTTACCGGTATATCCAACTTTGGGGATGGAACCGGTTTCCCTTTCCGGTGGTCACAGGGAGGTTTTCTGTACTTAGGCATTTTTATTACCCCGTTTTTGATCAATTACATAAAGCCAATTATGAGCAGCTACTGGAGAAAAATCAGGCAGGACCTTTGGCTTTGGGAAGATCTTCCGATATCTTGAGCAGGATAGCTCTGGCTAAGATGAATATTCTTCCTCGTTTATTATACCCCATGAGAATGCTCCCTTTGATGCTACCAAGGCAAACACTGCGCAGGCTTTACAGGCTTTATTTGGCATCACAGGCAGCATCTTATTAAGCTGGATAAATTACAGCTTCCACTGGACGGTGGGGGGGTGTCTAAATTTTCCAGACTTTCAGAAGTACTGAGTTCTTTGTTATCGTATGTGGCTGAATGGGTCTGTCACGATCTGCGATCAATTTGGCTCGACATGAGGACTCCCAGACAAAATGCACCCTCATTAATTTGTTGTTTATGGACAAGATGAGAATTGTTATGGTTCACTGCAAAAAACCCGATCGTCCTAAACACAGTTAAAGCAAAGAGAACTTTACGGCAGGGCAAGGGCAATTTACAAAAAACTTCCCCTTTTATCCCCATAGTGGCAATGTCAGGATTCCAGCCAGGTTCAATGGACTCTGACTTTAAGCTCTGGAAGCCAGAGGAATCTCCTGTTTAGGAGATCTATTTGACGGGGACGTCATGATGTCCTTCGAACAGCTGAATCAGAAGCTCAGGCTACCTAGGGAGGATCTCTTTCATTTCTCCCAGATTAGGGACTTCATACAAAACAAAAAGACTACATTGGTGGTTAATGGTGGGCAAGCTGTTGGAGGGAATCCGGAGGGACAGGATGTACAAGTATTTGGAAAGGCACAGACTGATGAGGGATAGTCAACATGATTTTGTGTGTGGGAAATGTCTCACAAACTTGATTGAGTTTTTTGTGCAAGTAACAAAGAGGGTTGATGAGGGCAGAGCGGTCGATGGGATCCATATGGACCTCAGTAAGGAATTCAACAAGGTTCCCCTGGGAGACTGATGAGCAAGGTTAGATCACACTGAATTCAGGGAGAACTAGCCATTTGGATATAGAACTGGCTCAAAGGTAGAAGACAGAGGGTGGTGGTGGAGGGTTGTTTTTCAGACTGGAGGTCTGTGACCAGTGGAGTGCCACAGGGATCGGTGCTGGGTCCTCTACTTTTTGTCATTTACATGAAAGATTTGGATGCGAGTATAAGAGGTAGTTAGTAAGTTTGCAGGTGACACCAAAATTGGAGGTGTAATGGACAGCGAAGAGGGTTACCTCAGATTACAACAGGATCTGGACCAGTTTGGCCAATGGGCTGAGAAGTGGCAGATGGAGCTTAATTCAGATAAATGCGAGGTGCTGCATTTTGGGAAAACAAATCTTAGCAGAACGTATACACTTAATGGTAAGGTCCTAGGGAGTGTTGCTGAACAAAGAGACCTTGGAGTGCAGGTTCATAGCTCCTTGAAAATGGAGTCGCAGGTAGGTAGGATAGTGAAGGTGGCGATTGGTATACTTTCCTTTATTGGTCAGAGTATTGAGTACAGGAGTTGGGAGGTCATGTTGCGGCTGTATGGGACATTGGTTAGGCCAGTGTTGGAATACTGCATGCAATTCTGGTCTCCTTCCTATCGGAAAGATGTTGTGAAACCTGAAAGGGTTCAGAAAAGATTTATAAGGATGTTGCCAGGGTTGGAGGATTTGAACTATAGGGAGAGGCTGAAGAGGCTGGGGCTGTTTTCCCTGGAGTGTCGGAGGCTGATGGGTGACATAATTGAGGATTACAAAATTATGAGGGGCATGGATAGGGTAAATAGGCAAAGTCTTTTCCCTGGGGTCGGGCAGTCCAGAACTAGAGGGCATTGGTTTAGGGTGAGAGGGGAAGATATAAGAAACCTACGGGCCAACCTTTTTCACACACTGGGTGGTATGTGTATGGAATGAGCTGCCAGAGGAAGTGGTGGAGGCTGGTACAATTGCAAAATTTAAGAGGCATTTGGATGGGTATATGAATAGGAAGGGTTTGGAAGGATATGGGTAAGGTGCTGGGAGGTGGGACTAGATTGGGTTGGGATATCTGGTCGGTGTGGACGCGTTGGACCGAAGGGTCTGTTTCCATGCCGTACATCTCTATGACTATGAGCTGGGTGTAGGAGAATCCCCCAGGGCACTCGATTTGGCATAGTCATGGAACACATACCCCTGGACTTCCTTAAGAATATGGTGCGCCAGAGAGCGGAATTGTTTTACAGAACATGGCAGCCCTTTTTGAATTATATTGATGTAGATATATCGGCTATATATTATTTAGGCATTTGTTTAGCCATGAGGACTGTGTCTGTCAGTTTGGGGACCCCGGGAGGAAGAATCTCAAACAAATACAGGTCTACTTAGTCTTGCTCCCAGTGGTGGGGAGTTGTGATGAGATTGTTATAACTTGGCTTTAATTTTATTTCATCAATTTATTTTTTCTTCTTTCTCCTTGGTTATTTATTGATCTGTAGTTTTATTGGGGTTTTTTGGGTTTTTTTGAGTTACTGTAGTCTGTTTTCTATTATTGCTATTATGTTAGCAAGTTGTCATACTATTTTGTATTGGTTTTGCAATTTTAGAAAAAAAACAAAGTCTTCTTTTCAATAAAAATATCTATGAAACAAAAGAAAGAAAGGAGATTGTGGAGTGCTTGGACGTACATGGTAAGATGGGACTGAGTCAACATGACTTTATCAGGCATGGCCTCGCCTTGACAAAGAATTCTAACAGATTTAAGGAGGTAATGAGTAAGTTAGCCAAAGTAGATTCAGTGGACATGATCTATTTGTATTTCCAGAAGGTGGCCTTTGACAAACTAAGTAAGGGAAAAGCCCATGGCTTTAGGGCAGGATGTTGGCATGGGTAGAGAACTGACAGATGTTGTTGACATCACAAGTATTTACATTATACATTAACAATCTGAACCAAGGAACAGAGGGCATTTTTACTAAGTTTGCAGATGACACCACGATAGGCGAAGGGTCGGTAGTATAGAGAAAGCCGGAAGGCTGCAGAAGGCCATGCACAGGCAAGGAGAGTGGGCAAAGAAGTGGCAGACTGAATACAATGTGGGAAAAGTGTGACATTAAGAACAGAGATGTAGACTATTTTCTAAATGGGGAAAAGACTTCATAAATATGAAGCACAAAGGTACTTTGGAGTCTGAGTTCAGGACTTAACATGCGGCTTCAGTTGGCAGGGAGGAAAGTAAATGCAATGTTAGCATTCATCTCCAGAGAAATGAAATGAAAGAGCAGAGATATTGCGTAAAGCACTGGGTGGAAATGGGTACTGCAGATGCTGGAGATTAGAGTCAAGATTAGAGTGGTGCTGGAAAAGCACAGCAGATCAGGCAGCATCCAAGTAGCAGAAAAGCTGATGTTTCAGGCAAAAGCCTTTCTTCATGAATGAGCCTGGGAGCTTTGGGGGTGGAGAGATAAATGTGAGGGGCAAAGGTAGCTGAGTGTGCAATAGGTGGATGGAGATGGGGGTAAAGGTGATCGGTCAGAGAGGAGGGTGGAGCGGATAGGTGGGAAGGAAGATAGGCAGGTCTTGAGGACGGTGCTGAGCTGGAACTGGGGAAAGGTGGGGGGGGAAAAGGGGAAAATGAGGAAACTGGTAAAGTCCACATTGATACCAAAGGGGTTGAAGGGTCCTGAGGCGTAAGGTGAGGCGTTCTTCCTCCATCAGGTGGTAAGGGAGTAACGATGAGGAGGCTCAGGACTTGCATGTCCTCAGCCAAGTGGGAGGAACTGGTCAGACCACATTTGGAATATTGGGAGCAGTTTTGGGTTCCGCATCTAAGGAAAGATGTCCTGGACTTGAAGGGGGTCCAGAGGGGTTCACAAGAATGATCCCAGATACGAAGGGCTTGTCGTGCGAGGAGTGGTTGAGGATTCTGGGTCTGTATTCAGTGGAGCTGAGGAGGATGATGATGGTTCTCATTGAAACTTAAAGCCTCAGAGTGAAGGCACAACTCTTTGTCGAGTCAGAGAGAGCATGGAAACAGACTCTTCGGTCCAACTCACCCATGCCAACCAGATATCCAAAATTAATCTAGTTCCACTTGCCAGCGTTTGGCCCATATCCTGCTAAACTTTTCCTTTTCACATACCCATCCAGATGCCATTTGAATGTTGTCGTAGTATCAGCCACCACCACTTCCTCTAGCAGCTCATTACATAATCTCAATGCTCTCTGCATGAAAACGTTAGTCTTCAGATCCTTTTTAAATCGTTTCCCATTCCCGCTTTCAGAAAGGGAGCTTGGCAATTCACCCGATTCATGCTTCTCATGATTTTTTACGAACATTAATAAGGTCCCCCCTCAACCTCCAGTTAATTCAGCCTCTTCCTATAGTTCAAACTCCCGGTCCTGGAAGTATTTTTGGAGTGAAGTTACTAATAACATTGGAATCATGGTCACCATTTAGAACACAGGAAGCTCCAACAACAATAATGTCATATGACTGAATGTGTTCAGGGAGTGAAGTTAATTGAAGGATAAATATTGGACAAGGCATAATGATTAACTTGCCTGTTCTTCAAAAAGTGTCAAGGGTTCTGTTACATTGCGAGTGAACAGACAGGGGCTCTGTTTAATATCATGCCCTAAAGGTGACACCAAAGTTACAGTGACTACACTCAAAACCTGGAATGTCAACTTATACTCAAAGTATCTAATTTTCTTGTTGACTTTGCCCATCCCTCCCAAAACATAACTTAAATGCGACTCCAAACTTTTTCCAATTATAATAAAGTCCAATTTATTTGTTAATATATTTCCTCTAAGATTTTCAAAACAGAAATGCAAATTACCACCTTTATTGATCAGTTCATGGGATGGAGCATCATTGGCTAGGCTAGCATTAATTACCCTAATTACCCTCAAAACATGATGCTGAATCCCCTGCCTGCCTGGTGTAGGTGCACCCACATTATTGTCAAGATGTCACGTCCAATTTCCTGACAATGAAAGAAAGAGTGATAATTATGACTAAGTCAGGATGGTGAGTTGCTTGAAGGTGAACTTGCAGGTCATGTGTTCCCATGTGCCAAAGCATAGAGCAGTACAGTACAGAACACTCCCTTCAGCTTTGGATGTTGTACTGGCCTTTTATCCTCTAAGATCAGACTAACCGACATAACCTTTATTGCACTATCATCCATATGCCTATCCAAGAGTCACTTAAATGTCCCTAATACCACTACCGGCAGTGTATTCCATGCAAACACCACTCAGTGTAAAAAAACCTACTTCTGAAATCTCCCTAAATCTTCCAATCACTTGAAAATTATGCCCCCTCATGATATCCATTTCCCCAAGGAAGAAAGTCTCTGAATAACCACTATCTATGCCTCTCAATATCTTGTACACCTCTTTCAAGTTAACTCTCATCCTTCTTTGCTCCAATGAGAAGAGCCCTCGCTCCCTCAATCTTTCTTTGTAAGACATGCCTTCCAGTCCAGGCAGCATCCTGCTAAATCTCCTCTGCACCCTCTCTAAAGCTTCCACATCCTTCCTATAATGAGGTGACCAGAATTGAACACAATATTCCAAATGTGGTCTAACCAGGGCTTTGTAGAGCTGCAGCATAACCTCTCAGCTCTTAAAGTCAATTCCCCAGCTAATGAAAGCCAACACATCATACGCCTTCTTAATAACCCTACCAATTTGGGTGGCAACTTTGAGGGATCTATGGACATGGAATCCAGGAACCCAAGATCCCTTCTGTTCCTCCATATTGCTAAGAATCCTCCCTTTAACCCTGTGTTCTGCATTCAAATTTGACCTTACAAAGTGAATCACTTCACACTTTTCCAGGTTGAACTCCATTTGCAACTTATCAGACTAGCTCTGCATCTTGTCAATGTCCCATTGCAATCTACAACAGCCCTCCACACCATCCACAGCTCCACCAAACATCATGTCATCGACAAACTTATTAACCCACCCTTCCACTTCCTTATCCAAAGTCATTGGTAAAAATCACAGAGCAGAGGGTCCAGAACAGATTCCCGTGGACCACCACTAGTCACCGAGCTCCAGCTTGAATACTTTCCATCTACTACCACCTTCAATCTTCTCTTGGCCAGCCAATTCTGTATCCAGACAGCCAAATGTCCCTGTATTCCATGCCTCCTCGTGTTCTGAATGAGCCTACCATGGGGAACCTGATCAAATGCCTTGCTAAAATCCATGTATTTCACATTCACTGCTCTCCCTTCAATGTGTTTTGTCACATCCTCACAGAATTCAATAAGGTTTGTAAGGCATGACCGGCCTCTCACAAAGCCTAGTTGACTATCTCTAATCAAACTATAGTTTTCCAAGTAAGCATAAATCCTATCTCTTCGAATCCTCTCCAATACTTTGCTAACCACTGACCTAAGACTGACTGATCTGTATTTCTCAGGATTATCTCTATTCCCTTTCTTGAACAAAGGAATAACATTTGCCGCCTCCAATCATCTGGCACTACTCAAATAGACAGTGAGGGTGCAAAGATCATTGCCAAACGTGCAACAATCTCTTCCCACACCTCTAGTAACCTTGGGTATATCCTGTCTGGCCCAGGGGATTTATCTATCCTCATGTCTTTCAAACTTTTTGAACACATCTTCCTTCCTAAAATCAACCTGTTCTAGCACATCAGTTTGCTTCACGCTGTCCTCACAAATGACGAGCTCCCTCTCAGTAGCTCTGAGGAGCATACATTGGGAGCATAGGCTGTCAGGGAAGGATGTGGTGGAAATGTGGAACTTTTTCAAGGAGCAGATACGACGTGTCCTTGATATGTATGTACCTATCAGGCAGGAAAGAAATGGTCGTGTGAGGGAGCCTTGGTTGACAAGAGAGGTTGAATATCTAGTAAAGAGGAAGAAGGATGCTTACATAAGGTTGAGAAAACAGGGTTCAGACAGAGTAGTGGAGGGATACAGGATAGCCAGAAGGGACCTGAAGAAAGGGATGAGGAGAGCTAAGAGAGGGCATGAAAAATCCTTGGCGGATAGGATCAAGGATAACCCCAAGGCATTTTATGCGTATGTGAGAAACCTGAGAATGACGAGAACGAGGGTAGGTCCGATCAAGGACAGTAGTGGGAGACTGTGTATTGAGTCGGAAGAGATAGAGAGGTCTTGAACAAGTACTTCTCTTCAGTATTTATGAACGAAAGGGACCGTATTGTTGAAGAAGAGAGTGTGAAACGGACTGTTAAGCTAGAAGAGATACTTGTTAGGAAGGAAGATGTGTTGGACATTTTGAACAACTTGAGGATAGACAAGTCCCCCGGGCCTGACGGGATATATCCTAGGATTATGTGGGAAGCAAGAGAGGAAATTGCAGTACCGTTGGCAATGATCTTCTCGTCTTCACTGGCAACTGGGGTGGTACCAGGGGACTGGAGAGTAGCGAATGTTGTGCCCCTGTTCAAAAAATGGAATAGGGATAACCCCGGGAATTACAGGCCAGTTAGTCTTACTTCTGTGGTAGGCAAAGTAATGGAAAGGGTACTGAGGGATAGGATTTACGAGTATCTGGAAAGACACTGCTTGATTAGGGACAGCCAGCACGGATTTGTGAAGGGTCGGTCTTGCCTTACAAGTCTTATTGAATTCTTCGAGGAGGTGACCAAGCATGTGGATGAGGGTAGAGCAGTGGATGTAGTGTACATGGATTTTAGTAAGGCATTTGATAAGGTTCCCCATGGTAGGCTTATGCGGAAAGTCAGGAGGCATGGGATAGTGGGAAATTTGGCCAATTGGATAGAAAACTGGCTAACCGGTCGAAGTCAGAGTGGTGGTAGATGGTAAATATTCAGCCTGGAGCCCGGTTACAAGTGGAGTTCCGCAGGGATCAGTTCTGGGTCCTCTGCTGTTTGTAATTTTTATTAATGACTTAGATGAGGGAGTCGAAGGGTGGGTCAGTAAATTTGCAGATGATACGAAGATTGGTGGAGTTGTGGACAGTGAGGAGGGCATTTGTCGTTTGCAAAGGGACTTAGATATGTTGCAGAGCTGGGCTGAGGAGTGGCAGATGGAGTTCAACCCTGCCAAGTGTGAGGTTGTCCATTTTGGAAGAACAAATAAGAATGCGGAATACAGGGTTAATGGTAGGGTTCTTGGTCAGGTGGAGGAACAGAGGGATCTTGGGGTCTATGTACATAGATCGTTGAAAGTTGCCACTCAGGTGGATAGAGTTTGTAAGAAGGCCTATGGAGTATTATCGTTCATTAGCAGAGGGATTGAATTCAAGAGTCGTGAAGTGATGTTGCAGCTGTACAGGACTTTGGTTAGGCCACAGTTGAAGTACTGTGTGCAGTTCTGGTCGCCTCACTTTAGGAAAGATGTGGAAGCTTTGGAGAGGATGCAGGGAAGATTTACCAGGAATGGAGAATGGAAGTTGCCTGGAATGGAGAACAGGTCGTACGAGGATAGGTTGAGAGTTCTCGGCCTTTTCTCGTTGGAACGGCGAAGGATGAGGGGTGACTTGATAGAGGTTTATAAGATGATCAGAGGAATAAATAGAGTAGACAGCCAGAAACTTTTTCCCCGGGTACAACAGAGTGTTACAAGGGGACATAAATTTAAAGGTGAAGGGTGGAAGGTTTGGGGAGATGTCAGGGGTGGGTTCTTTACCCAGAGAGTGGTGGGGGCATGGAATGCGCTGCCCGTGGGAGTGGTAGAGTCAGAATCATTGGCGATCTTTAAGCGGCATTTGGATGGGTGCTTAATCTAGGATAGAAGTTCAGCACAACATCATGGGCTGAAGGGCCTGTTCTGTGCTATATTGTTCTATGTTCTATGTAGTGAATACTGAAGCAATGTATGCATTAAGGACTTCCCCTACGTCCTCCACGTCCAGGCACAAGTTCCCTCCACTATCCCTAATCAACCATTCTCTTGTTCCTCGCATCAGCGTGGAATGCCTTCCGGTGTTCCTTAATCCTAACTGCTAAAGCTTTTTCATGCCCCCTTCTCACTCTCCTAAGTCCATTCTTCAGTTGCTTCCTGGCTACCTCTAACACCCTGTCTGATCCTTGCCACCTCAACCTTAAGTAAGCTTCCTTCTTCCTCATGACTCGATGTTCCACATTCCTTGTCATCTAAGATTCTTTCAACTTACTATTCGTTCCTTGCCTCAGTGGGACAAACTTGTCCAGCACTATCAGCAAGTGCTTCCTAATCAACCTCCAAAGTTCTGTTGGACATTTCCCAGAGAACATCCTTCCCAATTTAGGTGCCCCAGTTCCTGCCTTCCTATACCATCTGCTCCTATCCTAAGGTCAGGGAGTTATGATCACTAACCCACCGAGAGATCTGACACCTGGCATGGTTCATTGTCAAGCTCCAAATCCAATATGGCCTCCCCTCTAGCCGGCCTATCTACATATTGAGTCAAGAACCCCTCCTCACAAAAATTGCTCCATCCAAACTATACACACTAAGGAGATTCCAATCAATATAAAGGAAGTTAAAGTCACCAATGTTAACAACCCTGTTATTTCTGCACCTTTCCAAAATCTGTCTCCCCATCTGCTCTTCTGTGTCTCCGTTACTATTGGGGAGGGGGAGGAGGGTGGGGTGGTCTATAGAAAACTCCCAATAAAGTGACTGCTCCTTTCCTGTTTCTGATTTCCACCCATACTGACTCTGTTGGGAAATCAGAAAATGTGGAATCAAGGGTTATGAAGATAAGGCAGGAACAGGATATTGATTAAGGATGATCAGCTATGATCATATTGAATGGTGGTGCAGGCTCGAAGGGCAGAATGGCCTACTCCTGCACCTATTGCCTATTGTCTAAACCCTCCTTGCTGACCTCTCTTCCTGCAGTTGTGATACTACCCCTGTGATATCAAAATCTCCGTAACAGCCACAACACTATAGTTCCATGTGCTGATGCATGCTCAGAGTTTGTCACCTTTATTCCTGACACTTCCTGCATTAAAATAGAAACTCTTCAATCCATCACACTGACTGCACACCTTTGCCCTATCAAGTGCCTATTCCTCCTCACAGACTCTCTGCACACTATATCTGGCTGTTCACTACCTACTCCAACATCTGATCAATAGCTCAGATCCCCACATCCCTGCCAATCTAGTTTAAATCCTCCCAAACAGCTCTGGCACACGTCGCACCCAGGATATTGGTGCCGCTCCAGTTCATGTCCAACCCTTCCTTCTTGTGCAGGTCCCACCTTCCCCAATGATCCACATATCTGAAGCCCCTCCCCTCCTGCACCATCCATAGATAGAGGTTGAGATTTTGAAGACACTGTTCGAAGGAACCCTGGTGAATTTAATATGTAAACAACTGTAATTGTTACGTGCTTATTTGTCTAAGTGATAAATTACTCACTTTAAAACAATTAATTTTGTTTCCTGTTCAAACACAGTAAATTTTACTGAGCAGTTGCTATTAGATTTGATGAATGACAGTTTAATTCACAGTGTGAGAGTTCAATTTAAAATCTCGGAGGCTCCAACAAAATTAGCTGAATTTACGTTTGGAATGTGTACTTAGATAATCTAATGTACGTACCAACTAGTAGTCAAACACTGGGTGAGGTCCTCTTTTGGCCATCTGATACACCTGAGAGCATCGCCCAATTGGTCTCAGAATTATATAACACCCATCTCTTATTTCTCGGAGAATTCTGTGGCAACTGTAGGACCGCCAAGTACTTCATCTCCCATTGTTCTGCTCCCCCTTAAGTAGTTTCTCAGATCTCAATTTCTTGCTACCTTACTTAACACCCTTTCCGTCAAGGGTTCAGCATTTAATATATTTATGAATTACATTTTTAAAATCAACTTGAATACAAATCAGCAGTGGAGACCTCAACACCAATTCTAGGAGCACTATATTCAGTGGACTCCCAGCCATGGATCATTCCACCGACTGCTGCTTCCTCTCTTCTAGCCAATCGTATCAACCAAGCTACCACTCACCTTTTTGTTCTGTACACAAAATAATTTCTCCCAGTTTCCCTTTTCTAGCATGAATGTAAACCTTCAAGGGTCTCACTACAAATCTATTCGAGTTACAGATTAAGTAGCACATTGTATATTTCCCAGCTGGAGCAAAATTATTGCAGATGCTGGAATCTGTACTGAAAACAACAAATGTTGGTGATCACAGCAGGTCAGACAGCATCCACATAGAGAGAGCAAGCCTATGTTTAGATTCTAAATTCAAAAAGTTAGCTTGCCCTCTTTCCATGGATGCTGTCTGATTTGCTGTGATCTCCAGCACTTCTTGTTTTCAGTATATTTCCAGCAGTTGGCTAATAAATTCCACAAACTCCAAGTTTTCTTCCACTGAACGCAAATTACACACCATCTCCACAATCTAAAATCCCACAAACTAACTTCAGTAGTTACGAAGTTCACATTATTCACAAAGCACTTAAAATATATTAATTTGTTCATGGGAGAGGTCAAGTCAGCCAATTCAGTTATAAACATCTCTGCATGTTTGATATCACACCTCCAGTGTTTGAGAAACGTATTTCTAATTTGTATTCAAATATTTCAAAAACACTATTGCTCAACATACTCCAAATCAGCTATTCTTTGGGAAGAATTAGACAGCAGCATGGTAGAACACTTCATGGAAGGTTTGCAGCAAATCAAGTTTTGTTCTGATCAGGAAGAACTCTTCTTGTCTAGTTTCATAGAATTTGCCAAATCTCCAAATTGCAAATTTCTGTTACTGCTACTATTGCAAAACCTACAACTTGTATTTCGTTCAATCATTGTTAAAATGAGGACAGTGCTACAAATGCCAGCATTTTTCATTTCCATAGATGATACAAATGCTACAGGAAGGATAGAAAGGGAGGCAAGAGAGGAGGGGGAGTGGCGTTTTTGATAAGGAATAGCATAACAGCTGTGCTGAGGGAGGATATTCCCAGTACTACACTCAGGAAAGTTATTTGGGTGGAACTGAGAAATAAGAAAGGGATGATCATGTTATTGGGATTGTATTATAGACCCCCTAATAGTCAGAGGGAAATTGAGAAACAAACTTGTACACAGATCTCAGCTATCTTAAAGAATAATAGGGTGGTTATGGTAGGGGATTTTAATGATGACCTACTCTTATGAAATAAGGTAGGGCAGGTGACCGAGGTGTCAGTGGGGAGCACTTTGGGGCCAGCGACCATAATTCTATTAGATTTAAAATAGCGATAGAAAAAGGATAGACCAGATCTAAAAGCTGAAGTTCTAAATTGGAGAAGGTATTAGGCAAGAACTTTCAAAAGCTGATTGGGGGCAGATGTTCACAGGTAAAGGGACGGCTGGAAAATGGGAAGCCTTCAGGAATGAGATAATGAGAATCCAGAGAAAGTATATTCCTGTTAGGGTGAAAGGAAAGGCTGGTAGGTGTAGGGAATGGTGGGTGACTAAAGAAATTGAGGGTTTAGTTAAGAAAAAGAAGGAAACATATGTAAAGTATAGACAGGATAGATTGAGTGAATCCTTAGAAGAGTATAAACGAAGTAGGAGTATACTTAAGAGGGAAATCAGGAAGGCAAAAAAGGGGACATGAGATAGCTTTGGCAAATACATTAAGGACAAAAGGGTAACTAGGGAGAGAATAGGGCCCCTCAAAGAGCAGCAAGGCAGCCTTTGTGTGGAGCCACAGAAAATGGGGAAGATACTAAATGAGTATTTTGCATCAAGGTTTACTGTGGAAAAGGATATGGAAAATATAGACTGTATGGAAATAGATGGTGACACCTTGCAAAATGTCCATATTACACAGGAGGAAGTGCTGGATGTCTTGAAACGCATAGAGGTGGATAAATCCCCAGCACATGATCAGGTGTACTCAAGAACTCTGTGGGAAGCTACAGAAGTGATTGCTGGGCCTCTTGCTGAGATATCAGTATCATCAATAGTCACAGGTGAGGTGCCGGAAGACTGGAGGTTGGCTAATGTAATGCCACTGTTGAAGAAGATGGTAAGGACAAACCAAGGAACTATAGACCAGTGAGCCTGATCTCGGTGGTGGGCAAGTTGTTGGAGGGAATCCCGAGGGACAGGATACACATGTATTCGGAAAGGCAAGGACTCATTACAGATCGTCAGCATGGCTTTGTGCGTGGGAAATCATGTCTCACAAACTTGATTGAGTTTTTTGAAGAAGTAACAAAGAAGATTGATGAGGGCAGAGCAGTAGATGTGATCTATGTGGACTTCAATCAGGCGTGCGACAAGGTTCCCCATGGGAGACTGATTAGCAAGGTTAGATCTCACGGAATACAGGGAGAACTAGCTATTTGGATACAGAACTGGCTCAAAGGTAGAAGACAGAGGGTGGTGGTGGAGGGTTGTTTTTCAGACTGGAGGCCTGTGACCAGTGGAGTGCCACAGAGATGGGTCCTCCACTTTTTGTCATTTACTTAAAAGATTTGGATACGAGCATAAGAGGTACAGTTACTAACTTTGCAGATGACACCAAAATTGGAGGTGTAGTCAGATAGGATAAATAGACAAAGTCTTTTCTCTGGGGTTGGGGAGTCTAGAACTAGAGGGCATAGGTTTAAGGTGAGAGAGAGGAAAGATATAAAATACATAAGGGGCAACTTTTTCACACAGAAGGTGGTAGGTGTGTGGAATGAGCTGCCAGAGGATGTGGTGGAGGCTGGTACAATTGCAACAGTTAAAAAGGCATCTGGATGGGTACGTGAATAGCAAGGGTTTGGAGGGATATGGGCCGTGTGCTGGCAGGTAGGACTCGATTCGGTTGGGATATCTGGTCGGCATGGACAGGTCTGTTTCCATGCTGTACATCTCTATACCACGTAATAGCATATAGAGTCAGTGATAGGCATTCTTGAACCACAAGTGGGTCATGAGGCTTACTTCACTTTAGAGGGGGGTCAAAGAACTACCATGTCAGTACAAGACTGGAGTCTCATATTGGTCACATCAGCAAAGATGACAACTTTCCTTCCCAAAAGGACATTGTGAACTTGTAGGATTTTTGAAATTTTCCTGTCACAACATTTTATTTTCAGATTTGGTTTTTAACCGGTTTATAAATAAATCACCGTTAAGCCTGTCAACAAAACCCAGAAAGAAATATTCCATCACAATATCAGTGGTTTTCTCCATCTATTTTCTGAATCAATAGAAATCTCACTAGATGTGTTCTAATAACAATTGTGTTGACAACATTTTTCCCTTGAAATTGCTACCATTGTTTGGATATTAGGTAGGCAAAGATTCACTGTGTTTTTTATTAAATACATCCATACCCAGCATCTGCAGTTCTATAAAATGGCAAGGGGGGGAAGCAGTGGTGTACAATATCTCATTCACATCAATGTAACTATAAACTGTTCTCCACATGGTTACCATATTTTTAAACACTTACTTGTTTATTTTCTTTTCTTGTTGAAGAAATTTACTTTGTATGGACTCATTCAACATGATTACGGCACTGTTTTCTTTTGTAATTCCATTGGGTAAACTGCAGCTCACGGAGGATTCTGTTGAAAACATGTTGAACTCTGATTCTAGCTCATCCAACAATGCATCCTGAGAAGATTCTTGCTCCATCCTGGACATCAGGTCCTTGGTTACCTTTGTATCAAAGGGACTTTCAGATTCAAATTTGTTAGAGGGGGATGATGTGCATTTGGTCCAATTAATAGGATCTGTCTGTTTTGATGTCTCTGATGTAGGACTGTATTTTTGATTGACAATTCTACTCAATTCTGTACAGTCAGCATCCTCTGACCTAATTTCTGACTCTTTTCCTGTATCAGTTTTAAATGCAATTAAAGCACAAGGTTCTCCACTTCCACCATGGTCTGTCACATTATTCATATTCTGTTCAACCTCTTCCGTCTTCAATTCGACCTCAGCAGTTCCAACTTCATCTTTTGTACTTATATCCACTCTCAGTACTTTGGCTTTTGAATCAGTTTCTGATTCATGACATGTGTTATTGAATGTGTTTGTTTCTGCTGCATCACTTGTGGAATTGTCAATCAACAAATTTTCTTTATTATCATCGCTGCACGACAGCTGCTCATTGACCTGCGAAGAAACCTGCTCACTTGGATCTTGTTCCATTCTCAGACACCCAAATATTTATCCTGCAACAATAAAATCAAAAGACATTATGAAATGGCAAAATCACACATGAACAGTAAGTAACATATTGAAAATGAAAGGTCAAAGCCCACACAGCTGCTTTCTCCATGGCAGAATAAATTCCAAAAATATTAATGTATTTCACAATAAATTGTTTCAGGCACAATGACTGCAATATCGCTAAGATATATTTTTAAAATTGTTAAATAATAAGCTCAGACTTTTCTATTTATAAAGACATGTTGAAGGTTCTAATATGACAATGAGGAACAGCCCCCTGCCCTCAGCTAGCCAGCTTCCCCACACCATCCCTGCCCCATCCCACCACCTTCACCACAGCCTGCAAGTGGACATGACTGTTTTACTGAGACCTAACCCAGAGCCTCAATCAAACACAGGCTGATAACATTAGGATCATAAGAACATGTATACTTTTTTCTCCAAAAGGATTTGTGTCATTCAACAGTTAAGAAAACCGACAAACATTTGAGTCATTTAACACAATTAATTGTTAGACAGTCCAAAAATGACCCAAGACTAGGAAAGAAATGTTCAAAAATCTCCTTCACTTGAATCCACACCAATAGTTTAAAGATATTGCACATAATAGATTAACAAGGAACAAACTTGTATTTACATAGTGCCTTCAACATGGTGAAAATATCTCAAAGTATTTTACAGCAATATTTCTAAACACCAGGCTACATAAAAAGGGGATCTCATGGGAACAGGAGTAGGGACATTCAGCTCAACATTCAGAAATCAGTATTCAGAAATCTGTCACTCTAAACATGCTTGATGATTGAACTTTTCCAAACATCTCACTGACAAGGTATAATAGTGTAGCATATATAGAATTTCAGGGCCTTGCTCATGACCTGGAAATGGGAGTTCAAATTTCTATCATGGCAGCTGGGGAATTTATGTCCTTAGGGCAGCAGGAGGATATCCTGGTTAAAAGTGGTTTAGCCATGCTAGATTGCCCATAGTGTCCAGGGTTGTGCAAGTTAGGTCGATTGACCATGGGAAATGCAGGGTTACAGGGATGGGTAGAGGGTTGGGTCTGGGTGGGATGCTCTTTGGAGGGTCAGTGTGGACTCAATGGGCTGAATGGCCTGCTTCCACAAACATTCTAATATATAGCCTTAAATAGCAGAGGCTGCACTTGAGTCATTAGTAAACATGGTCAAATTTAAGAGGATAGTATCAAGAGGAAGAAAAAGTTAGCCCTCATAAAAAAAAGGATCAACCATGAGTGGAAACAGATAAAAAAGGTAATTTGTAGAAGAAGCAGATATGTTGCCTGATTAAATGCTTTCATTTGGTGAGCCATGATGATCTCAAACACACTGCTGGAGACAAATTCAATTGAGGCACTCAACAGGGCATGAGATTATTAAAAGAATATATTAAAATACTATGAATGGACAATAAAGAAATTGCAAATTTGTTAATTGTCTACTAATTTGAAGGAAGGAAGATGAGAAACATCAGTGACAAGGGAACTGAATAAGATTGCGGAGAACAACTCTATGGCTTCAAGGTAATTGAAAAAAGGGGAAAAAATGAGACCTAAGGTATATCTTGAGGACCTAATGGTTCCTACCCCAAGATATTAAAATAAATAAAGGACACTGAATGTGCATTCCTTTTTTTCCCCCCACATTCAAGCGTACATACAAGATTAGGAAGATTACAATTTCAATACATTACTTTAATTCCTCCATCCTTAAATAGTTAACCAAAAACCTGTCAACTAATAGTCATTCTGTCTTTGTTGATAGATTGAGTGTTTAAATATATATGAGCCAAACAACAAGTGTTTGCTTGTATTACTAATGCAATGACTTACGTCTGACCAATCCAACCGGTCGAAGTGCTTATAGGAAGGGTGGATATGAGTACATCAATGACTTTTGTCAAAAATCAAATGTTCAGAAGGCATTTGATAACAACTTACATAACCGATTATCAATTAAGGATTTGGAAATAATGTTGTGGTAGGGAATAGCAATTGGTTGAGGAGGTACGAGATAGAGTTGTGATTAAGGTAGTGTTTCTGATTGGCAGGATGGGACAAGAGATGTTTCTTTGCAAATCTCCACTGGTGTCAGGATTTTCACCATAACTGCAAATAACTCTGACAAAGGAACAAAGAGTTGCATATTTCAGTGTGTGTACGACTAAGAAGCCAAATAAGAAACACTATGTTACGAGGGGATGTGCAAAGATCAATGAGTGGGCAAAACATGGCAGTAGAAGTCTACAAAGGAAGTGCAAGCCATTTACTTTAAATCAGAAAAAAAATACTAGTTGTCTTTCTGAAGAGGAGTTACTGGACTCAAAACTTTTGTTTTCTCTCCACAGGTACTAACAGACCTTCATTTCTCTGGCAAAAATCGGTTTTGTTTGTTTCAATATTTTAAAGATTGGGAGCTTGGCAGTGTAACATTTAGATGCCAATTTACATAAAACTAAACTTTCAGTGTACATCTCTGAAGGCCTACCAAACAAAGTTAATGGGCGAGTGGTTTTAGGTGAAAAAGGTTGAATTGGCAAAGTAAAGCTTCAGGAATACCTTGCTCAGATTTCACTTGTAGTCAGTTTTGAGCTCGCTGGAAAAATCTCATGGTCTTAAAGAAGGTACAATGCAGAATTCACCAGGCCCCAAAGGATAAAATGTTAAAGTGAATTGCATACACTTGGTTTGAGGGTCATGGAAACTCTTTTTGGTACAGTACAAAGTTGTCAAACGATTAAACATATGTAAACTTTGAATAAAACTTGATTTCACTCTATTTCATGAAAATGGTTGTAGGAAACAAGAACTCTTTGCTTAAGAGTGCTGCGGGTCATGACCAACATCAATAAAATTTTGTCAGACAGGCAACCATTATGAAGGGATATGGATAAGAGACAACGAAACAGAATTGTCTACCATGGTCCAAATTAATGGGGAAATTGACTGAAAATAAAACGTAACCTACCATTTTTCTTGTATAATTTTTCTCATATTAGAAATCAAATGTCAAGAAATTAAAATGGCATCAGGATTTTAAAAATGCTTAAAGAAAGAATAGTTAAAAGTACCAAACAAAATTCATTACCAACAGGGTGAAATATTCTCAAACACCTTCAGCTGTTTACAACGTAAATTAACAACCTCCACCCTGACATCACCCCAAAACAACATGCGAAACACCAATACATTGCAGTTTCAATTGTTTCAGTTTTGTACATACTCCTCCACAAAATTTGGTACTCCCATTTAAAAATGCTAAAAGCACATTTAACAACAATTATAGATTGATTATAGTTGAACTAATTTTTAAACAGCTTATGCAACATTTGTTGTCATTCCTTAAAAGTCATAGCAGTACATTTGAACATAATACTACACTATGTGAGTTTCATTTTGGAGTAAACAAATAATCTATTTCCACTTATTTATCAATAAGCAGCCACAAAATCAGCGGGCTTGTTCAACTAAGCAGCACTGGTTTCACATCTTGACTCAGGGAGATGTGCTAGCTTAGAGTAGAGTGGTGCTGGAAAGGCACAGCAGGTCAGGCAGCATCCGCGGAGCAGGAAAAACAAATCAACGTTTAGGGCAAAAGCCCTTCGGCATCTGCAGTCCTTGTTTTTACCGAGATGTGCTAGCTTACCAGGGCTCTTAAGAGAACAGGTTATTTTTCACTCAGATTCTTCAAAGTGTATCAGAATGGGAAATGCTGAATTCTAATACCTTTCAAGTTTCTGACATGTTTGAAACACTCAACGTGTGCTTTGTTCAGTTGATTATTAGTGAAAAAGAATTATATTCTTCTGCTTGACAGAAATGCAGAGTAACCATATTCCTCAACTGAAAGATGAAATTAATACACTTGATTAAGTCTACAATACATTCAATTGCAGAATGGTTAGATGCAAGAGTTAGGAAGCTTTTCAATGCACAGCATACAGAGGAACCTCAATTATCCAAATTTGAGATTACCCAAAGAAGATCTCAAGGTCCTGATAGAAACATTATGTCAAATAGCTGTTTCAACTCTGATTGCGTCTTTTGTTTACAGGTATAGTGATTAAAAACAAACTCGGCTCACTGAAATGCTGCCAAGAACAATCCTGGACAGTCCAGGCACCGTCTCTAAAGGACTGACCTCCTGCCCTCTCTCCTCCCTCTCCCCCCCCCCCCCCCCATACTTTCCCTTGAGTTCTACACAGGGGTGTACCTTAAACTCCTCCTCTCCCCCCTCCCCCCTCCCCCCTCCCCCAGATAATCTCTCCAACACTGTCCTGTACAGGGCAAAAGCGGAACCTGTCAAAACGTTGCAGTGAAAACGTGTGTGAGACTGTGTGTGTTATTTGGAGACTTACCCCACAAAGGCAGCAGCAGTCTTACTTTGGTGTCTAGTCTGGCCGACCAGTCCTGAGGGTGTTGGGAAGCGGGGGCTCATGCACGGTGTGCTGCTGCCTAGTCTCCTGACTGAATCTCTGGATCCACAGATTCAATTATAACCACATTGACCTGGACCCAATATACCGGCCACTGCAGTGGACAGCTGGAACTGACAACCGGAAGCAGCAGATACAAACCACTATAAATGCCGGAGGAAAGATCACAGAAGCGCTTCACAAGAGGCTCCCAAGCACTGAGGATGTCATCTAGACAGGGGACAAAACGTCTGCATCACAAATTCCCAGCTCGGCGAACAGAACCACAACAACAACGAGCACCCGAGCTACAAATCTTCTCCCAAACTTTGAACAAGCTAAGTGTTCATCATCTGTCCTCCCTCCTCCTAAATCACATCGAATCTTGGCTTTTCTTAAATATGGCTTTCAAATTCCTGGACTCTTCTCAACAGGAACACAATTCTTCTGCACTTCATTGCCTAAGACTCAATTGCTGTGTCTCTGACCCACAGCACAGAGTGAAATTTAAAATAACAAATCAACTTACAGCCCTTCCCTCCCCTTATTGTTATTGCATTCGGAGCCTGTGACTGGCCAAGTGGTTCTACTGGTTTTGTCACTTTAGCTGCAGTCTGGATTCTGTCGAGAATTACATGCTTCTGGGTCAAAATATTTCATCCACATCTTCTGGCTTCTCAGTGATCAGATCTTTTTCTACCCTACAACAGGACGTACTTATCACCAGGCCTTTATTCCTAATGAAATGTTTTCACCTGTATTTGTTCTGATACCCTGACCTTCAAACATTTCTCAACTTCTCCAAATTTATAAAGTGATAAGGGAATGGCACTCATTTATCCCACCAAAGGATCTCTCACTTCAACACTAGACTCCCTCTTCACTGCTCACATTCTCCTGGCAAGTCTGTAACCAAATAACTGCTCATAACTATTGTTGGTATTTTGGTTTCTGTTCCAGGCACAAGCCAATTATTTCTACTTCCATTTTTTCTCCTCTTAACTTCTTTCCATTTGCTAATCCTAGATTCACTTCTCCTGTCATCTCCATCCCAGGCTCATGTCCCAGCTCCCAGACAAACTTACAAAGAGAGGGGTCAAACAACGTAGGCCACTTCGAAATTCAATGTACAATCTACAGAGATATTCATGGGGAACCAAGGAAATGGCAGAACAGTTAAATATTTTGCATCTGTTTTTAGTGGTGAAAAATACTTTAACATTCCATTAATACTAAAGAACAGGGGAGGAATTAAATTCTACCACAACTACAAAAGAAGTCTCGACTAACAGTCAAACTATTGGGAATAAATGCATTTAAATGCCTTGCCCCTGCTGGTTGGCATTTGGGATCCTAAAATTAACAGCTATGGAAATATTGGTTATAATTTTTCAAAAATTGTTGGATTCTGGAGAAGTAACAGATAATTGGGGGGGAGAAAGAGAAGAGGAAACTGCCAGTGTGGCGCTCCTGGTCACAGGGTACAGAAGCAAAACGTGGATAACTACAGAGCAATTAGCCCAATATCTATTGTGGGAAAAATACCGGGAATTAATTAAGGAATAGCAACATGTTTAGAAAATCATAATCTAATCAAGCAGAATCCACATGGCTTTGTAAAAACTTAATCGCACACGACTCTTCTATTCGAGTTCTGAGGAAATCTCAACCAGAGTGGATTGAGGAGAACCAGAATGTGCTGGATTTGGACTTCCAGAAGATGTTCAACAAGGGTACTCAAAAAAGGTTACATCGTAACAGCCCATCACGTTCAAGACAGTATACTGGCATGGACTGAGAATTGGTTTATGAGCAGGAAACAGCGAGTGGTGATAAGGGATTCTTTTCAGGTTGGCAACCTGTAACCAGTGGGATTCCAATGGAATAGGACTGGGACCACAACTGTTTACAATATATTATGACTTAGAAGGAAGCAAATGTACTGCAACTAAATTTGCAGATGACACAAAAATAGGTGAAAGGACAGGTTGCAAGAAGGATACAAATAGTTAACAGATATTAATGGTTAATTGGACAAGAGTTTGGACAATGGAGTATAATATGGGAAAACGAAGTTATTCACTTTGGAAGGGAGGATAAAAGAATAGAATATTATTTAAAATGAGAAACTACAGAGAGCAACAACACAAAGGGACAAGGGACTTGGGTGTACTTGTGCACAAAACACAAAGCTAGCCTACAGGAGCAGCAGGTATTCAGGAACACTGATGGATTATTGGCCCTTATTTCAATGGGGTTGGACTATGACAGTGAGGAAGTCTTACTGCAACAGTACAAGGGGCTGTGAGACCATATCTGCTGTAGTGTGATCAATTTTTGTTCCCAATCATTGGGAGCAGCACACGAGGATGACCCCCAGTATGGAGGGTGAAATAGCTCCACAGAGGGCAGTATCCCTTCTCCAAGTCATCCTTAATTTCCACATGGAAAACTCTTAACACTGATCCAGCTTCCTAACATTCAGCTCGGAGTGAACAAAATATCTACAGTCAGGACTCCCTGATTAGACCAGATTAAGAGCCGCAGTTAAGGAACTCATTCTGATGTCCACCTGGCTGACCTTGTTGCAATCACTTATGAAGGTCTGCCTTACTCACTGGATTTTAGAAAAAAAAAGAGGTAATCTCATTGAAACATACTGGATTTTTAAGGGAGCTTGACAGAGTAAATTCTGAGAAGACGGTTTTCCTAACGGTAGAGTCGATGACCAGGAGGGGCACAATTTCAGAACAAAGGGACCCCAATTTACGACTAAGATGAGAAGGAATTTCTTCTCTTAAAGGGTTGAACAACTTTGGAACTCCTTGCCACAGAGAGTTGTGGAGGACACATTTGTCTCTTTAAGGTGGAGATAGATAGATAGATTCTTGACCAGTAGAGGAATCAAGGATTGCTGGTAAAGGGCAAAAAGTGGATGCCAGGAATATCAGATCAGCCACAATCCTATTGAATGGCCTTGCCCTGTTCCTATTTCTAATATAATTGTGTTCTGCCTCTTTTGGCATCAAGGCGGCCAATGAGGCACTCTGTGCTGCCCCTAAACAAGTGACAATCCAACTCCGCTACAGCCAACTTTTTCCCCAGTGCACCTTCTGAGGCCAATCTTGTCACCTTCCTTCATATACAACTCACCATCCCCTGTGCTGATCTCTGTAACCCTGCTAGCAAATCAGCTATCAACAGCACTCCTTTCATAATACCCATTTAATTGCAAATAAGGCCCTCACCGTCCATTGGCTTCTTACAGCAAATTGCATTGTCGTGGCTTTATAAAACATTGTTGAGGGAGTCATAACATCATTTCCCAAAAATAGCTCCTCCATCTTGTAGTATTTCCCCCACCCAGACTCTAACAGCAAGAGGATGGTTCTTATCATCAAGTCATATCTTTTTCCTTCTAGTCTTGTGGTACCTTTCGTTCCAAGCATTTCAGCTTGTTCTGCCCATTACACTTCACCACTAATGAAGTGCCAAGAAAGGTTTCAGAGTAATCTTCACAGCTTTCCTCACCTCACTTCTGCATTAAACATCTCATTCTCAGTTACTTGAAACCCTATTTTAGTAAATGGGGCAGCACGGTGGCTCAGTGGTTAGCACCAGGCACCCAGGTCGATTCCAGCCTTGGGCAACTGTCTGTGTGGAGTTTGCACATTCTCCCAGTGTTTGCCGTGGGTTTCCTCCCACAGTCCAAAGATCTGCAGGGTCGGTGAATTGGCCATGCTAAGTTGCCAATAGTGTTCAGGATGTGTAGGTTAGGTGGATTATTCAGGGATAAATATAGGAAAGGGGAATGGGTATGGGTGGGTTACTCTTCAGAAGGTCGGTGTGGATTTGGAGCCGAAGGGCCGGTTTCCACACAGTAGGGATTCTAATTAACATCATGATGTCTCAGAGTTCTCACCTTCTGAGATATTTGTAATGCATGTTCATTGCTAACCCTTTATCATTCATGCCATGAGATTTCACTGTTCCATTGTGTCAATTATGGATCAGGCCATCTCTGGCCACTTCCTTCCTCACTCTCCACCCACATCACTTTTGCCCTTCACACCTTACCTGCTTCTGTCTGTTCTGGAACAATTTCCTCTCCAAATCCTCACCAAGGAGCATGGACATGAACAGCTATGATGGAGACTGATATTGGCCATTAACCACAAGATTAGGTTGGATTATGTAAAACATCAACCAGCCAGGCAATTTTTTGCCAAAATGAGTTCACTAATCCAGAATCATCCTATGGTGAGGAAAGAACTAGGAGAAAGTGAGGACTGCAGATGCTGGAGATCAGAGCTGGAAATGTGTTGCTGGAAAAGCGCAGCAGGTCAGGCAGCATCCAAGGAACAGGAGAATCGACGTTTCGGTCAAGAAGAGCTCATGCCCGAAACGTCGATTCTCCTGCGCCTTGGATGCTGCCTGACCTGCTGTGCTTTTCCAGCAACATATTTTCAACAGTGAGGAAAGAACTACCCCAGATTCTTTTCTCAACAGCAAATCACCTTCTTAAACCTCTTAGGTATACTTGGTATTTGTTGAAGGCAAAGACTATGTACAGGTGTAGTTTGAAACAAAAACGGAGTTGCTGGAAGAACTAGCATGCCTGAGGAGAAATCAAGAGTTCACACTTCATGTCCGGTGACCTTTCCTCAGAACTGATGGTAGCTAAGAAAACGTTGGCTTTACATGCAGAAGACAAAAAAAGGTAGAGGGAGGGGACAAGGAGTAAACGATAAGTGGGAATAGAGCCCAAAGAGAGGGAAGAACAGTTAGACAGACAATGGAGTGGATAACGATCTGGCTAGGAGAATGAATCGCTATTAAATGGAGACAATTAATGGCTAACAATAGGTTGTTTAAAGGCAGACCATGTGATAACAAGGCCTGGTGTGTGGGACTGGGGGCTCGGACATGGGAGAGTTCAAGCCTTAAAATTATTGAACTCAATATGGAGTCCGGTGGGCTGCAGGGTCCTAAAGGGGAATACGAGGTGACATTCTTCCAGCTTGCACTGAGCTTAAACTGAAGCACTGCAGCAAACTGGAGAGAGATGTTGACCAGGGGACAGGATGGTGTGTCTAAGTGGCAGGCAACTGCTCAGGGTCATTTTTGCAGAACTCAGGTGTTCCACAGAGCAGTCACCCAGTCTACGTTTCATTTCCTAAGTGTTGAGGAGACCACATTGTGAGCAGCAAATGCAGTGGATTAGATTGAGTGAAGTGCAGGTTACGTGTTGCTTCACCTGGAAGGAATGTTTGGGTCCTTGGTTACGGAGATGGGGATATTTTAGGTGTCTGTGCACACTTGAAGGAAGAGTGAACCAGGATGGCCCAGAGAGAACAGTCCCTGCAAAAGGCAGACAAGGGAGAGGAGGGGAATGCATGTTGGGTGGTAGTATCTCAATGGAGATGGCAGAAACGACAATTGATGATTTGGTATGTCAATGCTAGTGGGATGGTAGGTAAGCACAAGTCAAACCCTATTGCTATTGTGGGAGGGAAGACAGGAGGTGAGGGCGGAAATGCAGGAGATGAGTCAGACCTGGTTAAGAGGCCTGTCAACAACAGTGCTGGCGAGTTCTAGGTTTTGAAGGTTCCCTTGTCGAGGTTGGCCTCATCTGAACATATGCGATGGTGACAGAGGGATTGGGAGAATAGAATGGAGATTTTACAGGAAGCAAGGTGAGAGAATGTATCGTCTAGGTCACTGTGGGGAGTTGGTGGCTCGAATGTGGATATTAGGGGCCAGTTTATCCCCAGAAATGGAGACAGATATGTCTAGGAAGGGAAAGGAGAAGTCGGAGATGGACCAGGTGAAAGTGAGGTGAAAATGAAATTGGAAGCAAAATCGAAATCCAACTTCCGGACGAGAGAAGAAAGCAGTAACGATGATATAATCAGTATATCCAGAGAAAGGGCCAGTCCATCTAATCAGTTTGCTCTACTACTTCCTGTGCCCACCAGATCAGCTTTCAAAGCCACTATCATTTCCAGGCCTGAAATCAAGATTTATTTTCCCTAACCTTGCTTTCCCCTCAGCACATCTCATCTTGGAAACCCAACTTGTTCCTTGAATATATTCTTACTGAAACACTAACAACTGAAATTCACTTTCTGGCTGCCTTGTTAGCTGATACTGTTAGCAGGTTTTGCTCTCTTTCAGTATGTCATCAACATGATTCCTCTTAAAGTCATCTCTTGCTCCTCTGTTCCTGTAAACTATCATCCGGTTTCCAACTTGCCTTTCTTCGCCAAAATCCTTGAACGAGCAATCACTTCTGAAATCTAATTCCCAAAATTCAATCTCATTAGGCCTCCAATCAGGTTTCCATCTCTACACAGTAAAAAAAAACTGCTTTTCAAAGTCGCAAATGATATCAACACGGATTGTAAACTCTCTCCTCAACCTATCTGCAAGTCTTGGACATGGCTGCTCACATCATCATCATCATCATCCAATGCCTTTCTGTCATCCAAGGGGATTGCTTGCTTCGTTACATCCTCCTCTGCGGTCATGCTAGAAATTCACTTGCAATTGTTTCTCTGCACACTCTTGTGCCCCTCAAGGATTCATTTTGGCACTTTCCTATTTCTTTTTGACATGCTCTTGCCCAGCAACATGATCCAAAACACAACAATTTTCAGATGCCTGCTAATGATACGTAGCTTTATTTCACTTAGGAGTCAGATATACAGCATGGAAACAGACCCTTCGATCCAACCCATCCATGCCGACCAGGTATCCCAACCCAATCTAGTCCCACCTGCCAGCACCCGGCCCATATCCCTCCAAACCCTTCCTATTCATATACCCATCCAAATGCCTCTTAAGTGTTGCAATTGTACCAGCCTCCACCATATCCTCTGGCAACTCATTCCATACACGTACCACCACATGTGAAAAAGTTGCCCATGAGGTCTCTTAAATCTTTCCCCTCTCACCCTAAACCTATTCCCTCTAGTTCTGGACTCCCCGACCCCAGGGAAAAGACATTGTCCATTTACCCTATCAATGCCCCTCAATTTTGTAAACCTCTATAAGGTCACCCCTCAGCCTCAGACGCTCCAGGGAAAACAGCCTCAGCCTGTTCAGCCTCTCCCTATAGTTCAAATTCTCCAGCCCTGGCAACATCCTTGTAAATCTTTTCTGAATCCTTTCAAGTTTCACAACATCTTTCCGATAGGAAGGAGACCAGAATTGCACACAATATCCCAACAGTGGCCTAACCAATGTCCCGTACAGCCGCAACATGACCTCCCAACTCCTGTACTCAATACTCTCACCAATAAAGGAAAGCATACCAAACGCCGCCTTCGCTGTCCTATCTACCTGCGACTCCACTTTCAAGGAGCTATGAACCTGCACTCCAAGGTCTCTTTGTTCAGCAATGCTCCCTGGGACTTTACCATTAAGTATATAAGATTTGCTTTCCCAAATTGCAGCACCTCACATTTATTGCACTTCTCTCAACTCTATCAACTGTCAGACTGCTCATCTAACATTTAGTACTGAATGAGCAAAGGTTCCTCCAAGTAAAGATTAGCAAGACAAAATCCATTGTCTTTAGCCTCACTTCAGTCTTTGAGCTACCAACTTCATTATTTTCCCTCACAACTGCCTGAAGATGAACCAGATTATTTGCAAACTTAGTCTAATAGGTGGCACAGAAGTGCTGAGAAGCATATTTTGAGCCTATAACGAAGAATGCCTATTTCCAACTTCATTATTGAACTGACTCTTCTTTATTTCGTTGAATCCACATTAGAAGTCCTAACTTTTGGTTATAATTTGAACACTTAACAATTTTGCACATCTGGCTGACTATCCACCTTCAGTCCTTCCTAAGCTCCAAGCCACCCAAACCTCTGCTGCTAGTATCTGAATTAGGTAGACAAGCAGGATGCTGGGAGAAAACAACAAGCCAGACAGCATCAGGAGGTGGAGAAGTAGATGTTGCAGGTGTAACCTTTCTTCAGGACAGGAGCCGATGGAAGGGATAAATCTAGTGGGTGGCTGAGAGGAATGGAAGGGAGAGGCTGGGGAGTTCGGGGACAGGGAGGAAGGTTATTTGAAATTGGTATCCCATTCAATAATCAGTGCTTCACTGGAGTTCCATAGGTCAGACTTAAACAGCAATGCAATTTTACAACTCTTATTCTGGTTTTCAATTTCCACCACAACCTTCACCTTCCTTATGTCTGGAATATCCTCCTGCATATGTTAAAGCCCTAAAACCCTCAAATATTGCACAACTCCAATTCTGGCTTCTTGGGCAAAAGCACTTTTAAACTGCTCTACAATTAATAACTATACTTTTAACTATCCAAGCCTTAAGCTCTGTAATATTCTTTACTGCGGATGGTTCAAAACACTAAACAACTGTAGTCATCGGTTAAAAATCAAATTTCAAGAGCACCCCAAGGACTTTAAACTGAATAGTCCTTTCATCTTTCCACGTACTAAACACTACTGCTCTTTTTTTCAAAATGGGCGTGTATGTTATTGAACACTTGACAGCGCATCATTACTCTTCGTAAGAGACAGCAGATAATAAAATTGCCCTTTCACTCAAGAAAACCTTGTAAACAGCTCCTTGCTGCTACAGTGGAAAACTGCATTTTAACTACTGAGAGATTGAGCCTGCAGTAAAAAGAACAAAATCTTTGTTATGGTTAATCAAGAGATTGAAAAGAGGAGAGCGACTTTATCCTTCCTCACCTCGGTCATAATACTGTGTTAAAGGTTCAGTTTAAATACAAAATGTCATCTGGTACCACTCGACAGAAACGAATGCTTCTACCTCCATTGCAGTGTCAAGTGTGTGCTGTAATGTCAGATGGGAATCTTTCAATTGAGATTTTAACACCAAAGCTACGTCTTCCTTGTCAGGTCAATGTCAAAGAATCCATGACACTACTCAGTTACAGTCAATAATTAATGCTCAGTTAACTTCACAATGATTATCTGGTCTTTACCACAGGGCCGGTTGTAGAAGCTTGCTACGTATACAAAATGACTGGCATAGTTCCCATATTGTCACAGTGACTACACAGTTCAAAAGTATTTTGTTGGCTGCATATTGCTGAGACACCCAGTAATCCAAGGCACTAAGGAATGCTAGCTTTTCTTTGTTTATAGTTCTAGTACCAGAAAATATTGTCTGTCCGAGTTTCCACAGTACTTAGTAGAAAACAGAAGTTTAAACATGAGATTTTCATCATTAAAATGTGACTTTTAACATTTTAACGCAAGGTGTGGTTTTAAAAGATCATTGTGCAATTCTAAAAATCTCATGATATGGACTGCACAGTGTCACCAGTGATGCAGAATGAACAACGTCACCCGAAGGTGGGGAAACAGTTGAATATCTTTTTCGGAAAGGTAGAAATTTCTGTCTTCTCTGGTATTAGGCTTTTCCAAATATTGAAATAAAACTCGTTCCTAAATATTGAAACCTTTATGCAATCTGATAACTCTTCTTCAAACACCTTTTCAGGAAAAATCAATTAAAACATGGTTAAATTTTCACAATATAAAGCAAAAGGTTCCAGAGCTATTAAAAAGCACACTAGTCACTGACAGGAACCCTTTGCCTGCTAAACCACAGAAATGTACAAAAAGATACAATGATGTACATACATATTTGCTGATCTTTACAAACAAAAAAAACCAACAATTCTCGAGTGACACACAAGAAACCAACTATTTCAGTAGCTGAATAGAAGGTTTAGAAACTAAGTATGAGAAAAAAAGTTCAAAGGACCAGCAGAAATTGTGCATGTAAAAAGGATTGGATAGCAATTCAAGCAACATTAAGTACAAAGTACAATGGAAGCTATAATTTTATTTCCCACATTAGTGGGAAGTCACAATGCAAACTTTTTTCCACCTCTAAAATGATTTTTTGACATCCTTACATAAAGGTTAGATTCGAATTTCTGTCCTTTATCTTAAAGATGTAACTCTTTCCTTCCTCAAAAACCCCAAGAACGTACCATTATCTTTAAGGACACCCCTCGACCTTCCAAGCTGATGTCCATTACCCCACCTAATATGTCTTGAAAAATCTGACAACTTGTCAAATGATGCGTGCCTTTCTCCAAAATCCCATCCACCAGTCTTAGATACCGAAATATCATGAGCAAAAAACTAGCATTTTCTGTTCCATAAAATTCTAACGGTAGTCGTTGGGTGTCTGCTAAATAGGTTGCACAATCGTCATGACATTGAGACTTGAGCCTTAAATGTATGACAATCACTATATTTAGTACTTAAAAAGGTAATTCATTATGGAAATCATATGAAAGACGACAGAAGCACACGTATTAATACACTCATTGACTTTCCTGTACTGCATTGTCTGGAAAGTGGCTTGGAAAAGCTGGAGGACTGTGGGGGATAAAAACACGAGAAAGGCAGACTTTTTTCCTCCTCTTTACGGCTGATCTACTGATAAGAATGAACAGTTAAATCATTTGAAGTTCAAGTAGTGCTACACAATCCAAGAATCGTGATCCCTGTATTGTAACAATGGAGCTCATGGGAAAGCAAATGAGAGATAACAATTATCAAATAAGCTAATACCTGAATATCTGGATAATAGAACTGTGTTCACTGGTAGAACCATGACATCAAATGACAACCTGCATTCCTTCAATCCAGCCATTTGAACTTAGGTGACATTAAACAAGTCAAAAATATTAGCATTAACCATAGCAAAGTTGCATGGTTAGCAGTGTAAATGGATGTGCCACCAATAAAGAGTTATTGCAATATTATATATTTAATCAAACAACAACTTGCATTTACACTGCTTTTTAACACAATAAAACACACCAAAGAGCTTCTTAGGAGGGTTACAGGCAAAACTTGACACGTAAACACAAACATTCATGATCGAAAGCTTAGTCAGGAAGTAGCTTCTAAGATGCTAGAATGGCAAAAAAAAGAGGGAGAGGTTCAGAAAATCCAGAGATTAGGGCCTAGCCAGATGATGAAACATCTACCAATGGACTGATTAAAATGAAGGATGGCAAGAACAAAATAACAAAGAACAGGAATAGTACCTTCGGCCCGGCAACCCGGGCCCAGACACATGACATCTTTTTAAACCAAAAACCTCTGGTCTCTATACAGTCCGTATCTCTCCAATTCCTGCCTCTTTAAGTACGCCTGGATGCCTCTTAAACATTGGTAGTATATCTGCTTCTACCACTTGCTCTAGCAACACATTCTAGGCACTTACCACCTTCTGCATTAAAATAAAACTTTAAACTTCCTCACTTCTACCTTAACCTCACATCCTCTTGTAATTGACATCTCTACCCAGGGGGAAAAGGCCCTGAATATCTATTCTATCCATGCCTCTCAATTTTGTCAACTTCTATCAAGTTGTTGTTCAGCCTCTGAAATTCAAGTGAAAACAAACAAAATTTGTCCAGTGTCTCCTCATAGGTAATACATAGATAGAATATAGAACAGTGCAGTACAGAACCTTTGGCCCTTGGTGTTGCGCTGACCTGTAAAACCAATCTGAAGTCCATCCACCAACACTTTTCCATTATTATCCACATATTTATCCAATGACCATTTAAATCTGCTTAAAGTTGGCAAATCTACTATTGTTGCAGGCAGGGCATTCCATGCCCTTACTACTCTCTGCGTCAAGAACCTACCACTGACATCTGTCCTATACCCATCACTCTTCAATTTTAAACCACGTCCCCTCGTTGCTCCAGTCAATTCACTTCCCCAGGAATTTCCCAATGGGCTAGAAATAAACCAATCACTGACATGTCAGCAGTATGAAAATGACTTCCACTAAGAGGCTCTTGTTTGGAAATTGTTCACGACTTAAATTTGCTTTAACTAACAAGGATCTTTTTCCATCTGAGACACAATGATTTCATGCAATCTTTGAAAATCTTGCCACAATCTGAGATCTCATGAAGGCAGGCTGAGAATCCCTGCTTTAAAATACCTTAATGGATCACAAACAATTCCTGACTCCAATAGAACAAATGTTTCCTGTCTAAATGTCATTTGCATAAATAGCTACAACACAGAAGGCAGCCGTTTGGTTGGTTAACTCCTGCAGACAGTTTGCAAAGATATTAGTCAGGATTCGGAGATGCCGGTGTTGGACTAGGATGTACAAAGTTAAAAATCACACAATACCAGGTTATAGTCCAACAGGTTTAATTGGAAGCACACTAGCTTTCAGAGCGCTGCTCCTTCATCAGGTCCTAGTGGAGGACACAATTCTAAGGCACAGAATTTATAGCAAAAATTTTCAGTTACATCACACTAAATATTTGCTATAAATCCTGTGCCTTAGAATGGTGTCCTCCAATATCACCTGAAGAAGGAGCAGCGCTCCAAAAGCTAGTGTGCTTCCAATTAAACCTGGTATTGTGTGATTTTTAACTTTACAAAGACACTGACTCACTTAATTCCACTCCAATTTTCTCCAATGCCTCGCATGTTTGCTTGGTGTTTCACCAATTATTTTCTGACAACCATAATTGAATCTGCCTCTGTTGTATTCTTAGATAATATTTTCCACACCCTAACTACCACCACAAACAGATTTTATGTCACTGCTGGTTGTTTGCCAGCCATCTTAAATTAATGTCATCTGGTTCACAGCCCTTCTTCTATTGGGAACGGTTTCTCAAGCTATTCTGTTGAGTCACCTTAAGATTTTGACTACTATCAAATCTCTTATTCTCCTTGATGTCAAGGTTAAGAACCCCAGCATCTCAACGTATTCCTGCAGTTGAAATCCACTGTTCCAAGAACCACTTGAGTAAATAGTATTTGGCTACAGCAACTGTCACATCGTTTCTGAAGAGTGGTACCCAGAACTGACCACTATTCTCCAAATGAGTGAAAAGTAGTGACTTATACAGGTTTACAACACATCCTTGCCTTTGGACTGTCAGTTTAAGTTCCCAGTTAACCTACCTTCAACTTGACTTTCTACCTTAAAATAGTGCATACTAACCACTAAACCCCTCTGTCTTTCATGCCTTTAGAATAGTGCCCTTCATTTATGTTGCCTCTCTTTATTTTTTTCCTTGCAAAATATATCACTTCACACTTCTTTGCATTAAAATGTCATTATACTATTGCAAAGAGGCATTTTTTTCTGAAAGTGGCATATAACCATATGGTTAAACTCCTTTATGCCTTATACCAACATTGAATTTCTATTAATTATCCCTGTTGTCTTTTATGAATCATTACTGTTCCTTGGTAAAGCACTGCACAGTCACTGACTATACGCTTGAACATGTGTGCAACATTTCTACTGTTCTACACAAAATCAATAACAAAACTGTACAGGTATGTTGCCCATTATGTTAAAAAATACAATAGCCATCACAATTTTTAGGTAGTAATTTACATATTTAAGTTCATGGTTACAGTTAACATTTATATTAAAAAAGGTGCCCAATAAAACCGCATAGTTTGGTGCATGCTAGTGCGCCAAATTATAGGTGGATCAGGACCTGTTAATTGCATTTGAGCTGAGAATTCACTCCAACCAATTTTCTGCTTGCTTAACAGTTCTGCAAATTTTACAACTTTACACCATGTTAGCTTCTTTTGTCACTGGTATCCAGCAATGATGCAATATGATGTGGGGTGTAACAATGTCAGTCTTTCAGATGAACCAGAAAGTAACTTCCAAATAATATAATAGGATATCTGCTAGCGCTACAAAGCAAGCTTAAGTTTAACTTACTTTTAAAAAGAACAAACAACTATTTGTTATGGGACTAGAAAGAGAAGAAAGCAAAGATTAACATTACATGCCAGTTTATTGTTTCACCAACCTTGCAATGCTGTTTGCCTTTATCATTTATCTGACTACGTTTTGTAACTACGTTTTTAAAAAAGAATAAACAATTACACAATTGATATCCAAGGCTTCTGTCCTCCAGAGTTCAAAAACATTGTCTTTGGGAGTGGGAGGTTCAGCTCAACAGAAAATATCATTGTTCCAAGCCAGAGACTGAAATGTCAAGAAAACGTCATGGTTGTGGATATGTTCGCCAAGCTGGGAAGTTGATTTGCAGATGTTTCGTCCCCTGTCCAGGTGACGTCTCCAGTGCTTTGGAGCCACCACGATACTGTGTCTTCTGGAATTTATGTGGTTCCGATTCTGCTGCTTCCAGTGGTCAGTTCCAGTTGTTTGTTGTTGTGGCTGGTAGATTGGGTCTTGGTCTATGTCTGTTGATAGAATCAGTGGATAAGTGTCATGCTCCTAGGAATTCTCTGGCTGTCCTCTGTTGAGCTTGTCCTGTGATCGTTGTGTTGTACCAGTCAAATTTGTGGTCCGTCATCTGTGTGTATGGCTACTAAAGGGCAATAACGCACTGCAGCACTCCAGACCTACAAAAGGGAAGAAGAACACCCCTACAGAGTCTTCACCAAGAACAGATATCCCTGCAACTTCATCCACAGATGCCTAAGAGACAAACAATGTGACGAGGACATGCCATGACCTCACTCACTAGCTACGCTGCCTTACATAAAAAAAGTCTTGGAATTGACAGCCAGACATATCCGGCCACTGGGATTCATGACACTCACAAACTGACAGCCATGCTCAGACAGCAACTCACCAGGACAAAAGACCTGGTGAGTAAATTACATTAGTCTTGCACCCTTTGTGTGCAAGACTAATGTAATTTACAAGATTCCATGCAAAGATTGCACAAAACACTATAAAAGACAAAGAGGCAGACAACTCACAATCCGCAATCACAAACACCAACTAGCCACTGAACGCAATGACCAGCTGTCCCTTGTAGCCATACACACATGACAAGGAGCATAAATTCGACTGGGACAACACAATGATCAATCACAGGACAAGCTAAACAGAGGACAACCAGAGAATTCCTAGAAGCATGGCACTCAGACGGATTCAATCAACAAGCACATAGACCTAAATCCAATATACTGACCATTATAACGAACAACTGGAAGCATCAGAAATGGAACCAAATAAATTCCAGAAGACAGTACAGCAGCACTTCACAGCAGGCTCCAAAGCACCTAACATGTCACCTAAACAGGGGATGAAACATCTGCAAAATCAACCTTCCAGCTCAGTGAATATCCCCACAGCCACAACAACCAACACCCAAGCTACATGTCTTTACATCAACCTTGAACGTCAAGAAAATGTTTGTCCCAAATAAAGGCAGCTGCCAATCTCCACAATATCTCAAAATTCTGATAGCTGCACCACTCATGCTAGAAGGTCATGTGCCCAAATCACACACCAGAAAATTACATATATAATCTACTCTGACATTTCTGTGAAGGGTTGATGAAATGCTGCACTGTCAGAGTTGCAGATTTCAAATGAGACATTAAACCATCTGCTTCCTCAAGTGGACACAAAAAGTATCATGATATTTTCTGAAGAGTGGAAGTTTTCCTGCCAACATCACCAAGATGATTGGTGATTTATTTTGTTTCTGTTTTAACAGATTTCGTGTGTATAAATTTGTTGCTGCATTGCAATTGAGACTATAGCGTACATTCCCAGTAATACACTAATTGATGATTGGTTGTAAAAAAAATCTTCAAGGAATTGCCAAGGTTACTTTGTCTTTTCTTAGAAAGACAAGTTTAACTTTAGGGTATTTAAAGAACTTTTACAGCAGTCATATATTTATGGTCCACTCTTCTATTGTAAAAGTCATTAAACTCATTTTGGGGAACCCAATACATGACATCACATTCAATTTAAATTATGCAACAGATTTCAGAAAATCTATGATGACAAAAATTCAACACATGAATAAAATTGTTTAAAAGCTATGATTACAACTGAGATTTTCCAGGCGTGAAGCTTGCAGCTGTGGAGGAAAAAAAGAATCAGTCCAGAACACTAAAATCAATCTGCTTCACTACTAAAAGGCATCAACAGCAACCAGTGGAAAACTATTTATTAGCTGATTGTACTGCTTCCTCTGAACTAAGCCTCAATTAGCATCTCTCAGTATGGTGACATACCTTGCAACTAGTTTCAACTTTTTCACATATTCAGACCACTAAGTCAAAAAGAAAAATAAAGTCACAATTCTCAGCAACTTGAACAATTAAAAGACATTGCCAAAACCATACAGAGCCAATTTAAAAAAAATTGACATACAAGAAACAAACATCTATTCACAGCAAATTCACAGATAATTTGATTTCATTAATAGTGATTTACACTACAATAAGCAGCTTCATTATAAAGACAATCTGAAATATAAAGATAACGAGATGGGAAAGGTCATAACATCTAATCCATTAAATCCCAGAATACCACTAATAATTTGCATCATAGATACACAAAAATTAACCTTTCCATATCAAACTAGACCAGTAGCTTTCAGACTTACAGGTGGAGAATTCTCTCTCATCTCCCACAAATACTCAAACCAATCCCTACAAACACTGATCCAAACATTAACTTTAAACAACTACTCAAAAGGAACACCAACATTACTTTAGAATTCAACAACAGAAAATGCATTTGCATAAACCAGCAAAGTAGAGAAATATGCAAGCCTATTGTGTAGATTGCATAGGAGACTGGAATACTCGGATCCAATCGGGGTTCAGGCTAGAAAAACTGTTCTCTTCAATGTGATAACAATCAGTTCTTGAAAAAGGATTTGCAGTCATGGATATAATATTCAGTGTATCTGGTGAAAGCCTACACAACATATACTGTAGATTGTAAAATCTCCATTGCCCTGCCAAACCATAGGGCCGCTCTCTCATTAGAAAGTTAACTGCTGATTAAACCTTCGGGTCACCAGGCCTCAGGAGAGGGGAAAGAGATGGAAAAAGGAGGGACTTTCGCGTAACCTCAGCTGTGTTCAACCTAATCTGTTGGCATCACTCTGTATCACAAACCAGCTGTCGAGCCAAGTGAACATATTGACCCCCAAGTATATGACTCTATAATACTGGTCCATAAATGAAGTACACAAACAGACCTTTGGGTCTAATTAATCTGTGCCCAACTGATTTCCCAAAGTAAATTAGTCCCATTTGCTTCATGTCCCTCTAAACCATTCCTATTCACGTACCTGTCCAAATGTCTTTTAAGTGTTGTACCTGTACACATCCACTGGCAGTCAGTTCCATATACGAACCACCCACCACCTGAAAATGTTGCCCCTCAGGTCCCGTTTAAAATCTTTGCCCTCTCACCTTACAATTATTCCCACTAGTTTTGAACTTCCCTAAGCTACAGAGGTGAAAATTAAGTATAGAAATCCTGCTCAATTTATTTTGCTAATTCTATCATGGCCCTTTAATACCATTTATCTATTTTGTAAACAAAGGGGAAAGGTTTTGAATACTTGTAGCACAAAGAAATAATGCTATCACTATATTAGTATACTACTACTATTCTGCCAAATAACTTTTTTCAGCATATTAGGCTTTCGGATTTTCTAGTCAAAACAGGCAGGACACATTTAGTGCGTCTCCTGACATCCTGTGTGATCACATGCAAACAATAATGAAGTTGTTGATTAATTACAGTTATCATTTTGTAGTCAGCAACACACTGAAATGTGACAAGGCAACTTCCAGTTATGGAATTTTTGGTAACAAATACATCTAAAGTCACCTGTTTCTATGCTGTCTTCACCACACATCTCAAATTATTTAAAGGTAATTTTCATTTGAATTAATCAATCAATAACATCTGCTTCCAGCATCTTTCAATAGCAAGCCTATTGTATAGATTGACAATGCTTGCTCAAAAAAAGTTTCCATTAATTTGTTTTGAACTGGACTCCCTCAAGCATAATCTATTTCCATTGGTCTCAGTATCCTTGAAAATGAGAAACAGCAAGTCATGTTCTACAGTATCCAGTTCCTTTCGAATCTGAAAAATCCTAAGCATGTCACCTCTTTTCTAGTGAAGGCATGACCAATTCACAGAAATGAATTGCATAGAGGAGCAGTTATCAGGTCAATTATTCCAGTTGCTCTTTTCTGTTTCCTCTCCCAGCAGTAATAGCACCAATAGTTAACAGTAGAAAATTCCCAATATTTTAGCTCAATAGTTGTTTTTCAGTCATTTCCACTTATGATTTGCTGTTTGTCAAAGCTTTTTGCAAATGTATTATCCATCTGCAATGCCAAGTCTCTTAATGTTATTTCTATTGCTTGGTTTTTTTTAATGGAACCACAATTGAAGCACTTCACATTTCATCTGCCACCTGTCGAATTTGCAAATATAGGTTCATTCCAACTATGTCTTATCCTGCTCAACTTTGGACTTCACCAACTTCATTGGCTAGACTTGCAGATGCTGTAGAATTATTGTTATTCCTACCTCCAGATGACCTATGAAGGTTTTTTTTAAAAATTCCCATGGGACAGGTAACCTTCTCCCAGACTGATAACTCCAGTCATACCAGCCTCTCTTCATTTTATGTATTTTCAGTACCAGCTTTTCCAGAGGAACTACAACAAGAGCCTTACTGAAATTCAAGCACACCATATGTAGCTGATCATCTATAACACTGAACAATTCAGTTGCATTGACAAGTTTTACCTTCAAAAACCTATATTGGTTATAACATACATATGTTGGGATGCTCTATGATTTTATTTCTACTAAAGGTTTCCTATAATTTACTCACATGGATGTAACCCGAGGAGGTCTGTCATTTGCTGTTTCTTTCAAAAAAAATTAGCATTTGTCTTTAGCAGTCCTAAGAGATTTGTGACAGATTTCGCAAACAAAAGTGCCCCCTGAATTTCCCATGTACAAACAGACAAGAACTTCGTTATGTAGTTTTGGGAAAATGATAAGACCACTGTTGGAATATTGTGTGCAATTCTGGTTTCCTTCCTATCGGAAAGATGTTGTGAAACTTGAAAGGGTTCAGAAAAGATTTACAGGGATGTTGTCAGGGTTGGAAGATCTGAGCTACAGGGAGAGGCTGAACAGGTTGGGGCGGTTTTCCCTGGAGTGTCAGAGGCTGAGGGGTGACTTTATAGAGGTTTACAAAATTATGAGGGACATGGATAGGATAAATAGACAAAGTCTTTTCCCTGGGGTCAGGGAGTCCAGAACTGAGGGCATAGGTTTAGAGTGAGAGGGGAAAGATATAAAAGAGACCTAATGGGCAACTTTTTCCACACAGAGGGTGGTATGTGTATGGAATGAGCTGCCAGAGGATGTGGTGGAGGCTGGTACAATTGCAACATTTAAGAGGCATTTGGATGGGTATATGAATAGGAAGGGTTTGGAGGGATATGGGCCAGGTGCTGGCAGGTGGGACTAGATTGGATTGGGATATCTGGTCGGCATGGACAGGTTGGACCGAAGGTCTGTTTCCCTGTCGTACATCTCTATGACCATTTATATCCTCATAACCAAACAGAGCTCTATTATTGCAACAAACTGTAGGTTATTTCAATAGGAGTATTAAATAATCCTTGAGCTGAACTTTAGAACGATCCATCTTCCTTAAGTCATTCAGAATCCCATGAAATACAACGTTTGAATCACTTCTCACAAAATCGCAGGGAAGACACACTCTTCCAGTATCTACGATACTGTCATTTGCAGCATGAGGTGTAAAATATTTTAGTTGCAACACGTATTGCAAGTTTTAGGGCAGGTCAACAGTAAAATCAGATTAAACTAACAATAAAGCAGATGTGACGAAATACTAATTATTTTATAATCAAGGTGCAGTGGTTAAAGGATCATGTTTGCAGCATCTGACTATCCAACAATGACAAATATAGATTCACTCCCCATAAGTGGAGATGGTCCGGGAAGGGGGCGGGGGGGGCGAGTAGGAAGAGACAAACAGATCTCGGTGTACGACAAGTACAGAACCTGTCGGGGAAAACATAAACCACGGGAATGTTTGATGCTGCAGGAGAACGGCAGAGGGACAGCTGCCGCAATCATGGGCCTGGTTAACGGCCCAGGATACGGCGGGGAGGTAGGGAAATACAAGGAGGCACGAGCTGCATCTTACCCGGACTCCGCAGCAACCCTCAGCCCCGTGCGCTCCACACGCTGCCAGCGGCCCCCACATCGGCCCTGTTGTCGGTCCCTCGCAGGGGCATCATCGCCGAATCCTGGTCTGTCGGCAATCGGGGCAACTCCCGCTTTCAGTCTTAACCGAGCCTCGGCCCCGAGTGGCTTGGCAAGAAACACAAACCGCGACGACCTTTCCCACCGCTTTTTCCCCACCCGCTGCCGCTCGCTGCTCTGCAGGCCGATCCCTCAGCCTCTGCCGCAACTCCAGCTCCCAGGCCCGGCCTCTGACACGACAACAAATACGACGTAACCACGGCCGCGCCCCGCCCACCCACCGCTAACCAATCATTGCTCACGTATCCCAATCATCATCCGACCCGGCAACAGAACAGCCAATAGTGAATCAGTGACGCGCAGACGTATTTGCCCGCCCTCCGCCTGCCAGCTGATTGACTGGAATAGTAACAAGTACTTGCAAGGAAACCCTGGCACTTAGCGTGGGCAGATCTCTGAATGATTTAACTCGAGAAGAGGTGTTCCTGTTACTAGACTTGTTAATGATTCTTCGTCACTGTCATTCATTAATAATTTTAATAATGTGTTTATCTGTACACCTTATTGTTTAACGTAAGTCAAGATTTGCAAAGGAAAGTTTTTCAGCCAAACCTGTTAGTATCACGCCCTTGATCGCAAATTATATCTTTGCTGATTTGTTTTCACATTTTCAATAGGCTTATGTTATGTAATAAGTCTATTGTGTTCTTGAGTATATAGCCTTTGAACCTGAGAACTACTGTGAAACAATAGATCACGTTTCACTTGTTAATGTGAGTTGACTTCTTGTAAAATGATTTCGAGGTGCCGGTGTTGGACTGGGGTGTGCAAAGTTAAAAATCACACAACGCCAGGTTATAGTCCAACAGGTTTAATAAGAAGCACACTCGCTTTCGATGAAGAGCAGCGCTCCAAAAGCTAGTGTGCTTCCAATTAAACCTGTTGGACTACAACCTGGTGTTGTGTGATTTTTAACTAGCTTTATTTGGAATCACTAGCTTGCAAAGCGCTGCTTCTTCCTTAGGTGGACATGCAAGCACTAGCTTAGAAGGCAAGTGATTCCAAATAAACCTGTTGGATGTAGGTTTGCTCGCTGAGCTGGAAGGTTTGTTTTCAGATGTTTTGTCACCATACTGGGTAACATAATTAGTGAGCCTTCGAATGAAGCACTTGTGCCATAGCCATCTTCTGTTTATGTGTTTAGGTTTCCTTGGATTGGTGATATCATTTTTGGTGATAATGTCATTTCCTGTTCATTTTCTCAGGGGATGGTAATGGGATCCAAGCAATATGTTTGTTGATAGAGTTCTGGTTAGAATGCCATGCTTCTAGAAATTCTCGTGCATGTCTCTGTTTGGCTTGTCCCAGTCGAAGTGGTGTCCTTCCTCATCTGTATGTAAGGATACTAGTGAGAGTTGGTCATGTCTTTTCTGTCAAAGACCACCACCACCAGTGGTTCATCCGGAGGCTCACTGATGATGTTACCTAGTATGGTGACGAAATGTCTGAAAATGAACCTTCCAGCTCAGCGAGCAAACCTACATCCATTAACTCATACAATTGGCATCAACATGTAAATTCTAGAATAAATATGGTTGCAACTTAGAATTGCATAATTGTTCACAAGATCAATGAAGGCTACTGTGCCTAAATGCACAAAGGAATAGACAGCCAAAGAAGATGTGGGAATTTACAAAGTTAATAAAGGAAACAAAAGTGTAATTTTTAGTTGGCCAAGTGTAAGAAAAAAGCTTTCTAAAAGTTTAGTTGCTTTGTATCATAAGTGTAGAGAGCCTAGGTGCTAAGTTGGAGGTATAGTCAAATCAATTGTTCTCCAGCGTCAAAATTGCAGCAGCAATGCAACCCATAATAGAAGAATAATATCCTTACCTCATTCTGTGATCACATTCTAAGACATACCAGTGCAAGCAAGTAGTGCTACTAAAAATCAATATCTCTGCCTGTAATAAAGCAAAATATGGGTTTTTAACTAGTAATTCCTTATCACAAACATTCTGAAGGTGAATATCCACAATGCACACTGCATTTTATTTTCATCCAATATTATCATGTTTAAAAGCCCTCATTTCAAGCTGCTCAGGGTCACAGATAGAATTCATAGCTATCTTGTACAAAACTCGCATTCTATTTGCATTAAAAAGAACCTTGCTTATGGAAGTCTCAAATTCCGAGCTGCAGGTTGGTAGAGCTAAAGCTTAGGAAGTCCAAGCAGATGCAGAAATGTAAGGAACTAAAATTGCACAGAACGTTGGTGATCTTCTTATGCTTGTCTGAGCAGAACCAACACATTTCCCTATCAATTGATTGGCTTATAGATTGTCTGGAGTCAAACTGGAAAAATCCATGATTTGGAGACACCAGTTTTGGACTTGGCCATAACCTGGTGTGTTATTTTTAACTTTGGAAAAATCCAGGCACAGTGACCAGTGTACATTTTGTGTGTTAGTGGTATAGGCTATTGTTGATGATCAATTATCTGCATTATATTTCTGGAATACTAAGGTCTACAAACTTTTATCACAAGAGACCTGAGCACAATAATCTAAGCTGCCATTATGTTGAGTTCTGAAGGAACATTACCATTACCAACTCTCAGTTAAGAAAGTTAAGCCAATAACATATCTGCACTCAAGTGGATGCTTGGGTAAGTTACTATATTGCTTAGAATGGAAACCCTGTTGCAGAGATGACTAGAACTTATTTGAGCTGAGCATAGCAGGAAGAGGTGTGGCAGTGAGTTAAACTCTAAATAAAAAAAACTAAAGAACTACAGATGCTGGAAATCGAAACAAAACAGAAATTGATGGAAACATCTCAGCAGATCTGGCAGCATCTGTGGACAGAAAGCAGAGTCAACATTTTGGGTCAGGTGACCCTTCGTCAGAACTTCTGATGTTACCAGACTTGCTGAGTTTTTCCAGCAATTTCTGTTTTTGTTTCTGATTTCCAGCAACTGCAGTTATTTATTGTTTAAAATATTGTTTGCCTCATCCATGAAACCACAACAGAAGCCAGAAGACTTCAAGAAAGGTAGAGAAGAAATTAGAGGATATACATTGTAAAACAAAGGGTGTAAATACTTTCCATTGCATGTAAAATAAAGGTGTTCCAAGTTTTCCATCTTGAGATGGAATGTGTGTGTCTTACGTGGACCCTTACAGATAAACCTAAAGTTTATTTAATGTTAATTTGTGTAGGCCAGAAGCATTTTAACACAACACAATGACTGGCGGTAGAATATTACCATTGCACATGTAATTCCTTCTTCAATTCTTCAATTGTTCATGCCACAATTATATCTAGTGGAGAAAAATAGCATGGATGCGTTTACAAAAAGTTAGCTAATCAGAGGACAGCGAGGAATGGGAGGGACTAATCAAAGAGAGTGGGAGAGTATTTATGTGAAACAGTAACATGGATGTAGACCTGTTGGGCTGGCTAGCCTGTTACTGTGCTATAGGTACTTTATAATACAAATGTTTTCTGTCACAGCTATGGTATATTTGAGCTGTAATGCAAGAACTCAACATAGTATGATGCATCATGGTTCATATCATTCATTAACTATTTTCAAAACATTAATTAAATAACAGGCTGAAAAATATTTATAGGATTCTTTAGGCTTGGCTTGTGCTGTTGGATGACAAATACTCCTGTTCCTCAAGACAGGGAGAACAGCTACGATAACCTATTGTGATTCTCCAGATTTTATTCCAACAATTTCTTGTGTTGGATTCTTGCACATCTGTCGCCATATGAGGTGCAATATGGTCTCTACTAGGAAATGGATTCATTAAATTAACACACACATAGAAATTATAAAATGTTACGTTTCTTATTACTAAAAATAGTTAATAGTCACACTGATCAAGACACCATATGATTTGCTGATGATGAAGTTTGAAATCAGAGATGATGTTGAGGGGCAGTTCTCTGAATAAGTCTTCTTTGGTTTATCTGACAGCTCTGAATTGTTGAGCAGCTCAGGAAACACGCAATTGTTATTTTAGCGATTGTAGATTGATATCTTGAATTTAATTAACCTCCCACTGTTGTGATTAGAACAAGGTCAGCCAGGTGGACCACTTAGAATATGAGTTCACGGATTGGGGCTGACTCTTTGCTAACTTTTCTTTTCAAGCATCTGAAGAAAGCTTTGCAATATATTTTTATATTTCTAGCTAACTGTGTCTCATACTCTATTTTTTCCCTCTTTAATAATCTTTTAGATGTCTAAGTTCAGTTGCGTTATTCACCAAGAAAGACTGTCTTGACTTACTTGGGGCAAGTATACTGATGCTTAAGCTCCAGTACTCATTAAGTATTCCAGGTGTGGTCTTAAGTAGTGCCTCTTATAGGTTAGGCAAAACTTCCCTATTTCTGTACTACTTTCCGTTTAAATAGGGCCAAGAGTCCAGCTGTCTTCCGTTTTAACCACTGAAATCAGATGCTAGATTTTTGTGATTAATGCAGAAGAACCCCCAACTCCCTTTGTTGTGCAACTGGCTGCTGTTTTTTTCCATGTAAATAATAATTAGGACTTTAATATTTCCTGCCAAAGGTCATAACCTCACAGTTTCCCACATTATATTTCATCTGCCAAGACTTTTCCCATTCATTTAACATGTCTGTATCCTTCTGTAGATTCTTTATTTTACCCTCCAAGAAGGGCTCATGCCCAAAACGTCGATTCTGCTGCTCCTTGGATGCTGCCTGACCTGCTGCGCTTTTCCAGCAACACATTTTCAGCTCCTCACTACATGCCCTCCACCTATTTTCGTGTCATCTGCAATCTTGGTGACAACACATTCGCTTCTGCCATCCAGGTCATGAAGATATATTGTAAATAATTGCAATCCCAGCACAGTTCCCTGTGATACTCACAAATTACAAGTTGCCACCTGGCGGCACGGTGGCACAGTAGTTAGCACTGCTGCCTCACAGCGCCAGAGACCCGGGTTCAATTCCCACCCCAGGTGACTCTCTGTGTGGAGTTTGCACATTCTCCCCGTATCTGCGTGGGTTTCCTCCAGGTGTTCCGGTTTCCTCCCACAATCCAAAAAATGTGCAGATTAGGTGAATTGGCTGTGCTAAATTGCCTGTAGTGTTAGGTGGGGGGGGGGGGTTGCGGGTCGTTGTGGACTTGTTGGGCCAAAGGGTCTGTTTCCACACTCTAAGTAATCTAATCTAAATACTCCTTTATCTCAACTCTTTGTTTTCCATTCACCAATCCTCTGTTCATATGAATATACTCCCCCTAAACCCATGGGCTCTTACCTTATTCAATAGCCTTATGTGCAGAACCTTACTGAACATCTTTTGGAAATTCAAATACATGGAATTTATTGTTTCCATTTATCTGTCCTGCTTGTCATCTCCTCAAATAGCTGTGTTAAATTTGTGAGCGTAATTTCACCTTCATAATGCCATATTTACTCTGCTTACTTATATTATGTATTACTAAATGCTCGAAAATTCTCTAAAATTTTCCGAATGACAAATGTTAAACAAACTGACCTACAGTTTCTGGTTTTTTTTGTGTCTCCTTCTCTTTTAGAATAAGAATATTGCATCAGCGGCTTTCCATCCTCTGGGACTTTCCCAGAAAATGAGGATTCTTCGAAGATTTCTACTGGTGCATCCATTATGTCTGTAAATACTTCCTTCAAAATCCTGGAATGCAACTGTACAGGTTTTAAAATTAATTCATCGTAGGATGTGGGTATTGCTGGCTGTACCAGTATTCATTCAATTCCTCTGCCATTTACTGGTTCCCCATTATTTAACATATGCCACTGTTTCTCTCTTTTTCTGTTAAACCCCAGACTTGTTCACTCTAGCTAACTACGCCTTCATCCCTGTATCATTCCCCTTATTTAGGGTAGCACAATTGTGCCAATTTTCTCACTTCAAACTGAACTGTAACTTGATTTTGCCAGCGTTGGAAGGTTTGAGCTATAGGGCAAGGCTGAATAGGGTGGGGCTATTTTCCCTGGAGCAACAGAGGCTGAGGGGTGACCTTGTAGAGATTTATAAAATCATGACAGGCACAGATAGGGTAAATAGCCAAGGTCTTTCCCCAGGGTGGGGAGTGCAAAGCTTGAGGGCACAGGTTTAAGGTGAGAGGGGAAGTATGTAATAGGGACCAAAGGGGCAATTTGTTTCATGCAGAAGGTGGTCATGAATGAAATGAGCTATCAGAGGAAGTGGTGGAGGTTCACACAATCACAGCATTTAAAAGGCATCTGAATGGGTTATGAATAGGAAGCGTTTAGAGGTATATGGCCAAATGCTGGCAAATGGGACGAGGTTAATTTAGGATATCTGGTCAACATGGAGTTGGATCGAAGGATTTGTTTCCATGTTGTACAGCTCTATGTCTCTATTACTCTGAAATGCTGCATCTTACCATGTTATGTCACAATTCCCTTGAGGATCTTTTACACTGAAATCATTTACTAAACCTATGACATTATATATGACCAGATAATAAACAGCTTGTCCCTGGTTGAATCCACACATTTTGTTCCAAGGAACTGTCCTGAATATGCTTCATGAATTCTTCCTTCTGGCTATCTTTGCCAATTTAGTTTTCCCAATCTACATGATAATAAGAGTCATCCCTGATTGTTGTACTGCCTTTTTTTAACATGCTCTCATTGTCTCCTGATTATTCTTTGTCCTATAGTATAACTGCTATTGTAGGTCATATTGGCTGCTCCCACCAGTATTTTCATCCCTTTGATATTTCTAACCACCATCCAATTGTGTTCTATATCATCTGAACCAAGATCATTTTTTGCTATTGTACTTATTCCATCTCATACTAACAAAGCTACCCCACTGCCCTTCCCTTTCATCACTGTCCTTTAAAAACCTTACCTACCCCTGGACATTTACTTTCCAGCTTTGATCTCCTTGTAACCATTAATCAGTAACTGTGATAAGATCATACCCATTATAATCAGAATTCATTAATATAGTTTTAGATACCACACACATTTAAATAAGAAACGGTTCATTTTGCCCTTTTTCCATTTTCCCCTTTTGAATCTATTTGCTTTTTTTTATGTTCTGTCCCTTCTTTCACCACTCTGGGTATCATTATCGAAACAGTTGCCATGCAATGCCACCATATCCTTTTGCTTTGTAAGCCTGCATTGCCTCCTCCAGAACCCTCCCTGTTCTTTAATTAGTTTAAAGCCCTGTGTACAGCCTGCAGTACTTGGTTTGCCAGGATACTAGTTCCAGCAAGGTTAAAATAAGTCTGTCTGATTGGAGTACTTCCTTTCTACCCTTGTACTGGTGACGATGCACCATGAACTGAAACCCAATGCTCCCACACCAATCTTTAAGTTGCACATTTAACTTTTTGAGTTTATTTCCCTGAAGAAGGGCTCATGCCCGAAACGTCAATTCTCCTGCTCCTTGGATGCTGCCTAACCTGCTGCGCTTTTCCAGCAACAGCGGCCTCCACGGCTATTGGGAATAACACCGTTTCTGTCGTCACCAGAGCTACTTCCGCCCCCTGGGTTGCCGTTGCCGCAGGAACTTCCACCCCCATTGACATCACTAACCTGCACAACCACCACGCCGCATGCGTCTCCGCGCCCACGCCGATCTCCGTCACCACGCCTAACCCTGCCCCCACGCCGATCTCCGTCCCCGCCCCCACTCCCAGCTCCAGCCCCCCTTACTTCACTCCAAGGCCCCAAGGGATCCTTCCACATCTGCCACAAATTCACCTGCACCTCCACACACATCATTTATTGCATCCGCTGCACCTGATGTGGCCTCCTCTATATTGGGGGGACAGGCCGCCTACTTGTGGAACATTTCAGAGAATACCTCTGGGACACCAGGATCAACCAACCCAACCACCCCGTGGCTCAACACTTCAACTCCCCCTCCCACTCCACCAAGGACATGCAGGTCCTTGGACTCCTCTGTCGCCAGACCATAGCAACACGACGGTTGGAGAAAGAGCGCCTCATCTTCCACCTAGGAACCCTCTCGCCACAAGGGATGAATTCAGATTTCTCCAGTTTCCTCATTTCCCCTCCCCCACCCTGTCTCAGTCAAATCCCTTGAACTCAGCACCACCTTCCTAACCTGGAATCTTCTTCCTGACCTCTCCGCCCCCACCCCCCCACTCCGGCCTATCACCCTCACCTTGACCTCCTTCCACCTATCGCATTTCCAACGTCCCTCCCCCAAGTCCCTCCTCCCTAGTTTTTATCTTAGCCTGCTGGACACACTTTCCTCATTCCTGAAGAAGGGCTCATGCCCGAAACGTCGATTCTCCTGCTCCTTGGATGCTGCCTGACCTGCTGCGCTTTTCCAGCAACACATTTTCAGCTCTTTATTTCCCCTATGTCAATTTGCCCATGACACTGATAGTAGTTCTAACATTATTATCTTGTATGTTTTGCATTTTAGTTTAATGCCTAACTGTTCAAAATCTTTCAGCACAACTTCCTTTCCAGTCCTATCAATGTCATTAGTACCAACATGGACAACAACCAAATTCCTTTCTAGTTGCAAGGAAATGTACCTAATCCTGGCATCAGACAGGGAACTCAACCTTCAGGACTCATGTTCACAGTTGTATCCTAATTTTAGTCCCCTTTCACTATCACTTTCCTGTTTCCTCTCCCTATTGAATGGTTCTCTGCACCATGGTGCTATGGTCAGTTTGTTTATCCTCCCTGAAATCTTCACTCTCAACCACACAGCTTGCACAAAATTCCTAACTGTGAGACAACTGCTGAGAGCGCGGCTTCACGAGAGCTGCAACTTAAGGCCTGATACCTGCCTCATCTACTCATCATTCTCCTGTCATTGACACAGACGATAAATTTGAATTTCCTAATTTAAGGAGCATGACCAACCCATGGAACAAATTGTCCAGGTACATTTCCACCTCCTGATGTGGTACAATATCTGCAGCTTGGATTCTAGCTCCTCAACTTGAAGTGCAAATGTGTACAACTGATGTGTTCACAGTGGATCACTTTGGTGTCAAATAACTTCCACATACTGCACCTGCAGCACATCATCTGTCCTGCCATGTCTATCATATGTTATTTAAGTTTTTAATTAAATCATTCCAGTATTTCCATTCTTTAAAATGAAGACCATAGATCATAAGACATAAGAGCAGGAGTAGTCATTCAGCCCATCCAGTCTGCTCAGCTATTCGATAAGATCCTGACTGACTTGATAATCATCAACTCCATTTCTCAGCCTTTTCCCTATAACACTTAAGTCTCCAACCCTGCATTGTCTGATCTCATTCATTTGCCTGTTATGGGCACCTGATTGAAAATCTATTTAAATTATTCATACTGCATGGTCATTTTCTATTCTCCTTTTTACCTGTTCAAAACTTCAGTAATGGTGATCAGGCAAGTTTGTTGCTATTTGAAATCCATGCTGACTATTTATTCGTATTTTTCTCATTCCTGGATGTTCTCCTTTTCTCTATCACAGACATTAAACTAACTGGTGGTACTCAGAATGTACAGTTTTGAGATTGCTAGGATATTCCAAGTTAAAAATCACACAACACCAGGTTATAGTCCAACAGGTTTATTTGGAAGTACTGTACTAGCTTTCGGAGCCATGTTCCTTCATCAGGTAACTGTGGAGCAGGATCATAAGACACAGAGTTTATAGCAAAAGGTCACAATGTGATGCATGCAACTGATACAATATATTGAACAAACCTAGATTGGTGATAAGTGTTTCATCTTTCGAATGGGTTGCAGGTTTCGGTTCATTAATATATAAATATTAATGATATGTAAATCCCAGAACTTCTTTCAAATCACATTCGCAAGATAACTTAAGGTTTTATAACAAAAAGGTAATATCTCAGCTCAGACAATGCATTAAAGGTGTGAGTGTCTATATCCCAATATTGAGTCAGACTGGTTCTATTTCCAAAGTAGGAATTTATAAAATGGTACGTAGATTGACTGTCTGCATTGACTGTCTGCAGACCATGTGCTTTTTGAACAAAATAGAATGTATCTGCAAGTACAATTCTGCAAATGCAAATTCACCCCAAAGACTTATATGTGGGTGTACATGCATGTCATAGATTCTGGATTAGTGGTGCTGGAAGAGCACAGCAGTTCAGGCAGCATCCAAGGAGCAGCAAAATCGACGTTTCGGGCAAAAGCCCTTCATCAGGAATAAAGGCAGAGAGCCGGAAGCGTGGAGAAATAAGCTAGAGGAGGGTGGGGGTGGGGAGAAAATAGCATAGAGTACAATGGGTGAGTGGGGGAAGGGATGAAGGTGATACGTCAGGGAGGAGAGGGTGGAGTGGATAGGTGGAAAAGGAGATAGGCAGGTAGGACAAGTCGGGACAAGTCATGGGGACGGTGCTGAGCTGGAAGTTTGGAACTAGGGTGAGGTGGGGGAAGGGGAAATGAGGAAACTGTTGAAGTCCACATTGATGCCCTGGGGTTGAAGTGTTCCGAGGCGGAAGATGAGGCGTTCTTCCTCTAGGCGTCTGGTGGTGAGTGAGTGGTGGTGAAGGAGGCCCAGGATCTCCATGTCCTTGGCAGAGTGGGAGGGGGAGTTGAAATGTTGGGCCACGGGGTGATATGATTGATTGGTGTGGGTGTCCCAGAGATGTTCCCTAAAGCGCTCTGCTAGGAGGCGCCCAGTCTCCCCAATATAGAGGAGACCACATCGGGAGCAACGGATACAATAAATAATATTAGTGAATGTGCAGGTAAAACTTTGATGGATGTGGAAGGCTCCTTTAGGGCCTTGGATAGAGGTGAGGAAGGAGGTGTGGGCGCAGGTTTACAATTCCTGCGGTGGCAGGGGAAGGTGCCAAGATGGGAGGGTGGGTTGTAGGGGGGCATGGACCTGACCAGGTAATCTATGCGTGTCATAGAGTCATAGAGATGTGCGGTATGGAAACTGACCTTTTGGTCCAACCTGTCCATGCCAACCAAATATCCTAACCCAATCTTGTCCCACCTGCCAGCACCCGGCCCATATCCCTCCAAACCCTTCCGATTCATATACCCATCCAAATGCCTCTTAAATGTTGCAATTGTACCAGCCTCCACCACATCGTCTGGCAGCTCATTCCATATATGTACCACCCAGTGTGTGAAAAAGTTGCCCCTTAGGTCTCTTTTATATCTTTCCCCTCTCACCCCAAACCTATGCCCTCTAGTTCTGGACTACACTAACCCAGGGAAAAGACTTTGCCTATTTATCCTATCCATGTCCCTCATAATTTTGTAAACCTCTATAAGGTCACCCCTTGTCTCCGATGCTCCAGGGAAAACAGCCCCAGCACTGATCCTTGTGGCACTCCACTGGTCACAGGCTTCCAGTCTGAAAAACAACCCTCCACCATCACCTCTGTCTTCTACCTTTGAGCCAGTTCTGTATCCAAATGGCTAGTTCTCCCTGTATTCCATGAGATCTAACCTTGCTAATCAGTCTCCCATAAGGAACCTTGTTGAATGCCTTACTGAAGTCCATATAGATCACACCTACTGCTCTGCCCTCATCAATCTTCTTTGTTACTTCTTCAAAAAACTTACTCAAGTTTGTGAGACATGATTTCCCATGCACAAAGCCATGTTGACTATCCCGAATCAGTCCTTGCCTTTCCAAATACATGTACATCCTGTCCCTCAGGATTCCCTCCAACTCTGTAATCTGGACATTTTGCAAGATGTCACCATTTATTTCCCTACAGTCTATATCTTCCATATCCTTTTCCACAGTAAATACTGATGCAAAATATTCATTTAGTATCTCCCCCATTTTCTGCGGCTCCATACAAAGGCCGCCTTGCTGATCTTTGAGGGGCCCTATTCTGTCCCTTGTCACCCTTTTGTCCTTAATATATTTGTAAAAACCCTTTGGATTCTCCTTAATTCTATTTTCCAAAGCTATCTCATGTCCCCGTTTTGCCCGCCTGATTTCCCTCTTAAATATACTCCTACTTTCTTTTTACTCTTCTAAGGATTCACTCGATCTATCCTGTCTATACCTGACATATGCTTCCTTCTTTTTCTTAACCAAACCCTCAATTTCTTTCGTCATCCAGCATTCCCTATACCTACCAGCCTTCCCTTTCACCCTGACAGGAATATACTTTCTCTGGATTCTTGTTATCTCATTTCTGAAGGCTTCCCATTTTCCAACCATCCCTTTACCTGCGAACATCTGCCTCCAGTCAACTTTCGAAAGTTCTTGCCTAATACTGTCAAAATTGGCCTTTCTCCAATTTAGAACTTCAACTTTTAGATCTGGTCTATCCTTTTCCATCACTATTTTAAAACGAATAGAATTATAGTGCTCCCCCATTGACAGCTCAGTCACCTGCCCTGCCTTATTTCCCAAGAGTAGGTCAAGTTTTGCACCTTCTCTCGTCGGTACATCCACATACTGAATCAGAAAATTGTCTGTACACACTTAAGAAATTCCTCTCCATCTAAACCTTTAACACTATGGCAGTCCCAGTCGATGTTTGGAAAGTTAAAATCCCCTACCATAACTACACTATTATTCTTACAGATAGCTGAGATCTCCTTCCAAGTTTGTTTCTCAATTTCCCTCTGACTATTGGGGGGTCTATAAAACAATCCCAATAAAGTGATCATCCCTTTCTTATTTCTCAGTTTCACCCAAATAACTTTCCTAGATGTATTTTCGGGAATATCTTCCCTCAGCACAGCTGTAATGCTATCCCTTATCAAAAATGCCAGTCCCCCTCCTCTCTTGCTTCCCTTTCTATCCTTCTGTAGCATTTGTATCCTGGAACATTAAGTTCTGCCCATCCCTGAGCCATGTTTCTGTAATTGCTATGATATCCCAGTCCCATGTTGCGAACCATGCCCTGAGTTCATCTGCCTTCCCTGTTCGGCCCCTTGCATTGAAATAAATGCAGTTTAATTTATTAGTCCTACCTTGTCCCTGCCTGCCCTGGCTGTTTGACTCGCTTCTGTTCTCAGCTGTACTCGTCTCAGATCGATCTCTTTCCTCACTATCTCTCTGGGTCCCACCCCGCCCCCCACCCCCCACCTTACTCGTTTAAATCCTCCCAAGCAGTTCTAGCAAATTTCCCTGCCAGTATATTCGTCCCCTTCCAATTTAGGGCTCATCCCCAGCATCTGCAGTTCTCACTTTCTCCTGAGTTCTACTGTGGTTCGGTTCAAACTTATTTAATTTGATTCCTATTTTTGGCATTTTTAAAGCTGTAAATAAACACGAGGTTTGTATTGATGTTGAACAAATTAGAACATATCTGATGTTGTGCCATATTTGGTTGGGATGGGGAAGAGAACGGGGAGAAAATGAGGTTCAGCTGCATTTCAGCATAGTTTATTTTTGTTTGGATAGCAATCCACCCAGCCTTGAACTTACATGGAACTGAGCAACATAGTCTGACAGCACTAGGGTTGGCTCCTGGAGTTCAGGAGCAGTGAGAGTCTTTGATCCAGAATCACTGCAGAAAGGAACATGAAATCTGAAATGTAAACCTATGGCTGAGCACAAAATGTGATTGGAATATGAGATTTAATTAACTGGTGAATTACTAGATCTAAAGGGCTGATCATAAATCAAAAAAAGAGCAAAGAACTGCAGATGCTGGAATTCAGAAACAAGCAGTTATTCTGAAGTAGGGTCACTGGATGTGAACTGTTAACTCTGGCTTCTCTCCGTGGATGCTGCCAGACCCACCGTGCTTTTCCAGTAATTTCTGGTTTTGTTTCTAGAAAATTGATGGTGTGTGTCAGTTTTCCAGGTACAAGAAGGAGTATTAAATATGAAATATGGAGATAAGTGTGAATGTTCATTCTGAGGTGGAAGTTTGTCTCCTACTGTATTAATAAAAGCAGGAAATATAAAGACTCAAGGGTTTTGCCTAATAAGCATCTGAAACCTCCTTTACAAATTGGCTATCATTAACATAACAGAAGTATGTACACTCCTGGCTTCAGAGCGATATCAAAAACTATTGCCAGCTCTTACTCATGTGCCTACCCCAACTATTCCACGACACTCCTAAAACCTACATGAAGGGACCTTGCTTGTGATGCACATGATAAAGGTGTATAATACATTATTATTTTGGAAACTTGGAATTTTAAGTAAGTGCCTAGCAGGTTACCTGTCTTGTTAATTCATGGAGTGTTTACAAAGTTGAATTTTAATAACAAACAGAGAGAGCAGGGCCCATCAGGGTTTTGTGTTCAATTCAGAAGAATTAGGTTCTAGTTCAAGATAACAGTTTTAACAACAGCAGACAGAATTATGTTCATAAATTCTAAGCTGTGAGAAGTTTATGTGGAAGTTCTCAAGCTGCAAGAACCAAAAAATGGTTTTGGACATCAGAACAGGAAAATGGCCCCTCAGTCATCAGATTTGGAAATTGTCAGTTAGTTAAGATATTAAAGAGCTAACATAGGATCAACAATTCATCAAGATTGAGTCCCTGTAAAAGATACTGCTGGGAAACAGACTGAAACTTTGTTTTGCTGTTTATATTGAGTGAAAAAGTGTGACACTGGAAACACAGCAGGTCAGGCAGCATCCAAGGAGCAGAAGAATTGCGTTTCGGGCATAAACCCTTCATCAGGTGTGTGGGCCCACATTCCTGATGAAGGGTTTATGCCCGAAACACAGATTCTTCTGCTCTTCGAATGCTGCCTGACTTGCTATGTTTCCAGCACCATACTTTTCGACTCTGATCTCCAGCATCTGTAGTTCTCACTTTCTCCTGTTTATATTAGGATATTTTCAAACTATTGCAATTCACTTATGTTCTTTTGTTAAACGTTATTGATAGCCTCATGTGAGTATGTTCAATGACTAGCTTCTATAGTAACCAACTGCAAAATTTAAACTTTACCTTTCATTCATGTTTCAGTCTGACATCAGATTTGTCCAGTATTACTATCAGAAATTTGAAAACTCTTTTCCAGCAAGCTGCTTGGTCTTGTGTAATTGGTGCCTAAAGCTCAATATCACATATAATTTTGGCCTATCAGTTCCAGCACAGGGTTCATTCTGCCATTCAGTTCTTTGGTCCCAGCATATAATGTTTGCTCACACTGAATGGAGGTGTAGGGCACAGAATGGAAACACTCTAGAGGCATTTAATTGATAACAACTTTTATATGAAGTTTTTTGTTTTGTGATTGCTTTCTGGATATTTGTCTGTATTAGTGTATCTCACTCCCATGTGCACAGTTGTACAAAAGTTAAACATCCATCCATTATCACTATATCTCAAATGTTTAAAAAATTCTGAAAGTCATAAAAACTAAAGGGAGAATTATTCTGTTCAGTTGCCCACACCTTGTCTCTGTGACTATTCCTCCTATATCATATAACGTGTCATTGTATGGAAGGTATAATTCAACATAGTTTGCTTCAAAAAATAATTTAGTTTTTTGGGGTGGAATGCATTCAAATTAAGATGAGCATAAATAGTTTTTAGTGGTGGTTAGTATTCATACCGGATTCATCCCCAAAAAACTATCCCAGAAAGCCAGCTTTGCAGTTTTTTTCAATTTAGCTTTAAATGTCATTTCAGATATAAAAAAGGGACTTGGAGTGCAAATAATATTATTATATATTGCCATCACTTGTGAAGGTGAATACAATACCTACTACTATGCCTCTAGCAACTTCCATACTCCAAAAGCTCAGAGAAATCACTGTAAAATTACTTCATGTGTCACTTCTATTGTAGAAGTATCAATTTCCCAAAGTCTACTCAGCAATAGCAGAGAACTGAAAAGCCATTCTATTGTACCATTGCAATACTTGAAGTTTACAAATGATGGATTGTTTTCACCTTTCAATCTTTGATAGGAAGGTATACCATGTCTGTAACAGGATAGATTTCCATTTTATTAATACATTGGAAATGAAACATCATTACAGCTATGTTTGCCAATTCTCTAGCAGCAGCCATCACTCACTTATCCTTGTAATTCTCTAGTTTGTTAAATTTTATAGGTGGAGAATTGGCTAATGATGGCTACAAAGGGCATAATCTTTGAACTTTAATGACACTTAATTTAACTTTGTAGTTGGAATCTTGTAGGGTGCTGAACAATATGGACTATGGCCAGAAACGTGGCAGAGTTGAATAAAAATTCTACTGGGGCTTATCTTAATATTAGGGTCAACTTGCTGCATCACCTTTCACTGTATCTAGGTAGACGTAATAATATATGAAATAAATAAATAAATCTACCTTTTACCTAAGTTTGTGCATCAAGCTAAGGTTCTCATTAGCAAGTTGCCTATGAAGGGGGTCTATTGCTTTTTAACAACTTTATTAACTGCAGATCTCACCTCATTAATATGCAGATCTGTGGTGTACCAACAACGTGAGCAGACTAGATGCTGAGAATTCTCAACATGTAAGTCATACTGGATACCTGGCAACTTCGGCTCAACTTGCTTGAAAGAATCTCCATGTTAGCTGCCAGGTCCAGGTACTTTGTCTACAAACTTTGGCATTTAATGAATGCCAGCCTCTAAAAACCCTTACAGCATATCTCTAATCCACTTACAGTATGCTTCTGCACTTTAACACTGGACCTTGGGACGCATCGGCAATATCATTGTATGGCGGAGAAACCCAGCAGGGCTGGCAGCATTTGTGGAGAGAGGAACCAAGTTAACTTTTTGTGTTTGCTACGATTCTTCTTTAGAACTGTTTTGCAATTGTCGTGCTGTGGCAAGATCACTTTGCCCCCAGAGGCATGACACCAGCTCATGAATTGGACTTGGCTACACCTCTTGTTCACTTCGAGCAACCTACTTTGAGCATATTTTCCTTGTCATGCCTTGCCTTTTTCTGCCCTGCTCCTCAGCCTTAGATAACAGGCTCACAGTACTGCCATATTGCCTTAGCATTTAATGCAGATACAAAACCAGGAAGCGTGTCATGTGTGTCAGCAGTATTCAGTCAAGTAAAAGGAGATAACTTTCAGTCAGGGAGTCCCATCCCAATAAGTCAAGGGAAGCCTTTGTTTGGACAAGATCTATCAGCCATTCAGGATGGTCAGGACTCTCTCCTCAATAGGGTTGAGGAGCCATATGTCAGGTAGCCCATTAGCTGTCTCGACTCTTTCTGCCCTTTTGTGGTTTCCTTTCCTCCTGAAATGAGAGAGAGGCAGGTATTAAATGAAGCCAGTGATGCGCCTGTTAGTGCTGTTGTAGGTGGGGATGTGATTCAGGATGTGAGTAGGCAGCACAGAGGACATGCAGACTTATTGCTGTGAGGGTGAGGCATGGATGAAAACAAGTGAGAGAAAATATTGCAGACAACATTGGGAGTGGTAGAGCATGAGTCTTGGAGAGAGGTGAGTACAGTAGCAGAAGTACAGTGTGTTTAAATAGGCTCTTACGCTGATTGGAGAACATCATTGACCTTCTTCCTATTTTGCTGTAATCTCTCCACATGGCTGAAATTGCACTGACCTGGGAGCCAATCTCAGACTATTCTGGCATTGTCTGATGTTGCATCCTCCTCTGCTGGTCCTGGGAACAGTAAACATCTCATGTCTACACCACCCAGTCCAGCAGAACCTCCAGGGCATTGCCCACAAAACAGGGCAAATATTAGGAATTGTGCAGGGCATCTCTGAAATGACAGTGCATTCTTTAAAGTTATAGAGTTATTGCCACAGAAAGAGAGAATTGATCCAATGAAGTTTATGCTACCTCACTGCAAAGCAATTAATTCAGTCCTGTCCACACAAAATCTCTGTAACGGTGCAAGTTATTTTCTGTAATTACCATACAATCTCCTTTAGAATCATTGGTTCTGAATCATTGGTTTTGAACTATTTCCACAACCATTTTTGTTTGTCCTCATCGATCACCACTCTAGCTTTTGCATGAATTATCCATCACTATTTCCAACAAAATGCCACTAACTATTGCATTTCCTTTCCTCTTTCATCATTCTGAAAGATGTTTTTCCTCATCAAAGCTTCAGTTTATCTTCAACCACCCTCACCACAACCTTCACTTTCCACAACATCTTTCTAAGCTACAAGAGAAGATGCAATATCCTCCCTTCTTACCATCAGGACTCCAAACTCATGTTCTGTGTAAAACTGCAAATCACCTGTACTTTTCTCATCCCAGTACAGAACATTCAAAACCGCTTGCAGTCATGGAGATCAAATGTTGAGATTATTATCAAGTCAGAATCAACATATAATGAGTTATTGTGCGAATGTGGACTGCGGCAATGTCAGGAGGAATACATAGATTATATATCAACTCCTCATAGGGTGAAGTTTTGTACAAATTTTGCTGCAGAGGAATCAACGTAGGATTTTGATGGGCCACATATAGGAGAACACTAATAAATGTGCACAATGGGATACTTGAAGCATTGTCAGGTCGAGGACAAATTCTTTGCCTTCAAGTACAGGGTTCCTCAAATTTATCTCACAAAATCTTCACTTCCCCCCTCTGAAAGTTACTCTCTTTCACCAACCACACTGCCACCACTAGCAAACACTGTGTAAAAGCATTTAGACATGCAAGGGTACTGGCAAGGTAGGTGCTAAGTGAATGCAACTGATTGATTTTCTTAAGTTAGATATTTCTTATTGGAATTTTTTTTATTATTCATTCACATGATGAGGGCGTTGTTGGCTTGGCCAGCATTTATTGCTCATCCCTAATTACCCAGAGGGCAGATAAGAGTCAACTACATTGTTGTGGGTCTAAAGTAACATGTAGGCCAGGCAAATAAGGATGGCAGTCTCCTTCCCCAAAGGATATTATTGAGACAAATGAATTTCTCTCAACGATCAATTCATGGTTGTCATTAGACTCTTAATTCCAAATGTCTTATTGGATTCAAATTCCACCATTTGCTATGGTGGGATTATGGACCCAAGTCCCCAGAAAACTACCTTGGCTCTGGATTAACAGTTCAGTCATAATACCACTAGGCCATTGCCTCCACTCACCTCCAGTCCTCGAACAGCACCCCTTTATCTAAGGAAGATAATTGTCAATGCCTTTGCCCTTACTTTTCTGAGAACCTTCAGAGATTTGATTCTGTTGACCCAGCAATTTTAAGTTCTTTTCTAATTTCTAGCCTTATCAATTTTTAGTTCATCCAGTATCTTAACTAACTCCTTTTTTACTATTACATTGGCAGCACCTTCTTCTTGGTAAACATGCAACAAATCATTAGGATTAGAAGAGATGAGAGGTTGTTCTTGACTGGTGCGGACCTGATGGGCTGAAAGGCCTTTATCCGTGCCGTAGATTTCTATGACTCCATCAAACCATCTAGGATTTGGGGGGAATGAGTGTGGTGGAGATAGATTCAATTATGGTTTGAAAAGAAAATTAGATAAGCACCAGAAGAGAAAAAAAAATGCAGTCTCATGAGCTATGTGCATTTAGCTCAGTTGCTTTTGCAAGGAACCAGCACAGGCAAGATGACCCTTTCTGTGCTGTAATTATTACAGGACACGGGATGTAAAGTCAGGTCACAGATTAGCAATGAGCTTGAGTGTTCTATTCTCATATAAATGGCCACTCACCATATTTAGCATGGCCAATTCACCTAACCTGCACATTTTTGGACTGTGGGAGGAAACCCACACAGACAGTTGCCTGAGGCAGGAATTGAATCCGGGCCTCTGGCGCTGTGAGGCACCAGTGCTAACCACTGTTTAGATTTAGATTGTTTAGATTGCTTACAGTGTGGAAACAGGCCCTTCGGCCCAACAAGTCCACACCGCCCCGCCGAAGCGCAACCCACCCATACCCCTACATTTACCCCTTCACCTAACACTACGGGCAATTTAGCATGGCCAATTCACCTGACCTGCACATCTTTGGACTGTGGGAGGAAACCGGAGCACCTGGAGGAAACCCACGCAGACACGGGGAGAACGTGCAAACTCCACATAGTCAGTCGCCTGAGGCGGGAATTGAACCCGGGTCTCTGGCGCTGTGAGGCAGCAGTGCTAACCACTGTGCCACCGTAACCACTGTGCCACCGTGCCGCCCTAACCACTGTGCCATCGTGCCGTGCTGATTCTTTTGAGTTTCATGGTTTAACTTTGTTGATGCATTCAATCCATGAAGAGTTATTAAAATTCTTACATCTATAATATCAGAGGCCCTATACTCTGTTTGATCCTCCTGTTGAGGAATTGGCATCCCTTCCCTGTAATAAAAAAAATTGAAGCCTTAAAAAACAACAGTTATCATGTCCCACCAGTTGTTGAACGCTGTGTCTTTTATAGTTTACAATGCATTTACTCTATGCCTCCTGGAAGGAAGTGAAATGTACTTGGAGAAGAGTGGTAGGAGACCACCATGCCCTGGCAAACGAAAGGATCATCTTAGTGAACCCAGTCCATTAAACTGCCTTTCCCCAACTATAACATCATTTTGTTTGTAAGTATGCATGTGAAGATGTATTTTATTAGTGGTTTCAAATTTTAACTAGTAGATTAGATTAGATTCCCTACAGTGTGGAAACAGGCCCTTTGGCCCAACCAGTCCACACCAACCCTCCAAAGAGTAACCCGCCCAGGCCCATTTCCCTCTGACTAATGCACTAATACTGTGGGCAATTTAGCATGGCCAATCCACCTGACCTTCACATCTTTGGACTGTGGGAGGAAACCCACGCAGACACAGGGAGAATGTGCAAACTCCACACAGACAGTCACGTGAGGCAGGAATCAAACGCGGGTGCTGTGAGGCAGCAGTGCTAACCGCTGAGCCATTGTGCCGTAGAGTTATATGTTGACAGTTCATATTCTTTACTTGGAGTAGAATCTCTACTTTTATAATAAATAGCAACTCTTGTTAATAACAGAACTTGGTTTGTGTTTTCTGTTAATCTGGATCAACAAAGACAGGTAAATAGGGAAATTTGCATACTTTGATAAAATCTTTAACTTTGGCTCTAGGAACAGCAGGGCTTGATTTCCAACATATTATCCCAGTGAGACATGACATTGGGAAAAGTATGATGCAGAGTCTCAAGATTAAGGACAACTCATTTATGATTGAGCCAAAAGTCATGCACCAGGTTATAGTTCAACAGGTTTATTTGAAATTGCAAGCTTTTGGAGTGCTACTCCTTTGTCAGGTGAAGTGATTTAGGATGGGGCTGAAGAGAAATTTCTGTGCTCAACAGGGTTTGTGAATGTTTGAAATTCTTTATATCAGAGAGCGTGATGATTTTCATTGAATATATTTAAGGCTGAATTGGGCAGATTTTTGGTTACTCTGGAAATCAATAGATATGGGAGACTGGTTGGAAAATGGAGTTGGTACAGATCAGTCATGTTGAATAATGAAGAGATTTACTTTTGCTCCTTTAACTTTGGTCTCAGATGTGTCTGACCATCTCAGTATTTTCAACATTTTCTGTTTTTATTCTCAGAAAACAACACAATACTTATATGGCTGAACGTCTTACATGCCAGTGTGTTAAGATTATTTAGGAGAAGTACAGAGGATTATCAGACATTATGGACAGTGAGAAAGTATCCAACGCCAATCAGATTATTTTCACCACATGAAAATGGAAGAGGAACCATCCAATGTTGTTCTGCATCTCATCGAAGCTACAGAGTTGTTCGACATTTGGAAAGAGCTGTGAACATACAAATTAATAGCAGAAGCAGGCCTTTTGACCTTGCAAACTTGCTCTTCCGTTCAATAAAATCATAACTGATCTGTTTGTGTTTCAAACTCCAAATTTTCATCTTCCCTTGATAACCTTTGATTCTCCTGACTAACAAAAATCTACCTGTCTCCCCCTTAAAAATATTGAAAGACCCAATTCCCCTTTGTGAGGCAGAGAGTTTTGAAGTCATATAATCCATTGAAAGAAAATAATCTACTCATCTCTGTCCTAACAGAATGACCCCTCTTTTTAAGCAATGGTTCCTAGTTCTGGACACCAAGGACAAATATTCTTTTGACTGAAGTGTCTTGACAATGAGTAATGAAGGATGGGTATGGGAGGTGAAATTCTAAAGGAAAGGAATTATAGAATTATACAGTACAGAAGTGGCCCTTTGGCCTATCAAGTCTAAAGTGTCAAAAATACAGTATATCTACACTTGTACCTCTTTCCTGCACCAGTCCCATAGCATTGAATGTTATGACACATTATGTATTTATCCAAAGGAAGTTAAGAGACACAAGAATGCACCATGTGAACAGATGTGGAATCGAACAAAAATTTATTGGTCATGTGTACTTTTACATGAAAAATACAGTGAAACATTTTATAAGTCACCCACCACGATGTCCACAGGCAGCACGGTGGCTTAGTGGCTCGCACTGCTGCCTCACAGCACCAGGGTCCCAGGTTCGATTCCAGCCTTGGGTGACTGTCTGTGTGGAGTTTGCACATTCTCCCTTTGTCTGCGTGGATTCCCTTCAGGTGCTCTGGTTTCCTCCCACAGTCCAAAGATGAGCAGCTCAGGTGAATTGGCCATGCTAAATTGTCCATAGTGTTAGGTGCATTAATCAGAAGGAATTACGGGTCTGGATGGGTTACTCTTCAGAGGGTCGGTGTGGACTTGTTAGGATAAAGGGCCTGTTTCCACACTGGAGGGAATCTAATCTAATCGATAGTCACAGATGAAGACTTGGGTATGGCTGACATGGTGCCACTGTTTAAGAAAGGTGGTAAGGAAAAGCCAGTGAGCCTGACATCAGTCGTTGGTGGGAATCCTGATGGACAGGATTTACAGGGGCGGCATGGTGGCACAGTGGTTAGCACTGCTGCCTCACAGCGCCAGAGGCCCGGATTCAATTCCTGCCTCAGGCAACTGTCTGTGTGGGTTTCCTCCCACAGTCCAAAAATGTGCAGGTTCGGTGAATTGGCCATGCTAAATTGCCCATAGTATTAGGTGAATGGGTAAATGTAGGGGAATGGGTCTGGGTGGGTTGCTCTTCGGAGGGTTGGTGTGGACTTGTTGGGCCGAAGGGCCTGTTTCCACACTGTAAGTAATCTAATTTAATCAATTACAGTTATACATAATAACAAAAAAAGAGTAAAATTAGACGAAGTTCATCGCAGTTCAGTTAATGACCCCTGGGCTCAGGGAAAGCTGATTTAGCAATTACGGTATACACTGAAGATGCAGCTGAAATGAGACTGCCATACCAGGCCGCTGGATACTGGGCTGGAAGCCTCTGCTGAAGGACCGCCATGCCAGTCCGAGACCACCAATCCTGGAGAAGGCTTCCAGGCTGCTGGAATGACTAGATGCCAAAAATGAAGACCTCCACACCAGGACAAGACCGCTGTTTTGTGATTGGCTCACAAACAAGTATACAATCTTTTGGGTTGAGTATACATGTGTGTGGGTATATTGTGTAGGATAGTCTTGCCGAAAACCCATGCAATCGTTAAGAAGATGAAATGGAATCAAGAGTAGGTATTTTTAATCAGTCTGTACTTTCAAATAAACTTGTTGGATGATAACAGGTTTATTTGAAGACAAAAGATGGAAAATTATAGGCCAATTAGCCAAACCTCGGTTGTTGGTAAAATTCTAGAATCCATCATTAAGGATGAGGTTTCTAAATTCTTAGAAGAGCAGAGACTGATTAGAACAAGTCAACATGGATTTATTAAGGAGAAGTCATGCCTGACAAACCTATTGGTGTTCTTTGAAGAGGTGACAAGTAGGTTAGACCAGGGAAACTCAGTGGATGTGGTCTATCTAGACTTCCAAAAGGCCTTTGATAAGGTGCCACACGGGAGGCTGCTGAGCAAGGTGAGGGCCCATGGTGTTCGAGGTGAGCTACTGGGATGGATTGAGGATTGGTTGTCTGACAGAAGGCAGAGAGTTGGGATAAAAGGTTCTTTTTCAAAATGGCAGCCGGTGACGAGCGGTGTCCCACAGGGTTCAGTGTTGGGGCCACAGCTGTTCGCATGATATATTAATGATCTGGATGAAGGGACTGGGGAAATTCTAGCAAAGTTTGCAGATGATACGAAGTTAGGTGGACAGGCAGGTAGTACTGAGGAATTGGGGAGGCTGCAGAAGGATGTGGACAGTTTGGGAGAGTGGTCCAGGAAATGGCTGATGGAATTCAACGTGAACAAATGCGAGGTCTTGCACTTCGGCAAAAAGAATAAAAGCACAGACTACTTTCTAAACGGTGAGAAAATTCGTAAAGCCAAAGTACAAAGGGATCTGGGAGTGCTAGTCCAGGATTCTCTAAAGGTCAACATGCAGGTTGAGTCTGTGATTAAGAAAGCGAATGCAATGTTGTCACTTATCTCAAGAAGGTTGGAATATAAAAGCACCGTTGTGCTACTGAGACTTTATAAAGCTCTGGTTAGGCCCCATTTGGAGAATTGTGTCCAGTTTTGATCCCCACACCTCAGCAAGGACATTCTGGCACTGGAACATGTCCAGCGGAGATTCACACGGATGATCCCTGGAATGGTAGGTCTAACATATGAGGAACGGCTGAGGATCCTGGGATTGTATTCATTGGAGTTTAGAAGATTAAGGGGAGACTTAACAGAGATATACAAGATAATACATGGCTTGGAAAGGGTGGACGCTGGGAAATTGTTTCCGTTAGGCGAGGAGACTAGTACCCGTGGACACAGCCTTAGAATTAGAGGGGGTAAATTCAGAACAGAAATGCGGAGACATTTCTTCAGCCAGAGAGTGGTGGGCCTGTGGAATTCATTGCCGCAGAGTGCAGTGGAGGCCGGGACGCTAAATGTCTTCAAGGCAGAGATTGATAGATTCTTGTTGTCTCGGGGAATTAAGGGCTATGGGGAGAATGTGGGTAAGTGGAGTTGAAATGCCCATCAGCCATGATTAAATGGCAGGAGTGGACTCGATGGGCCGAATGGCCTTACTTCCACTCCTATGTCTTATGGTCTTACCTGGTGTTGTGGAGTTTTACCAGAAACATTAAGGTGTGCCTGTGGAACAAGCGGGATTTGAACCCTGGCAGCAAACACAGAGACAGGGAAGCTTTAATGCATCGCTACGCGTTCGTTGGCCAGGATCAAAACGATGCAGACATTTTTAATGAATGGAAGCAATTGTAACTTTCCAACCGTGGCCGGGATGTGGGCGTGGCCAGGTTTGGCGCATGCGTGGTGAGAGGCACGTGCTGCTGTGGGCGAGTGGGTGGCGGGCTTAACGGTCAATGTTGCACGTGGCGGATGCTTTCTGACTGTTAAACCTTCCCTGGATGGCCTGATCCGGCTCCCCTCGGTCGATGGTACAAGGAGGGGAGATTGAAACTGGGGGCCCAAAACAGCAAAATCCTAACCTGTTTTGGTTGAAACTGTCGGAATTTGGTTGCGGTCCCCAATTCAGTGGTTCGGTATTCAAGCCAAATCGACATTAGCAGGAAAGGACGAGCAAAGAAAGGTGCAAGTTGTTAGCTTGAGGTTCGCTTGTTTTTGTTTGTTTAGGTTTTTCGGGAGCCTCTTTGTCGTGAGGAGATTATTCTCTGGGTTAGGAAACATCCTGGGTTTAAGAGTTCAGATTTTGTTCCCTGTCGAATATTTTTTATATGCAGATTAAAAATTCATCTGAACACCAAAGCCACAGAAATTACAATTTTTGAAAGTTATGGCCCTACAGTATGTGTAAAGTAACAGGCAGAGAATTTTGCTATAATTGGAGCACACTGCTCAAAGATCCAACTCCGTTTGAAGTTTTGTTGATTGATGATTTGGGTTTGCAGTGTGAAAAGGGGAATAACTTTATCCTGCGTTAGTTCTTTTACTCCAGCCTCATTCTGTTTCCTCATTTGTGCCAATCATGTCTCAGCCCCTTTATGAGAATCTCCTAGTTGCAGCATATAAAGTTATTTTCAGTTTTAGCATCAACTGAAGATTCTTACCACATGGATCTCGATGATGTTAAGTAGCCATAACATATGACCAGAAGCTTTGGCCTGAAGCACTGGAAACAGTGTGAAGACTGCTTCAATTTCCCTGATAGATCTGCAGCTTGTGTTTGATCGTTTTGCAGTTCATACTAATGGTGGCACATTAGGCGGTGATTATTTGGGCTTTGGTTGTATTTTCTTGTGTTCAGTGCTGTAGATAACTATGTACAAAGTCTTTAGACTTTATTTATGGATAATGGACCATAACTCGTTATGGCTGGGCCTTACATGGTATTTTTCATGAATTAAATTCATACTTGCGTGTTCAGTTAAAAGATCACATGGCAACCTGTTCTGAATTTTGATGCCAGTGAGGGAACAGTGCAAGCAAGTCTTCCTGCTTGACTAGTCAAATTAAAGGATTGGTAAATGGCACTAGGACTGGTACAGCAGTGTAAATGAGAGTATCTCTCATTTCCTGGCTAGTATTTCCCTTAAAGTTGTGAAAATATAGGACATGTGGTAATTTTTACGTTGTTAGGAGTTTACTGTGTGTATTAACTATCATGATGACTCTATTACAGCAGTTACTTAAAGCAATTACTTGGCTGTAAGCTATTTTGAAATGTCTGGTTGTAGTGGACGATGTTGTATAAATGCAAATTTTTATTTTCCTATTGTTTCTTCACATAAGATGAGTTAACTGTCAAGTCAGGTTTGGGAAGGTGAAGAGAGTTAAGAGACAAAAAGAAACAACATACTTTCAGCATGTTTTTAAAATTTATACAAATTGCAAAGGATTTTCACACTTAAAATAAGTTTTCAATGTCAGTAATGTTGTTTGGCAGTGATTAATTTACCAGGTCATTTAAATGGTAATTTAGCTAAAATTTACCTGGATTAATGTTCTGTGATAAATTTAGTCTGTATCTATCATGTGAATGCAGGGACTTTTTTCCAATCAGTGTATTTAGTAATGAGGCATATATCGAATTGCTGCTTTAATGTTATGATGTAGTGTAACTCAGTTTAATGGTGCACCTTACCCTTGCTTGCTATACCATAGCAAATGCCTTGACAAAATATTTTGTCTCCTAATCATTGGATGGCAGAAGGATAAACGCTAACTGACTACACCATGTACCCTTAGTCGAAGTGATATTCATTAACAATTACATGTTCATGAATATGGCAGTTTCACTTGTTCAAATTTCTTTTTTGGATGCAAAAATTCTGGGCATGAAAGTTGAGGGAATTGTGGTGAAGGAGAGGCAGGGAATCGAAACTACAGGGATGTGGGGGTGTAGAGGCTAGGGAATAGGGATGCAAAGAGTTAAGGGTGAGAAGGAAATTGAAAGGTAGGGGTAAGGGACTCCGGGCCGCAGACATTAGTTATAAGATAATTAATATAACTGTTTCAGGTTAACAGGAAAGAAAGAGCTGTTATACTTCCAGCTAGTTGAATATGCTGTGTGGTCTGCATGCTCAAAAATTGGGAAGATGAATGGATGACAAAAAGTTGTATTTATGAAGTGTTGAACAGGGAATTATATTTTGAAATGATCACAGAAATATTAAAATAAAAAATACTTGAAATACTCAATATATTTGCCAGCATCTGCAGAGAGAAACAATGATTAGATATCAAGTCAATGACTTTTTAATCTGAATTATAAGTTCATTAATACAGGGCATCTTTATGATCTAAAGATGAAGGCAAGAACCTGATGAACAGACTTAAGAAACTTGAAGAAAAATTCTAGTTGTTCTATATAGGTTGAACAAAGGGAGACCGCTGATAACCACTGTTTCCAGTATAGCAGGGTAATAATCCTGTGCAACTCTGAATAATTTTCACTATGCCAAGCCTGAAAAAAAGATCTTGTAGTTGAAGTTGGGAAAGGTTTTTAAGAACTCACTTCAGATTTCTAGATTTAAAAAAAGGTTTAATTATGAGAATTGAAATGCGTTAAATATTGAGTGGGTGTAAAGATTACACAGTAAAATGCAGTACCTTACCTGGTACCCATGAATATTACCCTGAAGGTTTTAACAATGCTGTACATGTGCAGGTTGGAAATGGCATTGCAGGAGTATTGCTTATTAAGTGTGTATTGCAACCTTGAGAACAATTATAAACGTTTACATCAAAAAGCAGCTGAAATATTTTGGTATTTATGTGTAATGCATTTTGTGCTTCAAGTACTGTGGTTAAAGTAATGTCAATGTAACTAGGGCACAAATCTTGCATCTTGGAATTAGAGAAATGAAGCATGTTAAAAGATCATAACTGAAAAAAAGACAGCAGATAATATAATAAATGGAGGGTTCTTTAAGAAAATAATGAAATAATAATTAGAGGGTGAACTAAATGAAGGAAAAATCCAGCTATTGAGAAAAGATATTATAGGTATCTTAAATAGTTAACCCGCACAGAAGCAAACGTTTACTTACTGCAAAATTTTGATGTGCCAAGGTGATGAGTCTTTCACAACAATTGCTGAATCTTCCTTGGGCACAGAAACGATTACATATTAGTCAATGTCCCTCTTTAAAGAAAGGCAGGCAGGTCAAACTTTATAACAACAGACCACGAAACCTAATGTCAGTCACAAGTCAATAATTCAAAATAAACCAGCAAACATTTCAAAGTATATGGGTTGTAAAGGTAAGCTGTTTGGGTCATGTTGTGATTTTGTCAGCTGACTAGGTCATGAGCCCATATTATCTGTGGTTTTTGTGGGTTTTCAGAATCTTAGAGTCATAGAGATGTACAGCATGGAAACAGACCCTTCGACCCAGCCCGTCCACACCGACCAGATAGCCCAACCCAATCTAGTCCCACCTGCCAGGACCTGGCCCATATCCCTCCAAACCCTTCCTATTCATATACCCATCCAAATGCCTCTTAAATGTTGCAATCGTGCCAGCCTTCACCACTTCCTCTAGCAGCTCATTCCCTACACGTACCACCCAGTGTGTGAAAAAGTTGCCCTTAGGTCTCTTTTATATCTTTTCCCTCTCACCCTAAACCTATACCCTCTAGTTCTGCACTCCCCGACCCCAGAGAAAAGACTTTGCCTATTTATCCTATCCATGCCCCTCATAATTTTGTAAACATCTAAAAGGTCACCCGTCAGCTGCCGACGCTCCAGGGAAAACAGCCCCAGCCTGTTTCGTCTCTCCCTATAGCTGAAATCCTCCAACCCTGGCAACATCCTCGTAAATCTTTTCTGTACCCTTTCAAGCTTCACAACATCTTTCTGATAGGAAAGAGACCAGAATTGCACTCAGTATTCCAACAGTGGCCTAATCAATGTCCTGTACAGCCGCAACATGAGATCCCAACTCCTGTACTCAATACTCTGACCAATAAAGGAAAGCATACCAAATACCATCTTCACTATCCTATTTACCTGCGACTCCACTTTCAAGGAGCTATGAACCTGCACTCCAAGGTCTCTTTGTTCAGCAACACTCCCTAGGACCTTACCATTAAGTGTATAAGTCCTACTAAGATTTGCTTTCCCAAAATGCAGCACCTCGCATTTATCCGAATTAAACTCCATCTGCCAGTTCTCAGTCCATTGGCCCATCTGGTCCAGATCCTGTTGTAACCTGAGGTAACCTTCGCTGTCCACTACTCAAATTTGATTAAGACACAGGCAGTAGTGAGGAAAAGCCTGTAATCAAAAGCAGAATCAATACGTATGGATAGATTTAATGCTAGAAAACAGTGGATTATTGGGTCTAACAGTTAAAACTGGCCAAGTATTAAGCAAAAAATGAGATGCCATGAAGTCAGTCAATTACTGGTATGATCTATCCTTATTTTAAAAAAAAAATATGCAAAACTAGTTTGGAGGATTTGTTAATGGACTGTGAACATTTGAGAACATTTCTTCAAACAATACATCTGGAGCTAACCTGAAAGGAGACTTGTGTGTATTCAGGCTGCATTAATTTTAAACTCCTAGTTGGACAACCTCGGCAAAGGACTGGTCCATAAGTTAGAAATTCATTTTGAATTTGTGTGACGTGCTGCAGTATAAACCTAGTGCGCTGAATGTGTGAGGGAGTGAATGGATTAAAGTAACTTGGGAAATGAGATTGAAAGGTGTGATGGTACTTTACCATTAGTAAACAGTCAAATAAATACTTGATAATTGTTGATGGCTAAACATTGAGAAGCAAAACCTCAATTAGATTAACATGATACTTTTTTGTACTTTGTGTGTAAAATGGTAAGGTTAAAAAAACAGAATATATGCAAGTTTGTTGATTGCAAACTAGCCACCCAACTAACTTATCCCGTTGCTGATATTTTATTAAATATAAGCAGCAGTGATACTAGACATTGTTTTATTAGATAAAGGAAGTATGCAACTGAGACAATTGGGGATGTTTCACTGATACCAGAGGACTAACGAGCTGTTGTCACAGAATGTTTCAGTCTTGTTCAAGTGTTGGGGGGAGCATCTTGCTCTGCAGTCAAGGTAGTAGGGATGTTATCTTTGTTTTCTTTCTCTCCTTCAATTCCATCTTTCATCTGCCTTTTGAAGGCTAACAAACCTGTACCGTCCTGCTCTGTTCCGGGTCCGGTTAGCGGTGGGGGCTGCTTCAAAGTGCTTCCTCCTTGATGTTGGGGCCTTGGACTGCTACTGCAGTGTACAAAATACAAGCCATCTCTCAACAGCCCACAAGCACGGAAACTAGCAGGAAAAAAAAGTCGCAGAATGCTACGAGTTATGTTTAATGATGCCCACAACTGCCTCCACAAATATGAAAGGGAAATCGCATGTCAAAAAACTCTGCACAAACTCGACCAACTATGAATGGACCACAATACTAGAGCTAGCTATCTCAATGAAATAACAGTTATCCAAGGCACTGAAAAGACTGGTCCTTCAGGAGAAATTGACCGAACTCACCACAAGATCAACACAGTCAATCAGACATTTGGATAAAGAACCTGTAAGACCGACCCTTAACAGACACCGAAAAAGCCTGATGGGTACACAGACTGAATTAGAACCACAGTGAAGCCAATAAAATGGACTTCCTAGGGGCGTTAGAAGCCATTCAAAAGAGCAGTGGACTCTCAGAGGAAACTGAGCAGACCATCAGGCAGACAGTAGCTCCAATGTTAAGCAGGAAGAAAGGAGATAGCCTCAATCTACGAGTGGAAAGCCCAAGAAGGACTCTGGAGAGACACAAAGATTGTAATCCTACCAGCGGACAAAAGACGCATGAGCAGAATGCTTGGAGAAAGTGAACACGCCACAGTAGATACTTAGCAAAACATGGCAACGGACCCATCACCACATCAGGAAAATCGCATCACAGTTACCCTGAGAAATCTACACAAAACTGGAGAAATTAACAAGGTTGATTTCCAAAAAATGAAGCCAGAGCTGGTACAATTGCAACAGTTAAGAGGCATTTGGATGGGTGTATGAATAGGAAGGGTTTGGAGGGATATGGGCCGGGTGCTGGCAGGTGGGACTAAATTGGGTTGGGATATCTGGTTGGCATGGACGGTTTGGACCGAAGGGTCTGTTTCCATGCTGTACATCTCTATGACGAGGTACCCAATGCTCCTGCTTCTAAGGACTCCCCAGGTATACAAACCAGGGTCTCCTCTCACACCTATAGTTTAACTCCAAGGAATACTGACATACAGACTAGCTAAAGAACTGTACTAAAGACTAAAACACCAAGTGGACAACTCTGCCCAAGAATTCCTCAATGTCATCCAGGACACCAAAGTAGAATAGGATGAGATTATGGTCTCCTTCGGCCTGACAGCACTGTTCATCTCCATAGGCATCCCCCTAGTCAAGGAAACACTAGCATTGCTCCTTGAAGGACCAGGAATGCACACAACCTACAGCACCAATACAGTCAGTAAAAACGGCACCCTCAAACCATTTGATCTGTGCATCACAATCTACTTCATCTTCAGTGGCCAGGTATACAAACAAATCAATAGAGCATCTGTGTGATCACTGATATCACGACTAAAAACAGAAGCTGTCCTGCAAAAAACAAATGGACAGCACTGCCCACTCTCCAGCTTAAACTGTGAATTTGATATGTCCTGAAAGCGCACAGCTAGAGAAAACCCATCAACTCAAAAACAACATTGCTACCAGTATAAAGCATCCCATAACCACAGCCAGCAGGACCAACTTTATGTATCAAATGCCATGTTAAGAGTGCAAAAAGCATTACAGGAAGGAAATTAGCCACCTTGGCACACAAACACAGAGACATGACCGGCTATCACTTGTATCCATACACCCATACAGTGAGGGGCACCAATTCAAGTAGGACAATGTATCCATCCTAGGACAAGCCAAACAGAGACATGCATGGGAATTCCTGGAAGCTTGGCACTCAACCCAGAACGCCATTAACAAACATGGAGAGTTAGATTCCCTACAGTGTGGAAACAGGCCCTTCGGCCCAACCAGTTCACACCGACCCTTCGAAGAGTAATCCACCCAGTCCCATTTCCCTCCGACTAATGCATCTAACACTACGGGCAATTTAGCATGGCCAATTCACCTGACCTGCACATCTTTGGACTGTGGAAGGAAACTGGAGCACCTGGAGGAAACCCACGCGGGCACAGGGAGAATGTGCAAACTCCACACAGACAGTCACCGGAGGCTGGGATTGAACCTGGGACCCTGGTGCTGTGAGGCAGCAGTGCTAACCACTGAGCCATCGTATACCAACCACGATGAAACAGAACCAGCAGCAAAACCAAAAATGATGCCACCAACCTCAGCAGACTCAGACACGCAAAAGCAATGGGACAGGACAGAACATCAACGCTTCATCGGAGGTGCACTGGTATTACCTTGAATGGTGGCAAAATGATTGAACACCTGCCAGCTTGACGTGAAAGTCAACAGCCTCACTGCTTTGGTAGCTGCAGAGTGTGGTGTCATCCCATAACCACTTTGGAAATTAAACTGTGTATGGAACAAAAAAAAATGAAATTTATCCTAACTTTGTATGACTTAGTACTTTTTATAATTCATGTAATTAAAATGGCATTGGTGAATGGTGACTTAGGCACATTTTATTATATTTTCATAAATGTGTCACATTAAATTACAGTTAGACTTTAACTCCTTACATGAGCCCATCTACTTGTTACTCTATTCAACTTACTAGACTTTGTAATTATCGTTGGTAATTTATTTCGTACATCTAAATGCTGGTTAACTACATGTTTCACTTCAGTACAATACATTGATGTTTTCAAGGACTGTATTCTGAAATGGTGAGTGCATATGATAATTTTAATTCCTGCAGGCAGAAAATTACCTTTGTTTTAAAACAATGTTATTTGTTGCTGAGGTAGAAATATTCATTTGAAAGAGGATGTATTTTTTTTGTTCTGAGCTTCACGTTTTCGGGTGTGCAAATGTCCAGTCATTCTAATTACTGTAGGGGTCGTGAAAGACAGTGGAATAAACAGTGTTCTATTATAACCTTTAAATTAGATTAATGGCAGCTCGTGACTGTTCCACAGTGGTCAGTGTTGGGGCCACAGCTTTTCACTTTATACATTAGTGATCTAGATGAAGGAACTTAAGGGCATTCTGGCTAAGTTAGCAGATGATATAAAGGTAGGTAGAGAGACAGGTAGTATTTGAGGCAGGAAGCCTGCAGAAGGATTTGGATAGGTTAGGAGAGTGGACAATGAAATGGCAGATGGAGAACAATGTAGGAAAGTTTGAGGTCATGCACTTTGGTAGGAAGAGTAGTGGCATGGGCTATTTCCTAAATAGTGAGAAAATTCAGAAGTTTGAAGTGCAAAGGGACTTGGGAGTTCTCATCCAGGATTCTCTCAAGGGAAACCTCCAGGTTGAGTCAGTAGTTAGGGAGACAAATGCAATGTTGGCATTTATTTTGAGAGTACTTGCGTATAAAAGCAGGGTTGTACTTGTGAGGCTCGATAAAGCTCTGGTCAGACCACATTTGAAGTATTGTGTGCAATTTTGGGTCCCTTATCTCAGGAAGGCTGTACTGGCAGAGTGGGTTCAGAGGAGCGGATTCAGTAATGAAAAGCTTAACATATGAGGAACGTTTGAGAACTCTGGGTCTGTACTCGATGGAGTTGAGAAGGTTGAGGGGGGATCTAATTAAAATTTTAGAGAATACTGAATGACTTGGACAGAGTGGATATTGAGGAGATGTTCCCATTGGTAGGGGAGATTTGGACCTGAGGGCACAACCTTAGTGTAAAGGGAAAACCTTTTAGAATAGGTAAGGAGAAACGTCTTGAGCCAGGTGGTAAATATATGGAATTCACTGCCACAGAAAGATGTGGAGTTCAGGTCATTGAGTATATTTAAGATGGAGACAGGTTCTTGATTGTCAAGGGGAGAAAGCAGGAAAATGGGCTTGAGAAACTTATCAGCCATGATTGAATGGCAGAGCAGACTCAACGGGCTGCATGGCCTAATTTCTGTTCCTGTGTCTTATGTTTAAACTGTATGCTATTTTCTTGACCATTTTAGTGACTGGATGATTTACGTTTTGTAGTAATGACATGATTTTTATGATAAATATTTGATCCACTGGTTTATTGTTGGCAGGGATTACAGGATTTTGTAACCTTCTGGGTTTAGTGGTTTCTGTTTGTCCTAGACAAGAACAGCAAGACAAGTAGTGTGTGAGCATTGGGCAGGATTTTTTTAATATCACTTTTGGGGGGGAAAAAGGCCTTTTAAGAACTTTGAACAAGTGATAAAAGTGAGTCTTACTTTTGTCAGTGCCATGTAGTTAAATATTTATTGTTTTTAACTTGTTCCAGGTATTTTGAAAGAAGACCTATTTCTTCGAAGTATGTCAGAAAAGAAAATTAATTATTCCAAACCTGATGCAGTGAAGTTGTCACATCAGAAATCAGAAAATGAGACGAAAAGAATCGGAAGCATTAAGACTAAAGGCACCTTGGATAGTTCCTCAGAAGTCCTTTTCAGTGAACGTTTGCACCCTAATTTTGCAATTAGTCAACCTTTGTCAGAAGATGGAATCACTAGCTTCACAAAAAAGAGAAATTTCAGTTTTTGTGAGCGAGCCAAAGAATACTTTGCTGATCGTACTCACCAGAAAGTTAATAGAGCAATTGGAACTAGCATCAATGAGAAAAATAAAATTGGATTTTTACAACAATTGAATGGAGAAATTCAACCAAGTTTTGACATTGAAGGTAATTGCTTATATGTTCTGATTTAAAAACTTTATTTACTTCTGCTGTAGTTAAAGCTATTTCAATAACAGGTAATTGTATAACTTCACACAATTTTTATAATAAGAAATAGGAAACAGTGCAGGTGGATTGCGACTTAGAGTTGTTGTTGACACCCTTCCATCTGTGAAGGGTAATGGATATACAGCACATAATGCATTCCAGATGCGCTGGCACAGATGGCTGGGTAGTCCATCTTTGAGAGAGACTTCTGTCTCAAGTTCAGCAGATGAAACAACTAACTGTGATTGTAGATTGCTATTTCTAGTAGTGGGCCTATTGCCAAGCTGTTGTAAGTGGTAGTTATAGTTGGGCATCAAAGCCCACAGAAGAGTTTCCATTTTCCTGCACTGAGCAATGTTTGTTATTTTGGGTTCTTCTAATTTTGCAAACCTCAATGCAGCAGCGCTTTGTAAGTCCCACCTGTTGTCTCGCTCTGGCTATCTTGTCATGCACAAAACCCTTGAGTTTGTAACAGACTTCCAACCTGTCAACAAAAATCATCTGTTTGCTAAATTTGAGACCTCTGTCCTTTGGAGCACTACTGCATTCATGATTTTATTTGCTAGAAAATTTGGGGAAGAATTTTGTATTGTGTTCCATATTTTTGGAGAAAATTTGACACTCAATGAAAACTTGCTGATAGCTGCAAGATCATTTGATCCTTCCAGCAAGTTTCATTTCCTGTCCCCTCTTACCTTCTGTGACTTTCCTTAAATGTTTATCCACTTATTCATTACTGCTATGACTTCACAGCTCTTAATTAAGCATTCTCAAAGATCCTGTATGTTTTGAAAAACACTCTCTCCTGATTATTTTAAAATAATAGTCTCTTGTAACTAACTGGGAAAATCCGTTTTTACTTTCTCTTTAATAAAAGTCCTTCATAAGCTGATGGACCTCTTTCTGCACTGTACTAAGAAAAGCACAAATTTCCAAATAATTGCTATTTGTGGCTTGTATCGCAGTGCGTGTCCATGATTGACATTCTTTCTACACTGGTTGTCTAAAAGTGGCCTAATGAAAGGTTTGTAAAAGTTGTGTTGTTTCTCATTGTTCTTATTACAGCTGTTGAAAAATTTTTAAAAATATTCCATTTTTTTAAACATTTGGCTTTCTGACCTCTTGAACCTCTCTTCTTTGTAAGTTTCTTTTCATTTAACGTGTACTTGGCTACCTTTTATTGCTTTCTGTGAATCTGTATTTTTTTCTAAGCCCTTCTATAAACATCTCCATTTTCTTTTGCATCTAGTTACTGCCTGTGAACGTAAACCTCTGGGGGGAAAGAATGATTTCCTTCTCATTTCTCTTTCTCTGTATGTAGTTGCCACATTCCCTTTTAAGATTGCATTCCTTCATTTTATCAACAAACACCAATATCGCACCAGATAGGATTCTTTTGAGGAAGAACTGCAATATCAAGTAAATTTAAGTTTGGCAGTGTGCAGTTTAGTTTACAACCATAACTATTAAATGTTTCAGGCAGTACTTCGTTGCAAGTCAAAATTTGCAGTTTCTCATGAATCAGAGTTTTTCCTGAGTATGTTGAATTTTACTATGCAATGAATCTCTGCAAATGCCTGATTTTGTTCCTTTTAAACTTAGTATTACAGACTTCAGACGCTACTACAGTTGTCAGAGGTATTTAATATCTTGTAACTCAAGTGTCTCTGATCTCTGACTCTTGTCAATATTGAGAACAAATAAAAATATCTTTCAAAACATCAGGATATACCAAAATATTTAATAACTTTAATGTATGTTATAATGTTTAGATTTTCCAAGTTTTACACCCTAACACTCATTTTAAACACTGGGGGCTCCTTTTCAGACACATCAGAAACTTCAGTGAGGTTTGTTCAACTTTGGAACTCTGTCTGTAAAGGCAGGATAATTAAATGTTTTTAAGGCAGGCAGATTGTTATTATGTAAGCGAACAGATGATTCTTGAGAGTAGGTAGGAATGCAGAATTCAAAATATTTACATCATCTATGATCTTATTGAATGGCAAAGATGACTTGTGGGCCAAATGGCCACCTCATGATTTCGAATGTTGTATGGTCCCTTGCGTTTCCATTGCAACAAGTTTGGTGAAACTTCCTTCTCGACCCCACAAATGCTGTAAGATTTCACTTTTCATCTCTTAAAGGCCCTACTTAAGTAATGTTACCCATTGTTTCTTTCTCTCTTAACCTTGGTTATGTTTGCTTTTACCTTGTATTTCTAGATCTTATTAGATATTTTCTGTGTTTTTTATTCAGTGTTAGTCATTTGCTGATGAGTATCATTTGGACCCAAGTGATCTCTGAAGCTATTTCAAATGAAACAAAAGAAAACCAGAAAAATAGGGAGAGCCATACAAATGAAGATGTTGTATCACTCTTAAGTACTTAGTAACAGCATGAGTACTTATTGAACCTGTTCGTTACGATAACAATATCGTGTGTTAACAATATTTTGTGCTGTGCTGGTGGCATAGTAAGATATTACTGTCAAAATCACTGAACTTCTTTCATACTTAGAACAAAGAATACAGCATCAAGCAGTCAGTTCTATCTCGTCTCTGTGTGAATCAACTGAAGACATCAACAGTGTAAGCAATTGAAGCTGCCGTAGATTACATTGTTTTGGGCTTTTTGTGAAACTATTTAGATTAAGTATCTTTTTCGAATAAATGAATTGAGTTAAATCTCATTATTTAAAGACAGCTCAGGCCACTTGTTCCCCTTTCTAAACCACTTAAAATCTACAGCATTCAACTTTTAAAGAATTTTTACAGTTTATTTATAGGATGAATAAACACCATTGTTCCAGCCAGCAGTTGCTGCCCATCCCAAACTACTTCTTATATTACATGTACGTTGTGTTTGGAAATCCATTCTGTTACCAGTTTTGGACAAAACACTTCTGTGTCATCTTATTTATCATAGAGTCATATAGTATGGAAACAGATCCTTCGATCCAACCAGTCTATGCCAAACATAGTATCAAACTAAACTAATCCGACCTGCCTGCTGTCGGGCCCCTCCAAACCTTTGCTATTCATGTACTTACCCAAATATCTTTTAAATGTTGTAATTGTACCCACGTGCACCATTTCATAGGACGTTCATTCTACATGCGAACCACGTTCTGTGTAGAATAATTTGTCCTTCGTGTCTTTTTAAATCTCTCCCCTCATCTCTTAACAATGTGGCCCTGAGTCTTGAAACCTTCCATCCTAGGGAAAAGACCATGAATTCTACCATGAATTCTATCCATATCCCTCATTATTTTAGAAACTTCTATAAGGTTGCCTCTCAAACTCCTATGCTCCAGTGAAAAAAGTCCCAGACTGTCCAGCCTTTATTTATAACTCAAGCCTTCCATACCTGACAAGATGCTGGTAAATCTCTTCAGAATCCTCTCCAGCTTAATGATACCTTTCCAATAATTGGGCAAACAGCACTGAAAACAGTATTCCAGAAGATGCCTCTCCCATGTCCAGTTCAACCTCAACATAACTTTGCAACTCCTATATTCAAAGGACTGAGTAATGAAGGTAATTGTGCCAAACACCTTTTTAACCATCCTGTCCATGTGTTCCCTGTTCTTTGTCCATTTAGTTTGAAACAGTTTCTGGATTTAGCTTTCTTCTCCTGTTTATCATCTTTTAATTACTCAAATAGCAGTATTTTCTTTGCCACCATTTTATTCAAGCGTAACCGGCCCAGATTTTTCTTAAGACCTTCTCTCTTAAATTAGGGATGAGTCTTATGCCTCCATGTTGCTGCCAGTGTTTGAATACTTAGCCACATTGTCTCTAATTAACTTGGTACACTACCAAAGGTGCAGTCTGACCAGCGTATGACTTCCTTTTTACTTCAGTGTTTGAAATTGTTTTTGCTTTATTGCTTCGTTATGGTTGGATGAATTAAATGCCAATGCTACAAAGACATCCTTAATGTTATTATTGATGGAGTAGTTTTCCTGTTTGTTGTGCAGCACTTCAGGCCCAAATAACTTGTTCAACCGGTGAGCCATTAATTCAAAAGATTAAGATAAAATGGTGGTGAATTTACCTTCTTGTCAGACAAACTGAGTTATGATAATGTATTGTTTGCTCTAGTATATAATGCATATTTAAATATTAGAATTCAGATTTAATTTGGAAGTTGCAATGATTTGAATTACTTCAGTTTGTACTCAATTAATGAATATTTGTATAACTTCGTAATATGCAGAAAAACTTGTCTTTTGCAGAATTTTAGTCTTGTAAAAATGTTGACTACATCTTCATCGTCTCCGAACACAACTTGCAGTTATTGTGGATTGCAAGGTGGGTATTGTTTTCTATATTAAGTTAAAGTAGAATCTTACATCATTTATTCTGTCTCCATACTTGGATGAATAAACTTGACATCAGTGTGCAAGAGAAAACTTGGAAAAGGAATTTTATTAATTTTGCAAGGCTCAATAAATGTCCATCATTTATCTCCTGTTTTGTGTGCTGACCCAGTAGGAACCACAGGCACTCAGCTGAGGATCAGGTACTTGGCTAGGATCTACATCCTAACTAATGTGGTGGCCTGTGCTTGGAATAGTTTTCAGGCTTGACTGTGGTACCCCATTGCTCAGCAACCTGACACTTCAGAATTTACAGGTAATAAATTGACACTTGGGCCTGAAATATTGAATGCTGAACAAAATTGTTGAGAGAATGGGTGGGATGAATTTTCTTGCACTGCTTGAATTTGAATTTACTATTCACTACCATTCTTGAGTAATGGCGTGGCTTAAATTTGCTGGTCGAGTTTGTTCCTAAAGAAGGCTAATGGTATTTTGGCCTTTATTGCTAGAGGGTTGGAATTTAAAAATAGACAAGTCTTGTTTCAACTGTATAGGGTGATACTGAGGCCACATCTGGAATATTGTGCACAGTTCTGATCCCCATATTTATGAAGGAAATTGCTGGCATTGGAGGTATTCAAAAGAGATTAAGTAGGCTAATTCTTGATAGAGCGAGGTTGACTCAAGGAAACCTAAACAACTTAAGTCTTAAGTCATTAGAGGTTAGAAAAATGAAGCATGAACTTACTGAACCATGTATGATTTTGAGGATAGACATTTCGAATAGTAGGGAATCTCTTTCTGGGGGGGGGACATGGTTACAGAATGAAGGAAGATAGTGAAATACAACAGGGTTTATTCTGTGTGCAGTGCGTGTGTAGAATTATCGAATTATCGAGAGATGTGGAGGCTACTTCACTGATAGTATTTGAAGAAGAGTGCAATAGATTTTTGAACTGTTGCATTGAGACTTAGAAACACCTGGCACAAAAGAGGAGGTGAACATGGGGTGGGTGCATCATGATCTTCGAATGGCTGGGCGGGTTTGTAAGACTGGTGTCCTTCCATTGCTATTTTGTAAATTTACATTTAGAACATGAGTTTTTATTTCTCCTTTGTTACCTCTGCAAATCATGGAAAAGCATTTTTGGCATGCTGCTATGAAAGTAACTGTAATCTGCCAATCTAAAAGCTTTTGACTAAAAGTTTCTGGCTCTGGTCATGTATAAGCTATCTAGCTTCCATGATTTTAAAAAAATATTCATTTAATACATCTCCCTCTGCAGTTATGAATTCCAAGGTGTCACGTTAAAATTCTCATTGGCAACTTGGTGACTCGTTTTTGTGCATGGAAGGTTAAAAAGTCAAAAATCGTTGTTTGTTTGGGAAGTTGGCAAGGATCTGCATTTTTAATTTGAACACATTTGTGAGAAATCATTGTCTGTTATTCACAGAGACTTGCAACTGTCTACAAGAGATCTCTGCCAAGTAGGCCATTTGGCATGCATTGTCAGTGGTTGTAAAATTGACTGCAACCCTTAATTAGTTTTTCTTCAACTTTTTCCAGAAATCCATGACTGACATGTTTAAAATATTTCAATCTGTTGTGCAGCAGTGCATTGCCTGGGTGACACTCATAGTTGCAAGGGCTGCCACTTAAATCCACTTCAGTACTTGGAAAGAGAGTCAAAGTGAGTTCACCTTGGGATGTCTTGGCCTGATGGGATCCTCACAGGAAGATGGCACTTGTGGCAATCAAGATACCCTCAAAAATCAGAATTCATCAACTGAAATGGATTCCACTTCATATTGTTCAACTGGTAGATTATAATTTGTGTGTACAAAATATCCAGGAAGCTATCATGGTATCAGTATTGTACGCCTGTCTGTGACTTAGAGATACACTGAGTCCTGGGTTTATGAATATCTGACTTCTGAACCCTTATACTTGAATGTGATCCCGTATAAGGGTGTAACTTTAAAGATCCAGCCTACACATGTTTCCTTGTACTTAAAAGCAGCTGTTTGATATTGTCCTGCATTGTGTTTCAACTTGCGTACAAATCGACTTGCAACTGGAACCCGAACAGTAGCAGTGTGCTATAGAGCTGCTGATGCTACAACCAACAGATCAGATGTCTTCAGTCCGACCATATCCAGCTGTGAATTAGACAAGTAACTGGTGGAGTTGTCTCCACAAATATCCCCATCCTTAATGACGGGACCCAGCACACCAATGCAAAAGATAGGGCTAAACCAATTGGAAACATGTATTCACTCCACATTATATCAAGGAAGGGGTGAAGTCCCACAATGCACTCAAGGCTATGAATCCTGATAACGTTTTGGCAATAGCTCTGAAGATCTGTGTCTGAAATGGCCATACTCTTAGCCAAGCTGTTATGGTTCAGCTACAACATTAGCATCTACCAAACAATGTGGGAAACTTTCCAAGCAAATCTTGATCATGAAAAGCAGAGCAAATTCAAAACCTCTGGGAATCTCATTTGTTTGCTGCGCCACCATCCGGCATTCAGATCCAACCCCCTCACTCTCCCTGACAATTGTTGCCCTGCACCCATACTGTTTACCACTTTTCTCCTGAGTGCGAGAGCAGGATGGTGAGCGTGCCACAGGTGATATCTCCAGAATGGGATGACCATCAATATTGGCATTGACTTCCTGGTCTGGTGTGTGGGCAGGAGATTATGTGTTTGCACATTGAAGCAATAACGTCAGTGATTAACTCTGGAGTGAAGGACTATTCTTTGGTTGTGAGGGGCTGTAACATTGGCAACCAGGAAGGGCACAACTAAAGCCACATGAACACAAGGAATGTAATTCTGCAAGTGGTTGATTTCTGTAGATGTGATTGGGGAACACTTACCAAAACTGAGGCACATCAGCTATGCTTTCAAACAGCTCTGTAATAGACCAACCCTGGGCTTCGACTGTGCATTGAGCAATAGCAACCAATTAAGGATATCTTAATATTGCTTTCCACTAATAACATTTTCAACCACTGCCTTGTTTGTTGAACGTTACGTTTCAGTTTCAAATGTTTATTCGATTTGCAAGTCTTCTTGAAGCTAACTTTGAAATCAAAGCTCCTTATGAAAAGGACAAAGTTGATAGCAAGTTTTGAGAAGATTTGTAGCTTAGGTTGAGGTTCTGGATATAGGTTTGCTAGCTGAGCTGGAAGGTTGATTTCCAGATGTTTCGTCACCATACTAGGTAACATCTTCAGTGGGCTTCCGGGCAAAACGCTGTTGATAATTTCTGCTTTCTGTTTATATGTTTGGGTTTCTTTGGGTTATGGTCCTGTCATAACTGCCAAACCTGTACTAATTGCCTTTGTTAGGTCCACCCCACAAACACTCATAATTTATTATGCTTGCTGTCCAGGTTTGTTGGTAAATTTAAAGCTTCTGCAATTTGTGTTGATGGTAGTGTGCTGTAATTGAATTGAATGAGCTGATGAAGCCAGCGCCAAAAATAATGCATGAAACTGAAGAGTGCTACAGAAAAGTTTTTGTTGATTACACTGAAAATGAGGAGGGATTTTCACTCAAATTCCTTCAGAGGTTGTTGTCAAACATTGAAATGCAGTCCATTTAAGTTGGGGACGATAAATGTGCAACATTCTCCTTGTTCATACGATTGGAAGTGAATTACCTATGCAGTTCAGGATTGTCTGCTTGCATGAACATGTTTTCCAGCATTGGTCTTGATGTTAATCATGAGGACACAAGACTGGCTGTGGAGCATGTAAATTTCCATCTTTAAGCTGGTTTTGTTCCTTAAAATTTAAACAAAGCATTTATTTTACTTAATCCACAGACTTTTTAAGTTTCTTTTTTTTTGGTTTTTGGACGTTTCTTGGGCCATATGTTTAAAAAAAAGACCAAAATGTAAGCTGTAGCAGTAGCTCCTGTAGTTTTACCCATTGCTAATTTTTGAGTAGAATTTATTCTAAAAAGTGAAAACAATCAGTAATTTAGTTAACAGACTTGTTAACTGATAAATTTTAATTCAAATGGATACTTTTTAAGTACTTTAAACAGTTCAAGATGTGAATTAAAGTTGACAAGGTGAAAAAGTTAGCATGCTTCTGAATGCTAGCATCTAAAATTGTGAAAATCATAATTTCTCATTGACTTCGCCAGGCAACATTAGTGAGTGTTCTGTGCTGTGTAGGTATGTTGTGCCTAACTTTGTATCAAGAGGGAATTCTATCTGCACATACTACGAATCTGCTTATCTAAAGTGCAAGACCTTCCATAGCAGTAAAGGTGGCAATGTATGAAAGACTTGTTCTTGCTCCTTTGTGCTTTCTTTTGCAAGGAGTGAAACTGAAGAATCATGTGTATGAGGGTAATGGTCAGTAATGGCTCACAGAAAATGGTTGTGGGAAGGTACTTGGAGTGAGCGATGAAAGAGTGGAGCTACAAAGTGTGTTGATCTGAGGCATGCTGTTCAGGAAAACTAGATTTTGGAGTTTTATGACGCCATTTACCTTCCGTGTCTGGAAGAATCACAGAAACTGTGGCATCATTGTATCCTTGCATGAGGCTGCCACATTTCTACTATGTCTTGCGTCATTTCCAGCTAATCTCTCCTAAAGCATAAAACGTTTGGACTCAGCATTACTCCTTTGAGACAAATAAAACCGAGCTGGAGATCTGAAGCAAAAATATGAATTGCAAGAGAAACTTAGCAGGTCTGGCAGCATGTGTGGGAAGAAAACCAATTTGACATTCAGAGTCTGGTGATAACTACTCATCAGACTTGGTTAAATCTAACCGTGTGGTGCTGGAAAAGCACAGCTGGTCAGGCAGCATCTGAGGAACAGGAAAATCGGCGTTTTGGACAAAAGCCCTTATCAGGAATGCATCTGGGAGCCATGGCAGTGGGGTGAAGGGATAAATGGGAGGGGCGTTAGGGCTGGAGGGGAAGATAGCTGAGTGTGCACTAGGTGGATGGAGGTGGCGGTAAAGGTATAGGTTCAAGGGGAGGGTTGAGTGGATAGGTGGGAAGGAAGATGGACAGATGGAATGGGTCATGAGGATGGTGCTGAGCTGGAAGGTTGGAACTGGGGTCGGGTGGGGGGGGAGAGGAAATGAGGAAACTGTTGATATCCATATTGATGCCATGGGGTTGGAGGGTCCCGAGGTGGAAGATGAGGCATTCATCCTCCAGGTGGTGAGATGGAGGTGATGGAGGAGGCCCAGAATCTGCATGTCCTCGGCATTGAAGTGCTCGGCCACGGGGTGGTCGGGTTGGTTGGTGCGGGTGTTTGGGAAATGTTTTCTGGAATGCTCTGCGAGTCGGCGTCCTGCCTCCCCAATGTAGAGGAGACCTCATCAGGAGCAACGGATACAGGAAATGAGGCATGGAAGAGCAAATGAAATTTTGTTGGACGTGGAAGGTTTCTTTTGGGGCCTTAGACGGAGGCGAGGAGGGGGGAGCAGGAGTGTGGCCGTAGGTTTTGCAATTCCTGCACTGGTGGGAGAAGGTTCCGGGAGGGGAGGGGAGGTTGTTAGGGGACATGGACCTGACAAGGTATTCGTGGGCAGAGCAGTCTTTACAGAAATCTGATAGGGTTGGAGAAGGAAATGTATTTCTGGCGTTGGGGTCTGTTTGGAGTTGGCGGAAATGGTGGACGATGATGCAATGAGGTCGGTGGGGTGGAAGGTGAGGACCAGGGGGGTTCTGTCCTTGTTGCAGTTGGAGGGGTGGGGTTTGAGAGCGGAGGTGCAGGATGTGGATGAGATGTGCTGGAGGGCTTCACCAACCACGTGGGAGGGGAAATTGTGGTCTTTAAAGAAAGAGGCCATCTGATGTGTTCTGTGGTGGAACTGGTCCTCCTGGGAACAGATGCGGTTGAGGTGGAGGATTTGGGAATAAGGGATAGCATTTTTGCCGGAGGCAGGGTGGGAGACTGTGTAGTCCAGGTAGTTTTGGGAGTTGGATTTGCAGAAAATGTCAGTGTCATAGTTAATGGAGATGGGAGAGGTCCAGGAACAAGAGGGAGGTCCAGGTGAATTTAAGGTCGGGGTGGAATGTTTTGGTGAAGTTGATGAACTGTTTGATCTCCTTGTGGGAGCATGAGGTGGCGCCAATGCAGTCATCAATGTAGCGAAGGAAGAGGCGGGAGTGGCGCTCGTGTAACTGCGGAACATAGACTATTCCACATAACCGACAAAGAGACAGGCATGGTTGGGGCCCATACGTGTGCCTATGGCTACCCCTTTGGCCTGGCGGATGTGGGAGAACTCAAAAAAGAAATTGTGTGAGGACCAGTTCAGCCAAATGAATGAATATCAGTGGAAGGGTACTGGTGAGGATGTTGGGCGAGGAAGAAACAGTGGGCTTGGAGGCCCTGGTCATGGCGGATGGAAGTGTAGAGCGACTGAATGTCAGTGTTGAAAATGAAGGGCTAGGGGCCAGGGAAACCTCTGTCTCAGAGGAGGTGGAGGGCGTAAGGTAGATTGAGTGACTCCTTAGAAGAGTATAAAAGCAGTAGGAGTATACTTAAGAGAGAACTCAGGAGGGCAAAAAGGGGACATGAGATAGCTTTGGCAAATAGTTAAAAAGAATCCAAAAGGTTTTTACAAATACATTAAGGACAAAAGGGTAACTAGGGAGAGAATAGGGCTCCTCAAAGATCAGCAAGGCGGCCTTTGTGTGGAGCCACAGGAAATGGGGGTCATACTAAACGAGTATTTTGCATCATGTTTACTGTGGAGAGGGGCATGAAAGATATAGAATGTCAGGAAATAGATGGTGACATCTTGACAAATGTTCATATTATAGAGGAGGAACTGCTGGGTGTCTTGAAATGCATAAAAGTGGATAAATCCCCAGGACTCAATTGGTGTACCCCAGAACTCCGTGGGAGGCTAGAGAAGTGATTGCTGGGTCTCTTGCTGAGATATTTGTATCATCGGTAGTCACGGGTGAGGTGCTGGAAGACTGGAGGTTGGCTAACGTGGTGCCACTATTAAAGAAAGGTGGTAAGGACAAGCCAGGGAACTATGGACCAGTGAGCCTGATGTCTGTGGTGGGCAAGTTTTTGGTGGGAATCCTGAAGGATAGGATGTTCATTTATTTGGAAAGGCAAGGGCTGATGAAGGATAGTCAGTATGGCTTTGTGCGTGGGAAATCATGTCTCACAAACTTGATTGAGTTTTTTGAGGAAGCAACAAAGAGGATTGAGTGCAAAATGATGGACGTGATTGATATGGACTTCAGTGAGGTATTCAACAAGATTCCCCATGGGAGACTGGTTAGCCAGGTTAGATCTCATTGAATACAGGGAGAACTAGCCATTTGGATACAGAATTGGCTCAAAGGTAGAAGACAGAGGGTGGTGGTGGAGGGTTGTTTTTCAGACTGGAAGCGTGTGACCAGTGCAGTGCCAAAAGAATCAGTGCTGGGTCCACTACTTTTCATCATTTATATAAATGATGCGGATGTGAGCATAACAGGTATAGTTAGTAAGTTTGAAGGTGTTTTGGACAGCAAAGAAAGTTACCTCCGATTACAATGGGATCTTGATCAGATGGGCCAATAAGTTGACAAGTGGCAGATGGAGTTTAATTTAGATACATGTGAGGTGCTGCATTTTGGGCAAGGAAACCTTAGCTGGCTTATACACTTGATGGTAAGGTCCTTGGGAGTTTGGTAAACAAAGAGACCTTGTAATGCAGATTCATAGCTCCTTGAAAGTGGATTCGTAGGTAAATAGGATAGTGAAGAACGCATTTGGAATGCTTTCCTTTATTGTCAGAGTATTGAGAACAGGAGTTGGGAGTCATATTGCGGTTGTGCAGGACATTGCTTAGGCCACTTTTGAAATACTGCGTACAGTTCTGGTCTCCTTTCTATTGGAAGGATGTTGTGAAACTTGAAAGGGTTCAGAAAGAATTTACAAGGATGTTGTCAGGGTTGGAGGATTTGAGCTATAGGGAGAGGCTGAACAGGCTGGGGCGGTTTTCCCTGCAGAGTCGGAGGCTGAGGGGTGACCTTATAGAAGGGCATGGATAGGATAATTAGGCAGGGTATTTTTTCTGTGGTGGGGGAGTCCAGAACTAGACAACATAGGTTTAGGGTGAGAGGAGAAAGATATAAAGGAGACCTAAGGGGCAACTTTTTCACACAGGGTGGTACGTGTATGAGATGAGCTGCCAGAGGAAGTGGTGGAAGCGAGGACAATTGCAACATTTAAGAGGCATTTGGATGGGTATATGAATAGGAAGGGTTTGGACAGATATGGGCCAGGTGCTGGCAGATGGGCCTAGATTGGGTTGGAATATCTGATCAGTATGGACAAGTTGGACTGAGGGGTCTGTTTCTGTGCTGTACCTCTCTGACATTAGACTGCATCCAGGAAAAATTAACAAACAGTGAAATTCACAGCTGACCTTAGGGAAACCTGTGTGGGAGAGCTCACACCATAGGAGAAGCGAAGTGTATAGGTTTAACGTGTAACCTTGCTGTAAGTCTGCAATAGTGAGTAGTGTGGGTTCTTTCTTGATTGTATATTTCATTGAGATCTGTCTCTTGATTCAATTTTAAAAATGTAAACCATAAGTACTAAGTTAGCCTGGAGCACTTTTAGAGCAAAAAGACAGTGCTATTTTCTGGGTCTGTAGATGGTTAACGAGTAAAGACGGCCTTTAGTAGGGTGATACGCTATTTCTGTTGGATGTGCGAGTTTAGGGAGAGTTTCCATGTTACTGAAGATTATGTCTGCAGGAAGTTTCTTTGGTTGCTAATCCTATCAGATTGTATTGATTAGTTGGAGTAGCAGTTAGAGGCAATGAGAAATTTATAAGAGCTGGTGGATGTGACGGATGACAGTTATAGGAAGGGAGAAAAACTACAGGTATAGTCAGGTACATGGGTTAACTCCAGGGAAGGTAAAAGGAGGCAGGTCATGCAGGAGTCTCCTATGGCTATCCCCATTTCAAACAAGTATGCTGTTTTGGAAAATGTAGGGGGTGATGGACTCTCAGGGAAACGTAGCATGAGCAACCAAGTGTTTGGTATCAAGACTGGCTGTAATGTAATGAGGGGTGCGTCAGGTTCCAAGCGATCATTTGTGATGGAGGGTCTCTCTAGTCAGACGCACAGACGTTTCTGCGGCTGGCAGAGAAATTTCAGAATGTTGTGTTGCCTCCCTGGTGCCAGGATCAAGGATATCTAAGGGTGCAGAATGCTCTCGAAGGGGAGAGGGACCAGCAGGAGATCATTTACACATTGGAGCGAATGACATAGGAAAGGAAAAGGATGAAATTCTGAATGGAGAATAGAGGAAGTTAGGCAGGAATTTGAAAAGGAGTCCTCAAAGATAGTATTATCTGGGTTACTCCCAGTGCCACAAGTTTAGTGAGCATAGGAATAGGAGGATAGAGCAGATGAATGCGTGGCTGAGGAGTTGGTGAAGGAAGAAGGGTTCACATTTTTGGATCATTGGAATCTCTTCTGGGGTAGAAGCAACCAGTACAAGACTGTTTGGAAGGGAAGTAATGTACTGGTAGGGAGATTTGCTAGAGCTGCTTGGGAGGATTTAAACTCGTAAGGCAGGAGGTGGGATGTAAGGAAATATTGAGGAAAGAGATGAATCTGAAATTGGTAAAGTTGGGAAAGGGACCGAGTCAGGGCAGGCAAGAACAAAGCAGAGAACAAGGTAGGACTGATAAATTAAACCGCATTTACTTCAATGCAAGAGGCCCAACTGGGAAGGCAGATTACCTCAGGGTATGGTTAGGAACATGAAATTGGAATATCATAGCAATTACAGAAACGTGGCTGAAGGATGAATAGGTCTGGCAGCTTAATGTTCCAGGATGCAAATGCTATAGGAATGATAGAAAGGAGGGGTGGGGGCTGTGGGGTGGTTGGGGGTGCAAGAGAGGAGGGGGAAATGGCCTTTTTGATAAGGGATAGCGTTGCTGCTGTACTTAGGATATTGTTGGGAATACATCCAGGGAAATTATTTGTGTGGAATTGAGAAATCAAGTGATGATCACCTTACTGAAATTGCATTACAGCCTCCCCCAAACGTTGGGGAGAAATTGAGAAACAAATTTGCAAGGACATTGCAACTATCTGTCTGAATAATAAGATGGTTATTGTAGGAGATTTTAACTTTCCAAACATAGACTGGGACTGCCATTGTGTTATGGGTTTAGATGGAGAGGAATTTGTTAATTGTGTACAAGAACATTTTCTGATTCAGTATGTGGATGTACCGACTAGAGAAGGTGCAAAACTTGATCTACTTTTGGGAAATAAGGCAGGGCAGGTAACTGAGGTGTCAGTGGGGGAGCACTTTGGGGCCAGAGACCATAATTCTATTTGTTCTAAAATAGTGATGGAAAAGGATAGACCAGATTTAAAAGTTGAGTTCTAAATTGGAGCAAGGCTAATTTTGGTATGAGGCAAGAACTTTTGAAAGCTGATTGAGCGCAGATGTTCGCAGGTGAAGGGACAGCTGAAAATTGGGAAGCCTTCAGAAATGAGGTAACGAGTGTACAGAGTCAGTATATTCCTGTTGGGGTGAAAGGAAAGGCTGGTAGGTATAGGGAATGCTGGATGACTAAAGAAATTGAGGGTTTGATTAGGAAGAAGAGGGAAGCTTTTGTCTGGTATAGACAGGATAGATCAAGTGAATCGAGAGAAATCAGGAAAACAAAAAGGGGACATGAGATAGCTTTGGGGAATAGGATTAAAGAGAACCCAAAGCAATTTAAGAAATACATTATGGACAAGAGGGTGACTGAGGCGAGAATAGGACCCCTCAAAGATCAGCAAGGCAGCCTATGTGTGGAGCTGCAGGAGATGAGGATACTAAATGAGTATTTGCATCAGTATTTACTGTGGAGAAGGACATGAAAGATATAGAATGTAAGGAAATAGATGGTGACATCTTGAAAAATGTCTGTATTACAGAGGAGATGGTGCTGGATGTCTTGAAACACACACAAGTGGATAAATTTCCAGGACCTGATCAGGTGTACCTAAAAAGTCTGTGGGAAACAAGGGAAATGATTGCAGGGCCCCTTGCTGAGATATTTGTGTCATCGATAGTCACAGGTGAGGTGTCGGAAGACTGGAGATTGGCTAATGTGCTACTATTTAGGAAAGGTGGTGAGGAAAAGCTAGGGAACCTATAGACCAGTGAGCCTGACATCTGTGTTGGGCAAGTTATTGGAGGGAATCCTGAGGGACAGGATGGACATGTATTTGGAAAGACAAGAATTGAGTAGGGATAAGCAGCATGGCTTTCTTTATGGGAAGTCCATGTCTCTCAAACTTGATTGAGTTTTTTGAAGAAGTAACAAAGGATTGATGAGGGCAGACTGGTAGATGTGATCTTTATGAACTTCAGTAAGGCATTCGACAAGGTTCCTCATGGGAGACTGGTTAGCAAGGTTAGATCTCGCGCAATACAGGAAGAACTAGCCATTTGGATGCAGGGCTGGCTCAAAGGTTGAAGCCAGGGTGGGTTTTGGGGGGGTTGTTTTTCAGATTGGAGGCCTGTGACCAGTGGAGTGCCACAAGGATCTCTGCTGGGTCCAGGACTTTTCATCATTTATACAAGTTATTTGGATGTGAACATAGTTTGTACGTTTGCACATGACTCCAAAATTGAAGGTGTAGTCGACAGCAAAGGAGTTTAACTCCAAGTACAAAGGGATCTTGATCAGATGGGACAAGGGGTGGCAGATGGAGTTTAATTTAGAAAAATGTGAGGTGCTGCATTTTGGGAAAGCAAATCAGAGCAGGACTTATACACTTAATGGTAAGTTCCCAGGGAGTGTTGAGAACAAAGAGACCTTAGAATGCAGGTTCATAGTTCCTTGAAAGTAAATTTTCAGGTAGGTAAGATACTGAAGAAGGCATTTGGTTTGCTTTCCTTTATGGTCACCGCATTGAGTATAGGAGTTGGGAGGTCATGCTGTGGCTGCACAGGGCATTTGTTGAGGGCACGTTTTGGAATATTATATGCAATTCTGGTCCCCTTCCTATCGGAAGGATGCTGTGAGACTTGAAAGGGTTCAGAAAAGATTTACAAGGATTTTACCAAGGTTGGAGGATTGGAGCTATAGGGAGCAGTTGAATAGTCTGTAGCTCTTTTCCCTAGAGCATCGGAGGCTGCGGGGTGATCTTAGGTTATAAAATCATGAGCGATTTGGATAGGACAAACAGGCAAGGTCTTTTCTGTGGGATGAGGGAATCCAGAACTAGAGGGCAAAGGTTTAGGGTGATAGGGGGAAGATTTAAAAGGGCCCTCAGGGGCAACTTGTTCACGCAGAAGGTGGTGCGTGTGTGGAATGAGCTGCCAGAGGAAGTAGTCGAGGCGAGTACAATGACATTTGCTTGGGTATATGAATAGGAAGGGTTAAGAAGGATATGGGCCAAGTGCTGTCAAATGGGACTAGATTAGGTTAGGCTATCTACTTTGCATGGACGATTTGTACTGAAGGGTCTGTTTCCTTGCTGTACCTCTCTATGACTATAACCACTGAGAAATCTGCTTTTTGCACTTGTTGATTTCTTGTATGGTATTATCTCTTGCTGCGAATGGGTCTGAGCATTAAAATTCACCTTACCAATCTGGCCAGTGAGAGGAGAACTGTAGTTGTTTTATTCATTTCCTTAAATTAGTTCGGAACAGTTGGAGTTAGTGTTCAAGGTGACCAGTTTTCTGGAGAAGTTTGTCTTTATTCTCTGGTATGGATATAATGCTACTACGTGATACAAGGTAAGTAACGGTTACATGAGTAGCTCTTATTGTGACTTTTGCAGTAAAATATTCAGTTTCTCATCAGTTAGCATAAGGCAACAGATACATCATTTACATATAAAACTTAGCACCTAATAATTTGAGAGCAGTTGTATGGAATGCAGTTTATGTCTCTTTTTTGCAACATAGTATCTAACATTTGCCCCTACCTTTTGAAGAACATATTTTTATTCGAAAAGCTTAGTTGCATCTTGTTTTTAAAAAATGTCACTGACAGCTGGACAGAGAAAGTGGAGATTGATGATTGAACAAGAAAAAAATCCTTCACTGAATTCTGCTTTGAGAGTAAATAAAAGATTAAATTTACATAATATTTGTTAGAGTCTATGAAAGTGGCAAAATATTTAATTGAAATAATTTTTCAAACATGTTCACTGTTGTAATAGAAGGAACTATGAATTTATGGAAAAGTGTCAGCAGTGCAGTGAGATTGAAGATAAAGCAGATTGCTCATGTGGTTGTTGACCGATAAACATTGGTTAATATGAAGGGAAACAAGTTGTACCAGTTTTATTCCTCTCCAGGAGGACTGTTAGACTATTGGTTTGAAGTCTTTTCTCTAAGATTCCAACACAGACATGGTATCGCTTACACAACCTATTGATTTGGTCAAAATGCTGCTTCTGAATGACCACTGAAATGGAGATGTAGTTTCCTGTAAACAGGCTGGAATATATGATCTCAGAATTGCAAGACTTAATAAAGTGGTTATGTTTTAAACTGTCTCCTTTGACATAGTGCAAAAAGTCCTGGAATGGAAGATGGTGAAATCATGCCAAACCCTCCTTAAGGATACGCCTGTAATTTGATTATCATGGGAAAGGCAGAAAGGCAGAACTCTATAGAAAATAAAATGCCAGTTTGCATCTTTGAGAAAAGACACCCAGCTATCTTTATAGACATAGATTCTCAGATTGAGACATCTAGGAAGGAAGACTAAATATACTCTACTTCTGTTCAAAGCAGATAATGAGACTTTTTGGTAGTCATTGAACAATGCACTGGGAAGAAGTGATCTTCTATTTGAAGAAATGGGACTTGTTGAGTTAGCAAGTGGGCTTGGATGCAAGCAGGCATTTCAGGAATATTTAGAAGACTGAATGAAAGTTCAAAGGACATTCGAAGGCTCTACCTGGTTTGGAAGGGAAAAGTGGGCCTACTGAAAAACTGCAACACAGGACTTGGAGGTAGAAGTATGCCATTTGGTCCTTGAGACCTGCTCTCCAAGAAAATTGTTCAAGACATTGGTTCGGCCACATTTAGAATACTGTGTACAGTTCTGGGCATCACATTCCCAAAAGGATTTGATGCTTTGGAGAGGGTGCAGAAAAGGTTTACGAGGATGTTGCCTGGTATGGAAGGTGCTAGTTATGAAGAGAGGTTGAGTAGGTTAGGTTTATTTTCACTAGAAAAAAGGAGATTGAGGGGGGACCTGATTGAGGTTTACAAAATCATGAAGGGTATAGACAGGGTGGATAGTGACAAGCTTTTTCCCAGGGTGAAGGATTCTATAATGAGGGGTCATGCTTTCAAGGTGAGAGGTGGAAAGTTTAAGAGGAATACACACGACAAGTACTTCACACAGAGGGTGGTGGGCGTTTGGAATGCATTGCTGGCAGAAGTGGTTGAGGCAGGCACGGACCATTCATTTAAGATGCGTCTGGGCAGATGCGTGAGCAGGTGGATACAAATGCTTAGGAATTGACTAACCGGTTTAGACAGTACATTTGGATCGGCTCAGGCTTGGAGGGCCGAAGGGCCTATTTCTGGGCTGTAAATTTTCTTTGTTCTTTGTTCTAAGGTTACGGCTGACCTATTCCATAACACTTGACTCCCTTGTCTAACTCAGTCTGGAATAAACTTACAAACTCAGCCTCCGTTTTACTTTTATTATATAAAGTTGTTATGCTCTCGTGTTATTTTTAAAAAGTACTTAATTTTACAGAAGAAATTTTTACTTCAAGTTTAGCAAAAATAGAAATTGTAACTAGAATGAGACAATGAGATCTACCGGTCCACAAGACTATTTCAGAGATCATTGTGCAGTTTCCTCATGGTATGATTTCTGTCTGATTTAGAATTCAGTGACCAATCTTGACAACTATGAGATGGGTTTAATTAGAAAAGGAAAAGAAGGGTAATGAATTGAAGCTGGGTAATTGAGTTGAACTTCAAATTAACTGCAATCTAAGTGAAAGGTGGAGCAAACCTGAAATCCATTGATGCTCCGTGGTCAAGCAATGTCAATCCAAAACTGTTCTGCATGCTTTCTCATTTAATTGGATATGGTGAAATTGCTCACCACTTTGCAAGCAGGGTCTTCTCGGTCCTCCTGGACTAGTTGGCACAGACATGGACTCCTTCCTGCAGGACCAGTAGTGAAGATTGTGACACCAGACCATGCTAGCTTGGTCTGAAATTGAGTTTTCCCTGTCTGGAGGACTGGCCAACACTTTGGGAAGCAGGTCCATGACCTCCTTCACTCTGCCAGGGTAATGTCCCTCCTATAGTCCAATTCTCTCAAACTATCTCTCTGCAATTGTTCCTCCCTCCCACCAGTGCTTATGCTGAATCACTCAAATAAATGCATGCAACATCTTCCCTCACTCGCTCTTCTCTATCCCTCTCTTTGCCCCTGCATAACGAATATCTTGGCTCGCCACTCATGAAAAGCATAAAAGATGACAAGTTGCACCTGTCAAAATGGGTGTTGCCACACTTCTCAATAAATCCCACACCGCTGAAAGCTCTATACGTTTCTCTTGAAAATGAGAGTAATGTAATGGCCATGCCTGAACCCAGGTCAGAATGATCAAGACTTTAAACCATAGTTATGACTGTGTATCATTTTAGCATACATTGTGGGAACACTAATGTCCTTATCATAAAACATTAATATTATCAACATGAATTTTTATTAACCACTTACACCTACCTTTTCCTTAGCTAACAAAAAGGTCCTCCCTCACATTTGATGTGTACTTAAATTGACCATGTTAGTAATGATTTTTAAGGGTAGATACCCAGAATTTTTAAGGATAGATAACCAGTTGTGCTTTGGGGAGACTAAAAGGAAGAACAGTAATTGGGGGAAAAAAAATCAGCGAGCCGAGGTGGACATGTGAAAAGGATAATTTAATGCAAGATCAAAGCTGAAAGGAGAGGGGTATGCTCATGAATGGATTTCAGTTTGAGCATGAAGCTATTTGTTGATTAAAAGCCATTATAGATTAACGTGTGAAAGGAGGATGGTTGAGTGGGACTTGGTGCAACATTGGGTACACACAACACATGTTTTTATTGAGCGGAATGGGAGGCCAGGCAGGCATTGAAGTAGATCACAATGTAGGTTTAGATGGCAGATGGGTCAAGGCAGGGTAGAAATAGATGTTGTTCAAAAGATGAAGGTAAGCTATCTGTGATGGAGCGCATACAGATTTCGGATCCTATTTGGAACAATTTGCGTACAAAGGTTGTGAATTACCTTAGAAATGTCTTGGAAGTGGTTTGTAACTGATGTTGTGGCCAAAGTTTTTCATGGGTGGCACGGTGGCTCAGTGATTAGCACTACTGCCTCACAGCACCAGGGACCCGGCTTCAATTCCTGCCTCTGGCAACTGTCTATATGGAGTTTGCGCATTCTCCCTGTGTGCGTGGGTTTCCTCCCACAATCCAAAGATGTGCAGGTTAGGTGAATTGGCCATGCTAAATTGCCCATGGTGGTGGGCGCATTAGTCAGCGGTAAATATAGGGCGGGGGAATGGGTCTGGGTGGATTACTCTGCAGAGTGTTAGTGTGGACTTGTTGGGCCGAAGTGCCCGTTTCCATACTGTCGGGAATTCAATCATATGTTGATATATAATGGCTGGTTGATGGGGAACCACCTGAGCAATTCAAGGAAAGGAAGGGTGAAGAGGACTGAAGAGAATATGCTGAATGACATTTGTGTACATGTAGAACTTGGTTCCAAAACTTTGATTTTATATTTAATTGTGTAAAATTGACATTTCTTTACAATATTTGAATATTTTGTTCTCTGTTCTCTTTCAGGATTAAATCGATGTGCACAATGCAAGCAGCTATATTGTTCAGTGAAATGTCAGAAGATTGATTGGCCAGTGCACAAATCCATATGTAAACCTGCAAAACCTCTGTAAGTGAGAATTACTCAGTGGCATTGATGTCAATCCTACCTCTTGTATCCTAAAGATTGAACACACTAACAGTAACATCTGAGCAGCAGTTTACATGAAATCCATTTGTCTGCGTTCTCTCTTTTATTTTATGCCCAATTCTTTGAAATGTATTAGATTTCCTACAGCATGGAAACAAGCCCTTCAGCCCAACAAGTCCACACCGAACCTCTGAAGAGTAACCCACCTGGACCCATTCCTTTTATTTACCCCTGACTAATGCACCTAACACCCTATGGGCAATTTAGCATGGCCAATTCACCTGACCTGCATATCTTTGGATTGTGGGAGGAAACTGGAACACTCTGAGGAAACCCATGTAGACACAGGGAGAATGTGCACACTCCATGCAGTCAGTCATCCGAGGCAGGAATCAAACCCGGGCAGCAGTGCTAACCACTGAGCCACTGTGCCACCCCTGTGGGTATAGTTCTTGCAAAAGCCTATAGATGAGTACATTTTAAGTTAAAATACAATATTAGCAGAATGGCATGAAATTTGAGATGTGGATGTTTGCATCCTTTTATAGTTGCTCACTGGTTATTGAATCTAAAAGCATTTTTTGGTTTGCAGTTTGCCCATGTGAAATGATAAAAGTAGACACACCTATGTTCACTGTTAGTTCATTACTGGATTTGTTTTTATTTAGTCGATTGAAATACTGTTTTGAGGCCAGAGTCTGCTAGTGTAAATTTAGTTGATAAACTTTAATACTGGAAGTTATTAGTTTTGGCAATAGCAAATGAAAAAATGTGAACTTTTTAATAACAAACTTCTGTTTGGATTTAGCAGTCGGCCTGAGGACCATCAAAGATTAACCAAAGAGAAGTTGCCTGCAGAACATAATGCGGTAGATCATTAATTTGTATATGAACCAAGTAGTGACAGTGGAAGAGAATATGTTAATCTTTTTTTTTTAAAAAGATGGTGCAAAAGAATAGCTTATTATTGGTCAACCAAACCAAAACTGTTTTCAATGTCGTGGTCTTTGCCCCTCAAAATGTGATTTCTCAATATTACTTTTTGAAAAATACTGTTTATTAATATTTGATCTTTCTATTTATCCCACATCATTGCAAGTTAGTGAGCATGTTGATCAAGAGAAAGTGAGGACTGCAGTTGCTGGAGAGTCAGAGTCGAAAACTGTGGCGTTGGAAAAGCACAGCAGGTCAGGTAGCCTGAAACATCGACACTCCTGCTCCTCGAGTGCTGCCTACGCTTTTCCAGCAACACACTTTCGACTATGTCGATCAAGAAGCCAAGAAATTGTGTGTGTGTGTGGTGTGGGGGCGGGGGGGGTGGTGGCGGTGGGGGGTGGTTAGGGTTAGGGATGGAGCAAGTCTGGGCAAGTATTAAATTGAAAAGGTAATGAGACTAGGGTATCTGCTGGCAGAGAGAATTAATCATGTGATCTCACCTTAGTGTCAAGATTAAACAGATTTCTCATGAGTTGGAGATGAGACGAAGGGTTTCTGGCGATCTTGGTAGTGAGAAGGTAACCAGGGTTTTGTTATACTTTGTAAAATAGTCTGTCATAGATGGTTTTGACAGACAAGATTGAGGTCTGGTTGTGCTTAATGTAGTCTAGCTAAGACTGTACTGGGACAGATCGTCCATAATTTTGTTGAAAGGTGAGACAGGCCTGAGGGGCTGAATGGCCACTTCTGCTTCGAACTCTGTTCCTTGGTCTTAAGTCTGCTACTGGATTGCTAATGCAGTTAAATGTCTTAAACCCTGAATTGGAGTTTGTTAGAATGGAGCTATACCAGGGAAATGAAGTGTATGAGAAAACAAAGGTTTGTATTTTAAGGATGAAGGCATCTGTGAACATGGTTGAACAAACTGGAGTCCTGTGGTGTATGTAAATTTCAGTTGTTGGGTAAGGATGAACAAGGAAGAGGATCAACGAATGGGGCCTTCCCATGTCGAGGATTAACCTCCTTCCTTCCTTTACACTAACTGTTCCAGCATGTTTCCATTCTGCCAGCAGATCAAGTCACACTAGGACAACCCATCCATCTTGTCAGATACATTTAACTTAATGCCCATTCCATTCAGTCTTAATGTGATTGAATTAGTACCTTAGCTTGGACAGAAGTTGGCTTGTGAATAATTACCCCTTTTTAACTTAGCAAACCCTCACTTCCAATTGTACCTTAAACCATTTACGCATCCTGACTACTGATGTGACAAGAGTGCCCCTCAACTCCAAGACAAAATGTGGTCTCACCATCAATTGCCTGGACAGATTTTCCTGGTTTGATCCTCCAATATATTTAACTCCTCTGATCTCTTCTAAAATACTCAGTTTGCTATCCTCCATAAATTTGAGATATTTATGAAGGATAGAGTGGGCCCATTAGGAACAAGCAGCCTAAGTTGCTTGCTGAAGCAAAGGGTATGACAGAGAGGTACTAAATGAGTAGTTTGCTTCTGTCTTTACCAAATTAGAAAATGGTGACAATGGCCTAGTTGAAAATGAGTGTTGAGCAACCAAATACTATAATGGTAGATAAAAAGAAGAGGTGCTTAAAAAGGCTGACAGCATTCCAGGTGGACATGTCATCAGACCAGTATAGGATGTATCATAGATTGCTGAGAGAGGTAAGGGAGCAAAATGTGGAGCCATTAACAAATTTTCCAGGCCCCTCTGAACACTGATTAGTCCTGGTGGACTGGAGGGATTGCTAATGTGACACCATTGTTTAAGAAAGGGTTAAGTGATGATCCAGGATATTACAGACCTGTCATCTTGATATCAATAGTGGGAAAACTGATGGGTTGCCATAATATATGATCAGGTAAACATAGACTTCAGAGAAAAATAAGTTACTATTAGACAATCAACATGGCTTTGTCCAGGTCAGATCATCTCTGATAAATTTAAGGTTTTTGACAAGGTGACATGGGTAGTGGATGTTGTATGTTTGAGTTTTTAGAAATCATTTGCTATGGTGTCTTATGGCAGATTAGTTAGCATATTAGAAATGTTTGTCATCAACAGGTACTTGGCGGCAGGGATTAGAAGTTGACTAAAAGATAGGAAATAGAGGGTAGGTGTAGATGGGTATTTCTTTTGACTGGACATTAATTGAAAGTGGTGTACCCCAGAATTAGTGTTGGAACCTTTTGCTTTTTCTGATTATGTAAATAATTTGGATATATGTGTTAAGGGCAAAATCTCTAAATTTGCTGATATGAAGCTAGGGAGAGTAGTGAATTTAGAGGGACTTTGACAAGTTGGCCAAATGCCAGACACCTGCCAGGTGAATGTCAATGTGGATAAATGTGAGATAATGTGTGGCAGGAACACTGAGAAACAATTACAGGCTCAATTGTACAGGCACATCGGGACTCTGGGTTCAAGTGCATTATTCTCTGAAGCTAGTCAGGTAAAATGTAACAGTTGTTAAAGTACATAGGATTCTTGGATTTACAAATAGAGGCATAGAGTATTTCAACAGTGAGCTGATGGTGCATGCCTACTAATCATTGGTCAAATCACATTTGGAGTATTGTGTACAGTTCTGGGCACCTTATTTAAGGAAGGATGCTAAAACCCCGGAGAGGGTGCAAGGGAGAGTTACTAGAATGATACCAGGAATGAGGGATTTTAGATAGAGTCATAGAGATGTACAGCATGGAAACAGACTCTTCGGTCCAACCTGTCCATGCCGACCAGATATCCCAACCCAATCTAGTCGCACCTGCCAGCACCCGGCCTATATCCCTCCAAACTCTTCCTATTCATATACCCATCCAAATGCTTCTTAAATGTTGTAGTTGTACCAGCCTCCACCACATCCTCTGGCAGCTCATTCCATACACGTACCACCCTCTGCGTGAAAAAGTTGCATCTTAGGTCTCTTTTTTATCTTTTCCCCTCTCACCCTAAACCAATGCCCTCTAGTTCTGGACTCCCCCACCACAGGGCAAAGACTTTGTCTATTTATCCTATCCATGACGCTAATAATTTTGTAAACTTGTATAAAGTCACCCCTCAGCCTCCGCTCCAGGGAGAACAGCCCCAGCCTGTTCAGCCTCTCCCTATAGCTCAAATCCTCCAACCCTGGCAGCATGCTTTTAAATCTTTTCTGAACCCTTTCAAGTTTCACAACGTCTTTCCGATAGGAAGGAAACCAGAATTGTACGCAATATTCCAACAGTGGCCTAACCAATGCCCTGTACAGCCGCAACATGAGCTCCTAACTCCTGTACTCAATACTCTGACCAATAAAGGAAAGCATACCAAACACCGCCTTCACTAACCTATCTACCTGTGACTCCACTTTCAAGGAGCTATGAACCTGCACAACAAGGTCTCTTTGTTCAGCAACACTCCCTAGGACCTTACCATTAAGTGTATAAGTCCTGCTAAGATTTGCTTTCCCAAAATGCAGCACCTCTCATTTATCTGAATTAAACTCCACCTGCCACTTCTCAGCCCATTGGCCCATCTGGTCAAGATCCTGTTGTCATCTGAGGTAACCCTCTTCGCTGTCCACTACACATCCAATTTTGGTGTCATCTGCAAACTTACTAACTGTACTTCTTATGCTCGCATCCAAATCATTTATGCAACTTCCAAAACGTAGTGGACCCTGTGCCGATCCTTGTGGCACTCCACTGGTCACAGATCTCCAGTCTGAAAAACAACCCTCCACCACCACCCTCTGTCTTCTACCTTTGAGCCATGCAAGGAAAGATTGCACAAATTGGGCTTATTCACCTCTGAGGTGAGAAGATTGAGCTGGCTTGTTGAGTTCAAAATTATGAACAATTTTGACAGGATAAAGAAGAATTTTCTGTTTTTGTTTCCTGAATGTTAGGAACTAGAGTTCCCAATTTCAAGGTTGTCAGCAAGCGAGCCAGGAATGAGATGAGGAGAAACTTCTTCACTCAGTGTGTCATTAAGATTTGGAGTGCGAGGTTTCAAAAAAGCTGTATAAATTTTTGGAATTGATGAATTTAGAAGGCTACAGAAATAGGATTGGAGAATGAGATTAGCGGAATAGCTCTTTTGAGAAACAGGTACAGAGATGATGACTTGAATGGCTTCCTGTACCATAAAATTCTCTGCTTCTGTATCTTGCTCGAATCTCTCCATCATTTGAGTTCTTTGTGGTTTTTGTGTATGTTTTAGTTCACTTTCTGTCTTGCATGAATTCAATTACTTCCTATCATACCTAAATACTTTCCCCCCATGTGACCTTCACAACATATATTCATAGTCATTCAACTGATTGTTTCTTCCAATTCTAATAAGCCATCACTGACATTGCCATGCATTTTGTGTTTTTCTTCTATGTAGTGAAATGAATAGTGTATCAAATAGTGTATTTTGCATATAAAATAAAACATGGGGCTTAACCAAACATTATACCACAGATTAAACCAAAACAAAGATTTTATTGGAATTCTAGAAATTTTCCCTTAAAGCCATGGAGCATATTTTATTACTGTACCGTTTTGAAGCACCTACCAGTTGGCCTTATAAAGCAGTAAACATGTCATAATAATTTGCTCAATTAATTTGTCTTTTCTTGTTATGAAATATTTTTTAGTGTTCAGTTACCAAAACAATGGAGAAAAAGAAAATTCAACTAACTGATCTGAAAAGCATGGAATTGCCAAAAGAATCAACTTTGCAGGTAAATATTATTCCTGTTTTGTCTAATTTCAGCCTCGTCATCATCTCCCCTAAGGCACTGAATATTAACCAATTCTTGAGGTTATGGTTGGACTCAGTACTTCCATTGCTACATAGAATCTCATACTTTAAAAAGTGTTAGTTTTGCTGCCTGCTTTCTTTCCTCTTTTTATTCGTGACCCCTAAGAAAGATGGCAATTGACAAAATGAGTGTCTAAGGCCTCTTTAGTATTAAAATATATGACAGTTCATGTAGATGTAAGGTCATAATGCTTATATAATTGAATTGACTTTGTGAATCTCTGGATTTGCTGTACTCCTTTTTTTTTCCGATTCCAGTTAGAGTTGAAAGAATACTTTCCTCTTGCTGTATGAATCAGACAGGAAAAAAAGGTAATCTTGACTAATGTACCTGTTCTGATATTTAGACCAATCATTACGGGACTGTTTTGAAGATGGAAATACATTGTTTGTTGTGGTCGAGTATTTTAAGCCAGCACAACACAGGGTCTTTCATTCAAATGTCAAACAGTCTTTATACCAATAAAAAACCAATCTGCTGGTAAACTGGGAGACCAATAATACAGAGTTTCAAGTACTATTCGAAGAATGATTTGGAGGTACTGGTGTTGGACTAGGTTGGACAGAGTTAAAGATCACACAACACCAGGTTTTTGTCCAACAGGTTTATTTGGAAGCACCAGCTTTCGAATGAAGAATGAATGATGAAGCAGTACTTCGAAAGCCAGAGTTTCCAAATAAGCCTGTTGGACGATAACCTAGTATTGTGTGATCTTTGACCTTATTCCAACAATACTGTTCTGATTATGTTGTATCTCAGTGCCACTGACAAGATTGATACTATTAAGAAGGACTGGAGTTTAGGACATCTCAACAGTGACACAGGATAGCCATCATAGTGTAATTTAGTTAAGAAATTGAGAAGCTGTTGTTATGTACACATCCTCCAGACACCATACATTCACCCCATCCAAAACGAGAGAAAATCTTTTACATAATGATCAGCTTGAGAACTGGCATACCTCACCCTGATGGGAATATATTGTTTTTGGTCATACAAATAACAATCATTAAGTCTCTCCAGGACTTATTTGTCGGATCCAACTGAATGCTAAGCATCAATCACCAGTCGGATGCTCTCAGGAGATCTGTTTGAAATATTGTTTACTGGAACAAATCTTGTGATTTGCACATCTGCAGTGAAGTGCATTGTGCTTTTGCACTTTGTTAACTGAGTGCCCAAGAATCAATTTACCAACATAATTGCTGCTTGGTTTGAAACCCCCCCCCTTCAATTGTGTTGACACGAGTTGTGTAATGTCACCGTTGGCTCAAGTGTCATTTTCCTCATCTGCTAGTTGTAACAGCTATATGACCTGAGTTCAGGCAGCCTTTTCTGAGTGTACAGATCTAGAGCACAAACCAATCATTACTGTTCTGATTATCAATTTTTTTTTGATGGATGCAGAAAAATCTTGGGACCAAAAAATTCGAAGCAGAAACACATTCCCACAACCCCACCCCATAACTCTTGATTTTCCAACCAAACAAGAATCTGCCCATCTTTGTCTAAAAATTTTCAACAACCCCATCTCCATTGACTGTCTGATGCTGACCGCTCCAAAGCGGCACAACCATGTGATAGAAACAAAACCACATCTTTATTTTGGATGGGTGGCCCTTAATTTTAAAATATTGCACCTTTAGTTCTGGACTGACCCACCAGTGGAAGCACCTCTTCACAAGTGTCTTGTCAAGCCTATTCTGGTTCTTATATACTTTAATCAATTCATCACTCATTCTTCTAAACATTAGCCTGACCTAGCTATCCTCAAGTAAACTAGTTCATTCAGGGTGTCTACCTGATAAACCTATTATGAACTGTTTGCAATTCATTTACATCCAACCTTAAATAAGAGGACTAAAACTGTGCATGATGTTTGAAATGTCTCATCGATGCCTTCCATAACTGACAGATAATACAGTTAATTTTATCACTGAATCCCTACAGTGTTGAAACAGGCCATTGGGCCCAATGGGTCCACGTCGACCCTCTGAAGAGCATCCCACCCAGACCCATCCTCCTACGTCATCCCTGCATTTTTCATGGCAAATCCATCTGACCTGTAAATGCCTACATTCTCTGGTCAGTTTAGTATTGCCAGTCCACCTAACTTGCACATCTTTGGATTGTGGTAGTAAACTGGATTGCCCAGGGGAAACCAGCGCAGACACTGGGGCAATGTGGAAACTCCACTCAAACAGTTGCCCGAGGGTGGAATTGAACCTGGGTCCCTGGTGCTGAGAGAGAGCAATGCAAGCCATTGAGCCATCGTGCCACCCCATGTTAATGTTTGAATTGTGCACTGTGTTGGATGGTGGAGAATTGATGGCACACCGAGGATGCAGCGACTAGTTTCTAAGTCTATCATGTTTTTTCGGGCTGCCATTTATCTCTTTGGATGAATAAATTCACTTAAAGCAGCTTTTTTAGGGAAAAGAAATGTTCAGAGATTCAGAAGGGGTCTGAGATGAATAATGAGAATTTGTGGGATTTCAACAGTTGGCTTTTTTTCTTTTCCATCTTGGTAATGAATTTCAAACTTAAATATATCCAGTCTTAAGTCACATTCAGTAGCTTGGCAACAGTCAGCAATAATTATGACAGCAGCCCACAGCAACACCTGGAGATTTCATGTATATGGCACTTTTGATAGAGCTATCAACCCCTTGAGGATTGTCAAAGTACTTGAAAGCAGGTATATCATCCCATTGAAGAAAACTTTGCTGGTAATAACAATGTGCCCAGCACTCCCACTGGCCTGAAAGGGTTAACCTTCAGATGCTGGTTTAAGAGTTGTTCTGTATCATCGATAAATTTGGAATCTGATGGTGTACACTAATGTTGGTATATATACTGTAGATAAACTATTGGCTTATAACCAGATCTTTATGCATTATCATGTTTTTGTTTTCCACTGGTCAACTTCTTTAACAGCATACCCACTTAAATATTGCCTCAACAGTAGCTGGACTCATTGTTCTCTATAAACAGCTTCGGTTGAATTTAGAATTTGGTTTGATGATGCAGTAAGCTGATTTCTTCGAAATCAACCTTTTCCAACCGCAGGACAACAGACTTGAATTCTAGGTTCTGTCATACTACCACCTCCTTGTCTTTTGTTTATAACCTATATTCCTCACTGTGGTTCCAGACCCACAGCAATGTGGTTGACATGCAATTGCCCTCTGAAATGGCCTAGCAAGCCATTCAAGTTCTACCAGTTGCTACCTGCACCTTCCATGTTAACTTATTTCATAGAAGTGGTGCTTATCAATGATTTCTACCAAGATTCAGATATGATTCAGATATTATTCAGCTGCTTCTGAACCCTAGTTTCATCTATTCTATTGAATGGACAAATTATAGGACTTGGTAGTCACTTCTTTACTGATCTGTACAGGAACGATTTCAAACAGTGGGTTTTGGATTTAGCACAGACACCTTAAAGCTTTCAGTTACTGGCAAGACTGCAAAAAGCCAACTTAGGGTTTCTACCAGTTTGTAACTTGAATTCTACTAAGATATAACAAGATGTCTACTTTGTGTCATACTAAGAGGAATGACCTCCATGTGCGAGGCAAGACTTGTTATGAATATACTGGAAAATAAATATTATTAATCTTCAAATCTTGCTTAAAATTCAAAGTGGGAATATTGCAACACGAAAGACAAGAAATTACTTCCCTCAAGCCTGGTTTCTATGATTTGACAAAGATGAAGAAGTTCTATCTCTGTCAGCATATGTTAATGTGCTCTGACCCTTTTTAAAAAATCATGACATTTGGATCCTTTTGGTGCAGTCATCCATTTTGGAAGAAAAGAAAGGCAACTTAATATCCAAACGGAGAAAAACTTCAGTGTTTGCTGCAGAGGGATTTGAGTGTCCTCAAGCATGAATTGCAGAACTGTTCAAGGCATTTTAAAAAAAACATTCATGAGATCACACCTAGAGTATTATGTACAATTTTAGTCCCCTGCATGAGGGATATAGTTGTATTAGAGGCAATTCAGAGGATGTTTGCAAGATTGATTCCAGGTGAAGGGTTTATTGAATGAAGAGAAATTAAGCAGTTTGATTCTGTACTATCTGGAGTTTAGAAGAATGAGGGCGGATCTAATTGAGATAGTCAGTACTAAAGGGGTTTGACAGAGTCGATGTGTAAAGGATGGTTCCCATTGGGGATATCTAAATGTGAGGTCATTGTTTTAGATTAGGATAGTAGATTTAAAATAGATGAATATTTATTTCTCTAAGGGTTGTTTGCCTAAATTTAAGGAAGACACTGACATTTATTTGTTAATTGAGTTAGAAGGTTATGGAGAGCAGGCAGGAAAGGAGCTGAGAATGAGATGAGGTCAGCCATGATCATATCAAATAGCGGTGTGGGCTCGAGTGACTGAACTGCCTGCTTTTGCTCATAGTTCTTATTTCTCTCTGCATCATTTAATTTTTTTATATATTATTGAACTTGTCACCTAAAGTTTTTGACTGCCAGTTGTGAAACTTCACCATAAATTATTAAATTTTGATTTTTTTCAGGTGGTTGTCACAGATTTCAAAGATCCAAGTGAGTTCCATGTACAAATTCTCACTCCAGAAAACTTTGAGATCTTGCGAAAACTTGAATTATCGTTGAAGAAGGCACTCTCAAGTGTGAATAACATGGATGAATATATCCCTGATGAAGGGGAAATATGTGTGGCCAAATTTTCAGAGGATCAGGTAAAGAGTGCTATAGTTTTATTGATACCTTTTGGAGCCACTGTATCATGTTGGCAGCCAGTTGTAAAATGTGTGTACTTTTTGTTTGCAATAATGATATGCAGTCAGGATATTCTGTTGGACTTTCTAGTTGTAATTGAGCTGAGGTGGTGAAGGTGAAATGAATGGGTAACGGGTAATGAAGGCAATTGTGGTTAAGAAGAATAACAATTTCAGAAAGTATAGTTTTATCTTTGTATCGATCGAGATATGTTCAAAACCCTAGATGGAGTCAAGTTTTATTTTTCTAATGAGGGTTCCTTTTCTGAATGGTGTAATTATTTCACTGGGTCTGTTTCCTAATGGAGTTTCATTTATTTGAGAGTTTGGCTAGTGAAGTTTAACTGCAGACGTACTACAGCCAACTGATCTTGTCCCACTATCTGCATTGCTGACAATTATAAAACTGAGTAGACAACAATGGCAATACTTTTCCAGTCTCTCATTCAGATGAGACTTTCCAAGATTAGGTATGCTAATTGCATGCAAAACAATATGATAACAAGGGGTGTTTAAATGAAAGGTTTACATTGTGATAGGCAGACAAATATTGCAGCAGTATATATTGAAAATGTGCATCAACCATGTGGAAAATCCAATGCAATGACTCTGGGATTTGCCTGAAAAATTTAAATTTCCTTGGTAAAGCACATTGCCTGGAAGCCTGAGTGTTCCCTACTCTGAATTAGGTTTTGAGATTTTAGACCGTTTGGCTCACTTAAGCTTAATTACCCAGAAAAGGTTATATTATTAAAATCTGCTCAAACTCCCAGACAACTATTAAACTGAACCCACAGCTCATTCACTTTCCCATCCACCGGATACCTACCCCAAGCTTTCCCTATTTGTTCATCCATTTACCTGTCACCCTAATCCCCTCATTCACTTACCTGAGACCCTACCTCCCTCCCTCACTTGGCATCTTGGCATCACTATGCTTATGTACTTGGCATCTCTCAGTAGCTTTTGGAGTGACTGTAGTACATTTCAACGACAGAATATGGCACTTACTGCCAAAAAAAGTTTCTGATGATTCCACTGTTGTGGAGGTGCAGGTGTTGGACTCGGGTGGACAAAGTTGAAAAAAACATCACACAACACCAGCTTATCATCCCAACAGCTTTATTTGGAAGTACAAACTTTCAGAGCAATGCTCCTTCGGCACAGAATTTATCGCAAAAGATTACAATGTCATGCAATTAAAACGATATATTGAACAAATCTAGGTTGCTGTTGATTCTTTCAAACCCATTCTAAAAGATGAAGGTCTTAACCGATATCTAGGTTTTATTAAAGTACAGAGTTGAGACAGCTCAGGGAATCCCTTGTGGACTGCAGACCTGTCAGCTCCCCTCATGGTTTGTCCGGGAGATCACACTCTTTGTTGGTCTGGAATAAAGATCTCTTAAAGACAGTTTAGTTTAATTTCAATCATTCCCTTCATTTACCAAAAGCATCACTGTTAGAACATAACACTGATACCTATAAGCCAGGCTAAATGGATTCTATTAATCCAGGAGAGTAGAAATTGCCCTTCTTTCAAGAGCCCTGGCCAGCTACTCCATCATACGAAAAAAGCAAACTATTTTTATACACAGGTTTACAAAGGCATTACTGCAACAAACTCAAAAGTTACCAAAAGCATTGCATGTTCTGAACTGGACAGATAATAGCGAAGGATAATAATTCAGGAGAGAAGTTAATTGATACAGAATTTTGACCCGAGGTCAGAATTAAACATCCTTTATTAATTTCAGAAAGGAACTGCCATGAATGTTATCACTTGATGTTCTGTTTATACAAATTCACTGATGTTAAGGCAAATGTTCTTAATTATCTTATCCTTCCTTACCATAACTTTTTTCTCGTATGCAGCAATGTGTTCTATAATTCAAAATTGCAGTTTAGTCTAAATGTTTAAAGACAACATTTAAGGCTATAAACTTTCTCAGTTTGTTCAGCGTATCATTTTAATTGCATGCCATTGACTTTTTGCTATAAATTCTGTGCCTTATGATCCTGCCTCGCGAGTTGCCTGATGAAGAAGCAGCGCTGTTAAAGCTATACTTCCAAATAACTTGTTAGACTATAACCTGGTGTTGTGATTTTCATATAGCCACTGTTGGCTGAGCGTCCCTGGATTTATAACAATCTGAGAACCTGGGCCAAAAAGTCCATTATAATGTATGAATTATAATGTGCTTTCTATTACTCCCATTAGGTGGTGCCCATGCATTCTGTATATACAGCAAGCTGTAGTGTGCAGAGGAAGAAGCTATTATTCTTTTCAGGTCTGATATTCAGGACTAGGAATGGGGTATTGGGGCTGCAAGTGGCAATAACTAGCTTGGGTAAAGTGATGATTTGTTTCTTTAATTGATTTTTAAAGTATAGACAGCCTTTGATTTAGCCTAATAAACTTGTTACACCTTAAGTGTATGTGGATCTGAAAAACTAACCTTTGATAAAAAGTCTAATGTTAGTTACATCCCTCAGAATGCATGTATCAATGGTTTACTGCTTATTTCAGTTTAGTGTAAGGCACATACGCTTTCTGACCTTGTCCAATATGGCAGGTACGTTACGAGCAAAAATTCCATGCAGTTTCAAGTCTCCATATTGAGGCATTGGTAGCTCTATCTGTGATAAGAAATTGTCTACTGTGCAGATCAAAATCTATGCCTTTCTATTTTGGATATATTTGCTTGCACTTTATTTTCTACCCAGTTTTCAGCAAAAAGTAGAAGAAATGATATCGGAAATATTAAGTAATTATATACTTGTTTACTCGAGTTTTAATTTATTTCTAACCCTTGTATTCCTCTAGAAGTGGTATCGTGCATTAGTTCATGATGTGAATGTGGCACATAAAAAGGCACATGTTTTATACATTGACTATGGAAATAGGGAAACTGTCCCACTAAATAAAATTCGGCCACTGGACCTAGAAATGGCTCTTTCGCCACCTTGTGTAAGTTGTCTGAAATACTAACTAACTTGAAGTCAATATTTTCTATGCATTTGTTGAAGTTAAATTTTAAGATTCAAAAAGCTATGTCGGTCATATTTTGTGACTTTGAGGCCATGAAACTGTCTGTCTGTTTTATAACATTTAAAAGCCAAACTGAGCAAATGATTTAACTTCTGTTTAGTGTCCACAGCATTGTACCTTTATTCTCAAATTCTGCTGTAACCAAATCTACATTTCACTTCCACTGCATGTTGAGGCTGCTGTGCACTTCTACTTATGTCTATACATTGGTTAATGCCCAAAAATGTATTGTTTAGGTTCATAATATTTCCCTTTCTTTATTAACAGAAATTGAATATAATAACCTGTAAACTATTCCTCTGCTCTTTGAATTTAAGGTATGCACATTTGTCTTCCTGTGTCTTGCTCTCCAACTCATTGCTTTTCCCTACCAACAAATTCCACTATTACCAAAAAATATTAATCACCTTAGTTTAAACCTCATTTAACTTTTAGTAAGTATTGGCAATCATTTCGTTTTGAAATCCGCTGTGGTGACTCTGAAAAGATCGCAATATGTCTCAAGTATGGTAATAAGATTTATTCATTGCTGTTGAATAGATATTCGTTTTTGGTGAAATTTAAGAAGTTTATATTGTTATTTTGCACATTGGGGGAATGTTATAGTTCAAACATTGTTTGGCAATCATACTTTCTGGAATGGGCTTTTGTAAGCCCACTAAATGGTGCAGATTGTCCTTGTGGTAAAATGTTCTGATATTGATATGCCCACAGTGAGATTATAAAAGATTTGCAGTATCCTTTGTGATGTATTTTGTTTGTTAAAATGTGTAACATATTGCAAAATCCAATTTTTGGTTTCTAGGCGGTGAAGTGTTGTGTTGCAAATGTCTCTCAGCTTAGTAGCTGGGATGAAGAATGCATCAAATTGGTCCGGCTTCAGCTTTTACAGAAGTCTTGCTCTATGACCATCTTGGGGAAACCAAATAATGTCTCATGTTGTCCTGTGGAGATCATAATGCCATCTGGTAATCTTATTTGCAGTGTACATGCTTTTTCTTTACCATATAATTTTAATTAGTTTTAGTTGAAGTAAAGTGCAATTGTGTAATATCTATATTTTATAATTATTGTTACAGGGCAATTGTTGCAGAAGTACATTTTAGAAAAAAGAATTGCTTTAGTTCGAGGAGATGAAGTTGTCACAGAGAGAAATCCTGGTAAGAATGAGAATTTAAAATTTTGGAATTTTAGCAGCTGCAATGGAATGGTCATTTGGCCCATTATATTTATGCTGGCTTTTTAAAAGAGCCATTCTATGGGTCCCATTCCTCATAACTCTTCAAATGAGAATTTAATTTCTTACAAGGAAAATATTCGAGGATTAGAATTAAATTTACTTCTGTTGCTCTTTTCAGGTAGTACATTCTGGTTCATAAGCTTGCATATGTTGTTTTTAAATTTAAAAAAATACTATTCTTCTTTCAGTTCTTACACTTTTTTTTCAGTTTGCCTATTCCATTTGATGACAAATGGATCCTGTGCAAGCTGATGAAGTTCAAAGCGAGCTGCTAATCTTTTAATGGTCCCTTTATTTACAGAAATTGGCATTACCTGTGTCTATCCCCTGTCTACTCACCCAGTGCCACAGCAGTCTCTATTCACACTTCAACTTGATAATATATATTTTGACAGGTGGGGCTTGAACTTTGGTGTCCTAGCTCCAAAGTAGGGATGCTATCACTGCACCATAAAACCCCTTGAAGCATGCTAAGGGATTTTTTTTGGTTCTGATAATGTAAGTATGCACTGCTGGAGCAGGTGGGACTTGAACCTGGGCCTTCTAGCTCAGAAATGGAGACACTACCATTGAGCCACAAGAGTCTGTTCGAAGTGTGCTAAGTGTGTAATTAAGCAACACCCTTCACCTGTGTATTTCAACACTACAATTAACATACCATGAATAACTGGTGCTCTTGTGACTCATTTAAAACAATTTCCCCTTATCTGTATCAAAACCATTTATGATTTTGAATCGCTATATTAAATCGATGTATAATTCTGTACTCTTGGGAGAGCAACTTAGCTTCCCTAGATTTTTGAAGTAATTTTAGTCTATTCTAGATGTTTTTGAGCACAGCCATCTCAACTTGTCCTGTCAACTTCAAAGATTTGGATGCCGACTCCCTTGTTCAGGTTCCTTAGAACCCATAATATTGTCCTAGTTAGCTTGTAATGCCATTTTATCAAAAAAAAATCACTTCATGCTTCTGTATTAAACTGATGAAATAGGTAGACAACATTTAAATTCTCGAAGTCTGTTATGCACTGCTTGTTGTTTACAGCATTTTTGCACTTAATGTAATCTGCAAACTTGTAAAGTGTGTTCTGTACACTTATGTATAAAATATAACGTATAAATATAAAGAACGATATGATACTAACAAATGATCTTGGGTAACAAAATTATTTGCAAGCTGCATAATTAACTGGCATAGTTGATTGCATTGTTCCTGTAATTATTTATCTTGTAATATTGCTGCATCTTTTTTTAGAGCGGGCTGATGTCAAGAGGACAAATGACCATGTTACAAAATGTGAATCTGTGCAGAATTCTCTATTGTCATTTTGTGCGGAAGAAGTTTCTGTCATTGTGTCACATGTTGAAACACCAAGCAGCTTCTTCTGTCAGCAGCTAGCTAGTAGATGTAAGACATTTCAAATAATTTATAGTATTTAGATGTTTCGCAGAATTGAGTAGTTTGTCAAAAGATAGAACAGAGAATTGTGCAAATGATGCTTATAACCATTTTCTATAGCTTTCAGTCCAACTGAAAGTCGAGGTTTGTTGCAGTCCCAATGGGAAAATCATGATATTGTTAGTTCTGTATTGAAGTATTGCTAAAAGACAAAATGAAGCACTTCTTTACTTACTTATTGGAACTAGGAAACAAAAAACAAAACTTGTGAAGGGAGCTTCAATTCATATAGTATGAGAACGTGTTAATTGGTTAGACTATGATTTACACAGAGATACAGATGATGATATTCAAGTTAGACTCAGTTAGACTCAGACCAGGCAGCTAGACTCATTTATGGAGTTAGAGGGAGTATAGCAGGGATTAGTTATGAAAAGTTTCCTATGGCACTGCCCTGACCAAGAGATTTTGGGTGGTGGACAGACTCTGGGGAGTCAGGAGGTGAATTGCTTGTCATAGAACTCTAAGCCTCTGACCTGTTTTCAAGACCGAAGTTTTTTTATAGCAGGTTCAGTTCAGTCTGTGGCTAATAACCACCAGGGTATTTTCATGGGGGAATTCACTGACCATGTTGTTGAAAGCGATAAGGTGACAGATTCTCTTATGTTAGAAATAGTCATTGCTTGGCATTTGTATGGCATGAATATATTAATTGCCTCTTATCAGCCCAAGCAGGGCCTCATTCCTGATGAAGGGCTTTTGTCCGAAACGTAGATTTTCCTGCTCCTTGGATCCTGCCTGGCCTCCTATGCTTTTCCAGCACCACTCTAATCTAGACTCTAATCTCCAGCGTCTGCAGTCCTCATTTGTACCAAGCATGGATATTGTCCAGTTCTAGTTGTGTATGGATGTGGATTGCTTCAGTATTTGAGGAATTATAAATGGTGCTGAAGTCTGGATAGCTATCAGTGCATGTTTGAGCTCACTGCTATACCAATGTTAGTTAACAGGTGGAAGCTAAACCAAAGGTCACTGAGTAGGGGGTTATTGCTGAACCAATGCTGTTTCACAGCACTGTCAAGGATCCGATGCATCACTTTGATTAAGAATTGACAGGGAATGGATTAGTCATATTATCTAGCTGTATGTCTTGTTACCTAAATAAAACTTTCCTCTGCCTTTTCCTTGTCTCCACTGTGCGGTGAGATTATGAAAATTGCTTTAAATTTTGTTTTCACATCATTTCCATTATTTATTGACTTAGCAGTCAGTTTTTCCAGTGCTCCATTTCAGCTTGGTGCTCCTGCTCCTCCAGTTTCACACTTGGTGCATTTTGTTCCCATTTGACATGAAAAAGATGTACATCTGCAGTACTTTGACCAATTGCCTCAATGCTTCATGGTTCCCCCAGGGTCTACATTTATTTAGGATATCTGGTTGGCATGGATGAGTTGAACCAAGCTTGTTAAAAATTTCTGGTAATGACAAGGTTGGCTGTGATGTTCACCACATGGTAGTAAATGTTTATAACTAATGGCTCCTTGATCAGAGGGAATAAAAGCAAAAAGTCTGAATTCCGAGCAAGGGAGCCTAAGTGAGGAGAAACTTGTTCAGAGGAAAAAAAGTATGGATGATTATTGGAGTACGTATCTTGAGGAGTAAGCCATATCTTAGAAATGAAATTTTATATGTTTTAAATTGGAAATTAGTTCTATCCAAATATTACAGACGAGTCAAAATCTAGTGAATGAAAAATACTGTGGAGGTATCTTGAGGAAGAAAATATATAGTATAGAATGTGGATACTGTTAACGTGTACTTCATTTGAGATGCTACTTTGTTATACTTGAGTGTAAATTTCTTCTTTGTATTTCTCAATAGATCAGTTTCAACAACTTCAAAAAGCAGTGACTGAATATTGCAATAGCATAAGTCCTGTACCAAGTTTTAGGCCTTCTGTTGGAGAGATTTGCTGTGCCCAGTTCACAGGTAAGATGAAATCAACATTTTTCATAATTGATGTGGTTGAATTCTGGATAAATATCTAGTTTTACTTTTAAGCTCTTTTTTTGTTCATGTTCTCTTACACATATGTACAGAAAAATTTAACCTCAACATTCCTTTTAATGGAATTTCCTTTAGTTCAGAAAGTATGCAAGTGTTGTAATGCAGGTTATTAGTGACATATACTCAAGCTAGTTTCAGAAACGAGAAATTACTTTCAACAGAGCACTTCCACTGAATTTGTCAATTTATTGCCATTCTTAGAACATAGAACATAGAACATAGAACAATACAGCACAGAACAGGCCCTTCGGCCCACGATGTTGTGCCGAACTTCTATCCTAGATTAAGCACCCATCCATGTACCTATCCAAATGCCGCTTAAAGGTCGCCAATGAATCTGACTCTACCACTCCCTCGGGCAGCGCATTCCATGCCCCCACCACTCTCTGGGTAAAGAACCCACCCCTGACATCTCCCCTATACCTTCCACCCTTCACCTTAAATTTATGTCCCCTTGTAACACTCTGTTGTACCCGGGGAAAAAGTTTCTGACTGTCTACTCTATCTATTCCTCTGATCATCTTATAAACCTCTATCAAGTCACCCCTCATCCTTCGCCGTTCCAACGAGAAAAGGCCGAGAACTCTCAACCTATCCGCGTACGACCTACTCTCCATTCCAGGCAACATCCTGGTAAATCTTCTCTGCACCCTCTCCAAAGCTTCCACATCTTTCCTAAAGTGAGGCGACCAGAACTGCACACAGTACTCCAAATGTGGCCTAACCAAAGTCCTGTACAGCTGCAACATCACCTCACGACTCTTGAATTCAATCCCTCTGCTAATGAACGATAATACTCCATAGGCCTTCTTACAAATTCTATCCACCTGAGTGGCAACCTTCAAAGATCTATGTACATAGACCCCAAGATCCCTCTGTTCCTCCACCTGACTAAGAACCCTACCATTTAACCCTGTATTCCGCATTCTTATTTGTTCTTCCAAAATGGACAACCTCACACTTGGCAGGGTTGAACTCCATCTGCCACTCCTCAGCCCAGCTCTGCATCATATCTAAGTCCCTCTGCAGCCGACAACAGCCCTCCTCACTGTCCACAACTCCACTTATCTTTGTATCATCTGCAAATTTACTGACCCACCCTTCGACTCCCTCCTCTAAGTCATTAATAAAAATTACAAACAGCAGAGGACCCAGAACTGATCCCTGCGGAACTCCACTTGTAACTGGACTCCATGCTGAATATTTACCATCTACCACCACTCTCTGACTTTGACCGGTTAGCCAGTTTTCTATCCAATTGGCCAAATTTCCCTCTATCCCATGCCTCCTGACTTTCCACATAAGCCTACCATGGGGAACCTTATCAAATGCCTTACTAAAATCCATGTACACTACATCCACTGCTCTACCCTCATCCACATGCTTGGTCACCTCCTCGAAGAATTCAATAAGACTTGTAAGGCAAGACCTACCCTTCACAAATCCGTGCTGGCTGTCCCTAATCAAGCAGTGTCTTTCCAGATACTCGTAAATCCTATCCCTCAGTACCCTTTCCATTACTTTGCCTACCACCAAAGAAAGACTAACTGGCCTGTAATTCCCGGGGTTATCCCTATTCCATTTTTTGAACAGGGGCACAACATTCGCTACTCTCCAGTCCCCTGGTACCACCCCAGTTGCCAGTGAAGACGAGAAGATCATTGCCAACGGTACTGCAATTTCCTCTCTTGCTTCCCACATAATCCTCGGATATATCCCGTCAGGCCCGGGGGACTTGTCTATCCTCAAGTTTTTCAAAATGTCCAACACATCTTCCTTCCTAACAGGTATCTCTTCTAGCTTATCAGTCCGTTTCACACTCTCCTCTTCAACAATACGGTCCCTCTCGTTCGTAAATACTGAAGAGAAGTACTTGTTCAAGACCTCTCCTATCTCTTCCGACTCAATACACAGTCTCCCACCACTGTCCTTGATCGGACCTACCATCGTTCTCGTCATTCTCAGGTTTCTCACATACGCATAGAATGCCTTGGGGTTATCCTTGATCCTATCCGCCAGGGATTTTTCATGACCTCTCTTAGCTCTCCTAATCCCTTTCTTCAGGTCCCTTCTGGCTATCCTGTATCCCTCCACTGCTCTGTCTGAACCTTGTTTCCTCAACCTTATGTAAGCCTCCTTCTTCCTCTTTACTAGACATTCAACCTCCCTCGTCAACCAAGGCTCCCTCACACGACCATTTCTTTCCTGCCTGATAGGTACATACATATCAAGGACACGTCGTATCTGCTCCTTGAAAAAGTCCCACATTTCCACCACAGCCTATGCTCCCAACGTATGCTCCTCAAATCCTGTCTTACAGCATCGTAATTTCCCTTGCCCCAATTGTAAAAACTTCCTTGTTGTGCGCACCTATCTCTCTCCATAACCAAGGTGAAAGTCACAGAATTGTGGTCGCCATCACCAAAAGGTTCACCCACTAACAAGCCCACCACTTGTCCCGGTTCATTACCGAGTACCAAATCCAATATGGCCTCCCCTCTGGTTGGACAATCTACATACTGCGTTAGAAAAGCTTCCTGGAGACACTGTACAAACACCGCCCCATCCAATCTACTTGATCTAAAGAGCTTCCAATCTATATTTGGGAAGTTGAAGTCGCCCATGACTACGACCCTGTGGCTTCTGCACCTTTCCAAAATCTGTTTCCCAATCTGTTTCTCCACATCTCTGCTGCTATTGGGGGGCCTATAATAAACACCCAACAAGGTGACTGCACCTTTCCTATTTCTGACTTCAGCCCATACTACCTCCAGAGGCAGATCCCCCTCAAACTTCCTTTCTGCAGCCGTTATACCATTTCTAATTAGCAATGCCACCCCCCCTCCTTTTTTACCACCCTCCCTAATCTTACTGAAACATCTGTAACCAGGAACCTCCAACAGCCATTCCTGTCCCTCATCTATCCATGTTTCCGTGATGGCCACAACATCGTAGTCCCAGGTACCGATCCACGCCTTAAGTTCACCCACCTTATTTCTGATACTCCTTGCATTGAAGTATACGCACTTGAGCCCATCTCCGTGTCCGCAAGTAGTCCCTGTCAGTGCTACCTTCTCCACAGCCTCCCTACAGTCTTGAACATCCTGACACACAGCTAGCTTACTTGCTGGACTACAAGTCCGGATCCCATCCCCCTGCCAAATTAGTTTAAACCCCCCCGAAGAGTGCTAGCAAACCTACCCCCCAGGATATTGGTGCCCTTCTGGTTCAGGTGCAACCCGTCCTGTCTATTCTTAGACTACAGTCACCTTTCTTGGTCAGACCAACAATATATTTTTGTGATTGCTGACATAAGATGCCTTTGTTAACTTTAGGGAAGGTCTGCTACCATTAGCAATTGTTGGTTTTAAGCATTTATTTTAAGATCTTGCTTGAGATGTTTATCCATAGAGAGAGAAATAGTTAATATTTTGAGTCTAATATAACTCCTCTTTGGAACTGTTGTGAAACATTAACTCTCTGTCTCTCTCCATAGACTGCTGCCAGATCTTCCGAGTTAATTCAGCACTTTTGTTATCATATCTCTAATATGCACAGAACTTAATTTTCACTTAAGATGTTTATGTTCTGCTGAGGTTGCAGCTCAGGAAAAGAAGAAATTTGGATCTTAGCCAGAACAATCGAAAACCCATCTCACTGTCCCATCCTCTTGTTTGCTTTCCTGCTTTTCACATTAGATCATCCAATTTAGTTTTCCTGAATTCAGTTCAAAAAAGGCCTAATTGAAATGTAAACAAGTTTGCTTCTTGCTGGATAAAAACAATTGCAAAATAAGTTTTAAACTAACATAGACAACTGTTACACTTTTTTCCCCCCAAAACTCATTAATAAGTATAATGCTGAAGAGGCCATAACATAGATCACTAGCGTACATAAAAGAATGGATATGGTCTGTCAATGCATTTGTCTCTCAATGCATTTGTCTTTGTCTTGTACGAGATGGCAAAGTATTTTGTCATCCAACAGTATTTCATTCCGGTACCACTCTGTACTTCCATCACCTTTGCAATTAGAGCAATGACTTGATCATGATGCCTAATTATTCTAATCATGACCTCTTCTCAACTGGCATTTAATCTAGTGTCTGAAGTCTCTTGTCAACTAGAGGGTGATGTCAGGAATGAGGTATTGATAAATCCAAAGTTAATTAGTTCAGTGATGTGATCCCCAAAATGGTAATGGTAACCTCATGGTCTGATTCATATTTTGGTTTTGTCTAAATTTATTGGTTCTTTATGCTTCTTATTGACCTTTGTTATTCTTGCATTGACCTGCACTTGTATTGCAGTTAATTGTGCGTTTTCACCTCCCTTTCAAGCGTCCTTTTCATTAAATGTAAACTCTTTTCCTCCTGCCAATGTGGATCGCATCATGTATTCAAGCATTCTTGTATCTTCCACTTGTCTGGTACTTCTGCCAGCGTGTCATCTTACTGTTTTACAGTTCTTGATGTTTACCATATCTATTCTTTTATGTACGCTAGTGATCTATGTTATGTCCTCTTCAGCATTATACTTATAAATGAGTTTTGGCAGAAAAAAAGTGCAACAGTTAAAAACTTGTTTTGCAATTGTTTTTATCCAGCAAGAAGCAAACTTGTTTACATTTCAATTAGGCCTTTTTTGCACTGAATTCAGGAAAACTAAATTTGATCTCGATTTAGCATTTATCAAAATAAGACTGCATAGATATTGTCCTGGTTAAAGGAATGTACCAAAATTTGTAAAAGTTTGAATTCAAGTTAATCAGTGGAATAAAATTCTACAGGATGAAATAAAAATTCTCAATTATGAGAAGATATTGCCATAATTTATTGTTAAGCATAAGGCTATAGTATTAGGAGGTAACATTTTAAAAAAAGGTTTGGGAATACAATCAGAATTTGGAAACCTAAGCATAATTTTTTCATATTAAATGCAATGAAGTTGTAAAATGTTATTAGATTAGATTCCCTACAGTGTGGAAACAGACCCTTCGGCCCAACAAGTCCACACCAACCCTCCGAAGAGCAACCCACCTAGACCCAATCCCCTACATTTACCCCTGACTAATGCACCTAACACTACGGGCAATTTAGCATGGCCAATTTACCTGACCTGCACGTCTTTGGACTGTGGGAGGAAACCGGAGCACCCGGAGGAAACCCATGCAGACACAGCGAGAATGTGCAAACTCTACACCGACAGTTGCCCGAGGTGGGATTGAACCCAGGTCCCTGGCGCTGTGAGGCAGCAATGCTAATCTCACCCCTATACTGAAAGCATTTTAAACAACTGATGTCAACAAGTTGTAGAGACAGCTAGATGTAGTTAGAGGGTTCTGATGAGAATCAGATTGCTATTTAAGGAGCACACAATTTAATGAGTAGTTGTGGCGAGTGATGCATAAATTTATCCCTCTGGCACAGGTAAGAAGCGGTAAAATTAAGGAACCTTGGATGATGAGAACAGGAACTTCTTGTCAAAAGGAAGAAGGCAGCTGATGTAAGGTGGAGGAAGCTAGCATCTAGCACAGCTTTAGATGATTACAGGCTTGTTAGCAAGGAGCTTAGGAATGGACTGAGGAGAGCCAGGAGGGGGCACTAAAAAGACTTGGCGAGAAGGAGTAGGGAGAACCCAAAGGCATTTTACTCATACGTGAGAAATAAGAGAATGATCAGGGAGAAGGTAGGGCTGATCAGGGATAGCAGAGGGAACTTGTGCGTGGAGTCTGAGCAGGTAGGGGAAGCTCTAAATGAGTTTTTTGCTTCGGTTTTCACCAAGGAAAGGGAATTTGTTGTAACTGAAAACTTGGAGGAGCTGGGATGCAGTCGTGACCAGATCAAGATTGATGAAGTTGATGTGCTAGAAATTTTGCAAAACGTCAAGATTGATAAGTCCCCAGGGCCAGACCAGATTTATCCTAGGCTGCTGTGGGAAGTGCGAAAGGTTGCTAAGCCACTGGCGAGGATATTTGCCTCCTCGCTCTCCACGGGAATCGTACCGGAGGATTGGAAGAAGGCCAATGTTGTTCCTCTTTTCAAGAAGGCTAATAGGGAAATCCCTGGCAATTATAGACCAGTCAGTCTTAGGTCTGTGGTCAGCAATGTTTTGGAAAGAATTCTGAGGGATAGCATTTATGACTATTTGGCAAAGCATAATGTGATTAAAGGCAGTCAGCATGGCTTTGTGAGGGGCAGGTCATGCCTCACAAATTTTATTGAGTTCTTTGAGGAGGTGTCAAGACTGGTCGACGACGGTCGAGCAGTGGATGTGGTGTATATGGACTTCAGCAAGGCATTTGATAGGGTTCCCCATGATAGGCTCTTTCACAAAGTCAGGAAGTATGGGAAATAGGGAGAATTGGCTATCTGGATTCAGAATTGGCTGGCTGACAGAGGCAGAGCATGGTTGTAAATGGAAAGTATTCTGCCTGGAGGACAGTGTTGAATGGTGTCTCGCAGGGCTCTGTTTGTTGGCCTCTGCTCTTTGTAGTCTCAATAAATGACTTGGATGAGGAGGTTGTGGGGTGGGTTAGTAAATTTGCAGATGGAACAAAGGTTGGAGGTGTCGTCGATAGTATCGAGGGCTATTGCAGGCTGCAGCACAACATAGGCAGGATGCACAGCTGGGCTGAGAAATGGCAGATGGAGTTCAACCTGGATAAATGCGACGTGATCATTTTGAAAGGTCGAACTTGAATGCTGAATATAGGATTAAAGACAGGATTCTTGGCAGTTGGGAGGAACAGAGGAATCTGAATGTGCAAGTACATAGATCCCTCAAAGTTGCCACCCAAGTGGATAGGGTTGTTAAGAAAGCATATGGTGTTTTGGCTTTCATTAACAGTGGGATCGAGTTTAAGAGCCACGAGGTTTTGCTGCAGCTCTACAAGTCCCTGGTGAGACCACACTTGGAATATTGTGTCCAGTTCTGGTCGCCCTACTATAGAAAAGACAGAAGCTTTGGAGAGGGTGCAAAGAAGGTTTACCAGGATGCTGCCTGGACTGGAGGGCTTGCCTTTTGAAGAAAGGTTGAATAAGCTTGGACTTTTCTCTCTGGAGAGCAAGAGGAAGAGACGAGACCTGATCGAGGTGTACAAAATAATGAGAGAAATAGATAGAGTTAATAGCCAGAGACCTTTCCCCAGGGCAGCATTGACTGATATGAGAAGTCATAATTTTAAGATATTTGGAGGAAGGTATAAAGGAGACGTAAGAGGTTGGTTCTTTACGCGGAGAGTTGTGAATGCATGGAATGCGTTGCCAGCTGTGGTGGTGGAAGAAGAGTCACTGGGGGCATTTAAGCGACTGCTGGACATGCACATGGATAGCAGTGAGTTGAGGGGTATGTAGGTGAGGTTACTATATTTTACATTAGGATTAAATCTCAGCACAACATCGTGGGCCAAAGGGCCAGTGCTGTACTTTTCTATGTTCTCTATGTTGTATGCTTGAGTTGAGATCATCAAAATAGATGTGTGTTTGGCCAAATAGCTTTTTGCTGTTGCTAATGTTACTAAAGTCCACACAAATCTCACATCATTTTGGTTTCTTCCAGAAGATGACCAGTGGTACAGGGCTGCTGTCATAGTACATCTTCCTGATGATACTGTCATGGTGGGATACGTAGATTTTGGAAATATTGAGAAACTCCATTTAAGTCAGCTCCGTCCAGCCCAAGAAGAGTTGTTGGAATTGCCAAGTCAGGCATTGAAGTGTGCTTTGGCAGGTGAGTTTACATTTGGACTGTCAGAGAGCTCCCAAAATCATTGGTTTTCATCTCCATTATCTTCAGTGCCTGATACAGGAGATATGTTGAAGGAAATAGTCACACATCGCATCCATTAGTAATATTCACGTTGGGAAAGGAGTATGAAGATTTTAGCTGTCTTATTTTTCTTATAAACTAATATGCTTATAAACTGTACCATTTCAAGTGCTCACCTAAATACTTCCAAAATATTTTGAGGATTCCTATCTATACCATTCTTTTTAGACAGTTAATTCCACATGCTACAGTCTGGGTTTAAAAAAAAATCGTCTAATGAATATGGGGGGTTTGGTTACTAAGTTTATGGATAGCATCAATGAAGAAGGTTATTTATCCAAGAATACAACAGGATTTAGCTTAACTGGGCTAGTGGATGAGGAATTGCAGATGGAGTTCATTTTAGATAAATGAGGGGTGTGCCTTTTGGTAAGACAAACTAAGGCAGGACAGCTAATGGTAAGGCCCTGGGGACTGTTGTTGAACAGAGACAGAGGAGTGTAGGTACATAGTTCCTTGGAAGTGGTATCACACTTTCAAGTGATGGTGAAGATTATGTTTGGCACACTTGTCCTCCTCCCTCAGAGCACTGAGTACAGAAGTTGGGATGTCATGTTATGGCTGTACAAGACCTTGGTAAGACACTTGGGGTACTGTGTACACTTCTGGTCACACAGCTATAGGGTGGATGTTATTAAACTAGGAAGGGTACAATAAAGATTTACAAGGATGTTGCCAGGACTGGAGCATTTGAGTTATAAGGACAGGTTGGATAGCCTGGGTTTTTTCTCCCTAGAGTGTAGGAGGCTGAGGTGTAACTTTATAGAGGTTTATAAAATCATGAGGGGCGTAGATAAGCAGGATCTCTTCCCCAGGGTTGCGGAGTCCAAAACTAGTGAGCGTAGGTTTAAGATGAGAGGAGAAAGATTTAAAGAAATAAAAAGTCCAGCTTGACAGATCAAAGAAATAAGTTCAGAACAGCAGCCCTTCCCACCCAGTCCAAGCTGGTGCCTAACCTTCAGTTCACACTGCTTTGGCATCACCTTAAGGCTGCAAGTCCATTCTGAAGCCTCGCTGGGCTAAAGGAGTGCCACAGGCTGCTGAAGTGCCATGTGCCACTTATAGACCACCACGTCAGGTCCACATTGAGGCCAAGAGTCTGTCTGTGCTGAGGCTGGGAGTTCAGGGCATCCCCAAGAAGAAAAATGAGAGAAAAGAAATCTGAGGAAAAAAAGAGGGGGGGAAAAAAGAAAAGCAGGGGTCTTGAGCAACCATTTCACAAAGGGTGGTGCATATATGAAGCGAGGTGTCAGAGGGACTAGTAGAGGTGAGTGCAATTACGACATTTAAAAGACATTTGGACAGGTATGTGAATAGGAAAGGCTTAGAGGGATGACGGCCAAAATCAGGCAAATGGGACTAGTTTTGTTTGGCAAACGTGGTTGACCTAGATGACTTGGGCGAAAGGTTCTGTTTGCATGCTGTATCACTCTGACTCTGGAGGTGAAAAACTGCTCAATAGCTGTTGCTTGTTTTGTTGACCATGCTAGATTTGTTCTGAAAAACAGGATGCAATCAAATTTTATTTAATTCTTATATATGAGGTGTTCTGTTTCTAAACTTGAAAACAGGATGGGGGAATATACCTACTTTGAGTAACAAATAACTGCCTGTCCTGATGCTTTTGATGTGGAAAAAAAATTAATTAAATCTGCATAACATTTGCTCGAAAGTTAATTTTGCCTTGAGTAAAGATCTTTTGTTTCATTTGCTGAGCAATCATTAAGCTTTCTAAGTCGATGTTTTTTGGTTAGCCTTGTTTCTAATTTGGAGATATTTTAATGATCAGCTGTGCTCGTCCACAACAATTCACAGTAATATTATAGCTTGACTTTGTCTATGCATTCTTCCCTGATAAAAAGTGTCTGACATCCTGTTGCCGGCTTTTCCGGATGAAGATCTGTGAATGTTTGCATGCTTAAACATTTGTCAAAAGTCACATGACACCTGGTTATGGTCCAAGCTCTTCACCTGATGAAGGAGTAGCATTCTGAAAGCTTGTGATTTCAAATCAACCTTTTGGACTATAATGTGGTGTTGTGTGATTTTTACTTTGTCAACCCCAGTCCAAAACTGGCACCTCCCCAGCATAAGTAATTTGTCAGCATGGCAGTAATCTTAATTTGTCAGGCAGTATTACATTTTAGCCTCTTCCTATAGGTGTGAAACCTGTATCTGATACTTGGTCTTTGAATGCAGTAGTGAGGATGAAAAGCCTGGTGATGAATAAGCTTCTGAAGTCCAGAACTGTTCAGAAGAAGGACAACATACTCTTTGTGGAACTGAAAGATGAGACTGAAAATTCAGCAATCAGTATCAATGAAAAGTTAACTGCTGAAGGATTGGCAGTTAAAATAGTGGAAGAACAAATAATTTCTAACTTGGAAAGCAGCAAAACTGCAGCATATGTGGGGCGTAAGTCTTATTTTTGTGTGTGGAATTTGTTCTTGGCTTTATCTTTTCTGATAAATCTTGTTAGGCATGCTGTTCATGTTTAGACAATTGTTGTCTTTGCATTTTTGTGACAGTGCAATTTGTTTATTCAAATTTTGTTCTTTAAAAAAGGTTACATTTTACTATTTGTTTCGATAGTAGCCATAACTCTGCAGTTACTAATTGATCTACTAATGTGTCTATATACAGCATTTCAACAAGGATGTGCACAATTTTAACAGCATTGTGAAAATATAAGAATTATCAAGCAGACTTTGCAAAGAGTAAATGTATCAAGTTTAATAAGCCACTTAATGAGTATGAGGCCTTGTGATTTTTTTGTGTGACAATGTTGTGTTATCATCACTTTAATGATCTTGGCATTAATTGGAAAATATGAGGTTAGCAGAAAGGTTTCTACACGATCAGTTTTGCTCCGGCCCTTTGCTCTTGCATTCAGTGTGTAACCATCCTTTCATCTGTGAGAATATCCTGTAGTCAGAATATATAGTTGTAAATGAAATCTTGTGAATCCGATCAAATGGGAGCAGTAGGTTATGCTGTGTTGGTATGGAATCCGTCTAAGAGCTCTCTTGCAAGTTCTTAAGTATTTATTCTTGTGTATGGGATGCTAGTATTCTTGACCCTGAGTCAGACAGCTTAGAGAAAATTGAGCGCACTGTAGACTGACCCTCCAGTCCTGAGGAAGTGCGTGTTGGCGATCTCCTCTTTCAGGTGAGGTGTTGAACAAAGTCCCTTGCCGCCTCTGGTGAACAAAGAAGTTTCTTGGACACTGTATGAAGAAAAGTAATGAAGTTCTGTCAGATGTCCTGGCTAAAATTCATCCTTTAAGTAATATGACAGATTTCTGTTTTGGCGGAGTTTGGTATATAAAAATAGACTGTCACATTTCCCATGTTGCAACAATGACTCCATTACATAGCACTTCATTATCTTCAAAGCACTTTCAAATGGCTTGACGGTTGGAAAGTTGCTATAAAAATGTATTTATGTAAGACATTTCAAACAAAAAAAAACACAGTTTGGAGTAGAATCCAAAGAAATAATTCGGTTCACGGTTACTGATTTTAAAGTTATTTTTCTTAGTCATTTTTTAATTCACTTATAGAGTCATAGAGATGTACAGCATGGAAACAGACCCTTCGATCCAACCCGTCTATGCCGACCAGATATCCCAACCCAATCTAGTCCCACCTGCCAGCACCCGGCCCATATCCCTCCACTTGCAGCATGAAAGAATTTATAATTTACGAAGATTGAGTTTGCCATGAAGATATTCAGTTACCTGATAATCATTTGTTTTGGCTCATTTGTAGTGTTTTTAATATTTGTGTTTGTTTTTTGTTTCCACAAGAAAATGTATATGCGAAGCTTTGGAAGACTATGGAGCTGCCTTTGAACAGCGTTGTGCCTGTTAAGGTGAAAGAAGTGATAAACCCTGGCATCTTATTTGTTCACATTATTGGATCTCCAGGTAATAAAGCATACTGTAACTGACAGCTGCTTAACATATTTATGTTATGCTGCACATTTATCAAATGAGAAGTTGTATGAGAATTTCAGTTTAGAAGCTTCACCCATAAACCTTTCGGTCCCCTGTCGCAAAAAGGAGTTCAGAGCATCTTGCAAAGATCGTTTTTTTTTATTTTGTCTTTTTTGTTTAGAAAAGAAATATATGGGCTGAAATGAGAACATGCTGTTTTAAAATTATTGATTGTAAGGGTGGCTGTATGTTTTGAAAGCAAGTAACTTGACACCCATTGCCAGTGTAATCAATTGCTTGAATGAGGTGCAGGTGACTTGGAGGTGGAAGGGTGTACAGATGCAGCTTTTGTTGGTAAGAAGTTGTTGACTGGTATATGGACATGTGACGTGTTTTTGATGATAGACCTTTCACCTGCCAACAAATGAAGACTGGTTCTTGAATACTCAGCGTGGAGCTGAAAACAAGTTACAGAACGCAAGAGAGAGAAGTGTTCAGTTTTCCCCCTAACTTAGAAATGTTTTTTTTTGTCCATAAAATAGTTGTAAATTGATTACTCAGAGTTTCCATGCGTGAACTGGCCACCTTGAGTCTCGTGCCCACCATTGGAAGCATCTGAAGAAAGATGACCGAAGGGGTGTGTTGGGCAAAAGTGAGTACCGCAGATGTTGGAGATCTTAGGATCTTCTCAACAACAGAATCTGGTAGCAAAGACTATTGAAATGTCTTTCCAAATTTACCCCATTGTCCAGAGCCTACTGTACCCAGCTTGTTTTTGTCTGTGCCTATGAGGCACTTATAAAGGGATTGGAGTTTAATTAGGAGTACATGCTGATGGTTTATAACTGTTCAAGTGGAGTCTAATTACAGCTATCCTGTATTGATCTTTACCCTGCAGAGAAGGCAAAAGTATATTCTATAGCTAGTGAAGAAGACTCAAGGAGGTTTTCTGGAAGTACATGTATCAAGGGTTTAGCAATTCAATATTGAGGTGCATGTAGAAAGGCATGCATTCCATGTTACTAGTAATGATGTTACGACCTGATGCTGAATGATAAACAATTTCATATTATGCCCAGGGAGATTAAGGCACTCAGACAATGCATTTATTGAGATGCGTTGCTCATCAGGGAGCATCCATCACCTAAAAAGGCTTCAAAGCATTAATTCTAATGACGTTTTCACCAATGTCTGATCTTCATGCAGAAAACTAAATGAAATGTCCATGATGGCAATTAAGAGCTGTGAAATTTGAGAGACAAACCTGATAACCTAGACTTGACTAAATCGAATTGGTAATCTCTTGTTAGCTCTCTCAAACTAATTAGATTTGATCTCAATACATTGAACAAAGAATTTCTTCTTACATTTTGTTATGAATAATTATTTCCAAATCTCATGTCATACCTTCTGCAAGTTATTGATATTTAGATTGACTCTCTTTGGGGAGAACTTCTTTAACTTTCCTGATGACCTGCCACAAACTTTTAAAAGGTTGGTGGAAATTCTGGAATAGCGTTTAACTAGAAATTTCTCAGTGTCAAGTGGGTTATTAGATCACAGCAAGTTAGTTGTCAGTTGTATACACAGTTTGATAACTTCCATGAAACTGTCAGAGACGTGTAAGACTATTGATTCTGCTTGTTTCATGCTGCCATTCAGCATGAATTTCTGCCTGTAGGTTAAGGCAATTTACATCATGTCCCTGAATATCTGCACCTATTCCTTTGAAGTCACAGTGAGCGACTCTGGCCTCTGTGAAATTTACCTCTGTTTCCAGTATATGTTCAATAAAGGAGGTTAATATGAAATGGAAAATCTTCCTTTTCACTGCTCTCTTACTGTAATCCTATCATGCAATTGACAAGCATTTTGGACTTTAGGATGATTTTAAAATCGAATTGAGTTCATGATATGGATATTTTAGTCTTTTCGGATCCAATTGTGTTTAGTTTGAGGTAATATGCTCCATTCAGAATATTTGGAAATTGTATTCCATCAAGAATTCATTTCCTGTCAAAAGTGGTGCATATATTTTGTTCTTCAAAGTTAGTCTGACCACCACTTTTTAGTGTGAGTTTAAACGTTTACACTGTTGTTCACATTAATTTGATTTAGAGCCCAAATGAAACTATATTCTTTATATTCACCATTCCAGTAAGAAGGACGTTTGGTTTCACCTTCAGCATTACCTAAGATTTCTTTGTAGTCTTATTTGGATCATGAAATTTCCATCTTAAGTGCCCCACCGAAACTAGAACTAGAGTATGACATTAACAATATAGGCACTTGCAGAGTTCTAATCAATTATGCTGCTTACACAACAAAATAAGAAATCCTGGCAGTTATTTGTTTCCTATGGTGTGAGAATCCAAGCCAATTCAGTATCTGAGCAGCAGGTAGCAAAACAGATGGCTGACTTGCCTTTCTCAGCTATCATCTTGTGTGGAGGAGAAAGCTCGGTGAGTGGCTCAGTGATTAGCACTGCTGCCTCACAACACCAGGGTCCCAGGTTCGATTCCAGCCTCGGGCGACTGTCTGTGTGGAGTTTGCATGTTCTCCCTGTGTCTGCGTGGTTTGCTCCGGTTTCCTCCACAGTCCAAAGATGTGCAGGTTAGGTGAATTGGCCATGCTAAATTGCCCATAGTATTAGGTTCATTAGTCAGAGGAAAATGGGTCTGGGTGGGTTACTCTGCAGAGGGTCGGTATGGAATGGTTGGGCTGAAGGGCTTTTTTCCACACTGTAGGGAATCTAATCTAATTTTAACTTCTTAGTTGTTGGTAAGATTTTGGAGTCCATTATTAAGAATGAGATTGTAGAGCACATGGAAGTGCAGTGTAAAATAGGTTGAGTCAACATGGCTTTGTCAAGAAGAGGTTATACCTGAGAAATCTGTTGGAATTCTTGGAGGAGGTAATGAGCAGGTTGGACAGAGGAGAGTCAGTGTACATGATCTATTTAGATTTCCAAAAGGCTTTTGATAAGGTGCCACACAAGAGGCTACTACATAAGATAAGAACACATGGAGTTAGGGGCATGGTACTGGCACAGATAGAGGATTGGCTGACTGGCAGAAGGCAGCTGGTGACTCGTGGAGTTCCACAGGGGTCAGTTTTGGGACCACAAACGACACTCCATCTGGACAAAGGAACTGAGGGCCTTGTTGCTAAGTCTGCAGATGATACAAAGATAGTTGGTCGGCAGGTAGTATTGAGGAAGCATGGATGCTGCGAGAGGCCTTCGACAGGCTAGGACAGTGGGGAGAAAAGTTGCAGATGGAATGTGTGAAAGTGAGAGTTTATGCACTTTGCTGCAAGATTGACAAAGTATTTTCTCTGGGGTGGGGGAGTCCAGAATTACAGGACATAGCTTTCGGGTGAGTGGGGAAAAATATAAAAAGGTGCTAATGGGCAACTTTTTCACGCAGAGGGTGGTGTGTGTATGGAATGAGCTGCCAGAGGAAGTGGTGGAGGCTGCTACAATTACAACATTTAAAAGGCATCTGGATGGGTATATGAATTGGAAGGGTTTAGAGGGATTTGAGCCAAGTGCTGGCAAATAGTTTAGGTTGGGATATCTGGTTGGCATGGATGAGCTGGACTGAATGGTCTGTGTCCATGCTGTTCATCTCTATGACTGAGTTGTATAATTAATTTCTGTACTTGAGTATGTGCTAACAGAGCCATGGTTTGTAACAGTATTACCAAGCTATTCTTGATGAAAATGTTTGTGTATATGAATTAACCTCTTTAGCATTTATTAACAGGTATGTCTCTAAGATTAAAAAGCCTCCTTGTCACACCAAAAAGCCCATAATTGTCTATTTTCCTTTGCTCATAATTCCAATCCCTAATACTAAGGATCAATCTTTGCTGCTTTACAGCATTTACTCAATTTGAAACTCTACCTAATTTCTCAGAAACCAGAATTTGTCACTGTACAAATGTCATCATCTTATCAGACGAGTACAGTTTAAACACAATTTGAATTGGATTCTGCCATTGTTGTAATGGTACATCATGTTAGCTCCATATCAGAAATATTGTAATCCATTATAAAACATAAATGGTTTCAGGGAAGCTTTTCTATGAAAATATCCTTTTGTATCATTAGTAGACTAAATAAGGATTATTTAAAAGGCTGCCAAATTAATCATTTTAGACCCTTATCACATTGCAACCTTTCCTATGTAATCCAAATTGTGCCTGCTTTGTTTTGAGGCAAAACATAGGGTACAGCAGAGAATCTGAAGTGTACATATTAACTGATAGTTTGTGTAATATTGAGTACCACATTTGTGTTTGAATTTTAAAACAAAGTTTCATGAAGTTGGGGTATAAACTTCCAAGTGCGTAGTTATGTGACTAAGTGTCATGTTGCTTACATTAATTGTTTAGAGTTCAAGGATTTCCCCCACTAAATTAGTAAACATTCCAGCAAATGTTTTCAAGTCATAGAGATGTACAGCACGGAAACAGACCCTTTGGTCCAATTTGTCCATGCCGACCAGATATGCTCTAGTCCTATTTTCTAGCACTTCGCCCGTATCCCTTGAAATCCTTGCTATTCGTATACCTGTCCAGATGCCTTTTAAATGGTGTAATTGTGTCAGCCTCCTCCACCTCCTCTGGCTGCGCATTCCACACACACACACCATCCTGTGTAAAAAAAAAAAAAAGTTGCCCCTTAAGTCCCTTTTGTATCTTTCCCCTGTCACCCGAAACCGATGCCCTCCAGTTCTGGACTCCCCCACCCCAGAGAAAAGACCTCCTGAATTGGGAAACATTGTCAGCCAAGCTTCTTTTGCACCAAATTCAACATATGGGAGCAAAATCATTAAGTTCTAACGATGTGCTTATAATATTTTAAGAATACTGTTGAACTGCTTTTGATCTCTGCATTCTCCAGTTATGCGCTACTGTCCTGCCAAAGCAGTCATTTTACAATGTTCTTTGCATCGGTCACAAACTCAAGTTCAGCCCTCTAAGTAAAAGTGGTTTTCTTTCTTTCTCTGATGTGCAGAATGGAAGCCAAAACTGCATCCACAGTCGCAGTCTTACAAGTCTTTGGGTTCACTATTACATCTGAAATATTTGCTATTAAATATTCAGTCTAGGCTATTGGGTCGTCCAAGTGCTGGTCTTTGCTTTCTCCCCATCTCCACTTATGAACTTACTCATCTTCTGAACTCGACATGCATTTGCATGGTTAATGTTCATTATGTATCATTTGTCTTCCAGAGTTTTAGTTTTAACCTTTTAAATTCAGTCATTTACATTTTCTGAAAGGAACATTTAAACAAAGATTTTTTTTCCCCTTCTGCAGATTTGAAGAAATTGTATTTGCTGAATGCAGAGTTGGCTGAACACTGTGGAGCTCAACCAGACAATTCAACGTTCAGTCCTGAAGTTGGTGATGCTTGTTGTGCAAGACTTGAAGGTAATTTAAACAGATTCTTTAAATTAATATTCAAAAGATCACAGAAGCACCTTTTTGAGATGTTTATTTCAATGATGCATGTAGGTCATTCTACATTTTGTATTTGATCTTAATGTATATTTACTGAATTGATGTGTGAATGTTGATATAGAAATCAAAGGTCATGATTACAGCACTGGCAAAATGACAGCAACTTCTGGCCTCTACATGTGAACAGTTAACTGCAAATATCTGAGTTGCTGTCAGTGATATTCTGTATCTCTGAAGTGTGCACTGTTGCAATCTTTGTAGCTGGGATCATTTCGAAATCATGGACTAGTAGTACATCTCACAAAGATAAAATTAACACCAAAATAAAATGCAGCAGATGCTGGAAATGTGAAATAAAAATGAAAATTACGAGAAATACTCAGCTGGTCAAGTAGTTCACTGGAGACAAGCCGTTCATGTTTCCAGCCTGTGATCTTTCATGATAATGATTAAGGTAAACCTTCAGCCAGGAATAATTGGGCTTTAATGGTAAACTAATCCACATGTACTTTTCAAAATCCATTTTTGTCCCAGAAAAATTGGTAGCCATAAAATCTCAAAAACACTTAACATCAGCAGATTTAATATTTTTGAAGATTTGTTGATTTTTTTGATTCTCCATAAGCCTGTGTATGTATGAACCAATCTGTAATTCACTTTCCACACCATGATTTAAATGCTTTTATATACTGTATTCTTGTGTTACTTTGCATTTAGCTGAACAGCTTGTTTGCTTGATATCCTGTTGCTAGATGCCACAGATACCCTGTAAAAGATGCCCATTGAAATGGATGTTGAGAAAAGGATCTGTACTGTCAAACCCATAAAATCAAAAGAGAAATTTATAAGTTCTAGCAGCATCTGTAGATAGGTTAACATTTTGATTCTGGTAATTCCTCTTTAAAGCTGTCATTTGATCCATTCAATTCAAAGTGCTGTTTCTCTCACCACAGACGGTGCTGGAACTGCTGAGTTTCTCAAGTACTTTGTTCTTTTCTTTCAGATCTCCAGAATCTTTAGTATTTTGTTTTTAGTTTGTGAACAACTATTTGTTTTTGAGGCCTCTGTTGAGCATTTTTGCTTCACTGCTAACCCCAAATTCCCGGCCATTATTTTATCAAATGGTCAGTCAACAACCTATTCCTTTTGCTACTTGTCATTTGCACAGCTTCAGTAATTACATTGTACTGAAGAGACACATGAGAGGAGGAGTTTTTCCGGTTGTTACAGTTGTTGGCAGCTCAACAGTTAGAAAAGTGTCATCATTGTGAGAATTATAATTGGTATGTCTGGTTAGAGCTGAGATTCTGAATCAAATTGGAATTGGTAGAAAGAAACTGAAACTTGTCATTCTGTTGCAGCATATAGCATCTTTTTTTTTGGGTGCATTGCTGTATCGTGATGTTAATTTCCAGACAATGTTTTGTGTGCAAAGCTTCCTCTTGTTACTTCTAGATTCCTTTTCTGGTAGTTTGAATCTGTACTCCCTTGTACTGTAACCATGATTTGTTTTGCATGAATTTCTTTATAATAAACTCATTGTTATATTTTATGTAGCTCCAAATATATTTCACATCAAGAATAGGCATGGCTTTAGCATATAATTACATTTTAGTGTAGATGCAGGCCATCTGATCCACCTGATCTTTGCCAGCTTCTATGCTTCATATAATGTTTTCCCACCATGCCCCCACATAACCTCAATTTGCTTATTCCTGATTAATACACCAAACCTCCACTTAAATGTATTCCATGCTGTGTGCTTTAAGTCCACATCGTAGCGAGTTCCATATTCTCGTTTCACATAGTGTATTGAAAAAGTTCCTTCAGTTTCAACAGCCTGATGGCGGGAAATCAATTTTATAAACCTGTACTTTCTCCTAACTGTGGTGTTGAAGTTTACTTTACTGCCTCTTGACTGATTATTATCCATCCTAATTGAGTTTCGCACTCTAGGTTATTTGTCAGAACTTTCTGGAAATGTACATATAAGAAAAGGTTAGGATTCTGTGGTCAACTAACACATTTCTCACACAACAGCACTTTGGCAAGACAGTGGCAGTCATTAGAGGAAGATGAGGAGTGGATGGGTTTCAAGTTCTATTCAGCTACTTTTGTGAAGTGTTTGCCTGTTAAGGAACAACACCTCATCAATCAGACTGCGACTTGAAGGAACAGCACCTCATCTTCCATCTGGGCAACATACAACCTGGAGTTCTCCAATTTCAAATAACCTCTCTTCTACTCGACTCCCTTCCCAGCCCATTCCCCTCCCTTCCATCCCTCTCAACAGCCCTCCCTTCTAGGTACCAATCAAATTCATTCCTCTCATCAACCACCCAGGTCGTACCCTCTAACTGTGTTCACCTATCCGCACCTCACCATCCTGCCCAACTTTAACTGCAGTTCCCCTTACACTACCGCCAGTCCATTCTCATGTTTTACAGGGCAGACTCTCAAAGGCCATTCAACAAAGTGGATTTTCATAGAATCATAAGATCCTTATAATGTGGAAGCGAGGGCAATTTAGCATGGCCAGACCACCTAATTTGCACATTTTTGAACTTTGAGACAAAATCAGAGCACGTGGAGGAAACTATGCACACTCTGGGAGAATGTGCGAATTCCACACACAGTCACCTTGAGGGTGGAATTGAACCTGTGTCCCTGGTCCTGTGCAAATGTTAATAGCATGACACAAGAACTTTCAAAAGTTGATTAGAGTAGATTTCGCAAGTGGGAGGCTTGGGGAGGCGTGATCATGAGAGTTCAGAGTCATTATATGAAAGATAATAAGGCTGGTAAGAGTAGGGAACATCGATGAATAAAGATTGAGGTTCTGGTCAGGAATAAAAAAAGCATCATGTATCAGATTAACAACTGGGATCAAATTAATCTCTTGAACAGTGTAAAGAGTAGGGGATGTTCTTAAGAGGGAAATCAGGAGAGGATATGAGAGTGCCTACAGTGTGGAAGCAGGCCATTTAGGCCATTGATTGCATACCATCTTCTGAAGAGCATTCCATTTAGACCCACCATTGCCCATGGCTAATCCACCTAGCCTGCACGTTTTTGGACTGTGGGAGAAAGCAGGAGCACCCAAGGTAACCTACGCAGACAAGGCGAGAATGTGCAGTCTGCACACTGTTGCCCGAAGGTGAAATCAAACCTGGGCCCCTGGTACTGAGGCTGCAGTGCCAACCACTGTATTGCACTTTTTAGTGTTCAATTAGAATGACTCCATTGCATTTTGTGTGTGTTTGAGAGACCACATGTAGATCTAGATGAGGAGCAGAGCAAGAATAAATTCATGAAGGTAAACACAAAAACGTATCTGTTACCTTGCTGAAATACCATAACAGAAATTGGACTGCTTCCTGTTTTGGATGATTCCTTTTTTGGAGTTGGTTGGATAGGCAGTTGTTCTGACCCAATTGAGAAATAGTCAACCTTGTAAACTCCAAAAATTTGAGTGAGCTTGCAGTTGGTTGGGGAGACTGGTGAGCCGGCAATTTCTTGCCGCCACCCAACAAACTGTTTTGCTAGCATGTTCTTGCCTCTGCTGTAGCTGTAACTATCTTTAATTTTGAACTAAAACTCTGAGAAGGTACCTCTATCTTCAGACACCCTCTATGTACATTAGCAGTGTCCCATTCTTCCTGTGAGTTGCCAGCTACTCAATCTTGTACATTCTAATTGGCTGTCCCAGCTTTATAGCTTGCCCATTATCCATAATTGAACGGGACTCCTGAGGGAAGCCCATTAATTCCCATTTGGAGCCCTGATGCTCCCATTTCAGAGATCCTTTCTTTTAGACTCAGCTCAGCACCCAAAATCAACCAATAAAATATACTTATGCTGATTCTTGTTAAAATATTCAGATGCAAATATTCCCTAATTTAATGTGTAGTAACTTCATATGGTAAACAGGTGTGATAAATACTTCTCTAAAATTAATTGTTCCATTGTGGCTGGAAAGATTAAATGCTATTTGTTACAATTCCTGTTAGAGTTTTAAAACAGCACACCTACTTTGTGTTCTATTAAGGAAATCTGATCTTTGTGGTAGCATCCCTTTCTCTGAGCCAGAAACCTAAGGGATATAGATAGAGAATGTCTACAGTGTGGAACTGGGCCCTTCAGCCCAACAAGTCCATACCAACCCTCCGAAGAGTAACCCACCCAGACCCATTCTCCTACCCTATGTTTACCTCTGACTAATGCACCAAACCTATACATCCCTGAACACTAGGCAGTTTAGCATGGTCAATTCACATAACCTGCACATCTTTGGACTGTGGAAGGAAACGCACGCAAACATGGGAGAATGTGCAAAATCCGCACAGTCGCCTGAGGCTGGAATTGAACCCGGGTCCCTTGGTGCTGTGAGGCAGCAGTGCTGACCCCTGAGCCACCTATGGGTTCAAGTTCCACTTCCTCGAGGTGCGTAATAACAGTTCTGAATATGTTGATTCGAAAATACCTCCTCTTTTTTGCTAATTGGGAAAGGAAGATCTTTCTGAAAACACTCAAGCTTAGGATTTAGAAACTGACAAGAACTATTGGAACCATTTTGCTAACTAAGGTTTATTTGGAAGAATAATGAGATTTTGGGAGCAGAAGCAGTACTCAATTCATTTTTACCTATTCAAAACAGTTTCCAGGACACTTAGCACTAACGAAAATATCTTATGTGCACCCACTATGTGTCTCTATACAATAAAATAATTGATCAAAGCATATAGAGTCATAGAGATGTACAGCATGGAAACAGACCCTTCGGTCCAACCCGTCCACGCCGACCAGATATCCCAACCCCATCTAGGCCCACATGCCAGCACCTGGCCCATATCCCTCCAAACCCTTCCTATTCATATACCCATCCAAATGCCTTTTAAATGTTGCAATTGTACCAGCCTCCACCACTTCCTCTGGCAGCTCATTCCATACACGTACCACCCTCTGTGTGTAAAAGATGCCTCGTAGGTCTCTTTTATATATTTTCCCCCTCACCCTAAATCTATGCCCTCTAGTTCTGGACTCCCCAACCCAAGGAAAAAACTTTGCCAATATACCCTATCCATGCCCCTCATAATTTTGTAAACCTCAAAGGTCACCCCTCAGCCTCTGACGCTCCAGGGAAAACAGCCCCAGCCTGTTCAGCATCTCCCCATAGCTCAAATCCTCCAACCCTGGCAACATCCTTGGAAATCTTTTCTGAACCCTTTCAAGTTTCACAACATCTTTCCGATAGGAAAGAGACCAGAATTGCACGCAATATTCCAACAGTGGCCTAACCAATGTCCTGTACAGCCGCAACATGACCTCCCAACTCCTGTACTCAATACTCTGAACAATGAAAGAAAGCATACCAAACGCCACCTTCACTATCCTATCTACTGTGACTCCACTTTCAAGGAGCTATGAGCCTCCACTCCAAGGTCTCTTTGTTAAGCAGCACTCCCTAGGACCTTGGTGTATAAGTCCTGCTAAGATTTGCTTTCCCAAGGTACAGCACCTCTCATTTATCTGAATTAAACTCCATCTGCCACTTCTCAGCCCATTGGCCCGTCTGGTCAAGATCCTCTTGCAATCTGAGGTAACCCTTTTTGCTGTCCACTACACCTCCAATTTTGGTGTCATCTGCAAACTTACTAATTTTACCTCTTATGCTCACATCCAAATCATTTGTGTAAATGACTAAAAGTAGAGGACCCAGCACCGATCCATGTGGCACTCCACTGGTCACAAGCCTCCAGTCTGAAAAACAACCCTCTACCACCACCCTTTGTCTTCTACCTTTGAGCCAGTTCTGTATCCAAATGGCTAGTTCTCCCTGTATTCCGTGAGATCTAACCTTGCTAATCAGTCTCCCATGGGGAAACTTGTCGAACGCTTTGCAGAAGTCCATTTAGATCACATCTACTGCTCTGCCCACGTCAATCTTCTTTGTTACTTCCTCAAAAACCTCAATCAAGTTTGTGAGACATGATTTCCCAAGCACAAAGCAATGTTGACTATCCCGAATCAGTCCTTGCCTTTCCAAATACATGTACATCCTGTCCCTCAGGATTCCCTCCAACAAATTGCCCACCACCGACATTAGGCTCACTGGTCGATAGTTCCCTGGTTTGTCCTTACCACCCTTCTTAAACAGTGGCACCACATTAGTCAACCTCTAATCTTCCGACACCTCACCTGTGACTATCGATGATACAAATATCTCAGCAGGAGGCCCAGCAATCACTTCTCTAGCTTCCCACAGAGTTCTCGGGTACATCTGATCAGGTCCTGGGGATTTATCCACCTTTACCTGTTTCAAGACACCCAACACTTCCTCCTCTGTAATATGGACATTTTGCAAGACGTCACCATCTATTTCCCTACAGTCTATATCTTCCATATCCTTTTCCACAGTAAACATTGATGCAAAATATTCATTTAGTATCTTCCCCATTTTCTGCAGCTCCACACAAAGGCCGCCTTGCTGCTCTTTGAGGGGCCCTATTCTCTCCCTAGTTACCATTTTGTCCTTAATGTATTTGTAAAAAGTCTTTGGATTCTCCTTAATTCTATTTGTCAAAGCTATTTCTTGTCCCCTTTTTGCCTTCCTGATTTCCCACTTAAGTATACTACTACTGCCTTTATACTTTTCTAAGGATTCACTTGATCTATCCTGTCTATATCTTACATATGCTTCCTTCATTTTCTTAACTAAACCCTCAATTTCTTTAATCATCCAGCATTCCCTATACCTACTAGCCTTTCCTTTCACCCTAACAGGAATATACTGTCTCTGGATTCTCGTTATCTCATTTCTGAAGGCTTCCCATTTTCCAGCCATCCCTTTTCCTGCGAACATCTGCCCCAGTCAGCTTTCGAAGGTTCTTGCCAAATACAGTCAAAATTGGCCTTTCTCCAGTTTAGAACTTCAACTTTTAGATCTGGTCCAACCTTTTCCATCACTATTTTAAATCTAATAGAATTATGGTTGCTGGTCCCAAAGTGCTCCCCCACTGGTGCCTCAGTCACCTGCCTTGCCTTATTTCCCAAGAGTAGATCAAGTTTTGCACCTTCTCTAGTATGTACATCCACATACTGAATCAGAAAATTGTCATGTACTCACTTAACAAATTCCTCTTCATCTAAACCCTTTACACTATGGCAGTCCCAGTCTGTTTGGAAAGTTAAAATCCCCTACTATAACCACCCTATTATTCTTACAGATAGCTGCGATCTCCTTACAAGTTTGTTCCTCAATTTCCCTCTGACTATTGGCAGGTCTATTTCACAATCCCAATAAGGTGATCATCCCTTTCTTATTTCTCAGTTCCACCCAAATAACTTCCCTGGATGTATTTCCAGGAATATCCTCCCTCAGCACAGCTGTAATGCTATGCCTGATCAAAAATGCCACTCCCCCTCCTCTCTTGCCTCCCTTTCTATCCTTCCTGTAGCATTTGTATCCTGGAATATTAAGCTGCCAGTCCTGCCCATCCCTGAGCCATGTTTCTGTAATTGCTATGATATCCCAGTCCCATGTTCCTAACCATGCCCTGAGTTCATCTGCCTTCCCTGTTAGGCCCCTTGCCTTGAAATAAATGCAGGTAAATTTATTATTCCTACCTTGTCCCTGACTGTTTGACTCACTTCTGTTCTCAACTGTACCAGTGTCCGATTGATCTTTTTCCTCACTATCTCCCTGGGTCCCACCAACCCCGCCACTCCACCTTACTAATTTAAATCCTCCCAAGCAGTTCTAGCAAATTTCCCTGCCAGTATATTAGTCCCCTTCCAATTTAGATGCAATCTGTCCTTCTTGTACAGGTCACTTCTACCCCAAAAGAGATTCCAATGATCCAAAAATGTGAATCCTTCTCCCATACACCCGCTCCTCAGCCATGCATTCATCTGCTTTATTTTCCTATTTCTGTCCTCACTAGCTCATAGCACTGGGAGTAATCCAGATATTACTACTCTCGAGGACCTCCTTTTTAAATTTCTTCCTAACTCCCTGTAATCTCCCTTCAGAATCTCAACCTTTTCCCTTCCTACATTGTTGGTTCCGATATGGACAATGACCTCTTACTGGCCCTTCTCCCCTGTGAGAACATTCTGCACCCTCTTCGAGACATCCTTGATCCTGGCACCAGGGAAACAACACACCATTCTGCTTTTCTGCTGCTGTCCACAGAAATGTCTGCCTGTACCTCTGACTAGAGAATCCCCTATTTCAGCTCAATATTTTGAATTTATCCCTACATCTGATTTGCTGTCTGCCACAGTGTTGCTGGAATAGCTTTAATTGATCATCAGTCAGGACCACCAGGTTTTGTATCTTGCCTTTAAAAGGATCCCGATTTATAAACGTCTGACTTATGAACCCTTGTCCTTCTGAACACGATCTGATACATATGTAATTTGGAATGTCCAACGTGAATATTTCCTATATTTACAAATCACTTCTTTATATTGTTTTAGATCATGTATCAACTTGTTACAAATTGACTTGTAAATGGACTTGAGAACAGAACGTATGTGCAATCCGACAAGTACCTGTGCATTATTTTGTCTCCATATCACAAATATTTCATGCATGAAGTTTTTTGTGAATCAGTTGTTGTTTATGTTGAATTTCATCTGCCATCTTGTATACGTCTGTTGCTCAAGTATATTTAAAGCCTCCTGTAGATGATCCTGTTCAATTTCAGAATCGGTTGCTTTCATTCGCTTTGTACAGTCTGTGAATTTAGCTGTTGTATTTGTGCTTCCTTGTTCCAGCTGGTTTATGGAAATATTAAAAGTCCCAAACAAGACCATGTAGTGATTTCAACTGCAACATGCCTCAAGGCTTCTCATTCCTGAATCTTTGTACTCAGGTGCTATTGTTCAATAATTCTGCATGCCGTGGAAAATATTTCCAGTGATTCCAACATTATTTTCTGTTCCTGCTGTGTCTGGAGTGCAGTGTTTATTTCTGAATGACGTATGTCATTAACTGTCAGAATAGGCAGTTTGTGCTAATTTGAGAGAGTGTGCTTCAGTAATGATCTCTCTCAGCATCAAAAGTATCCAGGTTACAGTTTAAACAAAATGCAATATCAACACTTACGCTTTTTTAGATTAGATTAGATTACTTACAGTGTGGAAACAGGCCCTTCGGCCCAACAAGTCCACACCGCCCCGCCGAAGCGCAACCCACCCATACCCCTACATTTACCCCTTACCTAACACTGCGGACAATTTAGGACGGCCAATTCACCTGACCTGCACATCTTTGGACTGTGGGAGGAAACCGGAGCACCCGGAGGAAACCCACGCAGACACGGGGAGAATGTGCAAACTCCACACAGTTAGTCACCTGAGGCGGGAATTGAACCCGGATCTCTGGCGCTGTGAGGCAGCAGTGCTAACCACTGTGCCACCGTGCCGCTTCTTTGTTATTAATTCATTTTGAAGGATTAAAAAGTCCACTTTAAGAACTATTATTTCTTTTGAAAATTACAAAAAATGTTTTGATAGTTAATGTGCCAGATTAATTAATACCTGCCCTGTGTTCAGGAATCCTGAAACATGTACTTTTTATTTTAGGTGATAACAGCTGGCACCGTACAATTGTACTGAATTACTCTGACCTTTCAGTAAAAGTAATTTGTGCAGATTATGGAATTGTAGAAACTGTTCCACTTGAAAGGATTAAGTGCATTCGACCAGAACTTTTGGATCCTCCATTTCAAGTTGCAAAGTTTGCACTTTCAGGTATATTTTGTGTATTGTTACCAAAGAGTTTATATTTGTTGTTTGATAACTAAATGAGCAACTGCTTCTGATTATTTTGTCACTTTTATATCAAGAGTGCCTGCATAACTCTGTGTGAGTGCAAATTCCATGCATGCTGCGAGCAATTAAACAAAGTAACATTTAGTGTTGTCCATTTGTTGACTATCCTCTCAATGTGCGGCCATTCTGCTTCAACAACATGAAATCATTTTGTAGAAAACACCTTACCTATACTTATACAAGTATAGGTACATTACACATTCTGCTTCTTATGTTACTAATTTGCAGCAAAACACTCAAGATTCCAATAGATGTGTGTACATTATGTAAATGAATATGGAATTCATGCAGCCTGCAAGTTTGTTTATTGGTCTAAGAGGGTTGATTAACTCAGTTGGCTGGACAGCTGGTTTGTAATGCAGAGTAACGCCAACAGTGCAGGTTCACTTCTTACACCAGCTACGGTCTCACTTTCTCAATGTCGCACCTCGCCTGAGGAGTGGTAACCTCAGATTAAACCATCCACTGTCATCTTTCAAGTGAGAGAGTAACCATATGTTGACTTTACGTATTTACTGGTTTGAAACATCATTGGACAAGTGTAGTTAATTGCCAACAGATTTTCAGGATAGATTTTCTGTCCCTGTCACGTTATTCTCTAAGGAACTTTCTTCTCTCTGTTGATTTTCTAGTTCATTCCTGGTGCTGTGTACTAACAAAACTATTGTCTCCATTGATGGCCTTGATTTTCATTTTGAGCAAGTATTGAAGTTTGAAAGCTAGGACAGTTGTCTTCTTATAGACATAACAAAACGAAATCATAACATTGAACGTACCCTACTTTTGTTGATGACTCTTTCTGCACTCATTACTACAGAAACATTACAGTAGGTAGTTAAATATGGCTTATCTTTAAATCTTTGTCTCTTCAATTTATATGTAGCAACTCTCGAATATAAGGAAAGCATTTTTGGTCTTAAGGCTAACTAGGGTAAATGCAAAGGCATTTTCATCTGTTATAATTAGATTAGATTCCCGACAGTGTGGAAACAGTCCTTCGGCCCAACAATCGAATCGAGAACCTTGGTGCTGAGAGGCAGCAGTGCTAACCACTGAGCCACCATGCCGCCCCTATGTGATTGAATGTCAGCATTAAGAATCACATGATCATTGTCAGGTGATTAAATGTCATCTGTTAAATAACTAAATTTCCAGGCATACACCAAGCCAGAATTTTCAGCTCTATCATAGGCCAGTAGGCCAAAGCTCCTCAAATGTGTTGGAAAAACTAGGACTGAAGCCAGTCAGATTAGTGCTATTCTGTTTCATGTTAGTCAGATGATGTACTGGGTTCTATAAATTTATAATTATAATTAATCATACCCAGAATTTTGGTGTGTTTCACTTTGTGTGAAGGAATGAGGAAGGACTTTGGACTAGTTGGGATGTTGGACAAATGTTTGATGTATAGTGTGCCTTTTGCTTCACAAGATACCCATTTGATTTCCCTTGCTAAACTGATAAATTTCTGTGTCATCTTGCTCTTTGGTACAGTTTAAACTTGTTACTGCAGCCTCTGACTAAAAATCAAGGATGAGCTAGCATAATATTCAAGTAAAGCATTTTGTTTTCTGTAGTGGAATAATGTTAATTAGCTGTTGAATGCAAAATTAATTTTCTTTTCAGGTTGCTTATTTTTAAAGTTCATTCATGGTATGTAGGTGGTGCTGGCTAGGGGCCAGAATTTTATTGCCCAACCCTAATTGCCCAGAGAGCAGTTGAGTCAACCACATGGCTGTGGGTCTGATGTCTCATGTAAGCCCAATTAGGTAAGGGTGACCGGTTCCTTCTCTAAAAGTGGGTTTTTCTCAGAATCAGCAGTGGTTTTATGATCATCATTAGTCTCTTTAATTATGTATTTTTAAAAACTGAATTCAATTTCCATCTGCCATGGTGGGATTTGAGCGCTGGTCCTCAGAATAATACCTGGGTCTTTGGATTATTAATCTTGTGATAATATCACTAGGCCTGCCTGAAATAACTGGAAGGGGGTTGGTATCTTGTCACCAAGTCAATCTTTATTTACATGTGCATCGTATGTAGGCTGTCACCAGCCTGCTCAGAGCCAATGCCTAGAATGAAGATACACTCTGATTCTCCTGTTTGTCTGTCAGCAAGGCTCCCTGGTTGTCCCAGGTCTTTTTTAGAGTAGATTAGATTAGGTTCCCGACAGTGTGGAAACAGGTCCTTTGGCACCCACCAGTCCACACCAACCCTCCGAAGAGCAACCCACCCAGACACCCTGACTAATGCACGTAACTCTATGGGCAATTTGGCATGACCAATTCACCTAACCTGCACATCTTTGGACTGTGGGAGGAAACCGGAGCACCTGGAGAATGTGCAAACTCCACACAGACAGTCACCTGAGGCTGGAATTGAACCTGGGTCCCTGGTGCTGTGAGGCAGCAATGCTAATCACTGAGCCACCGTGCCACCCTAAATCCCAACAACTCTACTCGAGGATCTCATTGTCAATGAGATCCACCTGGCCCTAGTTACAATTACTGCACTACCCTCATTTTAAAATATGACTACTGAAAATAATAACTACCTTTTGGTCTAAATTTTCGTGTTAATCTGATTACCATCTGATTTTAAGAACCCCATTGCTGTTTCTGAGGTATGTACTATGCTCTTTTACAAAAAAACTGAGTAGTTGCATGAAGGCTTTTGTATATCAAGTGTAGATTAAAAAGCAGTCTGAAAAATATCATGTTTAATAGGTGATATAAAGTAGAATGTACTCACTATTTCTATCCATTCTTGGGATGTAGGCAGCAATAGTACAGATTGTTATGCTATAACGAGACAGTTGTGTTCCTCTGAACCTTGCGCTATAGAGCACTGTGCTATGGAAAACTGCTATAGAAAATCGCGCTGTAGACGCTTGCTAATAGAAAGTCGCTATACCTGTTAAGTAGAAAGATCACGTTGTTCAGTGTCCAGTTCATCAATTGCATTTTTGTCAATTTGTGCTGATGAAACGCCATTATAGCAGAATGACCAGTAAAGCGATATTTATTGCCCATTCCTGGTTTCCTTCTGAAGCTAATGATGTGATAGTATGGCCTTTGTAGTTGTGGTTTCCCACAATGTTATTGGTTAAGAAATTCCAGGTTTTTACCCAGCAGTGCTGAAAAGGCATCAGTATGAAGTTAGAAGGTTGTGTAACAATTCTGTGAAGTTTCATAAACGTTACAGTGCAGGAGGAGGTCATTTGGCCCACTGTGCCTGCAGCATTACCTGTGCATCATTACCTCGTACCAATTCGTTGCTTTTCCCCATACCCTTGCACATTATTTATATCCAAATAATCGTCCAACACTCTCTTGAATACTTCCACTGAACCTGCCAGAGTGGAGCCAATTTAGAACAGAAATTAAAAGGAAATGTGTATCTAAGACTATATTATTCATTTTCCACTTGATGGAGACTGTTTTGCTGTCAAGAGAATTTTTGTGAATTGCTGTAACCTGATCTGTGGGTAGTATGTAGTAGAGCTGCAATGCATCAGCAATGGAGAATGAATGCTGAGTTTAGTAACATCAGTGTCAGTGGAGTGGAGTGGATCTAAAGATAAGTAGTCAGCCCTTCCAGTTTTCTCTCCTCCTCTTCTCCATGCAGTATAAATTACTTTTCACAGAATGGTTGCAGTAGAGGCGGCAGCTGTTTGGCAGTCTATGTTCATGCATTCTCAAAGAGAAACCTAATCATTTCCATTCCCCTGCAGTTTTTTCAGATAATGACAAAAGACAAAATTGAATTTGCCTACACCAAATTCTGTATATCCTAGTCATAATGCATGTTTTTGCCAGTCACCTTAAATCTTATGGTCTTCATCCTTCCACTGGTGAGACCATTTTTTCCTTATCTGCACTGTTCAGGTCCCAGAATGATTTTCGATAACCGTTTGAAACTTTCCTGTTGTTAGACAACAGTTGCAGCTTTCCCATCAACCCAGTAATTGTTTCCAGAATAAATTGAGTAAATTCCCTGCAGAATTTCGTTTTCGAGAATATCTTCTGCACCTTCTCCAATGCAGTCACAACCTTGCTATATATATGTGGTGCCTGCAACTGCACACTGCAGCTGAGGCCGAAGCAGTGTCTTCTACCATTTTATAATTTCTTTGCTTTTGCATTCTATACCACCATTTACAGCATCTAGGATTCCTTATATTTCAGTAATTACTCTTCTTTTTAACCCAACCATTTTAGAATTATGTGCTCTTTGTATTGCATCTCCTGGATGTTCTTACCCAAATAAATCACTTTATAATTTTCCATTACATTCGCACCCAATCCTTTTCTTTCACCAACCTCTTGACTTAGAAAGAAATTACTTGCTGTAGATTCAGGATGGAAGATGATTAGCAACCCTGACACACATTAACTGAATATGAGATACTTATTTCCATTGTGTCACATCTATTTTGCACATTTAATTAAATGTTGTTTTTAATATGTTTAGATGTTGAACTAAAACTTGATGCATGGACTCCTGCAGCCAGCAATTTACTCAAAAGTCTCTTACTTGATAAAAATGTTTTGGCAACAATAAGAGCATTTGATGGAAGTGTCTACACTGTAGATTTGATAGGACATCTTGAAGGTGCTGCGATTAAAATATCTGATCAATTGGTATTGGAAGGTCTGGCTAAATACAGAGATCAAGGTAAAAAAGGTAATTATTTGCACTTGAGAACTCAATTCTCAGTTTTTGTACATAAATTTCATGTTTGCAACTGACTGTTTCACTTATAGTTGAATTCAACTCCAGTGTGCTATGGTTTGAAATAAGTAGTGCACAAGTTCAAAGTGAGCTCCTAAGCTCAGTGGTAATGTCAAACTTAAACTTTGGTGAAAATAGTTAATTGTTATTTAACAAATAGGTAAGTGTGAGATGAGTTACAGTAGGAGACTAACCGAATCCAATTATTGTTTTTCTTGCATCTGAATAAGTTATTGCCCCAGACTTAAGTGGAATTCTGTATATTTTGCATAACAGCAGCTACCTAGATTTGTGACTTTTAGTTTTTGCCTGTAATTCAAATCTTATCTACTTGATTTGCTCCTATAGAAGAACAGCAACCTGAAATAATTTGTCCAAAGTGTATTCATATTTGCGATTGCATTGCATTCTCATTAATCCTCTACTTAGTTCAAACTTTTAGCATAGCCCTGAAGGAATTAACTTCTGATTGACCCAATAATCTAATTACACCACTTAGAACTTTATCTTCAAGCACCCCCTCATCTTATCGCAGTGATACATTTTATGGTACATAGTTTCTCACAAGAAGTCGAGTTTTCTTCTGAAACGTATCCTGAAATTATGATGCGTCTTCTATGTATTTAAAAGGTGGGGAGTTGGGGGGAAACTAATTTGTGCATACACGATTAGAGTATGAGTTCGAGACCAATAGATAGAAGACAACAATCAGCATTGAACTCTCTTCTTTTACTATTGGATTAAAGCCCTAACTTTATTAAGTGAAATATCTTCAGCTGGATATTTTTGATTTCTTTGTTGCAGCTCAAGATCACAAAAGCTGCTGTTGCAAAGATCTTCAAAAAGCTGTAAGTTTTTATTCTATTCAAATGTTTGTTTGATATATTTATAACTCAATTTTGATTCTGTTCAAGCTGTTTCAAGAGTCTTGTATTATATAGTAATTTGCAATCTGAATTCATCTACTACTATAGCTATGCAGTAATATAGCTCTGCTGTATCAGTTATTGTGCAATATGGACATGATTCAAACCCACACCTATGTTTTGAACATTTCAATTTTGTACAAGTCGAATTGGAAGTTGGGTGCCATAAAATCTAGAAGAAACAGTGTTCAAAGATGGAGTAGTTTGGCCTTTAGTGATTGTGGTGTTGGTGGAAATTGGGATAGAAAGTAAGCATTGTGCTGTTTGTTCAGCTAAGAGTCAGAAGCAGAACTGTGTCAGTATGAGAATAGATCAGATAGATCTTCAGGTTAATGTACATTGTTTCCACTTTTAATTAGAGCAGTTGACATTGAGGCAAAAATGATCACTACTGGTGAACCAAATGTCGTCCACATTAAATTGCTGATGGCCATCCAAGGTAAAATTGTGGATGAAGAGGGCTTCTTTTATTTTGGCCTTTTGTTACAAGCTTAGGGAAGGCACAGCGGTAGGCCATTTGGCCCAATCAACCAGGCTGCTGTTTTTCCATTTAGTCTCCTCCTATCTTTCTTCTAAATCTGTTGTAAACCTCTATACTTTTGTGCCCCAATGCTTGCTTGACTTCTCGTTAAATGCATTTATGCAATTCACTTCAACCACTCCTGTGATAGTAAGTTCCCCATTCTCAGTACTTGTTAAAGAAACTTCTTATGAATTGCCTATTGGGTTTCTTTCTGACTAGCTTGTTTTGCTGGCTTCCAAAAATGCTCTCTTCCATAAGATTCTGTCTGTATCTATTAGAAAATCTTTTCTTTTTCTTAAGAAGAGCTGTTAGATCACCCTGCAATATTTTGTTCCAAGGGAAGAAACTTCGCCTATCAATTATTCCTGACATTTCTGATATCTGTCTTGTAAATGTTCTTTGCATTCTCTCCAGTGCCTTGATATTCTTTTTATATCATGGTGATCACATCTACAAACAGTACTTTAGGCATGGCTAACGAAGGTTTGACACAGATTTTGCATAATTTCCCCACCTTTCAATGCTACCCCTCTTCCCCCTGTCTTATGTTTGCTTTTTTACTATCATTGCGAAATGATGGCACATGTATTTGTGATTGGTGTATAATGTACTGAGATTCCTTTCTTCCTCTACCCTACCTGAGCTTGCATTTTCTGAGTAATAAATAATCCCCAATTTTCTTATCACTCTGAATACTTCACATTTATCTGTGGATTTTTATTTGTCCAATCTCCTCAGTATTGATTACCCATCCCTAAAATTTGGTGTCAGTTTGTAAGTTCAGAAATTTGTTTTTTCATTTCAAAATCCAGATTGTTAAAGCGAACTCTGTGAGAATGCCCTTGTTAGTGTGACATCAAGGATCCCTAGTAAAACTGAGGTCCCTACGGGAGAATCTTTCATTAGTTGGAGTCATTCTTAGCATAAAGAATGATGGTTGTGACTGTTAGAGGTCAGCCATCTCCATCCCACAACATTGCAGGAATTCTTCAAGAAACCGTACCAGTTGCTTCATCGTAAGGTCAGAAATGGTTGTTCACTGATTTCACAGTATTCAGTATCATTTGCAACTCCATAGGTACTGAAGCAGTCTATGTTCATATACAATACAACCGAGACAACCTTCAGATTTAGGCCAAGAAGTAGCAAGTAACATTTGTGCCACAACAAATATAAACATTTCCCCAACACATTCGCAGCCACTGTCAACATCCTGTGGGTTATCATTGGCTACAAATTGAATTGGACAATCCATTACTGAGATTAAAAGAGCAGGTCAGAGGCTAAAAATCGGATGGTGAGTAACATCACCTCCTGACTCTCGAAAGTCTGCCTACCATCGACAAGGCGTAAGTCAGGAATGTGATGCAATGCTGCCCACTTGTCTGACTGAGTGGAGTTCCAACAGTCAAGAGGTTTGACAACATCTAAGACAAAACAGCCTGCCTCATTTTGCTCCACATCCACAAATACATACTTCCTGCATCGCCAATGCACAGTAAGGTTCATTCAAAACTATTTTCTACACCTGTGACTCTGACCACCCAGCAATAAAAGGGCAGCACATGCATGAGAGAATCGCCACCTCCAAGTTACCCTTCAATCTGTGAGCAAACTACACACCAGACTCTATTGGAATTATATTGCTATTCCTTCACTGTCACTAGGTTACAATCCTGGACCTCCTTTTCTAGGACTGCTGAGAGTTTATCAAAATCATATCGACAGCAGTAGTTGAACAAAACCGCTCACCTCAACCTCTTCAAAGGCAGTTAAGGTTGAGTAACAAATGTGGGCTGAGACAGCGCTGTCCACATCTTGTGTAAATTGTGAACAACAGCAATCCCAACACACATCCTCACATTCAAGTATGCTCTCAAGCATTCTCCACCACTCATCATGGTTCATCTGATTGCTCCTGCCTCCCTTTCACATCAAAAATCTTTACCTGTATCTTAAAAATATTCCGAGACTCTACTTCCACCACCTTCAGAGAGAGCATTCCAAAGACATGTAACCCTCTGTGAGGAAAAGATATTCTCCTTCCTTTGACCTTAGATGGGTAACTTCTGATTTTTGAAAAGTGACTCCTTTCTGTATTCTCTGACGTGAGGAAATATCCTCTCTGCATCCACCCTGTTAAAACCCCTTGGGAACACTATATGTTTAAGCAAGTTGCCTCCCATTTGAAACTCTAGCATATACTCGCCCCACCTGTCCAACGTTTACTTAGAAGAAGACCTGCACATTCCAGGTAGTAGTCTAGTAAACCTTTTCTTAACTGCTTCCAATGCATGTACATTGTTGCTTAAATAAGGGGACGGTATTCCAGAAGTAAGCTTGTGAATGCCTTGAATAATTGAAGCATAACCTCACAGTTTTTGGATTCGGTTCCCCTCACAAAGAAAAATATCCAGTTATCTTTCCTAATTGCTGTATATGAATCTTTGATGATTCATTCACTAAGACAAAAATCTCTCTGCATCTCGTGCCTCTGCGGTTTCTCAGTATCTGGATTTTTTTTCCTTTTTTAAAAAAAAAATGGCCAGTTCCATTTTCTTATACTGTATTACATTGCCACATCTTTGCCTACTCACTTAATCTAACTATATCTTTTTTGTAGCATCCTTGTGTCCTCTTCACAACTTGCTTTTCTTCTAATCTTTGTGTTACCACTGAATATGGCAATGAACAGTAAAATGTTGAGGCCTTCATTCCTTTTAATCTATGCTGCATGTTATTTTCTTAAAGATCGCCAATAAATTGTTTAAACATGATTTTTCTTTCACAAAGCTGTGTTGACTTTGCTGATTTACCTTCAACGTTTCTAAGTGATAGAGATGTAACGTTAACTAGCCGGTAATTTCCTGCTCTCTGTCTCACTACTTTTTTGATTAAAGGAGTTACTTACCTGTTTTCTGCCTAATGGAGCTTGTCTGAATCTAGGGAATTTTGGAAAATTTAAAATTCCTCAGATCCTTGTGGAATAACACCACAATAAAATTTAACACAAGTAGTGAACAGCATTATGAGCAAAAGGTGGGAGAATGACACTAGGTCTTGAAGCACATTTGGAGACTGCATTAGTCTTCATGGTGGAAGACACAAGTAGCATCGCAAAACTTCACCCGAGTCAGAGTGCAGAGGTGAGTCTAATTGCCATTACTAATGACCGGGTACTTGTGAAGCTGAAAGGTCTGAAGGTGGATAAATCACTAAGATCAGGTGGACTACACCCCAGAGATGTGAAGGCTGAGGAGATTATGGAGGAATTTGCAATGATCTTTCAGCAATCACTGCAGTCCAGGGACCCAAGGACTGAAAAATGGCTAATTAACACCCCTGTTGAAGAAAGGAAGAAGGTTGAAGATTACTCTATGGGAAATTATAAGCTGGTTAGCCTGACCCCAATCATTGATAAGGTTTTACAGTCTATTATTAGGGATTATTGTATTACCATTGTCTACTCTGTCCATTACCAACTTTCAAAACAGAACAGCAAAGTTAGTTATCCATTATTTTTCTCATTTGAAATTCACACTGACTGTTCATTATCATGTTTCTCATTTCTAAATACTGTTCCATTTTTCCCCTTTAGTAAGCAATCACATCTTTTGAATGACTAAATTTCAGTTGACTGGTCTATTATTCCCAGATATGTTCAGCTGCTTAAATTTGGAAGTCTCAATAAATATGCTTTCGTCATTCAGCATTACACCTTTCACAAGGATTTATTACATGTGTGCTCAAGTGCAAGGATAAGATGGAGGTTTGGAAGGTTGACTAGGGCATTAGTCATTGGTGATAAAAGAAGGGATGATGAGAAGTTGGATGAGCATTTGTTAGTAAAGTCACAGATTACGCCAAAAGTGGAGATGTAGCAGACATTAAAAAAGGTTACCTCAAGCAGTGGGTCCTTGATTAGATGGGCCACTAATGTGGACAAGAGATGGAGACTAATTTAGACAAATATGAGGTGCATTTTGGAAAGGTAAATTAGGGTAGGACTTAAACATTTAATGGTTAGGTCCTGGGAAGTGTTCCTGAATAAAGAGACTTGGGAGTGCAGTTTCACAGTTCCTTGACAGTGGAATTCCAGGTCGACCAGGATAATGAGGAAGGCGTTCAGTAAAGATTGTCTTTATTGGTCAGTGCATTGACTGTAGGAGTTGGGAGGTGATATTGCAACTGTGCAGGACATAGGCCACTTTTCGAATATTGCATGTAATTCTGGTCTCCCTGCTATCAGAAGGATGTTGTGAAACTTGAAAGGGTTCAGAGAAGATTTACAAGGACGTTGCCATGGTTGGAGGGTTTGAGCTACAGGGAGAAGTTGAATAAGCTGTGGTTATTTTTTCTGGAGTGTTGGAAGCTGAGGGGAGGATCTTATCGAGGCTTATAAAATCATGAGAGGCACGGATAGGGTAAATAGACAAGGTCTTTTCCCTGGGGTGAGGGAGTTCAAAACTAGAGAGCATGGGTTTAGGGTGAGAGGGGAAAGATATAAAAGGTACCACAGGGACAACTTTTTCACACAGAGGGTGGTACATATATGGAATGAGCTGCCAGAGGAAGTGATGGAGGCTGGTGCAATCACAACATTTAAGTGGCATCTGGGTGGGTATATGAATAGGAAGGGTTTAGAGGGATATGGGCCAAGTGCTGGCAAATGGAACTACAATTATTTAGGATATCTGGTCGGCATGGACGGGTTGGACAGAAGGGTCTGTTTCCATGCTGTGCAGCTCTGTGACTTCAGTTTGCAATTGTTCATTTTTAAGCTCAGCAAATGAAAGAAAAAGACAATTGTTTAGAGAGAACAAAGGTGTCCAATTGAGGAAGCTTGTACAAGACAGATTGTACAATAATACATTTGACTAATGCATTTCGGCGTGGAACATACAAGTTATAACATGCATAGGTAATGAGCAAAAATCTCATTCTGAAACAGGGCAGAAACAATAATATTCAGTTCTTGATCGTATGTGTTGTCTACTTTCAAAACGAGGTGAGAAGGGGTAATCCAGCTATCCTCTTTGTAACCTTCCTGGATGCCAAGATTTTATGTTCTTTTCACACAAGATAATACCTGCCTGCAATTAGTAATTTAGTCGACCTTTTTGTTATGCTGTAATATTAAGGAACATTTTGAGGTTTTCTTGAATGATAAGAGCCTAGTTTACCTGTTAATGCTGAGAAGAAAAATAAAAATGCAGGATTGAGTTTGTGGCATTGTACAGTCATTCAAGGCCTTGCACCCAGCTGTGCTAACTTAGAAGTGGATAATATCCAGTACAAAAGGAAGTTGTTTTAGAGGAGTAAGGTTTTAACTTGAGGTTACAATTGGGCAGTTGTGGTGTTGCACCATCAGTAGCAAACGTGGCAATTATCATTTACATGTTTCTTTCCAGTCAGTGCTATAACCAGGTGTTTCTTTTGAGAAACAGAGTGAGCATCTTCCCCAACCTGTGTTCAATACTATAGTCAAAAATCTATTTTCTTCTCTGCTAAAGATACCCATTGAAATTGTTGCTGTTTTCATATTCCCAGTCTGCTCAAAGAATTTTGATTTCGGATGTAATTGTTGTAGGCAATATTAGGGGAAAATTTGGTGAGTTACCTGGTAAATCTTTTGAAGTTCCAGCTGTGATTAGAATGAACTAGTGTGTTTGGGTTAACTTCATATGCAATATAACTCATTTAAGATTCACTTTCATTTATTTGAGTCCAGAAATTAGTTAGGTTGAAAGAAAAGGTAGTTAAACCACATAATCACACATGCTGATGGAGCCGACAGACAGTTTCTGTGAAAATGCAACATGGCTGAACTAGTACTAGCCTTTATTTGAAAATGGAATGTGAGGATAGCCATGTACCATGCTAAGAAGGTCCAAGCAATGGAGTTTAGTCAAGGTTGAAAATGAAACTCAGGATTTTGAGAGGAGAAAAGATGCCAACTGGGAAGATAGGGAGTGATGAAACAATAGGGAGTATTGGTGCCCTGCCACTTGGGTGATGTATGGGAAACAAGATGACTGTCAAAAACAGACCATTTCATGATTTGAGTAACGTATTATCTACAAGACTTACAATGTATAAATATCTGAATCCTCACTGAATTAGTGTGAGACTTCAGAATCTTTTCTGGGACAGACTCTTCAACTTTATCTCAATAAACAATTGTTGACCTATACTTCAAGGGTCCTGAGATTATTACCTAAAATAACCTACCACAACAGTGAGGCTCTATTTCCAACATGAAGGTACAACATAATGGTACAAGTCAAACCCAATGGGTGAAGTGTTGATTGCAGCTCAGACTTGATTTTCTTTAATCCACTTATCAACTTCATGAAATTTGGTCAAGTGATGTCTGTGACCATTTCAAGTCTTGTGTTCTTGATCTTTTTTAACCTGTGTCAGTCCATGAAAGGCCCATTAATTTACTAATTCAAGCAATATTTAAAGATCAATACAATCATTGTCATCATGATAAAGTATTTGCTTCAAGGGTATTTTGAAGTAATCATAGAAAGTTTAATGCTGGCACCTTGAATTTTTAGTTTAGAGTGGTATGGTAAGATTCTGTGATGCGGATGTGAAATGGTACGATCAAGCTGGTAATTGTGCTCCAGTGTTGCCTTCCAACAGGGTTCCAATCAAGCATTGTTAAATTACTTTGTTTTTGGGTGGGTTAATCTGTCCCTTGGAACAGATTCTTCATCTGTGGCAAGTGTAATAGTAACATTCAGACTCCAATTAATTCCTAACTCAAGTCATTGTGTTGAGATCTTATCATTCAGTGAGGTATATCAGAATATTAATTCTCTGCAATGTTTCATATTTAGCTGATTAGACTCCAACTGTATTATTATGCATATCTGATAACCACTAAACCTTGCTTCTTAATCAGTCTGTTTCTAACTTCTCCATTTTGTAGTGTCCTTGTGTGAAATGATTGTGTACACATTAGACGATCAGTACTACTTTTGTGGTTTTCTCAACTTAGTTACAATGTTGTTCTTAACTTTGTTTGGATTTTGCATACCAGAAACACTTGACTGGGCATAATGTCTATATTTTTTCACAACTGGGTCAATTTTAGATTAGATTAAATTAGATCCCTTACAGTGTGGAAACAAGCCCTTCGGCCCAACAAGTCCACAGCGACCCGCCGAAGCACACCCACCCAGACCCATTCCCATTCACCTGACACTTTAGCGTGGCCAATTCACCTGCACGTTTTTGGACTGTGGGAGGAAACCGGAGCACCTGGAGGAAACCCACGCAGACACCGGGAAAATGTGCAAACTCCATGCAGACAGTTGCCTGAGATGGCAATTGAACCCGGGTCTCTAGCGCTGTGAGGTAGCAGTGCTAACCACTGTGCTACAATATACAGTAAATGAATTGCATGACCATGCTTTGCACTTGTAATCCTTATGAAATACATTCTTTCAGCTTTTTTTCCTGGAGTATTTTACTTGATATCCACATATAGAAATGGATCATTGTTACTTGTGCCTAAGGTGATTTCTTTTTCCATGGATTCATGATAAAGTTTTGTTTTATTTCATTAAATGAAGGGGCAGTCTGCAGTAAGTCACGATTTTTAAAACAAATGCTGTTGATTGTTTTCACCTGTTGTTTGCATCAAGTGATGTAAAAAATGTACTTTCTTATTCTGGAGCAACAGTTTTGCTTTTGATTGCAGGTGGAAGAAATCAAGCAACAGCTTGCAGTACTCATGAGCAAAAACGTGGAACAAGTGTGTAACAACAAAGCTGAAGGATAAATGTACTATTTTACTTTTGTACAAGAATGTGGGGTTTTTGCTTTCTGTATTTTGATAAATTTCTTGTTTTCACTGCTGGGATTTAAAGGAAATTGAGTAGATGACCAACTCACATTTTGTTTTTTTGCATGTAATTTATACATTGAATGACCTTTAAAACTTTACATTTACAGTCAGTTACTGAACAACAAGGATAGTTGTTATCCAATTGTTCTGAAATTCTAGCCAAATTATGACTGCATTGTGCCTTCTGAAATACAAAGAAAAATGTTAGAAATACTGAGGTCAGGCAGCATCTGTGGAGAGAAATGATTATATTTCAAGTCAGTGATGTTTCATTGTAGGCAATTCTTTTGTTATGCTTCACATTAAATATTGCTCTATATTTGAGTATGGTGCAAATATATTTGGTAAAGTGATTTATATGGTATTAAGTGTACTAGATTCCTTTTGGTATTTTCATCTGAGCAACAACTTTGGTTCCAAATGTAAAGCTGAATGTCAATAAGCTACACAAATGAATTTATTTGAAATTCTCAAAAGAATGGCCCCCGTCTTTGTGAAACCCTCTCACAATTAGAGTTATCATGACTAGCATGTAACTTTAATATTACTGAAGCTAGGAGCAGGAACTTGTACAAAGGATTATCAATCCATTCCTTCCAAGATGCTCAACCTATAGTAGATTTGCCACAAACATATCATCCATTATTTGAGTGCTTAAGGTACAAGTTACACCATATCAAAAATTGGTGAATAAACATTAATTTCCTAGAAAATAAACCACCCAGTTCTTAATAAAAAGTAGGATATTAATCTTAACCAGTGTTACTAAATTATGAAATAATAGAAAATGCCGGAAGCTCAGCAATTCAAGTAGCATATGTGGAGAGAGTCTGAGTTAACACATCTTTCATTTAATACGTTCTGTTTGGAAAGAGGAGAGTACTTATCTAAATTTACTGAAGTCTAACAAATGACAATTTAAAAGTAACCAAAGATGTCTTGTATGTGTGTCATTATTATATACTGTGTACTGTTACTTAAAATTTATAATGCGAAAAATCAAGGTGAAAGCAAATTCTGATAGAAATCTAACACTCAATTGCAAACTAATGAAATGAATCTCATTAATTAACGGAAAGATCTTTTAAGGTTAGTTGACGTTTCTGAAGCACATTTTTCCTTCGTGCATTTGGCATCTTCAGTTGAAAATACAAGCCTGTCTTATGTTCAGCAGTCTTATGCTCAGTCAGATGCTCATGAATAGTTTGCTATAAGTTGGTTGGTTTTCTTGGCTGTCCCATATTAGCTTTTAAATTTTCCATTAAAAGTCTAGTTGATCTACTTGTGATCTGCACTCAAATCTTTTCACAAGCTACAGTATAGAAGCTGAAAAGGGTGTATTCAAAAACAAGAGCTTGTTTAGTTGCAGTTAAGTTGTATTGTTAAGAAGAGTAGTGAGGGTTTTTTAAAATCCGACTTGAGTACTATTTTTCAGGTGCCTACTGCTATCTACTCCATTAATTATGTGTGAACTTTTTGTATCTGAAATTTGCTTCACCAATCAAGTGATGACCCAAACTGTTTCAATCATCACCTGGGGTCCAAAAATGCATTTCCAGTATATTAAAACGCTCTTTAATAATTGGGAGCATGATTTCTGGGCAGTTTCATCTTCTCAAATCCAAAAATAAGGTAGACTTTCATTATTATAATCAGTTCTGATATTCTTATAGCTTCCAGAAAGCTTCATGGCCAATGAGTTAGTTTTACTAGGTAATTACCATTATCTAGGCATTTGCAGCAGCCATTTTGCACATGGGAAAGTCTCTCACACAGAAAGTTTTTTAAAAAACTGCATTTGTGCAGCATCCTTTACAATCACTAGACATACCAGAGTGGTTTATAGCAAGTGAAGTATTTTTGAAGTGCAGTCACTGTTGTAATGTAGGGCATATTAATTTGTTTTTAATTGTAGTGATGAGAGTTCAATCTTTATTGGGACCTGGGAATTCAAGATTACTATTTCAATAACTTCACACTATCGTTTACCTTTTTTAACAGTCCTAAACAGACTGATGGAGATTGGGGATTAGGAGCCTTTATTAAAATTTATTCTTTTCTCCCCACCTCCCACCACATTTCCATTCCCAAAAAAAAACTAGAGGCTGCAACATGAATTGTCATAGTTGTAACTGTTCTATAACTAAAATCACCGACTGAGAACCAGAACCATCTGTATTGTATTTCTTTGGAATGGTCTTTTGTTAGACCAAAGGAGAAGTTTAATAGCTGCTTCGCTTTGCCAAGCTGAGTGAATCTGTAAAATGGTCTGAACAGAATTACTTTTTTCTGACTTAAAAATGAAAAGAAGCGTGCCCAGCATTGCAATTGATTGTAGTTCTGAAGAGTAGGTCCAGGGCTATTCATTGTCAGAGAGTCAGTAATCGATAACCAAATCATTCCTGTTTGTTTTAAGAGATTATTTTCAATTTAAATTACCATGGTATGAATAGAATTAATGCTTGGGTTGCATATAGTTATCTTCAATTTTAGCAGTATTGCACCAAATGTTCAAGATTTAAACTTTTAGATTGTGTTTGTATTTGAAAATGCAAAGGTGACTCAGATTGTGTAAAAATCATGCCAAATTCTTTGTGACCAAACACTTAAATTTCCACTTCAACACCAAGATGTTTGTTGTCAGTTGTAAACAAACAAATTTGAATATGTGAGCAGATTAGAGATGAGCATTATTCAAGTAGCTAGGTGTAATTAATGAGGTGATCATTTGAAAAGAAAGGGGATGCATTGACCAGGGTTTAAACAGAGGTCTGACTACAAGAATAAATGTCTACTAGCTTTAAGGCATCCCGTGTAAAATCAGTTTGGGCAATCCTAGCTGAGTTCTAAACGGCACAAGATTACATCATAAACCGGGAACTAGATTGGCATTCTCACTCACACGAGTGCCCACAGAAGAACCAGAGACTTAGTTTGGGACTTCGGCATTTGAACTTATTAAAGAAGTGAATTTCCTAATCAAAAACAGGAAGATAGGTTTACAGTCATTAAAGTATGAGCATTATGAAAGACTACTATGCTGCATACTTAAGAGGTCAGTATTTCATTACAGTGCCAGTGTTCCCTTATTCATGACAATTGATTTCACTCAACAGGTTTGTGCTTTAGAATCTTAGTAGCACTGGGTTATACTTACCACCAAAGGGCAAATATCAAAATTGAATTTAAATATGATTGACTCAAAAAAAAACGATATTTGTATCCTATCTCCCTTTTTCCATTGAACCACTACCGAGTGGGACTATTTTGCATAAATGAAAAGAAACAGGCTAATTTCAATATTTCACCTGAAATTGCAACTTCAGGGTCTCTTTTGTCACTGGAACATGTCTAGACTTAGTGTGATTTTCAAAATGTAATATAACACAATACAACAATTGACCAGAAACCATTGTTTTAATAAGTCCCCTTGACCTTGACTATTAAAACCATGTACAAATATATTTGAGGTAAGACTTTCAAACTAATTTGTTTGATCTTTGTTCAGTGAGTGAATTCTGTCTCCATCCTTTAGTTATTCCTGATTTTCAGATCTGAATATTTTAATTTCAGAATCTGTCTTGTAGTTTTTGACATTAGGTTTGAGTTCCTGTGTACATTGCACTTTCATTTGAATATTTGTGGTTATGTAAAATATGTTACCTGTAATGGAAGCAGGTCTGTCTTGTTGAATACGCTTTTTAAAGAGACTGTTCTACAACATCAAAACAGTGTGGTGAAACTGGCAGTGACTTGTATTTTTGCTTGAATGACAAATTAAAACAAATTCAAGCTTTGGAGTAAATTCTGTCACTTGCATCATTTTACACCTCATCTTCCACCTGACCAAAAAAAAATTGAGTTATTTAATGTAAGGTGTGATTATTTCGAAATCATTGCTGTAAGTTTCCAAAATGCCTAATAATTTTGCAGCTTCTTAATTTTTAATCCTATCATTGGCACCAAAGAAAGGGTTGCTGTGAACTGCATGATGAGTAACTGCATAGAAGGATTATGCAGTGTTATTATGCATGGGGCTTTTTAAATGTAACAATCTTAAATTTTTACCAGTGATTACAGAGAGAGAGAGAGAGAGAGATTTTTTCCTATGTTACTAAGAGAGCTTCATACTGTCTTGGACCTGCACCATGTAAGCAAATACAAATTTTTGGCAACTATAAAACAGCTACTGCAATTGTATTCGTATATTGAGGTACCTAAGAAGAATCCGTGTGAAAAACAGAACATACCAGAAACTACTTTGCATGATATTTCAAAAAACTGTATGCTGATTTTATGCAATGGGCCAAGCCATTTGAAGCTTATGATTACTATGTTGGAATATTCTGTGTCCAGCTGATGACATTTAGTATCCCTGGTCACAAGCATACAATTTACCTTTTCTGCAACCCAAAATTTGTAGAATTCAAAGAGAAACAAAATTATCTTTTACAAGAATGGCCTGAAGATCCCAATCTCAATATTCTTTTAGATTTGGGGCATTTATTACATTTCATGAATTAGTCTTATGGCAATGATAGAAAATTGATAGGGTTTTGCATAAACTGTTGTAGGATCGATGGATGTGAAATTTTGGAAGAAGACATTTTGAGAAAGGCAAAGGAGGTAAGTGATGGATTTGCACATTATAGAAGGCTAAGAGTGTGATGCTGCTCCTTTAACAAGGTTATGTTGTCCTTGGTTTTGTTTTTCAGAGAGATCATAAAAGCAGCGATTCCGAAAAGTTTGGCTTGGATGCGTATTAGGCCAGTTTGATTATAGATAACAGATTAAGGCTTACAAATCTTTTTTTTTAAATTATACAATGAATGGGGGGTGAGGGGGAGGTGGCCATTTCTTGGGTTTTTTTTGAAGCAATCAGTCAGTTTGAGACTGCTGGTCCATGAAATAGCTACAAGGAAGAGGGTGTTCCATGCTGCCATCTCCCTTCCTCGCTCGCTCCCTTGCTTCCTCACACCCTCTTTCCCCCCTGCTCCCCCTCGCACCCGATCCCCTCGCCTCCCCTCCTCCCTTTCTCACCCCCTTTCTTCCCCTCACCCCGTGTCTCTCTCTCTCTCTCTCTCTCTTCTCCCCCCCCCCATTCAGTCTTCTCTCCCCCCCCCCCCCCCAATGTTTCATGTAGTTCCAAGTTCCCCCTTTTTATTTTGGAGATGAGGCAGCAAGCGTTTATGGGCATTGTAAGTATTTGGAACAGCATCATTAGGTTGGGATAATCTAGGTGGTATTCTGTTTTGTTTGTGTTTCATTTGGTGGTAATGTGAATAAATTCTGTTTTGTTTAAAACTAAGTGGTTTGACCACTTGCATCTCTCTTGGGATATCCATTTAACATCTGCTTAAAACCATTAGCAAAGTTGGGGTCTGGACTTGTACTTAAAATGTTTTGAGGGGGTCTAACCTTGTCCATAAGAGTTTGGGTTTTATTTTTGGTGACACGTTATTGAATGCAAGGAGAATATCTGTAGGGAAAGATTAATTTTCAATGTCAGCTTGCAATGGGGACCTTGAAGGGAAGTAAGGGATCAAAGGTTAGGAGTTTAATGAAATAGCTTTAAAGTATTTAATGCTAATTTCACTGCATTGAAAAGAGAAAGATATGTAGGTCGATGGCTAGGTCTTGGGGCAGCCTTGGGGTGAAGGTTTCTTTTGTGAGCAAGGGGATAATGACTGGGCAGAGGTAACTGGTGACAAGTCTGTAAATTCTCCCTTTTTTTTTTGGAGATGAGGAAGCAAGCGTTTAAGGTGAAAATGCCTAGGTAATGAGTAGATGTGAATGAGAATAAATGGCCTGGGCTGGATGATTTGTTCAATTGTATTTCCTGGAGAGTCTAAAGGAATGGATACAGGAAAATGTCCTGCAAGATAAATGCAGTACAAGTGATTTGCAAATTCTAACTAAATTGCTGTAATTTGTAGATCTGCAGGTTTTGTTTACATTAGCACTTTTTTGGGTACTGTACTTTCCCTTGTTAGTTTCTGGTTATGGTGTGAAAGAATATTTATGCATTAACAGTGATGTGCAGGAGAAGTACAGAGGTAATGGCAACCTCCATTAGGGTCAACTCTTTACATTGGAAGACCAGCAAATTTTGGGCAGACCCAAGAGCATCTTTCACCAAGTTGATGATCCTCCAGGTGTAGACATTTTTTATTTCACAAATATATTTTCATAATTCTATAAGCACATACAAAGGTTCTAATCTGTTCTGTACAGTTTTGCAAAAAAATTGCAATTTTGACATTTCCTGCAGTTTCTTGACAGTTGCAAAAAAGACATTTTCTACTTGTTTTTAGCTGCAGTGCTTTTAGTTTGTGTGCAGTAATAAAACATGTAAGGTAAAAAGGACAATGTATTTCTACTCATACTTACTTTGATAGTATGTTTTGAAGTGCAAATTCTTTTTACTGAAATGCAGATGGTTTGTGTAATCAAGGTTATAAGTACATAAAATAGTTCAATATCAGTTCTGTGCAGTCTTGTTAGAGAGAATAATCAAAATATTAGAATTTTGACTTTTCTCAGCTTCTCTAGAGTTGCAAATTGAAAGATATTTTCTACCTCTGCTGGAAAATATTTATATTCATTGAAGCATTAAGAGAGTCTGACAACTGAATAGACCCTTGTTCTACTTTAGTGGAAAGACCAGAGATGGCAGTCTTTCCCCACTGCACCTCGACAGCAGCTGCTTTAAGCTTTAGTGCATTTTTCAATATGTAATCCTAGACCTTGGAATCAGCTAGTCTGGCACCCTCCATTAGGGTCAACTCTTCACATTGGAAGACCAGCAAGTTTTGGGCAGACTAAAGAGCATCTTTCACCAAGTTGATCCTCCAGGTGTAGATGTTTTTTATTTCACAAATATGTTTTCATAATTCTATAAGCACATACATAGGTTCTAATCTGTTCTGGACAGTTTTGCAAAAAAATTGAATTTTGACATTTCCTGCAGTTTCTCGACAGTTGCAAAGAATGTATTTTCTATTTCTGTTTATTTTGAGGTACGAAGGGGGTCTTTTAACTGAATCGACCCTCATTAAAGTCTTTCTCCGTTGCAGTATGTTGGCAGCTGCCTCATGCTTTCGTGCATTCCTCCAAATAGTTATTGACCTTGGAATGTGCCAACCAGAGTGTCTTTCACAGGATTAATGGTCCTCTAGGTGCAGCCTGGGTGTGTCCTGGAAAATAGTCGGTGGAGTACAGAGTCTGCATCACTGAGCTGCACAGGATGAATCTTGACAAAAACCATTGTGTCTCTTTCCAGAACTTTGTAAAGGTATATTTTAGAAGGGGATGAGTGACAGTTTCATCACAAGTGCAATGGCTTGAAGGGCAGCATGCACGGAGCAGAGACAGGACATACACGAAGGATCTGGTGGACATCCCTTTCTCATCATCAACCGAACTGTTATGGTGCTTGTTGGAAAGTTGTAGTGATAATGCATTCTGCTAAATGATTTGACAATCTATTCCAGGTACCTCCTGACAGGATCAACCGGCAGGATCTTGACATTATAGTGTGCTGAGTGCTTCCTGATGTTTCTTTGCACAGTTTTCCACAAGGGACAGGTGATGTGGAATACTCTGATAATTGAAATGTTCTGTGGCAATGAGGTCAGACCCATCTTTTAATGCTGGGGATAGGTAGAGTCTCAGTACATTTGATAGCAATCTCACTTTAGTAACAAGGCTGTGGGTTCAATTTCCACACTAACAAATGAGCACAAAATCAAGATTGATTCTCCAATACAGTACTGAGGGAGACTTGTACTTTCCGAGGTGCTGTCTTTCAGAGGAGACTTAAAATGAGGTCCCATCCACTTGCATGGGTGGATGTGAAATGACCCATGGCACTATTTTGAAGAGAAGCACTGAAATCTCATTCATTATCTATTTACATTGGAGTGATGAAAAATTCAAGCACAATGCCAATCTGACATTGATTGCCATTCTGTTGAAGTTGCAGACCTGCATGGATTGGCCATCAGTGCCTTGGCCAATATTTATTCCTCAAATGACACACAAAGAGTAATTTGGCCATTGTCACATTGCTGTTTCTGGGAGTCTGATGTGTGTACTTTAGCTACCATGCTTCCTTCCATTGAATGTTCCAATGCATTGTTAAGACTTTCTCTTTAACAGATTTGACTCTTCCTCACAGCTGATGTCAGGCTGACTGGTTCTGCATTTCCCCTCCTTCGTTCCTTGAGTAGTGTAACATTTATTAACTTCCTCTAATAGGATCATTCTAGAATCTAGGAAACTTGGGAAAATCTTAACGAAATAGCCAATATATCTGTAGCTAATGCTTCTAGTGTGTAAACCATTTGTGGTGATACTGTGGCTTTAAGAGATGTATTTTATGGTGAGCAGTCTGCTTCAAGCCAATAAACCGCTTCTGAAGTAGTGGGGTTTGTTGTTAAAATTAGAGCAATAGAAGCAACCTGAATGTGGGAGCTTGACCCCACCCAGAACCAAGATTTTAGTTTCACCTTGAATAGCTATTGGGGTTGTGAAAGCTGCTATATTTGTCTCTTTCCTACAGCCAAAAGTTTTGGTTCTCTTCCAGCTTCAAGAATTGCAAAAAAAGACTGAAAAATTCATGCTGACTCTATCGATCCATATTTTTCCATGTGACTCTTAATTCTATCCCAAAAATAGGTTTCTTTTAAATTTTGCTACCACTGAGGTTAAACTGATTGACCCAACAATTACAGCCCAATGTTTACAACCTTTTAGCCCAAAAGCTGAATGTTTGCAATTCTCCAATCCTTGAACAGTACCCCAGAATCTTGAGAAGACTGCAAATTAATCTGGCCTAGCTTCATTGTTTTCCTATTGAAGGCTACTCTCTGCCAGTTGATTGGTCATTCCAGAGGAGGAGTAATGTAGTTTTTTTACTGTTGTTTCAAATCAGATGATAATGATCAATGTTCCCCCAATAAATTCCAAGAATTAAAGAACACAGTGCTTCTGTGACAATGTTTTAAGAGGTTATTTTGTCCCTTTTTGTTTGGAGAAGTTGTAAGGCAAAGGTGAAGGGCAATCTACCAAAACAGAGAGGGTAAACAGCTTATGAGGGCTTGGATTTTTTTTTAAAAGTTGGAGCAATAGAGGCAGCCTTGCTAAGTGTGGTCAGCTCTTTTGGACTAGGATTTCTCAATTTTTTTTTCAGTTTTTAAGTTTTAGCTTTAAGCAGCTGCTTAAAGACATAGACAGTGACTTTTCCCTGTCTTGGTTACAGCTAGAAGCTGAGGTTTCTCGGGTTACCCTGTGAGACAAATCTGTTTTTCTGAATATGCCTTTGTTGCCAAGGGGTGTGTTTACTGGAACAGTTAATTAGTAAAAGTTAGTGTATTTATTACTCTGTTAAGTTTTCCAATAGAGTTATAAGTTCTTTTCTTGTGTTGTATTTTAACTGTAGTGTTTAAATAAATCGTATTTTGCTTAACATTGAATAGTTTGACCAGTCAAAATGCATCTGGAGCACAGCACTTTACATTTGCCTTTAAAAATAAGAAAAAGTTAGGGTCTAGCCTACCTTAAAGTATTTTGAGGTTCTGGTTTGGTCCATAACACTTCGTTCTTGGACAGGACTGGTACTGCTGTAGGAACTTCTGCTGAGCACAATCTAGGAATGATTATCCCTCACTGCTCCTTACACTATCACTATCCTCGTCATAGAGATGTACAACATGGAAACAGACCCCTCAGTCCAATTTGTCCATGCTGACCAGATATCCCAACCTAATCTTTCCCATTTGCCAGGACTTGGCTCATATCCCTCTAAACCCTTCCTATTCATATATCCATCCAGAGGCTGTTGTAATTCTACCAGCCTCCACCACTTCCTCTGGCAGCTCATTCCATTCACGCACTACCCTCTGTGTGAAAACGTTGTTCCTTCGGTCTCTTTTATATCTTTCCCCTCTCACCCTAAACCTATGCCCTCTCGTTCTGGACTCCCTCACCCCAGGGAAAAGACTGTCTATTTATCCTAGCCATGTTCTTCATGATTTTATACACCTGTACAAGGTCACCACTCGGCCTTCGACATTCCAAGCAAAACAGCCCCAGCCTATTCAATCTCTCCCTATAGCTCAAATCCTCCAACCCTGACAACATGCTTGTAAATCTTTTCTGAATCCTTTCAAGTTTCACAACATCCTTCTGATAAGAAGGAGACTAGAATTGCATGCAATATTCCAAAAGTGGTCTAACCAATGTCCTATACAGCTGCAACATGACCTCGCAACTCCTGTACTCCATTCTCTCACCAATTAAGGAAAGCATACCAAACAGTGCCTTCACTATCCTATCTACCTGCTACTCCACTTTCAAGGAGCGATGAACCTGCACTCCAAAGTTTCTTTATTCAGCAACGCTGCGTTGAACCTTACCATTAAGTGTACAAGACCTGCTAATATTCACTTTCCCAAAATGCAGCACCTCCCATTTATCTAAGTTAAACTCCATCTGCCATTCTGGATTAGTGGTGCTGGAAGAGCACAGCAGTTCAGGCAGCATCCAAGTAGCTTCGAAATCGACGTTTCGGGCAAAAGCCCTTCGTCAGGAATAAAGGCAGTGAGCCTGAAGTGTGGAGAGATAAGCTAGAGGAGGGTGGGGGTGGGGAGAGAGTAGCATAGAGTACAATGGGTGAGTGGGGGAGGGGATGAAGGTGATAGGTCAAGGAGGAGAGGGTGGAGTGGATAGGTGGAAAAGAAGATAGGCAGGTAGGACAAGTCCGGACAAGTTATGGGGACAGTTACTGAGCTGGAAGTTTAGAACTAGGATGAGGTGGGGGAAGGGGAAATGAGGAAGCTGTTGAAGTCCACATTGATGCCCTGGGGTTGAAGTGTTCCGAGGCGGAGGATGAGGCGTTCTTCCTCCAGGCATCTGGTGGTGAGGGAGCGGCGGTGAAGGAGGCCTAGGACCTCCATGTCCTCAGCAGAGTGGGAGGGGGAGTTGAAATGTTGGGCCACGGGGCGGTGTGGTTGATTGGTGCAGGTGTCCCGGAGATGTTCCCTAAAGCGCTCTGCTAGGAGGCGCCCAGTGTCCCCAATGTAGAGGAAACTGCATCGGGAGCAACGGATACAATAAATGATATTAGTGGATGTGCCGGTAAAACTTTGATGGATGTGGAAGGCTCCTTTAGGGCCTTGGATAGAGGTGAGGTGGGTGGTGTGGGCGCAGGTTTTACAGTTCCTGCGGTGGCAGGGGAAAGTGCCAGGATTGGAGGGTGGGTTGTTTGGGGGCGTGGACCTGACCAGGTAGTCGTGGAGGGAACGGTCTTTGCGGAAGGCGGAAAGGGGTGGGGAGGGAAATATATCCCTGGTAGTGGGATCTGTTTGGAGGTGGCAGAAATGTCGGCGGATGATTTGGTTTATGCGAAGGTTGGTAGGGTGGAAGGTGAGCACCAGGGGCGTTCTGTCCTTGTTACGGTTGGAGGGGTGGGGTCTGAGGGCGGAAGTGCGGGATGTGGACGAGATGCGTTGGAGGGCATCTTTAACCATGTGGGAAGGGAAATTGCGGTCTCTAAAGAAGGAGTGTTCTGTGGTGGAACTGGCCCTCCTGGGAGCAGATCCAGCAGAGGCAGAGGAATTGGGAATACGAGATGGCATTTTTGCAAGAGGTAGGGTGGGAAGAGGTGTAATCCAGGTAGCTGTGGGAGTCGGTGGGTTTGTAAAAAATATCAGTGTCAAGTCGGTCGTCATTAATGGAGATGGAGAGGTCCAGGAAGGGGAGGGAGGTGTCAGAGATGGTCCAGGTAAATTTAAGGTCAGGGTGGAATATGTTGGTGAAGTTGATGAATTGCTCAACCTCCTCGCGGGAGCACAAGGTGGCGCTAATGCAGTCGTCAATGTAGCGGAGGAAGAGGTGGGGAGTGGTGCCGGTGTAATTACGGAAGATCAACTGCTCTACGTAGCCAACAAAGAGACAGGCATAGCTGGGGCCCATACGTGTACCCATGGCTACCCCTTTGGTCTGGAGGAAGTGGGAGGATTCAAAGGAGAAATTGTTAAGGGTGAGGACCAGTTCGGCCAAACAAATGAGTGTCGGTGGAAGGGTACTGTTGGGGACGTCTGGACAGGAAAAAACTGAGGGCTTGGAGGCCGTGGTCATGGCGGATGGAGGTGTAGAGGGATTGGATATCCATGGTGAAGATGAGGCGTTGGGGGCCTGGGAAACGGAAGTCTTGGAGGAGGTGGAGGGCGTGGGTGGTGTCTCGAACGTATGTGGGGAGTTCCTGGACTAGGGGGGGATAGGACAGTGTCGAGGTAGGTAGAGATGAGTTCAGTGGGGCAGGAGCATGCTGAGACAATGGGTCGGCCCATTGCCCGAAACGTCGGTTTCGAAGCTACTTGGATGCTGCCTGAACTGCTGTGCTCTTCCAGCACCACTAATCCAGAATCTGGTTTCCAGCATCTGCAGTCATTGTTTTTACCTCCATCTGCCATTCCTCAGCGCACTGGCCCATCTGATCAAGATCCGATTGTAATTTGAAGTTACCTTCTTTGCTGTCCACTACATCTCCAATTTTGGGATTTATTCACTTTTAAGCGTTTCAAGACATCCAGGCACTTCCTCCTCTGTAATATGAACATTTTTCAAGATGGTCACCATCTATTTCCCCACATTCTATATCTTCCATTCCTTGTCTACAGTAAACACTGATGCAAGACACTCTTATCTCCCCCATCTCCTACGGCTCCACACAAAGGCTGCCTTGTTGATCTTTGAGGGGCCCTATTTGCTCCCTTGTTACCCTTTTGTCCTTAATGTATTTGTAAAAGTCCTTTGGATTCTCTTTAACCGTATTTGCCAAAGCTATCTCATGTCCCCTTTTTGCCCTCCTGATTTCTCTCTTCAGTATACTTCTACTGCCTTTATACTCTTCTAAGGATTCACTCAATCTATCCTGTCTATACCTGACAAATGCTTTTTTCCTTGACCAAAACTTCAATTTCTTTCATCATCCAGCATTCCCTATACCTACCAGCCTTTTCTTTCACCCTAACAGGAATATACTGTCTCTGGATTCTCATTATCTCATTCCTGAAGGCTTCCCATTTTCCAGCCGTCCCTTTGCCTGCGAACGTCTGCACTCAATCAGCTTTTGAACGTTCTTGCCTAATACTGTCAAAATTAGCCTTTCTCAATTTAGAACTTCAACTTTTAGATCTGGTCTATCCTTTTCCATCACTATTTTAAAATGAATAGAATTATGGTCACTGGCCCCAGAGTGCTCCCCCACTGATACCTCAGTCACTTGCCCTGCCTTATTTCCCAAGAGTAGGCCAAGTTTTGCACCTTCGAGGAGAAAGTGAGGACTGCAGATGTTGGAGATCAGAGCTGAAAATGTGTTGCTGGAAAAGCGCAGCAGGTCAGGCAGCATCCAAGGAACAGGAGAATCGACGTTTCGGGCATAAGCCCTTATTCCTGAAGAAGGGCTTATGCCTGAAATGTCAATTCTTCTGTTCCTTGGATGCTGCCTGACCTGCTGCGCTTTTCCAGCAACACATTTTCAGCTCAAGTTTTGCACCTTCTCTCGTATGTACATCCACATACTGAATCAGAAGATTTTCTTGTACACACTTAACAAATTCCTCTCCATCTAAGCCCTTAACATTGGCAGTCCCAGTCTATGTTTGGAAAGCTAAAATCTCCTACCTAACCACCCTATTATTCTTACAGATAACTGAGATCTCCTTACAAATTTGTTTCTTAATTTCCTGCTGACTATTAGGGGGTATACAATACAATTCCAATAAGGTGATCATCCCTGTCTTATTTCTCAGTTCCATCATGTAACTTCCCTGGGTGTATTTCTGGGAATATCCTCCCTAAGTGACGCTATCCCTAAGTAACGCTTTACCTTATCAAAAACATCACTTCCCCTCCCCTCTTGCCTCCATTTCTATGCTTCCTCTTGCATTTGAATCCTGGAATATTAAGCTGCCAGTCCTGTCCATTCCTCAGCCACATTTCTGTAATTGCTATGATATCCCAGTCCCATGTTCTTATCTGCCTTCCATGCTAGGCCTCTTGCATTGAAACAAATACAGTTTAATTTATCAGTCCTACATTGTTCTCTGCCTTGTTCCTACCTGCCCTGATGATTCTCAACTGTACATTGATCTCTTTCCTCAGCATCTCCCTGGGTTCCATCATCCCGCACCCCCCCCCCCCCCCCCCACAAGTTTAAATTCTCCCAAGTCATTTTATAGATCATTAAAGTTCCCAATTAAAGCTAGTCTGCAATGTTTATATAGTTCAGTAATGTCCTTGTACATTCCTTCCAACTAGCTGGTGTTCTACTTTTTATGCTGATTAATGTAATTGTACCTCAGTTTCTCTTTATACCTTAATGTCTGCCAAATTTCTTTTAACCTTGAACTCTCTAAAACATAGTCTTCACACAACACTGGAGAAAATGTCTTTTTCTTTTTCTATATTTGATTGTGGACTGAAATGAGAATTTTGGGGGCAACTGCTCGCACTTAAAGACAACAAATGGGAGGCTTCCAAGTTTGATAACGAGTGTTCAGGGTCACTATGTTTCTGTTAGAATGAAAGGTAAAGCTGATGAAATTAGGGGTAGAATGGCGCTGGAAAAGCACAGCAGTTCAGGCAGCATCTGAGGACCATGAAAATGGACGTTTCGGGCAAAAGCCCTTCAGGAATACAGGCAGTGTGCCTGAAGGATGGAGAGATAAATGAGGAGGGTGGGGGTGGGGAGAAAGTAGCAGAGAGTACAATAGGTGAGTGCGGGTGGGGATGAAGGTGATAGGTCAGGGAGGAGGGTGGGGGAAGGTAGCAAAGAGTACAAGGGGTGAATGGGGGTGGGATGGAGGTGATAGGTCAGAGAGGAGGGTGGAGTGGATAGGTGGAAAAGAAGATAGGCAGGTAGGACAGGTCATGGGGACGGTGCTGAGCTCAGAGTTTGGAGGTGGGGGAAGGGGAAATGAGGAAACTGGTGAAGTCCACATTGATGCCCTGGGTTTGAAGTGTTCCAAGGTGGCTCACAGCCACTTCCACCCCTCACGATTCCTCATGCACCACACATGACATCACTTCCGCCCCTCACATCATCGCTGATGTCACTCGCTCAGTGACCTCTGCCCCCCCCCACTGCCATGTTTACCACCACTTCAACCCCCACCAACACCACTCACCTGCATTCTGCTGACATGCCCCCAGCAGATCCCAGTGTCACCATCCCTGCCCCCAGAATCCTGAGGGGAACACCACCCCCATTCCCCCCACCACCACACCCACTCCAGTTACAGGCTCCGCCCCCGCTCCCAGCCCTGTCGAGTCTTCACCATCCCTCCAGACCTCCCCTCACTGAGGATGAATGTTCAGTCCTCAGCAAAGGACTCCCCTCCCCACACATCAATAAATTTGATACAGGCCGGGACGTTGAACAGTTCTTCTGCCGCCTCCGCCTCCGAGCTTACTTTCACAATCAGGACTCCCGCCCACCTTCCGAGGACCCCTTCACTCGCCTCCAACACACTGCATCCACCTGGACACCCCGTGCTGGTCTATTACTCGCCCTCGACCTCTTCATTGCCAACTGCCATCGAAACATTAAATGGCTCAACCTGTCTACCCCCTCCCCCACTTCAACCTCTCACCCTCAGAATGCGCAACCCTCCACTACCTCTGCACCAATCCTGACCTCACCATCAAGCTAGCAGATAAAGGGGGTGCAGTGGTAGTCTGGCGTACTGACCTCTACACCACTAAAGCCAAACGCCAACTCAAGGACACCACCTATCGCCCCCTAGACCGTGACCCCACCCCCATCACCAAACCATCATCTCCCAGACCACACAGAACCTCATCACCTCAGGAGATCTCCCACCCACAGCTTCCAACCTCATAGTCCCAGGATCCTGCACTGCCCGGTTCTACCTCCTTCCCAAGATCCACAAGCCTGACCACCCTGGCTGACCCATTGTCTCGGCATGCTCCCTCCCCATTGAACTTATCTCTACCTACCTCGACACTGTCCTATCCCCCCTAGTCCAGGAACTCCCAACATACATTCGAGACACCACCCATGCTCTCCACCTCCAAGACTCCCATTTCCCCAGCCCCAGCACCTCATCTTCATCATAGATATCCAATCCCTCTACACCTCCATCCGCTATGACCAGGGCCTCCAAGCCCTCCGATTCTTCCTCTGCCGAAGTCCCCAACAGTACCCTTCCACCGACACACACATTCGTTTGGCCGAACTGGTCCTCACCCTTAACAATTTCTCCTTCGAATCCTCCCACTTCCTCCAGACCAAAGGGGTAGCCATGGACACCCGTATGGGCCCCAGCTATGTTTGTCTCTTTGTGGGCTACGTAGAATAGTCCATCTTCTGTGTTACACCTCTTCCTCTGCTATATTGATGACTGCATTGGTGCCACCTAATGCTCCTGCGAGGAGGTTGAGCAATTCATCAACTTCACCAACACATTCCACCCTGACCTTAAATTTACCTGGACCATCTCTGACACCTCGCTCCCCTTCCTGGACCTCTCCATCTCCATTAATGACAACCGACCTGACACTGACATTTTTTATAAACCCACAGACTCCCACAGCTACTTGGATTACACCTCTTCCCACCCTTCCTCCTGCAAAAATGCTATCCCGTATTCCCAATTCCTCCATCTCCGCTGTATCTGCTCTCAGGAGGACCAGTTCCACCACAAAACACATCAGATGGCCTCCTTCTTTAGAGACTGCAATTTCTCTTAGCACATGATTAAAGATGCCCTCCAATGCATCTCGTCCACATCCCACACCTCCGCCCTCAGACCCCACCCCTCCAACTGTAACAAGGACAGAACCCCCCCTGGTGCTCACCTTCCACCCTACTAACCTTCGCATCAACCAAATCATCTGCTGACATTTCAGCCTGACCACCAGGGATTTATTTCCCTCCCCACCCCTTTCCGTCTTCTGCAAAGAGCGTTCCCTCCGTGACTACCTGGGTCCATGCCCCCCAACAACCCACCCTCCTGTCTTGGCACCTTCCCCTGCCACTGCAGGAATTGCAAAAACCTACACCCTCATCTCCTCCAATATCATTTATTGTATCTGTTGCAGGGCATCAATGTGGACTTCACCAGTTTCCTCATTTCCCCTTCCCCCACCTCACCCCAGTTCCCAACTTCCAACTCCGTACCATCCCCATGACCTGTCCTACCAGCCTATCTTCTTTTCCACCTATCCACTCCACCCTCTTCTCTGAGCTATCACCTTCATCTCATCCCATCCCCATTGTACTCTTTGCTACCTTTTCCCACCCTCCTCCCTGACCTATCACCATCATCCCCACCCCCACTCACCTATTGTACTCTCTGCTACTTTGTCCCACTCCCACCCTCCTCTCATTTATCCGTCTACCCTTCAGGCACTCTGCCTGTATTCCTGATGAAGGGCTTTTGCCTGAAACGTTGATTTTTTTTTTCCCTGCTCCTGGAATGCTGCCTGAACTGCTGTGCTTTTCCAGCACCACTCTACTCCAGAATCTGGTTTCCAGCATCTGCAGTCATTGTTTTTACCTGATAAAATTAGGGAACAATGGATAGATAAAGATATTGTGTCTAGTCAAGAATAACAAAATTGTATATTAGATATAGATAATTGGGGCCAAATAAATCTCTCAAAGATTATAAAGGTTGCATCGATATTATTAATAATATCAGGAGGGCAAAGAGGAACCATGAGAGCCTTGGCAGATAAGGTTAAGGATCATTCAAAGAGATTCTACAAATATATTAAGAGCAAAAGAGCAACTAGTGAGAGGAGAGGGCCCTTTAAAGATCAACTAGTTCATCTATGTGTTGAACCTCAAAAGGTGGGAGAGTTTTAAAATGAATATTTTGTCAGTTTTCTCCACAAAACGCATATTTTGTGAAGAAAAATGAACACTGGAGAACTCGGAAATAAATAGTGATGATTTGCAAACTGTTCATGTTACAGAAGAAGATATGTTAGAGGCCTTAAAAAAGAAAAAGATAGATAAATCTCTGGGATCTCATCAAGTGTATCCCAAAACATTCTGGGAATTAAGGAAAAAAATTGTGGGTTCCTTGGCGGAAATATTTGTATTATCTATTATCATGGGTGATGTCCTGAAGGACTGAAGGGGGCTAACATTGTGCCTTTATTTTAGAAAGGCTGTAAGGAGAGGCCTGGGAGCCATAGACCTATGAGCCTGACGGTGGTGGTGGTTCTTGGCAGTGATTCTGAAAGATAGGATTTACGTACATTTGGAGAGGCAAGGACTGATTAGGGATAGTCAGCACGATTTTGTGCGAGGGAAATAGTGTCTCACAAACTTGACTGAGTTTTTTGAGGAAGTAACCAAAACATTGAGGGCAGAGCAGTAGACATTGTTTACATGGACCTCAGTAAAGCATTTTACAAGGTTATGCATGGTAGACTAATTAGTAAAGTTGATTCATGTGGGATTCAGGGTGAGCTTGCCAATTGATCATAAAATTGGCTTGATAGTGGTGGGTGCAGCACAACTATCACCATCCCTAGATATGTCCTGTCCTATGGCAGGACAGACACAGCAGAAGTAGTGGCACAGTGGTATCCTGTCAGGATGGAGTTGCCTGGAATTCTCAACAATACTCTGGATCCATGAAATCTTGTGGCTTTGGGTTAAACATGGGCAAAGAAACTTACTGATTACCACCTACTGACCTCCCCCAACTGATGAATCAGTACTTTTTTTGATTTGTTTATTGTCACATGTTCCTCAGTTCAGTGAAAAGCTTTGTGTGTGAGCAGTACAGGTAGATCATAGGGTGAAAAATATTTAGACAGAGGCGTACAAGTTATATCGCACACTGTGTGCCCCATGCAAGATCACCATTATTTGAAATTAGCAAGTCCATTCATCAATCTAATAATGGGAGAGAAGAAGCTGCTGTTGAAAATGCTGGAATGTGTATTCAAACATCTGTATCTTCTGTTTGACTGAAGAAGTTGGAGGAGAGCATTGATTGGGTGCAATGAGTCTTTGTTGGAAGCCTTGCCGTGGCAACAGGGCGTGTAAATGGAGTCCATGGATGCAAGGCTGGGTTCCGTGATGCTCTGGGCTGTGTACACAACCTTCTGCGGTGTCTTACCATCCTGTGCAGAGCAATTGCTGTGCCTGGACAGTATGCTTTCAATGTTGCAGCTGTAAATGTTGGTGAGGAGCATTGTGGACATGTACTCCTCCATGTTGAACAATAATTAAGGAATAGCGAGGGCACAAAATGCACTCTGGCTGGGGGATTTCAATGTCCATCACCAAGAGTGGCTCGGCAGCAGTACTACTGCTAGAGCAGGTCAGGTCCTAAACGACACGGCAACTAAACTAAGTCTGGTGAGGGAACCAATAAGACGAAAAAAGCAAATATATCCTTCGCAATTTGCCAGCTGCAGATATATCTGTTGATGACAATATTGGTAAGAGCGGTCACTGTACAGTCCTTGCGGAAACAAAGTCCTGCCTTCACGTTGAGAATGCCCTCCATGTTGTGTGGCACAATCACCATGCTAAATGGATAGACTTTGAACCAATCTAGCAACTCATGACTGGGCATTCATGAAGAACTGTGGGCCAGCAACAGGACCAGAATTGTACTCCAGCAAAATCATCCTGGTTTAATGGAAAGTGCAGGTGGGCATGCCTGAAGATGATATGCCAGTTTGGTGAAGCCACCAAACAGGACTACAAACAGCATAAGCAGCATGTGATAGAGCTAAGCAATCTCACAACCAGGAGATCAGATCTAAATTCTGCAATCCTGTCACATCCAGTCGTGAATGGTCGTGGACAATTAAATGACTTCGTGCGGGGTTGTGGAGGTCAACACATACCCCGTCCTCAATAATGGAAGAGACCAGCACATCAGCGCAAAAGAGGAGGCTTAGCTTTTGCAGCAATATTCAACCAGAAGTGCCAAGTGGATGATCCATCTCTGCCTCCTCCAGTAGTCCCAAGCATTACCAATAACAGTCTTCAGCCAATTCAATTCACTCCACGTGATCTCAAGAAATGGAGGTACTGGATATAGCAAAGTCTATGGACCCTGACAATGTTCCGGCAATAGTACTGAGGACTTGTGCTCCAGAACTTGCCATTCCCCCTAGCCAAGCTGTTCTAATACAACTATGACACTGGCATCTACCCAACAAGGCATACAATTGCCCAAATAATGTCCTGTACATAAAAAGTAGGACATGTTCACCCAAGACAATTACTGCCCCATCAGTCTACACTCGATCATCAGTAAAGTGACAGAAGGTATCATCAGAGGGATATCAAGCAGCATCTGCTCAGTGATGCCCATTTTGGGTTCTGACAGGGCCACTCATCTCCTGACATTGTTCAACCTTTGGTTCACACATGGACAAAAGAGCTGAATTCCAGAGATAAGAGGAGAGTGAAAGCCCTTGACATAAAGGCTGCATATAACAGAGTGTAGCATCAAGGAGCCTGAGCAAAACTGAAATCAATGGGTATTGGCAAACTCTCCATTGGTTGGAGTCATACCTGCCACACAGGAAGATGGTTATGCGGTTGGAAGTCAATCACCTCAGCTCTTGGGACATCTCTGCAGGAGTTCCTCAGAGTAGTGTCCTAGGCTCAGCCATCTTCAGTTGCATTATCAAGGAGTTTTCCTCCATTATAAAGTCAGAACTGGAGACGTTCACTGATGATTACATAATGTTCAACTCCATTCACAACTCCTCAGATACTGAAGTAATGAAAATGCAACAAGGTCTGGACAATATTCAGGCTTGAGCTGAAAGGTGGCAAGTAACATTTGTGCTGTACAAATGCCAGGTTATGACTATCACCAATCTAAACATCCCACCCACTCTTTCACATTCAGTGGTGTTACCATCTGTGAATTACCCACTTTCAACATCCTAGGGTTATCATTAACCAGAAACTCATTTGGACTTGCTGCATAAACACTGGTTACAAGAGGCTAGGAATATTGCAGCAAGTAACTCACCTGTTGTCTCCCCAAAGCCTGTCCACCATTTACATGGATTACTCCCCACCTGCCTGGATGGGTCCAGCTCCGACACACAAGAAGCTTGACATCATTTTGGACAAAGCAGCCTATTTGATTGGCACTGCATGCACAATCATCCGTTCCCTTCACCACTGGTGCTCAGTAGCAGCAGTGTGTACCAACTACAAGATGCACTGCAGAAAATCACCAAAGATCCTCAGATAGCATCTTCCAAACCAACGACCACTTTCATCTCAAAGGACAATGGCAGCAGATACTTGGGAACACCACCACCTTCAAGTTCTTTTCCAAGTCATTCACCATTCTGACTTGAAATATATCACCATTCTTTCACTGTTGCTGGGTCAAAATCCTAGAATTCCATCCCTAATGGCATTATAGCTAAACCCACAGCAGGATGTTAGTGAGGCCTCTTCTAGAGTACAGTGTGCAGCGGATCAAGAAGGCAGCTCACCACCACCTCCAGGGCAACTAGGGACAGGCCAGCAAGGGATACTCTTATCCCACAAATGAATAATAAAAAAAAGGTTGTGGTGGGTTGTTTTTCAAACTGGAGACCTGTGACCAGTGGTGTTTCACAAGGAGTGATACTGGGTTCACATTTCTTTGTAAGTTATGTAAATGGCTTTTGATGAGAATTTGAGGCATGGTTCGTCAGTTTTTGGATGACACCAAAATTGGAGGTTTGTTGGACAGTGGAGAAGGTTACTTAAGGTTACAAACAGATCTTGATCATTTGAATGAATGGGCTGAGGAGTGGCAGATGGAGTTCAGTTTGGATAAATGTGAAGTATTGCATTTTGGTAAAACACACAAGGGCAGGACTTATTCAATTAATGGTAGGGCCCTAGTTTGCATAGAATAGAGACTCCTAGGCGTTCAGGTACATTGTTCTTTGAAATTTGTTTCACAGGTAGGAGAGAGAGAGAGAGAGAGAGAAAACTTGTACAGTTACTGCCTTTGCTGTTTTTGAATTCATGTATCGCTGGACATCGGAATATGTCTGGGAAAATTAACAAACAGTGAATTTCACAACTGATCTTGGAGGAACCTGTTTGGGCAAAGTTCACAACACAGAATCAGATAAGTTAATCGTTGTTTTAAGTCTGTCCAATAGAAAGGCTGCAGTAGTGAGTACAGTGGGTTCTTTCTTGATTGTGTGTTTTTGGAGATGAGTCTCTATATTGAACTTGAACTTGAAATATGGGCCATAGCTATTAATTTAAACTGGTGCAGTGTTTGTAGAGGAATAGGACAGTGTTATTTTCTGGGTCTGTAGATTGTGAAGGAGTAAAGATGGCCTTTGCAGTGATATGTACTTCTTGTCAGATGTGGGAGTTTAAAGAGAGTTTAAGGGTTACTGTGGATTATATCTGCCATAAATGCTGTTGGATGCAAATCTTATCAGATCGAATGGATCGGTTTGAGAGACAGATAGAAGCGATGAGGAATTTGCAACAGCAACAGTGTGTGATGGATGGCAGTTATACGAAGGGGGGAAAGTTTCAGATATAGGCACATAGATGGGTTAACTCCAGGAAGGGTAAGAGAGGTAGGCACCGAGGGCAGGAGTCCTTTGTGGATATACCCATTTCAAACAGGTATGCTGTTTTGGAAAATGTAAGGGGTAATGGATTCTCAGGAGAACATAGCACGAACAGCCAAGTTTCTGGTATTGAGACTGGCTCTAATGCAACGAGGGGTACGTCGGCTTCCAAGAGATCAATTGTGTTAGGGGATTCTGTAGTCCGAGGTACAGACAGACGTTTCAGTGGCCAGCAGAGAAAAAGCAGAATGGTGTGTTGTTTCCCTGGTGCCAGGATCAAGGATGTCTTGAAGAGGGTGCAGAATGTTCTCACGGGGGGAAAGGGGCCAGCAGGAGGTCATTGTTGGTTCCAGTGTGGACAATGTAGGAAGGGAAAAGGTTGAGATTCTGAAGGGAGATTACAGAGAGTTAGGCAGAAATTTAAAAAGGAGGTCCTCGAGAGTAGTAATATCTGGATTACTCCCAGTGCTATGAGCTAGTGAAGGCAGGAATAGGAGGATAGAGCAGATGAATGCATGGCTGAGGAGCTGATGTATGGGAGAAGGATTCACATTTTTGGATCATTAGAATCTCTTTTGGGGTAGAAGTGACCTGTACAAGAAGGACGGATTGCACCTAAATTGGAAGAGGACTAATATACTGGTAGGGAAATTTGCTAGAAATACTCTGGAGGATTTAAACTAGCAAGGTGGGAGTGGGGGGAGGAGGGGGGGGGGGGGGGGGTGGGACCCAGGGAGATAGTGAGGAAAGAGATCAGTCTGAGACTGGTACAGTTGAGAACAGAAGTGAGTCAAACCGGGCAGGCAGGGACAAGGTAGGACTAATAAATTAAACTGCATTTATTTCAATGCAAGGGGCCTAACAGGGAAGGCAGATGAACTCAGGGCATGGTTAGGAACATGGGACTGGGATATCATAGCAATTACAGAAAAATGGCTCAGGAATGGGCAGGACTGGCAGCTTAATGTTCCAGGATACAAATGCTACAGAAAGGATAGAAAGGGAGGCAAGAGAGGAGGGGAGTGGCCTTTTTGATAAGGGATAGCATTACAGCTGTGCTGAGGGAGGATATTCCTGGAAATACATCCAGGAAAGTTATTTGGGTGGAACTGAGAAATAAGAGCAGGATAATTACCTTATTGGGATCGTATAATAGACACCCTAATAGTCAGAGGGAAATTCAGAAACAAATTTGTGAGAAGGTTTCAGTTATCTGTAAGAATAAGAGGCTGGTAGGAGATTTTAACTTTCCAAACATAGACTGGGACTGCCATAGTGTGAAGGGTTTAGATGGAGGGGAATTTAAGTATGTACAAGAAATTGTTCTGATTCAGTATGTTGATGTACTGACTAGAGAAGGTACAAAACTTGACCTACTCTTGGGAAATTAGGCAGGGCAGGTAACCGAGGTGTCAGTGGGGGAGCACTTTAGGGCCAGCAACCATAATTCTATTTGTTTTAAAATAGTGATGGAAGAGGATAGACCTAATCTAAAAGTTGAAGTTCTAAATTGGAGAAAGGCCAATTTTGACGGTATTAGGCAAGAACTTTCGGAAGCTGATTGGAGGCAGATGTTTGCAGGTAAAGTCACGGCTGGAAAATGGGAAGCCTTCAGAAATGAGATAATGAGAATTCAGAGAAAGTATATTCCTGTCAGGGTGAAAGGAAAGGCTGGCAGGTATAGGGAATACTGGATGACTAAAGAAATTGAGGGTTTGGTTAAGAAAAAGAAGGAAGCAGATGTAAGGTATACAGGATAGATCGAATGAATCCTTAGAAGAGTATAAAGGAAGTAGAAGTATACTTAAGAGGGAAATCAGGAGGGCAAATAGAATTAAGGAGAATCCAAAGGGTTTTTACAAATACATTAAGGACAAAAGGGTAACGAGGAAGAGAATAGGGCCCCTCAAAGATCAGCAAGGCGGCCTTTGTGTGGAGCCACAGAAAATGGGGGAGATACTAAATGGATATTTTGCATCAGTGTTTACTGTGGAAAAGGATATGGAAGATATAGACTGTAGGGAAACAGATGGTGACATCTTGCAAAATGTCCAGATTACAGAGGAGGAAGCGCTGGATGTCTTGAAATAGGTAAAGGTGGATAAATCCCCAGGACCTGATCAGGTGTACCCGAGAACTCTGTGGGAAGCTAGAGAAGTGATTGCTGAGCCTCTTGCTGAGATATTTGTATCATCGAAAGTCCCAGGTAAGGTGCCAGAAGATTGGAGGTTGCCAAGCGTGATGCCACTGTTTAAGAAGGGTGGTAAAGACAAACCAGGGAACTATAGACTGGTGAAGCTGACCTCGATGGTGGGCAATTTGTTGGAGTGAATCCTGAGGGACAGGATGCACGTGTATTTGGAAAGGCAAGGATTGATTCGGGATAGTCATGATTTGTGCATGGGAAATAATGTCTCACACATTTGATTGAGTTTTTTGAAGAAGTAACAAAGAGGATTGATGAGGACAGAGCAGTAGATGTGATATATATGGACTTCAGTAAGGCATTCAACAAGGTTCCTCATGGGAGACTGATTAGCAAGGTTAGATCTCATGGAATACAGGAAGAACTAGCTATTTGGATACAGAACTGGCTCAAAGGTAGAAGACAGGATGGTGGAGGGTTGTTTTTCAGACTGGAGGCCTATGACCAGTGGAGTGCCACAAGGATTGGTGCTGGGTCCTCTACTTTTTGTCATTTACATAAATGATTTGGATGCGAGCATAAGAGCTACAGTTAGTAAGTTTGCAGATGACACCAAAATTGGAGGTGTAGTGGACAGCGAAGAGGGTTACCTCAGTTTACAATAGGTTCTGGACCAGATGGGCCAATGGGCTGAGAAGTGGCAGATGGAGTTTAATTTAGATAAATGCGAGGTGCTGCATTTTGGAAAAGCAAATCTTAGCAGGACTTATACACTTAATGGTAAGGTCCTAGGGAGTGTTGCTGAACAAAGAGACCTTGGAGTGCAGGTTCATAGCTCCTTGGAAGTGGAGTCACAGGGAGATAGGATAGTGAAGAAGGTGTTTGGTATGCTTTCCTTTATTGGTCAGAGTATCGAGTACAGGAGTTGGGAGGTCATGTTGCGGCTGTACAGGACATTGGTTAGGCCACTGTTGGAATATTGCGTGCAATTCTGGTCTCCTTCCTATCGGAAAGATGTTGTGAAACTTGAAAGGGTTCAGAAAACATTTACAAGAATGTTGCCAGGGTTGGAGGATTTGAGCTATAGGGAGAGGCTGAACAGGCTGGGGCTGTTTTCCCTGGAGCATCGGAGGCTGAGGCTGACCTTATAGAGGTTTACACAATTATGAGGGGCACGGATAGGATAAATAAGCAAAGACTTTTCCCTGGGGTCGGGTAGTCCATAACTAGACAGCATAGGTTTAGGGTGAGAGGGGAAAGATATAAAAGAGACCTAAGGGGCAACTTTTTCACGCAGGTGGTATGTGTATAGAATGAGCTGCCAGAGGAAGTGATGGAGGCTGGTACAATTGCAACATTTAAGAGGCATTTGGATGGGTATATGAATAGGAAGGGTTTGGAGGGATATGGCCGGGTGCTGGCACATGGGACTAGATTGGGTTGGGATATCTGGTCAGCATGGACGGGTTGGACCGAAGGGTCTGTTTCCATGTTGTAATTCTCTGACTCTGAGTCTACACTTGCCTTCATTGTTAAGATCACTCAGTCTAGGAATTGGGACATCATGTTGAGGTTCTCCAGGATGGTGAGGCCTCTTCTGGATTACAGTGTGCAATTCTGGTCACCCTACTATAGGAAGGATATTATTAAATTGGAGAGGGTTCAAAAAAGATTTACCAGGATGTTGCTGGGAACGGAGGGTTTGAATTATAAAAATAGGCTGGATAGGCTAGGACTTTTTTCTCTGGAGGGTTGAAGGTTGAGGGGTGATCTTACTGAGAATTATAAATTTATTGCGGGCATAGATGTGGTGAATAGCAAAGGTCCATTCTCTAGGATGGGGAAAGTAAAAACTCGGGGCACATTTTTAATGTGAGAAGAGGAAGTTTTAAAATGGACATGAGGGGCAACTTTATTTTTACCCAGAGTAGTTCGTATGTGAAATGAACTTTCAGATGAGCTTGTGAATGCAGGCACATTTACAACATTGAGCAGACATTTGGATAAGTACATGAATAGGTAAAATTTGGAGGGTTATGTGCCAAAGGCATGTAAATGAGACTAGTTTGAGAACATGGTTGGCATGGACTATTTGAACCGAAGAGTCTATTTCCATGTTGTATGATTCTTAGAAAAGAACTGTTTGAAAGCTAAGTTTTGAAAGCAAGAAACCTGGCACTCATTGTAAATACAGGTGCTGGTTCCAGTACTAGTGACATGTAGTTTGCAGATGAGCTGGAGCTGAAGGATTGTGAAAGTGGAGCCGTGGTTGGCAATAATTAGCTGATTAGTCAGTGGACTATTCATTGGATATCGATAACAAAGGATGCCTACCTGCCAACTACAAGTGAACATATAAACTGAAGGCATATGACAATCAAGAATGCTAAAGTATCTCAATACTGACAGGCAACCCTGTTTGACTCAACTGGATCTCAAAGACTCCTATGTTGCCCTGTCATAGCTGACCATACACATCATCTATTTGTGGAAAGAGGAGATTACATCAAGCTAAAATAGCTGCCTCTTCTCACATGATCAAATGTATTGCTGAGATCAATGAAGATAATGTATTATGGTATCCTTAGTTCACAGTACCTCTCTTACGCTGCTGTATTAAGATAAATATCAGTTATAAAGCGTCCAGCTCTAAAACACATTGACATTTGAGATAAGTGTGTTCAGTCATGTTCTGCAGTCTTGCAAGGGCAACATGGCAAATTAGTTTCCTACCATGCTCAGCAGAGAGCTGCCTCAATTTTTGCAATCACCACAGTCACTTTTCATCGTGTACAGGGCCATAATCTTTGCATCAAAATATCCTAGACCACTGCCCCTTCGGTCCAGCAAAGACACAGATATTTGTGCAGGATACCTCTTTCCTTTTCTTGAGTACAGCACTTTCTGTTATGAGAGTCAATAGTTTTGCTAAGCTCCTCCATTGTGGATTTGGCATCCAGCATTTCTATGACAAGCAGATTTCCCATGTATCTAGAGCTTCCCTGATGATTGTGTTGTTGCTCGATTCCCGTCTTTGCCTGGGTTACACTGTCCAGGATCCTGGTGAGCTATCCAAGATCTGCTCTTACTTTACCTCCACAATGGCATAGAATAAGCAAGGAGTGTAATCATGTTTCTTTTTGAGGATTCTTAGTCAATACAGATATCCTCTTAAGACCAGCATCAAGCCTTCCCAAATGTAAGAATTTATTCTTGAGTAGTCAATCTGCTGAGGACCTATTTTCAAAAGTTCAAACCAGACAACCAAAGATGTGCAGGGTCAGGTGAATTGGCCATGCTAAATTGCCCATAGTGTTAGTTAAGGGGTAAATGTAAGGGGAATGGGTGGGCTGCGCTTCGGCGGGTCGGTGTGGACTTGTTGGGCCGAAGGGCCTGTTTCCACACTGTAAATCTAATCTAATCTAATCTAAAAAAAAACTTCTCCCCAGTGGTCACAACTAATATTCACAATGAGTATATTCACACCCACTTCTGGATGTCAGATGATTGTGCCAGATATATTCATTAAATCTTCTTTCATCTAGGGTTATTGCCAGGCAGTTAATGGATACCTGTCTCCTGCCCACTTTGTTTGCTTTCTCCCACCTCAAGTCAAATTTTTCAAGATTCAGAAGAGTTTGACGTACAACTCGAACAGATAGCTTTAGCATTTGTTATCTCAGGCATTCTTAAAGATAAACAATCTCAATTCTTGTATTTTCAAGCCCAGATGTTCTTACAGGTGTTCAAAGCAGAAAATGCTTTTTAAAATTTCTGTCCAGGTAAGTAGTAATCACAGAACTGTCCATTGTATATTTCTTCAGTTATTGTTGCCTTCCTCCTTTTTTCCTGTGTACACAAGACAATGAAATGCCATCACAATTGAGTATGAAAGTATAAAGCCACTGCAAAATTTAAAGGTGAGAACACAAATTATTAAGACTATGAAATACCAAGACTAAAAAACTGCTAAGACTAAATAATAGGAAAATAAAATTAAAAGAGAAATGTCTTACACAATAGTGTTCTACCCATTTCTACAACTGTTGATTGCAGTTGATGAAGACCTCACTACCTTTGCTTTCAATGAAACTGTTCTTTGTTGATGGATGTTGACTTCTTGATCCGTTTGTACATGCCCCCAGTGTTCCCTGTAGGGAAGGACATCTGGATATTGTGGAAAAGTTGTAACCAGTCGTTATTGGCACAGTGCCTAGCAGTCTGCTGGATTTTAGTTCAAGCAGTTTTTAGTGCATTTAGGCTTCTCTTGTCCAGAGCTGTTTTGCAACTAATAACAGTGGATTACTTTGCCCCTGTGACAGGTTTTATTACAATGATATTGTGTCCAGCAGGTTGTTGTGATGTATCCAGTGTGGGGATGAAAAGAGCCAACACACTTCCGCCTTTTTGTATGCTAGTTTGCTTTTTGTTTTCAGCTGACACCATTAGCTAAGTGATGTTAAAAGGAGAGCCAAGTATATAGGTCTGTCCCTGTCAGTACACATACTGTTCGTTTGCAAATCTGTTGTGCTTCTAATGAAGACACATAGATACTGGGACACTCTTGGCATCGGGGAGGAGAAAGTGAGGACTGCAGATGCTGGAGATCAGAGTCGAGTGTGTGATGCTGGGAAAGCACAGGTCAGGCAGCATCTGCAAGCAGGAGAATTGACGTTTTGGGCATAAGCCCTTCATCATCAATCCTGATGAAAGGCTTAGCATGAAACGTTAATTCTCTTACTCCTCAGATGCTGCCTGACCTGCTGTGCTTTTCCAGCATTCTTGGTATCACAGGACCACAGATGAAACTTGGCCTGCCAGAATGTGGACATAAACCTGGTGCTCATGAATCATATGCATAACATGTAAATACCTCAGCAGTGTTGAAGACCAAGATCGTAAACCCTAACAAAATAAAACTAGATTGGAGACCAAAGACACACAGTCTAAATATGTCAGCTTTCTGCTAACTTTCTTTTGATCAAACCAATGCCAGATATCATTTTGTATTGTTTAAGCTGAATTGGAGATATTGAGTTGGGGAACCTGGACGTTTGTGTGTGCTGGAGTTTCCACAAATCTTGCTCAAGCTTGTATCTTGGAGAGGACACTTTACTTCCATGAAGAGTGTTAATACAGCACAGTCATCAGCAGTTATGAGTGTTAAATCCCAACTTGACTGGTGTAAAGAATGAGAGCTACCGTCTGTCTCCACTAGTGGGAGGTGCATTATGTTGCCTCAAGTCAGGCAATTCTGACTGTTAAGGGATTCTGATCCGCTGTGGTTCACCTCCTTCACTGGGTGCTTAGAGTGCATTCAATAGATGGAACAAATGTATTGCACTAATTTATAATCAAACCTAACAAGAAAATGCCAACTCTTCCATTGAAGAGGGATAGCATTATGGTTTTTTTTAAGAGAAGATATTCATGAGAATACATCCAGGAAAGTTATTTGGGTGGAACTGAGGAACAGGAAGGGATGATCACCTTATTGGGATTGTATTATAGACACCCCCAGTCATCGGCGGGAAATTGAGATCAAATTTGTCAGGAAATCTCCGTTATCTGTAAGAGTAATAGGGTGATTATGATAGAGCTGAAAATGTGTTGCTGGAAAAGCGCAGCAGGTCAGGCAGCATCCAAGGAGCAGGAGAATCAACATTTCGGGCATAAGCCCTTCTTCAGGAATAAGGAAAGTCAAACGTCGATTCTCCTGCTCCTTGGATGCTGCCTGACCTGCTGCGCTTTTTCCAGCGACACATTTTCAGCTCTGATCTCTAGCATCTGCAGTCCTCACTTTCTCATAGTTGATTATGGTAGAGGACTGCCATAGTGTTAAGGGTTTAGATGGAGAGGAATTTGTTATGTTTATCCAAGAAACTTTTCTGATTCAGTATGTGGGTGTACCTACTAGGGAAAGTATTAAAACTCTACCTACTCTTGGGAAATAAGGCGCCTGAGTGTCCATGGGGGAGCACTTTCTCATTCTATTAACTTTAAAATAGTGATGGAAAAGGGTAGACCAGATCATAAAGTTGAAGTTCTCAATTGGAGAAAGGTCAATTTTGACGATATTAGGCAAGAACTTTCAAAAGCTGATGGGGGACAGATGTTCAGAGGTAAAGGGACGGCTGGGAAATGGGAAGCCTTCAGAAATGACATTAATAAGGGTCCAGAGGCAATATATTCCTAGTAGAGTGAAAGGAAAGGCTGGTAGATATAGGGAATGCTGGATGACTAAAGACATTGAGGGTTTATTTTAGGGAAGCATATGTCAGGTAGAGACTGGAGAGATTGAATGAATCCTTAGACTATAAAGGCAACTGGGGTATACTTAAGAAGGAAATCAGGAGGGCAAAAAGCTGACATGAGATAGCTTTGGCAAATAGAGCTAAGGAAAATCCAAAGGGTTTTTACAAAAGGGTAACTAGGGAGAAAATAGGGCCCTTCAAAGATCAGCAAGACAGCCTTTGTGTGGAGTCGTGGTGGGGGAGTCCAGAACTAGAGAGCACAGGTTTAGGGTGAGATGGGAAAGATATAAAAGAGATCTAAGGGGCAACTTTTTCACGCAGAGGACATGTATGGAATGAGCTGCCAGAGGAAGTGGTGGAGTTAGTACAATTGCAACATTTAAAAAGCATCTTGATGGGTGTATTAACAAGGGTTTGGAGGGATATGGGCCGGATGCTGGCAGGTGGGACTAGATTGGGTTGGAATTTCTGTTGGCATGGATGAGTTGGACTGACTGGTCTGTTTCTGTACTGAAGAGCTCTCTGACCCAATGACATTCTGGTAACTTAATTGACAGGTAACTTGCAGTTAGTTGATATCTCATCCAAGCCAACTTTTACCAATGTGGAACTGGACAGACTAAACATTGATGTAACTTCTAGCAAGAGATCAGGTTCACTGATCATTGAAAGAAAAATGTTACATGTTTATTTGCCAGAGGACATTTTATCAACAGAATCCCTACGACAGGATATTTTTACCTAGGAGGGAGGCTTCTGTACATGAATGCAATGGACCATGAGATATGCCCTTCTGACTTAGCTGTCAGGGCCTAGAAAATAAATGAGAAGGGAAAGGAAATTCCTCCAGCTTTGACATTACCTGAAGCTTTGTGTAAGACCTTCACAACAAATAATGATGAGGTGTCCTGAAAGCATGCAAGATTGGGGTTTTGGGACCAGTTGGACTATTGCCAGATGCAGCACCCACCTGCGTGCCATACTTCACTCATATTTGTGCAGCAGGGTTAGGATGGTCTTCTGCTTTGAATGAAAATGCTATCAGCTACACTATCTATAGCTAGATAAGAACCTCTATTGTTCGGGTGATGTCTGGCAATGCCACATTGAATAAAGGAGTGAAGTGGAGCATTTGTCAAGGCCCCATTCGGCACTGTCGCCACGTGGAAAAGAGCAAAAATATTGCTGACAGGCAATGTTGCTTTACATTAAAAGATGCCAAGGGCAAACTAAAGAGTACAAAAGCAAAATACAGTAGACATTTGAAATCTAATTGCAACAAAATATTGAAAACATTCATCAGTTCAGGTAATGTGTGTGTGTGTATATTTGAGGTTGGTTGGGAGGAAACCCACTAATGGACTGTGAACTTAGACATTGTCTCTCCCCCCCTCCCCCCCAATAAACTAGTTCAGCTTTTCTTTACACTTTTCAACTGACCCCAATGTCTGCAGATGCTGGAGACTAGAGTCTAGATTAGAGTGGTGATGGAAAAGCACAGCAGGTCAGGCAGCATCCAAGGAGCAGGAAAATCGCCGTTTCGGGCAAAAGCCCTTCCTCGGGAAGCCCACATTAGGGTATTCACGAGCCACCTAGGAGAAAGTGTGGACTGGAGATCAGAGGCCAGAGTGTGGTGCTGGAACAGACAGCATCCGAGGAGCAGGAGAATCGACGTTTCAGGTATAATGCATCACGGGCTCTTGATTGCATAACTACAGCGCAACATAAAAACAGAAATTGCTGGAGAAACTCAGCAGGTCTGGTAGAAGCTGGGGGAAGAGAGAAAAACACAGTTGAGGTTTCGAGTTCGCTATGATTCTTCTCAGCAACTCCGAAGTTCCTTTTGTTGAAGTGCAATGAAAGCTGACAGTGGGGGCTGATCTGAAATGTGCCTCTTTAACTAAAGAGTAACCCTGACGCCATCCGGAAGAGGAAGGTGCGGGGCTTTACTCAGCTCAACTCTGCAAACAAACAGAGCGATTCCAAACGCCGGGCTGCCCCGATTGTCCGAAACCTCCAATGGTGAGTGAATTGTATCCCTTTAATCGTAGCCATCGGGAATGCAAATTTAAGTCGATTACACTTTAAACTGTGAGTAATAAGAGTTATGGCCAGACTGAGTCGGCTCGGGAATTCTGTCTCCGAAAGCCCCATCAGCAGCACACTCACCAAGTGAGCGACCATCGATTACTCTGCTTCTCCGATTTGTTGTGAGACCCTGCGGTTGCCTGTTGATTTGGAATCCGGTGTCATCGGGGTCACACAGGTTGTTTACTCTCTGTGGGAAGATTGAAGCAGGCACCGTGCGCCTTGTTGTCATTGATTACATTACAGCACCCCCCCCCCTCCATGATTAACAAACACCCCCAACAGAACGCATTTATCAACATTGATTCCATCTCAGCGGTTTAATGAGTTGATAGGAACTATATCGACTATACGCTGTCTAAAGGGAGGAATTGCTGTGGTTCTAATTTCACTCCAGGAGCAGATTTTAGTGCCATTTACATTTAGTGCCATTGTCATTTAAAGAGTTAATGCATACTTGCCCCGTCCTTGACTGGGGGACAACAACAAAACGGCACTCCAGAGAAGTATTCTCATCTGAAACTGTTAATTCCCCCGCTAATGGCGAGGAAGGAATGAAGTCTCAAATGGTGGCTTTGGTGAATTAAACTCTTGTCACTTTGAAATGAGTGCAAAGTGCTGGTTTAAAAAAAAGTTATTATATTTATTTTGAAATTCTGTCCCTATAGTCACAGCGCTAATCCTAACCTCTCCAGACAGATAGAGCTGGTGTTAGAATTTGCAGGACAGGGAGTCTGTTCGGAGTGAACGCATTTGAGAAGCAACACCTGTCCGCTCGTAACACATTTTGAAAGGTGACCCTTTGCTGCGAGTAGTTTATGGAAATAATTTGAACTCAGGGGTTTGAGTGATCGTCTGCAACATTCCATGTCAGCTGCTGTCAGTTCTGAAGGCTACAGAATAACACATGATTTGGAGATGCCGGTGTTGGACTGGGGTGTACAAAGTTAAAAATCACACACCAGTTTATAGTCCAACAGGATTAATTGTAAGCACACTAGCTTTCAAAGCGACGCTCCTTCATCAGGTGATTTACAGAATTTATAGCAAAAATTTGCAGTGTGATGTAACTGAAATTATACATTGAAAAATTGATTGTCTGTTAGGCCCACCTTCAATATATTGTCTAGCTATCACCATTGTTAACAGCTAACCCGAGAATGCAACTTTTAATAAAAAAGTGTTTTGTGATTTACACATGAAAGAAGTGAAACTATTACTGTATTCTAACAGATGAAAGGCTTAACAGACAATCAATTTTTCAATGTATAATGTCAGTTACATCACACTGCAAATTTTTACTATAAATTCTGTTACGATCGATCCCTCCATAATCACCTGATGAAGGAGCGTCGCTCTGAAAGCTAGTGTGCTTCCAATTAATCCTGTTGGACTATAACCTGGTGTCGCGTGATTTTTAACGGTGAATACAGTGCGCCGCCCGTATCTCTACTGTACAACTTGTAGTCTACACTTAGGGTAAAATGAAACCCCTCCTGGTTTCAAATTAACACCGGACCTCTGGCTACACTCTAGCTGTTAGTTTACGTCGGGCAGACAGAAATGACCATTGGGAGGTGCTGAAGAAACAGGCATTTGTGTGCACAGATTCTTGGGGGAATGAAACTCTCCCTCTGCACTGTGATAGGGGAAGAGAACATTGCAAGCCATAGGGGCGGAATTCCACAGAGGGAACCGGTCCATTGAGCCGGCGGACCCGTGTCAGAAACGTGTTCTGCCTGCCCGGGAACAAACCGGCACAAATATAAGCAGAAGAGGTTCGTACACATGATCTATTTACGCCAAAACACCTTTAACAGCTGGGGGCTAGTCAAAGTTATCCAAGAAACCTATGATTTTTGGATAATTGTAAAAATGTTTTTGATACAGATTAACCCCATGTGAAAACGTAGCCCGGAAACATCGTGTGATCTAATAATTAGCAAGCCACTTGAACGGTTAAACTGTTTAAATCAGAGATTTCTTTAAGATAAATCGTTGGGAAGAGTTTATTTTCTTATGAACTGGTAAAGTATGAAGCTTGACAGTGCTTCATCACACATTAGATTACTACTGTACTCTGGGAAAACATTTTTAGGTTGGTAATAAATGAGCATTGCAAGAATCACATTACCTCTGCTTTAATGAATAACTCCATATTAAAGCTAGTGTATCAGCATTTTTTGTTTTTCTTTAAAGAGCCAATTCAGAAGTATTTAAAAGTTGGGCATTATCCTAAGATTAAAACCATTGGATTTCCGATTCTGCTCACAGAGTCAGCAAAATGTCAACTTTTTTAAACCACTTAATTACAGGCAATGTTATAAGAAAGACAGACAACAGCATAATAACCCTGAAGATGCCTCCCATTATTATGTTGTCTTGTGAAATCCATGATCATGTTATGCAACATTACATTCATTGGAATAAATACCACATCCTCCAAAAATCTTAAAGCTAAACTGCTGCAAGTTATACATATTTCCTGGTGTATATTTATACAGTTGGAGCAGAGAATGCAAGTCAACTCATGACATGTTTGAAAATACATAACAAAAGTGCACAGTCAAATCAGTGCACTGACTTGCCATCTCCAAATTAACAATGGCTTGAATGACTTATAGTTATTTCTTCAAGTGGGATTATAGATCGCATTTTCTCCTTGTGAAAATTCTGAAGCTTCAATTCCAATGTTAAAATTTAAACTAATACTTCCACCCATAAATTATGTAATATAGACAAACAACATAAATATAACTCTTCTGGGAATCTCATAAATGTTTGATTCTGCCCTGTGGGTATCATGGCTGATTGTTAAAGTTTTTCCTGAACACCACTATGGCACCACTTCCAACTATTATTAACATTCTCCTCATACCAATGCTTCACACTGGTTGCCCAGATATAATGGTGTGTTATTGATCAGATTATATTTATTTATTTTGAGTGGCTAATACAACTAGTAACTGTATATTCTATTACATAAAAAATTGATCTGCAGGAGGAAAATTCTCACTTAAGGGTTTGGCTGACATTCATAAAACTTAGTAACAGTAGTGACAGCTACATTTGCATTGTGCCTATAACTCAAAAATCCAAGAGACTTATAAATGGACATGGAAAAATTAAAAAGTCATAGATGGGTGGATTAGGGATGAAATTATAGACATTGAGAAGACTTTTGAAGTAGGTGGGAGAGGTGAGGTGCGTAATGTATTGTGTTTCAAAGAATGGGCTTAATGTAGTTGAAGGATCTGTCAACTCTGCAGGATTGAAACAAAAGTGTTTTACGCTGCAGAGTCAGAGTGTGGAGTGGGTATGAGGCTGGAAGAAGTCTTTGGAGTGATTTTGATGACACATGTAAGTTTATATTTAATATGACCTGGGGGTTGTTAGACTGAGAACCAGTGTGAGTGAAAAAAGATTTTATGAAAATAATAATGTCTGGAGGTGAAATAAGTTTGCAAAATTGTTTTAGTGGGCAAGGGTCAACATTCCTGAAGATCCGTTTCTCCAGTTTGTTTTGGCCAATGCTTGCTTAGATTATAAAAAAAAGGACAAAATTAAAGGCTCTGTATCTGAATGCACATAGCATTGAAAGCAAAGCAGGAAAACTGATAACACAAATCGAAATAAATAAGTATGATCTGATGCCCATTGCAGAGACTTCACTGAAGGAAGACAAAGATTTAATGAATGGATGAAATTTTGGAAGGACAGAACTGAAGAGGGATACCCAAGTTCAGGAAATTGGGACAGAGATGTAGTTTGAGCAAAGATGAGAAATGATAAAGGCAAGAAGAGACTTGTGGGAGTATTACACAGCCCTCTTAACAATAAACATGTGGTAGACATGGTATATGCAAATAATTAATGGGAATTTATTCAGACAGGAATAGCAAAAATCACAGAGGATTTTAATTTACATATAGAGTGGGAAAATTAGATGGGCAAAGAAGGGGGCTTCTGAAATGTCTACCTTCTTCCTCCACCAAGGATTCTCCAGCACAATAGTTGGTAGGGCCCTCAGCTGAGTCCAACCCATCTCCCACACTTCAGATCTCAAGCCCTCTCCTCCCTCCCACAACAGCAACAGAGTCCCTCTGGTCCTCACCCACCAGCATCCATATCTATAGGATTATTAGCCACCATTTTCACCACCTCCAATAGGATGCCACCACCAGTTACCTATTGCCCTCCCCTTGCCTTATCAGCATTCTGCACTCTGAGCCACTCCTCCTTTACTCATAACACATCCCCACAGCCTCACGGCATCTTCCCCTGCAATTGCAGAAGATGTAACGTTTGCCTGTTTACTTTCTTCCTTCTCAGTATCAAACATTCCTTCCTGAAGAAGGGCTTATGCCCGAAACGTCGACTCTCCTCCTCCTTTGATGCTGCCTGACCTGCTGCACTTTTCCAGCAACACATTTTTAAGCTCTGATCCCCAGCATCTGCAGTCCTCACTTTCTGCACTTCACTCAATCTGCATTTGCTGTTCACAATGTGGACTCCTTTACCTGAGGAAAACGAAGCACAGACTTGGTGACCGCTTTACAGAACACCTATGTTCTGTCCACAAAAAAGACTCCGAACTTTTAGTTGCTTGCCACTTCAACACATCACTGTGTTCTCTGGCCAAAATCTCTCTCTCAGGCTTGCTGCAGAACCCAAGCAAAGCTCAGCACAACCTGGAAGAACAGCGCCTCATTTTCCACTTGGGAACACTGTAGTCTTCTGGGCTTAATATTGAATTTAACAATTTTAGGTCATGTCCTTACCCCAGCCCCCACACACCAGGCATTGACACCACATAGGCTGCTACCAGATGCAACCCTCTGTCAGTTACTAATTACACCCCCATTGGCAACTATTTATGCCTCCCAGACTAGTCTTTAACCAGTCCTTTTTCCATCCAACAGTGTTTCTCTCTGTTTTGGTCTCTATCTCCACCTGTCATTTACTTCCCATCTTTGGACCCAAAATGTTAACTCTGATTTCTGTCTACTGAGCTTTCCCAACAATTTCTGGTTTTGTCTGATTTTTCAGCATCTTCAGTTCTTCTGGTTATGTCTAGGTTAGGTGTGTTAGCCACGGGAAATGCAGGGTTACAGGGATAGAATAGGGGGATGGGTCTTGGTGGGATGCTCATCAGAGGGTTGGTGTGGGCTTGTGGGGCTGAATGACCTGTTTCCACACTGTGCCGATTCTATAACAAAAAGGAAGTAACAAAGGGGCTATAACAATGTTAAGTAGCCTAGCAGGTTAATAGAAATTACTGACTGCTGTATCTCTATATTTGGTATCATTGGGAAAGTTTTGAAACTTTTACTCTGAATTCCAATATTCAAGTGCTTTTATGTGATTACATATAAAAATAAAACACTGCTGCTACTACTGACTCTTGAAGAACATTTCTATCTACCAGCCCTCAGTCTGAAAACACCTATTTATCACAAGTCATTGCTTTCTGTCCTTAAGTTCATCGATCAAAGTTGGCACGTGCAGCATTAGAAACATGAGACTGATGCCATGTAGATGAATGACAGAGAACAAATGACGGAGAAGATTACATTGGAATGTGATGAGCATGATAAACAAGATATAAAGAAAATTAGGTTATCCTGATTATGTATTGATCACTTTAATCAAGGTTCCCAAGCTGATTTTGCATACTGTATTATTCTGACTTGAAAGTGTATGGTATTCTAAAGGAACTCATTGTGTAAAATCATCATACAAATCAATCGATTTTCGAAGGTGATGCTAAGTTGTAGGGCTGTGGCAAAAAAATAGTTGATATAAATGTCTTTCTATAATAAGTATCTAATCTTCTGCACTCTCTATTGCACTTTAACATATGTTTTTCATTCTTTGCCTGAAGCTGTGCTGTACATTTGGTGTGGAAAGCAATCCCTAATTGGCACTCTTTGTCAAAAAGACACCAATGACAAATGAACATTTGTTCTCTGGACCTTATAAAGTTGTTATTTTGAAGAGAAAGCCTTTTGACCAGAGTGGTAATGCAGCAAACCCAACACTCAAGAAAGTTAATCTAAAATAGATTGCTAAATATTTATTTTGTTAAATTGCCTACAACCTATTTTAAATTATTTTATTGGTAGTGGAAAAGCACCGATTTCATGATATTAGATATCTCCTGGTGGTGATTCTTTTTAAAATGTCACATCTCAAAATGCACACGTTCTTCACAAAGAAGGAATCTCATTTATTGAAGCGCTTATTATGATGGTGAAAATGCTTCCAGTGTCCTTAATATTTGATTCACATTTTATGACAGCACTTTGTAATCGCTCCTGCATTATGCCATGTAAATTACGAACAACTGCTTGTGCAGCAGAAATGTTCTGTATTTGATGGAATTTCTTGATTTTTACCTGGAATGGTAAAAGGTTCAGCCACGTTTTAAGTATTGTGTGATTTCTATTTGACAGTTAAATATCAGAAAATGTGTTGTGAAAGAGTGAAACTAAACATTCTGCTCCTTTGAAAAGGTAAATTTCTAACTAATTACACATTTCAGGATATGTTGATTAGATTAGATTACTTACAGCGTGGAAACAGGCCCTTCGGCCCAACAAGTCCACACCGACTCTCCAAAGAGCAACCCACCCAGACCCATTCCTCTACATTTACCCCTTCACCTAACACTATGGGCAATTTAGCAAGGTCAATTCACCTGACCTGCACATCTTTGGATTGTGGGAGGAAACTGGAGCACCTGGAGGAAACCCACGTAAACTCCACACGGACAGTTGCCTGAGGCGGGAATTGAACCTGGGTGTCTGGCGCTGTGAGGCAGCAGTGCTAACCACGGTGCCACCGTGCCGCTTGAAAAGCTTTACATCTTTTTCACAGTATGATAAGTATGGCCCTGTTCCCAAACATTAATTTAATAAATTAACTCTGAAAGTCATCCTGGAATCAGAAACATTAATGTCAAATATGTCATAATATTAAAAAGGATCCACATTTTTAACTAATTTAATGTGGTGCACTCTGAGATGTAAGTGTCTGCTGGCTTATGTTCTAATGGCTCAATTGGTGAAATCCTCATTTTTGAGACCGAGCCTGTGGTTTAAGTCCCATTTCAGTATCCATTCTAGCTTAACACTTCAATGTAGCACCAAGAGAGGAGCAAATGCTCTTCAAAGGTACCTGGATGTAAAAGAATCCACGGCAAGAAGAAAATAGAAGTAGTTGTCTGGACAATTCTTATCCCTCAACACCATCAAAACAGATTAATTAGTTACTATCTCACTTGATGTTTGTGGCAACTTGCTGTATTTAAAATTAGCTGTTTTGATTTTCTACAAAAGAAATATGACTTCAAAAGTGGTTTGGGTTGCCTAGTGGACATGACAGGTACTACATAAATGCAGATCTTTTCAGTTTCTTTTTAAAATTTTTTTTTACCTATTTTCAAATCATTTTAAAATCTATCATAGCTTCCTAAAAGCAAGGATGTGAACATGTAAAGGTGCTTGAACTATTTACACTTCTGTTTTGTTTTCAGTTCCGTCATGATGACTCTCGTCCTCCCATTTCAGATTGCATGTACTTTTTTGCTTACTCAAGGTACGTAAGACTTAGTTATTTCTTGAAAACATTTAACTTTGACAATGAGGTTAACAAGTGAGTGCAAGCTACTGTGAACTGGGTTAAGTCTAACCAAGGTCGAAGAGTGTGGTGCTGGAAAAGCACAGCCAATCAGGCAGCATATGAGGAGCAGGAGAATTGATGTTTTGAGCACAAGCCCTTCATCAGCAATGCTCCTCGGCTGCTACCTGACTGGCTTTTCCAGCACCACACTCTTTGACTCTGATCTCCAGCATCTGCAGTCTTCACTTTCTCCTCCTTAAGTCTAACCAAGGCAATTTTACTTCAACTCTATCTCAAAGAGAGAAAGTATTATTACATAATTTAATTATACTCTAGTTAAACGCAGATCTTAGAGGTTAATAGCAAGTTCTCTTATGTTTTACATATGCCTACATACATTATAGCAGTAAAAGACCTCGGGCAGATTTTTGCAGAGTCTTCCTGACTTTATGAATCTTCAAAACGATGGCAGCACCTGGATGTGGAAGTCACAATCCTTTTTTCAACAGATGTCATTTTTGATGGGAAGGGAAAGAGGATTGGACATGGCACATGAAAGGGAGAAACCCAAGCTCAGGAGAACCATTTGTCCTTAGTGCTGAGTTCAAGCAGACTCCATTTTGCCCATTGCAAGGGCCTGTAGTGTGGAATCAAAATTTATTGAGTGAATGTGTGGGAGGTGAAGTTTATTTAACTGTCATGATTTGAAGTTTTCAAATGACTTGTCTCAAGTGTAAAGAAAACTGACTGCAGGTGTCAGTGATTGTCAAAATAAAACTCAAACTGACTGCTTTGATTGACAGGTTAGATGTTGGAGCATCTGATTGAATAATTTCAACAGTCCTTTGAAATTTTGCTTACAGCTATTCTGTACCAATGTTTGGCTGAGTTTCAAAAGCTAGAATTATCTTAGCAGGGGTTCCTGAGTTTACAATTTGAGTGACAGTTTAAAGAGGCTATTAAATGATTAGGGATATGCATTGCGGTTTGATTTCATAAGAGAGTAGCTATATATGATTTTTAAACTTCAATGATTTCAGGAGTGGGAAGTTTTTTTTTCAGTACCAAGTCTGTAGTGTATAGAGATAGTGTAAAGCTGAATTAGATTTGAGGGATGTTGTACTATTTCATTGCCATATGGTCCCTAAAGTCTCTCTGTGATAGCTATTGATTGAGTTTCTACAGAGTTATCTTGGAGGGTACGAGGAGCCATGGAGTGAGTGGTTGGGGTGGCATGGGTTATAAAAGATAAGGCTAAAAGATTTGAAACAACTCTCAGCCAGAGGTGCCAAGTGAATGATCCGTTCTGACCTCCTCCAGAGGTCCCCAGCATCACAGATGCTACTCTTCACTCAATTCAATTCACTCCACGTGATATTGTCCCAGACGTTGAATTAAGCACATGGACAAACATAAAATGAAGAACCATTGGTCTGTAATATGTGATTAAAGGTTTTTGAAGTTATCACAATAACTCCTCCCAATTGACCTGTCCCTCATTTTATTGCCCCAAGCTTTTATAATGACTTCTGTCACCATTTGTTTTACATAAAAACAAAAAGTACTTTACAAAATTCTAAGAATGGCAAAGACACAAACTCTTAAAACCACTAACTAACAACTTGGACTACTCGCTTAAAATCCTCCATTTTCCCCAAGTTGGCAATAATACTCAAGTTAAATTTTAAATCCTGAAGTCACAGGGTTAATCTCCCTCTTAAATTTGGTTGGTTTTCTGCAGCATGGGGAAGTGACTAATCAGCAGCCAATCCCAATCCATGCTGGTTCCTATTGTCTCCAAGTTGATTCCTCAGCAGGGTGAGTGCTGACTGAATCATATTTGGATGCTCAGTTTGGATTTGACTGGGCCATTCAACTCCTGACCTCATTCAAACATAGGTGCTATATTCCAAAGGTGAATTAAGAGTGACTGCTCTTGATATTAAGCCTGCATTTGACTCTAAGTGTGGCATCAAGGAACCCAAGCAAAACTAGAGTCAGTGGCAACATGAGATTTGGGGGTGATTTTCTCCACTGGTTTGAGTCATACCTGGCATAAAGAAGGATGTTTTTGGTTGCTGAAGGTCAATCATCTAAACTCCAGAACACATCTGTAGAAGTTTCTCAGTGTAGTGTCTTAAGCCCAACCACCTTCAGCTGCTTCATCAATTACCTGCCCTTCATCATAGTGGGGATGTTTGCCAGTGATTGCACAATGTACTGCACCATTCACAACTCCTCAGATGCTGAAGCAGTATGTGGCCATATGCAACAAGACCTAGACAATATTCAGGTTTGGGGTGGCAAGTAACATTTGTGCACACAGGTGACAGACAGTGACTATCTCCATCAAGAATACCATTGACCAGAAACTAAACTAGACATATAAGTACCGTAGGAGGAAGTGAGGACTGCAGATGCTGGAGATCAGAGTTTAAAAATGTGTTGCTGGAAAAGTGCAGCAGGTCAGGCAGCATCAAAGGAACAGGAGAATCAACGTTTCATGAAGAAGGGCTTATGCCCGAAACGTCGATTCCCCATATAAGTACAGTGGTTGCAAGAGCAGGTCAGAGGCTAGAAATCTTGTGGTGAGTAATTCACCTCCTGATTCCTCAAAGCCTATTCACCATCTATAAATTGCTCATCAGGAGTGTAATAGAATATTCCCCATTTGCCTGGATGGGTGCAGCTCTAATAACATTCATAAAGCTTGATACCATCCAGGACAAAGCAGCCAACTTAGTTGGCACCACACCCAAAAATATTCATTCGCTCTAGAACTGATGTTCTGAAGCAGCAGTCTGTTCTGCCTACAAGATGCACTGTGGAAATTCACTAAGACTCCTTACATAGCACATTCCAAAGCAACACTACACTGTAGAAGAACAAGGGTAGCCGGTACATAGGAACACCACCACCTGCAGGTTCCCCTCCAAGCCACTCAGAGTAATAGGATATCACAGCATAAGAAGAGGCACTTCAGTCCATTAAGCCCACACTAGTCACCAATAACCTATCTATTCTAATTCCTTTTCCAGCACTTGGCCTGTAGCCTACTGAAGTGGCTTCTGAAGTGCCTATCTAAATAATTTGTCAATATGATGGTTCCTATCTCACAGTATGGGTAGCATGTGGTGTATGTGGGGGGTGGAGGTGGTCAACTTAAAAGTTTTGAAAAAAACTAGGATGAATTGCTGGAGTAATTCCTTCATAATGAATGTTTATGTTGGAATTTCACAGTATGTGCACAATTAACCTGCCATGCAATCAATGTTTTAAATGAGATGTGATCAAACTATTCAACAGTGAAACTCTCTCTCTTCACATTGAGAGAGACCTTTCATTTTCAAAAGGTCTCCTTCGAAAACCATGTGCTCTGTGATTATAATCAGCCTTTAAAACATCACACACCATTGGCACTGTATACTTACAGCATGTTGTTGATAAATCTGGTGCCAGCATTCCTTACAAATACAGAGACTACTGAAATTTCCCACATAAAGGAAAAAAAAATCAAAAGTGGCTTAAAAACCAATATCTTATTGAATGATCAGAAAACACGGGTGAATAGGATAAGCATGTTTCTTAAAGCATTTTTAGGTGTGAAATTCCAGGATTCCAATTTGATATTCTTGTTAAACCCCATCCAGTTGGAAAGATGAGCACTCGACCCATGTCACTCCCAGTACTGGATAAAGTGAAGTGACGTTTTGATTTATAGTGTGTGGTTTACCTTCTCACCCTTTGTAAAGAATTCAGCTGAGAAGTGTTATCTAAAGGATATGATTGGTAGTTATTATTGCTAGTTCCCTTCTTCAGGACTTCCCTTCAATTACAGGCTATTTGCCACCATTCATTCTCCTTTACAACTGGCTGGGCCTCTTGACTACCACTTCACTGTAATCCCTTCCTGCCAAAGGCTGAAATCTGATGAAATCTTCACCATTGAAATGGAATGATTTGAGTGGCAAGTGGCTCTGACATTCAGACCTATGAACTTTTACTTAAAAGGATATGCACTCAATCAGCTGCACTGAAAGATCTCTTCAGTTTCTGCTAGAAGCAAAGAGCTAACTCATAGCTACTCATTCCATGACAAATTGTGTTAAGGTGTAAATTACATGAAGCTATGTCAAATTTTTAAGTACAGTCTTGTTTTATTTGCTATAAACCTTAAAGCTAAAATCTGTGTGATGTTCATACAATGTCTTCCCAGCTCGAAAGTATATTTTTGTCAAAAGGAAGTCTTGTAAATTTCAGAGAACTATGATATAGACTGCCTCAAAACAAACCCCAAATAACTTTTGCTTAAGACTTGAAATCTTGGAAATAGCAGTTTACATTTTTGGAACGGACCAGTCCTTGCCAACCCAGGGACAGCACTACTGGCTTAAAAAGGTTGAATACCCACGTCAATTTATTGTGGCCCATGAGAAGGATGGCGAGGAAGATCAAGGAATTTTAGAACTTTGTGTGTACTCCAACAATCAGAGGATTCCATGGGTGATGGAAATCCAGGCAAACAATCTGTGTTTTTAATTTTTCTCACATTTTCTTTCACTATGCACATAACAACTTGCCAAAATTCCATTGTACAATTTCATTGTAAACCTTTGTATGTGATGCCAAGATTGCAATTAAATCCATATTCCCCTCCTTTACAATTAGTTAGAATAGTCTGATCACTGTCTTAGTAGTAGCTTGCAATTCACTCATATCTGTTGGACCATCATTATATCTTTTCTGCCCCACTCTAATGTCATACTTTATCTGGTTAATTGCTGATTAGCTATTCTCAGGGGAGCATAGATGTAGCTTTCCCTTACTTGAGAAAATTTCAGCAGTTATTATTAAGGTCAGATCTGATCCAGCCCACATCTAACTTGACATTCAACTTCAAAGCCAAGTCCAATCACAGAGAATTTGTTAAAGTTGTGTCTTCTGTAATGAGGAGCATTGTATATCTCATCTGGCAGTTTCTAGTGGGAAAACATTTTGAAATAGAATTCCCTTATATCCATTTCATGCTGCAAGTTGACCCTTCCATATCCAAACCCCTTTGTGATCTGAACTCAATCCTCAATTAGTAGGGAGATGGTTAATGGGTAAGGAATGTCATGGCAGGTAAGTCAAACATCTATGGATTAAGGTGGAGGGTTTGTTGGAAAGATTCATCAGCAATTATGCATTTGTTTTCATTTGATGTAGTCTTTATAGATTTTGATAAGGTCCCACATGGAAGACATATTATAGATTTAGTGAAAATTGTTTAGAAGGGATTTGAAGGAAAATTATTTTCACTGAGAGGGTGGTAAGATGCTCACTGCTTGAAAGAATGAGAAAGGTAAAAACTTACAACATGATGGATCAACAACAAAAAATGGACTTGAACTAGCTCCTTGGTAGATAATGAAGACATGATGGGCTAAATGGCCTCTTTCCACACTGAAAATTTATAAATTTCCTTTAAACTCCTTGTTAATTATAAGTTCTTGGTAACCATTCCCAAATGACTGTACAGTAATTTCTTTTTAGAAATTTCACCTCCCCTTCTGAAGATGAATAACATTGTCAGTGCTGCCTCTTCTTCTTTTGCTGAACAACCACATACTGAGTACATTTCTAGCTTTACTGTTCCTTCGTACTGTTCTCAGTTGTACAGACATTGATCACCGTTTCTAATTTATTTTGTTAAGCTTAAATAGTGTCCCATTTATTGGGTGATTTCTTTGTTGATCTGTTTTTGCACTTGGTTTCTTATTTGCAGACGAGTGTTGATTAGTTACATTTGGTGTAATTGAGACATCATTTCAGCTGGAGAAGGTTTCTTCATCCTCCTATGTTCGAATTGAATTATATTAGATTTGGAACTAAACCATAGAGTATCATGTTGTCAAAGTTCTTAGACATGATTTAATTACATCAATTTCCATCCCTTAATGAGTAGTATGTGATGCCAAAAAAGTTCCATAGTTATGAATAATCATGTTACAAGACCTAATATCTTCTTGCTAGGTACATGACTGTCTTGCTGTTTTGTCTCACTTTCTCTAAAGTATATTTCGCACACATTATACTTTAAATGATATTTAAACATAACAACTCGGTGTGTTTGTTGTGGTCACTTCTTTCCAATATACAAACAAAATTGCTTTCATACTTTGATAAGAATATGTTTTCAAAGAAGAAGATTGGATCTGAAAAGTGTAAGGAAGGAACACATCTGTAAAATACCAAGTTGTTTTTGCAATATTCATTTGGTTCCATATTTCAACAGATTAGATGACTTGTACAGTTTTATGCTTTTTCATAGTGTTAGGTCATTCTTCAGAGTTGTAAGATTCCTTGCCACACCTCTAAGTGTGTCTGAGATTGCTCTGTGTATGCAACAGTGATAGAATATTAAATGAATACTTTCTCCATAATGGGTCATTTTCACGCATTGCTTGGGTAATAATATGGCAAAGTGGATCACCTGCTCCTCATAGAACTTGTGTGTCATTTTAATCTGATTGGTTTGTGAAGAATCTGTCAGTCACCGATAGATGATTCAGTCGAGAGAGGGACTACCTGCAGGATCAATTTGCTAATCTCCAGGAACTGGTACCCTAAAAGCCTGTTGTAACTGGCATCCAAAAAGTTTACTGTAATTGGAAGCTTTGAATTTTTAAAAAAACACTCTGATTAGGGTCAGATTATGATATAAATGTGCTAGCAAGCTTGACCCAAAATATATTTAAAAGCCAGCGCATGTCCTTATATGAAAATAACTAGATTGTTAGTTGTCTTTCACATCAGTGTTGCTTAGTACACTGCCACTCCTCCTTTAATATTAGTCTTTCTCAGGGTAGAGAGAGATATTTGAAATGAACAGTGGCTGTCTTCCTCTCCTCCTTCAGCCTGAAATGAGTCCGAAGTGGCCGCAATGAGAAGTGACAAATGTGACAAAAAGCATTCCAAGAACTCTCTGCTCAGTATTTACAGTTTTCAGTCAACACAAACATTACTTGTTCAAAGTGTGATTGTACTGAGATTGTCCATTAGAGAAGCATTTCTTTGAATATAAAGGTAAATCGCTGTCATTTTAAATGGCTATCTTACCACTGCTAGTGTAAACGTGTTTGTTTGAAAACAGGTTTGCAGGTGTTAACAAGACTGCACTTGATGATTTTAGCTGCACAACAGCTGGTTCTGGCTTCTGTGTCTTGTCCAAAAATGATTTGCCTTTGCAGGTTATAATTGAGGGAGCAGCTGTTCTCTGTTTCTAAATCCAGACACCCTCCATCTGTGCTTATAAGTTGCAAGCAGCATCTTGAGAGATGAGAAAGATTGTAGCATAGGGCTTTATGTGCTAATTTCTCAACCTGCATGTGGTCACAGCTAATCCAACATGAAGCATAATTTTCAAATCTGGACCTATGTAAACTGTATGGTTCGGGATGTTAATAGCCCAGGAATGAAAAACTGTTGCCGATGTGGATTATCCTTACAATGAGCCTCTCGTGGAGCTAAATACATGTTTCAATCAAAGGTAAAATTAAAGGATATATCTTGTTAAAAATAGAGTCTGCGAAAGTATGGTATTTCATGCTAATGTGACAGACAGTTTGACGTAAATGGGATTTATGAGGCACCTTTCACAACTTAAGTTTGTCTCAAATTGCTTTAAAGCTAGTAAAATATTACTGAAATATAAGTTGAAAATATAAATTGCATTAATATTGCAATTTTCAGAATCACCAAATGTCTCAAAATGTTTTACAGCCAATCAAGTATTTTTTTGATGTGTCGTCAATTTGATAAATTCAGAGGCAAACAACCAGTATGACCACAGCAAATACTCACAACCTGCATTAACCCAGATAATCTTTATTGGGATATTGATTGAGGGATAATATTGTTCTATTCTTTGAATTATGCCTATCCAAGTAGACAGATTGGACTGTATTTTAACATTTTATCCAAAAAGCAATACTTCCTGAGCACTATATTGGGATGTCAGTTTTAATTTTTATGCTCAAGCCCTGAGTGGGACATGAACCTTGTGGTTTGCAGATGAGAGTGCGACTGACAGAGCCACAGCTGACATTCACTGATGATTCTAAGATCTCATTCCAAGCCCTGCTCACTTTAATTCAAATTGGCAGATTAGCTGGAATGTGAATTTTTCTGCTGCCACTGAACACTCAACATTATAGAGTCCTAGAATGGTTACAACACACAAAGATTTTTTGGCCTATATTTCTCCATTAGCTTTATGCAATTTAGCAAGTCCCAGTCCTCAGCTCTATTGTTATAACCTTGAAGATGGTCTCTCTTCAAGTGATATCAAAATCTCTTCTGAAAACCAGAACTGAATGTGTCTTTACTACCTCTTCAGGTTGTACATCCCACATCCTAAACTCCTTTTTCAAATAAAATATGTATTTAAAAAGAAATCTTACCTTTATTTTGCATTTGGTACTTCTGCCAATCATCTTAAAACTATGTTCATTGGATCCCAGCTTTCTCACCATTTCTTGTGTAACTTGATGACCGACTCAGGGCTAGTGCCCAAGGAGAGCAATTGCGATGTGACCACAGCAGCTTGACCGCTCTACGATAGCACTCATCACGTTTAAAACACAAAGTCTCATATATTAAATCATTGACAAACTGCCCTGCCACCTTCAGTGATTCGAGCATGTTACACCCAGGTCCCTCTGGTCCTGCACCCTCTTTAAAATTGTACATTTCATCTGTTGCTTCTCTGGCAATTCCACAGCTGTATCCTCTAGAGGTGTATGACTCTCCTCTTCACATTTCCTAATCCTTACAGGTTATGTGTCATATGAAAATATTGATGACATACCAATCGAAGTTATTAATATATATCTAGAAAGAGCAGTGTTCCTCCCAACAATCCCCAAGACTTTTCAAAAATGTAGGAGTTTAGGCTGTGGAGTGCACATCCTGAATGGGTCACAGGGACAGATTCAGTTGTGGATTTCAGAGGGGAATTGAATGGATACCTAAAGAGAGAATATTTTCAGGGCTGTAGCAAAAGAGTGAGAAGTGGGACTTGCTTGCATACCACAATCTATATGTTCAGCAGCTTGAAAAACAACTGTTCACTGCCATCATTTTTTTCCTGTAACTCAGCTGACACTATATCCATGTTGCCACAATCATGTTTGTTCCATGGGCTTTAACTTTGCAGAAAAATGATGATTATGCAGTCCTTCATTGAGCATTGTTGCCAATAATGACAACTATTTAGGCTATTTTATCACACATTCCATATACCCGGATTTTTCACCATGGGGAGAAATAGTCTGGACATTCATGTGTACTTTTCAAAGCTATTTGATCTCGTCCTTGCTCTGGAATTCAAAAAGTTTGTATGTGCTGGATTCCAGTGTAAAGAAGAAAATTAATGTTTACCAACATTATACAGAAAAGAATAATGATCATAATGTCGTCAGACATGCAAATATATACATTATAACTGCATACTTCAGTACAAGGTTCTGCTGTACTTTTGTATTGTGAAGTATTAAGGTCTTTTTGGTAGGTTTTCCACCAATGGAGTTTATGGTCTTATGATTTATTCGCAACAGTGTGCTGTGATTTTGTGGCTGCAGGAAAGGTTCATAAAATTGCTAAAAAGATAACTTGAAGGAGTAAACACTCAGTTAAATGCCATATTGAATATTAACAGCAAGGATGTGCAGGATATTGCATCTGCAACACGTTATGGCAGAATTAAGATCCATACATATAATCTCTCCTACTGTTGAGTACCTAACATGAGCTGTGTTTTCCAAATGCATCTCCTTGTGGGCTGGCTTTATGAAAGACATCTGCTGAAATTTGCTTTCCTAGACTCTGTGGTCAATTTTGTGGGACACAGTTAAGCAAAAATAACTTGAAATGAGATAAAGAAAGAAAGGCTTGCATTTATACAGCACCTTTCTCAAACTCAAGACATCTCAAGACACTTGGCAATCATTGAAGTGCTTTTGATTGATAGTCACCCACTATCAAGAGAAAATAATAATTGCTCTGTTACTGGCAGCTTGCTGAGAACGGTTTGTGGAAGATCTGAACATGAACTATAAAACTGCAATCTATCAAACCTCCCCGCACCCCTCCCCCCTCCCCCACCCTCCATTGTCTTGCACAATGTAATACATTTTTAAAAATTGTATACCATTTTGATTGCCTCACTTGGACTATTAAATAGAAAGAAATCACTAAGTTGCATGGATAATCCTGCCTTTTTATTTTCATTATGTTTTGCATGAAAATAACGAAAAAGATTGCTATTCTGCAAAGTTCTAACCCGGGGATTTTTTTTTTCTCTTTTATAGTCTTGTCATCCTTTTGCTTGCAAAAACTTGACGCTGATCATGAAACAGTTGTGAAGATTTCCAGTGCAGGACAATGTAGGTGACGTTTTTCCTGGATCTAAGATGACATTTTGAGCATATGGCATTTAGAAAGTTCTCAAAATTGCAAGTACAATTCTGTGCACAATTATAAAGAGCAGGTAGACAATGTGTGACGCATTCTTAGGATTTCTGAAAACAGTTTCAAGACAAGTGATCTTCAAGTTAAACATTAAGTTGTTTCATATTATAGTCAAAAATCCTAATTATACATTTGACACATCATCCTACTTCTACTACTTAGATAAATATATATCCAAGACAGAATAATTTAGAATACTTTCACAGGTAAAATCTGATTGTGTAGAATTAAGTCTGGGAAGCTGATGTATTTATTTCATTTCATAACAGATTTACTTGCCTAAAATGAAAAGATTACATTGATTTTCCTTCCTTTTAATTTTATATCTCTCCCCAATTTTTACTTTTCTAAATTCAAACTGATTGTTACTATTTTTGCTTCTGTTCACTTGTGACAATAGCTTAATTTATTATTACTTCCTGAAAAATAATATTATTGTTTAGTATTTTTAAAAATTCCATTGATGAAGGTACAGAAATAACTTTGTGTTGAAGTAATGATGAATTTAATGTGTGCTGTTATTAACATACAAATCATCCAGGTCTTGTGGAAATGCCAGTTCACTCTACTAAACCTGAGTTTCAATAAATTGTTGTATTTGTGCATTAAGTACCACTTTGAACATGCGACAGAAAGTTAAGGCTGATAGTTAATAAGCATATTTATGTGAAGTTACAACTGACACAGGATTAAAATAAAATCACAGTTTAAGGTACCTTATTTTACTGAGAAGGAAGGAGAACCTATTTTTCCTTCTCCCCATTTCTTTTTTCTTTTGGTCATTGTCATTGCAATTTCCTCCAATCAAAATGATTGGGTGATCAAATTTACTGGATTGAGTAAGGAAACAATTGGTATCTGTGTTGTTTCTTATGATCTAGTTGTTGCCCTGATTCAAACTAGAATATTAATGTGTATATTTACATTAGTAATGATACATGTTTCTGTAATGCCACTGAAGTTCTCTTGTTCAGAAAGGAAACAATCAGAACTATGAAACCTCATTCCTAGAAGTAGTAAATAAAATAAGATCTTCCTGACTTTCTCTTTCCCTCTCAATTCAATCAATCATTCTTTTCCTCTCTTCCTCTGCTTTACTTGACTCTACTGTCCCCTTTTTCTCTGTTTCTTTCTCAAGTATTAGATCTTGGTAGGTTAAGGAGACTGACTGTTGGACGTGTATTTCAAAAAGGAGTCTGATGTCTAATGCCCTCCGCACGTCACTGTCGGCTCACATTTACAGTGACTTGCAGCATGGATCAATGGTGAGCTGAAGGGTGAAGCAAAATGTCTCACTTCAAAGGGGCTTGGTGCACGATGCATTGCTCCAGCAAATTCTAGGTGACTGTAAGTGACAATGGAGAGGAACATCTGAAACCATTACCATTGTATGGAGTGGCTATCTTGGTTCATTAGTTTGAGTTAGGGCAGCAACTAGATCATAAGAAACAACACAGATAATCCAGTAAATTTGATCACCCAACCATTTTGTTTGGAGAAAATTGCAATGACATTGACCCAAAGAAATAAGAAATGGGGAGAAGGAAAAGTAGGTTCTCCTTCCCTCTCAGCAAAATATGGTACCTTAAGCTGTGAATATATTTTAACCCTGTGATTACATTTTATATTTATCAAATTGCTTAGCTCCATACATAACCATCAGGCTTAGCTTGAAAGAGTCAGATAAAACAAACCATCTATGTGCTGACAGAGAATGCAGCCTCTGGGCCATGTTGAAGGCATACATAACTCACTTGGGTCGTGCTATATTGGTACCATCCCCAAATCCCTGAGGTTTGAGGTTTAAAATGCTCTACATGTGCAAATGGCATAACTGAATGTTCATTTTAAAAATTCTGACAAACTAGCTACAGGTATCAACACAAAGGATGGTAGGATCAAAGACAACAAAAGATTGAAAGTTTGCTTTCATTTTTCAAATGTCATATGACGTTTCTGAAAATAAATTGTGCACTTTAGAAATGCTGCACTTCTTTAAAATCTCTGACTTCACCGACATCCTGATTTGCTATTGCACAGTAGTGACGATTGTGGGGAGGGGGATGTTGGAGAAGGTGGCAGGTGTATTCAGACTCTACCCTGACCAGTTTCTGTTAAACAACATCGCTGGATAACTTACCTTTTGATTATTTTGTTGTTTCTCCAAAATAAAAACCCTCCATTGGTAGCATGTTAAGAAATAAAAATCTCACTGTCAGGTATCAGAGCCAATCACCTGCCAGAACATGACACAATGTATTGGAATCTGAGTGCACATCAGTTTTAAAAGTTTGAGTTTTATAGGTCATGTTATTAGAGCTTTTCGAAAGAAAATATTCCTGGAAATTTAAACTGCAGTTTACTGTTTTGAGCTGTGTGTAAGTATCGTCAGTAATTTCAGATTGTACCAAAATAATGTCAATTGTGAACTATCTAAGTCAATTTCTTTCATAGTGATGCAGTGCTCTGCAGCTATTGATTTGTTGTTCCTGCTGGATGGGTCATACAGTATTGGCAAAGGCAGCTTCGAAAGATCCAAACATGTTGCATTCAAACTTTGTGATGCTCTTGATATAAATCCTGACAGGGTAAGTTCAAAGGCTTTCTTTGTCACTACATGTGTGTATAAAATAGTCTCACAGTCATCCAGGACTAGACTTTTGAATGAATGACGTCTATGATCAGTTGATCTATTTTCCATTGCTGGCTATTGAAATGATCAGTCACTATTTGGTAAAAGCTGTCAAAACAAACAGAGGATTCGAAATTCTGATGGAATAGCACTAGAATTGTTAAAGTATTGGTTGGTAACACAATATTCTGATTAACCCAAAACTGTGATTGAATATGGCCGTATCATAGTTAACAACCTGGAAGCAGGCCATTCAGCCCAACAGATTGCTTCAGCTCGACAGGAATTTCTTCTTAACTTATGTCATCTCATCCTAATGGCAAACCATTCCTCTATTGCTCTAATACTCATCTAGCTTGCCCTTAAATCTATCTATACTATTCACTTCAACCAAGTCGAGTAAATTCTAAGTGATGCTGATGATGCTCCTGAATTCCTGATTTATTGATGACTATCTTATATTTTTGCTCCTTAATTTTAGAATGGAAACTTTTCTACGTTCACACTAATGAACCCTTTCATAGCTGACAGACCATTATCATAGTCCTCTCTTTTCTAGAATAAAGAACATCAACTTGTTCAGTTTTCTGAATAGTTGTTGTTATAATGTCTGAGGCACAATTTGGAATTGTCCACTATTTGTCCTCAAAGAGATTTTTTTTAGTTTTAAGTATAAATATCTCTTTGGAATATCACGTTCAATACTAGGAGAGCCTATTGCCCAAGGTAATGTTCTGACTGGGGAGAAAGTGCTTGAGCTGCTAAAACAAAAGGTTTCTTTGCTTGTTGCTGTGCTGTTTTGAAAGTAGTTAGGCTTGCCATTTAAACTGATATCCATATGTTTGAGACAACGGGAAGTGAAATCCGCATTTGATATTTAGATCGGACAGGCAAAAAGGAAAGAGCAGTGGATAATGCTGATAATAAGGAGATGATCAGTACATGTGTGAAAGTGAATCTTGGAATGGAAGAACAAGACATAATCTACTTGGATAGAACTATGATACATGCATGAGCAAGCAAGGAGAAAGGTTATTGACTCAGAGGGTGGTGGTAATCTGGAACTCACTGCCTGTGAGGGTCTAGAAGCAGAAACCCTCATAACATTTAAGGAGTAATTAGATATACTGTTGTGATGCCAAAGCATACAAAGCAACGGACCATCTGTTGGGAAATGGGATTCAAATAGTTTGGTTGTTGTTTTTGACTGGTGTGGACTCAATGGACCAAAGGACACTTTTCTGTGCTACAGGTCTCAATGACTCTAAAATTGTAATTTAAACCAGTTAGCAACACTTACAGGATATTGTGACAGAGAGATGTCAGAGACTGACTAGGCACATATTTCACCGCCTGGCTGTATTCCCTGTCAGAATGGAAATTGACTGGAAACCAACAGATTGGAAGGAGGACAGGGATGGTCATTTAAGTAATTTGAGGAAAATCTAAAAGAATGGGACACCACCAGGTGTAGAGAGAAAGAGATTGAGATGGATCGAAGCCAGTGGTGGAGTCTTGCTGCCTATTATCCTGCACAAAACTGCAGGAACTAAGTCCAAGTCCTTTAGATTCTACAGTTCTTTAAATGTGAAGCTTTAAGATAAAATACAACATTAATGAAGAAAACGTTAGAATCAGTACCCAACGTAAAAGTAAGAAAATTCAATCTGTTTATATCCGCAAAAGAATTGGCCCAAATGTAGTTTTCTAAATATAAATAAGTTGCCCGTGACGTTGCTTGGCACCAGATCTAAGCATCTAGAAATTGTTTTTTGTTGCACTTTATCAATGGGTCCAGCAGCAAACACGAATTGCTACATCAAAACTGATGAGTAATTGGGTGATGTGAAAGTGGACACATTTCATTAGGATGTGACCAATACAACTGGGGATATCAGTGGCTGCAGGAAAGGCAGTGCACTGTTTGAAAAGAAAACAAAAATTGATCAGTGATGTCTTTGGCACTGGACCGACCAGAGAAAGATTGGCGTGAAATGCAGAGTTGTAGAGAACCACGGCAGAGAAATAAGCCCTTTGGCCCATCGCATCCAGGCCAGTCAAAAACAATCCCCTAACTGTTTTAATCCCAGCTGCGGCTGCTCCTGTGACTGCACATTCATGCAGTGAAAAAAAACATTGTTGTTCCCAAAAAACAGTACTTATCACCTTCTGTTTTTTTTATGGTTGTCCCCTTATGAACCATTTACCTGCTATGCACAAGAAAAGGTAAATCTAGTTAATTGGAAAGCATGTTTAAAATAATAGAATGTTTGACTTAGCAGCTACATCTGTACATTGTTAGTATTTACACTTTCACTATTGTCATTAATAACTTTAATGAGGTAAGAGTAACTGATTGAAACTGCTTAAAGACTAATTTTGCCTGAAATCAGAATGGCCTTACAAATGGAATAACAAAATGTGGATAGTTGAAACTGAATGAATTCAACAAAGCTTTAAAGTTGATACATACAGTATTAGGACTTAATGACCTGCTTTAAATCTTTGGTCCATTGAGTAAATTTTAAATTAGGTCTTTGTAATTGACTCCTACAAAAACTGCAATTATTTGAGGTTATTTGCTCAATATAATTGGCTTCCATGCCAGTTGTGGACAATATAAGAGGTGGAAATTAATTTTCTTGGTGCGCAGTGATGGTACACCAGTCTCCGGGCCAGAATACCTAGGTTTAAGTCTAACCTGCCTTAGAGGTATGTCAAAACACATCTGAGGAAGTTGATTAAAAGAACTGACAGTTGGAAATTGGGCAGTGAGCTGCCTGTCTAACTCAGTCAGTAAGGCACGAGACTCTTAATCTCTGGGCTATTGGAGATTTGTGCTGCAGACTGGGTGCTGTTGAAAAAGGGTCTCTTTTCTAAGGGTTGGAAATTGGATGTTTGATATTGTAATTGTCCCTCTGCACTGCATGAACATATCCGCCCAGAATGATCTTAAAGCTCCAAGATTGTAGTGCTAGCGAACAAATCCAATCTCAGGTTTAGTGAAATGTTAAAAAAAGTCACAAGTTAGAAGGAATTAACAACAATTTAAACTGGACTTAAAAACTTGAATGACCATTTGTTTTTAATCAATTTCTGAGGTCAGACTGGTCTTTGTTCTTCTGATTAACTTTTCTCTTAGGAAACGTTTAATTATTGGTGCAAAAATGATAAATAAGATTGCAATATGCCTCATATTCTGTGCTTCTGATATTTGCTTACCCTTGCTATACGGAACAATAAGTGGAAAACCATGTCCCAGAAGTTATCACATTTAGGGATGTTTAATAACTTTTCACAGGGAAGGTTGGAAATAACTCATTTTAGTGTTTTTCTGCAAAATGATTCACAGAAGTTTAAAAAATACTTAGCTGAGAGGTTAATTTACTAAGAAGAACCTATTTTTCCCAAAGACTAATTGATAATCAATTTGTACCTTACCTGGTTAGTAAAAATGCTTCAGGTGCTTAGATGGAAAGTCCAATACAAAATGAAAATCCAAAATAAAAACAGAAGGTACAGGGAATCCTCAGTAGGTTGGGTAGGAGTGGTGAAGAGAGAAGAACTAAATTTTTGCATTGAAGATCTTGGATTGAATGTCCAATGGGTTTTTCACATTTTCTATATTTATGTCAGTTCCCCAGCATCAGAAGTACTCTTCCTTTGTGTTAATCTTCTCCACAGAATGAAGTCTGTTAAATTGTCCAGATAAATCATCAAGTTGCTTTTTTTTCTATTTTTATTTCTATTGGAAAGTCTTCTGACCCCTTGCAGTATGTGACAATGGAGATATTATGAGAGATAGAGGGAGGCAAGGTTTTTGAAACTGAATTACGAGAAGACCAGGTAGGTTTGCTAATGAGATAGCTGGGGGGACTTCTGTTCACACAAAGAGCTTAGAAGTATGCATGTAAGTTCAGCAAGATAACTCATCGATGTAGGCTAATTTGGTGTTTCCAACCTTTTGTATTGTCATGTGTAGGCAAGCTGTAAGCATGCGGTTAATAGAGTGCAGTCCTGTATAGTTTTCTAAAAGTGAAATAAAGCAGCTTATTGCTGTGCGTCAGATGTCGTCTTACCAAATGCTTGATCAGTGTACGTCTAGCAAGAATGAAGAAGCATTTATATGAAAGAGACAAATATTTTGTCAAATCATTAGGGAAATCTATTGTTACATATCTGGTAACATGAATGTAGTGAGTGAAATGAAAGACACACATTTATATAGTGACTTTCACTTCTTAAGTGCAGTTATAGTCAATGAAGTACTGTTGTGGTTCTGTTCGCCGAGCTGGGAATTTGTGTTGCAGACGTTTCCTCCCCTGTCTAGGTGACATCCTCAGTGTTTGGGAGCCTCTTGTGAAGCGCTTCTGTGATCTTTCCTCCGGCATTTGTAGTGGTTTGTATCTGCCGCTTCGGTTGTCAGTTCCAGCTGTCCATTGCAGTGGCCGGTATATTGGGTCCAGGTCGAGGTGCTTATTGATTGAATCTGTGGATGAGTGCCATGCCTCTAGGAATTCCCTGGCTATTCTCTGTTTGGCTTGTCCTACTAAGGATATCTGGTCATGTCGTTTCGTGGCTAGTTGGTGTTCATGGATGCGGATCATTAGCTGTCTTCCTGTTTGTCCTATGTAGTGTTTTGTGCAGTCCTTGCATGGGATTTTGTACACTACATTGGTTTTGCTCATGCTGGGCATTGGATCCTTCGTTCTGGTGAGTTGTTGTCTGAGAGTGGCGGTTGGTTTGTGTGCTGTTACAGGAAGACAGCTAACGATCCGCATCAATGAACACCAACTAGCCACGAAACGACATGACCAGCTATCCTTAGTAGCCACACACTCAGATGACAAGCAACATGGGTTCAACTGGGACAACACTACTATTATAGGACAAGCCAAACAGAGAACAACCAGGGAATTCCTAGAGGCATGGCACTTATCCACAGATTCGATCAATAAGCACATCGACCTGGACCCAATATACCGACCACTGCAGCGGACAGCTGGAACTGACAACCGGAAGCGGCAGATACAAATCACTATAAATGCCGGAGGAAATATCACAGAAGCACTTCACAGGAGGCTCCCAAGCACTGAGGATGTCACCTAGACAGGGGACGAAACGTCTGCAACACAAATTCCCAGCTCGGCGAACAGAACCACAACAACAAGCACCCGAGTTACAAATCTTCGCACAAACTTTGACCAATGAAGTACTTTTGAAATATAGTCACTATTGCAATGCAGGGAATACAACAGTCAAGTTGTATAAATCAGACTCCCACAAATAGCAACATGATAGTGGCCATAAACTCTATATGTTATAGTGATGTTGATTTGAGTGTTAACCAATGGGTAGTATGTTCAACTCCCATTAAAATAAAACACCAAGTCTACTTAAGGGAATGAATAACAAAGTTGAACTCAAGAAGCTTTCTATGCCAAACTGGGCACGGAGCTATTCAGGATCAGTATGCACGTGCCTTGTAGCTGTAACCTGTAATTATCTTCTGATATTCACTGTAGTTCCACTTTAACTCAGATAAAATGGCAGAAAATTCAGGTGTGGGTCATGGTCTTCATGGTTTCTCATAGAAGTAAGTCACAGAAACAAAGAGGTCAGTTGGGAAATGATGCTGACATCAAATCTTTTAATAAACTAAAGCTAAATAGAAATTCTGTTTTTTAAGAGGTACTTCAGAATATTAACTTCTAACCCCTCCAATTATGGTATCAAACAGATTAATTCTGCACTTAGTAAGGTTACACTGTAAGGGTTAGATTTGGACTTCTGAAGAAGGATAGCAGGTGTTTCTGAGGATGTCTCACTGTCTGGGCATATTACAAGCATATATGTGAAAAATACAGACTTGCTCTGATCCAAACAAATTATTGTAGTATTCCAAAATATGTTATTCCAGTAACCTTAATCTAATGTAATATTTTAAAGCATGTCAAATAAATCATCAATCTGTGTACCATTGCATACGGATATAACAGATGCTGGCTACACTGACCCTGACTATACCAGGAATTAATTGCTAAACATTTTCTTAGTCTAAGGAATTTGCAGGAGTTCCTGTATATCAGATTTCGCACCAAAATAGATTTAATGATATAAACAAAAACCAATGATGTATAAGCATCCCAGGATTAAAGCAAACATAATGTCAGGGGAGAAGCCATGTCTTAAGTTCAGTTTCTTCAGGTAAGATAGTATTTATTTAGAATGGCATAAAAGGAACTACACCCAAACCATCCTCTTTTCAGTTAGTGATGGAACAGTATATATTCCAGTATTTTCCTTAAACACATGGACCTTGTTTTTTAAAAAATCCTTCATGTATGTCAGTTTCATTGACAAAGCCAGCATTTGTTGCTTATCCCCGTTTGTCCTTCAGAAGGTGGTGGGGTTCTGCCTTCTTGAACTGCTGTAGTCACTCTTGTATAGGAACATTTGCATTGCTTAAGGAGGGAATTTATTCCAGATTTTTAACCCAGGCAATGATGAAATTTCAGCTCAAAGCTGAGGGTGGGAGAGGGAGAGACAAGGGTGTGCTGCGAGGTTAGCAAAGGGTATAGAGATTTATAAAAATGTATTGAAAATAAGTGGTTAAGAAGTGAAGCAGGCTTTGTTCAAGTAGTTGTTATCCATCTCTCCTCCGACTTGTCTGCTTATACCCTGCTCTTCTATTTTTAACCTGGCTTTCTTCTTATTATGAAAATAGTTTTGAGCAAAAGAATGAAATGCCTTTCCAATATGTGAATGGCCCATGGCCATGATAGCATTCTGGCATGGGTAGTGTATGCTTCAGCTTTTAAAAAGATAACCAGTAACCACCGCTGAAATATTCAATAGGTTTTCCTATATGCTCTGGAAATCTTCACATTATTTCTTTGAGACGTCACTGAGCTTTGCAAATTAATTTCTTGAAGCACCGTTTCTATTCTATTCATGGGATGTCACATGATATGAAATGTTGGCTTGTACCAACTGGAAAATAGCATTAGGAGTTTTCAATAAAATACATCTTCCATTCTGAAACTGTCGCTTTAATATGCAGAAGTTCCCCCTGTCCAATTTCTCCTGTTATGAAATATTGTAAAATAAGAAGAAATTGAATTGGCTTTGGATAAAAGATTTCCCTTGAAGAGGCATACCCATTCGCAGTGTACCATTAACTGACATGCACCTTATAGTTCTTTCTTCATTCTGATGGTGGACTCCTTAAGCTTATGGATATAGATGAACTCAAGCAAAAGGGTCACAGCCACACCTTGAAGTAAGTGCATCTTGGAAAGTGTTATAATCCCTTAGCTACATTTTGCTTACTCAGAGTTGGGTCTACAGATCTGATACCTGTGGGAGATTATACTCTCCTCACAGAACATGCTTCATGCTTGACCTTAGGCCCATGTACATCTGCCATTTCAGCAGGGTTCCTTTTCAATTACTATGTTTTGGATTTCAGAAAAACATGTTTTAGCATCCACCATATACTTAATGTGTCTGTTTCGCAAAGACAAAGTTGCCTCCCCTTCTAGTAAGTGCACGTCAGTGTTCATTATTTGTCCATTAGTTATTTGATCATAGAATAGCAACAATGCTGATCATTGCATCTTTCACAAGCAATGCCCTTAGTATAGTGAAGTTCAGTTCATATGAAAAGGTATGGGTAAATATAAAGGTTAATTCTTTCACTCATTTGGAACTAAGCAGTTTTTTTCTTTGCAGGTCAGAGTTGGTGTAATCCAGTACAGTTCATTCCCAAAATTTGAGTTTTACCTGAATTCCTATCTAACAAGGGAAGAAGTAAAGGAACAGCTTAAAAGAATTATATTTAGGTTTGTTACCTTTTTTCCAAAAGTACATTTATTTGATGCATATTTAAGGATTATTAACAATATCTGCAATCAAAATCTTTAAAGTGCAAAGATATTAATTATTTAATGAATTGAAAATGCTGGAATTACTGTACTCCACTTTCAATGCCTCTATACTTGCTTAAAAACTGATGACATGTCTAATGTAATCCAGTTGTGAAGAATGGTTGCCATCTGAACTTTTCACTGCATTTCTCTCTCCACAGACGCTGTCAGACTTGTTGAGTATTTCTATTATGGTCTATCTCTAATTAAGGTTTTCAGCATCCAAATTAATTAGCTTTTATATTATTTATCAAGCTGCTTTGTGAGAACAAAGAAACATATCTACGAACATACAAGGAGCAGGAATAGGTCACTTGACCTCTCCAGCCTTCTTCACCATTCAATTAGGTCACAGTTAATCTGATCACTCCATGTCCCCGCCTACCTCCAATAACCTTTTATCCTTCTTATGTATTTGCATCCTTCTTTAAATAAGGGGCAGTACTCCAGACATGGTCTCACCAGTGTCCTGTAGAACTGAATCATAACCTCCCTACTTTTGTATTCAGTTCCTTTTGCAAGAAATGATAATGTTCTTTTTTAAATTAATTGCTGTAATTGTACACAAACCAATTGTGATTGATGCAGATCCCTCTGCATCTTGCATCTATACAATCCTTTACCATTTAAAAAGTTTGCCAGATCTTTGGCCACTCATTTAACCTATCTTCATACCTTTATAGCTTCTTTACATTCTTTTATTTTCCTATCTATCTTTGTTTCATCAGCAAATTTAACAAGCATGCTTTTGGTTCCTTAAGCCATTTATGTAATCTGTAACCAGTCGACACCCCAGCACAGATACTTGTGTCAACTCATTAGATACATCTTGTAAATTAGACAAAAACCCACTTAAACCCGAATGTCTATTTCTTGTTAGCGAGCTGATCTTCAATTCAAGACAAGACAATGTATTACCCCTTGTACTGTGACCTTTAATTTTCCACAATAACCTTTGATGAGGTCTGGTATTGAAGAGCTTGTATATCCCTGCTTGTGCACTGTATTGTGCAATGAAGAGTAAAACTGATAATTTGTTTACTTTCTTAATGGTGAGCAATATTAATAGTTTGACATAGATTTCAATGGTGTTTTGATTTGTTTTGATCCTTTATTGCATAAAAATATTAAAAAAACTAAAAATACTTCTGATCTTCTTTTACATTGAAATATTTGTTGGAATCCCAATGCGTTGCTCTATAGTACCTGATATAAGCCTCTGAATGTAATCCTTAACCTCATGTTAGCAGAGGTCAAGAGTTCAAAAACCCTGCAGCCTAGCCTGCTGTTATAGATGAGTCGCACGAACTAACCTCTGTTTCTGATGACACTGGAGTATCCCATTTAGGGGAAGGCTCAATTTATTAGTATGGTTTTACCAGTTGGTTGGCACAAATGCCTGTTCATCACCTTCTGGGATAGAGGACTAAGAGAGCTCAACAGATCCTTTGGAGTTGCCACGTTTCAAGTTTGATATTAATAGTTTGATCAAAACTTTCCAGATTTCTTGGGTCTCACTGGCCATTACCCTGGAGCAGAAACTCTGATGGGCTCCACTGTTGTCCTGAATTACATTGCAAGTCGTATACTTCTTACCATCCAGACCACGGCATCAGTTCGAAGTTGGAGCTAAGGAAAATCCAAAATTCACAATCCCTTGTCTAATATCCTGGGTCATGTTTACAGCTGGTGGACATTCACCAGGAATTTTCCTCTGGGGAGGGGGTGCGAGGAAATAGGCATTATTTTAAACCACCAGCAGCAAACCACTTTGTAACTGGTTAAAGCATCAGGAGTTGTGAATTTTGATTCTACAATAGATGTGGAATATGGCATTCCCATTTTTAATGAATAAATATTAGTGCAAATTTCCAGAAAATGATCAGTTCATTTTTGTGCACTCATAAATGAACCACTGGGATCATTCTTTTGCAAAGATAATCCTTTGCCTTCCCGTTAAAGCATAGAAGGTAATCAGTTAGATGGCATGGAATCAAAGCATTTATAAAAAGACTTCTTAAATCCATTCTAGTACTTTTAGACAATGTTATCTACTTTACTATTTAATTAAGAACAGATTTTTGGCTGATTTAAACAAATGAAGTGAACATTCTGAGCCATATTGTTATGAAGTTGAAGGCGTGTACTGTACCTTTAAGAGAGAGAGAGAGAGAATGCTGTTCTGAAATGAGAGGTTACAAGCTCCTATATATATGACTAGATGGCAGTCCCAGAGTGTACTGGAAAATTGAAAATATGTAATATTTGGCTGTGAAATGACAATAATTCAAATTTAACCAATCAGTTTAAATTATGCCCCAGGATACTAAAACCCAATCAAGTTTGAATTTATTGTTTTGCCAACATCGAACCAATAAGACAATCCGATGTTGGCAGGTATTGGAATGGGGATATTTTTGAGAATTGTTCAGAGAGCAACTGCCCTAGAGCCAGAGAGCTAACTGACAATGTAACATGTTGCTCTCGAAGATATTAGAAAACACTCTCTATCAAAGGTACCTTTTCACGTGAAACATACTCACAGTAAAAATAAAGAAGATGACCCAGGGAGATCCTCAATTGGAAGAGTGAAGATACAGAAGAAGACAGAGACTATGTGGTTTTGATGTAACTTTAACAAGTGTCTTATTGGAACAGCATATTGTTATAGAGTTGGAGGCAGATAGTAAGCAGTTAAGAGAAAGTGGGGCTTAAGTTGTAAGTAGTTGCTTTTTAATATTCACTTTTAGAGTTTGAAAATAAATTGATGTTATTTTCTTCAAATAGTAGAATTTGGGAGTTCTCTTGTCACTCATATTTTAACAAGATTGCAAGGCAAGGCGAGCTTTTCTGGGTGTTTGATTTAATTAACAGAGGGGTTCACCTCTGTTTTGTAACAATATATGGCTTCTCTTAAAGTCTGAGAAAAATAATTTGAATACTTGCTGAGGAAGTGGAATGTGAGTTTTCAGTACTGGATAAGCGTCAGTTACCTTTGGTAATCCCATTGAATTCACAGTTTACACTGTAATTGCAGTTAGAAATGAGCAAATTATTTGTTATACTAATAGTTTCCTTATTATTACTGTACTTCATGATAAATGCAAAACTTACCAGATCAAGAATATTAAAATATTCCTTGCATTATTAACCACTAGTTTCATTAATCTTGTTGTTTCATTAACACAGAGGTGGAAGTACACAGACACCCCTGGCTTTGAAGTACATTCTGCATAAAGGTTTTACTGGTTCAAGAAACTCGTCTGTTCCTCGAATTCTTGTCATTCTTACCGATGGCAGATCTCAGGGTAATGTAGAACAGGCAGCAACTCAACTGAAAGAAAGTGGAATAATTGTCTTTGCTGTTGGAGTCAAATTTCCAAGGTGAGGAACTTCCTTCAGTTCTGTGTGGAGTATTATGAATAATTAACTGTAAGAATGTGATTGATGTTTTGATTTTCTTAGCAGAGTTCACCTTTTAGCTCTTTAGATTATTGTAATGGTACAACCTATTCCTCATGGGCTTTAGATTTTTTTTAGATGACGTTGGAGTCAAACTCCATTCCTTTCATCTTTTGAAAGGAATGCTAAAGCTAAACATAATGCTAAAGCTAAACATACTAAACATAAAAACTCCCTGCCAAGTAACTTAGTGAAGATAGTGTGACAAATACCAGGGTGATTACACATGGAAGAATGCTGCACTTCCTCACACTGTTTCTCAGTTGTGCTGGTAGATGAACGACTGTGCTGAAACTGTAGCCATATGGGTATATGAGATAAAAATGTAATTGACATACGAGATATGAGATAAATGAGATAAAAAAAGGTCATTGTAGAACGTGGGATGGGTTCTTCGAATAATAACCTTACATTGAGATTCTTCCGGTCTCCCACAGGTAACGAATTTTGCTTGTAGGCTAACCACTTTTCATCCAGTAATTAAGCAGTCAGGCTTATTTATGACCATGATTTAATTGCCTTGTATTTTTATTTGAAGAAGAAATATTATTCAGTGGTTCAGTGGTTAAACCATGAATGAGCTCTTGTGGATGCTTCTTGGATCTTTGAGGCCAGGAGATTTTTCTGCTCACTTCGACATTTTAGTCACTAGAAGAATATTTGGGTTATAATTACAATCATATTTGTGTATCTATGCAATCATACATGTTTTAGTCTGTAAATAAAAAAAACACGTATTGATCACTGGTTTCAGAGGTTGAGTCAAGTAACTTAAATAACCAATTTAACAAGAAGGACCATGATGCAAGTTACATTTTGTTTCTAAATCATGGCATCACGTCTAAGCATTTTCCATTACTTTGTTTGAAAATGGATTTGCTTGTCAAATAATCCAGGAAAGTGACCATAGCACACATATGTTAATGTTGATCTTCCGGCAGATGGGATGAGCTTTACACACTGGCTAGTAAACCCACTGAAAGCCACGTCCTATTCGCAGAGCATTTTGATGATGCGGTCAATGGTCTCTACAGCACACTCACCAGCTCTGATGTCTGCTCTGCTATTCCTCCAGGTAATCTGCAAACAGTTTTAACATAACATATATCTATATCATCTAGTCAGTCAATTTACAGTCATATAATCATACAGATTCGTAGCAGAAGTAGACCATTTAACCCCTTGAACATGCTGCACCATTTAGTAATGACAGGGAAAGGCGACTGTCTAGCAGTATTATCACTAGATGGTTAATCCAGAGACCCAGGTAATGCTCTGGGGACTTTGGTTCGAATCCCACCATGGTAGGGAATTTGAATCCAATAAAAATCTGGAATTAAGAATTTATTGATGACCATTGTTGATTGTCGGAAAAGCACATCTGATTCATTAATGCCCTTTAGGGAAGGAAACTGCCATCCTTTCCTCTCCAGCTTACATGCGACTCAAACCCAGAGCAATGTGGTTGACTCTTAACTTTCCTCTGGGCAATGAGGTAATATTAAATGCTGGCCTGGTCTGCGAAGCCCTCATCCTGGAAATGAATACATTGTAAAAATCTACTTGTGCCCTCAAATCCACATTGCTACCTCCCTACAATAACCTTTGAATCCCTTGTTAGTCATAGAGATGTACAGCATGGAAAAGAACCCTTCAGTCCAACTTGACCATACCGACCAGATATCCTAAATTAATCTAGACCCATTTTCCAGCACTTGGTCCATATCCCTCTAAACCCTTCCTATTCATATACCCATCCTGATGCCTTTTAAATTATATGCCATCCTGATAGCTTGTAATTGTACCAGCCTCCACTGTTTCCTCGGTAACATGTTCCATCCATGCGTCACCCTCTGCATGAAAAGGTTTCCCCTTAGGTCCCTTTTGAATCTTTCCTGTCAAACCTATGCCCTCTAGTTTTGGACTCACCTGCCTGGGGAAAAGACTGTCTATTTATCCTGTCCATGCCCCTCATGATTTTATAAACCTCCCTTCAACCTCCGAAGCTCCAGGGAAAACAGCCCCAGCCTGTTCAGCCTTCCCGAGAGCTCAAGCCCTCCCACCCTGGCAACATCCTTGTAAATCTTTTCTGAACCCTTTCAAGTTTCACAACATTCTTCCGATAGGAACGAGACCAGAATTGCATACAATATTCCAAAAGTGGCTGAGCCAATGTCCTGTACAGCCGCAACATGACTCACAACTCCTGTACTCAATGCTCTGACCAATAAAGGAAAGCACACAAACACTTTCTTCACTATCCTATCTCCCTGCAATTCTACTTTCAAGGTACTATGAACCTGCACTCTCAAATATCTTTTTGTTCAGCAACACTTCCTAGGACCATAACATTAAGTGTATAAGTCCTGCCCTGACTTGCTTTTCCAATATGCAGCATCTCATATTTATCTAAATTAAACCATATCTGTCACTTCTTGGCCCATTGGTCCATCTGATCAAGATCCCATTGTACTCTGAAGTAACCTTCTTTGCTCTTTAGTATACCTCCAGTTTTGATGTCATCTGCAAACTTACTAACATTACATCGTATGTTCACATCCAAATCACTTATTTACAGTAAATGATGAAAAGCAATGGACCCAGGACCTTGTGACATACTGCTGGTCACTGACCTCCAGTCTGAAAAGCAACCCTGCACCACCACCCTCTGTCTTCTATCTTCGAGCCAGTTCTGTATCCAAATGGCTTGTAAACCCTGTATACCATGTGATCTAACTTTGCCAACTATTCAACAATAAAGAACCTTGTCAAATGCCTTACATGTCCATATAGATCACATCAACTACTCTGCCCTCATCAATCCTCTTTATCACTTCTTTGAAAAACTCAATCAAGTTAGTAAGACACAATTTTCCATGCACAAAGCCATGTTTATCCCTAATCAGTCCTTGTCTTTCCAAATACCAATAAATCCTGTCCCTCAGGATTCCCTCCAACAACGTGCCCACCACCGATGTCAGGCCTACCAGTCTATAGTTCCCTGACTTTTCCTTACCACCATTCTTGAATAGTGGCACCATGTTAGCCATCTCCAGTCTTCCAGCACCTCGCCTATGGCTATTGATGATATAATTATCTCAGGAAGGGGCTCAGCAAACAGTTCCCTAGCTTCGCACGTGTTCTCGGGAACACTTAATCAGGTCCCTAGGATTTATCCACCTTCATGCATTTTAAGACATCCAGCAACACCACCTCTGTAGTAAGGACATTTTTCAAGATGTCACTACTTATTTCCGTGTTCTTTATCTTCTATATCCTTCTCCACAGTAAACACTGATGCAAAGTACTCATAGAATCTCTTTGGATTCTCCTTAACACTAGTTGCCAAAACTATCTAATATTTCCTTTTTGCCGTCCTGATTTGCCTCTTACTGCCTTAATCCTCTTCTAGGAATTCACTTGATTTCTGCTGTCTACTTCTGACATATACTTCCATCTCATTCTTGATCAAAACCTCAATTTCTTTGGTTATACAGCACCCCCTACAACGACCAGCCTTGCCCTTCACCCTAACAAGAACAAGACTCGTATTATCACATTTTCAAAGGCTTCCCATTTTTCAGCTGTCCCTTTATCCGCAAACCTCCAAGAATCAATCTACTTCCATGTTAAAAGTATTCATGGATCCTGCTTCCAAATCTGTTTTCTCTTTGGAGAAGAGAGCTCCAAAGATTCTCAACCATCCAAGAGAAAAGAATGCTCCTCATTCCTGTCATAGGTGAAAGACCCCTTATTTTTAAATTGTAAGTCCTTGTCCTGGTCCCAGATCTTGTATGTGTTTGTGAGATCACCTCTCGTTCTTCTAGATGCCAATGGATACCCACCCAGCCTGACCAACCTTTCTTCAGAAAATAACCCATCCCATCCTAAACACTAGTTAGGTAGGTAAATCTTCTCCGAACTGCTTCTAATAAGCTGTCTTCCTTCCTTCAATAAGGAGACCAACCCTGCACACAATACTCCAGATGTGGCCTCACCAACATTTTAAACAACTGAGGAAAAGCTTATCTACTTGTATATTCCATTCCCCTTGAAATAAATAACAACATTTCACTTCCTTTTCCAATCACTTGCTGTGCCTGCACACTAACTTCATCTACCAAGGCATTCAGATCTCTCTGCAGTTTCTCTCCTCTTAATATGTGGCTTTTCTTTGCTTCCTGTCAAAGCAGACAAATTCAGATTTGCCCATATTATTGTCCATTTGCCAATTTTTGCTCACTCACATAACCCAATCTTATCCCTTTACAAACTCCTTATGTCCTCTTCAAACATGTCTTTATATCATTAGCAAATTTAACAATAAACATTCAGTCTCTTGATACAAATGGTTGATTATTTACAACCATATAAATCATTTTAGGGCCTAGGTGTAATTTTCAGCTTGCAGTGAGTGGAACTCTGCAAATGAGCAAGCCTCCAATTGTTGCTAACTTTGTGGGACCAGGAGGAGCACAAATATAATTCTGTGTAATACCATAATCTTCCCACCACTGCCATCTGCTCAGTTGTTTATCCCCAGGATTGTCTCCTTCCAGTCCCTTTAACTGTAAATTGAATCTGCTGAGCAGCTGTTGGATTTCTAACTTATTTCAATTAACATGCAACCTAACAACTCCCATTGAAGACTTGTTGCTGATTGATCAAATTAACAAAATGAACCATGAAAAAGGTTTAGACTTCTCTCTGGTGCCATTGGGCAGGTGTGTGATCATTTCAACCATCCCCTGCCCACGAGACACTATAATTGAGAATAATTCTATTATGTATTTTAAACCTTTCAACAAATATCAGATACTCACTCTAGGTGACCTTCTTTTCAAATATAAATTCATGTCTAAATAACTCTTCGATTATCCCTAGTGCTATTTTGGAAAATAATATCATACCTGGACTATTTTGGAAAGCCAGTTTGTGGAGGATAGAGCAGTTAATCACGTTATACATTTGTCTATTTATTTACAGTTTCAAGTAAACCCCTCCCACCCCAACAACTGCAATATTAGTATATGCTTACTTTTAGGAACATGACTGAATTCTATGTTAATAACCAACAAATGGGCATAATTAAACATAATTTTACACAATTAACAATTCCAAATATGATATTTGAATGAATGCCAATTTGGACCAGGTGGACTAAGTAAAATAAAAGGAAAACCTGGGTGTGTAGATGTAGGTTTACTCGCTGAGCTGGAAGGTTCATTTCCAGACATTTCATCACTCTACCTTCAGCGGGCCTCTGGGCAAAGCACTGCTGATAATTCTTGCTTTATATGTTTGGGTTCTTTGGGTTGGTGATGTCATTTCCTGTTCTTTTTCTCAGGGGGTGGTAGATGGGGTCTAACTCGATTTTGTTTGTTGATAGAGTTCCAGTTACCACCCCCTCAGAGAAAGGAAATGACGTCACCACAGGAAATGACATCACCAACCCAAAGAAACCCAAGCATATAAATAGAAAGCAGGAATTATCAGCAGTGCTTCGTCCAGAGGCCCACTGAAGATGTTACCTAGTAGGGTGATGAAATGTCTGGAAATGAGTCTTCAAGCTCAGCGAGCAAACCTACATCGAGAACCTCAACCTGAGCTACAAATCTTCTCAAAACTCGCTAAGACTTGGGTGTGTTTTTCAACAAAGCGTCTTCCCCATTTTTTAAAGTATGCATGTCCTTGTAAGAAGAACAAGAAATTTTGGGCATTTGAATAAATGGATGTAAGTTTGCTCGCTGAGCTGGAAAGTTCATTTTCAGATGTTTCATCACCATACTAGGTAACATCATCAGTGAGCCTCCAGTGAAGTACTGGTGGTATGGCCCGCTTTCTATTTATGTGTTTAGGTTTCCTTGGGTTGGTGATGCCACTTCCTGTGGTGATGTCATTTCCTGTTCTTTTTCTCAGAGGGTGGTAGATGGAGTCCAAGCCGATGTGTTTGTTGATAGAGTTCCAGTTGGAATGCCATGTTTCTAGGAGTTCTCATGCGTGTCTCTGTTTGGATTGTCCTAGGATGGATGTGTTGTCCCAGTCGAAGAAGAATCCTTCCTCATCTGTATGTAATGATACTAATGAGAGTGGGTAATGTCTTTTTGTGGGGAATTTCAAACCAGCATCTACAGTAAAACAACACATACGGACCAAATACTGAACTACAGAAGCAATCATCCCAATACCCACAAATGAAGCTGCATTAGAACATTATTTCAACAAGCCACCACAACACTGTAGCATAGAGGAACTATGAAGAGCAGAGGAAAATCATTTATACAGAGTATTCAAACAAAATGGGTACCCAATGAACACAGTCTGCCGATTTCTCAGCAACAAACCCAAACAAGCAGACAAAACGCGTCCAGAAACCCTGGCCACTCTCCCCAACATCAAAGACATCTCACAAATGACTGCCAGACTACTCAGGCCTCTTGGCATCATGGTAGCTCACAAATCCACCAACACACTAAAACAGCAGCTAATGAACTTGAAAGACCCTATATAGACAATGAGCAAAATGAACGTCACTTACAAAATACCTTGCAAGAACTGTAACAATCACTACATTGGGCAAACCGGCAGAAAACTAGCCACCAGGATACACGAACATTGACTTGCCACAAAAAGACATGACCCAGTCTCACTAGTATCCTTACATACAGATGAGGAAGGACACCACTTTGGTGCAACACATCCATCCTCGGACAAGCCAAACAGAGATGTGCATGAGAATTCCTGGAAACGTGGTATTCTGACCAGAACTCTGTCAACAAACACATCGACTTGGACCCCACTTAACACCCTCTAAGAAAAAGAACAGGAAATGACATCACCAACCCAAACCTAAACACATAAATAGAAAGCGGGTCACTAACACCAGGGCTTCAGCGGTGGCTCACTGATGATGTTACCTAGTATGATGAAGAAATGTTTGAAAACGAATCTTTCAGCTCAGCGAGCAAACTTCCATCCAGAACCTCAATGTGAGCTACAAATCTTCTCAAAACTCACTAACTTGCATAAATACAATTAAAACATTGCCACATGGTTGCTTTCAGCATGTAAACTGGAATCCCACTTCTGTCATCGTAAGTCACTAGAAACAGTGAAGGAATTTAAAGGAAATTTCATGTGTTGGAAGGGATCAAAAGGATATGGTGGGCCTTTTTCAACAATGTGTCCTTATTACAGGTAGGTAACATTTTACTGTAAAGAAAGAATGACAAGAAAATATAATTTGTAATGTTTTGAAGCTTGCAGTGTGATCTGAAGGCTGAGATTAATCTTGCTGAAGTTCATGAAATGGCCAGTAATAATCACCATTGTCAAGCCTGAACTGTGTGAGAGGAGCGTGGAACATTTGTTAGAGAGACCTACAGGAAATAAATTGGTTTACAGAAATTGAGATGATCTTTGTGGCAGACATCCTAAATAGTTAAGTTTATGGGAGAGGAATTGAAGAGGCTCTAACCAGAATTAGATAGGCAAACACGAGCAGGACTTGGAGAATCAACAATGTAACATGAAAGGACAACAGAGTAAACTAGCTATTGACTAACCTGCTAGTCTAAGCTGCAGATGAACTCTTAGATCCAATAATTCAAGATAAAGTTACTGAATACTTAGAAGAGAGTGGGATAATTATGACAGCTAGCATTGACTGCTTAAAGGAAAGATCTGCTTCTCAATATAATAGGAAATGTTTCTGAAGAAGTGACACTCTGACCTGAATTTAGCAGTCAGCAGCAAAGAACTGACCTCAAAGAAGGAAACTCATAGGATTTAACTGTTTGTTGTATGGGGTTCTCCTTTCCAATGTTAGTTTGACTTTGGTGTTAAGTCAAATGGATCTCCTGGCATCCAGCAACGATGGTACCATTAAGTAGCTAAGTAGCCATTGCAATCAAGCATTCTTAAAGATGGAAAACCAGGATGTTAAAAGCACTGATTTATTTCACAGCTTCTAATATAATTTCATTCAAAAATAAATAAATTTTGGATCATATACATGGGTTTAAGTTTGTAGCTAAACTATCATGAACTATATAAAAACATATTGTTTTAGAATTATTTGTAGTTGTTTTAACATAATGAAGAAATTTGGCATTCCACAAATATAAGATTATTTTAGTGCTGGTGAGGCTGTTCAGTAAAAGTTATGAACTAAGAACACAGTCAAAAAGCAAGTTGCACCTTGTCCAACAATGTTTAACTTCTTCAACAGATTGTGCAATAAATCTGATGGTGTCAAAATGCATGTTCACATACGTTTAATGATTTCAATTTGTTTGTAATGTGTGGATCTTTTACAGTGTACCCTGCAGAGAAGCATAGAATCATTGGCAGCCTTTTTCAGATTTCCATTGATCTTTTGTAGATTCCAGAAATCACTGTCCATTTGAGAGGCGTAATTAAAGCAAGCACTGAACATTTTGCCATCATTACTACCGCAAAGTCCAGATCACTTATAGTTCAAGTTCAAATAATTCATCTAATGTACATGCATTTTCAAAAGGAATTTGAAAAGATCTCACACTGAAGGCCAATAAAAAAAAGCTCACCAGGTATCTATGGAGAAGGAAGGCTATTTGGCCTATCTTAATCCATTCTCAGGATAACACTGCATTCCAACATTGTTGAATAACACAGGGATATAATGTTTTAGGCTGCAACATGAAAGGATTTGGTAAGGGATCAAGTAGGTGAACTAATTTTTACTACATAGACTCAGAGAGATGTACAGCATGGAAACATACCCTTCGGTCCAACTTGTCTATGCTTATCAGATATCCCAAGTCCCATTTGCCAGCACTTGGCACATATCCCTCTCAACCCTTCCTATTCATATACCCATCCAGAAGCCTTTTTAAATGTTGCAACTGTACTAGCCTTCACCACTTCCTCTGGCAGCTTATTCCATGCACACACCACCATCTGCGTGAACAAGTTGCTCCTTATGTTCCTTTTATATTCTACTCCTCTTTCCCTAAACCTATGCCCTCTAATTCTGGACTCCCCCACTCCAGGAAAAAGACTTCATTTATTTATCCTATCTATGTCCGTCATGATTTTATAAATCTCTATAAGGTCACCCCTCAGCCTTCAACGTTCCAGGGAAAACAGCCCCAGTCTGTTCAGCCTCTCCCTATAGCTCAAATCCTCCAACCTTGGCAACATTCTTGTAAATGTTTTCTGAACCCTTTCAAGTTTCATAACATCCTTCTGATAGGAAGGAAACCAGAATTGCATGCAATATTCCAAAAGTGGCCTAACTAACATCCTGTACAGCTGCAACATGACCGCCCAACTCCTGTACTCAATGCTCTGACCAATAAAGGAAAGCATACCAAACACCTTCTTCACCATCCTATCTACCCATTACTCTACTTTCAAGGAACTATGAACCTGGACTCCAAGTTCTCTTTGTTCAGCAACACTCTCGAGGACCTTACCATTAAGTGTAGAAGTCCTGCTAAGGTTTGCTTTCCCAAAATGCAGCACCTCACATTTATCTAAATTAAATTCCACCTATCATTCCTTAGCCCCACTGGCACATCTGATCAAGATCCCAATGTAATCGGAAGTAACCTTCTTTGCTGTCCACCACACCTCCAATTTTGGTGTCATCTACAAACTTACTAACTATACCTCCCAAGTTCATATCCAAATCATTTATATAAAGTGACAAAAAGTAGTGGACCCAGTACCGATTCTTGTTGGCACTCCACTGGCCACAGGCCTCCAGTCTGAAAAACAACCATCTACCACTACCCTCTGTCTTCTGCCTTCGAGCCAGTTCTGTATCCAAATGGCTAGTTCTCCCAGTTTTCCATGAGATCTAACCTTGCTAACCAATCTCCCATGGGGAACCTTGTTGAACGCCACACTGAAGTACATATAGATCTCATCCACCACTCTGCCCTCCTCAATCCTCTTTGTTACTTCTTCAAAAAACTCAATCAAGTTTGTGAGACATGATTTCCCATGCATAAAGCTACATTGACTATCCCTAATCAGTCCTTGCCTTTCCAAATGCATGTAAGTCCTGGCCCTCAGGATTCCCTCCAACAACTTGCCCACCACTGATGTCAGGCTCACCGGTCTGTAGTTCCCTGGCTTGTCCTTACCACCTTTCTTAAACAGTGGCATCACGTTAGCCAACCCCCAGTCTTCTGGCACCTCAACTGTGACTATCGATGAAACAAACATCTCAGCAAGGGGCCCAGCAATCACTTCCCTAGCTTCCCACAGAGTTCTAGGGTACACCTGATCAGGTCCTGGGGATTTATCCACTTTTATGTGTTTCAAGACATCCAGCACTCCCTCTTCTGTAATATGCACATTTTTCAAGATGCCACCATCTATTTCCCCACATTCTATATCTTCCATGTTCTTCTCCACAATAAACACTAATGCAAAATACTCGTTTAGTATCTCCCCCATCTCCTGCGGCTCCGCACACAGGCCGCCTTACTGATCTTTGAGAGGCCCTATTCTCTCCCTAGTTACCCTTTTGTCCTTAATGTATTTGTAAAAAGTCTTTGGATTCTTCTTAATTCTATTTGCCAAAGCTATCTCATGTTCCCTTTTTGCCCTCCTGATTTCCCTCTTAACTATACTCCTTCTGCCTTTATACTCTTCTAAGGATTCACTCGATCTCTCCTGTCTATACCTGACATATGCTTTCTTCTTTTTCTTAACCAAAACCTCAATTTCTCTCATCATCCAGCATTCCCTATACCTACTGGCCTTTAATTTCACCTGAACTGAAATGTACTGACTCTGTACACTCGTTATCTCATTTTTGAAAGCTTCCCCTTTTCCAGCTGTCCCTTTACCTGCAAACATCTGCACCCAATCAGCTTTTGAGATTTCTTGTCTAATACTGTCAAAATTAGCATTCCTCCAATTTAGAACTTCAAATGTTAGCTGTGGTCGATCCTTTTCCATCACTATTTTAAAACTAATAGAATTATGGTCGCTAGCCCAAAGTGCTCCCCCACTGACACTTCAGTCACCTGCCCTCCCTTATTTCCCAAGAGTAGGTCAAGTTTTGCATCTTCTCTAGTTGGTACATCCACATACTGAATCAGAAAAGTTTTTTGTACACACTTGTATTTGTAATATAAGGATATTATTTATAAAGATATAAAATTAGATATTATTTCATAATATCATATGTTCTGTGCATGAAAATAATTACTTCCAGAAATCGCATTTCTTTTCAGTTGGAAGAGAGTTTATAAAACACACCTTGCTCGATGCTACAGAACAACTTGCCCAGGTATGTATTGCTGAAATACAAATTCCCAACATTATACTGGTAATAAAGCCCATTTTGTTGTTCATTTTAAGCAGTTCCCTTTTATTGATGTAATTGTGATATTAACTGATGATTCTGATAAGTATTTATATAAATTACTACGAAATCTCCTGTGGCATTGCCAACAAGCAGCTATTTTATAAGGTCCAGGCTGTTATTCCATTTTAAAATATGCCTGTTTGTAAATGGTGTGGCTTTTAAAGCATCTAATTAGTATTAAAAATGCAATCTTAAAATGCAATTTGAGAAGAAGCTCAGAAAGGAACTCATTTTCTACGTAGACTGATTAAGTGATCATTATTGACATAATAGATTATTCAGCATGGTCTCACAAGGCAGATTGTTTTTTTTTTCAAAAGCCCAAGGGATCCAGGGTAGTATAAGAAGCTGGATACAAAATTAGCTCAGTGGCAGGAAATAATGATGTGGAGGTGCCAGTGTTGGACTGGGGTTGACAAAGTCAGAAGTCACATGGCATCAGGTCATAGTCCAAATGATCTATTTGAGATCAAAGGCTTTTGGAGCAGTGCTCCATGTACAGGTAAAGTGAAGGGAAGCACAAAGGCACAGAATTTACAATCAGAAAGATCAAAAGCTAGTATAAATGGTGTGAGTGGAGGAAATAATGATTGTTGATGGGTGTTTTTGTAACTAGAAGGGTGTTTCCTGCAGTTTTGCAGTGTTTAGTACTAGATTCCCCATTTTTTGTGGTATATATTATCAATTTGGATAAAATATAGAGCCAAAATCAATAAATTTACAGACAAAATGATGAAGGAGCAACGCTCCAAAAGCTAGCGCTTCCAATTAAAACCTATTGGACTATAACCTAGTGTTGTGTGATTTTTAACTTTGTATTCCTCAGTCCAACACCAACATCTCCAAATCAGGGATATTTCATTTCAGTGAAGTTATCAAACAAAATAACAATACTTTGCAAGATAGAAAGTTATGAGCTAGCCTCATAGCATATTTGAATAACCATTTTCAGGGATGCAAATGGAACAAGTTAGCTTCATCAAACATACGAACGTTGAAAAGCTCCTGAGAGGTTGCATGCCATGTTGAAAGCTATTAAACATCCAGTTTGTTAACATCAGATTTACACTAATCCATATTTTATTCCATCTGCTATGCTCTTGCCCAATTATAAGCCTGATTAAATCCACCTGAAGCCTTTTTTATTCTCCACACAATTCCCATTTCCACTGAGTTTTATATCATCTGCAAATTTGGGAACACTACAATTGGTCCCTATATCCAAATCCTAAGTAAATAGATTGTAAAAAAAACTGGGGTCCTGTCACTTAGCTCTGAAGTACCCAACCAGCCACAGTCTGACAACATGAAAATGTCCCATTTATTTGTACCCATTGCTTCTATCCAATTCTGAATCTATGTTAGTATATTAACCCCAATCTAATGCACTTTAATTTTGTTTTCTAAACTCCTTTATGGGACTTTGTCAAAAGCCTTTTGAAAACCTAAATAAACCACATCCACTGACTTTCCCTTATTGGCTCTCCAGTAATATCCTTTTAAAAAAAACAACTCTATCAGGTTTGTCAAACATGATCTCCCCTTCATAAAATATTGTTTCTGTCTATCAGATAATTATTCTCTAAATCATCCTTTACAATAGATTCCAGTATCTTCCCAACTATTGATGTCAGGTTAATAAGCATGTAGTTCCCTATTTTGCTTCTCCTGTCCACTTTTCTTCAATAGTGGGGTTACTTTTGCAAACTTCCAAACTATAAACACCAATGTAGAATTAATAGAATTTCGAAAGGTAATCACCAATTCATGCAGGATATAAAGAAATGTATACATGTAACTTTTTATGCTATGGACATATTATTTGTGATATCTTATAATCTTACTAGCTTGCACAGTTAGTTGTTGTGGCTCTGTATCAACTATTTCTAAGATGCTCTTTTAGGGACATTTGTTTATTGTTGGTAATGGATAGTAACAGTGAAAATCTTAACAATGTTTACCTAAAACCCTCAATAGATCCCTGTGATTCACAGCCCTGTCAATTTGGAGGCACATGTATCGCTGAAGACTTTGAAAAGTATCACTGTGTGTGTCCCACAGCATTTGGAGGAGATGCTACTTGTGGTAAATACTTAGACATTTTCATTACTTAGATACTTTCATTAAATATGTGCATAGATGTCTTCATGCAGTCCACTTGCTCTTTCTTTTGCTCAAAATTGTGCTTCATTCAGCATTGTTAATATTTAGTGCAGCATACAAATTTGGCACCACCAGTTTTACATAAATGCTCAGTCAATTCATCATTGTGTGAACAACCGGCTGAATGCTGTTAGTTGCATACATAATTTACTACCTGGAGCCTATACTTTGGACAAGATTTATGAACTAAAGTTGATAAATTGAGAATAGTACATTGGAATTACTGTAATTGTATTCAGTGAGAATGATTAAACTGCAATAGAATTTAAGCATTTCTGAGACTGAACTGGATGTCTGACGGTGTGTTGCTGGAAAAGGACAGCAGGTCAGGCAGCATCCGAGGAGCAGGAGAATCAACGTTTTGGGCCAGAGCCTTTCATTAGGAATGGTGACTGCTGCTCCTCGGATGCTGCCTGACCTGCTGTCCTTTTCCAGCAACACACTCTCGACTCTGATCTCCAGCATCTGCAGACCTTGCTTTCTCTAGGATGTCTGACACTCCTGTTCTTATCTGTCAGCCAGGGGTTCCTGACTGGACCAGATTAACAGCCCCATGAGGTTTACCTTGCTGGCTTTGTTCCTATCACTATATCCACCTCAGAGAAGGATCGGTGCCTGTCCTCTTAGTCATGGAATGATGCCAGGCTTGTAAGGCCTATATTGTTGCAATGCAATTGGCAATCAATATTTGTTTTTGACTAGTAGCAAAAGTGATTGCAGATGTAATACAAAGTTCAGTAGATTATTCACTTTTTTTTCTTCATGGGATGTGGGTGTTGCTGACTGGGCCAACATTGATTGACTATTCCTAGTTGACCTTGAGAAGGTGATGAACTGCCTTGGTGAATCACTGCAGTCCATTAGATGTAGGAAGACCCACAATGCCTTTAGGGAGGGAGTTCCAGGATTTTGTTTTTCTGTGACAATGAGGAAACTCCTGAATCTTAAAATTTCAGAACACAGCATTTGACTGGTGCCATAGCTTACTTTTTCTGACTGTTGTATGCTGTGAGGGATCTGTCAGAGTGAAAATATGGCTCCACATTTCTGAAAGTGCCCTAGTCAGAATCTCTTGTCAGAAATGTGGAACAAAAGGAACAGAATGGCAACATGTGTGAGATTGTCACTCCTTGAAAATCCAGCCCAATTATCCTAAATTTAAGATGGATTCTTTTATCGGGAGCAGTGGTACAACTCATCACCATTATCAGTATTCTACTAAGCTGCTGCATTAGCGACTATAGTTAACATAGAGAGGAGCTGGTCATGAGATTATCATTAGTACAGCAAAGGATTTAGCATAGTATCAGCAGGAAATGTCCATGAGGGATTATTTTCTGATTTCTATTCCAGTGTTGTTCATACCTGAATTTTCATCATGCAGTGCCAGCGGATGATGGCAGAAAACTGCCCCTATTGTATTTTTGAGTTTAGTAATAGACTGTGCACTATTGACTGTCACTAGACCAACTAGTTTCCTTTATAGTTTAGTAAAATCCTTAGCCAGGTCTGATCTTTATCCATTAAATACGATATTCTTCTTTGCAAACAAGCTTGATGTTTTATCATTTGTATTTACCGATTATAAATGAGAATACAGACTTACTAACTGCATCTGGTTGACCAGCACCTGATTGTCTTATCTGCTTATCAGCCGTTATCTAACTGCACTGTGCCTGTATGTCTGCCGTCTGATTGCTTTTCAACATTTGGTCTGATACCATTATTTTAAACAGTCATAGGAGTTTTGTTGGTTTGAAAGCAATCACATTAAGGATTTAGGAAAAAATGCAAAGTTATGATGTTTTGCCTATTTAGCTATCAATCCTTTCCTTACTGATTCTTTTGAATAAAAAAAATGCACACTTCTATTCTCAAAATATTCTGTACGATTACACAGGCTAAATATTACAGCGTAAAGCATAAGACTGCAGTGTAGTCAATAATGTGATGTTTAGTATCAGCAATTTTCATGCAGGACCCTGAAGAGATCTTTCACAATCCTACTCTAACTGCTGCAGAGTTTGATGAATATTAGAATGTCCTGTTATGGAAAGATTAAATTGGACACATATGCAATGTTCTTACAATTTCACTTTAACCATATACAACCATCATAGAATATAATATTCTGAAGCTATTCTGGAGTACCACCTGATAAGCGTGGCAATTTGTTGTTGGACAATTCATGGATGCAATATACAGAAGGTCTCCCAATCCATCAGGTCTATGCTAGCTCTCTGTATGGTAATCCAGCCCGACCTATTCTATTGCTCTATTGGCATCATTCTGCAACTGTCTGAAAGTATCTACGGTGTTAATGGAATGATTTAAAGGTTTGTTCATATGATGATTTCATGTTAATGTATTTGAAATGTTTTGTTTATTTTAACAGCTCCACAGCAAGGTCTGGACTGCAATGTGGATCTTTTGTTACTTATCGATGGCTCTTCCAAAGTGACAGAAGAAGGATTTCTTCAGCACAAATCATTTGTGAAGCGATTTCTCCAAACTGTACTGACTGTAGATGGTCAAGTCAATGTTGGAGTGGCACAATTCAGTGATGGTGTCCAGATGGAGTTGCCAGTGGGTCAGCACAGTGATGTATCAGATGTTGTTAAAATGATCGATTCAATACGTTTTAAAGGGGGCAGCACAAAGACTGGCAAAGCTCTGCATTACCTTACCCAGTTTGGATTCAAAACTAGCTCAGCACTTGCAAAAGTTCAGAAAGATCATCCCCGTGTTTTAGTTCTGCTAACTGACTCGAAAGCAGAAGATTCAGTTGCTGAGGCAGCCAAAAATGCGAGCGAACGAAAGGTCTTCCTTCTTGCCATTGGCAGCCAGAGCCGTCAATCCGAACTGGTTGGAATTACAGGAGATCCACAGCGTACTATCACATATTCAAATCCACGGACCTTCTTGAATAAGATTCCTGAACTAAACAAGAAAATCTGCAGCGTTGATAATCAAGGCATGTACACTTTCAAATCTTGTTTTTCACTTTTACCTTTTCCTCAGATAACAGCACAGTGTGATAGAACATGGATGCACAGATATAGCGTGCTATGAACTCTGTATGAAAATGCAGTCCCACATGGTAAGCTACCTAGCTCCTCGAAGTTATTAGGTGAAAGTACCTTATATTGGAGGTAAGAGTTTGTGCACAGATACAGAAGACCCGGTGTACAGGGGAACCTCGATTATCCGAACTTGATGGGCGGGCAATATTTCGTTTGGATAATCGATTATTGGGTTAATTGATCAAATGCTTTTTCTCTGGGGCTTGGAGCTTTTAAAGTCTGCTCCCCATTCAGGAAACTGCAGCAGCACACAGTGCATGAGCCCACCCACAAGATGGCCCCCCACCTCCGTGCAACACAACTTTGCCCCCAACACCGGCCCCAACACACTCTCGCCCCCAACCCTGTTCAACACCACTCCCTGACACCAACACCGGCCCACTGCCCCCAACCCCGTGCAACATTGCCACCCCCGCCCCCAACACCCCCTGAACCCGACCTTGTACAACAACCCCCCCGCCTGCATCCAATCCCGTCCAAAACCGGCCACCACCCCCAACCCCATGCAACACTGACCCCACTCCCCCAACCCCGTGCAACACCGCCCCCTGTTCCCAACCCCGTGCAACACCACCCCCTGCCCCCAACCCCGTGCAACACCACCCCCTGCCCCCAACCCTGTGCAACACCACCTCCTGTCCCCAACCCTGTGCAACACTGCCTGCTGCCTCCAACCCTGTGCAACACTGCCCCTGCCCCAACCCTATGCAACAACGCCCCCTGCCCCCCAACCCTGTGCAATACTGTCCCCTGCCCCCAACCCTATGCAACACTACCTCGCCCCCAACCCTATGCAACACTGTCCCCGCCCCCAACACTGACCCACCCCCCCACTCCCGTGCAACACAGCCCCTTGCCCCCAGTATCCCCGCCCCCAACCCCATGCGACACCGCACCCCTGTTCCTGACCTCATGCAACAGCCCCCACCCCAACCCTGTCCAACACCTCCCTCGCTCTCTCCCAAACCCCGTAGACACTCGCCCCTCTCCGGAGCAGCTTGATTGGACACCAACAACCATACTGCTGCAGTTGTCTTTGTGGGGTAAGTCTCCAAATAGCACACACACACGCACACACGCAGCCACAGTCACACACATACACAGACACAGCCACACGCACAACTTTTTACTGCAACTTTTTGACAGGTTCTACCTTTGCCCTGTACAGGACAAAGGTGGAGACAGTATCTGGGGAAAGGGAGTGTGGTTAGGGTACACCCCTTTGTATAACTCCAGGGCAAGTGTGGAGAGAGAGAGAGCGGGCAGACAGTCATTTGGAGACAGTGTCTGTTTAATCACTGTAAACAAAAGACACGATCCCTGTTGGAAACATGTCTTTGATGTAATGTTTCCATCAGAAACCTCGAGATCTCCTTCGGATAATCTGATTTTCAGATAATTGGTATTCGGATAATCAAGTTCCCTCTGTATATCTGGGTGCTATAAAGAGCTTTTTTTGATGAAACCCAAAGAGCCAGACTTCCACATATCTTGTCAAACAGGGAGTTATACAAGATGCAGGGCTAATAAGACAGGACTTAAGGGAAACATGACAAGTGATAGCTTTTATTTAACACCACAGAGATAACTATTTTCTATTTCACATTAAATAGGCTAACACACCATTTATTGAAAATAAAAAATGAAGATTTTCAAAATTGCAATTCTCATCGAAACTTTAGGAATCTCTTAAACTCTGCATAATGAAAATGTTTTGATTGGTATCTCACCTTGTCTCTGTCAGGCAAAATATGCTTTCTGTCAGACAAAACATCCAATGCTTTGTCGCACCCACATTGTTGGAAAATGCCAGGAATGCACTTCACTGTTTTTGTTGCAAACTCCAAAACGAACAGTCCAGCGATAATATTACAAACATCCTGAGGAAAGAACCAATTTGTTTTTACATTTGGGCTGAGGACAAAACTTACCCTTCAAACCCTTCTAAAAAAACTCATCTTGACCCTTCTATCAATGTTGAAAACCAATTCATCTCCAACAGTTTTTTTACACACTGAGGCCCTTTTACATGTCATTTGCTCCCAGCATTCCCCTAACTTGCTGCCTGAGTCCTCCAGTTTGCTTTTTGATCTCCTCATAGCATCAAAATAGCCCTGACCAAAGCCACTATAAAAGGATCTGTTTCAGTGTGGTGTGTGTCCTAACTTCTCAGCTTCAGCAGTATTTGTGCATGTTTGTTCCTTGTTCTACATTTGCCATTATCATCTGCTTTTACATGATTAAATGATTAAATTAAATATTAACCTGAATTTTACTCATTCATATCCAGCAAAAGGGCATCTCTTTACACTCCCATAACTCCCTGCTTCACAGGATAGGCAGAAGCTCTTTGGGTTTCATCAAAAAAAAAGCTCTTTAAAGCATCCAGACTTACAATGGGTCTTCTATGTCTGTGCACAAACTCTTGCCACCTCTGTCCTTTTCTTTATCTTGGTGACATCAACCATTGGCTGCACTCAGCTCTCAAATGGATCTCTTAATCCTTCAAACACTTTGGAACTGATTAAACATTGAGTCTGTATCCAACTTTGGTTAAATCACAGCTTCCTCCAGCTCAGCAATGGAAAAGGAAAGACATCATCTTCAGACCTCACTTCATTGCCACTAGTTCTTCTCCTTTCACTTGATACCATCTGAAGCAGTTAGTTTGCAGTCTTGGATTCCTGTCTGACCTCAGCTTATTTCCAGATGCCATGACAGAAACCTTCACCTTCTCAGCGTAGGCCTCACTTCTGTCGTTTAAAAACTGCAACGTTGGTATATGCCATCGATATTTCCAAATTTTACTCCTCCAGTGTATCTCCCTAGCCAATACTATTCATAGCCATAACTTGTTGAAAACTCTCACATTTATCATCTCACCCATACCTCTATCTAGATTAATTATACCTGTCCTTGGAAATACTTTAAGATTTCATCTCATTTTATCTCTGCCATGAATCTTTAATTCCTCTGACATTCTGTGCTTTCTACTTTCTTTCCACTCTTAGTGTGAGAGCCTTGAGATATTGGCATCAAGCTGTCTGAAATGTATTCCCTAAGTGCTCGCTCTCTTTTTTTAAAATCCTTTTTGAAATCCGTCACTTTGTCAAAGCCTTGAGTTAGATCTCCTTATCTTTCCGTTTTCTGGCTTGACGTTTGCTTTCCTTCTGCCTGAGTGGAAAGTGCTGTGAGATAGGTTTTTTTAGATGAAAGATGTTGTAGAAAAGCTATTGTTGTTGCTGTCCAAATCCATACAAGCGGAAACTGATGCGAATTCTCTCCAATGCATTCACTTCCATCTTGTTTCCTTTTCCCTTTGGAATGGGAAAGTCATTGGAAACCAATACCTTAGAGGAATTTCTAATTCTGTATTTATTTCTCTCCACTGTGCAGGATGCTTATCCCAGCCTCTAGATCTGGTCTTTGCTTTGGATGCATCTGCTGGAGTTGGAAAGGACAATTTTGATAAGGTGAAAGATTATGTGAAGAGCGTCATCACACAGTTTGAGATTAATCGTGACATTACCCAAGTTGGCCTTGTAACTTATGGCAGCAGATCTAAGACAATATTTGGCCTCGATGCTTCTGATTCAGGTACAAATCTCCAGAAGGCAATTAGCCTGGCCCCTTACCTGGGTGGAACTGCCTCCACTGGCAGTGTTCTCCTTCACATTTATGATGATGTCTTGAGCATCCGACAAGGAGCACGACCTGGTGTGAACAAAGTGGCTGTCGTGCTGACAGATGGGGCGAGTACAGATGATGCTGCCGTACCTGCCCAGACCCTGAGGAATAATGGTATCACAGTCTTCACTGTAGGAATCGGTGATGCACAGAAGGAATCATTGGGAAAGATCGCTGGTTCTGCGTCTCATATGATAATGGTACCGTCCTATGAAGATTTGAAATATTTTGAAGATACTATTGTCCACAGATTGTGTGAAGGTAATTGCGCAAATCCTTTTGAAAGCATTTGGCATGTATTTTTCCTTGCTCCACATATCAAATTAATGATTATTATTCTTTATTTGATTCAGAACTGACAAGTGACAGGTTTAATTTAAAATAAAGTGAGTCCAACCCGTGACGGTGAATAGTTGCAGAAAATTCTCAACTTGGTCTTACTATGAATGGAAATGATGTAGTGGTACAGGTGGGAAGCTCAGCTCAGTTGGTTGGATGGCTGGTTTGCAATGCAGAATGACAGTAACAGAATGAGTTCAATTCCAGCACTGGATGAGGTTACCATCTTCTTTCGTAACTTCATCCCTTGCCTAAGATCTGGTGACCTTCTGGCACCCATCATCTCTCTTTAATGAAATCCTCTGGAATTATGGTGACTTTACCTTTTTATGTTACTGTTACAATTAACCTCATGGTATCTGCAGTTAAAGGGGTGAAATATTGGGTCACAATCCAACACTTCTTTTTGCAAATATTCATAGTTGGACAAAATATTGACAGAGTATTAGGTTAGGTTTTGATGCCTTTCCCCCACCCCATCAGTTAAATTGCTGACTTTACTGCAGTGTATGAATGAATAATGGTCAGTGAAGGAAGTATTGGAGTTCACCTGACACCCATGGCAACAATCTCCAGTAAAGCCTCAATGGCTTCAGTAGGAGAATGGAAGAGAATTCACAGTAATGAATATACTTTACAGGAAACCATTGGGATAGACACCTTGGAGGTGATTTTCACTAGGAGTGTAAGTTTTAACCTGTAGTCTCCAGGAAACTACAAATGTATTGAGCGTGCAGTTGGAAATAATAAAACAAATGAGTCATACTTTGCCTTATTTGTGGCTTTATAAGCAGAATGGTAACTCTTTCAGACTAAAAACAGTTTTAAAAAAATTAAGGTTTGAAAGAATTTCTTTTTCATTTTTTTCTCCGTACTTTTCAATTTTTGTTTTTACGCTTTTATACTTCTGTTACTCAAAGTAGGACACTTAATTTTAATTCAACTTCAAAAAATTATCTGATTTTTTTCAACTTGTCTGTTTTTTTTATCCATTTACTGCCAGCATTTTTGTGTCACTGTCATCTGCATATCCTTCCTCAGTGCCAACCTCTCTCTCCTTACATACTTTTTCATTTTTAAGTGTTGGGCACTGCAGTCTGCCTAGCCCTGTGGCACTTTGGGCCTTTTGCCTTGTAATGGTGTCAGAAAATACAGAAATCCTCAGTGGACAGGATAATATTAGGCTTTAAGAAACTCAAAGCTAAAGAAATCAGAGACACACAGCCACCCAACTGTCAACATTGAAAAGAGAGAATTTGTCATCAAGACAAACATATAAATTCCATAGACCATTTCCCCTAAAGCCACATCAGTGCACAATCAAAAGCAAGCACAAAGAGAGAGAGAGTAGCAGATGAAGATGTTGTAACAGGGATCCATCTTGCTGAACAAAGAGACAAATTGGGGAATTGGAAATAGACATAGATGAGCCATAGTTAGTAAATGGTGCAGACAAAAATCATGCAATAAGTTAACTCAACATGCTCAACTGCATCACTAATCAGTAATAATTCCCAAGAAAAAAAAGAACTACAGATGCCAGAGATCTGAAACAAAAACAGCTGGAGAAATTGCTGGAGAAGCTTCAGGACCTTCAGAAAGATCACCAGACTTAAAACATTAACTCTGCTTTCTATCCAGAGATGCTGTCAGACCTGCTGAGTTTCTCCAGCAATTTCTGGTTTTACTTAAGTACTGAGGGCTTCATGTATCTTCAGTAATGCCATCTATGAAAACTATAAGCTTCTGTAACTGTCACTAGCTCCACAACTTTCCAAGAGCTCTGAGTTTCCACAAATTTGAACTGTCATGTATTCCCTTCGTCCCCCCATATTCTTTGAGCTATCCAGGCTCAAAGTTCTGAAATTACAGTCTGAGGCTTCACCACCTCCTTTAAACTTACCAAGTCTAACCAAGATTTAATTTTTGTTTAACAGTATAGCACCATGGATTTTTTTTGTCACAAAAGGCATTAAATAAATATGAGTTATTGTTGTGAACGTATCATGTTACAGGTCGTAAAGAACTGCTGGATGTCATGATTCAGTAATTATAACCTGAATAAATGTAAAAGAGAGTTATGGGTTAGTGAGAAGGGGTGGAGGTTAGATATTCTCAAAGCTAATAATATTATTTACTCCATTGAAAATACAACAGCTTGAAATGATAAGACTACAGAGGTCCAGTCTGGCATTTATTTTCAAGATTGGAAACTGGATCATATATTCGGGCTTTCTAAAACAGGAACAAGTTTGATTTATTTCAATGCAAATCACTTTTTTTGTGACGCTCCTTACAAATGAACATTTGAGAATGGATAAGGAAGGTTCATCTCAGCATGGAATAATTTCCATTTAATATTTCAAATTCCACCTTCCTCACCCTGTATCTGTGCAGTTTCCTGGGGTAAGCTTAAAAAAAATCAAAGGGAGGAACTCTACTCAATTTTGGGAAAAAATAAACAGGATGTTCCTTTCTGACCTGCAAAATGGATTAAGTTCACTCCAGGAGATTAGCAGCCTCTCACATTCATCATCCCCGGTCCACTTTGTTTTAACATTTAACTGTGCATGCCAGCTCCCTTTTGAATATTTGCAGTAAGTCCACACACACTGAGCACTTACTTGAGACGTTAACTGCACTCTATGAAAAGTTCCAACTAACGTTAACTTGGCTTCGTGCCACCTTTGGACAGAGTCTAAATAAATATATTTTTTAAAATGGTTAGGAAAGCGTGAGACAATCCCACTCCACCACATTATAACATCAGCTAATATAAACACACTGATCTTGTGTTTTCAATTTATCATATTAAAGAGTATTCTTTAATATCTTAAGTTTCAGGTAAGTAAATATAAACCAGCCACAATACTAACAAAAGAGATTGCAAGTAAGTTAATTAATATGCTGTAAACACAAATATAGAAAACAATCTGTGCAGTGTAATTATGTAAGTTATAATGTAGTACAGATGGAAACTTGTGAAATTTGATTAAAGTTCTGCTAAAATACATTGTTGACTAAAGAGAGTACCAGTCAGTTCCATTGCGTTCTCACATTGACCTGCTACCTTTCATGTGTTCTAAGGATAATTAAACTAATCATTTCAAAGCAATACATCTCACAGAGAAAAAAATAATCAAGATCTGTTTCTCTTCTCTACATCTATTAGAAATTACCATGAAAACTTTCCTGGGATCAACTGTAATTTACTTTTTAGCTTTGATCAATTAGAATGTCATGCTTGATTAAGAAATCCTGTCTTTTAAAAAAAAGTGTTTGAAAAACTAAGCTGTGAAACCTACCTGCCCTTTTAAGACTGTTTATTGTTTATTCATTTTGTCTCACTTTAGTCTGGAGGTCCCATGTGAATAAAGTATACAATGATTTCTTTCAAAAATGAGCTTTGATAGCTTATTTTCGTTAGAAGGGTTCTTATCAGAACTTAGATTAAGGTCTCATCAAGAGATATTTTAATTGAGCCTGTTACGTTTTTGATAATTGACAGCATTGCTTAAGTATGAAAAGTGCTCAATTGATTGTAAAATGCTTTACATAATCCACCAAGCAGGAAAGGTTCTACATAAATGTATGTCTTTCTTGATTTGGCTAGGCATGGGAAGTTTGAGGTTTATTTTCACCTGCCAACTCATGCATTTAGGTAGCATTTGATAGTTGAAACTGAAAACAAAGGCAACACTGGCAATCTAAGATCTGCATGGAAACGTCCTTTGAGCCAAGTGTCATCTGAACTTGGGAAATAAATTCTACAGCTTCCACTGGGGAGTCCCATTATGAATGAGAGTGGAATTCTGCTAAGATAAACTACAGTTTAGACATCTAGACAGCATACTGATTGCTTAAAAAACTTTACAACATTTGTAAGAGGACAGGCTTCCTCAGCATATGCACACACTCACATTCCTTCAAATCCTGGGCTACCACTGACCTCAGGATAATACCACTTGCCTTAGTCCAACATTTGGTCCACAAACCAAAATTCAGAGGGAATGTCTTTCGACACATGTATCTTCTGATTTATGCAGCACTAGCATAGATTATCCATGGAGTCAGACGCATTCACAAACAAAAACATAAATTGCTTGAAAAGCTCAGCACGTCTGGCAGCAGCCGTTGAGAGAAATCTTAATTAATCTTTCAGGTGCAGTAACCCTTCCTCAGAACCAAAACGTTAACTCTGATTTCTTTCCACAGATGCTTCCAGACCTGCTGAGCTTTTCCATCAATTTGTGTTTTGGTTTCTAATTTACAGCATCCCCAGTTCTTTTGGTTTTTATTGAGTCCGACACACACTCTGTTGCCTATCATCTGAGACAATTGAGGTGGTGAGAGGGGAGATTGCAATGTGATTGTGACAGCATGGTGCACCTCTTTTCTATCTTACTGTCCCCATGTCTATTGAAAAATCATGTTTGTAATATTACACTGTAGATAATAAAGAAACTGTCAGATCATGTTATAGTTAACAACAAAACTGTCTAAGTCAGATCATATCAGTAATAGGGTTAATACCAGGGGACTGGAGAGTAGCGAATGTTGTGCCCCTGTTCAAAAAAGGGAATAGGGATAACCCCGGGAATTACAGGCCAGTTAGTCTTACTTCTGTGGTAGGCAAAGTAATGGAAAGGGTACTGAGGGATAGGATTTACGAGTATCTGGAACGGCACTGCTTGATTAGGGACAGCCAGCACGGATTTGTGAAGGGTAGGTCTTGCCTTACAAGTCTTATTGAATTCTTCGAGGAGGTGACCAAGCATGTGGATGAGGGTAGAGCAGTGGATGTAGTGTACATGGATTTTAGTAAGGCATTTGATAAGGTTCCCCATGGTAGGCTTATGCGGAAAGTCAGGAGGCATGGGATAGAGGGAAATTTGGCCAATTGGATAGAAAACTGGCTAACCGGTCGAAGTCAGAGAGTGGTAGTAGATGGTAAATATTCAGCATGGAGTCCAGTTACAAGTGGAATTCCGCAGGGATCAGTTCTGGGTCCTCTGCTGTTTGTAATTTTTATTAATGACTTAGATGAGGGAGTCGAAGGGTGGGTCAGTAAATTTGCAGATGATACAAAGATAGGTGGAGTTGTGGACAGTGAGGAGGGCTGTTGTCGGCTGCAGAGGGACTTAGATATGATGCAGAGCTGGGCTGAGGAGTGGCAGATGGAGTTCAACCCTGCCAAGTGTGAAGTTGTCCATTTTGGAAGAACAAATAAGAATGCGGAATACAGGGTTAATGGTAGGGTTCTTGGTCAGGTGGAGGAACAGAGGGATCTTGGGGTCTATGTACATAGATCTTTGAAGGTTGCCACTCAGGTGGATAGAGTTTGTAAGAAGGCCTATGGAGTATTATCGTTCATTAGCAGAGGGATTGAATTCAAGAGTCGTGAGGTGATGTTGCAGCTGTACAGGACTTTGGTTAGGCCACATTTGGAGTACTGTGTGCAGTTCTGGTCGCCTCACTTTAGGAAAGATGTGGAAGCTTTGGAGAGGGTGCAGAGAAGATTTACCAGGATGTTGCCTGGAATGGAGAGTAGGTCGTACAAGGATAGGTTGAGAGTTCTCGGCCTTTTCTCGTTGGAACGGCGAAGGATGAGGGGTGACTTGATAGAGGTTTATAAGATGATCAGAGGAATAGATAGAGTAGACAGTCAGAAACTTTTTCCCCGGGTACAACAGAGTGTTACAAGGGGACATAAATTTAAGGTGAAGGGTGGAAGGTATAGGGGAGATGTCAGGGGTGGGTTCTTCACCCAGAGAGTGGTGGGGGCATGGAATGCGCTGCCCGTGGGAGTGGTAGAGTCAGAATCATTGGCGACCTTTAAGCGGCATTTGGATAGGTACATGGATGGGTGCTTAATCTAGGATAGAAGTTCGGCACAACATCGTGGGCCGAAGGGCCTGTTCTGTGCTGTATTGTTCTATGTTCTATGTTCTTTCCTGTGGTAAAAAGAAGTCAGTGTATGAATGGGATGAAACAGAATCTTTCATACAGGACAAATCCTACAATAAATGCCTTGATTCAGTCAATCTGAGATGCATCACAAACTTCCTATCTCCCCCGCCCCACACTATCTTCGTAATTGGGCACAATTTTATGGAAGGGCGACACTGCCAAAATGCTTCAGGCAGGTTGTATAAATTGACTTGTGTAAAAGGTAAGATAATGGCTATTGAGCTGGAAGGTTTGGATGCCTGCAACATGAAGCAAAATCTTTCACACAATTCATAATGTGATTAAATCTGATAGATTGAGACGTGACACGATGTCTGCAGCTGTAAATGGGGCTAATCCACTCACTGGGTGTGGAAAGGTTTGTAGGTTTCCATCATCTATAATTCAAAGGAACACTACCTACACCCACCAAATCTGAGTATTCCACATAATGTCAACCTGGAATTGAGGCTTGAGCTACAATTCCCACTCACTGGGAGCCTCTGTAGCAGCGTTGCATCCCAAAACCTGTATTCCAGATTCTGGAATATGACCAGTGAGCCAAAGAATTACTTGAAGTTATGTGGCAAAGTGTGTCTATATGGAAAGTAATGACCTACGTGGGACCAGCTGTTCTATCATGTTAACTTATCCTGTGCAACTTTAAGCCATGAGTTGCATTTTGATCTGTCTCTTTCACTCATTTATTTATAATGGTTCTGTAATAACATAGTGTATGACGGCATAGCAGCGTTCAAAAATTATTTGATTTATATGAATCTACCTCTTTGATCTGTCTTTGCAACAAAGCTAAATGAAGCACATCTGTTTGTACTTCAGTAAGTACTCATCTGTACTTCAAAATGTTGGGTTTGTATTTGAAATTTGAGCATTTACTAAATGAAATGACAAGAATATACAACCCACATTATTAAAGAGAACTTAGCCTGATTAAGATTTACACACACGTTACCATCCTCTCTCGAATATTCAGAATTATATAGCTTAATGTTGTAGAACTCCAAAGCTTCTAATGTTGTGATTGAATTGTGAGAACAATACTATTCATCTTCTGCAGTTTGGAATAATATTTAATTGTAGTCCTATACGCCTTGATTTTGTTACTTGAAAGCTAAGACAGTTTTATAGAAGATCTTTGAAGACATTGGATGAGAAATTAGGTGCAATAATACCATTTATTGTGACACTACAAATTTCCTTCAAGATCAAAAACTGCATCATTGTACGTGGGGCACATTTGTCTTGGTGTTGAGTTAGTGCTGGCATTAGTATGTGTGGTGAACATTTGCTGGAAGCATACAGAGATCATAACATTATTGATGATGATTGATTATTGCAGCACTTCCTTTTACTATTCGCAATATTCAGCAACAAGTAAGACAGTAACCAGCCTTCATGAATGAATTGTTAATGATTTAGTTGCTGGTTAGCATCTTCTGGCTATTACAACAATTCATCAAGGACTCAATGCTTATTATAATTGCTTAGTGTTGAAAAATTATACAGGGGCTGAAATGACAGAGACTAAAGGAATTTATTGCTGACCTCTAGGCTTCTACACAAAGCAGTTGCTCCCAGATATGATGCAATAGCAGACCTTCTTTTGGAAACAAGAATATTGGGAGAATGAACAAAGGCTAACCTGTTGGGAGAGGGAGGAAGAGGATGTGGTGAAGAGGTCATAGCAGGAAGCCACATCCGCCAAAATGTTGAGAGATTGATTCTCCTGCATGAGTAGGAAACAGTAGCACAGTTGAGATGTCACTGGCAGAGTAATCCATGTGGCTTCAAATCCCACTATGGCAGTGAAAGAAAACTCTGGAATTTACAGCTGTTCTGATGTCAATTGTGTAACTGCTGCTAACAGGCATAAAAAATCCCATCTGGTTCACTAATGTCTTTGAGGAAAGAATATCTGTCATTCTTCCCTGGTCTGATTCCAGATCCACACCAATGTGGTTTACTCTTAAACAGCTTTTGGAAATGGCCGAGCAAGCCTCTTAGCTTATGGCCAACAACTATTAGCCTTGGCCTCTGGTGAAAGAATAAAGAAAAAAAAGATACAAAATTTGTAAGCCCAACTTCCAAGCATCAACAGCACTGTACCTATCAGTCTTTCAATAACAGACCAGCACTGTGTCCACTTGCAATGCAAAAATACCACTGCAAAATATTCTAAAAATGATTAAGCATGCAAAAGTTGACTAAATTACTATTATGATTAACTCAACTACTCCACAAGTCATGGTATAAAATAAAATTTCTTAGCCTTTAAAAGATTATCAGCTTTTAAAATAAAAGGATCTGTCAGCAAAGTTTCTTAATGAGTATAATTATTGTTTTATTACCAAAACAAAATGTTATCCCTCTAAATATCCCCAACACGCACACACACACACTCTCTTTCTCTCTCTCACACAAATTCACTCACTCACTCATTCTTCATGAAAAGGGACGAAAAGGATTTCTTTGCAGAGGTTAACTTTCTGAAAAAAGTACTTTGGAAAATAGGTTATTCTTGAGGGCAAAAAGGATGACGTGTAGAATGTTTCAAAGTCTGTTGATCCGATAGTCTTGCATGTGTGATCAAATCACTAAATAAACACAGTTTTCCCTGGAGTATTTCTGACAGTTTGTTCAGGAAATGCAATATTCAGAAATGAGAGAGTCCAGTTTGGCAGGTCCTTCCTTGCAGGCTCCTCGACCCTAACTGAAGACCAGTTACCAAACACTCCACGCACTCAATGTTCCCACAGCCCTACTAGGATCTACATCAAAGCAAGCAGTTATGACCAGTCCTGTGACTTCCGTGAAGCCTTGCTTTCAAAAAAAGTCTCCAATAACCACAAGATCTTTTCAAAATTTCTTTTAAGTAAACCACTCCAGTTATTTACAAACAACTTCAAATAAATCAATCTTTCGACAAACCTTGAAAACGTAAATCTCCCAGGAAACATTAAATGTGTAATGTCTTCCATACAGCAGCATTCTGCATTCCCTTAGTGCTCTCAGGATGTCTTTGCCTGACCTACTGCTCCCAGGCAGTATCACGCCTCTGGTTACAGCATGAATGGTGGAAGGCCGCTGATATGCAGTGGAGGCAACTTGAGACAATCTTGGATAAACAATTTCAAGCAGCTCAAGACCCAGGTCAGCATGTATGGTAGCAGGCTGGGCTAGTTCATTGACAGGCAACAGTAAGGGTAATGGATACAGTGGAAGTCATGTGTGACCCACCCTCCAGAAAATTGGCACCACATTGCCCTAGCTGCTTCCCTCCTACATATGGCTGGTGTCTTACCACATGCCCCTCACTGATGTTTTCCACTAACGAACAGTGCAATTAGCAAAACTGAATGTAAAGATCATTCAAATAAGCAACAGGCAACAGAAAGTTGCTGTCCTGCCTGTATGACAAGCACTGGGTGCAGGTTTAGCACACATTGCATTCCCCACATCCATTTTTGGAGACGATTAAATTTGTCCCACAACAGGTTGTCTCCGGATCTACCAATGTAATTGGGAAATTGAAATTGAAATGTTCCTCTGTGGATTCTATTTCTTGAATTAATAAGTGGTCTGACATCATCACACACTATGGACATTTCCTGCTGCATGCCCACTTTTCAATAGCCCAAGCAAGAGATTTGCCTCTTTCTAGTCCATTTATAACCCTATTTCTTACTTTGAATCTAGTTTGTACTTTTCTTTAGCAAAAAATATTCACATCTCAATTAGGAAAAGCTAACACTTCAAAATCTGCAATTTAACATTTATAAAACAACAGTAACCAAAGATTGACTATTTGTTTTATTACAATGCAGGACCAAATCACACTACATTGTATGAAGGTCCATGTGCTTAGGCCTAAGAGTCTTTATTTGGCTAAGTCCCTGGATTTTAGTTGACCTATATAGTCTGTGCAGCAACCATTCTGATTGACATCGGAAAAGTTCAGTCTAACATAACCTCTCTATGCTTTAACTGCAACTCCATCATCTCTTGTGTTTAACAAACATTGAATGAAAAGACAAAAAAAAAGTTGGTCTTTATTTCAAGACCAAATGAACCACAAAGAATAAAATGTAGTGCTTATGTTTCAGGAATTGAGTGATTATCTTAAGGACTACGTTAATGGATAATATTCCTTTTTTTTAACAAATCTCTGGCATTGTCTCAACAGTGGCCAAGGTACCAATTAATCTGTGCAAACCCAATCCATGTATGCATGATGGAGAGTGCATACTGCACAATGCAAGTTATCGTTGTGAGTGCAAAGGCTGGGAGGGAGTCCATTGTGAACACAGTATGTATTTTCAGTTTTTTGTAGTTATATGTAGTTTCTTTGTTTGAAAGTTAATGTCAGTGAGCCAATCTATCTTTTAATCATTACCATGCCAGTCATACCTCTTAACCTTGGATAAGGTTGAGGTGAAGCCTTGTTTCTTCCCTGCTTCCTTCAGCACCAACCACCATCTTCAAAGGTGGGATTGTCCTTTATAAATACTCAGGAGGTAAAAACAATGACTGCAGATTCCAGATTCTGGATTAGTGGTGCTGGAAGAGCATTTCAGGCAGTTCAGGCAGCATCCAAGGAGCTTCGAAATCGACGTTTCGGGCAAAAGCCCTTCATCAGATACTCAATCTGGTCTGTTGATATTATCTGTGGCATTGTGAATACCTAGCACAACAACTCTATAGATAAAGCATTAAGAATGTACAAACCTTTGTAGATCATGGAGTCAATGGGAACAAATTGATGCACTGTGCCCCTCCTTGATTGGCAAAACTGTACCACATTTTACTGTAACTTGTGGAGGGTTCAGAACCAGTCATACTAAACTGAAACTGGCCCTGCAGTACAAAAATGAATAAAGACACACTTGTATTTGATCCTCAGTTCTAATTCATGAGGATATAGTCTATAGAAGTTAAGCCCTCACACGATTTCTTTTATATATATTATGATTCAGATTATTTTTAAGTAAGGTTTTACAGTGAATGCTATATAGTGATTTATAAAAAAATTACTTATAAACAAGATTATAATTTTGTTGCACATATGATACAGATGAAAGCTTATTCTCGAATTTTCTTTAAACTTTCATCTGTAGTTATTTTTAGCATTAGCTTTCAGCCCTAATTTTAAATCCACTTTGGATTATCATTGGAATATTCATGCAGTTAACTCATTAATTCTTCCACTTTAAACTTATTTTCCTCGGGTTGTTTGATATCACGTCCATTTCCTCATTGAGAACCAGAACAAGGAGCCTATCCATCTTATCAAGGCACAAAACAGTGTCACAAGGTTGGAATTTCCAGATTGTCTGGCTAAGCTTTTGCTGTTTTTCCTATCCCATCTTCCTTTCCCACTTTTAGTACACTGCATCATGTATCCATGCCTTGTGTTACCTCCTCTTGCACTTTCGTGCATTGGCCTCTCACACAGGGATGCCAGGTTCATGTTACTACTGCCTTGCCATGTCATGTAGTGCAGAAACAAAGCCAGGAAGCTTGCTGCAAGCATCAGTGGGTGTCGGGCATGTCTAGACTTTTGCGTTCTTGTGAGTTGCTGCCCTTGCAAATTGTCCATACCCTGTGTAGGAGAATGTGAGGACTGCAGCTGCTGGAGACCAGAGTTGAAAAATGTGGTGCTGGAAAAACACAGCAGGCCAGGCAGCATCCGAGGAGCAGGAGAATCGACATTTCATTTCCTGAAGAAGGGCTTATGCCCGAAACGTCGATTCTCCTGCTCCTCAGATGCTGCCCGGCCTGCTGTGTTTTTCCAGCACCACATTTTCCGTACCCTGTGTCACCAAGTAAGTCTCAATACCTGAAATCCATTGACCCTTGGGGTCTCTCAGCAAAGAAAGGAAAGGTGCAAGAGTTCTGTGATTCTAAACATATAAAAAATCTATATAAGAAGCAACATTTGGGGCTTATCCCACCCTCCTAGTGGGAAAATTGTTCATAGGAATCAAGGAATCAAGTGTACAGACCTGTGATTGCCACATCCCCAGAAACTGCTTCTTTGTACTACCTTTTATTCTCAAAAGCAGTATTGCTCTGTGGAAAATTGTACAATTTTTATGGATAAAAAATAATCTGGTTTTGATTCAATGCCTTTTATGTGTACCAAATAACCACATGTATATACAGCACGTAGGAAGGCTGTAGTGTCTATGCCAGCTCTTTGCTGCAGCAAGTTAAATACAATAAAAACTGTTCACACCCCCGCTATCCTTTTCAAATATTTCTCCACTTTTCTTAGAAGCTGCAGTTGTCTGCTGCAGACAGTCCTGGTGACAAAATGGTCTGAGATCATTTCACATTGATGATCCATCAACACTAAATCCCCAATTTAAAGAACATTCCATTTCTTCAAAGTAAAGTACATTAAATCTCTGATTCTTCATCTCTGTCTTGCCATTTTCATATCTGTTATCATCCTTGGTGTCAACCTGATGAGTTTACAATACTGCACCTTCTATGGTTTTAATGTTATTTCTATATTAAGTGTACAATAAAGTCATTTTCCTAATTTTTATATTTTAAAAAATTACATTCCTTGCCTCTTCTATATTGTATCTTTTACGATCTCATAATTTTTCTCTTATTCCTTGAAGTAATTTCTCAAAGTTTCTTTCAGATAAGCTTCAGTTCCAATACCTTTATTCCACCTGTCATTCTTCTCCAATCTCAAGGTTGACCTTGCTGAAATCCACTATATTAGTTTGAAACCAGGACTCCATTCATCCCTTCCTTCAATGAACATTGGTCCTGTTTTAATTGAACTGAAAGCTCTGTTTTGCACAACCTTATTTCAGAGAACTTTCAAATGGCATGTAAAACCTTGCCTCCTGCACTAGTCCTAAAGCCACATACTTAGCTTTGTTTAACCTTACAGCCTGAAGTTATATGCTAGAATATATATGGCAGAAGTTAAAGGATTGGGATCAAGGGAGACTGATGAAACTCAGATAAATGTTAAACACTTTTTATTGTATTCATAAAGAAATCTCCAATCCAGAACCACGTGGCGATTTACCCAGGATACATCGGAAACGACGTCGCAGACAGAGGAAACAGCGGCGCTTAAACAGAAGAGATAAAAGAAGGTCTCGTAAGAGACGCAGACACCGAAAGAACCAAGAACCATTACTTTAAGAGGAGTTGTGTAATCCTGATTTACATAAACTCCTTATTTCAAAGTGGGCTCATGAGTCCAAACATAAAAATACCCAAAGAATTGAGTTTCAAGATTTTGTCAATCTTTTAAAGTAATGTGAATGCCACATTGCTCTTTTCCCAGTTTCACAGATAATGAAGCAAAGTGTTTTCGTTTTATTTAAAAATGTTTCATATGGTACCTACATTTCTCAAAGAACCATTGTTAGTGAACTATGTTTTGACTGTGCTATCAACTGTCTGCATAGGTTTTCAGTCAAAGATCCTCCTAGCCTATGGAAGCTACAGCATAATTACAGAAAGCATTCAATATCACATTGCCTTTTCTGTACTTTGATTACACGGATCTTCACTCAGAAATATCGTCATAAGACTGTTGAACAGTTATATTGACTGGGTCTTATAAGCTATCAAACCAAAGAATTTGTTTTACTAGCAACCACCATAGAGATTTGTGATTCAAAGCATAGAGTTGTAACATGTAACATATTTATCCTCCATCATGTCCACTCTTAAGAAGAGTTAGACATTTTCTGCCCTGCTGTATTAAATAAGCAGATTTACCACGAGTGATTTCCATGTCCAGTGATGTGTTAAATATATGAGAAAGAAATTAGTATGCAGGCTAATGTGGAGATCACTGAAGTAAATCTGATTAATTAACTGGATTGTTAGTATCAATCAACTGATTGGCTTAGGCTTCATCACCAAAAGGAGTGAAACTGACTGAAAATTATTTTAGCCTATGCAGTTATATGTTTTAGGAGATTGGTTAAAATAGAGTGCATTTTTTAAAAATAAGAAGGTGGACCTTGGTCTCTGTTTACTAATTTGAACTGAGTATACAATTAATTACAAAAATAGTTTATAATTAAATATATCTATCAATGGCACAAAATCTATTAATTTTTGATCATTTACCCTTTTCTGGGGCAGTATTCCTTTTCCAGCAAAACCAATGACTTTAACTCAAGATTACTCTTTCTGAACTGTTGACTTTCAGCAACTTACATTTCTGGAATGGAATTGTAAAACACCGAAATTAGCCTAAATATGGCAGAGCCAAGTTTTTGAGCCATTGAGCTTTGATTTAAACAGAATACTTTGCATCTTTATGTGAAAATATTATTTTGTGTTAGAAACACTAGGATCTAGACATAATTGGAGCAAAATCTTGCATTCTGACTTGAACTGCAGTCTGTATATCTCATTGATCTCTCTATATATTTGTTGAAAATACCTGTAAGTCTCAAGCTTGAACTAGTGTTCATTTTATTTAACAACACAACACTTGTTTATCTTGTAATAGATATTTATAATAGGCCTGAGTGAATTGCATTCTGAACTAGGATGACAGTACTACTTATCATTGCTATGTAATTATCGTACAGACTGTATATAATCGTTATTTGGAGACAAGCGTGTCATTTCTAGAACTACTTAGGTGTGTGCATGCCTAAAATCCACTCCAATCGCTTGATGTCAGAAGTTATATCCTGGGCTGTTCCCTGTCTCTTTCTTGGCTGTATTTATACTTGTTTCAGGTCCCTTCTTGTCTTAGTCTCCTTGGTTTCCTTGCTACAAACCATTCTGTTCTTTATTTTGACTGGATTTTCATCAGTGTTGTAACATGAATAGCAAGACCTAGGGATATTGATTTCCAGGAGACTGCAGCACAAATGTTGCAATAACTTCAACTGCAAGTCATTCCTCCTCCACAGAATATACACCTTTTAATTTTATGAACCAGTTTTAGACACGAAGATAATTTAAAAAATCAGATGTCAGATCATTAGTGATTTCTATACAGTAACTGTGTGTGGGTGGCTGAGGGAAATCATTCACCTGCAGTACTTGCATTTAATTTCCATGATCTCTCAAAGCAGTTTTCTTAAAAATCACATTGCTACATAATGCTGACTTTGGTGGTGTTAAATAATAACAAGTAATAAAATGTATAAGTAGTAAAAGCAGCACCAGGTGGCATGGTGGCTTAGTGGTTAGCACTGCTGCCTCACAGCACCAGGGGCCTGGGTTCAATTCCAGCCTCAGGTGACTGTGCAAACTCCATACAGACATTCTCCTTGTGTCTGTGTGGGTTTCCTCCAGGTGCTCTGGTTTTCTCCCACAATCCAAAGATGTGCAGGTTAGGTGAATCGGCCATGCTAAATTGCCCATCATGTTCAGGGATGTATAAGTTAAGAGTATTAGTCAGGGGTAAGTATAGGCTAGGGTAATGGGTCTGGTTGGGTTACCCTTTGGATGGTTGGTGTGGACTTGCTGGGCCGAAGGGCCTGTTTCTACACTGTAGGGATTCTGCCTACTCTCTGAGTAAACATAAAAACTGGACCATATTGTTTACAATGGGTATTCTTTAGATACTGAGCAAATCCAGCATATGATTGTTGTGCAGCCTTCCACACATGCAAAACATATATCTTTGCTGTTTTACCAGATGACCACTGTTAACACCTTGTGGTATTTGTCACCTCTACCAGTTTGTGGAACTGGGTAAGGATTGTGTCAAGAGTTCACTTTCAATTGGATAGACAATTTCATTTAAAAGCAAAGCACTGAGGATGCTGGAGATCTGAAACAAAGTGCTGGAGCATCTGTGGAGAGAGACACTGAGTCCGATATCACAACTTTCAGCCTCTGTTCCTCTAATTCAGTCTCTGTTTTAGGAAATAATTCTTGAGCTTATTTTTATACATTACTTGGTTTGATATTGTTATTTATCATTAAATACTGCCACAAACCAAAATCATTGGGGCAATTAAGGAGCAAAGTGAAGTTGGTTGGAGCATAAATGTATTCTGGTGTACAGGTGTGATACTAAAAAAGCAAACCCAAAGTGATACTGCACCTCCACTGGGTGAAGGATGTAATTTTAACTGGACAAATCTGTGTGGCAGTTTCTATTATAAATGTAGGGAAATAATTTAGAATGGAAAATTCACACAGAATAGTGACATAAATGTGATAACAGGAAGTAAGGTTTTATATAGATTCATAGAGATGTACAGCACGGAAACAGACCCTTCGGTCCAACCTGTCTATGCCGACCAGGTATCCAACCCAATCTAGTCCCACCTGCCAGCACCTAGCCCATATCCCTCCAAACCCTTCCTGTTCATATACCCATCCAAATGCCTCTTAAATGTTGCAATTGTACCAGCCTCCACCACATCCTCTGGCAGCTCATTCCATACACGTACCACCCTCTGTGTGAAAAAGTTGCCCCTTAGGTCTCTTTTATATCTTTTCCCTCTCATCCTAAACCTAAGCCCTCTAGTTCTGGACTCCCCAACCCCAGGGAAAAGACTTTGTCTATTTATCCTATTCATGCCCCTCATAATTTTGTAAACCTCTATAAGGTCACCCCTCAGCGTCCGACACTCCAGAGAAAACAGCCCCAGCCTGTTCAGCCTCTCCCTATAGCTCAAATCCTCCAACTTTGGCAACATCCTTGTAAATCTTTTCTGAACCCTTTTAAGTTTCACAGAGTAGGACCAATGAAATAGTCCTCGTTTTAACTTACAAATGACCAGTCTTTACAGTAGTGTAACAAATACACTCACTTATTTAAACTTTGCACACAGTATATTAGACTATATCAGTCAGACAGGTCCGTATGAATTTTTCACACTAATCTAGCTGTTTTTCTTTCAGTTTACTCTTTCAGTTAATAAAATTATTGGCCATAATTTAAAAGTAAACAATTTGCTCACTTTTCTCTTTCGATTTGTATTCTATTTCCTACTGTTAGCCTTCTCTTCTAATCCAGAGGAGGGAACGCAATTTTCTATGGTCCTGTCAACAGCTAATTTCGTTGCTATTCTGTTCGCCAGCTAGTAGGAGATGACCAGCAATGATGACAGCACAGTATTCCTTCCTCCCATGAAGTCAACAAGGTCAACTACCAAATGCAATGAATAACATGGCTGAATTAAAATAGTGACCAAAATGGGGTTTAATTTCTACTTGGACCTGCAGTTCAAACTTATTTGTCTTGCAGTTGGACAACTACTCAGATTTTTAATTTGAAGTGTTAAAAATGAAGATGCTACAAAACAATCAGCAAAGTTGAAGTTTTAAAATAGGAGTTATAAGTTTTCAAAAAAAATACTAACTACTGACTTGTGGATTTTCACAGCAAGATTTTAAATAAGCTACATTTAGTATAAAATGAGAATGCATTGTTATTAATTACAGTTCATTGTACTCTTAGAAAAATGATGTGATAGTATTTTATATATAAAATCTGGTATCCTCTTATGCACATGATGTTTACCCAATAGTGTTAGATGTGCCGCATCAAGGATTTTTAAAATAGTTTGTATTTTCATGAATTTCAGAATGAAATTAAGCAAACTTGTAATAAGTCTAAATGACACAATGGTGCTACATAATGTTAGAAATTAATAAAATAAATTGGCCACCAAACTGCTCTAGAGTTTTGATTTTAGCACACTTTTGGTTACATTCATTTAACAAAGTAGGAGCAGATGTAGACCATTCAGCCCATCAAGTCTGCTCCACCATTCAATGAGATGATGGCTGATGTTTGACAATCTTCAGATTTCCTGCCTTACTCCATGACCCTTGATTCCCTTACTTATTCAAAATCTCTCTATTTCAGCCTTGAATATACTTAAAAACTTGAATCCATAGATTCATTAGAGAGTGGGAATTCCTTATTTTTGTCTTAAATGAGTGACACCTCACTCTCGTCCTAGACTCTCCCACTTGGAGAAAACCTCTCTGATTCTATCCTGTGAAGTCCCCTAAGAAACATACATTTCAGTAAGGTCACCTTTCATTCTTCTAAAATCCAATGAGTACAAGCCCAACCTATTTAATCACTCCTCATAAGACATTCCATCCATATCTGGATATCTCAAAGAATGTTGTTTATTATTAATGCAACAGTTTTTTTTTGTTTCTAAGACAGGTTCCCTTGTAGTATCTATTTATACTGACCCAAGCAGCAAGTTATTAGTAACTGAACAGTGTTAATTAAGTGTTAATTAAAATTATTTGCAGGTATCACAAAGAGCAAAATTGAAGATTATGTCCATTTTGGACATGGTTTATGCCAATAGGAAGGGCCCAGATTTGAAACTCAATGTTGATATAATTAAGGCACATTACAGTGTGCCATCTTGTCTGATTTATTACATCTAACTGAGTTTGATTACTAAAATCTTTTCAAAAATAATTTTAATAAAAGGAAAAGATATTTTGTAAAACAGTCTTATCCTTTTTTAACGAGGTAAAAACAATGACTGCAGATGTTGGAAAGCAAATACTGGATTAGTGGTGCTGGAAGAGCACAGCAGTTCAGGCAGCATCCAACGAGCAGCGGAATCGACGTTTTGGGCAAAAGCCCTTCATCAGGAATAAAGGCAGTGAGCCTGAAGCGTGGAGAGATAAGCTAGAGGAGGGTGGGGGTGGGGAGAGAGTAGCATAGAGTACAATGGGTGAGTGGGGAAGGAGATGAAGGTGATAGGTCAAGGAGGAGAGGGTGGAGTGGATAGGTGGAAAAGGAGATAGGCAGGTCGGACAAGTCCGGACAAGTCAAGGAGACAGTGCTGAGCTGGAAGTTTGAAACTAGGATGAGGTGGGGGAAGGGGAAATGAGGAAGCTGTTGAAGTCCACATTGATGCCCTGGGGTTGAAGTGTTCCGAGGCGGAAGATGAGGCGTTCTTCCTCCAGGTGTCTGGTGGTGAAGGAGCGGCGGTGAAGGAGGCCCAGGACCTCCATGTCCTTGGCAGAGTGGGAGGGGGAGTTGAAATGTTGGGCCACGGGGCGGTTTGGTTGATTGGTGCGGGTGTCTCTGAGATGTTCCCTAAAGCGCTCTGCTAGGAGGCGCCCAGTCTCCCCAATGTAGAGGAGACCACATCGGGAGCAACGGATACAATAAATGATATTAGTGGATGTGCAGGTAAAACTTTGATGGATGTGGAAGGCTCCTTTAGGGCCTTGGTTAGAGGTGAGGGAGGTGGTGTGGGCACAGGTTTTACAGTTCCTGCGGTGGCAGGGGAAAGTGCCAGAATGGGAGGGTGGGTCGTAGGGGGGTGTGGACCTGACCAGGTAGTCGTGGAGGGAACGGTCTTTGCGGAAGGCGGAAAGGGGTGGGGAGGGAAATATGTCCCTGGTTGTGGGGTCTTTTTGGAGGTGGCGGAAATGTCGGCGGATGATTTGGTTTATGCGAAGGTTTGTAGGGTGGAAGGTGAGCACCAGGGGCGTTCTGTCCTTGTTACGGTTGGAGGGGTGGGGTCTGAGGGCGGAGGTGCGGGATGTGGACGAGATGCATTGGAGGGCATCTTTAACCACGTGGGAAGGGAAATTGCGGTCTCTAAAGAAGGAGGCCGTCTGGTGTGTTCTATGGTGGAACTGGTCCTCCTGGGACCAGATACGGCGGAGGCGGAGAAATTGGGAATACGGGATGGCATTTTTGCAAGAGATAGGGTGGGAAGAGGTGTAATCCAGGTAGCTGTGGAAGTCGGTGGGTTTGTAAAAAATGTCAGTGTCAAGTCGGTCATCATTAATGGAGATGGAGAGGTCCAGGAAGGGGAGCGTGGTGTCAGAGATGGTCCAGGTAAATTTAAGGTCAGGGTGGAATGTGTTGGTGAAGTTGATGAATTGCTCAACCTCCTCGTGGGAGCACGAGGTGGCGCCAATGCAGTCATCAATGTAGCGGAGGAGCAGGTGGGGAGTGGTGCTGGTGTAATTACGGAAGATCAACTGCTCTACGTAGCCAACAAAGAGACAGGCATAGCTGGGGCTCATACGTGTGCCCATGGCTACGCCTTTGGTCTGGAGGAAGTGGGAGGATTCAAAGGAGAAATTGTTACGGGTGAGGACCAGTTCGGCCAAACGAATGAGAGTGTCAGTGGAAGGGTACTGTTGGGGACGTCTGGAGAGGAAGAAACGGAGGGCTTGGAGGCCGTGGTCATGGCGGATGGAGGTGTAGAGGGATTGAATTGGGGGCCAGGGAAACGGATGTCTTGGAGGAGGTGGAGGGCGTGGGTGGTGTCTCGAACGTATGTGGGGAGTTTCTGGACTAGGGGGGATAGGACAGTGTCGAGGTAGGTAGAGATGAGTTCAGTGGGGCAGGAGCATGCTGAGACAATGGGTCGGCCAGGGTGGTCAGGCTTGTGGATCTTGGGAAGGAGGTAGAACCGGGCAGTGCGGGGTTCCCGGACTATGAGGTTGGAAGCTGTGGGTGGGAGATCTCCTGAGGTGATGAGGTTCTGTATGGTCTGGGAGATGATGGTTTGGTGATGGGGGGTGGGGTCATGGTCAAGGGGGCAGTAGAAAGAGGTGTCCTCGAGTTGGCGTTTGGCTTCAGCGGTGTCCACATCCCGCACCTCCGCCCTCAGACCCCACCCCTCCAACCGTAACAAGGACAGAACGCCCCTGGTGCTCACCTTCCACCCTACAAACCTTCGCATAAACCAAATCATCCGCCGACATTTCCGCCACCTCCAAAAAGACCCCACAACCAGGGATATATTTCCCTCCCCACCCCTTTCCGCCTTCCGCAAAGACCGTTCCCTCCGTGACTACCTGGTCAGGTCCACACTCCCCTACGATCCACCCTCCCATTCTGGCACTTTCCCCTGCCACCGCAGGAACTGTAAAACCTGTGCCCACACCTCCTCCCTCACCTCTAACCAAGGCCCTAAAGGAGCCTTCCACATCCATCAAAGTTTTACCTGCACATCCACTAATATCATTTATTGTATCCATTGCTCCCGATGTGGTCTCCTCTACATTGGGGAGACTGGGCGCCTCCTAGCAGAGCGCTTTAGGGAACATCTCAGAGACACCCGCACCAATCAACCAAACCGCCCCGTGGCCCAACATTTCAACTCCCCCTCCCACTCTGCCAAGGACATGGAGGTCCTGGGCCTCCTTCACCGCCGCTCCCTCACCACCAGACACCTGGAGGAAGAACGCCTCATCTTCCGCCTCGGAACACTTCAACCCCAGGGCATCAATGTGGACTTCAACAGCTTCCTCATTTCCCCTTCCCCCACCTCATCCTAGTTTCAAACTTCCAGCTCAGCACTGTCTCCTTGACTTGTCCGGACTTGTCCAACCTGCCTATCTCCTTTTCCACCTATCCACTCCACCCTCTCCTCCTTGACCTATCACCTTCATCTCCTCCCCCACCCACCCATTGTACTCTATGCTACTCTCTCCCCACTCCCACCCTCCTCTAGCTTATCTCTCCACGCTTCAGGCTCACTGCCTTTATTCCTGATGAAGGGCTTTTGCCCGAAACGTCGATTTCGCTGCTCGTTGGATGTTGCCTGAACTGCTGTGCTCTTCCAGCACCACTAATCCATTATTATCCTTTTTTAACACAACGCCATTTACCAATCTTCTCACTTATGTTCCTTGTTATTTAAATTTCACCATATCAACAATTTGCCTGGATTTGTTAAATTCCCTTAAGCTTGAAATCTTTGTAAGGAAAGGAAGTTCAACTTCCACAAACATACAATCAGAGCTTAAATCCTTAACGAGCAATTCAGAATCAGTAAGCAGAATGCTATGGATGTGGAAATCTCAATAAAAACAGAAAATGCTGGGAATATTCAGCATGTCAGGCAGTATCTGTGGAGACAGAAACATAGGGCAGAGTCTTCCCAGCCACTGACTATGGGCAATGAGGAGTCAGTTGGGAAAATCTGGAAAGATCTGAAAAATGAGATTCATGATGTCAAGAAAAGTCTGGTTCTGCAATCAAGTATGGAACACAAGGTGAGAATTTCGCAAGTGACCAGAGAGAGACTTATTTACATGCATTTAGTTGCAGTTAGTACCAAATCTCACCTTATTGATATATATTTTCTTGTTCACTCACATACTGGAGAGAAACTAAACAGTGGCAATTCCTGAACGAGCAGGTACCTGGAGCCACAGCTCCCCTGGGCCTCTGCCTTGGACAGCACTCTCATGGCGCATTCCATGGGTAACAGCTGTCTGCACCACCCATCCACAGTGGGTGGCATCAGATGAGTGAGCTTCTTTACGTTCTCATGGCACATCTCTGACCCACTTGCAAAACAGTTTTGCATTTCAGCACTGCACTTTGGAGTACACTGTTACCTTACATTGGAGTGCTACTGGCAGGACAGTTTGTGCACAGGAACAGGAATTGACGAGGATGCACTTCAAGGCTCCTGGCTTACTCTCAGCATCTACCTGAATGCTCAGACTATCTCTGCCTTGCCTTAACATTTTGCATTTGTGGAAAGAAAATGTAATTGCTGATGCCTTTTTCTAAATGTAAACAGTTGTAAATTGAAGAATGTGACCCAGAAAGTTAAATCATGGATAAGAATTCAGTGAGAGGAAGAATGAAAGTTTACAAATGAATAATTTAGAGTAGTCATTTATTGTCATTTGTATTTTTTACAAAAACCCCAGTGACAAGTGTTTAGGTTGCCATGCCACAGTGCCTATATTAATGACAGAAGACACAAGAAAAAGGTTTAAAAATTAAGACAAGCTTCACCTTAGCTTAATTCCCAACTCCTAGGTTTGGAAAAATGCAGTACTGCTGCAAGACTGCCATGTCAGGTCGCTGGAATACCTGGGCTCCAGCCAATGCCAAAGCTGCCTCAAGGACTAATCTTCTCACCGATCCTGGGAAAGAAGATGTCACAAAAGCTTTCCAAAAAAATCACAGGCTGAAATCACCTCAATGCCGAAGGGACCGCTGATTTCCGCCATGTAGCAGCCAATACTAGGTCTGAATGCTCAACCCTCCACCAGCTGCCTCACCACTGCCCGCCATGTCCTACTCTGAGCTCACCACCACCTCACTGTCATCTGTTTGTGAATTTTGTTTTGTTTGTTGTCTAAGTGTTACTAATCTTGTCATGAAACTCACTTTCCATAAAAATGGCACTTTTTAGGGTGGAGGCATGAGAGGACCCTTAATGATTTTCATTCGTTTTATTTTATTGTTTTGAATTATGAACTGGAAATGAGTGGTAGACTTTGGGTCAGCTTGGGTTAAAATGAAAATAACAGACCAAACAAGCTTTGCTTGTGAGAGCAGGCCTGGAGGCTAATTGCAGGCTGAACTTTGGTTATAAGATTCTAATAGATGCCACACCCCTAGGGAAGAGCATTGTCTTTAACAGATAAAAGAAGTTGGCTACTAATGAGGGAATTGATTCCGGCAAGTCTGAGAGAGACCCTGGCAGTTTGTTAAATATTGATTGAGGTCTTGGGAGGAGCTGTTCAGTCTATCATGGAAGAAATACAGTTAAACTTTTTTTGAAGTATATTTTCTGAGAGATAGTTCTGGGCTGTTGCTGAAACAACATGAAGATTTGAAAGATCCCTGCCCCAACTGATACAGCAGGATCCGGAAGTCCAAAGAGTAGAAAGCTGAGTTAAAGTTATTGCTGCCTTTGCTTGAATGAACTGAAAAGTTGACCCTGATCAATGTTTCAGGAAAAACAGCCAGGGATTCCACATTTTTGCCTGTGAACCGATGCGTTATGAAGGACTTTAAAATAATTCACCAAGGAAATGGATGATGGTAAGATTAATGAGGGGTATTTTGATATTCAATGGCATGTTGATGTTCAGAAGGTTGAGGTGTTGGGTGGTCCTGAACAACATTATAAGGTAAATAAGCCCCCAGGCCTGATGGGATCTATTCCAGGATAATGAAGAGGCAAGGGAGGAAATTACTGGGACTTTGACAGAGATCTTTGTATCCTCTTTATCCACAAGTGAGGTCCTAGAAGACTGGAAAACAGACAATGTTGTTCCTTTGTTTAAAAAGGGCAATGGGGGTAATCCAGGAAATTATAGGCAGGTGATCCTTACTTCATCAGTAGGGAAATTATTGGAGAAGATCGTTAGGGACAGAATTTACACTTCAATTGGAAATGAATGGACTTATTATGAGAGTCAGCATGGATTTTGTGGGGGAGGTCTTGCCTCGTGAATTTGATTGAGTTTTTTGAGGAAGTGATCAAGATGATTGATGATGTTAGGGCAGTGGATGTTGTCTACACAATTTCACTAAGGTATTTGACAAAGTACCTCATGGTAGGCTGCACAAGAACATTAAGTCACATGGGATCCATTGTGAGATGGTAAGTTGGATACAAAATAGGCTTGGTCATAGAATACAGCGGGTAGTTGAGGAGGTGTGTTTTTCTGACCAGTGGTATTCCCCAAACATCTGAGATGGGACCACTGTTGTTTGTAATATATATAAATGATTTTGATGAAAATGTAGGTAATCTGAATGGTAAGTTTGCAGATGACACAAAATTTGGTGGAGTTATGGGGAAGGTTGTCAAAGGATAGAGGAGAAGGTGGATCATTTGGAATGTTGGGTGGAGAAATGGCAGACGGAGCTTAATACAGACAAATGTGAAGAGATGCATTTTGGGGGATCAAATGCAAACAGAAAGTATGCAGTAAATCGCAGAACCCTTAGGAACATTGATGTACAGAGGTATCCTGGGATGCAAGTCCATAGTTCCCTGAAAGTGGCAACACAAGTGGATAAGGTGGTAAAGAAGATCTATGGCATGCTTGCCTTCATTAGTTGGGCAACTGAGTATAAAATTTGTTGAGCATGTTGCAGCTGAATAAGACTTTAGTTGGGCCACATTTGGAGTATTGTGTGCAGCTCTGGTCACTACAACCATAGGAAGGATATGGAGGCTTTGGAGAGGGTGTAACAGGGGTTAATAGGATGTTGCCTGGATTGGTGTATATTCGCTATGAGAAGAGGTTGGATTGGTTTTACAAGAGTGTCGGAGGTTGAGGGGGCAACCTAATAGAAGTATATAAAATTATGAGAGGCATGGATAGGGTGGACATTTGGAGTCTTTTCCCTCAAACATTATGTGGTGTAGGTTCAAGGTGAGAGGAGGAAAGTTTAAAGGAGATGTGTGAAGGTTGTAGATGCCTAGAACAAGGCAGTCAGGAAAGGTGGTTGTTGCTGATATGTTAACAACATTAAAGAAGTGTTTACGGGAAGGGAATAGAGGGACATGAACCATAGCACATAGAAAAGTACAGCACAAAATATGCCCTTTGGCCCACAATGTCGTGCCGAGGTTTAATCCTAATGTAAAATATAATAACACACGCACCCCTCAACTCACTGCTATCCATGTGCATGTCCAGCAGTCGCTTTAATGTCCCTAATGACTCTGCTTCCAGCACCACAGCTCCATGCATTCACAACTCTCTGCGTAAAGAACCTATCTCTGACATCTCTTTTATACCTCCCTCCTAATATCTTCAAACTATGACTCTCGTACCAGTCAATCCTGCCCTGGGGAAACATCTCTGGCTACTGATTCTATCTAAACCACTCATTATTTTGTACACCTCGATCAGTTCTCCTCTCTTCCTCCTTCTCTCCAGAGAGAAAAGTCCAAGCTTATTCAACCTTTCTTCAAAAGGCAAGCCCTCCAGTCCAGGCAGCATCCTGGTAAACCTTCTTTGCACCCTCTCCAAAGCCTCTGTATCTTTCCTATAGTAGGGCGACCAGAACGGTACACAATATTGCAGGGACTTGTAGAGCTGTAGCAAAACCTCGTGGCTCTTAAACTCGATCCCACTCTTAATGAAAGCCAAAACACCATATGCTTTCTTAACAATCCTATCCACTTGGGTGGCAACTTTGAGGGATCTATGTACTTGCAAATTCAGATCCCTCTGTTCTTCCACACTGCCAAGAATCCTGACTTTAATCCTATATTCAGCATTCGAGTTCGACCTTTCAAAATGATCACGTCGCATTTATCCAGGTTGAACTCCATCTGCCATTTCTCAGCCCAGCTTTGCATCCTGTCTATGTTGCACTGCAGCTTGCAATAGCCCTCGATACTATCGATGATACCTCCAACCTTTGTATCATCTGCAAATATGCTAACCCATCCCTCAACCTCCTCATCCAAGTCATTTATAAAAACTACAAAGAGCAGAGGCCAAAGAACAGAGCCCAGTGGGACCCCACTCGACACTGACCTCCAGGCATATGCAAGCAGATGGGATTAGTTTAGAGTGGCATCATGGATGACATGGTTATGGTAGGCCGAAAGACCTGTTCCCATGCTGTACTGTTTTATGTTCTAATCTGGCCAATTTTGTTTTCTTTTTTCTTTTAAATCCCTTAACATGTTTTTTTTTGTCTTTTTTGAGAATGGAGGCTGAAAATGAACATTTCAAATTTAAAGCACAGATGTTAGTCAGTTTACCATGCTATTTAATTTTCTCTCTGCTAATGTTATTTTGTATTTCATAAATTGTTATGTTGCTCACTCAAGGTACAAAACCAGGTTTTGGAAATTAACTGTTTACAACGGCTGGGATTTGCTTAATCAAAAGTCTGGTTAGGAACCATTGAAGTGACTGTTTAGGTAGAGGTAGAAAGGCTGGTTTGGTTCAGCTGTCTGTCTCCATCTTCTAACGGGAGGTACGGTCAGTCAGGTCCTGGTTGACTGAACGTTGCCTGGTGCCTGGTTGGGTGCTAATTGTAATGCCAGCTCACAAAAGCCCAGGAACTTGGCATTGCTGAGTGTTTTCACGATTGCTGAGCAGATGATAACACGAGCAGGTACAAAGAGGCGTGCTGCCTCATAGCTAATGAGGCAAACAACAGGGAATAACATGGGAAAACTCACTTGGGCTCACAAAAAGCAACCCTCTGAGAAATCTCTGGTAAAATTCAGCCATGTTTATGCCCGAAACGTCGATTCTCCTGTTCCTTGGATGCTGCCTGACCTGCTGCGCTTTTCCAGCAACACATTTTCAGCTCTGCTCTCCAGCATCTGCAGTCCTCACTTTCTCCTCAGTGTGATGAATGAAAAGTTAGAAGCATAATAGGTTTATGAGCAAGAAATGGGTGGGGCAAAAGAAGGTCTGTGATCGGAACGAAGAAAGAAGAGAAAGATTGAATGACAGCAAAGTTCATCTTGTGGGGCAAAAAGGAATGCTGATGAGGAAAGAAAACCAAAAGGTGTCTGAAGCAGATATGTGGTACTCTGAAGATGAAAATAAGAGGAAAACTGTAACCAGCAAAGAAAAAGAATTAAAATAGGGGACAAGTTTATGGTCTGAAATTGATGAACTCAGTGAGTCTGGCAGGCTGTCATGTGCCATTCCTAACATCATTAATATGTTACCTTTGGGATGAAAGAGGAATAGTTCAGCAACCTGTCTGTTGATTCAACTCTTTGAATGTGAGTAAATTCACCCTGAATTCCACAGTGCAAATGAACACATTATCCAGTTTATGGTTTCTAGGGGAGGTTCTATTCTGCTTACCAATGTAATGTTTGCTGCAAAAAATCAAAAGTAACTTGGCTTCAAAGAAAATTCATTGGCTATGGAATACGTTGCAATGTCCTGAGAACAGAATGAATGCAATATAGTTGGAAGTCTTTGGGTCTTAGTAATATTTATATGTTTGTCCACAGGATGTGCATGAATTAATTGCCTTTTTCTTTTGTAAATGTACCCCACCTTTAAGAAGATCACATTTGAGGGCTTCATGTGCTGTGTATATACAATATTGTGACTCTGCCTGACAGTTACTCTGCAGTGAGTCTGCAGCTGGACATACGCACAAGTCAGTTACTTGATGTAGTTACAGCCACAGAATTACTAAATATATGATTGAGTGATTATTAGAAAAATCATCATTAACAAGACTTTGGCTAGTTTCTCGCAAAGGTGTTATTGAGCCTTTTCCTTGCAAGTCTGTAACCTTTGATGTGTTTGTGCATTCACGTTGGTTTGCTAAGGAATTTGAGAACTTTGACTAAACACCAATGAAGGAACAGCAGTATATGTCTGGATTAGAACTATGTATGACTCAGTGGTGAGTTTTGGGGATAAAAGGTTTCCATAATATTATTCGTATTGTCTTTCTTGTTAGTAGAGATCACTGGACAGGTAGTGGTTCTTGAAGTAAATTCACTTTGATCCAATGCACATTGTAGTTATAATGTAAATGACAGCTAGAGTGCACTGATAGTAGAATCCAGTGGTAAGGGCATTGAGCAAGTGGATTGTTCTTAAACAATATCATGTTTCTTGAGTTTTGTTGCAGATGCAGCCATCTGGGTAAGTGGTGAATATGTTATCACATATTTAACTTGAGCCTTATACATGGCTTCAATAAATGATGAGGCCAGCAACTCATTCCTAGACAAAGAGATGGTGATGGTGGTGCTATTGAAAGTTGGAGAGAAAGTGAGGACTGCAGATACTGGAGAGTCAGAGTTGAAAAGTGTGGCGCTGGAAAAGCACGGCAGGTCAGGCAGCATCTGAGGAGCAAGAGACTCGTCGTTTTGGACATAAGCCCTTCATTCCTGATAAAGGGTGGATGCCTGAAAGGTCGACTCTCCTCCTCAGATGCTGACTGACCTGCTATGCTTTTCCAGCCCCATACTTTTCGACTATTGAAAGTTGGGCTTGATTTTCACTATAATGGAGTGTCTATGTCATGCCAGTAGAAGTTGGGAATCCAAAGTTCCAGTCCAGAACCTGGCATTTCTCACATCCACAGGAGCAGAAATGCAGCTGAGCCATAGTTCACACAAGCACATGGTTCCTAGAGGCAGCTGGCCATTCAAATGATTAAATGCCACCATTGAATTTGATTCTGTTCCTGGAACTAACAGCATGGATGTAAGACAAGGTAAGATTAGATCTGTTCTGAGTGCGTTTCTTTTGGGTAGACAGGGTAACCCTTTGGAAAGCTGAGGTACTGCAGTGGATGTCTTGGCAGCTTGGGGTCAGGGATGCTTTGAGTGTTGCTTCACTTGCCCTTTGGTACCATTAAGTACAGAGAAGATTCTGCACTGGAGCTGTGTTTAGAACAGTCCGACTTGTCAAAATCTAGCCGGAACTGTCAAGAAATTTCAGCAAGTATTTATTTGTCAAGAACTGACAACTTGTCAATGAATGTCAAGAATACCAATGTGTCACGATGTGTCAAATTTATTAATGGGTGCTTTTCTCAGTAGAATAAAGAACTTTTAAGTAACAGAACTATTTTTTTCTCATAATTGTGGATACTTAATGTGTTGGCATGGTGACTTAAGGGGGAAAGACTGATTGATGAAGGAAAGCACTAAGTTGGTCGAGAGAAATGAGAGGCCAGGGGAAATGGGTATAACCCATGAGGTTGCATGTGTTAACATGAGGCGGGGCATGGGATGTGAGGGGTGAGAGCTGAAAGAATGTTTTGTATTTGCACCCTTGGGTGGGGTAATGTACCCCTTTGTTTTGAGTTCAGGGACATTTTTGGTGAGCATAAAGCATCCATTGGAATTGGGAAATGTATGTTTGTCCATGAAAAAAATGCAAAAACTCATTGAGACTAGCAATGTTTTCAAAGAATGATCCAAGAAAAATGTGTGGACTTAAATGAACAAATACTAGGTATTTTGAGGTGCCTATCCACATAAACCCACGACAGGCTTTATAGGAATGAAAGTCAGGGCCTTGGGCTTTCAGATGGAGATGATTATTACTTGATACTTGTGTAGCGTGCTTTTTTTCAGTCGAAGTATGTATGTGATCCCAGTCCAGCGGTAAGCTGGCGTGTTATTTATCATAGTCATAATGTTATGGTAATGAGATTTTGCCAATTGAATTGGATATTATAATATTTATGGGAAATTCTCTTTAGATGGATACATGCCAGTAGATAGATGCACACCCGTTTTAATTTGTTAAAAATGATACACTCAAGAAATGTTTTATTTACAGATCTTAACTGCCCTGTTGGTGATTATCAATTTTTTTCTGCATGAAGTCATACTTATTCAAGTATTTGTTTCAAGGAAATAAGTTTGTTTTGGAATTTTCCTTTAATCAATATTACAGGGAAATTATTCAGAGGAAATAATTCCTTACTCATGTTAGCACTGACTACTTGTTGGGTGTTAGTTATTACAAATAGTGTTCAGGATAAAAGCTAATTAGGTACGTCTGAAGTATGTTTCGGCATGTCAGGAATGGATGATTATCACTTCCCTATCTGAATTAATATGTTGACATTTTCGATTATAAGCCATAGAAATTAATGCTTCGAAGTTATCATTTTGGTTTGTGGTTTCTCTTTCTGCTCATGCACTGATACCTCTGATGTTCCTCCAGAATCTATCCATACCTTCCTATTTCTCACTTAAAAGGCTTCCGCCACAGGGAATCAAGAAGCCCATCTTATTCCTATCTAGGGGGTTATGCCATGGTCAGGCACCAGGTTCTGTCAGAATCTGGGGATCTATGTCCTTGCAGTCCAGGGTTTGGGTTGCGGTCAGATGCTTCCAGTTGGGGATTACAGATAGGTCAGTTTGAGTGTTGTTGAGACATCAATCTGGAGTGTGGGTCAAGATAAGTTCAGAGCTGTCTGAACAAATGAGTCTGTGGTGTGGGCTTTTGTCAGTCCTGTGGGTTTGGTCAATAATAAGGGGCCAGTCCATGGAGTCTTGGAGAAATAGGCAGCTCAGGTGTAGGGATAGGCATTATTATGCCAGATCCCTGAGGTAATAGTACAGTGATAGGGGGCAATTGAAGATAATAGAGAGAGACCAATTAGTAAGCAGAAAAAGACTGGGAGCTCCACATGGAAGGTTTCAAACATGACATGGTAAGTCCTGCATCTTTGCGGGGAGGACAATGAGGACATGGGAATGAAAAAAGTCATGGGCACTGGGGTTAATTAATGGTTATAAAAAAGGCTTAACAGAAAGGCGGGGGGGGGGGGAAGGAGATAGAAAGGTAATGGTGGTCAGTGGGAACATCAATGCAAAAAAGAATATAAGAATGGGAGGGGCATTTGCATCACAGACAGAGCCTGCAAGTATGAAACTAAGTTGGAACCTTGCCATGTTGGATTTAAAATCAGTTGTGCAATAACGACACAAAATGGCTGGCACGGCCTGCAAAACTGAGCAGAGCTCCTAATTTATCTTTAGGGTTTGGATAAGCCGGCATTACCTCAGAGCTCCTTGTGGAGACACAACACCTCCTTGGGAAGACTCCATGCTGCACAATGGGAGGTTTGGGAGAAACATCCGTGCTGGACTGTAGAAGTGATGTGGATAAGGGGTGGATAAGGTCAGAAGTCACATTACACCAGGTTGTAGTCCAACAAGTTTATTTGAAATCACAAGCTTTCGAAGCACTGCTCCTTCATCAGATGGAGTGAACAGAAGCATACAGGTACAGACAGAGACACCAAAAGATCGTACAAATGGTGTGAGTAGAGTGTCGACAGGCTGAATAATAAGCCTCTGCAGGTGATCAAAAGTGTCAGACGGTGTGAGTAAAGCAGTAACCGCTGAATAGCAAGTGAAGGAATGACCTATAATCAATTAATTCTGACAGAGATAATTACAAGAAACTAAAAATAAGGTGGTGCTGGAAACAAACTAAATAGCTGGAATAACATGATTTGATAGCTTTGTTGATCATCTTGCATAGATACATCATTTTTCTGATATACTTCAATTACAATGGTGAGCCAGGTAAAGGAAACAGTCAAGGCGAAGTTCATAATGTTCAATGGCTCTTGAACTGGGTGATCAGCCATGATCATAATGCAGGCTTGAAGGGCTGAATGGTCTACTGCTGCTCCTATTTCTTATGTTTCTATGTACTTATTAAATTGTGTGCAGAGTCCAATCTATAAAGATTTCACTCTGAGGTGACAGTCTCTGAGCTGGTGGAGGGTGCAGGCGAAAGACAAGGAAGTTTACTGGTTTGGTTGAACATTAAGATCATCCCATCGCCACGTGACTAGTCGGGGTCTTCTCCAGCTTGGTCAAAGATTTTCTCTTCTCAAGGAGTGAGAGGACTAATGTCCACCTGTCCTGGACCTCTCAGTCAGTTATTGGTTCCTGAGAGTCGTATCCATTAGCCTTGGTGAGACGTGTGTAGAGTGGAGAGTATGAGCAGTGCAAAGGTGGTAGAATTTACCCTGTGGTATGCAGATGAACATTGACCTTCTTCCTACACTGCTGAACATCCAGCTCCACTTGGGACAAGCACTGACTGGGTGCAATTTGATTCCAGACTGGCTTGGTCTCATGGTGAAGTGGTCAGCTGGGGAGAGGAGGCTTAACCAGTGCCTTCAGGTTCCGGATTAGTGGTGCTGGAAGAGCACAGCAGTTCAGGAAGCATCCGAAGAGCAGTAAAATCGACGTTTCGGGCAAAAGCCCTTCATCAGGAATAAAGGCAGAGAGCCTGAAGCGTGGAGAGATAAGCTAGAGGAGGGTGGGGGTGGGGAGAAAGTAGCATAGACTACAATAGGTGAGTGGGGGAGGGGATGGAGGTGATAGGTCAGGGAGGAGGGTGGAGTGGATAGGTGGAAAAGAAGATTGGCAGGTAGGGCAAGTCATGGGGACAGTGCTGAGCTGGAAGTTTGGAACTAGGGTGAGGTGGGAGAAGGGGAAATGAGGAAACTGTTGAAGTCCACATTGATGCCCTGGGGTTGAAGTGTTCCGAGGCGGAAGATGAGGTGTTCTTCCTCCAAGCGTCTGGTGGTGAAGGAGCGGCGGTGAAGGAGGCCCAGGGCCTCCATGTTCTCGGCAGAGTGGGAGGGGGAGTTGAAACGTTGGGCCACAGGGCGGTGTGGTTGATTGGTGCGGGTGTCCGGAGATGTTCCCTAAAGCGCTCTGCTAGGAGGCGCCCAGTCTCCCCAATGTAGAGGAAACTGTATCGGGAGCAACGGATACAATAAATGATATTAGTGGATGTGCAGGTAAAACTTTCATGGATGTGGAAGGCTCCTTTAGGGCCTTGGATGGAGATAAGAGAGGAGGTGTGGGCGCAGGTTTTGCAATTCCTGCAGTGGCAGGAGGGAGCGGTCTTTGCGGAAGGCGGAAAGGGGCGGGGAGGGAAATATATCCCTGGTGGTGGGGTTTTTTTGGAGGTGGCAGAAATGTCGGCGGATGATTTGGTTTATGTGAAGATTGGTAGGGTGGAAGGTGAGCACCAGGGGTGTTCTGTCCTTGTTATGGTTGTAGGGGTGGGGTCTGAGGGCAGAGGTGCGGGATGTGGGTGAGATGCGTTGGAGGGCATCTTTAACCACGTGGGAAGGGAAATTGTGGCCTCTAAAGAAGGAGGCCATCTGGTGTGTTCTGTGGTGGAACTGGTCCTCCTGGGAGCAGATCCGGCGGAGGCGGAGGAATTGGGAATACGGGATGGCATTTTTGCAAGAGGTAGGGTGGGAAGAAGTGTAATCCAGGTAGCTGTGGGAGTGGGTGGGTGTGTAAAAAATGTCAGTGTCATCATTAATGGAGATGGAGAGGTCCAGGAAGGGGAGGGAGGTGTCAGAGATGGTCCAAGTAAATTTAAGGTCAGGGTGGAATGTGTTGGTGAAGTTGATGAATTGCTCAACCTCCTCGCGGGAGCACGAGGTGGCGCCAATGCAGTCATCAATATAGCGGAGGAAGAGGTGGGGAGTGGTGCCGGTGTAATTATGGAAAATCGACTGTTGCCCATGAAGCACAGAGCGAGCTCTGCTTTGAAAATTGGAGCATTAATTAGATTTCACCTTCCTTCTTGGTCGGCGTGGCACACATGTAAGTATTCTGCCAACATGCAAATATTTTAGGATTTCTCGAACTCCTCAGCACGACTTGTATATACAAACTGATCTGCTTGTGTGGTCCTTGCTGATGTCACAATGGATGATACTGTCACATTGTTTTGCCAAGAAAGGTTTGGCAAACAACACAAAGCTTTGGCAGAAGTACTTAAATATATCTGTTACGATTCTCTTGCCTATCATCTCCGAGCATGAGGACAGGCCCACACAGGCAGAACCATGGATTACATTTGTCACTTAACAGCATTCATTTCATTTTTTTTACACGAATGCCTAATTCATTCAAAGAGTGCAATTTTAGGGATTATTTGTAAATTGAGGGACTTAAAGCAACTAATTGATATAGTTTTAATTTTTAATGTATTGACTGATCATGCAAAGGTGCTCATTATAGTTATTGTGAAATTGTAAAGTGAACAGAATAAGGTTATTCGGTCCATCATGCCTCCGCCTGGATTATCCAATTACTCCTCTGTTCCATCTTATATTTACTGTAACATAAGACTTTTATGATTTTGAACATCTTTAGTAAATCTCCCCTTACGGTACGGTGGCACAGTGGTTAGCACTGCTGCCTCACACCACCGGAGACCCGGGTTCAAATCCCGCCTCAGGCAACTGTCTGTGTGGAGTTTGCACATTCTCGCTGTGTCTGTGTGGGTTTCCTCCGGGTGCTCCAGTTTCATCCCACAGTCCAAAAATGTGCAGGTTAGGTGAATTGGCCATGCTAAATTGCCCGTAGTGTTAGGTGAAAGGGTAAATGTACAGGAATGGGTCTGGGTGGGTTGCTCTTCGGAAGGTCAGTGTGGACTTGTTGGGCTGAAGGGCCTGTTTCCATACTGTAAGTAATCTAATCTAATCTTCTCTTCTGCCCTCTGGGTTCTCCAGCATCTTCAATCACTCAAATCCTGCAACCTTGGACTCATCAAAATGTTTTTTTCTTAGGTTAGATTCTTAGCAAATTGCTTCACTTATGTTTCAAATGTTGCATTTATCAAGAAAGTGAATCTTGTAATGTAGACAGCAATTCTAGATGAATCCTATCCAGAGATTTAAAACCGACGTCCAGGCTTGGTACTGTGGAAAGATCTAAGGTAATGGAACATTATGATGTTTGCCTTAAGTGTTTCTTTTACCTGGCTCATGATTATAACTAAAGTATATCAGAAAACTGGGATAGTTATGCAAGGTCATCAACAAAATTTACTGGGAATTTGCCAAAATTGGAAAATCTCAGTTATGGGGAAAGTGTGATCTCGGGCTTGTTTCTTTATCATGCAAATGCAGCAGGAGATTTTGAACTCAATAGTTTTACTGAAACCTGTTTCCCATCCTCCAATTTCACTCAAGAAATGCAGCATGTCACAGATGAACAAGTTCTGAGTGACTTACAGTTCAATGTGAGAGGAAAGCATCATGCCTTGGTGCAGCCTATGAGTTATCAGAATGTGTTTGTGTCCTATCCATTGTAGCTGATAGTTTAAAGGTCACCTGCGATCATTGCTGTTTCACAGAGGTTACTGGATTAATTTGTCATAGTCAATGCTATGGTCAGGATTGCTTGTGGCGAGGACTTCTAATCAGCATTGTTGGAGAATGCACGAAATGCGCATGCACAGTAATGTACTGGCAGATGGGAGTAATTTCAGATCTATGAGTTCCTGATGAACGTAATTATCCTTTGAAGGGTCATATAGGACACGTAAATGGACTCCATCCCATAGACAATCCAAACTAAACTTACTCTGGATATGTTGGCAACCATTTTTTATTAACGAGGTAAAAACAATGACTGCAGATGCTGGAAACCAGATTCTGGATTAGTAGTGCTGGAAGAGCACAGCAGTTCAGGCAGCATCCAAGTAGCTTCGAAAGCTTCATCAGGAGGGCTTTTGCCCTAAATGTCGATTTCGAAGCTACTTGGATGTTGCCTGAACTGCTGTGCTCTTCCAGCACCACTAATCCAGAACCATTTTTTATTGTTATTGTGTAGTTGAGATTCGATAGAAGATGTAAAGTTTTCCAGGTTGTGTCAAAGAAAACTTGAGAACAGTTATACGAGGTGCCTACCAACCTTTGCCCATTTTGCATTGCAAAATATTTGTCTCCCATTTCCCACCCAACCCTTTTATTTAGCTATTTATATATCCAATTTTCTGTCTGGATCCCAGATCTACCACCTAGCCAGGCACAATATTGTTATTCACTGCACTGCCCTCCCCTCCCATCAAAGTGGCAACTGTGGAAGACATGCACTCCTACAGTACCCCATGTGCTCATGTGCAATATCAGCTTTCTTCCTTGTATTGAGAATGATTGTTCACTCTGCTCCCAGCATAGTTACTCCAATCCTTGCACTTGACTTCCCCACTTTCCCTAACACAAAACAGTCCCTTTACAACACCCCTCACTGTTTACTGCCCAAGCTCCCAGGCTGACTGTGGCCAACATCTGGACTGAGGGAGACAGACCCAATAAAGATGGATCAATCCTTGACTGATTTCTGTGCTGCTTCCCAACTGACTTAGTAGTGATCCCTGGACTGGTTGGATTTAACCTGCAGGACTGACTGTATCCCAATCCCAGCACTGGATGGACATGAATTCTGGTTAACTCTGATTACACCAAGCACCCGGGTGACTGTGGCCAACCCTGGATTAAGATTGGACCATGATCTTGATTAATTTCTGCAGCAGACTTTGACTGACCATAGTCGCCATTTGGTGGATTAAAGACTACTTGCATTAGACTTTGAAACAAGGCCTTTTACTTGAGGTATGTGTAGTGTATTTGCTACGTATTTGCTGTAAGTGTCACTATTCATGGACCACATGGTGTTGGGGAACGATGACCAAGGTAAAGGTCTAGAGAAGACGCTAATGAGCTGCTGCTAAAGGTAGCCACTCTTTCAACTTGCAAATTGAAACTGTCTAAGTTTCTCACAGTTGCCCAGGAGTAACAATCAGAACGTAACTGAGAGGCGAGATACTAATGCATGCAAATACAGTCCTCTCCATTTACTAGGAATATTATCAGTCAACTACTGAAATGTTAAGGGAAAAATTGGAATTTCCTTTTCATTGAGTATCTCATTCTTTCACACGCGCTGTATTTTCCCAACTTTCTTGCCACGTTGTTCAGATGTTGGGAAAATTCAACCCGATGGACCAAACAGCCTTCTCTCAGGTTGTAAATTTCTGTGCTTCTATGAAGAACAAATGATAGCTTCCTATTTTAATATGATTCTTTGTGGTCATACTTTGAAATTCAAAATTGAGAAACTTTGGTGCTAGGAAATTGAACCCGGGACCCAGGTTCAATTCCAGCCTCAGGTGACTGTGTGGAGTTTGTAAGTTCTCCCACTGTCTGCATGGGTTTCCTCAAGGTTCTCCAGATTCGCAACCACCAACTGCTTCCCCCCGCACCCCCCCTCCACCCCACCACCCCCCAAACCCCATTCCAAAGATGTGCAGGTTAGGTGGTTTGGACATGCTAAAAATTGCTCATAGTGTCCAGGGATATATAGGCTAGGTGGATTCACTATAGTAAATGCAGAGTTATGGGGTTAGGGTGGGCGTCTGGGTCTGGGAGGGATACTCTTAGGAGGGCCAGTGTGAACTCAACGGGCCAAATGGGCTCTTTCCATACTGTAGAGATTCTATGAATAATTAGATTTCAGATGACAGGGCTTTATTTTAAATTTTGGCCCCGTTTTGAAAGGGAGTGTAACAATTGTGAACTAGAACCTCACCTGATCCAGAAAAGATGGGCTAGTGTATTTTCATTCAGCAAGGTATTCCATGCTAAAACCATGTATTTCCATATGCCCCCAAGTGTGAGGCTTCTTTGGGGCATTGGTTAGGGTCGGTTTTGTGCTGCACCCTTAAGGAATGGCCCGAGAATACTCAAGCTCATTTCACACAAGACCCTTACAAAAGCCGATCAATGTTTTCCATCCCATTTGGTTCGATCGGAGTTTGAGGTAGGCAGAAGAATGTTGTAATAAGTCATTGCATTACACAGATATTCATCAGTTTTAATTAAAAGCCTTTGATTTTCACAATGGGTTAGAATTAACATGACTATATAATCCACCACATGCAAGTAAAGTCTTGTTAAATTGTTCTAATAATCCTGTTTGTTACGCATCTATATTATTATGATTATATTCTGATTGAATGTTCTTGTTTGAAGTGACTAAAATAATCCATTTCTGACATGTGGTTTCTGAGTATTCTCCTCAAGCAGGCTCAACAATTTACTATCATGTGTATAATCAGTATATAAAATGCCCACAGATCCTAAGTCACAGAGCCAAAAAAACTCTGAAAACTAAGCATTTCTTTGAAGAATCTTCAGATGTCATCATTGTTACTACCCAACCAATATAATGTGTCACCACAAGAGGGTGTTCTGTATTCAACAATTTGCTGTTGTTACCTATTTTGAACCATTTCTGGCATCAGACAGAAGTGACTATAACGATGTTTCATTACTAAACTTTATTGAAATGATAGGAAGATTCAGACCCATCAGCACTAAAGGCTTCAATAGTTGGGTTTTAATTTTAAAAAAACTTGCATTAATAAAAGAAAGCGGGTTGCTCTGGGGGATAGATTGCCTAAAGTTACAGGTAATATCCCAAACTTTGCTGTACTTCTTCTGGAGCAACAGAGAACGCTGTGGCAGTTCCTGTTTTTGCCAGAAACTTGGAGATCTATGTCCAATACCAGCAAATCTTATGGTACTGCTCCAGTCATAATATTGCAGAAAACTGACAGCCTGGTCACATCTATGTGGGGGTTAGACTTGGCAGGGAGGAGATCAAATTCGACTGTCAAATGCTGAAACAACTTTAAATTGTATCGGTTCCAAACACAACAGATGTGTTTCCTCTTCAGCCTGTCAAAAGCTTCACACACTTGAATTATTGGGCATTTGTCATTTTACTGCTGCGAAAATTAATGGTAAGTTTAATTTGAGGAATATGTGTCTAACTTTAAAGTTGAGTACTCCAGTAAATGAAGTCTGGAAAAGGTTTATGCGTAATCTCTTCTCATGTGACCTTCATAAATGTTAGTTTAATGGATTCAAGCCTGTGCCTAAGGTAAGCGATTTGAATTTAAATGGTGGTCTGGATTTTGCAATGACAATGAAACTGTCATTGTTAACTATCCCTAATCTGCTAAAAATGGCACAAAGCCTGGAGTTCCCTTATGATTGTGGAAGAGTTTCCATGTCAGGGTTCCTATGCTTCTGCAGATGGTACACTGTTGAGCCACCCACAAACCATCTTCCCCACAACTCCCACCACTAGCAATCCCGATTTCCTAGATTTAATTACTAGAAGTAATTGAATTCATGAGAATTTCTACTCGTGTGTTGTCAGCCCCGTTGCAAAACAAAACTTGGAAAAAATGACACCTTATTGAGGAATGTGCTTTTCTTAAAGCCATACCAACTTTATAATTACCACTAACCACCCTCTTTGGCACAGGGAAGATAATGTTATATTTGCAGAATGTTAATTTCCTCACCTTGATAAAAATATCTACAGTGAATTCACAATGAGTCAAAATCAGATAATCTTAAACTCTGCGGGTTATGTCAAAGCTGTCAGCCATTCCTGTTGGTGGAAAAGGAAATCCAATGAAAGGATGGCTGTGGTAAATTGAAGTTAAGACTGGAAAATCCGGGTTAGCCGAATCCTCACCAGTTCACGTGAGCACGCCAAACCAATCGAAGCAGGATTAGGCTACACTACAACGTGAAATCATGAGCGAGTCATCATTTGACATTGAAGACTTTCAGTGAAATTATACTGGGGGACGGTGGTGACACTGAAGAGTCTCATGAAAGCTCACTCACTTAGCCAGCTGTCTTCCTAGCTGAAGTTGCAAAGACTGTACAGATTCTCTCGGATTTTGCATGACAACATGAAATCATGGAAAAGGTGTTTAACTGCATTGATGACCGGGTGGGCTGTATCATACTCTTCTGAAGACAGCACACTATCTGTAAGATACAGAGATTTTCCAAGGCTAACTCTCAACACTTTACTGTACAAGATCAAAGTATTGTAGGCTGTGAATAAATTGAAAAATAAATACATATTTCACATACTTACTGCATCACTTTTTCGCTTGTTTTGTTTGACAGATTGCAATTACAGGTAAAGCCAAGTGCATAGAGGTCTCCTCAACTAACTCAAAGCTCCACGTAATACAAATTTGTGTGTGTGGGGTCCCTTATTATGATTATAGCATCGGTTTTAAAATTCTGCTCATTTTTATTTTAGTTTCTATCCACATCAAATCATAATGAATTTGACTACCTGAAAATGTATACAGGTCGTTCTGCTATAACGCGAGTTGTGTTCCTCTGTGACCCTGCGCTATAGAAACCCGCACTGTAGAAGATCACGAATAGAAAATCGCTATATCTGTTCAGTAGAAAGTTCACATTACTCCAAACAACACAATTCGACAATCGCGTTATAGCCAATGACCAGTATTTGAAAACGAATGCCTTTCAGTGCTTTAAACTTCCTGGTTTGCTGGGTAAAGATGATTGGTTTGTACTTGTTACCATCACTGCTGCTGCACACGATGTCCTATCCATTAACTAACTCCAGTGGTAAATCTCCACTGGGAAGAGGAAATGCATGCCACAGAGATTTCAGGATTTTTGTGGGTATCTTTCTTCGAGGTCAGCGATGATGACTTTCTAGAATCATCCACAAAATCCAGGCCACTATCACAGTTGGTTAACTTATATCCAACACATTTTAGACTATAGTTCCTTCCTTTGTGCCTATTCATATGAGCATAGTGAAGGTGATATCTTTACACTGTACAAATCCAACATTCCTTATGTATTCACTGCTTCTTCATAAATTGTTAAACTTCGGAGAATCATAGAATCCCAATAGTTTGGAAGCAGGCCATTCAGTCCATCAAGTCCACAATGACACTTCAAAGAACATTCCACCCAGACCTATCCAAGCCTATCCCAGTAACCCTGCATTACTAGTGGCTAATCCACCTAGCCTGCACATTACTAGACACTACAGATAATTTAGTATGGTCACTTCACCTAATCTGCACATCTTTGGATTGTGGGAGGAACCAGAGCACCCAGAGGAAACCCATGCAGACACGTGGAGACTGTGCAAACTCCACACAGATAATAGCTTGAGTCTGGAATCGAACTTAGGTCCCTGGCACTGTGAGGCAGCAGTGCTAACCACTGAGCCAATTTGTCCAACTTGTCCCTATCTCTATATTTGTTTCTTGACGTGTAAACCCAAAAAAATTCCCAAGACTGTAATCATCAATCCAGATTTTCTGGCTAATTTCTAATCAAGAGATTTACCAACAGCAGAACCTTTGGGAAACTGTTAATCAAACATGAAAGCAGGGCACCTACTCTATCCATCATCATTAACCACATTCTCAAGTAGATTTGAATTTCCCATTATTTGGCTTTAAAAGTGTGTTTTCGTTTACTGTGTTACAAAATTATGACATGTTCATCTGAACCCTATCTCTGCCACCTTAGTAGAAATGTTAATTTGTTTGAAATGTTAAATGTCTCATCTCAAATAGCTTACAAAGGAATTCATATGTTATTATCCCACAGCTTAATTTCAAGGTCTTCATGTAGCACCTCTTCTCTGTGGTCTACCTCCTATTTAGTGTGACCTGTGCCAACAAGTTGGAAAGGTTTAGAGGGATATGGGCCAAATGCAGGCAAATGGGACTAGTTCAGTTTAGAATACCTGGTTGGGATGGACAAGTTGGGCTGAAGGGTCTGTTTTCATGCTGCATTACTCTGTGACTCGAAGATCTGAGGCATGTAACTATAGAAAACACTGCAGATTACAGAAAAATGAAACAGCCCCAATGATAATGCTCAGCGACTGGCAGGGAATTTCTCTTTCAGTTAAAATATTATTTGAGGAAAACCTTGCATGTATGAAAAATGATTAAATAGTGGAGATACTGGCAGCATTGAGAATGTTGCAACACTGAATGATAAACACACGTGCTAATGAAGCAGCCTCTGAAAGTAGAGGGGAGCTTACACTGTGAGGAAGTGTAGAATTTATCAAATGTCTTGTTACTACTGCCCCGGCAGTTCTCCATGTTAATTGTAATTCAGCAGTAAGAAGGTTTACATGAGAAACAGGAGAAACAGTAATGGAAGAGCAAACAAGTGCTGGAATGCATCTGCTTCTAATTGCAAGCTCAAAACTTACCAAATAGCATTCCATTTTCCAAGTGAATCTGGGACTTCCCATAATCAAATGTCTATTGCTTGTAAATTTACCATATAATGGAATTTGGAACCAAGCTAAATCTAAACTCCTAATGCACTGCTCGAGGGTAGCTGCTCTCATGTTTTTGATCTATTTTCTTGAAAGGTTTTAAAAACAACTTGCCTTTAATTATTTTAAGCATTGTGCATTCTTGCAAGCTTAAAAATTATGGTTGATGAAAAGTCATCAATCTGTTAAATGGAAGATGTTTTTAGAGATTAAACAGTGAACAATTTGAGTTTGTGGTCAGAGAACACCACACATTGGGAGGATTTTCTACCTTTTGAGATCTATTTCTTTACTGAAGAAAGGCAAACGCTAACTTAAAATCAGGAGACATTGATGTGAGAGATACGACAATCACCCACTGAAATATACGTTCAGTTCACTTGTCACGTTTTCCAGAAGGACCTGGAATGAGGCAAGCCCAAAGAAGGGTCACTGGACATGAAATGTTAACTCTGCTTTCTCTCCACAGATGCTATCAGACCTGATGAGTTTTTCCACCAATTTCTATTTTTGTTATTGCAATGGGATGCTAGCCAACTTATCGTCCTGCACACTCTGTAAACTTCTGTTCATTCAAAACTCGTCTTATACCTTGCACCAACTTGCATTTGTTCATCAACCATTGCCCTATATTGGCACTGAATTTTGCACTTTGATTTTTAAATTTTCATATTTGCATTCAAATATCTCCTAGGCATCATCTCTCCCTAGTTCAGTGATATTTCCCAAATTCAGCACCCTCTAGGTGATATATGCTCTTTCTTTTATTCATTCTTGAATTTAATCTCAGCAGCACTAGTGGCTGTACTGTAGTTACCTTACTCATCAGCACTGGATTTCTCTCTAAACCTCCCAAGCTATTAACATTTCATTTTCCTCCTTCAAAGAAAATTCCTCAAAGCCTATTGCTTTGACCAAAATTTGATCTACAGTAGTATTGCTCTATGTATTTCAATGTCAAGATGCATTTCATTTCTGCTCCTATGATAAGACATTATACAAATTCAACACATATCTCCGCAAATACATAAATTCAATAAATCTATTAAAGATAAAATAACAAAGGTGAACACACCTCTCTATGAAGTAATATTTATATGTGTAGAGCTATAATATTTTCCATGCCTAACAAAGCTCAATGGCAATTTAAACTGTCAGGAAACATTACTTCTTAAACAAAATCTTAATGCAATAACTGTAGAGTTGAGCTTGAACGAGTTCCAGTAAATAAATAGAGTAGGTAAAGAAACATTATGCAAATGAAAAAGTGTACTCATTGCATCATTCATCTAGTATTGTCAAATATTGATCTATATTGAATGAATGTGAAACATTATTTACTGAATCAGATACACCAACAGCAGAGTTAGAATATGGGGAAAATATTATTTATTTCAAGAAGTTTGGTATAACTAATTCTTATTTTATACTTCTGTTACTGGTATATAACAAATGTGGTTTCATAACTGTTCACATGTAAGTATATGTATTTACAACAATGCAAAGAGGGAATAAAGAAATCACAATTTTTTTTAAGGAAACCACGTCATCAGGGATTTCTGGATTGCATGCCAGAAATTTCTGATTATAAACGGAATTAATATGAGACTGAGTTGCTGGGAATACAGCCAGCTGGGTAGTATCAAAGATGACAAGAGATTAACAGAAGCTTTTGTGATTATATTTTTACATAGTTTTGTTCAATTGGGGTGTTTGTGTTTTTTTTTGTGGAACTCTTTGCTTTCGTAAAAAGAAAATTTCTCATCTACACCCAATTTAGATGCCACAAGCCAGGACCAAAGTATTTTGTTTGATCGATGACAGACAATTATTGTCTCTGTCACTAACTTCAATGCTACTCTTGTTGTCAGCCACTTAATGAGAGGGGTTTCCACAGGCAGGACCAGTCTGACCTCTCAATGATGGGCTTCTCTGTTCCTGTGGAGAGCTGTATCAGGCGGTCTAGTAGGAACAGGAAGACTCAGCTATTATACGCAGGCACTCTGGAATGTCAACGCAGATGGAAATTAAAACCTGAGCTTGATCTTTAAGTTATCTTTACCACTCTAAATTAATTATATTATTCAGAAACAGAACGGAGGGCTTGTTGCCATCTTTTATATTACTCAACCGTTTCCTTTCTCATAGCATCATCATCTAATAGACTTTAATAAAGAGGAATTTTAACTTGCATGCCAGATATTCCTTACATCATTGGACTTGTAAGCACCAAAGGAAAATCAGGCATTTGTTGCACTGAATGACTTAAGACAGTATTTATTGGTTAAACATTAAACTTTGCTAGAAGTCATACCAACAGTTTTCTTAAGCATAGAATATTCAATGATGAAATGAAGAACCTCCAAGACTTCAGATGCTTTGTAGCAATGGCCCATGATGTTAGTGTGTGAGTTCCTGTTGATGACTGGGGCAGTAGAAGTTTTCATATATGAAAAAGTGTGCCAAGTAGTAGTGGCTTTCTATATCTGCCTCCCAAGAATAGATGAAGAAAAGTATCTTTCAGTTCCAAAGGCTACAGTTCTTAATTTTAATGTCCAAATCATTCAAAATATTTTCTAGCTGGTAGCTTTCTTCTCCCATTCCTGAACAAAAACAAATTAGTAACAGTTAGAAATTGTAGTGATTGAATCATTTGAAACCTTGAGATCTTCAGTGTGTTTTAATTACTTGGATTCATACCTTTGCTTTTTGTAACACAGTCCCCTTTCCAGACTGCACAATAGATAATGGTCTATTCTTTAAGGCTGCCGCAGAGTTCACAGGTGAGCTCTCAGGACTGTTACTAAGATTAGAAGGCTTATTCTAAAGAAAACAACAAGATTTATGATTACATTTTATGAAGAGACCTGCATTTTATGACTTTGTTACATTTTGCTCTCACTCACTGAAAACAAAATTACATTTCTCGGGTAGTTGAAACTGGTAAAGTTCACTGCATTCACTGCTTCTTCTGTGTGTGAAATATTTGTATTCTTACATTCCTTTCCTCTTGGATTTTACAATTGAGAAACACAATCTGCTAAAGATCCACAAAAGCTGAGCGTCAGTTTCTTGAAAAAGGTTCTCACCTACTACAATGCTTCCTCAATCCCAGTTCCCAATCCCACTCTCTCCTCAATTCAAATTTGGCATATTGATCACCATCCCATCCTCAAATCGAATTGCTTTCCTGCCCTGTTTCCCCTCAATTTAGCGTTGCACTTTCTTTCTCTAACCCATGACCTGCAGCCACTCCCCTCACCTTTCCCAGTTCCTAAAGATAGAAGGCATTAGATGACACTGCAATCTCTGGGTTGAATTACTGATCTTGCAAGAACCCGCATAGTGCAGCAACATTCAGTCCTTTGAAGCAGCGCCAGGGCTTGGATCCTGGAGAGACGCTGAGCATTGTTTGAAAATGCTGACTGCCTTGGTGAAGCTGCAAGTACAGAAACAGCAGCTGCTCTTAAATATCACCGGCCTGAAATTTTGTTTCAAACTGCAGTACAATGGTTGACAAATAACCTCCTAAAATGGTGAAAGTATAGATAACTGTACAAGAATAGAAGTTGCATGCCACAGTGTAGCAACAACTTATTATAATTAATTAGCTCTAATGGAAAAGAAACTGTCAATACCAATAGGTTGTTATTAACAGGTTGATTACATTTGTGCTTAAATTGTCGAAATGACTGGCATCCACAGTTGTTCCCAGTGTCACTGGCCCCAACTCAGCTTTCTTCAGGTTCTCCTTCACTGTTACCAGTTTGAGCTCCAGGTCGACCCTGTTATTTTCCTTTGATTTCCATTCTTCCTCAATCTGTCGCAGCCTTTCCTCCTGACTGCAAAGTACTTGCTTATCTGGAGAATTTACCAAAACAAAATTATTAGTCTGCTTAAGTTGCGTAAAGCTTGCAGTTAAACAGTGCATTTTGTGGCCTTGAGCTACCTAAGTTTTTTACAGCCAGTGAATTACTTCTGAACTAGTCATCCCTGTCACACATAAAATGTAGCAGTCGACGTGAACTCAGCAACTTAGGCAGTAACATCCAGATAATGTGATGCTTGGAGAAAGTTAGTTGAGGGATGGTACAGGACAATGGTAGAACTACCGTGTTCTTGAAAAGCAGTTCAACTTCTCATTGCACAGTGGCATGGTATCAATATAATATTTTCAGTTAGAACCTTGAAAAACATCATTCATTACCAATGGATAAGACTATATTATAGTGCAATGTAGTACAATACATCATCTTTATTATTGAGAAGCGTGCAATACTTGGCATACAAACACCTATAGGACAGGACAAAACAAAGTTATTAAGATGAAGATAGGAGATAAGATTTTGAAGAATTTATCTTACACAATGAATTGTTATGATACAGAATGACTCATGTGAAAGGGTGGAGGGAGAATTCAATGGTTACTTGTTAAAAGGGAGTTTGATATATAATTGAAAAGGAGACAGTTTGCTGGGCTTTGGGTAAAGAGTTGGGGAGCTGCAATGGGGAGCCCTATCAAAGGGTTGGACACAGACAAGATGGACCCAATGATCTTGAGAACAATTCTCAGATGTGGTCAATCAAGTAAGTTGCAGAAAAAAAGGTAAACTTTGGCCACAGGAGCGTTTTCCTGATGGTGGAAAAATATACATAATAAAGTTTATTGACAACAGTGTCTTTTCTTTCTGTCTCGCAATATATAAAATATATACATTACCACAGGTAATTTGGAAAAAAATAAATAAATGGCACTATTTGGCCATAGAATTAAAACAATGTACTTTCAGGCCAAAAAAAAAGGAAAGCAGACTCATGGTCCTCTTGTAGCACAGTGATAGTTTCTCTACTCCTGGACTTAGAAGCCCAGGTTCAAGTCCCACCTGCTCCAAACAAAAAGCAAACCGGTAAATGAAAGGTCTCTTGTGTCCCAGTGGTAGCATCCACACCCCTGGACTGGGAGGTCTGGTTCAAGTCTCACTTGCTCCAGGGCTGTGCAGGTGATTGGAAAAGTAGGTTAAAAAAAAAGGTAAACCGCAAAACAGAAATTCCCAATCCCAAAGTCATGGCAAACAATCTGAAACTGTTGAAAAGAGGAAAATTGAAGAGGTAATTTGGAATTGAAGGAAAAAAGCAACAAAAATCATAGAACTGAACCAGAATCGAACACCACTGTGATGGAATGTTTGAATCTGGGCGGAAGGAGAGATGGAACAAAAAAAGACAAAATAATGGCAGGATCTACCCTTTTCTATTCAAAAGCATATTCTGCTCAGCAGTCAGTCAGGGTCAAAGGAGAGACTGAACTGTGTCCCTGTAAGATAATCCCCAATTTCAATTATTTTCCTTTAGTTATTACAGTTATTAGCCATTTAGTGGCATATAATGGGGTTAATAGCTATTATGCTCATTATTACTGCCACATGTGTCTAAAATGAAAGCTTCTGAAGTCCTAAAGCAATCCACCTAAAGCAAGCTGGTGCAAAAAAAAATCGACGTTTAATAGTTTATAATGGCATAGTTTCCAGCTCTTTTCTATCAATGACTTGCAGACCCCAGTCAGAGTATTCATGCATTTAACAGTGTCAGAATTAAAGTGAGCAGATTAATTGTTTAATTGAAGTTGCATACAAAGGAAAGTCACATGAACTTACCTGATTGTTTCAGAACCATCACTTTGCTTTTGGAAGAACTGTCCCATGGACTCATCAAGCAACAGTCTAACATAACCCTACTCAGAGGGTCATACCTTACAGCCAAAGTAGACATCACCATCACATCCCCATTCATGGGTATGTCCTGTTCTAGTGGCAGGACAGATCCAGAAGAGGGGGCAGTACATTGGTATACAGTTGGGAGGGAGAATACCTGAAAGTCCCCAATATTAATTCTGGACCTCTAAAAGTTTCATGGCATAAGGTCAAACACAGGCAAGGAAACGTCCTGCTGATTACCACCTCCTGTGATGAAGACCATGTGCCAAGGGTGACAATGACACAGAATGTACTCTTGTTGGGGCATTTCAATGTCCATCACCAAGAGTAGCTCAGTAACACTCATACTGATAAGTCTAAAGGACAGAACTGGTAGTCTGGGTCTTCAGCAGGTGATGAGGAAACCAACAACAGGGAAAATGAAACGGTCACTTCATTCTCATGCCACAGATGCATTTGTCCATGACAAAATCGGTAGGAGTGACCACTTTTGGGAGGTCAAGTCCTATTTTCACATGGAGGATATTCTCCATAGTGTTGTGTGACACTACCATCATTCTAAATGGAATAGATTTCAATCAGACCTAGCAGATCAAAACTCAGCATCTATGAGATGCTGTGGGCCATCGGCAGCAGTAGTCGATCACAATCTGCAAGCTCCTGAACTGGCATTACCCCACCCTACCATTACCATCAAGCTGGGTTCAAACTTGATTCAATTAAGAGTGCAGTAGGGCATGCCAGGAGCAGTGCTGGTCTGCCTGAAAATGAGGTGTCAGTCTGGTATAACACAAGGCTACCTGAATGCCTAACATTAAGTGCAGCAGGGCTAAGCTCTGAAGTCCTGCCGTGAAGCATGGTGAGCAATTAAACAAATAACAGGAGGAAGAGGTTCCACAAATATTCCCATCCTCAATGATGGAGAAGACGGGCACATCAGTGCAAAAGACTAGACTGAAGTTCCTTCATCCATTTTCAACCAGAAGTGCTGAGTGGATGATCCACTCAGCCTCCTCCCACCATTACAGATGTCAGTCTTCAGCAATTCAGTTCACTCCATGTAATATCAAAAAACAGCTGCAGGCATTGGATACTTCAAGGTTATAACATTCCAGCAACAGGACTGAAGACTTGTGCTCCAGAACTTGCTGCTCCCCGAGCCAAGCTCTTCTGAGTACAGTTACAACACTGGCCTGTACTTGCCAACGTGGGAAGCCAAAAATTATGGATAGATACCAGTCTTCAAAAAGAGCAACACAAATCCAACCCAGCCAATCAACCTCCTCTCATTCATCAGCAAGGGATGGTCGACTGTGTTATCAATTGGTACTTGCTCAGCAATAACCTGCTCACTGACACACTGTTTGGGTTTAGCCAGGACTTCTCAGTTCCTAATCTTATTATAGCTTTGTCTAAAACAGGCAAAAGAACTAACTTCCAGATGTGAAGTGAGAATGACCATCCTTGACACCAAGGCTGCATTTGGCCAAGTGTGCTATCAAGGAGCAAAAGCAAAAATTGAGTCAATGGGAATCTGGGGGAATACTCTCCACCAGTTAGAGACATACCTGACACAAAGGAAAATATTTTGGATTGTCAGAGGTCATGTCATTCCTTGGAAATCCCTGCAAGAGTTCCTCAGGGTGGCGTCCTAGGCCCAAACACCATTGGCTACTTTATCAATGATCTTCCCGTCATCTTAAGATGGAGATACTTGCTAATGATTGCACAATGCTCAACACCGTTCACAATTGCACCGATACTGAAGAAGCCCAGTGTCCATATACAGCAAAACCTGGACAAAAATCAAGGCTTGAGCTGCTAAGTGGCAAATAAAATTCACGCCACAATGGTACCAGGCAATTATCAACTCCAATCAGCGAAAATCCAACCACCATCACTCGATAGTCAAAAGGATTACCATGACAGGATCACCTACTAATGACATTCGGTAGGTTACTACTGACCATAAACTGAAATGGACCATAGAAGCATTGTGGCTACAAAAACAAGACAAGGGGCTATGAATCCTGCAGGAAGTAACTCACCACCTGTCTCCTCAAAGGCTGCACAATCATTCCCAAGGTACAAAGTCAGAGTCTAATGGAATATTCTCCACTTGCCTGGCAAACTACAGCTCCAAAAACATTCAAGTTGTGCCACATCAATTCAGGATAAAGCAGCCTGCTCGATTGGCACTACATTCACCATCTTCAAAATTCAGTATAGAGGAATAAGAAAATGGTCAAAGAAAGAGTAGGGCCGATCAGGGATAGCATAGGGAACTTGTGTATGGAGCCTGAGGAGGTAGGGGAAGCCCTAAATGAGTATTTTGCTTCTGTCTTCACGAAAGAAATGAACTTGAATGAAACCTTTGAAGAGCAGGTGTACATGCTGGAATGGATAGAGAGAGAGGAAACTGATGTGCTGAAAATTTTGTCAAACATTAAGATTGACAAGTCGCCAGGCCCGGACCAGATTTGTCCTCGGCTGCTTTGGGAAACGAGAAATGCAATTGCTTTGCCACTTGCGAAGATCTTTGCATCCTCGCTCTCCACTGGAGTCGTACCTGAGAACTGGAGAGAGGCAAATGTAATTCCTCTCTTCACGAAAGGAAATAGGGAAATCCCCGGCAATTACAGATCAGTAAGTCTCACATCTGTCATCTGCAAGGTGTTAGAAAGGATTCTGAGGGATAGGATTTATGACCATCTGGAAGAGAATGGCTTGATTAAATGCAGTCAACATGGCTTTGTGAGGGGCAGGTCATGCCTTACAAACCTTATCGAGTTCTTTGAGGATGTGACTAGAAAAGTTGATGAGGGTCGAGCTGTGGATGTGGTGTATATGGACTTCAGCAAGGCATTTGATAAGGTTCCCCATGGTAGGCTCATTCAGAAGGTAAGGAAGAATGGGATACAGGGGAACTTAGCTGTCTAGATACAGAATTAGCTGAAAATGTGTTGCTGGAAAAGCGCAGCAGGTCAGGCAGCATCCAAGGAGCAGGAGAATCGACGTTTCGGGCATGAGCCCTTCCCGTAATTTTTATTAATGAGTTGGATGAGGGGATTGAAGGATGGGTCAGCAAGTTTGCAGACGACACAAAGGTTGGCGGTGTCATTGACAATATAGAGGACTGTTGTAGGCTGCAGTGGGACATTGACAGGATGCAGAGATGGGCTGAGAGGTGGCAGATGGAGCTCAACCTGGATAAATGCGAGGTGATGCATTTTGGAAGGTCGAATTTGAAAGCTGAGTACAGGATTAAGGATAGGATTCTTGGCAGTGTGGAGGAACAGAGGGATCTTGGTGTGCAGGTATATAGATCCCTTAAAATGGCCACCCAAGTGTATAGGGTTGTTAAGAAAGCATATGGTGTTTTGGCTTTCATTAACAGGGGGATTGAGTTTAAAAGTCGTGAGATCTTGTTGCAGCTCTATAAAACTTTGGTTTGACCACACTTGGAATACTGCGTCCAGTTCTGGTCGCCCTATTATAGGAAAGATGTGGATGCTTTGGAGAGGGTTCAGAGGAGGTTTACCAGGATGTTGCCTGGATTGGAGGGCTTATCTTATGAAGACAGGTTGACGGAGCTTGGACTTTTTTCATTGGAGAAAAGGAGGAGGAGAGGGGACCTCACTGAGGTACACAGGATAATGAGAGGCATAGATAGAGTCGATAGCCAAAGACTATTTCCCAGGGCAGAAATGGCTAACATGAGGGGTCATAGTTTTAAGCTGGTTGGAGGAAAGTATAGAGGGGATGTCAGAGGAGGGTTCTTTACACAGAGAGTTGTGAGAGCATGAAATGCGTTGCCAGCAGCAATTGTGGAAGTAAGGTCATTGGGGACATTTAAGAGACTACTGGACATGCATATGGTCACAGAAATTTGAGGGTGTATACATGAGGATCAATGGTCAGCACAACATTGTGGGCTGAAGGGCCTGTTCTGTGCTGTACTGTTCTATGTTCTATGTTCACTACTGACGTACAATGGCAACAGTGTGTACCATCTACAAGTTTCACTGAAACATCTCACCAAGGCTCCTTCAACAGAAACTTCCTAACCTGTGACTGTTACCACTTAAGGGTGCCCCTCCAAACCTCACACCTTCTTGACTTGGAACTTTATCCTTAAGTTGCATAAAAATCCTGGTACTCCCTCCCTGACAGTGCAAGCCCTTAGCATAGTGGTCCAAGAAGGTAGTTCATCATCTTCCCCAAGGCAATCAGGGATGGGCAATACATGCTGTGCAAAAGTGAGGATTGCAGATGCTGGAAACCAGAGTCTAGATTAGAGTGGTGCTGGAAAAGCACAGCAGGTCAGTCTGCAACCGAGGAGCAGAAAAATCAACGTTTCGGGCAAAAGCCCTTCATCAGGAATAACTGCTGACCCAGCCAGCAAGGTCCACATCCAATGAACAAGCAGATCAAAAACAGTCATCTATAGGCTTTAGCCTTTAAGGAAGAGACTAAAATAGTTTAACATCAGAATTAGCATTGATCTTGTGGGCACAGTAAATGGATAATCTCTTGATAAACATACTGCTTCAGATAAGGTTCATTGTAATTGAAGTTGCCTGCTGTTAAAAAGCAAAATGTGTGTCTTTACAGCAGCTGGAATTAATTTATAGATTTGCGCACTCTTTCTGATTCAGAAAATCATAACTCATGTGCCATGGTCCTTAATCTCATCCTTTGCTAATATTTACTTTAAACAAATGTGTCTCCATAAATTCTACATTAAAAAAAAGTTCCTGAAACTCCTCTGTAAAGAAAATAGCCTGAAGCTCAGGGTAATTGCTGTTTTCTTTTGCAGTCTAGCTTCAGAAAACTACCACAGCCAGAACTCTATAAATATCATCCCTTCTTTTCAAGCATTGGACTCCTTTTATATTTGTTGGCATGCATAATAAACTGCAGCTCAGAAGCAAAAAGTCATTTGTCTCCATGTGACTCTCAGCTCTCCTAGTTTAATTTAGAGCAATGTACCGCTGTACAGCCAACTCACTCTGATATCCAAGTTGGCCACTTGGTTGGGAATAATATGTATTAATTGATTATGTTTCTGTATCATGATAGTTTTACTCCTTTGGAAGAACATACTGTTTCGGGGAATGTTTAGTGATTCATCAGGATGATAGCTGGGATGAAGGAACATGACTTACAATTGGGTGTACCTGAGTTACAATCGCCAGTGTTGAAGGGGCTACAGTGGTTTGATTGAGATGCCTGGCATAATGCAAAGTGAACTGACACTATAGCCAAGGGAACGCAGGACAAGTAGATTTGGCATTAGTCATTGAAAGGGCATGATATTCTACTCCTTTCGGGTGGTGATGAAGGGAAACTATCTGGGCAGGTTGATCCTAGAAGAACACTAGCACCTTCCTGCTCCCTCAGCAATGAAGTTCTGGGTGAGATGTTCCATGGATGACCTTTGCAACTTGCCACCTGTTAAGGCCCTTAAAGTGGTCAATTCATGGTCACCTCAGGGCCTCAACGTGCCACTGGCTCATGGACCTGTTATCTTGGCTGCTGTAAAAAGTGACTGCATTCCCAACAGGAAAACATATGCAACCAGCCGTGTTAGGGCATGAACTCCATTCACTGCAATGTGGGTGCAATGTGGGGGAAGGGGATATGGTCATCGACAGACCCCATTTCTACCCTTGTCTCTGAAGTCCATAATGCCAGTGGCCTCCAACTCCAATTCCTCCCCACAAAACTGACACCGACACACCAGTGCAGCTCCTCATGGTTACACAGTGTGGGCCTTCAGTGGCAGGCCCTGGGTTTCTGGCTTCTGATTGGCCAACAGTCTCAGGAAGATTTGACTTAAGTGGCGGGGTTCAAATTGGACATGACGTTTGTCAGACAGCACTCAATGACCTAAACGGTACTTAATTGGGTGGCCTTTTTTGATGTGGGGAGGGAGAGCAGAGGTTAATCACCCCTTAAGTTACCCGCTCCACATTTACTACACAGAGCACCAAATCCTGGCCAAAGGTTCTGAGAATATGGAATGTAATGGCCCAGAAGTTCAAACATGGAGAACTAATTCAGACATTTCAAACAGATCAAAACATGATGCCAGCATGTTTGTGTGCTGGAGCTCTCTGCCTAACTGCCTTACTTTCCTCTTTTAAGGTATTCCTTCAAATTTACATATTTTGATCATTTCTCTTCGTATCTCCTCTTGTGGCTTAGTACTATATTGGGTTTTATAATGCCCTTGTAAAGTGTCTTGGCATATTTTGTTACACCAATGGTGCTGCCGTGTGGGAGGCATGGTATTGACAAAGCCATGGCAAAAAAGCAGTCTTTGGGATTAAAATATTGAAAGGTATCATGGTGAACAAATCATACAACACAGTCCTGTTCCCATGCTGCTAAGAACCGTAGGGTCAATGATGGAAAGACAATATTACTTTAAGCTTAAAGACTTCATAGTAGTTTCTTGGCAATGAAAGGCTGTATGTTTTGGAACTACTGGCAATTAAGGTTTTTTATATCACCCCAAAGGATAGATTAGATTGCCTCAACTAAACCTCCTTGTGATATGTTTCTATATCTAAAGTATTCAATAAAAATGTTTTTTAAAAGGTAATTTTGAGAATAGAGACATGTCTTAACTATGTTGTCCAAGTTGGGCAATGGACTTTTCCATCTCACTGCATTGATAATCTCATCCCTGCTACTATAGAAAAACATCAAATGGAATCCTCGTTGATTCCTATGACCTCACAGGGGAACTGGCAGCAAAGTCGGCACTTGGCTGTATTTGTGCAGCTCTTATTTGCTGGCAACTGTGATACCCAGAATGATTTAAGGACATAAACAAAAATAAAGAGAAGGTTTGATCTCAAATATTAAAAGCACCCCTTATTTCCTTGAGAAATTGAAGACTTAAGGCCTATACAGAAGACACCCAATTTATTGATGGGCAATTGAAATAAATAAGCAAGTGTCAAGCACAAAGGAAATCCATTCAGTAAATCTACTACTACCATTATTCCTCCAAGAATAGAATCATTATGGTACAGAAGGAGGCCATTCAGTGCAATGAATGCTTACCAGCCCTCAGTTGAACAGTCAAGCAGTCCCATTCTCAGCTCTATTTCACAAGCTCTGCATTTACATTTTGATAAAGTGGACATTTAATTTCCTTTTAAAAGCATAGTTGTTCTGTTTCCATCGTTAAAAAAAATGGCCAATTTGGCCATTATTTCAGCATATTAATTTGTCCAATTTAGCTAACTAGTCCATTATGAATTTGACCGTAGTCTTATACTGTGATGAACCGAAATAATTCACATGGATATTATGTTATCTTGATAAATTTGCATAGACATACACTGTGCATGCACTTATTTCCACATTCCTTTTGTCCATATCGTCACATCTACCTTTACAAGCTGCCATTGCATCCTTCACCTCCCTCTTCTGTTTCTTTAGCTGCATCAGCTCATTTCGAAGCTGCTCCTTTTCTTTCTCCAGTTTCTCTTTCTCTTCAATGAATTTTTTTAGATCGGCCTCAGTTCGATTCTTCCCAAATTTGGTTTCAATTGATACTGGGATAGATTTAAGAGCAAAATCTTAGCATTAAGCTTACTGCAGATTATCAGAAAGAACTCATCAATGCAAGTCGAGCCAGCTGTCGGAACTGTTCGAGCTGGAGATCAGAAAGTTCCAGAGCAAGACGTGGCATTATTACATTCTGACATGAATGAAGTGCAAAAATAAGGTTGGGAATCTTCTATTGGAACAGTTTTTAATGGCATCACAGGTAATTGTCACAGACCACTGTCGACAGATTAATGTGAGAATCCCAGTAAGAAATGCTTGCAGCTAGATTGCAATGAAGCACACATGACAAATAAACACATTTTAAGACTGTTCAGATACCTTTGAAGAGAGCTACCTGTTGCAACTCACATTAACCCCATTGCAAGTGTAAATCTCCTCTATCAATCCCCTTGCCATTTTGGGTAATGAACAGGCACAGTTTGCAATATTCCTGGCACCTTTAGGTGCCCAGCATCAAGTCAGCAAGACTTCAAGGGATCAATGGAGACCCCCATCTAAAAACTAAGTTTGAAGCTTTTTTACTTTAATTTCCATGGAACTGGGAGCAGTAGTGCTCATCCAGGCTGCACATTTATATTCTGGGTTGCTGCTTATCCGAACCTGGCACCGCTCTCCTCCGAATGTCTTGGAGTCAAACCCTGCTGGCACTCTGTGACCTGGGGAGGCGTCTTGGTGGAACTGAATGCTAGCCTTTGCTTGCCAATACTGTCATAAAGAGGTTGGTCATTTTGCTACCGTAGGGATATGCAGGAAACACTCTACTGTGATCCTGCCTCATTAGTGGGTGATTGAATTTTCAGGTAACAGTGCATAAGCAGATTGGATAAGAGAAAAAAATAGCAGCTGGGTTATATTGAACCTACTCTACCATTCAGTTAATCCATGGCTTATCTTATACCTCAACAGCACTTTGCCAGCTGCTCTCCACATGCCTGGATTCCCTTAAAAAGTCTATTGGTCTATCAACTTCCATTTTGAGTATACTCAATGCCTGATTATGTATAGCTCTTTGGGATACAGAGTTTCAAAATTAACAAATTTAAATCCTAAGTGAAGAAATAGCTTTTTAGCTCAGTCCTACATAAATTCTGGTGCGATCAGTTCCGATCTGGACTGCTGTGGAGTGATGGAAGTATATGGAAATGGTTTTCTACATTGTGGATGTTAAGAACAAACAGATTCAAATGGGAATTTCTTTAAGACATCGGTTTCGCTGTAAGAGTGAGATCCATGGTTCACCTGTTGCACTCAGCTTCTGCTTTTCAATGCACTCCGTCACTGTCTTCACTTGTGGATTACTTGCTGGTGTGCCATTCTTATTCTGATCAGCCCAAGGCATCACCACTTTCTGACTATTTGAAGGCTTGCTGCCAGCCTTTGAGGACTTTTCTTCAAACTCTGCTTTCACTTGGGATATCTGAGTGCCAGAAAACAAGTAAAGTTCAGCTTATTATCACCTAAGTTGTTGGAGGGGATTCTGAGAGACAGGACCTGCATGCATTTGGAGAGGCAAGGACTGATTAGGGATAGTGAGCATGGTTTTGTGCGTGGGAAATCCTGGCTCACAAACTTGATTGAGTGCTTTTTGAGGACGTGACCAAGCAGACAAATGAGGGCAGAGCAGTAGTCATGGTCCACATGGACTTTTGCAAGGCCTTCAACAAGTTCCACACAGTAGACTGCTAAATAAGGTTAGATCACATTGGATCCAGGCAGAGCTAGCCAATTGAATATAAAATTGACTTGATGGTAGGAGACAGAGAATGGTGGTAGAGAGTTGTTGGTTAGACTGGAAGCCTGTGACCAGCAGTATTCTACAAGGATCGGTGCTGGGTCTACTGTTGTACTTCATTTAAATAAACAAATTGGATGAGAATATAGGAGGCATAGTTAGTAAGGCTGTGGATGACACCAAAATTGGTGGTAGAGCAGGCAGCGAAGAAGGTTATCTAAGATGACAATAGGATTCTGATCAGCTGGGTTAATGGGTCAAGGAGTGGCAGATGGAGTTGAATTTAGATAAATGAAAGATGTTGCATTTTGGTAAAACACACCAGGACAGAACTGGGACAGTTAAGGTAGGGAGTGTTGTCAAACAGAGAGACCTGGGGGTTCAGGTATATAGTTCCTTGAAAGTGGTGCCACAGGTAGACAAAGTGATGAAGAAGGCATTTGGCATGCTTGCCTTCATTGGTCAGAGCACTGAGTATAGGAGTTAGGACATCATGTTGTAGCTGTACAGAACACTGGTGAGGCCACTTTTGGAGTTTTGCATATAGTTTTGGTCATCCTGCTATCGGAAGAATGTTATTAAACTGGAAAGGTTGTAGAAGAGATTCACAAGGATATTACCAGGACAGGAGGATTCAAATTATAAGGAGAGACTGGGACATTTGACCTGAAGCGTCAGAGGTTGAGGGGTACCTCATAGAGGTTTATAAGATCATGGCAGGCATATATAAGAGGAATAGGCAGGGTATTCTTTTGGGTAGGGGAGTCCAAAACTAGAGGGCATAGATTTAAGGTGAGAGGGGAAAGATGAAAAAGGGACCTGAAAGGCAACTTTTACAAACAGAGGGTGGTGCATATATGGAGTGAACTGCCTGAGGAAGTGGCAGAGGTGGGTACAATTACAACATTTAAAAATCATTTGGACAGGTACATGAATAGGAAAGGTTTAGAGGGATATGGGCCAAATGCAGGCAAATGGGACTAGTTCAGTTTGGGAAACCTGGTTGGCATTAACCAGTAGGACTGAAGGATCTGTTTCTATGCTGTATGACGCTATGATGTATCCCACATATGGAATCCTCTACAAAATGCTGAATATGCAAAATACTTGCTATTAACTAAAATAAACAATGTACTTAGAATTACAGAATCCATACAGTGCAGAAGGTGACCATTCAGCCCACACTGACCCTCCGAAGAGCATCCCACCCAGACCCAACCCGCTACTCTATCCCTGTAACCTTGCATTTCCCATCACTAATCTACCTAGCCAGCACACTATGGGCAATATAACATGGCTAGTCTACTTCACCTGCACATCTTTCGATCGTTGAGGAAACCCACCCAAAACATGCAAACACCACCACAGACCTGAAGGTGGAATTGAACCTGAGTTCCTGGCGCTGTGAGGCAGCAGTGCTAACCACCGTGCTGTCCAACTTTTACACCTTGTAGAAGAGATTGCTGTGTAACATTTCTCTGGAAATTCTGTGTTCTTCAAGTTGAGGGAAATTGATGTTGGGAATAAAATAATTGCAGACACCCAATGTGGGAATGCATGATGTCGACCTCTAGTATAATACAATTCATTCTGCTTGCCACAATCCCACAGTCTGAACAAGAGCCTGGCTAGTATTTCTGCTGTACCACCCTCATCATCCTGTGGCATTGCTGAGTAAAACTGCCAAATAATTGCCAATTAGAGGCAGTTCTGTGATGTGGACTCAAGTTTACTGGCAATTAAAAAGAAACTAAGTTCACTGCAGACCATTACAGCCCCAGGCTAATACGATACTCTGGTCATGAGGTGGAAATAATGGACTTAGTCTCCTAGGTTGTGAAATTTAATATTTTTATCAATCTCTTGTGATGCTCCTCATGATGAAGCAATTTTTATTTTGTAAAAAACTGAATCGATATGCAAAGTGATTGGCTGTAAGGATTTGCTGCAGCATAAGTTAAATAGAATGACACTGTCGTTACAAGATTTATATTGTGAGGACAAATTATGTAAACTAGGCTTGTACTACCTTCAGTACAGAAGATCTTATAGTGCGGTGCATAATATCTCTGCACTAAATTGAAGTTTTGAGTTCCCGTAGCCCCTCTCTAGGACAGTAACCTTTTGCTCCTGATGGAGGCAGGAGGCATTTAATAAGCAGAGTGATGGCTTTCTGCATTATGAATGGTAGTACTGAGTTGTGAAAGATGACTAAAGGTTACAAGACAGCTGGACTTGTTGTGTCCTCTTAACATCAGTGGTGTGAATGATTTAGCAGCTGCCAAGAATGTGTTTCAGTGGTTTAAAAGGGGTTCCCCACCCCCTTCCCCAGTAGTGGCCCAGGCAGCGGAACGTCTGCTTAAGAATGATAATCATCTGCTCCATGGGTTTCGTGTAACACCATGGATGACAATGCCTACCTTCTATTGTTTTTCAATTGGTCAGGTAGCGGAGACAGATTATCAGCTCTTTTCAGACAGAGTATCCCATTTCTCTGAGTAGGCACATTCCGATTTTTGGTGATGACCAAAGATGGCCAGAAAGGTTTTGAATGATACATGATCCCATACAGCAATTTACTGGACACTGCATGTTAAAGAGTTTACCTTGATACCAGACTCCAAAGGCCTTGCAGTGATCCCAGAATCAGAATCACTGGCTGTGTCTTTGTCATTCATTTGTATAAGATTTGAAGGTTCTCTTCCATTCTCAGAGTTTGATGCATTTGGTTGTACATTAGAAGCCAATTTGTTGTTACTAGAGTGAAGGAATGATTTTACTGGAGTTAGGTCCAAGTAAACCCTTGTTTGATCTTCCCCATAGCACTGTTCCTCATTAGTTTTATCATCCTGTATAAAAACAGAACACATGGTCAAATTTACCAAAAAGGAATAATTAACAATAGGTATTTCAAACACAGCCTTTGGGCAGTGATTATCTGGCTCCTGTTTTTCAATTCTATCCCAACCCAATTTTCAAGTGCATTCAGATATGATTCGAATCTAGTCCTAAATTCTGTTGAGAATGTGAATCCAGAGTAATGAGCCTGGATTTGCAGAGAGGAGTGAGGCTGCTTGCTGCTGACCTCCAAGAAAGATTTGCACAAGCAGTGAATGATCTCTGTGACATGGATTTCACCACTTTTGACATTAATTTCATAGGGCCCGTTAAAGAGGACGTCTAGCAGCCAGCAACAATGATGTAACTAAGCATGCTAATCAGCCAAAGACATTGCAGAATTCTCACATCTGGCAAACCAGGAAGTAACAAGAACAGAAAGAGCTGGAGAAACTCAGCAAGTCTGGCAGCATCTGTGGAAAGAGAAACAGTGCTGTTATTAACAAAAACTTCCCTCACTCCCTTCAAACACGGAGTCATTGGACTTGAAATATTAATTCTGTTTCTTGTTCCACAAATGCACTTTCTATTTTATGTCAGATCCCCAGCATGTACAGGGCTTTGATGTTAAACCAGGAAGTAAAATACAGTGACTATCCTTCGACTTTTAAGCCATTCGGATTGTATCAAAGCACTGAAACATAATAAACAATCATTTACAAAAATGAATTAATTTAATAATGGTAAAACATATAGGATTTTAATTGTGAAGTGATTTCTACAAATATAAAATTAGTTTCTCCAGTGTCAGAGAGGTTTTCAGGAGTAATTATGACCCAGTATGACATAAAAAATCCAGTTCCACCTCATTCAAGAAAGATATAAGTTACATTCAATGCTTTAGGGTCAGAGACACGAGCAGGTATCTTGTGAAAAACAAATTGAATGTTTTCTTTCCAGTTAACTGAACAAAAACACAGGACTAGAAAGACCTTGATTCATTGCAAGCGTTTAAAGACCACTGGACATCTCAAAGCACTTTACAGCCAATGGGATGTTTTTAAAGTTCTGTCATTGTTGCAATTGCAATTCAATCCCCCGAGATTGAAATGTTTAATTTTTTAGTTAATTCAAGTGACTTCTAAAGCTCTCTATCTGGGAATTTTAAACAGGTCCTTTAGAGGAACAGACACATTTTTATGCATTTAATCATGCACATGTATGAAATAACTCCACAAGTCACCCTTTGTTACATATGTAGAGTACATGGTAAATCTCCCTCAGAGCCAGCTCTCAGGGTGAGCAGAACCTCTGACACTCCTGTTTATATCTGACAGCAAGGGCTCCCTGTTTTGACCAGAATAATAGCCCCAATCAGAGACTCATATTCTATGAGGTCCACCTGGCTGAACTCATCACAATCACCACTGTTCAAAGACTAGTAACCTCTGCCAGTTTCATCAGGGCAATCCCAAAATTGAGTCCATTATTCTGCTGGCCCTTACAAGTATAACTGTTTGAGTTTGGAAACCACTTAATGGGGGGGGGGGGGGGGGGGAGGGGGGAGAGAGGAGGTGAAGAAATGAATTGTAGTTGTGGGCTATCTGGTCCAGTCAACTATATTGAACCATCAGGCCACTCAGTGTTTTCACATTAATAAACCTACTCATAATGCAAAGATCAAACGAATGGATGTTATCCTTTTCTAGAATAAATTATTCTGCATGTAACATTTCTCTGCATGATCACCATATAGTATCGCAAAAAGATTGCACCGTTCAATATAAACCTTATTTTAAACAATGCTGTGTGGGTTTTAGTTTATCTGCCTTTTGTTCCAGCATAATTCTTCCAATTGTCCCAGAATTGACAGAAAAGACTGTGGGATTTTAAGAGCAAATTGCACAGAGTCCAACTTGAATTTTCAGGATATTTTTCAGTAGCCTTACGAACATCTTGTTGGAACTCCACACAGTTGGTCACATCCTTGGGGTAAATGAATCACCATGGGGAGTTCTTGCTAATTGTGTTCCTTTCCAGTACTTCAAGGAGGCTCTGAAAGTTACATTCAATGCTTTAGGCTCAGAGACACTAGAAGGTATCTTGTGAAAAACAAATTGAATGTTTTGTTTCCAGTTTACTGAACAAAAACACAGGACTGGAAAGACCTTGATTCATCGCAAGTGTTTAAAGACCATTGGACATCTCAAAGCACTTTACAGCCAATGGGATGTTTTTAACGTTCAGTCATTGTTGCAATTGCAATTCATGCAACCACCTAAAACCAACAATGTGATGATAGTCAGATAATCTGTGTTTTGTGATTGAGGGGTTATATATTGGTCAGGACACTGGGGATAATGACTGTTGCTCTTTTCCCTAATAAGGTACCATGGGGATCCTGGTTTCTCTACCTCCATTGCAACTACTCTAATGATGCTACCATCTACAGTCAGTGGTGATTCCAACAGGTCTTCCTTTCTCCTCAAGCAAACATTCTACCCTCCAGCATGGCTGACTTGGCCCTCAGCCATGTCCAACCCATTTGGCATAGTTCTTCTCCCATTTCTTCCCCTCTTTCCCATCAATAGGGCTCCCCTTATGTTCACTTTCCACCCAACCAGCCTCCGTATTCAAAGGATCAACCTCCATTATTTCAGCCACCTCTAACAGGATGTCAATACCAAGCATATCTTCCTCTTCCCTTCCTTGCCAGCATTCTGCAGGGGCCATTCCTTCCGCCACACACTGGCCCAGTCTTACATCACTCCCAACACTTCATCCCACGCAACTGCAGAAGGTGAAAAAGTCACCCCTTTACCTCCTCCCTGTTCATTGTCCAAGGTCCCAACCACACCTTCCAGATGAAGCAAAGTCTTTCAATCTAGTCTACTGCATCTACTCCTCACCATACAGTCTCCTTTACATTTGCAGCACCAAATGCAGACTGTGTGACTGCTTTGCCGGTCTTTGACAAAGTTAAACACAGGAGGCTGCCAAATAAAAGCCCACGCTGTTGAGGACAAGCTACTCATGGATAGAGGATTGGCTGACTAACAGAAGGCAGGGATTGGGATAAAGGGGTCTTATTCAGGACGGCACCTGGTGACTAGTAAAGTTCCGCAGGGGGTCAGTGTTAGGACCACAACTATTCAAGTTATACATTAATGAACTGGATAAAAGAACTGAGGGCATTGTATCATCTACAAACTTAGCAACAAAGATAGGTGGAGGAACAGGTAGTGTTGAGGAAGTGGGGAGGCTGCAGAAGGACTTGGACAAGCTAAAAGAGTTGCAAAAAAGTGGCAGATGGAACACAATGTGGCAAAGTATGAGGTTATGAACTTTAGAGTGAAGAACAAAGATACAGACTATTTTCTAACCAGGAAAAGCTTAGGAAATCTGAAGCACAAAGTGACTTGGGGAAGTCCTACTTCAGGTTATAGTTAAGGCTAACTTGCAGGCATAGCTGGCAGTTAGGGACACAAATGCAATGCTTGCAAACATTTCAAGAGGGCTCGAACGCAAGAGCAGAGATGTACTCCTGAGACTGAATAAGGCTTTGGTCAGACCACTGTTTGGAATATTGTGAGCAGTTTTGGGCCCTGTTTCTAGGGAAGGATGTGGTGGCATTGGAGTGGCTCCAGAAGAGATTTACAAGAATGATCCCAAGCATGAAGGGCTTGACATATGAGGAGGAGTTGAGATCTCTGGGTCGATACTCAATGGTGTTTAGAAAGATGCGGAGGAATTCATTGAAACTTACAGAATGCCTACAGGCCTGTATAGAGTGGATGTGGAGAGGAAGTTTCCACTAGTCGAAGAAACTGGGATCTGAAGGCAGAGCCTCAGAGTGAAGGGATGGTCCTTTAGAACTGAGATGAGGAGGAATTTCTTCAGAAGGCAGTGAATCTGTGGAATTCATTGCCACAAAGGTCTTTGGAGGCCAAGACATTGAATGTATTTGAGATGTGGATAGATAGGTCACTGATTGGTGAGGAGATCAAGGTTACAGGAAGAAGGCAGAAAAATGGTGTTGAGAACCATATCTGCCATGATTGAATACTGGAACTATGGGACAAATAGCCTAGTTCTGCTCCTACATTTTATGGTCTTATGTCCACAAAAATGATCTGGATCTTCTGGTCGCATGCCATTTAAATGCACAATCTCAATTCCATGCTGATATTTCTGACCCTGGTCTGCTGCAGCATTCCAGAAAAGCCCAATGCAACCCTGAAGAAATGCCATGCATCTGATTTTCTGTTTTGACAGTTTACACACTTCAGGACTCAACACTGAGTTCAACAACTTCAGAACATGAACTCTGAAGTCCACTTTGATTTCTCCCCTTCTTCCCCAATCCAGCATCTGTTTTACAAGGTCTTGCACACAGTAGAGCGGGTCTATTTATTGCTATTGCCCACTAACACTTTTTGTTGACACCTATTTTTCATCTTTACCTCTTCTCTGGAACCATTTGCACTGCCTTTGCCTCTTAAACCCATGAAACAGGACATATCATTGGAATGTGGAGATGATACACAAGTTGCCAATGGAGTAAAGAGGGAAAGTGAAGGAACAAAGCCTCCCATTTCTCTGTGTGATATTGCACAGACTATGTCTTACTGACTCACTCACTGAACCTGTCCAATCCCCTTCCCAGCCTTTCTGAGTCCTCCTTGCATCTTACTGTCCCACATCACTTTGTGTTATCAGCAAACAGAACACAGGATCCCATCATGTGTTTGAGATTATACTGAAGATATGGAATGTGTTTTATAAATGTCCATCCCTCAGTTACTTTGTGGGGTCAGGCACATCTTCAATATCTGCTCCACTTGCTCCACTCCCTTTCTCCAGCATAAAGTCCACTACCTCCAGTCACTTTCGGATCCACCGAAGAGTCAAATTCAATTTGAAATGTTCATTCTGTTTCTCTCTCCACAGATGCTTCCAGACCTGCTGTGCTTCTCCAGCATTTCCTGCTCTTATTTCACACATGGGCCATGCAGGGTAAAGACAGCAGATTCTACAGTATTGAGCTGTCATATCAGATAGGCCTGGCTGAACAAATAGTTCCAAAAATAGCATCTTAGCGTAAGACTATATCAGCCTTGCATTTTGCCCTCAAACTCTAGAATAAGACTCGAAACTGGAATATTGTGACTCAGAGGCAAAACAGTTACCCATTGAGTTGTGTCTGACCCATCATCTAGTTAGAAAATACCTTTGTATTGAACAAATACAGAAATTTCTGGGGAAACTCAGCAGCTTTGGCAGAATCTGTGAAGAGAAAATTGCTATCAAATCTTTGAGTCCAATGATCCTCCAGCAGATCTGATAGCAGCTCAGAAAATATGGCATATAGGCTGATGATGGGAAGGAGAAACAGGAGTAAGATGGGGTGGAGCTCATAGAGAGTGAGAGAGAAGGAAAATACAACAGAGAGCGAACAAAGCAATTTTTGATAGTAAGCCAGGGAAGAAGAGAAGCTAGATAGGTGAAAATGGGTTGGCTTTACTGAAAGGAGTTGAGATGGAGGGATGCAAAGACATGGAAGGGGGGTGGTGATGCTCTAAAATAGTTAAACTTGATATTGAATCCTGAAGGCTGTAGAAGACAAGCTGTTGTTCTGCTGTCTAGTTCTGGACTCCCCCACCCCAGAGAAAAGGTTGTGTCTTTACCCTATCCATGCCCCTTATGATTTTACAAAAGGTCACCCCTCAGCCTCCAACACTCCAGGGAAAACAGCCCCCATCTATTCAGCCTCTCCCTGTAGCTCAAACCCTCCAACCCTGCCAACATCTTTGTAAATCTTTTCCGAACCCTTTCAAGTTTCACAACATCCTTTCGATAAGAGGGCTGTTAAGATGCATTATGCCCTTTGCTTTTGATGGACATATATCAAAATTTATGTTTATACCTCTGCTGTGGAAACTTTGATTAAAAATGTACTCTTCTGCATTTTTCTCTCAAATTGTAAAAATAACAAAAAAAATGTTCCTACCACAGATTCAGGTACATCCACATCATCATAGAGGTCATCAGTCTGGTTCTGCACCACAGGTAAATCATCGATGTATGTGTTTGGCTCTGAGTATCTACGCTGCAGTAAGCTAAAAGGCAAGAAAAATGCTAATTAAGCAAATAATCTATTCACTAAAATACATATAGATAGTAGTTCATTTCCAACTTTATGTATGAATATAGTTGGGGCTGGTTTACTCAGTCAACTAAATGATTATTGTGTGCTTCAGGATGTGCCAAACATGTAGGTTTGATTTCTGTTTTGGCTGAGAGGAACTTGCAAACTGCCTCACCACAAAATGCAAAGAGTAAAAGCTCAGAATGGAGCATCAACAGACAATTAGCCAAGGGTCTGCCTTTGGACATAGCACACATGAAACAGCATAAGCATATACTCAGAAAGACAGACTTACCATGAAGTCTGAATGGCTTTAAAACATTGCTCCTTTATGCTTAGGAATGGGTTTCAAACAATTGTTATAGTTTTTTCTTTTAAGGAGGTATAATTCCTGATTAAGTTGACCGCCACTCAGTAGAATGAGGGTTTTTAATTCCATCAATACTTGTATTTATTCTAAGTTTAAATACTTGTGCATTTTCATTTCTCTTCCTCTGTCTAAAATAGCAATAAAGTATTGCTTTTGAAGCTTTCTCAGGCACAAGTTCCTCATTGAAAATCCCATAATTTTAGATAATCTTCAGAAAAAACCAAATGCCAAACTCACAGCCTTAAAGCTGAAAATAACTGGACACCCAATTCTGCAGGAGATACTTTACTTTTACTTCACCCTATAAACCATGCATGTGTTACTGAAAAATGTGTTTCTAAATAGAAAATGTGACTCACTATAAAGAATGTTTGGCTGCATGCACTATACAAGACACTCGGTCAGCATCAACATAGTCATAAGTGAACTCTTCAGGGTCTGTCTTAGATCCTGATTCAGCCAGCAGAAGACCAAGCCAGTAACCCATTTCTTCTGAAGACTTAGCCTGCAAAAGACAAGTAGAATATTTTTATGAAATATGCCAACATAAATGTGTACAAAAAAGGCATAAGACCAATAAGAGTGAAAGAAATAGCAACAAAACTTATATTGAAGTAATGCCTTCATTGTAGATTACGCACTAAGGAATTTCACGGAATCCAAATAAAGCATAAATAAATGGTCCTGTTGGCAGAGTTAAGGGAAATGCTTAAAATGATGGCTGAGACATTGGCTCTTATCATGTCACTCGAAAGATATAAGTGGGGACTGCAGATGCTGGAGTTCGAGAGTTGAAAAATGTCATGCTGGGAAAACACAGCAGGCCAGGCAGCATCCGAGGAGCAGGAGAATCGACGTTTTGGGCATAAGCCCTTCTTCAGGATTCCTGAAGAAGGGCTTATGCCCGAAACGTCAATTCTCCTGCTCCTCGGATGCTGCCTGGCCTGCTGTGTTTTTCCAGCATGACATTTTTCAACTCTGGAACTCCAGCATCTGCAGTCCTCACTTTCTCCTAGTTGATCTTAACCTACTGCGAATCCTCTTGCAAAGATGCCTACCTTGAAGAAGCTCTCCTCCTCCCTCTACAAGGATCTCAGTGAGTCCCTCTCTCACTGCACCCCCCCAGGTCATCTCCTCTGTCCTGAAGCTCTTCAGCCACGTCCTGAAACAAACTCGCAACTACAGCCACTCGAAAGGTATGCCGATTTCCTCAGGGGATTAAGGATCATGGACCCATGTGTTTATAGCTCGTCTAAACTTTCCTCATTGAATTGTGCGGTGGGAAATTCACCTAATCTGTCCAATATGTTTTTATTGCTATTTTAGACAGAGGAAGAGAAATGGAAATGCACAAGTATTTAAACTTAGATTAAATATAAGCATTTATCACTTGTATAATGTGAGAGATATTACCTCATGATTCTTGATAGTGTTGTGGAGAGGGCAAGGTTTGTTGGTGTTTTTACCTATTATAGATCAGGTATTTTAATGGACAGTCGTATAATGGTTATGTTCAATATAGCTGGGCAAAAGTTGACAAGACCAAATTACTGCACATCTAAACTATGATCTTGTAAAATTGGTGAACATATTGCATAACAATATTATAGGTTCAGTCAAAAATGTCAGTGTGATAGAGTTTAGGTAACGTGCAAAAGAAGAAAACAATTTGTTCATAACGGCAAGTGGTTTGTGTCTGGAAAGCACTTCCTGGAAATGTGGTGGAGATAGGCAGCATTGAGACACTCAAGAGGACAGGAGATGGCTACTTGAATAGAAGCAATGGATAATGGCATGAAGAAAAGGCTTGTGATTGGCACAAAGTCATAATGTTAATTCGGCAAGCCTAGGTAGACATGATGGGCAGAATGGTATCTCACTGTACCATAACAATATTGTCATTCTGCAACATAGGCACAGCTATAAATCAAAATTTTAAATTAAACAAACCTTCACATACTGCACTTATTATGATTAAGACAGAGAACATCAATGCCTGTGCAGTGTTCATATTACCTCTAAAGAAGCTACCTCCTCGCCATCGTGCAAAATGCGGAAGGAATATAAATGTTCTGGACTAGAGTCAGGAATAACCTCACAGCCTTCTAGACTTAGAGGATTTTGAACAGCTTTGTTTTTGCTCTTGTCCTGATAGAAGTGGATAAGTCCATTTTTAACTTGACACCAACGGGTACGCCACTGGCTGTTCATAAACACATTCAAATACCCTGTCAAAAGAAGAATGTAAGTCTGCTTAAATCATTCACACCGCACGGAATTATATCCACATGCAACAGCTTTCCAGAAGAACTAATTTGCAGAGTTGATATTGAGACTGGTCGTTTAATGCTAAAGGCATGAACTATCATCTGCGCTTTCCGGTGGGCACTCTTGCTGAAGCAGCAACACTGTGCTCATGTGATCATTCAGCATGAACATTTCCACTTGGATTCTAACTGTGGGTATTTAAGGTGGTGCTCACAATTTCTTTTTCTTTTTTGATGCATTGTCTTTAGCAGTTCAGGATTTTAGCATCCTGCACTTCTCACATCAGGAGCCTTGACTATGAAATATCAAGAGGCCTGTAAGTATCCATTGAGCCAGAATTTTCTCCTTTGCTTGCCTGCCAGAAACATTTCCCATTTCAAGCAACAAGTCTTTTTCTCTATCTCACGTTGCACTGAAACTGTGGAGTAGACTTTGAAGATAAGCAATTAGTGCTGAGGAAGAGGGCTGGGTCAAATATCTGTTTGAAATAGGTTTAGGTTTGAAAGTTCTGTGGATAGGCACAGAGGAGGTTAATCAATGACATGTAATTACATCTGTATCTGTGTATCCCTATTACCTTCAGTTCCTACCCTGGCCAGGTAGCCATCCATGCTGGGACCATGAAAACATCACATGTGATTGCAACCTATGAGGTGAACTAATTAAGATTACCAAATTAGATATACTTGGATGTTATTGATTTAAGTCAGTTGCAGTTGACAATGACGTTGAAAGTCCATAGAGTCTGGAAAGAGTTGAATCACAGAATCTCTATGGTGCAGATAAAGGGCATTTGACCCATTGAGTCTGCACTGACCCCACCCCTGTCAAAAAGCATCCCATTCCCCCGCCAAAACTCACCCTCACCTAACCATATCCTCATAGCCCTACATTTCTCATGACTAATCCACCTAGCTGACATAACTTGAACACTATGGGCCAATCAAACAAACCTACACATCTTTGGAATGTCGGAGGAAACTGGACACCCAGATGAAACCTACACAGACCTAGGGAGAATGTGCAAACTCTACAAAGTAGCCAAGTCTGGAATCATACATTGATCCATTGCACAGTGAGGCAATAGTAGAATCACTGAGCCACTGTGCCATCTCAAGTCCTTTCCTTATTCTATGTTTTCTTATATTCTTACTCTTATATGATGCCCCAAGATGACAATTCATACGTAAAATGTAAAACATTGACTTGGAAGCAATTTTGGTCCAGTCACCTTGACTATCCTGTCTCTAAAGTTATCAAATGAACAGTCAATAATGAAAAGAAAAGAAAATGCTGGAAATGCCCAGGTCAGGCTGTAGCTAAAAAGTAAGCTGACATTTAAGATTTTGATAAAGTGCTCTCTCTGAAGCATTCATCTAACTTTCTTCTTCAGGTGTCAGTTGCTGATGTCCTGATTTTGCTTCAACCATAATCGTAGGCAGTTATTCAGCTCATAATACAGCCAATAAACTGATCAACTCCAGAACCTAAGTATTAAAAACCACAAAGTCTGTTATCTGCTTGTCACTGATGTCCTGCAAATCCAATCTATAACAACACAGCACATTTATAATCAATAATACAATAACAGTTTGAAGTCATACCTGATTTTCTCCTTATATTTAATGACACAAAGTGCCACATGGTGGCAGTAACTTTACATTTTACAGAACATCTACTTGACATGTCAACCACAATTAACTCACCTGATGCTTCAACATTCTTCTTATTGTTAATGGGAATCTCCACAGATATAGGCTTCTTTTTCCCAAGATTCATAAAACTACTCAGCTTCAGACCTGCAGTTTTAAGGTCGCCAATACTGGATTTCTTTTTCACTGGACAGAAAATTAAAGGTCAAAGATAATTTAATCATATAAATGTTCCAAATTCTTGTTATCATTTCCTTTTCAACTGCATTTCCCAAATTTCCATGCACATTGGAACCAGAGAAATAGATGTTAATTAATGCTCTATTCCAGGAAAAACCCAAATGTGCATAAATTTAAAACCATGACAATACAAAAGCAAAATTTTGCAGATTGTGGAGGACTGAAGTATAAACAGAAAATTCTAGAAACACTGAACAGCAACATTCCCTCTAATGTTTATCATCCATACACAAAGTTAATTTAATAACATACGATGATAATGTTTGGATGTGTACCACCATTAGAAACAAAAGTATCTCAAATATATTTTCAAATGTGCCATACATATCAAAAAGAAAGAAAGAATAAACCGGCAGCCACTGACATTGCAACACGTCAGTTCAAGAATCACTGAGTTACATTTTAAATATGGCATGGTGGCATTTGAACTCCGATGTTTTAATGTCAGTAATAACTACAGCACTACCATACATGATACTTTTAGTTTTATATTGCACTTCTCTAATTTTAGGGAGCTGGACGAGAAAGTTGAAGGATGAGGCTAATGCGCAAGTGACATGGGTCTAAATCTCACTGTGGCAGTTGGTGAAGTTGAATTCAATAAAAGACAGAAAATTCTGGAAACACTCAGCAGCACTGTTGCCGCTAATTTTTCAATTCAAGAAAAATCTGCAAAATATAACTAGTTTCAGTCACACTGATAACTGGAATCAATTGCTGTAAAAATGGATCTGGATCACAAATGTCTCTTAGGTAAGGGAAATCTACTGTCACTATCTGGTTTGGCCTATATGTGACTTCAGACCTACAGCAATGAGGTTGACTCTTTAACTGCTCTATAAAGTTGCCACTCAGTTCAAGGATAATTAGGGATGGGCAGCCAGTGCTGGTCTTGCCAGTGATGCCCATATCCCATTAACGAATAAAGAAAAAGAAATGTAGTTATTTGATGAAAGAAAAACTAAATTGGAGCTGAACAAGGATAATTTCCAATCTGATGAACACAAAAATAAGTTACAAAGGAGGCTGCCCGACCGAATTGATAGAAAATGTGGAAAAGGTAACTTGTATTTCTTTTCCAGCTTTTACTTAAAATTGCTGAGAATAGTGAGGAAACTGGCTCAATAATTTCTTCATCTAAACAAACATAATTAGTCACAGGCAAAATGTCTCTTGGAAATAAGCTCTCATGAACTGGAGGTTAAGGGTCAGCAAGGTAAAAGGGTTAGATTTTTGTAACTGAGCTGATCAGTTTGAATTGGGAACTTTCTCAAGTTGCCAAATCCACCTTGCTGGAAAGGCCATCCAATGACACAGTTTTCATTCGGGAATGGGAATGTTGGGCGAATTCAGAATGCTAACCCTGGAACTGAACGTAAGTGGCTACAGTAGCAGCAGAATACTGAGGCAGGCTGATCAGAAAGCCAGCCTCAATCCTCAGGACTCCATCCAGTTGATTGTATTGATTGCTGTTAGGGGAATCTGACATTCCCTCATACCTCACCCATTCACCATGCCAACTCATACCATCTGTCAAACCCCGATGCTTCTAGTCCCCATATCAGCTCATATCAATTTAAGGCCCTTCCATATACCCAATATACACTATAAGCAGAGCCAATGAACCACACAGTAGCAATGGCATGCTAACAACTGCTCAGAAAAAAAAACTAGTCTCCAATTTTCAGTTGAGGTAAAATAAGTTGCTGTTCCTCCACCTTTCGAGAAGTCTTAATGAGATAAATTATTAGAACATCAATAATAAAGGTTTCAAATATTTCACACATTTCAATTTTGTGGAAGTACACGTTGAGATATTGATAACAGAGATCACAGACAGAATTCTTTATTCTAACCATTTAAAGATGTCAATCAGCAATGTCAATAGTTCTCTACAATTGTCAAGACAGAAACACCTGCTAACATCATCCTTTGCTCCATCAGTTCTAACTACAGAGCTCTTATGTCTGTCCTCATTATATGTTCCTGGCTGCTTCATATGGTTAAAGAACAGATGTTATTCTCAAAACATGATTATTGAAAAGATGCATCTTTTCTGAGTATTTTTATACAGGATATCTAAATGATTTATTGGTTCTTTACATACCGCATCCTGGTTAAATGGGCATAGAGGACAATGAGTAGGGAGTGATTTGGTATGAATAGTATGAGGGGCAATGAGTTGGTGGTGGGGGGGGGGGGGGGTAATGACTGGCACTAAGTTGGAGATGGAGGCAGATTGGGGGCCATTTTAGTGGCATGGGGTCTTAAATAAGACATTTTAAGTCTACCCTTAAAAAGATTTGAAATCCTGATTATGGTTCACAAATCCTCTGAGGGGCTGTGAGCGAAGAGTAAACAGAAAGCTTGCCTGGCTCCTTGTAGGTTGCGGAGGTCTAGGAGACGCCTGTACCAGACATCGAGTCAGCAAAATCAGACACTCACGTTGCAAGCTTTCTACCCACTGTTTTACCTTGGGTCAGCAAAAATAAGGGGTTGTGGGAATGGGGAACCAGAATTGGGTGCCACCTTCCATTCTTGAATGGCACCACATGACTCCATCAAAATCTGGGCTGTTGTTTCACCTGACTAGGAAATCTGACTAGGGCACCATTTCAGGATTTTGAGCCAATTATTTCATAATCTATGACTGAGGCAAGAAGAAATGCCTTCACTCAAAAGATTGTGAATATTTGGAAACTTTGGTTGTGGATGCTCCATTATTGAATATCTTGAAGGCTGAAGTGAATGGATTTTTGGTTTCTGAAGGAAACAAGGGATATGGGGAGTGGATGTAAAGTGGAAGTGTAAGATCGGCCAGGATCATACCGCATGTTGGAGGAGATTCAATGAGGCTGTACGGTTTACTGCTGCTCCTGCATCTTGTGTTCTTATACGTAACTCTTTGGTCTTTTTAAACCAAGATTGGAAACAAAAAGTCTTAGTAGAATCTAAAATGAGCATTAGTGAGCAAGTTATCGGGTGAATGGTTGAGAGAGTGCTGCTTTATACAGCTGTTGATGACTTATTCCATTGTTTTGTAGAAAGGGCTTATATTGGCCAGAGTGGATTTGTCCTGCTTTCTCTGGACAACATTCGCAGAGGTCATTTTCCACAAAGTTGGATAGATGTCAGTATTGTAAGTGTAATAGAACAGCATATAATTATGTTCTAAAAAGATTAAACTCTAAATAATTTAGAGTTTAAGCAAAAATGTAGAGTAATGTTTATAGAAAGATTAATTAACAATACCACGCAATGATTCCACTTGAGTCTGCTTTACTTCAGAATTTATAAACAATGTTGAAATACAGATAACGATTAAAAGGAACAATTGGAATCAGTGGCCATAAGAGTTTCTTTCATGCTTTTCTTTGTTCTATAATTTCCTGTAACTCTGAAGTAAGGCAATTGTTTGAAAATAGCACAATATTAGTGTTTAAACCAGACTATGTACTCACATTGGGTGGGAGAAAAAATTAACATGTAAGAGAAATGACACAAGGTAACACTATCTCAGTAAAAACTGTGAACCACCTACCACCTTCAGCATTACAGGTAAAAAATCAAAAGTCTTGTTTTCTAAAGAGCCCTTAATTCTTGCATTTGGGTAAAAAAGAAGACAAGTAATTTTATCTTTTTGAGCCTCCCTTGCAGCCTTACATATCTCCATGTATCTAAGGAGTTCAGAGGATATTTTCTCTTACTCCATAACAATCAATAATCAGGAAAAGTCAAATGAAATGGGCAAACTGCTTCCATTGGCAGGACAGTCAGATGCTGAAGGTTACAAATCAAGATAATTGGAATGAATGATGATAAAGAAACAGTATATTTACATTGTTTTTTAAAACATTATCTGGACTGGGAGTGCTGTGGAAGCTGATTCAATAGTAATTTTCAATAGTGACCTGGATATATATGTGAAGAGGAATACTTTTTAGGGCCAAAGGGAAATTGCAAGGCAGTATGGCTAAATGGATGGCTCTGTCAAAGGACTGGGATAAGTGCTGAATTCTGTGCTGCATTATCCTATGATTCCATAAACTCTTCTATCCATGCTCACCTCATTAATTCAATTTTCCAATACATTAGCTCAAACATGCCTAAGGATTGGAGAATGATACATTACACAGAAAGTCACGGAATTAAGAATCGATTGGATTTCTGGATCAAGCTGAACCTGGGTTATCACTAGCAAAGGTGATGGCAATGTCCGGATAATTAACAAGAGTTCCTGAACTGGCACTCGTTTTGGGACCTGAGATTCACCGCATCATAAAGGAGATACAGCCTGACTAATATCAATTCGACATGGAGGTCTTTGGCATATATAGTTTTATTATGCACACTATACTCAGATCACGTCTTGGATAGGGCAATATTTAGACAGTCTATGAATCTATGAATCAAACCATCCAATGCAACTCTAAACACCCTGGAAGATTGATATCCTGGCTACTGGTTTTGATGGATTATTGAGTCTGGGGTGAAGAAGTAGGTTAGCTCCATATTTGAGGTAGGATCAATGATTCTTTGAATAGCTTCCCATTGTAGGCTTACATTTGCTTCTGTGAACACAATGCTTCAGTGAATTTGAAGGCAGTATAGAGATTGAATTGGATAGAAACTTCATGATCACAGTGCATTGCACAAAATTTAAGTTGTGTTTTATTAAGGAACTATTTTATGCCAGGCAACAAAGACATATTTGTTGTCTTGACATTTTGAGTAGAACAGCAAAGCTTGAAAATATTATACAATGATATTTGTATTAATTCCAATCATTTATTTGTTTAACGTTAAATAAATATGTCTGTTGGCATGACCCTCCATCCGATATTCAATCTACCTTGGAACAATAAAAGGTCATGTGCTGACAGGGAATAAATTCCAGTAGGAGAGAATATAGTGATGGGATCTTTGTAAGTTTCCCGATTCTCATTTAATTTACCATATTTGCTGAACCATATTTAGGCTGGGGAGAATGCAGATGATGGCCTGCAGGGGATATGAGGTTTGTTGGAGTTGGTGTTGAGCCCAGGTGGAATATTTATTATAAAAATCCCCAATAGATCAATAAGTGAACAATGGAGTAATTTTACTTGATAAATCAGACAGGGAAATAGATTTTTTTTTGCTTTATGGATTGAATAATAAGAGGGACTTGCTGCACTGAATTATATTTTTTTTGGAGGAAATGTGTTTAAGAAGAAACATAATCCAGTGAAAAATCACCCAATGGCACTTACAGTCTAGATAGAAGGAGACTATTTAACTTGGACTGTAAGTACAGACAATGGTCTAAAGCATAAATTTAATAAGGCATAAGCGCAACAAAAGGTCACAATGTAGTTTTATATATGTGATAGAGGATCCAACCCATGCCACTAATGGAAGGATTCAATAGATTTAAGGAAAAGAAAATGGATAAATCTTAGGCACAGAATGGGAATAAAGTTTAAGGAAAAGTAAAAGTAAAAGAGATCAAATACCCAGGAACACACTGGCCCTGATCCTGCAGAATTCTGGATAGATCAGTGAAAACAACTCACTGAGTTGGAGCACGTAAGGCTATACAGGTATTGTGCTGGTCTTTGTATTTCATTTTTGGTGAAAGGAATATTAGGTTACACAATCTGCAACAAACTTAGGAGGATAAAGTTCACAGCACAGCAGAATGCACATGGCCTGCAGAAAGGACAGGGTTATTGGGCCAAATACTCCCGCCTTGTTCTGGCAGATGTTCATCACATTACCCTCCATGAAAAGCTGAGTTGCAAAAGGACAAGAACAATCCCATCTTTTTTATCATGTCTTATTCATTTGTATTAATAGATTTAACCAAAAGCCAACAGTTAATTAACTGACCACAGGGGTTACAGCTGTATTCTATGCCAGGGTATAAAGCAGAAAGAAAAACAAAACATCAAGAACAGTGCCCATCCACATTTTCTTTCATTAAGAAATACAGCTCGAGATATGTCTATCCAAGGTTTTCTCTTGTGCTCAATCCAGTTTTGCAACCAAACAGTAAAGACAAAACATACAACTGATTATATCTACTGACAGATAATTAGCATACCATCCTTAGCCTCCATGATATCATGTACAGATCCACCATCGGTACTGTTTCCACTCTCTGATGCACCTGAATAACGTTCTGATGAATCCAGCTAAAATAGAAAACAAGACCATAGGTCAGTACTACCTAGAACAGCCAGATGCCCACAAAGCTATCTTCTTTGGCAGGGGGGGTATCAAGTTAATATATCCAAAGTAGATGCCGATTTTGGAGAGAGTAATAGAATGCAGCTTCCAAGAGATGCTGGATCTAATTGACACTTCAGTAGTGCCCACTGTATTGATCAATTGCAGCTCAGATCCAAGGCCTAGCACTAGGGTTGTGACTGGTGACAGTCTCTGGAATGCTATCTTTTGTGTGCCTCCTTGCATGCCTGATCCTGTAGTTGTTAGGACAGATACTAGGCTGCTTCTACATTTCAATGACAATATAGCCTATTGATGTGTCTGCTATTAGAAGCCACCCTAATGTTTCTGATGCTGTGGTGTAGCCACATACAACTGGCATCGCCAGCCTTCAGCTATCACGCTGATGCAATACAAAGGGAGGTTTATAAACAACACAGTGCCAAAGCTACAATGGTAAGGAGAAGCACCTTCTATAATCAAGTATGTTCATGGTAAGAACATTTTGGGAGATGAAATCTACTATTCAGAAGTTAGTCAGTTCTTTGCATTATATTTGAGAGACTGAGTTTCTTCTACAGCACCCTAATGAACCATTGCCTTCCTAAACATAATTCTTCTGAAACCTTAATGGATGTAGTGCAGACTGTGGTGGAGAAGTGTTTCTCAGTTAGGATAAGGTTACACAAAGGAGAAAAAAGAACCGTGTCCCACTCACTGTCTTTTTCTATTGTCCCTGTTCTGCTGGCAGTAGACGAATACACAATAAGCAGATTCGAAGTTTAACCTACGGTAAAGACTTAAGCATCAGATTCTGAATTTAATGGAAAGCAAAAGATTTTATATAAGTAACTGAGAGAGCTCACAGAAGAACTTGCTTTTAGTTAAATAGCTGAGAAAGGGTGTATCTAACTGCTTCACTCAAAACAGATGTTTTAGAAAAAAGACTGCAGACTTTCCAAATCTGTAAACTCAACCACTTGCTAATCTGACAAATTGTTCAGGTAACAATACTTTTGATCACAGTTCACCTAATGTTAGTTTTTTTTTCCTTATTTTCTTTATGGAGCCTGGAGGAGCACAATGAAAAGGTTGGGCCTCCTCACTAGGCCCTCCACAAATGGCCTCCTTATCATCTCTGGGAGATAATCTCCTGTCACCCAAATACTTCATTCTCAACCACAAGTGTCACTGTGCATCTGCCCAATTGCTCCTTCCAGTTAAAATCCCATCTAAAGTCTCTGACGTGAATGGAAATGATTTTCATTAGATTTTATTCAGCTGTTTTCAGTGGAAGAGAACATTTTACATAAGTTGAGAAAACTGATAAGAATCAAATACATGCCGATCCACAACGAGTTGTTGGTGAGTAGGCTGTTTTGGAGCCATAACCTCCTGTACTCTATCCGTTAGCCAATGGGTGGAAGATGATGAAGGCTGTGTCCAGATATGGTTTAATAAATATGCAGATAAGCATCTTGGTATGTTATGTAACTCTAACCTCTGTAGTCATGTGATAGTGACTCTGCTGGAAGGTTGGAACAAGAGTAGCTCAGAGCAGGGAATTCTGCTCTGCCACATTATCGTGTATATATTGTTAAGAAACACCATTAAAGAAGCCTTTAGGTCTGACCTGAGCTTATATAGGAAATAGAAGAACTCAACTAAAACAAGCACATTGCTTTAACAAAACAGTGGCTTTTGTCTCCCCAGTTTTCTTCTCAGAATTGAGTGCCAACCAAAAGATTAATTGTTCTCACTCAAACACTGCATTACAGCACAAGTATGTTAGGATATATATATATATATATATATATATATATAGCCAGATCTCATATAGATTAGCTAACATCACAGTACAATTACATTGCATGTTGAGGAAGGTCAATTTGTCATGGTCATTCTGTGCGACTGTTTCAGCTTGGAATCCACTTTGCTGTCAGTTCACAGGGGAAACAATACTTTATTACAGTACAAAGATTTGGAGAATGGCATTTTCTCTTTTGAGGCTTGGCTCACAACAAAAACAGGGAATAAAATAAGAACAATGCACAGTGACTGAGAATCTTAACTGTATCTAGTACTCAGAAAGTAGTGACTCACCCGTTGACCATGAATACGGAAATGATCAATGGCTACATGATTTCCATCAGTAAAGCCATCACCTTGGATGTTGCTGATCTCATGAATCACCTGCAGTGGAAAATATATGAAAAACAAAAGGACTGTTCAAATTTTAAAATAAAAGCTCAGAGAAATCTCGCTAAAATATTCACAAATCTGTACACAATCAAGGCCTGTCTGTCACCATTACTAGGTCAAGTAATGTTTACTTGTGATAATAAATCTATAATTTTTTGCCTTGATGCAAGTTATTTCTCCTCTTATAGATCAACTTAACTAATTTTGCACACTCAGAACAGCAATTGATTCAGACAGACATTTAATGATATACTGAAGGAAAATTACATGCAGTAGGTTGTTCCAGGGCAATTTCTTTCCTCTGCAATTTTGTAATCATTTTAAGATTAGGCATTTGTGAAACTGAAGCTCAATACCAAATGTGAGGCTACAGCCATCATTTATTATGCCAGAGCAGCTAGAAAATTTACACCCTGTGAGATCAACAAAAGGTACCTGTCATAGAATATTTTTCAAGTATTATTGCCGGTGTATTAGACGTTACCTACTCCACTAGACTGTCAAGGTATTCAAAGCAAAATTGCACATACCATACAAATACAGTATACACTCACTCTCATTGTATTGGCAGGAAAAGAGGTTCATATCTATAACATTATCTATAATAATAGTCAATCTATGGAAGACGCTGAGGTGGATCATCCACTGGGCATTTCTGGCTGAAATATTTGCGAATGCTTCAGTCTTACCTTTTGCACTGATATCTTGGACTCCTCCTTGATTGAGGATCAGGATGTTTGTGGAAGCACTTGCTCCCGTGAGTTGTTACTGGTTGACCACCATTCATGACTGGATGTGGTAGGACTGCAGAACTTAGATATGATTCATTGGTTGGGGAATTGCTTTGCTCTGTCTATCACTTGCAGCTTAAGCTGTTTGGCTACAAATAGTCCTGATGTGTAGCTTCACCAGATTGCCCTCATTTTTAGGTGTGCCTCCTGGCATGCTCTCATGCACTCTTCATTGAACCATGGTTGATCATCGGGTTTGGTGGTCCTACTAGAGTGGGGGATATGCCAGGCCTGAGGCTCCAGATTTTGTTTGAGTACAATTCTGTTGCTGCTATTCTCATGGATGTCCAGTCTTAAGTTGCTAGATCAAAGTCTGTGGTGGAGGCTGGTACAATTGCAACATTTAAGAGGCATTTGGATGAGTATATGAATAGGAAGTGTTTGGAGGGACATGGGCCGGGTGCTGGCAGGTGGGACTAGATTGGGTTGGGATATCTGGTCGGCATAGACGGGTTGGATCGAAGGGTCTGTTTCCATGCTGTACATCTCTATGACTTTATTTAACACAGTGATATTATCAGACAATGTAACGGAGGGTATTCTCAATGTGAAGGTGGGACTTCATCTCCACAAGGACTGTGCAGTAGTCACTTTTTTTGACACTGTCATGGACAGGTGCATCTGTTGCAGGTAGATTTGTGATGATGAGGTCAAATGTTTCCCTCTTGTTGATTCCCTCATCACTTGTTACACAGCAAGTATAACAGCAATGTCCTTTATTGACCAGCTTGGTCAGCAATGATCCTGCTGAGCCACTCTTGGCGATAGACATTGAACGGCACTCAGAATGCATTTGTCACCTTGCCACCCTCTGTACTTTCTCTGTGGAGTTCATCAGCCAGGGGAGCAATAGTGTTGGTATGTGGTAATGATATGTGTCATAAGACTTCATGACATCTGGAGGCAATTTTCAGGGCTCCCAGGGAACTCCCTCCTAACTATATACCACTTCTACTGGGTCTGTCATTGGGTCAAAAAATATCCAGGGATGCCAGGCAGAAATGGGTACCGCTGATGCTGGAGATTAGAGTCAATATTAGAAAAGCACAGCAGGTCAGGCAGCATCCGAGGAGCAAGAAAATTGACGTATTGGGCAAAAGTCCTTCATCAGGAATGAGGGGATGCTGATGATGTTGTCTGGAACATTGTGTGTAAGGTATGATTCTGTGAGTATGACTATGCCAAGCTATTGCTTGACTAGTCTGAGAGACAGCCTTCCCAATTTTGGCACCAATCCCCAGATGTTGGAAAGGAGGTTTTCTACAGTTGACAGGGCAGAGTTTGCTAAAGTTGTTTCTGGTGCTCAGGTTGTTGCCATCTAGTTTGTTTCCTTTTTTGAAATATCTTAATCGATTGATACAACTGGGCCATTTCCTTTAAATTCTCCTTAAACTATCAATCTAAAGCAATGTTGGGAAGATTACTAATGTAAAACAAATTGGCTAATTTTAACTTGGATTCCAATTGATGAATGCCACAAAGAATGGACACCAAGTAACTGCCAAGTGGTGAGGACAGCATTTCAATAATAATCCAATGGAGAATCATTAACATAGAAGCAATAATATAGTTCTGCTTGTGACAATGTGCTTCCCCTTCTGCTGTAATCTAACAAGATAAAAAGAATCATCCACTCTCCCCACTCATTGAACATATTAATCATGTAGAGCTGGTGGAACACTAGGAGATATGAGATTCAACAAGCAAACCAGCGACAAGTCTAATTGTTATGGGGATAGGGCCTAGACACAAGAATCTTTTGCCATTGTTTTCTAAACCGGTCTCTCACAACTCAAAGAACCACATCATCAGGAATAACTTTGGCTCAAACATTGATCATGCATCACCCTAGTGAAATATTACTGTGTAATCTCTAACCAGGTCTGACTGTCATTGTATTTACCTGAAAATATAGTCCTATAAAACGTGTACCAGAGCATAAACTCTGTATAGTACATTATCCTAAGAGCACTTAAGCATCTTATAAGTGATTTTTAAAAGAAATCCTAAATTTGGCATTTCTTGCAGCAATTAGCAGGTGTTATTCTCATTATTTTGCAACTATGATGGCCCAACCTTCTAAGGATCCCATTGTATTATGTGCAAAATACCACTAATTCGTTATCATAGCAACAGTTCACAGAAGGCCAACAATGGTTTTCTGGCATCTGTGATAACAAGGAAGGAAAAATTCCAAGTGAGTCACAAAAGTAGCTTTTTAAAGTCATGGTTTTTACAAAGGAAATGGGTTTGTCTAAGTTTTAGCAGTTTTTCTTTTTCTAATAGATAGCTGTAAGTAATGGTTTTTGTTTGTTTTCTTCGTTCAAAGCATTGCATTCCTTTGATCTGTTATTTCAATGAACTGCAACTGACAAAGAAGACACTGAACTTAGACAAGGCTTCAGTGTGCCCAAGTTCCTGAAACGCTGGGAGTCATAATCTATAATAATGAATCCTTGGTACATGGTCCTGCAGCCACCCACACTGGTTTGCGGGGTCACCAAGTCACCCGTAATATCTCAAATTTTTCTTGGTGATTTTTGTATGTTGAAAGTTAAAGTAGATCAAGCCTTTTTAAGAAAATCTAATTAGAATAAAGTGACTGCATTAGAGAATAAATGCTGCACATTAAGGTTGCTGAAGAAATGAAAACCAAATTACTAGATTATGAGCAGCATCACAAGTTACATTGTTGGTGACACATGGTTCAAACTCCTATCAATGCTTCTGTAAGATCATTCCTGATGAAGTATAGGATGTCTACCACCCACTGCTCAGAACTATACTTCAGCAGACTGGCTCCCATTTGCAATACACTCAGTTGTTTCTTTCCTGGTTCACAAAAATATACAACTCTACAATGGCTTAGAATTTCCTGCATGTTTCCGTCCATTCCAGGAATAACATTAACAAAATCAAGTGAAACATGCAGAATGTTGAACATACGTGAGTTACAAGCTTTTGTATACCAAATCTCTTCAATATTTTCTGATTTTCTATTGATCCATCAGCCAAAATAAGGCCCTACACCCCATTTTACACAGCTTTTCATGCGAAATTCCTGCACTAGTCATTGCTTTGTAGCTGCTTTCAAATTATGATTAGATTTTCAGCACAGCAGGAAATAAAATGGCCCTTTTTGGTGTAATGATTTCTTGACCTTTCAATTATCCTCACTGATCCTACTCTCTATCGTCTTTGAATGTACATTGTCCCAGTGAAATTGTAACAGCTATTGTACAGTACCTTTAACCACTGCTCTGCCTGATCCTTGCTTTGAAGACCCAATACTATGACATCTGAATTTACTGGTGTGATCTTCAGTGTATGTTCCTTCTTTTTCACTTGCTTCTCTTTATAGATAACCGTGCTGCCAATCAGACTCACGTCCAGTTGAGGATTCTGGTCCTTTGAGCTCTTGTAGCACTGCCAGGAGGAGAGAAATACCCCACAATCAATATTGATCATTACAAAAGCTTTAAATTTTCACTTGCTATAATTTAGTATAGGGGAAGAGGGTCAGACTTAACAGAGCATAAAGAGTGATCCAAACTGAAATGTATAGGATAGTAAATGGAATCTGAAATGAAGATCATATTGAAATCATACTGCATTTGTATAGAAATAGCCAGTGTTGGAATTACTGGTGTTATCTGATTATGGTAACAATCGTAGAATCATAGAAAGAAACATAGAATCCCTACAGTGTGGAAACAGGCCGTTTGGCCCAACAAGTGCACACTGACCCTCCTAAGAGTAATCTACCCAGACCCATTCCCCTATATTTACCCCTGACTAATGTACCTAACCTACACATCCCTGAACACTCTGGGCAATTTAGTATGGCTAATTTACCTAATCTGCACTTCTTTGGACTTGTGGGAAGAAACCGGAGCACCCAGAGGAAACCCACGCAGACACGGGGAGAATGTGCAAACTCCACACAGACAGTCACCTGAGATTGGAATCGACCTGGGTCCCTGGTGCTGTGAGGCAGCAGTGCTAACCACTGAGCTACCGTACTGCCACATACTACCTTCTATTTGACAATAAGTGTTTGGTACATGGAACATTTGGAAGTAAGAACACAACATAGGCTGGAATTTATTGTTGGTGATTTTAATGTCAGAAAAGCTGCTTTACCAGCATGTAGGTTATTTCTCAAACAGATCGTTAACCTAATTAACAAGGTCCTTACAGGAAGTGCTGGCTGGGAACAACAGGGAGTCACCACTTTGATCTCATCTGACAGGAGCCTTCCACTGGTTGTCAACCCAAGATTCAGGGTCAGGAACTCTTTCCCTGCTCACCAGAGAAAGAGGCTTGAACCAATAGTTCTCCATCCCAGAGGCAGCAATAGTATCACTGAGCAATAATCACTTAAAACAAACAAATCAATGTTTGCATTCAAATAGTGGACAGAAAATGCCACAAAAATTAATACCAACAACAGTTACTTCTGGCTGTTGGTCATAAAGGTTATTAATTCATTAGACCCCCATGTCTTTAGTATCCCAACTTTGTTAATATGGTATCTATTCTGAATGTTTGGACATTTTATCTTCCACTCTCTGGTCTGGAAAACATGAACTTGTGTTTTATAAAATGTTCTTACTCCAAGATAATTTATTTATCTCCCCAACGCGAAAAATGCTGCCATTCTAATAAATGACTGACGTACAAATATTAAATATGAGAAAGACTTGTGCCATTATTCGGGATTTCATTGATTTTTGCGGTCTTCCTTGAGGTTGATTTTAAAAAATATTTTGAAGAGTCAACAACAAAACTTTGCCACTTTCATCCAGGCAGCTAATTTACCAGAAGCTTGCAGTCTTTTATGACACAAAGTTGTTTGGCCCATTGGCCCAGCCACTTCTTTCGCCAGAGGAAAGCACAAATTCTAGCATCTTTCATCAATTCAATGGAGGCCTCTGGAGATGGCCACTGATGAGTCATGGATTTCCCCTTGGTGTTCTCATCCTCATCATAGGATTCATAAGAGCTACTGACAGCATCAACTTCATCTGTAGTGAACAAAGCATTGAAGTTTTAACAGTCATTATCACATAATCATATCTTAGTGCAATACTGTACTTTTTTTCAAACTGTGCAAGAGTAGACTACCTGAATTGTATGCTCATTCAAACAAACTTATCAAATAATTCCCTTTCTACTTCCCACGAAAAGCATTACCAAAAAACAGCACTCTGCAAAAATAATGCACGCCAGTTTAAGATTCTATTTAGTACTACTTTCAGCCTATAAGCGAAACCTATTTCACAATCTTTCCTTGTTCTTTAATTTTCTGAGGGGATCAGCCACAGTTCAGTCGGCAGAACTCTCACCTCCAAGTTAAAAAACCCCAAGTTCAGGAGTTGAGCAGAAAAATCATCGCTGAGGAATTCTGCAGTGTTTGGAGGTACTGTCTTTTGGATGAGACTTAAAAGATCCCAGATTCTATTGCAAAGAACAGCAGGGCATTTTTTTCCCCAATTCTTGATCAAATGTATTGTTCAACCAAATCTGAGAAAAAAATTCACCTGATTATTCTCTCTTGCTGTTTACGGGTATTTTTCTGGGTGCAAACAATGCTGTATTTCTTATGTTATAACACTTCAGTAGTTTCCTATAGGACAGTACTTCAAAGGATATCATTAACTATAAAGTGCTTTGAGACATCTGGTATTCATGAAAAATGTGATCTAAATGCAAGGCTTCTTTCCTTTGAACTCATCAAGAGCAAAGTAATTCTGCTGAACCAGTCCTAACAGCCTATCCTTCCTATTTCTTAATCATAGAGGATTTAAAAGCTATTCATTTCTTATAAGCTAAAAATAATATGAATATTGCTGAAAAGAAGCATTTGTTGAAAACTTTCATCTCAACTCATCAGGATGATTTGCAAGATTACCAATGTAAAGGGGCACAACATTTGCTTTGTTATTTCCTCTACATTGTTATTTCCTAAGAGAAAGTGAGGACTGCAGATGCTGGAGATCAGAGTCGAGAGTGTGATGCTGGAAAAGCACAGCAAGTCAGGCAGCATCCGAAGAGCAGGAGAATCGACGTTTCAGGCATAAGTCCTTCATCAAGAACCCTGATGAGTGGAAGATGCAGAGTTCAACAAAATGTGTATCTTTCCAACAATGCTCAAGTCCTGCACTAAACTAGCAAAGCAACCTAGTAAAACCAATGTTCTTGACAGGAAAGATGGAATTACTGATTTGAAATGGTATTCAGTCGTATACAAATAGGATAGCTGAGCACAAAAGGGGAGAACATATATCACTATATGCTTAGTTACACCCATCTAGGATCTCTTCCATTGACTTTGCCAAGATTAAGAAGAGGTCTTTTGTCTGATATTGGAATGGTCTTAGACACTTAGCTCTAAGCAGTTAGTTGGTTTTGCTGGAGGGGGTGGCCAGTTGCACCCAGGAGCTAATTTAAAGCAAAAACAAATTACTCTTTTGGGGGTCCAGTCCACAATCATGACCAGGAAACTCGACGTTGCACCCTTTTCTGCTACTATATACCTGGTCTGAGCAATTCTATTTCTTGTCTAACACTGTGCTGGGGGCAATGCAAACCCCTGCATTAGAAATTCTGACTCTTTATGCCATAGACACGGTAAGAGGTGAGGGCATTATCAGTTTTTTGCAAAGGCAGCTGCAATCCTGCCATTATGTACCCCACATCCAAGCCTAACTTACACATCTTTTAATCCACTTCTACCCAAGGGCTGGGAGTGCGGTGAAAGGACCAAAACATTCTTTCAAATTCTGCTGAAAATTTCTGAATTTCAGAGGAGAAGGAAGCACTATCTCCATTGTTCTTAAAAATGCAACAAGCTTATCCAAAAACATTCATCAATGTAGTGTAAACAAAATCTATTAAATAAACTTTTTGGATGTATTGAGGCATTTCTATGGCAGGTGGAACTTTAATCCAAACATTCTGACTCAGAAGTAGGGACAATACCATTGCATTATAAGGCCCCCTCAATTTTATAAGCCCTCCTCAATTTATTTTCAAACTACAACATTTTCTGAAAGCTAATTGTTACATGTAAGCAAACATTTCTCCGTGAAATAGTCTTATTTAGTGCCTGGTGTGAAGTTTATAATACCATGGCATACCATTATTGACGGTGTCATATGGTTCAGCCTCCTCATAGTGGCCTTCAATAGCATCTGGTCTGGACAAAGGAAATGGCTCTCTGTCTGGTATCTGCAGATGAAACAAAACAAATCCTAAATATTGGAGTCTTGTGATCTTAGATATCCCATTCTTCTTTATGTGCATATTGTCAGTTAGCTCAGTTGACTGGGTGGCTGTAATGAAGAGTAATGCCAACAGTGTGGGTTCAATTCCCACATAGGCTGAGGTTGCCATGAAGGACTCTCCTTCTCAACCTTGACCCTTACCTGAGGTGTGGTGACCCTCAGGTTAAAACACCAATGATTGTCTCTTGCTCATGAGAGAGTGGGACTATGGTGACTTTGTCTTGTATATTGTACAGTCTATGCTGTCTAATTCTAGCTCCATAAATGCACAGCAGAAAAAGAGAAAAAAATCCTGAAAAATTGAAAATGCTAACTACCTACGACAGGACAGCCAATGGAAAAGACAATTTACAATGTGCTTAGGTAAAAGAGGCTGCTTTACTACCACTTGGCTGTGCTGTACGAACTATTTATGTTGTGTGATGAAATCTAATTCCTTCAGGGTACATTCAGTTCCAAAATGTCACTAATGTTCAATTTCAACCAAGAATAAGGGAGGGATCAATTGCAAGGTTTTCAATAGATGGTTCAAGACAGTTATGGGTTCGTTGAAGAGTAATTCAAAGGATACAGGAGGTGAGGCTGTCATATGAAAGCAAACCCAGAAAGTGCTGGAGAAACTCAGCATGTCTGGTATAGAGAGAAACAGAGTTAACATTTCCAGTTCTGTAAAACTCTTCTTCAGAACTAAAAGGGCTGGAAAATGTGTTTTTGATACTTTTGACAGAGGCAAAGAAGGGGCAAAGGGAACAGCTGGTGTACTGGCCAGTGCAAAGACAAGGGAGTTGTTAATTGTGGTGAAAGAGAAATAGAGATGTGAAATGGATGCAAATTAAAGTGGTAAAGGGAAAATAAATAAGTTACCTCAAATGTGAGCAAAGTAAACAAGATAAGGCTGTGGGGTGGGGGTGTGGGGGTGCAGTGGACAGAATGCAAGGGAAATGGAGGACATATGATCAGGCTTTCTAGTACAGAGTAACTCAATATAGATTCCTCAAGAAAATGAGATGTTGTTCCCTGAGATTGCGTTGTGCTTTGTTGAAGCATTGCAGTAGGCCCAGGGCAGAAATGGTAGCATAAGAATAAGAGAGTCTATTGAAATGGCAAGCAACCTGAAGGTCAGGGTGATTCCCCTGGACATAGCAGAGGCGATCCACAATGTGGTTCCTCAGTCTGCCTTTGGTCTCACTGATGTAACAGAGACCACATTGTGAGCAGCTCACGGAACAACATACCATTCCCCGCCTCAGCACCTGACAGCCTTTATGTTATTTTCAGTGAGATTGCCAGTTAGTTGAAGAGGCAGACAGAGATAGAGAATCCATGCTAAGAGGTACTATTGTTGACTGTGCTGCTAAATGACATTGGTTTTGTGTGGCAAGGGCTCAGGAAAGTCCAACAACAATTGAAAGCTCTGGGAAGGTCTGGGAGCTTTGGGAGTTCAGAAGCATCTATACACCACTGCAGCTGAGAGTGGGGCGGTGGAGGGGGCGCTGAAATGCTAACAATCTTTGCTGGATGCAACTGAATGAATGAGAACTTCGAATAATTCAGGACTATTGCTGGCTTGGTGAAGTCATGGAAAACTGCAGTTATGCCTGTGAGGGAGCATAGTTTCTGGAGTAAACACAGGGAAGATAGGTGATCGACCAGAACAGGAGTCGCCAATGATGGAGTAGCTCTTTAAGGAGTTTCAAGGCCAGATCAGCAAAGGTGAATAATTGTGACCCTTTGTGAAGTATTAAGTGATTTAATGACTCACCTTGGCATTAACATCTGGGGAGAATTGCTGAGAAATCTGTGGGATTGGTTTTGATCGTGCTTGCTATTTGATGTGCTCTGTGGGGTGTTTAATCGCGGTCTATTACCCATATTTACCACATGTTAATTCTGTGTGTTAGAAATAATTGCTTATGTTGCAAATTGTAACACTGTTCTAAAGTTGTATTGTAACATCCATTGTTCTTTACTCAAAACTGTGGAATGTTGTGGTATTATTCTCTTAGCAAGGCATTGGATCTTACACTTTATCATAGCTTAAAAATAAAGGTTGCTGGGTCCAAGCCAGATCGTAAAGTAAATATGACTGTCTGATCTAGGATTGTAGCAGTTGGAAAACTTCAATATTTTCTAAAATTACATCAGAATTTTCTCTCCAACAGAACTGTCAAGATGTTACCTCAAACTGCGTGCTCTGTAAGGGGAACAATACATTTTGAGTAGTCACAAATCAATCTGAACACAACAGACTGTGCAAAAGATTAGGGTAATACAGTGAAACATCACCTCCCCAAAATCACTTTTTCCAGTACAATAACCACCAGCTTTGCTATCCTTTAATGCTAATCAGCAACATGCTTAATGTACACATGTGCAGCCTGAAGGCCTGTTTTTTCAAATTGATTATTTCAATAGCTGCTTGTAAATTTGGCACAGATTCCATGTACCTTAGTTAAATTGAAACTCTCATTTTAATTTGTGCGGGTGAATATACCACTGGCCATTGGGACGAGCAGCTGTTACAGTCAACAGTGGAAATATTTCCTTCCTCTTAGCTATGCCAAGAAAGGCAGAACATTGACACTTTAAAAGGAACAGATGGTTAAAATGAGGACAAGGGGAAATGACCAGAACTGCCAGGATAGTATACCTTGCAATGGTTTGAGTTCATCATTAATATTGCAAATATCCTATAGTTTTGACAAATTTTCTACTTAGTACTGTCTTATTGCCTCTTAGTATGGTCAAACTATTGTCAGCGTTCCATTAATTTTTATAGCGATTGTTTTTAATTAATATACAGGTAGACAAGAAGCAGCAGACTGACAGACATCAGACCTGACATGCAGTATGAATCACCAACCTTGTTGTCAATTATTAAAAAATGCAGCTAAATTCACACCAATAACAATGCCGCATTATCTTGTTAAATCTCTGTAGCTATTGGAAACCTAAAGATTCAAGCTTCTCGGGGGTCACAGATTTCTAATGGAAAACATTCTTGGTGGTGTTTCAAGTGCAGAAAACTCTACTGCATGGTTACTTATAACCATTTTCCAAACTTACTAATAGTTAATGCCTTCACGAGTATTCAAACCTTACTTTCAGTAATAAATCCTCAATTGAATACAGCAAGTTGCCTGCTGACATTTGGATTCATAGACACTTCGAGCACATGAGGCCATTTGGTCAATTGAGTCAATGTCAGTAAACAAAATTTTGATTGCACTACAGGTAGTGCCATTTTTCAGCTTTTGGCTACAGCCTGGAGACTATGGAAATTCACGTGAGTGTTTAAATATTACTTCAATGTTACCAGAGACCCTGACTCAACAACCCTTTGGGGCACTGAGTTCCAAACTTCCAGCAACCTCTGAGTGAAAAAGGTTCTCAACTCACTTCTTAGCCTTCTACCTCTTAACCTTAAATCTGTAGCCCCTGGTTATTGTGTCTTTTTTTCCACCCTATCAATGCCCCTCATAATCTTACAGACCTCTATCAACCTTCACTGCTCCTAGGAAAACAATCCAATGTATCATGGCTCAGTCTTCCAGCCCAGGCAGCATCCTGGTAAATCTCCTCTGCACCCTCTCTACTACAATCACATCCTACTATAATGCAGTGACTAGAACTGCATACAATACTTAAGTTATGGTCTAACCAGCATTGCATACAGCTCTAGCAGAACCTCTCTACTCACCTATTCTATGCCTTGGCTATAAGAACTCTTGTGGTCTCGTGGTAGTGTCCCTGCCTCTGAGCCATGTTCAAGACCCGCCTGCTTCAGAGTGTGGAATAACGTCTCTGAACAGGTTGGTTCAAAAATATCAAATAAAGGCGAGTATTCCATATGCCTTCTGAACCAACTTATCTACCTATCCTGCCATCCTCAGGAAGAACTCCAAGAACTCCTCTGATCATCACTCAGTGTCGTCCGTTGCTTTATTAGTCATCTCCAAGTGACATTTTTCCAGGTGCAATTCTATTTGCCACTGCCCTGCCCACCTAAGCAGTCCACCAAAAAAGTTGATACAGCTAAAAATAAGCCAAGCAATCTCAGTGGTTTCTTTTCTTCTTCTTAGCCATCACGAGCTGTTTGCTGGCTGCCAAGCTTTTCACTGGCAACTGCTTCAAATTGCTGATTGTTGGTTTTCTCCACCGTGGTTCCCTGCACATTTATTATGACTTTCCATGTCTGTTGATTTTTTATGAATATGGAACTGCAGCCTGTCCATGAAGTCTACGTTGTGCATTTTGTAAATAAATAAGTCTGATGGCACCTTTTGTTCACCGACGACATCTGCAGGGGGAGCAAAGGACTGCCTGATGTCAATCTGTTCTGTCATCCTTTTTCACAGAGGACAATGAATTGTCCTTGGCATTAGACAACAGAACCTGCTGCTGAAACAACACATGCACTGAAGAGGAGCTGACAAAACAGCGGAAATTATCACTGCTTTTAGCTGAAATGTTCTACATTATTTTGTTTTGTCACCATACAATGCCCCCCCCCCCCCCCATATGGAAACTTAATCCAGATGCTGACCCTGGGATGGTAAGTGTAGTCTGAAGCTGATGAGGGCCATGGATTCTTCATTGGGCACGGAAGAGCATTCCAGCTTCCCACAAGGACTTCACACAGAACGCAAAATTAAAAAATACTTCATTTGGTGTCTCCTGGCCACTTTGCTGTTTTCTGTCACTGGCAGTTCGAGTGACGGGCAAACCTCCCAAGAAGTACAGGGTAATATGAGAGGAGGTTCATCAGTGGTCACCACTACCCTGGCTTTGATGGGGGACAGTGTATCATGACGTTTGACATGGCTAAGATTTGGGGCTTGGGAGATAAGAAAGGAGATGAAGTTTTAAAGAAAAACGAGGTCAGGAAATGGGAAAGTGCAGGCCCATATGGAGGTAACAGGGAGTTCAATGAGGAAAGATGTGTGAAGATTTGGGATGGTGTGGTGTGGGGTGGGGTGGGGCATTGGAAATAGAAAATGGCTGTCACCACAACTGGAGTGGGTGGAGTAAGTGGTTTCTTCTGCTGAGGGAGCAAAATCTACTTGTGAGAGATATGAGACCCTCAGGGGACAACTGCAATTATCAGGCACAGAACACAATACAGGTGAAAGGCTGTCTGTAATCAGAGAGAATTGTACCTGAACCTCATTAAGTCATAGAGATGTACAGCATGGAAACACACTCTTTGGTCCAACACATCCATGCTGACCACATATCCCAAATAAATGTAGTCCCATTTGCCAGCATTTGGACCAGATCCCTCTAAACCCATCCGATTCATATATCAGATGCCTTTTAAATGTTGTAATTGTACCAGCCTCCACCATGTCCACTGGAAGCTCATTCCATACAGGGATCTTTGCGTGAAAAAGCTGCCCCTTAGGTCCATTTTAAATCTTTTCTCTCAAACCTATGCGCTCTAGTTCTGGACTCCCCATCCCCAGGGACAAAACTGTCTACTTACTCCATCCATGCCCCTCATGATTTTATAAACCTTCATATGGTCACCCCTCAGCCTCCTATGCTCTAGGGAAAACAGCCCCAACCTATTCAGCCTCTCCTTAAAGCTCAGACCGTAAAATCTGGCAACATCCTTATAAATCTTTTCTGAACCCCTTCACGTTTCATGACATCCTTTCTATAGCAGGGAGACCAGAATTGCATGCAATATTCTGAAAGTGGCCTCATCAGTTTCCTGTGCAGCTGCAACATGATCTCCCAACTCCTATACTCAATGCACTGACTAATAAAGACAAGCAGACCAAACACCTCCTTCACTATCCTGTCTACCTGTGACTCCACATGCAAGGAACTATGAACCTCTTCTCCAAGATCTCTTCGTTCAGCAATACTCCCCAGGACCTTGCCATTAAGTGTATAAGTCCTGCCCTGATTGGTCTTTCCAAAATGCAGCACCTCACATTTACCTAAATTAAATTCCATCAGGCTCACTGGTCTATAGTTCCCTGGCTTTTCCTTACCACCTTCCTTCAATAATGGCACCATGTTAGCCAACCTCCAGTCTTCTGGCACCTCACCTGTGGCTATCAATGATACAAATATCTCAGTAAGGAGCACAGCAATCACTTCCCTAGCTTCCCACAGAGTTCTAGGGCACACCTGATCAGGTCCCAAGAATTTATCCATCTTTATCCATTTTAAGATGTTCAGTATTCTCCTCTGTGATATGGACATTTTTCATGATGTCGCTATTTATTCTCTATCTTCCATATCCTTCTCCACAGTAAACACTGATGCAAAGTACTTGTTTATTATCTCCCCTATCTCCTGTGATTCCACAAATAGGCAGCCTTGCTGACCTTTAAGTGCCCTATTCTCTCCCTAGTTACCCTTTTGTCCGTAATGTATTTGTAGAATAATTTTGGATTCTCCTTAACTCTATTTGTCAAAGTTATCTCATTACCCCTTTTTGCTCTCCTGATTTCCCTCTTAAGTATACTCCTATTGCCTTTATACTTTTCAAGGGATTCACTCAATCTCTGCTGTCTATACCTGACATATTCTTATTCTTGATCAAAACCTTAATTTCTCTAGTCATCCAATATTCCCTACACCTACCAGGCAAAAGTGAGGACTGCAAATGTTGGAGATTTGAGTTGAGAGTGTGGTGCTGGAAAAGCACAGCAAGTCAGGCAGCATGCGAGAACGACCTAACAGGAACATACTGTCTCTGGACTCTCATGCTGAGACTGACTACATTAAATATAAAGCCTGGCCATAAACAATCCTGTCCACATCATTGATCTTTCCTAATTAACCAAAGGGCTGATTCCTATGACATTTTGCTTAAGGATCATCTTTATCAAGTTTCATATAGGGCTTCCCTCTGGACCAGATACAATTGACTGAATGACTTACATCTGCAACTCCATCTTATGGTCTAGATCTTATGATCACTCATCAGGCCTAGCAAATTTTCTTGCACTATGATTCCAATCATGTCACATTAACTACATATCGGCCTTGATGGTGCCCTTATCTGATGCTAGCCCAAGTCTAGCACTCGCCACACTGGAAGAACTCACCACTGCCAAGATATCCCAGAATAAACTGTCATCCCTGGCATTGGCACCACTTTTGAAAAAAATGCTGAGCACCTGGACAAGTGAGAGCAATCTGGAGCTATCTGCTCCTTAGATCATCCTGAGGGGGAGGGAGATAGAGTGCCTTGCAGCATTCTCCAGATAGAGTGCTACATAATCCCCACAAGTAGATCAAGCAAAGAGGTGATGTGCTGCATACCGAAGAGCTGGGAGGGCAACAGTAGTCTTCCAAGGAGAGGAAACAAGAGGATCATATTGAACAAGAGGATCATCGCCCTCATTGTGATCCAGTATTGGGTGCAACAAACCAGATCGGACTTAATTGATACCCCTTTCCAATAAATGTGAGCTAGGGGAAGTCATAACCTGTTTACTGTAAACTTGTTGTTGCTTGAAAAACAAGCGGTTCTTGTTTGGTTCCAGAAGCAAATGCAGTTTTTTCTGTTTGTTCTATCTTCATTGTTCCTGTTGTTTAAGAAAAGTGAACTTTAACAACTGTTTGAAGATATTCCAACTCCCACACTCAGCAGTGACAAGATGTCATGCTACACTAGGTATTACAGAAACAGGAGTGGTGATAAGGACCGATAGTCTCTGTAGCTTCATTCTTGTAGCTGCAGTTGCAATGACTGCCAGCCTGAGAGGTGATGATTTATCATGTGAAAATATTTGTGAATGTGATATTCTGTTTCTAATGAAGTGTCACCCCCATCACCTTTGTGTCCTTAGAAGCATTTGTTTTACAATTCCTTCCCACTACAGTGTATTATGAAGGATTATTCTTGGCTGGCAGCATTTGACCCTGGTGCCAGCTGAGGTTTACGCATGGCGCTAGCAGCAAGAATTTTGGAAGGTCCTGGCAGCAGCAAGCACTTTCATTCCTGGTCAATATGAGACAGAGGGTGAGAGTGGCATCATAGAGGTGTGGTGGACATCCACTAAGGTGAGCAGTGGAGAATTGTGTGCGATAACTCACTAGAGCTGACAAAGGAAAACCATCATTAAAGTCCCTGAAATCATCACTAAACTGGATTTTGCGAAAGGTCAGCCCTACATTGAAAATTATGATCATATGATTAAAAGCTCATTCTTTTAATTTATTGGTCTTCATTAAAAATGACAACATTTCAAAGCAGATTGTGAACATAACATTTTTGGCATTTGATCTCGGACTTCCCTTGGAACTTGGAGCATTTGAATATGTTTCGCATTAACTAATCTCTTTGCAAACGATAATCTGCAAAATTTAAAGGAATGGGAATAAACAACATATCATCAAAAACCTTAATTTATCACCCACTGAGAGCAGGAACAGCTATAACATATCAACTGGGTGCAAGTAAGTTGACACAAAAGTAGTTTCTTCAAATATAAGCCTCATTTGTGATCACATGGATGCAATTAACTGCCTTAATAAGTGTCTGGTTTGTGGTTTCTGAAGTCATATCCTAATATAGCTTGTTATCCAAAAACATGTGCTTTGAAGCTTGTATGCACACGTCCTCAAAAGCTAACATTTTTGTAGCTACTTTTCTAGAAACGACCATTTTTTATTTGTGCCTGAGCAACAAGGATGCTAGTCTTGTGATACAAATAATGGGCCAGTCTGACACACATAGGACTGCTCCAGACCAGTCTCCTGGATGTTAAATGCCTTTATAATTGTTTGTGAAGAAATTGCTTATTCCACCATCTTAAAACACGAATGCAACTTCTTAATTGCAGGCCCTCGTCTATTAGCTGCTTTTTTCTCTGATCAAATAGAAGTCTATCACATTACATTGAAAAACCGGCAGGAAAGGTTGGCAAAGACATAGAACGCAGTGAGGGTGAAAATGGAATCATTGGAATCGAATCAGCACTATTGGCAGACTCATGTCAGAATCAGTTTATACATTCTAACTTGGCTGTTTGGGTCAAGAGGCAACCCATAGCTTTCAGTCTGAGGTCACATACAAGTCGTTGTTACAACCAGGTGAGAAGGGGTGATCAGGTATCTCTCTCTTTCTCTCTCAGTCGGTCACTGCAAATTTTAAAATTTTCTTTGAGCAGATGGCTATCACAGTTCAATTAAAATTAGTTGACCAGATCAAGAATGAGGGAAAGCCAATTCTAACGTGAGAGTGTAGAGTTTTATTACTTCCTCAGTCTGAGAAAAATAAGAAAAACATGCCATCAAACAAATACACACAAACAGAGGTAGCTTATGAAGAAGGTGGGGAAGGGGTGTTTGTATAGACAGTAAAGTCAAAGCAAATGTAGTTAAAGTTGTTAGACATCTTGAGTTGCAAGATTAAATCCTGGGTCCCAACTGTTCTGCTTGTTCAAGAATGGCAAAGCTGCAGGAAGCTTGGTTTTTCAGTAAATGGTGGTTTTCTACGTGGCTTATTCACCAGTGCTGTTGCTTACACTGAGAGTCTTCTCCCCTTCTATAGCCCTCACCCATCTCCAGTACTCTTCCTCCACTGGGACCCCGCTCTCTAGCCTCTTACCCTCTCTTGATCTTTTCATTCAGAACTGTTAGTGTAACATCAGCCACCTTAACTTCTCCACACCCCTCACCCACTTTAACATGTCTGTCTCTGAATTTGCTGCATTCATTCACACAGGTCTCACCTTGATTTTGCTATCAAACCTGCTGACAAGGGTGGCATTGTTGTCATTTGGCATACTGACCTCTACCTTACAGGTGCTGAGCACCACCACTTCAATCTCCTCAGAAATCATGAACCCCCATCACTGAACATCAAACCTTTCTTTCCAGGACTATCACTGACTTCACCTCCTCTGGAGATGCTCCCTCCACAGCTTCCCTTGTCATAACCCCAAATTCCAAACAGGCTACTTCCACCTTCTTCTCAAATCCTCAAAAGCTACAGCTCCAGCATTTTAACATGCTCCTGCCCATTAAGTTTATTCCATAGTAATCACAGAATCTCTAGACTGGCCAGAGATTGTGTCCTCCGGTCCTAGAATCTCTCAGGATTCAAAACAATCTCTCTGCATCACAGCTCCTAAGAATCCTATAAGTTTCAATATGGTCTTATCTCATTCTTCTAAATTTTAATGAGTACAAGTCCAATCTACTCAAACCCTCCTCATAAGAAAATCTCTCCTTACCGAGAATCAACCAAGTTAACATTCTCTGAACTGCTGCTAATGCCAGTAGATAAGGGATCAAAACTGTTCATGGTATTTTAACTTTGTTTTGAGTGGTGCCTTGTACAGTTTTAGAAGAAATTTCTATTTTTCTTCTCCATTCCCTTCGATATAAAGGCCATCATTCCATTTGCTTTCCCTATTACCTACTGAGCATGAATATTAATATTTTGTGATTTGTGTACAGACTTCCAAATTTATCTCTCTCAATTTAAATAATATTCAGCACTTCTGCCAAAGTGCATAAACTCACATTTTCCTACATTATGTTTTATCTGCCAAATATTTGCCCAATCATTAATTTGTTTATATCTCTCTATAGACTCTGTGTCATCCTCAGCATTTATCTTCCTGCACATTTTTGTGTCATCTGCAAACTTGGCTATAGGAAGTTCACTTTTCTCATCCAAATCAATAATATACATTCTTAATAACTGTGGCCCAGCACTGATCCCTGCGCACTCTTTTAGTTATAGATTGCCATCCTGAAAATACCATTGGCTCTTATCTTATTTAGTAGCCTTATAATGTGGTACTGTATCAAATGCCTTTTGGGAATCAAAATACATTATATCTACCAGTTTCCCTTTATCTATCCTGCTTGTTACCTCCTCAAAGAATTCTAATAAATTTGTCAGGCACGATTACCCCCTCAGAAAGCCATGCTGACTCTGGTTGATCACATTGTAGGTTTCTAAATGTTACAGCATTTCTCAATGACAGATGATAGGATGACTGGCCTACAATTACCTGTTTAGTATTTCCCTTCCTTTTTGAACACTGACAAATTTCCAATCCTCTGGGGTGCTTCCAGAACCTCAGGATTTGTAGTTGTTTACAACCAGTGCATCTACTACTTCTGCCTAAACTTCCTTTGATATCATAGGATGCAATCCATCAGGTTCAGGGAAATTACAAGCTTTTACTCTCTAATACCCACAGCTATCTCAACTACACCTCCTCACATCCTGATTCCTCTGAGGACTCTATTCCATTCTCCCACTCTCTCCATCTCTGTTGTATCTGTTCTAATGAACTTAACTTCTGCAGGGTGTTGTCTTTCCTTCTTCCTTTTTCCTTATCCAATACATTGCTTTTATTTCCAATACAGTGTAGGCTGGGTAAGGAGAGCAGCTATTCTCCCCTGAAGGACGTTAGTGAACCAAATGGGTTTTAAATGACATTTGGTCCATCATTACTTGTCTAACATTCCAGAATGTAGAAGTTCCAGCATGTGGGAGGGTACGGGGAGTGTATTAGATTAGTCAAGCCTTGAGTTAACAAAGAAATGGATGAGGGTTTCAGCACCATATGACCTGAGATGGGGGGGCAGGGTTTAAGCACTGATAGGGATGTGGCAACTGATATTAGTAGCGATGGTGGGAATGTGTTGGTGGAGCTTACCTATGGGTAAGATATGAGACTAAATGTCATGAACAGTTTGACTCAGCCTCAGACAAGTTTTCAGGCAGAGGGATGAGTTAGTAACTAGGGAATTGGGACAAAAATAATGGCTTCCATCTTCAAAATATTTGACTGAGGAAACTTTCTGCTCATCCAATGCTGCATAAGCGATCTGATAACCCAGCCAGATTGAAGGTGTTGAAAGAGACAGTAGAAAGGCCATACAGTTATATAATACAGAAGAGGCCCTTTGACCCATCAAATCTGCACTGACAAATTACCCCAACTGCACCGATCCCACTTTCCCGTACTAGGCTCATCTGCTTGACAGTGATGACACGTCAAGTGCTCATCACATAACATTAGGTATCATTAAGGTACATGCAGAAATTCACTTGTGTTTTCAAAGAATGTCACGGAGCAGCAGCATGTAGCTGAGAAATAGGAAGAGGTCAAGTACAGATCTTTGGGGGTGGCAGAGGTGATGTTGTAGAAGGAAGAAGAGAAGCCATTACACCTGAGACTTTACACATGGCATGGTTTAATCAAGGGAGGTCATGCCTGACAAAGCTGTTAGAATTCTTTGAGGAGGTAATGAGCAGGTTAGACCAAGGAGACCCAATGGTTGTTATTTACCTAGACTTCCAGAAGGCCTTTGACAAGATGCCGTTCAGGAGGCTGCTGAGTAAGATAAGGGCCCATGGTGTTAGCATCCATGTGCTAGCATGGATAGAAGCTTGGCTGTTTGGCAGGAGGCAGACATTGGGGATAAAATGGTCCTTCTCAGGATGGCAGCCTGTGACCAGTGGTGTTCCGCAAGGGTCAGTATTGGGACCACAACCTTTCACTTTATACATTAAAGATCTAGATGAAGCAACTGAGGGCAATCTGGCTAAGTTTGCAGATGATACAGAGATAGGTACAGAAACACATAGCTTTGAGGAGGTGGGGAGGTTGCAGAAGGATTTAGATAGGCTAGGAGAGTGGGCAAAGAAAAGGCAGATAGAGTACAACATGGGAAAATGTGAGATTGTGCACTTTGGTAAGAAGAAGAGGCATGGACTATTTTCTAAATAGGGAGAAAATTCAGAAATCTGAAGTTCAAAGGGACTTGGGAGTTCTAGTCTAGGATTCTGTTAAATTAATCTTGCAGGTTGAGCCAACTGTAAGGAAAGCAAATATAATGTTGACATTTACTTCAACAGGACTAGAATATAAAAGCAGGCATGTACTTCTGAGGCTTTATAAGCCCCTGGTCAGACCACATTTAGAGTATTGAGAGCAATTATGGGTCCCATACCTCAGGAAGGATGTACTGGCCCTGGAATGGATTCAGAGGAGGTTTATGAGAATGGACCCAGGAATGAAAGGCTCAACATATGAGAAACGTTTAAGAATTCTGGGTCTATACTCAATGGAGTTTAGAAGGATGAAGGGGGAAATAATTAAAATTTACAGAATACTGAATTCCCTAGACAGAGTAGACATTGGGAAGATGTTTCCATTGGTAGGAGAGACTAGGACCTGAGGGCACATATTTGGAGCACAGAAGGCTGTGGAGGCCAGCTCATTGAGTATATTTAAGACAGAGATAGATAAGTTCAAGGGGATCAAGAGTTACAGGGAGAAACTGGGAGAATAGGGTTGAGAAACTTATCAGCCATGATTGAATAGCGGAGCAGATTTGATTGTCTGAATGGCCTAATTTCTGCTCCTATGTCTTATGGATTTTTGATTACTCTGTTGGTTAAACAAATTGCTATTGAACACAATGAGATAAATTGCTAGCAATGCTATTCCCAGTCCAGTCTTACACATTGGGAGTGGACGTCAGTGATAGAAGAGAACATAGTCTTGGCTCCTTATTTTTCAGTAATGGTCACGATATTCTTGTCTTACTAAATGAGTAATTTATGTACAAAAATGTTAAATATTTTGAGTTCTAACAAATCCAGCTTACACACATTAGAATTCTGCTGAGATTTCAGGAAATGTAACATTCTTTACAAATCCTGGCAAATTCTTTAGAAATCTTGAATCAGGGAGCCCAGGTGTTGGGTTCGATGGAGTCAGGTTGGTTGCGGAGTGGTGAGGCTGTTAGATCTGGCAGCTTACGTAGAAATACTGAGCAAAAAGAACATGTTTTTTGTCAGCATTTAACAAAAGCTTATCTAGCTATGCAGAAGATATAGGAATTTGTTTAATGACTTACATCGCTGTAACAGGAAGATCCCCGAAAGAGACATATATCTAAATATTCTGCCCAGTATGCCATTTATTCCTGGCAAGTATGGGAATCATAGTCTCTTATCTGTCCACTTTTCAAGTCTATATCTATAATTACTATTAACTTTCTCACTTGCATTCTAAAGTTTCTTTATTTTTGCTTTGTCTCTTCTGTCTTTTTGTTGTTGGCAAACATACAAAGAACCTAATTATCAATGCAATTTAGCTCCATAATTAGATTAGATTAATTCCTTACAGTGTAGAAACAGGCTCATCAGCCCAACAAATCCACACCACCCTCCGAAGAGTAACCCACCCAGACCCATTTCCCTTTGACTAATGAACCTAACACTATGGGCAATTTAGCATGGCCAATTCACCCGACCTGCACATCTTTGGATTGTGGGAGGAAACCAGACCACCCAGTGGAAACCCACGCAGACATGGGGAGAATGTGCAAACTCCACACAGTCAGTCGCCCAAGGCTGGAATCGAGACCTGGGTCCTTGGCGCTGTGAGGCAGCAGTGCTAACCACTGAGCATTTTGTGGAAAGTTGTATCCTCACAGAGTATCCATGCAGTTTTACTACAACCAAGATTTGTTACCATGCCAAAAATCTAAGAATTAAGTGAATTAAAAATAGCTACAATCTTCAATGGCCTCCTTAAGTGCAGAAATGTACCACAAGGCAATTTTTTTGGTTGGAACCTAGGTTGGCAGGCATGCATATTGATGTCACACTAAAAATCTGTGGACAATTATTGACCATAGACGTAAGTGTGAAAAATAAAACAAATTTCTAATAATATATTGAAAAATCTCATTTTAATTATCTACCTCATGTAACAATGAATTGGTTAGCTTGTTGGTCAGACGACAATAATGAGCTGTAGAATAAGCCAACAGTGCGGGCTCATTTCCTTTGCAAACTGTAGGAGTTCATGGAGGTCAGCTCTTTACTTTACCCACACGTGTGGAGTGATTACCCTCAAACTATACCTGACCAATTGTCTCTCTTGCAGGGAGACAGAGAGAGATGTCTATGGGCCGCTACGGATTATGGCTTATGAAACAAAAAGAAGTTTACTCCTTGGTTCATAAATGGCAAGAGGCTCTGATGAGTAATCCCAACGAACTTCCTTTCCTAATATTATTTTTGAAATTAATGGGCTCAAGGCAATTAGCTGCACTGTCCAGGGAGACAGATAGAAACTGAGAGACAGAGACAGAGTGAAAGCACACCAGAGTGCAATGCCAAAGGGTTACCAGCTCAGGGAGAGAACACTGCAGTGTGAGCAGGATAAAATGACACAGGTGCAGCGAGTAAGCAATATTGAAAAATCAAAGAACAATTAACACAGGATAAGAAGCCCAGAGTGACAGGGGTAAGAGAAAGGGAAAGGTAGAAGCAAGAGGGAAATTAGGGTCAAGTTGAGAGGGGTGGACTTCTACTATCACTATAAGGACCTGGTCCAGAAATTTTGATCAGCATCAGAATCTGGTGGGGTTGGGGTTCTTGAATCATGGAGCCCAGGTATTGGGTTCAGTGGAGTCAGGTTGGGTGTGGAGTGGTGAGGCTATTAGATTTGGGGTGGCAGGGATTAGGGATATCCAGTTGAGGGGAAAGGTTAATGCTGAGTTAGTGTGCTTAACTTAATAAGTACCCTGGAATTGGAGCTGATGTTAATCCTTTAACATTTCCTGCATAATTGGTAAGCTTAAGTGCACCAAAAACCTCAAAGATCTCTCACTCTAGGGGACATTTTCAGAAGGCTTCGAACTCAGGGCAATTGCCCCAGGAGATTTAAATTTCTCTGTCAATTTCTGGGAGGTCAGCTGCATCAGGGTTTCCTCATAGTCCCATCTCACAACTCAAAGCTATTACAATTCCAATGCACTCCAAATTTCTCACCACTGGAATTTTAGTTGTCAGACTATCAGTGTAGAAGGGATACCTGTACACAGGATGACTTGTGACTGGGTCTGTAATAACTGTTAGTTGATTGACTGAACACTTCAAAATCATCACTGGCCTGAAAACAGGACATTGCCTGCAAGTACCTGCCAGGCTCCAGCCTCAAAGCAGAGCCCATTCACTTTCAGGAAGGTTCTGGAAGTGCCGTCATCATTTGGCCCATTCATGGCTTTAGTTAATGACCTGCCACTGCTGGAGTGGTAGTTGCTGCTCTGTTAACCTGGCTTCTAGTAAAATCATTCAGAGGTGGGAAGGTATCGGATAGCAGTGAACTTTATTCCCAGTCCCACCTCCTGACTCAGACCTGCAGGACTGGGAAAATTTATTCCCATTTGTCATTCCATGTATGGAAGACAAAGCTGCAAATATTGTTCAAATTCTGGGGAATGACATTTTTAGATGTTGATTAGCCACATATGCAGCCTTTAGCTAATGCCAAGATTCAGTTGGTCTTCCCCTCCACAGTTGTCCTCACCCTGGGTGGGTAGTGGAAATGGCCCAGAACAGGAACGTTGAACAGACTGGCGGCATAGTGATGGGTGGCAATGTTGGTGCATATTTTATACCCATCAGAAACCTCCCAAGTACAGATAAGTTTGAAATTATCATTAACCAAATGGAAGATAAATTCTATGTAACCACACAAGACAACATTTATATATTAATATCACATTTACACTGAAATAGCTTCAATTTTCTTGACTAAGATTTCAATGGAAATAGATTTCCTTGTAACCGATTGTATTTTTCAAACACTCACAGATTTAACTCATTCCTTGGGTGAGGAAGAACATCTAGAATAAATACTTAGTTTCAAACGAGGAGAGCAGAGCTACCTATACCTGTGCAGTCTACAGATAAACAAACTAACCATACGAATGGAGGCTGCATAGTTTTAAAATGCTTATCCCTCTTTTCAAATTCTTCTATAGATTTTCTGGACTCCGACTCCATAATCTCTGCCAGCCCCACAACCTTCCAAGATAGTTCCACTCCTCAATCCTGGCCTCCTTTGCACATTCAATTCCTTTGCTGTATAACTGGTGGTCAATCCTTCATGTACCAAGGCTCCATGCAGTGTAACCATCCTAAACCTTTTGCTTCTCCATATCTTCTTCCTCCTTAAAAATACTCCTAAAAACTTACAAGAAATAAGTAAGTTCATTGACACTAATATTTTCTTATGTGGTTTGGTGTTGACTGTTATTTGATACTTCTCCTGTGATATGTTTTGAGATGTATCACTGAGTTAAAGGTCCTAGGCAAACTAAATTGGTCTTGCTGTTGTTGTTACCCTTATAGGAATTTATTTTAAAGTAATTAAAATTCTTGGGACTTTGATTCTTTTCCTTCCACTTTCCCTTTATTTCATCATAAGAATTAAATGCAATTTAAATGGTTCATCTGAGTCTTCCCAACTCTCTGGTCATGTATTATGACTAATGAATTGCTTTCGACCACTTACTTCTAGTTTTACTGTGCTTGTATCCTGAAATTATTTTAATTCACAGTTCAGAATATTCTACTGCCTTTTCCAATCTCGTGTTTTGCTGCTGACCCATTAATGTCAACAAGTACAAGATTGGGCTGTGGATTAGAAAATAAACTCTCAGTCACAAACTCTGGGTCTCATCTGAAGCACTGACTGTGCAGCCCACGAGAATCCACTAACTTAGTTCTTATTTTATAACATTTAATAAGACATTAGTGTTTAAACAAAAATGACTTGCAACAATTGTTCGCAAATATGTACAAATTAATTTTGGAAAGGCTAGTAGCACTAAAATGGTCAAGCTGATCATTAAACCTTTCTATCTCTATTGCACTTTTCTTTTGTCAATGTATATATTTTCTGAAAGTTATTGAACCCTTAAATACACGTTAGGAACATATTTGAAGAAACTATCATAATGTGTAGAGAAGTGTAACAAATAATGTCATACAAAGGAGGCTTGCTACTCAACCGAAACTATGGTGAGTCACATAGAATTGCATCATATTTTTTCCTTACTGGCTGTGACATTTTAGTTTTTAAGATGTGTTGTGTTTCCATTGCAAAAATAGCACATCTGTGCAAATGTAATGTTTTCTAAAATTGTTAAAACTAACGCCAGGTTTCTCACTGATTCCTCTCTTGATAGCTCACTGGGTGCAAAAAAGAAGAGAATCCATCCATATCCAGTTCTCCAGCTGCCAGCAGCTTACATTTTTATTCCTTGAATTTCCAGAGAAATGGCATTGTAATTTCGACATTCTTTATTACTAGCCTTTTCCCTTTCCAACTCTCATTTTTCTTTTCTCCTTTTCTTTACTCCTCCTTGTTAAGACCTGTTCAAGCACTATACAGGAAAGAATACTTTTATACAGTAAATCACAATTTCAGCATGTGCCAAAGTATTTCCAGTCTCTGCATGATCAACAACATTGTAGTGTAGGAAAGGCAATCACTAATTTGAACGCAACAGTTAAATAAATAACCAGATTAACCACTTTAGGTACTAGTTGAGGGTTCAATGCATTTAAGGACACCAGGAGAATATGCCTGCTCTTTTACAAATAGAGCCATGGTTTTTTTGTCTTCGTCTGATATGGCAGGTGATGGCGAAAGTGAGGACTGCAGATGCTGGAGATTAGAGTCAAGATTAGAGTGGTGCTGGAAAAGCACAGCAGGTCAGGTAGCATCCAAGGAGCAGGAAAATCGATGTTTCTGGCAGGAGCCCTTCATCAGGAAATGCCTCAGGTAATGGCAGGTGATGCCTCAGTGGAGCAACTCATCTGAACATTGGCACTTCTGCTAGGGCAGCACCCTTTTAGTACTGCAGTGAGGTGCCAGCCTAGACTGTGTGCTCAAATCTATGAAGTGGGATTTGGACCTGTTGCCTTCATATAAAAGAGTGAGCATGCCTCCATTCAGCTGATTAACAATGTTTTGTGGCTAAATTTAATTAAGGAAAATATGCCAAATTATCTGGTAAACTCAAAGGCAAATCCCCTCAATTTGTGAACATTAAAATCCCACAAACAGGACCCAAACTAAATTACTGTTGTGAAATAGGCAAAGAGTGGAGGAAGATAATCAACTTTTGTACGCCATAGATCATCCTGCTGAACCTTCAAATCCTCCTTGACAAAGACAGTATTATGTCCCACACCTCTATGTAACAAAGGTTAACATTTGCAGAACATTCATTGTTTTCAAGTTCAGGAATAATATTCAGTACAAATATTACATACCAGTCAGTTGAATCAAGGTAAATCACAAACTAAGCATTCCAAAAGACTGAACTTAAGAACGACATTGCCTGCAGAAGGTAAGTGAATTAGACACACAAAGATTTTCTCTGATGAAGGATAAATATGTAAAAGGGGCACATTTCTGAGATTTGTATGCAAGATGCTGTGAATCTTATAAAATTGGGTGGGTCAGGGTGCATTTATGGCCAGTATCTTTCACTTAAATTAACAAAACAAGTCCCTTTACAAACTTAGAGGTCTACTCCACTTGATTTTCTAATATTGTCGGTGTACCGAAGTTCAGATTCTTGTATGCATCAAACCACAGCGACCATCTAAGGTGGCTAATCTGGTCATTTATTTAACTGTTGTGCTCAAATTGGTGATTGCCTTTCCTACACTACAATGTTGACGATGATGGAAAAGTACCTCATGACTGGAAATACTTTGGGACATTCTGAATTTGTGATTGACTCTAAATAAATGCAAATTTTATTTCCTCCACAGTGCTTGAAAAGGTTAGCAAGGAAAACTCAAGAAAAGGACACAAAGAAAATTGTGAGTTGGAAAGGAAAATGGCCAGGAGTAAAGAATCTTTAAATTTCGATATGAATTCTGTGAAAATTCAAGGAATAAAAAGTTAAGCTGCTGGCAATTTGGGAATTGGAGATGGATGAACCACAATCTTTAACAGAACTCTTGCATGTGGAAAATCCCTTTCTATATAGCCAAAAGAAATCAAATATAAATATAGAAAACCTTGGGAATATGCCACACAGCTGAACGGAAACAATACTTGACAAACATTCTGCAATGGATAGAAATAAGAACATAAGCACCACAAAAAGCAGGACAATCCAACCTGCCCCATCAGGATACTCTTGGTCATCAACAGAGTGATGAAAAGCATTGTCATCAGTGCAATCCACAGCACTTACTCACTAATAACTGGCTCTGGTTGGTTTTGCTCAGTTGGCTTGATGGTTGGTTTGCGAAGATTGCCAACAGCATGGGTTCAATGCCCACCATTGTCGAGGTTCCCATGAAGGACTCTCTTTCTCAATCTCTCCCCTCGCCTGAGATATGGTGGCCCTCAGGTTAAATCGCTACCAGTTGTCTCTCTCTAGTGAGAGAGAATGCTCTGGTTTGGTAAGACTACGGTGATACAACAACTATGACCTACTCACTGACACACAGTTTGGGTTCTGCCAGAGCCATTCAGCCCCTGACCTCATTACTGCCTTGGTCTAAACATAGACAACATAGATGAATTTACATGCAAGGTGAAGATTACTACACTTGATATTAGGGCATCATTTGACCAAATGTGACATTACGGAGCCTTAGCAAAAATGGAGTCAACAGGAATCAGGGGAAAATTCTTTGCTGGTTGGAGTCATAATGAACACAAAGGAAAATAATTCTAATCATTAATCGTTGATTATCCCAATCCTAAAATATCACTACAAGCATTCCTCAGGGTACGTCCTAGCCTAATATCTCCAGCTGTTTCATCAATGACTTTCTTTCCATTATAAGGTTAGAGGTGGCAATGTTCACTGATAATTGAGCAACGTTCACCATTTGTCACTTGTATGTTACTGAAGCAGCCTGTGTCCACATGCATCCAGGTTCAGGCTGATAGTGAGTAACATTCAATGAACAATTATATCAAGAGAAAATCTAACCATTGCCCTTAGTCTGAACTACCATTGTTGTTTCCCTGGTATTAACATCATGGGGGTTTATGATTGACCAGAAACTGAACTGGGCTAGCCTCTTGAATACTGTGGCCACAGACAGGTTAGAAGTTGGGAATTCTGCAGTGAGTAACACACCTCCTAACTCCCCAAAGCTCATCAGGAGTGTGATGAAGTATTCCCCACTTGCCTGGAACTGTAGTTCCAAGAACAATCAAGAGGGTCAACTCCATCCAGAGAATTACAAACAAGTAATCCTAACATCTGTGGTGGGGAAATCATTGGAACCTATAATCAGGGACAGAATAACTGAATATCTTGAATATGTTCAGTTAATCAGGGAGAGCCAGAATGGATTCATGGAAGATAGGTCATGCCTGACAGACTTTATTGAATTTTTTTGAAGAGGTGACTATGGTTGTGGAGTGTGTGTCGGTGTTTACATGGAATTCCAGAAAACATTTGATAAAGTCCCACATATGAGACTGTTAACTAATGTAGAAGCTCACAGAATTACCATCAAGGCCAGGGAAATTGGTTCAGTGGCAGGACCGAGAAAGTAAGTATAATGGGTCGGTCGAATGGCAGGATGTGACCCGTGGTGTCCTACAAGGATCTGTGTTAGGGCCTCAATTATTCACATTATTTATTAACAACTTGGATAATTGCATGGAAAGTCATATATAAAAAATTTGCTGTAGACATAAAGTTAGGCAGCATTATAGATTGTGTAGTTGATGGCATTAAGTTATGAAGGAATACTGATAGGCTAATTGAATGGGCAAAACTGTAACAGATGGAGTTCAATGTTACCTATTTTGGAGTGAGAAAGGATAGATCAGGATTCTTTCCAGATTGTATGAAGTTAAATACAGTGTATGTCCAAACAGACTTGAGGGCTCAGGTACATGAGTCTTTAAAATATCACAGGCAGGTGCAGAAAATAATCAAGAAAGCTAATGAATGCTGGCCTGTATATCCAAAGGACTAGAGTTCAAGCATGTAGACGTTAAGCACCAGTTATACAAAACCTTGTTTCGACCTCATTTGGAGTTCAGAGAGGGGCTCTGATCACCAGACTTTAGGAAGGGAGTACAACACAGGTTTACAGGACTGACACTTGGACTTCACAGATTAAGTTATGAGGTGAGATTGCACAAGTTAGGCCTGTTTTCTCTTAAAGATAGAAGGTTAAGGTACAATCTACTCAAAGTCTTTGATATTAACAGGAATAGACAGGGTAGATAAAGATAGATTATTTTCAGTGGTTGTGGATTCTAAAACTGGGGTCATAGTCTGAGAATTAGGCTGGACCATTCAGGAGAGATGTTGGAAGCATTTTTACACACAAAGGATGGTTGATGTTTGAAACTATCTTTTACAAACTGCTGTAGATGTAGGATCAGTAGTTAACTTTATTAGTTAATTTCATCTGAGATAGATGAATGTTTGTCAAGCAAAGATATTAAGGCATATGGGCCAAAGGCAGGTATATGACATTAGGTCACAGATCAACCATGATGTTATTGAACGGTACAGCAGGGACTCAATGGCCTACTCCTGTTCTCATGTTTCTACAAAACAGTCCATTTGACTGGCATCCCATTTCCCCCTTTCAACATTCACTCCCAATACCAATAGACAGTGCTCTCAGTGTGTACTATTTATAAGATGCACTGCATGGAGACTCATTCAACATGACCTTCCTAGTTTGTGAGCTCTATTACCTAGAAGCACAAGGGAGCAGATACATGGGAACATGGTTACCTGTTGGTTCCCCTCCAAGCATTTCACCATCCTGACTTGGAAATATATCACCAGTCCTTTGGGGTGGTTGGGTCAAAGAGCTGAGCTTCCTGCCTAACAGCATTGTGGGTATACAATATCAAATATACTGCAGCTCACCACCATTTTCTCAAGAGCTGTTAGGGAAAGGAAATAAATGCTGACCCAGCCAGAGATACCCACATGCCATGAATGAATATTTTTTTAAAAAAAAGGTCTCAGTGAGTGAATGACCTAACAACACGGTACAGAAGTGACCTTGATAGCTTATGGGGTGATGACATAACAAAGGCTACTGTGGCATGTTGTTGAATGGTATATTTGGCAATGCCACCATTGTCAGATTGAAAACAAATCACACCATATGGTGCTAATAGAAACTTCATAAACCAATAGCTTTGCAAAACTGTTTTGTTCATTATTTCAGCTGATTTATTTTAGCAGTCAGCATGAGGATTATTTAACAAATCAATTCAAAGCATTTTTCTCTGGTGTAGGTGCACACTTTGGGCTGAATTCTATAATTCTTTAGCTCAGGGTCAGTTCAATTGAGTTTCATGTAGTCTCTCTTTGCAAGGACTAGTGGGTTCTCTCAACATATCTTACCAAACTCGCATCACTGGGACATTCCCTGTCCTGACGGTGCCTCTCTTGCTCAATCTGGCCTCATTCCAGCACACACCATACCCAGAACAACTTGCCACTGCCATGATATTTCAGAATTCACCACCATCCCTGGCACTGGCATCATCTTTAAAAGGCCGTTATACACTCAGTTAATCCCTGTCAATCCTTGCTATGCAATTCCTGACATTTGCGTCTGGCATAGCAGAGAACAAAGAGAGGAGGTCACAACAACAAGCCAGACTGAGCTGAGGTAGCCACCTGGGTTACAGCAGTGCCAGATACCTGGAGGAATAGCCAGCACTGTAGGATGAAGATCAATAACTTTCTCTGCTCTAACAAGGTAAGGTGCCACCACAGTCTCTCCAATACATCGCACTCACTCTACCTCCGCCACTACATCCACCTCCCAAGAAGGCTCCCGTTCTACCACCCTCACTATTGTCTGCAACATCTTCCCTTACTCACTGCTGCCCACCCCACCCTGACACCACTGGCCTTGAAAATTCTCCATGCTCCCTACTCACTCAGTCTGGACACCACCCTAACTTCACCAAAAACAATAGCCACTTCACCCATCTTCATCTCCCTTAATTCCTGCCTCTCATTCCAGGAGGAAAACAGCTCACAATAGGGCAGAAAGAGTCAAGGTGGGTGATGGGCTGCCCAACATTCAGCTCCTCTCCTTTTATGAGGTCAGGATCCTGACTCTGAACACCCTGGAGTAGCTGACTGACTGTGTACAAGCCCTTGAACAGGTATCAGAGGCTGCCCTTGACTTATTGGGCCAAGAGCCTCAGACTGAAAGCTATTGCCCTTAATGTGACTGAGGACTGTTGACAACCATAATATGCTTCTTGGCTTTGTGCCCACAATAAATGGCAGTACTCAGAGACTAACTGAGGCAAGGCCAGGCTCAGAGTAAATGAGTGCTAAGAGAGTGAACAAACAGATTGGAGTTTCAGTCTGGTCCAGTCCATGAGGAGGGTGTCGGTCCCTGAGCACACAGTGTCTTTGCTGCAGCAATATACTGAGAGTTACCAGTGCAGCCCAAGGTACAGCAAAGAAGTGTAGACATATCCTGTAAGTGGCTTAGAGGTTATCATGGGGGCTCTTACAGTTTGGACCATATTGAGTGCTAATGCCTACAAACGGGGGCACAGAGGGGCTCATGTGGCTGTTAAGTACTGAGTGTGCCCTGAGAAGTTGGTGCAAAGTGCATGTCCTTTAGAGCAAGCGGTGAGTTGAACTTGAAAGATACCTGCTCTGACTCCCATGGCAAAAATTCTCAGCATCTAATTTGCTTGCAGCAGACAGTAAGATGGAAAGTTGTGTATTAATGAGCCAAGATGTGAAGTGAATGATATTGTTAACAAGCAACAATCTCCTTTCATTGGCAACTTGCTGCTGCCTATTGAGAATCTCACCCTGACATCCAGGACTTACATGAAAGTTGCAGTGATGTGTCAAGGCAGGTTTCTTTCTCAGGTCTCCCAATGTCAAGGCAGGTCTTGCTGGATCTTTCAGACAATCCCTGCCACATTTCTCATCATATTCTACATCTTTCAGGTCTCATTCTGAAATTATTTCTCTTGGCTTTGTGCCCACAATAGATATGATGCAGAGCTTGGCTGAGGAGTGGCAGATGGAGTTCAACCCTGCCAAGTGTGAGGTTGACCATTTTGGAAGAACAAATAAGAATGCGGAATACAGGGTTAATGGTAGGGTTCTTAGTCAGGTGGAGGAACAGAGGGATCTTGGGGTCTATGTACACAGATCTTTGAAGGTTGCCACTCAGGTGGATAGAGTTTGTAAGAAGGCCTATGGAGTATTATCGTTCATTAGCAGATGGATTGAATTCAAGACTCGTGAAGTGATGTTGCAGCTGTACAGGACTTTGGTTAGGCCACAGTTGGAGTACTGTGTGCAGTTCTGGTCGCCTCACTTTAGGAAAGATGTGGAAGCTTTGGAGAGGGTGCAGAGAAGATTTACCAGGATGTTGCCTGGAATGGAGAGTAGGTCGTACGAGGATAGGTTGAGAGTTCTCGGCCTTTTCTCGTTGGAACGGTGAAGGATGAGGGGTGACTTGATAGAGGTTTATAAGATGATCAGAGGAATAGATAGAGTAGACAGTCAGAAACTTTTTCCCCGGGTACAACAGAGTGTTACAAGGGGACATAAATTTAAGGTGAAGGGTGGAAGGTATAGGGGAGATGTCAGGGGTGGGTTCTTTACCCAGAGAGTGGTGGGGGCATGGAATGCGCTGCCCGTGGGAGTGGTAGAGTCAGAATCATTGGCGACCTTTAAGCGGCATTTGGATAGGTACATGGATGGGTGCTTAATCTAGGTTAGAAGTTCGGCACAACATCGTGGGCCGAAGGGCCTGTTTTGTGCTGTACTGTTCTATGTTCTATGTTCTATGTTCTATGCAAGAGAATTTGCAATATTTCTTTGTACTTCAGAGGCTTTGAGCTACTCATATTGCATACCAGGAAACCATCTTACATATATTATACTTTGTTAACCAAATAATTTAAAATGTAACCTTATTACACATTATACAATTATAAATGATAATACCTGCTGTCTACGAAGAGATGCTACTGCCCTGCCAAGAACCATTGTTTTCAAATGGACCTTGGAAGCATATTTTAAAACTTTTTAAATATCTTGTTTCCATATTATGGGATGCACCTGATAGGTTTTTAATTTAGTTCTTTCTTGAACTGGTTGAAAGTTGCTATGTTGTTAATAGTGACTTCAACAGTCCACTTCTGAATCTTCCCACTGTAATGATGTAGAACAAAATGGTTTATAGTTTATGTTACTGTGAAAATGTTTGACACGGCTGACATTAATCCATTTCTGAAGTAATTGCCCACATTCTGGAATAACTTTGTGTAACCAAGTGGCACTAAATTGCTCAGCCAGACATGTGATTTCAGATTATTTTTGTGTGCAAGATCTCACATCACTGTAGAGGAAGTGCTGGCTTCCCGACAAAAGCTGATATTTACGTTGGCTGTGAGAACACAAGAGACAGGAGCAGAAATAGACCATATGCTCTATTGAATCTTGCCTGCCATTCAAAGGCCAATCTTGGGTTTGAGATCCATTTTCCTGTGTGCTCCCCATAATGCCTGATTCCCTGAGAGGTCAATAGTGGCCCACCTTAGCCTTAAATACAGTCAATGATGGAGTATTTACAACTGTCTGGGGTAAAGAACTCCAGAACATTCACAACCCTTTAAAAACCGAAGGAACTGCGGACGCTGTAAGTCAGAAACAAAAGCAGAAGTTGCTGGAAAAGCTCAGCAGGTCTGGCAGCATCTGTGAAGGGAAATCAAAGTTAACGTTTTGGGTTCAGTGGCCCTTCCTTTGAACTCAACCCTTTGTTGAATGACTGAATTCACCTCAGCTCAGTCTTAAAAAATCATCCCCCATACTGTGCGTCCATATTCTCGATTTCCCAACCAATGTAAACAAACTTCTAATGTTAACCCTGTCAAACACCTTAACAATCATGTATCCCCAAGTAAGATCACCTCGCATTCTTCTAAAAATTGGCTGAGTTTGTTCAACTTCTCATTATAGAGTAATGTTTGCAATACAGAGACAAATCTAGCATACACTGACTGTATTGTGTCCAATACAATTATCTCTTTCCTGAAATATGCCAAAAGGACAAAGGGACCAAATTTCCATTTGGGCAGGGAGGCACAGAGGTGCATGAATGTTCAGTTTAGTTTTTTGGAAAAAAAAACGAAGTATTTGCCCATTTTTTTCACCGTCCCTTTTTCAGGATGAAAATGCCTAGTTTGAAAAATGCAAACCCATTCCCACTGAGGTTGGATTCCCATTCTGAATGTGGGACTAAAACTGGATTTCCTCTCATACCCCCTTTCCATCTGGTGGTGAGGGATTTTGGAAAAACTATCAAAAGCACACCAGTTTGCAAAGAAAACAGAAAGACTTCTGAGAAGTCTGGAACATTACGAAAGTGGGCGGCACGGTGGCACAGTGGTTAGCACTGCTGCCTCACAGCGCCAGAGACCCGGGTTCAATTCCCGCCTCAGGCGACTAACTGTGTGGAGTTTGCACGTTCTCCCTGTGTCTGCGTGGGTTTCCTCCGGGTGCTCCGGTTTCCTCCCACAGTCCAAAGATGTGCAGGTCAGGTGAATTGGCCATGCTAAATTGCCCGTAGTGTTAGGTAAGGGGTAAATGTAGGGGTATGGGTGGGTTGCGCTTCGGCGGGGCGGTGTGGACTTGTTGGGCTGAAGGGCCTGTTTCCACACTGTAAGTAATCTAATCTAATCTAATCTGTTAGTGTTAAGTGTTTTCACATCCTCAAATGTGACTATTCGGTGTGGCATTGTAATGTAGATGCTCTTTTATTGCAGTGCTTTGTTACAGGGATTTCACCTGCACATGTTCACTCTGATATTCCCCAAACTCTATGTTTTCTGAAAGAAGAGTTACCATAACACAATGAAAAATGTGACAAAATATCCCATCAGTTTGTCTTGTCATCTTTCTACTGTAATGTTAAATGGCTCCAGCTGATTTAAAAAAAAAGGTTTTGACGCATGAAAAGTATCTACACTGGAAGATAAACTAATCACTTATTTCATTTTGGCTGCAACAATTGAAAATAATCACATTTGAATAAAATCTAACCACCTACTTTCTTACACTGATTGATGGACACTCTACTTTGGAACTAAAATGAAAATCTTCTGTTCTTTCCCACTCAGACAGCAGTCTTGTGTTGGACATTATTAATGCTTGGCTGAGTTTCTAATGCTCTTGTGAGTTTCAGCACTGTAGGTGTTCCATTAATCTGAGACTGTATGTCACTTTCAATAAACTGTGTGGGAGATTTTGTCTTCGATGTGGTTTTTGACTAGTTGATAAAACTACAATAATTACAGGAATTATTTCCTCATGGCAGAGTGTATTTTTAGGTGAAAGCAGATACTGCAGATGTTGGAGATTAGAGTCAAGATTAGAGTGGTGCTGGAAAAGCACAGCAGGTCAGGCAGCATCCAAGGAGCAGGAAAATCGGGCAAAAGCCCTTCATCAGGAATCAGAATGTATTTTTATCTCAGTTTCAATGCTGTAGATACTTTTGTTAAATATTGAGTGGCTTATTTTTCTCCCCAGAGAACATGAAATCTTTTCTATTGACATTGTACGGAACCCAAGGATGGCATATTGTATGGCTATTGAAGATACATGCAACCTAAGATGTCAGAGTAGAAGTAGACCATTCAGCCCATCAGGTGTATTCTACCATTCAATTAGATAATGGCTGATCTGATATCCACAGCTCCACTTCCCTGTCTTTTCCCTGTAATCCCAGATTCCCTTACTGACCAAAAATCGGTCTCTCTCAAACTTCCACAGATCTATTACTCTCTATGCAAAAAAGGTCCTCCTCATCTCTGTCTTAAATGGGCACCCACTTACTCTGTGATTATGCCCTTTAGTCCTAGGGTCTCCCACATTAGGAAACAACCTGTCCCCATCTACCCTGTCAAGTCACCGAAAAGGACAAAATAATGCCATAATGTGGTGATGCAAGAGATATGAGGAATAAGTGTAGGGGATTTTTGTAAGCTGCAACACCATGCAGGACAATCAAGGGAAGACATTAAAATCCACCCTTTGAATTGTTTCTCTAAATACTTATCACATTATTTATGGCATACTTTTTAATCTATTTACAAATAAACCCAAACATATAAATAGAAAGCAGGAAACAACAGCAGTGCTTCATCCGAAGGCTCCCTGAAGACGTTACCTAGTATGGTGACGGAACATCTGAAAATGAACCTTCCAGCTCAGTGAGCTATCCACAAATAAACTGTAACCAGCTCTTCCCTCATATCTATTTAATTGGCTTTGGTTGTTTATGATTCTTGATTGTGATTGGAATATTCTGAGATCAAACTTGCCAAATGATTCAAATGTATTATAATCAGTGGTGTTTATTAGGTATTGTTCTCTGGAGTTACTAATTATCCCAGTCCCATCACACAACATTAGATCAAAAACAATTTTATCTCCAGTTGGTTCCATAACATACTTGCCTTGAAAATCATTACAAAAACATTTTATAAACTGTTCTTTTAAACTGTCCTTATAATTTTGTTTAGTCCAGTCCATATGAAGATTAAACTTTTCCCCAATATTATTCCATTGTCTTTGCTAACACTCCAATAATTATTTGTTTAATGTTCTGTCTGCATGATTACGACAGTTAAAGAGCTGAAAAATTACTTACACCAACATTTTCTGACTCTTGCAAATCTTAATTTTCATCCAACTTCTAGAAATGCAATTCACAAGAATCTACCAAATTCTATGACATAGATTTCCCCTTTGTAAATATTAATTTTGTGTTAAACAGCCAATGACATTGAATTATTGTCACAGCTAATTTGGTAGGAGCAAGCACATTTTTTTCACTCTTTATAAATGTATAAAAAGTGAGTCAAACAAAGATCAGGACATGCAAAGAGATTAAGGCAGATCAGAAATGCTCTAAGCAAACTTTAAAACAAATACTAATTTTACAGATTAAATAATTCTATACAAATTTTAACATGAAATGGAGAAATCTGGCGTTCTTTGAAGACTGACATAGATTTTCAGGGCAAGAGAGGTTGTTCAGAATTAATTATGACTCAGTATGCATCAAAGCACAATTATAGCTCATTTAACAAGGTACATCTTTTATCAAGTGCTTTTATAATGAAATGAATAGCATAAAAGTGTAAGTTTAAGACAAAGCAGCAATTTAAAATTAGTTTCCATCTGCAGAGACTTCAACAATACAGCTTGTCAAAAAATGAGAATTACTGGCAGCCACTTTTCAATTTTCAGATTTAACTGCTTTCATGTGAATGCCATAAGACATTGTTACTTCCACAGAATAATGACAGTGAACACTGATGGTTCCAGCATTATTACAAATCAGGCCTTTGAAAGCACATTATGAGTAAACTTTAAAGCCTCGCACCTGTGTGAATAAAATATTTGTAGTACTTAGTTCAATTAATTTGTGTGAGAATTTAAGTAATTTGAAACATACTTGCTGATGGAAAGAGAAAGAGTCAAGTCAAAAGAATCAAGTGCTAACTGCGGTTTTAATGTGTCAAGAAGAAAGCAGTCATAAAACTCAACTGTAGATTCTGCTGCCACAGATTAGATACGTCAAATTCCAATTCAGATACAGACTTCCATGGCAGTGAAACTCAGTCCTGAAAGCTGTTAATGTTACTGTAAGTGGCACACCGCCCAGCAAAACATCCAGCCACAAAACAGATCCCTTTCACATGCTTGCTCAGAGTCTGAAATGTTGGATTACCGCAGAAATATCATGATAAAGAGTTTATGTTCTGCTTCATGCACCTATATTTCATTTTATCCATGTACACTGACTCAGAACGTTGAAAAGAATTAGATCTTTAAACTTACTTCTTTTACATCAGATTACAAAACCATTTGTCACCATGTGAACATGTAATATTAACGCAAATTGACTAGATTATTTTGTTGGCATAACACAAGAAGTTTCATTCATAAGCAGTGATGGGGAAGTCTTGTTTTCACTTGCAGATTGTTATATATGGGGGCTTGGTAATAAGAGAGGAGAGCAAACCAGACAGCACTGTAATCCTGCTTTTCATCGAGAACACACTCAGAGGGCTCGTGTGGTACAGCAGTAAAGAAAATTCTTCTCATCCAACCTCTGCACCATGTCTCCATGATGGAACTCTAACCTCTGTCAGAAAATTGTGGATGCAAGTTCTAAACCAGAGTCAGATAACAAAATCTAGACTGACACTCCAATGCAGTACTGAGGGGTGACACACTGTTGCAGGCACTGAGGCTCTATCTGCTCTGAACTGGATGTAGACTCTCATGGCCTAACTTTGAAGAACAGCAAGAGAGTTAATCCAGCCCCTGGACAATAAGTATTGCTCAATTAATATCAAAGAATTATAGAATCTCTACAGTAAGGAAGCAGGCCATCTAGCCCATCAAGTCCACACCCACCCTCTGAAGACCCAGCCCATCCCTGTAACCATGCATCTTCAATGATTAATCCACCCAGCCTATACATCCTTGGACACTATGGACAATTTAGTGTAGCCACTGCACCCAACCTGCACATCTTTGACCTGGGGGAGGAAACTGGAGCAAAGCCACACAGACACAGGGAGAATGTGCAAACTCTACACAGACAATCACCCAAGGATGAAATCGAACTCTGGTCCCTGGCACTGTGAGACAGCAGTGCTAACCACTGAGCCACTGTGCTTTCGCCTCAAGAAAGAAAAAATATCTGAACAGTGTTGCATTGCTTCAAGTCATCCTAGATGGCTCGAAATGCACATCCAGACTCCACAGAAATTCAAATGTACTGAATTCCATGGAATTGTCCAGGAAGTTCTGATAGGTAATTCCCCTTCAGCCTGGCTCCTCCCAAAAGGTCTCTGATTCTGAGTTACTGTCAGAGATTTCAGATAGTTCCAATGAACCTACCTAGATAGTTATCCAAGAAATGTTACATAGAAGGATAACTCAAGAACTGACCACCCAATCACTCACACCAGCATCTCTACAACCTACTCAACCCTGATCTACCAACCAACTGTACAACCACAATGGTTACCTTTCCAAAAACCCCCTGCTAGGCCCCACAACCCACTTACCACGTGATAGCAACCTGATTTGTTTTCATCACCAGGCTCCTTACCTCTCGACTTGATTTAATTCAGCCCTGACCTGACAGTCTCTCCCAACCTGACCCACCTCACCGGCTTTCCTACAACCTCACCCAGTTGCCACCTTAGCGACTTACCTCACCAAACCTTCCCGACTCAGCCTACCCACCTTACATGCAGCCAGTCACCTCATCCACTCTAACCATTCTTCTGCTTACTGAAATTCACACTGGACATCAAAGGCCGTGTTTACCGTGACACCACCACCAGGTGGAGCAATGGAGCATAACGTGACTATATAACTTAGAGGCGCCAATGTTGGATTGGGGTGGACAAAGTTAAATATCACACAACACCAGTGGTTGGCCACATGATGAAGGAGCAGCGGTCCAAAAGCTAGTGTCTTCCAAATCAACATGTTGGACTATAACCTGATGTCGTGTGATTTTTAACTATGATTATATAAGGAATTGTCTTTCTTCAGTGCAACCTCTTTCACCCCTGTCCTTACTCTGGACTGAAGTGGTCTGAGAAGCTGGGAGGGAGAGCAGGGCAGAAACAACACAGAATTGCTTGTAACCTTTAAAACCTAATTACCGTGAAATAAAGAAAGGACAGTCTGTATGCTCTGGTGCTGATCTTGCTATGCACGGAACATGGTGACAACAGCAGTGCAAGCAGAGGATAAATGTTGAAGTTGCTTGTAGTAAGCTGAAGTGACCAGCCCTATCTATGCAGGATTTGGAGGCTATTTTAGCATTGTTGCAATTACTCAGGCATTTACACTTTTAAATTACAATTATATTTATATCTCATGATACTGTATGATAAATAGCAATTTACCAAACAGTATTAGGAGATTAAAAAAAACTGTAATAAAACTTAATGTGAAGAAAGGAGATGTTGAATATAACCACGATAATGAATGAATGATGGAATGAATAATCAGAAACAGCAGAAACAATAATCTACTTTTGATTAGTTGAAATTGTCCCCTTTATTACCTTTGAGTAAGTAATTTTTAAAAAAGTCCAATGTTTAGATGTCCCAAACATTGCTATCAAACTAGCAATTAAAGGGTTAAGCCACATGAGGCGCTGTAAGATAGTGCTTTGCTATTTAATGTGCATGAATACCAGGGAATTCAGTCTCTGGCTCCTGATGATAACTGCTGTTGTTCATTTTCCCACAGTCCTCGCCAGTGTTTTGCTTTACAGCTGAAACTCCTCCAGTTCCTGATATGGCCTGTACTGTGTGATATGTGACCTGCACTATTCTGCCTTGTGTGTTCCCAGCATTTTTAACCAAATATCCATTGCGAGTATACTTTTGTTTATTTGCTTTTTTCATATTTTGTTTACATGCTTTGAGGCTTAATATTTAAAACATGGTGAACAGACTACAAGTAATTCAGGAACGGGCAGATCTTTGTACTAAACATATAGGCTCACTTACAACTGTATCTCTAAAAATACTACTCACAAAGTAATACAAATAGCACAGAAATAGCACAGAAATGACAAGAATTTCTATTTTTATCTTTGAGTTTGTTTCCTTTGCAAAGAAATTCGGATATAAAATGAGCCAGATCTGATTAAGTTCATTATGGTCCTCAGCACCCACTGCCTACAGGTGTTTACATTTTTAAAAATCTATTCTTCGAATCAATCTGTTCAGAGATGGTGTTACACATCTCTGGTGCATTCACTTATATAGAGTAAGTAGTCCTATCCATCTACCAGGAGCCAATTAATAAAGCACCACTTATAATACAGCAAGTGCACCAAATATTTTGGGCAATTCAATAATTACTTAATCTATATTCTGATTTCAACCCATGTCAGGTTTGTTAACTAATTTCAATCAGCTGCTTACACCTGAAGAATTTGATTAATAATGAGGTTGTGGATCCAACTGCCAATAATCAGGACAGGTGAGATTTCCTGTTTGTTAAAAAAAATGTTGATTGTATACCTTTGTGATTATACTGTCCACTGCAGATCATTGTGTTGGTGCTGTCAATGCAGCGAAGTCTATACAAACACTGGTTTGTCCTTAACTCTGAGGAACATTACCTTTCCAGTTAATTGCTTTCTCATTCTGCATGCCTCAATGCCCAGCAATGAGGGCAACATAGGACCTGGAGTCACTGATAATGTGCATCCTAGCCAGAGCAACATTTCACATCAGGCAAGCGTCACATGTTCAGTTCCTACTTCACCTGGACCAAAATGGGTATCAAAGGTCCATCTGGATTTGCTGGAGCACGCATCTCACAAAGTACCCCACCACTTAGAGTTCTTTAGTTACTAACATTTAGCATTGACAAAGCTGATGGCACAGGAAGGGCAATCAGGAATTTGGTGATCAGTGGGACAAACAGTGTATGTACTGTTGGATTAGATGAAATTAGATGAAAGAATTGAAAATAGCTGGAGGAAGCCCTATGGTAGGATTTCCATTAAAATGTATGAAATCAAGTACAGAAAGTGAACTGATAATAGGAGTAAAGTAATATTCTGAGATGGAAGAAAGATAGAAAGGAAAAGAAATGGAAAAGAAGACAACATTTTTAAAATCTCCTAAATTCACTTACTTAAAAGATTGAGACTCCATACATTCAATTGTTTATGTTCTGGGTTAGAGAGTTGACTGGAAGTCATTAATCATATTCTTAAAATGGTACTTATACTATGAATCATTTTCATCATGATGGTCCATATTAATAGTTCATTAATAGCAAATGCACAACTGCCATGAGAATCACAGGGAAGTGAAATGTGAGATGCTGCTTAATAATGGAGTGACACAAATTGAACAGCCACACTTGGAGATTTGACGATCATGGAGCATCTCTTCTTTAGTATAAGCTGCTGGCCAATTTTTCATATTAACGATGGCAAACATTGTTCAGACACCATTCTATTTTCAGCAAAATCTGGTCTATCGTATTTGAGCGATGTACCACCTATTGGTTTACTGTAGAATTCATGTGCCAGGAGCATTGAGATGTCTCATTATAACCAATTTGTATAAAAGTCCCAGGCTTTAGTTAGGAGCTGCCCCTGAGTTGGTTCGTCCCTGCACTAGGTGCACCCAGAAAATCATGGCTCTAATCAGCAGATAAGACCCTGCATTATTAATGGGTTAATCCACTCCATACAGATTAGTTGCTTCTTTACCGTCTTACGGTGTAGTTAATTGCGAGGACTGTTTTTGCTTTTTTTCCCCAAATTTGCACAACCCAGCATGTTATTGTTCTACAAACAATAACATGCTGGATGCTGTTCAAGCAGTTTAATTCCCTCTTGAATAGCCTGGTGCTCTGCATTAGGGCTAGAGGACAGCAGTAAGCAGCAAGGAAGACAGGGAAGAGCAGGAATACCTTCGAGAAGAGCGAGGGAGAAGTATTGTATAGGCAGTGGTGTCCATTGGCGGTCTCTTCTCAGAACATAATAACAACTAAATATAAAACACAAATAGCTGCAGAGTCCAGTGAACTGATGGCTATTTTGGTTCGTGATTCTATCAGGAGAATGTACACGTAGCTTTACCTGAAAGGTAAAGTATGCACATTTTAGTTGGTGAATTACCAGTTGACCACACCTTAAATAATTAAGATGGCTGAACCTAATCTCATTAAATTTACTCAAATAGGTTGAGAATGATTCACTCTCATTGATCCCCTTACTTGGCAGATTTTCCTTTGCGATTCTACCAGTTCCCCAGTGTAGCTGCAGAGTGAGGAAGAGCATTCACCAGAGCAAGCCACCTGATGTCCTCCTGGTGTGAACTCGGTTGTCTAATCCTTTGCTGCAGATTTCTTTTCCCACCCAATTAATTAACGCTTTATCAATATGAATGGAGTTCTTGTACTTTGGTGGGCTTCATTTCCTTTAGGATACAGTTCCAAGACAATTTTTTTTTGTGAAGAAGTTTAGTTGAGGGGAGTTAAACAAAAGCACTGCACATTTAAGCACTGAGCAACGTTCAAGCAATGATTTCATGAAAGGACGATCACACAGTTGTATGCTCAAAGCTATCAGATAACAAGGGAGTATTATCATGACAAACATTTTGTTGAAAGTCAGTTGACATTCTTTTTTTTAAATTCATTCAGTTACTGTCAGCCTTTGAACCGTTGATGCTAACCAGTCATTGGATTGGAAAGAGTTACTGAGCTGAACAAGTAGGAAATACATTCCAGTAGTGAAAATACAGTCATCAATCTAGACACAGCATTAAATACAGACATTGATTCAGTTTATAATTCTAATCTACTTCAAAACTCTTCCAAACCAAGACTGTAAAGAATTTGAGTGTAAATGGATTACTCTGAACAAGTGGATGTTCAATTCTGGTCATTACATGATGTAATTATCCAAACCAATCCTGAAAATAAGACTGTTGTACACTGTCTCAAGTTTGCAATGTGGTGGATATTCAGTGCACACAATTCAGTACTTTGGTTTGTTTATTTTCACAGAACTTGTAAATCAAAGTATGTGCATGATATTATCTTGAATCTCATCTGAAGTGAACCAAGGTGAATTGCCGCACCTATTCCTAATTGGTGCAATATGTAAGGGATTACTACTTACCAGAACAATTTAACTTATTTCCTTTGAGCAAATTAAGAATTTAACTTGAAGAAAAAAATCCGTCAGGAAGTGAGAGCTGCACCTCAAGGAGGCATTCCTGTTCTGGTTATCAAAATGCTGTCGAAGTAAACGTGTCAATTTTGGCATGAAGCAACATATTTAAGTTGTTCCATCCACTCCATAAAAGACTAAATAAATGATCTATGTTCACAAGTATCATTTGCGTCACACAAGTACAAAGCATGGTCATTTCCAACAACAAGGAATGTATTCACCTCTCCTTGATATTCAACATCAACAGATCTCCCACAATTAACATCCTGGGAGTTCTCATTGAGCAGCAACTGAATGTGACCAGCTACATAGATACTTTGGCTATGAAAGCAAGTCAGGGGTGAGGGGTTCTGTAGCAGGTAAGGTGCAAGTCAGAAGTATGGAATATTCTCCACTTTCCTGGATGGGTACACCTCTTACATATTCAAGAAACTCCACACCTTCTGGGATAAAAGAGTCACTTTAAGTGGTACCTCATCCACTGCTATCAACATTCATTCCCTTTATCACCAATGCAGCGTGCCAGCAGTGTGTTGGATCTACAAGAGGCATTGCTGCAACTTACTGCTGCCAGCACCCTCCAAACCCACAGCCTCTGTCACCCAGAAGGACAAGGGCAGCAGATACAATGCCCTCATCTGCAAGCTCCCCTTCAAATCACTCACCATCCTAACCTGGAATACTATTGCCTTTTCTTCACTGTTGTTGGCTCAAAATCCTGGAACTCTCTTCCTAACAGAACTGTGGGTGCACCTACCCTGTCATGAACTGCAACAGTTCAGGAAGGCAACCCATCACCATCTTTTCCACTGCAACTAGGAATGGCCAAAAAAAAGTTGGCCTGGCCATAGCGCCCATGTCCCAGAAACAAATGAAAGGAAAAAGAAGTTGCAATGGGGTTCTTGCTATCACAGAAAAGACGTAGCTGAGAGTTTATTTCTGTCTCAGCTCTCCTGCAAAGCTAAAGCACTATCACGATATCTGTCAAATCAATCTCCGTCATTGTCTGTCTTTAGTTTGTTTTAAAATGGTTACCAACATATTATTGAAATAATTGTTCCCTGATGTAGCCCTTGATATCATATTCAAATCCTTTATTCTTCCATGATTGGCAGCTCACCAACAGCTGGAGAAGGGCTATGGCTGGAGCAGCTGTAAGAGCAAGTTGCTGTGGAAAATGAGTTTGCAGCTTCGGAAAACAAAACAAAATGAGCCATTGTAACATGAGGTAAGCACGTATTAGCTGCAATATCAGATAAATGTTGAAACCTTTATTCTTAGGCATATCATTCTGTTACTTTGGTGACACGGTAGTTGACCATGTTGCAAGGAAGTTCCTGAGGAAGTGCTGCAGAACACCCATCCTTTGCTTCAGAACGCTCTGAAAAAGTTGCATTTTGACTAGGTATAGGTAACAGATTTGGCAATACCAGACAGTTAACTATCAGCTTGTCACCTCGGCTAGTTTCAGAAGGGCAGGGAAAATTGCAAGAGCATCAACTTTAGACTTACCATTTTTGTAGGTGGGAGTTCAGGCAAGCTCTTCTGAGGTGCAGGGGTGATCTTTCTGAAATCTATTCCATTGGGAATATCGCCGTGATCTGTGCCTGAGAAAACAAGCAAAGTTTGGAAAATTCATTGCATGAATTCTTGGGATTTCTCGAGAAATGACTCTAGAGAATCCTTGTGGTTTGAAACAGCTGGCAGAGGTGGCAAACTGCAGCATGAATCCATGTTAGTTCTGAGTGGCCTCTCTTTTAAAAGCAATCAGGTAGTCAACAATTTCTTAGTACGTGGTACATTGAAGTGAACTTTGACAGGATAAAAGAGAGCAATTAGGAAATGCAAAGATGGACTAGCTTTTTTTTTTAAGTGAGCAATTCCAGAAATGGAATGAAACAAGTCAGAAAACTGAAAGGATTAAAACATTGCTTCAAAGATTGAGGTGGCTCACAAACTACTGCATTCACTGACCTAAGTCTAGAAAGGCTGAATGTGATTGAGTTGAACACAGTGTGCAAAGTAATCATGCTGTGGTCTGGAATAGTGCCAAACAAGTGACTAGAATACAGAAATATAATGGCAGGATAATAAAGAAAGGCCTTTAATGCCTTTAATATACTTTAAAAGTCTTGTGGCTTCCTGTTTGTAATTCCCATTTCTTAATCTCGATGTTAATTCCCCCATAATGGCTGAACAGAAAATTGAAGCCAGGACTAAACCCACCCCAGAAATGGGAACTGCACTTGCAGCATAACAACCTGTTGCTGTTTGTACAGCAGCAGGTATGGAAGGTCAGCAGTCTATTGTGGCAGCCCAATTTAAGCTTCTCTCGTTGCTTGCTGGATCCCATTGAGCTCAAGAAAGAGGAAGATGTGGTGTTGGGAACTCTTCGATAGGAATCATTCTGGGTCAGGAGAAGCAAGAGTGAGTTCCCTCACCTTCGACCTTACTATCAGCTAATGACCTGACAGGGGACCACTAGTCTCCCTTCCATTAATCATGGCTTCTTTCTGTTACCCCGGCAACACTCACTAATTCCTCTGACCAACCTGGCTTCCAGCCCACAGATCTGTAACCTACCCAAGAGCATAGTTAACCCACCTGGCATCTCAGTGGATTCCTACCAGTAGCTTTTCCACCCAGCAGACTGCCAGCTGCTGAGTGCCAAATGGAAACAACTATAATGCAGCTCTGCATGAAACATGCCAGGATCATTATGTCCTGGGATCAGCCCTTGGCAAGTAAGCATGTGTAAAAATTTATTCACTGCTCCAAAACTGAGGCCCAGGGTATTCCATATCCTGAGGTAAGTGTTGGAATATTGTGCAGTTCAACAGCTAAGAGGTGGTTATGGCCACCATACAGTCCTGTCATGGCTTCATATTCCAAGAATGGGATGGGAAATTGATGATGTTTGACTTTGCAGTAGGAGAGGTGTCACCTTGTAACTTGAAACATTCCATAAAGTTAATGGCGCTATATAAGTACAATCTATTGTTATCAAGGGACCTGAACATTCCACGTGGGGGTACTTGTACACCACCTATTTGAAAATAAAAGCAAAATTTAAAACTTTAGCATCTGAGGACAGTATGGATCAGAGTGGATAGACTTACCTTGGCTGATGTACTGATATCTTTATGTTTCATCCACATTTTTAAGCCTGGTCTGCAGTGGAAACAAGACTGATGTGGGTGACCACCACCTCCTGTGCACTTCTGTCTGTGTACAGGTTACTTTGTTTACCTTATGACCTACTCTGACAAAGAGGGCAACCTTTCAGTACAGCATGATTTCTTTGGTATTAACACCTCTGCATATTGGCAAATTGCTAACCCATGGGTGCTTTTGCTCCATTCTAACAATGATTTATAGCCTTGTCAAAGTTTTAAGCAGCAAAATACACAAAATCCCAATGCCAAGAACTCACCACATGAATAACCCTAAATCAGATCCTACATGATTCTGCAGGATGAGGGCTGCACAACTGTGGCCTGGCCACAGACTGCTGAACTTGATTATCATTTGATCCACAAAGCACAGATATAACGGAGCTCAGCAGTCTGAGTGACCTCAGACGTCATTCCATAGTCCACCACTCTGTGGCATCACATGCTGTTCCTTCAACAACTTCAACTAATTGCTAAACCTAAGTGATGAAAAAAGTGATGATCAAATTCCTCAACCTTCTAAATGCAACCACCTCTCATCTGAGCTGATTTGACACCACGTCCACAAACAAACAGTCAGCCACTCTACCAGGAATTCATCAAAGATTCTCATTCAGCACCTTCCAGACCTATAACCACTTCCACCTAGAAGGGCAAGGGCAGCAGATACATGGGAAAACCACTATCTACAAGTTCCTCTCCAATCTGCTCACCATCCTGTCTTGGGACTATATTCTTTGCAGTCGTTGGGTCAAAACCCTAGAATTCCCTCCCTCGGGGCATTCTGGGTCTACCTGCAGCACATGGACTGCAGTGGTTCAAGAAGGCAGCTCAACATTACCTTCTCAAGGACAACTAGAGACAGGCAATAAATGCTGGCCCAGCCTGCGATGCCAAGTCCTATTAGTGAATAAAAATAACTGCTAGGAGGTGTGGATTATATCAGTAAAATATTCATATAATTAGAATAATGTGCATTGGCAACAGAGACAAAGCCGACATAAGGAAATGTTTGACTATGGAGGAGATGGTTACGATTCATACTGCTGGAAGGACAGTAGAGGAAGATTTAATTGTGACTTTTAGAATTAAATTGGATAATAAGCATCTGAAGGGAAGACAATTAGCTGGTTGATGTGTAAAGGGTGTGGGTTTAGGATGTTTTGCTCTGACAGGGAGCCAGGGTCGAACAGATTGGCCTGAATGGCTTCTACACTATAACCAAACAAAGTATCTGTTTATATTCTTATCTGAGGAGACCTTTTGTAGGGAGGCACCTATCTGAAACCTCTAACATCATAATTAGTGTTTTCACACATTTTGATATTAATTTACTAGGTGCTTAATTTACTGCTTCAGTTCCAGTAAAGGAGCAAAAAGTTATGGACACTGGATATCCAAAACAAAAACAGACAATTCAGTCAGTATCAACAGAGAAAACAAGCAGAAAAGCTTGCATCCAGAATATAAACATATCTTTACGCAGACTTAACTGCTTTAGTTCCAATGAAAATGAATAATTTAGGAATCATTTACTTCCAACGTTGACTCATATATGTTATAAAGTGGGGTTACCGACTTTCCTCAAATTACCTTGAGTGTAATCACAGTTTCAACAGACTCCCTCAATAGTGTACACTAACTGTTTTGCTGCTGCCAAATGTCACAAAGTTGAAACAAAGACAAAAATTGCTGGAAAAGCTCAGTAGGTCTGGCAACATCTGTGAAGAGATATCAGAGTTAATGTTTCAAGTCTGGCGACCCTGGCTAAAGCTCACAAAGTTGAAGGGCATTTTCAGGAACTGAAAGGAATTTTCTCAAAATATCGCCCTGAGCTGCATGAATCAAAATGGATTAGATTCCCTATGGAAGTCACTGAATTTAACTAATTCATATACATATTGAGATGAGATTAAGAACTAACATTTCTATATCACCTCAGAACACCTGAAAGTTCCTCGCAGCCAATTAATTCCTTCTTAAGTGGACTCATTTCCAGTGTGGGAACCACAGTAGCACCATCAAATGCAGCATGATCTGACATACTGCAGGGAGTCATTAGCCAAATAATCGTTGTTTTAACTATATCAGAATAACTATGTCTAAACCAAAAGTATTGAGCTCCCACAACACAACACTCCTTCAATACCGAATAGGAGCGTCGGCCTGGTTATGCTCTGATTGAGAGGCAAGATTTGCCATCACTGACTCAGAGCGGACAAATGATGTCATGTTTAATCAAAGAATTTTGTGTATAAATAAACTGCACACTATTTCAAACGCAGTATTGATTGTTTTGAGCTGATATAGTGTGAATCAAAGCGAAGGATGCTGCTGATGCTGAAAAACAAAGTACTCTGCTGGTGTGAGCATTTACATCCTACTCCCAGGTCAGAGACAGCATAATCAGCTGTGAACCTCCCTTTACTCAATCCCAACAATTTAACTTTGTTCTCAGCTCAAAGGAGTACCCGTTATCTGCTGCGTTGGCAAGCCATTTCCACTTCTCACACCAGTCACCCTTGTGCTCTTTCTGAAAGCAATTGCTAATTGAGTGCCAGTTCTGTGTTGTGTGCCAACACCCACTAGGAACTAACTTGACAAAACCCAAACTCATTACACGTAGGACTTTTGTGACCAGCAGAAAATACAGAGCTTCATTCAGTCTACTCAGATCAGCCTTGAGGCCAAGTCTCGAAGGTAGCAGGACAAAGTATTAACCCATAATGTCACCCATTTGACTAATGAACTGCTCAAGAATTTGTTTTCCTTTCACTGAAGGCAGTCATTTACATTTTAAAGACTGTTAACCTTTGCCACCAGTTGGCGATGTCAGACCGCTTGCTATTACATGTAGAGAAATTACAACTGTCAACGTTACAGTCATTTTTTGCAATCAGCAGATGCCAAAAAACCCAGGTTTTGTTTTGAAACCAACAATTAAATGGAAAGAAATTCTGAAGAAAGGACACTAACCAAGGAGTTAGGCTGCATTTTTCCCGTCCTATAGCAGCACCCTCCTTGATGGGCATTAGATGAACCATGCAGGGGTCCCAACACAATGACACAGCCAGCACAGCATGACTGCAACCCCTCCCCAATTACTGGGCTACCTGCCTGGCCTCAGCATCTCCTAACTAAACCTATCTTACATCAAGGGTGCCTCGTCCTTCAGACATCCTCTCCCTGATGATGCAGCCTCATTTCTTGTGATGGGTTGGTGGAGGCTCTGGAATTTCCAGTTCTTGTAACTCCTGCCACAACCAAGGTTACCTCTCACTATTGGCCCCATGCCAAACTTCAAGGTGTATTGGAAAATGTAGCCTGTCAACACTATTTGCCTCTCAGCAATTTCTACCTGTCCTGCAGTGTATTATAGTATCACCAGATTGTTACAGCCAATAATAAATCATTTGGTCGGTCGCGTCAGTGGCTGGCTCTATACAAGACAGATTCAACTGGCCCCATGACTCTGCTTTTCCCTCCTAGCCTTGCAAATCTTCTCTCTTCAGGTAATTGTCCAATACTCTTAAAACCACAACTGAATCTGCCTCCTTGCTCACAGACAGCACTTTCCAGATCCCAACCACTCGTTACCTCAGAAGGCTCTTCTTCCTCTCATTGCTTTTGCCATTCAACATTTTCTCTACTTATTGCAGATTTTCAGCACCTGCATTATTTTCCTTAGAGAAAGGAGTTTAGATTGCTCAATGTGACTTTGATGAATGCAAGGAAGAGACTCCGAGATAGAGTTTGTACAAGTCCTAGATCTTCAACTCTTTTTCAGATATGTGAAGCATTTTGTGGATGTTTTTGTATAAGAATAGTGTTCAATTAGCACCGAGCAATGGAGACCAGAAGATCCAAGGGTTGATGCTTAGTCTGTGTTGAATTAATTGATTTAAGCAGATGCATTTATTGCCTTTCAATCATTGTGTATGACATAAAGTATGGTTTCTGCTCCTCATTGTTATCTGATGAAGAGTAAAACTAGAAATAAAACTGACAATGCTACATTGGTTTGTCGAAACAGCTTGTTGCCATTCATCACTAAATAAGAGTTTCTTCAGCAAAGTACCAGTAAGTGGCTACTGCTTGGAAATTATCTCTAAGCAAGAGTCTGCACTTTCTGAAGAGAACCTAAATGAACTATTGGTATTATATTTATTCATTCAAAGAATGTGGGTGGAGCTGGCCAGACCAGCATTTGCTGCCCAGTGATAATCGCCTTTGAGAAAGAGATGAGGAGCCACCTTCTTGAATGCTACAATCCATGTTATGTTGGAACACCCAGAGTGCTGTTGGACAGCTCCAGAATCTTGACCCAGGGACAATGAAGGAACGGTGATGTGCTTCCAATTCAGAGGTTCTGAGTCAAGTGGTTGTGTTCTGTCACTCAGGGGTAGAGGTCACCAGTTTAAAATGGTCTGCCATAGGATCTATGATGAATTGCTGCAGTGAATCTTACAGATAGGCTACATGGTAATGAATGGGGAGGTGGTGGCATTGACGTACTATCACAGGGCTACCAATCTTGACTACTCTAGAGAGCCAGCTTCGAATCCCAACAAAGCAGATGGTGAAATTTTAATTAAAATACAAAACTATCAGGAATTAATTCTAATGGTGGCCCTGTATATAGTGATTATCATAAAAATAATCCTTTGGTTCACGAAAATCCTTTAGGGAAGGTAATCTGCCATCCCTACCTGATTTGGACTACATTTGAATCCAGACCTACAGCAAGGGGACTGCTTCCTAACTGATGTCTGACATAGCTTAGTAAGTCACTCAACAATTGCTAAAAAGTCTCAGAAAAGCAATGAAACCGCATGGACCACCTGGCTTTAACCTAGGCACTAAAAACAACAATGGCCATCTCAGCCCTATCAAACCTGCAAAGCCTCCTTCCTAACACCTGGGAGCTAGTGCCAAAATTGAGAGAGCTACTCACAGGCTAGTCAAGCACCAGCCTGACATGACTATCTTCCCAGAATCATACCTCAGAAACTATTTCCCAGACAACACCACTGCCATCCCTGGATATACTCTGTCCCACCACCATGGCAGTCCAGGCAGAGGGAGTAGCATAGTGGTATACAATTGGGAAAGAGTGCCTCAGGAGTCCTCAACATTGACCACACACAGTCTCATTACATCAGGTCAAACATGGGCAAGGAAGCTTCATGCTGATTACCACATAACATCCTCCCTCGGCTGATGAATCGCACTTGGAGGAAGCACAAGGGTGCAGAATGTATTCTGGGTGGGGCTTTCAATGTCCAGCGCCAAATGTGACACAACAGTTTCATTACAGATTGAGCTGATCAGATCCTAAAAGACAGAACTGCTAGACTGGGTCAAAAGGGAAATGTATTCTTGATCCTATCCTCACCAATCTGCTTCCTGCAGATGTATCTGTCCATGACGGTATCAGTAAGAGTGACCACTGCACAGTCTTTGTAGGGACAATGTCCTGTCTTCACAATGATACTCTCCATTGTGTTGTGTGGCACTATCACCATGCTAAATGGGATAGACTTCAAACAGATCTAGCAACTCAAGACCTGGCATCCATGAGGAGCTATCAACAGCAGCAGAATTGTACTCCAACACAGTCTGCAACCTTGTGGCCTGGAATGTCCCCCATTCAACCACTACCATCAAGCCAGGGGATCAACACTGGTTCAATGCAGAATGCAAGAGGAAAAGCAGAAACAGCACCAGGAGTAGTGCAGAATGAGGTGGCAACCTGGTGAAGCTACAAAACAGGACTATATGCATGCCAAACAGCATAACCAGCAAGTGATAGAAGGAGCAAAGAGAACCCACAACCATTCGATCAGAGCTAGGCTCTGCATTCCTGTCCCATTCAGTCATGAGTACTGGTAGAGAATTAAACAACTCACTGGAGGAGCAGACTCCACAAATATCCCTATCCACATTAATGGGTGAGCCCAGCATGTCAATGCAAAAAATAAGGCTGAAGCATTTGTAACAATCTTCAGCCAGAACTGCCAAGTGGATAAACCATCTTGACCTTCTCCAGAGCTCCCCAGCATAACAGGTACCAGTCTTCAATCAATTTGATCCACTCCACGTGAAATCAAGAAACAGTTGAAGACATTGGATACTGCAAAGGCTGCAAGCCCTGACAATATTCAGCAATACTACTGAAGACTTGTGTTCCAGAACTTGCTACATACCTAACCAAGCTGCTCCTGGAAAATTGATCAGGTATGCCCAGTACACAAAAAGCAAGACAAACCTAACCCCGCCAATTACTACCCCATCAGTCCACTCTGTCAGTGCTATTAAGCAGCATTGCTTGGTAGGAACCTGCTCACTGACACTCGTTTAGGGTTCCAGCAGGACCACAGTGACCCTGACCTCACGACAGCTTTGGTCCAAACATGGAGAAAAGAGCTGAACTCAAGTCATGCAGCGAGATTGACTACTCTCGATGTTAAGGCAGCATTTGACTATCTGTGGCATAAAGAAGCCCAAGCAAAACAGGAATCAATGCAGATCTTGGGGGAAACTCTCTACTGGATGGTGTCATACCAAGCACAGAGGAAGATGGTTGTGTTATTAAAAAGTCAGTCATCTCAGCTCCAGGACACCTCTGCAACAGTTCTTCAGAGTAGATATTTTCCTTAATCAACCTGTTCAAAGATACTATTACACACCTCTGGAGCATGTGGTGCTTGAACCCAGGTCTCCTGGTTACAGTGCAGCACGGTGGCACAGTGGTTAGCACTGCTGCCTCACAGCGCCAGAGATCCGGGTTCAATTCCCGCTTCAGGCGACTGCCTGTGTAGAGTTTGCACATTCTCCCCGTGTCTGCGTGGGTTTCCTCCGGGTGCTCCAGTTTCCTCCCACAGTCCAAAAATGTGCAGGTTAGGTGAATTGACCATGCTAAGTTGCCTGTAGTGTTAGGTGAAGGGGTAAATGTAGGGGAATGTGTCTGGGTGGGTTACTCTTTGGAGGGTCGACGTGGACTTGTTTGGCCGAAGGGCCTGTTTCCACACTGAAAGTAATCTAATCAAATCAAAGATGTAGGGATAGGTACTATGACTGCACCACAAGAGACCTTGTTCCACAGGGTAGTGTCCTAAACCCAACTATTTTCAGCTATTTTATTAATGGCCTTTCCTTCATCATAAAGATCAGAAGTAGAAATGGTCACTGCTGATAGCAAAATGTTCAACACCATTTGCAACTCCTTAGAGACTGAAATAACCTATGTTCAAAGGCAACAAGACTTTAGACCATAGCCAGCCTTGAACTGACAAGTGGCAAGTCATATATGTGTCATTCAAATGCCAGGTAATGACTACCTCCAACAAGAGAAGGTCTAACCGTCACCTCTTGACATTTGATTCCACTATTATCACAGATAATATCAACATCATTGCACTATCATTAACCAGAAACTGACCTTGGATAATCGTATATAAACTGTGATTACAAGAGCAGGTCAGAGGCCTGGAGTACTGCTGCCTTAACTCACCTCCTGATTCCAAAGCCTGTTCACCACCTATAATACCCAGGTCAGGAGGGTGATAGAATACTGCCCACTTGTCTAGAAAGGTGCAGCTCCCACAACACACAAGAAGCTTCACATCATCCAGGACAAAGCAGTTCACATGATTGGTACCATGTCCACAAACATCTACTCCCTCCACCAGATAGTAACATGCCAGCTACAAGATTCAAAGAAAAAAATCACCAAGGCTCCTTAAACAGCACCTTCCAAACCCACAATCACTACCATCTCGTACGATTGGGCCAGCTGACACATGGGAACATCACCTGTAAGTTCCCCTCCAAGTCACTCATCTTTCTGACTCGTAAATATATTACCACTTCTTCAGTGTTACTGGCTCAAAGTCATGGAACTCCATCCTTAACAGCACTTTGGGTATTTCTACACCAAACAGACTGCAGCTTTTCAAGAAATCAATTCACAAACACCATTGCAAGGGCAAATAAGGATTACCAATCAGTCCTGGCCCAGCCAAAGCTAACATCCCTTGAATAGATTTTAAAATGATTTTTAATTATTTTGGATTTGCACTCATTCAAGAGAATGAAGCATTATACAGCACCTTCCTGACTTGTGCCTTCTAGATAGTTAACAGGCTTTGGGGAGTTGGGTGGTGAGCAAACTGTTTTTGTAGCCACAGTATTTATAGGATTAGTTCAATAAAGCACCTGGACCTTGATAACATGGAGTGCTAATAATGCTATTGGGAAGGGGAGGCTGTTTTATACTATCACTTGTTGGAGATGGTCAATACCTGGCATATAAGATTGTAGGATGCAGAAGTGCACATAACTAATACATGAAAATGAGGAACAGTGACAGAAGGAGAAAGTGAGGACTGCAGATGCTGGAGATCAGAGTCGAGAGTGTAATACTGGAAAAGCACAGCAGGTCAGGCAGCACCCAAGGAGCAGGAGAATCAATGTTTCAGGCAGAAGCCTGAAATTCCTGATGAAGGGCTTATGCCCGAAATGTTGATTCTCCTGCTCCTTGGATGTTGCCTGACCTTCTGTGCTTTTCCAGCACTATACTCTCAACAGTGAAAGAAGAGCTGGTATAACATAGGATTAGTGAATGAAAATTAGTGTAGTCAAAGAGAACAGGCCATTCCATTTCTCTTTTTGGCAAATGCAATAGTGTTGTGATAAACTCGCTCAAATTCTGCATAGATTTTAATTTAAACGTTGGAATTCACATCAAATTACGTCCCACGTTGTTAGTACAAGCATCTAATATGGGGCTTTATTCCGATCATCCAAGCCAAATGTTGGAGACTACAGTTGCAATTAGTGGTCACAGTGAGCTGCCAAAATGAACAGGAATAAAAAAAAATCAATTATGTTGCAATTGTTTGGACCTCTATAATATGGGTTCTGCTGGAATGATAACTGCTCATACCAAATAACTAACCAGTCTCTCATTTTTGCATGGTGAGCCAAACACATCCATTGTAGTTATCTTAATAATTAATCAGAATAACTTAAAATGATCACACATGGTATAATTGTTCAGTTTTTAGTGGAAGCAATGCACTGTTTCCTTCAAGAGCAAAGCATTTGGTGATGGGCAATTCATCCTATACCTATTTTCATTAAGACATTGTCACACACGGAAACAGGTGTACATCGAACAGAAGAACAATGCCAAAAAATATGATACTTTTCACTGATATTCTGTCCATCAGCTGGAATTTGAACTTTCAAGTCTCAGCTTCATACTAACTGCAAGTAAAGTGAAATATTACAACTGTGCCAACATATTTCTGAGTCCCAGACCTGTAATGACTATGAAGAAACAAACATATGGTTAAGGAGCAGGAGTAGGCCAGATCACTGACCCCCATCTCTATTTTCCTGTCTACTCCCAAATTGCTTTAGCTCCTTTGTCAATCAATAATCTATCTAACTCAGCCTCAAATGCTACACAGAAAAATCTCTGTTCTGTAGTGGTGGGATTTGAAAAGCAAACTAGAAATGATTTTATGGTCCTGTGTTTTCAATACTTGTTTAACCTGCATCTACCGACTCCAATTTATGTTGGGTGCCACATGAGGTGTTTTTGAAGAGGTTTGTCTCTTTATAAGAAACTGAGTTGAAGTTATATCCTGGAAGCTATATCCTGTCAGCAGCTGCAGGGTTGACAGCTCTCTACCTCATTTCTCTTCACTTGGAGGAGTTACAGATAACTTGACTAGTGATGTTTACCATTGAAGACTACAACCGCAACAATTGTATGAAATGAAACGGGATGGTTCTGCAGCTGGAGCGATGTCATTGTCAGGAATTTCCTAAGGATTTCAAGTCATCCTGGCATAAGTAATATACACAATTAAACCAGAATGACAGAGTTTCATAAAAGTGGTTGCTGGCATGGCTTTAATGACACTGCGAAAGGAAGAGGCTGCAGCCACATAATGCGAACATTTCTTAGTCAGCGCCAAAACATCTGCTTGCTGAATGAAGATGAAAGTCTTTGCAAAAGCTGGGCTTTGTCTGCCAATGAAAGCAGGATTATATACTGACCACACATATACTTCCTGGGGCCCAACTCAAAAAGAAAGGTCAGTAAATTTTAGCATGGGTTTGATGGACACTGTACAAAGAGGCATAAATGCAGTGACTTTCAAAACTGCATTTGTGATAAGGGTTTGGATTTTCACATAGCTGGAGCAACTTTGGGGCTACTTAAAAATGGTGAGTGAGACCTAGTTTTGGAATTCCCATCACAATTTTCCTAGGTCCCCAAATGTTCACTGTTGCAAGATAAGGGTGATGCACACTCTCATTCCTGTCCCATTCCATTATAGGGGTTGACTGGGCATCTCCTAGACCCACAAATTTTGTTGAATTTGGGCAAACTTTTGGATGAGGTGATTCATAGCTCTTCAGTGGAGTTGTGAAGAATAGCCTGAGCATGGAGGGGGAAACTTTTGTAAATTAAGGTCTTACTGATCACCCCATTCCTCCTCCATTCCAACTCAGTTAAGGTTCATGACCTCTACAATTCCTATGGCACCATACAGCCCCATGTCAATAAATGCTTCCCACTTACCCACATCATACCCTCCAACCTAATACATGCCAATCTTCCAATTTCCATTAAGCTCATACAGACTACATGCAGAAACAATGGTAAAATGGCATGTGTGGAACTGCTAAAAAAAAATCCTATCCACAAATCTTTTCTCAAAAACAATCTGCAGTTCTTACATCCCTATAAAATGTAGATTTTAGATAGCCCATTTAAGTATCAGTAGCAGAGGATTCAAATCAACCACTTCACATCTCTTATGCATTTGAGCATCAAGACATCAGCAAAAACAATCAACTTAATTGATCAAAAAAAGAACAACTTTTATAATCACGATGTCAATCAGGAATGCCAACACTTCTCTCCCAGAAGGGAAATCACATCTCAAGGCCCTTTTCTTCTGGAATGGGTGTGCTGAGCTGGCAAGCTTCTTGACTCCCACTGCACTCCTCCACCAGGGAAGTTCAGCCTCATGAGATGAACATGATAGAACCATAATGCTGACCAAGTTCTCGGCACCTTTAACCTTTTTCATTTCCTTGCACCTGGCCCTTCACTGCACTGTGTTTACATGGCTGTAAACTGGAATTAAAATTTTGGATCCTGCTGTGGTCAGAAAAGGACACAGCTGAAGTGCAATGGAACATCATAATTAACAACAATCTAACCTCACTATCCATGGCACATGGTCCATGTGTTTCTCATGGGGCTAGGGTAAACAACAGACATTAATGGAAGAGAATAATTTAATTTCGTTATGGAAATATCCTGCAGATAATATTGTGATTTGGAAACTAAGTATCCAGGGTGGGTTAAGATGGAAAAGTCAGGTGAAAGTTCCTTTAATTAAGTCTTTTCCACCACTTCTGGACCACTTTTATTCCTTTCTTATGTTCGCATGTAGTCTTAGAGTCATAGAGACATACAGCACGGAAACAGACCCTACGGTCCAACCTGTCAATGCCGACCAGATAGCTTAACCTAATCATGTCCCATTTGTCAGCAATTCGGCCATATCCCTCTAAACCCTTCCTGTTCATATACCCATCCAGATGCCTTTTTGTGGACAGACTAATAAGACTCAGTGATATGGCTGTGGCAAGGTATGTGACAGAACTGCATAGAAGTATCTCATAAAGGTTTTTAAAATTGAGAGAGATGTAGGCAAGGAGAATGGCAGGATCTTTTTCCTATGGTGGGGAATTTCAAGACTGGGGGCATATTTTTAAGGTGAGAGGAGAAAAATTTAAAAAGGGTACGTGGGGCAACATTTTTACACAGAGTGGTTCATGTGTGGAATGAACTTCCAGAAGAAGCGGTGGGGGCACAGTTACAATGTTTAAAAGACATTTGGCTAAGTACATGATTAAGAAAGGTTTGGAGGGATATGGGCCAAGTTCAGGCAGGTGGGACTAGTTTAGTTTGGGATTATGGTCAACATGGATTGGTTGGACCAAAGGGTCTGTTTCTATGCTGTATGACTCTCTGACTCTAAATCCGCCAAGGCCCATCTCAACAATGAGATCCTCTCACTCCATTTTTATGCTTTTCACACACAGCTTGGTGAGAATCTCATCAGGCAATGGTGGATTGCCAACTGAAAAAGATTAACGCTTGTTAAGCGCCTTGCTGATGGTTCAATTCGGCACATTAGTATCCAATTTCTCATCTTATCCAATTCACCAAACAAACTAGCTATCAGGCAAACTTGACATAGAAATCAGCATGCATACCTGCTGGATTCAGCTCACTGCTTGCTCTGAACAAACTCCATGCTGGACACTGGACCCCAATGTCTCAGGGCATGCTGTACAGGCACCAGTCACACATGCCCCACATAGATATCCGACGTGCCAGTTTCTAAGAACACTCACGACGCATCTCTGATCTAGTTCCAAAATGGTTCTGCGGTTCAATGCTGCACCTCAGGCTATATTGGCAACTATCACTGTCATGCTGCAGCAAGGATACTGTGTGCCCAGGGACACTCACCCAGCTCATGGACTTCATCAGGCTACTTCTCTGAACACTTCATTTGCTGTCCTAACTTGTCTTGCCTTTTTGTGCTTTGCCCCCTCAGCCAGAGATCCCAGGCTCACAATCTGCTGTCTTGCTTTGCTTTTTAGTGCAGACTCAAAGCCAGGAAGCCTGCCATTGCAGTCAGCAGTCCTCAGTTGAATCAAGTGAAGGGGGAATAGCCTTCACTCAGAGATTCTTGGTTCAATAAGTTAAGGACCACCAATCCAGGCCAGTCAGAGACAGAATCCTCAGCTGATAAAAGATGAAGAATCAAATGATGGGCAGCACACCACCTAGTGTGGGTCTTTCTTGCCTACAGAGGGCTGTTTTCTTTGTGGAATGAAAGTGGCTGACACATTATTACTATTGGTGCTGGTGGGGACATGTCCAAGTAGGTAAGTAGGCAGTGCAGAGGTTCATGGTACCAGGGAATGGGGTGAGTGAGAACGAGTGGGGAAACTGTTGCAGGCAATAGTGAGTGTTAAAGCGCGAGCCTTGGTGGGCAGTGGGTACAGTAGCAGTACAGTAGAGTGTGAGGTATCACAAAGAAGATAGTAGAAGTTACCCTGGCAGAGCTGAAAAAGACATTGACCTTCATCTTGCACTGCTGGGTGTTCATCCAAAGGTCTGAGATTATTCTACCCTGGGTAGCAAGCTCAGAGCAGGCTGGCGTGGTCTGGTGTCATGGTCTCCACTGCTATTTCTGAGGGAGGAGGAAGTCCTGTGTTGACACCAGCCCAATCAGCTCCCACTTCCAGGTCCCTGCCTGCGAGGTGGAGTGCTGATTTCCTGGTATGCCTTATCTGAGGGAGACATCAAGGCAGCTTCGGACTGACAGCACATCTCTTAAAGATGGAAAGGAGGCACAGGATGCCAGTAACTTCGGGCATATCCCCTTGGCAATGAGTTGTTTTATTCTGGTGATGGCACATGGTAACTCAGAGCAGAAATCAGATAAGGGAGACCTATCGGGGCATGGTAGCTAATTAATGAAGTGAGTTTGGTAAGACATTGAGAAAACACTCTAGGTCTCAAAGCAAGCATCACTCCACACAACTCAAGGTGACTTACACTTAGCCAAAAAAAAGTAAGATTTAGCCCCTTATCTTGCTTTCAAGTTTCCTCATCTTTCAATGGATCTTTAATGAAATCCTGCATTTAGCTTGATGCAATGGCCTTTAGATCTTTTCTCATTACGTGGCATTCTTTGGCTATGATGGCAATCAGTACATCTGACCTCTGACCTCAATCAGTAAAGGGTATTAGTTTTAAAATCTGTCTTGAAGAAAATAAATTGCAACAGTGCAGCATTCCCTCAGCACTGCTGCCCTTTGTGTTGCCTACCCACAACAATGCCCTCTCACAACACAGAACTGCAGTATCATCTGACTGGCTCAACTCTTGAAGTGGGGCTTGCAGCCACAACTTTATAATTTAATACAAATTGACCAAATTGACATAAACTTCTATTATATATTCAAATTTGACTAAAAAAGACATGACTGCAATCCCTGAAACAACAAAATTAGGAGGATCGACATGACAAAAAGGAAAGATATACATTCCTTAAAGCTACGATGTGCCTGAAAATCTAGTGTGGACAGCTGCCTATCCAAGCAGACGCAGATTAAGTTTTGCCTGACATGTACAGGAAATCATTTTTATGTTTAATTATTTCCAAACCAAATTCCTAAAACATCCACACAAGTACATCTGCTTGTCTGGCTGGAGGACCTGTACAGAAATATCAGATTTATCCTCATCTGGAATATGTAGGAGCAGATTAGCAAGAGGCGAAGTTTTCTTCTACTGTTACAGTTTCACCAGCTAAAAGCATGCTGTCATTGTCCAATTAGGACCTCTGTATTAGGTCTGGTTATCAGAAGCATTTAGATCTTCCAGTTTTGAGGAAGGGTTACTCAACCAGAAACATTAACTCTGATTTCTCCCCACAGATGTTGCCAGACTTGCTGAGCTTTTCCAGCAATTTCTGTTTTAGTTTCTCATTTACAGCATCTGCAGTTCTTTCGGTTTTTATTCCTTTATGTTCATGTGTTTTCAAACTTAACTTCTAGATAATAACAGCTTCCAGCAGCTGATTCAACAACAATGAACTCCTGCTTTTAGCATGATGCAATAGCCTTTAGGTCTTTTCTCGTTACGTGGCATTCTTTGGCTATGATGGCAACCAGCAGATCTGACCTCTGACCTCAATCAGTGTTAATGACATAATCTCAAAACATTTTAAGAATGAAAACCTTTGAATAGAATATAAACAACAGACTGCGAATGTTAAAGTGTCTCTTCAGAGAAAATACCTCCCACTGATCCATTTACCTTTCTCTGCTACTTTCTTCTCAGTTGCAATGGTTTCTTCAAGCAGAACTTTGTTCATATAGATATATTCTTCCTCTCCAGCTACAAATTTAAACATAAAGTAACATATTCTAGTTTTAGCATCCAACTGGAAATTTGTGCTTTAAGATATAAATGCTACTTATAAATCATAGCTACTTAAACACAGCAGAAACACAAGGAACATTTGAAAGAAAAATGACCATTCAACTATCCAACCAATTATACACAAGTTATTTGATTATGGACTACACCTAATGTTCCCAGAGGCATTTTGAATTGCACGTAAAAGTTAGAGAGACACTAGTCGAACTCTAATACCTTGTACATGTGAAGAACAATCTTCCAAAGATTTCATAAACAGAGCAATTATCAGTTGTGGTCTATTTCAACATCAAGACAGGTCCTAACTGATCCTTTACAACATATGTTTTAGCAATTTCTGAATAACATCTCTGCATCAGTCATGAACATGACACAGGGATTGTAGATTGCCACTAATTATTATATTTATCTAGCAGCCTAGCCCTGATCTGGCCTGTGATGCATCAGCTGAATTTTTAATTGTAACACTCTTTTGCTCAGAGAATGGGTGGAAGAGGCACACTTTGGCACATTGGGCAAAGTACAAGATGCCAATTTCCTTACCCCTCTAGCTAAAAAAAATCGGTGATGGGGGAAACTTGTCCAAGAGGAACACTGTGGGGGGGATCCTCTGCCTTTAGGCTGTCAGTAGGCTGAGAGTGGAACTATAGACCTTCTCGGCTGGGTAGCTGTGCCTCAAGAGAGCTGTTGGTCAATTGCAGGAAGGAGAATGCAGTGTGGATGAGGGTATAGGCATGTGCTGGTCATCCTTCTGGCATCTAAGCCCAAATACACCATCAAGAAGGATAAGGAGATATAGTGGGTCTTGGATTTGAGAGGCTATTGCAGAGAACAATCTTGGTGGACATGCCTCTGCAGAACCTCGGGGTGCTGTTAAGGAGGGAGCCCTTCCCATCTATCACCAGCCTGCACAAGGACTTCTTCTGCAGCAGTGGCAGCATAAAGTCCCTCAATTGGTGCACTGGCTGGGCATCCCATGCCAACCGTGCCACTGTTATACTTGCACTCAGGGCAGAGGCAGGCAGGTATGTCTCATGGAGGGATGCTTATTAGATTTACTAAGTTGTGCCTGCATCCAAACCAATACCCAGGGCAAGTGTTCAAATTCAGCTTTTACCTAGGCTGATGTGCAGAAAGATTCCAAAGCACCGTGCCCTGGGTCTTCCATCAGCCAATAACACAATGGGTCATTCATATTGGTGTTGTTTGCAAGATTCTTTCATGCAAATACAGCTCCCACTCTTGTCTGCACAACATGCAACTTCCAATTAAAATAAGTCAATCAAAATTAGTGGAAAATTCGCCTCTGTATGAAATCATGAATTGGACAATGGTTGTTGTTGGAGATCAATTATTCCCAAGACTATAATATCTTCACCTTCCTAACTGCACCTCTACACCAAAAGCAGTTCAAGAAGGCAGCTCACCAAAGACTTCTTGCTGCAAGTAGAAATGGGCACTAAATACTAGCCCATCTAGCAATACCCACTTCCCAAATAAAAAATAAAATTGAGATCCACATTCCTGAGGATGTCTCTTTGGCCCAACCATCTTCAGCTGCCTCAGCAATGGCCTTTCCTACATCATAAAATCAGAAGCAGGACATTCACTGGTTGCACAATGTGCAGCACCATTTACCAATTCTCAGATACTGAAGTAACCTGTATCCATCTGCAACAAGACTTAGACTACATTCCACCTTTTGCTAATAAATAGCAGCTAACATTCTCATTAGACAAGTGCCAGGTGATGACTATGTTCAACAAGACAGAATCTAGACTTCGCCCCTGGGTGTTCAACGGCATTATCATCACCGAATCCTCAAAACATCAATATTCTGGGAGTTACCATTGACCAGAAACTGAACTGCCCCTCATATCCTCCCTACAAACCTCATGTTTCTTCATCATGTCCATTATTTCCACGGTACTTTATCGCGTCTATGGTAAGTCACCAAGTGAGAAGAACACAGAACCCATACTGAGATGAAACCCATACTGAGATTAAGTGTCAATTAATAGATTTATTATTAAAAAAACACTCTGATAAATAAAATCCATTTACTACATTTTACCTCCCTTGACTACTAAATTTCTTATCAAAACAAACATTTATAATCATCGCACCACTCAAAGGCTTTATAAGCACTTAGAATTGTCAATAACAAAATAAACAAACAGGCATTGGACTGTGATGATAGGTTGCAAAATAATTTGTGCAGCACAAATCTATTGTGATAGTCCTCATGCTCATGTCAACAGAATAAAATACCTAGATCTCTTTTTACACTGCAGGAATATTTTTCAAAAATTTAAAGACCAGGTGATTTGACACGCTTTTTTTTCGCAGCAGAGAGCGACGGGAGCTGGGAGGAAGTTCAGGCGGAGCACAAAGCCGGTCGGGAAGGTAAGTGATTGCTATAAGAGTGGGTGTGTTCTAAACCCCAGGTCCTACAAGGTAGGGTCTCCCTCCCTCCCTCCTCCTCTAACCTAAATTAAGAGTCCACAGACTTGCCACAAAGAGGGTCTAAGGAAGTTTGGATCGAAGAGTGAGGCTTCAGCTCAGGAGTCTTTGACAAGGAGGTTGAGTGAAGTGATTACGCCACAGTTGAAGAGGGTGAAGACATGACTGCCCAGCTGGTTCAGTGCGCTATGTGCTTGATGTGGGAGGTCAACGACTCTGGTGTGTCTGGCTCGTATATGTGTGCGCAGCGCTGATGAAAGAACTCGAGGACCTTAGGCTCATCCGAGAGAACGAGATCTTTCTGGACAAGATCTTCAGCGAGTTTATTACACCAATCATGTCAGAAGAGAGCAGAAGAGGGCAGACGATGAGGAAGGCAGAGAGGAGACAAGTGCAAGAGACCCCAGGAGAAGTACCTGTCAGGAACAAGTTGAAGCTTTTGGAAACAGTAGAGACTGATGACACTGCCAGTTCGCAAGGCGGCCAGGTCTGTCAATCAAATGTTGGCGCAGAGGAAGAGCGGAAGAGTCGGCCATCGCACAGAGCCGTGGTAATAGGGGACTCCATTGTGAGAGGAACTGACCGGGGTTTTTGTGACAGCAGACGGGATTTAAGGATGGTGTGTTGCCTTCCTGGTGCCAGGGTGAAAGACATCGCGGACAGAGTGCAGGAAATCCTCAAGGACGAGGGTGAAGAGCCAGAGGTGGTGGTACATGTCAGCACAAATGATGTCGGGAAGAAAAGGAGGAACATACTACAGCGGGACATTGGAGAACTAGGAAGAAGGCTGAAAAGCAGGATGTCCGAGGTGGTTATCTCCGGTTTGCTTCCAGTTCCTCGGACAGGTGTGGCCAGAAACAGGGAGATAATGGACTTGAACGTGTGGTTGGGGAACTGGTGCAGGAAGCAAGGATTTAAGTTCTTGGATCACTGGGGTATATTTTGTGGCAAGCATAAATTCTACAAGAGAGACGGTTTGCACCTTAATAGGTTAGGGACCAGGATTCTGGCAGGCAGGCTTTTTACTGTAACACCGCTACATTTAAACTAAGTAGCGGGGGGGGAGGGGACAAACTGAATGTTTAAAAAGGAAATTGAAGGGAAAGTTAGAACAAGAGAAGTCAAGAAAGACAACTGTATCAATGGGGCAGAAAACTTGGAAAGGGATCATGCTGCAAGGTTGAGTGAAATAGGGGTTGATGGGAAGGGTCAGGGCAGTAACAAATTAAAAATACTATACATGAATGCACGAAGCATTAGACATAAGATGGATGAGCTTGAGGCTCTTTTGGAAATTGGCAGATACGATATTGTGGGGATAACTGAGACGTGGCTTCAAGTGGACAGGGCCTGGGAAATGAATATTCAAGGCTACACGTGCTATCGTAAGGACAGACTGACGGGCAGAGGGGGTGGGGTGGCCTTGTTGGTAAGGGAGGATATTCAGTCCCTTGCGCGGGGGGATCTCGAGTCAGGGGATGTAGAGTCAGTGTGGATAGAGCTGCGAAATACTAAGGGTAAAAAGACCCTCTTGGGAGTCATCTACAGGCCCCCAAACAGTAGTCTGGATGTCGGATGTAAGTTGAATCAGGAGCTGAAATTGGCATGTCGCAAAGATGTTACTACAGTTGTTATGGGGGATTTTAACATGCAGGTAGACTGGGAGAATCAGGATGGTATTGGACCTCAAGAAAGAGACTTTGTGGAGTGCCTCAGAGATGCATTCTTAGAGCAGCTGGTGCTGGAGCCGACCAGGGAGAAGGCAATTCTGGATCTGGTATTGTGTAACGAACCAGAATTGGTCAGAGACCTCGAAGTGAAGGAGTCATTGGGAAGTAGTGACCATAATACATTAAGCTTCAATCTGCAATTGGAGAGGGAGAGGGTACAGTCGGAAGTGACAGTACTTCTGTTGAATAAAGGGAATGATGGAGCTATGAGGGAGGAGCTGGCCAAAGTTCAATGGTGCAATACCTTAGCAGGGATGACCGTGGAGGAACAATGGCGGATATTTCTTTGTATAATGCAGAAGTTGCAGGATCAGTTCATTCCTAAAAGGAAGAAAGATCCCAGGAGGAGGCATGGGTGGCCCTGGCTGACGAGGGAAGTTAAGAAACATATAAAGTTAAAAGAGAAGAAGTTTAACATAGCAAAGATAAGTGGGAAAACGGAGGACTGGGAAGCTTTTAAAGAACAACAGAGGATTACTAAGAAGGAAATACGCAGAGGAAAAATAAGGTACGAAGGTAAACTGGCCAATAATATAAAGGAGGATAGTAAAAGCTTTTTTAGGTATTTGAAAGGCAAAAAAAATGGTTAGGACTAAAATTGGGCCCTTGAAGACAGAAATAGGGGAATATATTACGGGGAACAAAGAAATGGCAGAAGAATTAACTGGGTACTTCAGATCTGTGTTCACTGGGGAAGACACAAGCAATCTCCCTGAGGTAACAATGGCTGAAGGACCTGAACTTAAGAGAATTTATATTTGCCAGGATTTGGTGTTGGAGAGACTGTTAGGTCTGAAGGTTGATAAGTCTCCAGGACCTGATGGTCTACATCCCAGAGTACTGAAGGAGGTGGCTCGGGAAATCGTGGATGCGTTGGTGATTATTTTCCAGAGTTCGATAGATTCGGGATCAGTTCCTACGGATTGGAGGGTGGCTAATGTTATACCACTTTTTAAGAAAGGTGGGAGAGAGAAAGCAGGAAATTATAGACCAGTTAGTCTGACCTCAGTGGTGGGAAAGATGCTGGAGTCTATTATAAAGGATGAAATTACGGCACATCTGGATAGTAGTAACAGGATAGGACAGAGTCAGCATGGATTTATGAAAGGGAAATCATGCTTGACTAATCTTCTTGAATTTTTTGAGGATGTAACTCTGAAGATGGACGAGGGAGATCCAGTAGATGCAGTGTACCTGGACTTTCAGAAAGCTTTGATAAAGTCCCACATAGGAGGTTAGTGAGTAAAATTAGGGCGCATGGTATTGGGGGCAAAGTACTAGATTGGATTGAAAATTGGTTGGCTGATAGGAAACAAAGGGTAGTGATAAACGGCTCCATTTCGGAATGGCAGGCAGTGACCAGTGGGGTACCACAGGGATCCGTGCTGGGACCGCAGCTTTTTACAATATATGTTAATGATATAGAAGATGGTATCAGCAATAACATTAGCAAATTTGCTGATGATACAAAGCTGGGTGGCAGGATGAAATGTGATGAGGATGTTAGGAGATTACAGGGTGACCTGGAGAAGTTAGGTGAGTGGGCAGATGCTTGGCAGATGCAGTTTAATGTGGATAAATGTATGGTTATCCACTTTGGTGGCAAGAACAGGAAGGCAGATTACTACCTTAATGGAATCCATTTAGGTAAAGGGGCAGTACAGAGAGATCTGGGTGTTCTTGTACACCAGTCAATGAAGGTAAGCATGCAGGTACAGCAGGTAGTGAAGAAGGCTAATAGCATGCTGGCCTTCATAACAAGAGGAATTGAGTATAGAAGCAAAGAGGTGCTTCTTCGGCTGTACAGGGCCCTGGTGAGACCACACCTGGAATACTGTGTGCAGTTCTGATCTCCAAATTTGAGGACAGTCTGGCTATTGAGGGAGTGCAGCATAGGTTCACAAGGTCAATTCCTGGAATGGCGGGATTACTTTACACTGAAAGACTGAAGCGACTGGGCTTGTATACCCTTGAGTTTAGAAGACTGAGAGGGGATCTGATTGAGACATATAAGATTATTAAAGGATTGGACACTGGCAGCAGGAAACATGTTTCCGCTGATGGGTGAGTGCCGAACCAGAGGACACAGTTTAAAAATACGCGGTAGACCATTTAGGACAGAGATGAGGAGAAACTTCTTCACCCAGAGAGTGGTGGCTGTGTGGAATGCTCTGCCCCAGAGGGCAGTGGAGGCCCAGTCTCTGGATTCATTTAAGAAAGAGTTGGATAGAGCTCTCAAAGATAGTGGAATCAAGGGTTATGGAGATAAGGCAGGAAGAGGATACTGATTAGGAATGATCAGCCATGATCATATTGAATGGCGGTACAGGCTTGAAGGGCTGAATGGCCTACTCCTGCACCTATTGTCTATTGTCTATTAGCTTGACAGCTTGACAGTTCAGGTCAATTTTGGAGTTCCATGGAGTTCAACCACTTTGTATGCATAGTCATGTTTTTTTCTAACTATCCTAAGGGGTACTTGATGGCTCCCAAATGCACTTCACCTCTTACAAAACTAGTGCTTCCAAATAAACCTGTTGGACTATAACCTGGTGTTGTGTGATTTTTCATTTTGTAAACCCCAGCCCAACACGGGCACCTCCAAATCATGGTCTCCAAAGATCTCCAGCCACCTTGGACAGTCTCCTGAAAGATCTAAAGCCGCATATTGTGTTTTGGATGCCACTTTTATGACTACTGGATCCATTTGAAGGTAATGGCATTTTAATATGTGTCGCTGTCTCTGAGATCATCTCTTGAGTAATATAGAGTGCACATTTGATCCTGGTGCCCCAGCCCTCCATCCCCAGACTGAAAATGGTTGGGTGCTGGATACAGGGATGGGACTTCCTGAAACCAGAACCATTTCGCCCTCATGTGACTCCTAGACCCACAGTAATATGGTTGACTCTTAACTACCCTCTGGGCAATTAAGAATGGGCAATAAATGCCCTTATCCCAAAAATGAATTGAAAAGAAATCACACGATTGTTTGAGGCTTATTTTCCATATTAGCAACATCCCACTTGTATTCTGTATCCATCTAAAACCACATAAAGTAGTAGGTTATTTAAAAATAATTTTCTAGAAATATGGCACACTACTTTCCCAGAGTAACTTACCTTTCTTTTTCAAAAGTTGACTGGCTGTTGTGTATAGCAGCATTTTCGATTCTTTTTCCTTACAACTCATCGTAAAAGAGTCACTTAAAATACAAGTGAGGGAGTGGTATATGATGTTCATCAACCTCAAAAAGCCATTTCTTAAGGGGTAGCACAAGAAATGATTTCATGGCTCATGATTGTTAAAAGAAAATCATGAAATGAAAGCGTGATTGCACTGACAGCGAGGACTTTGACACTTGCTGCACAAAACAAAAAGTGCTGACCTTTTTTGCTGAAGGATAAGCTCAGAACTGCAATGTCCTCCATTTGATTCACGGCTGTAAACTCACTTTCCACCGGTGGCCTTTCCATGTGGAATTCAGTGTCAGCTGAATACTCACACAAGGTGCTAACTGGAGCCTGCTTTCAAACGTCTGCCTACATTTGTGCACTTTCTAACAGGAAACATTCAATTTTTGTTAGCGAAGAATATTAAAGGTTACAGAATCGAGTTGGGCAAGTGGATAGGAAACAGATTCACTGTCATCTAACTAGATACGGTTTAATGGGCTTGAATGAATTTAACTTTTTTTTAATGTTTCTGGGATGCAAGCGCTGCTGGCACAGCCAGTATTAATTACCGTTATTAATTGCCCTTTCGAAGGTGGTGGTGAACCACCTTCTTGATTTGCTGCAAAATGCTGACAGAGAGAAAGTTCCAGGATTGGACACAATGACATTGAAGGAACAGTAATATAGTTCCAAGTCAGGATGGTGCGTGACTCAGAAGAGAGCTTGGAGGTATCAATGTACCCATGTCTGCTGCCTTTGTCTTGTGTGCTAGAGGTTGTACGCTTGAAGGGAAATGTTGATGGTAACTTGTTGAATTGTGGCAATATTTCATGGAGATGGTACACATTGTTACCGTTGTATCAGTAGTGGAGGGACGGCACGGCCAAGTTGGTGGATGGGCTGTTGATCAAGCGGCTACTTTGCTCCAGATTTGTTAAGCTTCTTTAGTGTTGTTAGAACAACAAGGCAAGCTGAGAGAATTCTACTACACTCCTGACGTTGATGATGGACAAGATTTCGGGAAAACAGTGGGTGAGCTGTTTGCTGCCGAATTCCCAGCCCCTGACCTACTGTAAAGCTACAATACTGATATAGCTGGGACAGTTAACCTTCTGGTCAATGGTAACCCCAAGATACTCCTATATTCTCTTATGTTCAGGAAAAGGAATAATGGTTGATTTTCTCTTCTCACCCTCGTAGTGCTCACTCCAATTGGAACACCTTGCTCTGCCATTCTGATTACTAGCAACTAAACACAGCACACCCTGCAAGTTTCTGATCTGAACTTTCTGGTCTGTGTCACTTTATGCAGTTGACAGCTGTGGATTAAAATTTTCTAAAATTCAGTAACTTCCTGTAAGAAAACTTACTCAAAGCAGGGTTAAATTGACGACTGACCTGAAGAACTGATGATGTTGTGAAGTAGATCGGATAAGACACATTTTTTTGCTAAGGCACTGAGGCTGAGATTTTCATTATCCAGTAACTTCAAAAATGTCTCAAGTTCTGCAAGCAGCTGGTCCAGTGCTGGAAGAAAGAAGTTAGAAGTAAAGTCAATGTAATATTAACTCATGTTCAGGAAAGAAGCTTCAATTCAGAAATAGGAGATCTACAACATTCATATTGAAGGTTCCATCACAAATTGTGCTGCATTTAAGCACTGATCATTCAAATGAATCTTACGCATTCTATGGAAGAACGTTACTCAATACACAGCTGCATTACAGCATGTTATTCTTAATGTTCCACTGAATGTGTGGGAACTTTGCGTAAGCTCTGTTAAGACATGTTTTGTTATTCCACTGTGTTAGTGTTAGCTTTGAATGCTGGGTAGTATTCTCATCTCTAAGTCAGGAGATTGATGGGTCAATAAAAACTGAAAGAACTGCAGAGACTGTAAATCAGAAACAAAAATAGAAGATGCTGGAAAAGCTCATCAGATCTGGCAGCATCTGTAAAAAGAAATCAGAGTTTTGGGTCCGGTGAGGACCCTGTTCTGAGGAAGGGTCACTGGACCCGAAAAGTTACCTCTGATTTCTTTCCACAGATGTTTCCAGACCTGCTGAGCTTTTCTGGCAGCTTCTGTGATTGATGGGTAAAGTCTGGTACCTTGTCTTCAGCACAATTAGATCAAACCATGTCATTCAGATGAGAGTGCTTTGCATTTGTATTGTATATTAAAGAGCAGGGATTTCCCCTGCTATCCCACCACATTGTTGATTAATACTTCATCACTGATTACAGAGGAATTATCAATTAATTGTCTCATCTGTGATTAGGAAATCTTGCTGCACGTACAATGGGAATTACATTTGTCTTCATAATAAAAATAACCGTGTAGTACTATGAATTGGAATGAAACATGCAGTGACACTGGGGTGAAATACTGGTAATCACCGGAATTCCTAGTAGTCTTTGTTTTGACCTGGCTATAGTCTGACACCTCCTCCTTTTTGAAATGAGGAGTGAAATGGTGTAAGTATATATTGGAAGGCTTGTTTCAACACTTACTTTGAATACTAACTAAGCATTTGTTTTGAGTCAACATCCAAATGTTCCTCTATACTTATGGTGATTTTGCAATAGATATTCAGTTTTGACTGTGGAATATTAGGGGGAGCTATGAATTTACTCAGTGAGCAATAAGTAATGTACATAAAATAGCAAATTGACCTCTCCAGATGTGTTTGCTGGCTATGGTTAGAATTAATTGGAAAAGTAACTGTTATTTGAATAAACTGTTTTTTCTGAATATCTAATTCCCACTATATGTGATCAATATTCCTTTTCACTCTCACATTTCTCAATCCTTCCAGTGAGTCATCTGAATCTCCGTGCAATGACCTCCCCAACTAACAGCCCTCCGTGAGTATCTGACGCATGCATGGAAATCAGTGATGAGTAATAGACGGATTAATTTGAGCTATATTTTATCATGGGAAGGAATATTTATTATCTAAGGCTCCTTACTAAACAATTTAACATCAATTAGATGTCAGTATTTTCATTACAGTATAACTAAGCCAATTTCAGTGTATAAAGAGCTCTATCCAATGTACACTCCAGATGAAGTCACTATCACCCTAAGGGAGTCATTTCATGTTTTTATGTTGGCATTAAATATGTTATTACACACACTGTAGGCAAAAAAATGCAGCTTCTTTTGCTGGCCTAAAAGTCTTGGCATTTTCTAAATGCATTACTATTACTACAAGAAACTTACAGTCAACTACTTTGCATACAAAATCTGGATTAGATTATTGTTTTGAAAATACATTTATAGCCATCTGCAAATGTCTTGCTGTGATGACTTCAATAACAATATGCCAATTATATATTTCCTTTATTCCAAAGTAAATTAATGGAATAAAAGTCAACCAATACCTTCAATACTTTTAAAAAAATTAATAATGAGTTTTGAAAAGATAAAGCAGCATTGGTGCCTGATTTGTCGATGTGTGAACCTTCCCTTCAAAGTACAGATGGGAAAAATTGTGACTTTGGCATTGCGATGTTCCAGAAAGCACATCATACAGCAATTCCTGGATTAAAATGGCAGTTCTTGGATCATTCAATTACATGGACACAGATGGTCCCTTTTATTTACGAAGCCAAATAAAATTTTGATGACAAAATAAAGTTTATCTCATTTCCTGAAGAAGGGCTCATGCCCGAACCGTTGATTCTCCTGCTCCTTGGATGCTGCCTGACCTGCTGCGCTTTTCCAGCAACACATTTTCAGCTCTGATCTCCAGCATCTGCAGTCCTCACTTTCTCCTTTATCTCATTTCAGTCATGTTGAAATAGCATAATTATGAAGATATATTGGACCATATTTATTTGATGTCAAACACCCTAATCAGAACAGATTCTGAGGAGTTTTCTTTATGTGAGAGTTTTTGAATAGATTTGCAGAGCACAGAAGTTTGTTGGCTGAAGACTATGACATTGACTGTGGTGCCTGTGAAGCACAATGAAGGTGAATCAGCTGAACAGGGGCAGATGTTCAAAGAGAGGTGGGCATAGGGGATGTGTGGAGGGATTATATAAGTGGATATAATTGAAGTGGAGCAATATCCTGGAAGGACCTCAAGTTCAGTTAATGGAAAGTAAGTGCTAGCAAGTCAGTTCTCACAGGTGATGAATACGTCTGTGTATTGAAAACAAGCCAATCGTTCAAGGATGGTTATTAAAAAAAAGTTGATTAATTATTTGAAGGTTATGCTATATATGAAAAATGTCAACTGTTGGAGCTGCATGACTGCAACCGTGTTCTGTCTGCAGGAGTCATGGGATGACAGATCACACACTTCTCGTATTGGATGATAATTGGTTGCAATTTAAGATTTTGTCTAACTTAAAGGTGCATGCACATGAAAAGCCAGTCTGATCTAGTCATTGATGGTTTAAACATTGTCATACCTGTGCACTATTCTCCCTGTAATCACTTCTTCACAACAGAGCAGAGAAGAATTTGGCACCATGCAACTGAGGCACCAAAGGAGCTTAAACATAAACATAACATAATTTGGTCCCAGATCGAAAGTAAGAAGAGTACAACTATCATAAGCCAGAATGAAGATAATAGACAAATTGATGCACAGGTGAACCGAGTCTTCATCCTTTATTTCATGCTTCATCAATAATTCAATAATGTTAGCTACACATGGGCCTATGGGCATTGTTACAGATCTCTCTCACTTTCTTCCCCAGACGATACTGATCCTTTCTAGTTAGGTAACATCGGTTACTCCAGAGAAAGACCCCAATCTACATTCCTGGCCTTGGATGTTACTGGCTAAAGAAAGACCCAAGCAAGGAAGAAAACAAACCCTTAAGAAGGGGAGATACTAAATGAATATTTTGCATCAGTATTTACTGTGGAAAAGGATATGGAAGATATAGACAGTAACGAAATAGATGGTGACATCTTGCAAAATGTCCAGATTACAGAGGAGGAAGTGCTGGGTGTCTTGAAATGCACAAAAGTGGATAAATCCCCAGGACCTGATCAGGTGTACCCGAGAACTCTGTGGGAAGCTAGAGAAGTGATTGCTGGGCCTCTTGCTGAGATATTTGTATCTTCAATAGTCACAGGTGAGGAGCCGGAAGACTGGAGGTTGGAAAACGTGGTGCCACCATTTAAGAAGGGCAGTAAAGACAAGCCAGGGAACTATAGACCGGTGAGCCTGACCTCGGTGGTGGGCAAGATGTTGGACGGAATCCTGAGGGACAGGATGTACATGTATTTGGAAAGGCAAGGACTGATTCGGGATAGTCAACATGGCTTTGTGCATGGGAAATCGTGTCTCACAAACTTGATTGAGTCTTTTGAAGAAGTAACAAAGAAGATTGATGAGGGCAGATCAGTAGATGTGATCCATATGGACTTCACTAAGGCGTTCGACAAGGTTCCCCATGGGAGACTGATTAGCAAGGTTAGATCTCATGGAATACAGGGAAAACTAGCCATTTGGATACAGAACTGGCTCAAAGGTAGAAGACAGAGGGTGGTGTTGGAGGGTTGTTTTGCAGACTGGAGGCCTGTGACCAGTGGAGTGCCACAAGGATCAGTGCTGGGTCTACTACTTTTTGTCATTTACATAAATGATTTGGATGCGAGCATAAGAGGTAAAGTTAGTAAGTTTGCAGATAACACCAAAATTGGAGGTGTAGTGGACAGCAAAGAGGGTTACTTCAGATTATAACAGGATCTGGAGCAGATGGGCCAATGGGTTGAGAAGTGGCAGATGGAGTTTAATTCAGATAAATGCGAGGTGCTGCATTTTAGGAAAGCAAATCTTAGCAGGACTTATACACTTAATGGTAAGGTCCTAGGGAGTGTTGCTGAACAAAGAGACCTGGGAGTGCAGGTTCATAGCTCCTTGAAAGTGGAATTGCAGGTAGACAGGAGAGTGAAGAAGGCATTTGGTATGCTTTCCTTTATTGGTCAGAGTATTGAGTACAGGGGTTGGGAGGTCATGTTACAGCTGTACAGGACATTAGTTAGGCCACTGTTGGAATATTGCATGCAATTCTGGTCTCCTTCCTATCGGAAAGATGTTGTGAAACTTGAAGGGGTTCAGAAAAGATTTACAAGGATGTTGCCAGGGTTGGAGGATCTGAGCTACAGGGAGAGGCTGAACAGGCTGGGGCTGTTTCCCTGGAGCGTGGAGGCTAAGGGGTTACCTTATAGAGGTTTACAAAATTATGAGGGGCATGGATAGGATAAATAGACAAAGTCTTTTCATTGGGGTCGGGGAGTCCAGAACTAGAGGTTTAGGGTGAGAGGGGAAAGATATAAAAGAGACATAAGGGGCAACTTTTTCATGCAGAGGGTGGCACGTGTATGGAATGAGCTGCCAGAGGATGTAGTGGAGATTGGTACAATTGCAACATTTAAGAGGCATTTAGATGGGTATATGAACAGGAAGGGTTTGGAGGGATATGGGCCGGGTGCTGGCAGGTGGGACTAGATTGGGTTGGGATATCTGATCGGCATGGACGGGTTGGACCGAAGGGTCTGTTTCCATGCTGTACATCTCTATGACTCTATGACTAAGTGGGAGACTTCCATCAAAAAGTACATTTAATCTTTTATCTTCCCTTTCAAATGAAAATTATTCATAGTAACCAACAAAGTGATTCGAGTGTTACTTTTAAAATGTTTTCTTCATGATGAAAATATGAAACAAAAGTTTATTAAAAGTTTGAAAATAACTTGTGGAATTGGCTAGAATGTTGTCTTAAATGACACATTGCATAAGAACATGTAGCTTTACTGAAATGTTTGAACTTAGCAAATTTAGGTTAAACCACTTCACACAAGTAATATTTATTCAGCAGGATATATCTGCAACATTAGCAATTGTAGAATCAACAGTTCCAAATAAATGCAAACTCTCCTTTAAATGTTCTTTTACAGCACCAAATGCCTTCTTAATGATCCAAAAAGATATAGTTGCAAGCAGTAACACTAGAGGCAGGTGATTACAGAATGCCAGAATTCAGGGATACACTGAAATTCCCAGTGCTTTCTTATTGTTTAATGCCCTGCAAAAAAAAGGGAGTGAAACCAGTAATTACAAAAACTAGGACTGGACTTTCCTCATGCAGGAAGCTGGGACTAATTCCAGGTGCTGGAGAACTATTGGGAGTTTCCAGTTAAGTGGAGAGGGGGAGGGAGAGTTGGGACTCTTAACTGGCATGGAGGTAGGTTTCCCTGAGGGCAATAATTAGGCTTTTGAAGTTGGACAGCTAATGAGACACATCTCAGTTGGAAAGGACTGACAACCATCAATAGATGATAAGTTCTCTCTTTAATCTTCTGCAGCTACCACTGCACAATCTTCACAGTCAAGATCGTGGCCTCACAAGGTATCTCTACCTCCACCTCCGAGAAAGAAGCCACAGATCTCTTAGAGAATGCCTGGCAAAGCTGCCTCCAGTATCCTCCACCAGCTGAGGCCCTGGCCCCTTGGTGGATATTTTAGCTGGATTAGAATCAGGAGCACTCACTGGTGAGCACATCATTGTCACATTTCTGCAACTGTTTGAGGAAGGATCAGGTCATGAGCAGTTGGAGGACTGCTGGGCAGGTGGTGACCTCATGGCCACAAACAATTTCATTCAAATACATGAACAAATGTGCCAATAAGCAGCTCGCTGGAGGAGAAACTGCAAAAAGACTTCTCCCCAAAAGTCTGCCCTTAGGACACTCCAGAGGAGGCCTGGCCTTCTACATCCACCCTGTTGGAGATCAATTTGAGGAAAGTGCACCCTAAGGCCAAAAGGCCCCATTGTAGGGCAGGCTCCATCAAACCATCCCTGAAGCCTGGGATAACATCCAGACATAACGAGAGGGAAAGGAAGAAGAAGACCTTCTGAGGGCACATTTATGGTATGAGTGACATTTTAATGTAAATATTCTCACCCTCACTTTTAGAACATAGAACATAGAACAATACAGTGCAGAATGGGCCCATCAGCTCGACCCCCTACACTGTCCCATCATCATCCATGTGCTTATCCAAGGATTGTTTAATTCTCCCTAATGTGACTGAGTTGACTACATTAGCAGGTAGGGCATTCCATACCCTTACCACTCTCTGCGTAAGGAACCTGCCTCTGACATCTGTCTTAAATTTATCACCCCTCAATTTGTAGTTATGCCCCCTCGTACAAGCTGATGTCATTGTCCCAGGAAAAAGACTTTGACTGTCTATCCTATCTAATCCTCTGATAATCTTGAATGTCGCTATCAAATCCCCTCTTAGCGTTCTTCTTTCCAATGAGAACAGACCCAAGTCTCTCAGCCTTTCCTCATAAGACCTTCCTTCCAGACCAGGCAACATCCTGGTAAATCTCCTCTGCACCTTTTCCAATGCTTCCACATCCTTCCTGAAATATGGGGACCAGAACTGTACACAATATTTCAAGTGTGGCCGCACTAGCGTTTTGTATAGTTGCAGCATGATATTGCGGCTCCAGAACTCAATCCCTCTATGAATGAAACCTAACACACCGTATACCTTCTTAACAGCATTATCCACCTGGGTGGCAACTTTCAGGGATCTATGTACATGGGCTCCAAGATCCCTCTGCACTTCCACACTACCAAGAATCTTTCCATTGACTCAGTAATCTGCCTTCCTGTTATTCTTCCCAAAGTGCATCACCTCACATTTAGCTGCATTGAACTCCATTTGCCATCTCTGAGCCCAATTCTGCAGTTTATCCAAATCCCCATGCAACCTGTAACAGTCTTCCAAACGGTCCACTACTCCATTGACTTTAGTGTCATCTGCAAATTTACTAATCCATCCACCTACGCCTGCGTCTAAGTCATTTATAAAAATGACAAACAGAAGTGGTCCCAAAACAGATCCTTGTGGCACACCACTAGTAACCAGACTCCAGGCTGAATATTTTCCATCAGCCACCACTCGCTGCCTTCTCTCAGAAAGCCACTTTCTAATCCAAACTGCTAAATCACTCAATTCCATGCCTCTGCATTTTCTCCAACAGCTTACCATGTGGAACCTTATCAAAGGCTTTACTGAAGTCCATGTATACCATGTCAACTGCCCTACCCTCATCTACATGCTTGGTCACCTTCTCAAAAAACTCAATGAGGTTTGTGAGACACGACCTGCCCTTGATAAAACTATGTTGACTATCTGAAATCAAATTGTTGCTTGCTAGATGATTACAAATCTTACGTCTTATAATCCTTTCCAAAATCTTTCCTACGACAGACGTAAGGCTCACTGGTCTACAGTTACCTGGGTCATCTCTACTGCCCTTCTTGAACAAGGGCACAACATTTGCAATCCTCCAGTCTTCTGATACTCAACCTGTAGACAATGATGACTCAAATATCAAAGCCAAAGGCTCTGCTATCTCTTCCCTTTTCATCATCAGCTGTGTGGATGACTGTCATTCTGACTGCAACTACTGAAGTGAAGGTCCAAAGCCCAGGTTTCTTCATCACTACACAATGTTCAATGGCCTAAGATGTGAAGTGAACAACTCCTGCACAACATACCAGCTGTAGGGCTCTACAAGGGTGAATGCTTCCAGGCCACATTACATTGTGGTTGAGAGGGCTTAGGGCCAGGATATGGAATCTACTCAGTCAGTGATGTAGTGACCACTGGTGTCACTCACCTGCACTGCATGGGCGTCTTTTTAATGCTTTTGCCCTTTGAAGGGTCTCACACTGCACTAAAATGAAGCTCCTATTCCTTGCCTTCAACATTATTATCCCCTCGAGACTGATTACTAAACTTAGTGATCTCGGACTAAGTCCCCCCTCTCTGCAACTGGATCCTCAGTTTCCTGACCCACAGGCCACAATCAGTGAAGATTGGGGACAATATTTCACCCTCACTAACACTCAACACTGGAGGCCCCCAGGGGTGTGTACTCAGCCCCCTACTGTACTCACTGTATACCCATGACTGTGTCGCCAAATACCAGACTAATGCCATTTACAAGTTCGCTGATGACACCACCATAGTCAGTTGAATCTCAGATGGTGATGAAATAGGTTACAGTCAGGAGGTGGAAGATCTAGAAAAATGGTGCACTGAGAACAACATAGCTCTCAATGCCAGCATAACCGAGGAACTCATTATTGACTTCTGGCCGGATGTTACTCTTGACCCCTACACACTAACAGCACAGAGATGGAACAAGTGGCGAGTGTCAAGCTCCTGGGAATGGCCGAGAGTGTAGTGCTGGAAAAGCATAGCAGGCCAGGCAGCATCCCAGGAGCAGGAGAATCAACGTTTTGGGCATAAGCCCTTCATCAGGAAGCCTTTGTAACCAGTGCGTCCACATGAAGAGTCCAAGAAAGCTTGGACTCTTCATGTGGACACACTGGTTACAAAGGCCCAACAACGTCTTTTCTTCTTAAGGGCTTATGCCCAAAACATAGATTCTCCTACTCCTCGGATTCTCCTACTCCCTTGACTTGACAGAGGACTACTCCACTTACACTTTGGCCATTTGGCTGGTGCATACACATTGTGTTTGCCACATAAGCTGCTGGCACTTGGTGTAGGAATGAGATTGACAGAGCCTGGTGTCAGACAGCAACACTGCTCCAACCCAAGAGCCAGAGGCCTGACTCTGTGCTCAAAGTGTCCTGGCTGCATTCCAATAAAAGATGCTGGTGGGCTGTAAAATACAACACTGAAATCCAGAAATGTATTGTAAATAGATCGGAGCTGTGGCATGAGGGTGCAGAAAGGCTGGTATGTGTCTGATGCCATTATCCATGGGTTGCATCCATGGAACGTGTCCTGGGATGTTGCCAACCAAGATGAAAGTCTGGAGGAGCATGCAGTGAGTTGGAGACACCACGCACCCGCTCTGACTTTCACGTTAAGAACTGCTGTCGTTCAGTTTTACCTCAGCATTTGGGAGAATGGAAAACCAAATATGAATGAGATGCGATCAGATAATAATGAGATGGTAATGCAAACAAAAAATGAAAATAGGCCTTTCTGTGCTCACTAGTGAGATTCGCATTTTGCTGTTCAACACTTGCTTGGAGAACTAGACATTTTTTCCTCTCTTGTTGAGAATTTCTGGCAATCTCATAGTCCTTTCTCAATTTTCCTATCACTGCACACATCATTCAGGGTTCGGGACCATCCCATCATTTTCCTGGTTACCATAAGGTGGAAGTTTAACACTTCAATTTTTAAAATTTGGGAAGATACCTGACGGAAAAAAACGTTACTATCAATAAGCCTACACTAAATCCATGCTGAGTCAACTCAGCAAAAATGCCAGGGAGTGTTAGATTTTCTATTTCTGATAAAAACTGCTTTTGAAGGCTGATTGATTCCAAATTCCATTACTCTGTCAACATTCTGTTATGGTTTGTTACATTTGGCAGCAATGAAAACTATTGTTGAGCAACAGTGACAGTGCCGCGAATCTCGTCACACTTTCAAACTAAATTGGCTGCAGACGTGCACCTTGTGGTGAGGACCACATTGCAGCCAGGTTCTATTGTTGGTTAGTGGTCTGTATCTTTTTCTCAAGGCGGTTTAGTGTTTCTGTGTTCCCACCCTTGGCAGTCAGAACGGAGGGCATCTGTGTCCAATTCATTAGCAGTCTAACATGTGCAGTGCACACCTCTCAGTTCCTGGGAGCGTTTGTGGTTGGTGCAGAGATGTTCCTGGCACCAGATATTCCAATTTCCGTATTCAAATTGTGGATCAAAATGCTTTTCCTTGGGGCATTCCCAAGATTAAGCTTCTAAAGGGTGTAACAGTAACAGAGCACAGAAATTTTTGTTTTCTTTGCAGCACAAAATTACAGGTCAGATAGAGGTCAAGCAACGTTTACTGTAAGCCTTCATCAACGCAAGAAGTTGGACTGTGCTGTAAATCTGAGTGAAGAACTACAGTGTATCATTTTGGCTATTGGCAAACCCACTTCAGCAACTGCACAGGAATTTGCAACTGGGACTGAAAGACTTGATGCCAGGGAGCCCTATACGTACACACTAATCACTGAACAAAGGTCAATTCTTTTCAAACTGGAGACAGCATTCTTATGAAGTTGCTTTCATTACCATACTCCCTGACCTCTCACTGTCTTGGAATTGCTTCTCAGTGGCATTTTATGCTGTGACAGTTACAAATAAGTGACATTGTTGCAAGTTTTTAAACAACAAATTCAAGTTATTGTTCTGTGTAAACCTATGCATAATGTTTTAAATTCAGAGATCATAGCTTGGACTAAAATACTTGGACAATGATTTCAGCCAGTCAAAGCAATCCTGAGGGCTTAGCATCAGTAGACGTGTGTGAGCCCCCCTACCTAGGTCATAATTTTGGCTGTAATTATAGGTTATGCCTATTCATTGTTCTGGTGCAGAGATTTTGGAAGGTCCTGAATCCGGATGATTTTCTGACCATTAAAATGAAGAGATAGAGAATCTTGCCTTGTACCTCCCCAGAATCCCTGATAAGCATCCCAATGAGGCAATGCTCCATTCCAACAATAAACTGGTACACCATCTCCTCAGAAAAACTATTCTACAAGGTGGCTAAAATGAGAGGAATGGGGTTGAATTTTACAGGAGGTTAGACTACTCCCCCTACTGTGACTGAAGTCACAAAAGGCTTGTTCCACAGGGTTAACATGCTGCCACAATCTAAACAGAGAATTGGGACTTTTGCCCCTTAGTGGCATGAAATCCTGTCCTTGAGATCTGCCAACTAATTTTTTTTTATTTTCAAATTGCTATGTACCTTGGAATATTTCTTTAACAGTGCGGTTATTTTGCAACCATTTCCACATTACAGCAAACATATCAAATCCATTTATCTCTCTTTGTGCCTCATTTGTAAAGGAAAAGATCACATAGATGGAATTATATAGGATGGTAAGCACAATAACAAGTCTTTCAGCCCAACCATTTGATGTTCCTCCCAATCATTGTCCCAACTTTCTATAGCCAAATTAAAACATATCTGAAATTAGAGGGTATTTCATCAGTTGTAGTAGTTGACAAATAGAATTGGAAAGTATCACCACTGAAATGGATAAAATAACATGCTATAAGTTTCCAGCTAAACTGTGTTACAGGTGCAAGTGCATTTGCCAACTCTTATTATACGGCAATTACACCGAGATAAGGATAATTTAGTGTTTAAAGAGAGGAAATTAATGCTTCTGCGTATGGTAAAAAGGTTAACAGCATCTCCTGTACTAATTATTTCACGATATTGATGAACTTCATTTCAAGTCTAAAATGCAAATTAGCAATAACTGCCAAGGAAAAAGGGGCTTTTTACTCTCTGCCAAACAACCTCGGCAGAAAAGTCACTGAACAATGAGTTGACTATGAAGCTTGATGCCCAAGATTACAGTGATTGCAAGGCATTCACTGGAAACAGCTGTAATAAAATTACAATCCTGAATATGCACCTTTATACCCCTGAAATTTAAATGATTTTAAAGAACACTGGCAAGCAGTGCTGAGCAACTTCTTAAAAAAAATTATTTACCATTTTTCCTGAAAAATAACACTTGTTTCTTTGAAACAATTCAATATTTTTTATCATTTTGACTGCAATTAAGGAAATGTTCAGATTTCTTGGGTGTGCAAGGCTACCCTATGAATGGGAGCAGTGTTGTTCGAACTATTGAGACAGCCTACTCAGATCTGGCAATGAGCACAGTTAAGCCCGCTTTCTCTTGCTACTAAGGCACATCTTTTGTTCACTTGCCCTTTCAAGACCCTGAAAATTCCAACATATTCTACAAACAGAAGAGAAAAAATGGTTTACATCGCTGAAGTTAATTTCTCTAACATGCAATTTTATCCAACCCCTAAGTGACTACATTATAACTACTGAGTTTTACAATAACTGTTGTGTTCAGATATACATTATGCAGAAAATTAAGTTTATTACTTTATTTACCCTTATTATTTATTCACTTTACTTATTTATTTTCTAATAAATAATATATATGTATGGATCATTCCTCAGTGGATGTTCATACACCAAGACTGCTTTTGCAAACAGGATTTCACAGTTTACGGATAAATAAAACAAATTGCTTGTTAGTAGTAAGATACGTTTCTGGCTTTTGGTTTACTCAGGTTTACTTTAAGCAAATATGATCATGAGAAAAGGGGGCAGGCATCAGCAATTCGGCCCTTGAACCTGTTCTCTTATTCAGCGATGGCTGATTTATTAAGTCCTTAATCCCATTTTTCTGCTGCCCCACCCTCTCTCAGTCCCACCACCATAGCTATTGACCTTTAAGTTCACAAGAACGTCATGCACAACTGCATACCTGATAGTTATCAAAGGTACTGTTAGTGTAGTCATACCTTGGAGGTGGTTAGGACTTGAAGCAACAATGGTAACAGTGCACGGTGTGCTGCTACCTTGTGCCCTGAAAGGGGATCAGACATTGCAAGTGCTCACTGTCAATCGCATTGAGGTGAAGCAGAGGTGGGGAGAGGCTACAGCAATGCTGCAGTCCCCTTACACATAAACGTGTGTCTGCTCAGAAACAAACCCTGAGACAGAGGAGGCAGGCAGGCAGAGCGAGGAAAAAGGAAACTTCAGAAAATTCAGAGTCCCAGAGGACAGGCATTGAATCAGTGATCTAAATAATTAATTATCTGAATGAAATACTGCCCGCCCATCTTGTTCAGATAATCAAGGTGATATCTTCTTTAGAACTAGTGAATTCACGGTCCAGGAGCGATTGATAATTTTAAACAAAAGCCTTATGATCTTCGCCCTCAATCTTCAATCTAAAATAAATGGCATGAATATAATTTCTCAGATACAGGTTCTAAGTAAGATGAAACTTGACTGTGACCAGTTGAGGAGACCATAATGCAGTATGACTCTTCCACAGAAGAGTTTTGAATCACTTCTGAAAAAGTTATTTTGGCCTCGAATTGTTAACTCTGTTTTCCTCTCTCTGCAAATGCTACCAAACCTGATGAGTTTCTCCAGCATTTTCTGTTTTCATTTCAGATCTCCAGCATCTGCAGTATTTTGCTTTTATAACAAAAGACTGAAGTGTTTGCCCAAATTACCGTTCATGGTACTGCGGGATATTTGCCACCTATATCAATATGTGGTACTGGGTAAGGGTCATTTGAGTTAGCTCATTGCCTCAATCCTCCATGTCTTTGCTCTGTTTTGGATCTATCTATCGATTAGAGCCACAGGAGAATCTACAGAAATAGAGTCAGAATGATAGAGTTGTACAGCACAGAAACAGACCTTTCAGTCCAACTTGTCCATACTGATCAGATATCCTAATTAAATCTAATTGTATTTGCCAACATTTGGCCCATATCTCACAAAATCCTTCTTTTTCATGCACCCATCCAGATGTCTTTTAAATGCTGTAATTGTACCAGCCTTCACCACCTCCTCTGGCAGCTCATTCAGTACAGGCATCACCCTGTGAAAAAGTTATCCCTTAGGTCCCTTATAAATCTTTCCCCTCTCTCCTTAATTCTATGCCCTCTAGTTTTGGATTCCCCTACTCTGGGAGAAAGACTTTGGCTATTTTCTCTAATCATGCCCCTCATGATTTTATAAACATCTACAAGGTCACCCCTCAGCCTCTGACACTCCAGGGAAAATAGCTCCAGCCTATTCAGCCTCTCCCTGTAGCTCAAACCTTCCACCCTCGCAACATCCTTGTAACTCTTTTCTGAACCCTTTCAAGTTTAATAACATCTTTCTTATTTCAGGGAGATCAGAATTGAAAGCAATATTCTGAAAGTGGTCTCACCAATTTCCTGTACAGCCACAACATGACATACCAGCTCCTAAACTCAATGTTCTGACCAATAAAGGCAAGCGCACCAAATGCATTCTTCACTACCCTGTCTAGCTGCGATTCCACTTTCAATGAACTATGAACCTGCATCCCAAGGTCTCTTTGTTTGGTAATACTCTCCAGAGCCCCACCCTTAAGTGGATAAGTCCTGCCCTGATTTGCCTTACAAAAATACAGCACATTACATTTATCTAAATTAAACTCCAGTCACCACTCCTTGGTTCTTCTGAGCAAGGTCCCATTGTACTGTGAGATAACCTTCTTCACCGTCCACTTGCACTATAGAAGACGTACTGTTCTTGGTTACCAAGTAGGATTATTGCATGATAGCAACTAGTACAACTAGATTTGTCAGGCATTGTTACCCAGACCTTTGAGAGCTGGCATACATACATTTGTTCCCTCTACCCACAGATTGTGCGTGACAATATGGAATGGAAGGGGTTAAACCAATGCAACATGAACATTCACCCCTTCAGAGGAATTAACTAGCGTTTTTTTGGAAGGCCAGGGAGGTAGGTCCTCAGGGAGGTGGCAAGCAGAGGCCCTTCCATAGCCACTTAAGGGCCTTAATTGCTGATTTTAAAAAAGTCACTCACGGACCATTTTCACCCAACAACCTGTACAGGTGACAAGGAGGGGTGGTTTCTCTCCAGGACAAACATATTTACTCTTTGCGCATATGTGTGTGCGCAGACATAAGCCTTCTGCCATCCACTCTGATTTTGAATACCTCAATCCAATTTCTTCAGTCTTCTTTTCTTCAAGGAAAGCAGTCCTGATTTCCCCAACCTATATCTAAGTTTTACATTGTCATCCTAGAACCATTCCCATGAATATATTCCACAATCTCAAATGCCTTCACATTGCGCCTAAAGTGAGCCATCCAGAACTGACTATGCTACTCCAGCCCAACATGTGTTCTATGTAAGTTCAACATAATCTCCTTGCTGCTGTACACTATTCCTCTGTTAATAATGCCGAGGACACCGTATGGTCTATTAACCACACTCTCAACTTGTAGCAGTCAACTCATCCTGACTCCTTAAAGCCTGTTCACAATCTAAAAGCCACAAATCAGGAGTATTAGGAAATACCCTTCACTTACCTAAATAACTGCAGCTCCAATAGCTTTGAAAGAGCTCAATAGTATCAGCAGAAATCAGGCTGCTTCATCAGCAACCCATCCAACACATTAAAAGTTCACTTTCTCTACCACTGTCACACCATAGCTGTAATGCATATTCTATACAAGATGTACCACAGCAACTCACCTCTGTTCTTTTGTCAGCATCTTCCAAAGCTGGACCACCACCACGGGTAAACCAGAACTATTGGTTTGGGGTTATGGGTTCAAATCCCACGATGGCATACACTAAATTTGAGCTCCACAAAAATTTCAAATTAAAGTCAGTGGCAACAATGTAACTGCTGTCAAAAAAAAGATACAGTTCACCAATGTCCTTTAGGTAAATAAATCTATCAACTTTACCTGCTGTTGCCTACATTTGTCCCCAGATCTGTGACAAGGTAATAGATACTGACACAGCCTGAGAACAACCTGTCACCTATGCAGCCTATGAGGACTAGATCAGAAGATGTTTGGGAATATCAGTACCGACAATATCCTATAAAGCAAATATTGCCCTGACTTGGGAGTAAATCTGTAAGTGGGTCAAAATTATGTATGTATTTCCCCACCAGCGCTATGGGTATAGGTAGTATACACCACATGGACTGCAGAAGCTCAGGAAGGCAGCTTACTAAAAAAAAATCATGTCATATTAGGCACTTTACCTTCAATAAGAATTTATTGCATTGTAATGACATCAGGTAAAAAAAATGGGCCTGGAACTTAAATTTTCAAAGGTCAGGCTCTCAGGATTAAACATAATTTTGTTAGAATTGTGTATGATCTGAGTTTTAAGGCTGTTATGATGGGCACAAGCTCCATCCTGTATCACAACATTTAAACAGGTTTGCATTATATCTTGTTCATTTGAAAGTAGGATGGGCAAATATATTGTTTTGATTTATTACTGTCACATGTACAAAGTTATAGGGAAAGGTATTGTCAGCTCACACCTTACACAAACACATCAGGGCAATAAAACAGGATGCAGAAAATAGTTTGAACTTTAGAATAGAAGGAAGTTAGTAACATATTACATTACATTCGATTGATTGACTAACTGCATTAGGTTCTTGAAATGTGGTACGCATGAAAATGAACAAATTGAGGAAAAGAGTCAAAGCCATACTGAATCTGTTAGCTACCCATCATTAAAGAGCATGTAAGGAAAACAAGGCAAAGTACTCAATCCTGGAAATCTGAAATAAAAACAGAAAGCACTGGAGAAACTCGGCAGGTTTTGGCAGCATCTGCGGAGATAGAAACAAAGTTAACATTTGGCATTTAACTTGACTCTTCTTTGTTCTTCTTCTGAAGAATTATATCGAATGCCAATCATTAACTCTGTTTCTCTGTCCACCAGATGCCGTCAGACCTGCTGAGTTTCTCTAGCATTTTCTCATTTGATTTATGAAAGAGAAACAGTTGTTAACTGAAATTAGGCTCCCTTACTTGAAAGGCTTCATTTTCAATAACTGTGCGTGGTTGTTTTATTTAGCTTCAAAGTTTACATTGTTGCCTTCGCAAGAGACCATGTGTGCTTTATGTGAAGACATTAAGGTTGATTATTTCAGACTTATTACAACCCTCCAGAACTACTGTTCCCAAAGGGGAATAGTATTACTGTGCAATAACGTGAAGTTGAAACTCTCAAGGAGTTTCATTCACAATATGACTGAAATGTCATTGGCTCATTGTCTAGAGTGTCAGGAGCCAACAGCTCTCAACCACTGTGGGACTGCCACTTCTTAGCCAAAGGAGGTACAAAGAACTGTTCACACTATTGCCATTAAATCTAGAGAAATAATGTTGAAAAAGTAAAGTCACTGGTTCTATTGGAAGGAGAGAGCCATATTGGAAATGAAAATCAAACCTTTTGATGTATTTCTCTGCTAAAATACCCCCAGACTGTACCTAAAGTGCTTCTCATGTGTTCCAACTACATTATTCAGAATATTGTAAACATTCTGATTTTACATATGACAGATGCATCATAGAAGGCTTGATAAATGGGATAATAACCAGATGTGACTTTAAGCCAATACCCTGTCTGTCTGCTAGGTTTGATGCAATTGATCTTATGGTGCTATTTTGAACAATAACAGGGGAGTCCTGACCAAAGCAAATCCTACAATTAGCATAACACAAACAGATTATCTGGTCATAGAGATGTACAGCATCAAAACAGACCCTTCGGTCCAACCCGTCCATGTGAACAGATATCCCAACCCAATCTAGTCCCACCTGCCAGCACCGGACCCATATCCCTCCAAACCCTTCCTATTCATTTACCCATCCAAATGCTTTTTAAATGCTGTAATAGGACCAATCTCCACCACTTCCTCTGGCAGCTCATTCCATACATGTACCACCGTCTGTGTGAAAACGTTGCCCTTTAGGTCTCTTTTATATCTTTCCCCTCTCACCCTAATCCTATGGACTCTCGTTCTGGACTCCCCCACTCCAGGGAAGAGACCTTGCCCAATAATCCTATCCATGCCCCTCATGATTTTATAAATCTCTATAATGTCACCCCTCAACCTCCGACATTCCAGGAGAAAAAGCCCAACCTATAGCTCAAATCCTCCAACCCTGGCAACATCCTTGTAAATCTTTTCTGGACCCTTTCAAATTTCACAACATCCTTCCTATAGGAAGGAGACCAGAATTGCATGCAATATTCCAACAGTGGCCTGACCAATGTACTGTACAGCTGCAACGTGTCCTCCCAACTCGTGTCCTCAATACTCTGACTAGTAAAACATACCAAATGTCTTCTTCACTATCCTATCTCCCTGCAATTCGACTTTCAAGGAGCTATGAACCTGCAATCCAAGGTCTCTTTGTTCAGCAACATTCCCTAGGATCTTACCATTAAGTGCTAAGATTTGCTTTCCAAAATGCAGCACCTTGCATTTATCTAAATTAAACTCCATCTGCCACTTCTCAGCCCATTGGCCCATCTGATCAAGATCCTGTTGTATTCTCAGATAACCTTCTTTACTGTCCACCACACCTCCAATTTTGGTGTCATCTGCAAACTTTCTAACTATATCTCTTATGCTCACATCCAAATCATTTATATAAATGATGAAAGGTCATGGACCCAGCACCGATCCTTGTGGCACTCCACTGGTCACAGGCCTCCAGTCTGAAAAACACCCGTCCACCACCACCCTCTGTCTTCTACCTTTGAGCCAGTTCTGTATCCAAATGGCTAGTTCTCCCTGCAGTCCATGAGATCTAACCTTGCTAACTAGTCTTCCATGGGGAACCTTGTTGAACGCCTTACTGAAGTCCAAATAGATCAAATCTACCACTCAGCCCTCATCAATCCTCTTTGTTACTTCTTCAAAAAACTCAAATCAAGTTTGTGAGACATTATTTCCCACGCACAAAGCCACGTTGACTACTCCTAATCAGTCCTTGCCTTTCCAAATACATGTACATCCTGTCCCTCAGGATTCCCACCAACAACATGCCCACCACCGACGTCAGGCTCACCGGTTTATAGTTCCCTGGCTTGTCCTTACCACACTTCTTAAACAGTGGCACCACGTTAGCCAACCTCCAGTCTTCCAGCACCTCACCTGTGATTATCAATGATGCAAATATCTCAGCAAGAGGCCTAGCAATCACTTCCCTAGCTTCCCACAGAGTTCTAGGGTACACCTCATCAGGTCCTGGGGATTTATCCACTTTTATGTGTTTCAAGGCATCCAGCACTTCTTCCTCTGTAATATGGATATTTTTCAAGATGTCATTATCTATTTTCCAACATTCTATATCTTCCATGTCCTTCTCCACAGTAAATGCTAATGCAAGATACCCGTTTAGTATCACTCCTATCTCCTGCAGCTTCACACAAAGGCCACCTTGCTGATTTTTGAGGGGTCCTATTCTCTCCCTAGTTATCCTCTTGTCGTTAATGTATTTGTAAAAACCCCCTGGATTCTCCTTAACTCAATTTGCCAAAGCTATCTCATGTCCCTTTTTTGCCGTCCTGATTTCTCTCTTCAGTATACTCCTACTGCCTTTATACTCTTCTAAGGATTCACTTGCTCTATCTTGTCTATACCTGACATATGCTTCCTTCCTTTTCTTAACCAAACCCTCAATTTCTTTAGTCATCCAGCATTCCCTACACCTACTAGCCTTTCCTTTCACCCTGACAGGAATATACTGTCGCTGGACTCTCGTTATCTCATTTCTGAAGGCTTCCCATTTTCCAGCCATCCCTTTACCTGCAAACATCTGCCCCCAATCAACTTTTGAAAGTTCTTCTGGTCATTATCACCTTGTGGAAGTGTATGGTGTGTATGTTCAATGCCACATTACCTATATCACAACAGCGTTTGAACTTCAAAAAATACTTCACTGGACATTAAGTACTTTGACACATCTGGTGATTGTGAAAAGAGCTATATAAGTATAAGTCTTCCTATTATTTCACATCTTGAATCTCATAATGTGAACAGATAACCACCTAACATTTTGGGTATTAAGCATCATATTTGTGAAATCATTTGTTTTTGTCATTTCAGAAAATGTTATCTATTAAATATATGCTTGTCACTTTATTTCTAGGTACCAGATACAAGTGTTCAATTTCAAGATTATTCTCCTGTACACAGTTGTATATCACCCATCAACCCTGTACTTATTAAATTGTATTAGTTCCCGGGCTTAAACAATAACTTAATTTGAAAATTGCCATCCTTATTTTCAAATCCGTGCATCACCCTGCCCAATCTCTTTAACCGCCTGCAGACCTACATATCTGGGATATTTGCATTTGCTCCTCTAATTCTAGCCTCATTAGCATTCCTGATTTTAACTGCTTCATCATTGGTGGCAATGCTTTCACTTGCCTGGGGCCTAAACTTGTTCCCTAAATACAGTATCTTGACATCTCTTCCTTCTTTCCTCTTTTAAGATGATCCTTAAAATACACCAATTTTTCCAGCTCTTTGTCATCATTCAACCTACGAACTTAGGTGGCTTTGTATCAAATTAACAACAGAACAACACATTTCATGCAGTCACTGGACTCTGTTAACTCTGTTTTGTCTACACAGATGCTATCAGACCTACTGAGTTTTGCTAGCAATTTTGTTTTCAAATCTCCAGAATTCTTTGTTTTATACTTTATAATTGCTTAGACTCCTGTGAAGCACCATGGGATGTTTTAGTATGTTAAAGGCACTGTGATTTCATTACAAGTTGTCACACGAATTTCCTTTTCATAAGGTGGTCAAAAAGTATTTCGTATAATCTATGGCCTAATAACATGATGGTTTTCACCTATTTGGAAAGAGCAGGAGAGGATACTGGGCCATTCACAGTGCCTTTGGTATTTTAAACAACATGGTAAAAGAATCCTTGTAAATCCTGTGGCCCTCCAACCTTTGGATCAAAAACAGAGAAAAGAGCTGAATTTCAGAGGGGAGTTGAGAGCAATTGCCCTTGACATCAAGATCACAGTTGACTGAGTGAGACATCAGGGAGTCCTCACAACACTAGTCAGTGGGAAACAGAGGGCAAACTCTTTACAGGTCGAAGCTGTTGAGATAGATTATTTTACAAAACAATCTGAGGAGACTCAAAGACAAGTTAATGATTGCTTATTTTGCCAACATTTTGGGAGGGTACCTTCCCAAAGAAACTCTGAAGTAGACCGCTGCATTCCTCAAGAAATCTCAGGTATTTATACACTCATGTTGATTTGAGGTGCTAACTGTTAATCCATGCATTACCCAATATATTCCCCCTAGAGAATCATATTTAGGACAAAGGGAGATGGCAGTGCTTCTCAATAAACTTGCTTCCAGGATACCTCTGCAGGAGTTCCTCAGGATACTCTCCAGGTACACCCATCTTCAGATTCTTTACCAATGGCTTTTCCTTCATCATAAAGTCAAGAATGGGGATGCTTGCTAACGTTCCAGGATTTTAACCCAGTGACATTGAAGGAACAGCAATATATTGTAGTGTAGTTATTCTTGGGATGTGGGTAAACAGAAGAAAGAGTTGAGGGCATTAAGAATGATAGCCCACCAGTTGAAAGTCAAACATTATTGAAAGAAACTTCAAAAGAAAGTTGATGACAATGTGATGGTGTATATTCTAAAAATCAGATTTTTCAGGAATAAAATCTACAAATATTTGACACATAATGGGTGACAGAAGATCAGAACTCTCTTTAGTGTGTTGTAGTGTTTGCTAGATCGGTTGTAAATTTTAAATGTGAGACTGATAGACATTTGCTATTCAAAGTATCAAGGGCTATAAGGAAAGGTGGTTGTATGGAAATCAGTCACAGATTAACAGTGACCTCACTGACTCGTGTTAGAAACTCAAAGGGTTAAATGGCCTCATTCTGGTCCAATACCATCATGACCTGAAGAAAGAAACAATTGCTTTATTCATTGTGTGATAGGTCATAGGTAGTCATCAATAATTGTGAATGTGTTGCCAGTAAGTCTTTTGTGCAGAAGTTGAATCTTCCCTGATGACTAAGTGGGCCAAGCCAGCAGCTAATACAATCTGCTGGGAAAATCCAGGATTATTGGTGTGGGTTGGGATTTGTTGAGTTGGTGTTAGTCAGAACTTCAGGGAAAACAAAGTTGAAAATTTGAACAAAAAAGAAATGAAAAGAAATCTGGCTAGGAAGAGGAGCTCTCTTCATTAGTTGGTCAATCTTATTAGGCTGTGCCATGTCCATGCCAACTAAAGATTGGATCAGCTATACCAACATTCAATTAACTCACTAACACTCCTGTCTGGACTTTTTTTTACTTATATTTAAACAAGTTCTGTACATGTCATACTGGCTGACTCATCACCTTCACGTAATGTGCAGTGATAGGAAAACAATGGAGAAGCAGAACAGCATTAACTCACTCCCAACAATACTTTGTACCTTCCTTTAGAAAATCCAATTAATCCACATTTTCTTCAGTGTTGTTTAGATGTATCCTCTCACTCTTCTCCTGGCTAATTACATTGGATCTCAGCCAATTGTGCTGTGCATGGAAGGACATCTCACTTGTTTTCTTATATATCTCATTTCATTCATTTTGATTGCACTGCTCAATCCAAATCAGAAAGCTAAAATAGCTTCTATTCAAATTATCTATTTAGATTGGAAAAGAGAGCTGTTCTTCCTCATCATATCCAACTGAAGAAATAAGAATAACATGGGAAATTGTGTAGTACCCATTTTCTGTCTTCTAAAATTAGTGTGAGATTTCCCTCACCTTCTGCACACCCACCATCACCCTCTTGATTGGAAAACCAATGGAAGCCTTGCATTGCTACTGGGATAGAGGGGTTGTCACAATTTAAATGTATTCAGACACTTACTTGACAAGTGTCAGACCTCCAATGGGATCAAGGACCCTAGAATGCAGCTCTGGAAAACTGCCAGCCTAGTAGAGGCCAGAGACTCTCCATTGCCATCATAACCACTGGGTGCAGGCTGGTAATACTCTGAGGCCTAATCAGGGGATGGAGACTGCAGCCTTCCAGGTGAGACAGAACGAATAGGGGTCTTGGTGAGGGCATTGCCAGCTAATGAAGTGGGTAGATTGAAAGAGTAATAGATAGCTTTCAATGGACCATCTTTTCCCAATGCCTAGAAACACCCCTAGAAGGCAAAGCAAAACGTAGCAGAGTTTGCTGGCCCTTCAGCAGCCAACAGAAGCCCATGTGAGTCGTATTAATCCTTTGAACTGCTACTAAATTCCATAGTGCTGTAGAGGTAACCCACTTACTGCAACTCATAAATGTTTGGAGAAGGGGTACTGTATTCAAATTCGTAAAGCATACATACTTCGGATTGTTAATTGTAAGATGCATGGTAATCACGGAATGATGTTTTTGTCAGTAAAAGTTAATGAATGCTGCCTGATCATTTTCCACAATGAACAGCTGTTCTTTCCACAATAAAATTAATTTGATTAATCTAGAATCTGGAATGCATGCACTGGCTTGCAGTTTGCATTCATAATAACTTCAACTACTCAACAATTCTATACTTTCTTCTCAATAAAAGCATAGTCGACAAATAAAAATACATTTTTCTACATTTAAAGAAGCATTCTTCCTCCACCACCTCTTCACACTCCGGCAATATCAGATCTTGGATGAATGTATTCTAGTTTAGAGCCATGTAGACAACATGCTGCCTAAGTTATTTGAGTTACAATGAAGCTGTACACAAAAAAATGTACTCAATGTTTACATCAGTCATTCTTCTACCTGGAGGCTTCTGATTAAATGCATGTTGCATTCCTTTGCATTATTTGTACATGTTGGCCATTGAAGGTTTGTTCATTTTGCCTTGTAGTTGGAATGTTTTCATGTTTTGACTGGACTGTGAGGTGATTCCATCTCTTTAAGTGAGTTGCAAGTTTTCTCATGTGCATGTTGCCAAAAATATGAGGGTTTGTTAGTAATATCATTATCACCAGTCAGCCCTCGAAGCCTTTACCCAGACTGTACTAAAGTACAATTCACCATTCAATTCATAATCTGGCTTCATAAACTTCTGAGAGATCACATGCCTCTGAGAAGGCTAACAGCCAAGTTTCAATTTGTCTTTCGTTCATTGGTTCAGACAATTAGATTATATTATACTTTAAGGGCATTGAGAGCAACTCTCAGGTTTTACATAGCATGTTTTTGCAGCGAAACTGTACTTCAGCTAATTCGTAATAAGGCCTGCAGGATTACATGCTAACAACTTTCATACAATTTTAGAAAAAATTCTTAGCATGCCTGTCCAAGAGAGTGCAAATCAAAGTGCCTGTGGATGGAGTGTGGTAGAGAAAGGAATTTTAGATTACAGTCCGTAGCAAAAAAAACTATAGGAATACAGATCAGGAATGAATTCCTAGCCTGAAGAGGATTCAGTGGAATGAGAGCTAATCATTATGATTTCCACAATTGTAGCTGGAGGGCCATAAAGAAAACTGGGTCTGAGTTGAACCCAAAAGGGTAAGGAGAGCAATTATGTTGCATAACTACACATGCGTATGACTGTTGATCGGTTAAATGCTATAAATAGATTTCAGCATTTCAGAGTGCACCAGAGAATCTGTTTTAATGAAATACATCCTATTCTCTTTGTCACTGTAACTTACCTGCCTCCCCTTGGCATTGTAAGCATGTTTAAATGGGAAATTTACCTGTTGCAGCAATGGAGTGAATGCTAAGTAAATTTACCAATTCCATTTATTTTTTATATTCATTTATGGGAAGTGGGTGAGATGACTTGTTCAACTGCTGCAGTTTATTTGGTGTAGGTGCACACACATTACAGTTAGGGAGGAATTTCCAGGATTTTGATCCAAAAACACAGAAAGAAAATCAACATATTTCCAAGTCAAGATGGCGTACTTACACATCTTTAGTGCTGTTGCCGGAATGTTGTCAGGACCTATTGCCTTTACAGTATCCAGTGCTTCAACCATTTCGTACTACTACATAGAGTGAACGGAACTGGCTGAAGACTAGTACCTATGATGCTAGGGATGTCCAAAGGAGGTTAATCGACCAGGTTGGATTTGTTGCTTGGCAGTGATTAGCATACGATAAAATAAGACATTTATGTGTGCTAATGATGTTTATTCCCAAGTGTAATTTTCAGAGAGTAAACAACAAGTATGGCTCCTTCAGCGAAATCACAAAATTTACTTTAGTTAGTTCGTATATTATCGCCAATATAGAATACAGAGTAAACCTCCAGTTGAGTTCTTGGTCATTACCACATCACCCAACCTTGAAAATGGCTCAAAGCAAACTGACCACCATCACTCACGTTGTGAATTTACTTTCAAGTTGGTTTAACAATGGAAAACATTTCTGGTCAACATTGTATGAATGAAGACTTTCACTTAACAGTCAAAGGTGACTTTTTTATCCCTCCATTTTTTTATAGACAAGTGTTTTATTATTATTATGCTTAGAAAAGTTCTCACCATCCATAATCATGACTGAAAGGAATAAGTTAGATTCTTTGAAGGCTTGCATTAAATATTTAGGCATCAGCTAAAGTTTTTCAACAATTTACATATGCCTCGACATTATAGAGAGAGTCTTCATCAAAGCTTTCACTTCAGGGATGCTGCTTGCTAGAACTGTACATTGAAGTAATTAAACAAATAAACAAATTTCCATTTTGGCAGAGTATAGGGATGACGGTTGTTTAATGCTACAACACATGCTTGCCAATGCTTGTCTGAGTGCACAATGGCCTCACGAAGATGGTTTGGATGCTGTGGGGTATCTGGTAAGAATGGGTGTGGTGAGAAATCTCACTGGGCTTCATGGCAACAATCCCTCCAAAAAAACTTGACACAACTTGCACTAAACCAAAGAAGCTAAGATTCAGGGCATTTTCTGTAATCCCTATAATACAATAAGAAGGGGTACATCAGTAGACGCCAAATAAAAGAAATTTAAAAACTGAAGTACTTTGCAACTTCAGCGTTGAGTTAGTGACTGCGGGGGTATTTAATGGAGGCCGTGGTGAGGGGAATGGTGTGGTGTTATCCACCCTCTGATGAGTTGATGGGAACCCATCTTGCCTCTTTTAACAAAGATATGCTGCATCGATAGCCCCTCAGACACTTGGCAGCATTGTGGCAGAGTTTCCCCAAAATCAAGGAGTACAGGGGTCAGTGGTCCCTCCCAGCCCATCAGCTCTGTTGAACAGTATTGGCACAACACCTAACCAAAGCCTAGGATTATGGATGAATCCGGGCCACAAGTTAGTGATGGCTGGAGGGAGGTCATGGGGTAGAGTGGGGGATTGCAAGCAAGAGAAGAGAATGGCTTTCAACTGGTCCTTTCCTCCTAGTGCCAAGGCCTTGTGCCTTTGAATGTGTGATCCTCCCATCATCCTGTTACTTGTGGGCAAAACTAATCATTTTACTTCATAATCCTGTCTTATTTAAGTCATAATCTTTTGACCAAAACCCCTTCTTAGTAGGAAGGAAGCAATCAGATTTCTTTCAAATTGCTGCAGTTTTCCACAAAATGCACCTAAACCTCATTAAGATTTGCAATTCCGTGCCTTGATAGCACTTCAGCCTTTGTGCTTGCAGCAGTTAGTGTATTTGCATCACAGTCCCTTCAAGCCCAGAAGGTACTTGGCACAAGACCAGAAAATAGGATAGAGAGAAGAACTTTGACCCACTGATTTCATCACTTCAGAATGTCAACTGTGCTGTTTTTCCATTACAACATCAAGCTGTTTTCTTGAATGATTCCACTGTCCTTTCTCAAACGGCCTTGCTAGTATCCTGCTTCATGTTTTGATCACACTCTGCATGATTTGCATGCAGCCTATAATTTCTGACCTAGGTTAATCAATGATTAATTAATCTATGGAGCTGGCAGGCTACTGTTAGGTTAAAAGGTGTTGTAAATAATGTTGTTTACTAATCAAGCATGTCGCCACTGGAACTGGCTCTCAAGTTATTATTTGAAGCCACTTTTTAATTTCAGCAAAATGCATGTTCAACAAAGATACAAACATAGTTGGACAACTGATTATCTTTGTTTAAGTTATCCAATTTTCCAACATATAGAAGTATAATCCATTATTGTCCTTGTACACTGGTTCTCTGGGCACACTGGTTGCCCTTTAGCAGCAGTTAAAAAGGCAAAAAATGTGGCAATAGTTTTTATTTCCTACATTAGTGTTTTACTAAACTGAGAGGAAGTTTCCACTCTGGGGGGTGTACAATTTTTAAAAAGACAATGTCTGCTATTCAAGACAAAAATGAGGCGGAATTTCTTCTCTCAGACTGCCATTGGTCTTCAGAATTCCTTTCATAGAGTCATAGAGTCCTACAGCACGGAGGCAGGCATTTTGACCCAAACTGGTCCATGCCGACCAAAATATCCATCCATGCTAACCCCATTTCCATGCACTTGACCCATATCCTTCTAAACTGTTCCTACCCATGCATTTGTCCAAATGCCTTTTCAATGTTGTTAATGTACCTGCCTCAATGACTTCCGTTGGCAGTTCATTCAATATGTATATTACTCTGTGTAAAACGGTTGCCCCTCAGGTTCCCTTTTATTCTTTCCTCTAACCTTAAACTAATGCCCTCCAGTCCTTGATTCCCCAACCCTGAGAAGGGGAGGCTGGGTCTTTGAATATTATCAAGGTGGGAATTAGGCAGAGTTTTGACTAACAGTGGAATTAGTGGGGGAAATGGAGTGAAAGCCAGTCAGATAAGACAAATCCTGAACCAGTAAACCTCAGGGACTTGACAACAGCTCTCCTCCACCTCCCCTCCACCCATCCACCTCTTCTGGGGAGCCAATACCTTCCCAGGCATAAATGCACACATGCACACACATGCACAAAACCCCCACTTTTATGGGATTCATCCATCTGATCTGGGTCCTGACATCTCCTGTCCCGGGACCCTCCCCACACCCACCCATGGAGTTGAAAGCCTCACCAAAATTTGCCACCAAACCATCACGGACCCCGCCTCCCCACCACCACCACCACCACAGGCCCTTCCATGCCCTCTGCTGTTATCTGGCCCCCGAGATGTGTTAGATCAGGGTCTGGGGTTGTAATGGGTCTTGGGATTATGAGGGAGGTAAGTTGGGGTCAACTTTTAGAAATTAAACTATGTATTTAACAGTCTAAAGTTTGCTTCTGAGTAACTACTTATTGTCACTTGAATCATCTGAAGTGCCTGATTTTTATGGAGACTTTCAGAGAACTACAGGAAATTCAATTTCCCGGGCAATTCCTATGGATTGCGCTAAGGTGGGCACCTCACTGGATCCCCATGAGCAACTCCCCTCTACACTAGAGTGATGCCTGTCTGGCCAGTAGGAAATCTGCCCCACACAGTGTTAATTTAGTAAATATATGAGAAACCAAGAGCTCTGGCCGCTGAGTAACATGTAGGAGCATGTCCTGTAATGAAATTAAACATTACAAAGGGTTCTTTATTTCCTGTCTGCTCTGACTGAATATGTTGTGATGAATAAACAGAGAGAAGCCATAATACAGTCCATTCTCAAACAAGAACAGCCCTTTCTGTATTCTCTACATATTATTTGCATTCTGTATTGAACATATATAACAAGCTGTATATATATGTGTGTGTAAATTTAGCTACCTAATAGTGCATTTATACATTCATATGTGTATAGTCACATTATAAACATCATCAATTACTCTGCATTGTCCAGTTCATAGATGTAACACCAATCCAGCATGGACATGCCTCAGGATACCATTTTAAGTGGATGTGTCATTATTCTGTAACTATGTCCTTTATTTCAAGCTACCCCATGAGTACAAACGTCTTGTCAAGATCTACCATGTTAAGCTCCCTCAGAATCTTGTATATTTCAATAAGATCACCCCTCATTGTTCTAAATGCTGATGAATAAATGTCTGACCTGTTCAGTAGCTCTCAACAAGTCAACCCTTTCATCCCAGAATTAGCTTAGTGAATCTCTTTCAAACTGCCTCTAATGCCAATTTCTCTTTAAAACAGGGGAGACAATAGCCTAGTGATATTATTGCCAGACTATTAAATGAGATGGTGTTCTGAGGACATGGGTTTGAATTTGACCCTGGCAGATGATGGAATTAAGAATTCAATAACACATCTGGAATTAAGAATCTAATAATGACCATGTAATTGTTGTCAGTTATTGGAAAAATCCATCTGGTTCATTTCTGCCCTTTAGAGAAGAAAGCTGTCATCCTTACCTGCTCCAGTCCTCATGTGACTCCAGACCCACAGCAATGTGGCTAGCACTGCTGTCTCACAGCGCCAGAGACCTGGGTTCAATTCCCGCCTCAGGCAACTGTCTGTGTGGAGTTTGCACATTCTCCTCTGCATGGGTTTCCTCTGGGTGCTCCAGTTTCCTCCCGCAGTCCAAAAATGTGCAGGTCAGGTGAATTGGCCATGCTAAATTGCCCGTAGTGTTAGGTGAGGGGGCAAATGTAGGGGAATGGGTCTGGGTAGGTTGCTCTTCAGAGGGTTGGTGTGGAGTTGTTGGGCTGAAGGGCCTGTTTCCATACTGTAAGTAATCTAATGTGGTTGATTATTGACAATGAGGGATTGGCAATAAATACTAATTTAGCATTTTGTTGTCCATATCCCATGAATGAACAATAATAGTTTAACATTTCAAGTCTAATATGACTCTTCTTTGAATGTGAAAAGTGCTGGTTTTTATGATATAGATTGAGGGAGAAGAGGAGCAAATGCTCTGATGCACCCTAAAAACATTTTCCATGTTACCTTTGCCCATCTGATTTGTCCCATCAGTAGGCCAATTTAAATTATCCATGACAATTGCTGTGCCCTTTTTACAGGCTCATTAGTTCCTGATATATATTTTGTCCTCTTTGGAAGGGCCAACAGACAAGTCCCACCTGTGACTCGTTTCCCTTGTTGTTCCTTACTTCCACACAAACTGATTCTGCATCATGGTCTTTTGCACCTGTATCATGACTCACCACCACACTGATACTTCCTTTATTGGCAGCACTACTCTCTCCTCCTTTTTCTTTAGAAGCATTATTCTGGAACATCAAATCCCCTTGAATATTGAGTTCCTAGTCCTTGCCTCCTGCAACCCCATCTCCTTAATAGTTATCAAGTCATATAATTTATTTCTATTTGTGCTGTCAACTCATCTGTCTTGTTACAAACAGGTGAATTCGAGTTTTAAATATGGATTTTACATTTTTGCTTATTCTGGGTTCTAATTCCTGATGCAATCTTCTGCTCAATTCTCTGCTCCTTGTTTTCACACTTTCATTATTATTCACCTCTTCACTATGTTGCATGACATCATTATTACTTTCATTGAGGTTATATATCCAATAGGTTGATATTGCATCAATTAATCCCTTATGAAAACAAACTTCTCACTTAAGTGCCCAATAATTTAAGCAAAGATTTTCACTAAGTGCTTATTCCCTTATGACAACAAATATTTCCATTCAATTAGAAATTGGTGTGCTCGTTCAATAATGTACCCTGTTGTAAGAATCTATCATCTCTGGAAAAAAAAGAACAAGAAATGACATCGCCATAGGAAATGATGGCTCCACAGGAAATTATATCATCAACCCTAGGAAACTCAAACATATAAATAGAAAGCAGGCTACACCACCAGTGCTTCATTCGGATGCTCACTGAAGACATTACCTAGTATGGTGACGAAACATCTGAAAATGAACCTTCCAGCTCAGCGAGCAAATCTACATCCAGAACCTCAACCTGAGGCTACAAATCTTCTCAAAACTCGCCATGATAATGGTTTTGAGCTAACAGTCACTTTGAAATAATTAGTACTGTTGCTTGTTAAGTCCATATTTTTGGAGAGTCTCTTGACAATTTTGCCAGTCCAAATGATTTTCTGCATTTTTACAATTCCAATGGGTGCCTTAAGGTTAAAGGGTGTTTTTCATCAATCAAATGTGTCTCTGATCCAGAACCAAAGGCACGCCATAACTTTTCAAAATAGGAGAAACAGAGATCATTCTTCCAGCTCTCACCAGTCATCCCATCTTGTTCCCAAGATGCACTTAGACTAACCCATGTGACCTAATGATTTCCACTAAGCCCCCATGACCCCTCATATTCCTAGACCAACAGTGCTTATATCCTCCCATTACATTTTTGCCTTTCACTCACCATGCCAATTTAACATGTATCCATAAGTATCTATGCACTAAGTTTTATTTCTTCAATTTCTATATTGCAAATTGCACTCTGTTGAGAAAACTATTCATTAAAAATTCACATTTGACATTTCTAGCTACCCCTTGGCAGGTACTTACTAACACTTGTGGACACTTTTTCATAGATTGATACTTATTAACATGTTAGACAGTTTTGTAGGATTTATACATCTTTTACATACAGTCTCCTCCACAGTTAACACAGTCCCAAGAGCACCTTCCCCAAAGATCCCTGACCCCGCCCTTCAAGATGTTTTTGGACCAGATCCACACTGTCCATCGAAATGAAGTGCATTGAGAATAGACTTCCTCTTACCTGGCCTAATCTCTACACTCTGGCTTCCAGGCACCAGGGACTCTTGTCATTCAATGAAATCATGACTGATCTGAAAATCTTCTAATTCCTGATTTTCCTGTAATCTTTGATTCCCTTACTGATTAAAAATCTGTTTAGATTCACTGTCCTCTGAGGGAAGAATTTCCTCTTCATCCCTGCCTTAAATTGGTGACCTCTTACTCTGAGATAGTGCACTCTGATCCCAGACTCTCCCATAATTAGAACCTTTAAGAATCCTGTTATGTTTCAATATGGTTTATTCTCATTCTTCTAAACTCCAGAAAGTACAGACCCAATCTACTCAACCTCTGCTCATAAGAAAATACATAAATTTCTGGCATCAACCTATTAAGCATTCTCTTGTTGACTACCTCCAGTGCCAGTATATCTTTCCTTCAGTCAGAAGACAAAAACAAATCACTGTATTCTAGCTGTGGTTGACTTAATGTGAAGTTAGTTAGCAGACAATGTCATGGAATGATGCAACAAGCTTGCGGGGCTAAATGGCCGACTCCAATTTCTATTTATTTACAATTATCTGAAATCGCCATGCTCCTCCAATTCAGGTTTGTGGTGATTCACCAAATTTCTTCATTTTGCCATTGACAAACATGCCTTGAAGCCTCAGACTTTTGAATCCCTTTTGTAAAACTCTCAACCTCTCAAACTCTTTCTCCTCCTTGAAATCAACCTGTTTGACCAAGCTTTTGTTCAACTATATGAATATTATATTTAAAACCTCAGAGCCAAATTCAGTGCTGTGAAATCCATTAGCATAATTTTCTATGGGAAGTCCACTATATAAAAGCAGTGTGCTCTATCTGATTGTTGCATCCATTGCCAGCTTTGGACCATAATATATGTATTTAACCACATTAGGCTACTTCAGCTGAATGATCTGCTTGCCCATTACATGGCCACCAGAATGTCACATGAAGTGGGCCTTTTAAGGGCTTGTACAGATCCTACCCCAAGCCCCAATAAGCCTTGCCCAATTTTGAAATGATAGCCACATGTTTTCCAGGTGCAAGATGAATTTAAGTCTCCTTCTTACTACCAGTTTATACTCTCAATAAACTTAAACTGATGCCTTTTCTCATGGTGTACAGGCAAATTACATCCTAATGTGTGTAAACTGCACATGCCAACAGTTTTGTATAGTAATGGGGCTAAAGGTATGAGAGTAGATTCATAAAATAAAATACAGCACCTGAATTTACCATAGCCCATTCTTTGATTACAGCAAAAACAGATGTTAAGATGTTAAAAATCGTTAAGAAAAGTCAAAAGGTCCTGTGAGTGTCTTGCTTTGACGTTAGCAATAGTTTCCTGTGCTTCTTGCTCTATGCCATATGAATTATGTATAAACTATGTTGCTTCAGCTCTCCTTCCCATTAGCAATTTAATCTTTTTTTTTGCCATTACAATCAGGCAATTGTATGTGAGTTTGCTTTTAAAAAAAATGATACACCCAGTGAATTCTGGACTTCAGCTGTGCCTTTGGAAAGGTGCCAAGTAGAGGCCATGCATTTCCTTTCAGAAATAGAAATAAATAATTTCTAGAAAAAAACCTAGGAATCAGCAAGTGAGCTGTTCCACTGCAGTTAAAGTCCTGCCAAATGAAACAAGAGAGCCAATGGTGAAAACCTGAAGCTGAGGTGACCTGTCTGCCATCTTGGTCAGGTATTCATCTAAGGCCCAAGAAAATAGAGACAACAAAATGGAGCTTTCCTGAGTGCTTACGATTCTACAGTATTACAAATCCTCCTCCTGGACAAGAATAACTCCCTCTCCAATGTTTTCCCTGAAATACTTACTGTTTTGTCTATATAACAGGGTTATGTTAAGATGTCATATTGTCTCCACTGTGCATCACACAACGATTTTCAGAGTTTCTGGTGTCACCATGTAATGATTTCAACAAATTCTACACAGTTTTTCTTGTCCTAGTGCATAAAATGTAGGACAATTTTAAAAGGAGAGATTTTGGTGTTGAACTCATAATACTGAAACCATATGAACCGCTAATTTGTACATGTTGCTGAAACGTTCCTGTCAAGCTATTGCTTTTACACTATCCTTATTCCATGTTTATTTTTCACTTAAAATACACTTAGTCAAGCTTGATCTTATTACAGGTGAGAGGAGCTGGGTATTGTCTAATGCAATAGTTCTGAAAGGATTAATGACAGAAACTGCATTACACCCCACCTAACCTGATGATATCATATAGACCTCAGCAGGAAAAGACAAATCAGCTTGTCAGTCAACAGTGTGGTGCTGGAAAAGCACAGCAGGTTCAGGCAGCATCAGAGGAGCAGGAAAATCGATGTTTTGGGCAAAAGCTCTTCATTATTGTTTTTCCAGCACCACATTCTCGACTCCAATCTTCAGCATCTGCAGTCCTCACTTTCGCCTTAGGATCTTGTCAGACCTGTCTCCTCATTCCCCTCATAGTCTTTGTAATAACATTTAACACAAGGGGAGGCAGTGGCATTGTGGTGATGTTACTGAACTAGTAATTCAGAATCATAGACTCAGGTTCTAACAAGGTGGGTTTGAATCCCACCAAGGCAATGCTCAATATGAATTACAGAAGGAAAAATCTGAAATTTTAAAGCTAGTTTTATTTAGCAGTTTTTAAATATTGTAAAACCCCATCTGGTTCATGAATGCCCTTCAGGGAAGGAAAACTATTGTCCTGACCTGTTCTGGTCTATATGTGACTCCAGACCCACAGCAATACGGTTGACTCTTAACTATTAGAGGTGGGTAAAATATTCTTGCCAGTAATGTCCATATCCTATGGATGAAGAAAAAAAAAACTGGAGGAGCCAGTTCCTGGTTATAATCATGCAATAAACTAAAAAGAGGCTCATTAATATTTACAGATGTTTTTATGTACACTTGTATCACAAATAAGTCCTTAGAGCCAGTGAAGGAAAGAGGATGGTAGCTTAACTTTGCCAATCACATGCAGATAGTGGTTCATAGTGCAATACATCAAACATTGGTCAGTGTCGATCATATCAGTGATGATCATATCAGTTACTGAAGTAATTGGACTTGAACTAAGCAGGTATATTGGCCCAAGCAGATCTATTGGCCTAAGCAGCACTATTGGCCATGTGCACTCATGTTATGTTTGCTCTGCTTTCATTTCCTTACCATTTCTAATCACAGGAGCAATTATTTTAGGGTATCTTGGTACTCATTCTCTTTGGCATGGAACTGTGGCAACTCCGTCTGCATAACTTTGGTACAATATTTGCTGTTCTATCTCAGGAAGGTGTGTTCCCACCCTTGCACTCCACCAATGTTGTCTATCAGCCAGCTAGTCCGGACTACGATCGCCAATGTTGAGAAAGTGCAAACTTCAGCATACCCTCTGGGCAAGAGCTGCTTGTGGAAATCCTCCATGTCTACCTACAGTTTCTCCTGTGTAATTCAATAGACTTTCAATAGACATATAGCAGCTACTAAGATAGCACTATGTAGAAGCAAGAGGCCAAACAGAGTCATACAGAAGACAGGCATTAACAAGGGTGATTATTTATATGCAGTATGAAATGATTTATTATTTGGGTTTGATTATTGAGCAATGGTCTTTATTTCTGCATTGTGCATAGGCTGTTAAGACAACAAAGTAAGGACTGTTGGTCAATGGAGAATTTGGAAGTGGTTAATGACATTATACTTGGATGAGTTTCTCAATGGACAGCCACAGATAAAGTACTGCCGAGAATGCCTCCTTTTTTCCACTTCTATATGATCATGCTCTTCCCTATCCTCCACCTCTGCTTTCTAACTGCTTTGGGTACATCTAGTGGTAAGAGCTGTTCTCTCATCATATCAAGCTTGTGACCATCATGAACTTTGACACCTCTTATGCTGAGTATTCCAGGGCTCCTCCAGTGTGATTCAGACACCAGTAGTACTGTTTCAGCATGCCATTGGCCCACTGTATAACACTGCATGGGTAAGCATGACTTTTGGGAGCTGGGCATGAAGTAATCTGCCATTTGTCAATGGATAGATCTTGATGCCCATAGCTGTCCTTTACAGTTGTGGCTGATATGTAGCTGGTATAATGGACTGCCAAAGAACGTAGGTCATTAGCCTTCATAGTTCACTGATATCAGCTGGACTTAAAGGTTCATCACCGCAATCACTTTTACAGCCACTGGCATTGCCACCCTTGCCCTACTTTGAATAATTATGGCTGCAGCAGGTGCAGATTTCTTCACTAATCCCCGAGGTCGCAACAGTGTTGCTCACTAAGATTCAGATAGGAAAATAACTCACTAAACATACTGGGCAGATATGATCTTCTGCTGGGAGCTCTTCTGCCTCCATGACCAACTTTCCCGCTCCTTCCAGGCGTTTATCCTGCTTTGTGTACTTTCTGTTCCTTTTTCCATTCATGCTGTACTTCTGAGGGTATTCCCACTTGTGCACCCATGACTGAGAGCAAGTGGGTGTGTGTAGAAGGTTGATAACATATTCAATGATACAGTGACTGGCACGATTTATCGTAAAAATATGTGCATGCATCAGAGATGGCATTGGTCTCCAAATACCACTCAAAGTACCCACACAATTGATGCGACCAATTTTATTTCACATCAAGTATTTCACAGTGGGAGGTCTTTTGGAAGCTGAAACATTTCAGAATGTGAGCAAACAGGCTGCTTTAAACATTATGACGGTGGGCATTATGACAAGTTTTGGGGCAGTTTTTAAAAATTAATTTATGGGATGTGGAATTTCTAGCTAGACCAGATTTTGGCTTAGCACTAATTGTGCTTCAGAATGTTGTACTGAGCCACATTTTCTTAAACAGCTGCAGTGGTTTGAGTGGTGCAAAGTTTTTTTAAAAATCTGAGTGGTCTAGATTCACTCCCTACGCCACCAGGTTGAGGATTTCTGAATTTTGACCCATTTACAATGAAGGAACAGTAATACATTTTCCACATCAGGATGGATTGTAACTTGAACTTGTAACTGGAAATTATGGCAACTAATGTACTTGTCCTATAGGTCACAGATGTCATGGATTGGCAGCTACTGTCAAATAAGCCGTGATAAGTTACTGTGTCTCAGGCATTAGTGGAGACAGTGATGTTTAGGATAATGGACTTGGTATCAAATGCTGATGTAAAATTATATATAATCTATTGTTTTCAACCTAAAAGCAAATTCACTGTTCCTACACTCAAAAAGAACATGGGGCAAAGGATCCATGCTGGAATGTTATTATCCATCCTTGTCCTTTGAGCATAACTTCTTGCTTGGGATAAAGTAGTGCAGTACTTTGAGAGGTGCTATTCAGAGAAATAATATACATTTAATTGATCTTGGGTTGTATATTGGCTATCAAAGCAGGTAAGCTCCTGACTCACTGGGCCTGTCTTGGTAGAAGGTGCCACTAAATTTTCCATTGTTGCTTCAGAGAGCCAAGTATGGAATAGAGTTGTATCTGCTAAAATTGGCCTGTAGGGTATGCAAATGCCAAGGGAATTGTTTAGAAGGCTTGCCTTGAGTTCTTTCAGAATTTGTCTCAATTGTTAGGCTGTCTAGCCCTCATTCACATCCGTACTGCTCCTCAGACTCAACATGCCAGCTCAAAGCCAAATCAACATTTCACCCACAGCCCCTTATATCTTCCAAATCATCTTAAAGGTAACATACTCAATATCTACTGTGAGTACATCTTAGAAGCCAAATGAAAATGAAAAACACTCTCACAATCTAACACAGTCTCACTCTGATAGACCTAACAGCGAAAAAACTCCTAACCATAAAGTATGTCCAAAGCCTTTGAATCAATTCCATGTAGCTAATCTCCTATAAAAACAAAAAAGAAATTCAGACTCCACATCAAAGATAGATAATCCTTTAATATCTCCTTTAAACTGTCAAACAATGAATTTACAGATTTCTCAGCTAACCTGACTCAGATAATTGTAGCTTTTGAAACTCAGCCAAACACTCAAAGACATGGAGGTAATCCTATAAGAAATGTTAACAAAAAACTTCAATGAAACTGCATAACCAGATAGTACTTTTGTTACGTTTATGCCTGTCAACCAAGGCACTAAGCAGTTGGTTTTAAAAATCCTACTGACAGCTGCATGATTTGTTTGTGAAATTTAAAGACCAGGGTAAGTTTAAAATAATTAAATCACAATCACTATACTGATGTTATCAGCTCTTCAAGAACAAGTGATGCACACTGTGGATTAAGGCCCAAGCAGCAGCCAAAACTTGCAGATCAAACAGCCCTGCTTAGTTTGCGTTTCTATCCTGGGTCTCTCCAATTCCACTACCAACAGAAACCGGATTTGTCGGAACAGGAGCCAGGACTTCCACATCTGGGCCCCACCCTACGTTCATAAAGGCCCACAGAGTCAGGAAAGTCTTTGCAAAAATCAAGTCACTTATACTAATTAACAGTAACAACTGGCTGCCCAGGCTAAATTTCAAGAGGTGTGAAGGTCAGAAGCTAATCAAGTAAACTGTCATTTGAAAAACAACTTTATCCTGCTGGATATTTTTGCAAAGTAGGCACAATTCTCTGAAATTACTGCAAATCATTCATGTCTCGGCAAATCTAACCATAGTAGGAGATTGCAACAATCAGGAAGTTTAGGGAAAGCTACAATGTCAAATTGGCAGCCTACACGAAAATTCCAGTAAACATAAATTTCAGTATCACGGAACCAGATGAAATTGTTACAAAACATCCTTATGCAATGAATTACTACATTGGAATCTCTATCTCCCAAATGTGTTTTTTTTTAAATCTTCCAACACATCACTTAGGGTATCACTGCAAAAATATAGTGAAAGAAATAAACTGCCTAAATGCTACAAGAACCATTGTGGGCAGCACGGCGGCACAGTGGTTAGCACTGCTGCCTCACAGCGCCAGAGACCCGGGTTCAATTCCTGACTCAGGCGACTGACTGTGTGGAGTTTGCATATTCTCCCCGTGTCTGCGTGGGTTTCCTCTGGGTGCTCCGGTTTCCTCCCACAGTCCAAAGATGTGTACGTCAGGTGAATTGGCCATGCTAAATTGCCCGTAGTGTTAGGTAAAGGGGTAAATGTACAGGAATGGGTGGGTTATGCTTCGGCGGGTCGGTGTGGACTTGTTGGGCCGAAGGGCCTGTTTCCACACTGTAAGTAATCTAATCTAAAAACATAGGCTTGAAGAATAGAGGACTAGGAATTGCCTTGGGAGCAAACAAATAATCAGAATATGTGTCCTTGTGATGTAGAGTTGCTGATGTTGGACTGGAGTAGTCAAGGTTAGAAGTCACACAACACCAGGTCATAGTCCAACAGGTTTATTTGAAATCATAAGCTTTCAGAGCACTGCTCTTTCGTCAGGAGCACCACTCCGAATGCTTGTGAGTTCAAATAAACCCATTGGACCATAACCTTGTGTAGTGTGACTTGTGACCCGAGTCTATCCCTGTGACATTGTATATTGAAAAGAACTCCTAAAGAGTCTGAATCTAGAAGGTTCAGAGTTTAAAAATGGTCTGAAGAAACTCTGTTTCCTGTTCATAGGTAGGTTTTTTCCACGGTGCCATTTCAGAACATGAGGAAAGCCTTCCCTTTCCCACTAACATGGGACGCGTCTGAAAGTCTAGCCATCAGCACTTCAATCTGTCCTACATGCGACTGCACTGTCACACTACATGATTCTTAATGCCCTCTGAAACAGTCCAACAAGCCTGTTGGTTGTCAGGGCAACTAGACCTGGGTAGTGAATACAGCCAGCATTCTAATATAGAGATAATGAGACTCTAACATACAAACAGTGAGGACAAATAAAGAGATTTGGAAATGCTTCCAGTTCATTAAGTCTGGGAACATTCTGCCATCGAGACTATGAATGCAGGACAGGCTGTTGTACTGTGAATGATATCTTGGCACAGATCACACAAACAGACCTTTCATAGAGTCAGGATAAATCAATACAAAATATTTTAGAACAGTGTAAGTTGTTGCCATCAAAATTTTCATCTGCATGCTACCCTTTAGCAACATCACCTAAATAAGATGCAGGTTTCATATGTACACGTTCTATCCTGCTAAAATCCTTCACTCTCTGTGTTGTCAGATTGCTCGTTGAACATAGTTGTCTGACTTTTCCCTGCCAGGACTGGAAATAAAGGAGTCAGCAGGTCTGGCAGCATCTGTGAAGAGAAATCAGAGTTAATGTTTCAGGTCCGATGACCCTTCCTTCTGAGGAAAGGCCACTGGACCCAAAACGTTAACTCTGATTTGTCTTCACATATGCTGCCAGACCTGCTGAGCTTCTCCAGCAACTTCTGTTTTTGCTCCAACATCTGCAACAGATTTACAACATCTGCAGATCCTTCGGTTTTTATTTAATGAAGGAATCAGGACTGTTCATAGATTGCAAGCCCAACCTTTAGGATTTTCGTAGGGTGCCTCCAACTGGAGTTGGGTTCCCTATCCAATTAAGGGTGTCATTGCTCCGGCATCCCCTTTACAATTATTCCCTTTGTTTTATATTGTTTATCCATATTCTTCCCACCAAAATAAGTCACTCCCACAATTCTCCACATTGAAGTTTTGCTACCTTTTACCCCAACCCAACAATACCTTTTGAAATTCTGTGGTAGCATCTTCATAGTTTTTGATGTTCCCAAGGTTTGTATCATCTACGAGTTTTGAGGTCATAAACAATGCACCAAAGTTGAGGTCATTAATATGTATATCAGGAGAGTCAAGAGCCCAAGGGAACTCCATCAGAAATATTCCTCCAGCCTGATCTAATATTTTGTTACCTGTCACTCAGCCAATTCTGTATCTAAGCCGCTACTGTCCCTTTTATTCGACGAGATATAACTTTGCTCACAGATATATAGTGTAAAATGTTTTGGAAGTCCATGGACAGCAAATGAAAATACTGCCTTCATCAAACTTCTCTGTTACCTCTTCAAAAAAGTCCAGCAGGTTAGTCAAGCATAATTTTCTTTATGCGATCCATACTAGCTTTTCTTAATTCACCTGCATTTGGCAATTTATTTCATAGAGTCATAAAGCCCCAAACTGTTGTACCTTGAAGTTTCCCTCACCAAAGTTAAAATGTCTGGCTTGCAGTTGGTGGCCTTATTCTTGTATATTTCTTGAATAACAATAAAACACTTGTTATTCTCAATTTGCAACTTGTTGCCAGTCAATATCACATTCTTTCAAATAAGCCAAAATAGTGTCTCAAATTCTGGTTAGTCACAGTCAGTCATTGAAGTAGGAAAACAAATAAAAACATATACAGGTCTGAATCTTTTCCAAATTCTGGAAATCCACTGACACAACACTTATGACACCTTTCAATGTGATTCATCATATATGCAATCGCCTGACACACTACTGAGAATTGTGGTGAGAATAAATGGGTGGAATCTTCCCAACCTCTAAATGATGTGGCAGTCAGTGAGTCAATTGAGAAAATAGGGTGAGATCGACAGAAAAGAGATTCTTGAATTTAAGAAGAATAAATCTGATTCTCCAACCAAAATAAAAATGAATAAAAAGGCAAGAATGTGCTAGTAAGTGTTAAGAGGTCTGTTTGTCTTGTTTACATGCATGAACATGCCATTATTACCTAACCTCACTTGCAAACTATTCCCCACTCTCTCACATGCTGGATAGAAACTAGATGGTGTCAGTAATGTCAGAGGAGGTACCTGTCAAGTCAAGCATGTTGCTCCATCCTCCATCTCACTCGCACTCATCAACAGTATTAGTTATAAGGAGAGGTTGGACAAACTGGGATTGTTTTCACTAGAACATCAGAGACTGGAGGAGGTGTTGGGTGGGGAGAGAGGGGCGACCTGATGGAATTCTATAAAATTTTGAGATGTATGGATTGGGAGGATAGTCAGAGTATTTTTGCCAGGGTAGAAGCATCAAATATGTTTAAGGTGAGAAGGGGTTGTCTCAGTAACCATGTTATTTAATGAGTCCAGATTAGAGTGGTGCTGGAAAAGCACAGCAGGTCAGGCGGCATCCGAGGTGCAGGAAAATTGACATTTCGGGCAAAAGCCCTTCATCAGGAATAGAATTTTTACCTATGTTATTTTACCTATGTTATTTCATGAAGCTAGCTAGCCTCAAAAACAAGGCAGCTTGATGAAGTTGAACATTATTGGCCTGGATTTTGTGTTAGCAGTTCTGGTCGCCACACAATCAAAGGACTTGATTGCAGTGGAGAGAGTTCAGAGAAGATTCACCAGGACATTACCTGGGATGGAAAGTCTCAGTTATGACGAGAGACTGGATAGGGTGGATTTGTCTTTCTTGGAGTAGAGAAGGCAGAGGGGAAATCTGATCGAGATACACAAAGTTATAAAAGGCACAGACAGATTAGATTATGAGAATCTCTTCCCCATGGCAGATGTGTCTGAGACCAGAAGGTATAAGTTTAAGGTGAGGAGTAAGTGGTTTAGACGAGATCTGAGGAAGCATTTTTCACCCAGAGGGTGGTTGATATTTGGAATGTGTTGCATGAGAATGTGGTACAGGCGAGTACTCCCGCAACATTTAAGAAGCACCTGGGTGAATACTTGAAATGCCAGGGCACAGTAGGCCATGGACCAAGTGCAGGAAAATGGGATTGGAGTAGTTTAAAATTTGTTAGTCAGCATTGATGCAGTGGGTTGGAGGGTTATTCCAAATGACTCTATGACTCTAATTGCCCATTAAACATCCTCACTGGGACTAAATACCGATTTTGTATTTGTGAAATATTAAATTTCTCCATTATGCTGAAAACAGTTCCATTTTTTAAAAATTATCAACCGTTGTTTTTGATATTTTATTCTCTGTTGTGATCCAAACACAGCCACTAAATTTTCTGACAGTGAAACAAAAGTGAAAGATAATAAGTAATTCCAACCTCGTGTTCTGCTGTTTGTGAGAATAATTCAATGCAATAGGTGACTTACCCAGTGAACTGACATCACTATTGCTGGCTGCATTAAGACCACTTTCACTCAGATTTAAATTGATGCTGGGAAAGGAAACATCTTTGCCACTGAGATTGCTCAGTACCTTCTGGATTGGCCTGGAGTTTCCAAGAACAGTAGATAGCCTCCATGACAATGAAGTGCCGAGAAATGATGGGATGCTATAAAGAGTTGTGCAGTTTCTTTCATTTTCTTAGAATGTTGGTCTTTATTTATTAATAATGGAATATTGAAGATTGGAAAGTGACTGTTTGACTGACAGGAAATGATCAAATTGAGTAATACTCACTTTCCAATTGCTGTAGGAAGTCTTCAGAATGGATAAATTGATTGACCAATAATGGGAAAGTGCTGAGGAGCTTTTGGTTAAACAACTAAAACTCTAGGTCTGACTTCATAGACAGGTCTGTGGCATGTGAAGGAGAGGTACAGTGGCTCAGTGGTTAGCACTGCTGCCTCACAGCGCCAGGGATCCAGGTTTGATTCCAGCCTCAGTTGACTCTGTGTGGAGTTTGAACATTCTCTCTGTGTCTGGGTGGGTTTCCTTTGGGTGCTCCAGTTTCCTCTCACAGTCCAAAGATGCATAGGCTAGGTGTATTAGCCATGGGAAATGCAAGATTACAGGGAATAGGGGGATGAGTTGGGGTGGGTCTGGGTGAGATGCTCTGTGGACGGGTGATGTGGACTCGATGGGCCGAATGGCCTACTTTCACACAGTTGAGATCCTATGAATAGAAAAGCAAATCAATAGTCTATTCCTGATTTGCATGACCATGGATCGTTCTGTGCTGGAGGGGCTTGAATTGTTTTGTGACACAAGGGACAGCAGGTAATTGATATCAGGGTTTGTTGAGCATCTGTACAAGATGTTGCAGTAATTCTGATTGATAGCCCCATTGGATATCATATAGTCTGCATGATATTGGAGAAATTCCTCATTGTCTCTCTACCAACATCTATCACCCCTGTATAATTAGTTGCTATCATGCAATAAACTACATCCTGTTTAAGATGACACTTCTTGTTAGACAACAAGATGATGCTTTTTTTCTCACACTAGAGCCAACAAACTGTGTAAATTTCTATTCTGAAAGAAGAAGGTGACAACAAATCTGACTTATTGTGAGAAATTATAAAGATATCATACACAACACGATGAGCAGTGGTATGGCTTTTCTCATACAATATGAGCTATTGTTAGTTTCTATGGCTTGACTTATTTTGTCTATTTCAATCTGATTCGAACTAATTAAAATATTTTGCCCTGGCATCGGCTGTCTTCCTGCATCATGGGTATTGGTAGATTCCTACCTTATCTCAGCACAATGCACACCAGAAAACACCCAGACGTTGAAACTGAGAATAAGTTGAAAGACAGAGGCCCATACACCTCTATCCATGAAATCCAACTCATTGTCAAAGGCCTGTGCATTCCCAGCTCACGAATGAACTCACACTGAAGTAACACTGACACTATGCAAATGTGGACAAACCAAAACATCTGGGACAATTTGCTCCCTTGCCAGCAGCTAACAATGTTCCGGACCAGTGCAAATGCATAATCACTGCTTTCTCATCAACAGCAGAATTTCAGGCCCTCAGTTCCAACTAATGAATCCCATAAAGCAGATTGTTTTTATTGTATGGTGTCATAAGTTGAAATCTCCACTCAAAAATTGTAGAATGTTTACCAATTTCCATGCACGATGTGGAAATGCCAGAGTTGGACTGGGGTGGACAAGGTCAAAAATCAAACGACTCCAGGTTATAGTCCAAGAGGTTTATTTGAAATCACAAGCTAGTTCCGAAAGCTTGCAGTTTCAAATAAACCTGTTGGACTATAATCTAGTGCTGTGTGATTTTTGACTATGTAAGACTAAGCATACAGGCTACATATGACCATGTAGACGAGATATGGTCTGGTTCAAAGAATGAAATACACTGAGAAATAAATAAGTTTACTCTAATAGAACAACTCTACATTGTGTGAATAAGGTATGTTCTCATGCACCAAGACAATGAGACATTTGGCAGGAGTCTTCCATTATAACTGAAAAATGTATTGCTGGAAAAGCACAGCATGTCAGGCAGCATCCAAGGAGCAGGAGAATCGATGTTTCGGGCATAAACCCTTCTTCAGGACACATTTTTCAGCTCTGATCTCCAGCATCTGCAGTCCTCACTTCCATCATAAACCGATTCTTTTTCTGAAAATCCCAAATTGTCTATGAAAAATAAATAATCAACTTTACAACCTGCAACTAATATCTGCACCAAAGCAGCTAAACCTTTAGAGGAACTGTTATTTCCCCTGTCGACAATAAACACAAATATTATTTTCTGATAGTTCATGTGTGTAATAAACTTCCACAGGAAGTGGTGGCTGCAGGTTCAGTTACAACTTTTAAAAGACATTTGGATAAGAACATGAATAAGAAATGTTTGGAGGGATATGCACCAAGCACAGGCTAGTGGGACTAGTTTAGTTTGGGATTATATTCAGCATGAACTGGCCTGTTTCCACACTGTGTGACTCTATGACTCTAGTGTGCTCTGATTCCTTGAGGGCCCTATATTTACACTGGGGCACATGAACAAGGCATGAAGTGTGAGCAGTTTTGTGTATTACTCATTCCCTCAGTTTTACCAATTAGTTGCAAAAAAAATATTTTTCCACCAAGAAATATTGTGTCAATAGCTGCAGACCTTTTATTGAATTAAATTAAACAGTAGGTTATGTTTCCTTTAAAGGTTCACCCTTCACGACTGATTTTCATAAGGACAGGGTGGGGTGGGGGGTTCTTATTCCTAATTGGTGTTGAATAGGTGTTGGTGAGCTGTCTCCTTGTATTGCTGTAGACTTTGAGGTATACAATGCTGTTACAAAGCACAATGCTGTTACTGAGGGAAACCCAGTAAGAGTGAAGGAACAGTGATATATTTCCAAGTCAGCGTGATATATGGATTGGAGAAATACTTACGAATGGTACTGATCTTGCATATACTGCCCTTGTCCCTCTACGTAGTAGAGGTCATGGATCTGGAATGTGCCGAAACGGCATGGATGAATTGTTGCAGTGCATCTTTTAGATGGTACACACTGCTGCCACTGTCCATTGGTGATGAAGGAAGTCAATGTTGAAGGTGATAGGGGTACAAATGAAGTGAGTTGCTTTGTTCTGGATATGTACCCCTCCAGGCATATGAGGAGTATTCCACCACCACCTGACTTGTGCCTTGTGGATGGCCATCAGGAATTGGGAAGGTAGGAGGTGAGTGACTCGCCAGAGTTCCCAGTCTCTACTATGCTGTTATAGCCACAGCACTTGTTTCATTGGTCAGTTTCAGTTTCTGGCTAATGATAACACCTTTCAGGCCAATGCCACTGATTGTTAAGAGAAGAGAGTTCGATTTTCTCTTGTTAGAGATGGCCGTTGCCTATGTGGAATGCATGTTACTTGTCACTTATCAGTGTAAGCTTGGATGTCGAGGTCTTGTTTCATATGGATACAGACTACTTCAGTACCTGACACATCATGACTTGTGCAGAATATTGTACAATCTTCAGTGAACATCCTCCCCTCTGTCCTTATAACGGAAGAAAGATTATTGCTGAAGCAACTGAAGATGGTTGCAGTGATATCCTGAAACTGAGATGACTGAATTCCAACAACTATAATCATCTTCTCATTTGCCACAGAATCATAGAATCCCTGCAGTGTGGAAGCAGGCCATTCAGCCAATCGATTCCACACCGCCCTTACAAATAGCATTCCACCCAGACCGCTCCCCACCACCAACACCCTATCCCTGCAACCCTTCATTTCCTGCAGCTAAACTTCCTAACCTATGTTTCCTGGCAATTATGGGCAATTTAGCATGACTGTTCCGTCCAACCTACACATATTTGTACTGTGAGAAGAAACAGGAACAAACCCTTGCAGACATGGGGAGAATGTGCAAACTCCACACAGTCAGTTGCTTGAGGGTAGATTTGAACCTAGGTCCCTAGCGCTGTGAGGCAGCAGTGTTAAGTACTGAGCTACCATACTGCCCTGGATATAACTCTAATCTGACTAGAGCTCCTTGGTAGCTCTTGGCCAAATGCTGCCTTGATATCAAGGGCAGTTGTTCTCACTTTACCTCTGGAGCACAGCTCTTTTGTCCGTGTTTGAACAAAGGCAAAGATGACATCAGCTGAGTGGCTCTTGCAGAAGCCAAACTGAATCTCAGTGAGCAGGTTATTGCTGAGCAAGTGCCGCTTGATAATACTATTGCAAACCTTTTCATCTCTTTGCTCATAAATGCTAAAGCTGAAATAGTAAAAGGGAAATAGAACCAATGAATTATTATCTGCTTCATTCTTAACATTTTAGTTGGCTTGAAGAGACAGAATACTAGGATCAAAAGTTGGACCAGAAGCATCTAATTCACTTAGTTGGCATTAGCTGTGTTTTGAGGAAATGCCAACTGCAGATCTGAAGCTAGTTGGCAACTAAAACGATTTCCAAACATTCTTGTATTTAATATGGCTTATCTTTCTCCATTTTAAAAAAAAAATCTGCACTTAGATTTCAGCATCCTTTTGCAATGGTACTGAGAAGCAAAACCTACTTTTTGATCTGTTTTCACAAATGTTGTGCATTTCAATTTTGGTTTGATTTCCAATCCACGATACAAGAAAACCTTGCAGCAGCACACAACACTGAAACAGAGAAAACCCGATGGTATAGAAAGATGGCAAGTTGACAGGCACTATGGTCCATTTATTTTATAGTTAAACCATAAATAGTCAATAAATACCCAAAGGAGTTAGTGATCAATACCTCCTATACAGTCACCTACAACATAGCTTTAACATGATATTTGGGGAAGGATAAGACTTAATTTCATTATGTATTTCTAGGTTGCAACAAAATACTTTGTCCAAATCCATACTTTGACAATGTAACTTGACATTGCATAGAATCTTTGGATTTATAACCTGCCTCTTCCTTACCACATGGGCACAATTTAACTTCAGAGCAACATTTAGTTTATTTTCCAGCATATCTCACACAGTCAGATAGTTCTGTGGCTAACAATGAAAGGACAGCCAGCAACCTCACTGGGAGAGGTGGGCACTGTTTAAAAATGTGAGGGTGCCTAAAATAGAAGTATTGTGGAAAAGCATATGAAGGCTTATTAATTAAAAGATCCAGACCTTTTGGGCTATCTATGTTGAGGGGCGTGCCCATTTCAGCTTTCAGCTCCGAGACAGTAACATGTCTAGCAGTTGCCAATATTTCTCTGGCGTCCCACTGTGAGGGCGTCTCCAATGTCCTGTGGACTCCTCACAAAGCATGGGGGTCCAAGTACCTGCCGTAATATTGCTTTGCTGCACACAATTAAAGTCCAACTGTTCTTTTAAATACCTTGGTAACCATTAAAGGAGAGGGCTCAGCTCTAGAAAATGTGCCTTGAGGCAGGCACAGGCAGGGAACCGCTCAATATGCTGCACACTGACTTCACACCCTGCAGCCTCAAACTCCATGGGACTGAGAATATTCGCCCATTATAATTTCCAAAAAAGTTTCATAGTATGTCTAATGTGACTAGGGGTAGTCAACTTCCCAATGGATAAGCTGCTTCTGTTTATGCCAGCTTTTCATCCTGCCGCTAAGTCCTACGCTTCAGATTTTACCAGTCGGCAGTGAAGCTGTAGCAGTTTGAAATCAAAAACATTTCACAGTGTCAGAATTGAACATCTGTTTTCAAATCTGCATTGAGGGAAGGTGCGAGTTTGCTCTATTCCATGTATTAAGAATGAGGGAATGTTTGATTCCCTCTTTTGTGCTGTATAAACTAATATAAAAGGATTAACACTGCAACTGCAATAGGATCCAGGTCAGGCAACATCCTGATTTTCCTGCTCCTCAGATGCTGCCCTGACCTGCTGTGCTTTTCCAGCACCACTCTAATCTAGACTCGGATCTCCAGCATCTGCCGTCCTTACTTTCACCCTGCAATAAGAACCACTCAATCTGACAATGTCATAAGGTCTTGGACAGGAAAAGTAGAACAATTTGGGATCTCAAAGGGGGAATTCCTGTTATCCTGTGTCTCCCAATACTCTCAATAACAATGTCTATCTTAATACGAACTTGTACCTGATTGCCATCACACAATAAACTACGGGACTGGTGTAAGACATGAACCTCTTCTTGCTAGAGCACCTCATGGTTTTCCTATACCACTTTAAGCTAAGTAGGATGTGTGGACACAGTTAGGAAATGAGAATGGGGACATCCATCCATCCAACCAACCACATGTTAGCCAGGGATAGTATCACATGTTCATGCGACATTTTGCACCAGATACTGTTCAGTTACCTACATTATTTAAACAATTAGTTGGCAATTTTCAACATTGGTGGGACTGAGAACTAGTGGTTAGCCACCCTTATATATCCCCGCTGTCAATGTAAGGGGAAATGGGGCCAGATGTATCATTCCCAGCACTGACTTCATTTCAAATCCTAAATCTAGAAGACAAAAGTCATTCGGTTAAAAAAATGGAGAATAGAAAGAAATAGAGATACACAAAAACCAAAGAAGCAGAAGTTTAGCTCAACAACTAAAGCAGTTAAAATAAGTGAATGCATAAATGCAACTCAAGAGAAAAAGGAGTGTGATGGGGACTATGATTGCTGGAAAATAATAAACATCTATGCATGGTTTTGTGCGAGAAAAATTGTGTCTCACTCACTTGATTGGGTTCTTTGAGGAAGTTACCAAAAAGGCTGATGATGGCAGAGCAGTAGACATTGTTTATTTGGATTTTAGTAAAGCCTTTGACAAGATTCCACTTGGCAGACTAATTAGTAAAGTTAGGTCACATGGGATTCTGGGTGAGCTTGCCAGTTGGGTACATAACTGGCTTATCGGCAAGAGATGGAGAGTGATGGTGGAGGGTTGCTTTTCAGACTGGAGGCCTGTCACCAGCGGTGTTCCACAGGGAACAGTTCTGGTCCTCTTTTGTTTGTTATTTATATCAATGATTTGGATGAGAATATAGAAGGCATGGTTAGTAAATTTGGGGACGACACCAAAACTGGTGGTATAATAGACAGTGAAGAAGTGTTTCTGAGATTACAAATGGATCCTGATCAAATGGGCCAATGGGCTGAAAAATGGAGTTCAATTGGATAAATGTGAGGTATTGCATTTTGGTACAACAAACAAGGGATAAGCTTATACAATTAATAGTAGGGCCTTGGGTAGTGTTGTAGAACAGAGGCACCTAGGAGGGCAGGTACATAATTCTTTGAAGTTTGCTTCACATATAGACAGGGTGGTTAAAATGGCATTTGACATGCTTGCCTTCATTGCTCAGTCCTTTGAGTACAGGAGTTGGGTAGTCATCTTGATGTTGTACAGGACATTGGTGAGGCCTGTTCTATAATACTGTGTCCAGTTCTGAATGCCCTGTTGTAGGAAGGATGTTCTGAAGCTGGAAAGGGTTCAGAAGAGATTTACCAAAATGTTGCCAAGTATGGAAAGTTTGAGTTATCCAGCCAAAGAAAGGCTGGATAGGCTGGGACTCTTTTTACTGGGGCGTTGCAGATAGAGAGGCGACTTGATAGAAGTTTATCAAATAATGAGAGGTATAGATAGAGTTGGTGGTAATTGTCTTTTACCAAGGATGGGGAATTTCAAGACTAGGGGCATATTTTTAAGGTGAAAGGAAAGAGATTTAAAAAAGACATGAGAGGCAAGTTTTTTAAACAGAGCATGGATTGTGTGTGGAATGAACCTCCTGAGTAAGTGGTAGATGTGGGTACAATTACAGCATTTAAAAGACATTTGGATAGGTACATGAATAGGAAAGATTTGGAGGGATATGGGTCCGGAACAGGCAGGTGGGACTAGTTTAGTTTTGGATTATTTTCGGCATGGACTCGTTGGACCAAAGGGCTTGTTTCCATCCTGTATAATTCTTTGTAGCCTGTGTTGGTTTGCCAATGACAATCCTCCCTTTTCTTTCTATCATGTTACATAGTACATTCTTTGTTGTTTTGTAGTTCCTCATTGTTACTGTTTTAAATTACCTGGTCCTTGATTTTAATTCCTTTCACTTTGTGTCCTTCAACCATTTTGTTTCCCCATTTTTCCCAGCTTCCTGCTGCTGACAGTTTGATGATTGCAAACAACAAGTTTGCCACAGCCAACTTTTACCATGTCTGAACACGTTACCAACCTGGATCCTGTTCCATTGCTTTCAAGGCATAAGAGACATTCCTGTAGGAGATGGATGGTTGCTGACATTTAATTCAGTTTGGGCTTTTCCCAAACGTTCCTGACATCCTATCCAAGTGAACCTTTAGAATTTTAAGGCAATGCAATATTCACACCTAACACTTTCTTAATTATATCCCCATTTAGTTTAAAGTCACAGCTAATACCATTGAATTGTTTGTTTGTGCTTTTGGATTAGGTAACTGCGTTTGTGAGAACATTATGTATTTTTGTGATTCAATTTACTTCGTAAAATGCAATGTTCTAACCGGTACAATGACAGATTCATAGAGGTAGCAAACATTTAAAACGCTTCAATTTTAACTCCTTACTCTGAACAAAAAAACAAAAGAACAACCAGCAAATCAAAGTCAATACCAGTGACTGCGGACTGCAATGCCAACACATCTATAGTATGACGACTGTGGCACTGTGCAGTGAATAGTTACAGCTTTATTTGAAGTGACTGCCAAATGTTCACACAGCAGCTCCTTACCGAAGCTTCCTGGGATATACTGATTGTGTTAATAGGCCTCCTGTTCAAGAAATCACAGTGCAACAGTAACGCAAACCAGAGACAGACTACAAATCATCATAGTGCAACGGCACCGAAATCAAATACCCCGTTTTTTTTTATGACAACAGTTAAGCTGGTTTTGCTGCAACCTGACTGAAGTGTATAAAGTTGCAGCCATGCAAACATTGGGATGTTGTATGTCCCACCCTCTGACCAAAGTATGATCTCCCACCACAAATTTTACCTATATGAGCTTCTCATGATAAATGCTGAATGTTAGTTCTTGCCAGAGTAGCCTGTATTTATTAATTCTGTTCAGAAGATATCATGGAATTGGAGAGGTAAAAGGGTCTTGAGCATTATTATGGACTAAAATATAGCATTATGTACGATCTAGAGTATAGAAACAGGCCATTTGGCCCATTTCCTACAGAAGTGGTTATGGTCCACATATCTTGAATCACTTCATCCACATTTCATCTCCTTTGGGAGTGAAGTTCAATGCATGTATCAATGAGCCTCAGACATTGGTGTAATTGAACTGTGACCTCAGTAGTCATGTGCGAGTACTCTGCCAGAAACTAGCACAGCATAGTGCATACTGCTCTGTAGCCTTACCATCATATACAGTCTAGTGATAAAGGTTCTTTAAAAGTAATTCAGCAGCCTAGCCTGAGCTTATATGAAGACCTGAAGGATCCATAGTAGGACAAGGTAGAAAGGTGCAGAGATCAGCCTAATGCTGAAGAATCATGAGGCAGCATTGAACAGCCACAAAGCAAGGCTTTGGAACAACGAGGAAAAAAAGCCTAAAGGAAACTTTCTAAATATGGTGACTTGAAGATTTACCTGAAGTGAGGTAAGGCATTTGAAAACTTATCAAAGTTAGGAAAAGCAAGGCGTGCTCTTAAGTGATTGTGTGCCTATGCCAACCAAGAAAACTCTGTCCTTTTAAAAGACTTTGATGCTATCAAAGCATCAATACAAGCACTCAAAGGGACAACGTGAAAGATACACCTCCACAGGCACGGAACAGCCTCAGGTCTCCAGTTGAAATAGCAATCGCTCCAAGCCCATATATGTATTGGCTTCATCGCCAAGGAGAGCCTCATCGGGGAAGGTACGGATGAATCCTCAGGAGATTTTCAATCAGTGCTAGTAGCTTGTGATGCTTATTGTATTCCAACGATTTTGTTATTTAATGTACCTGGTCCTGCCAAGAATCCCAGCTGCAAGTGGTGTTGGTGATCTCCATTAAGGTAGCCATCTCATGAGCTGACGCGGCATTGGGTTATGAGCCCATTTGAACTCTTGACTGCATGCTCCCAAACTTATTGCAATGTGACTAAGCTGTGTAGCAACAGGCAATCCAGCATATGACACGGGCCAGGGATAGAGTACAATCGCAAGGTACCCACAGCTCAGCTGAGTTGGCCAAGCCCAAGGATATCCATCTCACCCAACAAAACACCTACCACTAACGAGGTGATGACAGTGTGGCACAAGAATGCAATACAACTGACAAGATTACCAAGTGGCAATGGCCTTATGGCCTTCAGAACAACAGTTTTGATCAATTGTAAGTTTTTTGATTCAATATGATCTCTAAAAACTAAATCAAACAGATCGCCAACAAAACAAAGCAGACTCCAACACCAGATTCTCTTGGTCAAGTTAATATTGTTACCTCTATAGCAAATGATGATGATCTGGACCAGGATTGTTGGTCTGGAAACTTGAAAATCAAATATTTTCCAGTAATTTTTTTTCCTTGAATGAGGAACAACTATTACTGTGCTGCCTGATAATCTAGTATGGCTTTACACTGTATGCCTTAAACCATCAGAAGTCAAGATCTAGAGTTTGGGAAGCTGCACAATTTCAGCTGAAGGTATAGTGGTAAAAGATATTAAAAAGCTTATTCAAAGCTTAAGAAATCAGAATAAATCTTTATTGAAATGATAAGCGTGTGTCCAATTAGGCCACTGACAGTGATTAGCAGACATTCTAAGTCAAGATAATGACTACATTCCATTCTGAAAGGACTCCCTACACCAAGGTCCTGATCTATTCCATTATTTCAGTTTCTCCAGGAGCATGTTTTCTCACCAAAAGATTAGTCACCATTTCCTGGGAATTTCTACAGCTTTTACTTTCTACTCAATTTCAGTACCAAGAAGGTTGGGTGAACTATTTGTGAAGGACATGCTCAGCTTTCCCAATAGTTAGATCAGCTTTCAGATCATCTTCTTGGCATGTTTGAAGACTATGAGCTTCTTTTTCTTCAAAGATTCCTAAACAAAGATACACTGAGGGCTGAGCCTCATAATGCAGTACAACCATGCACAGTTTTATCATTTTTCAGTCCTTGATGCAAAACATTAAGATCCCTCTGATTCTCTTCCAGACCAGTGTTGACAGAATTCTTCACCTGCTCCTACAGTAATGCCAGTTTTTGTGACCAGTGTTAATGAAGTATTATAGGTGTCTATTGAAGATGACAACTGGCTGACTGCTCTTGAGATTTTTCAATATGGCAGAGGACAGAAAACTGTGCACATGCAGAGATTTCCTCAGCATTACTGAAGCAGGAGCATGATATTCTACTTTTGTATAAGAACTAAGGAAATTCTGTATGTATGTCAAGTGTTTCAGACATGTTGTCAGTGGGAGTAGCAGTGAATGCTGAAGCTTTTCTTATCTTATCTTTTCACCCAGAATGTTTTGCAGTACCTACAAATGCAGTCTCAACAATCCTGACTGCAAATCTCCCAGGGCAATCCCTAATTGAGGAGATTTGAGTTGATCATCGGATAAATCTTTGGGTGAGCCCTTTAAAGAAGTGAAATCAGGTTCTGAATTGTTCCTGATAATTCACTCCTCTCTTCCAAACCTTGAATACATGGTGCAAGAAATTGAAGATGTCATTGTACTGATACGTCAAAGCAGTATGCCACAAACTGGTGCAGAGTAATTTCTATACCAAGAGGGTTAGATGAACTATTTGTGAAGGACATGCTCAGCTTTCAGAAAGTAATCATTTGAAGGCTAAAGGAGGACTAGAGTATAAGGATGCAGAGACTAGAGTGTAAAGATGCAAAGACTGGAGTATAAGAACGCAGAGATTAGACCCCACTTGGGGTACTGGGAGCAGATCTGACCATCACATCTTAGGAAGGATATATTGATCTTGGAGGGAGTACAAGATAGGGTTACAAGAATGATGGTTAGACTTCAGGGATTATGTTTTGAGGAGAATTTATACAAATTAGTTTTCTCTAGGGTATAGAAGATTATGGGGTGATCTGATCAAAGTCTTTAAGACATTTACAGGAAAAGATAATGATAAACTACTTCCTCTGGTGGGAGATTTTAGAACCATGGACATAGTCTAAGAATTAGAGTCAGGCCATTCAGTAGAGATGCTAGGAAGCACTTTTACACACAAAGGGTGGAAGAGGTTTGGAACTCTCTTTCACAGATGGCAGTTGATGCTACATCAGTTGTCAATTTTAAATCTGAGATGGATACGTTTTTGTTAAGTCAAGGTATTAAGGGATATTGGCCAAAGAAAGATATAAAGAAATTGGCCCCACATCAGCCATGATCTCACTGAATGACAAAAAAGGCTCAGGGAGCTGAATGGCCTTCTTCTCTTTCTATGTTCTTATGCTTCTATATATGATGATACTCCTCAGCTCTTCATTGATGGTGCAACTGTACCCTTCAGCAGTCTCTCATCATCAGATCTTCTCTTCACCAAACGGTATTATGGAAGAAATTAAATTAATTGGTGTTCAGTCGACTGAAAGTGGTACACTCTTGGTGAGCATCCACCTGTCTTCATCCTGACATAGGAGAAGGAGGATGCAAGTACAGAACTTGAGAAGATGGATTGTGAAGTTCTTGAGCAGATTGGTATAAAAAGTCAGGAGGTATTGGAGGTTTTGGCAGTTTTAAAAATGGACCAATCCACAGGTCTGAGTGAGATGTATTCCAGACTGCTGTGGAAGATGGGGCAAGAAATTACAAGGGCCCTGAGCCAAATAGTCTCTGACCACAGAGAACCAAAGGACAGCTAATATGATTTCACTTTATAAGCAGGGTTTTCCAGATAGACCAGTGAGTCTAACATCAGTGGTAGGGAAAGAATTGCAGGATATAGTGGAGGGAAAAATTTAAAGAGGCAAGGTTTGATCATGGATAGTCAGCATGGCTTTATCAGAGGGCGGTCAAACCTAACAAATCTAGTGGAACCTTTTGAGGAGGTGGCTAAGTGTTTGGATGAGAGTAGGACAGTTGATACAGTTTCTATCAATTCAGCAAGGCCCTTGACAAGGTTCCACATGTGAAACTGGTAAAATAGGCAAAATAATCATGGGATTCAGGGTAGCTTGGCAAGTTGGTTTGAATGCTGGCTTAGTGACAAGAGACAGAGAGTGAGGCTTGAAGACTACTTGTGTAACAAGAACCTAATGCAGAGTGGCATACCACAGGGATCAGTGCTGAGTCCCTTATTGTTTGTGATATTCATAAATAATGTAGATAAGAATGTGAAAAGATGATAAGGAAGTTTGCAATTGACAGTAAGGAGAAAGGTTTTAGGTTACAGGAAGATATAAACAGATTTGACAGATGAGCAGATCAGTGACAAACAGAATTTAATCATGATAAATGTGAGGTGATGCACTTTCGAAGAAGGAACAAGATAAGGGAGTATTCAATGAATCGCAAGATGCTCACAGGATCAGAGGAAGATTGGAGTACTTGTCCACAGATCCCTGAAGGTGGCAAGATCATTTCGAAAGTATTCCATAGATTATAAGAGCAGGGAGTTTTTTTTGGAGCTATACTTTAGTTAGGCCACAGCTAAAGTACTGTGTGCAGTTCTGGTCACCACATTGCAGGAAGGATGTGATTGCACTGGAGGGGGCTCAGAGGAAATTGATCAGGATTTTGCCTGTGATGGAACATTTCAACTATGAAGAATGGCTGATTACACTTGGGTTGTTTTCTTGGGAGCAAAGAAGGTGGAGAGGGGACCTGATAGAGTGTATAAGATTATGAGGGCATGGACAGGGTAAATAGAAAGCAGATGTTCCTCTTAATTGAAGGGTCAATAACAAGTAGGCGTAATCTTAAAGCAAAATGCAGAAGGTTTGGAGGAGATATCAGGAAAAAATGTTTTTATCCAGACAGTGGTGGGGGTCTGGAATGCACTGCTTGGAAGAATAGTTGAGGCAGGAAACTTCACAACCTTTAAAACGTATTTGGATGAGCACTTGAAGTGTCCTAGCATTCAAGGCTATGGACCCAGTCCAGGAAAATGGGATTAATGTAGGCATTGTGCAGTATTTTTGGCAGATCAAACTTGATGGGCTGAAGAGCAACTTCTGTACTGCATGATTTTATGCATTCATTAATGTTCACCATGGATTGCATTTAACAAGCTAAAACTGGGCAATGTAACAATATCCTGGTGGGAGTCCTCCCTTTCTGTTAATTATGTCATAGGTTTCTAGTCACAGATGTATCCCAATGGGAAACACCCTGTAAAACATCAGATACATTGACAAGATTGATGTGGGTTTCTCTCAGTAGTTACGTTTAGCAGAAGGAGAAGGTGACTGGCCAAACAAGAAAGAAAGAGAGCAGTGAATTATTTTCAGGTATGAATCACCTATGCATAACAACATTTTTCATGGTTCAATTAAAGGTTACACAACTCAAGCAGGAGACACAACAGCTACTAGGGCCACAATATTGATTCAAGGCCAAGGATTGAGCTGATGGACAGGATTTTCAGACAAGAAACATTGATTTCATGGATATACTGCAGATTTCATTGGCACGACATCTCTGATGTGTTTTCAGTGCGTTTGCCACCGGATGGTCAGCCAGATGGAATGGCTGTCTACCCACTGGATGGAAAAATAGCCAAGAAATGGGTGGCAGGTAATTTTGACATTGGGGGCATGTGGTGTTGGGAAATAGGAGCCTGTGAGGAGGAGCTGGATAGGAGAGATTTCAGAGACTTTGGGCATAGGGAAATCCAGGAATTCAGTTTGAGCATGATGAAGAATGGAGGAAGGAGAAGCCAGAAATCACACAGAGAGATGATGGAGACCACAGAGATGGACAGTAGGATTAGGAGGCTGGATTGTGGGAAATAAGGAGTTGAAGATGGGTAGTTCAGGGGATGGTGATTAGATGGTCACAGGGTCTGTGAAGAGATTTGCTTGTTCAGGCCCTGTTGAAACAAACCTGGACCTTATGATGTAAACAGTGACAGAAATGCAATTACCTCCTGGCATCTGCCCTTTATGCCTCCTTTTACCTGTGCAGATTCTGTAGCCTCAGAAAACCAAACCAAAAGGGGTAAAACATAAAATCCTGTTTAAATAGAAACCTTAAAAGATTGTACTAAACAATCTGTGATCCTTTACCTGTGATCCAATTAGTCAATGAACTCACTTCCTTTAAAGTTGGTAGGTGCTGGATGTTAAAAATTTTGCAAAAATCCCAATCCAGCATTCTAGAAGCAAAATATGCTCCCTATATGCCCCTAATTAAGAACGTGTAACAGGTTTTCGGGAAAAAAATCAAGTCAAGTGTTTGTGATTACCCTTCTGTGATGTTTTTCAAAGATTAAGATTAGATTACTTACTGTGTGGAAACAGGCCCTTCGGCCCAACAAGTCCACACCGACCCTCCGAAGAGCAACCCACCCAGACCCACTCCCCTACATTTACCCCTTCACCTAACACTAAGGGCAATTTAGCATGGCAATTCACATAACCTGCACAGTTTTGGACTGTGGGAGGAAACCGGAGCACCCGGAGGAAACCCACACAGACACAGGGAGAATGTGCAAACTCCACACAGACAGAAGCGGAAATTGAACCTGGGTCTCTGGTACTATGAGGCAGCAGTGCTGACCACTGTGCCACCATGCTGCCCAAAGGTACTATCTAAAGGCCATTTGTTCTTTAACCTGCTCACATTGAGAGTTATGATTCTCAGGCTCAATTTACAGAGCAAGTCTTAACATAGTATAGAAATCTATAAATATCCTATCAAAATTATAGTTTACTTAATCTCAATTCTATTATATTAGTTATTTCAATACAAAACAAAGTTGCCAAGGACAATGTTGAATTATCAATAAAGATTCTGAGCATGTGACTGTGCTTAAATATCTCCCACTAAGGGAATCCAGTTCAGAAAGAATAGACGAATACTGTTATCAAATACTTTTCTGAACCAAATCACCTCAAGTTACTGAAGATAACACAAATAAGCCATTTCCTTTTGTTTAAAAATAAAATTACTTAAATTTTAAGTTACTCTTTGTAATAGGTGTGGTTTCCATACTATTCAGGGGTGTTATGGTTACTGCTTTCTGTACTAGACACAAATTTACTGTGTGGATGCTATGAAACTTGGGAGTACAAAATGCAATATTTTGACCAGCTACCATACCTCAAAATAGATCTATTTAATTGTGTAAAGTTTGCGAGCTTTCTTGGGTCATGTGCATTGCAAATTATCCGCACCTCCACATTTTCTGCACATCAAATACTTATTTTTCCGCTGGCAGTAAACTTTCCCCACCTGCTCTCTGCAGAAACCTGGCTCCATTGTTTGACGAGTGGAAAATACTTTTGAAGTTTGATTTAAATGTGTGAACTATTTTAAGTTACTGAATGACTTGAATCTTCTCATCAGCTGCTCCTGGGCTATGCTGGTCAGACTTCTGAATAAAAATGTACTTCTTTCTGTTACATTTCAGGAGCAATAGAGAGAATCACTTTCAATGTCAAACAAACGCACAAAAAGTGACGCTGAAACTAACGATTGACAAAACGCCACATTTCCTGTTGCCAACACGGATCGGGAGATAAAATAATTACAAGATTGCATGGAGTAAAGTCATCCTGTAATTGCTGACAAGGGATGCATTGTATTCTACAACAACATGTCAGGTCTGTGAGGGGTCATCACACAATCCCACCATCTCAAATCCCAGGAAGGAGTAAAGCTTTGAGTTTTCTGATGTACATTCCTTCCAAGTGCCGCTTGACTGCTGGGAGTACGGTAACAAAGAAATAACGCCTACAGTATACACCTCAGGTCAGTGCTTTCCATGTACATTTACAATAAAGCGAGTGTAAACACTAACAGGAGGGCCATTGTTCCAAATTCTGAAAGACAGCATTAGCTACCCAAAGAAAGACAATATCAACATTGCAGAAAACAATTATTAATCTACATCAGAAGTGAAATACTAGTAGGTCAACAAACGCAGAAAACTGATGGATAAAAGGGAGAACTTTGAAAGATTAGGGACTGCCCTATCTAATTCAGAACACATGTAACATAGGGCCGAATCTTACATTACTTTGGTGAAGTGTGAGTTTTGTTGAGTCTTTTTTTATATACAGTAGAAGGTTTTTCACTGTGAAGCTCAGCGAGATTTCTCAATTCATCTCACCCAACTCACCTCACTAACCACCACCTCACCCTCTGGTGTCCCTCACATCCCAGTCCAGCTCTCTCTCATCACCAAGCATTTAGGGAAGAATTTGCCACCCAGCGGATATCCACTGAAAGCCCAGCGTCCCTAGCACTTGTACCATGTTTAAGGACTGCTGTGCACCTGGATGAGCACTGGCATTCTGAAGCTGCCCTGCTCAGTGATGAACACAGGACATAGATGCTGGAGAACGGCAAACCTTTCAGACCCAGCTGCCTGCTTGCTGCCCATGTGGTGTGTGTTTGCAGTCTGAGGTTGATGTAACACAGTGCATACAGCCCCTTTGACTGAGGACTGCTGTCCAGCAAGGCAATCTGCCTGGTTGTATGACTGCACTACAAACAAGACAAGGTATGCATGCTTTGAGCATACTATGAACAAATACTAAGACAACAAATGAGCCGCCCCAAGATGCAGCCTGCTCCAATTCATGAGTTGGTGCCTGGCCCCGGACACAAAACATTCTTGCAGCAGCTTTTCAAGGCTAAGTGATGGCTTGTCTTGCAATGCAATGCAGGTGTCTGCTTCCTAAGTGGCGAACAAGTGGATTAGAGAAGGGCCGTGATGGTGATGACAAGTTGGTAAATGTTGGGTGACAATGCCCGTGGATAAGGGATGCATGCAACTGGTGCCCAGAAACCGTGCCCTGAGACGCTGTTTGGTACTGACCAAATTGAAGGCTCCTTACCGCCAGCGGCGAGCTGAAGTCATGAGGCACCCACCTGATTCCCACTTCAATGTTTCCAAACATCTCAGCTATTCACCACATTTGATAATGGTAGGCCATTGAATTTAATTCCCGAAATGTCAATTTTCCTTCTCCTTGGACGCTGCCTGACCTGCTGTGCTTTTCCAGCACCGCTCTAATCTTAACATTGAATTTAATGGTGTGAATTGCAGCATTAGTAAGATATAATCCCCCTTAATTAGCAACACACCACTGTCTGGTGAGAAAATCATTTTGTTGCTTAGCAAATGAATAAAGGAGACTGCAAGATGCTCCCGAGGTCAGGGTAGACCTCTCCCATGTGGGCTATGCTGAGATCTTTGGCAGCATCACTCAAACCCCTATAAGATTCCCCTCGACAAGGCAGAAAATTTAGTCGCTTGCATATTATCCGACAGGAAAAGGATGCTGATTTGCTGATCTATGTGTGCTGAGCATCTTGCTTTATCAAGACCATCACTAGTGGAACAAAATTGGCTGCCATTGTTTTTTGTGGGGGGTGCAGGATGATGACTGTGTGTGGAGAAAAGAAAACTTGAATCAACCCATTCTCAACAGACCCAGAAGTTTCCTGCTGCAGCATCTTTAGCTTCTGAACCTGCACCAAGAAATGCACTTACATTTCCACTGTTGTATCGAGGCATCTGCACCTCCAGAGTGAGAGCAGAGTGAAAGATACTCCTGCCAATACTCATATTCAACACGTCCTGATCTGCCTGCTTCTCACAGCTACAGAGAGAAATATTTCCAGATCATGGGTAAGGGAGAGAAAAACTCCCTAAGAAACTGCTGAAAGGTCGTGGGAAAAGAGCTCTGAACCAGCAAGGGACCAAGAATATTACACCAGTTGGCATTTACTGGATTGACCGTTGCAGAGTTCTTTTGAACTAAGTTTCTAAGGGAATTTCTTACACAGAAAGAAGAAATCACACAGGAGACATGGAGCAGTCAGTGTAAAAATTGACAAATGCTATCAGGTGGGTGAAAGTTAACACTCATTTAATCTGAGGGATTCCCTTCCCATCCCATTAGTTATGGATGTATGAACACTGATCAAAAATACTCAGTAGGAGAATTAAGACACACTGAACTGCATCTCTATTTGAAGTGGTGCATATTTCAATGGGGTCTTTTCCCTTGGGTTGTGGAGTTCAAAACTACGGGCATATTTTTAAGATGAGTGGTGAAAGGTTTAAATAGGATATGAGGAGCAAGTTTTTTTACACAGAGTGGTTTGTTTGTGGAATAGACTGCCAGAGGAAGTGATGGCTGTCGGTACATTTACAAATTTTAAAAGATATTTTGGCATGTTTGTGAACAGGAAATATTTGGAGGGATATAGACCAGCCAGAGGGAGGTGGGATTCATTTATCTTGGGAACATGGTTGGCATGGAATGGGCAGAACAAAAGGTCAGTTTCCATTCTGTATGACTCGATGACTCTATAACTTGCCAATTATAATTTATGGAAGGGCAGTCAGCTGGATTGTGGAAATAAGGAACTTGTATATTAAAACAATTTAGCCAGGACTACTCTCCCTGAGTTACAGATTTTGTTTCGTTATTTCACAGACTGTGGGCTTCAGTGCCCAGGCCAGAATCACTGCCCATCCCTAATTGCCCTGGAGAATGTGGAGCTAAGCTGCCTTCTTGAACTCCTGCACTTCTTGGTATGTAGGTACACCACAGTGCTGTTAGGAAATGAATTCCAGGACTTTGGCAAAACAGCAAAAAAGGAATGGTGACAGATTTCCATGACAACATGATCTGTGGTTACAGAGAAACTTGTAGATGGTGGTGTTGTATGTATTTGCTGCCTTTGTTCTTTTAAGTGCACAAATTGCAGGTTTGGAAAATGCTGTTGGAGAAGCCTAGCTGTGCTGATGTAGTGCGTCTTCGAGAAGGAATACACTGCTGCAATAGCAATTGAAAGCAGTGAGCATCGAAGGTGGTTAATGGGTTGCCAATCAAGCAGGCTACTTTGTCCTGGATGGTGTTAAGCCTCTTGGGTGTTGGTGCAGCTGTAATTGTCCAGTCAAGTGGGGTATATTCCATCCTGACTTGTGACTTGTAGATGGTGGACACGTTGCACTTACTGAAATGGAATCACTGTCCATCACAAATAATGTCTACATGTCAAAGTGCAGAATGACAAGGATGAGTCCAATGGAAACTGCCACTTCCTCAGACTCAATGGGACGCACTGATTGCTTGGAAGCTCTTATGCTGAATGAGAGGAACCATATGGGCTTGTTGGAAAACATAAGGGCCCCCACTTCAAGTTGGGGTTGGGGTTGGGGTTGGGTGTTGGGGGGTGGTGGATTAAGCTCTGGCTTCCATCAAGATAGGAACTTACTTTTTCTCAAAACTTATTTGTTTCATTAACTTGCATCAGAGCATCCTAAACTTACTCAAGATTTCTGTCCAATCCATTGCAAAATGTTAGACACTACTTCTGCTCTCTAATAATGAGATCATTTTTTCTGTTCTTTTTTCAAACAGCCCTGTATCAAGGCCTGAACACCAGGATATTTGCTGATTAGCACCAGTGAGCAACAGTACTTGTTAATCTGAAAGCTTGTTGAATCTTCAATTAACCATGACTGGGTGGCCAACCAGGCACTGCAAGGCTTACCAATCAATGCTGCAAAAGGCTATGGTTTGGGGATGACAAAAGGTTTCCGGGAAAGAAATATTCAGTGATGGACAGACTCTCACCTCACTCACCCCAGTACATCTCCAGCCCAATGGCCCCACTCTTACCCGGATTTTCAATTCCCCCTTTCTCAAGCCATTCTCTTCCTCAAAGTCTCAGTCTCTGTCCTGCATTCACCATCACACCCTGGGTCTCAGGCCAATATGAACCAATCACTTTGCCCTGCCTGCTGCTCCTCCAATCAAAAACTGGTTCTCCCCTCTAGTTAGCCTATCAGCAGCAACTCTGAGAAAGAAGCGAACCTTACAATGGCATTACTCAGACACCCCCTCACCATCATGGCCTTAGGCTGCCTATTGGAAAAGACTGATTTAGAACTTTAGATAAATTTAATGTCTTACAAATTGTAGATGCCATTTATTGGATATTATGTATGGCGCAGGGTGGCATGGTCGCTCAGTGGTTAGCATTGCTACCTCAAAGTGCCAGAGACCTGAGTTCAATTCCACCCTCAGGCAACTGGTTGTGTGGAGTTGCACATGTTCTCCCGTGTCCTCTCTTGGTATCCAGTTCCCTCCCAAAGTGCAGAACAGGTGGATTGGTTATGCTAAATTGATCAGTGTCTGGGTATCCACAGGCTAGGTGGATGAGCCATGGAAAATGCATGGTTGTAGGGATAGTGTAAGAGGGTGGGACTGGTGGACTGCTCTTTGGAGGGTCAGTGTGGACTTGATGAGCCAAATGGCCTGCTGTAGGCAATCTAAGATATACCTCTAATTTCCACACCTATTGACCATTTTATTCAATATCTTCCTATGCACACTGTGTATCGCCAGATTTAGAGTTAAAAAATTCACTAATTCAACTTATGTTTGCACAACAACATGCTTGGAACTTTTTCAGAGAAAGTTTTCATCATATCTTTGTTTTCAGAAAATCCAATCATTGTGTGAACATGGATACAATTTAATCACAACCTCAGATTACTTTCAGCCTCAGATTACTTTCAGCAATGTGTTCAGCTTTTGGTTTTATTCCTAATTGTATGAAAATGTTGATGTTGCGATCAGAGGAATGCACAACACATTCACAAGGCGTTCTGCTGTTTTGTCAGTGTTGTTTATCATTTGAAGTAAATGGGTACATTTCACATTGGAACAGCAGAAAAAGAGGAACCTCCAAGAATTGGATTAAATATTTATTTGTGTCAGATGGCAGGGCAGGATAGAACATAGTGACCCAGTAGATACAGCTGAAAAATAATTGTACAGCCTGGTGGCTCAGTGGTTAGGACTGCTGCCTCACAGCACCAGGGACCTGAGCTTGATTCCACCCCACACCACTCCCTCAGCCCCAACTCATCCTTCCAAACTCGATCGAGTACAGAAACAGAGTCTTCAACCAATCCTCCTATGACAAGCCCTTCATCTTTGGGATCATTCTTGTAAATCTCCCCTGACCCCCTCCAAAGTTTCAGCAGTACATCTCAAAATTATTGCTAAAATTGCATTTGGCTTCGTATCTACCAACTGAACCTGCACATTAACCTTAAGAGAATCCTAATCCAAGACTCCCAAGTCCCTTTGTGCTTCAGATTTCTTCTATTTGGAAAATAGTCTACATCTCTATTCTTCCTACCAAAGTGCATAAACTCACATTTTTCCACATCATATTCTACCATTTGCCCACATGCCTAGCCTATCCAGGTCTTTCTGCAGTCTCCCTGCTTCCTCAACACTACCTGTCTCTCCACCTATCTTTGTGTCATCTGCAAACTTAGCAACAATGCCCTCAGCTCCCTAGTCCAGATTGCAAATGTATAACATAAATAGTTGAGGTGACCCCTGCAGAACCTCACTAATCACTGGCAGCCATCCTGAAAAAGACCCCTTTTTCCCTAACAACTCTCTACCTTCTGCCAGTCAGCCAATTTTCTATCCATGCCACTACCTTACACCTAACACCATAAGGATTTATATTATTTAGCAGCCTCCTGTGCAACACCTTGTCAAAGGTCTTCTGGAAATCCAAACAGGTCACATCCACCGGCTCGCCTTTGTCTAACTTACTTGTTACCTCTTCATATAATTCTAAAGATTTGCCCTCTCCTTGATGAACCTGGGCCGGGTCCTCCTATTTTACCATGCACTTCCAACTATTCAGCAATCTCATCCTTAATAGACTGTAAAATCTTACCAACGTCCAAGGTCAGGCTAAATGGCCTGTAGTTTTCCCATCTTCTGCTTCCCTCCCTTCTTAAACAGTGTGTTACATTAGCCATTTCCAGTCCTCCGAGACCTCCCTGACTCAAGTGATTCCTCAAAGATCACTAGTAATGTGGCTACAATCTCCTTACTATCTCCTTCAGAGTACTGGGATTTAGCCCATCTAATCCAGGTGATTTATTCACCTTCAGACCCACACATCCCTCACTTAGACTCTTGTCCCTCCTGCCATCTGGCAGAAGATACCTGTTCATTCGATCTCTCACGGCCATACTGTGCACCAGTTTCTTCCTCAGGCCATCAGGCTCCTTAACACTGTACGATCAGACTCTATTCCATCTGCAACTCTTTGCATGACTTTGAATTGTTGCTGGAACAATGTCTTGTTAATTATCATTCTTTTATTACACTGTAATTTGTACACTGCTGTGCCTATTGTCTTGATGTGTCAGGAATTACTCTGTTGTTTTGTGTGTTTTGCACTTCTTATGCACTTTATGCTGCACTGCGTATGATTGTGTAGTTTGTGCTGTCCATGTAGCACCTTGGTCCTGGAGGAATGCTGTCTCAATTTTACTGTATTAATTGGATATGGTAGAAATGACAAATAAAGCTACTCTTGACTCTTGACTCATCAATTTCTCCAGTAACTTCCCTTTAGTGATAGCCTTACCTCTGACCTCTACCTCCTGACTCTCTTGAAGTTCTAGTATGTTGCTGGTTTCCTCCACCGTAATGCTAGGTGACTGATCCTGATCATTTTGCCCAATATGCACTTAAAACTGTCCAACTCTGATACGTGCTGGTGCTAGTATGTGATCCCCATGTCATAAAACCACTTAGAAATAGGTACTAACTCTTATAGTAAGTCATTATAACTACACTACCCATTCATTCCACAATATTTCCACAAGACATTGCCAACTGTTTATACTCTGTCAGTCTTGCTTTCATTAGAGTTTCCCTGCTCATAATTCCATCATTTCAGTCTCAGTATTTCAAGAAGTCTCCCCCATAACACACTCACATTCCATCCCATCTGAGAATACTGACTTTCATCCACAGAGCACCTGCCTCATCCATCTCGATTCCTATTAACACTAACTCTAGTCACGTCTCTTTCCATCCTTGGTTTGGGGAGTGACTATATGAGTCCTTTGGGAATTTGTATAAGATTTTGTTTTCTAACTTTTTAGAAAACAACATCTTGTATTTATATAGTTTCTTTAATGCACAAAACATGGCAACCTAGGAAAGATGTGTCATATATTTCATGTTCTTTACTAGTCCTCGCCTAGCCTTTCAACTTCAAGCTCACCGAGCTAACAGTATTTGCTTCCTGTTGCAGATGGACCATTACTTCCATGATGAATGGAGTAGCCTTGTGTTAGGCTCTGGTCATAGTGATCACATACTAGCACCACCACATACCAGAGCTGGGTAGTTTTAAGTGCATATCGGGCAAAATGATCAGGATCAGTCACCTCGCCATCTAACTGGTAATCTTGATCCGAAAGGCGATGACCTGTGTCTAGGTAAGCTATCTCTGGATACAGGATGCATACGGAGTCATTGAGTTACTACCCAGTTCTTAGAATCGAAAATGACTTCATGTAATCAAAATCATAATGTTTAAATGTTTCCCTGTAAAAGATGTGTGGTATGTCTAAACTGAAACAAAAACTTTTTTTTTGTCAATGCATTGATAAGTAACTTTCTGAAGGTCAGTTCATCCATATTTAACCTTTCCAAACAAGTTATTACAAAACTGAATCTCGTTATTCCATGCCATTCCTTTCTTACTGTTTATTACTTAATCATGCCACAATAAGTTATGGGATTTAAGAATCTACAACCTTTCGGTTTCAATTGCTAATATATTGCCAGATTTCCCTCAATAGCAGCTCTTGGTTCTTCTGCCTGTCACTCCAGCTGACCTTTTCAAATGCCTTCTGACACAGTTCAAAAATGCTATCATTAATCTTTTCCACAAACAAAATAAATCTGTAAACAGGACGTGCTTCATTGACAATTGAATCTATACAGAGTCATTGAGTTCAGGGCCACACGTTGGCTTAATGGTGAGCACTGCAGCCCCATAGTGCTATGGAGCCAAGTTTGATTCCACCCTCGGGCGACTGTCTGGGTGGAGTTTGCACATTCTCCTTGTGTCTGCGGGGGTTTCCTCCCATAGTCTAAAGATGTACAGGTTAGGTGATTTGGCTGTGCTGAATTGCTCAATAGTATGCAGGGATATGCAGGATAGGTGAATTAGCCATCGGAAATGCAGGGTTACAGGGATGGGGTGGGGGTGGGTCTGGTTGGGATGCTGTTTGGAGAGTCGATGTGAACTCAATGGGCTGAATGGCCTGCTTCCACACTGAAAAGATTTTATAAATCTATGGATGTGCAAGTAGGTTGAAATGGTCACCAAATAGTACAGGACAAAAGCATTACCTTGGTGTTGAGACAAGGTGTTTATGTTGAAAATAGTTTGTTTATTTAATATAAGTTTTCACAGCATCAATAAAACTATTCTCAAACATTATTTGTGGTGACATAGGCTCCGAATAGTCTGTATGTCAATTACATAGAGAAATTAAAACCGCACAAACCCAGGCTCAGCTACCTCAGCTCTGCACTAAATTAAACAGAAAACAAAAGTGCCAAAATATTGGTGAATTGTGCCACATTCCTGACAATGAAAGCTCATGGCTTCTGTTTGGACTACAATGAAACAATGGGACAGGGCATCTTCACCTTATACTGACAATAAGAATTCACAATATAAATTAATTCAGTTTCAATCTGATAAATCTGGAAGAAAATGGAGTTTGTCAAAAACCTCACTTAACATTCTCCTGGATTCAAATCATGCCTTGACTCCAAATATATGCTTTCAGTGCCAAGCAAAACCACTTCACACCAATGCTACAGTGGTATCATAAGTGTATCCTTACACAGCCTTCAATTAAATGTATTATTTAAACATAATTATCATATAAAAATCCTCACTGGCAGAACAACTGACTGAAGAGTACTGTAATTTAGTATACTTTCCTTTAGGAAACTAATTCCGTAAGTAAATTTATCTAAACATTTGGATAGTCAGCAAGAGGTTTGGATCTAAATATTGAAATTCATCCGTTACCAGTTTACCTCAAGAATTCCTCTTGACATTTGCCAATATTTCTAGAGTTTTTTTAAATGCATGTTTTCAGCTCTCCTAAACACCAAGGAGGAGAAACCATTTCCTAAATCTTCAATTAGCTCTGTAATATACCGAGCAAACTAATTGCTTTTTTGAAGCAGAAAAGAACTATGCAACCAATCTAACACAATAAATGCTCCTGCCTCAACATATACTAGGGTATAGAATTGGTGTAGTTATGGTCTAATAAACTAACCAGTTGCTAAATGACCTGAGCATTCTGTGAGTGCCACACAGTGTTTGCTCTGCAATAATTTTGTTAATCTCAGCCAGGGTGGCAGCATGATTGGCATTGTACATTAGCCAGGTGGGGGTCTCACACCCGGTCATTACACAGTGATCCATTCTGTATATCTGTGATTGGCTGAGAGCAAACTGATGTTGTTCTGGTAGCCCTTACAATCCACCCTGCCACCAGCAGTAAATCATGCTGCTCCTCCAGACTTCAGTTTCACTCCTGTATTGACTTCATTCTAAACCCTAAGAGACACAATCATTTATATAAAGGGGGCAGCTATTTATGTCATTTAACAGTGCTCACTCAGTATCTAACCATGAAAAAGAGTAACTTTCAGACCTTTGCCTTTTGATCAGTTTAGATGAGTGAGGGGGGCAGAGACACTGCATGGTCATTGTGTTTTGAGTTACAATTTTCAAACAGTAACTACTTGGTTCAGAAATGTTTTTTTACAGGTAATCAGTAGCAATGAGCTGTAACATCTTTGCAAATTGAATTATATCCAAGGACATTTAATATATCCCTTTAACATATGCAAGGATTACATTTACAGGCACATCAGTGGGCTGCCATTAAGTATTTGGTTACAAAGACTAGTACACATATCATGTCCCAAATGGCTCAAGATGGAGGCTGAGACTTTTGTCCTCTTGCATCATATGCTATGATGCAGTGACATTATCATTGGTATGTCTCTTAAAGGTATACTGATTGTCACTGTGAGACAGAACACAGCACCTGCAGGACAGACTGAACAATGGGATTCTTACTTCTTTGCCAAGTCCGTTGAAATTTTTCAAAGCAAAGTAGAAGCACAGCTGGATCTTGCCTTAAATTAAATACTCTCTCGTTCTCCTTGGTAAATGAATTTTTGATGTTGACTGAAATAGCTCAGACAAGTGACAGTGTCAAAAAACCCCAAGGACTTGAACCAGTAAGGGCCTAACAACTTTAAGGAAGAATATTAATTTGAGGAGGGAAACAAAACTTCAGAATTTCCAGGTATCAGAGCAATTCTCCTGTAATTTTATAAAGGCACACTAATTTTATTGCTGTGAACTATTGGTATACATTTTCAATATAACATTATAACCATTACATCTTTGGAAAATGAATGGATTACCAGCTTCACAAGATAAAGGGATGCCTTTTAGCATGAAACACACTGAAATCACTCCTTGTTAATCCACAACATCATATATTACCAATCTCCATCTGACAAGATTATATACTCATATTGTGTGCGTCTGTTATACACCAGTGGTTACACTTTAAAAGTACCTCACAGATTATAAAGGATAGAACATCTGCTCGTGGTAAATAAAATAGTATAAATGTAAGAATTTAATTTTCATCTAACTCCCTAATGAATATTCTGGCTCTGTATTGGATACCTTGCACAGTCCAAGATTCTGTTAGCTTGCTTGGTGTGTTTAAATATTGATGGGCATAACTTCATTAAGTCAAGCCACCACAGTCTTACCAGACCATACGGCTGCTCTTTCATGAAAGAGAGATGACTGGTGGACTTTTAAACTAAGAGCCACCATACCTCAGGTGACAGGAAAGGTTCAGAAGGAAGGTCCTTTGTAATAAACACCAGCTAGTGGGGGGGTTGAACCCATGCTGTAGGTATCACACTGCTTTGCAAGCCAACTGTGCTAAATCAACCCCTCATAACTTCATGTCCTCCTGCAGAAGCCAGAATCTTACTCATAGGGAGGAAACACAAAGTCAGAATGGAGGAGACACAGCCATATTGCAGAAGAAAGATTCTGATTGAGGACTGAGGCCAATTTGTCAAACGGTATCAGTAAATTCTTTGTGGAGCTCTCTGAAATGAGTCAGTAGGTGAAGATCAGCCTGTTAGAATCACAAAGACCAACAGGTGCCATGCTCAATTTCTGATCTAAGATGAATTTCAATTGGCACAGGATTGGAGGGGGGGAGGTGGATTCAGTTGGTGTTTGCACTCCTAGCAATTATGCAAACAGCCCCTGCGAGAAAATGCGTACATCTTGATACTGGATGAACAAAATCAGTTTCAGCTGTTGGATCACTTGCCAATACTCATGTCTGGACAATAAATGAAGAATTGTTTCCTGGGAATCATGCACAAACAAGTGTTTTCAGGAGAGCGAAAAATAAACTGATAAATGATATAGAATCAGAGTTGAAGAATTAGAGAAGGGGAAACAAAGAACTGCAGAATAATTTACAAATCCCATAAATGAATGATAGCTTTAGACAGGAATATAAGATATGAACATAAATGTTTTATATTGTTTAAACAGCTCACAGCTAACCACCGTCCTCTTTCTTGAAGGTAAAACAAATGTTCTTAAAGAAATGTTTGATGAAAAATAAAATCTAATTGGTCATGAAAGAGAAACTGAGAAATTCCCCAGTGGCTAATGTTAACAGATGCTGTTTCTGGTTCAGATTCAATCACTGCAACTTAATAGTCAGATTTAGGCAATGGAACAGCCCAATCCAGTCCAGTTGATTCTTCTCCAATCTCACTGTCAAGAGTTCTGCATAACAAGATTTTACATTTCACATAGCGTAAAATAGTTGCTGCCACAAAATGGATTGTTCTGCACAGATCAGTTGGTGCCTCCTACTTTTCAATATAAAGTCCTATTTGCATCCGTCAAACATGACACCAAGAGAATTTCTAAAATGTACTTGTATGAAGGATTTGAATTCTCAGGGACAGAGCTTTGGAAACACTAATCTCTTACTTCAGGCTCATAAAGCTCAGTTGTAGAGTTAATGAAAAAAACTTGTCTCTTTTGTGAGCTTCATTATGTACTCCTGTGCCAGTATAAGAGCACTATTCACAAGGCAACACATTACAAATGACTCACAGTCTTAGCATCTACATCAGTCTAAATTTAACAATAGCTCCACAACTAAAATACAGTTAGAAGACAGCATATCTCCACGTCTCTCCCATTTCCTGCCTGGGATAAGATTTGATTTGTGTCCTCATTAAGTAATGACAATTTTTGTGCATTATGATTAAAAATTAATGATAGCCAAGGTATCGCATTGCACCAGCTACCTCCAAGGTGATGTCTTACGATATAGAGCACAAAATGATTTTCAAATTTCATGAAATGCAAATAGTCAAGACATTTTTTCAACAAGACGAAATTCTGCCAAATCTGTCCCAGGTTGTTGCTGGTGTTTAAAAGGTGGAAATTGCCCTTTATACAAATTATTTCATTACCAACCTCTCCTGTGTCAAGCTACTCCTCTAGAGTGTTTTTCATGTAGGGAATAATGTCTCAAAGCAAATTATACAGGTAGAAAACACTTGGATGCTGAACATGAGAGACAGGGAAAGCAGGTGTTAAAAGGTAGGAATGGGGAGTGGGGTTATAGGCATATATGAAAAAGCAGAATTCTGAAGAAAATAAAGATCTTGCATTTCTCTAGCACCTTTCACGGGCTCAGAATATCCCAAAATACTTCACAGCTAATGAAACACTCTTTGGAGCTATATTCATCACTAGAATATAATGAAAAGCAGCAACTAACTTCCATACAGAAAGCTCCTAAATTAGGCAAAGAGATAAATGACTAATTAACCTTTTTAATGCTATTGGTTAATGGATAAATCTGGGTTGGGATACCAGAAACACCATGCTTTTCTTTAAATGTGTCACGGGATCTTTTAGAATCTTTGAAAACAAGCAGAGAAGTATCGCCAGACACTTATTCCTTTGGATAGACAGAATTTAAATAGTAAGAGATAGTAATGTGAATCCCACTGTACCAACTGTGTTAATGAAGACAGATTGAGTAAACCAGCTTTAGTTTTGGCTAGGGAAGAATGAAGAGCAATAAATATTTTTTGTCAGTGATATCTCATTCACGGGATTTTCATCATTGTGACATTTATAGAAACAAAACAAAACTTTACCACATGCAGTTCCATGAAATGATATCTGATAAACTTCTCTTGGTTGGACTAATAACTAAGGTCCACCATACCTGCAGAAAATCCAATCATTAAAGTAAAATCACCATTAATTACACATCCTCACAAATCTCTGAAGATTCCAGGATGGTCCATCACCACAGGGATTGCTTGCTCCACTTCAAATTCATGAATCGGAGGGAAAAAATGAAAGAATTCTTAAATTTTGCATTTCCCCGAGCATTACACCGACCAATACAGCAGGAATGAATTTGTTTGATAGGTTGTTATAAATCTGCAGGTATACGTAAATGACAGGTTTCACAACTTCAATAACATGTAAATTCTCTGATGTAATATAGGCATTACCATCTCTATTTGAAGTCTTAATTCAGTTTAGTCCATCCTTTCTCAGTTTCAAAAGATTACTTTTACTTCTGATTATAGATAGTCACTTGAAATACAGAACAAGGGTATTGCTAGGAAAAAAAATGACGTGGAAGCTTTTCTTTCTTTTTGTCATCAGGACACAATTGCAAGGTATTAATCTCAAAGCTAATAATAATTTATACTGTGTGAAGAGTTCATCGATTGCTAAATGGAGTCTGGCTGGCGGAGGGAAGAGGGAATGGCTGACCTCAAGTGTCTATTGTGTTGAAAAGGTTTCATGCATGTATGTATTCTTTCTGTTTGCAAATGAAAGGGCCCTGCTTGTGAGTACATGTAGATTCTAACATAACTGAGTCACACTGGAAGTCTGACTGATAATTAGAGAAATTCATACCACAGTCAGATTATTTAACAAGCATCATCCAATCATAGAATCACACCTGACGTTGGATTCGATACTCCAAGGTTTACAAGTATGAGCCAACTGGATGTGGTCAATACTCTGCCTGTAGTAAACAAGTCGAAGGGACATGGTGATCTGCCAGTCACTGGGATATATGGCTTACATCCTGGTACCAGGGGCAACACTTAACTTCATATACTACATTACTCACTTGTGTGATAGTTAGAGTACTTTTTTGGCTTGATGGCAACATCCCGTTAGTGGAGAATACTATTCATGCTGGTACTGAATAGTTGAAGCATGAAACAGTTTTTCTCGCTGGATGTCAAATTTTTAAGACACTTCATTCTCCCAGGGTATTCAGAGATAAACCGGGCATCTTGCAGGGCTGACACTGGCATATCCACTGGACTTGCCACTAAACATCTCTGCACAACCCTCCTTGAAAACATGTTAGAAAAGCCTTTGTTGGATTTTTCTGTCAGAGTAGTGATGGGCCTCATGGTGTGTATGACCATGCACATGCTTCACTGGATTCATATATGTGCAGGCTGCCCAATACACACAAAAGTAATGTCCATTTGCACCCTGTCTTGTCTATGACCAGTTTCCCCCAGCATGAATTGGTCAAATGGTTGAACGAGTTGCTACAATCAGTTGTGGGATGGGTTTCCACATACAGAGTGAAGGATTCCTTTACCTTTGCGAAGACCACACAGGACTTGAATATTGTTAGCAATGCCATGTCTGTGTGTTCGTTCAACATTGTGAGGTATTCACTAAAATCGTCGTTATTTGTGGCCATGTCACTATATCATGGTAATCTAACAACAAAGCCATTGTCAAAATCTGTACAGTATTAACTGAATTAATGAACATAGCAATTAATGCAGTTGCATTCAGCTTTAACAGCACAATGTAAGCCTAAAAGATAATTTTGCCATGGGAACCCCACTAGGCCCAGTTCTTGCTAACATTTTTGTTAGTTTCCATGGGAAACTCATCCACAATGGAATAAACCTTAACTTTCTATATCTTGCTTATTTCCAAGAGGTAAATGATATGTTTGTTATATTTGAATCTGCAGCTGCATGCAAGGATTTCCTTAGTCACCTTAATACATATCATTCCATGTGCAAATTCACCTTTGAAATGGAGCAGTTAATCAAGTTCACTTTACGCCATGTGTTAGGTGAAGTAAGTAGCTATTCATTTGGACTTCTTGCAATCCAGTTTACCGTGCTGGCTGCTCATAATGCAGTCTCCTCCACACTGGAGAGACAAAATACACATTGGGTGATCATCTTGCAGAGCACTACTCAGCCCTCAAGTATGACCTCAACTTTCTAGTTGCCTGCCATTTCAATACACTGACTTGCTTTCATATTAACATTCAATCCCTGGCCTACTGCCATGTTCCAGTGAAGTCCAACATACACTAGAGGAACAGCATCTTAGTTTCCACTTTCACTTTTGAGCTTCTGGATTCACCTATGACACCAACACCTCCGACCATGAACTCTGTCCTCATTTGTTGTTTCTCCTACATTTCACCAAGCATCTAGTTTGCTTTCATCACAGTTGATCTATATTCTGCCATGCATACTATCCCAACACAAAGACGGACAGCCAAAGCAATCAGCCTCCCCATCCCTGTATTGCAACACAGTAAAATTAAAAATTCAATGACCTTCAAACTTGACCGCAATGGTTCCTAATCAGACTTCGTGAATAACTGAAACTAGACACCAAAATTATACCTTAAATAAAAGATTTCACAATTTATCATAAATACAGTAACTTTAACAGAGCAAAGGTAAACACCAAGGTATTCCAATTAATTTCTATGATTTAAATCCAATCTTCTTTGTTTCTGGCCCCCACTCACACACAGCTAGACAGACACAGTTATGGGATAAATTAAAGAATAATAAAGGAGACGTAACTGGACAGTTCATTTAAGCAGTTTCTATGATGCACAATAAGACAGGCACATGGAATTATATCTTGCATGATTTCTGAGCACACTGGTAGGCTCTAAGGAATATTCATTTAATTCTTATAGCTGTGATTCTATCCCCCAAACTTTCAGTAAGTTATTAGGGAAAAGATAACCATGGAGCAAACATACATTCATCATGTAGTTTTGGCAGCCACATTCCTTCTGACAAAAAAACACTTGGATCAATAACTTTGATTACTCTTTCTGTTTTTCCAACATTCTCTTGGTTAGATTGGTTAGCACCAGCTTTCCTATAATGGTCCCTGTTAACATCTCAACATCTGTTAACACCTAAGCATAATGAATATCTGGAAATGAAGCATCGACAATGTTCTTTTAACAGGAATCAACCTGCAATTAACTTGTAGGCCGAGCCTTGTAAGCAAATATAAATGTGTTGGTTCTTTTCTTTAAAACAAAACAAGCTGCTGCTTACAACTTACAAATCACCTTTTGATTCCAACCAAAAATGATAAAACAAAAAGAAAAACAATGAGGATTCAAACTATACCTGCTCCTAATTTCTGTCATGGACCTATCTGTCTTTACTATTACCACTTCCTTTGGCTATTATTTTGAGGCACCAGTAATCTCTAATTTCCCTTGACTTCTATCTTCCCTTCTGTGCCACTTGCACCTCCAAACCTTTTTGTAGAGTATAAAACTCATCAACTTCCTAATTCTCTCTCAATTCCACAGAAGAGTCCTGTTAGATTTGAAACATTAATTCTGTTTCTCTCTCCAAAGATGCTACCAGATCTGCTGAGCTTCTTCAGCACTTCTTGTTTTTATTTCAGTTCCCCTGCACTTTTGGTATTTCATTTTTGTTTTAGTTGTAAGGTTTTATTTTTCCATTTCACTTTAGATAGGACTTATTATAATGCTTCCAGGGAAACTTAACCCCATAGATTTTATTACAGCTCTGGATTAAAATAAAACATAGAAAGCTGGACTTTCAGTGCAAGAAAAAAAAACACTCCACATTTACTCATGGATTTCAAAGATATCCTAAAGCACTTCACACTCAATGAATTACATTACTGCAGTGACTTATACTTAAATAAAGCCAGTAGATACCTTCTATGCAGCTAACAAGCTCAAACAACATTGGAACAAATAATAAATTCATCTGGATTTGTATTTTCTGGTCCTTTTGTCGCACAATGGAATGTTGGCCAATAGAGAGGGAGAACTCCCAAACATCAAAGTCAAACCCTGTCAATGCAAGCAATAGATAGATTTCAGGGTCAGGCCAACAGAAACAATGCAAATGTGGATGACAGGGTATTTGGTTTAGGAGGTTACCACAACAGCTACACATTATCAAGCCATTTAATATCGAGTTTTATTACTTGAATGGAACAGAATAGTGGGTGGAATATGTAACATGTCGCAGTTATGATCACACCACTTTTGCACCCTCTCCCAAGTCAACATTCACCACCTTTGACAATCAACAGATGTTGAGTACTGATTTTTTGTATTTTGACCATTTGAATGCTTGATATCCTACACATCTCCAAGGGAGTGACAAAAGACAAATGGACCTTCTGCACCTCACCAATAACTACCTCTCACTTTAAAGATTGGATTTCCAATGCCTGAGAGTCTGATCCTCATGATGTAAGTGCCACAAGACATGTGGCAAATAGGGTATTAATTCACTTCATAATTATAGCCAGAAAAGATTAATTTTCTGTCAGTACGCATGTAATAAATGTTTTGTTCTGGTTAATGATGTATATCCCCTGGTCTGCTTGGCTTGTGGTTGCTGATTTCCACATTCCAGAGTATGTGCGAAGTCTGAATAAACCCAAGCTAACAGAAAACACATTTGTTAGATTTACACCTCCTTCTACATAATGCTCATTTCTAGGTACCATCATGGCTGAAGAGAATTTGTACTTGACCGCCAAAATCCCGAAATCTTTGCATCCTCTTTAGTCACAGGAGAGGTCCCACAGGACTGGAGAACAGCTAACATTGTTCCTTTGTTTATGAAAGGCAACATGTATAACCTAGAAAATTACAGGCCAGTGAGCCTTACATCAGTGGTGGAGAAATTATTGGGAGGATTCTTAGAGAATAATTTACTCACATTTTAAAAAATATGGACTTATTCGTGATACTCAGCATGGCCTTGTGCATAGAAGATTGTGTCTCACAAACTGGGTTGAGTTTTTTGAGGAAGTGACAAAGATGATTAATGAGAGCAAGATGGTAGATGTTGTCTCTATGGGCTTAAGCAAAGCCTTTGACAAGGTCCCTCATGGCAGGTTGATACATGGGATCCTCAGTGAGCTGGTAAGATGGATACAGAAATAAAAACAGAAACTGCTGGAAAAACTCAGCAGGTCTGGCAGTGTCTGTTGCCAAAAAACAAAGTTAATATTTCAAGTCCAGTAATTCTTATTCAGATGGATACAGAACTGGCTTGGTCACAGAAGACACAGAGTAGTGGTGGAAGTGTGCTTTTCTGATTGGGGATCTGTGAGCAGTAGTGTTCCGCAAGGATCAGTGCTGGGACCTTTATTATTTGTAATATATATATAAATGATTCAGAGGAGAACGTACGCAGCCTGATTAACAAGTTTGCAACAGATCAATTAGGGGAGCTGTGGATAGTGAGGAGGATTGCCAGAGGATACAGATAGACTAGAGACTTGGACGGAGAAGAGGCAGATGGAGTTTAACCTGGTGATGCACTCTGGGAGATCTAATGCAGGAAGGAAGTATACAGTAAACAGTAGAACCCTTAATAGCATCAAAATACTGAGGGATCTTGGCATACAGGTCCACAGTTCCCTGACAGTGGCAACATAAGTGGATAAGGTAGTCAAGAAGGCATATGGCATGTTCACCTTCATCGGTCAGGATTTAGAGTATGGAAGTTGGCCAGTCATGTTGCAGCTGCATAGAATTTTAGTTAGGCCACATTTGGAATGTTGTGTACAGTCCTGGTCACCGCATTATCAGAAGGATGTGGAGGCTTTGGAGAAGGTACAGAAATGGTTTATTAGCTATAAGAGATTGGAAAAACTTGGTTTCTTTTCACTTGACCATCAAAGGATGAGGGGCAACCTGATAAAAGTTTACAAAATGATGAGAGCATGGATAGAATAGATAGTCAGAGTCTTTTTATCCATGGTAGAAATGTCATTTCCTTGGGGACATATGTTGAAGGTAAAAGGTGGTAAGTTTAAAGGAGATGGAAGAGGCAGATTTCTTTTACAGAGGGTGGTAACTGCCGGTAATGCATGGCCAGAACAAGTGGTGGAGGCAGATACAACAGCAACGTTTAAGAGACATCTTGATAGATACATGAATAGCTAGGGAATAGAGGGATATGGACAATGTAGAGGCAAAAGTGTTTTAGTTTAGAATCATATCAGTGTAGCCTTGGTTAACTGCAAGGCCTGTTCTTGTGAAGTACTGTTGTTTGTTGTTCAAACAGAACTAATTGTGAACCCCAGGCACAAAGCTGCTCATCAATGAAAGCAGTTTGCTTTGGCGAGATGAAATTTCTCGATCAGGATAATTTGATCAGTAAACTGAGGGAGAAGGAATTAATATTGTAGCCAATGCCTATAGTGCTGCAATGTGATGCAGAACAAATGCAAGGTAAACAGATCCAAATCAATAAACACCAGGAATTATTTTCCAGAGAAAAAACAAAAACACAGCTTTACCTGTGCTGTGATGAATCTGGCTCACTCTCCAAATTGAGTGTCTGTAGAATATAAAAAATTGAAAAACTCTTTATTGGAGCTCAGTTATGATCTATTATGGGCTATTATAGCATATGTGAGCTTCTCCAGTTTAACTTTGGAAATTCTGGTTAATAGCAGCAATATCACAGTTTTGGTTTCTTCATCCTCCTGCAAGCTCCCTTCTAACCTACAAACTATCCCGATATTGTCCTTTCTTTCAGGTTGCTGGGTAAAAATCTCAGAAATCTCTACTTAACACATTGTGGGTCGACCTACACATGACTAATTGCAGCAGTTCTAAAAGGTAGCTCACCAACATTTCAAGGGTAATTAGGGATGGACTACAACTACTGCACTCTTTGAATGTGAGCATTCAATGAAAGAATAAGAAAAATGTTTGGTTACTAAGGTATTAAAGAATGCTGTGTACTTCTACTTAAATTAATTTTTAACTTGAAAGCCTGCAGAATGAGAGGGTGTAGTTAAGGTCTGGATCTGTGCTAAATTCCTTTATAGCATGGCTTGTGTGCCAGGAGGAGCAATGTGTTTTCCCTCAGGCCACAATATTTGCATGATTGGCTGATTGTGAAACGACCAACCCGTGACAGTCATATCTCTGCTCTGCTTCCTAGGGTGACCATTCTGCCTGACAGAGTGTCACTCTTTGTGACGGGAAACTTGCTCTTTGTTTCGAGAATCAGTTTTTATGACTTTAGATATCATTTAGCATTCAGGCAAACTTTCAAAAAATATTAGTTGATCAAAAACTAAATGGTTCATGAGAAAAATATGTTATTGCACATTCTACTTTGCCACGATACAGTTTGCTACATCAAACATGAAAGAAGGTATAAAATAACAAACTCTGCAGAGAAATTTGCTCAGCACCAGAGAAGACTCAGCATTGACCTCAACGATTGACCAAAGGAATCAACTGACCTCAGTATATCAGAACAATTAGAAGTTATGGTACATGCCCCTCAGAAACAGAGTCATTGTTAAATGATATCACTTTTCTGTACCACTCTCTGAAAAGATGTATAATCTATAAACAATGTTACAGGAGAGTTGCTGGAATATCAAAGGACAAATTGCAAATCTTGTATTTCCTGTGAGAAACTATTGTGGAAGTGTTTAATGGTCAGAAAATGAAGTCCTACCTTTCAATGTAATCTTATTGATACTATGGGATTGGTGGTTTTACACATTAAATGTTTTGTAGGTTGTCATTTCTCAGTTAATGATACGGTACAGAAGGAGGTCATTGAGCTCATTGCTGGTTCATTGATAGAATTATCCAATTAGTCCCACTCCCACTGCTCTTTCTCCACAATGCTGTAAGAAAAAAACATCAACCTCCTTGTATTTACATAATTCTCTTTTGAATGTTCCTATTGAACCTGTTTCCAGCATCTTTTCAGGTCACGGATCACAAAAACCAAGTGTAAAAAAAGTTTCCTTAAGTTGACCCTGTTTATTTTCCTAAATGACGTAAATCCATGTCTTATGGTTACTATGCCTCATCCCATTGGAAATTGTGATTTTTTTTATTTTCTTACCCTCTCAAAATTCTGATGATTCTGAATATTTTTACTAAATCCTAAAACAATGAGGAGCAGAGAAAAATAATTACGTGGTAACCCATGTTGGCGGATGGATAGCTTGAATGGTCAGCTTGGATGTATAGAATGAAACAGATGTGGTCAGTAAATGAAGCAACAACAGAAATATGATGCCGTTGTTTTAGGGGCTTTCTTTTAATGCAAATGGGAGAATCGGGAAAAGGTCATTTTCCAACATGGGATTCCTTGAATAAACCAGAACATGACAGCTACAAACTTGTTATATGGTGAGCTGTGTTGCTTTTTTTAATTTAAAAAAAAACTCATTCAGATGTCAGCATCAACTAGATCACCATTTGGTGCCCATCCCTAACTATCATTGCAAAGGTGGTGGTGAGCCATCGTGTTGAACCACTGCAGTGCATTTAGTGTAGGGCATCCATTGTGATGTTAGTGAGTTCCGGGATTTTGACCCAGTGGCACTGAAAGAATGGTGAATATTTCCAAGTCAGGATCGTGTATAGCTTGAGGAGAACTTGCAGGTGGTGGTGTGCAAATGTATTGGCCATCCTTGCTATTCTAGATGGGTGCCATTCAAGTAGATTCCGTGAGTTGTTCTAGCACCGCTTACAGTGGTGAATGGGGCACTTTCTCCTGGATGGTGTTGAATACATTGAGTGCTATTGGAAACACACTCATGCAGCAAATGGAAATTTGTCACTGCAGACTTGATGGGCTGAAGGCCCTCATCTATACTGCATGACTCTATGATTCTATCATCTTGCTTTATTTCCACGCAAGCAAAATTGTTAAGTTTATAATTACATTCAAGCCTCTCTCTGAACAACAATGTTTTGGAGTTTCACACTTTTTAAAAACACATTGTTTCTTTAAACATCTAAGATTAATCAGCAACATTTAAATAATCATGGATTAGATTAATAAGAAGGTGTACACAACTGTACATTTGGACCAAAAGCACAACTCAAGATGTGCAGATTGAACACAAAACATAGCAATATTAAAATCATTTTTGAGCCCAAGTTCCTCTCTACTAGATTACTTACAGTGTGGAAACAGGCCCTTCAGCCCAATGAGTCTACACCGACCCACCACCCATCCCCATACATTTACCGCTTCACCTAACACTATGGGCAATTTAGAATAGCCAATTTACCTAACCTGCACATTTTTGGACTGTGGGAGGAAACCCATGCAGAGAATGTGCAAACTCCACACAGACAGTTGCCTGAGGCGGGAATTGAACCCGGGTCTCTGGCACTGTGAGACAGCAGTGCTAACCACTGTGCCACCTTGTCGTCCACTACTAGCGCTAATGGAAATGTGTGAGCTTCAGTCATCTCTATTTTTCCACTGCAGTTTATAAAAATAACAAATTGAGTCCAATTCAATACTTGCTCAATATTTAAATAACAACACATCAGTTCCTAAAATCCACTTATAGAGTCATACAGCACGGAAACAAGACTTTTCCATGCAACTCAGCCACACTGACTAGACACCCAATCTGACCTAATGCCATTTGCCAGCATTTGGCCCAAATCCATCTAAACCTTTGCCCATCCATGTGCCCATCCAAATGCCTTTTAAATGTTGTAATTGTACCAGCCTCCACCACTTCTTCTGGCAGCTCATTCTATACACTCACCGCCCTCTGCAAGAAAAGGTTGTCCCTTAGATCCTTTTTAAATCTTTCCCCTCTCACGTTAAACCTATGTCCTCTAGTTTTGGTCTTCCACACACTAGGATTAATACTTTGGCTATTCACTCTATCCCAACTGCTCATGATTTTATAAACTTCCAAAAGGTCACCCCTCAGCCTCCGATGCTCCAGCGAAAAATGCCCCCTTCTATTCAGCCTCTCCCTAAAGCTCAAACCCTCCAGTCCTGGCAACATTCTTGTAAATCTTTTCCTTACCCTCTCAAGTTTACAGCTTTGTCATGTCAATAGCTCAGTGGTTATGAGTCACCTTAGACACTGACCAAGAGAATGTTTGCCAAAGTTCAGCAATATTTCATTGTACAATTCAATGCTGTAAGTCCAAATGCTGCTGATATCGGAACATTGAAGCTTCTGTGGCAAAAGACCTGTATAAATGAAAGCTTCAAAGCTCATGGCAGAAGCCAATACTTGTCAGAACTTCGGAGAAACTAACTCCTAAACTGCAGGCAAGCAATAGCTCACTTCAGTTGCTTTTGGAAGTATATTAGATACAGGTTCAGGGAAATGGCAGATATCACAGTTTCAGCCTGTCAAATACACAGGTGTGTATGCCCTACTGACATTTACAGAAACTTGTGTTTCCGTCTTCTCCTTTATTAAGGAAAGGAACTAAATGACGCCCGTGCAGTGGAGTCCTCTAATCCATCAATCAAGGAAGAGAAAGTGATAGGGAATTGCTGATTTGACACAGACTAGAAGGGTTTTGAAAATATATCAGGAACTGAAACTCAAATGAGAGACTTCCTGCTGGCCCTCTTGCTGGCTAGAACCTTAGTGGCTGAGGTGACCCCGACAGATACTAACAGAGCTGTGCCCATGGTGGAATTAACTGTAGGTCAGGTTGGAGTGTAATGTACAACTCTTGGAAAACTGCAACCTGCGCTTTTTGGATACATCCAGGTCAAAGTACCTCAACCAGTGTGCAGTTTGATGTGGGAAGTTACATCATTTGGAAGAAGAAGTGGAGGAAGATCATCAGAATTCCCAGCAAAATGAATTTGTTCTTCTTCCAAATGATTAAAACATCTCACAGGCAAATCCAATCTTCCAAAATTTGAGATTGAAGCTAAAAAGAAAATTGGTCCAAAAGGCAAATCATACAAAACCTTCTCAACAGCTGATTGGGTTAAAAATGCTTATTTGAAAACCTTGCAATAAAAATCTCCAAAAAAAAACCAACAATAATTCACTAAACAGAAAAGAAGCAAAGGGAATAGTTTCTCCAGCACAAGAAATTCGAAATAGTGCAGATGACCAAATTATATTGTATCTGAAACATTGAACAATAATACAACAAAATGAAGTGCCTATCAGAAATAGGCAGGTTGGTTCATGAACTCAGACATCTGAGCATCCAAACTAAAACTATATCTAAAAGGGCCTGAGACACAGGTAAACTGATAATGTATAGGTTGGCAAATGATCAAGTAGCTCACAACTACAAATGAAGCAAAACCAAAATGTAACAGAGAAAGTTAAAAATCACACAACAGGTTGGACTATAACCTGGTGTTATGTGATTTTTAACTTTGTCGATCCCAGTCCGACACCGGCTCCTCCACATCAAGTCAGAGAACGAGCAGATTTTAGAAACTGATGTTAAGAAAGAGAAATCAGCAGAGGCATTGATATGGGGATAGGGAAGAAGAAAGGCACACAGACTGAGGGAAAGAAAGATAATGAGGGATGGAGTGTGATTGGAGTCTGTATGAGTCACTAAGCTGCAACTGTAATTCCAGTTTACAAATATTTACATGGAGCTCTCAATTGAATGGCGGAGATGATTTTAATATATTGCTTTTCCATCAACAATGCTTTGTGATTAGTTATAGCGGTATAATTCAAGGAGGACAAGTTAGGCAAATATTAGTTTTATCACCGTGTAGAATTAGATATCTCTTAGAAATCCTCCAACAGACTGATAGCATTCACCAAATCAAATAATCAAGGCTAGAGTCACAGATGGCACTGGGACTAGAACTCTTAGCAAGAGTCAAATGTTCAGCTCCTTGTGTGACCTGTTCACTGACAATGGTCATGCTTTAAGTACAAACATCTGGAAGATTTTCTTTTATAATGCAATCTATGACCTGATTCAACAGCCAGCAAGTCAGAGTGAATGAAAACAATCTGGCACAGAATAACACATGTGCATCAAATCAAATCTATTCATCAGGATTAAATCCCGGTTATGAAGAATCCATTAACACATAAATGATAATACACCAATTCCATAATAACTAAATACCACAATGCCAAATATTTAATATTAAAAAAACAGAATATGCTGGTCACACACTAATCAAGCTGTATTTGTATAGATCAGAACATTTTAAGGATTTGGGCTTATTCCATTCTGATGTGATTCATCAACATGTTGCATTTCTTCACAGACAATGCCCAAGATGTTGGGTGCTTTTAATTTGAACGTACCGACCTCAAGCATTGCGTATTCTCTTCAGAGCTGAATTCTTTGATATTTTCTATTGTAAAGGTTGGGTATTGTGTTTCTATTTACAGTTATTATTTCTGTTGTACCAACTTAAGTGCTCAATGGGCATTGTGATCAATTCAAGGGGTCATAATTAAATGGTTACTGATTTTACTAAATGGATAGTGTTTAATCATGAAGCTGAGATGTTAATGTTGGGAAAATGTAAATACTAATTTAAAAAAGCATGTCAGAAATTATTTTATCAAGAATAGCTACATCCAGAAGAAGCTCGGCCACAGTCACATTGGCATTTAACAACACAGCATGATTTTTCCTTTCAAATATGTTTTGAATTCTGCACTGTGTGAAACTGGTGATTAGGCACATTAAACATTTCTGAAAGTACCACTTGTATCTATAACATTACATGCTGAACAAAGTCATGGTTAGTAATGGTGGAGTTCTGATGGTTGGTGCAGGTAGAAGAGTTACAACATTTAAAACATATTTGGACAGGTGCATTAATATGAAAGTTTTAGAGGGATATGGGCCAAATACAGGCAAATGGGACTAGCTTGGGAAAATTGGTCAGCATGTATGAGTTGGACTTAAGGGTCTGTTTTGTGCTGTATGATTCTATAGATTCCATGAATCTATTTAATACTACTTTTACACCTAGGTGCTGGACAGGCATGCAGCATTTCTGTTATCAAATAAAATGGTAGCAGAATTTGTTGATCAACCAAATACTAGAATAAGGACATAAATAATGGTGTCAATCCTCAAAGTCTGCTTCTGGCCACTCTGCACTTGGAATCCAAATACGATATCAACCAGTATCAAAGTGTCTGAAGTCATGGAGTTGCTGCAACTAAAATGTGTGCATTTTTCTTTTGTGATCAAGGAGACTAGGCTTGATTGGAGCCTGTGCAGATTTAGGTGGGATTAACATTATTGAACTTTATCCTGTCTGCTCTTTTGTATTGTGTGAATGTAGACAAAGCAAAAGAATGACACTCAGCATACAGCACATCATTACTCATTTGGTGGGCATTCTGCGTGAACATTTCCTTTGATCCTTTCCTACATTAACTCACCTTCATTATCAAAGCAAATACCTTAACAAGTGGTGATTTTCCTCAATTACTTACATGCTGTGATTCTTCATATTGTTTCAGCTTCCTGCTGTTGCATTTTTACCTATGCTGTGACTTTGTTAACCTGATAATGTTATGGTAAAGGGTACACTTTCAGAAATGATTAATCCACTTCATCACCAGTTTCACACTGTTCAGATTACAAAGCATATTTGAAAAGGAAAAACATTGCTGAGTTGTTGAGTGCCTATTAAAACCACCACCCACCATTCTGTACCATCTGTGCGTTATCATTCCCACAAGTAACTTATCACCAGGGGTCTGCCTCAAGGAGCAATTCCACTAGAGCTGCTTAACTCTTGTGTGTTCCCAGACATTTGTTACATTGTGAATTTAATGCCTGCACAATGCTATGAGGTGGGTTTAAAATTTAGTTGCCATTTCCTTATCTTTTCTACATTACATCACAAAATGAAGCACTTATGTATGAAGAGGAGATCTGGCCAAAGCTTTAAAAATGTTTAAAGGAGTAGGTGGGTTTGATAAGATTCACAATGGATGATTGTAGAGTACAGGATATGTCATCAAGATTAAAAAAAAATCAGGCTAGATGGACAACATTAACTTGCAGTGTTGCTGAACCCAGATGTATGTTTAACCATGATGTAGAGGTGCCGGTGTTGGACTGGGGTGGACAAGTTCAGAAGTCACTTCACCAGACAAAGGAGCAGCCCTCCAAAAGCTTGTGATTTCAAACAAGTTATAGTCCTGTTGGACTATAACCTGGTGTCATGTGACTTCTGCCCTATGTTTAACAAACTAGGGATTATATTGGATTGTATTCCTCCTCTTTTTTTTTAGGGGGTAACGAAGAAAGGAAAATGGGATGAAAAGTTCAGATACATTTTCAAAGGAAGGCACACTGCCTTGGTAAGGGACAACTGGAAATTGGGAAATGGGTTTAGCAAGGAAACAGGCCACCTGTTAATTTGCAGTCCCAGCTGTATTTTGAAACTTCATTTTTCAGCTGACCCACCCTCTCTTATGTTAGACTGAAAGATTACTCAACCATGCTACTTAAAAAGATGAGAGGCTAGTTGCTGGATTATTTCTTTGGATACTGGTGAAATTGGATGCATTTTTAGAGGTTTCTATATGGAAGGTAGAATCTCCCCTGCCCCTAAACGATGTGGTGAGAAATTTGGAAGAATTGCATGGGATGTTGAGCAAGGCTCTTCTGGATGTCGAGACTGACATGATGCACTTTCCAACTAAGTCCTCACTAGTGAGCAGTGACAGCCATATTAATGAATATTATCACTCATAGTTATTTAATCTCATCTCTTTAATAAGCATTTTCTCTCTATTGCCTGTTGTACAGAACTTAAATACAAAGAATTTGCGATATGAAAGTCAGTGCAGGTGACTCCAACTTGCCTCTTGATCCTCCAGACCCTCCATTTTGGACACTAGGCACTGATGTCTTTGGGCATGTTCCATGGGGACCGGTTGCAGATATGCCACATCCATGACCTTGGCATCCAACTAGTACCAGCATCCACCACATGCTCATGGCAAACCTCTGATCCACCTACAGTATGATTCTGCAATGTAATGCTGCACTTTGCAACACACTGGCATCTCTCATCCAAATGCTGCTGCAAGGAAGGACATTTTGTGCACAGGGACAGGTAGTAGGCTTGCAGATTGGACTAGGTTATCCATCAGGGATGCACCCTTGCTATTTTCACACTAACTCACTTTGAGCCTACCCAAATCCTCACAGCACCCTGCTTCACCCTGTCTGTTTTGCACTGTCATTGTGCTATGCCAAACACACAGTTGCACCATGTGCCAGCAACAGGGGGAAAGAGTTTGGTGGGTTAGTGGTTTGGATTGGTGAAGGTAAATATGGAAAGATGGTATATGTAACAGTTAGAGTGGTCAAGCATGAGCCTTGGTGACAGATATGCACAGGATCAAAAATACTGTGAGTATTAGGTAGCAGAGAGAAGATGGTGGCACCTAACCTGATGGAGCAGAGAAGGCTTTCTTGGGGCACCACAAGGCATTCTTCCATGTGGCTAAGAGAACACTGACCTGGATAGTGATTTTGGACCAGACCATCATGGCTTCCTCTGCGCCATTTTATCCACCAGAACCCCCCGACCACTATTGCAAAGTGGGATGCCAATGTCCCTTATCTGCCGTTTCTGGGAAAATGTTACAAAATATGCAGGGCAGCTACGAACTGAGCTTAGGGTGCACAGCTGGTATTGTTTTAAAAATTATACTGACTTCACAAATCCCAAAATATCCCAGCAGGTGGCAAGTTCCTCCAGCTATGACTGGGAGGATGAGGTTAGCATTAGATAGGAGGTGTGCTGTAGGGGCATGGTCGGTAGCTAATGAGGCAGGTTTGAGACAACAGGCAAGAAATATTTGGGGCCTCACAGAGAGAATGTATTGTTTTTTATTTCAAAAATATACTTTATTCATAAAATATTTTGATGATCTCTACAATTGGTCATGCCTAACATACGTAAACATTCCATTTCTCTGCATACAGAGATCGAGTAATCATTTGTACATACAGGTCTGTATGTTTACTATCCATATGTTTAGCTGAGGCGTCAGTGGAGCCCACTTACTGCGTGGGACCCCTGTTCTGTGGCAGGCAGACGTTACACGGTGATCTTTCCCCACCGTGCCATGGCGGCAGCTGCCCCAAGTTTCAGCGCATCCCTCAACACGTAGTCCTGGACCTTGAAATGTGTTAGTCCGCAACACTCAGTTGGGGTCAGCTCCTTCAGCTAGAAAATCAACAGGTTTCGGACAGACCAAAGAGTGTCTTTCACCAAGTTGATGATCCTCCAGGCACAGTTGATGTTCGTCTCGGTGTGCATCCCGGGGAACAGACCGTAGAGCACGGAGCTGCTTGGGACGAACCTCAACAAACACCACTACATTCGTCTCCAGACTTCCTTTGTGTAGGCACATTCCAGAAGGAGGTGTGTGACAGTCTCGTCCCTTCTGCAGCCGCTTCGAGGGCAGTGTGTGATGCGGCAGAGAGTCTGGGCATGCATAAAGGATCTCACAGGCAGAGCCCTTCTCACCACCAGCCAAGCCATGTCTTCGTGCTTGTTGGAAAGTTCTGGTGATGAGGAATGTAAACTTTTTTTTATTTCAAAAATATACTTTATTCATAAAATTATTTGGATCTCTATACAATTGGTCATGCCATTCTTGTGCACTCATTACATTGCTTTACATGCAGACATCGAAATTTATTTTTCAAATATACAAATCTACATATTTACTATCCAGCTCTTCTGCTGAGGCGTCAGCAGAGCCCAAATGACTGCGTAGGCCCCCAGTTCTTCTTAGGCAGGCAGTCGTACACAGTGTTGTTCCCCACCGCGCCTCGGCAGCAGCTGCCCCAAGCTTCAGCGCGTCCCTCAACACGTAGTCCTGGACCTTGGAATATGCCAGTCTGCAACACTCAGTCGGGGTCAACTCCTTCAGCTGGAAGATCAACAGGTTTTGGACCGCCCAAAGAGCATCTTTCATCGAGCTGATGATCCTCCAGGCACAGTTGATGTTCATCTCGGTGTGCATCCCGGGGTACAGACCATAGAACACGGAGTCCCGCGTCACAGTGCTGCTCGGGACGAATCCCGACAAACACCACTACATTCCTCTCCAGACTTCTTCTGCATAGGCACATTCCAGAAGGAGTGTAAACACAACAAAAATATCAGCTAATAAGACTCAGCTGATTGTGTCTTGCATGTTCATCAAATCTTGAACTTATTGCAACATTGTTTCAGTTCACTGCAATTTGTAGTCATAAGCACCTCACATTTAGAGGGCATAAGCTGCCTTAAAGTAGCATCAGTTACCTATGATATTGTACCCTCTGATGATGTGTGTAGCCAATGAACAGCCCGGGCAGTACTGACTGGAAGTAATCATGTAAAACAGCAGGCAATGCACATTTAACCTGCTATCTGCAACCCAATTGTTAGGAATGCTCTCCAATCCTGTTTTCAGATGTCATCTAACTTAATCCCCTCATAACATCCAAATAGAATTTTGTTCTAAATTGTGTCCTCTTCCTCCTTTTTTCTGCCAATTCTTGTATTGTCTTCCCCTTGTCTCTGGAAAACAACGGTATATTGCCTGGGCTGCTCTTGTCCTCTGGTTCATTGCTTAACTGGCCATTCTTCACATGGAAGTCCTGAGAGTAATTTTCATCCAACAGTTAGGCTATGCAGCCTCTGTTTCTGTCCTCACCAGATGCATGTATTTAAGTGTTTTCAGCAGGGGGTTCTGAACAGCATCATTTTAGCCAAATTTTCCCTTCCTACCACAAAGACTGAAGCCAATTGAAAAGTCCCTATTTCTAGCCCAGCTGGGCTCACCTACTTTAGCAACAAATAGAAATCGATTCTGTGATTTTCATGTTCATCTACCTCCTGAATAAACTTAGTTTGCTCTTGGGAAAATCTTTCAATTAAAACTTTAGGAAACTAGTAAGCAAATGTTTGCAAGTACATGCAAGCACTTCATCAGGATAGTGAGGATGTAATAAAAATGGAAGAACATTTCATTCCAAGAAATGTGCTGATGATAGCCTAGTTCCTAAGAGACTGATTATGTCAACCATGTTTATGCTTAAAGTTTGAGACAATCTTTAGGACAAAGTGGCAAATTTGTAACTAAAAATTCTCAGCGTAAAGCACTGCTAGGTCAACAAAAGAGTCAAATGCAGAATAAAGTATCCTCTATCCTTGCTCAACAATGTGGCTTAGTGTCAGTTTGAGAAGAGTGTCCTTCATTGTAGCGATGTGAATTTTCCATTTTGCAGATCAAGCTTTGAGCAAATTTTAACAGAGGTTTTAGAGTCACAAAGCGACCACATAATTTCAGTATTACCTCACACTGTTAAGTCTCAAAATACTTAAAAACAACAAGGTGCATCCATTAAACACTGAGTCTGTTGTTTTCCCATGATTTGTTAATTTAGCACTAATTTACATCTGTACTCTATGAAGTTACGAGAAAAGAAAACTGAGAAAGAATATGTCCTTGCAATAAAATTTCATGTAAAGGTTTACTGAATTTTCAATACGACAGCAAATCTGAAGCCACCAAAACATCATCAGCCCATATTATACATGAGCACAGCAATTCCAACCAAAAACAAACCACAATCCATTGAGACTGCCTTCTGTATCCTGGAAGTTCCATAATGCAAACATTCTGGAGTTGCTGACTAATTATAGCAATCGATTAGTCTACAACAACCTCAGACAAGACACAAGGAAACCTATAAGGGAAGAGCATTGGAAACCACCACAACTATTTTTAGTAGCTTGTACGGGTATGTAAAGTACTTGAAGGAAGCAAGGCTGGGTTTTTGAGCTGTACTGTTGGTTTAGCCTACATTTAAGACAAGAGACCATCTTGATAAAGGGGTTTAGAATTCAACTCAAAAGAACAGCTTCCCAGAGGGTCAATAGGGGTATGATTGCCACTCAAACAACCTGCTAGTGCTTGTGGTTAGCACTTGTCCTTCACCCCTTTCTTAAGGTGACCAGGTTTTTGAGAGTAAGTGCAGTGAAGCTGTAGATTTCAGTTGCTACTTCAAGAGATGCTCAACATGACATGTTCACTTGCCACTGTAACTGTGAATAGGATCACTGAAACTCATTGGGAAACATTCCAGAACACTTTGCCAACATTTCAGCAAGAGTCTGACATTTCCACAAAGGGGATCTCTTCTAAAAGAATAAGCGTCTCACTCCACCTTACAGGAGGCATGTAGAGACAGGGGTACTTTGGTCATCAGCATTTTACCAAGGCAAATTGAGTGAAATTGTATGAAAATGAAACCCTCAAAGCTTTATCAGCAGAAAACCCATTTTCATTCTTTTTTTTCAAAATCAATTGTTAAAGTCACCTTTACTTTGATGCAGATTAAGTGTGCCCACTGTCTGAAGTTATTATTTCTGAAGCCAAAATAGTTTAGAGGCTTAGCTAAGCACTTACCCTTAGTTAAGAATCATCAAATTGAGAGGGCCATTTCCAACAGATGCCATTGAAAAGGATATGTTACATGTCCTGTCGTTAGCTATGGCTGTGCAATATCGTAATTAGTATTTGACTGCACAAGAGATGTTTCCTGACATTAAGTATTAAATGTTATGGCTGTTCCAAGTATATGTTAATGAAAATAAAAGTAAAATTTGTTGGTGTTTTATTACAGTACAGTAATTGCATCAGGATGTCATGTAATTTTGATCCAAAATTCAAAAGGGTTCCATCCTCCAGCTACATTCTGGAGCCAGTTTGGAAACCGAAGATTGCATGGAAAAATGGTTCACAGTTTAAGAGCATTTCTTCATACATCTTAATGAATCACAGCAGCAAAGTAAACTAAGTTCAAGTTAGCCTGCCAAGCAGGATTTACCACAACATCACAGCATGACCCGAGCTTTAACTTATACTTGCCAACAGCTGGACTAATGCTGACAACAGCAGACCAGCAGTGGAGGCACTTTGAAGAAAATGCTTGGAGTTGAAGCTTTCAGAAAATGTAAATTCTTGGCATATTACAATACAGAGCTTGCCTGTTTGTGGTCAGTTTTTAGCTAAAATATAACTGATGACCACTTATTAATTAGGTACTCTGCCTTTTCTTATTAATGTACATCTCTAGAAAGGCCTGCAACAGACAGCGTTTTGGGAATTTGAGCCTTAGAAAATTTCCTGCAGTGAAACGTCTAACTTTCCAGCACCTGTGTGCTCAGTATTTGAATGAGAAAGATCAAGGTCAGATGAATCAGAAATAGGATAATGTTAAAAAGCAGAGATTTTTGAAGGGAAAGAATGAGAAGGCATTTTAATGATCAAAGTCACATAGAACAAAAGTCCTATTGTCTATGGGTTCCCTAAAACGCTGTATGAAATTGTTTTATTTTCAAAAAGGATTTTCAACGCTGCCTAAAAATACAAACTTCTAAAGCCAACGTTTCCATCTACTATTCAGCAAAAGGATATAACCTATCAGACAATGTTACATATGCTCTTAACTTTGTGTAGGAACATAGCTGACTTCATCACTGTTTACAGTTTCTGCAGTTGGGGCACAATTATGCAATTCTTCAAATGTCAAGATTTCTCTAATTGCTCAGTTCAATCTGACAAGATGCACTGGAGCTTCACAAATATAGCAGCTAAGGATTGCAAAATATTAAGTTTTGCAAAGTCATCTTAAACTCTAAAAAGATTTTAATGAGTAAATAATGAGTAGGGTCAAGGTGTGTCCTAGTGATTAAATGTTAACTATTTAGTCATCCGAATATATGTATGCACAGGCTATGGTCCCAGTAAGCAGCAGTTGCAAAATTGAGATTTGTCATTGAAGCTTTACAAATGTATTATCATCATCGAGATTCCAAGATGAGCGACAACTTTGAAACATATTCTGCCATTATTATTATTTATGGCAGATACAAGGTCAGTGTTTATGAAGACAATGCTGCTGTTTCCTACGAATATCATGTTTGATGGCTATAGAAAATGAGATATTCATAGCAGTGAGATTGGATATTCTTTTGCTCCACATCATTAAGAAATAACAAATGGAACATTTATTTGTGTCTACATCCATATTTATTCCATTTGTTAATTTGTAGGGAAATAAGATGTAGTGGGGTAACAGCTCTCTTTACAGTGTAACAGCGGCAATACCGGGAAGCTATTTGACCCTGAAAGTTAAGGAATTAAAGCCACCTAATGGTCTATTTACAACCCCAAGAGCAGAAGCCAGGACTACAGAACCCTGGGCTAGCTTCTTCCCGTACAAATGTCATAGCTATAAGCTTACAGATATATATCAATCACAGTTTGACCCAAATTTGCAGCAATAAATCTTATGTAAAACATGCATGCAACGTTTATAAAGCCAAGGATATTGATTTCACTGTAGTTGTGCATCCAGCAATGAACTAGCTTGGTATGCAGGTGAAACACTGAAACAAGCAAATATAGATCAGTTCCCGAACGTTTGCAGTAGCAATATTTCGACTCTGACATTACAGATATGTGTGACTAGGAATACAAGGTGTTCATCCAAACACGGTATAAAAACATAATGTGCTGGGAATACACAGTAGGTCAGCATCAACTGTAGCTTTATAAACAGATTACCAATGGCATACAGCTGGAAAATGTTAGAAATATGACAGATCTTAAGCAAGTACAGATGTAAAGAAAGTGGGAGCAGAGGAAAGAACAAATGGGAAGGTTTGTGAAAGGATGGATGATGGGAATGATTAAATATCAAATGTGTTAAAAAGGGGTGGTCATGGGACAAGTAAATAAGTAACATATGAGTCGAGAGTGGTGCTTCTCAAACTTTTACCCACTGCGACCCCATATTGAAGATATTGCTACCACTTGGTTAGAACTGCGTGAGTGAAGTAGGGGGTCGTGAGAATTGGTGCCTGTTAGAGTGGGAGCACAGCTGTTATAAATTGGTCAGAGCTCCCTGGCATTCTGGACCCTGAGATTTTAACTCCAGATTTAGAGAAAATGTAAATGGCAACAACAGAATCATTAGCACTGAGTGCAATGCAGGAAAGCGGAAGAAAAGCTTGATCTTAAATTGTTGAACTTAGGTTTCGAGGATTAAGTGCTGAATCAAAAGGTCAGGTTCTAATGCTCACGCTGATGGTGAGTACTTCATTCAAAGAGTTAAAAATGACATGACACCAGGTTATAGACCAACAGGGATTTGAAATACAAGCTCATTAACCTGTTGAACTATAACCTGGTGTTGTGTAAGTTTTAACTTTGCCCACCCCAGTCCAACACTGGCACCTCCACATTCAAAGAGTGGAAGAGGGCAATGACAGAAAGACCAGAGGCCAGGAATGGTGGAGAAATAAGATGTCAAATGACCATATGTTCAGAGTCACACTTATTAACTGAATGGTGCTGTTCCATTATCCAATAGGTATTTGGTCTACACACACTGTAGAGGAGATGATATTATGAGCAGTGATTACAATATAATAAATACAAGTACAGTGTTTCACTCAGGAGGGTTTGGCACTCTCTCTCTTTCAGTGAGGAGGGAGTTAGTTAAAGGTATGGTAACTGCTGCATTTGCAGGACAAGATACAATGGAAAGACAAGGATGCCATGACACGAAGACTTCCTTTGAAAGGGGAAAGGAAGGGAAATGTACTTTCTGGTAGCATTATTTGGAGGTGGTACAAGCGGCAGCAGAAGATCTACTGATTGTGGAGGCTGGTAGGGTGGAAGGTAAAAAGGGTAATTATATTGTGGCTCTGGGAGACAGGGCAAGAAGTGTGAGAAATGAGACGGACACAATTGAGGGCCCGGTCAACCATCAGGGAGGGAAATCCTTGGTCGAAGAAAAAGACATCAGGGAAGTACTACGGAAGAAATAAATTAGAAATCAAAATAAATAGTCTTATTTCTTTGGTCCCTTTCATAATTTCAGGTTATGACACACTTTGAAGTGTTGTCAGTACTGTGGTGTAGAAAATTCAGCAACCAGTTCCCAGAAACTCCCACCAGCACCTGTATAATAATGAAGAGAAAAAGTGCTCAGTGATGTTGACTGAGTGATCATTATTGGCCAGGGCATTGGGATAATTCCCTTGCTCTTCTTCAAAATAGTAATATGGATCTTTTACATCTACTTCACAGGTCAGCCAAAGCCTCAATGGAATGGATTGGAAAGCTTGGACAATTAAGCACCGTGTCAGCATGACACTGAGTGACAGTCTCATTTTTGTATTCAAACTTCTGGACTGGGTATTGAACCCAGAACATCTGACTGAAAGATTCAACTGCTTTCAACTGAACCATTTTGAGAATAAACTTTAAAGGGCATTTTGGACTGGCTTTAAATCCCAGGTTTAGATGAATGTCTTCATCCATTATTATTTGCAATTATATATATACACACACATATATATATATATATATATAATATATAAAACATAATAAGCTAAATTAAAATAGATTTTACAGCATTGATTTTCACAATTGATAATTTAATTGAGAGATTGAAATGAATTGTGTTCTGCTGCCAATTTTTTAATCATTATAAATGTGGTGAAGACTGTAATTTCACAACTGGGAAGATTACAGCTAATATTTTCCTTGCACTGTTAGTACATAAACAGAAATGTTCAGCTATTTACCTGGCATCTGGCCATCTTCCTACTCAGATCCTGTAACTTGCTCTGGAGCTTTTGGATGTATGTAAGTTACAATAAATCTGCAATCCTACATCAACCATTGTTTCAAAGATGAAAACTGAAATACAACAACGTTATGAAGAAGCTTCAGATATAACTCGTCAGGAATGAATGCTTGGGAAAAGTGTTTGATCGTGTGAGGCTATGACATTTTAGGTCTGCAACTGCAGGTATGGATGATGCAAAATGAAAGATTGACAGAGATGAAAGAGCAGGAAGGTGGGTCTCATTGAGTATGAGGTCCTTTAATGAGGTTGCTAACTTGGGCTAATCAGGGAGCCCTGACTGTAAGATATAAAACAGGAGAATCTAAAGGTCTTCTCAGTCTAGGGACTGGCTTGGGGTTAGCTGGTCAGAGCTGACATACTGTGTACATGTAAAAAAAAGGGTGACTTTGGTCACAGGATGCTGGCCTCTATGCAGTTATTTCAGTCATCTTGGAGTAGGTTGCAAAGACTAGCATAGGCAAGAACATTGAGTGTTGTGTAGATCTGTACAAAGTTTTCAAAGTATTAGGAAATACAGAGATATGGGACACCAGCGATAAATGGGTGAAGAAAAGGTAACTTCGTGTAAGACTGGTTTGTGACAGCAGAGAGCTACATCAGTTGGAAGTTACATAGGATGTAATTTGTAAAACTATGGAAACAGTAGGAAATAAATTCCAGATATGACAAAGGTATAGGTAAGGGCTTCAGAAGACTTTATTTTGTAGTCAGTAGTGAAGCAAAGGCACACACCATTGCTTTCAGAGGAAACCTCATCGTGAGATCTAACTATTCCTGAGGCAAGAACTTTACCCCCTCCCATTGTGCAGTTGATTTCAATATCTTTTCTAGAATATCCAGACTGGAATAACAGTGACATCATCAACTTATTCAAGGATCCAATCACATTAAAGAATTCTCACAGACAGTCAACCAGAAAATGTAAAGCATTAAATCAAATCTCATTGGGGAAAAAAAATGACAGAGTAAAATGAAGTTTAGGACATATGAAAAGGGTGAAGAAAGTCTGCAAAGTGTGAGAAAACAAGGAGTTTGTAAATCAGAATAATGTTAAAAATATAGGAATTAATTGTACGGGTAACATTTAACTACAATCCCACATACAGGTTTATAGTTGTTTCTCTTATCACTGCTAAAAAGGCAGGTACACCTGACTGGAAATGGTGCACTTATTGTCAAATTTAGAATGGCAATGTTGGAGTGAATAGAGAGGTTATTGCCACATTAACTGATTTCACTGCTTTGTGTGGAGGTGGATCCACAGTGCAGCCTCTAACAGACAGTAAGTTACAGCGCAAATTCAGGATTTTCATCTGAATATTGGCCAGAGCTAAATCCTGAATTGTGGTCAGTTTCAGCAGAATAATAACAATGAGGTCAGACAGTTCAATGTAAAAAAAATTCACAAATTCTGACCAATTGGTTGATATCTTCTCAATGTTTCATTTGGCTAAGAGCACAAGAATGCAGTGTGGCAAGTTGAAAATAGGTAACATTGATTGCTTATTAAAAGGTTTGACAGAGTTTATAGTCAACAATGCTTAGAGGGAAGTATGAGACTTTATGCATCTAGTTCTTAACAGAACTAAAATACAAGTTGGAATTCCAATATTATTTTATCAGTAGAGCTTATTTTGCCTTGGTAACAATTGTAGGTAATCAATTGAATGAAATATCTCATAATATGCATATATTGCAGTAATTGTAACAAGGTCAGCCAGATGGACCTCATAGAATATGAATTCCCTAATTGGGGCTGTTAATCTGGTCCAATCAGGGAGCCCTGGTTGCCCGATATAAACAGTAGTGTAAAATAAGCACTACTGCAGTTAGGCGGTAGTGTGGGGGTTAAAAAAAAAAGCAATGTTAAGGGCACTGCTTGTCACTGGCCACTCGGGAGTTTTCCTTTTTAAAAAGAAAAAAGAAAAAAAAAGAACAAAAAAAAAGAAAAAGAAGTAAACAGTAGTATATATTGGCTCTGTGGATTTATTTCACTAGTAACACACATTCACAGAGCATCATATAGTCCAGTAATACTCACTGGACCAAACACGGAAAAAAAAAAGAAAAAAAAGATAAACAGTAGTGTCCCATAAACAGGTCCAGGCAGCGGGCCGTGGAGGAGGTCATTAGGGCCGACTGCCTACCCCTCTTCCGTGGTTACATTAGAGCCCGGATATCTCTGGAAAAGGAGCATGCAGTGTCCACCGACACCCTGGAGTCGTTCAGGGAGAGGTGGGCGCCGCAGGGAGTGGAGTGCGTCATTTCTCCCTCCAACTCTATTTTGATTTAGTCCCTACCCTCCCCTCCACTGTTTTGCTCACACAGCATTGCCCCTTTATGTGAAGGGCAGTGCTTGTCACTAGCCACTCAGGTGTTTTTCCTATCTTCCTGGTTGTGGAAATTGAATAAAGATTCGTGCACTTTGTGTCCTTCACTGTGTTTTACACCTGTGCACACACACCATGGGTGCTGGGGATAAAATAAGCACTACCGCACTTAGGCGGTAGTGTGGGGGTGTAAAGAAAAAAAAAGATAAACAGGACATTTGATTTAATCCCTATCCTCCTCTTTGATCACACAATATTGACCTTTGATGTGGAGGGCAGTGCTTGTCACTAGCCACTCGGGTGTTTTCCTATCGCCTGGTGGTGGAAATTGAATAAAGATTCGTGTACCTTGTGTCTCTCACTGTGTCTCACACCTACGCACACACACCATGGGCGCTGGGGGAAAAAAAATAAGCACTACTGCAGTTAGGCGGTAGTGTGGGGGTTAAAACAAAACAGCAATGTTAAGGGCACTGCTTGTCACTGGCCTCTTGGGTGTTTTCCTATCTTCCTGGTGGTGGAAATTGAATAAAGATTCGTGCACTTTGTGTCTCTCACTGTGTCTCACACCTGCACACACACACACCATGGGTGCTGGGGGAAAAATAAGCACTACCACAGCTAGGCGGTAGTGTGTGGGTTTAAAAAAAAGGAATTAAAAAAAAGAACTGGAGTGTCAGACATCCTGTTCACTCTGAGAGCTGGCTCTCAGGAAGTCGGAATAATGTCAATGCTCTTCATAAAAAAAAGATAAACAGTAGTGTCCCACAAACAGGTCCAGGCAGTGGGCCGTTGAGGGGGTCATTAGGACCGACTGCCTGCCCCTCTTCCGCAGTTACGTTAGAGCCTGGGTGTCTCTGGAAAAGGAGCATGTGGTGTCCACCAACACCCTGGAGTTGATCAGGGAGAGGTGAGCAACGCAGGGAGTGGAGTGCATTATTTCCCCCTCCAACTCTATTTTGATTTAGTCCCTGCCCTCCCCTTCACTGTTTGATCACACAGCATTACCCTTTGATGTGAAGGGCACTGCTTGTCACTTGCCACTTGGGTGTTTCCTTTCTTCCTGGTGGTGGAAACTGAATAAAGATTCGTGCACTTTGTGTCTCTCACTGTGTCTCACACCTGCACACACACATGGGAGCTGGGGAAAAAAATAATTACTACCGCAGTTAGGCAGTAGTGTGGGGGTAAAGATAAAGGAAAAAAAGAACAGGAGTGTCAAAAAAAAACGGTAGTGTCAGAGGTTCTGTTCACTCTGAAAGCTGGCTCTGAAGAAGCCAGATCAGTGTCAAGTACTATGGACGTGTAGATAAAGGGTGACTTGGTGACGGGATACCAGCCTCTGTGGAGTTATTTCATACATAATGTCTTGATGATAGTAATTATGAGAAGTGAATGAAATAGCAGTTGCTTGGATAATTCATAATCTATTAATCTGTTATCTGAGGGCAACTTGGATTCAAAGATTTAACAATTTATTAGCTTGATTCTGCAGCTATAGTTGCACACTTGTCAGCATTCAGTGCCATTGCCCTGTGAGACTGACAACAGGTGTCCACATATGCAGAGTTAAACATGGATATCCAGAAGCTGCTGTCAGCAATTGTCTTACCTCCAAAGGGGATATTATTGCTAGATGATTAATCCAGAGACCCACAAAATGTTCTGGGGATTCAGGTTTGAATCCTGCATGGCAGATGGTGGAACTTGAATTCAATAAAACTCTGGAATTAAGAATCTAATGATGACCATGAAACTATTGTTATTTGTCAGAAAAGCTCGTCTGGTTTACTCATGTCCTTGAGGAAAGGAAACTAGCATCCTTACCTGATCTGGTTAACATGTGATCCACACCCATAGCAATGTGTGCTGAATCTTAACTGCCCTCTGGGTATTAAGGATGGGCAATAAATGTTGGTGCAGCTAACTATACCAATATTTAATGAATGAATTCAAAAAAATACATGTCCCAAAAGATTGAAAACTTAAGAATAATTGAACCATTAATCATTGACCTGTTCATGCTAAAATATTGCTTTGAAAACATGCAAATGGTTAGCGTGTGCAACTAGGGTTTTAATTGCACCCGAATTCATAACTACTGATGAACAACCTCACTCCTTTTGAAAATTAGTTTTATATTTGCCATATTCAAATTTTTCCATTATAATAAAAATCCAATTTTTAAACATATAATTTCCTTTTAAAATTTATGATGTCTCAAATTCTGATGTGTATGTCCCAATCCTTACAGTGGTGCTTGTACAATGCATTATGAGTGAAATGTTTTGCTTCTTTCCTTGCTGTCTATGAAAACTACTTAAAGTCATTGGCTACTCACTCTTTTTGACTCCATTTATGTTGTTGAATGCATGGAGATCCCCTACAGTTGATGTCTGGTAATTAGGAAAGGAGAAATCCTGCCATAGTTCTTGTTAGATCTTGGTAGACTACTTCCTTTAAAGTCAGTGGCAATCACTGTCTCTTCTTCATTCCCCTCAAAATCCAGGAATTATCCCATTTTCCTTCCTTTTTTTGGTGGCTGCTTGCTATTCATTTTATGTTCTTAATATTCTAAATTAGTTTAAATATAACTAGAATGAACTTATTTTTCTGAAAATAGTAATAGCTCCCATCCTATTTATTAATACTCTGTATGCCATGCCATTGTGCAGATTTAACACAAATCAATCATCGAGCACATTCTATACCTATGTTAGACGAACACTTAATCAGTTGTACCTTGTGTGGAAAGTTTGTTCCTTAAAACGTCACTGAAATTCTAATTCAATTTCATCACTGTGAACAAAGTCTTTATAATCTATTTACAATCACTTGACCTTTGCAAGATATATTCTTTTTAATGAAAGCCATGAGGAATAGGTTCCAATGAATGACGGCCATTTCATTTTTTCTTTACAATGTTATTCTTTTTGAAATGCTGCCTGACCTTAGAAATTACTTTCAACTAGTGGGTAGGAAGGATAAACTGGAGAGTTAATAATTTTTCCAAAGTCTAATTCCTTTAGATGAAAATTGACGTTGCCATTTCTTTTGATAAGTAACTCAATCTTTTTTTTCTCATACATGGTATCAGTGTAATTAAGGTTTAATGTTTCTATCTTTTACTTCCTAGTTTTAACAATGTGTGTTAAAATGGGTGATATGGTGGCTCAAGGATTAGTATTGCTGCCTCACAGTGCCAGGTACCCAGGTCAGATTCCACTTTTGAATGATTCTCTGTGTGGAGTTTTCACTTCTCCCCATGTCTGCATGGGTTTCCTCAGAGTCCTCTGGTTTCCTCCCACAGTCCAAAGATGGACTGATGATGTGGATTGGCCATGCTAAATTGCCCATAGTATCCAGGGATATGCAGGGTAGGTGGATTAGCCATGGTAAATGCAGGGTGGGGACAGGTGACTAGGTGGATGCTCTTCGGAGGTTCAGTATGGGCTGAATGGCTTGCTTCCACACTGTATGGATTCTGTGATTCTATGTTTTGGACAAAGTTCAATTGGAAGTAAGATTGGTTGAATTGCTTGCCCTGTTCAGAGACAATTCAGATCTCCCGTGGAGGGCGGCTCTGAATTAGTGGAAATCCCTGTTGACAAACCCATGAAAAGCCAATTGGTATTTGTCAGTGTGGTAAAAATTTAGCACATTACTTTATTGCTGGGAGCAATATCAGGTTGGCTTGTTTGGATGAATGGTCTGAATCCTTTAGGGCCTTGGATAGAGGTGAGGGAGGAGGTGTGGGCGCAGGTTTTACAGTTCCTGCGGTAGCAGGGGAAAGTGCCAGGATTGGAGGGTGGGTTGTTTGGGGGCATGGACCTGACCAGGTAGTCGCGGAGGGAACGGTCTTTGCGGAAGGCGGAAAGGGGTGGGGAGGGAAATATATCCCTGGTGGTGGGGTCTGTTTGGAGGTGGCGGAAATGTCGGCGGATGATTTGGTTTATGCGAAGGTTGGTAGGGTGGAAGGTGAGCACCAGGGGCGTTCTGTCTTTGTTACGGTTGGAGGGGTGGGGTCTGAGGGCAGAGGTGCGGGATGTGGACGAGATGCGTTGGAGGGCATCTTTAACCACGTGGGAAGGGAAATTGCGGTCCACATCCCGCACCTCCGCCCTTAGACCCCACCCCTCCAACTGTAACAAGGACAGAACGCCCCTGGTGCTCACCTTCCACCCTACCAACTTTCGCATAAACCAAATCATCCGCCGACATTTCCGCCACCTCCAAACGGACCCCACCACCAGGGATATATTTCCCTCCCCACCCCTTTCTGCCTTCCGCAAAGACCGTTCCCTCCGTGACTACCTGGACAGGTCCACACCCCCCTACGACCCACCCTCCCATTCTGGCACCTTCCTCTGCCACCGCAGGAACTGCAAAACCTGCGCCCACACCTCCTCCCTCACCTCTATCCAAGGCCCTAAAGGAGCCTTCCACATCCATCAAAGTTTTACCTGCACATCCACTAATATCATTTATTGTATCCGTTGCTCCCGATGCGGTCTCCTCTACATTGGGGAGACTGGGCGCCTCCTAGCAGAGCGCTTTAGGGAACATCTCCGGGACACCCGCACCAATCAACCACACCGCCCCGTGGCCCAACATTTCAACTCCCCCTCCCACTCTGCCGAGGACATGGAGGTCCTGGGCCTCCTTCACCGCCGCTCCCTCACCACCAGACGCCTGGAGGAAGAATGCCTCATCTTCCACCTCGGAACACTTCAACCCCAGGGCATCAATGTGGACTTCAACAGTTTCCTCATTTCCCCTTCCCCCATCTCACCCTAGTTCCAAACTTCCAGCTCAGCACTGTCCCCATGACTTGTCCGGACTTGTCCTACCTGCCTATCTCCTTTTCCACCTATTCACTCCACCCTTTCCTCCCTGACCTATTACCTTCATCCCTTCCCCCACTCACCTATTGTACCCTATGCTACTTTCTCCCCACCCCCACCCTCCTCTAGCTTATCTCTCCACGCTTCAGGCTCACTGCCTTTATTCCTGATGAAGGGCTTTTCCCTGAAATGTCAATTTCGCTGCTCCTTTGATGCTGCCTGAACTGCTGTGCTCTTCCAGCACCACTAATCCAGAATCCATCAACAATAACAGCTGAGTGTCTTGATGAAGCTGAGAGATCAATATCAACTGAAACTTACTTTTAACGTAGGCAAGGAAAAACATAATGGAACAAAGGGATGCCTTTAAATAGGAAATAGCTCAGATCCATTTGAGATACACTGCATTTGCATGAATACATTAGTATACTATGACCCCGATATCATCATATATAAATGAGGGCATTAGAATGACGACCATTTTACACGCCACATGGAACACATTGTAACAAGAGGGAAAGATGCACAAACAAGACGGTAGTCCCTTGTTGATGACAGAGACAGATGGACAATGAAGCAGATAAAAGGTTCATATGGCAGACTGAATAGAGGAAATGAAAGGAGAAATAAGAAAAATAAAGAATGAGAAGACACTGGCAGTTAATATAAAGGGGAATTCTAAAGTTTTCTCTCAGCATATAAATAGTAAAAAAAAGCGGGTTGATTGGAGGCTGAAAGAGGATTTGAGAGCTGAAAATTCTGTATCTTTCAGAAGTTCTTTGTAGTCAAGATGAGACTCTCCCTTACATATGTTTCAATAAAATTTCTGCTTGCTTGAACTGCACAGACTCTAGAATGGTCATTTATTTCACAAAGGGAGGATGCAAAGGCAGTAGAAATAGTGCAGTAAAGATGTACAAGACGGTTCCAGGGATCAAGAACTTCAGCAATGTCGACATATTGGAGAAACTGGGGCTGTTCTTCCTCCAGTAGAGAAGACCAAAAAGATATTTGATATAAGTGTTCAAAATCATCAGGAGTCTGGGTAGATAGGGAAAAGTGTTCCCTTTAACAGAAGGTTTAAGAACCAGAGGGCACTGATTTAAGTAGATGAGCAAATGAAGTAATTGTGACATAAGATTAAAAAAGGGTTTCCACAGCAAATGTTCAGGATCTGGAATACATAGCCTGAGATTGTTGTGGCAATAAGTTCAATTAACAACTTCAAAAACTGATGGAATAATAATAATTTGCTGGTTTACATGTCAAAGCTGGAAGAGTGGGACCAAACGAGTTGCTCTTACAGACAGCCAGCATAGACATAGTGGGTCAAACATCCCCTTTCCATGCTGTGACTAATCTTATGATTCTAGACCACAGTACAGCAGATTAATTCACTGAGCTACCTGGGACAAATGATCATACTAGAAATCTATTAATATGTTCAGGCAGTACTTTATTTGATTAGAAACGTGTGGAACTGAAAAGCCTATTAATTTCACCGTGTATGAAGTGATCCTGTTTAAACTTGCAAGTTAATATTGATATCATAACAAATAAGTGAGATATCACATGTTATTCTAAGCATAACTACGAACAGTGATTTACAGGGATCAGACAACAAATTACATCTCCTTATCAGAACAAATGCTGGAGCTTAATCATTGCTATTTAGACTTATGCTTTTCCTGAAATAAAAATAAACAACATAAAACATTGCATCTTGTTACATTAAATCACACTGTATATGGCCAGTTGGAATTCCTCTTGAAAGTAAAGGGAGAGGTGCTGACATAATTCTGAGTAAGTTGATGGGTCCAGAAACTTATACTGTCTTGGCCGCAAACAATGAAACCCTTTTAGTGAGTTATGCATTAAACATTTTTGATTATTATGTATCATGAAATCAAAATAATGTACTTTAATCTATTTAGTAAGTACGATATTGGTGTGAGGTTGAATTCAAGATGTGATTCAAACAGTTTTGTTATACTCAGTTCATCAAAATACTGGCATAATTTAAAAGAGTTCTAGTGCATTTCTTTGGAGACTGCTTTTCCCCAAAGGGAATAGAGCTGGCATCTGGGAAGTTGGATTATGGTGGCTCCTGAAGGTGGCCCATTATCACCCTCATCTTGTTAGGTTATCTAATGAGTACAGACCATGTCAAAAGTTAAGAATGTTAAAGAAAAGATTGAAGGAACAGGAAATTAAAGGATATGAAATTGGGTGTGAATATGGGATTTGAACAGCTGTTCACATGGAGAGACAAAGCTGACATGAAATGGTGGGGCTGAACAGTTTGTTCCAATGTTGTAATTTCTCTGTAATTTTATATACATAACTTATTCTTATGAAACAAAGGATAATTAGTGGTAGCTTTATGCTGAGCTATTAGTGTTATCCTTATAGACACTGAGTATTTACTTACATAGCAGCAATTGGCCATCCAGCCCAATAAAATGTTTATGCTCCACCAAAGCCTCCTCTAACTCTTTCTCACGTCAGCTGCATTTCAGTTGGTAGCATTCTTGCCTTTGAGTCAGAAGTTCACATGTTCACGTGTAACTTCAATAATGTGAGCAACAAAATCTAGCCTGATGGCCTCAGTGCAGTACTGAGAGCGTACTGCGTACTGAGAGCGTACTGCACTGTCTGCAGTGCTGCTTTTAAGGTGAGCTGTTAAACTGAGGCCCTGCCTTTAGGTGGATGCAAAAATTGCCCCAGCACATTTTCAAAGGAAAAATAAGGGAGTGATGTTTCATGTCCTAGACAATATTTATCACTAGATCACCATGATGAGAACAGATTATCTGATAAGTAGTATGTTTCTGTTTGTGGGTGCTTGATGGGTGCAAATGGGCTTTGTGCTTCTTACATTAAACAGTGACTAATTTATTGGCTGTAAAGCACTTTGCAACATCTGGAGATCATGAAAGATACAAGATAGTCTGACGCCATCAACAGATATTTCTATTGTTTTCTCACTCACAGGTTTAGCTAGCTTTCCCAAATACACAGTTATCTCTGTCTCAAATACTTCTCATGTTCGTTAAGTTCACATTCTATCCATGCTCTGAGTGAAGTCTCTCCTGGATGCCCTACAGGTCTATTATAGCCTTGGACTCTAACTGAAACTGGATCAATTGCCTTCTCAGACAGAGGCCAATTAATTCAATTCTAACAACCTGAAAGGCCTTTTAAAAACCTGATTGATAGCAATATCTAAAATGAAGACTCTAGCGAGGTTTCTGAGACAGATAGGAGGATGATTCACTGTAATCCCTTTGCAAACAGCAAATGTTACAGATGGTAATATTTTATATTTCTGCCTGTAATTGACTGTTTAATGAACAAACATTGAACAGATTGGGTCTTATATTCATTGGAGTCTAGAAAAATGAGGGATAAATTCACTGAAGCACTTAAGACTTTGAAGGAACTTGACAGGGTAGATGCTGAAAGGCTTGTTTTCACTGGAGTTTGGAAGCATGTGGAATAATTTCAGGTTTTGAATGGTCTTGATAAGTTGGTCATGGAAAGAAGCTTCCTCTATGCACAAGTCCTGAACTAGGAGGTACCTTCTGTGAAATTAAGGGTTGTCCTTTTAGGTCGAAGATGAGAAGAAAACTATTTTCTCAGATAGCTGTGCAACTTTGGACCACTACCTCAGAATGCAGTGGGGGTAAGATCATTGAATTGCTAGGGCAGAAATAGATAGATTCTTGCTAGGCAAGAAACTAGAGGTTATCAGGAATAAGTGATAATTGATAATCAGGGATAAGTGGAATTCTGAACACAAACTGACCAATCTTAATGAACGGCACAGCAGGCTTGAAAGACGAAATGGTCTCTTCCTGTTCCTTTTTGAATGTATCCAATCACAGATTGTTCTTGAGGCTAAGCCTCAGAAGAATGGCAGCCCCACAGGAAGAGTTGGGCGCAGGCCCTTCTGCAGGGGAGGTTTGGGAATTAGACCCTGAAGCAGATACATTTTGCATTGTCTCTTCAACATGTGTGATATTTTAAATATTAAAACATGGCCACAGCTGGATGGCCAGCTATGTGGAGGGAAAACCGTCAGCTATGGGCACCTGATTCTGGTTGGGTGGAGTTTTTGGCAGAGGCCTAGCTGGCCCACTGGCATCCTCCTCTGCCTACACTTGGGCACTGAATTATGTAGGTTGGCTCCTCACTTTTTTCTCCAATGAAAAGCCATTTTCTCAATGAAAAGCTGATTTCACTCAGCCTCCAGCAAAACTACCAGAGGTGGAAAAGCTTCAATCATGACATCACTTCAGCACTTCCCGCCATTCTCACTGCAAGCCCACCTCTGTGAGACCAGGATGAGTCTGCCCACCACTTCAGGTGGCTGGCTTTAGTCAAACCTAAGAGATGCTTTTGGTCAACATATAACAAGGACGAGGAGTTAAGATGGTATGTTAAAGGGTTTGGTTCATCCAAACCTACTTTCTGGGAAAATGTGCAATTTTCAGTAGAGTTTGGGCAGCATCTAATGATGCTGGAGAACTATCACTACCAGCTGACTGTTTTACCCCATCATGATCAACACAGTACTGTCAGTCAAATTTAACTGGTGCATGCTCCATGGAAACACTTCCGCCAACCAGACTCCACTTGTCAACCGATCAACACTCTCCTCTTATACAGCATAAACATTGTTTACCCTTTTCATTGGCATTCTTGCAAATTGTCCTGACGTGTGCAAGTTGAACAGTTCTGTTTCTTTTGGATTTAGTTAAATTCTATACTACCAAATACTTATTTATTTCATCGTAAAACATTCAAAAGCATTCATCATAATTTTAAACATTTGGGGAATGCATTGTACTGATGTCATTGCAACAGTAATCCAGAGATCTAAAAGGTAAAAACAATGACTGCAGATGCTGAAAATCAAATACTGGATTAGTGGTGCTGGAAGAGCACAGCAGTTCAGGCAGCATCCAACGAGCAGCGAACTCAACGTTTCGGGCAAAAGCCCTTCATCCTGATGAAGGGCTTTTGCCCGAAACGTTGAGTTCGCTGCTCGTTGGATGCTGCCTGAACTGCTGTGCTCTTCCAGCACCACTAATCCAGTAATCCAGAGATCTAGGTTAGTGCTCTGGGGACCTGGGTTCAAAGCCAATATGCCAACTGGTAAAATTTGAATTTAGATAGCAAATCTGCAGCTGAAACCTAGTTTTGGTAATGGAGACCATGAATCCACACAGAATTGTAAAAACGCATCTAAATCAGTAATGTTCTTCCAGAAAGGAAATCGGCCATTCCTGACCTGGTCTGGCCTACGTGTACAGCAATATAGTTTACTCTTAACTGACCTCTGAAATGGCTGAGCAAACCATCCAATTCAAGGATAAATATGAGTGGACATGAAATGCTGGCCTTACCAGTTACAGTCATACCTCAAGAATGAAAATAGTAGTTTTTATTTATTACTCTAATCAGTACTTTGCTCATTTGTACCACATTGGCTTTAAGCAGTTATATTATAAATACTAATTTTTCTGCTGACAAAGCCAAAAATGTTTGTAGTTTGGAGTTTTCACAACAGTATCAGCAGTGCTGTGTTGACAAGAGCAGATAACTAGATCTGATTGAGCTATAGCTGTCACAGCACATAACAGCTGGCATAAATATGAGCACAAATTGATAAATCACATGGTTAACATGTTTTCAGTTAAGCTCCCAACTATTTACTTTAGTCAGAAGGAGTGGGATGGTTCATCCTCCAGAAATTCTCCAAGGATGGTGTCAGTGCTGCTCCTTACTTGACCTGACAGCTGACATATTTAAATGGCAAAGGAATTGACTCCTTCATTTTTCCCTTCTCCTCAGATGACCTTGCCAGAGATTGGAAACATTTAGTCCCAGAAACAGCCCTGTGCACAATTGATAATAAAGATTTGAAGTTTCCTACTTTGCACACCACTAACTTCGAAATCAACTAGAAAATTATATTTGGTAAAATATCATATCTCTCCCACTTGTCACTTACACTGGGATGAAACATATTAAACAGGGTTTTCTGAATGAATTCAATTTTTCAGATAAACAGGAACAGAAATTACACAACACCCAGTCATTCATCTACTTTAGCCATTGGGGAAGATTTGCATTGCAGTTCTCTCTGCTCATTGCAAATATTTTGTCTGTCTGATGAACCCTAACAACACTAAGCATTCACCAATAAAAGGAAAGTGTGCTTCAAGATAATCTTTCTTCGATGGTTGCAAACAAATGCTCATAGTCTATTTACCTGGAAAAGGATGCCATTGCTCAGCCTGATTGATCTCTGATAACCCACTGCACTACCTTCATTCTCACACATTATCAATGTGACTCACAGTGTGAACAGTGCACATCTTTGTTTCCAAACCACTCCTGAATCTTTGTTTGCTTGTGAAACAGAATTGATTGGAGTTGCAATAAGACTCTCAGCTCCACTATGGGGATTGAAAGTAATGTTGCTGTAGGATTTCTGAGTGGATGACTGGGATCATGTTAACTGGCACAGCTCTGTTGTTCTATCAACAGTCCAGTCAGAGACATAGTTGAGGTAGCACAACCCAGTGAACAGCTGGGATTCATAGAAAACAGGAGCAGGAGTAGGCCTTTGGCCCTTCCAACCTGCTTCAACATTCAATATAATCATGTCTGATCATCCAACTTAATGTCCTGTTCCTACTTTCTTCCATATCCTTTAATCCTTTCAGTCCTAAGAACTATATATCTCCTACTTGAAAACATTCAATGTTTTGACCTCAACCACATTTGGTGGTAGAGAATACCACAAGCTCACCACTCACTGGGTGAAGAAATTTCTCACCTTACTCCTAAAGGGTCTACCCTATATCAGTAGACTGTGTTACTAAATTCATTACTACCCCATCATAGGGAATGTCCTTCTTTCAGTTACCTTGGTCAGTTCTGTTAGAAATGTGTAGGTTTGCAATGAGATGCTCCCCACACACACCACAAACCCTCATTCTTCTAAAGTCCAGTGAATATAGTCCTCACTGATCCCTTCTTGCTTCATTCATAAGTCCTACCATTCCAACAATCAGATTGGTAAGCATTCATTGCACTCCCTCCATAGCTAGAATATCCTTCTTCAGATAAGGAGACCAAAACTGTGCACAATACTTCAGGTGTGATCTTGCCAAGGCCTTGTACAATTGCAGCAAGACATCCCAGCTCCTGTACTCGGATCCTCTCACTATGAAGGCCCACATACCATTTACCTTCTTTGCCACCTGCTGCACCTACGTTATTACTTTCAGTTACTGGTGAACAAGGATACCCAGCTCTTATCACACCTTCCCCTTTCCGAATCTACCACCATTCAGATAATAATCTGTCTTCCTGTTCCTGTTACCTCACATTTATCCATAGGATTCCTTATCTGCCATCCAGTTGCCCACTCACTCAAATCAGACTGAAGCATCATTGTACCCTGTCATGCCTCACCCTCCTACCCACCTATGCATTGTTTGCAAACTCTGGAGATATTACATTCAACTCCCTCATCCAAATTATGAATATATATTGTGAATATCTGGCATCCAACCATGGATCCCTGTGACACCCCACTAGTCAGTGACTACCACTTGGAAAAAGACCTGTACAATCTTACTCCTTGTTTAACATCAGCCAATTTCTATCTACGTCACAACACTACCCTAATCCCATGCACTCTAATTTTACATACTAATCTCTTTCATGGGACCTTATGCAAAGTCCTCTGAAATTTCAAGTAAACCACATCCGCATGTGCCATCTTATCAACTCTACGACTTACATCCTCAAAACATTCCAGTAGATTGGTCAAGCATGATGATTACCCTTTCATAAATCCTGGCTAACTTTATAATTGTCTCTAGCATTTTCCCCACTCACTGTGTCAGATTTGTGGGCGGCATGGTGGCACAGTGGTTAGCTCTACTGCCTCACAGCGCCTGAGACCTGGGTTCAATTCCTGACTCAGGCGACTGACTGTGTGGAGTTTGCGCGTTCTCCCCGTGTCTGCGTGGGTTTCCTCCAGGTGCTCCAGTTTCCTCCCACAGTCAAAAGATGCGCAGGTCAGGTGAATTGGCCATGCTAAATTGCCTGTAGTGTTAGGTTAGGGGTATGGGTGGGTTGCGCTTCGGCGGGTTGGTGTGGACTTGTTGGGCCGAAGGGCCTGTTTCCACACTAATGTAATCTAATTAACTGGCCTATAATTTCCTGTTTTCTCTCTACCCCTTACTTAATTCGTGGAGTTCCAGTCGCAACCCATAAGTCTGTAGGAATTGGTCCAGAGTTTGTAGAATCTTGGAAGATGACCAACAATGCATCCACTATTTTTAAAGCCACTTCCTTCAGTATTCTGGGATGTAGATTATTGGGCTTGGGGATTTATCAGCGTTTACTCTCACTGATTTCCCCAACACCATTTCCCTATTCATATTGATTTCCTTCAATTCCTCCCTCTCACTACATTCCCGACTCCCCAACATCAACGGGAGATCATTTGTGACCTCCTTTGTGAATGCAGAACCCAGGTACGCCAGCACTTTGTTACCCATTGTAACTTCCCGTTGCTGACTGTAAGGGACCTCCATTTGTCTGCATCAATCTTTTTCCTCACATACCTATAAAAGCTTTTGCAATCAATTGGTATGTTTCCGCAAGCTTACTCCTATTATATTTCCCTCTCTGAATCAATCTCCTTTGTTGAAATCTAAGCTGCTCCCGATCCTCAGGTCTGCTGGTGTTTTTCTGACCAATCTGTGCCTTGTATCGAATACTATCCCGAATTCCCCTCATTAGTCCTGATCGGGGCACTTCTCCCGTTTGCAGCAGCCAGGAACAAACACAATTGTTGCGATTCCTCCATGCATGACATAAATATTTGTCATTGCCTCTTCACCGTCATTCACGAAAGCAACACTCCCCAATTTATCAGGGGGCAGCTCGCAAATCACTCCTTTCGTAGTTTCCTCGATTTAGACTTGGGTCCCTAGGAGCATCAATTCACGAACGTTCACGTCCACATCAGTGTTTGACAATCCCAAAGTGAAAGGAACACAGTCCTTGCAAGTTGTACCGGTCCGTGGTCTAGCCTCGAACGTCACTGACATGCATGACAATTCCCGCTCGGAGTTGAGCAAAATGCTCGAAATTCCGTTGACCGTCAACGGAAAGGAGTTAAAAAGCAAGCTGACCCCCGGGCCAGCGGCTTCCCCGAGCTCCTATGACGGACCCGGGGAAGTTTGGGTCCAATCTGCAAAGTGACAGGGCATCCGCGCTAGGCAGCAAAGAGCGGAGAGTCCAGGGGAAGTGAAGAGCCAATGTAGCCCTGACCTTTCCTCAGACACTGGAGGGTAACCCTCAGCCCTGAGTGGGCTCTGCTCTGTCAGGTACAGTTTGGGGGCTGCCCTCCTCGGGTCAGTGACGAAAGGGAAGGCGGGGAGAACAGATCCAACGAGTACAGGAGTTAACAGAGAGGGGAGAGAACACACTGTAAAACAGCCTGGGGTCCAAACAAAGTCGATCAGATCGCACCCTCCACTCACTTACCTTTGCTCCTATCCATGTGTAAAGACTAGATAGAGTCGGGGGGCCCTTGAAGTGCCTTTTTGCGTGAGCAGCGATCCCAGATAATAAAACGCATCAGACTGAGTGGTGGGCTCCTGTCCCGTGCTGTCCCAGTGCACGGCACTTGTACCAAATGCCTTCCTTCATTCAGTGGAGACGCTGCGCGGAGCCTGAACAGCCCCGCCCGCTGACGCTGGTTCCTTCAGCTTCACTGACCGTACTCCCAGCCCCAGCCTCCGGCCGCCTCCGTAGATAGCACTCTCCCAGACTTTTAGGGGCACATCCTCTCTCCCCTGCCCGCACTTTCAGCAATTTCCGCCGCAGCTTATTCGCTGTTAATGCCTCAGGATCTCATAAAAACAACAAAGCAATGGCAACGCCTGCATTGCTAGCAGAGGGATTGAATAGAGTTTCCAATATTGTGATCGTGCTGTCAGTGCGGTTTTCCCCATCTCTTTAAAGCACCATTTATAGGGGGGCCGGTCGACATTTCTCACATTACAGAAACAAATGAGCGGATGTTTTTTTTAAAAAAAATACTTTAATGTTGACAATTGTGCAATTATTATTGCAGTAAGTCAATACTTTGTTTTTAGTCACCAGCTCAATCAAGCTACTGGGCAAGTGAAATTCTGGTTTAATTACAGATCATTGAGGGAGTTTTTCTCAGTTTTTTGGAGTTTGGGGGAGGGTGATACCATTATTCACTCCTGGGATATTGGCATAATTGGCTGGCCCATCATTTATTGTTCATCTTCAGTTGTCTTTGAGGAGGCGGTGGTAAGGTGATTTCTTGGATTACTGCAGTCCATTGGACATAAGTTATTTCCCAAACCTGTCCTCTTTTCCCCATAACGATAACTTCAGAAAACTTGAATAAGTTCTAAAGAAAGGTCATTGCCCTGAAGCAATAACTCTTGTTTCTCACTCCATGATGTCCCCTGACCTACTGAGAGTTTCCATAATTTTCTGTTTTAACTTCAGATTTCTATCTGTGTCCTTTTTATTCTGTCCACTCTGTTAAGGCACTCCTCAGTTCTGCACTGATGCAATAGTGTAATCAAGCTGTAATTAACATTAGGGGTGGCACGGTGGCTCAGTGGTTAGCACTACAGCCTCACAGCAGCAGGGACCCAGGTTTGATTCCAGCCTTGGGTGACTGTCTGTGTGGAGTTTGCACATTCTCCCCATGTCTGCATGGGTTTCCTCTGGCTACTCTTGTTTCGTCCCACAGTCCAAAGGGGTGCAGATTAGGTAAATTACCCATAGTTTTAGGTGCATTAGTCAGAGGGAAGTAGGTCTCTGTGGGTTACTCTTCAGAGGGTCAGTGACGACTTTTGGGCTGAAGGGCCTGTTTCCACACTGTAGGGAATGTAATCTTAACTGGAGTATTCCAATATGTCAATGTGAAATACACTATTTTTCAGTTGATTCCATGCTCAGAACTGAGAAGAAGAGTACTGTGTTAGAAAATGTAATTGCAAATCTGAATTTCTAATAACCCTCAATTGCTCAGCTATTGATGTTCTGCCACAAACACTCACCAAGTTTGATCCCACAAGTGCTAGATTTGTTAACATTGGCTGGAGCAGGACAACTGAGTCTGACGTAAAAAGCAGTTGGAAAAAGAATGAGTGACAGCTGACCTCTACCCTGTCAAATCTCCTACAAACATATCTAAGCAGCCCTCTTGTGGTGCAGTGGTGGTGTTGCTGGGGTTGGGAGGCCTGGGTTCAATTCCCACCTGCTCCAAATGTGTGTAACAATATTTCTGACCAGTAAGCTGAGCTGAAAGGTTTGTTTTCAGATGTTTCATTACCATAACTAGGTAACATCGTTGGTGAGGACGCTGATGGTGTATCTCACCTCTCTAATTATAGGTCTTGGTTTCTTAAGGTGGGTGATGTCATTTCCAGCTCTTCTTTTTCAGGCAACATAGATGGGATCGAAGTCAATGTAAGTTTATTGATGGATTTGTGGTTAGAATGCCATGCCCCTAAGAAGTCTCGTGCATGTTTTTGTTTCTTCTGTCCTATGATGTGTGTTGTCCCAGTCAAAGTGGTGTCCTTCTTTGTCTGTATGTGTGGAAATTAGTGATAATTTCTGAACGGGTTGTTTAGGAAAACAGGTGCTGACTGTTCTGATATAGTTCCATTCCTGTGTGATCCCACATTATAAGAAAATTGTTTAATAGCAGCACCATTTAAACCAAACATATGTGAGGAGCGCTCTTGTGACACAGTGGTAGAGTCCCAAGGACCAGAAGGCCTGGGTTCAAGTCCCACCTGCTCCAGAGATGTGTCATAACAAGTCTGAACACATTGATTAGAAAAATAGATTAATAAACAAACTACTAACATCTCAAGAGAGGATTAGGCTTGGCTGCAGTGTCCTTCCAAAGTAATATAATCTGCTTTGTCCAATTATGAGAATTATACATGTATTGTCCCTTTAGGAATGGAATTGGAAAGTATTAACACTCTCTTGTGTGTTTATGGGATCTGGCCATCTCTGAGAAGACCAGTATTTATTGTGCTGCCTGAATCTGTGGTGCAGGTGCACCCAGTGTGCTGTCAGGATATAGTTGTTAGAACATAGAAAAGTACAGCACAGTACAGGCCTTCAGCCCTCGATGTTGTGCTGACCTATAGAGCCAATTTGAAGCCCATCTAACCTAGACTATTCCATTCTCATTCATATGCCTATTCAATGACCATTTAAATGCCCTTAAAGTTGGCGAGTCTACTATTGCTGCAGGCAGTGAATTCCATGCCCCTACTACTCTCTGAGTAAAGAGACTACCTCTGACATCTGTCCTATACCAGTTTAAAGCTATGTCCCCTCGTGTTAGCCATCATCATCCAAGGAAAAAGGCTCTCACTGTCCAACCTATCTAACCCTCTGATTCTCTTATATGTCTCAATTAAGTCACCTCTCAACCTTCTTCTCTCTAATGAAAACAGCCTCAAGGCCCTCAGCCTTTCTTTGTAAGACCTTCCCTCCATACCAGGCAACATCCTAGTAAACCTCCTCTGAACCCTTTCCAAAGCTTTCACATCCTGCCTATAAAGCGGTGACCAGAACTGTACACAATACTCCAAATGTGGCCGCACCAGAGATTTGTACAGCTGCAGCATGATCTCATGGTTTTGAAACTCAATCCCTCTACCAATAAAAGCTAACACATGGTATCCTTCTTAATAATCCTATCAAACTGGGTGGCAATTTTCAAGGATATATGTACCTCGACGCCGAGATCTCTCTGCTCATTTAGATTGGTATTCCTGATGAAGGGCTTTTGCCTGAAACGTCAATTTTCCTGTTCCTCGGATGCTGCCTGAACTGCTGTAATTTTCCAGCAGCACTCTAATCCAGAATCTGGTTTCCAGCATCTGCAGTCATTGTTTTTACCAAGAAACTTACCATTAGCCCTGTAATCTGCATTCCTGTTACTTCTTCCAAAGTGAATCACCTCACACTTTTCCACATTAAACTCCATTTGCCACCTCTCAGCCCTGCTCTGCAGCTTAAATAGGTCCCTCGGTAACTTACAACATCCTTCATCATTATCCACAACTCTACCAACCTTAGTGTCATCCACAAATTTATGAACCCACCCTTCTATGCCTTCATCCAGGTCATTTATAGTTCACAGGTCTATAATTTCCAGGGTTGTCTCTATACCCCTTCTTGTTCTTGTTTGGATATTGTCACAGGGGGGATGTCTGCACAAAATATCCTTTTCAAGCAGTTATTTAACATTCATGTGTAAGACAATGGTTTCCGGAAAATAATCTGGTTGGAAATCACAGTTGCATTTACCTGATTTGAAGCTGCATGCATTTTCCATCAGGAGATATTAGATAATATTTAGAGGCTAGAATCATGGCTAATCTTCCCTTATCCAGTTAAAGGGCTGCAGCTAATTGCTAAACCAAAACTGTTCATCCAAAAATGATAGTACAGTGCTTTACTAAGGGAGTACCAACAATGATAGAGTTGCTATTTTCCCAGTGAGGCAATGAATGAAAGCCCTGTCTGTTTGTTCAGGTGGATGTAAAAGCTCATGTGGCACTATATTGATAAACAGCAAGGGAATTATCCCAGTGTCCTAATGAATATCTATCCCTCAATGAAAAAATAGATTATCTGGCCATTATCACACTGTTGTTCATAGGAGTTTTCTGTGTACATTTTGACTATGTTGCAAAAAAAACTTAATTGGATAGATAGCATGGTTGTTAAAAAGTGCTGTATAAATGTAAGTCTTACAGTTGTTTCTTTTCAAGATCAGCTGACTCATAGCATTTAATTTCAATAATATTTCTTCTGTATCGTTTAGAGCCAGATTTGATTATCCCTTTACTTACTAGGTTATTTACAAGTTGATTATCAACAAAAACAATAATAATTTGCATTTATATAGAGCTTTTAATATAGCAAAATATGTCAAACAGCATTTGACAATCAGCTAAATAAGGAGCTGCTGGACAGTGATCAAAAACTTGGTCAAAAAGGAAGGTTTTAAGGAGGAGTGATCTAAATAAGAGAAGGTTAGGGTCAAAATTCCAGAACTTAGGGCTGGGGTGGATGAAGGGACAGTTGTCAGAGGTGAAGCATTTAAAATTGGGAAGTGCTAGGGGCCAGATTGAGAAAAATGCAGAGATCTCAGAGATTTCGAAGGCTGCAGAAAATCACAGAGATTGGAAATGATGAAGCTGCAATGAGATATAAAAACAAGTATGGGAATTTTAAAATCGGTTATTCTCCAAAATAGGAATCAATGTACATCAATCAGCACTTGGTGAGAGAATGGGAGTTTCTGCCTGTTACAGTGTAGGCAGCAGAATTTTGGATGCGCTCAACTTTAATATAGATTAGGAAGCAAAGGGTAGAGTAGAGAGCATTAGAACAGTCTGGTCTGGAGGCAACTTATGTACGGATCATGGTTTTAGCAATGAACGAACTGAGGCAGGATGGGTGTAGGGCAATGTTACAAAGGTCAAAGTAGATAATCGTGATGTTTGGGTGCCTGTGTGGTCACAAGCTCATTTTGGGATTCAAATAAGTTGCACACAATCTGTTTCAGCCTCAGGCAGTGTCCAGGAATGGAATGACTGGATCAGGAATGGAGTTTGTGGTAGAGGTAGAAGACAGTGGTTTGGATCATTCCTATATTTAATTAGAGAAAACATCGCCTCATCTAGTTTTGGATGTTAGACACAAAGTGGGACAAATCTGAGACAATGGCAGGGTGGACAGAAGTGGTGATGAGAAATTGGGTTCTGTTAGCATGCAAGTGGTACCTGAAATTCTGCTTTTGGATGATTTCAATGAGATGAAAATTAGGAGGGAGCCAAGGAGGAATCCTCACTGAAATTTATTTTTAAAAAGTGAACTTGGCTAACCCACGTGAGTTTTGACATGAGGTATTTAATATTTATATTTAAATAGCTACTTAAATATTTGAATTTTACCCAGACCCAAATATTTAATGACTTAAGTGGTCTGATTTAATATTATAATGAAGCAAGTAATAACATTACAAATGGAATGTAAGGCCCTACTTTAGTCATGTTGTTATTATATGGTTTGCACTCTCAGCAGATAGTTTTGTTCTGCTCAGTGGAATGATTCCCTCTTATTGAAAACACTCTCAGCCACTGTGAACCAGAATGTGTCTGTGTGTAAGGCAACCTGGGAAAACAATAGAAGTGTTTACTTCCATTAGATTACATGTGGATTTCCAATGTACACCCACGTCATTACATAGATAATAGGGAATATGAAGAGAATTTCTTAATTGATTTAACTCCCAAACTTTTTCAGGTATATTAAATAATTTCTCGTCCTAAGTAGGAACACCCAATTGTTCATGGTGATTCACTAACACAACCTTGAATCAGTTCATGAAATCATTAAACAAGCAATCCAATCAGCTTTTGATGTTTTTCTTCATCAATCTTTCTACTAATAAATAGACAAACATTTTTTGTTAAAATGTTATCTCCCTGATGCATACAGAATTATAGTTTATTTATGTCCCATACTCAACATTAAGCTTGTTTTCATGTCAATTTGAGTTAATATATAGGACAAGTGTCTCATTCTAAAAGATTTAAATCCACATGAAATACAATTGTGCCTTTTAGAACACAATCTATTACACCTGAGAATGTTTCTTGAACATACATAGCTAGCTCTGTGACACCTACACAGAGTGCTACCTGTGGTGTTTAATCGGATAGTTAGAGGACTTAGTGTCTCAATGATACAGCATTAGGGCAATTTTGTTTCTCAGACACTTAAGTCTGTTAAGAAGTGTTGGTGTGACTGGTTTATCTCGGATAGGGACAGAAACATTTAACATTTCCCAATCCATAGTTGCATAATACATTTTGGTAATAGTATCTTTCTTCAAAGAACTATGATTTAATGTAGCAGCCTAGTATGAATTACAGCTAAAAGTACCAAAAACTCATAATATTGTAAATACCATTAGTGCTTTAAACCTTCCACAGAAAGGTTTTAGCTAAAGTACCATTCATATTGAAGGGCTTTTTTTGACGAGGTTCTGGAAGAGGTGAAGTGGCTAATATTACAGAATCTATCTCATTGCTAGACAGTGCAAGTATTTACTAGAACCCATGACCAGAAAAAACAAACATTATTAAGACTAAACAAAAACAGAAGCTGCTTGTAAAGTCCAGCAGGTCTGGCAGCATCGGTGAAGAGAAACCTGAGTTAACGTTTTGGGTTCGGTGACCCTTCCTCTGAGTTCTGCGGAAAAGTCACCAGATCCGAAACGTTAAATCTGATTTCTCTTCACAGGTGCTGCCAGACCTACTGAACTTTTCCAGAAACCTTTGTTTTTGTTTCTGTTTTACAGCATCTTCAGTTCTTTTGTTTTTTATTTATTAGTTAAGTCTAAATTTCTAACTTTTCTGTGATGAGTATTAAGCTAGAGGGAAAGCACAATGAATAGTCTGCAAGCTTGGTCCACCAACTCAATTTGCTGTCAGTAGAGTATAACTTCATTAGCATCTGCCCTTTATAACTGGCTGTGCTGAGGGAAATGGAACTTCACAAAGAAAGGATAAGAATGTTGGGAGTGTCAACAAAACTGATGTAGCAATTAGCATGCTTTTAGTGTATGTGAAATAGAATTGATACATTGTTTGGTTTGCAAGATCTAATTTTATTTTATAAAATAAATAAAATATACACAACGTATTGAACAAAAACTACTCAGACTGTGCATCAAGACATTTTAGTTTGGCATCTACCTGGGATAGACATGTTTAGTCAACCTTTTTATTATTACAATACTTTTCTGGAGCAAATGGCACTTGAACCCAAGCCTTCTGGCTCAGAGATATGGACACTACCACTGTACCACAAGAGCCCCAACAATCTGTGGTATTGATACAATAAAAGTCCTGCCATTCTGACTGGTGCTCGTGATTAGGAGCTGGCATTCTTGCACTGATAAATTGTAGCTACTCATGCTGGGGAGAAGCATTAGGGAGAATGTATACAACACTACTGTACAACTATTGGCTTCTTGGGTACTGTTGCATGCGTTCAAAGATGAGCCAGGAGTACATATATCGAAAACAAAGAAAATCACCTAATTCCCACAAGTTTATTTTCAATTTTCATTAACCTGCCATTTTGTACATTCATGACCGTACAGGGAATGCTGATATCTAAATTCCTTTGACCTGTGAATTAACTCTCCCTCTGGATCCTGCCACTCCCACTCCACAGTGATACCGTCAACTCTGCTTATAGGTGACAAGATAATGAGGACAGTGAACAAGATTTCTGAGCAAACCTGGGGATCTGCAAATATCCCATTGTCTCTCAGTGAAATATTCAACTTCCTACAGTGGGGTGCTCCCTCTGGTGGCTAAACCATGAGCAAACCTGCATCACAAGGGGAAGTCCGCATCCTCACAAAGACGCCCACACAACAGGTAGGTGGCACAACATCAGACAGGTACCAACACTAACATGAAGAGAACAAATATTGGAAACACTCAGCAGGCCAGGCAGCATCTGTGGAGAGAAACAGAAACCTGAAAGGCCACTGGCTTGAAATGTTAACTTTGCTTCTCTGAATATTTGATAAGGTTCCCCATGGTAGGCTCATTCAGAAGGTCAGGAGGAATGGGATATAGGGAAACTTAGCTGTCTGGATACAGAATTGGCTGGTCGTGGAAGGAAAGTATTCTGCCTGGAAGTCAGTGGTGAGCCGTGTTCCACAGGGCTCTGTTCTTGGGCCTCTACTCTTTGTAATTTTTATTAATGACTTGGATGAGGAGATTGAAGGATGGGTTAGCAAGTTTACAGATGGCACAAAGGTTGGAAGTGTCATTGGCAGTAAAGAGGACTGTTGTAGGCTGCAGCGTGACATTGACAGGATGCAGAAATGGGCTGAGAGGTGGCAGATGGAGTTCAACTTGGATAAATGCGAAGTGATGCATTGTGGAAGGTCGAACTTGAAAGTTGAGTACAGGATTAAAGACAGGATTCTTGGCAGTGTGAAGAGAAATCAAAATTACAAATGGAATATTGGTCTTTATATCCGGGGGTTAGTAATGCATTAGTGAGGAATTGATGAATCAGTTATAGAGGACTTTGGTCAGACTCCATCTGGAGCATGACATTCCATTTTGTGTGCTGTACCTCAGAAGAGACTCGTTGGCTTTGGATATAGTGCAGATTTACTGGAATAATATCAGGTTGTAAAGAATTAAACATAGAAAATAGGAGAAGTATTAGGTCATTCGGCCCTTTTGAGCCTACTCTGTCATTATGACCAGGGCTGATCATCCAACTCAACAACCTGTTCCCATTTCTTCCTATATCCTTGACCCCAACTGCTGTATTCAACTCCCTCTTGAAATCATAAAATATTTTGCCATTGACTGCTTTCTGTGGTTACAAATCTCACAGGCTCACCACTCTCTGGGTGAAGAAATTTCTCCTCATCTCAGTCCTAAATAGTCTACCCTGTACCCTTAAACTGTGATTAGATTACTTACAGTGTGGAAACAGACCTTTCGGCTCAACAAGTCCACACCGACCCACCGAAGCACAACCCACCCATTCCCCTACATTTACCCCTTTACCTAACACTACGGGCAATTTAAGCATGGCCAATTCACCTAACCTGCATATCTTTGGACTGTGGGAGGAAACTGGAGCACCTGGAGAAAACCCACACAGACACAGGGAGAATGTGCAAACTCCACACAGTCAGTCACCTGAGTCAGGAATAGAAGCCGGGTCTCTGGCACTGTGAGGCAGCAGTGCTAACCACTGTGCCACCGTGCCGCCCACAACCAGAGGAAACCCACACAGACACAGGGAGAACGTGCAAACTCCACACAGACAGTCACCCGAGGCTGGAATTGAACCTGGGTTTCTGGCGCTGTGAGGCAGCAGTGCCAACTACTGAGCCACTGTACCGATCCCAAGTCCTGGACTCATTAGGAATATCCTTCTTGCATTAACCTGTCTAGTCCTGTTAGAATTTTACAGTTTTCGATGAGACATCCAGCAAATCTGATCCAAACCAATTCAAACTCTCCTTAAAATTTCAGTGCCACCATCCAGGAATCAGTCTGGTAAACCATCTCTGCACTCCCTCTATGGCATGTAAGTTCTTCCTCAGATAAGGAAACCAAAACTGCACACAATAGTCCAGGTGTAATTTCACCAACACCCTGTACATTTGCAGCAAGACATTCCTGCTCCTATACTCAAATCCTTTCATTATGAAAGCCAATATACCATTTGCCCACTTTCTTACATGCTGCACCAGCATGCTTACCTTCAGCAACTGGTGTATGAGGACACTCCGGTCTCATTGCATATACCTCTCTCTCAAATTGTAGCCATTCAGTTAATAATCTGCCTTCTTGGTTTTGTTACCAAGCTGGATGACCTCACATTCATCCACGTTATGCTATGTGAAAACACCTTTAAGACCCATGGGGAATCACAAATTAGCCTCCCGATGGAACTCATTGCGAATGCATTTCCTTGGTAACAGGCAATGTACTGCCCAAGTGGAACTCATCCACGGAGCCCTTTATAAAGCAGACCCCCTTCTGATTATAAAGGAAGATAAAGCAGACTCCCTATTATCCATATGGACTTTGCATGTAAATGTCTGACCATAACGGCCTTTGATTGTAAATATTTAATTGACTACATAATTACTGATGGTGGCTTGTAGTTAAAGGAAAAAAAACGTGAAAAAAACAAGTCATGGTGATTTTGATGGGAAAGTTGCTCAGTTGTGTGTGTGATAGCAATTCTGGGTATAAAAGAAAGAAGGAAAAAAAACAGATCCTCACTCCTCTTTCCCAGGATGGGCTTTTCATGTAAATTCCTAATTGGCTACATGGGTGTGGGGATTGGTTTAGCTCAGTTGGCTAGACAGTTGGTTTGTGCAAGCCATAAGATACCAACAGCCTAGGTTCAATTCCCATCACTAGCTGAGGTTGCCATAAAAGACACACCTTCCCAGCCTCTCCCCTTGCCTGAGGTAAGGTGGCCCTCAGGTTAAATCACCACCAGTCATCTCCCTCTAATGAGAAAACAGCCCTATGGTCTGGTAAGACTATGGTAACTTGATTTCTGGTTTCCGTGCTAACAGGAAATATGTTGTGAAACTTGAATGGGTTCAGAAAAGATTGACAAGAGTATTGCCAGTGTTGGAGAGCTTGAGTTATTAGATTACTTACAGTGTGGAAACAGGCCCTTCGACCCATTCCCCTACATTTATCCCTTCACCTAATACTACGGGCAATTTAGCATGGCCAATTCACCTAACCTGCACATCTTTGTGACTGTGGGAGGAAACCGGAGCACCCGGAAGAAACCCATGCAGTCACGGGAAGAATGTACAAACTCCACAGTCAGTCGCCTGAGGCAGGAATTTAACCCGGGTCTCTGGTGCTGTGAGGCAGCAGTGCTAACCACTGTGCCACCGTGCCGCCCAATATAGGGATAGGCTGGGGCTTATCCAGCTGAATTCCAGTAAATTTATCAAACTTAATTTCCCTTTCATAAATCCATACTCACCACTCTTTTCCAAAGTCTTTGCTACTAAATTTTTTTATAATGGACATCAGCATTTTCTCCAATACTGATGTCAGGCCAACTGGTCACTAATTCCTGGTTTCACTTTACATTCCTTCTTAAATAACGGGGTCACATTAACAACCCTTCAATCAGTAGAAACTGCTCCAGAGTCTATAGAATCCTGGAAGATGACCACCATTGCATCTAATATTTCTACAGTCACTTCTTTAAGTACTCTGAGACGTGGATTATCAGACCTTGGGGATTTATCCACTTTCAATCCCATCAATTTCTCAAACACCATTTCCCTATTCATATTGATTTCCTTCATTTCCTCCTTCTCACTGCACTCTGTGCTCCACAACATTTTTGCTTTGTAATTTGTCTTCCTTTGTGAAGACACCAAAGTTGGTCAGCCATTTCTTAGTTCTTCACTATAAATGCCCCTGTTTCTGAATATAAGGGACCAACCTTTGTCCTTTGTAATCTTTTCTTCTTCATACGCTGACAGAAATGTTTACAGTCAGTTATTTATATTCCCTGTAATGTTACAATCACATTCTATTTTCCCTTTCTTAATCAATCCCTTTGTTCTACTTTTCTGAATTTTAAATTGCTTCCAATCCTCAGGCCTGTTGATTATTTTTCTGGTCATTTGGTATGCCTCTTCCTTAGATCCAATACAATTTCCCTTGTGAGCATGGTTGGCCATTTCCCCTGGTTTTACTTCTGTGCCAGACAAGAACAGACAGTTCTTGCAGTTCACCCATGGACTTTCTGAATGTTTGTCATTGCCTTTCCACTGTCATACCTTTAACAAATGATCCTCAATCTATCACAGCCAGCTTGTGCCTCATACCATGGTAGTTTCTTCTGTTTTACAATCAGGACCCTAGTCTCAGAATCATCTCAGCACCACTCTTCATTGTGTTGGGGAATTTTATAATAGTATATTTTCTCATCCTCAAGGGACCTCATACAACCTGAATTGCCAATTATTCCTTTCTCATTAAGCAATATCCACTCTGTTCAGGAATTCCTCTTCTATGGCATTGTTACTAATCTGATTTTCCCAATCCATTTGCTGATTAAAATCACCCCTAATTACACATTTCTTTATTGCATGCATCTCTAATTTACTGTTTAACGCTGTTTCCAACTTCACCCCTACAGTTTTGAGTCAATAGACAAGCCCGACTCTGAGTTTTTTTTCATAGGATCCCTAACAGTGTGGAAAAACAGGCCATTTAGTCCAACAAGTCCACACTAACTCTCCAAAGGGCATCCCACCCAGACTGACCCTATCTCTGCATTTCCCATGGCTAATCCAACTAACCTACACATCCCTGGACATTATGGGCAATTCAGCATGACCAATCCACCTGACCTGCACATCTTTGGACTGTGGGGGGAAACCCATGCAGACACAGGGATAATGTGCAAACTCCACAGATACCGTCACCCAAGATTGGAATTGCATCCCTGGTGCTGTGAGGCAGCAGTGCTAACCACTGAGCCACGGTGCTAACAACTGAGCCACCTCTGGTTGTTTCTCAGCTCTACCCACACAGATTCCACATCATCAGAGCTAATATCCTTCCTTACTATTGTGTTAATTTTCTCTTTAACCAGCAATGCAACTTCACCGCCATTTCCTTTTCATCTGATCTTCTGAAATACTGAATAGTCTTAGATGTTCAGTTCCATTCCTGGTGACCCTGCAGCCATGCCTGTATGTTTGATGATATCATACCTGTTCTCATTTGTTTAATTCATCCACTTTATTGTGAATGTTCTGTGCAAAAGCCTTCAAGCATATCTTTTTAACAATACTTGTCCTGTTCCCATTATTTTTCAGCATGACCCTGTTCAATTCTAGCCCTTGATTCTTCTGCCTATCACTTTTCTTGTTCCCTGTTTGCCTTTTTGTTCTTGGCCTTGATTCCCTTTACTCTGATTCCTAGTACAGATTCTCATTCCTCTGCCATTGTAAAGGTAGGTTGCATAAACCTGGCTTGTTTTTGCCTAGAGATCGGAAGCTTGAAGCGCAACCTAATTAGGGTGTTCAAAATGATGAAAGGATTTGATAGGGAAGTACCATATGAATAATTCCTTCAAGTCTGGGAACCAAGAAAAAAAAGGATCGTCTTTAAGTTAGACCTTGACAAGTTAGTGAAAACAAGAAGCATTTTTTATAAACAAATGCAGTGGAAATCTGCAACCCTCCTCCCAAATAGCAAAGCTAATTGAAATTTTCATGATTCAATTGATAGATTTCATCAGGCAACAGTGTTAGGGATTTTGGAGAAAAGACAAGTAAATGGAACATTTTAGCTGTAGGACAACAGAATGGCAGAACACATTCAATGGAATGAATGGTCTAATACTATTTCTTATTGATTTCCTATTTAGTAATAGACATGTAATGTGTAGCCTTCTTAATCCATACTTGTCAAATACAGTCAAACATAACAGAAAAATAAACAATATACTATCTCTGTACCAAAGAATGCATGATCACATTTTCATGAATTGCTCTGATTATTATTGAAGTACAATATACTTTCCATTTTGATTCTGTGGTCTGTTGCTTGTATATTCATTTTGATTAGCTGCATGCAGGTGGTCCACATTGACTGGTATTTCACTTATGCCCTGATAAAGAAAGATGAAACTACGGTGGTTGGAATGAATGGGTGTAAATTATAGTAATTGTAACTTTGTAAATAAATATATAAAGATGTGTGCAAAGATTGCCATCTGTCCGGATGATGCCACTTTCTGCAGGAGGGTCTCAGAAATATCCACCTTTTTGTTTAACTGAAGATTCCCCACAATTGTTGATAGAGCCCTTAGCCATGTCTGACCCATTTCCCACACTTGTGCCCTCACCCCTTGTCTTCCCTCCCACACCAATGATGGTGTGTCTCTGATCCTCACTTTCCACCCCACCAGCCTTCACATTCAAAGGATTATAAGCCACCGATTCCATCAAACCAGTGGGAATGCCGCCACCTGACACATTCACCTCCTCTCCCTTGTTAGTATTCCACAGGGCCCTCTGGACACACCTGTCCACTCCTCCTCCATTCCCAACCACTCTCAACACCCACACACTACCTTCTCAGCAATCGCAGAAGATACAACGCTTGCCCATTTACCTCCTCCCTCCTCATTATTCAAGACTCTAGATATACCTTCCAGATGAAGTAGCTATTTACCCACACTTCACTCAATCTAATCAACTGAATTCACTGCTCACAGTGTGGTCTCCTCAATACTGAGGAGATAAAATGCAGATTGGGCGATTACTTTGCAGAACACCTATGCTCTGTGTATAAAAAAATGATCTCAAGCTTCCAGATGCCTGCCACTTCAACATACCACCATGTTGCCATGCCAACATTTCTGTATCAGGTCTGCTGCAGTGCTCCAGCAAAGTTCAAGTCAAACTCGAAGAGCAGCATCTCATCTTTTACTTGGGGGCATTACAGCTTTCAGGCCTCAACAGTAATTTTAATAATCTTACAACAGGACTACCTACTCCCATATCTTGATTTGGGGACGCTGGTGTTAAACTGGGGTGTACAAAGTTAAAAATCACACAACACCAGATTATAGTGCAACAGGTTTATTTGGAAGCACTACCTTTCAGAGTGCTGCTCGTTCATTAGGAGGTTGTGGAGAATAAGATTGTAAGACACAGAATTTATAGCAAAAGTTTAGTGTGATGTAACTGAAATTACATTTTGAAAAAGATCGAGATTGTTTGTTAAGTCTCTCATCTTTTAGAAAGATATATAAATCGCAAAACTTTTTTTTTTAAAAGTTACATTCTCAAGTGAACTTTAACAATTGGTTTCATGTTGGCCCAGAGAATGTGTTGAAGGTATGACCTTCCCTGTGAGCTGTCTGTGCCACAATGGTCAATAGACAATAGACAATAGGTACAGGAGTAGGCCATTCTGCCCTTCGAGCCTGCACCACCATTCAATATGATCATGGCTGATCATCCTTAATCAGTATCCTGTTCCTGCCTTATCTCTTTAACCCTTGATTCCACTATCCTTGAGAGCTCTATCCAACTCTTTCTTAAATGAATCCAGAGACTGGGCCTCCACTGCCCTCTGGGGCAGAGCATTCCACACACCCACCACTCTGTGAGTGAAGAAGTTTCTCCTCATCTCTGTCCTAAATGGTCTACCCGCATTTTTAAACTGTGTCCTCTGGTTTGGCACTCACCCATCAGCAAAAACATGTTTCCTGCCTCCAGAGTGTCCAATCCTTTAATAATCTTATATGTCTCAATCAGATCCCTTCTCAGTCTTCTAAACTCAAGGGTATACAATCCCAGTCGCTCCAGTCTTTCAGCATAAGGTAATCCCGCCATTCCAGGAATTGACCTCGTGAACCTACGCTGCACTCCCTCAATAGCCAGAATGTCTTTCCTCAAATTTGGAGACCAGAACTGCACACAGTACTCCAGGTGTGGTCTCACCAGGGCCCCGTACAGCTGCAGAAGAACCTCTTTGCTCCCATACTCAATCCCCCTTGTTATGAAGGCCAGCATGCTATTAGCCTTCTTCACTTCCTGCTGTACCTGCATGCTTACCTTCATTGACTGATGTACAAGAACACCCAGATCTCTTTGTACTGCCCCTTTTCCTAAATTGATTCCATTTAGGTAGTAATCTGCCTTCCTGTTCTTGCCACCAAAGTGGATAACCATACACTTATCCACATTAAACTGCATCTGCTATGCATCTGTCCACTCACCTAACCTGTCCAGGTCACCCTGTAATCTCCTAACATCCTCATCACATTTCACCCTGCCACCCAGCTTAGTATCATCAGCAAGTTTGCTAATGTTATTCTATATCATTAACATATGTTGTAAATAGCTGCGGTCCCAGCACGGATCCCTGCGGTACCCCACTGGTCACAAAGTCAGTACTTTGCCCCCAATACCATGCGCCCTAATTTTGCTCACTAACCTCCTATGTGGAACTTTATCAAAAGCTTTCTGAAAGTCCAGGTACACTATATCTACTGGATCTCCCTCGTCCATCTTCAGAGTTACATCCTCAAAAAATTCCAGAAGATTAGTCAAGCATGATTTCCCCTTCATATTCCATGCTGACTCTGACCTATCCTGTTACTACTATCCAGATGTGTCATAATTTCATCCTTTATAATAGACGCCAGCATCTTTCCCACCTCTGAGGTCAGACTAACTGGTCTATAATTTCCTGCTTTCTCTCTCCCACCTTTCTTAAAAAGTGGTACAACATTAGCTACCCTCCAATCCGCAGGAACTGATCCCGAATCTATCGAATTCTGGAAAATAATCACCAACGCATCCACGATTTCTTGAGCCACCTCCTTCAGTACCCTGGGACGTAGACCATCAGGCCCCGGGGTCTTATCAACCTTCAGACCAAACAGTCTCCCCAACACCAATTCCTGGCAAATATAAATTCCCTTAAGTTCAGGCCCTTCAGCCACTGTTACCTCAGGGAGATTGCTTGTGTCTTCCCCAGTGAACACAGATCTGAAGTACCAATTCAATTCTTCTGCCATTTCTTTGTTCCCTGTAATATATTCCCCTGTTTCTGTCTTCAAGGGCCCAATTTTAGTCTTAACCATTTTTTTGCCCTTCACATACCTAAAAAAGCTTTTTCTATCCTCCTTTATATTTTTGGCCAGTTTACCTTCATATCTCATTTTTTCTTTGCGTATTTCCTTCTTAGTAATCAGACTGATTCTAATCTAAAAAACAGATTTAGAGAATCTTACATGGATTCATGCAGTTTTGGAGCAAAGTAAAATGTAATTCTGCAAGTACAAATTCACCCCACAAACTTATGTGTGTGTGTGTGTGTGTGTGTGTGTGTGTTTTTTGGGGGGCGAGGGTGCTATGAGTGTCTGTGTGAGAATGTGTGGATGTGAGTATAAATGGGTATAAGTCTGTGAGAGCATGTGTGTGGGAGTGTACATGTGAGCATATGAGAGAAGGTCTGCGTGAGTGTGTGTGTGTGTCCGTCTGTCTGTGTGTTTCTGTCTGTGAATGTGTATAGTGCAATGAGGTCACTTGTAGTGTGACATGAACCCAAGGTCCGAGTTGAGGCCCTCCTTATAGGTACCGAACTTAACTATCAGCCTCTGTTCGGCCACTTTTTGTTGTTGAGGTAAAAACAATGACTGCAGATGCTGGAAACCAGATTCTGGATTAGTGGTGCTGGAAGAGCACAGCAGTTCAGGCAGCATCCAAGTAGCTTCGAAATCGACGTTTCAGGCAAAAGCCCTTCATCAGGAATAAAGGCAGTGAGCCTGAAGCGTGGAGAGATAAGCTAGAGGAGGGTGGGGGTGGGGAGAAAGTCGCATAGAGTACAATGGGTGAGTGGGGGAGGGGATGAAGGTGATAGGTCAAGGAGGAGAGGGTGGAGTGGATAGGTGGAAAAGAAGATAGGCAGGTAGGACAAGTCCGGACAAGTTATGGGAACAGTTACTGAGCTGGAAGTTTAGAACTAGGGTGAGGTGGGGGAAGGGGAAATGAGGAAACTGTTGAAGTCCACATTGATGCCCTGGGGTTGAAGTGTTCCGAGGCAGAAGATGAGGCGTTCTTCCTCCAGGCGGCTGGTGGTAAGGTAGAAGCGGTGAAGGAGGCCCAGGACCTCCATGTCCTCGGCAGAATGGGAGGGGGAGTTGAAATGTTGGGCCACGGGGCGGTGTGGTTGATTGGTGCGGGTGTCCCGAGATGTTCCCCAAAGCACTCGCCTGACCACCCTGGCTGACCCATTGTCTCAGCAAGCTCCTGCCCCACTGAACCCATCTCTACCTACCTCGATACTGTCCTATCCCCCCTAGTCCAGGAACTCCCCACATATGTTCGAGACACCACCCATGCCCTCCACCTCCTCCAAAACTTGCGTTTCCCAGGCCCCCAACGCCTCATCTTCACCATGGATATCCAATCCCGCTACACCTCCATCCGCCATGACCAGGGCCTCCAAGCCCTCCGTTTCTTCCTCTCCAGACATCCCCAACAGTACCCTTCCACCGACACTCTCATTCGTTTGGCCGAACTGGTCCTCACCCTTAACAATTTCTCCTTTGAATCCTCCCACTCCCTCCAGACCAAAGGGGGAGCCATGGGCACATGTATGGGCCCCAGCTATGCCTGTCTCTTTGTTGGCTATGTAGAGCAGTTGATCTTCCGTAATTACACCGGCACCACTCCCCACCTCTTCCTCCGCTACATTGATGACTGCATTGGTGCCACCTCGTGCTCCCGCGAGGAGGTTGAGCAATTCATCAACTTCACCAACACATTCCACCCTGACCTTAAATTTACCTGGACCATCTCTGACACCTCCCTCCCCTTCCTGGACCTCTCCATCTCCATTAATGACGACCGACTTGACACTGACATTTTTTACAAACCCACCAACTCCCACAGCTACCTGGATTACACCTCTTCCCACCCTACCTCTTGCAAAAATGCCATCCCGTATTCCCAATTCCTCTGCCTCCGCCGGATCTGCTCCCAGGAGGACCAGTTCCACCACAGAACACACCAGATGGCCTCCTTCTTTAGAGACCGCAATTTCCCTTCCCACATGGTTAAAGATGCCCTCCAACATATCTCGTCTACATCCCGCACTTCCACCCTCAGACCCCACCCCTCCAACCGTAACAAGGACAGAACGCCCCTGGTGCTCACCTTCCACCCTACCAACCTTCGCATAAACCAAATCATCCGCCGAAATTTCCGCCACCTCCAAACAGACCCCACGACCAGGGATATATTTCCCTCCCCACCCCTTTCCGCCTTCCGCAAAGACCGTTCCCTCCGTAACTACCTGGTCAGGTCCACGCCCCCAAACAACCCACCCTCCAATCCTGGCACTTTCCCCTGCTACCGCAGGAACTGTAAAACCTGCGCCCACACCTCCTCCCTCACCTCTATCCAAGCCCTAAAGGAGCCTTCCACATCCAAAGTTTTACTTGCACATCCACTAATATCATCTATTGTATCAGTTGCTCCCGATGCGGTCTTCTCTACATTGGGAGACTGGGCGCCTCCTAGCAGAGCGCTTTAGGGAACATCTCCGGGACACCCACACCAATCAACCACACCGCCCCGTGGCCCAACATTTCAACTCCAGGCTCCCACTCTGCCGAGGACATGGAGGTCCTGGGCCTCCTTCACCACCGCTACCTCACCACCAGACGCCTGGAGGAAGAACGCCTCATCTTCCGCCTCGGAACACTTCAACCCCAGGGCATCAATGTGGACTTCAACAGTTTCCTCATTTCCCCTTCCCCCACCTCACCCTAGTTCTAAACTTCCAGCTCAGTAACTGTTCCTATAACTTGTCTGGACTTGTCCTACCTGCCTATCTTCTTTTCCACCTATCCACTCCACCCTCTCCTCCTTGACCTACTACCTTCATCCCCTCCCCCACTCACCCACTGTACTCTATGCTACTTTCTCCCCACCCCACCCTCCTCTAGCTTATCTCTCCACGCTTCAGGCTCACTGCCTTTATTCCTGATGAAGGGCTTTTGCCCGAAACGTCGATTTCGAAGCTACTTGGATGCTGCCTGAACTGCTGTGCTCTTCCAGCACCACTAATCTAGACAGTTTTTGTTGTTGCCTATCCTGAATTGCACCTTGGAGGACAGTCACCCGAAGGTCTGAGGTCAAATGTCCTGGACCGCTGAAGTGTTCTCTGACTGAGAGGGAACACTCCTGTCTGTTGATTGTTGTGTGGTGTCCATTCATCCGTTGCCATAACCTCTTCTTGGTCTCTCCATTATACCATGGCTCAGGGCATCCTTGCCTACAGCGTATGAGATAGACAACGTTGGCTGAGTCACATGAGTACCTGCCACGTACATGGTGGGAGGTGTCCCCATTCGGAATGGTGGTATTTGTGTCAACATTTTGACATGTCTTGCAGCATCCACCATGACAGGGTTGTATGGTATCGTCCTGAAAGCCGGACAGTTTGCTACATACAATGATCTGTTCGAGGTTTGGTGGTTGTTTAAAGGTGAGAAGTGGAGGTGTGGGGAAGGTCTTGGCAAGGTCTCATCGTCATTGATAATGTGTTACAAGCTGCGAAGACTATGACTTAGTTTTTTGGCTCCTGGGAAGTTCTGGACAATGAAGGGTATCCTGTTGGTCGCAGCTCACGTCTGTCTTCTGAGGAGGTCATTACGGTTCCTCGTTGTGGCACTTTGGAACTGGCGGTCAATGAGTTGAGCATTGTATCCCATTCTTATGGGGGCATCCCTGAATACTTCCAAGTGCCCTTCATGTTCCTCCTCATCTGAATAGATCTTGTGTATGTGTAGGGCTTGTTCATCGGGGATGGCTGTTTTAATAGGTTATGGGTGGAAGCTGAGGCAGTATAGCATCATAAGGTTATCCATGGGTCTGCGGTAGAGTGAGATGCTGGGGTGCCCATCTTTGATGGAGATGCATGTCTCCAAGAAGGAGACAAATAGTCGAGAGTAGTCCATGGTGAGTTTGATGGTGGGATGAAACTTGTTGATATCATTGTATAGTTTTATCAGTGACTCCTCACCATGGGTCCAGAGGATGACAATGTCATCAATGTACCTGGTGTTGGTTGGAGGTTCTGCATAGAGAAGAAGTCTTGTTCAAACGTAGGCATGAAAATGTTGGCATATTGGGATGCAAATTTGGTCCCCATACCTGTTCCATGTGTCTGGATGAAGAATTGGTTGTCAAAGGTGAAGACGTTGTGATCGAGGATAAAGCAGATGAGTTGTCAAACGGTGGTCTGAGATTGGCAGTTGTTAGTGTTGAGTACTGAGGCTGTTGCCGCAATTGTGGGGGATGCTGGTGTAGAGTGCTGAAACGTCCATTGTGATGAGGAATGTTTCCGGTTTGACTGGTCTGTGGGTGCTGACAGAAGCTGGGGATTCCATGTACAATGGATTTCAAGATGCCTTCGACATAGCCAGCGAGGCTCTCATACAGAGTCCCATTGCCTGATACGATGGGACATCCTGGTGTATTGGCTTTGTGTATCTTTGGAAGGCAGTAGATGTCGCCTACATGAGAAGTATGTGGGATGAATGCTCGTAGGGAACTTTGAAGAACTGGATCCAAAGTCCTGATCAATGTGTTTAATTCATGAGTGTGCTCCTTGGTCGGGTTGCCTGTAGTGTTGCTGGTTGTTCTGTTGTCGGTAAACCTCCTTGCAGTAGTTTATTCTATTCTGAATAATGATGGCTCCTCCTTTATCTGTTGGTTTGATGACAATGTTGTGATTGGTTTTGAGAGAATGGATGGCATTGCGTTGTGATAGGGTGATGTTCTGCTCTCACCTTGTGGGTATAGCTGATGAATCTGACATTTATATATTTCCTGACAGTTTGAGCATACATGTCAAGCAACAGATGAATGGACACCGCACAACAATCAACAGACAGGAGTGTTCCCTCCCAGTAGGAGAACACTGTAGTGGTCTGGGACATTTGACCTCAGACCTTCAAGTGATCATCCTCCAAGGTGGACTTCAGGACAGGCAACAATGAAAAGTGGCCGAGCAGAGGCTGATAGCCAAGTTCAGTACCCATGAAGATGGCCTCAAGTGGGACACTGGGTTCATGTCACACTACAGGTGACCCCATTGCACTATACACACACACAGACACTCCTACACACAGACACACACACTCACGCAGACCCTCTCTTATATGTTCACACATATACTCCCACACAAACGCTCTCAGATTTATACCCCCTTTACATTCACATCCACACACACTCTCACAAACACTCATAACACTCCCTCCCCACCACACACAAACATACACACCCACCCACACGCACACATAAGTTTATGGGGTGAATTTGTACTTGCAGAATTACATTTTACTTTGCTCAAAAACTGCATGAGTCCATGTAAGATTCTGTAAACCTGTTTTTTAGATTAGAATCAGTCTGACCATTGTGGCACAGACAGCTCACAGGGAAGGTCACACCTTCAATGCATTCTCTGGGCCGACATGACACCGATTGTTAAAGTTCACTTGAGAATGTAACTTTTTAAAAAATGTTTTGTGATTTACGTATGAAAGAACTGAAACCAACATGGTCATTCTAAAAGATGAGACACTTAACAAACAATGCAGGTATTTTTCAATATATAATTTCAGTTACATCACACTGTAAACCTTTGCTATAAATTCTGTGTCTTATAATCTTATTCTCCACAAACACCTGAAGGAGCAGCACTCCGAAAGGTAGTGTTTCAAAATAAACCTGTTGGACTATAACCTGGTGTTGTGTGATTTTTAACTTTCTACTTCCATGTCTATTACCCAAACCCACATCCTCATCCTGTCATGACGTGGGTTGCTTCCAGCTCAGTCAAGCCATTTTCACCACTCATGGCCTCACTTACCAAGCTTCTTTTCTTGCCTGGCTTACTATATCATTTCCTTTGTTTGGTATTTTTAAAAATCTCTCTCTGGGTTCTCTCTCCACATATCCACTCACTCCTCCCCCACGCATCATCAACACAAATACAACCTTTTCCTGGGTAATTTCAGTTTTGAAGAAGGGTCACTGGACTCAAAGTTAACACTATTTTCTTTCCACAAATGTGGTCAGACATGCTGAGTTTATCCAGCGATTTCTGTTTTTGTGTGTGTAAAGATTGGCTCCAGTTCAATCCTTCACCTCCAGGCATCCTAGAATTTAAAATAGCTTGAGGCAAAATAAAATTACAAATGTTGTGACAGAAACCCAATGTTTTGGGGTATTGTGTCTGAATGTCTTTCTATTAATGGAAATAAGATCAGTTTCATGAATACCTTCTGCATTTGAAATGGATAATGGATGTGTAATGATTGTAATAATAGACTTGCTTGAAAGCAAAATGTTATTTAGCCACATTATCAAAAGCAAACTCACATAAAAACAATATCAACTTGTTTATAAATTTCATTGGATAGATGTGTGATGAGCAGATTTTGTTTCTAGAAAGATGTGTTAATAAATATATTAGGTTTCAAATGATTCTCTTACCAATGTACAGATTGCAATGATGAACGATGTGTTCATTTGCATCCTGGGTCAGTCATCATACAATCAAGACTTAAAATTAGAAAGTAAGGTTAGAATCCTCGAGTCAGCTGGTTAAACAGAAATATCATTTGTATCATCTTAATAGCTCCTTTCCATTGTTTCCCTTAATATAAGAAAATACACTAAATTGCCAATGTAATAAATCACATATTGACATATTAATTCACTTGTCTATACTATAATGAAAAACAATAAATTCATGTCATAAATGTAATGTACCTGCTGGCTCATCATAACAAAATATACAATGTTTGATTTGTATCAAGGAGGAAAACCTTTTGCACAGAAACTAGAAGGAGTAGGCCATTCAGCCCTTTATTTGCATGTTCTTCCTTCATATTTCATTTTAATTTGTAAGTAATAGCTATCTAGAACTATATTCAAAGTATCAATGTCAAAGCCAATCCCTTTTTCAAAGGAGATACTCTTTTGAATGGGAAGACACCTGTACCAAAGAAATAGCAAATTCTTTCCTGAGAAATTTAGAAAAAAAGTGCGAATTTTTCAAAAACCAAATATTTTAATTATAAATTAATGAAAAATTTTCATTCTCTCTGTATCATTCAGTCAAGACTTATGAAACCTGTTTTGGGAATTTAAGCATAAACATTGGCGAAGCCAGTCAAGACTTTAAATACCAATCCCTATCTCAAAAAGAAAGGTCCAATAACTTCAAGATTCTTAACGATAGAAAGAAAATCACAACATTTAAGAATAAAGCACAAAACATTCTTTATTTATTTGTGTTGAATACAATAGTAACACAGACTATAGTGGTGTAGAAGGGCAATACGTATGTGCTCCTTGCATTGCAATGATATTGAGTGAAGTAAATCGCCCTTATTTATAGAAAAAGAATCAAAGAGAGTGACAATGTGACTTCTCAATTTGTGCATACATGGTAAACTACAGAAAACAAAAACTATACAGCTGCAGCTGAAACTATTTGCTTAAAGTTAATAAAGTTGACAAGTTTTGAGGAAATGTAGTTCATGCTGCCCTTCATTAGACACAATGCAATATAATAAATCCAATGAATAAAATTGAGCAACAGCTTATTTTTCTGACTTCAGTAAGTCCAAATTAAATTAAGTTTCAATATTATGAGATGATGTTTTACCCTGTCAAATTGTTAACAACTTAGATTTATATTGCGCCCATATGGAAAAGTAATGATGGAGCACTTTCCAAGGATGTGTGAACAGCAAACAGCAAGTGGAGGACGAGGTGAAAGGAAAAAGACACAGGGCATTGTTGAAGACATTTTTTTTGGAGGCCTTTCAAAGTAGCAAAGAGACAACATGATTTAGAAGGAGAACTTCCGATTAACCATAAAGACTAAAGGCTCAGTCTTCACTGGTGGATTGGAGAAAGTTTAAATTTAACATTGAATCAGAGTCAAAGAACCAAAGAGTATGGGCTGTGACATATGGTTGGAAAAGGCTATTCAAACAGAGTGATATGGCCAAGTGAATAGAACATGAGGCTGAAAATCCTGAAGTGAACCACAAAAGCTGGGGATAGATTGAATGCTGAATGCGCAAGTCCTTCCTTTTGAAACAGAGAACTGAAATACACGGAAGGCAAAAATATTGGAAACCACAGGACAAAGTATTATAAAATCCACAAGGTGGGAAGGGAAGCATTGGCAGTGGACAGATTGAAATATGGTTTAAATCAGTTAGTAATCTGGAAGTGCGATAGCAGTAGATGGGATATATAGTAGAACTGTCACCTTGGGCTTTGGGTACAGCCACAAATCATCTTGAGAAAGCAGTTAGCAGGTTGTTTAAGTCCACATCAGAAACACATAACAGAGATCTGAATGAGACAGATTCAATTTTCAGCTGTATCTTTAAACTTATCCAGTATATATTGCTGAATAGATGGTCATGTGGATAATAATATTAAATTAAAAAACCCAAAGAACTGCAACTTGAACAACATCTCCCAACATGTCCTTACCCCAACCCCACACACCAGGCTTTATCATGATAAAGTCATACAGCATGGAAGCAGTCCATACCGGCCATGTCCCCAAACTAAATTAGTCCTCTCTGCCTGCACTTGGCCCATATTACTCTAAACCTAATCATGATCTTATTCAAATGTCTTTGAAATGTTGTAACTGTACCTGCAAACACCACTCTCTCTGGCAGTTATTCCACAGATGAACTACTTTCTGTATTAAAAAAAATTGCCCCTCATGTCCTTTTTAAATCTTTCTCCTCTCACCTTAAAAATGTGTCCCCAAGTTTTGATTCTCCCAGGCTATGACAGTTCTTTTGTCTGCCCAACTGGTTTTCTCTCTCTCTGGGCTCCATCTCCACGTATTGTTGACCACACCACTCTACCCCTCCCAACCCCACCATCAGTATATATATCAACCATTTCCTAGTTACAATCAGGTCTGAAAAAGAGTCACTGGACCTGAAACACTAACTCAGCTTTCTCTCCACAGACGCTGCTAGACCTGCTGAGTTTTTCCAGCAATTTCTGTTTTTGTTGCTGCGGATAATAACGTTGTTGTCGTCAGGGTTTCTGAAGTGACATGGTTAGGTGTCATTGCTACATATTAGTCAGAAACTACAAAGATTTGATTTCAGACAAGAGTAAAATAACAGAGGGTGGGGGCTCTTGTGGCAGAGGGTTGCCCTGGCCTTGGGTCCAAGTCCCACCTGATCGAGAGGCATGTAATAATTTCCCTGAACAGCTTGATTATAAAATAATTAGAAAGGAAGATTGGTAGCAGTGCAGAATACCAACCATAACCACCAATGGTAATCAGAAATTATAACATGAAGGCAGTGCCAGTACCCAAATTAATGACAGCTTTCTGTGCAGATTAACTGGATACCATTTACAAACTTATTTCCAATTTCTATAATATGTTTCTATGGGACTCTTGTGGCATAGGCTACTTTGGAGTCAGAAGACCTCCAGAGATGTGTCATAACATGTCTGAAAAGTCTGATTAAAATACAGGGATGGGCAATTAGTGAGGTGCAGAAAGCAGGGCAAATGTATCTAATTTTAGAAAGACATAAGTCTGTAAGTTTCTTGGATTTAGTACCAGAGGTTAAATGGAGAGGGAGGACTTGAAGTCAGACTTTGGTGGTAGTCAAGTTTTGGCTTCTGCTTTATGTTCCAAGGTCATCCCACAATCTTAAAGCAATTTAACTATAAATGTGGAAATTATGCTACAAGCTAACCATAAAATATATGAATTTTGGTGCACAAACTTGAGAGTGATTGCAGTCAGGTCCAGGGTATCAGACATGGAGACAAAAAAAATTTAATGGTACATTTACAAAATATCAACATTAATGCAGATGTGGGCCCAAGGAAAGGGAGTGTGAACTAACAGACAGCATGACTGTAGGAGTAAGGGGTGTTGCTGTAGTGAATGGAAAGAGATTGTAGTGAAAAGAGGGAAAAGCAGGATAGACAGGATACGAAGAAGTGATCAGGGTTAGCCTCCACATGTTGTAAGTAAAAGGGTGTGCATATGCTTTACTTTACATATGTTTATGTCATGCATACATGAAGGATAAAGTTGAGTGAGGTGTGAGATTAGGAACAGGATAAAGTAGCCAAAAATGAGTCATGCAGTGCAAAGACTGTATACCATACATTACCCAATACAGGGCTCAGGTCACAGCCTGACTATTTCTTGAATTGCATTCTAGAATTACAGCAAACTCAAATTGACAACTCTTGTCACAATTAACAAAAAAAAACATTGCATACTTTCCTAAAGTTCTAATACAGACCACAACTGGTTGAGGCTGGTTTTGTCAAAGACAGCAGTTAAAAATAATCATATAGGTAAAACTGAGCATTTAAAAGTGACTTGCAATTGAATTTGGTTTCATTGAAACAACTCATTTTTATATTTGCAAATATATAAGTATAGAAAATATTAACAAAAGCAAATTAGATTGTCCTTATCATCTGTACACATTGTTCTCAACATCAAATATATCAATGCTACAGGCCACTGCTCTTTCACAGAGATAATCATTGAAATTATTGTACCTCTGCACAAAACACTACACAAATTAAGCTAAAGTTCCAGGGTGATAGCTCCAAATTCTCACTGCTCATCATGGAGTCAATTTGCTATTAGTCCACTTATAATAAGTTAAAGTCACTTTTTGTATTCAATATAAATGCATTATCGAATAACTTGAACTAAAAGCAGCATAAATCATGCAATTAAGTGGAAGTTTGGTCCAACAATGAATTATCTAAAAGGATTAGATGATAGTGGAAAGATTTAATTTAATTTTGATGTCTCTTCATGAATTGATCACCTCCTCGACTGCATTTCTGGGACAGTTTCAAATGGGAATACTAAGCAGAGGCTAGAATATCTTCCGAAGAAATGCAGGAGAGGAAAATTGGCTTGGAAATTTATATTATCATACAGCAAAGTAAAGGAACTCTTCACAGAGGTTTGGAAAATGATCAGCTTCCTAATTAACTGAAAAAATAAGTACAAATTGTTTAACTTGGAAAACTTACAATTTAAAATTTTCATTTTGATAGTTGTTTTAGAATGAAATCAAATATAAGACCAAGGCACTTATTGCTTTCATAAACTTATCTCTCTTGATGCTTTTCATCTGATAAATGCAATTAAATAACGGTGAATGCAACTGTTAATTTATTTGAATATATTACAGTATATTCATTGACTTCAACTAACCTTGTCAAAGTGAAGGCAAAGGATATTATTGTGGACAAATTATAATTGCTACGTTTTTGTCATTCACACCTTCCCACATTAGGTATGGCACAATGAAATGTAAGGTACTGCTTCTACTATGTTGTCTCAAACACAGTTTTTGAGCTCTTGACAGGACCAGTTTAAATTTTGCCTTTCCCTAAACTAGCCACCTGTACTTTTGCACACAGTGAGTTAATGGTCTTAGTCACACTGTCATGAGAAGGCACTGGAATGGAGTTCCATAAAGGGAAAATAGAAATGGGAGATGGAGATAGGCTGAATAGAAATATTCCCATGGGTTCTGAGCAGATCGTCAACATGACCTCTTGGCCAGGACAGTGGTGTGATACTGAGAGATCAAGGAAAATAAATCGTATTTATAATAGAAACACACATACATAAATATACACCCTTGACATTTAATGTAACTTTATAAGGCAGAAGTTCATTTGTTAAACAATCCATTTAATGAAACAAAGTTAGTCAGAATGTAATCAGTGTTTACAAGGACAGCCCATCAGTTTCAGCAATATGTATCAACTCCAATGATGCTTGGTGAGAAGTCAGAAATCTCACCCTGAAATCTGACTTTATTACTAATCATTTTCATTTTATTCGGCAATTATCAGGTTGCAGTTTGTTTCTGTTACAGGCATTTAGGTTCACAGCCATGATCATCAACTCGTAAAGAATTAAGTGCATTTTTTTTTTAAGTTGCTTTGACATCTGTCACAGTTTTACACTGCTTGTCTCTCAGCACTGTGGCCCTGGAAGCTTAATCTGTATAAAACAAATTAGCTCCCATCACTACATATTACACAGGATATTAAAAATGATTCAGTTGTACTCTGAAATTGAAATGAGACTACTGATAGTGTTAGATAAAGGAGAAAATTCATGTGGAACATAAACTCAGACACAGACCAGTTGGGCTCAAGGGTATCTTCCCTTGCTGTAAATTTTATGTAATGTGTTAACTTGTTTTAGGAAAGTGTTTCAAAACTGGAGTTTTAAATATTAAACAGAACATTATGTGAAAATGCCAGTTACAACATCTTATGAGAAAACTAACAAAGTCCAGTTTAACCAAAATGCTCAGTCTGGTGCTTGTAAATTCTTAACTTCTATATTTGCTCCATATTGCACAACACATATTAGCTGTTAATTAACTATTACCAAGCAACCATACGGCATGCCTCAGTGACTCTAAACAGAAAGTATTACTCCAACGTTATGCCAAAAATGTCAACATGATTCTTCACATTTTTATTCATACTAGTATGACTAATTTAAAGAACGAAGACAATAAATAAAACACTGACAACTTTGCTTGATTCATGGCATTCACTGATAGACTAAAAGAAAAGCAACTTATAAAAATCTGACCACATTTCCTACACTTAACTCTTCCAATTGAATCAGAACGCTTCCTGCAGATGTTAAATTCCATCATTATTTTAAAAATTACATACTTCATGATATCTGAATGCTAGCAGTTGCAATTAAAAAGCACAGAGGGGATAAAACAGAATTGAACATACAATTCTGGAGGCAACTTGCATCAGGTCCATTTTTAAAACTTTGTACTATATCCAAATGAACCAGATAAAACTCTAAATGTAATGACTTCTTATAAGTTTCCATACAATATCAAGCAGGCAAGTACTTGTTGACTATAAGAATCATATCACTTATCACTAACAAACTCCCATTATTAGAATCACTCAGATATGGTTTTCAGTGTTTCATCTGCAACAGATTATGAAGCCTATTTTCCTATGCTTTGTACCCTGCAAAGAAGAGAAAAGCAGAAGAAATAGTGGCACAGATCTCTGCAACCAAATATCCATCCCTCAATTGCATTGCTTAGGATTTAGTGGATACATCTGAAGACAGGGGAAGCAGTTGAGTGCTTTCTTGAAGATCCTATGCAATTGAGGAAAGAACTATGTAAAGGTATCTAACTTTCATCTATAAATATTGGATTGATGACCGTTTCTAGACACCAGAAGTACAAGTTCAACTTTCCTTTTCTATCTTTAGATGCAGGGTACTGCTGGGAGTGAGTTATAAATGGCTGATTTGCACCAAGAAATACAGCGAAGACGAAATTCTGTCCGGTGGGCCATAGCCTAAGTTTAAGGATCGGCTCAACCTATAGTGGTATGTGACAAAGTGAGACTCCCCGCAGGAGTGAGCCTCACTATCCTTCGTTTTGGAGTCGGTTCAAAGCTTAACACCTAATTTACAACATGCAGGTTAAGCTTTACCGCAAAACTGTCTCCCACACACTAAATATTGATTTCACGTGCACCCTTCGAAACTTTGGGATATAAATTGGGCAGGGATACTAAATGAGCACTGACATTAGGGCACCCTACTTTGCCATCAGCTTAATTCTGTTTTCCATAAACTACACGGAACTGAATATCAAGTGGCGTGTAACCCTGCTGTTGATTTGCTGTTATCCATTTTCTATTATTGCTCCAGACAAAGTTATACCCCACAGTATCGAGAAACATTGCAACCAATAGAACAAGACTTCAAATTAGATAAAATGCATAATTTTTTAAAATATAGAAAATGCATACAAATTCTACAACTGAATACCTGGTGATAAATTAAAATGCAAATGAAATGTTTGGTTGAAGGAACAAAATATTGTTTGGGGTTAGCCATGTGGTGGATTGTCCACTGTTCATCAATTTTAATTGCTTTTTAAAGACATTTTTCTTTTACAAACACAAGATGATATAATTTTCAGGTGCAGTGAGAATTGTTGGATTTACATAATTGAATATTTAATTGTAATATTCAGTGAAAGCATTTAAAAACCAAAAGATAATTCAGTTGTTCTATAAACTGACTGAAAACTCACCATTGCCTCTAAGACAATGAGTGACAATGCTATAAGGGGCTGTTTGTAATCTATTATTCAAATGTATCGTCTCAGGGAAGTTACTTAATAACTTCAGAATCATGTCAGGAAAGGGAGGCAAAACTAATTTACATGAAAAAAAGCACCCGGTGGGAACACAGATAGGATAAGATGCTTACCTGTTGTATCACTTATCCTATTGTATTCTTCAACATGTTAAAACTTAGTCTAAGGCAGCAACTCCACATGTCTGGTTTCTATTGAACTGAGGCTATAGTTTGTACATATATACATATAATAATTTTCTCTCTATACTGGACCAAATTGCCTATCCATTCAGGTCTAATCCAAATAAGATCTTTGGCAGGCACACTGCAGCATCCTTATAAGACTATATCATACTTTTAAAGATGATGTAACTTTTTTTTATGAAGTGGGAATATATTAGTCTTGAAATTATACAATATAACACTAATGTATTAATTCTGCACTATTTCAATAGTGACAGTAAGCTACGGTAACTGCCTCAATTAAAACAGTGTGCAGAATAATTACATACAACCCCAAGCTATTATTTCTAGGCTCTTAACTGCAGATCAGCTGGGAATGATATGAAAACTGGCCCATTTATTCAAAGTACTTAAGCAAGTGAAATAGTCATTTTATGACACTTGCAATGTCCCAACGCACAAAATAATAAAGGACTGATGTGGTACTCAGGGAATCGGTGCAAGTGACAATTTATAACATTAAGGCAAGTACAGACACAAGTAATAACGTGATACACAAAATATCTGGGCAATAATTTCAACATTTCCTGTTTTGTTTTCAATACAAATGAACGAAGTGACACACTGATATGAAGTCATTTTATCATTTCTCCATGAACCTGAACTGCTGACTCTGAGCAGCATTTCTCTTATCATTTTTTTCTTGTATATTTCTCTCTGACATGACTATTATGTATAGCAGCTGTACATACATCTTTTCAATGACAGCACACAGTGTAGAAGTTTTCAAGCAATAAAATCCAAAGCATAACTTTGTACAAACCAACTCCAAATTAAAACCCTCACCTCTTGTATCCACAAACCCAGGCTTTCACAGTGCAAGGCATAGGACACTGGTTGCTGCAGGTTGCTTAGAGTAGGATGGCTAAATATTTAAATATGTTTCCAAAGCACAGTATTCAAATCATTTATAAAAGAAAATTTGTTATCCAATTCATTACAATAACCAATCTATAATAACTCTAGAAAGGTCAGAGAAAGTTATTGTTTAACAAGAAATGATATTACTGTCATTAATGTTATTAAGGAAATTGCAATAGAATTCTCAGGTGAAAATTATCGCAACTTTTATACGACTATCAATTTCTGTGACCTTGCACTGGTCATCTGCATTAGCATTGGGATTTTGCTAACTTCCATAATGCTTCCCTTACAAAATATTACTTTGCTATTTGGCCTCTGCGGTCACCCATTTCCATCAAGCGTTTTGTTGACTAAAAGAGGTGAGCTTTCTTCTTAAGTTCATTCCGCTTCCAAAGTGGTAGCCTGTCAAATTCCTGGATGGCCATATTAAATAGATGGTAAAAAACGTCAGGGGCTAGATGACGCTAGAAGAGTAAATGATAAAGGGAAAACATTTGGTTATTAAAGTTTATTTTCAACAATGCTGAAGTTACATTTATTTATCTATGATTAGTTTATTTTGTCCTTTGTTAATATGCACATTCCATAATTTTCTCAAGTCACTGACAAACTGGATGCTATTCCTTTTTTCAACAAAACTTTATCTAGTAAAACTGCACTTCAGATATTATGTTTCAGTTTTGGTCATCCAGACACATCGAACTGAGGAAATTGTGTAGAGTTTCACAGTTAATCTACAGTGTCAGTAGACTGAGATAAAGAGTCGGGGAACGAGGCAGATGAGCAAGAACAAGTTATTAGGCGGAGCAGAAGTTAAATCCAGAATTTTACTTTCAGTTAAATCACAAGTGCCAGAACAAAGCCAGCATTGATACCAGAAAATATATTTCAAATAACGAACAAATCATAACAGCAAACCACTGCCTTATTTTAAAAGAAACCAAAATGCTATGTGTGGGTGTTGCAGATTTCTGTGCAAGAATTGTCGGATGAAAAGAATAGTTTCCTTCATATCCTGTTATCTTTGTGATACAGAATATTGAACTGATGCTTTGCCCTGAAATGAAACTCATATGTGCTGAACTGAAGACACCAAACCACATGAACTACATCATCCTGAAACACTTTCTTAAAAGGCTCTAGTGACACAAGATTTTTTCCTCCAAGTAGTCACACATTTGAAAATCAGAGCATTACAAGCCAGTTTATTAGATTTGGTACAAGTGCCCATTCCAATTCCCAAACAGCAACATTCATTCCCAATTCTTCATGCCATGATCTCACCTCCAGTCTTGTTCTGTCTACATACCTCCAGTCTTGTTCTGTCTACATCTCTTGGTAATTTGCTGCGTCCCCTGTTAGTCACTGCAAGCACTTGGTAAGGGTAAATCTACACAATAGAAGAAAAGTTATATTGGTAAGGGAAATTCAATTTGATTACTTATCTTCATTAAGTTTTTCAAATATGCATCCTTTTAGAGCTTCTCATTCTAATCTATAGAATATGACATTGATATGATCCTGGTAGAAATCAATAGGCTGATGGGAATGATCCATTAAAATATTTTGTCGGAACCAACAAACTAAAGCAACACTATTTTAAACACTATTCAGAAATGTATAATCTCAACCATAGAAAAAGTCTCTATTTAACTTTCAAAATAACAAAAAATATCCCTTGGAGGCTATGTCTCTTAAAAGGACACTTCATTCTCCAGAAACCAGTATAAAATGGTGACCTTTCTTTTTAAGTTCATTCTATTTCCAACGTGGTAGCCTGTCAAAAACTCCTACCTCCAGAACGCTTACAAGAATTAACAGTAGGCATAGACTTTACCAAACCTTGAATTTGCTTTATCATTCAATAAGATCAAAGTTGACATGATTGTGGTCAAATTTCAAGCTGCCACCTCATAGCACTTGCTTCCTTTCTTTTCCTTTCTCAGCTGGATACTTCTAATCCCAGAACTGACTTTCACAGTGAGGGATAAATTGGTGAATCTCCCCTCTAGCCAAAGTAGATGAATGTCCCAATCTCGATTGAAACCTCATGAACTTGATCTCTTCAAACCGAATGTGCACAGCCACCACTTTTTGGATGGTGACTAACAGAGCCAGGACTAACTGCCTTCACCTTGCTGCTATCTCCCTTTGTTTCCCATGTTCTTGCAGACTGTCATAGCTATTTTAAGATAACCTGAAAACTCAGTTGACAATTATTTCCTTTATTCTGTTTCACTCTCAAAAGGCAACCACCATGGCAACAGGAATCACATGGGTTCTGCATCCAGTTAGAAAGACTAATCAGTTATTGTGTGAATCCCACAACTCCATTCTATTTTGGAATTAAATATGCAGTTTAACAAGTGTAGTCATTAAAAATCTGACGTTCCTAGCACCTCCCTGTGTCTTGGAGATTTACAGTCTATTCACTAACAACACAGTTATAGGATCCTTCTTTCACAACTGTATTGTACCTGTTATGGACCAGACCAAACTCCCTCAAAATATATTATGAGGACAGCTTAGACCCGATCATGTTCTTATTTTAAAGGTAAGTGTAAGGTGTTGCATTCCAGATGCAGTTCAATTGGTCAAACTACTCAACTTTAAGCAAAACACATTTATCTCTCCACCCTGGAGGCTCCCTGCCTTCAGTCCTGATGAAGGGCTTTTTCCCGAAACGTTGATTTTCCTGCTCCTCAGATGCTGCCTGACTGGCTGTGCTTTCCCAGCACCACTCTAATCTAAACTCTGATTTCCAGCATCTGCAGTCCTCATGTTTGCCCTTTAAGCAAAACACACTGTATCTTTACACTACAGTTAAACTACAGACAAAATAAAAAGAAAATGAAAGAATTAGCTTAACTGTAACTCTACCAAAATGCTTAATATAGTATATACTAATTAATAATATATACTAATTAACTGTTCCAATTAGTAACATCTCATAAACATGTCAGTAAAATAGATTGTCTCATATGTAATTCTAGCAGCAGGAAGAGAACCCCAGCTTTAGAGAGGAATAAAAGGTTCCACAGCCAGCTTCATGACGCCAGCAATTGCTGAAAGCTAAACCCAAAAACTCTGGTTCTGCGGGAGCTTGATCCCACCCACTCAGGCTACTTCTATTGTTCTAAACTCTAAAAACACCTGAAAGCCTCACCAGCTGTTTGCACTATTGGCTTTGAGCAGACTGCACGATACCTCTGTTTCAACCTTTCTTCATAAAAAAAAGAAGAAAATACACCTCTTACAGCCATAGTATGATCACATACAACTCAAGGCTGTTGTTGGGCAGAATTCAAACAGTTAATGTGATCCCTTTCATTTCTGCATTTTACTATCAATTAAAGATACAGTCCCAAAGCATGACAATTATGCAAACTTCATATCATAACCACTCTCTTGCGATTACTTAAGTGGTAAGTGGGGAGCCCAACACAGTGTAAAAAATAAGGTTGGAGCATTTGTAACAATAATCAGTCAGAAGTGTCATGTGGATGATCCATCTCAACCTTCACTAGACATCCCCAGATTGTCAGTCTTCTGCCAATTCATTTCACTCCATGTGTTACCATGAAACAGTTAGAGGCACTGGATATAGCAAAGACTATGGGCTCCAATAACATTCCAGCAATAGTACCAAAGACTGGCCAAGCTTCTCCAGTACAGTTACAACACAGACATTAATGTCCTGTACACAAAAAGTAGAACAAATTCAACTGGGCCAATGACCACCCCATCAGTCTGATGTTAATCATCAATAAAGGGATGGAAGGTGTCATCAACAGTGTTATCAAGCAGCACTTACTTAATAATAAACAAAATCAGAAATTGCTGGAAAAACTCAGCAGGTCTGGCAGTATCTGTGGAGAGAAAGCAGAGCTAAAGTTTTGGATCCAGTGACCCTTCTTTTTGGTTTACTTAAAAAAACTTGCTCACTGATGCCCAGTTTGGATTCCACCAAGGCCACTCAGCTCCTGATCCCATTACAGAGCTGAATATCAAAGGTGAGAGTAATTGCCCTTGACACCAAGGGCATTTGACTGTGGCATCAAAGAACCCTAACAAAACTAGAGTCAGTGGGATTCATGGAGAAAACTCTCCACTGATTGGAGTTGTACCTAGCACAAAGGAAGATGGCTGTTGTTGCTAATCATCTTAGCTCCAGGATATCACTCCAGGAGTTCCTCAGTGTACTGTCCTAGCCCCAACTATCTTTAGTTGCTTCATCAACGACCTTCCATTCTTCCTAAGGTCATCTTGGAGATGTTCATCGAAGACTACACAGCACTACCAGTGACTTCAAATACTGAAGCAGACCATTACATTACAGCATGGAAACAGGCCCTTCGGCCCAACAAGTCCACACTGACCTGCCAAAGCGCACCCACCCATGCCCCTACATTTACCCCTTACCTAACACTACGGGCAACTTAGCATGGTCAATTCACCTGACCTGCACATCTTTGGACTGTGGGAGGAAACTGGAGCACCTGGAGGAAACCCACACAGACACGGGGAGAACATGCAAACTCCACACAGTCAGTCACCTGAGGCAGGAATTGAACCCGGGTCTCAGGCAGCTGTGAGGCAGCAGTCCAAATGCAGCAAAACCTGGACAATATCCTTTTGCTGACAAGCAGCAAGTAACATTCATGCCACACAAATGTCAGATAATGACTATCCCCATCAAAACAGAAGCTAACTATCCATCACCCTTTGACATTCAATGGCCTAACCATCACTGAATCAACATCCTGGGAGTTACTATTGATCAGAAACTGAAATGTACTAGCTATCTAATACACTGGCTATAAAGACAGGCTAAAGAATAGATATCCTGTGGTAGGTAATCCACCTCCTGACTCACCAAAGCCTGCCCACCATTTACAAGGCACAAGTCAGGAGTGTGATGGAATACTGTCCACATGCCTGGAACAGGGCAGTTTCAACTATACCCAAGAAGCTTGACATCATCTACGACAAAGTAATCCACTTGAATGACATCATATAGCCAAATATTCACATATTCCACCACCAATACTCACTATCAGTAGCGTGCAGCATCTGTAAGAAGCACTGTAGAAATTCTCTACAGATCCTGAGACAGCATCTTCCAAACCCACAACCGCTACCATCTGGAAGGACAATTGCAGCAGATACATCGGAACAAAATGATCTGCAAGTTTCACCTCTAACCACTCACCATCCTGACTTGGAACTATATTGCCATTCCTTCAGTGTCACTGGTCAAATTCTGCAACTCACTCCCAAACAGCATTGTGGGGATACCAACACCAACACCAAATGGACTTCAGCAGTTTAAAAAGGCAGCTCACCTTCTCCAAGGCAACTATGGGCAATGTTGGCCTGGCCAGGAATACTAATACTGCATGTATGAACATTAAAAAAAAGGAAGTCCTATCCAAAAAAAAATAGCATTCTTAATGTTTTAACAATTAACTCACTACATCAAGTATTTTTACCAGTCCCTTCTTTTTTGACTCATGTCATCAATGTGAAATCCCCATCAACACTCTTATACAGCCAACCAGAGTCAGCAGTTCTATATTGGTGACAGTGCTAGTGGGAAAACAGTAGTTGCTGCCAGTACTGCACCCACCAGAGGCCAAAGTTCAAGAGTCACCCAGCCACAAGTTAGGTGCCTTGATGTGGTGGGTCACTGGTCAGGGAGTCTGCTCCCATTAAGCAATCTTTGCAATGCAGAGTCCCTCAATAAGTGCCTTTGAGCAAGGGATCCTGACTAGGCTTACTTCTTGGCTTCTCACTTGGCAAATCCCCATTTAGGGCCTCAACTGGTGGTGGGCCTTCCTGCTGTAGATTTAGTCAGGGTAGAGTTAGGAAGAAAGCAGTGACTCCACCTTCTACACTTACACCTGTTTAAATGCGCCCACATACAAATTTGACACATAGGAAGCTGTTAAATTCCACTCAGGTTCTCAACTACATACCTAATCATAGGAGGCTGACAAAGTTAGCTGTATACTAATGAGATTCTGCAATAAAATGGAAACAGAAAATTTTGGAAAGACTCAACAAGTCTGCAGGCCTCCATGAAGAGAGAAATAAAATTAATGTTTTGTTTCAAGTATAATTCTTCTTCATTCATATTGAACTCAAAACATCAACTTTATTTCTCTCCCCACAGCAGGCCTGGCTGAGTGTTCCCAATATTTTCCGTTTTAATTTTAGCATCTGCCATATTTTGTTTTTATTTAAATGAAATGCAAGTCTTGACTTGGGATCTACATTAATAGGAGATTAGCATAACGTTTACTCAGTTATCAGGGTCATTTCTACCAAATGTTTTGTCTATTTAATTACTTTCAAATTTATTTTACATGTCTATTTTCAACAGGTTTCCTCTCCGTGCAAACCTATTTGCCAAAGGGAATTAAAAACAAATGATCATTTCTAAAAGTGATGCACAAATCGAGAGTTATAGTGAAATAATGCACTGAAACAATAGGAGGATGTGGGCTAACTGGCCACATAGTTTTAAGTTTATAATCTTGCCTATGATTTCGGAGAGGTTATCTGTTGGGACTACACCCTTTCTCCACAGGAAGAACATGAAACTTTTGTACACCTAACAGAACTGATAATCTGGAAGTATGCCAATTAGTCTAGGAAACACCAGCTGATTTTTTTTGCTTACTTTAGTTATTCTTATCATATGCAGTAAACTTCTTAAAAAAATTATCGGTGTACAATTTTACTGATTTTTGTAGACTTGCCTTTGGCTCCAGCATGTTAGGCATTGAAACTCCCCTGTCCATCCTTGTTCCTTGAACAGTTCCATCCTGTGTAGGCTGTAAAAGGTAGAGAGAGAAATAATGACTGTGTGTCAATGACAGTCACTAAACTTCAGAGAACTAAAATGCATTTGCTGTAAGCTAGCTTGTTCTAAGTGTAAAACAAATATAGATAACAGTATTTTTCCTCAAAGAAAAACTAACCCACAAATGATTCTATACAATCTACAGTCCTTTACAACAGGCACAGTGTTGCAAGATCAACTAATGCTTTGTTGTATTTATGAATTAAAAGTACTATCAGAATTAATATGATAGAAATGCAGCATGATAGTGAATTTAAGTAATTTTACAATGCGCTGCAATAGCAGTATGAACAATGCAATTCAAATACCTTTGGTTTTACCACCAAATCTCTATTATGATTTCTGCTAATGTCAAAAAGAAAATCTAACTTCAAAGGTATAAAATTCTTTCAGGGTCAAAATGTGATTTATTTTTGAAATGCTCAGGTAAACTCAATTGACTTGGTGAGTTTAATTTGCATGATTCCAATTCTCAATCAAATAATCTGACTTTCCAAACCATAGTTCATTTGAGTACTATATATGGAAATATTACATGGAGTCAACTGGAGAGGAAGTTGACCTACTGTTTCAGCATATTTTCCAAGAGGAACAAAATATAAACAAAATTATGGGCTAAAATCCAAAGTTAAAGAATAAAAAGAAACCTTCATGATGTGCATTTTTAAATATACTTGAATAACTGTATGCATATTTGGATTTGCAGTTTGTGGAAGAACCAAAATTTGGAATGATATTCTCAAGCTTTATCCTTATCCTGGCCTAGTTCCCTTGAAGCAGATGTTGTGTGCAATTATTCATATAAAACATTTAAAAGTCAAAATAGTTATATATTTTGACATTACAGTTAACACTACTTAGTGCATTCTGATGAAGCTTTGTACACATTATTCATTGCTTCTTCTCATCGATAACTAAATGGTCCTATTGAATATAAAAATTCTTAGATTTTATTTCAAAGTAATTAGGCTAAGAATCACTACAAAATATTCTTGACTGGCGTCTGGATTACTTGAAGTCAGTTATTACATGAGTTTATGCATCTCCTCAGCATGCACAAAAAAGTGTAGGTACTATGGTTTAAAAAGTAAGCTTTTCCTTTTTACACTTAACGTATTTTTTGACCTTCTTAATGGCATCAACATACCAGCGTTTCTGAAAAAGAAAAAAAAGGAAAGCTATTACTTTGGTGCTCAGCACCTTTGTATATGTTATTACGTTTTCTTTAATTATTAAAAATTTACATACCAATGCATTTTGAGTCCATTATACTAACTCAGTTCTGCTAACCAGGTTCTACTTGTCTCTATGTGTGACTTCATCTATTGTAGGATGGGTGGTAGACACTAATCACTATCAATACTGCCCATTACTAACCTCCAGAGATACAGAAGCCACACCAGCTTAGCAACACATACTTCTGCCAGGCAATCATTCAATCCTAAAGATTCTAAATTGCATAAAGTTCAAAGGCAGTTCTGACGCATGGGCCATCTGGTTCAGACAGAAGTACTCCACCTCTACTCAGCTGTTATCCCTGCCTATGTCTGAATCATTTTGATAAAACTCTTATCTCTTCTACTTCAAGAGAAATGTTTTTCTACATTATAAAATTGGATCAGACATGTAGTTATATCAATGTATTAATTTGCAGTGTGGTAAGAAAGATTAAGACTTAGTTGTTTATTTTTAAGGTCATAATTGGTTCCAAAATATAATTGTCTTTATTGACTGATAAGGCCCTTAGCCCTGCTTGATCTCACATCAGTTTTCCAATGTTAACCTTTGACTCCTTTGCCACTGAGGTCTTCACTCAGGATTGGCTAATGAATTCACATGGAATTTCACTAATTATTGCTTACTGCAGATATCAGAGCTGAAAATGTGTTGCTGGAAAAGTGCAGCATGTCAGGCAGCATCCAAGGAACAGGAGAATCGACGTTTCGGGCATGAGCCCTTCTTCAGGAATGTTCCTTGGATGCTGCCTGACCTGCTGCGCTTTTCCAGCAACACATTTTTCAGCTCTGATCTCCAGCATCTGCAGTCCTCACTTTCTCCTACTGCAGATATCAACCCATTGTAAATAAATAGTTTAATACCTTTATTAAAATAACAAAGAAATGAATTAAGCACCCTGATTTTCACAGAACTCTTTCAATTATTGATGTGTGTATCCAGGTACTATGTACTAGTGAGCTATTTGGCGATGAGTTAATCACAGTCAATCCATTTCTCATCAAACATTGAACAAACGTGCAAGTTCCAACAGCACTCACTGAATAAAGATCAGTAATCCGGACTGATTTTATTCTCCTTTGTCATCTACCTAGCTGAGAATTCTGTCATTTCAATTTCCCGCAACACTGAACAATGGCCACCATCTGTTCTGCTTCCAACTGCTAGGTGGCAGTGCCAAGCTGTTTTAGTAAAAGGAAACTCAGGCATGCAGCTACAGCCTCTAACACTTGTTTCAGCAATAATATAGCATATAATGCTAACTTTTAAAAAGATTACTCTTCCCTATACTTTGCTAGCAACACAATTTAAAAAGGCAGTGTTATTAAAATAGGCTGGGCATAAATTAAAATCCAGAAGCTGTGGTCTAAGCATAGTATTTGATGTCAGTGAGAAGCAGGAATGATAATTAAAAATCATTTCTTTCAGAAAACGAAATAAGATTTCCATTAGAACAATGTGAGGCACAACATGCTGTTGAATGGCAGGTCTTTGATATCTGGGGCAGTGCCAAGTACTTCCTTGAAAGTTTGGAGAGAAGACAGGAAGATGTTGTTTTTTAACTAAATATGGATGCCACATGCTAAATTCTGGTACCTAGTTGCCTGGGATGTTGATAAAACGTAGAACAGGAAATGACTATTCACTCCACCAAGTCCACTTCCAAGTAGCACTGTAGGATCACTGGGTTACAAGGAGTAGGGATAGGGATAGCAATGTAACCATTTAGTGTGGCACTAGAAAAGCTCAACAGGTCAGGCAATATCCAGGGAGCAGGAGAATTGACATTTCAGGCATCAGGAATTTATGCCCAAAACACTGACTCTCCTGCTCATCAGATGCTGCCTGAAGATTGTGCTTTTCCAGTACTACACTTTTTGACTCTGACTCTTCAGCACCTGCAGTCCTCACTTTCTCTCATCCACTTACTGTGGGCAACTTATGTTCAGTGTGGTTTAACAGAATTCCTACAGATACTTGGAGTAAGGGTAAACTATAACACCTGGACTATTTTCTGGAAGAGAAGTTTCAACACATGTACAAACTGAGCAGAAATATTCATCTGAAAGGCATACCTACCTCTGACAGCTTCTCCTACGTCACTGTAACTGTCATATTGTGTGAAATCTGTGGATTGTGGCTACCAGGACAAAGGAAAGCAGAATCAAAGTCTAAACAGATAATTGTATTCTGCCAGTTATTATAGCTTGATTACAACATCATCATGCTTTACTATAAAGACATACAAAGAATGCAGAGAAAGCAGTCAGACTTAACCAATTCCTTTTATTCCTTTTGACTGACTGCATTTGCAATTGGGAAGTAAAAGATAGCAACAGACACCATTGTGGAGCATGAGATCTCAACACTCATTCTTGTGTGGTATTTGTGTATTTTTTGTGAAAATACTTTGGAACATGATTGGAAACACTGGAACTACGGAAATAGGGAGAGGAGGGGGATTAGCTAGACCAATCAGCTAATGAACCACGTACATGCATTATTAGGAAGTTTCAACAGAGTACTTAATAGCAAAGCACAAGCAGCACGCAGCCCCACTCTGACTGGAGGGAATGGTAAGGCTGGAGGACCTTGGTGTATGAGTCAATATTCTCTGATGAAGTCAGATTATGGCTCACAAATGTTCAAAAACCTACAAACTGGGTTAAGACCTGCTGCGTCTGATAAATATATGCCAGAATTTCAAAACCAGTGAAAGAGAAAGATTGCAATATTTTGCACTAAACAGTAGCAGATGCTTGTTAAATAAATGTACTAGGCGAGCACATTTACACTACATGTTGTGAAGATCACTTCCTACTCGACATCAGGCCAGTGCTAAAACACTTTCTCCAGAATCAACCTTTGATGAGTCAGCAATTTATTTTGAATGGCTGCTAAATCAAACATATATCAAGTACACTCTGACCAGCTTCATATATGAGCTCATCAGATTCTATTGAAATGGGAAACAAAAATTTGCATTCTTTTAGGTCTCAATTGTGCTCCTACGGGGAGTTCTCATTGGGACTTTCAAAGGGGTTCCCCCTGAATTAGCAATGGTGACAATTTTTCAACCTCTACAATTAACAAATGTAGGCAAATTCTGCTGGAAGACAATCAGACACTTTCCAACTTGAGTGTTGTAGCAGTAGCCTTCCATAGATGGTAATGAGTAGAGAGAGGGGGCACATTTTAATGTAGGCAACAGGGGACCTAGCCTTCAGATGGAGAGTTAGTGAGAGCCCTGTGTCATCATTTCAGGAAGGGGAGCTGCATTTAATGCCAATCAAACACTGAACTGAGCAGTGGCAGTATCCAAGATCAAGGATGCTCCATTTGGAAGAGGGTATTTCACTCCCATTCACCTCCATTTTGCCCTCTCACTGCGTACCATGACTGCTGGGGACATGGTGGCTGTTGGTACTAGTGCACTCATCTGATGCGGAGGATTAAGGAAGGATTCAGACAGGTAAAATAACCAGCTCAGATTTTACAGACCATCCTACATACAAGGCCCGAGTCCAAGAGGATAAAGATCTTGGAGTCCCGGGGGTAGTGACATTGATCTTGGGATAAGCAGTCCATCCGGTGAGCAGATGGAAAGGAAGAGCTGAAAAATGTGTTGCTGGAAAAGCGCAGCAGGTCAGGCAGCATCCAAGGAGCAGGAGAATCGACGTTTCGAACATAAGCCCTTCTTCAGGAATGAGGAAAGTGTGTCCAGCAGGCTAAGATAAAAGATAGGGAGGAGGGACTTGGGGGAGGGGCGTTGGGAATGCGATAGGTGGAAGGAGGTTAAGGTGAGGGTGATAGGCTGGAGAGGGGGCGGGGCGGAGAGGTCGGGAAGAAGATTGTAGGTCAAGAAGGCGGTGCTGAGTCAGAGGGTTGGGACGGAGATAAGGTGGGGAGGAAGGGAAATGAGGAAGATGGAGAAATCTGCATTTATCCCTTGTGGTTAGAGGGCTCCTAGGTAGAAGATGAGGCGCTCTTCCTCCAGGCGTCGTGTTGCCATGGTCTGGCGATGGAGGAGGCCAAGGACCTGCATGTCCTTGGCGGAGTAGGAGGGGGAGTTAAAGTGTTCAGCCACAGGGCGGTTGGGTTGGTTGGTGCGGGTGTCCCAGAGGTGTTCTCTGAAACGTTCCGCAAGTAGGCGGCCTGTCTCCCCAATGTAGAGGAGGCCACATCGTGTGCAGCAGATGCAGTAAATGGTGTGTGTGGAGGTGCAGGTAAATTTGTGACAGATATGGAGGAATCCCTTGGGGCCTTGGAATGAAGTGAGGGGGGAGGTGCGGGCGCAAGATTTGCATTTCTTGCAGTTGCAGGGGAAGGTGCCAGGAGTGGAGGTTGGGTTGGTGGGGGGGTGTGGACCTGACGAGGGAGTCGCAGAGGGAGTGGTCTTTCTAGAACGCTGATAGGGGAGGGGAGAGAAATATATCCTTGGTGGTGGGGTGTGTTTGGAGGTGGCGGAAATGCCGAAGGATAATACGATATATCTGAAGGTTGGTGGGTGGTAGGTGAGGACAAATGGGGTTCTGTCCTGGTGGCGATTGGCGGGGCGGGGTTCAAGGGCGGAGCAGCGTGAAGTGGAGGAGATGCGGTGGAGAGCATTGTCAACCACTTCCGAGGGGAAATTGCGGTCTTTGAAGAAGGAGGCCATCTGGGTTGTTCGGTATTGGAATTGGTCCTCCTGAGAGCAGATACGGTGGAGGCAAAGGAATTAGTAATATGGGATAGCGTTTTTACAGGGGGCAGGGTGGAAAGAGGTATAATCTAGGTAGCTGTGGGAGTCGGTCGGTTTATAGTGAATGTCCGTGTTGAGTCGGTCACCTGAGATAGTTGGTCTTCCGCAGCTATACTGGTACCACCCCCCACCTTTTCCTCCGCTACACCGATGACTGTATGGGCGCTACCTTGTGCTCCCAAGAGGAGGTTGAACAGTTCAACCACTTTACCAACACCTTCCACCCCGACCTCAAATTTACCTGGACTGTCTCAGACTCCTCCCTCCCCTTCCTAGACCTCTCCATTTCTATCTCGGGGGACCGACTCAACATGAACATTCACTATAAACCGACTGACTCCCACAGCTACCTAGATTATACCTCTTTCCACCCTGCCCCCTGTAAAAACGCTATCCCATATTACTAATTCCTTTGCCTCCATCGTATCTGCTCCCAGGAGGACCAATTCCAATACCGAACATCCCAGATGGCCTCCTTCTTCAAAGACCGCAATTTCCCCTCCGAAGTGGTTGACGATGCTCTCCACTGCATCTCCTCCACTTCACGCTGCTCCGCCCTTGAACCCTGCCCCTCCAATCGCCATTGGTCCTCACCTGCCACCCCACCAACCTCCAGATACATCGTATCATCCTTCGTCATTTCCGCCACCTCCAAACAGACCCCACCACCAAGGATATATTTCCCTCCCCTCCCCTATCAGCGGTCCGGAAAGACCACTCCCTCCGCAACTCCCTCGTCAGGTCCACACCCCTCCACCAACACAACCTCCACTCCCGGCACCTTCCCCTGCAACTGCAAGAAATGCAAAACTTGCACCCACACTTCCCCCTCACTTCACTCCAAGGCCCCAAGGGATTCTTCCATATCCGTCACAAATTTACCTGCACCTCCACACACATCATTTACTGCATCCGCTGCATCCGATGTTGTCTCCTCTACATTGGGGAGACAGGCCGCCTACTTGCGGAACGTTTCAGAGAGCACCTCTGGGACACCCGCACCAACCAACCCAACCGCCCTGTGGCTGAACACTTTAACTCCCCCTCCCACTCCGCCAAGGACATGAAGGTCCTTGGCCTCCTCCATCGCCAGACCACGGCAACACAACGCCTGGAGGAAGAGCGCCTCATCTTCTGCCTGGGAACCCTCCAACCACAAGGGATGAATGCAGATTTCTCCAGCTTTCTCATTTCCCCTCCCCCGACCTTATCTCAGTCCCAACCCTCGGACTCAGCACTGCCTTCTTGACCTGCAATCTTCTTCCTGACCTCTCCGCACCCACACCCACTCTCCAGCCTATCACCCTCACCTTAACCTCCTTCCACCTATCGCATTCCCAACGCCTGTCCCTCCAAGTCCCTCCTCCCAACCTTTTACCTTAGCCTGCTTGGCACACCCTCCTCATTCCTGAAGAAGGGCTTATGCCCGTAACGTCGATTCTCCTGCTCCTTGGATGCAGCCTGACCTGCTGCGCTTTTCCAGCAACACATTTTTCAGCTCTGATCTCCAGCATCTGCAGTCCTCACTTTCTCCTAGATGGAAAGGAAGCCCAACTACCCATGCCCAATAAATATTCACACAGCTAAAGCTACAGGGCTGCCCTTGTAAGGTCAACTCCCCTGAGCTGCAGTAAATAGTGACTTGTGCAGGATGGAGCCCCTTAAGGACATTAATTGAATTCATTTAATTAAAAGTCCAATGACTTTCCTAAATGCATGGAAAATGTTTTTCCTCTTAATTCAACTATTGTTGTGGCTCCTCTGAGTAATACTCCTAATTAATATCAAAATAGGGAAGTTTGTTGTATAAATTCCCACAGCATCCTTACTGTGAGAATCCTATTGGGTTAAGTTGCTTTCAAACCCAGAGCTGGTTGAACAGTAGGTTAATTAACTGCAACACAAATTCCTTTTTCATTGCAGTTAAAGACTTACTGTGATAAAAATGAAAAGCAAGTCATTGCCTTTAATGCATAAGCTTCAACATTGTAGTAATCCCATCAGTATAAATTCTACTAATTAAGTAGTTCACTCCTTTGCATACATTGGACCAATACAGGATACGCATAATGTTTTTTTTATATGGGTGTTCGTTCTGATACAGCAGTCATTTATTTTCAACATTCTTAGAACTTTCAGGAATATTTTGGCATAGGTGCACAATACACTGCAAATGCATTTGCTGTAACTTTATTGCACCAATCCTTCTTTCATCATCATCTAATTCCAAATATAAATTGTGACTGGCACACTTTATAACTTATCACAAATAATTCCAAACTGGCAGGTATGGAAGTACCAGAGTTGGGCTTAAAGTCTTATAGGTAGAGGTAATGAAATAGTAAAAAGGAATACCTGCTGACATCACTTGCCACTTACAGAGTGTGATATGTATAGTCTTGCCTTACCCTATGTAGCCCATTTCTTCCATAACCAGGGAGGGAAGATGTTTTGGATGCAGAAGCATGCAGAGCTGTGGAGAGCAAGGTAAAGGTGCATTAGATCCTCAGAAGTCAATGTAATGTATCAAAAAAATACAACTGTAAAGGCTTCTAGCATCAAACCCAAGTATTAAATGATTGCATTATTTCAAACCACGAAGAGTCCACACAACTTGAAGCACTTGATGGGTTGCTTTATTAAATCGCAAGTTTTTCTTTAGTATATTTAGGTATAATTATAATGTCTCTAGACCAATGGACAAATAGACATGGACATATTTGAAAATTAAATAATGCCATCAGCAATAGTAGTATGCCATACTTTAAATGTACATTGATTGCAAGTATGAATTGTCTTTCAGAATTTAGTACTTATTGGTTGGGATAAGGATAGAAGACAACATAGGTAGCTCTCCCTGAATGAGTTGCAGACACAGATGGTCTTCCAAATCTACAAATTCCTTTCTTCTTTGCCCTTTTTGTCAGCCTTTTCCCTTCTCAAGTTCCCACCCAACTCTTTGATTTGCCGCTCACCTCACCACTTTACCTCCTGAGTTCCAGCATACAGCTTAGTTGTTTCAAATATAGTTGTGGTGCACTGTCCACCGCCCCATCCTCTACTCCCTGAGATGGAATGACTTCCTTGATTGATCACTGTCCAGACCTCTGACTGATATCTGTGCAGCTCCCTGACTGACCTAATGGTAATCTAACTCAACTGGTTGCTCTGGACCTGTAGCCTTGACCATTTCCCACTCCGCAGACTGTAAGGATACACAGTCACTGACCTTGATCACCCCAAATGGCTGACTGACCATGCCTGAACTCTTGGACTGAAAACAGTCAGTCCTTGACTGGCTGTAATAGAATCTCTTGATTGATGACAATTCCCTTGGACTCCTCTGAGGACTATTCCTCTTAAACTTGAAAAGGTGGCCATTTGGATGAAGTACATATAGTATGTTTGCTGTGTAAGCTGCTGGTGTATGGTGTGGATGTGACAATGATGTCACACAGTGACATGTCCACCCTTTAACTGATCATTGCTGACAATCATAATAAGTTGCCCGGCTTTGTGTATGTGCTAAAAGGCAAGACAAGTCAGAGATGCTGCGAGCATCCAAGTGGCTGTAACGTGAGCGAGTGCCAAGAGAGTAAACTAAGAGCCTTGTGATGCATCCAGCTCCAAGGCATGGCTGTCCCAGTGCACAAAATGCCTGGTAGCAGCATTATAATGAAAGTTGTGAGCTACAGATATAAATTGTATTCTAGATGAGTCAGAGACGATGTGGTGCAGCTGGCGTACATCCAATGTCAACTTCCTTGGATGAAGAATGCAGATGGTAGCTACCCATGGCATGTGCCCTGACTTGGTATATTGGGTGTAAGAGTAGAAAATTGTATATAAATGATATACAATTAGATAATAATGAGACATTCATACATGCAAGTCAGCCTCTTGTCACTCATTAGAGAGATTCTCATCTTCCTGTTAAAACCGTGGATGGAAAATCAAACTTCTTTCTCTCAGGGACGTCAAGATTTTAATTTTTCAGTTGGTGCTGCATTTACATACTGATTTGCCATTGCCCATGTTGTTCAGGGGCTGGGATGGTTCTGCCCTGGGGTCAGAATGAGATGTTAAACTTAGGCAATGAAGGATTTTGCATAATTTTCCTCCCCAAGAGCGGCTGAGAATGGAAAATAATTGAGCATTCAGCCCCAGAGAGATACTCGCACCCTTCTCACCACTACATACTTTCACTCGCAGTCAAAGCCCTCAAATAGTTAATTATTTCACATTTAGGAGCCTCAACCTGTCAATCTTTCACTTCCCCAATGATTTATCTTTCGAAGTGAAATGAAAATTAGCTCGTTGCCTAAATGGGCAACCTGCCTGCCATGTTGGGAGGTGATTTACTTTTACCATAGTCTGGGGAAAATATTTGCACAGAAGCCAATAAAAGTTACCTTCCCTCATCTTGCCTTCAACACCACCCCTTTCCTCCATTGACCCTTACAACCATGAGGGAAAAAGAAAAAGACTTCCCTTTGTTAGATGTTGGATCCTCCTGAAGAGTAGGCCTCAACCTGCAAACTTGAGGATCCAGAAGCTGCTAACCTCTGATTGGCTGGCACTTTCTGATGAGCCAAGACCCTAATATTATGGCTTGCCAATCTCAGCTCAAACCAAATGGTATACAATTTGCCAAACTTGCTTGGCAGTGGGTGTAGCGAGTCAGTCAACACTTAAAATGCCCACACACCCACAGTTAGTCTGAGACAAGCAAACTCTTGGTTTCTGTTTCCTACTACCACTGTTTTTTTACCCCTAAGCTGCTGCTGCAGTTTATTTTCCATTAGAGTATATTTGTATAAAACTTAAGAGCAAAATTAATGTTAAGATGTTATCATATTGTTGATTTAGAAATAAAAATATGCTCCTTGAGCAAAGAGTGAAAAAGTGAGCAGCACACATTTCTTGAGTGTGAGAGTAATATTGACTGTCACTATATTCCGGAATTACAAGCTTCAAATGGTAAACCAAAGTGTTGAAATATTGCATTATTTGAAACTGTGAGCAAAAGAACATATAATTTGAAGCACTTTGATTGGTTGTTTTGTTAATCCATGGCTTTCCATTGTATTTCGAGGTTGGTGATGCCGTTATGCTGGAAAAAATATTTTACCAGATCTTAGGGAGTTACAGAGGGACCACTCATTGCTATAATACTTAGAAGATTTTTAATTAGTAACAGTTTTCAAAGTGGTAACATGGAATAATAATATTTGGAAAAAAATAATAGTGATGTTACGATTGATACTACGCTAGATACTCTCGGCTTCATCTGCAAAGCCTTAGGGCAGCTTTAGTTTATAGTGTGAACATTAAGACACTAAAAGAACAAGCTGGTAGCTCTTGCAAAGTGCAAGTTTGTGTAGCTGCCTTCTTTCCTATTTTTCAGAACTTCCTCCCACTCACCTACTCATCTCCTATTGAAAAGGGTGCGAGGGTAACCTGCTTCAAAAACTCCTGTCAGAGCTAATGATGCAGAGCACGGCATGGAGTGATTCACCCTCTCTTTCAACATCTGTCTCCACCAAAGTTGATGCATCCTTTTTGCACCTCCAGTGACTAAAACGTGACAACCACATCCACTGCCTCACCCTTTGCCCCCCTTCAGCCACTAGAATTCCCAATCCCTCTCCAACCGGAAAGCCTGATTTAAGTCAGGGCGGCATCTTTCTTCTTCTCTGCATGTGTGAGACCTCAACAGTGACCACTACTTGTCTCTGTCACTGCTGGGACTGCAAGAGCTGCCAGCCAACCTGATCCACCATCAGATCTTCAGGGTGTTCATTTCTGCCCCTGAGGGATGGTAGTCCCACTCTAAACTCATTAAGGGTACCCTCAGTGCAGGCTGCTGACTCACTTTTTGACTGGGTTGAAGTGAGGACAATGTCCCCAGTAGAATTCATCCCTTGCTGTCTCCTCTTGGATAAAGTTAGAAATTACACAACACCAGGTTATGGTCCAACAGATTTAATTGGATGCTCCAGCTTTCGGAGCACTGCTCCTTCAGATGGAACGGCACTCCGAAGGCTGGTGCTTCCAATTAAACCTGTCGCACTATTAACCTAGTGCTGTATGATTTTTAACTTTGTACACCCCAGTCCAACACGAGCATCTCCAAATCATGATTACTATCGACTCTTCTTGGATAGACTGAGATGGATCATCATCTGTATGAAAATAGCATAAAGTCCATCCACACAGGAGTTTGACATCTTAAATTAAACTAATATTATTTAGTTGTGGCTTATCAAAATGACGACATTTTCAATCCTGTTATTGCTTACTGCAATCTCTTTAATAAAATCAACTCTTAATAACATCAGTGTGGCTAATCAGAATGTCTCAACAATTCACTTATTTCTGAAGCACTGAATATTTAATTTAAAATATTCCAGCAATATTCATTATCAGCAAACATTTTATAGAGACCAAATCGCATGGAACTACTTAAATCATGGACATTATTAAACACTGATTTAAAGTGATTGCAGTAGGCAAACATAGGATTTTTCAATATTAACCATGTCTATTTCTAATCAGTGAACCAAGCTGAATAATGTTAGTGCCATCTTAGAAAACATGATGCTTTGAGGCAACTTTACAATATGATGAAGCTCAATTGTAAGTAACATTAAAATAAATTAGTAAGTCCTCCTGTGCAATGGCCCATACCAAAAGATTAAGAATTGATTAAGAAGCCATTCATCTCACACATTTAAAGAAAGATTTATATTCTTACATGCATTCCCTGCTGAATCATAACGATGTCTGAACTGGACGTCAGCAGAGAGAGCTTGAGATGCTAATCGGGCTTGCTTCTCCTTTTCCAACTCTTCCTTCAGGATCAGCTTCCCAAGGCCTGACTGGATCTGGACAATTACAAAAACAAATTCCAAAAATGAACGAACCAGAATCTCTGAACAGCATGTAGCTTCAATAAGTAGGAGTTATTGTGCTGAATGTAGCTAAACATTGCTTGGCTTTTCCCTGTGGACTATATTCCTTTTTGAACGTGGTTTACTTTGAACTGCTTCAAAGGTAAAAGTACAAACAGAAGCAGTGGTATGTTTTGGGCAGGAATACAAGACAAACAATTCTATTTTGATTAAGAATTCAGTTCCTTTACATTAACCCAAGCAATACTGAAGGAAAATATTAGCAACTGTTGATGGCAACCTGAGTAAAGTGATCTGCCTTGTTAGATTCTCAGTTATATAGGGGGGAGTCCTTAAATTCCTTAAATTGAAAGGAAGAAACTCAAAGCTTTGCATTTATTTATGACCTAGTGTCTGTCACATCCTCAGGACATCTTAAAACACTTTACAGACAAATAATTACATTGGAAATGTAACAATTGTCATAATGTAGGAACCATGACAACCAATTTGCTCAGAATGTTCACAAACAGCAATGCAACAAATAACCAAATCATCAATGTTAGGTATTGGCTGAAGATAAATGAAAACCAAGGCACCCGGGGAACTTGCCAGCTCATCTTTGAACAATGCCAAAGGATCTTTAATCTCCCCCTAAGAGGACTGACAGTGCTTTAAGAAATGCTGGGGTTTACTAGTACAGTTGCATGAAAGGTGTCAGAAAGGCGGTGCAAAACTATTGAACCAAACCAGAGGAAGGGGGCAATGGTACTGACAGCAGATTGTTTAATGAAAAATAGTTAAGCTAAAAAAGTGCACAAATACACACAAACTGGAAAATATCTTTCAACGGGATTAATGGGCAATATCTGACCAATTGAGAGTTGGCTGAATGTCTCAGCCTGCTTTTTATATCAGCTTAACACCAAGGGCTAGACACATAGAACAAACACTCAAGAACACATACTAATTATTAACACATAACCATACACAAAGATCAGAATGGTTCTTATGGACTATCATTGGTTGTTTCTTTAACCTCATCGATTTATAAATGGTAAAATCTGAGCCTAAAAATGCCAATCCTTCAATAGTACATTCTAACTACTCCTAGATGCCACAGGTCAGTCATACTTTGCTGAGTTGCTCCTCCTGGAGTTGTCGACGTCTGAGCTTTTCCTCATCCTCCTCTTCTCGTTCACTCCCCCGCCTTCTATCTGTTCCTGGTAATGACAAAATACAACTTCTGAAAATTGTGACAATGTATATTGGCAGAGGTATACATGGTTTGTGTCGCTTTAAAACCAAAGAGGGTGGATGCCTGCAATCAGCTTGATGGCCCAGCTCCAACTGAGAGGGCTTTGTGAATTGGATTTTAGACAGGAATGAGTTCATGGGATTTTAATAACTTTCTCTCCTCAAAAGATTTATGGGCAGTGATTTTTGGTTGTTGCATTAATCAGGTGATTTGCTGGGCATTGTGGTCATATCATCCAATCATGACTATATCCATGAAAGGCCCAATCCAACTTGGCAGTTGGATCTCAAATGTGTGAAATGGGCTCTCAGTGGCAGTAAGTGAGTTAGGTTAGGCATAAAGAAGGCAAACACACAGAGTCTGCCAACACACCAAAGTACTTTTGAAGAACCAGAGGAGCAGGAAACTTCCTCTAGGTGTTGTAATAGTAACAAGAAAATAAAATAATTCAGCCCATGTTAGCAACTTTAAGGATCCTTTAAAGATCCCTGGTTAGGCAAGTCTGTGCCAAGGACAAATGAACAGGTTATGTACACCAGTTTATTCTTGAAGGCTGATACAAAGTCCTATACTGGGAGTAGAACCACATTTGAAATAACCACCATATTCTCCCAACTGATCTAGGCGAAAGTGCTAGCTACCAATCAATTACATTATGCTTGCCTTGGCCAACCAATGGGTTATAATATGTTTGCCAACTGCCCATTTTCCAGCATAAGTGGGGCAGTAAGCAGATGAAAATCACACGTGCAGTGCTCATAATTTACGAGAGAATCCCCTTTATGATCAAAAATGTACTAAATCTAAACATACCTGAATCATCTTGGGTTCTCCTTACTTCTTCAGGCCTTCAAAGTTGGGTGCAAAGGTCAACAGGAATCTTACCCTCACCAAAAAAATACTTGAGTGCATTATTTAGTGGCATGTGCAGTTAGAGTAATGGCCAAGGGATTTGTGAGAATTTGTAATGAACTCAACATGACATCTTTCACTGTTTTGAATTACTGCTGCTGTACGGGGCTGTAAGGATGAATAAAATACAAACTTCTGAGGTGTGTAAAGTAACAGTTCGTCAGTCAAGATAGTGAAAAGGTGAAAAAAAAGTTTAGTTTTCAAGTTTAGACCTGGAAACAGTTCAAAAGGCTGCGTGGTAGAAAACTATCCTTTTCCTATCATTGTTTTTCAGCACAAACCTGAATCTAAAACAGAATTATTTTATCCTGTACTAGAGGCTCAGCAAAGAGTTTGAGCCAAGATGAAACATGGCTTGTGTTTTATTTAAACTTCTTTCTTTCCAAAATCATTAATCAGCTGGAGAGACATTGCTATTATATATTATGAAGGAAATCAGTGCTCTGAATGAAGTTTGGAAGACCTGTTCATGCCTTCTCCACCCCAATCCCAAAAAAGAAAATAAAGTGCATTTATGCATGAAATACTATATTAGCTCACTTTACTGGTACCAGATGCACTCACAGTGATGCTGCTGTATGGAAACAGTGAACCAGATTGCTGAAGACACGTGGGCAAATGATCCTTTGTGAACAGTATACTTTCTGGCAGACCAATTTCAGAGATATAAACTAAAATTCCAGAATCTGTGAATCCATCCACAGTGCACAGCATCAGTAACTGAAACCTTCTACATTGGTAATCAGAAAACTGGAATACTTCTGCAAGATCTATTTGCGACAGCATGCCTGATGTGACTTCCAACAAATTTTACCGAGGAAGAAGACATACCTAAAGACACGAGAGGAAGAAAAGCTGGTCCTAAAACATATAACTAAAGGGGCATTATTTGCACAAAGAAATATTTTCAAAACATCTTGTTTTCTCGTAATTGCAGTGTTAGGTCGGAATAACATAATGTCATAATCAACATGACATTAGATATAAATGAAACATTCAAATGTAAATTAGGTTATTCATATATAAATGGAAAACAGATCTGTTGCAAGTTATTTTTTGAAGAGAACACTGCTTTTTTAAAGGTGTTTAAAGGAAGGATTGACAGCAAGATTACACACTGCAATGCTTCCAGATCTCAGTAACATACTTTCCATTCTCTGTATCAGTGCTTCAGGAACAGCTGTTGTGCCAAAATAAAGAGTCAAAAGCTCCATAGGTAGCTCCTTCCAAATTCACCTCCACTATCATCCAGAAGGTCAAGGGCAGCAGATACATGGAAATAATACCATTGAAAGTTTCTCTCCAAGCCATTCACCAGCTTAACTTGGAAGTATATCACTGTTCCCTCAGTATCACTGAGTCAATATCTTGGAGCTCCCCTCCTAATAGCACTGTTGGTGTACCAACACCACATGGATTTTGTGGTTCAAGGCGGCAGTTCAACACCACCATCAGAAGGGCAAGTAGGGATGTGCAATACATGTTTGCCCAGCCAGAAAAACCCATATTCTCTGAATGAACCAAAAGTAAAATGCTATCCTCAAAGTGCCCTTACACCTTTTGGATTTACATTCAACAAAGTATCTCTCCCAGTTACTCTGCAAAAATGGATTTCAGAGTATGGTTATTTAGTCTCATAACTACCATTGTAATGTGAACAACTTAATTTCAGTGATACATGGCCAATATAAGCATATAGATTTTTAAAAATAAAATCACTGCCTGCAAACCTCTGGCATATCATTCCAGCAAAATTACAGCAGATGAAATATTGATTGTCATTCAAGGGAAATATGTTGGTGTTGGAAAGCTGCTTGAGATGACCTCACTGACTTGATGAGAGAACTGATAGTGTTTTGCCAAAGGAGTAACAAACAATGACATGCTGCCATTCTCTGATTCACCTAGCAGTTACATTTTTTCATGAAGAACACTTCTGGCTATATCTTGGGATGGACATCAATTTCAGCGATTCAGTCACAATATAAGCCACTAAAATAAGAATTTTCTCCACTGTGGAATTTATCTTCTATCTGCAAAGCATGACTTGATGACACCTCACAATGTATCAATGAAAATGCCAGTCACAACAAAAAATAAACTGCTTGTCAGTCATGTGAATTCAGATTTAGATTTTTTAGAGATTCAAAATGCACCTTTCTAAAGAATTATTAGCATCAATAAAAACATTAGAAATTTTAAACATTTAATATTTTAGTTTTGGCAAGTTGTCCTGACAAACTTATTATGATAATATTAAGTTGTATTATGACCTGAGAACACAAATTTTTAAAAAATAATTAATGAACCCATTTGTCAGGCTTTTATCATACCTATGGTACCTGAACCTGGCCAGTAGTCAGCCTCCACCTCAGATGTTTGATCAGGATCTGGAGCCTGGGCAGCTGGGAACTTGGATGACTTGATGATCTCCACGCCTGTCTTGAGTTGTGCTGCCATTGCAGCTGCATCTAGAGTGGCAACCAGTGGGAACTCAGCACATGTTACTCTGTCTGAAATAGACTGGGGTTTCCTATTAGCCTGCTGTAGGCTTTCAGTACCCTCCGCTAATCAGTACAGTATTAGTGAAATCTCCTTATCACAAATAAAAATCATATTCATCTGACATAAAATAAACATATTCAGTTTAGCAACTAGATAATCATGTTGAATATTTTATAATGGGTTAGTCGTAACAGAAAGCATAACAAGTAATTAAGGAAAGAACTGGAGCTCATTTATATGAGTCCTAATATTATAGGACTCAGCTTTCAGTGCATATATGACTTATGTTAGATTTAAAATAAATTTCTAACACACTTGTCTCTCAACCTCAATATTCATTATAGCTAACATAATTTAAATACTTTAAAAAGTAATTCAAATTAATTATTAATTTATGTCATAGGGTGTAGAAATTACAGAAAATTTTACATAAAATTTACTTAGAGCTCAATAATGATTACTTCAAGAGTGATAATAACTTTTATTTCTGGAATATTTACTAAGCATGAGGTAAAGTTGAGGGAGTACAGATTAGAAAATCAATATGACAGTGTTGCAATCCAATCTACAATTCAGTTCCTTTAAATACTGTACTTCATTGAGGGCTCAGGATCAATGAACTTGTCTGTTAACTTAATTGTACTCATTTAATTTAACAAAACAAAACCTCTGAAAATATTTCTTATATCTCATAATAACCTTTCAGCAGGCTGTCCCATTCATTTATTTTGACTAACATCATCTTAGTGTTGTCAGGTCCATCAACTCTGTTTTCTGAACTTTATATATGCCCAGTCCTGATAGTATTCTTCTCTATGCTCTCTAGATTCATAACTCTGCATTTGTTCTGTCTTCTCCCTGTTCATCTCCTTGTTCTTAAGATGTATGTATACTCACTAATCCCCAGTAGGATGGTAGTGCACTTACAACAATACTCCCAGAACATTCCTTGCAGACACTAACAGTCAATTTTCAAATGGCTTTGAGAATTCTAGCTTAATAAATAAGCACCAGTATTGTTTATGATATAGATGTCCTACTGGTGATCACATCAACTGACATATGCCTCTGCAATCTGTCCTTGAATAACCTTGAGAACCATCTGTCCTTGTCTTGGACTTCTTGAAAACCTCTGATGAGATTTGGCACAGAACTAATCCAAACAGATTACTGCTTTGTGCCTTCATGGGTATATTTATAACTACTTAATGTTGCTAGTTGCATAGTGTTGGCAGAGAATCTAATCTGTGAAGTGAAGATAAGGTTGTAATTTCGACTTTCTGATCATGTTCTCCTTGAGTCAGTTCATTGTTGAATTTGGATGTTTACCCTTTGGTTTTCTCTTAAATTGCTCTATCAACGTTGCTCTTGGTGGCCTATTTCTTTATTTTTAGCAGTGATGCTCTTTCCTATATTGCCACTTTGTTGAATTCATGGCTAATTGGAATCTCCAATTCTAACTCAGTTTTTCCCAGGACCTCAAAATTAGAAACCTGTAACTTTCTCACATTTCTTTCCAGATACAACTTTCTGACTTCATATTTCCCTTTATCATTGCTTGCTGACTTAACTCATCACTTTATTCATTTCTTAACCTGTACTATAGATCTTACTTTCCAAACGTTTTTAAGAGAAAGATCATCTCAGTCAATTTCAGAACTAACCAAAGATTAATGAGGAGCTCTTCTGATCATGAGTATTGGTCAAGAGTTTCTTTGTTCACTCTAGGTGGATGTGCAACACTGCTATATGATAGGCTTAGGGAGCTCACCTGGCCTTGTTCAGAGCAACTATTTTTCTTTAATTTAGTTCATGTTAATATTAAAAAATGTTTTTGCTGCCTACTTAGAAACAGTTTGAATTTTGATCTGAAGGTTTGATAAACAGATGTTTATGTATAATTGCGAGTTTGGTTATTGCATTAACACTTAGTGAGGTAAACACAAGGAGCAGATTTCCAATGCAAATCTCACTGCTGACTAGTGCCCCCTGGTGGTTCAGAAGAAACATTAGGAACATGTAATTTCTCCAGCTTTTAGCTCTATGTTGCAGGCCTATTTCTGAGAATGCTGGCTACTAAATGAATACTATTTGTGATTTTATATATTTAAATATAACAATCAGATTTTGTGCATTTGGTGTTGCACAAAGCTCAAGCTCACAATAAACTGGTCAGAGTAAAAGGAATACAGGCTTAGTATTTGTGGGGTGTGCTGGAGGAGGGAAGCATATAATTCTGTGGAAGCATTCTCAATTGACCATGGTAATTTCAGAAGATCCTCAGAAAATGACAGTAATTGTGCTCTTTTATCATATTACTACATCATTTGAAGTTTATGATATTTCCAGATTACTCTATTAAGATCAAATTTGCTACTTTTATGTTCTGTTGCCAAATTTATTTCATTACAGTACAAATCAATCATGATTATGATACAGATGCCCTTTCAAGGGAACACAGTCGCTGGAAAAACAGGGTGGTTCAAGGTGTAAAAAAGACTTCCTGAAAAGTCAACACCACATCCAACAGTAGTGTGATTAATGGTTAGGTCATTGACATATCCTATGTTGCCCAACAGAATACAAGTACTAAATGGTAGTGTATTTTGGGGAGAAAGGATTTTTATTATAAAATAAGTTTTCCCATGCTTTCAAAAATTCATTAATCCTTCGTTTCTAATTGGAAGCCACAGTCAAAGGTGGAATCTTTGTTTTGAAATTAGACAGAGGACCATTTCCAAGTTCCCAATGCTGACTGTTTATCAGGTCTGCCTGTTGATCTTACCAGAGGCCACTCTGATGAGCCCCATCCAGTAGTTATGAATGCTGGAGTCTGTGGGTGGCCAGAAGTCCTACCCAGAGAAGTGGACTATATCGACTATATTTATGTGGGTGGATCGTGAAAGTCCCTCAAGATGGATGATTGCTCTTAAGACTTTGAAACAACTTTATTAAACTGCGTCCTCAGACCAGTATCTGTACCAATGGTCCTTATCCTTTTTCTTTTTTAAAGATGAAATGCAAATTTTAAAATTGAATTGAAACTTAATTTGAATTTAAAATTGAAAAAGTGTGGTGAGTCTTCTGTTCAATTCTTCAAATTATGGGAATTGTTTAAAAATAAACGTTAGCAATGGAGACTTTATATTATTTATATTTCCAAATAATAAAGATTTGTCACCATTTACACCTAGCAGAAAAGAATAGTTAAAATTGGTTAGTTTATATTTAAAAAGACCTCCAGGTTAAGGAAATTCACAAGCAGCATGACTTCAAACAGTACTTACACATTAATATGAGTAGAAAATTAAGGCAGGCACATATTAATGGAAGAGTGAAGCAGAATAATGTCATGAACAAAATAATGGAAAGCCTTATAAGAAAGTAACAAATGTATCTTACAGCAAGCTTTAAGCATGAAATAAATGGGTGGAAATAAGCACAGCGATCAATTCGAACCAAATATGAAAAACAGCTCTCATATGGTCATTTTGCTCAATGTTGAACTGAATATGAAATGGTGCAGTCAGTTAATATACTAAATTTGCATCTAGAGACTAAGACATGTATCTCACCAATATTGTAGGATGAGAATCACTTCCTCTACAGACTACAAGTTCTTGGTGAAAATGTTTTGGCAACCTCAACCTGGTTTCTTGTCAGTCTCCATGTATATCACAAACTATCCATAAACAATGCATATTTGGGCATAAATCTGGATGAAACTTTTCCACTCATTAATGAGACAATAAAGTAGCAAGTCAATGGAAAAAAAGAAATCACTCGAGGATAGTCGAGTGCCATACTCGATACAAAATGGAAATTCTTTCCATTCTCTACCACTGGTAAAAAGCAAAAAAAGAAAAATTTACTAAACCTCACCAAAAATATTTTACATTGAGTGCTCCATCCAGTCCATCATCATGTTATCTATAGTGGCCTAACTTCAGTAGGGACTGAGTTTAACAAGGTTGCTGACTTCTCCACAATTGCCAACACCACTGAGAGGATAGCAGGTTTGACTTCTGGGATATAATCTGATAACCATCTGACTATAAAGCAAATCACTTCCATTATCATTTTATTGAGCAGCTAACAAGGCAAAAGATTCTTAGCATTCACTAAGCTAATATCTCATCAAAAATACATCCAATTAGATATTTTAGCTTTCAGCAATCATAAAAAAGGTAGAAAAAGTACCATATTGCTTGTAGATCGGAGGCTTTCTATAGATATTAATCCCTTGGTCTGTGGAAAGAAAGTTACATAGTTTATTAATTAGGATATGATACCATTGAAAAATTAATCATTTCTGGTAATACCAAGCAAAGCTAATAGGTACAATGATCTAATACAGGTTTCAATATAAATGATTACAAATGTCAATGTGAAATGTTAGAGTGCAGAATAGGAATGCCAGTTATCTACTTCAGCAATCACACAGCAGGACAGAACTTGCGTAGGCATCAACACTGCAAACTACAAATGCTTTGATAGACGAATAATCAAAACAATGGCAACAATTTATGATTGAGATTTTCACAGTTTACATCAAACTTTGTATGGTGCAAAGAGTTTCTGCTTCTAAAGTTTTTCATTTAAGTACATTGCTCAACTCACTTCATAACTTCAATACCATTTATTGAGCACTGCCATTTCCCTGGAAGAGGCCAGATCAGTTTAATTAAGAATGATAAACTATGCACTGCACTACAATTTCATGCCAGAGATTTATATGAATTTCTTTATGTTTAGGATTATCAACAATGTTAAATTATGAAGAATATCAACATTGGAAACAGGATAGTAAGCTTGGTCAATTACCAAGACAGGTTCATTATAGCATTAGATATGGTTAATACATTGATTGGCAGACTCAAATTGTCATTGTGCACTACAAGGCACTCACGGTAGCCTCTGCACAGCATCAGGCAGTGTCATTAAAAAGCTGGGTGAAAGTGAGGACCGCAGATGCTGAAATTAGAGTCGAGTGGTGCTGGAAAAGCACAGCAAGTCAGGCAGCATCCAAGAAGCAGGAGAATCAACGTTTTGTGTAAAAGCCCATCATCAGGCTGGTCAGGGCTGGTGCAACGCTAGGCAGCCACAGTTTTGTAAAGTGGAGGCTCAGTATGTAACTGGGAACTATCAGTACAGCACAGAGGAGGTTTTCGACACCACTGGACAGTCCAGTACAACATAGCAAATTGTATAATTGGAGTGATATTACCAGGTCAATACATTAGCAGGCAGATTCAGCATGTCACTGGGGAGAGGCGAATGTGTTACCAGCAGCTACTGTGTCTTGGTGGAGTGAACTGCAAAGTTAGTTTTGATGAGGTTTAATTTTAACACTATTACATCAATCAACATCTTCATTATGAATAAATGTGCAACTGACATTGCTTAGGAGTTTTAGAAGCTTGAGCAGATCACAGTCAACAAACTTAAAATCAAATGTCACAAATCTCACTTTTAAAGTTTTAACAGGGAGGAACTGAGATCGACAAGTCAGCTGGTTTGGGATTGTCAGTCTATGCTACATTTATTAAGAGCTGTCTCTCAAAATTAATCATGAGGGATGTACTTCAATAATAAACTGTTTGAAGCAGAACACTGAATTGCAGAACGTTAAAGCCTTATTATTGTGGATATGACTTGTAAACATAAAACACGCAAATAACACAAAGTGCTGGGTAAGATCTAAAAGACCAACACAAGGTTCTTTCACATGGCTAATCCTTCTGGTTCGTCAACTCCATGCAAGGATCTTTCAAGAGATTTGAAGTTGATTCGCAATTTGTAAGTTGTATCTTTTGTTGAGGAAATAATGATGTGTTGAGATAGGGAAGAAAATCCAAAGACTTCCATTTATGGACATTTTACTTCAATATTACCATCTCAAACAGCCTGTGTCTACATCTGTACCATCATTTAATTATTTTAGTTCAAATACTACCTCTGCTGCCTGCAGGTGAAAAATGTTTTGCTATCATATTGTTATATTCCACCAGAAGATAGCAGGATAATACATAAATTTCCTGATATGGTCACCAGACCAGGTCCTTGTGGACTTCACTAGAGCAGTTTCTGAGAGATGGAAATTCAACACTAAAATACCAACAAATTATCCAGACTCACTATGACACAGTGACTCTACTCCTGAAGTCTTTCACTTTTCTGGCTTTAGTCCTTGTTTGAGCTCACAGCTCCTTTCTTCAGCTTAGGAAGTTCTCAATATTCTTACAAAAGAGTAACTTTCTTTAGAATGACGAAATCTGATTTGGCTAATAAACATGGAACCTTTAAAGCCCCAAACACAACTCCCAATTTGTGCTTAGGTAGCTGATTGTATTGACATGTAGACAGTGGGAGCCTAGCCTGTGTTCAGGAGGCAACCTGAATTAGGGAGGTGGCAATTCAAGTAAGTTTTGCTTTCTGAATGCTACCCATGTTTTCCACTGGAACAAAGATTCCCAGTGTGACGTGAACATGTGGGATTTTATTTGCCTGTGATGCCTCAGGACCAAGCTCCAGCAACAATCATTGGTGAGAGCTATCATGAGATAATTGGAAAATTAGAAGAACTGAAAGGAAGATGTATCTAAGACACAATTTGTTTCAGCAAATAATAATCTGAGTAATAGGAAAATAATTAGTATGAATAGTTTGTTGTTAATGTTGTGATTTTCTTTCAGTAATGTGTAGATTATCAATTGGGTCTTATTTGACAAGTGGTCATGACAACATTCGTGACATATAATCAGAGTAAAAAGTGTGGTATTACACCAAAAGACTAACTTTGTTCATATTTTCAGTTTAACTCTTCAGATCAATTATATTTTGATGCACCATTGTAATTTCCCTTGCATTTCTAGTACTTGACTTGTAAAACAGTTTTTAATTAGCCTTCCTATTAATCATCATATAGCTTTCATCAGCTTCCTCTCCATGGGACTTGAAATGTTAACCCTGTTTTCACTGCACAGCTCTGCCAAGACCTGCTGAGTTTCTTCAGTAATGTCTATTTCTGTTTGTTTAAGATCTCCAGGTTTTTATGTTTGTCCCAAAAGTGATTGTTTCTATGCATGCCTTGCAGTCTATGTAATTAAACATTGATTATAAATAATAGTCTTTTGGTGCCATATTTTCCAAGTACACTTAAGGAACAGACCCAAAAGAGATCAGCACATATGTATAACAGTCAGACTATATTTAAATTCTGTCAATATGTCTTAATTCGTGTGACTTAGAATGAAGATCCATGTAATTGTTTGTTATTTTTTGCTTTTCCTATAAACCTAATGCACTGTCACTGCAGATACAAATTGCTTTCAAATGCCTATTTTAAACTGAGTTGACAGCTCCAGGATTACAGAGTGATTGAAGTATAAGCATTGAAAAACTTCTGCCTGTGTAGTCCCTTAATTGTCTCACAGACATTACTGCTTTTCATTTGCTTCATGCAGAACAGGTTCAGTAGCATACTGTCAGGTGAAATAAAAGGGGATGCAGGACAGAGATTAGGTTGTTGCTTTCTGTTATGTTCACAAATGGGCAGTTAGCCGAGGGATTACAGTTCATATACTAATGTTTGCTACCGAACCTTCATTGAAAACCATCAAAATCTTATCAAATTGATAGGTGTACAATACAAAACAAAGAACTGGATCTCTGTTCAAAAAAATACAATCTTTCAATTCCATTTTAGAAATCTTCAGACCAAATCATTTGAGCACAAATGCCAACAGACATCGACATGCTTTTTACATATGCCCACACTGTGAAAGCATCAGGTGACAGTATGATCCACGTGTTCAAAAGAGTGTTAGTGAGTGCCTAAACAGATTTGCTGTGTACATATGAGCACAGATTAAAATGTACATCCAAAGAATCTGAGAGGAGAAATGGAAACAGAACATAGAGGCACAGCTACGGCCTACACTGCAACATTGAAACTGACATGGTTTAACTCCTACCTGGAAGATGGAAATGTTTGGGGGCCTGAACATAAGATGGTGTTAGAGGCCTGCTCTCTGACCGACTAGGGAGAGGGGAGTTCCGACCACTGGATGGCTCAGTGCCTCCAATAAGAAAAGTAAAGAAAATGAGAATGGGACAGAATTCTTTTATCATTTTATACAACAAAAATGGATGTTTGCATTAATAGACTAACTAAAATTAATCCAAAACCTTACAGATAGGTAGTGCAAATTACATTGTAATGGTGTGATAGTTTATGGACCAAATTTCAGTCATACTTATCAGATGTCCATTTCAAAAAATAACTTATACCGAAACTGCAAGGTTTTATTTCTAATAAAATACATTAAAATCATACTACTTGTACAATAATGAGCAGAAGTAATTGAATACTGGACCATTTTATGTAATTTTATAAGACCTTAATGTCCAATCTGACTATTTAAATATGAAATATCAAGGACAAAATGTATTATCATGCCAGCAGGTTAAATAAACTACATTTTATGTGCAATAATTGGAAAGTTTCCATCACTTGACTAAGCAGGGGTAATAATTTCTAACTGGTGTATCTGTGTGAATGTTATTCTTTTATTAATTCATCCTTATATATGCAACAATTTTGAAAGGGAATTTCTTCATGATGATTCTCAATTGATCTGTAGAAAACTGAGTAAACCTGGAAGCTATTAGTCACTATACATGAAATATTGCAAAGTCCAATATGAAAATCTGTATTTGAATTTTATTGTAAACTAACAAGCAAAACAGGTTGATTATAAACAACATAATTTATCACCTTTATTCCAAGCAAATTGAATGATTGAATTTTCAATAGTTTGTATCTTAATAAATCCATCTTATTCAATATATAAATAATCCTGAAATGTCATTTCAAATATCTAAATTAAAGACAATTCTGAACCAAACAATTACCAAAGATGTACATTATTTACCATTAAAGGTTTCATTACAAAACAAATATTGCACAAACCCAAGCCCAAGCAGTAGATGCAACTCCAAACATACTAGTAGATGCATTGGCAATGTCTTCCTGGAACTAAATTGCTATATTTCTATTTACTACTGACACCCAGCAATTATCTGGGAATGCCATCAGCAGAGGATGGTGTGATGGCTCTATTCACTGCTATTTTAGAGACTGTGATGCCAAAATGTGAGATTGCTAACAAATACTTGCATTAATTTTGTGTTTTTAAAACATTCCAACATGCTGCTTCACAGAAGTGTTACCAAAGAAAGTCTGACACCAAGCCACCTGAAGTGGTACAAGGGCAGATGACAAAAAGCTTGGGCAAAGAAGTGAGCTTGAAAGAGCCTCAGAAAGGGAGAAGTGGAGACACAAAGAACTCTAGGGAGGAAATTCCAGAGGTTGGAGTCTAGGCAGCTGAAAGCGTAGTCACAAATGTTGAAATAACTCAGGAATGTGACCAGAACTGGAGCAGCATAGATATTGCAGAGGGATTTTTTTAAGAAATAGAATCACAACAGTGTGGAAACAGGCCATTCAGCCCAACGAGTCCACACCGTCCTAACCTTTTTCTGCAACCCAGCATTTCCCATGACTAATCCACCTAGCCTGTACATTTTCTGGTCTGTTGGAGGAAACAGGAGCACCCGGGCAGAATGTGCAAACTCCACGTAGACAGTCACCCGAGTCTGGAACTGAACCCAGGATCCTACCACTGTGAGGCAGCAGTGCTAACCACTGAACCACTGTGCCACCCTGTTCTGGGCTGGAGAATGTTACTTAGCTCGGGAGGCACATAACCATGGAGGGACTTAAATGCAAAGATGAGAATTTTATAATATGAGCATTTCTGGACCAGGATATCAATGAGGATGAGAGCTTCAACAGCAGATGAATTAAATGTGCAGATGAGTAGAATATTAAAACATTCACTATTTTCACAATCTGTGGCACAGAATAAAATTACATGGCTTATGTGATCAAAACAGAATGTGATGACACTCCATATTAAAGATATTATGCAAGTGTGGCAAAACCATTTCAATAGAAATGCTTAGTCAGCATGCTTGACTTAAAGGAATCTCTGAGGATTGAAAGAAAAGCTTTCAAACCATGACACTAGCAAATGTTACCTTTTTTTGCTTACAAGTGTTTGAAAATATAACCATGGGCAATGACATACCTATGTAAAATGAAGGAGCTGCAACAATGTTGAAACAGACAGAGAAACAGGATTGAAAAATAAGAACATTGAAAGCATGCTATAATATAGGTAGTGAAGATAACATTTTCTGCTTCTTAAATATATTCTGTTAAATGACATAGAGAATGAGGGCTCACTGCATGCATTGAGTGATTTACTTCCTCCAGCAAAGTCTTTCCAATCTATTCCACTGAAAAAAAACTAGTCTGTCCTGTAGAATGCATAATTGGCAATAGCATCCCTTTTTGGAATGCATAATGCACTAATATTGTACAATTATACAACAGGAAATTCTAAAAATGTTAAGGAGCTAAAAATTAATTCAATATAATTGTCATCATGAGTCAATTGTCTGGCATCCTTATCATTCCTTCCTCTCAGATAATTACAGCTAGTTTGTCTACTCATCTTATCAGAGAATCATATTGTTTACTACATAATCAAGCCAAGCAAAGATACTTTTACTGGGGCTTTACGTTCAAATCATTAAATATATTAGGATAGGCAATATGTTAAATATCACAGTGTAAGCTTTCCAGTCCAGAAATCCATTGTTCAGAAACACCTGTGCCTGAAAACATTTTGCACAGAACCAAGCAACTCATGACATTATTTTCGTGCAATACTTTGGGAGTGGAACCCTGGGAAATGCAGTGTGTGAATAAATAAAACAATTTTTATCACTGATTTACAATGTTTTATCACTATTTTATGCTTCAACTATATAATTATATCTCTGGTGTTTTCAGGTTCACACTCTTGTGGTTAAGCATCCTAATGTTATTCCATGATATTAATCTGGATCTATAACTGAGAAACTGGTCCCAAACATTCCAGACTAAAGAGGTTACGGTATCTATGCTGTAGGCCATAATGATTCTAACATTCATGTACAAGAACAGAATACATTCAATAAAATTATTTATCACATTTCTGCTGCTATCAACAAGAAAATGCATTGAAGATACAAGAAAATTGTGTTTGTATTATGACAAGATCAAACTTCAGAATACAAAACTCCACCCAGTTAAAGAGCTAAAGGTTTCAACAATGTTTCTTCCACCCCCAAAAACAGTGTCAGAAGGAGAAAACTAGTAAAATACTTCTTAAAATTAAAAACTTGCTTTTCTTGCAGATTTATGTTATATTGGATAGAAATTTAATAAAATAGTTGAAAAAAAATTACAAAGTAAAAAGCAAAAAGACTGAGGAAAAGAAGGATAGAACAAACTGAAATAAAGGTCCGATATTCTGTGGCCCCACACCATGAGACTTGATGCAATGATGGGTTCATCGGAAAATCGCAGGCACATTGTCTCAATTGTTCTTTTCATTAAACATCTGCCATTTTTCAAAAAGCCACCTGCTGTTTTGGGAATACCAAAAAGATCTGCCTTAGTGTTTAAATTCCATACATTGTGTTCAAAAATTCATTTTGAACACGTAGGCAGAATTTAATACTGTTTGCACATGGTTGGACCAGGCATCTGTAATGATAACTAATCCCCCGCCCACACCAATGAGAAAGCTCACTGCTTCAAGCACCATTCCAAGCACATGCCGGCTGCCCAGTGGGTTTATCATCCTCTCTGGCGCCATGTCAGAGAAGTCTCATGTTGCCTGAAGCTGCTGCCCAGAGGCTTTCAGCAGTCACCTCCCCTACCCTCATCCCCAAAAAGGAAGATAATTGGGTCAGTGGTACGTTGAGGCTTTAAGTTTATAATTAAAGGCCATTAATCAATGGTCACCACCACAAGGTGATTGCTGAGGTGGCAGCAAGGGGGCAGGTATCTGTTCAGTGCCATCCCTGCCCATATTTGTCCTGTCACTTACAGTGAAGGGAATATCCCAACCTATAGTTCAATCTAATGGTGTTATAATGTGTTCCTGATATCTCAATATGTTACTGGGATTGTAAATGATAATGAAATGTGTTAAAAAAATGCTTTTGAAACAATAGTTATTAATTTATAAAATTACTTGCTACAGCCCAAAAAATGTGTCAATCCTCCAGATTCTTAAACATTGTGCAATTGACAGAACAGGTTAGAGAGCCAGAGCTGTAGGTCAAGCATTGTTTTCCCTGGTGCCTGATATTCTGATAAATAACTGAGTTCTCAGACAAGCCTCACTATACAATCCTCACTGACAGTCCAGACATGTATCAGAATGTTGAAACAGCAATGCTCCAAGGGAAACATTGCTTGATTGACAGAGTTGACAGGCAAAGTTAATAATAAAATGGCATTTACTCTTCTGCCCCACTCCACCCCGACTACATATTTATCCCCAGCAGGTGATATGTGAGGTGGCCCATGTATACTGAGTCAATGGAGGTGCTTATGTGACGTGGAGGCTGACACCATCCCAACCAGACAATCCTGCCTCCTTTTCAGACCTCATTGTGTTCGTTAAATATCCACATGCCTGGTGGGTGGCATCAGGAGAAACAACACACTACAACACAGTGCAATGCCTTAAAATATACTGAAGTGAAAGTCATTTTTAAAAAAGATTTAAACCCAACCACCTACTAAATCCAATAAAAATTTAGAATTAAAAGTTTAATGATCTGGTTAAGGAGAGTAAGGAGAGTACTGATTTAAAAACATAAGGGTTGCAGCAAGACAACAGAATTCAGAATTTAAACAGCCTGGAGGCACAAATCCAGGTCCAAATGGTTTGTTTGATGCAGTTTTAAAATGGAAGGGCTAATAGGGAAATGGAGACAGCACAAGAAAAGTCCCAAGAGATAGAGACAAAGTATAAGACTTTACAGGTGAAAGTGAGTACTGCTGATGCTGGAGATTATAGTCAAGAGTGTAGTGCTGGAAAAGCACAGCAGGAGAGGCAGCATCTGAGGGGCAGGAAAATTGATGTTTGGGCAAAAGCCCTTCATCAGGAATGGTTCCTGATGAAGGGCTTTTGCCTGAAACGTCAATCTTCCTGCTCCTTGGATGCTGCCTGACCTGCTGTACTTTTCCAGCACCACACTCTTAACTGTAAGAATTTACAGTCAGCCATTAAGGTCCTTCACCAAGCTCAAACTGAAAACTGGAACAGGAAGGCACAGCATGCTCGGTGCCAGTGGCAGGCAGCTCAGTTATCAGTTATTGAAGTCCCAGTTATCTGGGCAATGAGGTTTTATATGCGTCCACCGTCTGGTACAAGTGCAAGGCAATGTGGAAGAAAGGGGTGAGGTGGACTGGGGATATTTAGAGGATGAAGCAGCCCAATACACTCAGCAGGAGGGGGGAGATAGTGAGGGTCCCAGGACACATTCTCCACTCCAGACTCAGAAGGGGGAGTAAATTATATCCTGCTCTCTGTCCTGCAATGGCACAGCCACTAAAGGAGAAAGCTCCCTTTGGAGCCTGTCTCTATGAAATCCATTCAAGCTCAGGCACCATAGGAGCCCTGGACATTCAATACAGTACACATAACATCACAGAGTTTGGCAAATAGCAAAAGCATGAATCAGCAGTTCTTCATGTTAAACACCATTAGGAGGAAACAAGAGGTCAGAATGTACTCTGGGAGAGGGACATCAACATCCATCACCAAAAATTGTGTGGCAGCACCGCTACTGATAGTAGCCAATGTTACACCTGTCCACATGCTGAGTGAGCACTGCAGAAAGTTAAACACCATGCAACTGTAATGTTATTATATTCTATATAGTTTAATAGAATTGCAATTATTTCTATTAGCCAAGAATATTCTACAAAGTACTTTAGATTACATTCCCTACAGTGTGGAGACAGGCCCTTCGGCCCAACCAGTCCACACCGACCCTCTGAAGAGTAACCCACCCAGAACCATTCCCCTCTGACTAATGCACCTAACACTATGGGCAATTTAGCATGGCCAATCCACCTAACCTGCACATCTGTGGACTGTGGGAGGAAACCCGCACAGACACAGGGAGAATGTGCAAACTCCACACAGACAGTCACCCGAGGCTGGAATCGATTCTGGGACCCTGGTGCTGTGAGGCAGCAGTGCTAACCACTGAGCCACCATGCCAACCCATTAGCACTAAATAAAATAAAAGCAACATCTTAAAAAGTAATTTGCTGTATTTGAGAACTGACATCTTAACTTAAGATCGTTGGTTACCTTATCTCTCAAATGTGATACAGTACAACAGCAAAAACAACTGAATTTTTCAAACCTGCAAGAAAGCTCACTGTGATTCACCACTTCAAATAAGAACTATTTTTATAATATTCTCTTTATAAAAATGCCTCATTTTCTTGTGCTTTTAGAGTTCTGTAATTGGGTTGTTTCACTTACCAGGTCTGTGAAAATGCTGTGGAGAGCGAGCCACAGTGGGAGTGTAGCAGTGACGAGTGTAACTGGGAGAACTGATGGAGCTTTGGCTGGAGGATCTATGCACCATTCGATCACGCACATCATGGTATCCCTAAAACATATTACATATATGTAACACTCAGGTCAGACAAGCCAGAGAGCGATATCAAATACTTTCTTTTTGACGAAGCAAGTGGCACGTTTACAATGAATTCAGGGGAGAATTTAGGAGACAATAGAAACAGAATCATGTGAGTATTAATAATGAAAGATAGATGTGGCATAGTTTGCAGTTAATTAACAATTAATATTATATTTTCCAAGACTGTAACAGTCTCGAACAATTGGGTTGCACATTGGATGGGTACCACTGGGACACTGAAGATTCAATTCACAACATCATTTTGCTCTCAATGCCATGCTGCATTTCCAAGGAGAAGTGTTCAGGCATACCAGCCACCCCAATGCTGAAGGGAATACGGAGCAGGGAGATTTGTCCCTAAGTTGTTGTCTTACATTGTCTAAACTTTGATTAGCTTTGGATAAGGTCCAAGTAAAGGCTTTGATGGAGAAAGAACCATCATGAACCAGGAGCATTCGGGACAACCTGTGACTTGAGTAGGAAACTAGAGTTTATGAGATTTTTTGCGCTAAGTCGAAAAACATTAGGTTGGAATGAAGAACCTACCACAAAATTGGCTACAAACCAGGATGAATTCATCACCATTGGGTGTTCCCACAGTCTACAATTGTTCATTGGACTTTGCGGATGCTGCAAAAATTAAGCTAGATGCTTTGGGTGCTCAAACACTAACAGGTACATTTTAAATGTTTTGAGTGTTATTTTTATCACTAAGAAACTGCTTTTTAACACCAATATAAGTAGAAAACAGTTCTGGATATTTTCAAATGTCACTTTCAGTATTTTAAAGTTAAATTTCTCAGAAGGGAGTCTCCATAGTCTGCACTATGTTAGACAGAGATGACTAGTGATAAGATTAACCTGAGGGTGGCCCCACCGCAGGTGAAGTTCACACAGCAGGGCTTTCATAGTGACCTCAGCAGCATAGGAACTGAACCTGCAATGTTAGTATCACTCTGCATTGAAAAGCAGCCAGTCAGCTAACTGAGCTAACTGAATCAAAAGAGGTCCCCACAAGTGCTGAATTGGCTCTGAAATTTAAAATATTTTCCTTTGTAAAAACAAACATTCTGAGCCGTTTTAATAATATCTTACCAAATTATCATCTACAATCGACCAAGTTACAAAACAGAATTTTACTGAAAATTCAAGTTTTTCAGCATTGTGAAATGCAAGTAAGTTTGAGTGGAATCTTGGGGTAAAGCAAAACATTTCTCAAAGTAGCTCATTTTGCCACCTGTTTCATTGAAAGCAAAGGCTTGAGTCCATTAGCTCTATTTCATCAAGTTGGGAAGGTAGAGCATTGATGGGAAGAAGGGTTGCTTTTCTGAGCGTTGGGAGAGAATTGAAACTGAAATGGGAACATACCACTATGAAGGATAGAATTACTGATCAACTAGTTTCTGGTGGAAGTGATGGCATATGGAAAACAAAATGCCATTTATATTTCTTTTGAATAGAAATTCCTGAGTAAAAGGGCATTTAAATTAATTATGAGTAGATGGAGGATTGGAATTATGAAAGACTGGTACAATTATAAATTTATTGTTCATAGCTCTAACTGGAACGACCCCACAATCACAAAGACTAGACTTGAATTCTCTGTTTGATATTTAAGATTTTGTTTTGGAAAAGACAAATGTGAAACCATTCCTCTCAGTTATAAATCATTATTGCGCTCCTGAGAGAAAGAGGACTTCAAATATGAAGCAAATAATTAATTCTCAAATGACAAATAGGTCACGTTTTTCAATAGGATTAAATAACGTATCTCTCTTTGCTAGGTAAAATATGAAGAAAATGTTCATTATAGACTTCAAAATACTAACAAGTATGTCATATCAAAAATGCAACATTTCCTGGGGGACTGCCCATGTCTTCAAAACTAAGTTTTCCTATGAGGTTTTCATGTATTTATGCCTTGTTTTCTCCAATACCAATAGAAAAAAATAGTAGGAATCTCTACAATTCATTAGTACATTAGTCTAATTACTTCTTAAAAAGGCCACGTCATAAATGTTCTGCATAAGTCTGTATTTGAGTTGTTAGCTCTTTTGAAGCTTTTGTGTTCACTAATCTTCCTAGGCTGGCACACCCATTAATATGAAAAGTCTTTTTTTTAAACTACATGCTTTAGATGGGTATCAGTGATAAAGAAAACAGTCAACAGTTCAGTAAAATTAATTATAGGGGCTAATTTCAATGTGCCTTTCATCACTGTTTTTGTCAAACTGTCCTATTCATTTTTCTTTCCAATCTCAATACAAGTCATCTGGAAACATTAATCTTGATTTGAAATGTGCAACAAGTCCCAGATGTTTGGGTGTTCCAAACATACACATTGTTTTAGGGAATCATGCAATTTATTTTATCACAAGTCACTAGTCTTGTTACCAGCTGTGATGCACTTCGCCAATATTACTTCTTTAGTTCTTGCAGCTGTCCCAGTTGGAGAGAAACCACACGAGAACAAACAGCAAGTGAAGCAAACTAATGTGTCTTCAGATGCATTTCTGCTATTATTTTGGTTAAAATCTACAATTGGTTTATTTTGAGCTTTTAAACAGTCTGACATTCACATCAACCACCATTTTCATTGAAAACCTGTTTTTAATTACTTTAAAACTTATGAGAAACAGTTTGTACTTTTGCCCCTGTACAGACTTTTCATTTCCAAGTTAATAATGCTCCACTAACATTGGCTCAGATAGGTTTGGAAAAGCAGTGGCCCCTCAATACTCCCTCAACTTCTTTATGAGCTGTCTTTTTGGTCAACATTACAGAGATGTAGAAAGCTCCAAGAAATACAACGCTTATTCCAGATTTGATAAAAGTAATTATTATTCTACTTCAGTGAAAAGTGAAAGGATGTTGCTCCATAACCACAGTTGTACTCTTGGCCAGGCAAGTGAAAAACACCAAGTAAAAAAAAATCTTTAAGCAAAGCTAATTCATAATGACTCACTATTATTGAAAGTAAAACCACAGGTAAAAATTCCATCTAAACAGCTTACAGAGCATTGCAAGACAGGGAATTTGACAGTGAGGAGGAAGACAGCTAGTGAAGCTAGAAAAAGGTCAACAATGAGGTGCAATGGTTTTGGAAGAGAATTTCAAATGACAGAGATGAAGGTATAAAAAAAGCTGCTAGCTTTCTTGTGTTTTCCATTGTTTCAAGCCTTGGCATATTTCTCAGACATAACAGCTGTGTAGAAAGACAAATGCAATGCACACTTATGAGACAGTGAAACAACACAGAAGGTTTCCTTGAGAGTAGAGGTCAATTTGATTAATTGTGAGTGTACATCGGGTAATACTCTTCACTATTTGGGCCAAGTATCTGATTGAATAATCTGTGCTTATCTTTGATTGAGTTTGAATTAAACTTGATTATGTAAGTGGTGGTTTGGCCTGTCTGATTGAAGATACAAAAATAATGCATTTTCTGGGATACCTGCTTTGGATTTCACAGACCTGGCACTCTGGAGTGAGACTAAGCACACGTTAGACATGCAACCAAATAACAACAACGGAAGTCTGTGAAACAGCCAATGGCAGTCATAGGCCAGTGTCCATTCAGTGAGCCCTTAATATTGGATAGGTTGCATTCAGACTGTTGAAGACGGGATAGGCAAACTGGTGACAGTGTTTCTCTCTCTCATAACTGGTTATGCAGTTATATATAACCAGTATATATAACAGCAATAGACTGTTGCAGGTGGGGGGAGCAAAAGAGGGAGATTTAAATCAGAATTTATATTGACAGAGTCTGTTACAAAGTGCCATGGATTGTGTATCACTACATGCGTAGTACTGTGTTCATTTTAAGTGTCTGAAACTTCCAGGATTTGTGAATCAAAGAAGGGTAATGTCTATTTGTTTTACAAATATTATTCTTCAGGACAACACAGGCTAAGAACCTTCATTCTCATTGGTTACTGACTGAGCAATATTACTATTAGAGACCAGAACTAAGGTCATGACACTACCATTGATACCTCTAATTTATAATATTTTTACATTAGTGGAAATACAAGACACAAGTACTGTAGAAACAATATGAAAATGCACAGCAGCATTTTGAATATAAAGTATTCCAATTAATGGGTATTTTGTTGTTAATGGACATTTCTGTAATGGACTCGTCCCTTCTATCTATATTTGCCTTACTTAGCTATGTTCAGTAGTAAGGATCTATCCCATCAACCCAAAAACATTCACAGCAGTCACTAACAGTTAACTTGTTTATAGCATTTACAATGTTACATACAGAAATTATAAAATAATGCTAAAATGTCAATTACAACAAAAACCAAAGGCAAGTAAAAACATTGAGTGATAACCACCATTATAATTCAACATTAACCTAAATTATTATCTTGTCTTTTCTTCTTCATATTCTATTTGTGTAATTCCAACATTGACAATTTTTCTCCAACTTGACCAAAAGATTGAAAGTGGGGGAGCGTAAATTTGGCGACAAATGTTATTGCTTGCAAAGTGTTTGTTTCAGTATTCAGTAAGAACCTTTTGACTAAATGTCACAATTCTAACCACTGAAGTCACACTATTGCACAAAGCAAATGAATACTGTGAAAAAGATAAGGCTGAGAACTAAACATGAAGGGATTTACTGACCTCAGTGGAAGGTGTAGGGGAAAGTGTCCTTGGCGACTGTGAGATATTAGAAAAGAAACAAACATGTAAAACCATTTTCCTGGTAACATCATACAGAAACTGATGGTGTCTCAGAAAATGACTCATCAAAAGATTCTCAAATTGTTTTAGGATATATATTTAGAAACAAACACTTTATGGTAAAATAAAAATTACATTACGATAAAAAAAAGTTGACACTTATGCAATAACAATACAGATGCAAATTAACAATTTTGGTGGAGAAAGTACATCAACAAAGCATGAGCTAGGGCAAGCAGCTATTTGACAACCATAATAAAATATTGTGCATATGCAGAGTTTCAACTATGTACTGTACACATTGTGATCATCTCCTCATTTGATTCTGTCATTTGGGTAACACAATTTAGTAAAGGTGATCCTGTCAAAACATTACTGGAAGCATGCAGTGTATTCAACTACTAATGTGCCTTTTTCTTGATTTGGACCAGCTACATAGTGACCTTGAGGTTATAATTCACATGAAAATGAATAGAGCTATTCCAAGTTGCAAACGTATCCTCTTCATTGATGGGACCAAAGCAGGCAAATTGGAGAGAGATGTAAATTGGCAGAAAATTTCCCATATTGCACAGAACAATAAAATGTATGTTTGTAATCATGTTTTAATATAAATATAAATGGAACGCTGAGTGGGTGGGGGAATATTTTCAGGAGTGTTTTGTATTCATTCAATTAAATAATTACCCAACAACTCACATTCTCTCTCATTAGTTAAAAGATGCAAAGTGGTTGTCAGGAACATTGTTAATTTATCGTTACTTTTTTATAACCACAGAAGGCCTAACTACTCTAGAGGAGTGTAATAACATCTCAGAACAGATTGATCAGAAAATATCTACAAAAATAAATGTTGAACTCGATTAGTACTCCCAAATGATCATTGTTCTCGAATCAGTGCTGCATTTGAGGGCAATTGAACATGTGAATTAAATGTACTCAAGACAGCATGATGATCATCAGCAGCTCACCTCCATTTCAAAGTAAACATGAATTCTCAATTATCTTCAGGAATTTCAACACATTTTACCTTTTACCTCCTTCTTCAACCTCTCCACAAAAGTAAATTAATAATAGAGATAGAAAAGGAAACTAATAGTGGAGAAATGCAAGAGGTGGGTGGCACAGTGGCAAGCACTGCTGCCTCACAGCGCCAGAGACCCAGGTTCAATTCCCGCCTCAGGCGACTGCCTGTGTGGAGTTTGCACATTCTCCCCGTCTCTGCGTGGGTTTCCTCTGGGTGCTCCGGTTTCCTCCCACAGTCCAAAGATGTGCAGGTCAGGTGAATTGGCCATGCTAAATTGCCCGTAGTGTTAGGTAATAGGTAGATGTAGATGTAGGGGTATGGGTGGGTTGCGCTTCGGCGGGGCGGTGTGGACTTGTTGGGCCGAAGGGCCTGTTTCCACACTGTAAGTAATCTAATCTAGGTGGTTTTGGCATGCAGTAACAACGGAAAGCCAACATTTTCCTCCTGTTAAGAGAACTATATTGTTCCCACTTCAAAACTCCTTTTGGAATATGCAGCATTTCAAATCTAATTGTTAGTCCAGTTTTCGTGTGTTGTTTGCATCCACCCTGATAGCTCAGTATATACTGTACTGAGTAACAGTGAGACATATAAAATAGGGACGTTCACTGGTTCCAATCTGTGCTAAGCCAGCTGTCCTCACATTGGCAGCAGAGTGCTACAAGTGGCCTCAGCACTCTTGGCTTACAACAGGGAAAATATAAATCAGCCAAATTTCTCAATCATGCTCGCCATCTAATAAATCTTGGTGCAGCTCAGCATTTGATCTTGAACAACAGAACTTAAGCTGAGCTACAATGGCCTCTACACTTGACTACTTTGCCAGTGCTCCTTATTACAATTTTCACATGGAGAAGGATCACTCTGGAAAAGCACAGAGATCATTCATGGAGCTACATACTGATATATTGACTGCTTAGGAAAGGTCTTTTCCTGCATTTTGCCGCCTTGTATTCTGATAAATTTTGATCTTCTCTGCTGTATATATGCCTGCTGCATATTTTGCTTAATAAGCTTTTGGGAAAAAAAAGATGTGTTTAACATGATATCAGCAATAAGCCTGGCAGTTGCAGTGAAAATCCATCACTGGTTTTGTTACTACTGGAGTAAAGTTATATGGAGTCTATGTTTAATAGAATCTTGGGCTACCAGCACCTCTCCATTTTAAATACTAGTGGCATATTCATATAAAATGAGAGTGTGGAAACAGCCTCACAGTTTTAGGAGACAAGTGCACTTGTTGACTTTTGTTATTGGTATAAATTGTGAAGATATACCTAATGCAGATAAACTAACACATCAGGAGAAATGTTTTTGACCATTCTTTAAAAATAGAATGCAATTTTAGGTGTATATGATACAACTGCTTCTACTTGAAGAGTTTCCATGAAATGTTAGAGGTAGTTTGGACATCCCCAGTACCAACATCATACAGAATCATCACATCACGTCGCATAAAAGGAGTCCACATGGCCATGGCTCTGTACGTTTATTTTTCTCTTTATATCTACTGTATATCTACTTCACCCTTGAAAATTATTATTGATTTCACTTCCATCACCCTTTTAAGCAAAACTTCTTGTGTTGTAGGTTCATAACATTTTTATTGTTTTAGAAATAGGAATCAAAAGCAAATCCAGAAAACTGGATTTTTGGTTTTAGTGCTGTGGTTGGGAGTTTCTTTTTTTAAGAAGGGTCAGGAAGTCATTTTTTCAGCACTGTGCCAAGTCAGTCTTAAGAAAGCACATGATTTGACCTAAATGACGAGCAAGCCAATGGGTGAGATAATTCCTGAAGTATTTACTTATGTAAGCTTTAGGACCTTCAGAAAGTGGGGTCAGACTCAAGAAACAGATTTAGTTCAGAATAAAAGATCCGTACAGCAGATGGACTGTATAGCAACCTCATAGAAGTCAAAGTCAGGGAAAATTTAGTGAATTAATCTGTGTCCATATGTCTCAGGGAGAGATGGAGAGAATCATATCTGGTTAATGTACAGGAAGTCGCCAAAATAAAGCATTAAGGATTTTTTTAGTGGAGTATGACATTTTAAAGTGAGGATAGACATGATGCTTTGCTGTCTATAAAACATACTGCTGGGAAAAGGACTGAATTTGTCTTGTTGTAGTTTATGATAAGCTCTTCCCAAGTTATATTGTTTTGTTTCTTTTCTTTGGTGTATTAAACTTATATCTCTTTATTAAAAGTACATTGGCAGCCTTGCGGGAATATAACCAACTGCTTCAGGAATCAAATTGTAAAATCAAAACTTATGGCCTATCAAGCCAGGTGTCACTGTATAAATTGATCTGTCTAGTATTACCATCAGCTGGGACCATAACAATCCCAAATCAGGACAACTTGCTGATTTCACTAAGAGTCTCCTTATCTTCTTCCTGGCTTTTTAAAAATCAATTACCTAAAATGTAACTACAGTCTAGCTGTTTGGCGAAGCAGCCTTTGGTGCATGACTCCAGATTCTCTCTGATGGCTGAGAAAAGTGTGTAATAAGCATAAAGTGGAAAATCACATCACTGGCATCAAATAATGCACTAAGCCTATCCAAAATCAGATACAATAGTGAATAGTGGTGTCAGCAGCAGCTGCCAGGGCAAGATACTTCTCGAGCCAATGGTAATGTCTCATTTCTTTTACATTGCTGCCACAAATATTGACTCTATAACCCTGTGATTGGACTGAAGATGCAGCAATAAATGTCACATAAAAAAAAATCAGATTATGCCATGTATTGACTGCAAATGGATTTTGGCATATCTAACATATTATGAAGACTGGCAGGAAGTTAGAGTTTCCAGTTCCTTTAGAGTTGGTACCAGGGAGCGACAGCCAAAGTTCAGGACAGAAGATGGCAGATCATAATAGTAGCAGCTCAGCGGAACAAACAATATTTCACCAAGGGCTGTGGCAATGCTTAAAAACTGTGAGGTACAATTTATTTAGTAAGTGAAATTCAGAAATGCTAAAGGGAGGAGCTACCCCTGTAATATATATATATAGAATATAGAACATTACAGCACAGTACAGGCCCTTCAGCCCTTAATGTTGCACTGATCTGTGAAACCAATCTGAAGCCTATCTAACCTACGCTATTCCATTATTATATCCCTAGGTATATACAATGATGTGGACCTAAACAGAATGGATAAGGCAGACCTACTTCCCTGAGCAGTGAGGTCAATATGATGGGATGGAGATTTAAAGTGATTAGAAGAAAACTTAAAGGGAAGTTAAGGAAATTTTGTTTATCTAGGTGTGCTGGGATCTTGAATTCACTTCTTGAAAGAGAGGTGGATGCAATAACTTTCATCACGTATCTAAATATTTGGATCTTACAATACATGGGAAGGCAATGGCCAAGTGGTATTAACACTAGCCTATTATTCCAGAAACTCAGCTAATGTTCTAGGGACCTGGGTTCAAATCCCACCATGGCAGATAGTTGAATTTGAATTCACTAAAAATAATCTGGAATTAGGAGTCTAGTGATGCCTATGAAACCATTATCGATTTTCAGACTAGAGGAAGGTTAAGGACACTAGTGGGAAGTTGTCTGAGGAGATAGGGGAGGCACTAAATGAGTATTTTCCAAGTGTATTTACATAGGAAAAAGACAATGTTGTCAAGGAGAATACTGCGATACAGGTTATTAGACTGGACTGGTTCAGAGGGGGGAGGTGTTAGCAATTCTGGAAAGTGTGAAAATAGGTAAGTCTGCTGGGGTCAGATGGGAATTATCTGAAGATCCTCTGGGAATATAGGAAAGAGATTGCAGAGCCTTTGGCTTTGATCTTTTTGTCGTCATTATCTACAGGAATAGTGTCAGAAGACTGGAGGATAGCAAATGTAGTCCCCTTGTTCAAGAAGGGGAGTACAGACAACCCTGGAAATTATAGATGTCAGCCTTATTTCAGTCGTGGGTAAAGTTTTGGTAAAGGTTATAAGAGATAGGATTTAGAATCATCTAGAAAGGATCAAGCTGATTAGGAATAGTCAACATGGTTTTGTGAAGGGTAGGTTGTGCCTTACAAACCTTATTGAGTTCTTTGAGAAGGTGACCAAACAGGAGGGTAGAGCAGTTGATGTGGTGAATATGGATTTCAGCAAAGCATTTGATAAGGTTCCCCTTTGTAGGCTATTACAGAAAATATGGAGGCATGGATTGAGGGTGATTTAATGGTTTGGTTCAGAAATTGGCTAGTTGTAAGAAGATAGAGGGTGGTGGTTGATGGGAAATATTCATCCTAGAGTTCAGTTACTACTGGTAAACCACAAGGATCCGTTTTGGGACCACTGTTATTTGTCATTTTTATAAATGACCTGGATGAGGGCATATAGGATGTAAATTTGCAGATGACATGAAGGTCAGTGGAGTTGTGGACAGTGCAGAAGGATGTTGCAAGTTACAGAGGGTCATCGGTAAGCTGCAGAGTTGGACTGAAAGTTGGCAAATGGAGTTTAATGCTGAAAAGTGTAAGGTGATTCACTTTGGAAGGAGTAACAGGAATAAAGAATACTAGCAAATGGTTATAATTCTTGGTAGTGCGGATGAGCAGAGAAATCTCGGTGTCCATATGCATAGATCACTGAAAGTTGCCACCAGGTTGATAGGGTTGTTAAGAAGGGGTACAGTGTGTTAGGTTTTATTGATAGAGGGATTGGGTTTCGGAGCCATGAGGTCATGGCTTGGAATACTGCATACAGTTCTGGCTGTTGCATTGTAGGAAAGATGTGGAAGCATTGGAAAGGTTCAGAGGAGATTTACCAGGATGTTGCTAGGTATGGAGGGAAGGTCTTATGAGGAAAGGCTGAGGGACATGAGGCTGTTTTCATTAGACAGAAGAGGTGACTTGATAGAGACATGCAAGATGATCAGAGGATTAGATAGAGTGTACAAAGTTAAAAATCACAACACCAGGTTATAGTCCAACAGGTTTAATTGGAAGCACTCTAGCTCTCGGAGCGACACTCCTTCATCAGGTGATAGTGGAGGGCTCGATTGTAACACAGAATTTATAGCAAAAATTTGCAGTGCGATGTAACTGAAATTATACATTGAAAAATTGATTGTCTGTTAAGCCTTTCATCAGTTAGAATACAGTGATAGTTTCACTTCTTTCATGTGTAAATCACAAAACCTTTTTTTAAAAAGTTGCATTCTCAGGTTAGCTGTTAACAATGGTGATAGCTAGACAATATGTTGAAGGTATTAGCCCCCTGTGTTCTCTGTCTATGACCTGATGTTTAGATTGATTCTAATCGAAAAAGTGAGATAACAGAGTTTTACATAAATTCATGCAGTTTTTGAGCTCAGAGTTCTACATGAATGTATACAGTTTTTGAGCACTTTAAAAAAAGGTTTTGTGATTTACACATGAAAGAAGTGAAACTATCACTGTATTGTAACAGATGAAAGGCTTAACAGACAATCAATTTTTCAATGTATAATTTCAGTTACATCACACTGCAAATTTTTGCTATAAATTCTGTGTTATGATCGAGCCCTCCACTATCACCTGATGAAGGAGGGTCGCTCCGAAAGCTAGTGTGCTTCCAATTAAACCTGTTGGACTATAACCTGGTGTTGTGTGATTTTTAACTTCGTGCACCCCAGTCCAACACTGGCATCTCCAAATCATTAGATAGAGTGGACAGTGAGAGCCTTTTTCCTCGGATGGTGGTGGCTGGCAAGAGGGGATGTAGCTTTAAATTGAAAGTTGATAGATGTAGGAAAGGTCAGAGTAGGTTCTTTACGCAGAGAGTTGTAAGGGCCTAGAAAGCTCTGCCTGCAACAGTAGTTGACTCACCAACCTTAGGGGCATTTAAATGGTCATTGGATGAACATATGGATGATAATGGAAAAGTGTAGGTTAGATGGGCTTCACATTGGTTTCACAGGTTGGTGCAACATCAAGGGTCAAAGGGCCTGTACTGCACTGTAACGTTCTATGTTCTACTTGGTTCCCTAATATCATTCAGGGAAGGAAATCTGCCATCCTTACTTGGTCTGGCCTACCTGTGACTCCAGATCCACAGCAATATGGTTGACTCTTAATTGCCCTCTGGGTAATTAGGGATGGACAATGAATGCTGGCATAGCCAGAGATGCCCGAGTGCCAGAGTGAACTAAAAAAAATCTGTGCATGAACTTTCAATGACCTGCAGGGGTACAGACCAAGACCTGGAAGGAATGATCAGTCTGGATGTCAAGGGCGGTCAATATCATCTCAGCTCTGGAGTTCAGCTTTCTTATCTACATTTGAACCAAGGCTGTCATGAGGTCAGGAGCTGAGTGGCCCTGGTGAAACCCAAACTGAGTGTCAGTGAGTAGGTTATTGCTGAGCAAGTGCTGCTTGCTAGCACTGTTGATGGCAACTTCCATCACTTTACTGATGATCAACAGTAGACTAAGGGGGCAGTAATTGTCCTGATTGGATTTGTCCTACTTCTGTGTACAGGATATACCTTGTGTGTAGATGCCAGTGTTGTAACTGTATTGCAACAGCTTGGCTAGGAGAGCAGCAGGTTCATTTACACAAGAAGACATTACTATTGCCTTAATGTTGTCAAGGCCCATAGCCTTTCCAGTATCCAATGGGTCCAACCATTTCTTGATATCATGTGGAATAAATCAAATTGGCTGAAGACTGGGATCTGTAATGTTGGGGACCACAGGAGGAGACTCTACTACTATTTGCAGCAGTAGTCCCTCTTGTCAGACTTTCCATCCGCCCTTTGCCTCCTCCGGCCTTGTGTTTTTCTCCCTTGTGAAAACTGAAATGAACATTGACAAATCACTGTTGATTGGCTTTTTAACATGTTCGATAGCTTGTTCTTTGTTCCTTAAAAAGGCTTCCTATTTTGGCACCTGCCAGTCTTCCTTATTTTTTGGAAACTGGTGAGTCCATGTTGGATGGCCCACCCAACCTAATTGTGGCTAATGTTACAAGAACATAGGGGTTGGCCTTCCTGATTCACTGCAGTTTGATCTAGACTTTATTCAAATCATTGCTATGTAACATTGATCCACAATCCTGCTTGGATTGCAGATAGCAATCATTTTCAATTCTTGATTTTTTTCACCTTTCTTGACAAATATTGGCCATGAAGTTAACAAATAGTGACTATTATCAGCAATCATTCAGAATATTTAAAGATCCAGAGCCTCACAGATTCAATAACAAGTCACCTTGGGCTTGATTTTTAGAGCTTGCAGTGTGACAACCCAGGTCATATAGCTATTGGGTTTTTAAAATGAAAATGTTTTAGATATTTTCAAATCCCAGAGGCTGATTTTGAAACTGATTGTGGAGTGATACAATGGGTGTGGCAAAGTATGTGTTACACCTTAGTTATCATTGGTCTGACTGCTCCTTTGGGAAGTTCCAGTGGCAGATGTACAGTACAAGCCATAGCTTGGAGGGTTAAGCAACTTCAGAAATTATATAAATTGTATAAAAAACTATCCAGGATGGAACTTGTAAAACATTTCTTTAATTGAAATATCACTGTAAAATTAAGATGATTTTGACAATAGGGAAAGCTCTCTGGATGTTATTATTTCAATAAGTAAATTTCTATGTTCTCTCAAAAATCAGGCCATTATTTTAATGAGGTAGTAGTTAGTCTAGTTGGCAGGGTCAGCAGAAAAATGCTTCAGTTTTTCTATGAACCTCACAGAAATTGGCAATTCCCCAATAATTTCAAGTAGTCAGTTATCTCCCACCAGTTGTCAAGTATTGGTTAGTTATGGTCTAAATCTTATGTGGTTAACGAAACATTATTGAGTGTTAACCCAATTTTCTGCAGATTTCTATTGACCATACCTATTAGGCTCAGAAATCAGAGAAGGTTAATCAAGTTTGATTGCACAAGCATTCTTGTGCAAAATGGTCATTAATCACCAACTTACAATTTCACTTTGAACAAGCGAGCCGTTGTCACTCCTTGCGTATTGAGACTGTCAACAAAGAATTAATTTTTAACATTCGGTATTGAGTGTCAACCTACACTACTCATCCTTTAGAGGTCTATGATTTCAAGTGCAGAGCTTTAAGACACAGAGGCCCCTTTCATTGGCACATCTTTAATAACATTTATTTTAAACTGCTTTCTTCCAATTTGGGAGTCAGTGAAAATTTATCAGTTGGCATTAAAATGTTCTTTACAAACACCTTGCTAGTTAGAAAGGGGCTGATAATCATCATCTTACAGCCTATTACCTGATGTGTACATGGTAGTGATGGTATAAAAATGTGATGTCAGTAAAATCATCCACTTATCACCTAACTTCCCATGGCTGTTCAACCTGGTCACAAACATCGTAGTTTAGGACAGGAAACAGGAATGTACAGTGTGATAGAAAATAGTCATTGGTTGTAGCCGAGGTAAACTGAAAGGTCTGGCAATGGTTTCATTATTTTCAAGACTCTTAAACTTTAATGGCTCCCTTAAGTTCAACTATTTGATTCTTGGTGTGCATTCTTCACATTTTCTAAGTACTTCAATCAACTCTGTCGACCTCTCAGCCCACCCAGTTAATGAGGCTGCTATAAGCACAGTGCAGGCTGTGTCTGACTTCTGTGTGTACCTTCCTATCCTTCAACATGGCAAGCTGCCTAGGAACAGTACAAGTAGTATTCACTATTTACCTCCTGTAGTAAAATGGGCTGCAATCACAGAAATGGTGGAGAGGACCTCTCACCCATCATCTACATCTGAATTGAAACTGACTCAAAATGTCAGGGCAATGAGTGAGACCGGGTTTTCAAACTGATATATTAAGAGCGTTACTGTTGTACTATACCTCTCCCATACTATGACGTTCATGTCTATCCTCAAAAGTGGCACCAAAATATGGTTCATAAGTGATCAGGTCAGGCCGTTCAATGTCATAAATGGCCTTGACTTTGGGGATTGCAGCCAGGTCCTTGTAGTCAAGAATCTCATTGTCCACTTTTGCCTGGAAAAATAACAGGAGATATTCAGCATCACTTAAGCAGTTAGATACTTGGTCACTTCACTCAAAGTCAGATGAAGTTAATCAATAACCATCGTCTCATATCTAACAAGTTTATAACAGGCATCATGGTTTGAAATGGAATAGTCTGTATGCTTTTGCATTATGTTTTTTGGCTGCATCTTACTTGGTGGTATCATCATTAAACTGTCACAGATCAGTGTAGCATAAGGTCAATGCAAGATGAAGCTTTCTCTACTCCACCTCAAACATCTGCAGAGATGGCCAACCTCTGCCTAAGAAGACCACCCTGAGGGCTTCAGGCACATTTGAGTCCATTGCTGGGAAGTTGGATAAAAGTGAGCTTCAACAGCTAAAAGGACTGCTATTTTCCCACACATCTGCCAAGTTTTGTTTCATTTTCCACTTACTGGCAGCTTGCCTTCAGGGAAAGAAGAGCCTCATGAGAAGATGCCAAATTTGCAACATTTTGCTATAATATTCCTCCTAATAAAGACAGAAACAACACTGAAGGATCAAATATTCTAATGAGACAATTGCAGACTCATTACTGGATCCACAGTGTGAAACTGATGTTTCATTTGGCTGTCTGGGAAATCAACTTGAACCTTTAATTTTTTTTCCACATCAGCTTTGAGTCAGGTGGTAGAACTCTCACCTTTGACTCACAAGGTTCCAGGTCAAGTCTTACTCTGAGGCTTGAGCACAAAATTCTATGTAAACTTTCAAAAACTGTACAGAGGGAATGCTGCACTTCAGAGGCGCTGTCGTTTCTGTGAGGCATTAAATAGAGGCCCCATCTGCCTGCGTGGGGAGATGCAAAAGATCCCGTGGCACTACTTCAGAGCAGAGCAGGGGATAGATCTTTGTTTTTCTGATCATTATTTATCTCTCAGTCAATATTAGTGCGGGGAGATGCAAAAGATCCCGTGGCACTACTTCAGAGCAGAGCAGGGGATAGATCTTTGTTTTTCTGATCATTATTTATCTCTCAGTCAATATTAGTCGACAAACAGAGTATCTGGTCATGATCACATTGTGCAAATTGTCTGAAAAACAATACTGCACTTCAGGACTGTAGTGGTCACAAACAGTACAATATAAACGCAATATATCTCTTTTCACAAAATACATGACATCATAAAGTCTTGTGACTAGAAGAAATGCACAGAGAGAATATAACATCCTAGAAATTACAGTTTGGGATATTCAAGAGTTATAAGTTCTTATGCACAGTAAATTGGTGCAGGAATCACATAGCATGGTGACTCCACAGCTTGTCAATAGGAGGCAAACAGCAGGCAAACTTGATGTGACATGTCAGATTTGTTGTGCAGCCTCATGCAGAGAATGCAGTCAATGAGCTGTGCCCTTGGTGCATGCATGTGAAAGCAACAGTTAATGCAAACCCGCAGCTCTTGAAGTAAAATTGGACCTCTTATAGACAAGGTGCAGTCTGGCTGCAGCAGGTGTGCAACAGCTGGACACCAGGGCGAAGCTTGCCAACCAGCACAATCATAGAATCACAGAATCTCTACAGGGTGGAAGCAGGTCATTCAGCCCATCAGGTTCACTCTGACTCTCTGAAGAGCATCCCACCCAGAACCACCTCACTACGCTATCCCTGTAAACCAACATTTCCCATGTACGGTCCACCTAGCCTGCATATTCCTACACACTATGGGCAATTTAGCTTGGCCAATCCACCTAACCTGCACATTTTTGGACTGTGCGATGAAACCGGAGCACCTGGAAGAAACCCATGCAGACACAGGGAGAATGTGGAAACACCACACAAACACCTGAGGGTGGAATCAAACTCGGCTCCCTGGCACTGTGAGGCAGCCATGTTAACCACTGAAGACAGGCAGGAGGCTGGAGGAACACAGCAAGCCAGGCAGCATCAGGAGGTGCAGAAGTCGATGTTTTGGGTCTAATCCTTCTTCAGGACTGGGGGTGGGTGTAGGGGGAGCTGCAGATAAAGGGGGGTGGTGGGGATAGAGTGGTGAAGTGGGGATAGGTAAGGTAGGTAGAGGGTATGATCTGGTTGGTCAATGGGAGGAATGAATCTGGTTGATAGCAGAGAGCAGTGGAAGATAGGGGGAGGGGCTGGGAAGGTAGTCGGGAATGGGGAGGGAGGCTATTTGAAATTGGAGAAATCAGTGTTGAGCCCTTCGGGTTGTAGGGTGCCCAGGTGGAAGAGAAGGTGTTATTCCTCCAATAGGAGCTGTGGTTTGTTTGGCAATGGAGGAGACCAAGGATGGTCATGTCAAAAAGAGAGTGGTTGGGGGAATTGAAATGGGCGGTGACTGGGACGTCTGGTTGGCCCCTGCAAACCCGGCTTGGATGCTCGTTCCCTAAGTTTACATTCGGTCTCCCTGATGTACAGAAGACTACATTGGGAGCACCTGATGCAGTAAATTATATTGGAAGAGAGGCAGTTGACCTCTGTCTCACCTGGAAGGACTGTTTGGAGCCTTGGATGGAGGAGCTACCCGCACAAGGGGCAACAGAACATGCATCAGTTTCCACGATGAATGATTGAGGTGTTCGTACAGGACAGTTGTGATTCTCTTCCTCAGTTGGGAAGGAGACCTTTGGGGCAAAGGTCATTGACTTCCATGCCTATGTGGTCCAATGTCACAATTTTGGCCAATGACCTGACTGCATTGCCACAAAAAGTTTAAGAACTGCACATAACTATTCATGATCCATATTAAAGATGAATAAAGATGGATGAAGGGACTGAATTTATTGTAGCTAAATTTGCTAATGATGTTAGCTGTCATTCAATTCAAGGATGGCATCAACTCTTGGCCACAAACCCACTGTCATGGGTTTTCATATAGCTAAGCAGGCCAATTCTCTATTCAAAGTACTTTGGGTATGTTGAGCCAGAGGTCCCTTGAGAGAGTGGATTCTGGAGCACAGGATTTTCTGCATCACTGGGACTTGAAACATTAACTCTGTTTACTCTCTGCAGATACTGTCAGACCTGCTGTGTTTCTCCAGCACCTTGTTTTTTTATCATCCATATTACATTCTCTTTATGTAGTCATTCTGAATTCGAAAGAAAATAAATGTTGTTACTAGCTACTCACATAAATTGTGTGGCCAGGTGAGCTGGGTATGCTAGAACCAGGTCTGGAGGAAATACTTTCAGAAGAAGATCGTGTAGGCTGCAAACAAAGAGAGGAAATAGAAAGAAGAATTGGTTTTCTGAAGGTTAACGCTTTAACACTGTGTGACAAAACACTGAAATATTCTGCAATATAATGCTTTACAGCAAAAGTGTGAGAGGTGCACAAGTTGCACATACAAAATATTTAATAACTGAAATTAAGTTGAGCTAAAAGTCTTTAATTTCCCTTTTGTTCTGACTTTCAACACCTGAGATACTGTGACATACCATTCCTCAGTGGCACTGGCAAGTTCACTCTTAGCAAATGGAGAATAGCTGGTCATGAATAATCTGACCCTCAGCCTGAGAAAATGCATTCAAGTGCTGACTGTGTAAGAGACTGGTCAGAAGTCCCAATCTGAAGCCACACTGTTGCAAACAGCAACTCTAATGCAAAGGGAGACAGCTGCAGAGTGATAATGCCACTAGACTAATAATCCAAAGTCCCAGACTAATGTTCTGTGGACATGAGCTCAAATCTTACCAAAGCAGATGGTGAAATTTGGATTTAATAAGAAGAAAATCTGGAACTGAAACCTGGCCAAATGGTGACCATATGTTGAATGTCAAAAAATTATCTGGATCACAAAAATGTCTTCCAGGAAGGAAATCTGACAGCCTTACCTGGCCTGGCTTACATGTAACTCCACACCCACAGCAATGGTTTGGTAGTCTCTTACCCTGTCCTCTGAAATAACCCGGCAAACTAATTAGTTCAAAGGTAATTGTGGATTGGCAATAAATTCCACCCCAGCCAACAATTTTTAAAAAAATCAACAGAAGATTCAGAGAAGCCAACCAGCAAATTAAGGAGCAGCCTAAAATTCCAAAACCACTGCCCAGGGATCATTTGTGAAGCATAATTAAAGGGTGTATTTGCATATAGTCAGTTCATGCAGTAAGGCAGCCAGAGCCTCCTTACAAAGATGCCACACTTGCTGCCATCTGCCAAAAGTGTAGAGTTGCAAGCATTTCAGATATGGAACTAAGCCTCATTTCCAGGTGCTTTTACCATGTACACAGTGGAACAGAAATACAGGATGGGGAATCTAGTCGAGAGAACATGTTTTCTGCTTGCCGATTGAGGAAGAGCTACAGCAAGTAAAAAAGAAAAGATAAAGGCATGTTCTTGTTTATTGCAAGGGAAATTCAGTACAAAAATACAGGGAATTGCTGACAGCACATCTGGATATTGTGCACAGTACTGGTCTCCTTATTGAAGGAAAGCTATAAATACATTGAAAGAAGTCCATGGAAGGTTTATGAAACTAATACCTACAATGAGAGGATTATCCTATGAAGAACAATGAGTCAGGGTGGTGTTTAGAAGGTTATAAAATGGCTGGATTGAAATATATAACATCAATGTGGGGGTGAGATATGGTGGATGTACAGAGAATATTTTTTCTTGAGGGAGAATGTAGCAACTGAAGTCACCTTACAAAAATAAGGGGTCGCCCTTTCATGTGATGTCAAGCATTTGTTTCTCAGAGGTATTAGAACCCTCTTCTTCAAAGGGAGGTGGAAACAGAGTCTTTGAATATTTTAAAGGTAGAAGTAGATAAATCCTCGATACGCAAGGGAGGGGTCAAAGATTATTGTGGGGGGACAGAAATGTTGAGTTGAGTTTACAAACAAACCAGCCACAAACTTATTAAATGGTGGGCCATGCTCAAAGAGCTTTTGCTGCTCCTAATTTGCATGTTTATTTGGATGTCTGGTGGAAGGGCTCCTGCTCGAAACATCAATTTTTCAGGTCCTCGGATGTTGCCTGACCTCCTGTGCTTTTCTAGCACCACTCTAATCTTGACTCTAATCTCCAGCATCTGCAGTCCTCATTTTCACCTAGTGTGAGTAAATGTCCCAGGTCTCCTTTCCACTGACAAGCCCAATACTACTGCAGAGTAAGTGACAGACAGGAAAGTGACAGACCTCCCACTGAGATAAGAACCTAATCAGCTGGAAATTCTGTCCCTGAGAGCTGCCAGCCAATCAAAGATTACTGAAGTAATCCACTGAGTCCTCTCTATGGATCAGTACTGGACCCTTGGAAAGATGTACGTGGGTGGGATAGGTATTGCAGGGGGAGGGGAGGAGAATGTGTGGCAGGGGCATTCAGAAACAAAAGCAAGGAGTTCTCTTTCAGCAGACCCCATTCCCAGGGCCAGGTATCTCAATTAGGTACTGAGTGTCTGTGAATAAGGGATCTATCCTTCCACACACAATAGGCTTTGCTGGATGGCACTTGTGATAGAAAACCCATCTTCCCACTTTCTCATGCTTTTGCCACTGCAATATGTTGATTGCCAAGAAAGCACACACCATGGTGGCTCAGTGGTTAGCACTGCTGCCTCACAGTACTTGGGACCCTGGTTTAATTCCTGCCTCAGACGACTGTTTGTGTGGAGTTTGCACATTCTCCATGTATTTGTGTGGGTTTCCTCCGGGTGCTTCAGTTTCCTCCCACAATCCAAAGATGTGCAGGTCAGGTGAATTGGCCATGCTAGATTACCCAAAGTGTGAGATGCATTAGGCAGGGGTAAATACAGGGTAGAGGAATGGGTCTGGGTAGGTTACTCTTCAGAAGGTCAGTGTGGACTTGTTGGGCTGAAGGGCCTGTTTCCATACTGCAGGGAATCTAATCTAATCATACCAGATAATTGAAAAAAACCATTGCTTAAATTTATCACATCATAATGTATGGAAAGGACCAATTGACCTATTTACTGCCACACCTAGAAATGAAAACTACATGGATTTCAGTTTGAGAAAAGTGATAATTGTGGAGTTCTGTCGACCTTAGTGTTTTTAAATGAAACAGACTGTCAAAAATCTCAAGAGAACTTGGCACAATTAAAACGCTTTTCACTTAAACAGTTTTAACTCAGAACCAGCTACCTATAATCAATTATAAATTTATCAAGTTAATTATAATAGGAGGCTCAAACAAACCAAATTCCAGCTGAGTGTGCTGGTTGCTTGTTGGTTACAATCACAGCATTCTCTTTGCTAAATGCTATAATGGCCATTAAATCAACTGTTTCCTGGCAGACAATATTGATGGCACTGTAATTTACTCTGCACCACATTGTCATTTCCTCTTGAGACTGCTGCAAGCTCACATAATCTGCACTGCAATCGAGTAAGAAATAGTGAAGTATAATGTTAGGTTTGTATGCTTAATCTAATGTATTCACATTGTATATATGTAAGTCTAATGCACTAAATAATTTCCTCTTTATAAAATCCTTAAAGTTAACATAGTAAACTGTGAATAATTTATGGTTTAAATGCTCCACAGACTGAACTTATTGTGTGCCAATGACCTAAGATTCAGGACCAATAAAAGTAATTTAATGGTTTGAAACATAAGATTACTCTTATTATTAATAAAGATTTCATATGTTTGATTTGCTATGTTAGGAAATAGCCACCTACAAATCGTTCTAAATCAACTACAAACACATCCTTAGACACTTAATAACCCCAGCCAGCAAAACTTGCGTGTGGTTTGTTTTAAAGACATAGTCTTGCTATTCAAGATCAATGGCAGGGCTTTTCAGTGATATACAAATCACTGAAAAATAACATTATCCTTGACTTGATGAGGGTACTTATATAAATGATCAAATGTACACGGATTATGTTGTTTTCTTTTTTTAAAAAAAATCAATAAATTAACAATTTCCTGCTGAGGTTTTGCAATAAAACAGAGATTCCAGCCTTTCCAAAGTGAACTAACCTAAAGATCTTGGATAGAGCTCTTAAGGATAGTGGAATCAAGGGTTATGGGGATAAGGCAGGGACAGGATACTGATTGAGGATGATCAGCCATGATCATAATGAATGGTGGTGCTGATTTGAAGGGCAGAATGGCCTACTCCTGCACCTATTGTCTACTGTCTGCCCACCACTCAAAAATGGAGCTTTCAGCGCGGCTTGTTCAGAAACCGAGCCTAGTCAAAATTTGGCATGAATAAGCTTTTAATACAATTACTGTAATAATTAATATCACATTGAGATGGCTGAACTTTAAAAAAATACCGCTTTTTCTGCAGACTGAACAAAAACATTGGATCAAATCATGAATAAAAAATGTGAGTGATATCCAGAGCTTGAAGAGCTGAATAGAATTGATTTACTTTCTTCTCCTGTTCTGAAATTAATTTTTGTTTTAATGCTCTTGGCAGTATACCAGATGGACAGGAAACTGCATGGGAGCATTGCCCAGGGAAAATTAAAGATGACTGAAAATAGCATGTGGCTCTCTGATGATACAAACCCTTGCAGATGATACAAATATTGGTGGAGGGGCAGGTAGTGTTGAGGAGGTGGGGGGAGCTGCCAAAGGATTTGGACAGGCTAGGATAATAGGCAAAGAAGTGACAGATAGAGTACAATGTGGGAAAGTATAAGTTACACACTTTGGGAGGAAGAATTGGATAACAGACTATTTTTCGGATAGGGAAAGGCTTCAGAAATCTGAAACACAAAGGGATTTAGGAGTCCTACTTTAGGATTCTCTTAAGATGAACATGCAGGTTCACTTGGCAGTTAGCATTCATTTCAAGACAGCTAGAATACATGAACAGGAATGTACTGCTCACACTGTATAAGGTTCTGATCAGACCATATTTGGAATACTGTGAGCAGTTTTTGTGCTATGTATGTAAGAAAGGATGTGATGGCCTTGGAGGGGTTCCATGGGAGATTTACAAGAAGGATTCTGGGATGAGGGATTTGTTTCATGAGGAGAGGTTGAGGACTCTGGAGTTTAGAAGGATGAGGGGCCATCGCTTTGATACTTTGAGAAAACAAAGAGGCTTGGATGGAGTGGACATGGATAAGATGTTTCCACTAGAAGGAGAGATGAGGACTTCAGGGCACACCCTCAGAATGAAGGGATGACCCATTAGAATTGAGATGAGGAGGATTTTCTTCAGCCAGAAGGTGATGAATCTGTCCAACAAAGGCTGTGGAGGCCGAACCATTGAATTTTAATAAGACAGAGATAGATAGGTTCTTCTTGAATATCAAGGGATCAGGAATTATGGGGAGAAGGTAGGAGATTAGGGCTGAGAAAGATATCAGCCATGATCAAATGGCAGATCAGATGTGATGGGCTGAATGACCAATTTTGTTCCCATATCTTATGGTATAATTCTACTTGTACAAGTTGTGATGGAGGGTTCAAATATTAAGAACATCAAAATAAAAGGGATGTTTTGAACAATTTGGAATATACTAAAAGAAATATGGTTTTATGCATACAGAGCCGATTGAGAGGTACTGGAAAAGCACAGCAAGTCAAGCAGCATCCAAGGAGCAGGAAAATCAATGTTCTGGACAACCTTGATGAAGGGCTTATGCCCAAAACGTTGGTTCTCCTGCTCCTTCGATGCTGCCTGACCTGCTGTGCTTTTCCAGCACCACACTCTTGACTCTGATCTCCAGCATCTGCAGTCCTCACATTCTCCTCCTTCATGCATACAGACATTGGCTGAACTTTTAAACAGTCTAATTCCCCACAATTAAAAATCACACAACACCAGGTTATAGTCCCAACAGGTTTATTTGGAAGCAGTAACTTTTGGAGCACTGTTCCTTTATCAGGTGGTTGTGGAGTATAAGATTGTCTTGTCTTACGATCTTATACTCCACAACCACCTAATGAAGGAGCAGTGTCCTGAAAGCTAGTGATTCCAAATGAACCTTTGGACTATAACCTGAGGTTGTGTGATTTTTAATTTTGTACACTCCAGTCCAACACTGGCATCTCCAAATCATAATTGCCCATAAACATTCATTTTTTCTCTTCCTGGTTGTTTGCTGAATCATATAAGGGAACAATTCTGTGATATTTCAACAGAAATTATCTGAGCAAGGCGAATGGATTGATTGCAGCAAATGGAGCAGTGGATGAAATGATCTGTCAGTAGGTAAGTGAATCAGACTTTATACAATGACTGCCTGCTAACTCAGTGCGAGTGGCCCCCACAAGATGAGGCAAGGAAGTGTGAAAAACAAACCTGTTTGGACTGAGCTGTCTGCATTTCTTTAACAGTTACCCTTTCATAAGTAAAATAAGAATTTTTTAGATTCTGATAAAAGAGACAAGTAAAAATGATTTCCTTCCATTTGTTTTGCTCTAATAAACCAAATAGCAAAACCACTTGTTCAAATTAATTCCTTGTAATCTGAACCATTGAAAATTGTGCTGTAAACCTCCAGATAATGTGAAATTTACTGATATTTTGCATGAGTACATTAATGTATTTTCTATTGTTGTTAATATCTGAAGAGTAGTAACACTATTAACCTAGTGACAATCACAGAAGACTTCCCATAATAGAAAATGAAGAATTGCTTCTGTTCATCTTGAATAACAAGAAGGTAGGTCAGCTAGTGCAATGTAGCTCTTCTTACAAGGATGATCTGGATAACTCCCTTTTCAAGGGAATTCCGGTTTTGATTGAGGTTATTAAAGGTATATGTCATTTCTGGGCTGGCCTCTAGCATGTATGGATGGAAAACACACACTGCTCACTGAGACTGATTGTAAAAGGTGTGTGTGTCCATAAATATTTTATCACTTATTAGTCCATCAAGCTACTTACTAATGTCCATTAAAAAACTTAAGAATTATTAATATTAATAATATACAAAACTAATAAGTTTTAGGAGCAAACTAGTGTAGATGCTGGAATCTGTATGGAAAACCTATTTGCAAGTTGATTTTTCTCTATCCTCAAATCTATCCTCATTGCATGTTACATCAGATATCAACTAGGAGAAAGTGAGGACTGCAGATGCTGGAGATTGGAGTTGAGAGTGTAGTACTGGAAAAGCACAGCAGGTCAGGCAGCATCCAAGGTGCAGGAGAATCGATGTTTCGAGTATAAGTCCTTCATCTGGCTTCCTTCAACTACATCAGATATCGGTTGAAATGATGAGAAATCTCTCAGTCAAATGAGAGCTATGAGCTGGTTAGTGGCAGGCTTTGAATAACAAATGCTGCACAATTGATATTCAGGTAACTTATAAACCATCTCTAATAAATCAAATAAAATCTTATTTATGGAAAACAAAAAAATGTTGGCTATCACAGCGGGTCAGGCAGCATCCATGGTGAGAAAGTAAGTTAACGTTTTGAGACTAGATGACAATGATCTCTCCCCCTTTGATGTTATGTACCTGAACCAAGAATGAGTTGATCGTGCTCCATCGCAGAAGGTTAGATTACTAAAGAATCCAAAGGGAGTTCCCAACAATGTTCAGAGTGTCAGAATTCAGAATGTTGTACTCCAGCAGCGAGTGAAGGGTGACACCATCATCATTTTGTCATCATTTTCATATATAGAACAGCAAATACCTTATAGAGGTTTACAAAATTATGAGGGGCAAGGATAGGGTTAATAGGCAAAGTCTTTTCCCTGGGGTCAGGGAGTCCAGAACTAGAGGGCATATGTTTAGGGTGAGAGGGGAAAGATATAAAAGAGACCTAAGGGCCAACTTTTTCCACACAGAGGGTGGTACATGTATGGAATGAGCTGCCAGAGGAAGTGGTGGAGGCTGGTACAATTGCAACATTTAAGAGGCATTTGGATGGGTATATGAATAGGAAGGGTTTGGAGGGATATGGGTCAGGTGCTGGCAGGTGGGAATAGATTGGGTTGGGATATCTGGTCGGCATGGACGGGTTGGACCGAAGGGTCTGTTTCCAAGCTGTACATCTCTATGACTCTATGATCCTAAATGGAGAATTAAGTCCCTAAATTATTTCTTTTGAGAGGTTCTTTATTAGTGACAGGGCTAACCTGAAAATGCACTTCACTTCACTGAAGTACCTATTGGAACTGGGCATTCAGAAATTGTGCTCTAATCAATGGGAACCAGAGCCCAATTCACTTCAGCATCAGCTCATGCCTCAAAATAATTCCACATTCAAACAGTTCACTATTGCATCGTCATTTGGACATTTGGTTGGAAAACCTTTCCAAAAAATTGTGTGCAATTAAAAATAAACTGTCCACTTTATTGCTAAAAAAGCTGTTTGTAAAGTTACACATTTTTTAATCTGTTGAAGTCAAATCATGTTATTAAAGGTAAGAGTGAGCAAGCGTAGACTGCTAGAAAATGAGGCAGAAGTTGTAATAATGAGCAAAGAATTGGCAGAGGAACCGAATAGGTAATTTGCATCAATCTTCATGGTGAAACACATCAGCAGCATCCCAGAACTTCAAGAGAGTCAGGGGCAGAGGTGAGGAAAAGGTGCTGGTGAAACTGAAATCTGAAGGTGGATAAATCACCAGGACCATGCGGACTACACCCAAGGTTTCTGAAGGGGATAGCTGACAAGATTGAAGGAATTGAATGTGATCTTTCAGGAATCACTGCAGTCAAAAGGGCCCCTGAGGACTGGAAAATGGCTAACGTAGCATCCATGTTTAAGAAAGGAGGGAGGCAGAAAGCAGGAAACTAGAGGTCAGTTAGCCTGATCTCGTTCATTGGTAAAATATTAGAGTTCACTATTAAGGATGTGATTACATAATAGTTGGAAGTGCATGGTAAAATAGGGCTGAGTCAGCATGGCTTCATTAAGGGGAGGTCATGCCTGACAAACTTATTGGAACTCCTTGAGGAGATAACAAGCAATAGGGAGAGGCTGAATAGACTGGAGCTATTTTCCCTGGAGCGTTAGAGGCTGAGGGTGACCTTATAGAGGTTTATAAAACCAGGAGCGGCATGGACAGGATAAATAGACAAGGTCTTTTCAAAACTTGGGGAAATAGATTTAAGGTGAGAAGGGGAAAGGGACCAAAGGGGCAACATTTTCACACAGAGGGTGGTGCGTGTATGGAATGAGCTACCAGAGGAAGTGGTGGAGGCTGGTATAATTACATTTAAAAGGCATCTGGATAGTTAGATGAATAGGAACGGTTTTGAGGGATATGGGCCAAATGCCGGCAAATGGGACTAGATTTATTTAGGGATATCTGAATGGCACACATGAACTGGACCAAAGCATCTGTTTGCATGCTGTAGATCTCTATGAGTTTATGACTATAAGTTAGACAAAGGAGAGCCAGTTGATGTGATCTATCTGGATTTCCAGAAGGCCATTGGCAAAGTGCTACATTGGAGGCTGTTAAATAAGATAAGAGTCCATGGTGTTAAGAGCAAGGTACTGGCATGGATAGAGGATTGGTAGACTGGCAGAAGGTATCGAGTGGGATAAAGGCATCTTTTTCAGGATGGCAGCCAGCAGCTAGTGCAGTTCTGCAGGGATCCATGTTGGGACCACAACTATTCATGTTATATATTAACTATCTGGATGACGGTATTGTTGCTAAGTTTGCAGATGACACAAAGATAGATGAAGGGAAAGAGAAAGTTGAGGAAGTGGCGAAGCTGTGGAAGGACTTGGACAGACTGGGAGAATGAGCAAGGAAGTGGTCGATAGAATACAATATGGGAAAGTGTGAAGTCACGCACTTTGGTCAGAAGAATGGAGTCAGAGACTATTTTCTAAATGGGGAAATGCTTTGGAAACCTGAAGCACAAAGGGACTTGGGAGTGCTAGTTCAAGATTCTCTTAAGGTTAACATGCAGGCTCAGTCCACAGTTAGGAAGGCAAATGCAATGTTAGCATTGAAATGAATTCATTTCAAGAGTGCTAGAATCCAAGAGCAGAGATGTATTGTTGAGGCTACATAACATTCTAGTTAGACCGTATTTGCAATATTGTGAGCAGTTTTTGGCTCCAAATCTAAGGATGTGCTGGCATTGGAGGGGGGCCTAGAGAGAGCTGACAAGAAGGATCCCTGGGATGAAGGGCTTGTCGTATAAGGTATGGTTGAGGACTCTGGGTCTATACTCAATGGAGTTTAGAAGGATGAGGGGGCCATCTCATTGTAACTTACAGAACACTGACAGGCCTGGATAGAGTGGGCATGGAGGGGATGTTTCCACTAGGAAGAGAGATGAAGACCTGAGAGCATAGCCTCACAATGAAAGGATGACTCTTTAGAACTGAGATGAAGAGGAATATCTTTTGCCAGAGCATGGTTAATCTGTGGAACTCATTACCATAGAAGGCTATGGAGGACAAGTCAGAGTGTCTTGAGGACAGAGATAGATAGTTTCTTAATTTGTAAGGGGATCAAAGGTTATGGAGAGAAGCCAGGAGAATGGGGTTGAGAAAGATCTCAGCCATGATCAAATAATCAAATGCAAGAGCAGACTTGATAGGCTGAGTGGTCTAATTCTTCTCCTATATCTTATGATCTTAAAAGAATTATTCCTTTTACATAATTTGATCTCTCTTAAATCAAAATGATGTAATTAAAAAGCCTTTTCTGTTCTTTTGTTGAGATTGCCGAATTCATAAATCTTGATAAATGGAATATTTGCCAAAATAAGTAGACATATTGTACTAGAAAAAAAGACAGTAATGTGTCTGTTAAAATACAGTCCAGAGGAACTTCACACAAAGATATTAATTCATCTGCATGCTAGGATACGATACAGCCACTTCATTCCATTGAAAAATCTGATGAAGGCTTGTTTTCCTGTCTCTGCATCACTGCCATAGAAGGATAAGGTTGCAAAACGTCTTTGTTACGAATGGAGGACATGGATAAAAATTACAGTACTCTGTCAATTCAGCAAACAGGACAAATGTTTTGTACCACAAAGCAAGTGCTATTTCCCAATTTCAATGAGAGCATTAATTTCTCCATTTATTTCTTAATTTAAAGAGGGTACATAGATTTGAAAGTTTGAATGATCTTAACGACAATTAATCTTCTAATTATAGAAACAATTTGTTTCAGTGTTCACTATTGATCTGACAGACAGGCCAATATTACTTTGTACATTGCTTCACTGCGAACCTGTTATTATATTGCCCCATTATAACTTTAAAGCAACAATTACATGGCATAAAATAACTTACTGCTTCTGCTTAAGAATTTGACTGTCAACTTGGCTTCAAGGTTAACAGCATGGTTTTACTGCAGATTAATTTTGTGTCTGCGGGCTAACTGATCCCATTCTCCTTCGTCATGAGCTATCCGAATCCAATGATGAAAGCCAACAAATTTACAATGAAATATTATCCACATTCTCTGAAACCTTTGCAAGACAATTTCAAAAATTGCTTTTTACAAGTTCCTCTAATTGACTTTTATTCCTTGTTCATACGTTCACTCGATTTTACAAATTTTATTTTGTTATTGTGGAGGGAGTTTCAGGATTTTGACCCAATGACAATGTATTGCTAAAACAGGTTAGTGTGAGACTTGGAGGGGAGCTTGCAAGTAGTGGTGCTCCCCAGTGCCTGTTGACCTTGTTCTTCAAAGTGCTAGAGGTCAGATGTTTGGAAGGTGCGACTGAAAGAGCCTTGGTGAACTGCTACAGTGGTTAAGGCGCATATTGCAACCTCAGTGCAGCTCTGTTCAGAGGGAGTAAATGTTAATACTTGAAGCGTGTGCTAATCAAATGGGATGCTATTTCCACTATTCAGAGTTTAATGGATTTGAGTCACTTCTGTTGCGCTACGCACTGCTCCCTAGCTGCCCTCATGCTGAGGCTGGTTAATTATACTTTTGCTCCACTTTGTGGCCTCAGAATTGTACCAATGCTAAATCAAAGATATCAAAATCTCTGTGATTAACAAAATCTCACAACTAAGGAGCAGTCACTAATCTTCACCATGTGTCATGAATACAAATCATACACCATTCCATTTCTCTGATAATATTTTCTCCACACTACATTCACCAAAATCATAGACACGTTCTGTAAAAGCATTTTAAGGTTATGTTTCGTGCAACAAGCTGAGGAAACTTTCTCCACTTGGTAAAATAGAAGAGGGTAGCAGACTCAGGAGAGAAGTAAACTGGTTTTCTACACAAAAAATGAACCAGATGAAATCAAATCCATGGTAACTGGATAATGCATATGTGTATGATTAGCACTCATATTGTTGCTTGTTTGCATAATGTACTCACCCTTTGTTTCTCTTCAGCCCTCGTAGACTTCTTACAGTCGGGATGCCAAACCGTGGAACCTGTTAGGAGGATGATTGGAATCTGAACATGAAACTCTATAAAGTGAATGATCAGTTCCAGTAACTAAGCAACATTTGCATTATCACTTTTTAAAATTTTTTGCTCTGTTTGAAAGATTAATACAGGGGAGATGATGGCTGAGTGATATTATTGCTAGACAATCAACGTAGAGACCCAGATAATGTTCTGGGGACCTGAGTTTGAATCCCACCATGGCAGATGGCAGAATTTCAATTCAATAAAAGTCTGGAATTAAGCTCTAATGATGACCATGAAACCATTGTCGATTATCAAGAAAAGTCCATTTGGTTCACTAATGTCCTTTAGGAAAGGAATCTGTTATCCTTACCTGGGCTGGCCTTCATGCGACTCCAGACACAGCAATGTGGTTGACTCCTAACTGCTCTCTGGGCAATAAATGCTGGCATAGCCAGTGCTGCCCACATCTCAAAACAACACAATAGAAGAATGACCTGCACTATAGAAAACCCTAATCTTATAAAACAATACAAAAATGTATTTGATAAAAATGATAAACTATAGCCACTTTAAACATTAAAATGGGAGCTGAAATTGAAAGCTTATTTCACTAACATAGGTAGTAAGTTGATAAAAGTATAAATGGCAGCTATGATGATTGCACTCAGAGAATATACAAGTTTTTTTTTCATTTAGGATGGCATAGCTGGAGGTTGTTCTTTTTACCTGGTAACAGTGCCAAACGTGTCTTGGTCAGGTATAATAGAAGTTGGCCAAATATTATCCAAGCAATATACTTTCTGTGCTATTCTGATAACAGATTTCCCAGTGGAAAAATTATGATGTAAGTGCTGTGATCAGTTAATTGCCAATTTAGAGAAGCTCATGGTTGTACTGTGACATGCTGCAGTCCACTAACATGAACTATTGTACCAGTAAGACCACTGACACTGATAAAGATGTTATGAAAAGCTTGCCTTGGCTCTGCTCCAAGACATTATTTTATACTTATGCTTCTGTGGCCATTGGTTGTACAAATAGAGACAGCATATGATGAACACTGTAACTCTTGTAATGAAAAATTATTATTTAATAAATTAATTTACAATGTCATTGGTTGTATTAATTTATTCACAAATGTTATAGAACATAGAACATAGAAAAATACGCCACAGAACAGGCCCTTTGGCCCATGATGTTGTGCCGAGAATTAATCCTAATGTAAAATAAAATAACCCAACCTACCCACCCCTCAAATTCACTGCTATCTTTGTGCATGTCTAGCAGTCGCTTAAATGTCCCTAATGACTCTGCTTCCACCATCACCAAGGCAATGCATTCCATGCATCCACAACTCTCTGCGTAAAGAACCTACCTCTGATGTCGCCTCTATACCTTCCTCCTATATCTTAAAACTATGACCCCTCGTGCCAGTCAATCCTGCCCTGGGGAAAAGTCTACGGCTATTGACTCTATCCATGCCTCTCATTACCTGTATACCTCGATCAGGTCACTTCTTTTTCTCCTTCTCTCCAGAGAGAGAAGTCTGAACTGAGTAAATGTCTCTTCATAAGGCAAGCCCTCCAGTCCAGGCAGCATCCTGCTAAACCTTCTTTGCACCCTATCCAAAGCCTCAGTATCTTTCCTCTAGTAGAGTGACCAGAACTGGACACAATATTCCAAGTGTGGTCTCACCAGGGACTTGTAGAGCTGCAGCAAAACCTCACAGATCTTAACCCGATCGCCCTGTTAATGAAAGCTAAAACACCATATGCTTTCTTAACAACCCTATTCACTTGGGTGGCAACTTTGAGGGATCTATGTACTTGAACACCAAGATCACTCTGTTCCTCTACACTGCCAAGATTCCTGTCTTTAATCCAAACTATCTGCATTAGGAGGTTTCAAGTCGATATTGGGAAAATTGAAATCACCCATAATAACCACCCTGCTACATCTGCATTTTCCCAAAATCTGCCAGCCTATAAGTTCTTCAATCTCTCTACTGCTATTAGGGGACCTGTAGAAAACCCCCAATGAGGTGGTTGCTCCCTTGCTGTTCCTAATTTCCACTCATACCAACTCAGTAGGCAAACCTTCCTCAACAACCGTCATTTCTGTAGCCGTGATGCACTCTCCGATTAGCAACGCTGTACCCCTCCTCTTTTTCCACCCTCCCTGTTCATTTTAAATATTCTAAACCTTGGAACATCTCGCAATCATTCGTGCCTCTGCGAAACCCACGTCTCCGTTATAGCCACAACATCATAGCTCCAAGTACTGATCCATTCTCGAAGTTTATTCACTCTTATTTCTGACACTCCTTGTGTTAAAGCAGATACAGTTTAACCAATCCCTTTGTTTCATCACATGAGAAACCTTCCCAATAGTTTCACTACATCCTGTCTCTGTCCCATCTACATCTACTTATCATTTAACTTGTTAACTTGTCATTTATATCTTGAACACTTTGAAAACACTTTTAAAAGCAAAGGTAAGGCAAAGTTGCCTTAGCCTTTGTTGCTAAGTCCTTTGAGCATAGGAGTTGGGAAGTCATGTTGAGGTTGTATAGGACATTGGTGAGGCCTCTTCTAGAGTACTGTGTCCAGTTCTGGTTGCCCAGTTACAGGAAGGATATTATTAAGTTGGGGAGAATTCAGAAGAGATTTATCAGAATGTTGCTGGGTATGGAAGGCTTGAGTTATGAAGAAAGGCTAGATAGGCTGGGACATTTTTCACTGGAGTATAGGAGGTTGAGAGGTAACCTTACAGAGGTTTATAACATCATAAAGGGTATAGACAGGATTAAAGATAGCTGTCCTTTCCCTAGGATGGGGATTTCAAGACTAGGGGACACATTTTGAAGGTGAGAGGAGAGAGATTTAAAAAAATATGAGGGGCAATTTTATTTACATAGAGAGTGGTTTGTGTGTGGAATGGACTTGCTGAGGAAATGGTGGATGTGGGCATAGTTACAATGTTTAAAACTAACTTAGACAAGTACATGAATAGGAAAGATTTGGAGGGATAAGTGCCAGGAACTGGCAGGTGGGATTAATTAAGCTTGCGATTATGTTCTGCATGGACTGGTTGGACTGTTTCTGTGCTGTATGACTCTATAACTCTAGTCCCAGAGAACCAAAGAACTGCAGTCTCATTACAGAGAGACTACTGGTGGTGAGTTTAACCTGGGGAATTGAACTGCTGCTGTTGACATCACTCTGCAGCACAAATCAGCCATCCAACCAACTGAGCTAATAGGTAGTAATAAGTGGGCAATTGGATATATATGTATATATCAATAAATTTTAAATCTTTTGTTAATGATTACTGCCTGTTTGATTCAGTGAGCTTCAGATATGAAACAAATTCCTTAATTGCTAACTTAAGGAACCTGACTGGCTTATTTTTTACACTAAGTTAGACACAGTTAAGTATTTATTTATTACATTTGCAATATCCTTATTGTGTTAAATTCAAACCTGTTGTCACTAATATAGAAGTAGGGTGGTGAGAGAAGTCAGTTCACCTTTCCTGACTTGAGTTTAACATTACATGCTCCTGAATTCCTGAAACATGTTAATTTGTGTTTGTTTCAGATTAGCACAATTTGACTTGGAATCAAACCCTGCAGAACATTAGAACTAAAGATGGCTGCTTCGGTACCAAAAGATGCACTTAATTACTATGGACTGAATTCAAATGTTAGGAAAATAAATGCAATGGTCTGTGCTTTGAGTTTATTTCTTTTTACAATGTTATTCTCAGTGAAAACTCTTCTTGCAGTTGGAACAATAACCAGGCCTTATTCATGTGTTTTATGGCATACCTCTATGTTCATGATGTCTCAGTGATACAGCCAGGCAGAATAACATTTATACAGCATTTCATCAGAAAAGTCTCAGAAGCTTCTCAAGACAGGTTCAGTACATTTAATTTTCTTAGAGTACAGTGGTAGTTATCTGGACAACTAAGATCCTACTAACGGTAGCTAAATGATACATCAGGGAAGTATTTGGGAGGGCCTCAACATCAGGCTGGGGATGGTGTTGAGACGGGTCAATTGAGACCCAAGGTTTCCATGTGGAGGCCAGGGACTCTGTCAGCTCATCCAGCTAAAATGTGAAGAGGCAAAAAAAAACTGGATCTTTTTGGCTCTTTTTTCAAACATATTGACCTGTCAAGGAAGTCACAATGATGCCACTGTACAGGCCTCTAACTAAAATGGCAGTTTGGGCTTGATATTATATTTTGACCTAAACTCAATACTTAAGGAAGGATCCTTGTTAGCGCCTGTTAACAAGTGTAGGTTATGAGTGGAATTGATGGGAATAAAGGATTAATGCAGGCCAGTTCCACAGCCGTTCTGAGGGCCCTTCAACTTCCATCAGGAAAAGAATGCCAACATTTTCCTGACAGTGAGTGATGTGGTATTTTGCTTAAGTCTTGGAGTGTACTTTAAACTAAATCTTCTAATTCAAACAAAAGGGTGCTACCAGCTGAATCAAGCTGTCAATGTTTTCAATGCAGATAAAATGATCTCAATGGTCTTTCTGAGCTCCCCAATAACTACTGTACACAAATTCCTTTATAGTTTCCAGTCATGGAAATGAATTTACATACTCAATGTGCTGTGTTTAAAAGTATCCCATCTTATTTGTACAGTAGGAAATCACAGCAATCTAAAATTACCATTTTGAGTTTAAGAGTGCATACCAGAGCAATACACCAGCTAATTTCCCGCTCTTCAAACATCTCCACCTTAGTATAGTAATCAATCATGCCATCTCTACTTTTTAATGCCTTTGAAAGATAGTTATAATAAACTGTTCGAAAAGGAGTTATACTCCATTTAAAAGTTTGATAAAAGCAAACATCCACTGTAGTTTTACAATTTTTTGAGGATTTTAAATCTGGTTGTTCTTATCTATATGATTGCTCTAAGTCCCTAAATTTAATGACCAATGCTATCAATGGAACAGAAATCAATTAGAGTCACAGAGTGATAGAGGTGTACAGCACGGAAACAGCCCCTTTGCTCCAACTCATCCAGGCCAACCAGATATCCCACCTAATCTAGTCCCATTTGCCAGCACTTCGCCCATATCCCTCTAAACTCTTCCTATTCATATACCCATCCAGATGCCTTTTAAATGTTGTAAGTGTACCATCCTCCACCACCTCCCCTGGCAGCTCATTCCATACACACACCACCCTCTGTGTGAAAAAGTTGCCCCTTAGGTCCTTTTAAATTTTTCCCCGCTGACCCTAAACCTATGCCTTCTAGTCAATGTACCCTATTCATGACCCCGCCCCCCCACCCATGATTTTATAAACCTCTATAAGGTCACCCTTCAGCCTCTGATGTTCCAGGGAAAACAGCCTCTCCATGTAGTTCAAAGCCTTCAACATTGGCAACATCCTTGTAAATCTTTTCTGAATGCTTTCAATTTCACAACAGTCTTTCAATAGGAGGGAGACCAGATTTGCACACAATATTCCAAAAGTGGCCTAACCAATGTCCTGTACAGCCACAACATGACCTCACAATGCCTATATTCAATACTCTGAACAATGAAGGAAAGCATAGCAAACACTTTCTTCACTATCCTATCTACCTGCGACTTTCAAGGAGCTAGGAATCTGCACTCCAAGGTGCAGCTTTGTTCAGCAACACTCCCCAGGTCCTTACCATTAAGTGTATAAGTTCTGCTCTGACTTACCTTTCCAAAATGCAGCATCTCACATTTATCTAAATTAAACCCTATCTGCCACTCCTCACCCATTGGCCCACCTGATAAAGATCCTGTTGTAATCAGAGGTAACCTTCTTCACTGTCCACTGCACCTCCAATTTTGGTGTCATCTACAAACTTACAGGTGACACCACTGGTCACAGGCCTCTAGTCTGAAAAACAACCCTCCAGCACCACCCTCTGGCAATTACCTTCATACCAATTCTGTATCCAAATGGCTAGTTCCCCGTATATTCCATGTGATCTAACCTTGCTGATCAGTCTACCATGAGGAACCTTGCCAAATGCCTTACTGAAGTCCACATAAATCACATCCACCACTCTGCCCTCATAAATACTCTGCATTACTTCTTCAAAAAAAACTCAGTCAAGTTAGTGAGTCACAATTTCCCTTGCACAAAGCCATGTTAGCTATCCCAAATCAATCCTTGTCTTTCCAAATACATATACATCCTGACCCTCAGGATTCCCCCCCAACAACATGTCCACCTCTGACGTAAGGCTCACAGTCCATAGTTCCCTGGCTTTTCCTTACCACCTTTCTTAAATAGTGGCACCACGTTAGCCAATCTCTAGTCTTCTGGCACCTCACCTCAACTATCTCAGCAAGGGGCCCAGCAATTACTTCCCTAGCTATCCACAGACTTCGAGGGTACACATGATCAGGTCCTGGGGATTTAATCACTTTTATGCAATTTAAGAAATCCAGCACCTCCTCCTCTGTAATATGGACATTTTTCAAGATGTCACGAGCTATTTCCTCACATTCTATATCTTTCATGTCCTTCTCCACAGTGAACACTAATGCAAAATACTCATTTAGTATCTCCCCCATCTCCTGTCGTTCTACACATAGGCTGCCTTGCTGATTTTTGTGGAGCCCTATTCTCTCCCTAGTTACCCTTATGTCCTTAATATATTTATAAAATCTCTTTGGAATCTCCTTAACTGTGTTTGCCAAAGCTATCTGATGTCCCCTTCTTGCTCTCCTGATTTCCCTCTTAAGTATACTCCTACTGTCTTTATATTTTTCTGATGATTCACTCCATCTATCCTGCCTATACCTGACATACTCTTCCTTCTTTTTCTTAACCAAACCCTCAATTATTCAAGTCATCCAGCATTTCCTGAACCTACCAGCCTTTCCTTTCACCCTAACAGGTATATACTTTCTCTGGATTCTTGTTATCTCATTTTTGAAGGCTTCCCATTTTCCAGCTGTCCTTTTACCTGTGAACGTCTGCCTCCAATCAACTTTCAAAAGTTCTTGTCTAATACCATGAAAATTGGCCTTTCTTCAATTTTGAACTTCAACTTTTAGATCTGGTCTATCAGTTTCCATCGCTATTTTAAAACTAATAGAATTATGGTTGCTGGCCCCAAAATGCTCCCCCACTGACACCTCAGTCATCTGCCCTGCCTTATTTCCCAAGAGTAGGTCAAGTTTTGTACCTTCTCTAGTAGGTATATGCACATATTGAATCAGAAAGTTTTCTTGTACACACTTAACAAATCCCTCTCCATCTAAACCCTTAATACTGTGGCAGTCCTAATCATAAAATTCCTTACCATAACCACCCTATTATTCTTACAGATAACTGAGATCTCCTTACAAATTTGTTTCTCAATTTTCTGCTGACTACGGAGAGGGTCTATAATACAATCCCAATAAGATGGTCATCCCTTTCTTATTTCTCAGTTCCACCCAAATATCTTTCCTGGATGTATTTCCATGATTATTCTCCCTAAATACAACCATAATGTTATCCCTTATCAAAAACGCCACTCTCCCTCCTCTCTTGCCTCCCTTTCTGTCCTTCCTGTATCCTAGAACATTAATCTGCCAGTCCTGTCCATCCATGAGCCACATCTGCAATTGCTATGATATCCCAGTCACATGTTCCTAGCCATGCCCTGAGTTCATCTGCCTTCCCCGTTAGGCCCCTTGTATTGAAACAAAAGCAGTTTAATTTATCAGTCCTACATTGTTCTCTGCTTTGTCCCTGCCTGCCCTGACTGTTTGACTTGCTCCTTTTCCCAACTGTACCAGTCTCCAATTGATCTCTTTCCTCACTATTTCCATGGGTTCCACCCACTCCCACTTTACTAGTTTAAATTTTCCTGAGCAGCTCCAGCGAATCTCCCTACCAGCATATTACGCCCCTTCCAATTCAGGTGCAATCCGTCCTTCTTGTACAGGTTTCTTCTACCCCAGAAGAGATTCCAACAATCCAAAAATTGTTCTCTCTTGCACCAGCTCCTCAGTCACACATTCATCTGCTCAATCCTTCTATTTCTACCCTGAGTCACTCGTAGCACTGGGAGTAATCCAGATATTACTACTCCTGAGGACCTCCTTTTTAAATTCTTGTCTAACTTTCTCCATTCTCCCTTCAGAATCTCATTCTTTTCCCTTCCTATGCCATTAGTTTATCGGACATTTTGGATTTATTGTTACGTAATTAGAAAAGATTAATCAATAAGCTTGCTGTAAATGTGTTGGTTAACATAATAAGATAGATTTTCGAAGATTTAATGTCATATAATTCATTCAGAAATTAAGTTTAATGAAAGGAAATTATGAAAGTTTGAGAAGATAAGGTGGTTTGCAAAAATGCACTAAAAGATTTGAAGTTAGACAGACAATAGCTAGTATTTAAAGAAACACTACACAGTCTACAACAGCCATCTATTCTTCTGAGACAGAAATACCCAAAGAAAAATGTAAATCAACAGTGGCTAAAGAAATAAATTAAATATTGCATTCGATCCAAAGAAGTTGCTCATAAAGATGTCAGAAGAAGTGGTCAGCTGGAGGATTGGGAGCAATTTAGAACCCAGATAAGGAGGATTAAGAAATTGTATTAGACAGGAATATCAACTACCATGGAACATAAAGGCAGATTACAAAATGCTTCTTTAGTTATGTGAGAAGGAAAAGGTTAGGTAGGAGAAATGTGAACCTATTACAGCTGGGTACAGGAGAATTTATAGTGAACAACGGGAAATTGATGAAGAAACTAAACAATTGTGTTGCATTTGCATTCAGGGTAGAAGCCATAAAAAATCTCTCTAAACTACAAGATGACCTACAGAGGTCACAACTACAGAGTTTGTGAAACTGTTGCACTAAAATTAACTGGTATTAGTAAACCCACAATACTTGAAAAGTGAACTAGACAAGGTTGAGGAATCCTCTGAGCCTGATGAATTTCATCCCACAGTGTGAAAGGAAATACTAAAGAGATAATGAATTTATTGGGGGTTATCTTTCATAATTCTGTAGATTCTAGTAAGGTTCCTGTTGAGTGTAAGATCACAATACAAATATCACTATTTAAGAAGGGAGGAAGAGGGACAGTAAAGAACTACAGAACTATTGTGTGTCAATAGTAAGGAGCTCTTTGAGGATATTAGCTGCAGTGTTGATTAAGAAAAGCTAGTGTATGTGATGCACTTGGATTTTCAGAAGGTTTTTCGTAAGATCCTACATAGGAGGTTAGCAAATAAAATTAGAGCACATGAGATTGAGGTTAATACGCTAGTTTGAATAAGAATTAGTTAACAGACAGAAAGTCAAGAGTTGTAATAAATATATCATTCTCAGGATGTAGGCTGTAAAGAGTGTGGTACCACAAGGATCAGTGCTCAGTCCACAACTATTACAATTCATAGGTATCATTTTGATGAGGGGACCATTTATAATGTTTTCAAATTTGCTGAAGACTCCAAGTTGGATGGAAATACAATTGATGAGGAAGGTGCAAATGGGGGTTCAAGAGTACTTGGTTAAGTGAATGGGCTAGAACGTAACAGATGAAATTTAATGTAAATAAGTGTGAAACTATTCACTTCTATTGAAAAAAACTGAAAAGCAGAATTTTTCTTTAATGATGAGAGGTTGGGTAGTGCTGATGTCCAAAGGGACATGGATGTCTCTTGTTCACCTGAAGACAAATGGTATATTGGTCTCCATGTCAATGAGGTTTCAGTACAGAAGTAAAGATGTCCTTTACAGAAGTAAAAATGAGCCTTGGTGAAGACTCACTTGGAGCATTGTGAACATCTTTAATCCCCATATGAAAGGAGGTTTATACTTGTAAGAGGGTCTGCAATAGAGGCTGATCAGAAAGAATCATAGAAAAGTTACACTGCAGTGAGAGACCATTCAACCCATCATGTCTGGATGAACAGAATAGAACAGTCCATCATAATCACACTTATTAGCGCTACGTCCGTAGCCTTGCAAGTTACTGTGGTTCAGGTGCTAGAATGAATTGCTTTAAATGAGCTCAGAGTTTCCACCTTGATGTTGATCAAACCAAACCCCCTCAAAATATATTAAGAAGATAGCCTGGACTGCAACTATCTCTTATGTTTAAAGGCAAGTATAACATGTTACATTCTGGATGCAATTCGTTTTGTCAAACTATCAGGGCTGAAGCAAAACACAATTCCTTTACTATAGTTAAAATACAAACAAAAGAAAGAGGAATTGGAATAACAACTCTATTAGGAAGTTTAACAGAATAATAGATTAATTAATTGCTAAACAGCAACTGCTCCAATATAGTAACATCCCATAAACACAGCCTTGGCAAAGGCAACTTCAGTGAAATAGATTGTCTCACATGGCAAGAGAAAACTCAGAGAGAGAGAGAGAGAAAGGGAGTGCGAGAGAGACAAGTGTTTCGCTGTAGCAGAGAGTGATGTACATCAGCTTCCACATCTGGCTTTGAGACCCCAGCAACTACTAAAAGCTAAAACTAAAATGGGAGCTTGACCCCACCCATTCATGCTGCTTCTATTATCCAACTTAGAAAAAGGCCCAAGGCCTCACAAGTTATTTACTTTATTGGCCTGGAATAGATCGCTCAGCATCTCTGTCTCAACCACTTCTCATAAAAAAAAGGACAAAATGCCAGAGTATCATCACAATCTCAACCACCAAATTGGGCAGTGACACCCATCACCCTGTGACTGAAAATATGATGAGATTACCTACAGTGTAGAAACAGGCCCTTTGGCTCAACAAGTCCACGCCGACCCTACAAAGAATAACCCACCCAGACCCATTCCCCTACCCTACATTTACTAATGCACCTAACACTATGGACAATTTAGCATGGCCAACTCACCTAACCTGCACATCTTTGGATTGTGAGAGGAAACCGGAGCACCTGGAGGAAATCCACACAGACACAGGGAGAATGTGTAAACTCCACACAGACAGTCACCCTAGGTGGGCATCGAATCCGGGTCCCTGGCGTTGTGAGGCTGCAGTGCCAACCACTGAGCCACCATGCTGCCCCATTAGGAAAGATATTTTCCAATGTTCCCTCTCTCTGTAATCTTTCTACTAATCACCTAAATCTATGTAAATCTATATATCGAGCTTTGACAAAGGGTCAGTTATACTCGAAACGTCAGCTCTTTTCTCTCCTTACAGATACTGCCAGACTTGCTGAGATTTTCCAGCATTTTCTCTTTTTTGGTTGGGGACCTAAATCTATGTCCCCAGGAAACTGATCTCCCTGCTAGGGAAAATCCATGGCTACTAGCCAAACCTTTCATTATTTTGTATACCTCAAACAAAATATCCCTCAGCTTCCAAAGTAGAAATTGTTGGAAAAGCTAGGCAGGTCCGCCAACATTTGTAGAGAGAAATCAGAGTTAACCTTTTGGGTTGTTTGACCCTTCTTCAGTTCTGATACATTTCTAGCATTGCAGCCTTGTTTTCATTTGTTGCATTTTGTCCAATGAAGGAAAGCATTTCATGTGTCAAGTTTACTACATTATCTATTTGCTATTTCACCGATGTGTAGACATGCACCACAAGGACTTTAAATTTTCACTGTTGCTCGTAATATTTTCCCACTTTTTTGTATAACCCCTTTTTTTTTGTTTGTTCTCCCTAAATACAAAACATTGAAGTTGTCTGGATAGTATTCTATTTACCACTTTTACACATTCTCATCCAAACCACTGATATCATGCTACACTGAACATCCACCCTCATCACTACCAATTTTTGTGTTATTTGAAAATCCCCCAAATATGACCCCCCACACTTAAGAGGAAATCATTAACATGTGCCATAAATAGCAAGGGATCCAACATCAAGTCTTGTGCAACACCAAATGAGAGAGATTCCATTTGCAAAATCATCCATCGGCCATTATGCTTTTGTCCTGTCACTGAGCAAATTTTGAATTCAACTCACCACGTTCCCCTGTATCCCATGGGCTTTAATTTTTCTGACCCATAAGACTGTGCAAAATACTTCACTAAAATCCATGTACACCTACTCCTTGTTGTTTGCAGATTCACCGCCATCGACCCTAGACCCCTTTTTTCTCTCCCATTGACGCATCCAGTTTGATCAGATGGTCCTTTATGGTAGATAGGAAATTTATACTGTAGAGGTCTGAGTTTTTTGTTATCCATGGGAGGACTGTGCCTTCAACCCCAAAGATAATGAGAATTTGTTGCAAACAATATCGACTTCATTACCCTCATTAATCTTCCTTGTCAATTCCTCAAGAAAATCAATGAAATTAATAAGACAAGAACCTTCTTTAATAAACCCATGCTAACTATCCTTCATAAATCTTTGTCTTTTGAAGTAATAGTTAATCCTATATCTCATTACGGATTCTACTAATTGATACATTTCTAGCAACTACCCCCCCTGTCACTTAATGTGGCATTGAGAGATGATCAGCAATGATCTAATTGAATGGTGGCACAGAATTGATGGTTTTTTGTTTCATTCACAGGATGAGGGTGACACTGGCTAGACTAGGATTTATTACCCATCTTCAATTGCCCAGAGTGCTATTAAAATTTGACCACAATGCTGTGGGTCTGGAATCCATATGTCGGCCAGACCAGGTAAGAACGGCAGTTTCCTTCGACAAAGGACATTAGTGAACCAGATGGGTTTTCCAACAATTGTTGTCATTAGACTCTTAATAAAGATTTTCACTGAATTCAAATTTCACCATCTACCACGGTAAGATTCAAACCTGGATCCCTAGAACATCAGTTGAGTCTTTGGATTAATAGTCCAGTGATACTACCACAAGGCCATCGCCTGCCTTGCTGAATGGATCTCATTTATCAATGTTCCTTTCTCATTGATAAATGAGAAATGTGGAGTAATATCTATTTTCCTTGTTATCCAACCCCTGCATCAAAAAGCCTGTGATTATGCATATGAAAAGTTCTCATATCTGAAAAGTTGGCTAATCCTGGGCAGAACCTTCATTCAAATAAATCTAGATTTGAGGATTTGAAAGTCTCCGCTTTCTTGTGAACTGCTATTAAAGGCACTAATCCTGCTTGCAGTAAGTTAATGCCATTAAACAATGTTACATTTTAGGAAGCCTGGATGTGAAGCAAAACAAGAACAGCATTGAAACAGAAAGGGTAGGGAAGTCTGCTAAGGTACAATCTCAGAGTGGCGTAAAGTGAGCTTTAATTTGCAACTGATCATGACATATTTTTAGATTAGATTACTTACAGTGTGGAAACAGGCCCTTCGGCCCAACAAGTCCACACCGCCCCGCCGAAGCGCAACCCACCCATACCCCTACATCTACCCCTTACCTAACACTACGGGCAATTTTAGCATGGCCAATTCACCTGACCTGCACATCTTTGTGACTGTGGGAGGAAACCGGAGCACCCGGAGGAAACCCACGCAGACATGGGGAGAACGTGCAAACTCCACACAGTTAGTCGCCTGAGCGGGAATTGAACCCGGGTCTCTGGCGCTGTGAGGCAGCAGTGCTAACCACTGTGCCACCGTGCCGCCCACAATTTGGCTTGCAAGTGCTCAGTGTTGACACTGGGTGACCGAAGCAGGTAAGTATTTAAACTCCCAGCAATGCTATTTCTTATCTTGATTGGACCAAACATACTTACATTTTTGAAAAGAGTAACATCTTACCTTGCAGGTACATTTCTTCCCCTTCTGTAAACATCTGGTTGCATTTGCTGCATCGTGCACAACTCGGATGATAATGTTTGTCACCTGCCTAGAACCAAAAAAATGCTTGTCAACAATCATGTTTGAGAAACAGCTAATGATAAAGCATACAATTGTACTGGACAAAACAAGGTTCTGTACTTGGAAATGTTATAGTGTGAAATCTCGAATTTTGATTCAAATGAACTAGCTATCCAAGGATGAATTAATTTGCTTCTCCTAGACTTTACCACCATTCTGTAACTGAAATCATACTGCAAATAGCAAGCAGCCAGTGATGCAATACCCTGACTGTTCCACTAATTTGGAGAATTCAAACAGGCAACATACTTGCAACTAAAAAAAGCATACTTGCAACGACAATCTCTTGGAATTCTTCCAGGTCTCAGCTTCATGTAAATATGAATGACAATATGCTTACAACTGAATTCTCAGTGTGACTCCTGACAGGGCTTGTTGCCCGTGAAATTGTGAGATGACGAGTAATTTTCAGACATAAGCCAAGCTGCAATCAGCCACAGTAACAAATGAAATATCTTTGATTGTTTAGTGCAGACATAATGAGCAATACAGGACATGCCAGATGATTGAAGGATGTAGATTAAACCAAAACAATTTTCAGGGGCAAGATGGTACATGTAAAACTAAATAGGACTTTAATGAGTTATCATTTTAAAAGTTAACAAATACTGGAGCTTTTTGATACAGAATGTAAATGTGGTTCTAATAACAAGTCAATGACCTGAAACACTGGATGAGATTTTTCCAGTCCTATGCAGGCTTGAAGGTGGGGCTCTAGGAAAACAGGGAGGTCAAAAAGCAGGATGGTACTCTTAGACATTCCCACTTTGGGGGATCATTCCCAGGAGTTGGCTGAGAATTGAGCCTGCCTGGTACACAGAGATGGGCAGCCCTCTGACTGGGAGTCCATACCCTGTGCTTAGTAAATCAGTGATCCTAGAAGCGGACAATTACATTACATGGAAAATTGTTCAGCTGGTGTCACTGGTGTCAAGGGTACTTTCAGAATCCTCCTTTATGAATGCAGCATTGGTATCCTGAAGTGCTTTGGAAAATCTAGTCCATTAAATATTCACAACTCTCATGCTCTCCCCACAGATGTGCCAGACCTACTGGGGGTTTCAGGTATTTTCCATTTTTATTTCAACATCTTAGTATTTAGCCCTTGAGAATACATACCTTGATGGTGGCATTGTGTTATCTATACTGGGCAGGTTCCTGGTTCAATCATTGGTCTGTGTTAAGTTGCCTTATCCCAACTAATAATTGAGCATTGGATATTATTGTCTTGGCTGGAGAAGAAAGTTAAGCTAGGCTCCTTGCTGTTGCTCGCTATCCAATAATGTCTGCTCATGCTTACTCATCTGTGCTTGCCTGGTTGGTTCAGGACTGTATTTGGCTGCAATGTTTTTTACAAATACCCACTGTCCTTGAAAATGGAGCTCTGTGCAGAGCCTCAGAATCAGAGTACAGTACCTTCAGTTGAAAAGAGAGACACCTGACAATGAAAGAAATTGCCTGCTCTGTTGAGTGAAGCTCTGCCAGATGTACTGGAGTAAGCAACGTGGCACCGAGCCAAAGCAAACCCCGATGGATAAATTGGATGAAGAGATGTGGCAGTGAAGCAATCATGTCATGAGCTACAGATATTTGCTGACTGCAAACTGAGCAGGTCTTCAGGGAGGGAAGAGAGATGGATCAAGCAGCTGTTGTCTTTTCACTCCCATTCCACCTGTATTTAAATTTATGGCCTTGTCTGGGGTGGGGCAGGGGTTATTAACAACAATGCAACAGCAATTGAAATACTTTCAGAAACAACAGAAACATATTTACCAAAGTATTAGTGGTCAATTACTATTTTTACACTCTTTCCACCCATGAATATATCCTACATTTTTGACTATAGAAGCATTTGCAGTCATGAGTTGGTTTTTAGCACAATACAATAGATTAAGTCACTGCCTCAAAAGACTGAAGGTGCTTTCTTTGTATTGCCTTAAAATTATTGGTCCCACCTAATGCAACTACTGTTGATAAAAATATAGAGTTGACTTATGTTTTTTCCACATTTCTCTCTATCACATACTGACAAAGGTCTGTCTACATTTTACAAATATCTTTCCTTAACTCCCACAGTTTTCCTCTCTTGCTCATTCCTTAAAATCTACTTTATTAGCTAAGGTTTTGATCACCTGACCCATGTTTCCTCCGTTGGAACAGTGTCTATTCACATTATTTACCTGAGACAGATACGTCATTCTCCTGCATTCAAGACAGGTTGTTGAAAGGACTTGCAGAATGGATATAATAGAAACTTGACTGAAAATTAACTACAAGACACAAAGGATTGTGTTACAGGACAGCGAGGGATTGAAATGTGTCAAAACCATGAAAGCGAGCTTCAACAGGCCCATCAATGCCCTGTTAACCTCAGCTTGTAATATATTTAGGAAACACTAGTTTCTTGTTTCCCTTCATTACAACAGCAATGACACTTTAAGAGAACTTAGAATCGTAGAGTCACAGAGATGTACAGCATGGAAACAGACCCTTCAGTCCAACTCGTCCATGCCAACAGATATCCCAACCCAATCTAGTCCCACCTGCCAGCACCCGGCCCATATCCCTCCAAATCCTTCCTATTCATATACCCCATCCAGATGCCTTTTAAATGTTGCAATTGTACGAGTTTTCTCTGGTAGCACATTCCACACATGCACCACCCACTGCGTGCAACAGTTGCCCCTTAAGTTTTTTTTATATATTTCCCCTCTCACCCTAAACCTATGCCCTCTAGTTCTGGACTTCCCTATCTCAAGGAAAAAACCTTGTCTAATTACCCTATCCATGCCACTCATGATTTTATAAGGTCACCTTATAAGGTCACCCCTCAGCCTCCGATGCTCCAGGGAAAGCAGCCCCAGCCTATTCAACCTCTCCCTATAGCTCAAATCATCCAACCCTGGCAAAATCCTTGTAAATCTTTTCTGAACACTTTCAAGTTTCATAACATTCTTCCAATAGGAAGGAGACCAGAATTGCATGCAATATTCCCAAAGTGGCCGAACTAACGTCCTGTACAGCCGCAACATGACCTCCCAGCAACACTCCCTAAAATCATACCACTAAGTGTGTAACTCCTGCTCAGATTTGCTTTCCCAAAATACAGCACACTGCATTTATTTAAATTAAACTCCTTCTGCCACTCCTTAGCCCATTGGTGGATCTGATCAAGACCCTGTTGTAATCTAAGGTAACCTTCTTCGCTGTCCACTACACCTCTAATTTTGGTGTCATCTGCAAACTTACTAATTGTATCCTGTTGGATGTGGGAGTTGAGGGAGTATTTACGTGCTACTAAGAATTATATCTGCAATAAATGCTGTTGGTTGGCAATCCTATCAGATCAAATTGATTGGTTGGGGCGACAATTAGAGGCAATGAGGAATTTACAAGAGAAAGGGGGTGTGATGGAAGGCAGTCCTAGGAAGGAAAACAAAATCACAGATACAGTGACAGAGATGGGTTAACTCTAGGAAAGGTAAAAGAGGTAGGCAGGAGTCTTCTGTGGCTATCCCCATCTCAAAAAGTATGCTGTTTTGGAAAATGTAGGGGTGATGGATTCTCAGTGGGATGTACCATGAACAGCCAAGTTTCTGGTAATGAGACTGGCTCTAATGCAATAAAAGGTACATTGAGTCCCAAGAGATCGATTGTGTTAGGGGACTCTAGTCCGAGGCACAGACAGACATTTCTGTGGCCAGCAGCAAAAAGTTAGAATGGTGTGTTGATTCCCTAGTGTCAGGATCATGGACATCACAGACAAGATGCAGAATGTTCTCAAGGGGGAAGAGGGGACAGCAGGTTGTCATTGTATACATTGGAACTAACGACAGAGGAAGGGAAAAGGATGAGATTCTGAAGGGAGAATATAGAGAGTAAGGAATTTTAAAAAGGAGGTCCTGGAGAGTAGTAATACCTGGATTACTCCCAGTGCTACGAGCTAGTGAGGGTAAGAATAGGAGGATAGAGCAGATTAATACATGGCTGAGAAGCTGATGTACAGGAGAAGAATTCACATTTTTGGATCACTGGATCATTGGAATTTGTTCTGGGGTAGAAGTGACCTGTAAAGAAGGATGGATTGCACCTGAATTGGAAGAGGACTTATATACTGGCAGGGAGTTTTGCTCGAGCTGCTCAGGAGGATTTAAACTAGTAAAGTGGGGGTGGGTGGCACCCAGGGAAATAGTGAGGAAAGAGGTGGATCTGAGACTGCTACAGTTGAGAAAAGAAGCGAGTCAAACAGTCAGGGCAGACAGGGACAAGGCAGAGAACAAGGTAGGAACGATAAATTAAACTGCATTTATTTCAATGCAAGAGGCCCAACAGATAAGGCAGATGAACTCAGGGCATGGTTAGGAACATGGGACTGGGATATCATAGCAATTACAGAAACATGGCTCAGGGATGGACAGAACTGGCAGCTTAATGTTCCAGGAAACAAATGCTACAGGAAGGACAGAAAGGGAGGAAAGAGAGGAGGGTAGTGGCGTTTTTGATAAGGGATAGCATTACAGCTGTACTGAGGGAGGATATTCCCAGAAATATATTTGGGAATGTTATTTGGGTAGAACTGAAAAATAAGAAAGGGATGATCACCTTATTGGGATTTTTTTGTAGACCCCCTAATAGTCAGAGGAAAATTGAGAAACAAACTTGTAAGGAGATCTCAGTTATCTATAAGAATAATAGGGTGGTTATGGTAGGGGATTTTAACTTTCCAAACATAGACTGGGACTGCCATAGTGATAAGGGTTTAGATGAAGAGGAATTTGTTAAGAGTGTACAAGAACATTTTCTGATTCAGTATGTGGATGTATCTATTAGAGAAGGTGCAAAACTTGACTTACTTCTAGGAAATAAGAGAGGGCAGGTGACTGAGATGTTAGTGAGGGAGCGCTTTGGGGCCAGTGACCATAATTCTATTAGTTTTAAAATAGTGATGGAAAAAGATAGACCAGATCTAAAAGTTGAAGTTCCAAATTGGAGAAAGGCCGATTTTGATGATATGAGGTAAGAACTTTCAAATGCTGATTGTTCGCAGGTATAGGGATGGCTGGAAAATGGGAAGCCTACAGAAATGAGATAATGAGAGTATAGAGACAGTATCTTCCTATTACAGTGAAAGGAAAGGCTGGTAGATGTAGGGAATGCTGGATGACTAAAGAAATTGAGGATTTGGTTAAGACAAAAAAGGAAGCATATGTCAGGTTTAGACAGGATAGTTCAAGTGAACCCTTAGAAGAGTTTAAAGGCAGTAAGAGCATATTTAAGAGGGAAATCAGGAGGGCAAAAAGGGGACGTGAGATAGTTTAGGCAAATAGAGTTAAGGAGAACTTAATTAGCTAAGAATAGCTTGGAATGTCATAAGGTTATGAAACATGTTATCAGAATGTGTGTTTGTTCTGTGTTTCACTCTGCCCAATATACATGAAGATATTGTGCAATGAGAGCACACAGAATCTTGTATCCTGAACTGACAACAAAAGGGAACACTTAGTGAACTGTAATAGGGTCACAGAGTCAACATGGATTTCTGAAGGGGAAACTACATATGGTGAATCTGTTAGAGTGTTCTGAAGTTGTATTTTGCAAGTTCATTCAGGGGACCCTATTGGATTTTCAATGAGGTTCCCAGAAGATCTTATAAACATACCATTGGGATTCATGGGATTAGAGGTAAATATATTAACACGGATTATGAATTGATTACTAGACAGAAATCAGGGGATGGGAATAAGTAGGTCATTTTCAAGCTGCCAGAATGTAACTAATGAAGGTTTCACAGGGGTCAGTCCTTAGGCTTCAGCTATCTACAACAAATCCATTTCTCTGTCTAGAACTCAGGGTTACAATCTCAGATTAAGGCGCAGATGATTTAAGACAGTGATGAAGAAACGTTCTTTACAGTAAATTGACATTTCTTATAATCATTTAGGATTAAATGGGATATACATCTCAGAAATGGCCATTCAGCCCAACTAGTCCATACTCGTGGTTACATGCCACTCGAGCCATGCCCCAAAACTTCCCACATCTAAATCCTCCAACTATTCTCTTCTCCCTCATATGCTTTATCAATTTCACATCCAATTTCCACCCTGCTCTCACCTTCACTTGATCCATCTGACTCCTCCCTTCCCTTCCTCAACATCTCTGTTTCTGGGGATAGGCTGGCTACTGATATACACAGCAAATGCACCAACATTCTCCCATAACTCCTCTCAATTTCTTCAGGTCAAAGGTGTGGCCATAGCTAATATGGATTCAGTCAAGACCCTTATGAATATTTTTGTGTTTCAATGAGATTACATCTCATTGTACTAAACACTAGGCAATATAAGCCTGATGTACCTACATGGGCCCCACTTATGTTTATCTCTTTATGGGATGCATGGGATATCCCTTATTCAAATTTTATTCAAGTCCCTCTCCACAACACTTTCTCTGTACATCAATAACATCATCAGTGCTGCTTCCCCCTCTCCTTCTGAATTGGAAAGACTTATCAATTTCGCTTTCCATCCTATCCTCACTTTCACCTGGGCCATATCCGACTCCTCCCTTCCCATCAACAACATTTCCATTTCTGATTCTGGTGAGAGGCTAGCCACAGATATACACTATAAACTCACCAACTTACACAATTATTTCTATATCCATCCTCACATCTTGCTTCCTGTAAGGATTCTATCCCATTTTCCCAATTTCTCCATCCCTCATACATTTGTCTAGCTTCCTCCAAATCAATTGATAATATTTCACTTTGACTACGCCTTGTGGGGGTAAGTTCCATATTCTCATCATTTTTTGGGTGGAGAAGTTTCTTCTGAATTCCCTATTGGATATCTTAGTGACTATCTTATATTGATAACATCTGGTTAGGCCTTTCCTCACCGAGGAAACTCTCTGCATCTGCTTATCTGAATACTTCATTATTTTAAAGAAGTCTATTAGTCACCCCTTGCTTCTTTCTGCAAGAGAAAGGAGAATGAGTCTGTCAATCCTTGACTGAAAGCAGTGTAAGTCTTGGATCATTCTTTTAAATCTCCCTTTTATGAAGACTATATATTTTTAAGGTATAGCCTGGTCAAGGTTTGTTTCATCTTTAGCATTAACCTCCCTATGCTTCAATTCTGGCTTTCTCGGAATAAAACCTGGTGCTCAGTTTGTTTCCTTTTTAGACAGTCCTGTTAGCCAAACGCTGAGGGAATCCAGGGATGTAAGAAACATGCGGGTAGCGAGAATTGACATAGAATTGATCTTATTGAATGTTGGGGAGGTTGGAAAGGTTGAATAGCCTGGCCCTGCTCCTCTTTTTTATGTTCTAATGTTCGTATGATGACGAATGCATCACACTTTCACGACAACCCTTGGGCCATGACCACCCACAAACCAATTTTTTTTATCCATTTCTCAAAGCACAGCATTTTTGTGTTGAGAAAACTCCATTGTGCAGCAGACAGTGGACTCATAGCATCAGCTGCTAAAAACTAAACAGGCACAAAAGTTCAGAGCACTGAATTGCAGTTGCAGTCTGTCATTAGAAAACATCAGATTGCAATATCTTTCAGTATGAACCAGCAAAACAACTTTCTGAAATTTTACCTCTGGATGTGGTAAAACTTCCACTAAAGTCCATTATGAAAGAGATGTTTGAAATGAAGGCCTTTCCTGCATTAAGAATACCATCATTACTAATCAAGTTCAAACATATAATTAAATGATAAATGCTTTAAAATACTTGATACAGAAGCAAAATGCCTAAGCCACCTCCAAGGTGTTTGCTTTGGAAACAGTTGAGCGGATTGCATCACTTGTGTTCTTTAAACTTAGAAAATGTAACAACACTATTAAGGCGTTAGCTCTCATTAAAGCAAAGTTTGCTGGCATCAGGCGTGGCTGTGCTTGTTCACACACTTAATAATGTAGCATATTCTCAGAGCTGTGAGAAACCTTCCTGCAGCTTTTTCTCCTCACTGCATTTGATGCAGGCCACTTTAATCCACAGAAATCAGCACCAAAGAGGAATTTCCATTCAGTGTGCACAAAAATATTCACTTAATGTCTTCACTGCGCTTAGACAAGGAAGTACAAAAAGCTAACATGTGAAATCTTTAGTCACTTTATCCTTCTAAATCAGCCACATCACAATGTGGATACACAATCAAACCATCGAAGACCCTTTCCACGAAGTGATGGAAATGCACATTACCCTTGACAGCTCTTAGTCTAGACAGATGCATTAGAGGAGCTTGATTGAGCAGCTTGTAAAACACACTGCTCCGTCTGGTAGATAGAGACTACCATCGACAGGCTTTGTTTTACTATACATGCCAACTAATTACAGGCACCTAATGAGATTCAGTCAACAATAAATCTTACAACCCTACAGTTAACATTTAACTGATTCAAGCTCAGATAACCCACCTTTGCCCTACTTGCCTTTGCTGTGAATGAACACTGCTGCTCTCCCATTGACAATCTCGATAAACTACTTCAGGTCTAACCAGTCACATGACTGAGGACAAGGGAGCCTTGAAGCTTGTTTGTTCACAATTCCTAGCATTGTCAGTTCTATTCACACTGTATATTGCAGGTGTTGCCCTTACTATGTGAGTGGCTTTAATCCAATTGTGGAAACAATTATATTTCACAGAATCATAGATCTGTCATGTCCCTGAAATATAGAATCCAAGCAGCTGCCTGGCAGGATGACATTTTTGTCAGCTTAAAATAAACATTGAAGTAAAGAGTAACCAATGTGTAAATATGTTTATAAAAGCCATTTTACTCTTTCATCGTTGTAACTTATCAATTCACTCACAATGAATATCTACAGAATGAATTGGATTCACATACTATCTGCTTCACATTCATTTTGTACTTCTGAAGTATTCATAAGCATGGTCATTGGGGGAGATAATGGAGGGTAACTTCAGCAATGGAACATCCATTTCCAACCAGTAGTTTTGGCTATGGTTGCAATAAAACCTAAATCTAAATCTAACTCAAATCTTCTTCAATGGGACGTTCTGTCCATTTTCAGTCGGATGGCAAGACGAGGCAAGTTTTGCCCAGTACTTCTCAATGAGATACAGCCTGGAAGGCTGGTTAACTAGGTGTTGTTAATCACACAGGCATATATGATCTGTATAGTCTCAAGATGGGATATGGTGGAATGATATGAGTATAAACACTATAGGGTTTAAAATTGGATAAAACAAACATTGATAAAGATTAGAATGACACATTTTATTTATTCTATCCTCGGTGAGTCAAAGCACTTTGCCTGGGCTTTGTACTTCCTTCTGAGTCATTCATATTTGTTCTTGGTCAGATGGCTGTCATAACAGGAAGTTTCCCAATGATCCACAGAAGGATTAGATGGTGGTCAAGACAGAAAAGGTGAGGGATGGAGAAGAGAACAAGATAGAGGTCTTTGCTAGTTGAAGGATCAGAGGAGAGCAGGCAGCTACTGAGCACTCCCCATTTATAACAGTTAGCTAATGCCCACTTTGATCCAACCACTTTCCAGCACATAGTTCCAATGCACATTGCAAAAAATCATGAGAAAGGTAAAAGACTAATATGTTAGGTTCCACCCAGGTTGATGGGAAAAAGGGAAAAAGGAAAAAAGGAAATTAGGTAGGTTATGGATATATTACTGCACGTTTTTCTCTCATGTTTCCATTTCAACCTCACCCAATTTTGGGCAGAACAACTACTAGTTTCCCCTCCTCTGTAATTATCGATGCTCTCAACCACATCTCCCTCATCTCCCACACCTACCCTCAATCTCCTTCCAAAAAGAATAATAAGAATAGAGTCCTCTTAGTTCTCATTTACCACCCCACCAACTTCTGAATCCAACACATCAACCTTTGGCATTTCCACCACTACTATCAGACTCCATCACCAAAAAGATACTTTTTCCCCACCCCTGTCTGATATCCGCAGGGACCGGTCACTCTGTGACTGTCTCGTCAACTCTACACTCCCCACCAAACTCACACCACACCCGGTACCTTTGCCTGCAACCACAAGAGGTGCAACATCTGCCCCTACACCTTCCCTCTCATATCTGTGCAAGGCCCCAACAATCCTTTCAGATCAAGCAGAGTTTTGTCTGCACATCATCCTGCGATATTAAAGGATTAATTTGCTTTGCTGATCTGCAGGAAATTAGATGTTCTGAGGCTAGGGTGGAATGTCTCTGCCTTACAGGTAAATTGTAAGGAATTTACATTCCCATCCCCCGCCATTCAGAGCCATTTACCTGGTCGTTACCTCGTTATTGAAGTAGAAGAATTACATTATCACCCCCTATTCAGAAATCAGTAAGAACATTGTAATTAAAATTCTGACTATTCCCTGCAGTTAAAAAATGATTCACAACAGATTTGACCATTAAGGAATGACTTACCTTAATTGTTTCTGGAGATGATCAGGTCACTGAATTGTGTCTTGAGTGGCATGTGACTGTGAGGGAGTGGCTGAGGGTTGTCTTGTGGACATTACTGACTGTGATGTAAAGATTTTGTACAAAGGAAGGACTGTTTCCTTTGTTCAAAGAGATCTTTGACAGAGCTCTGCAAGCCCTGAAAAGTGTGTTAAAGGGTTCCTCCAGAAAGCTTGCACTCTGCTGTGCTTAGTAACACTTTGGTTGTTCACAGAAGTTGTCGTGTTGCAGATGCATCAAGTGTGTAAGAATCTCAAGAAAAAAATAACCTAACAATCCAACCTGATCCATTGTATCTATTGCTCCCGCTGTGTTCTCCTCTTTATTGGGAGACCAAACACAGACTCGGGGACAAGTTCCTGGACCTTCTGCGCTCTGCATGCACTAACCAATATGACCTTCCAGTTGCCATCCATTTTAATTCCCCTTCCCACTCCCCAGGCAATGTTCATCCTTGGCCTCCTCCACTGTCAGAGTGAGGCCAAACAGAAACTGAAGGAACAACAGCTTATATTTTGCCTGGGAAGCTTACCACTCACTGGCCTTAACGTTGACTTCACCAGCTTCAACATCCTTCCTCCCCCAGCCTTATCCCATGTCTAGCCCTCCCCCTCCTTCTCGCCTCCCTGACTTGACCTTACCTGTCCATCTCTCTACTCATCTATCCACTCTACCCTTCCCACTGACCAATCACAAGAACCTCCTACCTATCACCATCCCACCTACTCTTTCCCCAGCCCTACTCCCCTCCCCCTATTTACTTCTGGCCTGCCCTTCCCCAGTACTGATGAAGGTTTTCGGCCCGAAATGTTGACTTTACTTCTCCTTGGATGCTGTCTGACCTGCTGTCCTCTTCCAGCTTCATACCTATTGAAGCTAATTTCTTTAGTTTAGATGTTCTCATCATTGTTGGCAAAAGGAACAAGAACAATTTCTACTAGTAGTCAAATAATTATGTTTATATCTATTAAATACTTAAATGTAGAACCACTTTATAGAGGGTCGACATGAGATATTTCCAAAGAAATTTTATTTAATTCACTTTTAAAAGATGTGAAAGCAACATATTGACAATAATATATTGTGCAAAATGGGCGTTCATCTCATAATGTGCGATGTCCATGAATGATACAATAACGATACTCATGAACGGAAATAAAATTAGGAGGTTAAAAATCACACAACACCAGGTTAAAATCCAACAGATTTACTTGGAAGCACTACCGTTCGGAGTGCTGCTGCTCAATCACCCAATGAAGGTGATACCACCCCCTGAGAAAAAGACCAGGAAATGACAACACCACAGGAAATGGCATCATCAACCCAAAGAAACCCAAACATATAGATAGAAAGCAGGAATTATCAGCTTCGCCCAGAGGCCCACTGAAGATGTTACCTAGTAGGGTGATGAAAAGTCTGGAAATGAACTTTCTAGCTCAGCGAGCAAACCCCCACTTCCAGAACCTCAACCTGAACTACAAATCTTCTCAAAACTTGCTATCACCCTCTGCCTTTCTGAGAAAATCTTTTGAGGCTGCAGTGCAAGAAGAAAAAAAACTAAAACAATTGTTCTTTGAAAATCCTCCCAAAGAGTTCTCCTCAATGAGTTCTGAATGAATTGCTTCCACAGAGGTCCCTTTGATAACTGACTATGGTTTTGCCAGCACACTGACTGAAAGCCATTTTGAACTTTTCATACCTTATTCTTTTTTTCCCTCAACAATAATTATTGGCAAAAATATTATATTGCTAAATGAATCTCCGTAGAGAAAGTTCAGAAAAGGTGAGGACGGAAGGTTTGATCAACAGTAGGAAAACAGAGTATGGGAGTAAAATTGCAGGGAAGATAGAAACTAACTGTAAAAGCTCCTATAAATATATGAAGAGAAACATATTAGTAAAGACAAATGCTGATTCCCTAACAATAAGAAGCCAGGGAAATTATAATAGAGGACAAAGGAATTGCAAAATAATTGAATGCATACTTTGGTTCTGTCTTCAGAAAATAGAACACAAATAACCTCCCAGAAACGTTGGGAAACCAAGGGTCTAGTGAGAGGGTAGAATTGAAGGAATATTAGAGGAATATAGTGCTAGGAAAATTAATGGAGTTAAAGGCTGATCACTATAGCCTGATAATCTACATTCCACAATACTCAAGGAAGTGCCCTGGGAATATTGGACACATCGGTAATTATCTTCCAAAACTCTTTTGAATATGGAACTGTTCCCACAGTTTGGAAGGTGCCAAATGTAATCTTACGATTTAAATAAAAAGGAAGAGAAAACAGAACTACAGAGCAGTTAGCCCACCATATGTAGTTAGGAAAATACAAGAGTCTAGTATGAAGGATATAATAACAGAAAACACTTGAATTGCCTAACTGGGATTGGACAAAGCCTGCATTGGTTTATCAAAGGCATATTTAATGAACACAATGGAGTTTTGAGAGGATGTGACTAGTAGAATAGACAAAGGAGAACCAGTTGACGTGATACATTTGGATTTTAGGAAGTTGTTTGATAAGATCCATTCAAGAAGTTAGTGGACAAGTTTAAAGGACACAAGCTTGGGGTAATATGGATTGATATTTGGTTAACAGGCAGGAAACAGAGGGTGGGAATAAATAGGTCTTTTCTAGGTGGTGGGCAGTAACTAGTGGGGTACTGCAATGACTGGGATGAGGGAACCATAAGCAACATTTCCAAGCTTGCTGACAACACAAGACTTGGCATGATTTGTACATTTTGAGGAGGATACCATGGAGCTTCAAGGTAATTTGGACCAGTTGAATGAGTGGGCAAACACATGGCAGATGGGATATAACATGGCTAAGTGTGAAATACTTACACATCAATGTGAGAAATTGAAGGCCAGAGTACTTTTGAAATGGTGATATATTGTGAAACATGGATGTACAAAGAGATCTGGGTGTCATTGTACACTCATCAATAGATGTTGCCAGGCAAGTGCAGCAAGCAATTAGAAAGGCAAATGGTATATTGACCTTCACTGCAAGAGGACTTCAGTTCAGAAGTAGGGACATATTAACTGCAGTTATACAGGACATTGATAAGACCACACCTGGAGTATCGGGTGCAGTTTTGGTCTCCCTACATAAGGGAGGGTTTACTTGCCATAGAGGCTCAAGAGGTTGATACCGGGGATGGCAGGGCTGTGCTATGAATAGCAGTTGTCTTGACTGGGCTATATTCAATTGAGTTTAGAAGAATGAGAGGCTTTCTGATTGAAATATATAAACTTGCAACAGGGCTGGACAGACTAGACGTACTGAGGACGTTTTCCATGGTTGGGGAGTCTAGAACCAGGGGATACAGACTCAGGATACCAGCAGACCAATCAGGACTATGTTTTTATGTATCTTTATATTTTTCCCTTTAGCCTGTGCATGTGTGTGATTTACTTTGGAATAATTAATATTTATACTTATACTTCAAACTATTAATTGGCTTTATATTTTTGTTATATGTATGTATGATTTTTATAATAATACTTTTTATTAATGAAAATTACTTGAGATTGTTTGCATTCTGAGTCTAATGTCCATATCAATAACTGGGTAAAGCTTAAAATTTATGTTCTGACCAGTGGAATAATGGAACCAGAGAGAGGCAGTGTGCTCCTCCAATCCTAGTTGTGACACAATATACTGACAATTCTAATGATGATCAACATTATTTATGGGTAAATGGAACATTAATTTCAGACAAGGGGAAATAATTTAATATGAATATCTGAAAGCTACTGTTCAAATTGCCATTTTTTTCACAAAAGGAACATCTTGTCCTTTGCCTCTGTTTCTCAGTTAGGAACTTTTTGTATTTGTGCATTAATTCAACACCAAAACTCACAACTTTAAATTTTGTCATTACAAGCATAAGGATCTATGCAAGGATGTGATCAATGTTAATAATTGTCAATCAACCCATCTGATTAAAAATGAACTATTACAAAGTGAAGATCCATTCCATCATGTTTTGAAGTTTTGGGGGAAATAGGTGTCAAGTTTTAAATTAATTTTTCTTTTGTGTCTCTTTTTCTCTCTCTCTTATTCCAATTTTTCCTCACACTTCTTTATTTACCTTTCTTTGCCTGGCTTGACATTATTCACTGCATTTAATTTGTCTGCTTTCTCAGCTCTTATTTCCAAGTGCAGGTCGTTCTGCTATAACGCACGTTTCTTTAGTGCAAATTCTCTATAACGCGATTAACGAATTGGGAACACTGTTTCTAAAACATGAACTTTTAAAGCGTGTATTGGTTATAACACGGTTCTGGCTCCATTAGTTTAAATGGTGCTGCTGTTATACGATTTTCTTATAACATGGGATTGCACGAGAACGGAACAATTGTATTATAGCAGGACTGGTTGTGCTTAAATCTCATTGTTTCGGGAGATTGCCCATTGGTTACTGTCATTCAAATCCTAGATGCTCTGCTTCCCTCACAGTGTTAATTTAAGCTCTTCTGTTCAGTAAAGCAAGAGTGAGCTTAAAGCCCATGGGCAGACACTGTAAGAGGTCATGTTCCAGCAACACCCAGTCCATTAATCTGAAAGAAGGTCAAAGCAAAACAGTACATTTAATAAAGGTCTGGTCCACAAGACAATATGTTTAAATTTTCATCATGGTCTTTCAAATAATTCTTGGAAATATTTAAGAACATAAAAGACTCTTGAAATAACACTATCATATATACATGCAGCTGGGATCAGAAAACATTATTTTTGTTTTGTGCAACCATGGTAACATTCGTTTTTGAATGATGTAACATAGTGCTAATTTCAGCCAAATAAGAACTTACCACGCAGCCTCAAGAGATTTTCTCAAACCAAACAAATCTTCAACATTAATATAAGAAATCGAATAGACTCCAAAGTACAAACTTGCCTGGCCTTTTACTCCTTGCACAATGTTATAAATTAGCCTAAGTTAACCAATTCAATCATTGAAAAGATTATTCATCACTGGAATGTCAAATTGTTCATGAGAAATCTATCAGAAAAGGTGAGGCTGAATGGTGTCAGGTCAGCAGTCTTTCGATCATGAAAAGAACTGATAAGGTCAACTTAGGATAACCATTTCCTCTAGTGGGGAAACTAAAACCTTCAGTTGTTAATATAAGACACTGCTGCTTGTGGCTACTCCCGTCAGGATTCTAATGCTCATCTCTCTTGTTCTATTGTCACACATCTACTAGACCTGGGTCAACCCCTCTTTCTACTGCCCTCCACTTCACTGCCTAGATGCAATCTTCGTTTCTTTTCATTAAGGGCCTTACTGGTCTCTATAGTGACCATTTAAAACCCACTAAGTCACTGTGGAAGCAGAAGACCGTGAGATGAGGAAGGGGAAATCAGGCAGTTGAAAAGATTCTCAGCACTCAAACCCCCTTCACAATAAGTGCACCCTCAGCAGCTCCCACACTACTAGTGAGTTGATAGCATTACTAATACAAGAAAGACATCTAATTAACTTTTGCTCAGCTTTAGAGCCACTCTTGTTAAATTCTACTTTAGAAATTGGACAAGTAAAAGTCAATGTTTGCGTCACACAAAGTGCCTACTGTTTGCTACCTTCAGAATGTAACAGTTATGATGGTTCAAATCTAACAGTTTCACAAAATCATGTCATTGAATAAACCCACAGATAACACTTACATACGTCAATTCTCCTGTTCCTTTGATGCTGCCTGACCTGCTGTGCTTTTCCAGCAATGCATTTTCAGCTCTGATCTCCAGCATCTGCAGTCCTCACTTTCTCCTCTTTACAACAGCAATCAGGTAAATGGACAATCAACTTGCAATCATTTGTGAGTGCTCCTTATATATTTGATCATTGTCCAATTATTTCAAGAACTAAAGCCTTAATGAAAATTTAACCCAGCCTTTTAGCAACTCCAAAAGTGAAAGCGTTCAAATTTGGGACAAGAATGATTTCTCCAAAATGTTATTGTATGCTATTTGTTTTAGACAGCATCATGTAGTAAAAAGAGGTTGCCCTCTTAACAAAATGCTTCAACATTAGTTGGATGATATTATATGCTTGCAGATGTGTGTTGGGTTGGGGTGGGGCATCTGTGGAGGAGGTAGAGGTGAAGACAAAAGTGATTACCTTTGATGGTTTAGCCATTGCAGTTTGGGAAAAGTGTCATTGACAAGCTGACTTTTTTTCTGTCTGAAAATTTTGTAAGCTCATATAATGTTTCTAAGAACCTTATGGCTATCAGAGGAAGGAGGGTCTCAAGATCAATTTTGTTGCTTCAAAATCAAAATCTCAAAAGGTGAAGGGATAGCATCTTAATCAATTTCACAATGTACAAGTTTCCACTCTGCATATCAGAGGTCTTCTAAATTCTTCATTGCAAAACTAAATTGGAACCAATGTTAACAATGATAAAGCTCCTAATGTTACTTTCTAATAATGCTTGAACAACATTTTCTAAATTTTCAAGCCAAAACTTCTCAATTACACAGCTTCTTTTAGATTATCTTAAGATAGTGTTGCTTTGCTTGGCAGCAGTGATGAAAACTGATGATATTGAAAAAGATACAATTGCAATACTTGAAGGGAACTGAGGAAAATAACTGCAAAATATTGCTTGCATGTTTGAACATGTTGAGAAAATAAGAGAAATTCAACAACTAACTAACTAACTAACTAACTAACAAACAAACAATCTCTTTTTGCAGCTTTGCACTGACCATTGCTTTGTTAAGAGGTAAGAGAAGCCAGATGTCAAGTTTTAAAGAACACTGGCTACAGATTTCTAAATCAATCCCTAATTACAGTTCCTATTAATTTTTTATGGATTTGTATCTGAATCTCACCTCACTAAGACTCCTTATGACTATCAAATCGAATGACAAAGGCAGTAACGAGAAATAGGCAATAAATGCTGGCCCAGCCAGTGAAACATGCATAAAAGAAATTTGATCCATAACAGGCTTTATTAAACTCCGATATATACAAGACATGAGGAGAGAGGATATCTTCACCTACTCTACAGCCTCAAGCTCCAGTTCAATGTGATCAGATGTCACAATAACATGGCTCACCCCTTTCTCATTACCTCAGCAGTTCAGTGCTAAGCAAGAAGGTCCATAGGTTGCCTTACAACTCACCAGCAATTAAGTCCCTAAGTAGTCAATTTATAGCTGCTTAAGGATTTCAAATCGCCATCAGTCCATTTACCTGCCCTCCCAATAAGTGATAAAAATAGTTGGCTTCCTGGTTGAGAAACAAGCTCTGGGGGTGTTCAATTTGCCCCAGTCTTTGGCCAATTAAGGGGCAAGGATGGTGGGTGAGGGTGACTGCTGAGAGCTAACCACCTCCTCTTGCCTTCAATCACCTAAATTCCTCTTCCCATGAACCCCACCTGGTAAGGACTTGAAGAAAAAGATCTTCCAAATCACCAATGGATTCCCTGAAGATAAGATGTCCTGCAATAATTCCTAGGACTCAGACACTGCCAGTGTCTGGTTGGCTGTCAGCCTCTGGCAAGGTGGGACTTCAATGTGAAAACCTACGATTCACTACATGTTATTTTACGGCATGAAGCATATTTCTTACTGATTCTCAGAACGTTTGTGGTACACACCTGATGTACAATAATTTCTGATGTGTGATATAAACTGAACAAATCAAAATGAACCAGTTCTTTAATAATGCCAATCATTGAAAGATATAAAATTTTCTTTCCATAATGAGAAAGGGAAACTGAATTGGTTTTGCATTTTTCCTTTATTACAACTCATTTGACAAGGCATATCTCTGCAATGCTGCTCTGTATTCAATCAAGGGGAGAGTAAGAGAACCCAAGAAGAACAGGGCCTGAGATTCTCACTCCGTCCATTTGTTCAGCCTTAAAGCTGTCAAATACCTGAACAGTAAAAACTTCCACTATGAGCAATGGGATTGTAAAAGTGTTTACAAAGAACAGATTGGCAGTTTCATGCACGGAGGAAAACCTCCCCCCTGCAGATAACCATGTCCTACAATCCTGGTGGAACAGAAATGAACTGTGTCATTGGGCCACACCTTATTCTCCTACATGTGGAATTCTGTGGTGAGCAATGTCAGAAATAATCAGAACCATGGTAAAATCAAATTGTGTGATGTTTGTGCGGGAACTCATTGTGTAATTTTCATTATCTGTTCTTGCCACAGTCACTAAGCAATTGGTATTTCTTTAAAATCTTCATCCTTTCTAAATCCAATTCCAAACAGTGCCAGTATCTAACATTTTATTCAGCACACATTCTATTGTACCTGTGAGATTCACACAGATGATCCCTGGAATTGTAGGCCTAACATATGATGAACGGCTGAGGATCCTAGGATTGTATTCATTAGAGTTTAGAAGGTTGAGGGGAGATCTAATAGAAACTTACAAGATAATGCATGTCTTAGAAAGGTTGGATGCTGGGAAGTTGTTTCCATTAGGCTAGGACCCTTAGAATTAGAGGGGGTCAATTTAGAACGGAAATGAGGAGACATTTCTTCAGCCAGAGACCGTTGGGTCTGTGGAATTCATTGCCACTGAGTGCAGTGAAGGCTGGAACGTTAAAAATGTCTTCAAGGCAGAGATTGATAAATTCTTGATCTCACAAGGAATTAAGGGCTACTAGGGAGAGTGCGAGTAAGTAGAGTTGAAATGCCCATCATTTCCTGAAGAAGGGCTTATGCCCGAAACACCAATTCTCCTGCTCTTTGGATGCTGCCTGACCTGCTGCGCTTTTCCAGCAACACATTTTTCAGCTTTGAAATGCCCATCAGTTATGATTAAATGGCGGAGTGGACTCAATGGGCCAAATGGTAATTCTTCCACTCCTATGGCTTATGGTCTTACACCAGCAGATGTGCACAAAACAAAATTAACCTCAGTTCATTATTTGTCTATAACTAAACAGTTTGCAAATATTAATTTTGACCAGGGACTTCTTTTAATGTGTATGATTTGAACATTAAAAACTCTTGTAACTAGGTAAATAAATTCAAAGCAATGTAAAGCCTGATCTTAAGCCTGAACAGTCAAAGGAAACTGGGCAGATGTTAAAGTGGTGGTCAGCACTTTACACTACATTCCCAGTCTATTTGGACCTCATGGTAATTTAAAGCCCAGGTCTTGGGTAGTCTGAAGTCTACGTCTGACATAGGTGTAAGCTTCTTAAATAAGGAAAGGCCAGAGTCTAATCAAACCACACTCACTTCGGAGACCATTCCCTTCTGTGTACTGTACTGGCCTGCTACCCTGTATTTGTCTACTCCAGAACATTTCACCATTGTCACCTGTTTTCAGCACAGATCGTACTTGAAAAATTAAGGAGTCTCTATTAAAAAAAAACCAGGCCTCATAGCACCTTGTCATAGATGCTTGTCAACTATGTGATCCATACAAACTACACTCATGCTCAACTAAAATACACAAAAATCTATCCTAACATTCTAGTGCAGTACTGAAGGAGTGCTGCCACATTGGAGGTCCTGACTTTTGAATAAGATACTAAATCAACACAACGTCTGCACACTCACGTGAACAGAATGGTATCAAAGAATAATAGGGGATTTTCCCCAGAGTCCTAGCCTGAATCAACAGATTATCTGACCATTACCACAATGCTTTTTTTGATCAGTTTGCTGTCTAAATATTGATTATCGTATTGCTTCATCATAACAATGATGATACTTCAGAAGTCTGTCATTGGTTTTAAAGCACACTGAGATATCCAGTGGCTATGTAAAGCAGTATATAAATGCAAATCTTCTCTGTTGTTTCAAACCTAAAACAAGGGTTACAAACTTTACACAGTTGCTTTCAGTGTGATCCATCCTTCTTAAACAGCTAATATGCAAATACACAGGCACTTTGCCAGATGCTCAAAGTTCTGTCACTCAGTTGTGAAATAGCCCTAAATGAGTTATAAGCTGGTATTGCCAGCTGGAAGGAAAAAAAATCCAGGCTAATTGAAATGGATTATAATTTTAATTATTATGTTCCTATTAGAACTTTCTCATGGTACAGTGAGTGATATTGGAAACTACTTCCAGAATTGCAGAGTTACTTGGGGAATGAGGTGTCCCTGCAACTTTTGTGATCTGTACATTGTCTCCAGTCATATCAGGTTCAGAATGTTCAGAATCTGGCAGCTACAACTCTGAGGCATAAATATCTCTAATTTCTCATTCCCAACTTGTGACCTATATCTCTTTTTGAAAATAAGTTCTTCCTACTATCAGCTCACCTCAGCTCCCTTTCCTATAGGTCCTTTAATTACCCTTTGTCTGACACCCTTTCCCTCCCCTCTCACCACAAAGACCTTAATTTACCAAAATAATGAGGTATTAAATGATGTCAAGAGAAGAAGTGAACTTGGTTAATACAGTTCTTTTTCCCTTGCTAAAATTAGAGTTTTATTTCTGAATAGAGTTATACATGCAATGTCACTCTTGTTATATCATAAATTGATGTCAGTAAACACAAAAGCCCGATGAAGGGCTGATGAAAAGCTCTTGCCCGAAACGTCAACTCTCCTGCTCCTCAGATGCGGTCTGACTTGCTGTGCTTTTCCAGCACCATACCCTTGACTTTGATCTCCAACAACTGCAGTCCTCACTTTCTCCTAATTAGTGAATACAAGCGTGATGAACATGCAAATGTGTTTCCATCAGTCTCCGAATATGCCAACATTCCTGGGAGCTCATTATAACCTGTAGCATGTTGAATTTAGAGCAGTGAATAGATAGATTAGATCTGAAACATTAGATCAGATTATTCTATTTTTGGTTGCAACTACTTGTCTCAATATTTTTAATCTTGAATAGCCAATAATGTGACAGTATTTGAATGTTCAAATAAGTTGCACTGGTTGTTCTACACACTTGCATTTTCTTTTTGTTTGATTAAATCTCCAGATACACCCAAGTATGAACAGTTAACACTTCCCTTTGCCTTCTGCATATTAAGCACCATACTATTGAGAATGCATAGACTGTTTGCCTTCAGTCTATCTGGGCTCAGTGTCACCTTAAAGAGGTCAGGTGCTAGATGATAAAATACATATAATCCTTTCAATGAGTTTATTGTAGAGGTGTTATTTCTGCGAAAATGTGGGTATAGAAAATTCCCATACTGACTATTTAAGATCATTGTGATAAAGCTGCAGCACATTCTATTTTCTCAAGAGGTACGTTTAAATAAACTGAAACATGTAACTTCATTTAGTATTTTGTGCAAAACGATAAGTGGAATACCTAAATATAGTGTAAAATGCTTTTCAAATATTGCTGCACAAGTCACATCAATTACCAGCCCCCCCATCTATCTTGAAATAAATGGTGATTTTGCCCTTAAATTTAGTCTAAAAATATATGCATTCTTTTTATCTTCATTCTACATTAAACAACCACTAATTTCTGTTAGCATTCATTTCAGTAATCTTTCCCCCTTTGCAAAGCGTTTCCATGGCAGCTGCACTCTTCCTGGCACCCAGCCGAGTAGATACACTCGTGTCTTGTAATCAACTCAAGCTGGTGGGAGAAGTGGGTATAGGGGTGGGAGGAGGCCCAGCATTTAGAAGCAGTTCATCTGTTCTTCCATCATCTTATCTGAATAATGCGAAAGCCACAATGAACAAGTAGCTTGGAAAATATTGTTCAGTCTGAACAATCCCATTAAGAGTTTTTGAATTCAACATCACCTCATATTATTTCTATCACCCACATTAAATAAGAAGGGAACTGAAGGTTCCATATTATTGGAAACATATCAGCCCAGGCGATAAGCATATACAATCATTCCATGTCATGCCAGGCTTCTTTTAAAATTGGTTGCTAATGGATAAAAACTTTGCAAAATAAGCCATTTAAAACGAGTTATATTTGTTGGCTTCTTATTGAGGGCAAAAGAACCAGACCATTAATGTACTTGAACTAATCATCAATGTTTTCATATAGAAACACAGAATATTGGCTTTTATGAATGTGAAATAAAAATATCCGAATCATACTTGAGAACATAAGCACTTGGAAAACCCAGCACTTACCCCTGTGTGAGCCCTGGACTGATAATCTCTCAAATGTAAATTCAACCAGCTAGTGTCGACTTGTTTTGCATCCAGTGTACTGAAATGGCTCACAGATGTTGATCAGCCCTCAGCCTAGACACACGCACTTCCCAGCTTCAACAATCAGCAGTGATGTGTCCTCACTCTATTAGACAAAACAGGCTTGCTTATCGACATAGGTTTTCAAACCAGTTCCAGTAAACATGTACCAACATTTGCTGGAACAGTCCACTTCAAACAAAGGGAGAATTCAAATCAGGTAAGGAAAGCACCATTCTCTACTGTGAGGTAAAACAATCAACTTGGTACCATCGTAAAAAATAATGACAGCTTCCCAACTAGCCTCAAGGTTACCTTTCTTTTATTATGCAACTTAAAATAACTCATGTGAAGGATATTTAGCAAGTCAAATCAGCATTGTAGTACACAGGAGGGCATTACTTGTCACTAACTACACATCAAATAGAGTAGGAGACCACAAAGTGAAACACCAATATGGAACATATCTTGGGATCTCTCATTGAGCTGATAAGCACTATCACACATTGCTTTCATTTCTCTAAGTTTTACATCTGTCCACTCTTGTCCTAATTGGAAAAAAATTCTGTTCCAGTATTTTCCACCTGTTTTTGATCTGCTGTTGCCTCATGTACTGAATGGGCTCTCATAACTGTTGCTATATTAAAGTTTCCCTTGTCCAGAGATGGAATTTTTCCAATGACTGGATGAAGATTCAGAAGAAGACACCGTCTCATATTTATTCATGAACCTATCAAGTTTTGCTGGACGATGCAAAGGAAATACATGTTGTGCCCCACTGAACAACAATCACATTCTTTCAATTAGTGGTGGAACGACCCAGCAAACAAGAACAATCATAAGAAATACATTTCATTTCAAGTTGATAAATGTAGACCTGATCCTAACAGAATTTCAACATAGCCCATACACTTCAGTGTAAAGAATTCCTGATCCAAGTACAACACTTCAATGTAATGTCCTTATCTAAGAACAAAACAAACTCCAATTATCCAACTTACAATGTTCAGCATAGCTAAAGTAATTGACCAACCGCCAGGTCTAAACCTGTAGCAGCAGTGAACTTTAACAATCCAATCAGCTTCCTGTGAAATGCAAGGTTTGTATTTCTTTATTTCTGGACACTTTGTATAAATGCTGTAAATAGTTGCTATTTTATCTCCAGGTTATAACTCCCAACCAAACATAACTGTGAACAACAGAGTTGTACTTCACTTGCACTCAGATTGTTCCAGAGTTCTTTTAAATTTCAATAATCTTTTGTTTGAAAAATCACTATCTCACTCAAAATAATCATGTGAGAACCAATCAAAACATGACAAACATGTTTCACAGGAGTCACGTTGTTAATAAACTGAAATTGCTGTCCACAGCATCAAGGTCTATGGAAGTTGCTGGGCAATTCCACATTTAATCAGTCAACAAAATAAAATTGTGTGTATTGGAGAGAAAATAAAATCCATGGTCAGTTAAAAGCACCAAAACAATACGAATTGTACAGTATAGGAAAGTATTTACAGGACAGAAATAGAACATTCAGCCTAAAAGCTTATAAGGGCATGTACTGTACAATGTGAACTCCAACCAGCACAAGTTAAAATAATTACAAAATATTACTTTTTATTCACCTTTTCTAGATTAGATCTAATAATTCTCTTCATTATGTTCTTAAAATTTGAAATATATCTCAAAAGAGATAAAAGGAGAATAGACTTGTAAAACAACTTGTATTGTCGGCTACGTAGAACAGTCCATCTTCCGGAGTTATGCCAGCACCACTCCACAACTTTTCCTCCACTACATTGATGACTGCTTCGGTGCCACCCCGTGCTCCCATGAGGAGGTCGAACAGTTCATCAACTTCACCAACACATTCCACCCTGACTTAAATTCACCTGGACATCTCTGACACCTCCCTCCCATTCCTGGCCCTCTCCATCTCCATCAATGATGACCGACTCAACACTGACATTTTTTACAAAACCACCAACTCCCACAGCTACCTGGATTACACCTCCTCCCACTCTACCTCCTGCAAAAATGCTATCCCGTATTCCCAATTCCTCCGCCTCCGCCACATCAGCTCCCAGGAGGACCAGTTCCACCACAGAACACACCAGATGGCTTCCTTCCTTAAAGGCAGAAATTTCTCCTCCCTCGTGCTTGAAGATGCCCTCCAACGCAACTCATCCACGTCCCATACTTTCACCCTCGAACCCCACCCCTCCAACCGCAACAAGGACAGAACCCCTCTGGGTGCTCATCTTCCACCCCACCAACCTCCGCATAAATCGCATCATCCGCCAACATTTCCGGCAACATCAAACAGAACCCACCACCAGGGATATATTTTCCTCCCCACCCCTATCTGCTTTCCACAAAGACCGTTTCCCTCCGTGACTACCTGGGGAGGTGCACGCCCCCACACAACCCACCCTCCCGTCCTGGCACCTTCCCGGGCCACTGCAGGAATTGCCAAACTTGCACCCACACCTCCCCCCTCACCTCAATCCAAGGCCCCAAAAAAGCCTTCCATGTCCATCAAAGGTTCACCTGCACTTCCACACATGTCACTTATTTTATCTGTTGCTCCCAATACTGTCTCCACTACACTGGGGACACTGGAAGCCTTCTCGCAGAGCGCTTCAGAGAACATCGCCAGGATACCTGCACCAATCAACTTCACCACCCTGTGGCTGAACATTTCAACTCCCCTCCCACTCTGCCGAGGACATACAGGTCCTGGGCCTCCGCCATTGCCACTCCCTCACCACCTTGCGCCAGGAGAAAGAACGCTTCATCTTTCGGCTCAGGGCCCTCCAGCCCCATGGAATCAATGTGGACTTCACCAGTGTCCTTATTTCCCCTCCCCCCCACCTTACCCCAGTTCCAACCCTCCAGCTCAGCACCGTCCCCATGACCTGTCACACCTGTCAATCTTCCTTCCCACCTATCTGCTCCACCTTCCTCTCCGACCTATCACCTTCCCCCCCACTTCCATCCATCTATCGCACACTCAGCTACCTTCCCAAAGCCCCACCCCCCTCTCCCATTTATCTCTCCATCCCTGAGGCTTGCAGCCTTATTCCTGATGAAGGGCTCCTGCCCGAAATGTAGATTTTCCTGCTCCTCAGATGCTGCCTGACCTGCTGTGCTTTACGAGCACCACATACTCTCGATTCTGATCTCCAGCTAGTGCTGCTACTAAGTGTCCTCACTTTTTCCTTGGAAAACAACTCATAAATCAACTACTCAAATGCTGAATACAATGTTTCAAACCAACGTGAAATGGAGTCAGAATTAACTGGTTCTTGCCATCTCAGACAAAGTAGTTGGATAGAACTTGTCTGAGCCTTTATCACTGACTCAATCAAAGTCTGCAAGATGACTCTTGATTATGATGTAACTGCAGGTTTCTGTGGCACTAAGAAAGCATCTGAGATTCTGCCGAGTTTCAGCTGTCACAAACAACAGAAAAAGAAGAGTTGGCTGTTGAGAAATTCTGCCACTCTCTGCCAACTTCCAGACAGGCAGAGCAATGACACAACTGGTTCTCTTTGTAATAGGCCTATTTTTAGGTATGTTTGGAAAACCTTCTTTGGTTTTCACTGTGAAGTGGAGGGAAGGTAAGTTGGAGTAGAAGATCACTGAATGTTGATCATTAAGTGTGTCCTATAACCAACTGACAGCATTTTATATGAGCCTTACTGACACTCACAACATGCCCAATCCAATTGAAGTTAGGATCATAGGAAGTCCCAACTTTGGAAGTTGTTGCCTTGCCTTTCAATTGTACTGGCTTTGGAAAGGATCTTGTCCCTCACAAGAATCTGTAGAATCACCAATAAATGGCTAGTACAGTGGTATCCAGGTCCCAACTTGATTTTATGGAAAAAACAGTCAAAGGAAGATGAAGATAAAATTGCATCCATAAAATTTGCTAAACTGACTACATTTCATTTCAGAGAAGTTCATACTATGCCTTCTCATGGTGTATGATACAGGATTGCAATCAATGTCCCGTGCAAAATCAAAACTGAATCTAGGTCACAGAGCCAGCAGTACTACGAAACAGAGGCTTTGCACTTAGCAAAGACTTCATTCATTTCCTTTTAAATTATTAAGTTGCTTTCAACTACATAAGCAAAGGCTTTTGCTTTCTGCCTAGGGGTTATTCTTCTCCATAAATGTCTGAGCATTTTTTTAGTTTTGAAGCATTGCATTAGCATATGGACAATGACAATCTGTCACATTAAGGAATCAAACGAAGATGAGTGTGATGATATATCGTAATTGTGAAATATTAAGGTTCAGAATCCTTCTTGATTTTCATTATCATTCATAAGCTGATGATACACTTTTGGTACAGTATGAATTCTTGCTTTAGATCAAAAATAATGCTTATTTCATGCATGGAATGGAAAGCTAAAGTCATTGAAATAGTAAGATGGTGCAATGGTGATCTTTGAGCAGCACAGTCTGGGTCTGCTTTTAGAACCAAAGATAACGGCAGGACTAAGGGTCAACGATTAAGTCTTTCATGAGGCTTAAAAACCAATTGTCAATCTAGATTGGTTTGTGCTTGAAAAAAATTGCAATTCGTGACTTTTATAACAAATCTCTTCATTATTAATGTTTGTCTCCTGATTTATGATTTATTGTCTATCAATGTCTTTAGAAAACAGAGGACGTTAGAGAACGGAACAGACTACAGTGTCTATTCAGATAGCTTTTACAGTGTGGCAATTTGGCCGATTATCAGACTGTGCAACCCCAAAGTTATTAGAAAAACTGAAGAAAGATCAGACATGAAATTCTAGATAAAATCTTTTGTACTCTCTCTTGATCCTCTCAGTAAAATGATGGTAGGTGTCATCAACTGAACTATCAAATAGCACTTGCTTATTAATGACCTGCTCACTGACACTGAATTTGGGTTCTGATGGAGCTGCTCAGCTTTATTACAGATTTGATTCAAACATGGACAAAAAGAGCTAAATTCCAGAGGTGAGGCAAGAATGTCTGCCCATGAAAGCTGAACTTGGCCAAGTGTGAAATTAAGGAATCCAAGTAAAAATGGAGTCAACGGGAATCAGGCGAAAAACTCCGCACTGGTTGAGTTACGCTTAGTACATAGGATACTGAAGCAATACATGTCCAAATTTAGTAAGACCTTGACAACACCCAGGTATGGTCTTGCAAGTGGCAACTAACATTCATGCCACACAATGACCATCTCAATCAAGACAGAATTCTAACCAAGGCCCTTTGATATTCATAATTTGCCCATGCTATCAACAATCTGGGGGTTATCAATGACTGGAAACTGAACTGGATTGGCCATATTCATGCTGTGGCTACAAGAACAAGTCAGAAGTTAGGAATCCTATAAGTGAGTAACTCACCTCCTATCTTCCCAAAGCCTGTCCATCATGAGGCAAAAATCAGTGATATGATGGAATAATCCTCACTTGTTGAGGTAAGTACAGCTCCAACTATAAAAAGGGAGCATGCCACCATCTAGAACAAAGCAACCTGCTTTATTGTTATCACATCATTAACATTCACTCTCTCCACCAGTGGCACTCAGTATCAGCAGTATGTACTACCTACTAGATGCACTACAAAAATTCACCAAGGCTCCTTAGACAGCACGTAATGCCCACAATCAACTCGAAGGACAACAGCAACAGATATATGACAGTGACTAAGGACAGGCAATAATTGCTGGCCTAACCAGTGATACCCATATCCTGTGAACAAATAAAAGAAATTTGATCATTAACGGGCTTTATTAAACTCACTTACACACAAGAGGCGAGAAGAGAGGACATCTTCACCAACCCCACAGCCTCAGGTTCCAGCTCCATGTGATCTGCAGTCACAATTACATAGCTCCTTTTGCCCAAGCTCAATAACTATACCTTTACTCTCTGAATCTTTTCTTCACATCTCCTCCTAAATCTTTTTTCCCCACTGACTACATACACTTGCACAACTTTCTAACCTCCACTATTCCCCTTGAACATGCATGGAGTTCCTTTGGAGGTTGTGGAGAGTCAGTGTCACAGTTCCCTCATGAAGATCACAGTATGCAAGCACTCCAGCAATTGGTTTCATTTTTTTCGCAGAATCAATGCTGTTTCTTTGAATACTGCCATTCAGTGTTATAACCAGGTATAGTCAGGGTTGTTGATGCCTCATCAGTAGTGTCCTTGTCGTTCTGGTCCCTGAGCCACACCTGGGCTCCTTGTTTCAACATGGGCAAATTATGAGCTGTGTGTCTCTGGCTGAAGGTGCAAGCTCTACCTGTCATGTAACATTCCATATTCTGTCATACTTATTCATGGTCTTACATTATGACACCTAGTACCTAAGAAAGTGAGGGAGCCAACATTGCAGGTTCCTTTTGTATTTAGGAGAAAGTGAGGATTGCAGACGCTGGAGATCAGAGCTGAAAATGTGTTGCTGGAAAAGCGCAGCATCCAAGGAGCAGGAGAATCGACGTTTTGGACATGAGCCCTTCTTCAGGAATGAGGAAAGTGTGCCAAGCAGGCTAAGTTAAAAGGTAGGGAGGAGGGACTTGGGGGAGGGATGTTGGAAATGCGATAGGTGGAAGGAGGTTAAGGTGAGGGTGATAGGCCGGAGTGGGGGTGGGGGCGGAAAGGTCAGGAAGAAGATTGCAGGTTAGGAAGGTGGTGCTGAGTTCGAGGGTTGGGACTGAGACAAGGTGGGAGGAGGGGAAATGAGAAAACTGGAGAAATCTGAGTTCATCCCTTGTGGTTGGAGGGTTCCTTGGCGGAAGCTGAGGTGCTCTTCCTCCAGCTGTCGTGTTGCTATGGTCTGGCGATGGAGGAGTCCAAGGACCTGCATGTGCTTGGTGGAGTGGAAGGGGGAGTTGAAGTGTTCAGCCACAGGGTAGTTGGGTTGGTTGGTGCGGGTGTCCAGAGGTGTTCTCTGAAACATTCCGCAAGTAGGCGGCCTGTCTCCCCAATATAGAGGAGGCCACATCGGGTGCAGCGGATGCAGTAAATGATGTGCGTGGAGATTCAGGTGAATTTGTGGTGGATAGGGAAGGATCCCTTGGGCCTTGGAGGGAAGTAAGGGGCGGGCTGTGGGCGCAAGGTTTGCATTTCTTGCGGTTGCAGGGGAAGGTGCCGGGAGTGGAGGTTGGGTTGGTGGGGGGGTGTGGACCTGACGAGGGAATCACGGAGGGAGTGGTCTTTTCGGTACACTGATAGGGGAGGGGAGGGAAATATATCCCTGGGGTCCGTTTGGAGGTGGCGGAAATGACGACAGATGATACGATGTAACTGGAGGTTGGTGGGATGGTAGGTGAGGACCAGTGGGGTTCTGTTCTGGTGGCGATTGGAGGGGCGGGGCTCAAGGGCGGAGGAGCGGGAAGTGGAGGAGATGCAATGGAGAGCATCATCAATCACGTCTGGGGGGAAATTGCGGTCTTTGAAGAAGGAGGCCATCTGGGTTGTTCGGTATTGGAACTGGTCCTCCTGGGAGCAGATGCGGCAGAGACGAAGGAATTGCAAATATGGGATGGCAGGGGGCAGGGTGGGAAGAGGTGTAGTCTAGGTAGCTGTGGGAGTCCGTTGGTTTATAGTAAATGTCTGTGTTGATTCGATCGCCCAAGATAGAAATGGAGAGGTCCAGAAAGGGGAGGGAGGAGTCTGAGACAGTCCAGGTAAATTTGAGGTTGGGGTGGAAGGTGTTGGTAAAGTGGATGAACTGTTCAACCTCCTCGTGGGAGCACGAGGCAGCGCCGATACAGTCATCGATGTAGCAGAGGAAAAGGTTGGGGGGTGGTGCCAGTGTAGCTGCGGAAGATGGACTGTTCCACATATCCTACGAAGAGGCAGGCATAGCTGGGGCCCATGCGGGTGCCCATGGCTACTCCTTTGGTTTGGAGGAAGTGGGAGGATTGGAAAGAGAAGTTGTTCAGAGTGAGGACCAGTTCAGTCAGTTGAAGGAGGGTGTCAGCGGAAGGGTACTGGTTGGTACGGTGGAAAAGGAAGAAGCAGAGGGCTTTGAGTCCTTCGTGATGGGGGATGGAGGTGTATAGGGACTGGATATCCATGGTGAAGATAAGGCTTTGGAGACCGGGGAAGCGAAAATCATGGAGGAGGTGGAGGGCGTGGATGGTGTCCTGAACGTAGGTGTGGAGTTCTTGGACTAAGGGGGACAGGACCGTGTCGAGGTATGCAGAGATGAGTTCGGTGGGGCAGAAGAAGGCTGAGACATTCCACCAACCTCCATATACATCGTATCATCTGTCGTCATTTCCGCCAGCTCCAAACGGACCCCACCACCAGGGATATATTTCCCTCCCCTCCCCTATCAGCGTTCGGAAAAGACCACTCCCTCCATGACTCCCTCATCAGGTCCACACCCCCCCACCAACCCAACCTCCACTCCCGGCACCTTCCCCTGCAACCGCAAGAAATGCAAAACTTGCGCCCGCACCTCCCCCCTTATTTCCCTCCAAGGCCCCAAGGGATGTTTCCATATCCGCTACAAATTCACCTGCAACTCCACACACATCATTTACTGCATCTGCTGCACCTGATGTGGCCTCCTCTACATTGGGGAGACAGGCCGCCTACTTGCGGAACGTTTCAGAGAACACCTCTGGGACACCCGGACCAACCAACCCAACAACCCCGTGGCTCAACACTTCAACTCCCCCTCCCACTCCACCAAGGACATGCAGGTCCTTGGACTCCTCCATCGCCAGACCATAGCAACACGATGGTTGGAGGAAGAGCGCCTCATCTTCCACCAAGGAACCCTCCAACCACAAGGGATGAACTCAGATTTCTCCAGTTTCCTCATTTCCCCTCCCCCCACCTTGTCTCAGTCCCAACCCTCGAACTCAGCACCACCTTCCTAACCTGCAATCTTCTTCCTGACCTCTCCGCCCCCACCCCCACTCCGGCCTATCACCCTCACCTTAACCTCCTTCCACCTATCGCATTTCCAACACCCCTCCCCCAAGTCCCTCCTCCCTATCTTTTATCTTAGCCTGCTGGACACACTTTCCTCATTCCTGAAGAAGGGCTCATGACCGAAATGTCAATTCTCCTGCTCCTTGGATGCTGCCTGACCTGCTGTGCTTTTCCAGCAACACATTTTCAGCTCCTTTTGTATTTAACAAGGTTATCAACAGCTTGTGGTCAGTTTCAGTTTTGACTGGTAGGCCTAAAATGTGGTCATAGAATTTCTCACACACCCAATTCATTGTAAGCATCTCTTTCTTGATGACGACACACCTTTGCTCTGTGCCAGTAAGAGCTCAGAAATCATAGTAAGCTGGTCCCTGATCCCATCTAAATTACGGCTATTTTCATACCAGCAGATGATACATCATCACTATTATGGCTAGAAGTTCAAGATCATAATGTGCAAGGACCTCAGACAAGATGAGAATGCTTTTGTTTTGGTCATGTGAGCTCTGCTGAGGTTCATTCCAACCCTACACCTGATCTTGCTTCAAGATTATCTGAGAGGCTCACTGCCTTGGGCTGTTAGGCTCGGATTTTTTCCATCTTGTTCATCATTCCAATGAACCACAGGAATTCTATAACGCTCCTGCATGGTGACAAGACCATAACACCAGAAGACATTTGGCCCATCAAGTCTGCTCCACCATTCAAACATGGCTGAATATGTTTCTCAAGATTAGAATGGTGCTGAAAAAGCACAGCAGGAAAGGCAGCATCTGAAGAGCAGGAAAACTGACATTTCAGGCAAAAGCCCTTTTTGCCCGAAATTGCGATTTTCCTGCTCCTTGCATATTGCTTGACCTGCTATGCTTTTCCAGCACCACTCTAATTTTGACTCTAATCTCCAGCATCTGCAGTACTCACTTTCACCTGATATTTTTCTCAATCCTATTCTGCTGCCTTCTCCCCAAAGCTTTTGATCCACTCACCAATCAAGAACATTTATCTTTGTCTTAAATACACTCAATGATTTGGCCTCCACAGATTAACGCCCATCTAGCTGAACAAATTCCTCCTTATCTCTGTTCTAAACGGTCATCCCCTCACTCTGAAGCTATGCCCTCAGAGTCGTAGTCTCTTCTACTAATGGAAACAACTTCCCCACATCCACTCTATCCAGGTCTCTCAGTATTCCTGATGGTTTCTGTCTTCTGTGGATCTACCATAATTCCTATTGCCTGAACTACATTTGCTCAAAAATTTAAACCATTGGCATTGGGAATTCAAGTTTCGATTTACCATTCTGCAATTTTCTTTCAGATTGTCCTAATTCTGTTGTTATGTCGGTCTTTTAGAGAACTCCTGGATGAGAAAGTCATTCATGTGGCATCCATGTTGGACATCAACTGCTAAAAAATCTTGGGTGCAGACTACGTGTCAAAAGGCAGCCAGTTCAAACAAGGATGGCCATTGGGTGTTATAAACATAGCGTGAAGGTTAGAGTCCTCATCAAAATGAAATTGTGAGAACCTACTGTTTGAATTCAGTTTGCTGAAGACAGTACTAGGCTTAGCTAAGCTCTTGTGCACAGGCATCATTTGATGCCTCTCTCATTGGTCTTATTCAAACACGTTAATCAACTTAAATTCTACTGGATCCATTTAGTTGAGGAACTATGCTATTGTGGCGCACCACAGAATTGGCTGTGTGATTTCTGAAATAGGCTCTTTTGGTGCATTGCCTCAATTTCCTCCTCCACCTTGTTTCTAAGTGGATAGGAACTTCCTGGGTGTCAACAGCAGATAAGTATAGCATATGCCTTCCATGTGACATGATACACAATGTTGAGCTTCCCCAGTTGCTTTAAAAACTGTCAGAATTGTTGTCTAAACTCACTTAATAATTTCTGACTGACACATGCATCTCCTTTACAGTTGAGTTGAAGGGCTTTGCAAGTTCTCCTGCAGAGCAAAGGACATGGTTGGTTGCTGAAAACATTTGGCGTTTCAACAATTTCCAAGTTCTTGTATCTTAATGTTGGCTGCAGCTGGCCTTTGCCCTTGACGCTGGTTCTGAGGTGCACTGACAGAGGTTGTAGGATAAACCTCTCTAGCCACTGCAGATTGTCAGAACAGTAACTGCAAACCTGTTTGCATTCCTGATTAAGTGCTTTTACCCGAAACATCAATTTTCCTGCTCCTCGGATGCTACCTGACCTACTGTGCTTTTCCAGCACCACTCTAATCTTGACTCTGATCTCCAGCATCTGCAGTACTCACTTTCGCCCACTGCAAACCTTATGTCTACTGTGATGGGTTTACAGAAGCTGTTGACAGCCATATCTGAGTTACAGTACTGAGCACCCTTGTCTGTGACTGCCCAAGAGGAAAGATTTATCTGTACGAGATTGCCTTTAACAATGGTTTCTTTCTTAAAATGGGCTGCTGTATTGAAAGGGGTTTCTGCAGTGTGGGTGCAGCCTTCTTCCTGCCTATGAATGTTCTTGTAGTTTCAGGAAGCTTGTAAAATGGCATGTGGAGCCTTTTCTGCCCAGTTCCTGTTGGTTGCTTAATTGTTGTTTTGATTCTGCATCTACTTTCGCAACTTTGCTGTTGTTCAGCTTGTCTGGGACCCTGTGTTGTCCAGAAACTTTGTAGATGGGTTAGGACAGAATTCTTTGTTCACCCGAATCATAATTGGTCTCCCATAATGCGAGCTGTTTCAGCTAGTCCACAGGTTGAGTGACTTAATCTCAATGATATTTCTCTGTAGCATTGTACTGTCACTAGGTTTTACTTCATGTACTTCATATCAGTCATCTCTATTCTGTGGGCCTGTCACACAACATTTTTTAGATTAGATTACTTACAGCGTGGAAACAGGCCCTTCGGCCCAACAAGTCCACACCAATCCACTGAAGCGCAACCCACCCAGACCCATTCCCCTACATTTACCTCTTCACCTAACACTATGGGTAATTTAGCATGGCCAATTCACCTAACCTGCACATCTTTGTGTCTGAGGGAGGAAACCGGAGCAGGGAGACACAGGGAGAATGTGCAAACTCCACACAGACAGTCGCCTGAGGTGGGAATTGAACCCGGGTCTCTGGCGCTGTGAGGCAGCAGTGCTAACCACTGTGCCACCGTGCTGCCTTCTACAACTTCAACATGACCACCTTGCTCCTCTATACTTTTGTATTTGTAATTGTACAGTACAGGCCATAGGGGTCAGCTGGATGACTCCTGTCCACTCTTATCACATGCCTGAATGTTTCAGTACAATGTGCGCCAACGCAGGCAATTTAATGAAAGCTGCTGAAACAGGAGACATTAAGAGGGACCACATATACATGTACTGCAGGTGTGGATGAATTGAATCTTAGCACTATGACTTGACAGGTGAATTAAACAGCCAGTGGCAAGGCACTGAAGTAGTGAATGTGCATAAATGTGGTAGGAAGCCAGTTAAAACTATTAAGAAGATAATTCAGAGGCTTTTGCAAGCTGCTGAATGCCATTAAAGGCTCAATTTGGAGTTCACAAGTAGAAACAAGAGGCCACCAGATCCTCAACCAGTGAAATCTGGTGAGAGTGACTTGATGCCTGGAAGATTTACCATCTACAGGCAGAGGGAGTTTGGAAAATTACAGGTTTTGTGGCAAACACTAGAGGGTGAGTGGCTGATAGTACAGGCTGAGGGGCAAACACAGAAGGGTGAGGGACTGATAGTACAGACTGAGGGGCCAACATAGGAAGATGAGGGGCTGATAGTATAGGCTGAGGGGCAAACACAGGAGGGTGAGGTACAAAGACAGGAACACTTTTCACAATCAATTAACTTCTCCAAGTGCTTTACTGCGAATGAAGTACTGCCAATGTAGGAAATACGGCCGCCAATCTGTGCACAGGAATCTCTCAGAAACAATAATCACCTATTTTTTTGATGTTGATTGAGCAATACATATTTTATAAATAAAACACCTGTGATAACTGTGCTTTGCTTTGAAATAGTGGGATGGGGTCTTTAACATCTACCCGAGCAGGCAGATACGGTATCATTATAGTCCTGGGGTGGAACTTGAATGCATGATCTCCAGATTCTGTGGCAAGGTTATTTTATCAGCTGAGGCCTTTGTCAATCTAAGCACAAATACTATTTCCCACACAGTGACCACAAGCAACGACCCAATTCCAGATAAAAATGCAGGCTTGATGATGTTTGTCACCAATGTTACATTGTCGACAGGAAATCTGGTGTTTTGAGGTTTATGTAAAACAAATTGCCTCATAGATTTGCCAACATAATACATGTAGAAATACTGTGAAGGCAAATCAAAGGATTGTCACATCTGCTTCCAAATTGTTAGTATAATAACAGATCAGAGTGATGAGTTCATCAACTTTGAATTTTTTTGGAGAAAATAGGATTAAAAAAAAACACACAAGGTACCAAGTGCTGTGGAAGCATTTTAGACTATCTGAAAAATCCACACATTTTTTAGGTAGTTCAAAGCTTGAACATTATTGAAAAGAGAAACATGTTGCCAAACCTCGACATCTTGCAATCATCAAGACAAACACAAGAATGGCAAGCTTCAGATGATCACAATAATTCATACTCGAGGTGCAAAGGATGCTGATTTATTGGCAAGTCAGCTCTGGTTAACAAAGGCATTGTAATGGGGAAAGCAACAAAGAACTTTAGGCTCACCAAGCTCTGGTTTGTTTAAAATAAAAGGTGCAAGGCTTGAACAGATTCCTTCTATTTGTGGAGAACAGATCCATATGTGTGAATATATGTCATTTTTGGATGAATTAGCCAAATTCTGAACTCAACTGAAGATCTTAAATTGCAGCTATTAGCACATTGAATTACCAGGGAGCTTAGAAAGCAACACATCAAAAATAACTCAATAGTATGGATTTCTCTGAAATGATTACAACATGATGAATAGTTTTATATACATATATAGGTGGGAATTTGAATCACAATTAACAACTTTTTATTGGGTACTGATATCTCAAGGAATAGTTCTCATAGGAAATGGTAACTCTTCCTTCATGATTCCAGACTTGCCAGTCAGAATGATAGCCCCCATTGAACATTGGGAAAATGATTCTGAAAGAGAGCCATATTGGACTCGAAATGTTAACTCTGTGTCTGGATGCTGCCAAATCTGCTAACTATTTCCAGGATGCATTGAACTGGCAACAGAGCCGCCCATGTCACACTGCCTCATCGAGCTTGCAACTTGGAGTGTGAAGCTGCCTAGCTGCCCTTGCCTACACCCTGCGTGAAGCCTGAATTACAATATTGCATCTATTAGAAAGCCATAGAATATTATTGTGACTAAAGCAGCAATCAATCCACAATCAACTTGTCTAGTACCACAAATGGTGAACAAACAATTCAGCGTGCAACTACAATTAACTCACAAAATACCACTCCAATTGAAAGAGCAATTAATCGACAATTTAAGCATAAAGATTGATTTCTAACAATTTTACTACAAATTACAATTGAGGTTAATAATTAAAGTAGCAATGTATGGCATTATAAATTACTGTTGAGGTTAAGTACAAAAAACACCACAGCCTAAGGGAGGAAGATAGATGCATAAAGCAACTCCAGAGATCAGTACAAATGCAGCAACGTCAGACCCCATGTGCCAAAGAGCAGGACTCAAGGAAAGCAGACAGCAATACAGCTTCAGAGTCCAGACTTGGTAAAGCAATGTGCTTCAAATGTCTCACTTGAGGTTTCTTCTGCGTGGCTGCCTATACATAGAAGTATTTATTCAATATCGTGAGGTTTCAGAGTTCGCTTACAAAGTTGTGAGAAAAGGCTTCATTTTACTTGGGAATCATATCTCTCATGATAAAGAGCATGTACTTTATCAGATTCTTGCCTTTGACACAAGGGCAATGGAAAAATAAACCTTCATTGCCATTCTGTATCTGAATATGAATTTGGTGCAGATGTACATATCTTCAGCAGAGACACTGAAATGCTCCAACAACAGATTTCTGACAATCACACTTTAAGCAGGATTATCCCTGACTGCTTGCACATAACTTTTGGCATATAAACAGCTGGAGTTATTTAAATTTGACAATATTCTATTGTATGCAAAATTGGAAATGTATCCCAACCAAAAAATCTGCAATCATGTCCAACAAAGCAAATCTGTTTTTCACTCTGATAACAATGAATCATCTCAAAGAAGAATAAAACTCTCCAGTCATGCTCTTCTGGTACATCTACTCGACCAAGTGGAAAACTACTTCGGTATCTCCTGAGCACGAAGTGCAAGACAAATCCAATCTAGCCAAGTATCTCACCAGCAGCCCACTCCCAAACAACAGCAGTGATAGAATATTTGCTCAGCATTTACCTGCTCAGTGATTTACAGTTCGGGTTCTGCCAGAGCTGATTACAGTCTTTCTCCAAACATGGAAATGAATTTCACAAGTGAGGTGAGAGCTCCTTCAGCATCAAGGCAGAATTGACTGAGTGTGCCATGAAGGAGCCCCAGCAAAACTGAAGTCAGTGAGAATCAGTGGGAAATCTCTATACTGATTGTTGTTGGAAACCAATCATCTCAGCTCAGGCGTATCAGTGCAGGAGTTCCTCAGGAAATGTCCTGGTCCTAAACATGTTCAGCTGATTCATCAATGACCTTCCCTCCATCATATGGTCAAATGGAGAGAAAAATCAAACCAAAACTTATTTAAGAATAGTAACTTCATAAGATTAATATTACTTGCCTGCTTAAATAAACAAGAATTGGGGCAATTCAAGTACAATTAAACCAACATGATCATTTTGTAGTATACCTGATTCTGGTCAATAATACACAGAAGTTGAATACATTCCAGTTGTCACTCCTTGCAATATTAATTCTAATCGTACCAATAACTTGAATCTTACTACATCAAGACATTCAATTTATTAATCATGTTAAATTGAAGTTGTTTCACCTCTACCTATTCCACACATTTTAACGCCAATGGATTATAAACAGCATTTGCAGTCTTGACAGAGACTATAGAGAAAGTCAGGATGTATAGACTAGTACATGAGATACCCTAAGTTAAAAGCATACAAACTTTCTCCAACTGATCAAATTGACTTTGGAACTACATCTGCAAGAAACAAAATGCTGCAACAACAGCCTAACAAATTATTGCAATATACGATGAATGTGAAACACATCTCATTTGAGTCCTGGTTGAGTTTGTTGAAGAACAAATCTCACACTGGCTGAGAATTGCATGATAAAACAGTGCTACCTTGTGGTATTCTTCTTGTTTTGCTTTATTTCTTCATATTAAACTATCCATTCAGATATGACAAAAAATAAAATTATGGCAAAGTAAAATTGTTTACATTTTGTAAATACAGCCCCATGAATACAAAAAAGCCAAAACATTGAAATAGCTACACTGATGGCAAGATTATTTTTAATCTTTTCATTTACTCTTAATTAAAAATGCTGTAAACTGGAAGGCTAATTAATGCCATGTCGACAAAATGGGTCACTCTGAGAAGTTTCTTTATTATTAGTCTTTACATAATGGAAAACATCACAGATAATTAGATACTGTATTAAGAAAGACAAAAATAGCTTGGAATTCGCTCCCATCTATTTCTCAGTATTTATTTTCTCAGTATTAACATTTTGGGTGTGTGTTCTTTGTCAGAATGGAGATTGCAGATATTTTTGTTTGTATTTGTAGGTATGTAGTCTTTTTATTCTATTAGATTATTGACAGGCTACCTTGACAGAGTATTAATAATATCAGGTAAGAAATGGATTTTTCAATTGATCTCTGGGCTAATCAATAATAACATAACCAGGTCACATCAGAACAGTGGGCCACATTCTGTGCTCTCTGGATAACTGTCTTTTCAGACCACAAGGATGTGTTACATTGTGGAATATGAGCCATTCAACAGATACACGATGGAATACAAAACACTTCACAATAATGAGTAATGTGCAGGATCTCTATTTTTCTTCACTTAATATATAATTTACTGATTAAAAAAAAGTCTTATGAGGAAATAAAAGTGTCTCACGTATCAGGAGGAATGAAGCATTCAGTGGGCTTCTGATGAACAGTTCTATTGTTAATGGAATACAACAGAAGCTTTGTACCTGAACTAAGTCGTGAATTTGTAGCATTCCGTGGTTATACAATTGCCAATTCCATCAACCAATCTGAGTCTTAATTGATGGCAGTGATTTCAATGTAAAATGTATGGTTTGAATTAAAACTGAAGTAAAACTTTGATGTCTTTGTATTTGAGAAACTGCATCATTTTAATTACGAAAAAAATGCCTCAGCCTTTAAGTTATAATGATGTAGAGATAATAATGCACAGTATTACACCCACCTGAAGACCCTATTCCTCATCTTAGCAAAGTTCATTGGGCCAGAATGAATCTCTTATTACTTCAGTATTGGTATGAATCAATGCTACGGGGTTTGTAATATAGGTGGCCTATTCCTATATGACTGGATTTTTCCAACAGGTAAAGACTCTCACATCCATGACCAAAAGCATGGTACTTTACTAACAGAGATGACCAACACTGAAAAAGAGGATATCTCCATTTGAGGGCCCACAAAGAAAAGGTATTTTTTTAACATTTGACAGTCTGCTACAATACAATAGGGATGCATATGTTAATCATAAGATGATGTAACACTGACATCAGCAGTCACATGCTATCGAGACTCTGAGAAAGAGAGGATGGAATGACCTATACGAGCGAGCTGTACTACAGAGATCAGAATTATATGTAATCGTGCGTAAATCGAAGAGTTTTCTGGAATTCCCGAGAGTTAGACAATGGTCATCCTCAGGTAGTGTGGAGACACTGCAATCTGAGGGAGCAGTCTCTCAGCAATACAGAACTGATCACAAAGTCCCAAACCTCGTGAAACATGGACTGTTGAACTAAAGGTTGTATTAGTAAAGATGGATGAAGTCATCTGCAACATTGTCTGCATAGCTGGAGAGATTCTCATCTCTACAATTCCAGGAGTATTTAAAACAAACTTTAAATTATTTTCCAATTTGGAAAAAATGTGATAGGCAAAATCATGACTCTCAGACAGGAGTTTCATATTAGAAAGTTCTACCTGTTATCAAAGAAGCAGAGAATGTGGGGAAACTTCACATTGCAAGAATTACTCATGGGAGTCTCTCTTTGACAATCATCCTTTATCATTGTTGTCTATTTGTGCTATGGTCAGTGTAATTCCACATTCATTATGCTTATGCTGAACGTTCCAGGAGGTTTTATACTGGAATGGGAAAGCCTGCTGACTGAAGCTTTTCTCAGCTTTAGGTTTTACAATTGCATATTTAAAAATCACAACAGAATATGAGATAACTGCTTCGGTTCAGTACCTGACTTGTTCTTGTTATTTCGACTTTTCACAAAGCAATGTATGGTCTCAACATTTGTTGTATGAAGCCAATTGAAAAGAAGTTTGAGAACAATACAAGATGTAATATCTGTTCATTACCAGAGCATTTCAAGCAATTGGTGATGATCAATTAATTGTCAGATTATTTACAATAATTAAAATAAATTAAAATAATATTGAAAGATGTCAAAGTCACCCTATTGAAATGGACATCCCACAAACAGCTGTACAATCAATGAACAATCAACCTTAGAAACTTGCCTTGTAGCATAAATAGACTGCTTTATCAGCCGATGACATGGTCCTGTCACAATTCTATTTTCAATTTAGCTGTGCAGTGTAAATCAGGCATGATAAACAACATCACTTTGATAAAATAACCTATTTACTAATTAATTACAAAAACTCCTAGTAGACTATACATAGAAATTCCTTAAGTCAAATAAATTAATGATACAAATTAGCTTGTATTAAACAAAGCATAAGTTTAGATGTTATATTTGACTTGGCAAACTTCAGAAACTAATTGAATGGAAGGGAAAATAGCACAGCAGGTGGTAAAAGTTCAACTGCAAAGCTGTTATAAATTAGTAACTTTTTAAACAACATATTGTAATGTTTTGAAAGCTCTCAGATTTATTCTAACAGAATATATAAATTTGACAGAACCCAGTTGGGAATTATGTGAGGAACATGTCCAGTCTATTCATAATGTCTTATGAGACAAATAGTCCCTACCTCCAAGACCTTTCCAGTGATGAATTTGTCACAGTCTTCGCATTTCACACCAAATAGACTCTGATAATCCTTTTCACAATAGGGAGCACCATCCCTATCAGAGGTTGTGAGTAAAATGAAGAAACACAATGTTGTAAATTACTGCAAAAGTTTATAAATAAAGTCGGACAGCTTTGCTCTTGTAAACAGAATTAGATTTAGTACCTGATACAAAAGGTTAACTCTGATGTCTTAAATATCAATACCATCAATTCCAACAAGACATATTTACAAGTGCTAACAGAAGATTAATATTAACAGAAGATTAATATTAAGAAATGAAACTCAATTGCAGTACAGTGTTACTTAACAAACCATTTTTAAACAATAAAATGAATTTAATCATGCTTAAAAGTTTTCACAAGATAAATATGGATAAGGAAACTCATTTGCCCATATATGCTCCAAATGTCTCAAAAGATTTTTGCTTCATGACCTCACTTGGAGTCCCAGTGTAGGTGCTGGCTGTTCCTTGCCTCAGGGCTCAGTGTACACAGGTGTGGTCAGCAAATTCACTACTGAACACCAGGAAACATTCACGAATCTCTGAGCTAATGGGAAGCCAATCAGCTGTAAATGCAAAAAGAAATCGCCAATGATTGGGGAAGATAAGCGGCTACATGAGCGTGTCTCTGGGTTTGTTGTCAGCTCCAGCCTCAGGGTAGGTTATCATTTATTGACCAAGGGATTTGAGGATAAGAGAAAGGAAGGGTTGGTAGTGGAAGAAGGGAACTGTGCGGATGGACGGGGAGGACGTCCACAGGGTGCTCCAAAAGGAAAACAGAAGAAGATGGTTGAACAGAAGGAGGAAAAGGTTGCAAGGGTGCAGACAGATGGCTGTAGATGAAAAAAGATGGGAGGAAGAGGATGCAGTGGAGAGGTAATAAGACTCCAAAGGAGTCAGGACTGTTTTTAACCTGTCACCAAAAGAATACTCAGCTAATGCAGAGCCAGGAAAACTGAAATCACTGAAGTAAACAAATGTGAAATCTCAAACTCAATGTTAAGTAAGTTCAGGAGCTACAATATGGGGAAAATGTTGTGGATACTTTTGTACTTAATACTGAATTGATCTGGGATTTAGATCTGGGATAATGATCAGAGAGGGTGGCACAGTGGCACAGTGGTTAGCACTTCTGCCTCACAGTGCCAGAGACCGGGGTTCAATTCCCACCTCAGATGTGGAGTTTGTACGTTGTCTGCGTGGGTTTCCTCCGGGTGCTCCGGTTTCCTCCCACAGTCCAAAGATGTGCCAGTCAGATAAATTGGCCATGCTAAATTGACCATAGTGTTAGGTAAGGGGTAAATGTAGGGGTATGGGTGGGTTGCGCTTCAGTGGGGCGGTGTAGACTTGTTGGGCGAAGGGCCTGTTTCCACACTGTAAGTAATCTAATCTATACAATAAAAATTGCAACCATTGCCTGGTTAAAATTTTCCAGCTTAACACATTTGTGTTGAAATACACTAGGTGTGGCCTCACCACTCTGTGTTCGACATATTTAGGGTAAATGTTTTTTATCGTGAAGAACTGTGTGTCAGTTATTTTGAAACATCAATTTGTGTTGCTAAATTATGCCTATTGTCTTGCTCCAATTTAAATACTACATTTTCTAGGAAATTAATGCCTTTGTTGTGTCAAGTGATTTACTAGGAGAGCTTGTAATACTGCAATATTCATTTTTATTTTTAACCTTACAACAACATCTCCAATACTAGTTCCCCTTTCACTTCCAGAATAAAACTGTTCAAGTTAGAAGCCAACAAAGCTGAAAATAAAGAAACATAGTCTTTGGATAGCATCTCAACACAACAGAGTTATCACTCACTTGCTGATGTACTCCCCAGTAAGAACGTTCCCACAGGCCTTACACTTGAAACAACCCAGGTGCCACTGTCTCTCAAGAGCCAGTAGAGCTTGTCCATTTTTAATGTCTCTGCCACAGCCCGCACAATCTGAAAAAAAAAGGGATTTTGTGAGAAGTCAATTTAAATGGTTCAAGTATGATTTTTATGCAGATGTCTCGACCACATATTAAATCATCTTAGTTAAGCATCAAAGTTCCTGTATAAATCACCTCAATGCTAAAGAATGGGAACAGTCCCTATATCAATGCCTAACAGTTCATAATTTATGAGCATTATTTTTACGCAGGGTTAACTATTTATTTTAAAATATAATCACAGTACATACAGGAATGTGGGACCAGCCTGAACGACACTATTTGGAACACGTAACTGTACAATTGCCTGCACATTTCAGGCCACAGCAACCGATTAAATAGTGATTACACAAACTGAGAATCTCAAAAATGTTTCAACAGTGTGAACTGCTTGAATACCTGCACACAATGATTGAGTTAGCTACGTTCTATCTCCAATCTGCCTTTCCTCTCCAACAGGTTTCTCCTCCTGCCACAGCAAGTGCAATAATTACCTAGTTAAAATGTTCCAGCTTTGCACATTTGTGATAGAAACATACTAGCCATGACCTCATCACTCTGCGAAAGATGTGAATGTCCCTTCTTCATGTCGAGGTGTGTGTCAGTGATTTTGAAAAACAAACTTTTGTTGTTCCTCCTGCCACAATTCCAAAACAACCCTTATCAAAGTCCCAAATGATTGTTTTGTGTTACTATGACAAAGGTCACCTTTCCCTTGACATGCCTGTTTGCACTGAGTGATCACATGAACCCCAGCAATGTATTTCCATTGTTGTCCAGCTGCTCTCCTAGTTCCAATTTTTATTGACCTAATGGTAACCAGAAAGCCACTTGCAATGGTTTCTCTGCCTGCACCCACATCAGTACCTCTGTTTTTCCCCAGGGGTTAATCCTTGTCCTCCAGCATTTCTCATCTACGTGCTACTCTCTGGTGACATCATGCAAAGGCATAGCATTAGTGTTCACATGGCCATACACGATATACAGTTCTATCCCACCATCACTTCTCTAAACTTCGCCACTGTTTGTCAATTTTGAAATTGCTTTTGCAACATCCACTACAGAATAAGTAGTAATTTCCTCCAATTAAATATTTGGAAGTCTGCAGCCACTGTTTTTGGTCCCCGCTCCAAACTCCATTCCAGAGCAACAGACTCCATCTTTTCCTGGCGAGGACTATTCTGTGTTATCTTTAATCCTGTGATGAGATTCTGACCTAGCATTCATGGTCTCCCTATGACTGCCTATTTCAATCTCCATAACAAGGGGGAGGTGATGAAAGTGGTATTATTGCCAGAATATTAATCAGGAAATCAGCTAATATTCTGGGAAATGCCGTAAATTAAATGTAAGAGCCAATCTATCAACACCAATATTAGTGTTACTGACAGATTTTGCATATTAAAACAAATATCTCTCCCTATTTTTACTCAATCAGATTGATTTTTTTTCATTTTGTTTAAATAGTGGGAGCATATTTCCCAACCTCCACTGCTTCACAACTCTGGAATTGTAAGGCCTTCCGTAAGACTAGTAAAGATAACCCAGAATTAAGGTTTATTTCACACATTCATAGCTATGCGGCAATACTTTGCAATATGAAGATGGACAAGGAAGATCCAATAGATGTAGTGTACCTGGACTTTCAGAAAGCTTTTGATAAAGTCCCACATAGGAGGTCAGTGAGCAAAGTTAGGGCGCATGGTATTGGGGACAAAGTACTAACTTGGATTGAAAGTTGGTTGGCTGATAGGAAACAAAGAGTAGTGATAAACGGCTCCATTTCCGAATGGCAGGCAGTGACCAGTGGGGTACCGCAGGGATCAGTCCTGGGACCGCAGCTTTTTACAATATATATTAATGATATAGAAGATGGTATTAGTAATAACATTAGCAAATTTGCTGATGATACTAAGCTGGGTGGCAGATGTTAGGAAGATGTTAGGAGATTACAGGGTGACCTGGACAAGTAAGGTGAGTGGTCAGATGCATGGCAGATGCAGTTTAATGTGGATAGATGTATGGTTATCCACTTTGGTGGCAAGAACAGGAAGGCAGATTACTACCTAAATGGAGTCAAGTTAGGTAAAGGGGCAGTACAGAGAGATCTGGGTGTTCTTGTACACCAGTCAATGAAGGTAAGCATGCAGGTACAGCAGGTAGTGAAGAAGGCTAATAGCATGCTGGCCTTCATAACAAGAAGGATTGAGTATAGAAGCAAAGAGGTTCTTCTGCAGCTGTACAGGGCCCTGTGGGGTACTGTGTGCAGTTCTGGTCTCCAAATTTGAGGAAAGACATTCTGGCTATTGAGGGAGTGCAGCGTAGGTTCACGAGGTCAATTCCTGGAATGGTGGGATTACCTTACGCTGAAAGACTGGAGCGACTGGGCTTGTTATACCCTTGAGTTTAGAAGACTGAGAAGGGATCTGATTGAGACATATAAGATTATTAAAGGATTGGACACTCTGGCAGCAGGAAACATGTTTCCGCTGATGGGTGAGTGCCGAACCAGAGGACACAGCTTAAAAATAAGGGATAGACCATTTAGGACAGAGATGAGGAGAAACTTCTTCACCCAGAGAATGGTGGTGTGTGGAATGCTCTGCCCCAGAGGGCAGTGGAGGCCTAGTTTCTGGATTCATTTAAGAAAGATTCTGGATTAGTGGTGCTGGAAGAGCACAGCAGTTCAGGCAGCATCCAAGGAGCAGCGAAATCAACATTTCGGGCAAAAGCCCTTCATCATAAACGTTGATTTCGCTGCTCCTTGGATGCTGCCTGAACTGCTGTGCTCTTCCAGCACCACTAATCCAGAATCTGGCTTCCAGCATCTGCAGTCATTGTTTTTACCTCATTTAAGAAAGAGTTGGATAGAGCTCTCAAGGATTGTGGAATCAAGGGTTATGGAGATAAGGCAGGAACAGGATACTGATTGAGGATGATCAGCCATGATCATATTGAATGGTGGTGCAGGCCCGAAGGGCAGAATGGCCTACTCCTACACCTATTGTCTATTGTCTATACAGGCATACCTACAAACATACAAGGAGAGATGGAATTGGAAAGGATAAAGAGATCATTCCGTTACTAACAAGTACAAAAACACAAGCGGGATACTAGTTTAACAATGTCCTTGTTTTTACAAATCTCCAAACTAGAGTTAGCAGCCAAACATTCTGAAGAGTTTCTGGTAGGTCATTCGAAGTCAGGACACGCGATTATAGCAGTCATCTTAGTAGAGCTGTTATAATGTGTTTTAAAACAATCACAATATATAAATTTATATTAAAATTGTTTTTACCACATTTGTTGTATGAATAATTGTATGCATGAACATGTATGCAAGAGCAAACATATAGGTGTTTGGAGGCATCTGTATATGTGAGTCTACCTTTGAGGATGGAATGTATTCAAATCTCAGCAGTGTGGCTTTTTGGAGTAAGCAGCAGAGCTGAATAGCAGATATCAGAGACAGATATCAGATTTCAAACCTCTGAAGAATGAAAGAATTAGCTTCCTTTGAAGATTAGAGACCCTGTCCCTGGCATTGCTACACAAATGGCTTTATAAAAATACAGATTTTTAAAAAAAATGTACATTCCAACAAACATAGCTCCAAGATTATAATTCATCTCAAGTGGGCAGTATGAAATACGTATAAATTAAATGTCATGTTTAGATTGGATTAGTCTGTATTTATTTTGAGCAGTAATAGGTTCATTTGTGCATTGTCTTGCCAAACTGATGAAAAGCTGGATAATTTAAAAAATGAGCCAAGAAGTTGAGTTCAGCAAATACTGAAACCCCATTCTAGCTCTGGTAAAACAGAAAGCATTTATCTCATTCATTAGAAGCCACCAAATTGTACTTTTACAATTTGTTCCTTTCTTCTTTGATTATAAACATTTTCCTTTCAATACTCTGCTAATTAAACAGCTTCACTTCCCATCATATGGTTCAATCACTTACCCAGGGATAATTGTCTCTAAGTGATTTAGTGAGGAAAGACTCATGGAGAAAATTGGAAGAAAAAGTGTAAAGATTTTTTGACCCAAACCTCAGAGCTGCGTAGTAATTTACCAATACACAATGCCATGGAGTGGATTTGTGAGTTGACGTGATAAGCAAGAGACTCCCTAAATCATTCTGGGTTCTGAAAGAGGGGCTACATCAGAGAGAAATGCTTAAAGAGAATAAATAAAGACTATACTAAATGCAGGTGAAAAATATTGAAACAAATAGTCTGATTTACATCCATGTGAGTAATGTTTGAACTAACTTAATTTTAAATAATGTCTTTTTGTTTGCCTTTTGCCATTTGCCATTTTTGGCAGAATAGTGTGTCATTAAAAATGCAGTCAATTGAATTTTGAGTGACAGTTACTGCTTTATCAGTTTAAGTGCTTTGATGTAGGATTCAACTTAATTGACAAACACACTATATACATTAAAGTGCAGGATAATTTAGGAAATAGCTTTCTGAATCATTGATATGGAATTTTAATGGTATCCGTCAAATAGACATTTGTATTATTTTAAGTTAGCAAATATCTGAATCCCATATACATCTTGTGAGATCCTTTAACATCACTTGGCTTTGATCACCATCCTAGCATCTGTGAATGCAGCACAAAAAAGGAAAGCACAAATCAAGATTTAATAAATCAGGGCTTCCCAAAGTGGGGGGTCAGGACCCCAAATGGGGTCACAAGATCCAATTTTGGGGTGGTGATTTCTGTGCAACAATCACTGAATGTAGACTTCCCCTCTTGACTTGACTGAGGACCACTGACAAATTTTCTGCCTTTATACCTGTGTGAAATGGCACATCAGTACAGCAGTAATATGAGCCGGATATTGCTGACTGACAGGCAAAACACAAAAGTCGACTTTCCTACTCTTCAGATGCTGCCTGACCTGCTCTGCTTTTCCAAAGCCATACTTTTCAACTCTGACTCTCCAGCACCTGCAGTCCTCACTTTCTCCCAGACACAAAAAGGCAATAGAAGCCAATACAAGGCAGGGATACTGTATACAGCAGGTAGGCACATAGTGAGTGAGCACATTGACACCAAGCAAACAGATGAGAGAAGCAGTCTGGTCCAGTTCTGTTCAGGAGCTAGGTATGGAAAAAGAAATTTCTGGAGAAACTCAGCAGATCTGGCAGCATCTGTGGAGAAAAAGTAGAGTTAATCTTCTTTAGAACTGGATATGTGTCTATAATTGCAGTATCCTTGCTATAGCGTAACAATGATAGCTGTGGTTGCACCATGAGCTGCAGCTCTGAAGTGCAGAAGTGTCCTGTAATGTGGGATGCGGATACATGTTGGTGGTATCCATGGAGTCCACTCTCCAATATGGAGCCCCTTTAAGCAGCCAAAGTCAGCAGTACCTTCTCTGACCCTCCACGTTGAGAAATCTCAGCATTAAGTTTGCTTGCACCAGTTGGTATGAAAGAAATCTCCATACTAGTAAGGGGAGATGTACAGTTAATAAGGTCATTAAAAACAACAATCCCCAGTACTAGGTAACTTCCACTGCCTAGTGAGAATCATATCTCTACACATGGAACTTAGTTAAAAGATGCAGCGAATTACTCCCAATTTCAAGAGGCCTCACAGGACATCTCACATGATTCTGTTAAATTTTTGCACCATAGCCCATATTGTTCAGTCCCCTGTAACGTTCGGCTTCAAGATTATCCCTGCAATGTAAAGACCTTTGATTAATTAGCCTATGAATCAATAGTTATGATTATGATGATACATTATTTGGAAAAACAGTGAAGACTTTTTATTCACTTTTTAAAAAATTCTATGCATGTTGCCACAGGCATGACTGGCTTCAACTGCTTCAATGAATTGCAACATTAGTATATCAGCCATGGATTCAATGCAGTCAATGCATTGACATTCAACCAGGAACACCATCCGGAACAATAGGCAATGCTGGGACTACATCCAATCCCAGTGAAGAACAGCCAAGTTCTATCTGGAAGGTAGATATTGGAGGGGGTGTTCTTTTAATTACAGCGTGGTCAGTGGAGCAAAGGATGGGGTTTGAGGTACAAGCATGCAGAGAGTCTTCAGTGAGCGGTAATGAGGAGGGAACCCCTGAACGCGGCAGATTCCTGGTTGCCCCAATTGGGAAATAGATCTTGTCAGCACTCACTTTTCTGTCTCAAGTTCGAGCAGGGGCTTTTCTCCCACCTCCTTGCACCAGCCTCAAAATGGAAAGCAGCCCTTTAAGGGCCTCAGCTGAGGTTAGAATGAGTAAGCCATCACAGGCCTGGTCTGTCCACCCTCATCCTGCCCCCCCTATAGAGTTGCATCCATTCCTTCATAGAATTGTGGACCGATCAGGCTCAGACAGGGCTGTGGTGGAAAGATCAGGGAGGTGTAATTTTATAGGCAGCCTGCAAAACTGCCCAGCAAGAGACTTTACAAATTCTGTCCTTGAGAAAGCAGCGGAAAAAAAAATTGGAGCAAAGTGCAGCACGGTGGCACAGTGGTTAGCACTGCTGCCTCACAGCGCCGGAGACCCGGGTTCATTTCCCGCCTCAGGCGACTGACTGTGTGGAGTTTGCACGTTCTCCCCGTGTCTGCGTGGGTTTCCTCCGGGTGCTCCGGTTTCCTCCCACAGTCCAAAGATGTGCAGGTCAGGTGAATTGGCCATGCTAAATTGCCCCAAGTGTGAGGTAAGGGGTAGATGTAGATGTAGGGGTATGGGTGGGTTACGCTTCGGCGGGGCGGTGTGGACTTGTTGGGCTGAAAGGCCTGTTTCCACACTGTAAGTAATCTAATCTAAAAAAAACCTTTCTGAAGTTCCACAAGACTTTGTTCACAGAATGTTGTGCCTCAGAAACCAAGACAGCTTAGTTTGACAATTAAGGCAGTGTTGTGGATTAGAATTCAAAAGGTCACAAGCATAAACTAAATTGACAAGAAATAATTCTGAAAATGCCAGTGATTGATTCCTATATTGGATGTGCTAATTTAGTTTCTGCCGTAACCAGCAACCTACATCAAATGATCTAAATTGTACCCATTCAATCTCTCTGCTGCCACCTTAGACCAGATGTGTCCTAAACACATTCTCCAATTGCAAGAGGTGAGGACTGGTCGAGTGCAGACTGATCCTAAAGCTTTTGATGTCACACTAAAATCAGTATAAACAGGTAATTGTTTTGTAGCACCAAGCATTGCCAGCTGAGGATGCACCCTTGTACAGAGAGCACACTGGGCAATAGGCAGGATTTTTTAAAAATGAATTTGCAGATTGTGGGTGTTGCTAGCTAGACCAGCTTTTGATGCCTTTCCTCACAGTGAACCACAGTGTGTACAGTGTCACAATCCACTGGAGTAGTACACTGTAAATCAATCCCCTATTCCCAGCATCACAAGTACCCTCAGAGTTTGTCTTAAACTGCAATACAACTGGACGTTTGTTACTACGCTGAGCTCTCCAGAACCCACGACAACCGGTGCCAACTAAAAAGTTAATGAAAGACAGTCTCTGGGTAAAACTGCCCTAAACATACCCATTGGGAGCCAATTTGTCTCGACATAAAGTCCATAGAAGTTAAATTGTTCCCAAGGCACTACTTTGTGTAATTATTTTTCCAAAATTGCAAACAACTTCTTGTATTATCCCCTTTTAAAAGCACTGTCCATTTTCCTGATTTTCAGTACATTTTCAGACACAAGTAAAAAGATGCAGTCTCTTACAAGTGACACCCGCAATGCTAAAAGGGAGAGAATTCCAGGATTTTGACCCAGTGACAGTGAGGAATCAGCAGCATACTACCATGTCAAGATAGTGTGCAGCTTGTAGGGGGAGTTGCAGTTCTGAAGGCTCACTGGACTTGAAATGTTTCTCTCCATGGATGCTGCTGGACCTGCTGAGTTTCTCCAGCAATTTCTGCTCTGGTTTCCACTGACTCCAGTTTTGCAATAGGGCTCCTTGATGCTGCATCCTGTCATTATTGCCTTGATGTCAAGGGCAATCATCTTCACTTTCCCTTTGAGTTCAACATTTTTGTTCATGTTAGGACCAAGGCTATAATAAGGTCAGGAGCTGAGAGGGCCTCGCAATATCCAAACTGAGTGTCCGTGAGCAGTTACTGCTGAATAAGTAAAATCCGAAAGAACCACGGATGCAGTAAATCAGAAACAAAAACAGAAATTGCTGGAAAAACTCAGCAGGTCTGGCAGCATCTGTGGAAAGAAATCAGAGTTAAAGTTTTGGGTTGAGTGACCTCTCCTCTGTTCTGAAATGTTAACTCTGATTTCTTTCCCCAGATGTTGCCAAACCTGCTGAGCTTTTCCAGCAATTTCTGTTTTTGTTATTGTTGAATAAGTGCCTCTTGACAGCACTATTGAAAAAATCTCTTCCATAACTTTGCTGACAATGGAGGCTAGACTGACAGAGCAGTAATTGACTGCATTAGAGTTGGCCTTTTTTTTGGGTATAGAATACACCAGGTCAATTTTCCACTTTGTCAGACAGATATCAGCGTGAGGCTTTTCTGGAATTGTTTGGCCAGAGGCCCAGGTAGTTCTAGAGCACAAGTGTCATTGTTCAGTTTTTAATTTTTTCTGCAAAACACACAAGCTACATTTTCAATGTAAGTGCATTCACACAGCAAGAAAGCTGTTCAAACCTAAAACTGACTTACAGAATTCCAGCCTAATATTCTCCTATCAGCCAGTCAGATCATGGAATAGCATGAGAACTGGCAGAAAAGCAGATGAACTCTGCAAATGGAAAGAGAAGAGCAACAAAGACTCAAAAATAGGGTAAAATACTTCAAAGGTGACAAGGCAGAGAGGGCAGTAACCAGTGAGGGAGTCATCGTTTTGTAAGTCCAATAAAATGAGTCTGGGCATTGATGATCACTTGTATAAGTACAGGGATTTAAATGGCTTTAAGGCAATTTGACAACTTGGTCAAAGCTTGAAAATTAACAATCAGCAAAACTGAATTTGTCCGATCCCAAAGTATTTCCTTGAGCTCCCTATTCATCTAATTCCACATCCTTGACCCCAAGGAGGAAATTGTGCTGGAACCAGGGTACAAAAGAAGGACAAAACAGATGTCCAAAGGGAAATTTTGAACAGAAAGTAATCTAAACCATCAGCAATCTTGGTTCAAAATTATGCACGAAGCCAACTGAAGTACGTCAGGCACAGCTCTACTCAGATCACACTCAGACAAACATTGGCCCCTCCCAAAACCAGCAGAGGGAATCAGGTAAATCAGAAAGGGTAAATAAAAAGGTAAAGGCTGACAGAAAGGAGGAATGAGGAGGCTTTAAACCTTTTTACACAGTTTTTGAATGGAAATCTTCTGCAAAGTTAAATATTTGCAGAATTTATTTAGAACAGGAAATGGGACTTCCTTTGAGCAATCATCCCATCCATTTTGAGTCCAGGCTTTTTAAAAGGGTCCACATGCAGTCTTCAATCTTTGTATTCCACTGGAAATTCACAATTCCCATGTACATTATGTCTTTCGTAGTGAGGGGTTTATTGTTGGTGCAGGTGTTAATTGGAACTGCTTGTTGCCCTAACACATAGCAACAGTTGCTAGGCCAGAGGTTTCCATAGAGTAGGGTCAAAGCCACCTCTGAGCCTCAGGGAGTCCCTGTTGACAGTTCTGAGTGTTTGGGTAGGAGTGTGTCTCTAGTGCAGACCGTGATGGTGCAGTTATTTGGAACCAAGCACCTGAACAAAGCTGCTGACTTCACCCTGGGGACAGCAGGTCGTTTTACAACCAGCCACTCTGGGAATCACACTGTCCTCTTTGACAGTGACTCGATGAATATGGCATCAGATTGCAGGTGATGAGAATCCTCAACTCTTGCTGAAACCTTGGACTATAGACTAATCCTCACCATAACACTGGGTGAGATGATGTTGATATTGAGGGAGGATTGTCTCCAATGTTTAAAAAAAAACCCCAAACTATTGTTCCATTCTGCATTGCAATTTGCCCTAACTGCTCTCTGTCCTTCCAACCTTATCATCCCTATTTTTGTGAAACTTTCTGTGGTGTCTCTAGGCTTCTCCTTTTGTTGTTTTTGAATTTTTTCGGTTCCATTTACCCACAAATTAATTCAAATAAAAAGTTAAGGTTCAGCCCAGTTTAATCTGATTTGGCTGTCTCTTGGATGCACAAACTGAAATTATTGTTGAGTTTTCCTGAAACCTCTCACTTTCCCTGAGCTTGGAATTAAAGGGTCCTGGTTTAAAACTGCTCTACTTTATTGTCCCATATATCTGTCAACTTGACTCCTTTCATGATTAACTGAAGCTGTTTCATTGATTATTAGGGAAATAACTCAATCAGATCAATTACACGTACGCAATTGTCAACTCCCAAGGATAAGCAACTACAAGAGATGGAAAAGACTACCATCCAGGAATGGTCTGACAGTATCAAGGAAGTGCCTGAGAGCATTCATTCATTTTGTCATAAGAAATGAACCTGGCATATCATTGGTAAGTCATTTTCAAAGGGAAATATGTGCTAATACTGAAAGCATTATGCCAAGATACCATGTACGTCTTACACCAGGGATACACAGGTGTTGAATGTACAAGACAGCTGAAATGTGAGTCTGTGTACTGTCCAAGAACGAATCAGGACGTTCAATGATTTGTGAATGGACGAGACATGTCAAATATACAAACCCCAGTAGTGGAGATAGTGGTTTACATTCGCATGATGTTCCATCCATTCCTTGGATAAAATCTGCAACGGACACATTCACAATGAACGGTAAATATTCATACAATAGACTTTTTTTTCAAATTTCCAACTGCTTGACTTAGCAGCACAAGAGTATAAACATCACCATCAACGACCAGTAATTTCAGTTTACTCAGAGCAAAAACTCAGATAACAAACAACTGTAGACTGGTAAATGGTACCAAGGTATATGTACTGAATGGGAAGTGACCTATATTACACCATCACCCTCATTCAAACAGTCTCGCAGAATATATCGAGGCAATGATTACCGAAGTACAATTTTCAAAGCAAAATATTCCCAAAAGAGGGCAGCAGTGAGCAGTGGTTGAGGAGGATTCTGGGAAAAGTCAGCTCGGTCACTATCCTGATCAGTAAGGATCTGCCTCATGATGGAATACCAATTCAGGAGTTTTCCAAAGGTGATCATTTACAGGAAAACATTTCCTGTTTTCTTTGATTTTCACATATGTTTCTTTCACACAGTGTTATATCACAAGGATGTTTCATCAACAAGGTGTATCCCCTTTTTTCAACCAACAGCTGTAACCCAGTATTGTAAAACCGAAGTCTGCCAATGCAGAGATCAAACCCACACCCAGCTTTATCAGTGGAGCAGTTTGGTTCATTTAGTTAGAGCAAGCAGATCAGTAAGAAATACTTTGGTGGCTGTCTTCAATATTAAAGGGTCCAACAGCAGCTTTCTATGTTCAGATTTCCATTGCAAACATAGACAATGTTTAATATAACAAACAACGTGTTTCCCAAAAGATGTTATTAGTTTGGAATCCTATGATGTTTTCAGGGAGACTGAACAGGTCTCGGGATTAGGCTGACTGCTCTTGTGGAGGATAAAGACATTGTCTGAGAATCAGAACACCCAGTGAGGCTCAGAAAGAGAAACTTGGGTTGAATTTGTACGCCTTGCTTTATGGAATGGTTCAGTGTTTAGTGAGAAAGTTGACTGAGTGAAATGTTTCCACGTGGGATGGCAATCGCTAAAAGGTTATTGTAACATTAATTATAATAAACAGAAGGTGGACTTGATTCGTGACTAAGGAGAGTTCTGGGAGAAGTTGATTCACTCACCACAGCTGAGAATGGGATCACAAGGGACCTGGTGATTAATAACTTCACCATGTAACTGCATACTCTCTGTAGCAAAGAGTAAAATAAATGGAAAATACCACATGGCTCAGAAGTGACAAGAAACAAAGGTCAAGAGTCACCGCAGATTGCAGGCAGTCACAGACTGATGCCAGGTGGCATAGGAGGATGTTCAGAGCAGGTCTCCCAGCTGCCCTCCTTTAGCAAATAGAGTGGAATGACCTGAATTTTAAACATCATTTCACTTTCGACAGATGCTATCAGACCTATGGAGATCTCCAGCATTTTAGATCCCCAATATCTGCAGTATGTTGCTTTTGCACATTAGACCTTTCTTTCGGTTTCTGTAAATGGCAGGATCCCATTGGCCAAACAGCAGAATTCAGCAATCTTTCCAAAATAATCAGTTCCACTTGACATATACTGTTCACTTTTAGTTAGTGTTTTTCTGCATCATATTCACTTTACAGCTGGTTCTGAAAATCAAACACTAGATGGCAGACATGCACTACAGGATACAACAATCCGAGCGAGGATTGCAGAACAGAACAGCAGTAAAATTGGCAGCTCATTCAATATTCTGCCTCATTTAAATAGAAATGAGAATGGGGAAAGAGTTCACAGCAAACTGTTGATTCGCCACTGATGATTTTGCCCAAGCAAATTTTAATTCTCCTCTTCTTACCACCGCGACCTATCATATTTTGTTATATGATGGAACAGAAAGGAATCCTCATTGTGTCAGACAGATTAACAGGAGGCCAAGGTAACCATCTGTTTGATGCAACCACAGACAGTGATCAGGGGAAGGATGAAGATAATATCAAGACATTGGAGTTCATGTGAAGACTAAGACAATAATTTTGGTCTTCCCAATATTTAGTTCATCCAGTATTGGCTGCGAGACGAGCATTGTAAGAAATCAGAATCAGCAGTGGTCAAGTGGGATAGTTGGAGATCCTTTGATTTGCCCATGCAGATCAAAATGGAATCAACTGTTTTTATAAAGAAACATTTAGATTAATTCACTTGGAAGACAAAGGTTATTCTGTAGATTTTCAAAGTGATCATTACTACAGTTAATTAAACTAAATGTGGAAGATCAATGAGAATTTCTTCCACAGTAGATTCTTATACAAGCGATGAGCACTTCTGAGCAGTGACAAGGATTCATTACAGTTTAGATAAAGCATCATGTCAGAATGTAGACCAGTCAAAGACGTATCATAAATGAAAACGCCCATCAGAAAAAGAAATGATAAAAGATTAAATTTTGCTTCAAATAGTACATTCTGTAAACATGTACTAGCTCTTAGAAGTATCTGCAGTACTGCCAGATTGATGTCAATATAAATATTAAATGAGAATTAAATGCCATGCAGTGCTGGGGGAAACTGGTAGGATTTATGTTCCATTTGCAGCACTGGATTTTAAAACATTTTCTGAAAACATCCAACAATCACTGGACAATAAAAAGGCAAATTCAGAAGCAGCACAGTTCCTCAAATTGACAAGAAAAGCTTGTTGTGCATAATTTGTTGCTGTGACAGTATCTACAAAACGTCTCTTATATCATGAGAATTAATTCTTTTAAATTCAGGTTTTAGTTGCTGGTCTAGTTAGTAAGGTGACAATATCATACCACGACTAAGGATGGCATTGAAAACGCTTCCATATCTGTTTTTAAGGCATTTTCACAGGCAATAATGTATAAACCAGAAAAGCTGAATTTCAAAGACAGCAAGTGTCTCCACGATCTTAAAAGCTATCAGATGAAATCTGGCAAAAAACACAATAATAGTTCATTGGAAAAGTGCAGCTCATAGAATCAGCATGAACTCAGCCAAGGGAATCAGACAGAGTGATAACAAACCACAGGGCAAGAAACTGGGGACAGAGAAGTCAAAGCACAGTGCAAAGAAAGGGAAAGCAGAGAATCAAGCATTGATAAGCACATCATCATTGTTATCATGGGCAGCCAACATCTACAGGAGACATGGAGCAATCAATCCAGTTCAGATGGGGTGTGATATGGCACACCAATACTGATGGCTGAAGAAATCATTTCTTGAGAGGTAGGTTTTAACGTGCCACACATGAAGCTATCAAGTGTTGATGTAGGTTAATATACAACAAAGAACTGCAGACATTGAAGATGTGAAACTAAAACAAAAATTGCTGGAGAAACTCAGCAGGTCTGGCAGCAGCTGTGTAGAGAAAGCAGAGTTAATGTTTCTAGTCCAATGACCCTTCTTTAGAAATGGAGAAAGGTCACTGAACAGAACTGGAAAAGAGTCACTGAACCCCAAATGTTATTTCTGCTTTTTCTCCACAGATGTTGCCATACCTGTTGAGTTTCTCCAGCAATTTCTGTTCTTGTAAATTGTTGTTTCTGGCATTGTGCCTGCTGCCTAGCTGCTGTGTTGACTGGTCTTCACTGGTGGAGTACACCAGCATACAGAAGGTGTTGCCATTTTCTTAGGAACAGAACACATGAATAATTGAGCAAATATAGGAAGGAACAAGCCCAAAGTAGAAGAGCAAGGATACAAGGGCAATGTGAAGGTAAAAGAGGGAAAACCACAGCAGATCGTACACAGGGGAAAATGGAGAGCAAATGTTTTGGAAGAAAGCATGGTAAAAGAAGCACATAGAGAAGACCAGAGAATAAGAGAGACCAAGCCAACAATCTGTAGTGATTGGTCTTATGAGAAGAAGTCCACAAGATTTGGAGAGGTACACAAAATGATCAATGGCCAAAGAAGATATTCAACATTATAACTTGCAAGATGCTGAACTGATTTCCAGTATGTTAAAGCTAGATAGTAACTCATTCATCTCATGTCATTTCTGAGTAAGATTTTCCATTCTTGTAATCACATAGGCCACTTAGTATGTCACAAAATTCTAATTCAATCCTAGCTGTCATTAAAATAATCTAACAATGTGAGATTTTACCCCATTCATGTAAAGATTAACTTTTTTTTATCAAATATTGTACAGATTAACAAAATAATCTTTATTCACTGCTATTAAATTAATAAACAGCAGAAACATTAGAAAAGGCTTGTCTTTGTTCAGTGTATAGTATTCTCTATGAAAATGATTAATAAGTTTGAATACATCTATACACACATAAAATATTAATTTTCATGAATTATACATGCTTGGTAGCAGTGTTACTTTCTTCTCTTTTATGGATGGATGGCGGTGATGCAGTCAACTAAATTTGTTTTTCATTTGTAGAATAACTTTCTGGTGTCAAGTCAACCATCGCATGAGCTGCTTAAAGGCACATTAAATTTACCACTGCACACAGTCCATACCATAAAGCCCCTGTACTGGTCACATTTGCAGTTGAAACTGGAAATGTTTGATGTACTTAAGAAATTGCTCTTGCCTGAGGAAACAGACTGTCCCACGACAGCTTGTGCGATTTGTGAACATTGGGATAGCTATGGGACAACATTCCCATTAAACATTTCTCACAACTCACTGCATGCCTAGCATTGTCCCCCCTAACCCACATGTCATGAACTTTCTATTTTAAAGCAGTTTCTCTTCAGGGGCTGGAATTTCAATCGCACACTCTATGTTCCATTTGTTTGTTTGGCAATCAGCCACTACTCTGAAAAAAGATCCCTGCATTTACTTCACGTAGAATAGACCTAATTATTTGAGAAAGAAATATGTCTGTGTTAAACAGTGAAGTCACAATGCCTTCAAAGAACATTTCAGGGTAACAAAAGCAGTGAAACAATCAGACATTAAGCTAAGGCAGGGTGGGAGGAAAGCAGACTGGTCTTTTTTTTGTTCTTTACAGTAAACTATGGTTATATGTGTCTTTTCTCTGTATTTTGGTGAAGAAAAAGTTTTTTGATTGATGAATTGGTTTTGCACCAGGTTACACAGGAAAGTACACTGGGAATATGTGCCCAAAGACTTGTTTGATTTTAGCTCACTCCTATCCTTAATTGCCCTCCAAAAGGTAGTGATGAGCCGCCTTCTTGAACCACTGCAAACCACTTTGTGTAGGTATGTTTTTAGGGAGAGAGTTCAAGGATTTTGACCCAATGACATAGAAGTAACAGCAATAAAACTCTAAGTCAGGATGGTGAGTGGCTTGGAGGAGAGCTTGCAGGTGATCTCATGTATCTCCTGCACTGGTCCTTCTAGATGGTAATCGTCATCAATTTAGAAGGTTCTGTCTAAGAAGTCTTGGTGAACTTCTGTAATGTCACACTTCAGTCCTACTGAGTGTCAGTAGTGGAGGAAGTGAATGTTGGTAGATGTGGCACCAGTCAAGTTGGCCACTTTGTCCTGGATGGTGTCAAGCTTCTTGAGTGTTGTTAAGTGGGAAATAGTTCATCACATTCCTGACTTGTGTCTTACAGATGGTCGAAAGGCTTTGGGAAATCAGGATACAGGTTACTTATTAAAGGATTCCTAGCCTCTGACTTGCTCTTGCCACTATGTATTTGACTCACCCAGTTCAGTTTCTGGTCAATGTTTCCCTCAGGATGTTGACAGTGGGGGATTCAGCTATGATAATGCCACTAAATGTCAACAGACAATAGTTAAGATTCCCTTTTCATCAATTTCAGCATTCCTTCTATGGTGCTTATTAGTCAACGGTTGAGTGGAAAAACTGACTGACTAACTTATTCAAGATCCTATTTCATACAATGCCTCTCAAGACTCAGAGGTCACTTTCCATTTGTTAGTGGGAGCTTATGGAAACTGGACACAGCATGCTCCAGCTAAATGATACATGGGTGGGATTTGCAGAATAATGAACACAGCTTTTCCTCTTGCGTAAGTAGGAGTAGTAAACCCCATATTTGACAAATATTGCTAATAAAGTATGGATGCAAATCTTTTATGATGTTGAGTACACACTGTATTCTTTAATGAACAGATGCAAGGGCAGTAAATGTTTAAGGCCAAGAAATGGATTACAGTATGTACATAGGATATGGCTTCTATAAAACAAATAATGCTTCTACCCGCAGCCTCTGCAGTATGAAAATGGAAATCGGAGGGAGTAGAGCTGAAAACAGGATTAGTTATTCAGCTCTCTGCAGTCCAATATTTGTTCTAATTATGATGAAGTTTCACTCAACTAGTATCTTATAAAATAACCTAAGAATCTATCAAAATATTCGCTCATAAATTATGATGTGTGGGTGCATTTTGCACAACTGGCATCCAGCCAAATTTCATTATCTCACACTGTGTAATTGGAGAGATCTATCCAGGTTAAACACTAAAATCCCTGTACACCACAAAGGAGTGTGCTGAGACATACAGAATGCTTTCCATTTTAATTCACATCATAGTATGGCAGGAGGCAATGGGCAAGCCTTCCTTTATCATGTAAAGTGCAATGGGTGTTAGATTTCATGATTTTTGTGTGTATGGGTATTTTGACCCATTGTGATTATTAAAACGATAATAAAAAAATTGTGCAAGATTTTCTTTTATTCAAATGCTCTCCCAATCGAATTGAAAAATAATAGGCCTGCCTTGGTGGTATTTGACATTTTGTAGAAACATCAATTTACTGCCTCCTGGGGAAGGGATCTCCTGAACTCCGGTCTTTCTTTTTGACACATCCAATCCCAGAGCATCCCCTAAAAAAGGAATCTCACATGAAGGAAACAGGGTTCGGGTGTGCTGAGTGTGTTCAACTTCACACTCAAGATTTGGTTTAAATCTGATCAACTTGTTAAATCTGAATCCCCAGCAGGAAATGTGATTCCCTTGGGCTTGGCAGTTCTGGTAAAAACAATGACTGCAGATGCTGGAAACCAGATTCTGGATTAGTGGTGCTGGCTTGGCAGTTCTGGTACAAATCTAGGATCAGCAGGTTTGAAAGGCTGCTGTTGGCAGCAATTAATGCTTCTCCTAAAGAGTTAATTTTCCAATGTTTACAGTTACATGCAACCTCAAACATACTAAATTGTTTTTATGATAATGTCACAAATTACAGAATACACATGAATCTCATTCCACTGTTGAAATGTTCTGCAAGTCTGCTTTCTCTTTTTGCAGCAATGAATCTTGTGTAGAAACAAAGAACAGTTACTACATTGAAAGAGACCATTTGGCGCATTGTGCACATGTTGACTCTCTGCTAGAACACCCCAGTCCCACTCCCCTGTCTTTCCCTGTTTTTCTGACTGGGGCTGGGTTTTTTGAGGTCCTATGATCCTTATATACAGCCAGCAGGAAGACCCCCATTGAGGAATGAACAACTACGACATTGTCATCTAATAATCAATTGGTGATTAATGGCTGGGGCGGGACTTGCACCTCTCAGGGAGAGGGAGAGATGGCCAGCAGTTCTGTGATCCCCTGAGAACCAGGGATGAGTGTTGAACACTGCTGGGGCTAGAGGCAGACACCAGTGGAGATCACTCTTCCTCCAACATTGTAAAATTTCACATAGGACAGGGATAGGTGGATAATGCAAAGGCCACATGTTGGATTTTACTCAACACTCCCTCCTCCACCCCCCCAACGTTTAAACCCTACTTGCAGGAATTTACAAACCAACCCCATGCACTTTACATTAATGATAATAAATCAGAATAACAAGGAGAATGTGTAAAATAGTATATTTCACAGACTAACTGACCATTTGTCATATGTAACATTATATACGGAGTGTCAGTCTGATATTAAACCACAGAGAACATTGTATCCAGTGTCTGATTTCGAACAGAGGTCAGGACAATGACAAGAGGCTGCTTTTAATGTATCCATGTTATTTTATTTTCAAAAGCATCCTCTGTTGGCTCTTACTAAGACCTGAATTCTGTTTCCTAACACATTTGAAACTGATTTTTAAAATTCTCCACATTTCCAGTTGTTCCAATATGCACAGGTCCCAATGTGACACCAATTCACAATGCTGTTGTTGCAATGGAGAAGTTCCCCATGAATTTAAGGTGGATACCCCAGATGTCAGACTCAAGCATCCCACAACAGTCCAAAAGAAAATGTCAAATGGAAATTGCACGTTAAATACTGTTGAGATAGATAGATAAATAGAGACAGAGATAGAGAGATGGATTGAAAAACAGATGTTCAGATGCATCATTGAGGTAACGAGGGACATCCTTCTATGAGTAAGCACAAGATTTAGTCTACAAGTGTAATTGTTTTAGACAAATCATTTCTTGTAGGAAATAGTTCCACAGATGCTCTCAGAAATGACAGCTGTTTACTTCTGGAATGCTACTAAAACAATTTGACTGAAATTTTCCATTTTGGAGTAAAATTATCACAGTGAGCATTTTAGATGGCACCATATCTGCCATGATTTGGAGATGCCGGTGTTGGACTGGGGTGTACAAAGTTAAAAATCACACAACACCAGGTGATAGTCCAACATGTTTAATTGGAAGTACACTAGCTTTTGGAGCGATGCTCCTTCATCATGTGATCACCTGATGAAGGAGCGTCACTCTGAAAGCTAGTGTGCTTCCAATTAAACCTGTTGGACTATAACCTGGTGTTGTGTGATTTTTAACCATATCTGTCATTACTCAGAGTGAAATACCTCATACAATTACATCCTTTTCATCCTTTTATCTATGCAAGCAAGATGTTGTGCATTTGATTTGGAAAACATGGCGAACAAGGAGGAAGTCCTCATCCCTGGTGGGAACTTCTGAAGTCAAAGGTTCTTGAGAGACATATTTAACGTTAGCCTGAATACCACTTCACTCATTGCAGGAACCTTCCATGAGCATCCCAGGAGCCTAGTGGACATATCCCACCCTACCCTCTCTCTTCTCCCTATTCATTTCCCACCCCTCTACCTCAAAAGCCAAGAAATGCCTGTGAAGCTGAAAATGGCATCCAGATTTAGTGATGCTGTCCAGTAGCTGTTGCTTGATACACTTAATGGTAAGGCCCTAGCGAGTGTTGCTGAACAAAGAGACCTTCGAGTGCAGGTTCATAGCTCCCTGAAAGTGGAATCGGAGGTAGATAGGATCTTGAAGGAGGTGTTTGGTATGCTTTCCTTTATTGGTCAGAGTATTGAGTACAGGAGTTGGGAGGTCATGTTGCGGCTGTACAGGACATTGGTTAGGCCATTGTTGGAATATTGCGTGCAATTCTGGTTTCCTTCCTATTGGAAAGATGTTGTGAAACTTGAAAGGGTTCAGAAAAGATCTACAAAGATGTTGCCAGGGTTGGAGGATTTGAGCTACAGGGAGAGGCTGAACAGGCTGGGGCTGTTTTCCCTGGAGCGTCGGAGGCTGAGGGGTGACCTTATAGAGGTTTATAAAATCATGAGGGGAATAGATAGGATAAATAGACAAAGTTTTTTTCCCTGGAGTGGGGGTGTCCAGAACTAGAGGCCATAGGTTTAGGGTGAGAGGAGAAGGATACAAAAGAGATCTAAGGAGCAACTTTTTCACGCAGAGGATAGTACATGTATGGAGTGTGCTGCCAGAGGAAGTGGTGGAGGCTAGTACAATTGCAACATTCAAAAGGCATCTGGAAGGGTATATCAATACGAAGGTTTTGGAGGGATATGGGTTGGGTGGTTGCAAGTGAGACTAGATTAGGTTGGGATATCTGTTTGGCATGGACAAGTTGAACCAAAGAGTCTGTTTTATACATCTCTATGACTCTATGAGTCACTGAGAGAAGGGATATCCTCTTTCTGCGAGATGGCACCACGTGTCTATCCTCATGAACCATCTGCAGCCTGGGACCAAATAGCAGTGCAGGTCAGAAATAGAACCCCAAGATGTGCCAGAAAAAAATTGAATGAATGATTTGCTGTGTTCCACATGGGTAAGTGGCACTAGCCTATCTCTGCTACCTCACACTCACATTCATTGAGGACTGAGACATAGGGCAAGCAGAGAACTGGCATCCAACTACACAAACGGAAACATAGCCTGAGCAAAAAAATCTCACAACCCAGGTCAGTCATCCTGAAGCAAGTCACTATAAACATGTCTCCACCATCTCTATGAAAGTTATCTAGGTGATCATCAACCTCATCTTCCGCCTGAGAGGTTTCCTCACATTTCTGCATCTCCTCCCCAGCCAACAAATTGCCCTTGAGATTGATATTGCAGATGGTGCAGCACAAACAGTGAAGCGGACATACTGTCTGGGGTATACTTCAAGGTACAACCTGACTGATCCAGGCATCCTTATTCCTAGATGCCATATGATGTGTTCTACAATTGACCTGGCTGAAGTCCGGGTGGTTTGTACCTTTGCTTGTTGCCAGTTTGATGATTTCCTAGAGTTGTCATCAGAGCTGAAAATGTGTTGCTGGAAAAGCACAGCAGGTCAGGCAGCATCCAAGGAGCAGGGGAATCGACATTTCGGGCATAGGCCTTCTTCAGGAATACATTCCTGAAGAAGGGCTCATGCCCGAAACGTTGATTCTCCTGCTCCTTGGCTGCTGCCTGACCTGCTACGCTTTTCCAGCAACACATTTTCAGCTCTGATCTCCAGCATCTGCAGTCCTCACTTTCTCCTAGAGTTGTCATCAGCCAGGTATGAAGGAGGTATCCTTTGTCACCCAAAAACCTCTTCCAATGGGTGAGGGCCTTTGAAAGAGGCTGGAACCTGTTGGAGATCCAGGATGTACCTCCTTAGATATCTAACAGAGACCTACTTTATATAGCTGTTGTACTCACAGCTGACTCAGACATTACGGGATGGAATCTTTTTCCATTAATGAAGACTAATGCATCATGACAGGACATTCTGGTTGCAATTGCACCCAGAACCTGCAGAGCAACAGCAAGGGCTGAAAATTTGATCACCTTCACTACCTGACTCTCCGTGTCAAGAAACAAAGAGATGATCTGATAGGCTATTACAAAGACAATGACAGTGACATTCTGAAAGCACTTGTGAGCCGCTGCCTTGTGAGCCACTTGTGAGCTGTGAAATGCTCAGGTGTCCCCAGTGGGTCTCTTAGGTGATCTGACAAAAACTCCTAAGACGTCTGTTACCTGAGGACAAGAGGGATTGGATTGTCTTCCAGTCCATACAATCACAGGTTCTTGCCCAGCAACTGACATAGTTGAGACACGATGGCTTGCGGCATCCTGAATGGTCTTCAACACTGGCTCTTGCTCATCTACAGGTATCTGTACCCAGATTGTAGGTGCTGCCCTAAAGCCTTCTGTCCCCTGCAATCCCTTTAGTCTTTCTGCCCTGCATTTATCAAGAGAAGATTTATGTGTAATTTTGTATGTTTCTCGAATGAAAATAATTGAATTAAGGTATGGGGGTATTTAAGTTATTTTATATTACTGTCTGAGTAATGAGAGGCCTAGACTAATAATGCTGCAAAATAAGGATAAATTCCACAGCAGTAAGTGGTGAATTTAAATTTAGGTAATAGATCCAGAATGCAAAGCTAACTTTGATAACCGTGACCATGCAACTTCTGCCTTGTCATAAAAGAAATCTGACACACCACACATTTTTTGACTCATGTATCTGGAACCAGTATGAAAGATGAACTTGTTCAGTTCATAGAGTGAAAGCTATCAGCCTTAATAGAGCTTTTCAGGACAACTTGTGCCTTGGATATCCCATTGCTAAGTTAAATTTTGCCAAATTTCTCCCTTATGTATACTCACTGCTGCTACTGACAATTTCTTTGGGACTCAATGACTTTGGCTGGGCACAGTGCTCACACAGACAATCCTTTCCATTGAAAGTCACACGGTCCCCTGCTGGGAACGGGCGTCTGGAAAACAGGAAGAAAAAGCATTGTTATCAAATACTGAATAACAGCAAATAGCTAAATGAAAATGTCAAAATATGCAGCTCAAGTTGTTAAAAACTGTATGAACAATCTGCGCTTAGCTCACACTATTCATATTCTCAGGACATCTCAAACTGTATTACAGCCAACAAACTACACTCAGTCAAAATGTCGGGAAATGCTTTTGCTGATCTGTGCACAGCAAGTTTCCTCCCAGCACCCGGCATGACGAAAGCACCGATGATGTTAGTTGAGAGGTAAAACGTTGGCCAAGACACCAGGGACAACTCTCTTCTTTTTTCCAAATAGTAATGGGACCAGATTGCACCTTGGTCCAATCCAAACTGCTAACTACCTAGCCTCCCTACAACTGTGCTCTCTGAATGGATTTTAAACCTGCAACTCTTTTGCCCAGAGAAATGAATATTTCCGACTGAGCCAGAACTGACATGATAACAAGACAAATGTATCACTCCTGATAATGACAGAAACAAAGCAGATATTGGCTTTCGCACATTTCAGTATAGAAAGACAACTTCCTGTTACTATAAAGTCAACTGAGGACTTGTTTTCCAAATATGAGAGAAATATGCTGTAGAGAGAATAAAGGACAAGCAGAATCTCCCTATCACCATTTAAGGTCCACAAATTAACTAATCAATCTGCAGTTGGACAATGAGACTATCCAACAAAAAAAATTATTAGATTCTTTTGCAGGGATAACAGTCAGATTATTAAATGCACAATGTAGTTATATGGATTTGATTTTGTTCTTTCCCATTGGTCAGATATAAACTTAGAGTGGAGTGGTGAGGGTGCAAGTGGGCTGCGAGTGGGGAAGTCTGGCCTACTCAGGCTTTGGGTGGGAATGGGGAAGGCACTTCCATCATTGAGTGATTGATTGATTTATTGTCACATGTACTGAGGTACAGTGAGAAGCTTTGTTTACAAGCAATATCGGCAGATCATAGTAAGTAAGGACATGCATATCATAGGGTGAAGAAAATCTTGGACAGAGGCATTTGTTTAGGTTGCACAGGGTGTGTGCTTGGCAAGATCAACATTAGGCAGGATCAGCAGGATTTGAAGTTACCGAGTCCATTCATCAGTCTAATAAAGGCAAGAAAGAAGCTGTTGTTGAACCTGCTAGTGCATGCATTCAAGCTTCTGTACCTTCTGCCTGACCAGCGGTTGTAGGAAAGCATTACTGGGATGCAATGGGTCTTTGATGATGTTGGCAGCCTTTCTGTGCCAACGAGCTATGTAAATAGAGTCCATGGCTGGAAAGTTGGCTTCCGTGAAAGTCTGGGCTGTGCACACAATGTTCTGTAGTATCTGATGGTCCTGGGCAGTGCAGTTGGCATACCAGCCCACAACACGTCTGGACTGTATGCTCTCAATGGTCCATCTGTAGAAGTTAGTGAGGGTCCTTGTCAGCATGTGCTGTTGTGCCTTCTTGACTGTCACACCTACATGCAAAGTCCAGGACAGGCTGTCAGTTATGTCACTCTGAGGAACTTGACAGTCCTCTGAACCCCAGCTCCATTGATGTAGATGGGGGCGTGTTCTCATCCTTTCTTTCTAAAGTCAATGATCAGTCCTTACATTTTGCTGACGTTGAGAGAGAGGTTGTCCTCATTGTACCAAGTCACCAAGCCCTCTATCTCCTTTCTGTGTTCTGATTTGTCGTTATTTGATATACATCCTACCACAGTGATGTCGTCAACAAACTTGTAGATGTCACTGATTCAAAATTTGGTAACAGTTGTGCGTGTACAGGAAGTACGGTCAGGGACTGAGAATGCATCCTTGGGGGTCTCCAGTGTTGAGTGTTATTGTAGAGGAGGTGCAGTTGTATATCTTCACTGACTGCAGCCTGTGTGTTAGGAAGCTGAGGATCCAGTTGCAGAGAGCAGAGCAGAGACCTAGGTCTCAGAGTTTTGAGATCAGTCTGCAGGGGATAATGGTGTTGAAGGCAAGCTGTAGTCTATGAGCAGGGGTCTGGCATAGATCTGACATACGTATCATCAGTCTACCCACCAAATCTCCCATTCTCCCATTAGCCTTTACAACATTGCACCCCCACCCTAGGTCTCCTCTCCTGTACTCACCAAGATATCCCTTGATGCACCTTTATCATGGCTCCCTGGATTTAGAATCTACTGACAGCTGTAGTCCCAGCAGTGGCTACTGATTCCGAGTGACACTGTGGAGGTTACAGAATGTCTGGGCAGTCAGACTGACCAACAGCTCCCTCAGGCAGGATGTCTTCCTGAGTGAGGGACAGAAATCCTGTCTTTAGACAATAATGGGCACAGAGCATTTACTGGCCATGGCACTGCAAATATCAATGGGACGTTCCCTCTTGTCATTTCTGGTAATGGGACAAGAAACCCTACTATCCAAAAAATCTTGCCAATGCAGTTAACTACTGCAAATTCCATTGTGATTGAGAAAAGAAATCAATGTATTTTGATATATATTTGGTATCTGACAATATCATTGTATGGAGCTTTAAGATCCACATCCAAACACCTCATCTACTGTGTCTGTTGCTCAATGTGGTCTCCTCTACATTGGGAAGACAGGACGCCAACTCGCGGAACGTTTCAGAGAACATCTCTGAAACACACACATCAAACAACCCCACCGCCCCATGGTCGACCACTTCAACTCCTTCTCCCATTCCGCCAAGGACACGCAACTCCTGGGCCTCCTCTACCACTAATCCAACCCACCTGATGCCTGGAGGAAGAATGCCTCATCTTCTGCCTTGGGATCCTCCAACCACACAACATCAACGTTGATTTCACCAGTTTCTTCATCTCCCCAGTTTCTTCATCTCCTTTCGCCCCACCTTATCCCAGATCCAATCTTCCACCTTGGCACCATCCTCTTGAACTGTCCTAATTGTCCACCTTCTTTCCCACCTATCTGCTTCACGCTCCTCTCTGACCTATCACCATCACCCCCCACCTGTATCCACCTATCACTTTCCCAACTACCGTCCCCCCAGGCCCAACCTTACCTCCAACCTTCTATTTCTCTTCGGCCCCCTTCCCCCCGTTACATTCCTGGATGAAGAGCTTATGCCCAAAACATCGATTTCCCTGCTCCTCAGATGCTACATGACCTGCTTTGCTTTTCCAGCACTGCATTTTTCAACCCTGGAGCTTTTATATAAACCAATAACTTTTAAGCTGATGTTACACGTAAACCGATTCCATAGTTTCAGGTTGGCAAATTTGGTTAAATGGAACACATACTGTCGTAAATCATATTAATGGGATGTACAAATCATGGTGCACACAGCTGATATACTAGAAGTAGAGCAGTTATAGATTGCATACGTACACCTCAGTAGAAGGGCACAACTTCAGACATATTCCTTGTGCAACAGCTGTTCACAGGTAAATTACATTGTCTTTATTGACGGGATAAATCCAAACAATTTTAACTTTTGTTGAATTTCTACAAGGGCCACTGAAAAGGAGCAGTTGGTAAGTGGGTTAAGGGGAATAGGAGGAGGAGAATGAAATCTAAGACAGCAGATGGTCATCTGTCGGGATTACAAGAACCGACCCTGGTGCTCCATTAAGAAAAAGGTTTTGGAGCGCCTCACAGTTTAGAGTGAAGAGGACAACATTTTCTTGGATGACAGAACAGGCTTGATGGGTTGAATGGTAGACAAGCAGGAGGCTGGAAGAACGCAGCTAGCCAGGCAGCATCAAGAGGTGGAGAAGTCAATGTCTCACGTGTAACCCTTCTTCAGGCTCTTGGTCCTATTTCTTATTATCTTATGATCTGTTGGTAGCTAATATAGAAAAACTATGCCCTTCTGTTGGACAAAATGACAGAAGATTGGCAATTTATTATTTTGACCAAGGGTGAGGAGAATGATTCGGCAAAATTTCTCACACAGTGCTTTGTTGGAATGTGGAATACCTTGCTACTGGGAGCAGTTGAGACAAAGACCATAAGGAATATTTGGATAATTATTTGAAGCAGAGAAAAGCATGGCAATAGGAAGACAACAGGACAGCTCAATTAGTGACAGATTACTGTATGTCAGAATAGACACGTTGGTTGTGTTTCAATGTTGTTAACTGTTATTGCACCATTGATATAACATGAAGAATATTTCTGAATGGTCAGTTTTTATGATGTTTGCAGCTTTGCATTTTCCTCAGGTATTAAATGTAGTCTTACTTGCATATGGAGCAAACAAAGCATTTGGGATGATAGGTCTTTCCCAATGCTGTGACTACTTCTCCCTCCACAAACTCTCTGCAGCCCTGGCAACGAGTTCCATACAGTCGCTGGTAGTCCAAGGTGCAAAGGTAATCACTGTTCTTCATGAAAAATCCACCTTTGGCCAAGTCACAGCCACAAACTGGAAATAAATTGCAAATAAAATGGATGTTAGATGAATGTTCTTTAAACTCCTCAAAACAAAGAAATTCATATATTGGCTCCAGAACATTTATAGGTCAGCATCTACATTTGGCTCCAGTCCAGAGGAAGAAAACGAAGGATTGCCTCATTGCTAACTGAGAAATATCCGTTCATCACAGAACAACCCAAAATTTAATCAGTGCTCATTCATTCTTGTTTCTGAAAGTCTGAAGTTTACAAAATAACCGTACAGGCATAACCATGTGGAACAGACTCTCAGACAGACATTCATCAAAAGTAATGCTCAGACTATCATTTTTTTTAAAAAAGTTGTTTGATCATTTGCCAAACCTTCATTGAAGCAAATTATGAACAAGGACGTTGTATCCAGTTATTACTTTTGTTCCCAACAGAAGTTTTACATTCTGTCTTCACAAACTCCTGTTTAAAATACCTTTATGGAGGGCTTCACTAAACTGTCTCTCCATGATTACAATAAATATCCAAAATATATATTAACTAGTTAGCTTACAACCCAGACAGACTTACTTTTAATGTCTAACTCACCTGGCATGGCTGTCTCATTCACTGAAGGTCAACTGGGAAAACTCCATCCAGCAACCTTTTAGTTTAAAGATGCAGGACTGAAGCTTCTGTTTTCACTTGATGAGATTGCAGGAGGGAAGGTCACTTATTTGGGCAGGGTGCTGGCCTACCTGAATCCCACTCTATTTCTGCCTTCATTCTCACCACGATTATATCCGCCTCTCTGCTTTCCTCAGCCCTAAAGAATCTGGCACCAAGTATTGGGGAAAGAATCAAATGTACAACTTCAGGCCTTGGGCACAGACTGAGCTACTATTCTCAGTGACTTCCAGTTGTAACTGGAGAACAGCAGCCACAAGGCCTGGAGGTTTAAAGATCTGCTGGATCCCTAAACAAAAATGAAATCATCACTTTAGGACTGCTGACTGACACTATAAGCAGGTAAAAACAATGACTGCAGATGCTGGAAAGCAAATACTGGATTAGTGGTGCTGAAGAGCGCAGCAGTTCAGGCAGCATCCAACGAGCAGCGAAATCGACATTTCGGGCAAAAGCCCTGACACTGTAAGCAGTTAATCAATTTTGCCAGAGCAAATTTCACCATCTTATTTTCCTTGCCCAGTGGAATCTTAACTATTGACATTCACTATTGACAATTTGACATTCACAATACATTCTGGTAAAAAAGTTCAGTGGACCTTTAGTCTGGCAATTTAGTTCCTCTTAACAGCAATTGCTGCTACACACAACTCCAAAACTCTGCCTCAACTTTCACAGTCTGATACCCCAACCCCCCTCCTCCCTGACACTATTTGCTTCAGTTGGGAAACACTCTAAAGTACTGATCTCCTCCCCGCATTCCTACAGGGCAAAATGATGAATAATGTGTGCCAAAGGCAGGCTACAGATAGCGTAATCCTCTCGCCATGAAAGATGTCAAGTTTGGACACATGTTGCCAGTACCAGGTTCATGACAAAATACCCACATTGGTGTGCTGGAGTTTGGTGAAGTACCACATAGAAACAACTTTCTACCATCCTCTCTGACTCCTTAATGCCAAATAGTAAGTCTGTCTCATGAGGATGTTTGGCCTCAGTTAACTGCCTGCTACTTCTCAACTGGACACTTAAGTCATTAACGACAGTAACTGTATCCCAACAATTGGAGTTATAATTTTTCCATGGCCTGTCTTTCCACTCTAATGAACAGCTTATTTTATATTTGAGTTTGCAGTCCTGAGAATAGTCACCAAGCATAGGGTTAAACAGATTTTCCACTTTACAGGTGCTTCCAGGATTTTCTGCCTCCATATAGATTGACGGTAATTGCATTCCATTTCCTTCTTAAACAAAGAGTTGAACAGCTGGATGCAATATTATCAAAACAATTGAAGTGAACACCTCCAGGGTCCTTTACACTTCACAAAACAAGTCACATTCTTAAACCACTCAACATTAATCTCTAGTTAAGATGAAATACTTAACTTGACTCTCCAATTTCTTGTTTTACAGGCCCACAAATACAGAGAGCAAATGGTGTTCCTCACACTTCCATAGAATATTTTAAAATATGATTAGATTAGACTACTTGCAGTATGGAAACAGGCCCTTCGGCCCAACAAGTCCACACCGATCCTCCGAAAAGCAACCCACCCACACCCATTTCCCTACATTTACTCCTTCACCTAACACTACGGGCAATTTTGCATGGCCAATTCACCTTATCTTCACATTTTTTGGACTGTGGGAGGAAAGCAGAGCACCCGGAGGAACCCACGCAGACACAGGGAGAATGTGAAAACTCCACACAGACAGTTGCCTGAGGCAGAAATTGAAGCCGGGTCTCTGGCATTGTGAGGCTGCAGTGCTAACCACTGTGCCACCATGCCGCCCAGAAAAATCTGGAATTAAGAGTATAGTGATTAGATTAGATTCCCTACAGTGTGGAAACATGATCCTCCAAAGAGTAACCCACCCAGACTGATTTCCCAATATTTACCCCTGACTAATGCACCTCATACTATGGCCAATTTAGCATGGCCAATTCACCTAACCTGCACATCTTTGGACTGTGGGAGGAAACCCACGCAGACACAGGGAGAATGTGCAAGCTACACACAGACAATGGTGACAATGTGGGTTAATCATTTTAGATTTGACCAATACATGACATATTCTCTCTTCAGCCTTGTCTATCTACAAATATAGATTGTAGTCTGATATGTGTTAGCATATGCAGCAGTGTGCTGTGCTGCCTATTCACATTTCAAATGGATCAATGTTAAATAGTCTAAAGAGGAAGCATTGTGGTTATGCAGACTCAAACCCATCCCACAATGCCTTGAAGAATGACCATGGCAAAACTCTCCACCAACTGGGGACAAAATCTTCACGGGAAATCCACTGATACAGTATCCTGTCTTCCAATTACATGACAGGAATCATCCTGTAAAATGTGACTTGTAATGATGATGTTACACTAATCTTGTCTTCCATCAAACACTAATCAGCTGTGCATGTTAAGACTGAGAAATAAAGCCACGCAGAACTCACTCTTGAGAATCAAAACAGTTGCAAGATAATGTCAAAAGCTTCACTCCGTTTGTGCAAATTCAAATACAAATAGTACATTTCTCCCATTCATAATTTGTGCAAATCATCCAGTCACAAAGCAAATAATGACTCTTCTGTGGATATTTATGTCATGTGTATAGGGCTACAAAACCATTCAACAAATGTATGCAAATGTTGAATTCAAAATATTATAATGAGTTGCTTTTAAGAACAGCACAATGATTTGTTTGGGACAGCTTTTAGTCTCTTCATGATCCTGATTTGCACTTGAAGCTAAGTGATACCAAACTTCTAAATAATGTGATTCCCCCATCTTTCCACCAAAAGCCAATCAGCTGCCAATTTTGAACTAGTTTCGAAATTTATTTATGTTCAATCTAAAAAGGAAGGGAACCTCATGAATCAATATAAACAGGTTACTAGAATATAATTAGCAAGCTCTGAATCTAAACAGAAATCAGTCAAACCAGTGCTTGTCACAGCATCCCTGGATCCTCTTCAGTAAAAATTGGGAAGCCTGCACAGTCTCGACAATATTTTTGCACTAACCAGTTAGGAACATTCCGCCAATTCCCATTGACTCCGATTTTGCTCAGGCACCTTTAGGCCACACTTGGTCAAATGCTGCCTTGATATTAAGGTCTGCCACATTCACCTCAACCCTGGAATTCAACTCTTTTGCCCATATTTTAACTAAGACTCTAATGGAGTTAGAATGTTAGAATCCAAACTCAGCATCACTGAGCAGGCTAATTCTAAGTGTTGCTTAATGTTACTATCGTTAACACTTCCCATAACTTTGGAAATGTTGGGATACTTCAAGACCATATGCTCACATCTCAATATTGCAAGTTCGCAGAATGCTAACCAGTTTTTCCAAATCTCATGACCACTCAAAACATTGGTCCTTGATAATACATAAATCTCCTTGGTCTTTTAGAGCTATGAATGCACTGTGAACTACACCTTGGGTTATCATTTGGGATATTATAGAGTCTAACAAGTGAATGCTCAAATTACCCAAAGAACACGACTCAGATAACAGGGGCTTGATTTCACGGGTGGGCCTTTCACCCCATAGGTGTATGACATCCTGCCTCTGGGATAGCCAGCGTTTCAGTAAGACCAGGTTAGAACAGCCTGATGAGCGTTGGGGAGAGCTATCAATATGAGCCCTGGCTTTTGACGAATAACAGCATGCAAATTGAAAGCTGTTGGGCTGAACCTTTGGCCCAGATCTCAGTCACTACTGGTCAAATCACAGCAGCAATGTAATGAAGCCCCTAAATAGCCATTAGTTGGCAATTTAAGGGCATTAAAAGGCCAGGGGGTGGACAGCCCTCTAAATACCTCCCAAGCTGCTGGTAAAATTGAGACAGGGCAGGGGATGGTGAGGAGATGATGGACATGGCACCGATGACAGTTCAGGTCCCACTGCCTGCAAACCTGTCATCAGATGGTGGTAGTGAGGGGGCATAAAATCCAGCTCTAACGTTTACAATTACAATCATTATAAAGAGCAGGAAAGCCACACTGGTTACTTTGACCTGCAGTGTAAAAAGCACAAGCAATTTGTGATCTTAAACTGACCTCAGCTGCTATCTGAAGGAGTTACATGGAGCTATATAGTTTCCTGGATTGCCCTAGGAAATGTTTACATTGCATTTTCAAAGGGAAGTGCCAGGGTAGGAGCTAAGTGGAACGACACTGCTACATAGAAAGGTTATCTGAGAGCAAAACTGAGACACCCGAGAATCATAATTCATAACCATTTAATTTACTTTTCTGAAATATTGTATCACATCGGAAATGTAAAACATCCTTTCCATAGCACAATAAAAACGTCTAACAAGCCTTGATGCAATCAATCACTTGTAAGCTACTTTCTAGAAATATCAGACTTAAAATAGCACATCAGAATAACATTGAGGTGAAAACTGGTTATCAAGATTTTTAAATGTCATCATTGCTAATATCATGCTGACATATTTGTATCATTGATACTCACAGGTGAGGTGCCAGAAGACTGGAGGTTGGCAAATGTGGCGCCACTGTTTAAGAAGGGCAGTAAAGACAAGCCAGGGAACTATAGACCGGTGAGCCTGACCTCGGTGGTGGGCAAGTTGTTGGAGGGAATCCAGAGGGACAGGATGTACATGTATTTGGAAAGGCAAGGACTGATTCGGGATAGTCAACATGGTTTTGAGGGAAATCATGTCTCACAAACTTGATTGAGTTTTTTGAGGAAGTAACAAAGAAGATTGATGAGGGCAGAGCAGTAGGTGTGATCTATATGGACTTCAGTAAGGCGTTCGACAAGGTTCCCCATGGAAGGCTGATTAGCAAGGTTAGATTTCATGGAATACAGGGAGAACTAGCCATTTGGATACAGAACTGGCTCAAAGGTAGAAGACAGAGGGTGGTGGTGGAGGGTTGTTTTTCAGATTGGAGGCCTGTGACCAGTGGAGTGCCACATTGATCGGTGCTGGGTCCTCTACTTTTTGTCATTTACATAAATGATTTGGATGCGAGTATAAGAGGGACAGTTAGTAAGTTTGCAGATAACACCAAAATTGGAGGTGTAGTGGACAGCAAAGAAGGCTACCTCAGATTACAACAGGATCTGGAGCAGATGGACCAATGGGCTGAGAAGTGGCAGATGGAATTTAATTCAGATAAATGCGAGATGCTGCATTTTGGGAAAGCAAACCTTAGCAGGACTTATACACTTAAGTGTAAGGTCCTAGGGAGTGTTGCTGAACAAAGAGACCTTGGAGTGCATGTTCATAGCTCCTTGAAAGTGGAGTCGCAGGTAGATAGGATAGTGAAGAAGGCATTTGGTATGCTTTCCTTTATTGGTCAGAGTATTGAGTACAGGAGTTGGGAGGTCATGTTGCAGCTGTACAGGACATTGGTTAGGCCACTGTTGGAATATTGCATGCAATTCTGGTCTCCTTCCTATCGAAAAGGTGTTGTGAAACTTGAAAGGGTTCAGAAAAGATTTACAAGGATATTGCCAGGGTTGGAGGATCTGAATAGGGAGAGGCTGAATAGGTTGGGGCTGTTTTCCCTGGAGGGTCGGAGGCTAAGGGGTGACCTTATAGAGGTTTACAAAATTATGAGGAGCATGGATAGGATAAATAGACAAAGTCTTTTCCCTGGGGTTGGGGAGTCCAGAACTAGAGGGCATAGGTTTAGGGTGAGAGGGGAAAGATATAAAAGAGACCTAAGGGGCAACTTTTTCACATAGAGGGTGGTACGTGTATGGAATGAGCTGCCAGAGGATGTGGTGGAGGCTGGTACAATTGCAACATTTATGAGGCATTTGGATGGGTATATGAATAGGAAGGATTTGGAAGGATATGGGCCGGGCGCTGGCCGTTGGGACTAGATTGGGTTAGGATATCTGGTCGGCATGGACAGGTTGGACCGAAGGGTCTGTTCCCATGCTGTACATCTCCATGAATCTGTGTAGGGGAAGCACTTAATGAATTCTTTTTTTCAGTATTCACATTGGAAAAGGGCAATGTTAATGAGAATACGGAGATACAGGCTACTAGATTAGATGGGATAACAGTTGACAAAGAGGAGGTTTTAGCAATTTTGGAAGATCTGAAAATAGGTATGACCCCCAGGGCCGGTTGGGATTTAGCCTCGATTCTGTGGGAAGTGAGCGAGGAGATTGCAGAGCCCTTGCTCTGCAATCATTGCTGACAGAGTAGTGCCAGAAGACTGGAAGATAGCAAATGTTGTTCCCTTGTTTAAGAAGAGGAGTCAGGAAAACCTGGTAATTATTGGCCAGTGAGCCTTACTTTGTTTGTGGGAAAGGTGTTGGAAAAGGTTACGATAGATAGGATTGATAATCATCTGGAAAGGAATAACTTATTTAGGGATAGTCAACACGGTTTTGTGAAGGGCGGGTTGTGCCTAAATAACCTTATTGAGTTCTTCGAGAAGGTGATAAAACAGGTGGATGAAGGTAAGGCAGGTGATGTGGTATATATGGACTTCAATCAGGTGTTTGGTAAGATTCCCCATGGTAGGCTATTGCACAAAATACAGAGTTTCAGGATTGAAGGTGATTTAGTGGTTTGGATCAGAAATTGGCTATCTGAAAGTCGATGGATGGTGGTGGTTGATGGGAACTGTTCATCCTGGAGCTCAGTTACCAGTGGTGTGCCGCAAGGATCTGTTTTGGGGCCACTGCTGCTTGTCATTTTTATAAATCATCTGGATGTGGGTATAGAAGGATGGGTTAGTAAATTTGCAGATGACACTAAGGTAGGCAGAGTTGTGGTTAGTGCCAAAGGATGTTGTGGGTTACAAAGGGACATAGGTAAGATACGTACCTGAACTGAGAAGTGGCAAATGGAGTTTATTGCGGAAAAGTGTGAGGTAGTTCACTTCGGAAGAAGCAACAGGAATGCAGAGTACTGGGCTAATTGTAAAATTCTTGACACTATGGATGAACAGAGAGATCTCGGTGACCTGGTGCATAAATCCTTGAAAGTTGCCGCCCAGGTTGCTAGAGTTGTTAAGAATGAATATGACATATTGGCATTTATTGGTAGGGGGATTGAGTTTTGAAGCCACAAGGTCATGCTTCAGCTGTACAAGGCACTGGTAAGGCTGCACCTGACATGTTGCATACAGTTCTGGTCACTGCATTATAGGAAGGATGTGGAAGCTTTGGAAAGGGTTCAGAGGAGATTTAGGATGCTGCCTGGTATAGAAGGAAGGCCTTATGAGGAAAGGCTGAGGGAACTAAGGCTGTTTTCATTGGAAAGAAGAAGGTTGAGACATGACGTAATCGAGACATATAAGATAATCAGAGGGTTAGATAGGTTGGACAGTGAGAAGCTTTTTCCTTGGATGGTGAAGACTAACACGAGGGGACATAGCTTTAAGTTGAGGGGTGATAGACTTAAGACAGATATCAGAGGTAGTTTCTTTACTCAGAGTAGTAGGGGCATGGAATGGCCTGCCTGCAACAGTAGTAGACATACATATGGATAATAATGGAACGGTGTAAGTTAGATGGGCATCAGATTAATTTCACAGATCGGCATAACATCGAGGGCCGAAGGGCCTGTACTGTGCTGTAACATTCTATGTTCTATTAGGCACCTGCTAGCCCCAGGGAGAAGAGCATCCCATGATGTTTGCGATTCATGATGCCATTGTCAAGCACAAATAGATACAGGAACTGCAGGGGACAGCAGGTAATCTGACACAAAGGTTTTGGGAGCTTGCTGAATCAGGATGGGACCATCTGGTTACCTCCATTAACAGGCTGGCAGCTGCCATGGAGAACCAGGTCCGGCACACTCAGTGTCTGCTTGATTTATGTACAGACCTGTAATCCATCACTCTCGTCATTGCCAACAGGAAGGCAACAGGGAAATGAGGGACAGTGACCTTCACTCTAAGTGCCTGTTTCTCACAAGGAGTTCTGGGAGCATTTGCTTCCATCACATAAAATATCCTTGGCACATACACAGCAAGGATATGATGCAGGTGTAACACTAATGTAGCATCTGTCCACCCCCCTTGACTGATCACTGCTGACAACCATGGCAAATTGCCTGGCTCTATGTCCACTCTAAAGAATAAGGCAAGACTGAAGCACCATGAGCCTGTAAAGTTTGGCGAAGGTGGACAAAGTGCAAAAGGGCAAGGAAAGACAGGAACACTCCAGGTAGGCATAAAATGACTGGGAGCTAATTGAGTGAGTTAGCAGCCCTGAGAGGCAGACTGGTCCAAGCAGTGAGCTGGATATCTTGCACATAGTGTCCTAGCAGCAGCATTCCAATCAGTGTAATGCAAAGTGCAACATGGAAGTGCAGAACCACTGCAAATGGATGAGAGGTGTCCATGATGATGTGGTGAGGCTGGTTTGTGAAGGATGTCAATATCCAAGGACATGGGTTGTATGTGATTCACTGCCCATGGAGTGTGCCCTGTGATGGTGGTGACTGCTGTCCAAAATGGAGGTCCAGAGAAGCAAACAGTGACCTGTAGTCATCCAGGTACATGCTCTGACTTTTATTTTTGGAATACTCAGAGTCTAATTTCAATCCAGTGGTTGGAAAATTAGGAGAGTGCATATTAACCAGACAAAATGGATTAGTAGTCAGGCTGATAATCCATGTAACTAGACCTCTCGTCCTCACTCACCAGAACTGCATCTTGACGTTCAATATTTGGTTGGAGAATGCAATATTTTGGTCTTGACATTGAGAAGGACCTCTCTAGGCACTTCACACAATATTCCAAAATTTCTCTCCGTCACCTGCATCATTCAGGGCCTGGGTAAATTCCACCCCATATTATATTTTTAGGTTTAATAATATCATGTAAAAGGTTTCCCAAAGAACTAGATAATATGACTAAAAGTAGTCAAGGAAATATAGATAATCCTTTTCTAACACAGTACTGAAACAACATGCAAACTAGACCACACAACAATACAGATTAAACTGACACTTCAATTACACTTTAAAAGACATATTTTTGGCTCAGAACATTGCAGCTGTTGGACCAGTTAGCGCTAATTGAAACAATAAATGGATCACAAGATTTTACAGGCCTTAGCTTTTCAAGTATCAACAATTTCAGTGACATCCATTTTGATGCTTCAAAATGGTACCTAGATAAGTGCATGAGAATGAGATTGGGAAGAATAAGGGTAGGGATAGATAGACACATGGATAACAATCAATCAACTAACATGGGAAGAGACTTGTGTGAAGCATATATACTGCCATTGACCAATTGGGTAGAAATGCCTGTTTCTGTTCTCTAAATGTGTCATAATTCTATGTAACGGTCTCTTGACTCAAATATATCAGAAGATTTCCACCAGAATTTTCTCTCGATGCTTTTGCTGAGATGAAGGCATACAAATACGTCCTTTAAAAAATATTTCACTGGGCCAGGGAATAGAGTGATCTTATTCACAATTACTCACAGGAACATTTCCTAGTAGGTTGCAGGGCTATTCAGTCTATATTAATGGCCAGTCTTTGCAATTTGGGTGGGAGCAAGAGTCTTTAGGCAGCGGCACACTTGGGTCCCAAACAACTGTGAGCACTTTGTTAAATAATAATCAAAATATTAGCTTCTCAGTCTTCAAGGGATGATTCGTGTGATTACTGCATTAGAACATGTTTGTTGTGCAAGAGATTTAGGATCCTGGAGCAACTTTGCAAAGAGCGGAGCTTTTCCTCACTGAGCACAGTATGGGCAGAGTGAGAGTAAAGAGAGAAGACACATAAAACCTAGACAGGAGCCAAAACGTCTGACCAAATGAAAAAGTGAGACACATGCTGAAAAGCATTTAGAATAGACTTGGACTAGCATTAGACAGTAGGGTTTATGGAACAGCCTTTCTATAATTCTACAGTAAGATCACAGCATTACAGTCTGTTATTTCTCTGAATATCATGTATTATAGCATTTTGTGTTAATACATAATAAGCAGTGTTATATGGAAGCCCATGTCTGAACACATTTCTTGACCTTGCCTTCTCGTTAATCAGTCTGTCTGGAAACTAAACTTTTGGATGTGGGTATAAAGTCAAATAAAAAAAAAGTTCATCCCTAGTGGAAATCTAATGTTAGTTCTAATATAAAGTAGATACAGTTCAGAATAATTTTTCAATTTTTTAGATTAGATTAGATTCCCTACAGTCTGGAAATTGGGTCTTTGGCCCAACAAGTTCACACTGACCCTCCCAAAGTAACCCATCCAGATTCATTTCCCTACATTTACCCCTGACTAATGCACCTAACGCTATGGACAATTTAGCATGGCCAATTCACCTGACCTGCACATGTTTTGAAATGTGAGAGGAAACCGGAGCACCTGGAGGAAACCCACACGGACACGTGGAGAATGTGCAAACTCCACACAGTCAGTCACCCAAGGGTGGAAATTAAACCTGGGTCCCTGGTGCAGTGAAGCAGCAGTGCTAACCACTGAGCCATCATGCCAATCATTTGAAAAAATCCAAAATCCAAATTTTCTGGCTTCATTTCATTTCCTCGCAAATAAAATTGGTCCAGTAGTCTGCATGCATCACATCCAGGAAGCCAACGTGGCACTTGTGGAATGTACATTTCAATGTAACCTATGCGACTGGCACGTATTTTGTGGTTTTGATTTTGGTAAAACTATGGGAAATTGCAAATGTTGTTTACATCGATTTCAGGAGGACAATAGTCTGCTGATTTGTCACCCAAAAACAATCTGAAAACTTACCAGAGGATGCACTTTGTAACAATAAAATTATTTTCAATAATACTTGAGTGCTGCCCATAACATTTAATCACGTATATCTATCTAATATCCTGAATGGCAATTGCCATATGATTCACATCCCATTAATACTAACATTACATTATGTTCCGTCTATGATTAATTGGGAAATAAAAGTTATTTGCTTTTAGCTCAGGATTCCAAGAAAGCAATTTCTTAAAAACAATTTCTGACAGGAAATATTCAACAGACATGATAGATCATACACACAAATCAAAGACTGGAAATATTATCTACAGAAGCTATCACATGCTTAAAAATACTGCCTGGATTTCACAAACACAAACCCTCAAGGTCACCAGCCTATGAGCTCTTTTGTACTGATGTGACTTGTGCCATTCCCATTTGAATTGATAGTGCCCAGTTGGAGTGGATGTATGGTCACCTGGCAAGTATGGTTGAGGTGTCGAAGGTGTAAGAAATAGACGTAGACGATGGCATGTAACATGACAAGGTAAGGAACAATGAGCGAAGTAAATCCTATATACTTCAACAAATAGCTCTTACACATTTGACACAATCAGCCATTTGTACTATCCAATAAATCTGTTGCTTCCCATTGCAGACAAAGATCATAGATCGGCCCCACCAGTCCAGTCTGACTCTCTAATGAGTAATCGACTCAGACCCATTCCCTGTAATCTATTTATCCTGACTTAACCTCCACATCCATGAACACTATGGGCAATTTAGCATAGATAATTCACCTAACCTGCACATTTTTGGATTGTGGGAGGAAACCAGAGCACCTGGAGGAAACCTATGCAGACCCGAGGAGAATGTGCAAACTCCACACAGACAGTTGCCTGAGGCTGGAATCAAACCCGGGTCCCTGGTGCTTGGAAGCAGCAGTGCTAACTACTGAGCCACTGTGCTGCCTGTAGCCACTGTTGCCCATGTTCACTATCAGAAGTATTTGTTTGGGTTCTGGTGAGTATATCAGTGACAGTTAAGGCTGATTTGGGCCTGGTAGATTTTGCTCTAAATAGTCAAGATTAGAGTGGAAAAGCACAGCAAGTCACGCAGCATCCGAGGAGCAGGGTTTTTGCTGCCTGACCTGCTGTGCTTTTCCAGCACCATTCTAATCTTGACTCTAATCTCCAGCATCTGCAGTCCTCACTTTCACTTTGCTCTAAGTAGGCCAGGGTTTTGCATATGTCAATGCCTATGATAAATTTCCTGACCTTGCATTTTCTCTTTATTTTATTTGGTTGCACCAGGCACAGTGATTCTGAGTGAGATGGGCTCAGTATCAAAAGTCCTTAGGGAAGCCTTGCAAATATCCCCACAGTACTTCCTTTGTTTGCCTTGACAGCACATGCCAGACTCAAACTCTCCATCAAAGATTCACTTTGGTAAGACAATATCTGACATACTAGCTGCATAACCAGGCTAACTCTGCTATAACTGTCTCAGAATGGCCTGAATGCTCAGTATACTCACGTGGGTGAGTATTTGAATGCCTGTATTTTGTTCTGCCATCTGCTCTTCACCAGCTTCTGAATGCAATTCAAAACAATAGTAGTCAAGCTTTTTGATTTGTGCTGGTGCATCATCTAAGTGTCCCATGTGTACTGGACACTGGGCTGGACTATTCCACTCTAGAGTTCAGTATTGTCCTGTTACTTAGTCCTCTTTATTTCCAGGCTGTTACTCAAAGTCTACCAAAGGAATTCTTGCATGTGTCTCATCATCAGTACAGATGTCTCAGGAGGGTGTGCTGAGAGAAGTGAACATGTTTAATGCTGCTAGGTTCTAGTCATGAACTGAAATCTTAGGCTTTCCAAGATAGGTCTTTCCAAGACCAGACTTTTTTTTTGTTTGTAGTGATTGTAAGGCCAAAGGTATTGCAAACTTTAGAGAACAAATCCATCCTACATTGGAACTTGGATGTGCCATTCTGAACCAGCAGCCACTGCACAGTATTGGTAAACCAAACATTGCAAAATGTTCTCAATATCTTGCCTCCAGTGATCTGAGCATCATCTTTGTAATGTCAGATTTGAATGTCACAATCACCATTATAGAAGGCATTGGAGGAGAGAGCAATGAAAGATATGCAAAAGAGGGATGGTGTTAGAACCTGTTTAACTCCATTAATAATTGGAAATAGATCAGAGAATTATCATCCAGCATTTGTGCAAGCATATTGTCAATAAAACTGCACCAGTATAAGGAGTCTCAGATCTATGTCTACTCAGTTTTATAAAATTGAATGTCAGGGTGCAAAGAGAATACTTTTCTTTTTAAATTGTTATCTACTCTGAACATTGTTCAAATAATTGATCCAACTAGTTCATTATCGTTGTACAACTGTGTCACTCACATTGTTCACGTTTCCCTGTTCAAATCCTGTTTGCATTTATCTCACTAAGTTCTGGCTCCTTGTTGCTTCAATTCATTACCACTGGCACCAACGATATTAACAGGGCAGTGTACATTTCATCGAGAATTCTTAGTCTATTTTTAAATTATTTATCTCAAGCTTTCTTCTTTAAATCAGGAACTTAGCCAACTACTTAAATTGTTGAAATAATACTGTGGTTGACAAAAACCCCATGGGCAATGCCTGCTATTCTTTCCAGAACAAATTATGAAGTGAATGGATGAAATCTGGAAAACGTGTGAGCTAGCAACATTAATAGCAACTTCGAAAGATATTCGGTTCACACAAAAACTGACAAATTACCCAAAGGGAACCTGCCACTTCTCTAGGGTTCTCAACTCTGATTGGAGGCCTGATCACATGATCAATGTATTAACATACTCACTTCAAAATGATGTTTTAATTTCTCCCCAAGTTCAGGATCCTGTGGTCTATAGCCCTCCACTCAACAACCCCGTTTCTACCCTTAAGTTTATTCCAGTGAGCATCCTTGGTTTACATTCCCTCGTTCTGCATTTATTCATCAGTGTAAATAATATTTCACTTGTTATCCATAGTTGCCTCCCAGCTTTTGCTAATCCTTTTAAAAGAGACTGCTCCTTACTAAGTATCAGTCATACTGGCTGTCTTGCTGCTGCTTCTCCCAGCTTTACGGGAAATACTGAACCCCACACTGACCTCATTCCTCACCTTTTACCCACACCAGAGGCTCCTCATTCCCCAGCTTGTATCTCCCCCAAGCTTCACTCTCCAATCAACATCTCTCTTTGAGCTCCTATTCCCTAATCTCTATTTCTTTTGATACCCATTCCCCAGTACCAACCTCTTCCTTCAATTCTCCAAGATCGAGTCTCCATCTTTCCCAGTGGCCATTCTGCAGTCACCATTTCCCCTAATCCTTCATTTCATAATCTTTATCTGTCTCCCCCACCCTCACTTTCCATCTCTCTCCTTAGGCCGAATCTGTAGCTTCAATTCTTCCCTATTCCCAATCGCCCTTGGCCTCTGATCCAAATTCCAGGCTCCATCTGTCCCCAAGCTTCCAATCAGATTTCACACATTCTCCCGCTTTGGAGGCCCCCTCATTTTAGGACCACCTCAGGTTTCAGAAACTCGCCAATTTCAATTTTGCCAATTTCAGAGACTATTGGCTGATTCTAGATCACCACCCACCTTAGGTTTCAGAGCTTGCACCAGATTCCTTACTCCTCCATAAGCTGATGACAGTTTTTGACAATGACCAGCCTTCAGTAGCAGCTAGTGCTAAGCACCATGATGAATGCAGCATAACCCCATTCTGATGGCTCACCCATTATGTGCAGCACCTCACAAAAGTTTCTATTGTACGGGAAATATCCAATCTCTGATCTCCCAGGCTGCTGGGTGAAAAGCTTGATGTAGAAACCTCCTTGTTCCAGACAAATTCCGAGACTTTAGGATATTTTGGAACCGTATGCCCTGGTCCAGCCAAGCTTACATCTAGAGTCCATGCTTTCCATTTTTGACTCTTTTGAAATAGCAAAAGCAAATCCTTAACAAAAGAAAAACAGTGCAGAGACAGAAAATCTGAAATAGAAACAGAACAAAACACTCAAAAAACTCATCAGGTCAGGCACCATCTGTGAAGAGAGAAACAGAGCTGACATTTAGAGGTGATTATTACTTAGCTTCAGTTGTACAGTTGCTATATTCAGCACAATTAAGATCTGGCAGAAATAGCAGCCTCGTCAGTGTCACTCTCAATTGGTAGACAAACAAACAAAAAAAAATGAACTAAAATATTTGAACACATTTTCTACATGACATAAGTCTGTGGACAGATTGGATGAACCAACATTTGTGAGGAGAGTGCTATTCACATGCTGAGTCAGGCATCTGGTGCAGAGCTTTGAGCCAAAACTTCAAGTTGAGACAAACATTACGGTTTTCTCAATTCTCATGCAAAGGAGATGTGGGAAGCAAAAATTTAACATTTGCACACTAGGTCTTTCCCATTTCAGTTCACTCAGGTATTAGCAAAATAACAGAACACGGTGATTTTTATGTTGCTAATGCCTAAGTGAGTGGTATTGTTAAAGCCATCACCAGTGCCATTCTAATGTTAAGGTGTTTATACAAGAACTGTCTCAGTTTGATGTTCTGCTACACTGGCATTTGTAAGTGGACCCTTGGTGTTTACATCATTAAATCCACCTCCTTTATCTCAACCACAGATTTTCATATATAAAGAAAAAATATGAGTCTGTAAGTAATCCCCAAGGATTAGGGAAGTCACAATGCCTTTAAGGGGAAATTAGTTAAGTACTTGTGGGAGAAGGGAATTAAAAGATACACCATTTGGATTAGAGGAAATAGAGTGGGAGGTAGAGTACAAGAAACAGCATAGATCAGATGGGCTCTAAGTTCCACATTACTGACACAGCAATTTCAACAATGGAAGGCAGCTGAAGGAAACCACGCCTTGAATAATTCAAACCAAATCAGCATCACAATAGAAGTACCCTTCCATAGAGGGAGTGCTACAAACAGCAGATACATACTGCTTTCATGTACACAGGACTTGTAGAGCCACACTGTCAAATCAACTAATAGATTAAGGACTCCTTTTCCCTCAAAAGGGGAAATTAGCTCTTCTTCTGTGATCAGAGCTCACTGACTGGTGAAATGATTTCCTGGCAGTGAAATGGCTGCTGGTTGTTGTGACTCTGGCAAGTTCACTTTGTGACAATTGTTGAGTGATTCCATGAGAGACACGTCAGGAATAAGGAGCCAAGCAGAGCGAAGAAAAACAATTAATTGAAATTCGAAGAGATCAGATGGAATTGAGAACAATCTTTTGAAAATTTCCATTTCATAAACTTTTAAAAAGAAATTTGCCTTTCTCTCTACAGTCATTGTCACCATTCTGCTTTGGAAAACATAAATTTGACACTGAAAAGCAATCGCCTTAAGTGGATACACTATAACAGCAATGCAAATTTACTCAGTTTTTGATGACAATGCAAATTCCATCATAACTGATTAGATGAGAATTACACATCTATGGATATGTTAAATAGATTTAGTTTTGTTCAGAAACTGCTTTGTTATTTTTTATTCTAAGTTAACCCTCGAAAGTATTTTATTTGCTTTTGGTCTTTCCCATATTTAATTAAACATATTTGATTTTCCTCCTAAAATGTCTATTCTTTTTAAAATGCGTGATGGTTGTTATGTGTCAGCCTCCAGAATTTCTGTTCATTTTGTCTCTTTATAGGGAAGAATTTAGGACTAGAGGCTAGCACAAGTATCAGAAAGAGATTTGGGAGGGGAATCCTATTCTGGAGTCAGGACTATCACCTGGAGAACCAGTGAGAGACTTGTACTCCTGCCTTAAGGAAAGTCCACCATACCACAAGTCCAGCAGGCAGAGGTGAAGGCAACACCAGGCCTCCTGTAGAATCAAGATCCCAAAGTCCCACCAATTGAATGCTGCTGACCAACTGGGGAGAGGGATGGGATCACAAGGAGAGAGAGGTACATGTGACATGGCTGGTGTCTGGAGATGACAGTGTACTAGCGCAGGTGCCAATTATCACCACACCCCCTCCACGATCTTCAAGCAAATGGAATCCACATACCTCATCTGTGTTACACTTTAGATAACAGAATAATAAGTGGTTGTGATTGGCTAATTAAGGATCTAAATTGAGAAAGTCAAACAGAGGTATTCCCATCAAAATTTAATTCTGGCAAAAAGCAAAAAGGGGGCAGGGTTCATAAGGCCACCATCCTGCCAAATTAAATGTTCCCCTTGCCTCCACATACTCCACCAGCGAGAGTAAAAGATTCCACCCTGGATTTCTCCATAGTCAAACATACATTTCCATAGCATTCCACATCTCTCAAAATTATCAGAGATCCGTGTCACAAACAATGATTTAACTCTTTTCTTTTTCTCTCAGAAAAGGCTCTTTGCGCTGTAAGCAGCAGCAACAAACATGAATGCACTCACCGTTAAAATGTAAGGATGGATGGTGGATGGATGGTAACAGGATTGACAGTACAGAAACATATTTTAAAAATGAAATAAGTTATTGGAAACATGTGTGCTATTAAAAGCAATAAGTTAATAATGTAAATATGGGAAACGTATTCAGCCTATCTAGTCTTTCGGATTTCACTAGCCCTCCTTCATATTCCATTCCATCCATTCGTTATATTTGGGAATATTTTACCAACTCTTTTACAATCTATTATTTTTACTTACAAATGAAGTGAAAGCTTGAAGCATCCGTAATACTATAATATCATTTAACAAAGTAACTACTGACCCTTTTCATTTTTCTCCACTACAATTCACTTTCCAAGTCACCAGACTATCAAGAAAGAATGTTCATTCTTTCAGGCATAAGTACAAAGTGAATTCAAATTGACACAGGAAACACAGAACAGGTTTTCCAGCTATTTGATCTGATAGAGACCACAGTATGGCTCTCTGTAATTGGCTTTCCTGTCTAACAGAACAATACTGTTTACCCACAGTGGATTGAGACTGCCACAGACCCCGAGAAGCTGCCAAAACAATTTCCAGTCTGTGCTTACTTCATTCTTTAGATGTGGGAGTTGTTGGCAAGGCTACCATTTATTGCCCGTTCATAATTGTCCTTCAGAATGTGGGTCTTAAAGCACTTCAAATCTCATTCTGCAATTCAGCAGGGTCTCCTAGTACTTTAATCCAACAATGAAGGAATGGTGAAAATTAGATAGTCAGGGCAGCGTGTGGTTTGGAGGAGAATCTGGGGCAAATGGTTTTCCATGTTCCTGCTGCCCGTGTCCTTATCAGTAGTAGTTGTTACAGGTTTAGAAGGTGCATGCAGGTTCAGTTGGTGGTTAGGAAGGCAAATGCAATTTTGCATTCACTTCAAGCTGGCTAAAATACAAGAGCCGAGATGTATTACTGAGAGTGTATAAGAGTCTGGTCAGACTGCCTTGGGAACATTGTGAGTGGTTTTGGTCCCCATATCTAAGGAAGGATGTACTGGCATGGGAGGAGGTCTAGAAGAGGTTTACAAGATTGATCCTGAGAATAAAGGGCTTGCAATATGAGGAATGGTTGAGCACTCTGGGTCTGTACTCAATGAAATTCAGGAGGATGAAGAGGGGTCTCACTAAAACTTACAGAATACTGAGAGGCCTGGTTAGAATGGACATGGAGAAGATGCTTCCACTAGTCGGAGAGACTAGGATCTGAGGTCACAGCCTCAGAGTGAAGAGTTGACATTTTACATCTGAGATGGAGGAATTTCTTCAGCCAGAGGTAGTGAATCATTGCCACAGCAGGCTGTGGAAGCCAAGTCACTGAGTATATTTAAGACATAGATAGGTTCATGATGAGTAAAAGGACCAAGGATTACAGGGAGGAGAATGGGGTTGAGAAACATATCAGCTGTGATCATATGCAGAGGAGACTTGATGGACCGAAAGGCCATAATTCTGCTTCTATATACTTAAGACCATAAGATATTACCAATACCAAGCACATCCAAAATAGAATAGGTATTCCTTTCCCTTAATTCCCAATTTTAAATAATGTTAGATGTTCAGGCACAGTTCAATGCTGGTTGCTTATTTTAACTGATTTCAATGCAAGAGGCCTAACATGTAGGGCAGATGAACTCAGTGCATGGTTAGGAATATGGGACTGGGATATTATAGCAATTACAGAGATGTGGCTCAGCGACGGACAGGACTGGCAGTTTAATGTTCCAGGATACAAATGCTAGAGGAAGGATATAAAGGGGAGCAAGACAGGAGGGGGAGAGGCGTTTTTGATAAGGGATAACATTATGGCTGTAGTGAGGGAGGTTATTTCTGGGAATACATCCAGGGAAATTATTTGGGTGGTACTGAGAAATAAGAAAGGGATGATCACCTTATTGTAATTGTATTATAGAACCCCCAAAAGTCAGTGGGAAACTGAGAAACAAAATTGAAAGGAGATTTCAGTTAATTGTATGTATAATAGGGTGATTATGGTAGGGGATTTTAACTTCCTAAACACTGTTCAGGGTTGCCAGAGTGTTAAGGATTTAGATGGTGAGCAATATACAAGAAAATTTTCTGATTCAGTACGTGGATGTGCCGACTAGAGAAGGTGCAAAACTTGAGCTACTCTTGGGAAATAAGGCAGGGCAAGTGACTGAGGTATCAGTGGGTGGGTGGTGGGGTGGGGGGTGGGGGGGTACTTTAGGGCTGGCAACTATAATTCTATTAATTTTAAAATAGTGATGGAAAAGGATAGACCAGATCAAAACTTTAAAAAGTTCATAAATTGGAGGAAGGTCAATTTTGATGGTATTAGGAAAGAACTTCAAAAATTGACTTGGGAGTGGCTGGAAATTGGGAAGCCTTCAAAAATGAGATAACGAGTGACCAGAGGCAGTCTGTTCCGATTAGGGTGAAATGAAAGGCCAGTAGATGTAGGGAATGTTGGATGATTAGAGAAATTGAGGTTTTGGTCAAGAAAAAGAAGGAAGCATATGTCAGATTTGGACAGCAGAGATCAAATGTATCTTTAGAAAAGTATAAAGACAGTAAGAGTATTCTTAAGAGGGAAATCAGGTGGACAAAAAGGGGGCATGAAACAGCTTTGGCAAACAGGGTTAAGGAGAATCCAAAAGTATTTTACAAATACATCAAGGACAAAATGGTAACTAGAAAGAGAATAGGGCCCCTCAAAGATCACCAAGGCAGCCTTTGTGTGGAACTGCAGAAGATGGGGGAGATAATAAATGAGTATTTTGCATCAGTGTTTACTGTGAAGAAAGATGTGGGAGATATAGAATGCAGGGAAATAGATGGTACATCTTGAAAAATGTCCATATTACAGAGGTGGTGGTGCTGGATGTCTTAAAATGCATAAAGGTGGATAAATTCACAGGACTTGAGCAGATATACCCTAAAATTCTATGGGAAGCTATGGAAGTAATTGCTGGGTCCCTTGCTGAGATATTTGTATCATCAATAATCACAGGTGAGGTGCTGGAAGACTGGAGGTTGGCTAACATGGTGCTACTATTTAAGAAAGATGGTAAGAAAACGCTAGGGAACTATAGACTGGTGAGCCTGACATCAGTGGTGGGCAAGTTGTTGGAGGGAATCCTAAGGGACAGGATGTACATGTGATTGGAAAGGCAAGGACTGATTAGGGATAGTCAATGTGGCTTTGTGCATGGGAAATAGTGTCTCTCTAACTGAGCTTTTTTGAAGAAGTAACTAAGAGAACTGATGAGGGCAGAGTGGTGGACGTGATCTGTATGGATTTCAGTAAGGCGTTCAACAAGGTTCCTCATGGTAGACTGTTTAGCAAGGTTAGATCACATGGAATACAAGGAGAACTAGCCATTTGGATACAGAACTGGCTCGAATGCAGAAGACAGAGGGTGGTGGTGAAAGGTTGCCTTTCAGACTGGAGGCCTGTGGCCAGTGGTGTGCCACAAGGATCGCTGCTGGGTCTACTGCTTTTTGTCATTTACATCAATGATTTGGTTGTGAACATAGGAGGTATAGTTAGTAAGCTTGCAGATGACACCAAATTGGAGGTGTGGTGGACAGTGAAAAAGGTTACCACAGAGCACAACAGGATCTTGATCAGATGGGGCCAATGGATCGAAGAGTGGTAAATGGAGTATAATTTAGAAAATGAGAGGTTCTGCATTTTGGAAAAACAATTAAGTGCAGGACTTATACACTTAATGGTAAGGTCCTTGGGACTGTTGCTTAACAAAGAGACCTTGGATGCAGGTTCATAGATCCTTGAAAGTGGAGTCGCAGGTAGATAAGATAGTGAAGGCGGCATTTTGGTATGCTTTACTTTATTGGTCAGAGCATCGATTATAGGAGTTGGAAGGCTGTACAGGACACTGGTTAGGCCACTTTTGGAATACTATGTGCAATTCTGGTCTCCCTCCTATTGGAAAGATGTTGTGTAACTTGAAAGGATTCAGAAAAGATTTACAAGGATGTTGCCAGGGTTGGAGGATTTGAGCTATAGGGAGAGGCAGAATAGACTAGGGCTGTTTTCCCTGCAACGTCAGAAGCTGAAGGATGACCTCTTAGAGGTTTATAAAGTCATGAGGGACATAGATAGGTTAAACAGACAAGGTCTTTTCACTGGGGTAGGGGATTCCAGAACTAGAGAGCATAAGATTAGGGTGAGAGGGGAAAAATTTAAAAATCACCTAAGGGGCAACTTTTTCACGCAGAGGATGGTGAATGTATGGAATAAGCTGCCAGAGGAAGTGGTGAAGACTGGTACAATTACAACATTTAAAATACATCTGGATGGGTAACTGAATAGGAAAGGTTTATAGGGATATGAGCCAAGTGCTGTTAAATGGGACTAGATTAATTTAGGTTATCTGGTTAGCATGGACGAGTACATCTCTATGATTCTGTGACTAAGTGCTAACACTTGCTTTAATTACCTAATAGTACTGTAGCAGTCAAACAAAAGAACATTATCTGACTAACGGTGTTTAATTCATGACTGCTAAGTTATCCATCACAGATCAGAAAGACTAATGTAATTTCTTGGAAAAAATGTCCTACTGATGATACCAACAATAGTGTTTGGTATTTACACCTATTAAGTAAATGCTGATCGATCTTCAATAGTACAAGATACAAAGAAACAAGACTCATGGGGAATTTTTACTGGTGAGTCATGGGTAACCTACAGCTCACTGTGGAGTTCTATTGATCTGGAAGGTGGGAAAATGCATATTGATAAAGGGGTTATTGAGGTTGTTCTGGAAAGCAGGAGAGGAGGTGTTGGTTAAGGATAATAGGCTGCTAATAGTGATGATGGTTCATGATATATTATTATTATTTGGAAACTTTGGCTCTTAAGTGGACAGAACTATGTATCGCTTTAAGTTTGATTTGTATTTCTATTTTCTGTGTGTTAAGACGGATCAGCTAAGTGTCATTAATGTCAAGTTTCATGGAGAATTTCTCTCTGTGAGGTCCAGTGAGTTCCTCTTGCAATCATTCCAAACTTGCCTCTAACTAGAAACCTTGACCCATGGTGCCCTGCACATCCAATGCGAGCCCAATTCACCAATTTACTGTTGGCAAAAGTACGCATCACTGCAGAGACATTCCATAATTCCTGGCACTGTATCCAGGAAGTGGAAATGGGTACTGTAGATTAGGGTCAAGATTGGAGTGGTGCTGGAAAAGCACCGCAGGTCAGGCAGCATCCGAGGAGCAGGAAAATCGGCATTTTGGGCAAAAGTCCTTCATCAGGAATGAGGCTGGGAGCCTTGGCGGTGGAAAGATAAATAGGAGAGGGGGAGGAGTTGGGCATAAGGTAGCTAAGAGAGCAATAGGTGGATGGAGGTGGGAGTAAAGGTGATAGGTCGGAGAGTAGGGCGGACCAGATAAGTGGGAAGGAAGATTGACAGGTGGGACAGGTCATGAGATCGGTACTGAGCTGGAAGGTTAGAACTGGAGTAACGTGGGGGGAGGGAAAATGAGGAAACTAGTCAAGTCCATGTTGATGCCATGGGGTTGAAGGGCTGAGGCGGAAGATAACGCATTCTTCCTCCAGGTGTCGGGTGGTAAGGGAATGGCAGTGGAGGAGGCCCACTATTGGGGAGGTTATTTCCACTAACTTCTTTCTGCTACCTCACACTCACTCTATCGCTGCACAACCTCCCATCAAGACTCATGTTCTGCCACTCTCACTAATGCCTGCACCATCTTCAGAGGTAGAAATGGGATAATAACCTTCTGGAGATCAAGAATTCCATTAATAAGAGGAATGAACTAATTCAAACCACGACTTAAACCAACCATTTCCTAATGAAAAGCAACAAGCACTATAAAAATATGTTTAATTCTGTTTTATTAAATACTCAGTATGGAAGCTGAAAGCTTTAATATAAGTTTTATACTTAGAAATATCTTGTGCTTACATATGCTTTAAGGACCTCAGAATGTCTCAAAATCCATTTACAACCAGTTACTTGCTTTAAAGATAAAATCAATTCCACCATAACAATGTTAGAAATGTGGCAACTAATTCGTACACAGCAAGCTCCCATGAAAAGCAATATAACTGATAACCCATTTTTGTGATGGTTGGTAATGCCACTTCTGTTTTGTCAGCAAGTATACAGGGAAAATTCCCCTATTTTTCTTCAAAATAGAATTTCTGTTTTACAGACATGTGATACGGCAATCAGAGATGTGGTGTAACATTCCTTGAGAAACATAGTACATCCAACAGACAAGCCCTTCCTCAGCATGCCACTCAAGGGTCACCGCAGATTTTGGGCTCGAGTCCGGGGTTGGCCTTGACCTAAATGGAGCAAACTGATTCCGCAAGAAAATAGAACATCAAGTGGTGCAGATGAAAAGCACACACGTACATTTGATTCCTAGTAAAATTTAGGTCTGAAAACGTATTTGAAATCATTGTCCTTGTAAATATCAGCATGAGATATTGATTATTGTCCATAACTTATTGAATGATGGTGCAGACTTGGGCTGAATAGCCTACATCTTTTCCATGAAAGTATCTTAAAGAACTACATTTGTCCCTATGTAACAGAAATAGCATTCCAAATATAGTTCTTTAAGCTTTCATGCATTAATATATTTGGAGAGAGAGTTGGCTGATATTATGTGTGTTCCCCTTTCAAAATCCAGCTTATATCACATTTCTTTATGAATTATAGCAGACAAATTAGGAAAAGATGTAGGCCATTCAGCCTGTTTTGGACCAGACCAGACCTCCTCAGTATATTTTAAGAAAGTAGCCTAGACCCTAACATTTTTCTGATTTTAAAGGTAGATGTGAAATGTCATGGTCCAGATGCATTGCAATTGGTCAAACTACTCAACGTTAAGCAAAACACAATTTATTGAAATACTGTAGTTAAAATACAAACAAAAGAAAGAGGAATTTAGAATAACAACTGTCGGAAAACTTAAGTGAATAATAGGTACAGTAACTATTATTAATTAACTGTTCCAATATAATAACATCATATAAACACAGCCCTTGGCAAAAAGGCAAATTCAGACACAGATTCTCACATGCAATTCTCCAATCCAGGAGGAAAAACATGAAGAGAAAATTCAGAGGAACTAACAGCTTGGAGACATTCACTGAAGCTTCCAACTCGATTGAGACCCCAAAGACTTCAGTTTAAAACTCAAACTAAAAACTAAAAGTACTACAAAGCCTGGTCTGTGACTGCTGGCCATACCCAGGCTGCTCCCATTGTTCCACCTTTAAAAACAAACTCAAAAGGTCTCACAAATTGTTTATTTTCTTAGAGACAACTTGGTACCGATGCCTTACAACCTCTTTTCAAAATTAAAGGACAAAATCACTTTTTAAAGTGGCAGCTGTATCTCCATAAACTCAAGTCTGCTCCTCATCTTAATCCTAAACTAATTTTAAAACATTGTTCTCTAGTTCTGGACTCACCCACAACAGGAAACAAATTTAATACAGCCAACCTGCCTACACAGTTCAAGATTCTGTGCACTTCAAATCAAATCACCCCTCACTTTTCTAAACTCCAGTGAAAACAAACCCAAACTGTTCAACCTTTTCTCACAGGACAACCTGCTCATTACAGGAATCAATCTCGTAATTCTCCACTGAATCATCACCAGTATACTTACATCGCTCCTTGAATAAGGCTATCAAAGCTGAACGTTATTGAGAAGTTAATGGTCAGCCCGTTGGTACAGTTTGGGCACCATCAACATGAATAACACAATTTAATGTACCTATTGTAAAAACATGGCAAGAAAATAGATACAATCTAAAATGCATTGTTAATTACAATTGACATATGAATTGTATGAATCACAAAAGCAAGAAGTTCAGAACGTAATGTGGTGCTAGTGACAAGAGGACAGGGAAACATGTCTGATCCTTAGTTACAAGTGACCTTCTACTAGAGTATGAAAGCAGTTTTAGCTACCCTATTCTCCATTTTTAATTTTAGTAATAGTTTAGCTACAAGCAAGGGGGATTCATTAAGCAGTTTGGTAGTGTCCCTGCCTTGAGACTGAAGTTCCAGTTATCAGTCACACTCCTAAATTTAATGAAAACAGAGTATATGCTATTGATTTGCTAAAAACACTTTTGACATGTTACAGAACTGGGAGAGTTCCCTTGTCAGCTATGACTGATGTGGATCGGTGTTGCTCAAGCTGGAACCTCAGGTGACCTGTTCCAAGAAAAACATGTGTTTTGTCTGGCTCAGGTGTCACGAGTCATGGGAAAGCTCCCCATCTAAGTCGATACAAGTAGAAAAATAGACAATACTGTGCTTTGTTGTGTTTTGTTCTTTCTAGTGTTTTAATGCACCATTCAGCACAGGATAAAAATACGTTAGTACTTGTTTTTGTTGAAGTTGGTTTCAGAATCTTGACTTTTAGAACTCTTGATTCTTGAGTTAGAAGGCTGTGATGGGTTTACTAATTTCTGATATCTAGCTGCCCAAATAAAAGTGTGATGAGCACTTTGCCAACTATATGCACAGTGGCATAGTGGTTAACATTGCTGCCTCACAGCACCAGGGTCCCAGGTTCAATTCCAGCCTCGGGCAACTGTCTGTGTGGAGTTTATACATTCTCCCTGTGATTGCGTGGGTTTCCTCCCATAGTCCGATATGCAGGCCAGGTGAATTGGCCATGCTAAATTACCCATAGTGTTAGGTGCATTAGTCAGAGGGAAATGGGTCTAGGTGGGTTACTCTGCAGAGGTCCAGTGTGGACTTGTTGGGCCGAAGGGCTTGTTTCCATACTGTAGGGAATCTAATTTTTTTTTAAAATCTTGCATTATTAAGCTGGACAAATTATAGCTGTTGTGGTTCTTCAAATAATAACCCAAATCCACTGTGATACACAAAGAAATTGCCAAAGATGTGAGATGTATTTGAATGGCAGTGCAGAAGTTTTTAATTTTAACAGGAAATTCAGCATTGCTGTTTCACCAAAGGAACAAGAGAACCTTCCTCCTTCCAGAAGTCTTTATGATGGTGTAAACTAAAGAACTGAGACTGTTGGAAATCTGAAACAGTAACAGAAACTGCTGGAGAAACTCAGCAGATCTGGCAGCATGTGTGGAGAGAAAACAGAGTTAATGTTTTGGGTGTAATGGCCCTCAGAACATTAACTCTGCTTTCTCTCCACACATGCTGCCAGACCTGCTAAATTTATACTGCAATTTCTGTTTCTTTTTATGACTGTTTGTTCTTGTTCTTCTACCAAGACGTTGACAGGAAATGGATGAACAATCAATGTTGGGCCCAGCTGGACCAGGAACAATTCTTTAAACTTAATTTACTGCCTGGGGATTAATAAATCGTCAGCAAATGGATATAGAATCAAAGAAGGGTAGTCCGTTCACTCATGAAGTGTACAGTATTTGCAACCAGTTCGACAGCTGCAGAATGAGTCACCAAGAAAAAAGCAGTTCTTTCTATTGCTGGATTAGATTTTTTTTAGATTAAATTCCCTACATTATGGAAACAGGCCCTTCGGCCCAACGAGTCCACACTGACTTTCTAAACAGCAACCCACTCAGACCCATTCCCCTACCCTATATTTAGCCCTGACCAATGCACCTAACACAAGAGGCAATCTTTGGAATGTAGGAGGAAACCGGAGCACCCAGAGGAAACCCATGCAAACACAGAGAGAACGTGCAAATTCCACATTGACAGTCGCCCAAGGCAGAAATCGAACCCGGGTCCATGACACTGTGAGGCAGCAGTGCTAACCAATGAGCCACATCTAAAATCTTTCAAACTCACCAAGTAATGCATGACCTAAAATATAGAGTGGAAAGCTGAAACTTTGTTCATTGTTTAAAACAGAGATGTAGCTAACACTATTGGACGTGCAGAAAACCATAATTTGAACCATCATATTTCAGGAAGTTTGTTTATTTGAAATGTTTTCTCCTGCTCATTCCACAGTAATGCATATGAATCCATTGGTTAATAACTTATGTGCTGACTACTTTTAACTTGTTACATACAGGGCAGTTGGAGAGAGCAAACAGCATCAGTTCTGAGGGTTCTGATGACATCAGGAACTGGAACAGTGAAAATTAACTTATTTCCAGATGCCAGTGGACTGCTTACAGAATAGAATCATAGGATGGAATCATAGACTACAAAAGGACGCCATTTGGCTCATCATTCTAACTCAGGATGTTTGAAATTTAAATCCAATTTTGTCCCTCATCTCAATATTTTTCCCAAACTTAAATTTAAGGTTGGATCTCACTCTCATCCGCTTTCAGCTGTAGTATATCCAAAGTCCAACAAAATTAAAATAACTCATGAAACCATGATGAGCTATGATAATAAAATCAATGAATCACATGGTTTGATCACATGATTTGTAAGATATAATATAAAGGTTAATAGTCAGAGTGGTCTGTAATAAATAACACACTCCTTAGTGGCATCAGGTCAAGACTGAAGCTCAATTGGTTTGCTGCTCGTTGACCAATAACAAGTTTCGCTGCTCTGCACACAGTATTTCTTGGAACATAAGTAAGCAGCAGTATTAAAAACATTCAGATTATTTATGATCTCATCACAGAGGACTCGATTTGTTCCTTCATCACTGCCAAGACTCCAGTAATCTAATCTACAATGGGTTGTCAGAAAATAATACGGTTGCAGATATGATAAGGAAACCAAGCAACTGACATAGATGACATATGTGCTTAACATTCAGCAACCAATTTTTTTTAAAAATGTACCTTGAAACCTCATTTAGCCACACACCTATTAGCAGCAGAATGTTTTGAGACAATGCTTTAACTTAAAAGTCATATAATGGTCCTTTCATTACATGTACTGCCCTTGTCTTTGCCCTGAAACTTAGAGTACCAGTTTACAAGAGTCAGCTATGAACACTTTAGCTATCTTCCCTGCTTAAATTAGAAAGTCATTCTGCACCTACTGTATCTCAAGGATGCAGTTCTTTGAGATCCTACTGAACTTTCAATCACTCCAGTGTATAAATCAAGTTTTTTTTTAATCAGGTTATTTTAGTTTAGGAGACAGGCACATTTAAGCCTGTACTTAATAATTTCATAACTAAACTGATGTCTTTACATTGACAGCAGATCTGTAGATTAATGAGAAATTGATTTTGACCTGACGATCACCAAATCACAAAGAAACAAGTTAATGTAGCCGGGTGTGGTCCTACTGTACTGAATTGCATCCTGTCTGGAATACTATTGGTAAATCGAGTTCAAACCTTCAGACAAAATTTGTTAGATTTTGAAAAGTGGCTTTAGATCCCAACAGTTCTTGAATAGGAGCTTACTCGACAGTTTCTGTTAATATCTTTTGCTGGCATTTTCCCCTCAACCTACTTTGCATTCCTCTGACAGAAGCTGCTGCTTGTAATAAATTTTGTTTTTAATCTAATTCACTACAGCGGCTAATGTGGGACAGGGCCTTCAACACCTTGTCCTTTTACCTTTTAGTCACATTGAGCCAATTGAGCTGAGCTGTACTGTGTAAAGCAGATTTACAGCTACTGAATAGAATGTAAAAGCCGGGATGATTTTATGTATCTGCTTAAATAAACTCTTTCAATTCATTTTCATGGCTCTACAATAATTTCAGATCTGCAGATTGGGACAACTATGCTATGACATACACACAAAAGAAAGAGACCTATTGGCTCCATTTCTGTAATGTTATAACATATTTTAGCTTATTTGTCTCCCATGTTAGCCTTTCATTACTGCCAATTTCTCCAGCAAGATAATTTGGATCAGCAATCTACCCAAATTATCATCCACCCTTCACTCAATGGTACCCTATAATTAGCAGCAATTTCTTACTGCCACTATCAAGTTACATGCACACACAATTGACCTCACTTCCACTAATTCAACCCTGATTGTCCTTGTTAACTTACATGTTCAGCTGCTGAGCGACTGAAATGGTTGTATATATCATTGCTTGTAAAGACCTAGACGTCTTTGGGATGAGTAGAGCTATTTCTGATTCTGTGGCTTTTTATCACCCCTTGAATATTTTGTAACTGTGCCATAAATAGTAGCAGAATAGAAATAAATGCAACCCAGCAGTTAGCTGGACATTTATGGTCCTGGAAGAGAGTTGATGCTTGAATATAGGGTTCTCAGTATATGTCAGCAGGGAAGATGGACCATAATGGACTCATAACAGCACACAAACCAACAGCCACTCTCAGACAACAACTCACCAGAACGAAGGACCCAATACCCAGCATGAGCAAAACCAATGTAGTGTACAAAATCCCATGCAAGGACTGTACAAAACACTACATAGGACAAACAGGAAGACAGCTAACGATCCGCATCCATGAACACCAACTAGCCACGAAACGACACGACCAGCTATCCTTAGTAGCCACACACGCAGATGACAAGCAACATGAATTCGACTGGGACAACATTACTATTATAGGACAAGCCAAACAGAAAACAGTCAGGGAATTCCTAGAGGCATGGCACTCATCCACAGATTAAATCAATAAGCACATCGATCTGGACCCAATATACCAATCACTGCAGTGGACAGCTGGAACTGACAACCGGAAGCGGCAGATTCAAACCACTACAAATGCCGGAGGAAAGATCACAGAAGCGCTTCACAGGAGGCTCCCAAGCACTGAGGATGTCACCTAGACAGGGGACGAAACGTCTGCAACACAAATTCCCAGCTCGGCGAACAGATCCATAACAACGAGCACCCGAGCTACAAATCTTCTCACAGACTTTGAATAATGGTATTTAACACACAAATGATCATTATATTTGCAGCAGTTTCCAAATGTGGAACATTTCTAGTTAAAGGGATTGGAAAAGCATGCCCTGTAACTTATATACATAGCATTTAAATTCACAAGATACCAATGAGTAAACACTAACATTACATCAAAACATTTTATTACACAGAATTATTGATGCAAAGTCTCCAGGTGAGAAAACATTTAGAAATCTTTAAGCATGCCCATTCTGATTGGTTTAATGTACTTTCAGCTGCTCTCATCAATCCAATACAACGCTGAATTTTTTTCGAATATCATCCTTAATTAGTTATAAGTATAGGTTATTTTTTCTATTAGTGTTTTTATCGCAAGATGAAATAAAATGGGAGGTTCACAGACGAAGCAAAGTGCTAATTATATATGTTCAGTTAAACTATAATGCATAAGAAATCTGCCCTGACTTTCTAACCTGACTAATAACATGGCCAACAGACTAATCAATGTTTAAGAAACTGCTATCAACTTAACAATATAATCTCAAAGGCATCAAAATAAATCTGTTCTTCTACAGGTTTGTGCAGGGTGATTTCTAAGTCATACTATGCATGTTAGAACAGTTGAAATCTGAGCAAAAGCAAATCATATTTTTAACCTGATCTTCTCTCATCAAATTCAATAGCAGATATGTGGCTAAAAATGCTTGAAGTATTGTATCAAATTTGGATGGCATGCATCATTTGATATGACTTAATTTTTATGGTTATTATAACTTGCTAGCTGTTTTCTTAAAGGGTTGATCATGGCATTCATTCATAAGCCAGACCATAAAAATGAGCAGGAATACTGTCTATATGGTTCATCAAGTCTGCTCCGCTCTCCAATACAATCATGGCTGATCCTGCACTTCAACTTCACTTTGCCACCCGCTTCTCACATCCCTGAGAGACCAAAGCCCCATCTGTCTCAGCTTTAAATGTATTTAACAATGGAGCATCCAAAGCCTTTGTTGTTTGATCATGCGATATTCTATCACATGACAGTACATCATACATGGTGCAATCCTGACAGAGACTGTCATGTGCTAGGTAATCATGTGAAATCTGATCAGCGTTTGTAGATATTATTGTGCTTACTTTAGTGAAGTTTTTCTTTTCAATTGTAAATTATAAGACTTCAGTGAGATAAATCACAAGAAAATTTACAAATCAAAGCAAATTTGAGTCACCATTTGCAGGGCTGTTTTTCGATGACTGTTGGAACGATTCTTCTTTATCAGGAGAGAACCTTCCAATACTGTAATCCTTTCACCACTCACTATCTTTTCTTTTTGCACCTTGTTTTGAGCTCCAAACATTTGTACTCGAGTGACTGATTTGAACAAATCCCTTGTCCAGGATGCCATGTGGAGTGGGGATCCAAACTGGAGCTTCATGCCCATCCAAATAGGCCTTTCCCCTCTCTGGTTATTAGCTTTGTCGAGGTGCCGCATTTTGGGAAAGCAAGTCTTAGCAGGACTTATGCACTGAATGGTAAGGTCCTAGGGAGTGTTGCTGAACAAAGAGACCTTGGAGTGCAGGTTCATAGCTCCTTGAAAGTGGAGTTGCAGGTAAATAGGATAGAGAAGAAGATGTTTGGTATGCTTTCCTTTATTGGTCAGAGTATTGAGTACAGGAGTTGGGAGGTCATGTTGCGGCTGTACAGGACATTGGTTAGGCCACTGTTGGAATACTGCGTGCAATTCTGGTCTCCTTCCTATCGGAACGATGTTGTAAAACTTGAAAGGGTTCAGAAAAGATTTACACAGATGTTGCCAGGTTTGGAGGATTTGAGCTATAGGGAGAGGTTGAATAGGCTCGGGCTGTTTTCCCTGGAGTGGAGGCTAAGGGGTGACCTTCCAGAGGTTTATAAAATCATGAGGGGCATATCTAGGATAAATAGACAAAGTCTCTCCCCTGGGGTGGGGAGTCCAGAACTAGAAGGTTTAGGGTGAGAGGGGAAAGATATAAAAGAGACCTAAGGGGCAACTTTTTCACTTGGAGGGTGGTACGTGTATAGAATGAGCTGCCAGAGGAAGTGGTGGAGGCTGGTACAATTGCAACATTTAAAAGGCATCTGGATGGGTATATGAATAGGAGGGGTATGGGCCAAGTGCTGGCAGGTGGGACGAGGTAAGGTTGGGATATCTGGTCGGCATGGACGAGTTGGACCGAAGGGTCTGTTTCTGTACATCTTTATGAATCTATGACTCTATGACTTTTCTTTCTCAGATCCAGAGGTCCATGGGTACTAAGTTCCATGACCCAGTAGCAGCAGGACTTGGGAGAATAAACATGGACTCTGCAGAAGGTCTTCAGAGTGTTGTCCCAGGGTCAACCATCTTTAGCTGTTATATCAATGATCTCCCCTCCATCATGAGATGAGAAGTGGAGATGTTTGTTTCGGAGTGCATAATCTTCTGTAGCATTCACGATTCCTCAGACACTGAAGGAGACCGTGTCCAAATGTAGCAATGTCTGGACAGTACCCAGGATTTGGCTGATGAGTGGCAAGTAACATTCCCCATCATACAAATGCCAGGCAACGACCATCTCAAAGAAGAGAGAACCTACCCATTACCCATACAATGGTGCTGAGTCAGACCACACCTCAAAGGGACACTTATTGCCCCATTGATTCAATCTCCATCTGCTCTAGCCTGAGATTCCTGGTTGTGCACATTTCTTAAGCATTGATAAATTATTTAAGGATGATAGTTAGCTGCATTTTCCTGGTTTCAGCATCCACGGAACTAGATGTGTTGTACTACCTGAGCAAACATCAAAGCAACTGGAAACCAACGCAGATCAGATCTGCACTGGCGACACCAAGACAATGGAAATATTGTTCGAATGATTAAGAAAGACTCAGAATAGAATCTCCACAGTATTGAAGCAGGTCATTCGGCCCATCTGAAGAGTACCTCTCCCAATCACACCCTCCTACCCAATCCTTTTAACCCTGCATTTCCCATGACTAATTCACCTAGCCCCTGCACACTATGGGCAAGGAAGCATATCCAATCCACCTAACCTGCACATCTTTAAATGGTGGGAGGAAACTGGCGCACCCAGAAGGGGCCCATTCAGACACAGGGAGAATATGCAAACTGCATAAAGACAGTTGCCTGAGGGTGGAATTGAACCTGGGTCCCTAGAACTGTGAGGCAGCATTGCTAGCCACTGAGCCACTGTGCCACCTGAAGCAACTTTCTAATCAACATGTTCATGTTACAAACCTCTGTAACAGGTGGGAGTTGAACCTGGATCTCCTGTCCCGGAGCTAGTGATACAAACACTGTGCCATAAGAACTCGTGCACTTATGTAGCACCTTCATGATTTCAGGATGTGCCAAAACACTTTACAACTGGAGAAGTAGTTTGAAGAACAGCAATTACATAAAGCAGGAAATTGCTTCACTCTAAATAGTGGAAGTTCTTCTTCAAATAAGTGGTAAAGGAGAGAAACAGTTCAAGTCAGCTGAAGTCCCACCTGAGGTACAACATTGAAGGGAATAGCTGAAAGGATAGCAGCATTAAACTCTTCAGCTTTCACAAGAAGCTGATGCATGGCTTGACATTGCCTAGTAGCCACTATAAATGCCGGAGGAAACAGCACAGAAGCGCTTCACAGGAGGCTCCCAAGCACTGAGGATGTCACCTAGACAGGGGACGAAACGTTTGCAAGACAAATTCCCAGCTTGGCGAACAGAACCACAACAACGAGCACCTGAGCTACAAATCTTCTCCCAAACTTTGATCATCCATACTGTTTTGGATATTGCTGGCTATATTAAAGCTATCAAATGACGATAGAATATTGTAAGAAAATCCCACAGTGGACAAAGCTTGCCAAATAGTACAGTTAGCCCCGATAGAATTTTGTGTTTGTGTTAGAAACTTTACTGTTCACTGCTCCAGTAGAGTGCCTGTCTGGTATACTGACTTTCCAAATGTGAGATTGTGTTTTAAAGGCTCCTCTGGAACTTAGAAGCAGATATTTTTGCTGTATCAGTTAGTTACAATGTTAATGTAAGTGTGACTGATATTTCGCAAGACTCAACTTTGCAGAAGAATTTTTAAGTAAATTCAGTCAGTCAGCTAGCTAATTCCATCCTGAGAAGAATTCACCTGTTTCACAAGTTTTTTTCAGAACAAACACAAAGGCACTAAATGAACATGGAGGCCTGAATTTTCACAAAGGTGGAGAGCCTATCGATTGTTGCACAAATACTGTGCAACAAAATTTGGACATCCTGCACCCAAAGACAATATCTATCACTTTCTCAGCAGTGGGAATGATGGTGGATTGCATATTGCACAAATTCAGTTTGCAGATGCAGCTGCATATATAAATCAGCAGGTCAGGCAGCATCCAAGGAGCAGGAGAAAGGAGCATAAGCCCTTCTTCAGGAATGAGGAGGGTGTGCCAAGCAGGCTAAGATAAAAGATAGGGAAGAGGGACTTGGGGGAGGGGCGTTGGGAATGCGATAGGTGGAAGGAGGTTAAGGTGAGGGTGATAGGCCAGAGAGGGCGTGGGGGCGGAGAGGTCAGGAAGAAGATTGCAGGTCAAGAAGGTGGTGCTGAGTCTGAGGGTTGGGACTGAGATAAGGTGGGGGGAGGGGAAATGAGGAAGCTGGAGAAATCTGCACTCATCGCTTGTGGTTGGAGGGTTCCTAGGCAGAAGATGAGGCGCTCTTCCTCCAGGTGTTGTGTTGCCATGGTCTGGCAACGGAGGAGGCCAAGGACCTGCATGTTCTTGGCGGAATGGGAGGGGGAGTTAAAGTGTTCAACCACAGGGCGGTTGGGTTGATTGGTCCGGGTATCCCAGAGGTCTTCTCTGAAACTTTCCACAAGTAGGCGGCCTGTGTCCCCAATATAGAGGAGGCCACATCGGGTGCAGCGGATGCAGAAAATGATGTGTGTGGAGGTGCAGGTGAATTTGTGACGGATATGGAAGAATCCCTTGGGGCCTTGGAGGGAAGTGAGGGGGGAGGTGTGGGCGCAAGTTTTGCATTTCTTGTGGTTGCAGGGGAAGGTGCCGGGAGTGTAGGTTGGGTTGGTGGGGGGTGTGGACCTGACGAGGGAGTGATCTTGATCAGATGGCCAATGAGCTAAGGAGTGGCAAATGGAGATAATTTAGATAAATGCAAGGTGCTGCACTTTGGGAAAGCAAATCTTAGCAGGACTTATACATGTAATGGTAAGGTCCTAGAGAGTGTTGCTGAACAAATAGACCTTGGAGTACAGGTTCATAGCCCCTTGAAAGTGGAGTCACAGGTAGATAGGATAGTGAAGAAGGCGTTTGGTATGCTTTCCTTTATTGGTCAGAGTATTGAGTACAGGAGTTGGGAGGTCCTATTGCGGCTGTACAGGACATTGGTTAGGCCACTGTTGGAATATTGTGTGTAATTCTGATCTCTTTCCTACCGGAAGGATATTGTGAAACTTGAAAATATTCAGAAAAGATTTACAAGGATGTTGCCAGGTTTGGAGGATTTGAGCTATAGGGAGAAGTTGAATAGGCTGTGGCTTTTAGAGGTTGACCTGATACAGGTTTATAAAATCGTGAGGGGCATGGATAGAATAAATAGACAAACTCTTTTCCTAGGGGTGGGGAGTCCAGACCTAGAGCGGAATAGGTTTAGGGTGAGGGAGGAAAGATATAAAGGAGACCTAAGGGGCAGCGACTTCTTCATGTAGAGAGTGGTACGCGTATGGAATGAGCTGGCAGAGGAAGTGGTGGAGGCTGTTTCAATTACATTTAAAAGGCATCTGGATGGGTATACAAATAGGAAGGGTTTGGAGGGATAGGGGCCAAATACTGGTATAATTGGGATTAGATTAGGTTGGGATATCTGCTATATGTTTAACTTAGAACTGCAAGACCCTAATCATGCAGTAAAAAATATTAAAATACATACGTATAAATCTCCCAGTTATGTTATAATAGCAGGATAACCTTTTGGAGAGGTTAGGTCTCTTTGGATATGGTATCTGGACATGTTCAAGGGAGATAATTGCCCTTGAGAAGAGGTAAGGTACCTTGTAGCATTGTTAAAAGTCGACATGAATGTGCATAAACTAATTAAATTGGCAAAAGCATTTATCAGAAGTGTGAAAAGCAACTGTCAAAAGAATCTATTAAAACAGGGTGACCAAATCAAGATGAGAAATTGAAGGGGCACATTGGCGGAGAGTAAGGGGGGAGGCAGGGGGTGTGTTGAAGAGTGGGCTTAGTGGTGTCGGAGTTTTACGTATAGTGCATGCACAGATATTCAAAAGAACAAAGTGATATCGATATCGAACTAACTAACCCAGGACGTGGGACAACTGTCCCAAATGCAGGATGGTTCTGTAACTTTCTTTCTGGCCTACCATCAGTAATGGGGAAAAAGCTGGAATCCAACATAAAAGATTTAGGATCAGATAGAGTTAGCATAGGTTTACAAAAAGGAAATCATACTTGACAAATCTACTGCAATTTTTATCATAATGTTGACCATACGCATATTAATTGGTGGAGCAGACTCAAAGAGTGGAATCGTAGAATCACTACAAGTGGGCCATTTGGCCCATCAAATCCACATGAACCTGCAGAGTATCCCACCCCATTCCTGTAACCTTGCATTTCCCCTGGCTAATTCACCTAGACTGCACATTTCGAGACACTATGGGCAATTTTGAATGGCCAATCCACCTAATCTGCACACCTTTAGACTGTAGGAGGAAACCCACGTAGACATGGGAAGCAGCTCCACACAAACACTCAACCCGAGGGTGGAATCGAACCCAGGTCTCTGGTGCTATGAGGCAGCAGCGCTAACCACTGAGCCACCATTCACTCCAAGAATGGTGCTCCACTTTTCGATATTTCTAGGTTTCCAGGTCTCGCTACTGACACCAAAGAGTCCTGTGCTGGGACCAAACTCGACGCCATCACCATCTTTGTCCTAAGGCACCCTGGCCGAGTGACAGACCTGGAGCCTCAGTTCAGGCTGCAAATCTGCTACAGGGGATCAAGCCTGGGAGATGCTGGTCATTCTTGGGAGACCTCTGGCTGGGAGGGAGCTGCGTTTGCCTCATCCTGGCATTGCTGCCGCCACATCCAGATGCCTCCTACTTCAACATTTACTCAGCCTTGCCAATCCCCCAGCACGCACTGCCATCTTCATCTACCATTGTGCAGGGCTCTCTTTCATCAATGCTGCTGCAACAGAGGCGAAAGAGTAAGAGAAACGATTTGAAAGAAAGGGAAAAGGGAAAAAAAGCAAATATAAAAAGGGAAAAATAAAAGCAGATGGACGTGGACAAGCCCTAGGCTTCAGTAGCCTGAACGCTGCTACTCCACTGCTGCCATCTTAACCATCAGTTTGATTGACATCTCTAAGTACCTACAGATCCTTCCAAGAGAATTCCAGCTATGAATTCCAATTCTTGTTTTATAAAGTATTACAAATTTGAAATGAAACCCAAGGGATTATTAGTTGAAGGAAGTTAAAGGTGAACTTGTTGCAAGGTGTGACTGTGTTCCATATTTGGAAATGCAGAAGAATTCATTATAATATTTGGATCCCTCATATTTAAGTAGTAGTCTGATTTAAGTCTAAGTTTGACTTTGGAAACCCAGGAGGGAAATGAAAATGGAAAATGAGGGATCAAGCAGTTAATATGTTTGCTGTACTCCTTGTGGACCATGAGTGCTTCTCCCAACCCATATCACTCATGGCTTCTCCTTGCTGTCGAAAACAGCAGACATCACCCTCCAAAATCTGTCTGGTGATCTACTGCCTTCTCTGACTTCCACCACACTTGCTTATTTCCTCCAAAACCCACTTCTACCCCATGATCTTTTCTGATTTCCCCTTCTCTTCAATTTCCTCCAATTCCCTCATTGTGCTAATTGCCAGGAATTATTCCAAGTAATCCCTTATTGTTGCCAGTTATTACAGGCCTTCCTACCGAGCCAGGAACCAGTCCTCAATCTCGCTGAGCAACAGAGTTAAAAGGTGACAATGGGGTCCAGCCATTACCTTCAGCAGGACTACTACATGCCTGGGATTGAAAGGATCCCTCACCACACCAACAAAAAACACACTCGCTCCCTGTAAATATTTAGCTTATTATTCCGCCTTGCACAGGAGATAAAGCAAAACCTCAACATACATTACTATTGATGAAACAGTAATGCTGGAACAACTTGATACATTGTTCCTTTTTCGGATGGTTGTTGGTCATGTCCCAATATTTACAATACCAACAATGGCAGCAATGGCAAACATCTCCACATGCGCAGATAATTTATCTACAGTTGAAGTATCTTTTGAAGAGTTGTTTTGCAAACAGATATGAGCTGAACATTGGCCATGCTCAGCATTCCTCTGAAACAGAAACGCAGTCCTTCAGGAAATGAGGCAAGGTCAACAACTCACTTTGTAACGTTTACATGTATAGAATAAATGCTGCTTTATATCTTCCAAGCAGGTGATTTCCTAAAGGTGGACAATCAAGAAAGAGAGCTGCTGTAGTTATGAGTTATGATCTTATTTAGTGGAACCCCATTCATTCAAATTTCCTATTTTTAAAATAATTTGTTTAAGCAGCAATTAAAAGTTTCAGACTTTGAGTGGTAGAATTCTAGAATGATACTGGTATCTCCTTGCACTAAGAGTTGTGGTTAAGTCCAATTCATGTTGAGCAGAGATGGAAGAAACTTTCAACTAGCCAAAAGATCAATAATTTCCTTTATTCTTTCTTATCTTGTGTGGATTCATGACAAGGAGGTCACATTAAAGCATAACTCCAGCATGTCCTTTCAATCTGTGCCATGTTATATGGATGAAGATGCAATTTCTTTAAACAAACCTAATTACTGTCATTATATTCATCAAATATGTAGGATGCTGTTTGAAAGACATCATTCAGGTTGCCAAATCAATTCAACTTCCATTTGATTTGCAGGTGCATAATTCAAAACAGATCAATACAGCCAGTGATTAAAGGTAATTTGTGCACCTTCTTTGCAGCTATAACTTTGTATTCCTCACTCTGTTTGATCATTCTATGATCTTTGGTATGATCTGCCTGGACAGAACGCAAAACAAAACATTTCACTGTACATAGCTACATGTGACAATAATATTTTAAACCAAAGAAAGTGAACTTGACACAATGTCCTGTTTCAGGTTAATTTAACAACTTATGAGTGCCTTCATTCACATCAAGACCCTCCTGGTCTTGATACTGGTAGAATGAGCTGAGATTAGAGAATGTAAAGGATGAGTGATACAAAAGCAGAAATTGCTGGCAAAACTCAGCAGATGTGGCAGCATCTGGGAAGAAAGCAGAGTTAATGTTTCAAATTTTGCCCACTTACTCAGTCTATCGATATCCCTTTGTAAGGTTATTGTTATCATCTACACTGTCTATACTGCAACCTAAATTTGCATCAGCAGAAAATTTGGATCTATGACTTTCTGTGCCATTATGCAAGTCGTTAATAAATACTGTGAACAACTAAGGTCCGAACACAGATCCCTGTGGGACACCATTAGTCACATCCTGCCAATTTGAGTACCTACCCATTATCGTGACACTCTGTCGCCTGTCACAAAACCAATTTCCCAACCATATCAGTAATTTGCCCTCAATTTTATGAGCTTTTACCTTAGTTAACAGTCTCTTATCTAATGCCTTCTCTAGTCTGCATAAACAAAATAGATGTTCCACTGCCCACTGTCTTAGTCATCACTTCAAAAAATTCAATGAGGTTTGATAGGTATAACTGCCCATCTCTGTCATGAATCCATCCTGGCTCATTTTGGTTAACTGAAAGTTTTCAAAGTATTCAGTTAACTCTACTATTGATTATAAACTCCAACAATTTACCCACCACACTTGTTAGGCTAAAGGGATGGCTGGAAAATGGGAAGCCTTCAGAAATGAGATAACGAGAGTCCAGAGATAGTATATTCCTGTTAGGGTGTAAGAAAAGGCTGGTAGGTGTAGGGAATGCTGGATGACTTAAAAAATTGAAGGTTTGGTTAAGAAAAAGGAAGAAGCATATATCAGGTCATACAGTCATACAGATGCACAGCACGGAAACAGACCCTTCGGTCCAACTGTCCATGCCGACCAGATATCCCAACCCAATCTAGTCCCACCTGCCAGCACCCAGCCCATATCCCTCCAAACCCTTCCTATTCATATACCCATCCAAATGCTTCTCAAATTTCGCAATTGTACCAGCCTCCACCACATCCTCTGGCAGCTCATTCAATACACGTACCACCCTCTGCGTGAAAAAGTTGCCCCTTGGGTCTCTTCTATATCTTTCCCCTCTTCCCCTAGACTATGCTCTCTAGTTCTGGACTCCCCGACCCCAGGGAAAAGACCTTGTCTATTTATCTTATCCATGCCCCTCATAACTTTGTAAGCCTCTATAAGGTCACCCCTCAGCCTCTGATGCTCCAGGGAAAACAGCCCCAGCCTGTTCAACCGCTCCCTATGGCTCAAATCCTCCAACACTGGCAACACCCTTGTAAATCATTTCTGAACACTTCCGAGTTTCACATCTTTCTGGTAGGAAGGAGACTGGTGACAGGATAGAACGAATGAATCCTTAGAAAAGGACAAAGGCAGTAGGAGTATAATTGAAAGGGAAATCAGGAGGGCAAAAAGGGGACATGAAATAGCTTCGGCAAGTAAAGTTAAGGAGAATCCAAAGGGTTTTTATGAATACATTAAGGACAAAAGGGTAACTAGGGAGAGAATAGGGCTCCTCAAAGATCAGCAAGGCAGCCTTTGTGTGGAGTCGCAGAAAATGGGGAGATACTAAACGAGTATTTTGCATCAGTGTTTACTGTGGAAAAGGAAATGGATGATATAGAATGTAGGGAAATAAATGGTGACATCTTGAAAAATGTCCATATTATAGAGGAGGAAGTGCTGGATATCTGGAAACACATAAAAGTGGATAAATCACCAGGACCTGATCAGGTGTACTCTAGAACTCTGTGGGAAGCTAGAGAAGTGATTGCTGGGCCTCTTACTGAGATATTTGTATCATCGATAGTCACAGGTGAGGTGCCGGAAGACTGGAGGTTGGCTAACGTGGTGCCACTGTTTAAGAAGGGTGGTAAGGACAAGCCAGGGAACTATAGACCGGTGAGCCTGACCTTGGTGGTGGGCAAGTTGTTGGAGGGAATCCAGAGGGACAGCATGTACATGTATTTGGAAAGGCAAGGACTGATTAGGGATCGTCAACATGGCTTTGTGCATGGGAATGCATGTCTCTCAAACTTGATTCAGTTTTTTGAAGTAACAAAGATGATTGATGAGGGCAGAGCAGTAGATGTGATCTATATGGACTTCAATAAGGCGTTCGACAAGGTTCCCATGGGAGACTGATTAGCAAGGTTAGATCTCATGGAATACAGAGAAAACTAGCCAATTGGATACAGAACTGGCTCAAAGGTATAAGACAGAGGGTGGTGGTGGAGGGTTGTTTTTCAGACTGGAGGCCTGTGACCAATGGACTGCCACAAGGATCAGTGCTGTGTCCTCTACTTTTCATCATTTATATAAATGATTTGGATGAGAACGTAAGAGGTATAGTTAGTAAGTTTGCAGATGACACCAAAATCGGAGGTGCAGTCGACAGTAAAGAAGGTTACCTCAGAGTACAATGGGATCTTGATCAGATTGGCCAATGGGGTGAGAAGTGGCAGATGGAGTTTAATTCAGATAAATGTATTTTGGGAAAGCAAATCTTAGCAGGAATTATACACTTAATGGTAAGGTCCTAGAGAGTGTTGCTGAACAAAGAGACCTTGGAGGTTCATAGCTCCTTGAAAGTGGAGTTGCAGGTAGATCAGATAGTGAAGGCGGCGTTTGGTATGCTTTCCTTTATTGGTCAGAGTATTGAGCACAGGAGTTGGGAGATCATGTTACAGCGGTAAGGACATTAGTTAGGCCACTGTTGGAATATTGCGTGCAATTCTGGTCTCCTTCCTATCGGAAAGATGTTGTGAAACTTGAAAGGATTCAGAAAGGATTTACAAGGATGTTGCCGGGTTTGGAGGATTTGATCTATAGGGAGAGGCTGAACAGGCTGGGGCTGTTTACCCTGAAACGTTGGAGGCTGAGGGGTGACCTTATAAAGGTTTACAAAATCATGAGGGGCATGGATAGGGTAAATAGGCCAAGTCTTTTCCCTGGGGTCAGGGAGTCCAAAACTGGAGGACACAGGTTTAGGGTGAGAGGGGAAAGTGACCTAACGGGCAACTTTTTCACATAGAGGATGATACGTGTATGGAATGAGCTGCCAGAGGAAGTGGTGGAGTCTGGTACAATTGCAACATTTAAAAGGCATTTGGATGGGTATATGAATAGGAAGGGTTTGGAGGGATATGGGGCTAGGTGCTGGCAGGTGGGACTAGATTGGGTTGGGATATCTGGTCAGCATGGATGGTTTGGACCAAAGGGTCTATTTCCGTGCTGTACATCTCTATGACTCTATGACTCTATTAGCAGATTTTACCAAGTTAAAAATCACACAACACCAGGTTATAGTCCAACAGGTTTAATTGGAAGCACACTAGCTTTCGGAGCGATGCTCCTTCATCCAAATCAGATTTTACCAGTTTACTATGGACAGTCTCAGTCTCAACTTGTTAAAGTCAGCCTTTCCTAAATTTAAAAGTGTAGTAGCAGATTCATGCTTTTTGCAATGAAATGCTACATTGAACTTAATTATGTAATGATTACTAGTGATAAAAGTTCATGCATAATTAGGTTACAAATTAAATCTGGTTCATTTCTGAATCCAATATTGCTTTCCCTGGATGCATCCAGGAGATATTGCGTTATCAAATATATGGGACACACTCCAGAAATTTACTGCCTTCTGACAGGTGCCTATCTGCCTCTCCCAGTCTATATTAAAATTAAAAACTCACCTTAATACTACTCTGGCTTTACGACAAACTTGCCTAATTTCTGCATTTATACAATTTAGTATTTCAAAGCAGCTACCAGGGAGACTGCACACAATACATGTTATAATTTTAGATCCTTTGCTGTTCCTCAGTTCCACCCATACAGCTTCTACTGGATGCTTTCCCCTCATTATATTCTCCCTCACCATTGAACTAATTTTGTTTCGAATCAATAAGGCTACTCCACCTCTTCTGCCAATTTTCCTGCATATCCTGTAAACCTTATTACCTGATGTATTTAATTCCCAATACACTCCATTCTTCAGCCTTGTCTCACTAATGGCTATATCATAATCTCCAATTTGAATATATTACTTAGACTTTGTGCATTCATATATTGAACTCTTATTTGGGCCTTTAGCTGTCAAAAGTCACATGACACCAGGCTATAGTCCAACAGATTTATTTAAAAATCACCAAGCTTTCTGAGTGTTGCTCCTTCATCGGGTGAAGCAAATCTGTAGGACTATAGTCTGGTGTTGTGTGACTTTTGACTTTATCCACACCAGTTCAACACTGGCAACTCCACATCAGGGACTTACTCTATAATCCCTCCCTCAGCACAGATACTTCATTCATCTGTTTTTCATTTCTCTCCTCCAGTTTAGTCAATATACACCTTACAGTATTGCCATTATCTGCCATTTTTGAATTCAGTCAGAATTTCCATTTCTTTACTTTCGGTCACATTACCTGACTTTGAAACTATTGACTTCCCTAAGCCTTCTCCCCCATTTATTAGTTTAAAGTCCTTGTGACAACATTATTTAGCTAGATCTACAATAGCCTGTCCTCGAGTTGGGTCCTCAACACACTGCTCTCTAAAACCATTCCTAATACACTCCAGAAACTCTCCTGTACAGCTTTAGTGCTGAATTGGTTAACCCAATTTCTATGCAAATAGAAGTCATCCACGATTACGGTGTTGCCCATTCTACATGCTTGTCTCACCTTCCAATTTACATTACAGCCCAAAATGGTATGGTAACAGCTTTAACCACCACTTAGGATTGGCTTAAGTGAATCCACAAGCCTGACTACCCTGGCCGACCTACTGTCTCAGCCTGTTCCTTCCCCCACCGGATTCATCTCCACCTACCTAGATACTGTCCTATCCCCCTTGTCCAGGAACTCCTCACATACATTCGGGACACCACCCACGCCCTCCACCTCCTCCAATACTTCCGTTTCCCCAGCCCCCAACACCTCATCTTCACTATGGACATCCAGTCCCCCTACACCTCCATCCGCCACAACAGGGCCTCCAAGCCCTCTATTTCTTCCTCTCACCAGTACCCTTCCACTGATACTCTTATTCATTTGGCTGAACTGGTCCTCCCGCTCAACAATTTCTCCTTTGAATCCTCCAACTTCCTCCAGGCAAAAGAGGTTGCCATGGGCACCTGCATGGGCCCCAGCTATGCCTGTGTCTTTGTTGGCTATGTAAAACAGTCCATCTTCCGTAATTACACCGGCACCACTCCCCACCTCTTTGTCCGCTACATCGATGACTGCATCGGTGCCACCTCATGCTCCCACAAAGAGGATGAACAGTTCATCAACTTCACCAACACATTTCACCCTGACCTTAAATTCGCCTGGACCTCCCTATCCCCATCAGCAATGACAAACTCAACACTGACATTTTTTACAAACCCACCGACTCCCACAGCTATCTGGATTACACCTCCTCCCACCCTACCTCCTGCAAAAATGCTATCCCTTATTCCCAATTCATCCGTCTCCACCGCATTTGCTCCCAGGAAGACTAGTTCCATTACAGAACAAACCAGATGGCCTCCTTCTTTAAAGACCGCAATTTCCCCTCCCACGTGGTTGAAGACACCCTGCAACGCATCTCACCCACATCCTGCATCTCCGCCCTCAAATCCACCCCTCCAACCATGACAAGGACAGAACCCCCCCGGTCCTCACCTTCCACCCCACCAACCTCCACATAAATCGCATCATCCGCTGACATTTCCGCCACTGTCAAACAGACCCCACCACCAGAGATATATTTCCCTCCCCACCCATATCCGCTTTCCGCAAAGATCGTTCCCTCCGTGACTACCTGGTCAGGTCCACGCCCCCCCAATAACCCACCCTCCCCTCCTGGCACATTCCCCAGCCACCGCAGGAATTGCCAAACCTGCACCCACACCTCTCCCCTCACCTCTGTCCAAGGCCCCAAAAAGGAGCCTTCCACATCTATCAAAGCTTCACCTGCACTTCCATGCATGTCATTTCTTGTATCTGTTGCTCCCGATGCAGTCTCCTCTACACTGGGGAGATCGGATTCCTTCTTGCAGAGCACTTCAGGACAGTCATACCAATCAATCCCACCACTCTGTGGCCGAACATTTCCACACCCCCTCCCACTCTTCCGAGGGCATGCAGATCCTGGGCCTCCTCCATCGCCACTCCCTCACACCCTCATTTTCTTCCTGGGGACCCTCCAACCCCATGGCATCAATGTGGACTTCATCAGTTTCCTCATTTCCCCTCCCCTCACCTTACCCCAGTTCCAACCTTCCAGGTCAGCACTGTCCTCATCACCTGTCCCACCTGTCAATCTTCCTTCCCACCTATCCACTCCACCCTCCCCTCTGACCTAGCACCTTTACCACCACCTCAATCCACCTACTGCACTCTCAGCTACCTTCTCCCCAGCTCCCTCCCCTCCTATTCATCTCTCACACCCGAGGCTCCCAGCCTCATTCCTGATGAAGGGCTTTTGCCCGAAACATCAACTTTCCTGCTCCTCAGATGCTGTCTGACCTGCTGTGCTTTTCCAGCACCATTCTAATCTTAGTATAAATCCAGTTTGCTATGAAGCAGACATCAAAACATATGTTCAGATGCCCATTGGACTCTCTGTGCAATTTACAAACTCTGGAAATTTATGAGAAAGTTAACTCCCCTATACCTAACCTCCTTGTGTCAAAAACCCAGGATATTCCAGCTTACACCTGCCATAGCTTCACCAAGCATCCATCAGAAGGACCAGAATTTAATTCAGCATCCAAATATTCCTGATGTTGATGTCTAGTTGTACCATATAAGACCAGCAGTGTAAGAGGGATAAGATGATAAATGGAGATCCTGTGTTCTCTAACTCCCAGTCAATTATGTTATGATCTGCAAGTAATATTATTTATTATTCCAAACGTTTCTGATCAAAGTGCTATGGCTAGACCCACAAGGACATGGACCTACATTAATTAAATGCAGCACATCCATAAAGTTGGGCAAGTTATTTGTTGCTTCAAAGTCTTGGGAGTATCCTGTACCCTGCGGCTTGCCACTTTCAGCCAGACTTTCTATATAAATAGACAATCGAAAACTATGTTGATGGGTCATGGCTTCTCAGATGTTTTATTGGGCCAGAGATCCTTAGATGTACTAATCAATTTATCTCTCTCCTAATAATTTGGTGGCATCTGGCATGATGGATGTTTATGTTGTCTATGTTATGATGGATGTTTAACTGTTTATGAATCAATTGTCTAAACTAAAAAGCTACTGGCTCTAAACTGAACTGTTACTCTCAGATTAGTGGATCCCAATTGAAAACTTAATAACATTAGAGAATGCAAAGTTATGGTCTGCAATGCAAACAGTACAAATCATATCACAGAGGAACAGATACATTTGTGTCAAAAGAAAATATTTGTAATTATATCCGTAAAGGTCGGTCACAACAAAACATTTAAAATCATCAGAAATGAAGAAAAATAGAGAAATTCTTAACGCATCTCAAAGCGTGTTCTTGCAAAAAGATTGCTCACAAAATCCTTTTAGCTGAAGTGAAATTTGTTGGCAAATGCTGTCCATATCCCATTTTATGAACATTTCTACTTTAATATCATGTTTTCTCATAAGATCATGATTTACTTTAAATGGGGAACAAATAGTCTCCACTTTAGCAGCCTTACATTATTCACGTAAATTGATTTTCATGTAATGCAATCTTATGTTATTTGTAAGCTTTACCACGCTAGCTATATATTTATGGTCCTGATTATCTTGCTGCTGGTGATTACAACACAAGATGAAACTTTTCAGTTGAGTTACTCTTGCAACAACTTCCGGAGCAGGATGTTACAAAAGAGTTATCTATTTTGCTGGTCAATATCTAACAGTAAAACAGCATCTGAAGCTCATCAGTACCATGCATTTTTATGCAATCTACTGTAATCTACATCATTTGTAAGACTTTGTCCCCATGATATCGAAGTCTAATAGAATTTTTAACATTCTCTTCACTTATTTCATCACTTTGTTCCAGTTTAAAGGGCAGACCTGTGGCTTCAACTGACTGCTGGTCTGGCTTTAATTTTCCTAGTCTACATGTCATTCAAGTTCAACTTATTTTTGACAGAATCTAATTTCATGTTGCAATGAATTTAAACTTCAATTGTGTTTGATGTTCAAGTAATACCATACAAAATATGATTATAAAAAAAGCCTTTGAAAAAAGTTTTTGATGGTTATTTATTAAATTGACCAAGGTATCTAAATTATATTTGAATATAATTATACAAAGAGGCATGAAAACTATACTCAAAATGTCACATGCAAGATTGACTACATTGTTGGTCAGGGCACTGTGTTGCTGAGAATTTGGGGACAATATCATGAATCTTTAACCCAATCCCTAACCAACACAATCAATGTGAACTCATGATTCTGACCTTGGAGCATGGTCAGTTTTGGGCACAGGGACAAGACCGGGCAAAGACTCAGGTGATCAAGGTTAAAAGAATTGTATTTGTGCTCACCCACACTTAAAATTCTGTCAGCATTTGTGCTTTATCATTCGATTTTGCCAAGAGTAAATGGTTTGTGGGCGTAAACCATTCAGAAATTTCCAGGCAGCAAGTTTTGCATCTGCAAAACAGCAGGAATAAAAAGTTGCCGGAGATTTGAAATGATCACAAAAATGCATTAACTTTGCTACAATACAAACGTCAGTTTCTTACAGTTACACTTCGCCTGATTTATCAATACTTGTTAATTTATGACATTGGTAATGCCAGTGTGCATAGTGCTAGAATCCACATATTACTGGTTTATAATTTAACTACAAAGAATGTACAGGAAGGAATCAAATGGTTGGATCATTCTGCTAAGTTGAACATTATGCATCAGTAAGTTATCAGTAAATCATCAAGGAGTGCAATATCCTGTCCTGCAATGGAGTGTTAAAGCAAATAAAACACAAGGACTTTCGTTAAGATCACTGTTGGAACTGCATAGAAAATGTAAGAGCAATTTGCCTCACTGAAAATCTGAGTGAAGTTTCTTCTGGAATGGCAACACTTGCAGCATTTTAATACTACCTTACAATAACAAGTCACTTGATTTAAAAGGAGGAAGTCTTTTCCCTTTTTGCTTTCTGATGTCAGTTATTTTAGATTATAAGTGAGATCGATTGCTTTGCATTTTATCAATTTGTTCAACTATAGAATCAGCTACACCAGCCCTTTTCCCAAGGGCCAAATTTAATTGGTCACATGACCAAGTTGTCTTCAGCAACAATCTAAAGCAGTTTATTTTAATCAGGGGCTTAATGCTTGTTGAAGAATCTTGTGTCAGTTGGGGCTCAGCTAATAAAACTCTTACATCTAAGTTGCAAAGTTTCTGGGTTTAGTTGCATTCCAATACTTGACTACAAAAATCAAAACTAACATACCAGTGGAATACTAGCCCTGTACAGTCAGAGGTGTTGTCTTTGGGTTAAGGTGTTAAATCAAGGCTCTATCTACCAGTTTAGTGCATGTAAAAGTTACCTGTGGATCTTGAAGAGGACCAGCTGCTGCATTTGCCACATCAAAACACTAGACTGTACATCCAAAAGTGCATTGTGAAGCACATTGGGATGTCTCTCTGCAAAATATGTTCACATGCAATAGTGCATTTCTTTAAAGCTTTGCTGTAATGTCAAAGAGAACAAGATGCGCTCTGTCAACTTCATATGCAGCACAACTTCCCTGAACTCCATTATCACCCTCTCTAACCCTGTTCTTAGGCTTATCATCAAGCAACTGACATTCAATACCTATAACACCTGAACAATCTGTAAAGCATTTCAGGTGCTGGCATCTCACACATAAAATTATGACATTCAACGCCCAGTATTGGATCTGATTCAGTCCTCTTGGCATGAACTGAGAAGAAATTCTACCCGTAAACTATTTCTCACAGCTTTCATGCTGTTAGCTGGATTTCTTTGCAGATAGATTTAGACAGATGATTATTTTTTCTGAGTCAGCATATGGCACAGATGAGGTACTGCCATCATAGGAAACAGTGCATTTATGAGTTCTAAAAGAATTATAGATCAAATTCTACTAACAATTTTGAAAAAACAGATTTTCTGACAGTGAGATATGGGGGAACCTTGATTATCCGAACAAGACGGGCAGGCACTATTTCGTTTAGATAATTGATTATTCGGTTCATCGATTAAATGCCTTTCATCTGGGGCTCGGAGTTTTTAAAGTCTGTTCCCCGTTCAGGAGACTGCAGCCGCCCACTGCAGCGCGCGAGCCCCCACCCCAAACCCCATGCCGCCCACGCCTACCCCCAACCCCGTCATTTGGAGACGGTGCTGGTTTAATCACTGTAAACAAAAGATGCGATCACAGTTGGAAACGCGTCTTTGATGTAACGTTTCTATCGGGACCTCGAGATCTCCTTCAGACAATCCAATTTTTGGATAATTGGTATTCAGATAATCAAGGTTCCTCTGTAGCTGTTAAACAAATGGCTTGGTTTGGTAATATTATTTATTGTTTTGAATTTGCACAGGTCCTCCCTTATCTTGTTAAAAGCTTCATGCAATAATCAGCTGTATTTTCTTTTGTTCAATTTACTTCATCCACCTGTTTCCATATCGACGCTCTGCCTCGATGTTCGGGCAGCTCTAAAGTTAGTTAGATTTCTGCTTTGGTTACTGCATTCTGGATAACAAAGTATTTGGAGGAAGTATTGCCCTCAGTGATTATTGCACAGACTCATTAATTCCAAGGCCAGGTTTTATTCCCTTAAAACAGAAGAATAAGAAGTGTTCTGATTGTAATGAGGTCAGCCAGCTAGACATCATAGAATATGAGCTCCCTAATTGGGGCTGTTAATCTGGTCCAATCAGGGAGCCTTGGCTGACAGATTAAAAAGGAGAGTTACGTTAGGGCCGGGGTGTCCTTGGAGAAGGAGCACGCGGTGTCCACCGACACCCTGGAGTTGTTCAGGGAGAGGTGGGCACCGCAGGGAGTGGAGTGCATCATTTCTCCCTCCAACTCTATTTTGATTTAGTCCCTACCCTCCCCTTCACTGTTGTTGCTCACACAGCATTGCCCCTTTATGTGAAGGGCAGTGCTTGTCACTGGCCACTCGGGTGTTTCTCCTATCTTCCTGGTGGTGGAAATTGAATAAAGATTCATGCACTTTGTGTCTTTCACTGTGTCTCACACCTGCACACACACACCATGGGTGCTGGGGAAAAAATAAGCACTACCGCAGTTAGGCGGTAGTGTGGGGGTTTAATTTTTAAAAAAAAGAAAAAAAAGAAGAAAAAAAAATTAAACAGGGGCCTTTTGTAAAAAAAAGAGAAAAAAATATATATATAAGAAAAAGAAAAGAAAAATAAGAAAAAATCAACAGGCACGTTTCCGCGAAAAAAAAATAAACAAAAAATAAATAAAAAGGAGAGTTACGTTAGGGCCGGGGTGTCCTTGGAGAAGGAGCACGCAGTGTCCACCAACACCCTGGAGTTGTTCAGGGAGAGGTGGGCGCCGCAGGGAGTGGAGTGTATCATTTCCCCCTCGAACTCTATTTTGATTTAGTCCCTACCCTCCCCTTCACTGTTTTGATCACACAATATTGCCCTTTGATGTGAAGGGCACTGCTTGTCACTGGCCACTCGGGTGTTTTCCTATTTTTCTGGTGGTGGCAATTGAATAAAGATTCGTGCACTTTGTGTCTTTCACTGTGTTTCACACTTGCACACACACACCATGGGTGCTGGGGAAAAATAAGCACTAAAAGACAATTTTAAAAAATATATATATTTAAAAAAACAGGAGTGTTTGATTTAATAAAAAAAATAAAAAAGGAGAATTAGGTTAGGGCCTGGGTGTCCTTGGAGAAGGAGCACGCGGTGTCCACCAACACCCTGGAGTTGTTCAGGGAGAGGTGGGCGCCGCAGGGAGTGGAGTATATCATTTCCCTCTCCAACTCTATTTTGATTTAGTCCCTACCCTCCCCTTCACTGTTTTTGATCACACAGCATTGCCCTTTGATGTGAAGGGCAGTACTTGTCACTTGTCACTTGGGTGTTTTCCTATCTTCCTGGTGGTGGCAATTGAATAAAGATTCGTGCACCTTGTGTCTCTCACTGTGTCTCACACCCGCACACACACACCATGGGTGCTGGGGAAAAATAAGCACTACTGCAGTAAGGTGGTAGTGTGGGGGTTTAAGGAAAAAAAAGAGAATAAAAGGAATGTCTGATCACAAAAAAAAGATAAAAAGAAAAAAAAACACAGGGACTTGCCCTTTGATGTGAAGGGCACTGCTTGTCACTGGCCACCCAAAAAAATAAAAATAAAAAGGAGAGTTACATTAGGGCCTGGGTGTCCTTGGAGAAGGAGCACGCAGTGTCCACCAACACCCTGGAGTTGTTCAGGGAGAGGTGGGTGCCGCAGGGAGTTGAGTGCATTATTTCCCCCTTCAACTTTATTTTGATTTAGTCTTTGCCCTCCCCTTCACTGTTTGATCACACAGCATTGCCTTTTTTTGTGAAGGGCACTGCTTGTCATCGGCCACTCGGGTGTTTTCCTATCTTCCTGGTGGTGGAAATTGAATAAAGATTCATGCACTTTGTGTCTCTCACTCGCACACACACAACATGGGTGCTGGGGAAAAATAAGCACTACCGCAGTTAGGTGGTAGTGTCGGGGTTTAAAAAAAACAGGAGTATCAAAAAAAACAGGAGTGTCAGACACTCCGGAAAAAAAAATAAAAAGGAGAGTATCAGAGATACTTTGATAACTGGCTCCAGATGAGGTAGTATTAGAGTCAAAGACTGCTGATGTGGAAATAAAGGGTGACTTGGTGATGGGATACCGGCCTCTGTGGAGTTATTTCAAGAGGTGGTCTGGTTTAGCTGTTTAAAATGTTGAGATATTTTGTTGGGCAGACATGGAGAAACTATTTCCTCTGGTAGGAAGGCATGGAAACATAATCGTAAAATTAGCCTAAGCCATTTAGGAGGCAAAAAAAGGAAGCAATTTTCACACAAAGCATTAGAGAAATATGGATTCTCTCTGGAAAGTCTTACAACTCTCATGGAAGGGGTTGATCAATTCCTATAGGCAACAAACTATCAAAGACTGAGATAAGATCGGTACATGTAGTTAAGATACAGATCAAGCATGACCTACTTGATTGATATAACATGTTTGAGAAATTGAATGGTACACTCTTATTCCTACGTTCCTATGAATTTTTCTTTGAGATGTGCTGCCAACGGTGTGATATTCCCATTGTCCTGGTAATTGTATCCATAAATGATCCACAGGCTGTCAAATATTCATGCCTTGATTGCTTTCGGAATTCCAACAATTTATCCTTTACTTGACTACTCCTTTACATCAGAAACCAGTCATCCAAGATCAAAGACTTGCCACTGGAATGATTTATTTTCTGCGGATATAAGGCTAATGAGCTATTGTATCATTGCCAAGATTTAAAATTTTGCTTTTATAGCTTTCAGTTTTTCTTTCCTGTCTTTTCTAATTAACAATCCAATTTTTATGCAAGGGTAAATAGCATAAATCATGATAAAAATGTCCCTTAAAATTTCTTTATAGAGGTTTCTCTCTCAATTGTGGGTAAAAATCCTGATAAAACCATCTAGCCATACAGTGAGCTGTTAACTGTGCACTATTTCCCCTTGGTAAACTAGTGGCTTCCAATTTGCTTTATCATAGAATCCCGACAGTGTGGGAACAGGCCAGTCAGCCTATCAAGTCTGCACCAACCCTCCGAAGAGCATCCCATACAGACCCAATCCCCCACCCCATTCTCATAATCCTGCATTTACCATGGCTAATCTACCTTGCTGACACAGTCCTGGACACTATGGTCGATTCAGCATGCCAATCACTTAACCTGTACTTCTTTGAACTGCAGGAGGAAACCAGAGCACCCAGAGGAAACCCACACAGACAAGGAGAACATATAAACTCCACACAGATGGTCATCCAAGGCTGGAATTGAACCCAGGTCCCAGGCACTGTGAGACAGCAGTGCTAACCACTGAGCCACTATGCCACCCTTCATGCTAAGCAAATTTGCAATTTAAAAACAAGTACCAGAAAATCTTTCCCGATACCAGAGGAACGAAGTGAGTTTAAATCTGTTTTGTGTTCAGAATATTGAAAGAGTTTTGGAATAGTCTTGCAAAGAGACCCCTGGTGGATTTAAAACATCCTCCTCAAATACACACCAGCAAATGAACAGCGAAAATTCCGCATAGTTTGAGATCACAGTAAGAACAGATTCCTGGAGGATCATGAGTGGTCTTAGTGACAACTAATGCTCATGAAACAGGCTAGATTGCACTTCAGTAACCACTACTTTAATTAATGGACTTGTTTATCAGTGAGCAACTGAACTGGGATAAAGAAATTGTTGAACATCGTTTTGAGTGTGCTCTCAAACTATGCGGAGTTTTCGCTGTTCATTTGCTGGTGTGTATTTGAGGAGGATGTTTTAAATCCACTAGGAGTCTCTTTGCAAGACTACTCCAAAGCTCTTCAATTCTAATTCTCATCCAAAATGATTAAGTGCTGTGCTGGAGTATACAGCTGTCACCAAGAGTAAGGCAGTGCTCTGCACAATGAATGGAAGGGGAACCAGAGGGATGGGCAAGAGAGATTGGAGCTGTGTGATGGACACTTCCCCACCATCCCAGCTTCCTCTTCCACACTCTGAGAACAGGAACTTCCTTCTCTTCTGGGCCTCCTCCACTTGGACTTCCAATGTTATGCCCAAATACTTGCATTTCCTCCCCTTTATTTCCCTGGCAATCCGACATATCATCCAGGGCAATCCACACCTTCAGGAGGAGAAAGTGAGGACTGCAGATGCTGGAGATCAGAGTCAAAAACTGTGGTGCTGGAAAAGCACAGCTGGTCAGGCAGCATCCGAGGAGCAGGAGAGTTTACTTTATGAGCATTAGCTCTTCATCAGGAATGTGGGGGAGCCCCACCTTCAGTGGAAGGGGATGTGTGGAGCCCACATACATTATGACATGGGAAATGTATCTAAAAAACATTCTAATTCTAAACTTGCATATGTCTGTTGCACCAAGGAGCTTTGATTTTAAAGCTGTGAGCTTGAAATTGGGATAAGTAGCACACATTCTTTGGGTGCCAAATGTGCCATTCGGGATCCAAAACAGCACTGATGTTCTTGTACATCTGCCAAAGGCCAAACAAAGGCATCATTTACCTACATCAGAAGCAGCTGTTGGTCCTTTTGTACGTGTAAATATAGAGCTTAACACACACTTCTGATCCGTTGTAACTTTGGTTTGTTCTTTGACAGTCACTGTCAGTGTAGAAAAGTAACACTAAATGCAATGAAGTGAGTATTTAAAATAATGTCAACTACACAAACGCCTGATCCAATTCCCACTCCACTCCCAACTTTGACATTCAACCACCAAACACGCAATACTCACGTGTCCAAGCCCTGACCTCTTGGCCCACATGACCATGGACTCCAGCTCCCATGATCATGCTGAATATTGCAAGCTTCCTACCCATCCCCACTAAAGTACACTGATGCCTTTGACCTTCCAACCCATTTTCCGATCAAGTCCAAATCACAAACTCAGTGACCCACCCATTCCTCCTTCTGCCGTACAGCTCACGTTCCTGTGAACTGGAGAACTAAGCAGAGCGGGGGCTCTACTGCAACATCATCCACATAATAAAGAGATCCAAGGCCCAAAATCCAGAAGTTGTCAAAACAATAAAATTTGGCACGAGCTTCTAACACAGTGCTGGCAAGGTGCCCAATAATAATCTTCCTGCTTTGCAGAATCAGCAAGTCTCTGTATGAGTTTAGTAAGGCGCAATCCTCGTCAACTGAGTTTTGATACCATAACAGGATGTTAAAAAGGACTCTTCGGGTCAAGGGTAAATAAATATTAAAGGCACCATGTGCAGAGTGGAAAATCTGACTGCATCCTTTGGCACAATTAACATTCCTTTACCTATGATTTCCAGAGCTCATTCGAAATTCTTGGAATGAGTTTGTGGAACGGATGAATAGCTCTTCTAAAATGTACGTCAAGTAGCTTTCACATCCCTGCACCTCAGTTCTATTTTCAAACTTCTGCTAAGATAAAATTCAGCAACAGCAAACGCAAATGCAAGCCAATCAGTCTGTATGAATGAGAAGTAGCAGTCACCTGCTATGATGTGAGGTCTCTCACCTAATTGTGTAATGTTTCAGAAACTGAGCAATTTGTGACAGTCTCATTGAAATGATTTTTATACAGGATCTATAATAATTAGCAACCAGGACCAAATCTGCCTGCTAAAGTGAAGGTTCAGACATTGATTCATGGTGTCACCCCTTCATCAACTGTTTCATCCTTTCATCAAAACAGCCCTTGAAGGTGATATTCAACAAACACTGCACCCAAATTAGGAATACACAGGTTAAAGGTGTGTCCAACGAGTAAAACTTGACATATTATTTAAGAAAATAAATTGTCATACCGTGAACACATGAGACACTGTCTCCAACAGACTTTGTGTTTATTTTGAAGCTTTGGAGTTAAGCAGAAATGGGAAAATTCAAAAGTCAACAATTACTTTTGACACTCTTACCTTTGCAAGTGAAGCATTGGAGATGGAAATGTCTTGACTGGACACGTAGTACTTGTCCTTTACATGGGTCTCCACATTTGAAACAGTGGATGGCTGGCTTTTCTGTCGGCTTGTGGGGGTCCTGAGGGTGAGCCACTGCAGAGAAGAAAAGAAAACATGAGCAAAGCAGGCCGTTGACTATTACAATTCAGATTGCATTTTTATCTTCAACATCAAGAGTGAGGCAGACAGGCAAAGATGAATCCTCTATCAGCAGTCAGACAGAAATGGCTAAATCGTATCATATATTGGTAGATTATTTTGTACTGAATGCATAGTTGATGCATTGCTCAGTCTTTCAAAACATCCGGGAATTGAGTATGGAGACAATATAAGTGTTCAAATTCAACTACTTCACATGTACATTGTTATAGCTGGCACATCGTTGTCAAATCCTGGCTTTTATTTCAAAAGGAGTTCAAATCTGACCTACAAGTCAAAAATGACAGAATGATTGCAAAACAAAACTGAAATGTAGACTTCTTTTATTTGTTCCTGAATGAGGGTGGCAGTGCCAAAGCAGTGTTTACTATTCATGCCCCGTTACCATGAAGATTCAACCACATATTCTGTGACACGTACAGACTGAATGAAATCGGACATTCTCTCCCAATTTGGACATTAGTAAATTTGTTTTTTTTTAACAGCAATTTGACAGCTTTCTTAGTATGGGCTGAATTTTCTCAGTTTTTGGTAAAGACTTTTCTTTGGTGAGATTCAGACCAGGTGGTCCACCCTGGTTCATGGTGACTTCTCTCAGGAATCTTTTGGTCTACAGCTCATTAGTTATGCTACATGGCTCTTTGGCTCTTTTCTCTTGGAATCATGTGTCCGTGAGAAGTGGATATGCTCACCTCTGCCAGACGTTGTGCTGTTAATGCAGCTGGCACCATACTGTGCATCACTTCAGATGCTGCAAGCCTGACACAAGCCCCCACCCCCCCACCCCCCGTCCCCCAACCCCGCCATAACCCAGTGTGAAATCATTATTGATGAGGATATGGCCCAGAAAGGGAAGCTGACATCCAGCTATGTTTGACAGGCACCTGGAGGTGCTGCTGGCTGGGATGGTGTAAAGGAGAGAAGTGCTGTATTCCATTGACCACCAAAAGAAGCCACACCACTGGTTTCAGTCAGGCTGGATCGGGACAGCAGCCTGGGTTAGTGCTGTGTTCTGGGTGAAACACAATGCACAGCAGTACAGGAAGAAGGTTAATAGTCCTCTACACTCTGCAAGCATAGATGCCACAATCTTCTCTCTGCTTCCTCACAATCACAGGGCCACTGCCCTCATCAGAACTTTGCCACTGCATCATGCCAATCTCTGCAAGCCTCACAGATGCCAACTCTCATTACATTGGGCATGTCTATTTAACAACTCTCACTCACATCTTCCTCCCAACCTACTTTCCCTTCCTGCCCCCGTGCTTTCTTCTCATTCAATGGAGACAGTTCACCACTTCTCCTGCAGCTCCACTACCTTCTCCTTCATGCACGTGATCATACTCAGTCCCTCCATTTGTCGCATTGCAGGAAAAGTCAGCCTGCATCCACCTCCCACCCACAAGACTGATGTCTCCACAGTAATTCGAATGGTAAACCTGTAATCCCTGGACTGATTACACCTGACCAACATGACTAACGGTGGCCAACACCCTGGACTGGAATCCGACAAACCCTTTGCTGACTGTATTGATGACTAGGGACTAGCCCCTTTTGACTTTCACACATGGCCAATTGGTTGAAGCAATTGCCACATATTTGCTTGGTAAGCTGCTGACACGTGCTGACATAAGAGAAAGAGAGGACTGCAAATGCTGGATATTAGAGTCAAGAGTGTGGTGCTGGAAAAGCACAGCAGGTAAGGCAGCATCCGAGCAGCAGTAGAATTGACATTTCAGGCAAAAGCCCTTCATTCCTGATGACCAAAACGTCGATTCTCCTGCTCCTTGGATGCTGCCTGACCTGCTGTGCTTTACCAGCACCACACTCTTGACCCATGATAATGACATAGCACATTGCCTCACAGCAAAGCATCAGCCCCTTGATTGTTCAGTGCTCCCCACTGTGATTACCTGAAGCCTTTCCCTCCACAATAAAAAGCAATGTTAGGGAGAGGCTGGCAGTCTCCAAGCAAATGCTAAGTCAGTGTGCGTTAAAAAATGAAGGTAAGGGCCAAAAAATGCATCCAGTTAGGACACATGAAATTCATGTGTGGCACAGCACACAAACTGATCTTGCAGAAGCATTCAAATCATAGGTGTCCATCAGCTCCAAAGTGAAGACCTGAAGGGCTGACATGGCATGAGAATTGGACTGAGAGCATGCATAATGGTATGGTGATGCTGGTGGTTTATGAGGCCAGCTTGCTCAGTTGGAGGATAGAAGAGGACGGTAGCTAAGGAGTATATAGGCATGCTGTGTAAAAAAAGAATTAAAGCGAAGTCCAGAGAAACAAATGGCGAGCTGCTGCCACCAAGTTCCCACTCTGACTTTCAGGAATTAGCACCATCTATTTCTCAGGGAAGGAAATGAGAATTGGGAGCTGCATATAAAGGAGACAACTTAGCAAATAAGGTAATATAATAAGGTAGTCACTGCTTATTATTGAGACTCAGAAATCATTGTTTAAATCCAAAGGGGATGTTGAAAATTTGATTTTTCCATTTTCGACATACTTTCCCTATTTCCCTGCTATTGCTCACCTTGCTCAAGGGAGCAGAAGATTTCATCCTGTCAAGCTACTAAACTTCCATGAGAAAAAGTGATGACTACAGATGGTGGAGATCAGAGTTGAAAAGTATGGATCTGGAAAAGCACAGCATCCGAAGAACAGGAGAGTTGATATTTCGGGCATAAGCCCTTCATCAGGATTAATACCCGAAACGTCGACTCTCCTGCTTCTCGGACGCTGCCTGACCTACTGTGCTTTTCCAGTGGCATTTTGAGACTACTAAACTGCCACACATTGAGAAATGATGATACTTAATCATTTAACAAAGAAAAGCAAGCTGACATTGTCAATAAAACTAAAAGTTATCTGTACACAGCAACAGTGTTGAAAGCTGAGTGGAAAATAGAGAAAGCCAAAAATAAGGCATCGTGTGCCAGAAGACATAAGAGAACAGGACCCACATGAAACATGGATATCTTGCCCTCTTTGATACCGAAGGTACTGACGTCGGTTTCCGAGGGGAGGAAGGATACAGTAATCCATAGCAAAAAATATCTCTATGTAGTGTTAATTTATATCAGTTCACTGATTTTGTGAGATTCCAGAAAACTTAATACCTGTAAAGTTTGGTCACTTTGCATTTTCTCATATTCTGCATGCCAATATGCATCAAGTTACTGAATGTGCAATTATTTCTTAGTCCTTACTAGAATTTTATTCTACACTGAGAGAGGGAAGGAGTTGGAGCCAGAGTGACTGTCAATGGTATGCCCTTACAGATGTTTGGGATCCATCCCTATTATATAAGTACCCCACCCCTGGAATTTGAGCTGAGTCCTATTCTCAGATGGAAGGAACACTGTACCAGAATTTGTACCCTAACAGAGAAAGGTCTTGCAAGTTTCTGAGCCTCCATTTACAATTTCAAATCAATTCTGTCTCCATTTTTTCTGTTCCTCCTTATTTCCACATTGTTGACAATGTCACTGAACATTTGATGTAAGGTTATATTGCCAGCAATTTGGAACAATCTACCTCAAAATGTTTTTTTTTGTTTGAAGTAATCATTAACAATGTCCCTAAGTTAATCGGAACATACAATATTTAATGGGAAATCCATCACGTTGTGTGGGGATAGGAATATCCACTGAGCACACAATACCCTACGTGTGTTAACATGCACTGAAAGGAATGTTTGCCATTTTTGAATCATTACTTCTTCAGGGCCCAGTTAAATATTATTATGTTTAACTCTGCAGCAAATATGAACTGGAATTGTTTGAATTAATTATTGAACCAAATGTAAAGTGGACAGAATGCACCGAGCCATAGAAATCGCTTCTTGCAGGTATGCGAAAGTACAGAAATACCTATTCTCTTAACCAGATAAGAACTGGAAAGTAGAGAATTACTATCAGTCCAAACATGGACCAATTGCACAGTATCAGGTTTCCAATTTTGCTGAACCAAGCATGGATTGTGAAAAGACAGGTAATTCAATCAGCCATTGTAGAAAGTGAACTAAGATGGCTGCCTGTACTCTGACTCAGCCTCAAAAGAAATTAATTTGCACCAGTATAGAGCCCGTTTTCTCAAAGTATTTTAATCCTAAAATAGATCCGAAGATAAAACCAACTGTAAAATAGATTAACTGTTAGATTTCTAAAATGTGGTGCTACAGTAAGATTTTCAGGCAGAGTGGCATCTAGTTTTTGGATTTCCTCTCCAGATTGTATTTCAATGTAGGGCAGGAATTTTCAGATTGTTAACGGCATTTTAAGATGCACTCTGCTCATCTCATTCATTTTTTAAACTGACGAATTATTTTTAGAATACTCTAGGATCGGGTTCCCTTGAGCAGCATATGTCAACGTTGATTAAATCATCAAAGATGACTAACTTCAGCCAAGAACATGGGTTTCTGGAATTAATCTATTCATGTCATTATATCACTTTGCATCTTTGGCTACCTTGACTGACTTCAAACATTGCATGTTGTGTAAATCCCTTTTCATTTATGAGCTGTATAATCGTGGAAATCTCCTAATGGGAAGAGGTTACTTGGTCTCTGACAACTATGCTAGCTTCTCACAAGACCTATCGACTCTGTTCTCATTGATCTACTATGCCAATGCCAGCTTGCCAATCAAAGCTAATTACTCCAATCATACTTCCCAGTTTTTGCTCTATAATTTTAAAAATATTTTTCTTATTCAAATATTACATGGATTCTTTTGTCTTCTTTATTAAATGTTATAAGGCAGAAAGTCATTGCAATTGAAAGTTGATATGTGTTTCTAGTAGACCAGCAGGAAAATCCTAAGACCATCATCCGTTGTTAATACCCACTTATGCAGGGCATGTTGACCTTTGCCTGATGTTCTAATAGATTCTCTGTACTATGAGTCCTTGTTTGGAAAATCTAACTTAATGAATTGACTTCAAGATTGACCTTTTACTCACTACCCTTTGCTAACCCATAGATGCCAGTCCTTTGTGTGTGTGCCTAAAAGCTGGAACATCAGTGTGAAAGCATCCTAAGTTTCACAACAAATAACTGTGACTAAAGACCTGATGAAGCTCAAACAATGACGCACATCCAGGAGAGAATAGGCAAGAGCAGGTGACAGAGGAAGTGGATGAAGAAAGAGGTGGCATTATCCATGTCTAAAAGATGAGAAAAGGATATGCCCCCTCCCCGTGGTGCTGGAATCTTTGCTACATTGAGTGTGTTCATATGATAAAAAATGAAAACATACCTGGAACTTGATGCTGAAGTAAACAAAAATAAGTGACAAGAATTTTCCAGTTGCATTATTGAAAGTGAGTGGTCACAATAATGAGAATATGTCCCTACATAATAATAATCACAACATTTCAAGAGAAGCTACAAGTAAGGTTTCAATATTAGATACTTGATAAATATAATGGCAATAAAAACAAGGAAATTTGCAACGTCGTTTTTCCTAATTTAACCAATGTTTAAGATGTAACAGAATTAATGCCCACAGAATTAAATAAAATTACAAAAGCGTTTCCAGTGAGATGCACCTCAAACATAGTCCAAGTGCTTTGCATAGCTGAAAGTGCAATCACTTCCGCTTCAAAGTTTTTAAACACTATATCATATTGTTCAGTTTATCATGGCAGCATTCAACTTGCCAAGATCCTGACCTGTTAACGATGTGTTTTCCTGTTATTGCTTTGTTGGCATTCTTGGTCGCAGTGTAATGTGACATTGCTTTGCCCTTGTCTGTTTTATCCATTTGAAACACGCACAGCTTGATGTGGCCCTTCCTTCCATGCAACCAAAATATTGATTTATTATTCATTGAAGTGTGTGCTTAGCAGAAACTAACTGAAGTGCAAACCATTTTAATTACAGTTCGCAGAATGACAGAGAATTCCACAATTTTTACCAAATGTATTTTGCTCAACAATCATTAGTACGCATTGCACTTTTGCATAGATTATTGGCATATTCACTTACTTTTTGAAAATTGCTTTTCATAAACTAGAAGTGAAATCTGGCCTCATGTTTTCCTAACTCTCTGTAATGAGGACTCAAAGTGAATGAGTATTCCACTGTTTAAAAACATTACTTCCTCTGCTGCAACATCTTGTGTTTTACTCGTCACACATGATATTGTACCTGTGCAGATTCAGGATTCTGAATCACATGACTTATAATGAAAGAATTATGTCGGAAAACATCTGCTTCCTAGAAAATGAAAAGTTGCACAGGCAAGCGATTAAAAGGGAACAACTTTCGCAATCATCACCACCCTAGTACTTAAACTTGGGGATAGTTATTTCAAATTTGATTTCGGATAATCTAACTTCTGCCAGGCTTAGGCACACTTCTTTACTTGTTCAGGTGAAGCAAAAGTATTATGTGGCACAACTTGAAGGAGATCTTCAAGGGCTGATCCTCCTTCATCAAACTCCACAAATACAGAGTATTTATTTATTCCAGGCTCTCTTTGTGGGACCTTGATGTCCACAAATTTGTTGCTGGATTTGCTCACAAAACAAGGAGGAGTAGACCTAAATGCACTGTGTGTGCGTGTGGTGGGCAGGGGGGGGGGGGAGGGGCGCAGAAATTAATGACAAAAATGCTGCCACATATGGAGAATTTCAGCTATGAGGGAAGACCAGATGGGTCAAAACTGTTTTACCTCAGAACAGAGAAAGCTGAAAAAGGGCAAGGATTTAATTAAGAAGAGTGTAGTCATTAGGAGGTCTAAACAGACTTATGGAAGAACCGATTTCTTTTTGCAGCAAGATCAATATCAATGACCACAGATCAGAACAAAAAAATTACAGGGGAGTTAAGAAAATTTAGTTTTGGACAGTGAGTATTTGGAAATTACTGCCTGAATGGATGGTCAAGTCACAGGCTTTCTTGTATGAGGAAGCTGTTGAATGTACACTTGATGTGCTGTAGCCTCAATTGAAAAGTGGGACTTGCTTAGAGGGCTTTGCTTCTGTTCAGTACAACCACAAGGGGGTTAAGTGGCTTCCTTCTGTGTGGTAAATTGTCTGTTTCTGTGTAACTTTACCTGCTGTGAAATAGTTTGAAACATGACTCCACAACAGAAATATAAATTATTTATTTTATCTACTGTCTGGAATAAATGGCAGTGACACAGGTACCTGAGGTTACAAATTACTTTGGATGCCTTGCAGCTAGTCTAAAGTTACCAAAAAAAAAGTCACTGCAAATGTATTAGCATATTTTCAGAAGTTCATTTTCCTCTATTTAAGAGCTATTACTAATCAGAATATTGAGATCATCTGGTGTTCAATATACCCAATCGAATATCTCAAAGGGAATTTTATAAAAGTACAGCCTATGTTTGCTATGTTTTATCTAATTGTCACAGAACCTAAGATATCTGTACAACATATTAGATTTCTCTTTTGACATCATTATTTGTGCTGTAAAAGGTCACTGCTACCCTAAGAAAAATGGAGGCAACCCCAATTCTTGAATAGGCAGGAAAAGCCTGAACATATTACTTTTATGGAATCAATTTTTTAAAAAACTTTTCTTAAGAGGTGAGCATTGCAGGCCCAGGCCAGCATTTATTGTCCATTCTTAATTGACCTTCAAAGATAATAAGTCACAACGACACCACGTTATAGTCCAATGGGTTTATTTGAAATCACAAGCTTGAAGACACTTCACCTGACGAAGGAGCAGCAAAATAAACCTATTGGACCATAACCTGGTGTCATGTGACTTCTGACCTTGTCCACCCCAGTCCAACACAGCACCTCCATATCATGACCTACAGAAGGGCAAGGCCTGTCCACTAAAATTCTCTGCAGTCCATGTGAGGTTTTTACATACAAAAGTGCTATTAAGAATTACAGAATTTTGATATAGTAACATTGAATGAATAGAGATAAATCCAAGTCTGGAGAGCATGTGGAAAGAGAAACAATTTAGCCTACCTTTATAACAGTAGTATATTTTGGGTTACATACAACATGGTGCAAATTTTTTCCTTTAAAGAATGGCATCCATTTGTTCCTTCAGTTTATTACAGCTAAACTTCAAAAGCCCTCAAATATTATTGAAATGCATTAAATGCACAGTTAAATAGTTTTGTAAATAATCAAGATATCCTATAATTTGTAACAGACACTGAATACTAATCTGTGGTCACTCATTGGTGGAGAGACAGAAGAAGGAGGAGATCAGAGAAGCTGATATCCAGGCCATTCTTGCGTTTCATGGTAACCAATTGGTTACAAAGGGCATTGGCAAACTGTTAACCGGGGGATTAAATATAACATGGAATTATAGAACCTTTGACATTTGACTCTAAAGAATAGAAATGTCTCCAAAATACTATTGGCAAATGTCAACATTCCATTTTTTATTTTCTGAACTTTAACCAATTAGTTATGCCGTGAATTTGAATATTTTTCTAAATTTCTGTCTATGCTTCAGGTCTATTACATTCAGGGTATGAACTTTACTTCAGTCCGGGATACAAAGCCTGACTGATCTCCAAATAACAGAATCCTCTCTTGCAGGATTTAAGAAATCAGTCATTAGCTCAATTTGCACTAAAGAGATAAGAAACAAATTCAAAGGTCTTATGAGGAAAGGCAGAGAGCCTTGGAGAGAAGAAGGCTAAGAGGGGATTTGATAGAGACATACAAGATGATCAGAGGATTAGATAGGGTAGACAGTGAAAGTCTTATTCCTAGAGTGATGACGTCAGCTTGTATGAGGGGGCATAGGTAAAATTGAGGGGTGATAGATTTAAGACAGATGTCAGATGAAGGTTCTTTACTCAGAGAATGGTAAGGGCATGGAATGCCCTGCCTGCCAATGTAGTTAACTCAGCCACATTAGGGAGATTTAAACAATCCTTGGATAAGCACATGGATGATGATGGGATAGTGGAGGGGGATGGGCTTAGATTAGTTCACAGGTCGGCACAGCATCAAGGGCCAAAGGGCCTGTTCTGCGCTGTATTGTTCAATCTTCTATGTTCTACGTAAATAATGAGTAAGCACGTCTCCCTTCTTTTTGTTATATCTTTAATGGACCATTTCTCCAGGACAGCACAAAATTCACATGGGCTGTCCATAATTAACACTGTAACAAATGGACAATTCTAGCTGTGGAGACATGCCACATGGATAATAAGGCTGGGTACCAAGCTTGCAATATGGATTTTTCCTGCAAATATAGGTCCTAGCCATGCCTTTTCCAGATGCAAAGATGTAGGTCTAAAATCAGCATGCCTTTGCTATACGACCTTTCTCTGAAGATTAATCTATCCAACATTGCTGTACACAGAATAATAACTGAGCTGAAAATGTGTTGCTGGAAAAGCGCAGCAGGTCAGGCAGCATCCAAGGAACAGGAGAATCGACGTTTCGGGCATCAGCCCTTCTTCAAGAAGGGCTGATGCCCGAAACGTCGATTCTCCTGTTCCTTAGATGCTGCCTGACCTGCTGCGCTTTTCCAGCAACACATTTTCAGCTCTTATCTCCAGCATCTGCAGTCCTCATTTTCTCCTCCACAGAATAATAACTCTCAACTTATGTTCACCTATGAACAGCATTATAGTTCTCTTCAGTGCAATGCCACTAATTAGTTCATACAATTGGATATAGTCTTGAAAATGGGAAAATCCAAATGACAGCTATTACTTTTCACTTTATGTTTGAATTATGTAGCAATACAATGCATTACATGTAAAAATAATAATGTTACGAATGTAAGAAATATATTTTTAAGACATCAATTTTTCAGAGATACTGCTTCATTGCATTCTCCTCAACAGTAGGCAAACTCTGACTTGAGCTTTCTGATTTCATCTCCAGTTTGTAGTGATTACAATTCTGCCTCAGGGTTGCTGAATATATATCTGGGAACTGGTGATAAGTCCTATCAAATAATGTTGAAATAGGCTGAAATATATTTGCACAGAATGGTGAAGTTGCCAAGTGGTTGAGCACAGGCTATTTTAATAATTCCCTTTAAGCTAACCCATTTAGCAGAAAATGAGCAAATTTGGATTGTGTCCCCATTTGACCATAAGACCATTTAGCCCATTGAGTGTGCTTTGCCATTTAATCATGGCTGATGTGTGTCTCAACCCCATTCTCCTAACTTCTCCCTGTGACCTTGATTCCCTTACCAATCAAGGACCCATCCATTTTGGTTTTAAATACACTCAATGATTTAGCCTCCACAGCCTTCTGCGGCCATGAGTTCCACAGAGTCACAATTCTCTGGCAGAAGCAATTCCTCCTCATCCCAGTTCACAGAATACATAGAATCCCTACAGTGTGGAAACAGGCCATTCGGCCCATCAAGTCCATCTTGACTCTCTGAAAAGCATCCCACCTAGACCCACCCCTTACCCTATCTCTGTAAGCATGCACTTCCCATGGCGAATCCACCTAGCCTGCACATCCCTGGACTCTGTGGGCGATTTAGCATGGCCAATTCACCTAACTTGCACATTTTTGTACTGAGAGGAGACCAGAAAACCCAGAGGAGACTCACGCAGACATGGGGCTAATGTGCAAAATCCTTGCACAGTCACCTGAGGGTGGAATTGAACCTGGGATCCTGGTGCTGTGAGGTAGCAGGTCCCTTCACTCTGAGGCTGTGCCCTCGGGTCCTAGTCTCTCCAACTACTGAAAACATCTTCTTCAAGTCTATACTATCCAGCCGTCTCAGTATTCTGTACGTTTCAATAATATACCTTTCATCCTTCTAAACTCTACTGAATACAGTACAGGCCCAGAGTCCTCAACCACTCATCTGACAATCCCTTTACCCCCAGGATCATTCTTGCAAACTGCCCCTTCCTATGCCAGCACAGCTTTCCTCAGATATGGGCCCAAAATTGCTCACAATGTTCCAAATACATCTTCAGCAGTACATCTCTGCTCTTGCTTTCTAGCCCACTTGAATGACCCCACATTTAACATGATTCTCTACTGAAAGCAACAGACAGTAAACTTGAGAGGCATTTAAAATGGAATCCAATCCAAATCTATTTGCTTTACCCGCACAATATTAACAATGCACAAATGCATCAAACAGAATTTTGCAGATTAAAGTTTGCCAACAGCTATTTAACAAAGATCTTTGCATCGTTCTTATTAGGGCATTATAATTGGTCAACATTACAACTGTGAACATACAATTCAAAAATATGCATTATTGACTGTCAGGATTTGGAGACGCTGGTGTTGGACTGGGTTAGACAAAGTTAAAAATCACATAACACCAGGTTATAATCCAACAGGTTTATTTGGAAGCACTAGCTTGCAGAGTGCTGCTCCTTCATCAGGTGGTTGTGGAGTATAAGATTGTAAGACACAGAATTTATAGCAAAAGTTTACAGTGTGATGCAACTGAAATTATATATTGAAAAGACCTGGATTATTTGTTAAATCTCTCACCTTTTAGAATGACCATCTTGGTTTCAGTTCTTTCATATGTAAGTCACAAAACCTTTTCAAAAGTTACATTCTCAAGTGAACTTTAACAATTGGTGTCATGTCGTCATCATTGACTGTAACATCTTTTTGGGACGTCCTGCAGTTGAGTAAGGTGCTATATAAATGCAAGTCTTTTTGGTTCTACTTAGATCACATTTGATGAACTGTAATTGTCCAGAAGTCCCTTCTGTAGTTTAGCCAAACTGAAAAAGTGATTTGATTTGATTACTTTTTGCCACTGCAGAAGGGCTTAAAATTCAGTTGAGTTAAAATTTAAGTCCACTTTCACGTGGGTTTTTGACAGAGAACACGACAATAATCAAGAAGTAGTTGTTAGCATTTGGATGTTCGCAAGAGGCGCTGTTTGGACATCAGTCTCAGATGGGCGACTGGTCTGACCAGTTGACAAAGCTTTCTACTGTTACACTTGTTTGATTAAACACAGTCTCAGTTATTAAGAAAGCATACTGCTTTGTTTGCTTATTATGATCAATGAACAACTCCTTTCAGTTTGAGCAAGATTTAACTGGGATACACTTACATATTAACCCTGACCCAAGCTTGTTTGTACAAATCCATTAGTCAAGGCCTGCAGTCAGAAAAAAGATTGAAACCTTTTCCCCTAAGTGCCTGAGTCAGAGGCTGAATGTATACAAGACCATTGATTATATTCTCTGAATCATTAATCCTTCAAGTTTTTAAGCAAAATTATCTTGATCCTGAAATTGCAAACACATTTTCTAAATTCCTGACTCTCCTATTTCCACAAAAAATTAACTTATTTCGCAGCATACAGGAATTCATCTAATTGTGTCTGTGCTGGGTCTCTGATAAATGTACTCATTTAGTTTCATTTCCCTTCCTTTTTCAACTTTAAATTAGTGAGTGTCTTTTTCGAAACCATCATAAAGTTTGCTTCCACAGCTGTGTGTGGGAGGTAATAACCATGCACCCGAAAAACATTTCTCTGAATCTCTCCTTTCGTTCTTTTAGTAATGGCCATATATTTGCATTCACATGTGCCAACTGACCAGATTAAACAATTTTCCCCTTTTAGTCCAACCTTATAAACAGGCGTGTGGGAATACGAGGAAGCTTAGTAAGGAAGGACTCAACAGGGAGTGCCAAGAAGAAAGCAACAGGAGGTTCCCAGTTTTTCTTGGGGGGTGGGGAGGTGGGAGTGGGGGTGGTCAGGGTCGGAAGTTATCACTGTGGCTGTGGTGCAATTAAAATGCACAGAAATGGAGGAACAGATACCCCAACAAGCCGCAACAACTTGCCAAATGGCCTCCAGTGAAGCTGCAGTTGTACAGGTGTGCAAGAGATGCAGAAGATCCAGAGTTTACCATCAGATGGGTAATGCACTGCTGCCACAGAATGTGGGTGTCCTGAGACACTGTCATAGAGCTATGTCAACAGCTGGACTGGAACCTGAGACCTGACGGAGTGGGGTTCATTGCATCCCAATAGTCGTCAAGGTGTCAAGCTATACTAAAAACATTTATGCAACTGCCTGCTTCCAAGGTTCCACTGGGGACATGTGTGGAATCTCATAACACTACCTTAAATATATCAAGGCAGGTGAAATAACTCCAGAGGTCAATATCCCATCACCAAGTCACCCTTTAGTTACACATGGTGAGTCCTTGACACTGATTCAGCCTTCTTAGAACCAGCTTCCAGAGTGAACAGAAACTCTCACAGTCCTCCCTGTCAGCTAATCCTCCCTGATTGGACCACTCAGGAAACTCTTATTCTACAAGGTCCACTTGGCTCACTTTGTTACAATCACAACAGCAGGTACCAACTCAACATGTGCCAGATCACACTGCTTCATCTCATTCCTCCCTGACAGCACAGGCGGTAGACTTTGGAAATATAGCTGGCTTTTCCTCGGTGCAGGGCACTACAGATTCTACAAAAGGTGCACTGAGAATGCTATAACATAACACAGCTAACTTCATCAACAGAAAGGAATTCGATTCCATCAATGGACAGGTCATCTGTGATCATTGGAATCACATCTTAGAAGTATGTGCCAGATACCCTGGAAGCTGCCAAATAGCCTATATCCTTGACCAGTGAGCCTGACTTCGGTGGTAGGCAAGTTGTTGGAGGGAATCGTGAGGGACAGGATGTACATGTATTTGGAAAGGCAAGGACTGATTCGGGAGAGTCAACATGGCTTTATGCATGGGAAATCATGTCTCACAAACGGGATTGAGTATTTTGAAGAAGTAACAAAGAGGATTGATGAAGGCAGAGCGGTAAATGTGATCTATATGGACTTCAGTAAGGTTTTTGACAAGATTTCCCATGGGAGACTGATTAGCAAGGTTAGATCTCATGGAATACAGGGAGAACTAGCCATTTGGATACAGAACTGGCTGAAAGGTAGAAGACAGAGGGTGGTGGTGGACGGTTGTTTTTCAGACTGGAGGCCTGTGACCAGTGGAGTGCCACAAGAATTAATGCTGGTCCCTCTACTTTTTGTCATTTATATAAATGATCTGGATGTGAGCATAAGAGATATAGTTAGTAAGTTTGCAGATGACACCAAAATTGGAGGTGTAGTGGACAGCGAAGAAGGTTACCTCAGTTTACAACAGGATTTTAATCAGATGAGCCAATGGGCTGAGAAGTGGCAGATGGAGTTTAATTCAGATAAATGCAAGGTGCTACATTTTGGGAAAGCAAATCTTAGCAGGACTTATACACTTAATGGTAAGGTCCTAGGGAGTGTTGCTGAACAAAGAGACCTGGGAGTGCAGGTTCATAGCTCCTTGAAAGTGGAGTCGCAGGTAGATAGGATAGTGAAGAAGGAGTTTTGTATGCTTTCCTTTATTGGTCAGAGTATTGAGTACAGGAGTTGGGAGATCTTGTTGCAGCTGTACAGGACATTGGTTAGGCCACTGTTGGAATATTGCATGCAATTCTGGTCTCCTTCCTACCGGAAAGATGTTGTGAAACTTGAAAGGGTTCAGAAAGGATTTACAAGGATGTTGCCAGGGTTGGAGGATCTGAATAGAGAGAGGCTGAATAGGTTGGGGCTGTTTTCCCTGGAGCGTCGGAGGCTAAGGGGTGACCTTATAGAGGTTTACAAAATTATGAGGAGCATGGATAGGATAAATAGACAAAGTCTTTTCCCTGGGGCTGGGGAGTCCAGAACTAGAGGGCATAGGTTTGGGGTGAGAGGGGCAACGTTTTCACTCAAGAGGGTGGTACGTGTATGGAATGAGCTGCCAGAGGATGTGGTGGAGGCTGGTACAATTGCAATATTTAATAGGCATTTGGATGGGTATATGAACAGGAAGGGTTTGGAGGGATATGGGCCAGGTGCTGGCAGGTGGGACTAGATTGGGTTGGGATATCTGGTCGGCATGAACGGGTTGGACCGAAGGGTCTGTTTCCATGCTGTACATCTCTATGACTCTATGACTTAAGAATGCTCATGCTCCTGCTTAATTTCAAGGGACAGGTGCCTTACAAGGATAATTACTGGATCCCAAGGATTACTTTCAGAAACCATGCGTAATGACTCTGTTGCACAGCCTCTGACAGAGACAGAATATTGCCCATCCTTTGACCAGGACGACCACAAAGCAGATGACTTGCCTGCAGAACTTACTGTTCTGATGCTTGGATTGATCTGGAAACTTGCAGTACACTCCAGACATGTGCTAAACTCTGAAGAATTGGAGATTGCTGCAGTCTTCCAAAGAAAAAGATGAGAATATTGAACAGAAGGAATATTATCTTCTGCATGACAGAGCAGTGCAATGTTAGGCATAACAAACTGAATAGGGCTTAATTCACATTCGGTTCCATGAGACGTGAGTTGGGTATAGTGATCACCTGTTGACTGCAAATATGTTGCTGCTCAAAAGGGAAGTGGTCCCTGCCTGTTCCCAGATGGAAATGCAACTTTGTTAATTTTTCTTTACTTCGACTGTTGTTGAATAAAAGTGTACATTTTCAACCATTTGCAGACATTCCAGTATATGATACTTTCATATTAATCAATGAGATGATGCTAGGCTACACTTGGCATGGAGGAAAGATTGACTCTCTTACACAGGCTTCAGAGATGGAATCATGCTAAGGGTAGGTAAACTGTGAAACTTGGTTCTTAAAAAGGTAATACATTTACAAATGTGCCCTTATGTTTGCAATAAACTATCATCTGTGCAACCGTCATGCCCCAGTGCATTTTTTGGTTCCCCTCCCACTGTACGCACTATTGAAGGGCAGCTCCTAGTGGGCGTGCTTCACTTGGACTTTGAAAATGGCACTGGTGCAAGGAATCCCAGCACGTCCTTCTCTGGCAACAGAAATGATACTGGGATACCATACAGACATGTTGCAGTGTTAATAAGTGAGTTGTGGAAAATAGTATAAGGAAGCCATCTATAACTCAGGGAGAGAATCCTTCATGAAACTTGCTAAAATTGACAGTTAGCTGATTTTGGTACAATTAAGGCCATATATTGAGAAGAGTGAACACCATAGTTCCAATAATGACAACAGAATGTTTCACATGAGCATTAATCACTTGTCTGCAGGAAGCTGACAGCATAATCTCAGTGGTCTTGTTTTCTCTTAAATTGTATTTTTAAAATAAAATTGCATTAAGAACTCATGCAGCAACACTCTCTTCAATACTTTGGATCTGTTTCTGCAGATTGTGGGAGCAACAATGGTTTTAAATTTAGAGAGATTTCTCTTAGCGAGTTTTGAGAAGATTTATAGCTCAGGTTGAGGTTCTGGATGTAGGATTGCTTGCTGAGCTGGAAGGTCTGTTTTCAGACGTGTCATCACCATTTACAAACTACCTTGCAAGAACTGTAACAAACACTACATTGGACAAACAGGCAGAAAACTAGTCACCAGGATACATGAACATCAACTAGCCACAAAAAGACATGACCACCCTCACTAGTATCCTTACATATGGATGAAATGACACTACTTCAACTAGGACAACATCCATCCTAGGATGAGCCAAACTGTGACATGCATGAGAATTCCTAGAAGCTTGGCATTCTAACCAGAACTCTATCAACAAACAGATTAACTTGGATCGCATTTACCACCCCTGAGAAAAAGAACAGGAAATGACCACCATAGAAAATGATGTCACCACAGGAAATGACATCACCAACCCTAGGAAATTCAAACATATAAATAGAAAGCGGGCTACACCACCAGTGCTGCATTTGGAGGCTCTCTGAAGATGTTACCTAGTATGGCAATGAAACATCTGAAAATGAACCTTCCAGCTCAGCAAGCAAACCTATATCCAGAGTTGCCTTCTCCAGCACCTTGTGATTAAAAACATGCATTTGAGGACAGTATTGATATCATCTATAAAAAGGCTGAATTTGGCAGAGTGTGGCATCAAGGAGCTCTCAGAAAATTAGTAAGGGAAAGTAGCCATAGTCCTAGTGGAGCACTGGGCTACTCTCTCATTAGAAAGAGACAACTGGTGGTAGTTTAACTCGAGGATCACCATACCTCAAGTGAGGGGCAAGTTTGAGAAGGGATGTCCTTCATGGTAACCTTGACTGGTGCTGGATTTGAATCCATGCTGTTGGCAACACTCTACATTCACAAAACAGGCATCCAGCCAACTGAACTATCCAACCAACCAACTGTGTATCAACATCCTCTGATAGATTCAGAAATCTGTGAATATTCATCCTCAGCTCCCTCTGGTCTTGCATCTACTTCAAATTCCAAAAAGATAGTTTGTACTGCATCACTATGCTGTTCTTCCCAAACTGCATCATTTCAAACTGGTTTAGATTAGATTCCCTACAATGTGGAAACAAGCCCTTCGGCCCAATAAGTCCACACCGACCCTCCGAAGAGTAACCCACCCAGACCCATTTCCCTGTGACTAATGCACCTTTACACTATGGGCAATTTAGCATGGTCAATTCACCTAACCTGCACATCTTTAGACTGGGAGGAAACCGGAGCACCTGGACACAGGGAGAATGTGCAAACTCCACACAGACAGTCACCTGAGGCTGGAATCAAACCTGGGTCCCTGGTGCTGTGAAGCAGCAGTGCTAACCACTGAGCTACTGTGCCACCCTCAATTTAATTTACATTAAGTTTTATCAGCCATTTGTTTGTCCACTCACCAAAGCAGATTCATGTTCGTGTAGTTGGTTATCATCCTCCTAATTATTTACTACATTTCTCACACAGTAGTACAACAGTACCATTTACCTCAAAACAATATTTCCAATTTCAAGTCACTTACATCCATCAGAAAAGGCCATGGCTCTAACATTAATTCCTGAAAGGTCCCATGGCATACATGTCTCCAGTCTTAAAACATGGCTGTATTATTCTCCATGACAAATTGTGCAGTAATGTTTACGATCACATTAGTCATGTATGGAGGATGGAGCGTGCTACGATAGGACAACTTGTTAAACCCAACAGCAACATCTGGCATCCACACATGCACAGTGAAGTACAGAAACCTGGAAGTTACTGTTAGTAATACCCCACATCCCTACATGGCATGATGTTTTATCTTTGACAGTGGAAGCCAGACAATAATAATGTAATGTCATGGACTTAGGTGAACTGTCTATTTGCTTTATTTTAACAACGGCTGAAAAAGCTAAGACAGCTCCTTCAGCAAGCTTTTAATATTATAGTGGATGACAAGGTAATAATTATTAGAAACAACCTCCACCGTCCTCAAAAAAATGTTTAAAATGTATGGAATCTTATCACCTCAGAAGAAAATTAATATTACTTATTTTTAAAACATTCATCGTATTTTAGTTTTTTTTCTGTTTTTCTCTTTATCTCCCTCCCTTAAACTTTCTTTCATTCGCCAACTTTACGATTATTTAAATATAATGTAAGTAAGTGTGTTCTGCTTCTTGGTTTACCGCCTACAATTCTCAATCCACATGACTGAAGGGCATCAAGCACGCAAAATGACTGTGGCAACTGTATATAAGATTAACTTCCCTAATCTCCAAAAGGAAAACCGGGACTAACAATTCTCCTTCCATGAATACTCTTGTTTTATTTTATGCTGCATCTGAAGGCAATTTTATCCAGTGCATTGGCTGTAAATCACAGAACTTGTGGTGTTGGAAATATAACCTGACCAATTACTCAGTCATGTGGTAGCTACATAATGGAAGTCTTCTTGAGATAGTTGAAACTGCATGGAACAAAGGCATGTGTTAAAGTAAATAGCTGTACTGTTCCTCATGAGAGAAAAAACAGGAATTACATTATTATTACAATTGAGACAGATGCTTACACAAACTCAATGGGCCATGGAATCAACTGACCAGTCAGATGTTAAGAAATGAATAAACAGATAGAAATAACAATTGAGCACAAGTCTCAGGTTCTTAAAAACTTTCACATATGAATCAAATTTGAGCTTTCACATCAGACAGTGTGAATGTACATTGGACAATCACTCAATGTCAATGAGTATAAAGTCAAATAATAATCTCCTTAGAGAAATCATGGACTTGACCAAACTGTTTAACAATTAAGTAATAGAAGTGAATTTCAAGTCTCATCTACTACAGACATGTGTCATAATGTGTCTGAATTGTGGGTTGATTGAAAATCTCTAGCTTATGAAAACAGACACAATTGAAGTTCTCTTATTTTTTTTAAAAAAGAGAGTTAATTGATTGAACATCCAGAGTCAAAGGTGTGGCGCTGAAAAAGCACAGCAGGTCAGGTAACATCCGAGGAACAGGAGAATCAACATTTCAGGCATACACCTCATTGAAAATGGGGGGGTGAGGCAAAGGGGCTGAAGATAAATGGAAGGAGGGTGGGGCTGGAGGGGTGGAAGGTAGCTTGGAGGGCGATAGGTAGGTGAAGGTGGGGGTGATGGTGATGGTGATAGGTTGGAGCGGGAGATGGAGTGGATGAAAGGAAGATAGAGTGGGAGGACAGTCTAAGACAGCAGTGCTGTGTTGGAGGGTTGGATCTGGGATAAGGTGGGGGAGAGGGCAGATAAGGAAACTGGTGAAATCGATGTTGATGCCTTATGGTTGGAGGATCCCAAGGAGGAAGATGAGGTGCTCTTCCTCCAGGTGTCAGGTGGCTTGGATTTGGCAGTGGAGGTAGCCCAATACTTGCATTACCTCGGCAGAGAGGGAGGGAGAATTGAAGTGGTTCGCCACAGGGTTGTGGGGTTGTTTAGTGCATGTGTCCCAGAGATGTTCCCTGAACCGTTCCACAAATTAGAGTCCTGCCTCCCCAATGTAGCAGAGACCACAACGAGAGCAATGGACACAGTAGGTGAGGTGTTTGGATGTGCAGGAAAATCTCTGCCGGATGTGGAAGGATCCTTTGGGGCCTTGGATGGAGATGAATGGGGTGGTGTGGGCACAGGTTTTACACCACTTGTGGTGACAAAGGAAGGTACTGGGATTGGAAGGTACGTTGGTTGGGGGGGGGGGGGGGGGGGGGAGGTGTAGCGTGAATCTAATGAGGGAGTAGCAAAGGAAATGGTCTCTGCAGAATGCTGAAAGGAGTGGGGAGGAAAATATATCTCTGGTGGTGGGATCTGACTGTAGGTGATGGAAATGGCAGAGGATGATGCATTGGTTCTAGAGATTGGTGGATGGAAGGTGAGGATCTGAAAGGGTTCGGTCTTTTTTTTAATTTGGAGGGGTAGGGTTCAGGCGGAAGTGCAGGAAGTGGAGAAGATGTGCTGGAGTGCATTGTTGACCACGTCAACAATAGAAGGGGAAATTGTGGTCTTTGAAGTAGGAGGCCATCTGGAATGTTCGGGAGTGGAATTGATCCTCCTGGAAGCAGATGTGGCCGAGATGGAGGAATCGGGAATAAGGGATAGCATTTTTACAGGACGAGGGACTAGGTGTAGTCCAGATAGCTGTGGGAGTCTGTGGATTTGAAATGGATCTCGGTGTTGAGTCATCGCCGGAAATGGAGATGGAGAGGTCCAGGAAGGGGAGGGAGGTGTCTGAGATGATCCAGCATGGACAGCATTGGGCTATGCCTTTGGTCCGGACGAAGTGGGAGGATTTGAAGGAGAAGTTGTTGAGGGTGAGGACCAGTTCAGCTAATCGAATGAGTGTGTCGGCGGAGAGGTACTGGTTGGGTTGGTGGGAGACGATGAAATGGAGGGCTTGGAGGCCTTCACCATGGCGGACGGACATGTACAGGGACTGGATGTCCACAGTGAAGATGAGGCAATGGGGGCCAGGGAACCAAAGATCATGAAGGAGATGCAGGACGTGGGTGCTGTACTGAATATGTGTGGGGAGTTCCTGGACCAAGGGGGACAGGACGGTATCAAGGTATGAGCAGATAAGCTCGGTTGGGTAGGAGCAGGCAGAGACAATGGGAAGTCTACCAGGGTAGTCAGATTTGTCAATTTAAGGTAAGAACTTCCTGATGCTATAAAGAAATATATTGCAAAAGTTAGGTTAAGCGTAAGTCCATAGTAAAGAACATACTAAATAGGAATAAACTAATTCAGTAAGTAATAGTTGTATCGTACAAAACTTGGAAAAATCTGTCGTTTGAGGGAAAATGTTTTAAAAATGTGAAAATAATTGAGAAGACTAGACCTCTTTATTTCCAAAAAAGATTCTGACAACGACATTGATCCAAAATATCAATTCTGTTTCTCTCTCCACAGTTTATGCCTGACCTGTGAGTATTTCCAACACTGATTTTATTTCATGTTTAAAAAGTATTTGGTATTAAGTCTGGTATTTTTCATTTATTTATTAAACTGTGTGTATTGATGGATGTTATTCCAAATGGATTCATAATGGACAAGGTGTACTTCAGAGGGGCTGTACCTGAGAGGAAACAAAGTGCTGAATTTTACTTCAGGTATCCAGACTCCAGCTTCAGAGTTAAAAAGCAGCTCCTGAGCCCACACTGGCCAGTAATGGGATCACTGGATCCTAAGGCTGTTGGGCAGACTCCTGCATGTGGCCAGCCTCATCAGAAGATCAGTTAAAACTCTAGCAGTATTAGGAGAGATGGGTGACACTGATCAGAGATCTTGAGGATGTGTCAAAATGGTGTTGTCCGCAAACAGGTATGTAAACAAACTGGAAGGCAGTGGGCTCCGTGGACAGATAGGAAACCTCTCCAAGGAGTAATTCGGGTGACAAGAGTCTGCTGTTTATATCTGTAGCTACTTCTTTGGGCCAGGAAGTCTCCAGTTCTAATGTACCATGAGCTGTTGCATGAAAGGCAATTCCTGCCAATTTACTTCCAGACCATTAAATGGTTCCTTTTTGAGCAATGGGACATTGGAACATAGGACATAGGAACACAGCACATAAGAGTTGAATTAGGCCATTTGGCTCTTTGAAGTGGTGGTGATGGAAACAATAAAAGAGAGAAATCCCTTGACACTGACTTTTCTCAGATGCATCTGTCCATGACATCATAAGTAGGAGTGACCATCGAATGGGCCTTGAGCAGATAAAGTCCCATCTTCATTCTGGGATACCTTCCATCATGTTCAATGGCATTACCCCTTTGCTAGAGAGGACAGATTTTAGACAGTTCTAAGGACTCAAACTGGGTATCCATGAGGCACTGTGGGGCCATCTGCATCAACAAAATTCTATTAAACTACAATCTATAATGCCATGGTCCAATGTGTCTCTCTCTCTACCACTGCCATCAAACCACAAGCTCAACTCTGGTTCAAAGAAGAATGCAGGAGGGCATGTCAGAAGCATATCTAAAATGAGGTGTCATCCCAGTGAAGGTACAACACAGGACTATACGTATGCCAAACAGCAGAAAAAGCAAGTTTATATGGAGCTAAACTATCTTCAAAGAGTGGGGGAGTCCATCACAACAATGCAAAAGACAAGGCTAATGCATTTGTAGCCACCTTCAGCCAGATTTGCTGAGTGGATGATGGCTTTGTCTCAGTCTCCTCCTGAGCTCCCCACTTCACAGATACCAGTCTCAATCAATTCAACTAATGCAATTCACTCCATGGGATATCAAAAATGTGCCCAACAATGTGGAAAATTGCCCACATATGTCCAATCCACAAAAAGCAGGATTAATCAAACCCAACTCATCCATCCACTCTCAATCTTCAACAAAGTGATGGAAGTTGTCATCAACAGTGCTATCAAGTGACACATGCAGAATAATAACCTTCTTACTGATACTCAGTTTGGGTTCTGTCAGGGCTGCACAACTTCTGACTTCATTACAGTTCGGTCCAAATGCAGGCAAAGGCATCAGACTCCAGAGGTGAAGAGACAGTGACTGCTCTTGACATCATTCGACCAAGTACAACATCAAGGAGTCTGAGCAAAATTGAAATCATACAAATACTGTGACAGCAAGAATAGTTCAGAAGCTAGGAATTCACAAAGGATAAAGTTAGGAGTGTGGTGGAATCCTCTCCATTTGCCTGGATGGGAGCAGCTTCAATACTCCAGAAGCTCATGTTGTGTTGGAATACTTGCAATGCTGTTAGGAAGGGAGGTCCAGAAATGAGTTAGTCAATTTTAATGAGTGAGTGAGTGACTGAGTGCCTTTAATTGTGCCAGATTGCCAGACTCTGGGCCAGGCACCAAATCTACCTGCTGTCCACTGTTTGGCAATTCTCATGCCAACAAGGCATTATGGTCATAGTTTCCCATTATTTTACAAACTCTTTGTCTCCATTCCAGCCACCTTAATGCCGTAAAATTCAGCCCAAAATAGTTTTTTCCAAATTTCCAACAGCCTGTTCAGTTTGCAATAGTATTTGCAACAGGGAGTGTCCGTAAATGGAAAAGTGTTTTCTCCCCACCCATTATTTATTCAGTCATCTGCACAAAGTTTTAGAGTTGATTTTATTTTTGAGTATGATATCATATGGACTGTTTTGATAGAGCCCATGACAGAGGTATCAAACAAGTGCCTAGTTGTATCGCCAGGGAAACAGAATAGGGAAGGGAGGGAAGCTCATTCTAAATCAACCAAAGTTCAACCCAGAGAGTGAAGATAAATAATGTAGAAAGCATTCAAATTACAGTATCCAGATACAACAAAAACAATGAGCAACCACAAAAGGAAGGAGATTAAAACCGAAGGAACTGGGAATGCTGTAAATCAGAAACAAAAACAAGAAACAAGAATTTGCTGGAAAAGCCCAGCAGTTCTTTCAGCATTTGTGAAGAGAAATCAAAGTTAATATTTTGCATAAGACCTCTGAGGAAGGGTCACTGGACCCGAAACATTAACTTTGATTTCTCTGCAGAGTTGCTGCCAGACCTGCTGAGCTTTCCCAGGAACTTCTGCTTTTGTGTGGGAGATTGAAACATTCAGCTAAAAACAAAGAATCCTTCCTTAAAAGTTAAGATAATTTCTTCTGCCATTTAATATGAGAGAAACAGGTAGTGACACTTATTCTTAATGTAAACTTAAGCATTCTTAGGTACAGTTATGTCCACAAAATCACAAGAGAAACTAGGTGAGGAGACAAATCTGGTCCATTTGCATTTCAGAATAACAATTTTCATTATAGCATATTGCTGTTTTCTAGTACAGTATCCTGATATCAGTAAATCTTAGCAACATGAACCCGTTACTAATCACAATAATACTATGCAATGGTGGACAAGTGCCTTCTTTTCCCACTGCTCCTGTCAATATGAAAATGTTTTTGTATTTACTCTCTCTGAAGATAAAGTTCCTTATAACTATCCACTAAAATATTCTTTTAAGAGACTGAAGACGCAGAGCTTATCAAGTTGCTCTCTGGCTCTCCTCCTGACATGGAAGAATCAGTTTTGTTATTCCCCTTTACTATGTCCAAGGCTCGGTTGCCTCAAGCTTTAAGAGTGGAATACAAATGATGCTTTCAAATATATTGCCTAAAGACTTACAGTGGCATCCACAGTTAAAGTTACGGTAGAACAGGAATCAAAATCAGTCTGACTGAAATGGTCTTGCTCTCAGTTGGTTTCTGGGCTTAGGATATTTGAATGAAATAGGAAGCAGCAATATCAACCAGGGCACATTTTGGGGACCTGCTTACAGACAGAGTGACAGAGAGTAAAATACAGTAGTTGCTGTTGACTCTTATTTAGTCCAAAACCAATAGGACCACCTATGAAGTTCTCAAGGTCTTCTAATTAGTAGAATTGCAATGGCATTCAATCTTCCAGACTGTTGGAGGCCAATGTGTAATCCTGTAGGTTTATCTTCCTCAAGTACTGTACCTCTTCACTTTTCCAGCCTCCCATACATTGGAATGGCATTGGTACTTTAGTTTTCAACAGTGGACAATGTCATCTCATCAAAACCATCTCTTTCATAAAAGCAGATGCTGGAGGAAATATCTGAAATAAAACAAAGTGCTGGAGAAACTCAGTGGGTCAGGCCACAACCGTGGCGGGAGAAACAAAGTTAACATTTTAAGTACAGTATGATTCTTCTCCGCAACTCAGTTTATTTCAGCCTCATCTCCTTTTTGCATGACAGTGATCCACAGGGAAGCTGGACGTTTTGCATGCCACTGACCCAACACAGACCCGTTGGCTCTAACCCCTCTTGCTCATATCCAACCCAAATCTTAGGATCTTCATTGGATTTATGTTTCAGGAACAATGCTGCAAATATATGGGTTCTTGGAAGATATTAAAACTAAATTGCACATGCAACACTGCTGTCTCATGTTTGAAACTTTTTGTTAGACTTTTCACAGGTACTGACCGATTTGTCTGTTTGCAGCAATTATTCTTTTGTATTTAGAGTAAAATTGAGAAGCACCATAAATTAATTGTGTTTGATCTTTGCTACTAAATGCTTCCATCTTCAGTAATACTCACCTTAGAAGATGCAATTTGACCCGGTTTATATTTGCTGCTGTCTAGACCTATTCATCATCACAACAAACAATATAGCAGCTGAAAATTGATGGCACTTAATGACAATGCCATGTGAAGCTATGTGAAATAGCCTGAGCTTTACATCTTGTACTGACTCTTGTGTATATATTTCATCCTGAACTAGATCATTAACAGATGTACTCAAATTCAGTTATTTTGACTAATGGTAGCAGTTGCTCGAGATAAATCATACTTTACACTTTCAGACTGAATTTAATGGCTCAGTGACAATAGGAGAAGTTCTGAAAGAATCAGACTGGCATAAATAAGAAGCAACTTCTTATAAATCCAATTTATAAGGGTATCAATCCAAAAACATACCTAGCAAACAGTAAAATAAACAAACAACTATAGATGATGGAACGCCAAAATGAGAAACTGCTGGAGTAACTCAGTATGTCTGGTAGCTCTGTGGAGAGAAGGCAGAGCTAATGTTTCAGGTCCAGTGACCCTTCTGATCTGATAGTAGTTAGAAAAGGTGGTATACATGCTGAAGACAGGGGAGGGGTGGGGGAGGAAAAAGGAGTGAACAGATAGACGGAAATGGAGCCCAGAGAGAGAATGACAGTGAAAGAAAGTATGGGGGAAACATGTTGGTGAAAATGGGTTGGCTGTGATGAAAGCATTCCATGTCATAACAGGGCCTGGGGCATGGGGGTTAGATGTTGAAGAGGGAACAGCAAGTGTTGCAACCTCTGTGATCATATGGGAAGGTGCTGTGGGGAGGCATTGAAAGTAGAGGAACAGTGGACCAATGTGTCCTGGAGGAAATGCTCCCTGTGAAGTGCTGACAAGGAAGGGGATGGGAATTGTGTTTGATAGTAGTATCCCACTGGACATGGTGGCTTATGATCATTTGTGTGTGGATGCTAGTGGGGTAGAAAGTGAGGATCAGGGAGACCCTATCATTATTCTAAGAGTGAAGAGAAGGTGTGAAGGCAGAAGTGTGGAAATTGGGCAGACACAGCTCAAGGTTAATCACAGTGGTGGGAAATCCTCCGAAGACACTGTGGATTACTGAAAGGAATGTTCAAGAGAAAACTTTTGGAATGGGCGGAGAAAGAACAACGTAGTTCTTGATTCCTGCAACTTAGGAACTTTTTTTTAAATAGAGGTAAATAAGCTTCACCATTTTGTTGATGATTGGATCTTTATGTTTGTACATAGGGGCACCACTGTGTTAAGCCTGTTTCTTCAGCACAACTTTATTTTCTCTTATATCTCTTTATCATCTCTACAGTGAAGATACAAGGGTTTATTTAATACCTGATGAATGTTTGTTATCATATCACATCTACCTGTCCCTTAACAGGTCCATGTTCCCCTTCACCATGCTCTTAATATATTTATGAAGACTTTTGTTGTGATACCTTTGATACCCCATTTTGCCCATTTACAACTCTTATATTATCTTAACTTGCTGCTGCTTTGTCATTGCTCTCTCAGTCCATTGGAATTTGACTTTCCTTTGTATTTCTGACAACTTTTTAATTTAGTCTGATATTGTCTCTTACCTTTTGACCATAATTGCTTAACTGCACAAGTGGACCTTTTCGCTTGGATATTAGACTGGATGTGAGCTCTGTGCTTGGTGACTGTTGAGAAACACAGCAGAATGGGTGTTCCAAATGTCCCACAGAGTTTTGCTGCTGAGGAGCAAACTATGTTCAAGAAATTACAAGATTGGAGAGTGGTGGTGTGTAGAGCGGACAGATAATGAGCGATATATGGAGATTTTTTAAAAGATTATATTCCCTACAGTGTGGAAACAGAGCCTTTGGCCCAACAAGTCCACACCGACCCTCCGAAGAGTAACCCACCCAAACCCCTTTTCCCTCCAACTGATGCACCCTATACTATGGGCAATTTAGCATGGCCAATTCACCTAACCTGCACATCTTTGGATTGTGGCAGGAAACCGGAGCACCCGGAGGAATCCCACGCAGACATGGAGAGAATGTGCAAACTCTATGCAGAAGAGTTTAGTCAATACTTTGTCATATCTGGAGGTAGCAATCCTGTTCTTTCCGACCCACAAGCAGTGATGTAAAGACAATCGTTTCTAGTCTCATCTCCTTTAGGATGGTCACATTTCCTGGGGTTCGTTTTGTATTGTAACAATTATTTCTTTGATATTTTCCACAATCTCTCTGTACTGTGATTAATTTATGACATATCCCTTCAGAATTTACTTCATTTAAATTTGAACCCTTGATTGAGAACAGATTTGATTCTCCCTTTCCTATTCAAATGTTCTTGTCACCAGCATTGATTCTCAGTCTTTGATAACCAGACAATCTAAATGTGTAAAAGAAATTTTAAAATATTTTAACCAAGTAAACACAAAGCCAAACTAAATGTAATTTAGGCACTGGACAGCCAAATAACAATGATAAAGCCGTAGTTTTGAGAATAAACAGGAAACGACCAGAAAATATGCTGCCTGTGTCCCTAATCAGTAACTAATATCTTTAGACATGTGCTAATTGAAGCACAAAAGAAGAACTGAAATGTTCATGAAATGATTTAGTGCTAAGATAACATTGAAATTTATAAAAAGAAACTTTGTTAGAACTGATAGAAATGGATGATGTATTTTGGCTATTTGAATTTTTTTAACTAATCACTGAGAGAGAATGCAAACTGCATTCAAAATGAGGAAGTGATCAGTTAAAACATGCATTATCTGACAGGGCTGCCAATCTGCAGTGATATCTGCAGGAGATCTTCAGGAAAGTGTCTCGGCCCACACATCTTCAGCTGCTTTGTCAATGATCTTTGCTGCCTTTTAACATCAGTAGTGGGCGTATCGCTGACAATTTCATTGTGGTCGGCTCCATTTGCAACTGTATTAATAGTCAAAACAGCCAACATACCAACCTATGGCAGAACTTCAATAATGAAAAATGACAAGGAGGGGCAGCACAGTGGCTCAGTGGTTAGCACTGCTGCCTCACAGCGCCAGGAACCCGCATTTGGTTCCCGCTCTGGCGATGGTCTGTGTGGAGTTTGCACATTCTCCCAGTGTCTGCATAGGTTTCCTCCGGGTGCTCCGGCTTCCTCCCACAATCCAAAGAAGTGCAGGTTAAGTGAATTGGCCATGCTAAATCGCCCACAGTGTTCAGGGATTTGTAGGTTAGGTGCATTAGTCTGGGGCAAACGTTGAGTAGTAGGGGAATGGGTCTGGGTGGGTTGTTCTTCGGAGGTTCAGTGTGGACTTGTTGGGCCGAAGGGCCTGTTTCCACGCTGTAGGAATTCTAATTCTTAGTGGGATCGCAGCTAATGGTAATAAGTAGACAAGTCAGATCTCAGACTGAACTCAGATTCATCGATCATAAATCTTATTCCTGCAGTTTGGTTATCATGATGGTCAGTCACTGAATATGTTCAGAGACTGTCAATATTCTTTGAACAAATGAACACAAGTAAACCAAAAAATACAAAGTTACGTAAATCAACTTAGTAATAGTCTAACATAAACAGTAAAAATAAAGATTCAAGCATTTGCCCAGAAATATCTTTTACAATTACTCAATCCCAGGAAAGTAATACTGCTATCTTCACTTCTTAATTTCTTCCTCAAATGACTCCCTTCAGCCTTTTTTCTTAGACTGCTGAAACAATGTAAGACTTCTTTTCAGCCCTGATGGCCTGGATACTTCTTTCCAACTGAGACAGTTTGGAGACCCGTAAGCATTTAGCAATTAACTTCCCAGGTTTCTGATCAATTAATTTAACTTAAGTCATATGCTTTGCTGGAAAGCTGTGTTTGGTTCATTGCCTTTTCAAACTTTGTTAAAAATCACAAGCTTCACAGAACTGAAAGTGAAATGTTTTTTTCTCCACTGTTGAATCCAAGTTGCCAAGTAATAACTATATACTACAAACCTACATCACACAGGCTACATTTGCACCACATAAGGACCAGGTAATGACCAACTCAAAGGAAAAGAGGCTTATTCATCTCCACTTGATCTTCAATGGCACTAGTATTTCCAAATCTCCATTATCAACATCTTGGGGTCCATCACCGGTCAGTAAATCTAACAGGATCAGCTTCATAAACACAGTGGCCACAAGATCACGCCAACATACTGAGTACACTAAAAGAAACAACTCACCTTTTAGCTCCCTCAGGCACCATCTTCAAGACTTAAATCTGCAACAGTACTTTTCTAAGCTGTCTGGCCATGTGGCAATCCATTGGTTCATGTCTGGACCAAGTAAAGATAAAGTCGCTGTAGTCCTATTAGACCATAGAGCTGCTCACTCGTTAGAGAGAGAGAGAGACAGCTGGTGGTGATTTTAACCTGAGGGTTACCACACAGAGGAGAAGTTAAAACTGCAGATGCTGGAGATCAGTGCCGAGAATGTGTGGTGCTGGAAAAGCACAGCAGGTCAGGCAGCACCCAATGATCAGGATAGTCGACATTTTGGGTATAAGCCCTTCATCAGAACAGTATGTCACTTGGAGGGAAATTTGAACATTGTTACTCTTGTCCTTCTCAGTATTTACAACCTATGAAGGTATTGTACTGGTGAGATGCAGTATATCTGATAGGCCATACCTTGGGCAGCCAGTGGGGGCTTATGCCCAAAACATCAACTCTCCTGCTCCTCGGATGCTGCCTGAGCTGCTGTGCTTTTCCAGTGCCACACACATTCGACTGAGGGTCACCAAACCTCAGGCAAGGTTGAGAAGGTGTGATGACACTCAACCTTGTGACCTCACCAGGTACAGAAATCAAACTTGCACTGTTGGCATCACTCCACATTGCAAACTAGCTGTCCAGCCAACTGAGTTAGTAGATACCCAGAGCCTGGACCAATCCCTTTCAGTTACCACATGTGCCCGCTGCACAAAAGGACCTATATGATATAACAAATTTGGTGCTGCAAAACAGTTATTCAAATTGCTAGAAAAGCTTTCTTAACAGCATTCCTGTCACTGGTCTCCATATTCACCTCCACCAGTAATTGTTCAATACTCCACTGCAGTGGTGCTCTCCAAGTGACACATTATTCTGAAATCGTAGCTAACTCCTCTCTAAGAGCACCATTGCCAAAAGGATTGTAGTAGTTCAATGACAAGGCTCACACTGCCCTCTCAGGGTAACAAGAGATGGGTAATAAATACAGCTCTTCGAGCATTATCCACATTCCAAAAACAATTTTTTTAAGAAATCAAATTTTGTTTGCATTGCAGAGAATTCCAATTTTTTTCATTATAGTTAGAAGTTTTGAGATTCTGTTTTTCCATGAAACAATTAATCAATAACCTTGGGCATGATCAGTCACTGGAAGGTGGTGCAGAAACTAACCACAAAATGAGTCACTGATGATGAGATAAAGCAATGCAGCGCAAATTGTTAGTCTTGCCCTCCACAAAACAGCTGTTGTGTTTTGGTTATTTTTAGAAGAATGGAATGCTATGACAAAGGATTTAATTAGATTAACATTGCACATTTACTGGTGTTAAAAAGTTCACATTTACTTCATGACTGAAAACAAGATGAGGAAGAGGCAGAGCTAGTTATACATCCCTTGGGAAGGGGCTGGGGAGGGAGGCTATTGCAGCAGCAATAAAAAAAATTGAATGTGGCAATAATCTAAGAGGTAAGAGTGGGAGTGAACAAAGAGCTGTACAACAGAAGCAAGGCCTGATGAAGGGCTTTTGCCCGAAACGTCGATTTCGAAGCTACTTGGATGCTGCCTGGACTGCTGTGCTCTTCCAGCACCACTAGTCCAGAATCTAGTTTCCAGCATCTGCAGTCATTATTTTTACCTCACTGAGGGAGCGCTGTAATGATTCTATGACTAACTGGTTTCAGGAATATTGAGAAGGTAAAGGATGCAAAGTACAACTTGGTCAGAGACTGTCAAAAGTAACAACAGTTCATTGATTTTGGAGAGAAAAAGGATGTTGCTGTTGGGTTAATGGCTATGAAGTGGGGCTGAAATGATGGGACTGAAAAGCTTTTGAAAAATCATGAAAACGCTTCATAATTCTCACTCTGCCACCCAGTCGCACAATGTGGCGTGACAACAGTTTTCCAGTGGGAAACAGCTTTGGAGCCTCAAACCTAACACTTTTAAGCGCATGGGGGTAAAGTGTATTATTTTTAAGGAATGGGTGATAATAGCAGTTTTTTCAGGACAGTAAAGGAGTGAGATCAATTTACAGTGTCAACCAGCATGCAACAGTGATTGGACACTTTCAAAACCACATCCTCCAAATTCGTTAACATTTAATCAATGCTACTTAGATGCCTTGTAACTTCCTGAGCTCCTGTAAAAGTTCATGCTTTCCCTTTCACAACCTCAGTTTATTTTACTCTTCTTGTATTACAAAAGACTTATACATGCTTCAGTTATAGTTGGCTTCTAGTGAATTAACAGGCAACACTGCCAAGTCTTGCATGCAACTGACATACTGGTAATAGGAAGAAAAAAAAATCATTCACCCATACAGAATTTGAGTACTGCTGAAAAAAGACATGTTTCGTCAAAGCTTTTCATTTTGCACTCATTAGAACTCTCACAAGAAATAGGAAAGTAAAGGGAAATCTATACAGATCATGTATGAGAGAAGAGTGCTGATTGGCATAGGGTAAATAGACAAGGTCTTTTCCCTGGTATATATGTGTCTGTGTGTGGCGGGGGGAGAAAGAGTCAAAAACCAGACGGCATAGGCTTAAGGGAAGAGGGGAAACAGTTAAAAGGGACCTAAGGGGCAACTTTTTCACGCAGAGGGTGGTGAGTGTATGGAATGAGCTGCCAGAGGAATTGGTGGAGGCTGGCACAATTACAATATTTAAAAGGCATCTGGGTGGGTATATGAATAAGGAGGGATATGGGACAAATGCTGGCAAATGGTACTAGATTTATTTAGGATATCTGGTCAGCATGGACGTGTTGAACCGAAGGGTCTGTTTCCCTGCTGTATACCTCTATCACTCAAAAAAAGATTGTTGATAACCTTTTCAGAAAAGACAAGGTGAATAGTAGAATATTAAACATGTAAAGCAAGGAAAAACAATGACTACAAAACCTTAAAACCATTTTCAGAGTTCCATTGCTTATAAAGGAATTACACAATTACATAGAAATTACAATGTTGAAATCAGCACCTACAACCATGCGAGTGTTCTTCACTAGTAAGAGCTGTGGCCTTAACCCAAGAGTTCTGTTCCAATATCTCTGTATATTTCTTTATCAGTGTACATCTAATCTATTATTTAACATTGATATAATCACTGTTTCAATCACTAAACCCTGTAATGCATTCTGCAGCCTCACCATTTACTGTTGAGATGGTTTTCTTGTTCTATTGCCTAAATCTCTTGTTTTTTACACCTATGGCCTGATAGTTTGGACCCTTTAGTCATTGAAACAAGTTGTTTCCATCTACAATATGCCATTTCTTTATAATGTTGTGCACCTCAGTCAAATCACCCTCTGAGCAATGAAAACAATCTTAGGAATTTGTCAAGGACAGTCTGATATATTATCAACAATACCTACAGACTCTCACAGAGGATCTCTGTCTGAGAATCAAACAATAAATTGGATTGGGTTTCTTCTGCAGAGTTATCGGAAAATTAATGTCTGGAGATCAATAAACAGGGCTCCTGGTTTCACACAGTCTCTAAAACTGTCAGAAAGGCTATCAATACATTGATCTTTAGAAAATTATTTCATGATTATTTACTCTCCTGATAATTATTTGCTCTTATCAATTACAATGGAGCCTTCAAAGTTAGTGTATAACGTGGTGAAATTTCAGATATATAGATATATTTCTGTTTTCTTGAGAACAACAATGACTGCTCCTAGATTATTCCAAAAAGGACAGAATTGGATTGCAATATCCTGCTCATGTTTTTCAGAAACAGGCAGGTGAAACTTAGCACAGATTCTGGTCTTAACTTGCTGTTTTAGACAAGCAAGAAGAACGCTTCCAGAAACTGATGTGGCCCTTGTTTAAGGGTGGTGGTTGTGCTTGGATCATGATATTAGAGCCTACCTACTGTTTTAACCAACACACAGCCTTAATTGTGGACTTTATCTGTCAAGGATACACCATCCCAAACACACCTCTCGCCACCTCTGATGACAAAGACATTCATTCCCCTAATTCCAACCTTTCCTCCTTCAGCAACTCAGCTGTGTACCAGCAAAGTTCTTTTGGTCGATGTTGGTGGCTTCTCCTGCCTGGCTATCTGGACTTTTTCCCAAAACATCGATTTTCCTGCTTCTCGGATGCTGCCTGACCTGCTGTGCTTTTCCAGCACACTCTAATCTAAACTCTGGTTTCCAGCATCTGTAGTCCTCACCTTTTGCCTACCTGCTATTGTCGCCATTTCCAACAAGTTTGGGAAGGAACTCTACCTTGGCCTTTCAAGATGAGACCAGGAATTAAGCTGATGTGAGGCCATTTACAGCCTACACCCTTTGCCCTACAAACAGTAACCCTGTCTTGTAGCCAACTTGGTACTGCGTTCTAAAATTACTACTGTAAACTGTCAGTCATGTCGACTTCTCTTTCATGCTTTAAGATCGTCCTTAAAATACACTTATTTGTTTGAACCCCTGACCACTTTAGTATTGTCTTCAAGTTCAGCACTTATTTTCTTCCAAATTGTTTAGTCAAGGGCTGTAGGACACTTCTCTGCTCTAAAGGCGGTTCAAAAATGCAAATTGTTGCTCCTCACCAAAAAGGTTGAATGCGAGTGTAAGAGGTAAAGTTAGTAACAGATGACACCAAAATTGGAGGTGTAGTGGACAGCAAAGAGGGATACCTCAGATTACAATAGGATCTTGACCAGATGGGCCAATGGGCTGAGAAGTGGAGTTTAATTCAGCTAAATGCGAGATGCTGCATTTTGGGAAAGCAAATCTTAGCAGATCTTATACACTTAATGGTAAGGTCCTAGGTAGTGTTGATGAACAAAGAGACCTTGGAGTGCATGTTCATAGCTCCTTGAAAGTGGAGTGGCAGGTAGATAGAACAGTGAAGAAGGTGTTTGGTATGCTTTCCTTTATTGGTCAGAGTATTGAGTACAGGAGTTGGGAGGTCATGTTGCGGCTTCACAGGACGTTTGTTAGGCCACTATTGGAATATTGCATGCAATCCTTGTCTCCTTCCTATCGGAAAGATGTTGTGAAACTTGAAAGGGTTCAGAAAAGATTTACAAGGATGTTGCCAGGGTTGGAGGACTTGAGCTATAGGGAGAGGCTGAACAGGTTGGGGCTGTTTTCCCTGGAGCATTGGAGGATGAGGGGTGACCTTATAGAGATTTACAAAATTATGAGGGGCATGGATCGGGTAAATAGACAAAGTATTTTCCCTCGGGTTGGGGAGTCCAGAACTAGAGGGCATAGGTTTAGGGTGAGAGGGGAAAGATATAAAAGAGACCTAAGGGGCAACTTTTTCACTCAGAGGGTGGTACACGTATGGAATGAGCTGCCAGAGGAAGTGGTGGAGGCTGGTACAATTGCAACAATTAAGAGGCATTTAGATGGGTATATGAATAGGAAGGGTTTGGAGGGATATGAGCCGGGTGCTGGCAGGTGGGACTAGATTGGGTTAGGATATCTGGTCAGCATGGACGCGTTGGACCGAAGGGTCTGGTTTCATGCTGTACATCTCTATGACTATGATTCTATTTGGTTTGTTTGGCTACTAAGAGAAATTATTCAGCTAACTTATTTACAAAACGGCTCCAGCTCTGCCAACTAGTATTGGGATGGCAATGGATTTGACACCTCATCAACTGAGAAGTAAAACATTCCGGAATTTCCTGACCTCTGGTATGTACAAGAGCCACAACATCAAATGACTAATATCTGCCTTAATAAAAAATCTGTTGAAGGGGAAATAGTTGCAAGCCTAATGAGGAAGGACAAGGAAGGAAAACTAACAGAAAGTTTCTACACATTCATGATGGGTCAAATGGCCTCACTGTGTGCAGTGTCCTTGCCTGATTCTTTGATTTGTCAGCACAGCAAACAGTTTCTTGCAAAGCGATTTTAAACATTACTTTGTTAAAGCCATTTTTTCAAAATCTGAACGTCCTTTATTTGCAATAGGTGCAATGAATTGCGAGTTAAGACAGCCCAAGCTTGTTAATAACACGTTTATTGCTACAGCAGCTTTGTGGAAATAAGGCCACTGTTATTCCTAATGACATCTCATTCAATATTCCCTAGCAATTTTACATCTCGAAACTTTAAAGTCTCTGATATCAAAAGGCAAACTGATAGCTTCCTAATTCACATATCCTTCCATCCATTTCCAGGAATATTTTCCATCCGTATTCAGGAATTCCTTCCAACTCTCAACAAAGGAAGTGCGAGCAAATGGACTCTTGTTTGTTTTAAGAAGTACCCTAACATCATTTAAACGAGCTTTACATTCAACACGTTAAGAACGTTAAAGCAGCAAATACCTCTGTGTTCCAGTCGGTTGTGCAAGTTGTATTTTCCGTGCTATTTTGGGGGAGTTTCTCACACTGAGTAAACACACTGTACAATTCTACTATTGAACCTCAAGTCAAAACAGCAAACTCGTCGCATTCCAGATGTAAGTTTGTTATAATACAGTCGGTGAGCGACATGCACACAATATAACCGATTCTCTAGAGGCACTGTTAATTAAAGTTATAAATTTTAGTAAATGCTTCAAGAAGGGAGGGTCCCTAAATCATATGGATTGATGAAGTACACAGTTTTCAAAACAGAATTAAACATGTTTATACAGTACAACGTAATGAAGAATATTAAAATTACTTAGTTCTTCTCAAGACAAAAGGTTTATAGATGATTAAATACCAAAGTAACAACAGTCCTGGAATTAAACAAGAAATATTAACGTTGTACCTTTTTCGTTCACCATGACCATTTCATCAGCAGTAACTCCAGTAAAAACTGTGAAACTAGGTTTGCATCTAAATGCACTTTTTGATCAGGCACCAGTGATATAATATCCCTGGTTACTGCGTACAGTAGTTAGTTTGCACAGCAGCTCTAAGCAGTTCTGACAGCCTGAAGCAGGGTCTGAGTGCTTCTGCTCGTCAGGAATTACTCTGCATTCCCTGTGTGGATTCTGCCCTGCTGAAATAACCATTCACAGCTGCTATGCAGTGAATACAAATTCCGCTGCTCTCCGTTGTCCTGCCCCTTCAATGACACAACAACACATTCTTGAACAGCAACATCAGAAAAGCACAGGGGGGGTGGAGTTGCCATCAGTGCTGCTATTTTCAATGTATGACCTCTGCAAAACATACAAAAACTGCTGAGAATGGAGTCATTTTCACAGCTGTTACCCTTACACGAAAAAATGTAAGGTGCGTCATATTTGTTAAGGATTTAGAACGATTAGAATTCTGTGCTTGCCAAGGTGAAGCATGACAGTGCTTTGCAAGCTCTTTTCGCTCTGTAGCCTTACTTCCCTAATTCATCGTTATAACATTATCACAACCATAATTCGTCCAAAATGCCCTCTCTTGTTCTGAATAGGTATGGTACTACAGTGCAAACTTTCCCCAATGTTCTTTAGAAAATTATTTCATGATTATTTACTCTCTTGATAATTATCAGTATTTATAAATTACAACAGGGTCTCCAAAGTTAGCAAATCACACATTGAAATTTTAGAGATGGATTATATATTCCCCTTTTCCTGATAACAGAAATCACTGTTCATCAATTTTTCCAAAAAAACGACAGAATTAGAAAGCAATATTAAATTGCAACCTATTTTGAGGCTTTGTCAGAGTAAGGGCCTGTAGAGTAGGAGCTGTGTAACTTGGTATGAACTCCACATCAGTCATTACTGTCTTGGATCTAATGTCTCCAAAGGTTTAGCTTGTGACCCCCACCCCCACTTTGGAAACCCCTGGCTTGGTGGTTTCATTATTGGATTTGTAACATGGAATCAATCAGTGCAGAAGAGGCCCATCAGCCCATTGAGCCTGCACCATTAAAAAACTATTCTAAATCAATTTTGCAGCACTTGGCCCATAACCCTGAATGTTATGATGTTAGTGCTAAAGAGGCCTGAGCAAATAATGCAAACAATGTCAATTCAAATACCACAATTGCAATTTGAGAATTTGAATAAAAGATCTGGAAATAAAAACAAATCCAGTATTGACAAACAAAGAAATGACCAAGAAGCTAGCAGATTTACTCATCTACTTTACAGAACAAAACCAACTGTCCATACCCAGCCTCACCCACATGGAGCTCCAGTCCCAGCACAGTTTGCTTGACCCTTAGCTGTACTCTTAAACAGTAACACTCCATCAGTCCATTCTCATTCATCAAAGAGGTGGAAACTGTGATTGCTATCAAGTGGTACTTGCTCACCAAGGATCTGCCCTCTGATGCTCAGTTTGTGTTCCATTAAATCCATGCAGCCGTGAATTCATTGCAGGCTTGTTGCAAACATAGACACACAAGATAGACCCAGAAATGAGATGACAGTGACTGCCTTTCAAATCAAGGCAGCATCAATCCCTAAGTTGCATCAAGAAGCCCTAGCAAAATTGTAACAAAAGGAATCAAAGCAAATTCCACATTGGTTGGAGTCATAACTAGTGAAAAAAGGAAGGAGGCTATTCATCTTACTCTTGGGATATTGCTCCAGGAGTTAGTCAGAATAGTGTTCAAGTTCCAATCATCTATAGTTGTTTCATCAATGACCTTTCCTCCAACTTTACATCAAAAGCAGGAACACGTGTTGGTAACTGAATGGCATTCAGTTCCATTGACAAATCTTCAGCTAATGAATTGTGGCTGCCATGAATGCAAGACCTGTAGGAGTTCCGCAGGGTAGTGTCCTAGGCCCTACCATCTTCAGCTGCTTCATCAATGATCTTCCCTCCATCATAGGGTCAGAAGTTCGCAATGTTCAGCACCATTCACAACTCTTCAAATATTGAAGCAGTTCACATTCAAATGCAACAAGATGTGGACAATATCTAAACTTGGGCTGCCAAGTGGCAAGTAACATTCCCGCCACATAAATGTCAGGCGATGACACATCATCAATAAGAGACAATCTAACCACTGCCCCTTGACATTCAATCATGTTACCATCACTAAATCCCCCACTATCAACATCCGGGGAAGGGGGGTGGGGGGGGGGGGGGGAGCGTTACCATTGACCAGAAACTTGACTAGACTCATCATATAAGTACAGTGGCTACTAGAACAGATCAGAGGCTAGGAATACTGTGCTGAATAACTAACCTCATGACTTCCCGAATTCTGTCCACCATCTACAAGGCACAAGTCAATAGTGTGATGGAATGCTTCCCACCTGGTTGAATGAATGCAGCCCCAACAACACTCAATAAGCTTGACATCATCCAGGACAATGTAGCTGCTGGATTGGCACGACATCCACAAGCATTCACTCCTTCCAACACCGGCAGTCAGTAGCAGCAGTGCAAGATGCACTGCAGGAATTCACCAGAGATCCTCAGACAGCAGCTTCCATACCTATGACCATTTTCATCGAGAAAGACAAATGCAGCAGACGGGAACACCACCACCTTCAAGTTCCCCTCCAAAGCACTCACCATCCTGACTTGGATATATATTACCATTCCATCACTGTTGCTCAGTCAAAATCTTGGAATTCCTCCCTAGTGGTATTGAGGGTGGATGCCTCAGCAGATGGATTGCAGCAATTCAAGAAGGCAGCTTCCTACCACCTTCTCAATGGCAACTAGGAACAGGCCTTAAATGGTGGCCACCAGCAACACCCACATCCCACAAATGAATAAAAAAAGACAACATTCAGATTGATTGTGTTTTATAGCAGGCAACATTGGCATGACAGAAGTGACAGCCGATTACTGCTTCCACCAAGACAGCACCTTCCCTTGAAATTCAATGGCATTACCATCAATGAATGCTCCCCCTAAGAATCCAGGGGGTTACCATTGACCAGAGACTCCACTGAACCAGCCACACAGACAGTATGATTCTATACTGTAGCACAATGATGGTGTTATTAGTCTAGTTTCTAAAGACCTAAACTAATGATTGAGGCACAAACCCTACATCCATCATCATAGCTCAGAAAATTTAAATTTGATTAATAAAACAAAACTTGAATTAAAACCCTGACAATGTGATCATTAATCCAAATGATTGTTGTGAAAAACCCACCTGCCTCACCAATGCCCTTTAGGAAAATAAATCCACTGCCTTATTCAGTTTGACCTTTTCAAGACACTGTATCATGTGGTTAACTCCAAATTCTCTTGAAATGACCTGACAAGCCATCCAAAATTACAGAGTTGTTACAGAGTTGTGGGCGGCACAGTGGCACAGTGGTTTGGCACAGTCGTTAGCACTGCTGCCTCACAGCGCCAGAGAACCAGGTTCAATTCCCACCTCAGGCGACTGTGTGGAGTTTGCACGTTCTCCCCGTGTCTGCGTGGGTTTCCTCCGGGTGCTCTGGTTTCCTCCCACAGTCCAAAGATGTGCAGGTCAGGTGAATTGGCCATGCTAAATTGCCGGTAGTGTTAGGTAAGGGGTAAATGTAGGGGTATGGGTGGGTTGCGCTTTGGCGGATTGGTGTGGACTTGTTGGGCCGAAGGGCCTGTTTCCACACTGTAATCTAATCTAATCTAATCACATCTCAGAGTGAGGCTGTTTGCTTCATTGTACCTATGCCAGCTCTCTAAATAAACATTTCACTTAGAGCCATTCTCCTGCCTTGTCTCTATCTTGCACATGTTCCTTAACCTTAAATAATCTAATTCCCAAATGATTGCATCAATTGAACCTGCCTCCACCATACTGTCAGGCAGTGAATTCAGATCATAACTACACATCACATGAGAAATGTTTTTATTTGACTTTTCCTTCTATTATTAATTATTTTAAATCTGCACCTTTTTGTTCTTGATCCTTTCACAAATGGGAACATCTTCTCCCTATTTACTCTATTCAGATCTCTCATGACTTTAACTACTTCAACCATATCTTTTCTCAGCCTTCTCTTCACCAATCTATCTTCATCACAGCAATTCCTCATCTCTGGAGCCATTCTTATAGATCTCTCCTGTGCTTTTTCCAAAACTTGCACATTTTTCCTAAAACATAATGCCCAGAACTGGATGCAATACTCCAGCTGAGACCAAATCAGAATCTTACATATGTTCAAATACCTCCTTGCTCCTGCTCTCTATGGCCCTATTAAAGCCGTGATACAGCATGCTTTACTAACTGTGCTCTCAAACTGCCTTCCCATCAATGACTTAAGGATGCACATGCTCCAGATCTGTCTGCTCCCACACATATTTAGAGTTATATTCTTTTTTTTCTCCATGTTCTCGGTAACAAATTGTATTACTGCACACTTTCCCGCATTGAATTTCACCTGCCACCTCTCTGCCTCTTCCACCCAACCCAGTTTTCATGAAAATTTCTCAAGGGAAGTTAGAAATGGGCAATAAGCACTTTGCCTATGACACTCCCATCTATAAAACAAATACAAATAAAATTGATATAGCCAGTTTAAAGAATGCCTCACAGTCTTCTTCATGAATATCTGGAGTCAGGACCAATGTTGACAAAGTTGTCTTACAAGTATCAACTTGGCATAGTAATATGACCAGTGCCTGGGTGAGAATTTATTATGGTTCCAGACAGGATACCTCAAATTACTAAATTTCCTGTTGTGCAGAGATGAATTGGCTCCCCCCTCTTTATTCACCCTCTCAGTTAATGGAAGGTTAATTTAGGAATAATCTCTTCTCTTCAGGAGATCTTTTTTCTAGGCCAAATGAATCTATGTTTTAAAAGGAGCCAATTCAATCAGATTTCTTAAATTAATGAAACAGTGAGTTTGTTAGTTACTAAATGCAAAAATAAATAATAATACAATACAAGTATACAGATTTAAAATAAAAGGTGAGTCCAAGTCAGATTTATTTTTTAAAAGATATGCAGAGTTCCATGAGGAATAAATGATGGGATGCTATGCTAAAGCTAGAACTTCCAAATAAACTTATTGGACTATAGCCTGGTGTTGTGTGATTTTGTCCAGTTTCCTTTCAATAGTGGATGGTTTACGTCCCACAGAACAAGAGACAATCTTTTCCTTTTTATGGTCAGTTCACTGTTCAATGGTTATCCTCAAGCTGTGACTTCAAAGCATACAGGTCCACTAACAAACACACATAGACCAGTCGATACAATTGGTTTTTGTGTATTCATGGAAGGGGAAACACAAACATGTCCTTTGGATGGTTGTGCCAAGTCTGGAATCTCACCCACAAAAGAGGTTTATCAGCTGAGAAGAGGAAATTTGATTGCCTTACAGTTCTGCCTTTTGGGAGACTCACTTTTCGAAGTTTCCTTTGCACCCTATAAGGTTTACACTGGGAATCTAGTAGCAGTCAGTGCAGTCCAAGTGCTCAGAAGTACATTACCAGCCAAGTCTGACTTACAATTATTGCTTCAAAATAACAGGCCATGTCCAAAAGTTTAATATATCTGTGAGTAATTTAAGGTTCCGATCTGTCAGCTCATGAACACTCATATTCCAGAATCCTTCATCATTCCTGGGTATATTCTATCCAACTGGCAATCCACACCCACCAAAGGTCAGGGTACAGCATTACACAATTAGGTGGGAATGATACTCAACTTCGTCAATGGGCAAACAAAGTGTCACGTTTTCAAATCAAAGATGATCAAGAAACTGTTCTTCTGATTATTACTTTCAGTCCTGTCACAACTGATGAATCAATATCCCTCCATGGTGAACACCCTCAGGAAGATACAGAGGGCAACAAGGGTGCAAAATGGCCATCTGAAGAATACGGATAAAAATGCTCCTTCATACACATTCTGCTTCCTCTGCTCTTTACTGTGCTGAAATCAAGATTTATCAGCATCTCCTCCTCTAAATTATTCTTCCCCATTCTTCCTTTTACATGACACAGGACAGCACTTTGGTTTGGCTGGTTACCAAATATATACAGTAAAGAGTGTTAAAATGTTTAGAGACAAAACAGAAGATTGAAAATGGGTTTTCATAGGAGCCAAGCTGGCAGGGTGCCAGCAATTTTGGATACTACTCTTACACACTTTAGGAATAAAGCACACTATCACAGGGTTTACACAATACAGAAGCTGCTTTAATCTGTCGACCTCTATTAAAGCTGCAAGCTTTTAAAACCTAAATTACCACTTCCCAATTGACTTAGTTCTCTCCTCTTGTATTTAATCTTGATGGTGTCCTAAAATATGGAACTTAACCCCACCCTGTGGTTTACTGAATTTGAAAAATAATTGTGTTAACTATAAGACTTAAAAATCACACAATACCAGGTTATAGTCCAACAGGTTTAATTGGAAGCACTAGCTTTCAGAGCGCTGCTCCTTCATCAGGTGGTATGAGTGTCTGTGAGAGTGTGTTAATGTGCGAGTGTAAAGGGGTATAAGACTCTGAGAGAGGGTGTGTGTGTGTGTGTATGTGTGTGAGTGTGGGAGTGTATGTGTGAGCATATGAGAGAGAGCTTATGTATGAGAGAGGGTCTGCATGAGAGTATGGTTTGTAGGAGTGTCTGTGTGTGTCTGTGTATGTGTATGTCTGTGTCTGTGTGTGTAGTGCAATGGGGTCAACTGTAGTGTGACGTGAACCCAAGGTCCCGGTTGAGGCCATCCCCCTGGGTACCGAACTTGGCTATCAGCCTCTGCACGGCCACCTTGTGTTGTTGCCTATCCTGAAGACCCCCACGCGCGCGCGCACACACATACAAGTTTGTGGGGTGAATTTGTACTTGCAGAATTACATTTTATTTTGTTCAAAAACTGTATGAGTCCATGTAAGATTCTGTAAATCCCTTTTTTAGATTATAATCAGTCTGAACATTGGGGCACAGACAGCCTCACACAGGGCACCTCACACCTTCAATGCATTATCTGGGCCAACATGGCACCTATCGTTAAAGTCCACTTGAGAATGTAACTTTAAGAAAGTTCTGGGATTTACATATGAAAGAAGTGAAACCAACGTCGTCATTCTAAAAGATTAGAGACTTAATGAACAATCCAGGTTTTTTTCAATATATAATTTCAGTTACATCACACTGTAAACGTTTGCTATAAATTCTGTGTCCTATGATCTTATACTCCACAACCACCTGATGAAGGAGAAGCACTCAGAAAGCTAGTGCTTCCAAATAAACCTGCTGTTGTATGATTTTCAATTTTGGACACCCCAGTCCAGCACGGGCACCTCCAAATCATGACTACAAGCACACATACAGGCTTAACTTGGTTTAGAGAGAGGCTGACATCCTATGCCTGCCTCAGGGATAGGGCAAGTATAGAATGGCCTGGCAACCCACCGGCCAGTTGAAATTGTTTAGCAGCTAATGAATAATTGCCCTGCCACCTTGCCAATGCCAGTGGCCACGCCCTATCATTTTAACCATCATGCCCTATCAGTAAGCCTTCCTCTAAGCTTTTACTTTATTCATCATCAAGGACATCACTTCCAGACCTGTTAGTTATATAAAACTGAACATGGGGAATGTTCAATAGGGGAAAGCAGGGATGGCTCTGGCCGCTGAAAATCAATATGAATGTAATATTAAATATTAACAAGTAATTAGCATTTATTTACACAACTCTGACAAAAACTCCAATAAAAAGGCGGTAACAGTGCCATTGCCTGATAAAAATGACGCACAGCTCTCTAGCTCTTGTATTAAGTAATATAATTTCAAGTCAGAAGACAGAGAGGGCAAAACTGGATAGCATCTGGAACCAGACTTGAAGATCATGATATGTGATTAATCCACAACTGATTGATACAGGCAGTATGCAAATAGTCTGCGACCTTCTAATTTACATGGTGACTGTGTCTAGCCCTGTGCTAAATGTGTGACTGCACAGCTCAGCAGAGGTCCCAATTTGACTTGAAGGGAGCACTGCTTAGAGCAAGCCTGTACTACTTAGATCCAATCATTATCTCTTAAAGGGAGGTGTCTTATGGCTGGACCAGGAGCTAGAAGTTGCTGAAGAATCTGATGTGCAGGAAGTTGTGCCCCATCAAGGGAAAATGTGTGCAGCAGGTTCTCAGATGCAGCACCGGAGGCCTTGGTAGAGGAAAGGGAGTTGAAGAGAAGTGTCAGACAAACACTCAGAAAGTAGTGAGGGCAGATATCCATAACAGTAAATGCAAGCAGTGTAGCCCGAGGACTATAATTCCACTCCCCAGGAATTTCAAATCACCTCACACGAGTACTTTTGAAAGTCTTTGAATTGAGGTTAAAAGAAATGTTCTTACATACAAATCACCAGCCACAGATATTGGTCAGTTCACCAGTGCCCTTTTCACTTACCTTCCAACAATCTCTGCCAATTCCAACACATCCCTCAATTCATAGCTTCATCTCAACCTCAGTCTTAGCACTGCTGTGGCTCTCACACACAAACCTTACTTGGACACAATGGCCACAGCATTCAACTAAGGCAGCAATGTCATCCAAACACACCACATCACATTCACTGACACATGTCTCTCCTCTTATGAGAGAGGTTGGTGCATAATAGGAAGCAGCAGCACCTAATAGGCCTGGGCCAGTCAAGATTGCATGTACTTTTCTTCATGAGGCAGACAATTCTCACCATTAGTAGATTGAGACCATGAATAGAGGCAGGGCTGAAACCATTGATACTGATGGTATTCCTATTTCTAACCATTTTTAACATGCCCTTTGCCCCTCATGTCACAATTTCTTCTGGTATACAGGCAGCAGATGTTGTAAGCATGCACTTCTTGCCTTCCTCTGCTCCCATCCCCATCAATGTGCATTTCTACCCTCAGACACTGAGTTTTCGCAACCTGGCCAAGCAGTGGTACAAGAGCAAGAAGCAGTCTCAGAAGAAGAGATTGATGAATAAGCATCATTATTCACCTCTGACACTCATAGTAACTGTACACATACTTCAAAACTTTGCTCAGAGACAGGATCTTCATGTATTGAAATATTGGACATGAGTGATCTAAAGCCCAGCTGGGGAGAAGAGAGTTGAGCAGGTACCTGCTTACCAGAAGTGGTTCGATAGCAGAAACCAGGAATGGCTCCCGCAGCAGCATGTCAATACGAATGTAGTATTAAATATTAACAAGGTTAATATTAAATATTAGCAAGGTCAAATACAGGTCTTGCTGCAAGGGCACAGATGACGATGTTGAAAGATAGAAATTGGAAAAATCCAAGACTTCTAGGGACCAGAGATCATACTAAAAGGACACACTGCCATCTTCCCAATGAAAGTCAACAGGTGCCCCCTTTCCATGTTGCAACCACTACAGTGACATAATAGCACCAGGACAGGCAAAGGCACACAGAAGATGGCACTGAGGGATTACACAATGGTGATTAGTCAACAGAGTTGTACAGAATTTTTGATGGCTTGTTTGATAACATTAGTTTAGGATGTTTGTGTTATGGAGACTTTTATTTCAGGGATTTATCTAAGAGAATTTTGTGTTGATTCATACAGAGAGGAGCCAAAGCGTGTAACTATTGGTGAATGGGGAATTGGCGTTGCATTCAGCTAATCATAGACAGCCCAATCAGAAAGGCCATCTGATGGCTGCCTCCTACCTTCCACTTCCTGCTCCTCTACTGTTTGCCAGAAGCTCGCTGGCAACAACTGTCCCCTCAGGAAGGAGAGGTATACAGACCACATTTAATCATGCCACATGCCCCAGCAAGTACTGCAGACATCTTCTGGTGTGGTCCAGATATTGCTCAAGTAGCATCCTAACAGTCTGCTCAATTACATTACTGGATTAGTGGTGCTGGAAGAGCACAGCAGTTCAGGCAGCATCCAACGAGCAGCGAAATGATTTCGCTGCTCGTTGGATGCTGCCTGAACTGCTGTGCTCTTCCAGCACCACTAATCCAGTATTTGGTTTTCAGCATCTGCAGTCATTATTTTTACCTTGCTCAATTACATTGCATATTGAAGTAAAACTCTCACCTGATGTATGTTGTCCATGTGTGTGTGTGTGTGGGTTACATACAGGAGTCTTAACTCAGGTTAGATTTATCATCCAATAGTGACACTCGGTCTGTTATGGTAGCTGAAATGTTGATGGTACAGCAAAATGGTGCAAAATTCAGGCACCTTGGCTGTTGCTAGAAAAGCATGATATATTGAGTATGATTGCACACCAGCTGCATATTGAGAGGGTGGAACCCTTTACTTTTGGAATACATTTCTGAAATTTAGATGGTTGGGGAACATTTCTGAAGTGAGATGGAGCACCACAAAATATCATGTCTGCAATCAATGATACTCTGTACCAACCACTGTCCTGCACATCCAGCTTGCTTCTGTCGGGAAAGAGAGGAGCTAATAAAATCCGTTCTTCTTATGAAGAGACTGTCAGTCCCCCACATATACAGTAATGGATGATAAATTGTAAAGTGCTGCAGATGTCCTTTGCTGGAAAGAGCACAACATGAAAGAAGTTCATGGATACAGTCACAGTATGCAGCATTGGCAATGCCAAGGGTCAAATTTTGGTGAACATATCCTTGCTCAATCAAAAACCTCAAGCACACATTTTCTGGTATGCAATGAGGCAGGAGAAAGGTTTCGTGAAGACCCTGGATACACACATTCTCCTGCTGAAAGCACTGTATCCTTCCTCTGCAAGCAGTTTGTGCTCCTCTTTTTCACCTCTGCTCTTTCTTCCTGTCGCTGCAAGTCTCAGTAGATAGAAACTTTAGCATTCTTGTCTGAGGCTAAACCTGAATAGAACCATGAAGTCAGAAGCAAGACCATTACTATGTGTCAGTCCACTTGCTGTAGACTTCACCCAATTTAAACAGCAGTGCAAATCACCAAACAGTTCTGGAGCTCGAGACACAGAGGAGTCTGGGTGCCTTCAAGTGTGAATCATGCAGGTACAGTAAGTAATTAGGAGAAAAATAGAATGTTATCATTTATTGTGAATGAATTGAACTCAAAAGGTTATGCTTCAGTAACACAGTGAACTGGTGACATCACATCTGGAGTACTTTGCACAATATATCGCCTTTTTAAGTAATGATTTGGAGATTCTGGTGTTGGACTGGGGTGTACAAAGTTAAAAATCACACAACATCAGGTGAAGGAGCAGTGCTCCAAAAGCAAGTGGCTTCCAATTCAACCTGTTGGACTATAACCTGATTTTAAACTTTTTTACGTAAGGTTATAAACTGTAAACAGTTTGCATAAGGTTTACCAGACTGATACGAGAAATTGTTAGACTAGCTAAGATGACATTGCAACAAATAAGATCCTAAGTAGTTTGATCTGTCCACTGTAGATAATTCCAGTGCACAATCCCGCCTTCATGGAAAGGGAAGTCTGAATGGCCAGTGTGACTCAGATGCTATTTTGCCTTTAAAATGGAACCTGTAGCACTGAACAAATGTGAGGATAGCACCGAAGTCTTTCAGCATAGCACCCAAATCTTTCAGCCAGGACTTCTTTATCACAAAGAAACAAATGATAAAGTCTGAAAGTTCAATTTACAAACTTACTTCATGATGACTTTTATTCTTCAGTTTTATTACCTATTTAAAGGTTGATTTTGTTATGATGAAACAACTCTGTTTGAAGCTGAACAACATTCTTATTTACTCAGCATTTGTGGGACAATCTTCAGAATTATCTAAATGCTCTTGAATTTAAAAGTACACATAATCCCTCAATAATATTTGATAACGCCTTTTTGATTTCTAAGTGCAAGATAGGACTGGTAGAAAAGTGTTCATTTCAGGCAACATTGCAGTGTCAGTTACAGGCTCAATTCAGGTCATTGCATTTGTTGGCATGGACAGATAGCCATATGTTGAATTAGGTAGTGTGATACTTTCAGAAATTTACATGGATTTTGCCATAACCCTACAGTTTATCATACATAATATTTTCACCTTTCTTTTCTGGATCCTTTCGCCATAAGGAAGCCTAACCCCACAGGGGAAATACTTAGCTCTTAAATCAGCACTGGCAATGCCAGAGGGCAGATTTCAGTGAGCACCTCTTTGCTCAATCAGAACCTCACAAACTTTTCCTGGCTTAAGTCCAATGAGCATCACTTGCTCTCAATTAGTTCTGAAGGACATACTCTAGATGAATTTCAAAGGGATCTGCACTTAACATTGACAGCCTGGACATCAGATTTTCATTCCAGCATGATGAGGTACCTTGGTAGCTGGGCTAGCCAACACCAAGATGAGAATGGAGGCTATGTATGGAAGTTTGTAAAAATATAAATTAAAGCATAAAATATCCCTCCAATATTCAATACTAACACTCCTCACTTCCTCAGTTCCCCTTGCCCTATCTAATGCTAACCCATGCCCCTGCACGCAGCACTATGATCAATTATTGCCCCATGCCAAATTAATGTCAACACTTCCAACCCCTGGTATTTCCCACCCATTGTCCATTGACCTAGCATGCTGAGTCATCCAGAATCAACCATGGGCAAACCTCAGGACTCTTTCACAGATGAAATAAAATAAAGTTTGCATGTCTATTGCAGACATAACTATATTGCAAAGAAGACTTTCATTCACAGAAATCCATTTACTATATTTACAATCCTTCAATAACATAAAGCCTTAAAACAACAAACATTTCAGTCAAGTGCACAATCCCATACAAAAACAAGTATTGGAAGTCATTGTCCCCACTCCAAGTGGTCTATAACTACTTGAGTCTATAACCAAAGAGCCTCTCTGACTTAGCCATCAGTATTCTTGTTTGGATTGCTACTACTCTGCGAAGGCTGTAAATTTCTAAAATCTCTCTCATAAGACCATAAGAAATAGGAGTGGAAGTAAGGCCATTCAGCCCATCGAGTCCACTCCACCATTCAATCATAGATGATGGGCATTTCAATGCCATTTACCCGCACTCTCCCCGTATCCTTTAGTTCCTTGCGAGATTAAGAATTTATCAATCTTTGCCTTGAAGACATTTAATGTCCCGGCCTTCACTGCGCTTTGTGGCAATAAAGTCCACAGGCCCACCACTCTCTGGCTGAGGAAATGACTCCTCATTTCCATTCTAAATTGACCCCCTCTAATTCTAAGGCTGTGCCCATGGGTCCTAGTCTCCCTTTCTAAGCCATGAATTATCTTGTAAGTTTCTATTAGATCTTCCTTCAATCTTCTAAACTCAAATAATCAGGTGCTTCTTATAATTTCTCAAAATTTATTGAAACCCCCTGCAATCATTTTGAAGCATTTACCATATTTTCTTTGGTTTCTTTACAAGAGTGTTACAAGGGGACATAAATTTAAGGTGAAGGGTGGAAGGTATAGGGGGGATGTCAGGGGTAGTTTCTTTACCCAGAGAGTGGTGGGGGCATGGAATGCGCTGCCTGTGGGAGTGGCAGAGTCAGAATCATTGATGACCTTTAAGCGGCAATTGGATAGGTACATGGACAGGTGCTTAAGCTAGGACAAATGTTCGGCGAAGGGCCTGTTCTGTGCTGTATTGTTCTATGTTCTATGTTCATACAACATACTTATAGAAATGGGCAATGAACATAGTACCTCACCATGTCCCTTACGTGATGATTACATATACAAATAATAAAATAAAAACCTTCAAAGCTTACATGCATTAAATAACAGTAAATACAATAAAAAGATGTTCATTTTTTCCAAATGCATTCAATGCATTCATTTCATTTCCTAAGTTCTACTAGCTTCTTATCGCATTCGAGCTTTTGCTACCAAAATTGGAAATGCCAATCATGTTCTATTTAAGTATAGTATGAACAGGACAGTAACTACTGAAAGCTAAACATCTGGTTTAACTCAACCAGATTTCTGATGGAGTTTTGTGGGCAAGGGTGGTCTTGTTATCCAAGAGGTAGGGGAGAAACGTTTTCTTTCTGCCATATTTATGATCAGATTACAAAAAACACACACGCTCATTTGAAAGTTGTATTTAAAAATATAGTGTTAATGGTATAATTGCAAATGTTCTGATAATTAAACAGTTGCAAGTTAGAATTCAGTGCCTGACAAGCTAAACATGGTCTATGCTCCACATAGGATGTTATTCAAATAGGAAATGCATTCAAGTAGCTGCCTTAAGTCTTTGTGGCTAAATGTATTACAGGGTATCTGTTTCACAAAAATCTTCTTTCTAATTTTACTCAGTTAATTTTTCATTGAAGGAAGTTCAACAACAGAAATAATCTTCTCTCTCATTTAGAATTTTATTACATATAAACTTGCCTTTTGTCCAGTCTCTCATGTCAGGGAAGAAGTGCCAGTGAGGAATATTCCAAACATTGTTTCACAGTCTGGCCTGGAAATGGTCTCTGCAATTAGCTATAGTAAAGCAGTAACATTGAAGTGTTTCCACTGGAGCCTGCCAGTACACATACACGGACCCTATCAACTGCATCTCTTGGCAAGAACTAAGCAAATTAACTTTCAAGACCCAAAAAACTCACGCAGCTCCTCTGAACATGAGCTTTTTAGCTTTTTAGACTTGGACTACTTAACCATGAAATGGTCCAGACCAGAGTTGACTGGTAGAATCCAACTAGGTTTAATAGTAAAGCTCTTACCTTGTGAGTCAGAAGATCATGGATTCAAATCAGACTACAAACCTTGAATCCAGAATCCAGGCCATTACTTTAATGTAAAATTGAAGAGGCCAAAGTTTTGCTTTTCTGATGAGAGGTTCAACTAAGATTCTGTCTGGCTGCTCAAGTGGATAAAATAGATCCAATAACACTATTTCAAGAAAAGCAGAGGAGGTCTCTCAATGTCCTCGCAAATACTCATTGGTCAACAAACAAGTATTTTAATGGCTACAAAATGCTTTTGATTGTCCTGAGGTGAATAAAGTTAAAAATCACACAATACCAGGTTACAGTCCAACAGATTTATTTGGAAACACAAACTTTCGGAGTGCTGCGCCTTCATCAGGTAGTGGGACAGGATCATAGGATACAGGATTTACTGTATAGTAAAAGATCAAAATGTCATACAACTGATGAAATGTCTTGAGCAAACCTGGACTTAACAGAGACCTAGATTTGTTCAATACATCTCACCACTTGTATGACATTTTGATCTTTTACTATGAGTTCTGTGTCCCATGATCTTGCCCCACTAGCTACTTGACGAAGGATCAGTGCTCCGAAAACTTGTATTTCCAATTAAACCTATTGGACTATAACCTGGTGTTGTGTGATTTTTAACTTTGTCTGCCCCAGTCTAACACCGACACTTCTACATCATGTCCTGAGGTGGCGGTAGATGCAAGTGACCTTTCTCTATCCCTTTGTCACAAGCTAACAATCAATGCTGAAAATCTTAAAACAGATCTTGCAATGAAAGAATTGGAAAAAAAAGGCTCATGCGAAATCCGAATTAGCCGGGTGCTGGAGCATATCCACCTTGCTCAACAGATTTTACACTGATTAATGCTTTCGTTTCAATGAAACTCCATTTAATACCCACTTGGTCTCTTTAAAAAAAACTGTCCACAGATCTTGTCCTTTCATCAGGGTGGCAACAAGCCAAGAGCATGTTGAAAAACCAACCAGGCCTGCTTCATAGAAGGAAGCACTTATGAAAGAGACAAGACTAGGAATTAAAGAGCAACCAAAGTATTTTCAGCCTTTCATCATTCCAGAATTTAATTATGCATTCTGTTTGGGACACTCATCAAGAAAGCATCTGTGATTCACCAACAGTTGTACAGACTGAACAAGCGTGTTGTCAAAGCAGAAGTATAGAAGTGAACTGCAAGTGCCAAGAAGCAAACATAAATACTGAACTGAAGAAAAAAATGATGTGGTAAATTGTTTGGCCATGGCCCCATCCGAACTGTCCTTGTGGGCTGAGTAAGAGCTTTTTATAAGAAGAAAGGACACGTTGGGATCAGACAAGAAACAAAGGAGGGAAGAATGGAATATTTGTGTAAGCAGTTAGTTGGAATTTTGAACTTGTATTTACTCTTCCTTCTGGCGTGTAAAAAGGCCCCAAATTATGCTGTTTATTAGTTATGTTCTCACAGACTGGATTGAGATTACCAAAACATCATTTGCCTCGGACAATTATGAGCAAAAGAAAAGCCTCTTAGCTCATCTATCTTGGTTAAACAATACAGTAAGCAGATGGCTGAAGAATGATGCTGGTGTAATGATGCTGTCCCTCTACCTATATTCTGATGGTAGTGGAATCCTCATAGACTTTCTGAAAGACTGAAACAAGCAGACTGGGTTTAAGTTTAAGATCTTATCTGCTGAACAGCATCTCTGACATTGCAGCACATTCTGAGTGTTGTAACATTCCCTCAAAACGTCACGATCAGAACTTAAGCTTAAACTACTCAAGTTTCTAAAAAAGCATGTACTGTTATGAAATTAGTGTCAGATAAGAAGTTCCATAATGTTCTGCTAAAGTTTGTGACATTGTTAATTTAAAGTTGTTTCTAAAACTATTTTTCTTCAACAGTCACAAAAATGTAAATCTCCAACTTGTTGATTTTTGGAAGTACTTATTTGGCAGATATCCAAACAGCTGAAAGTTGTAATTTCAAAATGGCAAAGTCAAAGAAATGACAAAGTTTCAAACAAGCACATAAACAGATGGCAGGTTGGGTGAGGATTGTTTCAAGTAACATGTTTAATATCTGTCAAAGGTAAACCAAAACTACTTAGGGCACATAACTACAGCAAGCCAGCAATTTCACTGTGTACAAATGCAATACTCCAAGCAAGGACCATTAGCAAATATCTCTGTGGTTAAAGAGCCCATTTTACATTGACACCCTAATCTGTCACATTAAATATAATCGTTTCTGGACCAGATTATAACCAGGCACCACCGCCTGTACCTCAACAAATCTTCATTTCAGGAAACAGTGGAGAACATAATATCTTTCTGTAGCACAGATTAGGACACAGGAGCTTGTCAGATGCTTGTGTGCAACCACTGCAGCTGGCATTCCCATTAAATACATATACCACCCTGACTGCCAAGACCTGTCATTAACTTCACAAAACTGCGGGTTTGGTGACCTCAGCATTTCCTTGATCGGGGAGCTTAAATCAACAGCCAAGACAAACAGTTCCTGCATATATAGAAATAATCTCTCTAACTACTTGAAATGCTGCAAACACAGAAAGGTAGAAAGAATTTGAAGTAAGTGAATGGAGTTTACAGTTAGGTATTTAAACTACAGCCTATAAGCCATGTGCAGGCATGAAGCCTAAGAAATCTGATCCATTTAGGATTAGGAAAAACAGTCTCATTTCTGCTTATATTTCTTGCTGATTTGTCCCATTTGAATGCTGTGCATCAAAAAGTTCGCAAACAATTCGTGAGTCATAGAGATGTACAGCATGGAAACAGACTCTTCGGTCCAACTTGTCCATGCCGGCCAGATATCCTAAATTAATCTAGTCCCATATGCCAGCACTTCGCCCATATACCTCGAAACTTTTCCTATTCATATACCCATCCGGATGTCTTTTAAATTTTATAATTGTACCAGCCTCCATTATCTCCTCTGATAGCTCATCTGCTCGTACAGATTTCTCATTGGTGGGTAAATGTTAAATCAGATCACCAACATTCACAAAAGTAGTCTCAGATTGATGCAGATTAATAGGAACATGCATTTAAAATTTTGTCTAGATTTTTCTACATTATGTGTGGCTCATGATGCATCATAATGTAAACAAACCTTAAGAGGGTTTGTGACTTCTCTGTTTTTGACTCATCCATAAGTAGACATGGTAAATTTCTTCTTTTACTGTCTCCTAGCCTCAATAGCCCACTATGGCTTACTTTCAACCCAATTCACAATGAGCATCATTCAACAGCACAAAACTGCCAACAAGTCATCACTCTTACTCAAAGTGATCATAAGGCAACTTGTTTGAAAAATTAAGCATGCTTAAAAAGGGTTTCTTTGGGGTTAGTGATGAAGACATGTAGCCAAGCTCATGTAAATGGAGCTTTATCCCAGTTCACTCAACAGCATGTCAAAATGAAAATGAGTGGAATTCTGAAGAACTGCACATAATCCACCCGAGGAAAATAAACATTGTTGTTAACTTTCAGTTTCTGGCTTGATAAATCCTACTTTTAATATCTAGTTCTAGTGGTAAGGATGGTCATAATCAAAGGAAAAATAAAATCTCTCATTTAGTTTTTGAAGACGTGACACAGGGGATCGATGAAGAAAGAGTAATGGATGTTGTCAATATGGACTTCAGTATGGTGTTCAACAAGGCTCCTCCGCATGATAGTCTGGCTAGGAAGGTGAGGTCACATGGGATCCAGGGGGACGTAGCCATTTGGATACAAAATTGGCAAGAAGGTAATAGACAGAGAGTGGTGGTGGAGGGTTGCTTTTTGGACTAGAAGCCTGTAACCAATGGTGCGCCACAAGGATCAGTGCTGGCTCCACTGCTTATGTCATTTATATCAATAATTTAGATGGAAGTATAGGAGGCATGGTTAGTAAGTTGCAGACAATACCAAAATTGGTGGTGTAGTGGACAGTGAAGAAGGTTACCTCAGAATATAATGGGATCTTGATCAGATGGGCCGATGGACGGAGGAGTGATAGACGAAGTTTACTTTAGATGAATGTGAAATTCTACATTTTAGTAGGCCACATCAGGGTAGGACTTATACTCTTAATGATAAAGAGTTGGGGAGTGCTGCCTAACAATGAGACCTTGGCATGCAGGTTCATAATTCCTTGAAAGCAGAATTGCAGGCAGATAGGACAGTGAAGAAGGTGTTTGATATATTTGCCTTTATTGGTTACTGCAGTGAGTACAGGAGTTGAGATGTCATGTTGCGGTTGTATAGGACATTGATTAGGCCACTTTTGTAATTCTGCGTTCAATTCTGGTCTCCTTCCTATTGGAAATATGTTGTTAAACTTGAAAGGGTTCAGAAAAGGTTTACAAGGATGACGCCAGGGTTGGAGGACTTGAGCTATAGAGAGAGGCTAAATAGGCTGGGGCTATTCAGGCTAAGGGATGGCCTTACAGAAGTTTATAAAATCATGAGACACACAGATAGGGTGAATAGTCTTTTACCTACGACCGGGGAGTCCAAACTAGAGGGCATAATGTTAAGGTGAGGGGAATGATTTAAAAGGGATGTAAAGGGCAACATATTCATGCAGAGGGTGGTGCATATATGGAATGAACTGTCAGAGGAAGTGGCGGAGGCTGGTACAATTAGAGTATTGAAAAGTCATGTGGATAGGTATATGAATAGGAAGGGTTTCGAGGGATATAGGCCAAATGCTGATAAATCAGACTAGATTAATTTAAGAGATATCTCTAGATGGATTGGACCAAAGGTTCTGTCTCTGTGCTGTATATCTCTATGACTCCATGTAGGTTTTTCATGACCTTTGGATGTCCCAAAGTGGTTTACAACCAATTAAGTGCTTTCAAAGTGGAATCAGTGCTGTCATGGAGAAAACATAACAACCACCACGTGCATAGGCAAGGCTCCGAATCAGCAATGAAATGGTGCCCTGATAATTTCTTTAGGTGGTATTGGTTGAATGATAAATATTGGCTGACACCAAACTGCGCTCCATTTATACCTCTAGTTACCGCAGAAAGGCTGCCAACATCAAAGACTCCTCCCACCCCGGTAATGCTCTCCTACAACCCTCTTCCATCTGGCAGAAGATACAGAAGGTTGAACACATGCACCGACAGGTTCAACAGCAGCTTCTTCCTTGCCGTTATTACACTGATGAATGGACTCTTTAACTTCAAATAATGTTGATCTTGCTTTGCACACTTACTGTGCAGTTGTAACCTGTACGCCTCGCTCTGCCTAAGCACCCTTTGATCTCTATGTCCTTGCTTGCTATGAGCTGCCTATACTGATGACAAAACAAACCTAGGTATATGTGACCACAATAAATCAAATCAAACCAAAAAGAAGTCCTTTGTTCTTCAAAGTAATTTGATAGGAACCTGTAGTGCATGGGTAAAATTTAGAGTAAGAGTTTTAATACCTTAGCACAAAATCCCTCTAGGCTCTGAATGAGGCTGACCCTTCCTAAGAGATTAACTTAAAGATAAAAGTTATATTTAATTAACAGAAATTAACCACTATGTATCTCAAAGTAATGGACTGAGATGATTTCATAGGTCCACAGGACAGAATAGATTTTTAAATATATACAGATTAAAATCCCATCTAAAATTTGAGAAGTTAATGAAAAAGGTGAATCATTCTCCCAATTTCTTGACTAAACTGACACAAAGCAAAGAAAAGGCTATAATAAATATTCTTTGTCTTACATTTAAGTTGAAATTTCAAATATCAAAAATGGAAATTTTATCAATAAAACATGGTTAATGGATAAAGTACATAATCATAAAATTCAGTCCCAATGTCTCATGTAAAGAATATTTCCATAAACTGTAGTTTCTATTTCTATTCCCTAGTCATTTAGTCACCATGCATTTTTCAGAAAAGGTCCCACTTCCTGCTCCCTATTTTTAAGCTAATTAATATGAATTGAATATTAAGATAATTCTGTTGGTCTAGGTACAAATCCTTCGCTTAACATAAAACCCCATCATAAAGCTATCATGAAAGCATTATAAATGTTTGGAGTAAACACTGGTGTCACTATAGACATTTTAAAAAAGATTTTTGCATATCATTATGGAAAATATGATCATTTTACACCTGTAAACCCTTAAAAGCCCAAGCTCTCTTTAATCAACAACCTCAGGAAATGATATTGGAAACCATGATTTGCTCTTGACTCTCATCGATCATTAATTTGCATGTACATGCTTCCACTTAAAAAAAAACAGTTACAGCCAAGACTCTAAGGACATAAAGCTTTCTTCCACCAAAACACAAAGCAGCTGCTGTCATTCTGAAGTCCTGATGAACCCAGTTAGAAACAATGCCAATATCTCACCAGCTCTGAAGTGAGTTACATTCTTCAGTCAGTTTATTCCAAAGCAATGACTGTCACTTTGTACTCTGGCTCGATTTCCATTCAAATCTCTATATTTGCAAATGAGCCAGTAGAGAGTTTACAACAATCAAACAAGGCTTTCCAGAGAAAAACTAACATGACTTTATTATTACCTCTAGCAGAGGTGACAACCTAAAAGTACTGAAATGTGACAGATAGCCTCTTCAAAACCATTGGGATCCTGCAGAATTGAAAGTGAAGTGAGTCTGGAGTATAAATAATCCTTCAGTTTTCTTTATCTAAAACCCTGGGGGCCAGTGAGACCATTTAGGGATTGCAATGGTTCTGCCAGCTGCAGTGAAGCATCCCAAACAAACATCTGTAGCTACTGATGTAACCTGCGCAAAATGTCTTCCTTAATTAATGCCACACAATTGCATTTCTTGATGTTGTCTCCATGTCTCTTATTGAATGATCAATTTAAAATGACCAATACTGCAAGTTGAAGCCAAAAGCAAAAAAAAGATTTCTTTTAACCAGTTTGAATTTTAATTTTGCATCCACAATGGAATTGACAGCTATTAGTCTGAAAGCCATGTCACAAAGCCAAGCAGTTTCTGACATCTTTCAATAGGTCACCTCCAAGTTCCCACACGTGGTCCTTGAATTTTGTTGAATTTTATTTTTTCTGGTTTAATTTTCCATGAACAAACAATAAAAATGGTAATTATTCACTCGTAGAAACCCTTTCTATATTATTTAATAAAACACAATTTTGCATACTTATGTATGTTACTTACGGAAATATCTTGGCACCTATATACGCAACATGGTAAGGCACTGAGACATGCAATAATAATAATGTCCATTCATATAGCAGCTTTAGAACAGCAAATATCCTAAGGTGCTTCAGATGAATAGCCAGTGACCAAACTTTGACATCAAGACACACAAAGCACAGGACAGATAGCCAAAAACTTGGTCAAAGAGGTAGGTTTTAAGGGATGTTGGAAGAAGAAACACAGAAGTTTGAGCTCTTAACAGCAAAAGGCACGTGTCTGAATTAGAATGGGCTAAAGATTAGAAAGGTTAGAAATTCAAAGATGACAGAAATCTCAGAGAGTGAAAGGTCTGGAGGATATTACAGAGATAGACAGAGATGTGAAAATGAAGATGATATTTTAAAATTGAGGTGTTAAGAGGGGTAATATAGGTTAGCAAGTGTAATAATGATTGGTGAACAGAATACTATTAGTTAGGAAACAGGCAGACCTTTGGATGGACTCAGGTTTATTGAGAGAGCACCAATACAAACCATTCAACATAATATGATAGAATTCCTCATTAAGATGGAGAGTGACATAGTTGATTCTGAAACTAGGGTCCTGAATCTAAAGAAAGGAAACTACAGTGGGTATGAGCATGAGCTGACTATAACAAATTGGGGAGCTTACTTAAAGGGATGATGGTGGATAGGCAATGACATTTTAAAAGTGCATAGAGGAACTGCAACAATTGTTCATGCTTGTCTGGCACAAAAATAAAATGACAATTATGGCCCAGCCGTGAATAACAAGGAAAATTAGGGATAGTAACAGACCCAAGGAAGGGACATACAAATTGGCCCAAAAAGTGATTGAGAATAGTATAGATTTCAGCAAAGGAGGACAAAGGGATTGATGAAGAAAGGAAAAATAGAGTATGACTGTAAGCTTGCAGTAAACATACAAACTAATTATGAAAACGTACTTAGGTATTTGAAGAGAAAAAGATTGGTAAAGACAAATGTAGGTCTCTTACGGTCAGAAATAGGGCAAGTTATAATAGGGAACAAAGAGATGGCAGACCAATCAAATACATTCTTTGCGTTCTGGCTCCAGAAAGGAAGACACAAATAACATCCCAGTCCAGTGAGAGAGTTGAATTGAAGGAAATTACCATTAGTAGGGAAATAGCTTTGTGGTGATTGATGGAATTAAAGGCTAACAAATCCCTCAACATTATATCCCAGAGTACTTCAGGAATTGGCCCTAGAAATAATGGATGCTTTGGTACTCATCAGTTCAAATCAACCGATTTAAAACTCTCTTTCAAATATCTGCTTATGTGCAACCATAAACCGAGCCAGCAAAATCATAAATGAGTTGATTTATATCTGGTAATTTCAATTGTGTTATTTTCTAATAGATGGCACATATTTACCCGAAGCAGTTCAGTAGCAGTGCCAGTGATTGCTTTCCATGATGCTTCTGAGACCAAGAGATGAATCATCAGTTGAAATAAAATGGAGCCTCACGAGAATTTGGGTGCCCCGACTTCTGTTTAATTATCAACAGCTAGCTCTCGACAAGTTGCTGACAGTTTCACACAATATATTTCATATATTTCATATATTTCCCAATATCATTATAAGAAGAGAGGCAGCTTGATCAGATGAAAAACAGCCATTATTCTCTAGCTATTTCTGCACAGAAAATTGTATTAAAAAAGAAGTGAGGAAAAGCAATAAATAATGTTGTGATATTTGACTATGACAGATGGAGGTGCACTGCAATAGGAACAGAGCAAATTATCCATCACTAGCTCCTCACATTTATTCTTTAATCTTTACATTAAGAGGAAATCTTTTCCAGTCAGTGTTGTTAATTTTTTAAAATGAACATATATAAATGCAATGTCTCCTGTTATGAAGATGTGGGTGCACCGTACCTTGAAGAATGTTAAAAACCAGTAGAACTACCTGACAGCACCAAGTGTTCTGAACAAGATGGAATGAAACTTTTGGTCCAGTAGTTAGTGTTGCTGGTTGCCTAGAGACAAAAACAAATTCAAATTCTGCCAATCAGTTTAAATTATACCCCAAAATATCAACCTCCAATCAAGTTTGAATTTAGTATATTGACAATATTAAAAACCAATGAAACAATTTGATGCTTTGGGGTATAAGACCAAGGGAAATTGAGCAGTTGGAGGAGACCTGCCACCAGATGTAGAGATTGGCTGAAAAATAGCCCTCTTAAAGGTACTTTTATCATTCCATGACCTGTGAAGCATAATCCCTAAGAAGAAGAAAAGAAGATAAAGGAAGATTCAAATAGAAGATTCGACAGCAGGCTGGTTTTGAAAACATGAATTTTTGGTAAATCTTAGTTGGGGGTGGGGGGTTTATCGGACTGGCATTATAGAAGGGAAGGTAAAGATAGGCTAGAGAAAGGAGTTGTAAATAGTTGTTAGTTAGTTATTCTATGTTGTACTTCAAGAAATAAAGTTGTTAATTTTTACTTTAAGTAGTTCTTGGCCTCACGAATTTTCACAGATTACTGCGTAAGATAAATCTTTTCTGTGTTGCTGGTGTACATTAAGCAGGAGGGTTTACCTCGTCTGTGGGCTCGTCTGGGATTTGAATAGGTTTGGGGGACTTTTGTCCATGATTTTTTTGGGTCTTGGATTTGGGATTTGAACTGGTTGAGACAGATTTCAATAGATTTTGGAGTACAAGACATCCCAGCAGATTTAACCACCTGCAGGTTAGTGTCCCAGATCTTTGAATAAAACATAGGTGAGACAATTTGTTTAATTTCAGTGACTTGTTGTTGATTAAATTAAAAGTGAGAGAAATGGCTCTTAAAATTGCAAAAGAGGTTCTGGGATTTAAAGATGATTCTCAAATTTACCAAGGAAGTTTAGAAGGAAAGAAAAAGGCTAGACTTTTGAATTAGCAAATAAGTTTAACCAAGGACAAAAGTAAAGCTGCAATTCTAAGGGAGTTAATCAAATACTTAGGTCTGTCAGAGAAATAGACAAGTGCAGGAGAGGTAGAAAAACCTAATTGAAAAAAGTGGAGTTAGAAGATAAAGAAAGGAAGAGAGAGTAAACAGAGAGGGAGAGAAAAAGAGAAGGAGAGAGAGAGAGAGACAGGAGAGACACAGAGGAGAAAGGGAGAGAAAGAGAGAGAAAGAAAGAGAGAGAAAGGAAAAGGAAGGAGAGAGAAGGTTCTTAGCTGAGCAAGAAAGAGAGAGAATTTGAACTTGAGCAGTTGTGACTTAGTCAGCAAAGTCAAGTTAACAGGATTAAAAGAGAAGGTAGTGATAAATATGTAAAAACTCTGCCACATTTTGATGAGAAAGATGTTGAGACCTTCTTTATTTTATTTGAAAAATTGGTTAGGCAGATGGAGTGGTCCAAGGATGTATGGATAATGCTAGTTCAGACTAAACTGGTTGGCAGAGCAAGTGATGTATTTGCCGCACTGTCAGGTGAGGGATCAAGAGATTATGTAGAGGCTAAACAGACTATTGTAAGTGCTTATGAATTGGTACCAGAAAGCAGTTTAGAAACATAAAGAAGGAGCTAGGCCAGACTTATGTTGAATTTGAAAGAATTAAACATTGTCATTTTGATCAATAGGGACTGATTTGAAAATAGATAGGACTTTTGAGGACCTATGAGAGATTTTTCTGCTGGAGGAGTTTTAAAACACACTTCCAGAGATGGTAAGAATTCACATGGAGGAACAGGAAGTTCAGGAAATGAGAAGGACAGCAGAATTAGCAGATGAATGTATGTTGGTGCATAAGGCGTTTGATAAGGTAGGCTACTGCAAAAAATATGGAGGTATGACATTGAGGGTGAGTTGGAGGTTTGGATTAGGAATTGGCTGGCTGGAGGAAGACAGAGGGTAGTAGTTGATGGTAACGGTTCATCTTGGGGTGCAGTTACTAGCGGTGTTCCACAAGGATCTGTTTTGGGACCATTGCTGTTTGTCATTTTTATAAATGACCTGGAGGAGGGGCTAGAAGGTTGGGTGAGCAAGTTTGAGGATGATACGAAAGTCGGTGCAGTTGTTGACAGTGAGGAAGGATGTGGCAGGTTACAGTGGGATATAGATTAGCTGCAGAGCTGGGCAGAAAGGTGGCAAATGGAGTTCAATGTAGCTAAGTGTGAAGTGATTCACTTTGGTAAGAGTAACAAGAAGATGGGGTACTGGGCTAATGGTCGGATACTTGGTAGTGTGGATGAGCAGAGGGATCTTGGTGTCCATGTGCACAGATCTCTGAAAGTTACCACCCAGGTAAATAGTGCTGTGAAGAAGGCATATGGCATACTGGCTTTTATTGGTAGAGGAATTGAGTTCCAGAGTCCTGAGGTCATGTTGCAGTTGTATAAGACTCTGGTGTGGCCGCATCTGGAGTATTGTGTGCAGTTTTGGTCGCCATACTATAGGAAGGATGTGGAGGCACTGGAACGGGTGCAAAGGAGGTTTACCAGGATGTTGCCTGGTATGGGAGGAAGATCGTATGAGGAAAGGCTGAGGCACTTGGGGCTGTTTTCATTGGAGAAAAGAAGGTTTAGGGGTGACTTGATAGAGGTTTACAAGATGATTAGGGGTTTAGATCGGGTTGACCATGAGAACCTTTTTCATGGTCAGCTATTACGAGGGGGCATAGCTTTAAATTGAGGGGTGGTAGGTATAGGACAGATGTTACGGGTAGATTCTTTACTCAGTGAGTCGTGAGTTCATGGAATGCCCTGCCAGTAGCAGTGGTGGACTCTCCCTCTTTATGGGCATTTAAACGGGCATTGGATAGGCATATGGAGGATAGTGGGCTAGTGTAGGTTAGGTGGGCTTGGATCGGTGCAACATCGAGGGCCAAAGGGCATGTACTGCGCTGTATTTTTCTATGTTCTATGGTCTATGTTCTATAAGACAAGCTACCAGCCAGAATTTCATCCTGTGAGGGATAGAAGTTGAGAAAAGGGGAGATCCTATACTACAAAACCAAGAGAGTACTGGTAAGAATTTACCAAAGGATAAAAAAGAATCCCAAGAAGGTGGACAGGAGGTGAAAGGCCTCAGGTGCTTTCACTGTAATGAAGTGGAACATAGAAAATTACAGTGCCAGTGGTGTCAGAAGGGCACTTGGAAAAGGTATTTTTACTGCAAGAAGATGGGACACGTAAAGACACAGTGCTGGTCATTAAAGAAAGGTGCTGTGGGAAAAAATGTGGTAAAAGAAACTAAACCAGAGGCATTAGTAAAGGTAATAAAGGAGACCCCAAGAAGTGCCGAGTTGCTGAAGGAGAGTGCACAGCCGAGGCAGGGGCTGGGTTTGGAGTTAGTACCTGATCTCTACAAAGAATTTGCCTGTGTGGGTAAAGTTTACTCATAAAGAACAGGGGGAAAAGGACACGAAGTTATAATTTTGAGAGATACAGGATCTAACCAGTCGCTGATAGCAAGGAGTGAGTGATTAAGCACTCTTTCTGATCTGTTACCTGAGAGTGTGGTAATTTGGAGGATTGATGAACAGAAATTTAGTGTTCCCTTATGTAAGATCAGGTTGGAGTGCCAAATCAAGACTGGGGAGGTTACAGTGGAAGTAATTGGCAGAGTATCAGTTCCAGAAATTCAGTTTGTTCTTGGGAATGAATTGGCAGGATCCACAATGGGAGTGACACCCCTTGTTGCAGAGAAGCCTAAGGAAGACCAAGAAACTGAGGAGTTAAAACAGAAATAGCCTGGTATTTTCCCAAACTGTGTGGTAACCAGATCCCACTATCCTAAGTCACAGTACGAAGTGAAAAATAAAGAGAAAGATGAAGGAGTTGAGGTTCATTTAGCGGACACCCTGTTTAATGTAATGGTGCAGGAAACACCTGAATAGGCAGAGGGTTAGACAGAAATGTTTACTCCTGAAAGACTAAGCGACGTGCAACAGCAAGTCAAGACGATAAAAGATATATATGTGGATGCATTATGCAGTAGAGAATATTCTGGAGGGTTATTATCTGAAAGATAGAATCCTAAGATGGAAATGTAGACCAAGGCAGGTTAGTGCAGACGAGAAATGGGCAGATTGTATTGCCGGTAGCACACTAACAGGAGGTGTTACGGGTAGCACGTGAACTACCTGTAGGAGGTCATCTAGGGGTACGAAAGTCTCAGGCTAAGGTACAAAGATATTTTTATTGGCCTGGAATGCACAAGGATGTGGTTAACCTTTGCGGTACGTGTGATACATGTCAAATGGTAGGTAAGCCGCAGGCGGTAATAAAACCAGCACCTTTGTTGTCAATTCTCGCATCCAGTACTTGTTAACCATAATGGATGTGTCTACCAGATTCATGGAGATAATTCCATTATGGGGTATCAAGGCAAAGAATGTTGTAGAGGAATTAATAGCTTTTTTCACATGGTATGGACTACCCAGAGAGATTCAGTCGGATCAAGAGTCAAATTTTACTGTAAGGCTGTTTAAGGAGGTTATGGATAGCTTAGGTGTACAGCACTTCAAATCCAGTGTGCATCATCCTGAATCTCAGGGAACTTTAGAAAGGTGGCTTCAGACCTTGGAGACCATGTTGAGAGCATACTGTCAGGACTACCTGAATGATTGGGATAAAGGTATCCCATTCGTATTGTTCGCCTTTAGAGATGCCCCAAATGAATCTACTCAGTTCACTCCCTTTGAGTTAATATTGGGGCATGAAGTGAGAGGCCCTTTGAAATTAATTAAATAAAAATTGACGGTACCAAAGTCAGAGATCTCACTCTTAGATTATGTATCGGAGGTGAGGGGAGATTAAATGGAGTAGGTGAGTTCGCGAAACAGCACCTAAAGAGGGCACAGTATAGAATGAAGCAGGTGGCATGTAAAAGTTCTGAAATCCGGATGTCTTCTCGAGGGGATGATGTGTTAGTGCTGTTACCCATGATAGGGGATCCCTTCAAAGCCAGGTCTAGTGGTCCCTATCAAATTGAGAAAATGTTGAGTCAGTTTTTGAAAAACCTTTTGAGAAATGTTGAACTACTTAGTTAAGATGCCAGCTAGGAAAAAAAGAGTATCAGATATGTCATGTGAACATGTTGACACTGTATTATACTAGAGAGAATGAACTGGAGAAACAGCTGTTAGTTACTGCGCGCAGAGTGATCAATCAAAACCAATGATGTGGATTCTGATGTGCCTCAAAATAGATTAAAAAATGAAGAAATCCTTGAGAAGTGGGAGAAGTTAGTAAACTATCTGTCTCAGGAGCATAGAACACAGTTGAAAGATTTGTTACTGCAGTATAAGGACATATGTAAAAATCAGATGGGGAGGACTAATGCTATTGTACATGAAGTAGACGTAGGCAATACTGCTCCAATAAAACAACATCCCTATCAGCTTAATCCTTTCAAAGCCAGATAGGTCCAGATGGAAGTGGAGGCCATGCTCGATAAGGACATCATCGAACTAAGCCAGAGTGAGTGCAGTTCACCGATCATCTTAGTTCCCAAACCAGATGGGACTCAACAATTCTGCATGGATTATCGGAAGGTCAATGCTGTTACAAAATCGGACGCATATCCAATTCCTAGATTGGAGGACTGTATCGAGAAAGTCGGATAAGCCAGTGACATCACCAAGTTAGACTTAATGCGTAGTTACTGGCAGGTACCTTTATCAGAGATGCAAAACAAATTATTGCTTTTGTAACCCCAAATGGGCTATACCAGTTTAAAGTGATGCCCTTTCAAATGAAGAATGCACCCGCCGCATTCCAAAGACTCATGAACAGAGTTGTGGCTGGGTTAATAAACTGTGCAGTCTATTTGGATGATATCGTGATCTTTAGTAAGTCCTGGAAAGATCACATGGTACAATTGGCAGAGCTCTTTGAAAGACTACGAGACGCAAAACTGAAGATAAACTTAAATAAAATTGAATTCACGAAAGCAGAGGTGACGTTCTTGGGACATAACATTGGTCGGGGAAGGGTGACCCCACAGAATGCAAAGACGAAGGCCATCAAGGAATTTCCACAACCAAACTCAAAGAAAGGGGTGCTTCGATTCTAGGACTCAGCGGATTCTGTTGGAACTTTGTTCCAAACTTCAGAAGTTAACTGATGTGCTGAAGAAGAACACAAAGTTTTGGTGGACAGAAAAATGCCAGGAGGTAATCGACCATTTGAAAGCCATATTAACCACCAAACCAGTTTTAGCTACACCAAATTTTCAAAACTGTTTAAGGTCACCATCGATACTAGTGACATTGGAGTTGGAGTTGTACTCCTACAGGAAGATGAGGATGGGATTGAACTGCCAGTTGGTTACTTTCTGACGAAGATCAAAATCCACCAGAGGAAATACTCCACAATTGAAAAAGGACTATTGAATTTGGTACTGGCCTTACAACAATTTAATCTGTATGTCTGAACAATATGTTGGAGACGGTTTTGTACACGGATCACAATCCACTTACATTCTTAGAATGCTTTAAAGACAACAATACGAGACTATTTTGTTGGAGTCTTATGTTACGTACTTTTAATTTAAAAATCAGACATATTGTGGGTCATAAGAATGTAATTGCAGTTGCGTTATTGCGAATTTAACTGATAGAGTTTAGATGAGATTTGTATTTATTTAATGTTATAGCTAGATATACATTTATGTGGGAAGAAGTTATCGATATATTAGGATAATGTGTTTGAAAAATAGAAAAAAATTGAAGCCATCTTTTCATTATGATGGTCCATTTTTTCTTAGGTGTTATGAAGATGTGGGTGTACTGTACCTTTTAAAAACTTAAAAGTTAGCAGAACTGACAGCACTAAGTGTTCTCAGCAAGGTATAACGTAACCTTTTGGTCCATACAATCACAGAGTCAGAGAGATATACTGCACAGAAACAGACCCTTCAGTCCAACCCGTCCATGCCAACCAGATATCCCAACCCAATCTAGTCCCACGTGCCAGCACCTGGCCCACATCCCTCCAATCCCTTCCTATTCATAGACCCATCCAGATGCCTTTTAAATGTTGCAATTGTACCAACCTCCACCACTTCCTTTGGCAGCTCATGCCATACTCTCTGTGTGAAAAAGTCACCCCTTAGGTCTCTTTTAAATCTTTCCCTTCTCACCCGAAACTTATGCCCTCTAGTTCTGGACTCCCCCACCTTTCCATGCCCCTCATGATTTTATAAACCTCTATAAAGTCAACCCTCAGGCTCCGAAGCTCCAGAGAAAACAGCCCCAGCCTCTTCAACCTCTCTCTGTAGCTCAAATCCTCCAATCCTGGCAACATCCTTGTAAATCTTTTCTGAACCCTTTCAAGTTTCACAACATCTTTCCGATAGGAAGGAGACCAGAATTGCACGCAATTTTCCAACAGCAGCCTAGACAAAGTCCTGTACAGCTGCAACATGACCTCCCAACTCCTGTACTCAATACTCTGACCAATAAAGGCAAGCATACCAAACACCTTCTTCACTATTTACCTGCAACTCCACTTTCAAGGAGCTATGAGCCTGCACTCCAAAGTCTTTTTGTTCAGCAACACTCCATAGGACCTTACCATTAAGTGTATAAGTCCTGCTAAGATTTGCTTTCCCAAAATGCAGCACCTCATATTTGTCTAAATTAAACTCCATCTGCCACTTTTCAGCCCATTTGATCAAGATCCCGTTGTAATTGGCAGTAACCTTCTTCGCTGTCCACCACACCTCCAATTTTGATGTTATCTGCAAACTTACTAACTATACCTCTTATGATCACATCCTAATCATTTATATAAATGATGAAAAGTAGTGTAGTCAGCACCAATCCTTGTGGCACTCCACTAGTTACAGGCCTTCAGTCTGAAAAACAATCGTCCACCACCACCCTCTGTCTTCTACCTTTGAGCCAGTTCTGTATCCAAATGGCTAGTTTTCCCTGTATTCCAAGAGATATAACCTTACTGACCAGTCTCCCATGGGGAACCTTGTCGAAAGCCTTACTGAAGTCCATATAGATCACATCTACCGCTCTGCCCTCATCAATCCTCTTTGTTACTTCTTCAAAAAACTCAAATCAAGTTTGTGAGACATGATTTCCCACGCACAAAGCCGTGTTGATTACTCCTATCCACTCCTTGCCTTTCCAAATACATGTATTTCCTGTCCCTCGAGATTTCCACCAACAACTTGCCCATCACCAACGTCAGGCTCACCATTCTATAATTCCCTGGCCTGTCCTTACCACCCTTCTTAAACAGTGGCACCACATTAGCCAACCTCCAGTCTTCCAGCACCTCACCTGTGACTATTAATTATACAAATATCTCAGCAAGGGGCCCAACAATCACTTCCCTAGCTTCCCACAGAGTTCCAGAGTATACCTGATACCAGCAGTTACTGTAGCTGGTTGCCTGGAGACAAAAACAAATTTTAATTCGGCCACAATCAGTTTAAATTATACCCCAAAATACCAATCTCCAATCATGTTTGGATTTAGTATATTGACAATATTAAAAACCAATGACACAATCCAATGCTTTGGGGGTATAAGACCAGGGAAAATTGAGCAGTTGGAAGAGACCAGCCATGACACCAGCATGTTGAAACTGCCGGAAAAGTAGCTCTCTTAAAAGGTACCTTTATCGATCTGTGACTTGTGGAGCATCATCCCTCAGAAAAAGAAAAGAAGACACAGGAAGATCCAAATGGAAGATTTGACAGCGGGCTAGTTTTGAAAACTTGAATTTTTGGTAAATCTTATTTGGGAGGTTTTATCGGACTGGTATTATAGAATGGAAGATAAAGATAGGTTAGAGGAAAGAGTTGTAAATAGTTGTCTGTTAATTATTCTCTGTTATACTTTAAGAAATACAGTTGTTAATTTTTACTTTTAATAGGTCTTGACCTCTTGCATTTTCACAGATTACTGCATGGAATACATCTTTTCTGTGTTGTTGGCATAGATTAGGTAAGAGGACTTATCCCGTGTCGTAACACTACATTATAAATAAAATTGTAACATTTGACTTCAATATACCAACAATACATAGAAGGTGAAGATTTAATTTTTGGTTGTGCTGTGCTTGCAAAGGAAGTTGGTCGACCTCAATGAATGTCAACACATGTCCAGAATTTTATCACATTGCCCCACTGTGTATTTGTACATACTTAACTCAGAGAATGTAATAATATGTCCTCCTTGCCATTTGGTATGAGTACCATGCCTTTCATGCATGCCATGCCATCATTTAATTGCTACAATTATCCATTAGGCAAAATTAACAAGTACACTGGCGAAGTGATGATAATATAAAGTCAAGAAATTGGCTCATTTTCAAAAGGACATGTAATTGAATTCAATGGTATTTACATTTTAATAAAAACATGCTCCCCAATCCAACAGCAGATATAATGTACACTTTCAAATGTTCCTTTATCTCCCAGCTTTAATACTAAAAGCTGACCAGCAATAGTTTGATTTTGTGCCAAGTCAAAGGTTTGCCTTTTTTTCTAATTGACAGGCTTTAAGTATGTTTTTTTCCCCCCTCTCCTTCTTATTTCTTACTGGAGGAGGACTCTCAAACTTCTTCCTCAATTAGTTATTTACCTGGGCATTTCCTAAAATGAGTTGCGCCCATCCTGGAGCAACAGAGGTAAAGGAAAAGAGTTTTAGCAGATACCAAATGTTGAACTCAAACCAGAAGATCAAATTCAATAATATTAACTGTGGATATTTTCAGAAACATACACATTAACGTAGCCAGGAAAGGAAGCACCTGGCACCTCCCATTCAATCTCAATGTCTTACGCATCATAATACATGCACAGCCTACCCACTTGCAAAGCCTTCAAAACAGAAGCAAAAACAAAAGCAAGCCAACCAAGGGCAAAAACCTTGAAACTTCTTTCCCAACTCCTTTAGATTAGCCAAACCGAGTTCAATAGTCTAGTGTCCCGAACTTATGTTTACAGCCTTCATATCAATTGCATAAAAATGATTTTGATTCCATCCACAAACAGGTCCAGCTCTTGAAATAAATAGCTAAATGTTGTCCTCAGCCCTTGTGAAACATGTCTGCAATGCCTGACTCAAACAAAGTTCTTCCTTGTCTCAATGGCTACAACACATAGAGGGAATTTTCAACCTATTTAAACATATTTTAATTTAAAATTTAGTGTTTACTTATTGACAAATACTGAAATGATATCACCACAAACCCCAGGAACCCCATCCAGGAGAAAGATATAAATAGAAAGCAGGAGACAACAGCTTCGCTTCACTTGGAGGTCGCCACTGATGATGTTACCTAACCAGGTAATGAAACGTCTGGATATCAAACCTACAGTTCAGTGAGCAAACCTATACCCTAAAGGAACAAAAATACTTTTGAAACAATTTATAGACTGCACCAAAATCAATAATTTCTTAATCCCTATATATTTTAGAGGCAATTTAATCAGCTAACTTTTAAAAATATACAGCATCACTTTCAGAAACAAAAACACAAGTTTAATGTTAAAAGAATTGCAAGGTGAATGCAAATTATCAACTGTATAATTTTTTTATTACATGTATTTGAACATCTTCAGGAGTAAGTAGCTGTAATATAATTCAGCCTTCACTTGCACTGTATACAAGCTCAAAGATGATGTAATAGTTAGGATAAGCTATAACTTTTACCTTCCAATTTCCTCACCTTCCCTTCAAGGAAGTAACTGTCATTTCGGCTTGACAACTTACCCATAGTATGTTTGAGATCAACATTCTCCATATGGAAATGGAAAAATCTCATAAATGGAGACACTGGAATGAATTCATACCATTGTTGCTGTACCGGGTTTCCTGAATGAAAGAGCAGCCATTGTACTGTGAACTACAAGAGCTAAGAATTGCATTTCATAATGAAACAAACAGGAAACGGAGTCTGGTAAATTTCAACAGATTATAACTGTTAAAATATGGTCAGTGCACAAGGAAACATGAAGTAGCTCATGACACCTTTTCCATCAAGATAATTACTGCTATTTATAAGTCTAATAAAATATTATTACACAGGAGTTACAGTTTGGCCAATCCTGATTATGCCAAATATCAAATCCTGACTAAATTAATCCTCTTCAAGTACATGTCCAATTGACTTTTAAATGATCAGATCTGAATTCATCGTTCTTTTAAGTCGTGCATTCCAGATCTTAATTATACTCTATTAAAAAATGTCAGCTTAAATGAACCAGGTAGAAGAATTCAGTAAGCCAGAATGAGCTGGTGCATCAGCAATGCAGTGTAATTCTAACAATACACAAAATGGGTAATCCATTACGTGTAGTGAAATCATGTCACAGGTTGTATCATTAAGAGTCAGTTGCTGAGGTACACACCTGTCAACACACTGGCACTCATGTTGATTTTAGCTTATTGTGTATGTAATCCTGCCTTTTCAGAATAATATTAACAGTTGGAAAAGCTTTTGATCACTTTATACCATTGACATGAATGTGAGAGCAACAACACGGAAAGCCCAGCCATATCCGGCAATGAGTCCTTCAGTTGGTTGACCATGAACCTCATAGATGCGTTTGTGTTTGTGTAGTTTCTTAACATACCCTGCTGCAAGTGGTCACCTATATTTTGTTCTGGAGTCTGGCATAACCTTTGGAACCAGATTACCTGTATATGTGCATCCAATGTCCCTTGATGCCATGTATTTTATAGATGTCAAGAAAAACTGGAAAGCTTTTGGGTAGGTACAATAACACAAATTGGACACAGATTCAGGGTACAGATTGTTCATTTGGTATACTTTGCAGACAGTAGTAAGAATGTTGGCTGCACCAAAAATATATAATTGTTGGTAGTCTGCCACTATGGCTTCATACTTATGTTCACCTCAAGTAATGCATTAATAGTATGGTCATTTCTCTTACCTAAAAAGGACCTTCGCAAAGGCTTTCACTGGCATATTGGCAATGAGTCACTCAATAAGCCTCTTTGATTGTACTGTTTTTAAAAAATCATACCCATGTCCTTTGCTGATGCATTTTCTAACAGGTCATACAGCACGGACACGTACCCTTCGGTTTAACTAGTTCATGCCGACAATAACCCCAAACTAAACTCTTACAACGTCCCTGCCCTTGTCATATCCCTCCAAATATTTCTTATTCATGTACTTATCTAAAAGTCTTTTAGCCATTGTAAATGTACCCACATCCACTACTTCTTCTGGAAGTTCATTCCACACAAACCGCTCTGTGTAAAAAAAAGCCCCTTGTTACTTTTTAAAAATCTTTCTCCTGATAGTTAAAGATATGCCCCCTAGTGTTGAAATCCCCCACCCTAGGGAAAAGACACCTACTACTCAGTTTATCTCTACCCCCCATTATTTCATAAACTTCTGTAAGATCACCTTTCAATCTGCAACACACCAGTGAAAAAAGCCACAGTCTATCCAGCCTCTCCTTATGACTCAAACTTTCCATTCCTGGCAACATCCTGATAAATCTCTTCTGAACCCTTTCCAGCTTAATAATATCCTTCCTATAACAGGGAATCCAGAACTGAACACATGACTCCAGAAGAGGCTTCACCAAGGTCTTGTATAACCTCAACATAATGTCCAAACTCCTGTACTGATCATCTGAGGATCACTGTCTACACAAGATAAGTTATAGTCTGTTAATCCCGAAGGTAATTCTTATTTTGAGCTAGTCTTTTGAGATATTTCCAAAACTTTTCTGAATTTTTCTAATTGTCCAAGGAAAGACTATACATGTTAATTCTGCAAAGCCACTTATGCCATTTGCAAGCAAGATTTTTATAGCTCCTTTCTGAGGATATATATCACTTGACCTGTAAATTAGAACTGCATGTGTTGTTTGAACAGATGTAAATATATCACTGGATACTTCTCAATCCATAATGAAATTTTTGCCTTCCATATTACTTTGCAGGCCTTTGCCATTTTGCATGGAACCATAGAATCCCTACAGTCTGGAAACAGACCATTTTGGCCCAACAATTCCACACTGATCCTCCGAAGAGTAACCCACCCAGGCCCATTCCCCTACCCGATTACTCTTTTTAAGAAGTTGAGTGCTGTGCAGTGTTTGTTTATTTCTTTTCCTGGTTTTGCTTCTCTTTCTTTCTTTCTGTTTTCCCTTTTTTCCTTCTGTGTGTCTGTATTTTGCCCTCTTGCTCCTCCTTTTCAAGTCTTGGCCCCTTTAAAATGTCAAGAACTACAGGCTTGTCATTTAACGACTGCAAGGTTGTAGTTACAGGTTTCTGTCTATAGGCGGCTTTCATGCCAAATAAGGAATGATTACATCATGTGGTTCTCCTCATTATTATGTCTATTTAGAGAAAGAAAATCACAAACCTGACCGACCTCTGATCACATAAGCCTTCTTCATGTACAAAACATTTTTTGTGTTTAAAGGCTACATTTTCTTCTAGGAGATCTATGCTTTCAGGACCATTTAAATTTCTTTTTAAACATTAGATAAGCAAACATTTCTTTTTAAAAGGAGAAAGAGGTGTAGAATTCACACTGTATAGCCTTTAGTTCTGCTTGTATTTGTTACTTCAGATTTTAAGTATAATCAGATTTCAGTGCATCTTGTAGGACATTATTCTGTAATCAAATGGAAGTTAGCTCTGACTTCTTAGTGATCAATGCCATGTCTACAGATCTGCGAAACAATCTGTTTTCACAAAAATTGATGCTGCTGATTGTCTAAACATTCTGATATCCAAAACTGTTGTACGGTTAGTCTTCCATCAGATTTCCAAATGTCTACCCCTGAGATCTTGCAGTCTTTTTTATAGACAGCCACCACTGCAAACTGTGATGTGGGTTTTGGGCTCTAGCTGGGTATTTTAACCTGATGTGTCAATGCTTATATTATTCCTATAACATAAAAATCTAAGCAGGATATTGTGGTAATGAATAATCCCATAGGTGATTATATACAATATTATATTCACAGGCATATAACTCTTCAGATTAATTTAAATTCTGAGGTTACACAGAACAGCACATTTTCAATAGTGTGTCATGCTTTAAGTGATCAGTGTTAAGATGGAGTTTGCAATCTTTACACTCTTTGGTCTCATGCCAAGGTATAGTGATGGTGCCATAACCATGCCTTTTAAAAGTGTACAGATGTATTGACCATGAAACACAGCAGTTACTGTTGTGATTTAAGTTAAAAGCATCAGATAATTTAAAACTACCAAGATAACAGAAACAGCAAAGAGACAAATGACCAGTTGTTTCAGGTCTTGTTTGAAGGATTAATTTCTGCCCAAGCCCAAGGTCAACTCCTCAGCTCCACTCCAAATACTGCCAAGGGTTCTTTTACATCCAGGCTTCAACTTAGCATCACAGTGAAAAATTGGCACCACGAACAGCATAATTCTTCAGAGCACTTCACTGAAGCATCAGTTTAGATTATATCATGAAGTCCCTGGAGTGGTGTTTGAATCAATGACCTTCTGAGTTAGAACTAAGTGCTACCCCTCCAGCCAAATATTTTATTATTCTTTCAGCAAATCACTCAAAGAAACCACAATGTGAATGGTATAATATTCTTCTTATAGACATGAAAATGTAGGTTCTGTGTAAATTCTACCCAAATACAGTATTTCATTATGTCTGTTAAGAAAGAAAGAAAGAAATTGTACGTACCATGCGCATCTCAAAGGCTTCATAGTCACTATATCATTTTGAAGTACAGACACTGCTTTGTAGCCAAGTCCAGCATCAAATTTGCTGGCAGAGTCATAGGAACAAGAATGGGACAGTCAATCTGTGAAGCCTGATCCACCCTTCACTTAGATCACAGTTGATCTCCATCTTAACTCTATCTTCCCACCCTGATTCCATAAACCTTGACATCTTGATATTATTAAACTATATCACAACAATTTGGGGATCGTCAACTAACCTAGCCTAACAGCTTTTTGAGGACAGAGCTCTTGATTTTGAATACACTTTGGGATGCAGATCAGCTTTCTGATATCACTCCTGAATGGCCTACTCTTTGCTCTGGAGACTGCCATCAAAGACTGTCTAACCAATCAAATCTTTCAAATTTCTGAAACACAAGTAACATTAAGATAGGTGACCTATCTCGAAAGGCTTTTTATTATTAAGATAAATATTGATGAGGGACCACCCTGCTCTTCTCCTAGTGCCATGGAACTTTTTACCAAACTAAGATCTCAATTTAAAAATGTTTCTGAAAGATCCCAGTGTTGTTGCACCCCTCCTACCATTTCAAGCTAAGCTGTTTAAATTCTGGGCAAAAACCAGTTGGCAACCCATTTTCTGGTTATTTAATATTAAAGTTGATGTGTTTGCCATGGGTGAATCGTGGTTCAGAGATTATCACATCATCATTAATGCCTTTGTCATGAAACTCTGGTAAAGTCTGTGCTAAACATATGATGAAGCAACACTATCTTTTCAGTTTAAACAGTTCAATGAACTATCATCCCAGTAAACATTTGTATTTTATCAGGGCCATGTCAATACTGTGGAAGAAGAGTCACTGAACTAAACGCACATACTCTCAATGTAATTGAAGTCACATAGTAGATAGTAAAAGCATTAAAATCCATGGTTATTACAGGGTTCAATTGCTGTTGGAGAAAACAACAAATACATAGTAATTAATTGGAAGCTTGTAATGTAATGGCAATGTAACTTGTCTTAGAATCCAGAAACTCTGGAATTTTCTCAGGATACATAGACTCAAATCCCAACCTGCTAGATGGTGAAACACAAACTAAGGTAATGAGACCATCAGTTGTGGTCAACATGAAGCTATCATTGATTGTAACCAAAACTCAACTGGTTCTTTAGTGTCTTTTAGGGAAGTCAATCTGCCAACCTTACATGTAGGCTCTTAGTAATGTGGATGACTCACAATAGCCTTAGTAAGTCACTCAGTTTACCGGTGATAAAGGATGTGCAAACAATACTGCCTTGGCCAGTGAAGCTGACATCTTATGAAACAAAAAAAAGGAATAAAATTTGGTTTTATAGCTTATCTAGTACAGAAATTCTTGTAAAGGTTCCCACTCCTTGATTTGGATAATCATCAATCAGCTCCTCTCTCACACCTCGAACATTAGAGTCAAACTGCACTGAAGAGACTCTTTGAGCACTGACCTGTCTAATTACTATACACGAATTTCTATTTTTCTTAGAAATCCATTTCACCGACTTTTGAGTTTATATTATTGAATTCATAAAATCCTGTCATCAGTGCTTGAATATCAGTACACATGACTATTATGATAACACAGGTTAGTATTTCTAGTATTCTACCTATCATTTACAGAAATCTAACTTATGTCTATAATAACTAAAATTTGAAAGTTCCACAAATGCTAGTTGCTAGTTCACATTTTCTAATTTGGACTGCAAAACCTTACTCACCCACAATGTTCTACATTGAAACCAGTGCTACTGAATACAGTAAGGATCAACTGTCGGAGATATGACTGTCAGGGACTGTGAGTACACTTGCATGGTTCCTACATGTGAATTACTGACTCTTCCAGTGGTATCTGTCAAACCCTTATTAGTGAGTTACTCCTCTTCATCCTAGACCATCTTCTTCAAAATACAAATGATTAACAATTGACAATACTGATTTCTATGTTGAATTACAATTGCAGAAACAGTATTGCCACTATTAATTTGGATGTAGAATGGCCTCTAAAATAGCCACAAGTAATGATTCTTCAGCAGCTTAAATATTTGGATAGTGTACATCTTTAAAGTTCCCTATAGCAGTACTGTCAGTTTGGTAAAATTCCCAGCAATTTGTATCACGCCCTTGGTGTAAGCATTAGGGATTTGAGGCAGCTACAAACATTAGAAGTAAACTCAACATGGACATTAGTCAAACCTGATGTAATTTGTTCACGTCACCCACATAGCAGAAATTTGGATTTTCTTTTATTGACTGGAGCTTAGTTGTTGATCTGTCACCCCATTTTCTCCAAACATTTGCCTTAAAAACACCAAAAGTTGTCCATGTCTAAACCAATGTCTTTTGTCTTTATTGATTTCTCTTTTTACAATAATGGCTGCGCTTCAGTGAATGTCAAATGAGTAAAATTGATGTAACTTTCTCATTTGTACTTCACATATCAATTTGTTATTATTAATAACTCTGGTATCCTCATAGCAGACAATGTTACAATGTTTGATTAAATTGGCAGGTGATGATGTATTGAGCTAATATGACAGATCCTAGGCATAGGATGAGTAAGCCATTACAATGGCTATAATCTGGTCTAATATAACACAGATATTTCCATATATACCCTGAAGCAGTTTTAGTTTTCAGAGAACAGTATGCATTCGCATACTTCCATTTGGTTTTGTACTGTTAATTTTTGAAACACCTTTCAGGAATGTGCTAATGTTACAAAGAGAAGTGCTGTGGATGAGAATAAAAAGGAAATTTCAATAGATCACAACTCAGATTAAACAGGAGATCTTTAATAAAAGCTGATCATACAGTTCTCTGCTAGATTAGTATATTCTTGTTGCATTTATACTTTAGTCATCGGTTTCATTTTATGTAGCCAGACTGTACTCAATTTATGATGTATGGCTGGGATTCACTGCTCACATGCTGCTATAACAGGTTTCTGTTAACATATGGGATTCCAGATTATTAGAAATGGACCAAGAGAATTCTGTGTAAAGTTGGGCCAAACAGATTCAAGGTCTTACCCTGCCTAAAACAGTTGCTGATTGTTAGCATGGGCAATGCGAACTGTGCTATCTAAACACTTAAACTTACTCCAGGCGTTTCAAAACTGTCTGAAATAGTTTTTAAATTGGTTCAAAAGGGACCTCATCAGCACTTTTCAATCTGTACTAACACAGACCCAGAATTATATTTCATGTTATGTTAAGCCAAAGAATTGAGGGGCAACTACTTGAAGGGAGTCCTACACTACTTCTCTCTAAAGTCACATCAAACACTTACTTTGGATGTACAGGTGTGAAATACAAATTATTTTTGAGCAATGTAACATTGCAATGTAAAGTACTGGTGTAGGAAGGGGTTACTCAGAGTGTTTAAACACACCCACCAGCACACCACCTAATATGAGATGATTCCTTCTTTTGAATTAATGTATCTTACAACACATATCAGAGACAATCTTCCAGAGTTAGTCAGATTCACAATTCGGCCAGTGCAAAAACAGTGAGCAGAGGTTGTGTTTTTAAAGTTATGAGGGTAATGTAACAAATAGCAGCCAGGTTATTAATACAATGGTAACATATAACCACTGTGTTGACCTGAAGCTTTATAGGTTACTTGCTCCTCAAAACAGTTCCTTTTTAAGTTCACCTTTTTAAATTGTTAGCTCAAAGAAGATAATAGGAACCTGTTATCCCTCTTCAATAAATAAGCCTTTTCATTAAATAAAGAGTAGCCTTTCAGGCTATTGAAGCTTCTTCACCATTATAGATTACAGCTTCAGCGAACCAGATTTTTTTTTACAAATCATTTCATGGTCACCATAAATTCTAAAATTATTGAGTAAATTTAAATTTCATCATGTACCATGGTGGGACGTGAACCTTTGTCCCCAGATGAGTAACCAGTGTTTCTGAATTATTAGCTCAGTGACATGACCACATCCCTGCCTTTTCAGAGTGTGTACCCTAATTGTAGGCCCTACAGCCAGCTATAAGAAACATCCTTTCTGTACCTATTCTGCCTTTCCTTTTAAGAATTTTGTAAGTTACTCTTGTTATTCTAAACTCCAGAGAATAATGGGCTAGTCTTCTCAATCACTCCTCATGGAACAGTCCCACATGCAGGGATTATGATGAAACTCCCCTGCACTTCCTCAATAGTAAGTATATCTTCCCTTAGACAAGGGGACCAGAAGAGTACACTTATTCCTAAAAGGCTAACCAGTGTTCCACACAACTGAAGCTAGACATCTTTGCTCCTGTACTCAAATCTGTTTGCAATAAAAGCTAACATACCACATGCCATGCAAATTGTTTGCTGCACTTCCATGCTAGCCTTCAACACCTTTAGGACACTTCAGACATCAACAATTTTCAAACTCTCAAGTTAAAAAATACTCCCCTACCAAAGTGGATTAACTCACATTGATTCACATTATATTCTCCCTGCCATGCTTTTAGTCATTCACCCAGCCTTTCTTAATCCCCATGAAGCCTCTTTGGATCCTCCTCATAACTCACATTCCCACCATATTTTTTATCATCTGCAAACTTAGAAATATTACACCATTCTCCACATCCAAATCTTTAATATAAATTGTGAAAAGCTGGAGCTCAAGCAATGATCTATGCAGTATCCCACTGCCCACAATCTGTCAACCTGAAAGTGACCCATTTATTTCTATCAGCTTTCTGCCTGTTAACCAATCCTTAAACCATGCTTGTCTATTATCCTCAATTCTATGTGTTTTAATTTTGGTGACTAACCTCCTGTGTGAGTCTTCATCAAAGCCTTCAAAAATTCAAATATACCATGTTCATTAGATTTTCCAATTGGCTCTGCACTTAATATCCTCAGAAAACTCAATTAGGTTTGTCAAACATGATTTCTGTTTCATAAAGCCATGTTGACTCTACCCAACCAGACCAGTATTTTCTAAATATCCAATAATTATGTCCTTCATAATGAATTTGAATAATTTTCCTACTACTGATGTTAGGTTAAGAGAGATGTAGTTCCCTTTTTTTTCTCCTTCCATCTTATACTGAAGGGTTAAATTTGCATCCCTGCAATCTGTAGGAGCCATTGTAGAATTTAAGAAGATGATCACATTTGCATTCATTATTTCTGTAGCCATCTTTTCCAACATTCTATGGTGAAGGTTGTCAGGTCCTGGGGATTTGTCAACATTCAACCCCATAAATTTCTCTGAAGCCACTTTAAGTACTAATATTAATTTCTTTTGGTTGCACAGTTCGACTAGACTCTGGATCTTAATTATTTCAAGGAGGCTTCTTGTGTCTTCATCTGTGAAGACAAACACAAAGTATTTATTTAGCTTCTCTGCCTTTTCTCTATTTCCTACTATAAACTCTTCTGGTTCTGCCTGGAATCGATCCATAATCATGTTTGCAAATATTTTCCATTTTACATACTTATCATGAGTTTTACAATCCATTTTATATTCTGATTCTTTTATTTAAAATCAATTCATTGCTCTCATTTTGCTGAATTTTAAAATTACAATCTTCAGGCCTACAACTTGGTTTAGCAGGCAGCTTTTTAAATTCTAAAGCAGAACCATTCTGAACTTGAAACATGAACTCTGGTTCTCTCTCCACAGATGCTGCCAGACTTGTGGAGTTTCTCCAGCATTCTGTGTTTGTTTCAGATTCTGCATCCCATTCTTCCTCACGAACACCCAATGCCATCCCTTATCACCAGCACCATCCCATCTCCTTTCCCTTTTTGCTTATCTTTCCCAAATATGGAATATCCTTTAAAATTCAGTTCATGTCTTCCTTAGGGGGACAGGGCAAAAGTGAGGACTGCAGATGTTGGAAACCAGAGTCGAGATTAGAGTGGTGCTGGAAAGGCACAGCAGGTCAGGCAGCATCCGAGGAGCAGGAAAATCAACGTTTCGGGCAAAAGCCTGATGAAGGGCTTTTGCCTGAAACATCAACTTTACTGCTCCTCAGATGCTGCCTGACCTGCTGTGCTTTTACAGCACCACTCTAATCTAGACTTCCTTAGGGGACATGCAGCCATGTCCCCATAGACAATGGTATCATACCCATTAGGGATCCATGTCATAGTGATAGTGGAAAAGCTTTCATTGTTTTTTTACAGTTTTTCTCACTGTAAAATACATTGGACAATAAAATTCATTCATTCACTCATACTGGTGCCATCATTATACGTAAAGTTTTGATAGAGCACTTTCAACCCAGCTCCATTTAACACTTTTCTGTTATTTCCTCCCAACAACAAAAGAATTTCTGGTTTCTATCATTTTTATTACATCAAAATGTCACTTATAATATTCATGGTCTTTGTTAGGTACCAGAAATAAAACAAACAACAGGAACCTTTCTTGCCAGTGAAAGCATTTTCCAATTCTACCTCTCAACAGAAACTGTTGCTAACAGAATAAAAATCAAAAGAATTTTTGAATCAGTACATTTTTCACAAAATTCCAGTAGACAAGACTTATTATTAGGTGATCACCCATGCAAATTAATGACTTTAGTTTGCATGTCAGTCTACGAATCACAAATAAAACTAGAATTTAATCTATGAATGTTCCAGTGAGGTTATTCCAAAATAAATATTCATACAATTCCCCCAGGTCAAAGCATATCAATGTAAGTTTTAAAGGGCAGACTTAATGTAAAATCACTGATGTGGAAACAAGTTTATCTGCACTCCAATTACGCATTTAGGTTTTTTCCCAGACCAGCTAACAGGTTCTAAAGGAACTGTCTGACATACTGAGGAATGCCTTCATTTTGTAAAAAGTAATTAGTGGTGCTAAAATAGCAGCCTTGACTGTTTTACAAGATATGTTCTGCAATATATTTGGTGGTTATCTTGACCTTTGTGCTTGTCTTCATAGATGAAGATACAAGAAGCCTCCCTGAAATAATTAAGATCCAGGGTCTATTCAAAGTGTGCAATTGAGTGAAGAGGGAGTGATAACCACACTGGGATAGCCAATGTCTACTTATTGGAGAAAAAAAAGGACAATAAATAGAATTAACACTAGTCACAAAATTCAACATTCCGTGCTCACTGACTGATATTTTCTCCCAATTAAGTAGAATCACAAAATTACTACAGCACAGAAGGAAGTCATTTAGCCCATCATGTCTCCAGCAGCACATGAATGAGTTCATGACTACCATTCTCTGACTTTCCCTATAACCTTGAACATTGTTTATATTTTGATATTCATCTAATGCCCTTTTGAATGTCTAAGCTGAACCTGCCTTCTCTACAACCCAACTTTTTTTCTCAAATAATACTTAATTCTTTTGCAAATCACTTTATATCTGTACTCTCTTACTCTTGTTCAAATGGTGTCAGTTTTCCCAGTCAATTTTATCCAGACTCCTCAGGATTTTCAAATCTTCTCCCAGCTTTTTCCTCTCCAAACAAAGCAGTTCTAACTTCTCATATCGCCCTTAATAATTGAAGTGTCCCATCCATGGGACAATTTACATTAATCTCTTCTGCATTTTCTCAAATACGTCCAGATCCTTCCCAAAATGTCACACCAAAACTGCTTGCTGAAGTCTTAAAAGTATCTTGCACAGGTTCAACATAATGTCCCTGCTGTTGTCCTCTATTAGCCACTATTAGCCAAACCAAGGTTACCGTATGCCTTATTAACTGCTCTCCACCTAAAATGACATGCATATACATCCAACCAGGTTTTTATGCTCTTGCACACCCTTTACAGTAGTAAACTTTATTTTGTATTGCTTTTCCATGTTCTCTCAAACAAAATGTATCACCACAAACTTCCCCACACTGAATTCCATCTGTCAATATTCTACACTGTCCTCCTCACAGCTTGCAATGCTTCCAAACTTTGTATCATCTACAAGCTGTGAATTTATCTTAGGCACTTTTAGATCTAGATTATTAATATAAATCATGCAAAGCAAGGGCTACCAATTCTAACCCCTGGGGAACTCAGCTACAAACATTATCCATTCACCATTACTTTATTTCTTCTCACTCAGCCAATGCTGTATCTACGTTGCTAATGTCCCTTGTATTCCACAAGCTACAGCGTTTCTCACAAGTCTGTTGCATGGCACTGTACCTTTTGGAGGTCTATGTACACCACATCAACAGTATTATCTTCATCAACTCTGTGACCTCGACAAAAATCTCTAGCAAGTTAGTTGAACATGCAATACCCTTAAGAAATCCATTCTGGCTCTCCCTAATGAACCTATAATAGACCATGGACAATTCATTTTATCTCAAATTATTGTGTATAAGATTCCCCACTACTAAAATTAAACTGACAAGTCTGTAATTGCTAGGCCTATCCTTGCAGCCTATTTTGAACAAAGACATAATGTTTACAATTCTCCAGTCCTCGGACATGGCACCCAAGTTCAAGGAGGTTTGAAATATTATGGCCAGTGCCTCGAAAATTTCCACTCTCACCTCCTTCAATATTTTTGGATGCATCTCATTTAGTCCTGTTGCTTTATCAACTCTAAGTACCAACAGTGTATTCAATATCTCCTTTTTACCAATTTTGAACCCTTCTAGTTACTGATGAACCCTTCTAGTTTCTTGATGAAGACAGATGCAAAATCATCATTTAACACCTTTGGCACACGCCTGCTTCTATTTGTAAATCGCCTTTTTGATCCTTAATCAGGTCTATTCCTCCTTTTACCTCTGGTTTACTATTTAGATGACTTTTGAAGACTTTGTGATTCCCTTTAATGTTAAGTGTCAGTCTTTTTCCATAATTCTTCTTTACTTTTCTTGTTTTTTATCCCCAAGTCCCTTCTGAATATTTGTGTTCACTGTGGTTCTTAATGGTATTTGCCACCTGGTTCACTTTTTCTGCTTTATCTTAAAATCTATCTCCTTTCTCACCCAGAGACCCCTGGATTTGTTTTCCCTACCTTTCCTTCCTTGACTATACCTGAACCATCTCCTCTTTGAAGGTGCTCTATTGTTCTGCTACAATATTTCCTTCTAACCCTTGGCTCCCAACTATCCAGCTTGGACCATTCTTGCCCACTAGAGTCAGCTCTTCTCCAGTTAAATTACTCTGGATTATGCATTATCCTTTTTCACTGTTATCCTAAACATTATGATACAATTATCACTCTCCCTTAAATGTTTCTGTCACTGACATTTGATCTACAAGGCCTACCTCATTTCTGAAAGGTCTAGCAGTGCCTCCTTTCTCATTAGATTGGATACATTGATGCTTTTTGCCTGAACACAACCTAAAACTCTCTATACTATCACTATCCCAGTCCACATTTGGATCATTATAATGCTGCTCTATAATGCTATAATATTGTTGGTACCAACATGGATCATGACACCTGGCTGATCAGCCTCCTGCAGAAGAGGTTCATGCAGCTGCTATAACATTCTTTACCTACACATCAGGGAGGCAACATACTATCCTGGAATCATATTTAACTCCACAGAAATGCTTGCCTGGTTCTCTAATAAATGACTCCCTTATCATGATGCTATTCCACTTTTCTTCCTTTGTTCCTGTAAAGCTGGTCCTCCTGTAGTACGAGAGGCATGCTGTTTGCTGTACTCCTTTAAAGTGGTTAGCATTGATGCCTCACAGTGCCAGGGACCTGGGTTCGATTCCAGACTTTGGCAACTGTTTGCAGTGGGCACATTCTCCCCCTGTGTCTGCGTGGGTTTCCTCTGGGTGCTCCAGTTTCCTCCCACAGTCCACATGCTTTTAAATTGCCTATAATGGGGATGTGCAGGTTAGGTGAATTAGCATTAGGAAATGCAGGGTTACAGGGATAGGGTGGGATGGGTGGGATGCTCTTCGAAGGGTCAATGTAGACCTTAATGGGCTGAATGGCCTGCATCCACACTGTAGGGATTCTATAATTCTATGAAAGGAATTACCACATTGATTATTATCCCAAATACAAATTCATTTGTGGCACCTACTCTATTTAACTGGTTATATTGGACCATCTGGTAGTTACCTATTCCCTATTTGCTTACATGCTCCCAACCTGTGATGTGACCACCTCTTTGAACACACTATGCACGTAACTCTCGATCTTGCAGATATACCACAGTGCGTACAGGCACTTCACAAGTTCAAAAGTCTAGAACTCCGGTTTCTGCAATCAGTGGCATTTTCAGCATGAGCTCTGTAGAAGGCATACCAGACTCAAAGTATTAACTCTTCTTCTCGCTCCACAGATGCTGCCAGACCTACGGTGTTTCTTCAGCATTGTCTGTGTTTCTTCCTGCACATCTTTGTCTATGTCATGTCACGATTCCGCACATGAAACAGGATGAACATTCCACATGGCCAAGCTGACCTACCATGCCTTAAGATAACTCTGTACTACATACTAGAATTCCTGATTTTTGTCTGAAACTTCAATTTTTCTGCTCCTCAGATGCTGCCTGATCTGCTGTGCTTTTCCAGCACCACTCTAACCTAGACACTATATACTAGAAGCTGAAGTTTAGAATTTAAATGAAATTACTGCTCCTGTGAAGACATTCTTTGATTTTATTTCAATTCATCCCTCTCGTATAACTTTTCAACTTTTGGTCTCCTGGAAGCTGACCGAGAGAAAGAAGAAAGAAAATGGAGAAACCTGCACATCTGTGGATTGGGAGGAAACTGGAGCACCCAGAGGAAACCCACGCAGACACGGGGAGAATGTGCAAACTGCAAACAGTTGCCCAAGGCTGGAATCGAACCCAGGTCCCCAGCACTCATCTCTTCACCAAATATTTCATTCACCAAACACACAGTGGTCCTTTCCATTCTAAAATTGTCTCATTGGAAACAGAACTGTTGCAGAGTGAGTACTTAAATGTGTTTAGCAAGGGTTTGCTCATTTGTGACCACATAATTTCAATATTACAAATATAGTGCTTTTGATGCCATACTAGATTCAGTCCTACAATAAAAGAGTCCAGTATTTGATAAGCAACTAAATAAGAATTCTCCAATTCTCTAAATCTCAGTAATAATGAAGAACAAACGATATACTATCCTGATGAAGATGATGCAATGGACATAAGACCAGCTTTAACTTCAATCAAGTTGTTATTGACCAATAAAAGGTGTACAAAATGGCTCTGAAACCTCCTGTTACCAACAAATTAGAGTGTAAAAATACTAAATTTTATCTTTATTGATTCAAATAAAAACTGAATGTTAACACCATTCAAAAACAAACAAGAACTGTAAATCAGAAATAAAGTCAGGAGTTGCTGCAAAGGCTCAGCAGATCTGGTAGCATCTGTAAAGAGAGATTAGAGTTAACATTTCTGGCCCAGTGACCCTTCCTCAGAACTGCTGCTCTGAGAAGGGTCACCGGACCTGAAACTTTAACTCTGATGTCTCTTTACAGATGCTGACAGACCTGCTGAGCCTTTGCAGCAATCCTGACTTTGTTAATACCATTCATATTCTTTGAAATACTGAGAATTAACTAAATTACTGATTCTTTTGGTACAACTCCAAAGTTAACGTGAATAGAAATTCTCATACGGAATTGGTAATCTTATGCACATTAATACATTAATGTAATCTGTCCAATTACCATTCAGGGTTTAGATTAGAAATATATGTTTGATGGTTTCAGAAGTATTTAAATCACTGATAACTATCAATGTTTGATTAATTTATTTTTAATTGATGCCTCTCAAAGAATCAACTTTTAATTTTTTTAAACATAATGGGATCAGATTCTATTATATCAGCAGGCAAGCTGCACATACCTGATGCAGTCACTAAGAGGCCCAAACCATTTTGAAGGTGAGCCTCATTGGTTTAAAACAGATTGGCTCACAGAAGTAACCGTGTTCCTTTATTCAGAGGTCAGGAAATCTGGCAACATGGTTGCTGCTTCATGACACCTTCAGTACCTTAAACATGCCCTGATCAGTGGTGGATATTAGACAATATGTAGCTGAAGCAGTATGTAGGATGTCAGTCATGTGGTTATTAGAGGCTGTGACAAGTAACAAAAAGGACTGCATTAATATCAACACTTTTACCACTATCAGAAGTCTCAAAGCACTTTACAGCTAATTAAGTACTTTTAAAAGTGCAGTCACTGCTGTTACTTAGGAAATATATAACAGATAATTTGTGGAGTGCAGTCTCCCATAAACAGCAATGTGATAATGACCAAATATTCAAGTTTTTTTGAGATGTTGATTGAGAGAAAAGAATCCGGCAGGAAACTGAGGTTAAATTTGCTACCTTCTTCAAAATAGTGTCACAGGATCTTTTACATCTGTTACAACCAAACAGACCGACAGGCCCCTGGTCTGAAGATTCATTAGAAAGTGGCTGAGGAAATCAATGTCAGCCTTTGAACATTATCTCTGATTCCACAACCACTGTTATTATGTCCATCCATTAAGCTCACATCAAATTGTTTATGAACCACAACTTTCTCGAGTTCAATCCTGGCAGATGCTGAAACTCTCACTGAAAATTATGCTGTCTCAGGTTGAATCGAGTATGTGATCTCAATATTGAAATTCAACTCAAGGCTGAAAACAAATAGGCCCAAAGCCTATTTCCCACATTCACAATATCTGTTACATGCAGCCATTTTGCTGTGATTCAATGCCAATTCTCCTGAGATCGAGCCAAATAAACTCGAGCACATATCATAGACTGCTGGCCACTTCTCAGCCCATATTGAGTTTTGGGTGACTATTACAACTGCACTTGATTGTTACAAAAAATTTTATAAAATTGTGGAACCCCTTTCTGTAGTGTAGTGGTTATTGCACTCACTGTAAACACAGCAAAACCCTTGTTCAAAACCAAGCAAGGTCATTTATACACAGGGGCCTCTTGTGGCACAGTGGTATTGTCCCTACCCCTGAACTGAAAGGCTCAGATTGAAGTTCCATCTGTTCCAGAGGTGTGTAATAACATCTCTGAAAAAATTGATTAGAAAGTTGGTTAAAATTAAAATTGTGTATTTATGCTTATAGAAACATTAGTTCCTTTCTTATGGTTTGGGACACGGCACCATTTTAATGTACTGGCTTTCACAGGTAGAAGAAGGGCATAGAGTAAAGTTGGTCTAACTGAAGAAAGGATCAATCCAAGAGAAACAAATTAATTTGCTACTTGTTTCCCTTGAAGTATTTGTCCTAATATGATGAAATGCCTCTCAGGTGCATTTATGGGGAAGACCCAAACGCAAGGTGAAGACAGAACCATAGCAAGTCTCGTGCCAGCACATGTCTGGGTTGCTTCCTCAGCATCCAAAGCAAATTAGACACTGAGCAGGTCTCCTGCTTCAACACTCATTAGTATCAGGAGTCACATTGGCTGGCACTAGGCATCACACACAACCAAATACTGCATGGTCATTTTGAAATTAAAGACCAGAATATCATTCTTCAGACTTGTACTCCAGTGTCAGAAAAGCCATGAATTAAAATCGATCATACTTTAAATTAGCATGAAATTAATTAAATATTAAAATAATCTTCAAAAGATATCTTACAATTTAAAAATTTTGCGATATAACCAGCAACCTTGAAATTATAAAAATAATCAACAGTTTCAAAATTATATTGGAAGTAGAAAATTGCTTTCTTATTTTAGAAGAAATGTTCAGTAATGCATTTACAGACCATATATCCATTTCACATTCATTTTTTGTATGCATATCAAGTTTCTTGCTTTGAAAACAAAAATCAATGTAAAACCAGTGATTTAGAATTAGTAACAAATCACAATTTCAATCTGCTTTTTCTAGCAATATCAAAATATTCATTGATTTTGAAGATCTGAGAATTGATTCTGTGCATCCTCAATTCCAACTATGCATTCTGAACCAAATATAATGGAGCCAGCATACAGCCAATGTATTCAAGTCATTAGCTGGGATCTTCCTAACCTTCCTGGATTGGAATGAATCTTCAATAGCAATTCCAGCTGCCATAGTGAGGCAACTCCAATTCTGGCCACATTGGAAGCAAGTTCAGTGACTCTGACAATGCTCTTATATCAGATCAGGCTTTGCTTGAATGGAGTTTAAAAGCCTCGTACAATGTGGCAACACAGGCAGTTTTTAAGTTGTCTGCAAAACATTGAAAAATGTCCATGAGTTATTCTTGACATTCCTCTTCATAAGATCATATGCATATAAGTGCATGAACTGAACATGGACAAATCTCGCACCCAGACCTCAGCACTACCAACGGATGCTGCATGCCTCGGGTCACAAGACATCAATTTCAAAGAATGCAAATCACCGCTAGCATATTGGAGAAGATATTGCCTACAGCTGCACTCAATTACAATCTGTCACCAGAACCACTGATTGAGAAGTGAAGTGGGTGCAGATGATGATGACAGTGTAGATCTGCCAGTAACATTCCATACTCACTTGCAGTCACAGGCCAAAGTAAAACTAATACAAAGCAAACCAAATGTCAGCATCAACATTTTCAAAAGCCTGTACTTTCATACAATTGAGCCTGGTGGACTGTACTGCAAAAGGTCTTGATTTCGTTGAATCATGGGATGGACGTATCACAGAAAGAAACCATTCAGTCCATTGTATCCATGTTAGCAAGAGCAATTCAGCTATTCCCATTCCTAGTCCTTTCTCCAAAGCCCTTTAAACTTTCTTTCAAGGGGAAATTGGATAAGAAACTGGTTAAAGGAAGCCATGATTGAATCTGCTTTCACACAACTCTCAAGCCGTTTATTTCAGGGCTTAACCATTCACGACAGAAAAGGGTTTTTCTCATGTAGCCTTTGTTTCTTTTGCCTTAAATCAGTATCAGTTTTGGTGGCCACCTGCTGGGAATGGGAACAGTAATCTTCATCTACTCTATCCAAACCTCTCATGATTTGGAATACCTTCATCAAGAATTCTTTCAACATTCTTTTCTGAGGAAAACTACCCAGCTTTTCAGACCAGGCATTTTATTGTCGTCTCTCGTCTCTGGAACCATTTTCATAAATCTTCTTGAATCCTGTCTTAGGCTTTCATATCCTTCCTAAAGTGCAGTGCCAAGAACTGAACATAACAGATGGAATGTCATGGTCATGACGGTGGGCTGGTCCACTATTTGGAGAGCCAGTGGAAACCCTGCTAAGGCCACTTCAGGGATCATTGTAGGATTAAGACCCAATTATGCAGCCCACCAGAGTTCCCAGCTCCATTAAGAGGGAAATTTAATGTGCCATTTCAAAATATACCATCCCTAAAGATTGATTTAGAGGCTACCAGCACTCTAGGGCCACCAGTCACTCCAGTGGATGGATCATTGCCAGAACCCCTGGACCAGGATAAGCACAGTGGGATTGCTAAGGCCAGTCAGGGAGGGACCAGTAAATAGGAGGGAGGGAAGGATCATTGTCAGGGTTAGAGAGGTGGCATCTTCTGTTCCTGCCAGGAGGTCCCCTCATTAGCTTCAGCAGGTCTCCCACTTGCACCTTTCCACCCCATGATACAGCACCCCTCCCTGAGTCTGCCTCTGATTGGTGCAGCAAATTCTCCTCTATGTTTCAATTGAAGCTAAACCAGATTTTTAAAAATAAAGATGCATCATAACATTCTTGCTTTGACACTCAATACCTTTATTTACAAAGCCAACATTTGCAAACGCCTTTTTCGCAACTTTTCCAACATCCTCTGTGTCAACTTTAAAAAGTTAGTGTATCTATAACCCATCCACTCCTGCATCTTGCTTTGAAATGTGCTTTATTGTTAATGCCTGCCCTCACTCTTCCTACCAAAATGCATCCCTTTTACCCAATGATTCTGAACGGCCTAAAATGTAACCTGCAAAAAGAAAGTCCTGAATTCCAGAACTGCATATAAAAGGCAATGCATCCTTCCAGACTAATTTACAAACAAACTGAAGGTCTTCTATGAATAAAAAAAAACACATGAAAGCCCTTCCAACTAAGCTAAGCGATAACTGATGTGTGTAATATTTACCATGAACTTTAAAAGTGAACTGGCAGAGTTTCTGTCAGTTAGACAAATGGATCTTGCGTAATATCTGGGGAAATGTCCACTCCTTTGCTTCTGGAAAGTGCTATGATGTGATTAGAAAACCATCCACCAATTCACTGTCACCCATTTTGTGTGACTGCCCAAGATTAATTTATACTGTTTCATTCTACTCACAGATACATGTCATCTATATTCCTCTAGTACTGCAACAATGTGCCTATTAATTTAACACAAAGATCTGAACCAGTGTTAACAGATGTTTGGTTATTGGTCCAAATTTAAATACTTCCAATTGATTACAGATGCAAAGAGCAGCTTTCTGAAGTATTGTTAGCATCACTAAAGTAACAAGTTGGCATTTTTCTATGATACTGACTTAATGTCTGAAAGTCTGTCTCTGCAGCCATTCTCTGCTCATCCTCATTACAAATGGCCTGCTGTTACTATAGAGATAGATTCTTCCAGCTGAAACATTCAAACCACATTAATTATTCAGATATAGAATATAATCTGCTGAGTAGTCATAAAGCAGCTCAAGGCCAATTTGAAATGCAAATAGCTCACTTGTTTAAATACCAGAAAATAGTGGACTTAAGAAAATTAAAGGATGTAATTCATATACTTGCAATGAAAGCGTGAAATTGTATGAAGACTTGGGAAGTAATTCCTAACTCAAAAATGGTGTGTATAATTGAGAAAGCTAAGTTCAGCAAGCAACTGCCTTGATTAACTGCATTAATCAATACATCATTTGTAAATTGCTGTACATAAGTGGCTTTTAGCAATAGGTTATAGAAATCTGCGAATGTAAGATTCAACTCAACTGATCTGTTAGCCTGTTATCAAGAGCAAGTGCAATTCTGGTTTTATACTCAGGCTCATTTTAATCTCCATTGAAGTCAAGGGTATAGTATCAGGGGAAAAAAAAATCCAGAGTTCCATTTAATCCTGCGAGTTCCTGTCAGGTGGATTAATTTAAACTGACTCCAATCAGGTTAGCATTTAAAAATTCCAGTCAGACAATATAAATGTGGACTTTCTTAGCATGCTGTCTCAGTAGTGGATATCTTGGTCACATTCTTCTGCTGTGACAGGAGGGCGTGGGTTTAAACATAAATTCAGGGTTGGAGTATGAAAACCAAGGCCAATACTGCAGTAAAGTACTCAGAGGATTATTCAGTCAGAAGGCACTCATCTTTCAAATGAAATGTTAGATCAAGGTCCCATTCTATAGAGCTACTTCAAAGAAAGGCTGGGGTCTCAGTCAATATTTATTTTACAATCAGTATTATGAAATAACATATTTTCTGGTTATTGTTGCTTGCAGGAGCTTGCTGTATGTATTCTGTCTGCTGCACTCCCTTCATTACAACAGAGAACACACTTCAAGAGTATTTCCTTATTCACTGTCAATCCTTGAGATGTCTGATAGTTGTGAGAAGGATGATAAACTGTAGGTCTCTCTAACTTGGGGAGGTACCACATAACAAAAAGGTGGTGTTTCAGAGAAGTAAAAGGTTTGTATATCCAAACATGCTTCAAGAACTTTCCAAGTGTTGTATTTTATTCCAGGAAAAGTATCATTGTTCTCAAATAATAGCCTTCAATCTGCATCTGGAAACTATCCCTAATTAAACCATAGAACTAGGAACCGAAGCAGGCAATCAGCCCCTGGAACCTCCTCCACCATTCAACGTTCCTGCCCTTTCCCCATAACCCTTGATTCCCACTGATCACAATTCTATTTATCTCAGTTAAAAATCACAGAACACCAGGTTATAGTCCAACAGGTTTAATTGGAAGCACTAGCTTTCGGAGCGACGCTCCTTCATCAGGTGGTTGTAAAGTATAAGCAGCACAGAGGGGTGCTAATTCCCAATACGTTGTCTGGGCTGACACCAATTGTTAAAGTTCACTTGAGAATGTAACTTTTAAAAAAGGTTTTGTGATTTACATGTAAAAGAAGTGAAACTAACATGGTCATTCTAACAGACGACAGACTTAACAAACAATCAAGGTATTTTTCAATGTACAATTTCAGTTACATCATACTGTAAACTTTTGGATATAAATTCTGTGTCTTACAATCTTGTACTCCACAACCACCTGATGAAGGAGTAGCACTCCAAAAGCTAGTGTTTCCAATTAACCTGTTGGACTATAACCTGGTGTTGTGTGATTTTTAACTTTGTACACACCAGTCCAACACTGGCATCTCCATATCATGACTATTTACCTCAGGAATCTATAAATCTCAAACAAGGATATTGTCTGTGGCAAGAAGTTCCAAAGATTGTCAACCTTCAGAAGAAATTCCTCCTCAACTCTGTCTTAAACTGACACCTTTTAACCTGAGACTAACGTCCTTTGGTCTTAGACTTGACTGTGTCTTAGAAGACTGATCGATCCAACTCTATAAATTGAGATTTCTAGATCACACCATGAAACCCTTGCTATAATATCACTTCAATGACTATGGCAGAATGGCAGTGTTTATTTCTCTCATACACGCAACTTCCCATCTGCCCCACTACAATAAACATTTCAAGCCTAACATCTCTAAACAATTCTGCGTTATCTATATTACAAGTATTTTATTTCAGTTTTCCTGTTTCCCTCTCTGGGGGGTGTCCTGTTCATCCTGTTACAGATATCCCTCTGCTAATTTATTCCAAGTTGATGCTGTCACAATGCTTTAATTTTAAAAGCTGTGCTCCTGAACTGTTGGGATATTTCATCATTGTGGGAGGTTTAACCACTGCAGTCATCTTTCTTCAGAACTGTAGGTAGTATGGATCGTTTAACTTCTCTTACTTACTTACTCTTATTTTCTTTTCTGTTATTTACTTTACTGCTTAATTTTTTTCCCTAGCCACTTCAAACACAAAAAAACTAAAACTTCAATCCCAGAGCATTTTACACCCTGCTGCTGAGAACCAGATCATTCTAGTTCTCAAGTCAGTATCAAGTCCTTTCAGATCAAACAGCATGATCTCAGGCTCAATTGCTTCTGAATCACAAGGTTATGTGTTCAAAGCCCAATCCAGGTCTCAATCAGAAATCAAACTGACAACTCAATGCCATGAGGTAAAAACAATGACTGCAGATGCTGGAAACCAGATTCTGGATTAGTGGTGCTGGAAGAGTGGGGGAGGGAATGAAGGTGATAGGAGAGGGTGGAGTGGATAGGTGGAAAAGGAGATAGGCAGGTAGGACAAGTCCGGACAAGTCATGGGGACAGTGCTGAGCTGGAAGTTTAGAACTAGGGTGAGATGGGGGAAGGGGAAATGAGGAAACTGTTGAAGTCCACATTGATGTCCTGGGGTTGAAGTGTTCCGAGATGGAAGATGAGGCATTCTTCCTCCAGGCATCTGGTGGTGAGGGAGCGGTGGTGAAGGAGGCCTAGGACCTCCATGTCCTCGGCAGAGTGGGAGGGGGAGTTGAAATGTTGGGCCACGGGGCGGTGTGGTTGATTGGTGCGGGTGTCCTGGAGATGTTCCCTAAAGATGTTCTGCTAGGAGGCGCCCAGTCACGGGTCTCGTCCACCTCCCACACTTCCGCCCTCAGACCCCACCCCTCCAACCGTAACAAGGACAGAACGCCCCTGGTGCTCACCTTCCACCTCACCAACCTTCGCATAAACCAAATCATCCGCTGACATTTCCGCCACCTCCAAACAAACCCCACCACCAGGGATATATTTCCCTCCCCACCCCTTTCCGCCTTCCGCAAAAACCGTTCCCTCTGGGACTACCTGGTCAGGTCCACACCCCCCTACAACCCACCCTCCAATCCTGGCACTTTCCCTTGCCACCGCAGGAACTGTAAAACCTGCGCCCACACCTCCTCCCTCACCTCTATCCAAGGCCCTAAAGGAGCCTTCCACATTCATCAAAGTTTTACTTACACATCCACTAATATCATTTATTGTATCTGTTGTTCCCGATGCGGTCTCGTCTACATTGGGGAGACTGGGTGCCTCCTAGCAGAGCGCTTTAGGGAACATCTCCGGGACACCCGCACCAATCAACCACACCGCCCCGTGGCCCAACATTTCAACTCCCCCTCCCACTCTGCCGAGGACATGGAGATCCTGGGCCTCCTTCACCGCCGCTCCCTCACCACCAGACGCCTGGAGGAAGAACGCCTCATCTTCCGTCTCGGAACACTTCAACCCCAGGGCATCAATGTGGACTTCAACAGTTTCCTCATTTCCCCTTCCCTCACCTCACCCTAGTTCTAAAATTCCAGCTCAGCACTGTCCCCATGACTTGTCTGGACTTGTCCTACCTGCCTATCTCCTTTTTCCACCTATCCACTCCACCCTCTCCTCCCTGACCTATCACCTTCATCCCCTCCCCCACTCACCCATTGTATTCTATGCTACTTTCTCCCCAACCCCACCACGCTTCAGGCTCACTGCCTTTATTCCTGATGAAGGGTTTTTGCCCAAAACGTCGATTTCAAAGCTACTTGGATGCTGCCTGAACTGCTGTGCTCTTCCAGCACCACGAATCCAGAATCTCAATGCCATACTGAGGGAGTGCCATCTTTTGGAGAAGATGTTAAACTGACACCGTTTGCCTGTTCAGGTGGATAGAAAGGATTTCATGGCACTATTTTGAAGAGGTGTAGAGGAATTATCCCAGCGTCCTGACAAGTACTTATTCTTCATTTAACATCACAAAGTCATATCATCTCCTTTTTATCACATTGTTGTTTGTGGATGTTTGACGGTCGAGATCAAATCAGATGCCACGTTGCCCCAATTATGATAGTGACTACTTTGCAAAGCTCTTTTGGATTTGTGAAAAGTGCTGCATAAATTGTAAGCCTTGCCTTCTTATTGATAACTAGTTGCCATCTGCTTCACTCAATCTCCCTTGAAAGGGCACAGGGTTGCCAAAGTTGATGCCAAAGACTCTGAGGTGCACATGCATTTTGGGTAATGGAAATCATGGTCCTCATGTTGGTGTAGAACTCTGATCAAAATTGGTCAGCAAGTAGATATATCTTGCATTCCTTCTGCTACATTCAACAGTTCCAGCTTTTGCATAGCCAAACCAATTTTCCTTAAAAAGGACTGATGAGAGGCCAGTGATTTTTTTTTCCCCAATAGTTTTCATTTAGCCTAGAGGAGCAGGAATATTCATCTGGCTTTAGTTAAATGCTCTGGATCATTACCACCCTTGCACAACCCATGTTTGTCAACCAATAAGACAAATTGGTATACAAGCCTGACTATTATCTATAGTCTTCTGTCAAGGAGGATGATTCAGACAGCAGAGCATCTATTCTCTTATCCACTATCTAGTTGCCAACTTGAACATTGGTAGGGGCTCAGCTGAAAGTCACCTGTCTACTTCCTTTTGTAAAGAGTGATAACTTGTGTGAATGATGGAAATTTACAATGTGGGAGAAAAGCAATAATTGCAAGTTTTAACTTGAAAAGAAAGAAAGGCTTGAAGGGAGCCCCTTTTCCAATCCCTTTTCAGCTGATGGAATACTTTTGAAGTGCAGTTACTATTACAGTATGGAAACATAGCAGCCAAGTTTCTACAACAATGTGATTCTGACCACAGAACCTGATTTTAGTGACGCTCATTGTAAGATCAATGTCGGCCAGGGCACTAAGGTTAACCACCCTGTTTATCTCTAAAATATTGCCATAGCATCTTTTAAAGTGCAGGTGGAGCCCCAGTTGAACAATTCGCCTGAAAGGCAGCACCACCACCAGTTTAGCATTCCCTTAATTTGCACTGAAGTATCAGCCAGGATGTATGTGATCAGAGCTGAAAAATGTGTTGCTGGAAAAGAGCTTACACCCGAAACGTCGATTCGCCTGCTCCTTGGATGCTGCCTGAACCTGCTGCGCTTTTCCAGCAACACATTTTTCAGCTCTGATCTCCAGCATCTGCAGTCCTCACTTTCTCCCTGTATGTGATCAGAGCCCTGTAGTGGGTTTTGAAATTACAATCTAACTCAGAGTAACAATACTATAAACGGAACCACATGACAGCCAGTCTGGACACTTCTCAACAATTTATTTAATTCATTAATGCATTGTGGGTATTACTGATTAGACCAGCATTTATTAACCACCCCCTAATTGCCCTTGACAAGCTGGTATCGAGTCGCTTTCTTGAATCATTCCATTCCACAGGAGGGGGTACACTCACAATGTTGTTAGGGTGGGAGTTCCAGGATTTGGATGCAGTGCCAATGAAGGAACAACAATATAGCTCCAAGTCAGGATGTGAGTGACTTGGAGGGGAACTTGCAGCTGGTGAGCACCCATGCTCTTGTCCTTCTAGGTCGTGGAGTCATGGGTTTGGAAGGTGCTGTCAAAAGAACCTTGAAGAATCACTACAGCTCATTTTGTACATAGTACAAACGGGGGAAAGTGAATGTTGAAGCTGGTGAGCTGGATGCCAATGAGCTTCGTCTGTGTTGTTGGAGCTGCAGTTATAAGGCAAGTGGACAGAATTCCATTGCAGCATCCGAGGAGCAGGAACATCGACATTTCAGGAAAAAGCTTTTCATCAGGAAGGCTGATTCCTGATGAAGGGCTTTTGCCTGAAACGTCGATCTTCACTCTCCTTCGATGCTGCCTGACCTGCTGTGTTTTTCCAGCACGACTCTAATATTGACTAATCTCCCGCATCAGTTGTCCTCACTTTCGCCTAGAATTCCATTGCACTGCTGACGTGTGTCTTATAGACAGTGAGCAGGGTTTAGGGAGTCAGGAAGTGAGTCACTTGCTTCCTAATGTCTGTCTTGCTCTTCTCGCAGATTAAGTGGCTAGCCTAATTCGGCTTCTGAACATGTGAGAGTACAAACCCATGCATCACAAGATGGAGAAAAGGCAAATCATATAATAAGCTGAACATCAGATATTTTTATCACTTAGTACGTAAGAAGTGTTTTTAAGCAAGAAAACTATTATTTTACACAGAGTTCAGTACGTATTTGGACAGAATTGCTGAGAATTAATCCATAAGCAAAAGAGAATTTGTGTATTCAAAAGGTAATTTCTTTCCAAGCTTTTTCATTTCCTGATCATTTTACCTGCCAGCAGTTTCCAAAACAAGGTTCTGTTGTTATGCATTATATGTTAACCATTGGCAAAAGTTTAATGCTGAATTTGGCGTGACTGTATTGATCCGATAATACTGGCCAAGGTCAGTGAGGGTGGCATTGCAGAAGCGCAGAATGGAACATGTAGCCTCTGTGATAAGGGCAAAATTCCTCAAATATTTCAACCAAGTCTGCAAAGCTTGTTCTTTCTGTTCAATTGCAGATAAAGTTTTTTAAAAAATTATTATTGGTAAAGTATGCTTATTTCACCAGTTAATAGAATGAAGGGGTGTACATTCATTCTATACCCTCTTCTATATGACGTCCTCCTAACTAGAACCTTGACCATTCTTATAAAATAAGTGGCAAAAGATTGCTTTGATTAATATTCAATTTACGTGAGCAGCCAATATTTGAGCTAACTCACCATCTACACATGAGAGCACAAAAAGCCTTCTTGATTATGGAACCCACTGAATCAGTGGAGTGATGTGGATTCTCCAGTGACTGTAGGCTTTCAATGTACAATCAGTGCTTCCATTCAGTTGCTCGAATGAGCTTTTAGCTTTATTTTAATTGATCTGAAGTACTGTACCTAATTCAGGCTGAAGATATCAACCTAAGATTTAAAGTGAAGAAAAGGAAGCAAATCAGTTTCATTAATGATGCAGCTGTAATTTCTCTGCACAAGGGTATCTGACAAAAAGGAAGGTTACACTATACATACTTTTATTAAAACTGTTACACTGAGCTTCAACCTATCTTATGAAATAGCTCCGACACTGAATTGAAGTTGTGTTTTGCATGTGTATGTGATTAATTAATGAAGGCGAAAGATAATTCGTCCTTCCACAGAAACCTTCACCTCCCCCCACCCACTCCTATAAAAGTACCACCATAACAACCATCACATCATCCCAATACTTAATTTCTTCATGGATAGATTTTACACTGCCCAAGAAAGGGCTTCAGCAACTGTATTTGCAAGGGCAGTAGCAACAACTTGTGTCTGATTCGTAGTTTAACATACTAAAACAATCAAAGATGCTCCACTGCAGCCTCATCACATAAAAGCTAATATTAAGCCACATAAGGAAATAACCAGGTTTGAGAAGATTTGTAGCTCAGGTCGAGGTTTTGGATGTCAGTTTGCTTGCTGAGCAGCAAGGTTCATTTCCAGATGTTTTGTTCAGTGGGCCTCACATGAACCTTGCAGCTCAGCGAGCAAACCTACATCCAAAACATAAGGAAATGTTAAAGCCAGCAGTTTGCTGAAAGAGGCAGGTTCCAAGGCCTCAATAAGGACCAATAAAAGTGGAGAAGCAGCGAAATTCTGAGAGAGAATTGTAAAGTTTAATCCTAGGTATCTGAAAGGTAGGACTGCCACTGTGGAGAGATTAAGATCAGGAATGTTAAATGGAGCCTGATGGGATGAGTGCAGAGATCTCAATGTTATCAGGCTACAGAAAACAGCAGAGAGCAGGAGGGTGAGACAATGGACTCCCCACCAACAATTCCACCTCCTATCACAACATAGCCCCCTCTTCTTCCAGAAGCATTAACCCTCATCCTGCTGCCATTAATATGTACCATGTAGTAGACAGGCAGTTACCATGTGGGGAGCCCAGAAAGGAAACCCTGTTGAACTTGTACATAGACTGCCAGAGATGATGAAAAGTACCTGATAGGGGGACCTGGTCAAAAATGGAGGGGGCAGCTGCAAGCATAGACACAGATGCCATCACTAAATCATTAAGAATCACTTCTACACAACACATGTGCTACCTTCCCCTCTCCTTGACTGAAGCTCAAAAGGTACAAACAAATTAAAACTTTCCTTGAATTCCATAGTACTGCCCACAACTGCCAGGTGACTACTGTCCACAACAGCAGAACACAGTAATAACCTAATAGTTGTTATTAATGACTGAAGCAAGCATTGTGTCAAGAGTGTGATGCTGGAAAAGCACAGCAGGTCAGGCAGCATCCGACGAGCAGGAGAATTGACATTTTGGGCATAAGCCCTTCATCAGAAATGAGGCTTGTAGGCTGCCGGGCTGAGAGATAATTGGGAGAGGGATGGGGTTGGGGGTGGGGGAGTGGGGGTGGGGGGGGGGGGTGGGGGGGGGGAACCAGAAATGTCCATATCCATAGCACAAGAAATGGATGTAAAAACTTTGAGAATTTGGAGACAGGATGGCTTCTACATCAAAAGTATCTATTCCAGGAGGAGGCATGCCACAAAAGCTATCAGCACTATTACCAAAACTAACACATTTCAATATAATTTTAAATCAAAAAAGGTAGGGACAAAAGATTTTGGAGCAGGCCAAAAGGCTCTTCAAACCTGCTCTGCCATTTACTAAGATCAAGGCTGATCAGATTGTGGTCTCAACTCCACAGATCTACCTCCACTCCCTGTAATCTATGATTTTCTTGTCTTTCAAAAGTCTCTAACTGAGATTTAAATCAATTCAAAGAACCAGCCTTCATTTCTTTCTGTAAAAGAGAATTTCACAGACTAATTACCCTCTGAAGAAGAAAATTTCATCTCCATCTTAAAAGCAACTTTTTAAAATTTTTAAGCTATGTCTCCTGGTTCTGTTCTTTCCCATCAGAATCATAGAGTCCCTAGAGTGTGGCAGCAGGCTATTCAGCCCATCGATTCCACACCAACCCTCTGAAGAGCATCCTCCCGACCCTATCCTTGTGACCCTGCATTTTCCATGGCTAATCCATGTAAGTCTGCACAACGCTGGACACTTTGGCCAATTTGACTTGGCCAATCTACCTAATCTGCACATCTTTGGACTGCAGGAGAAAACTGGAAGAACATCCAGAGAAAAACCACACAAACACAGGGAGAATGTGCCAAGTCCTCACAGAGGAAGCAGCCACTCAGTTATCTATCCTGTCATGTCCCCTCCGAGTCTATGATTCATTAAAAATCACCCCACATTTTTCTAAATTCTAATGGATGCAAGCTCAACCAGTTCAATCTTTGTTCAGAAGTCTTCCACCCCAGCAATGAATCTTCTCTGACCTGCTTCTAAAGCAATTATCATATTTCAAATAAGGGCAGAGACTAAAATGGTATAAAGTGCAGGAGTAGGCCATCCAACCCTTTGAGCCTGCTCTGCCAGTCAGAATAATCATGGCTGATCACTCAATTCAGTACAGCGATTCTGTTTCCTCCCCATACTGTGTCGGGTAGGCTAAAAGGATAGTAAGGTGGACAAATCTCCAGGACCAGATGGGATCTATCCCAGGTTGCTGAGGGAGGCGAGAGAGGAAACAGCTGGGGTCCTGACAGTTATCTTTGTAGTGCTGAAGGACTGGAGAGTTGCTAATGTTATCCACCTGTACAAAAAGGGATATTCCAGGTAACTACAGACCAGCGAGCCTGATGTCAGTGGTGGGAAAGTTGCTGGCGAAGGTACTGAGGGATAGAATCTTTAGAAAAGAATGGGCTTATCAGTGATAGGCAAAATGGTTTAGTGCGGGGGAGATCGTGCCATACCAACTTAATAGAGTTTCTTGAGGAAGTAACCAAGTTGACAGATGAAGGAAGGGCTATAGATGTCCATTCTTTTAGTAAGGCATTTGATAAGGCTCCCCATGGTAATCTAATGGAGAAAGTGAAATCACATGGTGTGCAGGGTGTTCTAGTTAGGTGGATAAAGAACTGGTTGAGCAACAGGAGACAGAGTAGTAGTTGAAGGGAGTTTCTCGAAATGGAGAAAGGTGACCAGTGGTGTTCCACAGGGATCAGTGCTGGGGTCACTGTTTTTTGTGGTATACATAAACGATCTGGAAGAGGGCATTGGTGGTCTGATCAGTAAGTTTGCAGATGACACGAAGATCGGTGGATAGCAGAAAGCACAGGGGACTGTCAAACAATACTGGATATTATAGATAGAGTGGAGAGGTGGGCAGAAAAGTAGCAGATGGAGTTCGGTCTGGGCAAATGTGAGGTGATGCATTTTGGGAAGTCTAATTTTCAAGCGAGCCTTGGGAAAAGTTGATGAGTAGAGAGATCTGGGAGTTCAGGTCCATTGTACCCTGAAGGTTGCTGCACAGGTGGATAGAGTGGTCAAGCAGGCATATGGTATGCTTGCCTTCATTGGATGGGGTACTGAGTATAAGAGCTGGCAAGTCATGTTAAAATTGTACAAGACTTTGGTTCGGCTGCATTTAGAGTACTGTGTGCAGTTCTGGTCGCCACATTACCAAAAGGATGAGGACACTTTGGAGAGGATGCAGAGAAGGTTGTTGCCTGGTATGGAAGGTGCTAGCTATGAAGAGAGGCTGAGTAGGTTATTATTTTCGTTAGAAAAAAGGAACAAAAGGATATTGAGGGGGGACCTGATTGAGGTTGACAAAATCATGAAGGGTATGAGGGATTCAATAACACGTTCAAGGTGAGAGGAGAAAACTTCAAGGGAGAATACCCTCAGAAAGTACTTAACACAGAGCATGGTTGGTGCCTGGAATGATTTGTCAGCAGAGGTAGTAGAGGCAGGCACCGTAGATTCATTTAATTTGCATCTGGACAGATGCATGAGTAGGTGGGGGACAGAAGGATACAGATCCTTAGGAATTGGGTGATAGGTTTAGACAGTGGATATGGATTGGCACAGGCCTGGAGGGTCAAAGGGCCAGTTCCTGGCTGTAAATTTTCTTTGTTCTCTTCTTTATTCATATTCTTTGATTCCTTTATCCTAAGAACTATATCCAACTCTTTCTTGAAATCATTCGATGTTTTGGCATCAACTGCTTACTGTGGTAGAGAATTCTATAGGTTCACTATTCTCTAGGTGAAGAAATTTCTCTTCATCTCAGTTGTAAATGGCCTATCCCATACACCTGGACTTTGACCCTTATTCTGGACTCCTTGGCCATTGGGAATATCCTTCCTGCTTTTACCATGTCTAGTCCAGTTAAAATGTTCTGTTTCTATCAAGTCCCCTTCTTTTCTAATCTGCCATTTTATATTTTCTGAGGGGTGAAGGGTGAGGGGTGAGAGTTGATCTTCATGGACAGAGCTCAGCTGTACAACGTGCAGGACCTCATTAAGATCCTTACACTGCTGGTGGCCCAGACTGTCTTTGTTTTATATTTCTCTGTACAAATAAAACTTATTGCCACTTATTGCCCCAAATAGCATCTACTTCACTAGAAAATTGGTGCACAAAGAAAAGAGCTGCCAACTTGTGTGCAGAAGAAGTCATATTGGGCGCCAAATATTAACTGTTTCCTCTCTTCACAGATGTTGCTGGATCTGCTGAATTTCTCCAGTGCTTTTTGCTTTTATCTCAGGTATCCAGCATCTGCAGTACTTTACATTTGTATAGCTGCCAATTTGTCCTGTGGCAGCCAAGTACTGCATAACAGTGAGAGGAACTCAATCAGGCAATGTTATGGCTCGCAGAGCAAAGGGCAAGCCTCCCATGTTTCTACAGGATATCCTCCAAGAGGTATTAGCATGCATGGAACAAGTTCAACATTAAAAATATATACAATACGTTCTCTCCTCAATCTTTCACGGAATACTTTATTTAATATAACAGCTTTGTTATACATTAATTTTGCATATGTTTTAGACAGCACACAAAGGGAGGAATAATTGCCACTGAATTTGTTAACATAAGAGTTCCACGGTCTTTTTCACTTGCTGAATAAGTTACATTTTCATTGTTCCATGTATTGCTTCCTTTGCTCAGTACTAATATACTTGAATAGCAATGATCTAATTGGTATTTGATCATAAAAATACAAAAAGATAGTGATCATCTACATTGAATTTCCTGCTCCATCACCATTTATTATCTCTTGAATGATTTATATGATAAAATTGATTTTTCCAGTACTGCATTTTTTGCTAACCTTGAAACAACACAGGAAGCAAAGGCAAATAATTAGATTTTCCAAGGAAGAAGCAGAGCCTGATTTTTTTTTATTAAACTGCTGAGCTTGAAGGTATTATCACGAGAGGTGGGATTAATTCAGTAGGACTAATTGTTAGATACTTACTGTGTTACATTAATAAGTTAGTCTTGCGTACATTGATATCTGCTGTTTCAATTTCTTTCAAAATGAACGTGACAATTTAATAAAAGCTCAAAAAAAGTTCGAACAAGGGAAAATATCCACATATTAAAGTCTATTTTCAACACAGACTCCTCTACTTATTCACACCCTTTTAATTTCCCAGGATCAAGCAAAATGTGCAGCAATATAAGAAAGAGCTTGACAAAAATATATTACCAACAATATCAAAGCACCAAACTGGGTTGTTGGAATTACTCCATGGTCTTTTATTCACTGTTTTGAGAAGGAAATTTAATGACCTAACTTTATCACCAGGCCATGTTTCAGCACAGTCACACTTTCTGGCCCATAAAGCAGTGAAAACAATCACAAGGTAGTTCAGAAATTGAATATTGCTGAGAAAGAGGAACATAACACTGAGCTTTTCAGTTTGTTCTCATCAAGTTTCAAATTGTCACACAACAACTTTCAGAACTTGCGAAAAGACTGCTGACATGTTTTGTTATTTGTTCATGCAATTTGTGGGTGTTACTTGCTCCCTAATTACCCTGCAGAGAGTGGCAGTGAGTTGCATTCTTGAACTGTTAGAGTCCTGAGTGCAGTAAGACCAATAGTATTGCTTGGAAGGGAGTTCCAGGATTTTGACTCAGCAACTGTGAAGAAACAGCAATGTAATTTCAAGTCAGGATGGTATGTGGCTCCAACAAAACTTGCAGGTGGTGGTGGTAGTGGTGTTTTACAGCATCTGCTGCCTTGGTCCTTCTAGGTTTTCGAGCTTGCGAATTTGGAAGGCATTGTCGGATGAGTCTTGGTGAATTACTAGCATCTCGTAGATGGTACACACCACTGCCACCATGAAGTGGTGAAGGGAATCAACGATGATGTTGGTGGAGTGTGGTGAAGCCAACAGCTTTGACCCAGATGGTATCAAGCTTCTTACATCTCGTTGTAGCTACATCCAGGCAAGTGGGGAATATTCCATCACACTACACGACTTGTACCTTGTAGATGGGGAAAAGGCTTTAGGGAGACAGGAAATAATAGTGAATGATTATGATGTAGTAGGCATCACAGAGACTTGGTTACAGGGGGGTCAGGACTGGCAGTTAAACCTCCATGGTTTTTCGACTTATCGAAAAGACAGAGAGTTGGGCAGAGGGGGTGGGGTTGCCTTGTTAGTTAAGAACAAAATTAAATCTATGGTATTGAATGACATAGCGTCGGATGATGTGGAGTCTGTGTGGGTGGAATTGAGGAACCACAAAGGCAAAAAAACCATAATTGGAGTTGTGTACAGACCTCCTAACAGTGGTCAGGACCAGGGACGCAACATGTACCGGGAAATAGAGAAGGCATGTCAGAAAGGCAAGGTTACATTGATCATGGGTGACTTCAATATGCAGGTGGACTGGGTAAATAATGTTGCTAGTGGATCTAAAGAAAGGGAATTCATGGAATGCTTACAGGATGGCTTTTTGGAACAGCTTGTCATGGAGCCCACAAGAGAGCAGGCTATTCTGGACCTAGTGCTTTGCAATGAACCAGACTCTATAAAAGATCTTAAAGTAAGGGAACCCTTAGGAAGTAGCGACCATAATATGGTAGAGTTCAGTCTGGAGTTTGAAAGGGAGAAGGCGAAATCTGATGTAATGGTGTTACAGTTGAATAAAGGTAATTATGAGGGCATGAGAGAGGAACTGACTAAAATAGACTGGAAGCAGAGGCTAACCGGGAAGACACTAGAGCAAAAATGGCAGGAGTTTGTAGGTATAATTGAGGACACTGTACAGAGGTTCATTCCCAAGAAAAGAAAGATTAACCGGGGAGGGATTAGACAACCTTGGCTGACAAAGGAAGTCAGGAAATGTATTAAAGAAAAAGAGAGATCCTATAAAGTGGCTAAGAACAGTGGGAAATCAGAAGATTGGGAAGGATACAAAAGCAAACAGAGGATAACGAAGAGTGTAATAAGAAATGAGAGGATCAAATATGAAGGTAGGCTAGCCAGTAATATTAGAAATAATAGTAAAAGTTTCTTTCAGTACATAAGAAACAAACGACAGGCAAAAGTAGACATTGGGCCACTTCAAACTGATGCAGGGAGCCTAGTGATGGGAGATAAGGAAATAGCAGGAGAACTTAACAAGTACTTTGCGTCAGTTTTCACAGTGGAAGACATGAGTAATATCCCAAAAATTAAAGGGTGTCACGGGGCTGAGTTGAGTATGGTTGCCATTACGAAAGAGATAGTGCTAGAAAAGTTAAAAAGTCTTAAAATTGATAAATCTCCTGGCCCCGATGGGATACACCCTAGAGTTCTGAGAGAGGTTGCTGAGGAAATAGTAGAGGCATTGGTTGAGATCTTTCAAGAGTCACTGGAGTCAGGAAAGGTCCCGGATGATTGGAAGATGGCTGTAGTAACCCCCTTGTTCAAGAAAGGATCAAGGCAAAAGATGGAAAATTATAGGCCAATCAGCTTAACTTCGGTTGTTGGTAAAATTCTAGAATCCATCATTAAGGATGAGGTTTCTAAATTCTTGGAAGAGCAGAGTCTGATTAGAACAAGTCAACATGGATTTAGTAAAGGGAGGTCATGCCTGACAAACCTGTTGGAATTTTTTGAAGAGGTAACAAGTAGGTTAGACCAGGGGAACCCAGTGGATGTGGTCTATCTGGACTTTCAAAAGGCCTTTGATAAGGTGCCACACGGGAGACTGCTGAGCAAGGTGAGGGCCCATGGTGTTCGAGGTGAGCTGCTGGGATGGATTGAGGATTGGCTATCTAACAGAAGGCAGAGAGTTGGGATAAAAGGTTCTCTTTCAGAATGGCAGCCGGTGACGAGCGGTGTCCCGCAGGGTTCGGTGCTGGGGCCACAGCTGTTCGCATTATATATTAATGATTTGGATGAGGGAACCGGGGGCATTCTAGCGAAGTTTGCCGATGATACAAAGTTAGGTAGACAGGCAGGTAGTACTGAGGAAGTGGGGAGGCTACAGAAGGATCTAGACAGGTTGGGAGAGTGGTCCAGGAAATGGCTGATGGAATTTAACGTGAGCAAGTGCGAGGTCTTGCACTTTGGCAAAAAGAATATAGGAATGGACTACTTTCTAAATGGTGAGAAACTTAATAAAGCCAAAGCACAAAGGGATCTGGGAGTGCTAGTCGAGGATTCTCTAAAGGTAAACATGCAGGTTGAGTCTGTGATTAAGAAAGCGAATGCAATGTTGTCTCTTGTCTCAAGAGGGTTGGAATATAAAAGCAGAGATGTACTACTAAGACTTTATAAAGCTCTGGTTAGGCCCCATTTGGAGTACTGTGTCCAGTTTTGGTCCCCACACCTCAGGAAGGACATACTGGCACTGGAACGTGTCCAGCGGAGATTCACACGGATGATCCCTGGAATGACAGGTCTAGCATATGAGGAACGGCTGAGGATACTGGGATTGTATTCGTTGGAGTTTAGAAGATTAAGGGGAGATCTAATAGAGACGTACAAAATAATACATGGCTTTGAAAAGGTGGATGCTAGAAAATTGTTTCTGTTAGGCGAGGAGACTAGGACCCGTGGACACAGCCTTAGAATTAGAGGGGGTCATTTCAGAACGGAAATGCGGAGACATTTCTTCAGCCAGAGAGTGGTGGGCCTGTGGAATTCATTGCCACGGAGTGCAGTGGAAGCCGGGACGCTAAATGTCTTCAAGGCCGAGATTGATAGGTTCTTGTTGTCTAGAGGAATTAACGGCTACGGGGAGAACGCTGGCAAGTGGAGCTGAAATGCGGGGAGAACGCTGGCAAGTGGAGCTGAAATGCGCATCAGCCATGATTGAATGGCGGAGTGGACTCGATGGGCCGAATGGCCTTACTTCCACTCCTATGTCTTATGGTCTTATGGTCTTATGGAAATGAGTTACTCATCACAGAATTCCTAGCCTCTGAACTGTTTATGCAGCCACTTAATGATATACTTCAGGATGTTGACAGTGGGGATTTCAGCAATGGTAATGCCAATGAATATCAAGGGTTAAATGGTTATTATCTTTTGTTTTGGACATGGTCATCCACACCACATGAGTATCAGACAATGTTACTCAACACTTGTCAGCCCAGACCTGGATATTTCAACATTGACCACTTTGGCATCTTAGGAGACATGAATGGCCCCGAACATTGGGATGATTGCTGATGATCGCAAAATTTCTAATCTTATGATGAAGGGAATGATATTAACGAAGCAGCTTGAAAATGGTAGTGGATAGTGCACTACCCTGAAGAACATCTGCACTGATGTCCTGGGACTGAGATAATGAAGCTTCAATAACCACAACCACCTGCCTTTGTGCCATGTATCACTCCAACTAGTGGACAGTTCATTGATTCTAGCTTTACAAGGACTCCATATGGTACACTTGGTCAAATGCAGCCTTGATGTCAAGGACAATAACTCTCATCTCCCCTCTGGACTGGCTGGCAACCAGGAATATAGGCTCCCCAAGATCCTGGGTAATTCAAGCAAGTACAAGCTTGGACATATTCCTAGATATGAATATATATCACTACTAGCAAGCATAAATGTTACAAGTTTGACTGATTGTCTTAAGCTGGTTGTTAATGTAGCCATTAACTACTCAAGACTGTTTCGCAAGTTTGCACAATTGTGGAATCTCATCTAACAATAGAAAGTTTGAGTTTTGTGAACATGGCTTGGTTGACAATGGTCTGTACACTAACTATCAGAAACAACTAAAGGAACATGCTGATGGATTTGATTACTCAATTAGTAAGGATTATGGTTTATGTACCTAGCATCACACTTCACTGTTCAATTGCATGATAGGCAAAACATTTTCTTGCAATGATGACAGCATCCTGGTTTCAAAATTATAATTTGCATAGCAACTGTATAAAAGCAGCGTGAAGCAGCTTCCTTAACTAAATATTACCACCACTATTTACTGCAAGCTGGTTACAGGGAATCATATGATCCATCAAGCTATAAAATTAGCCTTATCAGCAATCTTAATTAGAACTCGAGCCATTTTCTCAGTTTGCAAACTGGATGCTGAAATAGAGTGCATCAATATTTCCCTTTTCGAATACATTTTGAACACAAATTACTTAATGATCATTATAAATTGGTATAATAACTTGCATTCAAATCAATAACATCCTGGTCAAAGAGGTAGATTTTAAGAGGCATTGTAAAAGAGGGAAGAGAGGGAGACAGAGAAGTTTAAAGAAAGAGTTCTGATTCATGGCTGCCAAAGGTGATTACATTGGGTATGGTCAGTAGGAATATCATGATCATATCATTGTTCACTGATTATCATACACCTCTGCAAGTTGTTCAGATCTGGAAGTGTGCATTCTCCCTTTAATTATCCTGGAAAGGCAAAGCATCTCAGAATTCGAACAACACAATTGGAACAACAGTTGGGGCTAAAATAGAAACGAAGAAGAGAGAAGCAGGAGTAGGCTTCCTACTCCTATTCATCCCCTTGAGCCAGCTCGACCATTCAATATGATCATGGCAGGTCAAAGCTCAATACCCTAATCCTGCCATCCCTGATACCCCTTGATCACTTTACATCTTCCTTTTTTGTGAAAATATAATGCTTTGGTTTTAACCACTTTCTGTAGGAGTGAATTCCACAGGCTCACCACTCTCTGCGTGAACACATTTAGTCTCAGCTCCGTCCTGAAAGGTTTACCCCTTATCCCTAAACTAACACCACTGGTTCTGGATTCCCCACCATTGGGAACATCCTTCCTGCATGCAACCTGTTAGTATATTAGAACTTTCCATGAGATTCCCTTTATCCTTCTAAACTCCAGTGAATATAAACCTAACCAACTCAATCTCTCCTCAAATACGAGTCCTGCCTTCCCAGATATCGATTTGGTAAACCTTTACTGCATTCCTTCTATAGCAACAACATTTTTCCTAAGATAGGGAGGCCAAAACTGCACACAATATTCCAGATGTAGATTCACCAATGCACTGTAAAATGACAGCAAGATAGTCTTGTTCCTGGCCTCAAATCCTCTGGTTGTGAAGGCCAACATACAGTTTGCCTTCTTTACTGCCCTGCTGTACCTCCACATTCACTTTCACTTCAGCAACTAGATCTCATTGAACATGCTCCCTTCACAATTTTATCGCAATTTTTTTTGCAGCAGAGAGCGGCGGGAGCTGGGCGGAAGTGTAGTCGGAGCGCAGAGCCGGTTGAGAAGGTAAGTGATTGTTATTTGAGTGGGTGTGTTCTAGACCCCAGGTCCTACAAAGTAGGGCCTCCCTCCCACCCTCCTCCTCTAACCTAACTTTAAAGTCCACAGACTTGTCCCAAAAAGAGAGTCCAGGGAAGTTCCTGTTGAGAGAAGAGAGAGTCTTTAGCTCAGGAGTCTTCGACAAAGAGGTTGAGTGAAGTGATTACGCCACAGTTGAAGAGGGTGAAAACATGACTGCCCAGCTGGTTCAGTTTGCCATGTGCATGATGTGGGAGGTCAACGACTCTGGTGTGTCTGGCTCGTATATCTGTGGAAAGTGTGTGCATGTTCAGCTACTGGCAGAGCATATTGCAGCACTGAAGAAAGAACTCGAGGACCTTAGGCTTATCCGAGAGAACGAGATCTTTCTGGACAAGACCTTCGGCGAGGTTATTACACCGACCATACCAGAAGAGAGCAGAAGAGAGAAGACGATGAGGAAGGCAGAGAGGAGTCAGGTGCAAGAGACCGCGGGGGAAGTACCTGTCAGGAACAAGTTGAATCTTTTTGAAACAGTAGAGACAGATGACACTGCCAGTCCGCGAGGTGGTCAGGTCTGTCGATCAAAAGTTGGCGTGAAGGCAGAGCCGAGGAGTCAGACATCGCACAGAGCCGTGGTAATAGGGGACTCCATAGTGAGAGGAACTGAATGGGGTTTCTGTGGCAACAGGCGGGATTTAAGGATGGTGTGTTGCCTTCCTGGTGTCAGGATTAAGGACATCGCAGACAGAGTGCAGGAAGTCCTCAAGGGCGAAGGTGAAGAGCCAGAGGTGGTGGTACATGTCGGCACAAATGATGTCGGGAAGAAGAGGAGGAACATACTACAGCGGGACTTCGGAGAACTAGGAAGAAGGCTGAAAAACAGGATGTCCAGGGTGGTTATCTCCGGTTTGCTTCCAGTTCCTCGGGCTGGAGAGGCCAGAAACAGGGAGATAATGGACTTGAAGGTGTGGCTGGGGAACTGGTGCAGGAAGCAAGGATTTAAATTCTTGGATCACTGGGGTATGTTTTGTGGTAAGCATAAATTATACAAAAGAGACGGTTTGCACCTTAATAGGTTGGGGACCAGCATTCTAGCAGGCAGGTTTGTTCCTGCAACACAGCTGCATTTAAACTAAATAGCAGGGGGGAGGGGACAAACTAAGTTTAAGAAGGAAATGGAAGGGAAAGTTAGAACAAGGGAAGTCAAGAAAGACAATGGTATCAATGAAGCAGAAAACTCAAAAAGGGATCATGCCGTAAGGTTGAGTGACATAGGGGCTGATAGGAAGGGTGAGGGCAGTAACAAATTAACAATACTATATATGAATGCACGATGTAGTACAAATAAGATGGATGAGCTTGAGGCTCTTTTGGAAATTGACAGCTATGATATTGTGGGGATAACTGAGACGTGGCTTCAAGTGGACAGTGCCTGGGAAATGAATATTCAAGGCTATATGTGCTATCGTAAGGACAGACTGACGGGCAGAGGGGGTGGGTGGCCCTGTTGGTAAGGGATGATATTCAGTCCCTTGCGCTGGGGGACCTAGAATCAGGGGATGTAGAGTCAGTATGGATAGAGCTGAAAAATTCTAAGAGTAGAAAGACCCTCTTGGGACTTACCTACAGGCCCCCAAATAGTAGTATGGATGTAGGGTGTAAGTTGAACAAGGAGCTGAAATTGGCCTGTCGCAAAGATGTTACTACAGTTGTTATGGGGGATTTCAACATGCAGGTAGACTGGGAGAATCAGGATGGTATTGGACCTCAAGAAAGAGACTTTGTGGAGTGCCTCCGAGATGGATTCTTAGAACAGCTGGTGCTGGAGCCTACCAGGAAGAAGACAATTCTGGATCTGGTATTGTGCAACGAACCAGAATTGATCAGGGACCTCGAAGTGAAGGAGCCATTAGGAGGTAGTGACCATAATACAATAAGCTTCAATCTGAAAGGGAGAGGGTACAATCGGTAGTGACAATATTTCAGTTGAATAAAGGGAACTATGGAGCTATGAGGGAGGAGCTGGCCAAAGTTCAATGGTGCAATACCTTAGCAGGGATGACAGTGGAGGAACAATGGCAGATATTTCTGGGTATAATGCAGAAGATGCAGGATCAGTTCATTCCAAAAAGTAAGAAAGATCCTATGAGGAGGCAGGGGTGGCCGTGACTGACGAGGGAAATTAAGAAACATATAAAGTCAAAAGAGAAAAAGAATAACATATCAAAGATGAGTGGGAAAACGGAGGACTAGTAAGCTTTTAAAGAACAACAGAGGACTACTAAGAAGGAAATACGCAGAGGAAAAATGAGGTACTGGCCAAAAATATAAAGGAGGATAGTAAAGTCTTTTTTAGGTATGTGAAAAGGAAAGGGGAAAAAAATGGTTAAGACTAAAATTGGGCCCTTGAAGACAGAAACAGGGGAATATATTATGGGGAACAAAGAAATGGCAGAAGAGTTGAATTGGTACTTCAGATCTGTGTTCACTGGGGAAGACACAAGCAATCTTCCAGAGGTAACAGTGGCTGAAGGACCTGAACTGAAGGGAATTTATATTTGCCAGGAATTGGTGTTGGAGAGACTGTTAGGTCTGAAGGCTGATATGTCCCCGGGGCCTGATGGTCTACATCCCAGGGTACTGAAGGAGGTGGCTCTAGAAATCGTGGATGCGTTGGTGATTATTTTCCAGAGTTCAATAGATTCAGGATCAGTTCCTGCGGATTGGAGGGTGGCTAATGTTTTACCACTTTTTAAGAAAGGAGTGAGAGCGAAAGCAGGAAATTACAGACCAGTTAGTCTGACCTCAGTGGTGGTAAAGATGCTGGAGTCAATTATAAAGGATGAAATTATGACATATCTGGATAGAGTCAGCATGGATTTATGAAGGGGAAATCATGCTTGACTAATTTTCTGGAATTTTTTGAGGATGTAACTCTGAAGATGGACAAGGGAGATCCAGTGGATGTAGTATACCTGGACTTTCAGAAAGCCTTTGATAAAGTCCCACATAGGAGGTTAGTGAGCAAAATTAGGGCGCATGGTATTGGGGGCAAAGTACTGACTTGGATTGAAAATTGGTTGGCTGATTGAAAACAAAGAGTAGTGATAAATGGCTCCATTTCGGAATGGCAGGCGGTGACTAATGGGGTACTGCAGGGATCAGTGCTGGGACCGTAGCTTTTTACAATATATATTGATGATATAGAAGATGGTATTAATAGTAACATTAGCAAATTTGCTGATGATACAAAGCTGGGTGGCAGGGTGAAATGTGAGGAGGATGTTAGGAGATTACAGGGTGACCTGGACAGGTTAGGTGAGTGGACAGATGCATGGCAGATGCAGTTTAATGTGGATAAATGTATGGTTATCCACTTTGGTGGCAAGAACAGGAAGGCAGATTACTACCTAAATGGAGTCAAGTCAGTAAAGGGGCAGTACAAAGAGATCTGGGTGTTCTTGTACACCAGTCAATGAAGGTAAGCATGCAGGTACAGCAGGTAGTGAAGAAAGTTAATCGCATGCTGGCCTTCATAACAAGAGGGATTGAGTATGGGAGCAAAGAGGTTCTTCTGCAGCTGTACAGGGCTCTGGTAAGACCGCACCTGGAATATTGTGTGCAGTTCTGGTCTCCAAATTTGAGGAAAGACATTCTAGCTATTGAGGGAGTGCAGTGTAGGTTCACAATTCCTGGAATGGCAAGACTATCTTATGTTGAAAGACTGGAGCGACTGGGCTTGAATACCCTTGAGGTTAGAAGACTGAGAGGGGATCTGATTGAGACGTATAAGATTATTAAAGAATTGGACACTCTGGAGGCAGGAAACATGTTTCCGCTGATGGGTGAGTCCCGAACAAGAGGACACAGCTTAAAAATAAGGGGTAGGCCATTTAGGACCCAGATGAGGAGAAACTTCTTCACCCAGAGAGTGGTGGCTGTGTGGAATGCTCTGCCCCAGAAGGCAATGGAGGCTCAGTCTCTGGATTCGTTTAAGAAAGAGTTGGATAGAGCTCTCAAGGATAGTGGAATCAAGGGTTATGGAGATAAGGCAGGAACAGGATTCTGATTGAGGATGATCAGCCATGATCATAATGAATGGTGGTGCAGGCCCAAAGGGCAGAATGGCCTACCTATTGTCTATTGTCTGCCCATCTCTGCAATTTCACTGCTGGTGTACTCATTGTAATAAGGTCAGCCAGGTGGACCTCATAGAATGTAAGTTCCCTGTCTGGGGCTGTTAATCTGTTCCAATCAGGGAGCCCTGGCTGACACAAGAACATGAGTATCAGATACCCTGTTCACTCTGAGAGGTGGCTTTGAGGGAACTGGATCAGTGTCAAGGACTCACCACATGTCAATAAAAGGTGACCTGGTGACAGAATACTGGCACCTGTCGTTTTATTTCAGCTGGCACTATTCAAAAGATCTGCCTGCAAGGAGCACAATTCATACCATCTGTCCATGAAGTTACAAGAAAATAAAGCACCTAAACTTGCAACTAGTCCATATTCGTGATTGCAGTGTTTTCTTGAGTTGCCACTGAAACATGCCAGATCAATGAATTATGTTTCAGAGATAAATTCTAATTCAAAATAATTATTTAATAAGACTAAAAATATTGTGAAACCAGAATTGCTAAAAATTATAGCTAATAGAGTCAGGCTACTGAATAATGATTGCAATTCATTGCCATGACAAATCACTTAATAATAATTGCTGAACTGAAAATAATCCTCAGGTGAAAGAACAAAGACTCAGGGCAGATTAAAGCAAATTAGCCATCTGGCAATGAGTGTAAAAATATCAAATTTAACCAAACACAATTCAGTGGGCTTGAACCATGTCAAATGGCTCAACAATTTAATGTGTTAGTCAAAACTGAAACCTTTTCTGATCACTTCTTTGACTCATTTGCATTAAACATCTTTGTTTCTCTCTGCTCCTCTCCACCTCTTCATAAATTTCAAATTCTGACCCGGGGAGAAAGAAAATCATTCCCAATCGTTTGCAACATCTAACAACAAAGATGCAGTTAAAGCATTTCACATTGTACTCATCAGGATCTAGATACCAAAGGAAACAACTCTATCGAGGAAACATCAATTTATATAACATAAGAAAAGGGCCCTAATTGGGTGATATGGAGATGCAGCAGGAACTGTTCACTGATTTAGTTAGTTAATTAAATTCAAACCAGGCAAGTTAATTCTGTTTCATCAGGGCTTTGCCATAGGAATGCAATAGATATTGGCTGTCTTCAATAAAGAAGGTGCATTGTGTGGTTATATTCCTTTAGTCTGTAACATAAACCTATGCAAAATAACCTCTGCTGCCCATATCCTAACTCAAATCAAGTTCCATTTGACCCTCCATCCCACGCATGCTGACCTACAATGGTTTCCGATTAAGCAATACCTTGATCTTAAAATTCTCGTCTTTGTTTTCAAGTCCCCGCAAGATGATACTTCTAGCTATCTCTGTAATCCCTTCCAGCCCAATAACCATCTGAAATAACTGTGCTCCTCCTCTTGAAGCATGCCCAAGTTTAATCAATCTTTCATTGGCAACCATACTTTGAAAACCACGGAACTCCTCTAAATCTCTCTCCCTCCTTCAAAACGTTCATAAAAACATACCTTTTGATGAAAGTTTCTGAATACTTTCCTTAATATGTTTGGTGGGAGAAAGTGAGGACTGCAGATGCTGGAGATCAGAGCTGAAAATGTGTTGCTGGAAAAGCGCAGCAGGTCAGACAGTATCCAAGGAGCAGGAGAATCGACGTTTGGGGCATGAGCCCTTTTTCAGGATTCCTGAAGAAGGGCTCATGCCCGAAACGTCGATTCTCCTGCTCCTTGGATGCTGCCTGACCTGCTGTCTTTTGCCAGCAACACATTTTCAGCTTTAATATGTTTGGTGTCAAATTTTGTTGATAACACTTACATGAAGCATTTTGGCACACTTTACCATGTTAAAAGTACCACATAAATACAAATTGTTCAGTAACTTTACGATACTTAAAATGCATTCTACATTGGAAATACTGACTTTGCAAAATTAAAAAAAGTTTTCTTTATAGTTCCACAAATATTATGAATGTGGGACAGAACAGACAATGAAACAGAGTCATAGATCCCCATAGTGTGCATGCAAGCCATTTGCCCACTGGGTCTGCAAGGACCCTCTGACCCATCCCACCCAACCCCTACCATATCCCCTTCACCCTGCATTCCCATGGCTAATCCACCTAATCTACATATCCCTGGACTACGGGCAATTTAACATTGCAAATCCACCTAACTGGCACATCTTTGGACCAAAGGCCAACCAACAATGCATTAGAGATTTATATTTTCCTTAATATTGAGTATAGGAGTTGGGAGGTCATGCTGCAGCTGTACAGGACATTGGTGAGGCCACTTTTTAAATACTGCATTCAATTCTGGTCTCCCTGCTACAGGAAGGATGTTGTGAAACTTGAAAGAGTTCAGAAAAGATTTACAACCATGTTGCCAAAGTTGGAGGATTTGAACTCTCGGGAGATGCTGCTTTACTGGAGCTGTCATCCCTGAAGCTTCTGAGGCTGAGGGGTGACCTTGTCTAGCTTTATGAAATCATGAGGGGCATGGATAGTGTGAATAGCCAAGGTCTTTTCCCCAGGGTGAGGGAGTCCAAATCTAGAGGGCATAGGTTTAAGGTGAGGGGAAAGATATAAAAAGGGGCCTAAGGGGCAACTTCTTCACACAAAGGGTGGTGCTTGTATGGATTGAGCTGCCAGAGGAAGTGGTGGAGGCTAGTACAATTACAGCATTTAAAAGGCACCTGGATGGGTTTGAACAGGAAGGGTTTAGAGGGATAAGTGCCAAATGCGGGCAAGTGGGACTAGATTAATTTAGGATATCTGGTAGGCATGGATGAGTTGGACCAAAGGATCTGTTGCGGTGCTGTACATCTCTCTGACTATGACTCTGTAACTAAACTAGTTATACAAATGGAGGCCAAAATGTATACAGTCGACACTTTTGTCAGAACAAATTTTCCTCAAAACTTGTTGGTCAACTGTTACTTTTCCGCTAGATTATTTCTATGGCACCAGAAGATTTGCAAATACTCTTGTCAAATCTCCATGCGTACGCCAGGAATGCAAGTGTTTATGCTATATTATCTCAAAATTGTACATTGATCCAAAATATTAGCACAGAATAACAGCTGCAATTTTTTTTTACAAAGAACATTATGTACAGAATGAAGCACCTTTGGGGAAATGAGGCGTAATTATTTTTACACAGCTTGTTTTTATGATCTGCAGTGCACTGCCAGAAAGGCTGGTGGAAGGAGGTTCAATAATAACTTTCAAAGGGGAATTGAATGTAAACTTGAATAGGAAAAAATGCAGAGCTGTGGGAAAAGAATAAGGGAGTGGTACTAATTTGAATGGTTGTTCAAAAAGTTGCCACAATGAGCTAAAGGGCCTCCGTCTGTGTTGTTTATTCATTTTTGAACAAATGTTTTCATCTAGAACTCTGTGCCTAATACAAAGAAACATAAAGTTAACTGTTAATTCTTCAAGCAAAGTTTTGAGGCAAGCATTTCACGAGCGGGTGTCTGTTGTGATCCTTGCACAAGGTTTGCCTGAACACTACTCCAAGTCTCTATAATCTCCTCGAAACTCCCAAACTCTCAGTTGTCTAGGCCCCAGGCTCTTGAATTCACTCCCTAAATCTCTCGGTGTCTCACTCTTCTTTAAACCTACCTATCTGGTCAAGCCTTTGGTCACATATTGCAATCTTTTCTTAAGTGGCTTTGGGTCAAATTTGGTTTGATAAATCTCCTTTGGTGTACCTTAGGATATTTTGCTCTGTTAAAAGGTGCTAAATGAAAGTAAGTTGGTGTTTAATAGAGACAATAAAAGTCACAACACAGAAGAACATAAATAATAAACAGTTACTTCTAAAAAAACAAAAGTCACTAAAAAGTTTGGAAGTACTGAACAAAACTAAAAGCTTTGGTTTTCCCTTTTCCAGTCTAATTGTGAGCCTGGTCATATTAGTTGTCAACTGACTTGATGCCCCCACCATTGAGAAAGCTTACCAGATCACACAAGAAGCATGATTTGGAGATGCCGGTGTTGGACTGGGGTGCACAAAGTTAAAAGTCACACAACATCAGGTTATAGTCCAAAAGGTTTAATTGGAAGCACTAGCTTCGGAACGCTGCTACTTCATCAGGGGGTCACTATGAAAGCTGACATGTGACCCTGATGATGTGGAATAAATTTGTATCTTACATTTTCTGTGATAATAATTACATAATTATAAACAGAAAAAAAGTACAATTCACATGCACAGTAGATTCTCTGCCCAGTGTAATCTTGCAAAATAAATTCTTAATTTTTTTTGTGGGTCTACCTGTCTCCAAAAAACCTCGAGCCTCACTTACCCACATCTCCCTTGAACAGGCTTCCCTCCCAGAGCAGTTGCATGAGGTTCAGGAATAGATTTTTTTAAGATTAGATTCCCTACAGTGTGGAAACAGGCCCATCAGCCCAACAAATCCACACCAACCCTCCAAAGAGTAAGCCAACCAAGACTCATTTCCCTACATTTACCCCTGACTAATGCACCTAACACTATGGGCAACGTAGCATGGCCAATTCAACTGACCCGCACATCTTTTGAAATGTGGGAGGAAACAGGAGCACTGAGAGGAAACCCACGCAGCCACAGGGAGAATGTGCAAACTCCACACAGACAGTCGCCCGAAGCCAGAATCAAACCCGGGTCCCTGGTGCTGTGAGGTAGCAGTGCTAAACCCTGAGCAACCAGGTGCTAACCACTGAGCCCTGTTTCCCGGGATCCCCAAAGGCAATGATCAACTGCTTGATCTCAACAGCTGGGCAACATCTTCCCAACAACTTCTGACACTGATTCTGCCATTTTCATCAGGAAGTCAGAAAACAACAACAAGATTAATGGGGCCCAGTCTCTAAAACTGCCCGCACCTCCATGCTAGACCCTTAGCTGAGACAACCACAGTAACACTTAGGAACTATGCTTTGGAGATGCCGGTGTTGGAGCTTCCAATTAAACCTGTTGGACTATAACCTGGTGTTGTGTGATTTTTAACCTAAGAACTAAACTGTGATCTTCATGATTTGTCCATTTTCAAATGCACTGTCACAAAAATAGTTCTTTAATTCAGATGACAATATCCCTATAAGGTTCATGATTACAAATTCTCCTTTAGAAATGTTTTGATCTGATAAGATGTCACACTTGCAGTGTTACTTTAATACTATCAGAACTTATGATTTGATCAGCTCTGTATTAATGTAAACTCTGCAATGTTGCTGAGAGGACATCAGAAACACTGTCAGGTAGCAGTGATGAGATTAACTCCTTGGGAGTTTGGAGTTTGCATATCTGCAGTTTAATTCCTCTTTGCCAACTATGTATTATTCAGAAAGTTTCTGGTAGAGCATAACACAGCTCTAAAATAATTCATAAAAAATGTTTGGAAAACAAAGACAGGTTCTACAAATAGTAGCAGCAATAAATTGATCATTACCTATTAAGCACAAAAGATGAAACAATATTGCTGCTTGCTTTGAGTAGAATAAAAAAAATGAGAAAGAGACTTCTGAGGGCCTCACTGTTCATATGGTTTGTCCTGGTATCCAACTGCTAGGTCAGGCACTTTCCTAGAAATCCTGCTGTTCAGCAATGCCAATGTAACAAGATTCCACAGAATGTCAGTCAGGAAAAGCCAGCCTGAATCAACTGAGATGAGAGTTATTCCCATCTTTGCTGCTAGTCAACGTGAACAAGTGGCACGGGTGATCGTGTGTGCTGAAAGTCAAAGCAAACACTAAAGTTTTGAATGCCAGATGATTGGGAAAGTTGGAAAAATGTTTGAATGCCACACTGATGTGGAATATTATGAGGCTTAAGAAGAATGTACATGCTCCCATTTTATAAATTGTAGGAAGCGAAATATTTGATAAAAAGTGGTTCAGATGGTGTATTCAATGAAACAGCAATTTCAGTTCAATAAATTATCCAGTACAAAAGGTAGTCATTTAATCTACTGTTTCTGTTAAAGAATGATCTAATTAGACGCACTTCTTCCCTTATCCCTACAAATTTCTTCTTTCAATGTATTTATAAGGTTCCTTTTTGCCACTGCTACCACCACTTTTTTAAAGCAGTACGTTCCAGTTCACATCAACTCATTGCATACATAGAAAAAAATTATTCTCATTTGCTCACTGCTCTCTTGCCTTTAATCTCACATCTGCATCCTTTGGTTACTGAAGCTCCTGGAGTGAAAAAAGTTTTTCCATATCTACCTTTTGTAATTTTGAATTTAACAATTTACAATACTTTTGTGCTCCATTAAAAGGTTTGCATGAAACACATTAATTACTTGTAAATCATCTTCAACAAATTAATGAGGAATACACACATAAACTCATACTCTGAAATACCTATCAGTAATAGGAAAACAGGTAAAACTGCTAACTAGAGAATTCTTATTGTACTAGCCAGGACAACAATGTGACATAATTATACTTCTCTTGATTAAAGAATGAGAATACAAACATCACAAAATAGTAATGAATGCCAGCATTGAACACCCCAGGACGTTTGTAGTTTTCCTGGTAAATGTTATTTATTTTCAGCCCACCTACAGATGTATTTATGACACTGAATCAGAACAATTTACAAATTAAAATAACGACCATCCCTGGGGATAAATGTGTCATGTGGTGTGATACTGCACTTTAACAATGGCATAGATCCCTAAAGTGTGATATATCAGCAGGTGTCTGCAACAGCAGATAGACAATTGTCTTCAGCATTCTCATGGGAAGAAAGAGAAAAATTATCTGGGGATGTCTTCCACTTGCTGGATTTATAGTTTTGAAAATGTCAAATATAAAAGGGCAACAACAATAATATCAGTGATAGTGCCAATAACAAATTGTGATGTGGAGGAGCTGGTGTTGCACTGGTTTGGACAAAGTTAAAAATCACACAACACCAGGTTATGGTCCAACAGGTAGTTACTTGAACATACATTGCATCTTTAACACGATGAAGCATCCCCAAGTAACTGATAAAATGGGATTTGAAATTTAGGACCCTAACCAGAGATAGGAAAAGAATCTGAGCAGCTGATGGGATCATCTTCCTACCCCATGCCTACCCCATGCGTGAGCAATCAATCAATACTTCCACAAGAAGAATAGTCATGCGAGTAGGAACCTAGGCAACATCCATGAAATTATATGTCGGTATGAGCCACTGTTTTCAAGACAGAATTGTACAAGAAGAAATCTAACGAAAATAGAGGAAAAAAATTGATATTTCTAATAACTTGAGCTCAGTTAGTTACAATATTTCATACTGTTCTAAAAAACCTGATATTGACAATGACAGTCAATAAATTATGAACAGAAAGCTAAATGCACATTCTTATTCATTATTAACTGCCTAACTATATATTTGTTGAAATATAACTTTTTTTAATCCTCCTTTTTATTTGGTTCTTCTCTCCATATCCCATCTGTTATTTTGAGATGAAGAGAATATGGAATTAATCATCCAGCAGTCAGCTGCTGACAATGTTGTTTTAGGTTGCAAAGGTACAGCATGGCATCCAGGTGTAGTGTTCAATGGTTTAACTGTTCTATGTTTGATTAATTAATCTGCTTTACTGATCCTTGTACACTTGTTTGTTTGCTTAAACCTGTTGACTAGTTTCGAAATCTTCCCTCCCCAACCCCATCCCAGATCCAACCGTCCAACTCAGATCCACCCTGCTGACTTGACCTATCTTCCTTCCCACCTATCCACTCCATACTTCCCGCTGACCTACCACCATCACCCCCTACCTTTGCTCACCTATCGCCATCCCACCTACCTTTCCCCCAGCCCTACCCCTCTTACCCCAATTTTTCTCTCAACCCCTTTCCCCTCCCCAGTCCTGAAGAAGGCTCCTGCCTGAAACGTTGACTCTCTTGCTCCTTGGATGCTGCCTGACCTGCTGTGCCTGTTCCAGCACCATGCTTTATCAACTCTGACTCTCCAGCATCTGCAATCCTCATTGTCTGCTGTGTTGACTAGGAATGTTCTGGAAAGGATCTGGGATCCAGAAAGACCATATGCATTGGAATCCCTCAAAGTGCTGAGATGCTTTAACACGTGGTAACTAAAGATTAAGAATTACAGTCATCAAAATTTTCTGAGATATCTAAGAAATCTGGGAACTTGATTTACATGTAATACAATGAATGATTCAATGCTGATTCACCCCTCCTCACAACAAGGTTTGCTTAATTCCTATCATTCTCTTTCATAATGAAAAACATTGTGGGTTCCAACAACAAACTGCCACTTTAGTTCGGTTTCATAACAAAAATAAATATAACAATTTGTTCACACCACAGTCGAATTCATTTGTCAAAATGAATCTAATGGATTTCTGCTGTGGTAAATTGCTGTGCAGTTACACTCATGCAACAATTAAAAACTTAATTCAGTTGGTTCCTATTTTTAATGTGTATTTAATATCTGTTCTGAACACTCCTTGAAGTGGCAGATGTTGAAGTCAGAACTGAGAAATCATTTTGCATTTTTGCAAATTTCCACTATGTAAATAGAACATATAGAAAGTTAAAGTCATTGTCAGACACCATGTCTGTGCTTTTTTTCTCAACTTTTAATTATTAGAAATGGTAAGACAAAATCTTTTCCTTATTAAGTTAGAATACAACATTCGAATTTATCTTACACTGTACATGCTATTAATTAGATTACTTACAGCGTGGAAACAGGCCCTTCGGCCCAACAAGTCCACACTGACCCTCCGAGCAACCCACCCAGACCCATTCCCCTACATTTACCCCTTCACCTAACACAATGGGCAGTTTAGCATGGCCAACCCACGCAGACATGGGGAGAATGTGCAAACTCCACACAGACAGTTGCCCAAGGTGGGAACTGAACCCGGGAATCTGGTGCTGTGAGGTAGCAGTGCTAACCACTGTGCCACAGTGCCACTATTCTATAACCTTAACTATTAATTATTCCAATTCTACCAAAGGTTCTAACATGAAACATTAACCTGATATTCCCTATGGAAAGCTGACTGACCAACTCTGCATTTCCAGTATTTTATGTATCAAATTTCTTTTTTTTCATTTTTTTCTATGCCAGCTATCCTCACATTTACAATAAAACAATACCCATACATATATAGATCATTATTAAATAAATACATAACTTTATTTCATAGTTCACTAGGTAAAGATCAAGAATTCTGTGCTGCATTAAATTATATAAAATCACTAGCGAGTTTCAAGTAGATTTGTAGCTGAGGTTGATGTTCTGGATGGAGGCTTGCTTGCTGAGCGAGAAGGTTCATTTTCAGATGTTGCTTCACCATGTTAGGTAACATCTTCAGTGAGCCTCCAGATGAAGCACTGCTGATGATTCCTGCTACCAGGATACATGAACATCAACTAGCCATAAAACGACATGACCATCTCTCACTAATATCCTCACATACAGATAAGGAAGGACACCTCTTCGACTGGGACAACACATCCATCCTAGGACAAGCCAAACAGAGACACGCACGAGAATTCCTAGAAGCATGGCATTCCAACCAGAACTCTATCAACAAACACATTTACTTGGACCCCACTTACCACCCCTGAGAAAAAAGAACACGAAATGACATCAGCAAGGGAAATGACATCACTAACCCAAAGAAACCCAAACATATAAATAGACAGCAGGAATCATCAGCAGTTCTTCATCTGGAAGCTCACTGAAGATGTTACCTAGTATGATGATGAAACATCTGAAAATGAACCTTCCAGTTCAGCAAGCAAACCTACATCCGCATAAAATCATTGAATATTATCTCACAGAAAGAGTCCATTTGACCCACTGAATCTGCACAGGCTCTGTCAAAAGCAATTCAGGTACTCTCACTTCCCCAGTCTTGTCTCCTTTCCCTGCATCTTTTCTTATTCAAGCATTTATCAAATTTCCTGTTGAGGCCTACTGTAGAATCCTTATTCACCTTACCACCAAGGCAGCACTTTCCAAACCCTTACTGCTTGCTCTATCAAAAGCATTTTTCCTCATGCCACATCTGGTCTTTTGCCAACAATCTTGTACTGAGCCTGAGTCTGAAACTCTCCTCTTAGAACACTCCCATCATTCTACAAGTCAGTGTGGTGAACCTCTGCTGCAGTCCCTCTATGTCAAGTATATCATTATTCACGCAAGGGACCATATTTATACATAACACTCCAGATTCTGTCTCACCAATGTTTTGTATAACTGAAGCAAGAATTCTTTGCTCCTGTACTCCAACTCTCTTGTTATAAATGCAAACATGTTGTTTGCCTTGTGAGTTACTGGCTATACATATATGCGAGCTTTCACTGACTCATTAACAAGGAAATCTTTGGACATAACTATTTCCAATCTTTCAGCATTCAGGAAATACCTTGTACTCCATGTTCCTCCTTTGAAAATAAATAACCTCATACTTATCCACATTATACTCCGTCTGCCATGCTCTTGCCCACTTATTCAGCCTGAAGAATCCCTCTGAAGCCTCTTTGCAACCCTCTCACAATTCACATTCCCACCAGGTGTTCCAACTCACTTGCACATATCCAAATCATTGTTACAGACTGTGAACAGCTGGGCCCCAAACACTGATCCTTGCAGTACCCTACCTGGCATAGTCTGATTACCTAAGAATAGCTCATTTATCCCTAGTCTCTGCTTTCCAACTATTAACTGATTCTCAATATATGCCATTATATTACCCACAGACCCATGTGTATTTTGTTTATTAATCTCCTGTGTGGAAACCTTAGAAAATAGGAACAGGAATAGGCCATTCAGCCCTTGGAATCCACTCCATCATTCAAGATGATATTGGCTGATCATGCAACTTCTTTCCCTGTTCCTGCTTTCTCCCCCTTCAGTATTTTGGCCTCAACTGGTTTCCATAAGCAAGTAAAATTCTACATGGTCACCACTTTCTGACTGAAGAAATTTCTCCTTAGCTCAGTCCTAAGTAGCTTACCCCATCATGTTAAACTATGGCCCTCTCGTTCCAGACTCCCTGGTCATCAGGAATATCCTTCTTGCATTTTCTTGTGTGTTAGTATTTCATAGATTTTAATGAGACCACCTTCCCACCTCCCGCACAACCCTCCCACGCCCCCGCACCATTCCTCCAAACTCCAACAATTATAGTCCTAATCAACCCATTCTATCTTCATACATCAGTTCTGCAATCCCAGGAATCAGCCTGGTAAACTTTGTTGCATTCTCTCCCTAGCCAGAACACACCTCCTCAGGTAAGGAGACTAAAACAACACATAATACTCCAGGTGTGGTCTTATCAAAGCCCCGTACAATTGCATAAAGACGTCTTTTCTCATGAACTTGAATCCTCTTTCCATGACAGTTAACATACCATTTTCCATCTTCAATTACCCACTATATTTGTGTGCTTACTTTCAGCAACAGTGCAGAAGACACACAGGTCTCCTCGCACCTCCCCCTTTCTCAATCTATCACTCCTCAGATAATAATTTGCTTCCTGTTTTTGCTACCAAAGTGAATAGCCTCTCATTTATCCACATTATCCTTTATCTGCTATATCTTTTCTCACTCAACTTGTTCAAATCACACTGAAGCATCTCTGTATCATCCTCACAGTTCAGCCTCCCACTCACTTCAATGTCATCTACAAACTTGGACATAATACCCTCTTCTAAATCTTTAATATATATTGTGAATAGCTGGGATCCAAGAATTGATCCTTGCGTTACCTCACTAGTCATTGCCTGCCACTCAAGAAAAGATCTGTTTATTCCTAATTTTGTTTTCTGTCTGCCAATCTGCTTTGTATCCATTTCAATGCACTACCCCAATCCCATGCACTTTAATTATACAAGTTAATATTTATGTGGGACCTTATCAAGTAAGTACAAGTAAATCACATTCGCTGGTTCCCCTTATGAAATCTACTAGTTGCATTCTCAAAACATGCCAGTAAATATGTCAAGCGTTATTTCCCTTTCGTGATTCCATGCTGACTCTCCCTAATCCTGTAACTGTTTTTCAAGCGCTCTTTGATTAAATCTTTACATTTTCCCTAACATTTTCCCCATTACCAATGTCAGGTTTATAATTTCATGAACAACCCTCCAACCCATTAGAACAGTTCAAGAATCAGGAGGATCTCGAAAGTTGGCCACCAATGTATCCACTATATCCAGGGCCACTTCATTAAGTACTCGGGGATATAGATTACCTTGCCTAAGAATTTATAGGCCGTTATAACATAATACCCCTAACAGCTTGTCCCTACAAATACTGTTTTCCTTCAGTCCTTCTCCCTCAATAGAGTTTGTGTCCCCCAACATTTTTGGCATGTTTTTTGTGTCATTCTTTGTAAGACAGAACCAGAAAATGCATATTTTATTGGTCTGCATTTCAAAATTCTAAATATGTCACATCCATTGTTTCCCCTTACATACTCTACTCGTAACATGCTCAAAACATTTTATCAGGTTTGGAAAATATGATTTCCTCTTCATAAATTTGATTCAATCTTTCTTTCACATACTGCGCTATGATAGGAAACAAGTTCAAACAGTTTTGTATATGTTAAATAAAGTCCAGGGATTTGTTTAGCAGACAGAAATTCCCATAATAAGATTCTTTGCAGCCTACTCTCATTACTCAGCACAAACACTGTATCAGAATGGTCTATCACTATTAAAAGTAAATAATTGAGCTTTCATATTTGAAACATTGTTATTAACTTTCTTTGAATATTGACCAAGGGAATAAATAAGCGTAACAAGTGCTCTTCTTTGAATAATAAATAGATTGGCCAGAGGCAAATTTATAGGACATATGACATTTGAGTCCTAATCACAATCATTACGCAACTTAAAAACTACTTATTGTGAGGTACACTTTTCATTACTGCCAAGAAAGTCTCACATCAAGCCGCTCTTGCGGTTTGATGCAAACCAGATGTATTTTAATCTTGATGAAGCATTTTGAGTCTACGCCTGCTGTGTATCTACAACCTTAATGAGTGCTGGAAAGGGAACATCAGATCCCCAGTTCAGTACTGAATTTATCGCGGCATGTTACAAGGAGACATGCTGTGGTTCTGGCTTGTAACCTTTATTGGAGTGATGCCAATTAACGTGCTCAAATGCCTGAAATGTCCCACTAAATACGTGAAGGTTTCCAGCCAGAGATATTTGATAGAGAGTCCACAGTTATTCCAGGCAAAACAAACCTTTATTTAGTGTTCGCGGTACACAGGCTTTTCTAGGTTTGTTTTGATATTCACAGCTGTTGTCGGCTTTTAAAAAAAAACAGGGTACTTAGACACTAAAGGTTATTCTGTATTTAATAAGGCTGTATCCATACCTCTTGGGCTCTTCAGGAAATTTAGTTACCTCATCTAAAGTCTATCTACAAAATGTTTTCTGCTTTTTAACAGTTTTTATTATCAAATGAGCAAGTTTAATTCCTCATAATCTTTGTATCAGAACGCTTTTTAAAAATCTTTTTCTCCTTTTATCTGTTCTATATCTTAATACCCCACCATATTTCATCCATATGAAAGACACTATTAATTGCAAGTGCATATTCTTTTCTGTGGAAGATAATGCAAGCAAGTTTTTTGAATACTCTACTGTTCATTATAGCAGCCACCTCAGCCAGACTAAGCTCCCATCCGCTAACTGCTGAATAACAACCATCAAATGAAGGCTAGGAAGCTTTCCCTTTTGAATATTTCCCTTTTCCTGGAGACACTAACTGACACTGAAATATGGTTTTAAAGTTACTTGTCACCACTTTAAAACTAACACAAAACCAGGCTATAGTCCAACAAGTTTATTTGGTTATGGTCCAACAGGCTCAATTGGAAGCACTAGCTTTTGGAGCGCTGCTCCTTCATCAGGTGGTTGTGGAGTATACGATTGTAAGACACAGAATTTATAGCAAAAGTTAACAGTGTGATGTAACTAAAATTATACAAGGAAAAATACCTTGATTGTTTGTTTAGTCTCTCATCTGTTAGAATGACCATATTAGTTTCACTTCTTTCATGTGTAAATCACAAAACTTTTTTACATCCTCAAGTCAACTGTAACAATTCGTGTCAGCCCAGATAATGTATTGAAGGTGTTAGCCCCCCGTGTGCTGCTGTCTGTGCCATAATGTTTAGACCGATTCAAATCTAAAAAATGAATTAACAGAATCTTACATGGATTCATGCAGTTTTTAGATGGAGGTTAAGATCATGCTCACAGAATTTATAGCCAAAGGAGTCCAGTGTCATGGAGATGTGATACAGTAAACAATCTTAGATTAAAACCTTCACCTTTTATAATGGTACATGCTGGTTTCTGTTATTTGATATGTAAATCCCATAACTTCTTTTAAATTATATTCTCAAGATAGCTCAGCTTTTTAAACAACAGGTGTGAATTCTGTGTCCCAACGTTATGTCAAACTGAGAAACCTTCTGTATAGTTTTACAGGTTTTACATGAAATAAAATGTAATTCTGCAAAAACAAATTCACCCCATAGGCTTATATGTGTGCACATGTAGGAGCAACAGATTAAGTGTGCATGTGAGTATGATTGCACGTGATGGAGCATGTGTGTGTATATGTGTATGTAAACTTGGTTAAGTGTGTGTGGGTGTGAGGGGTATGTGTGAGAGGATGCATGTGTCGGTGTGAGTGCGAGGGGTGTGTGTGCGAGGGTACATGAGAAAGTGTGATTTTTAACTTTGTCCACCTCAGTCCAACATCGGCACCTCCAAGTCATATCACCACTTTGTTATCTTACCAAGTGACTTCTCTTTTTAACTGGATAGTTTATGTCATCAACAAAGGGAAGATACAGCTTGCTTGTCTATATTCCAAAGCACACATCCTAGGGGGCTACAATTTTTGTCTGTTATCTAGAAATCTTTTAACATTCGGGATATTCTTATAAAACAGACCAGATATATTTAAAGTGTGCTTCACACCAGCCATAAGTTATTCCAAATGAAGGCAAAATACTGGAAATTTGAAACAAGGACAGATAATGCGGAAGGATCTCAAAATGTCTAGCAGCATCTGTGAAGTGAGAAACAGAGTTAACATTTCAAAACCAATATCATTCTTCATTCTGAAGAAGAGGTCATATTAGACTCAAAGCATTAACTCTGTTCCTGTCTTCACAGATGCTGCCATACAAGTTGTGTTTTTCCAGCAATACCTGTGTTAGTTTTGAGATTGTACAAACCGCCAGATAATCCAATAGCTTTCTTGGCTATAGGTGCATTTGGACATTAACTCAGGAACTGATCCTAATTTTATTGCCATCTGTGCGTTGAGGTGGAGTCAAAACCAATTCATTTGTTGTGTCAGAGGGAATTTAACTGCCACTTGACTATCATGATTTGGAGGTGCTGGTGTTGGACTGGGGTGTACAAAGTTAAAAATCACACAACACCAGGTTATAGTCCAACAGGTTTAATTCGGAGCGTCGCTCCTTCATCAGGTGATAGTGGAGGAGCAACACTCCGAAAGCTGGTGTGTTTCCAATTAAACCTGTTAGACTATAACCTGATGTTGTGTGATTTTAAACTTGACTATCAGCGAGACATTTGAACACAAGGGGTGTGACAGCTGAGCCAAGTCATGTCCTCACAGGCTGTAAACACAGTCCATATTTATAACAAAGGATCAGCGGATAAAGATGAGGACTGTGAATCCTGTCCAATTTTCCATCTCCATTCTCGGGATTGCTAATTCCCAATGTAGAATTTTTGTAGCCACAACAACTCGGATTAGCAAACAAAAACTCTGGTTTGAGCCCAGGTTTTCCTGAACTTAACGTTTCCCACCACATTTCCACATCCATTGATTTTCTTAGTGCTGAAATATCTATTGATCTCAGTTTAAATATATCCAGAGCTGAGCGATTACAGGGAAAAAAGAGAATTCCAAAAGTTCACAACCCTCTCATGAAGAAACTTCTCATTTAATCCATCACCCAAACTCTCAACAAATATTACTTTGTGCACTTTACACAAGAGAAATAAGTGATGGTTGACAGTTTAAATAATAGATATTATTACAAAGAAACATTGAGATTAAGTAAATATACAGACAGTGCAAAAATATTACACAGGGCATCGAGCTCCAGGTCACATGAATTGTTTTAACTCAAATAGTTATTTGTCAGTATGGAATTTGAGCAATGCAGAAAAAAAACTGTTTTTCAAAAATAATTCTCATCAAAAGTTTGAAATCCAACAATAACAAAGATAGAACACGTTATGGGAAAAAAAAACAGAAGTGTACATTATCCTCATGTAAATTATTCCAGTGTTTATCTAAAGGGTCAAATTAACTTTGGCAATCCCTGTCTCTGATTTAATATTAGTTTCCTAGGAAATTCCAGCACATTGATTTCTTCGTCTGTCGTAATTAACAAGAAGGTTTGCTTTCCCAATTTGTCCGCCATTTAACTTAATCGACAATATCACATATTAGTTGTCAAGGAGCATATTTTACTTCTGACAGTCCAATTTTCTAGTGAAATAATGAAATATTTTGAGTCTATTTTGAAGTTCTCGCCAAGTTTCTTTTGTAGCTCTTTCCTACGATGCTGTTTGCAACTTTCTAATTGCTAGAAATGGTTTCATTTTTGATCTTTTGCATGATTCTCATTTTTGGATTTATATTTTCATTTTCCTCTTCAATTATCCATAGCTTTTGCTTAGTAAGTAGATCTCCTTCACCTTTAGGGGCATAAACTGGCTCTGTGCCATGTTAAATTATTGTTGAACACTTCTTTGTTTAGCAACTTCATAATTAATAAGTTGCAAGTGATACCGGAGATTGGAAGAAAAGTGATTCACCTTTCACCGTCGTTCAAGTGTAGACTAAATTTCAATTGGAGTCAGTTACATTGATTAGCATTGTCAAAAAAGGTCTGAGATTGTATCTTCTAAACATGGGGTGAGATTGCTCATGATGATTCTTATGCTGAACAATGGGATTATTGCAAGTGATGGTTGGCAGTTTAAATTATGGATATTATTACAGCACAACAGAAACTTTGAGATTAAGTAAATATACAGACAGTGCAAAAATATTACACAGGGCATCTAGCTCCAGGTCACATGAATTGTTTTTGAAAATGCATAGTATTTAGACATAAAATGTTCCCCCAGAATATTAAATGAGTAGAAAAATAATCCATAATAGCCCGGATTGCAAATGCCCCTGAAAGAAGAGTATTTAATGAGCTAAAGACTTCACCTGTTCCATTCTTCCTTATATATTAACACTTAAAGATGGAGAGCTGTTTGTAGGAGAAATACAATCAAGTGACAAATTATTGTTGTTTGTAGGAGGAAAGGATACTTGGTATTCTGTACAGAACCAAGTATAGGAACATTTTGCATCTGTATTACATTTATACTTTTATCATGACAGATTGGTAGGTTTAGAAATGACTAACTTATACCAATGTCAGATGTGAAACATGATACATAACACTTACTCAGTCTGCCTAATTAACATGAACGATTGGTTTTGATATACTGTCCTGCTGCAACAGCATAAACTGAATTGAGACTGGCTCTAATGCAACGAGGGGTACGTTGGCTTCCAAGAGATCAATTGTGTTAGGGGATTCTGTAGTCAGAGGTACAGACAGACATTTCTGTGGCCAGCAGAGAAAAAGCAGAATGGTGTGTTGTTTCCCTTGTGCCAGGATCAAGGATGTCTCAGAGAGGGTGCAGAATGTTCTCACGGGGGAGAGGGGCCAGCAGGAGGTCATTGTCCATATTGGAATCAACGACAGTGGAAGGGAAAAGGTTGAGACTCTGAAGGGAGATTACAGAGAGTTAGGCAGAAATTTAAAAAGGAGGTCCTCAAGGGTAGTAATATCTGGATTACTCCCAGTGCTACGAGCTAGTGAGAACAGGAATAGGAGGATAGAGCAGATGAATGCATGGCTGAGGAGCTGGTGTATGGGAGAAGGATTCACATTTTTGGATCATTGGAATCTCTTTTGGAATAGAAGTGATCTGTACAAGAAGGACGGATTGCACCAAAGTTGGAAGGGGATTAGTATTTCCAGACATATGCTTCCTTCTTTTTCTTAACCAAACCCTCAATTTCTTTAGTCATCCAGCATTCCCTATACCTACCAGCCTTCCATTTCACCCTGATAGGAATATACCTTCTCTGGATTCTTGTTATCTCATTTCTGAAGGCTTCCCATTTTCCAGCCGTCCCTTTACCTGCGAACATCTGCCTCCAATCAGCTTTCAAAAGTTCTTGCCTAACACCATCAAAATTAGCCTTTCTCCAATTTAGAGCTTCAACTTTTAGATCTGGTCTCTCCTTTTCCATGACTATTTCAAAACTCATAGAATTATGGTTGCTGGCCCCAAAGTGCTCCCCCACTGACACCTCAGTCACCTGCCCTGCCTTATTTCCCAAGAGTAGGCCAAGTTTTGCACCTTCTCTGGTAGGTACATCCATATACGGAATCAGAAAATTGTCTTGTACACACTTAAAAAATTCCTCTCCATTTAAACCTTTAACACTATGGCAGTCCCAGTCAATGTTTAGAAAGTTAAAATCCCATACCATAACTACTCTATTATTCTTACAGATAGCTGAGAACTCCTTACAAGTTTGTTGTTCAACTTCCCTCTGACTATTGGCAGGTTTACAAAATGATGAGGGGCATGGATAGGATAAATAGACAAAGTCTTTTCCCTGAGGTGAGGGAGTCCAGAACTAGAGGGCATAGGTTTAGGGTGAGAGGGGAACGATATAAAAGAGACCTACAGGGCAACCTTTTCACGCAGAGAGTGGTACATGTATGGAATGGGCCAGGTGCTGGCAGGTGGGACTAGATTGAATTAGGATATCTGGTCAGCATGGACGAGTTGGACCGAAGGGTCTGTTTCCATGCTGTACATCTCTATGACTTTAAGACTCTAAGTAACATAAAAGAAATCCTTTCCACAATCAAACATGTGACTGAACAAAGTTTCCTTGCAGGACAACAGGCAAATATGGCAGTAACAAATTACTGCTGATGCTGGAATCTGTACTGAAAACAACAAATGTTGGAGATCACAGTGGATCAGACAGCATCCATGGAGAGACAACAAGCTAACATTTCGAGTCTAGATGACCTGATCTTAGTCCAATCACTTAAATCTGAACTATCAACATCTTTCCTCCACCAGCACCCCAAACACTCTGCACACCACCCCCCCCCAATCAATAGTATAAATGTTGTCCCCTTCACACTTCACTTCAGATCTGATGAAGAGTCATCTAGACTCAAAACATTATCTAGCTCTCTCTCCATGGATGCTGTCTGACCTGCTGTGATCTCCAGTATTTGTTGTTTTCAGCAGGGAAACATGGCAAACATTTTTACTGCATCATTAATTTTGTCCTGCAATGAGTTCTGTGCGCAGTTGAACAAGCAAGACGGCAAAGAGGAAAACAATTTAAAAAGGCAGTATCAGGTGCACTTTCATGCTGAGTTTTTCAAATGCTTTGTCTCTATTTATAATCAATGTGACCAAATCAGTTATTTGTATTACATTTTTGATATGATTTGAGATACATAAGGTTGAGGTAATAATTAAATTGGCTTCAGAACACGATAGCTAAAAGTATTGGCAGCTAATCTCTAGGTCACTCAGAAACCAGTAAAGTAAAAGACTGCAAATTTGCAGAGCAATCCTTCTTTGAAATACTAATAAAGGCAGGTCCATAGACTGAGGAAGTAGATTAAACTGTGCTAATGGTCGAAGCATTGAGGCAGTATTTGTTTGTAAGTTATTTAAAAGGAATGATTGAACTTGGAAATTATGGAGTGATGTGATTTGAATTGTTGTTGATGTCAAGAAATGACTATTGTGTAACAGAAATACAATTGTTCGTTCTTTCGTTGTTAAAATTGATTCTAACAATTGTCTGTCTATTGAGGAATGTAATTTGATTCTCAACGAGTCAGGTTTAACATCAAATTAAAACAGATCCTGTTGAAGCTCTGTCTTGTGTTTATCAGGTCAGATACAAAAATGCCAAATTGGAAAGGGGTCAATAATGTATTGTTGCTTGAGAAAAGGGTGCTGATTGGTTGGTAAGGTGGGTCTGATAGGTCAAAGAGGTATCATAATAAATGTTCCAGATTAGCTCAATTGACTGGACCAGATAGTTTATGATGGCGAGCAGTGCCAACACTGCAAGTTCAATTTCCATACTGGTGGAGGTTACCATGAAGGTCCCTTCTCAAACTTTCTTCTTGCCTGAGGCATGGTGACCCTCAGATTAAATCACGACTCGTCATCTCTCACTGATGAAAACACAGTCCTCTGGGACCATGGTGACTTTACCTTTATTTAAATAATTAGTTGGCAGTCAATTACACCAAAATTACTGAGTGCTTTCCAAATGTAAATGTTTCTGGTCAAAGAGATAAATTTCAGCTGGACTTTTGTTGTTCATTTGCTGAAAAACCCCTCTGGATGTTATTTTAATTGTATTTCCAGGTCTATTCCACTTAAATTATATTAGATGAGCAAGGGAATCACCTTCTATTATAATTTATTGTTGTCATGCATACCCCTCCCAAAATACATCTGCCAACAGTGGCTGGTTTTCCAGATAATAAATAGTAATTACAGTAGAAATGCCAATGTATTCAAAATCTACAGTCAGAGAATAGTCTACTGGCAGCTCTATTAGTCACTGTTTCAGTTGACATTGAAGCATTGATCACTATTAGGTTTGCATTAGAAAAAAAAGTGTATGATTTTACATGGCAGAAAGATTCCTAATCTTTCCTAATTGACAAGATTGAATTTAAGTGAGATTATTGTCTATATCACAATATTCTCCACCTTATTTTCACAGCATATAAATAATTTCTTTTAATTCATGGACTTGACAGGCTGAATGGTCTCCTCCTGCACTGTAAGCATTTTATGAATCTATAATTGACAGTTTTATGTTGTGAAAGTGAGGGTGAGGGTTTGATTTTAATGGATGATTTATGCTGTGCAGTGACTGAACTCTATATACCTTTTAAAATACAGCAATATTCCATTTAGACTGAGCACAGCAACATAGTATAATTTAAAGACAATAACAAATTACATTTACAGGTATAGAGCATTTGTTACAACAAAACATCCAATATGTTCCACAGAAGCTTAATTAAACTAGGGACAACACCAAGGCACATAAAAAGCTGTTGGGCTAGAGTTTTGTAAGGACTCAGAAGCCTTGTATAAATGGAAAATAGGACTCCATTCTGGGACTGCATTTCCCATTCCGGCTCTGCCTTTCCTCATTCTAGCCACTCGTAAACTACAGTGATGTGGGATAAGGGTGCAGATGGTGAACCCACACCGTGGAATCCCTGCCTGGCTGACTCCATTTCCAGGGGTAGGTGTCTCCTATGACCGAGTCATAGAGAAGTACAACATGGAAACAGACCCTTTGGACCAACCCGTCCATGCCGATATTCGAAATAAATCAAGTCCTATTTGCCAGCATTTGGCCTATATCCCTCAATACTTTTCCTCTTCATATACCCATCCAGATGTTAGTCATGATTTGGAGATGCCAGTATTGGACTAGGGTGTACAAAATTAAAAATCACACAACACCAGGTTATAGCCCAACAGGTTGGACTACAACCTGGTGTTGTGTGATTTTTAAACCTCGTACATCCAGATGTTGTAACTGTACCAGCCAGCCCAGGGAAATTAGCTCCAGCCTGTTCAGCCTCTCCCTATAGCTCAAACCCTCCAACTCTGCAACATCCTTGTAAGTCTTTTCTGAAGCCTTTCAAGTTTCACAACATTCTTCCTCTGGCAGGGAGACCAGAATTGAAGGCAGTATTTCTAAAGTGGCCTAACTAATGTAATTAAAAGCCAAACCACAACCTCCCAACTCCTAGACTCAACGAACTGACCAATAATGGCAAGCTGCCTCACAGTGCCAGTGACATTAAAACTTGGGGGCATGATTTTAAGTTGAAAGGAGAAAAATTTAAAACAGGACAGAGCAACTTCTTTACACAGAGAGTGGTTAGTGTGTGGAATGAACTGCCAGAGGAAGTGGTGGATGCAGGTACCAGTTACAACATTTAAAAGACATTCCGACAAGTACATGAATAGGAGAGGTTTGAAAGGATCTGTGCCAAATGCAGGCACGTGGGACTAGTTTAGTTTGGGAATATAATTGGTGTGGGCAAGTTGGACTGAAGGGTCTGTTGTATGACTCTACTCAGGCTGAGACGATTCAATTTTATTCTGTTGGAAATGCCATTTTTCAGGTGATACACTAAACCTAGGCCTGACCTTCTGTCTTGGGTGGAATAAAAACTCAACTACTTTGACGAAGAGCAGTGAAGTTATCCTCAGTAACTTTACCAACATTTTGCCTTTCAATCAAAATCATTGAAATTGATTTGTTTGATATTATCATTTGCTGTGTATATTGACTGTTGTGCTTCCTGCCTTATAACCGCAACTTCACTTCAAAAGTACTTTATTGGTGATTAGACACTGTTGGAAATTGTGACATCATGAAAAATATATAAATGCAAAACTTTTGTTCTAACTCCTCATCAGGACAGCAATGGGTCCGATCTGATACAAATGCTCTAAAAACACAGCAATTCTGCTCTTATTCACATTGGCTGATAATTTGTGTAATACAAACAGCCCTCACTGATGTAAAAAGAACCATCTGTATCAGAAGCCTTCATGCCAGAATATTACATCAGCCATGACAACAGCAGAGCTTTAAAATCTACAGTTGAATATGTTACCAGCAGACTGCGTTAAAATATGAACCAATGTATTATGACCCAGGCCACTTTTATAATAGGGAAGCAAGCAAGAAATGTACTGGTTTCTCATTTCCATTTCTAAGTGTTTATAAGCATTTTTCACTTCAGCCAGAAGTGCCAAATGAATGATCAAGTTATGAAGAAGCATCATAGTCAAATCAAAACATGACAACTGAAGACTATGTGAAAAATAATCATAGTTTCAGCAAAGCTATTCCAATTGCACTGCAACACTGGCATTTAACCACCAATGTACAAAATTGCCCAGGTAAATCCTGTCCACCACAAGCAGAGCAGCACAGATTGGAGATGCAGCTCCGCATGGACTCCTGGCCTCAGTGAAGCCCAGCTCAGACTTGTCTACTCTGTCTGCTTTTTCTTCTCTGTCTCTGCATTACAAGGATTATCATGCTGAACTTATAACTTTATTTCTTTATTTTTCTAATGTATACCTAATATTTTGACTTCTAAGATGGCACCGGAAATGGAGACTTGTACACTTTTCATTGTTCTTGAGTATACATGACACTAAAACTCAATTCTAATTCAAACACCATCCCATCAGTTTATTCTCAATCATCAGCGAAGTGATAGAAGGTGTCAGCAGTGCTCGTCAAAAGCACTTACTCATCAATAATGAACTCATCAAATGTCCACTTTGGATTCAGTTAGATACATTTGGCTCCATGTAGCATTGGTCTAAGCATTGACAAATGAATTGAATCCCAGAGATAGAATTGAAAGTGATTGCTGCAGACAACAAGGCAGCATTGGAGCCATGTTAAAATGTGAGTCCATGGGAAAAAAATCTCCCATAGCTTGAGTCACATTGGAAGAAGGTTGTGATTGTTGGGTAATAATTATATCATGACACACCTATTAGGAATTGCTCAGAACATTGTCCGAGGCCCAACTGTCATCAGCTGCCTTATCTAGGCCTTCTCTCCACAATAAAATCAGAAGTAGGGATGACTCATTGATGACTGAGAAATGCTTCATTCTATTCAGAAAAAATGAATGACAATGTGCATATGTAACAAGACCTGAACAACTTTCTGATAGAAGCTGATAAATAGTAAGCAGTATTCCACCAAAAAAGTACCAAACATTGCCAATGAGAGTCAAATTATCTCATTTTGACATTCAAAGACATTATCATCATTATCTTAATCATCACCATTAGCTTAGTCATATGAACAGTCTGGCGACAAAGGCATTTGTGATGCAATAGTGTTGTCCCACCTCTGAGCCAGACTAACCAGGTTCAAATTTCACCTGCTCCAGCCGTGAATAAAAATGACATCTCTGAACAAGTTGATGAGATAATATTAACACTGGGAGATGAGCAGGTCTGCAGCAAGGAACTCCACTCCTGACTCTCTACAGCCTTTCCGCCACAAGGTACTGGGCAAAACTGCGGCCGATGGAGTTCAATGAAAGCAAGTGCTAAGTATCCATTTAGGAGCAAAAGAAGGATAACTCAGAGGGCTTTTGAGATGGAATGAAGTTAAATGTAGTGAATACTGGAAGAGACTTATGGGGTCAGGTGCATAGATGCATAATGTCACAAACAGGTACAGAAAATAATCAAGAAACCCAAAGGAGTACTGACTTTTATATCTAAAGGACTGCAGTACAAGGATGTAGAAGTTATGCTGGAGTTATACTCCACTTGGAGTACTGGGAGCAGACCTGGTCACCACACGTTAGGAAGGATATAGTGACCTTAGAAGGACAATACAGGTTTAGAGGAATGATACCTGGGCTTCAGGATTTCGGTTATGGGGACACCATTTTAATTAGGTTTGTTTTCTCTAGAAGGTTAAGGGGTGATCTGATCAAAACTCCAAAATATTAACAGAAAGACAGGGGAGATAGAGAAGGCAGTATAGTTTAAAAATTAGGGCCAGGCCATTCAGGAAAAAAATTAGGAGGTATTTCTAAACAGACTGCTAGATGTTTGGAACTCACTTTCACAAACAACAGTAGATCAACTGTTCATTTTAAATCTGGTAGATTTTTTTTTTAAACAATGGTATTAAGGTATATGGGCCAAAGGTAGATCTATGGGGTTACACCACAGATCAGCCATGATCTCACTGAATTGTGGAACAGGCCTGAAGGGCTGAATGACCTACTCCTGTTCTTGTGTTCTAAAAGTTCTATGCAATACTTTTCATTTATCTGGAGACCCCAGGTTGGGGTGGAGCTGTGTCCGGTTCATCCTAGTGTTACTGCTGCCGGAGGCCTCCTCTTCATTTGCCACTCTCCAGGTTTAAAGAAAACTAAGAGAAAAAGAGCATTAAAAGAAGAGGGGCACGGAGACAAAAGAAGGAAGAGAAAGAAAGCACGCTGGAGTGGACAAGCCCTGGGCTCAGCTTTGTTGCCATCTTGAACAAATTCAATTCCTGCACTGGCTGAGGTTGCTATTGAAGGATTCTTCTTCTCAATCTCTCCCCTCACCTGAGGCATGGCGACCTTCTGGTGAAGCCACCACCAGTCATCTCTCTCTAATGAAAGTGCAGCCCTATGGACTGGTAAGGCTATGGCAACTCCATGCCATACAGAAACTGATGCCATGACATTAATTAGATTCTGGGATCAACCTTCAGATCATATTATGTTTATGGCATAAAATGCTGGAAGTGTGAATTGATAACAGTACAATAAGGCTCCCCCAATAAGGCAATGAAACAGAGTCTCATCATAAATAGTTTATCTCTCTACTCAATTAAAATTAAAGACTGGGAATGAAACAAAAGAATGGTAGAGAAGAATGTACTGTGATGTAAAGTCAAATTAGATTTAGGAGTAGAAAAAGAAAGGAAAGAGAATTCATTGTTCTTTTTCTGGGCCTCTGGGGATAGCTGGCACATCAAGCTTATAAATCATATCAAGAACAAAGTGCTTATCTCATGAATTACCAGCCCTAACTGACTGGAGAAGATTCATTCATATTATTGGCACAAATCCAGTAATTTTATTAAAATGTTATGATTCAATCAAGGGCCATTAACATTTAAAAATAAATCCCAATACCTTATTTTAACTAACAGAACTATGCTGAAAGATTTCACTTTTTACCAAAATCTTTATTGTTTATCAAATAAAAGAACCACCACTAACTGTTAAACCATCTTGTTAAGTATGGATATAATGCACCTAGGTTAATCTGTCACTTCTTCTGATAAGATTAGATTAGATTAGATTACATTACATTACAGTGTGGAAACAGGCCCTTCGTGATGGGAAATGAAGGTGTATAGGGACAGCTACCTAGATTACACCTCCCACCCTGCCCCCTGTAAAAACGCCATCCCATATTCCCAATTCCTTCACCTTCGCCGCATCTGCTCCCAGGAGGACCAGTTCCAATACCGAACAACCCAGATGGCCTCCGTCTTCAAAGACCGCAATTTCCCCTCAGACACGGTTGACAATGCTCTTCACCGCATCTCCTCCACTTCCCGCTCCTCAGCCCTTGAACCCCACCCCTCCAATCGCCACAAGGACAAAACCGCACTGGTCCTCACCTATGACCCCACCAACCTCCAGATACATCATATCATCCGTTGTCATTTCTACCACCTCCAAACAGACCCCACCACTAAGGATATATTTCCCTCCACCCCACCCGCATCAGCGTTCCGGAAAGACCACTCCCTCCGCGACTCCCTCGTCAGATCCACACCCCCCCACCAACCCAACCTCCACTCCCGGCACCTTCCCCTGCAACCGCAAGAAATGCAAAACTTGGGCCCACACCGCCCCCCTCACTTCCCTCCAAGACCCCAAGGGATCCTTCCATATCCATCACAAATTCACCTGCACCTCCACACACATCATTTACTGCATCCGCTGCACTCGATGTGGCCTCATCTACATTGGGGAGACAGGCCGCCTACTTGCGGAACGCTTCAGAGAACACCTATGGGACACCTGCATCAACCAACCCAACCCAACCGCCCCGTGGCTGAACACTTTAACTCCCCCTCCCACTCCGCCAAGGACATGCAGGTCCTTGGCCTCCTCCATCGCCAGACCATGGCAACACGATGCCTGGAGGAAGAGCGCCTCATCTTCCGCCTAGGAACCCTCCAACCACAAGGGATGAATGCAGATTTCTCCAGCTTTCTCATTTCCCCTCCCCCTACCTTTTCTCAGTCCCAACCCTCGGACTCAGCACCGCCTTCTTGATCTGCAATCTTCTTCCCGACCTCTCCGCCCCCACCCCCACTCCGGCCTATCACTCTCACCTTAACCTCCTTCCACCTATCGTATTCCCAGCGCCCCTCCCCCAACTCCCTCCTCTCTACCTTTTATCTTAGCCTGCTTGGCATGCCCTCCTCATTCCTGAAGAAGGGCTTATTCCTGAAACGTCGATTCTCCTGTTCCTTTGATGCTGCCTGACCTGCTGCATTTTTCCAGCAACACATTTTTTTGCTATTCTCAATTCTTATAACTGGACAAACATTAGCATCATAAAAATCACAATCAGTGAGTTTATAATAACCAATTTATGTTAGTGCAGTGGAAACTTTAGGAAAAGGGACTGGATGCCAATGATTCACAACTGTCCATCTCTGCTACATGGTAATTAGAAAAATAAACCTATTGGCAAGTTGCTCTCATTTATATTTGTCCTTATATGCCTGTCCATTTCCAAACAGCTGTGTTATTAGGATTTTTCTGGAAGTACTCAAATTGCCAATGGTGTTGAACTCTGGCAGATTCAAATCTCCTGTGAGATTCATCACAGAACTTGCCTCGCCTTTCTGAACCTCAAGAACTTTGCATTAGCAACCGTAGATGGGTAGTTCCCTATTAGTGGTGAATTTCTTCACTTATTCAGCTTTATCAACTCTGCTACATTCATAGAGGTCGAGAAGGCCAAGGAAAATATTTATATAATCAGTGCAAGTTATGAAAAAGAGAAACATACAAGAGAGAATCAAACAGGATAGTGGGAAAGAGAAAAAAAAGATTAACACCCTTTGGCAAGTCTCAGGCAGTACTGAAATAATAGGCTGGATGCTTTAAGACTTGTTTGTGCTTTTGGCAAAAATAGACGATTGCCCTACATGACTCATAGCTCTCACATCTATCACTATCCAATGTTGACAATTCAGTAATATCCTTGGTTTTACAACATTGTGAAGTGAAGGTTGCACAGTAATGTTTAATAACAAGTCCACTGCATTTGTATGACATGTGACCTTTTGAGGTTATTCAAATCAACAAAGATACACCACAAATATTAGGCAGAAGCATAAATTCATCCTCATGTACAAAATGGTAAACTTTCAGAATCTGTAAAGCTTTAATTGAAACAAGTCAATGCTTTAAAGTGTTATAAAACAGTCCTCAGTTCACAAAGGAATTGCTCACTGTAGTAAATCAGCCTTTTTAAAATCGATGCATTCAGTTGTCTCTTGGCAGAGCAACAGTAAACTTGGTATCTACATCTTTGACACTAACAGGTGCATTTTCTAACATGATTCATGCAGTAAATATCACATGCAGATATGAACAAATATTAGTTTGAGGTTTGATAAAGATTGCAAAATTCTCTATATTGTTCTGAAGAATGACTTGATTATCCAACAGCAAGTCTTGCCATTTTTAATTTTTGGACTAACAATGAGCACTTAGGAAAGAAATTTACTGATCACTAAGGTTATTAAGGTAAATATGCTCATATTTGGCATCATTCTACGCTGTTAGAAAGAATAGGGACAGCTTTATTATGTACCAGGCTATTTTATAGATGACCTAGAATGGAATAGTATTATCTCTTTGAATGGACTTTGATGACCTTGACACAAAATTAAAAATAATCAAAAAACATTTTTAAAAGCTTGAAAATAATTACTGAATTGAACTGCAATTTCACCCCTAATCCACTACACATACTACAAATCATAGGTAAATTGTTTAAGGTCACCACGCTGTTCAATCATCTTTTGTCAAGTGCACAAGTAATTGAAAGTTAGATGGAAGCGACCATCCTCAGTTACAATAGTTTAACATGTGACCAAAAGAAAAATGACAGCCGGTCAGACTTATAAACTTGGAATTGTTGCACACTCTTCAAAAATAATCAATATGTTTGCCAGTGTTTTATTGGCACTGTTACAGATAGATTTCTAAAACAGGTGAAACAACTATGAGAAAAAGATTGGCACATCCCAACCCATCTGTTCAACTTTTCTGACACCGCACTTCTAATGTTTTATACATGACAACAAACTCAGTCTTAGAGTCATAGAGTCATAAAGATGTACAGCATGGAAACAAACCCTTCGGTCCAACTCGTCCACACCAACCAGACATCCCAACTTAATCTAGTCCCACCTACCAGCACCTTGCCCATATCCCTCCAAACCCTTCCTATTCATCTACCCATCCAGATGCCTTTTAAATGTTGCAATTGTACCAGCCTCCACCACTTCCTCTGGCAGCTCATTCCATACAAATACTACCCTCTGCGTGGAAAAGTTGCCCCTTCGTTCTCTTTTATATCTTTCCCCTCTCACCCCAAACCTATGCCCTCTAGTTCTGGACTCCCCAACCCCAGGGAAAAGACTTTGCCTATTTGCCCTATCCATGCCCCTCATGATTTTGTAAACCTCTATAAGTTCACATCTCAGCTTCCGAAGCTCCAGGGAAAACAGCCTAGCCTATTCAACCTCTCCCTATAGCTCAAATCCTCCAACCCTAGCAACATCCTTGTAAATCTTTTCTGAACCCTTTCAAGTTTCACAACATCCTTCCGGTAGGAATGAGACCAGAATTGCACACAATATTCCGAAAGTGGTTTAACCAATGTCCTGTACAACTGCAACATGACCTCCCAGCTCCTGTGCTCAATATTCTGATCAATAACGGAAAGCATACCAAACGCGTAATTCACTATCCTATCTACCTGCAACTCCATTTTCAAAAAGCTATGAACCTGCATTCCAAGGTCTCTTTGTTCAGCAACACTCCCTACGACCTTACCATTAAGTGTACAAGTCCTGCTAAGATTTGCTTTCCCAAAATGCAGCATCTCACATTTATCTAAATTGTAATCTGAGGTAACCTTCTTTGCTGTCCACTACACCTCCAATTTTGGTGTCATCTGCAAACTCACTAACTATACCTCTTAAGCTCACACCCAAATCATTTATATAAATGAAGAAAAGTAGCGGGACCAGCACTGATCATTGTGGCACTCCACGGGTCACTTGGGGTAAAAATACAATTACACATTGGACAGCAAAAACATTTGCCAAAATCAGAAAATCAGCTCCTGTTACAACTCCATGCCATTTTTGTTTGCTATACCAACCACTTTTCTGGTCCACCAGTGGCAGACACTATCAGAGAGAATACATCCCATTTCCCTGCACTGAATATGAATCATTGTTAGAGAGAGAAAAGAAAGGTTCTATCCCAGTGCCAGTCACCCCTGGTAAGCCAAGTTCTAGTTTTAAATCTTTTCCTTTGCATTCAAAGTGACACAAACTTTAAAAAACCAATTCATCCTTGAATTAGTTCATTCACAGTCAAACAAATGTTCCTGCACAATTGCTATAGACTAAGCAAAAATACTCCTTTGTCACAAGCTGACAAATTTGTTTTGCTTATTTCTAATATTACACATCCCTGGGATAGGTGGGACATGAACCCAGGTCTCCTAGCCCAAAAGGTAGGAACACTATAATTGTACCACAAGATCCCTATCAATTTGTTGTATAACCCGTTCAAACTGGCTATCAATGTTGTAATGAAACAACCAAAATTGACTATCAATTACAGGCTCTTGGCAAGGTCCAGCTCTAGAAGAACAACTCTGAAACAGTGACTCATTTCTGTCCTAATAACAATATGCATAAAAATGTAGTGATACAGTTTGACATGAATTTTGTCCAACTGTTCAGAAAACAAGAACAGATTTTCAATGACGACTACGCCCCTTTGTTCCATCATGATTACACAGCAGCAACTGACCAAGTGATTGTTATAGTGAGGATTTATTTTACAAAAATTAAATATCATTACACTGACAGTAAACCTACACTGGTGGGGGTCAGATTGATGAAATGCTAGTAGTTGGTTATGTTAGTACTTAATATCAAATGTCCTTTCTCTTGCCCTTAGAAACTTGAAGATGTAAGGGAATTTCTGTTTGACTTTGTGATGGTAGTGTAACATGTTGTGGAGTTCAAACTATAACCTGCATACAGTGACACATAGCCACAAATATATTTTAAGTTACATTTAAGTTTACCTTCAGGTTCATGTGTACGATTTATTTTTAAAGGCGTTATCTTGAGAAATAATATGGAACAGAATAGCTGACATAACCTTGGAATCTTTATTTTGAATTGCTGTTACTATGGATGCTTTTTGAGAATGTTAAACTAAAAAGCTTTCTCTTGTTTTGGTGTGGGAGTGTTGTCTCCTTTCCAAAGGTTTTTCAGAAACATTTAAGTCCTGCCAAAGCTTATTTGAAAATCCACTCTATTAATATCATGTTACTATGAGAATACTTGTCCTTCCAGAATGATTGCAACTGCTTAATTGAGTGCTTAATTAAGCAAGTAGCTTTTATTGAGCTCAAGTTTAATTGTCAAAACAATTTTTAAACATTTGCAGGACATGTGGTCATGACATGATGGCCCCACATCACTGAACAATGGGAGGAAAATCTTATTACTTCTGCAGCTGGGGTTGGAAGGAGTTTGTCTTACAGTGGAGCCTATGGGCCTTAGAGGTTTGATTGGGTGACCCCATGGCATTTGTGGCTGGACATGCTGAGTGTGTCCTGCCCAGAGACAGGTGCACCCTCTTCAACTTGGCTGAGGGCAGCAGGCAGGAAGTAGAAAAAAGGCCTGGTCACTTCTGAAGTGTCCTGAGAGGGGGTGGGGTTGGAGAGGTGCCCGTATACAGTTCCTCCTTTGCCTCAGTACAACCCTGTCTCCTTGTGAGTATTGAAGTAAAGGTCCTTCATCCCCTGTCACTTTGCTGTTAGTACTAAGCACCAATGGCTAGAGAGAGTGTGCGCAGGTCTGAGTAAATTGAGCAGATACTGAATGCACCCGAGGCAACTGTCAACCCACCTTGGAAGCAAAAAGCAGAGTTAGCGTTTTGCGTCCAATAAGTCATCTTCAGAACTGAGGCAGCAAAGTATTAATAATATTGGGTGCAATCCTCCAACCATTTGAATCAGTTTGATCAGTGCCGAAGATAAATCTGCCTAGAGCTCCAGTGTCTGTTTGAGCATTTCCATGAAATTGCTAATGGCCAACACCATGGGATCCTCTCCTGTCTGGGGTTGAGTAGGTGCCTGATCTTCAGCATTCCTCCCAGCGCCAATGACCTGGGACATTTCTTTCTTAACATACTGCAGAGACCTTGCAGTAATATGCTCACCATATTTTGTTTCTGATTCTAATCTACCTAAAATATTCATTGAAGTGTCAGAATCTGAGCTGGTGGAGGTTGCCTTGCTGATGCCTCCTCTAGGGGATCTGTGGAGTGATGGAGGGCACATCTTGATTGAGGGCAGAGACTATGAAGATGCTACTGATGCCTGCAGGAGACAAAAGAAAGAATGTGAAGCGAACAAGAAGGTGCATTAGGAACACATTCTCAGTTGAGGTCATGGAAGAGCAACACAACAATGGACAGTGCATCTTACTTGGTTGCGGGGGCATGGAGGTTTCACGATCACCACAGATCCAGTTGTGGTTCTCACCGGCCAGGATAGGATCCTCTCCACATAGTGGGTGAGGAAACAAGTGCTAAGCACACCATTGCCTGTGTAGGCTCTTTCTGCCCTACTTTGAGTCTCCAAGAATGAGAAAATGGGAGAGATTGAGTGAGGTGAAAGTGGGTGGCACAACTGCGAGTGCCAGAAAGGGGAAAGACAGTGGGGGTGTCCGGAATGAATGATTAGGAGGCACAGAGGCCAGGTAGAGTTAGTAGTGTTGGGGCAATTGTGTGAGAACAAGTGAGGAAAGATGTTACAGGCAGAAGCGAGAGTGGTGGAGCATGAGCCTTAATGGGAGGTGGGTGCAGTAGCAGAGATTGAGTGAGTGTGAAATAGCAGGGAGAAGACGGTGGTATTTATCTCACAGATCACTGAAGGTCATTCACCTTCTTGTGGCATTCTGTGCTTTTTTCAGGTGGCAACCTCAGACCAAGTTGGCAGGGTATGGTGTCTTGGCATTGACTGCCATCCTGAGGGAAGAGGATGGATGGTCCTTCTCCATACCACTCTATCCATCATGATCTCCAGAACCCTGTCAGCAAAGTGGGCTGCCAATCAGGTATCTCAGGAGACTGCTAGCATTAGTGCACACAGGGTAGATACAACAAGCTGTAAAGTTGTGGTGCATAATTTAATGAAGTGAGTTTCAGAAAATTGCGCTAGAAATCTCACTCGGGCTCACAGAGAAGAACCCTCAAAGAAACTTGCCAAAATTAATACTTAGTCACTTTCTGGTAAAAACAAGCCCTCATTGTTTGATGACTGAGATGAGAAGAATAAGGAGAGCTTTTCAGAAAGTCAGCACAAGCAAGATGGGCTTTTTCTGTGCTGTATCATTCTATGATAATCAGCAGCTTATCTCCTTCACAGCACTCCCTTATTCTGTCATTATCTTGAGCCAAAAGGTTTTACAATTATATCAAGCTGCAATGTATAGATATGAACTAATATGACTAGAGGTCTCTAACAATTGCTAATCCTTTTGCCCTGAGATTCTTGTCCTGTTTCCTGTTTGAGATTCTTGTTGAAACTAAGCAGATGAGAATTGTCAGGACAACAATAATGTGAAATAGAATGTTAAATAATGAAAAACAATTCTCATCAAAATAATTCCTTTATTCAAAATGTTATCATGAGCCTTTTTAATCCCCTGAAAGACAGTCCTCCAGAACTAAACTTTCAGTAAGATAAAACTCTAAAAAATACATCAGATGGCCTAATGCATTTGCAGCGATTAACTCTTAGAATAAAATACATTTTGGAGGACAACTTATAATTTCCTTTGGTGAGACTGCAGACAATATGGATTTAAGAACAGAGTTAACAGTAAGATAAATCTGCCTGTGCTAACTTCCTGAAGATCACACCTGATATCAGAAATGCTCAGAAAAGTTTGTCGACAGAATGGAGTTAACCTGTATGTAATTCAATACAATTTAATTGGAATTATTGTAACAAGTTCTAACTAACTTGTAATAAATTAAGGCGGCATGGTGGCTCAATGGTTAGCACTGCTGCCTCACAGTGCCAGGGATCCAGGTTTGATTCCTACCTCAGGCGACTGTGTGAAGTTGCACATTCTTCCTGTGCCTGTGTGAATCAAATAGGCTGAAGTCTGGCATCTGTAATACTGGGGACTGCCAGTGGAGGCCATGATGAATCCACTCAGTACCTCTGGCTGAAGATTGCTGCAAATGCTTTTCCTATATCTTTTGCACTGATGTGTTGGCATCTTCCATCATTGAGGATAATATCTATAAGTCTTGGACTGAATTTTATTATAAAGTGTGACAGCCAATAAAATGACTTTGAAATGCATTTCTTCTCACTGTTATGTCAAAATGTGGAAGGTGTTAAGTGCTTGTTGACACTTGCATATGTAACACTTCACAAACTAACAACACATGCTGGCAAGAAGGTGTATTTTTGAATAATGTAAAACAGTGATGCCTTTTACCTGCAAATTCAGTCATTGTTGCTTAACCACAGTAAATAAGTCACAATGTAACTATTCAGAACTTTGCTACATGAACATTCTGAATCTATCCCACAAAACAACAATATTTTTGAGAATATCTAAATGCAAAAATTTCAAATGATGAAAAGCCTTTATTATATTGGAACTCATGGAACAACTAGATATAATTAGCAACTACCTGATCCCAACATTCATTATTAATATAAGTAGCTGAGTGGTATGCAAAAACATCACAAAAACAGCCAACATGAATTCTGAAATTAATTTCAATATCCTTCTGGACTGTAATTTCATTCCAAAGAGTCAATAACAATTGAACAGCAGGGAGTTGGGTGGTGCTGCAGACTAACAAATATCCTTTCAATTTTAGTCATGGTTTGAATCAAACCCAAATAACTCCCTGCCCTCAGCCTGTTGTCCAAGTTCAGAGTTTGAGAAGTCTCAAGCTCATAGACATTCCACAAACATGATTCTACAGTAAAAAAGGAGAATGCGGTATCCAAAATAATTAGTAGCTCTGCTCAGATATAATGTTGTGGTTGATAATACTAATAATACTGGTAACTTTCTGGAATCATAGACGGCCCCTCATTAAGCTGAAGAAGCTACAGCTTCCACAGACAAGGGGAGGATTGGACTTCCCAGATTTTAGGAAATATCAGTTAAGTTCCCTATTAAGTTACATAGCTGATTGGGTCTTGTCTGATCCACAATCAATCTGGCTGGACGTCGAGGCCTCTCAAGTAAAATGCCCACTTATTAACCTTTTATTTTCAGACAAGAGGAAAATCATTACAGATCACTGTAAAAACCCTATAATACTAAACACAATCAAGGCTTGGAATATAATGTGGCAAAATGAGGGTAATTCACATTAAACATCCCCCTATGCACCGTTAGTGGGAGCATGGGGATTCCAACCAGGGTTTACAGATGCCACTTTTAAACTCTGGAGATCCAGGGGTATCTCATGTCTAGGGGACCTATTTAAGGATGAGGTCCTGATGTCTTTTGAACAGCTGTGTCAGAAATTCGGATTACCTAATGGAGACCTCTTTCGATACTTCCAAATTCGAGACTATATTCAGAAGAAGACTACGTTATTAGATAGTCTTTATAAATCAGAGAATGTAGAGTACTACGACCAATGGGGGTATCCTCCATCAGTACTATTTATCATTTACTACATGATGAAGTATCGGGAGATATGGACAATCTGCTTAAAACATGGGATCAGGATTTGGGACGAGAAATCTCTGTAGAAACATGGAATGATATTTAGGAAAACGCTAGAAGAATTACTATCTGTAACAGAACTCAGGCTATCCAGCTGAAGATACTTCATAGGGCCCATATAGCACCGGTTCAATTGGCAAAATTTAAGGCAGGAGCATCTCCAATGTGCAAAATAGAGGTGGGCACTCTTGTACATTGCCTATGGACCTGTCATAAGATCCGTAGATATTGGACTAACGTAGCAAGTACCCTGACAGAAATTTTAGGAACGGAAATTAAAGTGGACCCTGTATCTCTCCTTTTGGGCTTTTCGAACTTTCCTTCCCCGGACATGTACGGGAAGAGACTATTTTCTATTCTCTCTTTCTGTGCAAGGAAAAATATTTTGGTGAACTGGGTGGCTGAGGGCCCCCCTGGACTTTCAAATTGGCACAGATTAATTATGGAATGTATTCCCCTTGACTTCCTTACAAATATGGTGCACCAAAAGACCAAATTATTTTAGAAAATATGGCAGCCCTTCTTGAATTACATAAATACAGATATTTCGGCTATCCTAACAAGGGCTTTTATTTAATTGAGATTACAAACCTGGTTGGTCCGGGGCCCCTTAGGAGAGGAATCCCACACGAATACGGGTTTTATTACATCTGATGTTAACACATTCCGAGCATGTAAGAGATTTAAATATACACTCTGGTCAGTTGTAGGTTAGATTAGTAGACAGTTGAGTTTGTTTTTTTTCCTTTTTCTGTTTTTTTTTCTTTTGTTAAATTTTGGCTATTGTAAATTTGATTTAATTGTATATCAATGTTTGTATATGAGAGTTTTGTTTATTTTTGTAAACTTGTAAAAATGTTAAACTTCTAATAAAAATATCTATAAAAAAATACTGGTAACTTAAGAAATGCTCTTCTGAAACTGGATTCATGGGTATGGGTGTTGACATGGGTAGAAATAGTTTACATCTGGTATGCATTAGAATTGAGCAGATAGTACTTAGTCTTCTTCTCTCTACAAAACTACCTTGAAGAAGTTCTCCTCTTCTCTCTACAGAACGCCTCATCTTCTGCCTCGAGCCCTCCGACCACATGGCATCACTATGGATTTCATCAGTTTTCTCATCTCCCCTCCCCTCACCTTATCCCAGTTCCAACCTTCCAACTTGGCACCACCCTCATGACCAGTCCGACCAGTCCTTCTTCCTTCCCACCTATCCTCTCTACTCTCCTCTCTGACCTATCACATTACCCCCACCTTCCTCTACCTATCGCACTGTCAGCTACCTTCCCCACAGCCCCACCCCCTCCCATTTATCTCTCCACCCCCTCACCTCACAGCCTCATTCCTGATGAAGGGCTTTTGCCCTAAACGTTGATTCTCCTGCTACTTGGATGCTGCCTGACCTGCTGTGCTTTTCCAGCCCATACTCTTGACTCTAATCTCCAGCATCTGCAGTCCTCACTTTCACCCAGATAGTATTCAGTGCTGTTTCTGAGGAACAAAACACTACAGCCTTCAACTTGGTCATTACAATAAAAGTATATTTTTAAAATAACTTCTTTCCATTTGAAACTTGAATATGTATGTAAGCAGTCTGAGTCTAATGCCCACACAAACTATGCTGGTACAGCCTTTATAATAACCAGCTAATCTCCTATGATATTAAACAACAGCTGTCCAGACAAAGTTTCAAAAGAAACTGTGTTAAAGAGTTAGCAGTGATTGGAGCAGGGTACACAAATAGACTCTCCATTTAAAAGTTATATATTGTTCCCTTTTATCTAACACTTGGATTTTAAAATATTTATTGACACGTCAGAGTTTAAGACAAGTTGGAAAGTAGGGTTGGTCAGACTGATGAGTTTCTCAGTTGTGCATGCTAAACTGTTGTACAGGCTGAGGAACGGGAGGGTGTGTAAATGAATCCCTCCACTATCAAAAGAATGTTATTATAGCAGGTAAAGTTGACAATGGTAACTTAGTTTAGTATGAGACGAAGACTCATTGTTACAGGGCTGTATCAGATTTATCAATGCACTTGCAATAGATCATTTTCCTCAATATCAACCTCTCTAGAAGTCAACAGACAGCTGTCCTACACAGAACCTGAATTTCAAAAAGTACTCCTGCCCTGGTGACCTTGTCGGAGCCTGCACTACATATTTAAAGAGGATTTCTGTGGGTGTTTCCATCAGGCATTTCTTTCAGTCACCTAAAAGAGTAGATTAAAATCCAAACCTGGAGTAGGACAGCTGGACCTAATTTCCCTCAGACTGACAGGTATGAATCACCCTTTGTGATTTGATGTTCCCCATACAGTTAAATAAATCGACATGTAATAGATAATAAATAACACATTCATTTCCTGGTGTAGACAGGTAGATAAATCAGGTTGTGCTTCTCATACACTACACCTAGCTAAATAAATCTTGCTGTGATATGGTGAAGCGGTTTTGCGAACCTATTTACTTAGGGAAGAAAAGAGATTTACAGTGGAAGGCAAGAAATAAATAAAACTTAAAAGATTAAACTATTTTGTATCTTTCCCTTTGTGTCAAACATATTTGCAACATCAAGTGTTACTAATTGCCCTTTTATTTGAATTTACTTCTCCAATGTTACAAGCTTTCCAAAACTTGACACGTTTGAATTCTGCAATAAACAAAGTTAAAAGGTTTCCACTACAAAAACAAAATACTGCAGATGCTAGCAATCTAAACCTGTTCTGATGGAAGAAGGGGGTGGAGTTTTATAGGGGACTAAATGATGTGGACAACAGCAAGATTTTTGACAGTCTGTCAAGATGACCAATGAAGGCCTATTTTTACATTGATGGCAGCTCACTGCCATTTTTGTGTAGTTGCCAAGGCAAAAGGTGAGTTTCTTGCTACACAGCGGTAAGTTGCAAATTAAGGAGAATGACAGCTTGTTAAACATCTTGTTAAACCATAATGCAACTCATTAATATTCAGCTTTTTACTTTTCCAAACAACCAAACAAGCTAGATGTCAAGAAAGGTCTCAGCATGGAAGTCAGACTATGTACCTAGTATCTTCAGCTGATTGTTTTCTCCAAAATACCTCCATGTTGGACACCAGGCATCAAGATCTCAGGGCATGCTCCATGGACGTTGGCCACATGCAACCCACATCCAACGAGATTGACATCTGACATCTGCCAGCTTCCAAGTAAACTCATGGCACATCTCTAATTCATGCACAGGACACTTCAATACTGCACCTCGAGAACTATCAGGGTGATGCTGCTTTAAGGAGACTGTGTGCTCGGAGACACACACTCAACTCAGACTGGGTCATGCTGCATCTCCAGGCCCTTCACTTGCTTTCATAACGTTCAGTCACTCGGAACCTACCCCAGATTTGCATTGCCTTTCTATGTCTTTATACACTTTGGCCCTTCAGCCAAATTTATCGTGGTGACAGTATTGCTGTATTGCTTGTTGTTTAGCACAAACACAAAGCCAAGAAGCTTTGCATGTTTGCTAGAGGCCAACGTCAAGGAAGAAAGCCTTCAGTAGGGGGGTTCCAGCTCAATAAATCAAGGGCATTCACTGAAGACCAGTCAGACTTTCAGAGGGGTCAAAATCAAGACCCTTTCCACTTAAACAGTTGAAGAACTGAATGTTGGGCAACCCACCACCCATCTTGACTCTCTGTGCCTTACTGTGTGCAGTTTCCCTCTTGGAATGAGAGACAGGCATTACAGGAGGTGAAAATGGGTGACTTAGCTGTTACTGTTGGTGCCGGTGGGTCAGTGTCTGAGTCAGGCAATGGACATGTGGAGGGCGTGCAGGGTTAGTGATATCAGAGATTGGGGTAGTTGACAGCAGGTGAGGAAGATGTTGCAGAGAATAGTGAGAGAGTTAGAGATTCAGCCATGGTGCCATTGGTATATAGTTACAGAGGTAGAGTGTGTGTGAGGTATCAAAGAGGACCTTTTTCCTATACTGCAAGGCATTGGTCCAGACTGCACTGACACAGGTGGCAACCTTGGACCAGGATGCCAGCCTTCACTGCTTAAACTCAGGAAATTAGGCTATCTATTGCTACAGCTCAGGGGATTTGCTATTGCTAAATAAATAAAATCAGAACAAATTGGAAGAGTTCATATTTCAACTTATAAAAATAATAAAATTCATCTAACTTTCTCTGTTCCTTGAAATGTCTTCCCTGCAAGATTTTCTTTATAACTACAAAAAGAAGGAATGTCTAAGTAGCAAGTTCTGACACAGCCTTCAAAGTGCTGTCTTTCTACTAAGCATGTAAAAAAGATTTTGTCAGTCGAAACACCATTCATGTTAGAACAAAAGTCTTCTTTCTTTCTTTTAAACTTCCTTCAGCTGAACTCAATGCTCAGTTTTGGAATACATCCAGACAGCATACAGTAGCTGAGACATTTTTAACGCATAAAATGGTCACGTATATGCAAGCAAATAATTTTCTTATAATGTTTTTAAATTTCAACTGTCTTACATAATCCCTCAGGTACTGTGGTGCTAATCACTCTAAGTGGTCCAAGCATCTTCAAATCAGAATGGTGCTCAGAATGGCTGATCAGGTGGTGTAACAATAGGACCACCTTGTGGTTTGAAGTGGATATTGTGTCTTTTAGGAAAGGACAGCAGAGATGAGGAAATTGGTTCACCAGCCTGAAACAGACTTTGTCCTGTCTCATGCCTCACCTGACAATGTAATATCTTGCAGGTCTGCAGCTGTAGCTATATTTCTTTTAAAGAAGCCAAAGAGCACTAGAAATCTAAAGAATTTCTGAAACACAAATCCTAAAAATATAATTTCCAGGTATTTTCAACTAATAAATATGATCAAAAAATCCAATATATAATATGTATGATAATACTTAATTTCTTTATCAAGTTCAAAATTTTACCTATAGCAGTAAGCTTAATAGACAAAACAATATGGCAAGTTAAAAACTGACCAGCTCTCTCCCCGTAGCCCTTAATTCCTTGCAAGATCAAGAATTTATCAATCTCTGCCTTGAAGACATTTAACATCCTGGCCTCCACTGCGCTCTGTGGCAATGAATTCCACAGGCCCACCATTCTCTGGCTGAAGAAATGTCTCCTCATTTCCATTCTAAATTGACCCCCTCTAAATCGAAGGCTGTCCCCATGGGTCCTAGTCTCCCTGCCTAACGGAAACAACTTCCCAGCATCCAGCCTTTCTAAGCTATGCATCATCTTGTAAGTTTCTATTAGATCTCCCCATAACCTTCTAAACTCTAATGAATACAATCCCAAGATCCTCAGCTGTTCATCATATGTTAGGCGTACCAATCTAGGGATCATCCATATGTATCTTCGCTGGACACGCTCCAGTGCCTGTATGTCCTTCCTGAGGTGTGGGGCCAAAAATTGGTATTCTAAATGGGGCCTAACTAGATTGCCTTTATTCCTGATGAAGGGCTTTTGCCCGAAACGTCGATTTCGAAGCTACTTGGATGCTGCCTGAACTGCTGTGCTCTTCCAGCACCACTAATCCAGAATCTGGTTTCCAGCATCTGCAGTCATTGTTTTTCGCTCGTAGAGTTTTCTAAAGTCTCAGAAGCACTTCGCTGCTTTTATATTCCAACCCTCTTGAGGTAAATGACAACATTGCATTCGCTTTCTTAACCACAGACTCAACCTGCAAGTTAACCTTTAGAGAATCCTGGACTAGCACTCCCAGATCCCTTTGTACTTTGGCTTTCTGAATTTTCTCACCATTTAGAAAATAGTCCATGCCTGTATCTTTTTTTCAAAGTGCAAGACTTTGCATTTGTTCATGTTGAATTTCATCAGCTATTTCCTGGACCACTCTCCTAAACTGTCTAAATCATTCTGCAGCCTCCCCACCTCCTCAGTACTACCTGCCTGTCCATCTAACTTCGTATCATCATCAAACTTCGCCAGAATGCCCTCAGACCTTTCATCAAGATCATTAATATATAAAGTGAACAACTGCGGTCCCAACACTGAACCCTGCAGGACACTACTTCTCACCGGCTGCCATTCCGAACAAAGAAACTTTTATCCCAACTCTCTGCCTTCTGTCTGACAGCCAATCCTCAATCCATGCCAGTAGCTCACCTCGAACACCATGGGCCATCACCTTACTCAGCAGCCTCCTGTGAGGCACCTTATCAAAGGCCTTTTGGAAGTCTGGATAGATAACATCCACTGGTCTAACCTACTTGTTACTTCTTCAAAGAAGTCTAATAGGTTTGTCAGGCATGACCTCCCCTTGCTAAATCCATGCTGACTTGTTCTAATCCAACCCTGCACTTCCAAGAATTTAGAAATCTCATCCTTAATGATGAATTCTAGAATTTTACCAACAACTGAGGTTAGGCTAATTGGCCTATAATTTTCCATCTTTAGTCTTGCTCCTTTCTTGAACAAGGGGGTTACAACAGTGATTTTCCAATCACCTGGGACTTTCCCTGACTCCAATGACTTTTGAAAGATCACACCCAACGCCTCCACTATTTCCTCAGCCACCTCCCTCAGAATTCTCGGATGTAGCCCATCGGGGCAAAGAGATGTATCAATTTTTAGACCTTTTAGCTTTTCTAGCACTTTCTCTTTTGTAATGGCTACCATACTCAACTCTACCCCCCGACTCTCCTTAATGAGATATAATGTTTTATATGGAAATAAAAATCAAATAATACACAATGCCCTGTTCTGGGTCTTCAGTGCAATGTTTTTATCTGATCTACCTCTTGAAGATGGAAAAGTTTTGCCATTACAAGTACAAACAGACAGAAGTTTGCTGGGGTTTAATCACTAAATTATGAGAAAATTTTGAGAGCACTTATCATTTTCAAGTAAAAGCTTTTGCACTGTAAATCCCAAAATACCGCAGTCTGAACATGGAGAAATTCTGGGTATGATTCTTTGGTCCAAGAACAGGGATAAATAGCATGGTTTTGTGTGAGGAAAACCATGTCTCACTAACTTAATTGAGTTTTTTGAGGAAATTACTGGAAAGATTCATGATAGCAGAGCAGTAGACATTGTTTATGTGCATTTTGGTAAAGCCTTCAACAAGATTCAGCAAGGTAGTCAAATTAGTAAAGTTAGGTCACATGGGATTCAGAGTGAGCTTGCGAATTGAATACATAATTGGCTAATTGGCAGGAGACAGAGTGATAGAGGATTGCCTTTCGGCCTATCACCAGCTGTGGAACGGTTCTGGGTCCTGTTTTGTTTGTCATTTATACAAGTGATTTGGATGATAATATAGGAGACATGGTGAGTAAGTTTGTTGATGATACCAAAATGGTGTCATAGTAGACAGTGATGAAAGCTTTCTAAGATCACAAAGGGATCGTGATCAAATGGGTAAATGGGCTGACAAATCGCAGATGCAGTTTGATCTGGATAAATGTGAGGTATTGCATTTTGGTACTATAAATAAGAGTACGGCTTATACAATTAATGGTAGGGTCTTGGGTAGTGTTGTAGAACAAGAGGGACCTCTGGGTAGAGGTACATAATTCGTTGAAATTTCATCATATATAGACAGGGTAGTTAAAAAGGTGTTTGGCACGATTGCCTTCATTGTTCAATCCTTTGAGTATAGGAGTTAGGAAGTCATGTTGAGGATGTACAGGACATTGGTGAGCCCTCTTCTGGAATATTGTGTCCAGTTCTGGTTGCCCAGTTATAGGAAGGATATTATTAAGCTAGAGTGGACAGATTCAAGATAGCAGCAGTCTGAACAGTCTGCTGTGTTGGGCTCTGTGCCATACCCCAGGCATGGTAAGTACCGTCCCCCCCATTAGCCACCCTGAGGAAAGTTTGTAATGTAAAGTAGGTAGGATACCTAGAGCACTTTTAAATTAAGATTTGACAGATCTGGAGCTGATAAGAAGACATCCAAGGGAGAGGGAGCAAAGGGAGCGCAACAGGCAGGGCACTTCCCTACTATGTTGTGCACACCCATAGCCGTTACCTTGACTCCCGTGGCGGCGCCATCAAATTCAGTGAAGCAACAGCATTTACTCACGGAGTTCATGAAACTCCATGAAAAAATCGAGGGAGTGCTAAGACCAATTACTGCCCTGCTGACAAAGCATGAGCAGGAGAACCAGGCTTTGGATCAGCGCATAGAAGTGGTGGAACCGAGGACCACGGCCTTGGAGACCGCAACGGAGAGCTCCAAGGGGCAGATCCGAAACTTGGAAGGCCAGGTTCGGGGCCTGCAGGAACAAGTAGACAACCTCAAAAATCGAGGTCGGAGAAAAAAAATCTATGGATCTTGGGCTTACTGAAGCGTTACGAAGGTGAAAACCTTGCTGATTTTCTCGAGAGGTGGCTTCAGGGATTGTTGGGGATAGAGATTGAGTCGGGCCGGGTGAGTGTGGAGCAGGCCCACCAGATCATGATGCGCAGGTCCAGGCCGGCCCAGTGCCCTTGCCTAGTCCTAGTGCAACTCCATCATTACAAGGAAAAGCAATTAATAATAGAAGCAACCAGAAGACTGGAAGGAGATCCACAGACTTTGAATTATAAAGGTTTGAAGATAATGTTTTCTCATGACTTTTCTGGGGACTTAAGTAAGAAAAGAAAGACCTTTGATGATGTAAAGAAAAAATTAAGAGATTTAAACATTCGATATTCTCTGAGGTACCCAGCAGGGTTACATTTCAACTATGGGGGAGCTGCCAACAACTTTGACTCAGCAGAAAAAGTAAAAGAATTTTTGAATTTGCTGAAATGATAGACTTTGGCCAAGGGGGAAGGAGGAAAAGATGTGTGTGGACAATGGCATCATATAATTTTTCTTATCTTCCCTCTTTGTTCTTTTCTCTTTTGGGGTCTCAGGCCTTCTAGGCTTGGTATTGCTTTTGTGTAAAATCTGGTATGTTTCATATTATATCTGTTTGGTGATTATTAGTTATTCTATTGTTCTGTTTTGCTAAGTGAGGGTTGGTTACTCCTTTGATATAAAGATGTGTGGGATTACGATGCGGAAGAAAAAGGAAAAAGATCTCTCAAATCTTAGGAAGGAAAGGGTTGACATCGCGCTTATGCCAGATACTCATTTGACTGAGGGGGAACATCTGAAGTTACAGTGGGGGGGATACAATAGGGTATTCTTTTCCTCCTTTAACTCCAAAAGCAGAGAAGTGGCTATACTGGTACGAAAGAACCTCTCATTTCAGGTGACAGATCAAATCAAGGATGGGTATGGATGGTTCATCATTCTCAAGGTGCTGATACACGGAGAAGAGGATGACATCCTGAATGTTTACTGTGCCCCAGCACATCCTCTCAAATTTTTAGTTGATGCAATCTCTAAATTAATGGCTGTTGGGGTGTGCCATACAAATGTAGGAGGAGACTTTAATCGTCTCATGGACGCTAGGGTATACAGGATGTCAAGACGGCTGTCAGGTACACCTCAACAGTCTAGACAGTAAGTGGATTTGTGTGAGGAGATGGGGCTAGTGAATGTGTGGAGGTGCTTCCACCCGAATGGGAGCGACTTTAGCTTTTACTCCAACCCGCACAAGTGCCATACAAGAATTGATATGTTCTTTGTTCTGTTGTTTTGTTTGGACTTTGTGTTAGCCTGCAAAATTGGGAGCATAACTATTTCGGACTATGCGACAGTATATTTAGATGTTAAGGCCAAAGGTAGTGGAGTCAGCATGCGGCACTGGTGCATGGATCCGCTTCTGTTGAAGGATGACAACTTTGCACAGTACATCACAAAGGAGTTCAGGGTTTTTTGGGACATCAATTGGAGTACGGCCAGTAATCCATCAGTGCTCTGGGAGAACCACCAAAGCATGCATAAGGAGTATGATTGTTTCATACTCGACAATAAGAAGGAGGCAGAGAGGAAAACAGCAGCGAATGCTTAAGGCCCGGCTGAAGGCAGCTGAATCAGCATATTATACCAGACCACCTGTGGTCAAATTGCAATGGATCACAGCTCTCCGGGCTGCTCTGGACTCAACGCTCACCCAATTGGCAAAGAGGGGGCAAAGCAAAGGCTGTTTGAATATGGGGATAAGGCAGATAGATACTTGGCTTACCTGGCTAGGAAGAAAAGTGCTCCACAGTCCATTGTGTCTATCAGGGAGAGAACTGGCAATGTCACTCATGAACTGAGGAAGATCAATGCTAGATTCTGGGAGTTCTACACAGAATTATACCGGTCGGAGGGCTGTGGGGATGGAGAAGTGAGAATGGATTCATTTTTGAAAATTTGGACCTCCCTGGTATAAACACAGATCGGGCCTTCTTTTTAAATGCGCCTCTGACAATACAGGAGGTGGAAGAGGCGGTAAGGCAGCTCCAAGGTGGTAAGGCATCCAGTCCAGCCAGGTTCTCGAGTGAATTTTGCAGGGAATTTGTACACGTCAGCTGAACCACTGCTGGAGATGTATAGTCATTCGTATAGCCAGGACTGTCTTCTGCCCTCTCTAAGGGAGGTTAATATCTCCCTTATTTTAAAGAAAGGGAAAGACCCCAAGGATTGCTTATCATATAGACCCATCTCGTTGTTAAATGTGGATTTTAAAATTCTATCAAACGTGTTGGCTTTGAGACTGGAGACGGTGCTGCCCATTATTATAAAAGAGGACTAGATAGGTTTCACCAAGGGCTTTTGCTCCTCCAACAATATCAGGTGGGTTTTGAATATAGTGCAAATATGTCAGCAGAGAATGATTCCTGTTTGGCGGTCTCCCTGGATGCAGAAAAGGCTTTTGATGGGGCGGAATGGTCATATCTCTTCACTGTTCTGGATCGAATTGGTCTGGGAGGGGTCTTCGTCAGGTGGGTGGCAGTGTTGTATGAAGACCCCAAGGTGGCGATGATCATGAACGGGGTTAAATCGAGCAATTTTGGTGTGGGGAGGGGCAGCCGACAGCGAAGTCCCCTGACACGACTACTGTTTACCTTGGTACTTGAACCACTGGCAGAAGCTATCTGAAAAGACCCTGAAATAATGGCACCGAAGGTGGGAGTTAGGGACACAAAATCACTCTCTATGCGGGCAATGACCTTCTGTTTTTGGCTAACCCTGAAAAGTCCATACCCTGGCTAATACAAAAAATTAAATTATTCAGCAGCTTTTCAGGATACAGGATAAATTTCACAAAATCGGTAGTCATGCCCATGGGGGGATTGGTGGAAGTACCGAAGCTGGAGGACAGAATGGAGTTTCCTTTTAGATGGTCGCATAAAAGGTTTTCTCGATCTGCAAATTTTTAATAGCCCTTACTTTTGGCAGCTGTACAGAGCCACTTTTGTTCAGCTGTTTGAGAGGATAAAGCAGGATAATACAGTGATGGGAGGGACTACCCATATCATGGCTAGGCCGTATAGCCTTGATTAAAATGAATGTTCTTCCTCTGTTTTTATATCCTATGAGGATGCTTCTGTTGTTATTACCCAAACAGATGCTGTGGAGGTTTGTGGAATGGCTTGGATCATTTATTTGGTGCCGTAGGCACCCCCTAATTAAATTTACCAAGTTGTAACTTGGTTGGGGTGGGGGGTAGATCTGGACAGATATCAAATAGGTGCCCTATTGTCATATGTAGGCAAATGGGTGCGCAATGACTCAAAATCAATATGGCTTGATGTAGAGGCCTCGCAGATGAGATGTCCCCTCATAAACTTACTGTACATGGATAAGATGAGATCTGTAGTTGAGCACTGTAAAAGTCTGATTATCATAAATACGGTAAAAGCATGGAGGATATGCGGCAAGGTGAGGGCAATTTGCTTAAGACATGGCCCTTTACCCCATTAGTGGGAGCCCCAGGATTCAAACCGGGGTCAATGGACTCCAGTTTCAGAGCATGGGAGGGTAAAGGAATTTCCTGTCTGGGAGATTTATTTGAGGGAGAGGTCTTGATGTCTTTTAGCCAATTAGGTCAGAAATATGGAATCCCTAATAGGAACCTTTTCCAATATTTCCAGGTTAGGGATTACATACAGAAAAGACCATGCTCTTGGCCCAGCCCTGCACGTCAGATATAGAGAGAAGAGTGCTTCAATGTGGGGGTACTCTCTCAATTAGTACCATATATCATGTGCAGAGAGGGAATGCCTTGGGGGATATGGAGAGACTGCATGAGATTTGGAATCAGGAGTTAGAAGAAATCTCATTGGAAACATGGGGAAGTGTAAAGAAAATTTCAACATACAATAAGGCACAATCAATGCAATTGAAGATCCTCCACAGGGCCCATATGCTGCCAGAGAGGTTAGCAAAGTTTAAGAAAGAATCTTCCCCGAAATGTCCCAAATGTAAAAACAGTATTGGCACCCTTACACATTGCTTTTGGTCCTGTTACATGATCTGCGGATACTGGGAGGCCACAGTGAATGAGCTGGAGAGGATCCTGGGAATGGAAGTTAGAGAGGATTCAGTATCCCTTCTTCTGGGACTACCGAATCTTCCCTTTTTGGGTGAGCACGGGAAGAGGTTATTCAATATTCTTACATACTGTGCTACGGACAACATACTAATGAATCGGATATCAGAAAAGCCTCCAGGTCTTGAAGGGTGGCACAGACTTGTGATGGAGCACATCCCTCAAGATTATCTGACAAGTATGGTGCACCACGGAGCAGTGCAATTTTATAAGACATGGTGGCCCTTTCTAAATTACATAGACACGGATCTGTTGGTGGTACTGATTAGGGCCTTTATATAGCCACGAGGGCTGTATATGGCGGTTTGGGGACCCTGGCGAGGGAGGCCTAGTAAATACGGGTATAATCATTGTGGACAGGAGCCTTGATGGAAATGAAGTAATGTAATATAGTACAATATAGTGTAATTTAATTTTCATGGATTGTAATGTAGTTTAATGACATTTTATTTAACTTGACTTTATGCTAATTTAGGTTGTTGAGACGACTGTATCTTGAAGAATTGTAGGCAGTTCATTGTCAACGTGAGTGAAATATAATATAATAATACGGTATTTTTCCACTTTTCAGTACTTTTGTACGTTTATAACTTTTTTGGTTTGTTTTCTTGTAAAAGAGTGAACTTTCTTTCAATTAAATATATACACACAAAAAAAATTAAGCTGGAGTGGGTTCAGAAGAAATTTACCAAGGTGATGCCAGATATGGAAGATTTGAGTTATAAGGACAGCCTGGATAGGCTGTGACTTCTTTCACTGAAGCACAGGAGGTTGAGAGGTGACCTGACACAAGTTTATAAAATAATAAGAGATATAGATAGAGTTATTGGTAGTTGTCATTTCCCTCGGATGGAGGCACATTTTTCAGGTGAGAGGAGAGAGATTTTAAAAAGGCACATTTTTTTACACAGGGTGATTCATGTGTGAAATTAACTTACTGAGGAAGTGGTCGATGTGAGTACAATGTTTAAAAGACATTTGGATAGGTACTTGAATAGGAAAGGTTTGGAGGAATATGGGCAAGGAGCAGGCAGGTGGGACTAGTTTAGCTTGGCATTACGTTCGGCATGGACTTGTTGGACTGAGGATGTGTTTCTGTGCTGTATGACTCTTTGGCTCTATAATTAAAGGCCAGATTTTTGTGAGGTCTGGCTAATTCTAAAAATTTTTATAAATATTGGGCAGGAGGCAAATGCCAAGAATCAGCCCTAACCCCATTTCTGGATAATGCAATTTTTGTCATTTGGGAGAAAGATTTGAGGTATAAATCACACAGAAAAGAAACTCTGCACTCATTAGGGGTGTTTAAAATGAGTTTTCACTGAATTTCTTCATTTCCTCCATTCTGAGGAAGGGTCACCATACCCGAAACATTCACTCTGATTTCTCATCGTCAGTTGCTGCCAGACCTGCTGAGCTTTTCCAGCAACTTCAGTGTCTTTGGGTCCTCAGTTCAGTGAGAGAGTCATGAATTGACAAAGGAGACATAATGCCCCAGGGAGGATAAGTTCTTTTTAAGTGTCATGATCTGTAGTCAATTGAATCCTCAGCATTTTAAACATTAAAAAAGTGCTGTCTTTCTCACTTACAGTAAAAAGCACTCACTGCTATACTGTAGTTATTGTCAAGCTATCTCAAAAAACCACTATCATCTACTCCTGCAGTTTCATTAGAGTTCAGTGTTGTTGACATTTCCCAAGGACTGTTACAGATGAGCACATTCTATAGAATAGAATAGAATCCCTACAGTGTGGAAGCAGATCATTCGACTCATCACCAACCCTCTGAAGAGCATCCCACCCCAGACCCACCCCATCCATGTAACCCTACGTTTCCCATGACCTAACCCACCAACCTGCACATCCCTGCGTGGAGGACAATCCACCCTAACCTGCGTATCCTTGGACTGTGGGAGGAAACCAGAGCATCCAGAGGAAACCCACAGAAACATGGGGAGAACATGCAAACTCCACACAAACAGTCACCCAAGGCTAGAATCGAACCCAGGTTATTTGCGCTGTGATACAGCAGTGCTAACCACTGAGCCACCATGTCACCATATATGCCTCACCGAGTTTCAAAAGCTCCAAAACACTTCGCGCTGAGGGAATGGAGATTTTGATTGTCATTTTGATTGACAAGTTTTAAAGCTATTAAAGGATTAACTGACTTTGATATGATTACTAAATAACAATTTGTTTTAATATTGTTATGATCTAGTGATCCCAATTGTTATAACATTATGTCCAGTTGATGCTGATACTGGATATGTCAGATCCCAGACATGAACTTAGTTGGATAGATCATAATTTTTGTTACCAAAGTGATCTTTTACTAAAACCTAAACATGCAATGTTGCAATCTTTGTTTTAATAATAAAACAAACAAAAGTTCATGAACAGCAGAAATGAAGATAAAGAAAAAAAACCTCTTTCCTTAATGCACAGATTAAAAAAGCATTAAAAACACACGAGAAATAATGCAGCACAACTTACAGATTAAACAGAAATGCAGCTTCATACTGGATTCAGTTGACCCTGGTGTGCAAGACAGCTTACAAACATTGTCATAACTCTGAGAACATCTAGTGCTACAGTTCCAGCAACATCCAGTCCATTCATTTCCAAAGGAGAGAGCCTTTTCTTTTTTGATATTTCGATGGGCTTGATGTAGTTAAAATTTCAACATATTTACTGGAACTGTAGATAACGTTTTGATATTATGATCCTGAATTAGCTTCATTCACCTGATGCAGATTCAATTCTCTTAAGCACTTCAGAATCCTAACTTCATTTTTTTCCCCACAGACTACATCCCTCTCTTCACTCTGGGATTAATAATAACTTCTTTTTCTACAATTTCATTATTGTAATTTCATTTTCTTAAAAATGCAAATTAGAACGTCACTGCATGGAAAGGTTTCCTAGCACTTCGGAGCTTCCTACAAATTTCCTTATACAGTCATAGAGTCATGGAAGCAGACCTTTTGATCCGACAAACCTCTCAGCACTGACTGAAAATGAAAGTCAGATTCTGGAATGATCTTGTCTAAGCACACCGGATAGTTCCCTAGGAACCCTGGGTAACTTATTCTCAGTTGGAATTGTTATGGAGGTGTTGATATTGGAGTGGGGTAAAGAAGATCAAAAATCAGATGACGCCAGGTATAGTCCAAAACGTCTTCAAATAAACCTGTTGGACTATAACCTGGTGTCATCTAATTTTTGACCTTGTTCCCTTGGAATTATAAACATTGTAATTTTTATAAGCTAATTTTTAACTCCACACAGACAACCCATGCCATTGAACCAGTCTGCCAGTATTTGCCCGTCTCCATGGCTATCTCCAAACTGCTTCAGAAGGCATCTGGCTGATTCAGCCAGACACTTCTGAGAGTGAAAACAATTCATAAAGTTGCTATTATCTTTCCATGGCAATAGGAATGCTCAGTCATGTGACTTCCCCCACAAGCCTTCCACCTCCCTGACAAGAATCCACTGGAAAGGCAATATTTTCTCAAGTTGTGACTGAAGATTGTTTTGCCCAATTGTTTTAAATAAGCTTCAGTATTAACCTTTTTTAACTGGCGACTAAGCTGTGGCTGTTCTCACCACTGGGAACTCTGCTGCCAAGAGGACTGAATCAAGAATTCATCTTGACACAGTTCCTTTGCAATTTACCACCATCTCCATCCCACTACCTGGAGACTGTAAAATTTCACTAGTTAATTTTCACTCCATTTAAAGAGATTTTAAAATGATACAAGATGACATAATAATGGAGAATACATGATCAATCATGTCTGATAGCACAAGAACTGTTAATATTCTTCCTTCTTTTAAAATTGCTATTATCTTACCAGACAATAGGGCTGCTTTCTCCTCAGAGAGACGGAAGGTGAGAGTGAGAGTTCACTGGTGGTGGTTTATGCAAAAGTGAGGACTGTAGATACTGGAGCTCAGAGTCAAGATTGAAGTGGTGCTGGAAAAGCAAAGCAGGTCAGGCAGCATCCGAGGAGCAGGAAAATCAACATTGCGGACAGGAGCCCTTCATCAGGAATCATGAGGGTCAACATGCGTCAGACAAGGGGTGAGATTGATAGTGCTTTATTGCAACCTCAGCAGGTGTGGGAATTGAACTCATGCTGTTGGCATTGCACTATATCAGAGATCAGCCTGTCAGTAACTGACCTAATCTATCTCCTCCTTTCTTTTATCACCACAAAATGTTATTTCACTTTTAGAACTCGAAACTATCAGGTAGATCAACACACCATCTTAAACACAAATCTTTTAATTTCTTTGTGAATTATTATTATTTTTTCTTCTTGTCAATAGGTGTGAACATGAAAAATGGAAATCTTTCTCCATCTCAGCACACAGCAACAATAAGAGCACTCTTTGTTGCAATTTAATCTTCCCAGAATTTAGAGTTTGCCTGTAAAACAAATATTTAATCCCTGTATATTTCATTTTCAGGGTGCTGATTATAATATATCAGTAATTTTTAATACTTAATTCCCTGTACAGTATTCTGTATTGTTCTTGAAAAGAACTGGCCTGGTTTCAATGACAGGTCTGACACACAAGACAGATAGCGAAATTAGTTCACTGACTTAACAATTATTCATTGAATTAACAATCGCCTCCTACTAAAGCCCATAACTCAAGACTGACAACAGATATAACATTTTATCACTTCTAAATTCAATAGCCATTCTTAGTGGCATTCATTCCATGGGAAACATAGAAATACTATCAAATAAGTTGACTTCATAATCAGTCATTACAGAATCTAAAAAAAGACAGACAACTGAAGAAAAGGTCTAATATTCCTGTCAAAATATGGCGAGGTTAAGGGTGCTCACCATTCTTTATGAATCAACAACTTCAGGTGACAAGTAAATATATGGTTACGTACAACAATGTACTGTATGATTTTCCACTTCACCTCACTATTGTGATCCATTGAATGTTAGAAAGGCACTGTATTTGAACAACAGATACAATGTAAATCAGTTCCAGATATTTAGGGTTTCTAATAAATGGTGTAAATACAACTATTTGTGCTGTGCTGTGATGACGAGTGCCAATTATTCTCCATGAAACTGAAAATTCAGTTTCAAGTGTGTAATCACATTCCTTCAGCCTTTAAATTTTGAAGGCATAGTTTAAATGTGCATTCTTTTGTTCTTTTCATTTCTTTCTCTCTCTCTCTCTCTCTCTCTCTCTCTTAATCTAGTCTTCCTTTCTTTTCAGCAGAATCTTAAAGTGATCTAAGCAATATGGACTATGTGAGATTTGTGGAAGCATCACACAAGTCCAGTCCAGTCCAGTACAAAAGATAGGGAGAATTGATTTTCCTGACTGGGTCATTCCATTTGAGTTGAGAAATAAATCAAGCCAAGTATAATCATCAATGAAGAGCAAAACAAATATAAACCATAACTATTTTAATTGTTCAACTTGCATTGTGAGATTTGGATTTCTTCAATTTTTGTTGAGAAAAGTTCTAAATTAACTATTTACTTTTGAAAGATCTTCAACTTTTGTAAATATTGTTTGAGATTGAGGAAAAAAGGCAAAGGCAAACATAATTATTGCTTTGTATTAACTCAATCTATACTGACAAAATGTCAAAGGGTTCAATGGTATGGGATGCCATTGTTCACAACACCCTGACTGAAAAGTTGGGGTGAACCCGAGTAGGTAGGACAGGTTTCACACAGACATCTCACAGCCAACTGGCCCTTAATAGGCTGGAGGCAGGATTTCACCTTTCAAAGGCAGGACAACTGCCTTCTGTCAATGTATCAGTTGTACAAGGGGAACAGCAACCACTGTTAATGTTGCACTCTGCTGATGAGGAAGCGAGTTGTGATGGATTGGAAATATTTAGAAGTCAGGAAGGGTTTGGATCTGAGGTTTAAGGGGCGATAGGTGGAGGGCAAGCCCTGTGGAGGTTTGAAGGTTCCTCCTTTGTGCCCAAGAGGCCATCCGTTGTCCATACTCATCGTTAATCCATGCCGAGAAACTTGGAGGGTTGCCACTTGACCTGGGGCTTTCCTGTTAATGTTCAAATGCCAATGATAGATATTAAATTCACACTTAAAGGAGTTAATTGGCTCACTGGCATATAGGTTAATTAACCCCATCTTATCTGCTGTTATCATTGCAATGGAGGTGGAGGAAAACCAGGCAGGTAGGCGACAGACTAGCCACCACCATGGGGTTTGGGTTATATCCAGGTCAAAATGTTTATGGAAAATCAGAGCGGGCATTTTATCAACATTCTGAGGGTACCACCACTGGGACTAAATGCAATTCCTCCCCCTCCAATCCCAGGAACTTTGTCTCTTAGGCAGTTGTTGCTGGAGAACTTTGGCAAGTTACTGCAATACATCTTGTAGCTAGTACATAATAATGAATGTTGTTGGTGGAGGGGGTGGATGTTACACGAAAACACTCAGCATTTTCTCTTTCCTACATGTTTATGATTTGTGAACTTACAAGGTCAAACTAAAATAAAAATTCAAAGATTTTTATTCCTTACCTCTAAATAATAGAAACAGTGAGAAGGTATATTTTTACAGGTCATATGTAATGGATATTGCTGACTGGTCCTTTTCTACTGGATTAAATGTTTACAAGAAAAGTAATTAGTCAAGGCAATATTTTTCAACAGCATATCCTGTTCTTTATCCACATTTCATACATCTTACATTTCAAAGTACATTGTCCAGAAAAATGTCCAACATAAAATAACTCGCAGTATTTGGGTCAATTATGATGAAAAAAAGTCATTCTCAGTTAATTTGTTTTAACTATATCCTGTTCATCCAAAAGCAAAATACTGTTGATGCTGAAAAACTCAATTAAACCAGAAAGTGCTGGAAAAACTGAGCGAGTTGCCTAGCACCTGTCGAGAGAGATACAGATATTCATCCTGAAACTTGTTTTCCCCTCTACATTGGTGATAAGTTGCTAGACTATTCCCAGCATTTTCTGGTTTTACTGCATTGATGCACGTTAGCTTTGAATGATTAATTGCAAAATTATCTCAACTTTTCCTTTAACTGGGTACATTATAGTTCAGTAAAGATCGTTTGATAAGGAAAGGCCATCACATTCCCAAGTTTGTAGGAAAATCTGATTATTTTCTTGGCATTTCTCCAGATCCCTTCATGAGATAAGTTTGCTTTTGAAAATTCAAATAGAATAAAGCTTGAAAATAATGAATCAACTGAACTTTCAACTGAAATATTGTTGATGATAGGATTAAAATCCTTCTTCAGTATTCATAATGTAAACAAACTCCCAAGTTGAAGCAAGTTAAAGAGATCTCATCCCTCATTTTCATAATCCCTAGCTTCTTTCAGGAAGAACTTTGATATTAACAAATGCATCCATTTAAAAAATGGGATTTTATGAATTCATTTTTAAGGGTACGAATGTTACTAGAAATCTGGTATATACTGCATGTGCTAAGTTGCACTTATACGTCCATGTTGCTAGCTAGGTCACTTTAAAGGCAGTTAAGAGCCAAGTGACATCGGCATGCAACTAGAGTCACATGCAGTCAGGCCCAGCAAGAATGTTCCAAATGAACAGTTGCTTACCAGCTGACATTTATGACAATCCAAAAGCTTTATGGTCAATTTAATTGATAACTTTAAAAATAAATCACTTTTTTTTTATTAAGCTAAATTCAAACTGGCTTAGTAGGGTTTGAACTCATGGAGGTCAACCTCATTCATTACACCTGGAGTTCATCGCGTGATATTGACCTCAAAATGGAGAGGGCTGCTACCACATGACCACCAACAACATAGCCAGTGGCATTTTAAAATTGTATCCAAACTATCCACCGATTTTAGATAATATACACCTTATAATTTGTCAACAGAGCATCTTTTGGCATGAATAGGACTCTGCCATTTTTGTTACCAAAAAAGTATCCAGTTACTCCTTAGAAGTACATTGAGTCATACAGCACAGAAGTAGACCCTTCAGTCCAAATCATCTGCACTGACCGGATATCCCAATCTGACCTAGTCCCATTTACCAGCATTTGGCTCATATCTCTCTAAACCATTCCTATTCACATACACATCCAGATGCTTTTAAATATTGTAACTGTACTCACCTCCACCACTTCCTCTGGCAGCTCATTCCACACACACACACACACACACACACACCACCCTCTGTGAGAGAAAGTTACCCCTCAGGTCTTTTTTTAAATCTTTCCCCTCGAACCTGAAACCTCTTTCCTCGAGTTTTGAACTCCTCAACCTAGGAAAAAGACCTTGGCTATTCAGCCTATCCATGCCCCTCATGATCTTATAAACCTCTATAAAGGTCATCCCTTAGTCAGTGAAGCTCCAGGGAAAATAGTCCCAGCCAACTGGGCATCTCTCGATAACTCAAGCCCTCCAGTCCCGGCAAAACCCTTATAAATCTTTTCTGCACCCTCTCAAGTTTAACAACATCCTTCCTACAGAAGGGAATCCAGTATTGTATGCAGTATCCAAAAGTGACCTCACCAATGTCTTGTACAGGCCACAACATGGTCCAACTCATATGCTCAATGTTATGACCAATGAAGGCAAGCATGCCAAACATCGTCCTCACTACCCTGTCTATCTGCAACTCCACTTTCAAGGAACTATGCACCTGTACCTCTTGGTCTCTTCGTTTGGCAACACTCCCCAGTGTTATACTATTTACTGTATAAGTCCTACCCTGGTTTACCTTTCCAAAATGCAACACCTCACATTTATCAAAATTAAAGTCCGTCTACCACTCCTCAGTCCCTTGGCCCATTGGTCCATCTGTTCAAGGTAACGTTGTACCCTGAGATAATCTTTTTCATTGTCCACTGCACCATTTACTGCGTAAACGTATTAAATAAAAAAACAAAAAAAATTGTGAATGCTGTAAATCTGCCAAACCTGCTGAGCTTCTCCTGCAATTTCTATTTTTGTTGTTGGTGCAAACTTACTAACCATACCTCCTATATTCATATCCAAATCATTTACATAAATGACAAAAAGCAGTAGACACAGCACTGATCCTTGTGGCACACCACTGGTCACAGGCCTCCAATCCAAAAAGAATCCCTCCACCACCTCCCTCTGTCTCCTACCTTCTTGTCAATTTTGTATGCAATTGGCTCGCTCCCTTGGATCACGTGATCTAACCTTACTAACCAGTCTACCACACAGAACCTTGCTGAACACTTTACTGAAGTCCATACAGACAACATCCACTGTCTTGGCTTCATCAATGTTCTTTGTCACCTTTTCAAAAAAACTCAACCAAGTTAGTGAGGCATGATTTCCCATGCACAAATTCATGCCAACTATCCCTGATCAATCCTTGCCTTTTCAAATGGGTATAAATCCTGTCCGTCAGAATCCTCTCCAACAACTACCCACCACTGACGGAAGGCTTACCGATCATTAGCTTTTCCTTCCAGCCTTTCTTAAATAATGGCATATTAGACAACCTCCAGTCTTATGGCACCTCATCCATGACTATCGATGATACAAATGTCTCAGCAAGGGGCCTAAGCAATCTCTTCACTAGCTTCCCACAAAGTTTTGGGAAACAACTGATCAGGTCTTAGGCCTTTATCTGTTTTAAGACATCCAGCACCCCATCTTCTATAATATGTACACTTATCAAATTTTCTAGCTTCAATGTCCTCCTCTGTTGTAAATAGTAACACAAAATACTTGTTTAGAATCTCATCCATCTCCTGCGGTTCCACACGTTGACGGCCTTGTTGATCTACTAGGGGCTCTATTCTCTCCCTAGTTGCTCTTTTGCCCTTAACGTATTTATAAAATCTATTTGGAGTCTCCTTAACTCTATTTGCGAAAGCTAACTCATGTCCTCTTTTTGCCCTCCTGATTTCCCTCTAACGGATGCTCCTTAAAGCCTTCTAGGGACTCACTCGATCCTAGCTCTGTATATCTGATAAATGCCTCCTTTTTCTTGATTAAAGCCTCAATTTCTCCAGTCATCCAGCATTCCCTACGCCAACCTGGCTTGCCAGTCATAATAACAGGTACATACTGTCTCTGAACTCTTGTTATTTCATTCTTAAAGGCCTCCCACTTACCAAACATCCCTTTATCTGCGATTAGCTTCCCCAATCAACTTTTCAAAGCTCCTCTCTAATACCATCAAAATTGGCCCTACTTTAACTTTTTGATCAGTTATATCCTTTTCTATAACTATTTTAGAATTAATAGAATAATGATCACTTGCCTCAAAGTGCTCCTCCACTGATATCTTAGTCACTTGCCCTGTCTTATTTCCCAACAGAAGGTCAAGTATTGCTCCTTTTCTGGGAGGTACATCCACATATTGAATCAGAAAATTTCTTGCACATATTTAACAAATTCCTGCCCATCCAAGCCCTTAACACTGTATCAGTGCCAATCTATGTTTAGAAAGGTAAAATTTCCCAATAGTACAAGTGTATTTTTCTTACAGATACCTGAAACCTCCTTACATATTTGATTCTTAATTTCCTGCTGACTACTGCGGTGGTGGTGGGGGGGGGGGGGGGCGCCTATAGTACAATCCCAACAAGGTGATCATGTCTCTCTTATTTTTAAATTCCATGTATAATTTCACTGGACAATCTCCCAAAAATATCCTCCCTAAGTTATAACCATAATGTTATCCCTAACCAAAAATGCACTCCGCCTCCTCTCTTGCCTCCCTTTCCATCCTTCCTGCAGCATCTGTACCCTGGAACATTAAGTGGCCAGTACTGTCTCTTCCTGAGCCATGTTTCTGTAATATCTATGATATCCCACTCCCATGACATTATACACTACTAATTTGGAGCAATGAGACACCAATGCTAATATCAGCAATTCAGAGATCAAACAAAAACTCATAATGCACTAAGAGTCATGAATATTTAACTAATTTAGAGTTTCACCAAACAAGATCACTGCTAAGCTCTTCATTTAATTATGTGGCTACTACAGCATAACAATATGTTGAAGAAAAGAATGATATCAGTTTGAACTCTACCTACATTGCAGTCTCAGTTGTTAGAACGTTACTGATTAATATCTTTAGAACCAAAACAGGGGTAATACCCTGCAAATAATTTGCAGAATATTTCTCAAGTTAATCATTAATATATTATTTTTTTCTCAGGCAATCTCCTTGGTCAAGGATGACTTGTTCCATTCTAGTTTGATAAGTTCTGAGTTGGCTGATAAATCCAGTGCTCAATCTGCAGATTCTGCCAAAGGCAGGCAGTTTGAAGGGTGAGGCTGTTGAGGCATTTGGAGGCTTGCATGCTTTCCCGGAAGGCTTAATTTCATGTCCACATGCTCCTGGCTAAGTGTCTCAACTTGTTCAATATCTTCCTGAATAAATAGACTGTAACGTCCAAGGTGGCAGCTCACCGCCATCTTGTCAAGGGTAGTTAGGGACATGCGATAAATGCTGGCCTTGCTGGCAATGCCTATATCCCATATACTAGTCAAGCAAATGCCTATTTTTATTGATCACCAGCTGGGGACTTGCATGAATCAGAGGGATGCTTACTCTTTTCAGAGATGCTCTTTGGACATTCCTAAAGAATTTCCATTGTCATCCTGGAGTCTCTAGCCTTCACTAAGTTTTGACTCGAATAGTTATGTTGAGAACTTGGTATCAAGCATAATGTTATTACCCCAGCTGAAGTTATTACTCAAAAAGGCAGAACTCAGACTGCAATCTGACTTGAAAGGTCATATTTTGTTTTGTTTATACATTGGTGGTATCTCACTGAGGTATAAACACACAATGTTGCAGATTTAGTTTTAATGACAAAACAGGAGTTGAGCAGGCAAAGGAAATGAAAATGAAATCTAATAAACCAAACTATTTACAAATAATATGCCTCTTAAGATGTTGTGCTCTTTTACAGATCCCAAATATTGCCTCTTTACAGTACCTCATACAGTACTCACACCCAGAGTGACACATCTATACATTTAACAGTAAAAGCACCTCATACAGTACTCACACCCAGAGTGACACATCTATACATTTAACAGTAAAAGTACCTCATACAGTACTCACACCCAGAGTGACACATCTATACATTTAACAGTAAAAGCACCTCATACAGTACTCACACCAGACTAACACATCTATCCATTTAACTATGAATTTAATTCCCATTTTGAAGAATCTGAAGTCTCTTCCTGGAGCTCTCATGAATCTCAACATAAATGTCCTCAGCTTCAAATAACATCTTCAAGGTTTTATCCATATGGGTGGCACAGTGGTTAGCACTGCTACCTCATAGCACCAAAGACCCGGGTTCAATTCCTACCTCAGGCAACTGTCTGTGTGGAGACTTTCTCCCTGTGTCTGCGTGGGTTTCCTCCCACAGTCCAAAAATGTGCAGGTTAGGTGAATTGGCCATGCTAAATTGCCCGTAGTGTTAGATGTAGGGAATGGGTCTGGGTGGGTTGCTCTTCTGAGGATCGGTGTGGACTTGTTGGGCCGAAGGGCCTGTTTCCACACTGTAAGTAATCTGATCTTAAATTACCATATTAGTAAACTCCTTATTTAAAGTAATTTATTTTTACTATCATCTTCCCTTTTCCGAAGCACTGTTTTACACACGCATCTTCATCCAAGACTTCTGCAGAACTCCCCAAAACTGAAACCAAGATGCATTTTTCCTTCAGGCTGTGCATTTCAAGCTCAGAAAAGAATCAAATCTAGAAACTTCTAACTGAAACCTAACTGAAATCTGTTTATCTTCCCAGTCATAAACTTTGCTAATGTACACAAAAGCCCATTGGTACTACAGAGGCTATCTTTCTCAAACTGTTTTAAAAGAAATTACCATAGCTACAGAAGTACTTACGAGTTAATATTTAAGCCTGCTGACACACAGAAAAACCTAAATGTCACTAATTCTAATTTCAAAACATATCAAATAAATGTTATTAAAATAAAGATAAATTACACACCCAAATTACAACATGAATTATATACTTAAGCCAACCTTTGCTAACAAGCATACAGTCAATAACAAATGCATAATCTACTGAATGAGTTTAGAAAATACACAGTCCTGCTGTTTGTGGGGGGTATTTCACCAAACAAAACTTTCAAAGTTAGGTGTTAACTTATCAAAATATAATAAGTATTTTGATAAACATTCTGGAAGGATGACACGGAGGCTCAGTGGCTAGCATTGCTACCTCACAGAGCCAGGGACCTGAGTTTGACTCCACCCTCTGTGTGAGATTCTTCTGGGTGCTCTAGTTTCCTCCCAGCATACAAACAAGTGCAGGTTAGGTGGATTGGCCATGCTAAATTGCCCTGCAGTATCTAAGGATGTGTAGGCTAGGTGGATCAGCCATGGAAAATGCAGTTTTACAGAGATAGGGTGGGTCTAGGTGCTCTTCAGAGGATTGGTGCACACTCAATGGGTGGAACAATCTGCTCCCGTGCTAACAGAATTCTATTGGGAAAAATGAGGATTTGTGTTTCCCTTGTTACCTTTACATTTCAGTCTGATCATTGCAGGCCAGCTGGAATCTGTGCTGATTCTAGCAACGCTCTGATCTTATTAAAGAGCTTTTTAAAATTGGCTTTAGTGAAAGAAATGCCACAGTCAGCAGCTGCTGGTAAAATAATCTATACAGCAGATGGATCTATCTTACAATTACCAATATTTCAATCAAAGCATTTGCTCGCTCTTAGGTACAAATTTGTTATATTGGCCCATTAATGCATGGAACACAATCAAAACCTGCCAGAAATGGAACCTAGCTGTCAAAATGTTTTGAGCAAGAGTTACATTTTAGCAGCAACATAAACTGTATTTTTCCAATATCAAACTACTAGTATTTGCTGTTAATTACTTTCTGAGACTCCCTCTTCCACTAGACCACAGATCAATTATAAAGTTCTGAGAAGGAAAAATTGTGCAAAAGAAAATTCAGTTCACTCATTTTGCATCAAAGTTTAGTTCACTTTAAACCATGCTAGGGTGAATATATGTTGGACCAATGTAATATTTATTGATATTCAGAAGTCAGGATTAAATGACTCCACTCAGATTCCAATTGCAACTGAACTGACACCTGCATAATTGGATTCAGGGAAACCTGCCATGGAAGAACAATCAACAAGGCAAAGAACCAAAAAGGTAAAACTAGTTTAGCGTTTTCAAGGTTTTGTTGGGAATGTAACAAGGAGTCCCTGGCCCAATGTGCATGTGGCTCCTCTTCAGATGGCTAGGATATTTATCTGGAGGGTTCAATCCTTTGAATATAAAATTGATTAAACCTCAGACAAATTAAGCAACAAAGCAATGTCATACTTGTTAATTGTTTGTCTGTAAGTATTACTAGCAATAGCTGGAAATTCTTTCATGTCATATTTCTTTTTGTTAGCCTTTTTTCCAGAACAGAGAACAACTTTGGTTGTTCTTTCTAAAACTGTGATTCTTTCCTCTTGAATAATGTAAAATGTGTGATAAACATTAACCATTGCTGTAAGAGAAATAAGAAAGAGAGGAAGTCAATTACGTTTTAGACAGTGCTGGACTCTTTAGATTTAGACTGTGATCAAACAATTACAAAATTAATGCAAGCTCATCAACCTGAAATGTTGGACCTGAATTTAACCCAACTCAAAATTCATTAACTAGTGTTAAAATTAAGTCCACAAACTCTTTTTCTCTCCTCATGAATACTGCCTGACCTGCTGACTATTTCCATCATTTTCTGTTTATATTCCAGATTGTCAGTGTTCACAGTATCTTTTTTGCAGAACTTGAATTTGTTCAATGGCAATAGAACAAATCAACAACAATAAGTTGCATTTATATTGCAACCATAATAAAATGTCCCAATGGACATCACAGCAACATTGCAAAGAAACATTTTACACTGAACCACATTAGGAAATGTAAGTGAAGATGACAAATACTTGGTCAAAGAGGTAGATTTTTAAGAGTGTTGAAGGTGAAAGTGAGACAGAGAGATGTCAGGAGAAAATTCCAGACGTTAGATTACAGACAGTTAAAGACACAGTGGTGGAGTAATTACAGTCAGGAAAGAGGCCAAGGAGAGATTTGGAAATAAGAATGATAATTTAATCATCTTAAAATAATTATTTAAATGCAGATTATAGACCTTCATAACACACAAAGAACTTATGTGTATAATTTCCAACTATTTTTAACTGAGCAGATTTTAAATTGAATAATCATAAAAGATAAAATTCCAGTTTATGATATACAGAGATGAGTACCTCATATGAAAAGGCTATAATGTTCATTTTTCTTACTAGACCCTCTCAATTCAATTATTTTTGCCGCAAGATGCAATTTAAGTTACTTAGGCCTATGACCACATGTCTGGGATTCAGAATCCTGGCAATCAATTTTGAACGGTCATTTCTCAGTGAGCTGACAGATTTCTTTGCAGTAAAGTTTTTAAGTTCAAGGAAACATAGTCTTAAAATTACAGCTTAGTTCATCAGGAAGGAAGTCAGAAAGTATTTTCTCACACAAAGGGTAGGGAAAATCTGGAACAATTGCCTCTTAAAAAAGTTATTAAATCATGTAGCATTTCTTAGTCAACAGTATTAAAGTGTTTAAATGTGCAGATCGGTCATGATCAATTGATTAATTGAATAGTTTTGAAGGGCTAAATCCTACTCCTAATTCTAAATTCCTACTTATGCTTCTATTGAAAGGCTATATGGGTTTGAGGCATCGCCATTTGTAAAGATCATAATTATTTATCATAAATGTCAGAGCATATCTTTCTGATTACGTAGACATATTTTTTGAAATTCCCTTGGAGGATTATGAAAATCTCCTGTGGAATCTCATTTGATCTTGGATCACAGAAAGTGTTCTAAATGTAATCTTGTACATTTATATGGTGTTTTGGTAAAGAGATCTACTCTTGTACATCTCCCTTGGGAGAGCATTTTATTACAATTTTCATTTCTGGAAAGGCTACTGTTCAGCTGCTATCAATATAACCTCCACAGTAATCAACTTAAGACTTGCCGTGTCTGAGGAGAAATGCTTTTTGCATCAACTCCATCCAATTATTTTCAAAATTGATTCCCTTAAGTGCCTCAACTCTCTGCCAAGAAACTTCATCAGCTTTCTGGAAAAGAGACCTCCATTAAATCAAAGTTAAATCTGGTGGAAAGTAGATTGATTTTCAAAGGGAATAGAATGTCAAACACTGGCCACAGTAGACAGGGTACAGCACTGAAGATGCTTCAGAAATCCTGTACAGAACATTATGTGTAATGTGAGCACTCAGTCACTTTGTCACGGTTAAAATGTACACTCCAGTTAAAATATATCCACTCTTAGGCATCACACTGGTTCAGGGCCTGGCTGTACCTTATGGCGTATTACAGTGCTTCTCACTAAGACAGCTAATGATTTGAGTTCAGCTGCTAAGTAAACCAAGAAGAATTCAAGAAATTCAAGTAATGGGTATCACTACTCACCTTCCTGCTATGCAGGTTAAACAGCCATAATAGCAGAGATTATCTGCTTAATCCCCTTACTTAAAGAATAGTACAGATAACAGGGTCATTAAAAAGTGCTATTCAAAAGTATGTGCTGTAACATTCAGTGAACTGTTCTTCACATGGTTTTGTACTTATGAGATGAAAACTAAGTACAGAAGTCTTTTTTTAATGTGGTCATGCAATTTGGGTGTAGCATTTATTGCCCATGCCTAATTGCCTGGAGGGCAATTAAGAGGCAACCATATTACTGTGGGTCTGGAGTTACATATAAATCAGAGCAAGTAAAGATGGGAAATTTCCTCCCCTAAAGGGAATGAGTGAACCAGATAGGTTTTTCCAATGATTGACCATGTTTTGTGGTCATCATTAGACTCCTAATTCCTGATTTTTAGGGAATTAGGATTTCACAATTTGTGATATTTATCAATCTGTTGATGAAACTGTTGAATCACTACTGTTCATCAATCTCACTGGAATAAAAATGCACTGTTATAAGTAGTCATGAGTATGGAATTAGAGTATTATTAAAAAAAGACACATTTGTCTAAAATTTTCATCTTGCGTATATCAGAACAATTCACAAGAAATTCTAAATTAAAGAGAAAACAACATTTATACGGTATGAGAGGAGAGTGCTGATTAGTTGACATCTGAATTCTGATTGCCAGAGGCGTTGCCATGGATAATGCACCAGTTAGATGATGATTAAATATCAAACTTTGTTTACATATGATTACAGGCAGGAGGATTCTGATTAGTCAAGGCATTGCTCTGAGAAATTAACTAAAGAACAGCTATTTTGGAAAGCTGAAACAGACACTGTTTGTGTACACATTCTTTCCATCTGCCTGGAACACACTTTCACATTTTAATTTTTGTCAGGTATTACCAAAATGGCAAGTGTCTTCAATACATTTTTGTTTTTGCTCTTTTTTTGTTATTCTCATAATCTGTCCATTTCTGTTCCTTTCCAGTTATTTCCCTTTCTGTATTGACACTTCCTTCTCAGTCCTTGCATTTTTTTTCAAAGCAATCTGTTTTTTTTAAAAAATTGTTTACGTGGTATGAACATTACTGGATAGGCCAGCATATATTGTCCATCACTAGTTACCCTTGAGAGGCAATGAGCTGCCTTCTTGAAGCAATGCAGTCCTTAGTATATTGGTGCACTGACAGTACCATTTGGAAGGAAGTTCCAGGATTGTGATCCAACAAGAGTGAGAGAATGGTTATGTGGTTTCAAGTCAAGAATATGGAAAACTGCAGGAGGTGATATTCCCATGCATCTGTTGCCCATGTCCTTATAGGTAAAAGTCACAGATTTGGAAGGCACTGTCAAAGGTGCTAAGGTGAGTTCCTTCCATGTGTCATGTAGATGGTACACACTGCTGCCATTGTACATAGGTGGTATAGGGAGTGAATATTGAAAGTGGTAAACTAGCCACCATCAAATAGGATATCTTTTCTGGATAGTGTCAAACATTGAGCCTTGTTGAAGTTGGACTCATCCAGGCAAGGAGGTATACTCATCATACTCCTGGCTTTTACCTTGCAGATAGTGGACAAGACCTGGTGAGACAGGAGATTAGTTACTTACCAGAGAACTCCTAGCCTCTTGTAGCCACAGATGGCTGGCAAAGTTCAGTTCAGTTTGAGTCAATAGTCACTCCCACGATATTGGTAGTAGTAGGAATTTCATTGATGGTTATGCAATTGAATGTCAAAGGGAGAGGGCTAGATCTGTGTTGTTGTAAATGATTATTTCCTCGCACTTTTGTAGCAGTAATGTCACCTGCCATTCATCAGCCCAAGTGTAGATGTTGACAAGGTTTTGCTGCACAAGCACATAATCACCTTTCATATCTGCCTAGTGGTTAATGATGCTGGACACTGTGCAATCATATGCAGAACATAACCCACTTCTGACTTTATTATCAGATCATTAAAGAAGCAGCTGAAGATGTTTGGGTCTTGGACACTACCCCAAGGAATTTCTGTAGTGATATCCTTGCAATGAGATGATTGACCTCCAATAAACATGACTCTCTTTCTTTGTGCTTAGTATGACTCCAACAAGTGGTGAGTTTTCCCAGTGATTCCCATTGACTCTAGACTGCTGTGATGCCACATCTGGTTAAATGTTGCCTTAATGTCAAAGCAATCACTCTCACCTCACCTCTGAAGTTCAACACTTTTGTCCATGTTTAGATCAAGTGTATGATCAGATCTGATCAGGAGTTGAGTGACCCTGGCAGAATGCAAACTAAGTGTCAGTAAGCAGGCTATTGCTGAGTAAATGCTACTTGATAACTTCATTGACAACTCTGTTCATCATTTTGCTGATGCTCAAGGATAGACAGATAGGGTATTAATTGGTCAGGTTTAACTTTTCCTTCTTTTTGTAGGCATGACATACCTAGGCAGTTTTCCAAGTTGTTGGGTAGTGCTGTTGCCATATTAGAATAGCTTGGCTCAGGGTGTAGCATACCTTGGGGCACATGACTTTATTACTATTGCTGGAATATTGTCAATGCCCACAACATTTGCAGTATCCAGTGTCTTCAGCCATTTCGTAATATCCAAATTGTCTGAAGACTCACATCTAAGATGCTGGGGACCACAAGAGGAGGCTGAGATGGATCATCCGTTCAGCACTTCTAGCTGAAGATATTTCAGCCTTGTCATTTGTACCGAAATGCCAGGCTACCTAAACATTGATCGTGGGGATACTTCAGGAGCCTTCTTCCCCTTTGGTTAGGAGATACCCAGATGTTCCAGGTTCCTGTTGCCCCAATTTCCTCTCTGAAAAATTATTAGCTTACACTTTTAGCAATGGTTACACAAGCATTTCATAAATATTACTGTGTAAGGATGAACGGCAAATGGCTGCTGCACAAAACTATGCCCAAAAATAATAAATTTTCAGATCAATTTTCAAGATTTAAGTTAATTGCCAAAAAACTCAATGGGAAAATGAAGAGTTTTTTTTGGAACTCAGCAGTATGTTATTATCTGGAATGAGCTGCATGAAAAAATAGCTGAAGGAGATTTAATGGTTACTTACAAAAAATGATTATACTCAAAAAAAGTGAATTTTTCCAGATCATTGTGTAAGAGCAGAGCAGAGGATTAATTAATCATTCTTCGAGGAGTAAGTACAGATATTATAGGCCAAATGATCTCTTTCTCTCTGGCATTATTATGTATTAATAAATAATTTTCTCTTCTATGTACTGTCAAATTGTTTCCGTAGTTAGTAAACCTGGATGCTTTAAAGAAATATCAGCAAAAATGTGTACTAATTTTGGCAGACTACAATCACAGGTTTGAATCAAAAATGGTGGCATTTTTTCTATAATTAAGAAACATATGAAACTAAAATAATCATCCATTGTTTGACACCAGATAACAAGCAATTACAATACTTTAGGGCATCAGTATCTGTTATATGAATGTTGAACTTAAATTACCTGTGCCCAAAGTGTCAAATGCCAGGATTAAACCTGTGAATTTTCACTTGTACCATGTCCAGTTTCAGTTGCCTCCCAAATGCCAGAATTTAAAAATAAATTCCATGGGGAGTGAAAAGCCCACTTTATATGCAAGTGTGCACAGTATTTTAGGTCACGTGATCTAAATATAGGCAGGAATATTTTCTCAGTTCCATGATCTAATCTCAAGAATTTAGTTCAACATTTATTGGGATGAATATGTAGAAAATACTCAATGGCGCATTTTAGATCATTGTTCATTCTGAGGGATAAATCTAGCAACTGGGGTGGCACAGTGGCTCATTGCTTAGCACTGCTGCCTCACAGGGCCAGAAATCCAGGTTTGATTCCCACCTCGGGCCACTGTCTGTGTGGAGTTTGCACATGCTCCCCATGCCCGCGTGGGTTTTCTCTGAGTGCTCCTGTTTCCTCCCACAATCCAAAGATGTGCAGGTCAGGTGAATTGTCCATGCTAAATTGCCCAGAGTGTTAGGTGCATTAGTCAGGGGTAAATAAAGGGTAGGGGAATGGATCTGGGTGGGTTACTCTTCGGAGGGTGGGTGTGGACTTTTTAGGCCAAAGGGCCTGTTTCCATACTGTAGGAATCTAATCTAACCTCAGTAAAGCATTATGTCTAAGGAGTAATTTCTGTTAATTATATTGAGTAAACTATTCAAATAACTGAAAGAACTTATATACAGCAGAATAACAAAAAATAGTTAAGGTATATACAAATTGGCTATTAAAAGACTTTTAACACTATTAAACCTGCCCCATCCAATCATGATACAAACACATACACAGTTGATCTGTTAGATAGCTGTGTAACCTCTTAGTGGATGCAAATGAAACATAGCCAAAATTGTTTTTAATCTATGGGTGATAAATAAAGTGTACCTCAGATAGCATACTTATGAGCCTTATTATATACAAAGATTTTATGACACAATATGAAGCAGGATGCCTAAGCATTACATTTCATCATTCAAAAAACTAGATTTTATAATCACTATGTTCATTGACCATAACATTGACATTAATGACTCTTCCATAGCACAAGATGTAACTTCAGAACCATACTTAAATGCCCTTCTGGGAATGCTTATACAGTTGCTCCTGTGACATACCAGGAAAGATAGACACAGTAATGGCAATGATTTCAGAATACACAATCAGGTACAATCACATTTTTAGATTTGATTTCCTACAATATGGAAACAGGCCCTTCGGCCCAACAAGTCCACACCGACCCTCTGAAGAGTAACCCACACAGACCCATTCCCCTATCCTATAATGACCCTGACTAATGCACCGAACATAATGGGCAATTGAGCATGGCCAATTTACCTGGCCTGCACATCTTTGGACTATGGGAGGAAACCGAAGGAAACCCATGCAGACAGACACAGGGAGAATGTGCAAGCTCCACACAGACAGTGACCCAAGGCGGGAATCAAATCCGGGTTCCTGATGCTGTGAGGCAACAGTGCTAACCACTGAGCCACCATGCCACTCACTTTTCTTAAGGAACAGAAAACAGATGGCACTTCTTCAGAATCGCACTTCGTGAAAGGCATCAAGCATCCATAGTTTTGTGACAGGAAAATTGTAAAGATTCCAACGAATTGTCTCTAAGTTGACATAATCACTATAACTTGGGTGAGGCCTTTGCCTCACTAAAAATGATAACTACTGCAACAATTTCTGAGACTCATTCTTCCCCCCAAATCTCTAACCATATCAACTTCTCCCCTCATACAGCTGATGCAAGGTTTGCTGTGGTCTGACATCCTCAGTGCCATGTCGCCGAGATCAGGGTACTTAAAAACTATGATAAGATTGCTCTACCATTTCGCAGGGGAAATCCTGTAACTTCATTCTAGCGAATTGTACCATTTTATACAAGCTACTTTTTTTTACCATAAACCTGAACTTCTTGAAGAGCAAATGCTAGCAACCAACAATCTGCTGCCCATGGCACTCCCTTCCATGGTATATGCTACATATTTTGAGGATATCTGAAACAGATTGCCTTATGTTTTGAGTAAAGGTCAACTTGGAAGTACACTGATTATCCAGCACTATTACTACAGGGTCATGTTATCAGCAACTTTGAAACCCACTCAACTAAACACAAGCCTGTCCTTAAATGACAACCAAAATAGGCAAACTTTCCAACAGAGGCCAATTGACTGCAATCAGGCACAAGTGGCCCTAGTGATTATCACCTCTGTAACTCAGGAATGCCAAGTTAAATTAAAGCATTCCTATGACCAACCAGCTCAGCAACAGAATGAAGTTTGAACCTGAGTCCTTTCTGGTCTTTATCACTGAACTACTCAAGAGATAGCTTCACTCAGCCTTTAGAAAAGTCAATCAATTAATGTTCTCAAAGTGTAACTCTGCTTCTATCTTTCGAGAACAATGGAGAAGTAGCTGGAAAACTGCTACCTCACAGACAAATATTCATCTTCACTGCCTAGTTTATTAGAGTAGATCATCTGACTTTTATAGAACCCATTTAATTTCCATTCCAGGCTCCCTAAAGGTGCTTGTCATCACGTTGTCAGAGCATCAGATTACACAGGCAGTGAAGACAATAGTCTACCTCTGTAATAGAGGGTACGTAATCTCAGATTTTAAGTGTCCAATGCCTCAGCGCATTGAAGTAACAGCAAAGTAACTCCATGAACGTAGACAAGTACTGTCAAAAGTTAAAATTACTTTTCAGAAGAAAGGTCACTGAGCCTGAAATGTTTACTTTGCTTTCTATCCTGAGATGCTTCCAGAACCTGCTGAGATTCTCCAGCAATTTCTGTTTCACATTTTCAGCATTTGCAGTTTTTTTAATTTCAGTTTTAAATGTCAAGTTATTCAAGCTGCATAATAAAAAAAGGCAAAAGTACAGTGAATAAGTACATAATTTAGCAATTTCAGAAACAAATCCATAACCCTCATTATGAGAGTTTGCAGGTTCATGTTTCCTAGTATCACAGAATGAAATATTTCTTTGGATTCTATTGTTCCCAGCTCAGTTAATACGTGGGTGCTACAAGTTGGTCCAGTTCAGTCATTATGAAATGTAATTACTATCAATCCATATTTAAATATGGTTGGCAAACAGTCTGGCTTTAATCTATTTCCATCATTCTGTGATTTGTTTTTAAATTTGTGCACTTGCACCCTCAATGATTTTCCAATGACTACTATAGTTTACCATGTGAATTTCCTTTAGGCATAAGGTACTAGCAGCAATGAAAGTAAATGAATATCTTTTAATACTTATAGATTTGATCACAGTGGATTAGGACTGATGAAATTGTCTAATCATTCATTAGAGATCAGTCACTATCCAAGTATCATAATATAGCTTCTTCACAGCTGGTATTCAGCTCTCCCAGCAGAAGGTAAAAAAATTATTAAGCTTATGTACTTGTAGTATGATGGAATAGTTAGTCACTATTTAAATAGAGGAAGAAGAGAGCATTTAGTGACACAGTGCTCTGAAACAAGCCAGCTCAAAATCTTGTAGATTTCTGATGAATTTATAGAGCGGGTGTGACCAAAGGAAAGCTATAATCACTGACAAATTTATTACAGAGCTACTTTGATGCAATACATGAACAATATGATGCTCCTGTTATCACTTCTGACGGCATAATTTGTCAAACAAAATTATTCAAATGAATAATAATAACACAAATGAAACTATTCAAAGAAAATTTTCAAATATTAATTAGATAAAAATCCTGCAGTTCATCATCAGTTCATTGAATTACAATACCCATAATCCAAAATAATGCAAATCTGCTTAATCACAGCAGTTATTGATTCTAATTGTGCAACAGTTTTACACTTGTACCATATCTTTGTTTTAAAACAGTTATTTAAATAAAACTGTGACTTAAAAAAAATGAAATTATTCACTTGTCATAAATGAATGACCTCAGTGGTATTATATTTATTTAGAGTTTCTAGACCTAACTATGGATGACACTCATAATTTTGCCGATACGTTGAATTCAATGTAAGTCTTTGCATTAAATGCAAACTAACTATATAGTATCTATGATGACAATATATTGCCAGTATGCCTTCATGCAGATGACCTTAGCATAAATGGAGAATGCCACTCAATATTACCAGTGAGTAATTCAATTTTTCCATAAAGGACAACTCCATAAGATCTGAAATTAAAAGATAACCTAATATCAATCATGTAACCATTGTTAATTGTTGTACAAAATTATCTGGTTCACCAATTTCCTTTGGGGCAGAAAATCTGCCAATCTTACCTGGTCTAGCCTATATTTATCTGCTGATCCACAGGAATATGATTGATTCTTAATTACCCTTTAACTGGCCTAGCAAGCCACTTGGTTCCAGGGCAGTTAGGGATGGGCAACAAATGCTGGCCTAGACAGTTGATGTTCGCATCTCATGAAAAATAAAACCTCAGTTAATGATACACACTGTAAAACAAGGACAAAGGCACTGTTTGCATGTGTATGTTAGTGTATAGTTTTATTAACAGCATGCTGAATACCTAGGAGTTTAAGGTAATAAGGTCAACTTGTATTGTGAATTAATTAATTAATTGTATTCCACTGTATGGGCATGGGGTTGGTTTATGAGGAGAGACTGAGTAGATTGGGATTATATTCATTGAAATTCAGAAAAATGAGGGAGGTCTTATAGAAACATATAAAATTATGAAGGGAATGGATAAGATATAAGTAGAGAGGGTGTTTCCACTGGCAGGTGAAACTAGGACAAGAGGGCATAGCCACAAGACTAGAGGAAGCAGATTAAGGACTGAATTGAGAAGGAACTTCTTCACCCAGAGGGTTGTTAATCTATGGAATTCCTTACCAAGGGGAGTATTTGACACTACATCACTAAGCTAAGGTAAATATTTTTGAAAAATAATGGAATTAAGGGATACGGTCAGAGTGAAGGTGAGTGGTTCTGAGTCCACGAAAAGATCAGTCATGATCTTATTGAATGGTGGAGCAGGCTTGAAGGGCCGGATGACCTACTCTTGCTCCCAGTTCATATGTTTGTGTGGAGTGCTACTTATCATGGTTGCCTAACATGCAAAACCAGGTAGGCACAGTGCTAAGATTAGGCATCAACTAGTGATGCAAAGGTATGTTGCTCCCATTTCTTGTTGCAAATTAATTGGATCCATCAGTTACGGTCTTGTGGTGCATTGGTAATGTAACTAACTCTGGACGAGAAGGTCTAGGTTCACATGCAACCTGAACTGGAGGTATACCATAGCCTGGTCAGAACGATTAATTTTTTTTTATTCAGGTGTGTATAAAAGAGATCAGCCAGAAAGTGGCTCAGGTTTATGTTGAGATGCTGCTTGAAGTAAAAATCTAACTGGAAAGTTTATGCCTGGACTTGGTCTTAGAATGCTTAACCATTAGTGAACACCACTATAATTCTAATTTGAAATGTTACTATCAATCACCACTGGAAAAATCAGTTTTCTCCAACAGAATGAAGTAATGATGATGAAATTAATAAATCTGTTAAAAAATGTTTTGCCTAGTTTAGTACCTACTTAGTATTTTACTAGAGTGTAAGACCTGGGTTAATGTTTAATTGCGGAGTGAAATTTTAATTTAAAAATACTCTAACTTAGAGAAAAAATATTGCTAACAGATCCAGTAAGAGATAATATGCAAGTGTGTAACCTAATCAAGGCACACAATTCTTATTTTTGGCTAATGTACCTGCTCCATCTATAAAGAAAGGAACTAACATCATCTGAAACTACTTTTCTTTCTATTAAGAACATATGATAAATCTTTTCCTATAGGCTTTCCAATGTGCTGCCTTTCCCTTTTGAAAGTGTTACTTTGTGCAAGTAAATGGTACCTCAGTAAATGCTTCCCCATCTCCTATGAAGACAAGCATCCTGTAAAAGATGACCCATCCAAAACTGAAATCCTCAAATAAATATAAATTAACTCAAATTAAAATGCTTAGTAGGCCATGGTTGAGTGAAACAACAGAGGCTGTGCTGCATTCACCAAATCACTTCCAATGGACCACGTGTAGCTGTACTGCAGGTTGACCTGAATATATAAGCAAAGGTCAACTATACTGCTAAAGTCATACCTTTGTTTTGCTTTAGCCAACATAGGCGGAATTAGTAGGTAGTTAGTTTGGGAAATTGTAGAATCGAAATCATTAAAACTACCGGGTACTAGGTGCTTTCAATGTCAGATCTATTTGCAGAGATTCACCAGTACATTAGTGGTTAGAACAATTCAGCTATGAAGAGATACTAGATAGATTATGGTTGTTTTCCTTAGAACAGACAAGGCTGAGGGGGGGGGGGCGGGGTCTGACTGAAGTGTACACAGTTCTGAGGGGCTAAATAGCACTGACAGGGGAAAACATTTCCACTTAGGAGAGGGATCAATAACCGGGGTGGCACATTTTAATTCATGAGCAGGAGATTTAGGGGGATTTGAAGGAAAGAACTCATTGCCGAAAAGAGCAAGAATCCTTAAGATATGTAAGAAGGTGAGCAATTGAAGCGCCGGGGCACCCAAGGCAACAGGGCATGTGCTGGAAAATGGGATTAGAGTACAGAGACGTGGATGGCTGGCCCGCACGCAATGGGCCAAAAAGTCTTTTTCTGCCCCTCTAACAATTCTTTGGCTATCTGGGAAGCCTGGTGAAGAGAAATTCAACTTATCAGATTGGTTTTGTCATGTGAAGAGTTAAACTGCATTTGGAAAACGCGACAATCAATCAGGGTGACTGATCCTTTAAAGATATGCCTGTGATTATTCTCAGTGTCTATTTTTGTATAACTAATCCACCGAGAATTATGTCTTCATCATAATCTGCTGCTGCTGCTGCTGCTGCTGCTCGACTCCACACTCCGAGTGAAATCGCACTCTTCAGTTACAACTGAAATAGCAGAGGAAGCAGCAAATCTCTCTCTCTCTCTCTCTCTCGGAATTCTACCCTGGCTCGCTCCGCAATTTCAGGCTGCTGCTCCGAAGGCTAGAAAAACTTCAGATGCTCCTGTCTACATGAGAAGGTACCAAAATAACGATATCAGAGCAGGTGCCGCATAGGCGCTGGGACCACTGCTGGGGATGATCACACATTACAGGCAGTTATCTGCATCCACTATAGTCCGATGCTGCTCCTGCTAACAGGAACACTCACCTCTTTGCCTACCCAGTCTCAACTAACCCAGGGTGGTCCCGAGAGACAGGTCCATCCTCAATGTTGGCCCAAGCGTTGCTCACAGATTAGTGAGGTCTGAATTCACAATTTAATTTCACGCAGAAGGCGCTGTGCATGGAGTGGGCTTTCTGAAAGAAACCTGGACCACTCGGGCTAACCGGACACGACAAACACTGTTCTCTGCGGCAACAGCACATCTGAAAGAGCAGCCCGGAATCTGCCTACCCCTTCATCTCACCGGCGCTGCGTGGTTTGATGTAATACACCCATCTGAACTGTACAAGAACACGCATCTGCATGCAACCAACAACACAGGGAGCAACGGCCGTCCAATCTGCTCGATCTTAAATCAATGAAACAAAAACTCATCTGCATCAGAAGTCACACAGACAGCCTGTCCCCACCAGCTGGTGGGGGATCCTTAACCATTTGCAGAGATGAAGGTTATAGAGGACTGAGCTTTTCCCCATTCCCATTTCCCCCGTCTGCAGTCACTCACCTCGGGTGGACATACTTGGGAGGATCTGTTTGGGTCCGGAGGGCGAGCACCACACACGGTCGGCAGGTAGTATGTTGTGTGTGTGAGAGAGAGGGAGACAGACAGGGAAGGGAGAATCTCCCAAGGATTTAGGAAACTGCCGGAGTCTTCAGCTGGGGCTGGTCCTCGGCGCGGCTGCGTGACCGGTGCGTAAGGTACGTGGGCTGGAAGAATAACAAATGCAGAGTACCGTGGCACCAGTTTAAATGGGCACCTCCTTCCCCACAGGCGCCTCCCTTCCCACAACATCACCAAGTGACCCTGCGGCTCACCTAACGATTTGTCGTCAATGTCAATCCATGGTACTGTGTACTGTTGTGTTTCAATATGGCATTCTGACCATGCAATATTGTAGCCGCATTAAAACTGCCCTTAATGCTGTAGTATTCATTATTTATACCGTTTATAACTGGGTGCTGAATATAAGGTTTGGGAGGAGAGGACGTCCCAGAGAGTTAAGGGATAGGAACAAAAAAGGTGCAATTACACTGGTCTGTGTGGGTCTATGGGTTATCAACTCGAACAAAAGATGTAAAAAAAAACACATTCCCAAGGAATTTACACAGAAGCGAAGAATTATAGATAAGTTAAAATGGAGAACGTTAATCATCCAGGTACAGGTTGGGACAGTAGTAGTATCAAGGGCCAGAAAGGCACAAGGAGTTCTCGAAGCTTTTCCAGGACAGTGCTCCAGAGCATGTTTCCGTCCAATTAAAAAAGACCCTGCTTACTATATACTACCAATTTCGAAATGGATACTGCATTGAACATTTATCCTTCTATTACACATAGGTGATTCAAGTATTTTGATTATTTTATCTATCCATCTATACTATAACCATCTCTATAATGTAATCAAGGATTAACCGATAATAAATGTTGTTAAGCAATCATCAAAAAGTAGTTGCCTCATGCTTCTTGCCTCAAAAAGGCACAAAAGAAATAAAAATGTGCCTGAATTTTTAAGACTCAGCTATTTTCAACTTGCAGGTGATATTTAAATAAAGGCCTAATGTCTCATATTTTTATTTTACTTTATTTTTCATTGTGGACCGAATTGGGAAAGGACTGTTTCACAAAGGACTATTGAAGGAATTGCTGTATATTTAAAAAGCAAGTTATTGAAACTCATAGTAAGTTATCTTTACACATTGCAAACAGTGGGGCAAGGTGCAAATGGGCAGCATTGCACCAGGATGTGTGTACAAAATGAGATTCAGCTGGAAGCAAGTAGCTAGTTGGTATCTATGATTGCCATGATTGTCCTTGAGCTCTCACTGATTTTTCATCTCTGTTCATTTTATTCTTTTTTTCAGTTTTGGTTTGGAGCTGGGAATTGTGAGCCAAGAGCTTTTGAACCATGGGTAACAGCTTGTGTAAAGGAAAACCTGCCAAACAAGCTTTTATTAATTTGTGAGCCAGACCTGGAAGTGAATTGCAAGTCAGTTCCTGAACAAGATTCTGCAGATGCTTTGTCACGGGAAGAGCATTATATTTGAACAGATAGCATAAATCGTCTATTAATGAGGCCAGTACCTGGGAATTGGTTCCAACAAGTCTGGAAAAGACCTAATGGTTAATCATGAACAGGCAGGTAATAGACCATATTCAGACAAATGGGATTAATTAGAGTGGCATTTTAGTTGGAACAGACAAGGTGATCAGAAGGGCTGGTTCCTGTGCTGTACTGTTCTATGATTAGAGGCATGATTGACCTTAATCTTGGGAAAGAAGTAAGTCAATGGGATCAATTCTCAGAAGGGGAACATTTAGGAAGCATTATAAGGCTACATCTGCAAGGCAGAAGTCAGAATGTGATAAAATATTCCCCACTTGTCTGAATAGGTTCATCTCCAAAAACACCTAATACACTTGACACCGTCCAGGAAAAAAGCAGCCCATTTGATTGGATTTCCCATCTACCTCTTTCAACATCTACCCCTTCCACCACTGACAGTGTGTATCATCTACAAAATGAACTGCAACAATTCACCACAGCTCCTTTGACAGTACCTTCCAAACCTACAAGTGCTGCCACCAGGAAGGAGGTGAGCAGCAGACACACAACAGCACCACAACCTGCACATTCCCCTCCAAGCCACATACCATCTTGACTGAAACAAAATATAATTATTTCATTGTTGCTGGATGAAAATCCTGCAATTTCCTTCTGAACTATTCTGAGTGTACCCACCCATCATTAACTGCAGCATTTCACAGAGGCACCTGTGCACCACCTTCTCAAGTGCAATTAAGGATGAACAATAAATGCTGACCTTGCCAGAAGCTGACACACAAATAAAAATATTTTAAAAATTTCAAGTGTAGTCAACGTATATTTCAATGAAGGAGATAGAGAGGGTGAGTATATCAGAACACCCTAGTTTATAAAAGAGATAGAAAGTAAGAAGAAATATAAGAACCGAGGTCAGGCTCACCGGTCTGTAGTTCTCTGGCTTGTCTTTACCGCCCTTCTTAAACAGTGGCACCATGTTTGCCAATCTCCAGTCTTCTGGCACCTCACCTATGACTATCGATGATACAAATATCTCAGCAAGAGGTCCAGCAACACTTCTCTAGTTTCCCACAGGTTCTCAGAGGGTGGTACATGTATGGAATGAGCTGCCAGAAGATGTGGTGGAGGCTGGTAAATTGCAACATTTAAGAGGCATTTGGATGGGTATATGAAAAGGAAGGGTTTGGAGGGATATGGCCAGGTGCTGGCAGGTGGGACTAGTTTGGGTTGGGACATCTGGTTGGCATGGATGGGTTGGACCGAAGGGTCTGTTTCCATGCTATACATCTCTATGACTCTATAAGAAGATGTGCTTATGTCACTTGTCACGTCATTAATACAATTGAGAACCAGGCTGGGTACAGAAGATTCAAATGGGAAGTGAAAAAGCAAATAATAGAAAGAAAGAGAAAATACAAAAAGAAACTGGCAACTAACATAAAAGGGAATCCAAAAGTAATTATAGCATGATGACCAAGTCCAGAAGAGTGAGTTCATTTCTCTCTTTTCACTTCTCAAGTTATTTATAACAGGGTTCCAATGTTTAAAAATATGTGATCTTTCAAATCATATCGACTTGATCATATAAAGTTCTACTAAGAAATAAACTGGACAGTTTCCCTGAGTTTTTTAAAAAAAGGAATTAGTTTTACTATAAAACTCACCATCAAGTAAAGAATAAAATTTATTAGAAAGGCAAAACCTGAATAAATTCCTTGATGGACGCATATTGCTAAAGTTATAGTGTGAGAAACGTGGAATTGGAAAAAAGTTGAAAATCGTAAGTACAAAGAACTGTACATTCTTTGTTCCTAGGTGGTCTTGATGTTCCAGGGGTTTTCTGGCCAATGTAAACTAGTTGTTTTTCTGGAGAGTCTCTTTTAAATGCAATTTGTCCTTCTCCAGACAGGAGCAATGGCACTTGAAGTTCCTTTGGAATACATTTCTGTATTTCAGTGATATAGTCCAATATGCAATAGAGAAAAGAGTACTGGACATAATATGCAGAATGAGAGTGATGTTTTGATATGCTTTGCAATCAGTCATTCTTAACGTTACTGTGACAGTCTGTGGACTGTCTTGGATGTTACCGGTTCCTTTGAAAAAGCTGTCCTGCCCTTTTCTACTCATAAACAAATTAATCAGATTAGACGGTCCCAAAACAAAGTAAATGGTCAATGGAAACTTACAGGACTGAAACAGAAACTTATCAAATTCACATCAAAATATCATTATCTGGTGTACCCCAATCCCTGCAGTGACCACCAGGCCCCTAAAGGCCTCTTTTGTGCTGGTGGACACCACACACTCCCTCTCAATGGATACTCGAATGCACATATAACCAAAGAAGAGGGGCGGACAGTTAGACACTAGACTCTCAGCATAGCCCACGATCTGGACGTGTTTGCCAAGCCCAGGGCAGGCCTTCCATACTGCTGGCCCCATCTCCTTCTCACAGGATATGAAGAAAGTAGGAGCTTGGGACTGAAATGCTGCCTTTTCCTATAGTTACTAGATGAGATGGTTCCAGTCATGTGACTGGCTTACAAATTGCACCATTAGGCAGCAGGGTTCTCCCAAACCTGTTTTTCAAAGCTTTAATGATCCAACAAAAACATTAACCGATCATGTCATGTAAGCTATCCTCCATGTGTTTGCCAAAGGTGACTGAATATTAATGCCTCAGCTTTGACTCTTGGATGATACAACCACTGTCATACAGAAAAGCACATATGCTGCTGCAGTCAAAGCATCTGGTGCCATAGCCAATTTCAATTATCGTATTGCAAATCTGGTCCTTTGTACTGATTTCAGGAATCCAGTTTACAATTCCACGTGAAGTTTTTACCAGCATGTGGGTAATGTGGTTTCTACAGCCATTTCAATAGGCAGCATCCTGGCTTAATTGAATATTTTTTCTTTCAAATGAACCAGCCAATTAGATAAGAGCCCTGCCATTGGAAGTAATGTTATCAGCATGGATGGAGGATTGGGGTAGCTAATAGAAGACAGACATAAATGATGAAGGGGGGCATCTTCCTTCAATCCAGGTGTGATCTAGAGGAGTGAGAATTCTAAATGTTATACTCTTACCCAGGTTCAATCACAACTGGAGTATTGTATCCAGTTCTGGGCATCACACTTGAGGAAGCAAGTGAAGGCATGAGAGAAGACATTAGAAAAGATTCTCAAGAATGGTTCCATGAATGAGGAAGTTAATTATATAGAAAGGTTGGAGATGTTGGACGGTTTTCATTGGAAAAGAAAAGGTTAAGTGAAGATTTGATAGAAGTTTTCAAAATTATGAGAGGACTGGATTGGAGAATATCAATCAGAAGCAGCTCCTCGCATCAGTGGAAGGATGGACAACAGAGGACACAGGTTTAAGATAATTAGCAAAAGGGGCAATGGTGACATGAGGAAAAGTGTTTTAATGCAGCAAATGGTTATAATCTCAAATGCAATACCCAGAGTATGTTGAAGGAAAAGTGAACTGAGATATTCAAAAGGGAACTGGTTCATTATCTTGAAAGGAAAAGAGGGTTATGGGGAAAATGTAATGCAAAGACGCTGATGGAACTGCTCCTTCAGAGAGCCAACCCAGACTCAATAGGTTGAATGGTCTCTTTCTATGCCACAAAAAGTCTATAACCCTATAACAGCAAAACATATAACACAGTACATTTATGCTTAATGTGTTGGTACACCAATATATGCAGCAAGAATAAATACTGTTGAGAGCAAACCACATTTTTCAGGCAGGAAAATTATTCAGTAATTTCAATTATTCTGACAACATTGCCAAAAGAGAATAATACTCATCTACGGATGATGTAAGCATTCAGGTGATAATCCTTGAACTTACACAGCTTGGTGAATGATCCTCCCTACATAATGGAAATAAAAAAAACTGGGTATAGACAATTAGCTCCATCAAGCCTGCTTTATTCTGAGCGCACTACAGACGTAGCCCTGAACCCTTTGTTTTCCCATTGGATAAGATCATTGTCTGTTATTCTGCTTGGCTCAAACAGGCTTCTACTGATCATTATCAATGCTTGGATTGGGTTTTGAAATATGAGAGGTGGCAACATTAATATATATATTTTTAATAATTACTCGCTATAATGTGGAGCTAACCAAACATTAGTTAAAAAAAACAGTAATCGCTATAATATAAATTAATCAAACACCACATATCACACAAAATGGTATGCCTAACCTGCTCTCAAAGTATAAAATCCATTTTTATTCATTTTCTGAATGGGGTATCAGTTGTTTGAGTTTGTATTCCTAATAGGCTTTGATAAGGTGGTAATCCTCCCAGAAATATCCCTTCCAGAATTTTCACCCAACTCCAATGAAGGAACAGCAATATAAGTTCAGGATTCAATGCATGGTTTGCTGGGAAACACGAAGAAGGTGTATTATTGTCCACCTGTAGCCCTTATCCTTCTTATTGTTTTGAAAGTTGCTTTCAAAGAAGATTTAATGAGTGGCTGCAACTTACTCAACAGTATGTACTACAGCGTGATAAACTGGTGATGGAGGGAGTGGGTGTTTAATTTTGTAGATGGATTATTAACCAAATGGACTGTTTTGTCCTAACTTGTTTTGAACTTCTTGAGTGTTGCTGGAGCTAAGGAGACCAACTGTAACCTTGGGTGAATGAATGATAGTAGGAAATAAAAACTGACTCAGAGAACTTCCAGGTATCATTAATATGATGCTGACTCCAGACTAGAATGGGTAAAAATGAGGAAGGAGTTATGGTGAGATTTCACAATGACTAATTTGGGCTACTGAAGTCAAGCAAAAGACAGCTACGATTTTTCTCTGTGGGACATTAATATTCACGTTCCTCCTGGTCTCAGAAAGGAAAATGTAAAATCTCCCATCGTGTCCTCTTCTTCCTTTTGGCAGGTTTAACCAGCCTTCACTTGTTTAGAAAGCCTCAATGATGTTATTGTTCAGATCCTAGTTAAAATTGCAGTAATGACATAATCAGGTCCCAAACTGTTTTGTTGTATACCGCAGGATAGGGGCACCAACTTTTTGTGAGTAACATACCTACCCTTCCAGAAACCTGAGTTAAAATCACAGTTGGTGCAATCAGTGAAGCATTCTGACGATTAAGTAACTTGGGGAATTTATCAGTCCATGTAATGTTGTGCAGGCAGAGCTAAGATTACAATCATGAAGAAAGATGCCTGCTATATGGAGATTTGGTTTAAATTCACAATATCCCATCCTTTGCTTTTGTGATTGTTATGATCAGATTCCCTACAGTGTGGAAACAGGCCCTTCGGCCCAACCAGTCCACACCGATCCTCCGAAGAGTTATCCACCCAGACCCATTTCCCTCTGACTAATGTGCCTAACACTACGGGCAATTTAGCATGGCCAATTCACCTGACCTGCACATCTTTGGACTGTGGGAGGAAACGGAGCACCAGGAGGAAACCCACACAGACATGGGGAGAACGTGCCAACTCCACACAGACAGTTGCCCGAGGCTGGAATTGAACCTGGAATCCTGGTGCTGTGAGGCAGCAGCAGTGCTAACTACTGAGCCACTGTACTGGCACTAGGACCAGGCCAGACCCCTCAAAACATTTCAAAAAAGTAGCCCGGATCATGGCTTTGCTAGTTGTTTTAAGCATGGATATAGTGGATATTCCAGGAGTAATGCAGCTGGCCCAACCAGTTAGTTTTAAACAAAACAGAATTTATTTGCAAGATTACCAAATGAAACACAAACAAAACTGAACAGAATATAAAATAACTTGACCTATCTGAAAACCCAGCAGACTATCCTAACTTAGTGATGCTGTTCCAAATACTTGCAACAATCCCCATAAACACCCTTTTGTAAAATAAATGGAAAAATCCAACATAGCTTCTTACAGGAGAAATGACAGCATGGACCTGTTTCTTTGGGTCCAGCAACTTCACAACAATTGACTGCTTGCTAAAATCAAACCAAATCAGAGAAAAATTGAGCTGGAAGGACTGGCCACTCCCCTTTCATTGTACAAGTGCTTTAAAAAAAAACTTGACAGCCTTTTGCCTGAGGTAGTATCTGTTAGCATTAATCAAATTGGCCCTAAAACTCTTCAAATCTATACCTTCCGGAGTCTCTGGGTTTACAACCGCTCTGAAAAAAAACAAGTACAACACAACCTTGTTAAAGGAGCAGCATCATCACTCAGCATACATTATCATTTAAACTGTCTCATAACACGCTCCAATGAAATAACCTGTTAATCCCAATAGACATGGTACTACTAAAGGAACTATGGCATGTCATAGTGTGACACAAGACAAAGAGTATATTTGGATCAAGCAGGGTATCAATGCGAGGTATAACTGAACCAGACAAAAATGATTAAAGGAAGCAAATGGGGAGAGAGAATGGAGGGTGATGCACATTTGGGAGAAAGTGGATGGGAAAAGAAGAGATGGGATGGGAAGAAGAGAAGTACATGACGGGAGACAAATATAAGGACAGAGGAAAGGAAGAAGAGAAGAATAAAGAGAAGAGCAATGGATATAAAGGGACAGGGAAAGGTTATCTGGTAGGGTACAGAGAGATGTGCAGGATAAAAGAAATAACATGCAATTACATAGCTGCTTTCTCAAACTCAAGACTTCACAAAGCACTCTCACCCAAGGAATTAGTTAAAGTATTGACACTATAAGTGATTTCATATAAAGTGATATCTGATTGATCACTAAACAGAAAACAAGCACTTGATTATGTTGGAATCTTGCTTTGATTTTAGTTTGTTCTTAGAACTTTGTATTTTGGTCAGTATCCCTGAAAAAAAAATGCAGTTCATTCAATTTCAGTTCAATATATTTTCATTGGTTACTTTTTATTTCATTTTCATTTTGCTGATTCATAATGGCTGTTTCTCATTTATTATCATAAAGGCAGGTTACTTAGACTGAACCCATAGAAATGTAATCTAGTTGCTAGTTAGAATCTATTATCAGGCACAGGGCGACTAAGCAATTGGACAAATAGAAGCTGAAGAGTGAGAATTAGTATGAATTTGTAATGGGTATGTCATGTTTAAAAAGTCTTCTTGAATATTTGATGAAGTAGCTAGCATGATGAATATGGACACATGGATGTTATTTATCTGGACTTCTGGAAGGCACAAGTTCAGGAAAGAAACAATTAACAAATAAAAAGAACATATGAAGTCACTGGCAATCTATTTACAATGATTTCTTGCATTCCTGTGATAGTTGCATTCCTGTGCAACCACACACTATACAAGGATCACACAATACAAATAACACTTAAATGTTGGCGATGCAATCACGTTAAAACCAACACACATTTTAAACGTTCACACTTTAGAAACAGCATTCCCTATTCATCAATCGTGTTACAGCGAACTTGCATTGATAAAATGCACCTTAAAACAAAACAACTTGTATATGAGTAGAGAATAGTTCGGAGTGAGGAGAGTTGAGTGATGAGTATGTTCTGTACTTGGAAAGGTTAAGTTCATTGTGTTCATGAGGGATCAGTACTGAGACCTCAGTTTTTAACCAAATTCATAAGCAACTTATATGAAGGATCAGAGAAACATATATTCAACTTGCTGACCATACCAAAGTGGGTGGCACAGTAAATGGTGTAGCAAGAGACATTAATCAACTTATGTGAGTGGGCAAAACTACAGCAGATAGAGGTCAATGCAGAGAAGTGTAAGGTCATCCAACAAGAAAGATAGATTTAAACATTTTCTTATTGGTGAAAAATTAGGAACTCTGGAGGAGCAGAAATAGTTTCTAAATAGTAAATCACTGAAAGTTAGTAAACAAACACAAGTGCAATTTAAAGGCGAAGATGTTTAGGGCCTAAATTTATTGAGGTCGATATTGAATCCTGAAAGCTGAAGGGACCCCAAGCAGAAAATGAAGTGCTGTTCCTCTAGCTTACACTGAGCCTTGTTGGAAAAATATTGGCCAGGGACATGATTGTGTGTTGAAGTGGCAGGAAACTGGAAGCTCAGGGTACTTTTTGCAGACAGAATTTGGGTGTTCCAAAAAGCAATCGCCCAGACTGTGTTTTGTCTCCCCAGTGTAGGGGAGACCACAAATAAGCAGCTAATACAATAGGCTGGATTGAAAGAAGTACAAGTATGAGAGTGTGTTGCTAGAAAAGCACAGCAGGTCAGGCAGCATCCGAAGAGCAGGAAAATCGATGTTTCGGGTTGGAGCCCTTCATCAGCCGAAACGTTGATATTCCTGCTCCTTGAATGCTATCTGACCTTCTGTGCTTTTCCAGCTACACACTCCCAACTCTGATCTCCAGCATCTGCAGACCAGACTGTCTCCTGAAGTACAAGTATATTGCTGCTTCACCTGGATGGTGTCTTGAGCTTTGAATAGTTAGGAGGGAAGAAGTAAATAGACAGGTGTTGCACGTTCTGTGATTGCATGGGAAGGTATTGTGTGGGTGTGAGAAGTGTTGAGAGTGGAGGAGGAGTGGACCAGGCTGAGCCAGAAGGAATGGTCTCTGCGAAATGCTCACAAGAGATGGGAGGGGAATATATGTCTGGTGATGGCATCCCATTGAAGGTGATGAAAATGGCATCTTATGATCCTTTGAATGCAGATGCTCTTGGGGTGGAAAGTGAGGACCAGGAGACCCTTTTGTTGTTATGGGAGGGAAAAGAAGAGTTGAGAGCAGAAGTGCAGGAAATGGGTTGGACACAGTTGAACACACCAAAACCCCACATCTTCATATATATCCCACCCTTTCCTAGCTACTACTAATTCTGATGAATGGTTACTGGACCCAAAACATTAACTCTGTTTCTCTTTCCACAGATGCTGCCAGATCTGCTGGATTTCTCCAGCAATTTGATTTTGGTTCAGATTTCAAGCATCCCCCGTTCTTTGTTCTATCTCAGAAACCTGTGGTTGGGCTATTAAATCTGATAGTAAGTTGAAGGACAGCTAGAAATGACCAATTAACAGAATTAAATTGTTCACCCCCTCTACCAAAGTGAGTTATGCTTAACAAGGCAAACTTTTGACTTTTTGAACCCGAAGGCATTTTGACCACGTTAACCACTTACATCCACAGATACCCATTTGGCACTTCAGGTTAAATTTCCATCCCATTTCTGTCTGATAAAGGAAACCTTGCTGCATTTACTTATTCACTACAGTCAGAGGACTGAGTTATGGTTAATTCTATAAGATGCCAGCAGTAACTCAATATGCATTTTATCCTGACAATTAAAAAATTAATTTACTGTCATGTTCTGCCCTCTAGTGGCAAGTTGCTGGCATCACAGACAATCAATTGTTTTAAGGATTGTGATAAACAGGCTAAATTTTATCATTGGCCCCTAGATAGTGAGCGTGAAGGTGCCGGTAAAATAGCGAAGAGTTGCACTGAAGGGCAAGAGATAAGCCCAGAAGAGGACAACCATTTGGAATGATCAAGGGCGTTCCTTGATGGTAGGCAGGTTTGTCTGCCATATGGGAAAGCTGCTGGCCTTATAGAGGTAGCTGCCCTTAGGCTGCAAGACTGAAAATGGTGTTGGGGGTCAAAGAATGAAGATGCAATGATCACCCCCAAGGGAGGCTTTGTCCTACAATCCTCAGCACTGTCCACTTGCAGTATTATTATCTTTTATTTCACTTCTGTTTGAGGCCTCCAGTGGCTAAGGTTTCACAGTTGCTGGTCCTCTCATTTGAAAACAAGCCCAACGTAAATTAGTGAGGAGGCCACCTTCGAGAAAACAGCTAGTGCCTATAGGTTCAGGGCACTCATTTAGTCTCAATATTCAGGTCCTGAAACCTTTGATAAAATTCAGCTCGCAAAGTTGCAAAGCCAAATATTTCAGCTGTGTTCCAATTCTAGTTAATGGTTAAACGGAACAAAGTCAGATCCCAGAATAAAACCTGGCTTCATAGATCGTCTGTTTAATTTTTGAAATTGTTTAATACGGTTAGTTGCTGAAACATATTCCCACAAGGCTGCAGTTCTTTAATATGAAAATATACGTTTAATGCACGAAAGAAGGAATAATGTGGAGGTGGCAGTGTTGCTCTGGGCTGGACAAGGTCAAAAATCACATGACACCAGCTTCTCGTTCAACAGGTTTATTTGAAAGGTAAAAACAATAACTGCAGATGCTGAAAACCAAATACCGATTTATTTGAAAACACAAGCTTTCATATCCTTGCTCCTTCTTCAAGTATTAGTGGAAGAGGGAGACCTTAGACACAGAATTTAAAACGAAAAGATCAAAGAGTCATACAATTGATGCAAATGAATTGAACACACCTAAGATGTCTGTTGAATCTTTAATCAGTTAGAATGAAGGTGCAGGTTTCCATTGAATAATATGCAAATGCCAGGATTTATTTCAAGTCACTGGCCCAAGATAACTTAAGGTTTTATCAATATTGAAGAGGTAGCATCTCAGGTCAGATAATGCACTTTTCATGGAGGTCTGTGTCTTAACCTGGAGTCAGACTGATTTTATTTTCAAAGTGGGAATTTATAAAATGCCACATCGACTGACTGTCTACAAATGGGTGTGTGTGTGTGTGTGTGTGTGCGTGTGTTATTTAAAAGTAGATGCTTTCGGAATGCTGCTCCCTCATCAGGTTGCTAGTGAGGCAGAATCATAGGGCGCAGAATTTATAGTAACATACCCTGCCCCACTAGCTGCCTGATGATATGGCAGGGCTCTGAAAGCTTGTACTTCCAAATAAACCTGTTGGACTATAACCTGGTGCTGTGTGATTTTTAACTTTGTCCAGCCCAGTACAACAACAGCACCTCCACATTGTGTGAGACTGTATATGTGCTTGTGTGGGTGAATGTGTGTGTGAGTGAGAGTGTGTGAGAGAGTGTGAGATAATGTGTGCGTGTGTGTATGCTTGAAAGACTGTGCATATGCGTATAAGGAAGTATATGTATGTGAGAAAGTGTGCATGCGCGTGTGCACTAGAGAGAGAGTGTGAGTGCGAGGCAGTACAAGCATGTGAGAGAGTGTGCGTGTGTGTGAGAGAGTGTGTATGAGTGTGTTTATGTGTGAGAGAGTGTGTGTTGTGTGTGTGTGTATGTTTGTATGAGAGTATATAGCATGGTGGGGTCACCTGTCATGTGATATGAACCCAAGATGCCAGTTGAGGCCGTCCTCATGGGTACCGAACTTGGCTATCAACCTTTGCTTGGTGATTCTGCGTTGTTGCGTATCTCAAAATCCGTTTGGAAGATATTTACCCAAAGATCCGAGGCCAAATGTCCTTGACTGCTGAAGTGTTCCCCCATTGGGAGGGGACATCCCTATCTGGTGATTGTTACATAGTATCCATTCATCTGCTGTCATAACATCTACCTAGTTTTGCCAATATACCATGCCTTGGGGCATCCAGTATATGAGAGAGACAATGTTGGCCGAATCATGTGAGTATCTGCCGTGCACATGGTGGGAAGGAATAAACAAACGAAATAGACAAACAAACAAAACAATATATATATAAGAGCTTGAATTTGCTGAAAAATGACACATTTTGCCAAAGCCTTTCATCTGACACTCATCAGGATATTTCACAAAAATATTTCACAATTCAAGGGGAAAACTAACATTTATGTTGCATGCTGACTGGTTGATAAGTGAACTTTGCTAGAGGCATTACCATGGAGAATGCATTGACTGATGACGACTTTGTTTAAGTTTTAAACCAGGCTCATTGACTCTGATTGGTGACAGCATTCTCTTCAGAATGAACTAGTAAATGACTGTTGAGTGGAAACAGGTGCAGGCTTACATATTCTGTAAGCCTGGTTGAATATGAGAATATCTTTTAGAGAAATAATGGGGAACAATGGTCAATAATACCATTGTAAAAGCCATAGTGTGAAGCTAAAGCTTCTGTAATTAAATAGCACTGTTTTGTGGCCCACTGTACACATTTGCTGTATTTTCACAAATACAATAACACAAAAACTATCAATAATTTTTTATCTATCTACCTGCCTATCTATATAACTGTCTATCTAAAGAGAGATATAGGATATCTCTCAACAAAAAAGTCTATCAACAGTTAAAAACAGAGCTTCTAAATGCTAAATAGATCTGGTGCACCTTGCATTGTAACCTTGTTAATATATCTTCAAGGTCATTTTTGTTGTCTTCTATATGATTTACAATTGTGCCATCAACAACTAACACAACATAAGGTGGAAGTGCAAGACAATGCCCATCAACAAGCAAAGCCAGTGGATAGCAATAATAATAGCTGTGCAGAAATAGCTTTCCAGCCGGGAAGATTAGTATCTCAAGCTTTTATAGAGTAAATGCTTATCTAATTACATAGTCTACCCTCCTTCTTAATGACAACAACGAGCAATTTTATAGTGCCTTTTACATAATAAAATACTAAAAAGCACTTTACAAAGGTGAATGTTCTGTTCTAAACTGTGTCCTCAACATAACATCAAATATTATGGGAGCTCATTCCCACACTGCTGCTGCATCACATTGTCTTATTTGTATTAAATTTAAAGTAATAATAAGTGTTGAAGTTTTCCATTCCCTATTCTATTTTCTATTCTTCTGTAAGATCATCTATGAGACTCCTCCTCTCCAAGCTAAAATTCCCAAGTTCTTTCAGTCTCCCCGCTATGATACCACCTTTCATATTGAGAACTAATTTTGGTGCATTGAATGTTAGTAACACATACCTCGATAAATACAACCTCTTTTCACAGTTTTCCAGGACTAAAAGTGGTATTCCGTGTTTACTACATGTTACCATAAGATTTCAATTAAATATCTCTTAAAATCTTCTTTGCAATTCCGTTACTAGAAGAAAAAACAGCAAATTTGATTATTTTTTTCATACAACTTTATGCAATATGCTTTTAAGAAAAATATCTGGGAACAGTGTCAATTATTTTCATTTGAAAATCTATTGAGCTGTGAAACATTTTCAGATATACTATCAGAAGGCAGTGAAGCCAGGTAGCAGGCTTTCAATGCTCCTTGCTTATTAAAAGCAAGAACTACATCTGATAAGACCAGATAATAGTTTGGAATTTCATATGCAGAAGGTTGGCAATGCAGACATTTTGTGTTGATGAAAAACACCTTACAGTTTCAATCAAACTGGAAAACTACAGGAAGGGACTTTAACAGTATAAAAAACTGTGACTTTTAAATTTAAGTACTGCAGTAGAGAAAAGAACAGCCCAACCAATTGTCAAAAGCAGATCTCAGAGACAGCGCAACTAATCAGCAAAAGGAGAATCTACAACTAACAGAACTTGGCCAATTTCTGGTGATCATATGACCACTAAACTTAAACATCCTGGGGAAATGTGTTGCTAAGCTTAGAGAAGTGAGGGCGTTCTATTCCATAACATCGTATACTGGGGAATTGCGATTCAGTTTAGATTTCTAATCATGTTTTCAAACCAATGAATCTTATTAAACGTGGGAACTTTTTGGTGAGTCATTATCCTCTGATAATTCACAGATCAAAATGAACAAGACGCCTGATTATAAAAGCCCTATAGACTAAGAAGCAGGAGCAGGCTAAAGAAATGTAAGAAAGCTTTCAAATTCCAATGCTAACATCTGCATTGTAGTTCCTTGCTTGTTTATCAGATTGCAATTCTAACTCCCTTTCTGAGATATTTGTATCATCGACAGTCGCAGGTGAGGTGCCGGAAGACTGGAGGTTGGCTAACATGGTGCCACTATTTAAGAAATGTGGTAAGGACAAGCCATGGACAAGGGAACTATAGACTAGTGAGCCTGATGTCATTGGTGGGCAAGTTGTTGAAGAGAACCCTGAGGGACAGGATGCACATGTATCTGGAAAGGCAAGGACTGATTAGGGACAGTCAACATGGCTTTGTGGATGGGAAATCATGTCTCACAAACTAGATTGAGTTTTTTGAAGAAGTGACAAAGAGGATTGATGAGGGCAGAGTATAGACGTGATCCATATGGACTTCTCAAGGTGTTTGACAGGATTTCCCATAGGACACTAGTTAGCAAGGTTAGATCTAGCCATTTGTATACAGAACTGGCTCAAAGGTAGAAGACAGACGGTGGTGGTGGAGGGTTGTTTTTCAGATTGGAGGCCTGTGACCAGTGGGATGCCACAAAGAATGGTGCTGGGTCCTCTACTTTATGTCATTTACATTAATTATTTAAATGTGAGCATAGAGCTATAGCTAGTAAGTTTGCAGGTGACAACAAAATTAGAGGTGTAGTGGACAGCGAAGAAAGTTGCCTCAAATTACAATGGGATTTTGATTAGATGGGCCAATGGGCTGAGGGGTGTCAGATGGAGTTTAATTTAGATAAATGTGAGGTGCTGTATTTTGGGAAAGCAAATCTTTGCAGGATTTATACATTTAATGGTAAGGTCCTAGGGAGTGTTGCTGAACAAAGAGGCCTTCGAGTACAGGTTCATAGCTTCTTGAAAGTAGAGTCACAGGTAGATAGGATAGTGAAGAAGGCGCTTGGTATGCTTTCCTTTATTGGTCAGAGTATTGAGTACAGGAGTTGCGAGGTCATGTTGCAGCTGTACAGGACATTGGTTAGGCCACTTTTGGAATATTGCATGCAATTCTGGTCTCCTTCCTATCGGAAGGATGTTGTGAAACTTGAAAGGGTTCAGAAAAGATTTACAAGGATGTTGCCAGGGTTGGAGGATTTGAGCAATAGGAAGAGGTTGAATAGGCTGGGGCTGTTTTCTCTGGAGCATTGGAGGCTGAGGGGTGACCTTAACGAGATTTATAAAATCATAGGATAAACAGACAAAGTCTTTTCCCTGGGGTGGGGGAGTTCAAAGCTAGAGGACATAGGTTTAAGGTGAGAGGGGAAAGATATAAAAGAGACCTAAGGGGCAACTTTTTCAGCAAAGTGCGGTACGTGTATGGAATGAACTGCCAGAGGAAGTAGTGGACTCTAGTAAAATTGCAACATTTAAAAGGCATCTGGTAGGGTATATGAATAGGAAGGGTTTGGAGCGATATGGGCTGGGTGCTGGCAAATGGGACTAGATTGGTTTGGGATATCTGTTCAAAATGGACGAGTTGGACCAATGGGTCTGTTTGCATGCTGTACACCTCTATGACTCTTATGTATTTACCAGTCACCCATTTTGTACCTGCTTTTAAATCTACAGATAGAAAAAAATCTAATCTTTCTTCACATTGTAATAAAAGCATGACACTGTTAATACTGAGATCTGCCTTCAATAACCCATTCAGCTGTTATTTTCTTCATTGCAGTGTTGCCATTTGTACACAGCCATGTACTGCTAAAATGCCTTTTAGCCATCTTGCAGTTTGACTAAAGCTGTAAGGAGTTCCTTCACTTCCTCAGTACTGAAGAGTTATAGTGGACTCAAAACTTTGTTTTTCTCTTCACAGATACTGTCAGATCTGCTGAGTTTGTCCAGTATTTTCTGTTTTTAACTTCTTTACTCTATTTAGTTTGAATGGGTTTTCCTGTGATGAGTGTTTGAGTAAATTGACTCTAATTCTCTTTGGAGTTTAGAAGAATGTGAGGTCATCTCACTGAAACATATAGGTTCAACAGGATAAGTACTTAGGCTGTTTCTCCAGCTGGAAAATCTAAAATACAAGGCACAGGCTCAAGATATTGGGTCAATCATTTTAAGCTCACAGGAAACATTTCTTCAAGTAAAAGGTTGTGGCCCTTTGGAATTTGATGTTCAGACTTGTGGAACCTTCATCTTATTTTTAAGGCTGAGATGGTCAGATGTTTGTCCTCTTGTGAAATCAACGGATATGAGGAGTAAGCAAGAAAGTGCAGTTGAAGCCAAAGATTAGCTTTGATCTTACGCTTTGGAAAACCAGGCTGAATAGTCAGATGGGATGGATAAGTATATGGGCTATTCCCACTGCTGTTTCAATTGGGAAAGTACATTCAGAGACATAGGTTTCATACACATTTGAAGATCTTGCATCCCAGTGACATTTCAGAACAATAATAATATAGTCAGGTCATAAAGTCATACAGTCATAGAGATGTACAGCATGGAAACAGACCCTTCGGTCCAACCTGTCCACGCTGACCAGATATCCCAACCCAATCTAGTCCCACCTGTCAGCACCTGGCCCATATCCCTCCAAAGCCTTCCTATTCATATACCCATCCAAATGCCTCTTAAATGTTGCAACTGTACCAGCCTCCACCACATCCTCTGGTAACTCATTCCATACACATACCTCCCTCTGCGTGAAAAAGTTACCCCTTAAGTCTCTTTTATATCTTTCCCCTCTCACCCTAATCCTATGCCCTCTTGTTCTGGACTCCCTGATCCCAGGGAAAAGACTTTGTCTATTTATCCTATCCATGCCCCTCATAATTTTGTAAACCTCTATAAGGTCATCCCTCAGCCTCCGACGCTCCAGAGAAAACAGCCCCAACCTGTTCAACCTCTCCCTGTAGCTCAAATCCTCCAACCCTGGAACATCCTTGTAAATCTTTTCTGAACCCTTTCAAGTTTCACAACATCTTTCCGATGGGAAGGAGACCAGAATTGCATGCAATATTCTAACAGTGGCCTAACCAATGTCCTGTACAGCCGCAACATGACCTCCCAACTCCTGTACTCAATACTCTGACCAATAAAGGAAAGCATACCAAACGCCTTCTTCACTATCATATCTACCTGCTACTCCACTTTCAAGGAGCTATGAACCTGCACTCCAAGGTCTCTTTGTTCAGCAACACTCCCTAGGACCTTACCATTAAGTGTATAAGTCCTGCTTTCCCAAATTCTGAGGAAGCATCACACTCGCCTCAAAAAATTCCCTGTCCGCAGATGCTGCTCAACCTGCTGAGTTGCTACAGAATTAAAAATCACACAACACCAGATCCAACAGGTTTAATTGAAAGTATACTAGCTTTCGGAGCGCCGCTCCTTCATCAGGTGATTGTGGAGGGCATAATTGTAAGGCACAGAATTTATAGCAAAACTTTACAGTGTGATGTAACTGAAAATATACCTTGAAAAATACCTTGATTGTCTGTTGAGTCTTTCACCTGTTCGAATACCATGATAATTTCACTTCTTTCATGTGTAAATCACAAAACCTTTTTTTAAAAGTTGCATTCTCAGGTTAGCAGCAACAATTGGTGTTAGCTAGACAATATGTTGAAGATGTTAGTCCCCTGTGTTCTCTGTCTATGCCATGGTGCTTAGATTGATTCTAATTTAAAACGTGAGATAAGAGTTTTACATGAATTTATGCAGTTTTTGAGCAAAGTACCATATAAATTCTGTGCCTTACAATTGCATCCTCCACAATCACCTGATGAAGGAGTGACGCTCCAAAAGTTAGTGCTTCCAATTAAACCTATTGGACTATAACCTGGTGTTGTGTGATTTTTAACTTTGCACACCCCAGTCCAACACCAGCATCTCCGAATCATAGTTGCTACAGAACTTTATTTTATTTCAGATTTCCAGCATCCGTGATATTTACTTTTATATGTATTTTGTATTTCATCTGTTTTTCTAATGTTCACAGATGCCATTACACACCACTAGAGCAGGTGGGATTTTAATCTATGGCTGACTATCCAGGAGTAGAGACACTACCACTATGTTCCTTTTACATTCGTAGGACAGTACAGACTGTGATATTCACTTCCCTCTGGCGCTGGGAGGACCATATTATCAGTCAGCGACATGGAATGGGCTGTGTTCCTTATCGCTCCCTGGTGTTGGGAGGACCATATTGTCAGCGTTTGCGGGCCGGGGGAGGGGTGGAAATGCTTCTTCACCGCCGCCTGCTGTTGGGAGGACCACATTGTCAGTCAGCGAATAATACTGTGCTCTTGGGCGCCTTCTGACGCCAGGATGACCGCACTATGAGGTGATGCCGGCAGGGCGTCGCCCCCTGGCGTTGGGAGGACCGCGTAGCCAGTTGGCCCAACAGTCAGTGTTTGTGGTGCCACGGTGTCGGTTGTGTGTTTGTGTTGTTTGAGGTGTTGAATGTTTACTGTGGGCCTGTCTGATCACCGGGGTCTGCCCGCGCCCTCTACCTTCGATTTGTTCGTTTCTGGGTCGTTTTCTTCCCCCCCCATCCCCTCCGTTCTGTTATTTTGTGTGCGAGGCGCATGAACAGCCAGGCTGGATCGAACCAGGAAGAAGATTGAGGAATCCAAGGAGAAGATCCGCCGGGAGATCCGCGAGTCCAAGGCCAAGATGTTCACCAAATTCACCAACATCCTGCAGCAGGCGGTGGAGGCGGTGAGTACTGCCCCTTTGGAACCAGCAGGCAGCTGCGAATCCACAGCCAGCCCCGGGCCGCTTCCTTTCACTTTACATCGGGGTCCCACGGAGGCCTACCTAGTTGGAGCAAATAAGTGAGCCCCCCCCCCCCCCCACCTGAGGTTGGAGGGGGGGGGGTTAACAGTCAATTTATTCTATCAATCTGAATGGATTTGGGCTTCAGTTTCTTTATTCCTGTCCATTTGGGGAAACTTCTCCGGAGTGGTCAGGTTTTGATGTTATTGATATTTGTTTGAAGTAATCCTCCCTGTCTCTGACAGCCACCCAGGATTTTGGTTGCTCATCCACTTTGTGTGATATTTCCAGTTATTCTGGGGCAGTGCCGAGGGAGACAGGACAGCGGCTGCTCCAGTGTTGTTTCACTCTCCGGGAAGCAGCTGTTTGTTTGTTTCTGCACTGCCCTATCTCCCTCCCATTGTGTGTAGGAGCTGCTTTTGTTTGGGTTATGGCAGAATCCTACAGTCGTGAAACGGCAAGGGTCTCGAGTCAATACAAGAAAATCTATCTGCCAAAAAACATACTGCAGAATAATCATCATCATCACAGAATCAGGATTATTTATCAGTTACTTTGTTTTCTACCTCCTTTGTGCACAGGTAGTAGATGTACAAACGAGTAATCGCTCATAAGTGTGAGTTTGATTTGAATGCAGCCTGTCGTGTTTAGGAATTAAGGCATATATTCAACAACGGTCTAAAGGCAAAATAATTAATGGAGATATTCTGAGTGTCTTTTGGAAAGCACACGTTTATACACAACTTGTAATGTGCTATTGTGCAATAATTCATTCCTCTTCACAAAATGTTATTGTGTCATATGGTTTGAAAGTGAAGTCCATTCGGAGAAAGTGAGGACTGCAGATGCTGGAGATCAGAGCTGAAAAATGTGTTGCTGGAAAAGCGCAGCAGGTCAGGCAGCATCAAAGGAGCAGGAGAATCAACGATTTGGGCATAAGCCCTTCTTCAGTGAAGTCCATTGCCAAGTATTTTATGCATGTTTTGGTCTAGGTTCCACCTTTTGATATTTTCTTTTATATATTGTTCAGTCCCATTTTCTCTCTCTCTCTCCCTCGTTTCTTCTCCCCCCTCCCCCACGAACACACACAATGGCATGTAAATTGCTCTAAGACATCTATGTTATAACAAATAGTATTGGCAAATAATTTTGGTCTGTAGGCACTTGGAGTGTGGAAAATTATTTCATTCAACTGTTTATGCTTAGTATCAGTTACAGCCTTGCTTCATGAAAATATATGATATTAAAATTATAATTTAATGGATTATTTGAACTGTAGCGATGTCAGGTTTTTATTTTGGTCTGTTTCACTATTCTTTATATGGAGACTTTAACTTGAGGGGAAAAAAAAACAACCTAGACTGCTTCACAGAGGCATATTGGGCAAACACAATGAAGACCACTTTAAGGAAGTTGGCATTAGGAGAGTTGACCAAAAGTTTAGTGAAATAACTGGGTTTAAGAGAAGGATAGATGTTTTGTGGATGGGGATTTTATATGTGGGGTCAAGATGGTGACTGGGATAGGGGATGTCAAGAGCAGAGGAGTTTGGAATTGGGGAAGCTGAGAATTTGGAGAAAAAGGAGTGTTCTGGAGGTTTCTGAGACTGGGAACAGGTAAGGTAATGGAGGGAGATAATAACTAGCTACATAATTTATATGTACTTTCATATGTAATCATATGCTGTAACAAACGTTTGCTGAGCTACCTGCACCATTATTGGTAATAACATTTTACAGGTGCTTCAGCTTTAAAATCATAGGTGTCAGAAACATATGTCATTCGAGGTCAAAGTGAGGAGTCTGGGTCAGAGTCTAGACAATCATCAGATTTGTACCCATTTGTCATCTGACTTCTGTACTTTTCTGAACTTGCTGGTTACATTATTTCCACTTTCCTCTCTGTAGTATTTCACCTCCAGTAAATTACCTGCAGGCATGAAGGTACTCGACAGAACAGATGGGAAATGGTTCAGTCTGCATTGCCTTCAATCCAAATCCAAAAGCACTCCAACCTCAGTCAGACATCTTAAATATGCAGGTGTTATTGTGCACACTCATTAAGAAACAGACTTTCATGTTGTTTCTGACCCCTTCACCAAAGCAAATGGCAAGAAAAGATCTTTTACAAACAACTGGAAAGTAAAAATTCTCTTTGAGTCATTTCCCACAGCACATCACTTCCTCAGATCAGAGGGGTCCTGGATATATGGGCCATTGTCTCTATCTTGGGAGCCTTGTGTTGTTGAGGCCAGACACATACAAAAATAATTATCACCACCTGCAATGTGCCAGCTCAGCCTTTAGCCAGTGGAGAAAAAAACATATTTGATGGCCAGGATCTTTAACCCAAGACTACCAGGGTTTACCAGGCACCAGAAAGTGATCCCCACCTTTCTATATGCTTCAGAGCCTTGCACAATTTATAGCAGGCACTTCAAAGCAATGGAGAAATACCACCAATGATGTCTTCATAATGTCTTTCAATCTAGAGGCAATAAAGGCTGTCCAACAGGATTCTATGTCTCTTTGTCAAGTGTCAAAGTACTAATCACTTAAAACCAACTCTGCTGAGAGGGACAAATAGTTTGTACACCTGACTCCCAAAGCAACTGCTCCAATTGAATCTCAGGCACAGCATAAGATTCCAAGCAGCACAGTGAAAATACATTAGAGATGTCCTCTAAACAACCCTGAAGAAGTCAAACATAACTTGCCAACTCATGGGAGTTGAAAATATGTTGCTGGAAAAGCGCAGCAGGTCAGGCAGCATCCAAGGAGCAAGAGAATCGACGTTTCGGGCATGAGCCCTTCTTCAGGAACTCATGGGAGTCCCTAGCTTGTGACTAACCAAAATGGAGAAGGCTAGTTCAGCAAGTAACCAAAAACATAAAGGGCCTTTGCATGGGGAATATGCAAAGCTGAAATCAAAGCATCAGAGAGAGTGCCCAAATCTCCGAACAACCCACCTGTCCAGACCTTCAAACACTATTTTAGAAAGCAATTGAGTATTTGCAAGAGCACATCTCACTCAACCCTCCCCCATATGATTTGACCAACACTGTTGCACTCAGTCGCTGGTTTATAAATTTTTCAGTGTGTGAGCACTTCGCTGATACTAACATACTCTCTTGATTTGCAGTCCTAAACTGCAACAGGCAGTGATGGCTGTTGCATAAAATATTTTCTTAATAAAATAATAATTAGCAATTATGTAGTGTTTTTCACAATTGCTGGTTGTCTCAAAACCAATAAAGTACTTTTGAAGTGTAGTCACAACTGCAATGTAGAAGCATTGCATTTGTTTTTTGCAAACAGCATAATGGCAATGATCTGATAATTTATTTGCAGTGTTGATTCAGGAATAAATACTAATAGTAGTAGCAGTAAGACACCAGAGTCCCAGAATACCATAGCGCTGCCTTTTAGAGAGAGACGACTGATGGTGGTTTAATCTTGGGGTCGCAATGACTCAGGCAAGGGGTGAGGTTGACAAGGCAGTAACGTCAGCAGGTACGGGAACTGAACTCCCTCTGGTGTCACACTTTATCTCAGAGCAACCATCCAGCCAACTGAGCTAACCAACTTCCAGAGGGTAAATAGGAGTAACCGGGGATAACTCCTACTTTTCATTGTGAAGGAATAATGGAGATAACATCCATGTTAACAGAGGAACATCATGACCTAATAAATGTCCTGGGGTCTTCTGCCCAAGATGAGTTAAGTTTGAAAATCTTTTTTTACATTTACCATTTAATTGTATTGCATATACATTAATATAACTGTTGAAAAAGCATAAGCAATTGGGACCATTCTGTTCTTTTAAGCAGGATGCATTATGAGCTGTTTGTTGCCCCTCTCTTTCTCCCACCTCCCTCCAGTGGCTGTCAGATTGAAATGTCACTTTGAGGTTTGGGAGAAAGCTTGTCTGTTGACTTGCATTGTGAGTACTTAGTGTTCTTTTAAATTCTTGTTACCTCTCAGTGAAGATTTTGATTTTTTTATTGTCTTTTTTTTCAGCGTAATGAATCAAATTGCTTTCAGTAATTTCTTCCTCCTTTGTCCCCAGTTAGTAGTTTATTTCTGACAGTTGACAGGAGGTTTGAATTGATCACTAAATTACTTCTGGAGAGCTCTCTTTGTAGTTAAAGATATTTCTTTAGTAAAATAAAATGAATTATCAAGAGTGTGGCAGAGGATTTCCAAATTCTTCTTTTACATGTACAGATATGTGTTTAAATTAATAGGAATTGAAGAAGTATCTGCAGGATAGTTTGATTTGCATCCCTAGTAGATTAATTAGTCTCCTAATCTTAACTGCAAAGAAGCCTGATAAAGTTATGAAACACTTATTGAACAGATGGAGGCATGTTTCCCTTGGCTGGGTAGTTCTGAACATGGAGGTAGTTCAGAATATGGGACATAGCTTCAGGAGAAGGGGTCAATCGCTTAGGACCGAAATGAGGACAAATACCATCACTCGAAAGGATTGTGAATGTTTGACATTCTCTCCCCGAAAGTTAGTAGGTGCCCCTTCATTAAATATATTCAGCACTGAGATTCACAGATTTCGATCTCTGAGGGAAATCAAGGAAAATAGGGAACAGGCAGGAAAGTAAATTTGTAACAGAGGATCAATTATGATTATACTGAATGATGAAGCAAGCCATATTTTCTCCTGCTTCTAATTCTTATGTTTGTAAAAGTGAAATTTGTGCCAATAGTAGTTGTTTGGCAGTAATTGAGACTAATCACACTGTTAAAATTTCACAAGCCCAAACATTTTCTGGCAAAATTCTTGGGTAACTGTAGTGTAAATTCAGCAGCATATATTTTGCATATTTTAGTTCTGAGTCTCAGTAAAGTAGGTAATGTTATGGCAAAGTTTTGGAACGAGCAGAACAACTGGAACAATAAATTCCTGATAATACTGTGCTGGAGTGTTCATGCAAGATTCCTGTCTGATATATTGTTTAATAGTACTGAGAGATGCTTGCTTTACTTTTTTTTGGATTGGAAAATGTTGCTGTCCAAAGTGACCTGGGTGTCCTTCCTCATAAGTCACTAAAAGCAGGCATACCGTAACATTTTGCAAAGAAATTGGTATGTTAGCCTTTGTTACAAGAATATTTGGGTACAAGAGCAAAGAAGTTTCCCTCCAATTATATGGAACAGTGGTGTAACTGTAGCTGGAGCAATGAATGCAGTTCAGGTCCCCTTGCCTACAGCAAGGATTCAGTTACCATTGAGGGAATGCGGCAGAGATGATGAGACTGTTCTGTGAGGAGAGATTGAGGAGACTGGGCCTGTATTTTCTGGAGTTTAGAACGATAAGAGATTATAGTAACTGAGAAAATTCTTAAAAGGATAGACAGCTGTGGGAAACACGTTTCTGCTGCCTGTGTGTCCAAGAACCAGGAGAGACATTCCTGAAATAAAAGACCTGAGGGGGAATTTCTTCACTTAGAGGGTGTTGAGTCATTGGAATGCTTTGCCCCAGAGGACTGTGGAACTTCAGTCATTAAGTAAATTCAAGACAGAGATTGATAGCTCTACAATTACTCATGACATCAAGAGATAGAGTCATAAAGATGTACAGCACGGAAACAGACTCTTCGGTCCAACACGTCTATGCCGATCAGCTATCCCAACCCTACCAGCACCTGGCACATATCCCTCCAAACTCTTACTATTCATATACCCATCCAGATGCCTTTTAAATGTTGCAATCGTACCAGCCTCCACCACTTCCTCTGGCAGCTCATTCCATACATGTACCACCCTCTGTTTGAAAAAGTTGCCCCTTAGGTCTCTTTTATTTCTTTCCCCTCTCACCCTAAACCTATGCCCTCTAGTTCTGGACTCCCCTACCCCAAGGAAAAGATTTTGTCTATTTATCCTATCCATGTCCCTTATGATTTTATAAACCACTATAAGGTCACCCCTCAGCCTCCAACACTCTAGGGAAAACGGCATTCCCTGTAGCTCAAATCCTCTAATCGTGGGGATAGTGCAGATATATAATATTGAGGTAGATGATGACCCACAAGATGGAATGACAGAGGAGGTCGGTGTGCTGAAGGTCCATTCCTGCTCCTATGTTCTTCTGTGCTGCCAGGTTGTTGTGTAATTAAGAATTGCATGGGAGACGTGGATTGTCATAAAAATATCAGAACTGTATATATCTCAAGTATTGCATTAGATAGTAATTTTCTGATTGCTCAACTGTTTGCCTTCTGTGTTTGGGCACTATTTTTCTAACCTTTAGTCGGGTTCTTGTGCAGTTTATTGTAGATTTTGAACTGCTTCCATAAGTTGAAAACTTGTAACTTGGTTCCTGATTAAAAGTAACAATAAGCAGCTGGAATGATATTGTAGTGTCAAGTTGGAGTGCCCTTATCATAATTTATGACATTATTTATATTGATGCACTTTCCTTTGATCATTAATTGAAGGTGATAATTTGTGATGGACCTTGACTGTACGGATTGTTGCAGCTGAACCTGATTTTTGTCCTCACTCACCATGAACACTGGGGTTTGCTTCTGTCACCTTTCCCATAGAAACTCCGACCACTTATGATAATTTTAGTGCCATTTCATCTGAGATCAGCTAATTCACCACAGTGAACAAAGTTGGAACTTGGTCAGTCTGGCTCAATCCCATACTACATGTACTGATATTGAAAGCAATTGTTTTTTGTTCTTTTTGCTTTAAAATAAACTTCAAGCAATCTCATTTCAAATGTTTGCTGGCAAGCTAACACATGATAGAGGTTTGGTGCTTGGTAATGTTTCCCTCAGTGGTATTCCACCAAGTTTTCAAAGGGGATGAACAACGAGTGCACTCGATAGATACATTAATTTAAAAAATTCAACAGATTTTCTTTAAATTAATTATGAAAGAATATGTGGTGCAGACAGGAAAGTGGAGTTGAGACCATAACCAGATCAGCTGTGAACCTATTGAATGACAGATCAGACTTGCAAAAGTGAATGGTCTACTTCTGCTTCGAGGTCCAATGTTCCTAGGGCATGGAGGTTAAGCTGTGTGGAAAGTTGCTCCAGTCCTTTGAATAAAACTGGGAAATTCATTTTATACTGAATACAATAATTTTGCTCATGCTGCATCTTGATTTCAAAATATTACTTTCATAAGAATGCCGCTGCACCCGATGCGGCCTCATCTATATTGGGGAGACAGGCCGCCTACTTGTGGAACGTTTCAGAGAACACCTCTGGGACACCCATACCAACCGACCCAACCACCCCGTGGCTCAACACTTCAACTTCCCCTCCCACTCCACCAAGGACATGCAGGTCCTTGGACTCCTCCATCGCCAGAACATAGCAACACGACGGCTGGAGGAAGAGCGCCTCATCTTCCGCCAAGGAACCCTCCAACCACAAGGGATGAACTCAGATTTCTCCAGTTTCCTCATTTCCCCTCCCCCACCTTGTCTCAGCCCCAACCCTCGAACTCAGCACCACCTTCCTAACCTGCAATCTTCTTCCTGACCTCTCCGCCCCCACCCCTACTCCGGTCTATCACCCTCACCTTAACCTCCTTCCACCTATCGCATTTCCAACGCCCCTCCCCCAAGTCCCTCCTCCCTATCTTTTATTTTAGCCTGCTTGACTCACTTTCCTCATTCCTGAAGAAGGGCTCATGCCCGAAACGTCGATTCTCCTGCTCCTTGGATGCTGCCTGACCTGCTGCGCTTTTCCAGTAACACATTTTCAGCGCTGTACCAAATTGGAGTTTGGAAATTGTATTTTTTTTTAAAAGAGTGTGAACTGCAAGATTATTCATACGCAAATATCATTCAGAGCTTTAGTTGCCAACAAATCATCTTGTGTAGATTTCCATTGCCATGAATAATGTCTTTATTCAGGAGATAAACTTTAAATGAAATGATTTCAAATCAGCTGTACATAAAATTGTATTGGGGGAAATAATTGCTCAGATATTGAGGAAGCAAGGCTCTCGTTTCTGTTTTATTTTAACAGAGACTAGTATCACCTTAGCTCAAGTACATTATACTTATCTTTATGATTATTCCTTGCAAAAACTGATTAATCTATAAAGGGTGATGACCTTTTAACTATTGACAGTGGAAATAACAACAGGGTAAAGTATATGCTTCTGCTGGCTCAACTTGATACTTCTCAAGGTTGCCTTCAGGTTTTCTCCCAGCCCGATAATAGTCCGTAATTACCAACTGCTTTCATCTCACTGAGGCAGCTTCTGGCTAATTGTCATCCAACAACTTCCTCTGAAAACTCTGCTCACATTTTGACAGCTGTGACAAATTCTACAGTGGTAGTGGAGGCAATCCTTAATATTTTTTTAAAAAGACCCTGGATAAAACAATCAACAGTACCCTTAAACAAAAGTCAATTCAACATCTCTCCCAATGTTAATGAATCCTTTAAAAATATTTCAGAGTCTAGATCTATATCTTCACCAAAACACTAATCAATTCTAATTTGGACCATACCCTTTCAGTGTAGGACTAATCTATTAGTTTATGATTACAGACTAACAAACAGTGAAAATATTACTTCTATCCATTTTCAGTGAGGATTATTTAGCAAACAGGATTTAATTTTGATGTTTGTGTTTTGGTCCTGTTGGAAAACAAATTGTGATTTACAGAGAATCATAAACCTTGAGTGATTGAACTTTGAATTTGTTTGGGGTATTTTAGGCCAAGTAATGAAAGGCACTCTAACGATATTGTACAGTCAATGTTAATGAGAATCCATTACTAAAACCTGATGTGTTTTACCTACCTAACATAACCTGTATTGCAACTTAGTTTTATTAACAAGCTTCAACAGATCCCTCGTTACACTTTACCTTTCTGTACTATTACCAATGACTGATTTGAGAGGGCTTGCTGTTGATTTCACAGCACAAGCTTTTGAATAATTAGGATTAGTTGAAGAAAGAAAATTGAGTTAGATCATGCAAAATTGAAGAGAAAGAGGTTGGCAGCACCAAGTTGTATTCTAAATTACCTCGAAATGTGCTACTGCAAATTTAAACCTTGTATTTTGATAGCTGTGTTAATCTAACCAAATAGTGCTGACGGTGTTGCAAACTCACTTCTCTAATTTAGGAAATATATTCTAGTAAGGGTCGAGGCTGCACCTCAGATATGCGTCATATTATTTCTGCCTAAATTTCATGTTTGTCACCCTGTTTTTATTCATTGAAACCTGTGCAATGACTAGGGAGTGCACTTAATCTTTTAGATAACTAACTTGTTGTAACATATTTAGAGAAAAAAATTAAACTTCAGCCCTCTGAATTTGTTTGGGAATAGATAACTGTAAGGTTGTGCAAATACAGTACAGAAGGTACGATGCAATAGCTAAACATTTCAATAAATTTTAACGATTGTTAATTATGATAGACTATTCATGCAGTTAACGAATGTTCAGTTGGATGAACCTTTAATTGTGTATCATTCATCATGAAATGTTGCTGAAGGGGACCAGCTGAAGATCACCCATGCAGTAACAATGTTCTGTTAACCATTACAAGATGTCAGTGTCTACTGTTTTGGGTTAAGTGCGCATCAGTAGTAATGACACTGCTTATTTCTTCTTTGGGGCATTAAGCTTTGGATTTATCATCAGCTAGTGGGTTTAGCAGGCATTTGAATCTTGTGGTTAATTTTAAGAAGTATAGCAGTGGGATAAAATTGTTGTGAGTAGAAATTTGGGTCCTTTAAGCTCCAGTTCTTTATCTAGGTTAATAGAGGGATATCCATTCACCCTGTCTGTGGGATTAGTTTCATCAGTTGACAATTAGGGTGCAAGGTACAAAGTGCTGTGTTCTGACTGGCACTGCCAAAAGTCAGGAATCCTTTTTAAGATGTAAATGATTGGGACAGGATCCTTTCTGTTGGATTGTTAACACTTCAGAATAATACACCGCAGCAGAATTGAATCATTGCATCAAATTGCGTAGAAGTGAGAGAGTTTCAGTGGTGTTAAGAAATAGCTTGGAGATTGTGCAAGTTAAAATACTAATGGTACAATTTTTGTGTGAAACTTGCTTATTGATTACATTATTTTATTCTAAATGATATTCAGTTGTGCACTTTTTAAATAACCTTGAATATGGACGTGTTTTTTAATACTTTATAACTAGCGTGCAAATGAAGGAGGATCCAAAATTTAATATTGATACAACAGCAACAACTGTTATAGTTGTTAGCACCTTCTGAATAATAAACATTTCAGAGTGTTTCATAAGAACATTGCTAAAATATGACAGTGAGCCACAAAGGGGATATTACGGTAGACGACCAAAAAACTTTAGTTAAAGAGTTAGACCCTTAAAAAAGGAACGATTTGGATTAATATACAGAGGAACCTCGATTATCCAAACAACATGAGCTCAGGGAGTATTTTGTTCAGATAATTGAATGTCGGATAACACAGTTTAGCCAAGCATCGGGACCTTGCGATCTTGTTCGGATAATCCAAAATTCTGATAATTGAATGTCAGATAATCGAGGTTCAGCTGTAATGTCCTTCACTACCACGTTTCCTTTGGGTGCTCTGGTTTCATCCCACAGTTTAAAGATGTGCAGGTTAGGGTGGATTGCCCATTGTGTTCAGGGATATGCAGGCTAGGTGGATTAGCTGTGGGAAATGCAGGGTTACAGGGATAGCACAGGAGGGTGAGTCTGAATGGAATGCGGAGTGCTTGTCAGAGAGTCTGAGTAGACATGATGGGTCAAATGGCCTGCTTCGGCATTGTAAGGATTCTGTGATTCTATAATTATTTTAAAAGTGTAACCACTGTTGTAATGTAAACAGATTGAAATTTGATAATGACCAGTTAATTTTTTTTGTTTTGTGATGCTGATTGAGGGACAAATATTGGCCAGGACTCTAAGACTCAAAATCGAACCATGAGATCTTTTACAAGTACCCGAGAAAACAGTTTAAAATTTGATTTGATGCCTCAACCCACAGGTGGCACCTGGAGTAATGTTACACTTGGAGTGTAAGCCTTTAATTTTGTGTTTAAACTCTCATGTGGAACTTGAAACCTGGAACCTTCTGACTGAGCTGTGAGAATGCTTTCAAATGAGACATGGTTGACACTGAAGAGCATCTTACATGAAGGTAGCAAGGCAGAGGGGTTTGGGGGTGGAAGAATTGCAGAGGGGTCAGCCTTCCAAAAGTTTTTAATTCTGGAATGCTTAAAATGCCAGGATTAGAGAACAGGTATTTCAGAGGATGTAAGCTGCAGGATATTGCATTGATGAAGGAAGGTGCTAAAATGGAGTATTTGAAAACTGGGTGAGAAGTTTAAAATCAAGACATTGCTCACTAACCTTCAATGACTCCTGGTAAAGCAATGGTCAATTTCCATCTGTTTTGTGGTCTGGAAATGATTGCAGCTAATTTGTGAAATATGTTTTAAAACTAAATTAAAGTCAAGGTAAACAAATTAAAGGCATGTATAATATTTTGGCACATTGTGTATTATGTAAAGTAAGGCATTTTACGAACGTCTTATTCTTGACCATTTACCTGCAAATCGTAAAGATTGTCAGAAATGAAAGATTCTGCACAATGGTAAAACACTCTCTCAGCCTTCACCACTTAACAAAGCAAAAGATATATAGGTTACAGCAGAAGCTTAAGGGTGGATGACATGAAATTGTGTCAACAGCATTAGATATATCTCCTTGAACCTCTCATTGACATACCCATGTATATCCCTTCTACAAAAAGTGAGACATTTTAAGTCTGTCCAATTACCAACTCATCAGTCTACAGATTGTAAGTTTGCTCGCTGAGCTGGGAGGTTTGTTCTCCGTTATTTCGTCACCATGCTAGGTAACATCTTCACTGAACCTATAGTGAAGCACTGGTGTTCTGTCCTGCTTTCTATTTATGTGTCTTGGTCTGTTACAGTGGCTGATATCATTTCCGGTTCTTTTTCTCAGAGGTTGGTAAATGGGGTCCAAATCAATGTTTACTGATGGAGTTCTGGTTTGAAAACCAGGCCTCTAGGAATTCCCATGCATGTCTTTGTTTAGCTGTCCTCTGATGGATGTATTAGGTAAAAACAATGACTGCAGATGCTGGAAACCAGATTCTGGATTAGTGGTGCTGGAAGAGCACAGCGGTTCAGGCAGCATCCGAGGAGCAGTAAAATTGATGTTTCGGGCAAAAGCCCTTCATCCTGATTTTACTGCTCCTCGGATGCTGCCTGAACTGCTGTGCTCTTCCAACACCACTAATCCAGATGGCAGATGTATTATCCCAGTCGAAGTGGTGTCCTTCTTCATCTGTCACATACAGATGAAGAAGGACACCACTTCAGCTAGGACAATACAGGACAGAACACTTGTGCTTCACTGGATGCTCACTGCTGATGTTGGTCGAGAGTGGGGTGCTGGAAAAGCACAACAGGTCAGCAGTATCCGAGGAGGAGGAAAATCAACATTTCTGGCAAAAGCCCAAAAAAAGGGCTCTTGCCCGAAACATTGATTCTCCTGCTCCTCGGATGCTGTCTGACCTGCTGTACTTTTCCAGCACCCAACTCTTGACTCTGATCTCCAGCATCTGCAGTCCTCACTTTCTCCTCACTGATAATGTTACCTCGCATGATGACAAAATTTCTGAGAACAAACCTACCAGCTCAGCGAGCAAACTTACAACCTGAACCTTAACCTGAGATACAAATCTTCTCAAAAATCGCAAATCATCAGTCTCCTTTCAGTTGTCAGCAAAGTGATGAAAGGTAGTATTGACAGTACTATCAAGTTCATCAATGTTCAGATTAGATCCCAACAGAATCACTGAACTCCAGACCTCATTACAGCTGTGATATAATCATGGACAAGAGATGACATGAAAGCGATTCAAGATGTTGTTTGACCGAGTGCAGCATTAAGGAGTCCTAGCAAAATTGGCATTAATCAGAATCAGGGTGTAGGAGGTTTGGTGGAATTTTCCATTGTTTGAAATCACAAGCGCAAAGAAAAATGGTTGTCGTGATTGAGGAGTCCCAACAGCTCAGTGTGCCAGACCCAAACATTTTAATCAATGACCTTCTGTCCATAATATCAGAAGTGAATTTTTTTTGGCAGGTAAATTCAGAGTGTTCAGAATCATTTATAATGCCTCAGATTCTGAAGCAACCTGTGTCCACATGCAGCAAGATCTGTGCACATCCAGGATTGACGTGTCCATAACTAACATTTATGCCTCACAAATCCCAGGTAATGACTATCACCTTGATGTTGAACAACCTTGCTGAATCCCTCACCATCAGCATTCTGGAAGTCACCATTAACAGGCCAGCTGTATAAATACAGTAGCTACTCTAGCTGATTTGAGGCTGAGATACTATGTAGCGAGGAGCTCAATTTAGCTTACTCAATTTAAAACCTTCCTATTACCTAGAAGTCACATCAGGAATACTCTCCATTAGCCTCGATGAATGAAGCTCAAACAACAATCAAGATTCTCAAACACCGTCTAGAGCAAAGCAACTCACTTGATCAGCATCTCATCCCCCACTTAGTCACTATTTCTACCAATGATAAGCACAATGTGTGTGCCAACAAGATGGACTGTGGCACAGTGATTAGCACTGCTGCCTCACAGCGCCAGAGACCCGGGTTCAGTTCCTGCCTCAGACTGTGTGGAGTTTGCACACACTCCCCGTGTCTGCGCGGGTTTCCTCCGGGTGCTCCGGTTTCCTCCCACAGTCCAAAAATGTGCAGGTTAGGTGAATTGGCCATGCTAAATTGCTGTAGTGTTAGGTGAAGGGGTAAATGTAGGGGAATGGGTCTGGATGGGTTGCGCTTCGGCAGGTCGGTGTGGACTTGATGGGCCGAAGGGCCTGTTTCCACACTGTAAGTAATTTAATCTAATCAATCACCAAGGCTTTTTTTGCCCAATTCCACAGCTTCTGAAGCCTAGATGCCTAGAGGGACGAGAACAACAGGACCTTCAATTTTCACACCTTCCAGACTTGTATACAAAAACTTCACCTTTGCTTCATCATCAAAATCTTAGCATGTTTGTAGACCGTGTTAAGGACATAATGGGTATTTTTCTTCAAATTGACAATGTTCCTTCAAATTATCAATGACCCTAACTTCACAAGGGTTAAATATGAAGTTTATCAGATTAACTCAGAATTAAGAGCTGAAAATGTGTTGCTGGAAAAGCGCAGCAGGTCAGGCAGGTCAGCATCCAAGGAGCAGGAGAATCGACGTTTCGGGCATGAGCCCTTCTTCAGGAATCATTCCTTGGATGCTGCCTGACCTGCTGCGCTTTTCCAGCAACACATTTTCAGCTCTGATCTCCAGCATCTGCAGTCCTCACTTTCTCCGAACTCAGAATTAACCACTCTAACTGAGATCATAATATTTGAAGGATCAGCTTAAATAAGACCTAGCAAAATAGATTTTGCTCAGGTTGCTGACAAAATATTGAGGTGTTTGTACTATGTTTACTGTGGCAAAGTGGCAAAGTCAAATATATATATATATATACGTATTTGGGGTCCTTTATTGAATACATAGCTTTTACCTTTTTTACGTGACTTTAATTTTCTTATAGTTATGGTTTATGATATAGAGACATGCAATGCAATATTTCACCACAGAATGCTGAATACTAACAATTAGTCTATGACTTGCCACTTTCTAGCATTCCTGAATAGCATAAATCTTTTGGTCTATCATCTGAATAAATCATTAGAAGTAAACAGTGATTTGTGATATGTTGAACATCTTCATTCAGTTTGTCAGTGTGATCAATTTTAAAGTATTTTGGGGCAGTTGTTAGCAATACGTAATTCACATAGCAAGTTAATTATTGTCCTGCACCTTTGAACTCGTGCACATTGACATTATTAAATATGCATGTGTCAGGAAGTGGCTATATTTAATTCTAAATTTATGGTTTTTGCAATATATCTATGATATTAGCATACCCTAATATTTTAAGGGAGAAATCTGTCTTGATTCCTCCCACAGTTATGCAATATACCAGAATGAGTCAAATCCACTAAGTTCTGCCATTCAACAGTAAGGACTGGATTTGATGATTCTATTGCAGTTGGTTCAAGGTACAAGTGGACAGAAATGTACAGCATCGGTCTATTCATTCTACCCACACTGAAAATTGCAGCACTGTTTCAACAGGTCTAAGCTAAGAACTGTTTTACATATAAATTAGATCCTTTTGCTGGATATGGAAACCTTATTATTGTATACTGATTCTCAATGATGGGTGAGCCTTGCACTTCAGTGAAAACATTAAAGCATCCATCTTTGACCAAAGGAGCTGAGTGCGAGATCCATGTTGTCATCCTCCCGAGATCCCAAGCATCACAGATTCCAGTTTTCTACCAATTCAGTTCCTCCACGTGATAACAAGGAATAACTGATGGCAGTGGATCCTGCAAATGTTCTGGAACCTGTCAACATTCTGGCAATAGTACTGAAAACACGCCCCAAAGCTAGCTGTACTCCTAGCCAAACTACGCTGTACAGCTATAAACATGGCATCTACTCAGCAATGTGGGAACTTGCTCAGGTATAACCTGACTCTGAAAAGCAAATCCAAACTTGTTAATTGTCAGCAAAATGATGTAGGGGTTCATTGCCAGTGCTGTCAGTGGCTCTTACATTGGTTTCTGCAGGGCCACTAAGCTCCTGACCTCATTGTAGTCTTGTTCAAACATGAACAAAATAGCTGAACTAAGAGTATTCAGCTGAGAATGGCAGCAAGGGTCCTGAGCAAAATTGGAGTTAATGAGAACCAGGAGGAAAGCCTCCACTAGTTGGAGTTACAGAGGACAAAGGAAGACGGTTGTGATTGTTAGAGTTCAATCATTTCAGTCCCAGTGATTAACTGCAGGAATTTTTTAAGGTAGTTAAATCCGTGCATTCAGCTGCTTCATGAATGATCCTTTCTTTTCATGATGTCAAATTGGGAATGTTCATTGTGCAGTTTCCACCATTTACAGCTCTTGAAATGCTCATGCAGTCTGTGTCCTTATGCAGGAAGATTTGGACAGTATCAAAACTTGGGCTGCTAAGTAACAAGCAACATTCATACTGCAGAATTACCAGGCAATGATCATCTTCACCATGAGAATCTAACCATTGGCCCTACATTGCCATCACTATGAACATAGTGAGGGTTACCATTCACCAGGAACTGAATTGGATCAGTCATATCAATACTGTGGCTAAAAGAGGGGATCTAATGTATGAAGTTTGAGATGAATAACTTCTTTCTCCCCAGTGTCTGTCCATCATTAACAAGGTGAAAGGTTGGGAGTGTGACAGAATACTCTTTTGCTTCTCTGAATGAGTGTAACTCCATCCAACAACTCTGAACAATCTTGGCTTCAGTGTCAAAAAGTGTGGCGCTGGAAAAGCACAGCCAGTGAAGCAGCATCCAAGGAAAGTTAACTTTTCAAATTCCTGATGAAGAGGTTATGCTCAAAACAGCGACTCTCCTGCTCCTCAGATGCTGCCTGATCAACTGTGTTTTTACAGCGCTACACGTTTTGATTCTGATCTCCATCGTCTGCAATCCTCACTTTTTCCTCCACAATCTTGGCTTCATCCTTGATTTGATTGACATCCTATTCATCACTTTCAACATTCATTTCCTTCACCACCAACTCACAATGTAAGAGTTTGTATAATGGAGCAACTCACCCATGCTCCTTCAACAGCACCTTCCAAACAAGTAACCTTGATCGCCAAGAAGAGCAGAAGATGCATGAGAATTCCACTTCCTGTCAGTCCCCCTCTGAGCCACACACTTCCTAATTTGGAAATAAACCACTGTTTTCTCACTTACGAGTCAAGGTCTTAGATAGTCTTCCCTAACAGCATGATGGATCCACCTACCTCACATGGACAGCAGCAGTTCAAGAAGGCAACTCACCATCACCTTCTTGAGGACAGTTGGGTATGGGCAATGATTGATGGTCCAGCTGGTGACATAATCCCATGAATGAACAATGAAAAGAGCTACCATTTTGAAACTTATTTGAACTAAGTGTTTCTGACCAGTAAATTACTGGGATAGTAAAAATATAATCAAAGTCGAAAAAAGGAACACATGTTTAATCGTATTAAGTTATATTCAGTTCAGCATGTGATATCTTAGAAATGATTCTGTATTTTTGATTGCCTCCAAACGAAATCTAAGCATACTGTAAACAGATTAACACAGATCTAATCTTGTGGTAACTTTCAGATATACTTTTTAAATTTGTGAAGCCCAAGGTAAGATTGTCAATCAACAGCTTAAGGCTGCTGCTTACTCAATTTTAAACAATGTTGCACAGAGAGGACAAATAGAAAATTGTGAAACAGAGTCAGTGATCAGCCATTCCAGAAAAAAAGTTGTAGTGCTTTAAAGGCATAGCAAGTACAGACTTCTAATCCCAAATAAGGACCAGTTGTATTTGCTTTGTGATTCCTGAAGTACAGTGTTCAAGGAGGACATAATGACTGAAAGTGAATGATGAATGAGGAGTAGACTGATCTGAAGGTGCAGAGGGTATATACAGCTACATACAATAGTAGGAGATTACAGATGCTGTATACAAGCATAGAAATTTCATGTCATGGAAGCAGACCACTCAGCCATAGTTTGTGCCAGCTGAAAGAAAACAGGCCTGACATAACAGCCAGGGAGATGAATGGATTCTAAGTCAGAGGTACCTATGTAAAGGTGGAAACAATGTGGATAATTTCAGTTTTTCTGGTGTTGAACTGTTTGCAAAACTTCATCTTAACTACTTCGTAATGCTTGATAGAGAATTATGATGTGGAAATGCTGGAGGTGGACGGGAGTGGACAGGGTCAAAAATCAAACGACACCAGGTTATAGTCCAACAGGTTTATTTGTAATTGCAAGCTTTTGGAGCTCTGCTCCTTCCTCCTACTTTTGTAATAACATTTAGATAAATAGGAAGGTAGAAAGCAGGTGCCATTGGCATAATATCTCAAATGTTATTTTCTAAAAATTAGCAGTCTGATCTTTGGACATAAAACGTCACTCAAAATGGAAAAAAAAGGCTTCTAAATAGTCTTAGTATTACTAAATGCATATATGCAGTTCACCAAAGTCAGTGACAGTTGCGTTCCTACTCCCAAACATTTGGGTATTCATCATAATTGGTGTATTCTGTCCATTCTCCTGTCTTTTCTCATGCCCTTTCAAAAATGCGAACCAATGTTTATTCTTTTTGAACCTTATTAATTCTGCTTCTAGATTGTACAGACATTTTGTACAGAAAGCACATTGGAAAGGGAAAGAAAGATGGAGTTGCAAGAAAGAGATGACAAGAAGTAAAAGTTTAAAAAGTCACTTGGCATAAATAGCACAGCCAGTCTGTGGTATTGTAATACCACATCACTTCACAAAGTGGTCCTGTTTCCACACTGCAGGGAATCTTAAAAAAAATTGCATATTTCTTCAAAAATGAACTTTCCCTCTATTATAAAGCTGTAGGAGATGACTCTTAAATGTGTTTGTCAGTTAAACTTTGCACATCAGTGAAATACTTAGCTTGCAGCATTCATTGAAGTTCTGTATTTCAAGAAGTCTAACCTGCTGTATCATTTCTATTTTGAATGTTTAGTTGGCTCCTTCCCTCCCACTGCAAGAAGACTTTGTATTTCATTGGAAGGCCATTACTCACTATTACATTGATACGTCAGGTAGGGGTCTTATTTTTTATTTCATTTGCTTTATCCTGTGTCAGCAAAAATGTATTTATGAACTGCAATACACAAAATAAATCCTGGCCAGAGTTTGAACAGAGCCAATTCTTAACTAGAAAAGTGAGTGGAGAAAATGAAATTTTCTGCTCAGTTTGTTTTTTCAAATGTTAACCAGCAGTATTATTTAAGTATCTATATTCTGCCCAGCTAGCCATGAAGGGAATATGTAGTTATTGTAATAACTGATTTCACAGTCAGCAAGTGCTCAGCTCACAGGAATAATTTACAAGTAGAATTTGCTTCAGGTGATGGTGAGCAAAAGTATGCAGTATCTATAACAAAGCAACTGATTTTGACATGTCAAGTAGTCAAATTCATCTTTCTCAGTGGCTCTTTTGTTAACCTCTAATTTTAAACTGTGCTGCTGAACTGAACAGATTGTTTCCTGACTGTCAGAGCAGCTGGTTCAGTAAGCAGCTGGAGACTTCCTGCAGAGTTTTTTCTCATTGGCGAAAGTAACAACACTGATGAATTGAAATTAATGTGGTGAATGGAAAAAATTAACCAAAATATCAGCAGGAAGTAGAAGGTGGAGTATTTTAATTATCCATAATTTTTGCAAGTTCAAACTTGCAATATGATTAGTAACAATTTTTGCCATGCCAATTGCTTTGCATAGCTGACATTGTTAAAGAGTACTGTGACCGGTGTTTGACTTTTCCTTGGCTCAGTTTCTATCGAAGGATTTATTAAATTCACCTGCCTGTTCACATAGTAATTTTCAAGTGTCCTCAGTATTCAACCCAATTTTCAAATTTGCCACAGAGAAATCAGGAATGAAAGTGTCACATTTTGGCTACAGTGAACATGTGATATTTAAGTGCTCATTCAGTTTGTTTAATTGAGTGATTTTGACCATTCTCTTCTAATATGCCTTGGTTCAGTTTGTAATGGCTTGTTCCTGACTTGTTTTCTAAATCAAAATTGCCTGTTTTTGTCAAAAATGCTTCTCAAATTCTTAGTGGCAAATGTTTGATAAAGTTAAAAGTTCATACCTTGTGAGTACTATAATTTAGCAAGAACTATGGCACATATGGTGCTCAACCAATGGGAAAATAAGTACTGTTGTTGTTTGATATATGAACTTTTTTTAATTGAACAGCTTCATCAAACGGGACTTAACAGAACAATCATTGTTATAAGCAAGGTTTGGCTTGCAATAAGGAAATTCATCGGCATAAATGTCATATTAAAATTTTAAGAGCCAAATAACCTCTCCCTAAGCTGAGTTTACAAAAACTGTAGTTACAACTTAGTTCTTGACTCTTTTCTAGTCATCAGCAGCACTGTAATGATGTCTTTTCTGCTTCAGAATCAGTTACTGAAGTTTTTGCGATGATGTGCATTACTCAATAAAATGCAGCACTAATTTGGAATTGCCCAGTATATATTTGCACTAGTCGTGTTTTCCATGCCCTGTGTTTCTTCCATGTCCCTTCGAAGTTGTGTGTAGAAGCCATTAGGAACTGCAGCATACAATAGATCCTACCAGTCGTTTGCTTTAATTCAACAATTAACCTTTTAGATACGTATTATTACGATATTTCTAGATTGTTAGACAATCTTCTCCACTCATTATAAACCCACATGTTTTACAGGTGATTGTGTTCTTAACCTCATTTATAAGATGTGTACGTGTGGCAAGCTGTGCATGCTTTTGCTAAATATTTTGCCTAAGCTTGGGATTCAAAGTTGGTGGAATTTTTGGTGCACCGTTTGTGCTACCATCAAATAATTAAGTTTTTCACGTTCTTATTTTCAGCATCATCCTGCCATAATCCTGTATTTAACAAATAAAAAAAGATGACAGTTCAATCAGTTCTATAATTCTCATTCTTTGAATGTAGTTTATTCACTTCTTTCAAAGATTAGCCTTCTACTACATTTGTCTATGGTTCTGATTATAAAAATATGAACATCTGGTTAATTTTTTTTGTAAAATATATTTTTATTTGCTAAATAAATGTTTCCAATGGTTTCATTCAGTTAAAACTTGGATTTCATCTGGCATGCAAGTAGAAGGGTATCCCTGGGCTCTTGAATTTGCAACGAATAAAACTGGAACAAGTCACAATTATTTCAGTGACTTGCTTCTATTCTCACCTCCGAGCCCCTTTTGAATGTAATATTTAACATGTAAAAAGAAGCCTGTATCACAGGTTGGTACCAAACTTCATTAAAATTTGTATTTTATTTCTTATTTGCATATGTTTGCTTTTGATTAGGTGTTTGACTTGAAATAAATAATTGGAATTTGTGAACCACGAAAGATGAGCTGTTGTGTTTTTTGACAGATGATAAAGCTCCAGTAACAGATACAAACATCCCATCACATCTGGATCAGATGCTAGAAATTTTGGTTCAGGAGGAACATGAAAGGGAATCTGGCGAGACGGGCCCCTGTATGGAGTACTTGCTTCATCACAAGATCTTGGAGACTCTGTACACATTGGGAAAAGCTGACGTATGTTTTAAGCAGTAATGCTGAATTATTACTTTTAATTAATCATGCTGATTGGATTTCAGGTTTTAAACTCTTGAAAGACCTGTAGTAATGAATCATTAACCAAGGAAATGCATAACAATTAAAAATGAATTTATAGATTATGAATAGACAACAGGATATGACCTGCCCACTGTAAATTTTAATTATGTTGAATATTTTAACAAAGAACAAAGTTAACATTCTGGTCATAGAGACATAGAGATGTACAGCGTGGAAACAGACCCTTTGGTCCAACCTGTCCATGTTGACCAGTTATCCCAACCCAATTTTGTCTCACCTGTCAGTCCTGGCCCATATCCCTCCAAACCCTTTCTATTTATATACCCATCCAAATGCCTCTTAAATGTTGCAATTGTACTAGCCTCTACCACTTCCTCTGGCAGCTCATTCCATACATATACCACCCTCTGCGTGAAAACGTTGCCCCTGAGGTCCCTTTTATATCTTTCCCCTCTCACCCTAAACCTATGCCCTGTAGTTCTGGACTCCCTCACCCCAGGGAAAAGATTTTATCTATTTACCCTATTCATGCCCCTCATAAGTTTGTAAACCTCTATAAGGTCACCCCCTCAGCCTCCGACACTCCAGGGAAAACAGCCCCAGCCTGTTCAGCCTCTCCCTATAGCTCAAATCCTCCAACCCTGGCAACATCCTTGTAAATCTTTTCTGAACCCTTTCAAGTTTCACAACATCTTTCCGATAGGAAGGAGACCAGAATTGCATGCAATATTCCAACAGTTGCCTAACCAATGTCCTGTACAGACGCAACATGACCTCCCAACTCCTGTACTCAATACTCTGACTAATAAAAGAAAGCATACCAAATGCCTTCTTCACTATCCTATCTACTTGCGACTCCACTTTCAAGGAGCTATGAACCTGCACTCCAAGGTGTCTTTGTTCAGCAACACTCCCTAGGACCTTACCATTAAGTGTATACGTCTTACTAAGATTTGCTTTCCCAAAATACAGCACCTCGCATTTACCTGAATTATACTCCATCTGCCGCTTGTCAGCCCATTGGCCCATCTGATCAAAATCCTGTTGTTATCTGAGGTAACCCTCTTCGCTGTCCACTACACATCCAATTTTGGTGTTACCTGCAAGCATACTAACTCTATCTCTTATGCTCACATCCAAATAATTTATATAAATGTATAAAAGTCTTTGTGGTACTCTGCTGGTCACAGCCCTTCAGTCTGAAAAACAACCCTCCACCACCGCCCTCTGTCTTCTACCTTTGAGCCAGTTCTACATCCAAATGTCTAATTCTCCCTGTATTCCATGAGGTCTAACCTTGCTAACCAGTCTCCCATGGGGAACCTTGTCGAACGGCATACTGCAGTCAATAGAGATCACATCTAACGCTCTGCCCTCATCAATCCTCTTTGTTACTTTTTCAAAAAACTCAATCAAGTTAGTGAGACATGATTTCTCACACACAAAGCCATGATGACTATCCCTAATCAGTCCTTGTCTTTCCAAATACATATACATCCTGTCCCTTGGGATTCCCTCCAACAACTTGTTCACCCCTGACATCAGGCTCACTGGTCTATAGTTCCCTGTCGTTACCACCTTTCGTAAACAGTGGCACCACGTTAGCCAACCTCCAGTCTTCCGGCACGTCACCTGTGACTATTGATGATACAAATATCACAGCAAGGGGCCCAGTAATCATTTGACTAGCTTCCCACAGAGTTCTAGGGTAAACCTGATCAGGTCCTGGGGATTTATCCACTTTTATGCATTTCAAGACATCCAGCACTTCCTCCTCTGTAATATGGACATTTTTCAAGATGTCACCATCTGTTTCCCTACAGACTTTATATTTCCATGTCCTTTTCTGCTAAATACTGATGCAAAATACTCATTTAGCATCTGCCCCATCTCCTGCGGCTCCACACACAGGCTGCCTTGCTGATCTTTGAGGGGCCCTATCCCTCCCTAGTTACCCTTTTGTCCTTAATGTATTTGTAAAAACCCTTTGGATTCTCCTTAATTCTATTTGCCAAAGCTATCTCATGTCCCCTTTTTTCCCTCCTGATTTCTCTCTAAGTATACTCCTACTGCCTTTTTACTCTTCTCAGGTCTATCCAATGACAATAAAGTTAAGAAAACATTAAGTTTGGATACTCACCAAGCTGTCAAGTCTCACTAGGGGAACAGGTGAATTGTAGTGGAGATGAGTTTGTCTTGGGATTGGGAATACTTTTTGGAAGGTCATTACGTTGCATTTTTGACCAGCTGGAGGACTTTAAACACCATCCCTTTCAAATATCTTTGCAGTTGGACCTGTAAAGATTTTATTTCCTGTGATAGCTGCACTTTTTTTTTCACTTTTTAGAGCTCTCTGTAGTTGTTGACTGCTTTGTTAATGTTTCTGTTCATTCCTGAATCATGCTGTCTATCAAGGAGCTCTCATTAAAGATAGTCATTGCCTCTTCAAAACTTTTCCAGGCATCACGTCTTGGTTCAATCTTGTTCATTGTCCTCCTCCTCTACAGCCCACGCTTGTTCCAATCCTTTTAGACCCTTAATAGTTAAAGGTTTGCATAGGAGGGAAATAACTCTAACATTCTTGGCATTTAGATCATGTAATCCAAATTGCTTATTTTTGATGTTTTTTCTCAGCATAAAGCGCTTCATAATCACTTGATCTTTTATGACTCATTGTGAATACCTATATATGGGTAAAATTAAATACTACTCCAGCTATTCAAGACGATCAAGATAGTGACAGGAGATAACTAGTCGTTAAGGCACATTGCATGTGCTTTCTTAGGTACAGGGATGGTGGTGGTCTTCTTGAAGCATGTGGGGACTTTGGCTTGTAGGAGGGAGAGGTTGAACAGGTCAGTGAATATGTCCGTCACTTGGTCTGCACAGGGTCTGAGTGCTCAGCTGGGGACACCTTCTGGGTCTGTCACTTTCCTTGGGTTTACTCCCAGGAAGACTGATCTGACATCTGCAGCGGTGACTGAGGGAAGAGGCGTGTCTGGGGCTGTCAGGGCGGGCATCACCGCACTACTGGCATTCTGCTCAAACTAAGCATAGAAAGCATTGAGCATATCAAGGAGGGACATCTCTTTGCCCGCTGTCTTGCTGTGCTTCATTTTGTATTGTTTATATTTGAATTTATAATAACGTGCCAACATAGCACGAAAATGTCTCTTTTACTGAGGAGTGGTTTTTGTTAAGTCCTCAAACTTGATGTATTTGTTAAATGTGGTAGGTTTTTCTCTTAGAGGTTTTTCATTTGAACACACATGTGCCTAATTCTTTAAAACCTTCAAAACTGTAAATTAATTCTCTGAAGGTAATGAGCAAGAGGGACATAATGCAATGCATCAGCAAGTATGTTAAGTGGTCCCAGAATGCTGTTTGCATGAAAGTCAGCATGACTCTGAGCATCAGCATTATTGGAAATAAAATTGTCATGATTGAGATCAACATATAAAAGAATTAGGCTGATAAGAGGTTTTTTTTTGTTTAAAAACAAAATGTTTCAGTATTTTAAAGCCAAAATAATGCTATTGCCATTGAAAATTGATGGAGCAAATCATTCAAGTTTAAATGTGTATATCATACACTGTCATCAAATAATTGCTTATGTTATGTAATTTGAATCATTTATTTTCCAGAAGTGTGTTTAACTTCTCATTGCTACTTATTTTTCTCTGGTTTGTAGTGCCCACCAGGCATGAAGCAACAAGTCCTAATTTTCTATACAAAATTACTAGGAAGAATTAAACAACCTCTGTTGCCGCACATAAATGTCCATCGACCTGTCCAGGTATGGTCTCATTACAGTATTTAAAAGTGACAGGTGCCACAGTGATGTGCTAAATATTTTTTAACTTGAGCAAATGCATATTTCTGTGATGTAAACAGATGAGCTGGCACCTGGTCAAGATTGAATGAAGAAGATTATAAACTAAGACAGTTGACAGTCACTCTGAAAATAAAGGCCTAATTCTTCAAATTGTCTATTATATTACATAGGAAGAGCTTTTGCTCCTCCTTGCCTTAGAAGATAGTTGTTTTGTCTGGTGTAGAGCCAAATCTTTTAAGTAAGGAAGTCCTAACGTTTACCTATTCTATAATGATCTAAATAGCCATTACCTGAATAGCAGGTGATACATAGATTTAGTCATAATATCCAAGAGTAGAAAAGAAAAATTGTTGAATCCCTGCTCCTGTTTGTGATCAAGTGATGTATTCTGAAAACTATACTTTTCAAGACAGCAGTTGAGTCCTGCTACATAGACTATTATGATTTTCCACAATTTAAACTTGCAAATGTAGAATATCCATTTGGAAGGACTATCAGAAAATGGGCAGCACTTATGGAACTGAATGCAGCTATTTGTTGAACAAACCCTAGTCTTGGCTGTCACTTTTGTGCATGGTTATTGCATCAGGATGCCCAAGGCTACTGGCAGTCTAGAACTATACAACAGCATGAATTATTTGAGTTAAGATTGGGGTATTGCAGAAAAAGGGATAAATTTATAAACTCTTACACTAGCATAAAAACCATTATTGTGGTAATTGAGTTAAATCACGAATGTTTTTCAGTTTGGCTAATTGATATGCTTTATATCAAGTGGTGGCTAAGAACATTCTAGAGAGTGAACCTCAGTTCAAACTAGTCCTTATTAATCAATGCCTTGTTTAATACGTGTAAATATGCAAAAGAGTTGTTTTTTAAAACATGGGTTTATTATTAAATATTCTTCTTTTCAATGTTATATTTTTTCCAAAGAAATTAATTCGACTTTGTGGTGAAGTTCTTGCTGCCCCCACGGAAAATGAGGAAATACAGTTTCTCTGTATAGTCTGTGCAAAATTGAAACAAGATCCCTATTTGGTCAACTTTTTCCTAGAGGTAGGTATATTGTGCTGTAACCATTTTTATAATACAGTTTAACTATTGCTTAGTTCTTTGATCGTTCCTTCTATTATCTATATAACTGATGTGATGACATTATTGACCAAAAAAGACCCCAATAGGAAAAATGTGTTTGATGCCTCCCTCCCTCTAACACAGTAGCTTATATACTAGATTGAATAAATGAGGGACGTTTCTGTTAACTTTCAAAACTACCTTTCTAAACTGTTCCAAATTTTCTAAACTTCATATTAAGTCTATTTCCATCTTTTGTATTCAACATTTTCATTGGTTCCAGGCCAAAGTTCCAAGCAGGATAAGGTATTGATCGAAAAGAGTTCTATAAATCTGATTATTTGCTCATTAACATGACATTTATTTTTATAAGCAACCGACTAATTCACTGCTATTCTTTCTATAGGAAAATGAACCTGCTAATCATATCTAGTTTATCTTGCATGTCCTGTGTTAGATAAACAACTCTTAATGCCTTTTGAAGCCAAGCATGCCAACTAAGTATAAAAACAGAATTGTTGGCCAAATTATGTAAATGTCGCTAAATATAAATTTTGTTCAGGCCTGTCAAATTAAACAAATTACAAGTGTATGAGTTTTAAAAATAAATTTGAATTTTATTTATGACAGATTTCTAATCACCACCCAAACCACAGCATGATCATGATAACAAGAGGACACCGTTGAACATGCGTGTCATAGGGCCTCCTTGCCATCAGAACATGGTGGAATGCTGTACGTTTATCTGCAGCTCTCCATTGGCTGAAAAGATTTGTTGCTTTAGACCTTTCTTACCACTATTGCTACTGTTTTATATTGAGCAAATGAACCTAAAAATCTGATGTATAATAATGTTCACTAAAATGGAAACAATATTGTTTAGATTTTTTAAGAAATAATGAAACCTACTTTAATGAAATATTGAGTTTGAATTGTATCCAGACATGGCACAATTTATACCAGATTTTTTTTATACTTCCCTGAAAGCTGAAACATTTCTCTGTGTATTACCCAACTGAAAATTTTATGCATGAAGCCAAAAAGACATTGCATGCTTTTCTTATGACAACTTGCAATGAAATAATCTCTGTCCTTTTTAAAGTCAGTGCTCTTTGGCATTTTTTTCTCCAGCTAGTAATACTTGTGTGTTTTATTTGCAGGATTTGTCATGGTGTCATTTATAGTTGGTTTCTGTTTTATATTATAAAATATTGCATTCAAGCATCAATTTTAACCTTTCCAGGTGAAAATACATAGTTTAATTGAAACCAAGGTTGCATGTTGGAAAGTGTTGAGTCCTTGCTTTTGTTAATGGTGGCTGTTTAAAAAAATGTATCTGTATGATTATTTGGAAAGATACCTAAGAGTAAATAATGTTTCAAAATGGCATAGTGCAGTTTTGCTCTCCTTATCTGAGGAAGGATTTAATATTTTGGAGGCAGTGAGAAGAGTTGTACAAAATTGATACCTGGAATGAGCAGGTTGTATTCTGAGGATAAATTGGGACAAGCTGAGCTTGTTTCCACTGGATTCCAGCCCAAGCTTTGGGTCCGCCATGTGGATGACACCTTTGTCATCATGAAATGCTACTAATTAGAAGAAACACAAAAACACATAAAGAACATCCTTATCAATATAAAATTCACCAAAGAGGAAGAGAGCAACAACAGACTTCTCTTCCTAGATGTCATAGGAGAACAAAAAGCCAATGGAGAGCTGCAGACCAGCGTTTGCAGGAAGCCACACACAATGACCAGATACTGAACTACAGGAGCAATCATCCCAGCACCCACAAGTGAAGTTGCATCAAAGCATTATTTAAACGAGCCACAGCACACTGCAGCACCCAGGAACTGGGAGAAGCCGAGGAAAAACACTGATACAACATATTCATGAAAAACGGGTACCCAATAAGCGCACTCCGCTGATTCCTACACAACAGAAATAACAAGAAGGCGCAACACGCCCAGAGACTCTAGCCACCCTGCTATACATTAAAGGCATCTCGGAGAAGATGACCAGACTGTTCTGGCCTCTAGGCATCATGGTAGCCCAAAAATCTACCACCGTACTGAAACAGTTCCTGATGAATTTAAAGGACTCCATACCAACAATCAGCAGAACAGACGTCATATACAAAATATCCTGCAAGGACTGCAACAAACATTACATTGGACAGACAGGCAAGAAACTCGCCACCAGGATACTTGAGCACCAATTAGCCACCAAAAGACAGAACCAACTATCACTGCTATCCATGCACACAGACAAAGAGGGACACTGGTTTGTCTGGGACAATACATTCATCCTGAGAGAGGCTAAACAAAGACACGCATGGGAATTCCCAGAGGCTTGGCATTCAAACCGGAATGCCATTAACAAACATATTGATTTGGACCCATACATCAACCTCTTCCGCAAAAGAACCGGAAGTGATATCACCCACCACAGCAGACCATGACACAGCTAGCGGGACAGATCACCAGTGCTTCATCGAAGGATCACTGACGTTAGCTAGCATGATGACAAAACAGCTGAGAACAAATCTACCAGCTCAGCAAGCATATTTGCAATCTGAATAAGTGAAAAAGACCCTGACTTAATTGAATGCGATCGTGAATGGTCATAACAGGGTGGACATGGAGGAATGTTTTCTCTTGTGAGTCAGTCCATAACTTTGGCACCGTTTTAAAGTTAGGGGGCCAATGTTTCAAGACAGGTAAGGAGAATCTGCTCAAAGGATTGCACAACCTTGAGGTGAATAGACCTTTATTTAACAGGGGAATCAAGAACGTAGATGAGAATTTGAAATTCAAATATTAACATATCATTCATGATCTCCTTGAATGAAGGAGCAGTTTTGAAGGACTGAATCGTCTACATGTGCTCTATTTCATTTGATTCATTGCATGTTTGAGAGTGACTTGCCTTATCATCAAGATCACTTCTGACCATGTATGACATCAGTGAACCTAGGAAAATTTGGATCAATAGGAAGAAAAGAAACTCTATTAGAAACACACATGGCATAAAGCAAGGTTGTTGTGATTCTTGGAGGTTGGTCATCTCAGCTCCAGGACATCACTGCAGGAGTTCCTCAGGATAGTCTCCATGGCCCAATCTTCAGCTGCTTCATCATTGACCTTAACTTTAGAAGTGGGGATGTTTACTACTGATCACACAACATTCAGAATCATCCACTACTCAATAGATGTTGAAACAGTCAGTGTCCATATGCATCAAGATCTGGACAACATCAAGGTTTGGTCTGATGTGTGGCATGATGTTACTTCCACTTAAGTGCCAGGAAATGACCATCCACAATCACTAGCATCAACATAATTGAATTCCCCACTACCAACATCCTGAGTGATAGCAGTAAAAACTAAACTGGACCAGTCACATACTACAGGAGCAGATTAAAGGCGAGAAGTTCAGTGGCATGTAACGCCTTTTGTCTCCCCATGATACAGTACTTCATCATGTAGATTGTTTTCTGGGTAAGAAAATATCCAATGGAATCTGACTCTGGCTTCAATGTAGATCCCTATGGGAGCATATAGTTTGCTTAAAGCTGTGAATCAGAAATGCAACCACAATGTTAAAGGAGGAATAACAGCATAGTCCGCCTTCACCTTGATCACGGTATTAATCTTTTATTTCATATAATATGATCTGATTTATTTAGTGATGTTTCAAACTAAATATGCTTAATGAAGATTCCATGTTCTAAGCTAGGCTTGTTATAAACCGTGTAAAATTTGAAAATAATTATTCAACACTTATTTTTTCTATTCATATCACACTAATTGACAAAAATAGATCAACATATTTATAAAGCTTTCAAAATTTACTCTGTTCAGAGTCATCTCTGGGTGGAATAATGTAAATGGTAATTTCGTGCTGAGAGAATGGTTCTTGATATTTTCACACTTCTTAGCAACTTGCTTGAACAGATTGCTGTTTTGATTGTATTTTAATGATTCAATACACCAAAGTGCCTTCATTACTCTCCTGCATGCTTAAATCTCTCTTCAGCTTTCTGCTATAACCAAATATTTTTCTTTCCTAGAGCAAATCTAGAGCTACAGGAGTTGCCAACCCACAGAAAACAGAAGTAGCTATTTCAGAAAATACTGTTGTGCCTGCAGACATATCATCAGAGATGGAACAAGCGCAACCTCCTGAAGCCAACACTAGTACAGGATTGTACAATGCTACCTGTAGAGCTGTAGTCAGTCCATTGGACAGCAGGAGTGACTTGTCTGAACACAGTACTGATCTTTCTACATCATTAAATACCATGACCCTTTCATTACAAACAGCCACTGCAAATTCTTCTGATCTCCGTCAAAGCCAAGATTACAATCTGGTGAATTCATTAATAAACCTCAGTAAAAGCCCGGTAGGTCTGCTTTTAAAACTGCAGGTTATCCTTTTTCATTTGATGCTGCAGTTACGTTCTTTTATCGATTTATCAAAAATAAGATTAGAAAAACCCTGCAGTGCAGAATTTATCATGCCCAGTCCACCTAATGTGAAATCATTCAGGGTCAGATTTTTATACGGGTACTTTCAGAGCTTGTGAAATAAATAATAAACGTTCAAGTTTAATATTTTTGCAAACGCATTAATTAGCATCTACAAAATTCTTATTGAAAAGGTATTACTTATCAATAAAAGATGTTAGAAGAAGCTTTCTACTTGTCATATTTCCTGCATTCTTGAAAGCATGCAGTAAAAATTATGTAATGAAATATGTAGTGCTAAAAACACTTTGATATCAGATTTGTTTTGTATTTGAAGTCCGCATGATAATTTATGGACTTTTCATGAATATTGGTTGAATCATGCAAGGTATTTGTATTTTCTGCTTGTAGTTCCAACCAGCTGTTTTTCTGTTTGTGTTCCAGGATGGTCGAATTGTTGTTAAAGCATCTGAGGGTCTAATGCTGCTAGTTAGTTTGCCAGAGCCAGCAGCTGCAAAGTGCCTGACTGACAACACTTCTTTATGCCAATTGCTTACAGAAAGATTGGGTAAGCTCTATAGAGCACTGCCACAGTCGATAGATCCAATGGATATTGAATCTTTGGAGTCAGTTAACTGGGGGTAAGTGGAATAAGATTGTATCTTCAATTTTTTTTTCTTCAATACTTTGCATTGGCAAATGCAGGTGATACTGAGTAGATTTGGTCAGATAATTTGCAATAAGTATCCTAGAAAGCAGGTTTGTTTGTTTGCTAAATGAAAGACATAGTATAGAGGAACCTCGATTATCCAGCATTCGATTAACCGAATTTCGGATCATCCGAACAAAATCGCAAGGTCCCGGTGTGTGGCCAACAATGTTATCCACCGTTGATTATCCAGCATTTGATTAACAGAATGAAATACTCTCCTCCCATGTCCTTCGGATAATCGAGTTTCCTCTGTACATGTTCTTTAAACTTCTACTTACAATTATAGGAAGGCTGCAGACAAGAGAAAAAGTGAAACTAATCACTCACTATTATACTTCTTCTGAATTAAATAATTACAAATGGCATAGAATATAGAGAGTACTGATATTGTCCTCCCCCTCAACTATTTAAAATCCTGAATAAAGAGAAAATACAGTGGATGTTGGAAAACTAAAACAACCACAGAGAATGCTAGAGAAACTCAGCAGGTCTTAAAGTTGCTCTTACCTTCAAGCAAACTATACAATTTATGTAAAATTGTCAATATCTAGTTTTTTTTTAAACCAAACATTTAAAGCATAGTGGTTTACACATAGAAATGACTATTTCCAATTTTGTCTACAATGCAAAGTGATAGTACACAGCGGATTCTGCATGTGGTGAAAAAGACATGTCATTTTGGACTACAGTCCGAAGATTTCTTGGGACTGCAATCAGTTGAAAGACTGTTGACAGTGGTCTCGGTACAATTGTACAAGATTTGTGTTACTGCATGGCAGTTTTTACTTTTCACTGACAAGTTAAAGTTGCACTATTCTGATTGATCTTACCTTTGAATCTAACTGGACAGAAGTCGTGCAGTTGGTAGTCTCGCAAGGCATGGAATCCAATATGTTGTAAAAAATTGAAAAGAGGTCATTGACTTGGGTCAACTTAATTTTTTGGAATTTTGGTCTTCCACTTTTTACATGAAACCTCTTAACATTTGGTCAAATGTTGTCCGCAATGAAATGCGCTTGACAGGCAAAGTCTGTTTCAACTAGTAGTTTAAGTTGAAAATGAACGTTTTCTATGAACTGTGGTCAGTACTACCAGTACTGTGCTACCAGTAAAATGGCTATGAGACTGGTTAAGAGCCACAATCAAGCCCACTGGGAACTTTGGTCAAGCTAGTTTAAGTTCTGATCTCTGTTAAAACTGCAGCCAGACCATGTTGTGACCTGTCCTGTAAACTGTGATTTGCAGTTTCCTGGGCGGCATGGACTTGTTGGGCCAAAGGGCCTGTTTTCAGGCCTGTTTCCACACTGTAGGGAATCTATGATGCTGTGTTGACCAAATAAGGGAGGTCATATGGTGATCTGTCAGACATACTGGCACCATATTACCTTACATGGAGCATGGAATGTGGCTGTTAATGACTTGGTGTAAACATTTGGGAGTTGTTTACCACAAAACTCCATTGCTGGGATCAGATGGTCTGACCAGGTTTGGTAAATTCACTGGCTGAGTGCCAGATGTGTTCCTGGAAGCGAGTACATTTTGTAATAAACGTTAGCAGAGCAATGGATTTTGCAAGAGATTAATACTTGAGAAGCACGTGACCTGAAGTTATCTTCAGAGAAGACAAAGAACCACTAGGCAAGATCTCCACTGAGAGCAAAGTTAGCCACTTCACTCAAATTGGGGTAGTATTTGTTTCAAGCCAAATTTAGAGTTAAAGTTAGGGTTAGGGTTAAATGAAGTGAGTTACAATTAAGTTAGACGAAGTAAGAAGTAAATGTTGCCATAAATATGTGTTTCATATTGAGTATTGGTACCTACAAAATTAAATGAAGAGTTTGTTTAAGTCTGATTCAGTTCCCTGTCTTTTGTCTATCACGCAAGATAAACACCTAGGTAAAAGATTTGCGAACTCCTTTCAGACAACAAAACAATTTGCCATTTATAAAGCATCAGTCTGTGCCTTGTGTTGAATAGGAGAGAACTTAATTTTTTTTAACTAAAATCTTAGGCAGACTTCCTGATTAGCGATTTACATCTTAATGCTGTAGGCTAGGATCGTGGTGCTCTTAGCTTGACCTTAATATCTAGACCTTGATATTTCTTCATTTATCTACCATTGACTATAGATTCTCATCTACAGTTCAATTTCTTCCAGAACTTTGGTTCTTACTTCTGTTAGATGAATCATAAATGAAAGTATTTCTTTTCTGCTTTATTAACCGCTGATAAATGCAGTGTCTAGCTTTGTATTTTAATCATTTATGAAATCATTTCACATGGCAATAACTTTTCTAAAGTAATCTTTCTGTCCAGTTCCTTTATTTTTGGCATAGTTAGTTTTCGAGTCTGATAATGTGGTTTTGTTTGTAACATATTCAGCTGTTAGCTTCTTTTGTAGGTATCTTTCTTATGCCCATCAGTGTCCAGTTTCATTCCTCATGTTTTTGCTGTATATGGTGGCATTAGGTGAGAGGTACACAACAAATGCAGTAAGACTGGTGTTTTTTTTTAACATTTTTGTTTTCAGTTTGTAGGCAATACTGGCTAGGAATATATTGTGTTGAACCCCAGTCACCTTGACAGGTTAACCGAAGTATGGGACTGATGTCACACATATACTAGACTGAGTAGGATGAGAGGTTCATCACCCCAATTATCTTGGGAAATAAATCTGAAGTAGATTTTGTGGGTCAGGCCAATCTGGAAGTGTCCATTGCAAGATGAGAGAGCATTTGGGGACATAGAGAGCCTTCAATATTTGTGAAAATCAGAGTATGGTTTAAAACTTAATGAATCCACCATACTATCTTTTGCAATACAAAAGTTATACAAAGATTAACATTTTAGTGAACTGTCCAGTACGTTTCTTCTGTGATTTAGAAAATCCCCAGTTTGTTTTCAGTGTTTTTACACAGTTTAATCTTTGGCATTGCAGAGTAACCCATGTAACTAAATTGAGCGCCACAACTAACCCCATCAGTGTTGATTTTCTCTCCTATCACCACCCCACTGATGTGACTATAGACCCCCTACCACATCCAAAACTGCACACTCTCCACCCTGATCGACTGACCTGACCAACTCCCCAAACATTCCAACCTGACTACTGCTAACAACCCAACTATCTGCTCCAAACCCATCATATACCCACCCACTCATCCCTCAGTTAACTGCAGATGTTTGTCCATCTGTCTTGGATGCGAAATAAATCAATTAAAACTCATATAATGGGGTGAATTCAGAGGACAAGTTACCACCTCCAGTTCTGTGTGACTGCTCCAGATCTTTATGTCCATTCCATCCATTTTGCTAAATCTGAAGCAAATGTCAGCAGATTTTGTTTTTATGTCGTATTGAAAATTGACCTTTTTTCATAAATGTGTCATGAACTCTTAACTAGAGTTTAATTTGTGCTTATCAATGAGAAAGCATTTTTGGATGTCGTGTCTTTTAAGGATTAAATTCAGTTAAATATGTTGTTATAATGTGCAGATTATTTCTACAAATTGTATTTTCTGTTTTACAGATTAGACTCTTACAGCCATAAAGAAGATGCCACAGCTTTTCCGGGAAAGCGTGCCCTCATCTCTTTCCTATCTTGGCTGGATTATTGTGACCAATTAATTAAGGAAGCCCACAAGGTTTGAACAATAGGGATAGAAAGTGAATTCATTGAAAAATTGAAGTTTTGTGTTAACATTGTTTAGAATACCCTTAGTGACTGGAAGCTTGTCTAGAGTATGTTTTCATGAAGGCAGCAACATAATTTCAGCAGGGTTGTGTGTTATAGAAAAATTCATGCACAATACATCTTATTCCCAAGACAACTCTAAAAAATATCCTGTTAATTAGGGTACTAGGTACCAAAGTATGAGGGAGCTACTAAATCCAGCTGAGTACCATAATGGCAGTTATGAACTCAAGAAATTAATTTGATGAGTTGGATAATTATTTTTCGTTCAAACTCCATCTTCAATACATTTAAATTCCATACAAATTGAAGTAACCAATTGAAAAGTGCTATAACTCTTTAATGCACTAAAGGAATTCTGCTAGCCTGTTTATCCTGGGTAACACATTTGTATCCAAGATGGAAAGCTAAATTGATAATTGTTCAAATGTGATATTTGATTAGACACTTTTGCATTGCTCAAATAAAATTGGTTGATACGAAGATAGTTCACTGACATAGTTAAATAACCCAATTTAATATACCTATGCCAGAAACCAAAAAACTAAATTACCTATGCAATGAGTATAGAAGTTAATTAAAGGATATTGAGAATTAGGAACAAAAAAGATGAAATAGTAAAGGTTGAGACCGTGGTGATGGAAAAGCACAGCAGGTCAAGCAGCATCTGAAGAGCAGGAGAGTCGATGTTTCGGGCAAAAGCCCTTCATCAGCAATGAGGGTAAACAGAAAGGTACTGAGTGCAGCATATCAGCTCCACTGCTTGCCAACTACTGCTACAGCGAAAGTTTGGCCTTAAATGGTCCTGTTCTTTTTCTCGGAGTGTAGATGGGGTCTAACTGGATGTGTTTGTTGATAGAGTTCCGGTTGGAATGCCATGCTTCTAGGAATTCTCATGCGGGTCTCTGTTTGGCTTGTCCTAGAATGGATATGTTGTCCCAGACGAAGTGGTGTCCTTCCTCCTCTGTATATAAGGATACTAGTGAGAGAGGGTCATGTCATTTTATAGCTAGTTGATGTTCAAGTATCCTGGTGGCTAGTTTTCTGCCTGTTTATCCAGTGTTGTGTTTGCTACAATCTTTGCGCAGTATTTTGTAAATAACATGGTAGCCCACAAACCCACCAACTCACGAAAACAGCAGGTAATGAACTTGAAAGATCCTATACAGACAACAAGCAAAACTAATGTTATTTTCATCTCTTCTATTCTTCCTGCCCCGCTGCACTTTTTAAATTCACATTATATTCCATCTGTTAAATTCTTATGCGGTCACTTCACCCGTCTTTATCCCTCTGCAGACTGTGTAATCCTCGTCATTTTCCTTCCCACCTATATTTGTGTCATCTGCAAATTTGGTGATAATACATCTGTGTCCCTCATCTAAGTTATTCATGCATACTGGAAATGATTGTTGCCCCAGCACTGATTCCTGTGGCACTATAATAGTTATGAGTTGCCATCTTGAAAATGTTAGCCCCCCCCCCCCATCCCAGTTCTCTGTCTTCTTAGTTATCCAATCCTTTTTCCGTGCTAATATACTACCCTAATGCCATGGGCTCTTGTCTTACTAAGCAGCCTTATGTAAATATCTTATCATTCACCTTTTTGGAAATCCACATTTAATACATTTCCACTGCTTTCTCTCTATCTATCCTGCTTATTAATTCCTTGTAGAATTCTGATAAATTTGTCTTGATTTCCCTTTCATAATGCTATGCTGATGCTGACTCTGCTTGGTTATCATATGTTATTCTAAATGCTCTGCTATTACATCATTTACAGTAGACTCCTAGCATTTTGCCAATGACAGTTGATTAATATGAAAGATTAAATACAAAAGGGGCTTTTTTGTTGCCTGATGTAGATGATTGGTTAAGATATAAAAACAAACTGAAAATACGCTAATAATAAAGTAAAATGAACTTTATAAGCCAAGCCTGTAGTAAGACAGTAAATAATCTGTTTTAATTGTACAGTAAAATTGCAAGTCGAGCTTAAAGTATAGTTTTTACTGTGAATGATCACAGAATAGAACCAAATTGTTGCAGGAAGATGAGGCATAACATTTTCAAGGGCGTTTATCGCAAGAGTAAGTAGAATTCAAAGTTCACATCACCTTCTCAATGGGAACTTGACAGCGCACCCTGTGAAGGGACAGAGACTCACTTCTATCAATTTCTAGATTTTTACACTTAATCATGTTGGTACCCATGCCAGAATGCATTTAGTTCTACTGTTGTCAGGACAACATTTCACCATTACAGCTGCAAAATTCAGGCCAGTGTTTTCAATGCTGTGACAATATGACAGTGTAATTGCATTCTACTGTGGCGTACAGGTACTTGGGAAGTTTATATTAAGTCTTGACAATGCACTTGTAAAGCAATGTGTTTATTTCTGGTTGCTAGTGAAATAAAAATACTTACATGGGTTTGGGAGGGCATAGAGAAAAGTAAGAAAACTGATCTTGAATGTAGAGATGAATAATGCAGAAAGGTTTTTTTTAAAAAAACATAAAAAAACGTTCCTTTCTAAAACTTGTTACATAATGTTCCTAACATAAACCAAAACATGACTTGAAGTAAGTTAACTGAACAGAACCAAAAGGTTTTAATTTGTTTAAAATAGATTTGTGTTAAGGAGTGACATATATACTGAGTGATAAATGTTTGGATTAAAACGTAAGGCAGTCTGCAGAGACAACTGCAATTCAAGATGCAGTTGAATAGTTCAGTGATATTTAGGAGAGAGTTAGTATCAATGAACCTAAAATGCTGGCATTGTCTTGCTTTTTCCACGTGTTAATGTTTAGAGATTAACATTGCATGACTTTTGCAATTTAATTAGAATATTTTAGAATGTATGGAATAAGTAAACATCAGCTGTTTATTTAAGCTGTCCTTCATTTTACAGCTCACTGCAGTTGCCTTGGCAAGGGCTATTCGAGAAAGATTTTTTGTTCCAGTTATGGAACCACAATTGCTTCAGACGTAAGTTAGTTCGACTTTTTGCTGTAATCATTGCTTTGTTCAACTTCAGGGAAGCAGTGCACAACAGAGTTTTCAGTGCTCATTAATCTTTAAACTAGTTAACATTGAAGTTTATTAGCAAACATTTGTAATTTGTGAGAGGCTGGGATTTGGAAAGTAGAGGGTTGGTTTTTGCCATTTCTGATAAATCAGACAGCTTGATTACAAGAGAGAAATGTAGAAGGTTCAATGGTAGAAACAGTGTGAGAGGCTGTGAAGTATTCTTTTGCAGACTTGTTTCTCAACTTTCATTTTTTAAAAATCACTCTTTTCTATATGTATTTCTTTAGAGAAGTTAACCCTATTCTCAAGGTACATCACACAATTCTGTCTTGTCCATAAAGCCACCATAATTAATGCATAAAGTTCTGTTTTTTTGTGCTTATACAGATCAGAAATTGGTATTCTGACGTCAATATCGCTGCTAAATCGCACCATACGCCAGATCACGTCAAGTGCAATGCTACGGGAGTTAGTTTTCTTCCTCTTAGGAGATCAGAGACAATCTGAAACAGTTGGAGAAAATAAGCATCAGTTACGATATCGACTTATAGAACACTGTGACCATCTCTCAGATGAGGTAAATATTTAGCTGTACAAAATCTGCTTTATTTCATATAGATATTTTATAAATAAGTATAACCCCTTTTGAAAAGCATTTTCTGTATTTCTTCATTATTCTAAGCAGATTTGTTTGTAAATGTAGCTTGGACCATTTGGGCAAGGAAATAGAATCCATTATCATTCAAGTTGTTCTGTCGCCAGTTGAGTTCAAATGATGAGCTTAATAATTTCAATATCTATACCAGGTGCAACTTGAAAGAATTATGGGTGGAAATGCAATTATCTCGCCCTTACCTATGCTGAAAGTAACCGCTCTCGTCGGAGGAAAGAAACTAAAAAATAATGAGTTTGAAAGTGGTAAAACCTGTTCGTGGTTCAAGTGCATTTTACAGCTTAGAGTCGAGGAAGCTAATGGCACAGTGGAGCAGTGGTGCTTCAAAGCTTGACATTAAATGAGCATAGATATGTTAAATTGTAGGCTGGAAAAGATGACAGAGACGGGGAGAGGTGAGGTTTTGGAAAATTTTGAAAATAAAAATTACCTTTTTAAAATGCAGGAATTATTTAGCTGAGAGCCAAGGTAAAAGAACAAGCATGCAGGTGATAAATGACTGGATGTAGTTTAAGGACACAGGCAATAAAGTTTTGAAATACCTCCAGTTTACATTGGTATTACTTCCTTTAAGTTCTTAAATCAGCACATGTTGAAATTGAAGTTAAAATTGCTAATGATAAATATGGAAGTGGTAGTGGTTGAAACGTTCGTTGCTGTCCAAGGAGCTGAGCTAGACACCATTCTTTACATACACTGAAGTTTGAGGTGGGGAGGCATTGGAAAGATCACACCTGTGTGACATCATGAAGAAACGGCTTAAAATGCCTATCTTCCAGAGTTAAGTCTTGTTCTACTGCCTGTAGTATGGTTTTAAGCTGTTACAATTGAACTATAACGATTGATCCTATATTATAGCTTTGCCTTCTTTTGGTAAAATGATTTACTAATTGTAAAATTGCAACTAATTGGATGATTTAAGATGCACTGCATGCGACATAAGACCATAAGACATCGGAGCAGAATTAGCCCAAATGGTCCATTGAGTCAGCACCACCATTCCGTCATGGCTGTTGTGTTTCTCAACCAATTCTACCGCCTTCTCCCCATAATCCTTGACCCCTTTACCAATCAAGAACTTATCTATCTATCTTAAAAACACTTGGTCTCCACGGTCTTCTGCAGCAATGAGTTGTACAGATCAATCGCCCTCTGCTGAAGAACTACCTCTTCATATCAGTTTTACAGGGTTGTCCCTTCACTCTAAGACTGTGCCCTTTGGTCCTGGTCTTTCCTACTAGTGGAAACATCTTCCCCATGTCCATGCTATCCAGGCTTCTCCGTATTCTGTAAGTTTCAATGAAATCCTTCCTCCTCCTCCTTCTAAACTATGGCAAACTCAGAATCCTCAAAAGCTCCTCATATGACATGTCCTTCATCCCTGGGATCATTAACTAAACATCTTTTTCAGCACTAAATGACTATGTGCATGGGAAATCATGTCTTACAAATTTGATTGAGTTGTTTGAAGAGTTGCATACATGGACTTTAGCAAGGCCTTTGACAAGGTTCCACATGGTAGATTGGTTCATAAGGTTAGATCATGTGGGACTCAGGGAGAGCTAGCCAGTTGGATACAAAATTGGCTTGACAGTAGGAGACAGAGGGTGGTGGTAGAGAGTTGTTGATCAGACTGGAGACTTATGACTAGCAGTGTGCTGCAAGAATCAGTGCTGGGTCCACTATTGTTCATCATTTAAATAATTTTGAATGAAAATATAGCAGCATGGCTAGTGGACAGTGAAGAAGGTACAACAGGGTATTGATCAATTGGACTAGTGGGCAGAGGAATGACAGATGGACTATAAAACAAATAAATGTTGCATTTTGATAAGACACATGAGGCAGAACTTACACAGTTAAAGGCAGGGCCCTGGGGAGTGTTGTCAAACAAAGACCTAGGGGTGTAGGTACATGGTTCCTGAAAGTGGCGTCACAGGTAGAAGGAGTTTGGCATACTTGCCTTCATTGGTCAGAGCATTGAGTACAGGAATTGAGGTGTCATGTACAAGATACTGGTCAGGCCAATTTTGGTCACCCTGCTACTGGAAGAATGTTATTTGTGCCCTTTCCAGTTTAATAAGATTTACAAAAATGTTACCAAGACTGGAGGTTTGAGTTAAAAAGAAAGGCTGGATAGGCTGGGACTTCGTTCCTTCAAATGTAGGAAGCTGCAGGGTGACATTATAGACATTTATAAAGTAATGAGGGGCTTGGATAAGGGAGTAACTAAGGTTTTTTTCCCCCCAAGATAAGGGAATCCAAACCTAGAGGGCATAGGTTTAGATGAGAGAGGAAAGATTTAAAAGGGACCTGAGGGGCACATTTTTCACATAAAAGGTAGTGCATATATAGAGATGCCAGAGGAAATGGAAGAGGCTGGTACAGTTATAACATTTAAAAGACATTTGGGCAGGTACATAGATAGGAAAGGTTAAGAGGGATATGGGCCAAATGGGACTAGTTCAATTTAGGAAACCTGGTCAGCATGGATGAGTTGGGCTGAAGGGCTTATTTCTGTGCTGTATATCTCTGTCTCCTCTAGACCCCCTCCAACACCAACATGTCTTTCCTTAGATACAAGGCTGAAAACTGCTCGCAGTATTCCAAATGGAGTCTGACCAGAGCTTTATGCAGCCTTAGCAGTATATTTTTGCTTTTGTATGCTCGTCCTCTTGAAATGAGTGCAATGATGTATTTTTCTTCCTAACTGCCAACTGAACCTGCATGTTGACCTTAAGAGAATCCTGAACAAGGACTCCCAAGACCTTTATGCTTCAGATTTCTGAAGTTTTACGCCATTTAGAAAAAACGTCTGTGTCTCTGTTCTTCCTACCAAAGTGCATAACCTTGCACTTCCCCACATTGTATTCTATCTTCAATTTTCTGTCTGCTGTCCTAGACTGACAAGTTCTTCTGTAGCCTCCCAGCTTTCTCAACACTACCTATCCCTCCACTTGTCGTTGTGTCATCTGCAAATGTAGCAACATTACCATCAGTTCCTTTGTTCAGATCATTAATGCATAACATGAATAGTTGTGGTCCCAACCTGGACTCCTGTGAAACTCCACTCGTTACTGGATACCATTCTGAAAATGACCCCTTTTATCCCTACTCTCTGTCTTTTGCTGGTCTGCCAGTCCTCTGTCCATGCCAGTACCTTGCACCTATCACTATGGGCTCTTATCTTAATTAGCAGCCTCCTGTGTGGCACCTTGTCAAAGGCCTTCTGGAAATCTAAATGGATCACATTCACCAGCTTTCCTTTGTCTAATTTGCTTGTTACCTCCTCAGAATTCGAACATCTTTGAGGCATGACTTCCCTGTGATGAAGCAGTACTAAATCTGCCCTATTTTACCAAACACTTCCAAGTACTCTACTATCTTATCCTTTGTAATGGACTCTTAAGATTTTATCAATAACCAAGATGAGGCTAACCGGCCTATAGTTTCCTGTCTTCTCCCTCCTTCCTTTAAGGAGGGTTTACATCAGCCATTTTGCAATCCTGTGATTCCACTCCAGTGATTCCTGAAAGATCACCATCAGTGCCTCTACAATCACTTCAGTTATCTCGTTCAAAATTCAGGGGTAATCTGGTCTGGGTGATTTATCCACATTTAGACCTTTTAGCTTCACTAACACTTTCTCCTTTACGATAGCCACTACAGTCACCTCTGCCCCCGACTCTCTTAGAATCCTGGAATGCTGTTGGTGTCTTCCACTGTGAAAACCGATACAAAATACCTATTCACTTCCTCTGCCATTTCATTGTTCCCCCTTACTACTTCTCCAGCCTCATTTTCCAGACATAAAAATGCAGTCATTAAATTTCCATTGGTGGGCTCATTAAATAAATCATAATTATGGCTTGACTTTGAATTGGAAGTGAGTACTGATTTCTGTGATGAGTTTACAATAAAGCATTTGCATAGTTTTTATTATGACCTCGGGATATTCCAAAGTACTCTTAAATCGAAGTACGTTTACAGTTGTGACACACAGGCAGCAACTAATTTTTGGACAGCAATATGTCATGCAAAACAATGTCCACTCTTGCCTTCCTCTTTTATATATCTAAAACAACTCATGCAATCTTCTTTTGTATTACTAGCTAATACTCTCATATTTCAACTTCTCTCCTTTATTGTTTTTTTACTTGTCCTCTGCTGACATTGCAGAGGCTTCCCAGTCCTCTGGTTCCCCACCAACATTCAACACATGATCTCCCTTTCCTTTGGTTCTAAGCTGTCCCTGACTTCCTTTGTCGGCCATGTTGCCTTGACCTGTCCTTCGTATGTTTTTTCTTCCTTGTGATGAATTTCTGTTGTGCATTCAGAATTATCCCCATGAATTCTTGCTCCATCATCTTCCCTGCTAGGTTCCCCTTCCTGTCAACTCTGGCCAGCTGATCCCTCGTAGTTACCTTTACTCAATTATAATACCATTTCATCTGATTCAGTCTTCTCCCTCTCAAACTGCAGGGTGAATTTTATCATATTGTCGTCACTGCCCCCTAGGGATTCCTTCACTTTAAGCTCCCTAATCAACACTACCTCATTACATATCACCAAATCCAAAATGGCCTGTTCCTTAATGGATCTACCACCAGCTGCTCCAAAAACCAGCTTGGAGACATTCCATGAATTCCTTTTCTTGATCTGCTACCAACCTAATTTTCCCAGTCGACTTGTATGTTGAATTCCCCAACATCACTGTAATTGTGCCTTTCTTTTTATTTTACAGATCAGTATAATGACACTAAGAATGTTTGAGCATCTATTACAAAAGCCAAATGAACACATTATTTACAGTATGGTCTTAAGGAATTTGGAGGAACGGAACTATATTGAGAATAAGCCAGCTTGCCAGGAGGACAAGGATATTGTTGAAAATGGGCAGATAGCAGGAGCAGTGTGAGTTGTTAATTGCTGGTTTTGATCTTTTTCACCAATTTGTTAGCTCATTATAATGTTAATATTAATAGTATTACTAAATGTATTAATGACTGCTATTGTGACTTAAAAGGGCATCGATGTTTTCTAAATGCCAACATTCTTAAAAAACCTAAAAACAGTAGGTGTTTAATTTGCATGCTTTTTAATACATCTTTAATTTTTACTTGTTAATTTCTGTTAAACCAAAAGTCTTCAGTATAAAGGTATATCTCTAATGACAATTATTAGTGGAGAATAAGTATCAAATACCTCATTTCCATTCCACCCTTGGGCGACTGTGTGGAGTTTGCACATTCTCCCTATGTCTGTGTGGGTTTCCTCCGGGTGCTCCAGTTTCCTCCCACAGCCCAAAGATGTGCAGGTTAGATGAAGTGGTCTTGCAAAATTGCCCCGCAGTATCCAGGGATGTGTAGGTTAGATAAATTAGTAATGGAAAATGCAGGGTTATAGAGATAGGATAGGAATGTGTCTGGTAGAGGGTCGGTGTGGACTTGGTGGGTCGAATGGCCTGTTTTCCACGTTGTAGGGATTCTATTCTATGAAACTTCACAAGTCCACATACGTCTCCTAATTTTCATGACAGTTGATTGTCTTTCATTTTGGGACAACCATGCTTGTTGAAGCACTACATATTTGTGAACAGCATGACAGCATGATGGACAATAAGGTCAAATAACTCATAATAGTCTCACCAGACAAAATCTATGTTTAAAAGAAGACAATCTACAGTGGTATATTGGGTACTTTCAGTTAAAATGAATAAAACAAGTAAATTCCACACATCCATTATTGTGCTTCGTTAAATCCCAGCGGCGGTGCTGAGTGATTTTGTTTTGTAATTAAATATGCTCTATATTTTCTAATAAGGTTTTCTTGTTGTCCTGTATTCAGAGATTTGGAAGAAGATCCTATTTTTACAGATTTGTCACCTGATAACAGACTGCTGGGTTCCAGTTGGCTGACTGCTTCCCCACCGCCAACACCAGACCATACAAAATCTGATGGGAAAACAGAAGTTCATAAAATTGTAAATAGGTACTTTCAAAGATCAATTGTACCTTCTCTGAATTAAATGTAACATTTATTTAGTCAATATGAAAGGTTTGGTAGAGTGAAAACTGAATGCTTTCTGTTATGAGCAGGGCATTCAGGCCTCACAAAGCAGGCAGTAAGAGCAAGAGATTGTCCTGGTCAGCTAGAACTCCACACCTGGTGGATGCAGTGAAACAATGTTAGGGGCCTCCACATGCAAGTTATTGCCAAGGTTACACTCCATCATGGCAAACATCCTCCTCGCTCAGAGGAATCACCAGCAGAAGAATAATGTAAATCTATTAATGTGTCCTTAAAGAATTTGAACAGACATGCACAGACATTAAATTTCCATTGGTGGGCTTATTTAACAAATCATAATTATGGCTTGACTTTGAATTGGAAGAGAGTATAGATTCATGTGATGAGTTTACAATAAAGCATTTGCATAATTTCTATTATGACCTCGGGATATTCCAAAACACTCTTAAATCGAAGTACGTTTACAGTTGTGACACACAGGCAGCAACTAACTTTTAGACAGCAAGTTGTCATGCAAAATAATAGGGAAGGTGACCAGATAAGCAGCTTTAGTGAATTAATATTGTCCAGGATGTGCACTAACTCACATTGTTCCCATTAGCTGGTGATGTAGAATATTTTATATCCACCTGAAAGCTTCAATGATGTCTTGAAAATTTAAGTTCCAAAATATCTGGTAAAATATCAAATATTATCTTACTTTCTGTAAACTGACACACATTGCAGTGACATTAAAGTACAAAATGTTGTCATGAATTATAGTTAACATGATAAAAAGTAAAATAGTTTGTATAATGTAAAGTATTTGACTTTTCTGTTCTAAATTCCTCGAAAACTTTAGTTTCCTGTGTCTTGTTCCTGATGAAGCAAAGTCATCTTACTATGTAGAAGGCACAGGATATGATACGTACCTCAGAGATGCACATAGGCAGGTAAGACAAGTAAGATTATTATTCTACAAAGGTGAAGCATTTAAGTATTCATTCAAAGGAGTGTAAACGTTTGGAATTTACTACCCCAGAGAATGTGAATGCTCAATTATTGAATATATTTAAGGCTAAGAGAGACAGATTGTTGGTATCTCATGGAATGGAATGGTGTTGGGAGCAAGGATGAAAATGTATTTGAAGCCCAAGATCAGCCATTATCATATTGAACGGTGGAGCAGCCTTGAGCAACACATGGTCTTCTCTTATTTCTTATGTTCTCAAATAATACTTCTGTGTGCTCTATAATGAGTGGAAATTAATCTGTTCCGAAGAAATGGTTATGTACAGTATAAGTAGAGAAGAACATTTACTTTACAGGTCTTCTTCATAATGTGATTGCTTTGGAATCATTTGTGGTAACTTTATCCTTCTTCAGTTTTCAATGGCTAAATCTCAAATTCAAATATTTCTCCAAGTACTCTTAGCTTCAAAGTAGTTGAATGCTATGACTTCTACTGAATGACTGGAGAGCAGTCTTTTGATGTAGTTGTTTCTCTTACCGGAATTCATTATTGCTTATTTTATCGACAGTTCCGAGATTGTTGTGGTAACTGTATGAGGTGGGACTGGCCTTCAATACCTAAACCTTTGGAGAAATGCAATCTGGAAACTCCTTTCTTTGAGGGACATTTTCTAAAGGTTCTGTTTGATCGAATGGGCAGAATCCTTGATCAGGTACTGTGAAGTTTTGAAACAATTTTGATTATTTATGACAGAAAAATGTACATCGGTGTTTTAAAAATGTATTTGTATTATATCTATCCAGATGCCTTTTAAATGTTGTAATTGTACCAACCTCCACCACTTCCTCTGGCAACTCGTTTCATAAACGCACCACCCTTTGCATGGAAAAGTTGCCTGATAGGTGCCTTTTAAATCTTTCCCCTCTCACCATAAACCTATGCCCTCAAGTTCTGGACTACGACACCCCAGGGAAAAGACCTTGTCTATTTACCCTATCCATGCCCTTCATGATTTAAAAACCTCTATAAGGTCACCCCTCAGCCACCTATGTACCAGGGAAAACACTCCCACCCTATTCAGCCTCTCCCTATAGCTCAAACCCATTTAAAAGGAAGGGTTTAGAGGGAAATGGGCCAAGTGCCAGCAAATAGAACTAGATTAATTTAGGATATTTGGTTGGTAAGGATGAGTTGGACTGAAAGGTCTGTTTCTGTGCTGTACATCTCTATGAACCTATTAGGAATGAAGATGATATGCCCTCACTGCAGTAATTTACATGGATGGTGTATTTCTGATAAACTGGCCTTACCTACCCAGCTGTGTAAAGCCATCGAAGATTAATTTTTGTACTGAATTGAACTCAGAATTACAGTATGGAATTAGTATTCCACAATTAAACACTTTGTGATATGTGTTTCTTAGGTGAAGTTACTCTTAATAAACAGAATTTTTTATTACTGATGTACTCATCAAGATGAGGACTTTCATGCTGGAAGGGGCATATTTCTACTTTTTAACCCAGTGACTGTATCAGGTTTGGTGCAATTGAGGTGGATGCAATGCTCTCTGCTGTTAGAGTTGATAGTAGACCTTGAAATCTAACAATTATGTCAATGCAGCTTTGCACTTCAAAAGCGATAACCTTATGACAGTTAAGAAACAAAATACTGCAGATGCTGGAAATCTGAACTAAAAATACAGAATACTAAAACTATTGAGCAGTTTGGGCAGCATCCATGGACAGCGAAACATGGTTCACATACCTTAACGTTAGAATTGGAAAAATTTCAACATCCAATAAGTTTTAACAAGAGCAGGGTGGAGCAAATGGATGTTTTGTGATAAGAGAGATTTGATGTCAGCACCACTGGTCAACCAGAACTAAAAAGGATTGGCGATGAAACAAGAAAATAAGCAAAAGATGTGTGTACAGTGTGTAAAGATGTTTTACTGTATGTAAGCAAAAAAAGGAAAAAAGAAAACAAACTTACGAAGATACAGAAATAAAATGTGAAGATAAGGAAACAAAACATAGTGGTGACCTGAAATTGTTGAATTCAGTGTTGAATCAGGAAGGCTGCAAGTGCCTCATTGAAAGTTAAGGTGCTGTTCCTTAAGCTTCCTTAACCATGAACAGAAATGTCAATGTGAGAGAGATTTGGAAAAGTAAAATGACAAGTCACTGGAAGAGCAGGTTCATGCTGACAGATTGAATTAGTTATTCTGCAAATATGCATTTGGTCTCCCAGTGTAAAGGATACTGCGGTGTGTGCAGTGAATGCATTACAATTAATACAGATAAACCTGGAAGGAACGTTTGGGATCTTTGAAGGTGAGGGAAAAGGATGTGAAAATAAGGAGATGATTTATCTCTGCATGTGCTTGGAAAGTGCTGTGGGGAGGGAATGGGATGTTGGAAATAATTAAGGAATGGACCAAGGTATCATGGAGGAAACAGTCTCTTCAGAATGCTGAAATCATAGAATCCCTGTAGTGCAGAAAGAGGCCATTCGGCCCATTGAGTCTGCACCGACCCTCTGAAGAGCATCCCCATCCGACTCAGCCTCTATTGTATCTCCAGAAAGGTCAAAGGAAGATAGTGGTAGCTTCACATTGGAGATGGCCAAAATTATGGAAAATTATCCATTGAATACAGAGACTGGTGGGATGTAAAAATGAGGAAAATGGGAACCCTATCATGATTGAGATAGTGAATGAATGTGATGAAAACAAAGATGCAGAAAATGTAGTGAACTCTTGAGCCCTGTCAACCTTTGTGGGGCAGTGAAGAGAAGAGGAATTGTCAGTTAAAGATAAAGGCATGACACCTCTGAACTGCTGGTGTGAAACGCTATTAATTATTTTGAAGGAACTTTTTTATTACTGCTAAAAAAGGATAAAATTGCCAGCGTACCAGACGATCATTGGGGCTGCTCTCATTAGTGAGACATGATTGGTGGTGGTTTAACCTGAGGGTTTATCATGTCAAGAGAGGTAGAGAAGGCAGGACCTTCAGGATGACCAGGCAGTACAGGAATTCATCCTGTGCTTTTGCTATCACTCCATTGTAAGTCAGCTGCCAAGCCAAGTGAGCTAATTAACCCCTAAATGGTTCAAGGCAATTCTGTAACATGTATATAAACTAATTAGAAAGAGTAATGAGACAAATCAAATGGAACACTTAATTTTTGATGATGTGATATAATCTTAAGTTACTTGAATCATGATTACATGACATTTTTTCTAAATTTTGCTAAGTGCAAACAGAATTTTCAAGCAGATATTTTAGCTAATACTGAATGCAAAATGTGATTTATCTTTGTGCTTGGTTTTTCAGTTAATATAGAATCCATAATCAATACATTTTCTTTCTAATGTCTCCTTGTATTGGAGAACCTATAAGCATTTTGAAATGACCTGTATATTCTTACCTTTGCAAAATGCTAATTACTTGGTACTTTTTTTCTCCTTTTCAGCCATATGATGTGAATTTGCAAGTGACATCTGTTTTGTCCAAGTTATCTTTATTTCCCCATCCCCACCTACATGAATACTTACTGGATCCTTATATTAACTTGGCTCCCAACTGCAGATCTTTGTTTTCTGTTATTGTAAGGGTAAGTACATAACTTGGGTGTTTCATATTGTTAGATGTAAAATTAGGCATATTTGTTAAAAATTAGATTTCTTTTAATTTCTGATAGTTTTTAAAAGTACTGTGGAAACATGAAGGCTATTACCTTAAATTCTCATGAATAAATTTCTAGGTGGTTGGCGATCTAATGTTGCGAATACAACGTATCCCAGACTTCACACCAAAGCTTTTGCTTGTCCGAAAACGTCTGCTGGGTTTTGAGCCAGATGGACCTATGTAAGTTCAAATTAATCAATGTTTCTGATTACTCTTTTATAATATTGATATTGTGTATATAACTAGAGGTGAAAAGCTGGTAGGTGCCGAAATTCAGGATGTTGCAGCAGAGCCCTTCCAAGGAATGTACATTCCATTTAATCATTCCAATTTCAGAAAGCACATGACTAAAAAAAGATTTGATGCCCGTGTGTAGCATATAGAACTAGTTTTTCAGCAGTGGATACTGAATGTAATCACATTTCCTTTCATTTTCTTAATGTTGTTTTATATTCTTTTTTAATGCTTAACCAATCCCTTTCATAGTAATTAATAGGCATTTGTAATGAAGCAGTCCATGTTCTAATAATGCTTAGTGAAAATAGGTATTAGTTGTCACCTTCATTATTCCATGATAATTCCCACTTCTATGCTACTTGTTATCAATTCAATATTTAAGTTATCCTCTTGAGACCTTTTATGGTTTTGACAGTCTCAGTTTGATCTGAGACTCTTCTTTCAGTGGAAGATGTTTTTTTTTTAAAACTTCTAGTCTCATTTTGTATCCAGTTCATTGCTTTTTGAAATGCAGTCACAGTGTTGCAGTGACTAACCATCTTGTGTTTCAAGTGCTTAAAGCTACTTCTCAATCTACCATGCTTCCTGATGCAATATGCCTCCCCCGTTTACAAAAATACATCCACAACCTGGCCTTTAATTTCTTGTTTTTGTTCAGTAACTTTATTTTGAATATCAATCTCTCCATTATCCTCTTTGGAAACACCTACTGTGTTGCTTTCATATTCTTTTTACAGCTGCGGCCAATCCTTCACTCAGATAAAAGCAAAGTATTGCAGATGCTGGAGATTGAAAATAAAAGTAGGGTGATGAAAAATCTCAACATGTCTGTGGAGAGAGAAACTGGGTTAACATTTTGAGTCCAAATAACTTCTTGAGAATTGAAGAGAGATGGGGATAAAAAGAACTCATTATTCACCATCCTTCAGTTCCAAAGTAATTATGGGACTTAAGACATTAACTCTCTTTCTCTGTCCTCCGACGCTGTCAGACCATCTGGGTTTCTCCAACACTTTGTTTTTTATCCTTCAGTTGTTCCCAGATGATATTCCTCAGATTTAAATCTCTCCTCTCCCTTTTTAATTGTTTCACTTCTGAATGAACTGACGTCACCTAGACTCCATTTGTTGCATAGCATCTTTCTAAAGGTAACAGTCAGAAAAACAAACTTGGTTTTAATTATAAGCAACCTTCTTCCACAGCAGATAAAGCATAGAAAGCCATTAAATTAATGAGAACTTCTGGATGCAGCATGTTGAATGTCTCTTTGGAGAGGTCTGGCTTCTTGCACTCATAGAGTCACAGAGATATACAGCACAGAAACAGACCCTTCGGCCCAACTTGTCCATGCTGGCCAGATATACTAAATTAATCTCTTCAAATTTGCCAGCATTTGGCCCATATCCGTCTCAATCCTCCCTGTTCATATACCCATCCAGATGCCCTTTAAATATTGTAATCATACCAGCCTTCACCACTTCCTCTGGCAGCTCATTCCGTGCTTGCACTACCGTTGGAGTGAAAAAGTTGCCCCTTAGGTCTCTTTTAAATCTTTCCCCTCTCACCTTAAACCTATGCTGTCTAGTTTTGGACTCCCCCGTCTCAGGGAAAATGCCTTGTCTATTTACCATATCCATGCCCCTCATGATTTTATAAACCTCTATAAGGTAACCTCTCAGCCACCAATGTTCCAGGGAAAATATCCCCAGTCTACTTAGCCTCTCCCTTCAGCTCAAACCCTCCAACCCTGGCAACATCCTTGTAAATCTCTTCTGAACCCTTTCAAGTTTCATAACATCCTTCCTATAGGAGGGAGACCAGAATTGCACACAATATGCCAAAAGTGGCCTAACCAATGTCCTGTACAGCTGCAACATGACCTCCCAACTCCAAGACTCAACGCTCTGACCAATAAAGAAAAGCATACCAAATGCCTTCTTCACTATCTAACTACCTGAGACTCCACTTTCAAGGAACTATGAACCTGCACTCCAAGGTCTCTTGTTCAGCAACACTCCCCAGGACCTTTTCAAAATGCAGCACCTCTATCTGAATTTATCTAAAATTATCTAAGTTTATCTCCATCTGCCAATCCTCAGCCCATTGGCCCATCTGATCAAGATCCTATTGTATTCTAATGTAACCTTCTTTGCTGTCCACTACACCTCCAATTGTGGGGTCATCTGCAACTTACTTACAATACCTCCTGTATTCAAATCCAATTCATTCATATTAATGATGAATAGTAGTGGACCCTTCACCAGTACACTCTATCTTTTATCTTGGAGCCAGATTTGTATCCAAATAGCTAGTTCTCCTCTATTCCATGTGATTTAATTATATTAACCAGTGTACAGTGAAAAACCCTGTTGAACACCTTACTGAATTCTATATAGACCATTACTATGCCTTCATCAATGCTCTTTGTTACTTCAAAACTCAATCAAGTTAGTGAGACATTACTTTCCAAGCACAAAGTCATGTTGATTATCCCTAATAATTTCTTTCCTTTCCAAATACATGTGTATCCTGTACCTCAGCATTTCCTCCAACATCAATATTAGGCTCACCGGTCTATAGTTCTCAGGCTTTTCAAGTGAAATAGCAATGCAGCCATAAAGCTGACTTGCCATTCTAAGAGATGGTCCAGTGCAATGACAAATAAGGAGTAATGGGTTTGGAAAAGTAATCTGACTGGAAGGGCTTTATACTAAAGTGCAGATTTTGAGAATGCCATTTGGTGCATGTCATTGTTTGGCTGTAGAGTGAGAAGTTGCAGTCAATCAATTCAATAAAGTCACAGATTAAGTTTGAGAATCATTAGCAGCTGCTGTTTTTGCCACTTAGCAATTAGATTATGCTCTTCCTCAAAAAATTGTAAAATAAGTATAGCATCTTTCTTTTCAATCTACTTGAGCTATTTGTCTCCCTCAATTTTATCTCAGTTTATTTGATTGTGATATTGAAAATGAGATCTTTTTTTTCAGACTAACCATCTATCATTTGGTTGTCTATATTATGTTTTTACAGTATTAGAGTGATAGTTTTCTTGAGGGAATGCTCAGAATTTGGCATACTGTTAAAATTTCATTGTATCAAAAGTTTGGATTTAATTTTGTATGTAGAATTGGATAATAAACATGAATAATCCCAGATAAAGTATATTTTCTGACGCTCATTTGTTTCACCTTTACTCCCCTATCCCTTCCACAGCATTGACCACATGACTTTGCTAGAAGGTGTAATTGTGTTGGAAGAGTTCTGTAAAGAGTTAGCAGCAATAGCTTTTGTTAAATTCCATGCTGCTACCACACCTTAACCATTGACTGGATTCCATACAGAAGCATCCTTTCACCACTTCAGATTTTCAGGCCAGCTTCAATGGAAATGTTTGGACAACAAGGCCAACTGTGACTGCTTAACTGTAGCATCTGCATGTCCGTGTCTGGGTATGGATAAAAAAAGGGAAATATGCCCAAAAATGGGGTGACTGATGCAGTTATCTGCGAAGATGGAAGATAATGTCAAGAAGAAGACTAATACTTTAATTGACATTAATATTACAAGGTTGTACTTCAGTTCACAGCGACAACCTCAAAATGTTGTATATGTTATATTTTACAAAGCGAAGTAGTAGTTTTCCTACTTCTGATCCCTTTTAAAATCATGATCTTTACTCTTATTAAAAGTTGTTCTCAGCACGTGAGAATTGGGTGGGCAAAGGTCAACATCAAAAATGTTTATCAGTATTTTAGCAAACCAGAGAATTATTTAATTAACAAAAGCTGGGGTGCTGATCTGAAGTTATTGTATGTTTCTGTGCCTTTGAAAAGGGCAACATTAAGTGTTAAGTCATGTCAATATTTTTGTCAATCTGTTCTCTTCCCTTCCTCAACACCTCTATTAACAGCCCAGAAGCCATAATCTCTCAAACTATGGCTTTTGTGTCTGCTTCCGAGCCTTCGTACATATAGCAGGGAATCGCCTCCATATTTGGATGCAAGTCTTAGCTTAAGTATTGTATACTTGCACAAAAAGTGGTGTTTCGTTTATGATTAATGCTCCATTTCAAGTGTTCACTCTTAACAAGTACTTAGTGTTCAGCAAAGCTGTAATAGAACCAAATTTTTCAATCTAACATTTCTATCACTACCCAGTATTAATTAACCATTTAAAACAGACCATCACCAACATTTTTGTTATTAAACTAGAAAAACTATAGATAGTGAAAAAGCACCAAACTGCATACTTATATCAGGTTGAATTGTTCAATATAATTCACATTGGATGCCTAAAATGACTTGGGATTGTTGTGCAATGATTTAACGATACTCTTTACAATGCTTCATAACCAATGTTTGTTACAAATTATGTATTAAGTTCTGTATTTAAACTTGTACGAAAATAGAACCAGTGGTGCATCTTTTCTATTTTCATTTCATTTATAGAATGTTAAGGTTGAATAACAAAGCTCTTTTTTATAGTTAACAACATTGGAGCTTTATTGAACATGGAGTACTGGTTTATAATAGGTGCTTGAAGTGTTGGTTTATGTTTCTGTAAATAATTCTTATTTGTAATGTATTTATGCATTACAAACCAAATATTTTGAGAGTTCATTGCATTTAGTTGTCAGTCTTCCTCTTGTTCATAAGAGTGCAACACTTCTTTTGTGTGCAATATAAAAGCTGTATTACCTCGGATGCAGCTTATATGCAACACTTCTGTCATATATAAGAGAATCTTATATATCGATCTGTGCTTGCTTCTATTGTCACTATTGTATATGGTAAATGGGTTATAATCTGCCTAATTTACATTAAAAACAATTCAGAATTTTCCTGTTCAAGAAATTTTTTATTTTAGCACCCTCCTTATCTGTAAGGATGTTTCCATGCTGTACATCTCTATGACACATTAACCTCCAGTATAAATGTAGTTTTTGAACTGATTGCATTTGGACACAATAGGAAAATTGATATTTAAATCACATGCCCCTGTGGTTCTTGTAGCAATGAGGCTGAGTTAAATGTTGGTTTTCCCTTGCTCCATTTTTAGAGATTTTCAATTATATTTATGTTGAAAAAGTGCAAGCCATCTTCAATCGAACCAGCAAGGCATTTGCTAGGAACAAAAGTTAACAAATTAATTAACTTAACCCTTAACAAGTGTTGTAAACTATCACCCGAGTTTCAATCCCTTGTTCCTGTCTAGCACCCTTGAGCATGTTGTTTTCCAAATCTCCTATCAATCTTTCTCAAAACTCCAATGACATTTCCATCTTTGGCATAGCATGGAAACAACTCCTAAAGACACAAATGTCATTTTTTGTAACTATGACAAAGATAAGTTGTCTCTCCTTGTCTTACTAAAACTGTCTGCAGTTTAAAATGATTAGCTCATCCCCCTTCTCCAACAATGTCGTCCAGCAGTATGGGACTGCATTCACCTGGATCTATTCTTATTATCTCATTATAGACATAATATCACTTGGAATATCACTCCAGTGGCATTACTTCTCCGTCACCTATCCTTGAAACCCTCTTATTTGTCATCTACATGCTCCCAGTGAATGACGTTGTCCAAAATTGCTGCGTTAGTTTTCACTTGTACTTTGGCACCCAACTTTATTTAACCTCGAATCATTGCTAAGTTATCAGACTTCTACTCTTATGTATCAAAGGACAAGAAATTTTCTCCAATTGACTGCTAGCAAAACTGAACTTTGATCTAATTCTTGCTCCTTGGACATCTTCAGTTTTATTTGTACTGCCATTGTTGACTGGATTTCCAGCTGCCTTTGCACCATCTAGAATTCCCTTTCTGATTCTATACCTCTGCTTCAAGGTGCCTCTTAAAACCAACCTCTGACTAAGTGTTTGGCTGTCACCTTTAATGTCACTCAATATGCAGTGGTGTGTAATTTTGTTTTATAAACCACCTATGGACCACCTTGGGACATTAAATATAACTTGTTATTATACCAGGTCCATAGTCATGATATTCATGAATGCAGTTCCATTCATTTTTCAGGTAGAATCACAGTTTGCCCTTCATTTTTGTTAAACCTTTGCTCTAGAATGAAGTGGATTTTATGCATACATTGCACCGTTTGTCAGCTATGATTTGATCAGACTCCCTACAGTGTGAAAACAGGCCCTTCAGCTCAACATGCCCATACCGACCCTCCAAAGAGCAACCCACCTTGACACATTTCTCTCTTACTAATGCACCTAACACTATGGGCAATTTAGCATGGCCACCTCACCTGACCTGCACATCTTTGGACTGTGGGAGGAAACCAGAGCACCCGGAGAAAACCCACACAGACACGGAAAGAATGTGCAAACTCAACACAGACAGTTCCCCCGAGGCTAGAATTGAACCCGGATCCCTGGCGCTGTGAGGCAGCAGTGCTAACCACTGAGCCACCATGCCGCCCAGCATGATGAAGGCATTTCATTTACCAGGAATTCCCATGGATAAATTTGTTATTTAATTAGTCTTTCAGTCTAAATACAAATGATTTTATGATTCTATGATTTTTCGTCTTGTGAGCCCCATAAGAATTTGTCCTGGTCTCTGCTTTTAGCTGTGTGTGAAGGTGAGATTTATTGTAGAGCATAGAGTTATCTTTTGCTTCCTTTTAATTTTTTTTTTGCATTACTATTCCTCTTTCCCCAGAAATTTCAGGTATTGCATTCAAAAAGTTGTCAACAAATTTAACATTTATCCTAGAAGTGCAGAATTAAGTATAGTATGCCTATACTTAAGAGAACATACCACCAAAAAGATTTCATTGTCAAAGGAAACAATTCTGTTATTGATTAGTTTACGTACATTCCAACGACCAGCTAGTTCAAGAAGCGAGCTCACCATCATCTTTTCAATTAGGTAAGGTAATATGTGCTGGCTAGCCCAGTGATTTGTTTTTAACAAATAAAAACAAAATCTATGGTGAAAATGTTCTTTTTGATGTCATTTGCAGCACGTGTAAAGTAAGTTGTACAGCTTTTCTGTTGAAATGATTCTAGGCCCAAACAGCCTTCTCCATACAAAACTGACCAAGAATGCTGAGGAAACCTGAAGTTGGGCTGTTCTCATTTTTTGATTTTAAAACATGCTTCTTACACTTTTAGAAAGGATTGTGTTGGTATTCTTCAAGGGACAGCCTACATGGAGGTAATCTTTGTAATGATCTTGTTCATAAGGACTTTAGCAGTAATGCTGTTGAAGCGTTGCACATGTAATTCAGTGTGAAGATGCTTTTATTCAAAGACTGAAAAATACCTTTTTAGTCTCAATATTCTGTAGACACATGACAAGTGAAAATTGTGCAATTCGGAGAAAGAGGAAACAGAGACTTCAACAGTCAAGATGTGTTTGGCAAAATGGAATTTATAGTTCCTGACCCCAGAAACATCAGGAAAGATATGTAGTTAATTCAAGATGTTGGCTGCATGTTTGTTTAAAAAATGTTCAGCATAATAGTCATGTCTACTTACTGATAAAGTGACATCTGTGAAGATCCAACATATTATCTTGTGTGTCTTATTTGCCACACTCTACATTTTTAGGACATGTTCTGAAGTTCTGAACAGTAGCAAAACCTGAGGATGTAAGAGTTCATCTGACTCTCTTATTGGTTGGTACAAATTCGAACATGCTCCTGCCTCAAGAGAATGCATATTTTTATACTTTCCAATACACAAGTTCTGTACAGAACGCCAGTATTAGTGGTTCATTTGGTGATGTAATGTTCTTTAGTTTCATTCAGTCTAATCTTAATTTTTTTCACAAAGTTCTTGAGAATAAATTGGATCTAGGGAAAACTATCCATGGTTGGAGGTGTGCTTAATGTACAGGAAGAAGGATGTGGATATTGGAGGTCAGTGATCTCAGCTTCAGAAACATCATTGCAGGAGTTCTTCAGGGTAGAGTCTTTGGGCCAAAGATTCTTCAGCTGCTTCATTAATTACCTCCTGTCCATCAGATGAGCAGAAGTTGAGTGGCTTGCACAATGTTTAGGATCATATGTGACTTCTCAGACACTAAAGTAGTATGTGTGCAATTGTAGCAAGGCCTGGGTGACAGGTGGCAAGCAACAATTATGTCACACAAGAGCCAGACAATGACCATCTTCCGTAAGAGACAATCTAACCATCATCTCTCAACATTCAATGGTATTAGCATATTTGAATCCTCCAATATTAACATCCTGGAGGTGACCGGCGTTGAACTGGACCAGCCATATAATGGCTACAAGAGCATGCCAGATAATAGGAATTCTGCAGTGAGTAACCCATCACCTGACTCTTCCAAACACACTCTGGAGTGTGTTGAAATACTCACCATTTGCCTAAATGAGTGCACCTCCAACAACACTCAAGAACATAGGACACAAGAGTCTGCTTGATTAGCACCACATCCACAACACCTGCTCTCATCATCACTCAATAGCAGCAGTGTTTACCATCTACACGATGCACTGTAAATATTCACCGAAGTTCCTTTATACAGCACCTTCCAAATTCACAACTACTTCCATCTCAAAGGGCAAAGGCAATAGATACATGGAAGCACCATTACTAACCAGTCCCCCTCCAAGCCACTCGCTATCCTAATTTTGAAATGTATTGCCATTCCTTCAGTGTTGCTGAATTGAAATCCTGGAATTCCGCCCCTGATAGAAGTATAGGTGTACCTACGCCAAATGGACTGCAACGGTTCCAGAGAGCAACTCAACATCACCAATGTGCTTCCAGAATTATGGTTTGAGAGGAAATAATTTTTCTGCATTAATCAAAAGCCACAAATAAGAAATATATTGCAGTAGGTCCTGATGCTCTGTTATCAGTGGTGGGCATTTGGTGAGGACACAAGTGGAAAATCTTTATTATGGTTGTTCTGTCCTCTGAAACAAATGATTCTCTGTGGCACACTGAACCGGTCATCCTTTTGGTTCATTCTGCTGGATCATTTCCTGGACATATTAATTGCATGTATTTTGTAAAGTTAATTATTTTCAACTCTTTGCAATTCTAATTTTTGACACTAGGTGGCTGTTTTAGTAAAAGTGTATTTTTCAAGTGTAATGGGGTTTTAAATACAAAAAAGATGAATGCTAAAAAATGTATTTGCTATTTGCAGTAAATAGAGATGCTGCTGCAAATACTCAGCAGGTCTAGCCGTATTTGTGCAGAAAAAAGTTGCCTTTCATCTGAACTGTAGGTTATCTGTGTCTGATTATTTTGAAAATTCCGTTTCTTATAGAAAACGTTCAAGTCATCTTCTTGGAAATTTAGGCATGTTAGCTAAACTATGGGAGAACAAAGTTAAATCTTCCTAGAAACCTTGAAGACACTAGAAGGTTATTAAAGGAATATTCGGGAAGTAATTCCACAAAATTGTTCCAGTAAAGGAGTGATGCTGAGAAGTTGTAAATTTTCTTGAATATAATTTGTACCTTTTATAAGAGGCTCTTGCTCCAGTGCCTATCCTGGACAGTTCGCAACGGTCCTATTGGCTTATTTTGAAGATGTCTAGTAAAGGATCAACACTTTTATCCTCAAATGGAGTTAGAGTCATACAGCATGGAAACAGACCCATCTGTCCAACTTGACCATGATGATCAAGTTTCTGAAACTAAACTAGTCCCATTTGACTGTGTTTGCCCCATATCCCACTCAACCTTTCCTATTCATGTACTTATCCAAATGTCTTTTAAATGGTGTAACTGTATGTGTATTCATTATTTCCTCTGGAAGTTCTTCCATACACAAACCATTCTGCAATTAAAAAAAAATGTTGCCCCTCATGTCTTTTTAAAATCTTTTTCCTCTCATCCTAAAAATATGCCCCCTAGATTTGAAATCTCCCATCCAAAGGAAAATAAACTTGCCATTCACCTTATCTATACCCATCATGATTTTTAAAACCTCCTGTAAAGTCACCCCTCAACCTCCAATGCCCCAGTGAGAAAAGTCTCCGACTATCCAGCCTCTCCATGTAACTCAAACCCTTCATTCGCAGCAACATCCTGGTAAATTCTTTCTGAACTCTTTCCAGCTTAATAATAACCTTTCAATAACAGGGCAACTAGAACTGCATACAGTTTCCAGAAGAGGCCTTACCAGTGTCCTGTACAAGCTCAACAAGACATCCCAACTCCTACGCTCAAAGGCTTGAGCAATGAAGGCAAGCGTGCTAAACACCTTCCTAACCATCCTGTCTACATGTGATGCAAACTTCAAAGACTTATGTACCTGAACCCCTAAGTGTCCTGTTCTACAACACTACCCAAGACCCTATTTTTAACTGTATAAGTCCTGCCCTTGTTTGTTTTACCAAAGCGTAATGATTCAGACTTATCCAAATTAAACTCCATCTGTTAATCCTCAGCCCATTGACCCAATTGATTGAGATCTTTTTGTAATCTTAGATACTTTCTTCACTATCCACTATACTACTAATTTTAGTGTCACCTGTAAACCTACTAACCATGCCTTGTATATTCTCATCTAAATCATTTATATAAATGACAAACAGAAGTGGACCCAAGCACTGATGATCCCTGTGGAACACCACTAGTAACAGGCCTCCAGTCTGAAAAACCTCCACCACTATTCAGTCTTCTGCATTGTAATAGCTATTGAAGCAATGCATTAGGGAGGAAGACGAAGCTGCAAAATACAATATCAATATAATAATTCAGGTCCCAGAATCCATTATGTTATGAAACAACTGTAGCCTAAAGGTAATATTACCCAATGAATCATTTGTCTTAACATTAAGTAACTGTAAAATCCATTTGTTGCAGTGTTAGCTATTATTCAGTGGCATTAATAGATTTTTAACATATACTTTTGCATTATTATTCAGAAAATGTTTTATCTTTAATAACTGAACATTTACTTGTCTAATAGAATGAAGTGTTATCAGTTTATTTTGTGTGCATGTGAATATTCAAAATAGTATACTCATTTAAATATTAGATATTTTTGTAACTTGTTATATGGTTGTAATTTGTCTTTAAGTGAAGATTGCAAAGTTTTCTGACGAACGTAACTGCCAACTTATCCTGAAGATGATCGAAGGTTTTGTTCTGAAATGGTCATTAGATGGCAGCAAAGGCTGTTACATTGCAATTTTTCTCTTGCACCTGATTGTTATAAACTGTAAATGTACTTAAGAAAAAAATAAACTATAGAAACCACAATCCCAATTAGATTTCCATTACCAGATTGACTTTTTTAAAAATAAAAGACCAGCTAGATCACAGAATGGAATGGAAAAATAAGAGACAAAACTGCAAATTGTGGAAATTTGGATAGGTATAGAGACTGTCCCTGTATGACAAAGAAAAACTATGTTTCGGGTATAGACTTTCTGTCTGGTATTTATATATTATGCATTTCAAAAACTATTTTATTGGCTGTGAATCACTTGGGTTGTCCTGAGAAAGTGAAAGTTGTGCAGTAATACATGTCCTTTTAAAATTAATCCTTTTAAAATTCCCATGCAATAAATGCTAAGTAATAGCTCCATCATAATATGGGGGGAATTGGGAAAAAAAAGAGTTTGACCTGAGCTTATGACAAAGAGGGAATGCAGTCCATGTAAACACTTCCTGTCCTGTCCTCTAATTTTCAATGCATTATTTGCTTCTTTACTTTGAGGATAAGAACATATACTTTTGTCCAGCACAGTCAGTTAATGTTAATGATGATGTGATTCAGGGTACACAAGGCAATCAGTGGGAAGTGCATGTTAGCATAGCTGTTTCCACATCATGGTGACTGTGACTTCTGCTTCTGTCTCAGCTTTATTCACCCAGTTTTCCCACTGATATGTACTGACTCAGGTCCAGATCTGGCAGAATGGTGATGCTGGACAATGCAGTTCCTCAATAGCATTAACAAACAGTTGAATTGGACAGGTGGCATCAAGTTGCCCAGGCGCTTGCTACAGTGATGCAGACATAATGTCAATGTGCCATGAAGGTAGAGACCACCACCTTTTGTCATTTTTCTTAATAGAAGCTCACTATTTACATGCATCGTTCTTCAGAATCCAGCCATGAAATACCTAATTTCCCAGAATCATATTGTTTTCATTAAAATTTGTCACCTTCCAATAACCTCCCACTTTAAATTCTGAGTAAGTGGTTAGAGAGCACTGTCCTGTCTACATTCTTCATGGTTACAAGGTGCAGTCTCAATGGAGTCTGCTTACCATATGTGTATTTGATTTTGTCAACTAGTACCCAGGCTAATGTTGAGAATGTGTGCAGCTGGATAATAAATAATGGAATAAAATTGATATTGAGGAATTATATTTTTACATGCAAGAAGTTTTTTTACATAAGAATGCAAAGTATATTGAGATATTTCACAAAATTAAATGTGTAACATGAATGCAAGTTGCTGCTGCCTCCTATAGATCTAAATAGGTTGAGAAATTCTGACTTCCTGAAAAGTAAAAATTGCCTTTATCGATTTGTCTATGTTACTAGTTGATACAAATTCAAGCACATGATAGGACAGATGGATGACAAAGCTTGGTCAATGATAGATTTAGTGGAGCAACTTGAAAGGAGGATACAATTAGAAAGGTTTTGGATGTTGATTCCAAAGCTTTCAGCTTAAGCAGTTGAAATCACAGCCTTCAGCGGTGGAATGAATAAAGGTCATGGAATAAAGGAATAAAGATGTTTCTCTCTCCAAAGTTGCCCCTGACCTGAACATTTTCTGATTTCATTTCAGATAAACTTTATTTCAGTAGTAATGTAGTTTTGACAACACTATATTTGATTTTGAAATAATGCAAAAAAATTATTGATGACATATGTCAACATTCTTTGAAAAGATTAATTTTATGTTATTTTTAACACATAATTGCATTCTATGAAAATACAAATTGCTGCTTTGCAGAGGGTACTTGACATTGTAAACAAGAACCTAATGGCATCAATCTTGAGCTGCAAGATGAATGTCTTATAATCAGAGACTTAAACCTTTTAATGTTTTTCTCAGTGGGATTAGGGCCATAAATTGAAATTGAAGACTGTGTTTCCTGTCACACACATGGTTGATTGACAACTGAGCTCTTCTCTGTTAAAATATGCAATTACCGTTGATTGCTTTTGGCAAGTGAGTCTGTTGATAATGTAATTGGATTTCCAAAAGCGCACTTGCATACAATTATATTTATGTGATCAATAGTGTGTTACTAATAAAGTGTGTATTAAATTCATAGATTTTACTAAATATTTCGCTTTTTTAACCTTTTGGTCCCTTAACTGCCTTCACCTCAGTTTAATAATGAACAAAATTATTTGTTCAGACAAAAAGATTATCTCCTTCATAGATATGGTTCATAATGATGTTTACAAAAGAATTGTAAACCATTGGTGTTTATTTGAATAAACTGTGCATATAGTTTTGTAACATTAGCAGGTTTCTGCCTGTACCACCCTTACAGGAAGTGAATTCCAGATTCCTACTATCCTTTGGGTAGGATGCTTTTTCCTCTCAACCCATCTAAATCTCCTACCCCTTTCCTTAAATCTGGCTCATTGATTCCTCAATCAAGAGGAAGTGTTTCATCCTGTCTATCTTTTATATATTTCCCCTCTCACCCTAAATCTATGCCCTCTGATTCTGGACTCCCCCACCCCGGGGAAAAGATCTTGTCTATTAATCCTATCCATGCCCTTCATGATTTTATAAACCTCTGTAAGGTCACCCCTCAGCCTCCTACGCTCTGGGGAAAACAGCCCCAGTCTATTCAGCCTCTCCCTATAGCTCAAATCCTCAAACCCTGGCAACATCCTTGTAAATCTTTTCTGAACCCTTTCAAGATTCACAACATTCTTCCAGTTGGAAGGAAACCAGAATTGTACGTAATATTCCAAAAGTAGCCTAACTGACATCCTGTACAGCCATAACATGACCTCCCAACTTCTATACTCAATGCTCTGGCCAATAAAGGAAAGCATACCAAACACCGTCTTCACTATCCGATCTACCAGTGACTCTACTTTCAAGAAACTATGAATCTAAACTCCAAGGTCTCTTTGTTCAGCAACACTCCTGAGGACCTTACCATTATGTGTATAAGTCCTGCTCTGATTTGCCTTTCCAAAATGCAGCACCTCGCATTTATCTAAATTAAACTCCATCTGCCACTCCTCAACCCAATGGTGCATCTGATCAAGATCCCCATTGTACTTTGACTGTCCACTTACACCTCCAATTTTGGTGTCATCTGCAAATTTACTAACTATACTTCCTATATTCACATCCAACTCATTTATATAAATGACTAAAAGCAGTGGACCCAGCACCGATCCTTGTGGCACATCACAGATCACAGGCCTCCAGTCTGAAAAGCAACCTTCCACCACCACCCTCTGTCTTCTAAGTTTGAGCCAGTTCTGTATCCAAATGGCTAGTTCTTCTTGTATTCCGTGAGCTCTAACCATGTTAACCAGTCTCTCATTAGGAACCTTGTCAAATGCCTTTACTGAAGTCCATATAGATCACGTCTACTGCTCTGCCCTCATCAATACTCTTTGTTACTTCTTCAAAAACTCACTCAAGTTTGTGAGATATAACTTCCCAGGTACAGAGCCATGTTGATTCTTCCTACTCAGTCCTTGCCTTTCCAAATACATGTAAATCCTGTCCCTCAGGATTCCCTCCAACAACTTGCCCACCACTGATATCAGGCTCACCGGTCTATAGTTCCCTGGCTTTTCCTTACTACCTTTCTTAAACAGTGGCACCACGTTAGCCAACCTCCAGTCTTCTGGTACCTCACCTGTGACTATCAATGATACAAATATCTCAGCAAGTGACCCAGCAATCACTTCTCTAGCTTCCCACAGAGTTCTAGGGTACACCTGATCAGGTCCTGGGAATTTATCCACTTTTATGCATTTCAAGACATTCAGCATCTCTTCCTCTGTAATATGGACATTTTTCAAAATTTCACCATCTATTTCCCCACATTCTATATCTTCCATGTCCTCCACAATAAACACTGATGCAAAATACTTGTTTAGTATCTCCCCTACCTCCTGCGACTCCACATAAAGGCTGCCTTGCTGATCTTTGAGGGGGCCCTATTCTTTCCCTAGTTACCCTTTTGGCCATAAAGTATTTATAAAATTCCTTTGGATTCTCCTTAACCCTATTTGCCAAAGCTATCTCATGTCCCCTTTTCCCAATCAAGACATCTTTATTCAAGTCTACATCATTTATATATTCCACAGACTTCTAAGGCCCCAACATTGATCCCTGAGAAATCTCACTGAACACAGCCTTCCAGTCACAAAAGCTTCCCTCAACCATCACTCTCTGCTTTCTACCACTTTTTTTTAATAGATATTTTTATTGAAAATTTAACATATTTTTACAAGTTTACAAATAAAAAAAGCCCAAGTATAAACATTGATATATAATTAAATCTTAAATAAATAATAACCAAAATTTATCAAACAGAAAAAAAAGATACCGAGAGAAAAAAAACAAAACTCAACTAACTGCTAATCTAACCTACAACCATCCAGAGTGTATAATTAAGTCTCTTACATTATTCAAAGAAGGGGAAAAAAACGATGAATAACACAGAAATTGGGTAGTGAGATACATGCTCGGAATGTATTAATATCAAATCGTAACAAAACCCATATTCGTGTTGGATTCCTCTCCCAAGGGGCCCCGGACCAGCCAGGTTCACCATCTCAATTAAATAAAAGCCCTTGTTAGGGTGGCCAAAATATCTGTATTTATGTAATTCAAGAAGGGCTGCCATATTTTATGGAATAATGCGGTCTTTTCGTGCACCATATTTGGAAGGAAGTCAAGGGGAATACATTCCATGATTAATCTGTGCCAATTCGAAATTGCAGGGGGACCCTCAGCCACCCAGTTTACCAAAATATGTTTCCTTGCACAGAAAGAGAGAATAGAAAATATCTGTTCCTGTGCATATCCAGGGAGGGTAAGTTTGAAAAGCCAAAAAGGAGAAATACAGGGTCCACTCTAATTTCCGTTCCTAAGATTTCTGTCAGAGCACTTGCTACTTTAGTCCAATATCTACGGATCTTATGACAGGTCCATAAGCAATGTACAAGAGTGCCCACATCTATTTTACATTTGGGACACATTGGAGATGCTCCTGCCTTAAATTTTGCCAATCAGCCCTATGAAGTATCTTCAACTGAATGGCCTGAGTTCTGTTGCAGATGGTGATTCTTCTGGCATTTTCCCAAATGTCATTCCATGTTTCTATAGAGATTTCCAGTCCCAAATCCTGATCCCATGTTTTAAGCAGATTGTCCATATCTCCCGATACTTCATCATGTAATAAATGATAAATAGTGCTGACGGAAGATACCCCCATTGGCCATAACACTTTACATTCTCCATCTGATTTATAAAGACTAACTAATGACATAGTCTTCTTTTGTATGTATTCTCGAATTTCGAAGTATCGAAATAGATCTCCATTAGGTAATCCAAATTTCTGTCACAGCTGTTCAAAAGACATCAGGACCCCATCTTTAAACAGATCCCCTAAACATGAGATACCCCTGGATCTCCAGAGTTTGAAAGTGGCATCTGTAAGCCCCGGTTGAAATCCCCATGCTCCCACTATCAGAGCATAGGGGGATGTTTTATGTGAGTTGCCCTCATTTTGCTGCATTATATTCCAAGCTTTAATTGTGTTTAGTATTATAGGGTTTTTACATTGATCCGTGATGATTTTCCTCTTGTCTGAAAATAAGAGGTTAATAAGTGGGCATTTTACTTGAGAAGCTTCGATGTCCAGCCAGATTGATTGCGGCTCAGACAAGACCCAATCAGCTATGTAACTTAATAGGGAACTTAACTGATATTTTCTAAAATCTGGGAAGTCCAATCCTCCCCTTGCCTGTGGAAGCTGCAGCTTCTTCAGCTTCATGAGGGGCTGTCTGTGATTCCAGATAAAGGAACCCAACCAGCCATATAATTTACGTCGTGTCAGCCTCGGCAGCATCACCGGAAGCATTCTCATAGGATATAGGAGACGGGGCAGGACATTCATTTTAATTAGTGCTATTCTACCCAGCCAGAAAATTGGAAGGTCTCCCCATCGCTGGAGGTCCTGCCTTATCCTTTCCAGTAAATGCACAAAGTTAGCCTTTTATAACTGACCAAATACTGGGGTAATAAAAATGCCTAAATATAAGAAACCCTCCAGGGACCACCGAAAGGGAAAGTGGGATCCGTCCAATAATTGGGATATACTAGCCAGGCCACCCATTGGCATAGCCTCCAATTTTGAGAAATTAATTTTATAGCCTAAAAATACACTAAATGTATTAATAACTTGGATTAAGCGAGGCATGGACATCAAAGGATTACTGAGAAATAGAAGCACATCATCTGCATAAAGGGTAATTTTATGTTAACCTGTACCAATCCTCGGGGCCATTATATTAGGGTCAGCCCATATAGCTTCTGCTAGTGGCTCAATTATTAGCGTAAATAGCAATGGCAAAAGAGGACATCCCTGACGGCAGCCCCTATCCACACTGAAGCTATCCGAGCCTAATCCATTGGTAATCGCAACTGTTTTGAGATCACTATACAGTGTCGAGACCCATTTGGTAAACACTTTTCCAACGCCAAACCTTTCCAATGTGTAAAACAAATATGACCATTCAACCTTGTCGAATGCCTTTTCCGCGTCTAATGAGACTACTACTCCTGGTATCTTTCCTGGAATGTTTTGAATCACATTCAAAACCCTTCTGACATTATTGGATGATCTACGGCCCTTAATAAACCCCGTCTGATCCTCCTTTATGATATGTGGCAATACCCTTTCTAGCCTCAATGCTAACATTTTAGAGAGGATTTTAAAATCTACATTTAGCAAGGATATTGGTCTGTATAACATGCAATCTTCTGGGTCCTTTCCTTTTTTGAGGATAAAGATATATTCAGCGAAGGTGGGAGACAGCTCTGATTGTATGAATAGTTATACATGTCCATAAGTGGACCAGCCAATATTCCTGTAAATTCTTCATAGAATTCAGCTTGAAAGCCATCTGGGCCAGGAACCTTACCACTCTGAAGTTGCCTGATTGCGTCAAGTATTTCTTGGATTGTTAGGGGAACATTCAAGACCGATACCTGTTCCAGAGTTAGGCCCGGAAAGGTCAGGTTTTTAAAAAATGATTGCATCCTCCTAGTTCTGTCTTCGCAATCCTGCGATTTATATAAATCAGAATAAAATTTTCTAAAGATTGTGTTAATCCTTTTTTGATCATGAGTCAGAATACCCGTACTTTCCTTGATAGACGTGATAGTTTAAGGGGCCACCTTTTTCTTTGCGAGAAATACTAAGTATCTACCAGGTTTATCGCCAAATTCATATAACCTTTGTTTTGCAAATAACATTTCCCTCTTAGCTGTTTGGGTAAGAGTGATGTTTAGAGCTGTCCTAAGGGCTGTAATCCTTTGTAATTTGATAATAAAAGGTCTATCAGCGTATGCGGTTTCAGCTGCTTTTAAGCGAGCTTCGAGCAGATGCTGTTGTTCTCCCTTTAATTTTTTCTGGGTCGCTGAGTATGAAATGATCAAACCTCGAGCGTAAGCTTTGATGGTCTCCCACATCATTGATGAGTTGCTAGCCATACCTGAATTAATTTCTAAAAAAGTTTTAAATTCTTGAGAGAAGTACTTTACAAATTTACTATCTTTCATCAGGAAGGGGTCCATACGCCAATGCCGGGGGGATGTCTCATTGTTCTTCGCTTTGATTTCTATATATACAGCAACGTGATCAGAAATTGCTATACTGCTTATTTTACAGGATGATATGGAATTTTAAAAAATCGAGGGGGCAAAAAACATAACAATTCTGGTATGACATTTATGTGGATTGGAATAAAAAGAAAAATCTCTGCCCTGTGGATGAAGACATCTCCATACATTTATTAATCCTAATTCTTTGTTCAGATCCACCAATTGTCTCGATCTGGGAGATACTCCTGCAGTACTCTTGGGAATCCTATCTATTTTCGGATCCATAATACAGTTAAAATCTCCCCCTATAATTGTATGATGAGCACTAAGAGCCATCAATTTTGAGAAGGCTTCCGTTATAAATTTAAAAGGATATGCCGGGGGGACAATACAAATTTAAGTTCCCATATTCCTCTCCATTTATAAGGGCTTTAATCAGAATATATCGTCCAGATTCGTCTTTTATCTGATATAGGATTTTGAAAGGGAAATTCTTCCGAATAAGAATAACAACTCCCCCTCTTTTTGAGCTGAAGGAAGAAAAAAAGTCCTGATCAAATCCACCGTGTCGTAATTTCAAGTGTTCTTTATCCAATAAGTGTGTCCCCTGTAGGAGAGCTATATCAACCCTTTCTTTCTTGAGGTTTGATAATATTTTCTTCTTTTTGACTGGTGAATTACTCCCCTTGACATTCCAGGTGCACCACTTAACCGACTGATCAACCATAATCGTCTGAGCAAGTTCGAGATCCCTCGGGAGGGGAAACCCTATCCAGAACATCCCGAGCATAGAGCATATAAAATTCACAAAAATAAAGGCTCTTTAATACACTCACGTCAATATAATAAAAAACTATTTCTAAATTTTAAAAATATAAAATGTATTTAAATGGAGATTTTCCCCCTTGTTCCCAGGGGGTATCACTTCCTTTCCAAAGGTCCATCTAATCCTCTCCCAACCAGTACCCCACCCTTGACCCAGGCGTCCCCTGACAGGATGAAGAAGATTCAAATATACGACAGAGCTAGAGTTGAGTTAATAGTGAGCACCCTAACCACCCCTCCCCCCCCCCGCCCCCCCACCCACTCCAACACCTGGATATATTTGGTAATGTTTTATAAACATATATAACTATAAAATTACAGCCTCAACAAGTAATAATTAAATATAATAATACAAAATAACGGGAAAACAACCCCGCTCCTAAAGACAGAAATAAAATAGGATAAGGTAACCATCTCCCCCCACCAGCATTAACTAGACCCCCCAGCCTATATATATATATATATGAAAAAAAGGGAGGGGGGGAAGAAAATTGCTAAGTAGAGAACAAATAAATAAATCCCTCTCCCCACCCCCGGAAGATAATATTAAACAGTAAAAAAAGTTAAAAAAAAGGGATTAATATTAAAAAAAGGGGATATAAACCGGAGTCGGGGGAGAGCAAAACAACATCAATTAATTCTTACAATTTATCTAAGAGAGTCCAAAAATTCCTTGGCCTTTTCCGGAGATCCGAAGTTATACACAGACCCTTCATGTTTAAAGTGTAGCGTTGCTGGGTAGCGCAAGGAGTACTGAATATTTAAGTCCCTTAAACACTTCTTCACTTCATCAACTGCCTTCTCTTTCAGACCAGAGCTGGGGAAAAGTCCTGGAATAACATAATCTTGGATCCTTTATAAATCATGGCTTGGGGATCTTTCCCAAGATTTCTGGAAGTTTCTAAGAGCATCTGCCTCTCCTTATAGCTCTGCAGCCAGAACAGGACCGGGCGGGGGCGCTGGTTCGAGCCAGGCCCGTGCACTGCAACCTGGTAGGCCCATTCCACCCTTACCTGGCCTGATCCAGCCTCCAGATTTAAAAGCTGTGGAAGCCATTGTTCAAGAAACGCTGTAAGCTGGCTTTCCTCTTCCCGTTCGGGAAGGCCCAGCAAACGAATATTTTTTCGACGATCTCGAGGTCGTCAACATGATTCTCTAAGGTTCTCGCTGTTTGAGAGTCCGGAACCAATCCACGGCCGATTCTGCTATAGTTTTGGAGGTTGCGGCCTTTAGCTCCGCCCCTCCGACTCGTCACCTGATTTCCTTGATGTCTCGGTCGTGCTTTTGTAGCGCGACTGAGAGTGAGTCCCATCAGCTCCGGGACTCTTCGATGAAGGCGTCGATCTTCGCATCGAATCTAGAGATTATTTCCACAAGGCTCGCCACCGTAGGTAAGTCCCCCGGGGCGGCTGCGGATGCTTCTGCTGCAGCTGCAGAGGGTGGGGGAGGGGTTCCTGTCTGCTGAGAACTGCGGGCTCCCTTCCCTTTATTAATTTTTTTACAGGAGATTGAATTGTTTAAATTCAGTGTTGAGCAACTAATTACATTAAGTAAAAACTATTTTAAATGATTTGGTGAGTGTGATGGAGGCAGGTAGCCCACTTTGCCCAAGTCTTGGGAGGAGCACTATAGACTCAGACTTGCTGGGTCGCCGCCATCTTGGATCCCCCCTGCTTTCTACCACTTAACCAGTTCTGGAACTTATTGGCCAAATTTCCTTCCATCCCATGGGCTCTTACCTTCTCTAACATTCTCTTATGTGGGACCTTAGCAAACGCCTTGCTGAAATCCATTAGACTAATTCAAATGCATTACAGTAATCCACACATCTGGTCACCCCTTTGCAGAATTCAATTGTTAGTCATGACCTCCCTTAACAACACTGTTGTTTGTTCTAAATAATCCTTGTATCTACAAATGCATATTAATTCTGTCCCTTATTATTTTCAATAATTATTTTCAATAATTTACCACTGAGTTTAGACTAACTGGATAGTGTCTTAGTGTATCCCTTCCCCCCACTTGAATAACCAGCTGTCATCCAGTCCTCTAGTACCTCTTCTGTGGCCAGAGAGGAATGGAAAATTATTCACTCAGCCTGGGATACATTTCATCTGGTGATGGAAACTTATCCACTTTTAACCCTGCCCAGTACAGAATATTCAGGAAAATTCTCACCAAAATTTACCTTGGGTTACTGAACTTGGAAGATGTATCACCAATTTCCCAACTTGTGGCAAAATTGAGTTTTGAACTGGTTATAACTAGATAAATTGCCAAAAAGATATGTTGGCCAATAAATTCAAGTGCTAACCACCCTTCCAAGCCTCCAATATGATAGTAAACATGTACAATATGTCATCATGGTGAAGGAAATAATTTGATGTGTCTTGTGTTATTAGATTCCTGATCTGACAGGCTTTGCCTTTATACCATTGACATCACAACTTGTGACATTCCAGTATAAAAGTTGCCACCTTATCATCAGTCACTCTGTCAATGCAGTGGAGTCAGCGTAGTGTGTTTAGTCAGCATCGCCTCCTGCAGGGCTAATGCCTAAAAGAGAGTAGGCTCGTTACTGTGCAAATGAGGAGCTTATAGTCTATTTGAAGAGTCCACTACAAGGTCAATTTGCCCTCACAGCTTGATGATAATAATTTTTTATTTACTTTCCTGCACATTGATTAAAAGCTATTTGCTAATAATTAGGTTGCATGATGATAGATCATGTTAGATCTCATGGGACTGGAACCTGGTGAAAGAAAGTTCTAGTAAAATCTTTTTCTACCATGCTTCTGTTCATAGTGTAATAATGTTAATAAACGTTCATCATTTGCACTAGCATGGTGTCCTATTGCCTGCCAAAATCTCCCAGAACCTGCTCGTGGCATTTAGATATGAAGTCAGATGATCTATGTTTTCTCTGCTAGTTGCTCACGTCACGTTAGACCTATTGTTCCTATCACTTTTGCTCTAAATGTCTTTATAGTCTGAATGAAAAATAACTGTAATGTGTAAGTTCAAGACAGGTTTCCATGACTTAAGTTTAAAATAAAATTCTGGTAAAAATGTAATTTGACTCAAACAAGTAATTAATATCTGCTGATAATTAGAGTGAACAGTTTTGCATATCATTCCTTCCGCAATCATCGATTGAATTAATCAAAACAAATTTTCATCCACACTTTATGTGACATCCTCTCACCCATGTTTTATGTATAGGCTGAAACCTTTGGGAGAAATAATGGTGCAGTGATATTGTCACAGGATGAGTGCACCAGAGACCCACAAAATGGTGACAAAAACAAAAGCTTCTGGAGAAACTCGGGAGCATCTGTAGAGAGAAAGCAGAGTTAGCATTTCAACTCTGCATCAGGACATTGTGTTCTGGATACCCTGGATTCGAATCTCATCACAGCAGAAACTGCTGTTCTTACCTGGTCTGGTCTACATTTGACCAATACTGTGTGGTCACCCGATGCCATTCACGGAATTGACTTCCAGTTCTGGAAGTTGCACACCGGCCTAGAAGCCGATATAGAAAGTTAGAGGGCCTCTACTCAGAGACCTCAGGCCATCTGAAATTGGTGGTCTGGTTTCACCTTAATACGTTTGACCCAAGGATCCAAGTTTGAACGTTTGTGAACTGACAGCGGCAATAATCTCTTTTTTTCAAAAAAAGCTGTACTGTCATGGATCACAGAAATTGGTTTTCTCACTAATATTCCAGAATTTAAATGAAATTGTAGTAACTGTAAATGAAGAAAATGTAAAAGCTAAACAGAAAGTTGAAAGTGTGCTCTCAGTAAATCAGTGGTTTACCATTTAAATAGCTTTCTTTTAATAGTGGTTTGAGATGACAATCAGGCTTTTTCCTTCAAGGACACACCTTTAGTTTATTCCGTACTTAACATTCAAAAGTTTTAAAAAATGTGCTGTTTGCATAGTTATGTGTTGTGTCAATTGATAGCGTGCTTAATGTGATATTATGATATAGAAGTGATATAGTCCCAAATCATGGCTTACAGACCAAGAGGTACATGCACAGATTTCAAGGGGTTCACCAAAAGCTCCCTGTTTCCAATGTGCAGATCACTTCAACTGAGTGACATCGGCATATAGCACCAGGGCACAGAGTTCTACCTTACATTGTAATTGGTCAACACCAGCACAAGGTAATATTTCCACTTCATCCTGGTCCTGCTCTGAAATTGCCACTTGGAATGAGAGAGGTGGATCTAGAGACAGTCACTAGGACCTCAAAGCACGTGTGAGACAGAGGAAGAAGGAGTGATACCAGATAACACAGAGTATGAGAAGAGAAAACAAAACCAAGAGTAACATCAGAGGAAAGTTGTGAGTTAATTATTTGTTGATCAGCTGCTTTTGAGATGGTGTTTCAATTCCAGTAATTTTTAAAAATGTACATTTTGAAGTGAGCATAGGGAAATAAATAATTTAAAGGCACAGACGAGGAACTAATTTGTGAATCAGGATAAAGAATTTCTACTTTTACTAATCTCCAGCTTTTAGTTAATGGTACAAGAATAAGGAAAGATAATTAGTTGCAGTAAGCAAAGTAACTTGGCCAGCCCAGCCAAATGAAATGCTTGTCCTGTGACATTTGAGAGCTATGGATGCTCCTTGTGAGCTATATAAGCCCATTCGCAGAAACTGCCACCAGCTGCACAAGCCTGAGATCTAGGTTTTAGAACTGAAGCATTATCTACAGGAAATGAGGTGAATCTGTCAGACAGAAAGATGGTAACAGCATGCATTAGTGACAAGCAGACAGAATGGAAATGGGTAAGCCCACTACCGTCTAAGAGAAAGAGTCAGACAGCATCAGGGTTCCCACTCACTAACCAATTTGCTGTTCTCGATATTGGTGAGTGCAATGGATAATTTAAAGAGTGAAGAAAGAGCCAAAACATGGCACCATGTGTGGCTTAGCTGTAAGGAGAGAAGGAAGATGAGTGGAAGGGCAGTACTGAGGGGGAATTGTATCGTCAGGGGATCAGGCAGGTGGTTCTGTAGTCGTCAGTGTAACTGCAGAATGGCATGTTGTCTCTGATGCTAGAGTTGAGAGTGTGCTGCTGGAAAAGTACAGCAAGTCAGGCAGCATCTGAGGAGCAGGAGAGTCGATGTTTCTGGTATAAGCCCTTCATCAGGAATGTAGGAGGTGGGGGGGCCCCAAGGGTGCTGAGAGATAAATAGGAGGGGTGTGGGGCTAGGGGGCTGGGGGTGGATGTAGCTAGAAATGCAATAGGTAGATGAAGGTGGGGGTTGATGGTGATAGGTCAGAGTGGATAGGTGGGAAGGAAGATAGACAGGTAGAACAGTTCAAAAGGGCAGTGCTAAGTTGGAGGATTGAATATGGGATAAGGTGGGGGAAGGAGAGATGAGGAAACTAGTGAAATCGACATTGATACTGTGTGGTTGGAGGGTCCCAAGGAGGAAGATGGGGTGTTCTTCCTCCAGGTGTTAGGTGGCTAGGAATTGGTGGTGGAGAAGGTCCAGAACTTGCATGTCCTTGACGGAGTGGGAGAGGGAGTTTAAGTGTTCAGTACAGGGGAGTGGGATTGTTTAGTGCGTGTGTCCCATAGATGTTCTTTAAAATGTTCCACAAGTTGGCATCCTGACTCCCTAATGTAGAGGTAAACACATTGAGAGCAACAGACACAGTAGATGAGGCATTTAGATTTGCAGAAAAATCTCTGCCAGATGTGGAAGGATCCTTTGACGTTTTGGATGGTGAGGGGTAAGATGTGGGCGCAGGTTTTACACCTCTTGCAGTGTCAAGGGAAGGTGCCAGGAGTGGAGACTGGATTGGTGGGAGTTATGGACCTAACAAGGGAGTCTGGACGGAATGGTGTCTGCGGAATGCTGAAAGGGGTGGGAAGGGAAATATAGCTCTGATGGTGGGGTCTGACTATAGGTGGTGGAAATAGTGGAGGATTAGGGAAACAGCCAGAGGTCATAGTTTATATTAGTGGTAACAGCATAGGCAAGAAGGGGATTGTGGTGGTACAATAAAAACTTAGGGATCTACATAGAAAGTTAGCAAACATAATGTCAAAAGTAGTAACCTCTACATTACGCCAAGTTCCACTTGCGAGTTAGTACAGATATAGGAGGATAAGACTGTGTTTACAAGATACCATGCAAGAACTGTTAAAAAACACTACATTGGACAAACTAGCAGGCATCTGGTCACAAAAAGACACGACCCACTCACTAGTTTCTTTACAGACAGACAAAGAAGGACACCACTTTGACTGGGCCAACACACACCTCCTAAGGCAGGTGAAACAAAGGTACATACAACAATTCTAAGAGGCATGGCATTCTAACCAGAATTCATCAATAAACATATCAATTTAGATGCTATCTACCTTCCCTTGAGAGAAAAAAGAACCAGAAATGACATCACCCACCTTAAGGAACCAAGACCTATAAGTAGAAACCTATAAATAAATACATACCACCAGTACTTCACCAAAGACTCACTGATACTGTTACCTCGTATGGTGACAAAATGTCTGGAAACAAACCTTCAAGCTCAGTGAGCTAGCTTACATACTTATCATCAACCTGGGCTACAAATCTTCTCAAAAATCGATAAGACTGTGTGGTTGGAAAGATAGTGCAAGGGATTCTTGGGACTGGCTCTGGGGGAGATGGTACCTGTACAATCTGGACAGGTTGCCCCGAAACAGAGCTAGGATTGCATTCCTTGCGGGGTGTTTTGCTAGTGCTGTCGGGGAGAGTTTAAATTAACTCAGCAGAAGTGTGGAAACCAGGACAGAATATTAGAAAGCAAAATCAGTGTGTACAAAATGCTGGGAGAGGCAAACAGCTGTAAAATAGAGAATAGTAAGTTAATAGGTGGAGTCATAAAGCAAGGGAGAAACTAATGAAATTTGAGTCAGGATGACACAGAATACAGAATTTTGTAAATAAGCTTTGGGAATTACAGAGCCAGATTATGTTATTATGATGCTGTGGCAATAATGACAACCTGTCTTAAGGAAAAACTGAACTAGATACTGAATACGCCTGGTTACAAGGTGTCAGAAAATATAGGAAAGGCTAAAAAGGAGGAGCGTGGCGCTCTTTAGTTAAGGAGTGTATTGCAGTACTGGAGAGAGAAGGTTCAAAGACAGAACTGATTTGGCTGGAGATAAGGTATAAAATGATGCAATTACATTACTTGGTGTAACATAAAGACCACAGAGAATGAGTAAACATTGTGGAGTAGTTATAATGGGAACTTTAATTATCCATACATCAACTGGAACAGTGTTAGTAAAAAGGGCAGTGAGGGACAAGCGTTCTTAAATTGTGTTCATGAGAATTTTCTATAGCAGTATGTGTCCAGTCCAACAAGAAAGGAAGCAGTGCTGGACCCGGTTCTTGGGGATGATCAAGTGGAAACATTTAGTGATCATTATCATAAGGATTAAGGTGATAATAGAAAATGACATTGGTCAAATCGGAGCAATAATCAATTGGTGGAGAGTGGACCTCAATGAGAGAAGAACAGAGTGGGACTCAGACTGGAATCAAAGGTTGGTGGGGTAAACAGTAGCCAACAATGGCCTACCTTCACAGAGGAGATAGTTTGGACACTATCCATGTATAGTCCCTCAAAAGGAAAAGGTAATGCAAACAAATCCAATGCTCCTAAGATGACAAAGGAGGTAGAAATTAAGTCAGGTAATAAATCCAGTTGAGAACCGGGCTAAATACAAAAGGTTCAGAAGAGAGATGAAATGTAAATGAGAGAAGGAAAGAGGGATTATAAGAAAAGACTAGCAGCTAACATGAAAGAAATACCCAAAGTAACATGAGTACATCAACAGTAAAAAGATAGTAAAAGGAAAAGGCTGATTAGAGACCAAAAAGGAGGCAAGGGACATGTCTGATATGTTGACTGAATAACTTGCATCTGTCTTTACCTACAAGTTTGGTGTTGTATAGCCGTGGTAACAGAAGAAGAAACTCAGTCATTAGAAGGCTTTACAAGATTGATTACAAGAAGGTCTTCCAAACTTAAGATTGATAATGCTCCTCGACTGGACAGATGCATTTGAGGCTTTTGAAGGAAATGGAAGAACAGAATGGAAAGTGGAAGAGGAGACTTGGTAGAAATTTTCAAAATCATGAGGGGTCTGGACAGAGTGGGTGAGAACAACAGGGTATAATCTTAAAATGTTTTTCACTAGAAGCAAGTGCAAGATGAGACAAAATAACTATTTAATTTAGCCAGTGAATAGAGTTTCAGATGCACCGTTTGGAAATATGGTGGAGGCAAGTTTAGGAGAACATGGGCTGTTTACTAAAATAGAAAAAAATCATGCAGAGTTACAAAAAAAAAGCAGGAGATTGACACTATGTTAAAATGGTCAAGAGAGCCAGTGAGGACACATGGGCCAAATGGTCTCCTTCTGCAATGCAACAACTCTGTGATCTGTAATTTGGTCCAGAGCCTTGTGGTCATTGGATCACCAGTGATTTTAGTTTCTATGGGAATAAAAACAAAATACTGAAGAAGAGTCATACAGGACTCAAAACTCATGTTTCTTTCTTCATAGATACTGTGAGACCTACTGAATTTTGCCAGAATTCTCTGTAATTGTTTCAGTTTCTGAAGGTGTTTTACTTAGTTCATTAGTAATGGTCAAGGTTAGTAATAAGAGCTAGTTTGCAGAAAACACCAGTGATCTCATCGATATTCTGTCGACTACGGTCTACCAACCTTGAGGACATTCCAACAATTAAACATAAGCCAGGATGAACACTGAATGTGACATGTGTGGTTCATAGAGAGAACTCCATGTACTGACAAAATTATTTGATTTCAGCAGAAAGTTGAGTACACCTGACATACAGGACAGATGTCAAGAGTACTGGATTAGTGGTGCTGGAAGAGCACAGCAGTTCAGGCAGCATCCAACGAGCAGCGAAATCGACGTTTCGGGCAAAAGCCCTTCATTAGGAATAAAGACAGTGAGCCTGAAGCGTGGAGAGATAAGCTAGAGGAGGGTGTGGGTGGGGAGAGAGTAGCATAGAGTACAATGGGTGAGTGGGGGAGGAGATGAAGGTGATAGGTAAAGGAGGAGAGGGTGGAGTGGATAGGTGGAAAAGAAGATAGGCAGGTCGGACAAGTCCGGACAAGTCAAGGAGACAGTTACTGAGCTGGAAGTTTGAGACTAGGATGAGGTGGGGGAAGGGGAAATGAGGAAGTTGTTGAAGTCCACATTGATGCCCTGGGGTTGAAGTGTTCCGAGGCGGAAGATGAGGTGTTCTTCCTCCAGGCGTCTGGTGGTGAGGGAGCGGCAGTGAAGGAGGCCCAGGACCTCCATGTCCTTGGCAGAGTGGGAGGGGGAGTTGAAATGTTGGGCCACGGGGCGGTTTGGTTGATTGGTGAGGGTGTCTCGGAGATGTTCCCTAAAGCGCTCTGCTAGGAGGCGCCCAGTCTCCCCAATGTAGAGGAGACCACATCAGGAGCAACGGATACAATAAATGATATTGGTGGATGTGCAGGTGAAACTTTGATGGATGTGGAAGGCTCCTTTAGGGCCTTGGATAGAGGTGAGGGAGGAGGTGTGGGCACAGGTTTTACAGTTCCTGTGGTGGCAGGGGAAAGTGCCAGAATGGGAGGGTGGGTCGTAGGGGGGTGTGGACCTGACCAGGTAGTCACGGAGGGAACGGTCTTTGCGGAAGGCGGAAAGGGGTGGGGAGGGAAATATATCCCTGGTGGTGGGGTCTTTTTGGAGGTGGCGGAAATGTCGGCGGATGATTTGGTTGATGCGAAGGTTTGTAGGGTGGAAGGTGAGCACCAGGGGCGTTCTGTCCTTGTTACGGTTGGAGGGGTGGGGTCTGAGGGCAGAGGTGCGGGATGTGGATGAGATGCGTTGGAGGGCATCTTTAACCACGTGGGAAGGGAAATTGCGGTCTCTAAAGAAGGAGGCCATCCGGTGTGTCCTATGGTGGAACTGGTCCTCCTGGGAGCAGATACGGCGGAGGTGGAGAAATTGGGAATACGGGATGGCATTTTTGCAAGAGATAGGGTGGGTAGAGGTGTAATCCAGGTAGCTATGGGAGTTGGTGGGTTTGTAAAAAATGTCAGTGTCAAGTCGGTCGTCACTAATGGAGATGGAGAAGTCCAGGAAGGGGAGCGAGGTGTCAGAGATAATCCAGGTAAATTTAAGGTCCGGGTGGAATGTGTTGGTGAAGTTGATGAATTGCTCAACCTCCTCGCGGGAGCACGAGGTGGCGCCAATGCAGTCATCAATGTAGCGGAGGAAGAGGTGGGGAGTGGTGCCGGTGTAATTACGGAAGATCAACTGTTCTACATAGCCAACAAAGAGACAGGCATAGCTGGGGCCCATACGTGTGCCCATGGCTATGCCTTTGGTCTGGAGGAAGTGGGAGGATTGAAAGGAGAAATTGTTAAGGGTGAGGACCAGTTCGGCCAAACGAATGAGAGTGTCAGTGGAAGGGTACTGTTGGGGACGTCTGGAGAGGAAAAAACGGAGGGCTTGGAGGCCCTGGTCATGGCGAATGGAGGTGTAGAGGGATTGGATATCCATGGTGAAGATAAGGCATTGGGGGCCGGGGAAACGGAAGTCTTGGAGGAGGTGGAGGGTGTGGGTGGTGTCTCAAACATATGTGGGGAGTTCCTGGACTAGGGGGGATAGGACAGTGTCAAGGTAGGTAGTGATGAGTTCAGTGGGGCAGGAGCATGCTGAGACAATGGGTCGGCCAGGGTGGTCAGGCTTGTGGATCTTGGGAAGGAGGTAGAACCGGGCAGTGCGGGGTTCCCGGACTATGAGGTTGGAAGCTGTGGGTGGGAGATCTCCTGAGGTGATGAGGTTCTGTATGGTCTGGGAGATGATGGTTGGGGATGTCAAGAGTATCCCACCATTTGACAGAAATGGAAAACGCTGTGTAACAATCTCTAAAAAACATCATATTTGTACTAACATCAATTTCAAAATTGCTTTTTTCAGAGCTATTGATTTATTTGTGAAGGGTCAGCTGGATGGCTGGTTTGCAATGTAGAGTGACATTAACAGCATGGATTCAATTCCTGCATCAGCTAAGGTCACCATGAAGGACTCATCTTCATAGCCTCTCCCCTCAACTGAGGTTCTGGTGACCCTCAGGCTAAACCAATACCAGTCATCTCTCATCATTGAGATAGCAGCAGCCTTATGGCAACTTTAAGGGGAGACTTAATAGAGACGTACAAAATAATACATGGCTTGGAAAAGGTGGATGCTAGAAAATTGTTTCCGTTAAACGAGGAGACTAGGACCCGTGGACACAGCCTTAGAATTAGAGGGGGTCATTTCAGAACAGAAATGCGGAGACATTTCTTCAGCCAGAGAGTGGTGGGCCTGTGGAATTCATTGCCATGGAGTGCAGTGGAAGCCGGGACGCTAAATGTCTTCAAGGCCGAGATTGATAGATTCTTGTTGTCTAGAGGAATTAAGGGCTACGGGGAGAACGCCGGTAAGTGGAGCTGAAATGCGCATCAGCCATGAATGAATGGCAGAGTGGACTCGATGGGCCGAATGGCCTTACTTCCACTCCTATGTCTTATGGTCTTATGGTCTTATGGTCTTTAACTGATTTATTTGTACTATCTTAAAGTCTACTTCAAATAGATGAATCAAAATAAATAAAGTCAAAGAAAATCTCAACAAAATTAAAAGCAATAGGTATTAAATTTAGTGTCATGTTGCATTTCACAATTCAACTGATTTTTGAGACACTTCAAACATTTTCTATAATTTTATTCTGGGTGGTGATGGAGCTCCGACTTTACTTACTATTTAATATCCAGTCTCAATGCATGAAGTTTGTAGATTAGATTTATATGATATTAGTGCCATCTGATGACTTTAATGTTACTGATGTATTGACAATCTGCAACTTCGGACAAACCCTTTGAGAATGACGTTGAATAAGTATGATCTGATTCTGAGTATTAAAATTTAAATAAATTGATTTTGAAGAAGTTACAATGTTACAAAGTGGATTTTAAAATCTCATGTACAAGGAACACTCAAAGGGATTAAATCGCTGCTGCAGAAAGAAAATATTTCATGTTTTGGAGACATGACCATTAATGCAGTGTGATACACATGATCATTTTTGGGATTAGTTTTTCGGGATTAATATTTTAATAGCACTGAACTAAAGCTTGGATGAAATGGGATTTTTCTTTCAATTCAGTTTATGACAAATATTTGCAACTGGTCGATTAATGCTAAAATTATTGTAATAGCACTTATGTAAAAAGCTTTTGTTTCTTCAGGCTGTTGCAGGATTTATTAAACCACATCAAGGCACATGATCTGCTCCCTTTACTGTCTATACTTTCCCTTTAATAGCTTTCTTCTGTACCTTTCTCAAAGTTGGCAACATCTCAGGATCAAAGTATCAACAATTAAGATTTTCAACGTTAAATGAATGCAGTGAGCTTTTGAAATTTGCAGCAATGTGAAAGCATTCTATCTACTTAAAGATATAAGTCTTGTGTTTGCAGCATTGTGATGTGCCTGAAAGCTGCCAAAACCGTTAAAAAATGGCATAGAGCTTGAAGCAGAAGATAAATCAGGCATATTTGAGTTTGTGTGATCTTTAAAAGAGCTGATTTAAAAATAAAATTGCTGGAAACTGGCCCATGGTCTTACTAGATTGGACATCACACGCTGACAGATAGAAATAATTGAATTTCCACCGATTGCACCAGTTTATGACTATTCAATGACATTTTTCAATGTTTAAAGGTGCAAAAGAATTATTGAACACATTCTAAAATAATATGTTTACTAAGAAACTGTTCAGTCTACACTAATGAAAAAAATGATTTGGTATAGTTTATCAAAGAAGTCACTTTCAGCAATTTAAAATAAGGCTACTCTCATAATGAATTAGGAATTCTAATTAGACTGTTTTTATGTGATAAACATATTTTTAGCTGTAGTGATAAAAACTTTTCACATGAAGAATGGGGAGATGTTCATCAAACAGTGGTACCACCCAGGTATTGTAAGGCAACAATGCAAGAATCCCATGAAGTTCCTATGTCAGGGCATATTGGAATAGAAAAAACACAGGTTTTGTTAAACAAGTATTTTACATGGCCAGGACTTCCTAAAGACATGCAGCAATTCTGTAAAACATATCATAAGTGAGGTGGTCAGAAAATCTCAACATTGTAATCAAAATAGTTTTTGAAGAACAATTTTGAAGAATTTAGTCGAGTGTCACTATCTATTCATTACCGATATTGAAAGCAGGACATCAATACAACCTTATTATGGATATGACAACCTAATACCCAGAAGCTGTTTGTTTGAGGACAGTGTCAGCTTTGTCCAAGGAGGATTGTAATATAAAATTTGGTGACAATCCCTGGAAGGAAATTTTAGATGATGGAAAACTTTGTGATAAAGGAATGAAAACACGATCCTTTGTTTGTTTCGATTTCTGATCAATAGTAACCCCGAAGGTAGTGGGGGATAGTGTTGATAGAGAGGGATCCAGTAACAGTAACACCAGTGAGGGGCAATATTGTAAACTTTTCACTGTCCTCCTTTACTTGAATAAACATGACAATAAACCTAATTCTGATTCGAAAAAGATTCACTTTTGGTGGAGATGGTCATTGCCTGATAGTCAAAGTCTGAATGTTCTTTTGTAATACTCATTGGGACGTTTCTATGTGTGGGACACATTACATCAGACGTGTGGCAGAACCACGCCATTGGGGACAACATTGCCATTGGTTATGCTTCGCTTGAGCCTCCACTCCTCTTTCCTCCTGTGAATGCAGGAATGTGGGATACATAATCCTGTTGGAAGGAAAAAAAACTGTGGACAAACCAAAGTCTGCTCAATGCAGAGGCACGCAGTTGTAACTGTTGTTGAATTGGTCTGCCTGCCTGGATGCGTTCACTTCAACACCGTTATAAAGTCAATATATTTTGGGTTTTTTTAAAATCTACTTGTGGCATTGCTCCAAGTCTTAAATTCTAGGAAGAAACGGATAAGTTTTTTGTCAAAAGAAATGATTCTTCAAAGAGAAAGCAAAGCATTATATTGAGAGCTATTTGACTTTTAGATTTTCATGGAAGGGAGATGTTGAGGTGCTGCTGAGTCATGCTCAAAAGAAATATTTTGGGTAACATCTACATACTTGAGAAAAAACCTGGGCAACATGTTGGAGCATTTGCATTGATGGAGCAGTCTCCACAATCGGGAGCTAAACAATTTAAATTGTTTAGTTTTAAATTAAGGGGTGGTAGGTATAGGACAGATGTTAGGGGTAGATTCTTTACTCAGCGAGTCATAAGTTCATGGAATGCCCTGCCAGTAGCAGTGGTGGACTCTCCCTCTTTATGGGCATTTAAACGGGCATTGGATAGGCATATGGAGGATAGTGGGCTAGTGTAGGTTAGGTGGGCTTGGATCGGCGCAACTGAGGGCCAAAGGACCTGTACTGCGCTGTATTTTTCTATGTTCTATGTTCTATGCACTAGGTCATCACTCAATTACATGAATTAATATTTTAATGCATGGAGAACATATACTGTACAGCTTCATCATGCATGTTCATGGATAATTTTGCATTTCTCACTATGCAAATTAGTTTGGGTAAAATTTGAACGAGAACTTCGCTTCAGAAAGTCAGCATAAATTCAAATCGTTTTCACATCAGATTTTTGACTACATCTGAAATCAAAACTTTTATCCTTGTATGAGCAGTTAAGTGTACAATGATGTAGTATTCATCAGGGCCAAATAATGATCTTTGAGCCCAACTCTGATTTCAGAAAAGCAGGTGAAAAATTGCTTTTCGAAAACCCCTAAAGTTTAGTTATTTTGCTCCTGACCTCACACCAAATCTGTCTCTATTTCACAACTGCATGCTTTATCCCTCTCTCAGCTACCCACCTCACACTCAAGGTGTTCTGCAATTGACAGTTTTCAAGTCATGAAATAGGGGTTACAGTGAGAACAAATGCATTGTCTTCAAGGATACAAATTGATATAGCATCAGCAAAATGTAGTTTTTATTCTCCAACCAACATTCATATCTCCTCCTCCCTCCAGTATATGAAAGTACAATTAGTCAATCTCCTCATGATTTTAAGGTGCTCCCATGAAGTGGCAATGTGAATATTTATGCAGGAGATATATGTACAGTTCTCCTTAGAAAGAGATAGCTTAGGTCACAGGAGCTTATCATGCATGGCATTACAAACAAACTCACTGCCACAAGTGTACCAGCTTCTTCATAAAGATTCACAAGATGAAACTAAATAACATTATTGAGTCATAGGATATTGCAAAAGACACTTCTAAACTTGCTGAAAGCACAGAAGACAGATGCTTTGAACACTCAAAAGCATGAAAAATGAAACGAAAACTTCAAATTAAAATGAATAAGAACTGTCGCAAATGCATGCATTCAAAAGGAGAAGCAGTCAGTGAAAGACATCCAATATAAATAAAATGAATTTGAAAAAGGTTATTGAAAGCTGTTATGGCAAAGCCCTAGATTCTCATGTTCTAGTCAGAGATTCTACTTGCAAAGTCTGCAGTACATAAAAGTGACATCTGCATTCCTCTGGGCATACATATTCCTAGCTGTCAGAAAAGCTATACTGTTGTTTTGTAAGATTAGAATTGGTCCTCTGATACCCATACACTTGCCATTACTGACTCAAATAAACGACTGGTCTTTTTTAACTGATTCTCCACAACAGCCACAATATTATTATTTGTAATGCAACATGTCTCTTCTCTAAAATGATACAGAAAGATGGTATTTGAAATTCATAAACAAGCATTACAAATCTCTGTAATAAAACTGACTGAATCTTTGTGAAAAATCTAATACACTGGATTGTCTTAATTCTCAGAACTGCCTTAGTCTAGAACTAGTACCCAGGGGGAAAACAATATAGTAAAAACACACCTGCTATGGGTTTCTGGACTGGTGAATATTTATACCTGTGAAGCGACATTTGTGGCATTAATATGGCATATTGTCTTAACAAATGCTGCATCTGAAGAGTGATTGCCAGCACAGTATGGGAAAAAGTGACTTACAGCATAGATGGAGTACAGAAAATTAAAATGTTGAGATGGTGCTATAAAATTGACTATTTGCAAGATATCTTGCAATACTGTGACTTGTACTGTCCCTGACTTGGGATGTTTCATGATGACATTGACTGCTATAAAACTGAGCTGCAAATGTCTTCTCATTCCTTGTCACTGTCATGAAGTCTGCGTATTGTAATGCCACCAGGTGTAGCATAGCCATGGCAAGTATTTAGCTATTGCCATAAGAACAGGTGCAATTGCACTAAATGTAACATGAATAAGAAATGTAGGTCGTTGCATAATCATACTAATCTTTGCAATAGAAACAATGTTTTTTTTGAAAGGTGTGCTCTCTCTTATTTTATACATATTTTCTCCAAAATCAGTTAAACCTATCATGGTAGAAAGACAGGACCAGTGTAATTGTGAAGGCCTGCCATCTTCATTGCCTATAACTGGACAGTGGTGGGCATTCCTTATCTTGAAGGACCCCAGCGATATTTTTCTGGACTTTTCCTTACCTTTTAGCTCTTTTCCTTATTTTTTCCTTGTTATTTTAAGTTAATTTTATAACAGTGGTCTTCACCCATTTATTTAAAATGAATTAATGTCCCCACCCAAATAGGGAGCACTAATAGTGGATGACAGTACTAGTAACTTCTAGGCATTGGAAAATATCTTATTATTAGTGATTCTTTTTCCCGAAGGCTGATTAAGATCTAAATTCAACATCAATCGTTAATTTCATGGATATTTCATTGTAATTAAATATGCTCACTCTTGAATGGGTTGAATAAAATTGTCCTTTTCTATTGGGTAGTAGGCATCTTTCACTTTCAGAAGTATTGATTTTCTGGATGAAACATCAAACCAAAGTCTCTCTACCCTCTCAGGTTAGGATAAAAAATCTCCTAGCACTGGTTTGACCAAGACAGTGTCCCCTTATATGCTAATACTTATCTTGTAACTAATGTCACTTAAAAAGATTATCTGGTTATTGGAGAGATTTTCTAATCAACCTGTTCTGAAATGTTCCAACTCACCTCTGGGGCAGGTGGGACTTGAACCCATTGCATCTTAAGAGCCCTATTATCTGGTTATGATCATACCATTGTTTATGGGATACTGCTGTGTGCAAATTGACTGCCACATTTCCTAAATATTAACAGTAGGAGGGAAGGCTTTTGATTTTGGATCATTGGGGCAGCTTCTGGAGTAGGTGGAGCATGCACAAACTGGACAGGTTGCACCTGAAGCAAAGTGAATCAAATATCCTTGCTGGGAGGTTTTAAATTGATTTGGCAGGGGAATGGGGCACAGGGTACATGTAAAGTCGGGGGCAAAGTCCAATCAGATATAAGGGAATGCTAGAACAGTCCAGTCGGCAAAAAAGACATGGGCAGGGCATGAAAGGTCTAGAAAAGTAAATAGTTCTCTATTTTAATGCATGGAGCTTGACTCATAAAGCAGGTAAACTTAAGAGCATTGATCAGCCCATAGTAATATGATATTGTTGCATTCATTGAGACATGGTTAAAGGAAAGACAAGTCTGTCAGCTCAACATTCCAGGGTATATAAATTTCAGGCATGATTGGGGGTGGGGTGGAATGTAAGAGAGGTGGAGGCATTGCATTACTGATAAAAGTAAACCATTACTGCAGTAATGAGGAAAGATGTTCTACAAGGATCTGCAATGAGGCCATGTAGCTAGTGCTTAGAAATAAAAAGGTGCGATTACTTTGCTGGGGTTATACCACAGGCCTCCCAACAGTCGAGGGAGAGGAAGTAAAGATCGACAGGTAAATCTCAGAAAGATGTTTATAGGTTTATAATTGTAAGGGATATCAACTTTGCTAACACCTTAATGTGAAAGGGTTAGGTGGATAGAATTTTTGCATCCAGGAGAGCATTTGGTGCCAGTATGTAGATGGTTCTACAAGAGCTGGGGCAATGCTAGATCTAATCCTCGGGAAGGGAGCCAGTCAAATTGTTGAAAATTCAATGGGTAAGGATTTTGGGGTCAGTGACCATAACTCTGTAATTTTCAAAGGAATAAGGATAGTACAGAAGTTAGGTGTCTAAACTGGGGAAGACTAATTTCAGAATCTGGAAAACATAGACTGGGAGCAACTACTTGCTGGTAAGTCTACATTTGGAAAGTGGGAATCTTAAAAGTAGTTTAGCAAGAATTCAGGGACAGTATGTTCCTTTAAGAGTGAGAGGCAAAGGCAACAAGTCTAAGGAACCCTCAATGCCAAAGGATATTGTGAATCTTATAATAGAAAAAGGAAACAGGTACAGCACATTAAAACAGGAGAGGCCCTTCAAAATTACAGATATAGGTTATGGCTTAAAAAATAAATTAGGAGGGCAAAAAGGGGCCACAAAATATCTTTGGCAGATAGCATCAAGAAAAATCCCAAGGCTTTTTATAAATTTATTCAGAGTAAGAAGGAAATAGTGGGACCTCTTAGAGACCAAAGGAGGAAGCTGTGCAAAGAACTTGAGGGTGTAGATGAGGTCTTAAATGAATATTTTTTATCTGTATCCACAGAGAAGAAAGACAATATAGCCAAAGATCTCATTTGGGATGGTACGGTTTGAGAACACATTAAGATTAATAAGAAGGAGATATGAGACATTTTAATAGGCATAAAGGTGCATAAATCCCCAGGGTCTGATGAGATATATCCCAGGCTGCTATAGGAGGCAAGGGAGGAGATTACTGGAGCTTTAGTAGAGACATTTAATACTTCATTGACCACAGGTGACTGGAGGAAAACAAATGTGGTTCATTTGTTCAAGAAGGGCAACAGAGATAGGTCAGGTAATTACAGATATCAATGGAAGAGACGTCATTGGAAAATATTCAGAGGAAGAGGGTTAATCAACAGTTGGAAAGACAGGGATTGATCAGGGATAGTCAGCCAGGATTTGTTAAAGGGAGATCCTGTCTGACAAATCTAACTGAGCTTTTTGAAAAGGTAACTAATGATATTGATAAGGGTAGTGCAGTTGTTGTAGCTTACATAGACTTCAGCAAAGCCTTTGGCAAGGTCCCACATTGGTTCAAAAGAGCCTATGTGATCCAAGGCAAGGTGGCAAATTGGATTCAAAATTGACTTGGAAACAGGAGGTAAAGGGTGATGGTTGGGTGTTATTTTTGTGATTGGAAGCCTGTCACCAGTGGAGTACCACAGAAATCGCTGCTGGGAGCCTTGCTGTTTATTATGTATATTAATAACTTGGATATGAGTGTAAAAGCTATAATGAACAAGTTTGTAAATGACACAAAAATATATGGTGTTGAAAGTGAAGAGAATGGTCTCAGACTGCAGCCTGATATTGATTTGCTGGTAAATTGGGCAAAGCAATAGCAGGTGAATTTAATTCTGATATGTGTGAAGTGATCAATTTTGGGACGTCTAATAATGGAAAGATATATACAATGAATGGTAGGTCCCTGAGCCATACTGAGGAATAAAGGGACCTTGTGTAGAAGTCTATAGATCCTGAAGGTGTCAACACAGGTAGACAGAGTGGTGAACAAGGCATACAGGATGATTGCCTTCATTTGTCAAGGTGTAGAATATTGGAGCAGGAAGTCTTGATACAACTTTATAAAATATTGGTTAGGTCACAGATAGAAATTTGTGTGCAATTTTGGGCCCCCAATGTCGGAAGGATGTAATTGCACTGTATTGGGTGCAGAGGAGTTTCACTAGGATGTTGCCTGGCATGAAAAGTCTCAGTTATGAGGAGAAACTGGATTAGCCTGATTTGTTTTTCTTGAAGCAGAGGAGGCTGAGGGGTGATCCGATTGAGATACACAAAATTACGAGAGGCATAGGCAGGGTAGGTCTTGAGAGTTTTTCCTCATAGTAGACACGTAGAAGACCGGGGGCATAAGTTTAAGTAATGAGTAAGTGGTTCAGAGGATATTGGAGAAAAAAAAATCATTCAGAGGATGGGAGAAGTATGGAACGTGCTGCCTGAGAGGATCGTGGAGACAGGTACTGTTGCAACATTTAAGAAGCATCTGGATGAGCACTGAAAATGCCAGGTCTCGTCAGTCTAGGCCAAGGAGACTATCGACTAAGTGCAGGTAAATTGTTTTAGTGTAGTTTTGTGTTTTTGGTCGGCATGGTGGGCCGAACAGTCTGCTTCTATGCTCTATGACTCTGAGTAACTGTACTTAAAAAACTGTGAAATGATTTGGAACATCCCAAAAGCCACTATATTAATGCAGGTCTTTCCATGTTTAATCAAACAAGAACTTGCATGGATAAGTGAGCCTTTCATGAGTACTGGATATCCTAAAGTTCTTTATCACAAAAGTTATTAACACAGCAGCCAATTTGCAAAGCACTAGCACCAACAAATACCCATTTATTAATGAGCAGATTTTTTTTAAACTAATGATGATTGAGCAATAAATATTAGACAATGCACTAAAGATAAATGTCTTGCCTTTAATCTACTTTAAAATAATAAGACTGAACCTTTCAAATCCACCAGAGAGGGTGGCAGGACCTCATTTAATATTTTCTTTGAACACAACACCTCCAGCGGGGCAATCAAGTGCATGAATTATTTCCACCCGCCTATCATCTCATCACTTCATTTATCCCACTCTGAATGCTATAACTGAAACCATACAGTTGTGACCAAAACTGTTTTCTATAATTCTGTCTCTCATTTTACCTGGCTTGCATGCTGTCAGGTAGAGTTTTATTCTTCCATTAATGGAAAGGAAGCCTGTTCTTTAAGTTGGTTTCACAGCCTTGCCTTTCTCATTCCCATTCCAACCCATGACAGTTAATTAAAAATAGTTTTGCCAGTCTTTTTTTTGCAAACAGAGGAGAGTTATATATCAAGTGTGCTCCCAGTAGATCATGCTTCCAACACAATGTCCGTCATAGTACATGCTTTAAATAATATGAAGGCCGACTGAATGTTAGACTTTGCAGGACCTTCAATTGTATTTCAAGATTTCACTTCGCCACGTTAATTCACATTGGTAAATGAATGCTGGAAGTGTTGCTAGGAGACAATGCTTTACCCTGAAGGGTCAATTGAGACAAAGATGAGATGCTGATAAACTGCATTACTACAGATAATTGTCTCTACTTGAAAGCCACCATCATGTCAGCCTCCTTATTCATGGCCGAAAGTGCTATGGAATATAAATGTTTGCATTTTAACAAGGATTTCTGTCTCTGGGGCATTGCCAAGAGCAAAGAAGAACGTGAGCGCTGCACGCATCAAAAAATCTTTGATATTTCAACAGACAGTACTTCTGCCCAAGGTCATACAGTGTCTTTCAATTAGCTCATAGCAGACGCTAATTCAGAACCTTGATTATGTTAGAGAAATGCTTTAGCACTTTCTTTTACATTTCAAGAATCTGTAGCTAGAAAGTTTTAGTTGTAGAAAAGGGAATATTACAATTTGATTGCATGTTTTGTATTATTTATTTTAGGGTTTGGTGGTTCAATTTAATACCACATACTGCTCCATTAAAAATAACAGTCTGTGCACATAAAACAGAAATATTTCTACTGCATAGTAAAATAACGAATTTAATGTTGTTCTTCTAAAATACAGTACAAACAAAAACATCAAGACTTTGTTCTTGAAAGACATCCCAATTAATTTGTGTAACATCAGGGGTTAAAAGCGGTGCTAATAGCTAGAGTGCATCATCAGTCGTATCAACTAACATCACATTAAATAGAAATGGAACCTGAAGGAAGACTGTTCGTATACAGTCCTGCTGAATCGTCTCTCTGTAAATAGTTAATACATGGGCTCTGATGGCACAATGGTAGGGTTTATATCTCAAAGCCAGAAGGTTTGGGTTCAAGTCCCACCTATTCCAGAGGCGTATAATAATATTTCTGAACAGATTGATTAGGAAAGTGTCTAAACCTAAATGGGAAGCTTTGTGGTACAGAAGAAGAGCCAGGTTCAGGTCCCACCTGCTCCACAGATGTGTCCTAAATAATTTCTGAACAGGTTGATCAAAAATAGGTAAATACAAATGGGCAAGATTTACAGAATATTTAAAATAAAACAGAGAAATTTAATACATTTGGTAACTATTTTAGACCTTCACCCAGAAGTTTTGTGGGAAGTATTATTGCTGGACTATTAATTCAGAGACCCAGTTGTTCTAGGGATTCAGGTTCAAATTGGAAGATGGTGAAACTGAATTCATTAAAAATCTTGAATTAAGAGTCCAATGATGGCCATGAAACCATTGTTGATTGTTTGAAAAATGCATCTAGTTCACTAATGTCCTTTAGGGAGGGAAACTGCCATCTTTATCTGGTCGGAAAACATGTGAAGTCACAGCAATGTGGGTGACTCTTAACTGCCCTCTGGGATGGGCAATTAGTGTTGGCATAGTACCAAGACAAGATACTGTGAATAATGGGACATGGAAATAAAAACAGATAATACTCAGCAGGTCTGGCAGTATCTGTGAAGGGAGAAAAAGTGTTAATGGGCTTTCATATTTCCCTAGGCAAAAGTGAGGACTGCAGATGGTGGAAACCAGAGTCTAGATTAGAGTGGTGCTGGAAAAGTACAGCAGGTCAGGCAGGATCCGAGGAGCAGGAAAATCAACATTGCAGGCAAAAGTCCTTCAATCTGAAATGTCGATTTTCCTGCTCCTCGGATGCTGCCTGACCTGCTCTACTTTTCCATCACCACTCTAATCTAGACTTTCATATTTCCCTACCTGTGTTACTGACAGCATGTTCTGAGCACAAGTGGAGGAAGGATGGCACTCAGGGCTCCAAATGAGGAGAGTATGTCTCCTCCAAAGTTGCCAACCCAAACCACAACTGACAATTTGGCAGATCAAATACATCACTGATAGAGGTTGAGATTCAGGAAGAACATCTTCCTTATGCTGAGGTGGCCCAAAGGTCAGGTACTCTTTCCTTTAAACTTTGCCAGGGTCAGACAGATAGGATAAACTCTCTCGCAAGTGTCAGAGCTAAAGTGCTAGCTCTGTCATAGAGCAACCATTAGGGAACCATGAAGGGTAAACCAATGAGATATACCACTCTGACTCATATACTTCAAAATGGAAGACCAGTGCAACTAGTATTTTCATTTCCATGTTTTTCCCCGTGGGATGTATTCCTCCCCCAGTACCCTGTAAAACTGTTTGGAGGCTGTGACAGCTCACCCATTGATCTTTCCAGATGCTGGGACTAGTCTCACACAGGGACATATCAATAGGCTTGGAAGGTTGCTGTTAATTGTCAACTGATTGATTTTAATTGTCAACCATCTCTGGTTGGTGGACAGCTATGCTGCTCCCAATCCTGCCATTGGCAATATCTTGTGTTGTTGGGAAGATATTGGACTTCCCTCCTGTACATCCTTATTTGTGAAGCCGAAAACCTCCCACCCAAATACCAAAATTCAGCCCAATGTTTCTGATCAATTAATGTTCCGCAGAACACCCTTGTACTTAAATGATCAATAAACCATGGTGTTGCACACAGGTAATCCCAATGTGATGAAAGGCTATTGAACAGAAATCTTAATTCAAGAAACTGCCTGAACTATTGAGTAATTCCGATATTTTCTATTTATGCTTTATGTCACTTCCAGGACTGGCATGAAGAGGCAAATAATTTTAAAACTATATTTCTTAAATGGATTCATCAGCTTTTAAGATGGTTGATAGAAAAGTGATCCATACTGGTACCAGACCTGAAGACCTGAAACCCAAGCAAACATGTCTCATTAAATTATGAACAAGTCCAAGCTAACAGCAGAAGCTTTTTGGATCAGAGGAACACCATGACAGATATCATTTGGAAAGTCATCTAAAATGCCACTGAATCAGTCCAAACCAATTATGCAACCAACATAAAACAGCTTTCCCTTGAAACTGGGAGAAGGGCCCGACTCCAACTTGATACAACTTCACCTTCAGCTGAGAGCTGATCTCCTGTCAATTCAACTACATGAAAGCACACAAAAAACTGAAAACCTTCTGCTTTAACCCAATCTTCACTCCAGTGACAGCATCAATTCCTTTAAGAAACTACAGGCCTGCTCCAAAAGAGATCACAATTACTGTATTACAACTTGAATTTTTTTTTCTTATCGGTTTCTAATCTTTATGTGTTTGACAGTGTACGTGGGATATCATATCCAGGGCAAGTGTGTGATAATATATCATGTATATTTTAAAAGTTCAAAGCCTGCTGCTGGAAGTTACTTCAATTTGGACAAATTACTCAGAGACTTTGACACACTTTCATACATTAAAACTCTTTGAAAAGAAGATACATACATATGGCGTGTGACACTTCAGTTGCCTCTTTCACAATAACCCTCTTGGATGGACCCATACTGTTAGAAAAATAATTAAACAAAGCCAGCTCAGGACATCTGGAAATAGGTAATAATCTATTGTTGTAATGCTACAAATTCAGAGATAAAAGGACACTAATTTCAAAAACTAAATAAAAGTGACACTACCCATTCTAACTACCAATATATTTCAGTATTTGCTGAGGAGATTGACCATCCTAGTACACTGAATTTGACATTAAAGCTGTATTGGGAGTAGATGGGCCATCAATCAAATTATATTGGAAAGTTTCAATATATTTTTTACTGGGTATGACTCCACAGCATTAAACTGCTCATAATTTAGCACTAATTAGCGTTAAATCGGTAATATGATTTAAAGTGTATAAGGATGGCTGATTTGGGAGATTGAAATGTCACAATAATTCAGACAGACTTGGTATCTGAGATTCAGTTAACTTACATTATTAAGACAGGGTAGCTTAATTTTGTCCTACAGTAATGCTATATTTGAATTAGCCATGCACAATGCTGATACTGAATACAAAAACTGAATTAATGAGATTAGGTCTTGCTGTGACAATGTGAAGAGAATTTATCCTATACCTAATTCATCATCAAAAAAACCCGATATTCAGTTTGGGCATAAATATTGGAAAAACATTTCCTTTTCTACTGAAATTTCTTACCTTGTTGATCAAGAAATGTTACAACAATTCCTCTCATTTTTAACCTAAGCAATGATGCCAGGAGCAAATGTTACACATCCACTGATCCGATTATATTAAGAAATGCAAATCTGTGTCACTGCCTTGTTCAATGGGATCACATTTCTGGACAGGAGCAAAAGCCAGGAACATTGAAACCTGGTGTTGTGCCTATTCTATGCATAATCAATCCATTCATTGTTAGTCAGAGACCATCTGGATCACACAACTTTAAGAGATGCACGTTCAGATAATGAGGGAATTGAAAATAGAACAGTACTTAGGCCTTCATTACAAACTATCTAAGCTTCTTTTGTTGTGTATTGTCACAAAGTGCAGCAATATTTTAACCAATTTGCACAGAAAGACCTTAAAGTGCCATCAGTTACACGCATAAGTAATAAATTTCAGTTATGGTACTGTGTAGTCAGTGTTATTTCCATTTACTTGTACTTTATAGGAGTCAAGAATGAAAAGCTAACTAACCTGCTCAGTTCAGTGCACCAGTCATTCTTCTTAATTTAGTATGGAAGAAATTATCTTTAAGCCATACAAAAACTTGTGGTATATTTCAGATTAGTCTATCAAATACATTATTGCCTGCACTTATACTGTTTGGAATAAAGAGGCATTATGCTACAAAAGCAATTAGGATTATTCCAACATAGGAAAAGATTGCCTGTCTATGTCACGTATAATGAGCAGATTTGTGATACAAATTACGCACACAGGAAATTTTCACAAGCTTTTATAATTGCTGTTATCTTACTGCAATATATAAATTGTACATAACATTGACAGTACCTGGTGCAGTAAAATAGTCTGCATGATGTATTGTGGTTCTGAGTATTTTAGAACAGCTTAATTTGCAGACAACTCTATGTGCAGTGAAACCAAGTCCTCTCCTCAGGTAGAGTAGGTGGGCTAATGGCAACCTCTTTTGGTGTAAGGATCTACCGGACCTATTGGTTGAGTGCAATGGAGGAAACTACTGACTGTTCAAACTGCTTTAATTGATCACAGGATATGTTGCATATTTGATTAAGATCATTAGTGAAGAGCCAAAAACATTGCTGTGGATCTGAAGGCACATATTTGCTGGGCCAGACCAGACAAGAACAGTAGATTTTCTTTCCTAAAGAACATCAGTGAACCAGATAGGTTTTTATGACAATCCACAATGTCAACAATGGTGTTTTGTGTTTCAGATATTTATTCCATTCAAATTTCACCATCTGCCATGGTGGGGTTCAAACCCAGGTTGCAGAGTATTAATCTGAGGTTCTAGATTACTAGTCCAGTTACATTACAATGACACCACTGCATCTTTTGAAGAAGAGGCTTGTGAATTGATTAAGAAGCAGTTTATACCAACATATAAATTAGGAGCAAAAGTAGACAATTCAGCCCTTCAAGCCTGCTCCACCATTCAATAAGATTATGGTTAAACTGTTTGTGTTCAGAATTCCACATTCACATTTACCCCGAGAGCCTCTGATTCTCAGATCAAACAAGAATCTATCTCCTCTTTAAAAATATCCAATGACACCATCGCTGCTGCCTTCTGAGGCAGTGCTCCAATGATGCACAGCCCTCTCAGAGAAAAATAATCCCCTCATCTATATCTTAAAAGGGCTACCTTTTAAAAAAATGTTTCTTAGTTCTGAATGCACCCACAAGAGTAAACATTCTTTCCACATCTACCTTGTCAAGCCCAATCAGGATCTTACAAACTTTAAACAAATCACCCCTCACTGTTCTAAACGCCACTGCAAACAAACCCATTCTTCACTGATAAGACAACTTGCTGATTCCATTTAACAGAAAGTAGAAAAGTTGCTAGCAAGATGAAAATTTAAGAGAAACAAAGCAGAACAATGTCAAACATACAAAGTTAACTCTAACTTAATGCATACAGCTATTGTAACATAGTGGCCAGGACTGGGAATTGAATATTCAAGCACTTTGAGGAAGGAGAGACTAGAAGGAAATGGAGAGTAAAACAAAGAACTGTGGATACAGAATATCTGAAATGAAAACAAATTGTGGGAGAAAGTCAGCCAGTCTGGCATGGAAGGAAATGGATTTGTGCTCAAATAAGGGATAGGATTAGTACGCTATGGGGAATATCTTAGATTGGAGAAACCATGTAGGGAATCTATTTAAGTGAAGCCAAAAGGCAGCAAAAATGTAGCAGACATTGGTTGGAGTTATTTATAACCAGCCAAAGAGCACTGTTCATAGTATTCAAGGTCTGGAGCTGAATTTTATTAGAAATGATCTTCCAGTTGTTTGGAGCTGCGATTCTGAGGATCAGGCACCATTCTCTGTCTGGAAGGTGTCAATACGAATCCCAGAGACATCCTATATGAAAATCTGATGTTAAGATGCCAGCCTATGTTCCATAATGGTCCCAGTGAGAGAAGGTGTTTCATTGCAGATACCTCATGACATTCTGACCTCCACCTCTGGGAAGAATATAACGCCATTGCCCCTCTTTTATCTGCTTGGAACTCCACTGAAGAAAAGATATGGCTCTCCCGCATCTTCATGAGGACAACTACGGATGTAAGGTCCATAGTAGGGATTAGCTCCTCATAAGCTGGAGGTTGATGCTGGTCCTGAGCTTGTGGATGCACGTGTTCCTCATCCACTCATGTAGCAGCCTAAATGCATCAGCCACTGGGATGACACAGCTTCTATGCCCTGATCCATTGGGAACTGTTCCAGTGCACCAATTGGAAATGTTAGAAACATAACAACTCCTCAGTAATTATTCAGCAGTCACTGCGCACACACACAAAAATATTGGGACATGGAAACTCCCTTCAAGGATGCCAGTGGGATGCCTCCATATTGCAGTGTTGTCCTGATTCAGACCTCAGAGAATGAAATATATACCCTGCATACTCTGGTAGCAGCCATGCTAATTTCATTGCGCACTAGCTCTCTGGTTGAAAATAGAAGGAAATAACAGTCACAGACCTTTGAAAGTCCAGATACATAATATCCACTGATTCACACCTGTTCCACTCTACTGGTCACATCTTCAAAAGTTTCCAGAAGATTTGTCAAGCATAATTTCACTTTATACTGAATCCATGCTGACTTGGGCTGACCCTGTCACCACTTTCTAAAAGCTCAGTATTATATCCTTAAGACAGAAGCACTGTGAGCTTTCAAGCTCTGGCTGAGGAGGCAAAGCACAGAAAGTCAAGGTAAGGCAGACATGCTGTGAGCATCCAAATAGGAAAAAAGCGAGTGAGTGCTATGAGAGCAAGCAAGGAGGTCTAAAGAGATGCACTTTTCTCCGATCCCTGAAATAGGTGCCTGTAACTGCACATAGTATAGCGGCAGAATTGCAATGAAAAGGTGCCAATGCACTGCAAAGTGCAGCATTGAAGTACAGAATGACTGAAAATGGATCAGAAGGGTTCTACATTGAAGTGATGAGGCTGTTACATGAAGGATGCCAACGTACATGGATGTTGGGTGTGTGTGGTCACTGCCCATGGAGTGTGCCCTGTGATGATGGTGACTGCTGCCCAAGAAGGAAGCCTGGAGGAGCATACAGTAACTGCTCTGACTTTCCCAATGGGCCATCTAATTGCTCTCTGGCATGTGGGAGAATGGGGAAATGCATATCAATAAGACGAGATGAAGTATTCAATATCTTAACTAATGAATCTTGCACACTTTAAGGACAGATTACTAAATGATCAAACATTTCTCGTAATTTCATTTTTTGTCTTCCATCATACCCACTCCATTGAATTTAAGTAAAAGCTTCCTGATTGTAACTTGGTTTTAATTATCTGATCTTCCACTTATTCTGCAGCTGGAACAAAGAAGACTAACTTACTTTTTCCATTACACCAGGGATGCTGTGGTTTTTAATCAGCCCCGTAGTTGCTTTAATTCTGGCTTGATGACATCTCTTGGTCCCTAATCTATGTTTTGTGGTCTATGCTTTCCATTGACTTATGTGCCTTCTAGTATCCACATGCTATGGTACCAATGCTTGATTTGAACTGTAAGTACTTTCCTTACTTTTTGCATCCTCAGGCTGTAACACTGGTGTTTTAAGGTTTTTTTCCCTTGTTTGCTCAACGTTTTAACCATACACACAGAACTGCCAGTGTCTGTTTGCTCTCTGACTTAACCCTGACTTGCACCTATAGACCATTGCAACATGATGCAGTACTCTGTATTTGCTTTGATGTAAGTGCTTCTCCTCCTCTGGGGAACTCCTAACCCATTTGCTGCAGCACATCGCTTACTAGGTGTGATGCATGTTCACCATTCACTGTAGATTTGTCCTTGTTGAAACTGGCACAAGACTTTCTGCAATTCTTTAATCTTCAGTTCTTCCCTGCTGTTGACTGTGCTGTATGAGGAGGTGACCTAGCACTGCATCTGAAGATCTCATGTTGCTGCTCACCTTGTATTGTATGAGTAGTCAAATCAAATCTGCAGTGTTTCTAACCAGTTATATGTGCAGTGAAACTAAATCTGCACTTCACCATGGGATAGGTCTGCTACCATCATCTTAAAACCATAAGACATAGGAGTGGAATTAAGGCCATTCGGCCCATCGAGTCCACTCCACCATTCAATCATGGCTGATGGGCATTTCAACTCCACTTACCCGCATTCTCCCCATAGCCCTTAATTCCTTGTGACATCAAGAATTTATCAATCTCTGCCTTAAAGACATTTAACGTCCCGGCCTCCACTGCACTCCACGGCAATGAATTCCACAGGCCCACCACTCTCTGGCTGAAGAAATGTCTCCGCATTTCTGTTCTGAATTGACCCCCTCTAATTCTAAGGCTGTGTCCATGGCTCCTAGTCTCCTCGCCTAATGGAAACAATTTCCTAGCGTCCACCCTTTCCAAGCCATGTATTATTTTGTAAGTTTCTATTAGATCTCCCCTTAATCTTCTAAACTCCAATGAATACAATCCCAGGATCCTCAGCCGTTCCTCGTACCATTCCAGAGATCATCCGTGTGAATCTCCGCTGGACACACTCCAGTGCCAGTATGTCCTTCCTGAGGTGTGGGGACCAAAACTGGACACAGTACTCCAAATGGGGCCTAACTAGAGCTTTATAAAGTCTCAGTAGCACAACGGTGCTTTTATATTCCAACCCTCTTCAGATAAACGACAAATCTTCTTTAAAGTAAAGAGATCTACATGACCTACTTTGTCCATTATGGTAGAGGAATGCCACTTACTGATTCAACTAAAAGAGTTCTTGTATTGAACAAGAAATAGTTTGAAGACCAAATTCTCAACTGTTCTACCTATAAGTCCTAATGATATTATCATAGTGGGTGTTGCTTATGGCACCTCCAATAGTAAACCTTTCTGTTCCTTGCTCCTTACACAACATAGACAACACCAGGGAATGTTTGCAGAAAATACCAATGGTTTTAAGCGCATATGTATCATATTTCGCAATGATGTCTGCAGTGTGATATATTACTGATATCACGATGAACCTCATTCCAATTTATTTGCTAAAATTACATTTTCAGATATTCTGGGGATCCTTGTGCTCAAAATGAATCATTTTAAATACAATATCAGTGAATTTGATGCAACTTCACTGTTACAAACAAGCACAGAATTAAATAATCTGCAAAAATTGTATTTTACCCTTTTTGGTAGCTTGGTAGTAAATTATGTCCAAAATTCCACTACAGAAAATAATACCACCTGATGAATTTAAAGCTGATAGTACCTAAAGGTAAAAATTGGAACATTCATTCCTGGACAAGATGGGTCTAAATGTCACCATTTCTATGTTTATTCATACTGGTTAAATAAACATAATTGCCCTGGCATTGCTGATGCTGAAGTGAGAAGGAAATCTAATTTCTGGCACACTGAACTGGGCTATATGGCTTCATTGCCCCCCCCCCCTCCCCCATTTCATGTCTAGGTTTCTGGGGCAGTTCCCACACACATCTCTTGGAATTACCCCTTCCACTCAGTACATCATAACAGCGGAGCTCTTTAAAAAGGCACTAAACCTTTGGTTAATGTAGTCAGGCCCAGCAAGAATTTATTACCTTAGTCTGCATTGTGCACTGAGGAATTTTGCAGACACTATTTATCTTGGCCTTAACAAACTATGGCAGAGTATCTCTTGGCTATTTTTCCCACTAGGAGATGAAATATGCAGATCAGTGTGCTGGTTTGATTATCTGAATGGCACTATCCCTGGAATTTGGGATGACAGCTCCAGAATAGACTGTCAGCTAGGACCCTTGATTATTTTGGGATTGATTTTTGGTAAATATTCCATATTTCCTCTAAATTTAATATCAGAGCTTTTTTCTTAAACATGACTACTAGATTTTGCTCCCTGCTGGAGTCCAGAGAGATTAATTCCCTAAAATGAATGTTAGTATTGCATTAAGTTGCTGCTTTCATGAGGAAGACAGGGATAACCACGTTTGGAGTATTGTGTGCAGTTTTGGGCCCCATATCTCAGGAAGGATGTAATGGCCTTGAAGCATGTTCAGAGGAGGTTCATCAGAATGGTCCAAGGAAAAACTTAACAGATGAGGAATGTTTGAGGACTCTGGGTCTATACTCGATGGAGTTTAGGATGAAGGTGGTTTAATTGAAGCATATAGAGTATTGAATGGCCTGGACAGAGTAGATGTTGGGAAGATGTTTCCATTAGTAGGAGAGCCAAGGATCTGAGGGCACATCTTTAGGGTAAAGGGAAGACTTTTTATAACAGAGATAAGGAGAAACTTCTTCAGCCAGACAGTGGTGAATCTATGGAATTCAATGCCACAGAAGACTATAGAGGCAGGTCATTGAGTATATTTAAGACTGAGATCGATAGGTTCTTGAGTATTAAAGGAATCAAAGGTTATGGGGAGAAAGCAGGAGAATGGGGTTGAGAAACTTATCAGCCATGACCGAATGGTGGAGCAGACTCGATGGGCTGAATGGTCTAATTTCTGCTCCTATGACTTAAGGTCTAACCAACAAAAACTAACCTGATAAGTCCCCTGGACCGGATGGCATTTATCCTAGGATCCTTTGGGAAGCCAGGGAGGAGATTGCCGAACCTTTGGCATTGATCTTTAAATCGTCATTTTCTACAGGAATAGTGCCAGAAGACTGGAGGATAGCAGATGTGGTTTCCCTGTTCAAGAAGGGGAGTAAAGACAACCCAGGTAATTATAGACCAGTGAGCCTTACTTCAGTTGTTGGTAAAGTGTTGGAAAAGGTTATAAGAGAAAGGATTTATAATCATCTAGAAAAGAATAATTTGATTAGGGATAGTCAGCACAGTTTTGTGAAGGGTAGGTCATGCCTCACAAACCTTATTGAGTTCTTTGAGAAGGTGACCTAAAAGGTAGATGAGAGTAAGCCAATTGATGTGGTGTATATGGATTTCAGCAAGGCGTTCGATAAGGTTCCCACAGTAGACTACTGTACAAAATGCGGAACAATGGGATTGTAGGAGATATAGCAGTTTGGATCAGTAACTGGCTTGCTGAAAGACGACAGAGGGTGTAGTTGATGGGAAATGTTCAACTTGGAGTCCAGTTACCAGTGATGTATCGCAAGGGTCGGTGTTGGGTCCACTGCTGTTCATCATTTTTATAAACGAACTGGATGAAGGTGTAGAAGGGTGGGTTAGTAAATTTGCAAACGACACTAAGGTCAGTGGAGTTGTGGCTAGCGACGAAGGATGTTGTAGGTTACAGAGAGACATAGATAAGCTGCAGAGTTGGGCTGAGAGGTGGTAAATGGAGTTTAATGCAGACATATGTGAGGTGATTCACTTTGGTCGGAGTAACTGGAACACAAACTACTGGGCTAATGGTAAGATTCTTGGTAGATGAGCAGAGAGATCTCGGTGTTCAGGTACACAGATCCTTGAACGTTGCTACCCAGGTTGACAGGGTTGTTAAGAAGGCATACAGTGTTTTAGCTTTTAATAATAGAGTTCCGGAACCATGAGGTTATGCTACAACTGTACGAAACTCTAGTGCGGCCGCACTTGGAGTATTGTGTACAGTTTTGGTCACCACATTATAAGGAGGATGTGGAAGCTTTGGAAAGGGTGCAGAGGAGATTTACTAGGATGTTGCCTGGTATGGAGGGAAGGTCTTACTAGGAAAGGACTTGAGGCTGTTTTCGATAGAGAGAAGAAGGTTGGGAGGTGACTTAATAGAGACATATAAGATAATCAGAGGGTTAGATAGGGTGGAAAGGGAGAGCCTTTTTCCAAGAATGGTGACGCGAGCATGAGGGGGCATAGCTTTAAATTGAGGGGTGATAAATATAGGACAGATGTCAGAGGTAGTTTCTTTACTCAGAGAGTAGTAAGGGTATGGAATGTTTTGCCTGCAACAGTCGTAGATTCGCCAACTTTAAGTACATTTAAGTCGTCATTGGACAAGCATATGGACGTACATGGAATAGTGTAGGTTAGATGGGCTTCAGATTCCATACCAGGCAACATCCTCGTAAATCTCCTCTGCACCCTTTCCAAAGCTTCCACATCCTTCTTATAATGTGGTGACCAGAACTGTACACAATACTCCAAGTGCGGCCGCACTAGAGTTTCGTACAGTTGTAGCATAACCTCATGGTTCCGGAACTCTATTATTAAAAGCTAAAACACTGTATGCCTTCTTAACAACCCTGTCAACCTGGGTGGCAACTTTCAAGGATCTGTGTACCTGAACACCGAGATCTCTCTGCTCAACATCGAGGGCGGAAGGGCCTGTACTGCGCTGTAATGTTCTCTGTTCTATGACACAGTGTTAAAATTTAAAAAAATCACATAGAAAATAATCTAGGCTGTCTTGTTAAGGCACGTGTGAACTACTGTTTATTTTGAATATAATTTTATCCATAACAACAAAAAACCTTCATATGTGTGGGGCTTTACAATGCCAAATTCTACCTCCCAATCCTTCCAATATTCTGGCTTGCCAGAGTTGAGGAATTGCTGGTGGAGATCAAGCCTGCGGGAACTAGATTACGATATCTCTTTCTGTTTTAATTCTTATCAACATTTGTGAGAAAGACCTTTGAAACTCATTTTTGAACAAAGGTCAACACGGTATCTTGAAGAGCTTTCCTCATCCAATTAGAAATCAAAAAGAATACGTCACATTTTCTTTCAAACATTCTGATTTTTTTTCTGTTTTTGAGCATAGTTATGGGATTAGCTTGGCTTTGTAATAAGCAGTGTTGAGGAACTGCTTGACTGTTATAGATTTTCTGTTGGATGACAAGTTAAACCAAGGTCCAATCTGTTCTTAAATGGGAATTTAATACAATGATCTCCAACCTTTTTAAGCACGAGATTATTTTTTGAATTTAAATGCAATCCAAGAACTATTCCAAAGAAAATATAGAACCAACAGATTATTTTCAGTGCTGTATAAATCTAAAAGTTTGTATATGTTATTATTCAATTTGGCCTCTACTCACCGAGAATGACAAGTGACTGCATATTATTTGCCAGTGCTTTGAAGGCTGGACTGCAGTTTGAGACTGCGAATCATATCCAATCCATCAAATTAGTGTGTATGAGGAGGGTGCAATGCTTGTACTTGATACCTTCATTTAGTAGAGCAATGTATTAAGAGGTATGCAGAGTCAAATTAAGCATTCAATTTAAAAGGGCAGGATTAGAAGCTGGTATTTTTCTCTGTTCATGAGTCTCCAAAATCATTGTCCATACGTTCAGTTCATATCAGTTTACATTGTAATTATCTCTTTATCAACTCCACTGCCTTGTAGATCAAACACTTGATGGAATTTGGTATCTAACCCATCATGTCTACTTGAAGGAATGAATTTGAGACAAATATGATGATTTATTTCATCATATCTAATTTCTGGAATCGCCTGTTAAATTCCTCTGCTATCTTCCTCAGGTATGCACAGACGTTTTCTAGATAGAACCATTTATTTTCTTTGTCTTAGATTTTTTAAACACATTGTCCCCTGACATGGGAAAGGTTGCAGCATTTTATCTGTTTAAATTGGGAGGCCACAGACCCAGTTGCAATTTGATTGTAATCACAGCACTGATCATGTGTGCAAGTCTCTTTCTTTCCCACAGTTCACAGTTCAACTCATTCAGTTTTGACATTATGTCTGTTATAGAACTCAAAGTCGTACAACTCACTGAACATTCATTTCTTGTTTTAAGAAAAGATGCTTTCAGGCACCACATCAAAAAATACTTACAGAACATTCCTCCAACTGAACCACCTCACATCAACATGAAGATTAGCTCACCATAGGCAGCATCAAATTTATTGACTAAGGATTTCAATATGCGCTGTTGAAGGGCTCTTGCTTGAATTGAGTTTATAATATTAATAGCAACTTTCATTACATGAGGAAAATCCGCAGTTTTGGTCACTAATGTCTTGGTGGTGAATTATACAATGGTAATTGACAGAAGAGAGGAAATCAGGGCAATTTCTGCAAAATTCAACTAAGCCCATATTTGGGTTTTGCGAGCATAGCTGGTACTTCATCAGTAGTGATGGAAACCAGTTCCCTTTTGGAATGTTTTTTTCTCAATCATGGACATTTGGAATTTGTTGTAGATATCTTCATCCCTTGTTCTCCTTTAAAGGGGCAAAAGAGTGACAGGACCCTCTTCAGTTGTTGTTACCTTAACCTATTTTTCTAATCAACCTGTTCAGAATGTTATTACACACGTCTGTATTAGGTGGGACTTGATCCTGGGTGTCCTGATCCAAGGGGAGGGACACTTCCACTACACCACAAGAAGCCTCTATGTCATTAATAACCATGTTCACAAATAGAATCAGCTGGGCTGCATTGGTCATGTTGATGGATTTATTGAACTCCACTGAGAAGCATTCACAGTCCTTTAGGTCCTGCTGTAGGTGCTGAAAAGCATCTTCAAATACTCCACTCATTTTGCTCCTGTGGAAGCATCAAATGACCTGCTCTGAATTGCCAGTATTATTTCTTCTTTGTTCTTAAAGTGTTGAATAATGGGATAACAGGCATAGTCATTGCTTCTTTAATTACTTCATCATCGGTGAAGGATTCCTTGTGTTTTACCAGAAGAGGGAAAAAGCGAAATGATGTTTCAGTGCAAGCCTTACGTTTAACTGGTGGTTTAGAATAAAATTATTCTTGAGCTTACAAAATGGCCTGCAGCTCTTCAACTTTTTCTATTGAAAGGCAAATGTATCTCTGAATTTACTGTGCATTATTGAGTGCTGTCATTTCAAATTCCCATTTTAAGCTATTGATATACTTTGGTGATATATAAGACAAATATATATATATATATATATATATAATATCGTTTATAGTTGTGAACAGAAATTCATTTTTCCCAATATATGTGGAAATTGTACATTTTTGATTTCAGATGATCCACATTCATCACTCATCATTATTGCTTCACCTTGTGATTTGTGATGTCTCTCTGCTGCTGGTCACACTGCAGGTTGGTCTCTGGATCTGCATCTCTGACACATCTGGAATGTTGCAGGCTACCTTCAAGTGTGGAGGAGGTTACTTGTGATCATGGTTTGTTTCCAGGGCCTCTGAACAGCTTGTATTGTTTGGATTTTGAAAGTGAAGTATAATAGTATTCCCTGTAATTTTTCACAGTCCTATGCAGACCTGTTAGACAGCAACTGAAGGAAAAAAGCTGTGGGTCTACAGCGAATGGACAGAAGAGACTAGCCAAGCTGCTATTGCAGATAGCATGCATGGACACGCTAGGCTGAATAGCCTTCTATGTTTGTAGTACTGCATTATACTGGATTTACACATCTTTTTGCAGTATATGTCTTATCAATTTGTTTGCATTGTCATTACGAATTTGCTTTGCAATAATAGTCCAACTGGACTAAACTGAAACACGATTCAACAAATTGGCAAACCTAATAAGGACATCCATTTTTCTCAAGCCATGCAGTTTCTGGAAGTGGAAGTCAAGCATGATACGACAATTGACAAATGTGTGGCGAGGGAATACAAGTGATCAGTGAGATCAGCTGTGAAAAACATGCACGTGGGTGTAAAAGATCTCATGCACTATTCGGAACAAGAACAGGGGACTACACTAAGGATCCTGCACTTATTTAGTTCTCAACAAACATCCTAAAATTGTTGTGCATTCAACTCATTTGCTGTTTATGGTGTCGTACTGTGTACAAATTGGAATCATACATTTCCTGACATTACAACAATGATTACATTTAAAATTACTTCATTAGCAGTAAAACGAACAGGATTAGGTGTTTTTTGTTCAAGGCCTTTCCTTTCTCTCCTTATATATTTATGAGCAATAGTCACAAATATCCTAGTGATAAATGTTGTAACTCTTAGGCTGGAGTGTGCTTAACAGATTCTCAACCAAATGAATTTGTAGAGGAATTTGAGGGCACTTGAAAATTTAAAAGTTTTGACATAAGCATATCTCTTTGGAAGATGCAAAAGCATCTAAGGCTGAATGATTTAGCAAAATCTTGGTTGGCATTGCTGCCTCACAGCACCAGAGACCTACGTTCAATTCCCACCTCAGGCAACTGTCTGTGTGGAGTTTGTACATTCTCCCAGTGTCTGCGTGGGTTTCCTCCCACAGTCCAAAAATGTGCAGGTTAGTTGAATTGGCCATGCTAAATTGCCCATAGTGTTAGGTGAAGGGGTAAATGTAGGGGAATGGGTCTGGATGAGTTGCTGTTTGAGAGCCGGTGTGGACTTGTTGGGCTGAAGGGCCTGTTTCCACACTGTAAATAATCTAAAAAGCCATCGGGGGTCTAACACATCATGCCTTTCTTTAAAGGATATTAGTGTCAGAACTTTGGCATCTCAACTACTTATATTATTCTTTGAAAGATGCACAGAGAGATGCAAATGTCAGTTTCTTTTCACTGATCCTCACCTTTTGGAGAAGTTTATTCTGATATATGAACAGAAATCAGCCTTATGAAGCTGTGAAATACTGTTGTTTTGTTTAAGTCAGTGCTACCAAAGAACAACAATCTTTATTATATGTAATACAAACTGATGAATAATTCATTATGTATCTTGGGCTCTCTTAAGTTAAGAATTGTGATCCACAAGGGAGTCAGAAAAATTAATGCATTAATGTGGTAGACGCTAGAGCAATATCCTGAGCTGTATATTGTCTTAAATACTTAAAGCAACTGAAACTGCCGACGACTTAAACAAATTTAAAGAGTATATTGCATTTAAATAGATCTTTGCCTTTGACTTAACAGGAAGATGCTCTGAGAGACAGCGGAAATTACTTTTACACAGACTGCACTGCTGTGAGCAATTTCCACATTTAGAAATTTTTAGAAAGAGGTTATCTGACATATGGAATTACTTAGACATAAATAGGGATGTAGCACGTATTGATGTAATTAAGTGAACATCTGTGAGTAATGAGAATTACAAACAGTAGAGACAATACTCATGCCTATGCTATGGTGTATTACCTCTTGATATGAAGCTGCATCAGAGAATACTGCCAAAAATAGAATGGTATGAGGAATAAAAATACTTCTTAAGGAAGAGTCAGGCTCCATGTCAGCTCATTCACATTTTGCTGTCAGTGACTGTTATGCGAGTTAAGTCATGTTCTATTCATAACTTGAAAAAGGACTGTGTTCATGGAGTAGCCTTCAGAATGGTCTTTTGATGCTTTAAAAATATTGTCACTCAGAAGATAACTAAGAAGACTGTGAAAGGATCAAGTGACTTACGCAATTTCATGCAGACTCTCTAAGAAATGAGATAACAAGAATCCAGAGAAAGTATATTCCTGTCAGGGTGAAAGGGAAGGCTGGTAGGTGTAGGGAATGCTGGATGGCTAAAGAAATTGAGGGTTTGATTAAGAAAAAGAAAGCATATGTCAGGCATAGACAGAATAGATCGGGTGAATCCTTAGAAGAGTATAAAGGCAGTAGGAGTATACTTAAGAGGGAAATCAGGAGGGCAAAACGGGGACATGAGATAGCTTTGGCAAATAGAATTAAGAAGAATCCAAAGGGTTTTTACAAATATATTAAGGACAAAAGGGTAACTAGGGAGAGAACAGGGCCCCTCAAAGATCAGCAAGGCAGCCTTTGTGTGGAGCCTCAGAAAATGGGGAGATACTAAATTAATATTTTGCGTCAGTATTTACTGTGGAAAAGGATATGGAAGATATAGACTGTAGGGAAATAGATGGTGACATCTTGTAAAATGTCCAGATTACAGAGGAGGAAGTGCAGGATGTCTTGAAACGGTTAAAGGTGGATAAATCCCCAGGACCTGATCTGGTGCAGCCGAGAACTCTGTGGGAAGCTAGAGAAGTGATTGCTGGGACTCTTGCTGAGATATTTGTATCAGCGATAGTCACAGGTGCGGTGCTTGAAGACTGGAGGTTAGCAAACGTTGTGCCACTGTTTAAGAAGGGCGATAAAGACAAGCCAGGGAACTATAGACCAGTGAGCCTGACCTTGGTGGTGGGCAAGTTGTTGGAGGGAATCCTGAGGGACAGGATGTACATATATTTGGGAAAGGCAAGGACTGATTCGGGATTGTCAACATGGTTTTATGCGTGGGCAATCATGTCTCACAAACTTGATTGAGTTTTTTGAAGAAGTCACAAAGAAGATTGATGAGGGCAGAGCAGTAGATTTGATCTATATGGACTTCAGTAAGGCATTCAACAAGGTTCCCCATGGGAGACTGATTAGCAAGGTTAGATCTCATGGAATACAGGGAGAACTAGCCATTTGGATACAGATCTGGCTCAAAGGTAGAAGAGAGAGTGTCGTGGTGGAGGGTTGTTTTTCAGACTAGAGGCCTGTGACCAGTGGAGTGCCACAAGGATTGCGGCTGGGCCCTCTACTTTTTGTCATTTACATAAATGATTTGGATGCGAGCATAAGAAGTTAGAGTTAGTAAGTTTGCAGATGACACCAAAATTGGAGGTATAGTGGACAGCGAAGAGGGTTACCTCAGATTACAAAAGGATCTGGACCAGATGGGCCAATGGGCTGAGAAGTGGCAGATGGAGTTTAATTCAGATAAATGCGAGGTGTTGCATTTTGGGAAAGCAAATCCTAGCAGGAATTATACACTTAATGGTAAGGTCCTAGGGAGTGTTGCTGAACAAAGAGACCTTGGAGTGCAGGTTCATAGCTCCTTGACCATGGAGTTGCAGGTAGATAGGATAGTGAAGAAGGCGTTTGGTATGCTTTCCTTTATTGGTCAGAGTATTGAGTACAGGAGTTGGGAGGTCATGTTGCGGCTATACAGGACATTGGTAAGACCACTGTCAGAATATTGCATGCAATTCTGGTCTCCTTCCTGTCGGAAAGATGTTGTGAAACTTGAAAGGGCTCAGAAAAGATTTACAAGGATGTTGCCAGGGTTGGAGGGTCTGAGCTACAGGGAGTGGCTGAACAGGCTGGGTCTGTTTTCCCTGGAGCGTCGGAGGCTGAGGGGTGACCTTATAGAGATTTACAAAATTATGAGGGGCATGGATAGGATAAATAGGCAAAGTCTTTTCCCTGGGGTCGGGGAGTCCAGAACTAGAGGGCATTGGTTTAGGGTGAGAGGGGAAAGATATAAAAGAGACCTAAGGGCCAACTTTTTCACACAGAGGGTGATGCGTGTATGGAATGAACTGCCAGAGGATGTGGTGGAGGCTGGTACAATTGCAACATTTAAGAGGCATTTGGATGGGTATATGAATAGGAAGGGTTTGGAGGGATATGGGCTGGGTGCTGGCAGGTGGGACTAGATTGGATTGGGATATCTGGTCGGCATGGATGGGTTGGACCGAAGGGTCTGTTTCCATGCTGTACATCTCTATGACTCTAAGTCTTCCAGAACATTCCTAATTAAATCAACCTGAGTAGGGAACCTCTCCTTGAATAGACATGCCCAGATAGTACACCTTTTGGAACTCAGTCTCTCGGAAAATTAAAGATGTAGTATTACGTCTCGCAGTGTATATATCAGTTTACCTTTAAGAGACAGACTTATATCATTGCTACATTATGGCATGTGACCTGAGGGTATAAAGATCTCATACTTCATCTGACTTATGGTGACTTTAAACATGACATTTTACTGGAAGCATGATCTTCCATCGTAAACTTAATATTGGCCCAGGTACTTATGTACCTGAAGAATGTAATATGTGTATGTAATAGATAGCTGCAATGCATACCACCATATTGTGAATTATTTAATACCACAATATCTATCCCCAGAATGTGCAAGCACACACCATAATGACAACAATGGCCATCTATAAAATACTCCAATATCTTGGTGAGAGATAATTAGAAAACTAATTGAAGATCAATTGGACAATGGATTTCGACAACAGAGTGTGGACGAGGGGCAAGATTCCCACTTTTAAGCAGCATCAGTTTGTATGTGCTCAGACCACTATACAGATCTGTGGATAGGCATTAATCACCAAGAAAAGAAAAGTAATTTATTTTGGATTAGAATACAAGTTCCTTTAAGGTCTGAGTAATTTCTGACATTGCCTTAATTTTCAAAAATATATGAAAAGGCTGAAGTGTACTTTTGAGCTGGGACAAAAAGCTAACAGAATGATAGTTCATAGATAAGTGACAGTTTGTCATATCAACAGCTATAATGTCTTATTAAGGAAGGATTGGTTTTTAGTTTACGCTGGCACACCTGGCTTAAAGTGCTGCAGTCCAACGTTTTTAAGGCAGAATCATAGACAGTACCTTTGCTGAATTACAACTGTTCAAAAAACATATACAGTTCCAGTTTACCGATCAAATAATAGATTATGTTAAGAAAAAAGGCTCAAGATTTTCTTGACATGGTGAGAAATGGCTTCACAGAATTAACATAATTGGTCTTTCCAGGGTTGATCAGAAAGATCCAGTAAAAGAATCTTGAAGGTTCTCAAATCTCAAATTAAGAACTAATTTCAGGATTAACAGACTCCAGCACATGTCACACAAATAACAACCCCAAAAGTTGAGTGACCAATTTGACTGAAGATACTGCAGCAAAAAGCATGAATAGAATTTTTCCAAAGGAGAATTACCAGATTCAGCCACTGCTATATCCCAATCAAAGTTTATAGGAAAGATCTTTTGGGCAAGCAAAAGGGTATTGACACATTACTTGAGATGGACACAACTATGAAGCCATAATAGCAGGCCAACGACAATTAGATACTTTAGGTGCAGTCAATGCTATTGCTAAAATCAACAAAGTGCATCAAACCAACAACTTCTGTAACAGATGCAGTTTGTCACATCAACCCAAAAGCTGCCCAGCTTTGCTTAATATCTGTAAACCATGTGGCACTAAAGGGCATTGGGTATACATGTGCAGGAAATTCGGTTTCATAGACCAAGCCAAACACCATGAAACAATACAAGGCAGTACAATACAATAATATTGGTAGTGAGGAAAATATTAAGGTGCACAAACACAAACACATCAATGAGGTGTGGAGTCAAACAGGTTAAAGACAAATTTCAGAAGGTGCACCATGTCGCCTGTATAAGACAAGCAGAAACATTTACAAAAGTTAATATCACGTGTCTTGTAAAGGCAAAACAACATACATAGAAATCTAAAACTGATATGGGAGATAGTGCCAATAGATTACTATGAGAAGGTATTCTGAAAACTGTACCCCAGGAACTGGCACACCTTGGTAAAACATACGAGAGATCACTTCACTATGTATAATGGATCACCAAATCTATGCATTTCTTAGAATAGCACGGTAGCACCAATGTGCAAGTTCACTATAACTTCCTGAAACCTTCTACCTCATAGATATCAACAGTTCAGCAATAGCAAGACAACAACACACACTAATCTCAGTTTAATCACAACTCATGATATGCAAGCCATACCCACTGTGGCAGAACAGACCACACATGACACAATTGAATCAGTAAATGACCTCCAAAAATGTAACTTTGCAACTCGGAGGAGACAATGGCAAAGTAGTAACATCATTGGACAAGTTCTCTGGAGACCCAGACTAATATTCTGGGGATGTGGGTTTAAATCTTACCATGTCAGATGGTGAAATTTGAATTCAATAAAAAAAATCTGGAGTTAAAAACTAGTCTAATGCAGCCATTATTGTAAAAATTCACCTGGTTCATTAATATAGTTTAGGGAAGGAAATCTTATCTGGCCAAGCCTTCATGGCAATGTGGTTGATGCATGGCAATGTGGTTGATGCATGGCAATGTGGTTGACCTTTAACTGATCTCTGAAATGACTTAGAGTTCAAGGGCAACTAATAGCCTCGCTGTATGTATGTGCATATCATTGATTACACCAGACCCTTGTCATTGGTGGGGCACAGGGGTCGGGTACGTTTTGGCGCCGCCCTTTTGGCGCCGATCCTTTGGCCCTGCCGTTTTGGCTCTGAACTGTTTTGGCACTCATTACTTTGGCGCGGAGCTGTTTTGGCGCCAATTCAGAATTAAAAAGAAGTCTTGTTTGGTTAAAGAAGAGAGGGTGACTAACGACCTGATGTAATTTTCTCAACTAGCAAGAGTTAATAGTCAAAGCTGTAATGACCCGCTGTGGATTCAAATCTCCTTTTGTAATCATTTTCTCATTTAACAACTGTTAATAGTCATCTACTGCCTTCATGATATTAAGCACTTCTGTCTTCACATTGGAAAGCTGTAATACAATTTTTTTTCTACTTTCTTGTAGAGCCCATCCCAGAAATGGCTGAAAACATTCTAACCAAAATTTTCACACGATGGTTATCTATATGTGCTTGATAAATGTAGCAAAATGTAGAAATTTGTTTTTATAATGAATAGGTTAAAAATAATGAATAAAAAAGAATTAGATTTATTTCTTACAATGCAATAAAAACAAATTTCTTACGGGCTTCACAAGACTTTTTAAAAAAATTGGCACCAAAACAGTTCAGCACCAAAGTAATGAGCGCCAAAACAGTTTAGAGCCAAAATGGCGGGGCCACATGATCGGCGCCAAATAGTCCCATTCTGGGGCACAGAGGCATGGACTTCCATTTGTGATTATGCTGTGCCTTTAACAAGGTTATGTTATCCTTGTTTTTTTTCAGAGGGTTCACAAACACAGACTCTGGGAAGTCTTATTTGGATAGGTTTTACGGCCAATTTTATTATTGCTAACAGATACTGCCTCAGGAAAAAGGCTTTCAAGTTTAAAAAGAACTTGTACAATGAAAGGGAATGGCCACTTCTCCCAGCTGAGCTTTTCTCTGGTTTGGTTTTAGCAAGCAGTCAGTTGTTGTGAGGCTGTTGGTGAAAGAAACAGCTCCATAGAAGAAGGTGTTCCATGCTGAATCTCTATGCCACCTCTCTGCTCTCTCTGCTGTAAGACCATGTTTTAGATTTTACCCTTTGTACCAAGGTGTGATTATGGTGATGGTTGCAAGTATTTGGAACAGCATCATTAGGTTGGGGTAATCTGTTGGGTTTTCAGATAGGTTAAGTCTATGTTCTGTTCTCTTTTGTTTGTGTTTCATTTGGTAAACTTGCAAATCTGGACTACTTTGTTGAAATGTTTGAAGGAGTCTGGCCTGGTCCATAACAGATTGGGGGGGGGGGTCTTTGCAGGATTTGTTCAATAGTTCCAATTTGGGATTAGGGTTGCTAGACTTGAAGGCAGCGAGTGATAGATGTTTGTTTCTTTTGTTCCAGCTGTAGAATTTGGTTGGTTTAAACAGTGCTTGGGATAGCAATGGCTCTTTCGATCTCCAAGCGTTTTCTGGGGGTGGAAGAAGTGACCTTGGGTGTTAGCAGACAATCTGGAGTTAGAGCTGCCTTCTTCCATGAGAAAAGGAGAGATTATCATAGCTATAGCCCAGCATTTAAATTTGCTGGAAATGCCATTAGAATCTTTAGAGATGTCCAAAATTCAATTGAAAATGAAACAGCTTGAGTTAGTGTCAAAAGTCAAGGAATGGGCAACAGAAATGAAATGGTTTTAATTACAATTAAAAGCAGAGGAAAAAGAGAGAGAAAACAGAGAAAAGGAGAGAGTAAAGGAAGAAAGAGAGGAAGTTTGAACTTCAGAAATTGGCACTCAGACAGCAAAGTCAGCTTAAAAGGATGACAAAGAAGGCTGAAGGTAAGCTTAGTGAGGGAGAGAGTGAAGGTGAACAAACTCATGCTACCTAAAGGCCTGGTGAAGATCTCTTTAAATATATACATGTTTGCCTAAATTTGATGAGAAGGATGTGGAAGCCTTTTTCATCTCATTTGAAAAGGTGGCTAAACAAATGCAGTGGCCAGTGACCATGTGGGTATTGTTAATACAAACAAAACTTGTGGGTATTTGCATCACCATCAGTGGAAGTAGCTGGGGCATATAGTGTCAATCAGTTTAGGTTCCTGCAGTGGGGAAACAGTTAGCCCAACAAGTCCACACTGACCCTCCAAAGAGTAACCCATCTGGACCTATTTCCCTCTGACCAATGTGCCTATCACTATGGGCAATTTAGCATGGCCAATTCACCTGACCTGCACATTTTTGGACTGCGGGAGGAAACCTGAGCACCCAGAGGAAAGCCATGTAGACACAGGGAGAATGTACAAACTCCACACAGACAGTCCCCTGAGGCTGGAATCAAACCCAGGTCCCTAGGGCTATGAGGCTGCACTCCTAACCACTGAGCCACCATGCCACCCTGAGGAATTGAACAAAGCCATCTTAAGTGCATATGAGCTTGTGCCAGAAGCCTACAACTTTTCAGGAATCTAAGAGAGGACCCTGATCAAACTTACATTGAGTTTTAATGGATCAAACAAAGTAATTTTGACAGGTGGAAAAAGGCATTAATAATAGAGCAAACCTGTGACTCTTAAAGAGACAAATATTTTGGAGGAGTTCAAAAATTCATTTCCTGAAGTAGTGAGAATTCATGTGGAAGAGCAGAGAGTTATAACAGCAAGATTAGCAGCTGAAATGGCTGCTGATTATGAATTGTTCCATAAATCAAAGTTTGGTTTCCACAAACAATTTCAATCCGTGACAAATAGAAATTGGAGAAAAGATCGTATGGAAACTAAAAGGTAGATCTCGGTGAAGATCATAAAGATAACTTATGACAGAGTGAAAAGGAAACCCCCAAAAGGGAAAGAGACGTTAAAAAGCTCCAGCATTTTCACTGCTATAAAGTCGGCCACATGAAATCAGTGTTGGTGGGTTAGCAGAAGCATTAGGAAGCCAAATGTAGGAAAACAGGATAAGTCATTGAATGTTGTTGAAGCAGTAATGAAAAGCACAGTGGAATCTAGAAAGCTGCGCCAGAATGTATAACCTGGTTGGAGGTTAGTTAAGGAGGAAATGCCAACTCTTCTTAAACGATGTACTTGCAAAGGTAGAGTTCACTCGCCAGGAGCAGCAGGTAAGGAGGTTATAATATTAAAAGATATGGAATCCTGTCAATCTGTGATGTTGAAAGATGAGGAGATATGTACCACTGAAGGTTTATTGCCAGAAAACGTACTAGTAATGGGAATTCACGGTGAGACAAGAAGCACTCAATTATGTAGAGTGAGGTTAGAGTGTCTAGTGAAGGGTGGAAAAGTCGCGGTTGGAGTACTGGACAAACTGTCAGCTCCAGGAATACAATTTGTCCTTGCTAATGTTATAGCTGGTTCACAGGTAGGAGTGCTGCCTATTGTGGTTGAAAAGCTACTGGAAACTCAAGCAACTGAACTACTGCAGGACACATATTCTGAGATGTTTCTGGACTGTGTGGTAATGAGGTCACAAAGTCTCCAATTAAAACAGGAGAGATCAAAGAGTACAGATAAGAAAACTGAAATGGAATTAGCGGAGACCCTGTTTGATCAGATGGTTGACACAAACCAGCAGCAGATAGATAACAAAGCAGACACCGTTAGCTGAGATAAATTAACTGAGTTATAGCAGAAACAAGAAAATTTAAAGTAATTGTATCAAAAGGCACATACGGAAAAAGAATCTAAATGTATCCCTGAATGCTACTATCTTAAGAATGATGTTTTAATGAGGAAATGGAGACCATCATATAATCAGGGCAAATGAGAAATGGGCAGAAGTTCATCAAGTCGTATTGCCAGTGGGTGAGACAAAGGAGGTGTTGTGGGTGGCATATGAACTACCAGCAGGGGTCATTTAGGGGTAATAAAAACTCAAGCTAAAATACAAAAACATTTTCACTGGACTGGACTGCACAAGGATGTAGGTGGATTTTGCCAGACATGTCGTACATGTTAGGTAATTGGAAAATCACAGGCAGTAATAAAACCACACCTTTAATACCTATTCCTGCATTTGAGCAACCTCTTATAAGAGTCTTAATTGATTGCATTGGACCCCTACCTAAAACAAAAAGTAGGAATCAGTATTTGTTAACAATAATGGATGTGTCCACTAGATTTCCAGAGGCCGTTCCATTATGCTTTATTATAGCTAAGAGCATTGTAGAGGAGTTACTCAAATTTTTCAGCAGATACAGATTACCCACAGAGGTGCAATCAGATCAGGGTCAAACTTCACATCGAAATTATTCAAGAAAGTTATAGACAGTTTAGGAATAAAACAATTCAAATTTACTGCATACCATCCACAATCACAGGGAGTGCTAGAAAGGTGGTGTCAGACATTAAAGACCATGATGAGGGCTTATAGTCAAGACCATCCAGATAACTAGGATGAGGGAATTCCATTTGTACTTTTTACAATTAGAGATGCACCAAAGGAATCGACCAAACTCTGTCCATTTGAATTAGTTTTGGGGCATCAAGTAAGAGGACTAAAACTGATTAAGGAGAAATTGGTAAGTCATAATTCAGAGACCACATATTTGGGCTATGTGTCAAATTTTAGGGAACAATTAAATAGAATGGCTAGACAACATTTAAAAGTATCACAGCATTCAATGCAATGGAAAGCAGACAAGAAATCAAAACCTCGCAATTTTGCTATCAGGAATATGGTGTTAGTGTTATGTCCAGTGATAGGTGAATCTTTAAAAATAAGGTTTAGTGGACATAATCAAGTTAAAAGGAAATTGAATGAGGTGAACTATTTGTTAAGGACTCCAGACAGGAAGAGATTTCATGAGTGTGTCATATGAATATGCGCAAAAGGTATTTTGACACTGAAGGAAAGCCAAAGGAGATTGTGTTATTGGTTACAACACAGAGTGAAGAACCAAGGTCAGAGGATTCTGAATTGGACATTCCTCAAATTAAATTGGACAATGAGGAAGTTGTCAAATATTGGGATAAATTATTGAGTTTCCTTCCAGCGGAAAATCAAAATGACCTGAAAGAGTTATTACTCTCACATGGGGAGATATGTGGAAATAAGCTGGGAAGTACTAACCTAGTTATACATCATGTACATATCAGAGATGCTGTTCCAATTAAGCAACATCTTTAAGGGCATAACCTTCTACAGTTGGCATAGGTTCAAAAGGAGATTGGATGCGTGCTCCAACACGACATAATCAAAGTGAATTATAGCAACTGGAGCTCACTCATAGTAATGGTGCCAAAACCTTGTGGCACCTAATGGTGAAATGTAGACTATCGCAAAGTCAATGCAGTTACAAAGACTGCTACATATCAGATTCTGTGTTTGGAAAACTGTGTTGAGAGGTGGGACAAGCAACTTATAATTCTAAGTTGGACTTGTTCAGAGGATACTGGTAGGTACCTTTGTCCAAAAGAGCGAAGATAGTTTTGGCAGCCTAATGCCAAATGGACTGTATCAGCTTAAAATCATGCCGTTTGGTATGAAAAATGCACCAGCCACATTTCAGAGACTAACCAATAAAGTCATTGCTGGATTACCCAATTGTGTAGTTTATATTGATGATCTGGTGATTTTTAGTCACACATGGAAGGAACATTTGCAACATTTATCAGAATTGTTCGATTGACATCGGGGGACAGGTTTAGTGATTAAACCTAGCTGAAAGTGAATTTGCCAAAGACCAAGTCACCTGACTGTGCCATGCTATTGGACATGGAAAAATGGACCCATGGAATGCAAAATCAAAGGCAATTGGGGAGTTTCCCATACCATTGACAAAAAGAGCAGTACTACAATTCCTGGGATTGAGTGGATTTTATTGAAAATTCGTACCAGATTTTAGCAATGTGGCTGCTCCACACACTGAATTGCTAAAGAAAGGTATGTTTCAGTGGACAGTGGACTGTCAGAAGGCATTTGATACCCTAAAAGCTGTGTTAACCATTGCCCCAGTATTAGCCACACCTGATTATGCAAAGCCATTCAAGGTGGCTATCGATGCAAGTGACGTGGTGTCGGTGTTTTGCTCTTACAGGAAGACGATGAGAAGATAGAAAGACCAGCAGGTAATTTTCTGGGAAACTGAACATTCATCAGCAGAAATATTCAACAGTTGAGAAGGAGATTTTGAGCTAGGTGCTAGTGTTACAACATTTCAGAGTTTACGTTACGAGTAATGTATATGCACTGATCAGAACCCAGTGAAGTTTATGGAGAAATTTAAGGACAAAAATTACAGACTGTTTAGATGGAGCTTGTTGTTACAGCCATTCAATTTGAAAATTGTGCATGTGGCAGGCCGAGAAAATGTGATTGCCGACATATTGTTGAAATTTGAATAAGAAACGGAGGCATTTGCTGACAGGAGTAAAACAGACCAAATCAGAACGTAGTAGTGCATGTTTGCATGATTATTGTCAACGTAAGGTATATGGGTGTGGTTGTGTACTAACAATTTAAGATTAAGGGGTTTTAAAATGGAGCCATCTTTGGTATTGATGATTCATTATTTTTTAAGGCTGGGGGGGGCGGTGGGAGGAAAGTGTGTGATGATACTCCTCCTTTAACAAGGTCATGTTGTCCTTGTTTCTTTTCAGAGGGGCTGTAAATACAGAGACTCCAGGAGGTCTTGTTTGGATAGTTTTTAGGGTCAATTTAATTATAGTTAACAGATACTGCCTCAGGCAAAAGTTTAAAAAAAACTTGTACAATGAAAGGGGAGTGGCCACTTCTCCCAGCTGAGCTTTTCTCTGGACTGGTTTGGTTTTAGCAAGCAGTCAGTTTTTGAGGCTGCTGGTCAAAGAAACAGTTCCATGGAAGAAGGTGTTCCATGCAGAATCTCTCTGATCTCTTTCCTGTAAGACCTGGTGTTTGATTTTACCTTTTGTACCAAGGGATGTTTTGGGGGATTGTTGAAAGCATTTGGAATGGCATCATTAAGTTGGGGCAATCTGTTGGGTTTTCAGATATGTTGGAAGTTATTCTATGTTCTGTTCTCTTTTGTTTGTGTTTCATTCAGTAATCTTGCAAGTAAATTCAGCTTTATTTAAAACTAAGTGGTTGGGCCAGCTGCATTACTCCTGGAATATCCATGCTTACACCTGCTTGAAACAACTAGCAAAGTTAGGGTCTGGGCTACTTTCTTGAAATGTTTTGTGGGAGTCTGGCCTGGTCTGTAATACAGTGCATAACAAAAATGCAGGTTCCACTCCTGTATTACTCTCCCATGTACTGTGAAGGATCATGCAATCTGACCATCAAATCAATGAAAAAAAATAGGATCTGATGTCAACCTTGTGAGCACATTGATCAGTGGGTAACGAATCAACGGATAGCGAGGACTGAGCTTACACAACTTGCCAGAATGAACTTCCTCACCCAATTGAGGTACCTCACACTTCAGAAATTTGCATAAAGCAAGAGTGCACCCATCGACTTTTCATTTCTGATTAAGTATAAAACTTTGGCTGCCTGTCGTAAAATGGTTTCAATGTTCCCTGTCTTCCCTTTTCCTCTACAACTGCAGCAGATGTATTCATGGGAAGCAAGGCAGTTGTGTATTCCTGGCTCATTCCATTTCACAACTAGAGAATGACAAATCACCAGCTTCTCCTTCACAATGGCACTTTAACAGTCATTGCCTCAAATGGCACTTCAGTGCAGAAAGAGTGGGGGTACAAGCAAGGCAGATAGAACATTCCAGATAGAACATCTATGAGCCAAACGCACTGCATGTGCATGAACAACATGCCAATGAGTCAATAGTAAAGGGGAGCTATGGTAGGTGGTAGAGGATGGAGTCCAGTCAGTAAGAGGGTTCTATTACAGTCATTCCAGGATTGTGTCATTTCTAGTCCACTTTGGCCATGGCCAGTTATGTAGTTGGTCAAACACACATCCAGTGATTGGGCCACGGTCAGTGCTAGAAGTCAAGCAAAAATATTCCTGATGAAGGGCTTATGCCTGAAATGTTGATTCTCTACTCCTCAGATGTTGGCTGACCTGCTGTGCTTTTCCAGCGCCACACTTTTTAACTCTGATCTCCAGTCTTCACTTTCTCCTCGTCAAGCAAAAATTAGTCAAGGTCAGTTAGTCAGAGTTGAATTGCAGAATTACTCCAGGGACAGGCCACAGTCAGTCAGGGATGGGTAATAATCATCCATTTCAATTCTCCACACTTCACATTCCAGCACGTTTCTCTTCATCTCTCTCTCTCTCTGTACCTTCTCTGCAGCTGTAACACTGTATCTTGCACTCCTTTCTGCTACCTGATGCACTTTGCATGGCACAATCTGCCAAACAACATTTTTCACTATATCTCAGTAGATGTGACAATAATAAATCAAATCGTCAAATTAAAAACAACCTCTCAGATCCAACTGTAATGCACTAGGAGCAACATGACTAAGAAATATAATACATGAGGTCATTTCCTAATTCCTTTCAGGCAGACCTAAAGGAACATTATCCTGTTCCCTAAGCATCACTTGTAAGTATTATTGTCCCTCTTGGCTCTAGCACATTGGCCAACACCATTGACAATTCACTGGTTGTGCTGTTGATCATGCCTTGTAAACCCAAGCATAAGACTGTTGGGCCTGAACTAACTATAGCGTGAAGTCTCAAATGACCCTATTTCACTGCCTAAAGCATTGCAGGACCCTAATGTATAAAAATTATGTTGGTTGAATAAACATCAGTTCTTTCCTCTTGAAATATTAAAAAGACTGAGAGCACTGACAGTTGAAAGATCTACCTCGACCAGGCTTTGAAACGGTAGTTTAGCTGCCATACAAGCGGTTTTAATTCCAGTGTCAGTTACATGTGCAAACCTGAGAGTAATCACTGCCTTGCCAGCAGAAAGGTACAAGAACTTGGGTATCAATAGGTCAACACCAAAGACAGACTCATAGCAATTGTCCTTGACATAAGTTAACTGAAGGCCACAGTAGAGTATTCATTACCAGGGGAAAGGGGTGAGCAGTAATAGGGTGGGGTATAGAAAGAATGGCAGTTAACATAATATTTCTTGTGGTGCCTGCATGTCTGCTCCTCCTGGTCCCTGGGGAAACGAAATTAAAAAAAAACTTACCTTGCTGGCACTTCCTCATCCAGCTGATGCTCCAGGCAGGTTTTGGCATGTAGGAAAACCACTACTCCCCCACCATTCAGATTAAAGAAGCAGATCACACCCTGGTTAAATTATTGTTGCTGGATCTGAATATTTAGTGAGGTAATTGCCAATTTGGGTGGCCATCGCTGCAATCTGCAGTTTAAAATTTGAGTCATCCAGGTACGTCAACAAGAAAATGTCTCACTCACTTCATTTTAACTGCCCCCCCCCACCAAAAGGAAGGTGATGGGGGGCTTGGGATTTGTTAAAATTGAGGTTCCTCCCCTCTTTTTGCTAAGCAAGTCCGAGAAGAAGGATTGACTATTAAATAAACCCTCCTTCAAGTAATGTCATGCTAAAAAGAATAACATATTAAATTTAATTCTCACTAGCCAGAAAATGGCTAGGTAGGTCACACTCTGGATTGTATTGCAGCTGAGGTAGGTTGTACTCAGGGTAACATTGTAGACATGCTCAGAATTCAAAACAGTTGTGAACAGAGGCAGTAATAGAAGGCTTAAAACCTGGAGGAAATGTAACTAAATAGGCTTCATTGACTTGGTAATTTCATCTATTTTGATTGACACAATTCTAATACATCAATTTACTCCAAGTGCTTGGAAGAGTGCTTTCAGTTTTTAAATTATCTGGTTAGATCAAAGAACATGGTTGTTAATGAGAATGCAATGCATTTAGTCAACTAACAGGTGATGACATTGTTTTAAATCATTTTCAGGAAATTACTTTTCACTAATGTAGTGCTCTGAGCACATTATGAGTCACATTAAAAGGAACTAGTTGTTGACTGATGTTGCCCCGAGTATTGCCTCCAACATCCAAAACAGTTTTGGAAGTATATCATTAATTGTTAGTTGCTAGTCTATCTTTCAACACTTACAATACAGTATATTAGCAGCTAACGGAGAACTATTTTAGTGGCCATATACCTTAATTACTTTGCTTTGCTTTTCACAATTCAAAATATTTGTTGCTATCACCATCAATTACGTTGCTTAGGCAAAGCATTCTTTAATTTGAGAGACTCTGTACAAAACTAATTAAATACATTTTGTGTTTTTCTCATCTATATGTTTGCTTCCTGAAAGAGCCATAATTTGTTGACTTTTTTTACTTTAGATTAATTTCCATGACTCCTATTTGTCTTGGAGAAAATCCTTTGCAACAATTGCTCCATAATAGAATGTAACATACTTTTCAATTGCAAGGCAAAGATCTTAATTGCACTTTAAAATTTAAATTTGATTGACTTAAGTAAATTCATAGGGAAAATGCATTTTAGTAAGTAATTAACAATAATTTGGGCCTACATTCAAATGAGTTTAGAAGGATGAGAGGGGATCTGATTGAAATTAAGAATATTATTAAGCTTGAGAGGGTTCAGAAGATATACCAGGATGTTGCTGGAAATGGAGAGTTTGAGTTATAAGGAGACACTGGATAGGATGGGATTTTTTTTACTGGACTGTAGGAAATTGAGGGGTGACCTTATAGGGTATATAAAATCATGAGAGTTATAGATTATGTAAATGTCTTTGCTCTAGGGTGGGGGACTTCAAGACTCGGGACATAATCTTTCACCTCTCACCTTAAAAGTAAGAAAAGACATGAGGGGCAGTTTTGCACAGAAAGTGAAGTGGTGGCTGTGGGCACAGTTACAATGTTTAAAAGACATCTAGATAAGTACATGGATAAGAAATGTTTGGAGGGATATGGGCCAAGCACAGGCAAGTCGGACTATCTTAGTTTGGGATTATGGTTGGCATAGACTACTTGGACCAAATGGTCTGTTTCTGTGCTATTTAATGCTGTGAAACATAAAATTCTAACAGGGCTAGATAGACTAAAGGCAGGGAGGATATGTTCCTGGTTGGGAAGTCAAGAACCAGGGGTCACAGTCTCAGGATATGGGGTGACCATATAGGATTAAGATAAGGAAACATTTCTTCACTCAGAGTTCACTACCACAGAGGCTGTGGAGGGTGGATAACTGAATGTATTCAAAATAGATTGATACATTTTTACATCTTAAAAGGAATCATGAGATATGGTGAGAAAGCAGGAATATGGCCTTGGGATAGAGTATCAGAAAAGGCTCAAAAGGCCACATGACCTACTCCTGCTGCTCCTTCCATGTTTTTATAAAACATGTACTTTCTAAAACATGTACATCGCTGATTACAAATATATTTAATGAATAAGAAGTGACAAAATATGCCTTGAAAATCTGTAAAAAGAGCAGCCAGTACCTAATGTACCCACCAGGCAGGAGAGATAGTGGGGAATCTCTAAAACTGCCTGGAGCAATTACACTTCTGGTCTGCTGCCAGATTTCCACTTGCAGATACCTAAACCCATCTCCACTGCCTACAGAATTTAGCCAGTTTTCTTTCATTGACCTCTTAATAAAGATGATTAGATATGTGCCCTGTGTGGGTGTCCCTAGTCGAGTCATAGAGAGGTACAGCACAGAAACAGATCCTTCGGTCCAACTCGTCCATGCCGATCAGATATCCTAATTTAATCTAGTCCCATTTGTGAGCACTTGACCCATATCCTTCTAAACCCTTCCTATTCAGATACCCATCCTGATGCTTTTAAATGTTGTAATTGTACCAGCCTACACCACTTCTTCTGGCAGCCCATTCCAATACATGTAATTCTTTGCATCAAAGAATTACCCATTAGGCCCCTTTTAAATCTTTCCCTTCTCACCCTAAACCTATGCCCTCTAGTTCTGGACTCCCCCAACCCAGGGAAAAGACCTTGTCTATTTACTCTATCCATACCCCTCATAATTTTCTAAACCCCTATAAACCTCAGCCTCCAAAGCTCCAGGGAAAACAGCCTCAGCCTATCCAGACTCTCCTTACAGCTCAAACCCTCCAACTCTGGCAACATCCTTGTAAATCGTTTCTGAAACCTTTCAAGTTTCACAACATCCTTCCTATAGGAGGGAAACCAGAATTGCACACACAATATTCCAGAAGTGGCCTAACCCGTGTCCTGTACAGCTGCAACACGACCTCACAACCCCTCTGCTCAATGCTCTTACCAATAAAGGCAAGCATACCGAATGCCGTATTTACTATCCTGTCTACCTGCAACTCTACTTTCAAACCTGCACTCCAAATCACTTTGTTCAGCAACTCTCCCCAGAACCGTAATATTAAATGTGTAAGTCTACACTGATTTGCCTTTCCAAAATGCAGCACCTCACATTTATCTACATTAAACTCCATCTGCCACTCCTCAGCCGAGTGACCCATCTGATCAAGAACCCATTATACTCTGAGGTGTTCTCAGATCCTGTCTCTGTGCATTGGCAAGGTGAAATGGATCTTGGAATTGGGAATGTCAGCCATCATGCCCTCCATCCACTTCTTATCCTAGTCTTAGTGGGGACCAAAACAACAGTGTTTCATGTTGATGGCCTTTCATCAGAACTGGGCAGGTGTTTGAATTTTTAAATAAGTACAGAACCAGGGAGAGTACAGGACAGGAGAAATATTTCAGATTACTAGCATCAGCCCTATTTTAGTTTTCAAATCACTCAAAATACAGAAGCAACAAGTCTTATTTATTTGAATTTTACAAAAATCAGTATAGAGATGCAAATACTTAGAACAAACAAGAGGAAGCCTGCACAAGAAGAGTAGTGGGTAGCACCGTCCCTCTGATTCAGAAGCTCTGTTTTGAAGTCCCACTTTAGGAGTTGATGGCAAAGGAAAGTGCATTCATAAGGCAGCCACGCAGATTGATTATCAACTTGTAAGTCTTTCTGTAAGACCAGAAGATGCAGGAACAGAGGTAGGCCATTTGGCCCATCAAGTCTACTCTGCCATTCAGTAAGATCATTCAACACATGCCAATAGCTGGTGGTAAGAAGGGAAGATATTCCTCATCAGTCATGGAGCCTTACGTTACTGTAGTTCCTCGTTACAGCCTATATATAAAAAAGTATTCTGGATGTAGGTTTGCTTGCTGAGCTGGGAGGTTCATTTCCAGATGTTTCATCACTCTACTAGATAACATCTTCAGTGGGCCTCAGGCAAAGCAGTGACATGATTCCTGCTTTCTATTTATATGTTTGGGTTTCTTTGGGTTGGTGATGTGATTTCCTGTGGTGATGTCCTTTCTTGTTCTTTTTCTAAGGGGATAGTAGATGGGGTCTAACTCGATGTGTTTGTTGATAAGAGTTCCGGTTGGAACGCCATGCTTCTAGGAATTCTTGTGCGTGTCTCTGTTTAGCTTGTCCTAAGATGGATGTGTTTTCCCAGTTAAAGTGGTGTCCTTCGTTATCTGTATGTATGAATACTAATGAGAGAGGGTCATGTCGCCTTGTGGCTATTTGTGGCGAGTAATAACATCTCTGAACAGATTGACTAAAAATTCTTACAAAAACAACATTAGATTCCACCGTTCCATTATAAATAAAGTCCCACATAGGACGTTAGTGAGCAAAATTAGGGTGCATGGTATTGGGGGCAAAGTACTAACTTGGATTGAAAGTTGGTTGGCTGACAGGAAACAAAGAGTAGTGATAAATGGCTCCATTTCAGAATGGCAGGCAGTGACCAGTGGGGTACCACAGGGATCAGTGCTGGGACCGCAGCTTTTTACAATATATATTAATGATATAGAAGATGGTATTAGTAATAACATTAGCAAATTTGCTGATGATACTGAGCTGGGTGGCAGGGTGAAATGTGAGGAGGATGTTAGGAGATTACAGGGTGACCTGGACAAGTTAGGTGAGTGGACAGATGCATGGCAGATACAGTTTAATGTGGATAAATGTATGGTTATCCATTTTGGTGGCAAGAACAGGAAGGTAGATTACTACCTAAGTGGAATCAATTTAGGTAAAGGGGCAGTACAAAGAGATCTGGGTGTTCTTGTTACACCAGTCAATGAAGGTAAGCATGCAGGTACAGCAGGTAGTGAAGAAGACTAATAGCATGCTGGCCTTCATAACAAGAGGGATTGAGTATAGAAGCAAAGAGGTTCTTCTGCAGCTGTACAGGGCCCTGGTGAGACCACACCTGGAGTACTGTGTGCAGTTCTGGTCTCCAAATTTGAGGAAAGCCATTCTGGCTATTGAGGGAATGCAGCGTAGGTTCACGAGGTCAATTCCTGGAATGGCGGGACTACCTTACACTGAAAGACTGGAGCGACTGTGCTTGTATACCCTTGAGTTTAGAAGACTGAGAGGGGATCTGATTGAGACATATAAGATTATTAAAGAATTGGACACTCCGGAGGCAGGAAACATGTTTCTGCTGATGGGTGAGTGCCGAACCAGAGGACACAGCTTAAAAATACAGGGTAGGCCATTTAGGACAGAGATGAGGAGAAACTTCTTCACCCAGAGAGTGGTGGGTGTGTGGATTGCTCTGCCCCAGAAGGCAGTGGAGGCCCAGTCTCTGGATTCATTTAAGAAAGAGTTGGTTAGAGCTTTCAAGGATAGTGGAATCAAGGGTTATGGAGATAAGGCAGGAACAGGATACTGATTAAGGATGATCAGCCATGATCATATTGAATGGTGGTGCAGGCTCGAAGGGCAGAATGGCCTACTCCTGCACCTATTGTCTATTGTCTAAATACTGACTGAATTACTTTTTCAACAAAGGACATATTTTCTACATTAGAATATTCTAAATTCTACTTTAAGATCTTTTGAAGAATGCATTAGTACAGACTTCATTCACGTTGTAAGTTAGCATCAATATTAAGCTACTTTTGCTAACCAATCTCTGGAGGTGATAACAATTCTAATCTTGCTGTACACAGTGTTGCCCTAGGATTTATGTCTGCCTACTGTGACTCCAGCTACAATACTGAGCCAAATTCTTGCCAGGATAGAACTGCAAGAAAAACAGATTATTATAAAGATCATTGCTGTCAGAATTGTGATAACAGGAACACTACTCTAACTCCTTTCACAGATCCGATGTATGTACCAGAGATATTTGGACAATTTCTGTGCATCCTATTATATTTTAAATGTCTTGGCATTTTTGTTTTCTATAGAATTACACTTTTAGCAACTTCTTTTTGCCGATACATAATAACAAGTTTTTAAAGGCATGTTATAAATATTATTAAAACTACTTATTAAAATGTGCATATATATTCCTTTTTATCTGGAACTGGCCATTAAGTACTTATGTACTTCAAATTTTCCTGGAGTTTCAACTAACTGCATGTACTTGTTATTAAATATTACCATTCATTTAAACATGTATTAGCCCCAATCCTCAAACTATTTGTAGAAATTTGTTGATGCACTTGTTATTTACTGTGTATTTATTCATCTACTTGTGCTAAGAAAACAAAATATAGTTTATTTATTTTCCAAAGCCAGCCACAAAATATGGATAGAGAAGTAAGACTGTTGAAAAGGTACTAACAAGACTATTTTCCTACTGGGCACTGTACTACCTTCTAGACTCAGTCTGAATTGATTAAGGGAAAAGACTATAATGAGAACTTCTAATATCTCAATTGTTCAAAAATCTTTTTTAAGGTTTAGAAGATAATTACCATTCCATCCCAACTACTGTTAAGATTCTCTATAATGAGAATTACTGGTTGCTTAGTTGAACCCAGGGCCTTCACTTTTCCTGGGTGCTTCAGTATTCCTCCTTTCAGCAACTCCAAATATAGCTTTTCCTCTCTTTCAACAGAGAGTTGGGGAAAACATTTTTTCAGAGCAAGGGAACAGAGAAATAGAGAGAGGTGTTGACATTGCAAGCTTTGCGAAGAAGGGTCTCTCGAGTCAAAACGTTAACGCTGTTTTCTCTCCACAGATACTGTCAGATGTGCTGAGTTTCTCCAGCAATTTCTGTTTTTGTTTCATACCTTGAGCATCTGTGGTTCTTTAGTTTATTCTCTTGTGCCTTAACTGATGTATAATTTCTACGTTTTCTTGGCTCTCTTGCTGTCTATTCTAATTGTGGCTGTTCATCTCTCCTGCTGAACCTTCTCTTTGGATCCCAACCCTTGTCAAGTTAGCTTAAATCTTTGCGAACAGCACTAGCAAATGTCCCTGCAAAGATGCTGGTTCCCTTCCAGTTTTAGGTTCAACTGTCCGCCTTGCACAGGTCCCACCACCCTTCAGGCACTCTGCCTGTATTCCTGATTAAGGGCTTTTGCCCGAAACGTCGATTTTACTGCTCCTCGGATACTGCCTGAACTGCTGTGCTTTTCCAGCACCACTATTCCAGAAACAGGTCCCACCACATCCAATACAGTCCCAATATCCCACCGGTCTAAAGCCCTCCCACCTGCACATTTCTCCAGCCATAATTTAATGTCGACTAACTTCTATTTTTATACTCATTATAATGGGCCTGAAAGTAATCTAGAGATGACCTTTTGGATCTTGTTCTTTAATCTACATCCTCATTCCCTAAATTCAACTCAGAGGACCTCATCACTTTCTCCACCTGTGTCACTGATAGCATCATGTACGATGATCTCTGTCCATCCTTCCCCTTCAGAGTTAACCTATATTTTCCTGCATATTTCGGGTGCTGACAGTTCAGCCGCTTCTTGCAAGGTGCGTTAACTTCCCACCCCTCACTTCTTTGGTTTTAACATGGAAACAAAAATGTCTACATAACACAATTCCGTCGTAATTATCTAACTACAAGAGCACAGTCTATTTTCTTGGTCCGAATTCTCCAATCACTGAGCTTGGTACTGTCACTGGGTGTGAGCTCTCCAATCAGGACGGTGGACTCCAAGTCCCAGAATGCAGCGGGGGGCCGCTGGTAACACGTGACTGAAGGGGCAGTTGGCGGTGGGTGCTCGATAAACATGGCATCGAGCTCGGGGTCTGTCGCTTTGGCCGAGAAGCTGCAGGGTCTGAATGGGCTCTTTGCTATCCACAAAAAGAAAGGCCCTACTTCAGCAGATGTACTGAATCTTCTGAAAACTAAGCTTTTAAAAGGTACATATGTTTTACAGATTCTGTTTGCATAAAGAAGCATCTCTGCGTCTAAAGCAAACACATTAGTTTTGATTCGTTTCTGACAACTAATATGCATTTAAAAGGACATTTCCTGGAAGTCGAGCAATGGGGTAAAATCCATCTTACGAAGAGAGTTTAGAACAAAAGAAAAATCTATAGTTTTAGGTATTTCTTTTGTTTCTTATCACTTCCTTGGATGTAAACTGTGATTTAAATATTTCCTGCCCAGAAGGGCGGAGCTTCTTTTTAAGAGTGGTTTGCTTTAAATAGTTGATGAATAAATTCAAGTTTCTGTATACACTGTACTTGAAAAATGCGCAGTTGGCACAGGGAATCTGCAGCTTGTTTTGGGGCTAAGTTTTTTTTAAACATTCGTTATCTTGAGTTGCTGAAGACCTGTAGTATATATACCGTGTTGTGCTCTGACATTGAGATATCCGAATTGGAAAGAGCCAAGATTTGTTTCTGATCGTCAGATTTCAGTGCAGTAGTGAGGTTTAGATCTATGGTTAAAATCGATTAAAGTTAGATCCTAATCACTATTGTAACCTTGAGTTAGTCAAATTTAAGTGATTGAATACTGGCAAATCCAGACTTGAGCAAGGTTTTGTACCTGGACAAGAAAGCAGTGTAATTCATAATATGGAAAATTTTGTAGCTGGATCAAAATTTCATGAGGAAATCGGGAGTGTAGACCATCAATGATCTTGAGCTTGTCTGAGAGATCATAGCTGATCTGAAACTATAAAATAACAGGAACATAAGAAGTTGGTTCACATATCTCCTGTGGCTATACCTCTCTCAATCAACTATTTCCTTCTGGAGACTGTTGAATGGAATAGTGTCTCAAGAAAAATAGAAGTGGCAGTCAGATCTTGGGCACTAAGCATGAATTTTGCATTAAGCAGGGTTTGTCAAAATTTAAAAGAATAATTGTTAAAGGGTACTCTCCTATCAGGCACAGACAGGATGCTCTGTGGCAATGAGTGTGAATCTAGAAAAGTATTTTGCTTTCCTAGTGCCAGGGTTCGAACCATACTGTCAAAGGGGAGAGTGAGGAGCCAGAAGTTGCTGTACACATTGGAAGGAATGACATAGTTAGATATTGCCGAGTAAATATAAGGGATAGAAAGTTAAAAAATAGAACCTCAAAAGTAGTAATCTCTGGTTTCCACCTGCTGCCAAGTTCTAACTAGGGAAGGGAAAAGGCAGATAAATCAATGTGCAGATATTCAGATTCTTGGATCACTGGGACCTCTGAGGTAGAAAAGGTTCAAGAGGTGGGTTTCGCGTGAACTGGAAAGGGACCAATATCCTGGGAGAGAGATTTGCTAGTTTACAGGCTTCTGAAATAGAACTATCAAAGAGTGTCAGTGGGGGTGGGGGTGTGGGGGGGGGGGGGGGGGGGGGAGCGGTTCCTAAGTAGCAGTGAAAACAGACAGATGAGACTAGTTCTGAATCAGAAAAGAACAAGTTAATTGATTAGAAATTAATTGGCCTTTCTGTAAGGAAACTAGTGATAGTGGGTCATGTCTTTTGGTGGCTACTAAGTGTTTGTGTATCCTGGTGGCTAGTTTTCTGCCTGTCTGTCCGATGTAGTGTTTGTTACAGTCGTTGCAGAGTATTTTGTAAATGACATTTGTTTTGTTGGTTGTTGGTACAGGGTCCTTTAGTTTATCAGCTGCTGTTTATGTGTTGATAGGTTTGTGGGCTACAATGATGCCAAGGGGTTGGATTAGTCTGGTACTCCTCTCCGAGATGTCTTTGATGCATGGTAGTGTGGGTAGAGTTTCTGGGCATGTTGTCTACTTGTTTGGATATATTGTTTAAGAATAAGCAGACTGTGTTTATCGGGTACCCGTTGTTCTTGAATATGTTGCATAGGTATTTTTCTTATGCCGCTCATTGTTCCTGGATGTAGCAATGTCTTGTGGCCCAATTAAATAATTTCCAGATGCAGCTCCATTTATGGGACCCCTGACTCATAGTCTCACACTATGGCACATCGACATACAGTCTAGCAAAGGAACTCGTGCCACTCCATCCAGTCCACCCAAGAATTCCTGAACATCATTGAAGACACCAAGATAGAAAAGGGTGAAATAATGGTCTCCTTTGATGTAATAGCCCTATTCACATCAATTAACATCAGCCTGATCAAAAAAACACTGACCACATTACTAGATGAACCAAGGACACAAACACCAGAAAGTACTAACTTCATCAGCAAGGACAACATCCTCAAGCTAGTAGACCTGTGCCTCACTACCCACTTCACCTTCAATGACAAGACCTACAAACAAATCAATGGGATACCCATGGCTCACCAATATTAGGCTTCTTAGCAGAAGCAGTAATGCAAAGACTAGAACGAACTGCCCTCCCCCACGATTCAACCCAAAAACTTTTGGGTCTGCTACATGAATGACACCTTTGTCATCACAAAACTGAACAAATTAGAGGAAACTTACAACATCATCAACAACATCCTTACTGGCATAAATTTCACAAAAGAGGAGGAGAATGAAACGACAACAGACTCCCCTTCCCAGTGTCACAGTGGAACGAACAGGTAATGGAGAACTACAGACCAGCGTCTACAGGAAGGCAATACACTGAAGACCAGATACTTGACTAGAGAAGCAATTATCCCAACACCCACAAACTGAGCTGCATCAGGACATCATTTAAATGGGCTACAACACCCAGGAACACAAGTGGCAGAGAAAAATACCTATACAGCGTATTCAAGAACAATAGGTACCCGATAAACACAGTCTGCCGATTCTTAAACAACAAACCCAAACAAATAGACACAACAGGCCCAAAAACTATAGCCACGCTACCAGACATCAAAGATATCTGAGATGGCTGCCACACTACTCCGACCCCTTGGCACCATGGTAGCCCACAAACCTACCAACATAGGAAAACAGCTACTGGTGAACCTAAAGGACGCTGTACCAACAACCAGAAAAACAAATGTCATTTACAAAATACCCTGCGAGGACTGTAACAAACACTACATTGGACAGACAGGCAGAAAACTAGCCACCAAGATACACAAACACTTACTAGCCACCAAATGGCCCACTATCACTAGTTTCCTTACATACAGATGAAGAAGGACACCGCTTCAACTGACAACACATCCATCCTAGGACAGGCTAAATAGAGACATGCATGGGAATTCCTCGAGGCCCAGCATTCAAACGAACTCCATGAATAAATACATTAATTTGGACCCCATTTACCAATCTCTGAGAAAAAGATCTGGAGAGGATATTATCCACCTTGACAGACCAAGACATATAAATAGAATGCAGGACAGAACATCAGTGCTTCACTGGAGGCTCGCTGATGTTACCTAGCATGGTGATGCAACATCTGAAAACAAACCTCCGAGCTCAGCAACCAAACTTACAATCTACAAATTTTAATAGCCTGAGACAAGAGCTTTCAAAAATTGGAGTAAACTACTGTCAAGTAAAGGGATGACTGACAAGTGGGAGGCTTTCAAAGGTGTGATAACGAGAGTTCAGAGGCATTATTTTCTTGTTAGATTGAAAGGCAAGGCTGGCAGATTAGGGAACGATGGATGAATAAAGGCATTGAGGTTCTAGTCAAGAATAAAAAAAAGTCATTATCGGATGTATACAACTGGGAACAAATTATTTTCTTCAAGAATATAAAGCATGTAGGGGCAATCTTAACAGGGAGATCAGAAAGGCAAAGAGAGGATATCACATAGCCTTGGCAGATAAGGTTAAGGGTAATCCAAAGAGATTCTGCAAATACATAAAGGGCAACTAGAGAGAGAGTAGGCCCCTGTAAAAATAAAAAATCAACAAAGTCGTTTTTGTGTTGAATCTCAGGAAATGGAAGTGATATTAAATTAATATTTTGAGTGTTTTTATTATGGAGAAAGAAATGGAGGCTAGAGAACTTGTGGAAATAATTATTGATGTTTTGAAAACAATTCACATTACAGAAGAGGAAGTGCTGGAGGTCTTAGCAACTATAAAGCTGGATAAATTTATGGAACCTGTGTATTTTAGGATGTTGTGAAGGTTAGGGAGGAAACTACAGGGCTTAAGTAGAAATATTTGTATCGTCCATAACCACAGGTGAGGTGTCAGAGGACTGGAGAGTGACTGTAAGGAGAAGCCTGCAAGTTCATAGATGTGCGAGTCTGACATCAGTGGTGGGCAGGTTGTTGGAGGGGATTCTGAAAGAATAGAATTTACGTGCATTTGGAGAGGCATGGACTGATTAGGGATACTTGGCATGGTTTTGTACAAGGGAAATTATGTGTCTCAAACTTGATTGAGTTTTTTTTAAGGAAGGAACAAAATTGATTAACAAGGGCAATGGTAGATGTTGTTTACTTGCACTTTAGTAAAGCCTTTGACCAGGTTCCACATGGTAGATCAATTAATAAATTTAGATCATGTGCGATTCAGGGTGAGCTTGCTAGTTAGATACAAACCTGGCTTTGTAGAAGGAGAGAGAAGGTGGTCAGGAGAGCCTTTTTTTGTCGTTTATTGTTTTTCCCCAGAGTAATAGGATCTTTATTTTTGTTCAACAAAGTCAAGGCAGCTTGTTTTCTGCCTTGAAAGACAGCAAAGTGACACTCCTGCTGTGTTTTGCCCTGTGCTGGCCTTTTCCTGGAAGTGTCTGACGGGGTGTATTTTTTTTTCTGTTTACACCTTTTGGTTTAAAAAAAAGTGGAGGGTTGTTTATTGGATTGGAAGCCTGCAACCGGCAGTGTTCCACAGGGATTGGTACTAGGTCCACTTTTGTTTGTCGTTTCATCTAAATGATTTAGATGAGAATATAGGAGACATGGTTAGTAGCTTTATGGATGACACCCAAAATTGGTGGTAGAGTGAACAGTGGAGAAGGTTATTGAAGATTTAAAAAGAGATCTTGACCAACTGGGTTGGTGGGCTGAGGAGTGGCTGATGGAGGTTGAATTTAGATAAAAGCGAGGTATTACATTTTGGTAATACAAGCAAGGACAGGACTTTACACAGTTAATAGTAAGGTTCTGGGTGGTGTTGTAGAACAGGGACTTGGAGGTTCAGGTACGTAACTCTTAGAAGTTTACATCAAATGTAGACAGGGTGGTTACCAATATGTTTAGCACACCTGCCTTCATTGCTCAGACTTTTGAGTGTGAAGTTTGGATGTTATGTTGAGGTTGCACAGGCCTCTGTGGAGTACTATGTTCGGTTCTGGTTGCCGTGCTAGAGGAAGGATATTATTAAACTGGAGTGGATTCACAAGATTTACCAGGCTGTTGTTGAGGATGGTGGGTTTGAGCTTGTCTGGGACTTTTTTCACTGGAGTGTAGGAGGTTGAGGGGCAACCTTTAAAAGTTTTATAAAATCATGAGGGGAATAGATAAGGTGAATAGCAAAGGTAATTTCCCTAAAGTGGGAGAGTTCAAAACTAGGAGGTACATTTTTTAAGGTGAGAGGAAAAACATTTTTTTTAAAAAGGCATGAGGGGCAACCTTTTTACATAGTGGTTTGTGTGTGGAATGAACTGCGGGAAGAGGTGGTGGATGCGGGTCGAGTTAGAATAATAAAAAGACATTTGAATAAGTATGTGAATAGGAAAGGTTTGCGGGGATATGGGCCAAATGCAGGCAAATGGGAATAGTTTAGTTTGGGAACATGGTTGACATGGATTGGTTGGATTGAAGGGTCTGTTTCCATGCTGTATAATATGATAATGACCTTAACCTTCATTTTCTGCCTGCCCTATAACTTCTGGCTTCCTTGTCTAACTCAGTCTTCAATATATTCTATGACACAGCCTCTTCTGCTCTCTGGGCAAGAGCACTCCAAAGGCCTGAAAGAATAAATTTCTCCTTATCTCAGTTTTCAATCAGAGGCTCCTTATTTTGAAAATGAGTTCAAGTTCTAGATTCTCTTTCAAAGGGAAACATTAGAACCTTTTCAATCAAGTCTGCTGAAGATAGTTTCTTTCATTCAGATCACCCCTCAATCTTCTAAATGCTAATAAGTAAAGGCCCAGTCTGCTCAACCTTTTCTCTAGACAGCTGAGGAAACAACTTAGTGAACCTTATCTGAATTCCCTCCTTAAGTAAAAAGAGCAAAACTGTGTACAATGCTCTAGATATGGTCTCAGCAATGCCTTGTATAGGCTACATTGTACAAGGACTGTCGTATTAAATTCTATCTTTTACAATAAAAGCCGACATCCCATTTGCCTTGCTAATTACTTGTTATGGTTTCATGCTCCTCTTTGCATTTTGTCAAGAAGAACAGCCAGATCCAACTGTACTACAGCTTTGTGTGGTGTGCATTTAAATAATTTTGTTTTCTATTCTTACCACCAAAGTGAACAACTCTCCTTTCTTCATATTAAACTCTTAACTGTCAATATTTGTCTATTCATTAATCTACCTATATCCCTTTCCATGCTCAGTATCCTCCTCACAGCTTGCTTTCCTATCTGTCTTTGTCCCGATATTTACTGATGGTTCAATATAGACTGTTGCTTCATCCAAATGATTTATATCGATCTTAAGTAGTCAAGGCCCCAGTGCTGATTCTGCTGGCATTTCACTAGTTAAAATTTGCCAAATTCAAAATGACCCAGTTATCCTGACTTTGTAAAACGAACAGGAAACAATCTTGTGTGGCACTTATTGAACACACTTTGTAAATATGAATACACTGCATGAACTAAAATTCTTTGATCCACATTGCTTGGTACATTCTCATCGAGCTCATAATTTTATTAAATGTAATTTCCATTTATGAAGCCGTGTTAACACTGTCTATTTTGTACAGGTTCTCCTATAATGTTGTAGTTGTGTGTTTTAGAAAATTGTGCAATAGAAATAGTGGGGCTTATGGGAAAAATAGTTGGGGCGAATGACCAAAAAAAACCTGTAAAAATTGAAATAAAAATATTAGTTAGCCAAGCACAAACTATAACACAGTCTACGTAAATTTTGACCAATTGTAACTGACCTGTAGTATGGTACTGCATAGTGTAATGCATCAGAAGCTTTAACTGATTACTCTTGATTGGCATCTATAAGTGCTGGCTGCGCTACATTCTAGCCAGTCTTCTGATCCCATCCAATGGTAACACTGCACAAGTCAAATCCCCGAATGAAACCTGCCTTGATAGGTCAAGCGCTGAATCTTAATTTCTTTCGCTTACTGTCAGTTTTGTCAAGTTTCTTTTGGAGGGTTTCATATTGTGATGCTCGGGGACATCTATCACCTCATTTTACAAATTCCACCTGATTTATTACCTACCCACCCTTTGGTGTTCCTCTGTCACATTCTAGCACCACCATACCATGTGCCATTTCCAAAACAATTCACCACTTCCTGGATATCCCAGAATTGACCAATATCCGTAGAGCAGCATCATCTTTAAAACGATAATGTGCACTCAGACCAAGAGCTGTCAGTCTGGATCTGCCAAGCATGGTTCCTGACATTTGCCCTGGACATGCAGACAATGGAAAATTGGTGCCTCTCTTTGTGGACAGGGACATGGAGATGCTGCTGATGGGGATGGGGTGATGCTGAGGCAGGTCCTTTTCTTTCAGGCCAAACGAGGATGCTGTTCTTCTGGAACCATGCCAACCAGAACCAGGGTTACCATTCCAGGCCAGTGTAGTCTCAACCACCTGAAGGAATACACTGAAAATAGGAAGATCAATGACCTTCTCCAATGACCTTCTGCCAATGAAAGTGCCATCATCTTCTCGTTGATACTTCAAACTCATTCTCTCTCTGCTACTGTACTTTCCATTTTCTGCAACATTTCTCTCTCTCTCTCACACACACACACACTCACTCATCTTCACAAATAGCATAGAGTACAATGGGTGAGTGGGGGAGGGGATGAAGGTGATAGGTCAAGGAGGAGAGGGTGGAGTGGATCGGTGGAAAAGAAGATAGGCAGGTTGGACAAGTCCGGACAAGTTATGGGGACAGTTACTGAGCTGGAAGTTTAGAACTAGGGTGAGGTGGGGGAAGGGGAAATGAGGAAACTGTTGAAGTCCACATTGATGCCCTGGGGTTGAAGTGTTCCGAGGCGGAAGATGAGGCGTTCTTCCTCCAGGTGTCTGGTGGTGCGGGAGCGGCGGTGAAGGAGGCCCAGGACCTCCATGTCCTCGGCAGAGTGGGAGGGAGAGTTGAAATGTTGGGTCACGGGGTGGTGTGGTAGATTGGTGCGGGTGTCCCGGAGATGTTCCCTAAAGCGCTCTGCTAGGAGGCACCCAGTCTCCCCAATGTAGAGGAGACTGCATCGGGAGCAACGGATACAATAAATTATATTAGTGGATGTGCAAGTAAAACTTTGGATGTGGAAGGCTCCTTTAGGGCCTTGGATAGAGGTGAGGGAGGAGGTGTGGGCGCAGGTTTTATAGTTCCTGCGGTGGCAGGGGAAAGTGCCAGGATTGGAGGGTGGGTTGTTTGGGGGCGTGGACTTGACCAGGTAGTCGCGGAGGGAACGGTCTTTGCGGAAGGCGGAAAGGGGTGGGGAGGGAAATATATCCCTGGTAGTGGGGTCTGTTTGGAGGTGGCGGAAATGTCGGCGGATGATTTGGTTTATGCAAAGGTTGGTAGGGTGGAAGGTGAGCACCAGGGGCGTTCTGTCCTTGTTACGGTTGGAGGGGTGGGGTCTGAGGGCGGAGGTGCGGGATGTCAACGAGATGCGTTGGAGGGCATCTTTAACCACATGGGAAGGGAAATTGCGGTCTCTAAAGAAGGAGGCCATCTGGTGTGTTCTGTGGTGGAACTGGTCCTCCTGGGAGCAGATGAGGTGGAGGAATTGGGAATACGGGATGGCATTTTTGCAAGAGGTAAGGTGGGAAGAGGTGTAATCCAGGTAGCTGTGGGAGTCGGGTTTTTAAAAAATGTCAGTGTCAAGTCGGTCATCATTAATGGAGATGGAGAGGTCCAGGAAGGGGAGGGAGGTGTCAGAGATGGTCCAGGTAAATTTAAGATCAGGGTGGAATGTGTTGGTGAAGTTGATGAATTGCTCAACCTCCTCGCGGGAGCACAAGGTGGCGCCAATGCAGTCATCAATGTGGTGGAGGAAGAGGTGGGGAGTGGTGCCGGTGTAATTACAGAAGATCAACTGCTCTACGTAGCCAACCAAGATACAGGCATAGCTGGGGCCCATACGTGTGCCCATGGCTACCCCTTTGGTCTGGAGGAAGTGGGAGGATTCAAAGGAGAAATTGTTAAGGGTGAGGACCAGTTCGGCCAAATGAATGAGTGTGTTGGTGGAAGGGTACTGTTGGGGACGTCTGGAGAGGATAAAACGGAGGGCTTGGAGGCCCTGGTCATGGCGGATGGAGGTGTAGAGGGATTGGATATCCATGGTGAAGATGAGGCGTTGAAGGCCAGGGAAACAAAAGTCTTGGAGGAGGTAGAGGGTGTGGGTGGTGTCTCGAACATATGTGGGGAGTTCCTGGACTAGGGGGGATAGGACAGTGTCGAGGTAGGTTGAGATGAGTTCAGTGGGGCAGGAGCATGCTGAGACAATGGGTCGGCCAGGGTAGTCAGGCTTGTGGATCTTGGGAAGGAGGTAGAACCGGGCAGTGCGGGGTTCCTGGACTATGAGGTTGGAAGCTGTGGGTGGGAGATCTCCTGAGGTGATGAGGTTCTGTATGGTCTGGGAGATGATGGTTTGGTGATGGGGGGGGTGGGGTCATGGTCGAGGGGCATCAATGTGGACTTCAACAGTTTCCTCATTTCCCCTTCCCCCACCTCACCCTAGTTCTAAACTTCCAGCTCAGTAACTGTCCCCATAACTTGTCCGGACTTGTCTTACCTGCCAATCTCCTTTTCCACCGATCCACTCCACCCTCTCCTCCTTGACCTATCACCTTCATCCCCTCCCCCACTCACCCATTGTACTCTATGCTACTTTCTCCCCACCCCTACCCTCCTCTAGCTTATCTCTCCACGCTTCAGGCTCACTGCCTTTATTCCTGATGAAGGGCTTTTGCCCGAAACGTCGATTTTGAAGCTACTTGGATGCTGCCTGAACTGCTATGCTCTTCCAGCACCACTAATCCAGAATCTGGTTTCCAGCATCTGCAGTCATTGTTTTTACCTCGCTGAATCTCTTCTGCATAGCCTACTCATTCCCTCAGTACATCTCCACACATGCACCAGCAGTAACAGTGTGTGCCCATCTTTTTCTTCCTCACCCGCTATGTGCAGAGCTTGCTGACTCTGACCACCCTGAGCAGCTGAGTGACTGTGTCCGAGCCCCTGTACTGGTATTTTTTGGAATTGGGTGCCATAGTAATTAGTCACTGAAACAGATTCATGTGAGTCTGCAGATTTTTTTAAACATCTATCTGTATTTTTTAAACAAAAGAGAAAAAAGCTCTTAATACAAACAACAAAGCCAAGTTTCAAACTGCTTCTCAACCCTGTCCTTTTACTGCTGGTCAGTTCCAGTGAAATTTCACACATTCAACTCTAAGTGTTTAAATTAACAGATCTCTCCCAGTTTCTTGACCTCGGACCATAAAAACATTTTTACGATGCTTTTCTAAAGTTCACAAGCACAAACCTTTCACAATACCTTTCATGAAGCCCTTTGTGAAAAAGTGCACGAGCTGACTGATCATGTGACGTTGGCGTGAGTCCAATCCTCCGTGACACCTAGTGCCAGGGATGAGAATCGTGTAACAGTGAGCGGGAGCCTGCTTTATTTTAAAAAAAAGAGTCCACGATTCTCAAATCATGTTACAGACATGCTGCATTTAATAAATGCACATTATAAGAAGTACCTGTATCGTGGTTTTCTAACTGTCTCGTTACAACCTATTTAATAACGGAATCCCACGATTTCCCAAGATCAGAGATGGGCAAGGACAAAATCAGGAAGGCATTTGCAAAGATGAGAATGAAATAATTTGCATTTATAGGGCGTAAAATGTTTCGTAATCAATGCAGTTTTATTAAGTATTGTCATTGTTGTAATATCGGAAAACATGGCAGTCAGTTTGTGCACGGCATAGTTTCATAATGCAATTAACTTGATCGCAAGATCATCTGTTTATAATGATGCAATTCAAACACTGAAAGGCTATCTAGTCACTGAGCTCTGCTTCGTGTTGGACTTTGCGATGTTCCAAACGTCGGCTACATTTCTTTGTTACATAGTTTGGGTGTGAAATGTTTTGGGACATTGTGAAAGGTATTATGTAAGTGCAAGTTCTATGAGACATTGCTAAAAAGAGACATGTCATCTAAACTATTTGTATTGTACTCATCAGGACTGAATTGCAAAAAAAGCTATCCTTAGAAAGGAGCAGTGAACATATACAGCATAAAAGCAGTGTGCAGTTAATTGTCAATAATCAATCTAAATTAACTGCTTAAATTCAAACTAGGCAAGTCCATTCTCATTTGAAAAGCTGCAGTATGTGGATATATTCCTTTTGCCCGTAAAGAACAGGTTCCTATTTGTAAATCTATGATTGCTATCACATACTGTTATGGACCAGACCAAACCCCTCTCAAAATATGCAGAAAGTAGTCTAGACCTTAATTTTTTTTTAATTGTAGAGGTAAATGTAAAGTGTTGCATTCCAGATCCAATTTTTGTCAACTTACTGGGTTTAAAGCAAAACACACTTTATTCATCCACTATAGTTAACATATAACAAAAGAAAGAGGGAATTTAAAACCTTCATTCTATTGGAAAACTTAACAGAATAATAAATAATTACTATTTCTGATTAACTGCTCCAATATAGTAACATCTCACAAACACATGCTTGGTAAAAGGCAAAATCAGAATACAGTTTATCTCATACGCAACTCCAGCAGCAGGAAGAGAACCCCCAGCTTTTGGCTGTAACAAGCAGAAGGGAAAAGAAAAAAAATCAAGACCCCAACAGCAACTGAAGAAAAAGAAAAATCCTGGCTCTGAGAGCTTGACCACACCTATTCAGGCTGCTTTTATTGTTCCAACTTTATAAAAGAAAACCCGAGGCCTTTCAAGCTGTTTACTGTTGTTGCTCTGAGAGATGCCTGGGTACCTCCTTTAAAATCTCTCTCCAAAGAAAAGGACAAAATAAACCTCTTAAAGCCTAAGTATTGTCACAATACAAATGAATCACCCTGTGGGCTCAATTGATTGTCTTAAATTCGGGTCTGATGTGATTCTTACTGCAGTCAGGATTAATGTTGATTGCCGTTGACCAATATCAGAATTTATCCAGTGTTGCATGCTGCGACTGGAATTTTTGAATTTTTTGAAGCTGTTTGCACACTGCCTTCTGGAGACAGATATATTGTTTGATATAGTCCAACTTGTTGTGATGTGTGACCTGCTGTACATAACTGGCTTCTCAACAGCATTGGGATTCCTATAACCTAACTTATTTTTGTGGTAAGCAGAATGCCATTTTGATATAGCAGAAATATCCTGTTAGATGTTCTGTTTGCTGTGAATGATTTGTTTTGTGGAAATGGTTGGAGAATTGGACCTTCTTTGCTTGAAAGAATATGAAGAAGATGTCTCCATAGGGAGCATGAAATGATATTTAGCACAGGAAAATTTGAGTTTGGCCGACTTGAACTAAGCCAAAATATTGGGTATGGACAATTTAGGAAAGATGTGACAGAATGATTGACGTTTGTATTGTTATGCTAATAAAGGTGAAACTCTTATATTCATTTAATTTTGCAGTTAGAAAATGTGTTGGGGGGGAGCTACCTGTTTCCTGTATTGATTGATTGCACTAAAAAGTATTGGGCTTTCTATGTCTCTATTTTGGGGGGGGAAGTGCATTATCTGGATTTCAGCAAAATGAGATCAAACTTGGCTCTGATACACTGATTTACTTGTAGTTTTATATCTGCAGTAGTGTCGAAGGAATTGGAACCCATAGTGGATGAGAAGATATTGTTAGTTCATAATTGCAAGAGCACGTTCTTAGATTAATAGATTTTAGAGCAAAATGGTCACATCTTGGTCTGGAAATGGAATGACTATTCCTATTATATGCACATGATCGACCATAAGCTTAACATCTCAATGTTGGGAAGGTTGTGCCATTTTCTTTTCATAATTTGGCTTTTTCTGGCGCATCCAACTTGGAATGAAGTATTTGTGTAATTTCTTCAGATGATATAAATAGTTGAAAAGAAGCTGTCCGTTAATGTAGTACTTAAACAGAGATCTTGAGTATATACTTGACTTGACTATTTGTTTTGCAGTGTTGCTGAACAAAGAGACTTTGTGCAAGTTCATAGTTCCCTGAAAGTGGAGTAGCAGGTAGATAGTATAGTGAACAAGGTGTTTGGTATGCTTACCTTTATTGGTCAGTGCATTGAGTGCAGGAGTTGGGAGGTCATATTGCAGCTTTGCAGGGCGTTGGTTAGGCCGCTTTTCGAATATTGCATGAAATTCTAGTCTCCCTGCTATAGGAAGGATGTTGTGAAACTTGAAAGGGTTCAGAAAATATTTACAGGGATGTGGCCAGGTTTGGAGAGTTTGAACTCTAGAGAGATGCTGAATAGGCTTGGGCTATTTTCCCTTGAGCCTCAGAAGCTGCGGGGTGACTTTTTGTAGAAGTTTAGAAAATCATGAGGAGCATGGGTAGAGTAAATAGACAAGGCCTTTACCCAAGGTGAGGAAGTCTAGAACTAGAGGGCACAGGTTTAGGGTGAGAGGGGAAAGATTTGAAAGGGACCAGAGGGGACAACATTTTCACGCAAAGGATGGTACGTGTATACAGTAAGCTGTCAGAGCAAGTGATGGAGGCTGGTGCAATTACACCATTTAAAAGGCATCTGAATGGGTACGTGAATTGGAAAGGTTTAGCAAGATATGGGCCAAATGCTGGCAAGTGGGACTAGATTTGTTTAGGATATCTGGTCGGCATGGACGTGTTGGACCAAAAGGTCTATTTCTGTGTTATATATCTCAGATTCTGTGTCATCAAAAGTGCTGTATTTACTAAAGACTATCATCATCAGCAATCCCTTGAAACAAGGAGGAATTTAGCTCATGTGCATGTTTTTTTTCTAACATGGGTAGGCTGTCGCACTGGAGCTGCCACATGGTTCTAACTGACCAGTAGATCCTTCTGCTTTTACCATCTGCATTTGCAGGTTGAACATCAACTCGTTCGGTTCTATTATGATTGCACGTTCTGTGACTATCCAGTCCAGGACTCAAACCCGAAGCTTCGGAGTATGAGGTAGTGGTATTACCTGTTTTGACCAATGACTTGCGCTTCTAAACAATAGAGCCATTGCTACATTTGGAGAAACAAATGATTAGCTAAGGATTGATGAGTAGAATTGTCGGTCGACAGTCAAATTGTGCGCTGCATTCAGTGCAGAGCGCACCACATCTATAATGAAAAGGTACCTTTAGCTATAATATTGGCCATCTACCTCTGCTTTATAATGGCTACAAAGACTAAATACACACTTTCTGTTTCCTGACTTGATAATTGCACCCAGTTTTGTCTTGGAGAAAGCACATCATTGTGACTGGAAAGTTTGGTAATTGAATGGGAATTTTCAAATCCGAATTTTAATCATCAGTTACAACTGTGCTTAAATTTTATAGTTATTTTTAACGTTTGTATACGTTATGACATGCATCCGTACATGGCAGTTGGGACTTGTTTCTGAATCATCTTGCCTGGAGGTAGGGATGCTACCATTGTGCCACACTGCTTGTGACACAACCCATTCATTAGTGGATTAATATAGCTTAATTGGAAACAATGGCTTGCATATAGATGGTGATTTTTAAAGCAAATGCATTCAGAGCAGCTTTTCAGAGATATTATCAGACTGAGTTTGATGCTAAAGAGTGTGAGATTTGGTGAGTAAAATCTTGGTTTTTAAGATTTGGATTTTTAAGAAAGATGTTAAGAACTGGTATAGAAGTAGACCCCATGACGTTGGACTATGTAGCTAAAGATCAGCCTTTTGGAGGATTCTGTAGCTTAATGGTATAGGAGCAGGAGGTGAAGATTTTTGCAACACTATTGCTATGGTTAGGCAAGAGTGGAACCAACTGAGGGAAGTTGAAAAGAAGATTGAAAGAAAATTAAGTAACAATCAGTGTTTCATCTCAACCCCAACATATCGCTGCTATAATTTCTTAGTGCAGTGTTCCAGGCCCAACAACGTTTAGCTACTTCAATAATAGCCTTGTCTCCAACATAAAGCAAGATTGAGGATGTTTTACTGATAATTTCGTGGAATGCAGTCTCATTTATAATAAGTGAAATAGTAAAGGGAAGTATACTAATATGTAGCAAAACCTGGGTAACATTCAAGCTTGGATTGAGAAGTGGCAAGAAACATTTGTGCAATGCAGTAACAAACTCCAACCATCATTCCTTGATATATGTTGGCATTATCACCTCTGATTCCACCATTATCAGCATGTTGGGGTTTACCATTAATCAGCAATTCTGAAGTAGCCTCAAATACTGGTTACAAGGGAAAATCAGAAACTGGAAATTCTGCAATGAGTAACTTAACCTTCTGTCTCCCCAAAGGCTGTCCATCAACTACAAGGCAACAGGTCAGGAGTGTGATTGAATAGTCACCAGTTGCCAGGTTCAGTATGGCTCCTATAATTCTCAACCAAAGAAAATTTATACCATCTAGAACAAAGCCCACTTGTTAACGCCCCATTTACCACCTTCAACATTGATGCATTTCAGTACTGGTGCATTGTGGCAGTGGTGTATATGACATGCAAAATGGATTGCAGCAACTCCCTGAGGACCTTTTAACAACATCTCCTACCATCTGGACAGCAGATGCATGGAAACACCATGACCTGCATCTCTCAACATCCCAATTTTGAAATATGTCACTGTCCTTCACTGTTACTAGATCAAAATTCTGGAATTGCTTACCTAATGGCACTGTACATATACCTTCAAACCATGGTCTGCTGCAGTTCAAGATGACAACTTGCACCAGCTTCTCAGTTAGAAATGGACAGTCACTGATATTGTTTGTAACTTTTTGGTCAAGCTTATTTCATCACTGGCTAATTGAATCATTTCAAATATTTTTCCAATCTTGGAGTTGCAGGGAAAATGGGTACATTCTAGAGAAGTAAAAATTTGCTCAGTCTATTTGCAAGGAAAAGGAGATTGGAAATGGCTGTAGTTTATAAGGATAGAGGGTGATCATAATCCCAAAATGAACTAATTCCACCTGTCTGCGCTTGGCCCATCCATCCAAACATTTCTTATTCATGTCCTAATCCAAATGTCTTTTAAACATTGTAACTATATCCGCATTCACCACTTCCACTAGAAGTTCATTCTGCACCCAAATCACTCTGTAAAATAGGTGCCCCACATGTCTTTTCAAAATCTTTCTTCTCACCTTTTTTTAATATAAAAGATGCTCCATAGTCTTAAAATCCCCCTTTCTAGGGAATAGACACTTGCCATTCACCTTATCTATATCCTTCATTATTTTATAAACCCATGTAAGGTCACCTCTCAACCTCCTATGTGTCAGTGAGAAAAGTCCTATCCTATCCAGCCTCTCCTGATAACTCAAACACTCCATTCATAACAACATCCTGGTAAATCTCTTCTGAACCTTCTCCAGCTTAATAATATCCTTTCTATAACGGAGACCAGAACTGGACATAGTACTCCAGAAGAGGCCTCAGCATAACATCCCAACTCCTATCCCCAAAAGGTGTGAGCAATGAAGGCAAGCATGCTAAACACTTCCTTAACAACCCTGGCTATATGTGATACAAACTTCAAAGAATTATGTACTTGAACCCCATGTCTGAATGTTCTACAACACTATCCAAGGCCCTACTTTAAATTGTAGAAGTCGTCTTTGTTTGTTTTACTAAAATGCAATGCATTTATCCAAATTAAACTCCATTTGCCAATCTTCAGCCCACTAACCTAATTGATAAGATTTCTTTGTAAGCTTAACTGGCTTCACTGTTTATGTCAACCGCAAGCTTACTAACCATGTCTGCAATATTCTCCTCCAAATCATTTATATAAATGACCAACAGTAGTGGACCTAGTACCAATCCCAGTGGAACACCACTGGTCATAAGCCTCCAGTCCCAAAAAAAAGCCATCATTGTCTCCTCACATTAAGCCAATTTTGTATCAGTTGGCAAACTCATTCTGAATCCCATGTGCTCTAACTTTACTAAGTAGTCTACTGCGTGGAACCTTGTCAAAGGCTTTACTAAATTCCTCATGAAGAGCTGTTGCCCGAAACATCGATTTTCCTGCTCCTCGCATGCGGCCTGACCTGCTGTGCTTTTCCAGCACCATTCTAATCTTGACTCAAATCTCCAGCATCTGCAGTACCCACCTCTGCCTAAAGTCCAAGTAAGCCATGTTTATTGCACTGTCCTCGTCAAACTTGGTTACTTTCTCAAAAAACTCAATTGAGTTTGAGAGAGAGAGTTTCCCTTACAAAAAAAGGTAACCCTGATCATTCCTTGCCCCTCCAAATGCATATTAATCCTGATTTCACAATTTACCCACCACGTCTGTAGTTCCTGGGCTTCTCCTTGCATCCCTTCTTAAACAAAGGCACAATATTAGCCACACTTCAATTATTCAGCACCTTGCCTGTATTTATAGATGGTACAAATACTTCTGCAAGTGGCCCCACAGTTTCTTCCCTAACTTCCCACCAAATCCTGCGATTAAACTAGATCAAATCCTGGAGATTTATCCTCCTTTTATATTTTCTAAGACCTCTAGCTCTTCCTCTTCTTTAAAATGAACTGTTTTCAAAACATCAATATTTCCAAGTTCTCTAGCCTCCATTTCCTTATCCATGCTAAAAACCGATGCAAAATATTAATTTAATATCTCTCCCATCTCTGATGTTCAATGCAAAGATGACATCATTGATCTTAATGTATTTGTAGAATACCTTTGGATTATCCTTAGTCTTATTTGTCATGGCTATCTCATATCCTCTCTTTGCCTTCCTAAGGTCCCTCTTTAAGAATGTCCCCATTTTCTTTAGTGTTCAAGAGTTTCATTTGCACGCAGTTGTTTATATCTAACATGTAATTTTTAAAATTCTTAACAAGAGCCTTAATGTCTTTATTCATCCACTGTTTCACTGTTTTCTAATCCTACCAACCTTACCTTATAGGAATGTAATGACTTTCAACTCTCATTATCACACTTTTGAAAGCCTCCTACTTATTCCAGTCCTTTATCTGTGAACAGTCTGCTCCAATCAATTTTTGAAAGTCTTTGTCTCATACCATTAAAATTTGCCTTATTCCAACTAAAAGTTTTAATTTTTAGCTCATCCTTTTTGTTTTCTATTTTAAAACAAAAAGAATTATGATCACGAGATCCAAAGTGGTCCCATACATAAGATCAAAATTGAAGTAGATTTTAAGAGGGCATAGGAGAAGATGGCAATGAAAGTGCAAAAAGATGTTAATTCAGTGCTAATTTAGGGGGATCCTTGACCAAGTTCGCTTGTATTGTGCAAGGAGAGAAAAGGGTGAGATGCAGCCCGGGTTGCTGAATGGGTGTCATCAGTCTTGGTGATTTCAAGAAGGTGAAGAGCTCTTCACACTTGGTGAGTGTGAATGGGGGCTTGGAAAAGGCGTTTAATAAGATGCTTGTTCAAGGAGAATAGAAATTGGGTATTACTTTGTCCCTCCAATGTGATGGCCAAGAGACTAGATGGATGGCTAATTAGTTGTTGACCAGGTAAAGAAGTGAGAGAGAACTCACCTTTTTCCAGACTTGATGCAATTCAAAACCATAAGTGATGGAGAGCATTCCTCTAAGCCAAATGAGATCATACGAAATTTCACTTGCTACTTCAACCATAAAATGAATTTAAAATCCATATCCTACATATCATTATGGTCTTTCTTCTTCAGTGTTCATTTTCAAGATTTTGGTATAGCCAACAAGATGCTGGCAGACTGTCAAATTCTGCAGACCGTGGGAGAGTGCACTTTGGTAGTACCATTTAAATTTCAGCCAAAAAGCAGAATAAAACACTTGTTGAGATATTTTGTGACATTTCAATTTTGCTTTTAAACAACTGACATGATGTGTTAGTCTGACATTTGAATTGTGTTGCTCAAACAGAGGCTGGCATCAAGCAACATCCAATGAAAAGAAAGAAACAGATTTTAAAGTTGGGACATGGAGGAACTCTTGACAGTGCAGCATCAGGAGTGCTTGGTAAGAAGAGGTGGGGATTGAAAGCTAAAGGTACTTCGTAGCAATGGGTAAACAGCTATACGCATTGACAACTTGTTTGCTTTTATCACCCTTCGATGTCTTTAAACATGTTAAAATAGACTTTGTGTACTAGAAGGCATATATCACACTATGTATGAGGGATTACAGTAATTTGCAAGCTGTGTTTGTTATCTATCAGCATTCTAATTTGGGCGGCAACTTTATACAATGCTGGTGAGGGATTGTACAACCAGCTGATGACTCCTGTTGCTCACAGATCTTGAGAAACAAAAGGCAGCTGAAGCTGATCACTAGCAGTGATGTACTGAGAAAGCCTATCAAAACATTAGATTTAAATGGACAAGAGCAATGTTTTAGGATTACCCTAACCCTAATATTAGGAGAAAGTGAGGACTGCAGATGCTGGAAGTCAGTCAGGATTGTGGCGCTGGAAAAGCACAGCAAGTCAGGTAGTATTCGAGAATCGACATTTCAGGCAAGAGCCCTTCATCAGGATAGATGCATTCAAATGAAATGCATTTGTCGATTAAATGCATTCAAATGAAATCCAGAGAAAATATTCATCTAGTCTCCAGCTTCCTTGATTTTAATTATATTTGTACTCATTTCTTAGTTTTGAGTATTCAGATACTTGGCCTATATTGACATAAGAATCCTTTTTAAAATAACAAATTAACTTCGGAGCTTTTTTTAATGTTGCACAATCAATGTTTCCTTAAACTTCTATTGACTTTGCTAAACTGGAATGTTGTGCTGCACTCTGTCTTTAAGATAATTGGGTATTACTTTGTCCAATTGTATAATTGGGTGTTACTTAAGATAAACTTGGAAAGGAATGTTTGAGAGTGTTTCTTTATTCCCTGCATGACATATTCCTAATTGCTACATAGATATGCATGTGAAAGAGAATCTTGGTTTGCATCCCGAATTTCAGATCATCCTTGTCAAGTTTCTCTCAGTTCTTGCACCTTAACACCTTATATTTGAACTCCTAGTCTTTAGGAAATAACGCTTAGCATTTTACCTCTGTATTTAAAGTGCAAATAACAAGGTTTTCTATGACTACTTTATTTTGTTAAAAGCAATAATATTTTTTGCAATTGCAGCAAGAGCTGTACAGAGTAGTCGAGAATTAACATAAAAACAGAAATTGCTGGAACATCCCAGCAGATCTGGCAGCATCTATAGAGAGATTTTAAGAATTAATATTTTGGGTCCAGTGTCCCTTCTTCAGACCTCCGTTCAGTCCTCCTAAGATTTTTCCAGCAATTTCTATTTTTATTTCAGATTTCCAGCATCCACAGTTCTTTCAGTTTTTAGTCAGAATTGAGTTATTGCTAATAATACAATGTTTGATTGAACATTATCTTTCTGTTAACAGTAATTGAGTGCTGTTGATGGTTTCATGGATTTATTTTGCATTATAGTCTTAAGACCTATTTCCTGACCAATGTTCTGCACAGTGCTCTCGAGCTTTGTTTACATTTCTGATTTGCTGCAATTGTTTCTCTTGCCACATGTTTTAAAAAAATTACTGTTTTCCTTTTGTTATTTTACTATAGTGGTTGGAATTGGCAAAGGGACCAAAATGCTTAGTGGAATGTTGTCCTGCTCCAAGGTAAGTGTAATTGTTTAATATGAATATGATTTGTTTCTGATCCTGCTAAATTCATAGCTTCAGCATTTAATTCACTGTAAAATGTTCCCTTTTGAGAAGCTCCCTGAACTTTGGCTGCTTTGATTGTGCTGCTTCAGCAAAAGTATAAACTGTGTTAATATTGCTGACATAGTTTAAGATTGCTTTATTAATATTCATCACTCAATAAAGTCATTGTTAATAATATGGGTGAGGTGACTGCATAATGGTATGCAGAGACCCAGTTAATGATCTGTGGTCACAGCAGGTGGTAGAATTTGAACAAAAAAATCCAGAATTAAAACTAAAATGAATTTCAAACCATTGTTGCTTGTCATAAAATCTCATCTGGTTCATTACTGTATCTCTAAGGTCAACTGATGTCCTTAACTGGTCTGGCCGACAAGTGACTCCAACATGATTAAATCTTAACCGTCTATGAAGTGGCTGAACAAACCATTCAGTTGTATAAAGCACTAACTTATTTTTAAACAAGGAAAGGGACCTGACAGATTTCCTGACATTGACTAAGGCGCTGGGAAATAAATGGGGAGATAATGGCCTAATGGTATTAATGCTCGACTATTAATTCAGAAACTCAGCTGATGTTATGGGGGCTCTAGTTTGAATCCCACCATGATGGTGGAATTTGAACTCAACAAAAAAAATTCTGGACTTAAGACTCTTGACCGTGAAACTACTGTTGATTTGTCAGAAAAATGCATCTAGCTCACTAATGTTCTTCAGGGAAGGAAATTTGCCATCTTCACCTTGTCTGGCCTAGGCGTGACTCCAGACCCATAGCAATGTGGCTGACTCTCAACTGCCATCTAAAGTAGCCTACCAATTACTGCAAAATATCAACAAAGAAATGAAAACACACAGACCACCTGCTATCGACCAAGTCCCGGAAAACACAACTGGAAAAACAGCCCTTTTAATCCTGCAAAGTCCTCCTTACGAATATCTGAGGGCTAGTGCCAAAATTAGGAGAGCTGTGTCAAAGACTAGTCAAGCAACAGCCTGACCTTATCTGTAAAGTATGATTCTGTGAGTATGATTTATGTCCCAGGCGCCACCATCATCATCCTTGGATATGTCTTGACTCAAGAGCAGAACAGCAGAAGTTGTGGCACCGTGGTATACAGTTAGGAAGGAATTGCTCTGGGAGATCTCAACATTGACTTCAGACCCCAAGAAGTCTTATTGCTTCAGGTTAAACGTGGGATTTGAAAAATCTCGCTGATCTACCATGTGCCATCTTCCGTTGGCTGATGAATCAATTATTGTTGAATAAAACTAGAAGGACGTATCGAAGTGGCAGGAGCACAAAAAGTACTCTGCGTGGTTGATTTCAATATTCCTTACCAAGAGTGGATTGGCAGCACTACTGATCGAGCTAGTCAGATCCTAAAGGGCAGAGCTGGTAGACTGGGTCTGCAACAGATGGTGAGAGAACTAGCGAACGAAAAACGTACTTGACCTCATCCTTACCGATTGGCTGACTACAGATGCATCTGTTCATAACAGTCGGTAAGAGTGATCACCACACAGTTCTTGTGGCAAGAAAATCCTGCCTTCACACCAGGAATACCCTCTGTGTTGTGTCACTATCGCTGTGTCTGAATGGGGCAGACTTCAAACAGGTCTAGTAAGTCCAGACTGGGCATCCATGAGGTGTTGTGGGCCATCAACAACAGAATTGAACTCCAACACAACCTGCAATTTTATGGCCTGGCATATCCCCCCACTCAACCACCACTGTCAAGCCAGTGGATCAACCCTAGTTCAAAGGAGTGTGTGGGATGGCATGCCAGCAATATCAGGCATTCCTAAAAATAACCTGGTGAAGCAACTGAACAGGATTACTTGCATGCCAAACAGCATGTGCAGCAAGTGATAGAGCTAAGGGATCCCACAATCAACGAATCCGATATAACCTCTGCAGTCTTGTCACATCCAGGTGGACGGTGGACAATTAAATGATTCATTGGAGGTAGAGACTGCACAAATATCCCTACCCTCAAAGATGGAAGAGCCTAGCATGTCACTGCGAAAACTGTGCTGAAGCATTCGCAACAATCTTCAACCAGGCGTGCTGAGTGGATGATCCATATTGGCAACCTCCAGTAGTTCTAGTCATTTAATTGTCCCTAATTTGGAATTTGGAGTTCTAAATTGGAGAAAGGCTAATTTTGACAGTATTAGGCAAGAACTTTCAAAAGCTGATTGGGTGCAGATGTTCGCAGGTAAAGGGACGGCTGGAAAATACGAAGCCTTCAGTAAAGACAGTCCAGAGACAGTGTATTCCTGTTAGGGTGAAAGGAAAGGCTGGTAGGTGTAGGGAATGCTGAGTGACTAGGGAAATTGAGGGTTTGGTTAAGAAAAAGAAGGAAGCAGATGTCAGGTATAGATAGGAGAGATCAAGTGGATCCTTAGAGTATAAAGGCAGTAGGAGTATACTTAAGACAAAAATTAGGAGAGCAAAAAGGGGACATAGCTTTGGCAAATAGGGTTAAGGAGAATCCAAAGGTTTTTACAAATCCATTAAGGACAAAAGGGTAATTAGGGAGAGAGTAGGGACCCCCTCAAAGATCAGCAGCCTTTGTGTGGAGCCACAGGATTTGGGGAGAATATACAAAATGAGTATTTAGCATCAGTGTTTACTGTGGAGAAGGACATGAAAAATATAAAATGTGGGGAAATAGAGATGACATCTTGAAAAATGTCTGTATTACAGAGGAGGAAGTGTTGGATGTCTTGAAACGCATAATAGTAGATAAATCCCCAGGACCTGATCAGGTCTATCCCAGAATTCTGTGGGAAACTAGGCAAGTGATTGCTGGGCCCCTTGCTGAGATATTTCTATCATCAATAGTCACAGGTGAGGTAACGGAAGACTGGAGGTTGGCTAACTTGGTACCATTATCTAAGAAGGGTGGTAAGGAAAAGCCAGGGAACTATACAGTGGTGATGTCGGTGGTGGGCAAGTTGTTGGAGGGAATCCTGAGGTACATGATGTACATATATTTGGAAAGGCAAGAACTGATTAGGGATAGTCAATATGGCTCTGTGCATGGGAAGTCATGTCTCACAAACTTGATTAAGTTTTTGAAGAAGTGACAAAGAGGATTGATGAGGGCAGAATGGTAGATGTGATCTATATGGACTTCAGTGAGGCGTTCGACAAGGTTCCCCATGAGATACTGGTTAGCAAGGTGTTAGATCTCATGGAATACAAGGAGAACTAGCCATTTGGATACAGAACTGACTCGTAGGTGGAAGACAGAGGGTAGTGGTAGAGGTTTGTTTTTCAGACTGGAAGCCTGTGACCAGTGGAGTGCCACAAGGATCAGTGCTGGGTCCACTACTTCTCTTCGTTTCTATAAGTGATTTGGATATGAACATAGGAGGTACAGTTAGTAAATTTGCAGATGGCACCAAAATTGGAGGTATGTTGGACAGCGAAGAAGGTTACCTCAGATTACATTGAGATCTTGATCAGATGGGCCAATGGGCTGAGAAGTGACAGATGGAGTTTAATTTGGGTAAATGCGAGGTGCTGTATTTTGGGAAAGCAAATCCTAGCAGGACTTGTACACTTAATGGTAAGGTCCTCCGGAGTGTTGCTGGATAAAGATACCTTGGAGTGTGTTCACAGCTCCTTGAAAGTTGAGTCGCAGGTAGATAGGAATGTGAAGGAGGAGTTTGGTATGCTTCCCTTGATTGGTCAGTGCGTTGGGAGGTCATGTTGCAGCTGTACAGGATATTGGTTCGGCCGCTTTTGGAATATTGTGTGCAATTTTGGTCTCCTTCCTATCAGAAGGGTATTGTGAAACTTGGAAGGGTTCAGAAAAGATTTACAAGGATGTTGCCAGGATTGGAGAATTTGAGCTATAGCGAAAAGCTGAATAGGCTGGGGCTGTTTTCCCTGGAGTGTCGGAGGCTGAGGGGTGACCTTATAGAGGTTTATAAAATTGAAAGGCGTGGATAGGATAAATACAGTCAATAAACACAAGCAAATGGTCTGGTTCTTTAATACTTCACACTTTAATTTCTTATTCGGCCAGGCACAGATCATCCAGGAACAGAGGTTTAACACTTCAGTGTTCCTCAGAGGAACTGAGCACATGGCTTAAAACAAAGACATTTTTATACTTTTCTTAGAGAGGTACAGGCCATAATTGTATATAATTACCAATTAATTGACAGAATGGTTTTATTGCCAGCAACTCAGTCCAATGATTTTTCCTGGAAACCAACTTTGTTTTCCAACATTCAAGCTATTCTTCTTTAACGAACCTAGTCTCTGCACCTGCACTTGAAGGTCAGTTAAGATGGCCAGTAATGTCTGTCTAGTCTGGTTTTTTCTATGCGGTAAAGGAAGCATTGTCTGCTAATCATTGTAGAGGCAGATTGTGGTTAAGTCAATTATGCAGCTTTAACAGGGTTAAAAGCCATTTTATGCAGCTTTAAGCAGAATTGGCAATTTGCAGCCTAGATGCCGTTTTATTATGTTATTTGCATTAAAAAGCCATTTTATTTCCACCTAAGTTATTAAGAATATCTATTACGTGGTTGTTCCTGACAACTATTAGTTACCTCCACCTGTATTTAGGTTTCAGATCTTCAGGCACAACATCGAAGGCCAAAGGGCCTGTACTGCGGTGTTATGTTCTATGAATGGCTTGCTAGGCATTTCAGAGTTCAGTTGTGAGTCAACCACATTGCTACGGCTCTGGAGTCACATGTTGGCCAGACCAGGTATGGATGGCAGATTTCCTTTCCACAAGGACATTAGTGAACTAAATGGGTCTTTTTCTGACAAAAAAAAACAATGGTTTCATGGTCATCAGTTGACTCTTAATTCCAGATTTTTAAAATTGAATTCAAATTCCACCAGCTACCATGGCAGGACTTGAACCCAGGTCTCCAGAATATTATTCTGGGTCTTTGGATTAAAAGTCAAGTGTTCCTACCATTAGGCCATCGCCTCCCCTCGTAAGTCATAAAATGGAATGTTTTGCCAAGTGTCATTGCAGTGCCATTAACCAAGAACATAACTGGACTAATTCTTTAAATGTGTGTGAATGAATCATCATAGTCTTGCCAGCCCATAGATCTGCTGTCTCATGAGAGAGACTACTGATGGTGATTTTAACCGGAGGGCCACCATACCTCAGGCAAAGGGAGAGGTTAAGAACAATGTTCTTCAGCTGGTGATGAGAATTGATCCCATGCTATTGGCATCTCACTGCAACACAATCATCTAGCCAACTATGCTAAATATTGTTGATACAAGAGAAAGTTATAGAGGCTTGGAATTCCGTGGCAAACAATTATCGAATAAATAAATAATTCCATCATTTGCTCATTTCCCCCAGAGTATGTACATCATCTCGAGACAGAAGGCAGAATTTTCCTGAGTGCAATTCTAACAACATTTGAAACTCTGCTCCATACAGGACAAAACAGCCTACTTAATTAGTACCCATCCACTGACTTCAACATTCATTCCCTATGCCACCAGTGTCTAGCTGCAGCAGCGTGTGCTATGTATACTATTCACTGCTGCAAGTCACAAGGCCTCAGTCAGTGGAACTTCCGAGTGAATAACCACCTAGAAGTACACAGGCAGAGGATGCTTGGGAGCATATTGTATACTCCCAATCATCTTTCATCCCCATGGTGTTCATGAATTTTATCTATCTCTGCCTTAAACAAAATTAAGATGGATGAAGCATGGAGATTCTCCGCTTTAAGCCGTTCTGGATATTTGCTGAAATTTTGTTGCAACTTGGGCTGCTTCAATGAAATTTGCAACTCCCAGAAAATAACCTACATAAATGACAATAAGTAGGCCAGTACTGTCGGCAGAGGACAAAAAGTTAACTTTATTATGGAATGCATGTAGGTATTGATCTCCATGTGGATTTCATGGCAAGCTGGTAGATTTCCTACTTTGAAATAGGAAATTTTCTTCTTGTAAGCCTTGTTTTTACCAGAATTAGCTGGGAAGTTTTGAGGAGGAAACAAGAGGCATCTGCAGAAAGTGATGGTAGATTAAAATTTTACATATTATATCATGGTGAGGTGAATTAAAGTAGTTTGCAGCGGACTGTGATAGATTAATGGGTGCTAATAGCAAATAAGCTATTGTGATAGATAGAATAAGGAAATTCTTGGGGTCAGTAAGAAGTCAAACTGAGAGCATCACATTATTACATATCGACCATGTTATTCAATCAGTGGTGCTTATTTAAGCCCTTTAAAGTGAACTCTCCCACTTAGAAAGATAAGGACAGCAAACTTATGGAAACATAACCACCAGCAAGTTCCCCTTCAAATCTTTCTCCTTTCTGAATTGCAACTATATATTCATGTCTTCTGAGCAGCATCAAAATCCTAGAACTTTTCTTCGAGTGGTGTTATGTCTGTACCTCTTTGCGCCCTTGCATGTCTTCTCGTCCTATTGCTCTTGTCCCCTCTCTCTCTCAACATCCATTTGGTCCAAAGCCAATTGGGAACCAGGTGATTACAGTTCCAAGTGAATTGCTGCAGAAGCTAAAGGGCACCAAAGTGGAACAGTCATAAATGGCATTTGTTACGACTTGGAGAAAAGATGTTTTAATAATGGGGCAGAGGCTCAAACATGGAGAAAGATTGCCGAAAGCTACAACACAGAGTCACTTCGGAGTTTTCTTGTATCCTTTTTTTTTGTGTTGATCTAAGTTCAGGTTAAAGTAAGGCAAATGGAATATTATTCATTATTTCAAATGATGCATTAAATAGGGAGGTCTTGCTAAAAATGTATAAGGTAATTATCACACCAGAGTTGGAACATGGTGAACAGTTCAGGGCCCTTAATCTAAGGAAATTATATCTTAATATAATCTAAAACCCTTAAAATACTGGCATTGGAGGCAATCCAGAGAAGGTTCTCTAGACTGATACCAGATATAGAGGGACTGGTTGAATAGGTGAGGCCTGTTCTCATTTGTATGCTTCAATAAGTTCACTTCCTATTCTTCCAAATGGGGGACTTGACGGTGTAGATATAGAAAGGTTGTTTTCCCTTGTGCAAGAGTCTAGGACAAGCGGGCACAGTCTGAGTAAGGGGTCATAATTTCAGGCCAATGAGAAGCAATTTCTTCTCTGAGGATAGTAAACCTATGGAATGTTTTATGCAGAATGTTGTAGAGGCTGTGTCTATTCAAAGCTTCAGTCAGGTTTAGGGGGGAAAGGCAGGAAAGTGGAGTTGAGAATTAACAGATCAATCACGATCTCATGGAATAGTGGAGCAGACTCGGGCAGAATGGCCTACCTCAGCTCCTACATCTTATGGTCTTCGAGATCTGGCAATGATGGAAATGGATTTTGAAGGTGATGATGTATTGAGGACTGTGGCAAGCAAAAAGATGTCGGAGATGGGACAGCACTGCAAAGACAAGTGGATTAAGGGACCTCTTTGAGGAGAGAGGTGAAAAAGAACATCACCTGAAGAAAGAATCATTTACAATATTGGCTACCTTCAGTGCTGGGGAGGAAAGTTGGATGATCACTTCAATGAGAATAGGATTGTCGCTCAAAATGAGCTAGTATTGAATGCATTGATACACCTATCTGAATGTTAGGAGACGTTTAAGGGAGCTGTTCCAAACTTATCTAACAAGCCTGCGACGATAGCAAGACAGTAGGGAGATTTACGGAATACTGAAAGGTTGGGATGGGTAATTAGCAGCACAGTGCACAGGAGAGTAAAATGACGGGAGGAATGACAACAGAGGAAAATCGGGGAAAATTTTCCATTTGCTAGATTCATGCTAGTACATAAGAAAATGTTTGCATTTGTTGGTGGCTAATCATCTCAACCTCAGGACATTTTTGTAAGAATTCCTTAGGGTGGGGCATTGGGCCGACTCAACCTCGGCCAATTCATTTATCAAATCTTTCCCCATCAAAAATAGAGATGTTCACTGATTGTGCAATTTTGTTTATTTTGTATCATCTGTAATAATGCCGACTGTGCACATGTGCAACCCAACATGATCAACGTCCCAATCACGGGCTGATCAGTGGCAAGTAACATTTGTGCCAGCTAAAGACTATCTCCAACAGTAGGTGATGTGACCATCTACTCTTGGTACTTAGAGTCAATCAGCATAGAAACAGACCCTTCTGCACCAATCGGACATCCCAATCTGACCCAGTCTCATTTGCCAGCTTTTGATTTATATCCCTCTTAAACCCTTCCTATTCATGTACCCCGTTTTTTAAAAGTTGAAATTGTATCTGCCTCTACTTCCTCTGTCAGCTCGTACCATACTCGGTGTAAAGAAGTTACCCCTCAGGTCTTTTTAAAAATCTTTCCCCTCTCACCTTAAACCCATGCCTTCTAGTTTTGGACTCCCCTACCCTTGGAAAGAGACCTTGGCTATTCACCCTATCCATACCCCTCATGACTTTACAAACTTCTATTAGGTCACCCCTCAGCCTTTAGGGAAATTAGCCCCAGCCCATTCTGCCTTTCTCGACAGCTAAAATCTTCCAGTCCTAGCAACATCCTTATAACTCTTTTTTTTGCATCCTCTCAATTTTAACGACATCCTCCCTATAGAAGGGCATCCAGAATTGTACACCTTATTCTAAAAGTGACCTCACTAATGTCACGTGTAGCTACAACATGATGTCTCAACTCATATGCTAAGTGTTCTGACCAATGAAGGGAAGTGTGCCAAATATTGCCTTCACCACACTGTCTACCTGTGACTCCTCTTTTAAGGAACTATGCACCAAACACTTCTCAAGGCCCTACTGTTAACTGCTGCATATGTCCTGTCCTGGTTTGCCTTACCAAAATGCAACTCGTTACATTTAAAATAAACTCCATCTGTCACTCCTCGGCCCATTAGTCCATCTGACCAAGGTCCCATTGAACTCTGAGTTAATCTTCTTCACTGTCCAATAAACCTATTTTGTGTCATCTGAAAACATACTAACCATACCTCTCTTATTCACATCTAAATAATTTATATAAATGAAGAAAAGCAGTGGACCCAGCACTGATCCTTCTGGATACCTGCACTATTGGTTATAGGCCTTCAGCCTGAAAAATAGTCCTCTACATCACCACTTGTCTCATACCTTCAAGCCAATTTTGTATCCAGTTGGCTAGCTCTCTCTAAATCCCATGCAGAAGATTATTTAAATATGCTAAATGCTGACCTTGCCACTGCAACCCATTTCCCTTTAAAAAGAAGTCTCCAGTATAGGTTCTTGGATTTCTGACACCTGCCATTAGCACTGTCCATTGGACAAATCTGGAATGATTACTCTTGTAAGATCTGGAGAATACAGCAACCAATACACGTTATGCATTCCTCCTATGGAGAAAAACCGCACATTGTTCTGAACCGAAAAAAAATCACGATGAAGAGCTAAACTCACCTGCCCAATGCTATTTTGATAGGTACAGTAATGCAGGAAGTAAAAAGATCTGCTGATAAATCCAGATTCATAGATAGAATTTCAATGGCCTCATAGGCAGCTAGCTGGATACAGTTCTTCATTGGTGACAAAGGCAGTTGGATGATTTGGTTTGATAGCTGCACTCCACTCAAACATCATCCTAGATTGTGTGGTGAAGTTCTAACATTAATGATAATACCATCATTGCATGCCCCTCTTCAGTATCCTGTGGGTTAACTATTGAACCAGCATTTTAACTCGACCAGACACCTAAATACTGTAGCTACAAAAACAGACTGAGGCAGGTCACTGTAGCATGTGACTCATTGCCTAACTTCCAACAAAGCCTTTCCACATCTATAAATCAGAAGTATAATGAAATGTTCAATTCTGTCTACTTGCTTAGAGTATTGCAGCTCCTAACAACACTATCCAGGATAAAGCTTAACACTATCCAGGATAAAGCATCCATTTGATTGATGGTGCCTTTTAACATTCATTCCCTTAACCACAGGCAACAGTAACCTCAAGCCTCTCCTGATGTTCACAGATAGACAATGTCAACATTGTGTACCAAGCATAACAAACTGCCGTTAATTCATCGGAGACCTCTTTGATATCATTGCCCAAACCTGTGAGCTCCCCTATCCAGGAGGTTTAGGGCAACTGATGCGTGGGAGCACCATAAAATGTTTAAGAAGGGTTTGACATAACGGAGTTGCAAAAGTGAATAAGAACTCTTGGGTCAATAAACCGCTTGCTCTGTTAGCCAAGTGTAAATGAGCCTACTACTGCACAAGATATTTTTGCACTTTGTGCCAATGCGATGCTAGAGAAGGTCAACGTGCATAATTTTTAAATGCCGAGGGTTGTTGGCCAGTTTCTGAACATCTCTTTTGATATAGTAGTCAGAAGTCTTATTATTTTGGTGTTGACATTAAAATAGCTCCTATTTGTGTTTGTACAAAGCACACCATTGCTTGCATGATGCTTAATTGACAGTCTATTAGATGAGATATGCTATTGGCTAGATATTAATGCCAGTGCGCCATCATGTTAATCCTTGCATTGCTATTGGCAAGACAACTCATTTGTGACAAATCCTGTCCTGGACCATCAATAATTGTCTCAAACAAGCAAAGTTTATGAATCCTTTTAGTAGTGCAAGAGATCCTATGTACCTGGTTTAGAGGCTGGCTTTTCAATCAATTGTGTTGCAAAATTTATCAATATGCTTCTTTATCATAAAATAAGCATAAATGTAGCTCTTAGAACAATGGATAACTTTAAGGGAGACAATGCAAATGCGAGAAATAAAAATTAAAATCATTGAAGTAGAAAAAGAAAATAGTGAGAGTGGAATGGTGTTTTTGAAATTAATTAGTGATTAATTTTAGCAATTGTAGTCTTAATTAGCAATTTTAGTGCCACCTTGCAAGAGTTTAATTCTACAAGAAGCATAACATTCTGTGGAGCTATTAATAGCCTTGCCTTGGTGTCCTACAAGAACAATTGATTCTGTTGAAAATGGCCATTTGGTGTTGGAATTAAACTTTTTTTAATTTTCTTTTTTTCTCTGCTGTCAACACTTACTGTCTAGGAAATAGGCAAAAATTTTCAAAAATCTTTTCTCGCACTCTCTTTCTTACACACCCCTCCCCAACCAAGTTCATCTTAACTACCAGAAAGTGGAGATTTTCATCTCTTTAGCTCTGACTTTTAGTTCAAATGTCGCCTGAAGTACTCAAAGTGTAATCTAGCCCACTGTCTGTCATTATCCCCCAAATTGCTTGAAATAAGTCACTTTATTTTTGATGGTGAGGCTGCACCAACCCATTTTCTTTCCCAAAGCAATGGGTATATTTCCTTATAGTGCAAGCCCAATTAAGTCAGTGTCAATAGCAATGATACTGTCACTCAGATTAACTTGAAATTTTTTTTTAATATATCAGCTTCAGTTTAGCCATAGCCACTGAGAAGATAACCTTTTACTTTATATACAGGGTTTATGAATGCCAGATTTACGAATGCTCATACATATGAACGTAATCTCATCTAGATGTGTAATTATAAAGATCCAACATACAAACATTTCTGATACTTGTGAACGGCTCCATTATCTTGTCCTGTATTGTGTTCCAACTTGCAAAGGACTCCAGAATGGAACATGGTCACAACTGTTATGTCTTGATTTTTAGAAACTTTATATTACAAATGTGTGAACCATTTTTGGAACACTTGCTGTAGATCTTGCCAGTGCAGGCGTTGAATTATGATTTGGTTATGGATATTGAGGTTGCCACCATGCCACTTATTACCTCACTCCTCACACTTTAGCAGTTAAAATTATTAGTGTAATTAGGTTTCCTGTGCATGGGCTTTTAAATTTCTGGTGTGTATAGTGTTTGTTAATAAATCTAAAAGCATGCATTTATTTTATGGAGGTTGGAAGTTTGTCTTATGGCTAATGTAGAGTTGAATTTTTTGCTTTTAATTTCAGTCAGTCAGGTGTTTTCTACAGGAAGTACTCCTAACCTTTCCTTTTTTGTCAGTTGTACTTGCTTTGAACTAAGAGATGGAAGCATGTCTTGTGCTAGGTTCTTGTGATTTAGATATGCTGTCAGTGACCCTAATTCACTGCACTGAGTAATTCAACACATTTAGTCTTAAAAACATTGTCTTATCTTCATTTTTTCATATTTCCTTTTGTACTGCAAGTGTAATTGATGGAGAAGGACCTAGAACAGACCTTGTAGACTGCCTGTCCACTGAACTGATAGATGTATATTGCATCACTGCTGGCAGCACTGGTCTTCCATTTCTCTGCAGCTGTCTCCTGCAGCACACTAATTTTATGTTTCCCTTGCTTGAAGAGAGTGTGGTGACAGAAGGTGCAGTTCTCTGGGTGGGGAAGGAAGCTTAGAATCTCATCTTCAGAGAAGCTCCACCTTAAATCATTGAATGTTTTTGGAACAATGAAAAAGAAATTGCCATTAGTGTTCCAAGAATTGGGTTGTGGAGGATGGGGTCAGCACTGTATCTTGTATGGAATTGCATTCTGTTGTTGTACTGACATTTTCAGTCAGATTGCAGCATTAAAAGAAAAATGGCACATTTTGGGAAACGTATATATTTCCAAGGAATTGATCTTTGAATGTTTATAGTTTGACTGTTTAATTTGATGCATTGCAGTAAATTCTGCACTTGGAGGGTAAATGCATTTTGTAATAAGCAGCATTTTTAAAAAATTCTGAAGAGTGCTGTAAAATCAAATACGAGATACAAAGGCCCGTACTTATTCTGTTGTTAGCTACTGTTTCTTCGTTTTCTGCTGCAATAATCAATCCATACTTCATTTCAGATTGAACTTTTGTATGTTGAGGGGGGTTAGAGGACAAATGTATCAAACCATTATTAACCTTTTACCTTTGGCATTCCTGTCCATAAATCAATCTGATAATTATCTCAGCATTGATCACTGAACCGTGATAAAAGATTGCATTTGGGGGAGTATAATGTTTAGGAAAGCAGTGGTAAAACAACATAAATGAGCTTCTCTGCCTCTATAGGCATGCACTTAGTACAGAATGAGATTTGATGTGTACTGAGTTAGAAATAACGAAGTCTGTTAGATGGAACCACCACGGAATACCACAGTGACCTCTGATTTGAGAACTGCAAAGATATGGAGAAAAACTGGAAAGTGCATATTCTGGTTTGAGATTAAAAATCACGCAACACCAGGTTATAGTCCAACAGGTTTATTTGGAAGCACTAGCCTTTGGAGCACTGCTGCTTCATCAGGTGGTTGTGGAGTACACAATTGTTAGGCATAGAATTTATAGCAAAAGTTTTCAGTGCGATGTAGCTGAAATTACATATTGAAAAAGACCTGGATTGTTTAAGTCTCTCATCTTTTAAAATGAGCATGTTGGTTTCAGTTCTTTCATATATAAATCGCAGAACATTTAAAAGTTACATTCTTAAGTAAACTTTAACAATTGGTGTCATGTCAGCCCGGATAATGCACTTAGTGTTAGCTGCCCTGTGTGAGACTGTCTGTGCCACAATGGTCAGACTGATTCTAATCTAAAAAAATGGATTTATAGAATCGGACATGGATTCATGCAGTTTTTGAGCAAAGTAAAATGTAATTCTGCAAGTACAAATTCACCCCACAAACTTTAATGTCTGTGTGTGCATGTGGGTGGGTGGGTGTGTGTGTGGGATGGAGGGAGGGGTGGGTGGGGGTGTGTGTGGGGGGGGGTGTGTGTGTGTGGGGGGGTGTGTGTGTGTAAAGGGATAGAAGTCTATGAGAGGGTGTATATGTGAATGTGGGAGTGTATGGGTCAGTAGGAGTATGTGTTTGTGTAGTGCAATGGGGTCACTTGTAGTATGACATGAACCCAATGACCCGGTTGAGGCCATCTCTATGGGTACTGAATTATCAGCCTCTGCTTGGCCAGTTTTCGTTGTTGCCTGTCCTGAAGTCTGCCTTGCAGGACGGTCACTCGAAGGTCCGAGGTTGAATGTCCTGGACCGCTGAATTGCTCTCCAACTGGGAGGGAACACTCCTGTCTATTGTGCGGTGTCCCTTCATTTGTTGCCCTAGCCCCTGCTTGGTCTTGCCAATGTACAATGCCTCAGGGCATCCTTGCCTCTAGTGTATGAGATAGATAACGTTGGCTGAGTCGCATGAGTTCTTGCCATGTACATGGTGGGAGGTGGCCCCACGCGTAATAGTGGTACCAGTGTTGACACTCTGGCACGTCTTGCAGTGTCCACACAAGGTTGTATGGTGTTGTCCTGAAAGCCAGGCTGTTTGCTGCGAACACTGATCTGTTTGAGGTTTGGTGATTGTTTAAAGGTGAGAAGTACTCATCATCATTGATAATGTGTTGCAGGCTGGGAAAAACATGGTGTAGTTTTTTGGCTCCTGGGAAGTACTGGACAACGAAGGGTACTCTGTCGGTTGCAGCTCATGTCTCGTCTCCTGAGTTCTTTGCTGTGGCACATTGGAACTGGCGGTCGATGAGTTGAGCATCATATCCTATTCTTATGAGGGCATCCTTGAGTACTTCCAGGTGCCAGTCACTTTCCTGCTCATCTGAACAGAACCTGCATATGCATAGGGCTTGCCTGTAGGGGATGGCTGTTTTAATATGTTTGGGTGGAAGCTGGAGAAGTGTATCATCTTGAGGTTATCTGGGGTTTGTGGTAGAGTGAGGTGCTGAGTTGCCCATCCTTGATGGGGATGTATGTGTCCAAGAATGAAACAGATAGTAGAGAGTAGTCCATGGTGAATTTGATGAAACTCGTTGGTATCACTGTGTAGATGTTTCAGTGACTCCTCTCCATGGGTCCACAGGAAGAAAATGTCATCCATGTATGTGATGTACATTGTTGGTTGGTGATCCTGCGTAGAGAAGAAGTCTTATTCGAACCTGTGCATGAAAATGTTGGCATATTCGATTGCAAATTTGGTCCCGTGGCTGTTCCATGTGTCTGGATGAAGAACTTGTTGTCAAAGGTGAAAATGTTTTGATTGAGGATAGAGCGGATGAGTTGTAGCATGGTACTCTGAGATTGGCAGTTGTTGGTGTTAAGTACTGAGGCTGTTGCTGCGATGCTGTCATTATGGGGGATGCTGGAAATATCCATTGTGATGAGGAATGTTCTCAGTTCGAATGGTCCGTGGGTGCAGAGTTTCTGCAAGAAGTCTGTAGTGTCGCAACAGAAGCTGGGGGTCCCCTGTACAATGGGTTTCAAGATGCCTTCGACATAGCCAGAGAGGTTCTCACACAGGGTCCCATTGCCTGATATAATGGGATGTCCTGGCGTGTTGGCTTTGTGTTTCTTCAGAAGGCAGTAGAAGTTGCCTACACAAGAAGTATGTAGGATGAGGGCGTGTAGGGAACTCTGAAGGACTGGATCCAAAGTCCTGATCAATGTGTTTAGTTCACAGGTGTGCTGTTTGGTCGGATCACCCTATGGTTGCCTGTATTGTTCCTGGTTGTTCAGTTGTCGGTACACTTTCTTGCAGCAGTCTGTTCTATTCTGAATGACTATGGCTCCTCCTTTATCTGCTGGTTTGATGAGAATGTTGTGATTGGTTTTGAGAGCATGGATGGCGTTGCGTTGCAATCGGGTGATGTTCTGCTCTACCTTGTGGGTGTGGCTGATGAATCTGACATTTATATATGTCCAGATGGTTTGTTTGAGCATACATGTCAAGCCCAGAACAGCGGCCCTCCGGTGGGGTCCAAGTTGATGACTCCTTTGGTCCTTCCTCTATGACCCCTCTGATGACTGTTCTACTTCCTTGGTAGGCTCACTGGGATCACTGCTGGTATCTCGAAATAATTTCTGGAGTCTCATATGTCTGATGAATTCCTCTGTGTCTGCTGCAAGAACCATGGGGTCCATTTTGGTGGTGGGGCAGAAATTGTGACCCCTGCTAAGAACTTCAATCTCTTCTGGTTGAAGGGTGTGCTCTGATAAATTGATAATCAACCTCCCCGCAGTGATAACATTTTCCAGGATGGGCTTGGTTACTGCTGGTGTCATACTTCAAATCATATTGTGGTTAGCTTTTGAAATTTGTTTATGGTTCCGAATATATTGCCTCCAGCACCTTTGTTTGAATGTTGATTTCCATTTAACACTTGTTTTAAAAAAATACCAATTGGTAATATAGCATATTGGAGCAGGAGAGACATTTGCATTTAGTTATTTTTATGGTACAAGTTAGCCAAAAGAAAATGGGAAGATTCCTCTCGAGGAATAAATTTCTTTACTGCTAACCTGCAAGTGTTCCTATTTTTTCTGAAACTGGAATGTGGTGGTATTTTAATTTTAATTTTTAGGTCAACATTTTTTATCTAGATTTCTCCTGTGTCCTTGCATCAAATTTCAGCTGTAAATTTCAAAGGAATGGTTTGCTGTCATTCTGTAGGGTAGCTTTTGGGTCCAGCAAACATTAACTGCTTCACCTATAACCTTTGTGACAATATGAGGTCTGAAATGAAGCGGTTTGCTGATGATTCTGTAGTGTTCAGTACCTTTCCTTCTTTAGATGCTGAAGCAGCCTTTTTCAGAAGAATCTAGACCGCATTCAGACCTGAGCTGATAAGTGGCAGGTAACATTGCTAACTCACAAATGCCAGGAAATGACTATCTCTAACAAAAGCGAATCTCCCTTTGATGTCCAGTGTCATTACTGTTGCTGAATTTGCCATCATTCTCTCTGGGGGAAATTAGTAGCAGACTATTTCTTTGTCTCAAAATAATTTTATAGAACTAGAGTAGATTCAACTCGCTGGTTTATTATTGTGTAAGTCTTTAAAAAGCTGAGGCCCTGCAGTACTGTAAAATTGACAGTGATCCGGGTCAAGATGGCAATTTTACATGGCTTCCATAGGTGTATATTGAGAAATGTTTTTTAAAAAAATTATTTAATATTTAAATAGATTTTAAAATCATGTCAGTTACTTTGTCTTCTATTCTTGCATAGTGTGTGTCTTTGCTTCTACAAAGGTGGGCTTATTTCTCTGCTCTCTCGTTATTCCATCTTTGAATCAAACCCAAGTATTGAATCAGGACTCATGAATTGTTGGTGTCTGGAGTGTCTAGATCTTGTGTGCAAGTTGACCACTATGTTGCCTGAAGTAGTAAATGCATGCAACAACTTCAAAGGCAATTTATTGGCTATATGACATATTTAGATTTTCTGTGGACAAGATAACTTTTGTATAAATACAAGTTTTTCCTTTTTACCATTTCTCTTGCCAATCTCTGGACAAGGATTTGTTTGTGTCTGTAATCATCCAATTCAAATTAAGAATTTATTGACACAGAGGCCTCGAACAGTGCACATTTGTTCTACCTTGGGAATCTGACATGAGCAGCATGGCAGTGCAAAACCCTGTGGCACAGGATGACTATGAACCCTGGAAAAACGTTGTGGTGTAAAATTGCACAAGTTATTTAAAAATTGTTTAGGAGCTGGAAAAAATGACCATATGTTTACTACTTTTAACAAATTGAGAATTAATCCGTTTTGCTTCCTAAGGCCAGAGTTTTTGTCTCCAAATCTATCTAATATGGCTTTTGATTTTTAAAAAAATCTCCTAAAGCCATATATTTCTGCTTGGAGGCCAATATACTATACTCAAAATGGGTACAATCATATATTGCTGTTTTAGTGCAAGTTATAATATATTTTGAATACCATGTGTGGCAGTACGAAGCAAGTCAATTCATGCTCCATTTATAAATATAGCATATATAGCATGGGACATCATCTAGTTCTCAGATGCAGTTATATTGATGTCTAAACAGGTTCTTTTTTCCAAAACAGCAAGGCCATTGCATTAAGTTGGAGCTGAAGCAGGACACGAAACATATTGTCGAGTTTGTGTGCAAACAGTGCTTTGCTTTTCAGACATGGTACTTAGTGCAATGATTTGATCACATGCAGATTTCAACTGCTTCCTCCTTTTTCTCCTCCTCTCAACTTCCATCCAAATGATCTTACTCCTTTTTTTCTTTCATTGCTAAAAGTCAAGATTTGTCATACTGTAACTCAGTCCTTCTAAACTGGAATATCTTCTTTCTTGCCAATAGCTAGTTATACTTGCTGATCTTAGCAATGTTTCAAAAATTTTTTTTCAATTGGTAGTCCTACTTTATGGGTCTTATTTTTAAGCAATTATCCCTGCTTCTCTTATAAAATTTGGTGGACGGTAAAACAAAACTTTTTTCTGTAGCTTTATCTCAGCTTGACCTGGTTGGAAAATCCCACTATTTTAGCAACAGATCAAATTTGTACAAAAGCATTAGAGGTATTGCGCAACTGTTAAGGTAATTAGATTTGAGTTGCATAATATATCAATTCTTAGGTGTACAAAATAAAATTTTGGGAAGGACCATTGTACTGGAGAGTAATATTGCAGTAGGTGAAGTAATAAACGATTTACTTCAGAGTTCCAGCATATTAGAGTCAGAGTCCTACAGCACGAAGACAGGCCCTTTGGCCTAAACTGGTCCATGCCGACCAAAATGTCCATCCGTGCTAACCCTATTTCCTTGCACTTGGTCCATATCCTTCTAATCCTTTCCTACCCATGTATTTGTCCAAATGCCTTTTGGATAAGGTCCCTCATAGAGTCATAGAGATGTACAGCATGGAAATAGATCCTTTGGTCCAATCCATCCATGCCGATCAGATATCCCAACCCAATTTAGTCCCACCTGCCAGCACCGGTCCATATCCCTCCAAACCCCTCCTATTCATTTACCCATCCAGATGCCTCTTAAATGTTGCAATTGTACCAACCTCACCACTTCTTCTGGCAGTTCATTCCATACATGTACCACCCTCTGTGTGGAAAAAGTTGCCCCTTAGGTCTCTTTTATATCTTTCCCCTCTCACCCTAGACTGATAAGCAAGGTTAAATCTCATGGAATACAGGGAGATCTATCCATTTGGATGCAGAACTGGCTCAAAGGGAGGAGGTAGAGGGTGGTGATGGAGTCCGGTTGCCTTCTAGACTGGAGGTCTATGACCAGTGATGTGTCACAAGGACCATAGCTGTATCCACTGCTTTTCGTCATTTATATAAATGATTCCGATGTGAGCAGAGGAGGTATAGTTAGTAAGTTTACAGATGGCACCAAAATTGCAGGTGTAATGAACAGCAAAGAAGTTTACCTCCGATTACAATGGGATCTTGACCAGATGGGCCAAGGAGTGGTAGGTGAAGTTTAATTTTAGATAAATGATAAGTGCTGCATTTTGGAAAGGGAAATCAGGGCAGGACTTGTATACTTAATGGTAAGGTCCTGGGGAATGTTGCTGAACAAAGAGACCTTGGAGTGCAGGTTCATAGTTCCTTGAAAGTGGAGTCCCAGGTAGTCAGGATAGTGACGAAGGCATTTGGTATGCTTCCCTTTATTGGCCAGCACATTGAGTAGCGAAATTGGGAGGTCATGCTGCGGCTGTACAGGACGTTAGTTAGTCCAATTTTAGAATATTGCGTGCAATTCTGGTCTTCCCTCCTATCAGAAGGATGTTGTGAAACTTGAAAGGGTTCAGAAAAGATTTGCAAGGATGTTGTCAGGGTTGGAGGATTTGAGCTGTAAGGAGAGGCTGAACAGGCTGGGGCTGTTTTCCCTGCAGTGGCAGAAGCTGAGGGTTGACCTTCTAGAGGTTTACAAAATCATGAGGAGTATAGACCAGGTTTTTTTCCCCTGGTTTCAGGCGAGTCCAGAGTTAGAGGGCATAGGTTTATGGTGAGAGGGGAAAGTTATAAAAGGTATTTCCTTGATCCCAGCTGCCTATATCTGAGCCACATTGTCTTTTCCTGGTCAAAGCCTCAATATCTCTTGTATTGAAATAAATGCAACTTTAATCCTTGTTCCCCATTGTGTTTTAGCCTGACTTCTCTCTTCAGCTTACTATTTCTGATTACTATATCTCCACTGAGCCCCACACTTGCCTCCCTGCTGTTGAGGATGCTACCCCCCCCCCCCCCCCCCCCCCCCCCGACCCGCTTACACAGTATCCAAAATGATATACGTGTTTTCAAGGAGAATGGCCATAGGGGATTCCTGCACTTTCTGCCTACTTCTTACTCCCTTTACCTTTCCTGGTGGTCACCCAGCAGCTTGCATGTGACCAACTCACTACCAATCTTATCTATGAAGCGCTTAGCATCTCTGATCCTGAGTGCATCCATCTCCAGCTCCCCAGCATGGTCTCCCAGGAGCTGCAGATGGGTGTACTTGCCACAGGTGTAGTGATCAGGGACAATTGAAATCTCCCGGAGCTTCCACATCCTTTAGGAAGAACATGCAACTACCCTAACTGCCATCTTAACTGCTGTAAAACTAAAAAGGGAAGTCAAAAGGACTTCACCTGAGCTTACGTGTACTTTTTGCTGAGTTGCTGCTCTCCAAAGTGTCTCAAGTCAAAGCCTTACTACTTTGCTACTAACAAATTTTATAATAGCACATCTCTCCAACCTTCCACTTTTTTTTTGGCTAGAGAACGAGGGAAGCACTATAGCAATGTAGTGTTTGGGCCTTAAGCACTCCTTCACACTAGGCCCACAACGACCTGCTCTTCAGTTGGATAGGGAAAGAAGAAATAGCAAAGGACAAACTTTTGATCAAGCTTGTGCATCCCTTAGAGGGCAAAATTTATCCATGTTTATAACCCACCTCTCTCTAATTGTCAAATGACTATGAAGGAGAGAATGAAAATACATTTTTACAAACTAGGAATAGCTCCTCATTTATTCACCTGCAAAGGTTAGTTTTTCACTGTTTGAAAGCGCCATGTTATTCTACATTTGAACAGATGTTGTGCATTTCCAGTAGAATTAAGACTGGAGTTTGGAGGTTCTGTCATGGCACAGTGGTAGTATCCCTTGCTCTGGGCCAAGAAGCCCAGGTTCACATGTCATCTGTTTTGGGGTGTGTAATAGTACAGGTGCACAATCCTTCATCTGAAATGCTCAGGACCAGCTGGTTTTCGGAATTCATAATTTTTCGAATTTCCGAATAAGTGATAGTTTGGTGAAATTTTACATGAGGAGCAACTCACTGAGTAAAATAGGCCTTGAGAGAATTGAGGCCTGCCAGTGCTGGGCCACGCCCCCCCCCCCCACACGTTGCATCTGAGTGACATGCATAGAGTAGGTGTTGACTTGGCTTAGCTGTTTGTACGCCAAACAAGTTAGTGAGAAAAAACTTCTCAAAAAACCTTTGGACTTTGGAGCTTTTCGGATAAAGGTTTGTCTACCTTTAACTCTAAACAGGTTGATTAGAATATATCGAGACAAAAATTTGGAACAGCAACATGAGGCACAGACCAGGGAAAGCCTTCACTGAGCGTGGAGTCATAGATTTTTACAGCATGAAAACAGACCCTTCGGTCCAACTCGTCCATGCCAACCAGATATCCTAAACTGATCAAAAACCATTTTCCAGTATTTGGCCCATATCCCTTTTGCCCCTTCCTATTCAGGTATCCATACAGATGCCATTTAAATGTCGTAGTTATCCTTTATGACGTCTGACAGTTTGTTGCATTCATGCCCCACTCTCTCTGTGAAAACATTGTCCCTCAGGTCATTTCAGGTCATTTTTCAATCCTTCCCTCTTCCCCTTATGCCTATGTTCTCTAGATTTGGACTCCCTTAGCCTGGGAAAAATACCTTAGCTATTCATCCTATCTGTGCCCCTCATGATTTTCCTTAACCTCTGTTTACAAGGGGCCTGAGGTGCAACGTTTTCCTGCAGAAGGTGGTGCGTGTATGGAATGAACTGCCAGAGGAAGTAGGGGAGGCTGGTACAATTACAGCATTTAAAAGGCATCTGGATAGATACATGAATAGGAAGGGTTTAGAGGGATATGGGCCAAATGGGACTAGGTAAATTTAGGATATCTGGTCAGCATGGACAAGTTGGACAGAAGAGTCTGTTTCCATACTGGACAACTCTGACTCGAAAGGTCACCCCTCAGCCTCCGGCACTCCAAGGAGAGAAAAGCCCCAGGCAATTTAACTCTTCCTATTGCTCAAACCCTCCAATCGCTTCAACATTCTTGTAAGTCTTTTCTGTCAGAAAACATTATAGATGAAGAAATGGAATAAATAATAAATATGTACTTTAGTTGCTCAATATGCAGTGGTAATGTGACTGAAAAGTTGCAGAAGTGGATGTTGTGCACTTGAATTTTTAAAGATAGGATAGCCTCAGGACAAAATTATGGCAATAGTTATTAAATGAAGATGTAGCCTCGAAAGAAGGATAAAAGATGAAAAATGGTGACTTAATGTATTCTTTTTTTGACTGAGGCCAAAGTGCAGCAGAGATTCACCAGTAATGGAAGGCTTAAATTATCAAGAGAGACAAGAGGAACCACTTTATCTTGAGAAAAGAGAAAGACAGGAAAATCTGACAGAGGTGTTCAGGTTTGTAAGTGTATTTTTTGAGATAATAGGAAAGAATTATTTGGTAAATAGCCATACATTTGAGATCAGCTAGACAAGGGCATGGTTTAGATTTTGTTTTTAATGAGGTGGGGTGGGCATTAACATTGGAATAATTATTGTTGAAACATGGAATGCTCTGACACTATTGTCTGCAACTCATTGATCACAGCGTCTCTGACCGTATGTCTTAGTGTCAGTCCCTCATACAGTGTTTGCCTTCTCTCTAAGCTGTGTGTGCACGTTAACTATCATGTCGCTACATGACATTCTGGAAACTTGTGCTACCTCAGAGCTTGGAGGTCCACGCAGGATGAAAAACACGTTATGGGTCTAATGTCTGAGTGACAGAAACAAACCCACAAAACAAGTTGTGACCATAGGAAAGACTTCCTGTGCCATACTTGAAAGCAGCCAATAATCTGATATTCTGGAGGAACAGATCCAGATGCCTACTGGCAGTGTGTCCAGCAGCAGAATGGCATCACAAACCACAAGGTGAAGCGAATGCAGGAGAAAGCAGCTGCTTGATCCAAGTTTTAAACCCTTGATTGATTGCAAGTGCAAAACTTATTTTTGCGTTTAAACAATCTTAAAACTTGGTTTAAAAAGGTTTGCACTCTTGGTTGTTTATGTGTAATGATGTTTATCACTTCTCTAACCCAGTGTTGTAGGTAGTAGGTAGTGCTAATTTGAATTTTTATCTTGGCTGAAAAATACATACCTACATGCATCAAGAAACTGACTTCTGTCACAACTTAAAATGCTTGCTGCAAATGTGAGCTTTGTTGCATTTTTCAGAAATGATCCTTTTTTGCCTCCTCCTCAGTTATTACTGTATAATTCACAGGGAGCATTAGCAAGTAGGTTATGGACTTTTCTCATATAATGAAAGTTCTTGTCAAGATTGTAAACGGAGTTTGAGTGAGATCACTTTTGAACTACTTGTTTAAATCCTTACTCTTCGTACTCATTGCTGTCTGCGGTGAACTGATTCTCCATGTTGATGAGTTAATTCAAGTCTAGGAAAGGTCCTGCAAAGATTTCCAGATCTGATGTCTCAAATCAACGCTACTAAAATCAAGGAATGAGCTATTCAGTGAGCTATCCAACTTCAGGTTCGTTCAAGCTATAATGTCATACCTGAAGTATACAGACTTTGCACAGAGCTGTGAATACATGCAAATTGAAACAGGGCAGTCCTCACTTTCTCCTGGGTCTCTCTCCCTCCAAATTAAAAAAAACTGCAACACCTTATGAGCGAATAACAGAAAGACAAAAACAAAAATCAGATGGTTCCACCCAGAAAGCCTCTCTGCACACCTGAGGAAATTAGCGGAGGAATTCAGAAATTAGATGTGTGGGATCAAATCATGATGTTTATCTTCAATCCATTCCATCAAGTAAACATTGAGTGGGTTAGCAAATTCCATAGTGTTTACAAACCGGTGGCATTAATCTGGAGATAATTACTGTGCGAAATGATATTTAAACTGGGAGTCAGATAAAGTGATTTTTGTTTAAATTGTCATCTCACATTTAAAAGAACCTTGATGTTAATTTCCTACCCATGCAAATCTCTTGGATCATGGATTGAAATTCTTATTTTAGAACAACATTAGTCTTCTGCTGACATTCTGATGTATATAATTGGGTATTAAAAGTTGAATTCGCAATAAATATTGAAAATTGCATATTATTTGTAGTGAGGTTTTCCTCATAAGAAATTTTAGACTTTTTTTTAAAACCACGTTGAATGTAAGAGGATTTAGAATAAAGATTAACAGTTAGAGATGTATTTTGTAGTAACCAATCTGTTTTGGCTTTGATTTTGTCTTTTTTTATTAAAAAGAAACCTTGGTGTGGATGGTGTTTTTCCAAAGATGATCTGCACTTGTGGGTTTGTGGTTTACTGCAACGTAGGTTGAAAGTTATGGGGTGTTGATGAAAATTGAGTGCTGAATTGCGTAGTGGTCATATGCAGGCCTGATGAAACTGAACAGTGAAGATACTGCTGCACAGTGAGAGATGGAGGGTGAGGATTGAGAGGAAAGTCATCTGATTTTGACTTCTGAATTTTGACTAAATACTTTTGATTTTATTATTTTAAATTTTTGATTAGTCTTTTGGGACAAGGTTAGATGAAGAGGGTCTACTTAGTAAGCAAATGCAGGAGTAATGAATGAACTAGGCGATGTGTAAGAATTCTTCTCCCTTCCATTGTGTAATTGTTCAGAGTTACGAATTAAATGTCTATTATTGACTCGATTCAAAGTTTGGGAGAAGATTTGTAGCTCGGGTGCTCGTTGTTGTAGTTGTGTTCGCCGAGCTGGGAATTTGTCTTGCAAACGTTTCGTCCCCTGTCTAGGTGACATCCACAGTGCTTGGGAGCCTCCTGTGAAGCGCTTCTGTGCGTTTCCTCCGGCATTTATAGTGGCTATATTTATATGCCACTATAAATGCCGGAGGAAACAGCACAGAAGCGCTTCACAGGAGGCTCCCAAGCACTGAGGATGTCACCTAGACAGGGGACGAAACGTTTGCAAGACAAATTCCCAGCTCGGCGAACACAACCACAACATTGACTCAATACTGAGATTGATTGCAGTTCACTTAATGTTGCATTTATGATCGCAATACTGCATCTTGTCATCAATTGTTTAGGAAAAATCTGTGTGGATAATATTATTTGTGAATTAAGGAGGACGAAGTGTTTATCCATTTGAAATATGTTTGATATAACTATTGCACAAATGTAGAATTCTGAAACTTGGAATATGGTTGTTGCAGCTCCAATTATTAGGGCTTGTATTTTTTTAAACGATCATGAAATCAATTAAAGTGGTTGACTCCAGTTTGAAATCAAATATGCATCAAGTTTGTAAATACAGAATGATTTTTACCAAGAAAACAATCTGAAAAAGAAACAAGAAAATTATTGCATCCATAAAAACAAAATATCGAGAAACTCTGCACATTTGGCAGCAACTTTGACGGGGAAACCATTTTGAGTCCCGTATGACTCCCCTGCAAGAAGTATGGATAGGTCTTGAAACATTAACTCTGTTTCTCTTTGCACATGATGCTGGACCTGCTGAGTTTCTCCAGCATTTTCCTTTGTTTTTCAGGTTTTCAGAATCTGCAGTATTTTATTTTTAAAATGATTGCTTACATCTGCATTCACAAAGTATAATGTTGAAATCTATCCTTAATTGTATCCTCTATTTATCCTATAGAATTTGCTGATGTGTGCATCTGTTTATTTTTGGTGAAATTCCCGATTTTTAAACAATTTTTTCTATTTTAGAATTTGAGATATTGACAATTGCTGGTGGATGTTGTGAATGAGATGTTGACTGCATCATATCATTTGATATTTGTGTTGAACTGTTGGTTTATCAGGCTCTATTAGCCTGGTATTAATGATGCAGAAGTATTGGCAGGATGCGCAGATTCCTCTTTATATCTTCTGTGAAAAAAGGCGCTACCTATTTGGGAAGTGGCTGGTCTCAGAATCAAGTCAATAATAAATTAGGTGGGTATGCATGATTTGAAATAGCATCATAAATGGCAGAAGTGACTTGATTTGCAAGATTGTAATACTGAAATCATATTTTTGGAGTTGTGTACTCGTGGTATATGCATGTTGGACTCCACTGGTTTTGGATATAGTGGCAGCTGAATTACTTTTTTGGTCCAGTGTGTTGATTTATTCACAAGCAGGTTCATGAATGATAGGTTCAGACATTGCCAAATTCTTTGTCTTTTCCAGCAGGTTTCAGAAATCTAGAGATTAGAGCAGGTTGTAGGAAATAGGTTTTTTTTTATATAGACTGTGTGCTTTTTTTTCAAGAAAGCATTGAGTGCATTGGAATGTTAAAAGGAGCCCCCTGGGGGAAGGTGCCCAACTTTCCCACTTTTAACCTAACATAAAAGGATATTTTAGTCAGTGTCAAATCATGCATAGAAGGCAAGATAGAGGGAAAATGAATTGGATTGAGAGATTTGTTTTTGCAAAATTACAAATGAAACTTTTATATTAAATGCTAAAGGAATAAAGCTAAAATTGTAAAAGTTCATTTTCAGTCTGAGAGCGCTTGTTTGGTAGTAATTTAAAAAATAATTTCAGTGGATTGCACAAACCTTTCAGCATGAATGATTGATTTATATCTGAGACAAATTCAGATACTTTGTCATTCAGTTATTTGAATGGTGTGTCAGGTGGAGAAGTTATTTCTTGGAAACTTTGGTGGAGCTGGCATACTAGTTAACAAATTCCAGACATCCATGTTTATGTCTATGTATGGTCACTAGATATTGCTGTCCCATTTTTTATATGTGAATAATAATGAATATTATTGTCACCTCATTATTTTGACATGAAAATCCAACCTTGTTAAAAATAGGTTATTGTGACATTGCTCATTTCTGAGGTTACTATTGAAATAGAATGTGCTGCATTGGAAATTGGAGAAGCCAATGGGCGAGTTTGCAAAAAGTTCTTTTGAGATATTATGACAACACTGAAGCATGTGTCTTTTGATTTGTTCCCAGAAAATAACCCAACAGTGTTTTCCTCACTGCTGCAGGTAGGTAAACAGATTTTCTCCTTTCACAATGCTAGTTACATTAATATGAAAATCTATTGTGTTGGAGTTACAGAAGTAACTCCTTACTTCGCTTTCTGTTATTTTATCTCTTGTTTTAACTTTATTGCCAGCCTAATAATTGCATCTTCTCTTGCATTGCTGATCATATTCTGTTACTAAGAAGAGCTGGATTGGATAACGCTTACAAACTCTCAGCCTTGGTACATTTTGTGAATGGCTGGTATTTCTGTCGATTGAAAAAACCTGATTTAAAAATGCTGCTACTTTTATTACTCTTGGAAGATGTTTAATTTCAGGCTAAACTCTAAGCCAAAAGCCTAAATTCATTTGTTCAGTCTGCTGCTTATATGTGTATCATTAGTACTTCCCAAGTGGATTGAGTTAGTTCTTATTCTTTGTAACAACGGTCAGTGCATTGTTTTGATAGTTTGAGATAAAACTTAATTTTAGAAAATTGTAACTTGCACTTTTTGAGTTTAATCCATTTCACTAACTTAATTACTGCTATTCTTGGTTTCCCTGAAGTTTGGAATCCATTATAATGTGAGTAATGTTAGTTCTTTACCCAGCTATGATCCCAGCTGGAGAAGTCCGATAGATCATGTTGTTTTAATGAGGTGGTCCTTCCCTGAAAGGTAGTTACACAAGGCTATGGATTTTCTTTTAATAATAAAATACAATGCAATAAAATGATATAGGTAGAAAGAGGAAAGAGTTTGGGCTGCAGAGATATGAGCAGCTAGTGGATAAATAAAAAGCAGAACTGTAAACAAATCTCCAGATTACTTCTGGAGCCACAAGGAAATTGGCACAAGGACAACAAGATTAAAGAGGTGTAAACCCTGTGGCTCAAAGATTTGTCAGAAAAATGGTTGCAAAATCATTGGACGTGGACATCAGTCCATGCCAAAGAAGAGAGTTGTTCTGATGGGACAGGCTCCATCTAAATCCTGTTGGGACCTGATTCCCTGTGAATCACATAACTGGACCTGTGGATTGGGTTTTAAACTAAAATGGGGTTTTGGGTTCAGTTGCATGGAAAATTATGGAAAAAGTAGAGGGAGGGGACGGAGCAAATAATAAGACAAGACAAGACAAAAACAGAAATAGCTTGGGAAGCATCACTGGATCTGGCAACACCTACGGAGAGAAAGCAGACCCACTGGATCCGAAACATTAACTGTACATTCTCTTCACAGATGCTGCCAGATCTGCTGAGGTTTCCCAGCAATTTCCATTGTTTCTGGTTTCCAACATCTGCTGTTCTATGTTTACCAATAGTAATAGGACTTAGATTCCTGACACTTTCGAAACTCAAACTTCAGGCAGATTAGATAAGGGGACAAATATGAAAAGGTGAACAGTTAGTGCAGGACTGAGGATGTTGTATTTAAATGCATAAAGTGTACAAAACAAAGTAAATGAGCTTGTACCATTGAAATTGACAGGTTTGATGCTGTGGGTATCACAGAGATATGACTGCAAGGGGATCAGGGTTAGGTATTAAATATCCAAGGTACTTGTCCTGTTGAAAGGACAGGCAGAGGGGCAGGGTTGCCTTGTTGATAAGAAATGAAATTAAATCGATAGCAAGAAGTGATCTAGAATCTGAAGGCATGGTGTGTGTAGAGTTGACGAACCGCAAAAGGAAAAAGATCCTGATGGGAATTATGTATAGGCTTTCTAGCAGTAGTCAGGACATGGGGAAGAAAATAAAACAGAAATAGGATAACAACATGTACTGAATCAGTCAAAGCAAACACTGAGACACAGTATGGCTTTACCTCCTTCATCTTTATTCTGACCCCTGGAGAGAGAGCGATCACCCATGTACACAAAGACATGAGTTCTCAGTCTTATCTCGAACAGCAAATTCTTAAGGAGTTATATAGTCACTGACAGGGAGCAGCATCCAAATAAGGCAACATTATATTGATTGGATAATCGTTACAATCAGCAAGCATCAATAGTAAAGATTAAGCCATCTGGCATTACACAATAGATGTTCTTCACTCATGAAACCACTACCCTTTCTTCCAGCACCTCATTCTTTACTGCAAGGTCTTACGTGGTCAAAGACATGCTTGCTGAGCCTTTGTTAAGCAACCCTAAACTTAACTGTCTTCTTACCTGCTCATACCTTATACACCTTTCTCAATAAGAAAGGCATTGTTACAGCAGTCATGGGAGATTTCAGTATGAAGTGGGCTGGGAAAATCAAGTTGGTAATGGATCTCAAAAGGGTTTGTGGAATGTCTGCAAGATGTCTTTGGAGAAGTTTGTGGTAGAAGCTGCTGGGGAGTACACAATTCTGGATTTGGTGCTATGTAATGAGGCAGACTTGATTTAAGGAGCTTGAGGTGAAGGAACCTTGAAGGTGGTGATGATAATATGATGGAATTCACCCTGCAGTTTGTGAGAGAAGATTGAGTCAGATATAATGGTATTACAATTGAGTAAAGTTGACTAGAAAGACATGAGGGAGGAGCTGGTCAGAGTTGATTTGGAAGAGACGACAGTAGAGCAGTAGTAGCAGGAGTTTCTTGGGGTAATTTGGAAAGCATTGCAGAAATGCATCCCAAGAAGAAGAAACATGGGGAGGTTGAGCCAACCGTGGCTGACCAGGGAAGTCAGGGACTACATAAAAACAAAAAAAAATCTTACAATATCATGAAGATTAATGGGAAACCAGAGGATTGGGAAGCCTTTAAAAACTGGCAGAGGATAACTAAGAAAACGCAATAAGGGGGGGAGAAGATGAAACATGAAAGGAAGATAACTAGTAATATAAAAGAGTTTCATAGTTATCTAAAAAGGGAGAGAGAAGGAGGAGTGTTCATTGGACTGGTGGAAAATGGGATTGGACAAGTCATAATAGAGCACAAAGAGATAATGAAGAAACTGAATCAATACTTTGCATCAGAGATTTCACGGTGGAAGACAGCATGCTAGAACGTTGAGAAAGTGAGGAATGCAGATGCTGGAGATCAGAGCTGAAAAATACATTGCTGGAAAAGCGCAGCAGGAAAATCGACGTTTTGGGCATAACTTTGAGAGTCAAGGGCAGAAGTGAGTATGGTGGCCATCAATAAAGAAAAGATGCTGGGGAAGCAGAAAGGTCTGAAGGTAGATAAATTGCCTGGACCAGATGGGCAACACGCCAGAATCCTGAGTTGTGATTGAGATAGTTGAAGAGATTGTGGAGGAATTGGTAGTGATCTTTCACGAATCACAGAGTCAGGGATGGTTCCAGAGGATTGGAAAATGGCGACTGTAACACCCCCACTTAAGAAGCAGGGAGGCACAGAATTGGAAACTACAGGCCAGTTAGCCTGACCTCAATTGTTAAGATTTTAGAGTTCATTATTAAGGATGAGCTTGAAAATTACTTGGAAGAGTATAATAAAGTAGGGCAGAGTCAGCACAATTTCATCAAGGGAGGTGATACCTAATAAATCTGTTGGAATTCTTTTGAGGTGGTAACAAGCATGTTAGATAAAGGAGAACCAGTGGATGTGATCTATTTAGATTTCCAAGAGGCCTTTGACAAGGTGTTGCACAGGAGGCTACTAAATAAGATAGGAGTCCATGATATTAGGGGAAATGTACTGGCATGCATATAAGACTGTCTGATTGGCAGAAGACAAAGCATGGGGATAAAGGGGTATTTTTCAGGAAACGGCAGCTGGAGTCTAGAGGAGTTCTGTAGTGGTCAGTGTTGGGACCATAACTATTCATGTTATACATTAATGGTCTGGATGAAGGAACTGAGGGCATTGTAGCTAAATTTGCAGACGATACAAATATAGGTAGAAGGACAGGTAGTATTGAGGAAGAAGGGAGGCTGCAGCAGAATTTGGGATATGTTCAGTGAGTGGGCAAAGTAGTGGAAGATGGAATACAATGTGAGAAAATGTGAGGTTATGCACTTTGGTAGGAAGAATAGAGTCACAGACTATTCAAAGTTTGTGAGAAGATTTGTAGTTCGGGTGCTCGTTGTTGTGGTTCTGTTCGCCGAGCTGGGAATTTGTGTTGCAGACATTTTGTCCCCTGTCTAGGTGACATCCTCAGTGTTTGGGAGCCTCCTGTGAAGTTTCCTCCGGCATTTATAGTGATTTGTATCTGCTGTTTCTGGTTGTCAGTTCCAGCTGTCCGCTGCAGTGGCCAGTATATTGGATCCAGGTCAATGTGCTTAGTAGCCACACACTCAGATGACAAGCAACATGAATTCGACTGGGACAACGCTACTATTATCGGACAAGCCAAACAGAGAACAGTCAGGGAATTCCTAGAGGCATGGCACTCATCTACAGATTCAATCGATAAGCACATCGGTCTTATGGTCATTTTTAGCCTTGTCATATCAACTGTTAATTTATGCCAAGGAAGAAAAGTACTATGAAGCACTCTTATTCATTAACTTCTTCCTTCAAGTCACCTCCAAGTACCAATCTCAGTGGAACCTCAACATTTTTTGGGTGGCGCGGTGGCTCAGTGGTTAGCACTGCTGCCTCAGTGCCTGGGACCTGGGTTAGATTCCCGCATCAGATGACTGTCAGTTTGGAGTTTGCACGTTCTCCCTGTGCGTGCATGGGTTTCATCCAGGTGCTCTGGTTTCCTCCCATAATCCAAAGATGTGCAGGTTAGGTGAATTGGCCATGCTAAATCGTCCATTGTGTTCAGGGATGTGCAGGTTAGGTGCATTAGTCAGGGATAAATGTAAAGTAATAGGGTTGGGGAATGGGTCTGGATGAGTTACTCTTTGAAGGGTTAGTGTGGATTTGTTGGGCCGAATGGCCTGTTTCTGCACTGTAGGGATTCTGTGATTCTATGAAAAGTGATTTCTTGTTACATGTTTTCTTATTAAAATCATACAACGTTCAGGCATATTGACTTCAAGATCTGTGACACCTCATTCCTGCTGAACAGTGAAAAGGATGGATATTCAAGCAGTCTGACTTGGTCACAAAATGAAGTTAATTTTGAACTGTTCCTATGAGGAAGATTGGCTGGCTCAAAAGCACATTTTAGTTTCCTCCTCGGGACCCAAGTTTAAATCCATCCTGACCATTGGTGCTCATGATGTACACTGTTGAAACTGGATGATTGCACTATTCTTTTTTAGAGTCAAGTCCTGTAATTTTTTTGGTGAGAAATCTAAAACTTTATTGGTGTTTAAAATTGCAAAAGTAATTAAATTACCAAAATTACTTCTAAGATTTGATTTTTATCGAATGAATTTTGTGTATCATGCGGGAAGACAACATAACTTCAAAACTTATGAACTGTGTACACATTTGGAGAATACCTCTTTATTAGCTCATAAATAAGAGCTTGATTTATTTCTCTTTCCCTACTTCCTCCATGCTACTGAGCACCAACCACCATTGATATTATATTGCTGGAAAAATTGAGTACTTGTAATCAATGTTCCTTGGTTGCAGCATTTGTGTGCTTTATTATTAAATTTACAAATTCATTTTGTGGCTTTTCTTTTTCCTTATCTATCTGCAACCTCATTACACTCATGGGGATAACTTGAGATGCAATTTTCCTTCCATTTTTGGTAGTGGAATAGGTGGCACGAAAGGTCAATAATTGGAGGAGTTTGGGCCTTGAGAGAAACTTGTTTCCTTCTCACTATCCCTCTAATTCAAGCTTTGGGTTTCAAAATCCATGGGCAACCTTCTCGACCCAACATCAATAACCAATTCAGAGCCTCAACACGTTGACCTTACCAATCACCTGCCTCCTAGATGGGTGACATTGGAGGCTAGAAGCTAGATTCATCTCTCTGCTGATTTGGTGAGGGCTTCCAATGGCCCCAAACTGGTGGAAATCTGTGGATGATTCCAAAGAGTGATCCATGAAAGCAAATTCCTTTAAATTTGCCTCCAACTGACTTTGAGAGAAAAATATACAAACTACATACTTGAGGAGTTGGTCTCAACTGGGAGCAGCTCAATAGCTAGCGCTGCTGCCTCAACGCCAGAGACCTGGGTTTGATTTTAGCCTCTGGCAATCGTCTGTGAAGTTTGTACATTCTGCCTGTCTCTGTGTAGGTTTCCTCTTTCAGTCCAAAGACGTTCAGTTTAGATGGATTGGGATAAGTGGGCTAGGTGGATAAGCCATGTAAAATAGAGGTTTACAGGGATTGGGTAGGGTCTGGGTCTGGGTGGGATGCTCTTCGGAGGGTCACTGTGCACTTGATGGTCAAAATGGCCTGCCTTCATTCTGTAGTGATTCTGAGAAGATTTTAAGAAGCAAAGGCCTCTGGAATCTAATGGTCAAGAGCCTCTATTGAGCTGGGACGCTAATGTCCAGGTCTACAATTCATCAAGAACCTGCCAACACTCACCTGTCAGCTCTTAACAAACTGATTGGTGGGCAATTGGGCAAGTATGCTCATCATTAGGAGGGTCATATTACTTGACATCAAACGAATTTGTGTCCACGTTTCAACAGAAAATGAGTGGAATGTTTAATTTCTGCATTTGATTCCTTTTTGGGTGACATTTCTGTCCTCTGGTCTGGTGAAGTCCTGACCAATTTCAAACTTGGGTTTCAGTCTTTTGTCAGGTAGGCAGGAAGAATGGAGCTTGTAACGTTTACCAAATTTTTGAATTTTCTAATAGAGGAAATCTTGCTTCACTTCATCTTTCTTCTGTGTTCTCATCAAGGAGTTTAAGGAAATGTTTTAAATTACGAGGTTTTAAAATTGCCAATTTCCCAAAGACAGTGAAGAAACTTTGAATTATGCTTGGTGTATGTCTAATTTATGAATTAGGGAATATAGTGAGTGAGGCCATTGGAGCCAAAGTTGATGTTATGAAACCTTACAGGAGAGGATAGCTATAGGAAGTATTCATGTATATGTTATGTTGGGTTTCCTATTTTGAGTATTCAATAAAGGGGAATAATCACCTTGAATAATAGGGGCAAGCCCAAAATTTTTTTTTACCTTACCCAGTAAGTTTTTAATCTTTGCAGGGACTGCTGTTATCTCCCAGTTCTTTCTTGAACAGATCAGATTTGCAAAGTCTATGACAGTGTTGCAAATATACCAACTCAAAATGTTTGGTCCTTTTGGATATCTGACATGCCAGGTGGCAGTTTTGTATGGTTTTTAAGCCTTCTGAAAATTCAGCAGCTGCTAAAGTTATTTTGAGATATTCATGGTTGAGTATCTAATATTGAAAAGTGAACTCTAGTGCAGTGCAGTGATAGTTTAGCAGAACAACATGGAGGTACCTTCACATTTGTTTTTTGCAATAGCCTAATCGTTTATCCAAAATTATCCATTAAAAATGAATAGATGAAGGCTTTTGTAGATCTGTTACTCATGCATGCAGGCTTCAGTGAAATTTCATCAGGTAAGCTTCTAAACTGAGTAAGAAAAATAAAACTGGATTACTTATTTCTTATGCTATTACTTACTTACTTATTACTTTATTTCATATTTATGATCCCCTATGTGTATTTAAATTTATTTTCCAATTACATGGGAGAAGCTTAAAGTCTAAGCTGTAAGCTTTCTACTTAATTTGTGTTTTTGAGTTCTATTAAAGTCCATATTTTCTGAGCTACTGTTGTTGATTTTACCTGATTTGATCAGATAGTATCTGACCTTATTTGTTCTGTCGAATAAAATAAACCCTGCGTGACCGGTCCATTGTAGACTGTTTTACTGGGAGGCATGAGTTCCTACATGTATGTATGTCTTTAAACAGATCTGTTTATCTGTTTAGCTATTAAGCTTTTTGTATAACATTGACTGACTAGGTTTAATTGAAATAGAGATGAAAAGCTGTTTTTCTTTCTCTCATTTCCACAGTGTAGGTGAATAAATTAAAATAAATTACCAGTTAAAGAAAATAATTCAACATAAGTGGTATTATATAACAATTGGATAAATTAAGACCGAGGGAAGTTAGAGTTGGGCAGTAATATTCATTCATGGGATGTAGTAAGTTTTAAACAATCAAAGTATGATGACTATTTACAAAACACAGTGGTATAGATTTACAAATTATCTCACAGCTGGCCATCTATTAAAGTGACCAGCTGATTTTCGACTCCAAGGATGTTTGTGCGACTGACTGGATGAATGATTCTTGATTAGGGACTAGTCAGAATAGACTTGTGTGCTTTGTAAATTCAGATTTTATAAAGGAGAAGTAGTTATGCTTCAGTTGAACCAAACCTTTGTCAGACCCCACCCAGAGTGCTGTACCTCTACAACAAAGAGACTCTTTCTTTTCCTGTAGAAAACAGAGAAAGAGACTCTGTTCCTAGCTCTGGGCTGGAAGTCCTGGATTCAAGTCCCATTGGCTCCAGACGTGTGCCATAACATGTCTTAACAGGTTGATTTTTAAAAATTCTACAGGAAACCAAAGAAATCGGGTATTGCAGTTCATCTTGTAAAACGCACAATATGTTAAAAGCTTACTGTAATAAAAATAGAGGGTCCAAGAAAATAGGTTGCAAAATTACAGAATTGTTATGGCATGGTAGGAAACCATTCAGCCCACTATACCTGTGCCAGCTCATCAAATGACGATCATAATGAAGTGCTAATTTTCTGCTTTATCCCCATATCTTTGCACGCTATTTCTATCCAAGTAATCATCCAATGCTGTCAATTGAACCTGCCCCCACCATACTTCAGGGTAATGCATTCCATACCCTAACCACTTGATGAGTGAAAAGGTTTCTCCTTATCTACTGTCTTCAGCCTGGTCATGATTTTCAAGACCTCAATGAAATCTCCTCTCAGCTGCCTTCTCTCCAAGGAGAACAGTCCCAATTTATCCTCAATTGAAATTTCTCATTCCTGGAACCTTTTCTTCTAAATTGTTTCTACACGTTTTCCAATTCATTCACACATTTCCAACATCTGAACACAATACTCCAGCTGAAATCTAACCACTATCTCACGCAAACTTAACATCACTTCCTTGTTCTTTTCTTCTCTCTGCCCCTGTCAATAAAACTGAGGACACTGCATGCCTTAAATGCTTTCGCCATTTGTTCTGCCACCTTAAGTAATCTGTTCCTAAAAACACCTGGGTCAGTCTGTCCCGTATCCCTTTTAATAAGTATACCCATATTTTACGTTAATGCTCCCAAAAAGTGCAAAAATGTTTTAAAAACTTTTTATTGACACTGGTTTTGGATAGTTTTTAAAATTAATAACTTTATTATTTTTTAATTGTTGTGGAGTGTGAAACAAACCTTTTTTCAATAAACAATAGTTTGCTGGGAAACTCTTTTTTTCCAGAATCTGCTGGCAATCCATTCATTAAAAATGACATTGTTTAATTCACACTTCAATTTCAACCACATTACCTTCCTTGAGATTTGATAGTTTCTGCCAAATCCATAACAGAATAGTCATATGTGGAGAAAACTGATTTAATGGAGTGAGTTGTCAATTTCGGTTGCATACTTATCCCACATCCTGTTTTCTTATAAAAAGGAACTACAATTCCCTGAAAGCAGTATTTAATTCTTTACATTGTTTGAAGTGGTAAACTGAACTTCTTTCAGCATGTGTCAAATGTGAAGCTCTTGGCATCAAGTCGTTGGACTAATTCCAATTTTCCAAAACTTCATCATCAACTGCCTCGCACTTTTTATTTCTAATACTCACTCATATCTGGGTATCATTAGATGAACCAGCATTTTATTACCCATCCCTAATTGCTCTGGAGAAGGTGTTGGAGAGCTGTGGCATTGAACCAATGAGGTCCATGTGCTGTACCCACAATGCAGTAAGGAAGGGAATTCTCAGGATTTTGATCCAAAGACACTGAAGAAGACGTGATACGTTTCTAAATCAGGATGGCAAGTGGCTTGGAGCAAAACTTGCAATTGGTGGTTTTCCATATCTGCTGCCTTTCTCCCTCTAGATGGTAGTGGTTATGGGTTTAGAAGGCATTGTCTGAGGATCTTTGGCAAGTTTTTTCAGGGCATTTATGGATAACGTACGACATTACTGAGCATTAGTGTTGGAGAGACTGAATGTTTATAGATGTGGCATCAGTCTAGCAAGCTGCTTTGTCCTGGATGGTGTCAGCCTTTTTGAGTGATGGTGGTGGTGCTGCACTCATCCAGGCAGTTAGGGAATATTACATCACACTCCGACTTTTGCCCTGTAGATCGTGGGCAGGTTTTGAGGAGTAAGGAGGTGAGTTTCTCACAGCACTATTCCTTGCCTCTGACCTGCTCTTGTAGCATCTGTATTGAGTTTCTGGTCAATGGATGTTGATAGTGGCAGACTCGATGCTGTTGAGTGTCAAGGGCAGTGGTTAGATTGTCTCTTCTTGGAGATAGTCATTGTTTCCCATTTATACGGCACACATTTCTTGCTATTTTTCAGCTATTCTGGATATCATCCAGGTCTGGCTGCATTTGGACATGGACTGATACAGTATCTGAGGAGTTGTGAATGGTGCTGAGCATCCCTACTTCTGACCTTACAATGGAGTGAAGCTACACTGTGGCAAAAGTGAGGACTGCAGATGCTGGAAACCAGAGTGTAGATTAGAGTAGTGCTGGAAAAGCACAGCGGGTCAGGCAGCATCCGAGGAGCAGGAAAATCAACGTTTCGGACAAAAGCCCTTCATCAGGAATAGAGGTGGCCTCCAGAGGCTCCCTGCCTCTATTCCTGATGAAGGGCTTTTGCCCGAAACGTCGATTTTTCCTGCTCCTCGGATGCTGCCTGATCTGTGCTTTTCCAGCACCACTCTAATCTAAACCCTGAATCTACATTGTATTATATTCTTTCAGAATTTTTCACGTTATGGGATGTATTGATACTGTCCAGGTTTCATTTATTGCTTGTAGTTATTTTCCATGAGGCTAGCAGTTGATTCTTGTACAACTGCAGTTATGATATGACGGTGATTCTACAATGGCAATGGTTATCAAAATTCTGACATGTTGTACCTGTCCCAGTAAAGAAGTGGTGGTGAGTGTCAAACAAGACTGGTGAATGATTTGGAAGGGAACCTGGAGGTCTTAATGTTTCTGCAATATTGTTGCTTCTGTATCTCTTGTTAGTGGAAGATGCACAGGTAAAGGGAGATGACAAATTAAGGTTTTTTTTTAAGTTTTTTCTTCTAGGTGATGTGTCCATTCTGCAGTCACACAATAAATATGATATAGTGAGAGTCTTTTAGCAAATGAAATTGTTCTGTCGTGGATTATGTAAAGTTTATTGAATTTTGTTATGACAGAACCTGTTCAGGTGAATAATGCTGAAAAATGTGTTGCTGGAAAAGCGCAGCAGGTCAGGCAGCATTCAAGGAGCAGGAGAATCGATGTTTCGGGCATGAGCCCTTCTTCAGGATTCCTGAAGAAGGGCTCATGCCCGAAACATCGATTCTCCTGCTCCTTGAATGCTGCCTGACCTGCTGCACTTTTCCAGCAACACGTTTTTCAGCTCTGATCTTCAGCATCTGCAGTCCTCACTTTTTCCTCAGGTGAATAATGGACTTGTATCACACTCTGACTTGAATTGAAACATTTAAGGTAGTACACCCATTACAGAACACTATCTTTGCCCTGTTTCTGTAGTATTATTACTGGTCACTTGGTCTTGTTTGAATGACAGTGAATTAATTGTGATGCTGTTTGAATTCAGGGAGAAATAACTGGTCTTGCTTTTGAAATGGCTGTTGCCCACCATTTATGTGGTGTAAATTATTTCTACCTATTGGCTCAAGCTTGACATTCACACCCTGCTGCAAGCTGTTGGCTAACTATCAGAAAATGTGCACAGCATATTGTGAAGTTGTTAGCAAATGTCAGATTCCCAATCTTTATGAAAGAAAGACTGCTAGAAACATGCTGGATCTTTTCACCTAAGGAACTCTGGCAAGGTTTGGAGCAGTAATGATTGGCCTCTAACTATAGTCATCACTCTTTTGACAGCAATGACTCCAGCCAATGGAGAGTTTTCTTTTGACTCAGTTGATCTTATTTTTGCTTGGACTGCTTTATGCCGGATTTAAGTGTTATCTTGATGTTAGGTTAGCTACTCTCTCTCCTGTATTATTCAATTCTTGTGTCTTCTGGTCATATCTGGATTAAATCTGTGATCAGGTCTGGAACTAAGTAAACTTAGCAGAATCTTAATTTAAATGTTGGTGAGCGGTTCTTGCAAAATAGATATGACATGGCATAATTAAAGTTTCCTAGCACTTTCCTAGGACTGAGGTGGTTGATAGAATGGAGGTTACCTGATCAAAGTTTTCTGAGGGATTTGTTTTTTTTGTAGATTCAATATATCAGGACATTGTCTACACTTTTAGGTAATTATCAGTGTTGTAACTGTACTGGTGCAGATTGAAGGAACCTACATTAAAATATGGGGAAGAGAATTCCCACCTTTCCTCAGACTGCATGTCTCTCCCCTTAACATTTTAATAGCCAAACCTGTAGGAGTGACACTCGCTCACTTTGAAGGACAGTCCTGACCAACTGAGTATGGCCCAGCCCTGTACTGCAAGGACACTGATCTCCAGATGTGGTTGGACTAAGTGTCTATCTGATTGTGGCCATCCATGGGGATTGAGATCAGACAATCTTCTGGATTGAGTATGGCAGCAGCCCCTGACTGATCAAGGTTCCCTTTTGAGGGTTGGTCCCCTTTGACTTTCAGACATTGCCATTAGCTTGAATTACATGTACTATGTTTTTTATGTAAGCTGCTCACGTGTACTGCAGGTGTGACATTGACTGGGCCCAGAGCCATGCAGTAACATACCCACCCCCTCTTAACTGTGTAGTGATCTGAATAGTGGCTTTGCCCTCTGCATTGAAGAGCAATGGACACCAAAGAGGTTGGCAACCTTTAATCATGGCTGACAATCCTTTGTACTAAAAAACAATGCAGGTTAGAATTTTGGCAGCCTCAAGGTCTGTACTAAGAATATAAGCTAAGAGACATTCTATGTAAATGCATGAGAAGTGCAGCAAAGGCAATCTGGCAAAAGAATCTGCAAGACGCAAATGTCCTTGAGTCCAAAGTGAAGTCCTGAAGGGCTTAAGTTGTGTGGAAATTGTTCTGAAAGTACTCGTGAAATGAGACTGATTTATTCAGTGATGCCCACTTGCGTGGAGGAAAAGTGAAAGAGGACGGTGTCCATGAACCGTGCTGGGAAATGGTGAGATGGTACAACTGGTTAATGGCCCAGAGAGCCAAGTGTTTAGCTTCAGCACTAGGTATCTATGTTTTGATTTTTTTTTGCCTGAACTTGGTGCCCTCTAGTTTCAGGAAAGAAGGGGAGAATGAGTGTTGTATGCAAAATTAATTGAGATTAGCTACGAGCAAGATGCAAATGTATGGAAATAAGCCTGTTTGTGTTCATTAGTAAGAGTGTGAGCTTGCAGCTGAAAAGTTAAAGGGAAAATGGAAAATATTTCTCAACATCAGGAATCTGATTTTTTTTCTATTCTTGTAATATTCAATCAAATATCCTTTTTAACTTCACAAGGGGCGGCACAATGACTCAGTGGTTAGCATTGCTGCTTCACATCACCAGGATCCAAGGTTTGATTCCTGCCTGGGCAACTGTCTGTGTGGAGTTTACATATTCTCCCTGTGTCTGCGTGGGTTTCCTCCGGGTGCTCCGGTTTCCATCCACAGTCCAAAGATGTGTAGGTCAGGTGGATTGGGCAATTTAGCATGGCCAAAGTGTAAAGGGAAATGGGTCTGGATGGGTTACTCTTCAGCGGGTCGGTGTGGACTGGTTGGGCCAAAGGGCCTGTTTCCACACTGTAGGGAATCTAATCTAATCTTAAAAGCCTTTCGCAATTGTAGAAGTTAATTCTCTCCTTTTTTTTTCCTGCTGTTGCAAAATAAATTTTGTAGGATGAAAATTAACTCTAACTACTATAGTGACATATTTCAATTCTGAATTCATTTATGGGAGGTTGTGACTTGGAATGGTGCTTTAAAACATTTTAAGCTGGGAAACAAAGTTGTAAGTAAACCAGTAATTTGTCGTAATGACATTGCATTTAATTATCATTAGAGTTTTGCTTTATTGACACAGAATATTGAGCAGTTTTTGATAAATATGTTTAAACCTCCATGGGCCAGTCACTGGCATTCTGTGATAATATGCTACATGACAGCTGGGGTAACAATTTGACTCCAACCCTGTCTAACATCTGGCCTTGCAGGTGGTTTGCTGCCAGTTGTTTACATGTCAGGCACAGCATATTTTAAAGACAGAAGCCAGCATAATAGGAAATTTACATAAATTCACCTTGAACCATATATCAAGTCTTACGAGCTTTGCTGAAAACTTTGGAAGTTCATGAATGTCCATTCGCCCTCAATCAGGTATGGGATATAATGTCTTGGAGGCTACCGGGGAAATGTTAACAAATTGCTTGTTTTTCCACTCCAACATTAAAATCCTCAGAATAATCATTCATAGCACAGAAACTGCTCATTCTTTTTCCATTTTAAGTTATTTTTGTAGTGGCTACAATCAGCTATTTAATAATTCACAAAATCAAATTAATTTGGTTTCATTTCTGTAATTCAACGTAATATTAGTCCCTTTAATTATTTAACAAATCAGCTGGCAGTTTAGGCTGGAGGGAGTGATAAATAATCAAGTGTCAAATTCAACCAGATAGATTCATGATCCATTTCTGCTAATGCGGTCGCTGGCTCCCTACTAGTTTTCACAGACTACGATAAGCAGCAAGCAGTCATTTTTTGTTTCAAAGAAAGACATGCTGCAAAAGAAAGTGGATGGTGAAATTATTTGGGTCTAGACAATATCTACAAATGTGACAATTTAATAGAAATAAAAATAGTAATTTACCTTGAATTTATGCTGTTGGTTATGTCTGGCAATGCAATCTTGTCAAATTTAGTTATCCAATTTATTTACAGAAATATACAACAGTTGGGGAATTTGGAAAGGCCACAGACACATTTGATGCTCTAGGGACAGTGACAGAAGTGCAATCATATGGTAAGAAAGCTTTTAGCAATCTTGTTTTAATAATTCTCTTCCAGATGAATTTTCTACACAATATGAAACTTGATAGTGCATTGCCAAAAGTATTGCATTTTCAGCAGCATTTAAAATATTTGACAAAGTCAGAAGTCACACGACTCCATGTTATAGTTTAACGGGTTTACTTGAAATCACAAGCTTTCAGAGCACTGCTGCTCAGTCAGGTGAAGTGACCTGAGGAAGGAATAGTCACTCAATCCAAAACATTAACTCTGATTTCTCTCAACAGATGCTGCCTGACCCGCTGAGTTTTTCCAGCAATTTGTTTTCTCACTCTACAGTATCTACAGTTTTTTTTTGGTTTTCATTTTAAAATATTGGATCCTGGCTCTAGTTTAGTGCGCTCACTTCTGAGACAGAAGGTTGTGGGTTCAAGTTGCACTCAATTGGCGCCCAGTAAATAACCTGGGCTGGTGCATCAGTGGTCTATCAAGGGGGCTATATTGCCCTATCCAACAGAACTGTCTGTTTGTGAAATAAACAATCTCATGCCACTCATGCATGTAATATCAGGAAGTTTGCTCCACCAACACTACGAAACAGATCTATTGATAATTCAGCTTATTGTGGGACTTGATTAAAATTGGTTGTTGCATTTGTCTATACTAAAAGTAATGACTGAAGTGAGGTCCCTTCTTTTGTTTCCAGTCATAGTTACAAAATAGTTCAAACTTAAGATTGTTTCATAAGTATCTTTAGTATATCCTCATCTGCTTCAGAGGAGAAGCAAACATGAGTTGACAATTCTAAACAAAAGTGCTATGCTGATTCTTTTGGAATGGAGCTGTTCAGTTCTGTGCACTTAGTTGAACTTCTACACCAGCCCCTTGCTGAAAGTGTGTTTCTTTGTGTTAGCTCTGCTTTGCAGTGGATTTAACATCCCCTCGAGCGATTGCAGCTTTCTTTTCTTGGGGTGGATATAGACATTATAGAATAAAGAATATTGTGTTTTTCCATCTGAAAACATTAATTGGAAACATAAATTAGTTTAAATACCATTTTCTTATTTGATCTTTGATATATAAATTATCAAAATGGACTAATTGTGACCATGCCTTAATTTCTCCACACCCCACCCTTGAAAGTAGTAAATTGTATGACTTAGCAAGTGCCAAGGGTGTTGAACCCCTTGCTTTTCATAACTGAGTACTGGTATGTTATTCGAATTTGAAGCCTCACCATGCCCTCATTTGACTTCATTAGTTACAGCTACATATATCAGAAGGATCAACCTTCGTTGATTGCTCTTGGGTAAGATGGAAGTGGATGTGGGGTTGCATGTTGATGCTAATTGTAAGTGTCTGTTACAATCCTGGCCGAAATAATTTTGCATTGATCATTGTAGAGACTATGATCTTACTATTTTTGTGTTACTCAGTTCCACATTGCCTACTGGGCAAAAGTTTCTGTGATGTTTATTCAATTTCCTGCTGAAGTTTTGCCAGATGCCTCAAGAAATGATCTAAATAGCAATAAAGAGGAATCTCTATAGAAATTCCAACTTACTTTCTTTAACAACTGAGAAAGTGTGGAAATTTTCACAAATCCCTTTTAAGGCTAGGTATTTTGTAGCTGTTGAATGGATCAGTTTGTTTTCTGTCTTTAGGGAGTGAAAAAGAAGTGTTGAGCAATGTTGATGCAGGTATTCTTTGCCAAAGGAGAGTGATTTCATTGGTCTGTCCCAGTAATCATAATCATAGAATAATGCAGCACAGATGGAAGCCTATCATTTTAATGCTGCCTCTTTTGAAGAACAGTTCCAGACATCTATTCTCTTATGCTCTCTCGTTGAAGTATTTATTTAGTTCCATTTTGAAGGCTACAATTGAATCTGTAGCCACTGCAATCACCATATTAAGCAATGCATTCAAAATCTTAACTCTCTCAGATTTAAAAATGTTTTTTTGTCGTTTGTGGTTCTTTTGCTTGTGACTTTAAATCTGCGCTTCTAAACAAGAGTTCTGTTGGTCTAAAAATGTCAACTCCTCCAATTGTGTGTTTATTTCAGATTTCCAGAATCTCCCAGTATTTGTTTTTAATAAGACCATAAGACATAGGAGCGGAAGCAAGGCCATTCAGCTCATCAAGTCCACTCCGCCATTTAATCATGACTGATGGGCGTTTCAATTCCACTTACCCATACTCTCCTCGGAGCCCTTAATTCCTTGTGAGATCAAGAATTTATCAATCTCTGCCATAAAGGCACCCAACACCCCAGTCTCCACTATGATCCATGGCAATAAATTCCACAGGCCCACCACACTCTGCGTGAAGAAGTGTCTCCTCACTTCTGTTCTAAATTGACCCCCTCTATTTTTAAGGCTGTGCCCACGGGTCCTAGTCTTCCCGCCTAACAGAATCCACTTCCCAGCGTCCACCCTTTCTAAGCCATGCATTATCTTGTAAGTTTCTATTAGATCTCTCCTCAACCTTCTAAACTCTAATGAATACAATCCCAGGATCCTCGGCCATTCATCATATGTTAGGCCTACCATTTCAGGGATCATGCGTGTGAATCTCTGCTGGACACGCTCCAGTGCCAGTGTGTCCTTTCTGAGATGTGAGGCCCAAAATTGGACACAGTATCCTAAATGGGGCTTGACTAGAGCTTTATAAAGTCTCGGAAGCATGTTGCTGCTTTTATATTCCAACCCTCTTGAGAAAAATGACAACATTACATTAACTTTCTTAATCGTGGACTCAACCTGCGAATAACCTTTAGAGAATGTTGCACTAGCACTCCCAGATCTCTTTCTACTTTGGCTTTATGAATTTTCTCATGGTTTTAAAAAAAAGTCCATGTTCTGTATTCTTTTTTCCAAAGCGTAAGACCTCGCACTTGCTCATGTTGAATTTCATCAGCCATTTCCTTGACCACTCTACTAAACTGTCTAAATCTTTCTGCAGCCTCCCCACCACCTCAGTACTACCTGCCTGTCTGCCTAACTTTGTCATCGGTGAACTTTGCCAGAATGCCCCCAGTCTTTTCATCCAGATCATTAATATTTAAAGTGAACACCTGTGGCCCCAACACTGAAACCTGCAGGACCCCACTTGTCACCAGCTTCCATTCTGAAAAAGAACCTTTTATCTCAACTCTCTGCCTTCTGTCAGTCAACCAATCCCCAATCCATGCCAGTAGTTCACCTCGAACACCCTGGGCCTTCACCTTATTCAGCAGCCTCCTGTGAGGCACCTTAACAAAGGCCTTTTGGAAGTCGAGATAACATCCATTGAGTTTCCCTAGTCTAACCTACATGTTACCTCTTCAAAGAATTCTAATAGGTTTGTCAGACCCGACCTCCCCTTACTAAGTCCATGCTGACTTGTTCTAATCCCACCCTGCACTTCCAAGAATTTAGAAATCTCATCCTTAACGATGGATTCTGGAATCTTACCTACAACTGAGGTTAGGCTAATCAGCCGATAATTTTCCATCGTGTGTCTTGATCCTTTCTTGAACAAGAGGGTTACAACAGTGTTTTTCCAATCATCTGGGACTTTCCCTGACTCCAGTGACTTCTGAAAGTTCACACCCAACGCCTCTGCTATTTCCTCAGCCACCTCTCTCAGAACTCTAGGATGTAGCCCATTGGCGCTGGGCGATTTATCGATTTTTAGACCTTTTTTAGCTTTTCTAGCACTTTCTCTTTTGTAATGGCTACCATACTCAACTCTGCTCCCTGATTCTCCTTTGTTGGGATATTACTCCTGTCAGGGAGAAAGTGAGGACTGCAGATGCTGGAGATCAGAGCTGAAAATGTGTTGCTGGATAAGCGCAGCAGGTCAGGCAGCATCCAAGGAACAGGAAAATCGACGTTTCGGGCGTCAGCCCTTCTTCAGAATGAAGGGCTGATGCCCGAAACGTCGATTCTCCTGTTCCTCGGATGTTGCCTGACCTGCGCTTTTCCAGCAACACATTTTCAGCATATTACTCCTGTCTTCCACTGAAGACTGACACAAAGTACTTCAGCTATTTCCTTATCTCCCAGCACTAGCCTTCCAGCATCAATTTGAATCAGCCCAATTTCTACTTCTACCTCCCATTTATTTCTTATGTATTGAAAGAAATTTTTACTATCATTTCTAATATTACTGGCTAGCTTACCTTCATATTTGATCCTCCCCTTCCTTCTCTCTTTGTTATCCTCAGTTTTTGTAGTCTTCCCAATCTTCTGATTTCCCAGTGGTCTTGGCCACTTTATCGGGTCTCTCTTTTTCTTTGATACATTTCCTGACAGCTATGGCTGTCGAACCCCTCCCTGGATAATCTTTCTTTTCTTTGGGATGAATCTCTGTACTGTGTCCTCGTACATCTATGCCATTAACATTTTATTAACATTTTATTAACTTCAACTAATTTGTAGTTTTAAATACATCTATCAAATCTCCTCATAGTTTTTCCTCCTCTAGGGAGAACAACCTTAGTTTCCTAGTTCATCCACAAAACTAAACTTCATCCCTCAAACAGTTCTAATAAACTTTTCTGGACCTTCTCCAAAATGCCTTCATGTCTTCCTGCAGGGTTGTGCCCAGAATTGGAACACAGCTGGAGCTGAACTCACTTTGTATAATTTATCATCATTTCCTGGCTTTTGTACTTGTCTCTATGTTGCCCAGAGTAGAAGTGTCTTTTCACCTTCAACAGTTTGTGCACAGGAATCCTCAGACCTATTTTCTTGCACCCTTTTTAAAATGTTACTATGTAATATACACTCTAACAAGAAGAATGAACATAATACATGATCTCATACTTAACTACATTCCCACAAGTGTGTCTACGTCCTCATAAATTAAAGGAGTTCCCAGTACTTACTGTGATTTAATCCCTCCAATGGAATTTTTGACAGTCTAATGCCAGTACTCCTCCCTTTTTCAAAGGGAAATTCGTAGTACTGTGCCATTAAGGAATAGAGTTCATCCACTAGACTTGTTTCAACTATGTAACAAATGAAACGTAAAAGGTTACTCACCACATCAGGAAGGCTAGATTCCAACCAAGTGATGAAAGTACACTATGCTAATCCATTAAACTACCAACTAAATATTTGGGATGTGTGTGGCAGTAAGTTGTTTTTGTGCTGGACAGGAGTCTGTACTATTCAAAACAGATTTTAAAAGTAATACAATTTTGATTATTCTGAACTGAAGTAGTCTTTGGATAATACCTTTTCTCACTTCTTTGGCACAAAGAAAAGAGTTTGAGAGTTTTATTTTTCCATTAACTAGATCACATAACAAAGGATGATCTGGAAAGTACTCTGAAGAAATTTAGAGGAAACATTATGCAGACTCCTCCAATGTAAGTTGATACTTAATATTTTTGACACTGCTATGGATATTTTGCATTTCTGACTCTGCAGATCTATTTGCCACTTTGATATATTAAAGTACGGTTTTACATATAAAAACAGTCTTTCATTTTTTACCTTTTATTATGAATTGGAACCCCTGCATCATTTAGAATTATAGGCCTGAGTTTTAATGGATTCCCCCCACCTTGTTAGGAATGAGGTAAAATGGGAGGTTATTGGTAAAGTTGTCATAGTTTTACCACCATAGGCCTACTCTTCTGTTAGAGAGAGACAGCTGGTGTTAATTTTAACCTGCGAGTCACCATGCCTTAGGTGAGAGCAGAGGTATAGAAAGAGTGCCAGTTATTCAGCTAACTGAGCTGACCAGCCCCCTCCCTTTTTGGAAGACCATATATCCAGTGTCATTTACCTTATCATTATCAACCCTTTCTGTTCCATGTGTTGGTGACCTATAGAATAAATACAGTATTGTAATGGAGCTCTGTTGTTTAGCCAAATTGATTTGGTCTTTTGTCTATCTACCTCCAGGACAATTTGACCATTTGTCAATGCTATCACCCCTCCCTCCTTTCTTTTCTTAGTTTGGTCATGTTTAGTCCAGGGAATTTGGAATACATGTTCTTGAGCCTTACTTTTCCCTAGAAACATTATGTGCGCAATCATGATTTTGGAAAGCTTAGCTTTTTGTCTCACTTTTTTTTGAAAAGCGCGATTAGACCATATTTATTAATTTTTCTGTCTGGGCATTATTATAGCTAAAATTATCATTTAAAGAATGGATTTTGGAATAGTTTTCAAGATTATTCAAATTACAACTTCTGAAACCGTGTATCCAGATTATTGTTCCTGAAATATGTACCGCAGATGATCTGATATTCATCAAGCATCTAATACAGTTGTGGGATAGCCTAATACTAGTTGTATTGAATTTGACTAAATTTTTTTTAAATGTTGCTTTTCAATATAGGATTATACAACACAGAAAGGTTCAGTCACCTTTTTAGAAGTATTCCAAAGTACTTTAGGGAGCTTGATTTAATGATTATTGGAAATGCAAAGGTAGAATCTTGCTTGGATTGTGCCTCAAAACTATACTACAGAGAAATTGGATGTATGGGTGCAGGCTGCACGTTAGTTCTGTCAAAAGAAATTAGATTAATCTGAAGCTGTGAGTGTAATTTATAATGAACATGACAGTTGTTTTATTATTTATTTTTAACAGCTGATTGGTAATTTCTTTTTGTGTTAAATGTATAATTTAACAATGCTTTACATTCTTGCTTTCAGATATTCTGCTTTGAAGCAAAACGGGCAACGGCTTTCCTGTTTGGTAAAGAAAGGAGAAGCTGTGGAAGCTAAACCTGCCAGACCCGTTGTGGTTTTTAGCCTTTCTGTACAGGATTACAATCCTCCTCTTTTTACTCTGAGTAAGCAAAATCACTTGTTCACTTCCTTCGAGGAGAAGCATTGCAACCTCGGTACTTGCAATTTATTATTAAAGAGAAAATCTCACTTCTGAACCTGGATGGTAGTAAAGAAAAGGAGGAAATATTTTATGTTCATATCGTAGAATCATAGAGTCCCTACAGTGTGGAAACAGGTCACTCGGCCCAACAGGTCCACGCCAAAGTGCACCCCATTCGTGTAATCCTGCATTTCTCATGGCTAATTCACCTAACCTACACATCCCGAGAGACATTGGGCAATTTTGCATGGTCATTCCACCTACCTGCACAGCTTTGGACTGTGGGAGAAAACCGGAGCGCCCAGAGGAAACCCATGTGGACAGGGAGAATGTGCAAACTCCACATAGACAATTGCCCGAGGCTAGAATTGAATCTGTGTCCTGAGTGCTGTGAGGCAGCAGTGCTAATTACTGAACCACTGTGTTACATAAATGTATGTAATAGCATTTCTGATTTACACATGGTTGAAAATTGAAAGTAGCGAGAATAAAAGTCTTAATTTTATAACAACTTTTCAAGAGGATAAGAAGTGGAATAACAGTGAAATTAGATTTTAGAGATTAATTCGTAGGCATGTTAATTTGGAAATGATTTGCCATTTTACATTAGCTTTTTGTTTCTTCATTGTTTACTATGCATCAAAATTGCATGTATTTTGCAGACTTTGCAATTGTCCTTTGCTCCAAAGTCCAAATCTAAGTAGAAATCTGAGACATCAGCGGTGCTTGTATCAAGCTTTCGGTGCCTGTGCATATCTCTTGTTGATCTGAAAAACAGCCATTCACCACAACTTTTACTCTCTCTTCTATCCTTTTTAGGATATTTTATATCCAGAAACTCTAATCATCTTAGTCGAACCTGGTTTGTCTTAAATAAATCTATTCTTGTACTTCTTTTAGTCCACATTTGTCCAAATGATTGTTGGTATAAGACCATCTTATTGTTTCCATATGTTTACCACCATTTAGATTAAACTGAGATTTCATGTAGACAATGTCATGTCTCCATTTATCCTTTTTTTTTCCCCCCTTTGAACAGAATGTGACGTACTTATAGTCATCCAATCCTTTGACACCAGACTGATCTCCAAGGAGACTTTGAGATTATGGCCAGCAACTTCACAATTTATATTCCGATTCCCTTGGCACCTTAGAGGATGTATCCCATCTGTCCACTGAAGCATTTGCAGCCTCTCTATTAAATATCACCTTGTAGCTAACAAGACTACTAAATTCAGCATGGTTTTGGCAAAGTCATTTTCCTAAATAATACTTCAGCCATTCATAATGCCCATCCAATAGTTGTCTCATGTGGTCCCTTAATCCTCTAGCCACTGTTAGTGCTAATGTGCTCCTAGAAGAATTTTGGGTTTCCTTTGTATTAGCCACCAATCTACCCTTGTGACATCTTTTTATTTATCATTTCTTCATTTGATATTCACCTTTGATTTTACCTTTTATTAAAGGTGATGCTTTTATACCCTCTCTTTTTTTCTGCTTCATTCGACTCTCCAGCTCCTTTATCCATGAAACCCTGGCTTTGGTTGCATTCCCTTTCCCTTTCACAACTGCTATCCCATTCAGTTTTGACACAGTTGAGGTCTCCAATCTCTGTGTATACTTCCTGAATCTCATTTCTTTGTAAGTCTGCTCCTTTAACTCTTTACCATTCTTTGGCTTATAAACAAAGAGCTGCTTTATTGTTTTCAAGCTCCAACCAAATAGATTTTATCTTTGATCCCTTGAGGATTTTTTTTTCGTATAATACATTATCGAGAACAGAGAACATTACAGCGCAGTGCAGGCCCTTCGGCCCTCGATGTTGCACCGACCTGTGAAGCCAATCTGAGGCCATCTAATCTACACTATTCCATTTTTGTCCATGTGTCTTCCAGTAACCATTTAAATGCCCTTAAGGTTGGTGAGTCTACTACTGTTGTAGGCAGTGTATTCATGCCGCTACTACTGAGTAAAGAAACTACTTCAGATATATGACAGATGTCAATCACCCCTCAATTTAAAGCTATGCCTCCTCATGCTAGCCATTGCCATCCAAGAAAAAGGATTCTCTTGCCCACCTTATCTAACCCTCTGATTATCTTAAATATCTCAATTAAGTCACCTCTCAACCTTCTCTCTAACGGAAACAACCTCAAGTCCCTCAGCCTTTCCTTTTAAGACCTTCCCTCCATACCAGGCAACGTACTAGTAAATCTCTACTGAACCCTTTTCAAAGCTTCCACCTCCTTCCTATAGTGTGGTGATCAGAACTGTACGCAATACTCCCAAATGTGGCCTTACCAGAGTTGTACAGTTGCAGCATGACCTCATGGTTCCAAAACTCAATCCCTCTACAATAAAAGCTAACACTGTATGCCTTCTTAACAACCTAATCAACCTGGGTAGCAGCTTTCAGGGATTTTCGTACAAGGACACTGAGATCTCTCTGCTTATCTACACTACCAAGTTACACTCCATCTACACTATCATTAGCCCAGTATTCTTTATTCCTGTTGCTCCTTCCAAAGTGAATCACCTCACACTTTTCCATGTTAAACTCCATTTACCACCTCTCAGCCCAGCTGTTCAGTTTTTCTATGTGCCTCTGTAACCTACAACATCCTTCATCACTATCCCCAACTCTACCGCCCTTAGTGTTGTCTGCAAATTTACTATTCCATCCTCTGTGCCCTCATTCAGGTCATTTATAAAAATGACAAACAACAGTGGACCCAAAACATATCCTTGCCAGACACCACTCGTAACTGAATTTCAGGATGAACATTTCCCATCAACTACCACTCTGTCTTCTTTCAGCCAGCCAATTTCTGACCCAAACCATTAAATCCCCCTCAATCCCATGACTCCATATTTTGTGCAGTAGCCTACTGTGGGGAACCTTATCAAACGCCTTACTGAAATGCAGTTACACCACATCAACCCTCATCCACGTGTTTGGTCAACTCAAATAACTCCGTTAGGTTTGTGAGGTACAACTTACCCTTCAAAATCATGTTGACTATCCCGAATCACGCATTCCTTTCTAATGATTGGAAGCGATAGGATTTATAATCTTTTCCAACACTTTACACTCAACCGAAGTAAGGCTCACTTGTGTATAATTACCAGGGTTGTCTGTACTTTCCTCTTGAACAAGGGAACAACTTTTGCTGTCCTCCAGTCTTTGGCACTATTCCTGTAGACGATGACAACATAAAGATCAAAGCCAAAGGCTCTGTGATCACCTCTCTGACTTCTCTTTGAATCCTAGGATAAATTCCAACCGGCCCAGGGGACTATTTTTACACTTTCCAGAATTGCGAACACCTCCTCCTTGTGAACCTCATCTAGTTTAGTAGCCTGTACCTCAGTATCCTCCTCGCCAACGTTGTCTTTTTCTGCTGTAAATACTGTTGAAAAATATTCATTTAGCGCTTCCCCATCTCCTCTGATTGCATGCACAACTTCCCACTACTTTTCTTAATTGGCCCTCATCTTACTCTAATCATTCTTTTATTCTAGATATACATCTGGCCTATATCTAATCTAATCCTTTTTACTTCCCTATGTTTCGTGATTCCCTGTACCAAGAAAACTTAAACATCCAAGGCTCCCCTTTGTATTTTGCTCCAAATCCACACCACTGACACTAAATCTAGTTTCCATATGGCTATTTGCATTTGGAGTTCAGCACCCTTATTAACTGCACTTTGTGCATTTACTATACTTCCATCTCTTGGATATCTCTTAGATATCTCTTAGATGTTTTGTATGATTCTAACTTATTGTGTAATATCTTCAAGATTATCTATGCCAGTGCACCTTGTTTCTACCCCTTATTGCCTAATCCCCTGCAAATTCGATTCCATCCTTTTCCCCACAGTACTGGTTATCCTACCTGGATGAATGTTGATATTAACTTTGTTCGTATGCATTCCACTCTGACTGACAGAACTGGTTCCACTCTCTAGGAGTCTGAAGCTCTGCCTTTTCCACTGTTTTTAGTCATGCATTCGAGTCATAGAGATGTACAGCATGGAAACAGATCCTTCAGTCCAACTCATCTATGCCGACCAGCTATCCCAACCCAATTTAGTCCCACCTGCCAGCACCTGACCCATACCCCTCCAAACCCTTCCTATTCATAAACCCATCCAGATGCCTTTTAAATGTTGCAATTGTATGAGCCTCCACCACTTCCTCTGGCAGCTCATTCACGTACCACCCTCTGCGTGAAACAGTTGCCCCTTAGGTCTCTTTTTTTATCTTGGAGAAAGTGAGGATTGCAAATGCTGGAGACCAGAGTTGAAAAATGTGATGCTGGAAAAACAGAGCAGGCCAGGCAGCATCCGAGGAGCAGGAGAATCGACGTTTCAGGCATAAGCCCTTCTTCAGGAATGATCCCTGAAGAAGGGCTTATGCCCAAAACGTCGATTCTCTTGCTCCTTGGATGCTGCCTGGTCTACTGTGTTTTTCTAGCATCACATTTTTCAACTCTTTTATATCTTGCCCCTCTCACCCTAAACCTATTCCTCTCTAGGTTTGGATGCCCCCCACCCCAGGGAAAAGACTTTGTCGATCTATCCTATCCATGCCCCTCATGATTTTATAAACCTCAACCTCTGATGCTCCAGAGAAAACAGTCCTAGCCTATTCTCCCATGGGGAACCTTGTAGAATGCCTGACTGAAGTCTGTATAGATCACACCTACCTCCCTGCCCTCATCAATCTTCTTTGTTACTTCTTCAAAAACCTCAATCAAGTTTGTGAGACATGATTTCCCATGCATAAAGCCATATTGCTTATCCCTAATCAGGCCTTGCCTTTCCAAATACAGCCGAACATATTTTTCCATTTCTGCAAACTCTAGCATGTACAGGTAGTTCTTCTATAACATGATCATTGCATCCTTGTTCAACCCCGTGTTTTAGAAAAATCCTGCTTTAGAAACAGCGCTTAAAATGTTTGCGACGTAATCGTGTTACAGCCAACACGTTTTAAAAGTTCGCTATTTTGAAACTATGTCACCAATTTGTCAAACATAATATAGCAAATTTGCGTGAATGAAATGCACATTATAGTAGAATAACCTGTAGTGCTTGGACTAATCCACAATTACTTTCTTTTTAGATACTACTTTTTAACTTGCTCAACTTCCAATTCTTGCAAAACTGACTCTGGGACCACTTAATCCCTATTGTTGATTGGCCACAATCTTTGTTCCTCCATTCCTCTCAATGATGTTCCTTAGTCTGGTAGCAGAGAGGCAGCCCAACGTATGGGTCTCTCATTAATGGTCTGTCTAGAATTGTGTGACCCAAGACTACTATGCAACCTCACTCTGCTTTATTCTCCCATGCACTTTCTTCCCTCCAGTTCACATTAAATATCTAGATATTTAGCTTAGTTATTAGTTTCAAATCCTCTGTCTCTGTCGTTTTACTTCTGTTGAGTTGTGTGTGAGGAATGGCCTGCTGAGTCTCTCCCAAATTCCTGAAAACATCAAATTTTTAGCAGTTTATGTTTAACCCCACTGTCAACAAGCCATAAGACATATTATGAGAAAAAACTTGAAACCTGGACTTTTCAGCCAAGTGCCTGAAAACTGATCTTGTAGAATTCTATAAACAGTACATAAATGAACACTAATTTGAACACTAATTTAAACTAAATCCCGATGGAACATGTTTGAATTATAAAGCATTCATTAATGATTGATGGAAAACCGTTCTTTGTACAACAAGTGATCATAACGTGGCTTGAGAGTAGAAGAAGCAAAAACCTTGAAGATATGGGGACATGTAACAGGAATATTTGGTCTTTTGCACCCTTGAGATGTGGTAAAATGGCCTTGCCTATTTGTGATGAATTCTAGTAATATGTTCTACTCAGCTGCTGAAGTGGATCCAGAGCAATTAATTTATTTACAATTCAGAATTATCTTTTGGATCAGTTTTTTTCCCATATAGATTATATATAGGTTATCCTGCTTTACTTTGTGTACTACCTAAATAAAATTTGTTTAGCTCTCCAAAATGTAGATATTTTAGTTTGTAAGATGTTGCTCAGAGAAGGGTAAAGACTGATTGATTGTTTTTTGATCCAAATTAGCTGACTAAATTGATGTGTTTTTATTTCAGATGTTGAATGTGGTGGTGGGTTTTATGTCCGCAGTTTGGTTAATGACCTTGGCAAAGGTAGGAACAAAGAAATAAATTTACCTTGTAGCAAAACCCAATCAATAAAGATTAGTGTTATTCACAGTTTTCTTTGCTCTATTGGAGCAATACCCATGAAATTAACATCATATAATAATGTAAATGTTTTTATTTTTAAGAACTTTCTTCATGTGCCCATGTAAAGGAGTTGATCAGAACCAAACAGGGTCCTTTTACACTGGATGAACATGCACTTCAAGAGGAGAAATGGACAATAGTTGAAATAGTAAAAGCGGTAGAGTCCGGCGTGCAATTAATTCCATCTGAAGTGGCATGTAAGAAATTGAAGATAGATTCTCAGGACGACAGTGAACAAGTGAAAGAAGCTACTTGATATTGAGTAACATTTCTTGTTGAAAAAGCAAAGTAAGGAATACAGTTTAACCTGAATTATTCTACTGTATGTTTATGATCTGAGCAATAAACCAGTCTGATTAATAGCACTTTAAACATTTGCTTTGAAAGTGCCAAGGATTTTGACTTTTTGTGTTGCCTAATGTGTCAATCCAGCTTCATAAGTTTGAATGATGTTTGGATGATGGTTGTCAACAAGAGAAGGTCACTTAACATCAAGATATTTTGTTGAAATGTTCAAGTGAGTTCTCATTTTTATACAAGATATAAATAAGTCAATAATTATTAAATATTAGACAAATATAAAATTTGAAAACTTACTTTTGAAGTTATATTTGATCAATTATTGATATCAATACACAGCAATGAAAAATGTTCATTATAATCCCTGAAGGTGAAGACTTTCATATTGAAGTTTATTGGATTTTACCCGACAACTTTGCAGCTGAGCTATGAGGTGAAATATTGTCTTCCTTGTTAGAAATGACCCCTTTACTCCCTAAGGCAATTCATCCCTGCACTATATCTATTTTGTTTAAAATGTGTAATGTAGGTCTGTCACATGTACTAATCAAATTCCATTAAAAGTTCAAGACAACATTTTAAAACTGTTAGCAAGTTTTGAGAAGATTTGTAGCTTAGGTCGAGGTTCTGGATGTAGGTTTGCTCACTAAACTGGAAGGTTCATTTTTCAGGCGTTTCGTCACCATACTAGGTGACATCTTCAGTGAGTTTCTATATGAAGTGCTGGTGGCAGAGCCCACTTTCTGTTTGTGTTTTCGGCTTCCTTGGGTTGGTGATGTCACTTCCTGTGGTGATATCATTTCCTCTGGTGACATCTAGCCACCAGGATACATGAACATCAACTAGCCACAAAAAAAAAACCTACTCTTTCTAGTATCCTTACATACGGATGACAAAGGACACCACTTCGACTTGTACAACACATCCATCCTAGGACAAGCCAAAAAGAGACATGAACAAGAATTCCTAGAAGCATGGCATTCCAACCAGAACTCGATCAACAAACACACTGACTTGGATCCCATTTATCACCCCCTGAGAAAAAGAACAGAAAATGACATCAGAGGAAATGACATCACCACAGCAAACTACATCACCAAACCAAGGAAACCCAAACACAAATAGAAAGTGGGCTATACTACTAGTGCTTCAGCCAGAGGCTCACTGAAGATGTTACCTATATGGCGGCAAAATGTCTGAAAATGAACCTTCCAGCTCAGCAAGCGAACCTACATCCATTTTAAAACTGTCTTTAAACAAAACATTTTCAAACTAAAACAGAAATTGTTGGCAAAATCCAACTGGTCTGGTAGCATACGTGGAAAGAAAGCAGAGCTAACAGTTCAAGTCTCTTGGTGACTCTTCGTCAGAACTCCTTAGCCACTGGGCGAAATTAGTACTTTATGCTGACAACATAATTGGAGGGATGGAATGAGATGAGCAGTAGTGGAGAGCCCAGAGAGATAAGAATGGATTAGATAAACAAGGAATATATGGATAATAGGCCAGGATAAAAGAAATTCTAAAAAACTATTAGCTAAGTATAGGAGAGAATGGGTGAGCTGTACTGAAAATTACCTATACAATGTGATAATAGGCAGAGGAGTAGGTGAGAACAGATTTCATAACAGGACTGGGTGTGGGGTAAGTAGTAAACATTGGAAGCAGGCTTTGAAGTTATTGAACTTGATTGAGTCTTCAAGGTTTCAGGGTCCCCAACCAGAAAATGTGGTGTTATGCTTTGTGCTTGCACTGAGTCTTGCTGGAATCCTGCAGCAGGGTTCTCTCTCTCTCCCTCTCTCTCGCCCTCCCGCTCTCTCTCTCTCTCACCCTCCCGCTCTCTCTCTCTCGCCCTCCCGCGCTCTCTCTCTCGCCCTCCCGCTCTCTCTCTCTCTCGCCCTCCCGCGCGCTCGCTCTCTCTCTCTCTCACCCTCTTGCGCTCTCTCTCTCTCGCGCTCCTCTCTCGCTCTCGCTCTCGCTCTCGCTCTCGCTCTCGCTCTCGCTCTCGCTCTCTCTCTCTCTCTCTCGCTCTCTCTCTCTCTCTCGCTCTCACCCTCTTGCGCTCTCTCTCTCTCGCGCTCCTCTCTCTCGCGCTCCTCTCTCGCTCTCTCTCTCGCTCTCTCTCTCTCTCTCTCGCCCTCCCGCTCGCGCGCTCTCGCCCTCTCGCTCTTCCTCCTCTCTTTTTTTTCTTCCCCCCACCCCCGAGAGTCTGAGGGACTTGAGGCTGTTTTTGTTGGAAGAAGGTTGAGAGATGACTTAATTGAGACATAGGTTGCACAGCGAGAGTTCTTTTTCCTCGGATGGCGATGGCTAGCACGAGGGGACATATCTTTAAATTGAGGGGTGATAGATCGATGTAGGACAGATGGTCAGAGGTAGTTTCTTTACTTGGAGTAGAAGGGGTGTGGAATGCACTGCCTGCAATAGTAGTAGACTCACTAACCTTAAGGGCATTTAAATGGTCATTGGATAGGCGTGTGGTTGAGAGTGGAATAGTGTCGGTTAGATGGGCTTCAGATTGGTTCCACAGGTCAGCACAACATCAAGAGCTGATGGACCTGTACTGTGCTGTAATGTTCTATGTTAGCAGCTGCTAAATAACACAAAATATTATGCTGTGAAAATCTCCTTGAAGCCCAGTGGAAGATTATTTTAGCTTCTCATTGAATTGAATAGCTTTTTCATGTAAAAATATGGTGAAAGATACAATGTGCTTCAGTAAACCTCAAATCCCATGATATTGTGGGAGCCCCATTGCATCGGACTTTCCCCCCTCAGCATGACCTGACTTTCTCTTTGGCCTTGATCTCAACCCCAGCCCATTTCACTCTCTGGTTTTTGATCCTCTTCCATGGCCATCTATCCACGGTTCATTTTTCAATCATCCATGGTCATATTACAATACATTTGCGCTCTGGTTTGGCCAAAATAGAGTTTTTGCCAATGCAAAAGGGAGATTGGAAGAGTTCAGAAGAATGAGAGGAGATTTAATTGCAAAAGGTATTGACAAGGGAGAGAGGCTGTTTCCTCTAATGAGGCAATCTAGAACATGAAGTCACAGTTTTAGGATAAGGGGTTGCAGATTTAAAACAACTAAGTAGAAATTAAAAATAAAAAAAATTAAATATTAACTCAGTCTGAAATTTTTAAATATTAAAATATAGTGCACTTCTCGAGTTTTTATGTTACTCATTGACACACAATGACTCCTCTATAAAGCTGAATGTCAGATATAACAGACGTTATTTTCTTCTTGTATCGCAATCCACCAAGCAGAGGGACCAGAGCTAGAGTTAGAAGACTTTTAGGCTAGTTAATTTCCCAACAAGCATCATTTGATCTGTTAAGTGAAATTTACTATTACATCCATCTATCCTCCATCCTTACAATCTAAAATACCATACTTTACAGACCAAAATACAGCAACCAAAACTAAACTAAAACCATTAAAACAGTTCTAAAATCTAAAATATTAAAACATTTAACATCAATTATAAAACTAAAATCAAATCTAAGACACACCTAAAACTATTTACCAAGAATAATTAGAAGTTCATTTAAAAGTCTGTAAACATTTGAAGCAGTTCTACAGTCAATAACGTTGTCAAGGTAGAGGTTTCCTGAGCAAATACTTTAAATTACTCTATTCCCAGATGTTCCATCAGTTTATTATTCGTATCAGTCCATTTTCCCCTAGCTCCCATAACAAAATCATTAAAGGAGAATAATTCACTTAGTTAATTCTTTAATCTCCTCCTGAAGATGTTTATATTTACTTGATTTTTCATCCCAAGCTTTCTCCAAAGAATTGTTTTCATTTTTGAAATATACAGTGACACCCTCTACCGTCACTTGTTCTTCTTTCCATCCTTATCCCATAATCAAGATTCTAAGTATGCTTTCCAACCATATTTATCAACAAATTTTTGAAGCTTCTCAATTCTATTGTGTCTTTTTATCGTTGCCTGTTTAACAAATGGGCACTATCCAGAGATATGGGGCAGGGTCTCCAAAGATATTTCACATCTACGATAATTTTTGTTGATCTGTGGTGTACCATGGGTTAACGTAGTTTTTGTGGGATATAAGTTGGTTTGTAATAACATAATATTAATCAGTCTTAATGTTTTAGTACATTATGTGTTTTAATCCACGCATTCGACAATTTATCACTTTTAAAATCCCAGACTTTGACAGGGAAGAGACGTCCAATTACTCATTTCCTTTTCTCTTCAGCTTCTGTAATTAATGGTAATACCGTCTATAATTTTTCTTCTTTCTCTTCTGGATCCATCTCTTCTCAAGTCTCGACCACATATTGGGGGATCTCAAACTTATCTAAGATTATGTAGTTGGCCTAGTTCCATTATTTAACTAAAATGTCTTCATTACTAAATTGAAAAAGGCATGCATTATCCTACCTGATGAATGATTAAAGGCCTCATGTCTCCTAATAATTGTGTAGGTATTTGAACCGCTAATTTTGGAATCCCTAACCTCCGACCCTGTTTTTCACATAGAGTATTACATCAAATACATATGGTGATAAACGTAACAGCTCTTTAAAAAACCTCTAATAATTAAATCCAATTTACATAATAAATTCTGGGAGGCCTCTATAATAGCTAAATGATAATATAGTCTTGAAAAAATAAGTTTTAAACAATTCAACTTTCTGCATAGGACGCAAAGCGGTTTTTTTAAAATTCCCAATCCATTCCTGTAATTTCAGCTCCCAGTCTCTCAAAGGGTAACAAATCTGTGGAGTTCAGAATCTTGAGTGCAGTGGATGCCTGGATATTTAGGAGGAGACAGATGATTTTTAATTAGTAACTGATGGAAGGGTTATGGAGTGCAGCCAGGAAAGTGGAGTTGAGGCTAAGATGAGATCAACCACGATCATATTGAATGACAGAGCAGGCTTGAGGGACCGAAATGTTTACCTGCTTCTAGTTCTTCTCAATTTTCTAAATTCTCTTGTTTTGAAAGACTGGAATGTTAAACAATAATTGAAAAACATCAATCATATAACATGGGTGTTTTTTAAATAATTGGTGGCTAAAATATTTAGAAGAAATGTAATGGTAGGTGTTTATAATTGCTGTTTTGTAAAGACTATTTCTTATAAGGGGTCAGCTCTTTGGTGTACACTTCACTGGATGCAAACTGTCCTACAATGAATTTCCCAGATGACTATTATTCATGGAATTGATCAGAAATCAGGTTAATCTTATTGCTTAATAGCCCATTGCTGCTGCAAAATGTAAACTTGTCTAATCTAACCTTCCATGGTCTACTGAGTTTGGCAGTGAGGTCAGTTTACACACTTCGGTGCTATAGATAATGTCAACTAACTCTGCACAGGTGGGATTATTGAAGCAAAATCCTGACATTCGATTTTTCTCAGCTGACTGCTGAGACATCAAATGTGTTTCTTTTGTGTACTTATGTTTTTAGTCATGCCTTTTGTTTGTAGTTATTCACATGATTGAGCATTGTCAAGTTGGATATAAGTCAGGCAATTTGTGATAAATGGAGAAAAAAAAAGTTCTTGTTTTCCATCTTGTTAACTATTTGGTGCTCGCTGGAGCAAGTTTTTGTTTGAACCTACTTCTATTTTGAATTTTGTCCCCTCATTATTGCTAATGATCAGAGAACCTAATTGAGAAGATAAACCACTGCAAAAGGCTTAATGCCGATGTACAAATGTGTCATAAAATGGAAGCTGTGAAGCAATGTTTATAAAGTAAACATTTAATCACGCAAATCTTATTCTGAAAATCACAACTAAGAAATGGTTCCCTTACTTGCATTTTCCATTTCATACTGATTTTTTTTGTATTTATAATCAAAGACCATATGCATATTGGCCATTTGGAAGGTCAAATTGCATTCTTTGCAAGAACAATAATTTGCATTTATGTTACACTTTTCACAAGTCAAGACATCCCAAGGTACTTCACAGCTTCTGCTGGCCCTTCGCATTCCAACAGTAGAAGCAATTCTGTTGTAACTTTTGCTAATCTGTTTGATTCATCCAATTTATAACCCAGCATGAAATCTACGGCATAAGTAATTAAAGATAATGAGCTACATGTTCTCAAAGCTTCACACGCAGCTGTCAGAAACTAGGTTTGTGTCGTGTGTCGTGTGGCATGCATTCCTGGTGCTTGTGAATTCCCCATTATTAGATGAAGGTTCATGTAGGTGAACAAGAAACTACTGACATCCATGGATGGGTTGAGCACCAAGTCCTCATGCAGCAGAGCAAAAGTGCCCTACTTCATCAATGATACATGCTATTTTGATTTGATACAACCACAGACATTAATTTTGGTTCCTCTGCCTACCTTAATTTTTGTGTTCACATTAAAGTTACAGTTGCTACCTCTACTGTAAAGCACTGTAGTGGAACATGGCCTGATCCTCCTGAAATTTCTAATAGAAAATTAAAGCAACTTTTCTTTTTGGTCAGATTGTTAGTGCTACTCAATTTTCATGCAATATGTGAACCTACAGAAGGTGAAAATCAGGAGTATAATCTCAGAAAAGAATTCATATAATTTGCAAAGTGTTTAAATAAATCAAACTGGTAAAGATGGCAGGATGATCATCTTGCTTCATAGGGGGTTATCCTCCAGTTGTTCTTAAAAATATAGTATTCAGCAGCCTTTCTGATGCGCTGTAGTCTGTACAGTGTAGGTATGCCTACAAAAAGCAGCGCAAACCCAACCCAGCCAATTACCATCCTATCTGTTTATTCAGCAAAATGATAAGAATAGTCAACAATACTGTAGCGTGTCACTTGTAAAGATATAACCTACTCGTTGATGTTTGACCAGGTCTCAGCTCCTGCCTTCATTACAGCTTTGGTCTAAATGTGGACAAAAGAGTTGAACTCAGGAGTGAGAGAATTCTCTTGACATCAAGGCAGCTTTTGACTGGGTATAGCACGAGGCACCTAGCAAAGCTAGTGTCATGGAGTCATCCAGAAACAGACCCTTCACTCCAATTCGTCTGCACTGACCAAACATTCTAATCTGACCTAGTCCCATTTGCCAGTAATTCACCCATATCCCGCTAAACCATTCTATTCATGAACTCATCCAGATGTCTTTGAAAATGTTGCCATTGTACCCGTCTCCACCTCTTCAGCTGGCAGCCCGTCCTATACACACCCCACCCTCTGTGTGGAAAAAACTACTCCTCAATCCTTGTTAACCCCCCCCCCCCCACTCCCTCCCCTCTCTTCGCCCCCCCCACCACCACCACCACAAATTTAGTTTTGGACTCTCACATTCTAGGTAAAGGACCTTGGCTGTTTTCCCTCTCAAGGGAAAAAAAACCCTAGTCTATTTAGTCTCTCCCAATAAATCAAACCCTTCAGTCCCAGAAATATTCTTGTAAATCTTTTCTGCGTTTTCTCAAGTTTAGCAACATCCATCCTATAGAAGGGTGAGCAGATTGTAGGCAATATTCTAAAAGTTCTGTGCAGTTGCAACTCCTATGATGTCCCAACTCCTATATTCAAATGTTCTTGTAGATGAATTGAATGATTTATTATCACTTATATTTGACAATGAATAATTCATCCCAATCAGGCCCAATTTTGAATATTTTAAGAATAAAAAGATATAATTGGGGCAGCATAGTGGGGATCAGTGGTTAGCACTGCTGCCTCACAGTGCCAGGGACCTCTGTTCGATTTCTGCCTTGGGTGACTGACTGTGTGGAGTTTGCATATTCTCCCCATGTCTGCGTGGGTTTCCTCTGGGTGCTCTGATTTCCTCCTACAATCCAAAGATGCGAAGATCAGGTGAATTGGCCAAGCTAAATTGCCCATAGTGTTAGTTGCATTTCTCAGAGGTAAATTTTAAGTAGGGGAACGGGCCTGGGTAGGTTACTCTTCGGAGGGTTGGTGTGGACTTGTTGGGCCAAACAGCCTGTTTCCATACTGTAGGGATTCTATTCATTTCTAACCGAAAAAAGAGTCTATCTTGTACATTTGTTGCATTAGTTGCACGGTTGGGTGGGGAGAGATTATTGCATTCTGTAAGTTAGCTCGCTGAGCTTGAAGGTTTGTTTTCAGGCATTTTGTCACCATACTAAGTAATATCATCAGTGAGAGTCTCCTGTGAAGCGGGTGGTATGTCCTGCCTCTCTATAGGTCTTGGTTTCTTAAAGTGGGTGATGCCATTTCCAGTTCTTTTTTTTCAAGGGAAGGTAGATAGGGTCTAAATCGACATGTTTATTGTGGAGTTCTGGTTAGAATGCCATGCCTCTAAGAATTCTCGTGCATGTCTTTGTTTTGCCTGTCCTGTGTCATGTCCAGAACTCTAACCAGAAATCCATCAATAAACACATCGATATAGATCCTATCTACCTTCACTTGAAAATAAGAACTGGAAATGACATCACCCACCTTAAGAAACCAAGACCTATAAATAGAGAGGCAGGACATGACATCAGTGCTTCACTTCTGGTGATGAAACGTCTGAAATGAAAGCTTCAAGCTCAGTGAGCTAACTTACATACTTATTGTTTGCTTATCTGCGCTATTTAATTATGTGACCTGCCTGTATTGCTCATAAGACAAAGCTTTTCACTGTGCCTTCACACGTCACAATAAATTTAATTCAGTTCAATTCAATTCATCAACCTGAGCTACAAATTTTTTCAAAAATCCTACTTATTGTATTCTCTGTTACTAGAGATGCTCATTGCCTCCCCCCTCGCACTTTCATAGTCTGACTGTTAGCTGTCGCTATCTGACCAAATTTAAATGCTGTTCAAGCCTTGTTGAGTATGGATACAGACTGCTTCAGTATCTAACAAAACGTTATGAAATCATCAGCGAACATTCTCACCTCTGACTTCCTGATGCAGGAAACTCCATGTTCCTCACTTAAATTAACAAAATAATGCAAAATATTGTTGAAGCTATGAAGGTTTGGTTTGGAGACTTTGGACAATTCCATTTGAAATTCAGGATTTTTCAATGGCTTAATCCATAGATTCTGATGTGAGATAGGATGGTGCAGTTGCAGTGCAAAATCATATGCTGCATCAGAAAATGGTTGAATTGCCATATCAAAACTGGCTTGATATGCATTGGGAAAGAATTCTTTGTAATAGGAAAAAGTAATGTGCTTGAAACCTTTGGTAATTTGGCAAAATGTGTAGATTTCCTGATTCATTTTGGCAAAAAATGTAAATTTCCTGATTCATTTTGTCAAAGAACTGTATCTTTGCCTCTCTGTATATGCTGTTTCAATTTTCTAATTAATTTTCAGTTCCATCTAGAAGAACAAGATCCCCAATACAGAGGAGGCCTACTTGCGGAATGTTTCAGAGAACACCTCTGGGACACCCGGACCAACCAACCCAACAACCCCGTAGCTCAACACTTCAACTCCCCCTCCCACTCCACCAAGGACATGCAGGTCCTCGGACTCCTCCATCGCCAGATCATAGCAACACGACGGTTGGAGGAAGAGCGCCTCATCTTCCGCCTAGGAACCCTCCAACCACAAGGGATGAACTCAGATTTCTCCAGTTTCCTCATTTCCCCTCCCCCCACCTTGTCTCAGTCAAATCCCTCGAACTCAGCATTGCCTTTCTAACCTGCAATCTTCTTCCTGACCTCTCCGCCCCCACCCCCACTCCGGCCTATCACCTTCACCTTGACCTCCTTCCATCTATCGCATTTCCAACGCCCCTCTTCCCTACCTTTTATCTTAGCCTGCTGGGTACACTCTCCTCATTCCTGCAGAGGGGCTCATGCCCGAAATGTCAATTCTCCTGTTCCTTGGATGCTGCCTGACCTGCTGCACTTTTCCAGCAACACATTTTCAGCTAAAACAAATTGTACCCCATTCTTGAAAAAATGTTTATTGATTCTATTTTGTCCCTGCCTAAATGTTCAGAATCTTGCTTCTCAAGATCTAAATTAATTGTTTGCTCCAATCATCTCACCTGACAGTAAAATTTTGTTTTTGTGTGCATTGGAAATCTTTATTATAAAGTATAATATAAATGCTTGCTATTGTCATGTTAGTTATTGTCTGAAAGAGGCTGCGTCTTTTTTAGGAACTTTGCTCAATCCCTAACTATAAAAAAATTTTGTTCAAATACATGGTTTCACCCTTGATCTCTTTCTCTCTGAGCTTAGCTTTATGTTCCCTTCCAACTGGCTATATTGTTTTGGCATATTTTGCTTCAGTCGAGTTACAGCTTTAAAGTACATAGAAAAAGGAACTTATCATTGATTATGATTTATCAACGATTCAAAATGTCCAGCAGTCAAGCTCATCTGAGAATATGCAGATAGATTTATTATTTTAGTAATCATATTAAATTACAATTTACAAATATGCTTTGGTTGCTTTATTCTGAAATACATCAACTATATTAATGTTTTGGAAATTCCAGGAAAATTGTGAAAATGATCAAGATTCCTACTGTCTCTAGGATGCAAAGAATAGAATGCCATACCTTGTTCAGTGCTTTATAATTTGTTTGAAGCCAGACTGAGCAACACTTCCAGTTTTGTAATGCATGATATTGAATGATTCCTAATAAAATTGCATCAAGAATGGATAAGAGAATTATGTTGCCAATCATATAAACAGTCTCAAAAGACTCATGATTACTCTGAAGATAAAGCTGGCTGACTGACTGACTCTTCCACTTGTTTGTTCACTTCAATTGCTGTTTCATTAACTCTTAAGTATTTGAGGTTATGTTAAATTCAGACGTTTCCTTCCTTTGGTATGTTATCCAAGTTTAAAAGCCTGAGCTGCAGCAGCTGAGGTGGTTGAAATTACTATTAAGTAGCATGCAATGCAACTAAAGAAAACTACTTAACTTTTTTTTTTAAGTGCTCTTGACTTCTATTTTGAACTGCCAAACAGTTCTGCTCTGATTTGTTTTGAACAACTTCACGTTCTGGTTTTTGTTCAACATATCCAAAATTCTGTGGTAGCCTCATAAGGTGAGCTGGAAAAGAACTTCTCATCATATGCTCTTGATTCAAGTCTATTTCTCTGCGTAATTAAAAAGATTACATTTCTCTTGAGTTTTAATGATGCAAAAATCTTGGCCATATAATCTCTCCTGTCTCAATCCCAGACCTTTCATTTTGTTATTCCACCCCAACCCCATATGCTTTCAGTCATATTCACCTCAAAGTGTTGACTGTTTTTCTGGCAGCACCTGTGGAGCAAGAGTTGACGTTTTTGGTATAACCCTTCATCAGGACTGGGGAGGGGGTGGAAGGGGGCTGAGAAATAAATAGGGGGAGGGAAGTAAGGCTGGGGGAAAGATAGGTGACATGTAGATAGGTGGGCGAAGGTATATTGTGAAGTAGGTTGTGAAGTGTGGAGCAGATAGGTGGGAAGGAAGATGGACAGGTGGGTCAGGTCAAGCGGGCGAAGCGGAGTTGGAGAATTGGATCTGGGGTGGGGGAGTAAAGATTTGGAAATATCTCCAAATAGGATGAATGCACAGTAGAAAGGATGAATGCACAGAGTTACAGGAAGAAGGCAGGTGAATGATACTAGACCAAGTCATTCATTTAGGGAGACAGTGCAGATATTGAGCTGAGTAGTCTCCTGTGCTGTAATGATTTGTGATTCTCTGGATAAGACTGGATAGGTAAGTGTGGAACTGGGAGAGGGTAGTCCCATCCAATTTGATCTGAAAACAACAAATGCTGGTGATCACAGCGAATCAGATTGCATCCATGGAGAGAGAACGAGCTAACATTTTGAGTTTAGATGATTCTTCAGAGCTGGCGTGAAGTGTGGAGGGGGCAGCATTTATGCATGGGCGAGAGATATTGATGAATGATGGCACGCTCAAGGGTGAGGAGATAATGTTTACCACAATCGCAGTCACAGCAATACCTGTACATTTTAGTAAGGTTATAATTGATCTTTTTGTGTATTGTATTCTACATTTCCAAATGTAACCTCGAGCCACCACTTCCTTTGCCTAACAATCTATCCACTTCTGCCATAAAAAAAATTTACTATTTATAAAAAAATTTCTAAAAAAATTTAACTACTATTTTCTGAAGCAGAGTACACAAGCCTCAAGTCTGTCTTAAAATTGCAACCTCTAATTTTAAGTGTCCTTTAGTTCTGGATTCACCCACAAGGGTGCTTAATTTTCTTTAATTCTACTAGTCAAAATGAGCGATTACACAAATTTCCGCATTAAAATTATCTGCCAGATTTTTGCCACTGTCTGTCTATCTGTTTGCATCCTTTTTACATCACCTTCATACCATAAATCAATGTCAGTCAACAATGTAGGGCCAAATATAAAGGGGAGTGTTTTCAATGTTGCTAGGAATAGTACAACATGGTCATTAGTGATTTATAGGTAATTGAAATCTACTGTTTATTCAGAAACCTTGTGATTGTTGAGTAGTTTAACTTGAGTTTATACGTGCTTTGGATTTTCAGTTTTAAAAAAAAAATTTAAAAAATAACGAAATACATGATGCACTTATGTCATTTCACAAGAGTATGTGTCAGACACAACTGTTTTGTACATCTAACTTCAATCAAAACTTCTATGAACTAAAACCAAGTGTTTTCCAAGCTATGTATTTTACTTCCCCAAAGCTAAAACTCTTCAATGTTTGCTCTGTCCAAACTTAAAACTCTCCCTACCTCACACTGGCTTTAAAAATTCATGGGCCGTCTTTTCGCAGAATGATAGTGTCCCTACCCCTAGACAGGGGAGCCTAGGTTCAACTCTCACCTGCTCCAGAAGCATGTAATAGCATCCCCAAACAGATTGTTTAGGAAAATTTGATAAAATAAATAATTAATGTTTAAGAATCATGGGCTGTCTTGAGTCTCAGTGGTAGTGTCCCTACTCCTGGACTGAGAGACAGATTCAAGTTTCACCTGCTCCAGAGGTGCATGAAAACATCGCTCTACAGGTTGATTAAAAAAATGTCTATAACTTGCAACAAGATGGCCAATTCTTTAAGGGGCCCTCTTGTCAAACAGTAATCTATGTCTTGACCCTGAAATTTGGGCTGAAGTCCTACCTACTCTGCAGGTGTGTAATGATATCTCTGAACATATTAATTAGAAAAACACGTTAATAAAAAAATTAAAATATGGGCCCTTTTGTGGCTCACTGGTAGTGTCCCTCTCCCTGGATTAGGAAGCCCAAGTTAAAGTTCCATCTGTTTCAGAGACGTGTAATAACATCTCTGAACAGTTTGATTAGAAAAACAGGTTGAGCAAATTATTTTTTAAAAAATCATAGCTGCAGGAGTGCTGACAAATTCATCATGATGCCCTATTTTGTGTGTATGTATAGATAGATAGGGATCAAATACCTTGCACTAAAATTGCACCATTCTCTTTCTTTCTTTCGTTATCTTCTCTCCTGTTTTTTTACCTTTACCTTTAACCTTTCTCTTTCATCTCCTTTCCCCTATTCTCCCATTTCCTCTCCTGTTGTCCTTTTTCATGCTTAAACATTTCACTATCGTCTAAGTTTATTTAGTCTGCGATGTTAAAAATATAAAGGAATATTAAAGGATTTTGAGTGTCAGCCAGGTGATGGAATTAGACCAGGAGACTAAATGAAGAATAACTTTGAAGAAATTGACTCTTTGTGCTGAAGTGGTCCATAACCCTGTGATGGGGTTTCTATTTCTGAAATATATTCAGTAAAGCAACACTGCATATATTTAATGAGTCAGGGATGCACAAAAAGAGGGAGACTCAAAACTGCAGAAGATAGAATCATTATATTTTCCACCTTAGCCCTAAGGGGTCAGCCTTACTCCTTGATAGAATTAGCAGAGACATAAGTCCCACGTTTCACGATATTCTGCCAAACAATAGATTTCCTATGTTGTCCAGCTGCAGAACTACCACTCCCCACCACGCATCATACCAGGCTCCAAATCTCTTATATTAAACTCTGAGGACTAGCTCCGTTCCTAATACTAAGGATATAAACACCCCTCCCAGAAATGTCAATCTCAAATATTCAATCCTCACTATGGCTGTTAAATTTAGGTTAAAGATTTTTAAATAGTGCAATAGTTGAAAAGCATCTAATGGTTAAACAACAATTACAGTTTTCAGGTAAAAATTACCAGAAAACTGACTTCAATCCCTCAAATATTGGCAAAGATCACAGAAATTCAAGTTTTAAAATAATGCAGTTTGACACTTCATTTGTTATAAACCAATGGCTAAGATGATCATAGCTGGCACAAAACTCTAATAATAATGTTCCTTCCAGCTCACCCTGAGCAATACCCTGGAGAAAATTCCCTAACAAGATCTGGGCCCAATATGTATCGATCACACCCTCAAAGGTTTTGTTGTTATATTTTTGATATTCCTGTCCAGTTTCAGATTCTTGATTTTTTTCCTTTTTAATAATGTTTTGGTCGCCCTTTTGGTTTCTAACATATTCCTAATTCTCAGATTTACAACTATTCTTTGCAATCTTACATGCCTTAATTTATAATAACTGTAATCTTTTCTATACTTTCTAATGTTTTGAAGGGAAGGACCAGGCAAGGATATGGGGCGGGGTCTGAGAAGGCAAATGTGAATTGCTTCAGAGGAGTGGTTGCATTCTATGTCATATTTGAAATTTGTTCCAGATGGAAAGTGATTAGTTTGTTTAAAAAAAATCAAATTTATATGGATCCTGAAGTGGTCAAGCAGTTAGTTACTCCTCTGAAAAACTTATTTGGAACAATAATTCTGAAGAGGAAGGTGAAATTAGCATCTTGCCCATTTTGAACCAAACCTGTCAGCAGCAATACAAGAGGCTCAGAATTTTTTTAAAAGTTCTATTTAAAAGAAGCTACATGTTAAGAAAAAGTATGTACTGCATACCTCAGCTAACATCAATCTTTAATGCTTTTCACCACGTTGTACAGAAAAGACATATGTTGTCGAAACTCATTGTTCCAGGGCATTAAAAAAAATCTATGATTTCAAGCGCTTGTTCATACAATTTGTTGTATCTCTGTACTGTGACTCCTCAACAGCACCTTTTTGATGAACTTGAGTTATAATTACTATGTGATGTGCCATCAGTACTTTGTAGATCATTAGCACTGGGTTATCCTCTTCAAGGTGACTTTAAGTACAAAATTGGTTTTCCCTAAGCAGTCAGTCATACTGAGATGAGTAAATATTAATGTGTTCTTCAATGGCATAACCCTGTTGGATGACTTGAATTTTATAGTATTAAGCAAAGACTTATCCAGTCAAATCTGAAATTTTACATCAAATGTTGTCTTATACTTAATTTTTTACATTGAGCAGATTCTCCTTTTGTGCACCAGCCTATCTTTTAGCTGTGTTGGTGAAACATTAAAATGATTAGAGAGTCCTCATAAATTCCTATGGTAGGGCCTATTAAGTGAGGGAGGAAGAGAGTCATATCAATGGTAACATTCATTGCATGAAGTACTGGAAGGTTTGTGTTATAAGGAGAGACTGGGACTTTTTCCCTTGGAATAGGAAGCTGAGGAGTGAAATTTTAGAGGTTTATGGCAGAGCATGGATAGGATGAATATCCTAAGATGGGGAGAGTCCAAAACTAGAAGGCATAGGTTTAAAAAGAGAGGGGAAGGATTTCAAAGGGGCTTGAAGGGCAACTTTTTCACACAGGGTGGCACTTATATGGAATGAGATGCCGCAAGAAGTGATAGAGGCAGGTACAACTACAACATTTAAACTGGATGAGTTGAGCCATAGGATCTGTTTTCCGTGCTGTATGACTCTATAACTCTGATAGGATGTGAAGACTGCCTGCCTGCACTGTGGCTCAAGTCCAACATAGTTAAGAGGAAATATTAAATGTTATCTTGACACTTGTCTGGTGATGAATGAGAAGGTACATTACCCTGACCCGTACTTCTGGAAGGCAATTATAGAATATTTGGAAGTGATTTGGATCGGTTTGTTTTCTGAGATAGGGAATGCCATATAATGCATCAGCTAAGGATAAATTGGCTTCACATGCAATATGTAACTACCCATTAAACAAATGAAATCCATCTGTATGTTGCCAAGATGCAGCATGATTGAGACCATAATTTAGAATGTGAATTAGCCTTGCCCTGGATAGAAATTCTAGCTTGACACGTTGGAGTGCAGTAATTCTGGAACAAGTTGTGTTCAAAATTGTGCTAATTTGTTCTGTTTCCCCTCAGCTTCCATTCAAAGTTATTTTATTATCAAATGCAAAATCTGCTGTGGATCAGTGAAATTGGGCAACATTTTAAATTATAATATTTTTGTTAAATAATTGTGCTTTAAAATGTTTCATTTGTAATTTTAGGAGTAGTTTGATGTTTGGTTACATCAGTTGTGAATTGGGCTTAATCATAACATTTAAGTATGTTAATCACAATCTCTGACTGAGCTGATTTTAAATCCACTCTAAAATATATAGGGAATGAATTTTCTAGTTAGTTGTTCCAGGTTTCTTAGCTTCATAGTCTGGTTAATCCCTGTTTAGAATACTGTGTCCAGTTTTGGGCCCCACACCTCAGGAAGGACATACTGACACTGGAGTGTGTCCAGCGGAGATTCACACGCATGATCCCTGGAATGGTAGGCCTAACATATGATGAACGGTTGAGGATCCTGGCATTGTATTCATTAGAGCTTAGAAGGTTGAGGGTTGATCTAATAGCAACTTACAAGATAATGCATGGCTTAGAAAGGGTGGACGCTGGGAAATTGTTTCTATCAGGCGGGGATACTAGGACCCGTGGGCACAGCCTTCGAACTAGAGAGGGTCAATTTAAAACTGTAATGAGACATTTCTTCAGCTAGAGAGTATTGGACCTGTGGAATTCATTGTCGTGGAGGGCAGCACATTAAATGTCTTCAAGACAGGGATTGATAAATTCTTAATCTCACAAGGAATTAAGGGATACGGGGAGAGTGCAGGCAAGTGGCGTTGAAATGCCCATCAACCATGATTGAATGGCAGAGTGGACTCGATGGGTCAGCTTCATTTTAAAGTCTTTCTAACATGCAATTAGAAATTGCTCCCAATGGTGATTAACTGGCTTTGGCAGTTTTACACAGCTTTGAGGGTGAGTCTGCTTTCAATATTTGAGGCTTTTAAACTTACTATGAAGATCATGAAATTGCGCTTGAGTTACAATTCTGCAATCCTGTGCACCGATTATGCCAATTTCAGTCAAATTACACTGAAAAGAAAACACAACTGAGCATAAATGCCAAGTTCTGTTAAATTGAGTAAAATAACAATTAATGATAAAAACTCCACAATGAAATTAACAAAATTAATTACCAGTGATCCAGGTCTCCATAGAATGCACAAGCTTCAGATTGTGTGTCTGGGCAATCCAATAATATCTTTGTTCAAACAATTTCTTGCAAAGGCGATGCAGTGTAAATGCATGAGTATACAAACCCAACTGTTTTGTTACAGATAGTGTCATTGTGAGTATACTCCATTCAAGCAGGTCTGGCAGCACTTGTAGAATAAGTGAGGACTGCAGATGCTGGGGATCAGAGCTCGAAACGATTCTCCTTCTCCTTTGATGCTGCCTGACCTGCTGCGCTTTTCCAGCAACACATTTTTAAGCACTTGTGGAATGACAGCACATTAATTCAAATCAATGATTTGTCATTAGAATTGTTCTGACAGAAGGTCGTCAACCTGAGATATTAATTCTATTTTTCTCCAATATTTTTGTGTCTCTTTCATTAAAAGTGGTGGTTGTCGTTGCAAATCTAAAATGGAAGTCTTATAATAATCAATCTGAAAGCTGCATAGAAACAATGTATAGTCTTGTTGGTGAAAAGAGAGAGGATTTATCATGAAATTGGCCAATATTCTTTGCCATTAAAAAGATACATCATATATTGTGAATCTAACATAAGAGCGAGAGTTTTTCCCAGAGTATCATTCTGTGAAACTCATCCATATTTACTTTTTTTCCCTGGTTTCTGACAATCGTCAAGCTTTCCACCAATCTTTGCAACATAATAAGCCTTTTCATCTAATATTACCTTTAACTTCCCAAGAAAGCCACAATTAGATCCTACTGAACTTTTGATTGTTAATAGAAGGATTTTTATTTTACACTTGGAACTTTTACTTGAAATATTTTCCACTGCTACTCAGCACCATACCTTACCTAAATATCATGTCTTATCCATGTAATTAGTTTTGAATTTTATGTTTTTATTTTTGGGATGGAATATATCACACTGTTCAATTTGAAATAGCCTTATTTCTAATTAATTCCAAGAAAATTTCATAAATGCATTTGACAACTTAATCTGTTGGCAGACATTTTGTAACTTGATCTGGTCAATCGAATTGAAGATTCAAGTTGCCCAAAATTATCCTAAACTTCAATGTATGGCTTTAACTTCCAGATCTTCTTTTCTGTTCCATTTTTCTTAAGTTTTGTTTGCCCTGAAGTATTTATTTTCTAACCTTGGTCATCTTGTAACCTTGTGGAATTTTCATCTCTCAGAGGTGGTTAGAGAGGTGAATGAAATCATTAGGCAGGTTTGCCTGGAGTGAAGCTCACTTCTTTCTCACTACCTCTGCAAATACATGATGGATGATGAGGTCCATGGGTTATGTTCTTGGTCAACAGTCACACAGAGGGTAGAAAGAATTGCCAGAGGAAGGAGGCTGGTACAATTACAACATTTAAAAGGTACCTAGATGGATATATGAAGGATTTAGAGGGACGTGGGCTAAATGGGACTAGATTAATTTAGGATATCTGGTCAGCATGGATGAGTTGGACTGAAGTATCTTACTGCGCTGTCCAGTTCCATGACTCGATAATGTTAATGGTCACTTTCCCAGTTATCTGTGTCCCTGGCAGATGAGAAAGGTGGCTAGTTTCTGGACTGGAAAACCTGGGAGACCTATTTGGCAAGTTTTGGGAGAAGGGTTTTACTTGTCTCAAACTCTGGGTAATCGGAGGCATAGATGGCAGGCAAGGGGGTGACCTTTAAAAGCAAGCATCTTCTCCTTCAGTCTGACCCCTCTTGTTCCCCACTCCTCATGACCCCCATCCCACAACAAAAAGATGAAAAAAAGATTTAAAATTGCCACCGGATCCCTACAGCTCTTGGCCTCGACAACAGGTATATCTAAGGGTCCTAATAAGCAGCACATAGGTTTGATTATGTGATGGATGGACAATTGTAAGAGCTATCTTGCCAGTGTGGGTGGTGTGTTCATTTCTCTATAACACACTCCTTACAATTTAAAAGAAAAGTCAAGATTTTCCTGTCCACTCATACTATTTATCTCTCTTTGTGCCACTATCTCATCTACCTTATTGTAACTGCTCTGTGAATTAGGATAAAGAGCCTTTCATTAAAATCTTTTTATCAATATTCTTTGCATAAATGTGATACAATATTGCATTTTACTGTCAAAACGTCTTCATTCCTGTCACACTCTGATCTCTTTACGCAAAATGCTTCACTGTGCTGTTGCCTCAACACTTCTGTGTTGATTTCTAAAATTCCCTTTAGCTGAAGCTTTCTCTCACCTTTCATTTAAAGTCCTTTTAACAGCCCAATATACAATTTGCTAATACCCTGATCCCAGCCTGCTTTGAATGGAGCCCATCCAAATGGAACAGATCCTTCTTTTTACAATACTGGTGCCAATATCCCATAAATCAAAACATCATCACACTTCGACTCATGTGTATAATTCTCTAATTTGTTTGACACCATGCCAACTGCGTGTGTTTCCAATGGTAATATAGAGATTCTTAAAGTTGAAGTTCTGCTTATTGTTTTAAAATGCTAGTCCCCCTCTCTCTGTTGATTTCCACATGGACAGCATCAATTGAATGAATCCCCTCTCACTTCAAGTTCTTCTCCAGTCATAGGGAGCTGCCCCAAGTTCTGGTGGTTAGCCAGCAACGCCTCCATAACTCCTGGTCTCAGATATTTGAACACTTCAACTCCCCATCCCACTCTGCTAAGGATATGCAGGTCCTGAGCTTCCTCCATTGCCACACCCTAACCACCTGACACCTGGAGGAAGAATGCCTCATCTTCCACCTTGGGACTCTCCAACCACATGGCATCAATGTGGACTTCACTAGTTTCCTCATTTTCCCTTCCCCCACTTTATACCAGTTCCAATCTTCCAACTTGGTACCAGCCTCGTGACCTGTCCGACTTGTCCTACCTATCCATCTTTGCTCCCATCTATCTGCTTCACCTTCCTCTCCGACCTATCACCATTCCTCCCCATCTCCATCTACCTATCGCACTCTCAGTTACCTTCCCCCCCACCCCCCCAGCCCCACACCAACCCCCCCACACACCCCTCATTTATCTCTCTATCCTCTTGGTACTCCTGATGAAGGGCTCTTGCCCAAAATGTAGATTTTCCTGCTCGTCAGATGTTGCCTGACCTGCTGTGCTTTTCCAGCACCATACTCTCAACTCTGATCTCCAGCAACTGCAGAACTCACTGCCTCCATGAAAATAGAGCCTTCATTCCAACTTCTAGATTAGAGTGGTGCTGGAAAAGCACAGCAGTTCAGGCAGCATCCGAGGAGCAGGAAAATCGACGTTTTGGGCAAAAGCCCTTCATCAGAAATAGAGGTAGAGTGCCTGCAGGGTGGAGAGATAAATGAGAGGAGGGTGGGGGTGTGGAGAAAGTAGCAGAGAGTACAATGGGTGAATGGGGGTGGGGTCGAAGGTGATAGGTCAGGGAGGAGGGTGGAGTGGATCGGTGGAAAGGAAGATAGGCAGGTAGGACAGGTCATAGGGACAGTGCTGAGCTGGAAGTTAGGAACTGGGGTGAGGTGGGGGAAGAGGAAATGAGGAAACTGGCGAAGTCCACATTGATCCCCACCCCCATTCACCCATTGTACTCTTTGCTACCTTGCCCCACCCTCCTCCCTGACCTATCACCTCCATCCCACCCCCATTCACCTATTGTACTTTATGCTACTTTCTCCCCACCCCCACCCTCCTCTCATTTATCTCTCCATCCTGCAGTCATTCTGCCTGTATTCCTGATGAAGGGTTTTTGCCCGAAACGTCTATTTTCCTGCTCCTCGGATGCTGCCTGAACTGCTGTGCTTTTCCAGCACCACTCTAATCTAGAATCTGGTTTCCAGCATCTGCAGTCCTTATTTTTACCTCCAGTCCAACTTGCCCATGCTGACCAGAAATCCTAATTTGACCTTGCGATCATTTGGCCTATATCCCTCTAAACTATTCCCATTCATATACCCATCCAGATACCTTCAAATGTTGTATTTGTACCTCCACCCCTTCCTCTGGCAGCTTGTTCCATACACTATCCTCTGAGTTGAAAAAGTTACCTCTTGGGTGCACTTTAAATCTTTTCCCTCTCACCTTAAATCTATGCCCTCTAATTTTAGACTCCCTACCATAGGAAAAAGACCTTGGCTAGTCACCCAATCCATGCCCCTCATGACTTTATAAACCTCTGTAAGGTCACCCCTCAGCTTTTAGTGTTCAAGGGGAAAAAACTCCCAGCCTACTCAGCCTCTTCCTATAACTCAAACCCTCCAGTCCTGGCAACATCTGTAGTGGGTGGCATGGTGGTTAGCACCGCTGCCTCACAGCGCCAGAGACCCGGGTTCAGTTCCCGCCTCAGGTGACTGACTGTGTGGAGTTTGCACATTCTCCCCGTGTCTGCGTGGGTTTCCTCCGGGTGATCCGGTTTCCGCCTACCAAAGATGTGCAGGTCAGGTGAATTGGCCATGCTAAATTGCCCGTAGTGTTAGGTGAAGGGGTAAATGTAGGGGAACGGGTCTGGGTGGGTTGCATTTCGGCAGGTTGGTGTGGACTTGTTGGGCCTGTTTCCACACTAATCTAAAAAAATTCTTTTCTGCATCTTCTCAAATTTAGCAACATCCTTCCTAGAGAAGGGCGAACAGAACTATATGCAGTATTCTAAAAGTGGCCTTACCAACATCTTGTACAGTCCCAACTTCTGTACTCAATGTTCTGATCAATGAAGGCAAGCACACCAAATGCCTTCTACACCACCCTGTCTACTTTTGACTGCACTTTCAAGGAACTATGCAAATGCACTTTTAGGTCTCTGATAACACTCCCCAGGGCCCTACCATTTACTATATAAGTCCTTCCCATGTCTACCAAAATGCAGTAACTCACATTTATCTAAATTAAACTCCATCTGTCACACCTCAATCCATTGACCCATTTGTTCAAGGTCCCATTGTACTCTGAGATAATCTTCGCTGTCTATTATATCACCTATTTTGGTATCATCTGCAAGCTTATGAACCATAGCTGTATGTTCACGTTTATATAAATGATGAAAAGTAGTGGACCTAGCATCAAATCCTTGTGGCACACTGCTGGTCATAGGCCTCCAGTTGAAAAACAATCTTCTACCACAATCCTGTGACTCTTACCTTCAAGCCAATTTTGTAACCAATTGGCTAGCTCCCTTTGGTGCCCCATTGAAATGTTTTTTGAAATTGAGGGACTGGATAGAGTGAGTACTTGGAGGATGTTTCCTCTCCTCTAGGAGAGTAAAAAGTGGGATTGTTTTTAAAGATAAGTCTCACTTCTAAGGTACAGATGAGGAGAGAGCTCTTCTCTCAGATCCATTAACATGTGGCATTCTCTTCCCCAGAAGGATTCAAGGCTGGGTCTTTAAATTCATTCAAGGCTGAGTTTGATAGACAAGGAATCGAGGATTAAATGGGTAAGACTGGAGAATAGCGCTGAGACCTCAACTGGTTTATCCAGCATCTTATTGGATGATGGAACAGGCTGAAATGGCCATTCCCGAGTCCCTTGTTCCTATCTTCCTGCTTTCCCAGCGGCCATGGCAAAGCCAGGTTTTATCCTGAATCTCCCTTCTTGTCCTTTGTGAATCTAGCCTCCATCCTGGTTTTATCTTGGTTCTTTCTTTTCATTCCACATTCAACAATGGAACTGTCAGAATCAATGCTTGTCAAACAAGGAAAGGTGATACATTGCAAGTTAGTGCAAGCTGCACCCAACAGATGCAACGAATGGCAACAAATTAACATAAATATTTTAGTCCCAGTGAAATTGACATTTATTAATACAATTGTTCAAAACTATGAAAGATTTTCATACATTTAGATAAATGCGAGGTGCTGCATTTTGGGAAAGCAAATCTTAGCAGGATTTATACACATAATGGTAAAGTCCTCGGGAGTGTTGCTGAACAAAGAGACCTTGGAGTGCAGGTTCATAGCTCCTTGAAAGTGGAGTTGCAGGTAGATAGGATAGTGAAGAAGGCGTTTGGTATGTTTGCATTTATCGGTCAGGGTATTGAGTACAGGAGTTGGGAGGCCACGTTGTGGCTGTACAGGACATTGGTTAGGCCACTGTTGGAATATTGTGTGCAATTCTGGTCTCCTTCCTACTGAAAAGATATTGTGAAACTTGAAAGGGTTCAGGGAAGATTTACAAGGATGTTGCCAGGGTTGGAGGATTTGAGCTATAGGGAGAGGCTGAACAGGCTGGGGCTGTTTTCCCTGGAACGTCTGAGGCTGAGGGGTGACCTTATAGAGGTTTACAAAATCATGAGGGGCATGGATAGGATAAATAGACAGTCTTTTCCCTGGGATGGGTGAGTCCAGAACTAGAGGGCGTAGGTTTAGGGTGAGCGGGGAAAGATATAAAAGAGACCTAAGGGGCAACTTTTTCACGCAGAGGGTGGTACTTGTATGGAATGAGAGGAAGTGGTGGAGGCTGGTACAATTGCAACATTTAAAAGGCATTTGGATGGGTATATGAATAGGAGGGGTTTTGAGGGATTTGGGCCAGGTGCCTGCAGGTGGGACTAGATTGGGCTGGGATATCTGGTCGGCATGGACGAGTTGGACCAAAGGGTCTGTTTCTATGCTGTACATCTCTATGATTCTATGACTCTATTTGGCAAGAAGAGAGGGCCAGTAGTTAAAGCACATTGTCTAACAGTAGAAAATTGATTAGAATGTTGGTGACAGGACGGGTAAGTGGGAAGGTACAAATGATAGCTCTTTTAATTCTTCAAGTTGTTGAAACAATTCCAGTTAAATTTGTCTAAAATGTATTATCTGAAGGGATAGCAGAATCGATTCAATGTTTGTTGCTAAAAGATCAGATATAAACTTAAAAACATTGCAGGGATATGGGAAAAGAGCAGGGTAGTGTGTCTAACTGGTGAAGCTTTCAGAATACTAGCATCAGCATGATAAGCTGACTGGCATGATCCTATGATCTTAAATTCTAGGATGCACCGTCCAGGTGATGACATCATTAAGTATAATTACTCCAAAAGATAATGTTTAAAATATTCTCTAATGCAGATTTGTTTTTGATTTCACAGTTCGAGATCCAGTATTGTGAAAGGCTGTATGTATACCACACTGAAGCTGTATGTGAACACAATTTTTGTTTATTTTGTGCAGTAGATATGCAGTATTTTTGCATTTTAGGTGATTTTCATCCCAGCTTTTGTGCAAATAAATTAACTTTGCAGTGCACTTTACAGGGCAGGTACCTTTTTAGAGAATGCAGGCAGAAATGTTTCTTTGCCTGTATTTCATTCAGATGGAAATGAGCACGTGCCTTTTGTTACTGATGGTAATTAATAAATTCAATCCTCTAGAGACAGCTGGCTACCTAAATCAGCAAACTTCCTTGTCAAGTCATGTTGAGATAATGTTGCCACTTAGCATTTTGTTTTAAATGGATGTCGAAATTATTTTAATGTGTGCCTATTATAAGCTGTTTATTGGATTTGTCCATCTGCATTATGCAATTGGGCAAATTCTCTTCTGGATTTTTACAAAATCAATGTAATTATTTTAGTTTTACATGTCAAAATTTATACCTGTACATTTTAGTTTTTACATGTCTGTAGGTTAGGGGGGCTTGTCGCCTTATTGCTGGACTGTTAATCCAGAGCCCAGGTAATGTTCTGGGGATCCACTTTCAAATCCCACCACGGCAGATGATGGAATTTGAATTCGATTAAAAAATCTGAATAATAGAATCCCTACAGTGTGGAAGCAGACCATTCGGCCCATCGAGTCCACCCCAACTCTCTGAAGATCATCCCATCCAGACCCACCTCTGTAACTCTGCATTTCCAATGGCTAATCCACCTAACCTACACATCCCTCAACGCTATGGGCAATTTAGCATGGTTAATCCAAATAACCCACACAACTTTGGGTTAGAGTGAATTAAGCATTGCATGATGACCATGAATCAATTGCTGATTGCCAGAAATAAAACACCTGGTTCACTAATGTCCTTGAGAGCAGCAACCTGCCATCCTTTCCTGGTTTGGCCTACATGTGACTCCAGACCCACAGCAATAGAGGGCAGTTAGGGGTGAGCAATAAAATACTGGCCAATTAATTAATTATAAGAAAAGGAAACTCTAAAGCTTTGGGCCAAGATAAATGATGCTGTGTGAAGGAAATCAGGGATGCACAAGACACTTGAAATAGAGGAATACAGAGATCTTTGAGATTTGTAGAGCTGGAAAAGGTTGCAGACATCAGCCCTGAAAAAAAGGTTGAAAGTTTTAAATGTGAGCTGTTGGCAGACTAAGAGCTGACATAAGTCAGTGAGCACAGTGTGACGGGTAGAATGGGATTTGGTGGAGGTTAGGAAATAAATGATGGAAATTTGAATGAGGTTATCTCTGTGGAAGGGAGGCCAACCACAAGAGCATTTGAACACTTAAGTATGACCAATCAGAGCACAGCTGAGGGTTTCAGCAGCAGAAACACAGAGGTAGGTAGAAAGATGCAAGTATCCAACCTTTGTAATGGAATGGAAGTATCATTGACACATTTTGATTCACTTTTTTGTTTAGGTACCATGGGGTGAATTTTCATTTGCCAGTGGAGGTGAAGTTTTTCTGGGTGGGCTTCTCTCAGGTGTCACTGGTTCCCAATGCTTCAGTGACGTGTTCAGATTTTCAAAAAGAGAACCGGAAGGGCAAGAGGTGACCAGCAAACTTCAAGCCACCAAATAGTTGCTTGTTGAGCTTGTTGCACCTATAGGGAGCAACACGTAGTGCTGGCTGTTTCGAAAAAAAACTATCAGAAACACAATTGGAAATTATGAGTGCTCATGCGTACCGAGTGAGAAACTAGCTTTCTCATGCAGTGGTACAGAGTTGGTATTATTAGAGCTGAGACACTTGATTTGGTGGCAAGAGAGAAACATGACATCTGTGACCACCTCTAGACATATTTATTAATCTGGCTTACTGTTGTTCTTCTTTTGGAAAGAGGGAAGAACATAGCTCTCTGTCTGCCACAGCCTAAATCACTGTCTCTGGAGGCACAAGAAAAATGTGGAAACACCCAGTATGGCTGCTCAAAACACTGCTGTCTACTTTTCCTGGTCATCCATTTACATAGGCTGCCATTGTTTTACAATGATCCCTTCATACTTAGCTTCTATCTCCTGTCAACATCTGAATCTTAATTGGGTGTCATTAACACCTTAGAGCCAATTAGTGTCTGTGGCTTTTAAACCAGTATTGCCTCACTGCCACTGGTGTAGGATCACAAAATGGGAATCTTTAAGGTGTCAGGTTTTCAATCCTTGAATGAAAATTCTCCCCAAGTTATTGGGGAAGGACCTTTTAAGCTCCCCCTCTCAAGTAACTGTCTGGAATTGTTGAACCTCCTCAATATCTAGAGGAAACTTGTCTAGATATGTCAATTAGGAATAGGATTCCAGTGTGTGTTTCCCAGTCATGAGTATTGCTGTCCAATAAGACCATAAGACATAGGAGTGGAAGTAAGGCCATTCGGCCCATTGAGTCCACTCTGCCATTCAATCATGGCTGATGGGCATTTCAACTCCACTTACACGCATTCTCCCCATAGCCCTTAATTCCTCGAGACAACAAGAATCTATCAATCTCTGCCTTGAAGACATTTAGCATCCCGGCCTCCACTGCACTCTGCGGCAATGAATTCCACAGGCCCACCACTCTCTGGCTGAAGAAATATCTTCGCATTTCTGTTCTGAATTTACCCCCTCTAATTCTAAGGCTGTGTCCATGAGTCCTAGTCTCCTCACCTAACAGAAACAATTTCCTAATGTCCACCCTTTCCAAGCCATGTATTATCTTGTACGTCTCTATTAAGTCTCCCTTTAATCTTCTAAACTCCATTGAATACAATCCTAGGATCCTCAGCCGTTCCTCAATATTATAGCAGCTCATCTATTTATTAAAGAGGAACGGAAATAGAAAATGAATGGCTGGGATTTGACTAGAATCCTAATTTTTAAAATTCAGATTGTGGTTCAATTTATTTAAATTAAAGTACTAAAGAATTAGGACAGATATAATGGTTAATGGAATTCCAGCAGCTGGTTCATTAATTCAAACACCATTAACCTAAGATTTGGAAATGCAAATAAACAAGCTTGCATGCTGAAAATCCAATTTCCCTTCTGGCAATAAAGCACGCAGGTTTCAAATATGTTATTGCTTTATCCTAAGGGTGCCTTGCCTCCTTGAACTCTTCTGAGGTGGCATATCATTGGAACTAAATGCTGACTGATTATAAATCATGATAATTTTCCACACAATCTCTTCTTGGGTACATTCACTATTCCAAATTAATATATGTTTTTGAGTTTTACATTGGTGTTGTGTTTTGAATGGCCCCTTGTACTGCACACAACGAATAATAGTCCAGATGCAAACAAAGTCATGGTGAGCAGTCTACAAATGTAGAATTATGTATGAAATAATTGTTAATGTTTTAGCAATGAATTTTAAAAACTGGTAATATTACTAATGTTAATTACTCCACTCGAAATGTTTGCCTTTAACCTAAGGGATTAACAAGCAGGAGACTTCTGTTTTCAACTCTCAAATATATTTCGGTTACAGATTAATCAAGGTGTGATTTTCCAAATATTTATAACTACAGGTTATGGATCCTCAATTCATAAGATGGAATGACAACCAAAGGGCCAGTACAAGTACTTTTCAAGTCATGAATTTGGGAATATGGGAAGAGTACAATGGTAGAAACTCTTGTGGAGCTCAAAGAGTTGAATGTGCTAATTCATCTCCTAGGTTTTAGAGTATCAACATCTTCTGAATTATGGGCTATGGAGTTCAATGATGAGAAATTCTCTGCCTCAGACAGTACCATATTTTTCAGAATCACAGCTCCAGATTTAACAAAATGGTTATCACGCCATGGAATCTCCTTCATGAAGTCAATAAATTATGGCTTTCTGTTCCAGTCTCTGCATTTTGTAACTCATGAGTTTTGCAGCTAGCAGAAAAAGTCATGGTTAGCATTTCTAAGGATTTGATTTGAAAAAACAGTCCATTCTAGAATTTCAAGTATTTTGGTGAGGCTTCAACTTCAGTGTGCATCCCAACCAGTTAAAGTGTGCCATCTTGATAACTGCAATCGGTCAATAGGAGTGTGATATAGTTCTGGTTTTCACATTATAGAAAGGATGTAATTGCATTTGAGAAGGGTAAGAGGAGACTTACAGTTATGTATTCAGGAATGGAGAGCCTGTTTTATGAGGAAATGTTGGTCAGGCTGGGGGCAAAGAAGACAGAAATATACCCAACATCGTCCTCCTCTACATTTTTGTATGCTTAGCAAACAATGAGCAAAACTCATGTCATTTACAAAATACTATGCAAGGACTGTAACAAACATTATATTGGACAAACAGGCAGAAAACTAGCCGCCAGGATACATGAACACCAACTAGCCACAAAAAGGCATGACCCTTTCTCACGAGTATCCTCACATACGGATGAGGAAGGACACCACTTCGACTGGGACAACACATCCATCCTAGGACAAACCAAACAAAGACACGCACGAGAATTCCTAGAAGCATAGCATTCCAACCAGAACTCCATCAACAAACACATTGAGTTAGACTCCATCTACCACCCCCTGAGAAAAGGAACAGGAAGTGCTTCACCACAGGAAATGACATCACCAACCCAAAGAAACCCAAACATATGAATAGAAAGCAGGAATTTTCAGCATTGCTTCACATGAGGCCCACTGAAGATATTACCTTGTAGGGTAATGAAACATCTGGAAATGAACCTTGCAGCTCAGTGAGCAAACCTAAATCCAAACTTTTTGTATGCTATTGCATCAAGCTGTGTATGTATCCTTGGGACGCAAAACTATGTATCACAAGATAATGAGGTTCCACATGTGAAGGATGGGTCTAGCCACTTGCTGTGGAACACTCAAAGTAGTTGAACCCATGTCATATCTACTGTCCCTCAGAGAAAGTTATGAAAAAGTCCATCAAGCAGTGAACAGAATGCATCATCTTAGAGGCCCTGTGGGATAGGCAATAAAAATCCTGTCAGTTCCCTGAGCAGAATGTCAAAGGCATTAGCAGAATGCTTCATCACCAGAGCATACAAACAAGCACCAAAACCTGTATTAGCTGGTGGTGAAAAAGGCCCTTCTGATGAGATCCATTCTGTATGCCTAAAGTTTCACACACTGCACATGTTGCCCTTGAGGTGGCTGGAGTGAGAAAGGAACTGTTGTCTACCTGCTCATGCAATCTGTCTTTTCAAAGAAGGTCTGGAGAGAGAAGCAGTGTTTTTCATCCTGAGCAGCTCCATAACAGAGGACTCTGTGCTTTTTGAGTTGTACCTATGGATACAAACCAAGACAAACTTCAAATGAGGACAATCAACTCAGTGAAAGAGACTTTTGGCCTTCCAATACAAAATATTTCTCTTGCTGAAGTGTTGCAGATTGGTCAGGGCTACATGATAAGAGATGCATTGAATCTTGGGACAGCTGTTGCAGAGGCGCATAGGGAAAAAGATGTAAGGTTTTTCAGCCATAGTACACAAAGGGGCTAGAATCTGTAGTACCTCTCAGGCTGTATGCTGACAAGGAATAGACATCGTGAATAACCATTAAACTAAAATTATATTGTGGCATCCCAAAATGGAACATTGTATACAAAGAAACATTTAATTCTATTGCACTTCCTTAAATTGCAATATGAAATGTTTGCCCTTGGTCTATGTGACAGGGTATATTATTAGTATGATAAATATCAAGACTCTTACAATTATATTAAAGCACCTTGGAGTGAAATGCTGTATGAAGACAAGACATTATGGAGTTATAAATTATGTAATCTTCAAGCTAAAAAATATTTTACAATGCATTTTTGTAAATAGTATGAATAATGTACTTTCTGGGAAAACATTTGGATAGACAACAATATTTTTCTTGGGGACAGAGGAAGCTGACGAGAGATTTAATTGAGATATATCAACTTAGAAGGAGCCTATTCTCCTTCGCAGAGAGATCAATGACTAGGTTAGGGAGCATGGTATAGATTTGGAATAATTGGTAAATAGATTGGAAGGTATGGTGATGAAGGTATAGAACTGATTTCCTGTAAAGGGTGTAGAGGCTGAGCTATTCAGTTCACTTAAAAACATTTGAATATTCAATTGAAATTCTATAATCTACGAAGATCTAGAGAAGGAAAGTAAGGCTTGAGAGCCCTATTCAAGTGGCACAATCCATGAAGGACAGAATGGTTTCTTTCTATGCCACAAATCTTCTATGTTGTTGCTCCACTGCTCAGTTATATCAGATTTTTAAAAATGTTTTTATGCAACTTTATAAATGTTCTGTATTTGGGTTAAGGTGTTGCATTATGTTATAGTTTTATTGCCAGGTATTCACTATTTTGATAGTTTGTTCTTTCCTCATCAATGTATTACTTTTCAAGTATATAGAGTCATAGGGATGTACAGCACGGAAACAGACCATTCAATCCAACTCACCCTTGCCGACCAAATATCCTAAACTAATCTAGTCCCATTTGCCAGCACTTGGCCCATTAGATTAGATTACATTTCAGTGTGGAAACAGGCCCTTCGGCCCAACAAGTCCACACCGACCCGCCGAAGCGCAACCCACCCATGCCCCTACATTTACCCCTTACCTAACACTACGGGCAATTTAGCATGGCCAATTCACCTAACCTGCACAACTTTGGACTGTGGGAGGAAACTGGAGCACCCGGAGGAAACCCACGCAGACACGTGGAGAACGTGCAAACTCCACACAGTCAGTCGCCTGAGGCGGGAATTGACCCGGGTCTCAGGCACTGTGAGGCAGCAGTGCTAACCACTGTGCCACCCACATATCCTTCTAAACCTTTCGTAGTTATATACCCATTCAGCTGCCTATTAAATATTGTAATTGTACCAACCTTCACCAGTTCCTCTGGCAACTCATTCCATACATACACTACTCTGCATGAAAACGTTGCTCCTTATATTCCTTTTAAATTTTTCCCCTCTCACCTTAAATCTATCCTCTCTAGTTCTGGTGTCACTAATCCCAGGGAAATGACTTTGTCTATTTACTCTATCCTTGCCCCTCATGATTTTATACACCTCTATAAGGTCACCCCTCAGCCTCTGACGTTCCTGGGAAAATAGCCCCAGCCCCAGTTGAGCTCTTCCTATAGCTCACACCCTCTACCTGTGGCAACATTCTTGTACATCTTTTCTGAACCCTTTCAGGTTTCACAACATCCTTCCTTTAGGAGGGGCACCAGAATTGCACACAATATTTCCAAAAGTGGCCTAACCAATGTCCGTACAGCCACAGCATAACCTCCCAACTCCTATACTCTGACCAATAAAGGAAAGCATACCAAATGCCTCCTTCACTGTCCTATCTATCTGTGACTCCACTTTCAAGGAATTATGAATGTGCAGTCCAAGGTCTCTTTGTTCATTAACACTCCCCAGGTCTTTACCATTAAGTGCGTAAGTCCTGCCCTGACTTACCTTTCCAAAATGCAGCATATCACACTTATCTAAACCAAAGTCCATCTGCTACTTGTTGGTCCATTAGCCCATGTGCTCCAGATCCCTTTGTGCTCTGAGGTAACCTTCTTTGCTATACACTACTCTGGTTGGGTCCAGAGCAGAAGGAGGGAAGGATTTTAGGAGTTTTCAATGTTGAGTGAAACATTACATTTTTATTTAAATATAGTAATATGATCAATATCCTGGTTAAGACTTGACCATTGCCATGAGGCTATAGAAGTAATCAAGTTGTTCCTTCCTCGCACATTCTTCAAAACACATCCCACTCATTAGTTTATTCCTTGGCCAGCAGATTTACATCAAGACAAATTGGTGGTTGCAACCCTTTTAACTTTCTACCCTGTGATTCTCTTTATAGAACTCATATTCTTATGTGCCTTTTAACTTACTTAAACTGCATATCACCTTTAAAATTGAAAAATAAGATTCTTAATGTTGAGAAAAGGAGTCTGATTTTCCAGTTGAAGTTTTAATGTTAAGTTGAGAATCCTGCAAATGAGCATATATTAACTTCCCATTATTACCAAATTTCACCTCATCTAATACAGATTAGATATGCTATTTCCCAGGTACTGCAGAGAAACTAAAAAGCGACAGTTCATGACATGAAAGCCAACTTGGGCACCTGTGTGACTACAACTCGCTATTAGCTTCTCTGGGCCTCCATCCTGGTGAGTATAACCTAACATCTAAGGGCATGCTTGTTTGGGCAGCGATTGTCTGTGCCCACAACAATGGAGGTTGGCATCAGACACACACCACCCTCTCCATACTGTCATGGTACATCTCTGACTCACTTACGCAGTTCACCACTTCAATACTGCACTTTGGAGTACATCAGTATTATTCATTGTAATGCTGCTGCTAGGCAACAATTGCACAGGGACAGGCAGTCCATTTCATGCATTGCTGCAGGGTGTATCTCAGCTTGATCACTTAGCACTCACTCATTTTGCGCTTATTTATATGCTCTCAGCATCTCTCCCTTGCTTTGCCTTACCTTTTTCCATTTTGTCACATAACTCAGACCGTACAGCCTTGCAGTATTTTTGCTTTGCCTTGCCTTTTAGAGCAGACACAAGCATGGCACCTTGACATGATTCGACAGTGATCAGTCAAGAGATGGAAATGTCACTGTGCAGCACCTTACTACACCATATCAGTATATACCAGCAGCTTGCATGACAAACTCACTTCATGTGCTTCAACCAAATGTACATGTTCCTTTGTTCAAGGGGAGTAGTCCTCAGTTAAGATAGACTGTCATCAGTCAGCAGGTTCTGCTACATAACCACTTGGGCATGAAGGATGTTCGCAGTCAGGGATTGCAGTCTGGGGAGTGAACTAGACTCGATCCTGCCATGCCTGGGTTTAGCAGTAAGACGGTCAGAAAGGTGGACAGAGATCAGTTGGAGATCTGATGAGATTGTTAGATTACTTACAGTGTGGAAACAGGCCCTTCGGCCCAACAAGTCCACACCGACCCACCGAAGCGTATACCACCCAGACCCATACCCCTACATTTACCCCTTCACCTAACACTACGGACAATTTAGCATGGTCAATTCACCTAACCTGCACATTTTTGGACTGTGGGAGGAAACCGGAGCACCCGGAGGAAACCCACGCAGACACGGGGAGAATGTGCAAACTCCACACAGAGAGTCGCCTGAGGCAGGAATTGAACCTGGGTCTCTGGCGCTGTGAGGCAGCAGTGCTAACCACTGTGCCACCGTGCCGCCCACTGTGGTTGTGCTTCCAGTGTGGTCACAGAGATGGGCCACAGTCAGTCCTGAGGACCTGTTCGTTGAAAGTCAATGGATGTTATCGGGGACTATTACTGTGTTCGGCAAGTTGGGGATTTTAGTTGTGGGCATTGAAGGCACCATGCCAGGATGGAGCAGGATTATAATTGATGAGATTGTAGACAAGAGAGCATTGAAGGACACAGATTACCATGGGAGGGGCATCAACATCAATCACAGTCACCCTGGCTCTGACAGGGAGACAGTGCATCACACCATTTAGCATAGTTATACCATAGGCCTGGGACTCAAGGGGTAAAATAGAGACGCTGTTACATCACTGAAGCTTATGCAGATTTTATTTTTATTGTGTCTTCGCTTATCCTGTTGTGTCAAGAAATTAATGTTAATTATTTTAAGGCTTTACAAATTGTAACATTCCTGTATTTACTAATGATAAAATGTTATACTATGTTAGGCCTTGGAGAAAGAGTAGCGGTCCTTCACGTTTAGTGCTAATATGGTGTGGCATCAAGGATGGGAAGCCTCTGTAGCTTCATTTTTGTAGCTGCAATTTCTCTGACAGCTGAGTAGTTAGGTGATGATCTAAAGTAGCAATATATATCCAAGTGTGATCTTCTGTTTTCAGTGAAGTATCATCCATGCCACATACATACCACCTCACATTTCTAAATTTCCTTCTTATTATGTGGACTGTGAATGACTATTCCTGGCTCGAGACAAAAAAAACCCGGCAGATTCTGCAATTCAAAGTGGAAAGACAGGAGGCTGGAAGAGCACAGCAAGCCAGGCAGCATCAGGAGGTGGAGAAGTCGATGTTTTGGGTGTAACCCTTCTTCTGGACTGGGGGTGGGTGTGGGGGGAGCTGCAGATAACGGGGGAAGCAGGGGCAGGGTGGTGAAGTAGGGATGGGAGAAGACAGGTAGAGTGTATGGCTTGGCTGGCCAATGGGAGGAATGAATCCAGTTGGTGGCCAAGGAGCTTCCTTGTGGAAGGGAGGGGGAAGGGTGGGAAGGGAATCTGGAGATGGGGAGGGAGGTTATTTGAAATTGGAGAACTCTATTTTGAGTCCTCCAGGGTGCTCAGGCAGAAGATACGGTTTTGTTCCTCCAATAGGAGCTGTAGTGTGCTTAGGAAATGGAGGAGGCCAAGAATGGTCATGTCAGAAAGAGGGTGGTTGGGAGAATTGAGATAGGTGGTGACTGGGAGGTCCGATCTGCTCCTGCGGACCCAGATGGGATGCTTGGTGAGCCATTCCCTAAGTTTATGTTCGGTCTCCCCAATGTAGAGAAGACCACATCGGGAGCCCCTGATGCAGTAAGCTATATCGGATTTGACCTGGTGCACAGATGGGATTTAAATATGGTACCAATGGTATCTATTATGGAAAACCACTGAAGTGGCACATACTTCTGCTGCAGGAATGTGTGTTAGCAAATCTCCACAGAAGTGTGGTGGATAGTTTATTAGGTAAGCAGTGGAGAATTGCATGAGAAAAATTGCTGGAGCTCATGGAGAAAAACTCTCCAAGACCTCCTTGAAATTGAGGGAATTTGGGGCAAAATGTAGCCTGTAGTTTTATGCTTTTCACTCCCAAATCGTGTTTTTTGTAGGGACCATTGTCTGAAACAGGAATTACATGAACAAAGCAATAATGAGATGATTTTTTTTTTGAAGCAACTATTGGATGTTGTTTACAATATCTTTGCATAAATTTTTATACTCTTTTATGATATTTGACACTCGTGTTTTGTTTAATGTTGGCAGAAATATCAGGTAATCCTTTTGTGATACCAAAAGACAGAAACTAATTGAATCTGAACTATCTTAATCCAAGTTGCTGTGGAAACAGTAATTCATGCTTGGTAACAGGACGAGCTTCTGAAGCTGCTCCAACATCTGTAGGAGAATGCATTTCAAAAACATGCATAGAAATGACCTCCTACTCCTGCTGTAAAGGTGAAAGAAATTACAGGAAAACTATCATCAGCTTCTTTAGTGTAGGTTGCTTTTGAAACTCAAAGTAATTTATGTTATTATAGCTAATAATTATGTTGTCTCAAGCTATTGCTCTTTCACTTAATTATTAATATGTTACTTTGTAATTGACAGTAATATTTTTAAAAATTGTTTATTTATGGCTATTTTTAATCATGCCTTCTATGTGTTTATAACAAACAGGTCTTTTTATCTTTAAAAGGGAAGATTTTCTTTGACATTTCAGTTCATTAGTAATGCATAAATGTCACATGATCTCTTCTGAGACAGGAAATCAGGTGGAGGTCAAGGATGTTAGTGAACCAGATGGAATTTTCTCACAATCGACAATGGTTTCATGGTCATCATTAGACTCTTTAATTCCAGATTTTTATTGAATTCAAATTCTGCCAACATGGGATTCAAACCCTGGTCCCCAGAACATTACCTGGGTCTCTGGATTAACAGTTCAGCGATAATACCACTAGACCACCACCTCCCCAATTTAGAATGCCAATCTCTAAGTGCCCTTGAGAAGGTGCTGGTGATCTGTCTTCTTGAATTGCTACAGTCATGGGGCATAGTTATGCTCACATTGCAGTTAGGAAGGGAGATCAAAGATTTTTACAAGGGTCAGTGAAGGAATGAAGATATAATTCCAAGTCAGGATGGTGTATGGCTTGGATGGGGACTTTCAGATGGTGGTGCTGTCATGTCTCTGCTATCTTTGAAACTCTGATAGTAGAGGATCAGGTTTGGAAGATGCTTTTGCATGAACCTAGGTGAGTTGCTACAATTATCTTGTAGATAATATTGCTGTGGTGACAAAAGGAATGAATGTTATAGATGCTGTATTCCCATTGACTTAAATTTTTCCAGCATTCCTGATGCTACATTTGGTGAAATGTCATCTGAATGTCAAATGCAATCACTCTCACTTCACCTCTTGAGTTCAACTGTTCTGTTCGTTTTTTTTAACTGAGGCTGTAATGAGGTCAGGAGCCAGTTGGCACGAGCAGAACATAAACTGATTGTCTGTGAGCTGATTATTGCTATCTAAATGCAACTTGATAGCATTGTTGACAGCAGTTTCCAGTTTCTCATAACTGAGGTGTTACAATTTAGCAGCCTTGTCTAGGATCACAATAGTGTATCTATAGTAATAATGGATGTTGGCATCATAATAAGTATGTCTATTTTCCATTCCCATGTTTGTCAACCAGTAAGAGTGTTGCTACCACTCAATATCAAGAGGTAGTGATTATATAGTCACTTATTTGATATGGTCCTGGCATTTGTGTGACATGAATCTAACTTGCCACTTGTCATCTAATCTAATCTAATCTAATCCTGTCAAGCCTGGATGTTGTCCAGATCTTGTTGCATTTGAACATGGATTGCTCAGTATCTGAGGAGTCTCAAATGGTGTTGTACATTGTGCAAATATCAGCAAACATTCCCATTTATGATGGAGGGAAGGTCATAGATTAAGCAGCTAAGAAGGATTAGTTCTAGGGCACTATCCTTAGGAACTCCTGCAGAGATGTCCCAGAGTTGAGATGACTGACCTCCAAGAGCCAGAACCATTTTCCTATGTATCCATGTATAACTCAATGAGTGGAGTGTTTGCCCCCAGTACCCATTGATTCCAGTTTTGCTAGGGCTCTTTGATGCCATAGCTTGGTTGAATGCAGCCTTGATGTCAAGGGTTGTCACGCATCTCTGGAATTCAGCTCTTTTGTTTACATTTGAACCAGGGCTGTCATTTGATCAGAAGCTGAGTAGCCCTAATGGAACTCAAATTGGACATCAGTGAGCAGATTATTGCTGACTGGAGCTGCTTGATAGCATTGTTGATGACCCCTTTCATCACTTTACTGATGATTGAGAGTAGACTAATGAGACAGTAATTGGCCCGGTTGGATTTAATATGCTTTTTTCGCACAGGATGTAACTGGGCAATTTTCCACATTGCTGAAAATGTGTTGCTGGAAAAGCGCAGCAGGTCAGGCAGCATCCAAGGAGCAAGAGAATCGACATTTCGGGCATGAGCCCTTCTTCAGGAATTTTCCACATTGCCAGGTAGAGGCCAGTGTTGTAACTCTACTTGAAGAGTTTAGTTAGAGGAGCAGCAAGTTCTGGACTATTTCTGGACTGTTGTCAGGACCTACATCCTTTCAAGAAGTTCAAGATCTAATCAAGTTGCAAATGTTTTATGAACACGAACCTACAGTTTAAGTTAGTGGAAGAAGAATGTGCTGGGAATCTAATAACTAGAGTTTGTATAAGGGGAAAAGCTAATGAGGAAATATTTTTGTTTAACATATCCACCAGCATGAATACAGAGAATACTGAGGACTGCACAGAAAAGATCTAATTTTTAATTTTGATTTGGTGTATCTGTTTACAGATATTTGGTTCTTTATTATGTTTCTATGTTCAATACATTATTATTATTATCCTGTTGTAATATATTTAACAGTAATATGGCAGCACTTAAAATTGTGAGGATGATACAACTTTTTAAAATATTTGGCTAAATAAATCTCCATTATTTAAAATTTATAAATTTTTAAACTTACTTATTTTGATACTAATTCTCTCAGTACTGTTGAGCTATTGAGAATTTTCCTGCATTCAACAGCAAAAGATAAACTAGGTAAGCTTGATTCCATAATTGTAACATGGATCGGCCAGTTGTAGGGCTACATGACCAAGCCTGACAGTTAGGTGATCTTAAGGGCTAAGAGTTCACAGATGATTCAGTTGCTGCTGCAAGCACAGCTTTGCAACTTTTCAAAAGTTAATTTAGTAAAAAGGGACATAGCTGAAAGATTTGGGTTGAACTTTACAAAAAAAAACCAAATGTGTCAACTTCCATGGTTTTTCTGAAGTGTTTCTCTGAGGGCTTCTTTATATTGTCTCTCTCAGTTCTTTGCTGCTTACCTCATTAGGTGTGCACCATGTCCTTCTCACTACCTTGCAATCACCAGCAGTAGAAGTACTTGCCAGTGCCAGGACTTTCCAGGACTTCTGCAACTGGTATCATATTTAAGACACAGCTGTGCAGCAGGTCAGACACTGCCAGCCACACAGCCTTTCACAGTAAACGTAGCTGAATGGAAATGAAAAGGAAAAGGGTACAAAGGTGATATAAATGACAAGTGCCACATGATCCCAAAGCCGTTGCTGTAGTCCTGCAACTTGTCATTTGGCCCAGTACCTTGGATAAGCTTGGCTGCTGCACCTGTGTCTGGTTGTATAACTCATTTAAGTTATTAATTGCCAATACTACAGAGTCATCTGCTGGGGCTGAGCAGCCAAGTGGTCTTTGACAGATCTATGAGTGCCAGTGACCTGGGAATGTTTCTTTTGACCAGCCTGTGGAGATGTGGCAGTAAAGTGCTCACCACTAGGTGTTCATGACTGTTCTCTAGCTAATATATATACGGAGGTGTCAGTATCTGAGTTAATGGAGGATGCCTTACCAGTCATCATCTGAAACAATTTGCCTTTTATCCTGGAGGGTGGAGAAGGGGATGTCTTGTAAGGTCAGCCTTTTTAATGTCAACATGGTGCCACTGATACCTGCAGCAGACAAAAGGGAGAAAGTGTTGCGAACAAGAAGTAGAAGTTCAGGCATTTAAGAGGACATTCACCATGGTGGTAATGGGAGAGTAACACAGCAGTGGACAATGGTTCTTACTTTGTTGCTAGGGCCTGGAGGTTTTAGCATCACCACAGCAGCATTTGTGGTCCTCACTAGGCAGAGCCAGGACCTTCTTTTCATAGGCAGTGAGAAACCAAGTGTTATACACACCATGACTTGATTTGGCTTGCCCCACTCTGTTGTGAGTTGTTTTTTGCTGGACTGAGACACATGGAGGGATTGAGTGAAATGAAATTAGCTGCTATTACTGGTTGTACTGGGAGAAAGTGGTGAAGTCTCCTGAGTGAATGTATAGACAGCACAGACATTATGAAAGGTTAGTAATGTAGGAGGGTCAGGCAGTAGGACTGAGAGAGGGAAGATGTGGCAGGTCAGAGTGAGAGTGGATAGGTATAGTAAGCAGAGAGAGAGTGAATGTGAGGTAGCAGAGAGAAGATGGTAACACTTACCCCAGCAGAGGGGAGAAAGACATTAGCCCTCTTCCCACACTGCTGGGCATTTCTCTGGACCATGTAGTCTGAAATAAGCTAGATCACAACCTTGGGGCAAGCTGGTCGTGTCTGCTGTTATGGCCTCCTCTGCCAGTCCTGGGGAAAGAGGACAGCTCTTTTCTGCAGCATCCCATTCTCTCTGTCTCTGTTTACAAAGTAGGCCATCAAATCTTTTTTCCTTATCTGCCATGTCTGGGGCAAGTGGACTATTGGGTGCATATTAGCTTTTAAAATATGGCACCAGCGTTGGGAATCCCAGAATTCACTGATAGTGATGGGTTATTCCATTCATGGCATCCCAGAATGCATTAGTAGTGATGAGTTATTGTATTCATGGCAAGTGAAAGAATATGAAGAACAGGGCACTGTTAGGACATGAAGCATGAGGTAGGTTTGGGACAATAACGCAAGAACATACGCTAGGTCTCATGAAGATAAACCTTCCATGAAACTTGCCAAAAATTATACTTAGCCAATCTCTGGTAAGATTCCGCTGCATAGTGACTTCTGGTGTTCTAGGGAGCTATTGTCCACTATCTGACATTAAGGCAGTTATTTGTGTATAGTATTCAGGTAGGTGAGTTGAATCTTTAGTTCATCTTTATCTAATATCCTTCCGTAACTGACCATCATTTTTTATTGTGTGGATATTCTAGAATAATGCATTAATATTTGTAATGGACCAGACCACATACATTTCAAATATATAAAGGAGATAGCCTAGGCTCTAAATTGCATCTTATTTTAAAGGCAAGTGTAAGGTATTGTATTCCTGATGTAATTTGATCAGTTAAACTACGAGGCTTTAGGCAAAATATACTTTATTCTTACATCCAGTTCAAATACCAACAAAAGAAAGAAGAACTGGTTTAACTTTAATTCTTGCAATAAACAGGAGATATTGTTAGTAAGTTTGCAGATGACACCAAAATTGGAGGCACAGTGGACAGTGAAGAAGGTTACCTCAGATTACAAGATCTTGATCAGGTGAACCAATGGGCTGAGGAGTGGCAGATGGAGTTTAATTTAGATAAATGTGAGGTGCTGCATTTTGGAAAGGCAAATAAGGGCAGGGCCTATACAGAAATGGTAAGATCCTGGAGAATGTTGCTGAACAAAGAGACCTTGGAGTGCAGGTTCATAGTTCCTTGAAAGTGGAGTTGCAGGTAGATAGGATAGTGAAGAAGGCATTTGGTATGCTTTCCATTATTGGTCAGAGTATTGAGTATAGGAGTTGGGAGGTCATGTTGCGACTGTACAGGACATTGGTTAGGCCACTTTTGGAATATTGTGTGCAATTCTGGTCTCCTTCCTATCGGAAGGATGTTGTGAAACTTGAAAGGGTTCAGGGAAGATTTACAAGGATGTTGACAGGGTTGGAGGATTTGAGCTATAGGGAGAGGTTAAATAGGCTGGGGCTGTTTTCCCTAGGGCGTCGGAGGCTGAGGGGTGACCTATTAGAGGTTTATAAAATCATGAGGGACGTGGATAGGGTAAATAGACAAGGTCTTTTCCCTGGGGTGGGGGAGTCCAGAACTAGAGGTTTAGGGTGAGAGGGGAAAGATATAAAAGAGACCTAAGGGGCAACTTTTTCACGCAGGGGATGGTACGTGTATGGAATGAGCTGCCAGAGGGAGTGATGGAAGCAGGTACAATTACAACATTTAAAAGGCATCTGGATGGGTAACTGAATAGGAAAGGTTTAGAGGGATATGGACTAAGTGCTGGCAAACAGAACGAGATTAGTTTAGGATATTTTGTCGGCATGGACAAGTTTGACCAAAGGGTCTATTTCAATGCTGTACATCTCTCTGACTCTATAACTCCGCAGAGGCTGGTATCCTGATACCAAATCACCCTTTATTTATATGAGCACAGTACATGGACTCTGACCAGCTAATTCATAGCCATTTTGAAAAATGAGGAGAATCTCTGAGGCACCTGTATATATCTGTCAGCCAGGGCTCCCTGTTTGGCTCCAGGTTAACAACCCCAACTGGGGATCTCATACTCAATGAGCTCAAACTATCCCCCGTTGCAGACACTATAACTCTATTAGAAAATTTAACAGAATAATAGATTATCTAAGTACTAAACAGCAACTGTTCCAAATTGATGACAGTCCATAACCACACCTTGGCAAAGGCAAATTCAGTAAAATGGATTGTCTCACATGCAATCTTTCTCCAATCCAAGAGGGACAAACATCAAGAGAAAATTCTGACAGGGAAAGAACTCTAGTCTTTTGCTGAGGAAAGCAAAATGAAAACCTTGGTTCTGTGGGAGCCTGACTCAACATATTCAGGCTGCTCCTATTGTTCCAACTTTTAAAAATAAGCTCCAAGGCCTTACAAATGAGTTATTTGCTTTGAATAGACAGCTCAGTACCTATGAATCAAAACCTCTCTTCATAAAAATGGACAAAACATACATTTTAAAGACATTGTGTCATCACATATTTCATTATAATACTAATTCATTGGGAGTGAAAAGTCATTTACTCAGCTTAACAAAATATTAAATATCCTGATACTATTTAGATGTAAATTAAGGCATACATTGCTTTCAGATAACTTAGTCTTCCTCCTTGAATGTCTGAGAAGTGAATAGGGAATTGTGCGCTGTCAGGAACATCGGAGATGTGTTCGTTTCCATCTTCCAATTCCTTCAGGCATAGCCTCTTTCAGAAAAGAACTATTCTTTAATGTCGTTTAATGTGCTTGCCACCCACTGGGTAATGTGAAATATAATAGGATTTAGATAATCATTTCATAGCAGTGAAGCAAAGGAGGATTTTGTATCAATGTCTTTCTTTATCAGCTATGTACCTAAATTTGTGGAATAATTCAATTTGTGATTTAACATTCCAGTATTGAATAAATGTCAAAATTTGGTGGTATGGAATATAAATCTTCTATTAGCCATTAGGCTGATCTCAGCTTCCACATTCATGACCAGTAATATTTGGAATGAAAGATAGGGGATACTGCTGCATGAATTGCTTGTTTCAGCAGAGGTGGTTAAAGATTTTCTGCTCCCTAGGTTTCCATTGTAAAATAAACAGTCACCCAATTACATATTCTAATTACAGTGAACGACAGAGGTATTCTTTAACTGGAGCTATATTTACTTTAACACCTCTATTTAAACATCAACAATATTAAAACGTAAGCATAAATTTAGCATCTGTGAAGGGTTGTATAGTCGGTGATCTTTTATAAATTGCTTTAAACAAGAATCTATGATGAATGGTGTAATTAGGTCACTGTAACCTAAATTAGTGTTTAATTATTATCTCACTGAAGAGCAGATGATCAATTTGCATTGTTCTGCAATGGTTATGGTATCTATTGAAGTGCAGGTAAAATTCAACCATCAGTATGCTAGCACAGGCAGTGGAGTTTTTAGCAATGAATATTTCCTGGTTGTTTGGATTTTATGGATTATAGCTGTGTTGTGTTTCAAGTATAGTCTTCAAATAGGGTTTCCGACAAGGAATGCCAATAATGCATAAGAATTGTATATAATCATAACTATTTGTTATTATTTGGACACCTTGTAGCATAATATTGGAGAAGGTCAAGTTCAACTTGTTTTCAGCTTGACAAGGCTAACAAATCTATCGATATTGCTGGCAATTGTGTTGGCCAGCCTCTCAAGTAGAATTTCCCACCATTCAGAAACAGTGTTGATTTTGGAAGACTTGAGAATTGCATGACAGACACGGCTCACATTCCATGAAAGCAAAGGATGTTTACATGTAGATAAGTGGTTCAACAAGAACAGAATTTGAAACAATGGAAAAATTAGATAATGGCAACTATGCTACAAAGGGAAATATCCATCAAAATACTTCAGCAAATGCATCATAACTATCACGCAATCACAGAAGTGTTTAATAGTGCAGAAAGACACCATTTCGCCCATCGTGTCTGCACCAGCTCTCTCAAATAGCATTATGACTTTGTTCCATTTTTCTGCCTTTGCCCAATATCTTTGCACATTGTTTCTATTCAGATAATCATCTATTGCTCTTTTGAATGCCTCAAGTGAACCTGCCTCTACCACATTTCCAGGCAGTACATTCGAGACACTGAGCACTTGTAAGAAAAAGTTTATTCTCTCTTCGCATTTGTTAATCTTGCAAAACACTTCAAATCTGTCCTTGCTTGTTCACAATCCTTTTACGAGTGGGATCAGTTTCTTGCTATCTACTCTACACAGACTACTCATGATATTGAAAACTTCTGCAAAATCTCCTCTTAGGTCTCTTCTCTCCAAAGAAAAGTCTCAACCTCTCCAATGTATCTTCAAACTGAAGATTCTTATCCCTGGAACTGTTCCTGTAAACACCTCTGCTCTCTCTCCTTCTTACATGGCACCCAGAGTTGTATTGTACTCTAATACTCCAGCTGAGATCTAACAAGTGTCTTCTATAAGTTCAGAAAAATCTCCTTGCTCTTGTATTCAATGCCACTATTAATAAAGCCCAGGATACTGTCTACTTTACTAACTCCTCTCTCCACCTGCCCTGCCACCTTCAATGATCTATGCACATATATACCAAGTCCCTCTGCTCTTGCACTCTATTAAGAAATGTACCCTTTCCTTTATATTGCCTGTCCATGTTCTTCATATCAAAATAAATCACTTCATACTTGTCTACTTTCAACTTCATTTGCGACCAATCTGCTCACTTGTCTATGTCCTTTTGGAGTTCTACATTTCCCCCTCTGTTACAATGCATCCAAATTTTGTATCATTTGCAAACTTTGAAATTGTCCCCTGTGAACCAAGCTCCAGCTCATTAGTAAATTCCAGGAAAAGCAAGGGTCCCATTATGAGCCCCTGGGGAAAGCTAATAAAGACTTTCCACTCACCATTGCTCGCTATTTCTTATCCCTCCTGAATTTTGTATCTCTGAGCTATACCTTTTCTCACAAGTATGGCACTGTTTGAATGTCTTTCAAAAGTCCATGTACATTATATCAACAGCATTGCAATCATTGGCCCTTGTTTTAATTTTTCTATTGGTGTTAGTTGAACATGATTGACCTGGCGAAATCCATGCTGGATCGTCCAACTTAACCCACCAATTTCTATGGGACCATACGATGTCCTGCCTTAATATCAAATGAGGATAATTTCACTGCACCAACATTTTAGGACAAGACACAGGAGTAAAGTCACATCTACTCCACCGTTCAATAAAGCAATGGCTAATCTGATAATTCTCAACTCCACTTTCCTGTTTTTGCCTCCTAGCTGTTGATTCTCTTACTGTTTATGAATCTATCTAACTCAGCCTTGAATATTCCTAACAACCAAGCATTGGCAGCACTCTGTGCTGAATAATTCCAAAGATTCATTATCCCCGACAGAAGAAATTCCACCTCATCTTTGTCTTAAGTGGGCGAGCCCTACTTAGACTATGCCTCTGATCATAGACTTTCCCACAAGGGAAACAACCTCTCCACATCTATCCTGTTAAGGTCCCTAAGAATCTCGTATGTTTCAATATGGTTGCCTCCCATTGTTCTAAACTACAATGAGAACTGAACCTACTCAACCTCTCCTCGTTTTAAAAAAAAACCCTCTTGCCCAATGATCAACCGAGTGGAACTTGCTCTAAGTTACCTCTAATGCAAATTCTATCTTAGCTCAGATGAAGGGACCAAAATATGTTCACAGTATTCTAAGTGTGATCTCACTAGTGCCTTGTACTGTTTAGCAAGACCTAACTATTTTTATACCCAATTCCCTTTGAAATTAAGGCCAACATTCCATTTGCCTTTCATGTTACTTGCTGAACTTACATGCTAACTTTTGTGATTCATACATGAGGATCCCAAATCCCTCTGTTCAGCAGTCTTTCTCCATTTAAATAAGATTCATTCCTCTATTCTTCCTGCCAAAGTGCATAACTTCACATTTTCCCACATTATATTCCATCTGGCAAATATTTGCCCACTCACTTAAATCACTTTTTGTCATCCTCACCACTTGCCTTCCCACTTTTGTGTCGTCTGCAAACTTGATTATTGTACATTCATTTTCCTCATCCAAGTCATTTATATTGTAAATAATTGTGACCACAGTTGATTCCTGCAGCACTGTAATAGTTAAAAGTTGCCATTCCTGAAAATGACACCTTATTCCAATTTCTGACCTTTATTATTTCTGCCAATCCCCTATCCATGCAAATATACTACCCCAAATATTCTTGCCTTCTTTTTTATTCAGTAACCTTACCAAATGCCTTTTGGAAATCTAAATATGTTTCATCAACTGGTTCCTCTTTGTATTGCTTGTTACCTCCTCCAAAAATCTTCATAAAACCATGCTGACTCTGCATGATAAAACTATGCATTTCTAAATGATATATATTATTACTTAAGAACTCCAGGATATAGGCATTACGGTACCTTGCACAGACTTCTAAGATGTGTGATACCTGTGCCAATGATTATAGATTACTTGTACATTGATGTAATGGAATCCTTCTCTGTTCATGAAGTCAGTTGCATTATGATATGGTGCTCTCAAAGAAATGTATTTACAGTCTATATTGCACTGCTACTGTTGGCAAAGGCTACTGCTTGGGCTTCAGCACTGAACTTGTCACAGAGAAATGAGATAAAGTGATGTGATCTGGCAAAATAGTTTCTGTAACAGACTTGATATATTTGTGTGTCAAGAGTTGTGAAGTCCCACACAGGTCCTGAGTGGATCCTTGGAAGCTGCCAGTTGCACATAAGTTTAGATAGAATGGCCACCCACTTCTTCAGGTTGTAGATGAGATGGTTCTGTGATAGTGTCGTGGGACATTCTCAGTCTGTGGAGAGACTACATTTCACTAAACTGGAAGAAATGACATTAAGGTGCCTGTAAACAGGAAAGTGGCGTGAAGTGTGTATACTTCAATGCAAGAAGTATACGAAATAAGGTAGGTGAACTTGCAGCGTGGGTTGGTACCTGGGATTTCGATGTTGTGGCTATTATGGAGACATGGGTAGAACAGGGACAGGATTGGCTGTTGCAGGTTCCAGGGTTTAAATGTTTTAGTAGGGTCAGAGGTGGGGGTTAAAGAGGGGGAGGTGTGGCATTGCTTGTCAAAGATAGTATTACTGCGGTGGAAAGGACGATGGATGAAGACTCGCCATCTGAGGTAGTTTGGGCTGAGGTTAGGAATAGGAAAGGTGAGGTCACCCTGTTAGGAGTTTTCTACAGGCCTCCTAATAGTCCAAGAGACGTAGAAGAAAAGATTGCGAGGATGATTCAGGAGAAGAGTGAAAGTAATAGGGTGGTTGTGATGGGGGCTTTAACTTTCCTGATATTGACTGGGAAAGCTGTAGCTCGAGTTTGTTAGATGGGTTGGTGTTTGTCCAATGTGTGCAGGAGGGTTTCCTGACACAATATGTAGACAGGCCAACAAGAGGTCAGGCCATACTGGATTTGGTTCTGGGTAACGAACCAGGCCAGGTGTTAGAATTGGAGGTAAGTGAGCACTTTGGGGACAGTGACCACAATTCGGTGACTTTTACTCTAGTGATGGAGAGGGATAAGTGTGCATTGCAGGGCAAAAGTTATAGCTGGGGGCAGGGAAATTATGATGCGGTGAGGCACGACTTAGGATGCGTGCCTTGGAAAAGTAGGCTTCAAGGCAAGGGTGCAATTGATATGTGGAGCTTGTTCAAGGAGCAACTATTGAGTGTCCTTATAAGTATGTACCTGTCAGGCAGGGAGGAAAGGGTCATGTGAGGGAGCCATGGTTTATTAAGGAATTGGAATCCCTTGTTAAAGGGAAGAGAGCAGCCTATGTAAAGATGAGGTGTGAAGGTTCAATTGGGGCGATTGAGAGTTATAAGGTAGCCAGGAAGGATCTTAAGAGAGAGCTAAGAGCAGCAAGGAGGGGACATGAAAAGTCCTTAGTTGGTAGGATTAGGGAAAACCCAAAGGCTTTCTATAGGTATGTCAGGAATAAAAGAATGACTAGGGTAGGTATCGGTCCAGTCAAGGATAGTAGTGGGAAGTTGCGTGTGGAGGCTGAAGAGATTGGGGAGACACTGAATGAATACTTTTCGTCAGTATTCACTCAGGAACAGGACATTGTTGCTGATGTAAATACCGAGTCACAATTAATTAGAATGGACGGCTTTGAGGTATGTAGGGAAGAGGTGTTGGAAATTCTGGAAAGGGTGAAAATAGATAAGTCCCCTGGGCCTGATGGCATTTATCCTAGGATTCTCTGGGAAGCAAGGGAGGAGATTGCAGAGCCATTGGCCTTGATTTTTATGTCCTCGTTGTCTACAGGAATAGTGCTAGAAGACTGGAGGATAGCAAATGTGGTTCCCTTGTTCAAGAAGGGGAGTAGGGATAACCCTAGTAACTATAGGCCGGTGACCCTCACTTCTGTTGTGGTCAAAGTCTTAGAGAGAATTGTAAGGGATAGGATTTATGAACATCTGGATAGGAATAATGTGATCAAGGATAGTCAGCATGGTTTTGTGAAGGGCAGATCGTGCCTCACAAACCCTATTAAATTCTTTGAGAAGGTGACTAAGGAGGTGGACGAGGGTAAAGCATTGATGTGGTGTATATGGATTTTAGTAAGGCGTTTGATAAGGTTCCCCATGGTAGGCTACTGCAGAAAATACAGAGATATGGCATTGAGGGTGAGTTTGAGGTTTGGATTAGGAATTGGCTGGCTGGAAGAAGACAGAGGGTAGTAGTTGATGGTAAAGGTTCATCTTGGAGTGTAGTTACTAGCGGTGTTCCACAAGGATCTGTTTTGGGACCATTGCTGTTTGTCATTTTTATAAATGACCTGGAGGAAGGGTTAGAAGGTTGGGTGAGCAAGTTTGCGGATGATACGAAAGTCGGAGGAGTTGTTGACAGTGAGGAAGGATGTGGCAGGTTACAGCGGGATATAGATAAGCTGCAGAGCTGGGCAGAAAGGTGGCAAATGGAGTTCAATGTGGGTAAGTGTGAGGTGATTCACTTTAGTATGAGTAACAAAAAGATGGGGTACTGGGCTAATGGTCGGATACTTGGTAGTGTGGATGAGCAGAGGGATCTTGGTGTCCATGTACGCAGATCTCTGAAAGTTGCCACCCAGGTAAATAGTGCGGTGAAGAAGGCATATGGCGTACTGGCTTTTATTGGTAGAGGAATTGAGTTCCGGAGTCCTGAGGTCATGTTGCAGTTGTATAAGACTCTGGTGCGGCCACGTCTGGAGTATTGTGTGCAGTTTTGGTCGCCATACTGTAGGAAGGATGTGGAGGCACTGGAACGGGTGCAGAAGAGGTTTACCAGGATGTTGCCTGGTATGGTAGGAAGATCGTATGAGGAAAGGCTGAGGCACTTGGGGCTGTTTTCATTGGAGAAAAGAAGGTTTAGGGGTGACTTGATAGAGGTGTACAAGATGATTAGGGGTTTAGATAGGGTTGACCATGAGAGCCTTTTTCCACATATGGAGTCAGCTATTACGAGGGGGCATAGCTTTAAATTAAGGGGTGGTAGGTATAGGACAGATGTTAGGGGTAGATTCTTTACTCAGAGAGTCGTGAGTTCATGGAATGCCCTGCCAGTAGCAGTGGTGGACTCTCCCTTTTTATGGGCATTTAAATGGGCATTGGATAGGCATATGGAGGATAGTGGGCTAGTGTAGGTTAGGTGGGCTTGGATCGGCGCAACATCGAGGGCCAAAGGGCCTGTACTGCGCTGTATCGTTCTATGTTCTATGTTCTAAGGACAATAGAGTCTGAGATTCTTGTGCATCTGGCGGGGACATTCAACAACATTCCCTCTAAGCTTTGCAGATATGAATGAATGTCAAGGTTTTGTGGACCCCGATTGTGGCATTGATTTCCAAATCCCGAAGTCACTGTTGCACATGGACTTCAGAGGCCCATGCAGCTGAAAAGAAAATTAGAGGGAACGTTGGTTGCAATCTCTTCAAGTGGAGATTGTTCAGCATACCCCAAAGATTGATTGTGGTCCTCAGGTTACAGACTCATCTGTTTCTCCTCCATCTCTCTGTGCCTTTATTGAACCACAGCTGAGCCACAATGACCCATGTTATGACTGGATCTAATGGTGATGGTTCTAAGAAACTGGTTGGGGATATCAGACCTGCTTACAGTCTGTAAGCAGTCAGCATTTATATCACTTACAAATGATGATTCAGCATACACCACAAACAATGGGACATAGAGTACTCTAACACAGAAAGCCCTAAAATGTTTGCATATACAGTAGACCTGATTCTGATGAATGAACCCAAGCCACATTAGACAAATATATTAGCAGAATATAAATCCAACAGGATTACTGAAACTTTGTTCCCTTGCTATCCAAGAAATGCAGCATTGCATATGACAGCATGTTAGTGAATATTTACACTTCAAGGTGAAAGGATATCAGTTCTGTGCCCTTATGTTATCTTTGAGAATTTGTATTGTCTTTGGGTATTGTAGCCCTCATTTGCCTCTTTTAAAGTCACCTGTGATTTACTTGTGCTCAGTGCTCAATCTGTAATGACCAATGATATGGTCAAGATTCCTTATAATCATGATTTGTATCTCAAACACTTGGACACTGCGTTCTTTTCACATTTCAGGGTACTATGATAACAGATGACTTCAACCTGTATTGCGAAAGTGCCTGAGTAATGCAATTTACCTTTGAAGGGAATTACATTATTCACAAATGGAGCCCACATGCTCAGACAGAAAAGAAATCTTACTCCAACCATTGGTGTGGTGTCAGCTATTTTTCATTTCTACCAAGACATTTTCACTTTGCATAAATACAGAAGGCAACACAGGTTGCGCTTGGCATAATGAGTCTCAGGCTGTTAATTTCATAGAATCCCCACAATGTGGAAGCATTGACCCATTAAGTCCACAATGCCCCTCTGACCCTTCCCCTACCCTATAAGCCTGCATTTCCCATGGTTAAACCTCCTAACCTACACATCCCTGAACACTATGTGGTAATTTAACATGACCAATTCACCTAATCTGCACATCTTTGAACTGAGGGAAGAGACCCATTCGATATGGGGAGAATGTAAATTTCATACAGTCAGTGTAGCTGGAATTAAACCTGGGTGCATGGTGCTGGGAGCCAGCAGTACTAACCACTGACCCACCATGCCATCCCAGTGACAGCACTGCGGATCATAGTCAGCAGGATTTGAACCTATGTGGCAGCTGTTCCAATCCATTACCTTAACAATTTGGATATGACAACAGTAGTCAAAAGGTTTCCTGACTCTCTATGTTCATTTCTTCTTTGCACTCTTGTTCAGCTCATCAGTACTGAGCTTCCACACATCTCTTTCATTTACAATTTCAACTCCCAATATTATCCTGAGCACTGGCCCCAGAACTTAGTTATGCATTGTTACTGTGTTGAAGCCACCACTCCCACAGTAACTCCTGTCTATGTGTGTATTCTTGTCTCTTCCACTTAGTCACTGAGCTTCCCCCTTCACAATTATTGTCCTTTTGATCTTGCCATATTTTCCCAACTGGCTTGTCATTGCTTATGTTGTTCAGAGGTTGTGAAGATTCCGCTCTGTGTTTTAATATATAGGAAGCACAGCAAAATGATAACCATCAGAATATTAATTTTAATGAGGTTAATTGAGAGATATGTATGCTCAAGGGTACCAGAAGAACTTCCTTGCTTTTCTTTGAATTTTACACCCACCTAAGATGTGGGCAGGAGTCTGGTTTCAGTTTCTCAGTATTGACCTGAAATGTCAACCTAGCTATTGTGCTAATATCTCTGAAGCAAGATTTGAATCTACAATTGCTAACTCAGAGAGCAGACATTATCACTTCGTCACAATGGATATCTACCAAAGCCTTTCTCTGGTCAGTAAAACAATTGTGTGGTAAATGTAGGTTAATATGGAACAAGATCTGAGCTCATATCTTATGTTCAGAAGATAACTTTCATCATCATAGTCATCCTGTCAGAACTATAATGCACAAATAAAATTTCATTTTTATTCAATTTCTTAATGGAAGCATTCATCATGGTTGTAAGTTGTTCTAATTGTTGGTGCTCATGGAGTCGGGTAAAAACATACCAGGATAGGTATGGGTAATATACATGAATGTATATCTGAACATCAAAGCATGAATTTGATGGTTTATACATAATACTACCAGTCCTTGGATAAGGTTTCTTAATTTGTTACAGTTCCAGATGGGATGCCCCAAATCATTCAGCTCCCAGGTGAGGAGGGAAGAATGGGCTTCCCTTAGTTATTCACCAATTCCTTTGATTGGTTACAATAGGTAATTTAAAAAGGATAATTTCTTTTCTACTAGACCCAAATTAGCTTCTATTTTAAATGGATTTAATCAGGATTTCTTGAACTAACAGAAGAATGAGTTTTCTAAACCAAATTTGAGCAGAGATAGTAATGCAACACACAAACAAGAGTCTGAAGAGATTAAAGTAAAAAAAAACATTAGTCTAAGTTGTTCATGAACAGCTTCACCTGACGAAGGAGCAGTGCTCTGAAAGCTTGTAATTTCAAAACAACCTGTTGGACTATAAGCTGGTGTCATGTGACTTCTGACATTGACCACTCCAGTCCAACATCGGCGTCTCCACATCGTGAAGAGCAGATATCAAGATGTTGTGGCTGTACCCAAAGGTCGCAGCAGCAGTTGAACAGTCAGTCTTGAGATTCTTGGTTTTATAGGTTGCATGAAATTCTTTTATCCTGATTCCTTTTGAATTGGTTGTAAAAGTTGAGAGTGAGAGAAAATATTTCCCCTTTGTTTTACCTGCAGTGCAAGGATATTTGATTGGTTGTTCTCAAAGCTGTAGTTTTCACATTCTAGTCTATACATTAGAATTTCCAGCTAATAATACATGCAGACCAGTCCTGCAGTCATTCCTTAACTCCAGATATGTCGGCAATCTGTAGCTTTCTATGGATGGTGGGAGGAAATAGTCAACTCCCTCATTATCTCTCTTTGTTAAATCACTCCCTATTCAAAGTTACCCTGAATCTTTACAGGTATGATGTTCTATTGGCTTCACTCAGGACTTCTGCAAACAATTACTGAAGTTACTCCTGCAGTGTTTATTTTCCAGTAGTAGTTTTATTTTAAAGAATTATGAATCGTAAGTATCTATAAATACTTCAGGATACTGATCCACCATCATAACACATGATATTGAGTAACAAATATGATTACGATGCAAACAAAATTAACTAAATAAAAATATACAACTAACTAAATAAACAAGAATGCTATTCTCTTAAATGGTGAAGAGAATATTTTATACATTGAATAAAGCCTACCATGATGTAATGTTTGATTTGTTACCTTTGATGATTCTCCTATTTTGTCACAATATACAGTTGCTTGATTGCAAATTGCCATTACATGGCCATTCAGGTCACAACAAACAGGTGCTTCATGTAAAAAAAATGTTGTTCTGATAAAGCTATTTCAGAAACTGATATTCACTTATACTAAGATACATGTGTCTGTTTCTTGCTGCAGAATCTGTGTATTTTTAGTGTGATGTTTGACAATGACTTGTGTAAATTATGCCATACAAGAGACTGTTTCATCTTTTTCAGGACACAATGGATGAAATAGCAGAATATAGTCCCGCAAAACAGCCATAAAAGTCCCATGTAATTAAAAATTGAATTAGATTTATTCAGTTGAGTAAAGCAATGGCCCTCCAGAGCACTGGAAGATCAGATGAGAGATGGTCAGAGAATAGTTTGGCAGCTTTGAGTACCTCCTTGAGTAATAGTGTGTCAATGCAAGAGGCTGAAGACTGTTAATATCTGGCATTTCACTCTCTGTGGGGCTATTAACCAAGAAGCCCAATGCCTTAAGCTGCAACATGTTGTCCTGAGTGGTCATGTAATGGCAATATGCAATCAAAACCCCAGGCAGTCACAGACTGGGAAGTCCAGGCCAGCTCAGCAAGCCTTTTAAAATTGCAATGCAGACCCTCACCCCCCACTCCAGAAAGTCTCTTCACCTTTCAGTTTGAGAATTATTAGTCCAGAGGATGTATAAATGGCAACAGCAGAATTGCCAACAGCTGCCATTTGACAAGAACGGTGCTTATGATCCGAAATTGTTGAAATCACATGTTGAGACTGGAAGGCTATAAATTGTTTATAGAGTCTTTGAATCATACAGCGTAGAAGCAGACCCTTCAGTCCAACCAGTCCATGCCGAACGTAATCCCCAAGTAACTAGTCCCACCTGCCTGCTCCTGGCCCATATCCCTCCAAACTCCTCCTACTCATGTACTTATCTAGGTGTCTTTTAAATGTTGTAATAGTGCCCGCATGAAAAGATCAGGTGGTGTTCCTCAAGATTCTGTTGAATCTCTTTGGAACAGTATAGGAAGTGGAAGACAGAAAAGGAGGAGTGAGTGCGAAAGTGAAGATCTAAACTTTACTGGAACCTGGAAACTTTTTTACTGATGATATCAGTCATATTTCCTTCTTCTGCAACCTGAAAATGTAATCAATTTTCTTTGAGTCTATCCTTCCTTTACTTTACTATCATTTGCCATTTCTGAGGAATAGACTGTTGATTATAAAACTCCCAGACCCAAAGTTCCGCCTATCTTGCAAATATTGGTGTTTTTCTAATTTTCCCTCTTCTCTCATTTCTCAGTTTCTTTTTCTCTGCCACTTATGTTGGAATGGTCTGTAATGCTATTACTTTCACCATGTATTTTGTTCCCGTCCAAGGATTGTCCTTCATCTTGGTTGACAGGACTTTACAATTGCCCCCTGACATACCTACATTTGGTCATTTTCTACTGCATCTTCCTTTGCAAGTGCAGTCCTGTCAATATATGCCCTCATATAATGTGGCAAGGAGGCTTCCCAAGGAATTCATTGTCATGTTTTTGTGAGGATTTCTGAAGTATTTGACCTTATCCAATTGTATATTGTACAAGAATGTTTAGCCGTAGAATTATGCCAGTGAGACACTAAGATACTACCACCACAACCACCTCCCCACTACACCCCCAGGCTAGTATGCCATCAGAGAAAAGGCTCCCTTCCACTTGCCTTACGTTTGCAAATATGGCAGTTGCAAAGCTTTAACTCCTTTGCTTGTTATGAAACGTAGTTGTGAAATGGAAACTTCAGGCTCTGCTTTTAAGTGTCTTGTTCTCACTCCAGTTGCTTAACTAACATGACACAGAAGGAATTAGTGTAGTGATTTCTCCCTAGCCCCCTGACTTATCTACATGTAATCCATAGGCTGCTTGCACTAAACCTGCAATTCCTTTACTTGACGAGATCACTTAACTGAGGCGTGATGACCCTCAGGCTAAACCACCACCAGACATCTCTCTCTAATGAGAGAGCATCTCAATAGTCCTCTATGGCTCCTTTACCTTTATCTGTAAAACACAGTGACATGCTTTACTGATAGATTGATTGTTTAGGGTTTCCCACCTTCACAATCTCGAAAAGTGTGGTGCCAGAAAAGCACAGCAGGTCAGGCAGCATCGAAGTAGCAGGAGAGTCAATGTTTTTGGCATAAACCCATTCCTGATGAAGAACCTCGGATGTTGTGCTTTTCCAGTGTCACACTTTTCAACTCTGACCTCCAGCATCTGCAGTCCTCATTTTCTCCCACTGTCACAATGTGTTTATCTTTATTTTATGCTAGAAAATGAATTCAAACCACAGAAGCTGCTGCCTCTTACTGAGCACTAAAGACACAGCACTAAGAATGAAATGCAAGCTGCACAAAGACTGGCAACCTGTAAGTCAGTACTAAGCTCAGTGATTGTGCGTTATGAAAGCAAATGAAGAGTTACAAGTGTATGAGTCTGCATGAATGTAAAGGCATTCTGTATAGATGCAGAGATGCATACCTGGCAGAAGTATACAAGTCATAGATGTCCATGAACTCCAAAGTGAAGTGGTGCCTTATTTGTCCATCATAATATGATGACTGAAAAATGTGTTGCTGGAAAAGCGCAGCAGGTCAGGCAGCATCCAAGGAACAGGAGAATTGACGTTTTGGGCATAAACCCTTCTTATGCCTGAAAAGTCGATTCTCCTGCTCCTTGGATGCTGCCTTACCTGCTGCGCTTTTCCAGTAACACATTTTTCAGCTCTGATCTCCAGCATCTGCAGTCCTCACTTTTTCCATAATAATATGATGCTTTGCCAGTACCAACTTGCATGGACAATGGGTTGAGAAGAATGGTAGCCATAGGTGTGCAGGAATGTGATTCTGAAGAAACCGCATATGATGACTGATAAAAACACTTGACAAGATGCAGCCAAGTACCTGCTCTCATTCACATGTTGGAAATTTGCACTGTCTAGTTTTTCAATAGACAAGAGGAGAATTAGAAGTGGCATACAAAGTAAGTGAGTGGGCACATTTGCATGGAAATAAGGTAGGTCATAAATCAATGGTGATATACCTCAGTCCTAATTTAAGGCTTGAGGGGAAAGTCAGGAAAATTGTTGAGAATCAGGCCTTTACATTTTCACCTTTTGTGCTTTACTGATACCATACCAAGGAGGGGAAATTGCACCCATTATTTTCAATGTTGAAACAAAGGGGAGAAATAAAAAGCAATTTAAACTTTTGAATATGAGAATAATCGAGTTCCAGCAGAAGATGGTTTTACTCAGGGTAAACCAGAAGAGACAACATGTTCAATGATCTTGAACAGAAGAAGGAGCTCAGAGAAGGTAAAGTCGTTGAAGAGAAAGGAACAATCAGGCTTTTTGAGGAAGCAATGATAGTGACACATTTACTTCAAAAAGATTAAGAGATGTAAAGAGAAGTAATGCTGTTTTCAATGCAAGTATAAATGACTGTATTTGATTGACAGTTTTAGAAGATTGTATGAGGATTAATATTTTTCAAAGGAATTTTTAATGCCTAAATGCTTATTTTGACTGTTTCATGGGTACTTCAAAGACTTTCCAATGTTATTGAAGGGCTCATCCTGGTGGATGTTGGAAGAGTGCTATGGAGAATGCATGAAGCTTTTGGAAGGAGCATAAAAGATGTGCAGGAGACATGCAGAGGTCATGGATTTAGTGAGGATACATAGGGGTAAACAAGGGCATAGATTTTGGGGTGGGATTGAGTAGGGAGGTCTAAGGGGTCTTCCAATCAAATTGTGAATTAACAGATGTACCATCCAACAGGGGCACCTTCAAATCTGCCTGCTTCAGTATTTCTCCACCTCCCTTGCCACGTCCAGCCTGTTTCAGGATGGGATGGATCAGTGAGTCTCTAGCTTGTCCTGTCCTCCTCAGGGTGACAATATGTCATGCAGGAACTGCAGGATGAAGATGTGCTCACAAACTCTGATTCCCACCTCAAAGACAAAAATCCAGTTTTGGGGGTTTGGATGAAAGGAGGTAAGTCATGAGAAAGAGAAAGGAGAAGGCAGCAGAGGGAATTGTGCTGATATTGTCTCAATCTTGGAGATAAACAAGCCACGGACTTAATACTTAAGGTGAGTATAGGCGGGGTAAGGAAAAGGGTTAACATAGAGATACAGACTGAACCTAATCATAAAACTAATTAAACACGAACAAGGTGGTGAAATAATGAAAGGTTTATTTTAATTATTAAAATAGTATTTCAAAATCATTTAACACAAATGAAAAATAAATACAAATATATGTTGTGACTTTACATGAAAATATATCTGAAGGAAGCCAATTAGAAATGATTAATAAATACTGAACTAGGTGGCAACACATACATCCCAAGTATGCTTTTTTAATATAAAAAATGCTTTACTCTGTGGAACAAAATCAGTTGTGTCAAGATTTCCCCCATTTTAACGACCTTTCACATTAAGTTAAGCTCAGGTTTTTGCTCCAGTTTTTCTTTTGTATGTATAAAGAGTATGAGCTGCTTTCAAAAAGAAAGTAATTACTTTCAGAGGAGGAATGAGCAGTGGTTTGTTTAGACTTTGGCATGGATAATCTTAATCACTTAGGGCTGAATCTTATATTCTTTTGGCTAAGTGCTCATCAGATAATAGTACTTCTTGTGCATTGTGATAGGTTCATGTTCTTTGGACTGCAAATTTTTCACAATGTGAACCTCATTTTGAATAATTATGCCAATTGCCAAGTCTTCCAGGCAGTCAATGTGTATAAAAATAACACTTCCACAGCTTGAATCATGACCGACAGATGTCTGTTCGTTTCAAATGTTAAGTAGCTATTTATCCCCTTTTCAAATTAAGTCTGTGATAGTGGAAGTAAAGACTCTGAAAAATGCTAGATTGTTCGAAAAATCCAATTGATTCATTAATGTCCTTCAATGTAGCCTATATGTAAATCCAATCTCACACTATACCATTGATTTTTAATGTCCTTGGGTCAGCAAGAAATGGACAATAAATATTGTGTTACCATAACCAGCTAAAGGAATATTTATTGTTTCATCTAAAATCTGATCAGTATAATTACCTTTCTTGTATAATTTTATTCCATCACAATTGAAGGAGAAATTCATCACTTCGTGAAATACAATTTAACATTCTATCTTTGAGGAGAAAGTGAGGACTGCAGATGCTGGAGATCAGAGCTGAAAATGTGTTGCTGGAAAAGCGCAGCAGGTCAGGCAGCATCCAAGGAACAGGAGAATCGACATTTCGGGCATAAGCCCTTCTTCAGGAATGAGGAAAGTGTGTCCAGCAGGCTAAGATAAAAGATAGGGAGGAGGGACTTGGGGGAGGGGGGTTGGAAATGCGATAGGTGGAAGGAGGTCAAGGTGAGGGAGATAGGCCAGAGTGGGGTGGGGGCGGAGAGGTCAGGAAGAAGATTGCAGGTTAGGAAGGCGGTGCTGAGTTCGAGGGATTTGACTGAGACAAGGTGGGGGGAGGGTAAATGAGGAAACTGGAGAAATCTGAGTTCATCCCTTGTGGTTGGAGGGTTCCTAGGTGGAAGATGAGGCGCTCTTCCTCCAACCGTCGTGTTGCTATGGTCTGGCGTTGGAGGAGTCCAAGGACCTGCATGTCCTTGGTGGAGTGGGAGGGGGAGTTGAAGTGTTGAGCTACAGGGTGGTTGGGTTGGTTGGTCCGGGTGTCCCAGAGGTGTTCTCTGAAACGTTCCGCAAGTAGGCTGCCTGTCTCCCCAATATAGGGGAGGCCACATTGGGTGCGGATGCAATAGATGATGTGTGTGGAGGTGCGGGTGAATTTGTGGCGGATCTGGAAGTATCACTTGTGGCCTTGGAGGGAAGTAAGGGGGGAGGTGTGGGCGTAAGTTTTGCATTTCTTGCGGTTGCAGGGGAAGGTGCCGGGAGCGGAGGTTGGGTTGGTGGGGGGTGTGGACCTGAAGAGGGAGTCACGGAGAGAGTGGTCTTTTCGGAGCGCTGATAGGGGAGGGAAGGGAAATATATACCTGGTGGTGGGGTCCGTTTGGAGGTGGCAGAAATGACGGCGGATGATACGCTGGACATGGAGGTTGGTGGGGTGGTAGGTGAGGACCAGTGGGGTTCTGTCCTGATGGCGGTTGGAGGGGCGGGGCTCAAGGGCAGAGGAGCCCCTCCAACCACCACCAGGACAGAACCCCACTGGACCTCACACACCACCCCACCAACCTCCATGTCCAGCGTATCTCACCCTGATTTAGATGTCCATTCCTCTTGTCCAAAACAGGGGTGCTTATTTGTTAACAAAATAAAATCAAGTGGTCCCTCAGCATTGATTTTCTTGTCCTTGTTTACAGATCCATTCATGTACTTGTTCTTCTCTATTCCTGCCACATCCTCCAGCCGAAGAACCTTCTCCACTCCACCGCTGGTCTCTCTGCCTTTGCTTTCCTTGGTGCTATGCTCTGGAATCATATCTCCTATCTGTCAGTTCTTCTAACTCTCCTCTTTTAAGACATCTTCAAAAAATGGACTACTGGGACCAAGCTTTGATCTGTCCCAAAACACCTTAGGCTGCTTGGCATCTGCAACTCTTCTGTGAAGTGCCGCAGGATATTTTATTGCATTGAAGGCATGATACAGATGCTAGCTATTGTTCCTATAATGTTATTCCAGATGCTTTATTTGTGTCAATTAACACTGCCACTGTTACTTCCTCAACCTGCTTACAAACCATCAGTGGTATGAAAGTCACCTAGCAAAGTTTGTAAGCGGCCCTGATGAAGCATTATTGTTCTTGAAATGTTAACTCTGCTTTCTTTCCACAGATGTTGCTTGACCTTCTGAGCTTCGCCAGCAATTTCTATATTGCTTTGAAAGAAAATAAATTCTTAAAATCAATTTTAATTATCTAATGATTGTTAATGATTTTTTTCTTCATTATTTTGACTTTTAAAAAAACCTTAAAGGTTTCCTATATGCTTTACAGTTCCCTGTCAATTACACATGCTATATACTTGACCGCTTTCAACTTTTGACCCAACTTTGCATGTCCAGTTGGATCACTTTCCCCTGTCATACTTCATACTGTCCCAAAAGTGGACTGAGTCAAAACAGCAGAATTAACACTCTCCTTATTCTATGCACTTCAGTAAGGCCCAATCAGAAAATCTTCCAATTTTCTACTGACAGTACTTGGGGTGTGGAATGGACACATTATCCACAAGCTACTGATATATATCAGAAAGTGATCTCTTCTCTTTGCAGTGACCGTTAGTGTCAATTAACCTTGGACCATTGACGTAAGTAGTTTACTGTTATGTCTCAGTGATCACAATAAAAATTGTTAATATCATTATTTTGTATGTAAGATCAACACTAAAAAAGTTTTAAAATTAAAATTATATTGTTTTGTAGCATCCCATCCTTGCTCATCCAATTGAACAACAGCTTCCAGCAGCATTTGACAATCCTTACAAACTAAGAATATTGGCTATGACTTGCAGAAAAGAATAGTGTAGCCTGAATCCACCAGCTTCCATAGTTTGATTAAGGGATAGGTAATTATCCATTGCTTCAAACAGCCATTGGCATTTGTCAAAATTAGAAAGAGACAATTGGTTATGCAATGCTTGAGGACCACCATTCTGCAAAGATGGGATAAATATGGAGGAAGGCTTTCATGAATTACCACAGGAAGAACATGTTAGATCTATGCCATTGATATAATTCAGCATAGATTTTAGCCAACTAAGTTAACTGACCACCCCCATGCAAGTATTTATCCAGGACTCCCAACAGATCGTGCGCCACTTTTTCAATCACAAATGATATCATGTTAGCTTCATGCATATTAAATTTAAGGTTAGTCATAGTAATTGAAAGTATTAAAAATCTTTGGAAAAGTATAAAGCACAAAGTCTAGAAACAGCCTGCAAGGCCCTAATTTAAATTCTCAATTTTGAAGAAGAGTTGAAATGTTAATTCTGATTCCCTCTCCACAGATGCTTCCAGATCTGCTGTATATTTCCAGCATTTTCTGTTTTTCTTTAAAAAGTTAATTTACAACATTTAAACTTCAAATTTTCTGAAGCAAATATTTTGTGGTTAGATTCTATCAAATGTTCCTGTATGAATATGTTTCCTATTGGTATGCTTTCCTTTATTGGGTACAGAAGTTGGGAGGTCATGCTGCGGCTGTACAGGACATTGGTTAGGCCACTGTTGGAATATTGCGTGCAATTCTGGTCTCCTTCCTATCGGAAGGATGTTGTGAAACTTGAAAGGGTTCAGAAAAGATTTACAAGGATGTTGTCAGGGTTGGAGGATGTAAGCTGCAGGAAGAGGTTGAATAGGCTCAGGCTGTTTTCCCTGGAGCTTCAGAGGCTGAGGGGTGATCGTATAGAGGTTTATAAAATCATGAGGGGCATGGATAGGATAAATATACAAAGTCTTTTCCCTGGGGTGGGGGAGTCCAGATCTAGAGGGCATAGGTTTAGGGTGAGAGGGGAAAGGTGTAAAAGAGATGTAAGAGGGCAACATTTTCACTCAGGGTGGTGCATGTGTGGAAATGAGATGCCAGAGGAAGTGGTGGAGGCTGGTACAATTGCAACATTTAAAAGGCATCTGGGTGGGTATATGAATAGGAAGGGTTTGGAGAGATATGGGCCAGGTGCTGGCAGATGGGACTAGATTGGGTTGGGATATCTTGGTCGGCCTGGATGATTTGGACCGAAGGGTCTGCTTCCAAGCTGTACATCTCGATGTCTCTATAATACAGTTTTTTACAAAGACTATGGAAATATTTGAGAAAATCCCAAAACTTCAAGCAAAATTTCTGAACGTAAAAACATATCCTTGAAATTATTTTAAAAAGTCAAACAGTCGTGAAAGTGTCATCAACCAGCCGTTCAGAAGAAAGCTGGTTTAGAATTTAAATGTCATAGAGTCATAGAGATGTACAGTTACAAGGCTAGATACAATTTAGTGTACAATCGAGTTTAGGCATCAACTATAAAACTTTAGAAGATTGGAGGTCAAAATTTCAAAGCAGAATCAGGAATCCAACATATAGATGGATTCCGGGTCCCGATCCCATGCCACGAATGAGTTATCTGATGTAAAGTACTCAATGTTATGTGTGGAGTGCAATTTTCTATATTTTGAAAAGCAACATCATCGGGTCAATGTTCAACACAAAGCACTTAAGATGCAACTTCTATTCACAGCAACTCCTGCGTTTAAACTGCTATAGAGGTGCATGCATACATTTGCATACAATTAAAGGAATGAATGACTGAACAATGTGCTTTTGATAATGTTGCTTGAGGAATGAACGTTGGCTAGGACATGGCGTAACACCCTCCTCTTCTTAATTCTGCCACTTTTCCATTCACCCAAAAGGCCAGACATTGCTTTGGTTTAATGTCTAACCCGATGCAGTCGGCAACAGTTAATCAATCTTTGTGGTTGAATCAGCCAACTACCAGCATTCCTTACATGCAGTTCATCATTTACAAGTGGAAAATCTGATAGGATGGCTAATTTTTATTGACTGACATGTTATGGAGGAGGATATATGTGTTCACACTGAAAAGGAGCAGTGAATGAGAGTGGCAGGGTAAGTTTGTACACTGGCTACAGCATTAAATGTTCTTTAGAACCTTTAAAGGATTAAAATACACAAATAGTTCTGGTTAAAAACAATGTCTAAAATGTAGCTTTGTCTTTTTCTTTCTGCATTTTATATTCCATTAAAATATCACTAGACAAGGCCACCTCCCAAACTGTACTATGCATGATTTGTGAACATGTTGAAGAATTGGCAATAAAACACAAGTAGAAATAAAGGTGAAATAGGCTATAAACTGTATTGTTTGACCATGTGTTGCATATATGTCCTGACCGCAGTGAAATTCATGACCAGCCAAAATGTGATCCACCAAAAAATCAGAAAGGCAGGCAATGTACAGGTTAATTCTTCCTGCAGGTTTGATTCCACTAGCTCCCAAAGTTTAGGTGTAAAGGACACTTCTTTAGTATTGTCTTGAAGTGTTACCCTACAATGGGTGCTGAAGCACATACTGCTGGGGGTCAGAACCCATCCTTACCTGATTCCGAGGTGAGAATGCTACAGCCCAAGCCCTGGCATTCCTTGATCTTAATGTCCTTGACCATACAGTCATAGAGTCATAGAGATGTACAGCATGGAAATAGACCCTTCGGTCCAACCTGTCCATGCCAATCAGATATCCCAACCCAATCTAGTCCCAACTGCCAGCAACCGGCCCAGATCCCTCTAAACCCTTCCTATTCATATACCAATCCAAATGCCTCTTAAATGTTGCAATTGTACCAGCCTCCACTGCTTCCTCTGGCAGCTCATTCCATACATGTACCACCCTCTATGTGCAAAAGTTTCACAGTAGGTTTCTTTTATATCTTTCCCCTCTCACTCTAAAGCTCTGCCCTCTAGTACTGGACTCCCCAACCCCAGGGAAAATACTTCGCCTATTTACCCTATCCATGCCCCTCATAATTTTGTAAATCTCCATAAGGTCATCTCTCAGTCTCTGACACTCCAGGGAAAACAGCCACAGCCTGTTCAGCCTCTCCCTGTAGCTCAAATCCTCCAACCCTGGCAACATCCTTGTAAATCTTTTCTGAACTCTTTCAAGTTTCACAACATCTTTCAGACAGGAAGGAGACCAAAATTGCACGCAATATTCGAATAGTGGCCTAACCAATGTCCTGTACAGCCGCAACATGACCTCCCAACTCCTGTACTCAATACTCTTGACTGTTAAAGGAAAGCATACCAAATGCCTTCTTCACTATCCTATCTTCCTGCGATTCCACTTTCAAGGAGCTATGAACCTGCACTCCAAGGCCTCTTTGTTCAGCAACACTCCCTAGGACCTTACCATTAAGTGTATAGGTCCTGTTAAGATTTACTTTCCCAAAATGCAGCACCTCGCATTTATCTGAATTGAACTCCATCTGCCACTTCTCAGCTCATTGGCCCATCTGTCAAGATCCTGTTGTAATCTGAGGTAGCCTTCTTCGCTATCCACTACAACTCCAATTTTGGTGTCATCTGCAAACTTACTAACTGTACCTCTTATGCTCGCATCCAAATCATTTATGTAAATGACAAAAAGTAGAGGATCCAGCACCAATCCTTGTGGCACTCCACTGGTCACAGGTCTCCAGTCTGAAAAACAACCCTCCACCACCACCCTCTGTCTTCTACCTTTGAGCCAGTTCTGTATCCAAATGGCTAGTTCTCCCTGTATTCCGTGAAATCTAACCTTGCTAATCAGTCTCCCATGGGGAACCTTGTCGAAAGCTAACATTACCTAGAGCAGTATGAGAACTTTCTTTTTGAGAACAATTAAAATAGTTGACTGACAGTTGGTTTTAGGAACTATGCAAAGAGAGATGTTTCTTGGATTCTCAAGTAGCGAGTTCATATCAGACTAGCAGCAGTAAGCCACCTACAATTTTATTCTGGATTAGTGGTGCTGGAAGAGCACAGCAGTTCAGGCAGCATCCAAGGAGCTTCGAAATCGACGTTTCGGGCAAAAGCCCTTCACAATTTTATGATATGCAATAGCCCTATGTTAGTCCCTAACAATGATTTAGGCCCTCAGAAAATCCCCTGTAATCAGGGGATGCGTGCTGACTAATATTCCATGAAATCTACATCTGCTGCACGGATACAATAGATATGCACATGAAATAGATTCTGTTTATTCAGCAGTGCGGATGGTTTCTCACCCTTCTGAAAGTGGTAAGTGAATGCAGGCTTCCACATGCATTATGCAGCAGCAGACACACGGAAAAGGATTTAAATTCTGAATCATGAAAGATATAAATTGATGACAGATTTGTTCCATGAATTTTGAATCTTGAGAACAAGTAATTCTTTTGATGGGAAACATGGCAGGATGTCTGAGGATTTACTAAGACACTACAGAAAACTATGTTCTCATTTTTATTATCATTAAGGTTCTACAGTTTCAAGACTGAAATTGCAATCACTAAAATAAGTATGGAATAATGCCAAATCATAAATGTTAGTTTTGAGAAGATAAATATTTAGTGAAACAAACTGTTTGTATCCTAACCACCATCAGTGAAGCAGCCAGAAACCAATATTGCAGTAGACTGACTTTAGATCTTTTAAAACTTCATCCTAAATAGTAATTCCAAATTTAGAAGCACATTTAATTTTAAAAGTCCAAGTAAGCCTCATTGCTAAATGAATTTTTAATATGATAATAACATTTTTGTTATTGTAGAAGATTTATATCAAATGTTTATAATGGTGGGGGTTAAAAATACGTGCAAACTTTAAATTGAGGTTTCAATTTTTTTGGAACAAGCCTCCTAAGGAGCAGCTGGAAGAAGTTAGGATTGATTAACTCAAATACTAGTTTTTTATGGATTTTTCTCAGCAAATAACATTTTGGGATTAATTATATGAGCAATTTGAGATGTGGTAAGGATAGCACACTTGGGTGTAACATGTGACATTTGACCAATGGTTCCAAAATCTCTTCACACTGAGGTTTCTTGTGCATCGTATTTGGATCTGTTGCAGAATAACTATATGAGATTGATTTGCTTACAACCTATTAACTTTGTATCAGGCAGCTACCAGGATAGTGGAAAGTGAAATAGGTTAAATGCTACGTTCTTGAGTCCAGCATTTGTTATATTATCATGTCGGTATTTTCTCCTCATCAATTTTAAATATGCATAGTACACATACCTCAGTCCTTCCTTAGCCTAAAAGTTGAAATCATCATCCATCCTGCTATTTCCTTCATTTTTCAGCAGAAACATATCTACTTTTTCCTTGAATCTGTTGGTTTGATTCTGCCTTCGCTGCTCTCTGTGGCAGTGAGTTTCACAGATTCACAACCCTCTGAGAGAAGTATCTCAGTTTTGAACCTACTTCCTCTCACTCTCTATCTATGCTGTCTTATTTGAGACTTACCCACATTAATCTCCATCTACCAGATTCTGATCTATTTTCCTTGACTCTCAATATCCATCTGTAAACTTGTTACCTTTTCATCACTGCCTGCTTTCCCACTTATTTTAGTATCATCCATGTTACACACTGTCCCACTTGAAGATTATTTATGTATTTTGTAAATAGTTGAGGTCCAAGAACTGAACCTTGCAGCATCCTACTAGTTACAGTTTGCCATCCAGAGAAAGACACATTTATCCTGACCCTTTGCTTCCTATCAGTCAGCCAATCCTCTATCCAAGCCAGTATTATACCCTTACTCCCTGTGATCTAATCTTCTTGATCAGTTTTTTTATGTAGCTGCTTGTCAAATGCCTTCTGGATGGCTTGATATACCACATCCACTAGATGCCCATTGTCCACCTTACTGAATACATCCCCAAAAAACTCCAGTAAGTTTGTTAAGTATGACTTGTCCTTCATGAAACTGTGTTAACACTGGTGAATTGAGTTTTGAGTTTTCAAGTGTTCAGTTACCACCTCCTTTATGATTGACTCCAGCAACCTGCCCCTCAACAATGTCAAACTAACTAGTTTATAGTTTCCCATATTTTGCCTACATCCTTTTTTGAAAAAGTGTAACACATTAGCATGCTTCCAATCCTCTGGTCCCTCCAGAATCCAAGGAATTTTGGAAAATCATAACTAATGCATCTGCTATCTCTGCTGCTACCTCCTTTAATACCCTAGGGTGTTGGCTATCAGCTCCCAGGAACTTAGCTGCTTTTAATCCTATCAGTTTCCTTACTATCTTTTCCCTAGTTATAGTAATTTTGCCAAATTCCTCCATATAATCTGCAGTTTTTGAGAAGAAATTTTTATCTTCTACTGTGAAAACAGAGACAGAATATTGTGCCTCAGACATTTCTGTGTTTTCCATTATTATCTTGCCATTTTTGTTCTTTAAAGGGCCAACATTTACTTTCACTGTTATAAATATTAGGCAAGACCTTTCAAAAGCTAATTGGAGGGAGATATTTGTGGGTAAAGGGATGACTGGAAAATGGGAAGCCTTCAAAAATGAGATAACGAGAATCCGGAGAAAGTATATTCCAGTTAGGGTGAAAGGAAATGTGGGTAGATATAGGGAATGCCGGATGACTAAAGAAATTTGGTTAAGAAAAAGAAGGAAGCATATGTCAGGTCTAGACAGGATAGATCGAGTGAATCCTTAGAAGAGTGTAAAGGCAATAGGAGTATATTTAAGAGGGAAATCAGGAGGGCAAAAAGGGGACATGAGATAGCTTTGGCAAATAGAGTTAAGGAGAATCCAAAGGGTTTTTACAAATACATTAAGGACAAAAGGGTAACTAGGGAGAGAATAGGGCCCCTCAAAGATCAGCAAGGCGGCCTTTGTGTGGAGCCGCAGAAAATGGGGGAGATATGAAACAAGTATTTTGCATCAGTATTTACTGTGGCAAAGGACATGGAAGATAAAGAATGTAGGAAAATAGATGGTGACATCTTGAAAAATGTCCATATTACAGAGGAAGAAGTGCTGAATGTCTTGAAACGCATAAAGATGGATAAATCCCCAGGACCTGATTTGGTGTACCCTAGAACTCTGTGGGAACCTAGGGAAGTGATTGCTGGGCCTCTTGCTGAGAGCTGAAAAATGTGTTGCTGGAAACATGCAGCAGGTCAGGCAAGGAGCAGGAGAATTGACATTTCGGGCATGAGCCCTTCTTCAGGAATGAGGAGGGTGTACCAAGCAGGCTAAGATAAAAGGTAGGGAGGAGGGACTTGGGGGAGGGGTGTTGGGAATGCGATAGGTGGAAGGAGGTTAAGGTGAGGGTGATAGGCCAGAGAGGGGGTGGGGGCGGAGAGTTCGGGAAGAAGATTGCAGGTCAAGAAGGCGGTGCTGAGTCCGAGCGTTGGGACTGAGATAAGGTGGGGGGAGGGGAAATGAGGAAGCTGGAGAAATCTGCATTCATCCCTTGTGGTTGGAGGGTTCCTAGGCGGAAGATGAGGCACTCTTCCTCTAGGCGTCCTGTTGCCATGGTCTGGCGATGGAGGAGGCCAAGGACCTGCATGTCCTTAGCGGAGTGGGAGGGGGAGGGGGAGTTCAGCCACGGAGCAGTTGGGTTGGTTGGTGCGGGTGTCCCAGAGGTGTTTTCTGAAATGTTCCGCAAGTAGGTGGCCTGTCTCCCCAATGTAGAGGAGGCCACATCGGGTGCAGCGGATGCAGTAAATGATGTGTGTGGAGGTGCAGGTGAATTTGTGATGGATATGGAAGGATCCCTTGGGGCCTTGGAGGGAAGTGAGGGTGGAGGTGTGGGCGCAAGTTTTGCATTTCTTGCAGTTGCAGGGAAGGTGCCGGGAGTGGAGGTTGGATTGGTGAGGGGTGTGGACCTGACGAGGGAGTCGTGGAGGGAGTGGTCTTTCCGGAACGCTGATAGGGGAGGGGAGGGAGATATATCCCTGGTGGTGGGGTCTGTTTGGAGGTGGCGGAAATGACAAAGGATGATACGATGTATCTGGAGGTTGGTGGGGTGGTAGATGTGGACCAGTGGGGTTCTGTCCTGGTGGCGATTGGAGGGGCGGGGCTCAAGGGCAGAGGAGCGGGAAGTGGACAAGATGCAGTGGAGAGCATCGTCAACCACGTCTGAGGGGAAATTGCGGTCTTTGAAGAAGGAGGCCATCTGGGTTGTTTGGTATTGGAATTGGTCTTCCTGGGAGCAGATGCGGTGGAGGCGAAGGAATTGGGAATATGGGATGGCGTTTTTACAGGGGGCAGGGTGGGAGGAGGTGTAATTTTTTCCCTCTTGCTGAGATAATTGTATCATCAATAGTCACAGGTGAGGTGCCAGAAGACTGGAAGTTGGCTAATGTGGTGCCACTGTTTAAGAAGGGTGGTAAGGACAAGCCAGGGAACTATAGACCAGTGAGCCTGATGTCAGTGGTAAGTAAGTTGTTGGAGGGAATCCTGAGGGACAGGATGTACATGTATTTGGAAAGGCAAGAACTGATTAGGGATAGTCAACGTGGCTTGGCGCTCAGGAAATCATGTCTCACAAACTTAATTGAGTTTTTTGAAGAAGTTACAAAGAGGATTGATGAGGGCAGAGCAGTAGATGTGATCTATATGGACTTCAGTAAGGCGGTCGACAAGGTTCCACATGGGAGACTGGTTAGCAAGGTTAGATCTCATGGAATACAGGGAGAACTAGCCAATTAGATACAGAACTGGCTCAAAGGTAGAAGAAAGAGGGTGATGGTGGAGGGTTGTTTTCAGACTGGATGTCTGTGACCAGTAGGGTGTCACAAGGATCAGTGCTGGGTCCTCTACTTTTTTGTCATTTATACAAATGATTTTGATGTGAGCATAAGAGGTAGAGTTAGTAAGTTTGCAGACGACACCAAAATTGGAGGTGTAGCGGACAGCGAAGAAAGTTACCTCAGATGACAACAGGATCTTGACCAGATGGACCAATGGGCTGAGAAGTGGCAGAAAGGGGTTTAAGTCAGAATAATGCGAGGAACTGCATTTTGGGAAAGCAAATCTTAGCAGGACTTACATACTTAATGGTAAGGACCGAGGGAGTGTTGCTGAACAAAGAAACCTTGGAGTGCAGGTTTGTGGCTCATTGAAAGTGGAGTCACAGGTAGATAGGATAGTGAAGAAGGCGTTTGGTATGCTTTCCTTTAACAGTCAAAAGTATTGAGTACAGGAGTTGGGAGGTCATGTTGCGGCTGTACAGGACATTGGTTAGGCCACTGTTATAATTTTGCATGCAATTTTGGTCTCCTTCCTATCGGAAAGACGTTGTGAAACTTGAAAGAGTTCAGAAAATATTTACAAGGATGTTGCCAGGGTTGGAGCATTTGAGCTATCAGGAGAGGCTGAACAGGCTGGGGCTGTTTTCCCTGGAGTGTTGGAACTGAGGGATGACCTTATAGAGGTTTACAAAATTATGAGAGGCATGGATATGATAAATGGACAAAGTCTTTTCCCTGGGCTTGGGGAGTCCAGAGCTATAGGACATAGGTTTAGGGTGAGAGGGGAAAGATATAAAAGAGACCTAAGGGGCAACTTTTTTACGTAGAGGGTGGTATGTGTATGGAATGAGCTGCCAGAGGATGTGGTGGAGGCTGGTACAATTGCAACATTTGAGAGGCATTTGGATGGGTATATGAACAGGAAGGATTTGGAGGGATATGGGCTGGTTGCTGGCAGGTGGGACTGGATTGGGTCGGGATAACTGGTTAGCATGGATGGGTTGGACCAAAGGGTCTGTTTCCATACTGTACATCTCTATGGGTCTATTAAAGTTTTTGCTATCAGTGCTTGGTTTTCTGCTAGTTTCAGTTGGTGGTTCAACTTGGCTCTTTGATTTCATTTTAAGTGCTGACATTTAAAGATTCTCCCAAACTTCCGGAGTGCCACTAACTTTTGCAGTATGATATGGCCTAGTTCTTGTCAAATGTTATGCTTGACTTCCTTGTTAGGCTATGGATGAATTTTCACCTTGTTACAATTCCTTTTCCTCTCAGGACTGTACTTTAATTGAAAGGTATTTAGTATGTCCCTAAGCATTTGCCACTGTTCTTCAACTGTCCTGCCCCTTAATACTGTTGCCCAGTCCACTTGGGCCAATTCCTTCCTCAGGCCTGTAAAATTACCTTTACCTAATGCTAAAACTGTTGTATGCAACTCTGTCTTCACTCTTTCAATCTGAAATTGAAACTCTAGCATGTTGTGGTCACTCCTTTCAAGAGGATCCTTATCTACCAGATCATTATCTACCAGGCCAAAGTTCAATGGTGCAATACCTTAGCAGGGATGACAGTGGAGGAACAATGGCAGATGTTTCTGGGTATAATGCAGAAGATGCAGGATTAGTTCATTCCAAAAAGGAAGAAAGATCCTATGAGGAGGCAGGGGTGGCCGTGGCTGACGAGGGAAGTTAAGAAACATATAAAGTCAAAAGAGAAAAAGAATAGCACAGCAAAGATGAGTGGGAAAATGGAGGACTGGGAAGCTTTTAAAGAACAACAGAAGATTACTAAGAAGGAAATACACAGAGGAAAAATGAGGTACGAATGTAAACTGGCCAAAATTATAAAGGAGGATAGTTAAAGCTTTTTTAGGTATGTCAAAGGGAAAAAAATGGTTAAGACTAAAATTGGACCCTTGAAGACAGAAACAGGGGAATGTATTATGGGGAACAAAGAAATGGCAGAAGAGTTGAATTGGTACTTCAGATCTGTGTTCACTGGGGAAGACACAATCAATATCCCAGAGGTGACAATGGTTGAAGGACCTGAACTGAAGGGAATTTATATTTGCCAGGAATTGGTGTTGGAGAGACTGTTGGGTCTGAAGGCTGATCAGTCCCCGGGGCCTGATGGTCTACATCCCAGGGTACTGAAGGAGGTGGCTCTAGAAATCGTGGATGCGTTGGTAATTATTTTCCAGAGTTCGATAGATTCAGGATCAGTTCCTGCGAATTGGAGGGTGGCTAATGTTGTACCACTTTTTAAGAAAGGAGCGAGAGCGAAAGCAGGAAATTATAGACCAGTTAGTCTGACCTCATTGGTGGGAAAGATGCTGGAGTCAATTATAAAGGATGAAATTATGACATATCTGGATAGCAGTAACAGGATAGGTCAGAGTCAGCATGGATTTATGAAGGGGAAATCATGCTTGACTAATCTTCTGGAATTTTTTGAGGATGTAACTGAAGATAGACAAGGGAGATCCAGTGGATGTCGTATACCTGGACTTTCAGAAAGCCTTTGATAACGTCCCACATAGGAGGTTAGTGAGCAAAATTAGGGCGCATGATATTGGGGGCAAAGTACTGACTTGGATTGAAAATTGGTTGGCTGACAGGAAACAAAGAGTAGTGATAAACGGCTCCCTTTCGGAATGGCAGGCAGTGACCAGTGGGATACCGCAGGGATCAGTGCTGGGACCGCAGCTTTTTACAATATATATTAATGATATAGAAGATGGTATTAGTAATAACATTAGCAAATTTGCTGAGGATACTGAGCTGGGTGGCAGGGTGAAATGTGAGGAGGATGTTAGGAGATTACAGGGTGACCTGGACAGGTTAGGTGAGTGGACAGATGCATGGCAGATGCAGTTTAATGTGGATAAATGTATGGTTATCCACTTTGGTGGCAAGAACAGGGAGGCAGATTACTACCTAAATGAAGTCAAGTTAGTAAAGGGGCAGTACAAAGGGATCTGGGTGCACGAGTCAATGAAGGCAAGCATGCAGGTACAGCAGTTAGTGAAGAAAGCTGATAGCATGCTGGCCTTCATAACAAAAGGGATTGAGTAAAGAAGCAAAGAGGTTCTTCTGCAGTTGTACAGGGCCCTGGTGAGACTGGATATGGAATATTGTGTGCAGTTCTGGTCTCCAAATTTGAGGAAAGACATTCTGGCTATTGAGGGAGTGCAGCGTAGGTTCATGAGGTCAATTCCTGGAATGGCGGGACTATCTTATGTTGAAAGATTGGAGCGACTGGGTTTGTATACCCTTGAGTTTAGAAGACAGAGCGGGGATCTGATTGAGATGTATAAGATTATTAAAGGATTGGACACTCCGGAGGCAGGAAACATGTTTCCGCTGATGGGTGAGTCCCGAACCAGAGGACACAGCTTAAAAATAAGGAGTAGGCCATTTAGGACAGAGATGAGGAGAAACTTCTTCACCCAGAGAGTGGTGGGTGTGTGGAATGCTCTGCCCCAGAAGGCAGTGGAGGCCCAGTCTCTGGATTCGTTTAAGAAAGAGTTGGTCAGAGCTCTCAAGGATAGTGGAATCAAGGGTTATGGAGATAAGGCAGGAACAGGATACTGATTGAGGATGATCAGCCATGATCATAATGAATGGTGGTGCAGGCTCAAAGGGCAAAATGGCCTACTCCTGCACCTATTGTCTATTGTCTATTATCATTTATCAATCTAAAAAAACTATGTCTAAAACATGTTTTATGTCTAGACATAAAACTATGTCTAAAGTAGCCAGTTCCTTAAGAAACAATCCCTCATACACTCTATGAACCTTTCTTCGAGGCTAGCTTTGCCAAGTTTATTAATCCAATCAATACACATTTTCAAATCACCCATAATTGCTGTTCTGTCCTTCTGACACACCCTCATTATTTCCTGGTTTATAATGCCCTACTTTGGAAGTACGGTTTGGGCATCTGTAAATTATTGCTACCAATGGGCTTCTTTCCTTGCTTGTTATGTTCACCCAGATAGATTCAATATTTTGGTCCTCAGTGCAAATATCATTTCTTAAAACAGCCTTGATATCATCCTTAGCCTCACCTAAAGCAACTTCACATCCTGCTTCTTCTCGTCTATCCTTTCGGAATATTGTGTATTCTTCGACATTTAATTTCCATTCCTGATCTTGCTGTAACCATGTTTCTGTAATCCCCACCAGATCGTACCCATTTATCTCTATTTGTGCTGTCAGATCATCAACTTTATTCTGACAAAGTGGAAGGATGTTTTGTTTGCATCTGATTGTACATCTCATGTTTGGAGAGTGCTTGATCTGATACCGAATGCGTGTAATGAGAACATGTCCCACCTTCCAGCACTAATTATCCACTTCTTGTTAAGCACAAAATCTTGCCCAATAAAACTAAATATGAATATGGATTTTTTTTTGCAGGATATTTGTCACATATTTTCATGCTTCATTCAATATTTCTGACGAGATATTTCAAGCATGATGTGAACAGGAGGGAAACTGAAATTCATAAAATCTTAAATATCCACAATCTAATTCATTTATCCGATCCCAGTTGAACAATGGTCATATATAACTGACATAACAGGAAGCTGGGAGGAACCTATGTTTCCGCTTAATCCACTTCATAAAAATATTAAACAACAGTAAATCATTCAAAGAAGTGTAATGTTCTAATTTCAGCTTCATTTCACAAAGTAATTTAAATAACTAAATTGTTCCAGAGTATATGATCATCTTTCAGCATCATTATATAAATCAATATTCTCATGTGGATGTTCAGATCAGTTTTGTGTAATTGAAATAGTTTTAATTTCACACTATAAATCTATGCATGTCCTTTGTTTCACAAGGTTGGGCTTGTTTGAAGACTACAGGAAACATCTGGAAAATATTTAACTGGGCATGAAAGCTTCCTAACTCAGATTACATCATTTGAAATAAAAACAAGTTTCTTTTCTTCTAAAATATATTGATTTTCTTTTTAAAAATACAAACAGCATAACAAATTCAAGTCAGTTTAAGGTTGCAAAGTAAAAATAAACATTGACTTCAGCTCAATTTAATACAGACAATTAAGAACTGACCTCAGTTGGGGGAACAGTATTGATGTAACAATTAGATTAGCTTCTCTGGAATAAGGAAGGGGAAACATAAGCTAATAGTTGCAGATCTGATTAGATATCTAGTGCCTTCTTCTGGAAGGACTGCTTGTATTGCTTTTGGCATTGGACAAGAATATGATCATATAGATAACATGCATCACCTAGAGCAATAAGTAGGAGCTTGCAGCACAGATAAAGGCCATTTTATTCATTGACAAAACCAGAAATTACTGAAAAAAACTCAGCAAGTCAGGCAGCAACTGTGGAGAGAAAGCAGAGTTATTATTTCAGCTTCAGTGATCCTTCTTCAGAACAGTGTTCTGATAGGTCATTGGACCCAAAATGTTAACTCTGCTTTCTCTGCAGAGATGCTGCTTGACCTGCTGAGTTTTTCCAGCAATTTCTAATTTTATCTCTAATTTCCAGCATCCACAGTTCCTCTTTTTAGTTTATTTATTGTGTTGGATTTTTAAAGTGGGCTCAAAAATCCGATGCCCAGATTACTTCTAAGCACCAGCTTTATGTCCCTATTCCTGCTACCCTATTACGAAGAGTAAATATTCTAATTGGTCCAGAAGGGAGTTCAGAACTGAATTAGTGATGCTGAGAATCTCCAGGAAGTTAGAGCTGTCTGCAATAATAGACAGTAGCCATGATAGGACTTGCCATTGCCATACTAAAGAGATCATGCTGCAACTCTGAGGATCAGTAGCCTCATCACATATTAAGATGTCAAATCACCAAATGAGAGATAATGCACATAATTCTGCACCCTGATACTTTTCACTTCATAACGCTTGCCTTCTCTATGTTTAACTCAACAGCTATGCATTATCATGAATCAAACCATTTCAGTTCTTCAAACTAACATTTGAAAATTACATTCTTTCACTCCTTAGCCTTTAACAAGCTCCCCAAGAATCTTAATTTGAGGCAAGGCATTTCCACATTCTCAACCTTCCGTCTAAATTTCAGAGTGCAACCCTGTACTTGTTCCAGAATCCTCAGGTAATTGAAGATCCCACACATTGTGCCAGACAGAAAACTTTCGAATATAGTCAAGTGCATTTGCTAGTCCAGATGAAGCAAAGGTCAGCATGAGTCACTATCTTCAGCAGAAGAGAAGCAGGGAATCAAATGGAATTATCTCTTTCACTGCAGTTTCATCAAAGAAAATAATGAGTCGAAGAGAATTTTCTTCATACGCTATTAGTAGAATCTGGCAGTCAAATTTTCAACTAATATGAACTATAAATAAATCTCATCATAATATACAGAACGCAGAAAAAGATAGGTAACCTAGTAATCTCAAAGCCCTAAAATTTCTCCATTTAATATGCATAGTTCAGTTGGAAAGTTGGATAATATAAAAAGTTTGTGATAATTTCATTGAAATAGGAAAGTCATCTCAGAACAGTGTGAAAATTGTGATTTTTTACCAATATCACAATTCATGTAATGACATTTTATATTAAAAAGAATATCTTAAATTCCCATAGAAATTGTCCTGATCTCAAACTTTTGCTTCGGCAGAACATTGTTGGAATCTCTGTGGAAATTAAGTTGGCATCTATACATGACATAATGGTTAGAATCAGAAGAATCACATGGAAGGTTTCCTTTGGTCATTTTATTACTTACTACTAGTTTTAAAAGAACTTACATCTCTGGCTTTCTTACATCTCTGGTTTCTGACACTTCACATATTATAGCAATGAATGGATTTTGTTTTTCACTTGTGATTACTTTTGCCATTTACATAAATGATTTGGGTGTGAGCATAAGGGATAGAGTTAGTAAGTTTGCAGATGACACCAAAATTGGAGGTGTAGTGGACAGTGATGAGGGTTACCTCAGATTACAACAGGATCTTGACCAGAGGGGCCAATGGGCTGAGAAGTGGCAGATGGAGTTTAATTCAGATAAATGCGAGGTGCTGCATTTTGGGAAAGCAAATCTTAGCAGGACTTATACACTTAATAGTAAGGTCCTAGGGAGTGTTGCTGAACAAAGAGACCTTGGAGTGCAGGTTTGTAGCTCCTTGAAAGTGGAGTCGCAGGTAGATAGTATAGTGAAGAAGGCGTTTAGTATGCTTTCCTTCATGGGTTACAGCAGTGAGTACAGGAGTTTGGAGGTCATGTTGTGGCTGTGCAGGACATTGGTTTGGCCACTGTTGGAATATTGCATGCAATTCTGGTCTCCTTTCTATTGGAAAGATGTTGTGAAACTTGAAAGGGTTCAGAAAAGATTTACAAAGATGTTTCCAGGGTTGGAACATTTGAGCTATAGGGAGAGGCTGAACAGGCTGGGGCTTTTTTCCCTGGAGCGTTGGAGGCTGAGGGGTGACCTTATAGAGGTTTACAAAAATACGAGAGGCATGGATATGATAAATAGGCAAAGTCTCCCCTGGGGCCGGGGAGTCTAGAACTAGAGGACATAGGTTTAGGGTGAGAGGGGAAAGATATTAAAGAGACCTAAGGGGCAACCTTTTCACACAGACAGTGGTACATGTATGGAATGAGCTGCCAGAGGAAGTGTTGGAGGCTGGTACAATTGCAACAATTAAGAGGCATTTGGATGGGTACGTGAATTGGAAGTGTTTGGAGGGATGTAGGCCGGGTGCTGGCAGGTGGGACTAGGTTGGGTTGGGATATCTAGTCGGCATGGACGTTTTGGACCGAAGGGTCTGTTTCCATGCTGTACAGCTCTATGACTCTGTGTGGCAGCTAAAGATCATTAGGTCTAGGTCATTTTACTGAGGAACTCTTGCAGATGACTGACCTCCAACAACCACAAACATCTTCCTCTGAGTCAGGTATAACTCCAACCAGCAGAGTTTGACACCTGATACCTATTCATTCCAGTTTTGCAAAGGGTCCTTGATACCACACTTGGTTGAATGTGGCTTGATGTCAAGGGCTGTCACTGTCACTTCACCTCTGGAATTCAGCTCTCATTTCCACATTTGAATTGAGGCTGTAATGAGGTCAAATACTGAGTGGCCCTGGCAGAACCCAAACTGGGCATCACTGAGCAGGTGCTTCTTGACAGCATTGTTGATGACATCTTCCATAACTTAATTGATGATTGAGAGTAGACTTATGGGTTAGTAACTGGCCGAGTTGGATTATTCTTACTTTTTGTGTACAGGACATAACCTGGGCAATTTTCCACAATGTCAAGTAGATGTCAGTCTTGTAGCAGATTTAAAATTTGCAGTCTTACCACGGCCAGTTGTGAATGGTGCTGGGGGGCAATTAAACAATTAAGAAAAGGAGGTGTCTCTGGTTGTAAATCTACTCACTGAGCTGGCACATTTTGTCACCATGCTAGGTAACATCAACAGTGAGCCTTCGATGAAGCGCTGGTGTTCTGTCCCGCTTTCTATTTATGTGTCTTGGTCTCTTAAGGTGGGTGATATCATTTCTGATTCTTTTTCTCAGATGTTGGTAAAAGAGGTCCAAATCAATGTTTTTAAATTTTGATTCAAACTCTATCAATAAATATCTTAAAATATTAAGGTTTTAATATTACATTCCATGACACTGCAATCCTGTTGCTATAAAGTTTATGTTGTATGAGTTGCTCTACAACCACCTGATGAAGAAGCAGCGTTTTGAAAACTAGTGTTTCCAAATAAGACCAAAATTGTTGGACCAAAACCTGGTGTTATGTATTTTGAGCCTGGTATGGTTCCTGTTCAGAACAGTCTAACATTGAAGATACAATTGTCTATCGTTGAAGCTCTATCCCTACATGTCCCCAGAAGATGAATGATTGATTTTGATGTGGTTATTAAGTCATGCCATGAAGGAATTAGCAAACCAAATCCTGAGATCTACAAACGTTGTTTAGAACATCTGAAAATCCACCCTATAGAATCAATTTAGCTTGATGACTCTGGACAAAATCTGAAACCAGTAGCTCAGCTCAGGATGATTACAATTAAAGTAATGCTGTTATAGTTACCAGGCACAGAAAAATAATTTGGAGGGCTATAGCACACCGTGCATCATGACTGGAGAAACAGGTACGATGTAAAGGCCTCACGAGTACTCGAGAAATAATTAATGTATAATTATCATAAATAATTAATATTCTACAGCTTTTCCTTCAGGATCAAAATGTTTTCATCTCCTGGGGTTGGTTACATAATCTCTCTCAGACGTCTGATAGTTTGACCATTCTTTACGTGTGAACCAGGTGTGAACCAGATGTGAATCTCAACAGTCCTAATCCGATATGCACACTTGTATACCTTCTAGATTACTGCTTGGCAAGGGAGGTAATGGCCTAGTTGTACTATTGCTGCACTGTTAATCCAGGGACTCAGCTAATGTTCTGGGAACTCAGATTCAAATCCTGCCATGGTGGATGGATTCAATAAAAGTTTGGAATTGAGAGAAACCTTTGTTAGTTGTCAGAAAAACTAAAGTGGGCGGCACGGTGGATTAATGGTTAGTACTGCTGCCTCACAGTGCCAGGGACCTGGATTGGATTCCAGCCTCAGGCAACTGTCTGTGTAGAGTTTGTACAATCTCCCTGTATCTGCGTGGGTGTGCTCCGGTTTCCTCCCACAGTCCAAAGATGTGCAGGTCAGGTGGACTGGCCATGCTAAATTACCCATAGTGTTACGTACATTAGTTATGATTAAATATAGGGTAGGGGAATTGGTCTGGGTGGGTTACTCTTCAGAGGATCAGTGTGGACTTGTCGGGCCGAAGGGCCTGTTTTCATGGGTGGCACGGTGGCTCAGTGGTTAGCACTGCTGCCTCACAGCACCAGGTTCCCAAGTTCAATTCCAGCGTCGAGTGACTGGAATGTTTGCACATTCTCCCTGTGTCTGCGTGGGTTTCCTCTGGGTGCTCCACTTTCCTCCCACAATCCACAAATGAGAAGGTCAGGTAAATTGGCCATGCTAAATTGCCCATAGTGCTAGGTGCATTAGTCGTAGGGAAATGGGTCTGGGTGGGTTCCTCTTCAGAAGGTGTGGACTGGTTGGGCCGAAGAGCCTGTTTCCACACTGTAGGGAATCTAATCTAATCTAATCAGAAGTGTTTCAACATCTGAAGGTTCGTTGGATCAAAGTTCTGGAATTCCCTTCCTAATGGCATTCTGGGTTTCCTTACCTAATACAGACAGCAGTGTACAAGGAGGCAGTTCACTACCATCTTCTCAAGGGTAACTAGGGATGGGCAATAAATGCTCGCTCAGCCAGCAATGCCTACATCACAAATTAATTTTTAAAAATACAGTCATGAAGAAAGCTCTCTCAGAGACATTCAAGAGTCACCTAAGAATGTCAAAAATGGACACTCACTGCACTGAGGAAAATCTTCAGGGATATGTTGTCCTCACTGCTTTAGCGACATTTCAACCCACTTTTTGTAAGCATCTACATTGATTCAGTTAAAACAATAAGGTCAGACAGAAATTGCTGGAAGAGAAAGATTTCTTCTGTGGGGTTTACCTCAGTGACAAGCTATTCAACCATGATACTTGCAAACATTCTTTAGGTTGTTGAGTGCAAGCTCAGAGACATAAGACTCAGTGACATCATAGAGATTTGTTTGAGGTAAGCCATTTCTTAAGCTCAAGGTTTCAGTTTGTTATCAAACCTGTAGGCAATGAATGCGTTCACATATCTCAGCACACTCTCTGTCAGGCTGACTTCATTGGTAACAGCATATGTAAACATTGTTTTGGCAAAATTCAAACAACAATCTGGGTTTGAAGAAGTACAAGTCTGCCTAACAAATTGAAAGTCTTTGAACAATTGCTCTTTGTGTGAAAAACTTGGATAGTTTTTAGGCAGATGATGCACAAGGTGGGAAGGAAGGAAGTTTTTGAGTAGCAAATGGTAATGACCTGAACTCATTGCCTGTGATGGTTGTGGAAGCAGGGCAATCAATGGTTTAAAAACTTGAGCACTTGTGGTAAATAAACTTGCAAGTCTATAGGATAGAGTAGGGGATGGGCCTGATTGAATTGCTCTACAGAGCTGTCATGGACTTGATGGGCTGAATAATGTCTGTGCTTTAATGTCTTCTTTATATGTATTCTTAACTTCAGTCCACATAGTGTAAGTGGCACTGCTGCTCTTTAAAGCTCTGTCACCTATATCAGATCATCTGGGAAATACTACAAGTTTGGATAACTGCAACCACAGCACAAGATTGGCTTCCTTTCTAATTCCTGCTCTGTCACTATTCTGACTCATCATTAAGATATTTGTATTCAAAGCTTGATATAGTTTGATGAACATTATTTTGAACGATTCTGTACATATTAGCGATTTTTGAGAATTATTTTGAGTATTACTTATCTAATAACCTACATCACTATTTACTTACACAATAACTATCACAATTATTGGTCCAATGTACTTTGAGACATTTTGAGATATGGTGGGTACAAAATATACAAGTTTCTTTTTCAAACCCAAATCCATTTCTTTATTTCCAAAAGTAAAATCAAAAGGAACATGACTTGGAGATGCCGGTATTGAACTGGGGTGTACAAAGTTAAAAATCACATAACACCAGGTTACAGTCCAACAGGTTTAATTGGAAGCATTAGCTTTCAGAGCACCGCTCCTTCTCAGGTGATTGTGGAGTACACAATTGTAAGACACAGAATTTATAGCAATAGTGTACTCTGTGTGTGTGTGTGTCTGGGGTGGGAGGTTGTGAGTGTGAGAGAGAGTGTATATGTGTGTATGTGAGTGTAAAGTGTCTAAGTCTGTGAGAGGATGCATGTGTGAGTGTGGGAGTGTGTGTGTCAGTAGGTGTGTGTGTGTGTCTGGGATGGGGAGTTGTGAGTGTCTGTGAGATAGAGTGTATATGTGTGTATGTAAAGTGTCTAAGTCTGTGAGAGGACGCATGTGTGAGTGTGGGAGTGTGTGTGTCAGTAGGAGTGTGTGTGAGTGTCTATATGCATGTCAGTGTATACGTGTGCCTGTGTGTGTGTGTGTGTAGAGGTGTCTGTGCATGTGTGTATAGTGCAATGGTGGTCACCTGTAGTGTGACATGAACCCAAGGGCCCGGTTGAGGCCCTCCCAATGGGTACGGAACTTAGCTATCAGCCTCTACTCAGCCACTTTTTGCTGCTGCCTGCCCCGAAGTCTGCCTTGGAGGATGGTCACCCGAAGGTCCGAGGTCCCAGACAGACTCACACACGCGCACACACACACACACACAAACAAAAACCCACATGCACATATATACGTATACGTTTGTGGGGTGAATTTGTACTTGCAGAGTTACATTGTACTTTGCTCAAAAACTACATGAATCTATGTAAGACTCTGTTAACTCACTTTTTTAGATTAGAATCAGTCTAAACATTATGGCACAGACAGGGAATACAGGGGGCTAACACCTTCAACATATTATCTGGCTGACACCAATTGTTACAGTTAACCTGAGAATGCAACTTTTAAAAAAACGTTTTGTGATTTACATATGAAAGAAGTGAAACTATCATGGTCATTCTAACAGATGAAAGACTCAACAAACAATCAAGGTATTTTTCAATGTATAATTTCAGTTACATCACACTGTAAACATTTGCTATAAATTTTGTATCTTACAATTGTGTACTCCACAATCACCTGATGAAGGAGCGGTGCTCCGAAAGCTAGTGCTTCCAATTAAACCTGTTGGACTGTAACCTGGTGTTGTGTGATTTTTAACTCAAAAGGAACAAAATCTTATTAAAAGGCTGAAATGTTATTATAAAACAAACATTGATTTTCTTAGATAATAAAATATTATTGCTTGGAATTCATGGTCAGTCACTTTAGATCTAAACCATTGCATATCTCTGTATTGTTACCCTTACCAAGTAAAATTTGCATATCTACTTAGAAATACAACTCACTAAGATTCCATCAATAGCACTTTTAAAATCAGTGACCTCTACTGCCTGGAAAGACATTAGCAGCTGATGGTATCTGAATTAGAAACGAATATCCAACTGATTGGTTTCCATGATTCCGTTGCTCTTGTCCTTCAAGGTAACAAAATCTTCAGAGTTCACAAGCAACATCAAATTAATTGAGAGAAGAATATGGTGACTGCAACCTCCAAACCACATGCCATCATGAGTTGGAACTATCATTGTGGAACTATTGTATCATCATTGTTAGAAGGACAAAATCCTGGAACTCCAATCCCAGCAGCTCTGTCTGTATATCTAAACCAAATGGACCACTGTATAGTTCAAGTCGGCAGTTATGTTCTTAAGGATAACTTGAGATTGGCAACTAATGTTGGCCTAGGCAACAATGCCCACATCCTGTGGAAAAAACAATAAAAAGAAATAAAATATTATTGTGCTTTTGAAAATATTCATGACAAAGTAGCTTCAAATAAGTTTATGTCCATAAAGATTAATTTAAATATTCTGTTGACATTTGCTAAGCTTTGTTAATGAAACTAGTAATATTTGACAAATTTTTGTTTATAACCTTATGGGAGTAGAAACTCAAACTTCAATCATAAATATCTTTTATTCCTCAACAGCCAGGTTTTTTTATTTCTGCCACTCCTCATGGCAAAGATGGACAGCAACTTGGAGATCTGCATGTGCGACCAAACAGATAATGGTGATGTAAGGCATGGTACAAAATAGGAGGTGCATGTAGCAAGGGGAATGCGGTAATCTGCAGTGACTTCAACCAACAAAACAGAATGGGTAACTCTAATGACCACCACTGCTGTGAAAGAAGAATTCCTGGAACACGTTTATGCTAATTTATGGGCAATACGTACAGAAATGAACTATTTTTGATCCAGTGTAAAATAATCTGTAGGGAATAGTGACCATAGTATGATAGAATTTTCTACTAAGTTTGAAAATGGTACAGTTTTGTCCAAAACCAATTTAGGACCATCATTTGGATTTAAACTGTGATGCATTTGTGCATGCTGGAATTACATAGATTATTGCACGGGATCCTGTTTTATGTTAGCAAAAAGAATTTGTACATATATTTTAATGAAAAATAGGGGTCACAAAACCTGCCAAACTCTACTGCATTCTAACACGTACACACTCACACCACACTCTCTCGCTCTCTCTCAAATGCACACACACACACACACACACACACCCTCTCTCTCTTACCATATGCATGCTGGAAGGAATGATTTCATTCAAGATTGTTTTCTGTCAAAAAAAAACTTAAAACTTAGCTTAAAACTTAGATTTAAAGTGGGGCGTCACACTTAGAGCATAGAACATAGAACAATACAGCACAGAACAGGCCCTTCGGCCCATGATGTTGTGCCGAACTTCTAACTAGATTAAGCACCCATCCATGTACCTATCCAAATGCCGCTTAAAGGTCGCCAATGATTCTGACTCTACCACTCCCACGGGCAGCGCATTCCATGCCCCCACCACTCTCTGGGTAAAGAACCCACCCCTGACATCTCCCCTATACCTTCCACCCTTCACCTTAAATTTATGTCCCCTTGTAACACTCTGTTGTACCCGGGGAAAACGTTTCTGACTGTCTACTCTATCTATTCCTCTGATCATCTTATAAACCTCTATCAAGTCACCCCTCATCCTTCGCCGTTCCAACGAGAAAAGGCCGAGAACTCTCAACCTATCCTCGTACGACCTATTCTCCATTCCAGGCAACAACCTGGTAAATCTTCTCTGCACCCTCTCCAAAGCTTCCACATCTTTCCTAAAGTGAGGCGACCAGAACTGCACACAGTACTCCAACTGTGGCCTAACCAAAGTCCTGTACAGCTGCAACATCACTTCACGACTCTTGAATTCAATCCCTCTGCTAATGAACGATAATACTCCATAGGCCTTCTTACAAACTCTATCCACCTGAGTGGCAACTTTCAAAGATCTATGTACATAGACCCCAAGATCCCTCTGTTCCTCCACCTGACTAAGAACCCTACCATTAACCCTGTATTCCGCATTCTTATTTGTTCTTCCAAAATGGACAACCTCACACTTGGCAGGGTTGAACTCCATCTGCCACTCCTCAGCCCAGCTCTGCATCATATCTAAGTCCCTTTGCAAATGACAAATGACCTCCTCACTGTCCACAACTCCACCTATCTTCGTATCATCTGCAAATTTACTGACCCACCCTTTGACTCCCTCATCTAAGTCATTAATAAAAATTACAAACAGCAGAGGACCCAGAACTGATCCCTGCGGAACTCCACTTGTAACTTAATGTGCACTTTCTAGATATCACCTCTTGTACATTGATAAAAGCTTTAACTGTCTAGGGACAAAGACTTGAAAGAAATTCAGATTCTGCATTTTAATCAGCAGTCTATCTCCTAACTGATTAAAGGATTCAACATGGGCAGCTAGCTTTAAAGTTGTTAACTTTTTGCTCATAGATACTGAGTCTTATAACTTGCATTCATACCACAACTGAGGAAAGAGCAGAGCTCTAAAAGCTTGCAATTTCAAATAAAAGTGTTGGACTACAAACTGGTATCTTTTGATTTTTGATTTTGTCCATCCCAGTCCTACTTTGGCATCTCCACATCTAATATAACACCTTGACTAATCAGAATTTGGCCTGAGTATGAGGATTGCCACTTAACAGTTCTTGATGTCAATCATTGAATCATAGAAGTCAGCACTCTCTTCTCATATTTTACAAAATTATCTTTTTTTTACTTCAATTCTGTTTCTTGAATCAAAGTCCTGATGAATGCAAGTCAACAATCTTCGACTTCTTACTTTTTATAGCTTCCAATGAAGTCCCACTCAGGACTTTAGTAAACAAAATTAAAGCGAATGTGATTAGGACCAATATACTAGCATGAATTGAGGATTGGTAAACAGCCAGAAATGAGAGAGTAGGAATAAATGGGTAATTCTCAGGTTGGCAGACTGTGACCTGTGGGGCACCAGCTGTTCAAAATTGCTAAATCAGTGATTTGGATGTGGACTAACTGTAATGTAACCTAGTTTGCGCTTGAGACAAAATGTGGTGGGAAAGCAAGTTGTGAGGAGGATGCAAAGAGGCTTCAAGGGAACTTAAAACAGGTTAATTGAGTAGGCAAGAGCATGATGGATGAAATAAAATGTGGATATATTTGGTTGGAGGAACGAAAGTACATAGTATTTCTTAAATGGGTAAGGATTGGAAAATGCTGATGTCCAAATATAAGGTCCTATTCATAAGTCTTTGAAAGCATGCAATTTGGAACACAAATGGTATGTTATTTTTCATCACAAGAAAATTTGCTTACAGGAGCAAAGAAATTTTGCTTCAATTGTATGGAATACCAGTTAGCCCACACAGTGTTGGGTGCAGTTCTGGCCTCCTTGCCTTAGGAAGGATGTCACTACCACAGAGAGAATGCACTTGGAGTTCATTAGATTAATTCCTAGAATGTTGGTACTGACCTATGAAGAAGGATTGAGAAGACTGGGAATGGTCTATCGAATTTAGAAGAATGAAATTTACAGAATTCTGAAGAGATACACAGAGTGGATGTAGAAAAAATATTGTTCTGGCTGTAGGGTCTAGAATTATAAGACAGTTTCAGAATTAAAGGCAAGCCATTTAGGACTGAGATGAGGTGCAATTTCTTCACAGAAAATGATGAATCATTGGAATTCTCTGTCTCAAAGGACTGTGGAAACCCCCTCAGAGGGTCTCAACTTTTAAAATAAGAAAATCTGCATTAAACCAGCGAAATGATTTCCACTCCATAAGGTTTCACTTTTTAAACCTGGCCAGTAACAGACCAATTAAAATTAACAGGGGAAAGTGTTATACCTCAGGAAGCCCAATTGGAAAAGACCGTCATTAATTGCTGAGCACCAAAATCTGTGGCGTATGTAGGCTTGTCACAGCCCGGATAGACAGTTCTGCAGACTCATCCCTGAGTCTCCCTTTCTTTTCATTAATCTATTTTTCTAATCAATCTTTTTAAGAGTTGTTATTCCACACCTCTGGAGCAGGTGGGACTTGAACTCCAGCCTCTCAGGTCTGGGGCAGGGACACTACCCTCCTTTATTCAGGGTTCAAGTGATGACTTTCAACTGGGCAGGCCACTGTATGCTACTAAGGGACTCATACCCAGCAAGTTCCACAGGGAGATTAATTAGTGATTTCCATGGGTCTTGTAGAAGTTATTACAAGAAGGATATTTCAAATGAAAAAGTAAGCTTCACTTAAAATAATTGATACAACAAAGAAACACCTGAAATTAAAACAGACAGCTCTGCATCTGTGGAGAAAAATCTCAGATAGAAACAGATATGTTCCAAAAGGAAAACTGCATTAACATAAACTAGGTTGGCATGTTGGGACTTTGCAGAGGTTCAGATGAGGCTGAGTGTAAGGGTATTGCTCTGAGAGTTGAAATTCAGTTTGGCAATTGCCCAGCCTCTGGAAATCTCTGAAAATGTCTCCAACTTAGAGTCAGTGTCAGAGAGGGCTCTAATTGTGTTAGCTTATCAGGAAACATTACAGGGACTAAAACCTGCTCTGACTCCTGGATAACCCCTACCCCCACCAAACCTGGCCACCCAACATGAATCTTAACTCGTCTCAGACCCCAGTCAACACCCAACACCCTCAGTCAACCCAAATTTCCCTGAACTCCACACTGGGACCTGATTGTGAAATAACATCCCCCCACCCTCCCCACATCCACCCATTGGAACCCCTTCCCAGACATCTGGCAGTTGAGTCCCAGACTTCTCACTGTGTCTCAACCGTTCCCTCTTCCTCAACCCTCAACTCAATACCTCAACTTCCCATGACATAAAACCTGCTACAAACCTGAAACAACTGCCTTCTATTTTTCCCTCATCCCCCCAGCTAGATCCATCCCAACAATTTCCAATCATCCACCTGGCCCTATCTAAACACTCACCCACTTACCTTGCACTATGCCACCCACTCATCTGCCACCCTAGTCTCTTAGCCTGTTGCCACCTTCCACCCTACCCATTCATGTGCCACCCATCCCATCCTTCACTTGCCACAACACCCCTTTACCAATCTGGTGTTCTATCCCGGCACTGGATGTTTGGCAATAACATCATGCAGAGAAAATACTCTATGAAAAATTGCACATGCTATATGTGCATAAATGCATATACAAAATCAACACTTGTAACAGTGATCAATGCTATGGGTACATTTATAATCATGTGTGGATTTGTTCAAAGGCTTGTTCAATAAAGGAACACATTTACACCAATAAATTCATTATTTACTGAGCATAGATAAATGCTTTTTGAGAGCTGAGTAAACATAGCTGAATGCAGACTGAGTCTTAGGCACTTTGCTACAATTTCAGAATATAAGTACAAACCCAGAAGAGGAAAAAAGAAGTTATACAAAAGAGCAGTAATACTTGTACTGGTTATAATGAAACTCCACTTTGAGGTAGGCAAGACAAGTTGGACCAGTACGAATTATTCACAAGATTTACTGTTTTTCCTCTCTGGGGAGTGAAAAACATTGTAGTGTGCAGTGCACGTTTGTGAAGATAAAATCATATATGGTTCTAAACTTTCAGAAGCATTTTAAATAGTTGATGAGTGTGTTATTACCAATCAATTTCAAAGGGTTCCTTCAACAGAAAGATTTATGAACCACTGATTTGATTGACACTTATACAGCGCTGGAGGAATGCTGCACTATTGGAAGTGCCATATTTCAAATAATATGTTAAACTCAGACACTGTTTGTCATCTTTGATTGGTGTAAAAGATCCCACAGCACTTGTTTTAAGAAAAGCAAGGGAATTCCCTGGGTGTCCAGTGAATATTTGTCATTGAAGCAACACGAAACAGGTAGAATCATAGATTCTTTACAAATATGAAAAGAAGCCACTTGACCCATTGAGTCTGCACTGGCCCTTTGAAGATCATCCTAACCCACTCTATCCACATAACCTCTGCATTTTACCATGGCTAACTCATCTAGCCTGCACTGACCCTGGACAATTGACCACAGCCAATCCACCTAACTTGTACAGCTTTGGACAAATGGGGAGAAACCTAGACACAGGGAGAATATGCAAGCTCCACACAGGCAGTCATCCAAGGCTGGAATTGAATCTGTTGGGCACTGTGAGGTAGAAGTGCTAACTACTGAGCCACCATACCACCCATTTAACTTACTGCTGTTTGTTGGACCTGGTTTTCTTTGACAGCTGTTAAAGCTGCTCAAAGAGAGGGGCTTTCAGTTCTACAACTATGGAATTCAGTGCAATGCTAACTTCATCAATGTACTATCTCAAGATTGGCAAAAAACACAAAGCCAATTGGAAGGATGAGCTGTAAGGAGGATGCAGAGATGTTGCAGTGTGATTTGGACAGGCTAAGTAAGTGGAAAAATGCATGGAAGATGCAGTAAAATGTAGATAAATGTGGGGTTATCCACATTGTTAGCACAAATAGGAAGGCAGGTTTTTTTTTGAATGGCTATATATCAAGAAAAGAGAATGTTCAACAAGACCTGGGTGGCCTCTTGCACCAGTTGCTGAAAGTAAACAGGCAGGTGTAGTAGACAGTAAAGAAGGCAAACTATGTGTTGGCCTTCATAGCAAGATGAGTTGTGTTCAGGAACAAGAATATCTTGCTACAATTATACAGGGCATTAGTGAGGTCACACTAGGAATATTGTGTGCAGTTTTGGACTCCGTATCTGAATAACAATGTTCTTGCTATAGAGGAAGAAGAATGAAAGTTTATCAGATTGAATCTTGGGATGGCAAGACGGATGTATAAGAAGAGCTTAGGTTGGTTAGGATTGTATTAATTGAGATTTAGAAGAATGAGGGGAGAATCTCATAGAAACTAGGTAATAAGACAAGGCAGGTTTGTTGGACGAAGGATGTTCCTGATGGTGGGGTGTCCAGAACTCGGGGTCATAGTTTAAGGATAATGGGTACACCTTTTATAGCTGAGATGAAGATTTTTTTTTCACCCAGAAAGTGGTGGGCCTGTGGAATTCTCTACCACAGAAAATGGTTCAGGCCAAACCATGATTTTTTTTCCAGAAGGAGGCAGTTATAGTTTGTGTGAATAAATGGGTCAAGGCATATGGGGAGGGTGGGATTAGGGTATTGAACATGATGATCAGCCATGACCATAATGAATGGCAGAACATGTTTGAAGAGCTCATTGGTCTACTCTGCTCATATGTTTCTACTTTGATTAAACTGTATATAGAAAGTTACGTTTGTTTTCCTGCATGGAATCTTCTATTGCTAACATGTTTTAAGGTAATGCTTTATACAGCTCAACCAATTTAAAAAAATGTTAACAACAAGCAAACACATGAACAACATCCATACCACTAAAGTTCATAACAGTATAGATATATCAGAAAGAAGTGTTGGCCCACAATACTGTCAATAAAAGTAGCAAAATACCAGAGCAGCAGAGTGGCTAGCACTGTTGCATCACAGTATCAGGGACCTGGGATCAATTCCACCCTGAGACGACTGTCTGTGTGGAGTTTGTATGTTCTCCTTGTGTCTGTGTGGGTTTCCTCTGGGTGCTTTGGTGATTGTCCATAGTCCAAAGATGTGCAGGTTAGGTGGATTGGCCATGCTAAATTGTCCATAGTGTTCAGGTATATTCAGGCCATGTGGGCTAGCCAGTTGGAAGTGCAGAGTTACAGGGATAGGATAGTGGGGTGAGTCTGGATGGGATGCTCTTCAGAGGGTCAGTGTAGACTCGATGGACTGAATGGCCTGCTTCCACACTGTAGAGATTGCACAAATCAAATTGTGTGATGGGAATAAAATCTTTCCAAATTCTCCCACCAAAAGACAGGAAACTGAACAAGTACAAGAAATAGTGAAAAGGAACTAAGAAATGTAATTTATTATTTAATTCTATTTTCTGAAACAAAAATTGAAATCTACCCTTCCTAACTCTGAATTCATGGTTAAATTAATTCACAACATCCTTTGTAATTTAAGGTGAAATTGCTTTCGTAAATTGGAGTTGGTGCAGATGATATTTGAGACTTGGTGCTCGAGACTTATATGCATTACTACTTTTATGCAATTACCTATAGATTAACAATATATTAAATGCCTTAGTTCTGAAAATCTATTTAATTGTTGTGACCAATATAGAGTACAAAAAGCTGCAAAAATCAAAGTAGGATCAATAGTACATTAACTTTGCATTTTTCATTCTAATAAGAGAAAACCTAAAACTTACCGACTTTCTCACAAATACTTGCTCCTATTGCTCTGTGCTGACAGTGGTGATAGGACTGTAATGTGTACATGCAAGCAATGTGGTGACATCTGTTTGCAAAATCCAATGCAGGGAACATGATGGGATTGTGAGTTGACATGTAGTCTAAGCAAGACGTCCTTGTATGATGCAGCTGTTTAAAGGATGAAAGAATTATGACACAAATGTACTCACTAACTGATCAGCCTCATCAGTTACAGTTTGTGTTTTCAAAGATGTACCTGCATAATTAATATTGATAGTTAAGTAATGCTTTTCAACAAAGCTGAAAATATGGGTTGTCTGATATATCAGTCATTACATGAAATATCTGATATTTCATTCATAGATGAGAAATAGGCACAACAGCAGGGGTGTCTTTTGCCAATCATCAACTGTCCCACTGCAATAACGAAAGTTAATATCTGTGTAGTTGAAATAGATGTTAAAACTCTAAAAGTGTCTATTACCTGAGCAAAACATGTTGAGACATTTGTCCACATTTATTGGCAGGTATATATGCACACTCTGCATGTCATTTTTGAGGTTGGTAGGGTGGAAGGTGAGCACCAGGGGTGTTCTGTCCTTGTTACGGTTGGAGGGGTGGGGTCTGAGGGCAGAGGTACGGGAGATCTCCCATCCACAGCTACCAACCTCACAGTCCGGGAACCCCACACTGCCCGGTTCAGACCCCACCCCTCTAACTGTAACAAGGACAGAACGCCCCTGGTGCTCACCTTCCACCCTACCAACCTTCGCATAAACCAAATCATCCGCCGACATTTCTGCCACCTCCAAACGGACCCCACCACCAGAGATATATTTCCCTCCCCGCCCCTTTCCACCTTCCGCAAAGACCATTCCCTCCATGACTACCTGGTCAGGTCCATGCCCCCCTACAATCCACTCTCCCATTCTGGCACCTTCCCCTGCCACCGCAGGAACTGCAAAACTTGCGCCCACACCTCCTCCCTCACCTCCATCCAAGGCCCTAAAGGACCCTTCCACATTCATCAAAGTTTTACCTGCACACCCACTAATATCATTTATTGCATCCGTTGCTCCCGATGCGGTCTCCTCTCCATTGGGGAGACTGGACGCCTCCTAGCAGACCGCTTTAGGGAACATCTCAGGGACACCCACACCAATCAACCACACCGCCCTGTGGCCCAATATTTCAACTCCCCCTCCCACTCTGCCGAGGACATGGAGGTCCTGGGCCTCCTTCACCGCCGCACCCTCACCACCAGACGCCTGGAGGAAGAACGCCTCATCTTCCGCCTCGGAACACTTTAACCCCAGGGCATCAATGTGGACTTCAACAGTTTCCTCATTTCCCCTTCCCCCACTTCACCCTCATTCCAAACTTCCAGCTCAGCACTGTCCCCATGACTTGTCCTACCTGCCTATCTTCTTTTCCACTTATCCACTCCACCCTCCTCCCTGACCTATCACCTTCATCCCCTCCCCCACTCACCTATTATACTCTATGCTACTTCTCCCCACCCCCACCCTCCTCTAGCCTATCTCTCCACGCTTCAAGCTCTCTGCCTTTACTACTGATGAAGGGTTTTTGCCTGAAACGTCGGTTTTGCTGTTCCTCGGATGCTGCCTGAACTGCTGTGCTCTTCCAGCACCACGAATCCAAAACCATTCAGCTAATAACCTACCTTCCTGTTTTGTGACCAAAGTGGAAAACCACACATTTAGCGACATTATATTGCATTTGACAAGTATATGCCCACTCAGCCAGTCTTCCAAGTCACCCTGCAGCCTCTTAGCATTCTCCTCACAGCACACTGTCATGGAAGAAATAGATTGTACTGTAAGACAAACTAGATTCTATTTTACATTTAAGGATCAAGATCAAGATTTTGGCCATTATAGGGAATTGATGTTCTATTTAAATAATCAAATGTACCCTACTTACTAAGGGTGTGGATAAGTACATCTCCAGAAGAAGAGGGACCTCAGAGGTACTTTAGAATTTTGAGGATAGGCCTGGTACCAGGCTACCCTCTGAATCTAAACGATCCCCATGGCGGCGGTGTAAAGGTATAATGTGAATACAGAAAGTAATTCAGATTGTTGACTTTTGGAAAATCATTCTCTCTGGAAGCCTTATGTGAAGTCTTGTTCTATACTTACAATCCATTCTTCTATAAGGTGGTAGCTCCGTTCTTGTGTAACCCCATGTTATAGAAAATTGCGTAATAGTAGCACTACTTAAACTAATGGGCCGGAATTGGGTTATAGCTAGTAGGCGTTTTAAACGTTCACCCTATAGAAACATCGCCCCGAACTCATCAATTGTGTTATAGTGAATTGGCATTAACGAAACTCACCTTACAGCAGAACAACCTGTCATTAGTATTTACTATGTTGAATAACCTGTAATGTTCCTGGACAGGAGACAGTGAGGTCTGCAGATGCTGAAGATCCGAGTTGAGTGTATGTTGCTGGAAAAGCACAGCAGGTCAGGCAGCATCCGAGGAGCAGGAAAATCGATGTTTTGGGACAGAGCCCTTCATTCCTGACCTGCTGTGCTTTTCCAGCAATGCACTCTCAACAATGTTCCTGGACAACCAAGCATCCTGTAATCTTTATCAACTACTCCTGGCTACAGTCAAACTGGAACAACAGAATCCCTGAAAAGGAAAATAGAATTCCACCCTCACAGTTAGCCATGTGCTTCTGGGCCTTTCAACCTTTTTGATGGATTGGTATGCCAGATGAGTACAGATGCCTGACATCATTATATTAGTTAAAATGTAACCCCATAGCTCATGAACCTTGATGGACTCAATGGCCTTTGGGAACAGATAGCAAATTACTCACATTGTTATTAGGTAAGAAGTTCCAGAATTCTGATTGAGCAACAATACAAGAATGGAAGTGAATTGGAAGGTCACTTACACATGGCAGTATTCCAATGTAGCAGTTGTTCTCCTTGTCCTTTTAGGGTGTGGAGGTCATGGGTTTGGAAAGTGCCTTAGAAGAAACATTGAAGAGATGTGCAACCTGTAGATGTTATATGCTGCAACCATTTTTGCACCAACGGTGATGGGGTTGAATGTTAATGATTGAGGATGGGGTGCTTTTCAAGATGACTGTTTTGTCCTGATGATGTTGAGCTTCGAGTGTTGTTGGAGCTATGCGCATCCAAGCAAGTCGAGAGTATTCCATCACTTGCCTGATTTGTGTCATGTAGATTGTGAACCAACTCTGGGGGATCTGGAGCTCAGTCACCCATTGGAGAATACCTATCACAGCACTTACATTGAGCCACATCCTTTTTTCACCTCAGGCTTTTCATTTCTTTATCAGCAAACACTTGAGATTATCTAAACAGCATTGATAGTGATTTTTTAAAAAACACAGCTCAATATTCAATTTATTTCACCAGGGTATAGTAGTATATCTCAGTGATTTAACATCAGCTAAATTGCTTTTTAAAAATCTATTAACTTGCCTGTGTGAGCATGCAGATTGCTATCAATGTACCTAGAGATCAACTCTAACAAACAAGTGACATTAAAATAAGCTTGGAATCATTCATTATCCCACTTCTGTATATAATTGATTAAAATATGTAGGAAAAAAATGAATAAATTACATGAGTAGCTTGCAGAATACAATTAAACTAGAACCTATTGTGCTAATTTGCCTTGATTGTCCAACAACACATTGTGAGAGAGGACTGAAGCCAAACTTCAGTTGGATAAAACCCATGGACTGATTTCAATCATTGCATCAGCATTTCAGCAGGATACATGAAATATTTTTTTTTCCTTTGGAAATTGTTGGTAATTATTATTAGTATTGTATTTACCAAAGGTTATATTTTCCCTACACACTAAAAATAAGGTTAATTTCAACTGACAGATGAATGCAGAGCCATAAGAGCCTTTAATTAGAGTGTATTACTGTACTAACTATCCCGCCAGTGTAATTTTCTATAGTTAATTACAGCATGAATTCATGAAGGCTTTTAGATCAATGTGTAACTAGTCTAAACAATGACAGAACACTATAAAATGAAAATCCAAGCAAATATATTGGAAGCACTGATTCTGAAATTGCTGGCAACAAAGGATTTTTTCCATATGCATGCACTGTAAATTAACAATAAGTATAAAGTTTAAAAATTGGCCCATTTAGAAATGATAATACAAATCTGGAATCTGGAAACAAGGAAATACCAGAGTTATTAGATATTATTCACATCAGTTTTCATTCAGGAAGAAGGAATTGAAAGGTGCCTTTGTTACTAATCAAATGTCCAGGAACAGCAGAGGAAAAGGTGATCAAGCCAAATAACCAAGAAAATGAAATGTATTTACAATTTTGATATTCCTGGTGCAGAGGTAAAATCTGCCATATCATTGAAAGATAAAGAACTGATTCTACATAATGTAATAGATTGAAGATACGATCACAGTTACGAAGAGGGATGATCTGTGCAAAGGATCATCAAATGAGGCCATACATGTTGAACTGAGCTACAAGAGCACTGCTGGGAATATCTTGCAGACATCCAAGCAATCAGAGGGAAATAGCACAGCATCTGTGAAGGTGAATTGCTGAAGGTACAAAGCCAGTAGTAGAGAAATTCAACCCTATTAACAGGATAAAATCAGTTTAAAAAGGTGTAGAGAGCATAGAATTCTTAAAATGCATTCAAAAGAATATTTGTAACCAGTATGCAGTAATACCCCACCAAGGGAAGTAATAGTGCTAGGCTTAATTTTAGGAATGAGCTGGGCAGGTGAAAGGGGTACATGTGGGTAAAGTATCAAATATGCTTCCTTCAAGATTTATTGTATATTTCATTAAGCATTAGCAATTATAGAAAGATACATATTTTAAAAAGCTAGACTTAGAATTCTATTAAATTTTATTTCTGTGCTTATGCTCGGCTTTCCATCTTAGTACAGAAGCGATTTATTCTTCAAGTTGTTGATCATATATTTACCTGCCATTGTAAGATCAAACTATAAGTTTTTTTAATAAATGACTCTGTTATTGTTGATTTCCAAAGCATAACGTTTAATTTAATGTTAACCAGTAAGGTGATAGATTATAATGCATCTATTTTTCAGAGTCTGTAGTACTGGTCTATTGGTTCTGATCGACATGTCACTTACAGACTCTGAGATCCCTGGATTGCAAAGTTTGGCTTGTATTTTCTGTGGAATTGTATCTTTGGTTATGCTTACTGCAAAACTGTCAGATCATAAAATTGTACAGCATAGAAGGAGTCCATTGACTCATACTGGCTTTTTGAAAGAGCTGACCAATTAGACCCAATCCAAGCTTTCTCCCCTTATCGTTGCAAGTTAGTCCATTTCAAATGTACTACATGCTCAATTGTCTTGAAATTGTCTATGGAATTTGCTCCAATACAATTTTAGATATTATCTTTCAGATATTAAGAAGCATCTGCCCATTTCAACATTCTGACAATATAATTCTGAAATCTGCTACTATTTTTCTCAACGCCTAGTACATTTACATCCAGTTTTTATACCCTCCTCAACCTTCGAATTATTTTCCCTTAATCCATACTAAGTTTTTTACACATAACAAGAACAATGGGCTGAATTTTATCAGAAATTTGCTGTGTCATTTTGATGAGTTCACTCATTGTTCAGGATCCCCTGACTATGGGTGTCACCCTTGACCTGATTGAACACTACCATCTTAGATTTGGAGACATGTATATTTGTTTCAGTACTTGCAGCGTGTTGGCTATGTGTGCTGTAGTTGCAGCAAGCAAATATGAGACTGATGTACCATGGTGTAATACAGCAACATATCCACTCCTTCACTGAAGACTGCTGACAGCTACCTCATTTTGAGTCTGCACTAAAATATAGAACAAGACAAACATATTGAGAGCCTCAAGCACTGGCTGAGGAGGCAAACCACACAAAATTATGGTAAGATGGAGGTACTGTGAACATTGAAGTAGCTGCAAAGTGAGAGAGTGTTAACAGAGCAAGTGAGGAACCCTGAGATACACCCTGGTCTAATCCATGACTTGGGTCTGTGAGCAAAGTGGCCTGCCAATGGCGTTACAATGTTAAGGTGTTGGTGTACTCCAAAGTTCAGCACTGAGGTGCAGAATTGTATTGTAAGTGCTTCAGAAATGTGCTACAGATCTGAACAGTTGGGATGCAGTCTAAGATGAGACCCCAGAGAGCAAGTAGTGAGCTGTAGTTGCAAGGTACTTGTTCTGACTTTCATGTCAGAAATCATCAGACTCTTTTTTTCTATCTGACAGACAAGAGAATCAGAAACTTGAAACCAGTGTGGCAAAAGTTGGAAATAAAAGCATCCTGGTGCATTCAAATGAATGCAAATAGGCCTCTTGCTGTTCGCTAATGAGATTCTCACCTTTTCCTTCAAACATTGTTGGAGAATTGGACTTTTCGTTCTTGATATCAAGAGTCTCATTTCTGACTATTGCACCATATTTTTCAAATGACTTGCCAACACCACTTTGTTTGGGGCTACGAACATTCCATCCAATGATTTTCACACTCTTTGCTAATTTTTACCTATAAGAAATATTTCTTATTAATTTTCTGACTCCTATCCCTTAGCTAATTTTGTACAGAAATTTCCAGCTGTTATCATTGAGGGGGTTCCAGGATTTTGGCCATCAATAGTGAAGGAACATTGATATACAGTGACTTTTCATTAACTAGCACCTATGGGATCAGGAGTGTAGTGTACTGGTCAAACAAATATTCCAAATAATCAAGAGGTCCACATAATCAATGTAACAACACACACTAAGTAATAGACACATTATGCAGAGGTATATACAAACAAATTTGTAAGGAGAGCTCAGTTATCTGTAAGAATAATAGGGTGGTTTTGGTAGGGATTTCAACTTTCCAAACATAGACTGGGACTGCCATAGTCTTAAGGGTTTAGATGGAGAGGAATCTGTTAAGTGTGTACAAGAAAATTTTCTGACTCAGTATGTGGATATACCTACTAGAGGTGTAAAACTTGACCTGCTTGTGAGAAATAAGGCAGGGCGGGTGACTGAGGTGTCAGTAGGGGAGTACTTTGAGGCCAGCGACCATAATTCTACTAGTTTTGAAATAGTTATGGAAAGGATAGACCGGATCTAAAAGTTGAAATTCTAAATTGGAGAAAGGCCAATTTTGACGGTATTAGGCAAGAACTTTCAAAAGCTGATTAGGGACAGATGTTCGCAGATAAAGGGACGGCTGGAAAATGGGAAACCATTAGAAATGAGATTACGAAAATCCAGATAACGAGAATCCTGTTAAGGTGAAAGGAAAGGCTGATAGGTATAGGGAATGCTGAATGACTAAAGAAATTGAGGGTTTGTTTAAGAAAATGAAGGAAGCATTTGTCAGGGATAGACAAGATAGATCGAGTGAATCCTTAGAAGAGTATAAAGGCAGGAGGAGTATACTTAAGAGGGAAATCAGGAGGGCAAAAAGGGGACATTAGATAGCTTTGGCCAATAGAATTAAGGAGAATCCAAGGGTTTTTACAAATACATTAAGGACAAAAGGATAACTAAGGAGAAAATGGGGCCCCTCAAAGATCAGCAAGGTGGCCTTTGTGCGGAGCCGCAGGAGATACAAAATGAGTATCTTGCATCAGTATTTACTGTGGAAAAGGAAGATATAGAATGTAGGGAAATAGATGGTGACATCTTGAAAAATGTCCATATTACAAAGGAGGAAGTGTTGGATGTTTTGAAATGCATGAAAATGGATAAATCCCAGGACCTGATCAGGTGTACCCTAGAACTCTATGGGAAGTGATTGTTGGCCCCCTTGCTGCGATATTTGTATCATCAATAGTCACAGGTGAGGTGCTGGAAGACTGGAGGTTGGCTAACGTGGTGACATTGTTTAAGAAAGGTGGTAAGGACAAGCCAGGGAACTATAGACCAGGGAGCCTTACATCGGTGGTGGGCAAGTTGTTGGAGGGAATCCTAAGAGATAGGATGTACATGCATTTGGAAAGGCAAGGACTGATTAGGGATAGTCAACATGGCTTTGTGTGTGGGAAATCATATCTCATACACTTGATTGAGTTTTTTGAAGAAGTAACAAAGAGGTTTGATGAGGGCAGAGCGGTAGATGTGATCTATATGGACTTCAGTAAGCCTTTCAACAAGGTTGCCCATGGGAAACTGGTTAGCAAGGTTAAATCTCATGGAATACAGAGAGAATTAGCCATTTGGATACAGAACTGGCTCAAAGGTAGAAGACAGAAGATGGTGGTAGAGGGTTGTTTTTCAGACCAGAAGCCTGTGACCAATGGAGTGCCATAAGGATCGGTGCTGGGTCCACTGCTTTTCATCATTTACATAAATAATTTGAGTGTGAGCATAAGAAGTAGAGTTAGTAAGTTTGCAGATGACACCAAAATTGGAGGTGTACTAGACAGCGAAGAAGGTTACCTCAGATCACAATGGGATCATGATCATATGGGCCAATGGGCTGAGAAGTGGCAGATGGAGTTTAATTTAGATTAATGCGAGGTGCTGCATTTTGGGAAAGCAAATTTTAGAAGGACTTAATGGTCAGGTCCTAGGGAGTGTTGCTGAACAAAGAGACCTTGGAGTGCAGGTTCATAGCTCTTTGAAAGTGGAGTCGAAGGTAGATAGGATAGTGAAGAAGGCATTTAGTATGCTTTCCTTTATTGGTCAGAGCATCGAGTATAAAAGTTGGAAGGTCATGCTGTGGCTGTACAGAACATTGGTTAGGCCATTGTTCGAATATTGTGTGCAATTCTGGTCTCCCTTCCACAGGATGGATGTTGTGAAACTTGAAATGGATGGGAAAAGATTTACAAGGATGTTGCCAGGGTTGGAGGGTTTGAGCTATAGGGAGAAGCTGAAAAGGCTGGGGCTGATTTCCCTGGAGGGTCAGAGGTTGAGGGGTGACCTTATAGAGGTTTATAAAGTCATAAGGAGCATGGATAGCATAAATAGACAAGGTCTTTTCTCTGGTCTGGGGGAGTCCAGAACTAGAGGGCATAGATTTAGGGTGAGAGGGGTATGATTTAAAAGGGTCCTCAGGGACAATTTTTTCATGCAAAGGATAGTGCGTGTATGGAACGAGCTACCAGAGGAAGTGGTGGAGGCTGGTACAATTACAACACATGATGGTTACATGAATAGGAGGGGGTTAGAGGGAATATGGGTCAAATGCTGGCAAATGAGACTAGATTAATTTAGGATACCTGATTGGCATGGATGAGTGGACAGAAGGGTCTATATCCATGCTGTACATCTCTATGACCCTATAACAGAGCAAACTTGGGCAATTTTTCACATTTCTACAAAATGCCAGTATTGTAGTTGCACTGGAACAGCTTGGTTGGGGATTTGGTAAGGTCTAAAGTATAAAATGTTGTTTCACAGCATTCAGTACCATCAGCCACTTCTTGCTATCATATGGAGTGAATTGAATTGGCTGAAGACAAGCATCTTTGATGCTGGGACCTATATTGGATACTGAGATATGTCATTCACTTGGCACTCCTGACTGCAGATACATGCATCAATCGTGTCTTTTGCAAGGACATGGTGGGCTACCCCATTGTTGAGTAATGGTTTTGAGAATGTATATATAAACTAGCCCAGGATTTTGATAACCTCTACCAAATCTCCTCTCAGCCTTTTTCTCTACAAGAAGAACAGTCTGAACTTCTTCAATCTTCATAACTGAAGTTTCTCTTTCATAGAACTATTCCTTATGTTGTTATTCCTTATGAATTTGCTGATGTAGAGACTTGCATTTATTTAGTTTCTTTTATAGCTTTTTGACATCCCAAAGCGCTTTACAAGCAAGTAATTGCCTTTGAAATGTAATCACTATTATGATGTCGGAATCACAGCAACCAATTTATGCACAGTAAGGTACCACAAACAGCAATGTGATAACAACCACATAAAATATTTTCACTTATTTGCCTGAGGGATAAATATTGACCAATGTACCAGGGAGAGAGTCCCTGTTTTTCTTTGAGATACTGCCATGTGATTTTTCGTATCCATCTAAGAAAGCAGCTGAGGGGATGCTTGGTTTAACATTTTCTACAGAATCACAGAATTGTTACAGCATAGGAGGCCATTCAGCCTAACTGTGCCTGCACTGAATCTATTACCTAGTGCAAATCTCTTATCTTTTCCCTATATTCCTTTCCCTTTTCTATCTGAATAATCATCCAAGCCTTCTTGAATGCCTCAACTTGAATGCCTGAACCAATCTCCTCCACATTTCCAGGCAGTGTATTCCATACCCCAACTACTCAATGTGGGAAAACATTTTTTTCTCACATTACCCTTGCTTTGTTTGCACATCATATTGAATCCATTTTCTTTGGTTTTTTTTCTTTTACCAGAGACAACTGGCTACTCCTACTACAACTACTTTGTCTAGCCTGCTCAGGATTTTGAAAGCCTCTACCAAATCTCCTCTCAGCCTTCTTTTCTACAAGAACAGTCTCAGCTTCTTTAATCCATCCTCATAACTAAGCATTCTCATTCCTGGAAACATTCTTGTAAATCACTTCTGCACTCTCTCCAGTGCATTTATGTTATTACTGCATGGAGAAGGACAGTTGAACCAAATCAGTCTTTCTACCTATGTATTTGCAATATATTAAAATTAAAATCTTCAAAGACCCTTAGAATTGATCCCAGTAGTTCCTAACCAGACATTTTGAATAACAAATTCCAGACTCTACATCAGGTTTCTCCAAACACACTGGAACAAATACTAACCTCATTAATGCCAAACAACTACTATCTGTTTAAACATATTGCTGTTCCCTTGTATCAAAGCATCTATAAAATGTTTCGAAATAAGAGCCAACCTGCAGTTAATTTCCAGGCCTGACCTCACAAACTTGGTCTCTCTTTTTTTACTTAGTTCAAGCTGCTATTCAAATCCAAAGATCATTTTCAGCTCACAATTCTCAGTTCACAGCTTCGAACCAAAATTGCTAAAATGATAAAACAAAAATAAGAAAATTAGCCAGGTTTCTAACAATATCTTTCCCATAACGTGGTGCCCACAACTGTACACAATACTCGAGCTAAGGTCGAATATGTGTATTGTTCGAGTTCAACACCACCTCCTTGTTCTTGTAGTCCAAGCCCCTATTAATAAAGCAGTATATGTTATTAACTGTTCTTGCCCTCGTTTTGCTACCTATAATGATCTGTGTGAATGATAGCAACTTTACTTACCAGCATAGTTGCTCTAAACTGTACATAGGTTTTAAGATACATAAATGTCTGTGGCCACATAAAATTCACCTCAGGATCCCAAAGGCAATAAAGAAGGTATTTGCTGGAATTCTGACACAAATCTTTCAGAAATCACTGAATGCTAGAGTGGCGACTAGGGGCTGGAAATAAAAAGATGCTTCTTCTATTCTTAAGATAAAAAAACTGCCTCAGGAAAAGTTTACTGTAAGGAAAGCTATGAAAACCCTTATTAAGGATAAGGTTGCAGAATGCTTAGATAGAAGCAAGAGGAAGTCTTGTCAATCTGACATTGATTTTCTTTGAGGTGTTACAGAGGAGTTTGAAAACATTATGATTGTAGATGTTCTTCGATTTCAATTAGCTCCTGATATAGTGCCTCTGGTAAAGCACAAGAATCATTGGAATCATTTGACAGTGTATACGTAATAGGTTGACCAACAGAACCCAGGGGGTGCTAGTAAAGGGATTGCTATCTGCCCAAGAGAATGTCACACAAAAGTCTTGCAATTTCTGTGTAGGTCAAGTAATTTGAAGAGACTAGCTCATGAAAGGTCCTAATCGCACAGGTGTTCTGCTGTAAAGGACACATATCAGTACTTTGATGCTGCAGCCTACAGAGTACAAGTCATGGGCTTGCACAATCAAATATTTGGTGCATTGTCAAGTCTGCCAGAAAATCTATAATTAATGTCAAGTGGCACGAAGAGTACAATATTCATTGGCACAGGGTTAATTGCAAAGTTTGGGTCCATGGAAACAGGAGCCAAATCCACCAGTGTACTTGTGGATTCAGTTTCTTTTGCAGCACAAACAACTTTCACAAGAAGTCCTAAATGGTGTAAAAGCAGCCCAGACTGAAGTTGTGCAAGCTCAGTATAACATGCAAATGAGTTTACATGGTGGCAAAGCCACTAGAAACGTGCTGTCTAAAATTTAGAATGCTGTGGTACTGTATGTGAGGACTGGCACAATAGAGCATAAACTTGCCATCCTTTCTCAACATTTATCTTCCTACTCCTGACAGTCCATCTGCTTTTGTCTGCCATCCTTGTTGAGAGAGGGCATTCCACTGCCTTCTGGGTTCGCCACCAACATATCTCTATCCTCTTGCACCTAAAGTACAGTTTGATTACAAATGCAGCAGCAATTCATGCAGTACAGCCCAGATAGTATTAGGGCAAGCAAAGGTAAACAGAAAATGGGTATTGAGGAAAATGAGAATGGATAGTTGGATTTTATATATAGAATTAGTTCATTTAAAAATTGTTTGTTTTTTTGGTACCTTTACATTTTGCAATGAGGCCAGATGGATACTGTGATGGTCAGTAGCAGAAATAAGGCAAGGTTTAGGGCTGTTGACAAATAGGAAATTGGGTTTGCAATTTAAAAAAAAAATGTGATGCGGGTGCCCCTGGCACAAACAGCATTCACTGCCCATACATAATTGCTTTTCAGGAGATGATGGTGAGCTCTTATGTTGAACCACGGTAATCCAATTGATGTAGGTATATACTGTTGGGGGGGAAATTCCAGGATTTTGACCAAGTGACAGTGAGGAAATAGCAATAATGTTCTACATCAGAATGGTATATGAAGTACACAGAGGCTGACAGTTTCCAAATAAATGGCAAAGTTCCTGAGCACAAAGAAAATAGGCTAAAAACCATAAAATACATCCTGTGCTGATGCCTGAGATGCATTTGTGTCCATGCATACAAAACTGTCTGGAAGAAGTCATAGGTGTCCCTACACTTCAATGTAAAGGGTTGAAGGGTTAAATTAATGTGAATTAAAATGAAAACAGTGGTATACATGAGGAAAGCAATAAGGAGCTTCCTTAAATCCTCTTTTTCCTAATCATAATGCTCATGGCTCATTCAAGTTGAACATGAGAGACTCTTACAACTAAGTGAACAGGAAAACAAAGGATTGTGAGGCATGAAGAAATGAGCAAGGGATACTTGCCTTTGGGCAGATGATGATTAAAATCTTTGACTATAGTCACACATCAATTGGACATTTCCCTTTAGGCTGTAAAATTAATTCAATGTTGCACACTAACTGGTGTTATGGTCAACCTATTCTGAATGTTTCATAGTTGTTGACTACACAAATGCCAACAGCCACATCAATGTGACATCCTGTGTGACTTACTCCAGAGGACACAACTATTGTGGTAGTTAGTTTGACCTCAAAAGGCATTATTAACACCTAAACGATAGTTGTTACCAATTCCAATTTCATGGTAATCATTTTTGTTTCACTACTGTTGCATGGACTTGCAGGTAGGTAGGATAGTGAAGAAGGCATTTGGTATGCTTTCCTTTATTAGTCAGAGCATTGACTACAGGAGTTGGGAGGTCATGTTGTGGCTATATAGGACACGGGTTAGGCCACTTCTGGAATACTGTGTGTAATTCTGGTCTGCCTTCTACGGAAAGAGGTTGTGAAACTTGAAGGGGTTCAGAAAAGATTTAAGGATGATGCCAGGGTTGGAGGACTTCATATATAGAGAGAGGCCGAATAGACTGGGGCTGTTTTCCCTGCAGCGTCAGAGGCACGAGGTGACCTTGTAGAGGTTTATAAAATCTCTAAAATGGATAAGGAAAATAGACAAGATCTTTACCTTAGGGTGGGGGAGTCCATAACTGGAGGGCATAGGGTGAAAGGGGAAAGATTTAAAAGGGATGTAAGGGGCAACTCTTTCATGCAGACGGTGGTGAATGTATGGAATGAGCTGCCAGAGGAAGTGCTGGAGGCTGGGTTAATTACAGCATTTAAAAGGCACCTGGATGGGTATATGAATAGGACGGATTTAGAGGGATATGGGCCAAGTGCTGGCAAATGGGACTAGATTAATTTAAGATATCTGTTCAGCATGGACAAGTTGGGCCAAAGGGTCTGTTTCTGTGCTGTACATCTCTACGACACTGTATTAATGATAGAGCATTCAGTATTCCAATGCCTCACGCTATCACCAACTGAATGACGTAAATCATATTTTAAAATCAAAATGCAATTTTCTGTTAATTATTGGGTGTGCCATGTACTTTCTTTTATAAGTTGTAAGCTCAGAAATACAGCTAAATCTTAAGTATAAGATTTATACGCTGGAATCTTTCCCTCTCAAAATGGCAAGATAGGTAGTGAGAAGGGGACAAAATTGGCAAGGTTCATCCTGTAGAAAAACTTATCACTTTCTTGCTCGCTCAGCCATTAAGTGCTGGATGAGGGTGTCCGTTGCAGACATTTTTAAAAATATATTCAGAAGTACTCTTACACACAACCAAGTATTTTTTCCCCCCATTATCAAGCCACTGTGACATTTTTTTTTGCCTTTAACTACAAACAGCCACCAACAGATCACTCATATAGCCAACTGGATATTAAGTGCAATGCTAACTATTAAAAGTGAGGGGCAGGATGAGAGATTGGGAAGGGGCTAAATCAAAATGAAATTGGATGGAAAGATAAAAGACTGTGGTGTCCAATTCTCTCTAAAGACAGAGAGGATTGGTGGACACTGTGTGCTCTCTCTCCATAGGCACAAGAGACATGAATGGAGCCATTGAAGAGGACCAGACAGTCAGCAGAACTGACTCCAACTACAATCCGCTTCCTGGACCTGTTAATAGTCAATTTGGTTAGGCCGAGGAGCAGACCCATCTGGAAATCCTCTAACTCGCCTATACCCCTCAGCATTGAATGATCAAAGATCATAAGCATGGGGCTGAAGAGCAACCAAAAGCACGACAAAAGATTTATCATATAACTAACACAGGGTTGCAATCAGCCATAACCAAACTAGGCATGATCCATGGACTTCACAGCAGGGTAAAACAAACTGGGAATCAGTGAACCACTGCAATTTGCAGTTGTATAGGACTGCAACATACGACACCCTCTACCCCAGGTCCCTGATGAAAAATGGGATGATTCCAGTGAAAAGAGTCCTCCCATTGGGGATCGATGTCTCCTGGCCATTGCAGACTTTCTTGACTCACAAGCAATTAAAGCTTTTAAGTGGCTGATGAAAGTGAATTGCCTGTGCTGAAAGCAAACCATATCATGACAGGTCTGGAGATGGGTAATGAGGCCTTGGATAGTGAGGAGGACAGTGGCAAACAGGTAAGTTTTGCACATTCTACAATTGCTTTGGATGGTGGCATTGGGGTGTGGGAAAGTGTTGTGAGTGAAGGAGGAGTGAACTAGGGTGTCCCGAGGGAATGGTCCCTGCAGAATGTTAATAAGGGAGAGGAGGGGAATAAATGTCTGCAGGTGGTATCCTGCTGGAGGTGGTGGAAATAGTGGCTTATGATCCTTTGGATGTGAAGGCTAATGGGGGTGGAAAGTAAGACCAAGGAGTCCTCATCATTACTGTGTGAGGGAAGAGAAGAGATCAGGTTAGAAATGCAGGAAATAGATCAGACACGACTAAGGGCTGCGTTGACCATGGTAGCGGAAAATTCTCAGCTGGGGAAAGAGGTGCACATTTCCAGTGCACATCAGAACAGATGTAACGGAGACAGAGAAACTGGGAAATGGAATGGAATCCTTACAGGAAGCAGGGCGTGAGGATGCATTGTCCAGGTTTTGTCAGTGCACAAACATTGAATTGTTATCAGGTAACCTTCTTCATCACCAACCTCCCCCATGGGCAAGAAAAATGGCTAGTTTCCCCACTGGGAAGCCATATGGCAAACAGCCTGCAGGATTGGGGAGGTGCCTTCAATTGCATCAGTTTGAGGGTATTCAGAGTCTGGATAGGGACCAGGCCTTGGATTTCTACTCTTATGTCTTTGTCTCCAACTCCCTGAACCTTATATCTCCACAACCCAAATAATGCAAAAAGAAAGAAAGCCTGAATAACCTTCTCACTCCTCAATCCCCTCCAGAGTATGTTTGTTGTACAAAGTTAAAAATCACACACCAGGTTATAGTTCAACAGGTTTAACTAGAAGCACACTAGCTTTCGGAGCGCTGCTCCAAAAGCTAGTGTGCTTCCATTTAACCTGTTGGACTATAACTGGTGTTGTGTGATTTTTAACTTGGTACACCCCAGTCCAATATTGGCATCTCCAAATCATGTCTGTTGTAAATGCTGCCAGCCTCTGATTGACCAGCTGCTTCAAGCAACCTGACATATCAGTGTTGCGTGAGATAGGGTGAGCAACTTGCTTATGTGCTGTCTACCAGCTCCTAATGAAGTGATAAGTATGTGATATAGTGAGGTATCTTGCTGGTGGAAGCAGTGTGTTAATTGTACCTAATGCAATCATCCTAAACTCAGTCAAAAATTAGAAAAGTAACAGCCAAAGAAATTTAGAAAGAGGCTATTCAGCCTCTTATACTGGCCAAGAAGTAGGTATGCAGTCCTATCTCACTTTGCAGATTTTCTCTTAAGCAATGGTATTTTAAATGTAAATCCAAGTATTTCTTAAATGAGGCTTTCTGTTTCCACCACTCTTTCAGTTACTGAGGTGAAGTGTCCTACCATTCTCTGGATGAAAAAGGTTCTTCTCAAATTCCCACCAATTTATCCTTTTACTCACAATCTATGCATCCTGGTTATTGACCCAAAACCCATGGGAGAATGTCTTTTCAACTTGCTCTATCTAGAAATCTCATGTCTCTGAAACCTTCAATAAATCTCTCCCCAGCTTCTCTCTTCCAAATGAATGGGTTAATTAGAATAGTGTTTCCATTCAAATTACTAGACTGTTACTTAATGAAAGATGATTGGCAAAATTCTCTGACAAAGGTAGGTGTTTCAATCAAAATGGATGTTGTCTTCAATGTAAATAGGAAACTATAATTGCAGTGAACTCTATTCATATTTGAATACATTTCCTCTACTATTGACTGGTAAGGACGTAAATGTAAATTTGTTGCATTAAAGAATAACAGGGATACTATACTCTGTGTCACCTATAAATGATATTTCGGTAAATGTATGTTGCAAGTACATTAACTTACCAAAACCTCACCTATTAACGAACTGGGTTTCTCTATTTTAAGATGTAAAATTTAAAACAGCTGCAGTAAATTGTTTTATTGTTTCAAGAAATACAAGACTTTAGACCAATGCTGTATTGTGTTTTCAGTATATTCTATTTATTATTTCAGCAACAGTCTAAAATGACATAAATTAGATTAGTTCCATGATGCCCCCAGGTTTCAAACTTACCTGGAGTATTCGATTGGTCTAATGATCAGGCAAAACAAAGATTGTCGAAAGAGAAGACATATCCAATGACGAAGTATCCTGCTATGAGGATTTTCTGTCTCTACAAACTTTAGGAGGCCTATTAAAGTACAATATATGGTTCATCTGACGACTCTGCTAAATCAAGGTTCTGTTTAGCAGTTGTGGGCCTCACTTTGCATCCAGGCTGGGATTGCTGGTTGTGCCTCCAAAAGCTTTTCTCTATTTCTAAAGTGCTCCCTTCCAAGACACTTGTTGTGTGAGAGGGAAAAAAGTCTGGTATTAACCCCAGAACCAACAACCATTGCTGATAATCTTGACTACCGGATGACACTGGGTGCCTAGAATGTGTCCACTAATGACCTGGGATCTCTTGCTTGTGATAATTTCCTGTCCTTTATATTCCAGAAGGGTCAGAAACCATCAAACATTTCCTGGCAATTATGTTGGGCAAAGGTTGTGTCAGATTTTCGGCGCATTTGTATTCAAAGTATGAACACCTCGATAAAACTGAATGGACCACGTAATGGTTAATTTGTTGTTTTAATGTCTATAATTATGTATAAATGTAATGCTTCTAAAGTGGTGATTGTACAGTAAAGGTTACTGATGTTGCTGTAGCATAGAATGGCAGAATATATGAATCAATGATTCCCTAGCTAGTGAATTACTAATCTCAAAAGGCCATCTGGTAATACCAATCAGAGGCTCAATGTTTGCTCACAATGCAAAATAAAATCTACATTATCCAACAATGCTTTGACAAAACCCACAGCAGCTAATTACAGAGAGATATCACCAAAGGCTTCAACTGTTTGCATGCTAGCAATTTGTTATCTGGAGAATTCTCTCTTTTTCAAGTCCTGTGGGACATTATTTTCAAGATGTTAGTAAGCTTACCATGTCATTTATCCCTTGTGTTCCTGGGCCATGACCCATGCACTCATTTTTGTTGCACAACCACAAGCCTTAATTCTCCTTCGGGAGCTGCATGTAACTCTGGGACTGCATTTGCAACACACTTTTAATTTTCCATAATATGCTGTGAAGCGGTGATGAAGTTCAATGATTGCACATTTTCACACTGTCCGAGTAAAAAAGACATCAATTAAAAAATTCCACAAAGCAAGTGAATTCCAATTTCTTAAAGAACAGGACAAACTCCACACGCCTGTCTGCAACAGAGATAAGATTTTATTTATGTTTAATGGTAATCATCTGTTCTCAGCCAGATCTGTGTATTCACCTTCACCATTAATTTAGAATCTGCCATTGGATTGGTTGGGATTGGAAGCCATACATCTGTTCTGGCCAGAACTGTGCACTCACATTTACCACTGGGATTCATGCCAGGTCTGCAATTCAATTTTTCAACCGGTCATTTTGCGGTAGTAGGATGACATGGTAGCAGAGGCCAATCAGATGTCAGTAAACATTTACTATCAGCTGATCGACTGCTATGGCTGTAGGAGGCTGGGGACAAGAAGCAATCATGGCAGTCGTGGAAGTATGTCTGCATTGCTAAGAACAATAAGATCTGGTGAGGTGGAATAAAGTGGGGTCAGGGATCAGTTTGGAGGTTGAAGAGCAAATCCTCTTCCATGGGCTGCCATTCCTGCTAGTGTGGGCCTCTTGCAGACGGTGGCCAAACAGGAGGCCCACCTCTGCCCCTCCAAAGAACTCTCTGTTCTTGCCTTCATGCCTGCTTACATGACCCTTCTGTATCTTAGTCCATTCCAGGGACGATTAAATTCCTCCCAAAAGAGAGGCTGACCTTCATTTTATTTTAACAACATGGTTCAGAAGGGGACAAGAATATCCTGCCCAAGAATTAAGACATAGACTCACTAATTTCCATTACTGTTCAATCAATCTTGGTCAGAGATTAAGAAGAATCCAAGGTTAGTTATTTATAAATTGCACTCACTCAGTAAAATATCATTCTCAACATTTCTGTTTGTGCCCCGTTGCATCAATGTATAGCTACTTGATGGATTCTCAAGAGAAGATTAAGTAGAATTTATGGCTACTACATGTTCTAGCTAGTTTTCAGCTTTTAAAGGCAACCATTCCCTATTAAAGTGGAGGTGCATTCATTCAAAAGAAGCTGCTGCTGGCTGTAAAAAATGGCAAACCAAAAAAGAGAGAAGGCTCCTTTGCTGACAAATGTGCGACTGGAGGCTTTAATGATGGAGCTTGACAGGATGAAGAAAGGCCATATTTCCATAGCAACCAGGGGGCCCTTTTGGAGTATCCAGTGAGAAAACAGAAACAGATGACTAAAGAGGTCAAATTTTTTTGCCTGACCCAAGGAAAATGGTACAAGTGCCAGAGGTAGTTTTATGATTCTGTGATGGCCCATGTGCTTTTGGAGAAAATCAGTCATTTTATGTTGGAGTGACTGATCAAAATGTTGCCAGGAAAGGAGGGTTTGAGTTATAAGGGAAGGCTGGATAGGCTGGGACTTCTTCCACTGTAGCGTGGGAGATTGAGATGTGATCTTATAAAGGTTTATAAAATCCATGAAGGGCTCAGAGAAGATGAATAGCAAAGGTCATTTCCCCAGGGTGGACGAGTTCAAAACTAGAGGGCATATTTTTAAGGTGAGAGGAGAAAGATTTAAAAGGGACCTGAGGAGCAACTTTTTTTCACACAGAGGGTGATTCATGTTTACTATCACTTGCATTTTACAATGATTAATAAGGTAAAATAGAATGAAAAGTTCAATTGTCGCCACAGTCTGGCACCATTTTGAATAGTTTTAATAATTAAAAGATATAATTGAAAGATATAATTGAAAGAGAGTCTACCTTCATTCTGTCACCTCTGACATAAGTCCTGAGCTCAAAATGGTCTCACAACAACACGTGAGCCTCCACCCCTCCTTCACTTCCTCATCACCTCCTGTGCCAGACCCAGTGACATAGGAGTTCTCGGCGCCATCTCTTCATCACTGGGTCCACCTCGCTGATGAGGCTGCCGGGTCCTGTGCTGAACCTGCATTCCCCCCTCAACCAAATGTCCCAGGCTTCTCTGCAGCCTTGTTGATAATCAAGAGTCCCAAGCTCCAAGCAAATACAAGCAGGAACTGCCGCTGCTCCCTCACTGATAACCATGAGTCTCTGCTGTCACTTACAATCCGGGAGGAGCTGCTTTCGCCTCTGACCACCAGAGTCTGCTGCCATTCCTGCACAGTTTGTTCTTGCAGCTGTGCCAATGCCATCAATTAATCCACTGCAAAAGACTGTTAAGAGAAACAAATGGAAAAATTAAAGAGAAAAAAAGAGCAAAAGTAAAAGAAAGCGGACGTGAGCAGATGAGCCCTGGGTTCAAGAGTCCACATTAGCCCTCCTGCTCTGTTGCCACCTTGAATCATTTATGAAGTTTTTGTGAAGCTATGCAGAATGAACTCTCAGAGGAAGTAGTAGATGCAAGTACAGTTACAACATTTAAGAGACATTTTGATAGGTATATGAACAGGAAAGATTTAGAGGGATATGTGCGACCATAAATATACACACGACACTGTACTCCAAAAGTGGCCTTACCAACGTCCTGTGCAACCTCAACATAATGTCTCAACTCAATCTACTCAATGGTCCAAGCAATAAAAGTAAGTTAAACAACCTTCTTAACCACACTGTCTACCTGTGATGCAACTTTCAAAGAACTAACTATCTGAACCCCTAGGGTCTCTCTGTTCGACAGGTGAGTGGGACTAGTTTGGTTTGGGAAACCTGGTTGGCATGGATGCATTGGACCGAAGATTCTGTTTCTGTGCTGTATGACCATATTACTCCATGTCTCTATAAAAAGTTAATTATATGGGTGTTTAGTTTGTGGGTATGGTTAAGTTCTCATGCAGTAATGTTGTACCTTTCTGTTAGAGCAAGCTTACTGCAGGGAACATCTCTTTCAAGCGTCGTTCAGTTGAAATTCTATGAGCTGACAAAATGTTTAAATCTCTTGTTAACTGAAGGCCTCCTGACAGTAAGTTAGCCTCCTTTGACCCCTCCTGTGTCAAACTGAATACAGAGTAAGACTTAGATGCAAGACTAGATAACTATTTGACTTGAGGTATTGGTGCTGAAAGCCAAACTGGTGAAAATTGAGATAAGAAGTTTGATTTAAAGAAAAAACATCAATGTAAATTGGACTTTTACATAATCAACGTAATTGAATGTTTAATAAAGAATATAGTTTACTGTCTTTCTACTCTTTGATTTAATCTGTGAATCTGTAGTTCCATTAGTAAATGTCTGGATGTTTGGATTCTGGAAAATAACTAAACACATTACTTGGTCTCTACCAAAATTATAGCATCCTATATAAATGGCCAAGGCTACTGAATAAATCTGCAAAGGACATCTTATATAAATTACTCTGCCCAATTTACCATATGCTCATCACTCACCTTTTGGATATCCCTTGTAGTCAGGACTCAGGTCGAGCATTAAAATGCACCAGCTCAACTTTGTATGACGTAATCTGCACTCACCTCTCAAACCAACCACCTATCTCCAGCTATTTAACTATGGCACATGCATTATCCAAACACATTGCGAAAGAATTGCTCATAGCTTTCCCTTTTCCATGCAAGACAATCATTAGCAACTGCAGCAGAATTGGGAGGGGTCAGGTACATCTGAATATCCTGGGTCATATGAAGGTGACAGTGTCCAATATCAGGGGCCAGCTGCAAAAAACAAACATCTTGATGGAAACACTTAAGGATGATTTGATCCTGCTTAATAGTACTTCTCAACTTTCACCTTGCCTTCATCTTACCATCTGGCATGAAATATGTGCTGTTGATTCTGAGGTCATGGACCTCTTGATTCCCACCCGACTGATGTTTCCTCACCCAAGCTCTCTCCTTACTTTCTGCTTGAGAGGGCATGAGTTTAGGATGAGAAGGAAAAGATATAAAAGAGACCTACGGGCCAACGTTTTCACACTGAGGTGGTACGTGTATGGAATGAGCTGCCAGAGGAAGTGGTGGAGGCTGGTACAATTGCAACATTTAAGAGGCAGTTGGATGGGTATATAAATAGGAAGGGTTTGGAGGGATATGGGCCGGGTGCTGGCAGGTGGGACTAGATTGGGTTGGGATATCTGGTCGGCATGGACAGGTTGGACCGAAGGGTCTGTTTCCATGCTCTACATCTCTATGACTCTAAATGCCTTGAGGATGATTTGGTCATAACAAATACCTTATTTCATCAGAGTCAAGGACAGGACCTTATTGCAACACCTTTACTGGCACCTACTTGACAAATCATCACCCAAGTGATGGACTACAATGATGTTTGCATCAACTGTGTCACAGCAGGAGCTGACAACCGCTAGATCAATCATTGTCTAATCTAATCTACTAACCCATCAGCATGGTCAAAGAAAAGCAATGGTAGCAGAAATACTGCCACAGAAAATTTAATATCTTAGGACTCTAGACTGTGTAAAGAAGGCCATCTCAGTCAGTGCCTCCAGTCATCATATCAATAGCCAAATTAAAAGAACCACAGGACATCCATTGAATCTGCTCTAACCTTAAATCCATTATAAGTAGCATTTGTAAGGAGCCTCCAGGTTTCTCTGTCAGGAAGCAGCCAGGCTAGTTTGACCAGAATCCCCAGGAGATCTAGAAGTTACTAAATCTCAATCAGAAGATGCTCCTAAACTAAAAGTACCACAAAATTACAAAAGAAAGAAAGCAGGTCTACAGACAAATGAAGGCTGAGGTCCAACAAAAAAATTGTGAATTAACTAATGATGTTGTTGGAAGGAGCACAGGAAATAAAGCAAGTCACCCACAACCATGACATTTGTAGATTCTTCAGTACAATTAAGACCATTTATAGTGTGAGCACTCGAGGACCTACCCTATTGACAACTAAGAACAGAATTGTGCTCATTAAGAATAGAGACAAAAAACTGTAGATGCTGCAATCCAAAGTGGGCATGCAGGAGGCTGGAAGAACACAGCTAGCCAGGCAGTATCAGGAGGTGCAGAAGTTTTGGGTGTAACCCTTCTTCAGGACTGGGAGTGGGTGTGGGGAGAGCTGCAGATAAATGGGGAGGTGGGACCTCTACCTGTCTTCACTATTCCCACTTCACCACCCTGCCCCCGCTTCCCCTTTATCTGCAGCTCCCTCCACGCACACCCCCAGTCTTGAAGAAGGGTTACACTCGAAACGTCGACTTCTGCACCTCCTGATGCTGCCTGGCTTGCTGTGTTCTTCCAGTCTCCTGCCTGTCTACATTAAGGACAGAAGGAGGTCAGCGTTCATTGGAAGGAGCACTTCCAGAATATCCTCAACCAAAACTCAGTGGCTGAAGTAGATGGTCTTGACCACATCCAAGAACATGCTATCCAGCCATTACATCATCACAACATGAGGTTGAAAAAGACATCTGACAGTGGCAAATGAACCAGTGCAGATGAAATTCCTGCTTAAGTAATAAAATGAAGTACAGATGCACTCTTGGTATCAAAAGATGATTCTTTAGAAGGTGCAGAGCATTCCAACAAACTGCCAAGTCACTTTAATTGTGACCATCTTCAAAAAATATATAAAACTGCTTGTAATAACTTCAGACAGATTTTCCGACTGTCTACAAGTGGTTTGAGTGTTGAATGAACTTCCATAGCGTTGAGTTACAATGTTTAAGAGACCGTTTGGATAAGTACATGAATAAGAAATGTTGAGGGACATTGGGATTATGTTCTTCTGCGTAGGAACCATCCAACCACACGGGACGAATGTAGATTTCTCCAGTTTCCTCATTTCCCCTCCCCCCACCTTATGTCAGTTCCAACCCCCGGATTCAGCACCACCCTCTTGACCTGCAATCTTCTTCCGGAACTCTCTGCACCCAACCCCTCTCCAGCCTATTACCCTCACCTCCTTCCACCTATCGTATTCCCAGCGCCCGCCCCCAAATTCCCTCCCCCCTAACTTTTATCTCAGCCCGCTTGGCACACCAACCTCATTCCTGAAGAAGGGCTTATGCCTGAAATGTCGATTCTCCTGCTCCTCGGATGCAGCCTAGCCTGCTGTGTTTTTCCTGCACCATATTTTTCAACTCTGGTTTCCAGCATCTGCAGTCCTCACTTTCTCCTATTATATTCAGTGTGGACTGATTGGACTGATGGGTCTGTTTCTGCGCTATATGACTGTGACTCTATGGCACAACAGGATAGTTCACTCAAAAAGCCCTCCTCAATTGCTTCTTTCCAATGGCTGGACAGTTCCTGTCAAAGTCCAATGCAGATTCCATCTATCAAGAGGCACTGTGCACATGATTTCCACAACAAGGCAGGTCAAAAATGACAATCAATGCATCCATTATCTGTATAGCTATTTCTTTTACAAGTGTAGGATGCAACCCATCATGTTCAGAGGATTTAATAGCCTTTAGCCCCATTACTTTCCATTGTACTTTATTACTAGTGATTGTTATTGTATTTCCCCCATTCCATCCTGGGGCCTCTGATTATTTCATATTTTTGGAATGCTATTAGTGTCTTCTATGATGAAGACACATGCAAAGTACCTATTTAATTCAGCTGTTCTTTCCTGATTCTCTATCATTATTTCCTCGGTGTCATTCCCTAAAATACATATGTTCACTTTGGTTTCTCTTTTCCTTGTTATATACCTAAAAGAAGCTCTTACTTTTCATGTGTATATAACTTTGTAGTTTACCCTCAGTTTATTTCCTCCGTCTTTTATTTAAGTCATCTTTTGTTGGCTTTTAAACTTTTCTAATACTCTGGCTTTTTCTTTGCCATATTGTATGTTTCCTCTTTCAATTTGATACTATTCTGAACTTCCTTTGTAAACAGCTATTGGTTTATTCCCTTTCTAGAATCCTTCTTCCTGACGGGATGTAATTTTACTGAGAGTCATGAACTTTTTCATAAATATCTGTCATTGCTCTTCAACCATTATTTCCAGTCCATTCAGCCAACTCAACCCTTATCTTGAGTAATTACTCTTATTTAAGTTTCGCATAGTTGTTTCCGATCCACATTTCTCAATCACAGATTCAATGATAAATTCTACCATGTTATCCTCACTACTCCCTAGGAGATCGTTTACTTGGAAATAATTTGTTCAACCTGCCTCATTACCATTATTACCATTACACATTATCAAATCAAAAATGGCCTGATCCCTGGTTGGATCCACAACATACTGTTCCAGAAAACTGTCTTGAATCCTTCCTCATGGCTATCTTTGTAATTTGATTTTCCCCTTCTGCAAGAAAACTGAGGTCACCCACACTTAGCGAACCGTCTCCTTCTCATGCCTTCATTATCTCTTGATTTATTTTCTGTCCTGCAGAACAGCTACAGTAAGGAGGTGAATAGACTGCTCCCCAGTGACTTCTTCCCCTTGTTAGTTTTCACCTCAACCCATTTGGATTCTAGATGCAAGATTGTTTCTTGCTGTTTTACTTAAATATGTTGTGATGACCTGTCTGTTTGAGGATGAATGAAGGAGAGAGAGAAAATGCTATGGTCAATTTGACTGCTTACAAGGATGTTACAAGGGTTGGAGGATTTGAGCTAGAGGAAGAGGCTGGGGCTGTTTACCCTAGAGCATCGGAAGCTGAGGGGTGACCTTATAGAGGTTTATAAAATCATGAGGGGCATGGATAGGGTAAATAGACAAGGTTGTTTTCCTGGGGTGGGGGAGTCCAGAACTAGAGGGAATAGGTTTAGGGTGAAAGGGAAAAGATATAAAAGAGACCTAAGGAGCAACTTTTTCACGCAGAGGGTGTTGCTTGTATGGAATGAGCTGCCAGAGGACGTGGTGGAGGCTGGCACAATTACAGCATCTAAAACATATCTGGAATGTATATGAATAGGAAGGATTTTGAGGGATATGGGACAAGTGCTGGAAAATGGGACTAGATTAATTTAGGATATCTGATTGGCATGGATGAGTTGGATCAAAGGGTCTGTTTCCATGCCGTACATCTCTATGACTTTATGACAGTTATTGTGACCTACTGCTGGCTGTTGCCATTTTTATGTATTTCTGCAAAGCTTTGTAAGTTGAAATGAAAACTGTATTGGTTTGTGAACTGAAGGATAATGCATTCTCCTAGATGTCAGCCAAGGTGACTAAGCTATAGGGAGAGATTGAATAGGATAGGGCTGTTTACACTAGAGCGTCGGAAGCTGAGGGGTTACCATATAGAGGTTTATAAAATCATGAGGGGCATGGATAGGATAAATACACAAAGTATTTTCCCTGGGGTGGGGAGACCAGATATAAAGGGTATAGGTTTTGGGTGAGAGGGGAAAGATATAAGAGACCTTAGGGACAACTTTTTCATGCAGAGGGTGATGCACGAATGGAATGAGCTGCCAGAGGAAGTGGTGGAGGGTAGTACAATTGCAACATTTAAAAAGCATCTGGATGGGTATATGAATAGGAAGGGTTTGGAGAGATATGAGCCAGGTGCTGACAAGTGGGACTTGTTTAGGGTTGGATATCTGGTTGGCATGGACAAGTTGGACTGAAGGGTCTGTTTCTGTGCCGTACACCTCTATGACTGTAAAATTAACATGTCACTCCCCACAATTCCTCGTGATACCATACTGTGATACCTTAATCCCCAATGCGCCAGAATCTAAAAATTTGGTTGCTCTTCCAAACAGTGGCATCATTCATTCAACTTCCAGTGTTGTCAGCCCTCACATCATCCCCGTGCAGTTGGTGTCATACTGTAGAAATGTCCCTAATTAATATTCCTACGTTACGACAACAAAGACAAACTTACTTCGTTTGTTGTAAAACAATTCGGGACATCATGGTGTAATGAAACACGAAATGCAAGTTTTTCCTTTCTAGCCATAGAAAGCCAACAATCCCTACAATACTTTCAAACACTGCAAGCTCGTTCCCCACTGCTGGTGAAACCTTCGAGAATCTTGCAAACGCAATTAATAAAACAAAAAAACACTTACTCAAGCCAAATGAGAAGAGTGATCCCGACAACACATTGCGGAACATCTTTGATAATAATTGAAAAATTTAGTGGAACCATTAAGTCCTGAAGAAAAAAACACCGTCAGACTTATTTTAAAAATTGTTTTAAGATCTGGCTTTTTGAATGAAAGGGGTCCATTAAGTTGAGTGACAACATTAGTTTCAAGAGAAGCATAACTGACATTTTTGGAGGCGTATGGAAGACTTTATTGTTTACTGGGAATCGCACATGCGCAGCTCTCCATGCACTGCCCCTTTAATTAACAGCTTTGTGGCAGCTCGAGCAGAAGGAGGGGGAAGAAAGTTCTGGAGCCGGAGCCGTGCAGTTGAAAGCTGCACCCCCGGCTAGCTGACAGAGGTTGCAAAGGATGTTGGCTTTATTTAGCCACAAAAGCAGAACAGTCGAAGTGGTCTCTTCCTGTTTTCATTTTTAAAGACTACACATATGGATAGCTAGAATTCTGTCATAATGAACAGACTTGGAGTTCCCCTTGTCTCCGTACTTCTTAATACCCTCAACACATCTTGGCTGACTTTTTGCAGACGTTTTAAAAGCTCAGCGGTTCACCTGAAGTATCTTTAATCGAGCTCGGCGTATTTTTGATCTTTCAAAAATATTAAAATAAAAACATAAAAGAATTTTATTTCCTGCTTAAAAGGGCAAATCGTTTTAAAATAATTTTAACAATTTATTTGAAAAAAATTAAAACAATTATTTTAAAAGTTCTTCGGCTTTCGGAGGTGGTCAGTTTGTTTTTATCGAGGAAAGAGTCCCGGCTGGTTTGAATTGGAGGCTGGGGGGTAAGTGGAGTCGAGGGGAAGGATTTTTTTTTGGGGGGGGAGGGAGGGTTCTGGAAACTGAAATACACCAGGTTAAAATGGCGGCTGCTGCAAACGGCGGTGGGAACCCGCAAACCGGTCCGGGATTGAATCGCTTGAGCTGGAGTAAAGGGCCCTCGGCGGTGGCAGTCCGGGACGGCCCGGATCCTTACCGCTCCGGTATCTGCTATGCTCTCCTCTACCTGGTGGTGTCGGCCCGTGTGGGGTTTTGCCGAGACTGCGACAAGACGCCGTGTATCTACGGGAGATGTGTGAATGGGAGCTGCATCTGTGACCAAGGATGGGTCGGCGAACAGTGTCAACACTGCGGGGGTAGATTCAAGTAAGAACAACTGGTTTCATGTTATCCTCTCTTATATTTTATTTAGAATCAATTTGAAGGTACTGCGAATTTCTTTTCCATAATGAGGTGCATTTTCAACACAATTGTATGTTTGATCGTAAAGTGAGCATCAGTTGGAATTTAAATAATGGCATTTCAAGTGGGCGTTTTCGTTGTTAACCAGGTTATAATGTCGGAAAAAATACAAATTTTGGAGTCTGGGAATAACTAATTGACATCTAAGTATATTCTTGAACAATTCATAAATTCCAACTTTGACACTGCATTATTTCCATTGCAGTGAGCAAGGATTTTTGCTATTATTTCCATGGTGTAAACAGCTCTCAGACCAGTCACCGGATATATTTTATTGCAATTCTTCATCTTCAAACTTACTTAACCTTATTAATGATGTGTAAAACCGATTGCAGACATCGCAGTTCAGGCCTCTGGCTGTATGAAATATTGACAAGAAGTCTTGAAATAACAATTGAAACCTCCCGAGCGATATTGGAATGTTAACCATCTTGCTGCACCTTGTCTTTATATTTTCTGTCATTGTAACTGCAAAATTTTGTTGTAGTTTCTTTTCTTAGAATCGCTGTTTCATTTTTCGACTTGGTACCATAAAGTTCCTCTTGTCGGGGCAGCATGCAAATTAAAACATTACGAATGATCGTTTCACCTAACACCCATCCCCTTTAAATCTGGCACAAAGCTTTCTCTTCCCTTAGGCAATTGATTTTTAAAAATATTTTTCATGGTGCTAATGTTATGTCTAGACTTGACAGTTATTGTGCTCACAGTCTGAGGCTTTTCAGGATGAGAGAATTGAATGAATTCTCCTTTTTACTGTATGCAAATTGTGTTGTAGTCAACAGAAGGGCTAGAATTGAAGTCCACCAAATTTGTTACCATTTTCATAGCTTTTGTAGATATCCAATTAAACTTGCTTGACCTGGATTGACTTTTCTTTCTTAATTATAATGAATGTACTTAAAATAGTTGAAATGCTTGGTTTCTATCATTTTTGAAGGTGCTATATAATGTATATGTAATTGATTCCATTTCACACCCTTGCTCCAAAATAAAGTTATCTTCTTTTGCCATGCAGTCTCTGTGGCCTCTTGGGTAGACAGATGATCTGCTCCCACTCCTTCACTAATATTACTATATGGTTGGCTGCTTAACAATGAGAGCAAGATGGTTGTGTTTGATTTGGATGTTTGTACTTCTGTCATACCTTGAGGTTGGGTTAGGGTTAGAAATTATTGACACTAAGCCATGTTTTTGCAGTCTGTGAGCAGTGGAGCTTATTAAAAATGTACCATTGATTGCGGTATATAAAACACAATACTTTGGAACTAAAAGTCAAACTTACGCATATACTGATGCACCAAGATTTTTTTTACTTTATTTTTCTCCTTTCTTCCCTCCCCCCACCACCAACCAGCTACAAAATGCTATGCAACAATTAATAACTAGCCTCAATAAATAACTAGCCTCAATATTTTGCCCTAGAAATGCCCATTTTCCTTGCCTTATATTTTAAGTTAGATACAAGAAATACTCACGCAACAGACTTTGCATGGCTGGAGATGGCCAAAAGAATTGGATCCTTCAGCAAAACTATTGTGAATGAAGTTTTTTTTCATTTGACAACATGTCAAATAACTGCTGAGAAGCAATTTTGTTTAAATTTAGAATAAAAAACTGGTTTGAGAATGGAGAAAGAAAAGTGTCCAGAACAAATGTAGTGTCAGAATAAGGACCATCCACTGGATTGATCTTGAGAAGCATGTGTTAGAATGGTTCTTCAAATTGACAGTGGTTACAAATTGTCAAAGTGCAACACATATATAGTGCAGTTAAGTGGGTCAATTCAAATCCAGAGTTTAGCAGAGATTTCAGGGAGACAGCTAGTTATTGTAGCCACATAACAATCTAGTGTTATGGCAGAAAATCCACAGTTGTTCAGAGACTAGCAAACTATCTTGATGCCACAACCACTAATTTCCAATAATTCATCAGATAGGCACATCAAGATTTTATAGTCCTCTGCATTTGGTACTATCAGCCAAGCTCTGGCATAGAAAGTTTCAAATAAGTCAGTGAAAACTGCAAGACCCAATAAGCTTAAGTGTAAGGTGGTACTAGTCTGTAGACAAAAACAAATTAAAGCCTACAGTAATTTCAAATATAAATCATGCTGACCACCAATTTCCTGCAGAAGTGTATATATGTCGTTGGCAATGGTTAAATGAATGAGAATAGAATGAAATTATGAATTGGTAATGTATGGAATTGTCTTGATTATTTGCATGAAGATGGATGAATGGCTTGAAGATGGATAAATCACCTGGACCAGATAGACTATACCCCAGAGTTCTAAGGGAGATAGGGGATAGAGGTCTGCAGATTCTAGAGATTAGAGATGGGAGTGTGTTGCTGGAAAAGCACAGCAGGTCAGGCAGCATCCAAGGAGCAGGAAAATCAACATTTTGCGCCAGACCCTGGCCTGAAATGACACCAAAATTATTCCGGTTCTGGCCGGAAACGTCGATTTTCCTGCTCCTCGGATGCTGCCTGACTTGCTGTGCTTTTCCAGCAACACACTGTCAATTCTAAGGGAGATAGTGGAGGCATTAGTGGTGATCTTTCAGTAATTGTTAGAATCAGGGGTGGTCCCAGAGGACTGGAAAATGACTAATGTGACCCCTGTTTAAAAAGGGAGTAAGGCAAAAGACGGAAAGTTACAGAGTGATTAACCTCATCTTGGTTATGAGTAAGATCCTGGAATCCATTGTGAAGGATGAGATTTCTGAATACTTGGAAACATATGGTAAAATAGTGCAAAGTCAGCACTGTTTCATCAAGGGGTGGTCATGCCTGTCAAAGCTGCTGACATTCTTTGAGGAAGTAATGAGCAGGTTAGACCAAGGAGGGCCAATGGATATGATCCACCTGGACTTCCAGAAGGCCTTTGACAAGGTGCCACTGCTGAGTAATGTAAGGGTCCATGGTGTTCGAGGCAAGGTGCTAGCATGGATAGCCAAGAGTGGGAATGAAAGGTGACAAGTGATGTTCCGCAAGGCTTAGTGTTGGGACCACAACTTTTCACTTTTTGTACATGACAATCATGATGAAGGAACTGAGGGCATTCTGGCTAAGTTTGCAGATGATACAAAGATAAGTATAGGGACAGGTAGCATTGAGGAAGTGGGGAGGCTGCAGAGGGTTTGAACAGGTTAGAAGAGTGTACTTCATCTGCCACTTCTTTGCCCAATGTGGGAAAATGTGAGGTCATGCACTTTGTTAGGAAGAATAGAGCCATAGGCTAGTTTCTAAAAGGCCGAAAATTCAGAAGTGTGAAGTGCACAGGGACTTGGGAGTTCTACTGTAGGCTTTTGACTCAACTTGCAAGTTTACCTTGAGAGGAGTTAGGAAGGCAAATGCAATGATAGCATTTAATTTGAGCGAACTTGAGTATAAAAGCAGGGATGTACTTCTGAGACTCTATAAAGCTCTGCTCAGACCACATTTGGAGTATTGTGTGCAGTTTTGGAGCCCATGTCTCAGGAATAATGTACTGGCCTGGAGTGTGTTTAGAGGTTCACGAGAATGGTCCCAGAAATGAAAAGCTGAACATATGAGGAAGGTTTGAGACTCTGGGTCTATTTGGAATGAAGTTTAGCAGGATGAGGGGTATACAGAATACTTAATGGTCTGAATAGAGTAGAAACTGGTCGGAGAGATTAGGACTTGAGGGCACAGCCTTAGAGTAAAGGGAATGCATTTTAGAATGGATAAGGAGGAACTTCTTCAGTCAGAGAATGATGAATCTATGGAATTCATTGCCACAGAATGCTGTGGAGACCAGATTATTGAATATGTTTATGACTGAGATAGGTTTTTCAACCCCACTCTCCCACCTTCTCCCCATGACCCTTGATTCCCTTTACAAATTAAGAACCTATCAGCCATGAATGAATAGTGGAGCAGATGAGATGGGCTGAATGGCCTATTTTCTGTTCCTGTGTCATATGGACCCTTTGGAATTGTGATTGCCCTTACCAGTCATTCACATTCTATTGTGTATAAATTATTCCTTTTTTTTTGGAGGATTCAAAAGTCTAATTAGATGATGCAACTACAATAATACCAGTAAATGGGAGCACTTAATTTAATTTCTGACCATTCTGGTTTGTTACTAAGAAATTGCATCAAACTGAATATGATACAATTGTGGAGATTAAAAATAGCAATTTCTGTTGGTGCAAGGAATGCTTTTTAATAAAGAGGGGTGGGCAATTAAATTTTGCTTTACACCTGTAATAGAGTTATACTTGCTTATATTCTAATTTCAGTGTAGCTATTTTTAAATGGTACAATCTTGAGCTTGGATTAAAAGAGGGAACTGACCCACATTTTTCAGTTTGTATGATTTGATAGCATTTGCAGCCAAATAGTATAGTCAGTCAAGCTTATTAAAATGATTTAATCTCTGCATAAACATTGCCATGCTCGATGGGAGGAGGTGGTGAGAGATTACTTCTATTTTGAGAGGGCAATTGTCTCTGAATTGTTAAGGAATAAATATCAAATTTACAAAAGCTTTATATATCCTCCGGTTATCGTCAAGATCTTTACAGTAAATGAAGTGTTCTGATGTGTATTTGCTACTTGAGTAGAGAAAACATGGTAGCCAATTTATCTTGCAAGAAATGGTTTGAGGTAATGCCCAGATTATCTGTTTTAGGTCTTGATTGATTTCTTTGCTTCACACGCCAGTATGTTTTGGATTGTGTTGATTTCAAATGATGAGCCTTCTCTATTATGTCAGTGAAACAAATTCGACTTGCTCAGATATTTAAACTTAAGAGTATGTCCCAGGTTTAAAGTAAGGAGAGTCCCTTTGCATTGTTTTGGCTTACTAGTTTTAACATGTCATTGATCTTTCTTGATATCCACAGTTAACTAAGGATCATGCTATTGCCAATTTGTGCTTGAATGCTGAAAAAAAATCTAGCTATATTCAATATTATCACAGGAAATGTGGTCTTGATTTCATACTTAACCCAGTTTACTGTACAGAAAATGTTCAGTTGACTCATAATGTCCACAGCAGCTAAAGAATGGAACAAACCATGTCAAGTCCCACTTTTCAGCCTTCAGTCTTAGCCCTGTGGTTACAGTACTTAAGGTGCATATCCAGACATCTTTTGAAATGAATTAAAGGTTTTTGCATTTAACCTTTTTCAGGCAGTGATCCAGACCCCTACAGCCTTTTGGGTTCAAACATTTTTCTTCCTTCCCCTCTCATTTCTCTGCTGATCACTTTACGTCTATTCCCCAAGTCGCTGACCTTGCTGCTGAGGAAAATAGGCCCTTCCCATCCACAGTATTGAGGCCCCACTCAATTGTGTACAAACAGTCCTAGGTTGTGAATGGATTTTGTACTGCATTCTGTTTGTAAGTTGATTTGTCAGAATATAATGCGGGATGTAGTAAAGCAGCCATTTGTAATGTTCACTGTTGGATCTCTCAAAATTATACCCCTCTTAGGGATCACATGCATAAATCAGAGACCCCTTGACCATCTTAATCACATTTCTCCTCAGCCTCCTCTGTTCCAAGGAGCTCATGCAATAATTTTTCCATAGCTAATTTTCCTACACCTGATGATAACATCTTCAAAAATCTGCACTGTACCCTTGGTAGTATAATTGCAACGTTTTCTGTAATGAAGTGACCAAAACTGCAGGCTGTACTGAAGTTGTGGCCTAACTAATTGTATCGGAACTGCAAAATTATTTCTTTGTTTGCATTATATATTTTAGTTAATAAAGGACAGAATTTCTTAATCACCTTATTGACCTCTCCTGCAACCTTTAAAGATTTATGGGTATTCACTCCAAAGTTCACACTTAGTTTACACTCTTCAATCTTCTCTTCTTTGCCTTTTTTGACATCCTTAAATGCATTACCTCGCATGTTTTTTTCCAGTTGAATTCCATTTTCCAGTTTTTCTGCCAACCCAACTAGTCCATTGATCTCTTGCAGCTACAATTATTCTCCTCGTTATCAATCGCGTAGCTAATTTTTGTGTTGTCTGCAAATTTCTTGATCGTGCCCCTTTTACAGTTACATCCAAATCATTCATTCCTGTATCACCTTGGACTTGTATTTTGCACACGCTGTCCTATATAACAGCACCTGGGGTATATCCTGTCCCACATTAAGATCGACCCAGTAGAGGTGGCAGTACAATGTTGAACAATGAGAGGGATTTGCTCTATGATCCCTCAATATTGACACATGGGCTTCAGAGCCCATGATGTCTCATGGAATAAAGTCAAAAATAAGCATGGATCCACTTGCTGACTACCATGTAACAAACATATATGACTTTGGTGTGAAGGTGCCGATGTTGGACTGGGGTGGACAAGTTAAAAATCACATGACACCAGGTTATAGTCCAACAGATTTATTTGAAAGTACAAGCTTTCGGAGCGTGGCTCCTTTGTCAGGTAGCTGGTGAAGTAGGATCATAGGACACAGCAAAAGGTCATAGTGTCACCCACTGATGCGATATATTGAATAAACCTAGATTGTTATTGGTTCAATATATCACATCAGTGTATGACACTGATCTTTTGATATAAATTGTGTCCTACGATCCTACTTCCACCTTCTACCATTGAGCCAGTTCTGTATCCAAATGGCTAGTTCTCCCTGTATTCCATGCAATCTAACCTTGCTAACCAGCCTTCCATGGGGAACCTTGTCGAATGCTTTACTGAAGTGCATATAAATCACATTTACTGCTCTGCGCTCATCAATCCTCTGAGTTTTTTGAAGAAGTAACAATCAAGTTTGCGAGACATGATTTCCCACATGCAAAGCCATGTTGACTATCCCTAGTCAGTCCTTGCCTTTCCAAATACATGTACATCCTGTTCCTCAGAACTCCCTCCAACAACTTGCCCACCACCGATGTCAGGCTCACTGGTCGATAGTTCTGTCAAAAGCACATTTTTTTTCTTTATCTTCTAGGGAGTTCTGGATTTGTTTGCTGTATCTTTCTAGTTAATAGAAGACATCAATCTTGTAGCCACTGCACAGTGGCGGCATGCGTCTTTAATATATGCAAATTTGAGAAAGACCATAAGACATAGGAGTGGAAGTAAGGCCATTCGGCCCATCGAGTCCACTCTGCCATTCAATCATGGCTGATGGGCATTTCAACTCCACTTACCCGCATTCTCTCCGTAGCCCTTTATTCTTTGTGACATCAAGAATTTAGCAATCTCTGCCTTGAAGACATTTAGCGTCCCGGTCTCCACTGCATTCTGCGGCAATGAATTCCACAGGCCCACCACTCTCTGGCTGAAGAAATGTCTCCACATTTCTGTTCTGAATTTACCCCCTCTAATTCTAAGGCTGTATCCACGGGTCCTAGTCTCCTCACCTAACGGAAACAATTTCCTTGCGTCCACCCTTTGCAAGCCATGTATTATCTTGTAAGCTTCTATTAGATCTCCCCTTAATCTTCTAAACTCCAATGAATACAATCCCAGGATCCTCAGCCGTTCCTCGTATGTTAGACCTACCATTCCAGGGATCATCCGTGTGAATCTCCGCTGGACACCCTCCAGTGCCAGTATGTCCTTCCTGAGGTGTGGGGACACAGTACTCCAAATGGGGCCTAACCAGAGCTTTATAAAGTCTCAGTAGCACAACGTGCTTTTATATTCCAACCCTCTTGAGATAAATGACAACATTGCATTCGCTTTCTTAATCATGGACTCAACCTGCATGTTTACCTTTAGAGAATCCTCGACTAGCGCTCCCAAATCCCTTTGTACTTTGGCTTTATGAATTTTCTCACCGTTTAGAAAGTAGTCCATGCTTGTATTCTTTTTTCCAAAGTGCAATACCTCGCATTTGCTCACATTGAATTCCATCAGCCATTTCCTGGACCACTCTCCCAAACTGTCTAGATCCTTCTGCTGCCTCCCTACTTCCTCAGTACTACCTGCCTGTCCACCTAACTTTGTATCATCGGCAATTTCGTTAGAATGCCCCCAGTCCCTTCATCCAGATCATTAACATATAATGTGAACTATATAATATATAGTTCATTAATATATAACGAGAAACGTTGCCATTCTAAGGTAATATGAGTTAGATCGCGGCTTTCTGGATAATGAAGTGATGACCTTATCCATTTGTGAGGTTGTGACATTTTAGTTATCATGACTGACCATTATCTGGTGTATATCATGCAAACTCTCAAATGTGTAAAAGGCCATAAGAATTCTCAAAGCCATGGTAGGACTAGAGGTTATTGGGATGGGGTTTGATATTTGAGTGGAACAGCTTCTATTCAGTCTGTTATTGTCTTGACTTGTTGCTTTCTTAATTTAAAGCCAAGTGCCACAGAAGAAGGAACTGTTTTGAGTTGAACTTTTTAAACAGCTGAAACAGTGTGTTATCCAGTTGAAATGCCTGAAACAGTTCACATATTTGATGGGTTTGGAGTTGCATAATTTGTAATTGGTATCTAATGAAAATAGCAAATGGTTAATACAGTGTTATCTAATTATGGATAACTGTCTGTGGTAAATGTGATGTTATGAGTTGTGCTTTTGCTTATCATAAGTGAAAATATGCTTGGCAATCTCAAGAAATATGGTATCTTTGTGCTGTGCATTATGTTCGTGATTCTGGTTGATTAGAAATCTAGGTATGGCAATTGCATTCCAGATTATAAATTAAAATAGTAATTGATACTGTTAGATCTGATTTCAATTCTCTTACTCATCTATCATATGCATATGTCCCTACTTCCCCCTGACTTTTGATGGTTTGCATTGTCCATAATGGGTTTTGCTTGGAGATATTAAATTGACTACATGAGTGATTACTGGTGCTGGTTAGTAGTCCAAGAAAAAAATGAAGTATATAATATAATGTGTCAGGCCTCTTGTGGTGCAGTGGTAGTATCTGTCTCTCTGAGCCGAATGGCCTGGGTTCAAGTCTCACCTGCTCCAGCAGTATGTCATAATGTCTCTGAACAGGTTGATTATAAAATAATCATATGCATAAGGGGGTCTTGTGGTGCAGTGGTAGTGTCCTACCCTTTGAACAGGAGATCTGGGTTCAAGTCCCCACCGGTCTGGAAGTTGTAATAATACGTGATAATACCTCTGAACAGGTTGATTAGAAAATATCTACAGTAAAAGTAACTGCATATCATTACCTAAAGATGAATCATATGCATGTGGTGAAGTGGTTGTACCCTTATTCTCATGGTCAGGAGGCCTGGGTTGAAGTCCTATCTGCTCCACAGATATGTTATAACACATTGGAACATGTTAATTTTTAAAAAACATTACAATTGTATGTACATGACAACCTTTCGTGTACTTGTTGATAAAATGGTCTGACACAAAGCTGGCTAAAACTATTGTGGTTATTAACACATGATCAACAATTTGTATTGGATATTACTAAAGAAAAATAGAAGAAATTGGACAGATTCAGAAATGCTTTGGAAGTCGAATTTCACAGTAAATGCATTTTGTTCTGTTTATCAATGTTGGGCAGCTGGACAGAAAACAGCTTAGCTGTAAAATATAACTTTAGTGGCCATTGTATGGAAGAGGTGGTGTCCTTACCCCTGGACTGGGAGGCCCAGGTTCAAGTCCCCATTGCTTTGGAGGTGTATAATAACCCCTCTGAACAGGTTGATTAGAAAAATAGGTAGCAGTAAAATTTATTCTTTTTTAAAAACTGGATACATTTGGAAGAAAATATTACATCTTGGAAGTATGTATCACTGACTTTTACTGTGTTAATAGTCAATAATAGTTTACAAACCTGAAAGGCCTTCATGTGACATTAGGTGACCCTTTTCAGCAAAGTCGGTTTTGTTTCTTGCTGGGGTAAATTGAAAGAAATGATGAACCAGCTTGTCTTCCTTGGTTTAATACAGATTTTGAAATAAATCTGAAGAAATAAACAAAGTCTGTTCCTATTGTTAATGTTCATACTCCTTACAAAAAAGTACACCACACATAATCATGTAAAGCCTTTCTTATTTGAAGTAACAAGGTTGTCAGTCTGAAGTGATTCTAAAACAACCGTCTGAAGGTTGAAGTATTTTTCTATCCGTTTGCAGTCAGAAGAGACAATATTGGAGAGACTCTGTCTGCAGGTTGCAGTATTCATCAAGATGTGCTTTCATTTCAGTTCTACCAGTATCACAAGCTACAATGAGTCAAGCTGCAACATATGATTCACTGGCATCACCCAATCTCAGTGCCTGATGGATAATATGATTTTTATTGTAGTTTCTAATTCAGTTGTGAATAAAATGTGATAAATTTGTGTTGTGATAATACCCAGGGCACTTGCTACTGCACAACATTTAAAGATACTGAGCAACAACATACGTTCTACAAAACATGATGAAAGAATATCCAACATTTGTCTTAAAAATCTGATTATTCAGAGCTTCTGTGAGCCAAAAAAAATGAAATTGATTTTAATGTTTCTGTTCTCCCAGTGCCTTGGTTCTACATTCCATTAATAGGCGTTACTGCATGTTGCTTATATTTAACATGATTCATGAACAATATTTCAATCAGTCGTGGCTGTTCTAACTTCATAGCCTATATCATTAGAGAGGTCTTGCTTTGGCTTCCTTGTCTTTGAATAGGGGGAGGTAATGGTGTAGTGTTAATGTCACTAGCAATACAGAATCCCAGGATAATGTTTTTGGGTACATGTGTTGGAATCCCACCATGACAGATGGTGAACTTTTGAACTGAATAAAATGTAGATTAAAAACTAATGATCACTGTTGTTGTAAAAATCCATTTTGTGATCCTAATTTCACTAAATTAGGGAGGAAAAACTGACATCCTTACCTGATCTGACAGACATGTGACTCCAGACTTACAACAACGTGGTTGACTGTTAACTACCCTTTGAAATGGCATTGCAACCACTTATTTACATCTGCTACAAATTCTAATGAATGAGTGAAACCAGATGGTTCACCTGGCATCCACGATGCATCAGAAACAGCAAATGGTAGACATAACCATGTTAACTTCTTATGGACATCTAAGTGGGCTTGTGCTAAAATGGGAGGGCTCAGATTCCCAAGCAACAGCCTGACATTATCTATGTTCCAGAGATCATCATCACTGCTAATGGGTCAGGTTATAGCCATTAGAATTGGCAGCACAGTAGTATACAGTTGAGAAGGAATTGTCTTGAGTCCTCAACATTGACTCGAAACCCAGTGAATTAAACGTGGACAAGAAAGTTCGTGCTATTTGTCACTTGTACTGTATCAATACTCCTCCATGTTGTACAATGCTTGAATGAAGCACTAAGGGTGGAAAAGATGCAAAAAGTAGTGAGTGTCGTGGCCTTCAATGTCCACCACAAAGAGTGGCTTTACGTTACTCTTACTGACCAAACTGGTCCTAGAACTAGCCTAGCAGTTAATGATGAGGGAGCTAACATGGAATAAATTCTATTTAGTCTTGTCCATGCCAATCAATACATCTGTCACAGATGTATCTGTCCATGACAGTATTGTTTGGAGTGACCCACTGTGCAACTTCTTTTTTTGGAGATGTCACATTGAAGGTGTCTTCTACCATGGTAAATGGAATGGACTTAGAACAGGTTTAGCCATGCAGACCTGGGCATCCAAGGATATTGTGGACCATCAGCAACAACAGAATTCACCCACAATCTGTAACTTCATGGCCAGGCATATTCACCATTCTATCACTACCGTCGACATGAAAGATAAGCCCTGGTTCAATGCAGGAAGGCTTTCCAGGGACAGCACAAGACAAAAGAATAAGACATCGCTCTGGTGAGTCTACAACGCAGCTACTTGTATGCTGGACAGTGGATGGAGTATGTGGTATCCAGGCTTAAGCAATCCCAAAACCAATGGATCATATCTATTCAGTCCTGAATGATTGTAGACCATTGAATAACTTGCTGGAGGTGAAAGATACACAAATATCCCATGCTCAATGAGGTAGGAGCCTAGCAAATCAGTGCCGAAGACAAGGCATTAATCTTCAGCCGAAGTGTCAAGTAGATCATCCATTTTTGCCTCCTCCTTAGGTTCTCAGCATCTCATCACACCTGGATCTATCCATATGCTGCTTGACATTCAGAAGCATTGCCATTGTTGAATTTCTCACACTCGATATCCTGGGCATTACCTCTGTTAAGAAACTGAACTGGATTAGCGATATAAATACTATGGCTACCTGATCAGATCAGAAACTAGGAATTCTGCAGCAAGTAACTCTCTTCCCTTACTCGCCAAAAACCTGTCTGCCATCTACAAAACAAATCAGGAGTGTGATGTAATATTCTCCACTTGCCTGGCTGGTACCGAGAAATAGCTGAAGTTATTGAATACTTAAGGATATGGGACCTGACCGCATTCAGGCAATATTAATGAACACTTGTTCTCCAGAACTAGGTGTGTCTGTAAATAAGCTACTGCAGTACAGCAGCAATACTGATCTGTGTACGAAAAACAGGCCAAATCCAATGTAGGCAAACATGATGACTGCAGATGCTGGAGTTTAGAGTCGAGAGTGTGGAAAAAGCACAGCAGATCAAGCTGTCATCCCGTTTATTTCCGCCTTCAGTTGATGCAAAACGCTCAGATACAGTATGGTTTTACCTCTATCTTTATCTTTATCTTTACCTTCCGGGCCCAAGAGAGAGAGAAAAAAAAACGATCGCCCATGTGCACAGAGACATGAGTTCATGGTCTTCTCTGGAGCAACAGTTTCTCAAAGAGCTACATAGTAATTTTACAGAGAGGAGCATACAGATAAGGCAACATATGTATTGATTGGATGACTGTTACAATTAGCAAGTGTTAGTAGTAAACATTTAAGCCATCTGCTGTTCCACAATGAATAACTGACTTCACCACGTAATGAATACTTTTCGTCTTGTTAAACTGACCCCACATAGTGAATGCTACATCATCTTGTTAAATGGCTCTACGTAATGAATGCTTTTCCACCTTGTTAGCCCATTGCCCTTGCCTCCAGCATCCCATTGTTAACTGTAAGTTCTTATCTGATCTGAGTCATGCTCAGCTGAGCGTCTTGTTTCACAAAACTCAAAACTTAACTCTTTCCCTGCCTACTTATACCCTATACACATTCTCAAAGGGAAAAAGAGAGGTTACTTGAAAAGAACAATGATATCCAAGGTCTTCATTTTGTTGATCTCATCAGTGTTAAATGACCTTTTAAAATGATTTATCATAGTGGATTCATTATGGTGAGAGGAATTCTCAGTCACAAAAGGAAATAGCAAATGAAAGTTATCATGGGCAAGAGGAAGAAATTAATTATTTTACAGTGGTCCTCTGTTCAGGTAGGTTTACTGAAAAGGCTGGTGTTATTTGACTTCTGTCTTTTGCCCCACCCCCAAACAACCTGTCTTTGAAGCTATATTTTAAATGTTGCTTAGGGCGGCATGGTGGCTTAGCACTGCTGCCTTATAGTGCCAGGGACACAGGTTCGATTCCAGCCTTGGGTGACCTATCTGTGTGGAGTTTGCACATTCTCTCCATGTCTATGTGGGTTTCCTCTGGGTGCTCCGGTTTCCTCCCACAATCCAATGATGTGCAGGCCAGATGAATTGGCCATTTTAAATTGCCCATAGCGTTAGGTGCATTGGTCAGAGGGAAATGGATCTGGGTGCGTTACTCTTTAGAGGGTTGATGTAGACTTGTTTGGGTGAAGGGCCTGTTTCCACACTGTAGGGAATCTAATCATAAGTCTCATAGCAAGCTTTGGATGCTAAAAGTTGCATTTTTTAACATGGGGGATATTTCATGATAGGAAGGTTATTTTGCGATGGGGAGCTGTACGTACATTATAACCAAACAAAAACGTTCTGTGCGTCAGATTGGTAAGGTTTTTCTTTGTCTTTTTTGATTTTTCAATAGTGTCTTTGGGAATTTAGAATAGTGGAATGGAGGTTAGGGCAGTTGAATGTTCCTCCTGCAGAATATGGGAGGTAAGGGTTACCATTAGTGTCCCTGCAGATGAAATCAGCAGGAAGTGCATCCAACTCCAGCTCCTCGAAAACCGCTTTAGAGAACTGAAGCTGGATGAACTTCAGATCATTCGGGAGGAGGAGGGGGCTACTGAGAGGAGTTACAGGGAGGTAGTCACACATTAGGTATGAGAAAGTGGCAGATCAGTTGCAGTCAGGTAACAGGGAACCGGCATACAGTGCAGGGAACCCCTATGCCCTTTCCCCTCAATAACAAGTATATTGTTTGTTGGTGGGGGGGGCGGTGCCGGGGAGAAACCTACCAGGGATAAGCCATGGGGTACAGGTCTTTGGCATAGAGTCTGTCCCTGATGCTCAGAAGGGAAGGGTGGAGATGAGCAGAGCATTAGTCATTGTGGACTCCATTGTTAGGGGACAGCTAGGAGGTTCTGTGGGAACTAGAGATATACACGGTTGGTGTGTTGCCTCCCAGATGCCAGGGTTTGTGAAGTCTCAGCTTGTGTTTTCAGGATCCTTGAGGGGGAGCAGCCTCAAGTGGTAGTTCACATAGGCACTAAAAACATATAGACAGGAAAAGGGATGGGGATTTAAAGCAGAAATTCAGGGAGCTAGGGTGGAAGCTTAGAGCTAGAACCAACAGAGTTGTCATTTCTGGTTTGTTATTCATGCCATGTGCTCGTGAGGCAAGGAACATGGAGAGGGGGAGAGAAGAGTTGAGCACATTGCTACAGGGATGGTGCAGGGGGGAAGGTTTTGAATACGTGGATAATTGGGGCTCATTCTGGGGTAGGAGGGACCTCTACAAACAGGATGGTCAACATCTGAACCAGCAGAGTACCAATATCCTGGGGGGTTAGATTTGCTAATGCTCTTCAAGAAGATTTAAACTAATTCAGCGGGGGGATGGGAACCTAACTTGTAGCTCCAGTGTACAGGAGGTCGAGAATGAGGTCAGAAATAAGGTTTCAAGGTCGCAAGCGTGCACTGGCAAGCAGGAAGGTGGTTTGAAATGTCTACTGCAATGCCAGGAGCATTCGGAATGAGATGGTGAACTTGCAGCGTGGGTTGGCACCTGGGACTTTGTTGTGGCCGTTTTGGAGATTTGGATAGAGCAGGGACAGGAATAGTTGCTGCAGGTTCTGGGATTTAAATGTTTCAGTAAGGACAGAGAAGATGGTAAAAGAGGGTGTGGCATTGTTAGTCAAGGATAGTATTACAGAGGCAGAAAGGACATTTGAGGACTCATCTACTGAGGTATTATGGGCTGAGGTTAGAAACAAGCAAACTGTTGGGAGTTTTCTACTGGCCTCCAAATAGTTCTAGAGATGTAGAGGAAAGGATAGCAAAGATGATTCTGGAAGGGAGAGAGAGTAACCGGGTAGTTGTTATGGGGTCTTTTTAACTTTCCAAGTTTTGACTGGAAAACCATAGTTTGAGTACTTTAGATGCGTCAGTTTTTATTCAATGTGTGCAGAAGGATTTCCTGACACAGGTCGCAGACAGGAGCTGAAAATGTGTTGCTGGAAAAGCGCAGCAGGTCAGGCAGCATCCAAGGCGCAGGAGAATTGACGTTTCGGGCATGAGCCCTTCTTCAGGAATGAGGAGAGTGTGCCAAGCAGGCTAAGATAAAAGGTAGGGAGGAGGGACTTGGGGGAGGGGCGTTGGAAATGCGATAGGTGGAAGGTGGTTAAGGTGAGGGTGATAGGCCGGAGTGGGGTGGGGGGGGGGGGGGGGGGGGGCGGCGGCGGAGAGGTCAGGAAGAAGATTGCAGGTTAGGAAGGTGGTGCTGAGTACAAGGGTTGGGACTGAGACAAGGTGGGGGGAGGGTAAATGAGGAAACTGGAGAAATCTGAGTTCAACCCTTGTGGTTGAAGGGTTCCTAGGCGGAAGATGAGGCGCTCTTCCTCCAGCCGTCGTGTTGCTGTGGTCTGGCGATGGAGGAGTCCAAGGACCTGCATGTCCTTGGTGAAGTGGGAGGGGGAGTTGAAGTGTTGAGTCACGGGGTGGTTGGGTTGGTTGGTCTGGGTGTCCCAGAGGTGTTCTCTGAAACGTTCAGCAAGTAGGTGGCCTTTCTGTCCAATACAGTGTGCAGACAAGCCAACAGGGGCGAGGCCACATTGGATTTGGTACTGGGTAATGAACCCAACCAGTTGTTAGATTTGGAGGTAGGTGAGCACTTTGAATTGTGGTCGCTATTACCAGTTATGTTTACTTTAGCGATTGGAAAGGGATAGATATATATTGCAGGGCAAGAGTTATAGCTGGACAAAAGGCAGTTATGACGCATTTAGGATGCATAGAATGGGGAAGGAAAGTGCATTGGATGGGCACAATTGAAATGTGGAGCTTATTCTAGTGCGTGTCCTTGATAAGTATGTACCTATCAGCGAGGGAGCCGTGGTTTACTAAAGAAGTTGAATGCCTCTTCAAGAGGAAGAAGAAGGCTTATATTAAGATGAGACGTGAAAGCTCAGTTAGGGTGCTTGAGAGCTATAGGTTAGCCAAGAAAAACCTAAAGCAAGCTAAAAAGAGCCAGGAGGGGACATGAGAAGTCGTTGGCAGATAAGGTTTTCCTTGATCCTAAAGCTTTTTATCGGTACATCAGGAATAAAAGAATGACTAGAGCAAGATTCGGGCCAATCAAGAACAGTAGTGGGAAGTTGTGCGTGGAATCGGAGGCGATAGGAGAAGCAATAAATGAATTTTTTTTTTGTCTTTTTCCAGTGTGAATACTGACGATGTTGAGAAGAATGCTGAGATACAGGCTACTACATTGAGGTTCACAAGGAGGAGGTGTTAGCAATTCTGGAAAGTGTGAAAATGGATAAGTCCCCTGGGCTGGATGGGATTTATCCCAGGATTCTCTGGGAAGCCAGGGAGCAGATTGCAGAGCCTTTGGCTTTGATCTTTGTTGTCAGTGTCAACAGGAATAGTGCCAGAAGACTGGAGGATAGCAACTGTTGTCCCCTTGTTCAATAAGCGGAGTAGAGACAACCTTGGTAATTATAGACAAGTGAGCCTTCGGTTAGATTAGATTAGATTACTACAGTGTGGAAACAGGCCCTTCGGCCCAACAAGTCCACACCGCCCCGCCGAAGTGCAACCCACCCATACCCCTACGTCTACCCTTTACCTAACACTACAGGCAATTTAGCATGGCCAATTCACCTAACCTGTACATCTTTGGACTGTGGGAGGAAACCGGAGCACCCGCAGGAAACCTACGCAGACACGGGGAGAATGTGCAAACTCCACACAGTCGCCTGAGGCAGGAATTGAACCCAGATCTCTGGTGCTGTGAGGCAGCAGTGCTAACCACTTGTGGGTAAAGTTTTGGAAAAGGTTATAAGAGACAGCAGTTATAATCATCTAGAAAAGAATAAGTTGAATCGGGATAGTCAACATGGTTTTATAAAGGGTAGGTCATACCTCACAAACCTTATTGAATTCTTTGATAAGGTGACCAATCAGAGGGATGAGAGTAAAGCGGTTGATGAGGTGTATATGGATTTCAGTAAGGCACTTCAGTAAGTTTCCCCATACAAGGCTATTGCACAAAACATGGAGGCATGGGATTGAGGGTGATTTAGTGGTCTGGATCAGAAATTGACTAGCCAAAAGAAGGCAGGGTGGTGTTTGATGGGAAATGTTCATCCTGGGGGTCAGTTACTAATGGTGTACCACAAGGATTTGTTTTGGGGCCATTGCTGTTTGTCATTTTTATCAATGACCTGGATGAGGGCATAGAAGGATAAGTTAGTAAATTTGCGGATGACACTAAGGTTGGTGGAATTGTGGATAGTGCTGAAGGATGTTGCATGTTACAGAGGGACATAGATAAACTGCAGAGTTGGGCTGAGAGGTAGCAAATGAAGTTTAATGCGGAAAAGTAATGAGGTGATTCACTTTGGAAGAAGTAACAGGAGTGCAGAGTACTAGGCTAATGGTAAGATTCTTGGTAGTGTAGATGAGCAGAGGGATCTCAGTGTCTATGTACATCCCTGAAAGTTGTCACCCAGATTGATAGAGTTGTTAAGAAGATATGCCGTGTTCCAGCTTTTATTTGTAGAGGGTTTGAGTTTCAGTGCCATGTGGTCATACTGCAGCGGTACAAAACTCTGGTACAGCCACATTTGGAGTATTCTGTACTGTTCTAGTCACTGCATTATAGGAAGGATGCAGAAGCTTTGGAAAGGGTTTAGAGGAGATTTACTAGGATGTTGCCTGGTATGGAGGGATGGTCTTATGAGGAAAGGTTGAGGGACCTGAGGCTGTTTTCATTAGAGAGAAGAAGGTTGAGGGGTGATTTAATTGAGACAGGTTAGATAGGGTGGACATTGAGAGCCTTTTTCCTCAGATGGTGATGGTTAGCATGAGAGGGCATTGCTTTAAATTAAAGGTGATAAGACACATGTCAGAGGTCGTTTCTTTACTCAGAGAGTAGTAGGGGCATGGAATGCCCTGCAAGTCTTTTTCCAGTGTGGACTTGCCACTTGTAGACTTGCCAACTTTAAGGGTATTTAAATGGTCATCGGATGAACATATGGATTAAAATGAAATAGTGTAGGATAGATGGGCTTCAGATTCGTTCCACAAGTCAGCGCAATATCGAGGGTCAGAGGCCCTGTACTGTGCTGTAATGTTCTATTTTCTATTAGCTGATGTTATTCTGGCAGTGTACAGAGGAACTATCCTGTTTGCTTGGCTGAACGTAACTTTGTGACATTTTCAATTCCTTGTATTATCTTCCTTATGAAGTGCACAAGTATTGGAAAGCGTGACCTTGATGTAAACCCTTCCCAAAGGCATTTAAAATTTGTTATTAAATTATATGTGCATCACTGGGGCTGGTCTTCAATGAATGTCAGCCATAGTTCACGTAACAGTTATTGCAACTGTTGGGGGCAGCAAATCGAGCTTTCACATGTTGTTATGACATTGTACCTATTCTGCCACACCACTGCAATCGTATTTACTTAATTGATCACTTTGAAAACCTAGTTTCTAGTTAGGTAAAGCAACAAGAAGTTACAGTCTCCCACTTGAAAGTGAAAAAAACAACACCTTTTTTCAAATTGCATCATTAGAGAGAAAATAAAATACTGCAATCCCAGGCACCAAATTACCAACATGGCACTCCATTCAGTTAGTACACTGTTCGTAGGGTACTTCATTCTGCCATTTGCATAAAGTCATTGAGGAGGGTGGTCTTGGGTTTTCTGAAGGATTGGGTTGTGTGGGTCAGAGGGATCAGGAGGAAGCCTGCATGTGCGTCTGAGCTCGTGGCCGAAGAATATTTCTCAAAAATAGAGATTTGAAAAGGTGTACGTTTGCTTTGGTGGACAGTTCCAAATATAAAAGAGTTCAGTGGAAAATTGGTGCAAAACCTACTTATCTGGAAGAATTTCACAAGGACAGGGATTTTAAAAATGAAATGTTTCAGGGGTGTTGTGGAAGTATTACATGCAAGTGTTGAAGGACATTGTTTGGAGCCTGTCAGATTTTCTTGGCATCTGACTCATTCCATTTCTGGTGTGAATATTTGATGGTGACAGTGGGTTTTAAATTTGTAGCTGTTCCATGTGTTAGCATTGAACATGAGTTATTCTGCAATACAAAAACTGAGCAATATAATTTTGCTGAAATTTGTTGTCAACAAATGTTCATTGTACTTATCTTAGATAATAGTGAGAACAGCAGATGCTGGAGAAGTCTATTCCCAGGTTGGTTTCATTCATTAATCACTGCGTAAGTTTACCTTACTATTCAGTGACATGAAAATACATTCTCGCATCTTAAAAATTATGTATTTTATCAATGTGACTGCAACTGTGAAATACAGCTGGAGGAATGCATTTAAATTAGCTCCAAAGATGAACCATAATTAAAGGGTAGTTATTCTTTGTTCAACGTAACTGTCTAAGTCAAAATCATGTAGCGAAGGGTGTGTTGGGGAAATTGTTAGATAACACATTATAACCATGATGTTACAATTATATTTTTCAGATTAACTGAACCATCAGGATATTTAACAGATGGACCAATAAATTATAAATATAAAACTAAATGCACATGGTTAATTGAAGGATAGTAAGTATATCTAGTTTCTGGAATTGTTTTGAATTGCATCATATAGTTTAAGATCAATAATGTTTGAGAGACATTAATCTTGATTTTGATCCAATGGATTGAGTTACCTTTTTAAAATACTATTTGAAGCTTTTCATGGATGATTACAGTAGCAACTTGTGTACTGTTTAACTTCTTACTATTTATTGTTGGTCTCTTTCTAAAATAGTTTGCCTTTGTGTATAAAGGATGTACTGTTTGCGTGAAGTTCTCAACTGTTGGCTTTTTAAAGCAATGGGATCTATGCTGGAAGTAATTGATAGAATTTAAATTGTGTAGCAGATATGGTAAAGTGCACTGATTTCTCATCTATTTACATCTGTTTGTTGGATTTTTCTTAAGCTTGTGATGTTGGAAGGGAATGAAGAATGCCCTTCTCCCTCCATTGGAAATGGACGATATAACCTAACAAGAGTGACAGAATGTAAATTAGAGATTGGGTGGTGTTTGAAGAGAAACTTGTTCACTGAAACAAGTTGAAAGGGATAGATAGATAAAATGCCCCATCAAATACCACAATAACATGATTTGGATGCGAGCATAAGAGGTACAGTTAGTAAGTTTGCAGATGACACCAAAATTAGAGGTGTAGTGGACAGCAAAGAGGGTTACCTCTGATTACAACAGGATCTGGACCAGGTGGGCCAATGGGCTGAGAAGTGACAGATGGAGTTTAATTCAGATAAATGTGAGGTGTTGCATTTTGGGAAAGCAAATCTTTAGCAGGACTGATATACTTAATGGTAAGGTCCTAGGGACTGTTGCTGAACAAAGAGACCTTGGAGTGCAGGTTCATAGCTCCTTGAAAGTGGAGTTGCAGGTAGTTAGGATAGTGAAGAAGGCGTTTGGTATGCTTTCCTTCATTGGTCACAGCAGTGAGTACAGGAGTTGGGCGGTCATGTTACGGCTGTGCAGAACCTTGGTTAGACCACTGTTGGAATATTGCATGCAATTCTGGTCTCCTTCCTATCGGAAAGATGTTGTGAAACTTGAAAGGGTTCAGAAAAGACTTACAAGGATGTTGCCAGGGTTGGAGGATCTGAGCTACAGGGAGAGGCTGAATAGGCTGGGGCTGTTTTCCCTGGAGCGTTGGAGGCTGAGGGGTGACCTTTATAGAGGTTTACAAAATTGAGGGGCTTGGACAGGATAAATAGACAAAGTCTTTTCCCTGGGGTGGGGGAGTCCAGAACTAGATGGCATAGGTTTATGGTGAGAGGAGAAAGATATAAAAGAGACCTAAGGGGCAACCTTTTCACGCAGAGGGTGGTACATGTATGAAATGAACTGCCAGAAGAAGTGGTGGAGGCTGGTACAATTGCAACATTTAAGAGGCATTTGGATGGGTATATGAATAGGAAGGGTTTGGAAGGGTGTGGGCCGGATGCTGGCAGTTGGGACTAGATTGGGTTGGGATATCTGGTCGGCATGGACAGGTTGGATCGAAGGGTCTGTTTCCATGCTGTTTATGACTCTAAGTGATGGACAGTGTTCAGGTTAAGTATATTTTGATCAGAAGTATAAATGGTGTGTAAGAGACATAAATTCTTTATAATAGAACGTGATCTGCAAAGAAGCATATGCTAGGTTTAGGGTGATGAAAGTCAAAGTTAGAAATGCGGGTCACTTTTAAGGCTGAGCAGATAGCTGCAGAGTTGATTGAGAGCATTAGGTTTTGAATCTTGAAACTAATATCTCGGTGGTCGCATGGCCTAATGAATAATGCATCTAACTTTAGTGTAGTTCATTATTTATCAGAAGATTATAGGTTTGAGCTGTGAAAATGGGGCTCTTGTGGTACAGTCTCTACCTCTGAGCCAGGAGATCCAAGCTTCAGTCCCGCCTCCTCTAGAAGTGTGTAATAATATCTCTGAGCAGGTTGAATTTAAAAATATGCAGGGACTAAGTTATTCCCCAGTGTGAATTGGTTTCTGGACAGGTAAGTGGTCCAGAAAGAAAAGGTAGAAACTAACACTATACCATAGATTTACGTTCTGCTTTCTATAAATACCAAAGTTTCTCTCAGCCTAATTCAATATAGAGATATTAGAATGAAACATAGAAGATTAACATTGATCTCTTCAGGTGAGAAGATGATGTAAGCAAAAGGGAATTGCTGTTTTGTTAATGAATAAGTCATGCTGCTAGACTTTGCCTTTAACCTTACCAGGAAGGGCCAAAATTTTTATTTTCAGAAAATTTAAAGCAGAATTGGAAATTCTAATATGATTTAATGGGCAGAGTTTACAAAAGGAATGACTTGCTGATCGTTATTTAATAAATTGAGTAAGATGGACAATCAATTCATGGAGTTTGAGATGTTATATAAAAGGCTAGGTCAGAAGTCGCACTTCAGGTTATAATCTATCAAGCTTTTTTGAAATCATAAGCTTTCAGAGTGTAGCTCCTTTGTCAGGTGAAGTGAAAGGAAGGACATGGGCACAGAATTTACAGGCAGAGAGAGCAAAAGATCATATAAATAGGGTGAGTAGAGTGTTGACAGGCTGAATAATATATCTTTGCGAGTGATCGAGTGTCAGACAGTGAGAGTAAAATGTCAATAGCTGATAGCAAGTGAAAGGATGAACTGTAAGCTGATTAACTGAGGTGTAGAGATAATTACAAAAAATTAAAAACAAGGTGTTGGATTCAAATCAAATGGCTTAAATAATATGATGGGTATAAGAGTTGCATGCCAAAATAACAACTATTCCAGTACTGGACAAACTAATTATGGTGGAGAGATCATAGCAAGTTATCAAGGTGTTGGTATTCAGAATGGGACAGTAAAGACGATTGTACAGATACAGAACAGTATGATGCTACCACTGTGTCACAAAAGCCAAACTTGATCAGATTATCTCTAGAGTTGGTTGAGGTGATGTTCATCAGATTTTTGTTTTAAAGCTGAATTGAATTTTGATATGCTCCCCTCCCTCTCTCCCTCACCTTTCATGTTATTGCATTGCCCTGAATGAACTTTGCATGTAAATTAATCAATTGAGCACAAGTGATCTAGTACTGGTAGTTATTAAGTTAGAAACACGATGGGTGGGTGGGGAGAAAACTCATTTTGGTTGTGTGAGATAACACTTGCGGACATCAAAAACGAAAAAGACTGAGTTGCTGTCCCTATCCTGGGCCAGGGGACCCAGTTTTGAGTCCCAACTGCTTCAGAAGTGTGTAGTAATATCTCTGAACAGGTTAATTGGAAAACATGAAAGGCTGAGTTGTGGGGTGTTTGCTTCTGGACAGAGGAGTGGGCCAATCAAAACTTTCCTAAATTTCTGAAGATCTTTTGGCTATTTCAGCATATAGATATTAGTGTGTGAAATAAGTAACAAGAAAAGATGGAAATATGTAGAAGTGAAACAAAAATGATCGTGAAGAAAGATTTTCAGTCAACGTAACATGGATGCAAAGGTTGTTTTGGAATGCAGGCGTATAAGAATAATATAAGTTGCAACCCTTTGAATAAAAGGGTCACCTCATACTTGAGAGTAATGGTGGAGGTGTTACAGAAGAGGTTAAAAGTAGTGTAACTGAAGGGGATATGGAACAGATTATTGAGATAAATGTGTTAAATAAACTATTGAAGTTATTAAGACCAATTGTAAAGAAGTCAGCTGGCTTGAGGGGTTCTAAGGCTGAATTAACCACTGTAGTAACTGTTACTTTTGAAAAGCTGAAGGATTCAAAGTTGAACTCTTTTGAAATAAATTTATTTTTTCTTTTATAGTCCAAATGCTGTATTAAGGTTGCGATTTAACCACTTTGCCACAGAATGTAGCTGGGACCATATGTACGTATATGATGGTGATTCAATATATGCACCTTTGATAGCTGTGTTCAGGTAAGTTTGAGAATTTTTCTATTCCAACTGAATGTGTGCGTGTACTGCTGTTTTTCAGTTTTAACTCAGCAATGTTACCGAGGTTATTTGCATATTAGTGTGAACATGTTTAACATGGTTGATATTCCAGCAGGAGCAAATTATTACAGATGCTGGAATCTGTACTGAAAACAATAAAAAAATGCTGAAAATTGCAGCAGGTAAGGCAACATCTGTGGGGAGAGAGCTGGCTAATGTTTGAAATCTAGATTTTGGAAAGGGGTGGGGAATAATTCATAACTCAGCAAAAATATATCGTAGTAAGGAGGAAAGATTCTGAGAGGGTTAAACAAGCCACCACGGCTAACTAAGGAAGTCAAGGAGAGTATTTAGTTAAAAAAGTAAAGCATGTAAGGAGGCTGATGTCAGTGATAGCCCTGAAAATTGGGAGAAATTCAGACTCCATCAAAGGAGGACTAAAGAGATAATAAAGACTAACAAAATGAGGGCAAACTGGCGAGGAATATAAAAGGTGACAAAAAGAGTTTCTCTAAAGAGAGAGGTCAAAGTGAACACAGGACCCTTAGAAAATGAATCTGTGGAGATGGTTTGGGGAACAAGGAAATGGCAGAGGAGTTGCACAGATATTTCGCTTGCATTTTTACATTTGAAGGTACTTCAAACATTTCATTAATACTAAAGAACATGGGGAAGGAATTAAATACGATACGAGAGAAGTTAGTATTAAACAAATTAATAGGGCTCGAGTCAGATATGTCCCCTGGCCCTGATGGCTTGCATTCTGGAATACCAAAGAGATAGTGGATGCGTTGGTTTTAATTTTTCAAAAATCTTTAGATTCTGGGGAAGTACCAGAGGGTTGGAAAACTGCTAATGTGACACCCCAATCATTAAAGGGGAGAGAAACAAACAGTGGGTAACTGTAAGCAAATTAGTTGAACATATTGTTTGAAAAGCATTGGAATCAAATATTAAGCAGGTTTTAGCAAAAAATTTGGAAAATCAAAATCTAATTGGCTTCATGAAAGGGAAATATTGTCTGACTAATTTATTCATTTTTTTGACCAAGTCTCAGCCAGAATTGATAGAGGGGAACCAGTACAAGTTTTGTATTTGACGTACAGAAGGCATTCAACAAAATATCTCACAAAAGCTTGTCATAAGATAAGAGCCAGTGGTGTTGGAGGTAACTTATTGGCATGAATAGAGAATTAGGTGAATGTGAGGACTGCAGATGCTGGAAACCAGACTAGAGTGGTGCTGGAAAAGCACAGCAGGTCCGGCAGCATCCAAGGAGCAGGAAAATCGACGTTTCGGGCAAAAACCCTTTGTCAGGGAGCCTCCAGGGTGGAGAGATAAATTGGGAGGGGTGGTGGGCGTGTCTGGGGAGAAGGTCAGGGCAGAGGAGATGATGTGGGGGCTCATGGATCGAGAATTGGCTCACTGGCAACAGCGAATGGGATTAAGGGGATCGCTCAGAGGTCAGTGTTGGGACCTAACTGTTTACAATAGATATTAATGACTTGGAGGACAGAGTGAACGAACTGTAACCATTTTGCACGCAACATTAAAATTGGTGGAAAAGGAGTTTGGGAGGAATAAAATCTTGAGACTAAGGTAGATTTAGTAAATATGCAAAAAATTAGCAAATGGAGTATAATGTGGGAAAATGCAAAGTCATTCATTTTTGGAAGCTGAATAAAGAACAGAATATAATGTAAATGGACAAGAGCTGCAGAAAACCGCAATACAAAGGGACTTTTGTCTTTTGTGCACAAGGGGGTTGGAGTATAAGAATAGGGAAGTTTTACTGCAACCGTACAAGGTGCTGGTGAGACCACATTTAGATGACTGTGAATAGTTTTGGTCCCCTTATTTAAGGAATGGTATAGTTTCATTAGAGGCAGTTCAGAGCAGATTCACAAGTGTAATCCCTGATGTGAAGGCATCATGAACAAAGGCTGAACAGGTCGGGTCTATTAACTTGAATTTAGGAGAATGACCGGTAATCTCACTGAAACATGGCGTTCTTAAGATTATTTTAAAAATTCATTCATGGGATGTGGGTATCGCTGGATGGCCAGCCACTTGTTTCTTGTCCCTAGTTGCCCTTGGGAAGATAGTGGTGAGCTGCCTTCTTGACCCACTGCAGTCTGACTGCTGTGGATTGACCCACAATGCCATTGGGGAAGGAATTCCAGGATTTTGACTCAGCGACAATGAAGCGAAGGTGATCTTTTTCCAAGTCAGGATAGTGAGTGGTGGTGTCCTTGTCCTTAAATGGACGTGGTTGTGGGTTTAGAAATTGCTGTTGGAGGATCTTTAGTGAATTTCTGAAGTACTTCTGGTAGATAGTATAAACTGCTATTAAACGTTGGTGGAGGGAGTGAATGCTTATGAATGTGGTGCCAATAAAGTAGGCTGTTTTGTCCTGGATGGTTAGAGACAAAAAGACAGCAAGCCAGGCAGGATCAGGAGGTGGAGAAGTTGATGTTTTGGGTGTAACCCCCTTCAGAATTGGGGGTGGGTGTAGGGGAAGCTGCAGATAAAGGGGGTAGTGGGGGCTGGGTGGTGAAAAGGGGATAGGTGAAGACAGGCAGAGGGTGCGACCTGGTTGGTCAAGGGGAAGAATAAATCTGGTAGGGGGGTAGGGGCTAGGGGTTGTGAAGGGAGTCGGGGAAGGGAGGTTATTTGGAATTGGTGAACTCAGTGTTGAGTCCTCCAGCCTTAGGCTGCCCAGGTGGAAGATGAGGTGGTGTTCCTCCAAATTGCAGTCTGATTCTTTGTGGCAATGGAAGAGGCCGATGATGGTTAGGTTCAATGCGGCTATGAGGAATGTTGGATCAGCAATCATCCTGTTGAATGGCAGAGCAGGATCAAAGGCCCAAATGGAATACTCCTGTACCTGTTTGTTATGGCCTTCCAATGCAAGTTTGGAGGAGCTATCTTCTGTCAAAAAAGTTAGACCAAAAACGACTCTTGCACCATTTTAAAACTCTCAGGATTTATGAGTCATAGAGTCATGCAGCATGGAAACAGACCCTTCAGTCCAACTCATCCATGCAGACATATTTCCCAAACTACACGGGTCACATTTGCCTACGTTTGGTTCGTATCCCTCTAAACCTTTTCCATCCATGTACTTGTACTTGTGTCTACCACTCCCTCTGGCAATTCATTCCATGTATGAACCACCCTATGTGTCAAAAAAAAGTGCCCCCTTGGCACCCCTTTTAAATCTTTATCCTCTCACCTTAAAATTATACCCTCTAGTTTTGAACTGCCCTACCTGAGCGAAAAGATCTTTGCTATTCACCTTTATGAGTTGATTTTATCTCATTGGAATATAGGAAACTATTTCATGTTTTACTTATTGAAGTTGCTTGTCTAATTTTAAAGTGTGTGAAAGGGTGGAGCAGAAAGATTGCAAATTGATGTCTTTGCATTTATCATTTCAAAATATGGATTTTCCATTGCGTGTTTTTAGTTTTTAATGTTGAACATTGAAAATTTGGAGAAATGTAAAACTTGCCATTCCTCCTTTCTATGAATATCTGAAGCAAGATTTTTTTTTTGGCATGGTACAGCCTGGTACTTGAAAGTGGAACTTGGTGCGATATAATTCTCTGGAGAAAAACCACTGGCACCGTGGTTAGCACTGCTGCCTCTCAGCATCAGAGACCCGGGTTCAATTCCCACCTCAGGCAACTATCTGTGTGGAGTTTGTACATTCTCCCCATGTCTGTGTGGGTTTCCTCCCACAGTCCAAAAATGTGCAGGTTAGTTGAATTGCCCATAGTGTTAGGTGAAGGGGTAAATGTAGGGGAATGGGTCTGGGTGAGTTGCTGTTCGGAGGGTCGGTGTGGACTTGTTGGGCCAAAGGGCCTGTTTCTACACTGTAAGTAATCTAAAAAGCCATTGTGGACTAACTAGTGGGCAGCACGGTGGCACAGTGGTTAGCACTGCTGCCTCTCCGTGCCAGAGACCCGGGTTCAATTCCAGCCTTGGGCGACTGACTGTGTGGAGTTTGCACATTCTCCCCGTGTCTGTGTGGGTTTCCTCTGGGTGCTCCGGTTTCCTCCCACAGTCCGAAGATGTGCAGGTGAGGTGAATTGGCCACGTTAAATTGCCCATCGTGTTAGGTGAAGGGGTAAAAGTAGGAGAATGGGGTCTGGGTGGGTTGCGCTTCTGCAGATCGGTGTGGAGTTGTTGGGCTGAAGGGCCTGTTTCCACACTATCTCATCTAATCTAAAAAAAATCTTTAGTAAGTGCCTGTGCTTCTCCTCAGCTTTATTTCCATATTACCATTGAAAGTGTTTAATGTTTGTATGTAGATGGTAATAATTCCTCTGATCAGTTTCAAAATACTGTAATGGCTTGAGAAACCAATTGAGGTCATTAAAATGTTCTAGAGATAAGGTATATAATTCCCCCCCACCCCCTTCAAATCTGAGCAGTATTTCTGTGCAAGCATCATTCACCTTTTTCTTTCTGAAAGCATGTTCTATGCTATCTTCTCCTTGTTTTTGAGCAGCAGCTTCTCCATGTGGAAGCATATGGTCTATATATTTCATTTATTTTAAAGTAGGATTTATTATCATTTTGGCTGGAATCTTCTGTTGTGGATTCTAATGTAGTGTCAGGCATGCTAGAGGTCTTTGACTCTTGGGATGAGTGTTTCATGCGATTAGGCATAATGCAAGCATGTGAGTTGTGTAAGTTGAACAGTGAATTTCATGAGCAGAAAGTTGTTACCTTGACCAGGACCTTCTGGGCTAAAAGGTTTAAATGCCAAATTTAAAAGCTATCGAGACAATCCTTTATCGCCATGAGAACTGGCAGTATGACTGAAGGCTGTGTTAGTCACAAATGTTATGTCTACCTTGCAGATGTTTGGACTGACACTGCACGTTAGGAGAGAATGAAGGTCCTTGCCTCTGTCTCATCTCAGCTGCCACAGAGCCTCATCTATTCCTTTCTTATCTCTAACCATCACTATTTCAATGTACTTCTGTCTGGTGTCCCAAATTCTACTCTCCCTTAACCTACGTCCTCCAAAGCTCTGCCTGTGTTTGAGCTCCCAGCACGTCCTGTTCCCCTTTTCAGTCCTGTGATTGCAGGCCTATATTGACTTCTGGTGAAGTAATTATTGTGTTTTTTTAAAGTTGCTTTTCTTGTTTTTCATATCCACCAATGACCTTGACCTTTCTTATCTCTCTAATATCCTACAGCCCTTGATATACCAAGATATCAGTGCTCCTCAAAATCTGGCCTTTTGTGCATCCCCAATTACAATTCCTCCACCTTCTCTTAGCTTGGCCCAAGTTTTAGAATTCTGCTCCACTTTGCTTTTAAGAAGTTTTTGAAAATGAAAGCAACCAGTTGATCATCTTGATCATCATCTTAGGAGTGACACGGTGGCTCAATGGTTAGCACTGCTGCCTCACAGCACCAGCGTCCCAGGTTCAATTCCAGCCTTGGGTGACTGTCTGTGTGGAGTTTGCACGTTCTCCCCATGTCTGCATGGGTTTCTTCTAGGTGCTCCGGTTTCCTCCCACAGTCCGAAGATGTGCAGGTGAGGTGAATTGGCCATGCTAATTGCTCATAGTGTTAGCTGCACTAGTCAGAGGAAAATGGGTCTGAGTGGGTTACTCTTCGGAGGGTCGGTGTGGACTTGTTGGGCCGAAGGGCCTGTTTCCACACGGTAGGGCATCTAATCTAATCTTAGCTAATACCCTTCCTTTAGATTGCTGTCATACTTAATTTTATAATGCTCCTGTGAGGTGGTTTGGAATGCTTTGCTATGTTAACGTCGCTCGATAAATAAAAGTTGTCTTTGTACGTGTTTATCTCTCGTAATAGAAGTTACAAATTATAATTTATTCATAATGCTGAAACATAATTCATAATTGAAAGTTTGAATTGCTTTACTCATGTTGTGTAAATATGAGAAAGATTACTTTTTTGGATTACCATGTTTTCGTGAGTGTCTCTGACATTATTGTGCTCTTATTTTCTGATGTTGATGCACTTTTTCATTTTCCCACAGTGGTCTGATAATTCCAGAGGTGCATGGGAATGAGACTGTACCTGAAGTGGTTACCACATCTGGCTATGCATTACTGCACTTTTTTAGTGATGCTGCTTATAACTTAACTGGATTTAATATTTTTTACTCGTAAGTACTATTAAATACATTTATATTTGAGAACATTGTGATATAATTATGACTTCAGATAATCATGACTTTAAAAAGCTGACATTTGTCACAGTTGTATTATGCTGTTTGTGGGATATTGGAAATTAAAGCATTTAACTGTTTAGCATGAGGATGGTAATTGGAGGTTTACAATATATGTGCTTTTTCTTAACATCTGTTTTAATTTTGTATTAAAAGTGGTGTTGATGACTGGAAAGAGCTGTGTAAAATGCTGTCCACAGCCAGAATCTTCCCAAGTATGGCAATCGTAATGAATACCATTGTGGTGTTTTTTTAAAACCTTTTCTGCACCTGAATATCTGTATTTCTGATTGGAATTTACAATGCTAGCTTCTTCACAACTGTGGAATGTATTTGAAATTTAACTGCTTTGTCGGGGAAACAAGCCATACTTTTTATACTACTACTGTATTTTGGTAGGCATTCATTGATGTGATGAAAAGCTTGAAAATATTTAAACAGCATTTCATTGTGGCAGTGAATGAGTATGCAAGAGAACAGATGGGATGCGAATGTGGGTGTGTTTGGGGTTCAGTACTGTAAATTTACCTAGTGTTAGACTACGACCTTTCTGCCTAACAGCATTTCTTGAATAATAATCCAGTTATGAGGAGAGGTTGTACAAATTAGGCCTGCTTTCTCTAGAATTTAAAAGGTTAAGGCATGATTCAATTGAATTCTTCAAGAAATTAACAGAAAATGACAGAGCAGATAAAGATAAACTATTTTTCAACTGGTTCAGAATTCTTGAACTGGGGGCGTAGTCTGACAATTAGGACCAGATTGTTCCGGAGAGATGTCGTGAAACATGTACATGCAAAATGGGTGATAGATGTTTGGAACTATCCACAAATGGCAGTGGATGCTTGAGCTGTTGATAATTTCACAACTGAGAAAGATAAACTTTTGTTATGGAAAGACAGGTGTATAGAGTTAGGCCATAGATCCGCCATGATCTCATTGAATGGTGGTACAGGCTCAAAGGGCAGAAAGGCCTGCATCTGTTCCAATATTCCTAATTCTCATGTAGTCAGTGGTTTGTGACATCCATCGTATATCGATGTGCATCTCTGGTCAGATATCTTTTCTTGAAATCTTTCAGAGAAACTGAGTAATAAGAAAGGGGTGAATGCCTTATTGGGATTGTATTATAAGCCCCTTAATAATCAGCAGAAAATTGCGAAACAAATTTTGTAAGGAGATTTCAGTTATCTGTAAGAATAATAGTGTGGTTATGGTCGGGGATTTTAGCTTTCTAAACATAGACTGGGACTGCCAGTGTTAAGGGTTTAGATGGAGAGGAATTCGTTAAGAGTGTACAAGACAATTTTCTGAGTCTGTATGTGGATGTACCTACTAAGGAAGGTTCAAAACTTGACCTACTGTTGGGAAATAAGGCAGGGCTGGTGACTGAGGTGTCTGTGGGGGAGCATTTTGGGGCCAGCGACCATAATTCTGTTCATTTTAAAATAGTGATGGAAAAGGATAGACCAGATCTAAAAGTTGAAGTTCTAAATTGGAGGAAGGCTAATTATGACTGTATTAGGCAAGAACTTTCAAAAGCTGATAGGTGCAGATTTTCGCAGGTAAAGGGCTGGTTGGAAAATGGGAAACCTTCAGAAGTGAGATAACGAGAGTCCAGAGATAGTATATTCCTGTTTGGGTGAAAGAATAGGTTGGTAGGTGTAGGGAATGCTGGATGACGAATAGAAATTGTGGGTTTGGTTAAGAAAAAGAAGGAAGCATATGTCAAGTATCGACAGGAAAGATTGAGTGAATCCTTACAGTATAGAGGCAGTAGGAGTATACTTAAGAGGGAAATCAGGAGGGCAAAAGGGGACATGAGATAGCTTTGGCAAATAGAATTAAGGAGAATCCAAAGTTTTTACAAATACATTAAGGACAAAAAGGTAATCAGGGAGCGAATAGGGCCCCTCAAAGATCAGCAAAGCAGCCTTTGTGAGGAGTGGCAAGAGATACCAAACGAGTATTTTGAATCTGTATTTACTGTGGAGAAGACATGGAAGATATAGAATATGGGGAAATAGATGGTGACATCTTGAAAAATGTCCGTAATTACATAGGAGGAAGTGCTGGATATCGTGAAATGCATAAAGGTGGATAAATCCCCACGTGCCTAATCAGGGGTACCCTAGAACTCTGTGGGAAGCTAGGGAAGTGATTGGGGCCCTTGCTGAGATATTTGTATCATCGACAGTCATAGGTAAGATGCCAAAAAACTGGAGGTTGGCTAATATGGCATCATTATATAAGAAAGGTGGTAAGGAAAAGCCAGGGAACAAGAGACCGGTGAGCCTGGCATCAGTGGTGGGCAAGTTGATTGGAGGGAATCATGAGGGACAGGAGGTACATGTATTTGGAAAGGCAAGGACTGATTAAGGATAGTCAACATGGCTTCGTGCGGACATCATGTCTCATGAGCTTGATTGGATTTTTTGAAGAAGTAACAAAGAGGATTGATGACAGCAGATGATGGATGTGATCTATATGGACTTCAGTTTGGCATTTGACAAGGTTCCCCATGGGAGACAGGTTTGCAAGGTTAGATCTCATGGAATACAGGAAGAACTAGCCATTTGGATGTAGAAGTGGCTCGAAGGTAGAAGAAAAAGAGTGGTGACTGGAGGCCTGTGACCAGTGGAGTGCCACAAAGATTGGTGCTGGGTTCTCTACTTTTTGTCATTTATATAAATGATTTGGGTATAAACGTAGGAGGTATAGTTAGTAAGTTTGCAGATGACACCAAAATTGGAGGTGCAGTGGACAGCAAAGAAGGTTACCTCAGATTACAATGGGGTCTTGATCAGATGGGCCAATGGGCTGAGGAGAGGCAGATGGAGTTTAATTTCGGTAAATGCGAGGTGCTACATTTTGGGAAAGCAAATCTTAGCAGGACTTGTACACTTAATGGTAAGGTCCTAGGGAGTGTTGCTGAACAAAGAGTCCTTGGAGTGCAGGTTCATAGCTCCTTGAAAGTGGAGTCGCAGGTAGATAGTATTGTGAAGAAGGTTTTTGGTATGCTTTCCTTTATTGGTCAGAGCATTGAGTATATGAATTGGGAGGTCATGTTGAGGCTGTACAGAACATCGGTCAGGTCACTTTTGGAATATTGCATGCAATTCTGGTCTCCCTCCTATCGGGAGGATGTTGTGAAACCTGAAAGGGTTCAGAAAAGATTTGCAAGGATGTGGCCAGGGTTCAAGGATTTGAACTACAAGGCGAGGCTGAATAGACTGCAGATGTTTTCCCTGGAACATTGAAGGCTGTGAGGTGACCTCATAGAAGTTTATAAAATCATGAGGGGCATGGATAGGATAAATAGACAAGGTCTTTTCCCTGGGTTGGGGGAGCCCAGGACTAGTGGGAACAGGTTTAGAGTGAGAGGAGAAAGATTTAAGAGACCTAAGCGAGAACTTTTTCACACAGAGGGTGGTACGTGTATTGAATGAGCTGCCAGAGGAAGTGGTGGAGGCTGGTACAATTGCAACATTTTAAGAGGCATCTAGATGGGTACATGAATAGGAAAGGTTTAGAGGGATATGGGCCAGGTGCTGGCAGGTGGAACTAGATTAAGTTGGGATATCTGGTCAGCATGGATGAGTTGGACCGAAGGATCTGTTTCCATGCAATGCATCTCTATGACAGTATGACTGTACGACCAGAACGTCTGGGCCACTGTATGTTGACTGGTCGAGTGGTATGTTAGGTTCTTTTCCCAAGGTTTCACATACGAGATGCAATTTGCACACATCAACGTCTGCAAACAGTTAACGTTTATTAAAGCCTGTACAAGCTAGGTGACCCCCTTTGACACTCGTCATGCATGCAAAGTTGCGTCAAAAGAGGCTCCAAACAAAGAAAACGCATCCCTTTTATACAGGTCAGTTGGCAATGAACATAAGTAATGTGGACACTCAACCCATAACCACATATTACCCCAGGTACAATGGTAGGGTGAGATCATCCTCGAAGATAATGTAAATACCCTAATCCTGGGGAATTGTTATGCAAACAATTTCCTGACTCCGTGATTCCCCAAGACAATGTAGGTGTGATATACTTCAGTATTAGGGGATGATCATGCAAACAAATTTAATTGGCTGGAGATGGCTATGAAAGCATTTCTGAACGGAAGGGACTGACTGAGGTTTTAATTTGATAATAGCAGTAAAATGATAATAAATGGCTATTTAAATGAAGTGTGACTCATCCACATTCCTGTATGAATGTCACCCTCACCCACTTCCAGAATTTTCAGCTTCTGGAGAAAGACAGTACAGTTTAACCCTTTAACATTACATTAATGTCCAGTGAGAGAGTACAATTTAATCTTTTAACATTATAGGGGAATAAATTATTTTAATTAATCTCTTCAGTCTCTTAAACTTTGTTTGCAGGAAACTAATACCTGGATGTGAATCCTCCAGATGTTTGTTGAAACCATTGCCCATACATGGATGGAAATATGTTCAGTCACCCAAATTTATTTTTCCAATGCAAGCTATTTTTGACTTTTTTTTCAACAGTGAATACGTCTATAACTCTAGTGTCTTGTAATTAATTTCTCTAAAATGAAAACAGTGTCTGCATTGTAAATTGTGTTTTACAATTTATATCAGCATAATATGGAGTAGTGGGGAAAGGGAGTGCAGTGTTTTGGTCCCAGTAGTTAAATGGGAATCTCATTAATAGTTGGATCAGTTGTCATTATCAAGGGCAATGTAATGAAGAAAATGTTTTTTTCCTCCCCTCTGCAAATTGAGGGGAATCCGGATTGTTGTATTCAATCAATGCAGTTTGTGCACTAATGCACTGAAGTGACCAACAAATATACTATGTCAGCACCATATATTGGTAATTTTATGTTAACAGGATATTTTAATTGTTTTCCGGAAGGGAATTCAACCTGTGCTCACAGGAGTAAACTGAAACAATTATTGGTTTGTAGATGCAAGATATAGATATAGTTATTGTATTTAAAAAAAAATTTAAATATATGAAGATTTCAGTGCTGTGCTTTTGTACTGTAGTGGCTATCATTTTCACCATGCATAAAAAGTTGATTACTATAATTGGGGATGAAACACAAATACATCTTGTGGCACATTGGTAATGCCTCTACCTATGGACTAGAAGACAAGTTCAACCTACCTGCTCCAAACGTGCAAGTTAACTTGTCTGAACTGGTTGATTTTAAAACTATTGACAAAATTTCCAGTCCAGTGGTCAATCCCTCAGTGCCTGACTAATTTTTGTAACTTAATTCATTAGAAACTAAATTTTAGTAAAGGAATCTGATCAAGAAAAAAAACTGATGTGAGATTTATGGAATTGATTTGAATATAATGTAATTAAGTAAAATCTTGCATTTATATAATCTATTTGACCTTGCAAGGTTTCCCAAAATATTAGCCAGTTAGAGTAATTGTTAGAGTAGCACTGTTGCCTCACACTACCAGGGACCCAGGTTCGAATCCAGCCTCGGGGCGACTGTCTGTGTGGAGTTTACACATTCTCCCCATGTCTGCATGGGTTTCCTCTCGGTGCTCTGTTTTATTCCCACAGTTGAAAGATGTGCAGTTCGGGTGAATTGGCAAGGTTAAATTGCCCATAGTGTTAGGTGCATTCGTCAGGGGTAAGTGTAGGGAAATGGGTCTGGATGGTTTACTCTTCGGAGGGTCGGTGTGGACTTGTTGGGCCAAATGGCCTGTTGCCACACTGTAGGGAATCTAATCTTAATTTAGTCACCCATGTAATTTTGGAAAATGCATTGGGAGTAGCGATTTGATGACCTGTTTTTCAAGTTATTCTGGTTGAGTGATTAGAACCAGAGTATTTTGAGCAGGAGTAAGCCATTTGATGTTTCTGAGCCTGGTCCACCATTCAGTTAGATTGTGGCTAATCTATTTGTGGTTTTGTCTGGTTGTGGTTTAATCTGGATGGATTAATGCTAATATCACCAATAGGGTTTATTACTTTGAAAGATGAGGTGCAAGCACTATATTGATCACGGGTTGTTTGTACAGTATGAAGATGGAAATCCTTGGATTCTTAGTTAACTAGATTTATTCAGTCCTGAGGCATTCTCTGAATGGAGAAATGTTAATGCTAATCCAAGTGGAATTACTGTGTAAAGTTTTTATAAACGCCATTTACCAGAGTGTTGTAATTGTGGCTAAATACATTATGAATTTGTGTGTGGACTGCAAACCATAGCTGAAACTCTACATAGCTGGATTTAATTCAGCCATGCATAGGAATAATGTGGAACATACAGTCCAATTGGCTGGATTGTTGCATCCTTAAATTGGATTTATTTTGTCGATTACAATGTTACTCTGTTAAGAGTCAGTTAGACATTTGATTGCGCAAAACTTCTGTTGGTGAAAATATTTGTTGTAGATTTTAATGTGGCACTAATTGGGACGTTCTCAAGAATACTAATTTAAAAGGCAACAGCATTTACAATGACAGTGTTCCCTGTCAAATAGATATTCTTGCGAATGTCCTGATGCATGCAAGGTGAAAAACCTTGAAAAAATGTCTTTTTGCAGTTTTATTTAAGATTTTGATTTAAAGTCATTACATTTTCAACCAAAATATTAGATTGGTGTTGACATGGATATGAAGTTTCAATACTACCTGTGCTTTTAAGAATATACACACAGAACACTTCAGCCCTACAAAACTTTTGAAGTTTCTTTTACAGCTTTAGTTTAATCAGACTTGGTTTAACCCATTGTTATTGTTTGTTTATTATATTTGCTGGCTATAGATTTTGTTTGTGTGCTTTGGTAAACATCTAGAATTTTCTCAAGTCTTAACGTAATGCTCAAGAAAATAACATCAATCAATCTCTCTGTTATGCAGGCCACAAGGAAAGGGAGCTACCAAGGGCCAATGAGAAATCAATTTTACAAGATTCTAATTGTGCATGTTGAGCTTCAGCAGGAGTGTATTTTAAAAGGTCGAATATTACTTTTTGTGCAACCATTTTGTAATCAAGTGATTTTTATCAGTTTTTATTTTGAGGAAACATATTGCAAATAAGTCAGCTGTCGAGCTAAAATATTTTAGCTAAATCTAGTGGAAAAATGTAATATTACAAGCCACATTAATTTAGTTCAGAATAATGAATTCAAAATATTGATTAACATTTGAAAGAAATGGGAAATTATTATAATGAATTGTATCAACCTCAGACATCTACCTGGAATCAGTGTCACTTGTTTATTATGGAAGGTGGTTTCCATACCTCTACACAGCTGTGGAGCCCAAGGCTATAATTAAACTCCTGTGTTTTCTACAAGTGTAGTTAACCAGTTGAACTTTGGACAATATGATATTCATTTTGATTCATAAGCTGCTTTGGTCTACAACAGACAGAATAACGGTAAGTCATGTTTCGACCCCTTGATGCATTCTGTTACAATTCTGCTAATAAGCTGTTTCAAAAATAGTGCCAACCATGGATCTAGTCGCATTTTTAATCTGAGCGTTAGGTTGTAGATTTCTACTTCAGAGTTGACCCATCTGACATTTTTTTTCAATGCTGTGTAAGTGCTACACTGTTCACCATACCATATTTCAGATGAAAAGTTTTAAAATTTCAAGCTGATAAGTTAGGAAAAATCCAGCTGCCAGTGTGGCAGTGAGTTTCTTTCTGGTTTTTTGCTCAACGTTTTCTCTCAACTTATATCATTAAATCAGACATTGTGGTCTATAGTGCATTGCTATTGTGGGAACTTGGTTTAAGTTGTTTCATCTAATATGTTATGAGAGTGCCGACAATTCAAAAATATTTCTTTGACTAAAATGCTATGGGATGCCTTAGGTCATGAATGGTGTAATATCACTGTGTAGAGTAATTTTGCTTATTTGATTGTGGATTGTAGTGGAAAATTTTTAAAACCGATGTTGCACTTGAAAAAGCAAGTTACTGAAACTCATTGTAAGTCCTGTTTGCATTGCTGCTTTGTTCAAGAAGTGGGGCAGAAGGTGTTTGCAGTTGGATTGGCAAAATATTAAATGAAGCTGGCAGTATTTGCATTTTTTGCATTGTCAGAGACAACAATCGACATACTGTATTAAAAAAAGAGCTCCTATGCATGATAAGTGTCACCGAGGATGCAGATTTTTCATGCATTGGTGAGTTTTGTGCAACTGAATTTGATGTGTTAGGCAGTAATCTAATGCCTTTGGGACTGTGAAGTCACTGCAGTAAAGATTGGAACATGCCATTGCAGCATCTTGCACCAGTCACTGCTGGACAGCATTGACCACAGAAATCAAAACAGGAGGTGCTGGAGAAACTCAGTTGGTCTGGCATGCATATACAGAGAGAAAGTGTTAATGTTTCGAGTCCAATATGACTATTCTTCAGAACTTTTGATGGTAGAAGTAGAAGCGCCTCAGTGCTGTTGATGAATCCATAGAGCAAGCACCAAAAAATTGTGTGAAACTGAAAAGATGGCTATAGTCATGAAGGTTATACCGAAAAAGATGATGAGAATGCAGTGGAAAATAAGCTGTAATTACTGAAGGGGTCATTGTCAAACCTCAGAATACAGACAGTGATGGAAGATGAATGCACAGTGTTTTCCTACACTTATAAACAAAGTTAACTGTGCACTCCAGGATTGGCTGTGTCTACAAAATGTGTTTTCCAGTACTGAAGTTGCTGTGAATCACCTGTAAAAGAATGACTCACAAGCTTGTGTACATGTTAATTTTCTGAACTTAAAACAGCATTGAGCTGAAATCCTGCACTTAGTTGGCTTAACTCATGACTTTTTGAAAAAGGAAGGCTTTTGCTTTTGACAGCTTTGACATCACATAAAAAAATTAGAAAAAATGCTGCAGAAGATTGACTTTTTTGGCAAGTCATAGGTAATGTTTGAGGATATTATGTAAGATGTTGCTTCAGCTCCTGTAGATTTACCAATTGATTTTCTTTTCATCTTTTAAGTGTAAAAAATAAAGCCACAGCTGAAAGAAATTTAACCAAGTTTTATTTTTTAAAAAAGTCTGATGTTCAAATGATTCACAAATTGTAAATTTTAATTTTAAGCAGTGTATTGCAGTGTCTGTTCATTTTCTCAATTTCAGTTTGAAACTGGCCCTTTTCTTTTGCTAACTCTTTCTGGCACACTGTATTAATATAAAATTTCCTCTATTGTCCCTACTGACCACTGAACTTGCCTTCCTGGTCCTCATGTTAATATTGTGAATGGTTCTCTTCAGGTGTTGCTCCCTCCTTCATATCAGTTGCTATTACCTCTCAGAATAACGAACCTTTGGCTCCACTGCCCTTAAATGGTTGTCCTGTTTCCAAACTCTCACTCTTCTCCAAATGTGTTGCCTCTTCCCAAATTCAATGCTGTCTTTCTTGGAACTTCATGCTTCAATTTTTGTCATCAGATTTCCACTCCTGCCACAGTATCGAAACAACTCTTATTAAAGTAACTGATGACATGCTCATGACTGACTGAAGCAGATGTTCACTTGTACACCTTCATGGACATTTACATCTTTTGAACAGTATGGGATCCTAAGAGTCAACTATGTTGTTACTGGTTAAGTTGATCCCAGGCTGAAACAGATTTTGCTTTGGTTTTAGTCAAGTGGTCTCTCACTGAAACATGTTACAGCTTTTGTTTTACCAGTAGAAAAAGTTGTTTATCAAAAGAAATAAGTTTTTGTTCATTCTATATTACCATCAACTTATAACACAGATTTTTCAAACACACAGTATAAGTATAATCTCATTATATCACTAAAATGCCTTAATGTACGTTGAAAACAGTATTTGTATGCTACCCAAAGCACATCTTGTATCTTACCCAAATACACTGTTCATACCGTTCACTCATCAGAATTCCTATTTCTAACACCATGGGAATTTTAACTCATTTGGGATATCTGGTCAGCATGGACAGGTTGGACCAAAGGATCTGTTTCCATGCTGTACATCTCTATGACTCTATGACTAGAACTACTGAAGGTTTCTTCCCGGCAGAGTTTCATTATGCTTTGCTTTAGAATTAGAATTGGATTTTATTGTCAAGTCTACTGAAGTACAGGAGTGCAGTGAAGAGTATACAAAGTCACCATTCTCTGGTGCCATCTTAAAATACAAAATGTAAAACCAGAGTGTAAAAAGTCAAAAGCAAGAGAAGAAAACAATGAACAGAGCTAAAGGAAAAGGAAAACTGCCAGATATTAAGTGTTATCTCCCTGGGCCTAGTCCTGGCCTGGAGTCTTAGTCAGCATCCTCCTGAAATATGCTCCACTGACTGCCTTTGTTACAGCTGTTTCCACCACAGATTGCCAGGAGGATCCACTTCTGTTGCCACTGCTGCTGCACATGCTTGGTAGGCCAGGCCTGCACTTACTGATGGCCCTGCCAAAGAAAGATTTTCTGAGCAAAAGTAATAAAGAAACAAAAAAAGCAAACGCATGCAGACAAGCTCCAGACCAGGAGCCCGAATGCACCACTGCCACTTGGCCGCCATGTTGATAAAAATTCCGGACCGTTCACTGCAGAAGTGGGATCGCTCCTTTTGAATAAGTAATGTTTTCAGGGTTTCATCTTAATATTTCTGGTCTCGGATGAATACTAACTCTATACTCCAATGTAATCTAGTTTCACTATATCCTTCTATTCTCAGGAGCGTTGGTCTATGCTACCAAACTCAAAGGACTTCATAAGACTGTTAAGCAAAAGAAAAAAAAAATCCACTGTAAACCATGGATGTTTCAAGTAAGCTTATAAATTCTGGACAAACCTTGAGAACCCCTTAATTACCATGTTGGGTTGCAAAACAGTTGAAGGTAAATAAAAATCCATTATTCCAAAGCTAGGCTTGTAAAATTGTTTTAAAATACATCAGTGACTACAAAGAAAATTTCAACTTAATAATTAACTTAAAACATACAGCCCATTCCACTAACTTAATTCAAAGCCTAAATTTACAATTAATCTGTCAGTCACAGCTGCACCACCCTCCCCGAGGCGCCTCTGCAGTCATACTGTTGCATGAATCCACAGTCACCTAGTTCCATTCTCATGCCACTAATTGTATCTGGAGTATCAAAATAAAATGGTTTCTTCTCCCTACTCGGACAGAGTTAGCTCTGGTGGATCCCGAGGCCCATCTTTGCAAACCTCTCCCTCTTATTTCTGATCTCCATGCTGCTTTTTGGCAACCTTACCCAGGACCAGATTGTTAGTATTCACAACACACAACTCTCTCTCCACAACCACTGTTGACTTCTCTACAGTTGTTATCAGGTTACTTAGCTGACATTTCAAACTGAATGAGTGGAAATGTCCTCCAATCAAATATTGAGAAGACTGAAACCATTGTTTTTACACGTCCCATGTGGTTATCTAGCAGCAAATTCTACTTGTCACCATGGCAACAGTCAGATTAAATCTGCCTTTAAAACTTTGGTGTTGTATATCACCTGAGGTGAGGTTTTGACTATACACATTGAGACTATTAAAATAGTCTATTCACCTCGAATGTTTCTCCCGTTTCTAGACTTGGCTATTCTATTATGTAATTGGCTAATATCCAACATACGATACCTCTAAACTTGAGATTATTCAAAATGTCTGCCCATTATTTTCTGCACGATGTCCCATTCACTTGTCCTTGTGCTGGCTGACCTGTGTGGGCCTGGCCAAGTAAGGTTTTAATTTTAAAATTCTTTCTTTTCAAATAATTTAATGGTCTTGCACCTCCATCTCTAATCTTCTTTCGCCCTAATAGCCTTCTAAGATAATTTCATTTGTCTAACTCTGCTGTTTTGAGTCTTCCTAATTTTAATTGCTACAGTCATGCCTTTGTTGTCTGCTGACCTAACATCTTCTCCCTAGTTCAGTTACAAATCTTGTTTTTTCTGTGAAACTCATCAGAATGTTTTATGTTAAAACTTCTAAAAAAAATTTATAAAAGGCAAGCAGATTCTTTTTAACAGTTTCTGCTGCAGCTGAAGACATGACCTGTGGAATTCTGATATAATTTGAGAACTCAATGTTTGTGAGAAGATTTGCAGCTTGGGTGCTTGTTGTTGTGGTTCTGTTCGCCGAGCTGGGAATTCGTGTTGCAGACGTTTCGTCCCCTGTCTAGATGACATCCTCAGTGCTTGGGAGCCTCCTGTGAAGCGCTTCTGTGATGATTCCTTCGGTATTTATAGTGGTTTGAATCTGCCGCTTCCGGTTGTCAGTTCCAGCTGTTCGCTGCAGTGGCCGGTATATTGGGTCCAGGTCGATGTGGTTATTGATGGAATCTGTGGATGAGTGCCATGCCTCTAGGAATTCTCTGGCTGTTCTCTGTTTGGCTTGTCCTATAATAGTAGTGTTGTCCCAGTCGAATTCATGTTGCTTGTCATTTGCATGTGTGGCTACTAAGGATAGCTGGTCGTGTCGTTTTGTGGCTAGTTGGCGTTCATGGATGCGGATCGTTAGCTGTCGTCCTGTTTGTCCTATGTAGCATTTTGTGCAGTCCTTGCATGGGATTTTGTACACTACATTGGTTTTGCTCATGCTGGGTATTGGGTCCTTCGTTCTGGTGAGTTGTTGTCTGAGAGTGGCTGTTGGTTTGTGTGCTCTTATGAGCCCTTAGGCATCTGTTGATGAAATTGTGCGGGTATCCATTTTTGGCAAATACATTGTATACAGGAAAGCCACACACCCAGACCAAGTCCTGAACTATGAAAGCAACCACCCCAACACACACAAAAGAAGTTGCATCAAGACACTATTCAAAAGGGCCACAACACACTGCAGTACACCAGAACTGCAAAAAGAGGAAGAACACCAATACAGTGTATTCGCCAAAAACAGATACCCGCGCAATTTCATCAATAGATGCCTAAGGGAAAGACAACGGAACGAGGACATGCTGCAACTCAAAGGACTAGCCACACTACCATACATCAAGAGCAAAGGACTCATAACGGCACACAAACCAACAGCTACTCTCAGACAGCAACTCACCAGAACGAAGGATCCGATACCCAGCATGAGCAAAACCAAGGTAGTGTACAAAATCCGATGCAAGGACTGCACAAAACGCTACATAGGACAAACAGGAAGAGAGCTAATGATCCGCATCCATGAACACCAACTGGCCTCGAAACGACATGACCAGCTATCCTTAGTAGCCACACACGCAGATGACAAGCAACATGAATTCGGCTGAGACAACACTACTATTATAGGACAAGCCAAACAGAGAACAGTCAGGGAATTCCTAGAGGCATGGCACTCATCCACAGATTCAATCAATAAGCACATCGACCTGGACCCAATATACCAACCACTGCAATGGACAGCTGGAACTGCCAACTGGAAATGGCAGATTCAAACCACAAATGCTGGAGGAAAGATCACAGAAGCGCTTGACAGGAGGCTCCCAAGCACTGACGATGTCACCTAGACAGGGGACGAAACATCTGCAACACAAATTCCCAGCTCGGCGAACAGAACCACAACACTAAATGCATATATACCACATTGAATCTAAGCATGCAAACAATCACTACTACAGTCCATGTCAGTCCATTTTTTTTCCCCCACTATCAAACTACCAAAGTTACAAAATCTGATTCATATCCTATTCCACATTTGGAAGGCTGTATTGAGAAGGTGGGATAAGCAACTTATAAGTTGGACTTATTCAGATGATATTGAAAGAAAGAAGAAAATTCATCAAAGTTGTGACAACGCCTCGTGAATTGCATTCTTTCGACTTGCTAGGTGTATAATTTTCAAATTGAATGGCTGCAGTAATAACCTCCATCTAAACAGTGTGAAATCTTTGTCCTAAAATTTCTCCTAAAGCTTTAAGGAGTTATGGTCTGTACATACAATTGTCTCAAGACACATTGCTGACAATATAAATGTTGTAACACCAGCACCAAACTCGCGGTCTCCTCAATTGTAGAATATTTATATTGATGATTATTCAATTTTCTTGAAAAAATACACAGTAGGTTTTTCTAGCACTTGTATTTTTCTAGCACTTGCATTCTTGTAAGAGTACAGCACTGACACCCACATCACTCTTATTGATAATCACCTTGAAAGGCTTAGTGAATTAGGTGTGGCAAACGCTTGGCAGTGGTTAACACAGCTTTCAGGATCCTTTGTCCTGATGAGTTGTCGTCTGAGAGTGGCTGTTGGTTTGTGTGTTGTTTGAGTCCCAGTGGTCATAGTAGTCTGGCTACCAAGTATATGAACAAATCAATGGCACACCCATGGGCTCACCCATCTCTGGACTCATAGCAGAAGTTGTAATGCAAAGACTAGAACAAACAATCCTACTGCAAATTCAACCCAAACTCTGGGTCAGATATGTGGATGACACCTTTGTAATCATTAAAAACATAGAAATAGAAAACACACACCAGATCATCAAACGCCACCCTCACAGGAATCAGATTCACTAGAGAGGGAGAAAAGGACAACTGACTCTCATTCCGAGACGTGATGATACAGAGAACACCGAACGGAGAATTCACCTCAAAGGTATACAGAAAAGCCACACACCCAGACCAAGTCATGAACTACGAAAGCAACCAACTCAACACATACAAAAGAAGTTACATCAAGACACTGTTCAAAAGGGCCACAACACACTGCAGCACACCAGAACTGCAAAAAGAGGAAGAAGAACACCTCTACAATGTATTCGCCAAAAACGGATATTTCTGCAATTTCATCAACAGATGCCTAAGGGAAAGACAATGGAATGAGGACATGCCACAACCCAAAGGACTAGCCACGTTACCATACATCAAGAACATTTCTGAACTGACAGCCAGACTACTACGACCACTAGGACTCATAGTACACAAACCAACAGCCACTGTCAGACAACAACTCACCAGGACAAAGGACCCGATACCTAGCATGAGCAAAACCAAGGTAGTGTACAAAATCCCATGCAAGGACTGCACAAAACACTACATAGGACAAACAGGAAGACAGCTAACGATCCGCATCCATAAACACCAACTAGCCACGAAACGACACGACCAGTAGCCACACACGCAGATGACAAGCAACATGAATTCGACTGGGACAACACTACTATTATAGGACAAGCCAAACAGAGAACAGCCAGGGAATTCCAAGAGGCATGGCACTCATCTGCAGATTCCATCAACAAACACATCGACCTGGACCCAATATACCGGCCACTGCAGCAAACAACCGGAAGTGGCAGAGACAAACCACTATAAATGCTGGAGGAAACAACACAGAAGTGCTTCACAGGAGGCTCCCAAGCACTGAGGATGTCTCCTAGACAGGGAACGAAATGTCTGCGACACAAATTCCCAGCTCGGTGAACAGAACCACAACAATTTGAGAACTATTAAATTTATTTCAGTGGTGTCGATGAATTAATATCATTTTGTTTTGAGAAGCTTAATATTAAGTAAATGTTGCTCATAATCTTGGTTTTGCCTTTGAATGGTATTGTACTTTTCATTTTTAAATGAAACCTTACTCCAATTGTGTCTAGAATTGTACATTATGAAGCAATGTTATGTTTCACAATATTAGCCAGATCTTAGTTACCTTTGTGGTTACTAGACATTCTGGCATTTGTACTTAAATCTCCAGTATCTTGTCATAGAGTCATAGAGATGTGCAGCACGGAAACAGACGTTTCGGTCCAACCTGTCCATGCCGACCAGATATCTCAACCCAATCTAGTCCCACCTGCCAGCACCTGTCCCATATCCCTCCAAACCCTTCCTATTCATATACCCATCCAAATGCCTCTTAAATGTTGCAATTGTACCAGCCTCCACCACTTTCTCTTGCAGCTCATTCCACACACGCACCACTCTCGGTGTGAAAAAGTTGCCCTGTAGGTCTCTCTTAGATTTTTCCCCTCTCACCCTAAACCTATGCTCTCTAATTCTGGACTCCCCGACCCCAGAGAAAAGACTTTGCCTATTTACCGTATCCATGCCCCTAATAATTTTGTAAACCTCTATAAGGTCACCCCTCAGCCTCTGATGCTACAGGGAAAACAGCCCCAGCTTGTTCAACCTCTCCCTATAGCTCAAATCCTCCAACCCTGACAACTTCCTTGTAAATCTTTTCTGAACCCTTTCAAGTTTCACAACATCTTTCCGATAGGAAGGAGACCGGAATTGCATGCAATATTCCAAAAGTGGCCTCACCAATGTCCTGTGCAGTCGCAACATGACCTCCCAACTCCTGTACTCAATACTCTGACCAATATAGGAAAGCATACCAAATGCCGCCTTCACTATCCTATCAATCTGCGACTCCACTTTCAAGGAGCTACAAACCTGCACTTCAAAGTCTTTTTGTTCAGCAACACTCCCTAGGACCTTACCATAAAGTGTGTATAATTCCTGCTAAGATTTGCTTTCCCAAAATGCAGCACCTCTCATTTATCTGAATTAAACTCCATCTGTCATTTAGCCCATTTGGCCCATCTGGTCAAGATCCCATTGTAATCTGAGGCAACCCTCTTTGCTGTCCACTACACCTCTAATTTTGGTGTAATCTGCAAACTTATTAACTGTATCTCTTATGCTCACATCCAAATCATTTATATACATGACAAAAAGTAGAGGACCCAGCACCAATCCTTGTGGCACTCCACTGGTCACAGGCCTCCAGTCTGAAAAACAACCCTCCACCACCACCGTCTATCTTCTACCTTTTAAGCCAGTTCTGTATCCAAATGGCTAGTTCTCCCTGTATTCCATGAGATCTAACCTTGTTGAATGCCTTACTGAAATCCATATGGATCACATCTACCTTTCTGCCCTCATCAATCCTCTTAGTTACTTCTTCAAAAAACTCAATCTTTGTGAGACATGATTTCCCACGCACAAAGCCATATTGACTATCCCTAATCAGTCCTTGCCTTTCTAAATACATGTACATCCTGTCCCTTGGGATTTTCGAGTTGTATGTCTTTGTAAGTGCACTCAGTACGTTTGCTTCTAAATGGCTGCATGGCCCAGCTGTCGGTATTTGTAATTAGATATGATAAATTATATGGCTCAAATTTTCTGGAACCCATTTTATGGTGGTTTACACACTAACATCAAGATGATCTGTCATTGGCAACGTGCCGAAAATTTGCACCTTTCACAAGCTGTATTCCCTGCAATTTATTCTCTTCCATGTGGTCGTCCTGAAGTCTGTGTGGGCAATGACTTCTGGTAACAAATCTGCATTGGCAAATTAATTGCTGAGTGCTTACTTTCGAGATGTTGGCTATATATCAGTTAGCTGAGTAAAACTTCAGTGTGACCATTGGGAACCCGAAGAAACATGCTGAATATCATATCAGCTGATGCAATGAACAAATAATGCATTGAGTAGAGAATGTACGTTTAAATGGATTTCCATAAAGTTAGGATGAAAAACTGTGACTTGAAACTTGTGCATTCATCTGAACACAGATTTAAGTCTGTTACTGTTCACTATTTGCAGTGCAGCTGTCTTTAAGTTTTGTGCAAGAGTTCCCATTTAAACTGATCCTTCAGGGAAATACTTAAATCTCTCAGCCAGAGAGGGAAAAAGAAGAAAAAAAAGATTAGTTGCAAACAAGCCTTTTTGCTCAAAAGCAAAATACAGCAGGTGCTGGAAATCTGCAAGAAAAGAAGCCAATGTTGGAAATACTAATCAGATTTGATTGCATGACATTGCCATACTGCGCAGAAAGAGACCCTTCGGTCCAACTCATCCATGCCAGCCAAGTTTCCTAAACTAAATAGCCCCATTTGGGCCAAATGCAGACATATCCTTCTAAACCTGTCCTGCTTGTGGATCTGTCTTTTGGAGGTTGTTACTGTACCTGCACCTACTACTTTCCACATACAAACCACCATCTGCAAAAAATTTCCTCCTCTGGTCCCTTTTAAATCTTTTTCCACTTACCTTAACATTATGCCATCTAGCCTTAACCCTCTGGGAAGAAAACCTTTTGCTAGTCACCTTATCCAAGTCCCTCATGATTTTATAAACCTCTCTAATGTCCCTCCTCAACCTCCTATGTTCCAGTGAAAAAAGTCCCAGCTTATCTGGCTTCTCCTTTATAAATTAAACTCTCCCATCCTTGTAACATCCTTGTACATCTTTTCTGCACTCCCTCCAATTTAATAATAACCTCCCTATGACAGAGTGACCAGAACTGTACACAGTACTCCAAAAGTGGCCTCACTAAAATTCTGTGCAACCTCAACATGGTGTCCCAACTCCGATATTCAGTGACGAGGAGTAAGGGAGGACTGCAGTTGCTGGAGATCAGAGTCGAAAGGTGCGGTGCTGGAAAATTACAGCAGGTCAGGCAGCATCCCGACGTTTCTGGCATAAGCCCTTCAGGAATGAGGGGTGGGGAGCAAGGTGGCTGAAAAGAAATTGGGGTGGGGCTAGGAGGAAGGTAGCTGAGAAGGCGATAGGTAGGTGCAGGTGGGGGGGGGGGGGGGGGATGATCGGTTGGTGGGGAGGGTGGAGTGGCTAGGCGGGAAGAAAGATGGACAGGTGAAGAGGACGGTGCCGAGTTGGAGGCTTGGATCTGGAATGAGGTGAGGGAATGGGAGATTTGGAAACTAGTGAGGTCAATGTTGATGCCGTGTGGTTGAAGGGTCATCAGGTGACTTGGAGTTGGTGGAGCGTTTCAGGGAACATCTCTGGGTCAGATCACCAAACAACCCCACTGCCCTGTGACTGACCATGTCAACTCTCCCTCCCATTCCATGAAGGACATTGCAAGTTCTGGGTTGCCACCACCAAATCCAAGCCACCCAACGACTGGAGGAAGAATGCCTCATCTTTTGCCTCAGAACCCTTTAACTACACACCATCAACATCGACTTCACTGGTTTCCAAATCTGCCCCTCTCCCCATTCCAGATCCAATCTTCCAATTTGGCACCACCATCTTGACCTGTCCTAAACCTCCCCCACCCCCACCCCTGCCCACCCCCCAGATTTCCTGAAGAAGGTAATGGTAGGGTTCTTAGTCAGGTGGAGGAACCGAGGGATCTTGGGGTCTATGTACATAGATCTTTGAAAGTTGCCACTCAGGTGGATAGAGTTTGTAAGAAGGCCTATGGTGTATTATCGTTCATTAGCAGAGGGATTGAATTCCAGAGTCGTGAAGTGATGTTGCAGCTGTACAGGACTTTGGTTAGGCCACGTTTGGAGTACTGTGTGCAGTTCTGGTCGCCTCACTTTAGGAAAGATGTGGAAGCTTTGGAGAGGGTGCAGAGAAGATTTACCAGGATGTTGCCTGGAATGGAGAATAGGTCATACGAGGATAGGTTGAGAGTTCTCGGCCTTTTCTCGTTGGAACGGCGAAGGATGAGGGGTGACTTGATAGAGGTTTATAAGATGATCAGAGGAATAGATAGAGGAGACAGTCAGAGACTTTCCCCCCCGGGTACAACAGAGTGTTACAAAGGGACATAAATTTAAGGCGAAGGGTGGAAGGTATAGGGGAGATGTCAGGGGTGGGTTCTTTACCCAGAGAGTGGTGGGGGCATGGAATGTGCTGCCCGTGGGAGTGGTAGCGTCAGAATCATTGGCGACCTTTAAGCGGCATTTGGATAGGTACATGGATGGGTGCTTAATCTAGGATAGAAGTTCGGCACAACATCGTGGGCCGAAAGGCCTGTTCTGTGCTGTATTGTTCTATGTTCTATACTAAAACATCATCTCTCCTGCTCCTCGGATGTTGCCTGACCTGCTGTGTTTTTCCAGTGCCACACGTTTTGACTCTGATTCTGAGCAATGAAAGCAAATGTGCCAAATTATTTCATTGTCACCCTGCCTACCTATGATGCAATTTCAAAGAACTGTATACCTGAACCCTTGGGTCTGTCTGTTCCACTACACACCCCATGCCCCTACCATTAACTGGAGAAGTCCTGCCCTGATTTGCCTTCCCAAAATGCAACACCTTGCATTTATCTAAGTTAAACTCCATCCGCCATTCTGACCCATTGGCCTATCTGATCACCTGTAACCTTAGGTAACCTTCCTCACTGTCTACTATGCCACCATTTTTGGTATCATCTAAGAACTTATTAATCATACTTTTTTTTCCTCCTTCCACATCATTTTATGTAAATGATAACCCATAATGGACCCAGCACCTATCCTTGTGGAATGTCTCTGGTCAAAGGCCTCGAGACCATAAAACAATCCTCCACCAGCACCCTCTGATTCTGAGTGTCAAGCCAGTTTTGTATCCAATTGATCATTGTCCCTGCATCCCATGTGATCTGACCTTACTAATTAGTCTACAATGTAGAACCTTGTCAAAGCCATTGCTAAAGTCCATGTAGACAACATGTACCACTCTGTCCTCATTAGTTTTCTTGTTCACATCCTCAAAAAGACTCCAGTCAAGTTTGTGAGACATGATTTTCCATACGTAAAGCCATATTGATGATCCCTAATCAGTCTTGCCTCTCCAAACACATGCAAATTCTATCTCCCAGAATTCCCTCCAACAGCTGTCAGACTCACTGGTCTATGGTTCCCAGGCTTCTCTTTGTGGCCTTTCTTAAATAAAGGCACAACGTTAGCCATCGTCCAGTCTTCTAGCACCTCACCTCTGGCTATAAGATGATACAAATATCTCTGCTAGGGGCCCCACAATGTCTGAGAATACACTTGATTAGGTCTTTAAGATTTATCTACCTTTAAGACCTCCAGCATCAATTGTTTCGTAATATGGACTGTTTTCAAGACATCAATATTTATTTCCCCGAGTTCCCTCGCTTCCATTTCTTTCTCCACATTAAATACTGAAATGAAATATTTGTTTTAGAATCCCTCCCATCTCCTGCAGTTTCATAAATAGATTACTTCATTGACCTTTAAGGGATTCTATTCTGTCCCTGTTTGTTGTAGGTAAGCAATTTTTGTTTGTCTTTAGCCAATGGCAAAAAAGAATTTACTTGCAATAAAGTTTGCAAGTTTCGAGAAGATTTGCTCAGGTTGAGGTTTTGGATGTAGGTTTGCTGGCTGAGCTAGAAGGTTCGTTTTCAGATGTTTCCTCATTCTTCTAGATAACATCATCAGTGAGCCTCTGGATGAACCACTGGTGCTATGGCCTGCTTTTTATTTGTGTTTAGGTTTCCTTGGGTTGGTGATGTCATTTCTTATTCCTTTTTCTCAGGTGATGGTAAATGGATCCATATCTATGTGTTTGTTGACAGAATTCCAGTTGGCATGCCCTACTTCTAGGAATTCTCCAGCGTGTTTCTGTTTGGCTTGTGCTAGGATGAATGTGTTGTCCCAGTTGAAGTGGTGTCCTTCCTCATCCGTATGTAAAGAATCTAGTGAGAGTGGGTCATGTCTTTTTGTAGCTAGTCAATGTGCATATGTTCTGCTGGCTAGTTTTCTGCTTATTTGGCCAATGTAGTGTTTGTTACAGTTCTTGCAAGGTATTTTGTAGATGGCATTAATTTTGCCTGCTCGACAACTGTAACAAACACTACATTGGACAAACAGGTAGAAAACTAGCCAGCAGAAGACATGAACATCAACTAGCCACAAAAAAGACATTACCCCCTCTCACTAGTACCTTTACATACAGATGAGGAAGGACACCACTTCAACTGGTACAACATATTCACCCTTGGACGAGCCAAATAGTCACGCGTGAGAATTCCTCGAAGCATGGCATTCCAACTGGAACTCTATCAACAAACACATTGACTTGGATTCCATTTACCACCCCCTGAGAAAAGAGCAGGAAATGACATCTGAAAATGAACCTTTTAGCTCAGCAAGTGAACTTACATCCGCAATAAAGTTATTTACTTGTTAAGTACAGAAACCTGGTGAATGTTTTCTTTTAGCCTGCATTTGTGGTCAGCTGAATTGGAGACTTAGGGTGGTTTAGTTTTTTTCATATTTGTAATGACTGGGAATAGTGGTGCTTCATTTCCAGGGTATTGCCACAGTGAGTCATCCACTGTTTTGAGAATATGCAAAGGTGGTGTTTATCAACACCGGACTGCCCAATTTGCCTATGCATGTACAAGCCTCAGGAGCCATGTGTACGTGATTGTTTGTCCCTGCATCTGCCAACATGCTTGCACAGAAGACACCAGATGGCCTTGTGGAGTGAAGCAGTTAATGTTTCAGATCTAAAGATTAACTCTTGTGTCCACAGACACTTTGATTTGACTGTTTCCAAATTTTTGAGCTATTGAGGTGGTTTGGACTTTATTTTCCTATGGAAAATAGGCCTGTAGTTTTGAAAATTACACTGAATTAGTGCAATCAACAGTAAACATTACACCCAACAATATATATTTAACATAGTAAAGAGACCCAAGGTTCTTCACAGAAGTACAAAGAATGCAGTCTCAAAGACAAAGAGATGGTTGAACAAATCCTAGCTCAAAGTAGGTTCTCAGCAAAACCTTAAAGGAAATCTTTGAGTAGGCAAAAGGTTCACAAGAGTTTTCAATATGGAATGAAAATGACTGAAGGCATGGCCAGCAAGGCTGAAGTCAAAGTTGGTGACAGAAAGACAGGAACTTAGTTTTCAAAACTTTGGGGAGGAGAACGTTTGTAGTTGCTGGTGGATGATTGTTGTAGAGCTAGAGGAAGTTAGAGGCATGTCAAAGAGATGTATAGCATAGAAACAGACACTTTGGTGTAACTCATCCTTGCCGACCAGATATCCTATATTAATTTAGTTTATTTCCATTTGCCAGCATTTGGCCCGTATCCCTCTCTACCCTTCCTATTCATGTACCCATCCACTTGAGTTTTAAATGTTGTAATTGTACCAGCCTCCACCACTACTTCTGGCAGCTCATTCCATGCAGGCTCTGCCCTTTGTGTGAAAAGGTGGCCCCTTAGGCCTCTTTTAAATCTTTCTCCTCTTACTCTAAACCTATACCATCTAGTTCTAAACTCCCCCATCCCAGAAAAGACTTTCTCTGTTTATCCTATCCATGCCCCTCATGATTTTGTAAACCTCTATAAGGTCACGCCTCAGCCTCCAAAGCTCCAGGGAAAGCAGCCCACAGCATATTCAGCCTCTTCCCTCATGCTCAAACTGTCCAACCCTGGCAACATCCTTGTGAATCTTTTGTGAACCCTTTCAAGTTTCACAACATCTTTCTGATAGGAAGGAGACCAGAATTGCGTGCAATATTCCAACAGTGGCCTAACCAATGTCCTGTACAGCTGCAACATGACCTTCCAACTCCTATACTCAATGCTCTGACCAATAACGGAAAGATAACTAAACACCACCTTCACTTTCCTATCGACCTGAGACTCCACTTTTAAGCAACGATGAACCTGCACTCCAAGGTCTCTTTGTTCAGCAACACTCCCCAGGACCTTACCGTTAAGTGTATAAGTCCTGCTCTGATTTGCCTTTCCAAAATACAGCACTTCACATGTATCTAAATTAAACTCCATCTGCCACTCCTTGGCTCAATGGCCCATTTGATCAAGATCTTGTACTCTGAGGTAACCTTCTTTGCTGTCCACTACACCTCTAATTTTGGTGTCATCTGCAAATTTACTAACCGTACCTCCGATACAAATCACTTATGTAAATGACAAAGAGTAGTGGACCCAGCCTGATCCTTGTGGCACACCACTGGTCACAGGCCTTCAGTCTGAAAAGCAACCTTCCAACACCATCCTCTCTTCTACCTTCGAGCCAGTTCTGTATCCAAAGGGCTAGTTCTCTCTGTATTAGATGTGATCTAACCTCGCTCATCAGTCTACCATGAGGAAGCTTGTCAAATGCCAAACTGAGAGTCCATTATAGATCACGTCCACTGCTCTGCCCCCGTTAATCGTCTTCATTACTTCTTCAAAAAGCTCTATCAAGTTAGTTATACATGATTTCCCACACACAAAGCCATTTTGTCTGTCCCTACTCAGTCCTTGTCTATACAAGTGCATGTAAATCTTATCCCTCAGGATTTCCACCACCGTCAGGCTCACCAGTCTATAGTTCACTGGCTTTTCCTTTACAACCTTTCTTCAATAGTGGCATCAAGTTAGCCACCCTCCAGTCTTCCGCTACCTCACCTGTGACTTCTGATGATCCAGATATCTCAGTAAGGGGCTCAGCAATCACTTCCTTAGCTCCCCACTGAGTTCTCGGGTACACCTGATCAGGTCCTGGGGATTTATTGACTTCTATTATTTCAAGACATCCAGCACCACCACGTATATAATATGAACATTTTCAAGATATCACCGTCTATTTCCATGCATTCTGTATCTTCCATGTCCTTCTCCACTGTAAACACTGCAAATACACATTTAGTATCTCCCCCATCTTCTGCAGTTCCACACATTGGCTGCCTTGCTGATCTTTGAGGGGTCCTGTTCTCTCCCTAGTTACCCTTTTATCCTTCATGTACTTATAAAATCCCTTTGGATTCACCTTAACCCTGTTTGCCAAAGCTAATTCATATCCCCTTTCTGCCATCCTGATTTGAACATTTAGAAATTTTTGTAGGATTGTTGGAATATGGAATACTTTGTGAAGTTAAACTTATATAAATTTTGAGTATCATATTGTATTATGGGAAGGGAGCAGCACATTGGAATAACACTTTGGATTGCTGTAACATGTGATGGGCTAACTGGCTGCCTACACGAGTGATTTAAAAAAAAAAGTTTCTGACTATATTAGTCTTATTTCAATTTGTGTGCCACATTACTTGAGAGATTGAGCAAGGCAAAAGTGGGATGTGTGATGGCTAACCCGATAATGAGATGTACTTGTGGCTTAAAACTATTTTTGTAGTTTATTCTTCAATCCTAATTGGTGTATTATTGTTACTGAGCATTAGTCATGAATTTGATCAGCGTTCTATATTGGAGCAAACTTTTTCTTTCTTTGAGCAGCAGTTGTAATACAAATAATTTAAATGTGTATATTATGATTGTAATAAATTGCTTGATTAGTTTTATTGCAGCTATTCCAAATCATTTTGTACCTTCAGCTAAAAATACTTATGTAACAATGTTGTCTTTGTGAGGAGCAATGCATTGTTCACAATTGTACTGTTACATATTCTGGAGTGTCTTGTGCACTAAATATATTTTCACAGGTTTTCATCTTTCTTTAAGGATTAATTCCTGCCCAAACAATTGCTCAGGCCATGGAAAGTGCGTGACTGGAAATAGTGGCAGGGTGTTCTGTGAATGTGATGAATATTGGAAAGGCGAAGCTTGTGACATTCCATATTGTAAGGACAACTGTGGAAGCCCAGATCATGGTTACTGTGACCTAACTGGAGAGAAACTCTGTGTCTGTAATGACAGCTGGCAAGGTAAGTTGGTTGATTTTAACTGCAACTTTAATATGAAATGTATAAATGACACACAAGCTACTGACCCAGGCAATCAATACCGTTCAGCATCAGGAAAAAATGTTATTTGCAGTGAAACTTAGCTGCACATGGAATAAGTGAAGTAACTAGTACAGCTGCTTTTAAGGGAAATTTGATGGAACATTGGGGCTGGAAGAATGGAAGAGATAGACATTGAAGAAATAAGGTGAGAGGAGATGTATGAAGCATAAAGATTGGTCTAGAATTGTTGAGCTGGTTGTGGTCTCTCTGTAAAAAAAAACTGTCCTTCTAGATAATCATGGTTACTTATGTTACATCATATAACATGACCTTGTCCTGTTTGAAAGCACAAAGTTCTTGGCTAAGGCCAAAATATACTATGGATTTACTTTCCCTTTGCTTTTATGTCACTCAAATGTTCCTCATCAGCATTACTAAATATAATACAATCAGATTGAGACAGAAATTCAATCTGTTCGGACACGTGCCAGAAATGGTCTTGTCTTTCGTCTCTCCTAAATGGTTGATGTTTTCCTTTCGCATATGAATGTAGCTAGATCAATGCAGCAGATGTTGGCTCAGCAACAAGTATGTGCTGTTTTGGAATGCTCCGAGTTGGCAGCTTTGTCCTACCGCTAGGTGTCTTGGATATGTTTGAGGCAGGATTGATAGAAACTGCTTAACCTTTGCTCCTGCCAAGCTTGTCCAGGTCTCGACAAGAGACTTAACTGTAGTTTTTTATAATGAGTTGATGTCAGTGTCAAGTGTCATATTGATAGTGATTTGAACAATGAAGCTGTACCAAACATTTCTAGCATCCTTCACTGCTGATAGATGCTGATATGACAATATCTTGAGATCATGACTTTTCTCTTCCTGATGCTGCTTAAACTTAATTCTCTACAGGCTTCAAAGTCCTCTTATTTACCACTACTGTTGTTCCTCTGTTTGGAATATTAGCCCTGCATCGTCAAAGCAAGTTTTGGAACTTGGGCGAGCAAGGTGTATGACTTGCTCTTAGTTCTAGTATTTAAGTAGACACCTTGTATTAGTGACCCGAAGGAATGTGATAGCACCAAAGAATATTAATATCAGATATGTGTTTGGATGCCACTGTAGATTTATATTTTGATGTCATCCTGTCATGGTTGACCTTAGCAAACGTCTTGTGTAGAGGGATGACATTGAGCAACAGTTCTCTTCATTTTAAGTAGACTGTTTTCAAATGATCTAATGTCTTGTTGAGATCAGTATAGCATTGTAGCGGCTTCCTTTTGTTGGTGTGATATTATACACTTTAGAACTTCAACTGTTCATGGACTGAATGAATCGACAAAAAAAAGTTTATACATGGAAAGCAGCAGCAGTAACTGTCTGGAATAACCTGTCAAGACAAGGACAAACTTATACAGGAATTGAAATTAGCCACATCTGGGGAAAAAAGGGAGTTGAAACTACATGAACAAAACTGTTTTGACATCTGCTTAATAACTGAATGAATGTTTTATGTTACAAGGACAACTGATTGGCCTGCAGAGGAAGTTAAGTAGTTAATTGTAGGAAACTGTTTTCAAACAGTCAGTTAATTAAATAGACAAGCTACTTCTAATAAGAAGACGAGCTGCAAACTTGCAGGAATTTGGATTAAAGGACTTTTAAAATAATCAATAATATTACACACACAGATTTTTGTCCTTCAGATCCAAGCACTGAATATCAGAACTCCCCCTTCAGCAGAACTTCGGAGAGCAACACAGCATAGGGATCAAACACTGGACGCTTCCAGAGACAAAGACTGACTGACTTGTGGTCAAGCTCCACCGTTAATTGCGTAATAGCCAAGTTGGGTTGTGAGGCTTGGAATGATAGTGGCTTTAGGAGGCGTATATTGTCTTTTTTTAATGGAGAGAGGTTGAGACAGAGGTGCAGTGTTTTTTTTTCCCAAGCCAATAAAGCAAACAGCTTGTGGGAGTCCTTGGAGTTTCTTTCAATGTTGAAAGAATAGAAGCAACATGAATGAGTGGGGTCAAGATCATACAAAACCAGCATTTTAGTTTCAGCTTTCAAAAACTGTTTAGAAGCTGCTGTACATCTCCTTCCTTCAGTATGATACATGAATGCTTTCGTTCTCTGTTGTGCACCCTCACCCTCTTTCTTTCTTTCTTTCTGTCTGTCTCTGTCTGTCTCTCTGCCTCTCTTTCTGTCTGCCTCTCTTTCTGTCTGCCTCTCTTTCTGTCTGCCTCTCTTTCTGTCTGCCTCTCTTTCTGTCTGCCTCTCTTTCTGTCTGCCTCTCTTTCTGTCTGCCTCTCTCCCTCTGTCTGCCTCTCTCCCTCTGTCCGCCTCTCTCCCTCTGTCCGCCTCTCTCCCTCTGTCCGCCTCTCTCCCTCTGTCCGCCTCTCTCCCTCTGTCCGCCTCTCTCCCTCTGTCCGCCTCTCTCCCTCTGTCCGCCTCTCTCCCTCTGTCGCTTATTCTCTCTTTACCATTACAATTATTATTCCAATTCTTTCTTTTGTTTGTATTTTAACTATAGAGTCAGAGATGTACAGCATGGAAACAGACCCTTCGGTCTAACTTGTCCATGCCGATCAGATAACCCAACCCAATCTAGTCCCATCTGCCAGCACCTGGCCCATATCCCTCAACCCATCCTAATGTCTTTTAAATGTTGCAATTGTACCAGCCTCCTCCACTTCCTCTGGCAGCTCAGTCCATAAACTTACCACCCTCTTTGTGAAAAAGTTGCCCCTTAGGTCTCTTTTATATCTTGCCCCTCTCACCCTAAACCTATGCTCTCTAGTTCTGGACTTCCCGACCCCAAGGAAAAGACTTTGTCTATTTATCCTATCCATGCCCCTCATAATTTTGTAAACCTCTATAAGGTCACCCCTCAGTCTCCGATGCTTCAGCCTCTCCCTATAGCTCAAATCCTCCAACCCTGACAACATCCTTGTAAATCTTTTCTGAAACCTGTCAAGTTTCACAACACCTTTCTGATAGGAAGGAGAACGGAATTGCACTCAATATTCCAACAGTGGCCGAACCAATGTCTTGTGCAGCCACACCATAATCTCCCAACTCCTGTGCTCAATACTCTGACCGATAAAGGAAAGCATACCAAACATCTCCTTCACTATCCTATCTACCTGCGACTCCACTTTCAAGGAGCTACAAACCAACACTCCAAGGTCTCTTTGTTCAGCAACACTCCTGAGGACCTTACTGTTAAGTGTATAAGTCCTGCTAAGATTTGCTTTCCCAAAATGTAGCACCTCTCATTTATCAGAATTAAACTTCATCTGCCACTTCTCAGCCCATTGGCCCATCTGGTCAAGATCCTGTTGCAATCTGAGGTAACCCTCTTTGCTGTCCACTACACCACTAATTTTGGTGTCATCTGCAAACTTCCTAACTGTACCTCTTATGCTCGCATCCAAATCTTTTACACAAATGACAAAAAGTAGAGGGCCCAGCACTGGTCTTTGTGGCACTCCACTGGTCACAGACCTCCAGTCTGAAAAACAACACTCCACCAACATCCTCTGTCTTCTACCATTGAGCCAGTTCTGTATCCAAATGGCTAGTTCTCCCTGTATTCCGTGAGATCTAACCTTGCTAATCAGTCTCCCATGGGGAACATTGTTGAGTGGCTTACTGAAGTCCATTTAGGTCAGATCTACTGCTCTGCCTTCATCAATCCTCTTTGTTGTTTCTTCAAAAAACTCAATCAAGTTTGTGAGACATGATTTCCCACGCGCAAAGCTATGTTGACTATCCCTAATCAGTCCTTGTCTTTCCAAATATATATATGTCCTGTCCCTCAGGATTCCCTCCAACAACTTGCCCACCACCGACATCAGGCTCACTGGTCTATAGTTCCCTGGCTTGTCCTTCTCACTCTTCTTAAACAGTGGCACCATGTTAGCCAACTTCCAGTCTTCCAGCACCTCACCTGTGACTATCGATGATACAAATATCTCAGTAAGAGGCCCAGCAATCACTTATCTAGCTTCCTACGGACTTCTAAAGTACATCTGATCAGGTCCTGGGGATTTATCCACCTTTATGTGTTTCAAGACATCCAGCACTTGCGCCTCTGTAATATGGACATTTTTCAAGGTGTCACCATTTATTTCCCTACATTCTATATCTTCCATATCCTTTTCCATAGTAAATACTAATGCAAAATACTCATTTTATTTACTGCTTGGTAAGGGTGGTAATGGCCTACTTGTACTATCGCTGCACTGTTAATCCAGGGACTCAGTTAATGTTCTGAGGGCTCAGGTTCAAATCCTGACTTGGTGGATAGATTCTATAAAAATTTGGAATTGAGAGAAGCCATTGTTAATTGTTGGCAAAAAGAGAGTGGGTGGCACAGTGGCTCAGTGGTTAGCACTGTTGCCTCACAGCGCCAGGGACCCGGGTTCAATTCCCGCCTCTGGCAACTGTCTGTGTTTGCATGTTCTCCCATGTCTGCGTGGGTTTCTGGCTGCTCCAATTTCCTCCCAGAGTCCAAAGATGTGCAGGTTAGGTGAATTGGCCATGCTAAATTGCCTGTAGCATTAGGTGCATTAGTCAGGGGTAAATGTAGGGGAATGGGTCTAAGTGGGTTGCTCTTCGGAGGGTCAGTTTCCACACTGTAGGGAATCTATCTATCTACCTAATGTATTTGCAAAAACCCTTTGGATTCTTCTTAATTCTATTTGCCAAAGCTATCTCCTGCCCCTTTTTTTGCCCTCCTGATTTCCCTCTTAAGTATACTCCTACTTTCTTTATACTCTTCTAAGGATTCACTCGGTCTATCCTGTCTGTACCTGACATATGCTTCCTCCTTTTTGTTAACCAAACCCTCAATTTCTTTCGTCATCCAGCATTTCCTATACCTACCAGACTTTCCTTTAACCCTGACAGGAATATATTTTCTCTGGATTTTCGTTATCTCATTTCTTTAGGCTTTCCATTTTCTAGCCGTCCCTTTACCTGCAAACATCTGCCCTAATCAGCTTTTGAAAGTTCTTGCCTCATCCTATCAAAATTGGCCTTTCTCCAATTTAGAATTTCAACTTTTAAATCGGATCTATCCTTTTCCATCGCTATTTTAAATCTGATAGAATTATGGTCACTGGCCCCAAAGTACTCCCCCACTGACACCTCAGTCACCTGCCCTACCAAGTTTTGCACCTTCTCTAGTAGGTACATCCACATATTGGATCTGAAAATTGTCTTGAATGCACTTAACAAATTCCCCTCCATCTAAACCCTTAACACTGTAGCAGTCCCAGTCTATGTTTGGAAAGTTAAAATCCCCTACCATAACCACCCTATTATTCTTACAGATGGCTGAGGTCTCCTTACAAGTTTGTTTCTCAATTTCCCTTTGACTATTGGGGTGTCGATAATACAATCCCAGTAAGGTGATCATCCCTTTCTTATTTCTCAGTTACACCCAAATAACTTCCCTGGATGTATTTCCAGGAATATCCTCCCTCAGCACAACTGTAATGCTATGCCTTATCAAAAATGCCACTCCCCCTCCTCTCTTGCCTCCCTTCTATCCTTCCGGTAGCATTTGTATCCTGGAACATTAAGCTGCCAGTCCTGCCCATCCCTGAGCCATGTTTCTGTAATTGCTATGAAATATCTCTTACCTTTCCAGGAGTTAACCCATCTATGTGACTGTATCTGAGACTTTTCCCCCCTTCCTTTAACTGTCATCCATCACATACTGTTGCTGTTGCAAATTCCTCATTGCTTCTAACCGTCTCTCCAACCGATTCATTCGATCTGATAAGATTCGCAAGCAACAATAGTGTGTTTTGCTGCTAGTTTGACCAATCGAATTGAGTCTGGAACACACTGCCTTATGATTGCGTTTGAAAATCAGAAAAAGTTCGTGTCTAGGCTATCGTCATATATTTTTGAGGGGATCCATTCTTTTAGTACTTTATTATTTGGGTGATTTCTTAAGTAGCAGAATTAAAAAACTTATGAATTACCCTTAACACTCGTATTGTTCTTGCACCAGCTGGACTAAAGAGTTTAATTTGTACATTCTCCAGTTCTGAAACTGGAGTTTCAGGTTGATGTATTTCGCAAAGACCTGCAGTCTAATGAGGAACATGGGGCACATATGTTTCCTAGCAGAAAGACATTGCTATTGTAGTCTTTGATCTGCATAGTCACATATCCTGGGATCTGTCAGCTTCATCCAGCAGGACAAAAATTTGAGGAGATGCTGGAAGATTGCCAGTTCCTGTGTTTCAGGAGCTCAGATAAAATAGTCTCATTGCCATGATGGCAAGCAAGCAAGTGACTTGACTAAACTGTTCCACTGTGGCTTCAATATCCAGCTTTGTTGAGATTCACAGACTTCATTTTGTTAGCGCGGCTCATGGTTGTAGTCCATGCTCCACAGTGGTTTTCAGCAGTTGGTGGTGACCTCCCCAGCTTTGTTTTAAACGAAATATTCTTTTCTGCTGATAGATTTATCACCTGTTGATTTTTGTACATGCATTTGACATTTCTTGTGTTCAATAGAATCTGCATAATCTGACAGAGTTCTAACCTATAATTGATGCAATGCCTAGCCATCCCTACAAAGACTAGGCACACAAACTTTACACAAACTCTGGCAGATAAAATGTGAGCAAAGTATAAGCTTTTCCATAAAGAACCTTTTTCCTTTCTAGTGATAGAACCTTACACAAATGATTAATAATGTATTCTCCAACTGTGTCTCAAATCGATCAGGGCTAGCTAATAACAATTAGTTTTTGTGATGTATGCTCTGTTCTTCCCTGCAAAGAAAGGCCAGTTCTGCAAGGAGTTTGACATTGCTATCAGCATAATTCTTCAGTCAAGAGTATAATTGTCTACTTGATCATTTTTCTGTGCAAGAATGGGCATGGGTCTTAATGCAAGACATTCCCCATCAGGGCCTGGGAATTCTAAAAACTGACAAAAGCTATCTAACCTTTTGCTATTACCAAGAGCTTTGTATAACTCTCACCTCCTTTCAGAATAAAGCAAATAAGTGTCCTGAGCACATTGAAGATGAGACATTGGGACGAGCTGGATCATTTGCAGATTTGACTCTGAATAGCATTCTCAACATGCAGAGCTGCTACAGTGGTCACTGACACTGTTCACTCCTGAATGTACACTAGGATGAGGATGCAACCCTCGTAGTTTTGTCCTTCAAGCCAGAAACGCTGTGCTTACGTCAACAGCTGTAATTCATATCCATATTAACAGACAGATCCATGAATTGATTGAACATGTGCTCTGCAGCATTACCAAGTGTGGAAGTGAAATAGAGGTGCCACCCACAGTATTTTGCACTGAATATACCAGATGCATATGTGGAAAGTGCCAGCTGATTCAAGGTTAACATTGCTGGTATGGGACCTGCCATTCATACAAAGTGGCTTGCCTTCAATAATTAGAACAATCCAAGCTAGAGGGGGGGAGAAAAGGTTGCTTGAAATAAAAGGTTAACAGATTACAGCCTAATCCCTTATAATGAAGTGATAAGTACTTTCATTTCTTTATTATCTTGAAGTGCAGAGTTTGGTTTCTTCAGATGAGTGGTTAGGGTTTTAGAAATTCTCAGACATTCTGTGTAATTGACCACGGTGAGCTATCCATGTCAGTTTTAGTCTGTTGACAACAATGACTGGCTAATCAAATCATCCCTGTTGAACACCTCGTTCACTGCCATCCAGCTAAGTGGGTCTGCACTTCCCTGGATCTTAGTTATTTAATTATAGCTAGAGAATTGTCGTCATTGGCTCCTCTTTCCAGTTGTGCATATTTACTTTAGTAACCCAACGACCCCCTCTTTTATCTCCATCCAGGCTGTTTATGGCATTATTCGAAAGCATGATGGTTTCCACATATTCTTAATTACCACCTGCTGTGATCTCTTTATTGTTATTGAATTATCAAGCTGTTATTATGATCTCATGAGACTTGCTATTTAAAAAAATCCTCTGAACTGAAAGAAATTGGAAGTGGATGGGGAGAGGGTAATGGCAGCAGGCTGAGAATTATGCATCTGAGATTTATGGAACCAGCTGTTTGGTGATGGAGAGGTAAAAGAACCCTTTTGGACATAGTCCTAGGCAAATGACGTGTACTGTGCGGAAAATGTGAAGTTATTCATTTTGGAAAGGAGAGCAAATTAATAGGATATTATTTAAATGGACAAAAACTGTAGAAAGCTGCAACATAGAGGGATTTGAGGTGCTTGTGCATGAAATACAGAAAGGATAGCACATAGCTACAGCAAGTAAAAAGGAAGGCTCATGGTTGTTGGCCCTTATTTCAAGAGGGTTGGAGTATGAGAGTAGGGAAGTATTAACTGCAACTGTACAATGTGCTGGTGAGACCATATCTGGTGTAGTGTGAACAATTTTGGTGTCCTTAAGGAAAGATTCAGTTTTGTTGAAGGTAGCTCAGAGGAGGTTCACAATGATGATCCCTGGTATGGAAGTATTATCTCATTATCTCATGATGTATTCATTTGAATTTAGAAATATGAAAGGTGATCTCATTGAAACATATGGGATTCTTCAGGGGCCCAACAGGGTAAATACTGAGAGGATGTTTCTGTTCATTGGGAGCATGTAGGACCAGAGGGAATAAGTTTTCACAATAAACAAGTGTCAATTTAAGACTGAGGAGGAATTTCTTCTGAGGGTTGAGTCTCGTTGGAACTGCTTGCCACAGTTCTGTGGGGACAGAGGCATTGTGTAAAGTTAAAGCTGAACTAATTATTGATTAGTAAGAAAATCTAAGGGTTATGGTAAAAGTGCAGGAAAGTAAACTGAGGTCAGCCTGAACATGGACGGCAGCAGTAAAGGAGAGCAAACTGGGATAGCAGAATAAATACTGAGTGGGGCCTGGACTAAGATCAGTCTCAGCAGTAATAGTAGCAGCAATAGTGTGAAACAGTGTGAACCTGAGAATGAACAGTGGCAGTGTGGAGCTGAATTTATGGGTAGAGCTTTGGAGGTAATGTCTTGGTTCAATGATACAGGTTTGGCTGTAAACCAGGTTTGTAGATTGAGTGAGTAGTGTCTGGAGCTGCAACTGGATTCACTGTGGACCATCCATGAAGCTGAAAATGTCTTGGATAGCACATGTAGTGAACTGGTCACACCACCAGTAAGGAGAAAGTGAGGAATGCAGATGCTGGAGATCAGAGCTGAAAATGTGTTGCTGGAAAACTCAGCAGGTCAGGCAGCATCCAAAGGGCAGGAGAATCGATGTTTCGGGCATGAGCCCTTCTTCAGGAATGAGGAAAGTGTGCCAAGCAGGCTAAGATAAAAGGTAGGGAGGAGGGACTTGGGGGAGGGGCATTGGAAATGCGATAGGTAGAAGGAGGTTAAGGTGAAGATGAAAGGCCGGAGTGAGAGTGGGGGTGGGGGTGGAGAGGTCAGGAAGAAGATTGCAGGTTAGGCAGGTGGTGCTGAGTTCGAGAGTTGGCACTGAGACAAGGTGGGGGGAGGGGAAATGAGGAAACTGGAGAAATCTGAGTTCATCCCTTGTGTTTGGAGGGTTCCTTGGCGGAAGATGAGGCACTCTTCCTCCAGCCGTCATGTTGCTATGGTCTGGCGAGGGAGGAGTCCAAGAACCTGCGTGTCCTTGGTAGAGTGGGAGGGGGAGTTGAAGTGTTGAGCCACGGGGTGGTTGGGTTGGTTGGTCCAGGTGTCCCAGAGGTATTCTCTGAAACGTTACGCAAGTAGGTGGCCTGTCTCCCCAATATAGAGGAGGCCACATCAGGTGCATCAGATGCAGTAAATGATGTGTGTGGAGTTGCAGGTGAATTTGTGGCGGATATGGAAGGATCCCTTGGGGCCTTGGGGGGAAGTAAGGGGGGGATGTGTGGGCGCAAGTTTTGCATTTCCTGCGGTTGCAGGGGAAGGTGCCAGGAGTGGAGGTTGGGTTTGTGGGGAGTGTGGTCCTGACTAGGGAGTCACGGAGGGAGTGGTCTTTTCGGAACGCTGTTAGGGGAGGGGAGGGAAATATATCCCTGGTGGTGGGGTCCGTTTGGAGGTGGCGGAAATGACAAAGGATGATACGATGTATCTGGAGGTTGGTGGGGTGGTAGGTGAGGACCAGTGGGGTTCTGTCCTGGTGGCGATTGGCGGGGCCCCACTGGTCCCTTTGGGTTTGTCCTAAAGGCCTGCCAGTAACCAGTGGGTGATAGAGGAGCAGGTATGTAGACAGATTGTGGAAAAATGTGAAAACAACATGGTTGGTGTTAATGTAATTTTAATTTCCCCTGTATCAATTGGGACTTGCTTTGTGTCAGGGGCTTTGGAGGAGAATTATTATGTCCAGGATAATTTGTTGAAAGCATACTAAACCTGACATTGGGGAATGAGTCTGCCTAAGTGACCAAAGTTTCAATTGGGGAGCATTTCAGAAATAGTGATCATAATTCTGAGTTTTAAGTTACTGCTTGATAAAGATAAGAGTAATCTTTGGATGAAAGTGCTGAACTGGGTGAAGGCTAGCTATCACAATTAGGTCACAACTAGGGAATGTAGATTGGGTCAACTGTTTGAGGATAAATCCACATTTGGCATGTGGGAATATTTTAAAAGCCTCCTGATTGGACTTCAGGACCAGTATGTTCCTGGCAAATGAATGATCAAGATGGCATTATTCAGGAACCTTGGATGATGAGAAATTGAGAATTTGGTCAAAAAGAAAAAGGCATAAGCACGAATTAGGAAACCAAAGACAGACAAAGACCTCAACTACAAAATTAGCAGGAAAAATACTCAAGGAATTTGGAGAGCTATAAAGGGCCATGAAATGCCTTTGGTAAATAGGACAAAAGAAAATCCCAAAGCATTTTATACATTAGAGGGTAACTTGAGAAAGAGAATGTCTACTTAAAGAAGGGAAACTATACATGGAGCCAGAGGAAGTAGGTGATCTCCTGAAAAAATACCTCGCATTGGTATTCACAAAGGAGAAAGACACAGTGAATGAGGAGTCTTGGGAGAGATATTTTGATTTTCTCAGGCATGTCAGTATGGGAAAAAAGGATGGTGTTGGGGTTTATGAAAAGTATTCAACAAGGTTCCGCATGGTAGACTGGTTAGCAAGGTTAAATCACATGGAAGACCGAGAGAACTAGCCTTTGGATACAAGGTAGGAGACAGAGGGTGGTGGTTGAGGCTTGATTTTTAGATTGGAGGCCTGTGATCAGGGTGCCAAATGGATTGGTGCTAGGCCCATTGCTGTTTGTCACTCACTTAAATGATTTGGATGTGAACATCAGAGGGATGGTTCGTAAGTTTGCAGATGACACCAAAACTTGAAATGTCCTGGACAGATAAGAAGGTTACCTCAGAGTAGAGCAGGATCTTGATCAGATGGGTCAGTTGGCTGATTAGTGGCAGATGGAGTTTAATTTGGATAAATGTGAGGTGTTGCATTTTGGAAAGGCAAATCAGGGCAAACTTATGCATTTAATGGTAAGGTCCTGGGGAGTGTTGCTGAACAAAGAGACCTTGGAGTGGAGGTTCACAGTTCCTTGACAGTGGAGTCGCAGGGAGATAGGATAATGAAAGAGGCATTTGGTATGTTTGCCTTGATTGGTCAGTGCCTTAAATATAGGAATTGGGAGGTCATGTTGTGGCTGTACAGGACATTAGTTAAGCCATTTTTGGAATACTACGTTCAATTCTGATCCCTGCTATAGGAAGGATGTTGTGAAACTTGAAAAGGTTTAGAAAAGATTGAAGGATATTGCCAGGGTTGGAGGGTTGAGCTGCAGGGACAGGCTGAATAGGGTCAGGCTACTTTCCCTGGAGCATTGGAGATTGAGTGGTGACCTTATAGGGGATTATAAAATCATGAGGGGGTGTGGATAGGGTGAATAGACAATGTCTTTTCCCCAGGGTAGCAGAGTCAAGAACAAGAGGGCAAAGGTTTAAGGTGAGGGGGGGAAAAATTGAAAAGGGACGTAAGGGGCAACTTTTTCAAGCTGAGATTGGTGCGTACATGGAATGAGCTGGCAGAGGAATTGGTGGAGGCAGGTACAATTACAACAGTTAAAAGGCTATGGATGGGTACATAAATAGGAAGGGTTTGAATGGATATGGGCCAAACTCTGGCAGATTGGACTAGATTAGTCGGCATGGATGAGTTGGACTAAAGGGTTTGTTGCTATGCTGTACATCTCTGACTCTGTAACCTAATGGTATGCATCCGAGAATGCTGAGGAGGTTAGGGGAAGAAATTACTTGGAACTTGTGCGAAATTTTTGCATCCTCTTTAGGCACAGTTGGGGTCCCAGAAGACTGGAGAATAGCCAACATTGTTTCTTTGTTTTAGGTGACCACCAGGGATAATTCAGGAAATTATAAGCCAGTGCACCTTACTATGGTAGAGAATTTATTGGTGAAGGTTCTTAGGGTTAGATGTACTCATATTAAGGAATATAGACTGTTTAGCAATAGGCAGCATGGCTTTGTATGGGAAAGGTTGTGTCTTACACTTGGTTGACACTTCACCAAGAAACCTAAAGATGATTGAATAGGTCAGGGAGGTAGATATTGTACACTGTATATGGACTTTAGCGAGGCTTTTGAGACCACAAGGTCGGCTGATACAGAAGTTGAAGCCACATGACACATGGAATCCACTGGGAAGGTGGATACAGAACTGGCTTAGTCATGGAAGACAGTCACATTGGGAGGGTGTTTTTCTGACTGAGATTTGAGACCAGTCGTGTTCTGTGGGGGATTTGGTACTGGGGCCTCTGTTACTTGTTTGTAACATATATATACACACCTTTTTTGTTTCTAAAATGATTTGGAAGAGAATTTAGGTCGTCTGTTTAGTAGGTTTGTGGACAGCACAAAGATTGGGGGAAACTGTCAATGGTGAAGAGGATTGCCAGAGGATACAGCAGAATATAGATAGACTAGAGAATTAGCAGATGAAGTTTAATCCAGCTAAATATGAGGTGATGCATTTTGGAACGTCTAATGCAGGAGAGAAGTATACAATCAACGGCAGAACCCCAGTAGCTTCAACATAGGAGGATCTTGACGTGAAAGTCCATAATTTCTTGACTGTGGCAACACAAGTAGATAAGGCATATGGTATGCTTGCCTTCGTTGTTCGGGGCCTAGAGTGAAAAAAAATTGGCAAGTCACGTTGCAGCTGTATAGAATTTTTGTCAGACCACCTTTGGACTTGTGTGCAGATTCTCGTCATCACACTACCAGAAGAATGTGAAAGCTTTGGTGATGGTACAGAAAAGGTTTACGAGGATGTTGTCTGGTTTCGAGGGTATTAGCTATGAAGAGAGATCGGATAAACTTAGTTTGTTTTCATTTGAACGTGAGGGGCAGTTTAACATAGACTAGCCACAAAAAGACATGACCCATTCATCTAAATTTTGTCAATGCATCCTGGTGGCTAGTTTTCTGCCTGTTTGTCCAATGTAGTGTTTGTTACAGGTCTTGCAAGGTATTTTGTAGATGACATTAGTTTTGCTTGCTCGATAACTGTAACAAACACTACATTGGACAAACAAGCAGAAAACTAGCCAGCAGAATACATGAACATCAACTAGCCACAAAAATGACATGACCCACTCTGACAAGTATTTTTACATACAGATGAGGGAGGACACCATTTCGACTGGGACAACACATTTCTCCTTGGACAAGCCAAACCGAGTCATGCGTGAGAATTCCTCGAAGTGTGGCATTGCACCCAGAACTCTATCAACAAGCACATTGCATCTGTATTAGCTATGATGTCCTAGTATCATGTACCTAACCGTGCCCTGAGTTCATCTGCCTTCCCTGTTAGGCCGTTTGCATTGAAATAAGTGCAGTTAAATTTCAGTCCTACCCTGTGCCCTGATTGTTTGATTCGCTGTTTTTCCCAACTGTACCAGTCTCGGATTGATATCTTTTCTCACTATTTTCCTCGGTCCCACCCCCCCACCTGCCTAGTTTAAATCCTCCTGAGCAGCTCTTGCAAATTTCTCTGCTAGTATGTTAGTCCTCTTCCAATTCAAGTGCAATCTGTCCTTCTGGGGTAGAAGCGATCTGTATCAGAAGAGCTTGCACTGAACCGAAAATATGAACCCTTCTCCCCCGCACCAGCTCATCAGCCACACACTCATCTGCTCTATCCTCCTATTCCTCTCCTCATTAGCTCGTAACACCAGGAGCAATGCAGATATTACTACTCTTGAGGATCTCCTTTTAAACTCTTGTCTAACTTTCTATATTCTCCCTTCAGAATCTCATCCTTTTCCCTTCCTATATCATTAGTTCCAGTGTGTACAATGACCTGCTCTTCGTTCCCTTACCCTTTGAGAACATTCTGCACTGTCTCCGAGACATCCTTGATTTTTGCTGCCTGCTGCAGAAATGTCTGTCTGTGCTTCCGACTAGAGTCCTCTATATCTGTGGCCTGTTTTGATCTTGCTTGCACTCTAGCATGTAAATCTGAAATTATTAAAAAAAAACCTCAGTTATCTCACCAAGGACCTTGCTTAACATTTAGTGTAAGTCACGTGATTTTGATTTTAAAATGTTGTGTTGATCCCCTGCCAAGGATTTTCTGACTCTTTTTTTAAAAAAAAGTCACCTTCACGGAACTGAGAATTAAAAATACGTTTATCTTTACTTTGGAACTGAAGTTTCCAAATATCGTAGAATAAACTTTGAACACAACCTATCCCATAGAAATGATACAGTGCAAAATGGAGCAATTTGGCCCATCATTTTCATGCTGCCCCAAATGCATCCTTTCTAATCTCATATTTGTGCACAAAGCCCTGAAACTTACAGCACTTAAGATGCAGATCCAGGTACATTTTAAGAGTTTAGGGTCTCTCTCTTCACTCAGGCAGTGAATTCCAGGCACCCACCACCGTTTGCGTAAAAGGTTTTCCTTTTGCCACTTTGCTTGAATGTATGACGCCTGGTTTTTGAGCTTTCTGCCAAGGGAAATAAATTTCTCCTGTCTATGCTACCTCTTGATTTTGTATACCTCAATTGTGTCACCCCCTAGCACCTCTGTTCCAAGGAAAATACCCCAAACTGTGCCAATCTCTCCTCATGGCTATAATTCTCCAGTTCAGGCAACATTTTAGTAAATTATCTCTTCACTCTCTGCAGAGTGATTGTGTCCTTCCTCTCATGTGGTGACCAGAAGTGCGTACAGCACTCTAGTTGTGGCATCACCAGTGCCTTGTACAGTTTCACCATTATATCCCTACTTCTGTATTTTATATCTCTGCCAATAAACAAGAGCATTTCATATGCCTTCTTTGCAACCTTATGTAAGTGTCATGTTACTTTAGGAACCACCAAGGTCTCTTATTTCATCTACTCCTCTCAATATATTCTTTATTGTATATTCCCTTTTATTGTTTGGCCTCCCTAAATGCATTACCTCATACTTAGGGTTGAACTCCATCTGTCAATTGTTATGGACCAGACCAAACTCCCTCAAAATATATCAACATTTTATTTTTTTAAAGGCTGTGTAAGCTGTTGTGTTCCAGAAGTGTTTCAATTAATCCATTGCTAGACTTTAAGCTAAACACACTTTATTCTTACTCTAAAGTTCAAAGACAAACAAAATAGGATAGGCATACACTTAACTATTGAAATACTTAAAATAATGTTTTATTTAACAATTAATTTTCAATTGTTCCAGTATAGCAATATCCCATAAACATAATTTGCAAAGGCAAATTCAGTGAAACAGATTTCCCTCACTTGCTGTCTCCTGTCCAGTCCAGGAGAAAGGAACCTTGGAAGAAACAAACTAGCAGCAGAAAGGGAGACCGAAATCCATCAGTTTCAACAACCAACTCTAAATCCCAACTGAAAGCAAAATTAAAACCCTGGGCCTGTGTGACCTTGATTCCACCCACTCACTGTTCATTTGTCTAGTTAAAAGAAAACACTTAGGGAGCTCCAAGCTGTTTCCCCACCGCTTCTGAAGCACACATTCTGCCACCCATATGGCAATACTTCTCTGCACGAGGAACAGCACAGACCAAATCTCTCATAAAGACACAATTCTGTTGCTCTTTTCTCCCCATTCCATTAACCCATGTATACCATTTGAGCTTACAGCTATCCTCTACATGCCAATTCTTGTGTCTTCTGCCAATTTTCCAATTCTGCCCACCCCAGCAATGGTCAAGTACAAATCATTAATGTATAAAACAAACCTCAGGGGTCCTAGCACCAGACTGTGTGAAAGACCACTTGTGAAAGCTATCCATTTGCATCTGCACCCATTGATCATTATCTTTTTGTTTTCTGTTAATTAGCTAACTTTGGATCCAATTTGACATATCACCCCGTAACAATGGTCCTTTTCTTTTTTGACCCGTCTGATGTATGGAACTTTGTTAAATGCCTTACTAAGGTCTATGTGGACAACATCCACTCCTCTACCCTCAAACCTCTATATCACCACCTCAAAAAACTCAATCACATTTGTAAGGCATGACCTTGCCTTAACAAAGCCATGCTGATGATTTCAGGCTAGTCTGTGCCTTTATAAGTAACAGTTTACCCAGTTTCTCAGGATTGGTTCTAATAATTAGCCTACTGCTGAAGTAACACTAATTGACCTATAATTGTTTGGTATTTACTTTGTACCCTTTATAAAGGGAACCACATTTGCATTCCTCTAGTCCTCCGACACCCCACCTAATGAAGGTTGGAAAATAATCTTCAGAGCATTTGCAGTTTCCTCCCTGACTTCCTTCAGCATCCTCAGGAACAATCCATCCAGCCCTGGAGACTTGTTCACTTTCAAGGGTTTCACCTCCTCTAACATTGTCCCTCATTATGATTATTTTGTTTGTTATTTCACACTGCTCTTAGATTATGTATCCACTTCATCCCTTTCCTTTGTGAACACAGTGACAAGTATTCATTTAAAATTCTTTCCCTATCTTCTGAATCTTCACACAATTTCCTTAGAATGGAACCATAGAATCCATACAGCATGGAAGCAGGCCATTCAACCCATTAAGGCTACACCGCCCCTCCAAAGAGCATCTCTCACAGACCTCTCCTCCCACCACCCCCCCCCCCCCCCCAAAAAAAAATTCCCTGTAACCCTGCAATTCCACAGCTAATCCACGTAGACTGCACAACCCTGTACACTATGGGCAATTTGGTATGGCCAGTCCACCCAACCTGCACATCTTTGGGCTGTGGGAGAAAACCGGAGTACCGGTTGAGAGAATGTGCAAAGTCCACTAACTCAGTCACCCAAGGCTGGAATCAAACCCAGGTCCCTGGTCTGAGAGTCAGCAGTGCTAACCATTGACTCACCATGCTGCCTTTCTTCATTTTTGATAGGTCACACTTTTCTGATAGCTACCCCATTGCTCTTTACACTCTTTACAACTTTTTTTTCATGCTCTCAATTTGATTTTTTTTGTTTACTTGATCACTATACCTTCTAAACTCTTCTAGGCTACCTGCAGTTTTGAGGTTTTTGAAACCATTATAAACTCTCTTTCTGTTCAATCTTTCCCTGTATTTTTCTAGACAACTATGGGGGTCTAGATTTGACAGTACTACTTATTTTTGGAGGTGAACTGTCTGCTTTGTGCCTCAAAGGTTTTGCTTTTTAGAGCCTCCCACTGGTTTGCCACTTTATCCTTTAGTAGTCATGTCCACCTCAGCCAATCACTGCTCAGTTTTTAAAAATGTCTTCCCCCAGTTAAAACCTTTATCTTGCTAATTTTTTTTCATGCTCTCAATTTGATTTTTTTTGTTTACTTGATCACTATACCTTCTAAACTCTTGGACTTGTCCTTTTTCCATAATAATTCTAAATCCAGTCGAATTGTGGTCACTATCCCCGATATGGTTGCCCATTGTCGGGTCGAGTTGCTCATCTTAATTTCCGAAAACTAAATCCAAAATTGTGTCTCTTGTTGGATGCATCACACTGTTTTTTCAAAAATAAAATTCCTGGATCCAGTACATTAACTTTTCACCCCAGTGCCCCTTTATTGCTTGAAACTCAATTGAAATTGAATAGTTAAAATCACCTACTATTATTGCCCTCTCATTCCCATAGGCAAAATCTACAAATGTTCTTCTATCTCTTTCCCATTATTTGGGGCTCTGTAGTATAGTAGCGTGACTGTCCCTCTTATTCATTAGCTTGACCCATAAAGTTTCATGTGTTAACCGATTGAGTGTGTCATTCCTTCTCACAACTGTCATTAGTTCTTTAACTAGTACTGCTAATCACCTCCCTTTTCGTCATCCACTCTATCCTGCCTGAGAACTCTATTTGGGGATGTAGAGCTGCTATCTCTGCCCCTCCTTTAGCCAGATTTCTATTATAGCAATAACAGCATGCTGCCATTCTTGTAATGCTAGCTGGACACTTTTAAATTCATTTCTTTTGTCTCTCCAAGTCTCTGACTGCATCATTAATGTTCCACCTCCTGTTTCCTAATCTGAATCTGATCCATCTAAGCCTACCTTTTGGTTTCCATCCCCTTGTCACACTAGTTTAAAACCTCATCAGCACTAGCAAAGGCCATGAGAATATTTGTTCTGTCTCTGCCCAGGTACAACCTGTCAGGCTTGCACAGGTTCCACCTTCCCCAAAAACAGTACCAGTGCCTTGAGAATCCAAACCTCTCCTTGGTACACAGTTTCTTCAGCCATGCATTCATCTAATCTATCCTCATGTGTAAGTGAAAGCAGGAACATGACACTGGGAGTAATCCTGAGATTAGTACATTTTAAGGTCCTGCATTTTAATTTATCTCTGTTTATTCAGCTTTCAGGTCTTCAGTCTTGCTTACCTATGTCATTGATACTTATGTAGCATGCCCAGTGGATGTTCATTCTCCCACTCCAGAATGTCCTGCAGCTACTCCATGACAATCTTGACCCTGGCACCAGGAAGTTAATATACCATCCTGGATTCATGTCTGCAGTCACAGAAGCATCTGTTTGTACACTTTACTTTTGAATCCCTTATCACTATAACCCTACTGTTCATTTCCTCCCCTTCAGCACAGTAGAGGCATCTGTGGTGCATGACTTGGTTGATGTTGCTTTCCCTTGAGAGTCTATACCCAACCTGACAGTACCCAAAGTAGTAATTTGTTTGTGTGAGAGAGAGAGATGACCATCGGGGACTCCTGCACTTCTTTCCTGAGCCTTTTATTTAGTCTGATGGTCACCCATTCCCTTTCTGCCTGTGTAATTGTCACCTGCAGTGTGATTGCTTTGCTAAACCTGCTATCCGTGACATTCTCAGCATCATAGATGCTCCAGAGTGAGTTCACCCACGGTTGCAGCTCCATAAAGGCAGTTAGCTAGTAGCTGCAGCTGTGCACACTTTGCACATGTAGTCATCAGGGACACAGCAAGTGCCCCTTATTTCCCACATTGCACAAGAAGAGCACACTACAGGTCTGAGGTTTTCTGTTATGACTTCTCTCTAAGTTAAGCAGGTTAGTCTCTTGAAGAAAATGTAATTAAACAAAGGACCTTCCTCCACTTCAAACCCTTCTCTGAAAATTGTATGTCCCTACCTTTCATTTAAGCTAATATACTTAAAATAATACCTTTTAAAAACTGCAAGACAATACCTGCATGTATCACTTACCAATTGGCTGTTTCCATTGGAACTGCCACTTTCTGAACTGCTGAGACTGAGACTGAGTGCCACACTTAATCAGTTTCAGCTTCACCTACTCTGTATCTCACTTAATTCCCTATTTTCCCCCAACTTCAAAGCACTTTTCTTTAGCCAAACAGCACTGAGGGCCTGAAAAATAATGCTTCTGAATGGAATCAAATCAGCTGTTCCATTAACAGACTTCACCTGAGAGTGACCGAGCTGACTCTTGTTTCAGAAATATGCCTGAAACTATACCCAATCATATGAGAAGGTTTTAGGTACCAGATTCAAGAACTAATTTAAGATTCACCCTGAAATAAAGTTTAATTCCCACTTACCCTTTGCAATTTACCCCTTGAAACTGTTTCCACCCAACTCGAAAGAGTACTCATTTAGCCAAATGACACTGCCCATTCAATGATCTTATCCAAAATATTAGTATGTAGCACATCTTCGTAACAGTTATCAACCTAATGTTTCTACATGCCAGTGAAGTTTTTAATGTATAGTCATGAATTGTAATTCACTTCTGTCTGATATTCTGCTTTGGAAAATAATTTCTATGAGGCGTCTGCCTTTCTTTTCTATTCTATAGTGATGGGATTTGAATAATAACTGTGTATAGGTTAAAAACAATGGCTGCAGATGCTGGAAACCAGATTTTGGATTAGTGGTGCTGGAAGAGCGCAGCAGTTCAGGCAGCAAAATCGACGTTTCGGGCAAAAGCCCTTCATCGGGAATAAAGGCAGAGAGCATGAAGCGTGGAGAGATAAGCTAGAGAAGGATGGGGGTGGGGAGAAAGTAGCATGGAGTACAGTAGGTGAGTGGGGGAGGGGATGAAGGTGATAGGTCAGGGAGGAGAGTGGAGTCATGGTTGAAGAGCTTCAGGGCAGAGGAAATGACCTGGGAGTCCACTCTCCTCCCTGACCTATCACCTTCATCCCCTCCCCCACTCACCTATTGTACTCTATGCTACTTTCTCCCCACCCCGCACCCTCCTCTCGCTTATCTCTCCACGCTTCAGGCTCTCTGCTTTATTCCCGATGAAGGGCTTTTGCCCGAAACGTCAATTTTGCTGCTCCTCGGATGCTGCCTGAACTGCTGTGCTCTTCCAGCACCACTAGTCCAATAACTGTGTATAGGCTAGCTGCACCATCATGTGGACATGAACATCAACAGCAGTATATTTTTTCACATGGCTGTTGGTTTTATTTGCTTTCTGCAAGCATTATTAATTTTTTATTTGACTTGATGAAGCCAGTTGCAAGAAGATACATTGAAATATTTTTTGATGTTAACATCAATTCAGCTGCAAACCTCTCTTACTAATTTATAATGCACGCCACATTCTCCTTCTGCACTATGATTGAAAAAATCATTACATCAACTCATTACGTGAACACGTTGGCTCAGTGGTTAGCACCGCTGCCTCACAGCAGCAGAGTCCCAGGTTCGATTCCAGCCTTGGGTGACTCTGTGGAGTTCTTCCCGTGTCTGTGTGGGTTTCCTCTGGGTGCTCCGGTTTCCTTCCGCAGTCCGAAGATGTGCAGGTCAGGTGAATTGGCCATGCTGAATTGCCCATAGTATTAGGTGCATTAGTCAGGGTGGGTTACTCTTCCGGGGGGGGGGGGGGGGGGGGGTAATCGGTGTGGACTTGTTGGGCCAAAGGGCCTGTTTCCACACTAGGGAATCTAATCTAAACTATTTGCCTCCATCAGGTTCATGCTGGGAGTCTTTGACTGTGCATTTTAAATTGTGCGTTGAAGTGCAAGATGTGTGATGTGAACGTAATTGAAACATCGTGCTGTTAGTGGCAGTGCTGTATTGTTGGATACATATAGGTGTTGAAATGAAATTGAAACCTTTGACTGTTGCTATGAATTTTATAACATAATGTCATTGAAAGAAGAACAGGAAATCGAAGTGTCTTATCCAAAATGTGTCTTCCAAACTTTGATTTTTGACTTATCGTAAATTCATGAAGTATTTTTCATGCCTATATGTCAGGTTTAACTTCTCCAGTATGATGTGAGCTAGCCTCTGAGAATTAGCGGTGACTATTTTGTTCAAGAAAATCCAATATCCAGGAAGATGAAATCCTTTCCTGCATGATCTGCATTTCTCACATTTCAATGCCTAAACAGCTTTCTGTTGAATAATTCAGTGGAATAAACCAAAAACAAGCTGAAGGTGACTATTCTTTGGCTTTCTGCTTCAGTATTTAGTAATATGTGTCTTTAATTAAGAGCAATCAGGATTTAAAGAGACTATTAGCACTCTTGGGCAGTGAACAATGGGGGTGAGAGAAAGCAGTAATGAGAGCAGCAAATGTGAGGACATATGAATAGTTAATTGTTTTCATCATTTTCGTAGGAATCAGCCATCATTGTAAAATTATGTACCATTATTTATAGTTTTAGAAACTTTATTTGAAAATCTGGCATTCTTTGTACGAGGGAAGGTGGTTATGAGGACTAGAAGTCAATTACCTTTGTCTTCAGCAAGGCAATAGCACTTTCCTTGTGGTAGTTTCCAAGGCTCAACCATCTTTAGCCACTTCATCAATGATCATCTCTTCATCACAAGCTTATAAATTGGGGTATTTGCTCATTATTGCATTGTGTACACCTTTAACAGTATACTGACTTTAAATTTCCTGACCAAAGTGCACTGTCTCCATGCACCTGATTGCTTGGTTTTTGGGTACTGCAGAGGATAGACCTTACATGCTGATTGGGAGGAGACCAGAGGAAGAGAAATGTTAAGTCAAGATACTTGCAAAGTCATCATGGGATAGATTTGGAGGGCAAAGCTCAAAGTGAATAATTACACTGTGCATTGATGAACTATCTTCACAGATCTACAGCCAAGTAGGTTTTGAGGCCACATCCCCTCTCCTTTTGTCCATCTTGCAATTGAAGAGGAACTAGTGTAGAAGGAAATAGGAGCAGCAACAGACGTAGGCTTTGGACAAGTATGCAGAGGCACAAGTATCAGATAGCTCGGCCATAACAACCGTGGTTTTTGGTTCAAAACAGAATTTTCTGGCATCATAGCAGCTGTCTTTAACTTTGAAGGCTTTGACCTGCTGAGAGTTTCCTGGAAGATACTACTTTGCCTTGACCTGCTGTGGGCACTAAGGTCTCTGAAAGATGAGAGATTCAGAGATCTCATTACCTTGGCCACTTGCCTGAGCATTTTCTTTTTGTGTTTTCACTTGCATCTCCCTGATCCTTTTGAGATGAATGGGTACCTGGAAAGAAGTCAAGGATGCCTTGGCCACCTCTTGCCTTGCCAGTGATACTGCGCTACAGTGATAAAGTGCGGGTCCCAGTGCATTTTTGAAGTTGCTGTGTGGTCTGCTGGGTATGGCTCTCCAAAACAGCCATCATTCTTTCCACAGAGGCAGCCAAATGTTCACCTGCCAGAAATACTACAGTGGTGCTTGAACACCTTCACCTTTGGCTGTTATCTTCTGATGGTGTCTCACATCTCTGCCAAATGTTTTAGAATAGAAACATGCCATCTACAGGGGGCTGAATAGCAGTCCTCAAAATCAGTGATTTACTTCCCAGAACATGTCTTTGAGTCTACTCTGTAGGTCTATCAAAATGACTGTTTCATTGCTGGTGGAAGGTGCATGTGAACATTTTGTGTATCCTCCGAGTTTTGAGGGGCGTTTTCCTGTGAGGTGTTGGTGCTAGGAGGATGATGTGTTTTGTTGTCTTCTGGTATTTGTTTGCATCTGGATAAAAGAAGAGAAAACTAGTGAACCATAAAAAGTGGATGCTTTTTCACTGTTTCTTGTAGCAGATATATTTCTCCATTTCTGTAGGAGTGGTCCTGGTCCACTTCTACCAGCTTTGAGGGGTGACGATGTGAATATTCAGCACCCTTACAGCAGTGCGGGCTTGTTCCCTCCTGTTGTATGCTCTCTATCCTTCTGACAGAGAAAGATTGATTGATTGTGATTTTATTTTGCGCATATGCAGTTTGAGCATGCATGACCATATTTGGTCCAGAACCTGTCCCAGTAATCAAGCGGCTGTTGGTGAGTCTACAGCTGAGAGAGTTTTGATAGCATGAGGTGGCTCTTAACACTTGAGTGCACATCATCCATGTGATGCTGAGGCTTGTAGGAAAAAGTCCCATGTTATGCAAAAACAGACATTGCTAGAGAAATTCTGCAGCCCTGGTGGCATCTCCGGAGAGAAAGCAGATTTAATGTTTCGAGTCCAGCAATTTACTTGTTTTTGTTTCGAATTTCTAACATCGGCAATTCTTTCAGTTTTTTGTCTTAAATGACGTACCTGTGTTAATCACCTCTCAGACTGAGTGCCCTTATGAGTGTAAATTTGTAGTGAATGGGCAGTGACATGTACCTTTACAGAGCACAGGAGATCATTTAACCTCTTTTTGAACTTTGGGTGAATTATGCTGCCCGTGGACACTGACCAATGCACCTGTCGTGGTCCGATGGGCTAGCCTCTGCTGTCATTGTTTGGAGGATTGCTTGCTTTATTTCCTGGACTGCTTGGACCAGAATCTATAGTGGGACCTTGCTGAAACTTTGGGCCTGTTTTTGTCTGATCTAGAAATTCCAAGGGGGTGGTGGTGACCAATGTATGCCATTAAAATGCTGCAGGTTTGCAGTGAATTGAGGGTAACTAGGAGGTCTATAAACATAGCTCCTTACTTTCAACCATAGTGGGCACCAGAGCTGTTGATCTGTCCCATAAAATGTGCTGTTGAACCTCTGCAAAAATTAACATGCACTAAGCTGAAAATTGCATGACCACAGGAGAAAAACCTGAGTTGCCTTTGAGTACACATTGAGGAGAAAGTGAGGACTGCAGATGCTGGAGATCAGAGCTGAAAATGTGTTGCTAGAAAAGTACAGGTCAGGCAGCATCCAAGGAACAGGAGAATCGACGTTTCGGGCATGAGCCCTTCTTCAGGAATGAGGAAAGTACGTCCAGCAGACTAAGATAAAAGGTAGGGAGGAGGGACTTGGGGGAGGGGCATTGGAAATGTAATAGGTCAAGGTGAGGTGATAGGCCGGAGTGGGGGTGGGGGTGGAGAGGTCAGGAAGGAGATGGCATGTTAGGAAGGCGGTGCTGAGTTTGAGGGATTTGACTGAGACAAGGTGGGGGGGGAGGGGAAATGAGGAAGCTGGAGAAATCTGCATTCATCCCTTGTGGTTGGAGGGTTCCTAGGCGGAAGATGAGGCACTCTTCCTCCAACCGTCGTGTTGCTATGGTCTGGCGATGGAGGAGTCGAAGGACCTGCATGTCCTTGGTAGAGTGGGAGGGGGAGTTGAAGTGTTGAGCCACGGGGTGGTTGGGTTGGTTGGTCCAGGTGTCCCAGAGGTGTTCTCTGAAACGTTCCGCAAGTAGGCGGCCTGTCTCCCCAATATAGAGGAGGCCACATCGGGTGCAGCGGATGCAATAAATGATGTGTGTGGAGGTGCAGGTGAATTTGTGGCGGATATGGAAGGATCCCTTGGGGCCTTGGAGGGAATTAAGGGGGGGATGTGTGGGCGCAAGTTTTGCACTTCTTGCAGTTGCAGGGGAAGGTGCCAGGAGTGTAGGTTGGGTTGGTGGCGGGTGTGGACCTGACGAGGGAGTCACGGAGGGAGTGGTCTTTTCGGAACGCTGATAGGGGATGGGAGGGAAATATATCCTTGGTGGTGGGGTCCGTTTGGAGGTGGTGGAAATGATGACGGATGATATGATGTTTATGGAGGTTGGTGGGGTGGTAGGTGAGGAGCAGTGGAGTTCTGTCCTGGTGGCGATTGGAGGGGCGGGGCTCAAGGGCGGAGGAGCGGGAAGTGGAGGAGATGAGCTGGAGGGCATCGTCGATCACGTCTGGGGGAAATTGCGGTCTTTGAAGAAGGGAGGCCATCTGGGTTGTACGGTATTGGAACTGGTCCTCCTGGGAGCAGATGCGGCGGAGATAAAGGAATTGGAATATGGGATGCCGTTTTTACAGGGGGCAGGGTGGGAGGAGGTGTAGTCTAGGTAGCTGTGGGAGTCGGTCGGTTAATAGTAAATGTCCGTGTTGATTCGGTCGCCCGAGATAGAAATGGAAAGGTCTAGGAAGGGGAGAGAGGAGTCTGAGACGGTCCAGGTGAATTTGAGGTCGGGGTGGAAGGTGTTGGTAAAGTGGATGAACTGTTCAATCTCCTTGTGGGAGCGTGAGGCAGCGCCGATACAGTCATCGATGTAGCGGAGGAAAAGGTGGAGGGTCGTGTCAGTGTAGCACCCCCACTCCGGCCTATCACCCTCACCTTGACCTCCTTCCACCTATCACATTTCCAACGCCCCTCCCCCAAGTCCTTCCTCCCTACCTTTTATCTTAGCCTGCTGGACACACTTTCCTCATTCCTGAAGAAGGGCTCATGCCCGAAACGTCGATTCTCTTGTTCCTTGGATGCTGCCTGACCTGCTGTGTTTTTCCAGCAACACATTTTCAGCTTTGAGTACACATGATGACCACTTCTTGAATTGCAATTATGAGGGGTGTGTGCGTACACCTTTGAAGTTACTTGACATAATGAGATTTGTTAGTAATGGAATTTTGGATTTGGTAAATTTTGACATGGAATTTAAAAGAAAAGGAGTAGGGAAGTTCGGTCGAATCTTTATAGAACTATAGAGTAGTTTGTCAACAGTTAAGTATCACATCAGTTCTCGCTGTCATGTTTTGGAGGGGATTTGCGTGTCATTAATGGGTGAGGAAGATATTTACCAGTATGGATTTGGGGATGGGATATTTCAGGTAGTATGAATTCAGTGGATCGAAATGGCTGTCTGACTCGAAATTTTGACCAAATTTAATGCTTTTGTTTCAGTTAACTGATGCATTTTGAGGCAGCACATTTCAAAGATGTTTATTTTTTGAGAATGCCAATTCTGCAATGTAATTAAATATGTGGATTCTAATATTCGTTGTTGTGATCATTATCTGACAATGAAAATGTACACTTCATGTTTCAAATATGATTTAAGTTGTTTAATACTGAATTTTGTGAGTTGTTGCTATATGTCCCTGGGTTGACTAATAACGCATGTCACAAAACAATTGAAATATTACATTTGTATTTTAGGACCAGATTGCTCTTTGACTGTTCCATCAATGGAATCCTACTGGGTACTGCCAAACATTAAACCCTTTAGCCCCAGTGTGAGCCGTGCATCTCACAAGGCTGTTGTATATGGGAAGTTTATGTGGGTAATTGGTGGATATACCTTCAATTATAGTTCATCGCAGATGATCCTTAAGTAAGTATGTGTTTGTAATTTAGTTTTAGCAGTTGTTGTATTTCACTTGAAGACTTGCATGTTTACTCATGTAAATTTGATGATCTCTCAGCTCTTCTTATTTGTTTGATAGTCTGCAGAGTTCAGACATCTGTTATGTTTGGAATCTCCAAGTATAGCAATCTAAATAGGCCACTTGCTTTTTTTAAATACATTGACATTCGACATTTTTCCATATCATTGCATTTTAAAAAGCTTTTTAATGAAGTTCCATACCGTTTTTCTACATACAAGCTACGAAGTGACTTTTGTTTGAAAGCTAAGTTCTCCTATCTGAAATTTCAAAAAGTTTAATAAATTTTCACTTTGCAGGTCCTTTTCTTTCATCAGGTCAAATCGCCAATGGTTGGAGTTAACTAGAAAGGTCTATGAAGACTTGTAAAAGGGACTGCTGCAGATTCCTTGTTAGTGTCTGGTTGTAACATGCAGATTCTCTATATAGTTCTGAAGTTTTGGCGTCTCTGGTCTCTAGATTTACGAGGAGATTTCATAAACTGCTGCTTCTCCATTTCCTTGCTATTACAGCATGATTTAATCTGACTTTGCACAATCAAGTATGATGCCACCCAGATTTGATATAACGTATCTTTCCCTAAAATTTCAGTACAATGTTCCAGAAAATTTACTGAACTGTAAATAACTTGCATAGGTTTTCTTAATATTCCTTGCATATCTTGTCCCCAGCTTGGCTGAAGATATTGACACCTAATATGATAATCCTCAGGTGCCTGTTGCCCTCTGGTACATAAAAAATGATGAGTGTTGGCAGGATCTTTAAACTGTGGGCTGTTCACACTTGAGCCTCCTTGTGCCCAAATTCGATGTTCACATATTTACTTTTTAGAAGCTATCTTTGGATAGTGATTTGAGAATGCAACCCGAAGAGAATGGCTCACCCACATTCAGGACTGCTAAACATCAGCAGCCACTGTGCTGTTGATCAAGTCGTCCGATTGTGATTCGATACTGAATTATTTTCAGTATGTCTCATTTACGCAGTGATTTTACCAACTGAAGTGCTCTTTGACGACACCGTAGCATTTATATCTGATTGAATTCTGCATAACAACTGACACGGAGGCTTATTTGTTGAGTTTGGCAAAGGCTGAGATTGGTAATAGGATTGTGGAATATTATGATTAGGCAAGAAATTGGAATTGAAGTCAATGATTAGGTATAATATAGAATGACAGCATAGGTTTGAAGTGCCTAATAGCCTAATTCTATTTCTTATCACCATTTGTGCTAGATATTTATGAGCACAACCTGATGAGAAGAAATGCGAATGGTCTGTTGTGATAAAGCTGCTCCTTTAACAAGTTTATGCAGTCCTTGGCTTTTTTTTCCAGACGTCATAAATGACACAGACTTTGAAAAGTCTGATGTGTTGGGTTTTGGAGCTTGTTTGATAATAGCTAACAGATACTTCCTCAGGCTGAAGGCTTTCAAGTTTAAAAACAAACACTTCTACAATGAAAGAGGAGTGCCCAGTTCTCCCAGCTCAGCTTTTCTCTGGTTTGGTATTTAGCAGTAGTGTGGAAAAAAGCTGCTGGACACAAAAAAAAGCAGGTGCAGGCTGGAACTCTCTCTTTGACTTCTATCTTGTAAGAACCTGTTTGATTTTTTTCATTTGTGCCAAGGGGTGTTTATGGGGATTCTTGCAAGATTTTGGAACAGCATCATTAAATTGGGATAATCAATTGGATTTTCAGGTAGGATAAGTTATTCGGTATTCTCTTCACTTTGTTTGTGTTTCATTCGGTAATCTTGTAAATAATTCTGTTTGTTTTAAACTAAGTGGTTTGACCAGCTGATTCTCTCCTGGAATATCGACTTTATACCTGCTTAAAACAGCTAGCAAGGTTAGGGTCTGAGCTACCTTCTTGAAGTGTTTTGAGGGGTCTGATCTGGTCCATAATACTGTCTATTGTTAGCGATTTTTGAGAAGATTTGTAGCTCAGGTTGATGGTAAGTATGTAAGTTAGCTCGCTGAGCTTAAAGACTAATTTTCAGATGTTTCGTCACCATACGTGGTAACATCATCAGTGAGAGTCTCCGGTGAAGTGCTGGTGGTATGTCCCGTCTCTGTCTATAGGACTCGGTTTCTTAAGGTGGGTGATGCCATTTCCGGTTCTTTATTTCAAGGGGAGGTAAATAGGAGCCAAATCAATGTGTTTTATTGATTGAGTTCTGGTTAGAATGTCTGCCTCTCAGAATTCTTAAACATGTCTTTGTTTCGCCTGTCCGAGGATCTGTGTGTTGGCCCAGTCAAAGTGGTATCCTTCTTTGTCTGTATGTAAAGAAAGTAGCAATAATGGGTCATGTCTTTTGGTGGCCAGTTGGTATTCATGAATCCTGGTGGCAAGTCTCCTGCTACTTTGTCTGATTTTTTTTTACAGTTCTTGCATGATATCTTGTAAATGTCTGGAAGTCATTTCTGATATGTCTTTGATGTAACGTAATGTGGCTATAATTTTTGATTGCGTTGTGTCTGCTTGTTTGAGTTTGAATCTGAGGAATCAGTGGATTGTGTTTATTGGGTACCTGTTTTTCTTGAAAGCATTATATAGACATTTTTCTGCTTTTTGTAGTTCTTGGATGCTGCGGTGTGATGTAGCTTGTTGAAATGTCTTGATGTAGCTCTGTTTGTGGGTGTTGGGATGATTGCCTCTGAAGTTAAGTTTTTGGTCAATGTTTGTTGTTTTTGTGTAGATGCTGGTTTGAAGCTCTCCATTAACTGTACATTCAACTGTCACGTGTAGGAATGGGAGTCTGTTGTCATTCTCTTCCTTTTTTTTGTGAATTTTATGCCTGTCAGGATATTGTTCATGGTTTTGTATGTTTCCTCTAATTTGTTCCATTTTGTGATGACAAAGGTGTAATCTAGGTAGTGTACCCAGAATTTGGGTCGGATAGATGGGAGGGCAAGGAGAAAGTGAGGTCTGCAGATGCTGGAGATCAGAGTCCAGAGTGTGTTGCTGGAATAGCACAGCAGGTCAGGCAGCATCCGAGGAGCAGTAGAATCAATGTTTTGGGCCATAACCCCCCCCCCCCCCCCCCCCACCTTCAAGAATGAGGCTGGGAGCCTCGGGGGTGGAGAGTTAAATGGGAGGGGGGTGGGGCTGGGGAGAAGTTGGCTCAGAGTGCAATAGATGGATGGAGATGGGGATAAAGGTGATAGGTCGGAGAGGAAGGTAGAGCGGATAGGTGAGAAGGAAGAGAGACAGGTGGAACAGGTCATGAGGGTGGTGCTGGGTTGGAACTGGGGTAAGGTGGGGGGGAGGGGAAATGTGAAAACTGGTGAAGTCCACATTAATACCCTGGGGTTGAAGGGTTTTATGTTCTGTGAGAAAGAATGAGATTCTGTTCAGCAGTTGTGGGGTTGGGTATATCACCACCTGCTGGTAAGTGTCCAAAAAGCATTTGCCTTTTCAAGATAGTTGGATTTTTTAAAAATAAGGGTCATCTGTCCCTTGTCTGCAGGTAAGGTTAAATATTAATGTGTTATAGTTTGTGTTGAAAAACAAGAACAGTCGTCTGTTGCTAGAGGGAATTATTGCCTTTGAACTGTCCAGTTTGCAGCAGGTGCAGCGTTGTCTATGTCAGTATAAAATTGGCAAATTCTGTGTTTGTGATTTGAGCAAAGGTTTTTTAGTGAATCAAGACAGCTGACATCGGAAGCAATGGAAAGAATTGGCACCCCTCAATATGCCGAATAATGCTCATGTAATGGTGAGAGAGAAAATTCAGATATTTGTAGTGTTGTGGACCAGAGCAGACCCACTCAAAATATATTAAGACGGTAACCTGGACACTAACTTTTTTGAACTTTAAAGGTAAATGTAAGATGTTGTATTCTAGATGCAGTTTGATTGTCGAACTACTCGATGCTAAGCAAAACGCAATTTATTCATACGCTATTGTTAGAATGCAATCAAAGAAATATTAAAGAATTGGCATCGTTGTAATTTAATGAAAATACTAAACACAGTAATAGATACAGTAACTATTTCTAATTAATTGTTCCAAAAAGTAACATCCCATAAACACCCTTGGCAAAGGCAGCCAATAAAATATATTGTGTATCATGCGACTCTCGTAGCCCAGGAGGAAAAACATGAGAACTCTGTAGCAGGGGGAGGTGGACTGCAGCTTCCAAACTCTGCTGAGAATCCAGCAATAACTGCTGAACGTTCAAACTAAAAGTCCTGGCTCTGTGGGAGCTTGACCACACCTATTTAGGCTACTTCTATTCTTCCAACCTTTCACAGAAAAAATTTCCAAGGCCTGCCAAGCTGTTTACTTTATAAGTTTTCAATAGACAGCTCAGCATGTCTGCTTTAAAACCTCCCTTCAAAAAAGACAAAATAGACCTTTTAAAGCCATAGTGTTGATGCCCATTCCCAAATTTAGAAAGATGCCTTCAATTTTAAAAACCTTTTTTGTCTTGTGCTATTAGTACACTAAATGCATTCAAAGTTTGTGAGAAGATTTGTACTCGAGTGCTCGTTGTTGTGGTTCTGTTCGCTGAGCTGGGAATTTGTGTTGCAGACGTTTCATCCTCTGTCCAGGTGACATCCTCAGTGCTTGGGAGCCTCCTGTGAAGCGCTTCTGTGATCTTTCCTCCGGCATTTATAGTGGTTTGAATCTGCCGCTTTCGGTTGTCAGTTCCAGCTGTCCGTTGCAGTGGCCGGTATATTGGGTCCAGGTCGATGTGCTTATTGATTGAATCTGTGGATGAGTGCCATGCCTCTAGGAATTCCCTGGCTGTTTTCTGTTTGGCTTGTCCTATAATAGTAGTGTTGTCCCAGCCGAATTCATGTTGCTTGTCATTTGCATGTGTGGCTACTAAGGATAGCTGGTCGTGTTGTTTCGTGGCTAGTTGGTGTTCATGGATGCGGATCGTTAGCTGTCTTCCTGTTTGTCCTATGTAGTGTTTTGTGCAGTCCTTGCTTGGGATTTTGTACACTACCTTGGTTTTGCTCATGCTGGGTATCAGGTCCTTCGTTCTGGTGAGTTGTTGTCTGAGAGTGGCTGTTGGTTTGTGTGCTCTTATGAGTCGTAGTGGTCGCAGTAGTCTGGCTGTCAGTTCAGAAATGCTTTTGATGTATGGTAACGTGGCTAGTCCTTTGGGTTGTGGCATGTCCTCGTTCCGTTGTCTTTCCCTTAGGCATCTGTGATGAAATTACGCGGGTATCCGTTTTTGGCGAATACATTGTATACAGGAAAGCCACACACCCAGACCAAGTCCTGAACTATGAAAGCAACCACCCCAACACACACAAAAGAAGTTGCATCAAGACACTATTCAAAAGGGCCACAACACACTGCAGTACACCAGAACTGCAAAAAGAGGAAGAACACCAATACAGTGTATTCGCCAAAAACAGATACCCGCGCAATTTCATCAATAGATGCCTAAGGGAAAGACAACGGAACGAGGACATGCCGCAACTCAAAGGACTAGCCACACTACCATACATCAAGAGCATTTCCGAACTGACAGCCAGACTACTGTGACCACTAGGACTCATAACTGCACACAAACCAACAGCCACTCTCGGACAGCAACTCACCAGAATGAAGGATCCGATACCCAGCATGAGCAAAACCAAGGTAGTGTACAAAATCCAATGCAAGGACTGCACAAAACGCTACATAGGACAAACAGGAAGAGAGCTAATGATCCGCATCCATGAACACCAACTGGCCACGAAACGACACGACCAGCTATCCTTAGTAGCCACACACGCAGATGACAAGCAACATGAATTCGGCTGAGACAACACTACTATTATAGGACAAGCCAAACAGAGAACAGTCAGGGAATTCCTAGAGGCATGGCACTCATCCACAGATTCAATCAATAAGTACATCGTCCTGGACCCAATATACCAACCACTGCAATGGACAGCTGGAACTGCCAACTGGAAATGGCAGATTCAAACCACAAATGCTTGGAGGTAAGATCACAGAAGCGCTTGACAGGAGGCTCCCAAGCACTGACGATGTCACCTAGACAGGGGACGAAACATCTGCAACACAAATTCCCAGCTCGGCGAACAGAACCACAACACTAAATGCATATATACCACATTGAATCTAAGCATGCAAACAATCACTACTACAGTCCATGTCAGTCCATTTTTTTTCCCCCACTATCAAACTACCAAAGTTACAAAATCTGATTCATATCCTATTCCACATTTGGAAGGCTGTATTGAGAAGGTGGGATAAGCAACTTATAAGTTGGACTTATTCAGATGATATTGAAAGAAAGAAGAAAATTCATCAAAGTTGTGACAACGCCTCGTGAATTGCATTCTTTCGACTTGCTAGGTGTATAATTTTCAAATTGAATGGCTGCAGTAATAACCTCCATCTAAACAGTGTGAAATCTTTGTCCTAAAATTTCTCCTAAAGCTTTAAGGAGTTATGGTCTGTACATACAATTGTCTCAAGACACATTGCTGACAATATAAATGTTGTAACACCAGCACCAAACTCGCGGTCTCCTCAATTGTAGAATATTTATATTGATGATTATTCAATTTTCTTGAAAAATACACAGTAGGTTTTTCTAGCACTTGTATTTTTCTAGCACTTGCATTCTTGTAAGAGTACAGCACTGACGCCCACATCACACTTATTGATAATCACCTTGAAAGGCTTAGTGAATTAGGTGTGGCAAACGCTTGGCAGTGGTTAACACAGCTTTCAGGCTGTCAAATGCTTTCTGATGGTCCTCTATCCACTTGAAATTTTCTGCATCTCTTCAAGTCAGTCTTTGGAGCAACCACACTACTAAAATTCAATACGAACTTCTGATTTTAAAAAAAACTTTATCCCAGGAATCATTGAAACTCCCAGGAAACTCCCAAAAAAACCTTTAGTTTTCACATCCCATGGGGCCATTGGTCAATGTGACTTTGGCTTTTGCGAACTCCCTTTTAGCCAGGTTTATCATCCAGCCCACTTCCCAAAGCCAATTTATAAATTCTGATAGATGCTGCAAATATTCTTTCCGTGTGACTAAAAATGATCACATCCTCAATGTACACCACAGAATTGGGTAATCTCGCAATAACTTTATTGGTTAGACTTTGTGGCTGATGCATTTTTCATGTCAAATGGCACGACTTTAAGCTGGTACCATCCATTTGGTATTGTGAAAGCTGGAATTTTCTTCTTTCTTTCAATATCATCTGAATAAGTCCAATTTATAAGTTGCTTATCTCACCTTTTCAATACAGCCTTCCAAATGTGGAATAGGATATGAATCAGATTTTGTAACTTTGTGATAGTCCACTCATTCTTTGTGATATTCCATACGCAATCGTTAGGTACCGACCGGTTTTGGAACTATGGGTTACTATGAGTGAGCTCCATTTGCTGTAACTCACTTTGATTATAGTGCCTTTGCTCATGTGTTCAATTTTTTTTTTGAACCTGTGCCAACTTTGGAGGGTTATGTCTACAAGCATGTTGTTTAATTGCATCAGCATGTCATACATCTATTTCATGCATAATTAGACGAGTGCTTCCCAGCTTATTCCCACATATCTCCCCATATGATGTGAATAACTCATTCATGTCATAATTTTTGAGAACTTCCTCATTGTCCAATTTAATTTGAGGCAATTTGAATCATTTAAGAATCATTGGGACTTGATTCTTCATTCTGTGTTGTAACCTGTAACCCATTCCATTTGTTTTCCTTCCCCATTAAAATATCTTTTGAGCATATTCACATCACACACTCTGAGATTTCTTTCTATCTGACTTTCTTATGAAATAATTTACCTCACTCAATTTCATTTCAATTTGATAAGGCTTACTAAATCTTGCCTTTACCACTGGAAGCAATGCTAATACTTCCCATCCACATAAGTAAAATTGGAAATTTCTTTGATATCGTGTCTTCCTTTTGTTTCATTTCATCCTTTGCTACTTTTAAGTGTTGTCTAGCCAGCTCTATTTAATTTTTCCCTAAAATTTGACAAATAGTCCAAGTGTGTGGTTTCTGAACTCTGATATTCACCAATTTCTCCTTAATCAATTTGCGTTCCTCTCCCCTCATGCCCAAAAACTAATTTAAATGGACAGAGAGATTAATTTGGTGCATCCCAAATTGCAAAAAGTACAAATGGAATTCCTTTATCCCAAACCTCTGAATGAATAGTTTTGAATATCAGCCCTCAACATGGTCTTAAAAGTTTGATGCCATATTCTAATGCTGTCTGTGATTCTGGGTGGTATGCAGGGAATTTAAATTGTTTTATTCCTAAACTGTCCTTAACTTCCTTAATAGGTTTGATGTAACATTTGACCCTTAATGCAATTGCATCTCTGTGAATCGTCGGTTATCTAATGGGAAAAAAAAAGTAACTCTTCTCCAATCCTTTTAGCTTTGACACTGCCTAATGGAGTAGCCTCCAGAAATTGAGTGGACTCATCCATTATGGTCAGCAAATATTGATTCCTACTTTTTGTTTTAGGTAGGGGTCCTATGCAATTAATTGAGACCCTTATAAAAGGTTCCTCAAATGCAGGAATGAGTATTAAGGGCGCTGGTGTTATCCCTGCCTGAGGTTTTCTAATGACCTGACACAATTCTACCACCGATTACCACGTGGTAATTCATATGCAACACATTCTGTCTATAACCCACCAGTAATACAACTTGATGAGCTTCTGCCTATTTCTCATCTGCATAAATGTGTGATAGTCTCCATTTCCTTATTAGAATACCATGTTTAAGATAGTAGCATTCTGGATGCACTCAGATTCTTCTTCTGTGTAGGATTTTTGCAACAACTGTTTTAGTGTTTTATCTTTCTGTTGGAATTCAGTTATTGTCCTCTACTTGCTCTTGTTTTTTCTTAACATTTTGTTCAAGCAGAGTCTCTGATAATTGAACTTTAGTTTTCTTTATTATTTGATTTCTCCTTCTGGTTCCACTTGTGGCTTTGTGACCTCGTTCCCACATCGTCAGGAAAAATCCCAGGATATACTTCCTGTCACACCTCAGTTGCATAATTTTCCATTGGTTGAAAAGCCAATTTTCCATTGGCTTTTCAACCACAGTCGGCATCACTCCCACTGATGGTCCAGCTTATCATTTACCAAGGATAAATTGGAACCAAGAATTTCTTTACTTACACCACAACATTATCATCGGACTCTCTAACTTCTATTTATATAATGGAACAACAACTCTTCTCACTTTTCTGGCAATGCTCCCTCTGAAATACATATTTTATCATCTTTTCATATCAAAGGTGCACTTGCTTCTTTATGTCTCAAAATTTTAATTTCTTCACTTCCTCCTGGCAAAAATGAGCAAATCTTACCCTTGCAAGTAAATTCTTTAAAGGGATCTGGCACTGTCTTCTCAACCAGCCCCTGGTCAGGTTGTACATCCTTTTGCAGCTTCCAAGCTTCCACTGGGCTTTCCTTCAGCACTTCAACAAAACTGACTGGCTTGTCCTGTTTTCCCACATCCATCTTCCCAGTACTTTTTCGAAATCACCAACACTGACTTCACGTGGCCCACTACATTACATTGAAAACACCTGAGCGTTTTTACCTTTTTTTTCCCCTCACTGGTTTCCTTTTCACCCTGTGGTAAACCATCCTTACTATCTTCAATGAGGTCTCCTTTTCCCATAACACCTGGTGATTTATTTTCCCAATTTCTTTCCCAAACAGCTAACTTATGCTTTATGAACCAACTCCTAACCGTTTGCCATTTCAGCTAATCTTGTAGTCTTAAATGTCTGCTCCATGTGAGTTGTCACTACTTCAGGAAGTGAATTTTTGAACTTCTCTACAATGATCATCTTTCTAATATCATATATTTGATCTATCTTCAAGGCCATTATCCACCTATCAAAATTAGTTTGTTTGATCCTTTCAAACACAATGTATTTTTGATCAGATTCCTTCTGTGGATTCTTAAAATATTGTCTGTCGTCTTCTGGTACTAGCTCATATACACTTAAGATGCCATTTTTCACTTCATTATACACCCCAAATACCACCTGTGATAGTGATGCAAATACCTTATTAGCTCTACCTACCAACTTTGTTTGGATCAATAATAGTCACGCAGTCACTGATCATTTCCATTGTTTAGCCACATTGTCAAATAAAATGAAAAAGGTTTCTACGTCCTTTTCATTGAATTTAGGCAACATTTGGACATTATTTAAACAGCTCCTCACCAGATCTTTGGCTATGATGGGATTACTATCCATCACTGTCCTCATTACCACTAACTTTCAAGTCTACCTCTGCCATTTTTAGTCAGCTTTGAGTTTTCAGTTCTAACTTCTGAAGTTCAAAAGCTCTGTTTCTCCCTTTCTTTTGTGTCTAATTCAAGCTGCTTCATTTGCAATTGAATTTTAACCATTACCAAAAGTTCCAACGGTATTCCGAGCAAATGTAAACTGTGCGTGATTCCTACAATTATCTCCCCTTTCCTTGCAGACACAGGCAAACCCAACTCTAGCTTGTTTGCCAATTCTGAAAGCCTTGTCTTGCTCACTTTCTTCCACCTCCTAGAAAATTCCTAGTGACTGCAAGAGCCATTACTAGACAAGGTGTATCCTGTTTAAAGCAATACCTGAAATAAAAGACGCTAACACTTAGTATTCACTGCCTTAGGTCCAATTATCCTAAACCCAACCTTGAATTAGAGATTTTGATCCCAGATGAGCCCCCAGTTTGTTATGGACTAGACTGAAACCATTCAAAATGTATTAAGGAGGTAGCCTAGACCCAACTGTTTCTTATTTCAAAGGTGATGTAATTTGATTGGTCAAACTACTCAGTGTTAAGCAAAAAGAATTGGCTTAGCTATAACTCTCTATTGAAATGCTTAATGAAAAGATGGATAGTAACCACTAAGAATTTTGAAAACATTTGCAGCTTGGGTTGTGGATACGCTTGTCCTTTGCCCATAGAACTGGTAGGTTTGTATGCAGACATTTTGTCACCCTGCTAGGTAACATCTCCAGTGCACCTTCTGATGAAGTGTTGTTGAACTACTCTGCTCATTATTTATGTGAACTGTTCTGTTATGGTGAGATATCATTTCCTCTCCTGCTCCGCAGTAGCTCGTATATAGAATCCATTTCTGCAGGCCTGTTGATTAGTGTTCCTGTTTAAGAACAAGGAAATTCCCATGCATGTCTTTGATTAGCTTGTCTCAAGATGGTTACGTTGTCCCAGCTGAATTAATGGTCCTCCTTATCTAAGTGTACGGAGATGAGTGAGAATTAGTGGTGTCGTTTTACTGCCATTGGTGTTTGTGTATTCTGGTATCTAGTTTCCTTCCAGTCTATCCAGTCTAATGTTTGTGGTAGTCATGGCACAGACAATAACCACCACTAATAAGCTGTTCCAATGTAGTAACATCCTATAAACGCACCTTTGGCAAAGCCAAAGATTGTCCCTCTTGCAATTCTAACAACCCAGAAGGAAAAGCTTCGAGAAAACTGATAGAATGTAGCAGAGAGGGATGGACTGCAGGTTCCAAACCCTGCTGAGACTCCAGCAACAACTGTTGAAAGCTGAAACGAAAAATTCTGGTTCTGTGGAATCTTGACCACACCTATTTACATGCTTCTATTGTTCCAATTTTGTATTGAAAAAATCCCCAGGCACCACAAGCTGTTCGCGAGTTCTCAATAGATAGATTGACACATCTGCCTTGAAACCTCTCCTCAAAAAGAAAATGACAGAATGCACTTCTTAAAGCCAAATTATCATTACAGTAAGTTCTGGGATTGATTAAAGAAAGATGAAAAAAATGATGTGGCAATAATACTTCATACAGTATAATAGCGCTACATAAAAGCAAATGCAAGTAGTGGTGAGGAATGGGACAATTAATTATTGCTTATTGTCAACTTGGTTGAGTTGAGCTACAAAAACCCAAGGCATACGCATTTTTACACAAGCAAATATAATTGCTGAAGGTACGTTTGCTAGATTGTGTTGCTGAAGAGCAATCCCTCTAAGTAAGCTGTTTTGCCACATTTTAAATCTGAATACTGGACAGGAGAATTTTGGTTAGAATATATATTTGGGGAGTAAATTCCCATAAGTCAGATATTTCTTAGTTTTATGTCCAGTCATTTATCAATTTATGTGACACACAGTGACTGATAAGTCTACACTTAGTGGCCTGATGTCACAAAATTGTTGAATGAATGTTAAATTAATTTGTACAACAAGGACGTGGCAATTTTGTATCTTGATATGCATAAAAAGAAGCTGTCTCCAGTAGCACTGACCTACTTAATTTGATTTCAGGTATGATTTGGAGAGCAATGGGTGGGCAGGTGTACCCATAGTAAGTGTTGCAAGACCATCTTCAAGATATGGACATTCCTTAACATTATATCAGGTACACTTTCAACTGATTTTAACTTCTGTTTTTAAATTCATTTCTAATTGAGCTTCGTAATAACTCTTGGGTGCTCCAGAATTCCAAACATTAATTTTGGGTAATGTGTCTTTTTTAAGTTTTTGCACAGCTTGCCAAATGTTAGACTATGAAATGCGATATGCATCTTTCTTCATCCTAGTATCCTCCATTAATTACTAGGTAGGGGTATGGTTGACTGGAAAGAAAATTCTGTAATGTCGAAACCTTGAGACGTTTTAATGAGAACATTATCATTGTAATGTTTCCCAAGCTGCCTGTGGTACGTCTCTAACTTTTCTCTGTCAGCAGCCTTTTGAGATTCCTTGGTGCTGTTTTATATGGCAAAGTCCACAAAAATCCTCGGTAAGATAATTAGGACTGAGAAAGGCGATTTGGTTAATTTTGGTTCATTCATTCAAAATTATCTTGCAGTTTCTTTCATTTCAGCATTCTGTTTGTTTTTGGGATTGCAAGATATTTCCTGCAACAGTGCAATATCCAGAATGTTGTTTAGTGTACTGTTTCTGCACTTGTATGAAATTAAACTTCTCATCCCATTCCTAAATTTGCCTTTTACCATTTTCAAGCTGTACTTCTGTTTTCTCAAACGAATTTAAATTACAGAACATCTTTACTATTTGAACTGTTAATATATTTCTACAAAGGCATCACTCAGATTTTTCCTTTAACTTGAGCTTTTCAACCTTTTTTCTGTCTTCACTTATTTTTAAACTTGTGCATCTTCATTACATTCTGGGTTTGTATGTCCACTTAATGTCATCTGACCAGAAGTGAACAAAATGATAATATTGGTTTGTGCAAAACATTAGGCTCTTGATTTTCTTAAATTGTTCTGTCTCAGCTATAGACTTGATTTTCTTTTGGATTCATCAATATCTAAGCTTAAGTTGGTTAGAGTTTTTGAATGTTCGAGGTCTACTAAACTTCTAAATCTTTCTCAATGTTGTTATTTGCCACTTCCTGCATTTTTCATAGTCAGAAGTTCCATGACTCCAAGTTACAGTCCTACAGGTTTATTTGAAATTGCAAGCTTATGGAGCACAGCTGCTTTGTCGGGTGAAATTTTACTTTGTGTGTTACATTGAGTAACCGGATTTAGACTAATCTGTCATTGATTTACCAATTTAACCATCTTGTAATTTCTGCCTCCAATACAGCTGCCTTCAATTTCACTTCTTCCTCATTGATCTAATATGCAACATTGATAAACTTGCATTTATTTTTCATTTGATGCAAACAGGAAACCATGGTTGTCTCAATAAAATTCCCGAGGACACTATAATGTTATTTTCCCCACAATCCTGAAATGACCGTTGATTTATGTTCCTCAGCCAATGTCTTATTGATCTCCAAAGTTGTATTAAATCTGTATGTGTTTTCAGCTTACGTAATAGGCTTTCAACTAGAACTTTGACAAATTATTTCTGGAGTTCTGGCCATAATACTTCACTGTAGCTACACGGTATGACACTTTCTCGGAGGTTAATGAGGTGAGCAGACAGGAAGTCCTCACTGGAGTCCAAATTGACACATCATTTATGTTTCTGATAATTAAATGTGAAGCTATTAAATGTGGAATTGAAGTTAGTAATGAATTTTTTGAAGTTTTTAAATTTTGTACAAGAATACCCATGTAAGTGGAAACCAACATACTGTATGAGAGAGTGCGGATTGGTTGACAAGTAGATTCTTTGTGGAGGTTGTTTCATGCGGAATGTACCAATTGGAGCTGATTCATGGTTAACTGCCAAGATTTGTTTCGGTTTTAAACCAGTCAGGTAGACCCTGGTCAACATATTGCTCTGAGAAATGAACCTGCGAATGGTTGTCATCTATTTTGATGACTGGTACTCCATGTGTGTTTGTTTTGTGCGTGTCTGTGTGTGTGCTTGTAAAATACAGGGCCTGTTTTACTACTATATATTGCTTCCAGGTAATTGGCTAACATTTGGTGGATAATTGAATATGCAAAGAACTGCACGACAACCAATTTAGGATTGTTAGTCTGGCTTGTAGTGTGATACATTTGTATGGAATGGATGTTTCCTATATTAGTACAGGAGCAGGGATGTCTCGTAACCACACAGGGCCATGGTGAGACTACAAATAGAATAAAGTGTACAGTTTTGGTCTCATAGAAGCATTGAATGCTTGTAGTGTGGAGAGGCCATTTGGCCCATCAAGTCCACACTGATCCTCTGAAAAACATCCCATCCTGACCTGTCCCCACTACCCTATCCCTTTAGCCCTGCATTTATCATGGGCAACTTTGGTTTCCACTGGGTGCTCTGGTTTCCTCCCCCAGTCCAATGCTGGGGTTTACAAACTTTACGCAATCACCCAGTTGATTCAATATTGAACCTGGCCCCTGGAGCTGTGAGGCAACAGTGCTACCATTGACACCGTGCTACTCTTGTCATCTGAGGAGGAAAATTCCTGCTGTTGAGGGAGCATAGGAAAAGTAAACTAGTTTGATTTCTGGGATTGATGTATGAGGAGGGATGAATTGTTTTGATTTATATTCATTGGAATTCAGAAGAATGAGGGGGATTTCATTGAAACTTAAAACAGTTCTAACAGGGCAAGACAAGGTCAATTCAGGAAGGTTGTTAGTGATGCTGGAGGAGTCCAGAACCATGAATCACTGTCTAAGGATACAGTGTACACCATTTGGGATTGAGATGAGGAGAAATGTCTTCAGCTACAGAAAGCAGTTGAAGCCAAAATATTCTATGATTTCAAGAAGGAGTCAGATAAGACTTTGGGGCCAAAATAATTAAAGGATATAGGTTTGGGGAGGGGGGAGGGGGGCGGGGGGACAGGAACAGGAACAGGAACAGGAACAGGAACAAGTTATTGAGGTGGATGATCGACCGTGATCGTAATGAATGGTGGAGCAGGCTTGAAGGCCTAAATTTTTCATGTTGTTATGTTTAGTGCACGGGCCTTGTTCTGTGCAGACAGAAAGAGAATGTACATGCACTATGCCTGCTTTCAGCAAAATAGCTGACAGCCATTTGCTGTTTCATTTCTCAGAGCAGTGCATCGATCAGTCACTGCCGACCTTTTTGATTTAAAGTTTGAAAAAATTAAATTAGATTAGATTACTTACTAATCTTGGCAGTTACTTGTCTTTTAGCATTTACTTGTGAATTATTTGGCACAACATATCTACCAATGAGTCCACTTGAAAACCAGTCAACACTTTCAGACAATATAAATATTGCTTTTCCTTCACTTTAGTATCTTGCAAAATACCTTGTAGGGTGCAAGAAACATGTATACTTTTATACTGGTTGGAACGAGGTGGACTTTGTTGACTGTGAGGTCCTTGATTGAGGTCATTAACCTGTACCAATTATGATGAACAGATGATAATAAGCACTACCGCAGTTAGGCGGTAGTGTTGGGGGAAATGGAAAAAAATAAGCAGGGGATTTCGAATCTCCTCAATGCAGGGGACTGACTCTGAGCTGGCTGGCCAAAGCCAGTATATTGTGCATAAATAAATAAAAGATGACTTGGTGACAGAATAGTGGCCTCTGCACAGTTATTTCAGTGGTGATGGGAGAAAACTATGTGCCTGAAGAATGTTAGAATGTTTGCTCACAACAGTCATCTTGCGTTAGGATACCATTTATGGTATCATGCATTTTTGTGGGAAAGTTGGCTCGTTTGATCCTGCTGTCAAAGAATTGGCCCAGTATGTGGAAAGAATGCAATATTTTTTTCTTGGCTAATGACATTGGACCAGATGAAAAACAACAAGTAATCCTTCTGATTGCTTGTGGGCCTGCAGCCTTTTTGATTATAAGGGGCTTAACTTTCCCAGAGGTCCCAGACATGAAAACCTTTCAAGATTTGATGAAGTTGGTTAAGGATCTTGGATGCTGCCTGACCTGCTGCGCTTTTCCAGCAACACATTTTCAGCTCTGATCTCCAGCATCTGCAGTCCTCACTTTCTCCTCAGGACTATTCTGACCTCGAACCACCTTTAATCCTGAGATGCTATTGGTTTTATTTGGCTGTCAGAGAACCAGAGGAATCCATATCAGGATTTTTGATGAGGTTGAGAATACTGGTAGAGGCGTGTGATTTTGGGTTAACCCTGAATGAGATGCTGAGAGACCATTTGATATATGGGATTAATGACATAACCATGCAGAAGTGCCGACTAGCTGAAGTCCAATAGACTTCAAACAGGCACTGCATCTGGCTCTCTCATTAGAAAATGTGACAAGTAGAGAATGGAAGCTATGGGCATCCCAATGGAAATAGAACCCCTCCCATGCCCAACTGAGCTTGTGGAACACCATTTGACTGTTGGCACGAGCAGAGTGTCACACAGGGCATATCCTGAGCAGAGGGACTGTAAGATAGCCCACAGCAGAACCCCACAACAATGCTGAGCCTTGACCAAATGGCTGAAAAGTTCTTCAAGATCTGGCCTGGCAAGCCATTGTATTCGCTGCCATTATGCAGACTTGAGATTGCAAAGGAGCCCAATAAAGCCTGACCAGAGTAAGAAAACTCTTTTTGGCCGGTACTCAGGAAAGTGTAAACCCTGGAAAGACCCCTACATGTGGGTTGGAACAACAAAAATGCTTAGCAGCATCCAAATCAGCATTAGTGTTTGGTTCAATGGTCATCCAATTCCCATGGAGGTCGATATTGATGCAACAGTATTGGTGGTTGCAGAATCTATCTTTAACAAGACTTGCTGAGGTCTCCAAGCCTTACATTTGCGTAAGACCTTAGCCAGACTGAGACCATACACTGGGAACTGTCGCAAATTAAGGGTACAATTTCAGTTCCGCTGTGCTATGAGAAGCAGTTGGTGCAGTTATCACTGGTAGTAAGAGGCTTGGGTCCAAGCCTATTGGAGTGGAGTTAGATTAGATTAGATTAGATTAGATTAGATTAGATTAGATTAGATTACTTACAGTGTGGAAACAGGCCCTTCGGCCCAACAAGTCCACACCGCCCCGCCGAAGCGTACCCAAGCGTAGTTGAGAAAGATTTACCAACATTGATCATTACTTAGATTAGATTAGATTCCCTACAAGTCTATACTGACCCTCTGAAGAGTAACCAATCCAGACACATGCCCTTACATTTACCCCTGACTAATGCACCTAACACTATGGGCAAGTTAGTATGGCTAATTCACATAACATGCGCATCTTTGGATTGTGGGAGGAAACCCACACAGACACACTGAGAATGTGCAAACTCCACACAGAAAGTCGCCTGAGGCAGGAATTGAACCCGGGTCCCTTGATTAGAAAGTGGCTGCTTCTGTGAAGTCCTAGTGAAATACCCAGCAGCTTCTCAGGAAGGGCTTGGGACTATCAAAGCGACTAGGAAGCAATTCTGCAATTTTGCAAGGCCTGCCTGGTGCTGTCCTTCACGAAGCTGGATATGAGCCTGCCTACCTACAATTGCGACCTACTTAAGTCACAGTCGTCAAAACTGCATTATACCAGTTGGAAGATAAAGTGAGGGCGATCAAAGGGACCCCAGCTCCCATGTCTGTACTGGAGCTGAGGTCTTTCCTTGGTTTAGTAAGTTTTTACAGAGAATTCATATGTAATCTGGACTCTATCTTGACACCTTTACACCGGCTGTTGAAAAAGAGTCAGCTTTGGAAATGGTATCATGGCCAAGAGTTAAGCTTTAGGGATGTGAAAAAGCAGGTGTCATCACCAAAGATGTGGGTCCACTATAGTCCGAAGTGAGAAGTAGTGCTGATTTGCGATGCCTCCCTATATGGTATCAGGCTAGTGTTGGCTCATCGGTGGCCCAAAGGAAAGGAACACCTAGTAGCATATGCTTCCTGGATTTTGGCTGATGCTGAGGGCAAATATGTCCCTATATGTTTGTGGGCGGCACGGTGGCACAGTGGCTACCACTGCTGCCTCACAGCGCCAGAGACCTGGGTTCAATTCCCACCTCAGGCGACTGACTGTGTGGAGTTTGCACGTTCTCCCTGTGTCTGCGTGGGTTTCCTCCGGGTGCTCCGGTTTCCTCCCACACTCCAAAGATGTGCAGGTCAGGTGAATTGGCCACGCTAAATTGCCCGTAGTGTTAGGTAAGGGGTAGATGTAGATGTAGGGGTATGGGTGGGTTACGCTTCGGCGGGGCGGTGTGGACTTGTTGGGCCGAAGGGCCTGTTTCCACACTAAGTAATCTAATCTAATCTAATCTATAGATAAAGAAGGTTTGATTGGTCATGTTTGGTGTGAGGAAGTTCCACCAGTACCTTTTATGGCTGGGAATTTGTCATAGTAAACAAACTCCTGCTCGAGCTACTAAAGGAAGACAACGCGGTGCTACTCATAACATTCTGGTAGAATTCAACGGTGGGACCTTGTTCTCAGTACCTCACATTCAAGGGAATGGCTGGGTAAACCCTGAACTCAGTTTCATGTCAACTGTGCTGGTCCTTTCATGGGCTCAATGTTCCTGGACATTGTAGATGCCTATTCAAAGTGGTTGGATGTGCATAAAGTCTGTTTGACAAATTCAGGGATGACAATTGAGAAGCTGCGAACATCATTTGTAATACAAAGATTTCTGGAAGTGTTGGTCACAGATGGTGGGTTGTCATTTACCAGCAGGGAATTGGAGTATTTTCTGAAATTGAATGGCATTTGACACATGAAGATAGTTCTATACCATCCACTGTCCAATGGTCTGGTGGAAACAGCAGTCCAAATATTTAAGACAGGCTTGAAGGACAAGCCTACAGCGCCACTCGATATCAATTTGTCCAGGTTCCTGTTTGATTATAGGACCGTCCCTCATTCAACAACAGGACTAGTTCCAGCAGAGTTGCTGATGGGGAGATGACTGCGCACCAGGTTAAACCTGATATTCCCAGACCTGGGAAGGAGGGTGAATTGGCAGGAATGCCAGTGTCAGCCACACACCTCCTTTAAGTGTGTGAGTGAGAGAGAGTTTTAATTCAGGGGGTGAAGTTTGGTGCCAGAACCATAGGAATGGCCCTGTATGGGTATGAGGTGAGGGTAGACGTGAAGTCGGGTCCTGTGACTTACAAAGTTTGGAGAGGTGAGGTGATCCTGAACAAATGGATCACCTATTACCTTGCATATAGGGCAGGAGCACAACATACCTGGTCCCTCAGAACAGCCAGAAGGTCTTTCAGAAACTGTAAGTTCTGCCCTCCATTTAGTGTCAAGGAAACTTTGGAGTTCGAGATGATGAAGCTTTGGTACCATTCCTGCCGAAGAAGTGAAGGATTTCTTCATAAGATGCTCTGGACGCATGAGACTGTCTATGGTCCAGTACATGCCGCCCATGTTGGAGTCCAAATCAGAGGTGCTGGACCTGGGATGAAAATGTTTCAGGAACAGCTACAAAAGAAAGGCCAGGCCTACGTCCCTGGACTTGAGAGGATGGACGTAGTGATTAAAACCCAGTCGACCTTGTTAACTTTGAGGCCCTTGATTAAGGTTGTTAATCTGAGCCCATCAGGAAGCCCTGATCGACCAAGAAAGCAGCGGATTTAGAATCTCCTCCATTCAGGGGACTGACTCTGAACTGGTTGGCCACAGCTAATGTATTGTACACAAGTAAATAAAGGGTGACATGGTGACAGAAACTAGCCTCTGCAGTTTTTCCAACTTTCATACAGCAATACTTGTGTTATTTATTCCCAAAAACTGTTTGAATAATGGATCTGTTATTATCTTTATACAACTTGTTTTTTCTGAATATACGTACCACATTGACTTATCTCCAGTCTACTCTTGATTATCAGTGGAAGATCATATTAAAATTGTTTACTTCCAATCAATGTGCCAAGCAACTGCTATCCCTTATCATCATTGTTACTGAAATTTCCTTTTCATCTTGTTTTTGAGACACGTTATTCTCTAGTTGCTTAAGTTTCTCTATTCATACTGATTGAAGTTGCTGCAAAAATGAGGAACTATTCTTCAAGTTGTGATATGGGATGCAAGTAAACCAAGGAAATATACCTATTTTCTACCTCCCAAATTTAAGAGCACTAGAGGCAAGAAGCCAGCCCAACAATCTTAGAATGTGAATTCAGTTGGGTGTTGTTGCTTTCCAACTGTTTACCAGTGTTTGTAACTTTTATTTCACACATGATGTTCTCCCAGAGACTCCACCCAATCTGGTGGTTTAACATATCAGCCACCCTAATGGTAATTACATGTAGGAATTGCCATTGTAGGCAAAGGTTTAAAAGGAACACTGGATGGCACTACTGCTAAGACTTAAAATGTTATTGTTTGTATCATCTGTTACTTCAGCTTTATGCTGTACATTTCAAGGAAGTAAGTTATTTTGATAGCCTTTGTGTCTGCTCTTAAGCAAGATTGAATAAAGTCTACAGAACTGTCAGAGACACTTGTCTGCAGATCATGAAATGCAAAAAAACATTGCAGTGCAAGATTTGCAGGTTGAATATTTTGAAAGAGATATGTGGTGAAGGTATGTACAGTAAATTAAAGCTTGAGAAATTAATACAGTTAAGATTCTATTACAGCTAAACTAATATGTGATCAAAAGTTGTCCAAAGATCAGATCCATTACAGTGAAACACAAATTGAACAAATGTGCGCCATATCACAGAGCATACTGGATCTTGTTTACTGCATGCATTACAGCTACTATTGCAGGCTGACAACTGGGCTGTTTTCCTTGAGGAAGAATCTTGTTCCAATTTTGCTGAACCTTTGTGGATCAGAGACAAATGAATGGAAATAGAAAAGATGTTTGTCTGGTAAACAGTGAAGAAGAAAAGAGAAAAACACCAACAAGCTGATACGAAAGTAACACGGGGGGAAAAAAGTTAGAGACAACCTCACAATTATATTAAGAGTTTGCAAGTATTCAAAAAAATCCTCATTAGACCTAAAAGTTAACTATTTCCCCACCGAATGCAAACTGATTGCTCTAGAATTTGATTTTTTCCTTCCGCGATGAGCTTTTGTGGCATCGTTATCTTGAGCACTGTCCTCCTATCAATAAAATGATGTCTAAATCACTCAGAAACCTCTTTACATCCTCCCCATGCCACTCAATCCCCCTTGGTTTTGTTTTCTGCAAACCTGGAGCATTACACTTAATTCCCTCATTCAAATCATTCTGTATTAGTAAGTGGCTAAGCACGGATTCTTGAGTTACTCTACTTGTCACTGCCTTCAACTCTGATAAAGACCAAATTATTCTTGATTTCTTTTTTCCTGTCTGCTAATCAATGCTCAATTTATGCCTGTCTATTACAACCAGCTTGTGTGCTTTGATTTTGCACAGTAACCTCTTCTGTGGGGCTTTTAGTCAAAGCTTTATGAAAATCCAAATGCACCACAACCACTGATTTTCACTTGTTTATGCAACTAGTTACATTCTTAAAAAAGCACCATTAGGTTTTTCAAGCACCATTTTCATTTCATAAATTCACTTTGAATTTGTGTAATTCCATTGTAGATGGTATTTTCTTTGTGTCCCATTATCACATACTTTATGATAGAATCTAGCATTTTACCTACTACTGATGTTAGGCCAACCAGGCTATAAGTCCCTGTTTTCTCCCTCCCTCTTATTTTAAATAGTAAGGTTACATCTGTCATCCTCTAATCTTCCTTGACTATTTGAGTCTACAGAATGTTGGAAGATGACAACTAAATCGTCCAATATCACCTTCATTGGTGCCCTTTGATCTAGATAATCTGCCTCTAGGGATTTCTCAGATTTCAGACTCTTTTCTGGTGCCTTTTTTTTTGGCTAATAATAATTGTCTTCAGTTCTTCTTTCCCAGTAGGCCTTTCCTTCTGTAGCAGTTCTGCGAAGTTACTGGTGTCTTCGAAGGCTGCATGAAAGTAGCTGTTTAATTGCCCAACCATTTCTTTATTTACCATTATTAATGCTTCTGTTTCAGACTGAGAGGAGCTTACATTTGTCTTCACTACCTTTTCTGTGCTTATGTATAGGCTTTTGCAGTTCACTTTAATTTCCTTGCATATTGACTGTTGTATAATCCATTTTCCCCCTTTTAACTTTTTGCTGAATTTTAAACTGCTGAGTCCCTAGCTTTGCTACTTTTTGTACAAACTTTTATAACATTTTGCATCGATTACAATTCTTAATTTCATTTGTTGTTAGCCATTGTCAGGCCACTTTTCATGTTATGTTCTTTTACCAAAAAGAAATGTATAGCTGTTGCAATGTGCACATTCTTTAAATAGTGGCCACTACCTACACACAATCATGCTTTTTAATTACTCAGGACATCATAGCTAACTCACCCCTCGTACCTTCATAGTTTCGTTTTTAGATGTATGACCCTAGTTTCAGATTGAACTACTTTACTTTCTATCCCAGTGAATAATTCTATCATAAAAGCAAAGGAATTCTATAATCTTACAGTAACTTTTTTTCCCAAAAAGCCTCTCCTCATATCTTCTCTAAATCTTTCTCCTTGCTTTAAATCTATGCCACCTGGTCTTTGATCCCTTCAGCAAGGGAAATGTTCCTTTACCTACCCCATCTTAACCCCTCATATTAATCGTGTCTCCCCTTAGTCTCCTCTTCTCCTAGGGAAACAACCCCAGTATATCCAATATCTCCACATAATTAAAGCTCTCCAGCCCAGGCAACATCCTGGTAAAATTCCTGTGCACTATCTCCAGTGCTATCACATCTCTTCTATAATGTTGATTCCAGAACTACATGCTATCTGCTCCTATCTTGCTGCTTGTCACTTTTCTCCCTATTTCTTCCACTTGCTGCTTCAGTCTCCTAAATTCTTGCTGCTTTCCCTGCATCTTGCTCACCTCTCCTTTTCAAAGCTCTTGGTCATGGTGGTGGCTTGACGAAAGAGGAAGTGGGAGGCAACAGGATGGTTGGCATAGCACAATGAGTGGGTGGGGGGTAAGTAAGAGGGATGGGGAACTGGAAGAAGCAAGCTGGAGATAATTGGAGAGTTAGCAAGTACACGTTTGGGCTGGTTATGTTCAAGGAAGCCAATAGGATTTTAATGTATACATTTCAAGTGAGGAACATAACTGATCTGTTTTCACACAAGAAATTACAATATGATTTTTGTTAGTTTATATAGGAGTGCTTAATGAGGAATAGCACCATTGGGAAATGTGGAAGGAAGTTTTTAAATGCCTATCACTTTGGACGATGTGGATAATACAGCAGTATTTGAAGTGGGAATAAGGAGGTCTGGTATTAATATCTAATACAAATTTGAGATGATTGCCAGAAATTTATTTTAAAAATTGAGAGAAGTGTCTCAATAAAGAAAGCTGAATATTTCCAATTGATCAAAATCTCCAGCAAGGAATGTCAATAGCTTAAAATACCAGTCCAGAATGATTTGCTCTAATTTGTGTTGTCTTGTTGCCAGATCTGTTCTGGTTTATCTCAAACGTGATTTGCTGCAGAATTTGCTGGCTCAGTGCCAGCAGAAGGCAGAAAAGTGCCATGCATTTTAAATTTTACACAGCAACTTTTAAAAGATTGTAACTTCAGAAAAATGGTTGATTTGTTTTATAAATATTGATTTTGTTAATTTGATGCATAACTATCATAGTTTGATCGATTTATCAAGAAATCTCTTTACTGCAATATAATATCTGCACCTCCCAGAAGTTTGTGCACTGAATTAGAATGTTTACAACTAAGAAACAGATTAAATTTGCATTACTTTCTTTGTTACTTTTTACACTGGAACAACCATGCAAATCTTCCCCATGCAAGCCTTGGGTATCATTACAGAAATAAGTAAAGAACATTTTTTGCACGTAATTGCATCGCATTTACAGCAGAGAAATGAACTATTTCACCCAACTGGTCTATGTTGATTATGTGATATACCAGATGTAAAGGCTGGTAACTTGGATTTAAGTGGTGGTGGTGGTGGTGGTGGTGATTCATTTCAACATAAAGCATTGTTTTTGTTTTAGAAATGGCTTCCAAATATAAAGGCTGCACCTCAGGACACATTGGCCGTTCTTCAGATTTTCTGTTGGAGTTCTTGTATTTTAGTCATTTCCTTGTTTGTTCCTGCAAGGAGCTAAACAAATTGCTTTAGTGTTAATAGTACAGTTGTGGTGTAATTTCAAGATATGTTTCCCTATCCTGCCTCAGCACTTTGATTTCAGAGTAACATACAATTACAGATATTTTCTCATCAACCTCTTCAGAGATGTCATTTCACACCTCTGGAGCAGGTGGGTCTTTGAACTCTGGTCTCTTGGCACGGAGATATGGATGCTACCATTGTGCCGCAAGACCAAAACGCACAATTATATATATTTTCTAATTAACCTATTCAGAGACATTATTACATACTGCTGGAGCAGGTGCGGCTTGAACCCAGGTATCTTGGTCCAGAGATAAGGATAGATAGTATGACTGCACTACAAGAGCTGAAGTGCACAATTATATTGTATCCTACAAATCATCAATTAAACGAGGCATCATTATTAAACAGTTTATCAGGTGGAATCCCTTGTTTCTCTTGCCACATCCTCATTTATATTCTATCTAACTTTTTTTTAATTTGATGCTGTTATTCTGATAATGCAAGTTATTGCCTCACTTTTTGTTTTCAATTTTTAATTTAATTGTGGCAAGGGAGTGTTGTTACTAAGGCCAGCATTTGTTGCTCATCTTTAATTGCCCTCAGCAAAATGACAATAAAGTACCTTCTTGAGTCACTGCAATGCAGTTAAGAAAGTTCCAGGATTTTGAGTGTTAGTGTACAAACTGTAGGATTGATTCATATCAAAAATTGAATTACTTTGATTTAAGTGAACAAATAAAACACATTTTGTTTGATTGTGGTTATACGTAAAATATTTTTCAGTAAGGAAGGAAGCCATATGGTCCAGCACAAATATGACATAAATTTAATATTTTGTGATTGCTTTACAGCTCAGGCTAATGTAAATCTAGGTAACATGTTAGAATGCTTTGTTATACTTTTATGCATGATACATTACATTTTTAAACTGGTTTAGTTTTGTAGCTTCAAGCCTCTACAGAGGTGTTTTGGAGAACAAAAGCCTCTATGATTTTTGAAAAATAAGTTTGTATTTCTTTTAGACATCAGGTCATTGTACACTTACAGTTCTTTTAAAGAATAGTGGTAGGTTATGAGAAATGTTTTGATACTTCAGTTTGGGCAGTTTAAATAGTTCATTCTCAATGACACTACATATTCTAAGCAAATACATTAATTGTTCATGGGTGTCAAGTTATTTATAGAAATCTTTAAAGTTGACAGGATGATATCCTTTTGTAACAGCTTGTGAATGTTTAGACAAAGTAATTGGCACGTCAGAGAATGAATTGTAAGTAGGATTTTAAAGAAGACAACGGGAATTGGCAGACACCACCTAACCAATCCAAGACTGATGTGGAGGTGCAGGTGTTGGACTGGGGTGGACAAAGTTAAAAATCTGTCAACACCAGGTTATAGTCCAGCAGGTTCATATGGAAGTACTAAGCTTTCAGAGCACTGCTCCTTCATCAGTAACTAGTAACTGGATCATAGGGGACAGAATTTAGAGTAAAAGATCAAAGTGACACACAACTGATATGATGTATTAGTTATATCAGTTGTACGAGTCTTCGATCTTTTACTATAAATTGTGTCCTGTGATCCTGCCCCACTGGCTACCTGATGAAGGAGCAGCATTCTGAAAGCTTAGTACTTACAAAGATAACTTGATGTTGAGTGATCTTTACGGTTAATCTTGAATTGAGTTAGTGTTAAAGTCCAGGATGTTGCTGATCATGCACAGGAGTAGTGGCCTGCAATGGTTAATAAGTGCTGATTCGTCATGGTTTGGTGCAAAAGGAAGGAAGAATGAAGACATGAGAAATTAATTGAATAGAACACTGAAATGTGTGATCAGTCAACTAGTGCCTCAAACTAATATCTTGAATGAACTGACTGACAACTACTGCTTATGAGAAATTATTTATTTTGTACTTGTTATGATCAATCAATACCTTCTATAAGGTGTATGAAAATATACTTGAGTCTGGAATGTGTTTTGTTATTAAACAGGTTTGCTGAACTTTTGGATTGACTCTCATATTCTGTCTACATTTGTAATTGATACAGGTCTTTCAAATAAAGCTGAAGAGACCCCCACAAACTTATAGAATGGTGAAGTTCTCAAATGTGTGGTTTAGAGGGTGCTTGCACTTGATGTTCCCTTGGGTCATGGCGGTTGTTGCTCTTCTGAATTTCAGGGTTGGAAGTTGGGTATTGGTCAAGATTGAGCTGTTGTTTTTTTAATGCGTTAGGCTAACTGAAGACCAAATGAATTAAAATTCTTCAAAGTGTATCTCGTATTGATCAAATTAACTTCATTTTTGTTGGTATACATTGATCAAATTTATCTCGTAATAAATTTGATCAATGTATGATAAATTTGATCAATGTATACTAACAAAAATGAAGTTGAAAATCACACAGCACCAGGTTATAGTCCAACAGGTTTATTTGGAAGCACTAGCTTTCGGAGTGCTGCTCCTTCAACAGGTGCCTATGAACTTATCTAGTGGTGAAAATGAGATTAAATACAAGTTTGAATGTATATTCATTAATTAAGAAATGGGAAAAAATAGCATTTCATATTATCAGAGATGTTACAATATGAGGAAGTCATTGGGCCCATCACATCAGTCTTTAATTGTAATTATATTACTTTTATCTTTACCTTTTTCACAATTCTTTGCCATCAAGAAAATTGATCGGGAACATTTCAGTAGTCTTACTCAATCGTATTGAATTATTGAAATTCTAGAAGTACTTAAAGTGCTATAGTAAATAAAGCTAAGGTGTCTTGTTAAATCAAAAACAGCATATTATAAGTTGCTTGTTGATCCCTAAAAATGATAATGTAGTTTCAGAAAATGGATCAAGCATTTGTCCAGGCTGTATGCCATTATCTTTAAGGTTACGTGTGCAGTTATCTTGTAATTTTCCTTGGTCGAAAGCAAATGTGTTGGTAGTCCTCCTTTTGCTTTTGTAATTACTGCATATAGCATACACAATATTGTCTAGTTATATTAAGAATCTGAATGCATAATGCTCTTTGCCGTGTAGGTATTTTGTTATAGGAATCTTTATTCACTCACCAGCTTGCTATGTTCATTAATACTGCGTTCCCATTCATTCATTCATTCATAACCCTTTGCTAACTTGTTGTTTACTATCACACATTTTCATTCATTCATTCATAAAACCATATTTTATAGTGTATTTAAATATTGAAAGATAGGTTAAATTAAAATATTACTTCCAAACTCCTTACTGCTGCTTCACACCTTCAACCCTTATCATCAAAAGCTACCTCTGAATAAATATCAAAGGTTACTAACCTATTCAAAAACAATACCCTCCTGACAGTGTCTCCACGACCCAACCGAAGCTATGGACAGATTATAATGTTAATCAGCCCCTACCAAGCTTCTCTCAGGACCTGTATAAATTACAGAATGTCAAAGTTTGTCCCAGGGCCACTGTCCCCTTTACTGTCAAAACAGCGTTTCTGTGAAATTGCATGAATGAGTGAAATTCTCACAAACAAACAGTAAACAAATCTCAACCCAGCTGTGGGAATCAGTTTATGATCCTTTTTTCTTTTGTTAAGTACATGTATAATTTCTAACTTCCTAAGAGCGTATAGATTTAGTATTTTTAGTACCATTAACTTAAAAGACGATAGGACTAACACCTTTTTAATTATGCAAGCAGACCAGACACTCTTAATCCCATTAGAAGTATCAGCTATTACTTAACCATCTCCTGTTTCCCCAGGACAGAAGTCACCCAAACTTTTGTGTACAGTACATAAAACGATGTAACATCATACTGATAGAATTTTAAGACATATAAGATCTGTGTATAAAGAAACTAATGTAAGAACTGTATTTCGGGATTTCACCGCGCCTCGAAATGTGCTACTGCGGTTGCTGAATGAAGAGAATATTTTTACTACTCACCAATTTTGGACAACTTGAACAATTTGGCATGGTTGGCAGGATCGCTGGGAGACACCGTCTAAACCGACGGGTCACTGAAAGTTCTTAGAGGGTAAGAAGAAGCTTTCTTAGAATCATGAACTAGTCCCTGAATACGATCCCGAACCTTCCGTGAATTGGCCACTTTTTTCGAATCACCCGCGTCCAGGTCTCGAGCGCTCCAAATCGGCTGAAATAGCCTATGGCAGGAAACTGCCCAAAACGTGTATTCGAGTGACCGTTACTGACCCCAGGAAACTGCTTATGATCTCCAAAGGCAGGCTAGCCCCTCCTGACATAACCGAGGAAGAAATGCTGCGGCAGTTACAAAACTACCTTGAGGCACAGTCCTTGAGGGAAGACATTAACCAAAATCGGGAAAAAGTATAATATGCCTAAATGACAGTGAAGCCTCGATGACGTGAGACAGGTCTGGGAGAAACCACTTGTCAGAAAGTTAAAGATAGAGCTAAATGGTCACTTGCATTAATAGGACAGATTTGCAAAAGAAATGAAATCATATCTCGAGTCTCCCATGTTCGTGAAGTCACCCAACTGAAAGAGCAATCGAATCTGTGCATGAACAGCTGCAGAAAGAACGATGAAAGAGGGAAAAAGCTGACCTTACAAATCAGGAGCTTGAAAAAGAGAACAAGAAACTGAAGGACGAGATAGTAGTCCTGTCACTTTCTCCCCCGGTTCCCAAGCCCATGCAGAATTTGTATCCAACTACTGAAGACATCCGGTAAGTGGTTCAGCAAAACCAAGGTATTGTTGGGAAACAGAGGGATGAAAGTGATGGGTCTTCTTGCATTGAGAGCGGTGAGGACTGTATATACCCAGCACCACAGTTATGACTCCTTAAAACCAAGAAAGTAAAGATAGAGGAAGTGGTCAGGCAAAGATTACAGGACAGCACTGAGATGCATGTTCCGGTAAAACAGGAAGTGGTGGAGGCTGGTACAATTACAACATTTAAAAGGCATCTGGGTGGGTATATCAATCGGGAAGGGTTTAGAGGAATATGGGCCAAATGCAGGCAAATGGGACTACGTTAATTTAGGGTATCTGGTCAGTGTGGATGAGTTGGACCAAAGGGTCTGTTTTCATGCTGTGCATCTCTATGGTTTTATGACTAGCATCTCTTAATTATGCAAGCAGACTGGACAGACTTTCTTAAGCCCATCAGAAGTAACAGCCACCATTTAACAAATGTTTAAATCATCTCCTTTTTCCCCAGGACAGAAGTCACCCAAACTTTTGTGTACATTAGATAAAACAATGTAACACTATAGTGATAGTTCTTACATATATTGAAATTCTATGTATAAAGAAGCTACTGTAAGAACCGCATTTTGGGATTCCATCACACCTCAAACTGTGCTCCGGCAGTTGCTGAATAAAGAGGCTATTTTTGTCACTCAATGATTTTGGTCATTATTTTAGAACACCGTCCCACAGCCTGTAATTGTGCATTAAATAGATAAACTATTTGCTGGTTCTGTGGCTCTCAAATGTTGAATTAGCAATGTACAGTACAGAAAATTATCTATTTAAACATTTTATTCATTTATATTTCCATAGGTATTCTAATGATATGTCATCTGAGATTGCAAACACAAGGTAGCATCAATTTTTTTCCAGTAATACATGAAGCAGCAGAGCATTGATTTGAGGCTGCTGAAGGACTTTAATAACTTTTAGCAGGATACTCTTCTGTATCATGGGATTACCCCATATAAGTCAGAGGTCTGTGACATTCATCACAACCGACCTGTGCTGACTCTGTCATCTCAACCACACATGCTTACTGCAATTTTTGAATATTGCAATGTACAGGTCCATTGAAGGTTTTGAAGACCAGTTTGCTATGGTCCTCAAAGCAAGATCCTGATTTTGTGTACTTTAATTTGTTTTTTCCAAAGTGAATCAGGCTAGGATGATTTTTAGGATCAATAAATCCTCTAAAAGATTGATGGCTTGTTTGTTGTAAATGAAAATGACAAAAGTGCTGTGTCAAATATACTTCATCCTGAAAAGCTTTTGTATTTTTTTTAAGTGGTAATTCATTGTATGCCTACCTTTTATTAACTGGCATTTTGAAAATTCAGTTGTTTATTTGACATTTTGCATTTGCTTTAGTTTAGAAAGTAATGTATGAGGTTAATTCTACTTTACCTTTCAATATAGGCTTTTTTTATCATGATTGTACTTACAGATTTCATCTCCATGCGAATGATGATTTTAATCTTTGAATGATAATTATTTAATGATGTGCATTTATACCCTGATCTATAAATGTAAATCAAGTATAATGCTCCTAAATCCTGCTTAATACCTATTGAAAATAGCACACAGTCAGCAACAAATTTACTTTAATTATAGAGGGTCACTTGTTCTTTAAACAGTAAGTCATCAACTTCAGACCTGTAATAGACTCAATAAAGTAGCAGGATAGACTGAAAGTGCAATCAAGACTACCAAACTGTGATGTACACCTTAACATGAAGTATGAAACAGCAAATCTTGAACTAAATACTTTTCTTAAAGCATGTTCATTACCCTGTAACAGGACTGTGGCACCATACATCTAGAAAGCATAATGCTTATTCATAAATCAGAAGAACTTTACACTTGGGTAGCATTGTTACTTTGGTTTTGTATCAATTTATCTAAATTATTTTTGAATTTGCATTTCCATGGAGGTTTTTCTCATTTGCAGCAACTTTATAAAATTTGCAGAACTTGGGAGACACTGCATACTCCAATATTTCTGTAGCTTCTTTGATGTAACATTGGAAGTAATTTGATGGAATTTTGGACTGTTCAATGGTCATTTTAAAAAGTTACTTTGAATGATAAATGGTTATCTAACCCATCAAATACAGTCTTCAAATCCATGCACAACCTTTCCAATCATTGCTCTCTCTAAAAAAAAGATTCTGATGCACACTAAACACAGCAACATCCATGGAACCTTGATAAAAGTTGCTGAGTTTTTCATAGTACTTTTCCAAGTAGCAGCAGCTCAGTGACCATTGCTAATGATTAATGTGATCATCTTTTTATAGACTCAATTTATAAAGGATGAGTATAATGTCACTCTTAAGGAGAAGCTAATTATGTAGTTAAGAAATAATAAGTCATGTTGAGTTGAATTGGAAGTGCTTGAAAGGTAGTCAGAGTCAGAATTTTGGCCATACCATCAATGTTGCAGACTCTGTAAAACTGTCAACGTGGGGCATTGAGTGTGTTAATGGAATTGCTAGCAAGTGAACATGGAATGCTACTCGCACGTATATTGAAAGCCTATAGACACTTTCGGAATTTGTTCCAAAACATGCACTCAAGCTATCAAAGCTGGATAGCTGCGATATTTGCAATGCAGCATGAATGATGCCTTCATGTACACCAAATGCATACTAGGTCATACAGCTATTGAGTTTCTTTGAAATGTAACAAATTGTTTGTTCAATTTTATCATCATCTTCCTGCATCAATGCAGCTCCAACCCCTACATCGCTGGTATAAAGGGTTTTATGAAATTTGGTGTGGCTAAAACTGGTGAATTGGTCACTGTGGCTTTTAGATTTTCAAATGCTCCTGATAGTATTTTGCCCACCAAAATGTTGTGTTCTTCTTTAGCAAATCCTTTAGTAATGCCGCCATGCTGCTGAGGTTTGGTAACCTCTGGTAGAATCTACTCAGCCCCAAAATTAAAAGCACCTCTTTCTTCCATGACGATAGTAGAAATTCCTTGATGGCCTTCATCTTCATGTTCCTTGAGGTCGTTCTTCTATGTCCAATGTTATGGCCCAGGAACATCACATCTGCCTTCGCAAATTCAGTATTTGCTCGATTTATAACCAGTTTTGACTTGTGTATTCTTTCAAAGAGCTCCGCCATCTATATGATTTGGAGATGTCGCTGTTGGACTGGGGTGTACAAAGTTAAAAATCACACAACACCATGTTATAGTCCAACAGATTTGATTGGCTAGCTAGTGCTTCCAGTTAAACCTGTTGAACTATAACCTGGTCTTGTGTGATTTTTAACTCTGCCAACCATACCATGTGATCTTTCCATGAATGACTGCAGATCACTAAATCATCAAGATAAATGGCACAATTACTTAATCCTGCCACAACTCTGTTCATGATTCTTTAGAATGTGGCTGCTGTGTTCTTCATTCCACAAAGGGCATTAATTTTATTTTTTTGATAGTATATTTGGGGTTACAAACGTAGAAACCTCTTTAGTTTTCTCCAATAAAGGTACTTCCCAATAACCACACAGTAAGTCCATCTTCATGATGTAAGTGGCTTGTCCACCTTACAGTCTGTTTACAGTCTTCCATCTTGGTATTGGGTATGAGTCCAATTTAGGTAAAAACAATGACTGCAGATGCTGGAAACCAGATTCTGGATGAGTGGTGCTGGAAGAGCACAGCAGTTCTGGCAGCATCCGAGGAGCAGTAAAATCGACGTTTCGGGCAAAAGCCCTTCATAGTTATGGCATTAACCTTCCAATAGTTCACACAAAATTGTTGAGTCAGGTTTGGAAACTAACACGATTGGCGAATTCCACTCGCTCTCACTCGGCTCAATGATGTTTTCTTTGAGCATCGCATCCATTTCCTTCTGTACCTGTGTGGCTTTGAGAGGATTAAGCCTGTAGGAGTGTTGTTTTAGTGGAACAGCATTCCCTACTTCCACCTCATGCACAATAGTATTAATCCTCCCCATTCTATTCCTATATATAGAACAGAGAACAGCACACTTTCAGCCCTTTGGTCCTCGATATTAGACTAACCTCCTTATACTGCTGCAACAAACCTTTCAACTCAGTTCTTTGCTGCTGAGACAGATAGCTCATTATTTATCCCACTCTTCAAGGACTTTCTTGCTACATGAAAATCAATGTCATCTGGATTTGATTCCTCACTGCAGAACCTGTTTCTCCAGTTTCCTGTCTCTATTATTGTGAGGTTTCAACATACTGACATGACATACCTGATACAATTTTACTCCTTCTCAATTTGATATGGGCAACTGAACCAGGCTTTGAAGGGATTGCCTACCACCAGTAACCACTCTAAACCATCATCCCCATGGGCAAATATAATTTGAGTTTTTATCTGCCTCCTGCTTCATTCTATGCTGTGCCCTCTTCAGGTCTATTTAACTAATTCATCCACCCGGTTTAATCTCCCTCCCCTCAGATCCATAATCCAAGTGTGAGATCTCAGACTGCGGTCCATCAATTTTTCTGTAATTAATTTCAAAGGCCTTCTCACTTCATGTCCAAATATTATTTCATTGGGAGTAAACTGAATTGATTTGTTAGGGACATCTCTAATGGCAAACAATATGAATTGGATATCTTTATCCCAAGCATTTGGGTAATCCTGACAGTACACTCATAACATGGTCTTTAGGATCTGATGCCACCTTTCCAAGGCTCCCTGGGATTCTGGATGGTATGCACTTGATTTTAAGTGCTGTATGCTGAAAATGCCCGTGACTTCCTTGAATTGTTTTGCAGTAAAATTAGATCCTTGGTCTGACTGAATTTTCCTGAGTAGCCCATACCAGGTAAAGAAACTTACCTACTCCACTACCCTTTTTACCTTAACACTCCGTAATGGAATTACCTCTGGAAGTCTCGTGGACACATCCATTATGATTAGCAAGTTTTGGTTTCCACTTTTAGTTTTAGGGAGGGGACCTACAGAATCAGTCATAACCTGTGTGAAAAGTTCTTTGAATGCGGGAATTGGCAACAAAGATGCTGGTTTTATTATTGCCTGTAGCTTACCATTTGGCACGTATGGGAAAATACAACCACATCCTTATGCAGTCCAGGCTAATAGAAATGATTTTGTATCTTAGCCTGAGTTTTCCTTACACCTAGATGACGCCCTACAGGTAATTCAGGTGCTACCCGCAATACTTCATGTCTGTGTGCTACCTGTAAAACACTCTAGTGCACTTCCGTCCATTTTTTCTCTGCACTAACATGCCATGGTCTCCATTTTTGTCTTAGGATTCTATCCTAAAGATAATAACCCTGGGGAATATATTCTGATTCCTTTTCTGATTTCGCATCATGATATAGGTCTTTTATCGTCTCATCTCTCTGTTGCAAGTCCATTAGCCTTTCAGGACTAAACACCTCTGTCTGACCCTCCACCTGTTCAGGTTTTTCCTGGACCATTTCGTCAAACAATATGTCCCCTAACTGAACCTCAATTCGTTTGTCTTTCTCTTTAGTTTTTCCTTTATGCTTTAACCTATGATAGTGGCATCTTGTTACTAACCAATCTGGAAAAATTCCAGGGTATCTTTCTTTTAACTCCTCAGTTCCCTGGTTTTCTTTCGGCTTCTCCACCACAGGGGCTCTCTCCCACCTTGGATCCTGCCAGAATGTTTCTAAGAACAAACTGTATTCCTGGAATTGACATTCTGTCAATCACTTCTACGATCACTTCCCCAGCCTTGATTTGGTTCTCCAACCTGATTTTACACAGGGAATGCTAAATTTCTGCCCATCTATTCCCCAAATTATCACCTTCTCAGGCAGATGTTCTTCTTTTAGTATTAGAGACTGACCGGATCGGTATCTCTTAAAATTATGACTTCTTTCCCTTCTCCCCCTGTTATTCCTGAGTAAATTTTACCCACAGAGGTGAAGTTTTTATCAAGATTGGGCACTAACTCGATACCCAGTTCCTGCCTAGGCTGTGCACTTGCCTGCAACTCTTTAATCTTTCATGGGTTTCCTTTAGTACTTAGGCTAAACCAGTGGGATTAGCAGCTTTTACCACATCTTTTTCCCCAGTGCCTCTCTTCAACAACTGGCACTGGAACCATACGTGTCCCACCTTACTACAGTGGAAACACCTGAGGCCTTTAACCTTTTTTTTTTGTCTGTGGTAAGCTATTTCCAGGGGTGATCTACTTTTTCTTTTGTAGTGAAGGATTTCCCCTTCTTTCAATTTCTGTCCCTAATGGGATGAAATTACTGTTAGAAGCTAAATTTTACCTTATGCACTAATGCATGTTCATCTGTTATCTCTGTAGCTCTTCTCACTTCTTGAACTTTCTGTTCATCCACATGTGTTCTTATCATCTCTGGAACTGAGTTTATAAACTCCTCCAGCAGAATAATCTCTTTTATACCCTCATATATTTTGTCTATTTTTAAGGCCCACACCCATCTATCAAAATCATTATTTTTAATTCTTTCAAACTCAACTTACGTCTGACCTGGTTTCTCATTTATGTTTCTGAACCACTGGATGTAAGTTTGTTCGCTGAGCTAGAAGGTTCATTTTCAGATGTTTCATCACATTCTAGGTAACATCATCAGTGAGCCCTTGGTGAAGCACTGGTAATATGACCCACTTCTTATTTATGTGTTTAGGTTTTCTTGGGTTGGTGATATCATTTCCTATGGTGATGTCATTTTCTGTTCTTTTTCTGAGGAGGTGGTAAATTGGATCTAAGTCAATGTGTTTGTTGATAGAGTTCCAATTGGAGTGCCATGCTTCTAGTAATTCTGGTATGTGTCTCTGTTTGGCTTGACCTAGGATGGATGTGTTGTTCCAGTCAAAGTGGTGTCATTCCCCATCTGTACATAAAGATACTAGTGAGAGTGGGTCCTATATTTTTGTGGCTAGTTGATGTTTATTGGGACATGGATTGGGATCAACACATCCATCCTAGGACAAGCCAAACTGAGACACGCATGTTAATTCCTAGAAGCATTGGCACTCCAACCAGGACTCTATCAACAAACACATTGACTTGGTTCCCATTTACCACCCCTGAGAAAAAGAACAGGAAATGGCCACCACAGGAACTGACATCACCACAGAAAATGACATCACCAACCCAAAGAAACTTAAACACCAAAGCAGGCCATACCACCAGTGCATCTCCAGAGGCTCGCTGATGAAGTTTCTAAGTATGGTGACGAAACATCTGAAAATGAACCTTCCAGCTCAGCGAGCAAACTTACATTCAAAACCTCAACCTGTGCTACAAATCTTCTCAACACTTTCTCAACCATTGTTGATAAGCTTCTGGTACCAATTCATAGGCACTCAAAATAGCCTGTTTGACATCTGAATAATCTCTTGATCCCTCGTCTGACAGCGCTGCAAACACCTAACTAGCCCTGTCTACCAGCTTAGTCTGAGCTAGCATTACCCACAAATTCTCTGGCTATTCCATCTGCCTAGCCACTCTTTCAAATTAAATTTAAGAAAAGGCTTTGACATCTTCCTTATTGAAATGAGGCAGAATTTTACATATTTGTATCCATCCCTACCTTTTCCCTTCATCTCCATCCTGTTAACTTGACTTTCCTGACTAATTCTCAACTTTTGAAGTTCCTCTCTTTTCTGAACTCTTTTTTTTCTTTCTCTCTCCCTCTTTCTCTTTCTTTTCTCTCTCTTCATTTTGCTCTGCTGAGAATCTTCTCTCCCTTTTATGACTCCTCCAACTCAAGTTGCTTCATTAGCAATTGAATTTTAGCCATTTCCAAAGGTTCAAATGGCCTTTCTAGCGTTTTTGAATATTGAGCTATTTTGGTAATAACCTCATCTTTTTTTCAGAGACGCAAGCAACCCCAGCTCAAGCTTGTCTGTCAACTGCAGCAGCTTTTCTTGCTCACCTTTTGTAAAACTCCCAAAGTCACTTCTTCCACCCTAGAAAACATTTAGTAACTAAAAGTGCCTTTTCTCTCTCTTTTAATCTAACCAGTTACAAGTAGCTGAAATTAAACCGATTTTCTCACCTAACTTTTACTTAAGGATCCAGGACACTATTCCGCAAGTGTATTTTAATCAGCTTGGACCTTTCGTACCCCAAATCTGTTCAGATCTGACAAGATCCTGGTCCTGATCTGTCTAAATCTGTCCAATTCTGTCTCAATCCTGGATCTGAGCTCCCAATCTGTTTGGATGTGGAGGTCAAACCCTTCTGCTAATTAAAACTAAAACAGCCTGATAAGCTCACCTCAACTTATCTGTTTTAAGAAAAATGTAAGCGAGTGAAAGAAAACTCCTGTTTCCTAAGTTTAACAGTGAGTACTAAACAAAAACTATAAACAAACCCGAGCCCGCTTTCTCTTAACTAATCACTATCTGACAACTCTGTTAAAACGCTGCTCCAAAAATACAATTATTAAATATTAAATTATCTTAATCCTTCAAAGTGCATACAGTCTCTTATGCTGCCTTCCTTGCAGTCTTCCGAATCTGTTATTTCCTTCCATCTTTCTGAATCTGCTGTCTTCTGCCTGTGTCGTTTTCTTTGTTTTTTTACTACGAGTGTCTTTGTATAAAATTCCTTGGTACCTTTCATAGATGGCGCCTTCTGAGAGATTTCTTTGTGACCTTTGAGAGACCTTTCAGATGACGTGCTCTCATGTTCGATGGGCAGTTAGCTCTGACTAATTTTCAAAGTGCCCTTCCTTATTTAACCCCAAGACTTGTACCCTCTCATTGATCTAATGTTGTCAATACAATCAAATTCAAATTTAATTGGTTTTTGGTATCCTGGGCATATTTTAAATTAATTGGTTAAATTCAAATCTGGTTGCCTTAACACAACCCCAAGTTGATTGTTGCATACTATCAATTCTCAGCACACTCCTCACCTGTTAGCTAGTCACAGACACGTGTGCTGTCACTATCTCTCAGCTCACAAAAAAAACCCTCTCTTAAAGTGACAATACACTCTTTCGCACATGCTGTATTCTTTATAGAGGTTTTGTGCAAACATACCAGAGCTAGACTGTGTCACTTATTGGTGAAAGGAAATTTTCCCAATCCTGAATAGGCTGCAAATTACCCAAAGAGATATTCAAATATTATTCAAAGTGGATCCAAACCATGAGCCACAGCAGAAGTTTTGAAACTGATCTACACCAATCTGATGCAATTAATATGTTCTATGGGGAGAAATTGAAGTATGACTTCTTAAAAAAAGGAATCAGAAGATTTACCTTGGGAAGAGGCACATAGAATTGGATGCAACATCACCATCAGTCAAGCAGTTGCTGCCCCTTGTTGAGGCCTTGTTCAGGGTTGAGAACCCTGAAAGTCCATAGAGATCTGAGTGTTGGTGTTTGTGAAAAAATAATTCCAATGGTATTGAATTGTGTTGGTTTTGCGTGCTGGAGAGTAGAAGATAGTTATGATTCTGTGTACGTGGGGAATCCATTGCTGATCCTCGAGAACCGATGATAAAAGCTACCTCAGCAGATTTATTGAAACAACCCTAAAAGCATTTGAAGCATGATTTGGCAATTGCAATTCAATCGTCCCAAAGCCACAGGAATCCATTGACTCATTGCTTGTGGACCTAAATATGGTGTATTGAAAGGACACATTAATTGTGACCATACATTTCTATGACTCTATATGATTGTGAGGTAAAAAAGAGCAGATTTCATGCAAACAAAAACAACCATACTGTCAAAAACAAGTGTTCAATGAGCTGTACAGGCCACAATTAGGGAGAATAATTGGGTTATTCTTGAAAATACCAAGGCTTTGGATGAGCTTGTTAGTTGGATCGGCCCTATGGTGGAACTCTGTCCTCTTAAAAACCTGCCCAATTTTGTGTGTGTGTGTGTGTGTGTGTGTGTGAGAGTGAGTGAGAGAGAGGAGCTAAAAACTGGACAGAAGGCAGGATTGCTTAGCTGGAGGCACAGAATGCTTTTCGTGTAGAACATAAAAGATTCTGTGATTTAATTGTGGATTCCAATGTTGAATCAAGACAGACCATATACTATTGGTCATGCTTCTAGATTCCAAAGAGTCAAAACGTTTTCATGAATATATTGTTTCAGATTCACACTGTAATTACATGACTCTGCCGGTCCCAGGTAAAATTCATCACAATAGACAGGTTATCCAGAGCTGCACAAAACTTGACGCTCATCTGAGGTGTAAACGTTTTCATCAGTCAGCATGGTGGCTCAGTGGTTAGTACAGCTACCTCACAGAATCAGGGACTGTGGTTCAATTCTACAATCTGTCTGTGCAGTTTGCACATTTTCCCTATGTCTTCGTGGGTTTCCTCTGGGTGCTCTGCTTTTCTCCTCCAGTCCAAAGATGTGCAGGTGATGTGGATTTGCCATGCTAAAAATGGACCTTAGTGTCCAGGAATATGCAGGCCAGGTGCATTAGCCATGGGAGTTGCAGGGTTCCAGGGATAGAAATAGGGAATGGTGTTCTCGGTCAGATGCTCTTCAGAGGTTGGTGAGGATTTGATGGTCCAAATGGCCTGTTACTATACGATATGAAATCTATGATTCTGGTCACAGTAAACTCTGCACCATCTTCTGAGAAAAATCAAAACAAAATCAAGAAAATGCAAAAGGAAGATTTAGACTATACCAGATTTGGCAATTTTAACTGGAAGGTTGATTAAAGCAATGCCTGAACAATCAACTCTCATGGAATTACAATGAAGTTCGAGGGTTACAGAGATGGAGAATGCCTGGAGAGTGAGCCGAGCTGGTAGTTCTTTCAGAAACTGTAACAGAAACGTTGGGTGGAAAAGCCTCCTGTACTGTAAAATTCTGATTCTGCGAACAGAAGAAGCACTTAATGATAAAATCTGAAAGAACCGCAGATGCTGTGAATCAGAAACAAAAACAAATTGCTGGACAAGCTCAGCAGGTCTGGCAGCATCTGTGGAGAAAAGTCAGAGTTAACATTTCGGGTCCAGTGACAGTTCTGAGGAACCCAAAATGTTGACTTAAGCATCTAATGTTAGTGGATGACCCTGTAGTGCTTAACCATAGGTTAGTAGAATTCGAGGCTGTGAAGGTGGCGACTCTTCATTAGAAACCATATTAATCACCAATGAACAGTGAAGTGTAGAGCTCATGCTTAATATATGGTGACCCGAATTTCCGAAATGGTTGAAGATTTGAGGTTGTCCTGACATAATTGTGCAATTACTTGTTAAGCACCAAATAGTACCTTTGTATTACTACCTAGTTTTCCATACACCCTTTGGCAAAAGTTGGGACTAATTGAGTTGCCTTTGGAGGAAGAGCATATCTGATAATGGTAGGCCATTGTTCAAAATGTTTAGCAGTCTCTAGACTCCAAACTATAACAGCTAAAATAGTGATAAGAATATTAACCAATATCCATTTAGTGCATATTTTACATGCATAATTGTCTTGGATGAAGGACCACAGTTCTTGAATGATCGTTTGAACAGCATTCTGCAAATTTCTTATTAGATTTGTTAGATTTCCTTTCACGCTGACTAATGGAAAGGCTGAGAGAGTGGTTAATACTGTTGATACTAATGAGTAAGGATAATAGTTGGGTTTCAGGCTTGATGAATTATAAAGCATTTTATAATTCACAGGCAGAGCTGCTTATGGATAGAAAGTTGAAAACACAAATTTCTTTGTTGAAACAGCAACTAAAACCAAATATTACATGAGATAACCATGACACAGTGAGAAATATGAAGTATAATCATAAGAGGAAATGATTTAACTGCAAGTATAGAGTGAGAAGACTTTAGCAATGTTTGATCCATACCTTTTGACTCGATACACGATTGATAGTCTGAAGGCACAGTCTTTAAACAAACTAAACAGCCATGAGAGGGTAATCGTTATTGAAGGTTGCAAAAACAAATTAATTTGAATACCATAAACTTTGGGATGATCAAATCAATTCACAGGATTGTAGTTGAATCAGCAACCTTGGAGTCTACAGTCACCTTCGACCACCGATGAGCAAAACATGGAGAATTATATTCGCATCACAAATGTTTAGGCTGTGAAGTTTGACTTCTTTGTTATGCCCTATAGACTAACACACCAGCTCAAGCTCCACTTTTCTCCGTCCCATTACAAAATTAAATGATTTTATGAAATTGTGCAGAAAATTCTTGAATTTACAGGTTGGTCTGCTTTAACACGATGGTTGTGTTCATCTGCAACCTTCTGCTATAGAAATCAATTCTAGCTGCAGAGAAACAATTATGAATTGGCTACCTGTACCCCTCCTAGTTAAAAAGTTCTCTCACACACACACACACACACACACACACACACACACACACACACACACACACACCCCATAGTTATTGTCAAAAGAAAAGATTGGGAAGGCAGTTAGTGGTCCCTATCCACAGAATTCACTGAGATGATCCTTTTGGTTTGTCATGAACTGCTGCTTCTCATTCTTCCTTCTCTAGGTATTTCACTTGCTTACAGTGGACAAGAGTGAAACTGTTGTTCTATGAAGTCTATGACGTGTTAAGAACCACAGTTTACAGCAACTGAAGAGGGCTAAATTCAGGTGAATTGTTTCAGCTGAAGCTAACAGGACAGCTCCTTCCTTTTCGGAGGTCTGATGACTTCTGAGTAAATATTTATACCCACAAACTATTCAGCTACTTGGGAGACATCACATTTTTGATTGGGAGGCAGAAGGCCTTTGTCATTGACCACTTGTCACCATTCTATCGAGCAATCAGCTACTTACTGCTGGCCGAATTACTATTGTTTATACACCTAGAACCAGCTCATCGGCAGTAAACATGTCACTGCAGTGTTAGCCCCACTAAATCTCAGTTAACTTGCTTTTTAAAAAGTGCACAAATCATTTCTGCAATCCTTGTTTATTTTTAAACCATGCATTTTCTCATCTCAGTCCACAATCAAAAACACAATGCATTCAAAATATAGTTTTTATAGGAAATCGTGGGATTGTAAATAGATTCAGAAAATGGTTTGAAGATTATTGAAAATTTGAGATTATACTTTGTAGGAGACATGGTAATGAGTTAATAGTCATGGTAATGAGATAATGTGTATCATGATATAACTATGCCATCAATGATTATTTAGATGAATTTGAGAAGAGAGCTGGAATAGTATAAGAGAGATGCATTTACCTAGAAGTCTAGAAGGTACTATTGTGCAAATAAAGGAATTTTGAAAGAAAGCATATCAGGTTTAGAGCTCATTCAGTTTTCAGGCAGGAGTAATTTTCTCAATCCAAAACAGCACAGATCACTCAAACTTACATGCAAATAATATTCAATGTGGAGCTAACTACAAGCCAAACAGTGCATTGCCAGCCCTAGAGAAAATAAAGATCCTGTTTTGAACCATGAGCTATTTGTGCAAAGACTTGTTCTTCATTTTCTTAGATAGTCAACCCCTTATCTGTCGGATATGTACATATCCATTCTGATAATTATGTGAAGTTGTATCTTGTTTTCTAATAGTCTCCATATTCCTTTGGGGATGTTAACAGAATGGCTATCCAAATAGGTTGATGCTTGGATATTTTCCAATTTTAGGTGTCATGTTTGTGTAGTGTCTTCTATTTTGTGACAGCCATTAGCATTCTTTTTAGCCTTGTTTATCAAGTCTTTGTGAATTTTTTGCGACATTGATTAATCCATATAAATGATGGATCAAGAGTATTGAAAGGGCCATGGACCATCTTGAGTTTAACAATCTCAAAGAAACTTGATTATTGCTTAGGGTTTACTGCATCAACAATCTGTCATATTTATTGCATACTTGTCATAGTTGGCTAAATGTATAATTGTGTCTTGCGGAAGCCTTTTTAACTTTGACCATATGCAAAAATAAACATCTTTGGAAGTATATGCCTTATTATAAAGTATTGAGCAGCTACTTTGATTTAAAGTGAAAAAAAAATCTTAACATGAGCTTGTCCAACTGATAAAGTTTAATTCTTGCATCCATTTGGAAGCAGTTCGAAGGTATTTTCCACACTAATATGTGGAGTGAGTGCATCGTCTTGAGGAAAGGCTAGACAGGCTAAGCTTACATCCTCTGGAGCTTAGAACTGAAGGTGACTTAATTGAAGCATAAGATCCTGAGGACTTAATCAGAAAAGAAAGGATGTTTACACTTATGAAAAAAACATAGAACCGGGGACCTTAGTTTGAAAATACATGGTTACCCATTTAAGAGACAGATGAGGGAATTTTTTTTTCCTCTGAGGGTTCAGTGTTTTTTGAATTCCCTTCCTCAAAAAGCATTGGATAAAGGATCTTTAAATATTTTTAAGACTGAGGTCGGTAGTTTCTTAATTATTGTGGATGGGGGACAGAAGTGCATGAATGTGGAATTGAGTTAAAATCAGATCAGCCATGACTTTATTGAATGGCTGAGCAGGATTGAAGGGCTGAATGACCTTTGCTTGTTCCTTGTTCATATCCTAGGTTGAGAATAAATATAATTTAAAAGAAACCAGTTCACAAAATTTTCTTAGCATTTTCATGATATCTTGTTAATTCATCAAGTCTATATGTTTAATATTGAGTTGTTAACTTCTTTCTGACTACCATTCTTTGTCTCCTTAAATTCCAAGTGAACTGATATCCTTGCTCCATGTCCAGAGATAAAGAATAACTTATGGGATTGTAAAGACTTCAAACATTTGTATTTTTGTCATTGTTCTGTATGGGGAGAGATGTATACGTCCATTTAGACGTGGGTTATCATCATTGCCTACAAATACTGCGGTCTGTTTAGACCACTTGCAATCTGATTATTGTCAGGTTTTTGATCATTCTAATTATAAGCTTTGAAGAAGATTGTCTTCATTCTCCAATAGCCACTCAATTTTGTAAGTTGATATATTCTTGTAAACCTCTGCAAAAAGATTGACTTTCTGAAACCATACTTCTGATTGAGTAAAGATCATCCCTGTGCATTTCGTGCTTCTCTTTAATCATAAATCTGATGTGTTAGTATGTGAAGTTGAGCACAGGAAGTACTATTTCTGCTTTCAGCTTGCAGTGAAGAAATCCTAGGCTTGTTATTGTATTTAGTAGCAAATTGATCCAAAGCGAAAGGCTGTTTTACTGTCATATTTAGTCTCCAAAGTTTATGGCATTTGGCAAGGCTTTTATTCACAAAGTTTTTACTAAATCAGGAATCTCTTGTAATGCTAGTAACTTTATTGTTCCATGTTGGCAGTAGTCCATCTGATGCCTCAATGTATGTAATTCTTCTTACATTGGCTCCTTGATAGTTGCATGTTTCTGTTAGTCCACTACAAATAAATGCAAATGCTTGGATAGTTTATGAATGTCAAAATTGTTTTGATTATCTTTCTGCATTTGTATTCTCAGTTGATATCTATTTCCTTCAGCTTTCATTGTCATTGCCTATTGGATTAATTATTGCTTTATTAGTGCCATTTTTATTATAGAATAGAATCATAGAATCCATAGAGTTCAGAAAGAGGCCTTTGGTCCATTAAGTCTGCACCGACCCTCCTGAAGAGCAGTTCACTCTGTCCCTATATTCCCCACATCCACGATGGCTAATCCACCTAACCTGTAGTTACATCAATTACAAATCGCTTTCCTGCTTGGCAGAGATAATGAGGCTCTTACCTGGTTGTAAACATAGTCTTGAACCTTACTTTACGTGATTTGTATTAAAATTACTCTATTTTCAGTAACCAAATGTGACAATAAAATACTAATCATTGAATAAGCCTACCAAAGGATGTCGCCCTTGACCAATCAAAATAGTATGAATAAATAATATCTGGACCTTTATAGATGGTACAGTAATCAAAATCTATTACTCTGCTCCTGTTAACTTTGCTAAAATGGAATTTTGATGTCTAACTCATGATTTGAAATATGTTGAATTTTATGTAGTTGCTCTATTTTGTACAATAGGTTAGTATAAACTAAACTTATCACAGTGTTGTGTAGATATTTCTAATACTATGTTAACTGTTAATTATCAGTGCAGAGTTCTTTCCACGAAATTTTGGTTAGAGATTTTAAATATTAGATTAGATACCCTACACTGTGGAAACAGGCCCTTCGGCCCAACCAGTCCACACCAACCCTCCAAAGAGTAACCCACCCAGACCCATTTCTCTCTGACTAATGCACCTAGCACTATGGGCTAATTAGCATGGTCAATTCACCTGACCTGCACATCTTTGTGACTGTGGGAGGAAACCAGAGCACTCGGAGGAAACCCATGCAGACACGGGAAGAGTGTGCAAACCCCACACAGACAGTCGCCCAAGGCTGGAATGGAATGCGGGACCCTGTTGCTGTGAGACCATAAGACATAGGAGTGGAAGTAAAGCCATTCGGCCCATCGAGTCCACTCCGCCATTCAATCATGGCTGATGGACATTTCAACTCCACTTACCCGCATTCTCCCCGTAGCCCTTAATTCCTCGAGACAACAAGAATCGATCAATCTCTGCCTTGAAGACATTTAGCGTCCCGGCTTCCACTTCACTCTGCGGCAATGAATTCCACAGGCCCACTACTCTCTGGCTGAAGAAATGTCTCTGCATTTCTGTTCTGAATTTACCCCCTCTAATTCTAAGGCTGTGTCTACGGGTCCTAGTCTTCTCACCTAACGGAAACAATTTCCCACCGTCCACCCTTTGCAAGCCATGTATTATCTTGTACATCTCTATTAAGTCTCCCCTTAATCTTCTAAACTCCAATGAATACAATCCCAGGATCCTTAGCCGTTCCTCATATGTTAGACCTACCATTCCAGGGATCATCCGTGTGAATCTCCGCTGGACACGTTCCAGTGCCAGTATGTCCTTCCTGAGGTGTGGGAACCAAAACTGGACACAGTACTCCAAATGGGGCCTAACCAGAGCTTTATAAAGTCTCAGTAGCACAACGGTGCATTTATATTCCAACCCTCTTGAGATAAATGACAACATTGCATTCGCTTTTTTAATCACGGACTCAACCTGCATGTTGACCTTTAGAGAATCCTCGACTAGCACTCCCAGATCCCTTTGTACTTTGGCTTTACTAATTTTCTCACCATTTAGAAAGTAGTCTGTGCTTTTATTCTTTTTGCCAAAGTGCAAGACCTCGCATTTGTTCATGTTGAATTCCATCAGCCATTTCCTGGACCACTCTCCCAAACTGTCAAGATCCTTCGGCAGCCTCCCCACTTCCTCAGTACTACCTGCCTGTCCACCTAACCGTATCATCTGCAAACTTCACTAGAATGCCCCCAGTTTCTTCATCCAGATCATTAATATATAATGCGAACAGCTGTGGCCCCAACACTGAACCCTGCGGGACACCGCTCGTCACCGGCTGCCATTCTGAGAAAGAACCTTTTATCCCAACTCTCTGCCTTCTGTCAGACAGCCAATCCTCAATCCATCCCAGTAGCTCACCTCGAACACCATGGGCCCTCACCTTGCTCAGCAGCCTCCCGTGTGGCACGTTATCAAAGGCCTTTTGGAAGTCTAGATAGACCACATCCACTGGGTTTCCCTGGTCTAACCTACTTGTCACCTCTTCAAAGAATACCAACAGGTTTGTTAGGCATGACCTCCCCTTACTAAATCCATGTTGACTTATTCTAATCAGACTCTGCTCTTCTAAGAATTTAGAAACCTCATCCTTAATGATGGATTCTAGAATTTTACTAACAACCGAGGTTAGGCTAATTGGCCTATAATTTTCCATTTTTTGTCTTGATCCTTTCTTGAACAAGGGGGTTACAACAGCGATCTTCCAATCATCCGGGACTTTCCCTGACTCCAGCGACTCTTGAAAGATCTCAACCAATGCCTCCGCTATTTCCTCAGCCACCCCTCTCAGAACTCTAGGATGTATCCCATCGGGGCCAGGAGATTTATCAATTTTAAGACTTTTTAGCTTTTCTAGCACTATCTCTTTTGTAATGGCAACCATATTCAACTCAGCCTCCTGACTCCATTTAATTGTTGGGATATTACTCATGTCTTCCACTGTGAAAACTGACGCAAAGTACTTGTTAAGTTCTCCTGCTATTTCCTTATCTCTCATCACTAGGCTTCCAGGCAGTAGTGCTAACCACTGAGCCACCATGCCACCCTGAACCTTTCATTTGCTTTGGCTAATCCACCTAACCTCCACATCCTTGCCCTGTGCGAGAAAACTGGAGCACCCAGAAGAAACCCACACAGACACAGGGAGAATGTGCAAATTCCACACAACGCAGTCATCTGAGAGTGGAACTGAACCTGGATCCCTGGTGCTTTGAGGTAGTTGTGCTAACCACTGAGCCAGCAGATTTAACAATTTTTCTTTATCTGGTCAGGCTTTATCTTTTCTTCTTTGCAAACATTTTCCTAGCAATTATATCTTAGTGAAGCTCGTTGAAACTTCTGGGAATAAATCAGTATTATCATATCATGAAGTTTGAACATCTGAAGTTTGAAAAAATAATTACGCATAAAACAGCTGGTTCATTCATGGTTTCCGTTTGGGGGACACTTGGATTAACTTCTTCATCACGCAATCCTCTATACGTTTAACTGATAAAGTCTGTGACAGTAGTGGTACGCTCATTTAGGTTGGCCACTGAGTTTTTGAATATGGACCAGTCCACCAACTCCAAGCAGGCATGTTACCTTAGTCCAGCATTGTATGACTTTCTATACTGGATATGTTTCAGTTTCAGCTTGTTAGCTGGGAGAAGGAGCACAGCCTTATGGTCTGATTTAGCAAAATGTGGGCAGGGAATGAGTGATTGACATGTTTGCTGGTTGTGTAGCAATGGTCTGGGGTGTTTGTGCCTCTGGTGGGGCAGGAGATATGTTGGTGGTATCTTGCCAACACACGCTTGAGGTTGACCTGGAAGAAGTCACCAGCTACGATGAACAAGGCCTCAGAGAATTCCATACATTTACTATTTGTAACAGCGTATATTTCTTAGGGGTGCATGTAAAAGATACATTAACAAGGGTTGAAAGGCACTTCAATCCTAATGTGCAAGTGCTAGTAGAAGATGATCTGCTAGTGAGTTAAGGTACTTAGAGCACAAGTCTGGGCACAAGATCCAGTTGAAGAACCATCTACTAGTCACACTGTGTTACATAGAAACATAGAAAACAAGAGCAGGAGTAGACTTTTCAGTCCTTTCGGCCTGTTCACCATTCACATGATCACAGCTGATCAGTACCTTGTTCCTGTTTTCTCTGCATACCCTTTGATCCCTTTCGTCCTAAAAACTAAATCTAACTCCTTGAGGGTGGCACGGTGGCTCAGTGGTTAGCACTGTGAGACAGCAGTGCTAACCACTGAGCCACTGTGCCTGGGACCTGGATTTGATTCCTGCCTCAGGAATCGAACCTCTGTGTGGAGTTTGCATGTTCTCCCCGCGTCTGCATGGGTTTCCTCCCACAGTTCAAAAATGTGTAGGTCAGGTGAATTGGCCATGCTAAATTGTCCCTTAGTGTTAGGTGCATTCGTCAGGGGTATGTCTAGGGTAGGGGAATGGGTCCGGATAGGTTACTCTTTGGCGGGTCAGTTTGGATCTGTTGGGCCGAAGGGCCTGTTTCCACACTGTCGGTAATCTAATCTAAAAACATTCAATGTTTTGTTTCAACTGTTTTCTGTGGCAGAGAATTCTGTGGCTCGTCACTTTCTGAGACAACTTTTCCTTGTCTTGGCTCTGAATGGGTGCCCCATGTCCTTGGAGTGTAGCTCCTTGTTCTGGACTCCCCAATCACCGGGATCAATGTTTCTGTGCTTGCCTTGTCTTGGTCTTTTGGAATTATGGGATCCCCTTTATTCTTCTGGGCTCCAGTGGATATGGTCCTGGCTGATGTAGTCTCTCTTCTCTCTTCAGTCTAGTCAAGCTTTGTTGTACTCCCTCCATTGCTAGAACATTCTCCCTCAGATAAGGAGACCAAAACTACACACACTATTCCATGTGTAGTTTCATCAGCGCCTTGTACTACTGCAGCAAGATATCCCTGCTCCTGTACCTGAATCCTCTTGCAATGGAGGCCAACATACCATTTGCCTTCTTCAACACCCATTGCAACTGAACGCTTACTTTCAGTGACTAGCATCCAAGGACACCCAAGTCTCTTTCCTTTTCCTAATCTATTACCATTCAGGTACTGATCTGCCTTCCTGTTTTTGCTGTCAAAGTGGACAATCTCACATTTGTCCACATTGTACTTCTTCTTTCTTGCATTTATCCACTCACTCAGTTTGTCCACATCAGATTGAAGTATCTCTGCATCCTCTTCAGAGCTCACCCTCCCATCCAACTTTGTGTTGTCTGCAGTTTCCTCATCTAAAACATTAATATTGGGTCCTAACATTGAGCACTGCAATATCACGTAGCCACTGCCTGCCACTGAGAAAAAGACCCATTGACAGCCAGGGAACAGTAGATTAGATTACATTACAGTGTGGAAACAGACCCTTCGACACTGAGCCGCCGAAGCGCAACCCACCCATACCCCTACATTTACCCCTTACCTAACATTACGGGCAATTTAGCATGGCCAATTCACCTGACCTGCACATCTTTGGACTGTGGGAGGAAACTCGAGCACCCGGAGGAAACCCATGCAGACACGGGGAGAATGTGCAAACTCCACACAGTCAGTCGCCTGAGGCGGGAATTGAACCCGGGTCTCAGGCGCTGTGAGGCAGCAGTGCTAACCACTGTACCACTGTGCCGCCCACAAATGCAATCAGTTTTCTAGCCATGTCATTACACTGCCCCCAATCTCCTCAACTGTAATTTTGCATGCTAATCTCTTCTGTGGAACCTTATCGAATGCCTTATGAAAGCCAAAATCAGTCACATTCATGAATTCCCCTTTTCAACTCCACTAGTTTCATCCTCAAAAAAATCCAGTGAAGCATGCTTTCCCTTTCATGAATCCATGCTGACTCTGTCCAACTCTGCCATAGGAAAGATGTAACTTGAAAGGATTCAGAAAAGATTTGCAAGGATGTTGAACAAAAGGGAGAGCCTAAATGGGCTGGCACTATTTTCCCTGAGGTATTGGAGGATGAGGGTTGAACTTAGAGGTTGATAAAATCCAGAGAGGCATGGATAGGATGAATAGTCAGGGTTATTTCCCCAAGGTAAGGGAGTCCAAAACTAGAGGGCATTGACTTCAGGTGAGAAGGGAAAGATTTAAAAGGGATCAAAGGAGCAACGTTTTAATACAGAGGATAGTGCACATATAGAATGTGTTGCCAGAAGGGGTGGTGGAGGCTTGTACAATTAGAACATTTAAGAGGCATCCATATGGATACATGAATAGGAAGGATTTAAAGGGTTATGGGCTAAATGCTGGCAAATGGAACTTGATTAATTTAGGATGTCTGGTCGGCAAGGATGAGTTGTACCGAAGGGTCTGTTTCCATACTGTACATCAGTGTGACTATAGAAGCATGTCCACGGTCAAATTGAGAGATGTTGCACTTGGCGATGTATAAAAATGAGTTAGTGAAACTGAGGTACAGCAAACTTTGTTCTCACCAGCATCTTGTGAACTCAACAAAAACCAGCAAAAATTGTATTCTCTATAATGTGACTCCGCATTATAGAAAAATCATGCTTTAGAAACAGCGCTCACAAAGTATTGGCAATGTAATCGCGTTACAGCCAACACACGTTTTAAAAGTTATCTCTATAGAAACAGTGTCCCCAATTCAGCAATTGTGTTATAGCAAAGTTTTGTTAACGAAATGTGCATTATAGCAGAGCAACCTGTATACTTGTTCAATTGAATGGCCACATGAAATATCAACACTTGATTCAATTTCTCCTTAAATACCATGATTGCCTCACTGTCCGAGTAATCAGTTGTGGATGCGAGTGAGAAGTCTGTCGTTAAGTTTTATCTAAGACAAAAATGCCTTATTATTAAAGTGGTTTATGTTGTAAATAAAGTGCAACAGTGATGTGTATACCCCTTGAATTATGTTTTTATTACTCAGTGTGTGTTTATACATTGATTATCGGATACCTTGATTAACTGGAATATTTTGTCAGTCAACACACTCCTGACTCAATAGATAAGCTGATTAGAGGGGAGGCCATATTCGATTTGGTGCTTGGCAACAAAGCAGGTCAGATGTCAGATCTCTCCGTGGGAGAGCATTTCAGTGACAGTGATCACAACTCCCTGATCTTTACTATAGTCAGGGAGAGGGATAGGAGCAGATGGTATAGGAAAGTGTTTAATTAGGGGAGGGGGAATTGCAATGCTATTAGGCAGGAACTGTGGAGCATAAATTGGGAACAGATATTCTCAGGGAAATGCACAACAGAAATGTGGAGGTTGTTGAGGGAGCACTTGCTGCGAATGCTGGATAGGTTTGTCCCACTAAGGCAAGGAAGGGATGGTAGGGTGAAGGAACCTTGGATGACAAGAGATGAGGAACATCGAGTCAAGAGGAAGAAGGAAGCTTACTTAAGGTTGAGGAAGCAAGGATCAGCCAGGGCTGTAGACGGTTACAAGATAGCCAGAAAGGAACTAAAGAATGGATTTAGGAGAGCGAGAAGAGAGCACGAAAAGACCTTGGCAGGTAAGATTAAGGAAAACCCCACGGTGTTCTACACTTATGTGAGGACCAAGAAGATTGCCATAGATAGGACTGATTAGGCTTTGTGGACGGAACTTGTGCCTAGAATCGAGGAAGGTAGAGGAGGTTCTCACTTTGATTCAGTATTCACTAGTGAGAAGGACCTAGTTGTTTGTGAAGACAGCATGAAACAGGCTAATATGCTTGAAAAGGTTGATGTTAAGAAGGAGGCTGTGCTGGAAATTTTGAAAAACACAAGGATAGATACGTCTCCTGGGCCAGACGGGATATACCCAAGATTCCTTAGGGAAGCGAGGGAACAGATTGCTGCGTCTTTGGCAATGATCTTTGCATCCTCGCTGCTGACTCGAGTAGGACCAGATGATTGGAGGGCGGCAAATGTTATTCCCTTGTTCAAGATGAGGAATAAGGATAACCCTGAGGATTACAGACCAGTCAGTCTCATGGCTGTGGTGGGCAAATTATTGGAGAGGATTCTGAGAGACATTTATGACTATTTGGAAAAGGATAATTTGATTAGAGATAGTCAGCATGGCTTTGTGAGGGGCAGGTCATGCATCACAGGCCTTACTGAATTACTTGAGGATGTGGCAAAACACATTGATGAAGGTATAGCATTGGTTATGGTGTATATGAATTTTAGTAAGACGTTTGATAAGGTTTCCCATGGTAGGTTCATTCGGAAAGTAAGGAGGCTTGGAATACAGGGAAATTTTGCTAACTGGATACAGAATTGGTTGGCCCATAGAAGACAGAGGGGGGTTGTTGATGAAAAGTATTCAGCCGGAGCTCAGTGACCAGTGATGTTCGCTGCTGAAAATGTGTTGTTGGAAAAGCGCAGCAGGTCAGGCAGCATCCAAGGATCAGGAGAATTGACGTTTCGGGCATGAGCCCTTCTTCAGGATTCTCCTGCTCCTTGGATGCTGCCTGACCTGCTGCGCTTTTCCAGCAACACATTTTCAGCTCTGATCTCCAGCATCTACAGTCCTCACTTGCTCCGACCAGTGATGTTCCTCAGGAATCTGTTCTGGGACCTCTGCTCTTGGTGATTTTTATAAATGACTTGGATGAGAAAGTGTAAGGGTGGGTGAGTAAGTTTGCCGATGACATGAAGGTTGGTGGAGTTGTGGATAGTGTGGGAGGGCTGTTTTAGGTTGCAATGGGACATTGACAGGATGCAGAGTTGGGTTGTGAAGTGGCAGATGGAGTTCAACCTGGAAAAGTGTGAAGTGATTCATTTTGGAAGGTCTAATTTGAGTGCCAAAATTAAGGTTAAAGGCAGGATTCTTGGCAGTGTGGAGGAATGGGGTCCATGTCCTCAAAGTTGCCACCCAAGTTGATAGGGTTGGTAAGCTGTTTTGTGTGTTGGCTTTCATTAACAGGTTTGGGTTTAAGAGTCGTGAGGTGGTGCTGCAGCTCTGTAGAGCCCTGGTTAGACCACACTTGGAATACTGTGATCACTTTTGGTCACCTCATTATAGGAAGGATGTGGACCCTTTAGAGAGAGTGCAGAGGAGATTTACCAGGATGCTGCCTGGACGAGAGGGCACCTCTTATGAAGAAAGGTTGAGGGTGCTTAGGGCTTTTCTCATTGGAGCGCAGAAGGATGAGAAGTGAGTTGATAGAGGTGTACAAGATGGTGAGAGGCATAATTTGAGTGGATAGCCAGAAACTTTTTCCCAGGGTGAAAATGGCTATCTCAACGGGGTATAATTTTAAGATGGTTGGATGTAACTTTAGGAGAGATGTCAGAGGTTGGGTCTTTATACAGAGTATGATGGGTGCGTGGAATGCAGTGCCAGCAGTGGAAGTAGGGACATTTAAGCGACGCTTGCATAGGCACATGGATGACAGCAAAGTGAAGGGTATGTAGGTGAGTCTAATCTTAGAATAGGATAAAAGTTTGGCACAACATCGAGGGTCGAAGGGCATGCTCTGTGCTGTACTGTTCTATGTTCTAAACCCATAGGTGCCGCATTAATAAAAGATTTACAATATAGATTGCAAAATAAATATTCAGGAACAGATTTACCTTTTTGTCAAAGTACCTTAAGACAACAAAGCACCAAAATCACTTGTATGAGGTTTAAGATTTTGCTTTGGGGGATAATGTTGATGTGTAAGCCTGAACGTTAAATGTCATCATTTTTGTTTGCAGATGACATTTTGCTTGATTCTCATTTTATATTCATGCAGTTATTTTTCAGAAGGGACTACTTGGATGAAGTTACTCAGGGTAAATGCATTTAGCAGGGTATAGATTAAGTAATGACTTTGGACTATGTTGCCAAAAACCATAAATCGTGTCAGTAACAGAAATCACAATTGCATAAATTACCAATCCTAAATAGCTATGACAAGATTAATTTGTATTACTTGTATGAACTTAGCAAGTTTATGACCCAATTACTTTCAAAGGCTCATGGTGAAGATGCACTTTTTTTGTTGGAATCCAAGGAATGGTGCCAATGAACAATTATTGTTTTTTTTTCATAGCACTTAGAGTCATAGAGATGTACAGCATGGAAACCCGTCCATGCCGACCAGATATCCCAACCCAATCTAGTCCCACCTGCCAGCACCCGGCCCATATCCCTCCAAAACCTTCCTATTCATATACCCGTCCAAATGCCTCTTAAATGTTGCAATTGTACCAGCCTCCACCACATCCTCTGGCAGCTCATTCCACACACGCACCACTCTTGGTGTGAAAAAGTTGCCCCTTAGGTCTCTTTTGTATCTTTCCCCTCTCACCCTAAACCTATGCCCTCTAGTTCTGGACTCCCTGGCCTCAGGAAAAAGACTTGTCTATTTATTCTATCCATGCCCCTCATAATTTTGTAAACCTCTGTAAGATCACCCCTTAGCCTCCGACGCTCCAGGGAAAACAGCCTCAGCCTGTTCAGCCTCTCCCTGTAGCTCAGATCCTCCAACCCTGGCAACATCCTTGTAAATCTTTTCTGAACTCTTTCAAGTTTCACAACATCTTTCCGATAGGAAGGAGACCAGAATTGCACGCAATATTCCAACAGTGGCCTAACCAATGTCCTGTGCAGCCGCATTATAAGTCCTTTGTATTTTTCCAGATATTTCTGGGCCATATGCTGAAGTTCTCACTGTCTATATCATCAATGATTTACAAGTGCTATTTGTATTTTTGTTTCGGTGCAAACAGAATTATCTGTAAACTGCTTCTTGAAGACGTTCAATGTTTAACCTTAACCATATTCTATGGCCAAAACATTGAATGTTTTTGAGAAGGAGTTGGATATAATTCTTAGCACGAGAGGGAATTGGCTGATCAGCCATGATTATATTGAATGGCAGAGCAGGCTTTAAGTGCCAGTGACCTGCTTGTCACATATTTTCTATATTTCTACTTATCCAAAAAATAAGTCCCTTTTTTATTCTGGACACTTTGTTTCACCCTCTAAAGTCAACTAGACTAATCAAGTTTCATGATTTAGAAATATTTTTAATTCCTTTGTATTCAAATTTGTTTAGAATTAATTGCAATTATTTTTCTATTTGAGTTGCTTGTCAGAAAGAAAACTAAACAAAAAATTGCACTGATGTAGTGCATTCTTCCATTAAGTTTTCTTGACCACAATCAATGACATCTTTAAAATCCATATTGTCTTTTCATGTAATACTGTGGTAATCATCCAAGCTTTCAATGTTTGCTGATTTCACTGAACAAAACTCTGATATTATACAACTAATGTATGGTATGTTCATGAACTTGAAACAGTTTGATTTTTGGAAAGCGAATATGAAGAACACTGACCACTGACATCTTCATAGCTGCTTTGCTGTATTATTCCACTAGAGTGCAGTGTTGCTTTCTTTTTTTCATTTGTGGCAGAGCACGATTATGTATGATGAAACAGGGCAATAGTTAATATCAATATAATTTTGTGTTCATCATTATAGGTGTGAAAGCTAAACCCATGAGATATTAACTGTAAGAACCAACATCAAAATGAATAAAGCATTTGAAGTATATTTAATAATTGACAGTTATAATGGTTGATAATTGCAATGCACTTACAATGCTTTAGAATTATAGAATGATACTCCAGATGTGTGTAAAAAGCAAAATCAAAATTTCAAAATTATTGTTTTCTCAATTATGTTTCAAAAATATATAACTTGATTTGCGATGGTAATTAGCATAGTTATCATCCCAACTAATGGTAATACTGGACAAGTCAGATGTCAGGATGAAACCTGGCTTGATAGACCCTTATTTTGAATTTTTCAGTTGATTACTATGATGGCCAGTCATTGAACATGATCACACAATATGACCAACGTTCTTTAAGAAAATAAGACAAAAGAAAATAAATACTGAAGATGGATAAGCTGGTTTAGAAAGATTTTAATTTAGTCGGCAAAACAAAGTTGTTATCTATTTCTCAGCAATACCTTTTACAGGTACTTAAACCCAGTGAAGTGTTACTTGTATCTTAACTTTTTAAAAGTTCTTACTTTAATGACTCCTCCCAGTTTTTAAAAACTTAGAAACCTTTTTGCAGTTCTGATGATTGAAGCACTCTTTTCAATTCTGCCAGCTTGAAAGCTTGTACATAAACTCTAACAACCTGGAGACTTGACAAACCAAAAACCCTGTTGTAAGGATGGGACTGTTCTTATGAACTGAAAATTTTGTACTGAATGAACTTGGTTCTGTATTGAACTCCTGGTGTGTTATCGCTGTATGTCATAAAAATTCAACTTTGTAAACATGTCATCATTGATAGCATAGATATCCTGCTAGACATATACATTCTTGGAACTGATATCTTTAGTTTACTGTCCAAATGGCATTCTGACCTTCAACAAAAGTTGACAGAACTGAAACCACGTGTTTATTTTACCAGTGCTTTAAAATCCAAATTTCCAAATGATCAAACATCTTTATCACACCATTGATTAGATAACAAGGACATCCATAGTTTAATGGAATTTCCTTTTTGTTTATTAAAATGGTTTGCTCTAATGTTGGGCTAGATATTTAATATTTCTGTTTGTGTTTCCAGAATTATTGTGACAGTTCTATATTGATATAAATTAAAATCCAGGCAACCCAGAAATACTGAGAAACACAACTTTATTAAAATGTTTTTAAAATATTTTACTTGTTAATTTTACAAACTGCACAGACAAAGTAAAGTCATAGAGAGTCAAAGAGTCATACAGCACAGGAACAGACCCTTTGGGGCAACTTGTCGATGATGACCAAGTTTCCCAAACTAAATTAGTCCCACTTTCCTGTGTTTGGCCCAGGTATGTTCAAACCTTTCCTATTAATGTACTTGTCCAAATGTCTTTTCACTGTTGTACCTGTACCTATATTCACCATTTCCTCTGGCAGTTCATTTCACACACGAACCAACCTCTGTGTGAAAATGTTGCTTCTTCAGTACCCTTTTAAATCTTCTCTCACCTTAAAAATGTCACCTACTTTTTAAATTCACCCACTCTAGGGAAATAACCTTAGTTATTAACCTTATCTATGCTCTTCATGATTTCCTAAACCTCTATAAAGTCAATCCTCAATCTCCAGTGCTCCAGTGAAAAAAGTCCTAGCCTATCCAGCCTAACCTTATACTCAAACCCTCGAGACCAAGCAAGATTCTGGTAAATCTTTTCTGAACCCCCTCCGATTTAATAATATCCTTCCTATGGCAGGGCGACTAGAACTGTACATAGTAGTTAAGTATGCAATTACGTATAGTTAGATCCTGCATACCAAACCAAGAATGTTGAATTTGATTCTTAATTTACTGGTTTGGTAATTTATTCTTCTTGGAAAGTGCTACATTCACTAGCAGCAACAACCTTGTCTTGATTACCAATTTCAATTTATCACCTAATATTTCATGCATTGTTTGATACAAGACAGTCAACTGCAATCTGAAACTGATTGAGTACTTGACATGACACTTTTCTCACTCAACAACAATTAAATCTTTGAAGAGACAAAGTAGAATGTCTTGTGTGGTATCCAGCTCTATCTTCATTTAGTAGCTCATTTGGTTTACGTAAGCAATGGAAATGGGAAGTTGGCCTAATGTAAGCCTGTATATGTTTCTTATGTATTAATGCCATTTTGATGTTACATATTTTCGTCAACTCAAACATTGTATATCAAAAGAGGAATTTCAATTTTATTATTAAATGGCAAATAAATAGTGAACGTAAAGTTGTTGAATCGTTTATTTTGATTGGACCATTTTCCCTCGCATATTGTTCCTTAACGGATTTTTAAAAAATTCATTCATTCATAGGATTTGAGGTCGGCCAGCATTTATTGTCCCATCACTAATTTTCCTTGAGAAGGTGATGGTGAGCTGCCACCTTGAACTGCTGCAATCTTTGTGTTGTTTGAGAAGGAGTTCCAGGCTTTTGACCTAACAACAATGCAGGAATGACAAGTATGGTTTTGGGAGATACCATTGAAGGAGCTTTGCTGAATTGTACCTTATAGATTGTGGGATTGCTTAACTCTGTCCATCACATACTGCTTCTTCTGTTTAGTATGCAAATAGGTCTGTGTTGTAGATTTACCAATCTAACAATCCATTTTTTAGATTTGTCAGTTGCTGTTTGTGGCACCGCCTCCAGCATGCTTCATTCTTGATCTGTGATTTGATGGTAGTGATAGAATTAGAGAGGTTAGAGGTTATGGATTGTGGTTAAGTACAGCTCTGTTGCTGCAGATGGTTTATAGCACTTCGTGGATAATCAGTTTTTAGTTACCAGATCTGTTTGAAATATGCTCTAATTGGCAGAATGGCAGTGCTGCACAACACAAAGGATATATTCAATGAAAACATAGCACATCCTTTCCACAAGGATTGGGTAGTTATCATTCTTAATGATATGATCATGGACAGATCTTTTCCTCTTAGTAACCTTCTGCGAATGCAGTCTCGCAACTATCCCTTTAGGACTTGGCCATTCTTGATGAAGAAGACTGGAGTGAGTTTTGAGAAGATTTGTAGGTCAGGTTGAGGTTCTGGATATAGGTTTGCTTGCTGAGCTGGAAGGTTCATTTTCAGATGTTTTGTCATCATACTAGGTAACATCTTCAGTGAGCCTCTGGATGGGGAAACCCAAACAAAAAATAGAAAGTAGGAAACATCAGCAGTGCTTCGTCCGGAGGCTCACTGAAGACATTGCCTCATATGCTGACAAAACGTCTGAAAATGAACCTTCCAGTTCAGCAAGCAAACATACATCCAAGACTAGAACTCGCCGTCCATAGTACATTATGTGGCCCCATCAGTGCTGCTTTAATGCTTTGTTTGATGGGTCCTCCCTCACCACCTCAGAGGGGGTGGTGATTACTTTCTCATGCTTGATCTGATGCCACAAGATTTCGGGGTTTCTGCGTTCATATTTAAGATTCCCAGACCAGCTCCCTCCAAATTGGATACCACTGTGCCATCGTGAATGGGTTTGTTATGGTGGTGATTGCAGTGTCTGGGTCATTGTTTGCAAGGTATGGCTCTGTCAGACACCTGTTTGGCTGGTCTGTAGGACAGCTTTCCCAATTTTGGCACAGGATTCTGTGTAAGAAGGGAGGAAAGGCAGTGTGGAGACCTGAAAGGTATCATTTCCGATGCCTAGATTCTGAACGAAGTTTTGGTTTAATTAGTGATTGACTTTACAGTCACTTTTGATACAACATAATATCTTGCTAGACCATTTCCAAGGTTGTTTAAGAACCAATTTGTTCATCTGGAATAATTTGTAGACCGAACCACGTAAGACAATAGGTGCAGGAGTAGGCCATTCTGCCCTTTGAGCCTGCACCACCATTCAATAGGATAATGGCTGATCATCCTTAATCAGTATCCTGTTCCTGCCTTATCTCCATAACCCTTGATTCCACTATCCTTGAGAGCTCTAACCAACTCTTTCTTAAATGAATCCAGTGACTGGGTCTCCACTGCCTTCTGGGGCAGAACAATCCGCACAGCCACCGCTCTGAGTGAAGAGGTTTCTCCTCATCTCTGCCATAAATGGTCTACCCTGTACTTTTAAGCTGTGTCCTCTGGTTCAGCACTCACCCATCAGCGGAAACATGTTTCCTGCCTCCAGAGTATCCAATTCTTTAATAATCTTATATGTCTCAATCAGATCCCCTCTCAGTCTTCTAAACTCAAGGGTATGCAAGCACAGTCGCTCCAGTCTTTCAGCATAAGGTAGTCCCGCCATTCCAGGAATTGACCTCGTGAACCTACGCTGCACTCCCTCAATAGCCAGAATGTCTTTCCTCAAATTTGGAGACCAGAACTGCACACAATATTCCAGGTGCAGTCTCACCAGGGCCCTGTACAGCTGCAGAAGAACCTCTTTGCTTCTATACTCAATCCCTGTTGTTATGAAGGCCAGCATGCTATTAGCTTTCTTCACTACTTGCTGTACCTGCATGCTTACCTTCATTGACTGGTGTACAAGAACACCCAGATCTCTTTGTGCTGCCCCTTTACCTAAATTGATTCCATTTAGGTAGTAATCTGCCTTCCTGTTCTTGCCACCAAAGTGGATAACCATACATTTATCCACATTGAACTGCATCTGCCATGCATCTGTCCACTCACCTAACCTGTCCAGGTCACCCTGTAATCTCCTAACATCCTCCTCACATTTCACCCGCCACCCAGCTTTGTATCATCAGCAAATTTGCTTAAGTTATTACTAATACCATCTTCTATATCATCAATATATATTGTAAAAAGCTATGGTCCCAGCACTGATCCCTGCGGTACCCCACTGGTCATTGCCTGCCATTCCGAAATGGAGCCGTTTATCACTACTCTTTGTTTCCTGTCAGCCAACCAACTTTCAATCCAAGTTAGTACTTTGCCGCCAATACCATGCGCCCTAATTTTGCTCACTAACCTCCTATGTGGGACTTTATCAAAAGCTTTCTGAAAGTCTAGGTACACTACATCTACTGGATCTCCCCTGTCCATCTTCAGAGTTACATCCTCAAAAAATTCCAGATTAGTCAAGCATGATTTCCCCTTCATAAATCCATGCTGACTCTGACCTATCCTGTTACTACTATCCAGATGTGTTGTAATTTTTATCCTTTATAATAGACTCCAGCATTTTTCCCACCACTGGTCTATAATTTCCTGCTTTTTCTCTCGGTCCTTTCTTAAAAAGTGGTACAACATTAGCCACCCTCCAATCTGCAGGATGTCAAATTTCCTCCCTAATGACCATCAGTGAACCAGATAGGTTTTCATTCCAATAGATAACATGGTCACCACTGGACTAGTTATAACTTCCAGATTAATTGCTTAAATTGACATTCCACCATCTGCTGTATTAAAATTTGAATCCTTGCTCCCTGAACATTATCCTAGGTCCTCTGGATTGCTTGTTCAGTGAGAATACCACTGCAACACTGCCTCCCCCAAATAAGTACTTTTTTAAGAGTAGAATAATTTGAAACAAATGTATATTTTCATGAAATTTGATAAAACTATATTGATTGTTTTCCATGAGAGGCTTACTTCTACTTTGGCATTTTGGCCCACAGTTCCAATTTGCTGGCATATAGGAGTGTACATGACTTGAAATGGCTTTACCATCCATCTGACCAGTCCTATGTGTCTGGTAAATATGATAGAATATGCTACCTCTCTTAGCCCACCATTCTGGGTTGGTTATTTAACTTATTCTTGAAATTACAGTAGCAATTAACTGACTGTGATGACAGTCTTAATTTATCCTTTTATCGACTTCAAGTGGCCCACGAAATCTAGTTAGCTTGTTGACTAACCAAAGATGAATTTCCATTTTTGATGACCTGGATAAGTTCGATCTTTTATATTGTAATATGAAAATATTACATGTACATTATGCATCTGACCTTTACTTTTATACATGTGATTTTGTGTTACTGTTGTTTTGTTCTTTGGCTATTGTATAACTTCAGGCATAGGACTTGCCAAATACTACGCAACGTAATCAGTGACAGTAATATGCATGATTGTGTTAATTTTGTTATTCATTTGATGTTATGCTTATTTATATTTCTCTATAATGTAAACAAATGTTAATTGATATTTATATGTAACCTTTTAGATGTATTATGGTACTCTTTTTCTCAACCTCTCCCCTTGTTTGAGGGATAGTGACCCTCAGTTTAAACCATCCACCAGTTGTCTATCTCCAATGAGTGAGTAGCCTGTGGTCTAGTGAAACAACAGCTACTTTACCTTTATTGTCACTAACAATTATCTGATTTGTCCATTCCCCTTGCTCACTATTATTTCCTGATTTAAATACACTGGATAGAAGTAACCTTTCTATATTGGTGCAGCAATGTTTCTGTGATCTAATATTTACACAGACTGACTGGAAGTTATCTGTGCTCTCAAAATGTTGCCTGCTCTGGTAGAACTGCAAGTGAAGACATGTTTGAGGATGTTTGTGAATAATTTAAGTGGAACTGGGTGCAGAGATTGCATGATTATTCTTTTTTTTGTTTATTTATTTTGGATCGTGGGTGACATTGGCAAATCTTCTCCTATTTGACTTGAGAAGGAGTTGGTGGGCTACGTTAAAGTCCTGACTGAATTTGAATATAAAAATCCTTTCAGAATTGAGATGTTCTTTAAATTCTTTTCAACTCTGTACAAAGTGAAAATTAGTTCATTTTAAAGGTATTGCCTAAGGGTACAATTTTGTCCTTTTTAGCTATGATTTGGTCTTTTGGTTTTTTTTTGGGCTATTTGATGAAAAATTAAATGGTGAAATGGTGGTAGCATGTTTGACTACAATTTGCAGACTAGGCACAAGTTTAGGCATTTGACCCTTCAAGAACTTGTCTCTCTTAAATCATGACCCATTTTAAAAAAACTTTTAAGTGATCCCATGCTCTGGAGTCGCCCTTAAGAGGAAATGTCCTTTCCATGTGCACCTTGTCAGGTTCTTATGTTTCAGTCAAGTTGTACCTTACTCTTCTAATCTTCAAAAAGTTTGAAATGTTGTTACTATCATGTAATTATCAAGTAAGATGTTGTCTTAATTATGGTTTCATCATAACTGGGTATCACTTTGAGGAACTTGCTAAATACTGTATTCTTCAAGTTTACCTTATTACCATACTAGATTTACATATCATTCCTGCTTATAAAAAAGAGTATTGGGCTATTGTGAGCAAAAAGCTGCATAAATATCAGTATAATATTTGGACACTCTAAATATCTATATAAAAATAACTTGTGAAGAGAGAGTCAGTGTTTCATGACAATGACCTTTCTTTTCATGTTGACTTCATTTTGGTGTCAGTAATAAGTTTTGAACTATATTATCAGTAAATTTAAAAATACTATTGTAAATTTGAATTGTCTACCACAGAGTGCTGTGGCAATTCTGCCTTGGGTGTATGTTTTGAGATGGATTTCTGATTAAATGCTTATGAGGACTGTGGGTAAAAGAAATTGAAGTGCAACATCAGTCGTGATCATATTATGGCAGAGCAGATTGACTGATTAAATACCCTGTTCTAATAATTGATTCATTGATTTTATTTTCAATTTAACAACTTTTGCACCAAAATTAAAATATCCTTTTTAAACTCTTGTTCAATTGAGTGTTTGAACCACATTGAATTTATTGGGAATTTTGAAAAATTCACTCACAAGACGTGTGCGTCTCTGGCTAAACCAGCCTTTATTGCCTTTCCCTAATTTCAAGAGGGCAGTTAAGAGTCAACCACATTGTTGTGGGTCTTGACTCACATGTAGGCCAGACCAAGTAAGGACGACAGATTTCTTTCCCTAAAGAACATTAGTGAATCAGATGGGGTTTTTCAGCAGTCGACAATGCTTTCATGGTTGTCATTAGAGTCAATAAAGTATGGAGCTGGACAAACACAGCAGGTCAAGCAACATCAGAGGAGCAGGGGAGTCAACATTTCAGGTCAGAACCTTTTAATCAGGACTCTTAATTCCAGGTTTTTATTGATTTCACAATCCATCATCTGCCATGAAGGGGGTGTTGGGGGAGGGGGGCTTGGATTTGATTCCAGGTCCTCAGTCATTTGCTTGAGTTTTTGGATTAATAGTCTAGTGATAATGCCGCAAGGTCATTGCTCTCCAATTGTCATGGAGTATAAAGTAGAGATTAAATTCAGTGAGCACTAAACTTCTGGCTTGCCGACTCAGAAAAAAATCAACATTATGCAGATAAATGAGAGTAATTGTTACATTTATTTAATGATATTTTTTCCTTTCTAGGATGATATTTACATGTATGGAGGAAAAATTGATACTGATAATGGAAATATCACAAATGAACTATGGATCTTCAATATCCCCACTCTCTCATGGACTAGGAAAATTCCAACTGTTCTCTCCCCTGGGCAACAGTATGATGTAGAAGGGCATTCTGCACACATCATTGAAATGGACAGTGGCGATGTTATCATGATTATCATTTTTGGATATTCTGCACTTTATGGTTACATAAACAGTGTTCAGGAATACAATATTAGTAAGTAATTGATCTCTTGGTATTTGAGTATTGCCGAGAAAAGATGTGCTGTTGAAGCTTCTCATTTTACACTCTTTAGAACAATATGTATAGCATGTGAAAATATTGCTGATTGGTCTAGTAATTGCCATGGCAAATGCACCAGAGAACAGTTAAACTGCAAGCTTTTGTTTTAAGTTTAAAAACGGGAAATTGACCCTGGTCAAAGCACTATTATGGGAAATGTACTAGCCCCATTTAACATTGTGAGAAGCTATGTATATTAATTTTATAGAGTCCTGTCCTTCTCCAAGTAGACAGAGCATGTCCAGACTTTTTGTTTAAAATCTGCGCACTTTCTGAGCTTTGTTTATGAGGGTAACAGTCATTGCTCATTCCTAATTGTTTTTGGGAGGGTAATTGGCAGCTGACTTCTTGAACTGCTGCTGTTCTTGTGTAACGGCCCCCACAGTACTGTTTGGGAGGGAGTTCCAGGATATTGACTCCCAAGACAGCAATGGACCAATTATCTAGTTGTCCAGATGCTGTGGGACTTAGTGGGGAATGTGCATATGTCGTCTTGTCCTTCTAGCTGGAAGAAGTCAAAGATTTGAAAGGTTCTGGCAGACCAGCCTTGGTAAGTGATTGCAATGCATCCTGTAGCAATGCATTCAATGCCAGGGTGTTGGCATTGAATAGAATGAATGTTAAAATTAGCAGATGAATGCCAAACAAGAGAGCAAAAGCATTGTGACTTTTCAATTAAACAAAAGCACAGGGATACTAGTTCTCTGGTGCTTTCTCCATGATGTTTTGACTAATTGGCGTCTACTTGTCAAAGTTAGCACCAGTCTATAAAGTAAAGATCCTCACAGACCGTAAGGCTGCCCTTTCATTAGAAAGAGAAGGCTAGTGGTGGCTTAATGTAAGGGTCACCACACGCCAAGCGAGGGAATGGTTGAGAAGGAGAATCCTTCACAGTAACTTCAGCTGGTGTAGGAATTGAACCCATGCTATTTGGTATTAGTCTGCGTTGCAGACCAGCCATCCAGCCAATTGAGGTAACTGATCCCTCTCGCCAGTTTGTTGTTATATCAACAATATAAATTGTTTGTCACTCTGAACTATGGGCCTATCTCATATTCAGGATATACAGGTCTATACAGGACAAAACGCTTTAACAGCATGTCTCTTTATTTCAGCTGTAGTTAAAGTAATTTGTGTGCTGAATGCTTGAAATGTTTTGTGAAATCAATTAATCAAAAAAGACTCATTTTGCATTGTCTTCTCATTGGAAAATATGCAGAGATTATTCAGCAAAGCCTTCCAATGAGAAGATAATGCAAAATGATTCAAGTTTTGCACTGTAGTGATGACAAGGCTATCAGTCGATATTTTATATTTCTCTGCAAATGATAGCAATGTTTTGAGTTAGCAGATGAACAATTAAGCATAGAAATTTAGGAGATGCCACTGTGAATCTGTGTTTTTTTGGCCACTGAGTATGCTGATGAGGTTCCTTCCTTCAATCCTTTTTTTAAAAAAATGCACTGAAATCAATCAAGTTATCAAACTTAGAAAATCTTCCACTTTCATGGTCCTTAGTACGGTGTATCATTATGAACATCTTTGGAAAAATATTACATCTATTGATTGGGGTGTAACTGAAAATGGAGTGACTCAGTGAAGACTGCTCCTCCCTCTGAGCTCGAAGGCTTTGGGTTCAAAAACCAGTATCGAGAACCTGTTGGGTATGAAACAGCTAGCCATTGATTGCAGTCCCCTGCTTGGATAAATGGGGTGGTCTGCTGGAGAAAGGGCACCTGACTGTTTAAAAACCTAGCTGTCAAATCCCAAAAAAAAGGTGTGAAGGTGATCAACCAGCATTGTGGTGACTCTGTGTAACATGGGGTGACATAACGGTGGCACGGTGGCTCAGTGGTTAGCATTGCTGCCTCATAGTGCCAGGGATCCGGATTTGATTCCACCCTTGGGCAACTGTCTGTGTCGAGTTTACATATTTTCCCCATGTCTGTGTGGGTTTCCTCCCACAGTCCAAAGATGTGCAGGTTAGGTGAATTGGCAATGCTAATTTGCCCATCGTGTTCAGGGATGTGTAGGTTAGGAATATTAGTAATGGGAAAATTTGGTATAATAGAGTAGGGGAGTGGTTCTGGGTGGGATACTCTTCGGAGGGTTGGTGTGGACTTGTTGGGACAAATGGACTATTTCTACTCTGTAGAAATTCTATGAATATCTATGATTCTACGAAAAAAGAGAAAGAAATGAAGAAAGTTGAATAGAAAAGGCCATACTCTCATTGGTGGAATGGGTGGCTAGGTGGCAGATGGGTTCAATGCAATGAAGTGTGAATGGTACATTTTGGTAGGAAGAACATTGAAATACAAACTAAAATAGGGAAGACAATTCTAAAAGGAATGCAGGAGCAGAGAGACTTGGGTGGAAAATAAGCAGAGATTATTAAAGGTGAAAGGACAAGTGGAGAGAGCAGTATGTGAAGAATGCAGTATCCTGACTTTATTAATAAGTGTCATTAGATCTCTTTGGATCTAATTAGATCGCATCTGGAGTCTGATGTAAGGCAAGGTAAAGTCACAATAGGATCCCAGGGGACCATAGGGTTGCTCTTTTGAGCTGTGGGTGCCACATTGCAGGAAGGGTCTAATGCACTGGTGTTCTGCAGGATTTCCAGGGCTGGAATATGTTGAAGTGGCTTGAATTGTTCTCATTGGTGGGAAGCCGGCTAAGAAGAGTTCTGGTAGAGGTTTTCAAAACCATGAATGGTTGAATGGAGTAGGTATGCTAAACAAGATGCCATGGATTTAAAGTGATTTGAAAAAAAAAAGCAAGGATAATATGAGAAAAAAACCTTTTGCAATCAATGAATAGTTTGGGTATGGACTGCGCTGCTTGGAAATATGGTGGAGGCAGATGCAATTGAGGCATTTAAAAAGATTTTGGTCAGTTATTTATATATAATAATGTGCAGAGGTATGGGGGGGGGGGAGAGAAAAGAGAATGGTACTGGAGTAATAACGCTTCTTTAAAGACCTGATGCTGACAGAATCAGCCATAAGACTGAAATCAAGTGTAACTCGGTTTGAAACAGCACACTAAATTCTGAATTACTGCTAAACAGGCTCACTGGCCCTTACAGTTTTAAAATTTGTTAAATGTCACATTTCTCAATATGATAAATTACATTTCTTCATTATTTTACATTTTACCTTTAATGACACGTGCATTTCACACTCATTTATTTCACCATCTGTAAAAGTTAAACATGAAAATAGAATGGCTTCTCTAGTTTCTACTTTCTGATTTGCTGTCTGTGAGAGTAGTTCAGTGTTATTGGGTACTTGTCCTGCCTGATAACATCATTGTTGCTGGATGCAGAGTGATTTTCTTGATTTACTGGCAGAACCAAATTGTTGTTGAATTAGGGACAACTGCAGAGATTATCAGAGCTTCGTGGGCAGTTGTCTTTGGGTCAGTGACAAACATGGATACTTTGCCACTGATCACAGGGTTCAACCCAACATAATAACTGAGAATCTGTTAGCAGTTAATGTCTTTAATTTCTAACCCATTAGATTAGATTAGATTACCTACCGTATGGAAACAGGCTCTTTGGCCTAACAAGTCCACACCAACCCTCTGAATATTACCCACCCAGACCTGTTCCCCTATCCTATATTTACCCCTGACTAATGTACCTAATACTATGGACACTTTAGCATGGCCATTTCACCTGACCTGCACATCTTTGGACTGTGGGAGGAAACCAGAGCGAAACGCGGACAAAACCCACGCAGACACAGGGAGAACGTGCAAACTCCACGCAAACAGACGACCGAAGCGGAAATCCAACCTGGGTCCTTGGCGCTATGAGGCAGCAGTGCTAACCACTGAGCCACTGTGCCACCTTTTTGTATAAAACCACTCTCAGTGCTAGGCTGCAGAATTTAGCAGGTTAGTTTTGTTTACATTGTCCAGTATTGCTTAATGTTATGTCACATCAGGAGTCTTTTGCTTATGGTTATGCTCCAGTCTCCCAAACACATGCTTTTGATATCTGTGTGCATACTTGTATGGATAGATATCTCATTGGATAATAGTGTAATTCTGAATAACATGGAGTTTGAAAATGCGAGAGTTGTAAATGTGTTGTCGAGTATTTTGGCGTTATGTGGAAATAGTTAAACATTACTTTTAGCAATCATCTCGGATTTGTTATATTGCAGGCATGATAATAGAATAGTGCAATAAAGCTAAATCATTTCCTGAGGAAAATCAACTCCATGCAAGCTGAAAAGGCAATAAGCTATCTGCTAACATTAAATTATTTGAAAATGCCACTTTAAAATCATATATGTGGCAGGTATGTAAAAATGCAATAGCCTAAGAATATTTTTTGTGAAGGTGATTTGAATCGTTTTACTCTTTAATTATACCAAACATCTTGTACTAATATGTTGCCTTTACTGCTTTTGATGGTATGTTACACATCACTCGAGTCCAAGTTGTTGTGATAACACGTGCCTTTTCATGCTTGTGTTTCCATGCATATTGTCGGCCAAAGCTATTGATCATGATAGTAGAGGCTTCAACTCCCTTTTTATCACACAGTTGATCAGAAATCTTTCCTGCTGTTACTGACAACCATTGACGTGTGTTGGAAGAATGTGCAAGTTGATAGCAATCTATTTGGTAGCTCCTTCCTTGGCTATCAAATCCTGGGTGGGACTTAAATGCAAATGATTTAGCATTGTAAGGTCTCCTTCCGCAGCAGCATAGATAATACTGGGTGCAATATAAGAGAATCAGTTTATTGCTTTTCATTGGTGGTCAACACATTCTTCAAACTTCTTTAAGAAAATGATGACAGTAACGAGCTTGTTTGCTAAGTAGTCATCTTCAGCTATCATCAATACACTTATTTTCTGGGGCATCATAGCTTAGCTAAAACAGCTATCAGAGAGTCTTTTTAGTTTGTTTATTTGTTAAATAAACTGTTAGATAAAAAACTGGATCAACTTAAGCAATTATTATGTTCACAGCTGACGGTAATACTGGACAAGTCATATCTCAGAGTGAAACTTGACCTGATGAGTCATCAGTTTTATTTTTTCAGTTTGATTGGGTAGTCACTGAACATGATTATGCAATGCATGTCAATGTTCTTTTAGGAAAAGAAAGTTATTTTACATAAATGAAAATGCTATCAATGTCAAATTAGAAAGGTATTAACGTCCCTGAGATATCCTTTGCAGACATGCAATCCTCGTGCATTATCATCCGATGTTCACTCTTTAGTTTCTTATTTAACTGATGAGGTTACAAGTTTAAAAATCACACAACACAAAAATCACACCTGGTTATAGTCCAACAGGTTTACTTGGAAGCACGAGCTTTCAGATCCCTGCGCCTTCATCAGTTGGTTGTGGAGTATGAGAACGTAAATGTGATGCAACTGAAATTATATATTGAAAAAGACGTGAGGTTACAAGCATTTTCCTTTGGTGATATGCTCTATGTTTAACAGATGTGATTCTCTCCATTTCTATCTATCCCTAACATACAAAGACACCTAATTCACTGATTCTCCCTTATTGAACTTTAAGGTAATCCCTGTTCAGTTAAACTGCTAAGACAAATTTTCCAGCTCTGAAAGCCTGGATTGCCACAAACTAAATTGTCCTTCTGCCATAAAAGTATGACACTTTTTCTCAATGGAATCCTGATTGTGGTCCCAGCCCATCTTTCTGTATCTCATAAAAATACAATTCTGTAAATGTTTCATTAGTTAACTCCTGATGTAGTTTGTCTTGTCATTGTGTTTCAGTCACATGCTTTTTGGAAATTGTCTGAACTTAGTGTTCAAACATGATTTTCTACTCTCTTAAAAAATGTTACCTTCACAGAACTTAAACTTTTTGTCCTTCATTTTTAACCTAAGTATTAACAGCATACTAAAATTCTACATCACATTATAAAAAACAAAAGGTAAATAATTTGCGTTAATAATATCAGAAAATAGCTACTCTACTGTTATTACCAAGCCAGGGGATTGACTATGGTTCACTGAAAACTGCAGGAATGCATGCAAAGAACAGCATTTGACATACATAAGACCGATGATCAACCTGATGAAGCAACAACATTATATTCTGAGCAGCATGTGATAGAGCTGAGTAATTCTGTTACAACTGAATCAGATCTTAGCTCTGCAGTCCTGCCACGTCCAGCTGTGAATGGTAGACAATTAAACAACTCACTGGATGAGGAGACTCGATAAGTACCCCTTCTTAATTGGTAGAGGATCCAAGCATACCAGTGTAAAAGATGAGGCTGAAACAATTGCAAACATCTTCAGTCAGACATGCTGAATGGGATCTTGACCTTCTCTTGATGTCACTAGCACTTCAATTGCCCACCTTTAGTCAATTTAATTTACTTCGTGATATCAAGGAATGGTTGAAGGCATTGGATATTAGAAAGCTCTTGGAACCTGACAACATTCCAGCAGCAGTACTGAAGACTTATGTTCCAAAACCAGCCATGTTCCTAGCCAAACTGATCCACTACAGATATAACACTGGCTTCCACCCAACAACATGTGTGGAGTTTGCACGTTCTCCCCGTGTCTGCGTGGGTTTCCTCCGGGTGCTCCGGTTTCCTCCCACAGTCCAAAGATGTGCAGGCCAGGTGAATTGGCCATGCTAAATTGCCCATAGTGTTAGGTAAGGGGTAAATGTAGATGTAGGGGTATGGGTGGGTTACGCTTCGGCGGGGCGGTGTGGACTTGTTGGGCCGAAGGACCTGTTTCCACACTGTAAGTAATCTAATCTAAAAAAAAACATGTAAAGTTGCACAGGTATTTTCTGACCTTGAAAAGCTTGACAACATCAACCCAGGCAATTAATGGGCCATCAGTCTGCTCTCAGTTATCAGCAACATTATGGATGTTTTAGATGGTTCAGACAGTGATATCAACTACCACTTACTCAACAATAATGTGCTCACTATGCTCAGTTTGGGTTTCATCAGGCCTCTTCAGCTTTTGAGCTCATTACAACCTTGGTCCAAACATGAGCGTAAGAGCTAAACTGAAAAGGGGAAATGAATCACGGTCCTTGCCATCAAGTCTGCATTTGACTAATGGTGCCATTAAGGAGCCCAGGAAAACTTGACTCGATGGAAATCGAGGCAAAGCTCCACGAGTTGGAGACTGCATGGTTGTTGGAGGTCAATCATCTCAGCCGCAGATGCAGAGTAATTTTGGAAGACTAGCCATCAGCAGCTGCTTAATGAATCATCTTCCCTCCATCAGAAGATCAGAATTAAGGATTACCACAAACGATTGCATAATTTTCAGCGCAGTTTGCAACTCCTCACTCAATGAAGCAGTCTTCACCCAAATCTAACAATGCTTTGACATCATTTAGGTTTGGATCGATAAATGGCAAGTAAAATTTGTGCCACGCTAGTGCCAAAAGTAAGTATCTTAAAGGAGAGAGAAAGAATCCAAATACCACACATTGACGTTTCATGACTTTGCCTTTGTTAAGGTCCCCACTATTAACATCCTGGGGATTATTATTAGCCAGAAACTAAACTGGAGCAACCAGATAAGTATAATGGCGGGTCAAATGCTGGGATTCCTGTGAAAAGTAATTCACCTGTTCACTCTTCAAAGCCGCTATGCCATTTGCAGTCCACAAGCCAGGAGTGTGATGGAATACTCCTTAGTTGGCTGGATGAGTTCAACTCCAACAAGCATATGTAAGGTATAGACAGGATAGATCGAGTGAATCCTTAGAAGAGTATAAAGGAAGTAGGAGTATACTTAAGAAGGAAATCAGGAGGGCAAAAAGGGGACATGAGATAGCTTTGGCAATTAGAATTAAGGAGAATCCAAAGGGTTTTTACAAATATATTAAGGATAAAAGGGTAACTAGGGAGGGAATAGAGCCCCTCAATGATCAGCAAGGCGGCCTTTGTGTGGAGCTGCAGAAAATAGGGGAGATACTAAACAAGTATTTTGCATTAGTATTTACTGTGGAAAAGGATATGGAAGAAATAGACTATAGGGAAATAGATGGTGACACCTTGCAAAACGGGTAAAAGATGGATAAATCCCCAGGACTGATTAGGTGTACCTGAGAACTCTGTGGGAAGCTAGAGAAGTGATTGCTGGGACTCTTGCTGAGATATTTGTATCATCGATAGTCACAGGTGAGGTGCCGGAAGGCTGGAGGTTGGCAAATGTGCCACTGTTTAAGAAGGGTGGTAAGGACAAGTCAGGGAACTATAGACTGGTGAGCCTGACCTCAGTGGTGGGCAAGTTGTTGGAAGGAATCCTGAGGGACAGGATATACATGTATTTGGAAAGGCAAGTACTGATTAGGGATAGTTAACATGGTTTTGTGCGTGGGAAAGCATGTCTCACAAACTTGATTGAGTTTTTTGAAGAAGTAATAAAGAGGATTGATGAGGGCAGAGCGGTAGATGTGATCTATATGGACTTCAGTAAGGCATTTGACAAGGTTCCCCATGGGAGACTGATTAGCAAGGTTAGATGTCATGGAATACAGGGAGAACTAGCCATTTGGATATAGAACTAGCTCAAAGGTAGAAGACAGAGGGTGGTGGTGGAGGGTAGTTTTTCAGACTGGAGGCCTGTGACTAGTGGAGTGCCACAAGGATCGGTGCTGAGTCCTCTACTTTTTGTCATTTACATAAATGATTTGGATGCGAGCATAAGAGGTACAGTTAATAAGTTTTCAGATGACACCAAAATTGGAGGTGTAGTGGACAGCGAAGAGGGTTACCTCAGATTACAACAGGATCTTGACCAGACGGGCCAATGGGCTGAGAAATGGCAGATGGAGTTTAATTCATATAAATGCGAGGTGCTGCATTTTGGGAAAGCAAATGTTAGCAGGACTTATACACTTAATGATAAGGTCCTAGGGAGTGTAGCTGAACAAAGAGACCTTGGAGTGCAGGTTTGTAGCTCCTTGAAAGTGGAGTCGTAGGTAGATAGGATAGTGAAGATGGCATTTGGTATGATTTCCTTTATTGGTCAGAGTATTGACCACAGGAGTTGGGAGGTCATGTTGCGGCTGCACAGGACATTGGTTAGGCCAGTGTTGGAATGTTGTGTGCAATTCTGGTCTCCTTCCTATCGGAAAGATGTTGTGAAACTTGAAAGGGTTCAGAAAAGATTTACAAGGATGTTGCTAGGGTTGGAGGATTTGAGCTATAGGGAGAGGCTAAACAGGCTGGGGCTGTTTTCCCTGGAGTGTCGGAGGCTGAGGGGTGAACTTATAGAGGTTTACAAAATTATGAGGGACATGGATAGGTTAAATAGGCAAAGTCTTTTCCCTGGGGTCGGAGAGTCCAGAAGAAGAGGGCATAGTTTTAGGGTGAGAGGGGAAAGATACAAAGGAGACCGAAGGGCCAACTTTTTCACACAGAGGGTGGTACGTGTATGGAATGAGCTGCCAGAGGAAGTGGTGGAGGCTGATACAATTGCAACATTTAAGAGGCATTTGGATGGGTATATGAATAGGAAGGGTTTGGAGGGATATGGGCTGGGTGCTGGCAGGTGTGACTAGATTGGGTCGGGATATCTGGTCGGCATGGACAGGTTGGACCGAAGGGTCTGTTCCATGCTGTACATCCCTATGACTCTAAGACTCAAGAAACTTGATATCATTCAGGCTAGCCCATCTCATGCCTTCATCAACATTCATTCCTTCCGCCATTAATACAGTAAATCTGTTCTTCTTAGACAGTGCCTTTCAAACTTGTGGCTTCTACCATCCAAAAGGACAAAGGTGGCAGCTATATGGGAACACTTTTTAAGTTTCCTTGCAAATTCATGTCCATGCCGTACACCATAATGATTCCTTCAGTGCCATTGGATCAAAATCGTGAAACTCCATAATGCCACATGGATTGCAGCCTTTCAAAAGGCAACCCGTATCCACTTTCTCAAGGGAATTATGTAGACTTCCACAACCTCTGAATGAATTTTTTAAAAAAGTTGCTCTCATCCATTAGATAGAACATAGGACAGCACAGAACAGGCCCTTCAGCCCACGATGTTGTGCCAACCACTGATCCTCATGTATGCACCTTCAAATTTCTGTGATGCAGAATTGCATTTTATGCATTGAGGAAAGAAATGAACTGTTTTAATTAGACTATTAACTGTTTGACTTTCAATTGAGTCAATTTCTGCAGTAAATTGAGTTCACTCTGCTCGGCATCAGGAACGAGATGAGACTATTTGGCTCAGAGTTTCTTTCTCAATTAATGCAGCTGTTGGGTTCAAATTAGACTTACGAAGGATGTAGTTATGGTTCGAATAAGGTAAAGGATTAGTTAGAAAACAAATGTGCACCACCCAAGAGATGATGTTTCCCTAATCATCGTTTGCTTTGCACATTTTATACAGTAGACCATCATGTCAGGTGTACAGGCATCCCAATCAATTTATGACTGCAAGCTACCAAAAGCTCTTGAAATATTTGTAATTCTTACTGAAGCTAAATGAGTCACTGCATTCCACAGTGATTGCATTCTTTGTGTAGCTTATCGGTTTCTCTGCTTTCTGTATTTAATAATGATCGTCCTAAATACCTTTCAAGACAGTTCTTCACAGTCTTTTTGCAGTGAGCATTTCTTTTGTAGGTATCCGTCTGACATGTATTAGAAGGATCAGATTCCCTTTGTGGTTTTAAACACATTTCCACTGTCTGTTTATTGCAGCCATTTATCCAGTGAGTTAATCAACTCCCAGGTTTGCATATACTGTAATGATCCTGTTTTCCTTGATAACTTCAAGCAGATTTTGTTTTTGAGGTAGCTGGATGTGTCTCAACCCCTTTGAATGCCTATAGCATTAATTTTGATGGCTATACTATGCTTCAGTAGCTCATATCAGCATTTTGAATCCAATCAACTCTACTCTGGCTGGCAGATTATCCTAAACATTTAACTCTAAAGTCTTTAAATACTTAATTTTACAACAGGACCTTTTTTTAAACATGGAAGCATCTTGAATCACGTGAGGTACCGAAGCATGTTTGAAATAATTGCAATGACTCTATGTATTAGTAAAGAAAAGCAAGAGCTATGCTCTGCCAGTAGTATAATAAAATGGATAAATTGTTAATCTGTGCTTTTCTGCTGTGTTGTGTTGCTCAAGAAAATGGGGTACTTTTTTTGAATAGTTTATGAGATCATGCAGCTTTTCTCTATGCATGTTCTCTGAGGGCAAGTTTTCAGCTTAATATTGAGCCTCAGGTGTGGTTTATCCAACAATGGAGCACTCTCAATGCACTGTAGCTTAGACTTATGACCATATATGGGACTAAAAACTTTGATGACATTTTTGTCTGCTATTTTCTTTCCCTCACCTCCAAGTTATTTGCCTTATCATTAAAATCCCCTAGTTCCCAGACAACTAGTTTTGCGCAACTAGGAGAAAGTGAGGACTGCAAATGCTGGAGAGTCAGAATTGAAAAGTATGGTGCTAGTAAAAGCACAGCAAGTCAGGCAGCATCTAAGGAGCAGGAGAATGGACGCTTTGGGCATAAGCCCTTCATCAGGTATGTGGAGGGGGATGGGGCCTGAGAAATAAATAGGAGAAGGGGTGGGGCTGGGGTTAGATAGCTGGGATGGCGATAGGCGGATGCTGGTCGGAGGTGATTGTCATAGGTTGGTGGGGAAGGTGGAGTGGATGGATGGGAAGGAAGGTGGACATGTAGGTCAGGTCAAGAGGGTGATGCCGAGTCAGAGGGTCGGATCTGGGATGAGGTGCGGGCGGGGAGATTTGGAAACTGGTGAAGTCAATGTTGATGCTGTGTGGTTGTAGGGTCCTGAGGTGGAAGAGGAGGTGTATTTCCTCCAGTTGGTGGGTGGCTTTGATTTGGCGGTGGAGGAGGCCCAGTTTTTGGAATAGCAAGTCAGCATTTTCTTCTCTATCCATTTATGTTATTAGTGTTGCAATGGATTGCACAACTGATTTTGTGAAAACTGAAATTGTTCTTTAATCAGTTTTGAAATTGAACAAAGGTTTTCACTGCATTCGGAAAAGAGATGAGCTGCAGTAACGTTTGATTGCAGTTTTTTTGTCATTAGTTTTGGTCAAATCATTACTTTGATTTGCTAAAAAAAACTTGAAATAACCAGGTTCTGATCTGCAACTGCTGTATTTGGGAAATGAATAAGTAAAATATATTAACAAGGTACACAGTATGGAGCAAGTTATCAACCTTAATTTTAATTGCTTAGTTATGAGAAGGCCTCAATTTTAGCATTTTAAATTGACTTTCAAATGAAACACCAGGTGCTAATTTATGTTTAATAATTTTAGATTGTAAGTGAAAGTGAAGATTTGAATTTTGGGTAAAATCTGAAAGAACTGCAAATGATGTAAATCAGAAACAAAAATAGAAATTGCTGGAAAAGCTGAGCAGATCTGGCAGCATCTATGGAGAGAAATCAGAGTTAACGTTTTGGGTAAGGGTAACTCGACTTGAAATGTTAATTTCTCTCCACAGATGCTGCCAGCCGTATTGAGCTTTTCCAGCAATTTCAATTTTATTTGAAATTACAGTTTAGGATTTTGTTTTATTAGATAAGTAATTTGTGCGGTACAGAATAACATAATTCCCCACTATGTGCCCATCTGTCTATTTTGTAGAACAGTACAATTTGCCCCACTGTTCACTCTTTCCCTATAAATCTTCAAATTTTTCCATTTAAATGTTTAATCGGTTTTCTTATTACAGTTTTTACTGAAGCTGTTTTCATTACCCTGACAGGCAGTGCATTCCAGATTTTATTAACATGCAATAATTTTTATATTTATAAAAAGAATTCTGATCCCTTTTTATTGCCAGTTACTTTTAAATCTGGATTCAAAATTGGCTTGAAGGTAGGACTCAAGAGGATGGTGGTAGAGAGTTGCTTTTTGTACTGGAGGCCGTAAAGATCAATGCTGGGTCCACTGCTTTTCACCATTTAATTATTGATTTGGATGTGAATATAGGGGGTGTAAGAAACAAACTTAATAAAATTAGCCAAGACCACCAAAACTGGAAATAAGACAATTTATTTTACAATCTTGCAAGAAAGGGCGTCAAATACTAAAGCAAATGAGCAATGAGCATTGAAACAAGTATACAGTTATACCTTTGAGCTGCCTGAGGTCACCTCTCCTGACTCCTACATTACCCAATCACCCTAGTTCTCTGCCTAACTTGTGACCTGACTGCCCCTACGTGACTTCTTATCTTGATTAGATTCTACTTCTTTCTCCTTGGGTCGTTAGCTGCAACCATTTTGTATCTATATTAACACTTGCTGTGCTAGTGTTTTCTATTGTTCTGCTTTTCTGCCTGCACAAACTTGTTTTTCCCAGAAGTTTGCTAATCTGATCTTTGCCTGCAGCTGCCCTCTATACTTGTTTGTCAGCGCTATGCTTAAGCTTATTATCACTACCCTTTTTGCTACATCTGGGAAAACAGCATCCTTCCCCATTTCTCACAGGGGTGTAGTAAGTTTGCGGATGACGCCATGTTTAATTTAGATAAATGTGAAATATTGCATTTTGGTAAGGCAAACCAGGGAAGGGCTTTAACAGTTAATGGTATGGCCATGGGAGTGTTGTTGAACAAAGAGACACAGAGGTGCAGGTGCATAGTCCCTTGAAAGTGGAGTTGCCGGTTGAGTTGGTGATGAAGAAGGCATTTGGCATGCATGCCTCCATTGGAGAGGCTGAACAGGCTGGGGCTTTTTTCCTTGGGATGTCAGAGGCTGAGGAATGACCTTATAGAGGTCTATAAAGTTGTGAGGGGTACAGATAGGATGAACAGTCAAGGTCATTTCCCAAGATGGGGGTGGGGTGGGGGGTGGGGGGTGGGGGTGCAGTATTGGTGGGTTTGCGCAGATCTAGAGGGCATAGGTTTAACGTGAGAGGGGAATGATTTAAGAAGAACTTGAGGGGCAACTTGTTCATGCAGAGGGTGGTGTGTGTACGGAGTGAGCTTCCAGAGGAAGTGGTGGAGGTGGGTACAATTACAGCACTTAAAAGGCATCTTGATAGGTTATGAATAGGAAGAGTTTAGAGGGATATGGGCCAAATGCTGGCAAATGGGACTAGGTCAGATTAGGATATCTGGTTGGCACGGACCGGTTGTACTAAAAAGTATGTCTCCATGCTGTATAACTCTATGACCTGGCTATCCTGCCATTGGAAATATTTCCTTCATATATTTTCTATCAAACCCTTTCATGGTTTTGTGCATGTCTGACAAATCTCTTACCTTTTGACTCCACTGCAACAATAGTTTTATTTATACAATGCTCTTTAAAGCAAAATGTTGCACAGCAGTGTTAGAATATCAATTTGACGCTGAACAACATGATGATGTGGCAATAACAAAGGTTGATGAAAGAGGTAGATTTTTCATGAGCATTGTTGTATTGGGAAGAGTTAAGAGATGCAAACAGGTTTAAAGAGGGAATTCCAGAAGTTGGTGTAAAGGCAGCTGACAGCATGGCTATTGGTGTGAAGCAATTATAATTGCATGAATTCAAAGATGAAATATAATTGTTTATCACAGCAAGATATAACTGCATAATTTTTCATGGATAGAATGTTTTGTTAAATTTTAATTCATGGTGTAATGTTAAAAGATTAAATTGTACTAACTTTCTGGATGTTAATGTAATGTTAAAGAGTTAAATTGTGCTGTCTATCTCCAAGAGGCTAAATATTCTGGAAGTGGGTGGGGTGACATTCTATCTCACAGACAAGAATGCAGGAATTTAGATTACTGTCCATTGTAATCCACACTTTATTTGGGCAACCATTTACTCCTATTGCTGTTATCAAATTCAGTCCCTTCCATTCAGAAATGTTTTCATGAACATTCCCCCAGCCAATCAAATTCGTTTGCATGATCATCCCCTGATACTGAAGTATATCACACCTATATTGCACAGGGAAGTAGTGGAGTCAGAACTCGTTTGCAGGGCCGACCCGAAGCTCGAACATATCACACCTACATTGTCTTGGGGAATCACTGAGTCAGGAAATCGTTTGCATAATGATTCCCCAAGATTAGGGCATTTATATTTACATTATCTCCGAGGTTAACCTCATCCTACCATTGTACCTGGGGGCTGGAGTGGCCAGAACACCTGTGAGCATTTCCAACTGACCTGTATAAAGGGGCTGTGTTTCCTTGGTTCGGAGCTTCTTTTGACTCAACTTTGCACGCCTGCGAAGAGTTGTCAAAGGGGGTCACCGAGCTTGTATAGGCTTTAATAAACTTTAACTGTTTACAGAAATTGGTGTGTGCAAATTGCATCTCGTGTGTGAAACCTTGGGAAAGGAACCTAACATATGCTGGCAGCAGTGGGATTCCAACATACACAGAGCTTCCAGGTGGACTGAATAAGCAATCGTCTGAGTGTTGGTTGCATGAGACGGATGGGCCCACAAGGTAAGATTCACCTTGATCTCTCTGTCTAAACTTAACACTCAGTCGATCCCTCATCTCCTGGGACTCAGTGGGGATGGAATCTTTGAGGTAACTTGCACACATGCACACCAATGAGTCGCTTTCAGGAAGCTGGGAGGTTAGAGTGTCCCGAAGCTAGGAGGTTAGAGTCCCATGGGTTTAATTGGGGTTCGAGTCTTCGTGAGACGTAAAGAGAACAAGAGGTTAAAGTTCTGTAGGTAAAAGGGGGTTGAGGTTCCCTGGAAAAAGGAAGTTGGAGTCCTCTTGTGGTGAGGTTTGAGGCTCCGGAGACTACAGACATGAGGTTTGAGGCTCTGGAGCATTTAAAAAAATTAGAAACCAGGATCTTCAAAGAAAAACATTTAAAGAAAATTTGGTATTCTTAAAGTTATTGCCTTTATACCTCATACCTCCCCTTAGAAGTACTTTTAGGACAACATGACGTCACCGGGAAAGGGGGGAGAAAGTGGGGCCGGTCTGCTTGGATCCCGACAATGAAGTTCATTGACTGCCATGGAAGCTTTGTTCAGGTTTTTGTTGTGGGAGTCTCAGTTTCTGGGCTGTCGACTCGACTCAGAGTCTTTCTTCTGGGGGACGGGAGTGGCATGAACTGCAGCACCATATGCTCCGCTACAGGGGTTTTCTCTTTTTTATAAGTGTAATTTGAGAGGATGTGAAAAAACGAGAAATGCTGAAATTACGGTTGTACTAATACTTGGATCAAAAAAGGAAGTTTCAATATAAATTATGTCATACTGAAAGTGTTTGACATTTAAATATTTTGGTTTGTTAAAATACTGCTTCAGAAAATCCTTTCAAGTAACTGTTTTGCCTTATTTGAATTAGGATCTCAATTCAATGTGCTTTATGCGCTATGTAATAGGGCAGATTTTGTTTTTACATTAATATTATACAGCATTAAGTTCTTTTTAAAATGATCAAACTTGTAACTTTAAAACATATTGATTGAGGACCTTGAGCCCCTGACTTTTTTTGAAATTCTACAATGCCTATTTCAAAAAACCTACTGTGTCAGTGGTCATGCTTTAGCCAGATAGAGTATTGTATTAAATATCTTTGTTTCCGGATGAAGGGCTTTTGCCCGAAATGTCAATTTTCCTGCTCCTTGGATCCTGCCTGACCTGCTGTGCTTTTTCAGCACCACACTCATGACTTAAATATCTTTGCTGTTTTGTTTAATGCAGTATATTCACAAAATAGAGTGCATTTTAATTTTGATGTTTTGTTAAGATTTTAGAGAGTATTAGAACTTGAGGCTGAGCTGTTTCAGTTCTGTCAAATATTGTTAAGACTTCACTGGCTCCCTTCAAGTTGCAAATTCAAGAATGTTGACCTCTATCAAAGTTGCCACAGTAATTCTGACTGTTTTATCTGGGAACTTACATTTGGAGAACATATTTTAATATATTCTGCACTTGTTTCCCACAAATATTTGAGATTCAAATCTGAACTGAAACTGTCTCTTCAATGGCAAAAGCACAGGAAGCATTTTGTTCTCTTGCTGTTCCAGATTTTTGAAATACTTTTCCTAACAGCTTTCACCTTAGCCAAGTAGTAATTTGTCAAAGAAAGGTACTTTTTGAATAACCTGAATGAGGGTTTGATTTTAGGGCCATTGATTGTTTATAAATGACTGTACTGCCTAAACAATTCAATTTAGAAGTTTATGGATTGTATAAAACTTGATAATGTCATAAGTAGTGAACAGAGTAACAGACTTCAAGATGACTGAGAAAGTTGGTATAGGCAGACACAATTTGATGAGGTGAAATGTGTGTATGTCTTAATATTGATAACCACCTTGGCAAGGAAGGAATGAGAGAGGAAATGCAGAGATACTTTCAAGAGCTAACATCGTCTCTAGAGTTTCTCCATTCATAGGCAAAGCACGCCTTCAGACACCGCCTACCCCTTCTCAACCTGATCCGACGGATTCAATCAGCTCCCCAGCTATGGGCATGAAAAGTGAAGAAACTAACAATGGTGAAGAGGAGGTCGGTATCTTTTTGTCAGTGGCCTTCCTATGGATGTGAAACCATGTGAGCTTTACCTTCTCTTTCGATCATTTAAGGGATATGAAGATTCACTGACCAAGCTAACATCACAACAGCGTTCACCTACTTTGCTGCTGCAGGTGCAGCTGCCACACTGCACACTCAGATGTACTGGTATCCTTGATGTGAAACGTCTCCGCAAGGATGGAAGTCTTGTCAGCTTTGTTAAGTATTTAACTGCACTTATCCAAGAATTCAGATTTCTCCATGGAGTGGTGTGCTAGGACAGACTGGTTTTTGATTTCAGGTTGAACTTTACTGAAGGAGACTTTGGATAACTGGCTCATTTGCACTCAACTTGGGGTGGAGTAGTCACTGAGGACTATGGATTTCAGAGCTTTATTGGTGGTCCGCTTTTTTTCATGTGAGAGGATCTTGCAGATTCTGTGTACACATGGACTCGTAATTTTTGTTGTTATATTCATTGCATTTTGTGCGTCAATAATGTGTTTAAATACTGGCTGTCAGAGTCTTATGAAAGCTGGTATTGTCATCTAGGTGGTTATCATGGAATGATAAAAAGGTAGAATGTGTCACACCTACATTGTCCAGGGAAGTAGTGGAGCCAGAACTTATTTGCAGGGCCGAGCCGAAGCTAGGACATACCATACCTACGTTGTCTTGGGGAATCACGGAGTTAGAAAATCGTTTGCATAACAATTCCCCAGGATTAGGGCATTTACATTTGCATCATCTCTGAGGATGGCCTCATCCTACCATTGTATCTGGGGTAACATGTGGTTATGGAGAGGGAGTGGCTAGAATACCTGTGAGCATTACCAACTGACCTGTATAAAGAGGATGTATTCCCTTTGTTCAAGGTCTCTTTTAACTCACCTGTGAAGAGTGTCAAAGGGGGTCACCTAGCTTGTACAGGCTTTAATAAACTTGAACTGTTTGCAGAAGTTGGTGTGTGCAAATTGCATCTCGTGTGTGAAACCTTGGGAAAGGAACCTAACAATGGATGATATCTGATTTATTGCTGTCACATGTATTAAGATACAGTGAAAAGTGTTGTTTTTCATGCAATATAAAGTGCATCAGGGTAGCAGAACAGAGTGCAGAATACAGTGTTACAGCCGCAGAGAAGGTGCAGACAGGGAGATCAGAATTAACATTTGAGAGATCATTCAAACGTCAGATAACACCAGAGAAGAAGCTATTCTCGAATCTGTTCATACGTGTATTCAAACTTATTTATCCTTTGCCCGATGGAAGAGGGTGGAAGAGAATATAATGGGGGTAGGAGAGATCTTTGATTTTGTTGCTTGTTTTCCTGAGGCAGCGAGAAGTATTGATGGTTTCAATGGATGGAAGGTTGGTTTGCGTGATGATTTTCTGTAATTTCTTGTGCTCTTGGGAAGAGCAGTTGCCAAATCACACTGTGATGCATCCAGATATGGTGCTTTCTATGATGCATCTATAAAAATCGGTAAGCGTGGATATACTGAATTTTCATAGCCTCCTGAAAAAGTAAAGATGTTGTTGAGCCTTCTTGACCATTACATTGACATGGGTGGACCAGGACTGGTTGTTGGTGGTCATCAATCCCAAGAACTTGATGCTGTCACTCATTTTCACCTCAACGTCATGAATGCAGACAGAATGTGCCCTCCACTCGCCTTCCTGAAATCAATGGCTAGCTCTTTCATCTTGTTGACATTGATGGAGAACACTCAATCCATTTCCTGTATTCTGTCTCATTGTTATTTGAAATCTGACCTACAATGCTGGGGTCATTAGCACATTTGTGAGTGGAATTGGGACAGAATTTGACTAAACCGACGTGAGTATACAGTCTGTTTTGATATAACGTTTCCTGTGCGATCCTGCATTATATGAAAATTATTTTTAATAGCAGCACTATTTAAACCAGTGAGACCAGAAACTCATTATAGCCCCAACACAGGTAAGCAAAGTTCACATTCTCCAAGTAATGGCCCAAATTCCTCAATCATGTATTAGCCAATTCACATTGAAGAAAAGCGGTATAGCAGATTCCAACTGTATAAGGAGTTTAGTCTGGGGCTGAGTATGCAGCCTTCCAGGGCACTGATGTTGAGGATTACAGTGTTGTTGCCTATTCTTACAAGTTGCAGTCTATGGGTCAGAAATTTGAGGCTCTAATTACAGAGGAGAGATGCAGAGACCTAGGTCTTGGAGTTTAGAGATGGGTTTGTTTGGAATTTGGTGAAGGCAGAACTGTAGTCAATAAGTAGGAGTCTGATGTATCAGCTTTGTTAACCAGATGTTCCAGAGATGATTGTAAGGTCAGGGAGATGGCATCTGCTGTGGACCTGTTGCACTGGTAGGAGAATTGCAAAAGGATCAAGACAATTTGTAGGTTGGTGTTGATGTGAGCCACAACTAACCTCTCAAAGAACTTCATAATTATGCAGGTCAGAGCCCATGGGTGGTAGTCATTTAGGTACACTGCATGATTTTTCTTTGACACTGGGATGTTGGTTGGGACTTCAGATCATAGTAAAGAGAGTTAAAGATGTCTGCAAATACTCTCGCCAGCTGGTCCGCATAGGATCCAAGTGCACAGCCCGGGACTCCATCCAGGCCAGTCGCTTTCAGTGGATTTATTCTCAAGAAAGCCGGTCTAACATCTGCAGCAGTGACCATGGGTACTCGTGCACCCGAGCTGTTGGGATAGGTGACATCATTTCACTGACCTTCTCTTCAAAATGAAATTAGAATGCATTGAGCCTATTGGAGGGTATATACTGTTGTCAAGATTAGAATGGTGCTGGAAAAGCATAACAGGTCAGGCAGCATCCGAGGAGCAGGAAAATCAGGCTAAAGTCCTTCATCGGAAATGAGGCTCATTGCTGATGAAGGGCTTTTGCCCGAAATGTTGATTTTCCTGCTTCTTGGATGCTGCCTGACCTGTAGTGCTTTTCTAGCACCAGTCTAATCTTGATTCTAATCTCCAGCATCTGCTGTACCCACTTCTGCCTAGGGGATGTACTATTGCCTGCAATTTTGTTTAACTTCGCTTTGTAGCCTGTTACGTTGTGTAATCCTTGCAGCAAACAACAGGTGTCCGTGTGGTTGGTGTGGGTATAAAGCTTAGTTTGCTATTGTGTCTTGTCATCTCCGATGGCCTTATAAAGATTGTACCTGGATTTCTTGTATTGACAGGGTTGCCCGACTTACGCTGGAGACCTGGAGTTCAGTAGGGAGTTGATCTCTGGTTCATCCATGGTCCCTCGTTGAAGAACATTTGGATTAATTTCTTCAACATGCAGTCTTCTACATAGTGACGATTGAAGTCCGTGACAATAGCTTGTTTAGGTTGGCCGTTGAGTTCTTGAATATGGCCCAATCCATTGATTCTAATCAGTCCTGTAGAAACCCTTCCATTGCCTCAAATCAGCACTATACTACTTTCTGTACTGCTTCTTCCTGCTTCAATTTCTGACTGCAATTGTTTGATTTTTGTCTTGATTTAATGGTACCAGCCCAAAATGAAACATGAAAAGCAGTGTAAGGTTTATAAAGGAATTGAATTGGAATAAAGCCCCTTTTTGTTTTCATTATTTTAGTTAAAATGTAAGTGGGAGATTAAGGAAAGCACTGTTTGTACTACATTTTACTTAAAACAGAAGATTCTGTTATAGATCAGCTTGAGGCAGTGTGACAACTTTTGTAGAAATCCTGACCAAATGTATGTTGGACTGTTGATAATTATTCGAGGATTAACTAGTTGCAGTAAAGTGTTTTCAGTGGTCGACTTTAAAAGTTATCTTTATTTGTGGTTAGAAAAGAACAATGGAAAATATTATATTCTAGTCTTAATGGACTTTTAATTGGTTTTATTCCTTGTCCAGAAACCAACATGTGGTTAGTGCCAGATATCAAAGGTGCAATCGTCCAGGGTGGATATGGGCACAGCAGTGTTTATAATGCGATGACAAAATCAATTTATGTGCATGGAGGATACAAAGCATTTACAAACAATAAGTATGGTTTGGTGGATGATCTCTACAAGTACACAGTAACTACCCGTACTTGGTAAGTGGACGAGTCAAACATTTATTCAGTTAATTTTTATTGTAGCATTTGATTTGAAATGAAATTAATTGAATGTTGGTGAGTATCTTAATAACTTGAATTAGTCAATCCATTTTCTGTTCTTTTTACCTTTATAGTGCTAGACAGGAAAGTTGAGAATAGTTTGCCAGTGAAAGTGTAAACATTTGTGGTCTTTCAGTACAGTGTTGCATTTGACTCTGTTTATGACTTATGCATTTTTAAATTGACTTTCTTTAGGAGTTTGAGATATATTTTGAGAATACATTTTACTGCAGATTTACTATATTTCAGAAATTAACACATATCAAAAATCTAGAATTGGCATGCTATGAATGTGATATATGACCTCCTTGGAATTATTTTGATCAATTATTCTTGGCACTTTGTGTTTTTCTGTCTTCAGAAATATATTTACTTATATAATGTTGCTGTTAATCAAAGGTTGCAAAGTGCTGTGTAACTAATGAGCCTGTTTGAAGAGCAGTCAATGTTATGGAAGCCATGGTGCGGAGGAGCTGGTGTTGGACTTGGGTGGACAAAGTTAAAAATCACACAATACCAGATCATAGTCCAACAGGTTTATTTGGAAGTACTAGCTTTCAGACTGGTGCTGTCTAATCAGCTATCTGATGAAGGAGTAGTGCTTTGACAGCTAGTGCTTCCAGATAAACCTGCTGGATGATAACCTGGTATTGTGTGTTGTTTTTTTTTACAGTGTAATTGAAAACTTTCTAATTAGTTTACATTATGCATTATGACTTCTGAGTAAAATAACTTTGGAAAGTTATATTTCTTTTGTGTGTGAACAGATTGTTCTGCCACTTAAATATATCTGGTAAAATGCCCTAATTTTTGTGACATGTTTACAATGTGAGTAAAGATTCCCTCAGTACCGAAGTTATGTAGTTTTTAATCCGTAGCAGAATCATTTTTAATAAAGATAACCAACTAAATCATCCAACAAAGATCTACTCACTTTGCAAGAATTCCCTAATGATGTTGGAGAAACTTTGGTCTTTTATCACATCAAGCATACCATTTAGAATTGATTGGAAATCTTTTTATTGTTTAAAAAGTACATTCTATGATGAACTCAAATATGACCCATCTTTGAATCAAAATGGTCTTCTAAAAGCACTGTAAAATGTAACCTAAGTTGAAGTTCTTGTTGATATTGTAAATAATGTTTTAATAATATATTTATCCTTTAACTGGAACTGATCATCAATCTAATTTGTGATAAAGGATGTTGAATTGATTACACAGGAGCTTAGGAGATTCTTAAAACCAAGAGAAAATTAAATTAAGGCTCAAAATATTCTATGTAGTTCCATACATTGTAATAGTAAACTAATCAGTTTTGCTCTTTCCAACACTTGACAATTATATTGCCAAGCCACCACTCTGGTGCCGAAACTCAGAATTCAATTAGTATTACAGATTTAAAGAATGAAGGTTAAATTGATTCTTTTAAATATTTTCTTTTTCATTTACAGCTTTCTTAATCATTTTGATCCTATTTTATCTCTCTTCATCTCTGCTGTCATTTTTGGATTCTGAACATCATTTAAATTGAATTTATATTTCTAATTTAGATTCTGCATGTCTAAGTGAGGTTTCTTCAATCTGATTAAAAGGCCTGCTGTAGTTCTGTTTGCATTTGGCACAGATTTCCTGCAGTGGAACTGGAATGGATGCCTATTGGTACCATGTTGCCATTCAGAAAGCTGAGAAAAACCTGTGGGTAGCTGTCAGCGTGGTATATAGCGAGCACCATTTTTTCGCTGGTTGCTGTTTATTGACCTAAGAAATTAGAATGGAAACAGTTGATGAAAAGTAACAGTATTTTAGATAGGAAGTGGATAATGGAATTTGAATATGATTATTATTGTTAGATATTCCTACTTATAGTGCAGAAAATGCATTAATTATTTCATGGCAAATAAAAAGGCATTTAATTCATCTGCCTCAAATTTCTTTTTAAATTTGAGCGAATTGTTAGTTCAACAGGAATAATGTCTTAAGGTTTACACCTGTGTACAGTTATTTGACCTAGTTCTTTAAATACAATAACAATATTTCCATTTGTCACAATTATTGTTTGTATTTTAAACAGTAATACCTGTGAATAACTGGCCAGAGGTCTTGGATAATTTTTGTAATGCCACTTATTAGCAGGATGCATACAATATAATTAATTATTTGTGTGAAAAGCACTTGAGCATTGGACAAATTATCATGAAAATACTGAAACCACTTATTTCTGTTGCTCTTGGCCTTTTGTTCACTTCTATAGATCCTTCAGTTAAAGATGCATTTCAACTAACATTTTCTTAATTTATTTGAATATTTGCTTAGGGCAATCTGTAGTTGAGGATCCATTTCATTGTAAATGTTATGGAAATGAGTGTTGATTTTCATGCAGTGGCACCTTTTCAAATGCCATTCGCCTTTAGCAATTTGACATTGGTGACTTCTATTTTTTTTAAATGTAATTTTCAAGCTTTGAAAGCAGAGGAGCACAACCCTGAGGCCTGTATAGCAATGATGCACTGTACTTAATGATTATCAATAAAACCTAACTGTAGAAGCAACAAAGACAATTCATGCAATTGTTACTAAATGGGAACCCCCCCCAAATTAAAACCGTCAACACAGAAAAGATTTATCCCACGCAGTAATCTGTGAAAATTTGAGAGGCCAAGAACTATTTAAAGTAAAAATTAACAACTTTATTTCTTAAAGTATAACAGACAATAATTAACTAAGAACTATTTACAAGTTCTTCCTCTAACCTATCTTTTACTTTCCCTTCTAGAATACTGGTCCGATTAAACCCCTGGTTAAGATTTACCAAAAAATTCACATTTCAAAACCAGCCAGCTATCGAATCTTCTCCTTGTATCTTTCTCTGTCTTCTTTTCTTCTTAGGGATTATGCTTCACAGGTTGCTGATAGATAAAGGTACCTTTAAGAGAGGTATTTTTCAGGCAGTCCAAGCATGCTGGTGGCTTAGCAGTTCTCCCTCAAGTGTTCATGTTTTCCTGGTCTTAAAACCCAAAGCATTGAATTGTGTCATTGGCTTTTAATATTGTCAATATACTAAATTCAAACTTGATTGGAGTCTGGTATTTTTTGGGGTATAATTTAAACTGATTTGCTCAATTCAAATTTGTTTTTGTCTCCTGGCAACCAGCTACTCTAGTTGCAGGACCAAAATGTCACATTGTAACTTTATATATATTCCCTACAGCGTGGAAACAGGCCCTTCGGCCCAACCAGTCCACACCGACCCTCTGAAGAGTAACCCACCCAGACCCATTTCCCTCTGACTAATGCACCTAACACGATGAGCAATTTAGCATGGCCAATTCACCTGACCTGCGCATCTTTGGATTGTGGGAGGAAACCCACGCAGACACGGGGAGAATGTGCAAACTCCACACATTGTTCAGAGCACTTGGTGATGTCAGGTAGTTCTGCCAGTTTTTAACTTTTTTAAAAGTACAGTACACTTCTACACCTTCATAACACCATGTATAGAAATGACAATTTGACTTGTTACAACTTTCTGGGGTGATGCACTGGAAATCAAAGTCCATTATTCTCGGAATCATCACATAGAAATTTAATCAAACAACCAATTTTCCCAATTGCATTTAATCGTCCAATTCAGGTTTAAAAACTGCACACTAGGTTTTTTCATTAATAGGAAAATAACAATTTCTTTTAATCAAACTGGTTTGAACAACAGCAAGAAAGAAACTTGAATTCTCCTTTTTAAAAATTCCCACACACGTACCAATAGACTTGGAGTGTCAAGATAAGGAAGGGGAAAAGTCAAAAAGCACAACTTTGGTACTACCCCGGATCACAAATGTTGATGTATTGTTTTATTTCAGTTTTCTTTTGACTTATTACAATTTTTGCTAATGATACAAGGTTGTGAATACCTTGATTCTCAATTTTTCTGGATTCAGGGTTGAGGATTCACCAAATCAGTGCCTCTGAAGGAGGTTTTTCCCTTCTACCTTTCAACAAGAGAATTCACAGACAGCAGTTTATTGGGAAATGATGAGTGAGATTAACCACCAAGAGATTTTCTGTGACTGCTCCACACAAAAAGAAACATTCAGGTGTTGTATCTTTGCAAACAAGAAACATCTCACCTAATGTCCAGATATCACCCTGTGTAGCCATTTGCTCAGCAACTAGTCAAATGATTACAATGTTGAAACCCTCCTGGGCTCACATCAACTGGTCTACTTGATAATTTGTCTAGGGATAGACTTTTGATTGAAAAACTAATCTAAACATATTCCCGAGAGTTGAGGTGTCTAGAATCTACTCCATCAATTGAATATAGCAAAATTGCAGACACCACTTTTAATGAGATTGAGTAATGCATTTTTAAAACTCCATCAGTATCTTCCATAGTTTTCTTGGTATAAAGTGGTATTTTAATGCAGTTGGCACAGTATATGGCTCGGTGATTAACACTGCCTCACGGTGCCAGGGACCTGGGTTTGACTCCAGCCTTGGGGTAGCTGGCTGTGGAGTTTCCACGTTCTCCCTGTGTCTGTGTGGGTTTCTACCTGAGTGCTCCAGCTTCCTCTCACAGTCCAAAGATGTGCACGTTAGGTGGATTGGCTATGCTAACGTAAGTATTATTCAGGAATGTGCAGGCGAGATGGGTTAACCATTGAAAATGCAGGGTTATGGTGTTGGGGGGGGGGGCGCTACTTGAGCTGGATCTAGGTGGGATGCTGTTTGAAAGGTTGGTGCAGACGTGATGGGCCAAATGGCCTCCTCGCACTGTAGAATTGCTGTCATTCTATGAATTCAAAACAGAAAGTTGTCTTTCTAGACTATATTGCTGAATACCTTATATAAGCAATAGGCTGATTGAACTTGCCCTGGACCTTGCTGATTTGGAGATGGGCAAGAGACAGGTTGGAAATTAAATATGGTGTTGCTGCAATGATTTGTTTGACCGTTTGTGAAGCATTCATGTCCATGTCAATCATCTCAGCTATCCTTGCTATTGGAAAAATACTCTGCTTGGGCAGGACAGTTTGGTAGTTGGTGTACTTCAGCCATCCTTTGTTAAAAAAACTCTCTCACTGACCTCTTCAATATGAAGTTTGGGATATGAGACATTAGGACTTTTGTGGACAACTCCATCAGTAGCTCAGGAACTCCAGGACCATGACATTGTTGCTTTAAGTGAAATACAGCAGGCAGAGAAAGGTCAGCTCAAAGAATAAAGTGATGGGTACACCTTCTGGAAGATTAAATCAGTGGAAGAGTACTGACTGAATGGTATTTAAGAAATGAACTTGTTGACATCTCAATAAGTCCCCTTTGGGAATAAATGAATGCCTCATGACCTTTTTGGCTGTCAATAACCCAGAAGCAAAATGCCATAGTCATCAGTGCATACATCCATAGATGCAATGATGAAGCACAAGAGGAATTCTACACTAGTTTTGATCAGCCATTCCATGTCTAGGAAGGAGACTATTTTTGGTGAATTTAGTGAGAGTTGGGAGTGGTACTATTGTCGGGAAAGATGTGATTAATAAGGAAGATATAGAAGAAACAAGTAACAACTGAATTTGAATCTCCACCTGACGAAATGTGGAGAATATGGTCTCATCATAATGAACACCTTAATTTATCAGAGAAACAAAAGATTAGACCTCCATGGTAACACACTTGTTCCAAACATTGACACTTCATGTCTATATCATTGCCCAAGTGAGGTACTGCAGTGATCTTTGCATCATCTGTGTAGTGATAAACTGATGACTGATGGACTGACCACAGTTAAATTTGGTCTGTTATTTCCATTAGCCTGGTCAAAAACTGGCAGCATGGAATGGACTTGAGAACTCTGAGGTATTGACTATCTTTCTTTCCTTAGTCATTCAACAACAGTTAATAATCATGAAACACAGTGTGTCTACAGTGCCAGATCTGGCCTTGAATCCATCAGAAAAAGCATTTGCGAAGAGGCTCTTGGTTTTGATTTTTAAATTCGTATTTGTACATAGGATGTTGATGTCTCTAGCTAGGCCAGAACCTTTTGCCCATCCCTAATTACCCAGAGGGCAGTAAAGAGTCAGCCACATTGCTGTGGGTCTGATGTCACATGTAGACTAGAACAGGTATGGGTGGCAGATTTCCTTTACTAAAGGGAAATCTTCCCTTTAAGGGGCAATAGTAAACTGGATAGGTGTTTACAACAATCAATAGATGTCAATTGCAATTTAGATTAGCTTTATATTCCAGGTTGTCATTGAATTCAAACTTATCTGCCATGGGATTTGAAATCATGTCTTCAGGAAATTAGCAAGGAGTTCTGAATTACTTTCAGAAGGATATGGGCCAGGTGCTGGCAGGTGGGACTAGATTGGATCGGGATATCTGGTCGGCATGGATGGGTTGGACCGAAGGGTCTGTTTCCATGCTGTGCATCTCTATGACTCTGCTAAGTCAATATCATTGCCAACACACCAATACCTCCCCTTTCTCTACCAGGAAATATCCAGGTGGATTTGACAAGAATGAGTTGGAGACAGATGAGCTACTAAGTCACAAGAGTAAGACATTCCTGAACTGGGAATGTCATCAAAACGCAAGAGCAAGATGCATACCATCAAATAGAGGTTAAGGTCCAACAAAAGATCCATAATCTAAAGAATAGATGGGGTAAAAAGTGCAGGAAATCCAGCAACTTGCCTTTTGCCGTGCATGGATACTTTAGGACAGTTGAAGACATCTACAGCTCAAGGACCTTCCCTATTGAGAGCTAAGAATGGTGGTGCTTATAAAGGACAGAGAGGCAGCTGATGTTGGAAGACGTACTTCAAGGTTATCCTCAACAGAGATTCAGTCCTCGATGTTCGCACCCTCCATCACATCCCACAATAGGCTACATGCCAGTATTCGGCATAATACCACAACATTAGCCCCACATGAAATTGAAAAAGCTATCTGACAACTGATAACAACTAAGGCTGCTGATTCACATGAGAGTCTTGCTGAAATACAGTGAATAAGCACACTAAGCATGAATGTATGACTTCATCTCCCTCACCTGGAAGGAGGAGAGCATGTCAGGTGAGATTTGAGACGTCAAGCAAGGAGATGAAGCCAACTACAATGACTTTAGAAGAACTTCCCTGCTGTCTACCAGGGAAAATCACTGCAAAAAGTCACCTCAATCACCTCCCTCCCAATTACTGAAGAGTTCCTCATATCTTCACAGTAAGATAATTCCAGAGAGCAGCAACAACCTCTCTGTATGGGCTTCTTTGATTTCAGAAAGGACTTCAACTCTGTCAACTGTGATTGTGGAACGTTATCCTCAAATTTGGCTGTCCTCAGAAATTATCACCATCCTCCACTTGCTGCACAATGACTTGCAAGTCATAATCCTCACGCATAGGTGCACCACAGACAAAAAAAGCCATTGGAAATGGGAGTCAGGCAAGGCTGTTTCATCCCATCCTTGCTCTTCTCTATCTTCCCCAGTGCGACATTCTACCACAAATTCATGAAGCTCTTCACTGGAGTGGAGCTTTACTGCAGAATGAGAGGGAAACTATTTAATCTATGCTGTGTTCAGTGCAATACCAAGACCTCCCCAACTTCTGTCATTAAGTTACAGAATGCAGTTGACATTTGCGTGTGCTGACATGGAGACTGACTGCAAGCTGTTTTTGATAAATTCACAGCCATACGAAAGAATTAGTCTTGAGCTAACCATCCAGAATACATCCGTAGTCATCTACCAGCTTGGTCCTACTGCACAGCACTGCAGCTCATCTGCCATCTTTGCTGCTGATAAAAATAGCAAGACAGCAGAAGTAATCAGACATGTTCCTGATCTGTTCCCGTGCAATTTGTTCAGCCTTCAAACCAGAAAAATGCCAGCCAATCTTTTGAATTTGTGACTTTTCAACTTTTGTTCTTTAATGTATTCTTGAAACTCACCACTATTGCTTTGAACCAGAAGCTTGAGGCTCAAGTCCATTCCGACACTTGGTGACCATTGAGTGAAGCAGTTGAAACAGATTATCTTAGTTTGCTAATACTTCCAACAATTGCCCACTATTTCCCAACTTGAAGGCAGTGTGAATGAGGGTATGAAATGAACAAACATCCCCTTTCTAAAAACAAATCTTGTATGGAATTGTATATTGTAGATTTTAAAGTTTCAAAGATTGTATTTTGTGAAAGACTGAAATGAAGATCGGAAACTAAATTAATGATTGAAACTCTACAATTGTACAGGCAGCCTGAAGAAAACAGAGGTTCAATTCATAAGCTAAATTTAGAAGCAAAGTTGGTACACCTATTTCTATCACTTGAAGATAAGCAGGGTTGTGGAAGTTCTGCAGAGATGTGCCCTTTTTGAAGAAGATGATTCATATGTGATTCAGGTTGGTTAAACACAGCTAGCGTTAGGCTAGATCCGAAAAGATGACCTCCATTTTTTTGTTGGGAAGAGTTTTGAAGGATTTTGTGACTGACCTTGATGATATATGCTGTGGACTGCCAGGCCAATTTGTAAGATCTATCTTTGCTGTATCTGTAAATTAATGTGTAATTTACAGTTTTAAAATCAATGGCATTTATGTAGGATCACCGAAACATAAATAGTTCATTCACCTCCTTGACCCTACTCCACCATTAGATGATAGCAGACCATCTACTTCAATTCCATAATCACGCACAGTTCCCATATTCCTTTCTCATTCGTAGTTTGAAATCTATCAATTAATGCCTTGAATTTAATGACTGAGTATCAACAGCCTGCTGGGGTAGAGAATTCCAATGGTTCACCACTTTGAGTGATAAAATTCCTCCTCCTGTCAGTACTTAATAGCTTGCCTTTATTTTGAGACTGTGTTGTCTGATGTTAGATCCTATTGTTGGGGGAAACATCCTTTCTGCTCCTACTCATTTAAGAATTTGGTATGATTTTCTGGGATCCTCACTCATCAAACTAGCTTGACCAGCTAGTCCCACCATCCCAGGAAGCAGTCTGGTGGACCTTGGTGTGCCTTTTAAATGTTGTTATTGTACCAGCCTCCTCCACCTCCTCTGCATTGCCCTCTGCATGAAAAAGTTGCTCCTTATGTCCCTTTTAAATCTTCCCCTCGCAACTTAAATCTATGCCCTCTAGTTTTGAACTCCCTTAACCTGGGAAAAGACCTTCACTATTCACCTATCCATGCCCCTCATGATTTTATAAACCTCTATAGGGTCACCCCTCAGCCTAAGTCATTCCAGAGAAAACAATCCCAGCCTCTTCAACCTGTCTCTGTAGCTGAAATGCTCCAATTCTGGCAATTTCCTTATAAAGCTTTTCTGAACCCTTTCAATTTCACAACATCTTTCATATAGCAGGGAGAGCAAAATTGAACACATTATTCCAAAGGTGGCCTAACCAATGTCCTGTACATCCACAACATGACCTCTAAACTCCTATGTGCGATGTCATGACCTATAAAAGCAACCATCTTAAACACATTCTTCAATATGCTGTCTACTTGTGACTTTTGAACATACTGGACAGGCTCTGTCTTTGACATGATCTGACTTGATAGACCATTCATATTTTAAAGAGTTGATGGTAAGAACAAAAGTGATGGATGAATTATAACAGCAAAATAAATCATCTTTATTATACAAACATGAATAAAATAAACATAAGCACTAATATCTGGGATATTGAGTAGGGAAGATGAATTTTGTCAAACACCACACAGACTGTGTACTAAATGGCCGATGTGGTCCAGGTAGATCCCACCAAGATGTTAAAGATGGCATCATCAATTTTGATTAGATTAGATTAGATTTCTTACTCTTAAAATTCTTCCTTTAATTAGGAATTCCAATGCTTCGCTTCTGAAGATTTGATTTTGAAGTAATCCTTCTGATTGCTTCAGTGACTCCTCATGTCTTAGTAGTTAAATCTCCATCTCCCCTATTTGGTCAGTTCCCCACAACCCACAACCAACAACAATCAACATGGCCCCTCTCCACCATTACCACTGATTTCATATTCATGTCACCTTCTCCTAGCTGCTCTAAGATCAAAAGAAATATCACTGGAATGGAGACATTAATTAATGCTTTCACTCCACTGAGTTTCTCAAGCAATTTCTGATTTTGCATAACGTATTTTAGGTATTTTAGTTGAACCTGTCTATTTTCTATTGTTAAACTTAAATTTCTAAATCTCATGTACTTAAATGTGTGAACCATGAACTGAACATTCACATCAATTGATTCTAATGGCCATAAAAGTGTACATGAGCATGGTACATAAGATATTTAGAAAATAGATCAACCAAATTTCAAATTTTCAGAAGGTTTACAAAGAACTACAGTTTTTTTTGCTATTTAAGTTATCTGGCTTTTTAATCTGTTTGTGACTGTTGGCATCCTTTGCCCACTGGTGTAATTTAGTACATTTTGAGGTAAGGATCTTATTGCTGGGCATTCATCGAAATTGTGAATCAAAACAGGTTCACTGAGAATACTGGAGTTCTAATTCCTCATTGAGTTTTCAGATCAGTTTTTGGAATAATATTTGACATGCTGCTTTTTTTTCATAAATATAATGCTTTCAGTTTTGCCATTTCTGACTGTTCTTAGTTATCTATCTCCACTAAAATAACAGAAGTTGGATTTATGTAGCATGCCATTACATCATCTGAATATTCCAAACTGCTCCATATCGAGTAACATATTTTTGAATCATAGTCACTGCTATAGCATAGTCTAACAGAGCAGGTAATCTGTGCACAACATGGTCCTACAGAAATGAGATAAATTTATGTTTAGCAATATTACTTAAGGAATATGTGTTATCCAGAGAATCCTGCAGTTCCTCAGCTCCCTCTTCCAGTAGAGCTTTGGGGTTCATTATTTTCACCAATGAGGAAAGATGCTGCATGCCATATTCACCTCCAATTATGCAATATTTCTTCTGTATGCCACTGAAATGTCTGTCTAAATTATTATACTAAAGTAGGGTTTGACACTCCTTTTTCAAAGTCTGGAGTGTTTCTGACCTAAGAAAGTCTGAAAATAAAAATGTGGAAACTATTTCTGTTCCAATTGTTAACTTTGCTTGAAATTGCTAGTTTGCTTATTGATATGTGAACAATAGGGAAGAATATTAGAATGAAAATATTTCAGTTGATCATGCATGCTCATCAGTTATCTCAGTACAGCAATTTACTAATTAATACTTTAATTCATTCTGATGACAGAAAATCTAAAATACGTTTACAGAAATTAATGTTTCCTATAGCACTCCAGTGTGTGTTAATGCAAGTCCCATTATGACAGTTAAAGAATTTGTATTTACTTAAAAATAGGAAGTTGGTATTCATGAAGATTCAACTCATTGACTAATATTCTACAGGAAAGGAGCTGTCCTTGCCTTGGTGGCTATCTGCAATTCAAATATAATTGTCTTGTAACTCCATCTCCAACCCACTGAAACCTTTTAATTATCAATTAAATTTACAATTGTAATCCATGTTTCTCTAAAAATCACTTCATTAAGGTTCATAGTAGCATTTTGATACATTTTATTGATACAAGTATTTTATTTTGCTTTTCTAAATACAAACTTAGGACAATCCTTAAAGAAAGCGGATTTGCTCGTTATCTACATTCAGCGGTCATCATCAGTGGGGCTATGCTCATTTTTGGCGGGAATACCCATAATGACACATCTCTGAGCAATGGAGCAAAATGTTTCTCTGCTGATTTCCTAGCATATGACATTGGTATGTAATAGAACTATCCTTTGGAATTCAAACTTGATTCATTTATATTAATTCCCTTGACTCATTCTCGCACACTCATTTTAGTTTTCTCTCTCTATTTTTCTTTCTCACTCTCTCTTCTGAACATTTCTATCTATCTTTCTTCTCTCTCCCTTCTTCCCTGCCATTTGATTGTACATACTGAATTGTTACTGAAGTTAAAAAAAAAAATGACAAACACCTTACCACTAGTACCAACAGTTATCTTTCCCCAGTCATTATCTTGGATTCCTTTTAATCTGGTTATGTATCTGTTCCTCCTTGGCCACATCATTTCAAAACAGTATTAGAGTCTACATGTACATTGGTGTGACCCAATACAAGGGTGAGCAGAATTTTCTTTAAAATAAATATTAGGAAGACTGTTCTTGACAAATAGATGTCTTTTTTTAATGTTTGCTCATGGAATGAGGATGTCGCTGGCTAGGTGAGCATTTATTGTCCATAGGAAACAACACAACCACATGACAGTGGGTCTGGAGTCACATGTAGGCCATACCAGGTAAGCATGGCAAATATCCCTTCCTGAAGAACATTAGCATCCTAGATGGGTTTTTAATGACAATCAGTACTAGTTACAGGGTTGCCATTAGACCAGCATTTTATTCTAGATTTTGTAATGAATTCAAATTTTGCCAACTGCCCTGATGGGAGTCAAACCCATGCCTGCAGAATATTGGCCTGGGGTTCTGGATTACTAGGATTCTAGATTACTGTTCCCTAGCCACTGACTCTGTCTCTCTCTCTCTACTCTCTCTTCCTGAACTAGGTCATTCAATACTTTTTTTGAAAGGGTGAGTGTAACCCTTTATTTTCTCTTAGACCAGATGAGACTCTGGTTTCTTTGTTTAAACATTTATTCAGGCATGGATGGGAGATGTTTAAGAAAATGGTGTACAGCTCAAATTTTATTATAAAATTTTATTATTAAAAGAAAAGAGTTTATATGACTTTTTTTTGCAGATAACAAACTTCCAATCGAAAATTCCAACAGATAATTTCCAATCTTGAGCCTATTTCTACTCAACCCTGGATGCATAATTCATATTCTAAATTAGTAATCATGACTATATAATCCAATCCTCTTGAAACTAATGCACATGATTGTATTATCCAATCATATCATTACATGTTTACATTTCTAACAGCTACCATGCACTTGTAGTTACTGGAAATCCATACTGCTTACTTTCCTCTCAATCACCTTGGTGTTGTATTTGACACCAAGGTAGGTTGATAACCACTTAGCAGCGCCATCACTATAACTGCCTATTTTTATCTCAAACGTATGGCCATCTTAATTACCTACCTCATCTCATTTACGACTGAAACTGCTGGTCAACCTACCATATTCTCTTTTCCATGAACTTAAAATCATCTAAACCTCTACTCTTCTTAATCAACCTTGCATGAAGTCCAATTTGTCCACTACCTGTGTCTTTGCGATTTACATTGACTTCCACTTGAAAAATGCCTTGATTTTAAAGTACTTAATTCCTCCCCTTCTCTAATTTCTTCTCGCCTGAAAACCTTTATTTCATGTCTTCCTCCAATCCTAGCTTCTGGTGTTTATCTGATTTAAATTCCTTTAAAACCAGCATGCCTTCAGTTGCCAAGCTCCTATGCTATGAAATTCCCTCCCTCAACCCCTTGGCCCCTCTCTTTCCATTTGCTTCTTCAACCCAGCCCTTGAAAGTTACCTCTGACTGAACTTTTGTGATGTGTTCTAATATCTCCTCACATGATTGTGTTAAATTTTATTTTTAAATGCTCCTGTACTTTGTTTTGTGATGTTTTACAATGCAAAAAATGTGATAAAAATTGAAGTTGTTAGACACAGTCATGGTGTTTAATTGAGTTATAAGCCACATGATTCTATTTAATGCCTGACTGTAGTAGATTCTCCGAGAAACAAAGATGTAAAATAAATATACTTACGTCCAATGAACAATCATGTGAAAGCCGTGCACCGTAGAAAATGGACATTTTTTATGACAGTGCTGCCTTCTTGATATTGAAAATGTTTTCATAAATCACCGTGAAATGATCTGACACATTTATTACCCTGTCTTGATTTTCTGAGTTCCAAAATTAATAGGTTTGATTAAGATACTTTTGCATGGAACCTTCAGTTGCTTAAGTGGTGTTACTTCAAGTGGATGTATTTTTTATTTAACTTTTCATAGTTTTGGTGTATTGTATGTATTAATGCTACTCTAATGCATTTATTTACATTGCCTGCATGTACAATTCAAGTTCCAGCTTTCTGCTGCTGCTACCCATATTCTAGTTATTAAGGTTCAAAAAATGCTTAGAAGGTATATTGATTGACTTTCTTGTAGACTGATAAAGTTTTCCATCCTTGGAGAGAATCATTTATCACCTTGTTCATATTTCTCTTGATCAGTGACTTCCCTTGTGCCACTAGTCTATGTAAATCTGCTTCTAATGCATGCCTCGAGGAGTGGCATAAACTGTATATGTTTTCCCAAACTAACTTCCTCTTTCTAGCCTCTTCCTGAACTTAAGTTTCACAGGTCCTGATTGTCATCTGATATCTCATCTACTTTGTCATTGTACATACTGAAAGCTTGATAATATGTAGATGGTGACACTATGCAGCATCAGGGTTGCGACCCATTATTGCTATGCACAACATTCTATGCACAAATAATTTGAATGTATAACTTGGGTTGTGTAAATCCTGGTGAATTTTCCTCTCACTCAGTGCCAGAGGGAATTATGATCTCCAGATCCTGACCTGGCTGAAATTGGCTAACTCAAAACCGATGGGACAGTTATTTTAAAAAAAGTCATGATAAGCAAATAATCAAGAGCAGTGTTACTCGTTACATTTCTATTGTTTGACTTTTCTGTCATTCATTGTGCTCCATCATTGCATGCACAAAAACGCATATACTTGAAGAAATTTGAAAACGAAATAAGTTGTAACAATTTTTATTTGATGTTGTAAATGAAGATTTGAATGAATGGCTAAAAGAATATTTTAAAGTTTATAGGTCTTTATTGCATTAGGTAAAACAAAAATAATACCTTTTGGAGCATTTATTTTATGTTGCTTTGGGAACTTATTGGTTGTCAAATTAAAATGACTGTTATATTTTCCATTAGTCCAGATGTGTTTGGATAGCTATTGGCTTCATAGGTATTTTCCAAAATAAGCACTTGTGGAATGTGTCAAAGTATTTCATGCAATCTGACGAAGACTTCCTATGAGGAGAATTTACTTAATGTCGCAAAATACTTTTTCATGATTTCTAAGAAATAAGTTCAAGTAATTAACTGAATATTCCCATCTCTCCTTTCATTGACCATCTGAAAAACACACAGGTATCCACAGGACTTGAAATAAATAAATTTTTCTGTCCGCTTCCATCAAAATTCATGACTTATGAAGTCTTTGTCATATTATCCTTTTCAAACATGTACAGAGCTGATGGTTAACTATAATATTGTCTTCAGAGGAGAGTTCTAGTAACTGTCACAAAATCTAAACTTTACATGAGAATATAGGAAACAGGCACAGCAATAGGCCATTCAGCCCTTTAAGATTTCCTGACAATCTATGTGATTGATCTGCTCTTGATCTCAACGCCTCTTTACTGTCAACTCTTCATAACCTTTAATACTTCAATATTCCACGGATCGAGGAACCTCCTGTTTAAACACTTTAAGTGACCTAGCCTCCACAAACTCCGGAGTAAAGACTCCCAGACAGATGTTCACTATGCTCTGGGAGAAGAAATCCATTTTCATGGCATGGTGGTTCAGTGCTGCCTCACAGTGCCAGAGACCCGTGTTTAATTCCAACCTCTGGTGACTGTCTGTGTGGAGTTTGCACATTCTCCCTGTATCTGCGTGGGTTTCTTCCGGATGCTCCGGTTTCCTCCCACAGTCCAAAGATGTAGGGGAGATACTAAATGAATATTTTGCATCAGTATTTACTGTGGAAAAGGATATGGAAGATATAGACTGTAGGGAAATAGATGGTGACATCTTGCAAAATGTCTGGATTACGGAGGAGGAAGTGCTGGATGTCTTGAAACGGTTAAAGGTGGATAAATCCCCAGGACCTGATCAGGTGTACCCGAGAACTCTGTGGGAAGCTAGAGAAGTGATTGTTGGGCCTCTTGCTGAGATATTTGTATCATTGATAGTCACAGGTGAAGTGCTGGAAGACTGGAGGTTGGCAAACGTGGTGCCACTGTTTAAGAAGGGCAGTAAAGACAAGCCAAGGAACTATAGACCGGTGAACCTGACCTCAGTGGTGGGCAAGTTGTTGGAGGGAATCCTGAGGGACGGGATGTACATGTATTTGGAAAGGCAAGGACTGATTCGGGATAGTCAACATGGCTTTGTGCATGGGAAATCATGTCTCACAAACTTGATTGAGTTTTTTGAGGTGGTACCAAAGAAGATTGATGAGGGCAGAGCAGTAGATATGATCTATATGGACTTCAGTAAGGCATTCGACAAGGTTCCCCATGGGAGACTGATTAGCAAGGTTAGATGTCATGGAATGCAGGGAGAACTAGCCATTTGGATACAGAACTGGCTCAAAGGTAGAAGACAGAGAGTGATGGAGGGTTGTTTTTCAGACTGGAGGCCTGTGACCAGTGGAGTGCCACAAGGATCGGTGCTGGGTCCTCTACTTTTTGTCATTTACATAAATGATTTGGATGCAAGCATAAGAGGTACAGTTAGTAAGTTTGCAGATGACACCAAAATTGGAGGTGTAGTGGACAGCGAAGAGGGTTACCTCAGATTAAAACAGGATCTTGACCAGATGGGCCAATGGGCTGAGAAGTGGCAGATGGAGTTTAATTCAGATAAATGCAAGGTGCTGCATTTTGGGAAAGCAAATCTTAGCAGGATTTATACACTAAATGGTAGGGTCCTAGGAAGTGTTGCTGAACAAAGAATCCTTGGAGTGCAGATTCATGCTTCCTTGAAAGTGGAGTCGCAGGTAGATAGGATAGTGAAGAAGGTGTTTGGTATGCTTTCCTTTATTGGTCACAGTATTGAGCACAGGAATTGGGAGGTCATGGTGCGGCTCTACAGGATATTGTTTAGGCCACTGTTGGAATATTGCGTGCAATTCTGGTCTCCTTCCTATCGGAAAGATGTTGTGAAACTTGAAAGGGTTCAGAAAAGATTTACAAGGATGTTGCCAGGGTTGGAGGATTTGAGCTACTGGGAGAGGCTGAACAGGCTGGGGCTGTTTTCCCTGAAGCGTCGGAGGCTGAGGGGTGAACTTAGAGGTTTACAAAATTATGAGGGGCATGGATAGGTTAAATAGGCAAAGTCTTTTCCCTGGGGTCAGGGAGTCCAAAACTAGATGGCACAGGTTTAGGGTGAGAGGGGAAAGATATAAAAGAGACCTAAGGGGCAACTTTTTCACGCAGAGGGTGGTACGTGTATGGAATGAGCTCCCAGAGGATGTGGTGGAGGCTGGTACAATTGCAACATTTAAGAGGCATTTGGATGGGTATATGAATAGGAAGGTTGGAGGGAAATGGGCCGGGTTCTGGCAGGTGTGACTAGATTGGGTTGGGATATCTGGTCGGCGTGGTAGGTTGGACCGAAAGGTCTGTTTCCATGCTGTACATCTCTATGACTCTATGACTGTATGTGCAGGTCAGGTGAATTGGCCATGCTAAATTGCCCATAGTGTTAGGTACATTAGTCAGAGGTAAATGTAGGTGAATGGGTCTGGGTGAGTTACTCTTTGAAGAGTCAGTGTGGACTTGTTGGGCCGAAGGGCCTGTTTCCACTCTGTAGGTATCTAATCTAAACAAATCTCAGTTTTAAATACATGTCCCCTTGGGATATAGAACATAGAACAGTACAGCACAGAACAGGCCCTTCAGCCCACGATGTTGTGCCGACCACTGATCCTCATGTATGCACCCTCAAATTTCTGTGACCATATGTATGTCGAGGAGTTTCTTAAATGTCCCCAATGACCCTGCCTCCACTACTGCTGCTGGCAATGCATTCCATGCTCTCTCAACTCTTTGTGTAAAGAACCCGCCTCTGACATCCCCTCTATACTTTCCTCCAACCAGCTTAAAACTATGACCCCTCGTGTTAGTCATTTCTGCCTTGGGAAATAGTCTCTGGCTAAGGACTCTATCTATGCTTCTCATTACCTTGTATACCTCAATTAGGTCCCCTCTTCTCCTCCTTTTCTCCAATGAAAAAAGTCCAAGCTCAGTCAACCTCTCTTTATAAGCCCTCCAGTCCAGGCAGCATCCTGGTAAACCTCCTCTGAACCCGCTCCAAAGCATCCACATCTTTCTTATAATATGGCGACCAGAACTGGACGCAGTATTCCAAGTGCGGTCTAACCAAAGTTTTATAGAGCTGCAACAAGATCTCACGACTCTTAAACTCAATCCCCCTGTTAATGAAAGCCAAAACACCATATGCTTTCTTAACAACCCTGTCCACTTGGATGGCCATTTTAAGGGATCTATGTACCTGCACCCCAAGATCCCTCTGTTCCTCCACACTACCAAGAATCCTATCTTAATCCTGTACTCAGCTTTCAAATTCGACCTTCCAAAATGAATCACCTCGCATTTATCCAAGTTGAGCTCCATCTGCCACCTCTCAGCCCATCTCTGCATCCTTCAATGTCCCGCTGCAGCCTACAACAGCCCTCTATACTGTCAACGACACCTCCAACCTTTGTGTCGTCTGCAAACTTGCTGACCCATCCTTCAATCCCCTCATCCAAGTCATTAATAAAAATTACAAACAATAGAGGCCCAAGGACAGAGTCCTGTGGAACACCACTCACCACAGACTTCCAGGCAGAATATATTCCTTCTACTACCACTCGCTGTCTTCTGTTGGCCAGCCAATTCTGTATCCAGACAGCTATGTTCCCCTGAATCCCATTCCCCCCCGACCTTCTGAATGAGCCTACCATGGGGAACCTTATCAAATGCCTTGCTAAAGTCCATATACACCACATTCACAGCTCGACCCTCATCAATCTTTCTTGTCACATCCTCAAAGAACTCGATAAGGTTTGTGAGGCATGACCTGCCCTTCACAAAGCCGTGTTGACTGCATTTAATCAAGCCATGCTCTTCCAGATGGTCATAAATCCTATCCCTCAGAATCCTTTCTAACACCTTGCAGATGACAGACGTGAGACTTACTGGTCTGTAATTGCCGGGGATTTCCCTATTTCCTTTCTTGAAGAGAGGAATTACATTTGCCTCTCTCCAGTCCTCGGGTACGACTCCAGTGGAGAGCGAGGATGAAAAGATCTCCGCAAGTGGTGAAGCAATTGCATTTCTTGTTTCCCAAAGCAGCCGAGGACAAATCTGGTCCGGGCCTGGCGACTTGTCAATCTTAATGTTTGACAAAATTTTCAGCACATCAGCTTCCTCTATCTATTTCAGCATGCACACCTGCTCTTCAAAGGTTTCATTCACTACAAAGTTCATTTCTTTTGTAAAGACAGAAGCAAAAAACTCATTTAGGGCTTCCCCTACCTCCTCAGACTCCATACACAAATTCCCTATGCTATCCCTGATCGGGCCTACTCTTTCTTTGACCATTCTCTTATTCCTCACATAAGTGTCAAATGCCTTTGTGTTCTCCCTAATCCGTTCTGCCAAGCCTTTCTCGTGCCCCCTCCTGGCTCTCCTCAGACCATTTTTAAGCTCCTTCCTTGCCTGCCTGTAATCCTGTAGAGCTGAGCTTGACCCTAGCTTCCTCCACCTTACGTAAGCTACCTTTTTCCTTTTGACGAGAAGCTCCACCGCTCTCGTCATCCAAGGTTCCTTTATCTTACCACTTCTTGCCTGCCTCAGAGGGACATATTTATTCATCACTTGCAACAACTGTTCCTTAAACAGTCTCCACATGTCTATAGTGCCTTTACCATGGAACAACTGCTCCCAATCCATGCTTCCTAACTCATGTCTAATCGCATCATAGTTTCCTCTTCCCCAATTAAATATCCTCCTATTTTGCCTAATCCTCTCCTTCTCCATAGCTATGTGGAATGTGAGGCAGTTGTGGTCACTATCACCAAAATGCTCTCCCACCACAAGATCTGATACCTGCCCTGGCTCATTGCCGAGCACCAAGTCTAGAATGGCCTCTCCCCTCATCGGCCTGTCAATGTATTGAGTAGGAAACCCTCCTGAACACACCTTACAAAAGCAGCTCCATTCAAATCTTCTGCTCGAAGGAGGTTCCAATCAATATTGGGAAAGTTAAAGTCACCCATTACAACAACCCTACTATGTCCACACTTTTCCAAAATCTGCCGACTTATTCTTTCTTCCATCTCCCTGCTGCTATTGGGGGGCCTGTAGTAAACCCCTAATGAGGTGACTGCTCCCTTGCTGTTCCTAATTTCCACCCATACTGACTCGGTAGGCAGACCTTCCTCGACAATGGAAGCTTCTGTAGCTGTGATACCCTCTCTGATTAGTAGTGCTACACCCACTCCTCTTTTTTTCCCCCTCCCTATTCTTTTTAAATGCTCTAAACCCTGGAACATCCAGCAACCATTCCTGCCCCTGAGAAACCCCCGTCTGTGTTATGGCCACAACATCATATCACCAGCTACTGATCCATGCTCTAAGTTCGTCACTCTTATTCCTGATACTCCTTGCGTTAAAGCAAACACACTTTAACTGATACCTTGGTTCCTTGCCAGGAAAATCCTTCCCACTAGCTGGTCTACCTCTTGCTACTGCCTCATCTGCATCAACTCTCATCTCTGGTATACAGCTCAGGTTCCCACCCCCCTGCCATACTAGTTTAAACCCTCTCGAACTACTCGAGCAAAACTTCCACCCAGGACATTGGTCCCCTTTCAGTTCAGATGCAACCCGTCCTTCTTGTACAGGTCCCACCTTCCCCAGAAGGCATCCCAATTATCTACATATCTGAAGCCCTCCCTTCTACACCAGCTGCGCAGCCACGTATTAAGCTGCGCCCTCTCCCTGTTCCTCACCTCGCTATCTCGAGGCACCAGTAGTAAACTAGAGAACACTACTCTGTTCGTCCTGCTTTGCAGTTTCCATCCTAACTCCCTGAAATCACTTTTTATATCTTCGATCCTTTTCCTGGCTATATTATTAGTGCCAATATGTAACAAGATTTCTGGTTGTTCTCCCTCCCCTTTTAGAACCGTATACACCCAATTGGAGACGTCCCGGACCCTGGCACCAGGGAGGCAACATACCTTCCGGGAGTCCCGATCCTGACCACAAAATCTCCTGTCGATTCCCCTCACTATCGAGTCCCCTACCACGAGTTCTTTTCTATTCTGCCCCCTTCCCTTCTCTGCCACAGTGTCATGCTCAGTGCCAGAGAACTGACTGCTATGGCTTTCCTCTGGTAGGTCATCTGCCCCCCAGCAATATCCAAAATGGTATACTTATTGCTGAGGGGAATGTCCATAGGGGATCTCTGCACTGTCCGTCTGTCCCCTTTTCTCCCCCTAACTGTAACCCATTTATCCTTGTCCTGAGCCTTAGGAGTGACCAACTCCCGGTAACTCCTCTCAATTACCCCCTCAGCCTCCCGAATGATCTGTAGTTCATCCAGCTCCAGCTCCAATTCCCTAACACGGTTTTCAAGGAGCTGGAGTTGAGTGCACTTCCCACAGACTTAGCCAGCGGAGACATGTGCCATGTCTTCCACCTGCCACATTCTGCAGGAGGAGCTAGCAACTGCCCTAGCATCCATACCCGACTTATCTGAACACCCACTCAGTACTAAAGTAGAAAGCTTAGTTCAAGTTGCTATAAAAATTGATAACAAACTTATATCCAAATGAGGAAGTTTAGAATGAACGTAACCTTATTAACTAGGTTAGAGGAGGAGGGCAGGTGGGAGACTCTACAGTAGTAGAGTCTCAGGTTTAGCCGCCTTGCTGATATATATGGTCACTGCTTTCCTTCCCGGCTGCCCCTCTGGTCCTTGTCATTTCCCCCGCTGCTCCCGCTCCTTCTGTGAAAGAGAAAACACTGCTGTCCGCTACCGGTAAGTAATTTTTAAAAAACTGCCTTACCTTAGCTCCAGTCTTCTGGGTTTGTCTTATCTCTGCTGCTGCTCGCACTCAAAATGGCCGTTGGCGTCGAAGGGTGAGTATTTATACTCACTGTTTTCCTTCCCGGCTGCCCCTCTGGTCCTCGTCACTTCCCTCGCTGCTCCCGCTCCTTCTTAGCTCCAGTCTTCCGGATTTGTCTTACCTCCGCTGCTGCTCGCACTCAATATGCAATTATGTCCCCTCGTTTGAGATCCCCCCCCAGTGGTAGAAACATTATGTCAACATCTACCCCATCAAGCCCCCTCACCTTTTTATTTTTCAATAAGATCATCACTATTCATCTGAACTCCAGTGAATAAAGGCTTAATCTGTTTAGCTATTCTTGGTGAGTCAACCCCTTCAACTAAGGGACCAGCCTAGTGAATCTTTTTTGAACTGCCTCCAGTGCCATTGTAACTTTTTTCAAACACAGAGATCAAAACTGTATGCTGTAGTCTGGGTGCAGCCACACCAACATCCTGTACAGTTGTAAAAGACTTGCCCATTTTTAATCTCCAGGCCTCAAGCAATAAAGAATGAAATTCCATTTGACCAGTTAAGTATTGCTGCACTTGCATGCTTACCTTTTGTGCTTCATGTGCTTCCATGTACACTACACTGTTTTTGGCATCTATCTCCACTGAAAAAATATCCTGCCTTTTGATTCTTCCTACCAAAGTGCATGTCCTCACATTTTCCTGTCTTAAACTGACTAGGAACAAATGTGACAATGTCTATATTCCCTTGCAGATTCTTTCTGTCTTTGTCCCATTTTTTCTATCATCACGAGATTTGGATATATTATCTCCCCTCCAACAAATCATTAATATAGATAGTACGTAATTGTGACCTGAGGACAGATTCTTGTGGCGTTCCACTCGCTCTGTTCTTTTGTCCTAAAAATGGCCATTAATCTCAATACTGTCTTGTGTGTGTTAATCAATCCACCTTAACCTGTGCTAATGCATTTTTCCAATACATGAGTTCTTATCTTGTGCAATAACCTTTTGTAACACCTTTATTGAATACCTTCTGGAAATGCAAATGCACAATATATGCCAGTTCTTCTTTATGGATATTGAAAACAGAGATGATAAAGAATTCCAGAAAATTTGTCAAACATTCAAACCTGACAAACATTTGTAACTTTCACAAAACACACTAACTCTAACTCTAACTCTAACTCTAACTCTAACTCTAACTCTAACTCTAACTCTAACTCTAACTCTAACTCTAACTCTAACTCTAACTCTAACTCTAACTCTAACTCTAACTCTAACTCTAACTCTAACTCTAACTCTGTGTTAGCTTTCCTGAATTCCCCGCTATTTCTAATTTAATGGACTCCTAACACTTTTCCAACAACAGATAATAGGATAACTAGCCTATTGTCTCCTGTTTTGTCTTCCTCCCTTCCAACATAGGACGTTTTATGAAAATTGGATCTGGAAGCCTCTGGCTGAGTAGATTATCTCCAAAGGACATTTTTTTTCTTAGTGTGGAAGTGAGAAATTCATCTGACAGAGAGTTGGACTTTGGACTTGCTTTTATATGTGTCTGTCAGAAATGCAGTGCGCAACAAAACATGTTGCAAGATGCACCTGATCGCGTTTGTTAGGAAATGCAGTTGTGCCTTTTGTTCAGTTTGGTTATGATTGCTTTCTAGGTCCTATTTAGAATTAAAATTAGATTTTATTGTCAAGTGTACTCGAGTACAAAATTACATGAATACAGTGAAAAGTATACAATATTGGCATTCCTGGCACCATCTTAGGTACAAAATCTTAGATACAAAGTAGAAAAATAAAGAAATAAAGTTAAAAGTTAAAATCTTTCTTAAGTGCTTCGCCATGCTGGGCCACATTCCCTACAAGGACTCAGTCTCTGCTTTGGCCTGCTCTCTGGGAGACCTTGGGCTGCTTGCTTTCACTGCAGATATCAGTGGACCTTCCTCACTCCTTGCTCTTTCTGCATTGGGCTTGAACTCCGACTGTTAAAGTCCTGATTCAGACCTCCAACCCACTGCCACTCTCTGGACCCCAACGTCCCCACTCCAGGTCCTCAGCTGCAGCCATGTTCTGTACTGAATAAGCCGCAATGCTGTGACCACTGCTGCCTCCACAACCGAGCTCTTGCCAGAAGATAAGTAAGTGAAAAAAAAGGGTAAAAATTGAAAGAAAAACAAGAAATGGGCTGAGGACTGGCAGATGGAATTTAACTTAGATAAATGCGAGTGCTACATTTTGGGAAATCAATCTTATCAGGATTTACACACTTTGGTAAGATCCTCGGGAGTGTTGCTGAACAAAGAGACCTTGGAGTGCAGATTCATTGCTCCTTGAAAGTGGAGTTGCAGTTGATAGGATAGTGAAGAAGGTTTGCTTTCCTTTATTGGTCAGAGTATTGAGTACAGGAGTTGGGAGGTCATGTTGTGACTGCACAGGACATTGGTTAGACCACTGTTGGAATATGGCATGCAATTCTGGTCTCCTTCCTATTGGTAGGATGTTCTGAAACTTGAAAGGGTTCAGAAAAGATTTACAAGGATGTTGCCAGGGTTGGAGGATTTGAGCTATAGGGAGAGGTTGTATAGGCTAGGGCTGTTTTCCCTGAAACATTGGAGGCTGAGGGGTCACCTTATAGAGGGGCATGGATAGGATAAATAGACAAAGTCTTTTCCCTTGGGCGGGGGAGTCCAGAACTAGAGGACATAGGTTTAGAGTGAGAGGGGAAAGATATAAAAGAGACCTAAGGGGCAACTTTTTCTTGCAGAATGTGGTGGGTGTGCAGAATGGGCTGCCAGAGGAAGTGGTGAAGGCTGGTACAATTGCAACATTTAAAAGACATCTGGATGGGTACATGAAGAGGAAAGGTTTGGAGGAATATGGACCAGGTGCTGGCAGATGGGACTAAATTGGGTTGGGATATCTGGTTGGCATGAACGGGTTGGACCGAAGTGTCTATTTCCATGCTGTACATCTCTATGACTCAAAGAAAAGACGAAAAAGAAAAATGGACAAAGTGGATGAGCTTACTCCACTGCAGCCATCTTTGGCTTTATAATGTGTTTTTAATTTGTTGGTATTGTGATATGGGAAATTGGATTCAAAAGTGGAGGAAAAGTGGGTTTTAGTTTTCAGTTCTGAGAAAGAGAGTTTTTGTTTTAAGGGCCGGAAAATCTTTTTTCGCAAAACAGTTCAATTGTTATTTCCAAGAAAGCATGAACAATTAGTTTTGAAATAATGTGATCGTCCAATTTTTGTGCAATGTTGTGTTATGAGCAAACCGTGTCATAGACACGCCATTTAACCTAATGGGGCCAGAATCACATTATAGCCTATACAGGTAAAAATAAATTGTGTTCCACAAATAACAGTCTAAATTCCTCCATCACCTTAAAACCAATTTGCTTTGAAGAAACACGTTTTATGGCAGAACTGGTTGTACTCAAAACCTTTCTAGATGGTATGTAGTCTAAAGAGATTTGGGGGTTCAGCTTGTGACAATGCTATGGCTTTAAGAGGTGTGTTTTGTTCCTTTTTTTTTGAAGAGAGGGTTTAAGACAAATGTGCTGATCTGATTATTGAAAACTTGTAAACAGCTTGTGAGACGAGGATGGTACCTGGTTCAGGGTGTTGGGTTATGCACAGAGGTTATGCAAATCAGGTGGGCGGCACGGTGGCACAGTGGTTAGCATTGCTGCCTCACAGCGCCAGAGACCCGGGTTCAATTCCCGCCTCAGGCGACTGACTGTGTGGAGTTTGCACGTTCTCCCCGTGTCTGCGTGGGTTTCCTCCGGGTGCTCCGGTTTCCTCCCACAGTCCAAAGATGTGCAGGTCAGGTGAATTGGCCATCCTAAATTTGCCCGTAGTGTAGGTAAGGGGTAGATGTAGGGATATGGGTGGGTTGCGCTTCGGCGGGGCGGTGTGGACTTGTTGGGCCGAAGGGCCTGTTTCCACACTGTAAGTAATCTAATCTAATCTAATCTAATCTAATCTAATCTAATCTAAAAAGGTATTTTTTTAAAGAATCTAGAAGATTAAGAGATGACCTGGTCGAACTCTACAAGATATTATTAAGAAAAGACAGGGTAGGTAAATATAAACTATTTCCACTGTTTGATGATTCTGGAACTAGATGGCATTGTGTGCAAATTAGTGTCAGACCATTCAGGAGAGATATTAGGAAGCACTTCTACACAGGAATTGGAGTATAGGAATTGGGAGGTCATGTTGTTGCTGTGCAGGACATTGGTTAGACCACTTTTCGAATATTGTGTGCATTTTTGGTCTCCCTCCTATAGAAAGGCTGCTGTGAAACTTGAAACAGTTCAGAAAAGATTTACAAGGATATTGCCAGGGTTGGAGGATTTGAGCTATAGGAAGAGGCTGAATAGGCTAGGAATGTGTTCCCTGGAGTGTTGGAGGCTGAGGAGTGACCATAAAGAGATTTGTAAAAGTCTGGTATGAGTACAACATTTAAAAGGCATCTGGATGGGTATATGAAGGGGACAGGTTAAGAGAGATATGGGCCAAGTTCTGGTAAATGGGACTAGATTAATTTAGGATAGCTGGTCGGCATGAATGAGTTGGACCAAAGGTTCTGTTTCTGTGCTGTATACCTCTATGAGTATATGACTGGATGACAAAGGGTGCGAGATGTTTGGAACCCTCTTCCACAGGTGACAGAGGGTGCTAGATCAGATGTTAATTTTACATTTGAAGAAGGTAATTTTTTTATTAAGCTAAGGTATTAAGGTATAGGGACCAAAAGCAGGTATATGGCCATGAATCAGCCATGGTCTCATTGAATAGTTGAACAGGCTCAATGAGCTAAATGGTCTACTCCTCTTCCAACCTTCCTACCTAGTGAGTTCATGCTTACAAAGTTTAGTTTTACTATTTACCGAATCAGATGGGCAGGAACGTAGGAACAGTAATTGTCATTCAGCCCATCAAGCCTGCTCATTCATTGAATAAGATTATGGCTGATTGAAAACTTCAGTGCCTTTTATCTACATAATTTCCATAACCCTTTACGCCCTTGATAATCAAAAAATTTATGAACCTCTTTAAGTTTCATGACTTGAGTTTCCATGGTCTTCAGGGCACAGAATTCCAATGACTCACTGCCCTCAAAGTTGAATAAGACACCCCATTTAGGTGCTAAGTGGCATCCTCCTTATTCTCAGGTTGTGTCCCGGTTCTAGATTCCACAACCAGAGAAAACATCTTACTGCATTTACCCTGTCTATCTAAGCATTTTGTATGTTTCAATTAAATTACCCCTCATCTTTTAAAACTCTAGAGACAGCAAGTCCAGTTTGCCAGTCTGTCTTCATATGACAGTTCCATCATTCAGGAACAAATCTTCATTGCACTCTATGGCAACAATATGTTTCCTGAGATAAGGAGATAAAAAATGCACACAATATCCCAAGTGAGGTCTCACCAAGCTCCTATTCAATTGAACCAAAACTTCACTACTACTTATTCAAGTCCTCTTGCAACAAAAGCTAGCATTCCATTAGCTTTCCTAGTAGCTTGTGACTGGTAGCACGGACTGTCAGCTGAACAAGTTTAGAAGAAATCGTATCAGTAGAAGGACAGTTTCAGTTCTGTCGAAGTCTCCAGGGTGAAAGTTTAGTTTGTGGAAGTCTCCAGGATATAGTGCTGAAAAGGTGCCTTAAAGTTTTTCAGTACTACAGGAAAAAGGCTGAAAAGAGTGTATGATCCTGTGAGAGACTGTGAGAATTTCAGAAAAGCCAGTTAATAAAGAAATCTTAAAGTGAATAAACTTCCCCAGGCTTGGTTATGAAAATTTGTTGGTGTGTAACAGGGTGAATCTTTCCTTTTGCTCTTTGCATTAAGATGTTTCTAAATTCTTTTGTATAGTTGGCACTACAGGAAAAGACTGAAACAGTTAAATATTGGTTTTCAATAATTTCTGTTGGTGCCTGCAAAATTTATGTTTCATTTAAAAATGTTGGTTTCAATGGGGATTCTCACAATGCTGAGAATGCTCAAACTACCATAATTAAACCTATGCTTTCTGTACAAATCCAAAGCAGAGGCTTTTTTTTTGTGTGAACACATGTTCTTGTTTTTAGAATTGCTATAAAGTGATTTGCTTTGTTTCTCTGAAAGGAATTTGGGAAGTTGTTTGACATATAGTTCGATATTTTATAAACTAGTGACAATGTGGAAAATTTTCTGTAAGGCTCCTGTGGATCGTAACTTTGATTTACAACTTTGATAGTAGTACCTTAAGTAATCTCTAAGTATGCCAGAGAGATAATTAGTTGTTATTTCCCAAGTAATTAAATGTGAAATCAATAATGAATAGTGTTTGTACAGAAAATGCAAACAGCATATTATTGATGGAAAGTGTTTTTAAAATAGAATCAGTAGGTTGATTCATCCATGAATTACAAAACATTTGACTGAAGCACATTAACATTTGAAAATACTGGAAAAAACATAGATTTTTATGTAATTTTAATTATTATAGGGATGAAAACATTTGTTTGACTTTTGAATTTGCCTTGTTTTGTCATGAAATGAAATGAAAATGTGGCAGGATTTCTAACATGTTAATTAGTGAGAAAAGCAGCTTAACCACTGCTTTTGCAGAATATTTCTACAATAAAATTTTATAAAGCACCTATACATTTGAAGCCATGGCATGGGCAGTGTAGAGGAAAAATTAAAACCAAGCCACATATAGAGATTTTAGAGCAAGCAACCAAAAACATGGTCAAAGAGTTAGGTTTTTGGAACTTCAAAATGTAAAGAAGAGAAAAGTGGATCATTTAAGTGGGAACCATAAGACTAGAAGACATGGGAGCAGAAATTAGCCATCTAATCCACCAGGTTTGCTGTGCCAGTCAGTGAGATCATAGATGATCTGATGATCTTCCACTCTCTTTCCCCAAACTCTTGATTCCTGACTGACTAAAAAAGTTTGTTCATCTCAGCTTTGAATATAATGAACAACCCAGCTTTTACAACCCTCTACTGTAAAGCATTTTACAATTTCACTATCCCCCGGCAAAAGAAATTCCTCCTCCTCTGCCTTGAAAGGGTGACTTCTTATTCTGAGATTATGCTCTGTGGTCCAACAAGGGGAAAACAACCTTTCCCATCTTCCTTGTCAAGTCCCTCAAGAGCCTTGTATATTTCAGTAAGGCCATCTTTCATCCTTCTAACTTCAGTGAGTACAGACTCATCCTCTCCTTGTAAGAAAGTCCCTTCACACTTAATGAATCTTCTGGGGGTTGTCTGCAATGCCAGTGTATTTTCTCTTAGATAAGGGTCAAAAATTCCTTGCAATATGACTACTGCCTTTTATAGTTTTTGCAAGGCTTCCTATTTTTATGCTCCATTTCTTGAAATGAAGGCTGTTTTTCCACATGCCTTCCTTTTGCGATTTGTGCATTAGAATTTACATAATATTCAGCTTCCCTTTTTTTTCCCTGCCAAAGTGCATAACCTCCCATTTTCTCAGTGTCTTTGTTCACTGGCTTAACCTGTCTATTTCCCTCTGCAGATTAATTGTGTCATCCTCTGCAATTGTCTTCGGACCTATTTTTGTGTCAAAATTATGTCATCCTCTGCACTTGCCTTTAGATCTATTTTTGTGTCATCTGCAAACTTTGCTATTGTAATTCACTTTCCTCTTAGAAGTCATTTATGTATCTTATAAATAATCATGGACCCAACACTGATCCCTGTGGCACTAGACAAGTTACCATCCTGGAAATGCCCCCTTATGTCAACTCTCTGTCCTCTATTAGTTTGCTAATCTTCTATCCATAATATCCATGATAATCTTCTATCCACCTCCAACACTAAATTTCAGGGCTCGGGGCCTAAGCAGTTGAAAGTATGTCTGCAAATAGTAAAATGATTAAGTTAAGGATATCTAGTCAGAGTTATCAGAATGAAAATATCTTGGAGGTAGTGATAAAAGCAAATTACTGCGGAAGCTGGAATCTGAAGCCAAAAGAGAAAATGTTGGAAAATCTCAGCAGGTCTGGTAGCATCTGTAAGGAGAGAAAAGAGCTGACGTTTCAAGTCTAACTGACCCTTTGTCAAAGCTCTAACAGATGCTGCCAGACCTGCTGAGATTTACCAGCATTTTCTCTTTTGGTTTTGGAGGTAGTGATACTGGGCAAGTTACAGTGATGGGAAGTAACAAAACCATAAGAGGATTTAAAAACAAGGATGAGAATTTTAAAATAGAGTCCTTGTTTAACCAGGAACCAGTGTCTGCGAATGAACACACGAGTGGTAGATGAATGGATCCTGTTATGAATTGGATGAGGATAGAATTAAAGATGGCCTCAAGTTTACTGAGAACAGAAAGTTGGTGGCATGTTGGAATTGGCCAGTGAAATTTTAATTCTAATTTGATGACTTATTTTAAGCTTTAATTCATGAAACATGGGAATGGAGTCGAGCATTTAGCCCATCAACCCCGTTTGGTCATTCAGTGAGATTGTGGCTATTGTATCTATATTGTATCTATAATCTTGTATCTATATTTCTCTTCTTGCTCCACATTCCTTGTGATTGTAAGTTAACAAAAATCTTGTTGATAGATGTAAAATTAAAGCTGATGTAATACCAATGTTCTTTGTAAAAGAGAGTTGCAAGTTTCTGGCAACCTTTTGTGTTGTTACGACATGGTGGCGAACCCTTCTGCAAGTTAAACCAAACACCCAGAAAAAGCTCATCTCGCCTCGTAATCTGTTAAAGTATGAGTGGCAAAGAACTCCCAACTTCTGTTATTTAAAGCAAAAAAAAATTATTCTTCAACTCATTAACAACTACTATTTATAACTCTAAACCTCTTCTCTTAAACGCTTGTTATCTGCCTCTCACTCTATAACAATATACTGTTCCCATAAAACACTGTATTAAAATTACTTCAACTTAAGTTCAAAACCACACAATGGCTGTTGTCTACGGTGTCATCCTTTTGGCTGAAGATCTCCGTGGATTGTCTTTAGTCTTTTGCTACAAAGATGTTTCAAATGAAAAGGTACCTTTGATAGAGAGGGTTTTGAATGAAGTCTGTTTCTCTAGGTGTCAGTTATTCATCCTCTCTGGCCAATCTCGAAATGCTAGCTTCTTTATATCCCAAACATCGGATCGTCTCATTGGATTAATGTTGTCAAAACAGTAAAATTCAAATTCGATTGGGTTTTAGTATCCTTATTGGTTTAAATTTGAACTATTGTGAAAACAGCATCAAAAACTCAGGTCTTTGTTTCACAGCCAAATGTTACATATTTTCAATTTTCTAGTACACTCTGAAACTGCTAGTCAGCCACATGACAGGTGCCTTGCAAGCTCTCAGTGCAAAATAGCTTTCTTAAAGGTACGGTACACAACCTCAACTTCATAACAGTGTGCAGAAGTCCCTCTTGTCTTCACAGCTTAGCTCTAATTGTTTTTACTAACTCCTGAGTGTATGGATCTCATATCAGAGGAAATAGCTCTTCTTTTTCATCCTAACACTTTTTCCCTTTGTAGCTTGAAAACTTTAATCCAATTCCCACTTATAGTTCTAAATTATACAGAATACAACATTAGTCTAAATGTAGAGACTAGGTGTCGGCCATTCACCCCACCAAGCTGACTGTGATGTTTAATATGATCATGGATGATCCTCCATCCCAGTGTCATAATTCTGCACTTTCCCCATACCTCTTGATGCAATTAATGTCTAGAAATGTATTTCTTCCTGAAACATATTCAGTAATTTCAGTGACTTGGCCTCCACAGCCTTTTGTAGTAGAGAATTCCACAGAGTTACCACCCTGAGTGAAATTCTGTCGTAATAATAGTCAAGAATACATTTTACTTTCCATACACACTGCACCTGCATGTTTGCTTTCAAAGGCCATATCTTCCAATTAATCACCATTTAAATAGGACTCATCCATTCTGTTTTCCTGACTCAAGTGGATAACTTCACACTTTTCTACATTATACTGCATCTGCCAAAGAAGTATTGAAAATAGGCATTTTAGCCCTGCGAGTCTGCTCTGCTATTCAATATGATTACAGCTGATCAGGCAACAGTTGACCCTATTCCTGCTTTGTCTAAATATTCTTTGTCCTTTGAGCCCAAAGAACTATATCTAATTTCTTCTTGAAAATATTCGATGTTTTGGCTGAAAGTGCATGATATGGCAGAGAGTTCTGCAGGATTAGTTGTTTAATTGCAGTAAGACATCTCTGTTTTTGTACTCACATTCTTTTTGTATGAAGGCCAATGTGCCATTTGCTGTCACTTTCACGTGCTATACCTGTATGTTTACTTTCACTGACTAATGTACAAGGACAACCAAGTCTGGTTACACCTGCCCTTTTCAAATTTATCACCATTCAGATAATCTGCCTACCTATTTATGTCCTGATTTATGAAGTGGACAACCTCACATTTATCCACATTTTTGTTCAACTGCCATACATTTTCCCACTCATTCCACTTGTCCGAAAGACACTGAAGTATCTCTGCAAGCTGCTCACAGTTCAACGTTCCACTCAGCTTGGTCGTCTGCAAACCTGGCGATATTGCATTTCATTCTCTGATCTAAATCATTACTATACATTGTGAATAGCTGATTCCTGCAGTACCCCACAAGCTACTGCTTGCCATGTGACAAAGACCCATTTATTCCTTCTGTTTGTTTCCTGTCTGCCGACCTATACATGACCCCAATACCATGCACTTCTGTTTTATCTGCCATCTATTTCCATGCTCACCCAACTTGTCTAACTTGTCTTGAAGCCTCTTTGTATTTTTCTCACCATTCACAATCACACCTAGTTTTATGGCATGGGCAAACTTGGAAAGATGATTCACTCATCCAGATTGTTGACATATTTTATGAATACCTAATGCCCAATCATGGATCCTTCTGGTTCCTGACTAATCATTGCCTTCCATATGAAAAATGTCCCAATTATTCCTACTGTCTGTTTGCTTTCAACTAACCAGTTCTCAATCTATGTCAATCTCATGTGCTTTTTTTGCATGCTAACCTCATAGGCTTTATCAAAAACTTTCTGAAAATCTGAATACAGCATATTTGCCATATCTATTTTACTAGTTACATCCTCAATAAGTTCTAGTAGATTTGTCAAATGTGTTTTCTCTTTCATAAGGCAGAGAGTTGGGATAAAAGGTTCTTCTTCAGAATGGCAGCCGGTGACGAGCGGTGTCCCGCAGGGTTCGGTGCTGGGGCCACAGCTGTTCGCATTATATATTAATGATTTGGATGAGGGAACCGGGGGCATTCTAGCGAAGTTTGCCGATGATACAAAGTTAGGTAGACAGGCAGGTAGTACTGAGGAAGTGGGGAGGCTACAGAAGGATCTAGACAGGTTGGGAGAGTGGTCCAGGAAATGGCTGATGGAATTTAACGTGAGCAAGTGCGAGGTCTTGCACTTTGGCAAAAAGAATATAGGAATGGACTACTTTCTAAATGGTGAGAAACTTAATAAAGCCAAAGCACAAAGGGATCTGGGAGTGCTAGTCGAGGATTCTCTAAAGGTAAACATGCAGGTTGAGTCTGTGATTAAGAAAGCGAATGCAATGTTGTCTCTTATCTCAAGAGGGTTGGAATATAAAAGCAGAGATGTACTACTAAGACTTTATAAAGCTCTGGTTAGGCCCCATTTGGAGTACTGTGTCCAGTTTTGGTCCCCACACCTCAGGAAGGACATACTGGCACTGGAACGTGTCCAGCGGAGATTCACACGGATGATCCCTGGAATGACAGGTCTAGCATATGAGGAACGGCTGAGGATACTGGGATTGTATTCGTTGGAGTTTAGAAGATTAAGGGGAGATCTAATAGAGACGTACAAAATAATACATGGCTTTGAAAAGGTGGATGCTAGAAAATTGTTTCTGTTAGGCGAGGAGACTAGGACCCGTGGACACAGCCTTAGAATTAGAGGGGGTCATTTCAGAACGGAAATGCGGAGACATTTCTTCAGCCAGAGAGTGGTGGGCCAGTGGAATTCATTGCCACGGAGTGCAGTGGAAGCCGGGACGCTAAATGTCTTCAAGGCCGAGATTGATAGGTTCTTGTTGTCTAGAGGAATTAAGGGCTACGGGGAGAACGCTGGCAAGTGGAGCTGAAATGCGCATCAGCCATGATTGAATGGCGGAGTGGACTCGATGGGCCGAATGGCCTTACTTCCACTCCTATGTCTTATGGTCTTATGGTCTTATAAATCTATGTTGGCTTTGTCCAATCTGGCTGATATTTTCGAAGTGGCCTGTTGTCACATCCTTTATAATAGACTCTAGCATTTTCCCTTCTGAATTTAGGCAAATCATTCTGTATTTCCATTTTTTTTAAGGGTGGGATCATATCTGCTGTCCTCCAATTTCCAGTGTAATCTTCCCTTGTAATTTAATTTTGCAGTGCTGTATCATTCTGGTAAATCTATGTGATTTATTTTTTACAAGGCTTGTCTACAGTATTGCTGCAGTTTTGCCCTTTTGTTTATAATTGAAGCTATTATTCATACAAACAATTGTTCAAGACAGGATTAATGATCACATGGAAAAAGACTAGTTGATTACAGATTTGAGCACAGACTTCTACAGGTGAAATTATGTTTAACTAACTTACTGGAGTTTTTTGAAGAGGATTCATGTGAGTTATGCTGTTATGTGATATACATGGATTTTTAGATGGCATCTGATACAGTGCCACAGAACAGACTTGTGTAGCAAGTTTATACGTCATGGATTAAAAACAGCAGTAGCAATGTGGGTACAAAATTGGCTGAGTGATAGGAAGCAGAGCAGTTAATGGTCAATGGATATGGAGGAAGATTTACAGTGGATTCCCCAGGGACCAATATTGGGACATATGTTTTTCCTAATATATACTTAAATAGTCTACACCTTGGTGTGCTGGGAACAATTTACAAGTTTGCAGATGATACTATATTTGGAAGAATTGTAAATTTAAGGACAATCTGGAACTCCAAAGTGACAAGTTGGTGGCATGGATGGGTAAGTATAGATGAGGTTCACTGCAGGAAAGCGTGAAATGATGCACTTGAATGAGAAGCACTTTAAAAGAAAATATCACATCGGGCATATTCTAATTCTATAGGTCAGTTCTAAAGGGGTACAGGTGAAGAGAGATCTTGGTGTATATGTGTGCAATATCAATGAAGATGATACAACAGGTGAGTGAGCAGTTAATATACATAGTGTTCTTGGCTTTATTAATAGAGGTTTAGTATACCTGACCAAGGACGTTTTGAATTTGTAAAAGACACCCGTCAAACCTCAGCTGGAGTATTGTGTACAATTGTGCAAGCCATATTATAGGCCTTGAAGAGAGTGCATAAACAATTTAAAAGGATGGTTCTAGGAATAAGAAACTTCAGATATGAAGATAAATCAAATAAATTGGGACTGTTTCTCTTCAAGACAAGAGGCCAAAAGAAGGTCTAAGAGGTTTTAAGAATTATCAGTGGGCTTGACCGAATAGGCAGGGTGAAGCTATTCCCATTCGTAAAGGATAAAAGAACGAGATTTACGATGATGTGAGAAAAACTTTTTTCACACAGCGAATCATTAGATATGGAATGTACTGCCTGGAAATGTGGTGGAGGCAGGTTTAATTAAGGCATCAAGGGCATTGAATGAGTATTTGGATATATATAGTAAGCAGGAAATTGGCACAAGGTGAAAGGTCTGATACAGGCACAATAGGCCAAATGACCACCACCTGCTCCATAACAATTCTGTATGATAGATATTCCTTCCATCCATGTGGTTTACAATGTTGTCTGTTTTTCTGTCCTCAGTAGCTTGGTATGTGATTATTTTTAAATCCTCAGCCAACTATAAAAAAAATGGTCAATAAGTGAGGCCCCTTCATGAGTCTTTGAGTAATATCATCAGTCGATCTACTAATTAGAATACTTATCCACTTGTCTCTGCTGTTTAATCTCCTGCTGCACAGCCATTTCCTAACAAGATCAATATTTTATTTTCAGTTCCATAAGCTTCAATCAGAACTGTCAGCCTCTTAGAGTCATCGAGATGTACAGCACGGAAACAGACCTTTGGGTCCAACTCATCCATGCCGACCAGATATCTTAACCTAATCTAGTCCCATTTGCCAGCACTTGGCTCATATCCTTCCAAATCCTTCCTATTCATGTACCCATCCAGATGCCTTTTAAATGCTGCCATTGTACGAGCCTCCACCAATTCCTCTCAACTCATTCCATCCACATACTATCCTCTACATGAAAAAGTTGCCCCTTGAGTCTCTTTTAAATCTTTCATCTCTCACCCTAAACTAATGCCCTTTAGATCTAGACTACCCTATCCCAGGGTGGTTGATCTTGCCTATTTACCCTATCAATGCCCCTCATAGTTTTATAAATCTCTATAAGATTACTCCTCCGCCTCTGATGCTCCAGGGAAAACAGCCCCAGCCTATTCAGCCTCACCCTGTAGCTCAAATCCTCCGAACCTGGCAACATCCTTGTAAATCTTTTCTGAACCCTTTCATAGCAGTAGTAATATATATTTACTTTTTAAATGCTGTTTGCCACTTTATTTTCCCTCAGCTTTCTTGAAAGATTGAAAAGCCTACTTTTTCCCAGCTTTCCTTCATAAATTATGTAATAGTTTGAGTTATAGATTCTGTCCAAACTACCTTGAATGCATTTCCCCTGGATCTTGAGAAATTACTGAAATTAACACTGTTACCTGATTGCAAACCATATGGAGTTAAAGCATGACACATTCCAAAAGGGTAGAATACTTAGGTTGTATAGATTGTTTCATTGTTTGCCTGATGGAGCTGATAGAGGTGGTTGATGAAAGATGCAGTATTTTCCTACATCTTATCCCTAATTACAGCTTTCAGATAATTAGAGCAAATTACCCAATTATCGTAAATTTGATGATGAAGGTGTATCATTCCTGCACATTTAGTGTATATGGTTCTTGGGATTCATGCTTCCAAACTATCAATTACAGGTAGCTTGGAAATTGATTCGGGTTAAAAACAAGGGGCACTTAAAAGAGCCATTCTCTAGATTCTATTTCAGAGCAATTGAAAGCTAGATACAATGCTGAGAAGTTAGACTGCAGACAACAAATAAGAAGAGTAATTGTTTCCAGACTGGAGATAATTCACAATATGTACACCTAATGCACGCAATGATCATCATAGACAAATCAGTTCCACCAGTTGTATAAATTACTACTTAGGAGGGAATTTATTGAACACCTTCTGAAAAGTCAATATTATTATCCAAAAACACTCTCCTATCAATTAGTTTTGCCAACTTAAATTTCTTAGATATGGCTACCCTTTTTGGCTCCATGTTGGCTTTCCCATATTATTTGAAAGACTTCAGGTGTTTAGTTAATCTATCCTTAATTATGTAGCCTTTTCTTGAAGGTTAAAAACCACACAACACCAGGTTATAGTCCAATAGGTTTATTTGGAAGCACTAGCTTTCGGAGCACCTCTCTTTCTTCAGGTGGTCAGTGGATGTTAATTGACTAATTATTTCCTGGTTAGCCCTTCACCTATTTTAGATTGACAAATTGATGTATCACTACTGATAGGAACATTTTCAGAATTGAGAGAATTTTAAAACACATTAGTTAGGTCATCTGCTGTGTTCGCACTTCTTTTAAAACCACGGGAGGGTAAACATCTGATCATCCCAGCTATATTCTTTATATTAGCTTTAGTGACTTCCATCCCATCTAAAAGGAATACAGGAGTAGACCTCTCACAAAGCTTGAACAAACACCACTGTTAATGTCAGTTAGCTTGCTTTTAAGAAGTGCAGTAAGCCTTTTCACAATCCTTGTTTTTTTAAAACATTCATTTTTCTTCAGCCCACAATTGAAAAGATAGTAAAATATCTCATCCAAAATGGTTCCCAAAATTTCAGAATTGTACAGTGCAGATGGAGGTCATTCAGCCTATTGTGCCTGCACTGACTCTCCAAACAAGCAGTTTACTTAGTGCCATTCCCTCCTCCACACGTTAGTCTTGCACATTCCTCTACAGGTAATGGTCTAACTTCCTTTTTGAAATCCTGCACTGAGCCTACCAATATCATATTCTTGGGCAGTGCATTCCAAAATTTCAGGACTTATTTCAACAAAATTCCCTCCTGGTTGTTTCGAAAGATATTTAAGTCTGTGTGTCTCATTTTTGATACTTTCATAAGGTGAAACAGTTTCTCTTGATATCTAGTTTGGAAGATTCCTCATGACTTTGAATATCTCTATCAAATCTCATTTTAGTCATCTTCAGAAAATAAAACTGTCTTCTTCAAATTGCCTTCATAACTGATGTCTTACTTTAATTAATAATATTATCGCCTGGTTTCATTTTTTGGAAGTCGATCTTATTTATTTCTCTGTATTTCTGAAGTTTTTTGAGTAGGGCTATGATTCGGTTCTCTATAGTTGTTGGGTCGGGTCTGTTGCCACTTGTTGGTAAGTGTTGGCATCTGTAAGTAGTGAGTTTGCTTTTTCAATGTAGTCTCTTCGATTTAGAATGACTGTCAAAAACTGAAACCAGATGGATCTAACACACCACGCTTCTATGGATTACCCAAAATTCATAAACCAGGAGACCCCCTCAGAACCATAGTCTCACAACCTGGAACACCAACTTACAGATTGGCCAAGGAGCTCCACAAAGACTAAAACACCTGAGTAGAAGACTCATGCCACTCCATCCATTCCACCCAAGAATTCCTGAAGACCATTAAAAACGCTACGATAGAACAGGATGAAATTATGAAACCAAAAGAGAAAATGCTGGAAACTCTCAGCAGGTCTGGCAGCATCTGTAAGAAGAGAAAAGAGCTGATGTTTCGAATTCTAACTGACCCTTTGTCAAAGCTTTGACAAAGGGTCAGTTAGACTCGAAACATCAGCTCTTTTCTCTCCTTACAGATGCTGCAAGACCTGCTGAGATTTTCCAGCATTTTCTCTTTTGGTTTCAGATTCCAGCATCCGCAGTAATTTGCTTTAAATAGGATGAAAAAATGGTCTCCTTTGATGTAACAGCCCTGTTTACATCAATCAACATTAACCTGGCCAAGGAAACACTGACTACAATGTTAGAAGACCCAAAGACACATATACCAAACACCACTAACTTCATTAACAAGGACAGTATCATCAAGCTAGTGGACCTATGTCTTACCACACACTTCACATTCAACAACAAAACCTACAGACAAACCAATGGAACACCCATGGGATCTCCAATATCAGGGTTCTTAGTAGAGGCAGGAATGCAGAGACTTGAACAAACAGCTCTGCCAACCATCCAACCAAACTTTGGGTCCACTACGTGAATGACACCTTTGTCATCACTAAACGAAACAAATAAAAGGAAACCTTCAATTCACGAAAGAGGAGGAAAACAACAACAAACTGCCATTCCTAGATGTCAGTAGAATGAACAGCCAATGGGGAACTTCAAACCAGCGTCTTCAGGAAAACAACACATACGGACCAAATATTGAACTACAGAAGCAATCACCCCACATCCACAAATGAAGCTGCATCAGAACTTTATTTAAATGAGCCAACACACACTGCAGCACAGAGGAACTACGCAGAGCAGAGGAAAATCACCTGTATCGTATATTGAAAAAGAATGGGTACCCAATGAACACAGTCTGCCGATTTCTCAGGAACAAACCCAAACAAGCAGACAAAACACATCCAGAAACCCTAGCCACTCTCCTCTACATCAAGGACATCTCAGAAATGACTGCCAGACTATTCAGACTCCTTGGCATCAAGGTAGCCCACAAACCCACCAACACACTAAAACAGCAGCTAATGAACTTGAAAGACACTATACAGACAACAAGCAAAACTAATGTCATTTACAAAATACCGTGCAAGGATGGTGACAAACAGGAAGAAAACTAGCCACCAGGATACATGAACACCAACTAGCCACAAAAAGCCATGACCGTCTCTCACTAGTATCCTTTCATACGGATGAGGAAGGACACCACTTCGACTGGGACAACACAGCCATCCTAGGATAAGCCAAACAAAGATATGCATGAGAATTCCTAGAAGCATGGCATTCCAACTGGAACTCTACCAGCAAACACATCGTGTTAGACTCCATCTACTACCCCCTGAGAAAAAGAACAGGAAATGACTTCACCACAGGAAATGATATCACCAACCCAAAGAAACCCAAACGTATAAATAGAAAGGAATTTTCGGAAGTTCTTCGCCTGATACCCACTGAATATGTTACCCTAGTAGGGTGATGAAACATCTGGAAATGAACCTTCAAGCTCAGTGAGCAAATCTACATCCAAAACCTCCACCTGAGCTACAAATCTTCTCAAAACTCAATATGGTGTGGTCCATCGGGATAACTGCAATTACCTTCTGTGGTGGAATCAGCTCCAATTTGTGCTGTACATTCCATTAACATTGGAATAATCTTACTTGCTTACTGTGACTTGAGTAATCTTTTTCAAAAAGTGCATAAATCTATGTTTGTTACTTGAGAATGATCATTGTCAGGGAATCATGAACAGTCTTTCACTGACTGTTTTCATTTATTTTAGATCAAGGAGACTGGATTTGTAGCTTAATGCAGATCCCATGAGTGTATCATAAATGCAGTTCAGGAACAATCAAATGAATTCATCTCGTTAGAATAGGCAATGGTGCAGAGGTGTCTTACCTAGTATCTCTCAGTAATCCAAACTAGGTAAGCTTGCAGAAAGAATTTCCGGAGATGAAATCAGATGTTGCTCATATTCTGTATTCCAATATCATTATGATCTTTCTAAATTGTGCTGGAATGCTTCAACCCTTAAGTATTTGAAACTCTGCACTACTGTTTTTTTTTAGCAATTGATGTTTGACCATAGCTATATCATAGAATTTCTAAAGTGTGGAAACAGGCTATTTGGCTCAACAAATCTACACTGACCCTCCAAAAGAGTATCCCACCCAAATCCATTCCCCTACCCTATTGCTCTATGGGCAATTTAGCATGGCCAATTCACCTAACCTACACATGTTTGGACTGTGGGAGGAAGCTGGAGCGCCCAGAGGAAATTCATGCAGACATGGGAAGAATGTACAAACTCCACACAGGCAGTCGCCCAAGGCTGGAATTGAATCTGGTTTCCTGAGATTGTGAGGCAGCAGTGCCAACTACTGAGCCACCATGTTGCCCATATATGTACCAGTTAATAGGCTATTACCAAATTGCTATTTGGTTGAACAGAATCTGAATATTGCTGAAAAAGAGCTACATTTTGTTGAAGTTTATGTCTTGCATTCATCAAAACAATTTGCCAGAATACAATTTGTGGGGAAAATTAAAATTCTCATGAAATGAGAGGAGAGTACTGATTGGTTGGCTGGTAGATTCCAGTACAATTGCTGTCACGGAGAACGAATCCATTAATCCTGGTTGACAGTTAACTGCCAGGCATTGTTTCAGTTGTAAAGGAGGCAAGTTGAAACTGGGCAGAGCATTTAAATAATATAACTGAATTGCTCCATTCACTTTGAAATGGTTTGATTTGCAGAGTAATTTGCATTCAAAATGTGATTGATTACCTGGAAATTCTTCAATTTGCCTAGTGGTTGACTGACTCAATGTATTTGCTGGTATTGGTTGGCGGGTTCTTTGCATGCCCTAGTTAAAGTCGCTGAGGGCAGACACATAAAGTGTACTTTTATTAGTTCAATGTGTCGGCTTAATCATCATGGCTATGTCTTGGACTTATTGACAATCAACACAAGTATGTTTCCTTTCACTCTGCACGTGCTATTTATTAGACATATGTAATATGGCATTTGAACATGCCAGTGTTGGACTGAGATGTACAAAGTTAAAAATCACACAACTCCAGGTTATTGTCCAACAGGTTTATTTGGAAGCATTAGCTTTTGGAGTGCTGGTCCTTCATCAGGTGGTTGTGGAGGATAAGATTGTAAGACACAGAATTTATAGCAAAAGTTTACAGTGTGATACAACTGAAATTATATATTGAAAAAGACCTGGATTGTTTGTTATGTCTCTCATCTTTTAGAATGACCATGTTGGTTTCAGTTCTTTAACATGTAGGACTGTCATGGTGGACGGTGCAAGACGTGTCAAAGTGTTGATCTATCTCAACTTCTCCTCATAAGAAAATCCTCTATGCCTGGGATCAACCGAGTGAGCCTTTTCTGTATTGTCTTCAAAGACAATATATCTTTTCTTAGATAAGAGGACCGAAGCTGCTGACACTATTCTAGTTGGGATCTCATACCTTGTACAGTTTTAGCAAGTCCTCCCTGTTCTTATATTCCATTCCCTTGAAAGTAAAGACCAATATTCTATTTGTTTTCCCTATTACTTGCTGAATGTATATGCTTGCTTTTTGTCACTCATAAATCAGTCTTTCTCCAATTAAATAATATTTAACTCTTTTACTATTTATGCCAAAATGTGTAACCTCATATTTTCCCACATTATATTCCGCCGGTCAAGTTTTTAACACGCTTAATCTGTCTATATCCCTCTATAGACTGTCACCATCACCATTTGCTTCCCACCTAGTTTTGTGTCATCAGCATTATTGGAAATAGTACATTACGTTCCCTCAATCAAAACATTATTATATATTGTAAATAATTGTGGTTAATTGTGGCCCCTGCTGTGATTCCTCTGACACTCAACGAGTTGCAGGTTGCCATCCTGAAAATGTTCTCCTTATCCCAACTCTATTTCCTGTTTGTTCGCCAGTCACCCAGCTATGCTAATATGCTATCTTCAAAACCATGGGCTCATATCTTATTAAGTAATTTTATGTGTAGCATTTTTATCACATGCCTTTTGGAAATCCAAATATACTACATCTACTGACTTCCTCTTTATCTAACCTATTTGTTATCTCCTCATAAATTTTCCTAAATTTATTGATCTTGATTTCCTCTTTATGAACCCATTTTGACTTCACTTTGTTATATTGTGTACTTCTAAATGCTTTGCTATTACATCCTTCATGACAGACTCAAACCTTTTTGTTAGTGACAGATGTTAAGCTAACCAGTCTCTAGTTACATGTTTTTGGCATCCTTTCTTGTTTGAATACGGATGTTATATTGGCAGTTTACCAATCCTGCAGAACTTTTCCAGAATCAAATTGTTCTTTAATTTAACCACTGTGTCCACTATCTCTGTAGCTAATTTCTTTAATAACCTAAAATTCAACCCATCAGGTCTTTGGAATCTATTAGCTTTAATGCTTATACTTTTTTTCTAGTGATTAGCTATTGCATTTATTTCCTTTCCCTCTTATTCTGTTTGATCAGTATTTTTGAAATGCCATTAATGTCTTCTACTATGACGACTGATGCAAAGTATTCAATTTCTCTGCTACTTGTTTTTGCTTCATTATTGTTTCCCAGCCTCATTTTCTAAAGTATGGTAAGGATGGAAATTGGAAAACAAATTGATGAAATGTTCCAGTTTAGGGGGTGAAAGTAAGATCTGGCAAAAAGAGGTTAGAGAAGAAGTTAGCTTGGAAGCCAGAATATTTGCCAAATCCTGGTAGAAAGGTAGCTACAGCTGGACTTGTAAAGGCTCCCAGAGCAACATCTTCTATTTAAATAAAATGAGAAGAAGCCTTAAAGTATGAGCATATTCAACTAGGCAAAGAAGAGTTATTATAGTTGCTTGGTTGGGTATCCATTCAAGGAGGAGGAATGGCAGTTTTTAGGGCCAGGAATTTATTAATGTACAACAGACCCACAGAAAAATCATGAATGCAAAGTTTTAAAAAGTAGATCCATGAGGCAAAGAGTAAGTTGAAATGATGGGTCTACTGGGGCAGTGCCATTTGTGGATGTTGGAATGAACGTAGAGTCAGGCTTTATGGAGTTGGGTCTCAATAATATTGAAGACCTTGGAGAAATGATTTCCAGAGGTGCTGTATGTAACTGTTAAGTCTACACAATGCTTCGACAATGTTCCAGAATTATTCCATGTGGCAGCCTTGCATGTATCAGTTAAAATTTGACAATATCCAAGAAGTAATCTAACAAAAGACTCAAATCATTACAACAGAGGACTCACTGAATACATGCCAGCTGTCAGTAGATCAAACTAATGTGTGCTATTGCCAATTTGTTAAAGAACATCTTTCCTGTACTGCTACAAACCATATAGTGAGGATATTGAAAGAAGCATGGCAATAGGACAATTAGGCACTCACTCCTATTCTGTCATTCAAACAGACCCTGGCTGATATATGATCTAACTCGATATATCTGCTTTTGCCCCATATCTTGAAATTTGGCCAACAGTAATCTATTAATTTACTAATAAGACTTTTAATCCCATTTTCCTGGTACAGGTTAACTTTGAGTATATTCTGTTGTTAGAACTGCCTTGATATCCAAGGTGCAAATAAAACATTAAAAATTTTGCCCATACAATGCTTACAATCACAAGTTAATGCTTTTATTGGGACTTGTCTGAAGATTAGACCAGAACAGGTGATCAGCCAGATCTGTCCCAATTTCTAGGTTCTGATCATAGGACCTCCACTCTCAGAACCAATTACTTGTGAAGTAAGGCAAGGTTGTATCATACTTTTTCCATTCAAAGAAGCTGCACATCCGGCAAATGATTAGTTTGACCACTGGTAAACATCACAAACACTTCAACTACCATAACCAGTTTAATCAACTCATTAGGACTTTTGTGTGTCTCTTTGAAAATAAACTTACTGCTTTTAACAAACCTTGATCTTAGCTTTAGCTCGTGTTTGCTTTTACATCTGATCAAATTGAATGATATTTACACAGTGGAATTGTGTTATGTTCACAAATTCAGCTGATAAATAATCCACATTATTGTCTCCAATTCACTCTGTTTTTAAACAAAACTTCAGCCTTTTCGGAGTTACTGTGACAGTTCAATCCAATACTGCTAAGTTACAATGCTTGATGTAAACACATAAACATTCTTTTAGCAAAACATGACACTTTCAAACCAAGGACTTTACTATTTATGAAGTTATCACCAGGCTTCATATGTTTTCTCCTCACTCAATTTCACTTCATGTTGGCTAACTCAGCAAATTTTAGATTAATATCAACAAATGTTGTATTTAAAATGAATAACTGATGCAGCAACTATTGAATAAAAGATTCCACCATTTGATTACTTTTTGCATGTAGAGATTTTTCCCAACTTTTTTCCTGTAAAACCATTCTTCATTTTGTATGTTACATTCCCTAGTCCTAGATTGTCTTTATGCATTCACTGGCTATTCTATCAGGCCTCCCTTAATATTCCTACAATATTGTTAGGTTGGAATTCTGGGTTAATGAAGTCCGAGTGCAGTTACCCGTTATGTAGAACATACTGCATATAGAGTCATCCAGCATGGAAACAGACCCTTCAGTCCAACCAGTTCACACCAAACATAATCCTAAACTAAGATAGTCCCACCAGCCTGCTCCCAGCGCATATCGCTCCAAACCTTTCCTATTCTTGTACTTATTCAAATGTCTTTTAAATGTTGTAATTGTACTCACATCTACCACTTTCTCAGGAAGTTCATTCCACGTGCGAACCACTCTCTGTGTAAAGAATTTGGCCCTCATGTCTTTTTAGATTTTTCTCCTCTCACCTTAAAAATATGCCCCTGAGTCTTGAAATTCCCATCTTAGGGTAAAGACAACTACCATTAACTCTCTTTATACCCTTCATTATTTTATAAACTTGTATAAAGTCACCCCTCAACCTCCTGCGCTCTAGTGAAAAAAGTCCCAGCCTTTCTATATAACACGCATCTTCTATACCGGACAACATCCTGGTAATTCTCTTCTGAACCCTCTCTAGCTTAATAATATCCTTCCTATAACTGGGTGATCGAACTGGACACAGTACTCCAGAAGTTGCCTCACCAATGTCCTGTACAACCTCAACATGGGGCACTCAAAGGGCTGAGCCATGAAGGCAAATGTGCCAAATGCCTTTTTAACCACCTTGACTATATGTGATGCAAACATGGCAAACCAAAAAGGACATTTAATTATAATTGAGGACAATTTAAAGATTACCTTCTCCACTAAGCACATACTTCATAATCCGTCAATTATTTAGTGTAAATCTGTAGTGGTAATTCCGAAGAAATTGTTTTGGTCTTCCAAAATATGAATTGGTACCATTTCAAGTGTGTGGCAGTCTCTTGGTCCGGCATGGTGGTCTTTTGGCGGTATGTGGCAGTTTCTCGGCCTGGCGTGGCCTTACGATGTGCTTCTGGTCTTGAGGTGGCTCTTTGAAGTGTGGTTCCACTGACTAAGCACTTAAGAAAGACTATAATGTCTGAACTTTAAGTTTTATTTCTTTACTTTCTACTGTAATATGTAACTTTTAACCTTTTGTAAGATTTACATTATGCTATAAGTGCTGCGATGTTTAATTTATAACTTTGCTCTTCATTTCTATCTTATTCTTAAGATTCTGTACCTAAGTACTTGTACTTAAGATTGTGCCTTGTTTGGCGACATTTTACATTTTTCACTATACTCCGGTAATTTTGTACTTGAGTCCACGTAAAAAAGTCAAAAATCAAATCAAAGGAGAAACAATATTTTTCTTTGCTGCTTTTCTTTGCAAATATGTAAAATATTAACAATATTTTTCTTTTCTTTTCTTTGCATTTTTTCTTTGTTGCTCGCAATATATTTTGAAGCATCTTTATTACAAAGCATACTTTGAAGGAAACAAAACCTTTCTGTATGTCCATACTGTTTCATTTTCCTTGTTAACAAAGGACTATATTCTTAATAATATTGTGAATAAACAGAAAGCAACATACCACAGCCCAAAGAAACATTTGAGATAAATTTACACTTTAGGTTGTATTGCCTGATATTTCATGTCTGCCCAGTTCTGTTTTAAAGCTGCTATTCATTTCAAGATGCTTCACTGACTTAAACATAAAAGTTCAATTTTAGCAGGTTTCTCTCATTTTACAGTTGTCTTGATATGATTTATCATTTTGTGTTACTTCCATTCCTTGAAAAATTAACATTTAAACTGCCCAATTCTTTGTTTCAATTTTGTTTTCAGTAAACAAGTGAAAAGAAACATTGACATTTTAATAATTTTTAGAGTAATTAGTCATTAATCTCACATTTTCTAAGCTTATAAACATAATGCTATTCTTTTGTCTAGCCTGTGATGAATGGACAATACTTCCAAAACCCAATTTGCATCGTGACCTCAATAGATTTGGACACACGGCAGTTGTAAGCAATGGGTGAGTCCATTATTTTCCTCTGTATCTATTTTCCCATTCCATTTATCTTGGTGGTCAAAGAAACTTTTCTTTATTACCCTATTATCCTTCCTGGCATTTGTCAATAACTGACTAAAGTTTGGCATTATTTTCTCCATTTAGCAATGTGAAATATAGAAAAACATTCATCGAGTGCATTAATTTAGGGATAGAAATTGTGAGACAAACTTTTATATGCCATTGTTTCATATTATGTTTGTCTGACCTTTTTAAAGTTGCATTTTCTGCCCTTAAATTGAAAACAGTGCCCATGCTTTGGATGAAAGGGTATTGAAGAATGTATTTGCCAGTCCTGAGCAGACTACGTCAACACACTTCCTGATTACTTGTGGGGGATGTTGCTGATTTTACTTTGTACCTCCTACTTGAACTGATGACCTATGTTGGGAAATTTTGTACACACCTGTGACTTATTACTTTGTGTGTTCATGCTATCCTGTTTTAGTACCTGCTGTATACATTGGGAAATAAGTTTTTACATATTTATGAATAATGCTTTTCTCTTCCTCTTCCAGGTCTATGTATGTGTTTGGTGGTTTCTCTAGTATGCTTTTGAATGATGTCCTTGTATACAAACCTTCAAGCTGTGAAGCCTTCAGTGAAGATCTTTGCTTGAATGCTGGTCCAGGTATTAGGTGTTTGTGGCACAAGCATCATTGTGCTCCATGGGAACTGGGCCAAAGTAATAGTAGCTTCCATGAGGTGAAATGTCCCCCCAAAACTGGTAAGTACTGATAACACTTAAATATCAAGTAAAACTATATTTTGTCAGCCGTTAAACAGGCTCCTTCCTTGCAATAAATCATAACTGTTATAAATAATTTATGGAATTGTAGGAATATGGCATGTAAATTAATCTATAATTCTTGTTTTGTCCATTTTATTTTCTGTATGTCAAACATTGTGAGCTTTAACTCAAATATTTTTTAATTGGCTCTGTCGAGGAATATGATACAATATTGATATTGAAGTGTGTACCTCAAATATTCTGTTGTAGTACAATTTGGTACAGTGGAATGGAAGTCGATGAATTAGTAGCTGTTGAAAATCTCTCATACTAGTAGTATCCTGAAAGACTGTATGATGGTCATAAAAACCTAACTCTCTCGTCTTAGTAGTATCCTGAAAGCCTTGAATAATTATAAAAACTCAAATTTTCAACTACTCTTTGATACATAAAAACTATGTCCTATCAAGTATTTTTGCATACAACAAAGAACAAAATTTACTTTATGCTTAGAGTCAACTACTGATACATTTTTAAAAAAGAAATCCATTTCTGTTCTTTCCAATTTACATTTTCTCTTTCAGTTCTGAAGAAGTCATTGGACAACAAGGTTCCACGTAGTTGACTAATTAGTAAACTTACATGAGATTCAGGGTGCGCTTGCCAATTAGATACATAATTGGCTTAATGGTAGGAGAGAGAGAGTGATGGTAGAGGGCTGCTTTTCAGACAGGAGGTCTGTCACCAGAGATGTTCCGCAGGGATTGGTTCTGGGTCCTCTTTTGTTTGTCATTTATATAAACGATTTGAATGAGAATATAGAAGGCATGGTTAATAAGTTTGTGGATGACACCAAAATTAATGGCATACTGGACAATGAAGAGGGTCTTCTAAGAATATAAAGAGATCTTGATCAAATGGGTTAATGGGCTGAAAATGGCAGATGTAGTTCAATCTGGATAAATGTGAGGTATTGCAATTGGTGCACCACATAAGGGTAGAGCTTATACAATTAATAGTAGGGCCTTGGGTAGTGTTGTAGAACAGAGGGGCCTAGGGATGCATGTACATAATTCTTTGAAGTTTATGTCACATATAGACATGGTAGTTAAAAAGGCATTTGGCACTCTTGCCTTCATTACTCAGTCCTTTGAGTATAGGAGTTTGGAATTTATGTTGAGGTTTTAACAGGACATTGGTAAGGCTTCTTCTGGAATACTGTGGCTAGTTCTGGTCACTGAGTTAAAAGAAGATTATTATTAAACTGGAGAGGGTTCAGAAGAGAATAACCAGGCTGTTGCCATGTGTGGAAGATTTGAGTTATAAAGAAAGGCTGGATAGGCTGGGGCTATTTTCACTGGAGCATTGGAGGTTGAGAGGTGACCTTATGGAAGTTTATAAAATAATGAGGGGTATAGAGTTAATGGTAGTTGTCTTTTCATTAGGATTGGGGATTTAAAGATTAGGGGCACATTTTTAAGGTGAGAGAAGAGAGATTTAACAAAGACATGGGAGAAATGTTTTTACACAGAGGGTGGTTCGCATCTGTAATGAACTTTCTGAGGAAGAGGTGGACTTGGGTACAATTACAACATTGAAAAGACATTTGAATAAGTACATGAATAAGAAAGGTTTAGAGGAATATGAACCAGGAACAAGCAGGTAGGGCTAGTTTAGTTTGGGGTTATGTCTGGCATGGATTGGTTGGACTGAAGGGTCTGTTTCCTGCTGGATGACTCTGTGACTCTGTAACTCTGTCAGACCTGCTGAGTTTTTTTTTAGCATTTTCTATTTTTGTTATCTCCTCAATTATTAAATATATGTTTTCAATTCAGTGGAATTTCTTCTCACTGCATATTTTTAGCAGAGTGATTGAAGAAACAGTTTACCATTTAAATAAAATATCCCACAAATTAATGCTACTCTTACTCTGGTGCAACTAGAAGAATGAAAACACCATAAATTATTGAAAGATACTTGGAACATAAGCAGCAAAAGTAATTAATTATTTGATTTTATAGTCTCTTGAACACTGGTGAATTAGCTGCTCAGCTGATGATTTTGAACTAATCATTATAATAGCAGCTGTTAATCCTCTTACAGTTATAAAGCTCCACGCAAAATAGAATGTGAATCAACCATGTGGTTTAAGTAAGAAGAGTAAGCTTTTCAAATTCTGAGACATTATGTAAACATAGCTTGAAAACATATAGCCCTGTAGTACAATGCCAGATGTTAGTAGCAAAGTTAGCTCTTCAGTCCCTCGAACCTACTCCATGATTTGATAAAACCATACTTCATCCAATTCTGGTTTCTACTTTTCTGTTTACCTTGTCAGCAATCTAACTCAACTTGAAAAATATTCAATGATTCTGGCTCCACTGTTCTTTGGGAACAGAATTGCAGAGACTAATGATTTGTTGAGATAAATAAGTCTCTTCATCTGCATATTAATGGCGAGCACCATATGTTTATCTTTGGGTTTCCTTGTTTAGTTTGTGCCTTGAGGGGAAGCATCTTTCAGTATCATCTGTCAAGGCTCCTCAATATATGTTTCAATAAGATCACCTTTCATACTATTAAACTCTAAAGGGTATATTACAAATTTTCAACTTCATGTTAAGAATTAGTTGAGTGAATCTTTTTTCCAGTTTCCAATGCAATTGTATCATTCCTTAAATATGAAGACTAACATTGTGCACAGCACTTTGCGTTGAGCACAGTGATGGTGCTGCACAATGCACTGAAGTGTTCTCAGTGAGGATGGAGCTTTACCTCCACAAAGAATGTGCAAACTTCATTCTTACCAGTACTGTCAAGGTTAGATATATTTGTGACAAGTAGATTTGAGGGGACAGACCCAAGCCAGTCTGGCAGATATTCCCGTCTGGGCTTGACTAACCTTCTCACATGGGATTCGTGAACCACTTTTGGTGATGGGGTGAGGTCTCCATCTAGGATAGATTTTCATACTTATTCCATGTGGCATTTACAAAGTGGTGTACTGCTTTATTAGCTGAGAGAAGATGGTAGATGGGTTGTCAGCAGACTGTGTTTGCTTGCTCATATTTGTACTAGAGCAGTGAAACCTCATAGGGTCTGAAATCAATGTTTCTGAGCCACACACTCCCAAATGAATCCTGTTTAACAACCTCCAGTGAATCCATCCAGCCTTCAGCACAAGATATTCCATGGATGTTGGCCGATCAGTCTGGAACTTGGTAAGACGTAAAAACACATCTTTTGCACAATATCAGATTATTGCTTAATTATTCTGTGGGATAGCTGTTCCAATTTTGATGCAAGTCTCCAGATGCTAACGAGGACTTTGCATTCTTAATTAGGTGCCATTGTACCATCTGTGTCTGTTTCAATGCTGGATGGTTGTTTTGATTTTGGATTTCTTACCTGTCTTCATTGTCTTGCTAGGCCATTTCAGAGGGCAGTTAAGACTCAGTCACAATTCTTTAAATTCAGACTGAGTCAGAATAACTTTTGAGTACAAAAATATGACAACTATTTTACTATACCTAAAATAAAAGCAAAGTACTGGAGAAACTCAGCAGGTTTGGCAGTATCTGTGTGGAAAGACTTAAGAAAATTAACATTTCAAGTCGAATGTGACTTCTTCAGGACTGGATAAATGACGGGTGTATGCCACTAATGCCTCAGCATTCCCTACATCAAGATGCCCTGATCCCCAGCCCCTGGTGAACAAATCTGTACTGAGTGGCATGACATATGTCTGAATAAGTGAACACATCGGTGCAGTAGTATTGATGACTTTTGGCTCTAGCTGAAGCATTTATAGGTATGGCAAGGCAAGGTAAGCCAAGACTTAGATTCCACAACTATGCTGGTAAGTGGTCAGTAAGTGAGCACTAAAGGCAGCAAGTGAGCAGCCCTGAGATGAGCTGGACCGTTCTGTGATTTGAGTCCCTATGCACAAAATATTCCTGTTGCAACCTTTCACAGCTAGTTGCTGTTGTCGTGGGTATGTGCGGCAAACTGTTTGCATACATTTAGTTGCTGGTGTGCATTACAATGCAAGTTTATACTTCCTAAGCACCTTTCAAGTGGATCAGAAAAGTGCCATGATGGTCATGAGTTTGCAAAAGCCAGATACCAGTGCACATGGATGAGAGTTGCATGCAGCTGGTGCCTGTAGATTATACTGTGAATTGTTGTTTGGTGCTGACCAACATGGGAGGCTCTTCACAGCCACTGGCGAGCTGAAGCTACAGAGTACCCGCTCTGATTTCCATGTTAAGGTTTCTTGACATCTAGCTTGTTCAGCCTAATTGGTAAAATGGGATGCTGAATATTAATAAGGCAAGTTGTGACATTAATAAGGTATTTAACAAGCATAATCTCTTTAATTGGCACCGTATCTTTGCTTAGTGAGGGACTTGTCTCGAAGCTTAGCAAAAGTATAATGTTCCTGATGTCATGATAGATTTGGACTTCTCATCCGATTCTGCCACATTTTGTTCAGACCTCAACAGCTCTACCCCATCCCATCATGACAACTGGAAAATTTAAATTTAGATACTCGGATAAATCTGGAATCAGGACCGATAATGATCCCCATGCCACCACCCAGATTGATTTGGAACCCATCTGGAAATCTGTCCTTACCTGGTCAGCTAACTCCAGATTCAGAGTAATGTGGGTTGGCTGTTAACTAGCCTCTGAAATCGTACAGCAAACCACTTAGTTGTCAAGAACATGGCTCACAATCATAGTCTCAGGGGCAGTTAAGTTTTGATAAACACTGGTTTTATCAACAATGCCTACATAGAGTTGTAGAGTCATAGAGATGTACAGCATGGTAACAGATCCTTCGGTCCAACACATCCACGCCGAACATATGTCCCAACCCAATCTAGTCCCACCTGCCAGCACCCGGCCCAAATTCCTCGAAACCTTTCCTATTCATATACCCATCCAAATGCCTTCTAAATGTTGCAATTGTACCAGCCTCCACCACTTCCTCTGGCAGCTCATTCCATGCACGCACCCCCCTCTGTGAAAAGGTTGCGCCTTAGGTCTCTTTTATATCTTTCCCCTCTCACCCTAAACCCATGCCCTCTAGTTCTGGACTCCCCGAATTCAGGGAAAAGACTTTGTCTATTTATCCTATCCATGCCCCTCATAATTTTGTAAACCTCTATAAGGTCACCCCTCAGCCTCCGACGCAGCAGGGAAAACAGCCTCAGCCTGTTCAGCCTCCTTATAGCTCAAATCCTCCAACCTTGGCAACATCCTTATAAATTTTTTTCTGAACCCTTTCAAGTTTCCAATAGGAAGAAGACCAGAATTGCATGCAATATTCCAACTGTGGCATAACCAATGACTTGTACAGCCGCAACCTGACCTCCCAACTCCTGTACTCCATACTCTGACCAATAAAGGAAAGCATAATTAATCGCCTCCTTCACTATCCTAACTACCTGCGACACCACTTCAAGAAGCTATGAACCTGCACTCCAAGGTCTCTTTGTCGGCAACACTCCCTAGGACACTGCCATTAAGTGTATAAGACCTGCTAAGATTTGCTTTCCCAAAATGCAGCACATAAATGAGTTTTTTTGCTTTGGTTTTCGCTTAGGAAAGGGACCTTGTTGTAGATGAGAACATTGAGGAGCTGGAAAACAAGCTTGAACAGATAGAGATTAAGGAGGTTGATCTGCTGGAAATTTTGGCAAACATTAAGATTGATAAGTCCCCAGGGCCAGATCAGATTTATCCTAGATTGCTCCACGAAGAGAGAATGGAATTTGCTCAGCCTTTGGCGAAGCTCTTTTCTTCCTCACTCTTCATGGGAGTCGTACTGGAGGATTGGAGGGAGGTGAATGTTGTTCCTCTTTTCAAGAAGGGTAATAGGGAAACCCCTGGCAATTACAGACCAGTCAGTCTTACGTCTGTGGTCAGCAAGGTTTTGGAAATAATTCTGTGGGATAGGATTTTTGACTATTTGGAAAAGAATAGCGTGATTAAAAGCAGTCAGCATGGCTTTGAGGAGCAGGTCATACCTCACAAATCTTATTGAGCTCTTTGAGGAGATGATGAGACAGGTTGACAAAGATCAGGCAGTGGATGTGGTGCATATGGACTTCACCAAGGGATTTTATAAGGTTCCCCGTAGCAGGCTCATTCATAAAGTCAGGAGGTGTGGGATACAGGGAAATTTGGCTGTCTGGATTCAGAATTGGTTGGCTGATAGAAGGCAGAGAGTGGTTGTAGATCAAAGTGTTTTGCCTGGAGGTCAGTGGTGAGTGGCGTCCCACAGGGCTCTGTTGTTGGGCTTCTGCTCTTTGTAGATTTTATAAATAACTTGGATGAGGAGTTGGAGGGGTGGGTTATTAAATTTGCAGATGACACAGAGGCTGAAGGTACCGTTGTTAGTATTGAGTGCTGTTGCAAGCTGCAGCGCGACATAGACAGTATGCCGAGCTGGGCTGAGAAGTGGCAGATGAAGTTCAACCTGGATAAATGCGAAGTGATGCATTTTGAAAGATCAAACTTAAATGCTGCATACAGGATTAAATACAGGGTTCTTGGCAGTGTGGTGGAACAGCAGGATCTTGATGTTCAAGTGCATAGATGCCTCAAAGTTGCCACCCAAGTGGATAGGGTTGGTAAGAAAGCATATAGTGCCTTGGCTTTCATTAACAGGGGGATCGAGTTTAAGAGCTGTGAGGTTTTGCTGCAGCTCTAAGAATGCAGTTTTAATTTGAATTAAACTCTATCTGCCACTTCTCAGCCCATTGGTCCATATGATCAAGATCCTGATGTAATCCGATGTAACTTTCTTAGCTGTCCACCACACCTCCAATTTTGATGTCATCTGCAAACTTACTAACCATACCTCTTGTGCTCACATCCAAATCATTTAAATAAATGACAAAACATGGAGGACCCAGCACCAATCCTTGTGATACTCCACTTGTCACAGGCCCCCAGTCTGAAAAGCAACCACTCTCTGTCTTCTGCCTTTGAGCCAGTTCTGAATCCAAATTGTAAGTTCTCCCTGTATTCCGTGAGATTTAACTTTGCTAACCAGTCTCCCGTGGGGAACCTTGTCAAACAGCTTACTGAAGTCCATGTAGATCACATCTACCACTCTGCCCTCATCAATCCTCTTTGTCACTTTGTCAAAAAACTCAATCAAGTTTGTGAGACATGATTTCCCACGCGCAAAGCCATGTTGACTATCCCTAATCAGTCATTGCCTTTCCAAATACATGTACATCCTGTCCTTCAGGATTCCCTCCACCAACTTGCCCACCACCGACATCAAGCTCACTGGCCTGTAGTTCCCTGGCTTGTCCTTACCACCCTTCTTAAACAGTGGCACCATGTTTGCCAACTTCCAGTCTTTCGGCACCTCACCTGTGACTATCAATGATTCAAATATCTCGGCAAGAGTCCCAGCAATCACTTCCCTAGCTTCTCACAGAGTTCTAGGGTACACATAATCAGGTTCTGGGGATTTATCCACCTTTATGCATTTCAAGACATCCAGCACTTCCTCCTCTGTAATCCGGACATTTTTCAAGGTGTCACCATCTATTTCCCTACAGTCTATACCTTCCATATCCTTTTCCACAGTAAATACTGATGCAAAATACTCGTTTAGTATCTCCCCTATTTTCTGCAGCTCCACACAAAGGCCGCCTTGCTGATCTTTGAGGGGCCCTGTTCTCTCCCTCGTTACCCTTTTGTGCTTAATATATTTGCAAAAACCCTTTGGATTCTCCTTAATTCTATTTGCCAAAGCTATCGCATGTCCCCTTTTTGCCCTCCTGATTTCTCTCTTAAGTATACTCCTACTGCCTTTATACTCTTCTAAGGATTCACTCGATCTATCCTGTCTGTACCTGACATATGCTTCCTTCTTTTTCTTAACCAAACCCTCAGTTTCTTTATTCATCTGGCATTCCCTATACCTACCCGCCTTTCCTTTCACCCTAACAGGAATATACTTTCTCTGGATTCTTATCTCATTTCTGAAGGCTTCCCATTTTCCAGTCGTCCCTTTACCTGTGAACATCTGCCCCCAGTCAGCTTTTAAAAGTTCTTGCCTAATACCATCAAAATTGGCCTTTCTCCAATTTCGAACTTCAACTTTTAGATCTGGTCTATCCTTTTCCATCATTATTTTAAATCAAAAATAATTATGGTCACTGGCCCCAATGTATTCCCCCACCGACACCTCAGTCGCCTGTGCATGCTGTGTCTGGTCCATTTTTCTTATTCAATGTGGCAGATATCAAAGTATAAAGCTAAACAACCAATTTGGTAACACGGATGCATACAAAGCATCCATTTGAGAAAGAGTTCTTCTGTAGTTTTATTTTTCATTCTCCATTGAAACTGTGCAACAATGTTAACTGAAACACTGCCACGTAAAACTAGAATCAATGCTCTAAAAGTAAACTTAGAAAACAAAATTGAGGTACTGAGTGAATTTGTAAAGTTAGTAGTTGTGCTATTGGCAGCTGCAAATTTATTAGTTGTTAGCTATTCTTTGTAAAGTTGTGCATCAGCTAAAGAGAAAACCTGTCAGTGACTCTGCAATGACAGCAAGGATGGCAACTGTTTGGATGAAACCTTTTTCAATTCACTTCCCTTTCAGAAATGAATTTCTTCACTCATTTGTATTGCAGTAGCTACAGATGACAGATGTTTCAAGTATACAGACTGTGGCAGCTGTACAGCCAATATGAATGGATGTCAGTGGTGTGAGGATAAGAAATGCATTTCTATCACCAGCAACTGCTCTGTGGTAAGTTTAAGTAAAGGTTGGAATACATGTAGTATGTAAATTTTTTGCACAGACAATCTTTTGGTTTAGCATTAGAGTCACGGAGTCATACAGCACATAAATACACTCTTCGGTCCAACTTGTCCATGCCGACCAAGATTCCCAAACTGAACAAATCCCATTTGCCTGAGTTTGGCTCCTATCCCTCTCAACCATTCCAATTCAAGTACCTGTCCAAATGTCTTTTAAATGCTGTGACTGTACCTGTATCTACCACACCCTCAGGCAGTTCATTCCACACACGAATGAAAAAGTGTGAAAAAGTGAAAAGGTTGCTCCTCAGGTCCATTTTAAATCTTTCTCTTTTCACCTTAAAAATATGTCCTCGAGTTTTGAACTGCCCTACGTTAGGAAAAAGACCTTTGCTATTCGCCTTATCTATGCCTCTCAAGATTTTATAAACCTCCTACGCTCCAGGAAAAAAGTCCCAGCAAATCCAGCTTCTCCTTATAACTCAAATGCTCATGTCCTGGTTACATCCTTGTAAGGTTTTTTTATGAACCCCTCCAATTTAATAATGTCCTTCCTCTAGCAGGATACCAGAAGTGTGTGCAGTACTACAAAAGTGGCCTTACCAGCTTCCATGATGTCCCAACTCCTATATTCATTGGTCTGAGCAATGAAGGCAAGCATGCTAAACACCTTCTTAACCACCCTGTTTACCTGCAGCTCAGATTTCAAAAAATGATGTACCTGAACCCCTCTGTTGAATGTTTCAATTATACTTGAGTTTTCAATCTTATTAAATAGCATATTTTTCATTTGCTGCAAAATGGTTTTGGCTTTAGATATTTGAAAACTGAGCAGTTTAATCCATTTGGGAAGTCATCCAAGTAACCTTGAGCTGAATGTGTGAGATAGCCATCAATAGGTTATCTCATCTCACTTGGATGTTGCAAGGCTCTGCTGTCCTTGGGCATTGCACACATCAGAAGACAAACTATACTCCTTCCCTCCATACAGATACTGGTCTGTTTCCTGATTGTAATAATTCTTTTATATAGGTTGAGGCTAGTTGTTTCCTTTCAGGGGTGTAGGTTTGCTCGCTGAGCTGTAGGTTTGATATCCAGATGTTTCACTACCTGGCTAGGTAACATCATCAGTGGCGACCTCCAAGTGGCTTCATTGAGCAAACCTATACCCTAAACCTCAACCTGAGCTACAAACCTTCACAAACCTTGTTTCCTTTCAATTTAAAATAACGATACTGTCTTTTACTCTAGCAGAGACTTTCCCTATTTTCCCACCTTCTGCCTTGCTTAAAATCTATTATTACATTCTAATGAAAAATCATTGTCCCGAAGCAGTAACTCTGCTTCTGGCTCCACAGTATTTTGAACGTTTTTTGTTTTTATCACACAAGATTTGTCAGATCACCAATTAATTCACCAGTTTGCTTATGGATGACAGTATGCAAATGTAACAATGATCTCTGATGAGCTCAAAAGCATAGTTAAAATATTAACTAATTCCACAAAGTGAATTATGCAAATCAGTCCATTTAAAAAAAGTAGTTCTTCACATACAGTAAATGTGATATTTGTTTGTATTCCCCCCCCCCCCCCCAATCTGGCAGGATAAGGCAGGAATGTATTTAATTACATTGGTAGTTCATATATGGTTATTTCAAAAGAATTATGATATTTTATTTGAAAAGTTTAATGGTCATATTCTGATTATTCTCCTAAATGTGTTTTGACAATGTTGTTTGAGTTATTGGGGGAAATTAAAAACTTGTTAATACAATGTGTTTGTTTCCATGCTGTTATTTTTATCAATGTTTGTGACATAGTGAATATTTCTATTTGCTTTTAAGTTAACCAGATAACAATGTTTAACTTAAAATGTAAGTTTAAAGGAGAAAATTGACAGATTTACTCAGAAAGACAAGACCAAGTGGAATGAAATTGTGATAGATAGACCTATGGAATACCAGAACCAACGAATCAAACCTTAAGTTCTGCAGTCCTGCCATATGCAGTGGTAAATCGTGATGGACAGTTAAACATCTGTCTGGAGGGGAAGACACCACAAATATTCTGATTCTGAATGATGGGGAGCCTAGCAGCCAGACAAGGCTGAAGTATTGACAAGCATCTTCAGCTAGTAGTGCCAAGGCATGTTCCATTCTCAGCCTCCTCCTGAGGTCCCTGACATCAAGGGTACAAGTTTTTGGCCAGTTATATTCATTTCATTTAATATTGGGGAATGGGCGAAGACATTGGGGTGCGGTAAAGATGATGATCCTGACAACATTCTGTGACCCATTTCTGAATGCTGGCAGGGCGGCACGGTGGCTCAGTGGTTAGCACTGCTGCCTCACAGCGCCAGGGCCCGGGTTCAATTCCTGCCTTGGGCAACTGTCTGTGTGAAGCTTGCACATTCTCCTTGTGTCTGCATGGATTTCCTCCGGGTGCTCTGGTTTCCTCCCACAGTCCAAAGATGTGCAGGTTAGGTGAATTGGCCATGCTGAATTGCTCATTGTGTTAGGTAGATTAGTCAGGGGTAAATGTAGGGGAATGGGTCTGGGTGGGTTGCTCCCCAGAAGGTTGGTATGGACTTGTTGGGCCAAAGAGCCTGTTTCCACACTGTAGGGAATCTAATCTAATCTAATCTGCTCGAAAATATGGAAAGCTGTTCTGTCCACAAAAATGATAGACAAATCTGAATTGGCAAATTTTAACTATTGCATTGTACTTATTATCATCAGCTGCATGTGTTATTATCAACCATGCTAACAAAAAGCAGTTGCTCCAAAATAACCTTTTCATTGTTGCTAAATTGGATTCTGCTAGGGCTAGTCAGCTCCTGAATTTATTACGGCCTTGCTCCATACATTGACTAAAGAGGTAAACTCAGGCGGTGAGGTAAGGATGATTGCCTTTACATCAATGCAACATTCAACCAACTGTGGCATCAAGAAGGTAAAAACAATGACTGCAGATGCTGAAAACCAAATACTGGATTAGTGGCGCTGGAAGAGCACAGCAGTTCAGGCAGCATCCAATGAGCAGCGAAATCGACGTTTTGGGCAAAACCTTCATCAGGAATAAAGGCAGTGAGCCTGAAGCGTGGAGAGATAAGCTAGAGGAGGGTGGGGGTGGGGAGAGAGTAGCATAGAGTACAATGGGTGAGTGGGGGAGGAGATGAAGGTGATAGGTCAAGGAGGAGAGGGTGGAGTGGATAGGTGGAAAAGAAGATAGGCAGGTTGGACAAGTCCGGACAAGTCAAGGAGACAGTGCTGAGCTGGAAGTTTGAAACTAGGATGAGGTGGGGGAAGGGGAAATGAGGAAGCTGTTGAAGTCCACATTGATGCCCTGGGGTTGAAGTGCTCCGAGGCGGAAGATGAGGCGTTCTTCCTCCAGGCGTCTGGTGGCGAGGGAGCGGCGGTGAAGGAGGCCCAGGACCTCCATGTCCTCGGCAGAGTGGGAAGGGGAGTTGAAATGTTGGGCCACAGGGCGGTTTGGTTGATTGGTGCGGGTGTCTCGGAGATGTTCCCTAAAGCGCTCTGCTAGGAGGCGCCCAGTCTCCCTAATGTAGAGGAGACCACATCGAGAGCAACGGATACAATAAATGATATTACCTGCGCATCCACTAATATCATTTATTGTATCCGTTGCTCCCGATGTGGTCTCCTCTACATCGGGGAGACTGGGCGCCTCCTAGCAGAGCGCTTTAGGGAACATCTCCGAGACACCCGCACCAATCAACCAAACCTCCCCGTGGTCCAACATTTCAACTCCCCCTCCCACTCTGCCGAGGACATGGAGGTCCTGGGCCTCCTTCACCGCCGCTCCCTCACCACCAGATGCCTGGAGGAAGAACGCCTCATCTTCCGCCTCGGAACACTTCAACCCCAGGGCATCAATGTGGACTTCAACCGCTTCCTCATTTCCCTTTCCCCCACCTCATCCTAGTTTCACACTTCCAGCTCAGCACTGTCTCCTTGACTTGTCCGGATTTGTCCAACCTGCCTATCTTCTTTTCCACCTATCCACTCCACCCTCTTCTCCTTGACCTATCACCTTCATCTCCCACCCACTCACCCATTGTACTCTATGCTACTCTCTCCCCACCCCCACCCTCCTCTAGCTTATCTCTCCACACTTCAGGCTCACTGCCTTTATTCCCGAGGTGGCATCAAGAAGCCCTAGTAAAACTGGAGGCAACAGGAAAGGAGAATCTCATGGAGATGAAGAGCCAGTAAGGCTTGGCCTTTGCCTTGCAGGCCTCCAAGATAATCTTCCAGTCCAGAGTTTGCTACATCAAACAGGATAAGATGTGCTTGTGCTTCTTCCCGAGAAAGGTAAACAAGGAGAGTTCTTTGATCACTATCCTGAGAGAAGTAGAATGGCTCAGAAATACCATCTCAGTCTGAGGATCAACCAATCCTTTTATGCCATACTGTATGATATGAAGCCCACAGACTGCACAACCTCCCAGTTGTTCCTGACCTCGATCATGAAGATCTTAGAAGACAGCACACGGGAGAAGCTGAACCAATCATTATCTCTGGATGAGCTGATAAAGGCCCTCAAGTACTTTGAAAAGAATAAAACTCCTGGAAACGACTACTTATCGACCAAGTTGTATCCAGCTCTGTGGAACTGGATTAGCCTGAAAACGTGGAAAGCTGCTCAGGGTTGTTCTGTCCTCAAAAATGGAGGGCAAATCTGAATTGACAAGTTTCAGCTAATCGCATTGTACTTTAGGTCTTGCAGGTAGCATGTGTGAATCCACAAAGAAATGCATTATCACCCTCATCTGTAAACAGAAGGGGAGAGGGAGGAAATTCGAAATTGGCATTCAATTTCGCTGTTGAATATGGTTTACTAAAACCTGTCTAAGGTCATCGCTAAGCAAAAGTGAGGACTGCAGAAGCTGGAAATCAGAGTCTAGATTAGAGTGGTGCTGGAAAAGCACAGCAGGTCAGGCAGCATCTGAGGAGCAGGAAAATTGATGTTTCGGGCGAAAGCCCTTCGTCAGGAATGAAGGCAGGGAGCCTCCAAGGTCTCTCTCCCCAAAATGTCAATTTTCCTGCTCTAAGGTCATTGCCAACTAGGTCAGTTCTGCTCTGGGATCAGTGATTCACCTCTACCAAACCTGTGCTGTATCAGGCAGGATACTGCTGAGAGCACGACGCTCCTCAGAGATACAATTGCCTACATACAGAGCAGCAGGTGGACACCTTATCAGCCTGGATGAAGAGAATGCCTTTGAAAGAAATTTGCACACCTACAAGAGGAATGAGCTTTCCAAAATGGACTTTGGGGAGGGAATCCACAATTGGATGTAGCTGCTGAAAACCAGCATCAATATGCAGTCTCAAACAACGGTTGGGAATCAGAAAGCTTCCTAATCTGCTCTGGAGTCAGGCAGGACTACCTACTCTCTCCTGCCATGTTTGTGTGTTGTCTAGACCTTTTCTAAATCCATCAGGAAGGATGCAAGTCTGGGATGGGTGACTATTCCAGGCAGCGGAGGCCTGAAAGTCAAAATCTCTCTGTACATGGATGATGTCACTGTTTTTTGCTTGGATCCCTATCAGTGCACAAACTCGTGAGCATCTGCAACCAGTTTGAGCTGGCCTGGGAGGCAAGATCAAGGGCGTGTTCTTTGTGAACTGGGCCGATCAAACCTTTATCCCTTTCAATATCAAATCAGATTTTGTGAAGGTACTGGGTATAAGGTACAGAGAGAGACTGGGGCATGTGCCAAAACTCAGGAGCATATCGCCAAGATGACCCAGCAACTGGGAAGCTGGGAGCACCATTCCCTCTCCATTGGAGGTATAAACCTGGTCTTTTTTAAAATTCATTTATGGGCTATGGACATCAGTCATTAGACCAGCATTTATTGTCCATCCATAATTGGCCAGATAGCAGTTAAGAGTCACCTCATTTTTGCGCATGTGGAGTCACATATAGGCCAGACCAGGTAAGGATGACAATTTCCTTCCCAAAAGGAACCGGATGAGATTTTCTCCATCAATCGACAATAGTTTCATCATCATCCTTCGAGTCTTAATTCCAGATGTTTAAATTAAATCGTAATTCCACCATCTGCCGTGGCCAGATTCAAACCTGGGTCCCCACAACACTACTTGGGTCTTAGGTTAAAAGCCCAGCAGTAATACCACTAGGCTATCGCCTCCCTGAGCATGTATAAGGTATCCTCAGTGTTAGTGTGTGTGGTACAGGTCTGCTCTAATCTCCAAACCTGAGCCACAGAAGTTATGGAGAGATAATGGGCTGGTGGCATTATTGCTAGACTATTAATCCAGAAAGATTAGAGTGGTTCTGGATACGTACAGCAGGTCAGGCATCATCCGAGGAGCAGGAAAGTTGACGTTTCGGGCAAAAGCCCTCCATCAGGAATTAATCCAGAAACTCAGTTCATGTTCTGGGGATCTAGGTTTGAATCCCACCACAGCAATAGACAATAGATGCAGGAGTAGGCCATTCTGCCCTTCGAGCCTGCACCGCCATTCAATATGATCATGGCTGATCATTCCTAATCAGTATCCTGTTCCAGCCTTATCTCCAAATGGCGGAATTTGAAGTCAGTAAAGGAAATCTGGAATTTAGAATCTACTGATGACCATGAAACTATTGTTGATTGTGGGAAAAGGCCACTGGCTCACTGTTGTCCTTCATGAAAGGAAGTCTGCCGTCCTCAACTGGTCTAGCCTACATGTAACTCCAGACTAACAACAATGTTATTGACTCTTAACTGCCCTCTGAAATGGCCCAGCAAGCCATTCAGTTGCATCAAACACTACAAGCTCTCAAGAAAGAAATGAAATTGATAGACCCCCTGGCATCGACCCAGGGACCAGAAACAGCCTTGTCGACTCTGCAAAGTCCTGCTTACCAACATTTTGGACTAGTACCAAAATTAAGAGACCTGTCTCACAGACTATTGAAGAAACAGCTTGATGTAATCTTACCCACGGAATCATATCTGACAGATCATGTCTAAGACATCACCATCACCATCACCATCCTTGTATATATCCTGTTCCATGGCAAGTCAACTCCAGCAAAGATGCTGGCACAGTGGCTTACAGTCAGGACGGAATTGCCTTCAAAGTCCTTAACATTGACTGTGGACCCCATGAAATCTCATGGCTTCAGATTGGACTTGGGCAAAGAAACCTCCTACTGATTGCTATGTACTGTCCTCCCTCGGCTGATGAGTCAGTGCTCCTTCATCGAGTAAACTTTGAGGAAACACTGAGGGTGGCAAGGGTGCAATATGTACTTAAGATGGGGGATTTCAGTGTGCACACACCAAGAGTGGCTTAGCAGCAACTGATTGATCTGTTCAGATCCTAAAAGATATAGCTGCTAGACTGGGTCCGCAGCAGATGGTGAGGGAACTAACAAGAGGGAAAAATACACTTGACCTCATCCTTACCAATCTGCTGGCTGCATATGCGTCTGCCCATGACAATACTGATAAGAGTGATCACTGCACTGACGAAGTCCCACCTTCACACAATGGTGCAGAACTACCATCATGCTAAATGAGACAGACTTCAAACAGATCCAGCAACTCAAGACTGGGCATCCATGAGACGATATGGGCCATCAGCAGCAGCAGAATTGTACTCCAACAAAGCCTGCAACCACATAGCTTGGTATATCCACACTCAACCATTATGATCAAGCAAGGGCATCAATAGAGTGTGCACGAGGGCATGTGGCCAGGATCAGCATTAAGCATAACTAAAACTGAAGTGTTAGCCTGGTGAGGCTCCAAAACAGAACTATTTTCATAAGCAGTGAATGATAGAGCTAAGTGATCCTTCAACCAATCAATCAGATCTAAACTCTGCAGTCCTACCACATCCAGTCATGAATGGTGGTGGACAGTTAAACAACTCACTACAGGAGGAGACTTCACAAATATCCACATCTTCCATTATGGTAGTGTAAAAAATAAGGCTGAAGCATTCAAAGCAACCTTCAGCCAGAAGTGCCAAGTGGATGATCCATCTCAGTCTCCTCCAGTAGTCCACAGCATGACAGATACCAATCTTCAGCCAATTCAATTAACTCCACGTGATATCAAGAAACATTTGGAGACACTGGATACTGCAAAGGCTCTGGGCCCTGACAACATACCGGCAGTAATACTAAAGACTTGTGCTTCAGAACTTGCAGTTTCCATAGCCAAGCTCCTCCAAGACAGTGACATCTAACCGACAATATGGAAAATTGCAGAGGTATATTTTGTATACAAAACGTAGAGCAAATCCAACCCAGTCAATTTCTATCCCATCAGTCTACGCTCAATCATCAGTAAAATGCTGGAAGTTTCATTGATTGTATTATCAAGCAACATTTGTTCAGCAATAACATGCTTAGTGATACCCAGTTAGGGTTTGGCCACTTGGCTTTTGACCTCATATCAGCCATGGTTCAAACATGAATTCCAGAGGTGAGGTAAGGGTTAAAGCCCTTGACATCAAGGCCGTATCCGGCGAAGTGTGGCATCAAGAAACCCAAGCAAAATTGGAATCAGTGCGTATCGGGGGCAAACTCTCTGCTGGTTAGAGTCATACTTGGCACAATGGAAGATGGTTGTCGTTGTCAGAAGTCAGTCATTTCAGCTGTAGAACATCTCTGCAGGAGCGCCTCAGTGTAATGTCCTGGGCCAAACATCTTCACCTTCTTCAGTGAGCTTTCCTCCATCATAAGGCCAGAAGTGGGGATGTGCAATCATCAGATACTGAAGCAGTCTAAGTTCAAATGCAAACAGATCTGGACAATTCCTTCCCCCCCCTCCCCCCACCCCCAACAAAAGACGCTGTGGGTCAACCTGTAGCAGGTGGACGGCAGCAGCTCAAGAAGACAATTCACCACCACCTTCTCAAGGGCAAATAGGAATGGAAAATAAAAATGCTGGCCAGCCAGTAATGTTTATGTTTCAGACGTGAATTTAAAAAAAAAAGCCCGAGTTATGTTCTATTTCATCTGGAGGTCAAAGATGGACATTGTCCATAGGGACACCATGTACAAAGTTTTAGATACTCAGTGCTGCCTTTATCCTGATGGCCATTTTTGAGTGTGGCTGCATCAGACCCACAGTAAACAAATAACCACTGTCACATTGTATTAAGATCCTACCTGCCCCACTTGTTAGGAACGATGGAGTTCGCCTCGTTGCTGCGGAATGCTTCAAGTACTTGGACAGTTTTGCATCACCTATCTCTTGTGGAAAAATTTGCAAAAGGAAACATCTTCGACCACAGGTCCATCAGGTAGTGGTCAGATTGTAGCATTCTTGAGACCCTATTGGAAAAAGAAAGGGTGTATCCTGTCATGTGATTCCCTGAGCAGGCTATCAATGTCATTCGGCAGAATGCCTCATTCCAAGGATTTTCCTATAAGTGCCATGACATAACTTGGCCAATGGTGAGAAGGGCACTACCTGTCAGATCCTTTACACACACCTGGACTCTCTGCTATTGCATGCTGCCCTTGAAGCAGCTACGTGGATGTGGGACGAAGACACTGTCGCACATCTCCTTCTGGAATGTTTTTCCTTTGCAAAGACATCTGGAAAGAGATGCTGTTGTTTTTGTTAAAGTTCATCCCGAGCAACTCTGTGATGCATCACTGTGTGCTCTACTGTCTGTTCCCGGGACGGGCACCAAGACAACCATCAACTGTGCCTGGAAGAACATCAACTGGGTGAAGGAAGCTCTTTGGTTTGCCCAAACGTTTGTTGATCTTCCAGTGTAAAGAGCAGACAGGCACATCACAAGGTCCAGGACTACATGCTGAGGGATGCACTAAAGCTTGGGGCAGCTGCTGCTAAGGCATTGGAGAAAGACCACCATCTAAGGTATTTCAGTTATCAGACCCTGATTGCCTCAAAGTGAATGTAAATAGAATCCTGTATGAATAGAACATGCCATTGTTTGCAATGCAGAGAAATCCTGAGGTATGTCAAAATCCAGTGTTTGCTTTTTCCTGTATAGAACTTCTGTGAGAGATTGTGTTTTAGGTTATCTTTACTCTCTCACTCACCAGCTCACTATATTCATTCATACATAACCTGTTATTAACTCATTCATTCATTCATTCGCGCTTTGTAATATATTTTACTGTTACAATGTAGACTAAAATGAAAACATCACCTTCAACCCATTCACTTTAAACCATTATCAGGCCTACTTCTACATTAATCAGGTGTCAATATAGTGAACAATACCATCTGCATCAAGTCTCCATGAAACATTATAATATTAATCAGCCCTTACAACCGTCTCTCGGACCTAAATAGATTACAGAAAAACAAACATTTTCCCCAGTTAATACGTACTTGTTAAATATCTCTTAACTGGGCCATTATCCCTAAAAGAAACGAACGGTCAAAAACAGCCCTTAAGTGAAATTCGGTGAATGAATGAATGAAACTCACATCAGCAAATGGTAAACAAATCTCACAACCCAGTTGCAGTAATCATTTTAATATCCTTTATTCTTTTATTAAGTACGGGTACAATTTTTAACTTATTTAGAGCATGTAGGTCTAGTATTTTTTACTAACATTTACTAACTTAAAAGACACCTCTTAATTATCCAAACAGACAAGACAGACACTCTTAATCCTATCAGGAGTAGTAGCAGCCAGCATTTAGCACATTTAGATTAGATTAGATTCCCTACAGTGTGGAAACAGGTCCTTCGGCCCAACAAGTCCACACCGACCCTCCGAAGAGTAACCCACCCAGTCCCATTTTCCCTCTGGCTAATGCACCTAACACTATAGGCAGCTGAGCATGGCCAATTCACCTGACCTGCACATCTTTGACTGTGGAAGGAAACCGGAGCACCCGGAGGAAATCCACACAGACAGGGGGCGAATGTGCAAACTCCACACAGACAGTTACCCAAGGCTGGGAATGAGCCTGGGACCCTAGTGCTGTGAGGCAGCAGTGCTAACAACTGAGCCACCGTGCCACCCACCATGTTTCAACCCATCTCCTGTCTCCCAGGACAGAAGCCCCTCAAAGATATATGTACTATGGGTAACACAATGTAACACCATAGTAATGGAATTTTAATATATGTAAGAACTGTGTATAATAGGCTATTGTAAGAACTGTATTTTGGGATTCTATTGCCACCTTGAACTTATGCTACTTGTGGTTGCTGAATAAAAGAGGCTATTTTCGCCACTCACCGATTTTGGTTGTTCGTTGAACACGATCCCACAGTATGTATATACAGATAATTTTTATAAATAAGTATATTTTTGCAATAGAAAAAGATTAGAGTCAATAAGAATTGGGAGAACATCTCTCCTGGTTGTTGTGACACCTAATTAAAAGGGAAGTGGTTCAGGTTTTTGGAGTTCAGTCACTGCACCCGCAGGAAAGTGTTGCTGAAGTTGCTCAGGGTAGTGTTCTAGACCCAATTTACTGTTTAACGTCAGATGTAGGGATGATTACACAATGTTTAGTGCCCTCACAACTTCTCTGATATTGAAGCAGTTGGTCTCTATATCTTTGGATACATTGCTGTCAAAATTGAATGGAGCTTAAGTTTTATTTAACCATTTTGGATATGAACTGTGGATGTTTGTTAAATGTGAATCAATCTATGGAATGCTGATTATGAAAACAATTAGTTGGGCTTACTACAGTCTTTCATGATCAATGAATTCAAACTTTTTAAAGTTTGGCATGGGGAAGCATTTCTAATGCACTTAAATGGTGAATTAGTATTTTGAGGAATGGTGGAGTATGAATGTGCACATTTGTTTGAATAATATTTATAAGTTGTTTGCTTATGATGCAGAGTTACTGTGTAACTTATTTGAAAGAAAAGAAGTAAAGACTTGCATTTAAGTAGCGTCTTTCACATGTTCTGGATGTCTTTTTTAATAGCCACATAAGTATTTTTGCATTGTAGTCACCATTGTGTTGATCATTTCTAATTCTTTATTGTACACAACCCTACTGTCCTAGTTTTCCATGTATTTTTAGAAAAAGTCTTTAAAAGAAAGTTAGCTGAAAATCAGATGTAATTGCTGTGAAATAGATCCAATAGTCTAACGTTTGATGCTAGGCATCATAGCTCTACCAAACTATATGCTCTTAACCAACTTACAGTAGCTGGAAACAAATATACCTCCATATATTGTAATAACACCTTACCACCATTCACTTTTATCCGTAATACATTGATCTGATCCTTTTCTATATTCTTCAAAGGTAGGATGTTTGAAATTTAGACCTTTGAAACAATGTAATGTATTCCATCCGATATTCTAAAATTTTTTTCTCAATTTTGGACAGTTGGAAAGACATTGTCTTAATGTAAGCAACTATTTATCAGTAATCAATGCTAGATGTTTATTGAAAAGTTGCATGTGATGTTTTATGGAGTGGTTTTGCTAAACTCTGGTAAATATCCAATGACAATTTTAACCATTTCTTTTCCTAGTCTGTAAGAAACAATACAAAATGTCGTGTGCGGAATATGCATGTTTGTAGCAAATTTACAAGTTGCAAGACCTGTTCAATGAAGCTTAACTGTCAGTGGGATGAGCGGAACCAAGAGTGTCAGGCTTTGCCAGGTAAAAATCTGAACAATCCATAGTGTATGCTTTTTCAAAAAGGACTATTTTCTACTTGTGTTATTCCAATAACATATAGCTTTTGGTGTTATCAGTTACTAAATAAATGAGTCTGGTAATTATTTCAAATTACAAAGTGTAAAATAGTCATTTCAGGCTCCTTAAAATCTTTTGTAATAATTTGTTATTAATTTGTTCTTCCTTTCATTGCAATATATGAAGTACGATTACCAATCACAGTACTATTTAATGAAACATCTTTTATAAAAGTGAAAAACATGACTTTTGTTTTCTGCTTGATGTTAGTCATGTCTAATTCTTGGATCTGATTTGATGATTTTATTTGCTTTTCCTGCCTCATAGAATTCAGATACTTCCACACTTTCTTATGTGATCATCCACAATTTGAACTAATCTTCCCAGAAAATTTGTGGAGAATGCAACATATGAAAAACATACAAACCTTTGTTAACTTTATAAACTGTAAAATGTTTTGAGAAACAAAATAATACCTTCAAAGTTTAACCAAAAAAGAATTGCCCTTAGAAAATGAGAAAATAAATTCAATTTTATGCAAAAGAATTAAATGTGGAAGTGTCGAATAAAAGAGTTCCATTTTTAATTCATCTTAAACTCAAGCTTTTAATACTATCTAATTAGCCTAGCAGAGTTTTGAGGAGGTTATCATTTGAATAACTTATTGTGATGTGGTGGAAGTGAAATTATGTGCAAGTTCACTTCTGAATTTGTTTAAATCGATGATTTAAGAAGAATCTGAGAAAAATGAAGTTTGTAGGATGTCATAAAATTCTTAGTTTCTTTGTGCTTTTTCACCCTACATCAGAGTATTTCAAGGTCTTGAAAGAGGTTCAAAATCTGAATTTGTTCCTACAATTTCAGCCCATCTTTGTGGCGAAGGTTGGAGTCACGTTGGGGATGTCTGCCTCCGGATCAACACAAGTCGAGAAAACTATGACAATGCAAAGCTTTATTGCTACAATCTTAGTGGCAATCTTGCTTCTCTTACCACATCTAAAGAAGTTGAATTTGTTCTAGATGAGCTACACAAATATACAGTTCAGGTATTTCAGATAATGTCATTTATAAAATTCCAACTTCTCCAATTTTGCATGCTTGGAGAATGCACACTATGCAACATCAACAATAGTAAGTGAGTTATTAAGCTGTAATGTTGCGGACACAAAATGGTGGAATGTAATTTAAAGACCTATCTTCAGTGGACCATTTTGGGAGTGTAGATTCCAGTTTATTTGGACTTTTGGGGTTTGTAGTTGGGAATTGTTCTAGATAATACTTTGGGCAGTTACTTTTAATTTATATCTGTTTCCAACCTAACTGCCTGTAGACAATGACATTTCATTTCACAGCATTAAGTTCTCTACTGTTGTGACAGTAATATATTCTTGCCTGTTTTCGCTTCAGAATGTTTAATACAGTTAATTTAAAATTAATGGGTTATTGACATTCGAGCATGATTATATGAACTACTTGTTGCTGTAAATTAGTGCTTTAAATGATTTTATTTAAAATTTTAAAATTTAAACTTAATTTCACAACTTAAAAATTAAAAATTGACCTCATATCTATATATGAAGAGGCATAAGAATTTTACTCAGAAAAATTGTAGTTTTGAATGCCTGGCAGTGGAAAAATAACAATCTGCAGTGCAATCCTACATTGATGCAGAAGAAACGTTATGATGAGAGTCGCTTAACCTCAGTCTACTGCTGTAAATCTGGCATAGCTGGACTTCTGCTTGTCATGTGGAATCATAGCTGAAAGCAAAGACTGCAAACTTGGCAGATAACTTATTATTTGGAGTTATAAGATAACTTATCATTTGTTGTAAGAATGTATGATGAAAGTAGGAGTTCGGGCTGAAGCAGTTCAGTGAATTTAATATGTCTGCGTTTAAAACAATTCAAAGGATTACTTATCCACTTGGTGTGAAATAGAGGTAGTTCACATTATATATTGGAATATTAATCATCTTGAAATAAATGATATCCTCCACCTTGCTATGTGAATAAAATGGGAGAAAGCGAGGACTTAAATTATGGTGCTAGATAAAGCACAGCTGGTCAGGCGACATCTGAGGAACAGGAAAATCAACATTTTGGGCATAAGCCCTTCATCAGGAAGAACTTATTGCCTGAAACATGACTCTCCTGCTCCTCTGATGCTGCCTGACCTTCTGTACTTTTTCCAGTGCTACGCTTTTCAACTTTTCAAAGGTAGTAGTTCCTCACATCATTGACTTTAATATCCAGGCATATAGGTCTAATTCAAGTTGACTTTAATATTCAGTCATAAAGGTCTAATTCAAGTTCCTGTTTTCCCACAGTAGTATACTGTACTTGGTTCCTGCATGGTAGTGTACCTCGAGGTCTTGCAAAGAATTTAGTCTTGCCTATTTGTGTTGTGACTCAACATGAATGGCAGGAAGGCAATGGTCTTTTATGTGCAACATCTACATTAACAGTCATGTGTTGAATTGCATGTGTTTTCAAGACAATGAAGAAGAATCTTTAAACCTCATCATTAATGTGACTATCATTATCTGAAATTGATATGTAAAGAATTTTTTTAATGGTCTAATCCTGTCTGTTATTTAGACACAATGGACAGTACTTTTGCAGACTGCTGGCAGAAATTTGTCACCATCCTCTGCCTGCTGCATGCTGATATGCATGTTGTAATTCTCACCAATGAATCCACCACCAACCCAATATGAATGCAACTGGGGCTAAGTGAGACTCTATAGTTGTACCCAAACTCTTCTCCATCTTCCTCATCACAACATTCGACACCATATCTATTAAGGTCCTCAGTGGAGTTCGGTCTTTCTACAGGATGAGCGGAACACTTTATAAGTTGTGCTGCTTCCAATCCTGAATCATGATAACTGTGACTTTTGTTATTGAGCTTCAGTATGCAGATGATATTTACTTATGTACATACTTAGAGGCTCAGCTCCAAGCCACCATTCATGCATCCTGAGAGGCATGTGAAAGAAATGGACCTAAGGCAACATGTCCTCTACCAGACTGTTCTTGCTGGGTAGCACTGTCACATTAAATAGTAAGATCAAACCGTAAGACTCTGAGTAAAGTAGAGTACATTTCTGTGGATTGGCTCCTTGCTGCAGTAAAGCAGCTTGAATGTTCTGTCGAGCCTGAGAAAATTGCTGTCACAGGTTATCAAGCTTGGGGCAGCTGCCACCAGAGTGCAGTGGGGAAAGACCACTGCTGAAGTTAAATGACGGTTCATTCAGTTAGCGGACCCTCCAAGTACCTCAAATGCATGTAAATATAGCCTTGTGTATAAGAGGTGTCTTTGGTTTGTTTCGATAAAGTGAAACTCCAAAGTTTGTTTATTTCCTTGACATGCTATTATATAGAACCAAACTGCAATTGTAACCATATTATTGTAGAGAGAAATATCAAAGAGGACTCTTATGTCCTGTGTTCCTTAGCAAAAGCGATCTTTATTCAGAGCTCTATTACCACATACATGGGAGAAGCCAGAGACCACCCCAAATCTAGCCTTCACGTGAGGGGCAGTAACCCTTTAAATATCAAGTTCAGATTGGAGGTCAATAACACTATGAGATCCCCAGCAAAATACAATATTTTTATACCTTTGCGTTAACATAATTGCATGCAATGTTGATATCATTATTAGCTGCTGAATCAATACAATCAATCCAGCAAACATACAATCAATGATGGACAACTCCATGGACAGCTCTAGGTCTTCCCGTAATTTCATGATGTTTACCAGATGCCTCCATCATCTGTCTTTGGGATCTTACAATGCCTCTGACAGATTTATTCCTTCCCAGACATTTGCCAGCTGCACTGCATTGTTTACTAAGAACTCATCCAAATTCTGTCCTTTTTTTAGCATGGCAGATAAAGAACGATATTAATTTCTCCCAGTTGTCTTTAAAAATAACTAAAATATAAAGTTCAAAAAGAGAAGTTACTGGAAAAGCTCAGCATGTCTGGCAGCATCTGTGCAAAGAAATCAGTTAACAATTCGGTTCTGGTGACCATTCCTCTAATATAGCTACTGTGACATAGCTGACAATTTCAGAACAACTCTTCTCTCGCTTCAGCCTGAGAACAGATACCAGTCCCTCTGACTTACAACTGCAGTTTACGACCCCTGCTATTTACATGCTTTGAGTGGATTTTCAACTAAAGTTTCATTTTTAAATAAAATTTTACTATTTCCACTCTGAGCACTATCCATTATTAATTAACTGGATGAGTGTGAAATTCAAACACTTGGTAACTTTACCAAACCATTAAATGAAACTTGTTTAGATTACACAGACAACTTGGGACCAGCCACATCTTCATTCTGTATTTCGTAATCTGTCTTTGTCACTCTTCCCTTGATTTTTGGATGTAAGAATTTGTTCAAGTTAGCTAAATCTGCATTTAAGTTTCGGTTGTTTATCTCGCTCAGTCGTGACCTCTTTTTACAACCTGGTCAATGTTTTTTCGGATCTCGTGTTTACACCATTTATTACTTTATCTTCCCCAATAATGCATTAAGCCTCCAACCTTTTCACACTAATTTGTTGTTTGCCCTTCTAATTCTCCAATTCCCTAAACTGATCAAAGTACAATAGGGTCAGACTTTTCCTTCTGCTTTTTAGGCTAAATAACCAACTTGAGACTGTGGCTAAATCAAACTTTACAAAAATGCCCTTTACTAAAATGCTTGTAACTTTAGAACCGCCTTTTCACAGAAACCTGATTAACTTCTGTCGTGTTTCTTCCTACTGAGAATCTTATCTGGTATATCTATACAGAGCTTACAAGTCACCTGTGAGCAACTGCTGTATGTAACTGTCAAATTTTTCCTTCCATCTTGTGTTCACTAAAAAAGCCCAAGTGGCCATATTGCCAACTTAGTCATGTGCCACTACAACAAATTTTTTTTTATGAAGAAAGTATATTTTTAAAAGAAAAAGTATTATTAACTCTTGGCAGGCGACCCATGGTGGTAAGGTTAGAAGGAAAGAACTAGACAAGGCACAATCCAAAGCAAATTTTGAAACCATGATCCAGACTGAAGATATTTTTATGATATGATCAGCTGCAACAACAGATGAAGACTGCAGTATTAGGGAAATCTCCAGTCAAAGAGGTTCCCTTCCCGTGCAATACACCGAGAGAGACACATGCAGACTGACGCATGCTAACCACTCTCAAACACCGCCTCTGGCGATGGGCAAAATTGATTGGGACGGGATCACGACATCTGATTTCTCCATCTTTCAACCAGTATATAAGCAATGGGGTTTGACCCAGTTATTTCACTTCTGAAATAGGCACAGAAGTGCATTTCGACAGCTTTCTTCATGGTTGAGCAGCCCTCTTCACTCTTCTTACCCCTCGAGGGGAATGGGCTAGAAAATGTGCCCTAAAAATGATCTCTTCTGTCACCAACCTGGCTGGAAAACTGCATCCAGCAGGCTATGGTATGAAAATCAATGGCAATCTTGGAACCTGGAATGTACAAACGCTCATGGATGAAGAGCAAATCTAGAATGAAGAACTGCCCTTGTGCCCATGAACTTGGATACTTCAGCATTGATATTGCTGCCCTGCTGCAGACTGGAAGACCAGGCAAAGGGCAATTGAGTGAAGAAGATGGTGCTTCTTCTGGATAGGAAAACCTACAAATCAACCTAGGATGAATGGAATCAGATTCACCATCAAGAACAAACTTGGCAACTGCCTCTCCGAGGTCCCTGTTGGCATCAGTGATTACTTCATGACTCCTTGTCTGCAACTTGCCAAGAACCAGCAGGCAACGGTTGTAAGCCTGTGCTCTAAATCTTGATGCCACAAGTTAGCCCAAAAGCTTCTACTCCACTCTGGGTACCAAACACCCCAAGATGTTCAAGGGTGATAAAATGATCCTCCTTGAAAACGTCAATGCTAGGGTGGACAGGACTCTCAACCACTGTTCACCAAATGTAAGGAATACCAGCTGATTGGCATTAACACACTTCCGCCAAAACAACAAACTCAAGACTTCTTGAAGGCATTCACAAAAAAAACTTGCATATAATTGACTAAGTCATCATTCAGTCCTGAAACCAAAAGTAATTTTTACCATGACGAAAGCAGTAATCAGTGCAGATGACCAGTTCATCTGTTCCCTTATGTCTAGCGAATGCCACCAGAAACATTGAAGATGTAAAATCAACTCAAAAGAAATTATTATGGATTGGCTTCAAGAGCCAAGTAGAGTAACGAACCTCCAACATTGTTTTCACCCAAATCTCCGAAGAGTTTATATTAATGGAGTAGGTGAAACCTGGAAGAATCTGAAGATTGCTGTGAAGAAACTGTTGATGGTCAGATTAATCTTTGAGAATGGCCACATCAATCAAGATCTCATCAATAAGAGGAGGAAAGCTCTGTGTCTAGCAAAACGGCATGGTGGCTCAGTGATTAGCACTGCCTCATACCACCCCAGGTTCAATTCTAATCTTGGGTGACTGTGTGGAGTTTGCATGTTTTCCCCGAGTCTGTGGGGTTTCTGCTGAGTGCTCTGGCTTCCTCTCACAGTCCTATGATGTACAGGTTGGGTGGATTGGCCATGCTAAATTGCCATAGTGTCCAGTGACATGTAGGTTAGTTGGGTTGGCCATGGGAAATGCAGGTTACAGGGATAGTGTAGGAGGGTCGGTATGAACCTGCTTCCACACTGCAAGGATTCTATGATTCAAAATGATACCATCAGCAAGTTAAAGAGGAGATTTTATCAATCAGAAAGCAGAGTTACAATGAATAACTAGGGAAATCAGGAACCAATGGTGGACTGAGAAAGCGAAGGAGGTGCAACTCCTTGCTGACAAGCAACATTTTTGAGGTTTTTTCAGTGCCATCAAGGTAATTTACAGATCCATGCCCTTGGCCTCAAATCAGAGTAAAGATGGAACACTTTTACGAAACAGAAAAAAAAATCAGCCTTCGATGGAGTGAACGCATATGTTGACGACAATGTCATCCCTGCTTTATTAAAAGACAATCTTCAACCGTGATGCAGTTATTGATGAAGACACATTTGAGGAAATACCCCAACAACCTATCATAGATGACTTTGGACTTCTACCTAATGTGTCCAAAGAAAGAATAGAAAAATTGCAGGATTAATCTAATCTAATCTCATCTAGTTAGACTGGATTCCAGCGGAGCTTTTAAACTTGGAAGAGCAGGGCTTGTCCACCATCTCCCAGAACTATTCCTGAAAATCGGGGGCAAAGAAGAAATCCCTGCCGATCTTAGGGATGTTGTCATCACCATTGTCTTCAAGAAAAGTGGCAGTTTCCAGAGAAACTGATCAACATCCTCTGTCTCCTCAACAATAAGATGTCAGTGATTGCCCTGACTGACAATAATATGACAGAATCCTTCGATGTCAAGACAGGATATATCATTTGAAGGCAATGTTCAAAAACATTCAACTTTGCCACATTTACAATATGAATATTGTGCAATTTAGTTTTAACAACACAATCCCCCAAAATGTTGAACTTAATGGCTGTCACATGCACAAAAAAAACACATGCACTTCTCCATCTTTATCGCCATCATTTTTCATCTTGTCACGAACAAGCTTCCCAGTGATATGGGCATTGTCTACACATGGATGGAAAGCATTTCAACCTCAACCAGTTGAAATCCAAGAAGAAAATGACATTGACCTCGCTTATGGAACTTCAGTATGTTGATGACAATGTCATCCCTGCTTTATTAGAAGACAATCTTCAATCTTCTCATAATGCCTTAGTGGAATTGTACAAAAGAATTGGTCTCTGTCTCAACCTCAAGAAGACTGCCATATTTCACCAACCAGGCCCAGGTTAAGTTCTGGTCCATCCCTCCATTAAGATCAATTGAGAAATCCTCCCAAATATGGAATGTTTTTACCATAGCTGGGAAACACCCTCTGATATAAAGCTGACACCGATATGGAGATTCAGTGTCACATCCGATCTGTGAATGCTGCCTTTAGACACACAAAGAATGAGAGTCTTCAATGACCTTAACATCTGTGCTGATACCAAGATCCTTGTGTTTTCAGGCAGTCATCCATCCAATTCTTGGATTATGTATAGATGCCAGCTCAAGGCCTGTGAGAGGTATCATCAACGCTGTTTGAGATGTATTCTCTACATCAGCAGGGAGGACAGATGTACTAACATTACCGCCTTTTGAAGCAGTCAGTTGCACTAGTATTAAGGCAATGATCATCTGAAATCAATTCTGTGGGGCTGTCTACATGCATAGGATGCCTGAGATCTAACTGTCAAATCAAGCAAACTTCACTGAGCTCAAAGAAGACACTAGAATGAGAAGAGGTCAAAAGAAGCATTTCAAAAACTCCCTGAAGGTTTCCTTCAAGAAATGCTGCATAGATATTCATGTGTGGGAGAATCTTGTTCAGAGAAAAATGACTTGGAAGAAGCCCCTTAATGAAGGGAGGCAATGCTTTGAGAACACCTATTGGCAAGAACAAGTATGGAAAAGCAACAGGAGAAAACAATGCTACTGATTTCAAAGCCAAGGACCAATTCCACCACCTGCAAAGACCTGCCAAATGTGGGGTTGGAGATGCAGCTGTAAGAGCAGACTCATTAGCCATGCAAGGACTTGCAGAACTCTTGACCAGTAACACAGAATTTCCGAAGTAGACAGTTATACTTATTAGTGAGTAATTGCTGACGACAGCAAAAGTGGATTAATTCTCAAGTCCTGGAAATATTTTTCATTATGGACAGATATCAATGATGAAACTCTTTTTTTTTTTAACCAGCATGTTGTTCCTCAACTGTCTGAGGAACAGAATGTTTCATGACAAAGATCTCAAATCTGATATCAATCTCAGGGTTTACAGGGCACAGAGTTAAGAGCTCTCCTATATATGTTGGAACATGGAGGAACAGCAGACACTGTAAATCCCTCAAAAAATTTCACCAGTAATGTTTCTGCGAGATCCTGCAAATACAATAGCAGGATAGGCACTCCAGTATTAGTGCCCTCTTTCAGGTTAACATTTCAGGCCAATATTCCCAGAATGGAGGTACTAATTTCTGTCACTCTGCGTGGCACATTATCCACATGACTGACATAATCAGTCCAAAGCAAGCTCCCTACTTCAAATTTCATCTTTGCAAATGATTACCTGGAAGGCAGTGGCAACACTTTGAGGATGTCCTCAAAGGTCGTCATCACAAAACTTTGTGTCCCTTGCCAAAGCCACTCGAACCAAAGATGAAGCACCATGCGTCATCAAGCTCTCCCTGTGGAAAGATGTTTTATTATGTGGGGACTTGGTATTTATGGTTTTCAGTGCTGTGAAGGTCTTTTTTTTTAAGGGTCAGAAGTAATTTGGAATAGTGACCTAAAGACAGCATTTCTCCGAAATCATGTGACTTGAGCTAAACTTCTCAAACAACAACTTGGTGAGATAATTAGTGCTTTTGTTGACTTGATACATAGAAGGGAAGCCCATAGGCCAGAAACAATTCTGAACTAAAGATCTTTACTAGTGGTTGTGCAGTTTACTAGTTTAAAAGTAGTCAAAGCTTTAAGTTTATATTTGAGTTCATTAATACAAGTCAGTGTGTTAATCAGTGTGACAATGCAACTCAGGAACACACAGCATTCACCACATCTGGTGAATGGAGAAAGAGTTGCTGAAAGGAAACTTTTGTGGCTGGTTAATTCAATAAATAAGGAGTGATATATCATCCAAGTTGTGCCTGTAAAGGATTTTGCTGGGAAAAGGATTGAGTCTATCTTCCTGTTGAACATGAAATCTTTCCAAATTTTCTTATTTTTTCTCATGTAGTAAACTTAATTTTTTTGTTGCTAACAGTACATTAACAGCTTCATGTGAATGTTATTTGACCACCATGGTAATCAAATTGCAAAAAATGAAACTTGTAGCCTATCAAGCCAGTTTTCACTCCGGAATCTTGACTTATGCAGTATTACCATTAGCTGAAGGTCATAACAGAATGCTGAGGTGAACAATTTAGTTACCTCAGACCCACAATTCAGAATGGATGAAAATCTTCATATGGAATGGCTGTAGAAAAATGATTTGAAGACAATGTGTCTTTTCTAATGTCTACTTAAATAAAATGGTTTTTTTGTTTGTGATTTTAGGAAACGAGTTGGCTAATCTCTGCCTGAAACAACTGCTCATAACTTCAAACTTGCTTGACATATGTAACAGAATTCTTGTAAATAACATTTGTGACAAAAAGCTAGGAGAAAGAATTTACCAATGTTATATAATAGTATTTGGCATTTGGAACAAATAGGGCCTTTACTCTGAGTGCTTCACTTCACATTTAATTGTATTAAATTGTGCTTATCATTTGTCTGCCCAATTTCAGGATTCTGTCTATGTCCTCTTCCCGTCCTCTTCCCATCCTCATTCCATCCTCATTATTTATTACTTTGCCAAGTTTAGACCATAAGACATAGGAGTGGAAGTAAGGCCATTCGGCCCATCGAGTCCACTCCGCCATTCAATCATGGCTGATGCGCATTTCAGCTCCACTTACCAGCGTTCTCCCCGTAGCCCTTAATTCCTCTAGACAAGAAGAATCTATCAACCTCAGCCTTGAAGACATTTAGCGTCCCGGCTTCCACTGCACTCCGTGGCAATGAATTCCACAGGCCCACCACTCTCTGGCTGAAGAAATGTCTCCGCATTTCTGTTCTGAAATGACCCCCTCTAATTCTAAGGCTGTGTTCACGGGTCCTAGTCTCCTCGTCTAACGGAAACAATTTCCTAGCATCCACCTTTTCCAAGCCATGTATTATTTTGTACGTCTCTATTAAGTTTCCCCTTAATCTTCTAAACTCTCAACGAATACAATCCCAGTATCCTCAGCCGTTCCTCATATGCTAGACCTGTCATTCCAGGGATCATCCGTGTGAATCTCCGCTGGACACGTTCCAGTGCCAGTATGTCCTTCCTGAGGTGTGGGGACCAAAACTGGACACAGTACTCCAAATGGGGCCTAACCAGAGCTTTATAAAGTCTTAGTAGTAAATCTCTGCTTTTATATTCCAACCCTCTTGAGATAAGAGACAACATTGCATTCGCTTTCTTAATCACAGACTCAACCTGCATGTTTACCTTTAGAGAATCCTCGACTAGCACTCCCAGATCCCTTTGTGCTTTGGCTTTATTAATTTTCTCACCATTTAGAAAGTAGTCCATGCTTGTATTCTTTTTGCCAAAGTGCAAGACCTCGCACTTGCTCACGTTAAATTCCATCAGCCATTTCCTGGACCACTCTCCCAACCTGTCTAGATCCTTCTGTAGCCTCCCCACTTCCTCAGTACCTGCCTGTCCACCTAACTTCGTATCATCGGCAAACTTCGCTAGAATGCCCCCCAGTTCCCTCATCTAAATCATTAATATATAATGCGAACAGCTGTGGCCCCAGCACCGAACCTTATGGGACACCGCTCGTCACCGGCTGCCATTCTGAAAAAGAACCTTTTATCCCAACTCTCTGCCTTCTGTTAGACAGCCAAGCCTCAATCCATCCCAGCAGCTCACCTCGAACACCATGGGCCCTCACCTTGCTCAGCAGCCTCCCGTGTTGCACCTTATCAAAGGTCTTTTGAAAGTCTAGATAGACCACATCCACTGGGTTTCCCTGGTCTAACCTACTTGTTACCTCTTCAAAAAATTCCAACAGGTTTGTCAGGCATGACCTCCCTTTACTAAATCCATGTTGACTTGTTCTAATCAGACTCTCCTCTTCCAAGAATTTAGAAACCTCATCCTTAATGATGGATTCTAGAATTTTACCAACAACCGAGGTGAGGCTAATTGGCCTATAATTTTCCATCTTTTGCCTTGATCCTTTCTTGAACAAGGGGGTTACTACAGCCATCTTCCAATCATCCGGGACCTTTCCTGACTCCAGTGACTCTTGAAAGATCTCAACCAATGCCTCTGCTATTTCCTCAGCTACCTCTCTCAGAACTCTAGGGTGTATCCCATCGGGGCCAGGAGATTTATCAATTTTAAGACTTTTAAACTTTTCTAGCACTATCTCTTTCGTAATGGCAACCATACTCAACTCAGCCCCGTGACACCCTTTAATTTTTGGGATATTACTCATGTCTTCCATTGTGAAAACTGACGCAAAGTACTTGTTAAGTTCTCCTGCTATTTCCTTATCTCCCATCACTAGGCTTCCTGCATCAGTTTGAAGTGGCGCAATGTCTACTTTTGCCTGTCGTTTGTTTCTTATGTACTGAAAGAAACTTTTACTATTATTTCTAATATTACTGGCTAGCCTACCTTCATATTTGATCCTCTCATTTCTTATTACACTCTTTGTTATCCTCTGCTTGCTTTTGTATCCTTCCCAATCTTCTGATTTCCCACTGTTCTTAGCCACTTTATAGGATCTCTCTTTTTCTTTAATACATTTCCTGACTTCCTTTGTCAGCCAAGGTTGTCTAATCCCTCCCCGGTTAATCTTTCTTTTCTTGGGAATGAACCTCTGTACAGTGTCCTCAATTATACCTACAAACTCCTGCCATTTTTGCTCTACTGTCTTCCCGGTTAGTCTCTGCTTCCAGTCTATTTTAGTCAGTTCCTCTCTCATGCCCTCATAATTACCTTTATTCAACTGTAACACCATTACATCCAATTTTGCCTTCTCCCTTTCAAACTCCAGACTGAACTCTACCATATTATGGTCGCTACTTCCTAAGGGTTCCCTTACTTTAAGATCTTTTATAGAGTCTGGTTCATTGCAAAGCACTAGGTCCAGAATAGCCTGCTCTCTTGTGGGCTCCATGACAAGCTGTTCCAAAAAGTTTTATGTAATTTAAATTTTAAAATACTTTTGATGACATCTGTTATGGATGAGGCCAGACCCCTCAAAATATTTCAAGAAGGTAGCCCAAACCCTAATATTGCTAGTTGTTTTAAGCAGGTGTAAAGTTGGTATTCCATTAGAGAATTAGCTCGTCAAGCCACTTAGTTTTAAGCAAAACAGAATTTGTTTACAAAATTACAGAATGAAACACAAAGTACGGAAAACAGAATATCAAATAACTGATACTATCCGAAAACCCAACAGCCTACCCCAACTTAATGATGCTGTTCCCGATACTTGCAACAATCCCCATAAACACCCATTAGCACAAAAGGTAAAATCAATCATGTTCCTATAGGAGAGAAGTCAGAGAGAGATCATGGGTCTATCAGTCTGTCTTCACACTCGCTACTTTAAAAAAAAATCAAACCAGAGAAAAGCTGAGCTAGGAGAACTGGCCACTCTGCTTTCATTATGTAAAAGTGTTTTTTAACTTGAAAGCCTTCTGCCTGAGGCAGTATCTGTTAGCTGTTATCAAACCCATATCATAAAGCCCACCCAAACTCAGACCTTTTGGAACATGTGTCGTTTACAACCTCTCTGGAAAAACCAAGGACTCCATAACCTTGTTAAAGGAACACCTTTATCGCACATAGTACATGTCTTTTACAAATTATGTGAAAAGTCTTTGCTCCCTAATAAAGACTTGTGAGGTCCCCCACTGCATACTTATCTCCAGTCAAGAAAACATGTACTGTATCTCTCATTATCTCTGAGCACTTAGTCAATTATGTACCCAAATTCCTACAGCCCCTTTGGTGCTATTTACTTTTTTTTCCAAAAATTTCTGTTATGTGGCATTTTATTAACTACTTTTGTACGTCCAAATGTACAACAGCTGCTTCATGACTTTATCACATAAATGCTCTGAAAGAGCTTAGTCAAAGTAATGAAACACATTTGCTTTTGATTCTTCTTCGTAAATAATCCATGCTTCTCCAAGTGTGACTGAATTTTATCTTTGCAATGGTCTTGTAGTTTTAACATGATTGATGTTGTTGCATTTATTTCTCATCCTTTTTGAACGATGATACACTCTGTGTGCACTGGTTTAATTCGTAATTTTGACTGAAGCTAACCTATTTAATATCTCTTTTTTACTTTTACCACTTGTAGACGGTGGTAGTGTGGTGATAATATCACTGTACCAGTAATCCAGCATCGCAGATAAATGATCTGGGGAGATGCATTGAAATCCAATCACATTAGCGGTTGAATTTAAATTCAATGAATAACTCTGGAATTTTTAATAAATGAAATCATTAACAATAATCATAAAACTCCTTTGGTTCACTGATATCCTTTAAAGAAGGAAATCGGCTATCTATCACAGATTCACATACTCATGCATTTGATACGACCATGTAATTCACTCAGATCAATAGGAAATAGGGATAAAAAATAAATTCTGGCCTTGCTAGTGACACTTATGTCCCATGAAAGAATAAAGAAAAAAAAATCTCTTGACTTCCTTGTCTTCTGTAGTAATTTCTTGCTTAATGTTAGTTGTGTTCTAGAGGAAAGTTCAACTTTAAATGAAATTGTACTAAGCTCAGATCTTCCCATTACAACCAATGTAATAGCTAGTTCAGTTCTTTGAATCTTTCTTGACATGAAGAGTTGGAAAATTGCACCTTACTAATCCTAAATTGTAATTGAGGCTCTGTTAAAATAATTTTAGAAAAGAAAAATAACACATAATAGTTACCAACTGCCTGCTGCTCTCCCACTCGCTGATCCTTTTGTACCCTGACTTTCTCACTTACCGATCCTCTCTGCTTGTTGCTTCTCTTTCCTGCTTGTCCTTAATTGCCACTTCCTGGTCCAAACCGTTGATGTCAGCAAGGGCTCAGGAGAGGGATTGTGACAGAGAGAGATGAGACTAGTTGCAAGTGGAAGAGTTGGAGGTGGGGGAGTGGGGGTGAGGTAGGGTAGTGGTGATGGGGAAGCATTGAACTGGAGAGGGTTGGGGAATGGGAGCAGCTGCTACAAATTGTGACAATTGGGTCATACGATGCAACTTTGATCTTGGTATAAAATTATGCTAAAACAGAAATCATGATTCGAAATGCATGTACATGGCATTGCTATATCATGATATTGCAACAACGTAAGTTAAAATGGGGCAACTTAGAATAGAAGCTGACTGTACTTCCACATAAACCTTTTGGACTATAACCTTATGCTGCGAGATTTTTAACTTTGTCCACCCCACTTCAACACAGGCACCTCCGCATCATGTACTATGAGATTAAATTCTTCAGCTTTTGTGAAAGCAATTTCCAGTGATTTGCCTCCACAAGAAAATTTCCTTTTTATGTCTTTAACCAGTCCCATCGTTCCTCTAAGTATCTTTTCACATTTGTAAGCTTGTAGAAAACTTTGCACTCCCATTTATGTTTTCCATTGTTTCCCTACTGTACTTAATTCTGCAGGTGAAATCCACGGTTGCTTTGCTCCTTAGCGACTTGGGAACATTCTGATTAGGACGTTTGCCTGTACATAGTCCACAAAATCTTTATCACCCTTGCGTTTTATGTATTTTTTTCATTTCAGCTTGTAGCAACTGAAGTTTCTTACTGATATGCTGCATTATTTTAAGATTTCTTTGAAATATACTTGCAGATTTAGTTCTCTCTCTCGTCTCACCATTTGATGGTCCATTTTAAATACACAGCAATGTAACTCATTTTTGTTTCTTCACTAATCAAATAAATTCAGCTTTTGAACTGTCTATATTGTCATCCTGTATAACTGTAATTTGACAGATCATAATTGCCTTACACTGCCCCCTACAATCCTTCTCTATCCCATATAAGTACATTTTTGCCAGATAATTGTTTTCTTTCAGGCCCATGTTAAAGTAAGGTGTTTGTTATAGTCATTATTATTGCAGCAGTGTGTAGCACCTCGTTTATGTAGCTTAACAATTTTATTTTTAATATTTGTTGCACAATTACAGATGTGTATAAAAATATCCACTGTGTTAGCTGTGACTCAGCATACTATTCTGAGTCAGAGGATTGTGGGTTCATGCTCTGCTCCAGCATCTCTACAAAAAAATCTAAATACAGGACTAAATTTTATGTATTATTAAACCACCTGGGCAAAAAAAGTAAAATATCTATGGCAGTATTTTGAAGTGGATTGGAGAAATATCTTTGGGAACTTTGCTCAGGTTGAGAGGGTGGTGTAGGGTGTGGGGATTTCGATTTGGGTTAGATTTGGCAGGGACAGGGGAATGGTAGGGTCCAACAGTTGTATGAAGCAAATATGAGTCTGTTTAATAGTTAGACTAGGAGTTGGACTATGCATTTAACAGTCCAACTTCTCCTGTGTAATTATTTTACTGAATTTATTTTATTCTTGTGTAATTATTTTACTGTTTTTTAAATTCATTCATGGGATGAGGACATCACTAGCTAGGCCAGCATTAATTGTCCATCCTTAACTGCTCAGAAACCAGGTAAGAGTTAATCACATGACTTTTGGGTCTGGAATCGCATGTAGGCCAATCAGGTAAAGTTGGCAGTTTCTTTCCCTCAAGGACATTTGTGAACCAGATGGGTTTTTCCAATAATTGGAAATCTATTTGTGGTCATCATTAGACTCCCAATGCCAGATTTTTATTGAATTCAAATTCTACCATTTGCCATGGTGGGATTTGAACCCTGGTCTCAGGAACATTACCTGGGTCTCTAGATGACCAGTCCAGCAATAATACCACTAAACCATCACCTCCCCATTATCTTGGAACCGTCTGAAGTTTCCATTTGAATGGATGCTTTCAGAAGGGTCCTCACACAGAGGAATTGCCCAGCAAAAATTCAGTTTCCCAGACAAGTCATTTGGAGTTTACTGCAGTAGAGATTCCACAAGGTAACTCCCATCTAACTGCAATAACAACTGTCTGGCCAGCAGAAAATCCGTCTGATGTCTGTGGGAGCTGTCTGCGCATTAATTCTATCAGCACTTCAAAAATACTTCAATGCCCATATCTACAGAAGTCTTTAGACTAGATTCCCTTCAGTATGGAAACAGGCTGTTCAGCCCAGCAAGCCCAAACTGACACTCCGAACAGTAACCCACCCAGACTCATTCCCCTACCCTATATTTACCCCTGACTATGATACCTAACACTATGGGCAATTTAGCATGCTCTATTCACCTGACCTGCAATCTTTGGATTGTGGGAGGAAATCCACACAGACAATGTGCAAACTCCACACAGATCGTCACCTGAGGCAGGAATCAAACCTGGGTGCCTGGCGCTGTGAGGCAGCACTACTTACCACTGAGCCACCGTGCCACCCTAGCCCTCTTTCTTTTGCTTTCCTGGATTTTGTTTCTTTGATCCATTCAATTCGTACTTCTCGATAAAAGTTTGTTCTGTCGATGTTAATTCTCTAAGTTACGATGGATTTTTTTCCCTTCCTTTGTGTTGCTGCCATCGTGCCTACTCCTTTCCCCACCCCATTTTTGATCAGCATTTATTGAAATACTTGCTCCATTAAGGCTCTTACTTTCAACCAGTTGTAAAATAAAACTGCAATATTCTGGCCAAACCATGTCAATCAAGCTATTATTAGACCTTAATTTTAAACTTCACATCTGAATTTAAAATCTCTCAGACTTTGCCCCTCCCTGTTCTCCATATCTCTGTACCTACTCCAGCCTAACAATACATGATAAATGTGCTCCTCTAATTCTGTGCCCTTGAACATCTGTGATGTTATTGTTGCACTACCGATGGTTATGACTTCTGCTGCCGAGCCTTGAGCTTTGACATCCCTCTCCAAACCTCTCCAGTTCTATACCCCTCTTTTATATTCTGTCTCCACCTTTTCTCCTTTAAAATACTCCTTAAAGTCTGCCACTTTGACCGAGGCTTTGGTCATCTGCCCTCCCATCTCATGAACAAAGGAAGTTCCTTTCATGACTTGGCATCAAATTTTGTTTGATAATGTTCCTTTGAAGTACGTTGGAATGTTCTATTCGTAATGCTGTGTACATATAAATTGCTTTACAATTATTAGTAGACAAGCAGGAGGCTAGAAGAACATAGCAATCCAGGCAGCATTAGGAGGTTGAGAAGTCAGCATTTTGGGCATAACCCTTTTTTAGGATTGGGGTTAGTGTAAGGGGAGCTGCAGAAGTGGGGGGGAGGGGGAGCGGATGGTTGCAGTTGGGTGTTGTGGAAGGGTTATGGGTGGAGAGAAGGGCTGAGTGCTGTGGTACTGATAGGTGATCACAGGTGGAGGGGATAGCCTGTGGGTCGCTTGGTAGCTGGAAGGAAGGGTCGAGACAAAAAAATTGCAGATGCTGGAATCCAAGGTAAATAATAAGAGACTGGGAGAACACAGCAAGCCAGGCAGCATCAGGAGGTGCAGGAGCCAATGTTTCAGGAGTTCTGAAGAAGGGTTACACCTCTAACATTGACTTCTGCACCTCCTGATGCTGCCTGGCTTGCTGTGTTCTTCCAGCCTCCTGCTTGTCTACGGAAGGACGGGTAGGTCAGGGGAATGCAATGGAAAAGGAGGGGCTGGAAAGGAAGTGGGGAATGGGAAGGGAGGTTATTTGAATTTGGAGATCTCAATGTTGAGTCCACAAAATGTATAAATCCACCCCTTCATGAATAGTATATCCAAGCTGGGCCAGCAGAAAAGGAAAGAGGTTTTGTCTGAACTCCAACACTTTATTAAATTGACATCAAGAGCTTTAATGACAGTATGTATAATCATAATTTATTCATGCTGTGCCTTGAAATTGTTTCATGTAACCAAGAAATACAAGTCTGCTCCCTTACTCTGGTAGACTTTTTCATGTGTTAGCCTATACTGTGAAAACCTACACCTATGTGCTTGGCTCTATTTTGTTTTGCAGTTTGGACTTGTCTATAAGCCTTTCCTTAAACCATTAGGTAAAGGGTGTGTATGTTTGTCTGGAGTATAATCCAGATGGTTCAGAATAACGAGGTGCAACTCAAATGCACTGGGCAAATAAGTGAAAAGTTGACAGTGACCTCACAAGCCCATTTGCTATTGAACTAGTGTGAATATTTTTCAAAATTAAATAACCTTTATTGACTGAACTTTTCAATTTTATGTCAGCAGTAGCAGTTTTTATGTTTTGAAACTATTTTCTAGAAATTAGCTTGATCTTTCCGACTAGTTCTAAGGTTTGTGTTTACGTTTATGTTTGTGTTTGTGTTTGTGTTTATTCTACCATGACATTGTATTGCTATCGATTTAAAAGTTATTTTTGTTTGTTCCATTTAGTGTTTTGAATAGCATTTTTCTCAGAGCAAACTGACTATTTAACATGGTTTTCTGTTTTTACATAAGAAAAGTTGATGTGGAATCTTGGTAGGTATTGTTATAAAAATGAATACTGCATTATACCATTCCTAAGGATAGGGATGACTCATTTGCTTCGGTTTCTAAACAGGGTTGTTTGATGCAACTGTTTTGATCCCAGCTGTGGTAATATTGGACAGAATGAAACCTGGCTTGATGAGACCATGAGTTTTATTTTTACTATTTGTTTACCATGTAATTAAAATAATAAGCAGGAGCAGGAGTTGGCTATTCAACCCCTCAAGCCTGCCCCATCATTCTATAAGATCTTGACCCTAGACGTCAAATTGTCTTCCATGGCAGCTCCTCATAGTCCTCAATTCCTTCTTCTAAACATGTTCAGTGATTCAGCTTCCACAACTCTTCGGGTAGACAGTTCCAGACATTCATTAACTTCTTGGAGAAGACTTTAATTTGCAGGAATTCTTTATTCTGTAGCCTTATTCCCTTATTCTGTAGCTATATCCTAGTTTGAGATTCCCCCATTTAGTGGAAATCCCTTCACAACATGTACTTTGTCAAGCTGTCTCAGAATTTTATATGTTTCAATAAGATCTTGCCTTATCCTTCTCAATTCTAATTATTAAGGCCTAAACCGTTTCTCCATTCTTGATAAGTCAACCCCATTGTTCCAGGAATCAGCCTACTGAATCTCTTTTCAACTGCCTTCAATGCTAGCATATCTTTTTTATATATGGGGGCCAACACTGTACACAGAGCTCTGGTATGACCTCACGGCACCTATCCAGTTGTAAGAAGACTTCCCTATGTAAAAACACTAAGCCTCTAGCAATAATGTCCAAAATTCCATTTGCTGCCTTAATCACCTGCTGTACTTGTATGCTAGCTCTTTTGTGTTTTGACCACCAAGAACACCCAGATTCTTCTCTGTTGCACATTTTTAGAGAGCCTCTCCATTTTAAAAAAAAAATGAGGTGGCCAAATTTGTTTTAAAAAAGGCCATCCAAGCTCATTATACAGAAAATGTTTCCTTTTTAATTTGGACCTACTATAATCATAGAGTCATAGAGATGTTAAGCACGGAAACAGACCCTTTGGTCCATGCCGACCAGATATCCCAACCCAATGTAGTCCCACCTGCCAGCACCTGGCCCATATCCCTCCAAATCATTCCTATTCATATATCCATCCAAATGTCTTTTAAATGTTGCAATTGTATCAGCCTCCACCACTTCCTCTGACAGCTCATGCCATACACGTATCATCCTCTGTGCTAAAACGTTGCCCCTTAGGTCTCTTTTATATCTTTCCCCTCCCACCCTAAACCTATGCCCTCTAGTTCTGGACCCCTCCACACCAGGGAAAAGACCTTGTCCATCCATCCCATCCATGCATGCACACATCTGCATTCATTTGATGTTGCCTTTCACTTATCACATTCTGAGGTCCTTAAAAAGCTGTAACCTCAGTTCACTTACTCCTTAATTAGTTCCTTAAACTTGTGTTTTCAACAGTCTTGCAGAATGCTTTCTTCTTAGAAAGCTTAAAACCTTCCATCCTTAGTGCCTTTAATTTAACTTCTAAGCCATCCAGAATCACTTCCAGGATTATTTTGGAGATAGTTTAATTACACTGTTGTTGTTACAGGTCTTTGCTCCTGTAACAGGTCTTATCTGCTTCCCTTTAAAAGAAACCTGTACACTGCCTTCCTAAATGCACTTGTTTCTGTTCCTGTTGTCCTGTGCAAAAGGACATGTTGTTGCTAAACAGCAACCTAATTTTGTATCTCCCTTCTACTGTTAATTCTGATGCACTGAATTATTCACCTCTGCTTTAGAATTGAAACTCCCAGATGATAATATATTGGGAACCTCCTCTATGCAACAGTTTTATGAAATATCAAACATGTTTGTCAGTGTTACAGAAATCAAATGAAAGTCTGGCAACCTTTTCTGAGATTGAGCTCTTTGTCGTGTGGAATGGTGTATTGTGCAAATAGTCTGCTATCTGTGGTAAATTGGAGCAGTTATTAATGGCTGTTTTGTAGTGGATTTTAAGAAACGAACTGTTAACTAGAATATATTCAGAATATGTTCCACGAAAAAAAATCAATGAAGCTATGCAAATTCAGAACAGAAAAAAATCAGAACAGTATTGATTTCAAACTGGAAGAAATGTAAATGATTTAATGAAAATGCTTATTATTCCTTCTCTTTTGCCTTTGTTATGTTAGAAAATATCACCTTGGGTTGGATTACGCAAAATTAACGTCTCCTACTGGGGCTGGGAAGATATGTCACCTTTTACAAACACAACTCTGCAGTGGCTCCCTGGTGAACCCAATGACTCTGGTTTCTGTGCATATCTAGTAAGAGCCGAAATTGTTGGATTGAAGGCTTATGCGTGCACTGAAATGGCAAATGGTCTAGTTTGTGAAAAACCAGTTGGTAAGTTTTGGCTTACCTCAGTACACAAATGTTCAGCATGATTTTGAAAGAAATGAAAATAGATAAACAAATAAGAAATGGGGCTTTTTTTTAGGTTGTGAAACCAGAGAGGCAATCTATCATTTGATTATGGTAATAAAATTATAAATTTCTGTACAAAAAAATTTAATTGGAACATATCTGTAAATAACAAACAATTAAAATTTTCATTCTAGGTTGTTCATACTTGAGTCATGTTTGTTGGATTATATCTAAACAGTTTACATACTAAAACATACTTTTATGTGTTACGTGCCAAATGAGCAGTTATTTTCTGTGTCTGCATTCCTGCACACAGATGATCATAAGAGAAGCTAATCGGCTTTTTGTGTTGGTCAGATGATCAACGCGTTGATCAGTTCTGAATATCAGTGGAACAGAACTTGAAAATGTCAGAGTGAAAAAGGAAATCTGTACAAAATATTTGTTACTACTATATTCCTGGCTGACAGTCTTTTATAAATGAAGTATCTTGACGTAGAAATCCGTAAACTTCCTTGTTTCTTTCAAATTCTCGTGTCCTCCCATTTTCTTTTTTTGCATCAATCCCAAGAAGCTAGTTTGTTTTATACTTTCAAAGATCAATATCTGCTTGCCAGATTTAGCCATTTTCTTACCGAAGACCCCCTGTCATTGCACGCCTTCTTCTTCTCCTTCCTGGCCCTCCTGCATTTGATCATCTCTGAGACATTTCCCTTGTGGTTTTGCCCCTGAACTTCACAGAATGCCCTGATCAAGCTACACACTGGAGAAACTACATTATTGATTAATTTGATACTGGTATGATTTCAGAAACCTAATAAAGTTTAGATTATTATGCTTTATATAAAATCAACAACACCATTCAGTCATATTTTAAGAAAGCAAGTGGTTGATGAAGAAATTGCTAAGTGTGAGGCGGTAATTAGTTTTTGCTTCATATGTGAAGTTTCAAAGGGACACTGTTGTACAATGGGAAACATTTGTTGTGGACATCCAAGATGCAGTAGAAAAAATGTATGCCATTGCTTGTAGTCTTTATTGGACAATTGCTTAGCATGGAGATGGGAGGGCCCCAGAATTCCTACATGGCAGAGTAGGAAGGCTTGGACACAGTCACTGCTTTTACTCCTTGTCCATGTTTTGTTGGGAAAAGTCTTTTAGATACGAAGCTTGCCCAGTTATTAGTAATGTGCCACTTCTGCAAGAGGAGGTGATCTTTTAAAGCATCGTGCCACAGCAGAAACCTCCTACCTCCAAATCAAAAATCTAAAGGGAGATCAATTAATTCCAACTGTGTCCAAGAGCTAGAAGATATGGATGATCATAAAGTGCCTTTTTTGGGCAAGGACAAATTCCAAGGAAGATTTTTGATGTGCGAACATTATGATCAAAGGCTGCAGAAGAAATTTCCAACATGACATGGGAATACATGTGTCAAATTTTCCTAATTCAGTAGTAGTTGAAATCTGATTTTCTACATTCTTTGGTTATATAATTTCACAGTCTGGGGGCAGTTAACAGAGGGCAGTTAAGAACCAACCACATTGCTCTGGGTCTGGAGTCACATATTGGTTAGACCAAGTTCAGATAGCAATTTCTCTCCTGAAAGGAAATGAAACGATAATTTCATGGTCACCATTAGACTCCTAATTTCAGATATTTATTGAATTCAAATTCCACCATCTGCCATGGTAGGATTTGTACCCAGGTCTCCAGAAAATTACCTGGTTCCTCTGGATTAACAGTTGAGCAATAATGCCAGTAGACTATCGCCTTGCCTTGACTGCTATGCTACAGTATAATGGAAAGTAAATGGCAGAAGCTCTTTATGTAATTCAAAATAAGAATGCTCATTATTGACCTGGATAGTTGGTGGTTTTCAAGTTTTGAATTTTTAGATAGGGACTCACTATGACCCAGAACTATCTACCATTGTTGTGACTGATATGCATCCATTAGGCCAGGAGCTATATTATTTGAAATTGAGTAAAAGGGTCCTCAAAGATTGATATACTATGCCTCAGGCCTTTGACATGCTGACACTCTAGTTTACTACTCAGTCAGACTATAAGCTGTTGGACATGTTCAACACGAAAAAAAAATTTGATTGAGATGCATCCTAGAATGTAGAGGTTTTCTTTATGACACATGGCATTTGATATTCCCAGAGTGTGTCCATGATGAGCAGAAACTGCTTCAGATATGTTATCCCATATTTCATTGGTGTAGTCCACATAATGCCAGATATTTTATGCAGAACCCTCTGCTTCCTAGCAGCCAGCTACACACTGAGGGAATTGTGCATCCCAAAAAGCTTGTATAGAGTCTGTACAGATACACGGGAAAAATTGGCAATGACAGGTTTTCAGCTAATCAATTCATCCACTTTGTTAGAATCACGTGATCAGTGGGGAATCAAGAGAAACATGTGTTCGTATTCATAAGCAGGCCTTGTCACTTGTAAGCCCAAGCTTGGATATTGTCTAGATCTTGTTGATCAGCAGGACACACAAATCCAACGAAAGTTTCAAGAACTGGGGAGTTTCTTAATACTCTGGGCAATAATGTATTACTTAACAAACACCACTGGACTGGACTAATTACCCAGATGACAGGATGACAGCCAGACCCACCCACTAACTGGTTCATATGCCCCTTTGCAGGAAGACACTCTGTCTCGGCCTTCTCCAAAGGCGTTAAGAACATGATCAGGCTGATTAGCCAATTCTCTGCAGCACGTGGGGATGGCATCAATGACTTTAGGTGGGAAGAAGGTGGATGTAGCATGATGTGAATAATATGTTGTACTAAATGCATAAATGTTTATTAGTTAGGACTTGTATGGTGTCCAGCCTCAGCTGTCAAAGGCTATTTGTAATATTACTGGACTATAACCTGGTGTTGTGATTTCTTTTAACTTTGTACATCCCACTCCAAATCATGTAATGTTACTACAAGTCTGGCTGCATATTGAGTCTTATTTTTCTTCACTATACTTTAAGCTACAAGCCCAGCTTTTTCAGTCCATACTATGGGGCATTATGTACACATATCTCAGCCTTTGTGATTTCATTCCTCTCTCAAAAGTCTCCTTCAAGCCTACCTTTCGGATCTTCTAGTCTCTCCTTCTAACCTCCGTTATCCCCTGCCACTTCGCATTCTGTTTGATCACCAGTGTTTTGCACATGTGAAATACTTTGTTTGCATCCTGTGCTGTGATGTATACTTTTATTGATGTAAAATTGTATGTCATTTGAAGTGGGAGAAAGTGAGGACTGCAGATGCTGGAGATCAGAGCTGAAAAATGTATTGCTGGAAAAGCGCAGCAGGTCAGGCAGCATCAAAGGAACAGGAGAATCGACGTTTCGGGCTTAAGCTTATCCAGCAACACATTTTTGTCATACTAATTTGTGTCAAGGTTAATTTTCAATGTTCCATGGTTTTTTTTACGCTGTTACTTTTCTAAAATGTGACAGCTTGACACTCACAACCTGCCTTGAGGTTTCTTCACAAGGTGCTCATATGAAATAAATTTTTATGATTTGTAATGTACCTAAGGCCATGTGTTTCTGGAATATAAACAGAAAATGCTGGAAAAACTCAACAGGTCTGGGAAAATCTGGGGAGAGAGAAACAGTTAATGTTTCAAGTCCAAAGATCATCTTTGGAACTACAGTTCTACTCTGAGGAAGAGCCTTTGGACTCAGTGTTAACTCTGTTTTCCTCTCCACAGTTACTGCTTGTCCTGACGTTCTTCAGCATTTTCTGTTTTTATTTCATATTTTCAGCTTACAATATTGTACTTTCAGTTAATGACATGTGCTTTTTGTATTGTATTAATATTTAAACCTTCATTTTGTACTCTAGAGGGCAGACATGCTCTTGAATTAAAGCAGCTACAGCTAATCTCAAAACTTGTTTTTTGTTTCTTTGACATGATAACTGTACTAATTCTAAATTTGATCTAACTTAGTAATTATGACAGGTATTTTTGTATAGGAAAAACTTAAAAATGATAGGAAAACGAGCAAGAATTATTTGTATAATTAAATGCATTAAGAATAATATCTGAAACTCGAGACTATAGGTCAAATTTTCTACTCAACTAGAGATTACATCGCACACAATGTATGCAGTATGTGCTCTGGTAAGTATACTGGCTCCTATATTTGGAAATATTTTTCCTCATCTATGCACAATGTGCAATAACCAAATCCGTATAATGTTCATCTAAGGAACTTTAATAGATGACTGTATTTAATTTCAACAATAGTTAGTCATAGAGATGTACAGCATGGAAACAGACCCTTCGGTCCAACCTGTCCATGCCAACCAGATATCCCAACCCAATCTAGTCCCACCTGCCAGCACCTGGCCCATATCCCTCCAAACCCTTCCTGTTCATATACCCATCCAAATGCCTCTAAAATGTTGCAATTGTACCAGCCTCCACCACATCCTCTGGCAGCTCATTCCATTCATGTACCGCCCTCTGTGTGAAAAAGTTGCCCCTCGTAATCTTTTATATCTTTCCCCTCTCACGCTAAACCTATGCCCTTTAGTTCTGGACTCCCCATCCCCAGGGAAAAGACTTTGTCTATTTATTCTATCCATGCCCCTCATAATTTTGTTAACCTCTGTAAGGTCACCCCTCAGCCTCCGATGCTCCAGGGAAAACAGCCCCAGCCTGTTCAGCCTCTCCCTATAGCTCAAATCCTCCAACCCTGGCAACATCCTTGTAAATCTTTTCTGAACCCTTTCAAGTTTCACAACATCTTTCCGATAGGAAGGAGACCAGAATTGAACGCAATATTCCAACAGTGGCCTAACCAATGTCCTGTATAGCCGCAACATGACCTCCCAACTCCTGCACTCAATACTCTGACCAATAAAGGTACGCATACCAAACGCCTTATTCACTATCTTATCTACCTGCGACTCCACTTTCAAGGAGCTATGAACATGCACTCCAAGGTGTCTCTATTCAGCAACACTCCCTAGGACTTTACCAGTAAGTATATCAGTCCTGCTAAGATTTGCTTTTCCAAAATGCAGCAGCTCGCATTTATCTGAATTAAACTCCATCTGCTACTTCTCAGCCCATTGGCCCATCTGGTCCAGATCCTGTTGTAATCTGAGGTAACTCTCTTCGCTGTCCACTGCACCTCCAATTTTGGTGTCATCTGCAAACTTACTAACTGTACCTCTTATGCTCGCATCCAAATCATGTATGTAAATGATAAAAAGTCGAGGACCCAGCACTGATCCTTGTGGCACTCCACTGGTCACAGTCTTGAAAAACAACCCTCCACCACCACCCTCTGACTTCTATCTTTGAGTCAGTTCTGTATCCAAATGGCTAGTTCTCCCTGTATTCCATGAGATCTAACCTTGCTAATCAGTCTCCCATGTGGAACCTTGTCAAACGCCTTACTGAAGTCCATATAGATCACATCTACTGCTCTACCCTCATCAATCCTCTTTGTTACTTCTTCAAAAAACTCAATCAAGTTTGTGAGACATGCTTTCCCACGCACAAAGCCATGTTGACTATTCCTAATCAGTCCTTGCCTTTCCAAATACATGTACATTCTGTCCCTCAGGATTCCCTCCAACAACTTGCCCACCACTGAGGTCAGGCTCACCGGTCTATAGTTTCTTGGCTTGTCTTTACTGCCCTTCTTAAACAGTGGCACCACGTTTGCCAATCTCCAGTCTTCCGGCACCTCACCTGTGACTATCGATGATACAAATATCTCAGCAAGAGGCCCAGCAATCACTTCTCAAGCTTCCCACCGAGTTCTCGGGTACATCTGTTCAGGTCCTGGGGATTTATCCACCTTTATCCGTTTCAAGACATCCAGCACCACCACCTCTGTAATCTGGACGTTTTGCAAGATGTCACCATCTATTTCCCTACAGTCTATATCTTCCATATCCTTTTCCACAGTAAATACTGATGCAAATAGTCAAGAATGAGAAAATGTTATTTCTCCATTTCAACATCATGAAGTTTGCTAATGGCATCCAATTTCATAGTGTCAGTGTTTATAGAAAAAGTAAAGAAATAAGTACAATTCTGAAAAAAATAGCAATGTGATAATTAGAATCCAGTGTTTTTTAGTCTGGGAGAGGTACTGATGGACTACCCCAAATATGCATTCCAATGATAAAAATATTCTTTCTATAAATTTTTGCTATTTTCTCTGCACAGCATTGGGAGAGGTAGCATTTAAATCTTATGGATCTTTGGCAATTAAAATAGAATTTAAGTCATCTACACTACAGCGAGAACTACTCTTTCAAAATGATTTCATAAGCTGTAAAATGCTTCACTTTATATGGTTGAGAAAAATGCTAAATTATTTTATTATTCTGAAAATACTAAACCGTGCAGGATATAATTATGGCTATAATTACATAATAAAATAGAGAACTGGTGTCCTGGAAAACTGAAACAAAGACAGACATTGCTGGAGAAATGAGTCCTGATGAAGAATCACTGGACTTGAAACATTAATCTGCTTTCTTCTCACAGATGCTGCCAGACATGCAGATTTTCTCCAGAAATTTCTGTTTTTGTTTCAGATTTCCGGCATCTGCAATTCTTTTGTTTAGCTATTTAATTATGCCAAAATCTTTTGAAGGCCAGATAGCTGCTGGAGCACTGCAGAATTAAGTTGCTGTTAGAATCTTGTGGAATTGTAGATGCAGCTGAATACAAGGGAATTGCATAGGAAATGATAAATTCCAACAGGCAATCCACCTGCACCTGCAATCCTTCATCAAAGCACCTCAATGTTGTAAATTCTATTGGTTACAGTCCACTTAAGCTTAATAATTCCCCAGGAAAAGATAGAGGATTAAACCTCTTCTAAGTCTTGATTGACAGTTAGGTTCACCTTAATTCCTAAGCTCCATGGACCTGACACCATCCAGGCTTTGCTAATCATGCCATCTATATCTTAAAAATAATGTTTTTCTAGTGATTTTAAAGTGAGAGTCTGCTGAGTTCACAATCTAAAATTTGGATGTGTTTGAACTGCAGTCTAAAACTGATGAATGTACGCTTATTTTGAATTTCCTCCTAATCTTTTGGAACTGTTCAAGAAGGCAGCTCACTACTTACTGCCTTCTCAAAGGCAACAGTGGAAGGGGAATAAATGTTGGTTAGCCAATGATACCCATGTCCCATGAGTGAATAAAAAATAACTCGCAATTGGACTTTGGTTTAATGCCTTCTTTAGAAGAAAACACCTGCAGCAGTATAGTTGAGTGAAGCCTGCACAAAGGGAATGTCAAAAATTGAATAAGTATAATCAGACAAATATTTTGCTATGTAACAGGTAAAACCTGAACCTGAAATCATGCACATTCACAATCCAAAATTAAGGGCCGCCTTCAAAGCACCAAGCCTATTAACAACTTGAAACTCAGGGATCACAGATCAAAACCAGGTGTAGTGGTTTTAAAAAAATGTATTTTATGATATGTGGAGCTCTTTCTCCAATGTTAGTAGATGTAAACATAGAGCTGTGTTCTTGGGATTGAAGGAGTGAGATGTATATGATATTAATGTCTCTGGATGAGTAATCAAGAGGCCCAGGCTAGTGACCTGGGATATGAATTAAAACTTTCCCTCAGAAGCTAGTGGAATTTAAGTTCAGTTAATAAAAAATGTGTAATATAAGGCTAGCATCGCTATTGGTGACAATGTTAACTATCATTAATTGTTGTAAAACCTATCTTGTTCACTAGTTTGTTTTAGTTAAGGAAGTCTGTTGACCTGGTCTGGCTGACATGTGACACCATTTTATTATGATTGCAGCTCATTTCATGACTGGACTTATCAGATCCCTATCTGAATTCTGGCTTGGCAGATCATGTTTTGTTTTTATTTGGTTTTAACAAGCTGGTCTTTTAGACAATAGATAATAGACAATAGGTGCAGGAGTAGGCCATTCTGTCCTTCAAGCCTGCAGCACCATTCATTATGATCATGGCTGATCATCCTCAATCAGTATCCTGTTCCTGCCTTATCTTCATAACCCTTGATTCCACTATCCTTGAGAGCTCTATCCAACTCTTTCTTAAACGAATCCAGAGACTGGGCCTCCACTGCCCTCTGGGGCAGAGCATTCCACTCACCCACCACTCTCTGGGTGAAGAATTTTCTCCTCATCTCTGTCCTAAATGGCCTTCCCCTTATTTTTAAGCTGAGTCCTCTGGCTCGGGACTCACCTATCAGTGGAATCATGTTTCCTACCTCCAGAGTGTCCAATCCTTTAATAATCTTATACGTCTCAATCACATCCCCTCTCAGTCTTCTAAACTCAAGGGTATACAAGCCCAGTTGCTCCAATCTTTCAACATAAGATAGTCTCGCATTCCAGGAATTGACCTCGTGAACCTACGCTGCACTCCCTCAATAGCCATACATTTATCCACATTAAATTGCATCTGCCATGCATTTGCCACTCACCTAACCTGTCCAGGTCACCCTGTAATCTCCTAACATCCTCTTCTCATTTCACCCTGCCACCCAGCTTTGTCTCATCAGCAAATTTGCTAATGTTACTCTTAATACCATCTTCTATATAATTAATATATATTGTAAAAAGCTGCGGTCCCAGCACTGATCCCTGCGGTACCCCACTGGTCACTGCCTGCCATTCAGAAAGGGACCAATTATCACTTTGTTTCCTGTCAACCAACCAATTTTCAATCCAAGTTAGTACTTTGCCCCCAATACCATGCGCCCTAATTTTGCTCACTAACCTCCTATGTGGGACTTTATCAAAGGCTTTCTGAAAGTCCAGGTACACTACATCCACTGGATCTCCCTTGTCCATCTTCAGAGTTACATTCTCAAAAAATCCAGAAGATTAGTCAAGCATGATTTCCCCTTCATAAATCCATGCTGACTCTGACCTATCCTGTTACTGCTATCCAGATGTGTCGTAATTTCATCCTTCATAATTGACTCCAGCAACTTTCCCACCACTGAGGTCAGACTAACTGGTCTATAATTTCCTGCTTTCTCTCTCGCTCCTTTCTTAAAAGTGGTTCAACATTAGCCACCCTCCAATCCACAGGAACTGATCCTGAATCTATCGAACTCTGGAAAATAATCACCAACGCTTCCACGATTTCTCGAGCCACCTCCTTCAGTACCCTGGGATGTAGACCATCAGGCCCCGGGGACTGATCAGCCTTCAGACCCAACAGTCTCTCCAACACCAATTCCTGGCAAATATAAATTCCCTTCAGTTCAGGTCCTTCAGTCACTATTACCTATGGGAGATTGCTTGTGTCTTCCCCAGTGAACACAGATCTGAAGTACCAATTCAACTCTTCTGCCATTTCTTTGTTCCCTGTAATATATTCCCCTGTTTCTGTCTTTAAGGGCCCAATTTTAGTCTTAACCATTTTTTTCCCTTTCACATACCTAAAAAAGCTTTTACTATCCTCCTTTATAGTTTTGGCCAGTTTACCTTTGTACCTCATTTTTTCTCTGTGTATTTCCTTCTTAGTAATCCTCTATTGTTCTTTAAAAGCTTCCCAGTCCTCCGTTTTCCCACTCATCTTTGCTGTGTTATTCTTTTTCTCTTTTGACTTTATATGTTTCTTAACTTCCCTCGTCAGCCACGGCCACCCCTGCCTCCTCATAGGATCTTTCTTACTTTTTGGAATGAGCTGATCCTGCATCTCCTGCATTATAGCCAAAAATATCTGCCATTATTCCTCCACTGTCATCCCTGCTAAGTTATTGCACCATTGGTCTTTGGCCAGCTCCTCCCTCGTAGCTCCATAGTTCCCTTTATTCAACTGAAATATTGTCACTACCGATTGTACCCTCTCCCTTTCAAATTGCAGATTGAAGCTTATTATGGTCACTACCCTAATGGCTCCTGCACTTTGAGGTCCCTGCTCAATTCTGGTTCGTTGCACAATACCAGATCCAGAATTGCCTTCTCCCTGGTAGGCTCCAGCACCAGCTGTTCTAAGAATCTATCTCGGAGGCACTCCACAAAGTCTCTTTCTTGAGGTCCAATACCATCCTGATTCTCCCAGTCTACCTGAATGTTGAAATCCCCCATAACAACTGTAGCAACGTCTTTGAGATAGGCCAATTTCAGCTCCGTATTCAACTTACACCCTACATCCATACTACTGTTTGGGGGCCTGTGGATAACTCCCAAGAGGGTCTTTCTATCCTTAGAATTTCTCAGCTCTATCCATACTGACTCCACATCTCCTGATTCTAGGTCCCCCCGCGCAAGGGACTGAATATCATCCCTTACCAACAGCGCCACCCCACCCCCCGCCCATTAGTCTCTTATTACGATAGCACGTGTAGCCTTGAATATTCATTTTCCAGACCCTGTCCACTTGAAGCCACATCTCAGTTATCCCCACAATATCGTAGCTGCCAATTTCCAAAAGACCGTCAAGCTCACCCATCTTATGTCTAATACTTTGTGCATTCATATATAGTATTTTTCATTTGTTACTGCCCTCATCCTTCCTTTCAACCCCTATTTCACTCAACCTTACGGCATGATCCCTTTTTGAGTTTTCTGCTTCATTGATACCGTTGTCTTTCTTGACTTCCCTTGTTCTAACTTACCCTTCAATTTCTTTCTTAAAGTTCCAGTTTGTCCCCTCCCCCCCCGCTATTTAGTTTAAACGCAGCTGTGTTGCAGTAACAAACCTGCCTGCCAGAATGCTGGTCCCCAACCTATTAAGGTGCAACCCGTCTCTTTGCATAATTTATGCTTACCACAAAACATACCCCAGTGATCCAAGAATTTAAATCCTTGCGTGCAATGCTGGAGATATTGTTTATAAAGAGACAGAAATCAAACTATTTACATGTGACATATGTTGAAAGGTTTCAAATCACATTCAAAATATATAACACCATTAATCTCAAAAGCACAGTACTCCCTTCTCTTTCACCTCTCTAGTGCTTAATTTAACTGTGATTTTAATTCCCAATTTGGAGATGCCGGTGTTGGACTGGGGTGTACAAACTTAAAAATCGCACAACACCCGGTTCTAGTTCAACAAGTTTAATTGGAAGCACTAGCTTTTGGAGCGCTGCTTCTTCTTCAGGTTGTGGTTTCAATTCCCAGTCTTCAGAACCTCTTGGTAGCCTCTTCTGGGAGCTTTTATGCAGTGGAGCTTGCACTGTCTCAGATTTAAATAACTCCTTCAAGATTTTTAACCAAACACTTCTGGACTGAAACGTTTACTAAACTCCTTATATTGAGAGAATCTATTTTTAACTATTCTAAGTAACTCCCTTTCTCAGGAAAAACTGCTTTACAAATCCAACTTCCATTCTAATAGCCCCTACCAAAGTGAAACTTAAACTTTTTGTTTTCAAGCTATGGCGTATTCTCCCAAATCAAAAGAAAAAAAGCCAATCCCTATCCTTCTGATCAGGAGCTATATTTGGAAACTGTATCTGGCAACACAGTTCAACATTGTCAAGTTGGAGTTGAGCTCCAACACTTTAAAATGTTAGCAATTGCAGTGTAATGGAATTCTAGGACATTAATTTCACTTAATCATCTCCTCATTAATTTGGGTGGGAGCTCCCAGACCTACTGTATCCTGTTTGCCCTGTTTCGGCTGCTGCTGCTACAGCAGATCTCATGGTCATGACCCTTTGCCTGAATAGAAAAGAATGACGATAAACTGAGAAACTCAAAAAGCTTAAAATAAACTGAAATTGTATGCCAATGACAGGTTTCCAAAATTATGCATAATCCTTGGTGAAAGCCAAAATAGATTGAGCAGTTCAGAAAATAGTGAGAGATATTTGGTTTATCCAGTTTATGATACATACAATAGCACTTTTGAAAAAAAATCCTTAATGCAAATCTCCTGGGCTTCCTTAACTTGCAGTTTATACTGATCTTCCTCAGTACAGCGGTAAACTCTAATTACTATCTTGTGGATAATTTTTGTTGCATTGCCAGAACTTTCCTAACCATGAAACAAAGGTCTACTGCTCCATCATACTGTTTAATTTTGAGTCATTATAGAAAAATAGATTTCAAGTTTAATTGTCAATCAGCCGATAGCACTCTTCCTTTGAAAATTCTGAACTATATTGGATAAAATTTGATGTTTTTGTCACTGTATTTCGAGGCAATGCATTTATTTGCAGAATCTCTCCTATGTTTTGATTTCTCTGCAGTTTATATATTGTCTTGCAATTATAAAAAGTACACAGTACCATTGTTTATCAGAAAAAAATGCTGTCAAGTTCTTGAATTTAATGTCAGATTAACCTGTTACCAGTCACTGATTAAGATACAAATTATTAATAAGTAGACTCCCAATACTACTTCCGCAAGCTCCCACTTATGAAATATATCCAGGCTTTGGTATTTCATAAGTTTGTCCAATGGTCTTCTTTAAATTAATTACAATAAAAATTCAAGCCATTTATTTAATTTCAGAAACATTTGTGAAAAGGGATCATGCAGTCGTAATATGTATATGAAATGTCCTTTAGGCAAGAAAATCTGTTGTCGTAACCTGATCTCCAGACTCATGACTCCAGACCCACAGCAATGTGAATGATTTTGACTGGCCCTCTGCATTTAGGAATGGGTAATAAATGCTGGTGTAGTCAGTCATGGGCAGATTAATTGAGTAGGCAAAAGCATGACAGCTGGAGAAATGAGAGGTCATTTACTTTGATAACAAAAACACAAAAATGGATTACTATCTGTTAGAGGATCGATTCGGAAAGGGGGAAGTGCAATGTGTCCTTGTACACCATTTGCTGAAAGTAAAAATGCAAGTTCAGCAAATAGTGATTAAGGCAGATAATATGTTGGTCTTCATAGTGAGAGGATTTGAGTACAAAAATAGAGATGTCTTGCTGCAATTGTACAGAACCTTGATGAGACCACACCTGGAGTATTGTGTGCGGTTTTAGTCTTCATTTCTGAGGAAGGATGTTCTGACTGTGGAGGGAGTGCACTGAATGTCTACCATTTTGATTCCTGGGATGGCAAGACTGATGTGAGATGAGGGACTGGATTTGTTAGAACTATATTCACTGGAGTTTAGAAGAATGAGGAGAGAAGAACCTTTTAGAGTCCTATACATTTCAAATGGTGCCAGACATGGTAAGCACAGGAAGGATGTCCCTGAACCAGGCGACACAATAGAAGGAGTAGCCCATTTAGGACTCAAAAAAGGAGGAATTTCTTCATCCAGAGAGTAGTGAACCCATGAAATTTTCTGCCAGAGAAAACAATTGAGACCAAAATGTTTAACAGTTCTTAGGACTAATGCCATCACTGGGTAAAGGGTGAAAATATGAACAGGTTACTGAGTTGGATGATCAACTATGATCATATTGAACTGTGGAGCAGACTCAAAGGGCCAAATGGACTACTTTTTTCCTGTTTCTCTGTGTGATAGCTATATCTCGGGAACAAATTGTAACCAATTGATATTTTGACTGAAAAGTGTTGTAATTACGCAGAGAGTGGTAAGAGCTTGGAATGCCCTACCGTAATGTAGTCAACTCAGCCACATTAAACAATCCTTAAATAAGCACATAAATGATTTTGGGATAGTTAGGGGGACGAGCTGAGAATAGTTCACAGGTTGGTGCAACATCAGGGGCCGAAGGGCCTTTTCTGTGCTGTATTGTTCTATTATTGTTTCGTTTAATTCTGAGTAGGAGACATGTTCTTCTTTTGCAGTCAGTCCAAATCAAAATGCTAGACCCTGCAAGACTCCTTGCTCCCTCCGAACAACGTGCTCGAATTGCACAAGCCAGAATGTGGAATGCATGTGGTGCAGCAGTGCTAAGCGTTGTGTGGATTCCAATACATATGTAATCTCTTTTCCATATGGACAGTGCATGGAGTGGCAGACTGTGAACTGCCTTTGTAAGTATTTGATTGTTTTTGTAAACTGTTTTACAATGCATCTCTTGGTTGAATAGCAAATTTATACAATGAGGATCTCATGTAGTACAACAGTTTACTGTAGAACAAACTCTGAAGTTATTTGTTTATCTGCATTCCACAGTTGACAAAATAATCATTTTATGTCAACTTAATACTATTCACCATGGTTCATTTGGATACTGGAAAGAGATATTTGAATGCCATCTTACAAGTTGTTTACAAAGAAATCATTCCGCATAATTTAATTTTGAGACTAATAGTTTTATTATATGCTATTTAGCAAGTTATTAACTCTGAATGAAATTGAAGCAGATTAGTATATTGTCTCATATCTACTTGTACAATATTGTAATGGTGGATATGCTTTTAATAAATGCTAATAAAAGCCATAAACTACTTGTATGAGTATAGAATATTGCATTTCAAAATACCTTATGACTGTAGAGCATACAAAAGTCAGGAATGGCTGAATCGCACAAGGTGTATCTCAACTTTCCATTTTTGTTGCTGGCATCATCCTGTTGAATATAGCTATACACTTTATTTGTGTTTGAAGCTCTTTCAATAACAAAGGACTTAAAACTGAACTCCCTGCTCTCACCATGACCTAAACCATCTGTTATATAAAGCTATTATTTCACTTGATGCCTTTAGCCATAGGAATTCTTATACAGTTGATTTTTTTATGGCTTTGACTGCTTAGACGTTCAGGGAGGAGCCCTATGCCAATAGGGTAATTGTAGCTGCCTTTCACATTAAGACAACCAGATCCAAAACTATGATATACTTCCATGAGTAACTGGGCATTCTTGAGTTAGTTTTCCAGTTTTCACTGTTCTTAGCCACTGCCCAAACCTTGCTGCTTTCTGGACTTTTTGGAATGTTCTGGACCTTTGCTATACATCCCACTTGTCTCAGTTCATGGTACTACTGGACAAATCAGTCCAAGAATGGTATCTGATTTGAGAGATCATTTTAATTTAAGGTAGTGGTCTTTCACTGAAACAAAGGCATGCAATGCTGCAGGTTTGCTTTTAAACAATAAAACAGGAATTTAGTACACAAAATAAATGAATATCAAGGAGGGTAAACTCATTAATTTACATAAAACACCATCTGAAAGATTTGAAAATACATGGCAAAATCAAATTCTGCCTATTCCCAACACAATCGCTCTATATTGTTCAAATATCAGAGAATTCCCTCTTTAACACATCCAGCAATTTGACATAACTGTTTCTTTATTGAATTTCTGATCTTGAGACCTGAATAGTTCCTTCCTTAATTATTCACACAACTGAGGTTAGACTTTATTAACTTTAAATAACCCATTCAGGGTCTGACTAAAAACTTTGGTCTGGAATTTAAACTAAAACCCCATACTATAGGAGCCTATTTCCAAACTATCCTGAACTAACTTCTTTCTCCAAGAGAAGTTGTTCTTGCATCTAATTCCTGCCAGGTCTTCTGCAAATTGAAACAAAATTAACCAATCTGTGCAAAAAACACTTGATTCTGCTAACTCAAAAGTAAACTAATACCTTTCAATTCCTTTTTGTGCCTCTGATTCTAAAACTCTCTTAATTCAACAAATCCACATTATCACTGCAGGACACTCCTCGTCACTTACACTCTGATGCATACTGGTTTACAATCATGATTCCAGAAATACGGATAAGTTAATTATTAAACGCCATAATATACATAGATCAAAGTCCACATGACATTAGTTCAAAATCCAACCTCTAAAACAAATGATATTTTAAAAAAGTCATTACTTGTTTCACTCCCAAAGAAGAATGAAAATGTATCTTTGAGTCATTTTTATTATCCATCAAAAGTTCTCATCTCAGTATCTGTATCACGTTAACAGTAGTATATATTATTAAACATACAATGAGTCCCACAACAACCTCATTTTAACCATGCATTCCATACTTTCCATGAAATAAGCCTTACATCTAATCTATTGCCTAACTTCCGAACTAACTACTTTCTGTAAGAAAAATTATACTTGCATCAAACTGCAGCAAAGTCTTCTGCAAACTGAGCTAAATGTTTTCCAATTGATGGCTTTTCCCCATTAAAAATTCACTTCTTAATTCCATAAACTGACAGCAAACCAATGTCTTTTCAACACATAATGTCTCTGATAATTCACATTCATTTTAAGAGTGCTGCAGTCACCTGCTGTCTGACGCTTGTTGGTTTACAGTCACGGCTGCAAGAAGTGCTAATGATTAATAAACCTTCTCATACACAGACCAAAACATACTTGACACCAATTTAAAATCCAAAATCCACTTAATAGTTTATTTATTTATTTTTTTTTTCGTGGGGTGTGAGTGTTGCTGGCTGGCCAGCATTCATTGCCTGCCCCTAGTTGCCTTTGAGAAGGTGGTGGTGAGCTGTCTTCTTGAACCATTGCAGTCCACCTGCTGTGGATTGACCCACAATTCCATTAAGGAGGGTATTTTATTTCACACCATCCTTTAGGTCAAATATATTTGTCTTGGCTAATCTCCCAAGACGTACATTCATAATTAGTCTGGGTTAGTAAATTATCGCTGGCATCAGAAAAATCGACTAAACCAGTAAAACAAAATTTTATAAACATGAGGATGGCTTTACATTAAAAGATTATTACAGTATTAAAGTAAAGCTGTTGTCAAAATTGGGATGGGGAAATTTAATGTGTTTGGTGGTAAGGAAATTTAATTGGACTTCTGTTTCCTTCCTGCCTGTGTTCCAATTAAGTTAGTAAGGGTGCAGGCTCACGGGCAACCATCCCGCCCAGTGTCAATTGAATGGTCAATCAATGCCCAATTAAGGATTTTCTTAACTGGCTGTAGGTCAGAGAGATCAAGTATGAAACTGGAAAGGCAGTCTCTAAGGGTCATGTTCACATTGTGATTAAGGGACTCAGCATCAAAAATGAACTTCTGAGAGCGCTGCCTTTGCTGTTGACCCACTCCCCATCCCCTGTGACCTTCACCCTGCATTGGCACATCCCACTGCCACTTACCTGTGGCCTTGGCAACTTGGTGACCCTAGGTTTCCCCAACAGTTCTGCTTAGCAGTGAAGAGCTTGTCGACCATTAATTGGTCAATACTTTTGATGAATTGGACTTGCACCCCAGAGTTTTTGATTTTGAGGATGTCCTGTTGCTGACCTGTTTGGCAGTCTTTCCCAAAGGAGCTGATGGAAGCCTCTGGCCAGCTCTCCAGCTGACAGTTGAGAGCCTACTGCCTACATTAAGTTCAGTCCATTGATTGAGGGCAGAGTTTCTGGAAAATATTGGAAAATACAGAACAGATATTATGTGGAGAAAGATATGTGGGATTTCGGGAGTGAATGTTTATTTACCTATTCAATTAACTGCCTACCATTTAAATTGTGTGTTTCATTATCATTCTAATTTTCATTTTCTTTGGATTAATATTTGTTCAAACATTGAGATGATAACCATATCTAATTTACTTTGCTAAATACTGAACTCATGTCTCATATAGCACTCATGGGCTATGTTTTAGAAATCAGTAAACAAATACAGAAAGATGATTGATTACAGAGTGGAGCCATTTTTGAATGAATTGGCAGAAAACCAGGTTTGACAACTGAATGGCCTTTGTTAGAACATTTAACTTAGATGTGATTCAGACAGATTGCTAAATAAGCCATTGCAGCATTCTCACTCTTTATGAGGTTGGGAGCTCAGTGAAGTGAGTGCCTCTCAAAAATGCTCCATTTGAAGCTTCTTTCTGAAAAGATCAATGTTTAAAATCTCTTTACATAAAGATAGATCATTTGTAAGAACTACCTTAATGACAGAGTATATTGTTGACATGTCAAATGTTGACACAGTGATGTGACAAAGAAATGGCAAATTGTAGATTTCTATTCATTTAGATTTTGAAATTTCCTTGAAACTTAAAACAATTTTGATTGTGACTATTCTAAAACTACACGTAACCTTGAGAGTTAGAACACATAAGATAAAATAGCTAGTTCTAATGTTGTGGTTCTGTTTGCTGAGCTGGGAATTTGTGTTGCAGATGTTTCGTCCCCTGTCTAGGTGACATCCTCAGTGCTTGGGAGCCTCCTGTGAAGCGCTTCTGTGATCTTTCCTCCAGCATTTGTAGTGGTTTGAATCCGCCGCTTTCGGTTGTCAGTTCCAGCTGTCCGCTGCAGTGGCTGGTATATTGGGTCCAGGTCGATGTGCTTGTTGATTGAATCAGTGGATGAGTGCCATGCCTCTAGGAATTCCCTGGCTGTTCTCTGTTTGGCTTGTCCCAGTGTGACTGGGACAACGCTACTATTATAGGACAAGCCAAACAGAGAACAGCCAGGGAATTCTTAGAGGCATGGCACTCATCCACAGATTCAATCAATAAGCACATCGACCTGGACCCAATATACCGGCCACTGCAGCAGACAGCTGGAACTGACAACCGGAAGTGGCAGATTCAAACCACTATAAATGCCGGAGGAAAGATCACAGAAGCGCTTCACAGGAGGCTCCCAAGCACTGAGGATGTCACCTAGACAGGCGACAAAACATCCGCAACACAAATTCCCAGCTCGGCGCACAGAATCACAATAACGAGCACCTGAGCTACAAATCTTCGCACAAACTTTGAGTTAGTTCTAATATTATATTGGGCAATTAGTTTTCAGAAAAATGTTGCAAACATTCTATGTGTAGCTGTCTGCATATTGTTTTAGAGAATCAAAATATTTGCTTTAATTTATGACCTCATGGTTCCTGAATTTTCAGTCTATTATGAAATGATTGAACAAGGCTGACTTGGTGAGAAACTTGGCAGGGGATGAGGCCATTAAAATAAGATACTTAATTTTTTTTATTTGTAGCGCTGGTTCTGTAATCATTAGATATAATTATATTGGGAATGGAGACCATTCAAGTTAATTTACTTGCTCAGTGGAAAGAATTACATCTTCATTATGTACATTTCGACTGTTGCCTTTTGCTTTGGGAATTGTTTTAAAAGGTTACAAATTAAAGTGTAGAAAATGAATCCCATATTGTCTGAGAATTTCATTTTTAAAAAAGGGCAGCTTAATTGTGTACATCTTCGCAATGTTTTATTACAAAAAGTCAAAGAATGGACTGATTGCTGAATGATTTGTACTACCTCGTCATTGGTCTTGCCAAAAATGGAACTAAGCTGCTGGCTTAGTTTCTAGGAAGTGCTACGAAGTAAGGACCCTAATCATGGGTTAGTTGCTGTTGCCTTGAGCCATGAAACCAGTTGGCTATCATTGATAAATTTGCAAATGGCAAATAAAGAACATAACCTGAATGAAAGTTTAAACTGAGGAATTTATAAAATCAACCCAACAAATTCCATACAGAAATGCATCACGGATACAACAACAGATTGAATTGATGATCGTCAAAGAGAAGACAAATTGGGAAGTGCTCTAAAATAAAACCCAGACCTGCAAATGCAAGAAAACAGAAACAAAAAGAGGAAGTGCTGGAGAAATTCAGCAAGTAGGGCAGCATCTATTAAGGGAGAAATAGTTAACATTTTGAATCCAGTGATGCTTCATCAGAACAAGGCAGTTCTGACTACACGGAAAATGTAGATCTTTATTCTTGAATAATAATGGAGAAGATCTGCGAAATGGGATACTGCCAATTTAAAAAAACTTGTGAAAATTGCACAGATTGTCCACTTTTATTGTATAATGTTTCACTTCACACTTCTCACCTGGCTGAGTTGACAACATGTTTTATCCAATTGACTATTAATTTGAACCTTGTATCTGTGAGAAAAATGCAATATCTCTGAATTTTTATTTGAATTAAAATTTAAGAATGCGTTTTCATTTCTTTCATAGCTCAAAATTGTTCTGGACTTCGTACATGTGAACAGTGTTTGGAACACCCTGGTTGTGGTTGGTGTAATGACCCTGCAAATACAGGGAAGGGACAATGTGTGGAAGGCTCTTCAAGAGGACCAATGAAATCTGCTGGGAAGAATGCTCAAGAAATGACACTTGATATGGATCTTTGCCCAAAAGACAAAAGCAATGAATGGGCTTTTATTCAATGCCCAGGTAGGCATTAGCTTTGTTTGCAAAGAATTGTTTTTTGAAAACATACAATTGAAATAGTTATTGCTATTGAAATGAAAATTGCTATTATTAAATGCAGCCTATATTTTAAACAAAGAGAAATAAAAATTGCTGGAGAAACTCAGCTGGTCTGGCAGCATCTGCAGAGAGAAAACAATAAACATTTTGTGTCCTGTGACCTTCAGAACTACAGAATTCATACTGAAGGGTCACAGGACTCAGAACCACAGATGCTGCACTCAGCTGGTCTGGCAGCAGTTTCTGTTTTTGTTTGTTTCAGATCTCTAACATCTGCAGTTCTTTTGTTTTATAGTTTATATGTTAGTTCGTTGTTTTTGTATAAATGTTCATGGATTAATATTGATACTGTAATTTCTGAAATGTTATATATGAAGTAGCTGAGAGTAAGTCTGCGCTGATGTTTAACCTTTGTTTGCCACTTATTGCCGATGTATAGTTTCTATCCCTCTGTTCGCCTTCCGTTTATGTGTCTGTCAAGATGAGCCTTAAATGTTGCTCACATGTTTGCTTCCACCACCTCCACTGGCAGTGTGTTCCAGACACCCACCACTCTGTGTGAAAAATTCTCCCTTACTTCTCCCCTAAATTTTCCCTGCCTCACCTTGAACCTGTGCCCTTTTGTAGTTGACCTTTCTATTCTGGAAAAAAGCCTCTGGTTGTCCACTCTATCTATGCCTCTCATAATTTGTTGACCTCGATCAGGTTCCCCCCTCAGTCTCCGACCTAAAACCTCCTCATACCTAAAACCTGTCAGACCAGGCTTGACTTTCATTTAATTTATGTTTAGATCAGAGTGGAGATGGAAAAGCACAGCAGGTAAGGCAGCATCCAAGGAGCAGGAAAATTGACGTTTCGGGTAAAAGCCCTTCATCAGGAGTAGAGGAAGGGCTTTTGCCCGAAACGTTGATTTTCCTGCTCCTTGGATGCTGCCTGACCTGCTGTGCTTTTCCAGCACCACTCTGATCTAAACTCTGGTTTCCAGCATCTGCAGTCCTCACTTTTGCCTAGTTTCATTTAATTTATGCACAACTAATGCATTTAGATGTCCAACCTTATAGAAATTGTTTTTCATTGAATTAATATAACAAGAAAGAGGCCGTTTGACCCATCCAGTCTATGTCAGTTCTCTAGAGAAAGGCAATTGGTCCCATTGCATTGCAGGATCCTTGTCGTCCTGCAAGATTTTCATTCAAGTTCTAGTAGAATGTTATTTTGAGGTCATTCGTCAGCACCACTTTCTTGAGACAGCAAATTCCAAATCATTATTCCATTGCAAAGTATGTTCTTCCTCACATCCCTTCTGCATCTCTTGCCCAAAACCTTATATCTGTGTTCCTCATCCTTCTAAAATAAGCAAATATGCACAGCATTTGTGTTTTTGTCAAATGCCTCATAATCTACATCTCTACCAAATTTCATTTGCTCCAAAGAGAGAACTCAAACTATTCTAGTAAACGTATTTTGCACTTGTCAACATTCCTCTTCCTTTTCTGAAATCTGGTGTCCAGAGCATCATATTCTAGTTGTGTCCTAACTAGAGCTTTGTAACATTTCAGGATAGCTGCACTCTTTTTATACTGACTGCCACTGTCTATGAAGTCTGTTGATACTTTCTATACAAACTGTTCAAAGATGTTATTATAAACTTCTGAATCAGGTAGGATTTGAACTCATGCTCCTGGCCCCAAGGTAGGGACACGAGTTCTGTACCACAAGAGCTTTTACAATAACCTGCTTATTATGCGCGCTCTCAACATAATGTAGATCCCTGAAGATGAAAGGATAAGATCACCCAGATCCTGCCATCCCTGTACACTTTTCAGAATTATGCTATTTAGGTGGATAGAGTTTGTAAGAAGGCCTATGGAGTATTATCGTTCATTAGCAGAGGGATTGAATTCAAGAGTCGTGAGGTGATGTTGCAGCTGTACAGGACTTTGGTTAGGCCACATTTGGAGTACTGTGTGCAGTTCTGGTTGCCTCACTTTAGGAAAGATGTGGAAGCTTTGGAGAGGGTGCAGAGAAGATTTACCAGGATGTTGCCTGGAATAGAGAGTAGGTCGTACGAGGATAGGTTGAGAGTTCTCGGCCTTTTCTCGTTGGAACGGCGAAGGATGAGGGGTGACTTGATCGAGGTTTATAAGATGATCAGAGGAATAGATAGAGTAGACAGTCAGAAACTTTTTCCCCGGGTACAACAGAGTGTTACAAGGGGACATAAATTTAAGGTGAAGGGTGGAAGGTATAGGGGAGATGTCAGGGGTGGGTTCTTTACCCAGAGAGTGGTGGGGGCATGGAATGCGCTGCCCGAGGGAGTGGTAGAGTCAGATTCATTGGCGACCTTTAAGTGGCATTTGGATAGGTACATGGATGGGTGCTTAATCTAGGATAGAAGTTCGGCACAACATCGTGGGCCGAAAGGCCTGTTCTGTGCTGTATTGTTCTATGTTCTATGTTCTATGTAGTCCTTTGGCTTTTCCCTATCCTTTCAGCTGTAATGCATTAATTCACATTTTTTTAATAAAATAATCTGTAATTTGTCTATCCACTCTGAGAACACTATCTCTATCCTGTTGATTATCATTTTCACTGACTGCTGTATTTTCAAACTTGGTATTTTTGGCAATTGTTGAAATTTTACACTCTTTTCCAACACTTCATCATTTATCTAACTTTGAATCTTGAGAAACACTTCTGGCTGTCTTCCTCCAGGCTGAGAAATAGCCATTACATATCATAAAGTTATAACATAGAAGGAAGATATTTGACCCATCAAGATGGAAGTGAGTACTGCAGATGCTAGAGATTGACTCAAGAGTGTGGTGCTGGAAAAGCACAGCAGGTCAGGCAGCATCCGAGGAGCAGGAAAGTGGACGTTTCGGGCAAAATTCCTTCATCAGGAGTGAGGCTGGGAGCCTCGGAGTGGAGAGATAAATGGGAGGGGGGTGGGGGTTGGGGGGGGGAAAGATAGCTGAGAGCGCAGTAGGTTGATGGAAGTGGGGGTAAAGGTGATAGGTCAGAGGGGAGGGTGGAGCGGATAGGTGAGAAGGAAGGTTGACGGATGGGACAGGTCATGAGGATGGTGCTGAGGTGGAAGGTTGGAACTGGGGTAAGGTGGGGCTAAGGGAAGTGAGGAAATTGGTGAAATACGCATTGATGCTATGGGGTTGAAGGCGTTCCTCCTCTAGGCATTGGGTGGCAAGGATATGGCAATGGAGGAGGCCCAGGACTTGCATGACCTCGGCAGAGTGGGAGGGGGAGTTGAAATGTTTGACCACGGGGTGGTGGGATTGATTGATACAGGTGTCCTGGCGATGTTTTCTGAAGGGTTGTGCAAGTAGGTTCCTGTCTCCCCAGTGTCGAGGAGACTGCATCGGGAGCAACTGCGGTGGCAGGGGAAGGTGCCAGGAGGGGAGGGTGGGTTATTAGGGGGCGTGGACCTCACGAAGGTAGTCGCGGAGAGAATGGTCTTTACGGAAAGCAGATGGGGTGGGGAGGGATATATATCTCTGGTGATGGGGCCCATTTGTAGGTGGCAGAAATGGCGGAGGATGATGCGTTGTATACGGAGGTTGGTGGGGTGGAAGGTGATGACCGGGGGGGTTCTATCCTTGTTGCAGTTGGAGGGGTGAGGTTCGAGGGCGGAGGTGCAGGATGTAGATAAGATGCACTGGGGGGCATCATCAACCATGTGGGAGGGTAAATTGCAGTCTTTAAAGAAGGAGGCCGTCTGGTATGTTCTGTGGTGGAACTGAGATGTGGAGGAGTTTGACCCACTAAGTCCATGCCAGCTTTTTGTATTGATCACTGATTCTGTTGTTGCGTCATTTTTATAAGCAGGCTGTTTCTGATCCTCCCTTTTCATCAGCAACAATTTTGTTGACCCAATTTCTCTGTGGTTCTTTGTTTCTTATATGGGTTTAGATATACAGGACATTGACCTTTTATGTCAGCTATGTCTCCCTGATTGGACCTGATTAATAGCCCCAATCAGGGAACTCATTCCATGAGATCCAGCTGGCTAATATTGTTACAATCACGGCAACCCTCACCTTCTGAGTGAATGAGCCTCCTGGGGCATTTTAATATCAAGTCAGGTTCCTCCAAATCCTAATCAGACACAGGAGGCATGTACCGCATGGGAGTTCGCGTCTTGTGCCTGGAGTGCCTCAGTAGACCTACACTCCTTTCTTCTGCAGCCAAAGCATCAAGGCATTTTCTCTCTTCATGTCCATCTTTGATTCAGATGACTCAACAATATTTGATGGAGAGGGTGAATCAATGGGTCCCTGAAGTATTTTTGAAGGCTCAGAGGGGCAGGGCAAATTTTGCACCCATGCAGCCTTTGAACTTGCAGCTTTCAAATGGTCCATATGTTTATTTAAGACAGTCACGTTAACCAGAACTTTATAAGTCACTCATCCTGATTTTGGGTTGATCGTGCCTCTTACCCAAGCATAGCCATTTCCATGATTCTTGCACCAAACGTTGTCTCCTGTATCAAACTGTCTCTCTCACTTGGCAGAGTCTTGGCATTGGAGTTCTTGATACTTCGTAAAAGCTATGGACTGTCTATGAGACCACTTCTAAGGATGACCCTTTTTTTAGGAGTTGATGCAATGGCACCAGGATGGATGCCAGATTGTGTATGAACTTCCTGTAACAATTTAGCAGACTCAGAAAACACCTAAGCTCTTGGACAGATGTGAGGGCTGGGGCATCTTTCATTGCTGTCACTTTATCATCCAGCGGTTATAAATCAGCCTTTTTGAGCCTGTAGCCCAACTGGGTCACTTGGGAGGGTGTGCCAGGAACATACATTTTTCTCTTCTTAAGCGTATACTGGCTTAGAAAAACACCTTTGGACTACATCTAATTTCCCTATGTTTTCCTTATTAGTTTTCCCTGTTATCAGGATGACATCTAAGAAAATGGTGACCTGAGTTGACCTTGCAAAATATTCTGTCATCCACAGAAAAACTGAACAGGCTGACAATACGCTGAATGGCAGTCTCCTATATTGAAACAAGTCCTTATAGGTATTAATTGTAGCAAATTTCTGAGAATCCTGGTCTAAACCCAATTGCAAGCAAGCATGGCTCATGTCAAGCTTTGTGAAATACAAACCTCCTGCCTGCTTGCATCTGGATCCTTTTCTTGCTCATTCAACCTGTTTAAATCCCCTTGAAGCTGCTTTGCATGCACATTCCTAGCAAGCTTTACATTATCTGTAAACTTGAAAATATTACAAGTTACCCCACATACAAATCATTGATATAAATTATGAACAGCTGGGGCATGAGCACTGATCCTTGCAGTAACCAACTGGTCTCAGCTGCAACCTGAGAATAATCCATTTATTTCTACTGTTTAGTTTTTGCCTGTTAACTAATCCTGAAGCAATTCTAGTATGTTATCCTCAATCTTATTTGTTTTAACTTTAGTTTCCAATCTCCCATGTGGAACTTTATACAACAGCCTTCTGAAAATCCAAATATTCCACACCAACTGATATTCTCCTTAATGAATCTGCTCATAGGCGGCATTCTCAAAAAGCTCTTGCTAGGTTTGAGGGACATAACTTCACCTCCATAAATTCATGTTAACTCTCCAATCAGGCAATTGTTTTCTTTTTATCTAATAATTGGACTATTTATAATTAATTCTGATATTTTTCCTATTCTTTACAAGGGGCTGACAGGTATGTTATTCCATGTTTTCTTCCTTCTTTAAATAATGTGGTTACATTTGCAATATTAATAGATTAGATTCCCTATAGTATGGAAACAAGTCCACACAGACCTTCCGAAGTAAACCCACCCAGACCCTACATTTACCCCTGACTAATGCATCTAACACTATGGGCAATTTAGCATGGCCAATCCACCTGACCACCACATCTTTGGATTGTGGGAGGAAACCAGAGCACCCAGAAGAAGCCTGTGCAGACACAGAGAGAACGTTCAAACTCCACACAGATAGTCACCTAAGGTGGGAATTGAACCCAGGTTCCTGCTGCTGTGAGGCAGCAGTGCTTATCACTGAGCCACTATGCTGCCCAAGTTAGCACTAATTTGAAAATAATCACTGATGCAACACTATTTGAAAGTCTATCAGACCAGGTTTCATATCGAATCTGACTTGTTCGGTATTACCATCAGTTAGGATCATTACAATAGACGTCTGCACCTTTAACTGCACAGTAGGCGTTTATATATGAGAACCATTGTTGCACAGACACAAAAGACAGCTGCAGGAGGGTACAGTAATGATTTTGGGCATGCAGGAATCTGGAGTGCAATCTGATCAAAGATTTGCTGGCTATAAATTGGCAGTTATAAGATTTGATGTTGCGTATTTGGAGTTAACAAGCAGGAGACTGGAAGCACACAGCAAGCCAGGCAGCATCAAGAGATGGAGAAGTCAATGTTTTGGGTATAGCCCTTCTTCAAGACTGGGCGTGGGTGTTAGGGAAGCTGCAGATAAAGTTGAGGGAGGGAGGGGCGGCGTGGTGAGGCACGGATTGGTGAACACAGGTAGACGGCATGGCCAGGTTGGTAGCTGGAAAGAAGCTTCAATCAGAGGAATGGAAAGGAGGGGGAGGGGCTGGGAGGGGAGTCGGGGGATGAGAAGGCAGGCTATTTGAAATTGGAGAACTCGATGTTGAGTCCTCCAGGCTATAGGCTGCTCAGGCAGATGAGGTGTAGTTCCTCCAATTTGCGCTGTCGTTCATTTTGGCAGTGGAGTAGGCCAAGGATGCTCATGTCAGAGAGGGAGTGAGAATGAGAATTAAAATAAGCAGTGACTGGGAGGTCAGGTTGGCCCTGAAGGCCCAGCTGAGGTTCTTGGTGAATCGTGCCCTGAGTTTACGTTTGGTCTCCCTGATGCAGAGAAGGCCACATTGGGAGCACCAAATACAGGAAACTAGGCTGGAAGAGAGTCAAGATTAGAGCTGTGCTGGAAAAGCACAGCAGGTCAAGCAGCATTTGAGGAGCAGGAAAAATGATGTTTTGGGCAAAAGCCCTTCACAGCATGACTTGCTGTGTTTTTCCAGCACCACTCTAATCTTGACTCTGATCTCCAGCATCTGCAGTTCTCATTTTCACCTAGGTTGGAGGAGAGGCTTGTGAACTCCTGTAGCACCAGGAAAGAATGTTTGGGGCCCTGGATGGATGTCAGGGGGTTGCTGTACAGGCAGGTCTTGCATCTTTTACGATTGCACGGGGAGGTACCTGAGGGTTCAGGAGGCATGGATTGTGGGGAGAGTGGCAAGAACCAAGGATTGGCGAAGGGAACAGTCCTTGCAGAAGGCAGAGAAGGGTGGGGAGGGGAAGATGTTCTTGCTAGTGGTGTCTAATTGGAATTAGTGCAAGTGTTTAAAGATGATACGTTGGATGTGGAGACTGATGGGTGGTACATGAGGACATGGGGGACTTTGTCTTTATTGCATTTAGAGGACGAGGGGTTTAAAGTAGTAGAGCGGAGAATGGAGGAGATGTGGCAGAGGGCTGTCTGGATGACAGAGGCAGGAAAAGCACGTTATTAAAAATAGGTGGACATCTGGGATGCTTGGGAGTGGAATGCCTTCTTGTCTGAGCAGATGCGGCAGAGGCAGAGGAATTAGGAGAATGGGATGGAGTTCTTGCAGGATACTGGGTGGGAGGAGGTGAAGACCAGGTAAGTTATGTGAGTCTGTGGGTTTGTAGTAAACGTCCATCTTGAGACTGTCGTTGAGCATCTCAGCTGGGCCCGCAGGGGCTGACCTGACCTCCCAGTCACTGTCTATTTTAATTCCCCTTCCCATTCCCTCTCCTACATGACCATCTTTGGCCTCCTCCATTGCCACAGCAAATCAGACGGCAAATTGGAGGAACAACACCTCATCTTCCGTCTGAGTAGCCTACAGCCTGGAGGACTCAACATTGAGTTCTCCAATTTCAAATAAACTACTTTCCCATCCCCTGACTCCCTCCCCCTCCTTTCCATTCCTCTGATCAACACTTCCTTCCAGCTACCACCCAGATTTATTCCTCTCATTGACTAACCAAGTCGTACCCTGTACCTGTGTTCACCTATCCCTAACTAACCACCCTGTCCCTCCCTCCTCCAACCATCCCCTTTATCTATGCTTCCCATACAGCCACCCCCAGTTCTGAAGAACGGTTATACCCAAAACATTAACTTCTCTACTTTCTAATGCTGCCTGGCTTGCTGTGTTCTTCCAACCTCTTGCTTGTCTACCTAGGATTCCAGTTTTTTGTCTCTATTTGCAGTTAACAGCAGCAACAATCCATTGGGAGAGAGTTAAAGATGAAAGGGCTAACGTTGGGACATTTTATGCTAGTTTTAACATTGTAAGTTTCCTACCATGCACTCGGGAAGGAAAACAGAGCACTCTATTAATTACCAGTTTTGAGATATCTTTTTCCTTCTGCTGCAAAGTCAGGAATGCAAACTAATTATTGAGAACTGTTTGTGATGAAATTGGAGATGGTATTTTCATCCTCTTGACCACCTTGTGACTTGTCAATCATTCCTTGTTGTCTTGTGTAAACAGCAAGATTTTGTGTCAGATGACATCATTAGTTCATGTACGAAAGAGAAGTCCAGTTATCAGGTCTGTTGCACTGGCGTCAAACATGGGACTCAATTTAATATTTGTCCCAACAATATTCTATTCGAAAAAGATTAAAATGAATAAGGAACAGATTTATATATGGCAGGCCATTCTAATGTACACAAACTATTTGATTAGATAGATTAGATTCCCTACAGTATGGAAACAGGCCCTTCAGCCCAACCAGTCCGCACCGACCCTCCGAAGAGTAACCCAACCAGACCCGTTTCCCTCTGACTAATGCACCTAACACTATGGGCAATTTAGCATGGCCAATTCACCTGACCTGCACATTTTTGGACTGTGGGAAGAAACCGGAGCACCCGGAGAAAACCCACGCAGACACAGGGAGAATGTGCAAACTCCACACAGACAGTCGCCCGAGGCTGGAATCGAACCTGGGACCCTGGTGCTGTGAGCCATGTTGAAGGAAGTATGCAAATTGAGTTAAGCTGTTAAGTGTTTGATTTTCAAAACCAGTTGACAATGAACCACACAGATGATATGTTCTGAAAATTAAGTCCTATCGAAACATAGTAAATAGATACAGGTGTAGGCCATTCGGCCCTTCGAGCCTGCACCACCATTCAATGTGATCATGGCTGATCATGCAATTTCTGTACCCCATTCCTGCCCTCTCCCCATATCCCTTGATCCCTTTAACCACAAGGGCCATGTCCATCTCTCTCTTGAATATATCTAATGAAGTGGCTCCAACAGCTTCCTGTGGGACAGAATTCCACAGGTTCACAACTATTTGAATGAAGAAATCCTTCCTCATCTCAGTCCTGAATGGCTTACCCCTTGTTCTTAGAGTCTGACCTCCTTTTCTGGACTTGCCCAACATAAGGAACATTCTTCCCGCATCTAACGTGTTCAGTCCCATCTAGATTTTATATGTTTCTGTGAGATCCCCCCTCATTCTTCTGAATTCCAATGAGTACAAGCCCAGTCAATCCAGTCTTTTCTCTTATGCCAGTCCTACCATCCAGGGAATCAGTCTGGTGAACCTTTGCTGGACTTCCTTAATAGCAACAATATCCATCTTCAAACTAGGAGACCAAACCTGCACATAATACTCAAGGTGTGGTATCACCAAGGTCATAATTGCAGCATGACATCCTTATTCTAATACTCAAATCCTTTTGCTTTGAAGGCCAGCATGCTAATAGCTTTCCTCACTGCCTGCTGCACCTGCATGCCAACGTTCAACTGTTCCAACATGAAACCTAGGTCTCATTGCACCTCAATGTTACCTAAACTGCCACCAGTCAGATGATAATCTGTCTTCCTGACTGAAATAGATAATTTCACATTCATCCACTTTATACTGCATTTGCCAAGTATTTGCCCACTCAGCCAGTCTGTCCAAGTCACCCTGCAGCCTCTTACTTCTTCGTCATAGCACAAACTGCTCCCCAGCTTAGTGTCATCTGAAAATTTTGAGTGATTACATTCAAATCCTTCATCTAAATCATTAATGTATATCGTGAACAGCTAAGGTCCCAGCACTGAAACCTGCAATACCCCATTCATCACTGCCTTCCACTCTGAAAACAACCTGTTTATTCCAACTCTCTGCTTCCTGTCTGCCAACCAGTTCTCTCTCTCCATGTCAGTATTTTACCTCTGATCCCAGGAACTTTAACTTTCCGTACTAACCTCTTGCGTGGAAAATTGTCAAAAGTCTTCTGAAATTCCAGATACACAACATCTACTGATTCATCCTTGTCCACTCTACTGGTCACATTCTCAAAAAATTCCAAAAGTTTTGTCAAGCATGATTTTCCTTCAGTGAATCCATGCTGACTAGGACCGATTCTGTCACCGCTTTTCAAATGCTCAGTTATTATATCCTTACTGATTGATTCCAACATTTTCCCCACCACTGATGTCACGCTAACTGGCCTACAATTCCCCATTTTCTCTTTCCCTTTTTTTAAAAGAGTGGGATCACAACAGCTACCATCCAGTCCATTGGAGCTCTCCCAGAGTCTACAGAATGCTGGAAAACAATCGCCAGTACATCTGCTATTTCTAGGATCACTTCATTACATACTCTGTGATGCAGAGCATCAGGCCCTGGGGTCTTAGCAGGTTTTAATTCCATCAATTTCCCTAATATCATTTTCTGATTAATAAGTATTTCCTTCAGTTCCTTCTTCATGCTTGACCCTCTGTCCCCTCAGAGGAAGTGAGGACTGCAGATGTTGGAGATCAGGGTTGAGAAAAGCGAGGAAGAACATTCATCTTAATGAGAGATATTATGGAGTCATAGAGATGTACAGCATGGAAACAGACCCTTCGATTCAACGCATCCATGCTGACCAGATATCCCGACCCAATCTAGTCCGACCTGCCAGCACCTGGCCCATATCCCTCCAAACCCTTCCTATTCATATACCCACCCAAATGCCTCTTAAATGTTGCAATTGTACCAGCCTCGACCGCATCCTCTGGCAGCTTATTCCACACACACACCACTCTCTGTGTGAAAATGTTGCCCATTAGGTCCCTTATAAATCTTTCCCATCTCACCCTAAACCTATGCCCTCTAGTTCTGGACTCCTTCACCCCAGAGAAACTACCTTGTATATTTATCTTATCCATGCCCCTCATGATTTTATAAAGCTCTACAAGGTCCCCCTCAACCTCCGATGCTCCAGGGAAAACGGCCCCAGCCTATTCAGCCTCTCCCTGTAGCTCAAATCATCCGGCCCTGGCAACAAAGTTTCACAGCATCCTTCTGATAGGAAGGAGACTAGAATTGCACATACTATTCCAAAAGTGGCTATCCAATGTCCTGTACAGCCACAAGATGACCTCCCAAATCCTATACTAAATGCTCTAACAATAAAGGAAAGCTTACCAAACACCACCTTCCCTATCCTATCTACCTGTGACTCAATTTTCAAGGAATTTTGAACCTGCACTCCAAGGTCTCTTTGTTCAGCAACACTCCCTAGGACCTTACCATTAAGTGTATAAGTCCTGCTAAGATTTGCTTTTCCAAAATGCAGCATCTCGCATTTTTCTGAATTAAACTCCATCTGCCATGCCTCAGCCCATTGGCCCATCTGATCAAGATCCCATTGTAACCTGAGGTAACCTTCTTTGCTGTCCACTACACCTCCAATTTTGGTGTCATCTCCAAACTTACTAACTTATACCTCCTGTGTTCACATCCAAAGCATTTATATAAATATCAAAATGCAGTGAACACAGCAATGATGTTTGTGGCACACCACTGGTCACAGGTCTCCAGTTTGAAAATCAACCCTCCACCACCACCCTCTGTCTTCTACGTTCGAGCCAATAGTATATCCAAATGGCTAGTTCTCCCTGTACTCCATGAGATCTAACCTTGATAATCAGTCCACCATGACAAACCTTGTTGAGCGCCTTACTGAAATCCATTTCGATTACGTCTACTGCTCTGCCTTCATCAATCCTCCTTGTTACGTCTTCAAAAAGCTCAGTGAGACATGATTTCTTATGCACAAAGCCATATCCAAAATGAATCTAGTTCCATTTGCCTGGAATTGGCTCATATCCCTCTAAAGCCTTCTTATTTATGTACCCATCCAGATGCCTTTTAAATGTTGTAATCATACCAACCTCCTCCACTTCCTCTGGCAGTTCATTCCATACATGAACTACCCCCTCCGTGAAAACGTTGCTCCTAAGGTGGTTTTTATATCTTTCCCCTTTCACCTTAAACCTGTGCCCTTTAGTTTTGGACTCCTCTACCCTGGGGAAAAGACCTTTGGATACCCATCCTTTCCATGCCCCTCATGATTTATATACTTCTGTAAGGTCACCCTTCAACCTCTGATGCTCCATTAAAATAGCCCCAATCTATTCAGCCTTTCCCTCTAGCTCAAACCCTCCAATCCTGGCAACATCCTTGTAAATCTTTACTGCACCCTTTCAAGTTTAACAACATCTTTTCTATAGCAGACAGACCAGAATTGAATGCAATATTTCAAAAGTAGCCTAACCAATGTCCTGCACTGCTGCAACACGACATCCCAACTCATATACTCAATGCATTGACCAATAAAGGCAAATGCCTTTGCTACCCTACCTACCTGTGACTCCAACTTTCAAGGAACTATGAGTCTGCACTCCAAGGCCTTTTTGTTCAGCAACACTCCCCAGGACCTTACCATTAAGTGTATAAATGCTGCCTTGATTTGCCTTACCAAAATGCAACACCTCCCATTTATCTAAATTAAACTCCACCTGCCACTCCTCAGCCCATTGGCCCATCTGATCAAGGTCCCATGTGACTCCCTTTGTGCCCTTTCCTTCCCTTTTTGAATTTTCCTCTTTCTTTGAAGAATCTACAGACTTCTGTTTGGCAACTAGGCACTCACTACAATATGGTTTAGAACAGAGCTCCTCATTCCAGCATTCTGTGACACAGTACTCAGGGATCTGATTCACCCTGTTTGTTAGTCATTGTATTTGTGTTGATCACAAGGAATATTATTATTATATCGTACACTCACTGTAAACTGCAGAAAACCATCCAACCAATTAATTCTGTAAAATCTTCTAACATAGCTGCAATACCTGTCCAGTGCTGCTGATATCAACAGTGCCCATGAGAGTTTGCGCTAGGCTGGAACAAGCTCATACCTGCAGTCAAAATTGGAGAACTAGTCTTCCTCGGGCAATCGTATGCATCTCATAGCATCTGGTTATACTGTGATTTTGGCAGAGATCTGAGATCAACAAGAGTTGATGCTCAGTAAGGCCAGGTGCTTTTTAATGAAATAAAAATAAAAGGGTACTTGTCTTTACAAGTAAGGGCTAAGCTATATTTCTTTCTTGATTAATAAATGGAGTCCAACCTTCTATTTAATAACTTACCATTTAAAGAGGTATAAATTTTTAACACAATACAATACATATTGAACATGTTCAGTTTTAGTTTATTAAGTAGCTAGGGTATTAGAAGTTCTTGACATGATTTGTAGAAGTCTGGTTTAAATCTTTTCTTTTTTATCCAAATTTGTGTGGATACTAGAAAGCGTTTGCAGAATTTCACATAAAATTGAAAATATTACGATTGAGATAAACAGATTTTGAAACATTTATTGAGAATTAGTGGATAGGATGGGAAAATAAAGTTTATGTAGAAAATCAATACAAATATTAAGTTGGCAAAGGGGTCGTATTGTTTATTCATATTTTGTGTGTACGTAAAGATAATGGGGGAAAAAATAAACACTGTGCATTTTTGCACAAGGCAAACAACTGCAATATACAAATTATGTTAGACTGAGACATCTTGTACTTCACGAACCATAGAAACAAAATTTCAAGGAGTAGGATAATTGACCCATTGATTCTGTTCTGCCATTCAGTAACATTATGCTTGATGAAGTCACCTTAATTCCATTTTCCTGCTTGTCCCTGTTGTCCTACATTCTCATGTCAATCAAAATCTGCCTGGCCTGCCTTGAATGTATTTAATAATGCATCCTCCACTGCTGTGATGGAAGAGAATTCCAAAGACAAACCACTGCCTGAGAAAAGAAATTCCTTCTCATCCCTGTCTTAAATGGGAGACCCCAAATTTTCAATAAGTGCATCCCACTCTTAGATTATCCACAAGAGGAATGTCATGCCAGCATTACCTCATTGGGCCACCTCAGAATTATCTGAATTTCAATAAGATCATCTCTCGCTGTTTTAAACTGAGTTTAGCCTTAACCTGTTCAATTTTTCTGAATAAGATAATCCTTCATCCCAGGAGTAAGTTTCATGAAACTTCTTTCAGCTGCTTTCAAGACAAGTATATTTTCCCTTTCGTCAGAAACCAAAACTGTGCTCACTCCATCCTCCTTACAATAAAATCCAACATTCCTCTAGTCTTATCTGTTGATTTTCACTTTAAATATTTATTTATATCCTTTCCTGTCAATTACTATTTCTCATCCTGATAATTTTTATCACTTTAGTTCATTGCCAGCCTATTTCAACTTCCCAAGGATTCCCTGAATCTTTAGGATCATCACCATGTCATGAATCTTACCTATATAGCTCTTGGTATGCTATGACAACGATTATCCATCCTTGTGGATTTGTGTTTAGAGTCCTTCCAAAGTATTTTAGGACCTGAACTTTGGTATGCTGAGATCTACTTGAATGGCTTCAGTTACAGAGCAAATATTGCCAGAATATTTGCCGGAATATTTGCTGATAATTTGAGGAAAGTAATCGATATGTGTCCTTCCAATTGTATATTGTATGAGACAAATAAGTTGGATGAAAACTCATATTTACAGGATCATACAAAATAAGCTTTCCTACACTGTTTTGAAGCAGAAGGCATTTTGAAGACCTGTTGAGGTCATGTAATGAAAGCTGAACTTGTCATCTGTTTGCCTAGAGCTTTAACAGAATTATTGAATATTGTTTGAAAAAGAATTTAATTTTAACTTCACTTGTGTGGGTGTTCTTTGAATATTAAATAGAAGCTTGCCTCGGAGTAATTTGCCAACTTGTTGAAATAATTTACATGTTGACATATTAACAATTTATTGGAACATTTGTAATATTCTTCTGCCCTGTGATAATGCTTGCAGATGCAATAACAACTTTCATTTATGTAATATCTTTGAAGTTATGAAATGTACTCAGGCACTTCACAGGAACATTTTGCAAGGAAATATGATTCCTCATATTTCTTGTCCCATGACTCTGTTTTTCTACCTTTCAGCAAAATGTTTGGAACTCCGACGAAAATATCCACCATGTAGATCAAAACCATTGATAGTGGCTCTGATTCAAAATTAAGAACAATCCTGAATGGCAGCTTTGCACTTTTAAATAATGTGTTGAATGTCTCATAAATAAATTTTACAAGCTTGTTGCGTTTGGTGCCTTTATTCTAATTTTGAACTACAGTTTGCTGAGCACACATTCAAAATATTGTTATATTGGGAGTGGACAATATGAGGAGAATATGAATCAAGATCACTGTGCAAATTATCTGCATCACCTACTTAGGTTCAGTCTTCTGTATATTATATCCGAAATTTAGCAGTCAAATATTCAAAAAAATTAACTAGCACATACGACAACATGCATTAATATTAAAATTAACTTGGTATGTGAAGGATAAAATGTTGGATCTGTAACAGCTTGTTTGAATTTATTGTAAAAAGGAAAATCACAACAGATGCATTTTCTTTGCAGCTTGTCAATGTAATGGTCACAGCACATGCATCAATGGCAGTATTTGTGAACAATGTAAGAACCTGACTGTTGGAAAACAATGTGAAGCTTGCATGCAGGGATACTATGGAGATCCAATTAATGGTGGCAGATGTCAATGTAAGTACTCGTTCAAATGCTCTGAAGTGTTCAATATAAAATTGTTGGTAAAAATTCCAGATGTTGTTTCTCAATAGATTTACATTAAACTGAAGTTTTATCTGTTTAATATCAGTAAAAATCATTAGTCATTTTCAGTACGATTGTAATAAGGTTGTACCTAATTATTGCTAGTTGCAAACAGCTAGCATAGTCAAGAATAATGCATCATCTATCCCCTGTGCCACAGTTGATGAATCACCTTTGTACGTTGGCCATGTCCTGAAAAGAAAAGCTATTGTTTTTTTTAGAATGATTTCTTTGATTCATAAGATTTTCTACAATGTGTACATTTACAAGACCTTCCTTGTATTTGTTTGGACTTCAAAGCAAAATGGCATTTGCCAAAGTGTCTTCAGTAACTCTCTGTTTTGGCAGACAACTAATTAGTTGGGACTAGCGAAATCAACCAACATAAATGTTTGATTTAATGTATCATTTTTTTCATGTGTAATATTTTTATTCACTTGTGGGACATGGGTGTGCTGGCTGGCCAGCATTCATTGTCAAAAACTAGTTGCCCTCAAGAAGGTGATAGCGAACTGCCTTCTTGAACCACGGTAGTCTGCATGCTGCTGGTTAACCCACAATGCCATTAATGAGGGCATTCCAGAATTTTGACCCAGCGACAGTGAAGGAATGATGATATACTTCCAAATTAAGATGGTGGGTGGCTTGGAGGGGAGCTTGCAGATTGTGGTGTACTAATGTATCTCCAGCTCTTGTCCTTCTAGATTGAAGTAGTTGTGGGTTTGGAAGGTGATGTCTAATGCTGTTTTGTGAATGTTTCCAGTGTGTCATGAGATAGTACATACACCTGCTGCTGAGCATCATTGGTGGAGGGAGTGAATGTGATATCAATCAAGCGGCTGCTTTGTCCTTGATGTTGTCAAGTTTATTGAATGTTGTTAGAGGTGCACCCATTCAGGCAAGTGGGGTGTATTCCATCATGTTTCTGACTTACTCCTTGTAGATGATGGACAGGTTTCAAGGAGTCAGATGGGGAGTTTCTCACCACAGTATTCCTAGCCTGTGACCAGCTCTTGTAGCCTGTGTTTATTTGGTGAGTCGAGTTCAGTTTCTGGTCAATGATAACCCCCAAGATGTTGATAGTAGGGGACTCAGTGATTGTAACATCACTGAATGTCAACAGTAGTGGTTAGATGATTTCTGATTAGAGATGGTTGTTGTCTGGCAAATGTTGCTCGTCTCTTGTCAGCCCACATCAGGATACTGTCCAGATCTTGTTGCATTTGAACATGGATTGCTTCAATATCTGAAGAGTTGCAAATGGTGCTTAGCATTAAGCAATCATTGATGAACATCCCCACTTTCTTATGATGGAGGGTAAGTCATTGCTGAAGCATCTGAAGATTTTTGGACCTAGGACACTACTCTGAGGAACCCCCTCAGAGATATCCTGAAGCTAAGAAGACTGACCTGCTATTCAGCTGTTGTTCCCTGATTTTTTTTTCCCTCTTTGCACAAAAGCAGTGTTTTTTTTTGTTTCTGTCTGTGTGCATGTCCTGGGGCTTTGGTGACTTTGTGTGTTCTGATTGTGTTGTGAAGATGTGGGTATACTTGTACCTTTAAGAGAGCTAAAAGCAACAGAATTATCTGACAACACCAAGCATTCTGAAAAAAGGTATAATATAACCTTTTGGTACAGCAGGTAGTATAGCTGGTTGCCTGGAGACAAAAAGAAATTCAAATTAGACTAATCAGTTTAAATTATGCCCTGAAAAATACCAAACTCCAATCAAGTCTGAATTTAGTATATTGACAATCTTAAAAACCAATGACACAATCCGATGCTTTGGGGTGGGGGTATAAGACCCAGGAAAATTGAACAGTTGGAAGGAGAACTGCCAAGCCAACGACATCTGCAAACTGCCCAGAGAATAGCTCTCTTAATCAATAAGTAACCTTTATTGATCAGTAACCTATGAAGCAGAATCACCAAGAAGAAGAAAAGCAGACAGGAATACAGAGAAGAAGCGAAAGCTTCCTGGTTTTGAGATAAGACATTTTGTAAACCTTAATCGGGAGTTTTATTGGACTAATATTCTAGAAGGGAAGGTAAAAGATAGGTTAGAAGAAGGAGTTGTAAATAGTTGTTAGTTAATTATTTTCTGTTACACTTAAAGCAATGAAGTTGTTAATTTCTACTTTAAATAGTTCTTGGCCTCTTGAATTTTCACAGATTACTTCATGGGATAAATCTTTTCTGTATTGCTGCTTTAAATTAAGCAGGAGTGTTTACCTCATTTCATAACATTTGCTTCAGTAACTTTTGTGGTGACCTCGGAGTAGTAGGGTTTGAGAATCTGTACATGTTTCCAAGTGGGTTGTAACATCTTTGATAAATTTAGAAAACAGCATATATATTCTATTCCCAATAATGGAATTTAACAAATTATATACAGGATTGTAAAAATTCTACTTCATGATTCTAATTTAGTACTTGTTCTTAAATGCTTGAGCTGTGCTAGGTGATGAACATGTTAAGACCCCAGGTATTAACTGGAATTAGATTTTCCAAAAGAAATATCCTTTTCAAACAGCTGTGAGAAATCTTAAAAAAAAGAATTCCTGAAAAGACATTAATTCCTATCTCCTTTTGACTCAAGTGCAACATTCAGCAAAAACTTTATGAATAGAGGATTCAGTGATAGCAGAAATGTGAGACTGGCCAGATACAGACTGATTATGTCAATTCGAAAGTAGAATCTAGACTAAAAGGAATGACGATAGAATCCCCTCTAGCAATTATTGTTCTCCAATTTCTGGCCACTCTTATGACACAATTATGAACTTTAGGCATACCAAGAGTATGATTGACAAATGACTTAGTTGTGAACCAAGTACCATTATGCAATGAATTGATCTCAGTGGAACAACAAGGACTTTGACTTAAAGAATGACAAAGAAAGTTAGAAAGGAGAAGCCAGTAATGCTGATCAGGTAGAGGGAATTTGACTATTTACAAGAAAGTTCAGCACATGCATGAATGTTTCAGTTGCATATTTATTCAGTTGCAGCATATGTATGACCACAGTGCGTGGAATTGATTGATGAAAATGTTATTGAAAGGGCACCATGGTCACTCAGTGGTTAGCCCTGCTGCCTCACAGTGCTAGGGATCTGGGTTCGATTCCACCCTTGGACGACTGTCTGTGGAGTTTGCACGTTCTCCCTGTGTCTGCATGGCTTTCTGCCTGGTGCTCCAGTTTCTACTCGCAGTCCAAAGATACGTGGATTGGCCATGCTAAATTGCCCATGGTGTTCAGGGATGTGTAGGCTAGTTGTGTTCACCATGGGAAATGCAGGATTACAGGAAAGAAAAGGTAGGGGGATGGATATGGATGGGATGCTGTTTGGAGGGTTGGTGTGGACTAGTTGGGCTGAATGGCCTGCTTCCACAGCGATTCTATGATTCAATGAAAATTCTTTTAAATGATGAGGGCCAAAGTAATTTGAAGGATTTTGAAAGTTCTATCAGCTTCAAGTTTGTGGATGATGTGTTTAAATCACTTAAAGAGTTGTGATTCCTGTAACATACCTGGGGTAGTTCACTTTATCAGCACAGATGTTTTGTCAAATAAAATAGCCTTACTGTGAAGAAGGCTATATGTGAAAAACCTTAAATGAATGAGGACATTGAACATAACAAGACAATTGTTTTTGGAAGTTAGTGCATTTACATTTTACAAACCTGGACTTCATTGCATTATTTTAATAAGACCAAATTTCTTCCCTTGAATTATTAAACAGCTATTATTAGCACTGGGAGATGGGAATTGCAAGGCAAAAGTGCTTAATTATTTTAAAACTACATCAGTGGTAAAGTGATACATGTAAAAAATATAGGAGAACCTAATTACAGCCCACAGTGAGTCTTCCCATTAGTGAGAGACTGAAACAAAGTTGTGGCAATGCCATTGAAAAATGCATCGGTTCAATGACGTACCAACTGTTAATTGCCAAGTTTTGTTTAAATTTCAATTCTGGTTTGACGCTGGTTGATTGAAATTGGGCAAGGCATTACCTTGAGTGACTATGACCTAATCTGTTGAGTTAAAACTGGTGCAGTGTGTTGCATTCTTTCAGTTGGCTTGACAATCTTCTACCAATCAGAGTCCACTTGCCAACCAATCAATGCCCTCACATATATTTCAAATGTTATTTTTCATTTACACTGGTATTCTTGTGAATTCTCTTGATGATGCAAGATTAAAAGCTTCATAAAAGATTTTTTTCAGCAATGCTAAAGAGAAAGAGTAACATTGGTTAAGATAATGGAGAAATTGAGAAGGACTGGACTGGGACACAGGCTTAATTCCTAATGGAAAATAATGGTGGTATTTGACAACAATGAATTTAAGGATGTATCTGAAAATAGTAACATTGTGGTAATAAACATGGTAGCATAAAGTTGTTTTGGGGAATGGAATGTTTGAAAGAGATTATGCGTTGGATGATATGCTGCGTAAAATCCTGGTGGATGGCCAAGTTTAAAATTAACATCTCCCTTGCCAGAGGCAGTCCATGTGAAGAAGTCACAGCAAATGGTTGGTGGCTACATTACATATCAATTATTTTTTGGGAGAAATCTGGAAATTTCTTCAGTAATGAGTGATCATACCCTCGCTTATGAATAGTCTACAAGTAACGCTGCTCATTCAGTGTACTTGAATGTCCTTCATGCAAGGAGCAGGGCAATCATAAAGGCTGAGGTTTCACAGAAAATGCAACAAGTCTTCATATATACAATCATAGAAACACGCCCTTTGGCTCACTGCTGACGACAAGCATCGAGCTAGACTCATCCCATTTACCTGCACTTCCTCCATAGCCTAAGGCCTACCATGGGAAAGCGATAGTTGTCAGGTGTCTGGCACTGTGGCTCAGAAGGGAATGGGGAAGAATGGAAAAGCGCTAGTGGTAGGGGACACAATAGTTAGACGGATTGACAGAAGATTTTGTGGTTCCCTTTCCTCCCCCTGACTGTAACCCAGCTGTCCTTATCCTGTGTCTGAGGAGTGACCACCTCCCTGTCCATCTTCTCAAGTTCCCCCTCAGCCTGCCGGATGATCAGCAGTTCATCTAGCTCCAGCTCCAGTTCCCTAACTCGGTTTTTGAGGAGCTGGAGTTGGGTGCACTTCCTGCAGATGTGGCCAGTGGAGACATGCGTCGTGTCTCTCACCTACCACATTCTGCAGGGGGAACCTACAACTGCCCTATCAGTCATACCCCGCTAATCTGAAAGCCCACACCGAACTAAACAAGGAAGAAGAAAAAAAGAAAACCTGAAGAACTTACCACGTTTACAGACTTTTATTAAAGTTAGAGGAGGTGGGAGGGAGATCCTAGGCTCTCGGGTTTAGATCTCACCCACTTAAAAAAGCAATCACTTACCCTTCCCAGCATCCCTTGCTTCTCTCTGCCCCCTCTCCTTGCCGCCCTGTAAAAAAACGAGACAGTGGGGTGAGGAACAGGCAGCGGGTGCAGCTTAACACATGGCTGTGCAGCTGGTGCAGGAGGGAGGGCTTCACATACTTAGACTATTGGGATGCCTTCTGGGGAAGGTGGGACCTATACATGAAGGATGGGCTGCACCTGAACTGGAGGGGCACAAATGTCCTGGATAGGAGATCTGCTCGTGTGGTTCGGGAGGGTTTAAATTAGTTTGGCCGGGGGGGTGGGAACCAGAGCAAATATCTGAGGGGGTGGGGGTGGTAGTTGTAGATGGGGCAGTGACAGGATGTAGTGAATATATTGGGGAGGTTTTTCATGTGATGAAACAAAGAGATCAGTTAAAGTGTGTCTGCTTTAACGCAAGGAGTATCAGAAATAAGAGTGAAGAACTTAGAGCATGGATCAGTATTTGAGACTATGATGTTGTAGCCATAAAAGAGATGTGGGTTTCACAGGGACAGGAATGGTTGCTAGATATTCCAGGGTTTAGAAAATTTAAAAAGAACAGGGAGTGAGGGAGAAAGAGAAGAGGGTGTAGCATTGCTAGTCAGAGAGTGCATAACAGCTGCAGAAATGAAGATTGTCGAGGAAGGTTTGTTTACTGAGTCCGTATGAGTGGAAGTTAGGAACAGCAAGGGAGCAGCCATCTTACTGGGGGCTTTCTACAGACGCCCCAATAGCAGTAGGGAGATCAAAGAACTCACACGACAGCAGATTCTGGAAAAATGCAGATGTAGCAGTGTTGTTGTTATGGGTGACTTCAACTTTCCGAATATTGACTGGAACCTCGTTAGTGTAGATGGTTTGGATGGAGCCGTTTTTGTCAGGTGTGTTCAGGTGAGTTCCCTTACTCAATATGTAGACAGGCTAATGAGAGGAAGGACCATTTTGGATTTGGTGCTCAGCAATGAACCAGGACAGATGTCAGATCTCGTGGTGGGAGAGCACTTTGGTGACAATGACCACAATGCTTCATATTTACTGTAGCCATGGAGAGGGAAAGGAGGAGTTACCATGGAAAGATATTTAATTGGGGAAAAGGAAATTATGATGCTATCAGTAAGGAGTTGGGAAGTACAGATTGGGAGCAATTGTTCCACAGAAAGGGCACAACAGACATGTGGAAACTGTTTAAGTAGCAGTTGTTGTGAAGTGATGCATAAATTTGTTCCTCTGAGACAGGCAAGAAGGGGTAAGATTAAGGAGCCTTGGATGACAAGAACAGAGGAGCTTCTTGTCAAAAGGAAGAAGGCAGCTTATAGAAGGTGGAGGAAGCAAGGATCTAGCATAGCTTAAGAGGATTACAAGCTTATGAGAAAGGAGCTCAAAAAATGGACTGAGGAGAGCTTGGAGCAGGCATGAAAAAAGCTTGCTGGGAAGGATTAGGGAGAACCCATAGGCATTTTACTCATACGTGAGGAATGCAAGAATGATCAGGGGGAAGATATGGCCAGTCAGGGATAGTGTAGGGAACTTGTGCATGGGGTCTGAGCAGATAAGAGAAGCCCTAAATGAGTTTTTTTTGCTTTGGTTTTCACTAAGGAAAGGGACCTTGTTGTAGATGAGAACTTTGAGGAGCTGGAAAACAAGCTTGAACAGATAGAGATTAAGGAGGTTGATCTGCTGGAAATTTTGGCAAACATTAAGATTGATAAGTCCCCAGGGCCAGATCAGATTTATCCTAGATTGCTCCACAAAGAGAGAATGGAATTTGCTCAGCCTTTGGCGAAGCTCTTTGCTTCCTCATTCTTCATGGGAGTCGTACTGGAGGATTGGAGGGAGGCGAATGTTGTTCCTCTTTTCAAGAAGGGTAATAGGGAAACCCCTGGCAATTACAGACCAGTCAGTCTTACGTCTGTGGTCAGCAAGGTTTTGGAAATAATTCTGTGGGATAGGATTTTTGACTATTTGGAAAAGCATAGCGTGATTAAAAGCAGTCAGCATGGCTTTGAGGAGCAGGTCATACCTCACAAATCTTATTGAGCTCTTTGAGGAGATGATGAGACAGGTTGACAAAGATCGGGCAGTGGATGTGGTGCATATGGACCTCACCAAGGGATTTTATAAGGTTCCCCATAGCAGGCTCATTCATAAAGTCAGGAGGTGTGGGATACAGGAAAATTTGGCTGTCTGGATTCAGAATTGGTTGGCTGATAGAAGGCAGAGAGTGGTTGTAGATCAAAGTGTTTTGCCTGGAGGTCAGTGGTGAGTGGCGTCCCACAGGGCTCTGTTGTTGGGCTTCTGCTCTTTGTAGATTTTATAAATAACTTGGATGAGGAGTTGGAGGGGTGGGTTATTAAATTTGCAGATGACACAGGCTGAAGGTACCGTTGTTAGTATTGAGTGCTGTTGCAAGCTGCAGCACAACATAGACAGTATGCAGAGCTGGGCTGAGAAGTGGCAGATGAAGTTCAACCTGGATAAATGCGAAGTGATGCATTTTGAAAGATCAAACTTAAATGCTGCATACAGGATTAAATACAGGGTTCTTGGCAGTGTGGTGGAACAGCAGGATCTTGATGTTCAAGTGCATAGATGCCTCAAAGTTGCCACCCATGTGGATAGGGTTGGTAAGAAAGCATAAAGTGCCTTGGCTTTCATTAACAGGGGGATCGAGTTTGAGCTGTGAGGTTTTGCTGCAGCTCTAAAAGTCCCTGGTGTGACCACACTTGGAATATTGTTTCCACTTCTGGTCACCCTATCATAGGAGAGATGCGGAAGCTTTGGAAAGGGTGCAAAGAATCTTTACCAGGATGCTGCCTGGACTGGAGGGCCTTTCTTACAAAGAGAGTTTGACTAAGCTCAGTCTTGTCTCTTTGGAGAGGAGGAAGAGAGGTGACCTGATCAAGGTGTATATGGTAATGAGAGGCATGGATAGAGCCGACAGCCAGAGACTTTTCCCCAGGGCAGGATGACTGCCACGAGGGATCATAGTTTTAAGGTGTTCGGAAGAAGGCATAGAGGAGACGTCAGAAGTAGGTTCTTTACGCAAAGAGTTGTGAATGCATGGAATGCGTTGCTAGTGGTGGTTGTGGAAGCAGAGTCATTAGGGACATTGAAGAGACTGCTGGACATAGACAGCAGTGAATTGAGGGGTGCGTAGGTTAGGTTATTTTATTTTAGATTAGGATTAATCCTCGGTGCAAGATCGTGGGCCGAAGGGCCTGTTCTGTGCTGTACTTTTCTATGTTGTGTGTTCTATGTTCTATGTACTATTCCCTGACATTTTCAGTGCCCCTCCATGATTCATCAATGTTGTGAGAAAATCTGATTTCTCTCAGAAGTACATTCCATATTCTTTGGGTGATTTTTTTTTTCTCTAATCTCCTCTAAATCACTTACTCCTCACCTTAAACTTGTGTTCTTTAGTCTTAGGCATGTCTGTCACTGGGAAAAGATTCTTCCAGTTTACTATGTTAATATTTATCATAATTTTGTAAACGTCAATCAAATCCTATCTCAGCCTCCTCTGCCCCAAAGAAAAATTCTGCCTATCCAATCTCTCACCACATCTGAGACTTTCATCTCAGGCAATATCCTGGTGAATTTTCTTTTCACCTTCTCCCTCACCCTGCGCAGTCACATCTTTCCGATCATCTTATGCTCATCAGATCAGTGTGATGAACATAGCATATTATGAAAGAGAAGAACGGAAAGAGTGGAAAGGTTTGTTTAAGGTTGTGATGGAAGATCAGTAATTATATAGAGTGGCAACTACATTGTTAGGCTAGGTTTAATGGGCACTGACGACAGATTAAATGAATCTGAAGAAGTTGATGAATGTGAAAAGGCACTGCTTACTTAATATATGCATATGATGGACAATTGTGAGACTACATCGTGGCAGATGGAGCAGCAACTTGAATGTGAACAATGTGTTAGAGCCTCGGGACAAGGCTATTTTTCCTCGAGGGCAACAAAGAAAAGTTACCACCAAAATAACATACATGTCAGAAATGGTCAGTAAGTGGAGGAAATTTGCTATTTTAGGGAGAACAGCAAAAGCCAGCAGCAAATTCAAACAATGGCTAGATGTGTAAGATAAGGGAGAGGAATGAAGACCCGTGGATTGACAAAGTGAGGGAAAGATTTTGAAGGCAGAAAATGCAGTGCAGTTTCTGAAAATGGACCCTGAAGTGAATATAGTCCTTGGAAAAAATCTCAAACTTTCAAAAAGAGTTCTGATCATAGGAGGGAGAGATCTTCTAGGATTAGTCCAGAACAAGTCAGGAAGGCAAGTCGATGTCATAGTTTGGCAAGGAGAAGGGGGAAGCTGGAAATGCCATGAGAAGTACAAATCTTTATACTTTGATCCTCAATAGGTTTTAGTGGCTACAAACAAATTAGAAGATAAATTGGTAAAGGATGTCAAGCAAAGAATTTGAGAGCTGGAAAGAATTTGCTGGATACATTGAAGTACCAAATGGGGGGCATTCAACTTTATTATCTAGTTGGATTTGCTCGGAAAAGATGCTCCTTGATGGGATGTATAAGTTGAAAAACAGACATGTGGCACAGGGTTTCAATGTGTAACTTGGTAATCACTTTATTCGAGTGCAATCCCCTACATCAGGAAAAGTGACCTTGAAGGTCTTCGCTCTTTTACCAGCATACACATGGCACTGTAAGTCAATTGGTATAAAAACTGCATTTTGCACGGAGAAATGTTCAAAGGCAAGTATTTTTTAAATCACTGAGAAGAAAAAAAGGCAAGTGATATGGAAGAAACACTACAGAAATTAAACAAACATGTTTATGGGTTGAATGATGTAGCGAGTGTGTAGGATTTCCCAGTTAGGTCCATCTTGCTGAAAGTATTACATTTAACTGAAAGTAGACCCCAGCAATGTTCTACTAGTACTGCAAAGAGAGATTAGCAGGTATCTTTATCATGTAGGTTAATGGTTTTCTGTGTGGTGGTTCTGTAGAATTAGCATATGTGTGATACATAGCATAAAAAGGGAATTTAAAATTGGAAGTCAGACTTCAAGGCTTTTAAAAATATGGAGCTAGATATTCAGTAGGATAAGTTGACAATGACTTTGGATCAACATCCTTACTTAAAAATGATATTTAAAAGCATCCTGATATTCCAGGCCAGGTCCTTACATAAAGATGGTTTTTGCAGAAAAGAGAAGAAGCAAATGAGTTTTTTATATTGGATAGTTACACTGTGCGCTCAGTCTGTTTCCAAATCCAGTTGTGACTGAGCACTATGAAGAAATATGGTACTGTTGAAGAAAGCTGTGACAGCAAATAAAACATTAAATTAAATCTCGGAAAATGTGCTCTCAAGTTTCCAGCTTTGGGTGCCACAGAAGATATCCCAGTGCTCTACATGCCAGTCTTCCAATGGCTATTTGATTACAGCATAGTTTATCATATTCTTGCTGTCCGTTGGTTTGGAAAGGCAAGAAAATAAATACAGGTAAATCGGACTCAGCAAGATGGCGGCGATTCTGTAGAACTGCTGTGGACAGCTCTGCCTAATAGCCAAGGCATACTGGTGTTTTTAGCCATCCCTGTCCAATTTATGTGGTGGCATTATCAGTTTAAAACCTTACAGAACACATATTTGTTAATATTTGGGAGTGGGAAAGTTGCCAAAGGGTAAAGGAGCGAGCAAACAGCAGCAGGGAGGACACTCCCTGCAGCACTAGACATTCCAGAGACTGCAGCAACAGCAGCCTCTCCTGAACCCCCCGAGGACCTGACAGGCTCACAGGAATTGGCTGCGGTGATGGAGAGACTTACCTTGAAAGTTGGGGCTGCGAGTGAGGAGATCCATGGGGAGATTTGTGCCCAGGTCCAACTTATTGCATCCATGCTGCAGAAGCATGAGCAGGAGATCCAGGGCCTCGGGGAGCAGCTGGAGGAGGTGGAGGGTCGAACTAAGGCCTCGGAAGCTCCCTTGGCCCTTCTGGATTTGATTACGGGTTGTAAAATTGGGAGTACAGCTATCTCTGATCACGCGGCAGTATATTTGGAGGTTAAAGCCAAGAGTGAAGGACTAGGTTTGCGACACTGGTGTGTGAACCCTTTTCTCCTTAAGGATTCCAAACTTGTGGAATACATTTTGAAGGAGTTTCAGGAATTCTTGACTATCAACTCAGGCACGCTAGTAGTCCGTCAATGCTATGGGAGACTGCTAAGGCCTTTGCTCGGGGATTAGCTATTTCCTATACGGCTAGCTGGAAATGACAGAAGGAGGAACGGCAGCATCTACTTGCGATGCATTTTGCGCAGCCTTCAGTGACTAAGCTACAGCGGACCATGGCCCTCCGGGCTGCCTTGAATTCAGTACTGACAGAAAATGCAAAGAAAGAACTTGCTGTTCAAATATGGGATAGGCCAGGGAAGTATTTACATTACCTGACTGGGAAGAAGTGTGCTCCCGATTCCATTGCTGCAATCAGAGACAGCGTCGGGGTCCTTACATACGATGCTAAAAAGATTAATGAGGCTTTTCGCAGCTTTTACTCCGAATTGTATCGGTCTGAAGATTGCGAGGACAAGAGGGCTAAAATGAAGACCTTTTTTAAGAACCTGGACCTCCCAGGGGTAACCTTGAAACAGGCCTCTCTCCTTAATGCCCCCTTGACAGTTCAGGAAATACAAGAGGCAGCAAGGCAACTTCAGAGTGGGAAAGCGCCCGTCTCTGATGGTCTCCTGGGTGAGCTTTATAGGAGTTTATAGGGATTCTGTCAGGGCCGATGTTGGAGATGTACAATCACTCCTATATGCATGAATGCCAACCACCATCTTTGAGAGAAGCTAATATTTCCTTAATTCATAAGAAGGGGAAGGTACCTGAGGATTGTGCCTCATACAGGCCCATCTCTCTATTAAATTCAGATTTCAAGATTCTGTCCAACATCCTGGCACTGAGATTGGAAAAGGTGTTGCCCCATATTGTTAAAGAGGACCACACAGGCTTTATAATGGTCTGTAGGTCCTTTAATAATATTAGAAGATTGCTGAATATGATCCAGGTTTGTCAGCAACAATTGAATCAGGGGTTGGCGATTTCCTTGGATGCAGAGCAAGCATTTGACTGGGTGGAATGGCCGTATTTTTTTTATGTCTTAGAACAGTTTGGGTTGGGGGGGTGGTCTTTGCTAGGTGGGTGGATGTATTATATTGCCACCCTCTGGCCGCAGTCAACACCAACGGGGTGAAATCTGGAAATTTTAGGATTGGTAGGGGTAGTCAGCAAGGCTGCCCCCTCTCACTGTTGTTGTTTACGTTGGTGATACAGTCTTTGGCAGAGGCCATTCGTCAGAACATCCACATAACCACTCCAAAGTGGGATCGAGGGCACACAAGATTACACTGTATGTAGATGATGTCCTTCTGTTTTTATCGAACCCGGTGACCTTCGCACTCCATTTGATACAATGTATCAATTCATTTGGGACTATTTCAGGATATAAGATTAACTTTGCAAAATCGGAGACTATGCCTTTGGGGAACCTAAAGGATGTGCCAGAAGTTGAAGGTCGCCCTAAGTTCCCTTTTAAGTGGTCACTGGCAAGGTTCCGGTACCTAGGCATTTTTATTACCCCCCAACTTTGATCTGTTATTTCGGAATAACTTTGCTCACTTGCGCAACAATATTAGACGAGATCTTCAGAGATGGGAGGCTCTTCCAATTTCATGGCTGGACCTAATGATTTGGATGCGAGCATAAGAGGTACGGTTAGTCCATTTGCAGATGACACCAAAATTGGAGGTGTAGTGGACACCGAAGAGGGTTACCTCAGATTACAGCAGGATCTTGATCAGATGGGCCAATGGGCAGAGAGGTGGCAGATGGAATTTAATTCAGATAAATGCGAGGTGCAGCATTTTTGGAACTCAAATCTTAGCAGGACGTATACACTTAAAAATCCGCCAGGCCCTGCCATCCAGCAGGCAATAGAAGGCAATAACCGAAAGGGTGCTTGTGGAACATTGCAACAACCTCTCTGTATTGAGCTTATAGGGCTTAGTGAGAAGCGTAGTCGTCTTCTGGATGAAATCCCTAACCTGAAAAAAACAGAAAAGGTTTCTGCTGGGCAAACCGTATTTGCGGCTCAGTTGCTCAAAAGACATCATAACCTCCCCCTCAAACAAATCTCCCAAACTAGAAACTCCCCTCGCTGCCCATCATCTGAATCCTGATTCCATCATCCCTGGTCAGAACCCTGGCATGCCAACTATAGACGTAAGTGGCGAAGTCTTGGATAAGCAACTCTCACTCTGACGCATCACCCTCCATGCCTTGAATGTACTAATGACAATTGGGTTCCAACAGTGGTCCATAACTGTCCTCATCTTATCCATGAACAACAGACTAATAAGAGGGTACTTTGCCTGGGAGGCCTGAATATCGAGCCATATTGAGTTTGGATCGTTACCAACACAATCACAGAAAAAGGACAGTAGGAAACTCAATTGATACCTCCTGATGTCTGGGAAATCAACTCCTCCCCCTCCATGAGGCAACTGCAATTTAGGAAGTTTGATGAAGGGCTACCCACGATGCCAGACAAAGAAACAAAACGCTTCTGCAGCGTTGACCTAGAAAACATTATAGGGAGCATACGCACGGGATAAAGAAAACGAGGAAGAGTCATAGAGATGTACAGCATGGAAACAGACCCTTCGATCCAACATGTCCATGCTGACCAGATATCCCAAACCAATCTAGTCCCACCTGCCAGCACCCAGCCCATATCCCTCCAAATCCTTCCTATTCATATACCCATCCAAATGCCTCTTAAATATTGCAATTGTACCAGCCTCCACCACTTCCTCTGGCAGCTTATTCCATACACATACCACCCTCTGCGTGAAAAAGTTGCCCCTTAGGTCTCTTTTATATCTTTCCCCTCTCACCCTAAACCTATGCCCTCTAGTTCTGGACGCCCTGACCCCACGGAATAGACTTTGTCGATTTACCCTATCCATGCCCCTCATAATTTTATAAACCTCTATAAGGTCACCCCTCAGCCTCCAATGCTCCAGGGAAAATAGCCCCACCCTGTTCAGCCTCTCCCTATAGCTCAGATCCTCCAACCCTGGCAACATTCTTGTAAATCTTTTCTGAACCCTTTTAAGTTTCACATCTTTCCGATAGGAAGGAGACCAGAATTGCACGCAACATTCCAACAGTGGCCTAACCAATGTCCTGCACAGCAGCAACATGACCTCCCAACTCCTGATCTCAGTACTCTGACCAATAAAAGAAAGCGTCCAAAAACGCCTTCTTCACTATCCTATCTACCTGCAACTCCACTTTCAAGGAGCAATGAACCTGCACTCCAAGTTCTCTTTGTTCAGCAATGCTCCTTAGGACCTTACTAAGTTATGTGAGGTCTGGGAGCAAGAGCTAGAAGTGGCGATCTCTTCTGAAACATGGGAGAATATATGAGTGAATGCTTGAAAGATCTCAACCTGTAATAGGACATGCGCTATGCAGTTAAAAATTCTGCACAGGGCTCATCTGGCACCAGACTGTCTGGTAAAGTTTAAAAAAAGGGCATCTTCATTGTGCCCCAAATGTGAAGTAAGTGTATGTACTCTTACCCATTGCTTCTGGACATGCCACAAGCTCTGTGTTTATTGGAGCACTGTAGCAGGAGAGATGAGGAAGGTATTGAGGACTGAAGTCAAAGTATACCCGATGTTTCTCCTCTTAGGTCTACCGAATTTACCATCTTTAGACGGGCATGGGAAGAAACTATTTAATATTCTTGCATACTGTGCACGGAAGGATATTCTGATGTATTGGGTGTCTGAGAACCCGCCAGGCTTGCTGGGATGGCAGAAATTAATTATGGAGCATATTCCCTTGGACATTCTTACAAACATGGTGCACCACACAGCAGACCATTTTTATAAGACATGGCAGCCCTACTTGAGTTATTTGGATATAGATTTGTCAGTTATCTTAATTAGGGCATTTGTTTAACCAGGATGGTTAGGTTTGACAAGCTGTGGGCCCTGGAGGGGGTCTCCTGAGGTAATACAGGTAAATATACAATGTTCCCGTTCCTTTGTTTGAGAGCTTTGCACCAAGCATAGCTGTTCTGTATTTCGTGTTTTTTGTTTTTTTTGCTTTTCTTTCTTTTTTTATCTATTAGTTATTTACTTATTTATTGGTGTTGCTTTGCACAGTGTTAGGGTTTGTTTTGTGTTATAGGGTAGGTTAATAGACAGTAGTTGGATTGTAATTTGTGTTTTTTTTCTTATTTTACTGATATTTGTTATTGATTGTATTTTTCAATCATTTTATATGTTTGTAAAGTTTAAAAATTTTGCTAATAAATATATTTACAAAAAACAGGTAATTAAAAGTATCTTTGCTATGGCAACATCATCATGAGGAGAAACTATAGATACAGGGATATGTTTATCCAATATTCTAATAAAATCCTATGTGGTCAGGAATCTAAAGAAAGGTTTCATGAAAGCTATATTCTACATATGTGGTACTTTTGAAATTGGATTTCAAAATGGGGGCAGATGGAGATGGATCAGTTCTGTAAAGATATTATTTAAAAGGTTAACATTAGTGAGGAACAGTGACTAAAATGCACCTTTTCCAAGAAAACATGGCATTGATGCTGATTACCTTGAAAAATGCCTATGGTATTAATATGGTAAAATGTACAGTTGGGTTTATAGCAGGGAGAATAAAACCTGTTACATTTAATATTGAATTCAGAACAGAAGATTCAAGTCTTGATTTTTTATTTTTTTTTAATAATAAGTAAAGAGGAAAAGGTATCACAAAAAGGCATCCTATAATTTTGATGAACTAAAATGGAATATAACACTGAGTTCCAACAGAAACAAGAGATTGGAAAGATGAGAAAGCTTTTGGCTTTATTCATTTTATTGGACAATAAAATATATATCTAGCATGACATTATATATATAATATGTATCAACCGCACTCTTACCTGCATTCTCTCTTCATTGTAACTTCCACGCACACACTTTTTATCGCATGTACACACTTTCTCTCTCGTGCAAGCAAATGTTCTCTCCCTCTCTCACGCATATGCACAATCTCTTGGAATATTGTGTGCAGTTCTGTTCTCCATCCTATAGGAAGGATGTTGTGAAACGTGAAAGGGTTCAGAAAGGATTTACAAGAATGTTGCCAAGGTTGGAGGGTTTGAGCCAAACAGAGAGGCTGATTATGCTGGGCTGTTTTCCCTGGAGCACTGTAGGCTGAGGGGGTGACCATATAGAGCTTTCAGCCTCCTAGTAGGAATAGTTTGAATAGAATTTCAAGTTGTTAGACATGAAAAAATTTTAAGCCTTTCATGTCTGATGTTCCTGATGAAGGGCTTATGCCCAAAATGTCGACTCTCCTCCTCCTCGGATGCTGCCTGATCTGCTGTGCTTTATTAGCAGCACACTTTTCGACTCTGATCTCCAGCATCTGCAATCCTCACTTCCTCCTGATAAAAAGTTTACATCATCAAATTGAAAGGTGCATGCCAGTGGATTTAGAAAGAAATTGTCACCTAAATTCAAGAAAAGGAAACTGAGGAAAGTATGTTAAGTAAAGATTTAAAAATTATTGGAGTCATAATTGTCTGGAATTTAGTCTATGTAATGCATTAGTGTTGGGAAAAGGTTAACACTTAGTTTTGATGTTGTATTAAGATCTATCTTATGTTTATTTCTTTTGTGTAATAAACGTATGTTCTAGTGTTAAACAACATCTGCAGTCTTATGTTTGTGACGAACCAACATGTGAACCAACTGCAAAATTAAAATCGTCTCGCGAGGCAAGATTCATTCTGGAGTCTGACTTATTCAGTATTATCACCATCTGGATCATAACCACCTTGGCAACTCTTCTTGGAAGAATGCATATTTGACAAAGCATGTTGCTGAGAAAAGTGTGAAGATTGACCTTGTTAGCACAAAGGAAGTGTTAGAAAGGAAATAGATTTCCAAAAGAAAGTGGATTCACACAAGTCTCCACTTCTCAGATGGTTTCACAAAGCGTGTGCCTATGCCAAGAAATTATTGAACATCCTCAAAGAGGGGCACCTCCTGATGGTTTAAAGAGTTCTAGAAGAAAAATAAAACTGCTCTGGGTTTACAGTTTTTTGTTCGAAATAAAGGTAAATATGGGAGGTTGAATGTATTTTTTGAACGTGCATGAATGTTTCATAAGGTAAAATGCAAAATTAAAAAAAAATCATTTTGTTTACTTTTTAATTATATTTTTTCATTTTAAATCTCATTTGCCTCACCGTTTGTTTGTTTTAAAGAAAAGAGAGGAACCAATTTATATAGGAAGTGGTCCTTTGGCATAGTGATAGTGTTCCAAACTATGGTGCAGTTGGTCCAAATTAAAGTCCCACCTATCTTGAAGGAGTGTCTTAACATATCCAAACAGATTGATTTAAAAAAAACTTGTAGTGAGGAGCAATGCAGCTAAGTGGAGTTTATTTATTATATCTGCTCAATCGACTAATTAAAGGGGGACTAACTAGGATTGGCATGTGAAAGGAGCTGTAAGACTGAGTATTTGCTGAACTCTATATACAGAAAAGGTATCTTGATTTCTGTCTCACCAACTGCTAAGACCCTAATTGACATATATTGCTACATTAAAGTATAAAATATCTTGAAAAAAGTGTTTGAAAAAGAAACTTAATGAACTAATCTATTACAATCTGTTGAAGTTGCCTGCTACCCTTTTGTTTAATTTTGCTTTGTGACAGACATTGTTCAGAGTTTGTAGCAGTTATAGCAGATATATGAGTATGACAAACACAGAGAATCTTAGAGGAACGTCTGGCAGTATCTGTGGAAAGAAAAACAGTTAATATTTTGAGTCTGGAAATGATTCCTCTTCAGAACTGTACCATTACTTGATAACAACTTGTACTCCAGAACAGTTAAATCCCTCTGATCTTGGACAATATCTGGAAGGTGTTTGAATTATTTAGAGAATGACAAAGAGATCTGGTCATGCGGTTTAGAGGGGTCAGAGTTTGTTTTATTTTAGTACATGTGTTAAAGATTTTCATGGTTCATATTAATATCATTTTGGGAAACTGCATTATATACATGATATGCATGGGATAAAGTTGAAAATGAAATTACCTTTAGTAAAGTGAAATGGCCTCTAACATATTTCAAGATATTCAGATTCACTTTTGCTTTAGTTTTTTGAAACTGGCCAAAAGTAAGACTCAAGTGAGGGGAGAAAGACTTAAAAAAGGACATGATGGTGCAGTTTTTCAATACAGAGTGCATTTTGTGTGTGGAATGAACTTTCAGAGGAAATGGTGGATGCAGGTACAGTTATAGCATTCAAAAGACAATAGGTTTAAATACATGAATAAGAAATGTTTGGAAGGATATGGGCCAAGCTCAAGCAGGTGGGGCTAGTTGAGTTTGGGATTATGGTTAGTGTGGATTGGCTGGACCAAAGGGCCTGTTCCTGTGCTCTATGACTATATCATAAAAACTAGGAGCAGGAGTAGGCAATTCAACCCTCAACCCTCAAATACTGGATTAGTGGTGCTGGATCTAGCTTATCTCTCCATGCTTCAGGCTCACTGCCTTTATTCCTGATGAAGGGCTTTTGCCCGAAACGTTGATTTCGCTGCTCGTTGGATGCTGCCTGAACTGCTGTGCTCTTCCAGCACCACTAATCCAGTATTTGATTTTCTGCATCTGCAGTCATTGTTTTTACCTTGTGAATTCAACCCTCAAGACTACTCCATCAATTCATATAATTGTGGCTGACCTCATCTTGCCCCAACTTCACTAATTGTTAGTGATTTCACAAGATGATTATAGGGCGTTCTAGTTGAGCTCCACACTTTTATTGAGGGGATGAAAATTAATATGACTGGTTGCATTGCAAGCGAACATAAAAGTAATAAAAATAATAAAGATGTACAACAGAACAAATAAAACAAATATGATTTATTCAGAACCGAAAGGGCTAGCAAAAGATGTTTTATAAGCTGTTGACAAGGCGAGGAGCAGTGAATCAAAGAGATTATTAGAGTGCCCAGAGCAAAAGACAAAAGGAATGCTAATGGTGGTAATGTGAGTGAAAGTGTTGAATGTAAAAACGACAAATGAGTCAACTCTGCTGAAAGCAAAGTCAACAAAATGCAACCAGGGGATAGTGAGGGGATGTAAGAAAAATAGAGGACATGGGTCATACTGTGAAGTTATGAAACTCAATGTTAAGTTCCAGAGGCTGTCAAGTGCCTAAGCAAATAAGGAGATGTTGTTTCTCCAGCTTCCATTGAGTATCATTGGAACACTGTAACAGGAATGTTATCATGGAGGATGAAGGATAGGAAGTTCTGTGACTGATGGAGGAGTGGACTGGGGAGTCACAGTGGGAATGCAGAAGGATGATACGGAAGGGAAGGGAAGACCATTTTATGTGCTCATGTACTGTTGGAGATGGAAATGACAGAGGATGATCCTTTGAACATGGAAGTTTGTGGGTGGAAAGTGCAGACAATGGGAGCCCTATCATTATATAGGGGTGGGGGGAGCGCGGTCTGTTGAGGAGAAGGGGTGAGGACAGAAGTGCAGAACACTGTTCAGGGCCCTGACAACCACGCGGGGTTGATTTCTCAGTTGAGGAACATGAGGTCTTATTGGAGGCACCCCATTGAAGGTGGCAACATTGGAACAGAAGTGATGGAGAAACAGAAAAATAAATTGATTCCTTGGAGAAAGCAGGCTGTGAGAAGGTGTAACCGTAAAACCGGGAGATGGTGGATTTGTAGGGGATATTGGAGGATAGTCTATCCTGAGAAATGGAAATAAAGTAAAGGGAAGGATAGGCAGCATCAACAGTGGATCAGGTGAAGGTGAAAGAAGGATGGAAACTGGAACCAAAGATGAGTCATTTTTTCCAATTCCGGATGACAGCAGAAAGTGACAATGATGACATAATGGACGTATTAGATAAGGGTGAGGGCCCTGGATATGATTTGAACAAGCAATGGTCCACATACCTCACAAAGAAACAGGCATAACTGGGATCTATGCAGGTGCCCATACCACTCCTTTGATTTGGAGAAAGCAAGATGAGTTGCAGGAAAATTTGTTCCAAGTGGGAATGAGCTCAGCCCAGGTAAAGTGGCTGGTAATGGTTGGGGACTGTTCAGGCCTCTATTCAAGGAAGCAACAGAGAACCTCGGGCCATCCTAATGTGGGTTAGATCTGTAGATGATTAGCATATCCTTGATGAAAAGGATGCAGCCTGAGGCGAGAAACTGGAAATTGTGGAACTGAACACCACTCACTTCTCCTCCTCCGTTAACAGTAGAAAAAATCATTTTTACAGTTTCTTTTATTGCTGAAGTGCTTTTGTATTAGATTTTTAGAATTAGAATTAGAATCCCTACAGTGTGAAAACAGGCCCTTCAGCCCAACATGACAAACCGACTCTCTGAAGAGTAACCCACCCAGACCCATTCCCCTACCCTATAGTTACCCCTGACTAATGAATCTAATCTACACATCCCTAAACACTATGGGCAATTTAGCACAGTCAATATACCTAACCTGCACATCTTTAGATTGTCGAAGGAAACTGGATCACCCAGAGGAAACCCACACAGACACGGGGAGAATGTGCAAACTCTGCCCAGGCAGTCGCCCAAGGCTGGAATCAAGCCCGGCTCCCTGGCGCTGTGAGATAGCAGTGCTAACCATTGAGCCACTGTGCTGCCCCTTGAAGTATTTGAAGTATTAAATTTGCTTTGTCTCAACAGATGCTACCAGTCCTGATGAGCTTTTCCAGCTCTCTTTTCCTTTTCAGGTTTTTTGATTTATTTTATATTTTAGTTTTGAATACAAGTACTCCAACCTTTATGTTTCCTAATTATGGGAAAATATATTTGAGGCTTTAAAATGTGTCGAGAGAACTGATTCATCTTTGTGCAGTACAGAATATGAATAGCTTCAAATCAGTTGAATTTAATAATTGAATCAAATTTACCTCTGTGCATGAAGTGTAAAATGAAAATATACTCCCAATTTTGGCTGTCTCAATCTTTTCCAAGAACAATATACAAAATGCACTAAACACATGCCTTAATACTATGTCAAGACTAGACGATAAGCACACATCCCTTTTACTACTTAATTCTACCAAAGCTCTCTTTCTTAGAGTCAAAGAGATGCACAGCATAGAAACAGACCCTTCAGTCCAACACGCCCATGCTCACCAGATATCCCAACCCAATCTAGTCCCACCTGCCAGCACCCGGCCCATATCCCTCCAAATCCTTCCTATTCATATAACCATCCAAATGCCTCTTAAATGTTGCAATTGTACCAGCCTCCACGACATACTCTGGCAGCTCACTCCCTACACGTACCACTCTCAGTGTGAAAAAGTGTCCCCATAAGTCTCTTTTATATCTTTCTCTTCTCACCCTAAACCTATGCCCTCTAGTTCTGGACTCCCTGACCCCAGGGAAAAGACTTTGTCTATTTACCCTATCCATGCCCCTCATAATTTTGTTAACCCCTATAAGGTCACCCCTCATCCTCCGACGCTCCAGGGAAAACAGCCACAGCCTGTTCAGCCTTTCCCTATAGCTCAAATCCTCCAACCCTGGCAACATCCTTGTAAATCTTTTCTGAACCCTTTCAAGTTTCACAACATCTTTCCGATAGGAAGGAGATCAGATTGCACGCAACATTCCAACAGTGGCCTCACCAATGTCCTGTGCAGCCGCAACATGACCTCCCAACTCCTGTACTCCATACTCTGACCAATAAAGCAAAGCATACCAAATGCGTTCTTCACTATCCTATCTACCTGCGACTCCACTTTCAAAAAGCTATGAACCTGCACTCCAAGGTCTCTTTGTTCAGCAACACTCCCGAGGATCTTACCATTAAGTTTATAAGTCCTGCTAAGATTTGCTTTCCCAAAATGCAGTACCTCACATTTATCTGAATTAAACTCCATCTGCCACTTCTTCGCCCATTGACCCATCTGGTCCAGATCCTGTTGTAATCTGAGGTAACCCTCTTCGCTGTCCACTACACCTCTAATTTTGGTGTCAGCCGCAAACTTACTAACTGTACCTTTTATGCTCACATCCAAATCATTTATGTAAACGACAAAAAGTAGAGGACCCAACACCGATCCTTGTGGCACTCCACTGGTCCTCCACCACCACCTTTTGTCTTCTACCTTTGAGCCAGTTCTGTATCCAATTGGCTAGTCCTCCCTGTGTTCTGTGAGATCTAACCTTGCTAATCAGTTTCCGTTGGGGAACTTTGTCGAATGCCTTTCTAAAGTCCATATAGATTACACCTACCACTCTGCTCTCATCAATCCTATTTGGTACTTCCTCAAAAAACTCAATCAATTTCGTGAGACATGATTTCCCATGCACAAAGCCATGTTGACTATCCCTTATCAGTCCTTGCCTTTCCAAATACATGTACATCCTGTCCCTCAGGATTCCCTCCAACAACTTGCCCACCACTGACAAAAGGCTCACTGGTTTATAGTTTCTTGGCTTGTTCTTACCACCCTTCTTAAACAGTGGCACCACATTAGACAACCTCCAGTCTTCCAGCACCTCACCTGTGACTATCGATGATACAAATTCCTCAGCAACAGGCCCAGCAATCACTTCCCTAGCTTCCCACAGAGTTCTAGGATACCCCTGATCAGGTCCTGGGGATTTATCCACCTTTAACCATTTCAAGACATCCAGTACTTCCTCCTCTGTAATCCGGACATTTTGCAAGATGTCACCATCTATTTTTCTACAGTGTATACCTTCCATATCCTTTTCCACAGTAAATACTGATGCAAAATACTCATTTAGTATCTCCTCCATTTTCTGCGGCTCCACACAAAGGCCGTCTTGGTGATCTTTGAGGGGCCCTATTCTCTCCCTAGTTACCCTTTTGTCGTTAATGTATTTTTAAAAACTCTTTGGATTCTCCTTAATTCTATTTGCCAAAGCTATCTCATGTCCCCTTTTTGCCTTCCTAATTTCCTTCTTAAGTATGCTCTTGCTTCCTTTATGCTCTTCTAAGGATTCACTCGATGTATCCTGTCTATACCTGACATATGCTTCCTTCTTTTTCTTAACCAAGCCCTCAATTTCTTTAGTCATCCGGCATTCCCATACCTACCAGCCTTTCTTTTCACCCTAATAGGAATATACTTTCTCTGGATTCTCGTTATCTCATTTCGGAAGGCTTCCCATTTTCCAGCTGTCCCTTTACCTGCGAACATCTGCCCCCAATCAACTTTCAAAAGTTCTTGCCTCATACTGTCAAAATTGGCCTTTCTCCAATTTAGAACTTCAACTTTTAGATCTGGTCTATCCTTTTCCATCATTATTTTAAATCTAATAGAATTATGGTTGCTGGCCCCAGAGTGCTCCCCCACTGACACCTCAGTCACCTGCCCTGCCTTATTTCCCAAGAGTAGGTCAAGTACTGCACCTTGAAAATGTGTTGCTGGAAAAGCGCAGCAGGTCAGGCAGCATCCAAGGAGCAGGAGAATCGACGTTTCGGGCATGAGCCCTTCTTCAGGAATGAAGGGCTCATGCCCGAAACGTCGATTCTCCTGCTCCTTGGATGCTGCCTGACCTGCTGCGCTTTTCCAGCAACACATTTTCAGCTCTGATCTCCAGCATCTGCAGTCCTCACTTTCTCCTCAAGTACTGAACCTTCTCTAGTAGGTACATTCATATACTGAATCAGAAAATTGTCTTGTACACACTTAAGAAATTCCTCTCCATCTAAACCCTTAACACGATGGCAGCCCCAGTCGATGTTTGGAAAGTTAAAATCCCCTACCATAACCACCCAATATTCTTGCAGATAGCTGAGATCTTCTTACAAGTTTGTTTCTCAATTTCCTTCTGACTATTAGGGGGTCTATAATACAATCCCAATAAGGTGATCATCCCTTTCTTATTTCTCAGTTCCACCCAAATAACTTCCCTGGATGTATTTCCAGGAATATCCTCCCTCAGCACAGCTGTAATGCTATCCCTAATCTAAAATGTCACACTCTGCTCCCCCCCACTTCTATCCTTCCGGTAGCATTTGTATCCTGGAACATTAAGCTGCCAGTCCTGCCCATCCCTGAGCCATGTTTCTGTAATTGCTGTGATATCCCAGTCCCATATTCCTAACCATGCCCTGAGTTCATCTGCCTTCCCTGTTAGGCCCCTTGCATTGAAATAAATGCAGTTTAATTTATTAGTCTTACCTTGTCCCTGCCTGCCCTGATTGTTTGACTCACTTCTGTTCTCAACTGTACCAGTCTCAGATTGGTCTCTGTCCTCATTCTCTGCCTGGGCCCCCTCCTCTTACCTTACTAGTTTAAATCCTCTTGAGCAGCTCTAGCAAATTTCCCTGCCAGTATATTAGTCCCTTCTAATTTAGGTGCAATCCGTCCTCCTTGTACAGGTCACTTCTAACCCAAAAGAGATTCCAATGATCCAAAAATGTGAATCCATCTCCCATACACCAGCTCCTCAGCCATGCTCTGTTCTCCTATTCCTGCCCTCACTAGCTTGTAGTACTATGAGTAATCCTGATATTACTACTCTCGAGGACCACCTTTTTAAATTTTTGCCTAACTCCCTGTAAATTCCCTTCAGAATCTTAACCTTTTCCCTTCCTACATCATTGGTTCCAATGTGGGAAATGACATTGCTCGCCCCTCTCTCCCGAGAACATTCTGCACCCTCTCTGAGACATCCTTGATCCTGGCACCAGAGAACCAACATGCCATTCTGCTTTTTTGCTGCTGGCCACAGAAATGTTTGTCTGTACCTCTGTCTGGAGAATCCCCTTCTGAGAATCCATCACCCCCTACATTTTCCAAAACAACATAGCTGTTTGAAATGGGATATCTACAAAAGACTCCTTGCTAGCTGCCTACCTCTCTTACCTTTCCTGGAGTTAACCCATCTATGTGACTGTACCTGAGACTTTCCCCCTTCCTATAACTGCCATCGATCACATACTGTTGCTGTTGCAAATTCCTCATTGCTTCTAACTGTCTCTCCAACCAATCCATTCGCTCTGATAAGATTTGCAGCCAACAGCATTTATAATCCGCAGCAACCCTTAAACTATCTTTGAACTCCCACATCTGACAAGAAGTATATATCACTCTATCAAAGGCCATTTTTGCTCCTTCACAATCTACAGACCCAGAAATTAACACCATCTTATTCCTCTACAAACACTGCCCCAGGTTAAATTAATAATTTTGGCTTATATTTTTTCGTTTAATCAAGAGACATATCTCCAAAAACATATAATCAAGAAAGAACCCACTCTTCTCACTACTGCAGATTCTCTGTCAGCCACACTTAAAACGATTAACTTATCTGATTCTGTGCTGTGAACTTCGCCCAACAGTTCCTCCAAGATTAGTTGTGAATTTCACTGCTTGTTAATTTTCCCAGATGCACTCCGATGTCCAATGGTCCATGAATTCAAACAGTAAAGACAGTAACTGTGCATGTTCTCTCTCTCTCCTGCAATGATCTCACCAAGTGCTTCCTTTGACTGTTCTTCTTCTTTTAAAACTGCTGTTGTTTTGACTTTCTTTTTTCAAAAGTTCCAAAACAATGCAACAGCATATGAAACAGTAATTGCTGCTCCTGAAATTCGAGGAAGTCACCTCCAGTGCCTAAAATAACTCAAAAAAAGGAGCAACTGTTACAGCCAGAAATTTTTCCCGTCCTCCATCTCTCTCAATCTGGTCTCTGCTCTGTGCTCTTATCCTCTGCATACTTATTCTATTCGCCTTCGCCCTCTGTGCCTTCGGCCCCTGTACTCTCGCTCTTGCCCTCTGCGCGCTCTCTCTCTCTCTCTCTCTCTCTCTCTCTCTCTCTCTCTCTCTCTCTGTGCTCTACCCTTTTGTCTTCTGCCCTCTCACCATCCATGCTTTCTTTCTGCCTGTTAACTTCTGTGGGCAAAGTTATGCATACATACACAAATTAATACAAAGGATTCCCACTCAAGCCCATCTCCATCATAATGTGACATACTTGTGATGTTTCACATAGAAATATAAAGGTATAATCTTGTTGTCAACCTGAACCTACTCAAGCAATTTATCACACTAATCGGATTAACGGTCCCCTTTCCAGACTTGATGTTTCCACCAAGACATCAGCATGTTTGCAGTGTGTTTTTAGCCTTGATCTGGGAACTACATAAATAATCCAAATTCCTGATTGTGATAACTTTTGCGGGTGGCACGGTGGCACAGTGCTTAGCACTGCTGCCTCACAGCACCAGAGACCCGGGTTCAATTCCTACCTCAGGCAACTGTCTGTGTGGAGTTTGCACATTCTCCCCGTGTCTGCGTGGGATTCCTCCGGGTGTTCCGGTTTCCTGCCACAGTCCAAAAATGTGCAGGTTAGGTGAATCGGCCATGCTAAATTGCCGTGTAGTGTTAGGTAAAGGGGTAAATGTAGGGGAATGGGAGTGGTGGGTTGCTCTTCGGAGGGTCGGTGTGGACATGTTGGGCTGAAGGGCCTGTTTCCACACTGTAAGTAATCTAATCTTAAGCCTATGTTTTCTATATCAATGTGTAGAATGTGTAAGAAACCCATGTAAATTTCATTATGTATGTTAATCCTTCATGCTAATCCTGAATCCCTAACCTAAAAGTTACTTTTTCTAAATATAAAATCTGAATTCAAACATTCACAGCAATGTCCTGAATTTACAGTCTCAAGAAAAATAATTTGGAGAACTGTAGTGATGCTTGCTATGTTCACAGTAAATATTGGAAACGTCTGTGTCTGGCTTTTAAAAGATTTCAATTAGGTTTGTTGTGAAAATGGTGATTAAATAAGATGAAGGTCTGTTTTCAGTTATCTCACACAAGTATCTGATACTTTATGAATACAGCTGATATTAAATGCACTGCACAACTATGTTTGAGTTATGTTTTAGTAGCTAAGATTTATAATGTCTCGTATTGACAGTTGACCAATGAATTGTGCTTTATGCTCCCTTAAATAATTTCAAATAGTTCTCCTATTTCCTGAAGTTGTCAGGTGATTTTTGTGCCACCAATAATAAAATGCTTGTGCTTTGATTTAATGAAGCAGTTTTATTCTTTTGGGAATACATTGAATTTAATAACTATGTGGGCATTGTAATCTTTTGTTAAAATGAAAGGAAGTTCAATGAAGGTAGTTGTGCCCTTGACCAACTCTGAATCCTATAACATCTTTTTTAGGTTGTTAAATGATTTCTTAAATTAGAATCAAATTAATTTGTTTGCTTTTTGTATTTAATATGTGTGAGATATTATAACATGCACCTTGCTATTTCTTTACAAACATTGACTTACCCAAATAATATAAAATGATTTGTATTTGAACTTAGGTTTAAATAACAAGTATATCTTTAATCAAGCCACCCCAGCTCTCAAAACAAATCACTATTACTTGGTCACTGTGACAATATGAATATGGTGTTGAGGAAACTCTTATTTTTAGGCTTTTCTCAAAGTATGTAATGAAATTAACATAGTTTCTGCATATTGACACAGAAAGCATAGGTTAAAGTGGAGAGAGGTAAAGCTTTTATTGTCACAAACAAAAACAGAAATTGCTGGAAAAACTCAGCAGGTCTGGCAGCATCTATGGAGAGAAATCAGAATTGGTGTTTTGAGTTCAGGACTGATGGTCGCTAGAAAAAGGTTGGTATTTATGCAGAAGATGGGCTGTGATTGGGAGGGGAGAGAGAGAGGGAGAGATAGATAATGAGGGAGAGAAAGTAAACAATAGATAGAGGTCGAGCCTGAAAAGAGAATTGCAGACAAAGGAGTGGGTAAAGTCAGTTTAGGAGAATCAGTTGCTGCTAATGGGAACAATTAGTAGCTGACAATGGGTTGTGTGTGGTAGCAGCCCATATCAAGGTAAGTCCTGGTGTGTGAGGTTGGCAAAAGAGGTGGGACAAGGCGCCTCAAGGCCTAAAATTGTTGAATTTGATATTAAGTCCAGAAGGCTGCAGAGTTGCCAAGCAGAACATGACGGGCTGTATTTATTACGTTGATTTGACAAGTTGTTTCTGGGTTGATCGGTGGTATTTCAAGTGTGGGCCTTGGACTACTGGTGGTTTTCACGATTCTCCACAAGTTCTGTGTGTTGATACAAAATGAAAGCAATGCATGTTTGATGCCATATCTGAGGCCATATATAAAAAAAAGACTACAATCCTCATCCTCACCATCCCGACAGCCTTGTGATGTACTAAGTTGGTAACTATTTCTGTAATGTATAAATATGAGGGGCAAGGGTTATGTTCTTGTTGATATTATTTAACTAATGTAGATTTAACATAAGTATTTGTTTCTGAGAAGATTATTTGGATGATTTCACAACAAGATATTTCAAATAAACATTGGTTTGTATGAATAAATAAGGTAGTTTAGAAACAGGATCAAGCCATTTAGCTCCCCCATGTACGCTCCACCATTCAGTAAGATTATGGCTGATCTGATTGTGACCCACATTCCAGTCCACCGCTGATCACCTTTGAGTTCATCAGTAGTTGAGGATCTAGAATAGTAGGATCTCTACATCACGGAAAAAGGCCATTTGGCTCATCAAGTCTGCACTGACCCTCTGAAGTGCATCCCACCCAGACATAGCCCCCAATCCTATTCTTCTAACCATTTACTATGGCTAATACTTCTAGCCTGCACACTTTGGGGCAATTTACCATGGCCAATGCACCTGACCTGCATATCTTTGGACTGGGGGGGGGGGGAAGCTGGAGCATCTGGAGGAAACCTGTTCAGATGGTGAGAGCATGCAAACTTCACACAGTCGTCCAAAGCTGGAATCAAACCTGGGTCCCTGGTGCTGTGAGGCACCAGTGCTAACCGCTGAGCCACCATGCCATCCCCATCTATTTCTGTCTTGCATAAACAAAGGCCCAGCCTCTGCTGTTCTCGGAAGAAGGGTTCTAAAGATCAACTGGTCTTGAAGAAAAAAGTCCTTTTCTTCTCCTTAAATGAGTGATCTATTATTTTTAAATGCTGTCCCCTTAATTTTAGACTCTAGCACAAACGGAAAAATCCTTTCAGTATCCAACCTGTAAATCCACTCAGGCTCTTTGGTTTCAGTTAACTCACTTCTAAATTGCAGTAATATAGGCCAGATTGTCTAATCTTTCTTCATAATGTATCTCCATTTAACCTAGCAATCAGTTGACTGAAGCTTCTCTAAACTACTTCTACCATGTTTATAATCTTTCTTAAGTAAAGACACCAAAACTATATGCAGTATTTGATGTGGTTTCACCCATGCCCCATACCACCCTAACAAAACCCTTACTTTTATATTCCATTCCCCTTGCAATAAATGACAACATTCCATTTGCCGTCTTTAGTATGCATGTAAAGCAAAAGATAAACTATTTGTAATTTATGTAACAGGGTACGTAAATCCCTCTGTACCTCAGAATTCTACAGACACCTTTTTCCTGTCAAAGTAGACAAGGTGATGTTTTCTTTCATTACACTCCCTCTGCCAATTGTTTGCTGACTCAAGTAACCTATTCCCAGGCAGACAGCTAATGTCCTATTCACAACTTACTGTCCTCCTTTGTACAGTCAGCAAATTTTGCAATCATGGATTTGGCTTCATCATCAAATCATTGAGATAAACTAGAATTATTTCAGGCTCAATCATCATCTCGATGGCACTTTACTTGTTGCATCTTTCAACCTTAAAATTCCCCATTACACATGCTCTGCCTCATGTTAACTAATCAATCCTCTCTCCATCCTAAAGTCTTACCCTCATAGAGCAACGTCTTATTTTATGCAGCAACGTTTGTTGTGACATCTTGTTAAATGCCTTCTAGCAATCTAAGTACAGCACAGTCAAGGGTTCCCTTTTATCCATATTGCTTGTTCCTACATCAAAGAATTTCCATAAATGAGTCCATAATAATTCGCCTTTAATGCAACCAAGCTGACTCTGCCTGATTACATTGAGAGATTCTAAATGCTTTATATTGTAATAATAATAGACACCAGCATTTCCTCAATAACAGTGAAACCTCTACAGAGGCTGGTATCCTGTCACCAAGTCACGGTTCATTTACACGTGCAAAGTATTTGACACTGGTCCAGTCTCCTCAGAGCCAGTTCCCAGTGTGTACAGGATCTCTGACACTCCTGTTTATATCTGTCATCCAGGACAACCTGATTCAAATAAGTTAACTATCCCAATTGCTTAGAATCCCTACAGTGTGGAAACAGGCCATTCGGCCCAGCAAGTCCACACTAATCCACACTACCCATTCCCTTATTTCTCGACAATCAGGGAACTCATTTTCTGAAGTCCATCTGGTTGACCTCATTACATTCACTATATCCTTACTCCTCAAAGTCCAGGGATGTAGGCCTGTTTTGTTTTCTCTGTAGCCTCTCCTGGGGTGTTTTTTGCATGGAGTCCAGTTCCTCTGAGTCAGCCTTGAGTATGGGTGGCACATACCAGACTGTAGCCCACCATTTGCAGCTGGAGCACCTTGGAAGAAGCTCATTCTCCTCTTCTGGCAGTAAAGGTGTCAAGGCAGTAACATCTGTGTCAATCTCAGACTCTGGGATTTCTTCAGAGGAACTGGACTCCATGCAAAAACACCCCAGGAGAGGCTACAGAGAAAACAAAACAGGTGTTGGTGTTCCATCTTGTGATTGTACACACTTAGAATGAGAGCCCACTACTGAATTTGACCTGAAGCTATGGGTTGCCTGGCCTTGTTCTCTTTGAGTAGCCCTTACAAGGGGTTGGTGTGCTACTATTACAACTTTGCAACTGTAATGTTATTGATAGAAGTTTCTCACACCAAAGTTGACCACCAAACCTTTCTTCTCTATCTGGCTATATGTGCTCTGCAACAGCCAAAGTCTGGGAGGCATATGCTATTGAGTGTTCCTCCCCATTGGGCTATCTGTGACCCAACACTACTCCGATACTATATGGGGAGCATCACGTGTCAGAAACAGATTTCATTTGGGATCACAGTGTGCCAAAATTTAGATGACGATAAATGCTTTTTCACTTCTCTAAAGCCAAATCTTGGCTACGAGACTATTTCCAAGGCTGACCCTTTTTCAATAGAGTGCTAGGATGGAGGGCAGATTATGTATGAATTTTCCATAACAATTCACCAATCCAAGGAAAGATCTAAGCTCTGTTACAGACATAGGAGTCAGGGCATCTTTGATCACTTCATCTATCTTTCCCTTCGAAGTTGTACACCCGCATTGGAAAAATGTTTAAGGACTACATCCAAGTGCGATAAGTACTCTTTGAAGTCTTCCCTGTTACTGTCATGTCATCCAGAAAAATGATGACCTGGGGTAGACCTTGTAAGATGTTTTCCATCATCTGCTGAAAATGGCACGCGCTAATGGTACCCCCAATGGCAGTCTCATATATTGGTACAAATCCTTACAGGTATTAATTGTACCATATATCAGGGAATCCTCATCTAACTGCAGTTGCAGGTATGCATGGCTCATGTTCAGCTTCGTGAACGACAGCTCTCCCACAAGCTTTGCGTTCAAGTTATGTAAAAGATTGGGTATTTATCAGCTGCGAGAAGTGGTTTTCTGTTTGTTTAAAATCCCCACAAAGGCAAATCAACCTGTTAGACTTCACAATCGGTACAACTGGTGCTGCTCATTCCACAAATTGTACTGGTGTGATGATTCCTTCACTTTATAGTCTCCTAATTTCTATCTTTACCTTTGCCCGCAAGGCAAATGACACTGGATGGGCCTTGCTGAATTGTGGAATTGCATTCTGGTCAACATGCAAGATGACCTTGGCTCCTTCGACGGTCCCTAAATCTTCCTGAAAACCTTCCGGGTATTTAATTAAGACTTCACTCAGGCAGCTATTTTCTAATCGAAAAATATTGAACTAATCAAGGTAATCGATCATAACCAATTTCACCCGATCAAGCTTGGACCCAAGCTCTTTACTGCATTCATTGGTAACTGGAGCAGCTGCTTCTCATCTGATAACTGAGGTTATCCCCTTAATCTGTAAAAGTTCCCTGGTGTAGGTTCTCAGTCTAGCCAAGGTCTTATGCAAACTTAAGGGTCGGAGACCAGAATGAATTTAGTTAAGGACTAGTTCTGCAGTCATTGAAACAGCCATGCTGGTATCAGCCTCCATTCGAACCTGGTGATCATTTAACCAGATGTTTATTTTGATCGGTTCTGATTTGGATGTACACTTGCAAATTCATTTCCCGTCATTTTTCCTCTTAAAATGTCTCCATAATGGCTATCAGAGCATAGATATTTATTTCTATTGTGTTGTCAATTCATCTATTTTGTTGTTAATACGATGTGCATTCTCTTTACTATTCTCTTTGCACTATTTTTAAATCACTGGCATTATCTGAAGGTGCACCTTAGGTTTGTACACTCAATGCTTTCCTATTATTCTGTTATCATCATTTCCGTGCATGATGAGTCCAACTTGCAAGAGAGAAATTAAGAATTAAACTTAATTTAAAACAGCAATTTCTTTTAAAAGAGAAAAGAACAAAGAGAGGTATTTTCTGTTTGGATCTGGCTTGGAAAGATAATGTAACTTAATAATTGATCTAAGGACAATGTAAACAAATCAGCACTGAGCTGATGCTATGCTCCGAGCTGACTGCTGTTTCAATATTGAATTCATGAATCAAGGAAGGATTGGTGCTAACCAGCCAACGCCAGAACATTTAAATTAATAAGATGAATAAGCAAGTTAGAACTGGATTTGACTGAATTGACAGGAGGGAGTGTGATTTTTTTTTGGAAACTTCTGGAGATGGTGTTGCTTGGTTTTGCTCTCTCCCTAGTTTTTCTTAAGTTATCAAACAGTTGAATGTTCTGAGCAAAAAAGTCTTAGTGTGTAAGAAATAAGTTAATATTTCTAGATATCTGCTGAAGCTGTTTGCATTAGCCAGTCACTTTGGAGTTCAAGCAAGATATGTAGTTCTCCATGCCTGTGAACAACTCTTTGGCTAAGGATTTCATTATGGCCTGGTAGCCATCATTTGAAATTATTTATTAGACTGACAAATCAGAATACTTTTTTTTATATGCTTATATCTTAACTGTGTCTGTGTCTCTATTTTTCTGTGTGAGTAGGGTTTATGATCAAAGAATATTGGGCTTTAGTTCAGAGATTTTAATTGGATTACCTTGATTATTAGTGTTCTGTTAATGTTAAATTAATAAAAAATTGCTAATTTTTATTTGAAATTGTTCAGGATCTTTTATTTGTGATGTTTAGTGAGGACCAATTAGGTGGGTTGGAAAATGTTTGAATTTTATTTTCACTATGTTGCGAATTCAGTGATAGTGAGGCTAATTTGGTTTGACTTGCTCTTCCTCTTTTGTAACATTACTAACATTTTGTGAGTTATGCACTAGAGCACCGAGATCTTTCTGACCTTGCTCTCTTTTGAGATAATACTCCTTTTTATTTCTTGGCAAAGTGACCAAATTCACATTTTACCACATTATGTTCCATTTGCCAGATTCTGTCAACTCACTCAACTGATGTCTGTCTGCAACCTTCCTATGTCTTTACAAGATAGTTTCTTACTTATCTTTGTGTCATCTACAAATGTGGCATTTGTGCCTTTGTTCCCCTCATCTAAATCATTGATTAAAATTGTAAAATTTGATTTTCCAACACAGATCCCTGTTGGACCCAACTTGCCATATCCTGCCAATCAGAAAAAGACCACTTTAAGTATACACTTTGTTTTCTGCTGTCCAGCCAATCTTCTATCCATGCTAGTTTATTAGCCATACATTTCTGTATTTCTGTAGTATCCTGTCTAGCTTAGTTAATTCCATACTGTGAAGGGTCCATTGTTCTGCTGTATCTTTAATTCAGTTAACTTAGCAAGATAGGAATGCAGCTTTTAGCAGGGTGAGAAGCCATTTTAAACATAGTGTTAATTTGCAGCCTGAAGCCATTTTGTTATGTTACTTGGCATTGAGAAGCTATTTTGGGGTTAATAAAAGCATGCATAAAATGGTTGCTCCTGACAAGAGCCTAAATCCAGATTTTAAATCCTCACTAGGCTTTGGCCATGGTCAAGTGTCCACTTCAGGTGGTGTTGCAGGGTCAGTCCTTTATCTCCTTATGGAGATTAGGGGTGTGGGGGAGAACTGTCATGACCTCGTGGGACGGGTTTGGAGGGAGGGATCTTAGGAAATAGTAGGGGACAGGTAAACTGTTTTAGTTGCAGGTACAAGGCTTAGGTAATGAATGGTGTAAGTGAGACTTGTGAGGGAGGTAAGCTGCATTTGCAACTGTTCATTGGGAAGTAACATTGTCCTCCAAAATATGATATGTAGGCCATACAGGCATGCAGTATGCCAAAGATGTCACTTTACGAAGTGGTAGAACGAATTTCATATCATTGTGAAAGAAACTTTAAAAATGGAAGTATTTCCTCAGTAAACCGTGGACATTGAGCACACTTAGGACATTTACTGTATTTAATACTGAGATAGGTATTGTCAGGGGGTTCAAGTGTTACAGGGAGAAGGCGGGAGAATGGGGATGAGAAACTTATCAGCCATGATTTGAATGGCAGAGCAGACTCAATGGGCTAAGTGGCCTAACTTCTGCTCCTATGTCTTATGGTCTTATAACAGAATATGGCAAGCAAAACTATTTACATCAAATATATTGATCAACAAACTCCATGCAAATTTTCCATCTGTCACTTACACATTACATTGGTAAATTTTTTGATACACTGCTCTGAAACCCTCTGCTCTGCAGACAGTGTGGAGGCACCTGCTCTATTGTGTACTCCTTTGCCTTGGTGGATTGGTTAGACAACTTGTGGATGGCATTTGGTTCTGGGTGAGCCAGACAAGTTAACCTCCTGGCTGGCACATTCAAAAAAAGGCCCAGCCAACTTTCAGTGGAAACTATTGTGGGGCCTTTGTAGAGCATCTGGACTAAGGTCAAGACACTCTGCCCTGGTTTGGCCTTGCTTTTGGTCCTGAGGATCACTGCATGGGTGACGGAGCGTAGTTATTGACGACTCTCCAGTAACCCTAAAACGAGCTTGTCTGCCTGTGGCAGCCACCAACCTGTCCATGGAGGCAGATAGATGATCGCAAGACTAGCTGTTGTGCTGTAGATTTTGGGTCATAACAGGCAGTGAATCAGTGGTCTGCCTGCATGGCTGTTGTATATGAGCAATGACATGATGCAGTGCTTTCATCACCCCAACTTCTCAGCAATCAGAGCAAGTGAGTCCTGAATGCCAGCCTGGTGCTGCTGCTCCATGCACATCTGCAAAAGGTCCCTTATGGCTAAGACCACAGGGTCATCTCCTGCCAGGGCTCAGCAGATGCCCAGACGTACGTGGTCCTCCAACTGCGGTGTTTCTTCCTCACCTAATTATGGAGGTGCACGTGTGTGAAATTCAGTGGGCTGCTTCATAAAGCTGTCATCCTTGTTACTGGAGTTTCCAGGGGAATGCAGATGTTGGCTCCTCCACTGTGACCCCACAATCATCTAGCAAGGTCGAGGAACTCCCTTCAGGAGAGTCAAAATGGTTCATGGAAGGATGGACCTACCTTTCAGACATGAGAGGAATTAGACATTTAGCAGTGGTTAGTAGTGGTATTCAGTGCCTGGTTAATGTGACTGTTGCATTGGGATGAAAAGTGCTACTCGGATGTTGAGTCAAGGATGTCCATGCATCCTCACAATAGCTGTCCATGGCATCTGCAAGGGCAAGAATCCTTTCCTGAAGGGCTGAGGACATGGATCTCCCCACCTGTAATTCACTGCTAATTACAGGTGTTTCTCAACCCTGTAATTGGATGTCTACTCCTGTAAAACCTTAAAGAATGTGAATGAGGAGACTGCAAGTGCATGGCATGTCTGAGAGAGGTGGGTGCAGTGTAACAGATAAGTAGGAGCTCTGCAGTTATTGCTCAGTCCTCCACATGCTGAAGCTGACACTGATCTGAATAGGGATCTTCAACCAGGCTGGCATAATATGGTAGCATAGCCTCCTCTGCTGGTCTTCTGGGCAGAGGACTTCTCTCAACCACCCCATTCACAAAGTCTTCCAGGTCCCTTATTGGGAAGTGTGGTGCCAGTTTGCTTGTCTCTTCTATCTCTCCTGTTGCCTGCCACAGCCAAGCAGAAGATGTTTCAGGTGGCAGTACTTCTACATTTGCATAACTGACTTTGAAAAATGATGCCGTCCTCAGGAAAGCTGGTTTTATGGGAAACCTCATTGAGCAGTGAGTTTTGAGAGAGATTTGAGAGATTGGGCCTGTATTTTATAACATTTAGAAGAATGAGAGATTATATTTTGAAACTTATGCAACTCTTAAAGGGAAAGTCAGGATAATATACAAAATGTGTTTCCAAGAGTTGAGTGTCTGGATTCCATGAACACGGCTTCAGAGTGAGGGACTAAGAAGAGGAGGAATTTCTTCCCTCAGTGGATAGTGAATCTTTGGAATTCTTCCCCAGTGGATTGTGAAAGCTTTGCCATTGAGTATATTTAAGACAGAGATAATTCAGTTTCTGGATAAGGACTTTAGTCCTACAGGGATTGCAAGGGCAAATGCCATTGAGGTAAATGATCATGACCTAGATGACAGAACAGGCTGAAGGGTTGTCTCCTTCTGTATTCCTAAATTCAGTCATCTTGACCCACCAATATTAGAAGAAAAGGAATAGCGATATTGTTCCAAATAAAGGCATTCTGCAGAGTTTGATAGCATTGTTGGTGGTGCCTTCCTTCATTTTGCTAATTAGCTAATTGAAAGGTAATTGGCTGTATTGCATTTGTCTAGCCTTTTGTGGACAGGTCATATCTGAGCAATTTTTGCATTACGATGTAGATATCAGTACTGTAACTATGCGGAACAGGTTGGCTTGGACAATGCCTAGCTCCAGTCCTGCTACTGGGATGTTTTCGACGTTCATTGCCTTTGTAGTCATGAAATGTTAGAACTAGGGTTATGACTGGGTGTGACAAGGCTTTGACACAGGAGTTTGGCAACAGGATTAGAGCTCGGCAACTTTGGGGTGGCCAAGCTGAAAACATTTTTGTGATAAACGGGTTATAAATGGATACAAGAAGAGTGAACATGGAAGATGCACTTGGAGTAAAATTTTGAAAAGCATAGTGGTTGACAAGATCTGAATTATTTTTCAGATGTTTGGGAGGCATGGATAAGCATCTAGGACAGTGAGCTAAACCGTTTTTGAACAGCTGGGAAGACGAGCAGAGTATTGACTTCAGGCAACCAGAAATTAAAAGATACATGCATTAAAAGCTGGGAGATAGGTAGGCAGCTACCTATAGAACTTGAGGCTGGCAACCAGAAGAGAGTTTTCAGTGTTGTAATGAGACATGGGAGACGAATCATACAGTTTATCAAGCGCAATGTACACCTACAGTGTGACATTATGGAGGCAGTTTTCTTTGAAATTAATAGGAAAAAGAAACATACCTTCATAACAGAGGAGGTTAGATGGGATGTGCATGGACAACCAAGCAGTTTTACTATGTATCTAAGATACTTCAAGGGCGATATATTAAATCTTGCTCAAGGCATGTACTTTCCAGCATGAATTCCAAATAAATAATCCTAACTGAGAACCTTGCTAATATTTTCTTGCCTAACCTCAATAAATTGAATTCTACTGTCTGATCTTTATTCTGTTTCTTATCAAGTAATTTGTTAGAGATCAAATTAAATTGGAATTCTTGCCACATATTGCTGAGTGCTACAGCAGTATTGTTAGAGCCAAGCTCATTAGGAGAACTTTGCATTGACATCTTTGAAACATTAACAATCTGAAATCAAATGTCATGTTATTGTGAGATTAAAAGTTAGCTATTACTATTTTGGGATGCCCATGTCACATTTCCTACACCCTTGGTTTGCGGGGATCTGTTTTATAATTATCGAAGCAGAAATTGCATCTAAATGGTGAGCCTCTGGTGTCAGAAATCTATTGTATTTGGCATTTTCACAGTAATCAATATAAACAATTGGAGGCTGCTCTGTAGAAATTATTTGCGTAAGGTTTTTCCCCTAGTCTGATATCTATTCTAAATGTAAAAAAAAGTCAATGTTTCATTAAGCTAAAGATTTTTCAAGGTGGGCTTTAAGTACTAGAGTACTGTAACATAGAGTAACTATTCAGCCAATTACTGCTTATTTACTATTGGTCTTTTTATGTTGCAATTCCTAACAGAAAGACTTTTGTATTCATTCATGGTAATGTCAACATACATGGTCCATCCATAATGGTAGACTGATTAGTCAAGTTGGATCACATAGAATCCAGGGAAAGCAAGCCATTTGGTTACAAACCTAGATTGAAAACAGAGGGTGGTGGTGGAGAGTTGTTATTGGACTGAGGGCCTGTGACCAGTAGTGTGCCGCAAGGATTGGTGCTGGGTCCACTGACTTTTGTCAGTTATACAAATGATTTGGATGTGAATATAGGAGGTAAGGTTAGTAAGCTTGCAGATGACACCAGAATTGGTCACGTAGCGATGGAGATGGTTATTTCAGAGGATAATGAGATCTTGATCAGATGGACCGATTGGCTGAGGATTAGCAGATGGAGTTTAATTTTGTTAATTGTGAGGGGATGCATTTTAGTGAGGCAAATAAGGGCTGGCCTTATATACTTAATGATAAGGTCCTGGGGAGAGTGGCTGAAAGAAGATTCCTTGGGGTGCAGGTATATAGTTCCTTAAAGTGAGATATCACAGGTAGACTGGGTGGTGAAGAAGGCATTTGGTATGCTTGTGTTTATTGGTCAGTGCATTGAGTATGTGACTTTGCTGTCACTTTAAAAAGTTATTTTTTTCCTTGGTGTTTTTGAAGGGAGGTTGTAAAGGCAGAAGTGCTGAACAATCTAATTTAACAATGGAAGGGGAGTAGCCAGTTCTCCAGTTCAGATTTTCTCTAGTTTTTTTTAGCTGTAGCAGTTACAAGATGTGCAATCCAGGGGAGTTGCAAGCTTCAGTAAAGAAGCTGACCTTTTTTCTGAGATCTGTCTCTGGATGTGGTTCCCTCCTGACTGTAAGGATCTGTGTTTGAATTTACCTGTTTTCCAAGGGGTGTGTTTATCGGATATTCCTATGTTGGAACAGTGAATCAGTCAAGTTGCTGTATCAGGTCGGTAAGTTTTCCAATAGTTAAGTTATTGTAAACTCCATTTTCTTTTATTCATGTTTCAACCGTAGTGTTTAAATAAATTCTGTTTTGCTTAAAGCTGAGTGCTTCGACTAGTTGCATCACACCTGGAACATCCGCTCACACCTGCCTTTAAAACAAGAAAAGGTTAGGGTCTAGACTACCTTCTTAAAATATTTTGATGGGGTGTGGCTTGATCCATAGCAATTATAGGAGTTGGGATGTCTTGTTGTGGCAGGACAGGACATTGGTTAGACAACTTTTGGAAAATTGCATTCAGTTCTGGTCTCCCTGCTTGTTAGATCCAATGAGAACTTGAGTCTAGTGGTAGATTCAGGTACAACTTTATTTTGGTACAACTGTATTACAGCTTCAGATTTTCTTCGCAGATCCAATTTTCTTTCCTCTGAGTTTTACTGACGATGGAGTGGTCAGCAATAGTAGGGCCTTTCCCACTTGGCTCCAAATGGTTCTTTCTCGATTTTCTTTACATAGACCCATGTTGTTGGGCCAATATTGTGCCCTCCTTCAGGAGGGGAACCCCAAGCTGCTGATACCGGTTGGGAAACAGACCTGACAGCATTGATTAGGTCTTGACAATACTTCAACAGTACATCCCTCACTAAGTGGCAATTGGCTTTCTATAATTCAGTTGTTCCCGGCAGTAGCATAGGCTTTCCGGTGATGATTTCAAACGAGTTTAGTCCTATTGTTCGGGGGTCATCTAGATGATGCATAGTACTATTGATAGGACTTGTAGCCAGAATGCTCCATTTTGTTGTACTTAGTGAGCTTTTGATTTATTCCACTTGCCTTGATGACCCATATTTTTTAAAGTTAGTTGATAACTCATTTTGGATATTTGATATATCACTATGTAAATTTATCCAAATTTAAAATTCAGTTTACTCGCTCAAATTTACTAACAGTTTTTCATGCATTGAAATTCCTGATACCCAATGCGTTTAATGTTTTTACAGTATTTCTCCACTGCTGAGATGTGTTGTCAATGAATGGCTTGGTGCTTTGAGGATGCTTGTCCATTACTATGTGGCAATTTTGAAAGTCTGCAGACAGGTTCAGAGATTGTAGCCATCTATATCTGGAAAAAAAATCTATCCATTCCCCTTTAGTAGGAAGGGTTAATTAGTAAAATAAGAATTACTACTGGTTTAAAGTGCATGGTGAAAATTCCTGGATGTAATTATGTCAACTGTCTCTCCTCCTCCTGTAAGGAAATAAATATATTATAATTAACAAAGGAAAAGTCCACCTCCTTTGTTGGACTCTATTTAAAAAAAAAACTCCTTGCTCAAAGAGAATTGCACTCCCAACATTCTAATTTTCCTATTACTTGGATACTTTCACCCCAAAGTACATTTGCAATGAACAAATCTTATCATCCAGAATTAAAGATTCACTGATGTGGTAAAACAGTATTTGGAAGTCTACTTTGGACAGAAAATGAAATTCCAAATGTGATAATTTCTGAAATTAACATTTACCCAAGACCCTTTCCTTAGTCTAATTACAACATGGAGTCAATTCCAAAAGGTAATTTTTTCCCAAGCTTGACAAACCAAATTTTAAATCAACATTTATCGCAGAGTTTGGCTTTCCGCAGCTACTGATGGGTCCTTAAAGAGCATTACATTAATTATACATGTTCAACAATGATACAGGCATGCACCACATTTTTAAATTGTTATAAATTCCCAAAATGCCAACTAAATTCAAAGCATTCCCAGATCTCAAGCACTAGGAAATGAAGCCACAAATGTTTCATGAGACATCGTTTAACAAGCAACAATCAAAAGTGCATTCAAACCAGACCACAAAAAGTTAACACCTAGCTAAGTAAACACCGTTTACAGAAAGCTGGTCTCTCTCTCTCGCTCTCTTGCTCTCGCTCTCTCTCTCTCTCTCTCTCTCGCTCTCTCTCTTTTTCTCTCTCACTTGCAAACATTTTCTAATTTTTTCCCAACTCATTGTTCGCTTTTTGTTTTTTCCTTTCTTGTAAAGAGAATGAGATGTTCACATCACAGAACAATCAAAATTAGGAAGTTTAGTTCTATAATTCTCGCCTATGATACATAGCCGCTAATCAAAAACTTTCTCAAAGTGCACATCAAAATATGCCTCAGCCATTCCAGTTATTCCTGGTTTTCATTCCTCACTTTTTAATTTTCTTTTTATGCTGGGACCAGGTTTTGCATTGCTTGGTCCATAGAGTTAGGAGGGGTTGGTTGGGGATCTGGATTCTTTTGTCGGGGAATTTCCTGCAGTTCTTCCTGGCTCTTTTCTCTTGCATTTCAATTTCTCACAGACAGCCTTTAATTAGCTTTTCAGCTCTGTTTTTTCCCCTGTCATGACTTGACTTCTGCATTATCTCATTCTGTTGTCAGATCTGTCCCATGAGAACAAGGGACCACTTTTTTCATTCTTTCTCTTTTGTATGTGTCGCCTTTCCTCAGACCCTTTTAATATCATGCAGGGACCATTGTCCCATGGAGGTATTGTACTTTTGCCTGATTTCCACAGAGGTTTTAGGTAGGTTGAATTGTTCTATATATTTCTTCAAGTTCTGTAAAATTTCATCTTTCAATATATCAGGTGGTGTCTACCCATCCTTTGTTTATTATGGGTAGTTCTACTTTCTTTTCAACTGCCATTACTCCTTAAGAGTATCAGTTTCAGTGGGCTCCCTCATATTGAGGGGGTGGTGTGTGGGGATGCGCAGAGGTAATAATTTCTCTGCCGCAGGGGCCAGAGGTATTATTTTGTTTGCCAGGTTAGACATCTCTGAGGAGACTTTGATATACTACTCATAGAATTTAGAAACCGCGTGGACGATGGACCGAATGTAGACAAATGACTAAGAACTTTTAAAGGCAGGAGTTCTTACTGCCAGGATCAGGCATATGTCTGTTGTCTGAGATTTAGCCCTTTATTCTTCCAGCAACCCTGCTCACAGCATCCATTTGTTAGATCTCATATTTTCCAGTGAGAGTCCAAATCTGGTGGTGGAGTCAGGTGCAACTTTATTTTGGTACAACTTCAATACAGCTTCACATTTTCTTCGCACTAAGGCACACAATAACTTCAGATTGTATACAGTTAAAAATCTACAGTGGGATATCCCTCTGTAACACAACAACAAAGACATGGTCAAGCTGGTGATCCACTCACAGTCATGATGTTTTCACAGACTTTAATGATAAGTGGAACCACTTCTACTGGTTTGAATCTTATCTTTTGCTGATTTTTTTGTATATATGTGGATCTATAGCTACTACCGAATCTATGTATGTGATTAGCTGAAGTATCTTAACTAAAACATACTCTTAATATTGTAACATATTGATTAATTAAAGAGAAACAACTACTTAGTGTAAAATGTTTATTCTATGTAAGCAATTGCACCTGCACATTCCATCCCAGCCAGTAACCTTGATTAAACAGTTTTGTTATTGTTTGACTTGCTGAGACTCCATTAAGCAAGTGTTCTCCCACATGCTCTGACCACTGTCAGCCATGTTCTACAGAGCTTGCCAGGGGCAGTTGTTGGCCATTTTGTGCCGATTAGTCATGGGCATCCCTAACCACTACTAGTGGAAAGATGTTATTAAACTTGAAAGGGTTCAAAAAAGATTTACAAGGATATTGCCAGGTTGGAGGGTTGAACTATAGGGAGAGGTTGAAAAGGCTCGGACTATTTTCCCTTGTGTGTCAGAGGCTAAGGGGTGATTTTATAGAGGTTTATAAAATAATGAGGGGCATGGACAGGGTGAATAGCAAAGGTCTTTTTCTGAGGGTGGATGAATTCAAAATTAGAGGGCATAGGTTTAAGGTGAGAGGGGAAAGACTTAAAATGACATAAGTGACAATGTTTTCACACACAGGGTGGTGTGTGTATGGAATGAGCTGCCAGAGAAAGTGATTGAGGCTGGTACAATTATAATATTTAAAATGCATCTGGATAGGTACTTGAAAAGAATGGTTTAGACAGATATGGGCCAAATGCTGGCAAATGGGACTAGGTTATCTAGTTGGATCGAGCTATCTGTTTCCATGCTGTACAACTCTATGACTCTAATTATCGTTGAAGGGGGTAGTAAACCACCTTATGGAACTACAGCAGTCCATGCACGAAAGGTACTCAGTGCTGTCAGATAATTCTTGGAATCTGACCCAGTGACCAAAAAGAGGCAGTGATACATTTTCACATTAGAAAATGAGAGATTTGGTGAATGCGCTTTCATGGTCACAGTCTGAAACATGTACAAAGGTTTAAGAAAAAGAAATAATTTTATATTCTGGAATAAAGTGCACACTTAACCACAAAATATAATTATACTGTGCAGAGCAATGATGATGGAATACTTGCAGATAAAACTAAAAACATAAATCCCAGTACTTCTTTAAAAATGTATTTTAAAATTAAAATATTGTTAGCCAACATATGATTTTGAAATGTAGTAAAACTCCAGAAGTTGCAAGTTATTAAAATAATGTGTCTTTCCTGCTTAAATTGGCCAGCGAGCATGGGCTGCCATGCAGGTTCTTGGCTTGTGTAATGCCATTTTGATGCCTTTGTTTGTCGTGAAATGCTCCATGTTGAAAGGTGTTACAATCAATAAGACTGGTGACTATCAACACCTATAGGTGTGGGAGAAAGTGAGGGCTGTAGATCAGAGTCAAAAGGTGTGGTGCTGGAAAAACACAGCTGGTCAGGCAGCATCTGAGGAGCAGGAGAGTTGACGTTTCAAGCGTAAGCACATTCTTCATGAAGAGCTTATATTCAAAACATTGACTCTCCTGTTCCTCAGATACTGTCTGAGTGGCTGTGCTTTTCAGGTTCACACCTATAGGTGTGGGCCAGGGCCAGATACCAGAACAAAATAGGAATTTTATGCAATAGTAAGGTTAATTTGTTCTGATCATGGAACTGGAGTTGTTAAAGCAAGTTGGCAATTGATTGTTGTCCGTAGTATTAGCTATCCAGTATTATTGCATTTGCCCAAGAGGCAAGCTTAATGATTTGGGAACATGCTAATATTTAAATGTTTGAACTTCATCCTGATGGAAGTACTCCGATAGGACCATTGGCAGAGGTACTTGGTAAGTGCATTCCAGCATTCGCACCAAGATCAATACCTTTTGACATTGAAATCAATTAGGCAATATTTCATGAAGAATTGCCACCTACATATATTATGAAGTTAAAGGCATGTACTGCACCTTTAAGAGTGTGAGAATGCAACTGAGAACTGACAAGTTCCTGTGATAGGACTAGATAGCAGTCTCAGAGTACACTGGAAAATTGAAAATATGTAACGTTTTGCTGTGAAATGGATACCTGGGTTGGTTGCTGTTTTGACACCAATTCAAATTTAGCCAATTAGTTTAAATTATGCTCCAGGATACTAAAACCCAGTCAAGTTTGAATTTATTGTTTTGCCAACATCGAACCAATGAGACGATCCGATGGTGCAGATGTAAGAATGCAGGCATTTTGAAAATTGGGCAGAGAAATTGCCATCGAGAGAGACCCAAGAAATTAGTAAATACTCTCTATCAAAGGTACCTTTTCATATGAAACTTATTCACAGTAAAAGGAAAGAAGACGACCCAGGGAGATCTTTGGCCAGATCAAGAAAGACATCAAAAACGACAGCCACTAAGTGGTTTTGAAATTAACTTGATGTAATTTTAATAAGTGTCTTATTGGAACAGCATATTGTTATAAAGGCAGACAATAAGCAGCTAAGAGAAAATGGGGCTTAGAGTTGTGAATAGTTGTTTAATGTTCACTCTTAGAGTTAAAGAATAAATTGATTTTATTTTTTTTAAATAGTGGAATTTGGGACTTATCTGTCCTTTAAATTTTAACAGATTACAAGGTGACGTGAGCTTTTCTGGGTATTTGGTTTAATTAACAGAGTGGTTCACCTCCGTGTCATAACATATATAATCAGTGGAAGACCCCATTGTCTCCTTTTGAGATGAGTGGCTGAAAGCACTTAACTTAGCTTTCCCCAGGATCAAGGATCTCAAGAGCTGCTGGCCAGTCAGGCAGCTATGCATAAATTGGCAGTGTCACAGGGCGGGCACTAGCTGCTGCTCATTGCATATTTGCCAAAGCCCTAGGATCCCCACAGGACCAAGACTGGAAGTAAGACAGGAAGTAACACTTGCTTGGTTTTTTTTACTGGCAGGTCGTGGAGCTAAGAAGGACAACTCATGCCTGCCTTGGGAGCCATTGTCAAGTGTTTCTGTTTATCCTTAGATATGGTAATTGAGTTTGAAATAACATCAAAATGGCTCTCCTGATTTCTTCCTTAGGTACGTACAGTCTAGTCCCAATACTGGCTGAAATCCACAAGAGGAGTAATTAATTGCTGGGAGCCATTCTGTAAGATTCTTCATCCATTTTAAAGACAGGTTTACATTATTTATGCATTATATCATATAATTACACAGATATGATGGAAAGCAGAACATGGAACATAAGATACCTGTTTAATATTTGCATCATTTCCTTGTTTTCCATATAATTTTTTCAGACTCAAAATAGGACCAACACAAGCTTTAATTGTTCTTTTCCTATTTGAATTATTATAGAATCTGTTACTGTATGATTTTATATTGCTATCTAGTTTTCTTTTCTCTACTTTCTCCCTTGTTATTATCCTTCTCATTGCATTTCCCTCATTGAATCTGTTTATTCCACTGGGAGAAAGCTTTGTGATTCTTAAAGGTTGTTAAATATCTTTATAAAAGTCTGCCTCTGCATCCCTCCTGTCTTATTCATTTTCACTTTGTTTCCCAATTCACTTTAGGCAGCCTTCCCTTTCTGGACTTATAGTTAAGTTTAAAAACTAGCCTTAATCCCATGCTTTTCTTCAAACTGAATGTCCCCTGCTTTTGAGAGACCTGTAGTGGGATATCAGACAAGGGTGTAACTCATAGCAGGCACTACTGATGATACAAGGACCACAGGCAAAAGCCATGTTTCTTTAACATGTTGAAACAGGAGGCTAATGGAAAGGGAAAATAATGGAAGTGCTGGAAATCTGAGAAAAAAACAAAGTAGAAAAATTACTTAGCAAGTTGGGTAGTATTTGTCGAGGGAAAAATAACATACTAGGTCTGTGATCGTCCATCACAACTGGAAAGGTCAAGAATGTAGAGGTGACAGTGAAGAATATTGGAAATAGATCTTGGGATGCAGCGTGAACACTGCTTTGACAAAGTTTGAATGTTTAGGAGATATCTGTAATCTTGGAGGTGTCAGTTGGAATTTTGCACTTTATTAACAAGGCCATTCCTGGATGAGAAGTAGCAAAGTATTAAATATTAATCTGAAATAATACAAATGCTGAAAATCTGAAAAAAAATTTAAAAATGGTGAGAGCACTTAGGACATTGGTTAACATTTGTGGGACAAAAATTGAGGTGAACACCTCTTCTCTCAATTGCAAGCTGCTGCATGATCTGCTGCCTGTCTCTGGTGTTTTCTTTAGAATCATAGAGTTTTATAATCAGAAAGAAGCCCTTGGCTCATCATGCCTACACTGGCCATCAGACACCTATCCTTGCACGAGGAATATAAACTTAAATGCTATGGCATTTCAAGTGTTTATATAAATACATCTTAAATGTCATGTCGGTGCTTGACTCTATTGCCTTTTTAAACAATGGGTTCCAGATATCCACCACCCTCTGAGTGAAAAAGTTTGTCCTTAAATCCCTCTAAATGCCCTGACCTTCCCTTTAAATCTATGCCCCTGGTAATTGATCTCTTCCAGGGGAATTGTTTATTCCAATTGATTCTATTTATGCCCTCATAATTTCGTAAACCTGAATCAGGACTCCTCAATCTTCTCTGCTCCTGAGATACTGTGTTTCACAAGGATCTGATAGTCATGTGTTGTCAATGACTGTTAAAGTTACTATCACCTTCTACTATTTTTGCCTCTGCATCCCTCCTAGTTCCACTGGAGATTCCTACAAACTTTCTCAAAAATTATTAAGGCAGGTGACTAATGGTCTATTCACCAGGACAGCGGTGTGAATTTCACCTACACTGATTTCAATTAGAATGGATGCGCATTTCTCGCTTTCCTACAGGTACAACGTCTCATCGACTGGACACATATGGGCACCTGGGCAGTTCAGTTCAACCAGAAGTCTTTACAAACTGAAAAGTCTTGCACTCCATTAAGGCTTGCATGTTATCACATGTACACACATACCAAAACATGTTTAAGGTTCTTTAGAAGCCACCATGATGCCTTCCTTCTCTGGCAGTCCAAGCTTCTTGACATCTGGAAGCCACCCAGAGTGAGTGCTCGGAATCCAGGATCACCCATTTCAAACTTGGTTAATGACATAACTGGCTACAAAATGTGAGGTGTGATCAACAGAGTAGAGTTTAGGTGAATCTCCAACTGCACTGAACTTTTCTGACAATAGTTATGTTTTTCCACATTGTTGTTGTTACTCTGAGTATCTCTCTCTTCCAACCCCATCCCCATCCTATGTCACAGTTCTGAAACTGCAAGTGTCACAGTGTGCAAGGTACTGTTAAATTGGATTCCAGTTATTGATCATTTTGATTCTTGAGTGAGACTTAAACCATGTCTTATTGGTGAAGCTGTGATGCAGAAAGGAAAACAATTTTTGACAGTTGCTGTAGACTTTTGCAGATGAAATGTACTAAATTCCAATGACTTACAATGCTGAATTAGGTAGATAATTAAAGTAAAATGTGTTCATATATGCAGCTAAAATTGTGTTGACTTTACTTAGAGGAGATGATAGAAGAAGTCTCTGTAATCAATTATTTACTACTGAATCCAAAGTTGATTGAGGAATGGTAAGTGATCAGGAGCCTGGAATTGTAATATCAAAAATGTGAGTTTTTGACATGGGCACAAGCAAAGCAATGTTATTAGATTACACAATGATTTTTGTAGGCCATGGAATTAGAAACAAATAGAATGAGGAACAAATAATACTGAAGGGTAATTATAGGAAGATAATTAATGCACATAACATGACATTAGTAGATGTCCAATCAGAGTCTAAATAGTTAAAAAGAAAGATAAATGTCTGAGTAATTTCATTAAATCTGGAGAAATACATGCTGAAAAATTGTCAAAAGTAAATTAAGATGTGCTGAAAAGATAATTGAAGTGTAAATGGGAAAACAAATTGTAGTGGACATTAGGGAAAATACCAACAGGTTCTTCAAATAATATCATAGTTGGCAAGGCAATAAATAACAAATGTGGTCTGTAATGAAGAGAAAGCAATACTGCTGATAAATGAGTTTTCTAATAATTTGTTATTGTCAGCACACCGAGTGGAAAATGTCTGTGACGTTCCCGGTTTTGTAACCAAATCTTTAGGAGATGTATCTGAGTTCATAGCTAGTTCAAGTTAGACATGAAATAGATATTAAGAAACTGAATGAAGATTCATAGAACATTCTTATCAGATGTAATACTTCTGAGAATACTAAAACAAAAGAAGACCTAGGGTGTTGTACTGGCAATCATCTAAAGTTGTTTAGACATTGGTAGTGTCAGAAAGTTTGAAAGTATGTAATTTGATTTTATTCTACAGAAATAAAGCATAGTCCAAGGAATTGCTCATTTGCTTGACATCTTTGAGTGGCCTTATTTTTGAATATATTATATAAGAAGAAATTCAAGAACATCTGCTGAAACAGAAACACGCATGATGGAGAGATTGTGTCTATTATGCTTACTGCAATTTTAGATTAGATAGGTCAGCAATTCTGATTAACATGGTTAATATCAGAGAGCTGTAGATTCACAGCATCATTTAAAGCATACTGCATTATTCATAAGATGGAAATTCATTCATAAGATACTAGGGAGTGGAGGATAATCTTCATGCAAATGGTCAATGAAGTCATATTATTTGTAGTATTAATGAGCTTCAAGTAAGTGCTATTTGTAAACATTGTAAATTGTAGCAAACTTTGTGGTAGAACAAAGCATTTTATGAAATATTATGATGATGCTGTCACTTAACAAGGTTATTTTGTCCTTGGGTTCTTTTTGAGAGGTCGTAATGTCTGGAAATACCCTAGTTTAACAATGGCAGGGGAGTAGACAGTTCTCCCAATTCAGGTTGTTTCTACTTTGATTTAGTTACAACAGTGAGAAGCTACTGCAGTGGAAAAAGGTTCCATACTTGAGTAGAAGATCCCTGGCTGACTTTTCTATGTGAAATCTCTCCTGCCTGTTAAGAACTTGTGTTTGAATTTGCTTTTTGCCAGGGTGTGTGTTTATGAGATGTTACGGGAATTGGAATAGCTCCTTAATTAAGTTGCTGTATCGGGTTAATTAAATTTTCTAATAGTTAACTTACTCTAAATCCTGTTTCCTTTTGTTTGTGATTCAACTGTCATGTTTAAATAAATTTTGTTTTGCTTAAAGCTGAGTGATTTGACCAGCTACATCACACTTGGAATATCCACTTCACATCTGCCTTTAAAATAAGCGAAAGTTAGGGTGTAGGCTACTTTCTTAAAATATTTTGTGGCGATCTGGCCTGGTCCATAACAATATTGTGAATGAGATAAATAGTTGAAAAAAAATGAGGAACCTAGTATGTGTGTGGTAATAATTGGGTAGCTTTCTCAAAAAGCTAACTAGACATAATGGGCCCCGCAGCTGCCTTCTATGCTTTACCATTCCATGATTCCATTGAATGAAAAGATGTTTAAAAAATAAGAACATAAGCACTAGGAGCAGGAGTAGACCCTCTGGCCCTTCAAGCCTGTTCCACCATTCAATAAGATCATAGCTGATCTTTTTTGTGGCCTCAGCTCCATGGCTCAGTGGTTAGCACTGCTGCCTCACAGCGCCAGGGACCTGGGTTCAATTCCTGCCTCAGGCAACTGTCTGTGTGGAGTTTGCACATTCTTCCCATGTCTGCGTGGGTTTCCTCCCACAGTCCAAAGATGTGTAGGTTAGGTGAATTCGCCATGCTAAATTGCTAGTTGGGTCTGGGCACAACCTGCTTGGGGTTTTGTTGGTTGAGGTTGTAGACTATAATTAATTCATTAGGTCTGTCCTCTGAAGTTAATTAAGACGGGGCTGTTCATATGTAAGGAGAGCTAAGCTGAACTATGTTCAAAATTCCCAGTACCCCTATCACCATGTCTCAGTCCCAGAGACAAATGGCTATGACAACAGAGTACAGGTCCAGCAATCCCTGAAGATGCTGGGCCTGGTTTTCAATGACTGCCCCTACCCTGTCAATACAAGGTGACATATGGTCACTTCACTATCTGCACTAATGTAGTTTCTGGGGATGGAGAGCAATTACCTTCCATTTACCTGTCTGCCAATGCTGCTCCTCCCTTTGCATTTGGGCAAAGTCCCTGATTGTCAACACTTCAGGGACCTCTCTAGCTGTCACACTGAGGTGCTCACTAGATCGTGTACCTTCACTCTCCATATTGATGGTTTCCACTGAGACTGGTGGGTGATGCATAAAGTAACCCTGCTGATTATTCCTTTGAGATGTCCGAGATTGAGGATGGTGTTTCTAATGGAGACCGACTGCTCTCTGACTATGAATCATAGTGCTATCTTTGACATTTTGTGAACATGTCCTTCAACAAGCAGGGCAGATTCAGAATGCCACTGTTTGGGTGCATTGCAGTGATTAAAAATTGCATGGGCACAAAGGGTGTGGTCTTTAGATGAATATCCACCAAGTGGCAAGTTAATGATGTGAGACATGCCATGGAATTAGGTGTGCAATTAATGCGACAGATTTGGTGAAGTAGGGTGAGAGAACTCACTCAGTGCAACTTGGATTTAAGCAAAAGATCATAAGATTGTATCTCTTTCAGATTCTCAAGATATCTTTAAAGTAATTCACAATGCACAAATGACATTTGAAGCAAAGCCATTGTAGTGCTTCACGGTCACTAGTAATTTCTGAATTATTCAGTATGCTTTGAATGAATTGATTTTGATATTAATCAATAAATTAGTACTTTACATAGGGAAGATAATTTGTGAATATGATCATCTTGCAAATACTATTTCTATACACAAGAAATAATATGGGCATATACATCTGTGGAGAAAGCATCTAGCCCTGTGGCATACTTAAATATTTGCAAAACATTAGAATTTTGAGTTGTATATGTTTACATCTCATCTTAGCAGCATCTGACTGCAGACTTCGCAGAAGTACAATTTGTGGTGACATCAGTGAAAAATTTTCATTGCCCTTGTGATGAGGGAAAATCCCTTAAACAGTTCATCATTATTATTGAATTACATAAATGTAACAAGAGAAGATAATTAAAAAAATGCTTGGCAACCTAATTGCAGCGTTGACACTTGCATAAATCATTCATAAAAGAATTCTCTGCATTTAATTTCCTTCATTGTCTTTGTTCATTAAATCACATTGAATGTGTCTTCTGCAATTAGTATTCACAATGTAACGTTTATACCGAAATATATCCATATCGTGGTTATAATGATTGTGGTCGGCAGAAGTATTATCAATAGCTTTTTAATGGTTGAAGTATTCTTTGCTCAGCTGCATATTGCTTCTCCAGAGAAAATTAATTGTCTAGGTAGGACAAGGCTACTTCTGGGATATTGACTAATTAAAGTTAGCCAGGAGAAAGTGAGGACTGCAGATGCTGGAGATCAGAGCTGAAAATGTGTTGCTGGAAAAGCGCAGCAGGTCAGTCAGCATCCAAGGAGCAAGAGAATCGACGTTTCGGGCATGAGCCCTTCTTCAGGAATCATCGACGTTTCGGGCATGAGCCCTTGTCCTGCTCTTTGGATGCTGACTGACCTGCTGCGCTTTTCCACAACACATTTTCAGCTCTAATTAAAGTTAGCCATCATGTGAAATTGAGGAAAGGTTTTATTAAGCTGCAGTTGAGCTTGCGTTAAATTCACTAACACTGCAATTTTCTTAATTTGGTAGTTTGAACTTTTACTTTCCTTATTGGGCCAGTCAAATTAAGTTTGTACATTCAGAAGTCCTAAGATCATCGAATCAATGTCCTATTCAGTGTTTTTAGGGAAGAAAATTAAGGAGCATAAAACTTCTAAGCAGAAGAATTGTGGTTAGAATTTACTGCGTTTAGACTTCCCTAAACTCTGCTTTGACTTTTTGAACTGTACCGCAAATAAGGCTGGATCTTCTAATTTCACTTAATTTTTAACTTTTCTGTAGTTACTATGCGTAATTGGTCAGAAATGCACACCACCAGAAAATACTATTTTGGTTGTCCTTGGAATTCAAAAACAGAAAACATAGTTAATTTCCCCACCTGATATTTTTACCAAAGTCCTGCCTGATACTGTTTTTTTTTCAGATGGAATCCAATACCTGACCCTTGGCTTGATTTGATAATGTCTGTTCATTTACCTTCCCTGATCTGAGCTCAGGGTCATGCCACTATGTTAGCGTATTTGAGACATGATCGTCATTTGCTCCAAGATCAATATGTTGTAAAAGGAAGTGCTTGCATTGCACCCTTTATGACCTTTAAGACCCTCCATGATGCATTTTAGCTGACAAAGTACTTTTTAAGTATTGTCACTTTTTATTTTCTGTATTTTTGTTTGGGGACTCAAATGGGGAAAGAATGGGTTTAAAAGTCAAGGATTTATGAGGATTGCGGCATGTTTTAAAAACAAATACCCAGACACTTCTTATAAATGCTGTTATAATGGCTGAAGATTTAGCTGCAACAAGTCACTATTTGATCTGTGAACTAATGACTAGTTATTGACGACAAAGGCCTTCTGCTTGCCAATGACTGTGATTGATTCCCAACTGGCTTGGGAGTGTGAAAGAATGATGAAGAAGTAATTGGACCTCATCAAAGGCAGGTACTGTTTTCTTTGCAGAAAACTACTATCAGTAGTGTGAAATAAGCCAATTTATTTTTCCTTTCACAGCTTCCAGATGCTCTTATGTAAATTAATAAAGATATTTATAAGTGTAAAGCAGTCACCTTATGCCTCTTGAAAACGAGTTAAAGTATCTGGAACTTTCTGATCAGCAAGAAGATCATCTCAGAATACTCTGTAGGCAGGAATCATTGAACTGCCTCCTCAGTCTTTTGTGTTTGTATGTGTGTGTGGAAGGGTAGTTTATAAGGATGTCTTGATTTGCATCATGCTATACCGGTGAGGTATAATAATATATTAAGTATGGCAGCCAATTTGCACCCAACAATCTCTTTCAATAACATTGTGATAAAGGGATACAGGTCAAAGGCAGAGGTATGGAGTTAGCCACAGATCAGCCAAAATCTCATTGAATGGTGGAACAGGTTCAAGGGGCTGCATGGCCTACTCCTGTTCCTGTATTCCTACTCATCTTGATGTCACGTGGAGTGAATTGAATTGGCTGAAGACTGGCTTCTTTGATACTGAGACCTATGGACAAGGCTGAGATGGATCCCACACTTGGCACCTGTGGCTGAATATTGATTTGAATATTTCAGCCTTATTTTTTCACTGTGTTGGGTTCCCTTGTTGTTGAGGATGAGTATATTTGTGGAGTCTAAATTTGAACATTTAGAAAAACACATTCACTGGTTAGTGTGTAAATTATTTGGCAGAGACCTAAAATTTGATTATTATAAGAACCTGGTTCTATGTGCTCTGTAAGCAGATTTAACATACCACAAGTACTCTGTTGGAACAAGTTTCACAGATTCTAATTTAAGGGTAGATCTTAGCAAAATCCTGACTCAGGGCTGGCATCACATCATAGTTTGGATTTGCATCCTTTTTAATTTTAATTCTAGTTTTCGGCCATGTTTTAATTCTGAATTGGCCATTAGATGCACATTTAATTAAGTTGCTTCAGTAGTATAATACAAAGAGAGCATGTTTGTATCAACATAACGCATTGAGGTAAATCTTATTTTGTAACTGAAACTATACTGAGATCAGTTTTAAAATCCACAATGTAACCTTATGATGTTAGTGCATTTTATTCAAATGAAATATTGTGCAAACAACTGTTAGAATAGGATAAGTTTTATAGATTTTGGTCTTTCAGTTTTAAGAAACATTAATTTGCCAGTTTCATAGAAGTTCAGGTAACGTTTTTTTAAAAAAATCTTAGCTTTCTTAATTTTGTAAAATGATTTCAGTTTGATGAAAACCACTAACATTTTATATTTAAAATAATCATTTATCAAATGTTATTAATGTAGTACATTTTCCAGATGCCTTACAGAGGTAAGTTTAAAAATTAAATAGAAATCATACTTGATGTCAGGGATCTTGAGTGGGGGCAGAGAAAATTTAACAGATTAGAGATTTTAATTAGTAGATTAGTTTGGAAAAGCTGAGTTGTTGTTCTTGGAGCAAAAGAGATTTTGGGGAGATTTGATAATATATAAGATTATGACAAATTTAGATAAGATACATGAAGGAAAGCTGTTCTCACAAGTTGATGGTACAAGGACTAGGGAATACAGATTGGGCAGGATGTACGGATGAACCTTTTAACAAAGTGAGTGATATGGCTTGTGATAGAGAGTTATGGGGATAGAGCAGGGAAATGGGATGGACTTGATTACTCTGCAGAAAGTTGATATTGTCCATGAACCAAATGACTGTCCCCTGTACTGAAATTACTCTGAAATTGCATTTCAATGGGAATTTTCCAAAGTTGAACATGAACTTGGAGCAGGAGTAAGCTATTTGATATCCCTGATAACCTTTGAATCCCTTATCAATCAAGAATCTATCAAGTACTATCTTAATACTTGTGGAAGACTAGTTGAGAATATGCTGTTTATAATTCTCCTTAGATGGAACTATCATCCAGTTCAAGGAATTCATCTGATTAGTGAAGTAAATATAGTCTTGGCTGGTGAAAGGTTTTTGAATGCATTCAGGTTGAGTTACATAATTGCAGTTTGCAGTAGACTTGGTCGAGTCTAGAGCCTCTGATGTGCAAATAGAAGTGTGATTTTACACGTGTTTTTGGACTAAGGCAATGGATAGTTTTTTTTAATGTACATAATTGTTTAATACCTGATATGAGATTGTTGGATGTTTGAAATTTCCCTTAGTTTAATGAAGGACTTATAATAAAAGAAATGCTCAGGCTGCAGTCAATTAAGGTTTCAGGCACAATTCAAAGTACCATTATATCACGAGCTGTCCCTAACAGTACAATAGAATCCTCTGTTTTGCGTTTAGGAGAAAATGGAGATATGGATCAGAGAGGCACTGTATTGTGTTAAGAATTTTCAGCCCAGTGATGAATACGTTAGTGACTGAACCTTTCAGTTGTGCAGGGTTGCATAACTGCAGTGTGTGGAAATACTACCTAGATTGTCTGAGTAATAAGAATCAGCCCAAAGTTAAGGAATTTGAGAGTTCTACCAATTTCAGATTTGGGCATGATGAGACATTAACGTCTTTAGTAATATTCATTTCTCGTAAAATTTATAAGCAGAATCTCTTTTCCCACTCTTCAGTGGTGTTTTAAAGGCAAGTCATTTTTATATTACTGATTTTCCTCAATTTTCTTCTGTCATTGAAGATTGGTAGTTTGGGCAGGGATTAGCAGTAAGCTCAGCCATAAAATTTTCACCTTTTTCTTCAGAACAAAGGCATAGTCAACTTGGAACTTTTTTTTCTCCTTTTCCATTACTGCATTTTGCTTTCTGCGTTGTTCCTCAGATTAACTAAGTAAAATTTGCATGACCATTCTGGAGTAAAGTCCCAGATTGTCTTAAAATAACCAAAATATTATTGTCCTCATTTCTTAGTTAATACTCTCCTTGAGTTATATCAACTGTAGCCTGTCTCCAGATGTTTTCACAAACCTATTAATATTATCTCATCCACTTATTGTCACAAGACTGCAGGGCTCACTTGCACCATGAACTTTGCTGGAAAGAAATCGTTTTAGTGCTTCTGCCATATGTCCTCTTGGTATTTTTCAGAAAATTTAACTTCTGTCAAAAGTTTAACTCAATACACTTGCATAGTCTAATAAGTTAAATGCCAGTAGACATTGGGGCACTTCCATTTGGAATTACTCTAGTCTTTTGAATGGTCTACTGAATTCATTTATGTTTTCTTTTGTGGAGCTACTTTCACTATTCCTGAATGCACTTTTAGTGGCCGCCAAGTCCTGGAATTGGACATGAATCTGGAGCTTCTAGCTCACTGGCAGGAATTTTACACTTTTTGCTACAAAAACTCCAGGTTAAGTGGATATGGAATGCAAGGATGAAAGAAGCAGTAAGGTTTCAGTGGTCACCTAGACTGACAGGCTGAGGTTATAACTTATTCAGTGGAATATTACCTTAGTTGCATATTCCATGCTAAACTGAATTGCGAACTCACAACCAAAATGCAAAATACCTGCATATACCCCTGGGGATGGACAAAGTAACTGTTTGTCTTCTGTCTGAGGGAGCAGGTCCTACTTGTACATGACGTGAGGCTCTTCAACAGGCAATTTCATTAATCAGTTTAAATACATCTATAATCATGGGATTCTGTGTGTGAACCGCATGCAGTGACAAGTATACCAAAAACAAATCTTGACCGCAATAATCTTGACCATTGTCATTCATCAATACAAATTGGTCACCATGGTCTCAATGAAGCAACTTACAAGTGTCAACTGCAATCCATAATTGATAATGATATTCCAAGGTCTCATAGGCTGCACAAGAGCGTGGAGCTGCATTCCTCTCACAATGTTGTGTAAGTATTTGACAATAAGTTCTTACATGCAATGATATCTTTGGTGGGTGATGTGGAGATTATGAGGGAGTTAGGGAGAGAAAGCCGTACTGCATGTCCATTATGCTTCACGGCTTCTGTTGCGTACACCAGAATAAGGTCTATTATATCAAATCTCAATGAACAAACATACCATGGCTCTTGTTTGTGGTGTCCTTTATGTCCCACTTTATCAATGACTACAGTAATTGTGCTTCTGATGCAAATGCTGACTGCTCAAAATACTCTCTCTCTCATTTTCCAAACAATGGTTCATATTAAAAAAAAGCATGTTTCTTAGCTCGTGCTAACTCTGCTTTGTAGTAATGCCTATTTGAAAGTTGAAGCTAAATCGAAGCCCATTAGCCTAGAGTTATCCTCGTTTGGAGAGCTTTGAAGATTCTTTGGTCTCAATTTATTTCTGATGTGGAGATGTCGGTGTTTGACTAGGGTGGACAGAGTCAGAAGACATATAACATCAGGTTATAGACCAACAGGTTTATTTGAAATCACAAGTTTTTGGAGCACTGCTCCTTCACTTGACAAAGGGACAGTGCTCTGAAAGCTTGTGATCCCTTACCTGGTGTTGTGTGACTTTTGACTTTGTCTTAGTTTATCTCTGTTTGCTAGAAATTTTAAGCTGTGTTTTTAACAGCTGCAGACAGTTAGAGTAAGTAAATTCCCTGGAAGAGTTTGATTTCTCATTTGAACTAAGAGTGGAACTAAAAGAAGGTGTATCAAGACAGTGAGCTGGGTGATGAATTTATCTGCAGCATATAACTGCCAACCAGGTTTCCTAAACGGAAATAGTCCCGTTAGGCCTGTACACATCTAAATCTAAACCTGAGTTCAAATTCTAGCTTATGCATATTGTCTGTGGAAGATCTAAAAAAACATAGTGCTGTATTTTGCCTTGGAGGTCATACTGATTTCCAAGGAGAGACTGATGAGATGAATAATATATGGCCTTTGGTAGGATTGCATTTAACAGCTTAGGTAGCCTTTTCTAATTCCAAGCATGTTTGATAGAAATGTTTCAAAATGGAAAGGGCATCCCCAAAATAAAAGTAACTAAGGGATTGCAGCCTTATTTTTACAAGCAATTTGATTTTCTTTTAAATCAGAACTTCTGCCAAATGAATTTTATTTATCATCTTTTCTCTGGGTAGTTGTGAAGAGATGGTTAAAAAGATTAAGAAATAACCTAAGATAACTTTGAACTAGCTTTAACATTGCAAATTTAGATGCTTAATTATCATTACCACAATATCAAACACATGTTTTTAATGACTGATTTTTGAGAATTGTTTCATTAGATTTGTCTAAATGTTTCTGCACAAATACAAGAACTTGATAATTCTTGTTGTAAAATGAAGGTGTATTTGAAACTTAATAGCAGTACATTTTTATTTATTGAACGATGCATGAGAGAGATGTAAATTAATACTTTCTCCCAGATCCTGCTGTTAATAGGTAGTTCTCACAGGTATCAACATTTCTTTTAGTAAATGTTCTTCTAGTGAACTCTCCTTTTTGTTTAGAATGTAGTTATTATATGTATTTTGATGGTGGTTTGACACCTCAAAAAGGAACTATTTGCATTCCAATGACTGAGTAACCAAGGAAGCTGTATGTCATAAGAATTGTGATGATGACATGTACTTTGACAATTCTGGTTTGTGGCAAACTGTTGAAGCAGTTCTTTTTTTACATTTTTATGAAGATGATCTAGCATTTACTTATTGTAAAAGCTCATATTTTTAAGTAATGAACTTAAATAGCTTTTTGCTTGTGATAAGTGGAAAACATGTTCTGTGTCTGTGGCTCAGAATGTAGTTAATCTACAGATTTGAAATACAGCACTATGTTTGTGTGGTGTGAAAGCTGAAAGAATGGGACATACACAGACCTTAAAACAAAATGTTTTCAATTACATAAAACGTTTTGAAGGTCAACTGAGATGAGAAGCCGGACAAATGTTTGATATGGCAATGGAGGATCGTTTTTTAGATTAGATTAGATTATTAGATTAGATTACTTTACAGTGTGGAAACAGGCCCTTCGGCCCAACAAGTCCACACCGCCCCGCCGAAGCGCAATCCACCCATACCCCTACATTTACCCCTTACCTAACACTACGGCCAATTTAAGCATGGCCAATTCACCTGACCTGCACATCTTTGGACTGTGGGAGGAAACCGGAGCACCCGGAGGAAACTCACGCAGACACAGGGAGAATGTGCAAACTCCACACAGTCAGTCGCCTGAGGCAGGAATTGAACCCAGGTCTCTGGCGCTGTGAGGCAGCAGTGCTAACCACTGTGCCACCGTGCCGCCCTAGCACCGTTTTAGCGATAGCAACCACAACAAAGCGTGATTCAGATTTGTTCTGGACAAGGAAAAAGGTGGTCTGTAAAAGATGGGGGGTAGGCAGATTTTAGTCAAATAAAACAGGATCTGGCCAGTTGACTGTTCTTGCAAGTAAGTCTACAGTTGAATAGTCGAGGGCATTCAAAAAAGAGCTGAGGAGAGTACAGGCCCAAAGTGTACCTTTCAGAGGGAAATATAGGAGCAATAAGTTCAGAGAACCCTGGAGATCTAGGACAATTCAGGACTGGATATGGAAGAAAAGGACTTTTAGCATGTCCAAAGGGAACAATTCAACTGTGGCCCTCAAGGCATACAGAAAGTGCAGGTGGGAACTTAAAGCAATTTTAAAAAGGAGGCATGAGAAAGGACTTATGAACAGGATTAGGGAGATAAGGGAAGTTCAGTTGATGTTGTTTATATGGATTTTAGCAAAGCGTTTGACAAGGTCCCACATAGGAGACTGATTGAGAAGGTTAAAGCACATTGAATTGAGGGAAACTTCAATGGATGGATCAGTAACTGGAAGGATGTGATCACACTGGGGGGATACAAAGGAAGTTCACCAGGATGTTGCCTGGAATGGAGAAACTAATCAATGAGGAGAGACTATATAGGCTTAGATTGTTTTCTTTAGAGGAGTAGACTGGGGGATGGATGGGGGGTAGGCATTTTTGAGATGTATAGGATTATGAGGGGTGTGGGCATGGTGAATAGAGAGCAGATCTTTTCCTTCGTTGAGGGGTCAATCAAGACAGGGTATAGTTTTAGGATATGGGGCAGGAGATTCAGAGGGGATTTGAGGTAAAAATTATTTCACTCAGATGGTGGGAATCTGGAATGCACTGCCTGGGAAGGTAGTGGAGGCTGGAATCCGTACAACCTTTAAAAAGTACTTGAATAAGCACTTCAAATATCATAACATTCTAGGACATGGTACAAATGCAAGAAATTGAGATTGGTGCATCTTCAGTGGTAGTTATGTTGGTACAGACCCGATGGGCCAAAGGGCCTTTCTTGCGCTGTATGAATCTGAATCTCTGACGGATACAGTGATTTACAAGGCTCTGCGTGCAAAGACACACCAATGTTATGTAATGCTTTTCATTACCACCAAACATGTCAGTACACTTTACTACCAATGAAGTGCATTTGAAGTGTATTGACTATTGGAATATGGCAGCCATTCTGTACACAGCAAACTCATATAATGAAATTTACCAGAGTAATCCATTTTTGCCATGTTGATTTTTTTTTAAACCTAGAGTCTTATATCTTAGGAGAGTGATATTAACTGAGCAACAGCTGACATCAAAAACTTAAAGATGCAAATGGTTTTGGATAAGTATATCAAGTGCATGATATGGACATTTAAAATAGTGGTGGTAATTAGTTGACACAAATGACTATCTTATGTATGTAATATAGTAGGTGTTCATGTTGCATGTCAAAGCAACTTAAAATCTTGGTTCTAATCAACACATTCAGATACGTAAATACACACCTCTGGAGCAGGTGGGACTTGAACTCAGACCTTCTGGCACAGTAGTAGGGACACTACTACTGCACCACAAAAATCTTCTTTGTATTGTTTATAGATGTTTTCTAATCAACCTGTTCAGAGACGTTATTTGCACATCTCTGGAGCAGATAAGATGCAAACCCAGATCTCCTGGTCAGAGGTCAGCACTACTTAAGTTACAAGCTGTTTACTAATCAACATAATTCAAACTGATTCAGCTATAGTAATTGTTAGGATCCCTATGGAAACCAAAATCAATAAAATTCAATATGAAATAAAGGGAAATTCTATTCAAAAGAGGCTATAAATTAGACCTTAATGAATTGATATAAACAAGATAGGTCTCTTATATTTCTCAGCTAACCCTCTTAGCATATATGTGACATCACGTGCAATCCTTTCCATCTCTCCAGTAGAATTCAACTATTCTTTATCAAGTAGGATTTGATCACTAGCTAACATCTGACAGCAACATTTATTCCATCTTAAGTTCCAGGGATATTATTGACATTGAAAACACAGCTCTGCAAAATGTCCTTTTTTTTTGTACAAGATAGGCCTGCTGCATAGTTTCCCAGTGTCACACTCATTTAACTACTCAATGCAAACCTGGTATAAGGTATGGTTGGCTTCACTTTTTTTAAAAAAAAGCACCAATCGCCTCCATAAAAAAACAAAAGAACCGTTGTAAATCAGAAACAAAAACAGCAATTGCTGGAAAAGCTCAGCAGGTCTGGCAGTATCTGTGGAAAGAAATTGGAGTTAATGTTTGGGGCTAGTGGGGAAGGGTCACTAGATCTGAAATGTCAACTATGCTTTATACCACAGTTGCTGCCAGACCTGCTGAGCTTTTCCAGCAATTTCTGTTTTTGTTACCACTCATTTAACTACTCTATGCAAACCTGGTATAAGGTATAGTTGGCTTCAGTTTTTTAAAAAAAGCACCAATCGCTTCCATAAAAACCATAAATCAAACAAAAACAGCAATTGCTGGAAAAGCTCAGCAGGTCTGGCAGTCTCTGTGGATCTATAAAAGTTGGTAAGAATCATTGTGGACATGATAAATTTCCTTAGCCTTCTGAGGAAGTAGAGGTGTTGGGTGTGTTTTCTTACTGTAATGTTGATATGGTTGGATCAGGTTGGTGATATTTACTCCGAGGAACTTGACGCTCTCAACTACCTCCACCTTAGCACCATTGATGTAGTCAGGGGCATGTCCTCCACTCTGCTTCCTGAAGTCGATAACTAGCTCCTTCATTTTGCTGATTATTGAAGGAAAGATTGTTGTCTTTACACCATGCCTCTAAGTTGTCTATCATTTCCTGTACGCTGTCTTGTTGTTTGAGATCCTACTCACTATATTGGTGTCATCAGCAAATTTGTAAATGGAGTTAGAGCTGTACTGGGCCACATCATTCAAGGTGTATAAGGAGTATTGTAAAGGGCTGAGTACACAGCCATGTGGGGTCCTGGTGCTGAGTATTATCATGGAAGTGGTTTTGTCGCCTATCCTTTCTTGCGGTCTGTGGGTCAGGAGCTTGAGGATCCTGCTGCAGAGTGGGAGATCAGAGTCCAAGATCCCAGATTTTGGAGATGGGTTTGGTTGGAATTATGATGTTGAAGGTGGAGTTAAATTCAATAAATAAGAGTCTGACGTAGATGTCCTGTTATCCAAGTGTTCCAGGGATGAGTGTAGATCTAGAGAGATGGCATCTGCCATAGATCCATTGTGATGGTAGCAGGTCAACGCAATTTGGGAGCTGGAGTTGATGTGTGTCATTCCTAACCTCTCAAAGCACTTCATTATAATGCATGTCAGAGCTATTGGGCAGTAGTCACAAAGGCACATTGTCTGATTTTTCTTTGCTACTGTAATGATAGTGATTTTCTTGAAGCAGGTGGGAACCTCACATCATTACTAAGGAGTGGCTAAAGATGTGTGCAAATACTCCTGTCAGCTGGGCTGCACAGGATCTGAGTGCATGACTGGGGACTCCAGCTGGGCCAGCTGTTTGCAGTGGGTTCACCCTCAAGAAGGCTAATATGATGTCTGCAGAGATGCTTGTGGATATAGGTGTACCCAAAGCTGTTGAGGCAGGTGACATTGCTTCACTGACCTTCTGTTCAAAATGAGCATAGAATGCAATGAGCTCATTGGGAAGGATGCATTGTTGTTGATGATTATACTTGACTTCTCTTTTTAGTCTATTATATCATGTAAGCCTTGCCACAGTTAGTATTTGTGTCTTAGCTTGGGACTCTACTTAATTTAGTATTGTCTCTTGGCATCCCTGATAGCTTTGCAAAGATTGTGTCTTGATTTCACATATCGGCCAGGGTCAGCTGATTTGAATGTCTCAGTCCTGGACTTTAGTAGGAAGTGGATCTTCTGGTTCATCCATGGTTTCTGGTTGGGTAGCACTCGAATTAACTTCTTTGGCGCACAGTACTCTAGCATTTATTGATGATGTTTGTGACAGTTGCAGTATACTCATTTAGGTTAGCCCCTTGAGTTCCTGAATGTGGACCTGTCCACTGACTCCAAGCAATCACATAGCAGCTTGTTCCTTACCTCAGACCAGTATTGTACGACTTTCTGTACCGGATCCTCAGACTTCAATGTTTGCCTGCAAGCTGGTAGAAGAAGCACAGCCTTATGGTCTGATTTACCAAAATGCGGGCAGGTGATGGAACAGTGCAATCATTCAGGGTGTTGGGCCTCTGGTGGGACAGGAAACATGTTAGTGGTGTTTTGGTAGCACTCTCAATGTTGGCTTGGTTAAAATCCCCAGCTCTGATGAACAAGGCTTCAGGGTATTATGTCTCAAGGCTATTTGTAGCAGGGTGTATTTCATCAAGCATTCTTTTCACTTCTACATGAGTTGGGATGTAAACTGCTGTCAGGATGGCAGAAGTAAACTCCCTCAACAGGTAGTAGGAATGGGGCTTCACTATTAGATATTCTGGATGTGTGGAGTAGTAACTCACCAAGGTTGTCATGTCCGAGCACGAAGAGGTTTTGATCTGGAGGCAGAGCCTTCCACCTAGTGCCTTGTCTGAGGACACTGTGCAGTACATCAGGTGGATTGAGAAGCCCTCAGGTTGTAAGGTGAAGCAGGCGTGAGCTATGTCTCTGTTAAACAGAGCACACAGCAGATTCTCAATTCCCTGTGGTAGGTGAGTCGAGCTTTTAAGTTTAGTCATTAAACTATTGTTTTCAATAGCTTGGATGTTTTTAGGTTTGGAATGGTTGAGACTAAAAGATGGGTTTTCTGAATATTGCCAGTTGTACAACAGAGGCAGTTGAGGTATTCAGACACAAAGTTATCTGAATTGTGAATAAAATGCCACTTGCCCCCTTGATCGTAAGCAGCAGTGTCAATGAGGGCACCCCTCTATGTCCAAGAGTCTGTCAACCTCTCAGAAATCTGCAAACATACAAATTAGGACTGCACCTTTCAGCAAGATCAAGGTTGTTCTGATTACTCCACATGTCTACCAACCTCTGTTAACATTTCACCCCCATGCATGCAAAGAATTTATCTGACTCTATCTTAAAATATTCAGTTTTTTAAATTTGTTTTTGAAAAGAAGAGTTCCAAAGACTCATGACCCTCTGAGACAAAATTTCTGTCTGTCTGAAATGGACAATACTATCTGTCTTGCGATGGCTTGCTTCAGGCTGTTCTACTATCCCTCCCCTCAGGCCTCTTGTGGTCGTATGCTGCAGCCAAAATGTGTTCTGCTTTCCTTAAATCCCCAAATCAATCTCTGGTCCACAGACATGTGACCACCTTGGTAATCTTTCCCATGCTGAGAAAAACAGCAGCCTGCAGGCCTCCTGTTCCATTCCCATCATGCCCATGCTTTTGTTTACTTCCCTAGTAAGCCTATCAGAAATAAGTAGGGAAAGAACAACAAGTGATTGGAGGTGCAGTTCCTTAATATTTCTTCCTATTTTGTTTACAAAGTTGATTGACCCTTGCGAATCAGGAACCTTTGGAAGGTTCCATGTATTTTGTGTTGCTTGGTGCTAAATTGGATTGAGATGCTCCTAATATGTGTGCTTCTGAATTAGAGTTAGCTTAACCCAGCTACAGAAGAAAATGATTTCATTTGGTTTCTTTAATTAACTTCAGGTAGTCTCATTTAGAGAGAGCTTGGATAACCCTGCTGAAACTTAGATAAAAATTAGAATTTGTATAGAGTTTTAGCAAAAGATTATGAACTCCATTACTCAACAAACTCCCAACAATGTTCAAAATCACACTCAGGCCTTGTAGAATTGGAAGACTGAGCAAGCACTATGATAAATCTGCAATGAGACAAACTGTTACAGCTGTACAAAAGAAGCCAAGTGTTTATTGTCCAGTTATTGATCTCTTGTCTGTCACTACCACATGTGCGGGACTGTTGGTGTAATCCAAAGACTAACCTTTCTGTGTTCAGGTCTAATCCTTATATCATTAAGTAAATATAGCATATTTGTTTTGGATAAACATCAACTGTGTTCCTGGGGGTTATTAGTTGTACTGTGTTGGAATCTAATCTTGTCTCAAGTTAATTCATCCACATTTCAACTATGAAGGTTACAGTATTTGAATGCATTGATAATTATTAGGGTCTGTGATTCCCAGGTGTCTATTTATTTTGTTTTGGCTTCTTGTATGTTACAGCTTGTAAATGCAATGGACATGCAAATGCTTGCCATGCCCAAACTGGACAGTGCTTCTGTACAACAAAAGGAATCAAAGGAGATCAGTGTCAGTTGTGAGTATTTCAATTCTACCTGATTGATGTCATTTTAACCACTTTTAGTTACTGGATGGAAATATCCATTACATTGATTCCATCCGATTTAGATTTCAGAACTCATGAGGATTCTAGCAAAATGTAAACATTGGATCATATGAGAAACAAATACAAACAGATACAGTAACAGAAGGAAATATATTTGTGTTAAATCTATGATGGGTATTGATCTCTCTGCTCTTACTAATACATTTTAAGTCGATACATTTAGACCATTGTCTTAGCTTATCTTTGCATAGATTACCCCTGTAAATCACAAAGCTTACTCAGTTTATAAATTTCTAATTTTGCATGTGCTGCCAGTAACAAACGTATTCTCAATTTACACTGCATTGCTTATAGATTGAGATATAACTTAACCAATAGTAGACTTTGTCTTGTCTAGAACTAATTCAATAGCACGAGAAAATAAAGGTACATTGAATACTATTGACAAATTATTCCTTCCTTCTGGCTGTAGTAAGTTAAATGGTACACATATGACATGCTGAATTAAATAAAAATAATTCAGTTATATGAGAAAGGATAATAGGTTGCTGCATTTATTAACAAAATTGGTGACTGTGTAAACAGTATCACAGTAAAAATGTGTAATGTTTTTAAATTATTCCAAAACCCAATGTGCCATTATGTTTTAGTTACCTAATCATGTGTAGATTTTATTGAATAAGAATAAATTATTGCCCATAGCATAAATTATCCTCTTCTGCATGCAACATGAACTTTTGAATTCAATTTTTAAAAATGATTTCTACTTCAATTTTGAATAGCAAATATTTGGATTCTTGAATTTCGGATTCTCGATCTTAAATTAAACAAAAATCAGAATTTAATTAAAATGAGAATCCTGCAGGTAATAAAGTCATGAAGACCACATTTGACCAAGTATAACATCAAAGATCCTTAACAAAACTGAAGCCAATAATAACAAAGGGGAAAATTCTCCACTGATGTACCTAGCATAAAGGGAAATGTTTGTAGTTTTTCGAAGTTGATCATCTCATCCCTGGATATTGCGACAGAAGTTCCTCAGTAGTGATGTAGACCTAAGCATCTTCAGCTGCTTCATTGACACAGTGGCAACAGTAGATACTATCTCCAAGATGCAATGTGGTAACTCGCCAATGGTCCGCCAACATCACCTTCCAAACCCAACCTAAAATATTACTTCCCAACGTTTTTCCCTCTAATTCCATTTTGACACCTGAAAATTGACCCGTCTCCTTGATAAACATTGAGAGTTTGAAGGGAGGAAGGTGGGTGTCAGGAAATATCCTTGTGAGGTGGGGGTGAGGGAGAGAAGACCTGAGAGACTGAGGAAGGAAGACAGACTCCCTACTTTTACTGCTACCTTGGAACTCGGGACCCCAATCTTTCAGTTCATAACCCCACTTGGGATTCTAAGCACTCCCATTTTGGGAAGCTTTGACCTAGAAGAACAAGGTCAGCAGATGAAATGCAACATCACCAAGTGCAAGTTTCCCTCCAAGCCACACACCCTCTTGACTGAACAACATCATTGCTCTTTCACAGGTGTTGCATCAAAATCCTGGAACTATCCTCATAACAGCACTATAGTTAAACGCACACCAAATAGACTACAAACATTTGAGAAGGCAACTTTCCACCACGTTCTCAAGGGCAATAAATAACTTTGAACTAGTCACCTTAGACATTGTAAACAATTATCTGGAGGTGCCGGTGTGGTACTTGTGTGCTACATCACCTGATGAAGGAGCAGCGCTCTGAAAGCTAGTGCTTCCAAATAAACCTGTTGGACTATGACCTGGTGTTGTATGAGTTTTAACTTTGTAAACAATTATCATTCTTTTTAATCTAAAATCCCATGAATGAGTAACTGGTAAAGCCATATTTATTCACGCAAGTCATTGTGTGGAAGCATGTGAACAAATTTGGAAAACCTAATTGCTGAGTAGACCTTTCAGTGAAAAGAGATGCATTTCATCCACTGTTTTGTTATAACAAGTCCTGATTTTATCGTCTTTCAAACGGTGAATAAATAATTGAAGAAAATTCTGGGTTGAATCAGGTTTGATGCCTAATTAAGTAATCATTTCGGTGATGATGACTTGTAGTTGTTTTCACTGTTATTGACCATAAAAGTGCTGAATGTCTAATGTTTATAATCCACAACAGTGAAGCATAAATAATATTGAAAGAAACTGCAGCCTTTAATGCTTATTGCACAGTAGACATCTACCAGATGAATTCAATATCAAGATAGTTGCACTTAAGTCACCAGTTATAAGTTTTCCGATGATCATTTTGCTTCTGATCTTAATTTGATTTAAAAATCGACACACTTGCCCATATTGTAGTTTTATCCGGAGCAGATGTGATTTTAACAGGCTCCAGGTTATGCCATAATTTTAAAATAATTCATTAACTGAGTACCCATCGCTAGATGTGCTCGAGAAGGTGGTAGTTAGTTGCCACCTTGAAAACCACTGTAGTCCATTGGTATAGGCATACTCTCAATGCAATTAGAGAGTTCCAGGACTTTCACCCAATTTCACTGAAGGAATGTCAATGTTTCCATGTCAAGATAGTGAATGGCTTGGAGGAGAACCTGCAGATGCTGATATTCTTATATGTCTGCTGCCCTTGACCATCTAGATGGTAATTTTATAAAACCTTTATTAAAGCCATTTATTTGGGTTAGACCCTGGAACATTGTCCTCCAGCTTTGCATTTTTGTGTTTATACCTTTTTGTCAGTAAGAATTTATATCCAGCAATGTCCTTGACTTTGGTCTAGTCTAGTTGTCACACTATTGGAAAAATGTGGAAGCTTTGGAGAGGGTGCAAAAGAAATTTACCAAGGTATTGCCTGGATTGGAGTGTATTAACTATCAGGAGAAGTTGAACAAATTTGGATCGCTTTCACTAGAGTGTCGGAAGTTGGGGAGTACCTGACACAAGTATATAAAATTGAGGCATGGATAGGTTTGATAGTCGGAGTATTTTTTTCTTAGGGTGAAAATGTCAAAACTAGGGGGCATAAGTTTAAGGTGAGAGAGGAAAAGTTTAAAAGTTACATGTGAGCTAAGTTTTTTTATGAAGAGGGTGAATGGTGCCTGGACTGTGCTGTCAGCAAGGTGGTGGAAGTAGATACAATAGCAACATCGAAGAGACATTTAGGCCAATAAACAGGCATGGGATAGAGGGATTGGACCACGTGCAGGCAGGTGGGGTTAGTTTAGAATGGCATCATAGGCACAGACATGGTGGGCTGAAGGGCCTGTTCCAATGATGTTCTATATTCTAATGTCCTTCATAGAATTTATCCTTCTACATGTAATGCAGTCATTTAGGATCATTTCCTTTAGGATATTTTTTAGTTTGAATTAAACTTAATTTTCTTGAAATAACCAGTTGATTTAGGCTGCAATGCCTTGCAATAAAAAAGTGAGTATTTACTGAAATTCTTGATTTGAAACAATGGTCAGTTTCCAACTTTATTCTAGAAATATATTCAGAGCTACTTCACAGAGTAGAATTGGAAAATGGTGGACTACTTCGCAAATGAAATAGGACTCTTCCAGTTAGGCCAGTAGAGATCCTTCAGAAATTGTAACTGTATTTGCATATAATTGTAGTGGAAAAGGGGCACAGAAAGGACTGCTGCAGCGCTTACTGTTTGCACTAGCTGATTCAACTTTAGAATCTGCCCTTTTCAAAAATGTATAAAGGAAATAAAATAATTGAATTTGATGTAAAAACCCAAGGACATTTCCTTGACTCTAAAAGACAGTCTATCAAAGTCCATGAGCTTTCCAATAACAGTTTTTTACTAGCACTCCTTCACCAATTCCAAAAGTATCTTTTCTTTTTAAGGATATGCCAGATGTGATTAGCAGCTATTCTATCTATATGTTGATGTTACTGGTATTGCTGTGGTGTTGAGGTCTGGTTCTTTCATCAGTATTACACACCACTTTTTCAGATAACCAATAAGCAATAACAACAGATAAAGAATGTGCTAAGATCAGAAACACTTTGCACTTTGTCTTGCCATTGTGCTAGCAAATATATGATCAGGGCAGCAGCATATGTTGAAGTATGGATATCACAGATATCTATTAGATGTATAACAGATGTCTATTATGCAATTTTATTGATGAAACAGAAATGCAATTAGCTGCATTTGGCTTGTGGCAACATTTTGGTCAACTGGCTTATAGATTAACATTTATTGCTCACTCCTAATTGTCCATGAAAAAGTTGATGTGCATAGATCTTTGAAAGTGGCAGGATATAGTGAGAGAATAGTTAGCAAAGCATGTTCGTTTTGGGCTTAATTTAACGGAGCTTTGAGTAGAACAACAGGAAAGTTATGCTTATCCAGTTCTGCTCACCACAATTTTACACTGATGAAAAGCCTTATTTATTCATGTCACTGCCTGGCCAGTATTAATTGTCTGTCTCTGGTTGCCATTGAGAAGATGGTGGTAAGCTGCTTTAATTTGAAGTGCTGCAATCCATGTGCTGTATGTGTACCTAGTCTAAGGGAGGCAATTCCAGGATTTTGACCCAGCAACAGTGAAGGAACAGCGGTATGGTTTCAAGTCAGGATGGTGAGTGCCTTGCAGGAGAACTTGGTGTTCCCACATATATGCTGCTCTTGAGAGGATGCAGGGGTGGTTTACTAGAATAGTTTTATGGATGAGAGAATTTGGTCAATTGTTAGTTTGGGAGAAGTTTTCACAATGGAACAAATGAAGTTAAGGTGAGGGCTGATCGATGTGTACAAAATTTGCAAAATATTAACAAAGCAAAGCTATTCCCATTATCTCATGGAACAAAGATTAGGGACTACACATTTAAAAGTTTTAAGAGGGGATGTGAGGCCAAACTAAGGGACAAGGGAAATTACTTGAAGAAATGACTACACATTCCTTTCCAAATCCCTGGGACAGAGCCACAGTGGACCTACAAGTGACGCTATCTGTTTACATGGACAGCCATCAAATAGGCCATCAAGTTTCTGAAAAGGCAGGCATGTTTTGGAACTGGTTAATAGTGTTTTTTAGTGCTCTCCTGCAAGGGTCTCCTACGTTACAGTGATCTACTGTATTCTCCATTACATGCATTCCAGAGAGGATTGTACTTTGAAGTGAGTGAATGACATAGCCCATTGGAGGAAGAGAAAATGGAAGAGGATAGCAATGAAGTTGAAGATACCGAGGAGGTGTGCCAAGCTTTAGGCACAAGGAAGGTGATTAGAGCTGGTACAGGTTTCTTCAGGATGATATCAATACCAGGGAGCATTTAATCAGACATTTTTTCAGAGTTTTGACTCAAAAAGACTGCATGCTCTGGAGCTCCCTGTGAGAAGAATGCATCTACTGATGCAATCTTGAATTCCTCATTCTTAACATCAGTGAAGGTTGACCATTTATCTAGTGATCTCCTGACCCTTTTGAAGGCTGAGATGGCTGTGGTGGTTGTATTTATAATGGTGATATTAGTGTGGACACCTCAAGGCCGCTCCACCAGTGAATATTGTAGCAGCCTAGGTTGCAGGACTTTGCTGTATAATGGACCCTTCATTTGAACAAAATAGACCATCGGTGTTGTTGGCATCCATGAGAGAAAGCACTCTTAATTTGTATAAATTATCTTTGGATGGCATTCTAGATTTCTGTACAGGCCACCACATGAGACACAACTGGCAGTTAGTTAGTGGCACTTTTAATGCCAGTAAGTAACTAGCCCATGCTGTAAAGTATTGTATGTCGAATTGAATATTGTGGCATGCATTCTATTATGTTGGTTATGCTCTTAATGAAAAATGCTATACTCTGAAAGCCCTGAGCCATAGTTTTGTTTGGGGGGAGGTGATGGCCTTGTGATATTATCGCTTGGACTGTTAATCTAGAGACAAAGTGTGGCGCTGGAAATGTGCAACAGGTCAGGCAGCATCCGAGGAGCAGGAGAGTCCATGTTTCAGGCATAAGCCCTTCATTGGGAGCGTGGAGGGGAAAGGGGGCTGAGAAATAAATAGGGGGTGGGGGTGGGAAGGCAATAGATGGATGCAGGTGATAGGTCAGTGGGAGGGAAGATGGACAGGTTAAGGGGGTACTGCTGAGTTGGTAGGTTGAATCTGGGATGAGGTGGGGGAGGGGAGATTTGGAAACTGGTGAAGTCGATTTTGATGCTGTGAGGTTATCAAGTCATGAGACTTTCTTCCTCCAGATGGTGGGTGGCTTTGATTTGGCAGTGGAGGTAGCCAAGGACTTGCATGTCCTTAAGGGAGTGGTAGTTGAAGTGGTTGGCCTGACAGTTGAGATGCTATGGATAGGACATCACCTAATAGATTGAGTCAAGATATAAGGAGGTAAGTTTGGTGGGGCAGGGCATAGACCCATGTTCTGGGGACTCGAGTTCAAATTCTGCCATAGCAGGTGGTAAATTTGAATTCAATAAAAAAGAATTCTGGAATGAAGAGTCTAATGATGACCATGAATCCATTGTTGATTGCCAGAAAAACCCATTGGGTTCACTAATGTCCTTTAGGGAATGAAACTGCTGTCCTGACCTGTTCTGGCTACATATAACTCCAGACCCACAGCAATGTGATCGAATCTTGAATAAATGCTGACCTAGCCTAATCCCATGAATGAATCAAAATAAAAGAAAGGCCTCCTTCATTTACAGTGCATGCCCAGAGCCAAGGAGAGAAATCATGGATCGTGTTGGTTCTCCTGTTTTTGGGCTTCTTAATGCCTTCTACCCATTTTAACTCTTGATACCATTTTGTGCAGCGTTTTTGCAATGTATTTCGGCTCTTCTGGAATAGAATATGCCAGCACAGAAGAAAGCCATTCAAACTATCTAGTCTGTGACTAGATTCCATTCCCACCCATTCTTTCCATTTTGTTTTCCAAATATTTATTAAGTTTCCTTTTGAACACTAATATGAATCTGTATCCACCAAAATAATAGGGAGGGAATACATTCCAAATCCTAACCATGCCTTATTTGAACAGTATTCCTTGTGTCCTCTCAGTTTCTTTTAGCAATCAACTAAACCTGGTAACAATTTCTGTTTATCGAGCCCTTCATAATTTTATTCATGTTCACCAAACAATTCATGTTCTATTCTTGGCTCCAGGGGGAACAATCCTAGCCTCTCTGTAATCCAATAGTTCTGGAACCATGCTTGTAAATTTCCACTGAACTTACGATGAAACTTCCACTCAGTTTTATAGTTATAGTACAGCAGTTTAGTTTTAAATTGTTTTAGCAAAAATTATTTGCTTTTGTACTCTATGCCTCTGTTTATACAGAGACCCCTGCCTGGTTAGATTTCCTTTGAAGCAATCAATAAGGCACTCGGTCAAATCAGGGCAATGAGCGGATTTCAGAGAAGGCACATTCCATTTGTATAGTTAAGGATATTGCAGAGTGGCATTGCAGCCACTAAAGTGAAAAATTAGTTGAGTTGGGGGCATTGGGGCTCATGGATTATGTGGCACGCAGTCATTGCCCCATGATCATTTGGCACCCATTTGAGAGATGAGTAGTTCTTAAGCCCAGGACCCCCAATAGTATGTTCCCAGTCTTCAGCACCACTTTCCAGGCCTTGCCCATAACACCATACTGTCTCAGGGAACTCTGACATCCATATCTTTCACTGCTGGTCAAAGTAATGCAACTCTGAGGGCCCTGCAATTGCATCAAACTGAACATGGTTGTGTTTGTAATTTTATTTTACAAGAGTGACTGTTATTCACTGTCACTGTGCACTTCACTGCATCTTCAAGGATCAATTGCCATTCATAAAAGCAAGCTGGTGTATTTCTCCTCCAGTGGGCGTCTTTTCCATTGTATTCTGTGCCCCACTCTTCTGAAAGACCTTTCTGGCCAATCCAACAACTTATTTGTTTCTGTTGCATGTGCTGTCAGGTCTTCAACAATAAGGCTGTGAGCATTTTTCCAATGTTCAGGGACTGCATTAACATTGGTATCTCTAGCCAATGTGTCTCTTGGAAGCTGAGAACCCAGAGATCTATCATTAACATCTTTAGTTGCAGTTACTTTTACAGAATGAATTCGGTAACTGAATCTGTTGCTGCTGTGCACCCAGTTATTTTGAAATGCACTCTGGCTGTTGACAGTTTTGGTTGCGTCCATCTACACCTCTTTAGCTTGGATAGGCAGCCTTCTCATTTTGCCATTTAGGAAAAAGAATGTCCCTGTTTTCCCATGTAATCTCCAAATAGATTTTGAAGTCCATATCAGCGAAGTGAGGGCCTTCCATGCTCTAGGTGGCAGATCAATGCTACTACTCCTGTTTTCCTGGTGTTTGCACCTCATATCAAGCTGGCTATTTCAATATTGGATGCTATGATGCCTTAAAATCTCTCTGTCTCAAATCATTGCTAATTGACCACCCTACAGCTTCTTGGATAATTGTGGGCTGTGGCTGTCTTCTTTCATGGGGTATTGCAGGAGCTAGAATGGTTCCCCAGATCTGGCTCCTGACTTGGGTGGCAATATCCTTTCATGTGCATCAAATGTGAAGAGAAATTATACAAATTGTGTATTAGTTTACTTCCAAAATCTTTTAGGTATTGAAAAGTTTTTAAGTAGCTCAGAAGTTGGCATACTCAGTACTAAGAGGTTACTTTAATAAATTATGGTACAGTTTTTCACTTGCAGTACAATGTGTATTGTTTAGTTTTAGAAGATTGACATGACGTGGCTTGTAAAACAATAGGATTTTACCATTAGAAATATCTCCATGGAGATTTCAAAGTATTTCCTGATAATCAATGGATGTTTACTAGTGGAAAGAAATTTAGCTTCCTAAATATGGGCAGAAGTTGTTATCAAGGTATCTAAAAATGTTGAAATGTAACAATCATGTCCAAGATTGTTGATTCCCATAACAAAAGGGACATTTTGGCCTTTCCGTAAAGGGAAGGTCAGAGGCAGAGGCAAAAATAGGAGGTAAATAGTAAAGACTAATATAGGAGGTAAATAAGGAAGTTAAATATCATTGTAAAACGAAGAATATATCTCATCCCGTGTAAGGTAAAATATTCCTATATTCCCTGCTTTGTCTTCAATGTCATTAAAATGCAAAATACTTCAGTCGTTTCAAAGGAACTCAAAGGTTTGAAAGAATTAAGATGTGTTACACTTGTTGTATAGAACTCCTAATAATTAAAAATGGAGTGCAATGAGACCCACTCAATATTTTGTATGTATAAAATGCTTGTCTAATCATGTACTTAAAAAAGATCATTGATACATTCCTGCAGTATAGTTTTTTGAAGATGATTTTCTTTATATATAGGTGTGAGTCAGATAACCGCTACCTTGGTAACCCACTCAAAGGAACCTGCTACTGTAAGTATTGCTTTATTTTTCATGCTTTTGTCCTTTGGATAACAGAGTTTATGAAAAATTAAGTTCCCATTAATTTTTAAGAACTAAATATAGGGAAAATACTTTTCGTTTGAGGTGCTTCTCCTGCTCTTTTACTTGAAATTGTCCTCATTTGAATTTCCTTCAGGTTTTCTTTAATTCTCAGTTGTAATACAATAACATTAAACTCCTGGAAGCATCTATCTACCTTCAAGGCCTTTCCAGTACACTAGTTATGAGGTTAAAATCAACTAGGCGAAAGTAAGGACTGCAGATGCTGGAGATCAGAGTGAAGATTAGAGTGGTGCTGGAAAAGCACAGCAGGTCAGGTAGCATCCGAGGTTAAGTTCGGGTTTAGGTTTGTCACGTGTACTCACATGAATACAGTGAAAACTTTACAAGTCTCCACTTATGGCACCATCTTGGCACCAGAAGGTACCTCGGTACAGGATCTTAGGTACAAAGCAGAAAAACTTAAAGTTAAAATGTGAAACATTATAGTCCTCCTCACTAAAAATTAGAAAAACAGAAATATTGTTAAATTCACCACAGTCTATAAGTGCAAAGCCATACTGAGCACGCACACCTTACAGGGGCTCGAGCTCCCCTACTCTGGACTCAATCTCATCCCTCACCACCAGGCTTCTTACCCCTGCTGTCCCTGCCACCTGCCTCAAGATGCATGTTCCTGTTCTCAATGCCATTTGGGATGTGTGCCATCAACATGGGGGACCTCTCTCGTTGCCACATTGGGCTTGCCCACTATTAGAATCATCCCAGAATGGCATTGTTGCAGGTGGCCTGAAACAGGTTGTATTTTCTTTTAACTCTACATTTTCATTCTCATCAACTTATTTATTAGCTGATGAAGTCATATCGTAAGTGTTTTATTAATTGATGTTGACTTTTTGGGTATTTGGACTTCTACAGAAGTGGAATTGGAGGAATTGATCGATATCCTTCATAATTATCAGCACTGTATTAAATTTAAAGTCACAACACACAAGGAAAGCATAGGCCAGGATTTAGTGCGAATTTTGGGGCAAATGGTTTCAGGGGTAATTAACTCCCTGTCCTCATCAGTGAGAAAGATCATAGATCAAACACCAACTAGGTATTTAAGTGTTGTCCAACAAGCTGCTTGTCCAATCAAGAGCTGTGACACTGAAGTCCCACTTGCCTATGGCTACGAGTCAGTCAGAGGCCAGTAGCCTCAGGGAGCTGGCGATGCTGTTGAAAACCAGATCAGACTGTCAAGATGAGTTGGTGAACAGATAAGTATTTTCATGGGTTGGAACTATTGCAGGATTTGGGGTCAGGAGGGATTGGAAATAATGGCATGACGGTGATTTTGAGAAACAAACACCTGTCCCCATCATTGCCCTCAGTTGCATCCACATTGGATAAATGGAACCTCCCCAACCCAAAACCATCAGATAAGCTGCCCTGCATTTTCTTTATGTAAAATAGTCATCTGTCCTAGCTGCTGGAAAGATGTAATCACAATAGTTGTGGGTTAAGGTCTTTGTCTGTCTTTAATTACTTAACGGACTGAATTTGTGGCAGGTTGAGAAAATCAGTCATGGACCTCTTTATTGAGAACCTCCTTACTGAGCTGGTGTGAAAAGTGTCACTGCATTAATCAATTTACCTTTCCTGTCACCATCTTGCATCCTTACCTTGCAGGGAGGGGAGGATCACACCACAGCATATAAACTGGCATACAATGTGGGCATAAGTTAGCGACAGAAGTTTTTATCAAAATAACTGGCAACCATTTCTACATCCAAAACGCCAACACAATGAACACATCCTCGAGATGGGTGATCTCATAGCTGATGTGCTTCAGTCGCGTACTCTCAAACTAGAAACATTTTGTCCAGCCAGTTATTATCCTTGGCATGCATCTTAAAAGTAAATCTGCGTTTGATAGCTAATAATTAGCTGGTTATGGCCCATATCAACCCCAGACTCCCAACCTGCCTTGGTCCCCTGCAATTTGCATACTGATGAAATAGGTCCACAGTGATGCCATTTCCCTAGCCCTAAACTCATCCCTGGAATAATCTGGATAACAAGGACACCTACGTCAGACTCCTACTCATCGTGTACAACTCAGTCTTCAACACCACAATCCTCTCCAGACTAATCTCAGAACTCCAAGACTAGGTCTCTGCTCTACCCTCTGTAACTGGATCCTCAGCTTCCTGACCTGCAGACTACAGTGAAAATAGACAACAACACCACCTCCACAATAACACACAACACTGGAGCTTCCCAAGAATGTGTTCTCAGCCCTCTTCTATGCTCCCTGTACATCCATGACTGTAGACAAATTCCAAATGAATGCTATCTACAAGTTTGCTGACACCATCGTGGGAGGATGGATTACAAACAATGATTAGTCAGAATAAAGGGAGGGAATAGATGGTTTGGTGTCATGGTGCAATGATGATAACCTCTCTCTCATTGTCAGCAAAAGAAAAAAAACTGATCATTCCTTTCAGAAAGAAAGGAGGAGGACATGCTCCCATCTCCATTAACAGAGCTGAGGTGGAGAGGGTCGAGATTGTCCAGTTCCTAGGAGTGATGATAACTGACAATCCATCCTGGACTTTCCATGTAGATGCGACAGTCAACAAGACACACCAACACTGCAGGACCTTCACCAACTTTTACAGTTGCACCATAGCATACTGGCCAGGTGCATAATGGCCTCTTACAACAACTGCTCTGTCCAGGACCGTAACAAACTACAGAAGGCTGTGTGCACAGCCAGACCATCACTGAAGCTAACTTCACATCCATGGATGCTATTCACACCCTTCGTTGCTGTGGAAGGGCTGCTGTTATCATTAAAGTTTCCTCCCACTCCAGGAATGCTCTCTTACAGAAGATACAGAATCTTGAACATCTGCACTAATAGGTTGAAGAACAGCTTCTTCCCTCCTGTTAGACTGCTGAATGGACTCTCTAACTTCAAGTAATGTTGATCTTGCTTTGCACACCTCCTGTGCAGTTGTAACCTGTATGCCTCACTCTGTATATCTTTGTTTACTATGATCTGCCTGTACTGCTTTCAAAACAAAGTTGTTCACTGTACTTAGGTACGTGTGACTACAGTAAATCAAATCAAATAATGTTCATTATGTCATAGATGCTGTTTAAACCAAACCTTGGAAAATGTTCCACAATTTATGGTTTCAGATAGGATAACCAAAAGTATTGAATTTCCTGCACAAGGAATCCAAGGTTAGTTGAGTTCTGTAATTAAAATTCCTGTCAACTGTGATTGAATCCTGCCATGCCCTTTAGTTGTTAGGCTTCTCTTTTGTCTTGCCACTAGCTGTTTGACTCCCAGTAATTAGGATGAGAGGTTGATTTTGCAACACGGGTGCCCAGAATATAGTTTCTTCAACTGTGATCATCGCTGAACACTATGCAACAATTTAGCATGGCTAATCCATCTAACATTAACATCTTTGGATTGTGGGAGGAAACTGGAGCACCCAGTGGAAATCCCCAGTCACCCTAGGCTGGAAGCTGAAGACATTCCCTCCCTGTTTGGTGTTTCTTTTGACACCTTTAGGGATTATATGTCATTGATCCCACACAGAATTTTGGTCAGCCAATAAATTTACAACTACATAAACTTTGTTTTTGTAGAAGCCATTTTTTTAAAATCACATTTTGAATGAAGCTCAAAAGACAGAGTCTAGATCAGAGTGGTACTGGAAAAGCACAGTCAGTCAGGCAGCATCCAAGGCACAGGAGAATCGACGTTTCGGGCAAAAGCCCTTCATCAGGACTGAAGACAGGCAGCCTTCAGGGTGGAGAGGGTAGTTAACTACCAAGCTTTAAATTTTAAGCGAAGCACGTTAACTCTGGTCTAGGTACTGCTGTGAGAAATGAACCAGAGAATGTGTTTTGAATTCAAACAGGTGCAGTGTGTATATCATCTTTCTGTCTGTAAAGTACAGGGCCCTGTATTAATGACTTGAATGAGGAGGTTGAGGGGTGGGTTAGTAAATTTACTGACAACACAAAGGTTAGAGGTGCCGTTGATAGTATTGAGGGCTATTGCAGGCTGCAGTGCAACATAGACAGTATGCAGACTGGGCTGAGAAATGGCAGGTGGAGTTCAACCTGGATAAATGCAAAGTGATGCATTTTGGAAGGTCGAACTCGAATGCTGAATATAGGATTAAAGACAGGATTCTTGGCAGTGTGGAGGAACAGTGGGATCTTGGTGTTCAAGTGCATAGATCCCTCAAATTGCCACCCAAGTGAATAGGTTTGTTAAGAAAGCATATGGTGTTTTGGGATCGAGTTTAAGCACAGCAAGGTTTTGCTGCAGTTCTTCCAAACTCTGGTGAGACTACACTTGGAATATTGTGTCCAGTACTGGTCACCCTATTATAGGAAAGAAACAGAGGCTTTGGAGAGGGTGAACAGAACGTTTACCAGGATGCTGCCTGGACTGAGGGGCTTGTCTTACGAAGAGAGGTTGACTAAGCTCAGACCTTTCTCTCTGGAGAGTAGGAGGAAGAGAGGTGACCTGATGGAGGTATATAAGGTATTGAGTGGCATGGATAGAGTCAATAGCCAGACACTTTTCCCCAGGGCAGGATTGACTGGCACGAGGGGTCATAGTTTTAAGATATAGGAGGAAGATATAGAGGAGATGTTAGAGGTAGGTTCTTTATGCAGACAGTTGTGAATGCATAGAATGCGTTACCAGTGGTGGTGGTGGAAGCAGTGTCATTAGGGACATTTAAGTGACTGCTGGATATGCAGATGAATTGAAGGGTGTGTAGGTTATTTTATTTTAGATTGGGAATATTCCTCAGCACAAGATCATGGGCTGAAGGGCCTGTTCTGTGCTGTACTTTTCTATGTTCTATTTTCTATTAACACACAGTAAGGAAAACAAATTCAGTTTAAAGCTATACATTTTTCCAGTTTAATACCCAAGTTCACAACCAATTATGAACCTTCGCCACAGTCAATTGTGGCTTTATTCTTTTTCAAACTTTCTGCAACAGATTGCAGCGTAATGTCTTAAGTCATTTCGGAGGACAATTAATAGTGCAAGTCCAGAGTTACATATAGTTTTGAGCGGATAAGGATGATAAATGTATTTGCTTTAAAGGACCTTAAGAAACTTGATGGTTTTTTTTATGACCATCTGATAGTGACAGTGAACATGAAATTACCTTTTTATTTCAGATTTATTAATGAATTTATATTCTATTAGCTATCATGCTGGAATTTGATCCCTTGTTTTAGGGCCATTAGTTTGGATTTCTACATTACTAATCCAGTAACTAGCATTATGCAACATAAAAAAAGAGAACTGTTCAGTGTATCAGCTAACATAGAGAAGCAAAACTGCTTTGTTGGTATTGTGGTCAGAAGATAGCTAAAGTCTCCTTTTACCAGAAAAGAAATTTGAGCAAGAGGGAATGAAGGTGGAAGAAGATGCAAGTCCAGGACTAAGGTAGTGTAGTGAGGTGAGGAAATTGTTGAAGGATGTTTGGTCTGCTGGGTGTGGAGATGCATAAGAAATGACAGAGGTAGCTGGTTAAATAATCTCAGACCTTCTGACACAGATGCTTACGAACTCTCAGCACTATGATGAGCATTAGGCAAGGCACAAGTTCTTTGGTAAGAACTGTTGGATAATTTCCCCAGAAATCGAAACAGATTTTCAGAAAGGGAAGAAAGGAATCAGAGATGGACCAGATGCAAGTGAGAGTGGGCTGGAAATTGGAAATGAAATAAATAAATGTTTCCAAAACCAGACAAGCAAGGGTGGCAGCATCCATGATATTGTCACTGTCCTGGGGACACAGTTGTGGCTGGGGTCCAGAGTAGTACAAGCACAAGGAATTTTCCACGTACCCCACAAAGAGACAGGCATAACAGGGACCTATGCTGGTACCCATGTCCACACCTTTGACCTGAAAAAAAGTGGAAGGAGTTAAAGAAGAAGTTGTTCAAAGCAAGGACTAGATTGGCCAAGTGGCGGAGTTTGGTGAATGTGGACAGTTCAGGCTTCTTTTGCAGGAAGAAATGGAGAGTCCTGAGAGTATCCTGTCTTTTTGATGGATGGGAGGAGTGGGTTGGGAGTGGGTGGGGGTGTGGACATGCAAAGAGATTGAACAAGCCTGCTAAAGACTAGGCAGCTGGAGTCTGAAAACTGGAAGTTCTGAATCTGAGCATACAGGTAGTTTCAAGGATTACCTTGAGAGCAAACAAACAGTCCTGAGATACAGCCAGGTATAATGGGTGGGCCTGGTACCTGTCTCTTTGGGCACAGGGCACTTTGTGATATGCTGTAGGTATTACCACATTGAAATATTTGTGACTATAACAGAGGCCTAAGTCAAGAAGCACAGGACTGGATATTTAATATTCCTGGATATAAGATTTTCAAGAAAGGAAGGAAAGAAGAGAGAGTGGCTGTATGGATTAAGGACGTGCTGTAGTGGCGAGGTAGGATGTTCTGGACATAGTGAAAATTGTTTGGTTAGAGCTAAAGAACATTACATGCAGTTATTTTGCTCAGTGTGGTCTATAAAACACCACTAGTGAGAAAAGGTCAAGGAACACATTTGCTAGAAAATAGAGATCTACAAGAATTGTAGAGTAGTTATAATGAAGTACTTTTATTATCTGAATAATGACTGAGATAATTATACTGTAAAGAGTATAGAGTGTGTTTGAAAAAAAGTCACGAATATGCAAGAGAATCCACCTGACTGCAGAGCGAAATGGATTTTGGTGAGAAAGTTGTGAGAATCATGTAAGATTGATATTGACTACCAGCTGATAAGAATGAAACATCTCATTTTCCAACCAAGTGATGAATGGTAAAACAAGATTCTCAAATAAAAACACAATACTGTGGATGCTTGAGATAAAAAACAGTGCTGGAGTAATCTAGGAGGACTGGTGACACCAGTGGAGAGTGAAATAGTTAACATTTTGATTGCAATATTTGCTTTTATTTGAGATAATATTCTCACTCATGAGCATTGAGAGGCCTCATTATTATGGCATCTCATTTTATTGATTGCAGTTTCCCATTCTCTCAACTGTCCCATTGAAACTAGACAGCAAGAATTTTAGAAATCAAATTCAGAACAAGAGTCTGGCATCTCCAGCTCGCCATTTACTCCTCTCGCCCTCCATCAGCCACCAACATCTCCATGAGCAATAACGATATGCAGCTGCCAGAAGTACTTCTAGGTCCTTGTCAGAAAAGGGCAGTGCCAATTACCTTCTGTCCAACATATCCATGGCAAGTAAAATGAACTATACAGGGAGAAGTAGACAGCAAGTGCCTGACCAGATTCATCGTTGGCCTTTAAAAAATGATGCCGACACCAGGAATCGCAGGAATTCCCAGTAGTGGTCAGTACTTCTGCCTGTAGCAAGTGGGATAATAGTATGAATGGGACACTACAGGGATATGGTATGTAGGTAATGAAGTGAGTTTGGGAAGGTAGTGTGAGAAAACACGCTGGTACTCTCAGAGAAACCCCTTTTGAAACTTCCCAAAAGCAACATTTTGTCGATTTTCTGGTGAGACAAATTGTGCAAGTATGAAAAAAGGAATAGAAAGTTTTTTGTAGTGCAGTGGCAGTATCCCTATCCCTGGGTCAGAATTTCTGGGGTTCAAGTCCTACCCGCCCTAACTATGTCCGATAATATGTCTGTACAGCATGGTTTAAAGTATCGAAGAGGAGGAATGAGACTGATTTGTCATCACAAAGGCGATTCATGTATGATGCGAGCTGCAGTGGCTGAAGTATTTGCTTTGCATCTCTCTTTATCAAGGGAGAAGATGCTTCCCAGGTCATGGTGAAACAGCAGGATAGTCAGACATTTAAAGTATTTAAAATTGATGAGATGTAGTTTTGGTTAGGTTGTCTGTACTTAATGTTAATAAGGCAGCGGGACTGGACGAATTTTGTTTTCTTTATTATTTTATAGTCTCTGGGCATCTCTGGTTAGAGACAAAAAAAAACTGCAGATGCTGGATTCCAAGGTAGACGAGCATGAGGCTGGAGGTGGAGGAGTCAACGTTTCGGGTGTAACCCTTCTTCAGGAGCCAAGAACGGCTACATCGGAAATGTTGACTTCTCCACCTCCTTGTGCTGCCTGGCTTGCTGTGTTCGTTCAGCCTCCTGCTTGTCTACCACTGGCATTTATTGTTCATCCCCAATCACTCTTAAACTGAGTGGCTCCCTAGGCCACTTCAGACAGCAAGTAAGAGTTCATAAGATATAGGGAGCAGAATTAGGCCATTTGGCCCACCGAGTCCGTTCCACCATTCGTCTGTGGCTGATATGCTCCTCAGCCCTATTTTCCTGCCTTATCTCCATATTTCTTCATTGTATTATCAATCAAAAATCTGTCTAACTCCTCCTTAAATTTACTCACTGTCTCAGCATCCACTGCACTTTGAGGTAGTGAATTCCACAGATTCGCAACCCTTTGAGAGAAGTAGTTTCTCTTCAACTCTGTTTTAAATTTGCTACCCTGTATCCTATGACTATGACCCTTTGTCCTAGAATGCTCCATGAGGAGGTTTCCACACCTTTTATCTTGAGTACCTCAATTTGATCTCCCCTCATTCTGCTAGATTCCAGAGCATATAGGCAAAACTGTTAAGTCTCATTTATGACAACCCTCTCATCTCTGGGTTCAACCTCATTGTTATGAATATGTGGATGGAGTGTACCTTTTAGAGAGTTAAAAGTGAGCAGAACGACCTGACAGCACCAAATGTTCTGAATAAGATACAATGTAAAATGTGGTCCAGCTACTAGAGTAGCTAGGGTAGCTGATTGCCTGGAGACAAAGATGGATTTGAATTAGGCCAATCAGTTCAAATTATACCCCCAAAAAGTACCAAACTCTTATCAGTATAGTATATTGACAATCTTAAAAGCCAATGACTCAATCCGATATTTTGTGCATATAAGACTGGGAATAATTGAACAGTTGGGAGGAAAACTGCCACACTGCCAACATGTAGAGATGGCCTGAAAAATAGCTCTCTTAAAGGTAGCTTCATCAATCAGTAACTCCACCCCCCCCCCCCCCCCCCAGCCGATTATCCAACTGGTGTTCTAAAAGGGAAAGTAAAAGATATGTTAGAGGAAGGAGTTGTAAATTATTGTTCATTAATTATTCTTTGTTATACTTAAGACCATAAGACATACGAGTGGAAGTAAGGCCATTCAGCCCATCGAGTCCACTCCGCCATTCAATCATGGCTGATGGGCACTTCAACTCCACTTACCCGCATTCTCCCCGTAGCCCTTAATTCCTTGACACAACAAGAATCTATCAATCTCGGCCTTGAAGACATTTAGCGTCCCGGCCTACACTGCACTCTGTGGCAATGAATTCCACAGGCCCACCAACCTCTCTGGTTGAAGAAATGTCTCCGCATTTCTGTTCTGAATTTACCCCCTCTAATTCTAAGGCTGTGTCCACGGGTCCTAGTCTCCTCACCTAACAGAAACAATTTCCCAGCGTCCACCTTTTCCAACCATGTATTATCTTGTACGTCTCTATTAAGTCTCCCCTTAATCTTCTAAACTCCAATGAGTACAATCCCAGGATCCTTAGCCGTTCCTCATATGTTAGACCAACCATTCCAGGGATCATCCGTGTGAATCTCCGCTGGACACGTTCCAGTGCCAGTATGTCCTTCCTGAGGTGTGGGAACCAAAACTGGACACAGTACTCCAAATGGGGCCTAACCAGAGCTTTATAAAGTCTCAGTAGCACAACAGTCCTTTTATATTCCAATCCCCTTGAGATAAGTGACAACATTGCATTCGCTTTCTTAATCACGGACTCAACCTGCATGTTGACCTTTAGAGAATCCTCGACTAGCACTCCCAGATCCCTTTGTACTTTGGCTTTACGAATTTTCTCACTGTTTAGAAAGTAGTCTGTGCTTTTATTCTTTTTGCCAAAGTGCAAGATCTCGCATTTGTTCACGTTGAATTCCATCAGCCATTTCCTGGACCACTCTCCCAAACTGTCTAGATCCTTCTGTAGCCTCCCCACTTCCTCAGTACTACCTGCCTGTCCACCTAACTTCGTATCATCTGCAAACTTTGCTAGAATGCCCCCAGAACAGCTGTGGCCCCAACACTGAACCCTGCGGGACACCGCTCGTCACCGGCTGCCATTTTGAAAAAGAACATTTTATCCCAACTCTCTGCCTTCTGTCAGACAGCCAATCCTCAATCCATCCCAGTAGCTCGCCTCGAACACCATGGGCCCTCACCTTGCTCAGCAGCCTGCCGTGTGGCACCTTATCAAAGGCCTTTTGGAAGTCTAGATAGACCATATCCACTGGGTTTCCCTGGTCTACTTGTCACCTTTTCAAAGAACACCAACAGGTTTGTCAGGCATGACCTCCCCTTACTAAATCCATGTTGACTTGTTCTGATCAGACTCTGCTCTTCTAAGAATTTAGAAACCTCATTCTTAATGATGGATTCTAGAATTTTACCCACAACCGAGGTTAGGCTAATTGGCCTATAATTTTCCATCTTTTGTCTTGATCCTTTCTTGAACAATGGGGTTACACAGCGATCTTCCAATCAACCGGGACTTTCCCTGACTCCAGTGATTCTTGAAAGATCTCAACCAATGCCTCCGCTATTTCCTCAGCCACCTCTCTCCGAACTCTAGGATGTATCCTATCGGGGCCAGGAGATTTATCAATTTTAAGACTTTTAGCTTTTCTAGCACTATCTCTTTTGTAATGGCAACCATACTCAACTCAGCCCCCTGACTCCCTTTCATTGTTGGGATATTACTCACGTCTTCCACTGTGAAAACTGATGCAAAGTACTTGTTAAGTTCTCCTGCTATTTCCTTATCTTCCATCACTAGGCTTCCAGCATCAGTTTGAAGTGGCCCAATGTCTACTTTTGCATGTCGTTTGTTTCTTATGTATTGAAAGAAACTTTTACTATCATTTCTAATATTACTGGCTAGCCTACCTTCATAATTGATCCTCTCCTTTCTTATTACTCTCTTTGTTATCCTCTGTTTTTGGAGCCTTCCCAATCTTCTGATTTCCCACTGCTCTTGGCCACTTTATAGGATCTCTCTTTTTCTTTAATACATTTCCTGACTTCCTTTGTCAGCCATGGCTGTCTAATCCCTCCCTGGATAATCTTTCTTTTCTTGGAGATGAACCTCTGTACAGTGTCCTCAATTATACCCACAAACTCCTGCCATTTTTGCTCTACTGTCTTCCCCTCTAGCCTCTGCTTCCAGTCTATTTTTGTCAGTTCCTCTCTCATGCCCTCATACATACCTTTATTTAACTGTAACACCATTACATCCAATTTTGCCTTCTCTCTTTCAAACTGCAGCCTGAACTCTACCATACTATGGTCGCTGCTTCCTAAGAGTTCCCTTACTTTAAGATCTTTTATAGAGTCTGGTTCATTGCAAAGCACTAGGTCCAGAATAGCCTGCTCCCTTGTGGGCTCCATGACAAGCTGTTCCAAAAAGCCATCCTGTAAGCATTCCACGAATTCCCTTTCTTTGGATCCAGTTGAAGAAATAAAATTATTAATTTTTACTTTAAATACTTCTTGGCCTCTCGAATTTTTACAGTTCACTGCACTGGATAAATCTTTTCTGTGGTGCTTTGGTTTAAATTAAGCAGGATGTTTCATCCTGTATTGTAACAGTTTGGGGGCTCATCGGCTGGATTTGAACTGGTTGAGACAGATTTAAATAGTGAGTTTTGAGATTTGTAGCTAAGGCTGAGGTTTTGGATGCAGGTTTGCTCGCTGAGTGTGAAAGTTCATTTCCAGACGTTTCGTCACCCTACTAAATAACATCTTCAGTGGGCCTCAGGCGAAGCACTGCTGAAAATTCCTGCTTTCTATTTATACATTTGGGTTTCTTTGGGTGAGTAATGTCATTTCCTGTGGTGATGTTACTTCCTGTGGTGAAGTCACTTCCTGTTCCTTTTCTCAGGCAGTGATAGATGGGGTCTAACTCAATGTGTTTGTTGATAGAGTTCCTGTTAGAATGCCATGCTTCTAGGAATTCTTGTGTGTGTCTTTGTTTGGTTTGTCCTAGGATGGATGTGTTGTCCCAGTCGACGTGGTGTCCTTCCTCATCTGTATGTAAGGATACTAGTGAGAGAGGGTCATGTCTTTTTGTTGGTAGTTGGTGTTCATGTATCCTGGTGGCCAGTTTTCTGCCTGTTTGTCCAATGTAGACATTGGGTGAGAGCAAGTTTGACTTGGCTATGCTCGGATTCCTGGTAACTTATCCTGCCAGTGCTCAGTGTAATATTCTGTGGGGAGGGGAGAAAAAGATAAAAGCTTGCCTATTCACAAAGCAAAAGTATTAAACATGGGAATTGTAGGAATTTAAGTCGAAAAACATGTTGACTATATACTTTTGAGATAGCACTGCTTCCTTTTTGTTTATGACTGCTTAGCATTCTACTTGAATCATCCATTTATATTCTATAAGCCTCTCAATCAGACAAATGTATTTCTTAAATTACAGTGATGTCATGCTCCATTTTACTACTTTTATTGGGTTCTTAATCTTCGAAGATATTGATTGCAATTCCAGCAGCAGGCATAATCTATGGGTACTCAAAGCAGAACATACAGGCACAGATGTGATCATGACACAGTGTTTCCTACATATGAATTTTTGTGGGCTTGCTCTAGTTGTTAAAAGCATCTGTTATCAGTTGGGCAGGCGTTAGGGCAAATATATAAGAACTAGTTTTCACTAGGGAAGGCTGGTCTATAGAAGAAATTGGTCTGGAATTATGCTGTGCAGAATAATGTGAATAAACCTGTGGTATGTCGACTGGATCCTCCTGCTTCCTTTACCTGATGCATTTTTTATCAGCTTTACAAGATCTACCACTCAGCAGTAAGGTTTTAGCAAAGTTTTCTGCACCGCAACAAACTTGAAAACCTTTAGCAGGATTTTATGATCCTGGCTGCAGGAGAAATAGGATTCTCCAGTGTTAGTCTGGCACATCTAGAAGAAGTTGGGCAAAGAATGGAGACGGTTGGAGGAAGAGCGCCTCATCTTCCGCCGAGGAACCCTCCAACCACAAGGGATGAACTCAGATTTCTCCAGTTTCCTCATTTCCACTCCCCCCCACCTTGTCTCAGTCAAATCCCTCGAACTCAGCATCGCCTTTCTAACCTGCAATCTTCTTCCTGACCTCTCCGCCCCCACCCCACTCCTGCCTATCACCCTCACCTTGACCCCCTTCCACCTATCGCATTTCCAATGCCCCTCCCCCAAGTCCCTCCTCCCTACCTTTTATCTTAGCCTGCTTGGCACACTTTCCTCATTCCTGAAGAAGGGCTTATGCCCGAAACGTCGATTCTCCTGCTCCTTGGATGCTGCCTGACCTGCTGCACTTTTCCAGCAACACATTTTTCAGCTCTGATCTCCAGCATCTGCAGTCCTCACTTTCTCCTCAAAGAATGGAGTTACCCCTTTTCTGACGTCTGCCATGTTCACCTAAGCTTTTGAAAGTCTCAAGTCTTTCAATAATTGAGTGAGTGACTAAGTTGGATTAGGGGTACTTAGGTTGGTTGTATAATTGAGTTGGATCAAGTTTGTAGCTGACTCTTATTAGAGGTGCAGTGTATGGTTGAATTGGAGAGATGGGGGGAATTGTTGGGTTAAGAAATGTGATTAGATGGGATTTTTTTTCTGGTATACAGTCCAGTTAAGCTGTTTAATTGCATGTTACATCCAGAAATTATGCTGTGTAATATTTCCACTGTAAGTGTCCACAGAAGCCTTGTGCATCTAACCTAAGTCTATGACCCTGAACTCAGAATCAACGCCAGTCAGAAGGTCATTGGGAAGAACAAATACATCAAATGTTTACACCTGGGAAATTAAGAGTCCAGATTTCACGACTGTAGGTATCATATTCAGGCCAACTTATAGTATTTTATTCCTGAAATAAGAGACTATAGGAGAACTACGTGTGTTTCAAAAAATGATACATTTCTGCTCAATGCAAACATCACAGTTATCATTCCAAATTAATTTTAAAGATTGAAATTTAATTTCCAAATTTTTAATTGCCCTTTGTGCCCCTTCTGTTGCATTCTGCTTCTCTTCCCTTTGCTCTTCTACCTACCATTCTCAAGTTCCTGACTTCTCTTTTTCTCTGCTTTTGTACCCCCTTTTCCTGATTCCTTTTTTCATATTTTCCTGTCCCTTTCTCTTTCACTATCTTTTGTCTTCCTTCACAGTGTCCTTTTCTCTCCTTTTTCCCTACCTGGGGTTTCTTCCTTTTCCCATTTTCTTGCCTCATCCTTCATGCTATTTCCTTTCCTCATCTTTGTTCTTTTCCCTTTTTGCTTGCCTCTGTACTGTACCGTATTTAAGCTTTTTGAAATACAAAAAACAAGGAACAGGAGAAGGTCATCACTTGAAGCCTGCTGTTTCATTCATGACTAATCATCCAACCAGCCAATGCAAGACCCCTCAGCAGTGTACAATCTTACTGTTGGACAAAATACTAAGTGACAACAGCAGGTCAATGAGCTTTCTCATTAGTGGGCACTTCATTAATGTGCTGCCACAGATCTCTCTGTCCTTGCACAAGCAACTCCAGACTAAGTTGATGGATGCTCACGGGAGCAATAAACCTTGTGGCAACAGTCATCATTATGTTATGATCAGTAAGCTTTGTATGGAAGTGGGAAAGAAAAAACATGCTATGACAATAAGGCAAAGTGAATTTACAAATTTACAAATGCAGAAGCTGAAATCTCTAAAAAGCAATATGTTCTCATATACATCTACTCTGTGCAAGAAAAGAGTGACAACTGGCTGTCAAAAGACCAGCGTCCAGACATACAGATGAAACCTCTTTGTAGCTATGCTAATTCCTTCTGACCTCATAAATGCAGTTATGGACAATCTCATACCTAACAATACAATGAGCTGTAACTAGAGAAAACATCCATTTTTGGTAAATATACTAAACTAAGTTTATCAAAAAAAAGCTTAGTACCCTGTTCAGTTTTCTCCCCCTACAATTTGATCGTTTTGATCTATGTCTTTCTTGGAAACACTGTGTTTTGCCCCCTTCTTGAACAGTTTAACCATTCTCTTGATGACTTCTCGTTTTTCCTCCTCATCACTCATCCTCTTCCTCTACTGTCCTGTTGTCATGACAAGGCCAGACCACTCAAAACATTCTTAAGCAGGCAGCCCAGACCATAAATTTGCAATTTCTTTCAGTAAATGTACAGTGAAAATTACCAGAAGTTAGCTAGGTTGACTACCAGGTTTTAAAACAGACAAAAATTTATTCACAAAATTACACATTGAGACACAAAGAACAGAATAAAGAACCCTACAGAACTCATTCTATCCAGACTATACTTAATTATGCTGTTCCGAATATACACAACAGTCCCAATAAGCAAACCCCTTAAAAAAAACAGTAAAAATGGAACAAATGCTTACAGGTTGAAGTTAGAAGGGCAGAAAGAGAGAGAGCCTGTTTACACACAGCTGAACTCCTAACTAGTTCTGGACTGAACTGCTCGGCTAGTGAGCTGGCCGCTCCCTTTTATTTTCCAAGTTACTTCTAAAACATGACCACTTTGGCCTGAAGTCTCATCTGTTTACATATAAACAAAAGGTCTCTCAATGCCCTTTTTCATCTCTGTATCAAACTAACCACCTCGGAGCCAGGAGAGTTTAATAACCCCTCTGAAATAAATCAAGGACACAGTATCCTTGAGTAAAGGAGCAGCTTTTAGAAGAAAGGGACTGGCTTTGTGACATTGTGTACCCCTTTTAACTTAATCTTTGACATTGCTTCACCTCACTGTGAACTCCCTTATCACTCTTCTTTCCTGTTATCTTCTCTCGATCACTCTCTGTCTTTTCCCCAAAGCTGCTTTTTACTTCTTTCCATTCCATCTCTTTGTCTCCAATCTTATTGTACTTGTTTCTTAGTATTCCCTTACACCGTTTTTTAACTTCTTTTTGTCCTTTTATTTCCCTTTTGTGCCCTTTTTTTGATAGTATCTCTGCAAGTATTTTGAAAATATTTTTTGAGATGATCAAATGAGTATTTAGAGTTATCAAACTTGCATTTTAATTTCACAAAACATTCGAACACAATTCATGTAAAAGCCCAAAAGATTCCAAAAAGGTCATATTAGACTCTAAGTTAGCTCTGTTTCTCTCTTCTTAAATGAGTTTCTCAAGCATTTTCAATTTTATTATACAATTCATGTCTTCATAAGTTTTAGTTGGAGTTTAAGTTGTTAAATGTACAATAAGTGGAAACATCTGATTTGATTAAGCAAATAGCCTTAGGGCAATTACAGTTAAAAAATATTTATTTGAAGAGGTCAGTCTTAGAACAGAGGATTTGACCACTGGATGTCCAATTTTGGATCTCTTGTTAGAGCCAGTGTGTTTATTATTACTTCCGTAAATGAAGTTGAAGACAACTGTTTAAACATGGGGCTTTCTTTGTGGCTCAACGAAACGAGACAGGGTAATTCACACTCATTGTGGAATCAAAGATTTATATCGAAAGTAAAATGAATTGCTTTTCTGGATATTTGCTGAGAAAGCAGATGGCTGCAGTTTTACTTTGGCTTATTCTGCATCACACAGGATTAAGAAGGAAAGATAAATAAAGAAGGAGATTGTACTGAGAGGTTTTAAGATAAATGGAAAAGTAAGGGAAAAAATTAAGTTAATAACGTTTTTGAAAGTTGTTTACTACTTTTTATGCAATTGTCCAGTTGTTTTTGGGCCTTTGAGATTTTTTGGCACTGTAGGAACATTATGTATTTTTTGTAAGGGTCCTGGCTTGATGACATTGCACAGATTTCTGTAGCAGAAAGTGAGGACTGCAGATAGTGGAGATCAGAGTGGAGAGTGGAGTCCTGATGAAGGGCTTATGTCTGAAACGTCAATTGTCCTGCTCCTCAGATTATGCCTGACCCACTATGCTTTTCCAGCACCACACTCTTGACACAGATTTCTGTAACATACTCAATTCCTTAAAACAATACAAATAAGGCAATTGTTTTAAATTCTTGGGATTTCTAATAAGTTTTTTTCTTTCTGTGAGTCAGTTGGCCACGTGGAGCAAATCATCCAGCAATCTGTGGCAATTCACACCCTAAACTGTATATCCTCTGGCCACAATTTACTGGGCCATTTGCACATTGTATGTATTTAGTTCTGTACCAATAATTGCTGCCAAGATAGACATCTTACTCAATAGTTTATAGAAGTAGAAAATAAATCTCTGATGTCCTATTATGTGAAATGTTTGATTTAAAAGTATAAATTAATGTTCATCAGGAAGTATCTATCTCATCTCTTAAAATTAATAACACAATGCCCTGATGGGCAGTAAGAAATTTAATAGCTTGAAGAATAGCACAATGGTTATTATAAAATGGCTCAGTAAAATCCTTCATTATAAACTATGGTCTCTCTTATTACTTAACCCTCAGGCCCATAAAGAGCTAAAACTGTGGTGTCAGTCAATATCTTTCATCTCTAGAGGTTGAAGATCAATTGCATTGCAAAGGAAGCATAAAGATCTTTATGGGGGATGGCTATTAGGAAGAGGCCTAATTCCTGTTGAACAAATCCATAGTACAAAGTGAAGTACAGGGAGATTCAGTGTCTGGCTTGACACATTTCCCTTGATGTTACTATTATTATCCGCTAATTTAAGAAGAAACTACACCTTTACAAAACATTGTCAGTAAATGCCAATCTATGTTATGATTCTCAACACAGTTACGGAGTGAGAGTTATTCATGGGATCAGGAGCAGAATTAGCTTGGAGATGTGTAATAAATGCTGGCCTTGCCAGTGTTACTTACATCCCATGAAAGAAGTTTTGAAAAAAAAAGTAGGGGATTTCCTTTGTCTGACAATGTTTAAAGAGTAGGATTAAGTTGACAATGAAAGTGAGTGTGCATTTTGTGTCTGTGTGGGCTTCAAAATTTTGTACTATTCTTAAAAGAAAGAAGCTTGTGTTTTTATATTACTTTTTCTGGCTTCAAGGTACCGTGAATGGTTTTAAAGACAGTAAAGTGCTCTAGAAATATCGGAAAATTACAAAAACTTTTTGTACAGCCGGGGAAATACAACGATGGTCAGAAAGTTTGTTTACCATTGTTGGTTGATGAGTAAATATTGACCAAGGCACTGGGAGAATACCTATACTCTTTGAAACTGTACCATTGGATTTTCAAAATCCACCTGAGAAGCTAGACAAGGTTTTGGTTTAATCTTATCAACATCACATTGCCTTTAAAAATGTCAGCTTAGATTTTGTATTCAGATCTCTGAGAAGAGTTCATATCATTTAGGGGCAAAAGCACTGCTATAAGACCATAATACATAGAAGCAGAAGTAAGCATTCAGCCCACTGAGTCACTCACTGTTCAAATTTTCAACTCCACTTTCCTCCTTTACCCCATAACTCATGATTCCCTTACTGATTACAAATCTGTCTATCTGAATATACTTAAGGACTGAGTCTCGACAGCCCTCTGCAACAAATTCGCAATGTTCTGATGGAGATGAGGAGGAATTTCATCTGTTTTACATGTGTAACCCCCCCCCTAATTTTGAGGTCACAACAGCAAGATTTTTGAAAATTAGTGCAAACATCGCCAAAATTGCAGTCTTGTCTCTCAACGCTCTAATGCAACCTGTTACAGACTGATTTTAGTGATTGCCAGTTCTGGGACAATGGGAAGTGCTCCTACATTGCAGTTAAAAACTTATTTTTAAAATGTTGCACCCTGTTAAAACATTTTTAAACAGTAATGTGATTAATTACATTTGTTGAACAACAGAAGTGGCCCTGAAAACAATATATTGTAGAGTACAGTTAAATTAGTTATATAGAAATAATTTCAAATGTCTTTTCAACATATTTTATCTGCCAATCTTGTCACATATATGTCCCAATTTTTACTTTGGTGTTTGTATAAAGTAAGTAATTGTAAGTTTTCTTTGTTCCTGTTTTGGGGCGGATGTCTGTGAAATTTGTTTCTTGTAATTTGCTCGTTACTGTACGCTTGCTAAGTTGAATTGACTTTCAACTTAAGTCGTAGAGGCATGTCGGTCCAATTCGTCTATGCTGACCAGATATCCTTTATAAATCTAGTTCCATTTGTTAGTATTTGAGCCAAATCAGTCTAAATCTTTCCTATTCATATACCCATCCAAATACCTTTTAAATGTTGTAATCGTACTAGCCTCCACCACGACTTCTGGCAGGACACTACTTCTGGCAGCTCATTCCATATACTCACCACTTTTTGTGTGGAAAAGTTGTCCCTTGGGTCCCTTTTAAATCTTTCCCTCTCTCCTTAAACTTATACCCTTTAGTTTTGGACTCCCCCACCCCAGGGACAAAAACCCTGTCTATTTATCCTTTTCATGGCCCCCATGATTTATAGACCTATATAAGGTCACCCTGCAGCCTCTACTCCAGAGAAAATAGACCCAGCCTATTCAGCCCCTCCTTCTCGTTTAAACCCTCCAATCCTGGCAACATCCTTGTGAGCTAGGGAAGGTAGATAAAGAGATTTTTTTAAAATATTGAATTGAACTGCATTAAATTAATTGATGCTATTCGTATTATAGTAAAAGAAAACAGTTTAATGTTTAAAGTTGCAGCACATGTCAGTGTGGTTGCCTTTTTTTTATTGGTTGTTCATTTTGGAGTAATGTTCATAGAAGTTACTTCAAACCACAAATACTAAATTAAGCAATTTATTCTGCAAATGTCACAGCATTCATTGGATCTTGGAATTCATTAGTGCATTCTTTAACATTGGAAATTATTGTAGGCAAATTAATCTGACAAACCAAAGGCGCCTTGAGTATTTGTGGATAATCTATACATTTATATTATTATTCTCTGCTTTGAAATATGTATTATTTCCTTTTGAAAGCTAAATAAATCTTAAGTTTAATTCCTCTTTGTGTGTGTCTGTATATATGCATATTGGTCTGTGTGTCATCTATATATATAAAAACACAAATATATGCAATGAAAAGTCGGCTTAATTATTTCCTAAACAGTGCAAGAAAGGTGAAAGTCACTTTCAAAAGTCCACCCCTTTCAGTAAAAAACAATGTTATGGTCTAATTTTATGCTTTGAGTAGGTTCATTAAATTGGATGGTTTTTTGCCATCATTGCCATTCCTTTTCCTTTCCCTCTTATCTATTTCCCTTCCTTTTTTACTGACAGTCATCTCCTATTTGCACTGCCATCCGCCTCTATTCATTGAACATTTTTCCTGCGTCTTTGCTATTTGACTCTATTATCATCCCATTCAAATTTGATGCTTTTTGCACAGGTTTCTCCAAACCAAATCCAGGAATTAATACATTGGGCAAGTGCGAGTTCTCTCTCCATTATGTGCTCAGTGCTAACAGCTAGAATTGTTCCCATTGTTGTTTATAAACGGTATGCAAATCCCAGCCATTTGTGCTCGGAGTTTGTTAAAATGTTGATGAGATCTCCCCAGTGCATCAGTCGGGAAACTACAAGCAGAAGAACTGGGAGGCAGGAATGGTGCTTATGTTGATTGCTACTCCTTGGTTAATAAAGATCACATTTTGCATTCTTAGATGTATGTGAGAGTAATCATTTAGTGTTTTCCATTTTAGACCATAAGACATAAGAATGGAAGTAAGGCCATTCGACCCATTGAGTCCACTCCGCCATTTAATCACGGCTGATGGGCATTTCAACTCCACTTACCCACACTCTCCCCGTAGCCCTTAATTCCTTGCAAGATCAAGAATTTGTCAATCTCTTCCTTGAAGACATTTAATGTCTCAGCCTCTACTGCGCTCCATGGTAATGAATTCCACAGGCCCACTACTGTCTGGCTGAAGAAATGTCTCCTCATTTCCATTCTAAATTGACCCCCTCTAATTCTAAGGCTGTGCCTACGGGTCCTAGTCTCCCCACAACTTCCCAGCGTCCACCCTTTTGAAGCCATGCATTGTTTTGTAAGTTTCTATTAGATCTGCCCTCAACCTTCTAAACTTTAATGAAAACAATCCCAGGATCCTCAACCATTCATAGTATGTTAAGCCTACCATTTCAGGGGTCATCCATGTGAATCTCCACTGGACACGCTCCAGTGCCAAGTATGTCCTTCCTGAGGTTTCGGGCCCAAAATTGGACACAGTGTTCTAAATGGGGCCTAACTCGAGCTTTATAAAGTCCCAGAAGCACATAGCTACTTTTACATTCCAACCTTTTGAGATAAATGATAACATTTCATTCGATTTCTTAATCACGGACTCCACCTGGAAGTTAACCTTCAGAGAATCCTGGACGAGCACTCCTAGATCCCTTTGTACTTTGGTTTTATGAATTTTCTCTCAGTTTATAACAAGGTCCATGCCTGTGACTGAGATCAATGTTTCTGCCTGGCATTTTCTGATGTGCTGTCAGAAAGATATCGTAATGGCTTTTGCCCAAAACAAGTGTAGTGCTGTTGCATAGCAGGTGAACTTTGAAAGTCCACTTGCTGGCTGTGTGAGGCAGGGGGTTGAGCCCAGTCTGACTATGATTGTTTTGACAGGTATTGCATTGATCCTGATTTTTGAATTCAAGCTTCATTCATAATGTAACCCCAACATTGATCTTGCTACATACCACACTATTGTGAATGCACTCTTGAAATCAGTGTTGTTTCTATGATAAGTTATAAGTACCATTTTACAGAACATAGTTGAAGAGTAATGATCTTTATAGCTGAATACCCTTTTCTGTAGTTACATTTTGTAAAGTTTCCTGTACAGTAGATTTTTATATGTATGAATTGTATTAAATACAGAATATTTATTTTAGATTAAAATGTGTGTGTAATTTTTAGATCTACAGTCAACATTTCATTCTATTGACCTTATAAACATGTACTGTAACAAGTATCTGAAATAATATTTTATTTTATTGTAATGAATGAGTTGCCTTATACTCATTTGAGTGCCTATACTCACTGGAGTATCAAACAATGATAGGTGATCTGACTAAAATGCGTAAGATTCTGAGAGGGCTTTATGGGTTAGCCATTGAGAAAATGCTTTCCATTGTGGGAAATCTGGAACTAGATCATAATTTAACAGAAGGAGTGTACCATTTAAAGGTGAAATTATGAAAATTCTTAACTTACAATGATTTTGGATCAACAAGAGAGTTGAGTTATGGGGAGTAGGCAGGAAGTTGGAGTTCACATCACAGTCAGACCAGTGAAGCAGGCTTAAGAGATAAATGGCATATTCCTGTTCCTACTTATGTTTCTAATACAACCTATATTAATCTAATTTGAATATATAGTCAATTAAAAAAAAACTTATTATTAGAAAACGGCAGAAAGCCTCAAATGCTCTCCAAGTCCAGCAGCATTTAAGGTCAGATAGAGAAACAATTTATTTCAGAATTTGAGCATGGACTGTATTTTCCTTTTGTTTTTAACAAGTTGGATCATGAATACGTTACTGTCCAGAGAAATTTTATTAATGTACTGTTGTGCATGTAACACTCAATGAAATCTTGAATGTTTAACTAACATTCAAGCCTTCATTTATGAATTATAAGACCAGAGATAAAGGAGCAGTTAAGTCATTCAGGCCATCAAGTCTGCTCCACCATTTGATCATGGCTGATATGTTTCTTAACCTCATTCCCTAACCTTCTCACCTTTAATTCTTGATCCTTTTATTAATCATTAATCCATCCATCTCGGTCTTAAATACACTCAATGATGTGTCCTCCACAGCCTTCTACAGCAATGAATCCCATAGATTAACCATCAATTGGCTGAAGAAATTCTCTCTTTTCAGTTCTAAAAGGCTGCTCCTTCACTCTGAGGATGTGCCCTTGCGTCCTAGTCTTTCCAACTAGTGGAAAGAATATCTCCACAACCATTGCATCCAGACATCTCAATAAAATCAACCAATATATGAAATGAGAGTCAGCATATCGTGAACAGGAACATTAGATTTCTATGTTTAGAATGTGTTTACCATACAACTTCTGTTTGTATCTACATGAAAGTATGAAAGTTAACCAGCTGACCAAGTGGGTCTTCAATCACTTAATTTTGTTTTCCTTGGCCAAGTAATATAGCCATGTTTATGGCAAATGATCCTGTTGTCATATCATCAATAAGTGATAACAGTTCATATTAAGACCAGAATTGGACAGTATGTGAACTATTGTAGTATGATAAATGAAGTATGTGGAAGCTAAAAGTTCCCTTTGCATGCAACATAAATGTCTTACTATTGATTCGGCTATTGTACTCTGGAATGCGATTCGCAAATAGGACTGCTTGCCATTTCCTGTAAATGGAGAGAAAATATTTTACGTTCTGCAGACATGAAAAGGAAATTACACTTTTCAGAAATTTAACTTTATGCTATACTTTTGATCTTGTCCACAGACAGTCTTTTGATTGATTATCAGTTTACCTTCAGCCTCACGCAGGATGATGACCGCTATTATACAGCTATCAACTTTATGGCTACCCCAGAACAGGTTAGTTGTGTTTCCACTGATCGTGTTCATTTTCTTTCATGCAACCTTGAATTTTTTTCAGTTTCTTTTCATTTCACTTTGTGGACTTCAATTTACATTGCATTGTACTGACTAATGGTAAATATATCATGAAACTTAAATAATTTTGTCCTAAGAATAGTAAGTATCCACACTACAGAACATTTACACTGCTTCTCTATATTTTAAATGTACCTGATTAGCCAATTAATGACTATGTATGCCTTAGTACTGTTGGTCTTTCCACAGTGATGGTGGCAGCTTGCATTCTATAAGACATTTTTTTGGATTTGCAGTGAGCATATCGGTCTTGATTATCATTGGTCTTTGGTTGTGAAACTACATTCTGGAAAACCAGCCTAGCTATCTCTACTAGATAAATATTCACAATTTATAATAAGATGGGATTTTTTTTCCCCTCCCTGGGAGTGCTCGAAAAAGTGAGAGGAAAGGACTGGATATTTTTCTGGTACCAAACCACCTGTTTATATCTGAAAAACAAATAATCAGAGAGATAAGTACTGGAGACCTTCCCGGCCTTCTATTGATTAATACTGTTAAGTCATCAATTGATGTCTACTTATGAGTCTTCAGTCTGTCATTGGTCTGATTAACTTTGTTCCTGGCAGATGAGAAATGTGGCAGCTTTTCCAGCTGTAAAAATGGGGTGACCAGCCTGCTGGACTTTGTGCTGGGATAGAGGATGGTGGCAGTGGCAGTCGGCTGGGGGTGTGGGGGGAGGGGGCATATCTTGAAATGTCCAATTTTTGGGTGTATTTGAAGGCATGGATGGGGGCAGCTGATGGCAACTAAAATCTACTCTCCTGCCCTGGCCTTGGTCCTCTTTGACCTTCCTCTTGGCCTCCCCCTGAAATCTGCACACCGAGAATTTACCTTTATGCCTGACCCAGTCTTTTGCATTTCTGTGTAGCCAGAAATCTGGGACTTACGTGGTCACTACTACTCTGCTATTCAGTGGCTGCTGGCATCCAGGTGGCCAAAAGCTTCAGATTGGGCAGACCATCAATGCCCTGGGACTTGATTAGCTGAGAAGTCCATTGGATCACCATTCAGTTAATAATTAGCACTTTATCTGGCAGGCTTCTTTGAAGCTGGAGGCAGAGAGTGTTTTGCTCTTAAAGATCCCATCCCAACTTGCACCCAAAAAATGCTAGCCTTAATTTTTAAAAAACTGCTTATACAATTTCTATGGTTTCATTGATTTATGGAAAACTAAATCCTAGCTCCCATATAAACTTTGTGGATAATGAAAGAGCAGATAATTGACATTCCATGATGTTGAACAATTTTCATTTGTTTTTCAGTGCAGTCAATGTTTTATTTATTCTATATTATATGAGTGCTTCATCCCAGCTGGTTCTATAATATGCTGCAAAGCTGGCGGTGCCTTTGTACTAATATTGACCTAAATGTCATCAGCAATTTTTCAAAATTTCAAAAGTCTTATACTTGGAATAGATGGAAAATATATATTTTTGAAAGAGGATCACTTCTTTCTAGCAATTTCCACCACTGGAAGATGGTTTCTGTTTTCACCTGAATTAAATGCACACATTTTATAGGGAAGGGGCAGCATGTTTGGGGGCATGCAAGATTTTATCTTTTCTAAAAATGATCTTTGGTTTCATCTGAACATATTCAAAGGCAAGTAGCTAGTCCACATGCAACCTTACGGAGTTACCTTATTTGAATATTTATCAATTTCCTTTAAATCAAAGTTCTATTTCGAACCACTGAGATGAGTCCACGTAGGGATGTGCTGCTTCATGAAAAGGAGCAGACTGGGAAACCTTTTTTCAGTGAAACTGAAAAGATGCAGCCATGGTGAGATGAGATGGGGGATGGTTTCAGTAAGAGTGCCAAGGAGTACATAAATAATGAGAGGCTCCATTGCATGAGAGCTGCTGCCCGTTTTCTCATTAATAGACAATATTGAAATGAAGCTGCCTTTTTGTCTTGGCAACATTTTATATGTCACTAAATCATTGCAGCCAAATTGAGAATGCCAACACATAAGCATAGTTCCTCTCTTAATGCGAAGCTGCCTTTAGAATAGTATGTGCTGCCTTTAGTATTTTGTCTTCAAAAGAACATGATTGTATTTGACAGGATTTTTAGGATACTCAAGCTTTTGACTCTTGAAGTTATAAACGAATGTTGAAAAAAAATTGCATTCCTTAATTGAAAATGAAAGGGGGCAATGATGGTTGTGCTCTTCATAATGCAGTAAAAAGTAGAGACAGCCCAGCATTTCTTGGTAGGTGTCAATTTTCAGAACTGAAAGATGCAGGCAGTTTTGAAAAGCTGCAGTTGAGATTAGGGAAGAATATTTTGAGTAGATTTATATCAAAACCAGTTAATGCTGTATTGATGAAGTTGAAGATTAAATGAAACTGATAAATATGTGCCTTGGAACAAAATTTAAAATGTTAACAAAGGGGTTGAGGGTCTAAAATATTTTCAGCAACACTGGCATTCTACCCCTGGGGGACTAGATAAGTAGCATTTGCAGAATTTAACTATTTTGACTTAATGACTGTAGATTACAATATTAAATTTGTATTACTGAGTTTCAGTGAGAATATCTTGGAAATCTTTCAGAATTTTATTCTTCGTTCAATTTTAGGTGATTCCATTGCAGTGTGTAGTATGTCTGTTTTCTTCTTTTCCTCAAATTAATGATGTTTGTTAGAGTTTATTTTGCAGGGAACCAAAAATAGCTGTCAGAGGAAGAAATGAAATTCAAAAACCATATAGATCTCCCACGACAGTTGCCAGGGCCCTCACCCATGTCCAATTAATTTCCTGCATTTCTGTATTCTGCCTTTTACCTCCCTCCCAAATTAGCAAAAGGATCTCCTTGTCCTCACATTTCACCCCAGCAACTGCTGTATTGAAAAGATGATCCTCCAACATGTTCAATATCTCCAGCCAGATGGGATAGCTGAATATATGTTCCCCATGCCTCCTTTATCTGCATCGTGCAGGGACTGTTCCCTCTGTTACACCCAGTTAATCCTCCATTATTCCATTACTCCAAACATCTCTGCTCCCCCCACACCATCCCATTTAGCTTCTCCCTCATCACAGTCCAAGTCTCCAAATGTAGTAACTTTTGTGTACTTTGTTCAATCCAGTTTACTTTATTTGTTGCTTACAATACAGTCTTCTCCACTTTGGCATGACCCTTGAAATGCAGACTGGATTACCACTTGGTAGAAGGCTTGAATAAGAATGACCCCTAACTTCTAGTCATTTCAAAATGTTCTGTCCAAGACCTGCTGCAGTATTCCAGCAAACTCCAAAGCCAGTTGGAGGGTCACGTTGTGGCTGTACAGGACATTGCTCAGGCTACTTTTAAAATAATGTATACAGTTCTGGTCTCCTTACTACAGGAAGAATGTTGTGAAACTTGAAAAGATTCAGAAAAAATTTACAAGACTGTTGCCAGTGTTGGAGGGTTTAAGCCACAGGGAGAGGCTGAATGGGCTGGGGCTATTTTCCCTGGAGCATTGGAGGGTGCAGGGTGACCTTATAGAGATATATAAAATCATGAGGAACATGGATAGGCTAAATAGACACGGTCTTTGTCCCAGGGTGGGGGACTCCAGAACTAGAGGGCATAAGTTCAAGGTGAGAGGGGAACGATTGAAAATGAATCTAAGGGGCAACTTTTTCATGCAGAAGGTGGTATGTGTATGGAATGAGCTGCCAGAGAAAGTGGTGGAGGCTAATACAATTGCAACATTTGAAAGGCACCTGGATGGGTATATGAATTAAAAGAGTTTAGAGGGACATGGAACAAATGCTTGCAATTGGGACTAGATTTATCTAGGATAGATATAATCACAACTTTTCTCCCTTCCTAAAACTGCCATCCATCACATCCCTTGCTCTTGTAAATTCCTCAACGCCTGAAACTGTCTCTCCAACTGATCGATTCGATCTGATAGGATTCACAAACAACGACACTTATTACAGATATAATGCTCAGTAACATGAAAACTCTCCTTAAATTCCCACATCTGACAAGAAGAGCATATCACTCTACTAAAGGCCATTTTTGCTTCTTTCAAACAACAGATTCAGAAAATAGCAGTGTCTTATTCCTCTACAAAGTTGTTCCAGGCTAACTTAATAATTATGGCTAATATTTTTAAGATTAATCAAGAGACATATCTCAATAAAACATATAATCAAGAAGGAACCCACTCTACTCACTACTGCAGACTTATTGTAAGGGCACACTTAAAAATATTAACTTATCTATTTCTGTGCTGTGCCCTCTCCCAATAATCACACAGATGGGTTCACTCCAGGAAAGGTAGGAGAGATAGGCAGGTAACGCAGGAGTCTTCTGTGGCTATCCCCATTTCAAACAAGTATGCTGTTTTGGCAAATGTAGGGGTGATGGATTCTCAGGGGAAGTGTAGCAAGAATAGCCAGGTTTCTGGTATTGAGACTGGTTCTAATGCAATGAGGGGTACATTAGGTTCTAAGAGATCAATTGTGTTTGGGGACTCCGTAGTCTGAGGCACAGACAGATATTTCTGTGGCCAGCAGCGAAACATCAGAATGGTGGGTTGCCTCCCTGGTGCCAAGATTAAGGATGTCTCAGCGAGGGTGCAGAATGTCCTCAAGGGGAGAACATTCTCCCCTTGCTGAGATATTTGTATCATCGATAGTTACAGGTGAGGTGCTAACATGGTGCCACTGTTTAAGGAGTGTGGTAAGGACAAGCCAGCGAACTATAGACCAGTGAACCTGATGTTGATGGTGTGCAAATTGTTGGAAGGAATCCTGAGGGACAGGATGTACGTGTATTTGGAAAGGCAAGGACTGATTAAGGATAGTCAACATGGCTTTGAGTGTGGGAAATCATGTTTCACAAACTTGGAGTCATAGAGTCAGAGAGACGTACAGCGTGGAGCCAGACCCTTCGGTCCAAACCGTCCATGCCGACCAGATAGCCCAACTCAATCTAGTCCCACCTGCCAGCACCCGGCCCATATCCCTCCAAACCTATTCATATACGCATCCAAATGCCTCTTAAATGTTGCAATTGTACCAGCCTCCACCACTTCCTCTGGCAGCTCAGTCCATACATGTATCACCCTCTGTGTGAAAAGGTTGCCCTGTAGGTCTCTTTTATATCTTTCCCCTCTCACCCTAAACCTATGGCCTCTAGTTCTGGACTCCCCGACCCCAGGGAAAAGACTTTGCCTATTTACCCTATCCATGCCCCTCATAGTTTTGCAAACTTCTATAAGGTCATCCCTCAGCCTCCGACGCTTCAGGGAAAACAGCCCCAGCCTGTTCAGCCTCTCCCTATAGATCAAATGCTCCAACCCTGGCAACATCCTTGTAAATCTTTTCTGAACCCTTTCAAGTTTCACAACATCTTTCCGAATTGCACGCAATATTCCGGCAGTGGCCTAACCAGTGTCCTGTACAGCCCTAACATGACCTCCCAACTCCTGTACTCAATACTCTGACCAATAAAGGAAAGCATACCAAACTACTTCTTCACTATCCTATCTACCTGCGACTCCACTTTCAAGGAGCTATGAACCGGCACTCCAAGGTCTCTTTATTCAGCAACACTCCCTAGGATCTTACCATTAAGTGTATACGTCCTGCTAAGATTTGCTTTCCCAAAATGCAGCACCTTGCATTTATCTGAATTAAACTCCATCTGCCACTTCTCAGCACATTGGCCCATCTGGTCAAGATCTTGTTGTAATCAGAGGTAACCCTCTTTGCTGTCCACTACACCTCCAATTTTGGTGTCATCTGCAAACTTTCTAACTGTACCTCTTATGCTCACATCCAAATCATTTATGTAAATGACATAAAGTAGAGGACCCAGCACTGATCCTTGTGGCACTCCACTGGTCACAGGCCTCCAGTCTGAAAAACAATCCTCCACCACCACCCTCTGTCTTCTACTTTTGAGCTAGTTCTGTATCCAAATGACTAGTTCTCCCTGTATTCCATGAGATCTAACCTTGCTAATCAGCCTCCCATGTTGAACGCCTTACTGAAGTCCATACAGATCACATCTACCGTTCTGCCCTCATCAATCCTCTTTCTTTCTTCCTCAAAAAACTCAATCAAGTTTGTGAGACATAATTTACCACTCACAAAGTCATGTTGACTATCCCTAATCAGTCCTTGCCTTTCCAAATATGTGTACAACCTGTCCCTGGCTTGTTCGTACCACCCTTCTTAAACAGTGGCACCATGTTAGCCAACCTCCAGTCTTCTGGCACCTCACGTGTGACTATCGATGGTATGAATATCTCAGCAAGAGGCCCAGCAATCACTTCTCTAGCTTTGTGGGCGGCACAGTGGTTAGCACTGCTGCCTCACAGCGCCGGAGACCCGGGTTCAATTCCTGCCTCAGGCGACTGACTGTGTGGAGTTTCCACGTTCTCCCGTGTCTGTGTGGGTTTCCTCCGGGTGCTCCGGTTTCCTCCCACAGTCCAAAGATGTGCAGGTCAGGTGAATTGGCCATACTAAATTGCCCGTAGTGTTAGGTAAGGGGTAAATGTAGGGGTATGGGTGGGTTGCGCTTCGGCGGGTCGGTGTAGACTTGTTGGCCCGAAGGACCTGTTTCCACACTGTAATGTAATCTTCCCACAGAGTTCTCGGGTACATCTGATCAGGTCCTGGGGATTTATCCACCTTTACCCGTTTCAAGACATCCAGTACTTCCTCCTCTGTAATCTGGACATTTTGTAAGATGTCACCATCTATTTCCCTACAGTCTATATCTTCCATATCCTTTTCCACATTAAATACTGATGCAAAATACTCATTTAGCATCTCCCCCATTTTCTGAGGCTCCACACAAAGGTGGTCTTGCCGATTTTTGAGGGACCCTATTGTCTCCCTAGTTACCCTTTTGTCCTTTATGCATTTGTAAAAAGTCTTCAGATTCTCCTTAATTCTATTTGCCAAGCTACCTCATGTCCCTTTCTGCCCTCCTCATTTCCCTCTTAAGTATACTCCTACTTCCTTTATACTATTCTAAGGATTCACTTGATCTATCCTGTCTATACCTTACATATACTTCCTCCTTTTTCTTAACCAAACCCTCAATTTCTTTAGACATCCAGCATTCCCTCTTACCTACCAACCTTTCCTTTCACCCTAACAGGAATATACTTTCTCTGCATTCTCGTTATCTCATTTCTGAAGGCTTCCCATTTTCCAGCCGTCCCTTTACCTGCGAACATCTGTCCCCAATCAACTTTCGAAAGTTTTTGCCTAATACCATGAAAATTGGCCTTTCTCCAATTTAGAACTTCAACTTTTAGATCTGGTCTGTCCTTTTCCATTACGATTTTAAAACAAATAGAATTATGGTCGCTGGCCCCAAAGTGCTCCCCCACTGATACCTCAGTCACCTGCCCTGCCTTATTTCCCAAGAGTAGGTCAAGTTTTGCACCATCTCTAGTAGGTATATCCACATACTGAATCAGAAAATTGTCTTGTACATACTTAAGAAATTCCTCTCCATCTAAACCTTTAACACTATTGCAGTCTCAATCGACGTTTGAAAAGTTAAAATCCCCTACCATATCCACCCTATTATTCTTACAGATGGCTGAGATCTCCTTACAAGTTTGTTTCTCAATTTCCATCTGACTATTAGGGGGTCTATAAGTACAATCCCAATAAGGTGATCATCCCTTTCTTATTTCTCAGTTCCACCCAAATAACTTCCCTGGATGTATTTCCGGGAATATCCTCCCTCAACAGAGCTGCAATGCTATTCCTTATCAAAAATGCCACTCTCCCTCCTCTCTTGCCTCCCTTTCTATCTTTCCTGTAGCATTTGTATCTTGGAACATTGAGCTGCCAGCCCTGCCCATCCCTGAGCCATGTTTCTGTAATTGCTATGATATCCCAGTCCCATATTCCTAACCATGCCCTGAGTTCATCTGCCTTCCCTGTTAGGCCCCTTGCATTGAAATTAATTTATAAGTCTTGATTGAGTTTTTTGATGAAGTACCAAAGAGGATTGATGAGGGCAGAGTAGTGGACATGATCTATATGGACTTCAGTAAGGCATTCGACAAGGTTCTCCATGGAAGTTTGGTTAGCAAGGTTAGATCTCATGGAATACAGGGAGAACTAACCATTTGGATACAGAACTGGCTCAAAGGTAGAAGACAGAGGGTGATGGTGGAGGGTTATTTGCAGACTGAAGGCCTGTGAGCAGTGGAGTGCCACGAGGATCGGTGCTGGGTCCACTACTTTTCGTCATTTATGTAAATGATTTGGATGTGAGCATAACAGGTACAGTTAGTAAGTTGCAGATGACACCAAAGTTAGAGGTGTAGTGGACAGCAAAGTAGGTTTCGTCGGATTACAATGGGATCTTGATCAAATGGGCCAATGGGCTGAGAAGTGGCAGATGAAGTTTAATTTAGATAAATGCGACATGCTGCATTTTGGGAAACAAATCTTAAGAAGACTTATTAACTTAATGGTAAGGTCCTAGGGAGTGCTGCTGTACAGAGAGACCTTGGAGTGCAGATTCATAATTCCTTTGAAGGTAGAGTTGCAGGTAGATAAGATAGTGAAGAAGGCATTTGGTATGCTTCCCTTTATTGGTCAGAGTATAGGAGTTGGGAGGTCATGTTGTGGCTGTACAGCACATTTGTTTGGCCACTGTTGGAATATTGCGTGCAAATCTGGTCTCCTTCCTATTGGAAAGACGTTGTGAACTTGAAATGGTTCAGAAAAGATCTACAAAGATGTTGCCAAGGTTGGAGGATTTGAGCAACAGGGAGAGGTTAAACAGGCTGGGGTTGTTTTCCCTGGAACATCGGAGGCTGAGGGGTGACGTTATAGAAGTTTATCAAATCATGAGGGGCATGGATAGGATAAATAGTTAAAGTCACTCCACTGGATTGGGGGAGTTCAGAACTAGAGGGTATAGGTTTAGGGCGAGAGGTGAAAGATATAAAAGAGACCTATGAGGCAACTTTTTCACGCAGAGGGTGACGCGTCCATGGAATAAGAGGGCAGAGGAAGTGGTGGAGGCTGGTACAGTTGCAACATTTAAAAGGCATTTGGATGGGTATACGGATAGGGAGGGTTTGGAGGGATATGGGCCTGGTGCTGGGTTGGGATATCTGATTGGCATGGACAAGTTGTGCTGAAGGGTCTGTTTCGTGGTGTACATCTCAATGATTCTATCTATGATCTCTGATACCAGGCTGGACTGAAGGGTCTTTTTCTGTATTGTGTATCTCTGTGACTCTCTGAATAACACCTCATTTTCAGGATAGGCACCATATTGTGAAAGACTGAATACTGAGTTCAAAACTTCAGACCTTGACGACATCCAATATTTTGATTCCACTTTATATTACCTTCACCCTGAGTCAGTGCCTTATTTGCATGAGTTTTGTTTGAATTGTTTTCTGCTGACAGCATTTACCATTAATGTCTATTCTTTTATATAGCTCCTCAACTGTTAATTTGTAAAGATTTTACAAGTGAAAAGTGACTGTGGAAATGTATGATTTTTTGGTTCTGCTGAAAATAATATAAATCTCGAATGCCTAATGTTTTTGTTGTATTGAATATCCAAGTAACTGTATTTAGGCCAATTCCAGAGGACAGTAATTCATTTTTTTGTTGTTTTAACCATTTTTATGCTTTACAAACAATAAATTCTAGGACAGGACAAAATTGCTTCTAGTACATCATATGGCATGAGTTGAAATGACATTTCAATACTATCAACGTAATCTGGCTTAATGAACTGATGCAATTCAAAAATGCAAGTGAAGGGACATAAAATATTTTTCTTGTGGTTTAATTCTAATTACTTTAGGTTGAAAGTGTAGAAGGAGGCCCATTATGAATTAGTTCTGAAAGTTAATCTCTTAATTGCACTGTATCGTTAACTCTGTCCACGTTTTTCCTAATTACTAATTTTAAGAGACCTGTTTGGCTGTTCAGGCTGGAGCTGTAGCTATTTGTGTTCAGTGTGGAAACATTTGAAAAGCTCAAGAAGCATTATGCCTATATCCAAATAGATATCCTTGCTGTAACATAGACATTAGGGTATCCACAATGAACCTCTTTTTAAATTAACCTTGGTTTCACTTGCCATAATTTTTTTTATAGTTTCAAAATACTATTTTTGTTGACATCACACTAGATGATACATGTATTTAAAAGGTAAAGTTACCTTTGTCCTATCCATCCATATGACTACCCTCTTTCAGTAGAGGCAGACAACTGGTGACAGTTGAACCTGAGGGGTCACTACACCTCAGGCATGGGGAAGGATTGAGAATTAGAATTCTTCATAATAACCAATAAACTTGATCCTATGTTTGTTGCATCACTTTGCATTGCAAACCAGCTGTCCAGCCAACTGAACAAACAGACCTTCTCCCCCACCAAAGAAAGAGGGTTGCTCTACTTAGAGATGACTGCTGGTAGCTTAACACAAGGGTCACCACAGCTCAGGCAAGGGGCGAGGTTGAAATGGAGAGCCCTTCATAATGACTAGAGCTGGTGCAGGGATTGAACCCACATTGTTTGCGACATTCTGTATTATAAACCAGCAATCTAGCCAACTGAGATATATTGGTATATTGTATGTTGTAAAATGTTTTTCAATTCCTACACTGGAAATGGGCATCACTCGCAAAATTGGTTGCCTATCACCAGCTGACTCTGAGAAGATGGTGTTGACCAACTTTTTGAAAGAAGCATTCTGAAGAAGGATGATTAGACCCAGAACATTAACTCTGCTTTCTCTCCACAGATATTTCCAGACCTGTTTTTCTAGCAATTTCTGTTTTTATTTCTGATTTCCAGCGTCCACAGTTTTCTGTTTTTTTTTGTCATCATGGGAGGATAGTTTAGTGATGTTATTGTTAAATCTTTAATCCAGAGACCCAGCTAATATTCTGGGCACCCATATTCATACCCTGTCATGGCAGATGGTAGAATTTGAATTCACAAAACAAAAAGTGTTTAATAATGACCATGAAACCATCATTAATTATTCAAACAACGGGACAAAAAAAAAGCCCTGTTTACATTGCAAATTCTTCCTTACTGACAGCTGGAGGCTAATTTGAGCACTGGAAGTGCTTTTGACGCACTAGTCAAGTAACAGTCTGCTACAGTAATACTCATGGAATCATACCTTAATGACACTTTCTCAGATACCATCACCATCCCTTGATATGTCCTGACTCACCAGCAGGACAGGGACAGCAGAGTGGTATGTCGTCCTGTGAGTCCTCAACATTGACTCCGGACACCATGAAGTCTCAAGGCATCATCTCAAATATGGGTGAGGAAACCTCCTGCTAATTATCATAAATGTCAAATCCCTCCCTGTCGGCATTTTTGGGTCCACCTAATGCGCATGGATTACAGCATTTAAGAGTGCAACTGACTACCACCTTAAGGACAAGTAAGGTCGGGCAATAAATGTTGGCCCAGCCAGTGATGCCCAAGTCCCACAAATTTAAAAAAAAAGCATTGCTACAGTCTACATGGTGAAGATGCTCCCACAGTGCTAATGTGTAGACCTATCATGGATTCAATTGACTTGGTTGAAGGTTGAATTTGGTCACAGTGGGGATATTAGATTCTGGTCAGAGTGAATCACCTATGTGGCGATTCTAACTTCGGATGATTGTGGCCACTTCAGCTGTTTCTTTGCACTCAATCTGTTAACATTGAGTGCAGCAATGTTGGTAGGTAGCTGCCTTCTTCAAATAGCTGATTAATTTAAGGTTGGATGTGGCAGTACTGCAGAATATTATTATAATCTACTGGTTGTTAGATCATTTAGCTTTGTCTACATTGTTCTGTTTCTGTTGTTTTAGAATAGCTTTATCCTGCGTTGTAATTTCATCAAGTTTGTATAATTTTTAAGTGTACCTGCTGCTTTTTCTGGCATGCTATTCAGTGCTTTTTTGGGTTGGCCCTCTGTTTTGAACAAATATGCTGGCACATTAGGTTATAGATAGTGAGGAATGTAATTCTGCAGCTAATGTTCGACAATGCCTTATTGGTGCCCAGGTTTAGGCTTCTGGATTTATTTTGTTTAATCCCATTTACCAAAATGGCAGGTCCTTATAACAGTACAGGAGGACTACCTAGTGGTGAATCCTATCAATGCTGTCATAGAGAGAAGATATGTGATGGATAAATAGGGAGCATGGTTTCAAGTCATTTGTACCCTCTCTCATTTGTTTTTTTCACAACCTGACACAACCAGTTTGGCAGGCATGTCCTTTAGGACTTGGCGAGCATGGTGTTCAAGTTACATTGGTTTACTGGGTGAATGCAGGCCCTTTGCCCAAATTGTCCATGCAACCAGTTTTCAAAACTAATCAAGTACCATTTGCCTTGGTCCATATCCCTTTATACCCATCCCATCCATGTATTTGTCCAAATGTTTCTTAAATGACAAATTTTATTTGCTGGATTAGTGGTGCTGGAAGAGCACAGCAGTTCAGGCAGCATCCAACGAGCAGCTTTGCCTCCACCACTACCTGTGGCAGCCCATTCCAGACTCTGCAAAGAAATTGCCCCTCTGGACCCTTCTTATATCTCTCCCCTCTCACTTTAAACCCACCCCCTCTAGTTTTAGACTCACCTCCCATGGGGAAAAGCTGTGGCTATCTCCCTTATCTATACCTCTCATGATTTTATAGACCGCTATAACATAATTCCTCAGCCTCCTCCATGCCAGGGAAAAGGTGCCAGCTTATCCAGCCTCTCCTTATAAATGAAATCTTCCAGTCCATTTAGCATTCGAGTTTTTTTTCTGCACTCATTAAGTTTAATTATGTCCTTTCTATAATTTGACAACCACAACTATATGTCGTACTTTAAATGTGGACTTACTGAAGTCTTATACAGCTGCAACAAGATGTCCTACTCCTATACTGAGTACTCTGACTGATGAATGCGAGTATGTTGAAAGCCTTCTTCACTACCCTGTCAACCTACTCCAATTTTAAGGCGCTATGAACGTGTACCCACTAGGTCTCTGTAATACTCACCAGGGCACTACTATTAATTTGTTTAAGTCCTGCACTGGCTTCACCTACCAAAATGCAGCACATGATATTTATCTAAATTGAACTCCATCTGCTATTCCTCAGCCCACTGGCTCACTTGATCAAGATCTCGCTGTATTCCCAGATAACCTCCTTCACTGTCCACTTTACCCCCAATCTTGGTGTCATCTGCAAATGTACTAAACATGCCTCCTAAATTCGCATCCAAATCATTTATATAAATGATGAACAACAGTGGACCACGCACCAATCCCTGTTGCACACCACCGGTCACAAAATCCAATTTGAAAAACGACCGTTCACCACCACCCTCTGTCTTCTACCTTCAAGCCAATTTTCAATCCAGTTGACTAGCTCTCCCTAGGTCTTGTGAGACTTAACTTTACTCAACAACCCACAATGCAGTAACTTATCAAATACCTTGTTAAAGTCCATGTATTCAATGTCTACTGCACTGCCCTCATCTACTTTCTTGGCCGCCCCTTCAAAAAACTCAATCAAGTTTGAGAGACATGATTTCTCACACATAGTCATGCTGACTATCCCAAATGAATCCTTGCCTCTCCAAATGAACAAAGAACAAAGAAAATTAACAGCCCAGGAGCAGGTCCTTTGGCCCTCCAAGTCTGAACCGATCCAAATGTACTGTCTAAACCTGTCCGTCAATTCCTAAGCATTTGTATCCCTCTGCTCCCCACCTACTCATGCATCTGACCAGACCCATCTTAAATGAATCTACCATGCCTACTTCTACCACCTCTGCTGGCAACGTATTCCAAACGCCCACCACCTTCTGTGTGAAGTACTTGCCATGTGTATCCCCCTTAAACTTTCCACCTCTCACTTTGAAAGCCTGACCTCTCGTTATGGAATCCTTCACCCTGGGAAAAAGCTTGGCTCTATCCACCCTGTCTATACCCTTTATGATTTTGTAAACCTCAGTCAGGTCCCCCCTCAATCTCCTTTTTTCTAGTGAAAATAAACCTAACCTACCCAACCTCTCTTCATAGCTAGCACCTTCCATACCAGGCAACATCCTCGTAAACCTTCTCTGCACCCTCTCCAAAGCGTCCACATCCTTTTGGTAATGTGGCGACCAGAACTCGACACAGTATTCCAAATGCGGCTGAACCAATGTTTTGTACAATTTTAACATGATTTGCCAGCTCTTATACTCAATACCCCGTCCAATGAAGGCAAGCATACTATATGCCTTCTTGACCACTCTATCCACCTATGCAGCAACCTTCAGGGTACAATGGACCTACACTCCTATATCTCTCTGCCCATCAACTTTTCCCAAGGCTCTTCCATTCATTGTATAATTCACTCTAAAATTAGACTTGTCTAAATGCATCACCTCACATTTGTCTGGATTGAAAGCCATCTGCCACTATTTTGCCCAATTCTCCAGTCTGTCTCTATCCTCCTGTATTCTCTGACAGTCCATATACTTTCTGCTACTCCACCAATCTTTGTATCATCTGCAAACTTGCTAATCATACCAACAGTGCCCTCTTCTAGATCATTTATGTATATTACAAACAACAGTGGCCCCAACACTGACCCTTGTGAACACCACTGATCACCTTTCTCCATTTTGAGAAACTTCCTTCAACTACTAATCTCTGTCTCCTGTTGCTCAACCAGTTCTTTATCCACCCAGCTAGTACATCCTGCACACCATGTGACTTCACTTTCTCCATTAGTCTACAATGGGGAACCTTATCAAGCGCCTTACTAAAGTCCATGTATATGACATCAATAGCCCTTCCTTCATCTAACAACTTGGTCATTTCCTCGAAGAACTCTATTCAGTTGGTAAGGCATAATCTCCCACACGAAACTATGTTGCCTATCACTGATAAGCTCATTCTTTTCTAAATATAAATAGATCCTATCTCTCAGTACCCTCTCCAGCAACTTCCCCACCACCAAAGTCAGGCTCACTGGTCTGTAGTTACCTGGAATATCCCTACTATCCTTCTTGTACAGGGGGATGACATAAGCAACCTTCCAGTCCTCTGGCACGTCACCTGTATTTAAGGATGCCTCAAACATATCTGTCAGGGCCGCAGCTAATTCCTCTCTTGCCTCCCTCAGTAACCTGGGATAGATCCCATCTGGTCCTGGGGATTTGTCCACCTTAATAACCTCTAGCCTACCCAACACATATTCCCTACTTATGCCACCGTGATCCAGACTAATCAAACTTCTATTTCTAATCTCAAGATTCATCACGTTCCTCTCCTCAGTGAGCACTGACGCAAAGTAATCATTCAGAATCTCACCCATTCTCTCAGGTTCGGCACACAGTCTTTCTTCATTATCTTATCGTGAACCAATTCTTTCTCTAGTTACCCGCTTGCTTCTTATAGAAGAATAAAATGCTTTGGGATTTTCCTTAATTCTGCTTGCTAAAGCTATTTCATGACCCTTTTAGCCTGCTTGATTCATTGTTTAAGACCTGTCCTACTCTTCCGATATTCCTCCAGGGCCCGTTCTGTTCTTAGCTGCCTGGACCTTATGTGCGCTTCCCTTTTCCTCTTAGCTATTTGTACAATTTATCCTATCATCCATGGTTCACATATCTTGCCCTTCCTATCCTTTGCCTTCAACGGGACATGCCTATCCTGCACTATCTTTAACCTATCTTTGAAAGCCTCCCACATCTCAAATGTGGACATCCCTTCAAATAGCTGTGTCCAACCCACGTTTCCCAGATCCTGCTTAATTTTGATATAATTGGCCTTGGCCCAGCTTAGTAGTCTTCCATTAGGACCACTCTCTTCTTTATCTATGAGTATTCTAAAACTTACAGAATTGTGGTTACTATTCCCAAAGAAATCCCCCACCGCAACCCCTAACACTTGTCCTGGCTCGCTCCCCAGTACCAAGTCCAATATGGCCTCTTCCCTCATTGGACTATTGACATACTGCTCTAGAAAGCTCTCCTGGATGCTACGTACAAATTATTCTCCAGCCAGACCTCTGACACTAAGTGTATCCCAGTCAATATTGGGAAAATTAAAATCTCCCATCACCACTACCCTATTGCCTCTACATCTATTCATAATCTGTTTACCTATTTATTCTTCTACCTCACGCTCACTGTTGGGAAGTCTGTAATACAGCCCCAACAATGCAACTACACCCTTCTTATTTCTCAGCTCTACCCATAATACCTCACTACCCAAGACCGCCATGGTGTCCTCCTTTACCACAGCCGTGATATTGTCCCTGACCAGCAGTGCAACTCCACCCCCTCTTTTACTTCCCTCCCTGTCCTGTCTGAAGAGTCTGCATCCTGGAACATTTAGTTGCCAATCATCATGCCCTTCCTTCAACCAAGTCTCTGTGATGGCAATGATGTCATACTCCCAGGCACCAATCCAAGCCCTAAGTTCATCTGCCTTACACACTATACTCCTTGCATTAAAGTAGATGCATTTCAGGCCATCGGTTCTTTTGTGCTCACCTGCTCTCTGCCTATTCTCCCCTTTATTAATGCTATCTTCATAATTCTTATAGTCTCCAGTCTCCACCTCACTGCCTACTCGTTTTCTCTTCTGGTTCCCAGTCCCCTGCCATATTAGTTTAAAATCTCCCCAACAGCAGTTTCAAACACTCCCCCAAGGACATTGGTTCCAGTTTGGTTCATTTGTAGATCGTCCCTTTTGTCATAGCCCCACCTTCCCCAGAACCGGTCCCAATGTCCAACAAATCTGAACCCCTCCCTCCGACACCATCTCTCAAGCCACGTGTTCATCCTGCCTATTTTTTAATTTCTACACTGGCTGGCACGTGGCACTGGTAGTAATCCCGAGATCACTACCTTTGAGGTTCTCCCCTTTAACTTCTGTCCAAGCTCCCTGAATTCTTCTTTCAGGACCTCATCTCGCTTTCTACTTATATCGTTGATGCCTATAGGCACCAAGACAACTGGCTGTTCACCCTCCCCTTTTAGAATGCTCTGCAGCCGATCAGTGACATCCCTGACCCGAGCACCTGAGAGGCAACATACCATCCGGGAGTCCCGTTTTCGGCCACAGAACCGCCTATCTACTCCCCTCACAATAGAATCCCTTATGACTATGGCCCTAAGAGCCTTTCTCCCACCCTTATGAACGGCAGTGCCCGCCATGGTGCCATGATCTTGACAGCTGCTGCCCTCCCCTGGTGAGCCACCTCCCCCAACAGTATCCAAAATGGTATACCTGTTTTGGAGGGAGATGATCACAGGGGACACCTGGACTGCCTTCCTACTCTTTTTCTGTCTTTTGGTCACCCATTCACTGTCTACCTCAGCAATCCTAACCTGCGGTGTGACCAGTTCACTAAACGTGCTATCCACGACCTCCTTAGCATCGCGGATGCTCCACAGTGAGTCCATCTGCAGCTCCAGAGTCGTCAAGCGGTCAAACAACAGCTGCAGCTGAACATGCTTCTTGCAAGTGTAAGAGTCAAGAATGTTAGATATGTTCCTAAGCTCCCACATCACACAAGAATCACATGCCACGGGTCTGAGGTCCCCTGCCATTGTAACCTAGCTTTATATGAACTAATTAAAACCAAATAATGCACTTAAATAAATGAAGAAAGATAAGAAATGAAAGCCTTACCTTACAGGGTCTTTTTCTTCCGATTAGGGGGGCGGGGGTGGTGTGGCTGGGGGAGGGGGGGGGGGGGGTGGTGTGGTTGGGGGGGGTGGGGGGGTGGTGTGGCTGGGGGAGGGGGGGGGGGGGTTGGTGGGGCAGGGGGGGGCGGTGGGGCGGTGGGAGGGAGATACTACACATGTAGTATCTCGGGTTTAACCACTGCCCAAATATAAATTAAGCCCTTACCTACTCGAGGTAAGTCCCTTTTTAATCGGGAAAACTTATCCTTCCCGGTAGCCCTCGCTTCACTCCTCCTTCTCTCCTCACCACTCTGGCAAAATGGAGCTGCCTGTAGATCCTGAATCTTAGAATCCTTTCTCACAACTTATCCACCACAGACTTTAGGATCATTGGCCTATAGTATCCAGGCATTTCCCTGTGCCCTTCCTTAAATAATGGTACAACATTAGCCACCCTCCAAACTTTGGGTGCTTCACCTGTGGCTGCCGATGATATGAGTGTCTTTGTAAGGGACCCCATACTTTCCTCCCCAGCCTCCCACAAAGTTCTGATTTTATCAAGTTCCAGGGATTTATCTACCTTAACTTCATTTTAAGACTTCTAGCACCACCTCTTCTGTAGTATGGATTCTCTTCAAGTCATCAATGTTTATCTCCACAAGTTCCCTTGCATCAATGTCTTTCCCAACATAAATACTGACGAAAAATATTCATTTACAATCTCACCCATCGCTTGTGGCTTTGCACATAGATGACCTTGGTGATATTTAAGAGGCCCTGTTCTCTCCCTAGTTACTCTTTTATGCCCTTCATATACTTGTAGAATCCCTTTGGATTTCCTTTCCTTTATCTCCCAAAGCCATCCATGTCCCCTTTTAGCCCTCCTGATTTGTCTAAGTGTAGTTTGACCACCTCTGTACTCAAGGAACTCACTTGATTCCAGTTGCCTATACATGTCTTTTGTTTCCTTCTTTTTCTTAACCAGGGCCTCAATAACTCTAATCGTTCAGGGTTCCCTACTCCTGGCAGTCTTCCCTTCACTCTAACGGGAACATGTTGGCCCTGAACACTTATTAACTGACTTTTGAAAGCCTCCTATTTATCAGACATCCCTCTGCCTGCAAATAGCCTCCACGAATTAACTCTTGAAAGATTTTTTCTAAGACCATCAATATTGGTCTTGCTCCAATTTAGAACTTCAACTTGTGGACCAGACCTATCCTTTTCCATAGCTATTTCAAAACTAATGGAACTTTGGTCACTAGTCCCAAAGTGTTCCCTTGACTAAAATTTCTTTCACTTGACTAAAATTTCTTTCACTTGCCCTGCCTTATTTCCCAAGAGTAGGTCAAGTTTTGCCCTTTCTCTGGTATTATTTGAATACAGAATCATAGGGCATGCTGCATGAGAAATTCTTCGTGAACACACTTAACAAATTTCTTAAGCTCCATCAAACCCTTAATACTATTGCAGTTCCAGTCGATGTTAGGAAATTAAAATCTCCTATTACAATCCTGTTACTCTTGTAGCTATTTGCAATCTCCTGTCATATTTCCCCCTCAATCTTTCACTGGCTATTGGGGGGGCCTATAGTACAATGCTATCAAAATTATTTATCAGTTCTACTAATTTGACACAGGGAGCAAACCCTCAAGAATGTCCTCTCTCCGTACTGCTGTGATGTTCTCCTGGATCAAAAATGCAACTGCCCCCGCCCCACCTCCCTTCTATCCTTCCTATACTATCTGTACTCTGGAACATTGTGATGCCACGCATGTGCCTCTCTCAACCATGTTTCTGTGATATCCCAGTGTCTCATACCTATCTATGCCCCAAGGTTTTGTGCTTTAACTGTCAGGCCTCTTGCTTTGAAATAAATGCAGTTTAATCCAGACTTCACTTGCTTCCTGCTGTGCTCTTGCCTGCCCTGTCTAGTACTAGCATTACCAACCACTGCTTCTATGATTTAACTTGTTCTCATTAACTTCTGTACTGTCCTCAACCTTCTCTTTTGACTCCCTACTGCTTTAGATCCAACTCCCGTGCCAGACTAGTTTAAATCCTCCTGGGTGGCTTGAATAAGTGTATTGGTCCCTCTCAAGTTCAGATGCAACCCGTCCCTCTTGTACCAGTCACTTCTCCCCCAGAACATATCCCAATGGTCTAAGAATTTGTATCGCTGCATCAGCTCCAAGCCAGGCATTCATGTGCCAAATTCTACTATTCCTACTCTCGCTAACACATGGAAGTGGAAGTGGAAGTAGTCGAGAAATTACTACCCTTGAGGTTTTGCATTTTAACTTTGTAGGCCTAGCTCCCTATAATCACTCTTCAGAGCCTCATTCTTTTTCCTACCAAAGTTGTTGTACCAATGTGTACAATGCCCTCTGGCTGCTCACCTTCCCTCTTAAGAATTTCATGCAACTGCTCAATAACTTTCTCAACTCTGGGCCAGGGACGCAGCACACCATCTTGGAGTCTCAATCGCAGCCAGAGAAACAGCTGTCTGTGCCCCTGACTAACAAGCCCCCTATCCCCCGTGGAGCGGCATGGTGGCTCAGCACTGTTGCCTCATAATGCCAGGGACCCGGGTTCGGTTCCAGCCTCTGGCAACTGTCTCCCCGTGTTTACGTGGGTTTCCTTCGGGTGCTCCAGTTTCCTCCCACAATTCAAAGATGTACAGGTTAGGTGAATTGGCCATGCTAAATTGCCCACAAGGTTCAGGGTTGTGTAGGTAAGGTATATTGAGTCAGGGGTAAATGTAGGGGAATGGTCTGTGTGCGTTACCCTTCAGAGGGTCGGTGTGGACCTGTTGGGCCAAATGTCCTGTTTCCACACTATCGGGATTCTATACTAATGATCGTTTGGACTTTGCCCAAACCTGGCCTACAGTAGAGCCATTCATGGTGCTAAAGGCCTAGCTGCTGCTGTTGTACTCTCTCGAGACGCTACCCCCTCAACAGTATCCAAAATTATATACCTGTTTGAACAAGGAATAGCAACAGGAGACACCTGCACTACCTTCCTACGTCTCCTGGTGGTCACCCATCTGCCTGACTGAACCTGTGGTGTGTCCACATCACTGTAACTAGTGTCTATCACATGCTCTGCTCTTTCTATACTCAGTTTGTCCAACTGCTGCTCCAGCGGAAACAGGTGGTCCATGAGGAGCTGCAGACATAATAATCAGGGACACTAGACTGTGTTCCTTGATCTCCCATATTTGGCAGGAGGAGCATACCACTACCCTAACTGCCATCTGTGACCTTTCACAGTAAGACAAAGAATGGAATTTTACCTTGTGCTTAACTTTGTTGCTATTTGCTCTCTTCACTGAAGGCCAGTATTCAATTCAGCCCACATTTAAACCCTCAGCAGCACTTCAGCTGCAAAACAGCCCTTCTCAAAATATTGCTTCATTAGAGTTTGCCTCCCTTTTATTTGCTCCTGTGCAGTCACTCATGACTGAGTTGACTCCTTTCAGATTCCTCCTCAGTTGCTGCGAAGCAACTTTTGGATATATTATGGTAATATTAGTGAATCAGTCTTGGTGGTGAAGATTAAAGTGTGCTATATAGGCTACACTACAATCCGCAGGGCTTTTACTAAGTGTTGCTCTACCTGAAGGAGTACTGATTCATAAGCTGAGAAAAGATGGTAAATGCTGCTTTATTGCACATGTTGTGCATCTCGTGTTCTGATGTCAATATTGCAGGGTCTCAGGGTCATGACCACCAGAAGAAATTGGAGAGTAATTGTGCTTTGTAGATCCCACCTCATGAAAATCTTCAGCTGCTCGTGAGAAAGAATGCATCAAGAATTTGTTTTTTGTATTCAAGATTATTATGCATTTGTAATAAATTGTAACATTGCAAGTGTAAGATTTACATGTACAAAACAATTAATCGATTATCCGAACAATCAATCGGTTATCTGAACAAAATACTCACCGCCTGTCTCGTTCAGATAATCAAGGTTGTTCTGTACATGGATCTCCTTTGTTTCTCATGGTGGTGATATGCTGTCTTATAAAGTCAATGATTATTGTAAGTCACAAGGATTGGTGCTGGGTCCACTGCTTTTCATCATTTATATAAATGATTTCGATATGAACATAGGAGAGGGATAGGAGAGGTAAGTTTGCAGATGACACCAAAATTGGAGGTGTAGTGGACAGTGAAGAAGATTGCTAGGAGAAAATGAGGACTGCTGTTCCTGATGAAGGGCTTATGCCTGATACGTTGATTTTCCTGCTCCTCAAATGCTGCTGCGTGCTGTGCTTTTCCAACACCACACTCTCAACAGTGAGGAAGGTTACCTCAAATTGCGATAGGATCTTGATCAGATGGGCCAATGGGCTGAGGAATGGCAATGGAGTTTAATTTAGTTAAATGTGAGATGCTGAATTTTGGAAAGGCAGATCAGAGCAGGACTTGTACACGTAAGGATAAGGTGCTAGGGAGTCTTGCTGGACAAAGAGACCTTGGAGTGCAGATTCATGGTTCCTTGGAGTGGTACATAGTTAGGATAGTGAAGAAGGCATTTAGTATGCTTTCCTTTATTGGGATAGGATTTGGGAGTAGAGTAGAGTGTTGGAAAAGCTCAGCAGATCAGGCAACATCTGAGGAATCTGATGAAGGGTTTATGCCCAAAATGTCGATTCTTCTGATCTTTAGATGCTGCCTGACCTGCTGTGCTTTTCCAGCACAATACTCTCGATTCTGATCTCCAGCATCTACAGTCCTCATTTTCTTCTACAGGAGTTGGTAGGTCAAGTTGCGGCTGTCCAGGACATTGGTTAGGCCACTTTTGGAATATTGCATGCAATTCTGGTCTCCCTTTTATTGGAAGAATGTTATGAATCTTGAAAAGGTACAGAAAAGATTTACAAGGATGTTGCCATGGTTGGAGGGTTTGAGCTATAGGGAGAGGTTGGGGCTGTTTTCCCTCGAGTGTCAGAGGCTGAGGGGTGACCTTACAGAGGTTTATAAAATCATGAGGGGCATGGATAGGATAAACAGACAAGATCATTTCCCTGGAGTAGTGGAGTCCAGAACTAGAGGGCATAGGTTTAGGGTGAGAGGAAAAACTTATAAAAAGGTGCTAAGGGGCAAACTTTTCACACAGAGGGTGGTGCGTGTATGGAATTATTTGCCAGAGGAAGTGGTGGAGGTTGGTACAATTACAACCCCGTTGGGGCCCCGTTAGCTCAGTTGGTTGGACGATGGGTTTGTGATGCAGAATGTCGCCAACAGTGCAGGTTCGATTCCAGTACCAGTTGAAGGTTCCATTTGGGCGGCACGGTGGCACAGTGGTTAGCACTGCTGCCTCACAGCACCAGAGACCCGGGTTCAATTCCCACCTCGGGCGACTGTCTGTGTGGAGTTTGCATGTTCTCCCCGTGTCTGCGTGGGTTTCCTCCGGGTGCTCCGGTTTCCTCCCACAGTCCAAAGATGTGCAGATCAGGTGAATTGGCCATGCTAAATTGTCCGTAGTGTAAGGTAAGGGGTAAATGTAGGGGTATGGGTGGGTTGTGCTTCGGCAGGGCGGTGTGGACTTGTTGGGCCGAAGGGCCTGTTTCTACACTGTAAGTAATCTAATCTAAACAACATTTAAAAGGTATCTGGATGGGTATATGAATAGGAAGTGTTTAGAGGGCTATTGGCTAAGTGCTGGCAAATAGGACTAGATTAAGTTTGGATATGTGACCAGCATGGACGAGTTGGACCAAAGGTCTGTTTCCATCCTGTACATCTCTGTCTCTCTGACACTACATACAATGTGTAATTCTACAGGTAAAATGTAGATGAGTTCCTTTAAGATTACAAGAGTCATTATTAAGCTGACAGAGTTTGTCATCATTGAGTTTAATTACTGATTATCTAAGGGAACATAGTAAAATGGGGTCTTCTTTCTGAGTTATTCCTTAAAATTACTTTGCATTTTATCAAAGCGTGATACTTCTAAATGTTGATGAGCAAAGGTGATTTGTGTTTTAGATTAGATTCCCTACAGTGTGGAAACAGGTCCTTTGACCCAACCAGTCCACACTGACACACTGAAGAGTAACCCGTCTAGACCCATTTCCCTCCCACTAATGCACCTTGCACTGTGGGCAATTTAGCGTGGCCAATTCACCTGACCTGCACATCTTTGGACTGTGGGAGAAAACCCACGCAGAAACAGGGAGAATGTGCAAACTCCACACATATAGTCGCCAAGGCTGGAATCAAACCTGGGACCCTGGTGCTGTGAGGCAGCAGTGCTAGCCACCGTGCCACCCCTTACATACAAAGAGATTTGCACATTCTTGCTATTGGTAGCTTTTCCTTGAGTCTTTGTTTGCTTTCAAATGATTGTGACACAAGGTTCAGTTTACATTTTGGGCAGCAATTCTATTCCTCTTCTAACTCTGTTTTAATTGGGTTTTAGCTTTTGTTTTTACAAAATTATGTTCTTTTACTTTATGACTCAAAAAGGGTGAAATTAACCATTTGAATTAAACGTAAGGACCCAACTCACATAAATTGCATTCACATGAAATATATATTTCCCTTTCACCTACCCCACCCCCTGTCACCAGTGCCCCAACTAAAGCGCTGCTCTTTGTCACACCCACACATTGAAGATATGTTTAACTCCCTCATTTCTTTGTGCTGGAGATGAACACCCCAGCTCTAAGTTGTATGAAATCTAGTACCTGAGCAACTAACAGTTTTGTGGGGCGAGTGCATGTCTGGTGCTGTTCATATGAAGTATTAGTCATTTTTTGTTATGAAAACAATGTTGAATTTGCATAGTTAGAAGTGTTTACATTTGTATTCTTGATGTTTTTATTTTCAAATGTACAGAATCTGCTGCTTCTGAATTTTGGCTTGTGATCTGTATGTGCAATAAGCCATAAATTTAATTTTTACAAAATTTAATTTTGTAAAATTTAAATGTGAATTCAGATTATCTGGTTGTAAGTTTGTCACTGGTAACTTGTATTAAAACAAGTTTTTCATTAGAATTTACAAATTACAATATGTGATTTAGGTAAATAATGGTATATAATATTGATTGCACTTGCTGACTTAGTTATGACCCTTAAGGCATTACCAATTTGTGTTTTGGTTTTATACTTTCATAGAAGTCTCTCCAAGACCCACATTTTTGAAAAAAAACAATGTTTTAGTATTAAAGGTTTATAAAGTAACTTATAACTTTTTGTTTGTGCAGACAAATAAAGATCTTGACTTGTCCATCAATGCGTCGAACAATTTCAATTTAAATGTCACTTGGTCTATTGGTTCAACAGGTAAGTTTGAGTTTTTGATTTTTAGTTGTACAGCAGAATTAATCAGATCTGAAACATAACAATATAGAGTCAAATCCACGAAAACATTTTTCTATTAACGCTTCACATATTTAAGGAATTATTTTGCTGGAGAATGTATCAGAATAAAACTTTGCACTGATCTTTGCAAAGAACTAAATTAGTCTTTGTCAGATGTCCACAGGATCTTACATTCTAAATTTGTTGTTTCCATGGTCTAATACAAATAGCCTTCAAGATTCGGAGCCCCTTGCATTTGTTGTTTTTGTTTACGGTTAAATCTTTGGCAAATAGTGGAATCAAAAATTAGGTTATCTTTGATTATCTGCTCTAAATTGTTAGATATGCTGAGTTTAAATGGGTCAGATATGGCATGTGTTAAACTAGGTTGTTCACATGGGGAGGTAATGGCCTGGTAGTGTTATCGCTGAACTATTAATCCAGAAACTCAGCTCATCCTCTGCGGTCCTGGATTCAAATCCTACCAGAGCAGATTCAAAATTCAAAAAAGAATCTGGAGTTAAGGGTCAAATGATGTCTATGAATCTATTGCTGGTTGTTGGAAAAATGCATGTGAATTCGCTGATATCCTTTCGAGAAGAAAACCTGTCATAGAGTCATAGAGCCAGAGAGATGTACAGCATGGAAACAGACCCTTCGATCCAACCCGTCCATGCCGACCAGATATCCCAACCCAATCTAGTCCTACCTGCAAGCACCTGGCCCATATCCCTCCAAATCCTTCCTATTTATATACTCATCCAAATGCCTCTTAAATGTTGCATTTGTACCAGTCTCCACCACTTCCTCTGGCAGCTCATTCCATACACGTACCACTCTCTGCGTGAAAAGGTGCCCTGTAGGTCTCTTTTAGATCTTTCCCCTCTCATCCTAGACCTATGCCCACTAGTTCTGGACTCCCAGGCCTCAGGGAAAAGACTTTGTCTATTTATCCTATCCATACCCCTCATAATTTTGTAAACCTCTATAATGTCACCTCTCAGCTTCCGACGCTCCAAGGAAAACAGCACCAGCCTGTTCAGCCTCTCCCTGTAGCTCAGATCTTCCAACTCTGGCAACATCCTTGTGAATCTTTTCTGAACCCTTTCAAGTTTCACAACATCTTTCCGATAGGAAGGAGACCAGAATTGCACGCAGTATTCCAACAGTGGCCTAACCAATGTCCTATACAGCTGCAACATGCCCTCCCAACTCCTGTACTCAATACTCTGACCAATAAAGGGAAGCATACCAAACGCCTTCTCCATTATCCTATCTACCTGCAACTCCACTTTCAAGGAGCTATGAACCTGCACTCCAAGGTCTCTTTGTTCAGCAACACTCCCTAGGACCTTACCAGTAAGTGTATAAGTCTTGCTAAGATTTGCTTTCGCAAAATGCAGCACCTCGCATTGAAATGAATTAAACTCCATCTGCCACTTCTCAGCACATTGGCCCATTTGGTCCAGATCCTGTTGTAATCTGAGGTAACCCTCTTCGCTGTCCATTACACCACCAATTTTGGTGTCATCTGCAAACTTACTAACTGTACCTCTTATGCTCGCATTCAAATCATTTATGTAAATGACAAAAAGTAGAGGGCCCAGCATCGATCCTTGTGGCACTCCACTGGTCACAGGCCTCCAGTCTGAAAAACAACCCTCCATCACCACCCTCTGTCTTGTACTTTTGATCCAGTTCTGTATCCAAATGGCTAGTTCTCCCTGTATTCCATGAGATCTAACCTTGCTAATCAGTCTCCCATGGGGAACCTTGTCGACCGCCTTACAGAAGTCCATATAGATCACGTTTACTGCTCTGCCGTCATCGATCTTCTTTGTTACTTCTTCAAAAAACTCAATCAAGTTTGTGAGACATGATTTCGCACGCACAAAGCCATGTTGACTATTCTGAATCAGTCCTTGCCTTTCCAAATACATGTACATCCTGTCCCTCAAGATTCCCTCCAACAACTTGCCCACCACCGATGTCACGCTCACTGCTCTATAGTTCCCTGGCTTGTCCTTACCACCCTTCTTAAACAGTGTCACCACGTTTGCCAACCTCCAGTCTTCTGGCACCTCGCCTGTGACTATCGATAATACAAATATCTCTGCAAAGGCCCAGCAATCACTTCTCTAGCTTCTCACAGAGTTCTCTGGTACCCCTGATCAGGTCCTGGGGATTTATCCACCTTTAACCGTTTCAAGACATCCAGCACTTCCTCCTCTGTAATCTGGACGTTTTGCAAGATATCACCATCTATTTCCCTACTGTCTATATCTTCCATATCCTTTTCCACAGTAAATACTGATGCAAAATATTCATTTAGTATCCCCCGCCCATTTTCTGTGGCTCCATACAAAGACCGCCTTACTGATTTTTGAGAGGCCCTATTCTCTCCCTAGTTACCCTTTTGTCCTTAATATATTTGTAAGAACCCTTTGGATTCTCCTTAATTCTATTTGCCAAAGCTATCTCATGTCCCCGTTTTGCCCTCCTGATTTCCCTCTTAAGTATACTCCTACTTTCTTTATACTCTTCTAAGGATTCACTCGATCTATCTGTCTATACCTGACATATCCTTCCTTCTTTTTCTTAACCAAACCCTCAATTCCTTTAGACATCCAGCATTCCCTATACCTACCAGCCTTCCCTTTCACCCTGACAGGAATATACTTTCTCTGGATTCTTGTTATCTCATTCCCATTTTTCAGCCGTCCCTTTACCTGCGAACATCTGCCTCCAATCAGCTTTTAAAGGTTCTTGCATAATACCGTCAAAATTGGCCTTTCTCCAATTTAGAACTTCAACTTTTAGATCTGGTCTACCCTTTTCCATCACTATTTTAAGACGAATAGAATTATGGTCGCTGGCCCCAAAGTGCTCCCCCACTGATACCTCGGTCACCTGCCCTGCCTTATTTCCCACGAGTAGGTCAAGTTTTGCACCTTCTCTCGTAGGTATATCCACACACTGAATCAGAAAATTGTCTTGTACACACTTAACAATTTTCTCTCCATCTAAACCTTTACCATTATGGCAGTCCCAGTCGATGTTTGGAAAGTTAAAATCCCCTGCCATAACTGCCCTATTATTCTTACAGATGGCTGAGATCTCCTTACAAGTTTGTTTCTCAATTTCCCTCTGACTGTTGGGGGGTCTATAATACAACCCCAATAAGGTGATCATCCCTTTCTTATTTCTCAGTTCCACCCAAATAACTTCCCTGGATGTATTTCCGGGAATATCCTCCCTCAGCACAGCTGCAATGCTATCCCTTATGAAAAATGCCACTCCCCCTCCTCTCTTGCCTACCTTTCTATCCTTCCTGTAGCATTTGTATCCTGTAGCATTTGTATCATTAAACTGCCAGTCCTGCCCATCCCTTAGCCACGTTTCCGTATTTGCTATGATATCCCAGTCCCATGTTCCTAACCATGCCCTGAGTTCATCTGCCTTCCCTGTTAGCCCCCTTGCGTTGAATTAAATGCATTTTAATTTTTTAGTCCTACCTTGTCCCTGCCTGCCCTGACTGTTTGACTCACTTCCCTTCTCAGCTGTACCCGTCTCAGATCGATCTCTTTCCTCACTCTCTCCCTGGGTCCCACCTCCCCCACCTTACTAGTTTAAATCGTCCCAAGCAGTTCTAGCAAATTTCCCTGCCAGTATATTAGTCCCCTTCCAATTTAGGTGGAATCTGTCCTTCTTGTGCAGGTCACTTCTCCCCCAAAAGAGATTCCAATGATCCAAAAATGTGAATCCTTCTCCCACACACTAGCTCCTCAGCCATGCATTCATCTGCTCTATCCTCCTATTCCTGTCCTCACTAGCTTGTAGCACTGGGAGTAATCCAGATATTACTACCCTCGAGGACCTCCTTTTTAAATTTCTGCCTAACTCTCTGTAATCTCCCTTCAGAGTCTTAACCTTTTCCCTTCCAATGTCGTTGGTTCCAATGTGGACAATGACCTTATGTTGGCCCCTCTCCCCCGTGAGAACATTCTGCACCCTCTCTGAGACATCCTTGATCCTGGCACGAGGGAAACAACACACCATTCTGCTTTTTCTCTGCTGGTCACAGAAACGTCTGTCTGTACCTCTGACTACAGAATCCCCTAACACAATTGATCTCTTGGAAGCCGGCGTACCGCTCGTTGCATCAGAGTCAGTCTCAATACTAGAAACTTGGCTGTTCGTGCTACGTTCCCCTGAGAATCCATCACCCCCTACATTTTCCAAAACAGCATACCTGTTTGAAATGGGTATGTCCACAAAAGACTCCTGCACTCGCTGTCTACCTCTCTTACCCTTCCTGGAGTTAACCCATCTATGTGACTGTATCTTAGACTTTCCCCTCTTCCTATAACTGCCATCCATCACACACTGTTGCTGTTGCAAATTCCTCATCGCTTCTATCTGTCTCTCCAACCGATCCACTCGATCCGGTAAGATTCGCATCCAAGAGCATTTATGGCAGATATAATCAGCAGTAACCCTTTAACTCTCTTTAAACTCCCACATTTGATAAGAAGTACATATCACTGCAAAGGCCATTTTTGCTCCTTCACAATCTGCAGACCCAGAAAATAACACCGTCTTATTCCTCTACAAACACTGCCCCAGGTTAAATTAATAGCTATGGCTTATATTTTAAGTTTAATCAAGAGACTTATCTCCAAAAACATATAATCAAGAAAGAATCCACTGTACCCACTACTGCAGCCTTTTTCTTGGACAGACTTAAAACAACAATTAACTTATCTGATTCTGTGTTGTGAGCTTTGCCCAACAGTTCCTCCAAGATTAGTTGTGAATTTCACTGTTTGCTAATTTTCCCAGATGCACTCCGATGTCCAACGATACACGAATTCAAACTGTGCAGGTTCTCTCTCTCTTTCTCTCTCTCCCTCTCCCTCTCCTGCACTGTCATTACCTGGTATGGCCTCTGCGTCCCTAGACCCACATCACAGTGGTTGACTGTTAACTTTTTATCTCCTGCTTTGGAACCGTACAACCTCACAGAATCAACATTGACTTCAACAGTTTCCAAATCTCCTCATCCCTGATCAAACCCTCCAACTTGGCACCAAAGTCTTGACCTGACCTTCCTGTCCATAGTCCTCCCCACCAACCTCTCACACTTACCTCCTACCTGCATTCATCTATTGCCATCCCATCTACCTTGCCCCAGCACCACTCCCACCCTATATATCTCTCAAACCCCTTCCCCCTTAACATTCTTGGTGAAAGGCTTTTGCCCGAAATGTTGACTGTCCTGCTACTTGGATGCTACCTGATTTGCTGTGCTTTTTCCAGTGCCACACTTTTCGACTGTTAACGACTTCTGGGCAATGAATGATGGCTCAGCAATAGATGAATAATAGTGAATAAAAACAAAATCTAGCTGAATGCCATAAACAGGAAATTAAGTTGCATATTGAAAAGTGTTGGTTGGTTATTGTATGGAGCCCTATTCATGCATAGTCCTTTTGTGTTGGTGTCTATTCTTGTTCATTCTGCCCAGTTCATGCTTTTGTTTTTCTGTGATTGCATTCTGATGGAAGAGTGAGGTTTAACAGATTATTAATTTTAATCTGAAAACTGTCATGATCCAACATGGTTCATCTGAACAGCTAAGAATCAAAGATGAAACAGCACTTTTTACTTCCTCTAAATGCAGCAAAACCAAAATGTTTTTCCAATGTAACTTTAACCAACCTAGCTAACGGCTAAGTAAATTAATCAGTAATTATTTTACTCTAGCTCCAAATGCAAAACTACCAATGAAAATTTATTGTTAATTAAAATTTATTATTAATGTAAATTATCGGAAGAACTCGTTCTTTGGAATGGCACTAAAATTGCATTTGCTGAAAATGAAATTCTAAATGCTTTGAGGTTGCTTTTATCGGGACCTTTGAGCCTCTAGAATATGTTTCATTCCTGAATGATTAATCATTTTTTAAGCATGGTCCAATAATTGTTCGCATCATATATGAAATGCATTTCATAAAAACATGGTCCTATCTTGATGTTTATGTGCACGTTTCAAATGTGATTAGCAGAAAGCAAATTTGGAATACGCACCTTTGTTAACATGTTTCTCTTTCTGTGCTCCCTTCCCCCTCTATCACACAAAAGCAAAGAAAATGTAAGAGCCTGTATTAAAACTTGACTGATATTGACCAGGCATTGATCTGGATTTTTTCTGATATGTATGATGGAATGTTATATCCTTGGACGTCATTACTTACTGAGCTCACCTTTCATCAGTATTATGGTTTAGAACTTCCTTGATCTGACTTGCAGTAAAACACTGAAGGCATCACATCCTTGAAATTTGCTCGGACCCTCAGTTTGTGGTAGAATGTAAAAGCCAGCAGGTACAGTTTCAGCATCATAATGTTAAGGGCGAAAGTGAAGGCTGCAGATACTGGAGATCAAAGCCTAGATTAGCATGGTGCCAGATAAGCACAGCAGGTCAGGCAGCTGCCTCGGATGCTGCCTGACCTGCTGTGCTTTTCCAGCACCACTTTAATCTAGGTCATAATGTCAAGGTTATCTTCATAACTGGGGAGTGACCCAAATAATCAACAACATTTTAATGTAAAGCATGGATGTCATGTATGCAAGTTTCCTTAAAATCTGGTGCAACTTAGCGTAAGTGATGAGCATTTCAGAGAAATTTGGGGTTTATACATTTCAGAAATACTTGGAATTAAAATCATCCACTTTGATTTTTGATTCATCAATGTTACCGTTAAAATCTGTACAAACTTTTTGTGGATTTTCGTGAAGAATTTGTTTTGAAGTTGAAAAAACTTTCTATTCTTGAGGATGTAAGGCTTTTTAAAGAATTTGACTGCATCTTTTCAGTTATTGATTCACTATGGATTCTACACACATAACTTAATTAACTGTATTGCTTTGCATTTCATTTCAATGCAAAATGTTTTTGTCAAGAGCTGGCATTAACATTTCTGAAGCTACGGCAATGAGTTGGTATAATTCAAGTTCAAATAACTTTCATCCAACAGCCTTAATTAATGTTCATGCATAATTTCAGTTAATGTTCAAAGTCTGAAGTTGCCTGATAATTTATATTGAATCCATACTTCATGTGGACTAGCAAAAGTAGATAGATTTTAAATATGGATTTATAATTTAGCACGGGTTAGGCTGTTATCAGCCACTGCTGTGGTCTTTGGAATTAAAGTGTGTTGACATATACAATACTGTACAATTTAATACAGCACAGGAACAGGCTCTATAGTCCACCAAGCCTGCGTTTAATTCCAGTCCTTACTTAGACCCATTGCTTATTGCCCATATGCAATTTCCATTCTTCTGTTTGCAGGCCGTTCATGTGTTCGAGATATGCCTTAAATGTGTGCCTGCTTCCACTACATCCAAAGCAGTATGTTCCAGCAACCCACCACCCTCTACGTGAAAGATTTGCCCTGCACTTCTCCCCTAACATTTCCATTTCTCACCTTGAACCTGTGCTCTCTTTTCTTTGTTGACCTTTCCACCATGGGGAAAAAGCCTCTGACTCTCCATACTATCTCTACCTCACAATTTTGTATTCCTTTATCAAGTTGCCTTTCTGCCTCTGTAACTCCAGTGAAAATAATTCACATTAATTCAACCCCCCCTCATAATGAAAACTTTCCAGACCAGGCAACATCCAAGTAAACCTTTTCTGTACCCTCTCCAAAGCATCTACATCCTTCTGGTTGTGTGGTGACCAGAACTGCACACAATATTCCAAATGTTGCCTCAATATAGTTTTATACGGCTGTAACATAACTTACCAACTTTTATATTCAGTGCCCCAGCCAATGAAGGCAAGTTTGCTGTATGCTGCCTTGACCACCTTTTATCTACCTGTGTTGCTATTTTCCGGGATCTGTGGATCTGTACGCCCAGATCCTTCTGAATATCAATCCTCCTCAGGATTCTGTCATTTATTCCAAAATGCATCACCTCTCCTTTGTCTGAATTAAATTACATCTGCCAGTTCTCTGCCCAAATCTGCAAAGTATTTATATCCTGCTCTATCCTTTGACAAATCTTCCTCATTATTTGTAGGTCTACCAATTTTGGTGTCATTTGCAAACTTACTAATTAGTGAACCTACATTTTCATCCAAATAATTTATAAATATGAATATTAAAGATGCTTTAACAATGGATACTGCACTGGGATGAGGGAGGACTTGGCTTAAGTTGACTGGAAACAAAGGTGTTGTGGTGGGACAGTTAACAAACAGTAAAGGACTTCCAAAGCAAATTTTGAGTACTCAGCAAAAGTATATTCCAGTGAAGAAGAAGGACGGTAACAAAAGGGGTAATTTGCTATGGTTGTCTAAGGAAATAAGGGGGGCTATCAAATTGAAAGAGAAGACACACAAAGTGGCCAAGATCAGCAGGAAACCAGAAGATTGGGAAAACTTTAAAAGGTTAACAGAAAGCCACAAAAAGACCTGTAAAGAAAAGTAAGATAGAACATGAGAGAAAACGAGCACAGAATATAAAGACAGATAACAAAAGTTTCTATAGATATATAAAATGAAAAACAGTGGCTAAAGTAAACATTGGCCCTTTAGAGGATAAGGGATAGTTAAGGGATATAATGAAATGGCCGAGGCATTGAATAGGTATTTTGTATCAGTCTTCATATTGGAGGACACTAATAACATACCAGTAATTAGTCAAAGGTAGGTGAGGACCTGGAAACAGTTATTACGAAAGAGATAGTGTTGGGCAAGCTAATGGAGCTAAGGATAGGCAAGTCTCCTGGCCTTGATGGAATGCCCAGGGTACTAAAAGAGATGGTGGGAGGAATAGTAAGTGCATTTGTGGTAATTTTCCAAAATATGCTGTACTCTGGAGCAGTTCCAGCAGATTGGAAAACAACAAATGTAACAATACTGTTAAAAAAGGGAGATAGACAAATGATGGGGAACTATAGACTGGTTAGCTTAACTTCTGTAGTGGGGAAGATGCTTGAGACTATTATCAAGGAAGAAATAGCAAGGCATCTCGATAGAAGTTATCCCATTGGACAGACTCAGTATGGGTTCATGAAGGACAGGTCATGCTTATCTAATCTTATGGAATTCTGTGAAGACATTACAAGAAAAGTGGACAACAGGGACTCTGTAGATGTGGAGTACCTAGATTTCCAAAAGGCCTTCGACAAAGTGCTGCTCAAGAGGCTGCTGCATTCCTGATGAAGGGCTTATTGCCAAGACGTCGATTCTCCTGCTCCTCGGATGCTGTCTGATCGGCTGTGCTTTTCCAGCACCATACTCTCAACCCAGCTATTTCCTCCCTTGCCTCCCATAGTATCTTGTTATGGCCCAGGCCAGACCCCTTCAAAACATTTAAGAAGGTAACTCAGACCTAACTTTTCTAGTTATTTTAAACAGGTGTAGAGTGGATATTCCAGGAGAGATGCAGCTGGCCCGACCACTCTGTTTTAAACAAAACTGAATTTATTTACAGACTACTGAATGAAACATGAATAAAAGAGAATTGAATTTAGAATAACAACCTATCTAAAAACCCAGTCCACTCTATTGCAACTGAATGATGCTGTTCCAAATACTTGCAAAATCCCCATAAACATTCCCTTGGCAAAAAACAAAAGTTAAAATGAAACACAGGAGAGATGTCAGAGATGGAGAGGGAGAGGATCAGTATGGACCTGCTTCTTTGGGTCCCCAGCAGTGTCTCTGGGTTCTCAGCTAAGACTCGACCAGCTTGTTTAAACCAAATCAAACCAAACCCTGATGTTTATGGATAAAGACATAAGTGGTCACTCATGTCTTTCATTGTACAAATGCTTTTTAAAAAAACAACACTTAAAAGCTTTTTCAAGTAGATATTTCCAGATATATCAGAACCTCTGCCTTTACGACCTCAATGAAAAATAAACAAGGTCAACATAACCTTGATAAAGGAACAGCATCATCACAATCCACTCCCCTCCCTAGGGAATTATCTACCATAATGTATTTCAAAAAACACCTGCCTGAGAGTATTCACACTCCTCTTTCTATCCTCAACATCCCTCTTTGTTGAATACTGACGTAAAGTACTCATTAAGGATCTCACTTATTTCCTCTGGCTACACTCATAACCTCTCTCCTTTATGCTTGAGTGGGCCTATTCTTTCCCTAGCGACCCTCTTGCTTCTAATATATGCATAAAATGCCTTGGGATTCTTCTTAACTCTGATGGCCAAGATGTTTCATACCCCCTTTTAGCTTCCTGACTCCCTATTTAAGCTCCTTCTTACTTTCTCTATATTCTTCAAGCACTTCATCTGTTTTTAGTTGCCTAGACCTTAGGTATGCTTCCTTTTTTGACTAAGCTGATGATTTCCCCTTTCATCTAACATTCGTGTATCATGCCATTCCTGTCCTTCATTTTCACAAACAAGCCTGTCCTGCACTAGAATCAACTTGGGTTCTTAAAAGACCCTCAGGTAGCCACTCCCAATCTACATTGTCCAATTCTTGCTAAATTCAGTTATAGTTAGCCTTCCCTCAGTTTTACATCTTCATCTTCACCACTCATGTCTTTATCCATAAACATCTGGAAGCTTACAGAATTATGATCACTTCCCAAAATGCACCTCCTATAAAATTTTGATCCACCTGGCTCATTGCCCAATACCAGATACAGTATGGCCCCCTCTCTGGTTGGGTTATCCATGTGCTTTTTCAAAAAATTGTCCTGGACACACCAAACAAATGACTTCCCATTCTAATCCCAAGTACTAAGGAAGTCCCAGTCAACATGAAGGAAGTTAAAGTCACCCATCATAACAGCCTTCTTGTTTACATATCTTTCCAGAATCTGACTGCATATATCTTCCTCTATCTTCTACTTGCAGCTGGGAGATCTGTAGTACAATCCCAGCATTGTTATTGCAACCCTCCTAATCTGAGCTCTACCTGTAATACCTTGCTGCAGGATCTCTCCAGGTTGTCCTCCCTCAATACAGTTGAGATTATCTCTCTAACTGGTGTAGCATTTCTCCCATTTCTTTTGCTTCCTCCTCTGTCTCGTCTAAAGCATTGATATCCCAGAACATTAAGCTACTAATCCTGTCCCTCTTTCAACCATGTCTCTGTGATCACAACATTATAATTAAACATTAATCCAGGGTCTACATTCATCAATCTTACCTGTTCTACTCTTGCATTGAAGCAAATACAGTCCAAGCCTCCGGTTTGACTGAGCTCAGCAACCTCTCCCAGACTGGTTTTCCTCTTAGTTAGATTTGCCGTAGCCTTAAGCTCTTACCCAGTTTCTATTCTTAACTGAGCTGCTGCTCTAGTTCCCACCCCCCATCACACTTGTTTATATGGATAGCATGCATGTCATGGAACTTCTTCCAAGGTGTAAGGCAATTAAATCATTGAACCCAGTGCTCTATAACTTGACAGACGTAGTTGCCCCTGTCTTGTTTCCTCCCAAGCATTTTTTAAAGCAAACCTAGAGTTTTGTGTTACTGAAATCCTTCTGTAAGAAACACCAGTGAAACATATTTTTGAGATTAATAGAAATAATTGAATTAATTTATTTATTGCAATGATTTATCAGCAAAAAACTGGAACCCAAATTTAACTATCAGTAACAGCACAGACAAAAGTTGTAGATCCAGTCTGCTCATATAAGATAGCAAAATTCATACAGTATCATTCTGTATAAAAATTCCATTCCTTTCAGTTAGTATCACTTCACTGCCTAGCTTTCTTCTCTGTCTAACCAATGGAAGTAGTACATTCTGCTCCTTCTGATAGCACGTTTTGGGTATGTGATCCATTTTTATTGGATCAAGCTTCAAGGGGGTTGAGAAATAGATTTGATGCAGAATGTTAAGTTGCTGAACCAGTACATAATACTCTGATTTTATTGTACTTGAGGTATTGCTTACCTATTACTGATATGTATGAACAAAAGGGAAAGAAAAATGAGTTGTTTTTACCCCTCAAGCTGTCCATATTTTGAAACAGATATATCTGTGCCTCTTTGTAATTTCCATCCTCGACAGCTCTGATATTGAGTGCTGTTGTGTCAAGTTTGTTTAATATCTTAGACTTAAGTTTTTTTAAATAGAACTTTGACAGATCACTTGGACACAGTGCCTCTTAGAGGTTCCTCATTTAGGAGCCCTAAATTTCCAAATTTTAGTTTGAGGATATTTTTCTTTGTGACCGGTTATTTTTGTTGTAAATGGTGTATAGAAACTTCAAATTTTCCCTGTTTCATAATTGGCTGATACTAACTTGTGAAACTTATGTGGCACCTGAAATTGAATTAAAGAAAAACGGACAAATCTAAAGCACGGCAGTGTCTTTACATACTGTCATAATTAAATTTCTTAGAGGTTTTGACTTCTGGGTAGGGAGTATTGAGATGGGACTTTTCTTTGCGTTGCAAATCCAAACTAGAAAAAAACTGAGCTGGAGCATTGGATCTTTCCTTCCAGGGTGGCTGGGTTCTGTGGGAATCAAATTGGATTAATTGGCATGAGAATGAAGGATGGTCTAATAAGTGCACTAGCATTCTGTTGAAGTTTAATTAAAAAGAATAAAGCAGAAAATATCCCTTGACCCTCATGCCCTCTCATTCCCCTTCTCCCACACAATTCCCATGTACCATCCATTTGACCTCTTGCTCACTACATGCCATCCTTCCCTTTCTACCTTCATGACCAGTTTTGCCCCACTACCAAGTTCCAGTGGCCCTGTTACAGTCTCTTTGCCAATTTAATGTCAACTCATCCCAACCCATGACCTCACCTACCATCCTTAGTTTTACAAACCAGTATACTCCATTCACAGACTTTAGAACCTGTGCAGAGATCAAATAAAATATTGGTCCATTTAAGAAAGTTCCAAGTGTGCATTGCAGACTTCACTATATTGAAAAACATTTCTGCTTTAAAAAATGATTTAAGTGTATATAACATTTATAAGCGAAAGGCTTATAAAACAAACATTTCATTCAAGTGCTGCAAGCATTAGAATTCATCGCTGCACATAAAACTACTCGTAGCTATTCATCAAAGTGTAAAGTAGAAGGCACCTCACTGAGAAAATGGATGCTTATGAATTCAAAGGAGCTGTCAACTACTGGGACTCCTTAGGCTTATGTTAACGTGTAAAGTGAAGTGACAAGCAATTTTTTTTTAATCTCCGGACTTTCTTTCAATGATTTAAGTGGATGGATCTTTCATTGCTTTGACAGGTGCTTTTTAATAGTTTAACATGTCAGTTGATTGTTGGAATTAACTTGAGAGTTATTGAGTTCATACAGTTTTACACAAACTTATTCTTTCTCTTAACAGTTCAAAAGGGCACCTTATCTTCGCCAAAGGGCAATTTTGCCTCTTCTAAAGTTGTCCCATGCCAAGATTTAGAGGTGCCATATCTTTGCAAAGGTCTATCTGAATGAACACTTTAGGGGGAAAATAATTTTTTTTCAACGGTTCTTGAGGGTCAGTTTTGATTTTAAGGGATGACTGTCTGATTTGCAGGGGATCCTTTTTCATTCTCTCAGATTCTTTTATTAGATGATGCAGTTACATTGCCATCTATCTTTGTGTTGAAGTATGAGTTAATTGAACTTTCATAGATCAGAATGAGAGGAATTCATTAATATTTTCAATTATCGACCCTGTATTAAAATTGAAACCATAACACACGAGGAAAGCATTAACTTCTGAGAGAGCACCATATTTAAATTGGCACAAGCCAACAGGCATATTTTAGCAAAATATTTTCCAGAATAGAATAGAAATTCATTGCCACATGTACTTTTGCATGAAAAATACTGTGAAAAGCTTTAAAAGTCACCCACCACAGTGCCTACATCAATGACGAGAGTAATTCATAATAAAAAAAAGTAAAATTCAGCCAAAGTTCACCACAGTTCAGTTAATGGGCTCGAGGAAAGTTGATTTAGGAATGACGAAATACCCTGAAATTGCAGCCGAGATGAGACTGCCACGAGGGTCACTGGATAATAATCTGGAAGCCTTTGCCAAGAAAGACTGCCATTCCAGGCTGAGACCTCCTGCTGCACTGCTGGAATACCTGGATGCTGAAGACGAAGAAGACGTCCATTTGGGTACAAGACTGCCACATAGGGAGACGGCCATGCTAGGCTGAGACTGCTTTTCTCTTCCTTCAGGACCCGGGCCTAACTACGGATCTGGAGCCTCAGCCTAGCCTGCAAGTCCAACCTGGGGGAGTCCGCCTTCTGCGCATAAAATACCATCACACTAAACACACCTTCCAGATTGGTGTGGTCACAAAAAATACCTTTCTTTTGCATGTTCACAAAACTGGAATATTTCAACCAGGTAATTACTACCCATCTTACTGTATCTTAGATCTCAATCTCCAATTTAAATTGACAGTATGCATTAAAACAGCATCCACTAAATTTTCAAAATATAAATCCTGAACATGCGCAGTCTTAAATTAGAAATTCTGCATTTATTTGCATGTAATTCATCACCTCATTTAAAACTTCGAGCTGAGTGTCATTTTGTTGATAAGTTGGGACTGTTCGCTTTTCTTTGTAGTCTCCTTTGCTTTTCCACTATGCAACCGCCTCTCTCCCTCTCTTCCCTTGTGACCTTCCTCTTTGTTTCTGACTTGAAACCTCCCTCTCTCTCCAACACACTTGCAGTATTCCCTTCTCTGAATATCTTTGCAGGCTCCCCATCTTTTTCATAAACTTATAGCTTCTCTTTGCATATGACCTCTCTCCCATCCGTCCTTTTACAGAAACATAGAAACTAGGAGCAGGAGTAGATCACTCTACCCTTCAAGCCTGCTTTGCTATTCAACATGGCTCATTCTTTCTCCTATCCCTTTTTCAACTCTCTGAATTCGCACATCCACTTTGTGGTCTCCCAGAGACGCTCCAGCCCTTATCTCTTGCAGCTTCCATGTTACCCCAAGCCCACACCTCTTGAAACCTCCTCCTACTTTCACCCATCTATCACTCCTTGTAGCTTCATCCTATGTCCGTCCATCCCATATCTGTTAAAGCCTTCTGATTCCATACGTTGAGTTTGCTGTGCTATTCAATGGTTGATTTACTAATCGTCAACTCCACTTTCTTGCCCTTTCCCCATAACTAATGATTCTCTCACTGATCAAAAGTTTGATTTGATTTATTGTCACATGCACTGAGATAGTGAAAAGTACTGTTTTGCACGCTAACAAGATAAATCTTACCTTACATTGGTACATCAATGTAAGAGAACAGAATGCAGAACATAGTGTTACAGCTACAGAGCTGCCCTCTCATCCCAGACATTCCTACAAGGGGAAACAACCTTTTCAGATCTAACATGTCAAGAAGCCTAAGAATCTTGAATATTTTAATAAGGTCACCTTTCTTGTAAATTTCAATGACTACAGGCTCAACCTATTCAACCTGTCCTCTTAAGATGATCCAACCATACCTGGGATTGGGCAAGTGAACTTTCTGTGGACTACCTCCAATGCCAGGACATCTTTCCTTGGATAAGGGGACCAAAATTGTTCACCATATTCCAGTTGTGGAATGACTAGTATCTTGTATAATTTTAGGAAGCCTGCCTGATATTTATGTCCCGTTACCCTTTGAAATAAAGGCCAGTATTGCATTTGCCTTCCCTATTACTTGCTGAACTTGTATGCTAGATGTTTGTGATTTGTGCACAATGACATCTCTATACTGTGACTTTCTGCAGTCTTTCTCTCTTTCTTTATAATATACTGCTCCTTTATTTTTCCTGCAAAAGTACATAATTTCACATTTCCCCCATTATATTCCATCTGCCAAGTTTTGCCACTTGTTTATATCCCTCTAGACTATTTGAGTCATCCTCAGTATTTGCTTTCTACCCTATTATTGTCATCTGAAAGCTTGACTATAGTATGTGCATTTTCTTTATCCAATTAATATTTATAATGAATATATATTGTAAATAATAGTGACTCCTTCACTGATCACCACCAGTTATAGATTGTCATAAAAATAATTCTGTTATCCCAACTCTGTTACGTAATCCTCTATTAGCCATGCTAATGTACTACCTTCAACACCATGGGGTCTTATCTTAAGTAGCCTAACATATGGTACCTTATTAAGTTCCTTCTGAAAATCCAAACATATCGTATTCACTGGCTCCCCTTTAGCTTTCCCATTTGTTCCTTTCTCAAAGATTCCTAGTAACTTTGTCAGGCACGGGTTCCCCTTAGTGAGGCCATGCTGTCCCTGGTTGATGATATTATGTGTTTCTAAATGCTCTGCTATTACATCCTTTATAATAGACTCTAAAATTAACATTTTCCCAATAATAGATGTTAAGCTAACTGGCCTATAGTTACCTTTTTTTTTGCCTGTGACCCTATGAGTAGCAAGCATGGAAGAGAAACAGCCAGTAATTGGATGAGCAGCTGCTCACCATTTTCTTCCATTTGCTCCAAGACTGAATTTTCAGATAATTTTGGGGACATTGATCCGCTTACTGCCATATTTGTTTTCAGTGCTGGAATACATGAGATTCAGACCTGTTCTGACGCTTTTGGCTTTGTGCTACAGTGATGCCAAAATTCACCTCACTGGAGGCAGGTGATATGTACTGAAAAAAAGTCAGACTAGACATAGAATATTATCTTTTTGTCTCCACAGACCTGCTAAGTTTCTCCAGAGAGCTTTTTTGTTTCTCATCTTATATGTTTCAATGAGATCACCTTTCATTCTTCTAAATTTCAAATTTCCCTACCAGGAGCCTTCCTGAATATCTGCAGCTATGTTCTAGTTTTCTGTGTTTCATGTACATTTCTTTGTTTTGTTTTGTTTTGTAGCTTTCTATAGTTTATTTTTTCAATTTAAATAATATTCTATTCTTTAGTCTCCCTTCCAAGATGAACAACTTCACATTTTACCACGATACTCCATTTGCCAATTTTTTGCCCACTTACCTAATATGTCAACAACTTTGTAAAGATTTGAAGGAGCATCTCATGAATAATGTGACTTCAGAGAAGAAAAATACTAAAAAGATACTTCTAGTGAATTTTTACCATTTGATTCGTGATCTCAACTAAAATTAATACCTTAATTTAATTTAAACTTCTGTTTAACATTGCTGTGTATGCTTCATTTAATTGCACTTACCTGAAACTCAAACTTTTGCTTTGCAGCTGGAACAATATCTGGAGAGGAAGTACCTATAATCGCAAAAGCAAACATTAAAGAGTACAGAGATGGCTTTTCTTATGAGAAGTTCAATTTTCGCAACAATCCAAATATCACATTTTACGTATATGTTAGCAACTTTAGTTGGCCTATCAAAATACAGGTGAGTGAACTTTGAAAAGGTAGAGTTATAAATCTTCAATGTCTACTGAAACTAGATGTGAATTAATTGATTCACCCATAAATTGAGTTACCTTATCAAATAAAGCATTCTAAATACTATAAGTTATGCTTTAACTTAGTTATTATAAAAATGGGATTTTCATCATATGTTGCAAATCTGTGAATATTCATTACCCATGTCATGAAATTAATGAAGTGCAAAGCTGCAATAAAAGAATTAAGGAATTATTAAACAACAGTTTTATTCCTTCAGTTATCTTTTACTTAGAAATTAGTGCCACATCCAGTTATTTACTGCATTGACTTGTCTTATTGTGTTCCCTGTGAGTATTACTTGTGTTCAGCTGAGTTGTGAATGCAAATCCACTGTTTTGTTTGGATGAGCTGCAAGGGAACTTCTATTTGATGATATTGATAATTGAATAATATTTGCAGAATATGGCTTTATAATTTAAAGCATTAAGTTGCTAAATGGGCATATGGACTCCTATGTCCACATTTATACAATGTAGCTTAATTATTGTTTTGCTGCTCTGTAATACCAAATTATGACTTGAAGTAAGCTGTTTAAATGCCTGGTAAACTGAACTGAATAAACTGAAGAATTGCCATAATTTATTAATGAGGTAACACAAGTTTGGTTACTTTGACTTGAACAAATCATAAAGCAATGCTTGAGAACAATTATATAGTTTAATATAGTGTGGAGGTTCTGTAATGTTTCAGATGACTTTTTTGCTGATGCACATGAAGCCATACCTGGAATCATTTATTTATAACTTTATCACAGCAAAGGCTTGTGTCTTTTGTTGTGTGGAAAACACTAGGCAAAGGACATTGTGTTGCTAAAACAGTAAATAAACGTCAGTGGCATGATGGTGAGGTGATTTTGCTCCTGGATTAATCTAGAAGTTTCGACAGAGAATGAGTTTCAATCCTGCTGCATCTGTTTGAGAATTTGAACTCAGTTTTCTAAATGTTTAGACATAAAAACTGTTATAAATACGCCTGACTGAAGCTTTCAGAATACCATTTTAAAAATCCGATTGGTTCACTGATCTCTTTAAGGAATGAAATTGCCTATGCTCAGTTAGTCTGGTTTATGTGCTACAATGTGGTCGACTCTTAACAGCTTGCTGAAGTGCTCTAGCCATCCATTTACTGACTGGCAATGACAAGGAAGTAAGTCAGGACGAGTGCTCATCATCATTACCTTGGGCAGAGAACTTGGGTTTGAGCAGTAAATTACCATTCACAGCCTGAGAATAATGTGTTAAAATGTATAAAATGGTACACATCTAGTGCAGGATAACTCCTGAAGTTTTATTCTGCAGGTAAATAGAACTACTGATAATCTATAACATTATCAAAAAAGTGGGACCATATTAGGCCAGACGACTGGACTGTTAACCCTAAACCCCTTTCATGACAGAACTATTATTTTCAACTTGCAAATTGTAAATTACATAACAATTTACATGCTTTGAGAGACGTTAAAAAAATTACAGTATGTTGAACCATGTTAAATTGGACTTCCACTACACTGTTTAAAAAAATTCCAAGAATGTCTTAATTAAATTTAGTGGTCAATTAAAATCTCAAACTTACACATGGAAAATATGTACAGACATCCCAGCAGTGGTTAGGACCAGGGGTGCAAGATGTACCAGGAAATAGATAGGGCATGTCAGAAAGGCACGGTCACGGTGATCATGGGGGATTTCAATACGCAAATGGACTGGGTGAATAATGTTGCCAATGGATCCAAAGAGAGGGAATTCATGGAATGTTTACAGGATGGCTTTTTGGAACAGCTTGTGATGAAGCCCACAAGGGAGCAGGCTATTCTGGACTTAATGCTATGAAATGAGCCAGACTTTATAAAAGATCTTAAAGTAAGAGTACACTTAGGAGTCAGTGATCATAATATGGTAGAGTTCAGTTTGCAGTTTGAAAGAGAGAAGGCAAAATCAGATGTAATGGTGTTACAGCTAAATATAGGTAATTACAAGGGCATGAGAGAGGAACTGATGAAAATCGACTGGAAGCATAGCCTAATGGGGAAGACAGTAGAGCAACAATGGCAGGAGTTTCTGGGTGTAACTGAGGTCACAGTATGGAGGTTTATCCCAAAAAAAAGATTACTGGGGAGGGGGGCAGTCAGGAAATGTATTATAGTAAAAGAGAGACCATATAAAGTGGTCAACAGCACTGGGACATCAGAAGATTGGGAAGACTACAGAAACAAAAAGAGGGTAATGAAGAGACTGGGACTGCTGCAATAGTCCGATGTGAATTAATTTGCATAATTCTGAGACGATGCATTGGCAGTTCTACCATTATTGGCAAAGACAATAAATATGCATTTCTAAACTTCATCCATTGCAGTGATTTTGCTACATTTTCACAATAACTTAATATTGTCAGCATGGTATCATTAGTACCATCAAGTAGTTTATTTCCCAAAATGCCATTTGCTGTGATTACTATCAGTGTTTTTAGACTTAGAAAGATGCCAGATGGTATCTCTGATGCAATGTAAAGGGGATAAGGTTATTAACAATGAAATAAACTATTGGATGGTATCACCAATTTTTCATACTTTAATGCAAGTTAGCTTGAAAATATATTGGCTATTTTGTATATGCAGAAATAAAAATAATTTGGGTGAGGATAATATTAATCGATACTCTTCTGACTCCGACTTTGCAGATTTCAATTCTAGAATATTCCTTTTTGTTTAATGTACTTTAATGTTTACTCCTTGTGGAGTCACTAACTTGAACACTTCACAAAGTGCCTGTTCTTTCTTTGCTTACAGGAATGAGCAATGGACACAATACTGTCAATGAGTATAGTATGAGAAAAAGTCAGTGCATGAGGAGAGGTTGAGTGGCTTGGGCCTGAATTCATTGAAGTTTAGAAAAATGAGAGGTGACCTTATGGAAATGAATAAGATTCGTAGGGGACTTGACTTGGTAGATGCTGAGAGGTTTTTTTGCCCTTGTGGGACCAGGGGACATATTTCAGAATGGTCACCCCTTGAAGATAGAAATGCAGACTTTCTTCCCTCAAAATGCAGAGTAAACCTGTGGATTTGTTTCCTTCAGAGCGCTATAGAGGCTTGTGTTAAGTATCTTCAAGTCTGAGATAGATGGACTTCTAGACATAAGGGGATCATATTTTACGGGGAAAAGACTGAACAGTATAATAAAGAATTACCAGATCAGCCAAGATCTCATTGAATGATGAGCAGACTTGGTGGTCTAAATGGCCTAATTCTGCATCTAAATTTCTTAGGCTTATTTACACAATCAGCAGAGCAGTTGTGTTTTATAGATACATGTGTTAGACATGATGTTGTGGACTGTGTATCATTCTGACCTGCCATATTTTTAATTGGAGCTCCTTCCAATGAACCTTAGTTACACTCGTTTTTATATGACATGAAACGGAGTTGTAATTTAAGTTGACCAAATTTCTAACAAAATGCAGAAGCTTTCCATCTTTCCCTCTCCAACATGCTATAAATATCTTGTCATGAATGATCTGGATTTTAAGCACCCTGATTTAGTCTACAGAGAAGCTTTAACTTTTTGCTGAATTATTTTATTGGGGTTGTATATAGTGGTGAGACTGAGGTGTATTGTATCAACTTCAAATAATATGTGTTAAACTATTAAGTTGTTATCAATGCATATCCTTTATTAATATTTTTGAGGACTTGAGTCTATAGGATTGCGAAAATTGGTTTATTTGATGTACTAAGAAGAAACATGAGGTTTTTTTTATGCTTTTATTTAAAAAATGGAATTTCATGACATAAGCTAACTAAGTGGATTTAAAAAGACATGAGTTTGTGGTGATTCAGAGTTGTGGTGATTTGATATTGATTCGCAGGTCAGTTGGGGTGAAACCTGTAAAGAGATAAGATCTCCACTGAGAATCTGCACCATTCAGCAAGAGATGAAAACAGGAATAGCATCTTTCCTCTCAAAGTTTTCTCAAAGAAGTTCATCCTTTCTTTTTTGTAAATATATTTATTAGCAAATTTTTTTAACTTTACAAACATATAAAATTATTGAAAAATACAATCATTAACAAATATCGGTATAATAAAAAAAAACACAAATTACAATACAACTACTGTCTACTAACTACTAACCTACTCTATAATACAAAACAAACCCTAACACTGTGGAAAGTAGCACCAAAAAAAAAAGAAAGGCAAAAAAAAACACAAAATGCAGAACAGCTATGCTCGGCGCAAAGCTCCCAATCAAAGGAACGGGGGCATTGTAAATATACCCGTATTAACTCAGGAGACCCCCTCTAGGGCCCAGAACTTGACAAATCTAACCATCCTGGTTAAACAAATGCCCTAATTAAGATAACTGACAAATCTATATCCAAATAACTCAAGTAGGGCTGCTATGTCTTATAAAAATGGTCTGTTGTGTGGTGCACTATGTTTGTAAAACAGTCCAAAGGAATGTGCTCCATAATTAATTTCTGCCATCCCAGCAAGCCCGGTGGGTTCTCAGACACCCAATTCATCAGAATATTCTTCCGTGCACAATATGCGAGAATATTAAATAGATTCTTCCCATGCCCGTCGAAAGATGGTGAATTTGGTAGACCTAAGAGGAGAGATATCGGGTCTACTTTGAATTTATTCCTCAACACCCTCCCTATCTCTCCCGCCACAGTGCTCCAATAAACACGGAGCCTGTGGCATGTCCAGAAGCAATGGATAAAAGTACCTACACTTATTTTACATTTGGGGCACACTGAAAGAAGTTCATTCTTAATGCTTTGGCTTCCAAGTCTGTATTTATACAGGTGACACAATGGCTCAGGGGTTAGCACTGCTGCCTCACAGTGCCAGAGACCGCAATTCGATTCCACTCTCTGGTGACTGTGTGGAGTTTGCACTCTCCCTGTGTCTGCGTGGATTCCTCTGGGTACACCAGTTTCCTTCCACAGTTCAAAGATATCCTGGTTAGGTGGATTGTGCAATTTAGCCAGCCAGTGTCTAGAGATGTGCAGGCTGGATGGATTAGTCATGGGAAATGCATGATTGTCAAGGGAAGGTCTGGGTGGGATGCTGTTCAGAGGATTGGAGTGAACTTGATGGACCAAAAGGCCTGCTTCCACAGTGTAGAGGTTCTGAAGTATTTGGAAGTCCATCTTGGTTTATCAGTAGATTAGTGTAACATATTTTTGCATATACTTCGGAGAAGAAGTTGACAATAATGTAGAACTTATGATTTGGTGTTGAACTGGGGTGTACAAAGTTAAAAATCACACAACACCAGGTTATAGTCCAACAGGTTTAATTGGAAGCACACTAGCTTTCGGAGCGACGCTCCTTCATCAGATGATATCATCTGATGAAGGAGCGTCGCTCTGAAAGCTAGTGTGCTTCCAATTAAACCTGTTGGACTATAACCTAGTGTTGTGTGATTTTTAACTATGTAGAACTTAGTTCTTTATTAAGTGTGCATGTAAATATCACCTGCAAATTGAAATCTAAGACTGAGGGTGAATTGATTTTGAGTTTGCATTGAAGGCAGTCTCAGCTGAAGTTTCCTCCCTTTCTCTGTAGAATATTTCCACACATACAGCTAATTAACTGCACGTGAAGTGCAGTGTTGCAGGAAGGAAAATGGAGAAGAGAGCTGGTGCAATGATGGCACTGTTTATCCCATTGTTGAGGACAGATAGCAGTGACCTCATGACTGTGGCTAAAGATGTGGGTAGTTCAGTTTGCATCGATGTTTTGTAAACAATTGAAGTATTTAACTGTGTTATAAACTTGAAGTTCTAATACAAGTAAATTATGGATAATAATAATAGACTCATTGTTTTGAAATATAAAGGACTGTGGGGATCAATGCACATGTTTGTTATTTTTTTAAAAGCTCAATAGAAAAGGGATATCTATTTTAGCTTGTTCCTTGTGACATTCTTTGTGACTGATCAGTTTGTATTTACAAGAGAAACTAATTTGAAATTGTCTCAATTTAGTCATGTGTAATGTTCAATTTTCTTTGCTGGAAATAACTTGCAGGAGAACAGGTGTGCAGAAATAATGATGTAGCTCAGCACACAGATGTGAAACATGTAATAAATTGTAAAGAATCTTGGAATGAGTCCATCTTTAAAATTTCAAAGTTGAGGCATTGTAATAAAGACAATTTGTTGCATGAGATTCTACTTGCTGGACCAGAAACCAAACTGTGTAATTAAGTTTTGCTAGCTATCAACATCAGAGATATCCTTTGAAATCATTCACCAATCATAGTTGAGGTCCGTTGTATTTTCAACAGCACCTTGTATTTTTAAATAACACCTATAATTTGAGTTATCCCAAACTGTTATAAAGTAAACTTTCACACTGCGCTCCATTATGTAATATTTGGACAGACGTCCAAGGGCTGACTCAGGTAGCTTTTAAGGAGCAACTTAAAGGAGAAGGCAAGATAAAATGGCAGAGGGCTTTCAGGAGGGAATTTCAAAGCTTAGGGTCTTGGCAGCTGAAGCGGGCAAATGCTAATGCTGAAATGTTTAAATTTTTGGATGGTTGTGAGGTCAGATTTAGAGAATATTTTGGAGGATTGTGGTAATAAAGAAGATGGTACAGATAGAAAGAATGAAGCCATGGAGGAATTTGAAAGCATTGACCAGAATAGCAATGTAGCTTAACCTGGAGCCACTGTTGATCATCGGGCGTAGATGTGATGGATAATGGGGCTTGGTATGGTACAAGACATGGACAGGGACTGCAGGGTTTGAATTGGCTAATTGGCAGTTTTATACGACATTGCTGAATGTACTTTTTTGAAATCATTTTTAAACTAGTGGGAAAGACAGACATTTATAGTTTCATAGAATTCATGGCGATATTTTTAAATCTTTTGATTTGGAACATTGCATTTTTAAACAAGTTATTGTTGTATACGTCTCCTTGAATATGAACAAAGAGGTGTGCTTGACCAAAAACCTGACTTTGTAGAAATCATTGGTTATGGATTGTATGAACAAAATTGTGAATATCTTCAGGGAATCATGGAAACTTACACCATAAAAAAGAGGCCATTTGGCACTTATGCCTGTACTAACTCCGTGAAAGAGCAGTCTGCTTGCCCAGATCCCCTTTTTGGTCCAAGATCCCGTGTGTTCTTCATCCTCAATTACCTGTTCAACTCCCCATTAAAGTGATTCATGAAATATGCAATCAGTTTCTTTTAGAAGTAGAGCATTTCAAATCCCAACAATTCTTGAGTGAAGAAAAAGTTTGCCTCACCTCTCCTTTTGGATCCTTCTGTGATTTTGAATCCATTGCCTCTTGTTAATCCATTGCCACTTACTTTCAGGATATTTTTCCTCTTTGTCCTATCAATATTTTTCATCATATTGAAAACTTCATGTCTTAATCTGTCTCCCAAGGAGGAAAGTCCTAACGTTTTCAATCTCTAATCATTGATAACATCTCTTCTTTATCCTTTTTATGCCTTTACATCTCACTTTTAAGTGTGATGCCTGGATTTTATTGTTAAAACTCTACATGAGACCTATCAGTCATTTTATAAAAAGCTTTTGTTTAATTAACTCATGCCTTCAGTGTAGATGTGAGTGGAAGGTAAATATAGAAAGATTTTGAGATAATTGATTTGCCTTATAGATTAACACAGTTGTTTCCATTTACAAGTATGGGAACTTAATCCTCAGCATAAATGATGAAAAGCTGATATAATGGACAAATGAATGCAGAAAAGCATGGGAATAGGAGTCGCTCATTCAACCTGTTGAGCCTGCTCTGCCATTCAATGACGACATCATTGATCATCTCCTGCAAGATGACTTTCATTAGCATCTTCATCTTACATTATCTCCATATCCCTTGATGTCAACAGTCTCTAGAAGTCTGTTAATTCAGAATTGAACAATATGTCATGAATACGCTCAATGATTGAACTTGCACATTCTAAGGATTCACCACCTTCTGAGTTAAAACATTCCTCCTTTTCTCAGAATAAAGGTTATGCCATTTAAGACTGAATTTATGCCCCGATTCTAGATTCACCAGCCAGGGGAAGCATTTGCATCTACCCACTCATGGACTGTTCGAATTTTCAGAGTTTCACTGCACTAACCTCTCATTCTTGGAGTGTCTAGACAGCATAAGACAATCCTTCATCCCAGGAATTTGTCTGGTGAATTTTCATTGCACTCCCTCAATGACCAATGTCCTTTCTTAGATAAGGAGACCGTATAGCACATAATAACTAGATACAATCTCTAGGCTTTAATAGTTAGGCTTTAACATCACAGCAAGGCATCTTGTATATTCAAATCTTTTTGTGATAAATGTCATACCTTTTGCTCTCCTAATTGCTTGCAGCACTTGTATGTTAGCTTTTAGTGATTCATCAACAAGAACACACAGGTCCTTTTGGATAGCAGTACTTCCCAATCTCTCATCATTTAAGAAATGTTCTGTCTTTGTTTAACTTTTTCTCTCAAAGTAGATAACTTTAAACTTATTCATACTGTATTACATCTCCCATATTCTTGCCCATTCTCAACCTGCCCAAGTTCCTCTGATGTTTCCATACATTCTCCTCACAACTGAAACTCTTATTCCTTTTTTTTATCAGCAGCAAATTTGGAAATGTTGTAAATAACCAGAAATAATGTCATCTGAGACTTGAATTTGACCTTCAGCATAGACATTATAAGTCTCTAAGGAAAACTAATATCCCTAGACCAGCCAGCCAACTCCTCATAAATCAACTGGAGTTGATTTTGGGGCCGCTTGTTTCCTGTTATACATTTAGTCATGCATGACAACAGTATATCTTCTATCCAGTCTTCAGTCTTGTAGTGCCAGTGTTGATCACTGACATATTCATTTTCACTTCCTGGATAAATTATACTGATTTTTTTTTATATAGAGCTGAATTGTATTTTGTAATTCAGCAAACTGCACTTAATGGGTTTTTATTAGATTTTCGAACACCAAGTTACTTATTTACTCTCAGAATTGACATAATTAAATTGAACATATTTTATAGAGCAATTGACTTGGTTCCATATATTTTAACCTAGTCTACAGCAAGGTACATGAATCTAATGCTGATATTTTTGTCTCAATTTAATGAAGTTAAGTTGAGACTTCATACCATGAATAGCTAATTAAACCTCGAGCTTAGTTATTTCTACTTAGTTGGTATCTAAGTACATACATAATTTAAACAGCAGTTTCCAATCTGATTTTATAAAGTACAATGTTCATTACATTTCATTTTACACTTTAAATGTAAAGTACAATCACTTTTTGTGAAGATGTGCAAATCATGTTTATGTTATGCCTGTTTGGTTTTGTTAGTTACTGGATTGGCTTAATAGAAGAGAGAGACCAGAATAGTCTAAAACTGTGGATGCTGAAGACCTGACACTGTAGTGATTGGAAGCAGGTGGGTCTCATTGACTGAGATTCTTGGTTGGTGTCATTAACCTGGGATAATCAGGCAGCCCTGGCTGACCAATATCAACAGGGGATAGTCACACTTGCACACACACAACATGGGTGCGGGGGGAATAAATAAGCACTACTGCAGTTAGGTGGTAGTGTGGGGAAAAAAGTTTAAAAAAAAGTGTCAAACGTTCTGCAAAGAAAGAAGAGAGGAAAAAAATCAACAGGGGAATGTCAAACCTGTACACACGCAACATGGGTGTGGGGGAAAAATAAGCACTACCGCAGTTAAGTAGTAGTGTTGGGTTAAGAAAAATGAGAAAGAAAAAAAATTAAAAAGGAAAAACACAAAAAAAAGCATGATTGTCAGAGAATCTACTCACTCTGAGAAAAAAATAAAATTTCAACAGGGGATAGTCACACCTGCACACACACAACATGGGTGCTGGGGAAAAATAAGCACTACCGCAGTTGGGCGGTAGTGTGAAATAAAAAAAAGGAGTGTCAGACATCTGAGAGCTGGCTCTGAGGGAGCTGGATCAGTGTCAAAGCCTCCACATGCAAATAAAGGGTGACTTGGTGACAGGATAAAAAGTCAACGTGGGATAGTCTCCTCATTCTAGGGACTGGCATTGAGGTCAGAGTTCACACAAATAAAAAAAGGTGGGCCAGACAACCTGTTCACTCTGAGAGCTGGCTCTGAGGGAGTTGGGTAAATGTCAAGAACTCTGCACATATAAACCACAAGAGACAAGTCATGCTGAGAAAGTTTGAGCAGCTTGTGGGTAGAAGAAAAAAAATCAACAGGGAATTCAAAATCCCCTCCATCCAGGGACTGACTCCAAGCCAGCTGGCTGGCTAGTGAGAACTTTGCATATGTAAATAAAGGGTGACTTGGTGATGGGATTCTGGCTTCTATGCAGTTATTTCAGTAGTGATGGGAGAAAACAATACGTTCCTGAAGAACGTTTTCTCGCAATAGTCATCTTTCAGTTGAGGCAAGCATTTCTAGCATCATGCCTTTATTTGGGAAGCTTGACTCATTTGATCCTGCTGCTGAAGAATGGGCCCAGTTTGTGGAAAGAATGTAGTAATTTTTCCGGGTAAATGACATTGAGCCAGATGAAAAGCCATGAGTAATCCTTCTGACTGCTTGCAGACCAATAGCATTTTTGGTTGTAAGGGGCTTAACTTTCCCAGAGGCACCAATCGCTAAAACCTTCCAAGAGTTGATAGATTTGGTTAAGGAATATTATGACCCCAAGCGTTGTCTAATTCTGAGATGCTATTGGTTTTATTTGGATGTTCAAGAGCTGGGGTAACCTGTATCAGGATTTTTGATGAGGTTTAGCCGACTGGTAGAGACATGTGATTTTGGCTAACCCTGAATAAGATGCTGAGAGACCGTTTGGGATTAATGACATAACCAGGCAAAAGTGCTTACCAGCTGAAGCCCAAGTGGACTTCAAACAGGCACTACAACTGGCTTTGTCATTAAAAAATGTGGCAAGTGAGACCATGGGAGCTACAGGGCATCCCAATGGAAGTGGGGACCCCCACCTGTCCAACTCAGCTTGGGGAACACCACTTGAGTTTAGGCAATCACAGAGCCTTACACAGGGCACATCCTGAGCAGAGGGACCGTAGCACAACCACACAACAAAACTGAGCATTTATCTAAATTACATGTTAATTGGGAAGACCAGAAAAGAGCTCTTGGAGAACTTGGACGTAGTGCTTAAACATTTCTCCCTACCCTTAGGCACCCAAACGACTGACCTGGGTTACAGAGTCGACAAAACCAGATTACAGCCATTGGAAGATAACGAGAGGGCGATCAAAGGTGCCCTGGCTCCAATGTCTGTACTGGAGCATAGGTCTTTCCTTGGGTTAGTGAATTATTACAGAAAATTCATATGCCACCTGGCCTCCATCTTGGCACTTTTAAACCTGCTATTGAAAAAGGGTCAGCCTTGGAAATGGTCGCATAGTCAAGAAGTAGTCTTTAGGAAAGTGAAGCAACTACCGTCATCTGAAGTATTGCCTCACTACAATCCGAAAATGAGAGGTGATGCTGACATGTAATGCCTCTCTGCACAATATCAGGGCAGTGTTGGCTCACAGGTTGTCCAAGCGAGAGGAATGGTCATTAGCGTATGCTAACCAGACCTCTGTTGTTGTTGAATGCAAATATGCCCAGATAGAGAAGGAAGATTTGATGGTCATCTTTGGTATGAGAAAGTAACATCACAAATCCCTGTGAGAAGAAACGCAGGGCAGTGTCACCTACAGCTTCTGGTCAAATTCAGCTAGGGGCCCTTATTCTCATAGTGTATAAGTACAAGTTGAATTACAATCCAGGAGGTCGAGTGCTTAATGCGGATGCCTTGAGCCACCTCCCATTGCCAGATACTTCCTGGAAGAGTCAGTTCTTATTTTGGACTTTCTGGGCACCCTCCAATTACCACTGACAATACCTGACCCTGGACACACACAGATTCTGCCTTGGCAACATTCTTAAAAATTGGTAGTATTGGGGCAAACAGAAGTGCCATCACAACTAGGATTGAAACCTTACTGGACACTATGAGACTAGATTACCATAGAGAATGGCATTCTGTTATGGGAGCAAGAGTGATTGCCCTGAGTAAAGATCACCAACAGATACTGGCTGAATTTCTCCAGGGTCACCCAGAGGTTTCCAAGTTGAATATGCTCGCAGGAAGTTATGTCTGGTGACCAGGGTTGGATGCTGACATAGCTGCGTTTAATGAGACAATGACCGGGGTAACAACAAGGACAAGACTGCCACAGGTGGCACTTCTACATTCGTGGGAATGTCTGGGTAAACCCTGGTCTTGGTTACACATTGACAATGCCGGTCCTTTTGTGAATTCAATGTTCCTCGTGCTTGTGGAAGCCCGTTCAAAGTGGTTAGACATGCACTGAGTCCATTCGGCAAACTCAGTGATGATGATTGAAAAGTGAGCATCATTTGGGAAACACTGACTCCTGGAAGAATTGTTCATAGATGTCATTTACCAGCAAGGAATTTCAGTAATTTCTTCAGTCAAATACCATAAGGGCAGCTCCATACCATCCATTTTTCAATGGTCTAGTGGAAAGAGCGGTCCAAATACTGAAGGCAGGCTTAAAGGAACAATCTACAATGTGGCTTGATGCCAAGCTATCCCAGTTGCCGTTTGATCATAGGACCACCTCGCATACAACTACAGGGATAACTCCAGAGTTGCTGATGGGGAAAAGACTTTGCACCAGGTTAAACCTGATATTCCTAGAACTGGAGGGTGAAATAGCAGGATGAAATAGCAGCAGGAATGCCAATTTTGGCCATGTGCTTCCTCAGAGCAAGAATTCATTTCAGGGGAAGAAGTTTGATGCTGGAGTCACTGAAATGGCCTTGTATGGGTATGAGGTGAGGTTGATGCGAGGTCAGGTCCTTTGACTTCAGGTTGCTTAGGCAATCCTGAACAAACATATGGATCACCTGAAACTGCTACCTCGCAAATGGGGCAGGAGCAAAACATACTGGCCCCTCAGAACAGCCAAGACCTGTCAGAAACTGTGGGTTCTCCCCTCATTAAGTGCCAAGGAAAGCTCAGCATTCAAGATGGATGCAACTTTGATACCATTACTGCCGGAAGAAGAGGAAGAAAGTCTCTCTAGTTGCTCTGGATGCAAGAAACGGGTTATTGTTGCCTGTGTCAGAGTCTGAATCAGAGAAACTGGACCTGAGGCAAAAACATCACAGGAAAAGCTACAAGAGAAAGACCAGGCCTGCATCCCTGGACTTTGGAGGTGGGGTAAGGGGGACAATGAATGCAATGATTGGAATCAGGTGGATCTCATTCACTGAGATCCTTGATTGAGGTTATTAACCTGGTTTGCTAGGGCTTCCTGATTGTAAACAGAGGATTTAGCATCTCCTCTGTTCAGGGACTGACTCTGAGCTGGCTGGCCACAGCCAGTGAACTGCGCACATGTAAATAATTAAAAATCACACAACACCAAGTTATAGTCCAACAGTCTTGAGACTTAACAAGCAATCTAGGTTTTTTTCAATATATAATTTCAGTTACATACCACTAAACTTTGGCGATTGCACAATCATTTGATGAAGGAGTAGCACTCTGAAAGCCAGTGCTTCCAAATAAACCTGTTGGACTATAACCTGGTGTTGTGTGGTTTTTAACTTTGTACACCCCAGTCCAACATTGACATCTCCAAATCACATGTAAATAAATGGTGACAGGATAGTGACCTCTGTGCAGTTATTTCAGAGACAAAAACAGAAATTTGTAATTCCATTTTCATGAGGCCAGTAAGTGTGACAGTCATTGTTATTTTTAATTACTTCAATAGAAGGCCCTCTAGTGGCATATCTCGACATGATTCCTGTATGTACAGAAACTACAAAGAAAACACCTCGTCCTCTGGAGTATATTTTATAAAAGTAACTTGTCAATATTTTGGTTTGACTCCTTTGGCTGTATGGCTGGCTTTCAATGCTGCCGCTAATAATGTGGGTTCAATTCCTATACCAGCTGAGGTTGCCATGGAGGAGTCTCCTTTTTGACCTTTTTTCTTGCCTGACATGTGATGACCCACAGCTTAGACGCTTGCTAGCAGTCTCTTCTAATAGGAGAGTCGTTTGATGGTAAGACTATGGCGACTTTATATTTTTTTTAAGGGTAATGTTTTGACCTATTTACAGGATGGCCTATGTGCATTTCAGTGTGGCATTCTATTTTTTAACACTAATCTTTAATGTTGTGCTGGTATAGGTTGCAAAACCCTGTTGTATTACATTAAAAATCACACAACACCAGGTTATAGTTCAACAGGTTTAAATGGAAGCACTAGCTTTCGGAGTGCTGCTCCTTCATCAGACAACCACCTGATGAAAGAGTCGCGCTCCAAAAACTAGTGCCTCCAATTAAACCTGTTGGACTATAACCTGGTGTTGTGTGATTTTTAACTTTGTACACCCCAGTCCAACACTGGCATCTCCAAATCATGACTTAAGGCTGTTCCAAGAGGACAGTTGGATACAGTTAAATGCAAGCAAATTTCACAGCAAAGGTGATCGTTATTTAAATTCACACATTTAATTCACACTCATATTAAACTGTTAATGTTATTTACTCTTGAGTGTTGACATAAAGATTGCCAGTAAAAGCATGCATAATGATGTTTACAATTACTTGAAGCAAATGTCTAATTAATGTGGACCAATTACCTTCCTCAGAAGCAAATAACTTAGGAGATTTGTAGAATATTTATACATTTACGGATGTTATTTTGAAATACAAGTTCAAGATGCGTACATCTGAAAGAAAATTATTTGAATATATCTGGAAGATTGACTTGTAATATCCCATATTCTACATTTCAATCTGAATACTATTAACTGCTAATTGGAAGCAAGCTTAAATATATTTAATCAAATATGTAATGTTTCTTGCCACAACGTACACATTTATAGCTTGTCTTAAAGATTAAATTTTTCACAGTCCACTCAGGAAATCAGAACATGCATGTAGAGGCAGTTTTTTCTAAAAATTATCTTATAAAGGAATTCAAACAACTTGTTCTGAAGTTTTGCCTCAACATCCTTGGGAGACAGGATTGAAAGGTTTAAAGAAGCCCAGTTGTTCTGCTGGAAAGAAGATATAAGGTGTGTTCACACTTGGAGACAATAGTATCAGCATTTGCACATAGAGTGATTGGTAGTCTCAAGTCCCAGGAAGTTACTGACAAAGTTGTATGATAAACTGTTATGCTTCAAATTGTTCATTTGCTTTAAGCTATCTAATTACAACCAAGAAAAAACAGTGAGTACAGTCTCTAGCATAGTTAGTGTGGGAGAAAATACAGGTCCCAGCCTTCCCATGACATGGCCACAAAACAGACAACACAAAATGTCTGCACTTAGCCACTGAGGTTACCTACAGTGCCTCAAGTTGGCCAAACCAGTCACCCCAGACATCACACATACCTCAGGACATGACTCGTCCAGCCCCAGACCAAGAGAATATATTTCAGATTAACTGATAATGAGCCTCATACTCCACAATCGCCCAACGCCTCTGATGTCATTAGGGCACAGCTACTCCCTCTAGGAGTCAAGCCTTCACAAAGGGTACCCAGACAAGGAGGCACCAAAGATACTTTGCTTGCCCTCTCAACAATACGAACACATTGATACTAGGATGAAACCCACTAACACCTACTCCAGCCAAGTTCACTTCAGCCATAAAGTCACCAGCATATAAAATTACATATTGCTTAGTTTTTGAAGACACTGTATGCAAACATCTTCCAGTAGATTCCGAGGAATATTTATTTAATTCTCATAAATGAGATTCTATTCTCGAAGTTTCAATAGTTGATAATGAGAGGATACTAGGGGAGCAATCAAACCGCCATCCTGTAAGTTTTGCAGAAACAATCCTTCTGACTTAAAGCACTGTTCCAAAACCAGTTCAAACTCTGTCCTTTCTTTGTTAGACTGTTTGTCTCCCTTTAAGTTTCCAGGTAACATCTGCCGCTCGTTTGAGCATAAGGCTTTTCTGGAGTCAGTGGCTGCAGAGCAGTTTTGAACAAGAAACAACCTACAATTAAATTTCAGGCCTGGACTCAATAGCGAACAACAGATTTTTTTCTCTCTTTAAAACAAACTGCAGGTCATAGTCCAAAGATCACATTCAGCTCTCAGCTCAGTTCACAGATCCAAACCTAATGCGATTTGTAATTTAAATGAAATTGTTACAAGATGTGATTAAGTTTTTGCAAAGGAATGTATGGTCAGAATGAAGGAAGGCAATTGTATGTTCTAACCTTGACCTGTTGGATGGCATTCACAGATTTTACTTAGATTACTGTCAACAACAATTTAAACTGGTGGATCTGAAATGTTTAAATGCACCCCAGTACTATAAATCCACCATAAGAGATTCTGTGACTTATTTTTGAATCACTTATCTCTTTGGAACAGTTCTACTCATAGTTCAAGTACAGGGAAATTTAGTTGTAGCAACAGAAAATTATACATGCACAGTTTTAAGTTTGGAATATAATGAAAATTATGAAGTGTATAAAACTGTTAGTATGGCTGTGGCTAAAAGTAGACTCTGGAGGCAACTGCTTCACATGAGAAAGATATATATTGGTGAAGCAATATAATAACATCAAGAGAGTCCTGCTGGATCTGCTACCTGGCAATAGATGCACAGTAGACACTGTACTGGCAGGAAAAGGTCAGCACCACTAATCCACTGCCTGAACTGCTGTGCTCTTCCAGCACCACTAATCCAGACATCCACTAATATCATCTATTGTATCCGTTGCTCCCGATGCGGTCTCCTCTACATTGGGGAGACTGGATGCCTCCTAGCAGAGTGCTTTAGGGAACATCTCCGGGACACCCGCACCAATCAACCACACTGCCCCATGGCCTAATATTTCAACTCTCCCTCCCACTCTGCCAAGGACATGGAGGTCCTGGGCCTCCTTCACCGCCGCTCCCTCACCACCAGATACCTGGAGGAAGAACACCTCATCTTCCTCCTCGGAACACTTCAACCCCAGGGCATCAATGTGGACTTCAAGTTTCCTCATTTCCCCTTCCCCCACCTCACCCTAGTTCCAAACTTCCAGCTCAGCACTGTCCCATGACTTGTCCGACCTGCCCATCTCCTTTTCCACCTATCCACACCACCCTCTCCTCCCTGACCTATCACCTTCATCCCCTCCCCCACTCACCTATTGTACTCTATGCTACTTTCTCCCCACCCCCACCCTCCTCTAGTTTATCTCTCCACGCTTCAGGCTCTCTGCCTTTATTCCTGATAAAGAGCTTTTGCCCGAAACGTTGATTTCGCTGCTCCTTGGATGCTGCCTGAACTGCTGTGCTCTTCCAGCACTACTAATCCAGAAACAAAGTAAGCATCAGTCCACTCGCACTATATTAACACTTTGCTATAAAGTACTTTATGTACAATAGCCTCCAGATACTTGGATCAGAGTCAGAAACCTGATTTGATTGGATTAAAGCTTATCCACGTAACTTTAGGTTTCTTTTGCACTAGGAAATTCTGGACAGGCGTCTTGTGGAAAGAGTGTACCTAGAAATGGAGGTGGTCATCATAGACATCACAGATCCTTTTTCATCAGTAGTGGCTGTGACTGTTATTTAAATGCCTAACAGCATAGCTAGCCACTTTGACAGCTCCTTTGAAAAAGTATATAGGTTAAATATGGAGTTAAGGCGTGCTATAGACCAGCTCAAACCCCCTTCAAATATATCAAGGAGCCTATGCCCTAACTTTTTATCTTATTTAAAGGCAAGTATAAGGTGCTATGTGCCAGATATAATAAAGATTTTGTGTTCTTGTCAGCACGAGTATATCTCTCTGTAATAGAAAATACTTTTTTTAATATCATTAAGAGCCAATTACAAAGCTTTTTTCAGTGAAAGAAGAAGCAATTTTATAATCTGATAACCCTGAGAAGAGTAACAGCGAAGGGACAACCAGCATAAAGTGGTGGAGGTTGGTATAATTACAACATTTAAAAGGCATCTTGGTGGGTGCATGAATAGGAAGAGTTTGGAAGGATATGGCCCAAATGCTGGCAAATGGGATTGGATTAATTTAGGATATCTGGTCTGCGTGAACGAGTTGGACTGAAGGTTCTGTTTCTGTGCTGTACATCTCTGTATAACTCTATCCAATGTAAAATGAAGATAAAAAATATACAGGTTTACAGTCCATTGTGTCCATAAGATGTATCGTTTAAACTTGAGTTACGCTTTTTTTTAATGCCTTGTATTCTCAGAAGCCGTGAATATTTCAATTGTCTTTTGAATTCTTTGTGTCTGATGCTTCCCAGCATTTCGCTATCTTGAGAGGCATAGGGAATACTTTCTCCAGCTGACACATCATTCATCCAGTACCCTGAAGTACTCAGGTTTCTGTATTTCAATACCTGCGCTTACTGTTTCCAAGCTGGAGAATTACAGATGACATATTTCATCTCCAGCATGTGAAACTTATCATACAGGTTGTGGGATATAGGAAAAGTAGTGTTACTTCTGCAATTCTAATTACTTATACAAAGTAAATGAACTCACACCAGTGTGTAATTGTTTTAGCCAAGAGCTGAGTCAACAAGAATGGAAACTATGTGGAGGAAATACATAATTGTTTTTGTATTAGCTAAAATTGTATGCAAGAATGAAACGTGACTGCAAAACAATGGTAGATATTACAGGCGAATAGATAAGATGCTGTGAGGGGAGGAAGTTAAGCTAGATACGCCTGTACAAACAGTAGGTATAAACATCTGTTTCCCACTTTTACAGAAACACAGGAACAAACCCCAATTAAAAAGGTCGTAACGATCAGTATGGTAGGGGAAGGTACAGATGGAGGGAGTAGATAATGGTGAAGAAAGAATATGTCTAATAATGACCCACAGCGGGATGAGGTCAAACGGCCTTGTGAGGCCAGAAATAAGCATTTTGTCACAGACAAGGCCGGATAAGGCAAGAGATAAACAGGAGTAATGGGTGCCGGTCTTAGGGAAGTGGAAGATGCAAACAGGGGAGGAGCAATGAAAAAAAAAAGAAACCAAATTATATAAATATCGTGTATTAATTGAATTTGGTGTGTGTGTGTCCCTTGCCTTGTAGACACTGGACATCACACCCTCTTGCAAGAGTAAAATAAAGAACACTGCTGATTCAGATTTTGTCTTGGACTGCAATTATTGAAGTGTGTGAGTTTTGTTTCTCATACAGGTGTAAATCAAAATAGAGATTAGACTGACTTAGTGCCTGACAGGGTGCATTACTTTGTCTTTCAATAAAATTGTCAGTTTCAGTTCAGATGATTTTTTTTATAGATATATTTATTAGGAATTTAACATTTTTACAAGTTTACAAAAATAAACAAAACTCTCAAGTACAAATATTGATATACAATTAAATCTTAAATATATAATAACCAAAATTTAACAAAAGAAAAATACCGAGAAGAAAAAAAACAAAACTCAATTAACTACTAATCTAACCTACAACTAACCAGAGTGTATATTTAAGTCTCTTACATTATTCAAATAAGGGAAAGAGAAAAAATAAACAAAAAAGCAACGGATAACATAGAAATTGGGTAGTGAGATACATGCTCGGAATGTATTAACATCAAATGTAACAAAACCCGTATTCGTGCGGGATTCCTCTCCCAAGGGGCCCTGGACCAGCCAGGTTTGTAATCTCAATTAAATAAAAGCCCTTGTTAGGATAGCCGAAATAACTGTATTCATATAATTCAAGAAGGGCTGCCATATTTTATAAAATAATTCGGTCTTTCGGGGCACCATATTTGTAAGGAAGTCAAGGGAAATACATTCCATAATTAATCTGCGCCAATTTGAAAGTCCAGGGGGGCCCTCAGCCACCCAGGTTACCAAAATATTTTTCCTTGCACAGAAAGAGCAAAACTAATGTAGTGTACAAAATCCCATGTAAGGACTGCAGAAAACACTACATCGGACAAACAGGAAGACAGTTAACGATCCGTGTACACGAACACCAACTAGCCACGAAACGACACGACCAGCTATCCTTAGTAGCCACACACACAGACGACAAGCAACATGAATTCGACTGGGACAACACTACCATTATAGGGCAAGCCAAACAGAGAACAGCCAGGGAATTCCTAGAGGCATGGCACTCATCCACAGACTCTATCAACAAACACATCCCAATATACCGGCCACTACAGCGGACAACTCAAACTGACAACTGGAAAGACAGGCCACTATAAATGCCGGAGGAAACAGCACAGAAGCGCTTCACAGGAGGCTCCCAAGCACTGAGGATGTCACCTAGACAGGGGACGAAATGTTTGCAAGACAAATTCCCAGCTCGGCGAACAGAACCACAACAACGAGCACCCGAGCTACAAATCTTCTACCAAACTTTGAAGAAAATAGTCTCTTACCGTGCATATCCAGGGAGAGTAAGTTCGAAAAGCCCAAAAGGAAAGATACAGAGTCCACTTTAATTTCCATTCATAAAATTTCTGTCAGGATACTTGCTACTTTAGTCCAGTATCTACGGATCTTATGACAGGTCCATAGGCAATGTACAAGAGTCCCCACCTCTATTTTACATTTGGGACACATTGGAGATGCTCCTGCCTTAAATTTTGCCAATTGATCCGGTGCTATATGGGCCCTATGAAGTATCTTCGGCTGGATAGCCTGAGTTCTGTTACACATGGTGATTCTTCTGGCATTTTCACAAATGTCATTCCATGTTTCAATAGAGATTTCTAGTCCCAATTCCTGATCCCATGTTTTAAGCAGATTGTCCATATCTCCCGATACTTCATCATGTAGTAAATGATAAATAGTACTGATGGAGGATGCCCCCATTGGTCGTAGTACTCTACATTCTCTATCTGATTTATAAAGACTATCTAATAGCTTAGTCTTCTTCAGTATATAATCTCGAATTTGGAAGTATCGATAGAGGTCTCCATTAGGTAATCTGAATTTCTGACGCAGCTGTTCAAAAGACATCAGGACCCCATCTTTAAATACGTCCCCTAGACATGAGATACCCCTGGATCTCCAGAGTTTAAAAGTGGCATCTGTAAACCCCGGTTGGAATCCCTGTGCTCCCATTATCGGCGCATAGGGGGATGTTTTATGTGAGTTGCCCTCATTTTGCCGCATTATATTCCAAGTTTAAATTACGTTTAGTATTATAGGGTTTTTACAGTGACCCATAATGATTTTCCTCTTGTCTGAAAATAAAAGGTTAATAAGTGGGTATTTTACTTGAGAAGCCTCGATGTCCAGCCAGATTGAATGTGGATCAGACAAGACCCAATCAGCTATGTAACTTAATAGGGAACTTAACTGATATTTCCTAAAATCTGGGAAGTCCAATCCTCCCCTTGCCTGTGGAAGCTGCAGCTTCTTCAGCTTCATGAGGGGCTGTCTGTGATTCCAGATAAAGGAACCCAACCAGCCATATAATTTACGTAGTGTCAGCCTCAGCAGCATCACTGGAAGCATTCTCGTAGGGTATAGGAGACAGGGCAGGACATTCATTTTAATTAGTGCTATTCTACCCAGCCAGGAAATTGGAAGGTCTCCCCATCGCTGGAGGTCCTGCCTTATCCTTTCCAGTAAATGCACAAAGTTAGCCTTTTATAACTGACCAAATACTGGGGTAATAAAAATACCTAAATATAAGAAACCCTCTAGGGACGAACGAAAGGGAAAATGGGATCTATCCACTAAGTGGGGTAACATAGCCAGGCCACCCATTGGCATAGCCTCCGATTTTGAGAAATTAATTTTATAGCCTGAGAATGCGCTAAATGTATTAATAACTTGGATTAAGCGAGGTACAGACATCAGAGGATTACTGAGGAATAGAAGAACATCATCTGCATAAAGGGTAATTTTACGTTTACCTGTACCAATCCTCATGGCCGTTATATTAGGATCAGCCTGTATAGCTTCTGCTAGTGGTTCAATTATTAGCGTAAATAACAATGGCGAGCGAGGACATCCCTGACGGCAGCCCGTACCCACACTGAAGCTATCCGAACCTAATCCATTGGTAACCACAACTGCTTTGGGATCACTATACAATGTCGAGACCCATTTGGTGAACATCTTTCCAATGCCAAACCTTTCCAATGTGTAAAACAAATATGACCATTCAACCTTATCAAATGCCTTTTCCGCGTCGAATGAAACTACTACTCCTGGTATTTTTCCCTGATGGCAGGCTTGAATCATATTCAAAACCCTTCTAATATTATTGGATGATCTTACGGCCCTTAATAAACCCTGTCTGATCCTCCTTTATGATATGTGGCAATACCCTTTCTAGTCTCAATGCTAACGTTTTAGAAAGGATTTTAAAATCTACATTTAGCAAGGATATTGGTCTGTATGATGTACAATCTTCTGGATCCTTTCCTTTTTTAAAGATAAGAGAGATATTTGCCTCTTTCAGCGAAGGCGGGAGACAGCCCTGACTATATGCATAGTTATACATGTCCATAAGTGGACCAGCCAATATTTCTGTAAATTCTTTATAGAATTCAGCTTGAAAACCATCTGGGCCAGGTGCCTTACCGCTCTGAAGTTGCCTGATTGCGTTAAGTATTTCTTGGACAGTTAGGGGAGCATTTAAGACCGATACCTGTTCTGGAGTTAGGCCCGGAAAGGTCAAATTTTTTAAAAAATGATTGCATCCTCCTAGTCCTGTCTTCACAATCCTGTGATTTATATAAATCAGAATAAAATTTTCTAAAGATTGCATTAATCTTTTTATGATCATGAGTCAAAATACCCGTACTTTCCTTGATAGACGTGATAGTTTGAGGGGCCTTTTTTTTCTTTGCAAGAAATGCTAAGTATCTACCCGGTTTGTCGCCAAATTCATATAACCTTTGTTTTGCAAATAATATTTCCCTCTTAGCCGTTTAGGTAAGTGTAGTGTTTAGAGCTGAACTAAGAGCCGTAATTCTTTGCAATTTGATAATAGAAGGTCTATCATCGTATGCTGTTTCAGCTGCTTTTAAGCGAGCTTCGAGCAGACGCTGTTGTTCTCCCTTTAATTTTTTTCTGGGTCGCTGAGTAGGAGATGATCAAACCTCACGCGTAAGCTTTGATGGTCTCCCACATCATTGATGGGTTGCTAGCCATACCTAAATTAATTTCTAAAAAAGTTTTAAATTCTTGAGCGAAGTACTTTACAAATTTACTACCTTTCATTAGGAAGGGGTCCATACGCCAATGCCGAGGGGATGTCTCGTTGTTCCTTGCCTTGGTTTCCATATATACAGCAGTGTGGTCGGAAATTGCTATACTACCTATTTTACATGATGATATGGAATTTAAAAAAATTGAGGGGGCAAAAAACATATCAATTCTGGTATGACATTTATGTGGATTGGAGTAAAAAGAAAAATCTCTGCCCTGTGGACGAAGACATCTCCATACATCTACTAATCCTAATTCTTTGTTCAGATCCACCAATTGTCTAGATCAGGGAGATACTCCTGCAGTGCTCTTGGGAATCCTATCTATTTCCGGATCCATAATACAATTAAGGTCTCCCCCTATAATTGTATGACGGGCACCAAGAGCCATCAATTTTGAGAAGGCTTCCGTTATAAATTTAAAGGGGTGTGCCGGGGGGCAGTACAAATTTAAAATCCCATATTCCTCTCCATTTATAAGGGCTTTAATCAGAATATATCGTCCAGATTCGTCTTTTATCTGATTTAGGATTTTGAAAGGGAAATTCTTCCGAATAAGAATAACAACTCCCCTACTTTTTGAGCTAAAAGAAGAAAAAAAGGCCTGATCAAATCCACCCTGTCGTAACTTTAAGTTTTCTTTATCCAAAAGATGTGTCTCCTGTAGGAGAGCTATATCAACTCTTTCTTTCTTAAGATTTGAAAATATTTTCTTCCTTTTGACTAGCGAATTACTCCCCTTGACATTCCAGGTGCACCACTTAACCATCTGATCAACCATAATCATCTGGGCAAATCCGAACCCCTCGGGAGGGGAAACCCTATCCAGAACATCCCGAGCATAGAGCATATAAAATTCACAAAAATAAAGGCTCTCTAATACACTTACAACAGTATAATAAAAACTATTTCTAAATAATAAAAAAAACATATTTAAATGGAGATTTTCCCCATTGTTCCCAGGGGGTGTCACTTCCTTTCCAAAGGTCCATCATATCCTCTCCCAACCAATGCCCCACCCTTGACCCAGGCCCTCCTCAATAGGATGAGGAGAATTCAGATATAATACAAAGCTCGAGTTAACAGTGAGCACCCTAACCCCACCCCACTCTCCTCCCCCCCCCCCCCCCCTGCCCCCCATACCAACACCTGGATATATTTGGTAATGTTAATACCATATATAAACATATATAACTATAAAATTACAACCTCAACAAATATTAATTAAATATAATAATACAAAATAACAAGGGAAAACAACCCCGCTCCTAGAGACAGAGGTAAAATTAGAATAAGGTAACCACCTCCCCCCACCAACATTAACTAACCCCCCCCGGCTTTTATATATATACACACACACATACACATACATATATATTATATACACACACACACACACACACACACATATGTATACATACATAGAATAATAAAAAAAAACCCAAGGGGGGGGAGAAAATCATTAAATAGAGAACAAATAAATAAATCCCTCTCCCCACCCCCCAAGATAATATTAAACAGTAAGGTAAGAAAAAAGAAAAAGTCGGGGGAATATAAACCGGAGTGGGGGAAAGGCAAACCAACATCCATTATCTCTTACAATTTATCTAAGAGAGTCCAAAAATTCCTTAGCCTTTTCGGCGATCCGAAGTTATACACGGATCCTTCATGGTTAAAGCATAGCGTCGCTGGGTAGCGTAAGGAGTACTGAATATTTAAGTCCCTTAAACACTTCTTTGCCTCATCGAATGCCTTCCTCTTTCAGACCAGAGCTGGGGAAAAGTCCTGGGATAACATGATCTTGGATCCTTTATAGATCATGGCTTGGGAATCTTTTCCAAGATTTCTAGAGGCTTCTAGGATATATGCCTCTCCTTATAGTTCTGCAGCTGGAACAGGACCGGGTGGGGACGCTGGTTCGAGCCGGGCCTGTGTATTGCGGCCCGGTAGGCCTATTCCACCCTTATCTGGCCTGATCCAGCTTCCAGATTTCAACGCTGTGGCAGACACTGCTCGAGAAACGCTGTAAGCTGGCCTTCCTCTTCCCGTTCGGGAAAGCCCAGCAAACGAATATTTTTTCAACGACCTCGATTATCGAGGTTATCAATGTGATTCTCTAAGGTCTGGACTCGCTGTTCGAGAGTCCGGACCCGATCCACGGCCGATTGCGTTGTAGATTCGGAGGTCGCGGCCTTTAGCTCCGCCCCTCTGACTCTGCCCTCGATTTCTTTAATGTCTCGATCGTGCTTTTGCAGCGCGGCCGAGAGTGAGTCCCATCGACTTCGGGATTCTTCAATAAAAGTGTCAATCTTCGCATCGAGTTTAGAGATGATTTCCACAAGGCTCGCCACCGTAGGTAAGTCCCCCGGGGCGGCTGCAGACGCCTCTGCTGTAGCTGGAGAGGGGGAGGGGGAGGGGTTCCTGCCTACTGAGAACTGCAGGCTCCCTTCCCTTTAGTCATTTTTACTGAAGATTAGATTGTCTAAATTTAATACTAAGCAACTAATTCAATTAAACAGCTATTTTAAATGATTTGGTGAGTGTGGTGGGGGTGGGTGGCCCACTTTGCCCAAGTCTTGGGAGGAGCACTATAGACTCAGACTTGCTGGGTCGCCGCCATCTTGGATCCCCCAGCTCAGATGGTTTTATTATTCCATATTGATTTCACAAAACTTATGTGGTTAGCTGATTAGTGTGGCCATTTTGTCAGCATTTCCTCTTTTTTTCATACTTTCCATTCACAAAATTCCCCGATATTAAGTTCAGATCATGGGAATTTAAAATTAATAGTTCATATTTTATCACTATATTGACACAATTCAGTAAGTGTTCAACTATTTACATTCTCTGTAAGTGACACTAAGTAAGTCCTGCAAAGATTAAAGATATATAAGAACTGTAGATTCATGACTTGAGTGGAACAGGCAGAATTCAGTGGTTCTTCCGTGTTTTAGTAACTCAAAAAAAAATTATGGTGCAAAAGGGGCCATCAGCCTATGTTACACTGGCTTTCTGAGCATTTTGGCTTACTGCTACTTTTTTGCACTTTCCCCATATTCCAAGTATCGTTTGTATTTAAATACTCAGCTAATGCTTTGTTGAATGCCTTAATTAAACATGCCTTCCAGGAAGTAGGCATTGATGCAGATTAAGACGTAGTTAAATTATTTGCTTATTTTTCTGGAGCCAACAGTTTTTGGATTGAGTTATTTCATAATTCTGTTTGTGGCACATGAACCATCAAATAGCATATAGGTTTTGAGCTTTCCAGATATGTTGAGAGGTAATAAGGCCCACATAGATGTTCTTGTCACATTGCCTATTTTCAACTGATCTGGAGAAAAAAGCTTCTTAAACACAAAGAGAGCAAGCTAACTTTTTGCATGAGTCTCTATCTTCAACTGATCAGTGACCTGAATCAGGTTATGATCAGTGTATTTCCAGGGAGATGCTTTTGAGTTGATTAGATTATGATGTATTCACTTATCAGCCGGAGTTCATTGGCTGGGATAATGATGATTATGTTTGGTGCATTATCTGCACCTAACTGATTATCTGGCTGCTTTGTGATTGGGTTAGGAGATTATTCCATTCCCAATCCTTCCTTCCTCGATATCCTTTCTTGACATATTGGCTTCACTTGATGACTTTAGGATTTATCTTGTACAAGGCAAGTACTCAGCTATTAGATGCAGCTTCAAGTCCTTGGACTATTGTTACAGACTTAAAATCCAGAAAGTGGTTTCAGTTAGTTAGCCTATCAAGTCATTTGGGATAAAGCAAGGCTTTGTAATTCTTCCCAAAAATAAGATCACCTTTCATCCACAAAAAGAAAACTCTTTGAAACACACCATAGTGCCTCGAAAAGTGATGGGTGCAGTTTTCATTGAATCAATCAGGATGATATTAGAATAAAACAAAAAATTGCTGATACTGAAGATGCGAAACAAAAACATAAATTTGCTGGAGAAATTCAGCAGGTCCAGGAGCATCTGTGGAGAAGAAGCAAGAGTTAACATTTTGAGTCTGGTATTATTTTTCTTCAGAACTAATGTAGTCAGAACTGCAGAAGGTTCAGTGGTCAGAATATAGTTATTTAGAATATAGTTCCAAATAAAAAAATTGGAATCTAGTGAGCAGTTTTGACCCTGTAGCTAAGAAAGGATGTGCTGATATTGGGAGGTCCAGAGAAAGTTTACAAGAATGATCCAGACATAATTGTCTCATTGTGTGAGGAGTGGTTGAGGACTCTCTGGGCATGTATTCCAATGTTGAGAAAGATGAGGGGCGAATCTGTTTGAAACTTTCAGAATACTGAGAAGCTTGAATAGAATGGATGTGGAGAAGATTTTTCCGCTAGTAGGAGAGTCTAGGACCCTCTGGCAAAGCCTCAGACAGCCTTTTAGAAACTGTGATGAGGAAGAATTTCTTCAGCCAGAGAGTCTATGGAACACTTTGCTGCAGAAAGTTGTGCAGGCCAAGTCATTGAGTGTTTTTAATACAGAGATAGGTAGGTTCTTGGTTAGTAAGGGAATCAAGGGGATAAGGCAAGGAGAATGGGAACATATCAGCCATGATCGAAAGATGGAGCAGAAAGATGGGCTGAATGGCCTAATTTTGCTTCTATATCCTATGGTCTAAAACTTTTGGGTTTGGAAACCACAGATATCCAAGATAAACAGTTGACTATTCAGAAGTGTGTTGGCTTATAATTTCCTATTAGATTATTAAGAAGCAATAGTTTAGCTTCTTAACCTATTGAATCATCATTTAAACAGATAGAAGCAGGATGCGGCTTGTGACATTTGTGAGCAATTCACTGATACCAGAGGACTATCAGATGTTTGGCACATGTGTTCTCAAAGACTTGTGATGGCAGCATTTTGTTCTCTAATGCTTGACTAGGATTTCACCTGGTGGGGACTGCTCCTGTCTTTTAGCACTTACTCATTGACTTTATTTTAGAGAAAGGTCATTTGCCCTAATCACTCATTTGTTTGAACCTTTTGATGTGTGAGGGTGGTTGAGGGCATGGATGTCAAATATCCTTTGCTGTCCGGGAGCTGTCTGCCATGTTATGGGCTGTCTTATCCTGCAGTGAGAAAAAGGGGGCCAATATGTAAGATTACAATGTGTGGGCATTGCTGTTGAATCTTGTGCAGGGAGGAGTAAAGTGGTAATGAGTACTAAAGAACTGAGGGGGCAGCACAAAGTGCATATAGGATTAATGGTTTGGGACCAGGGGTGGAGTGGAAATCAAGTAAGCAAAAATGTTACAAACATTACAGAATGCATCAGCGTTTGAGTCATGCTAGAAGATTTGATGCAGTGGCAGAGGTGGAGTGAATGTGAGGTCACACAGAAGAGTGTGACACTTACCCTGATGGACTAAAGATGTTCATTGTCCTTCTTTCTGCATTGTACCTTGAAGGTGGCACTGACGCAGGTGCTGATTTCAAGACCAGCTGGCAGTATCTGGTAGTGCAGCCACCTCTGTTCGTTCTCAGAAAAGAGGACGCTTCTCCTTTTGACCATCCTGTCCATCTGGACCTCCATGTAACAGCTGGAGAATCACAGTGACATCTTCCCTTTCTTTGATATGTTCAGAATCCATTCTTTACCAGGCAGGATAACTTTGGAATGCCAGTGATTGTGCAGGTGCATGGTGATATTTTAAAGTTGATGCAGTTGCAAAGGATGCCTGTGATTAGTGTTACCTGCTGAGTGGCAAGTTGTTGTGGGAATTTTATATGGTATGATGTGATGGAAACTGGACATGAGAGATGTCATAGAGATGTGATAGCTAATTAATAAGGTGGATTTGGTGAGGTATGGCAAGAAAACTCACTCGGCCTCACAGTGAAAATCCCTCAAAAACTCGATGCAACCTGGACTTAGTCAAACAAACACACTAGTCAGCCCGAACAATTCTCTGTTATACTGAAAAATATTGTTGAGAGTCCTAATTTCTCTCATCATTTCTATCTCTGTCCTCATGAGGTCCATTTTCTGCATGGAGCTGACTGCTTATGCCCTCAACTGACTTCAACCTACTCAATCCTATATGCGCTGATGTTAATAAGCACTGGCTCCCTTCAGACATTTAATCCTGCATTTTCTTTTTCAAAAAATAGATGTCATTCATTTAAAAAAAAGGTCCCTACCAAACCCAGTTATCTCACAACCTTTACATCCTTCATAGCAGTTGATAGAACAGTTGCCAGCCACATATTCATCTTTTTTATCCCTCACTTTTGGAGTCCATCCATCCATCCTCTTTTCAAGCATCACCGTTCCTCAGGGTATTGTGGGTCAACCTACAGCATATGGACTGCAGCAGTTCAAGGTGGCAGCTCGCCACCACCTTCTCAAGAGAAACAAGGGACTGGCAATACAATGCTGGCCAGCCAGCAATGTCCATGAATGAAAAGACAGGCAATCTTAGCAGTGATTTGTGAAAAGGTTTGATTAGCCTTTGTCTGTCATAACCCCATTTACTACAAATGTGTTGACTGTTGTACTTTCATCACCACACCTTTTCTGGGTCTAACTTTGTCAGTAGGATTGCTCTGAGCGGGGACTGCTGTCTGCAGTAGGACTTTTGGCAGTGTCAGAAGGCAGCAGAGCCAGAGTCTCCTGAGGCATTGTTATTGTTGTTGCTGTTCTGTAGTGGGCCTCCTCAGGGACCAGGAGACCTCTGCAGAAGCCTGGACCTGTGCTTGAGACCCAACTTGAACAAAAAGTGAGCTTTAAGTAAACAAGAAATGCTGGAGATCACAGCAGGTCAGACAGCATCCATGGAGAGACAGCAAACCAACGTTCGAGTCTAGATGACTCTTCAATGCAGCTCTGATGACGTGTAGAGGGGTCAGCGTTATACTTTAGTTTGGGGGAGGATGGGAGTAGTGGATGTAGAGTGCTGGTGGAATAAAGATATTGATAGTGTAGATTAAGTGATCGGAATGTAAGAATGGCTCTTGCCAGACTTGAAAGGACAGTAACAGGAATGGGAGGAGGGGAGGACATGATAACAAGCTAAATGAAAGGGGTGAAATGGTTCGCAGTTTGAAGGTGTTAAACTCAATATTAAGTCCAAAAGGCTGTAAAGTGCCTCGTCTGAAGATGAAATGTTGTTCCTCTCATTTGTGCTGAGATTCACTGGAACACTGCAGCATGCCAAGGACAGATATGTGGACACGCAAGCAGGACACTGTGTTAAAATGACTGGCTACAGGAAGGTCAGGGTCCTGCTTGTACACAGAGCTGAGGTGTTCTGATGACTTATACTGAACTTTCAACGTCTTTTTTCCAGCAGCACCCTACACCACCAACCACCCCCCCCCCACCCCCCCACCCCATCTGCCATCCCCCAAACCATAGCATAAATGTTGACCCTCCACACTTCAGCTCTGAAGTCACATAGACTGGAAACGTTAGCTTGTTCTCTCTCCATGGGTGCTGTCTATCCCGCTGTGATCTCCAGCATTTGCTGTTTACAGTACAGGATTCCAACATCTGCAGTAACTTTTTCCTACATCTTATTTAAGTAATTTCTTTTTATTCTTTTCTGTACCTCAAAATGGCACTGGATTGTGTTGACAAATCACTTTTCACATATCTTAAAGATATCTGTGACAATAAAATCATTCATTCATATTGGCCTGTCCTGATCTGGCTCTCACTATTTGAAAACAGTAGCTGCTTCTGCTCAATGTATGTCTCCATGTTGTAACTGTATAATTAACTCTGTTGCAGGGCATGCCATACTTGATCTCCTGTTAAAAATTTTACCCCTCCGCAATGTTATCCAGAGCATGGAATTGCCTTTCACTCTTTGCTTTCAGCTGTACCTCTATTCCAACGCCCACTGATCCCAGTTTTGTTGCTATGCTGTTGAATTTCTGTTTTCCTCCAAGTTGTCAGACATGTTTCAATGCTGAACGTGTCTTACATGTCTACCTAAGATCGATGAAAACAATTTTCATCCTTATTAAAACTTCTTAAAAATATCCTCAACAAATTGTTCAGGCCAGAGCAAAATACTGCAGATGCTAGACATATAAAATAAAATTAGAAAATACTTTAAGTACTGTTCAGATCAGGCAGCATCCTCAATAAGAGTAACTGAGTCAACATTTCAGATGATTACACAGGATAGAATATAAACACTACAGAAAATAAGCACCAAGTTCTAATGGTCCATGAACATTTTAGCTCATTCCCATTTTTTCCTCATTTAATTTTACTGATGTAACTATTTATTTCCTTATCCATCCATCCTTACAATATCCCCTTAAATTCTTCGACACTATTTGCTTCAACCACTCCACATAATGGTGACTTCACATTCTTCCTACTCTTTGGCCAGCAAATTTCCATCTGAACTCCCCAATGAAATTCTTGTGACTGCTTTATATTGATGGCTTCCAATTATGTTATTGTTGATTTAATTACAGAAGCCTGGTGGATGTTTCTTTTATTCTGGATGCTAATAATCAGGAGGTGAATTATTCACTGCAGACTTCCAAGCTACTGAGCTGTTCTTTTAAACACAACATTTGTTTGGCTGATCAAGTTTGAGCTTCTGCAATGTTGAGAGTGATGAATTCAATGATTGTAATACCATTATTGACAACAGGAAATTATTGGAACCTTGTTAGAAAAGGCCAATGCCTGCCACTTAAAGTCATAGAGATATACAGCACGGAAACAGAACCTTCAGTCCAACTCGTCCATGCCGATATCCCAAGTTAATCTAGTCCCATTTGCCAGTACTTGGTCAATATCCCTCTAAACCCTTCCTATTCATCCAGATGGCTTTTAAATGGTATAATTGTACCAGCCTCCACCACTTCCTTTGGCAGTTCATGACATATACGCATGACCCTTTGCATGAAGAAGTTACCCCTTAGGTCCCTTTTAAATCTTTCCCCTCTCACCGTAAACCTATGCCATCTAGTTTTGGATTTCCCTGGGAAAAGACCTGGTCTATTCACCCTACCCATGCCCTCATGATTTATAAACCTCTATTAGGTCACCACTCGGCCTCCAATACTCCAGGGAAAACAGCCCAGCCTATTCAGCCTCTCCCGATAGCCCAAACCTATTTGATGTCACATGCTACCCATGTGCCCGAGCCTGAAATCAGGTTTCAGGTCTTGCAGTTTTCAGACACAGACTGCTTCAGTATCTGAAGTGTCATGTGCAGTTCTTAATACTGTGCAATCATCAGCATACATTCCTACTTTTACCTAAATGATAGAGGAAAGATGATCGATGAGACAGCTGAAATTAGTTGGGCCTAAAGTATTTCCCTATCTGCTGAGTCTGCCCTACAATTTAGTTTTCTCATTGCTGATTATTTATGCCATTTTCTTACATTATCTCCACATCCTTTGATGTCTTTAGTCTTCAGAGATGTGTTGATTTCTGTTTTGTATATGCTAATTGATTGAGCTTCCACAGCTCTCCAGGATAGAGAATTCCTAAGATTCAGTGATCCCTGAGTGAAGAAATCCCTCCTTATCTCGCTTTTAAATGAACTGTCACTTATCCTGAGATAATGACCATTGGTTTTAGATGCTCAAAATTGAGGAATCACGACATACGCCATATTATGTGTTGTAAGAATTTGGTAAATTACAGTGAGTTCACCCCTTATTCTTTGGAAATCTGAGGAATACACAGAAATGCCTGCAATAATGACCTAGTGCTGAAACAGATACAAAGTGAAGTGAGAATGGTAAATTACGTGTTCATTTTATAGATCTCTTAATGATTTATAATAAAAATGGATATTAGCACAAAAATCACAAATACAAATGTATATAATAGAATAAATAACTAGCAAGAAATAGTGACTTCACCTTTCATGCTTTAAGTATCCGTTCTTAAGTTAATAAGTGAAATCCACACATGATCTGAGACAAGCACATGTAAAGATGTCTGAAGCTAACATACATAGCAACCATTTGTAATGGCATTATATGAGAAGCTGAAAGACTCCACATTATTTTTGTGCAATTGAAAATGACAGATACTCCAGTATGCTGCATCATGAAAGCATAGTTTCCCTCATAGTGAGATCTTGATCTCAGCTGTATTGAAAGTCCTGGAGTCATAGAGATGTACAGCATGGAAACAGACCCTTCGGTCCAACCTATCCATGCCGACCAGATATCCCAACCCAATCTAGTCCCACCTGCCAACACCTGGCCTATATCCCTCCAAACCCTTCCTATTCATATACCCATCCAAATGCATCTTAAATGTTGCAATTGTACCAGCCTCCATCACATCCTCTGGCATCTCATTCCATACACATACCACCCTCTGTGTGAAAAGGTTGCCCGTAGGTCTCTTTTATATCTTTCCCCTCTCACCCTAAACCTATGCCCTCTAGTTCTGGACTCCCCGACCCCAGGGAAAAGATTTTGTCTATTAATCCTATCCATGCCCTACATGATTTTGTAAACCTCTATAAGGTCACCCCTCAGCCTCCTATGCTCCAGGGAAAACAGCCCCAGCCAGTTCAACCTCTCCCTGTAGCTCAGACCCTCCAACCCTGGCAACATCCTTGTAAATCTTTTCTGAACCCTTTCAAGTTTCACAACATCTTTCCGACAGGAAGGAGACCAGAATTGCACTCAATATTCCAACAGTGGCCTAACCAATGTCCTATACAGCTGCAACATGACCTCCGAACTCCTGTACTCAGTACTCTGACTAATAAAGGGAAGCATACCAAATGCCTCCTTCACTATCCTATCTACCTGCGACTTCACTTTCAAGGAGCTATGAACCTGCACTCCAAGGTCTCTTTGTTCAGCAACACTCCCTAAGACCTTACCATTAAGTGTATAAATCCTGCTAAGATTTGCTTTCCTAAAATGCAGCACCTCGCATTTATCTGAATTAAACTCTATCTGCCACTTCTCGGCCTATTCGCCCACCTGGTCCAGATCCTGTTGTAATCTGAAGTACCCCTCTTTGCTGTCCACGACACCTCCAATTTTGGTGTCATCTGCAAACTTACTAGCTCTACCTCTTATGCTCGCATTCAAATCATTTATGTAAATGACAAAAAGTAGAGGGCCCAGCACTGATCCTTGTGGCACTCCACTGGTCACAGGCCTCCAGTCTGAAAAACAATCCTCCACTACCACCCTCTGTCTTCTACCTTTAAGCCAGCTCTGTATCCAAATGGCTAGTCCTCCCTGTATTCCATGAGATCTAACCTTGCTAATCAGTTTCCCATGGGGAACCTTGTCAAATGCCTTACTGAAGTCCATATAGATCACATCTACTGCTCTGCCCTCATCGATCTTTGTTACTTCTTCAAAAAACTCAATCAAGTTTGTGAGACATGATTTCCCACGCACAAAGCCATGTTGACTATCCCTAATCAGCCCTTGCCTTTCCAAATGCATGTACATCCTGTCCCTCAGGATTCCCTCCAACAACTTGCCCACCACCGAGGTCAGGCTCACTGGTCTATAGTTCCCTGACTTGTCTTTACCGCCCTTCTTAAACAGTGGCACCACGTTTGCCCACCTCCAGTCTTCCGGCATCTCACCTGTGACAATCGATGATACAAATATCTCAGCAAGAGGCCCAGCAATCACTTCTCTAGCTTCCCAGAGTTCTCGGGTACACCTGATCAGGTCCTGGGGATTTATCCACCTTTAACCATTCCAAGACATCCAGCACTTCCTCCTCTGTAATCTGGACATTTTGCAAGATGTCACCATCTATTTCCCTACTGTCTATATCTTCCATATCCTTTTCCACAGTAAATACTGATGCAAAATATTCATTTAGTATCTCCCCCATTTTCTGTGGCTCCACACAAAGGCCGCCTTGCTGATCTTTGAGGACCCTATTCTCTCCCTAGTTACCCTTTGTCCTTAATATATTTGTAAAACCCCTTTGGATTCTCCTTAATTCTATTTGCCAAAGTTATCTCATGTCCCCTTTTTGCCCTCCTGATTTCCCTCTTAAGTATACTCCTACTTTCTTTATGCTCTTCTAAGGATTCACTCGATCTATCCTGTCTATACCTGACATATCCTTCCTTCTTTTTCTTAACCAAACCCTCAATTTCTTTAGTCATCCAAACTGGGATTAATATAAAACTTTATGTCCTCAGGGCGTTTGACAGTCCTTCACAGTGAACAAAGTATCTGAAGTATTTTAATGTAACCAAGGTTCAAAGTGAAATGGAGCTATGGATGGAAAGTAGTATTGTGCACCAGGCTGCTTGGACTTTTTTTCAGCATTTCCTCTCTTTCAGTGCAAGGGTATTACTAGCCAGTGGAATAGTTTTCCTGTTCATCCCTTAACCTGGAAATGTATGGTGGAGAAAATGAAACAGAGAAATGAAATCGACTGGAGTGTGGGAGATCATCCTGCCTGTTTCCTTTGGTTACTTTCTTGCTATCTTTCCTTTCACATTTCCCAATTGCTCTCTGAAGCTCCCTTCACCTCTGTACTTTCCCCTCCTCTCTGTGCCTCTCCACTCCAGTCTATACTTATACCCCTCCCCATCTCTGTACATTGTTTTTCTGTATTCCTCTTCCCTGCTGTCAGAACATTCCATCCCTCCTTTTCTCCTCTAATCTCTTTGGATCCCTTCTTCTACTCCTTTGAGTTTTACTCAGGCACACCCCCCTTTCACCCAATTGGACCTCTGTCCCCCTTTCTCGACCTTACCTTTCTCCTTATCTCTCTTCACCTCTGTACATTTCTTCAAAACACTCTTGAAATACTTTTACTCAAATGACTTAATGGCTTGGTACAATACCGTATATACTCATGCGTAGGTTGAGTTTTGAAGACCATTTTAAGCTAAAATTAAGGGGTTGACTTATACACAATGTATTGTTTTTGAGGGGATGAAACACATGCTTGGCATGAGTCAAAAAACGGACAAGCACATAGCAGAACTCTGTATAAAATAATAAACAACAAAAGGATAAAGAATTATGGCCATTATTGAATATTTATCTCCAAAATAACTGTGTCCATTCTGCCTGCTATGGTAGAACAGTACTGCTGTACCATATTCCATTTAACAGTACCGTAAAGTGCATGTAGGTCTACACATATGTACAAAGGTTAATAGGCATATCAGCAGGTGGTCAGGCCATCTACCAGGGGTATTTGTACAACACAATTCGTGAAATAAAAGCAGAGGAGTAGTAAATCAAAAAAATGTCCAATAGTATTTTATTTAGAAAAAGTGCATGAAACTTAATAATAAATGATAAACACTTTACATCAAAAAACTGATATTCACAGCAAAAACTTCTTCTCATGGTATATCACAAATATTATTGGATAGCGGTTTAAAACAAAAGTTATTGACACATGCAAAGTCCATTAGAATCCTTCAATTTTACTTTCCTCATTAGTTGCACCACTGAATAATTCATTCCAGTCGTCTGGGTCAAGCATATCGTTGTATGGATCATCTTCATCTGCACTGACAAGGGGATCATCAGTTGATTTGGCATCAGTTCCATAAACAGTCATTCTCCATACGATCTAAAGCATTAAAGATTCCACATTTTTTGAAGGCCTTCATAGTAATTTCAGTTTTCATCTCCTTCCCGGACTCAACAATCTACTCGCATATAGTTGCAAATAATAGAGCATGCATGTTACCACCTTTTGTGAAGCTGTTTACCCCTTCTTGCATCCAAGCATCTCATTTCTTCTGTACCAAGTCCTTAAATTGATGTTAGCATCCAGTGGCTGCACCATGCTTGTAAGGCCTCCAGGAATCATTGCAATGTCAGTATTGTTAGCTCAAACTTCACTAATTACACTTATCACTCTGTGTGATCCGAACATATCCTCAACCAGTAAGCTTTTTTCCTTTCTAAGTCCACCTGGTCGCATATTCCAGACCTCCCCAATCCGAGTCTTGCAGCCATCTTCATTCATCCACCGTTTTTCATAAACGAGGACACAATGCCTTTCAAAAATTTCTGTTTGGGCAGAGTTTTCCATTTGTAAATCACCATCGGCTTTGACTTTGTTCCATCTGCCATACAACCAAGTACCTCAGTGAATCGACTCCTTTCATGGCCAGTGGTCTTAACCAAAACTGTTTTTGCTGCAATCTTGTCCAGAGTTCTGTTCCCTGACATACCAAAGTTCATTGGGGTTTCATCCATATTGCTGATGCATGAGAGCCTGTACCTGTTTTTCTTCCGACTTCTGGTTATAAAGTGATGGAACCCAATTAACTTGTCATTAAGTTCTGCTGGTAGGCAATGGGCAATCTTGGTTTTCTGTCTAAGCACTTAATCATAACTGTTTTCTAAATCTATTGCACCATCCAGCACTGGCTTTGAAATCACTGAATCCATCTTTTTTTGCTTCATTTTTAGCTCATGTTCTTATACATTACCGAGTCACTATGCTTCCGTTCTGATGACACTGAATTACCCAGTCAGCAATCTTTTCTTTATTTGTTTAGCTTTCTTCTGTTTGTGTACTTTTGTTTTGGCATAGCCTTTAACTGTGTAGCTTTTTTCCTCCAATCTCAAACACGTCTGAGGAGCAGGAGAATCGACATTTCATTTCTGATGAAGGGCTTATGCCCGAAACATCGATTCTCCTGCTGCTCAGATGCTGGCTGACCTGCTGTGCTTTTCTGCCACCACACTCTTGACTAGATACAGTATTCATTTTATCTTGCTCCTGTGAACCATTTCATTGCATTAAAGATGTTATATAAATATGTTGTTTCCATTTTTCTGAGCCCATTTCACCTGTATCTCTCAATTCTGTTGCTTGTTTGTTCTTGGGTAATGCTGGTATCACTCACCTTAAATATTTTACTCTAGCAAGTGAGAGAAAGAAACAACAACAGCAACTTAAATGGCATTGTCAACAACCCAAGGTGTTTCATGTGAGTATTTTAAAACAAAATAAATTAGGTCACATTGGGTCGTACTAGGTTGGATAAGCAAAGAGTAATCTCTTAAAGGAGGAAAAACAGGTTGAGAAGTGGAAGGATGTAGAGCATGAGTGCAGAGCTTAGATATTTGATAGTGAGAGGGATGGCCACCTATAGCAGGATACTTAAAATTGGCAATGTTTGGAGTCCAGAATTAATTGAGTGCAGAAATCTGGGAAGGTTGCAGGGCTGGACGAAATTAGAGATTGTGAAGGGAGAGAATTTTAAAATTAAATAATTTGCTGCACTGCATGATCAGGAGCCGATGATGCTTTTGAGTTGAAAGGAGAAGAAGACTTGGTGCAATCAAGACCTTGGTCCAACCTTATGTTTACGGAGAAAATTAACCACTCAGGACAACCAAAAGAACATGGAGTACTCAGATCTACAGATAATAGCGGCATGAATGAGAGGTTCAGCAACAAGTGAGGTAACACAGGAGTGAAACAGACAATTTATGGAAGTGGAAATAGGCAGTTGTAGCGATTGCATGACTGTAGGAAGCTCAATTATTACAAATTTGGGATCGGATATGACACACAGCTTATGTGTCATATCACATTCAGTTTCTAACTATTATCAGGGAGATGGATGGATTGATAGCTAAGGAACTAAAATTGGAGCAGAATGATTTCAGTCATCCCAATGTTTAATTGAAAATGTTTGCTCCTCCAGGTCTTGATTTCAGATTAGTATTTTGATAGTTTAGCAACAGGTGAGGAGTTATAGGGATAGTGATTAAGTCGATAATGTGATAACAATTGCTATGTTTTCAAATAATGTCAGTAGTGGCCACCATATAGATATAAAATATAAATCTTTGGACACCAGAGGAAATGGTCCAGGACTCAGTAGGGAAGTAATTGCAAGTGATGCATTAGCTATGATTGCATAGATGAAAATGAAACCAAATGCGAGCAGTCCTACCCAGTTGGAGCTTGGTGGAGAGGCATTGAAGGAGGATAGTTAACAAATTAGATAAAAGGTTGCTCATAGGTTCTTAATTGAATTGAATTGAATTTATTGTCACATGTACCGAAGCACAGTGAAAAGCTTTGTCTTGCGAGCAATACAGGCATAATCACATAGCTAAGTAGCATAGATAGTGACATAAGATGTCATTCGTGACTTTAAGAGCCGATTCAGTGCTTTGACAGGGCAAAGGAATGGCTTGGAGGGATTCAAATATGGAGCTCTGGGAAAAACAGGAACTGACTTGGGACACGAGTGAAATAACTTTCAAGGACTTTGGAGAGGAAAGACAGATTGACAGTGGGTCAGTGGGATGGAAGATTCAAGTGTAGGTTCTATGAGGTTTGAGGTCCCAGCAAAGAAAAGGTTTCTCTCTCCAATAAAGCTACAAAATGATTTCCAATTAATTTTGAACTTAATATTGATGCATATTCATAGGATATTTTTCTTGATATTTTTCAACCTTTATTTGCAGAATCCCTACAGTGTGGAAGCAGGCCATTTGGCCCATCATGTTCACACCTTCCCTCCAAAAAGCATCCCACCAAGTCCTTCCCCATCCCTGTAACCCTGTGTTTTCCATGACTAATCCACTTAACCAGCATAAGTGGATTAAGTGGGTGGATGTTGGGTGAATGTGCAGACCCCACACAGACAGTCTTCTAGGTCAAATGGAACCTGGATCCTTGGCACTGTGAGGCAGCAGTGCTAACCCCTGCACCACCATTGCTGCCCATTTTATGTAAATGAATTGTTCAGTTGCTATAAGAGAAATTAAAAAGGGTGTGTCAAGAATTTGGCAATGAAAAAGGAGACAGAAGCCTTAATGAGAAATGGAGGAATTTTAAAGTCAGAAGCAAAATGGTGTTAGTTTTCTTTCTCCAAATAATTTCTCCCACTTGGTGGATTGCAATGATTCAATTGTGCTTTTTAATTTTTTTGGCTGCTTTTTGATCCATTTCAGTGACTAGAATAAATAAAAAAAAAGGTTACTGCAAGATGCTTTGGGGAGCCATGAGTCCGGTACCACACCCAGACTTTGTAGATCTGAGAGGAATGGCAATACTGATCACAGGTGGGCTCTGTGCTCAAAAAATAGCATTAGGCCGAACACATGTCGTGTTTCCTGAAGCAGAGATAGTCATAAATATCTCTCTTAAGCATTTCATAGCAGCATCACCCAGAGCTATTCTTTGTGATTGATTTTTAAATAAAAATGAATGAATAGTTAGTGACAATTCCCATGTTCATCTCTGGCAGCCCGTGTGTAATACCAAGAACTGTAAGTGGCAGAAAAACAAGTGCAGCAGAGACCTGCAATGCAGTACATATATTGCACAGTTCTTGTAAGACTCAGCCTGATATTGAGCTGTGAGTCTTACTGCAAATCATTGAATCGTTGAAGTGAGTAAAAAAAAAATTATGTAAGATCAGCAAATGGTATTAATGTATTATTAATCGTTCATGTTTAATACTCCAATATTACAAATAAAAACAGGAGTTTCTTTGTCCTAAAAAATATTTTATATGCATTTGGCAAAGTTGTTGATGAGCTTCTTTAAGAACTTCACAACTGCAAAGCTGAATGGAAAGGTGACTATTTAACTGCCGGACATGAACGAGAGTAACAATATCCAGAAACTGAGAGTTATACAAGAACCAAATAATGCATGACTCTTTTTGACCCAGTTTGGATGTAATAGCCATTACTTCATAATGGCCATTTCAGAGGCCAGTTGATAGTCTACCATGTTGCTGTGATTCTTGAAGCTTGTGTAGCAGTGCAGATTTCCTGTCCTGAAGTGAATGAGATGGAGGGTTTTATGACAATTGGTAATAATTTCATGGTCACTACTACAGAGACTAGTTTTCAATTTCTCTCCTGAATTTAAATTATACCAGCTACCATAATGGGATTTGAACACTTTTTTTTTATTCATTTGTAGAATGTGGGCATTGCTGCCTGGCCAGCATTTATTGGATGGGAAAAAGACTGAGTGCATTCACCCTAACCATGCTTTATGATCTTATATATTTCTATCAGATCCCCCCTCAGTCTCCTACGCTCGAAAGTAAAATGTCCTAGCTTGTCCAACCTCTCTCTATAACACAGACCAGGCAACATCCTTATAAATTTCTTCTGCACTGTTTCCAGTTTAATAACATCCTTCCTATAGCAAGGTGACCAAAACTGAACACAATACTTCAAGTGCGGCCTCACCAATGTCTTGCGCAACTGCAACATAACTTCCCAACTTTTACACTTAGTGCCCTGACTGTTGAAGACAAGTGTGCCAAAAGCCTCCTTCACTGCTCTGTCCACTGTGACTCCACTTTCAGAGAACCATTCAACTGAACTCTAAGGTCAGTCTGTTCTACTAGACTCCTTAAGGCCCTACCATTCACCATGAAACTCCTGCCTTGGTTTGACTTTCCAAAGTGCAAGACTTCACACTTGTCTCTATTAAACTCCATTTGCCATTTCTCAGCCCACTTTCCCAAATGGTCTGCTGCAATTTCTGATAACCTTCCTCACTGTCCACAATACTGCCTATTTTAGTGTGCAAACTTATTAATTTTGTTTTGTAAATACTCATTCAAATAGTTGATTATAGATAACAAACAGCAATGGGCCCAGCACCAACCCTGAGGCACTCCACTACTCACAGGCCTCCGATCCGACAAGTATCCCTCCACTATTACCCTTTACTTCCTACCATCAAGCCAGTTGTGTATCCAATTTGCTAACTCCTCTTGGATTCCATGCAATCTAACCTTTCAGAGCAGCCTACCGTGTGGAACCTTATCAAAGGCCTTACTGGACTCCATAGACTATGCTTACCACCTGCCCTCATCAACCTTCCTGGTCACATCATCAAAGAGCTCTAACAAATTTGTGTGGCATGATCTCCCATGCACAAAACCATGTTATTACTAATCAAACCCTGCCTTTCCAAATGCATGTGTGTCTTATCTCAGAATATTCTCGAGTAACTTACTACCACAGATATTCAGCTGATTGGTTTATAGTTCCCAGGTTTTTTTATTTGTAGCCCTTCTCGAATAAGGGCACAGCATTTGCTCCCCTCTAGTCTTCCTGAACTTCACCCATGGCTAACAATAATGCAAAAATATCAGTCAGGACCCCTGAAATTTCTTGTCTAGCGTCTTGCAGTGTTCTTGGCTATTTCTAGTCAGGACCAGGAGATTTATCCACCCATACATTCTAGTACATTCAATACCACTTACTGTAATGTTGATTGTCCCCAAGTTCCCAAGTCTTCATGTCTTTCTCCACAGTAAACACTGGGGAGAAATAGTCGTTGAAGACCTTATCCATCTCCTGTGGTTCGACACATATATGTCCACTTTGGTCCCTTCAGGGTCTTATTTTGCCTATTATTCTTTTTCCTTTAATATACTAAAATAACCTATTTTAGCTTTCCCAATTTTCCCTCCATCTATAACATCTATAGTTTTTTTTGTTCACTATCTGTCTGTGTGTATGTGCGTGCGTGTGCGTGTAAGGATGAGTTCATAACTGGTTAGTTATAGCCTGTGGTTTATAATTGTTTGCCTGTAGCTAGTCTTTTTACTTGTAATAAGTAGTAATTCTTGTTAAGTACACAAAGCTTATGCATACTTTCTATCAATGGAAGTCTGAAAATCAGGTTAATTGAGAAATTTTGTGCACCTGTTCAAAATTTTTAATTTCTGCAATGACTGGGAATAGCAGGGCTATTACATTTACAGATTTTCAATGGGGCTATTTGCATACTTCAATAAAATCTTTAACTCTTGTGATGACTGTGTGAATAATGAAGCATGATTTCTAATTCACTACCACAGTGAGACACAACAGTGGGCATTTATACCTTAAACCAAAATTCCAAACGTACCACTCACCATTCTAAGTTTTAATTTTGAACAAGAATATCTTTTTATTTAATTGTAGGACATCTGCATTGCTAGCTGGCCAGCATTTATTGCCCAACCCTAGTTACCCTTAAGGTGGTAAGCTGTCTTCTTGAACCACTGCTTCCCATGTGCTGCAGGTTGACCCACAATGCTTTCAGGGAGGGAATCCCAGAAGTTTGACCCAGTGACCGTGAAGGAACGATGATATATTTCCAAGTCAGGCAAACTTATTAATTATGCCTTGTAAATTCTCATCCAAATCATTGAAATAGATAACAAACACAAATAGACCCAGCACCAGGCCCCCTGAGGCACTCCACCAGTCACAGGCCTCCGATCTGACAAGCATCCCTCCAGTATTAGCCTCTGCTTCCTACCAGAAGATAGTGGTGTTACCATGCATCTGCTGCACTTGTCCTTCTGGATGTAAGTGGTTATGGGTTTGGAAGGTACTGTCTGAGGATCTTTAGTGAATTTCTGCAGCGCGTCTTGTAGATAGTACACACTGCTGCTACTGAGTGTAGGTGGAGGAGGATGTAGATGCTGTGGTGCCAATCAAGCAGGCTGCTTAGTCCTGGATGGTGTCCAAATCTCTTAAGAGTTGTTGCTTCTGCACCATCCCGGCAACTGAGGACTATTCCATCACACTCCTGACTTGTGTCTTGAAGACAGTGGACAGGCTTTGGGGAGTCAGGAGATAAGTTACTCACCACAATGTTCCTAGCCTCTGACCTGTTCATGTAGCTAATATATTTAAATGGCAAGACCAATTGAATTCTGGTCATGGTAATGTCCAGGATGTTGATAGTGGAGATTGTGGGTGTATGATAGTGTAGATGGTAACGCCACTGAATGTCAAGTGCACTCAGAGCATGCGCAAATCAACTGGCAGAGGTCTTCTCGTAAATCTTCAACCTCTCCCTGCAGCAGGCCACTGTCCCTGCCTGTTTCAAGAGGGCTAACATCATCCACATGCCTAAGAAGGCTCATGCAGCATGTCTCAATGACGACCGCCCAGTGACCCTAACTTCAGTGGTCATGAAATGCTTTGAAAGGCTGGTCATGGCATTAATCAACTCCAACTTCCCACTACTCTTGACCCACTCCAATTTGCCTTTTGGACCAATAGATCCACGTCAGATGTCATATCACTTGCTCTTCACTCCTCCCTAGAACATCTGGACACCAAGAACAGTTATGTAAGCATCCTACTCATTGACTACAGATCAGCCTTCAACACTATTATCCCCTCAAGACTGATTTCTAAACTGAGTGATCCCGGACTAAGCCCCACTCTCTGCAACCGGATCCTCAGTTTCCTGACCCACAAGCCACAATCAGTGAAGATTGGGAACAATATTTCATCATCACTAACACTCAATACTGGAGCCCCAGGGTTGTGTACTCAGCCCCCTACTGTCCTCACTGTATACCCATGACTGTGTCACCAAATACCAGACATTTACAAGTTCGGTGATGACACCACCATCATAGATTGAATCTTAGATGGCAACGAAACAGACTGCAAAAGGGAGATGGAAAACCTGAAAAGATGGTGCACTGAGAACAACCTAGCTCTCAATGCTGGCAAAACCAAGGAACTCATTATTGACTTTTGGCGGGATGTTACTCATGCCCCCCCAACACGTCAATGGCACGGAGGTGGAATGAGTGGAGAGTGTCAAACTCCTGGGAGTGGTCATCCACAACAAGATTTTTTTGGACTCTTCATGTGGACGCAATGGTTACAAAGGCCCAACAACGTCTCTTCTTCCTCAGGCAGCTGAGGAAATTTTGCATGACAGCAAATACTCTTGCCATCCTTTATAGGTGTGCCATCTAGGGCATTCTGTCTGGATGTATCACTACCTGGTATGGCAACTGTACCATTCAAGATCAGAGACGGTTACAGAGAGCGGTGAACTCGGCCCGGGCAATCACAAAGGCCAACCTCCCATCTATAGAATCCATCTACCAGGCCCACTGTCAAGGAAAGGATGCCAGCATTCTCAAAGCTCCATCCCACATTGGCAATGTTTTTCTACAACCTCTACCACTGTGGAGAAGGTACAGAAGCCTGAACACAGTCACCAGCCAGTTTTGAAACAGTTTCTACCCTAATGTTGTTAGAATACTGAATGGACTCACAAACCCTTAACATTTGCCTGTATCTGTGTTTTCTTTTTGTTTTTGCCACTGTTTACCTATTATTTACTTATCTATGCTACTTAACTATGTGACCTCCCTGTATTGCTCGCAACACAAAGCTTTTCACTGTGCCTCGGTACACATGACAATAAATTCAATTCAATTCAATTTAGAGGTGGTCTTTGGATAGTGTCTTAATGGCAAATGCAATATTACCATTCATTTCAAGATAGCTAGAATATAAGAGGAGAGATGTACAGCTAAGGCTGTGTACGAATCTGATTGGATTGCATTTGGAATATTGTAAGTAGTTTTGGCCCCTTATCTCAGAAAGGAGATGCTGGTGTTGGAGGTGATCCAGAGGAGGTTTACAAGAATGGTCCTGAATGTGAAGGGCTTGTCATATGAGGAGCATTTGAGGACTGTGGGTGTGTACTTGGAGTTTTGAAGGGTCAGAGGGGCTGTCATTGAAACATACAGAATACTCAAAGGCCTGGATAGAGTAGATGTGGAGATGATGTTTCCACTCCTAGGAGAAACTAGGATCTAAGGGCATAGTTTCAGAATTATAACTGAAACTCTATAACTGAAATGAGCAGGAATTTATTCAGCCAGAGTCTGTACTTTAGGATATCTGGTTAACATGGACAAGTTGAACTAAAGGGTTTGTTTCCGTGCTGTACAGCTCTGTGACTCTATAGTTACTCTTTGGAACACATTGCCGCAGAAGGATGTGGCAAAGTCACTCAAGTCATTGAGTGTATTTAAGACAGAGTTAACTTCTTGATTAATAAAGGGATCAAGGGTTAAGGGGAGAAGGCAGGAGAATAGGATTGAGAAACATATCAGCCATGCAGAGCAGATTGAATGGGATGAGTAGTTTAAGTCTGCTCCTATGTCTTATAGCCTTATGGAGAAGGTCATTGTCTGGCATTTGTGTGGAACAAATGTTACTTGTTACTTGTCAGCCTAAACCTGGATATTGTTCATATCTTGTTGCATTTGAACATTGCTTCAGTATCTGAGGAATTGTGAATAGTGCTGAACATTGTGCAATCATTGGCAAGCATCCCCACTTCTGACCTTTGGAGGGAAAATTATTGATAAAACAACTGAAGATGGTTGGGCCGAGGACGCTACCCCAAGGAACAGAGATGACCTGGAGCCGACTGACCTCCGACAACCCCAACCATTTTTCTCTGTGCCAGGTATGATTCCAAGTGGTAAAGAGTTTGCCCTTTGATACCCATTAACTGCATTTTGCTAGGGCTGCTTGATATCAAGGAGTGATCCAGTGGATTTTTCTGACAATTGACCTTATAGTTTCTTGATTGTTCATTCAATACTCTTGGAGCAAAAGCAATGTGTATCATGTGCATTGAGGGATTCGCTAAAAGTTTTTCTCAGTTTTCCAATTATGTAATTATTTCTCCAGCTCAGTCTTCCATTAGTTTCATTAGGCAGATCTTGCAGACCTGAACTTTTCATGAACTTGAGTGTGTATCTCATTCATAATCTTGCATAGTGTTCTAACAAAACATCCCTGGTTTCTGAACCTCTGATATGTAGCTCCTGGAAGACACTCTGCTTTCTCAAGCTGCTCCTGTCATAGACTAACTAATGCAGTGAAGATATCACTTTCTCTTCTGGTACAATGCCCTAAGAGGCTGTTAGTAATCATTGGCTTCCATTAGACTTACTTCGGTCCTTGATTATACTTGGTAAGATATTGAAATAGTTTACCCTTGTCTTTACTGTATAACTTAGCAGGAAACTCTTATTGTTTTTTGACTGCCATTGGGCAAATTGGAAGGATTTATAGAATGATAATCAACCTACTGGCCATGTTATAAATGTACCATAAGTGATCCAATCCTGGAGTGGAACTTGAACCTAGAAGTCATGGCACAACCTGGATGTAGATGTATAAAAATATACAAATTTAACTCCTATTATGAAGGAAGAGGTACTCAAAGCACTTTTTGACACATTAAATTTTAAATTACAACATGTGTCTTCTTTTAAAATTGACTATGTCCAGAAGAATACACTAAATTCAGTGGCTGTCAGGAGAGGGAGACCCTAAATGTTCAATTTGACAAGGTATTAAAGAAGTTCTAAAGCAGCGGACTTTAAAAAGGAGAAAGTGCACTAAAAACTGAGCTATAATTTCCTAGAGGATGGTCATAGAGATGTACAGCATGGAAATGGATCCTTTGGTGCAACTTATCTCTGCTGGACAGTATCCTAAATTAAATTAGTCCCATTTGCCAGCATTTGCCCCGTATCCATCTAACCCCTTCCTATTTGTATACCCATCTAGATACCTTTTTAAGTGTTGTAATTGTACCAACCTCCTCCACCACCTCTGGTAGCTCTTTCCATACATGCATCACTCTCTAGGTGAAAAAGATGCCCCTTGTCCCTTTTAAATCTTTTCCCCTCTCACTTTAAACCTACACTTCCCAGTTTTGGAAACCTGTATACTGGGCAAAATACTTTGTCTATTCACTCTATCTGTGCTCTTTATTATTTTATAAATCTCTTTCAGGTCACCCCTCAGCCTCTGACACTCCTGGGGAAGCACGCCCAGCCTATTCCACCTCTCCCGACAGCTCAAATCCTCCAATCTTGGTAACATCCTTGTAAGTCTTTTCTGAACCCTTTGACATTTCACAGCATCTTTGCTATAGCAGGAAGACCAGAACTGAACTCACTATTCCAAAAGTGGTCTAACCAATGTCCTGTACAACCACAATATGACCTCCCAACTCTTATTCTCAAAGCACTGACCAGTAAAGGCAAGCATACCAAATGTGCCTTCACTACCCTGTCTACCTGCGACTCTGTTTTCAAGGAATTATGAACCTGCACCCCAAGGTCTCTTTGTTTGGCAACACTTCCCTGGACCTAACCATTAAGTGTATAAGTCCTGTCCTGATTGTCTTACCAAAATGCAGCATCTCACGGTTAGCTCGGACAGTATGCAAGATGGAAGAAGAGACAGCAGTCGAAGAGTGTGGTGCTGGAAAAGCACAGCTGGTCAGGCAGCATCCAAGGAGCAGAAGAGTCGACATTTCGGGCAAAAGCCCTTCATCACACTGCCTGACCGGTTTTGATTTTCCAGGACCACACTCTTAGACACTGATCTCCAGCATCTGCAATTCTCACTTTCTCCAAGAAGAGACAGCAGTCTGGGAAACAGACATAATTTCCTCTTTCAAGAATACACAAGATGAGGTGTTAAAAACCAGTTCAAATCTCGTCTGTATGTGATAGTGTTAGAAGGTGTACTAATGAACTGAGTTGCTAATGAGTGCCAGTAGGCTTTGATACTTTGTATATCTGTCTGGGTTCACCGTCAAATGTGCTGTGAAGGTCACAGTCAAAGAACCATCCATGAGACAATGCTGCATAGCAAGTGAAGGACTCTCTTGTTCAAAGTGAGCCAGTCAACCACATCGAAAGGAATCAGGGCATAAGAATTTCAATTAACTGCCAGCCAAGAATCTCAGAATCGCCTGCTTCACTATCAACATTCAATTATCTACTCTTGACAAACTACACAAAGATTGAACTATATATTTTATAGCTTATATAATTTGGGTTTGCTTCACATTTTTAATGTGTTTATGTGTTGCATTTTTATTTCTTCTCACATTTAATAACTGACAAACTGACTATTGTTAATTCCAGACAGCCTAATTAAATTGTCTCCTTTTAAATAAGGAATTTGTTTGGTCTGGAAGAAAGGTTTCCATGCTGGTGGATATTCTTTGTAAATAAACCTTATTGCAGCCAAACAATGGGCTGGCTGAATAAAGACGGGGAGCCAGTTCATCTCACCTCACCCTGCAGCTTGTCAATTTGATGCATCTTGTCTGAAACCATACCTCACCTGGGATTTGAATGCAAAAATTGGGAACTCGGCCAAGATCTAGTTGTAATACTTCTACAGTTAATCTGCATAGCAATGTGATGAACATGATCTGTTCCAAGAGAGAAATAAATTAGTTATTTTTAATTTTAGAGCTGTTCATTGATGGGATCAGCATGTGGATATTTAAAAACCTTGTTTTGTCTACCAGGTGCCTTCAAGTATGTCTTCAATCTGGAGAAATCGCATGAATAATTTAAATGTCCTGTTTACACCTTAAATTCAACCTCTTTTAAGATACTCCTAAGAAAGACCATCTCCTCAAAAGGTAGTTAATATGGCTTGGAATTTAAATTTTAATACCTGTCATCATGACTTTACTAAGATAAACAAAGAAGTGCTGAATAAACTCAAATCAGGTAGTGTCTGTGAGGGAAACATTTAATCTTTCGTGTCAAGTGACATTTCCTCTGAAGAAAGATGAATTAATATTTCTATCTTCAGATTTCCAGCATAAGCTGTACACTACTTTTGCTTCACTGCCAGGATTTCGACCACTCCCTTTGATCTGTGTTCACCCCAGTGTTACACCTGTGTTAGAATGGATGAAGTATCCCTGCTTCCCACTTCTCTACTGGTTAGAACATAAATCAAATTTAAAGAGTTACGAATTCCATACATCTCAATGTAGTTCAATAATCAGAAAAAAAAGTTAACCGTATCCTTCGTAACAAGTATTATTATGGACAAAATGTTTGCAACTGAGAATGCAAAGATGATAAACACAAGATAACATCTGTGAAAAGGCATACAACTACACTTCTTGGAAACTAACACATATGCACACAACACACATGCACAATCTCTAATAAAGGAAAATGGAATAACAACTGCGGAGTGTTACATTGACCAATAGTTTAATTAGTTCAATTCAGAGTAAAAATATTAGCACATTGTCCCAAACGTTGGTCTGTTGCCAAAGTCACTGCTCCACAAACTGTTGGTACAAGAATTTCTTCCTGGATCGATTGCAACTAGCTTAATTTGCTTTTTCTAGAAACAGTAGTGTGGGTTTTGATTTCCTGTATGGGAACCCTCCACAGGCAGTGATGAGGCTTTTCAGTTGATTTTCAACTCTCCCAGTTTGGGCACACTTTATAGTTCCTGGCCTGTAGTGTCTCTATGTTTAAATCCAGTACATCTGTAAACTGGGCCATATGACGTTTCTCTAAAAGTATTATTGACTCAGCTGAACAGCTTGCATACTTTTCAAATGCAGCATTTCTTCCCCCTGCTCATTTTTCCTTTGCTTGGTAAAGTGTTCTTTCCTCCCACAATGTCCAATATGTAGGTGTATGTCCAGTCAATGATCTTGAAAACTTTTGTATCAAATCACTTTCTTCTTAATGCCTGGAATGTCTTTCAGTGTCTCAGAACAGGCATCATTTAATTTATCTTGCATTTTAAGATTATATCTCCAAGCAAAAAATCATCTTTTATCCATTTGTAAAACAGTCAGTTTCTGGTCTCAAGACTTTATTGTTGTGAATTAGAAATAGTTTAAGTTTATAAATTAACAGATAAGTCAAACTTGTGAAACCTCTTAATCTTTTGCAGCTGACTAACAACCAGGAACTTCTGTGAATTAGTAGGAAGCACCTGTTAGGCTGTTGTGGTTTCAGAAAAGTAACCCATTGAGTTTCATTGAATTCAGAAGTCATGAAAATCATTGATATGCTTGAGCTGTGCTAGTCTGTTGATGTGATGTGATTCCTGTAATCCAATGTTCATAATGACAGTAATTTTTCGAGTTTTAAGTTGAGATAGCTGATCATGGTGAAAGTAGGGTATTAAGTTCTAATTTGGAGGAGAAAGGCAATGTTTTTGACTCAAATTATTTTCATTTAGTCTGTTGAAAATGTTACGACACGTCCCCAGAGCAGGTGGGATTTGAACCTGGACCTTCTGACCCACAGGCAGGGAAGTAACTCTACTGTAAACTACCTCTGTGGAGCTGTCAGAAGTTGATGAATCTATAATCGTGAATTGCCTATATTACCGCCACATTTCAAACTCCCTGTCGAATGATATTATTTATTGTCTGATCATAATTTATTGGCCATATGTTATTTTCATAGATTTACCACGACTGCCCACATATACTATTTTGGTTTTCTGGCCTCTGCATGAATTCATAACTTAGTATGGAATTTTGACATGTTTCATGAATCTGCATTCATTAAGTACCCGACAGCGGCCGTCTAACTAATTTGTTAGACTTCCAATTACCACACTAAATGCTGCTTTCATTCCTATCATTTTGGGTGTGAATTGATAAGATCCCAGAGCTGCAAACTAAATAAGTGTGCTATAAAATTTCACCCTGGTCTCCTTTCCATTTGGAATAGGATTTTTAATTCATAATGGTGTCAGCATTTCATATCAGTTCAATTTCTTTGAGGCCTATTTATTCTGCTTTGTTCCGTCAGTTTTATCCAAGTAAATGTGCACTTAGAAAGTCTAAAGCAGAATACAAATAAGATGGCAATTAAAAGACTTTTTTTAAAGAAAGACTTTAGTGCACAACTGTTTCAGTTAATTGAAGGTGAGCATTTGTTTCGTGAAAAAATTTCTTCCCAGAGATTCATCGATATGATAAGCTACCACCTCACCCATGTTTGATCAACAAGCATTGATCTCATCTGTCACAACATTGTTAAAAAATATATTGAATATTAATGCTGGAAGTCCTTTGGAATGTAAAACATTGCTTAAAATTTTGTCTCAGCTAACATCTTATTAATGTGCAGATGCATTCTATTAGATTGCAAGTAATTATTGCTTAAAATCAGCTTTCTACCCCCAAATCTTTTTGTTCTGCCTTTTGCGATGTCACACTAATTCAGTTAACCTGTGGATTGTTTATGTGATAAGTTGAGTTTCTGAGGTAATAATGTGGTTTTCTCTGAAATATTGCATACTTTATCTCAATTTAGTTTACTTTACTAGGGACTCCTTTCCAACCGGCAGTTCAGGTACCTACACCCCACGAACTTCATTGATTCAATATGCTATATCACCACTACCTTCTCAAGCCATTTAGGAATAGCCAATAAATACATAGCCAGTGATTTCCCAATTCGTGAATGAATAATGAAAAGCATACACAAGCAAGAAGCTTCTTTTCAAATCAGTAGCCTGCAAGTGAAGTTCAAGTTCTAATCTTTGACGTGGACGTGACTTTATGACAGGTATAGTAGAAAAAGTCAATAACAGTAGCTGTTGCTACTGAAAAGCCTGTCAGCTTGTTTTACAGTACATAAGTTTTAGTTATTTCAATGCATCTCATCTGTATCCATACACCAATGTGGCTCATATTCAGTTGCAAGATGAAATTCTAGGTTTAGTCATAACCAAAAGCTACACGTCAAACCATTGTAACAAAGATTTGTTGATAGGATGAGTTTGACAACTCGGTGGCCTTTGATAATGCCAGTTTTTATGGATATTTCAATCTCAGTGATATCAGGATGTAAAGAAGTGGAAACTGGGGGTATACTGCAAGATTGCCTATTGTGTGTCATTTATCATATTGGTGTCAAAAGTTGTGGTCTGAATGAGTTTAAGGCAGAAAATAGATGCAAGCAGTTTTGTATATAGGTTTACTGAGACTGCAAGGTCTTAATCTGATAGAGAATAGGAACAGGGCATGCTGTTTCAGTTCTTCAGTTTCCTATTTTATCTGTGATTTATTTTTTTCAGTGCACAATACTAGCAAACATTGTTGATTTATTTCTTTCATAAATGCAATCACAGTAAGCCATTTGGTCAGTCTCTTTTATCCATGTTAAAAGAAGGTAATCTATTGAAGATGATTGTACTAATTGTGATATATTGTGTCTGCACAATATGACTTTTTTTTATTAATTCATGGAATGAGGGCTGCACTGGCTAGGCCAGACTAGGTAAGGATGGTTTCTCTCTGTAAAGGATATTAGTGAACTAGATAAGTTTTTCAACAATTGTCAATGGATTTGTGGTCATCATTAGACACTTAATTCCACCAACTGCTATGACAGAATTTGAACCCAGGTCCCTAGAACATTACCCGGGTCTACAGTCCAGCAATAATGCCGCTACTCCATTGCCTCCCATTCAACTTTAATGTTTGTTCTCTGTTTGCAACTTCTATGTTAGTATTTCAATATTTTGTAGTTAGGAACTGAAGCAATGTTTAGTTGGCTATGCTTAACAGTGGGAGGAAGTGGGGACTGCAGATGCTGGAGCTCAGAGTTGAGGGTGTAGTGGTGGACATTCTGATAAAGGGCTTACGCCCAAAACGTCGATTCACCTGCATCTCAGATGCTGCCTAACCTGCTGTGCTTTTCCAGCACTGCACTCTATGCCTAACAGTAGTGGGATACTGGAACAGTATTATGTAACTAGCTTTTTTCGAGCACAGTTCATAGATCTTGTATCATAGTCTCCAAAATTTAATCTTACATTTCTTTGGGACGTTGAGTTCTGTTGGAGGGTTTTGCAAGATCAAGGAAGATCTCTCACCGTATCTTACCAAACTCACCTCAATAGTTACCCACTGTGCTTCTATAGCATCCCTCACATTAGAGGTCCTCACCACCTTACCATACGCTGTTACCAGCACAACTTGTCACTCTGAAGAAATCATGGAATTTACCGGCATTTTGTACTATTTTTAAAATCCTTTGTTCATCATGACAAGCGCTATCAGTCTGGAGCTGCCATGCATTGTTCCTAATATTTGCCCTGGACGTGGCAGGCAAAGGCAAATTGGTGCTCCATTTTGCAGACAGCAATCTGGAGGTCCAATGGATATAGTGGAGCCAGTGCAGGACTTAGTCCTACCCTGGGTCCAGCAGTAGAGATCACATTACCAGCTCATGCCAACCTGGTTTAAGATTGTATTCTCAGCTGTCTGGAGGAATGTTTGTACTGTATGAAGAAGTTCAATGTCATTCTCCACTTCATCAAAATAAGTTCCAACACTTTCTCTCTGATACCTCTCGGTCAATGTCTGCTACTATACCCACCTGCCGCCAAGGTTGATGATCTAATGCGATCACTATTGTCTGCAACACTTACCTCACTCCATCACCTACTTAAACCCCAACAACTCTAAAGCTGCATGCCCTATGTGCTGCTTATGTACTTGCTATGGAAACATCCCCACCTGCACCAACAATTATAAGTTTCATCTCCCATAATGTCACACCTCTCTCATTCTATGAGGAAAACAATCAACAACATGATAGAAATAGTCAAGATTAGTTGTGTGCTGTCTATCATTGGTTCCTTACCCGTTTTGAAAAGAGCATGCTGACTCTCATCAGCCCAAGCAGGACCTGAACTGATATAAGAGGCTGCCCTTGACTTATTGGGCTGGAGAGTCCTGAACAAAAGCTATCCCCCTTGATTTGATGGAAGCTTGCTGCCAACTATGACAAGTATCCTGGTTTTGTGTCTGCAAGAGGCTGAGGGGGCAAAGCACACAATGCAGGAATGTTGTGTGCATCTAAGTAGACTCAGTGAGTGAATGCTATGAGACCAAGTAAACAGGCTGGAGGTGCAGCCTGGTCCAGTCCTTGAGCTGCATATGTGCCCTTGAGCACCTAATGTACTTCCTGCAGCATTACAATGATGTTGCTGGTGCAGCCCAAGTTCAGCATTGGTGTACAGAAGCATCCTGTAAATCGATTTAAAATGTGCTGTGAAGGTTCAACACTGGCATATGTTGGATGCCAGTGTCAATAGATGTGTGGTACATGTGGTTGGTGCCTATCACTGCAGTCTAGTCTCATTTGTATTACTCAGGTAATTTTTTTTGGTAGACTGGACAGTTTCAAGCGGTTTACTTCAGGAATAAACAAACACTCTTTGATTTCTCCTTTCAGGCTTCTGGGCTAAATCCTGGAACATATCCCCCATGGGTACGGGTAGATTACTCTATTTGATGATTTCTCTAACCTTAGTTGAATAGTGAGTCCTCCTTTTAGAATTTTTCTTGGTGATGGGAGTATATTTATGCTGAGTATTCTGCAATATTCCCTTAAATGTCTGCCACTGATTTATTCTCTAGCCTAGTACGCTACTTCACTTCAATGCCCACGTAGTTGCCCTTAGTTTTAAATGCTAGTCTCAGACTCAATATTCTCTTTAAACTGAACGTAAAATTCAAACATATTGTGGTTGCTGCTACCAAAGGATGCTTTAATTCCAAGCTAATTAATTAATGCTGTCACCTTACACAACACCAAGTCTAATATAATCACCTCTTGTGTTTGGTTCCAAAATATGCTGCTTGAAGAAGCTACCTTGAAAGCATTCTATGAACTTCTCATCCAGGCTACCCTTTTGAATTACAACACACCAAGTTCCCAAATCATGGCAAGAGCATCTTCTGTTCCCCTACCCTTTTAAAAGACATGCACATAAATACATATGCACAAAGATAGACACATGCATTATTCTAATTTATAATGTTTTCTTTTGTATTAGGTTTGCTTTGGTTACTCTGTCTTCATTGCTATGACATTATCATTGCTAGTCCAGAGTTTGTAACATTGCCAGCACTCTGATTTCCTAAATTTGCATTGAAATACTGTCATAGATGTGCTTAGAAATTAATAGTTTGTTTTGGGAAAGTTGTTTAGAAAGTATGCCTCTAACAGCTTACTTGAAATACTTGGTGATTTGGTGTTAGCCATGAGTTTGCAAGTTAAGTTGGAGTATCTTTATTCGTTTCACAAAATGTCATATGTAATGTAGACTTTGTAAATCTACCTCCCCAGCTTTGGAGTTTTAATATTGTATTTTAATGCAGATGTAATTGAAATACTTCCATGAGAAAAGTCATTGAGATTTTGAAAATTAGGAAGTTTTTAAGAAAATATGAATCTGGTCCTGAAGAATGATAAGCATGTTATACTTTCTTTGTGATCATGTTGCATCATGTTTTATGACATAGGACTTGGATTCGAGCAAAGGATTAGGCTAATGGTGTCCTAAGTAGGACATGGCATTTGAAGATGCATTCCCAATCTTAACAAATTGTCAAATTATTCAACCACCGCCTGCTTGGTGTTCAAGCTCTTGAGGTTTCACAGCTAGGATTATCCTTCAATACTATTTCTTCCAACTTCTTTTTGAACATATGTTTGGAGGGCTGTCTGCCTTAGTGAGGATAAACAATTTCCCTCCTTTTAACTAAATGCAGTGCCTAAAAATCTCTTCCATAGCCTTGGGAGGATCTTGGAGGCTGTATTGGGAATGATCTCAGTCCACTAAAATCATAATACTCCTCCTATTTCAGCAGTGGTAAACACATGATATTGTGATCCCTGCCATTCAGTGAATAGGCCGAACACATGGAAATGAGCAAGGAGTACAAAGCTAGCATCCTGCCTGATGTGCAATCAACAGTTATGGGTTAATCATACATTGTGATCCCTGAACACTTTTTCAGGGATATCCAATTTAATCATTCATTTATTTATTGATATTTGTTGAGGCAGACATATTGGTCTTAACTCTGGAGAAACATCTCCTGCTCTTCCTTGGTAATCCCATTGGTTATTTTATGCTTCCTGGGACAAAAGACACATCATACCACAATAGTCTCATTCAAAACACACAGTGAGGAATCTTATTGGAGTCTAGCTGACGTGCCGTGGCAGGACCAGCAAGGCCAATCTTGACCGTTGATATTTGCTCCATCTTTTATGCTATCGACAAGTACTATGGTGAATGTCTCACTAGACAATTGTAAATTGCCAATTAAACTGAATTATTGTTTTAGGAACATCTTGTTCGTGACCGAGCTCATTTCCTAATATTTAGCTTTCTGTCGTATCAAACACGGCAAATGAGCAAGAAAACTTGACATGGAAGTTAGAGCGACACCAGCTGAATTCAGCTCATTGCCACCTGCAAAAGGACCTGTGTGTTGTGTGTAACCAAACTCTATCTCAGGGCACAGTCCATGGCCTGCAGCCATGTGAACCCCTCATCCACGGACATTGGCATCTGGCATTTGCCCTCATAACTATAATGACACCTATCCATTACATTGGCAGAGTGCTCTGGAAACACAAAACTGCATTATAGGGTGCACCAGCAGCCCACATTAAAAGGACATACTTGCATGGGCAGGCACTAAATTGAAGGACTGGACCAAACTGCAACTCACGGCTGTTCGCTTGCTCTCCTGGTGCCCGCTCATTTAGCACCTACCTGCATCCATATCTTCCTCTGCCTTCCCTTGCTGTGCCAATTAGCAATCTCACAAACAGCCAGCTTGCTTTGCTGGTTCAGAGTCCTCAGTCAAAGGGTGTTGACACCTTGCTGTACTGCAGTGTGCTATATCAGTCTCACACTTGCTCCATGCCACATTAGTTTATAGGACAAACACACTACCTGTACAGCAAGCACAAAGCCATACCTCAAAGTCTTTGGGGGCTAGTCCTCACTGCAGTTCATGGTGTCACCCATCAGTCAGGGCATCCCAGCACAGTCAGTCAAGGCAGCAGTGTCTGATACCAGTCCAAGGTATTGGCCACAGTAGGTAAACCACTTGGGTGTTCTTGGTCAGGGTTCTATGAATCTGCTGTCTGGGGAGTGGCTTTAAGTCTGACATGTGTCTCCATTAGGGTGTAGTGCTAATGCTAGTGGAGAGATGTGCAGCTACTAGTCAGGGGTCTAGGCACTTCTAGTCTAAGGTTGTCCACTTTGGTTGCTCAAAGATCAGTATGTAATGTCTGTCCACAGAAATTAAGGGGAAAGTGATTTGGATTGGGATTGAGGGACAAGGGAGAGGGGTGCGTGGTATTGTTGCTACAGGAAAGATAATCAGCACCTTATTCTTTTGGATTCAGGTGTGTCATCTGGTAGAATAGGGATGTGGCAATTGTGAAGATGCGCCAACAATATACAGTTGGTTCTGCTATAACAAGTGTTTCTTCATTGTGAATCGGCTATAATGTGATTGAAGAATTTAGACCATTATTTAGTAGAACACAAACATTCCCTATCTGTATTGGCTCTAACATGGTATTGGTCCCATTGGCTTAAATGGTGCTGCTATTACGCGATTTTCTTACAACGAGGAATCACGTGGGAATGAACTGTTGCGTTATATCAGAATAGACCTTATGTAAAAGTGAATATGGTAAATTATTGTCAGGAAGGCGGTTTGTCAAGTAGGAGGGGGTTTGTCCATAGTTAGGAACACCTTGACTGCAATATGGGGACAATGTATGACCACACATGACACAGACACCTCAAGTACAAATGATTTTTGGGAAGCAGGCAGTTGTTAGGTACTTGGGAAGGTACAAACCATTAATATTTATGAGAAGACCTACTAGGAAGAGAACCTGGAAATTTGGTGGCTCAGAGACACTTGGAGGCAATGGTAAATGAAACGGCTGTGACCACAGTATGTAGGAGGAGGCTGCTGATGTTAAGGCTTTTAAAGGGAAAGAACATTACACACAGACCTATGGGGTCTTTAATTTCTGGCCAATTTATTGCATTGCTCTTCTTTGTGTTTTTACCCCTTCCTGCTCCAGTCATTGCTCACCAACTCATTCCACCAACACTTTCCACCACAGAGGATGGAAAGGAATAGGGATGCTGTAGGACCAGGGCCAAAGGAATGGACACGTGGGAAGAGAGCTCCTTTCCTGTGCACCACCACATTGGAAAATCCATTACCGCATTATCTTTTTTTATATATGTTCTTGGTAAAGTTGGTCTGAACATGAAAGTATCAAGGCCAATATCTACTACAGGAAGCCAGCTTTTTAAAAAGATTTTTTAATCAAGCTGCTCTGACAGCAACTATTGAGCAGGTGGGACTTGAATTCAAACCCTCTGGCCCTTTGCCCTAACCATTGCACTGGAATAGCCACCATAACCAGTTCTGGTGTCCCTTACTTCTGAGTCAGGCAGCCTGGGTTTGAGTCCCATCTCCTCTAGAGGTGTGTTGTGACATCTCTGAATAGGTTCATTGTGCCTGCATTTTTAAAACTGACACTGCATCCCAAGAAGAAAAACACTTCAAGAAGGCAGCTTGCCAAGGGTAATTAGGGCCAGGCAATAAATACTGGCTCAGCCAGCAACACATGTATTTCATGAACTGTTGAAAAAGACTCTTTCCATAATATCAATCCCATGGTCACTGTTTTGATGTTACCAGATGCAACAGTTTGCCATTACTTGTTCATATAGAAGTGACAGCATGAATAAATTCAGGTAATTTAGTCTGTGATACACAAACAGTTAGATGTTGGTTTTGGAAGAAAACTAAAAGCAATTAACTGTTTTTATTGTGTTGAGATCTTTTTTTGTTATGATGTGAATGCATACTACTAACAGAGATTTGCGATGCATGTTTTGTTTATGCCAGCTGGAAAAAAAATTCATGATTCATAGATTATCTAGATTGTGCCCAATATTTATGATGCTGTGAAGACACCTTCTGTTGTATTTTGAAAATATTTGATTGTTTGTTACTTGTTTCTTTCCTGCCATAACCTGTTGGTAACTAGGGAAGTTCAACATCAGACTCAGTCAGAAGTTGATTCTTTATGGAATTTTTCATGATATGTTATTGATAGTGCAATTGTTGACGATTAGCTCAGATGTGTAACCATGAGGTGTATGTATGACTGACTGACTCATAATCTGTTTGCTTTAAATGCACACATGAAGTTGTTATGCAGGCAGAGCTATTTTTGTCTGGTTAAGTAGCTTTCAATTGCTACTTTTTTGAAATGTAGGAAACCTGTTTTTATAACCTGTTTAAAAAGATAATAGTTTAGTGCCTAATTAAATGCCAGACAGGTGCAATTTTTATGAAAGATATTTTGTTTCAAAACCATTTATAAGCAGAAATTTTGTTTTACAGCATTTCTTCAATTCAGTTGCTATATAAAAAAATAAACTCCATGCTGTGCTCTGACTTTAAAAGAGTAAAATTAATAGAAGGTAAATTAAGTACATGAAGTACTCTGCAGGCCTGGCAGCATCTCTAGAGTGAGAAACAGTCAATGTTTTAGGACACTGATGAAAAGCCAGCAATCCAAAATGATTTTTCTCCCCTCTCCATTGATGCTGTCAAATCTGCTGAATATGTCCAGAATTTTCTGTTTTTGTTTCCAATTTCCAACGTAAATTGTATTTTGTTTTTAAAATAGAAAATCATTTTTGAATTGTTCCAAAAGAATGGATGAATCGGAACACAACACCTTTCATATTTCAAGACATCCCAAAGCATCTGTTATGAACATTTTGAAATGTAGACACTTTTGTAGGCAAATCTGGCAACTAATTTCTTCACAAAAGGTACCCCAGACATCACTGGGATAAATGTCCAGCTAATTTGTTGTATTAGGCGATAAAGTTGGTGACAGATGACTATTGCTCAGGAATGAACTGAGTGATTTATTTTTGCTGGAACATGGAAGTGCGATTTATTGTTCTAACATAAAGGTTAATGTGTGGGTTACCACTTTCATGTTTTTGCACATGACAGCCAAATGTATTTGTGTGAAATTGCTTTTTGTCTGAAAAATAAAACAAGTGAATAAAGGACTGCATTGTATTTACAGGCTTATGAAAGTAGAACACCTTGTATTTTGATTGCAGCTTATTTATACTAATTAGATCACGCAAAATATATAAACAATTATCATCAGATTAAGGTACTTTATAGATTTAAAGTCGTTTTGAGAAAAAGGTTTAGTTTTGAGTGTGCATTTATCAAATGGTGGCTGAACCACACAAACCAGGATTTATCCATTGTTTGTGCTGAGCTGATTGAGCTCACATAAGTGTTCAGTGACTGGTACTATGTTGGCTACCTCATTTGAATATTAAAGAAGGAAAATTCTGTCCTTAAAGTTTGTATTTGTACGTTTGTGTTTTCACATTATTGATGATAGACTTTCATGTTCATGTGTATTGAATTTCATTTTGTTTGAGATTCCAGAGGGCTCCTGCAAGTACAGTGCCAGATTAGTGGTCTAGCTAAAATGCTAGCTGGGCTACTGTACCTAATCAAAATTGCATTACTGTCTGAGCACTTGTCACAGTATTAATATAGTTCTGGCTACAGGTGTTTGGGATCTCTGGCATTCACGAATGGTGATACAGTCAGGCTAAAGAATTCTTAGGTAGCAAACTAAGAAGAATGAAACTGATTATCTTTTACCTTTAAACATATGTCACAGAGAGTGAAATGATTAATTTATATGTTTATAGTATTTTAGACATTTGAAGAAATATTTGTCATTCCAGATGCAAGATCCAGGGCAGATTTCAGGGCCAGTTTAAAAGCTAACTTACCAGAAGCGATTTTAGATTGGCCAAATGGTTTTATTAAATTGAGTGTTTATATAATTATCTTAAATATGGAAGAACAACTCTTTTAACAAATGTTACAAAAATTAATGCTGAAAACATTGCCTCAATTTTTCCGTGCCTTGTTTCAATGTAAGAACTTATTGGTCTCTGGAGACTATCTCGTTGCCATGTCAAATGAATAGACAGGGAAAAGAAGTTGTCTCAGTTTGGAGGGGAGTATTCATATGCTGATGTCCCCATCTGCCTACTGATTTTGTCCTTCTAAGTAGCAGACTTTGTAGGTTTGGGAGGTGTTGTCCAAGAATCCTTGGTAAATTGTAGATGATACTCAGCAACTGCAATTACACTAGAAGTATCAATCAAACTTTTAATTTTGTTTTGTAAATCTCATTTCTCAAAGAATGGTTATAGCAAAGAAGACCAATTGTTTTGTTGTGACTACGCCAACTGTAAATGCTAATAAAATACCACTCCCCATCTTTTCCTTGAGGCACTGTAAATATTTGCTCTTCAGGCAATTATACAACTCTCACCATTGAAAGCCATGACTGAATTTTCTTCTGCTTTAACATGAATTATGATAAAACTAACACAGAAGTTAAATCTTTGAAAAACGTATCAGGAATAACATTTTGGAAGTTAAAAATCACACAACACCAGGTTATAGTCCAACAGGTTTAATTGGAAGCACTAGCTTTCAGAGCGCTGCTCCCTCATCAGGTGGTTGTCATTCCGAAAGCTACTGCTTCTAATTAAACCTGTTGGACTATAACCTGGTGTTGTGTGATTTTTAACTTTGTACACCCCAGTCCAACATTTTGGAAGATTCACTGGTAATGTTTTTAAAAATCATGGATAAAAGAGTAAGGAAAATGTCATGAATTTTTCCACAGATGTTTTTAAAAAGTTTGCATGGTTCAATAGCTTAGCCACAAAGTGATGATTATTGAGTTTTTTTTGTGTTGGTCCTGTCATCCCATGTCCCAGAATTCTCAAGACAACCTGGCCCACATTTGTTTCCAACTTTGAATGAAGTGTCAGCCACCATTGAACAGTACATAATCAGTTGATGAAAATGCTGACAGATGCAGTATGCCATTTGTCATATCGTAAATGCACAATGCAAGCAAAATATAGTGGACCAGTTTTATCTGGCTTTATTCTGTATATAATCCAAAACCTTAAAACAAATTAATTAAGTAAAATTAAACAGGTGGTGTGTTTTGCATGCCAGTATCTCTGGCAATTGTAGACAGCCTTTTTTTAACAGCAGTAAACCTAAATTATAGTCACTTCAAAAATAATTCATTTTGCAAACAATTTTTTTATTCACACATGGGATGTGGGTGACGTTGGCTAGGCCAGTATTTATTACCTGTCCTTAATTACTGTGGAGAAGGTTGTGATGCATTGCCTTCTTGAATCGCTGCAGAACTTGGAATTTAAGAATATCCACAAGTGCTGTTAGGATGTTAGTTCCATGTTTTTTTACCCAGTGACAATGAAGGAATAGTGACATATTTCCACTCAAAATGATGTGTGGCTTTGAGGGGAACTTGCAGTTGGTGGTATTCTTATGCATTTTATACCACTTGTCCTTCTAGGTCATGAGTTCGGGTGTTAGGAAGATGTTGAAAGATCCTTGGTGCATTGTAGCAATGCAAGTTGTAGATGATGCACATTGCTGCCACTGTGCATTAGTAGTGAAGGGTGAATAGTGGTTTGGATGCCAATTAAATGGGCTGCTTTGTCCTGCACGGTGATGGAGGCAAATGGAGAGCATTTTGTTTTGACATTGACTGACAGACACTGGGGAGACAGAAGGTGAATTACTCACCATAGGATTCCTAACCTCCAATCTGCTCTTGTTGCCACAGTCTGGCTAATACAATTCAGTTTCTGGTCAGTGATAACCCTCAGCATATTGATAGTGGGTGATTCATTAAATATAATGCAATTGAAATCAAGGGTGATGGCTAGTTTGTTTTTTGTTGGAAATGGTCATTTCGGGCGCAGATGTCACTTGCCACTTGTTAGCCTGAACCTGGATACTGTCCAGGTCTTGCTGCATGTGGGCATGAACAATTTCAGCATTTTAGGATTTGAAATACTGCTGCTCATTTTGCAATCATTGGCGAGCATATCCACTTCTGACCTTACAGTGAAGCAGCTAAAGGTGAAGACTTATCCTGTGTTTTGTGTCGAGGACATAGCATAATCATTTTATCACATTTGAAAAGTGTGGCGCTGGAAAAGCACAACAAATCAGGCAGCATCTGAGGAACAGGAGAGCCTACACTTTGGGCATAAGCCCTTCATCAGGAATGTGGGGGCTGTGAAAGGGGGTTGAGAGCTAAATAGGGAAGTGGGGATGGGGGGAAGGTAGCTCGGAAGGCGATAGGTAGATGCAGGTGGGAAGTGATAGTGATAGGTTAGTGGGGTGTGGAGCGGATAGGTAGGAACAAAGATGGACAGGTAGGACAGTTCAAGTGGGTGGTGCTGAGTTGGAAGGTTGGATTTGGGATGTGGTGAAGGGATGGAAGATTAGGAAACTAGTGAAATTGATGTTGATGCCACGAGGTTGAAGGGTCCCAAAGTGGAAGATGAGACGTTCTTCGTCCAGTTGTAGGGTGGCTTGGATTTGGTGGTGGAGAAGGCCCAGAACTTGCGTGTCCTTGGGGGAGTGGGAGAAGGGAGTTGAAGTGGTCAGCACGGGCGGTAGGGTTGTTGGGTGCCTGTGTCTCAGAGATGCTCCCTGAAATGTTCCACGATTTGGCATTCTGCCTCCCCAATGTAAAGGAGACCACATCGACTGCAACAGATACAGTAGATGTGGTGTTTAGATGTGCAGGAAAATCTCTGCTGGATCTTACTACTTTAAATTAACCACCTCCTTGAAAATGCCTTCTCGGTTCTGTAACACTCTCTGATGATCTGGTTAGGGACTAATAACGAATGTGTTTAAAGTATGAGGTTCCAGATACTTAGTAACAGAATAAAGGTCCCATGAATTTGAACAAACAGACTCAACTTTATGATAAAGGGTTTGAAAAGTAAAATCATTTACTCTGAAAGTTAAGTAGTAATATTCAGAGTGAACATGAGATAAATTTGAGTTAACAGACAAATTGTGATTTAACTCCTCACAAAGCAGAACAAATAATGACTGCAATTGCAGTCAAGATAGATCCCAAGGGTTACTTAGCCATCCACAGAGATGAGAATGACATTGTGTAAGTCACCAAATCTCAGTACGACACAGCCTACTTTGCAAGTTATTTGACTTTTTAGTTTTGGAGTTTTATCTTTGGAACTCCTTCAAAGACAATTATATCACAGTTTAACTGAATGAATGCTCACATCCTGGTAGTTTAGTCTGTTTCGCATATTTCACTTAGATTCCTGAGGCAGGGCTACAGCATCTACTCACAGGCATAATTCCAATTCTGCTCCCAGATAGCTTTGCTCAGCTGACATTAGCAGTGGATTCATCTAAGCTCCAATATTTCTTCACAATGCTATTTGTGAACTTCTGTCACCTCAACTGCTCTGGATTAGCAATGGCTTTCAAGGATCTCAACTGCACCTAATGTTGCTAATGGTTCCCTGGCATTTATGAACTATAAGTGCTTGGAGCCTGCAATGGCACCTTTTTGTTTAGAATCTCTTGCTCTTCAACTGATAGCCTACTCACATAGTATATCTTTTCTTACCTCCATGGGTCCTGTGGTCAACTTTACCTGTCACCACTACATATGGATGGATGAATATCTCCAGGATGGCCACAGAAGAACTCTGAATACTGGGTGGGAATTCACAGGCTGTGATACTTTGCAGCTATGAAATGGAGTTGTTAGCCTCTGTCCGAAACTTCTCCCCTGAAGACAGAGTTAAGTCAGCATTCCTTAATAATTCCAATCTACACTTCTTCCCGAAGGCAGGATCCTTACTCTAGCTTCTGATCTTCACTGAGCACATTGGAGCTTATGGAGGCAAAGTCCCTCCTTCACATTGAAAATAACCTCCATCATGTTGGGTGGCACTATCACCATGCTAACTGGGACATACTTTGAACGGATCTAGCAACTGGGCATCCATAAGGCGAGCTGGACCATCAACAGCAGCAGAATTGTACTCCAGCACGATCTAAAACTTCATGGCCCGGCATATCCCTGACGCAACCATTACCATCAAGCCTGGGGATCAATCCTGGTTCAATGGAGAGTGCAGGAGGGCATGCCAACAGCAGCACCCGCATACCTGAGGATGAGGTGTCACCCTGATGAAGCCATCCAACAGGACAACTTGCATACCAAACAGCATATGCAGCAAGTGATAGACAGAACTAAGCCATCCCACAGCCAATGAATCAGATCTAAGCTCTGCAGTCCTGTCACATCCTTCGTGAATAGTAGTGGACAATTAAACAACTCACTGGAGGAGGAGGCTCCACAAATATTCGCATCTTCAATGATGGAAGACTCCAGCATATCAGTGCAAAAAATAAGGCCGAAGCTTTCAAAGCAATCTTCAGCCAGAAGTGCTAAATGGATGATCCATCTCTGCTTCTTGTGATTTCTGGCATTATAGATCCCAATTCCATTCACTCCATGTGGTATCAAGAAACAGTTGGAGGCACAGCAAAGGCTACAGGTCCTGACAACATTCCGGCAATAAAACTAAAGACTTGTGCTCCAGAATTTGCCACTCCCCTAGACAAGCTGTTCCAGTACAGTTGCAAACTGGCATCTACCCGACAATGACAGAAATTGTCCAAGTATATCCTGGACATAAAAAGCAGGACAAATCCAACCCAGCCAATTACCACCCCATCAGTAAAGTGATGGAAGGTATCATCAACAGTGTTATCAAGCAGCACTTGCTCAGCAATAACCTGCTCACTGATGCCCACTTTGTTCCTGACCTCATTGTAGCCTTGGTTCAAACATGGATGAAAGAGCTGAATTCCAGAGATGAGGTGAGAGTGGCAGCTGTTGACATCAAGGCTGCATTCAAGTGGGTGTGGCATTAAGGTACCCGAGCAAAACTGCAATCAGTGGGTATTGGGGACACACTTTCTAGGGGTTAGAATCATATCAGACACATAGCGAGATGGTCATGATTGTTGGAAGTCAGGTATCTCAGCTCCAGACATCTCTGCAGGTGATTTTCAGGGTAGTGTCCTAGGTCCAACCACCTTCAGCTGCTTCATCAATGACCTTTCCTCCAATATAAGGTCATAAGTGGGGATGTTCGCCAATGATTGCACCATGTTCAGCACCATTTGCGACTCCTCAGATACTGAAGCAGTCTGTGTCCAAATGCAACAAGATATGGACATTATTCAGGCTTCAGATGGCAAGTGGCAAGTAAGATTCATGCCATACAAATGCCAGGATGTGACATCACCAATAAGAGACAATTTAATCACCTGCCCTTGACATTCAATGGGGTTACCATCACTGAATCCCCACTATCAACATCCTAGGAGTTATCATTAATCAGAAACTCAACCGGACTCACCACATAAACACAGTGGGTACGAGAGCAGATCAGAGGCCAGGAGTATTGTGCTGAATGACTCCTCTCCCGACTACCCAAAGCCTATCCACCATCTGTAAGGCACAAGTCAGGAGTGTGGTGAAATACTCACTACTTGCCTGGATGTATGCAGCCCCAACAGCACTCAAGAAGCTTGACACCATTCAGGACATGGCAGCCTGCTTGATTGACACCACATCCATAAGCGGCCACATCTTCCACCATCTGCACTCAGTAGCAGCAGTGTGTGCTATCTACAAAAGGCACTGCAAAAATTCACCAAAGATCTTGAGACTGCACCTTCCAAACTCACTCCCACTTCCATCTACAAGGACAAGGACAGCAGATGTATGGGAACACCACCACCTTCAAGCTCTCTGCCAAGCCACTCACCATCCTGACTCGGAAATATATCACCGTTCCTTCACTGTTGCTGGGTCCAAATCCTGGAATTCCCTCCCAAATGGATTGTGGGTCAACCCACAGCAAGCGGACTGCAGCAGTTTAAGAAGACAATCTTCTCAAGGGTAACTAGGAACGGGCAATAAATGCTGGCCAGCCAGTGATGCCCACATCTCATAAAATGAATAAATAAATAAATAACTCATGGCTACAGTTATCTCTTTCTTGCCTTGCCAAATGGTTGTTCAACATGTGACCCGAAACAGCAAGTGTTAATGGGGACTGATCATAGAGCAAATCAGAACAGAGCTTGACCCATTGTCACCCGTTTTTGAGTATTTTTTCATGTTTTCCCACAGAAGTGTTACATACCTATTGAATGGAAGCATGCTGGCTAAATCTTTAACTCTATCCCCTCAAACTCAACAGTGCAACAGTATTTTGTGGGATCCCTCCTGTTGCCCTGCCTGAAATCAGCAAATTAGTGCAGGTTGAATCTGGACTTCTCTCATACAATGAATTGATCCTTTCCATGCTCTTAGCAGGAAGCTATATTCAAAGGGGAGTAAAGATTTGCAACATGGCTGCAACACTTGTGTTGGACCTATTTTTCCTTCAAGCATAGTTCAGTGCTCAGAGTTTAGAATCACTGATTCTTTTTTACCTTACTGCATTTGATGTCTAAGTGGGGAAGCCATTCAATCATTTAATTTTCATTTGCGATAGCTGTATTGGCTGAATTTTTAAAATGGTTTTCAGAAGAAAATTAATTTATAGAAAAGATTATTACTCATGAATATTGCATCCTACTTAGCATTGCAGTAAAGTTGAAATCAAATATCTGATTGCCTGAAGGGCACTTTAACATCAATGCAATCAAATACTTTACTCAATAGCTGTAGTGTCTAAAAGACATAAAGAACAGCTTGATTCAGTAGTTGGACATAGAATAAACCATGTATTGTAGCAGAGACCTAGTAATGATGGTTTTGATGCTGAGTGGCAGTTGGAAGAAAGGGAAAGAGGGCTCTTGCTAAATGGATTGGTTACGGTAGGCACAGTGCTCTAAGGGAGCAGCTATTTTCATAAAAATCTGCTGATGGCTTATTTCTCTTCACCTTGCATCTTGTAAATGTCAGTGCTGGAGGAACACAACAGTAGATGGCATCGCAGTCAGCAAATCATTATGGTAATCATTAACTTTTTATCAGCCACATTGCATCTGTTCTTCTATCAGTACCTGTGCGTGGGACAAGAAAATGTTTAATCTGCTTCACCATCTCTCAACAGTTAATGGTTAAAGTACTGCACAGTCAGCAAGCTGAAAAAGCAAGGAAGAACAGCAAAATTGTAGGTTGTCTGTAATTCCTGATAAGAGTTGCTGTCTCTTGCCAGATTCAACCTAAAAGGGGAGTAAGGTCATGGTTTGGGGTCATTTAAATTTTAGCCCCAGGAGTGATTCTCTTGTCTGTCATTGGTGACATTCAAAATTACAATGAGTAGACCTGAAGTCTCTGACTGGGTGCCAACAGTTTCGAGAGACCCACTGACGGTGTGCAGTTAATTTTGTGGATTTCTTGACATTGATGAAAATTAATTAAAATCTTTAAGTTAAAACTTAATATCTTATTATGAAGCGCAGAACTAAGTCTGGCTGAAGAGAAGAAGACAGACTATGTTGAAAAATAGACCTTTAGACTCTTGGTTTACAACCATTAGATTTTTAGTCTATAGAAAAATATGTTGATTCCAATGTTTATTTAGGTAGGGCTTTTATGGTTCTAGTTTCCCAAATCTGCTCTTTAATGCTTAAATTTGATATTTCTATAAAGTATAATTTTTGCAGATATTCACTTCATAAGTTTGAACAGATTTTTACATTTTGCTGAAGGCTCCCTTCACTACAGTTTTATAAATGTCAATCTTTAAATATTTGCACTGAAGCTGAATCTTTGATAAATTCAACAAAATACTCGAGAATGCTAATGGAATGCATTTTTTTTTTACCTCATCATGGGATACGAGCCTCAAAGTCAGAATTTGTTGTCCATCCTGAATTGTCCTGGGAAAGATGCTAATGAGGTTCTTCAGTTCAACATGTGTAGGTGCACCCACATGTGTTGTTCCATGTTTTTGACCCAGTAACACTGAATGAATCAGGATCGTATGTATTTAGAGGAGAACTTTGTAGGTGGTGGTTCCCATATATGTGCTGCTCATATCCTTTTGCTTCAACCTTCCGAACCCACAGAGTTTGTGGGTTTGGAAGGTTGAAGCAGGCTAGGTGGATTGCGGCTAAATATTCTGTGGATAGCACATATTGCTGCCAATGCATGTTGATGCTGGAGGGACTAATATTTAACGCTATGGACAGAGCACTGATGAAGCATGCTGGGTGGTGTTGAGCTTCTTGGGTGTTATGAATATCCAGGCAGATGGAACGTCTAGAGCACCAGGTTTTGAGGAGACTGGAGGTGAATTATTTAGCACAAAGTTCTTGGCCCCTGACTTACTGCATTGGCAACAATGTTTATAGGATTGGTCGAGTTAACTACCTAGTCAATAGTAATACCCCAGAATATTGATAGGGGTGGAATTTAGGAATAATAATGCCATTGAATTTTAAGGAAACATGGTAAGAGGGATAGGAGGATCACTCTTCAGTTGTAATGGATGTTTCTTTTGTTTTGATACTTGCCAAATGTGTGTTTGATCCTTTTAATCCATTCTGTTTTTGTGTTTATGCCTAATTCCTTGCATATCAGTTCATTATAACATAATACCAGTTCAAAGTTGACTGAGTGCAGAGTCATAGCTTTGTGAACAGTAGACATGAACAAAGAATTCTGTAACTTCGTAACAGCACTTTGAGATAACCTAAACCTCAAGACTATAATGGTTCAATAAGGTATTCCACCACCACCTTATCAAGGGCATTTAGGATTGAGCAATAAAAGCTGGCTCAGCGAGCAATGCTTACATCTTATGAACAAATATAAAATAAGCTCTAATCCTCATTTGTTGAGATGCACTGTTTGCTATTCAGTAAGATCTCTAATGTCTTATTTCTCTTGCATTGCTGTCAGTGCACACTTGTGATGTGTTGGATTGGGGTGGACAAAGTTAAAAATCGCCTGACACCAGGTTGTAGTCCAACAGATTTATTTGGAAGTACAAGCTTTTGGAGCACTGCTCCACCGTCAGGTAGCTAGTGGAGTAGGATCATAGGACACAAAATTTACAGCAAAAGATCATTATGTCATGTACTGATACGATATATTGAACAAACCCAGATAGCTATTAAGTCTTTCATCTTTTAGAATGGGTTGCAAGTTTTGATTCATTAATACGTAAATGCCAGAACTTCCTTCATATTAATGAATCGAAACTTGCAACCCATTCTAAAAGATGAAAGACTTAATAGCAATCTAGGTTTTTTCAGTAAATTGCATCAGTGTATGACACGATGATCTTTTGCTGTAAATTCTATGTCCTATGATCCTACACCACTAGCTACCTGACAATGGAGCCACACTCTGCAAGCTTGTACTTCCAAATAAACCTATTGGACTATAACCTGACGTTGTGTGATTTTTAACTTAGTACACACTTAGAATAACTCACAAAAAGTATTTGAAATGCATGACGCAGGAAGTAGTCTAACTAATGGACATGTTGCAAGATGACCCACTCCAGCAAACTCCAGCTATTAATGGTACACATTTATTTAAAATGCAAACAAAATAAACAAAATGTTACATTTTGAAATGGACTGTGAAAGGAGTTTAATCAAAAAGACTATTGAGCAACAATGACAGACATTAAAGAAAATAGCTTATGACCCTGTGGGCAAAAAATTAACAGATGAAATATAATTTGTGAAAATGTGAAGATTTGCACTTTGTCAGGAACAATAGAAGTGCTAAAGATTATTTAAATGGAGAGGGGCTGCAGAAAGTTGCAGAACAAAGGTCCGCATCCATGAATCACAAAAGACTCGCACCTGAGTTCAGTGGGTATGGAATGATGGCCTTTACTTTAAAGGGAATGGAGCATAGAAGTAGATAAATCTTGCTTAAACTATACAAAGCATTAGTCAGACCATACCTAGAATACTATGAACAGTTTGGTTCCGTTATCTCAAGAAAGATATACTGGCATTGGGTGCAATACAGAAAAGATTTAGTAAATTGATTCTGGGTATGAAGGGATTTTCTTACGAGAAGTGTTGCATTGGTTGAGTGGGTATTCTCTGGAGTTTTGAAGAATAAGAGGAATACTTAATGATATACGCAAGTTTTTTAGAGGACTTAAGAAAGTAGATGTGGAAAAATTATTTATTCTTTTGGAAAGTCTGAGACTCGAGGATATAATCTTAGAGTGAAAAGTCACCAATTCAAGACAGTAATGAGGGCTCTTCACCATTGCAGACTGTAGGGGCTGATTGTTAAGTATGTTCAAGGCTGAGATAGACAGACAGGGTTTTTTAATCAGTAAGGGAATTAAGGATTATGGGGAAAAGACACGAAAGTGGAGTTGAGGATTATTAGATCAGCTATGATCTTGTTGAATGGCAGAGCAAATGCAGATGGCCGAGCAACCAATTTCAACTCCTAATTATTGTCTGTGTTGCCACTACATCACCATCCTTAAGGAGATGTAATGAATTGCATTTGTGAATTAAATAATGACTTCAATACAGAAAGAGAAATAAAAGTAAAGGAAAGAAGGATCAAAGTACAAAAAGGGAAAAAGAAATGAGACAATGACAAAGTTAAAAATTGTCAACAATTTAAATTTTACTCCTCTAAACTGTGTCAATAGAAGTTCACTAATTAATAAAAACGTCTTCATCCTCAGTTCAATCATAGAGCTGGAGTGTTAGGTACTCAGAGCAAGTTTAAGGAAGAATGAATGTGCAAAGACAGCAACTTTGCAAAAATGATAGAGGTTAATATCAATAAGTTGTTTTTGCACAGGTGGTGCAAAATGGACAGCCACTTATGGCAATTTGCAAGATACCTCTTCCTCTTGCAGGCCACTTTGCATGAATCATTAAGAGACCACTGTTTAACCCAGTAAGTTTTAGCCCAAAAATATTATAACTTTCCAAACATCTTTGGACAATTAGATACCTGAAGCAAGTCTGCATTTTATATCTACAAATATATTTATCTTTTAATTCCAATATAATGCTTTCTAATCCAAGTTTTCTTTACTTTTAGTATCTGAAGACACTTAAATATGGTAATTTCTGTTTACTTTCACCCAAAACCATCATCTTATTGTAAAAATATAAGCTTATATTTAGTTTTTTTATTTTGAATTTATTTGATTTGAATTTTTATACTAACAGTTGCAAACTAAAAAAAATATCTGATTTCTCATCTGTATTAATTTTTATTTAATTAAAAAATCTAATGCTAACCTGTTGAATATTTATCAGGTTCATAAGTATGTATGTGTTATTGTAAAATTTAATGAACTATTATTTGCAGTAGGAACGTTTGTGATTTGTCACAGAGTATATTGTTAGGAAATTAATTATTTTATTTCATTTCCTGCAAAGCCAGTAATTTATCATTTTCAATGTAGCACTATTCACCTTTAAATGGAAATTGGGTTACAAATGAAGAGTGCTAAGTTTCTGATTGGTTATACATAGTGAATTGCGCTTAATTTGCCATGAAAACTTTGGATATCTTTCCTTTAACTTTCTTATGAGAAAAATAATTTTCAAAATTATCTTTCTCAAATACAGTAATGAAATATTGTTTATATCCCAAGGGAAATAGTTTGTGGTTATGTTTTCTGTGTGTGTACACACTTTATGAAATATCTTCTTTCTGTTATTATCTAATTCTATTTTACACATGTTTTAATATCTTATAGTCAATAAACCTCTAATACCTCATATTATGGAGGTATGATTGATGCTTTCTATTCCTACGGATCTCAGTGACCTAGTTTAGGATGTATTGTACATACCTATCTGTGATACAATATTCATTAATAGCTGACAATAATTATATATTCATTAGCACTGTCTAGTTGATATTCTGACTGACAGACAGTTAAGAGAACTTTATGGTTGTATACTCATGACCATTCTTGATAAATAAAAATCTGTCCTAGAGCTGAAAGAAACTCTACTGTAGTCAATGTCATGTAGTGATAGCTTTTTAAAACTATTCAGTTAGAATGAGAAAACACTAATGTTGAGGTAATGAATTCTCACTACAGAATAATCTTAATGTTCAACGAGAATCAAAGATTCCCTGCAGTGCAGATAAAGGCTATTCAGCCCATTGAGTCTGCGCTAACCCTGCGAAGATCATCCTCCGCCACTATGTACCAGCAGTGTACCACTTAATCAAATATTTTGGTTGACCAAGAGGTTTGCATAACCAATGTAAAGTCACACACTAATGTAATGCAGGGGTTATACATATCAGTGTTGTACTTTATTAACAGCATAAATTATTTCAATAATAATGCATCTTTAACTTAAATGAAACCTCTTCATCAGAGCGCCTTCTCACTCACACCATCACTGTGGAAGTGGAGTAGGACGCTTCAGATGGAGCTCCTTCATTTGTCCATTTTCTTTTTTTTCCTCTCTTTTCTCTTTTTTGAGTCTCTTTTATTTTTCAGGTTTCTAACCTTAATTAAAATTTAAAGCAATGAGACTCTACAGCTGTTAAGTGTTAATTTTTGGTGCTAAAGATGTATCTCTACTTAAGATATATTACAGTATTAAATGTTAACATACATTTGAAAGGTCATGTAGTAACTTTTTCTGGAGAGTTTATCGAGACAGCACACACAGCAACTTCACACTTCCCGTATTTTTCAGTTCTGAGTCTGTTAGAAGCAATCTCAGAGAGAAGCAGGCAGTTTGCCAAGAAAATGACTGATTTCTGTGTTGAACTGTGCCTGTAACGGTGCTGTTTGTTGTTGCCTAATGTTCTGTTTAAAAATGATGTGTGCTAATAACTACATGTTTTATCACAAAAGTTGTTAATCTTTTTCCATCGAATCTTCCAAATAAGTAAAAAAAACACAAAGGGAGTTTGTGAGTTTGCTTTGGAGTTAACCTCAACTTAATGTTACTCAATGTCTCCTTTCTATTCTGGAAACTCTTGAGGTCAAAATATTGAGGCTTTTCAAAAAGACGTTTTTGTTTAGGAATGGAGGGATCAATAGATATGAGAAGAAAGCAAGAACAGGGTGCTGATTTAGATGATTATATTGAATAGCAAAGCAAGCTGGAAGGGCCTACTCCTGCTCCTATATTCCACATTTTTATATTTTTACAAAACTGAAGACAAAACCAATATGTTTTGTATTTCTAGCCTCAGTATTTCAGGAAAGCTAATGCTATTGGATGCTACTTGAGAATTATGCATCATTCCAGAAGGTTCATACTCAACATATTAACTACACATGGATTGTAAACTGATTGGACAAAGTAACCTCCACTCCCTACTTTGGAAATATGAAAATAAAATTTTTCTGCACAGAAGTTTGCATAAAATGGAAGATCAGAGCTGGGTCTGTCTTACGTTTGTGATCTGTGTCCTTTTGTTTGGATTACATACTATCAATTCAAAGTATATAACTGTTCCCTTGTTTTCTTCCTCCTGAGTAGGGGAAAGTAAAGGACTACCATGGGGCGAATAGTAATACAGCTTTAGCAAACTATGAATATTGTAAACTCTGCAGAGTTTTGATACCTTTTATAAACTACAATAGGTATCATTCCAAGATTGCCATCATGCAATTTTGTAGCAAAAACTTTATTTGTAGATTCCACAGCTAGACATTCTGTGAAAAAGTGAAAATAAATTCAGTGGAAAGAATTCGAGAAAGAAAATGAGCTGCAGAAGGAGTCACTTAGTCAACTTCAAGAGTTTAAAATCCATGTCTAAAAATCCAAAACACATTCTGCTGTTTCTGAACTAATTGAAAATTCATGGCTTCGTTTCAGCTTAGTGACGTGTTTGTATTAAGTCTAGCTCAACATATTTGGTAAAGTTAATGCTTCTGGACTTAATAAATGTCGAAGGGAAATAGTTCATAATTGTTAAATCTCAAGCATTTGTCCACAATTTACATTGTGATATTATTCCCAATAAAAAGCAAAATACTATGAAAATCTTTCAATTAGGCAAAATGCGGACTCCAGAATCTGTAATGAACTCATCAACTGCAAATTGCAACTTCTGCCCTTGTTTCATTTTCTTTTACTGATTAGATTTTCTTAACTCTTTTTCTTAAACTTTTGGGCAGTAGCTGATTGATTTTGCATTTCACACCTCTTCTAGATACATATGGTGTGTTTTTGACACATTACCACATGCTTCAAGCTTGCAGCATCAGTCTTTTTCTCACCTAATCTCCCCTGCCTTCCATCCCATCACAGACCTTTACTTTTCTTCTTTTGCCAACTCTGCCGCTCTCTTTGTTTCTCCATAGATGCTGCAGATCTGCTGATGATTTTCAACAATTATTTGATGGATGTGGTTGTTGCTCATTTGTTGCTCATCCCTGATTATCCTTGAGAATGTGGTATTGAGCTGACTGTTTGAACCACTACACTGTACCAGTTTCAGGCATTTTCACAGTGCTGTTAGGAGAAGGAGGTTCCCAGGAGTTTGACACATCAACAGTGATACAGTTCAAAGTCAAGGTGGTATGGATAGGAACTTACAGGTATTGGTTTGCCCAGCCATCTGTTGCCCTAGACTCCTACAAAGCAGAGGTCACGTGTTTGGAAGGTACAGTTGATGGGATCTTGTAATTTGCTGGTGTGCACCTTGCATATAGTACAAACTGCCATATGTTGATGGTGGAGAGTGTGAGTGTTCAAGTTGATAGATGAGGTGCTGATCAAGCAGCTTTGGCTTGGACTTCATTTTCCCTGTTTCTGCTGGTGTCAATTTCTTCAAGCTTTAGCAGCCAAATCTGCAGTCTTTAAAAGGAATCACTAAAGGCTAACACCAGATAGGTAAGATTCAGCCTTTGTATTTGCCTTATTTGAGATCACAGCAAGCAGGAATGTTCTTCTGTGCTTGACATTAAAACCCCAGACTGCATCTGACCACTTTCAGCCTTCTCCTAGTGCCTCATGCAAATTTACCTCGGCCTTGTGGGGCACTTGAGTTCCTCTCCAATGTGGCAGCAAGCTTACTCCCAAATCTGTGACTGCTGTCCTGAACTCAATCAAGCAAATGAGGCAGGAGATCAATCTGCTGTGTTTCTGCTGTTGCCCTGATTTACACTGTATTCATTGTGCTTCACTTCAGATGAAAAGCAATTTCTCAACCTTGTTCTTTTTTACACCTAACTTGAATTGCAAATTTATGTTATTAATTTAGACTTCTATAGACACATGGATTCATTTTAAAACTGATCTTTAATTAGAAGTAATGAAATTCAAAGACATTCATGGAGAGTGAAAGTGAAATATTGTTGACATGATGCTTCATTTCAGATACATTAGGACATTAACAATATGTTGAATAGTGAGCAAACCTCATTAAGCAGAATTTCTTTATTTGTACATGTAAGTTATTTAAATAATCCATTCTGATTTTGTTTGCATTTAATGGACTTACAATCAAAACTATAACAGAATCCAGGACTGTTGACCGATCTTGCATCTAATAAATGTAGGTCATTCTGACAATAATCCTTTTTGTATGCAGGTGAAAGGCCTCAGAGTTGTGGTTAAAACACGAACATTTCTGTATTCTCATCTGCTTTCTCATTAAACCTGTGGTTTTTCAAAATTTTCATTGCAAGTGGGCAGATCTAATCTGCAGTCAACTTTGATAAAAAAAAGTATTCCTTGGGGCACTTTTCCTTTTTAAACAGCATGTGAAATTCTAGACCGTTCTTTCTCACCTTGCCCCCACCTGTGGTACTAATCATCCCTAGATTGGGACAAATTGAGATCACTCACATAATCCAGCAGGCAAACCACCCACCCTGTTTTCCCGCTGCCATCTTTCTCATCTACTGTGAACAATGTTAACCAAACCGCTGATGAACTGAGGCCCATAAGTGCTTGTTACTTTACTACTAAGGGCTTTAGTTGGTGTCAGGCTGGGAAGGCCAACCATGGGCCTTATCATCCAGAACCTAAGTTCTGGGGCAGCGAGAAGAGGACAGGTATGTCTTCTACTATTCCCACTACCTCAGGCATATGGTTAACCTCCCTGTTCTACCATTAATGACTGTTAAAAGACATCAGTCTGTCAATGCTCTGATTACATTTATTCCCAGCAGAAAAGAAAAGTGTAAAGCTTCCTGTCTGCTACAATGGAGGCACCTGCCCACTGTTTTTTTTTGGGGTGGGCCTTGATTTTCTCCAATCTAAGAAGAATAGGGGCATGGATGAAGAACTGGGGGTATCTGCTGAAAGCCATATCCTGTCCTTGCTTCTGAACTCTGATTTCCTTCTTTCTGCAACCGTGAAGCACACCTCCCCCACCAAACAGTCACTTAACTTCTTGCTGTCCATAGCATTGCTCCAATTAGTCAGCAGCTTGAGGTGGTTTACCTGTCTCAGGATCTGACTGAATGAGAAACCCATCAGATTATCACTCCTGTGTCTAATTGGCACTGGATCCTTTAAGATTTTCACACTGGTGGGGGTGTTTCATTCTTAAAGACATTGACCTCTCATCTAGTAGAAAATGCAAGCCCAAGATACACATCAACCATCATCTAAAAGAATGACAGAATCGTTTCAGCAGGTCTGGCAGTGTTCATGAAGAGAAGAGGTGACACGGTGGCTCAGTGGTTAGCACTGCTGCCTCACAGCACCAGGGACTTGGGTTCAATTCCAGCCTTGGGTGACTGTGTGGAGTTTGCACATTCTTCCCATGTCTGCGGGGGTTTCCTCCGGGTGCTCTAGTTTCCTCCCACAATCCAAAGATGTGTAGGTTAGGTGAATTAGGCATGCTAAATTGTCCATCGTATTCAGGGAAGTGTAGGTTGGGTGCATGAGTCAGGAGTAAACGTAGGATAACAGGGTAGAGGAATGAGTCGGGATGGATCACTGTTCGGAAGCTTGGTGTGGACTTGTTGGGCCAAAGCGCCTGTTTCTATGCTGCAGGGATCCTATGATTCTAGACCTCAGAGTTGATGTTTCTGGTCTGCTGACCCTTCCTCAGAACTGTACCTAAAACCTTAACTCTGATTTCTCTTCACAGATGCTGCTAGACTGGCTGAGCTTTTCCAGCAATTTCTGGGTTTTTTGTTTCTGATATACAGCTTCCTCAGTTCTTTCAGTTTTTATTTTGACAGAATAATATATTTCTATTTCAACACATCTTCATCCTTCACTGGACACCATCATTGCCTCCCACAAAAAAACGCCTAGGTCTGCTCATTGATCCAAACCTTCTCAATGCCTGTTTTTCTGGTACCTCTCTCAACTTTAAGTTTTAGCTCACATCTTCTGGGGAACCACCTATGATAATATCTTAAAGCATCTTGCCTGTATCCTGTAGAAATCAAGCTGAAAATCATGTTCTGTTGCAAAATCATGACTTCCTTGCCTCCCATCCAATTACCTCAAGCTTTGACAAACACTTTTGAATCTATCTTTTCATATACTCTTTCATTAACTCCCAAAATCTATTTTTGTTTTGCTCTTGTCAGGAACGGATGCCCGCTTATGAAGTTCTTTTCAGTCTTACACAGTATTTACGTGTTGCTGCCTAGGCCAGCATTTGTTGCCCATTCCTAACTACTACTGAGAAGTGGCTGGGAAGTTGATTTCTCAAACTGCCATGTGCTGATGCGAAGGGAGATCTAGGATTTTGAACCTGCAACAGTGAAAGAGTGACAATATAGTTCCAAGTCAATGTGGTGTGTGGGGAACTGTGGTTGTGTTCTGATGTATCTGCTTCCCTTCTGGGTCATAGAGTTGTGGGTTTGGAACATGCTGTCGAAGGAATTTTGCTGAATTGCTACAATGCAGCTTATTGATAGCACACACTGTGCCACTGTGCAGAAGGACTGAATGTTTAAGGTTCTGGATGGGAATCACTCTAGTGGGCTACTTTATCCTGGATGGTGTTGAGCTTCTTGAGTATTGTTGGTGCTATATTCATCCAGACGCTTGGAGAGTATTTCACCACATCCTGATTTGTGCTCTGTAGACGATGTAAGCAGTTTGGGGATGCAGAAGGTGAATTATTCATCTCATAATTCCAAAGGTCTGATCTGCTGTTGGGGCCACTGGTCCAGTTCAATTTCCTGTCAGTGGTAATTCTGAGGATGTTGATAGCAGTGGATTCAGTGATGGTGAAGCCATTTAACGTCAAGGTGAGCTGGTTAGATTCTCTGTTGTTCGAGATGATGATTGCCTGGCATTTCTGTAACAGATATGCTATTTATAAGCTCAAGGTTGATTGTTGTCCAGGGCTTTCTGCATATTGGCTTGGACAACTTTAGTTTCTGAAAAGTTGCAAATAACACAGAATATTGTGCAATCAGCAGCATATATCCCCATGGTAAAAACAATGACTGCAGATGCTGAAAATCAAATACTGGATTAGTAGTGCTGGAAGAGCACAGCAGTTCAGGCAGCATCCAACGAGCAGCGAAATCAACGTATCCCCATGTCTGACCTTCGAAGGAAGGTCACTGATAAAGAAGCTGAAGATGATTGGACCTAGGAAACTACCCTAAGGAACTCCTGCAGAAGTGTCCTAAGGCGGAAATGATTTGATTTCTGCACCCACAACAAATTTCCTTTGTATTACGAATCACTCCAACCCGTTCAGAGCTTTACCCTTGATTTAAATTTTGCCCGGGTCCTTGATCCCTTGACATTGCCTTGATGTCAAGCACAGTTAGTCTCATCTCCTCTGTTGTGTTCAACTGTTTCACTCATGGACATATTTAGAAAAGAAAGATACTTCAGAGAGTGAGTTGTTGTGGATAAAAATCATCAAAGAGTACTATTACCTGTCAAATCTGAAAAGAAGTTGTGAACTTAAGCATAATTAAAACAGGAATGTTTAGTGATATTACATATTTGCTAGAAATACTTAGTAAAATATTCGACTTTATCTAAACTTTTCATATTTTTTATAATTTCTATAAAACTTAATTGAATGACTTCTTGTCCAGATCATATGCAGAAATTTATTTATGTAGTTGTGGAACATATTTGCTGTGTGTATAGCAAACTCTGTGGGTGTTTTGAATTTTTCTTTTAACCAGCAAAGAAATTTCTTGAAAACTATTTTTCTTGTCTGCTATTGAAAATTACAGTGTTAGAATGAAGATCAGGAGAAATGAGAAAACTACGATGGGACTAAAAATAGACCAAATAGAATAATAGTTACCAATGAAGAGTTTATGCCCAGGGCCAGTTTACCTGCAGTTGACGGTGAAGCACTTAAAGAGGGTATGCTGCTCCATGGAGGCTTCACAGAATTGTAGCAATTTCTATGACAAGACCTGCAACCACCTATTAGATTGTGTAGATGTTGCCTCTAGTAGTTAACGTCACTGTAGCCTGGAACCTTATTGCCTCTGGTACTTCCAGTCTGAAGCAAATAAGTCTCTCATTCCTGCTTACATTAAACAGATGATTGCCGTTGTGCTTCCTATAACATACACTGATGACGAAATGAACTTTTAGTTGTTTTCTTTCGTAGAAAACTAAAGAGAATCAAAGACTCTGATCTTCAAAGCATGAGAGAATGTAAAAATATGTATTAAAAATGTAATTATACTTATAAATCAGTGGCCCTGACAATGTGTTAATGATACAAGCCCCTTGCTGTTTTCAAACGGCATATTCTGGACTCATTATGTGGATTCACACAGGAGGGAGTTCATGTATATAAATGAATCCATCATGCATCTGTCTCATGGTTACATATGCTAAACAGTGTTTTTTAAAAAAGGCATCTATTCCTTGGTAATTCCAGCAATATGTAAGCAACTTAACCTTAGAAACTGACCAGCACCAACATATACCTGAATTTGCCAACTTGAGCCACTTTATCACATAAAATACTCAAGCAGTGACTAAAGCATGTTTTAAACACAGCCTCATATCTGTAGTTAAGCAACATAACTGATCTCCAGATTAAATATTAGAAATGTGGCAAGAAATTGACTGCAATAGTATATTGTGATGACACAATAATAGCTAACTTTACTCTAGATTATAATGATATAAGATTCTATTGTTGCCACAAGGAATATGATTTTGTTCTTCTTTACTGCAATGTACCAGTCTTTCCCTTGAAGTTGAGATGGGTTTGTTATGCTGATGTTGAGTACGTGTGTAATTTCAGTTAATTTAAACTAGTACAGTGTAAAATATAGTTTCAACAAATAATTTGTAGAAAGGTACAGTTTGAAAGATTATTTTTGTTTGACATAAACTGGTAGAGTCATAGAATCATAGAGATGTGCAGCACAGAAACAGACCCTTCAGTCCAGCTCATTCATGCCGACCGGATATCCCAACTTAATCTCACCCCACTTGCCAGCACCTGGGCCATATCCCTCCAAACCCTTCTTATTCATATACCCATCTAGATACCTTTTAAATGTTGCAATTGTACTAGCCTCCACCACTTCCTCTGGCAGCTCATTCCACACACATAACACCCTCTGCATGAAAACGTTGCCCCTTAGGTCTCTTCTATATCTTTCCTCTCTCACCCTAAACTACTACAGTGTTCTGCTCTCGTTCTGCACTCCCCCCCACCCCCCCAGGGAAAGGACTTTGTCTATTTATCCTATCCATGCCCCTCATGATTTTATAAACCTCTATAAGGTCACCCTCTGATGCTCCAGGGAAAGCAGCCCCAGCCTATTCATCGTCTCACTGTCATTCAAATCCTCCAACCCTGGCAACATCCTTGTAAATGTTTTCTGAACTCTTTCAAGCTTCACAACATCATTCCAATAGGGGGGAGACCAGAATTGCACGCGATATTCCAAAAGTGGCCTAGCCAATGTCCTGTACAGCCACAACATGACCTCCCAGATCCTGTACTCAATACTGTGACCAATAAAGGAAAGCATACCAAATACTTTCTTCGCTATCCTATCTACCTGTGATTTGACTTTCAAGGAGCTATGAACCTGCACTCCAAGGTCTCTTGGTTCAGCAACACTCCCCAGGACCGTACCATTAAGTGTATAAGTCCTGCTAAGATTTGCTTTCCCAAAATGCAGCACCTTGCATGCCAGTCCTCAGCTCATTAGCCCATCTGATCAAGATCCCGTTGTAATCTGAGGTAACCTTCTTTGCTGTCCACTAACCCCCAATTTTGGTGTAATCTGCAAACTTACTAACTGTACCTCTTATGCTCACAAACAAATCATTTATATAAATGACGAAGTAGTAGTCGAGGGTAATCCATTCCGCACTGCAAGCAAAATCATACATGCAGAAAATACCATTTATAACCATAAATAATGCTTCAATTTAACTTTTGTCTCCATTATGTTACATATGTGACAGGCATGGACTTCCTCGTTCAACTGCACTTTAATCCCAGGGGAAAGAATATCTGTTAACCGTTTAAACTCCTTGATAATTTGATTAAAATTTAGTATCACAATTTGGGTGAAAATAACAACTAACTTGCTTATCTTTGTAAGATGATGTGTGGAAAAATACCAAGATGAGACTGTTGATTATCAACCATCTGGTTTAATAGATAGGGTTATACAGCATGGAAACAGACCCTTCATTCCGACTCGTCCAGGATGACCAGATATCCGAAGTTAATTTAGTTCCATTTTCCAGCATTTGGTTCATATCTCTCTAAACCCTTCCCATTAATATATCCGTCCAGATGCCTTTTACATGTTGTAATTGTACCAGCTCCACCACCACCTCGGGTGAGAATCTGCAACCTGAATACAGGCTGAGCTAGGACATGGTGGCTCATGACCTGCGCCTATGGGACTTGTGTGACTAACTACAGTTAGGAGCAACCTCCTGATGAATGCTCTTGGTAACTTAGATGGCAACAAGATGGCGTCTCAATGCAAGTTAGCACAACAAAATGGCTTCTATGCTGCTAATTGCTAATTCTACTAGAGTTGCATAAATGACTAACCGCAGACTGCTGCAAAAAGAGATTAGCGGACAATGCGCCCTTTAGAGTATAGAAGTAACTCAAGAAGATAAGAGCCATACTGGCTGGCCTTCACATGCAGATGTCGTGGCTCAGTTCGTGAGACAAAAGTGACCTGAGTGTTGGAACATAAGTTGGTTCCCAGGAAACATCATTGGACCAAGTAACTGTCAATGAAGCAATATCATTGTTTGAATGTACTATGCGATCACGCCCTCTATCCTGCTTTAAGAAAAGTATAAAAATGTCTTTGTATTAAGCTGTTGGGTGCAGCTCCTTCGAGAAAAAAGGTGCTGAACTTCTGTGTTTTCTGGATGCTCTGTACCCGGCTAAGTGAAGAAATAAAGAGTGAAGTCTTAAACAATTGTGAGTGCTTATTGACCGATCGCGGAACCTAGAGACCTTCCACCCCCCCCCCCCTCCTAACTAACCCCACCTGGCGGGGTCCAGATCTTCACAGGCAGCTCATTTCATACCTGCACACCACCATCTGCGTGAAAAGGTTGGCCCTTAGGTTCCATTTAAATCTTTCCCCTCTCAACTTAAACCCATGCCCTCTAGTTTTGGACTCCACTACTCTGGAGAAAAGACCTTGGCTATGTGCGTTACCTGTGCTACTCATGATTTTATAAACCTCTATAAGGTCACCCCTCAACCTCTGACACTCTAGGATAATAGTCTCAGCCAATTTAGCCTTTCCCGATAGTTCAAACCTTCCAACACTGTCAACATCCTTGTAAATCTTACCGAACCCCTTGAATTTCATAACATTTTTACTATAGCAGGGAGACTAGAATTGAATGCAGCCGCAACATGACATTCCAACTCCTATATTCAATGTACTGACTATTGAAGGCAAGTGTACCAAACAGCACTTTCACCACCCTGTCTACCTGCAACTCCACTTTCAAGGAACTATGAACCTTCACCCTGAAGTCTCTTTGTTCAGCTACACTCCCAAGGGTCCTACCATTAATTGTATAAGTCCTACCCTGATTTGCCTTGCCAAAATGTAATACCTCACATTTATCCAAATTAAACTCCATCTGCCACACCTCGGCCTATTGGCCCATTTGATCAAGGTCCTGTGGTATTCTGAGCTATCCTTCTTCAACTGTCCACTATGTGATAGAATTTCTCGGTTTTAGGAATCCAGAAATAAGTGTAAAATATAAAACCACCAACCTAGACAAAAGTCTACAGAAGTGCATCATTTAAGGAGGTGAATTCTATTGAAAGAGAAATTTGAAGCTGGCCTTCATGTAAAAATTGAAAAGTGTGGTGCTGGCAAAACTCGAAACTGTTGTTTCGAGCATAAGCTGCTGGGAGTGGAGGGTGGGTTGGTGAGGGCTGTGGATCTAACAAAGGAGTCGTGGATCTTTCCTTGCCACCGTAAGAAGTGCAAAAATTGTGCCCTTGCCTGCCCCCTCAGCTCCATCCAAGGCCCTATATGATCCTTCCACATCAGACAGAGATTTATCTGTACTTCCACATACTTCATCTGTTGTGTCTGTTGCTCTCCGTGTGGTCTCCTCTACATTGGAGAGACAGGATGCCAACTTGTGGGATGTTTCACAGAACGTCTTTGAGGCATGCACAAAACAACCCCACTACCCTGTAGCCAAACATTTTAACTCCCCCTTTCACTCCGCCAAGGACATGCAAGTCCTGAGCCTCCTCCACCGCCAGACTCTAGCCACCCGATGCCTGGAGGAAGAACGACTCATCTTCATCCTTAGGGACCCTCCGGCCATATGGGATCATGGGATTTCACCAGTTGCATCATTTCCCCTCCCTCCACCTTATCCCAGGTCCAACCTTCCAACCCGGCACCACCCTCTTGAACTGTCCTACCTGTTCATCTTCCATCAAACCTATCTGTTCCACCCTCCTTTCCGACCTATCACTATCACACCCCACCTCCATCTATCTACCGCATTCCCAGCTACATTCCTCCAGCCCCAACCCCCTCCCATTTATCTCTCAGACCCCTTGGTCCACCCCTTCATTCTCGATGAAGAGCTTATCCTCGAAATGTCGACTCTCCTGTTCCTCGGATGCTGCCTGACTGGCTGTGCTTTTTCAGCAGCACACTTTTCAACTCTGATTTCCAGCATCTGCAGTCCTCACTTCCTCCTCCTTCATTTAACGTTTGGTTTGGACGTTAGTTGCTCATTTACTTACCAGTCTTTCTTGTGAAAATTCTCACATTTCTATTAAATATGAGACAATCAGTTTTGGATTGTAATGGTTTACTTGACAATGATTTCCTTTGAGTGAAACAACTTTCAACAATTGCTGACATTGCAACATCCTTGAACAATTACAATATTGTAACCTGCACAAAAGTGACTTTCACAGAGTGTTTCATTGTATTACTTCAGAAAATCTTTTAAAATGCCAGTGTATTTCTTTGCCAAGTAGTTTTGTTTTCAGACACATGATCACAATGCTTATAACTTCCCCTGTGAGTGTGTCCCATTGTTTTTCAAATAGATGGCCCTTCGCATATTTTCAAAGGACAATACTACAAAGCTGTAGTAGTGCCAAACTATTCAGCATTCACTTTGTAATGACCTTCATTTTTTACATCTTTGCAACGCATGGCATTTCAATATACTCTGGATATGCTTAACCCAATTTTAGTTAGTTGGTGATTGGTTAAAATATTCAACTTTGAAGACAAAAAGTGTATTTTCAATAGGAATCCAGGCATCAAAACTGGTATTCGAAGACTAGGGAAACCTGCGATACATTCCTCAGTTTGGCCTGTTGAGGATAATAGCAATAGGTACAAATCAATAATAATGGGTAATATAAGCAGTACTGAGGCATTTCATTTGTAAGCTGATTAGTTTCTGCTGAGGAGGACTTTTTGTTTTCTTTATGTAGTTTGATACAAAGGAAAAGTATGATACAGATGTTGAAGTTACGTCTTCAGTTTTGTACACAATTTCTGTTCCTTTGTTCCTATCTTGGGAATATTTCTGACAGCATTAAGATGTGAGAAAATTATTTTTTTAAACAATACTTTCATTCCAGGGATGTAATGGATAAATTGAGGTATATCATTGTCTTTTTCCCTTCTTAAATTGCCAGAGAAAATTCAACAAGATTACATCAATATTTATTAAGATTTTTTAACAACAAATCTGATGTATAGACAAACATAGCAGATTTGAACACAAGACTATAAATTTGGTAAAATGACAAATAAATACATGCTCAGAAGAACACTGGAATGCTCCTCTTTATCCTGTGCTACAAGACATATATTTTGTTTCAATCTGATCAATTAAACATGTTTTTGGTTTGAAGTACTATTTGAAAGATGCCATTTCAAATAAAAGTAGTGAAGAATGTCTGTTTGTCCATGTTGTGGTCACCCAGCTGGAAACAAGGGACTGAGTTTTAACAAATATCAGCCAAGTGTCAATTTCAGAGAGTTTCATGCAGAGTTTCCCTCTGTGAGCTCTAGTGAATTATTTCAAGCAATTCTTCATTGCTTAGCATATATAAATGCACCAAACTTCGACAGTGCATGCTCTTGCTATCGTGCCCATCACCAGTGATGGGCAGAAAGAAAGCTTCTGAGGGCACAAGGGCATGGGTGACACTTTATTGGACGTAGAGTTTCATGTCTGTAAATGTATGACCACTTTACATCACCTGTCACATCAGCTGTCATTTGTAACTGTCACTATAAGAATGAAGCTACAGTGGCTACTTGTCCTTAATGCCACATGCTATTTGAATCCAATTTGAAGGAGTCCTACCCGTCTCCCTAACACCAATTGCAGCATAACGTCTTATCTTTGTTGAATGTGGGAACAATACATGTTGTAAAGCCTTTAAACAGTTGTTAATATTAACGTTTAGTAAACAGAAGGAAAAATGAAAAGCCAACTGTCACAGCTCGTTTGGGTAGCATGCTTAAAATAAAAGCCCAATATTCCTGGAGTCATTACAAATGCTTTTGTTAAAAAAAATCTAAATATGCAAAGACCACAGTTTGCCTTTTGATAACACCAGGCTAACAGAAAATAGGTTTTTGTATGGTCTAGGTTTTTGTATGTAATAAGCACAACTGTTTATTGTAAATTTAAAAAACACAGGCTTTAAATTGTAAAAGGACTGTTCGAACTACAATATTCAACTATAAACTGTTAGCATATAACCCTGCTTGCTAAAATTCTAACCCCTTCTCACTCACTCTCACACACTCTCGCTCACTCACACTCTCACTCATGTATGTTATGGGTGGAAAGAAAAAGAAATTGGGAAGCACATCAATGGCTTTTGTCCACAGTGTTCACTGAAATGATCTTTTTGCTTGCTTGGATTTTCTGGTCCTTAATCTTTTCACCTGGTTCCTTTTACCTCTTCACAGTGGTCACAGACAAGGTGACAATAACTGCAATGTCCGTTCGTTGGTTGGGCAGCAACAATGTGTGCATGCAGAGAGAGAGATTTGGCTAGCAATGGGTTGTGGATGCCAAAGGTCATCAGGCTGACAACAACTCTCTGGTTCCTGGGAAGTTTGACAGCTTGTCTGTGTGAACTACAGAGGCATAAGGTCTCCAAACTGGAAAAAAGCTGTGTCACTATGTCTCCACAGCAAAAGTTAGCTCTCCATGCTTCAGGCTCACTGCCTTTATTCCTGATGAAGGGCTTTTGCCCGAAACGTCGATTTCGAAGCAACTTGGATGCTGCCTGAACTGCTGTGCTCTTCCAGCACCACTAATCCAGAATCTGGTTTCCAGCATCTGCAGTCATTGTTTTTACCTAAGCTTGAAGAGAGCCAGTTTATTTCTCCCACTGGCTGTTGTAAGCTGTTGCATAGAAACAATTACTCAAAGGCTTTAAAATTAGCATATCAATTGCCCTGTGCTTCCTGTGAAGAACATAGGAGGTATAGTGAGTAAGTTTGCAGATGACACCAAAATTGGAGGTGTAGTGGACAACAAACAAGGTTACTTCAGAGTACAAAGATATCTTGATCGGATGGGCCAATGAGCTGAGGAGTGGCAGATGGAGTTTAATTTAGATGAATGCGAGATGCTACATTTTTGAAATGCAAATATCAGCAGGATTTATACACTTAATAGAGTCATAGAGATGTATGCATGGAAACAAACCCTTCAGTCTAACTTGTCCATGCTGACCAGATACCCCAACCCAATCAAGTCCCAACTGCCTGCACCTGGCCCATATCCCTCCAAACCCTTCCTATTCATATACCCATCCAGATGCCTTTTAAATGTTGCAATCGCAGTAGCCTCCCCCACTTCCTCTGGCAGCTCATTCCATACACCTCACCATCTGCATGAAAAAAATTGCCCCTCAGGTCTCTTTTATATCTTTCATCTCTCAACCTAAACCTATGCCCTCTAGTTCTGGACTCCCCCACCCCAGGAAAGAGACTTTGTCTATTTATCCTATCCATGCCCCTCATGATTTTATAAACCTCTGCAAGGTCACCCCTCAGCCTCCAAAGCTCCAGGGAAAATAGCCCCAGCCAATTCATTGTCTCCCTATTGCTCAAATCCTCCAACCCTGGCAACATCCTTGTAAATCTTTTCTGAACCCTTTCAAGTTTCACAACATCCTTCCAATAGGAAGGAGACCAGAATTGAGCGTGATATTCCAAAAGTGGCCTAACCAATGTCCTGTACAGCTGCAACATAACCTCCCAACTCCTGTACTCAATACTCTGAGAAATTTGGCATGTCCACAATGACACTTACCGGTTTTATAGATGTGCCATAGAAAACATCCTGTCTGAATGCATCACTGCTTGGCATGGCAACTGAAATTACAGAAAATTGTGAATGCAGTCCAATCCATCATTAAAACCAGCCTCCCTTTCATTGATTCCATTTATATTTCCCGCTGCCTTGGGAAAGCAGCCAACATAATTAACTGGTTATACTATCTTCCACTCTCTCCCATTGGGCAGAGGATAGGTACACGCACCCAACAGATTTAAGAACAGTTTCTTCCCCACTGTTACAGACATATGAATGGATCTCTCAATGTATTAGAGTTGATGATTAACTGCACTTTCTCTATAGCTGTACTAGATTCTGCATACTGTTTTATTACCTTTATATGACAATAATAATATTAAATCAAATCAAAGTAGATTAATAGGGCAGTCATTGGCAGGTTGGATGTTTTTGTGAACAGGACATAAGTTGGCAACTTTCCACATTGTCAGCAGATGCCAGTCTGCAACTGTCCTGAAAAAAATTAGTTACGGAAATGGCAAGTTCTGGAGCACAAGTCTTCGGTACAATTTCTTGAATGTTCAACCCTTTTACTTCTTCATGGACAACTGACTGAACAAACCAAAGTTGTTAACAAATTTCAAGAATTTATAGTTGCTAAGTAACACAGGATTGAAGGGAGAGAAAATAATTTCCAGAAGTAAAATTCATTAGAATTTACAAATGACTTCGTATTCACTAACTACTCGTGAAACCTAAGTTCTGGATGAAACATATCTGGCAGAATGTCTTGATCTCTCTCTCTGCTCTTTAAATATTTGACATTCTCTTTGGTTGTAGTTAAAAAAAATTTGACATTTTGATCAGTTGTCAGAAGGTATCATTTGTTTTATCTTTTATTTGTATGTACGACCTCAAGCCAGTGCACCATTTTCAATTGGTCTTATTCTCCCTAACAATGTAACACATGCAAAGTGCAGCAATTCAGGACTTTACAATGTGTTCATTCTGATGAAAATCTATCTATTATAAGGTAGTGCTCACTGTGGAATGAGTACCCACTCCAGTTCCTAAACAGGTGAGGAAGCTGTAACAAACAGAGAAAATTTTTGGAGATTTCAGTAGGTCTGACATCAACTATGGGGAGCAAAACAGAGTTAATGCTTTTAGTCCAATATCACTTTTCTTCAGAACTGAAAGAGATTAGAAAATGCTTTTTATTCTTTTAACAAAGGCATAGGAAGGGCAATTGGAATAGTTGACAAGGTGACACAGTGCTAAAGACAAAGGGATTGCTAATTGGAGTGAAAGAGAAATAAGAAGTTGCCATAGTCCTACCAGACCATGGGGTGTAAAATGTAAAGTGGTAGTAAATTTTAGGTGTGAAAGGATGAAAAAGGATCTTGTTGACTGAGACAAACAAAACAATGCCTTTTGGTAGATGGGGAAAGTGGGAAGAAGAAGGTGAGCGAAATGGAAGATAAGCATCATGAGGTCAAGCTTTGAAGTTGTGGAATTCAGCATTGAGTCCTAGAGGCTTTAAAGTATCTACAGCAGAAAATGAGGTGGTGCTTTTTCTACTTGTGTTATCCTTCATTGACACTTGACAGCAGGCCCAGGAGAGAAACATTAGCATTAGCATTAGGGCAAGGGGGCTTATTGAAATGGCAAGAGGATGCAATGTCAGAGACATTCCTGTGGACAAGAGCAGAGGTGTTTCAGAAAGTGGTTACCCAGTCTGTGTTTGGTTTTGCCAATGTAAAGGTCACTATGTTTTAATTAGCAAATGTGGTAGACTAGATTAGGCGAAGTACAAAAGATTCTTCACCGGGAAGTGTGTTTGAGGCCTTGGCCAATATGGAGGGCGGAGGTGAAGAGGCAAGTGTTGCACCTTCTGTGATTTCATGAGTAGGTGCCATAGGGGAATGAAGAAGTGTTCTGACCAAGCTGTCATAGAGAGAACAGTGTTCATAGGACAGTGACAGTGGAGGGGAGGAGAAGATGGGTTTGGTGGTGGCATTCTGGGGAAGGTGGCAGAAATGACAGGGGAATGATCTTTTTCTTAATTTTCTTCTATTTATTTTTTGTCAAATAGTTTTTAACATCTTGCAGCTTTATAGAATAATTTGTCCTTGCGCAGATATTATATAGATGCACAATTTCCTTAAGTGTTACATAATTACCAATTTAAGTTGAAGACTAAAATTGCTGCTCCTGTACTAGTCCTATTATAGACTCCTGTAATATGAGGTCTAGAAAGGACAAACTGAAGTTTATTAGCTTAATGAGCATTTTAAGAAAATTCAGGTATGTTAGGAGCTTATGATGCTGAGAATATAGTCACATAACTGATATAAAATGAATGCATGTATGGCCTTTTGGGAAGTGGAGATTGGATCTTTTTTGGTGTGTCTGTTTTGGTAATTTAAGCAGATCAATTTTTGAAGGTCAGTCGAGTCAGCACAATGGCAAACAGCTTCACTCACCCACCTCATCAACCACAATATCACAACAACGAAACACAGCATGCCTTTCTGAGGTCATAAACAGATGTTGCAACAATGTAAACTGGTTTTTATTGTTTTGTTCCTTGTGGCAATTACAAGTTGGGAATGTATTAAACAAATCAATTATTGGAGAATGCTGTCATGTTCACAAGAGGTGTTCTCTTTCCCTACTACTAGTAAAGTCATCGTGCAATAATTTAATTATAAAATGTCCATGTTTTTCCTGTTAAACACTGACCCTTCCCACTCATCCCTCAGCAAAGATACTGGCGTATTGTTCCATGGACACTGGAAGCCCTCCATATCTTGCATTAATTCACATGTGGAAACTAAAAGATCAAGCATTAATATAGTATTCATTGGGCATCACAGATGATTTTGTCCACAGCTGGTGGCAATGCTTGCCTAGGTCACTGAATAACAATTTGAAATAGAAATTCTAACTGAATTTTCAACTCTTTAACTCGTAGCACTGAAGCAAAATGTATTGCTTCTATTGTTATTCCAAAAAAAAGTACAGTACCTTCCTTGTCTGTAGGACTTATTATGTAGTTGGTGGCCCGTCTAACTATTGGATCATGCAAATGTGGTAGACTAGATTAGACAAAGTACAAGTAAAAAGATCAACTATTGATCGGTGGATTTGTTTTCTCATATGAGCATTATTGTTGGGTGTAGATTGGCTAGTTTTCAGTTTCGCGGCAGAGTTATTCTTAGACTAGTAAAATGAGAGAGGCCTGCTGTTTGCAAACAGTGAAGTTCTGTTATTATTGTATTTGCCAGATGGTCACTAATAGCCTTGTGTCACATCAAATTTATTTGTCATTTCTGTGCAAAACATTGCAAATGAGTTTTTTTGGAAAAAAGTCAGTGTGTAATAACAGCTACTTATTATGGTTACGCTGCAATCTTTCAGTGGAGGTTATGATTGTATTTTTATTTTAGACGAAGCTGACAACAGCTGTGTCTAACTACTACAGGGTGGCTTCATAGTTAGTGCAGCTTGTAAACCTGTTAAAATCCTAACATTCAGGATTCCAGTCATTTTGTTTTTATTTTTATATGATCATTAGTGCAAGCTAAAACCATTAATATGATACTTTTTTAACCTTGGATAGCATTTTGGAAGTGGTATATATTAACTCTGTTATTTATGATTTTACAAATATCCATGGTATGCAAAGTTCTTGAATAATTAGGTCATTATCTTTTTTGGATAGCTCCTTTCATAGCAGTGAAACATCATGAATTTGTTAGTTGTTTGTCAGACTTGAAGAATTAATCAAACTTATATCCTACTACAGTTCAATTAACAATGCAGCAAGCACTGAGAAACTCAGCTTGTGATTTTGTTGTAAAAAGAATCTGATTATAATATTCTCAAATGTTTTTAAAAATTGAATAAATTTTGGATATGCATATATGTTATTTTCAAGGTATAGTAATTTTTATATTTCAAATGTCTCTTCCACAGATTTCCTTTTCACAACACAGTAGCTTTATGGATCTTGTCCAATTCTTTGTAACATTTTTCAGGTAAGTTGATTTGTATTTAGGTATGAACCTATTTTAAAGCGTTAAATTAGTATAATAACTCATGTGGAATACTCATTGTTTCCAAAAATGCATGTATAAAATTTGCATACAGTTCCAACAATTTAATTGGCTAGAAATATGAAGCAATTCAGATAATCTCTCTCTCTCTCTTCCCCATTTTCTTCCTTTCTTTCTCTCTTTTCTTCCTTCTTTCTTTCTCTCTGTCTGTCTCTCTCAGCATTTTCTCACTGATGAAGCTTGAACTCTTTGGTTGCAGACCCACAGTTAGGTTGTCAGGCTTATTCATGAACGGCAAATTGTCCAATAGCCGACAAAAGTGAAGAGCGAGTTGTTGCTGGAGGAATTGGATCTATCCTTCTCCATTCACTATTAGACTGGCTGTTTGCAAATGTGGCTGTTTGCAACTAACCAACATTTCTTTTTTAAATTCCAGAAAGACTTTCTTCTGTCTCATCCAGACTTTTCCATTTTTGTTGGATAAGACATTATTCCAATTTTTATTGAATGTTTTGACACTTTATATTAACTGCACTGCTGAGAAGTTTTTGTTTGATAAATTGATGTCCTTCAAACTCATTCATGGCTTTTTCAGATTTTTATCATGCTTTGTCCTATATTTGCAGTAAACCATTTTCAATATCCACCTTGGCCATTCCCTTTTTCTTTAGAGAGAAAACTTCTCATATCCATCTTAGTGTTTTATATTTTCTTTCAATGAAACTAAACTTAACTTCCTGTTCTGTTCATGATTATACGTTGGATGATCTCCTGATATTTCCCTGTCTTTTTTATTTACAATTTGCTAACTGCACTTGAATGTAGTATTCCTTGAATGGTTTCACAAATGTTTCATGGTCAGTAAGAGATTCATGAACTTACAGGAATTAGGTCTTCCCAGCTAAGGCAGGTTAAGTAAATACATTTGAATAGCTTCAGACTCGCTGTAAGTTTTTGTTATGAAGAACATAGCTTGCATTTCCTAGAATGCCTTTAGCTGAGAATAGTAGATTTGAGGAATAATTTTATATTTTTGGATTATTGCAATGCTTTATTTAAAGCAAGGGTGAAATGGAGACTTTACTTTTCACCTTTCATTTTGTTATCTTTCTTTTTACTTCTGTTGAAGAGACTGATTGGAGTGATTTTATTCTTCATAATTCTTCAGGGGAGGTGATGGTCTACTGGTATTATCACTAGTCTATTAATCCAGAAATTCAAGTTCAAATCCTGCCATAATAGATGGTGAAATTTGAATTCAGCAGTAATCTGGATTTTAAAATGTACTGATGACCATGAATGCATTGTCGATTGTTAGAAAAACCCATCTAGTTCACTAATATTCTTCAGGGAAATCTGTCGTGCTCACCTGTACATATGACTCCAGACCCACAGTAATTTGGTTTACTCTCAACTGCCCTCTGAAATGGCCTGACAAGCTACTCTGTTCAAAGGCAGCTAAGAATGGGCAATAAATGCTTGCCAGCCAGTGACACCCATGTCCCACAAGTGAGTAGTAAAACAAAATTCATGTTGGTTAGAATTATAGCTAGATATCAGTGCTAGCATGCTGTTCAAGCACAATGTGTTAGCCAAGCTCAATACTTTTCTCTTCAATTGTCCAGTATACACATGCATTTTAATATTAGACAGATACAGGAACCTTGTTGCTGTTCCCTCTTTTGAACTATGAGAATGCTGTGGGCATTAGTTATAATATAGTTATTTCCTGGCAAAGATAGGTTAAACAGATTAGTATTTATTATCAGATCTTTCCAGTTCAAATACTTCAGCAACCCATGGTGGTAGGGCTGCAACAGTTTTTCTGTTTTGTAATTACTACCACATATTGTGCTAATGCTATTAGTGTTTAGCAGTATTACAGCATTGCTTTCTTCTGGACTTATGCGTTTAATCACTGATTCATCATCTTGTTACTTTAACATCGTTGTCTACACTTAAGGTTTATTTTATAATATGCACCTGTCTTACTGACTGCAGGCAACAAGTTAACAAAGCTGTAATTATAAGGGTCCTGACTTTTTAAAGCTTAAATTATAAGTTGTGATTTGTTGCCTTCAAATTTATGTTGTTTGAAAAGTTTCAGTATGATTCATTTTGTTTACGTCCTAATTTCTTTACGTATTTTTTGAATCATTCCACCTAAATCTTTTGTCTTATCTTTAAGCACCAAAGATTTGAGACATTTATCAGGCAAGCTGAAATATTGGTCTAGAAATTAGATTACAACCTCAGTTATGAATCTGATAAAGTACATGCCTGTTGCTGGGACTGTGCTGTAATTGGGTAGTCTTTGTAAAATAGCCTGCTTCCTGTTTAGAATAGTTTTCATGCATAATAGACTCAAAGGCAACTCAGCAGTCATGTTTGGTGGTGCAGTATGGGCATTTTTAATCAAAATGTTCAGATATGTATTGCACACCTCTGGAGCCGGTGGAACCTGAACCAGGACTTAGAGGCAGGGAAACTACCACTGTTACACAAGAGACCTCAAGATTGCACTCAATTTCAATCTGCTTAATTGAATCTCTTTCAACCACATTGCCCAATAAGGGATAGCTCATTCAACTGTTACCACAAGGTTCAATTAAGATTATAGAAGAGCGAGTCGTTAATTGGAATGAGATGCCAACCTAACGAATGTTTCAACGGGGGATTATATACATGCTAAAAAGCTGAAACAGAGTGCTACAGATGGAGCAAGATCACAATCAATGGATGAGATTTGAGGTCTGAAGCCCCACTATATCCAATTGTGAATAATGAGAAGCAGCTAGGCAAGAAATAGGCAAAGAAAGTTGCATGTACAGGCCCATCTTCAATGATTCTGAAGCTTGGTGTGAGAGTTCAAAGGATAAAGTAATTACCATCTTCAGCCAGAAACTTTGATTGGATTGTCCATCTTAGGTTTATATTGCAATGTTGGTCATCACAGAATCCAGTCTTTAACTAGTTTGATTCCAATTAATATCAAGAAATGGATGAACACACTAGTTACAGTCTCTGAAGACCTCTAAACGATACTGCTGAAGATTTGCACTCTGGCCAAATTATTTTTTTGCAGCTGCAGCACTGGTATTTGCCAAACACAGAAATGTCCCAGCTAAGTCCTGTCCACAGAAAAAAAAATAGGATGATAACTGGCCATACTGGATTATCCTATCTGTCCACTCTCAAGCATGAGCAAAATGATAGATTGTGCCATCAACAATATTTACCAAACAGCACTTCACCAAAAACCTATGTAACATTGTTCATGTTTGTCACCAGGATTGCTAAGTTACAGATCTCATTGGTCTTAATGTTAGCAGAAGAACTAAATTCAGAAGGTGAGGTGAGAGGTATTGTTTTTGACATCATGTCAGCTTTTGAGTGAGTGTGGCATCCAAGCTGAAACTGAAATCAGTTGGAATGCACAGAAATATTGCAGTCATTATAATTAACACAAAGGTAGGTGATTGTTTGAGCCAGTCATCTCAGTACAGAGCATTGCTGCATGAGTTCCCAAGTTTAACCATCTTCAGTTGTGATACTGATAACTTTATATCCATCATCCAAAGGATGAGAATTGGCTTCTTGTGATAAACAACGTGTGATAAATAGCATTTGTTGTGATGAACAGTAAGTTTTCATTTAGAACTCCTCAGATGAATAATCAGTCTGTGCATACATGCACAAGATCTGGACAGTATCTAGATTGCACTAGTAAGTAATACATAATATGTGTGCCTCACAAACACTAGTCACCAACCTGAGAGAATCTAATCAACCTCCCATTGCCATCATTGAATTTCCTACCAACAATGTTCTTGCAATTACCATTGGCCAAAATTGGATCAGTTGGGGCAGATAGATAAATACTGTGAATACTCAAGCAAAAAAAGAACCTAAAAATTCTGTAGTTAATGACTCACGAACAGGGAGAAGAGCCAGGCATGCACCCTTGGATCTTCAACTCAGGTCTCTTCAGAGGTGTCCTATCTCTCCAACTCTCCTCTGCTTGATTCCAGCTGGTCAGCATAAGGAGGCTGCACCTGTTCAGGAGACTCTCAGCAGGATGGGGTTCATCCTGGCCCTGAGCTCCAGAAGACAATGGCAAAAGCCATTACAGTCAGCAAGGTGCATCTAACTCACTTGTAAATGTTGGGACAAACCTTGACATAGTGTTAGACAAAAAAACAATTTGAAGGTACACTGACGGTGGCATTAAATATAGGTTCATTAAATATAGAGTCACCCAGCAAGGAAACAACTCTTCGGTCCAACCAGTGCATGCCAAGCATAATCCAAGCTAAATTATTCCCACTTGCCTACTCCTCGTCCATATTCCTCCAAATCTCTCATATTCATGTATTTATCAAAATGCTTTTTAAACATTCGAATTGTATCCACATCTACCACTTCCTCAGGAAGTTCATTCCACATGTAAATCACCCACTGTATAAAAAAATTGCCTCCATGTCTTTTGAAAATCTCTCTCTTCTCACTTTACTAATGTGCCCCCTAGCCTTGAAATCTCCTATCCTAGGGAAAAGACAACTACTATTAACTCTATCTATACCTTTTATTATTTCATAAACTGTTATAAGGTCACCTCTCAACATCCTTGCTCCAGTGAAAAACGTCCCAGCTTGAGCAGCCTTTTTCTTGTAAGTCAAATATTCCATACCCAACAACATCCTAGTCAATCTCTTCTGAGTCCTCTCCAGTTTAATAATATCCTCCCTACAACTGGCATCCTGAACTGCACATCATGTTCATCAGAAGAAACCTCACCAATGTACTGTACCACCTCACCATGACTTCCCAAATCCTATACTCAAATGACTGAGCAATGAAGGCAGGCCTGTTAATACCTTTTTAACCACCCTGTCTATATGTGACGCAAACTTCAAAGATTTATGTATCTAAACCCTAATACCCTTTGTTCTACAACACTACCCAAGGCCCTACCATTAATTTTATAAATCCTACCCTTGTAATACGTCACATTTATCCAGCCTGAAATTCTGTATTCTGAATTTTATTCACTTGTGTTATTATAATGTTTGTTGTGGTCTCAAAACATTGCTATGTGCTGGCACAGTTGTCTGACGTGAAAAAAACTAGAATAGCTATGCCTAAAAACAATGGGCTCTGTCAATATTTTGTCAATAGTACTGAAGACTTGCTTTAGCCAAGTTGTTTTAGTATAGCTATAATGCTGTCATCTGCACAACAAAGCTGAAAATTGCCCAAGTATGTGGTGTTGAATACTGAAATTTTTCCTGGGGACATCCTCAATTCTGAGGTTTCAGTTAGGGATGGGCAACAAATGCTGACCCAAAACGAAAGCAAAATTAAAAACCAACAATTTATTACTGCAATGTATTTTTGTTCAATGAACTTTTTGTTGTTTTCATAACCTCTTTTTGACATTCATTTTAATTTTGGACCAACTGCCAAACCAGTTCTCATAACTACTGCTAGGCTTTTTCCTGTAGGGGAATGAGAGGTTCACAAGAAAACTGCTTTATCGGAGAGTTGGAAAAAGGAATTTACTTGTTTCATTGGAATCAAGAAATGTGTTAGTCAGCACTTGTGCTGAGAAAAACATTCAGAACTAGTGTAGATCAAAGACCTGAAACATTGACTCTGTTTCTTCTCAGATGCTGTCTGGTCTGTTGATTTATTTCTAAAACTTTTTTTTCAGTTTTCTAGCATTTGTTCTTTTATTATAAATTGTGGTTAGTTTTAATTTGAAATGATGAAATATTTATCGCTCAATGCAAAGTGTAACTTATCTTTTAAAACCTGAATAGAAATGCCACATTATTGCAGATCAATAAATTGTTGCAAAATTACTAGAAAATTTGAAGTGAAACCAGGACACATACACCAATCAAATTCAAGATATTCTCATTTGTACACAGTGTTATTGTTTATGGTGGTTTTGCAAAATTAAGTTTTTTGGATGTTATTGTCAGGATATTTGCATCGAGCCAGATTCAAAGAAGCGGAGCTGGCAGTAAAGTCTGAATGATCAAGTTGTGTGTTATTGTCTGATAAAAGTGTGATTGTATTGTGTACCCTTCTGGAACCTAAGCTTTTGATGGGCTTTGTAAACAGAGGTATGGTCTGCATAAATGAAGAATTTCTGCTGAATCTATAAAAAATAATTTCATCTTCCTGTGACTATGATTTCCAATTATGGGTACCAGAAGGATGTGAAAAGACTTTGTTGAGGCTTCAAAAAAGATTTCTAGGATGAATCTTCAGGGATGAATCCCTACAAGTAAGCTGAGGTGGTACTGCTTATGGACAGGAAGATTGAGTGGATTTTCTGGCAGTGTGTAAAATTATGATGGGTTTGTGACAAAAAATAGAAACAATTTCCAGTGCCTCTACCCTTTTAAGAACCTTTTCAAGAACAGTGTTTTGAAGTGCTTTCAGGTGATTGTTGTCCTTATTCATTCTTTAATATTGCTTGCTTTATTTTCTTCATCCCTGGTTATTTCAATTACGTTATTATTTATATTGCACATGTAAATCTGTTGAGGAAGACTGCTTCACGTCGTATTGTGTATCAGCCAAATTTCAGAAGAAGCCATTCAACCAGTATTAAAACAAGATGGCTCAGATTTAAAATAGCTAAACAAAGATTTGCAATGAATTCTCAATCATTGCAGCAATTAATATTATGCAGTATAAAGGTTGAATGAGATTTGGTAAAATCACATCTGAATGAAGAGTAGGTTCTAAATGACCAACTACAGCATTTAAAAAAAAAATTCCTCTTTTATGGCCTCCTTTGTATCTATTTGTTACTAGTTGAGGGATTCTCCAACTGGAAAGTAACAGTATGAAAACAGGTTGTAAAGATGATAAATAATTGCTATCACTAATGTTGACAAAGACAGAAACCTGGAGTGGAATGATATGGATTATTTAACCAATGCTGTAGGGAGATTGTTTCTGTTTGTTCCATAATCTCTGGCAGGACTCTAACTGAAAATTGTTGCATGATTGTCTTTCTATCACAAGTAAAGAATCCAATAAATGCAATTTGCTGTTTTGATACGTCTTGTAGTTTGTGTGCACAGAATGTGAAAAGAATGAATGTGTCTCATCATCCTCAAATAGAAAAGAACTGAGTAGTGAAAATAGCAATTCTGCTGCTGAACTATTATATACAATCCAATTCAATACTGGTATGTGTAGATTTGAAAGATAAGGTTGCCTTTGTAATGTTGTGATATAGAATAAGCAAGTTAAAACATAATTTGAGATTGTTGCTTGAAACAATGCTTTAATGGTAGTTGGAGTGCAGTTAGAAAATGTTCACAGAATTAAAACATTTTTGGCACCGATGAGGAGTTGAATAATATGCTAAAATGGTGTAAAATAGTTAGTGTTCACAGTAAACAATAATTATATCAAATGACATCTTCTTTCCAAATATTGCTCCAATCTCTGCATGAAGTCAGGTAACAGGTCTCTATGAAAAGAGAGGCATAAAAAAAGAACAACCTGTTTATAGATATAAAGAAAAATTATAACTCTTGTTCTGAATCTAATGCTGTTTTGACCATGGGGAATTGTGGTCACATTCAAAAGATTAGCTCCTTTGTGCATTTGGCGTGATTATTATAAATAATGTATTTTAAAATCATCCAGCAATGGAGTTGGAGATGCTGCTGTTGCGGCAGATTATTTCAGTTAATTAAAAATGATACTTCTCAAATGTCGTTATAAAACATAACAGATTTAAATGGGTGAAACACTCGAACATTCGCCTTTGAGCAGAAGTAGTCAGAGGGTATTACAAAAATAATGTTCTGATGTTCTCAAGATTTATTCTTTTGTTATCTTAGTTCAATCTTATGCTCATAAATCAGTGATAAAATGAAAATAGTAAATAGCCTGCTATAGACCTGATCAGCACTGATAATGAACATGATAAATGTTAAACGCAAGATGCTGTAGTATCATTTTATGTGGGGCTACATTATTGTCTGGCTCAGATTATAAATTCTGCCCTTGAGATATTTCCCTTAAAGAAATCAAACAGTGCTTTTTGAATATGTAATTTCTGTTTGAGGCAATTACCCAATGTACTGGGCCTTTCAATGCTTTTGAACCTCCCCAATGCAATGGAGAAGTAACTATCCATAAAGAAGTGGGGCTCAGTGGTTAGCAGTGCTGCCTCACAGCACCAGGGACCTCAGTTTGATTCCACTTTTGGGCGGCTGTGTGAAGTTTGCACAATCTCCTCTTGTTGGGTGTATTTCCTCTGGATACTCTGGTTTCCTCACACAGTCCAAAGATGTGCAGGTGATGGATTGGCCATGCTAAATTTCCCATGGTATCCAGGGATGTGTATTCAGGGAAACAGTGGGAAGTGTGTCTGAGGATTGGTTTGGACCTGATGAGCTGAATGGCCTACTTCCGCACTGTTGGTATTCTCTGAAATTTTGATATTGCAATTTCTTAAGTCTTAATTGTGACACTTATGTTCTCTGTTAGAAGATGCCTTTGTTAAAAAAAATTATAGTCTGTACAGAATAGCAATTCAGCAATATTAATCTTTGTCGGTAAGTTTTGTGTGGTTGAAAAAAATGGAACACAATTTTTTGGGTGTTCTTGGCATTTTTGATGCAACACTGCAGCTCAAGCACAGGCCATCAGTACCTGTAGCTCTGAAATGCAAATGGATGAAGCTGAATATTAATGAAGTGAGATGTTCATAAGGCATTTAATAATCTCCCTTAATTACCAAGTCCCTACTTCCTAGTGAGAAACTCATCTCTCCTCTCAGTAAATGCATAAATAATACATTGAGATGCACTTGATATCAAGATGAGTCTTGCTGAGGTCAGTCAGATCCACTGCATGTCTCTTTTTAGTAATGTTTGATCATAATATGTATTTCATCTGTCCTGCATTTTTTCAGCAGAAGATGAGGGGAAAGATATGAAAACAAGGCCATGCGTTTAAGTCAATTTGAACATGCACCTCTCTATATATCTTGTGCAACTCTGATATTTTGGTTCAGGCTTACATGGTGTCTCCAAATCCTTTCTGTCCAGAACACATGAACTATTCACTTGCTAATTTCTCATGCCAATTAGAAAGAACAAAGAAAATTTACAGCCCAGGAATAGGCCCTTCGGCCCTCCAAACCTGAGCTGATCCAAATGTACTGTCTAAACCTATCGGTCAATTCCTCAGCATCACCTACTCATGCATCTGTCCAGACGCATCTTAAGAGAATCTACTGTGCCTGCCTCTACCACCCCTGCTGGCAATGCATTCCAAACGCCCACCATCTTCTGTGTGAAGTACTTGCTGCGTGTATCCCCCTTAAACTTCTCACCTTGAAAGCGTGACCTCTTGTTATGGAATCCTTCACCCTGGGAAAAAGCTTGTCTCTATCCACCCTGTCTATACCCTTCATGATTTTGTAAACCTCAATCAAGTCCCCCCTCAATCTCCTTTTTTCTAATGAAAATAAACCTAACCTACTCAACCTGTCTTCACTAGCACCTTCCATACCAGGCAACATCCTCGTAAACCTTCTCTGCACCCTCTCCAAAGTGTCCACATCTTTTTGGTAATGTGGTGACCAGAACTGTACACAGTATTCCAAATGCAGCTGAACCAATGTCCTGTATAATTTTAACATGACTTGCCAGCTCTTATACTCAACATCCCATCCAATGAAGGCAAGCATACTATATGACTTCTTGACCACTCTATCCATCTGTGCAGCAACCCTCAGGGTACAATGGACCTGTACTCCCAGATCTCTCTGCCCATCGACTTTTCCCATGGCTGTACCGTTTATTGTATAATTCACTCTAGAATTAGTCTTGCCTAAATGCATCACCTCACATTTGTCTGGATTGAAATCCATCTGCCCAACTGTCCAGTCTATCTATATCCTCCTGTATTCTTTGACAGTCCCTAATGCGTTCTGCTACTCCACCAATCTTCGTGTCATCCACAAACTTGCTGATCATACCAACAGTGCCCTCTTCCAGATCATTTATGTATATTACAAACAACAGTGGCCCTAACACTGACCCCGGCGGAACACCACTGGTCACCTTCCTCCATTTCGAGAAACTCCCTTCAACAACTACTCTCTGTTTCCTGTTGCTCAACTAGCTAGAACATCCTGCACACCATGTGACTTTACTTTCTCCATTAGTCTACAATGGGGAACCTTATCAAACGCTTTACTAAAGTCCATGTTAATGACATCAACAGCCGTGCCTTCATCTATCAACTTGGTCACTTCCTCGAAGAACTCTATTAAGTTGGTAAGGCACGATCTCCCCTGCACAAAACCATGTTGTCTATCACTGATAAGCCCATTCTTTCCTAAATATAAATAGATCCTATCCCTCAGTACCCTCTCCAGCAACTTTCCCACCACCGACGTCAGGCTCACTGTTCTGTAGTTACCCGGAATATCCCTACTACCCTTCTTGTACAGGGGGACAACATGAGCAACCTTCCAGTCCTCCGGCATCTCACCTGTGTTTAAGGATGCCACAAAGATATCTGTCAGGGCCCCAGCTATTTCATCTCGCACCTCCCTCAGCAACCTGGTATAGATCCCATCTGGTCCTGGGGATTTGTCCACCTTAATAACCTCTAGCCTACCCAACAGATTTTCCCTACTCATGCCAACGTGATCCAGACTAATCAAACTTCTATCTCTAATCTCAAGATTCATGTTCCTCTCCACAATTAACACTGATGCAAATTCTTTGATTGGTACGTTTATTTTAGATTTATCTGATGAAAAATGAAGTTCAGCTTATCACTAACCATAAATGATCTGCTTCTTTCCACTCTAATTATATTACTGAGGAGGAGCTCCAAAAGTATTTGTTCAATATAGATGGCAGGGAGTTGTAACCAAAGAAAATCAGTGGCCTAACAGTCACTAATCTGGCCCAAGAAGCTACTAAGCCATGAAGCTTGCATGAACTTTGGGAAGCTGTGGTTAGTGAAGGTGACTTTTACAATGAAAATCGAAGAATCTATTTTCAACTGTAGTGAACACTGACAGGCAACACCATTTTTCAGTTTTTCAGTTCTACCGTGTGATGAGTCAATACTGATGTAGGGCTTGACTGAAATATGCTATTACAGGAGAGTGATTGTGAGAGGACTGCAATCAGGAATGTAAATCCATTGAGGAACAAGCTAAGCCTATGTGAAGATAATTGGCAGGTTTCTGCAAAGCCAGATGTTAATGCTTAATGCTAGAGATAATTTATGGTCAGCATTGCAGCTTTTTGTTTTCTCTTCCAGCAGTAGTGAATGTGTTTATGAATCATTTAGTTTTGCAATGACATTACTGAGACCATATGATCGTTTCTGTGTCCCTTCTGGTTTACTGGCCAAAAAAAACATCTGGGCCAAATTGATAGAGTAGGGTTTTTAAAAATATAATCATGAAATAATAGATTTCACCTTCACCTTGTTTACCAAAATTTCACGTGGCTGGAATGGTAGCATTGTGAAAACAAACAAACTCATAACGACTGACAGGGAAGCAAAACTGTCTCCAAGTTGTTTGCTGCATGGCTGAAGGACAAAACTAAACAGAGCAGTATTTATCATTATCCTTCCTCCTGAATTAACATATTTTGGACAAGGCCTAAATAGGTATTGACACATGCCGCTCCACCATAGTGCTTTTGAAATGGTGGAATTGGAAAACTGGATGATAGTGTTGTACTGCCCTCTTTAGTTTAAATGAATTCATTCTGATACTTTCAGATGTTCAAATAAAAATTGTGAATGTGCAAGAATTTCAATGTAGAATTTGTAGACCGTGTTGCTATTGTGTAATTTGGTATTTAAGATTTTAAAATTTGTTTGCAACTGAGAATGAGATGGATCAGTGTATTGTGTGATGTATGTACACTATACAGTTAGGGTTGCCATCTCTTCTAACTGCGAATCCGGCATGTGGTACCTTATCAGGTACCTTCATAAAAGTTAATTGCAGTTACCTTTTTATTTGTTGATGGAATATGGTCATCACTGACAAGGCCAGCATTCACTGACCATTTATTAATTGCTCTTACTGTAGTGATGAGCTGAGTTTTGAACCTCTTTTGTCTATGCAGAAATGTTAGATACACTGTACTTGGACTACCTTTGCTCATTAGTAGTTTCACAATAGTTGTGGGAACATGTCTGAGAGTCAAGAAGCTCGCATGAGCTGGCAAAGGAGATAATAACTAAAGACAGAAGAGACAGACAAAGGAAGAAAAGGAGAGTTATTGGCAAGGAAGAAAGTCCGAACTGGTTTATCATTGATTCAAACTGTATCTACTAATCAGAGCTCACTGAAATTGCATTGATAACTATGACAATAGCAGAAACTCTCAGAATGGCTTAAAATTAATAGTAATGCAAGCCCCAAATTTACTTTGAGTGGCAAAAGAATAGTATTGATATACTTTATACAGAGACCTGCCCCCAGACTTAAGCAGATTTGTCAGTGCTACTGTCGATAGGGGTATTTGTGAACAGAGTAAATAGCAGGAAAGATGTTCGACCAATTAGATTGAAGAATCCAAATAGCTAACTAAACTGGAAGCAAAAGGGAAGAAATCTATATAATACATTAAAATCATTGTTCTCGAGGTAAAATAAAGATTGGTTCATACATGGATTAGGAGAAAGACCTAAAAGAATAAAGCTCTTAAAAAGTTTTTTTTGGGAACAAATACTGCTCATTTATAAAATTACGTTTTCAGTGTCAAAGGGAATGTTTAGTAGCAATTATAAATTATAGCACTATTATGTCAGCTACTTCTGACTGAACAAGTTTTTAATCAATCATTTATGTGGTGCCAGTAGATAAGTATTTATATAGGATATACAATTGAAAAACAAGCCAACCAGTCCATTTATGTTGCACTGACATTGCCTCGCATTTATCTTTTTCCACAAGGTAGAAGACAGAGTGTGGTGGTGGAGAGTTGTTTTTCAGACTGGAGGCCTGTGACCAGTGGAGTGTCACAAGGATCAGTGCTGGGTTCTCCACTTTTTGTCATTTACATAAATGATTTGGATGTGAGCATAAGAGGTTCAGTTAGTAAGTTTGAAGATTACACTAAAATTGGAGGTGCAGTGGACAGCGAAGAGGGTTACCTCAGATTACAACAGGATCTGGAAACGATGGACCAATGGGCTGAGAAGTGGCAGATGGAGTTTAATTCAGATAAACGCGAAGTGCTGCATTTTGGGAAAGCAAATCTTAGCAGGACTAATACACTTAATGGTAAGGTCCTAGGGAGTGTTGCTGAACAAAGAGACCTTGGAGTGCAGGTTTGTAGCTCCTTGAAAGTGGAGTCACAGGTAGATAGGATAGTGAAGAAGGCGTTTGGTATGCTTTCCTTTATTGGTCAGAGTATTGAGTACAGGAGTTGGGAGGTCATGTTGCTGCTGTATAGGACATTGGTTAGGCCACTGTTGGAATATTGAGTGCAATTCTGGGTTCCTTCCTATTGGAAAGATGTTGTGAAACTTGAAAAGGTTCAGAAAAGATTTACAAGGATGTTGCCAGAGTTGGAGGATTTGAGCTATAAGGAGAGGCTGAACAGGCTGGGGCTGTTTTCCCTGGAGCATCGGAGGCTGAGGGGTGACCTTATAGAAGTTTGCAAAATTATGAGGGGCATGGATAGGATAAATAGACAAAGTTTTTCTCTGGGATCGGGGAGTCCAGAACTAGAGGGCATAAGTTTGGGTGAGAGGGGAAAGATATAAAAGAGACCTAAGGGCAACGTTTTCACGCAGAGAGTGGTATGTGTGTGGAATGAGCTGCCAGATGAAGTGGTGGAGGCTGGTACAATTGCAACATTTAAGAGGCATTTGGATAGGTATATGAATAGAAAGGGTTTGCAGGGATATGGGCCGTGTGCTGGCAGGTGGGACTGGATTGGGTTGGGATATCTGGTCGGCATGGACAGGTTGGACCGAAGGGTCTGTTTCCATGCTGTACATCTCTATGACTCGATATGTGTACCTACACTTTTCTGGTGTCAAACTTGCAAATCTACTCCCTCTACATCCTGTTCAATAATAAGGCAACCAGCTGTTCTCAAGAGACATGGTGGTTTCACCAAGATTTGATACAGTTTAACATTGCTTTGAATTCTCTGCCTGCAAAAATAAAGACCACTTTTTGTTTTGTTTTGACCTGCTAACCTGCAACATACTTTCTCATGATTGGTGTGTTTGTACTTCAAGTTCCTTTGCTCATTTACCCCCACCTTGATTTTATTTGATTTGATTTATTGTAGTCACATGTATCTAGGCACAGTGAAAAGTTTTGTTTTAGAACATAGAAGATAGAAGAATACAGCGCAGTACAGGCCCTTCGGCCCTCGATGTTGCGCCGATCAAAGCCCACCTAACCTACACTAACCCACTATCCTCCATATACCTATCCAATGCCCGCTTAAATACCCATAAAGAGGGAGAGTCCACCACTGCTACTGGCAGGGCATTCCATGAACTTACGACTCGCTGAGTGAAGAACCTACCCCTAACATCAGTCCTATATCTACCCCCCCTTAATTTAAAGCTATGCCCCCTTGTAATAGCTGACTCCATACGTGGAAAAAGGTCAACCTCACTGTCAACCCTATCTAACCCTCTAATCATCTTGTACATCTCTATCAAGTCCCCCCTAAACCTTCTTTTCTCCAATGAAAACAACCCCAAGTGCCTCAGCCTTTCCTCATAGGATCTTCCTACCATACCAGGCAACATCCTGGTAAACTTCCTCTGCACCCGTTCCAGTGCCTCAACATCCTTCCTATAGTATGGCGACCAAAACTGCACACAATATTCCAGATGCGGTCGCACCAGAGTCTTATACAACTGCAGCATGACCTCAGGACTCGGAACTCAATTCCTCTACCAATAAAAGCCAGTACGCCATATGCCTTCTTCACTGCACTATTTACCTGGGATCTTTCAGAGATCTGTGTACATGGACACCAAGATCCCTCTGCTCTTCCACACTACCAAGTATCCGACCATTAGCCCAGTACCCCATCTTTTTGTTACTCTTACCAAAGTGAATCACCTCACACTTAGCTACATTGAACTCCATTTGCCACCTTTCTGCCCAGCTCTGCAGCTTCTCTATATCCCGCTGTAACCTGCCACATCCTTCCTCACTGTCTACAACTCCTCCGACTTTCGTATCATCCGCAAACTTGCTCACCCAACCTTCTAACCCTTCCTCCAGGTCATTTATAAAAATGACAAACAGCAATGGTCCCAAAACAGATCCTTGCGGAACACCGCTAGTGACGGCACTCCAAGATGAACCTAATCCATCAACTACTACCCTCTGTCTTCTTCCAGCCAGCCAATTCCTAATCCAAACCTCCAACTCACCCTCAATGCCATATCTCTGTATTTTCTGCAGTAGCCTACCATGGGGGACCTTATCAAACGCCTTACTAAAATCCATATATACCACATCTACCGCTTTCCCCTCATCTACCTCCTTAGTCACCTTCTCAAAGAATTCAATAAGGTTTGTGAGGCACGACCTGCCCTTCACAAAACCATGCTGACTATCCTTGATCACATTATTCTTATCCAGATGTGCATAAATCCTATCCCTTACAATTCTCTCTAAGACTTTGCCCACAACAGAAGTGAGACTCACTGGCCTATAGTTACTAGGATTATCCCTACTCCCCTTCTTGAACAAGGGAACCACGTTTTCTAGCCTCTAGTCCTCTGGCACTACTCCTGTAGACAAAGAGGACACAAAAATCGAGGCCAATGGCTCTGCAATCTCCTCCCTTGCTTCCCAGAGAATCCTAGGATAAATGCTATCAGGCCCAGGGGACTTATCTATTTTCACCCTTGCCAGAATTTCCAACACCTCTTCTCTACATATCTCAAAGTCATCCATTCTACTTATTCGTGCCTCAGTATTCATATCGACAACAATGTCCTGTTCCTGAGTGAATACTGACGAAAAGTATTCATTCAGTGCCTCCCCAATCTCTTCAGCCTCCACACGCAACTTCCCATTACTATCCTTGATTGGACCTATTCCTACCCTAGTCATTCTTTTATTCCTAACATACCTATAGAAAGCCTTAGGGTTTTCCCTAATCCTACCAACTAAGGACCTTTCATGTCCCCTCCTTACTGCTCTTAGCTCTCTCTTCAGGTCCTTCCGGGCTACCTTATAACTCTCAATCGCCCCTATTGAACCTTCACGCCTCATCTTTACAAAGGCCGCCCTCTTCCATTTAACAAGGGATTCCAATTCCTTATTAAACCACGGCTCCCTCACACGACCCTTTCCTCCCTGCCTGATAGGTACGTACTTATCAAGGACACTCGATAGTTGCTCCTTGAACAAGTTCCACATATCAATTACGCTCTTGCCTTGGAATCTACTTTTCCAATCCACACATCCTAAGTCATGCCTCACCGCATCATAATTTCCCTGCCCCCAGCTATAACTCTTGCCCTGTAGTACACACTTATCCCTCTCCATCACTAGAGTAAAAATCACCGAATTGTGGTCACTGTCCCCAAAGTGCTCACCTACCTCTAGTTCTAATACCTGGCCTGGTTCGTTACCCAGAACCAAATCCAGTATGGCCTCACCTCTTGTTGGCTTATCTACATATTGTGTCAGGAAACTCTCCTGCACACATTGGACAAACACTGTCCCATCTAACGAACTTGAGCTATAGCTTTCCCAATCAATATCAGGAAAGTTAAAGTCCCCCATAACAACCACCCTATTACTGTCACTCTTCTCCTGAATCATCTTCGCAATCCTTTCTTCAACGATTCTAGGACTATTAGGAGGCCTGTAAAAGACTCCTAACAGGGTGACCTCACCTCTCCTATTCCTAACCTCAACCCAAACTACCTCAGATGGCAAATCTTCGTCCATCGTCCTTTCCACCGCTGTAATACTATCTTTGACAAGCAAAGCCACACACCCCCCTCTTTTACCCCCACCTCTGACCCTACTAAAACATTTAAACCCTGGAACGTGCAACAGCCAATCCTGTCCCTGATCTAGCCATGTCTCCGTAATAGCCACAACATCAAAGTCCCAGGTACCAACCCACGTTGCAAGTTCACCTACCTTATTTCGTATACTTCTGGCATTAAAGTATACACACTTCAAGCCACTCTTCTGTTTACAGGCACCCTCCTTTAAGATTGATGCCATATTCCTAACCTCCCTACACTCCAGGTCCTGCACCCTAAAGCTACAATCCGGGTTCCCATGCCCCTGCAGAGTTAGTTTAAACTCCCCCCAAGGATACTGGTGCCCCTCAGGTTCAGGTGCAGACCATCCTGTTTTTCGAGGTCCCACCTTCCCCAGAAAGAACCCCAGTTATCCAAATACCGGAATCCCTCCCTCCTGCACCATCCCTGTAGCCACGCATTTAACTGCTCTCTCTCCCTATTCCTCGACTCTCTATCACGTGGCACGGGTAACAAACCAGAGACAACAACTCTGTTCATTCTAACTCTGAGCTTCCAACCTAGCTCCCTAAAAGCCTGTCTAACATCCTCAGCACTCCTTCTGCTTATGTCATTGGTGCCAATATGGACCACGACTTCAGGCTGCTCCCCCTCCCCCTTAAGGACCCGGAAAACACAATCAGAGACATCACGTACCCTTGCACCTGGGAGGCAACATACCAAACGTGAGTCTCTCTCGTTCCCACAAAACCGCCTATCTGTGCCCCGAACTATCGAGTCCCCAATTATTATTGCTCTGCTCTTCTCCACCCTTCCCTTCTGAGTAGCGGGGACAGGCTCCGTACCAGAGGCCTGAGCCCCGTCACTTACCCCTGGTAAGTCCTCCCCCCCAACAAGTATCCAAAACGGTATACTGGTTCTTGAGGGGAACGGCCGCAGGGGGTCCCTGCACTGGCTGCTTCCTCCCAGTCCCCCTCACTGTCACCCATCTATCTGCCATCTTTGGAGTTACTACTTCCCTATAGCTCCGATCTCTGACCCCCTCTGCCTCCCGAATGATCCGAAGTTCATCCAACTCCAGCTCCAGTTCCCTAACGCGGTCTTGGAGGAGCTGGAGATGGGTGCACTTCCTGCAAGTGTAATCAGCAGGGACGTCCATGACATCCCTCACCTCATACATGTTGCAGGAGGAACATTGCACTGCCTTCACTGCCATCACTCCAAAGCTAACCTTTATTTTAAAACAAAACTGTGTCTAAAGAATACAACAAGCAAAATTCAGCACTTACCTACTTACCGCAACGGATATTATTATTAGGTTAGAGGAGGAGGGCGGGTGGGAGGCACTACAGTACAGGCAGATCAGAGCAAACAAACGCATGCAGATCGTAGGCTTAGGCAGAGTGAGGCATACAGGTTATAACTACACAGGAGATGGGCAAGACAAGATCAATATTCATAAGACCAATATTATTTGAAGTCAAGGAGTCCATTCATCAGTCTAATAACAGCAAGAAAGAAGCTGTTCTTGAACTTGTTGGTGCATGTTTTCAAGCTTCTGTATCTTCTGCCTGACGGAAGAGGTTGTAAGAGAACATTTTCAAAGTAATAAGTGACCTCACTATTCTCCTTTTCAGAATTTGGTATATTGTTTAACTATGTTAAACTTCATTTGTCACCTATTTTCCATATTCTTCCAAGTTTTTTTTAATCTCTTATTTTTTCAAGTGCTCCTCAATATTGGCTGTCTTCACCACTTCCACCCACTCCTCTGCAAACTTGTGTATTTGAATCCAGAATCTTGAGTTGGTCATGTGAATTGTGAACGCCATTGGACCCAGCACTGATCCTTGTCGGACATCACATCTCACCTTCTACCATACTGAATAACTACCATTTACTCCCTCTCTGCTTTCTGTCTTGCAGCCAGCTAACAATCCATTCTGGTCCTTGTCCCTTTATCTATATTTTCAGACATTAATTAGCCTAAATTGACTAAGATAAAAGGTAGGGAGGAGGTACTTGGAGGAGGGGTGTTGGGAATGCGATAGGTGGAAGGAGGTTAAGGTGAGGGTGATAAGCCGGAGAGGGGGTGGGGCGGAGAGGTCGGGAAGAAGATTGCAGGTCAAGAAGGCGGTGCTGAGTCCAAGGGTTAGGACTGAGATAAGGTGGGGGTAGGGGAAATTTGGAAGGTGGAGAAATCTGCATTCATCCCTTGTAGTTGGACGGTTCCTAGTCGAAAGATGAGGCGCTCTTCCTCCAGGCGTCGTGTTGCCATGGTCTGGCGATGGTCATGGCCTCTACGTCGGATATGTGGAACAATCCATCTTCCGCAGCTACACTGGCACCACCCCCCCACCTTTTCCTCTGCTACATTGATGACTATATCGGCGCTACCTTGTGCTCCCATGAGGAGGTTGAACAGTTCATCCACTTTATAACACCTTCCACCCCAAATTTCCACCTCAAATTTACCTGGACCGTCTCAGAGTCCTCCCTCCCCTTCCTAGACCTTTCCATTTCTATCTTGGGTGACCAACTCAACACGGACATTTACTATAAACCGTCCGACTACCACAGCTATCTAGATTACACCTCCTCCCACCCTGCCCCCTGTAAAAACGCCATCCCATATTCCAAATTCCTTCGCTTTGGCTGCATCTGCTCCCAGGAGGACCAATTCCAATACCGAACAACCCAGATGGCCTCCTCCTTCAAAGACTGCAATTTCCCCTCAGACGTGGTTGACGATGCTCTCCACCAAATCTCCTCCACTTCCTGCTCCTCTGCCCTTGAACCCCGCCCCTCCAATTGCCACCAGGGCAGAACCCCACTGGTCCTCACCTACCACCCCACCAACCTCCAGATACATCGTATCATCCTTCGTCGTTTCCGCCACCTCCAAACAGACCCCACCACCAAGGATATATTTCCCTCCTCTCCCCTACCAGCATTCCGGAAAGACCACTTCCTCCGCGACTCCCTTGTCAGGTCCACACCCCCCACCAACCCAACCTACACTCCCGGCACCTGCCCCTGCAACCGCAAGAAATGCAAAACTTGCGCCCACACCTCCCCCCTCACTTCCCTCCAAATCCCCAAGGGATCCTTCCATATCCGTCACAAATTCACCTGCACCTTCACACACATCATTTACTGCATCTGCTGCACACGATGTGGCCTCCTCTATATTGGGGAGACAGGCCGCCTACTTGTGGAATGTTTCAGAGAACAGCTCTGGACACCCACACCAACCAACCCAACCGCCCTGTGGCTGAACACTTTAACTCCCCCTCCTACTCTGCCAAGGACATGCAGGTCCTTGGCCTCCACCATCGCCAGACCATAGCAATACGACGGCTGGAGGAAGAGCGCCTCATCCTCCGCCTAGGAACCCTCCAACCACAAGGGATGAATGCAGATTTCTCCACCTTCCAAATTTCCCCTCTCCCCACCTTATCTCAGTCCCAACCCTTGGACTCAGCACCGCCTTCTTGACCTGCAATCTTCTTCCCGACCTCTCCGCCCCCACCCCCACTCCGGCCTATCACCCTCACCTTAACCTCCTTCCACCTATCGCATTCCCAACGCCCCTCCCCCAAGTCCCTCCTCCCTATCTTTTATCTTAGCCTGCTTGGCACACCCTCCTCATTCCTGAAGAAGGGCTTATGCCCGAAATGTCGATTCTTTGCTCCTTGGATGCTGCCTGACCTGCTGCGCTTTTCCAGCAATACATTTTTCAACTCTCTTCCCTTGCTTGGTTTTAGCACCATGCTTCAAATGTCAAAATGGCAAAGAATGATTATTGAATATAGAGACTGGTGAGGTGGAAATTAGAACAGGGGCTATTCTTGAGGGGCGTGGAAGTGTGGGAATTGCATTGGGCAAAATTTGGGACTATATTAAACAGATGGTGGGATATCCTCAGTAAGGTTTCCAGCACATTCTGTCTTCACAATAACTGCGGGCATTTCAAGCTACTTTAGTTTTTAATCCTTTGAGAAATATAAGAAAATATTAATTGCCATAGCTGTAACATTTGTTACTGCTTTCTCTGATTTTAAAAAAAGTTTTATTTAGCTTGTTGCTTTTATCCCATTCTCCTTCATTCTTAAATTTCAGTTGGATCCTTTAGGGTTTTACTCACTCTACTCAGTGCAATCTTCCTACTACACAGTTGGAGATATTTTCCATCGTTTCATTTTACTTTGTTGAATTGTTTATTTCAAGTCCTATTTTGCCATTTTAATCTCTTTTTATCTGTTTATAGTCTCAGCCCAGTGGTTGCTTCTGATAATTTTCCCTTCGTGTTCTTAGCACTTTCCCTGTTGATCTGAACTTACGCTGTTTCAATTGATGCTTAATGGCCCATTTGTCTTGATGCTGTTTTAATATTGGCTATGGAATTTCAACTATAAATTTGTCACCTAATTTGCATTGTAAAATAAACTCATTTTGCATCATGGCAGTCCCAACTTTTTTTTCCAAAATTAACTTACTCCTTGGTGATTTGCTTTTTGAAATATTTATATCATTGTTATTTTACATGACAGTAACACCATTTGATCGAAATTGTTAGCACAGTTTTGATCATTTATTGTTTTGCTCGTTCATCTTAAAATTAATTTTGTGAAAGCAGAATAAAGCCTACCATTGCTAACCCTCAAGGGAAGGTCTGATACATATCTGGGATCATCTGTTTCTGTGTCCTTAGATGTTAGTGGTATTTTTTGTTGCTAGTCATTGAGGAATTGCTGTTTTTGGCACAAAAACCATAGAATTTTGTTACATTATTCTCCCCTAAGAATGTCAAGTGTTGTTCTTGGGTTACCATAGACAGGTTACTTTTTATGTTACATTCAAAAATATAAAGATTTGGCTGCAACAATTAACAATTTTTTTTTATTTTAAAAAAGTTTATTCTCAAAGTGGCCCACAATATTTTACTTCTCAGTGCATGGCCACATTTAAGTGTCTGCATTGATTCAATGGAGCTCTCTTACCCCTGGGTCAGTCGATTATTGATTTGAGTCTCACTGCAACGATTTCAATGCAACAGAGATATCATCCTGTGGACATGGCATTAAAAAAAGACCTTTTTCAGGTGTACATAAAACTATTCTGTTCCTCAGAAATGTCTTGCAGCACATCATGTGCAATAAACTACTTTGGACAGTAAAGGATTCAATTAAAACAATATTGCAACATGAGGAAACATTTTTCATGCAGAGGGTGATGGATGCCTGAAATTCCCTGCCAGGTTTGGTGTTTGAAGCAGAGACACTCAACTAATTTAAAAGGAACGTTGATGTGCAACCAAAACACTGTTACTTGCATGGCTATGTCCCAGATGTTAGAAAAGTAGAATTAGAATGGGTTGCTCATTCATTCAACTGGTGCAGACATGTTTGACTGTATTGCCTTTGTCTGTGTCAGGACATTTCTATGCTTCTGGAGAACAGTATTGCACTGGTGTGCACGGTAATTATAGCTCTTGGACTAAAAAGATAAAGAACATGAGTTCATAACTCAGCAATTATAAATTGTAAACTACATTCAAGAATAGGGTGGCATTCTGGCTCAGTGGTTAGCATTGCTGCCTCACAGCGCCAAGGGACCCATGTTCAATTCCAGCCTTGGGTGATTGTGTGGAGTTTTGTACATTCTTCCTGTGGCTATGTGGGTTTCTGCTGGGTGTTCCAGTTCTCACCCACAATCCAAAGATGTGCAGGTTCGGTGAATTGGCTATGCTAAATTACCCATACTGCTCAGGGATGTGTAGGTTAGTCAGGGGTAAATGTAGAGGAATGTGGAATGGGTTTGGGCGGAATACTCTTTGGAGGGTTGGTGTGGACTTGTTGGGCCAAAGGGCTTGTTTCCACACGAGGGATTCTTTAAAAAAAACCTGCGAATGACAGCTGGAGATGAGCAAGAAACTTGTCATTAGTGAATGGCAGATCTCTGCCCCTGAAGATAGTGCTGAATCACTTGGATCTTTGATGATTTGTAAACTTTAATGGTCATCTTTGACTCATTCCCACAAATTAGCAGGTTTGTTTTCAGTTCAGTTTTGCAATTTACTGTTGGTTAGCAATGAACTCAAACTTTGGATTTTCATTCTAATGAGACTGAATTGAATTTACTACCTATTTCCAGAAATAAATTTTGTGCTTCATACCTCTCCAGCAAGACACAAATTTAAACTGTTGCAGAGAGCTGCAGTACATGCTATTTCTTTGATCATTTGTGATTCTTTTTATTCACTCATGAGATTCGGGCATTCCTGGCAGTCTGGCATTTGTATTACCTGTCCCTGGTTGCCCTTGAGAAAATCATGGTGAGCTGCTACCTTGAACCACTGCAGTCCATCTGTTTTAAGTTGATCTACAATACTGATAGGGAGAGAATTCCAGGATTTTGACTCAATTACACTGAATGAACAGCAATATATTTCTGAGTCATAAAGGTAAGTGGTTTGGAGAGGAACTTGAAGTTTGTGGTGTCATCTTGCATCTGCTACCCTTGCCCTTCGAGATGGATTTAGTTGTGGATTTGGAAGGTGCTGTTTAAGGATTTTGTGATGTTTTGCTGTGCATTTTGCAGATAGCACACAAAACCTGCTGAGCATTGGTGATGAAGGGATTTGATGTTTGCGGATGTGGTGTCATTCAAGTGGACTGTTCTGTTCTAAATGGTGCCAAACGTCTTTTTGTTGGAGCTGCACCCATCCAAGCAAGTGGAGAGAATTCCATCATACTCTTGACTTGTGCTTTGTAGATGGTCTACAGGCTTTAGAGAGTAGGGAAGTGAGTTAGTCACTGCACTATTCCAAGTTCTGACCTGCTCTGTAGCCAGTCAAGTTTCTGGTCAATGATAATTCCCAGGATGTTGCTAGTGGGGGTTTCAGCAATGGTAACTTCATTGAATGTTAAGGGCCGGTAGTTAGATTGACTGTTTTTGGAGTTAGTCATTGCCTGGCATTTGTATGGTGCGAATTGAGCAGTATGGTAGCTCAGTGGTTAGCACTGTTGCCTTACAGCGGCAGGGACCCGGGTTCAATTCCACTTTCGGGCAACTGTCTGTGTGGAATTTGCACATTCTCCTCGTGTCTGCTTGATTTCCTCTGGGTCCTCTGGTTTCCTCCTACATTCCAAAGATGTGCAGGTTAGGTGGATTGGCCATGCTAAATTGCCCATAGTGTCCAGGGCTATGCAGGCCAGATGGATTAGCCATGGGAATTGCAGGGTTACATGGATAGGATCAGGGCTGGGTCCTGATTTGGAGGGCATTGTGGACCCAATGGGCTGAATGGCCTGCTTACATACTGTAGGGATTCTATAATTCTGTGGATGTTACTTGAAAGCACCAGTATCAACCAGTTGTCAGTTGATTGAAGATCAACAAACTCGTTATAAACTTTATACATTCTCTGAAACATCCTTCTCCACTAGAATATCAGTGATACCAGTGATACAAAATCGCAAATCATTTATCATTCAGAAAACTTCCTGGTGCAGCATTTCACATTGATATTGTCAAGCACTTCATAAAGACTAGTTGCAACAAATGTTTCTTGAAATCACTCTAACATCAGGAACAATTCCTCACATAAATTGTTGCCTTCTTGAGTGACTATGTGCAATTTGATAAATTGGTGGATCTGTCCAATTGTAGCATGAAAACAATTCTCCTTCATCAGTTAAATGCTCCATAATTAATTGGACACTGCATCATATATTCTGTAGTATGAAATTATTTAATAAGAAGTCATCTGAACATTGAATGCTTTTCCTGGTATATCTTTGAAATGGTCCAAATCTGCAGAGAAGAATGAAAATCTGCCCATTTAATTGTAGCTTCTTCACTTGAATTGTCAAATGGGCTATAGAGCAAAATGGCCTTTTTTTATTGTAAAGTCATGGCCTCTTCATTATGTTTTTATATTAATAGACTCTATCTCTTGTGCCTAGAAGTGGGAAAGCTGGCTAACATTTAGTAGGACTCTGCTCCAATTCTACTCTCTCAATGGTGTAAACATTAGCACAAGAAATTACACTGAGTAATTTATTTTTCTCCATAAAATGTTCTGTATTGATCTGAGACAAAGATGTTAGCTGCTTGATTGGTAGTACTTCTGCCTCTGTGTAGGAAACGTGTGGCATTGCATGAAGTGAAGTACTTGATATAATTTAGTTTGACACTGAACTACAACACATCAGATTCAGATGTGACATTTTTCAGGTAGCATCATAGTGTACAATGGGGGCTAATATCCCTTTGCTAACTCTTGAGAGTACAGCAAGATGAAAATTAAACTCAAGCTCAGTTAACCTGTATGGACTGAAGAAAAAGGTAATGATTCTTCCTTCGTTCTAACAAAGAGTCTTCACCTCATCATAAATGTAACTCTAATTTTCTGAATTCTTTCTGCAAAAAAATCAAAGCTTCTAAAACAAGCAATATTATAAAATAGTGTAGACGTAACTTTAAGTAACTGACTACTCTTAGCCTCAGTTACTCTCTTGTTCATATATTTGGTAAACCCCTTCCCACCACATTCCTAATTATGCAAAGGCAGCTATTATTCTGGTGCAAGATGGAGGCGGAGTAACAGGAATCCATGCAGGTTCTTGCCCAGGGCCCAACTGCTACCATTTGTTTTTGTTCTTTGTTTTGCTTTTGCTTCTGCTATTTTGCTTTGTTTTTGTTTTTCTTTTCTTTTTTTTTCCCCTTCTTTTCTGTGGCATGTGGTAGAGCATACCAGTTCGGCAGCGAGAGTTGAGTGGCAGACATGGCTCCGCCCGAAAATAGGAGGGAGCAGCAGCGAGGTACTAGTACCGGTAGCAAATGCATTCTCTTGCTATTCAAGGTCTGTGATAGTGGCAGCAAAGTCATTCTCCTGGTATTTGGGACCAGTCGCAGCAGCAGCAAAGTTCTTCCAGCAATCAGGGGCTTTGGTGCCAGCAGCAGTGGACTCTTCAAAATGGCAGCATTCACAAGGCAACATCTGAAGTCAAAGCGGGACTCGTAGCCTAGTGGCGGCCTAACCTGCTGCAGAGCCTGGGTTGCTTGGTTGTGGGGCAAGTGTGGATTCAGTGGCATCAGCAAAACGGGCTCTGCGGTGAAAAAATGGCACTGAAAAGTGGGGAGACTGTTCTGTTGGTGTGTCTGGCACAGGTGGTGGCAAGGCCTTGGAGGTCTCCTTCAGGCTTGGTGCCAGCATGCACTGGGTCAGAGAGACTGATATTCAAAACATCTTTCTTCTTTATTTTTCTAATTTATTTCTGTGACCTATAGTGGTGGACTACTTATTGATTTACTTTTTTTCTGTTTCCTACAAATTTGATCTCAATTATCTGTACATAGATACCTTTGTACCTAAACTGATGCTATAATGCGGTGACTCTAAACTTTCACTCAACTCATTTCAGTGTATTCAATTTGATTTTCAACTGTTAGTACTTGTGAAATAGGGAAATAATATTATTCCTCAGATCTACTCAAACACTAACAGTTTCACCACATTTTGTGTTGATTGTAACATGGGCACACAGTATTGTAGACAAACAGGACGTGAAGGGATTTGTGAAATGTTGTGTTGTAAATAAATATACAATATTTGCAAGTTAGATAGAGAAATCTTCTTTAAGGGATATTGTGCATTTACTGTGTGACAGTGAATACTTTAAGAGTGATTGATAACACTCAAAAGGGATCTTGTCCATGTAAGCAGATAGACTAAGATGGATTTTGCTATTGATTAAATGCAAGATAATGCGAACTGGAATAAAAGCTTTATTTTGTTAAAGAAAATTCATTATTTATAAGGTGAAACAGTTTTTGGATATGATTCTTGGCCATCCACTAATTAAAAATTGGCATTCATTTCTATGAAATTTGCAAAGTTACAATAAATCATTGGCCTGAATATTTACCAGTCAGGGAGAATATCTGTCGTAGTGAAAATGGCAACAGATATATCCACAAATCCATAAGTTCTTAATTTGTATATCTAAGTTTTGGGAGGCAATTGTGCATGTTAATTTTAGCTACCTCAGATAAATCTGATTTTCACTGTTATGATATCTAAAACATAACTTGTGCACTTTAGATGTGGATAAAAAATGACAAAACCTCCCAGAGTTCCTTGGAAGGATGGGATATCATTTTGATATGGTCTAAAAACAACGTTTGGATTGATAAAAATAGATGTAATTGTACTTAAAAGTGGGTAAACCCATTGGAATTGTAAAACTCATTGGAGCTGTTGGGTCAGCTGTTAAAGGTAACTGTCAAGATATTTAAAACTGCTGACTTTAAATGTTTGGAAATAAAAATCTTTCCACAGTGATCAAAATAAAGCAGTGTTTTATATTGCATTTGGTTTGTTGATTTAAACCCATTTTCTGTCATTATCGGATTAATGTTGCATGACTGATTTCACAGCCTATCATCAGTTCACAACTTGATTGGCTGCTTTAAGAGATTATGAACTTTTTCAAGTGGGACTGTACATTAAAATGCTTGATTTTGTAAGGGATTAAATGAAGTTAAATGGCATGAATAGAATTTTATCAGCGACAATGTTTTCTTTTAAATAGCAAATTCATCAATTTGCACTTAAGAACTTAATTTAAACTCCGCATAAATGCACGTTGGGTGAGTTAGCATGGTAAGTGCAAATGCAAAAGGTCTTGCATAAAGGGTGTGAGTTTCCATTAAGTTACATGGCACTGTAAAATTGCATGGTTGTGAATAGAACTGTGTAGGAAGTCATGGTTGGCATGAGTGTCCATTGGGTGTGGGCAGAGGGAGAAAGATAGAGCTGTGTGGTCATGAATGAGACTCGGAATTTGTGAGATGGAACTTTTTTTTAATATAAGGCTCTCAGCTTGTTTTTCAGACTGGAGGCCTGTGACCAGTGGAGTGTCACAAGGGCCCTCTACTTTTTGTCATTTACATAAATGATTTGGATGCGAGCATAAGAGGTACAGTTAATAAGTTTGCTGATGGCACCAAAATTGGAGGTGTAGTGGACAGCAAATTGGGTTACCTCAGATTACAACAGGATCTGGACCAGATGGGCCAATGGGCTGAGAAGTGGTAGATGGAGTTTAATTCAGATAAATGTGAGGTGCTGCATTTTGGGAAAGCAAATCTTAGCAGGACTGATATACTTAATTGTAAGGTCCTAGGGAGTGTTGCTGAACAAAGAGACCTTGGAGTGCAGGTTCATAGCTCCTTGAAAGTGGAGTTGCAGGTAGATAGGACAGTGAAGGCAGCATTTGGTATGCTTTCCTTTATTGGTCAGCGTAATGAGTACAGGAGTTGGGAGGTCATGTTGTGGCTGTACAGGACATTGGTTAGGCCACTGTTGGAATATTGTGTGCAGTTCTGGTCTCCTTCCTATCGGAAAGATGTTGTGAAACATGAAAGGGTTCAGAAAAGATTTACAAGGATGTTGCCAGGGTTGGAGGATCTGAGCTACAGGGAGAGGCTGAACAGGCTGGGGCTGTTTTCCCTGGAGCGTTGGAGGCTGAGGGGTGACCTTATAGAGATTTACAAAATTATGAGGGGCATGGATAGGATAAATAGACAAAGTCTTTTTCCTGGGGCCAGGGAGTCCAGAACTAGAGGGTATAAGTTTAGGGTGAGAGGGGAAAGATATAAAAGAGACCTAAGGGGCAACGTTTTCATACAGAGGGTGGTACATGTATGGAATGAGCTGCCAGAGGAAGTGGTGGAGGCTGGTACAATTGCAACATTTAAGAGGCATTTGGATGGGTATATGAATAGGAAGGGTTTGGAGGGATATGGGCTGGGTGCTGGCATTTGGGACTAGATTAGGTTGGGATATCTGTTGAGCATGGATGGGCTGGACTGGATACTGAGGCCAATCTTTCACTCAGCTCGCTGTCAATATTGAGATATTCAAAATAATTGATATCATCCCCACAGAAACAATAACAAAAAATATCCAGTGGCCAACATCAATTATTAAAGAATTTTAAGTTTTAAGACTCTTTCTGAGAGTAACAAAAAACTAAAAGCCACATCAACTAAACATTATTCCATGGGCAACTGAAGCTTTAAATTATATAAAGAATAATCCATTGTAAATGCTTGAACATGATCAAACATTTTCCTCCACAGTTACAATTTACTCTGTCATTCAGGTAGCATTCTTCTTGAAAACAAGAAGTGCTGCAGATCACAGCAGGTCAGGCAGCATCCATGGAGATAAAGCAAGCTTACACTTCATGTCTAGATGACTCTTCATCAGAACTGATGTGAAGTGTGGAGGGGGCAACATTTATATGATGGGGGCGGGGATTGGAGTATTTGGGGAGAAAGGATATTGATAGACTCCAAGGCTGGACTCCATCATCCATCCAACCTCGTCCTCCCCTCTCCGCCTCTCGAACCCCATCCTCTCCCATCACTCAGAGCCGATCCCTTACTGTCCCTTAGCACCCACCCCTTCCCGGTCCTCTGATGTCATCCCTTTCTTGCGCCCTGTGGTCACCTCTCTACGACCCACCAGCCCTTGCTGTGTTTTCACCATATTTCCTGACCTTTCCCTCCCTGAGGCTGAACATACTGTCCTCAACAAAGGACTCAGCTTCATCCCCACCTTAATAAATTTCAGGCTTACTATGACATTGAACTGCATTTCCTCTGCCTTCATCCCCGCACTCACTTCTTCAGGCAGGATTCCATCCAACCTGTTCCACTGATTCCTTCACCCACCTCCAGTATTCACCTTCCGTTTGGTCCCCTTCCTCTGGCCTTTTACCTGACCTTGATCTCTTCACTGAAAACTGCCAGTGTGACAACAGCTGTATCAATTTCTCTGCTTGTCTCACCCACTCCAACTTGTCCCCTTCTGAAATTGCCACACTTCATGTTCTCAGGTCCAATCCTAACTCTGTTATCAAACCTGCTGACAATGATGGTGCTGGTGTCATCTGGTGCTCTGATCTTTACCTGGCGAGGCTAAATACTAACTCTTAGACACTTCTTCCTACTGAACCATGACGCCATATCCGAACATCAAGACATTGATGCCAGGACTGTCACCGACCTCATTACCTCTGGAGATGGTTCCCCCCCACTGCCTCTAATCTTATAGTCTGTTAACCTTGGACAGCCCGCTTCTACCTCCTTCCCAAAATCCACAAACCAGACTGCCCTGTTAGGCCCATTGTACCAGCTGTTCCTGTCCCATCAAACTCACTTCCATTTACCTTGACTCGATCCTCTCTTCACTTGTCCAGACCCTGTCCATCTGCGTCCATGACTCCTCTAATGCCCTCTATCATATTGACAATTTCCAGTTCCCTGGTCCTTACTGCCTCCTGTTCACCATGGATATCCAATCTTTCTATATCTCCATTCATCAAATGATGGTCTGATGGCTTAATTCTCAACTAGAGGTCTGAACAATCTCCATCCACCACACTCTCCTCTGTTTAACTAAACTTATTCTCTCACTCAACAATTTCTTCTCTAATTTATTTCACTTCTGCTGAGTCAAAGGAGTCGCTATGGGCACTGGCATGGGACCAGTTATGCCTGTCTTGTTATGGGGTATGTGGAACAACCCTTGTTCCAGTCCTTTACTACACCCCCTCCAGACCCCACAACTCTGTTTGTGGTGTATCAGCATCGCTTTATGTTCCCACCTGGACCTTGAAATATTTATTCATTGTAACTCCAATTTCCACTCCTCTATAGCTTTCACCTCATTTCCAATACTTTCTTTCCTTTCCTTGATGTCTCCATCTCCATTTTCGGGAGTAAACTGTTGACTGCATCCACTATATAGCCACTGACTCCCATAGCTACCTTCACTACAGCTCTTTCCACTCCACGTCTTACAAGGGTTCCATCCCATTCTCCCAGTTTCTTCTCCTATGTTGTATCAGTTAGGATGATGCCACCTTCCAAAACAGCGCTGTTGACATTACTTCCTTCTTCCATAAGCATGGTTTTCCACCCATTGCGATTGACTGGGCTCTCAGCCACATCCAACCTATCACCTGTGCTTCCGCCCTTGCCCCTTTCTATCACTGTCAAAAGCGTGATTGGGTCCACTTTGTCCTCGCTTTATAAAGCCTCCGCATTAAAAGGGTCCTTTTCCGATATTTCAGACAACTCCAGCAGACCACCACCAAACTCATCTTCCCCTCACTCCCTCTGTCTGAATTTCATGGGAATTATTCCCTCCAGGACACCCCAGTCCATTTCTCAACTGTCAACACCAGCCCCCTGTTCTCATGGCACCTTCCCAAGTAACCGCAGGAGTAATACCTGCCTCTTCGCCTCCCTGCTCATCATCCAAGGGCCTAAATAGACTTAACAGGTGAAGCAGCATTTCACCTGTACCACCTCCAATCTTCTGTATTGTATTCGCTGCACCCAATGTGGCCTACTCTATATTGGAGAAACCAAATGCAGGATGGGTGACTGCTTTGCAGAGCACCTCCAATCTGTGCACAAGCATGACCCCGACTTTCTCATAGCCGGTCATTTTAACACAGCATCCTGCTCAAATGCCCACTTGCCTATCCTTGGCTATGCTGCAGCAAGTCATAGCACAAACTGGAGGAGCAACATCTCACCTTCAGGCTAGGCATTTTACAACCCTCTGGGCTCAGTATTGAGTTCAGCACCTTCAAATTGTGAACCCATTCCTTCCCTTTCTTTTAGCTGTAAGGGTGCATTTTCTGTTACCATGTCCTCTCTCCCCTTCCCCCACCCTAGTGGGACTATCTGTTCTTTCCAGTCTAGCAGTTAGATATTCCACTGTTCTGCCATCCTCACATTCTGATAACTTAATCTGAACTACCCACAGCGTTTTTTCCTCACCTTCCACAGCATAAATGCTGCCCCCTCCACACTTCACTTTAGGTCTGAAGAAGAGTCATGTAGACTCGAAACATAAGCTTGTTTTCTCTCCATGGATGCTGCCCAACCTGATGTGATCTCCAGCATTTTTTTATTTTCAGTACAGATTCCACCATCTGCAGTAATTTGCTCTTACTCTTCTTCTTGAGCTGTCCAGACTCTACTTCGCATCCTTTTTTTTGCTTCTCTTTGTTCTTTTTTGCTTTTCCAGCTGGATAACTTCTCATCCATGAACTGACCTTTACTTTGAGATGTGCAATGGGTATTCTTCCATCTATTCAAGTAGGGAGTACCTTCCAATTATTTCAATACCCATGAACATAATCTCTTCAATGCATGTGTGAAATCCCCCTGCTGCATTCTTGTGGTGACTTGCTGCCTCTATCCTTCATCTCTCTCACTTACTCACTCTCTCTCTGTCGATCCCTCCCTGTCTGTGTCAATCTCGCTGTCTGTGTCAATTCCTCTCTCTCTGTCAATCCCTCCCTTTCTCTGTCGATCTCTCTCTCTCTCTCTCTCTCTCTCTCTCTCTCTCTCTCTCTCTCTCTTTTCTCTTTCTCTTTTTTGAATTCTAGCAGACAGAATCTATTTGTGAGATTTGGTTTGATTTATTGTTGTTGCATGTACCTAAGGACGGTGAACAGTATTGTTTTGTGTGCAAACAGACAGATCATACATACAAGGACATAGGGTATTTAAAAAGAGCGAGGCATACAAGGTTATGACTGCTACAAGAGATGCACAAAAGCAAGATCAACATTAGATTTGAAATTAGAGAGGTTCATTCAATAGTCTAATTACAGTGGGAAGAAGCCATTCTTGAACCTGTTGTCACCTGTGTGTTTAGGCTTCTGTATCCTCTGCCTGACGAAAGATGTTGGATGAGAGGATTATCGGGGTGGAAGGAGTCTTTGATGTTGGCTGCATTTCCATGGCAACGAAAAGTATAGATGGAGTCAATGGATGGGAGGTTGGCTTGCGTGATGATATGGGCTATGTTCACAACTTTTGTAATTTCTTACAGTCTTGGGCAGAGCAGTTGCCATACCAAGCTGTGATGCACCCAGCGAGAATGCTCGTGGTACATCTCTAAATGTTGGGGAGAGTCCTTATGAAAGTGTTGTATTTCATAAGTCTCCTGAGGACGAAGAGGCATTGTTGGGCCTTCTTGACTTTTACATCACTCTGAGAGGATCAGGATATATTGTTGGTTATTGTCACTCCTAGGAAATTGATGCTCTCGATCATCTCCAGCTCAGCTTTTTGATGTAGATAGGGGCATGTCCTCCTCCTTTCTTTGTGCAGTCAACGATGTTTTAAGAAAACAGCTTACAATATAATTAATAATGATTTCCTATGCTCTTGCTTTCTATAAAGCCTATCTCCAAGGTGATATGATTCACATTAGCTGTGTGTCCAGAGAGGCATATTAGTTCGCTATTCTTTAGACACACATCTTCATTTTATTTTAAAATTAACTAGACCGCTTTCAGTTAAACCATTTACAAAACCTGATATTCTTAATGACATCGGAACTTTGTCACTAGAGGAATTCAAAACTGATTAGGAAGTTTTGGTACTTAAAGTTGGCAAGGCTCCAGGACCAGTTGAGGTACATCCAATGATATTCAAGGAAGTGTGCATGAAGATTTCAGGGCATTAACCATAATCTTTTAGTCTTCACTTGACTCAGGGAGATGCCAGAAGACTGGTGAATTGCAAATATCATACTGTTGTTCAACAAAGGTTGTAAGGATAAGCCCAACAAATGATGACCAGTCAGTTTAACTTCAGGGTAGGGTTATTTCAAAAAAGGTCATTCAGGATAGAATTAATAGTTGCATAGGGAAAACAGATGACTTGACCAGGAAGAGCCAGCATAGATGTGTAAAAGGAAAATGTTTTGAACCAAATTGCAAGAGGTTTTGAGCAGATAACAAAAAAAATCAATGACAGCAATGATATTAACTTAGTGTACCTTAACTTTCAAAAGTTTTTGAAGCAGTGGGGTGGCATGGTGGCTCAGTGGTTAGCATTGTTGCCTCACGGAGCCAGGCACCCAGGTTCGATTCCTGCCTCAGGTGACTGTCTGTGTGGAGTTTGCACATTCTCCCCGTGTCTCTGTGGGTTTGCTCTGGTTTCCTCTCACAATCCAAAGATATGCAGGTTAGATGAATTGGCTATGTTAAAATTGCCCATAGAGTTCAGGGATGTGTCAGTTAGATGTATTCGTCTGGGATAAATGTCTGGGTGGGTTACTTTTTGGAGGGTCGTTGTGGACTTGTTGGGCCACAGGGCCTGTTTCCACACTTTAAGGATTCTATATAACAGTGCTATACAACAAACTTATGAGAAAGATCATTACTCATGGAATAAAATGGAAAATAACAATGTAGATTAAAAATTGAGTAGTGGTAAGCCACTCAATGGATATTTTTCAGGCTGGAAAAAGTTTTGTGGTGGAGTTCCCCATGAATTGGTATTGGGACCTTTGCTTATTTTGATGTATATTACTGATAAGATCTTGGTGTACAGATAAAATGTCAAGGTTTGCAGATGATGTGGAACTTGGAAACATTGTAAACTGTTATAAGGACAGTGTAGAACTTCAAAAGGAAGTAGGCAAGTTGGTGAAGTGGGTGGATAGATGACAGATGAAGTTCAATGCAGAGAAGAGTGAGATTGTGCATTTTGGTAAGGACATGAACATTTAATATGAAATAAGGGGTACAGTTCTAAAGGGGGTGCAGGAGCAGAGGGATCTGGATTTATGTGTGCACAGATCATTGAAGGTGACAGAACAGGTAGAGAGCACTTAAACCACATAATGTTCAGGGTTTATTAACAGAGGCATTGAACGTAAGAGTATGGAAATCATGCTTAATTTATGTAGGACATATGTTAGGCCTGGTGGAGTCCTGGTGCTACTCTACAGGAAGGGTGTGAATATGTTAGAGAGTGCAGACAAGATGTATAAGAATTGCTCCAGCGCTGAGACACTTCAGTTATGAGAGTACAACGGAGAGGAAGGAGCTAACCTCCTTTGAGCGAAGAAGTCTAAGAGGAAATATGATAGAGAAATAGTTTCTAAGGAAAAACTGTTTCTGCTCATAAAAGGATCAAGGATAACTGGGCACAGAATTGAACTGATTTTCAAAAGAAGCAAATGTGATATGAGAAAATAACTTTCCCTCAATGATGATTCAGATCTGGAATCATTACCTGGAGGTGACGTGGGTAGTTTCAATTCAATCTAAGTGTGAATTAGATGATTATTTAAAAACAAGAATGTGCAAGGTAAAAGAGAAAAGGCAGGATTAAAAGACTAGGTCATGATTTTCATCTGGAGAGTCAGTGCAGATGCAATGGGCCAAAATGGTCTTCGATTTCATTTCTGTGATTCATTGTTTCTAGGAACATCTTATGGGACTTAGGACCATGCAATTCCATTCACCGTCAGCATAAACACTTTGCCTATTGTTTAGCATCTTCTTCCTAGTAAAAACAAGTTGGTGTCTCCTGTAATCTTGCACAACTACACCAGCTTGGCTTGCTGTCAGCAGAATTCAGAACAGGTTATGTTATTCTCATCAGTCTTTTGTTCCTGGGTCTGCATTCTCTCAAGAATGTGAGGTGATCTCGTTGAAACTTACAACATGCTTAAAGGGCTAAATAGAGGATGTTTCCTCTGGCTGAGGGAATCCAAATCCAAGGGACACAGCTTCAGTAGAGGGACACACTCTTTAGAATTTCTTCATTGACGCTTGTGAATCTTTGAAATTCTCAATATCAAAGAGCAATGGAAACTGAGTTCATGTTCGAAGAAGTGATCGATAGATTTGAAATCCAAAAAATATCGAAGGATAGAGGAATAAAGCAGGAAAGTGGCATGATCAAGCATGGTCTAAAATGATAGAGCAAACTTGAGGGGCTGAATTATCTAGTGCTCCTGTAGTCCATTTTGTCTGAAATTAAAAGCAGTCCTAAAACATTATAACTTGACATGTGTAACAGTAATACTAATGCTTTGTATATAATTCAAGGATGGTAATTATTTTGAACTTTGCAAATGCAAGCAAATTGAAGTGAGAATAAAGAATTAATAAATTAATAGAATTGTCATTTGAACGTGGAATCAGAGGTAGATAGGATATGTACACTATGTTTGGTAAACTTGTATTGGTTAGTGCATTGAGTATAAGAGTTGGGAGGTCATCATGCAGCGGTACACAACATTGGTTAGGCCACTTTTGGAATACTGTGTTCAGTTCTGGTCTCCCTGCTTTAGGGAGGTTGTTGTAAAATATGAAAAGATTCAGAAAAGATTTACAAGGATATTGCCCAGGTTGGAGGTTATGAGCTATGGGGAGAGACTGGTTAGGCTGGGGATGTTTTCCCTGGATCATCAAAGGCTGAGGGGTGACTTTAGAAGTTTATAAAATCATGAAGATCATGGATAGAATGAATAGTCAAGGTCTTTTGCCCAGGGTAGGGGAGTCCAAAACTTGAGGACATAGATTTAAGGTGAGAGGGGAAAGAGGGTGGTTCATGTGTGGAATGAGCTGCCAGAGGAAGTGGTGGAGGCTGGTACAATTACAACATTTAAAGGGCATCTGGATGGGTATATGAATAAGAAGGGTTTAGAGGGATGTGGACCAAATGCTGGCAGATGGGATTAATTTAGGATATCTGGGTGGCATGGACAAGTCAGATTAAAGGGTCTGTTACCATGTTGTACATTTCTCTGTCTTTATTTTGTGTAATTTACTATTTAACTGAATTTCATAATTTCAGACAATCCCCTAGAATGCAACACACACATTATAAGAAACGTTGTTACTTTTGTGAAAAACTGCCAGAATTCACTCAACTTTCATATTTGTAATTTATTGATTCTTTTATAATTAAAAAGGACTCCCATGATGCAACACAGCAGGTTTGATATCTTGTATTTTATTGCTCTAGAACTAGCAGTGACAACTGTCAAAACACCATGGTCACTCTTCAGTTCCCTTTATCATTGATATGGCAAATCGATCGATCCAAACGGGTGATGAGTGGGATCATTTCTCAGCTCAGTTACTTGAAAAGATTCATCATAGAGTTTATATCTCAGATTTGAAAAAGCAAAATGCTTTTGCCTGATGTATTTCACATCTGAACCGCTCAACTTGAAAGCACTGGAACAGCATTACTATCAGATTTTTAAGTGAAGTAGAAGGATTGATGCAAGCTCCCTCATGTGAGAGGAGGTGGCAGAAGGAATTGCAAAACCATTTTTAGATATAAAATAATGTAAAAATTGAGTTTTATAAGCTATTCACTTCGAATATAATGTTTTGAAAATAATTTGCATATTAACATGGTGTTGCTGACAGCATAGGATCTAAAGTATGGGCCTGAATTTTGGATGTAAAGTGACAAAGTGAGATGAGGAGGCATGAATTCTGCATTAGAATCAAGAGTTGAGCAGTCCACACACCTGTGGGCCACCTTTTAGGACCTTCTAGGTGGGCAAGCTGTGGCTACAAAGTGGTCTTCTCACCTTTACTGGGATTTTACTTGTAGAGGAAAAGCCCAGTGCCAGGGATCTCAGGTGGCTTTGTAAATATACTGACAAGCATTGTGGCTGGACTGGGGGAGTTGCTTTCACTTTGGTAACACTGTACCCAATTATGTTCCTCATCCTCCTCCCCCAACCCCATCAGTCCAGGTAAATCAACCCTTCTAGCCTCATAGATTTAACTTTTCCATGTTCCTTGTTATTTCCTCTTCAGGGAACTGCCATCTTCCCGGCATTAGCTGCTACCATTGCTTGTAATACTGCTCAGATAAAAGATCTACCAGCTGTTGGTTGCCTGCCAAATCTCAGAGGCTTAATTGCTTCACACATGAGAATGGAAGATTTCACTCCTAGTCAATTAAAGACACAGTGGCCATTATATGGCTGTGGGGCAAGGTAGTCTGGTCCATTTTTGAGATGCCCAAATGTTTTGCCTTTCAGGTGACTACACTTAATAAATAAATCCAAATATTGTGAGCTGCTGAGCTCAGTGAGATCAGTCAGAAGCTAGGTCTATCTATGTTTCTTTAAGGTTTCAGATTGATAATTGAATTTTCTTTTATACTGATTGTTTTGTATCTGTAATACAAGGTGATATTTGGTGTTCAATGGATGCATACAAGACGCAAAACTTTTTGTATGCATTGAAACATTGAAGCAATCTGTGACCATGTGAACAGCAACATTTTGTTTGGAGTATGCAGTCTTTGAGTATGTTGTTTATTTTTTGTTTATATTTTACTTAAAATGCAAAAATTCAACTCATTATAGAAGTGGGGGAGACAATAGACCATGGAAGGAAAAAGTGGTAATGCAGGATTGGGAATTAGCTCGGCCTTGGCTTTGATTGGTGGGTGAGCGGGGTAAGGAGGAGACAGGGGACTGTGATATCAGGCATGTTTACTCGACGTGCCTGGGGCTGGGAAGTGAGTGGGAAGATGAAGGCTTGGATAGATAGGTTGGCTAGGCGTACGGAGTATTTCAAATCTGATTGGGTTGATGGGGAGGGATACTATCAAATTCACATGACCAGTTTAAACCGAATCACTGTACCTAAATGGCTGCTTCCCTTTAATTAGTGATTGTTGCTCTTGATATTACTTGCAATAGAATGTAAAATCCCACATCGCCGCTGTCTAAGCTTCAAAACATTATGCATAATTCAGGAGGGGAACACAGATAATATATTCTAAATGCATGATTAACAAAGTTAGAATAAGATTAGCTGTGCTTAGTTCATGTTATTGTAAAGTCAGAGCTTCTCCAGTTCTACAATCTCTAAAGAAATCTCAGAAATTCACTTTTTGGGAAGAGATTTGAAAGTGATTTCCCCAAAGACAGTGAAGCAGTGCTTATTTATTGATTCTGGAAAAGTAAATAAATGTTACTTTCTTACACAATTGCAAACAGGTAATTTTGATCCCTTAAGGCATCTGTGTGGAATCAACCAGCCTGAGAAAAGTTGAGGTCAATGTGAAACAAGAAAAACTCTAATTAGCATACCAAGCAAAATATAGATGGATGTCATTTTTGAGTCCTATCATCTCACTCTCAGCTATAATTTCAGAAATTCTGCAGGGTACAGTGTACTTGGCCCAACCGTCTTCAGCTGCTTCCCCCATTTCCAAGTCAGAATCAGGGATGTTCACTGACAATTGCACAATGAGGTGTCACTCTCATTCCTCAGATACTGAACCAGTCTGTGACCATGTGCAAAAGCCCCTTGCTAATTGGTGTGGTTGGGCTGATAAATGTCAAACAATAGTTGACCATATTTAAGGGAGACATGAACCATTTTCAGCTATCTTCTTAAAGTTCAGTGGGTTTGCCATCACTAAATGTCCCCCACTATCAACATCCTGGAGATTGGCAAGAACTGGACAGTTACTTGGACCAACTTCACAGGGTGGGAATTCTGTGGCAATTAACTCACTTCCTGCAGAACTTGCCCTACATTGACAAGGCATAAGTCAATGTGTGATGGAATCTTCTCCACTTGCCTGGATGTGTACAGCACCTAAACACTTTCAGGTTGCATGACACCATCCAAGACAAAGCTATCTGCATTATCAATGTCTTGTCTATTTGAATAGTGACATCCTCTGCCACTAGTGCATAATGGCAGTAGTATGTACCTGTATGTAAGGTACACAGCAGCAACGTACCAAGCCTCCTTCAATAGTATCTTCCAAACCCAGGATCTCTACCATGCTGAAGGATTGGACATCAGACGGTTGGAAACATTTACATCTGAAACTACACTTTCAAATCTCTCTCTGTGTATGACTTGGAACAATATTGTCAGTCCCTCAGATACACACACATAAACTCCACACACACTCACCCACGGCCACACCCTCTCATGAGCTTTTACTCCATCACACTCAGGCACACTACCAAGCACACATGTGTATACGCACACACTCACACACTCTCCCTCACATGCATGCACAAGTATATAAATTTATATGGTGAATTTGCATTTGCAGAATTGTATTTGCAGATACATTCTATTTTGTTTAAAAAGCACACAATCTGCAGGCAGTCAATCCATGTGACATTTCATAAATTCCTACTTTGGAAATAAACCTAATTTGACTCAACATTGGAGTACAGGTGGACTCTAACCGCACACTTTTTAATGCATCGTCTGAGCTGAGGTGTCTTTTTTGAATAAAACCTTAAATTATCTCAGGAGTGTAACTTGAAAGAATTTCTGGGTTTTACATATTAATGAATTGATACCCGCAGCCCATTCTAAAAGATGAAAAAACTGAACAGCAACCTAGGTTTGTTCAATTTATCGTATCAGTTGCATGACACTATGATCTTTTACTATAAATTCTATGTCTAATGATCTTGCCCCACTAGTTATCTGATGAAGGAGCAGCGCTCTGAAAGCTAGTACTTCCAAATAAACCTTTTCAACTATAACCTGTGTTGTGTGATTTTTAACTTTGTCCACTTCAGTCCAACATCGGCACCTGCACATCATGTATACAATACACAGTTAAATCTATGAGGCTAGAAGGGTTGATTTACCTGGACTGATGGGGTTGGGGGAGGAGGGATATGTAAACCAGGACAAAAATTTGTAATTTAGTACAGGAAACAGGAAACCTCTAGAGCTTGCTGCGGTCAGGATTTACGGTATAAAAACACTGAGGATACCCAATCTTGCATCATTCATAGAAAGCCCCAGAGAATTGGACACTTAAGTTTTGATTCTTCTTCGTCTTCTGCCTACCAGAATTTGAATCAATTAGATGCAAGTATGATACCTAACATTGGGAGAAATGTGTATCTTATTAAGAGCTTTCACATAAGGGCAAAGTTGCATTTTCATTACTATAAACTTTAAAAAGCTAAATGGCAAATGCTGAAACATTATTGTGTAAAATTTGTTGTTATTGCAATGATAACATAATCATATGTGAATGCATTTGATTATTTCCTTGTAGCTGTTTCCTGTCATTACTCTTGGTGGCTGCTGTCGTATGGAAAATCAAACAATCTTGCTGGGCTTCGCGAAGGAGAGAGGTAGGAGATAGCAGTGTTACTCTTAATTGATTGTTTATTCTATCGAATTAATTTTCTTCCAATTCGTCTGGATATCTTACCTTTATTCCTTTGCAAAAAAGATGAGCAAAATGTTGCCAATTTATTCATCATTTGGCAGTATTCAAACCACATAATGGATGATATTGAGAACCAGATGATTACAGATCTTTGTAAGTGATTTGCTTTTAGCAAAGTACACGTAATATGGATAATTTCATGTCCACGACAAGGTATAATAATTTCCTGATAAACTATGATGGAGAATTTCTGGCTATTATGATCTATACATTTGATCTCTGGGTTGAAACTTAACTGACATGTAACTAATTTCTGTTTTGGTGAATTTTATGGAAGGTTACTGTCCACAAGCCCAAGTCTTTTGGATTGTGGAAGGAAACCAGAGCACTCAGAGGAAACCCACACAGACACAGGGAGAACGTGCAAACTCCACACAGTCACCCAAGGCTGGGATCAAACACAGATCCCTGGTGTTGTGAGGCAGCAGTGCTAACCACTGAGCCACCGTGCCACCCTTATTTGAGATAAAATGCAAATTTGTCCCTCAGTCTTTCATTTTAAATACCTAATGGTTTATGAATAAATCGCTCCTTGTCTTGGCAGTTTTGATGCAATATGTTTCCTTCTATTATCTAGATTTCACTTATTATTTTGGTTGTTTTTTTTTGACTAATCAACTCAGTTTCCTACTGTTTCTCTGCCCTGCTTCAACTTTACATTGTTATTGATCCACTTATCTAAAGATATGTAGGTTATACGGCAAACATTGTTTTAACTGGCACTCAACTGATACTCTTGGTAAACCGGCATAAAAAGCCGGAAATACCATTATCAGCTGCTATGTGTGAGTATTTATGTTTTTAATAAAGTACAATAGTCATATCTATATCCCAGATTTTTTTTTAGGGATGTTGATGTCTCAAAGCTCTGCTTGATAATGTTTTACTGTGGTTACGCATACCTCTTGATTATCCAAAATATTTGATCAACCGGCACGCTCCTTGTCCCATAGGTACCGATTAATAAAAAGTGTGTCGACCAAATTTTCTGCTTGTACTTTTGTGGGAAAGGATCTTTTTCATCAGTATTTCTATGGAATCAGGTGCTCACATTATGTTATAATGCCAGTTTTCTGGCACAAACTTTTCTGCAGATGCATAAAATTTGTTCTCCTTCTTGAAGAGAATGAATACTTTGCCAGATGTGGAGGAGCCGATGACAGACTGGGGTGGACAAAATTAAAAATCACACAATACTAAGCTATAATTTGGAAGCACTAGCTTTTGGAGTACTGCTCCTTCATCAAGTGGCTGTGGAATGGCATCATAAGACAGAATTTACAGCAAAAGATTAGTGTCATGCAATTGAAATGATGTATTGAACAAATATTGCTGTTAAGTCTTTCATCTTTTAGAATGGATTGCAGGTTTCGATTCATTATATAAACAGAACTTCTTTTAAGTCAGATTCTCCAGATAATTTAAGGCTTTATAAAAAAGGTGACATCTCAGCTCAGACAATGCATTAAAGATATGAGGTTAGAATCTGTCTGTATCCCAATCTTGAGTCAGACTGGTTCTGTTTCCAAAGTAGGAACTTATAAAATGTTACATGGATTGACTGCCTGTAGGCTGTGTGCTTTTTGAGCAAAACAGAATGTATCTGTACATATTAATCTGAAAATGCAAATTCACCCCATGGACTATATGTGTGTGTGCATGTATGTGAGAGAGAGAGAGAGAGAGAAAACGAGAGTTTATGCCTGTGAATGTGAGTGCACATGAGAGAGTGTTTGTTTGCATGTGAGCATGTTTGGTTAAGTGTTTGTGTGTGAGTGTGATGGAGTATAAGCCTGTGAGAAGTTGTGTGCGTGGGTGTGTGTGTGTATATGAGAAAGAACGTGTGTATGAGAGAGGGTCTGCGTGAGTGTGCGTTTGTAAGAGTGTGCATGTATGAGAGAATGTATAGTTTAGTGGGGTCATCTGTAGTGCAACATGAACCCAAGGTCCCGATTGAGGCCATCGTTATGGTTTCCGAACTTGGCTATCAGCCTTTGTTCGACCACTCTACATTGTTGCATATCCTGAAGTCTGCCTTGGAGGACGGTCACCTGAAGATCCAAGGCTGCATGTCTCTGACTGCTGAAGTGTTCCCCGATTGGGAGGGAACATCCCTGTGTGACAATTGTTGCGCGGTGTCCATTAATCTGTTGTTGTTGCATCTGCTTGGTCTCACTAATGTACTATGCCTCGGGGCATCCTTGCCTGCAGTGAATGAGACAGAGTTTGATAAAGCCCTATGCAAGAGGTTAGTAAATACGCTTGTCGCTCACAGGATTTGGGACAATGTACTGGCATGGATAAAGAGTTGATTTGCAAACAAAAAGACCATAGAAGTGAATGAAACAAAAACAGAAGTTGTTATAAAAGTTCAGCAGGTTTGGCAGCATCAGTTCTGAGGGAAGAGTCACCAGACACGAAATGTTAACTTTGAATTCTCTTCACATATGCTGCCAGATCTCCTGAACTTCTCCAGCAACCTCTGATTTTGTTTCTGATTCACAGCATCTGCAGTTCTTTTACAGAAAAGTTAATGGGTCATTTTTAGGTTGAGAGATTCTATCTAATGGATACACAAGGATAATTCAGGCCGTTCAGCTCATCAAGTCCTCACCTATTTTCCAAGGAGCATCCCATCCAGGCCCACCTAGTGCTGTAACCCTGAATTTCTCATGGCAAACCTACCCAGCCTGCACATCCCTGGAGACTGCGCAACTATTCATGGCCAATTCATCTAACCTTCACATCTTTGGATGGTGTGAGGAAACTGGAATAACCAAACAGAACCCACTCAGACATGTGGAGAATGTGCAAACTCCATGTAGATGGTTGACTGAGGCTGGAATCGAACTTGAGTCCCTGCTACTGTGAAGCAACAGTGCTAACCGCTGTGCCACCATGCCATCCCAGTTTCATAAAGTTGGCCATGCCCAAATCAGAACCTTTCTTTTCTGTTCTACATTCGCTCTTTTGACATCTGCATTAAATCTAATGAGGTCACAACCACTAAAATGCTCTACCTGTACTTGCTCTGCTTTACTTCCAGATGTGTTCCTCCTTTTGTTGCACTTCCTATGCACTAACTAAAGAATTTCTCTAAATTCAGCGACTTTGATGACTTCTAAACCTTTTACATTGATTCTATTTCACTTCATATTAAGGTGTTTAATGTTCCTTAATTATTAATGCAAATTGATTTGCACTTCAGAAATTCATCTCAGTATTTGATCTTCCATATCCTTCTGGTTCATGGTGTTCTATCTTTTATGTTGTTTGGTTTAATCCATCTGACCACATTTAACAACTGTGCTAATGTATTCCTTCACACAACTGTAATTGTCTCTGTAATCAATACTGTGACTTTCTGATTGACTTCATAAGATTATGAGGGTTAACAGGTAGAATGAATAGAAAACAACTGTTCCCTTTTGTTGAAGCATTGGTAATAAGAGGGCACAGTTTTAAGATGAAAGTTAAAAGGCTTGGAGGGGAGTTGAGGAAAAAATGTTTCTGCCAGAGGGTGGTGGGAGTCTGGAATGCATGCCTGGGATTGTGGCAGAGGCAGATAACCTCACAACTTTTAAAAAGTACTTGAATGAGCATTTGAAATGTCACAATTGTCAAGGCTCTGGGCCAGTGCTGAGAAGTGGGACAAGTGTAGATAAAGCATAGTTTTGGTGTTACAGGTTCAATGGGCCAAAGATCCTCTTCTGTGCACTAAGGTCCTATGATTCTGTGATTCCTTTGTTTCATCTTAACCTGTAACCAGGAATATTGAACCGAAATTCCTTTCCTCCTTGAAGCAAGTATCAGTAAAAGTAAAGTTGTACTTTTATTCAGGAATTTGAGTAAAATGGTAAAGGTAAAACAATTTTTCTTTTCAGTTCTGTGAAGATCGAATTTGATTTTTTTTAGAAGGTAATTTTTTTACAGTGACTTTAAAACAGCATTTCCATGAGATTGTAATTTTAACTAATTATAGATGGTGAGGTGATGGCTCCACTGACTCCAACCTTACTTTCTCCCAACCTTGGACAGCCTGCTTCTACTTGATTCTCAAAATCCACAAACCAGACTGCCCAGTACAGCCACAATATGAGGCTTTTCTACTTCAATCAGAGACCTGAACACTCCCCATCTACCACCACTCCCCTCTGTCTGGCTGAACTTGTTCTCTCACTGAACACTTTCTCCTTTAATTCGTCTCATTTCTGCCAAGTCAAAGGAGTAGCTATGGGCACCTGCGTGGGTCCCAGTTACGCCTGCCTCTTTATGGAGTATGTGGAATAATTCTTATTCTAGTCCTACACTGGCCCCCTCCCACATCTCTTTTGTCGGTACATCAATGACTGCTCCAGTGCCGCTTCATGCTCTTGTCAGGACCATGAAAACTTTGTTCATTCTGCCTCAATTGTCATTCCTCTATAACTTTCACATTGTCCATTTCTGAAACATCCCTTCCTTTCCCTGATCTCTCTCTCTCCATTGCAGGGAATAAACTGTCCACTGACTCCCATAGCTGCCTTCACTACAGCTCATCACACCTCCATGTCCTGCAAAGATTCCATTCCATTCTCCCAGTTCCTTCACCTACGTCTCATCTATTCAGATGATGCCACCTACCAAAATAGCACTGCTGACATGTCATCCTTGAAGAATTACGATGGTTTCCCACCCACTGTGATTGACAGGGTCCTCAAATGCATCTGACCGTGCTTCTGCGCTTGCCCCTTCCCATAGTTCATAACAGCATGATTGGGTCCCCCTTGTTCTCATTTTTCATCCCACCAGCCTCCGCATTAAAAGGATCATTCTCTGCCATTTCAGACAACTCCAGCAGAATGCCATCACCTACCACATCAGTTCCCCTGTCTGCATTCTGCAGGCAACGTTCCCGCCAGGTCATCTTTGTTCATTCATCCACCACTAACATCACCACTCCACCCTCTCCCACCCCACCACCCATGGAATCTTCCAATGTAACCATAGAAGGTGCAACACCTGCCCCTTTGCCACCTTACTCACTATCCGAGAGCCTAAACAATTGTTCCAGGTGAAGCAGTATTTCACCTGTTCCTCCTCCAATCTTGTGTATTGTTTTGGTGCACCCAATGTTGCCTACTCTACATTAGAGAAACAAACACAGACTGGGTGACTGCACTGCAGAACACCTCCAGTCTCTGTGCACATATGACTGCAACTTTTCTATGGGTCATCGTTTTAACACAGCATCCTACTCACATGCTCACATGTTTGTCCTTGGCATGCTGCAATGATCCAGTGAATCACAGTGCAAACTGGAGGAAAACATCTCATCTTCAGACTAGGCACTTTATAGCCGATTGGACTTAATATTGGTTCAAATCGTGAACCAACTCCCATCCCTTCCTCTTCTTTTAGCTTTACTTGTTACATTCTCTGTCACCATGTCCTCTCCCTATTCCACCCCCCTGTCGAACACACTATTCTTTGAAGTCTGGCAGTTAGACCCAGCATTGTTCTCTCATTCTCACATTCCAATCACTTAATCTGAACTATCAATATCTTTTCTCCCCACTACACTACATTACACTCTACACCCCCAACTATAGCATAATTGTTGCCCCCTCCATACTTCACTTCTCCATTACTATCATTAATAGTAGTCTTTAAAACAGGATGAGCTGGGCTGAAGAAAAATCCTATGTAGGAGCATAGTCAAAACTTCCAGGCCCCAAGGGCTACTCCTGGCTCAGGTCCCAGACCCAACTTCAATTATTGGACCCTGATAAACCCACTGTCCCATTCCCGGACGTGAGTTACATAGAAGAAAATGCCAGAAATAGAGAGCTGTGGAGTTGTCATAGAGAAAGGCTTCTTACAGTGTTATTGAAGGCATGACATTAAGACACCTATCATCAACAGCAATCAGGAACTGTGTTAGTAGCTGGAGCTAGATGAGGCAGGAGGGAGGCTTCTTAATTTGCTTTGATTGTAGCTGGAGAATGAGAGAAAAACTGAAGAGAAGGACATGATTTCAGGAAAAGAACATGAAAATGTATCACAATATTTCACCTCGTTAATGTGATTTGCATTTAACCATTTTTTGTCACTCCTTTTGTATTTGTGCAAAACCCTGGAATTCTGGGACAATGCAGTGGAGACATAATGATTTTTGTTCCTTATTGTTGTGCTTTGCAGCTGTCAGGGAAAAAGTGGCACTATTTCCCCAAATCTAATTTTCTCACGTTGTGCAATCTTGAATTTTTTTTCTCTGTGCCATTGACCACATTTATTTTTAGGCAGTATTTTATTGCCAAAAAATGTACACTTAATTTGTATTTCTCTGTGAGATTGGAAGAACACGTTGCATGTGTTACCCATTTGGTATCCAATAATATGTACAGGCCAAATCTGTGCTAAGCACAGTGGAATCCTAAGTTAATAGAAATTTATATTTTTATCTTAATACAATACAATCACACAATTCTGTTTTAACATAATTTGACATGAAATTGCAACCAGCATCAATATTGGTGAGACAAATCAGTTTTCTGTACAAGCGCAAAAACCATGATAAGCAAAACAAATGCAATTAAGTATGATGAGGATAGTGCTACTATCAAGTATTATTTTATGCCTTTTTCTTCTATTTTCTCATTTATTCATTTCTGCAATATTCCAAAGCTAGGCAGCTTAACTATTGCAAGCTCATTGCCAATATCACTGCAACTGGTCACTATTACATACACATGAACGATGTAGGCTGGCCTGTTGCACTTGTTTTCCTCCTCACTTTGTTCCTATGAAAAATGCTTGTAATTCTACAGTGCTTTTTCCTGTTCCTTGTCTCAGATTGAAATTAAAGAGCAAAAAGACCAATCAAACAAATAGCAAAGTGTGTCAGAAAAATGATAAACGCTTCTCCGATGAAAATTTGAATCATAAGTAAAGGATCAACACCAACAGGTTTAAATTGTGAAAATTAACAGCAACCCAATGAAAACTATTGGTATTAATCTTTGGGGTCATTCCTACACAGAATAACTTTCATTATCTAATTTTGAGTTAGTTGCCATTGATCCTTGGCTTAAAGAGCCACAAATGAGACTTCGCTTCACCTCTTTTTTTTTGAGCAACCAGTACACCTACTAGAAAATGGGCAGCAGTCCATCTCTGACACCACTGCTGGCCTGTTTGACAGTTTTACTCAGAAGCAAGGTACCATAAAGCTGGAGGACTTTGTTACATCATGCCTTGCTCGATGTTCCACTTCATCCAGATTTTTTCCAGCTACACAGCACTTTGAATAGAATACCACAAGCCCGTCTTGGAGTTACCAAATTATCTACAGCTGCAGAGCTGAAAGTGCACTTTTCATGTATATAACACTTAATAAATTAACATTTCTAATGTATTTTAGTCAACACTAGGTTTCAAGGAGTAGTGTTTAAAAGTTCAGGAGAGATAACTGAAGAGAATGGGATCTTAGCAACCAAAAGAATTTTATGATTATGGCTACAAGAGTTCCAGCTAGAATGTTACTGGGAAACCTGACAGATGAAAACAGTTCATAGTTAAGTCATTAATGTTGCTATATCAGCCTGCAGCTCATAAGACATGGCTTGGTCAATACCACAATGCAAGGCTCAAAATACATGGACTTGAAATACTGAGGTAATGAATTCCATGAAAGTGAATAAGAAATCTTTAGCTTAAGGCTACATGAATTCAACAGCTACTATTTGGCATTTAAAAAAACATCGAATGCTATTAAATGCTATTGTTTGTGATTTTGGAGAAGATTTGTAGCTCAGGTTGTGGATCAGGTTGTACGTTTGCTCACTGAGCTGGTAGGTTTGTTCTCAGACATTTCATCATCATGGTAGGTAACATCATCAATGAGCTTCCAATGAAGCGCTGGTGTTCTGTCCTGCTTGCTATTTGCGTGTCTTGGTCGGTTGTGGTGGGTGATATCACTTCTGGTTCTTTTTCTGAGAGGTTGGTAAATGGGGTCCAAATAGGTATGCTTGTTCATGGAGTTTTGGTTTGAATGCCAGGCCTCTAGGAGACTTGGGTAAAGAACCTGTCGGACCAACCACACTCAGACACGGAAAAAGCTGTCCTAGTACGAGGTATGTACTTCATAAAGACAAAAAAGGCTTCCGAGCAGTACTGGAATCCACCCTGAAAGAGAACTGAATTACAGAAGAAATCTAACTGGTCATCAGACAGACAGTAACACCAACACTAAGCTGAAAGAAAGAAGTGAACATCCTCAAGATACTGGAAAGGAAAGCCCTGGAAGGACTCAGAAGAGACAGAAATATCGTAATCCTACCGGCAGACAAAGGACACATGACCATCATCCTAAACAGAACACAATACATTGAAAAAGCAAGAACACTACCCACAAATACCGATACCTACCAATTGATGGCGATGGACCCAACTCCATAGCTAGAAAACTGAAATTCAGCATCCCTGAGGAAACTTCACAAGACAGGTGAAATTAACAAGACAGACCTCCAACGAATGAAACCTGAAGGATCCAACACACCCCATTTCTACAGATTACCAAAGGTATAAAAATAAGAGGCCCCCCTCAGACCAAAAGTCTCACGTCCCAGTACACCGACATACAGAGTAGCAAAGGAACTGCAACGCAAACTGAAACACCTAGTAGAAGACTCAAGCCGCTCCATCCATTCGCCCCAGAAATTTCTTGACATCATCAAAGACACCAAGTTATAGGACAACAAGGTCATGTTTTCCTTCGGTGTGATGGCCCTATTCACATCAATAAACATCAACTTCGCCAAAGACACACTGGCCTCACTGCTAGACGAACCAAGGACACAAAACACCTGACAGCACCAACTCCATCAGCAAGGACAGAATCCTCAAACTAGTAGACCTGTACCTCAGCACACATCACCTTCAATGACAGGTCCTACAAACAAATCAATGGGAAGCCTATGGGATCACCAATATCAGGACTCATAGCAGAAGCAGTTTCACAGAGGTTAGACCAAACAGTCTCTCTCATGATCCAGCCCAAGTTTTGGGTCCACTATGTGGATGACATCTTTCATCATCACAAAACACAACAAATTAGAATAAACCCACAAACACATAAAGAACATCCTTAATAGTATAAAGTTCACAAAAGAGGAAGAGAACAACAACAGACTCTCCATCCTAAGCATCACAGTAGAATGAAAAGCCAATGGAGAGCTGCAGACCAGCATTTGCAGGAAAGCCAAGCATACTACCAGATTCTCGACTCCAGGAGTAATCATCCCAACACCCACAAATGGAGCTGCATCATTCCATTATTTAGATGAGCCACAACACAGTGCAACACCCAGGAACTATGAGAAGTCAAGGAAAAACACCTGTTCAATGTATTCAGGATCGAGTACCCAATAAGCGCAGTCTGCTGGTTCGTACACAACAGACCTAAACAAGAAGATACAACACACCCAGAGACTCTAGCCACCTTCCCATACATTAAAGACAATGCGGAGATGACGACCAGACTACTCCAGCCCCTAGGCATCATGGTAGCCCAAAACCTACCACCGCAATGAAACAGCTCCTGATGAATTTTTAAAGGACCTCGTACCAACAACCAGCAGAACAAACATCATATACAAAATACCCTGCAAGGACTGCAACAAACACTGCATTGGACAGATGGGCAGGAAACTAGTCACCAGGATAAATGAGCACCAACTAGCCACCAAAAGACATGACCAGCTGTCAATGGCACCCATACAGACGAAGAGCGACACCAGTTTGACTAGGACAATTCTCCCATCCTGAGACAGGCTAAACAAAGACATGCATGGGAATTCCCAGAGGCCTGGCATTCAAACCATTAACAAACATATTGATTTGGACCCCATTTATCAACTTCTCAGAAAAAGAACCGGAAGTGATATCACTCACCACAACAGACCAAGACATATAAATAGGAAGTGGGACAGAACACCAGCACTTTCTCACCAGCTCACTGATGATGTTACCTAGCATGGTGACGAAACATCTGAGAACACATCTACCAGCTCAACGAGCAAACTTACAACATAATGCTATTATTGTTTGAAACCTAATAACCCAAACAGTTTTATTCTTAACACTCCAAGGAGGATCTTCAACATATACAGCAATTGTTCTAGTAAAAAACACAGAACTTACATGCTTAGTGCAACTAGAAATGATCAATAATTATTAGCCATATAGGAATGTTACATTCCAAGAATTAAGAGATTCCCATCAACTCAGTCTATTAACTCCAAGTTGTACTGCAGCAGCATTAGGTGATGCTGCATTAAGGTGATGGTTAGCATACTGAGGACTTAAACAGAAGCAAATGGATATTCTGAAGAAGAAACTGTCCAAGGTAGAGTATCTTCAACTGAATGCACAAAACTTCACCATTATTTCATGTCTTGTTTTCAGACATGGTTATTTCTCCTTATTTTGTGCAGTGAGCTACATCTGACATTTTAAACCTCTGTGTTGATCATGATTTAAATAAACATGCCATTTAAATGAATTCCATGCATGACTGTAATTGCATGCCTCCCAATATGGTGTGCACCAAAGTACGCTGTATCTGCCACCACTAAAACCTCACACCACAAAAATATACCTATTATATATCTGTGAATAAAGAGTAATATCTTCGGTTTTGTCATCTATCAGTCCTACATTATGCAGTGTAGCAATTTAACACTTGAAAACAAAAACTGAGATTTGTGACTGGAAGTGCATTGGATGTCAAATTAGTAAATTAATTTCATCAGGACTGAATGACTACTGGCAACATTGAGAAAAGACATATTATAGATCAATTTAAAGGCTGTACTGCAATTTTTGAACTGCACAAAATGAACAAAACTGGATTCCAGACAAAACCTAAGCACAAACTAACATAATATTAGATGGAATAAAAGACTGCACTATATTCTCTCTCTCCTCACTGTATAGGTTTATTTACATGTATATATACTAAAGTCATAATGAGGAGGACAGGCCGGCCATTCTACTCATCGATCATGACTGGTTGATTTTGGCCTCTACTTTCCTGTTCATCTCTCATATGCTTTCGCTCTCCTGTAAATCAAGAATCTATCTAACTCAGACTTAGTGGTCCTATCTCCACTGCCTTCTGGGAAAGAAAATTCCACAGCTTAATAACCCTCTTTAGAGAAATATTTCTGCTTATTTCATCTTAAATTGGACACGAGTTATATTTCAACAATATCTTCCAGTTTTGGTCTTTTGAACATGTGAAACACTCTTTTAAGATTTTATATATTTCACAAGGAGCACCTCTTATTCTTCTAAACTGCAATGGACATGGACCCACCTTCCCAACCTTCTCTGCATTACTTGTAACACAATTATGTCCTCCTTGAATAAGGAGACTAGTACCAATGTACAATACTTAGAATCTGGTCTTAATATGCCTGGCACAACTGTCACCAAACTTCCTTACTTTTATATTTCATTCCCTTTGTAATAAACAGCAACTTTCCATTGGCTTTTGTAATCACTTATTGTACCCACATGCTAAGTTTTTGTGGCTCACATTATCAGTTCATGCAAATGTTCTCCATTAAAATAATGTCCTGCTTTTCCATTGTTCCTGACAAAGTGCGCAAGTTCGCACTTGCTCGTTGTACTGTATTTACCACGTTTTTATCTCCTTACTCTCTCTCTGCCCCTTTATAGACTCCTTCTGATCTCTTCACAATTTGCTGACCTGCCTACCTTTGGGTCATCAGTAACTTTAGCAGCCATGCATTTAATCTCTTCATCCATGTCACCCCACCCCCTCATCCCCAACCCCATCTCCAAGCCAGCACTATTTAAATAGATCATGAATGACCCTGAGGGTTGTTGTTGAATTATTAAAATTGGATATGTTTTGAATTTTTTCTATGGTATCGTTGTTCCTGAAGTCTATTTTTTGTTCATTAACAATTACATGTTGAAACAAATTGGCTCCAGATATGGGTGCCCTGGTAGGATTTCATCTGAGAATTGAGTGTAAGTGTTAGAATGAAGATAAACCATGCAGATGAGGAAGTGGGCATATTTGCTAAGGGACTTGAGAGAGCGATTGTTTTACCTCAACCTCAGCTAGGATTAACGTACAAATTATTTTTGTTTTATGAAAGAGATTGTGGCTGAAATCTGCCAAGAGCTACAGCCACAGCTGCAACATTAAATCAGGGTAAACACATCATTGCCTTTGGTTGCCAAGGTAACTATGGTTATTTTATGCCTCTGGCTATTTCTAGGCTGTGGCTTGAGATCTAAGGAAAATCTCACAGTTTGCAGTATACCGCTGCATGGAGGAGGTCACTGAAAGTCTTGATATATGCAGAGGCAGCTTCATCTCCTCACCTCTCCCCAGAACTAAGGAATAGAGCAAACATAACAGTTTCTACATTTGCAGGTTTCCTTATGATGCAGGTTGTAATTGACTTTCACAAATTTCCATATGCCTATCTTAAGTCAATGCTGTTATGAGCCAAATGAATTTGTATGCTTCAGTATGTGTACCTGGTGCATAACCATGGGCAGCATGCTATTAGAGGAAATGTACTGTTAACTTGAAGCAAACTTTGCAGCACCAGAAAGAAAGTAAATGATCATTAGATGCCAGAATAGTGCCAATTCTTTAAGGAGGCCAAGATGCCCATTACAAGACCCCTTACCATAAGGAAGAGAGTGTTTCTGCGAGTTGAAATGCCACCTGTCCTTGGGACCACAGGTACCACAGGGGGAAAATAAATTAAGTCAGACCTAGATGCTATCTCCCTACTGTCTTTTACATAGGGCGGAGGAAGGTGGAAAGTCTGGACATATTCCTGCATTCAGGATGAAGGAAGTAAACGTCAATGGTACAACAGCTAATAATGCATTCATAATCAATGAATGGAGTTCCTCAGCCCAACAGTGTGATTATAGTGAATAAAAATCCATTGCACATCTGTAAATTCATTTATTCTCAGGCATTCAAATGCATAATATGCACACTTCCCTTTGTTATATTTTTAACTGTAGATTAGACAAGAGATGCAGAGTTGAATTCAAGAGAAATTGAGTCAGACATTTAGCAAAATGATTTACCAAAAAAGTAATATTCTGATTGGGTAAGGTACAAGGATATATCAGTAATATAAAAAGTATAATATGGATTTTGAGGGGTAAGTGGTGCCTCTCCCGATGTAGAGGAATTGAATGATATGTGAAAAGGAAAATTAAGTGGAGTTAAACGCTCAAAGTAAATGTGTTTGAGTAATCTATTCCTGAAAAAAAGCTATAATTCTAATTGCATTGCACATCATTATCCAGATCTTGTGAAGTCGGCTTTTGTTGAAAAAAATAAGGAAATTTATTTTATGGCAGAATTCTGTCATAATAAACCACTTATAGATATTAGGTCTGAATATTTTGGGAGATTGTAGAAATTAAGGATACAAGATTTGTTGTCAATCGTACCTGTTTTCTTGCGCATGGTGATAACTATGAAGTCCAAAATGTATACTTAGTTAAGCTACATAAGTCTACAGGGTGTGGTGTACGTGGCGCATCCTGAAGGAATTCATCTTGGCTTCAGCAAAGCCAAATTCTCCTGGATATAGTTGGAGTGATATACATTCACTTTGACAGATGGTATGACTGCAAAAATGAGCAGAGATGATAAAGAGCAGGATGAACTCCGAGCAAAATGGAGGAGGAGGATTGGAGAGTGGGATTCTCTGTAGGATCCCATATCCACCCAGTGTGTTCAGGATGTAAGTCTTCAGTGACAGTGAATGGACTTTAATGTTTTCAATGACTCCCCAGAGGTGAGCTCAAAGGCAGAGGATGACAAGGTTATGATCCTGCCACCTTTTGTGTCCAACCCCACTCCCTTCTCCCTCCATTAAGTCACGGATAGGAAAGCCTGAGGTCAACCTTCCTACTTGAATGTCTATCAAGGCCTCATGGACATTTAATGCCGACTCAAGGACCTCATTCTCCACTGGTATTCATCTAGTAGCCATGTGGAAAGACCTACAAGAAAACTAACTCGTTTTGGTTGTGTTCAACTATACCAGGACCTGATTGAGGGACCCAGTACTGAGAATGGATGGACTGTGCTGAGGACAATGCATCCCTTATTGTTTCCTCTCCCTCCCATCCCCAAACTCCAAATCTCTCTGTCTCTGGTTATCTCCTCTGTGAAACTCCAATTCCAACCTCACTTACCTTTCTTCAGGGATCCAACAATAATGAAGGCCTGATTGTGGTACTAGTAGCCAGTACTCCCAGGCAGGATTGCCATCCTATTAGATGGCCTTGTTCCTGCAAGTAAGCCAGGATTTAATTCCCTTGGGACCACTTAGCTGAGATTATACTATTTTTGATAATGGATATTCCCGAAACGTCGATTCCCCTGCTCCTTGGATGCTGCCTGAATGCCTGTGCTTTTCCAGAACCACACTCTTAAACTCTGATCTCCAGCATCTGCAGTCCTCATTTTCTCCTCATTACATTCTGATCAGTATGTGAGACATAAAACTGTAAAAATATTTATAGCACAACAAGAAGCCTACCATGTTAATGCCAGCCTAAACTTATCTTGTAAATGTTCGTCTGTAGTTCTGCAAAGTTATGACACCTCAGATGCATCTTAATATTTTTTAAAAATGTAGTGAGTAGTTCTATCTCCCTTTCAGACTGTAAGGTCCAGACCCTCACCACCCTCTGGGTGGAGAGTTTTATTCCTTACTTACCCTCCACTGCTTCTACATTTTGCTTTAAACATATGCCCCCTTGTTATAAATTATTTTATTTTATTCTTTCATTGGGCATGATCTTTCCCAACCATCAATTACCCTTATAGATGGTGACTGCAGGCCATCTGATTCAACTTTTAGTTTGGTACAATTAAGTTTGCTGAACCATTTCAGAGGATAGTTGAAAGTCAATACATTGCTGTGGGTCTGGAGTAACTTGTAGACCAGACCAAATATGAATGGCATGTTTCCTTCTCTCAAGGCATTTGTGAATTGGTTGATCATTTCTATTACTGAGGCTAGCTTTCATTTCTAAATTTAGGGGCTCTTGTGGCACAGTGGTACGTCCCTACGTCTCAACCAACAGCTCAGGTTCAAGTCCCACCTCTTCCAGAGGTGTGTAATAACATTGCTCAACAGGTTAATCAGAAAATATCTATTTTTTTTAATGAGCTTAAATTCCATGAATTGAATTTGATTTGAACCTACTTCCAGAGACATCAGTCTAGCCTCTGGATTACCAGTTCAGTGATTTTATCACACTGTCAGTATTTTCCATTTACATAAATAGTTATCAAAGTTATCAAAGCCCCTACAATTCTTATACAAAATAACCTCAACCTAAGCAATATTTCTTCATAATTGAAATTCTCCATTCCTGAGAATATATTTTCTGGAATCATTGAATCCCTACAGTGTAGAACCTGGCCATTTTGCTCATCAAGGCCACACCAACCCTCCATGGAGCATCCCACCCAGACCCACCCCATACTTGCAAACCCCACAGCCAATTCACGAGGCCTGCTCATCCTTGCACACACTGGGCAATTTGGCATGGCCTGAACTGCACATCTTTGAATTCTGGGCGGAAATTCAGCGGAAACCCATGCAGACACAGGGAAACTGTGCAAACTCCCACACAGACAGTTGCCCAAGGCTGGAATTGAACCTTAGTCCCTGGAGCTGAGAGACAGCAGTGCTAACCACTGGGTCCCTGGGCCATATCTTCTATGACATCACTGTTGCAAACTACTCTTTCCTATAATGCAGTGATCAGATCTATGTGTAGTACTCTAGCTATACTCTAACTAAGGTTATATATAGAGCTAGCATAGCCTCCTTGTCCATAGACTGCATTTATCAATCTGTTTTCATCCTGTGGTCAGATAGTAGAAGATAGTGAGCTTATAGTTTTGTGATGAAAGCCAACTTTCCTCTGGTGCAGGGTGATATTGATTCTTTCTAAGTCACTTTGTAGGCAACATATATTCCCTGAGAAACACTATATCTGGAAATGATTCTATTCCCTCACTGTGAATTGTTTATGTGGCTATTGGGACCAGATCATGCAGGTGAATGCCTGGTGTCCTTGCATCACTCAGGATACCATAACTGTGGCAGCTCACCATGGCAAAGGGCAGCAAATGGTATCTGCTGATAACATTACACATGATTCTGATCTATAAATCTCAGACATGTTAGCTGCATGATACTTTGAAAGACTTGATGAGAAAACATAGATCAAACAAGAACAACCACCTCTGCCTGCACTGTTTTGGAAGAACTCTGCAGAGTTTTGTAGAACAGATGTCAAAATTTGTCTTGCATAACCTTTCCATCATGAGAGCATGGCCTTTGCCAGTGAGCATCAGGCAGAACAGGAGGAGAGGAAGAAACCCTATCATCCCTTTTTCTGGCCAGACTGTCCATGAACAGCTCACCTCACTGTGATACCAGTAACTGCAACCTGAATTCCCATTCACCAACAATTCATGCCTTACTTTCCAACAGTCACTTATCATCATCGTAGCTGCTTTGTTGCAATTCACTTAAGTTTTCAAAACCAAATTTATTAGTCAAAGGAAACCCTTATTGCTGTAAATGCATCATCCTTGTGCATTCCTTTGATGTATATCTTCCTTGTGTCTTTGGTTCAAACAGAGTGACTGCAGCACAACTGCTGACTTTCACAGATTGATGTTGAACTCCTGTGTGCTTCTTCAGAATGGCAGGATTTCTGGCATGCAAGCCAATGCACCAAGCGGATGATTCTGAAGGATATCACTAAATTGTTTGGAGGTTAGAAAGCCTGAATTCAGCGTGCATCTTCTTGTGATGTTTGTCATGATCTTGGTGGACTGATTGATGGGATCACAAAGGATGCTGGCAGAGTGGCATCCTCAGAGTGGTTATTGGAAACACTGCCACTCCTCTGGGCAGTTCCTCAGCAATCCTAGTAATCTGGTGGAGGATAGATTGTTAGACTTCTGGTACATGCTATAAACCCATTTGAAAACTGTTGTCTGCAACCAAGTATCACCAGTTTCAGTTTGTAAACTTTCCATAACAGGAGTCTGATCTTATGTGAGATGAGTCTGAGTTACCATAAGCAGTATGCAAACATTAGATGGCTTCTCCATGTTTTGTACTGAAAGCTGAGGCAACAACAACAAAAATACTGTACAAGGTTTAGTGCTTAAGTGTGATAATGAAGTTAACCAAATTCTTTCACATTGGAAAGTTAGCCAGAAATATGAAAAACAGAAAGCAAGAGTTCCTGTAAATATTTAACCTGGAAAGAGTTGAGAGTAAGTGTTGGTCCTCAAGAAAGTGAGTGTGGGAAGTAATTGTGGAAACTAAGGAGATAGCAGGTAAATTGATCTATAGAGAGTACAAATAACATAACATACCAGGAAATAGAATGTAAAGAGGAACTCAGTAAAATTTGAGTCACCAGAGAAATGGGTACTTGAGTAAATTGTTAGAATTAGAGATTGGTAAGCCCTTAGGTCCTAGTGGATGTTATCCTAGAGTCCTAAAAGAAGTGGCTAGTTGAGACAGTTGATGCATTGGTTTTAATTTTCCAAAATTGTATTGATTTGTGGAAAGTCCTGTTTGGTTGAAAGATGGCAAATGTAGCTTTTTATTCAAAAAGGAAAGGACAGAAAGGTACAGAAAATTTTGAATATCTGCCATTCAAAATAGTATAAGCTGGTTTTTAAAATGTTATAGCAGAATGCTTAGATGAATTGAAGGTAGTCAGGCAGACTCAAAATGGTTTTGTGAAAAGGAAGTCACATTTAACCAAGTTATTGAAGTCATTTTAAGAAATAACACGCTGTAGATAAAGGGAACTACTGGATGTACTAGTGATGTAGTAGATTCCCAGAAGTCATTTGATAAATGTCACATCAAATGCTATTGTAAAATATAAATACTCTTCATTTAGTGAGGATTGGCAAGGATGAAAGATTGGCAAGGATAGAAGATTGTTTCCTGTTAGTCAATCAAAGTGTAAGCACAAACAGATTTTTCTTCAAGTTGGCAAGATGTAACTAGTGGTGTGCCAAAAAAAATCAGTGCAATAAATGGCTTGGATAAAGGATAGAAGGTATGGTTACCAAATTTCCCAATAATACAAAGATAGGTAGAAAATTAAATCATGAAGAGGACGATAAGAGACTACAAAAATATATCAATATGTTCAGTGAGCAGTTAAAGATTTGGCAAGTGGAGAACAATGTGGGAAAATGTGAAATTGTACATTTTAGCAGAAACATATAAAAAATAGATTATGTTAATGGTGAGATATTGAGGGAAGTTTGAATGCAGAGGTTTCTGGCTACCCTAATGCATGAATTCCTAAAGGTCAGGTTGCAGATGCAGCAAGTAATTTAAAAAGCTAGTAAAATGGTATGATTTATTTAATCAGAAATTGAAAACAAAAGTAAATAGGTTATCATTCAGCTATTCAAAGCACTGGTGGGACTACATCTAGAGAACTGTATGCAGTTTTGGTTACCTTATTTGAAGAAAATTGTGAAGGTACGACAAGCAGTTCAGAGAAGGTTTACTAGACTAATACCTGGAAAGAGTGAGTTGTCTTAAGAGGAAAGATTGAATAATCTAGTCTTATGTCTACTGGAGTTTAGAAGAGTAAGAGGTGACATATTTGAAACATACAAGATCTGAGAAGTCCTGACAAGGTACATGTAGAGAATATGCTTTCTCTGTTATGACAATTAAAAACTATGGTTTACTATTTAAAAGTAAGGGGACACTCATTTAAGAAGGAGATGAGGGGCAGTTTTTTCTTTGAGGGATCATGAGGTTTTGAAACTTTCTACTTGAAAGAGGGTGGAAATAAATATCTTGAATAATTCTAAGGCAAAGAAGAATAATTTTTTTGTGAAACAAGACAGTAAAAGGCTATCAGAGATATCTGGGAATGTGAATTTGCAGCTACAGACAGATTAGCAGTGGTCTTAAGTAAATGGAGGAGCAGGCTCAAGGGACCAAATGGAGTCCTCCTCCTATTTCGATGAAAGAATGGATGCCAAACTCTCTGCAAAGCTCACTGGAAAATTGGTATTTTTGTGCTGCTTGACCATGTGAGGTTATCAGACAGGTTCCCCAATGAAACAAGTATTTCAGTGCAAATGCTTGTCAACCTCCTTCTGCAGACTGTCCAACCTAATTGCTCACTGGACCATCTACAGCAGGGGTTGTGTGTGATCCAATTCTCTAGTGAGCTGGCCCCTGTTTAAATCATGCCCTTTGTTGTTTGCCATATCTACTTTCGAGAGCAATTAAATCTAGCTCCCTTATACTTTCCTGTTGCTGTCCTTCATCAAGGTACAAAATACCTAATTCAGGTATTCATCCAGAGATTATGCAATGATTATTCAATTAAAGGGCCAATCTCAAGCACACATTTTCTTTTTATGTGTATATCATGATGTTTGTGCAATTAAAGCTGGAAGAAATAAAGAGCAATAAAAACAAACTGATGAGTTTTCTGTCACATGCTTCATTTCTTTTGTAAATGACTTTCATTTTAAAACAATAAAGTGGCACAAAAAACACATTATTTCTCTTGTTTAATTATATTTATTTCAGGAGTTTTCACAATGCTGTTAAATACGCTGGCATTTCTTTTGTTGAAATGACCATGGTAAGAGAGTGCAACCATTTTATTTAAACATTTTAAGCACATCCTGCCTTAAAGTTAAATTTGTAGTTTTTCCAAAGAATCTGAAGAGGAAGCCAAAATTGCACCAAGCTGAAGTTAATATTTACTTGTAAGCAGGCACTACCGGTTAACATGAATTTTAAAAAGTATGCCATGAGAAATGCAAAACAAAAATTGATTCTTTTGTATCTAAACAGCTTCCCATTTGTAGCTTCATTAATATGACTGCAATTAAAGCTCTTTCTAGAACTTGTAATACCTACTCTTTAATTATTCTTCATTGCCTGTTTACGAGTTAAATGCACCAATGCAATCATAATGTGCATCATTGACTGTAAATGGAAAATCTAAATAAGGATCTGAATGGGCATATTTGGTGCATGTTGACTGAGCAGCTTATAGCACAAAAGAGCACTGTAATATGTATTCATTATTAGTGCAAAAAGTATACTGTGATTGAGCACTCCAAATAAAAATCATGAATGGTTCAGGGCAGGTATAGGTGCAAGTGGTAGTCCTAATTTTGTGTACAGCAAGTGAAGGAGTACATAATTATACTATTCTCAATCATTAATGTGTTTGCATTATGAAGTATTCATGTAAGTAAGTTTATCTCATAACTAAAATAAAACATGATTATCATTTAATCATAAACTGTTGATGTTCCTGTAGTTATTTTAGTATTACAGTTAATGCTCAGGAATTGATCACGCAAAATACTTTGATTTGAAGACCTTCAGACTTAAGAGGTAGGCCATTCAACTCATCAAGCTTCCTTCACCATTCAATGAGATCATACCTGATCTGATCATTCTCAACTTCACTTTTTTGCCTATTCCCCTTGATTCCTGTACTAATTAAAAAGCCATCTGTCTTAGCCTTGGATATATTTAATAAATCATCAGCTACAGTTGAGACAATTATATATTACTTAATAAAATCTGACTATTTAAAAATACTTCCAGCAGGTGTCCTGATTCTATCCTGATGTCAGAAGAGTTGATCCTGTATTTTTAACATAAATGTCTAGTGTCTAGAAAATATAATTGAATTCAAGGATGTTAAGTTATCCTTTCTGGCTAGATGCCCACTTGCATTTATCATCTCAGTAACAAAGAACAGTTGCAAAGTTTTGGGGTATGCATAAAATAGTGCTTGGGAAATGATCAAAGATCATACGAAAGAAAATAAAAATCAATAATAGGAACAGAGGGCGGAATATTCTGAGTTTGGTGGATGTCTCTCACGTGGCCTGAGAAAAATCTGAAGCACTCACCCTTGCTCTTGGAAGGGAGGTCAGACAGGTCCTTTGCTCATCAGGCACTTAAAGGGACATCAGCAGGTCTTCCGCCCAACTGAGGATCTCACAATACATGGCCCACTCACTACAGCTGTTGGCCAGTCAAAAACCAGCAACTCCAAAACACATCAGTATCGTAAAGGACGTGATGGCTGCTGCTGGTATAGAACCTCCCAGCATCAAATGGTGATCCAGGAAGAACATTGATGTTTTCAGGTGGGTCATAGTCTCACAGAATATGGTCAAATGGGGAAAGGGACCATGGTGGTTGGAAACAAGGAGAAGGGTGTGCCCAATGTCAGTGTGTCATGCAAAAATCATTGCAGATTGAGGACTCCTTTCCTAACCAACTAGCAGCTTGCCCAGTTATACATGTCGTGTAGGCCACCTGTCTAATATCCCACTTAGATCTAAGAAAATTGCAGCCCAGGTGGGAAGAGGCCTTAACTGATAATCGACTACTTAAGGGTCTTAAATGGAGGTGTAGAGGGCAAGTCACCCAGGGGTCTTCCTGACTAGAATTGACTTCCATGGAGATAGGAAGGCATCAAATATTAGTTCTGATAACTTTTCACCTCACTTGTCATGTCCTTTGTCTCTTAATTTCCTATGAGCCCAGAGGACATCGTCTATACTGTGTGTGTCTGCTAAGTAAAGTTTCTATGCATCATTGCTACAGTGATTTCTTAATGTGCATCACTTTGAGCAACCAGATCGCTGGAAAGCTGCCTTGACTACACCTCAGTTTGAATTCTGTTCTTGCCATTTGCTCTTTGATCTCCCCAAGAAGTCACCTTTCAGTTCAACCATATTTGGAAATCCTCATACCTGAGTCAATTAAGGAATTGTGTAGTTGGCAGCTGAAGAGTGGTTCATGTAGTGGACATGTTTCTCCTCGAGAGAGAAAGCTTGACATGTTTTTCAAAGGCTAACTTAGAAAAATTGCAAAAAAAAAATACATTTAGTAGATATTCTGAATAACTGCCACATAGTCAAAGATTAAGATTAAAGATTACAGAAATCACTAATCAATATCAAAGGAGGTTACACACAAATCTCACATATTACACTTCTGTAATTTACATATGTTTCTAAGTATGTACAGTTCTGAAACATTGAAAATGTTTTTCATTTTTTTCCCCATTTTTTGTTGGTGAGAAAGGTGTATATGCATCTTAGCAATGATCGCTATATTAATTCAAAATGCAAAACAGGAAGAGAGGAACGCAGTTTCTAGCCATACATTCCAATGTGCCAGATCAGACCTGACAGAGGCTGGTAAACTTCAAAGGTAATGTATGTCAGATTGACTAGGCTGATGTTGAAGAGCGGAGCTATACATCTCTGTGCAGTAGAGCAGAATCTGCAACAAAGTGATTAATCACTTTATCATATGTTGCAGATAATGATCAGTTTCAAAAGCATATTTATACTGAAGAGCTGTTCTTTTAATAAATGGTATTAACGTGATGTTTAATATAGGATTAATACAGTAAAATTAACTTAGAATCTTTGGCTTTATCCAGTATATGTCACTGTATTAGTATTATCAATATGTGAATATTTCTTAGAAAGGGACTAGCTGTAGAAAGACAAAAATAGAAGTTGCAGGGGATGAGTAGGATAAGTATTTACATATAAAACAGATTAGAAATATAGGCAAGTTTTTGATTCAGCAACAAGGCTGTCTGCAAGAATTCAGTGGAATGTGATGGTTCTGAAAACATGTCTTTTGAGAAATCTAAATAGGATTCTACTGCTCAAAGAAGCAGAATGTATATGCAGTGTGTCTGCCACGCTTTGTACCTGAGCATCAATAATTTAATTTGCTTGGATGAGGCAAATAAAACCACTATCAGCTCAGAACAGGTGGCTGGTCCGTAATAACTGTATTGAATGAATTTTATCAAAAGCCTCTTACTGGTCTACCATTGCCTAACACCTACTCTGAGTCTTCATGAAAAATTTGCTATATATAATACCGATGACTTGGAACTGTAACGTCCGAGTCTCTTTAGTATAAATGAAAAGATTACAGTAAACCAATATCTACATTACAAATAACTAGAATGTAGCAAACATGTATCTGACTTCTTTACAAAATCTAAATCTAATTCTTTTACAATTTTTAGTGACCATCTTCTAAAGAAACATACAAATAACCTGGTCACTGGTGAGTGGATATGAGTAGTGGGAAAACTTGTAATCTGCCTGCTGTTTGAACAGAAAATCCTAAAAGCAGAAATCTGTGTAAAGGTATGGTTCACTGTTTGTTGTTGAAATTACCTGAACCATTTTAAATTATTTTTCCAGCACTCAAATGAAATCTCAAGCAGTAATTAGATCACATCTTCCAGTAGCTAGACATTTCAACAAAGTCAAATGATGCTCTGCTGTCCTGTGAAGGTGCACCTGGAAGCCATGTTACTTACTGTGGTTCATTATTGTAATGAAGGTGAACACATCCAATTGCTTATTGTTATCCTGGATTACACATGTAATTAGACTATAACCCCACGTCATGCATCATTCACTGAAGACTTTGATACATAACATGAAAGTTACTCCTTAGTCAAACGTGTATCCAAATAGTTTGTCACCCAAATGGATGTTAAAATTCTTCCTCCCTAGCACTGTTGCTAAAGCCTGTTTTTAATCGGTAATTCTAGTAAAAACTCTATTAGCAGTCTACACTATCCAAGGATAAAAGCTAACATTATCTGAGAAGGCCCTTTCCAGCAACATCAACATCTGATATTTGTATGACACCTAACATAATAAAACCCAGAAGGACACTACACAGGAACATTATAAAGAAAGTATGACACGAAAACATGTGAGGAGATTTCTGTCCCTTCCAGAAGCTCTTACTAAAGTCTGAAATGATATCCCAAACAACTGTAACAAGGATAAACTATCCTCCTTTATCCTTTTCAACTTGTCTACAATCTATGACACGGTTGACCAAAACTTCTCCTTCAATATTCAACTATCGTTCAGCTGGGTGGTACACTGTCATCGGGTTCCTTTCTCAAATATCTATTGCTGGCCAATGTATCATTTGGCATGGCGTCCCTTCTTGCCTCTGCAGTGTTACACAATGTGTTTGCCCAAGGATTTGTCCTTGAATCCTTGTAATTCTCGGTTACATGCTGTTTCTCAGTGACATCATCTGACAATTTAGTAGCTTATTCTGGATTAGTGGAGCTGGAAGCACACAGCAGTTCAGGCAGCATCCAAGTAGCTTCGAAATTGACGTTAGCTTAGTGTCACATTTTACCTTATAACCCTCCTCAAAAGGTTATTGGGATGTTTCATTTGCAATTAAAGGACACTACAAATGGAAACAGTTCTATAACTTCAAGTTCTGTTTTAGGGCAAACTGACTCAGAATAAGAATGCCCTTGTATGTTGAAGAATGAAACACTTCATAGAAGACCTCATTTAATTCAAATCACTAAACTTGCCATAAACAGAATTTTTTTAGTGAACACAGATAAGACAGAAAATTCACCTTTAGAATGAGCCTTTCCTAAGAAATTTTATATATCCCTTGTGATTTTTCAGTTTTCTGTACAACTTTTGAGACTTCCATTGTTCTAAACAATGCTGTTGATATCAGATTAATTATTTAATTAACATTGAAATGTGTGAATTGATGGTATGTTTTCTCAGTTGATATTCCTTCTCTTTACCCTGTATTGATGATTTGAAACAACATGACAAACTTATTAAAGTATCATCTCTGTCCATCTGTTCTTTTGAAAGAATCCATAAAATTTTTTTAAAAGTGTTGTTTCAATAGCAATAATGTTATCACAAAACTCGCTTTGTTGATGTCTGACCAATGCTGTGAATTATTCGTTCTCATTTGACTCATGACAAGAAATGAGCAAGTGGAGAGCATTTATGATGTCACTGGTTTGAGGCCTAGGTGCTTTTAATATGATTCACTGGCAGCCCATACAATAAAGACTATGAAAACTTATTTTACTAGTACAATTTCTGGTAGACTCCCAAAACCTGCTTAAAATGAGAATTGATGTTTTATCCATAAATTATGTCAGCTTTCTGTAGTAGTGGAGAATGTAGTTCCAGTCTTTTCCTCGCCTTTCCTGTTCTTTCATCAATGTTGGGAGCCCATGAGTTGTGAATGGATGTTGTCTTAATTTTTTTAATATATGACTTCTGTAATGATTTCTGTTATTAACATACATGCCAGAGTTTGGCATATTGTATAGTCTCCCCTTAAACAATTTAGACAACTTCGAACAGACTGTCATGAATGAATTAGCCCAGGTGTCCCACAATACCAAAGTGGCCAAATCAATATGAACACAAGCCAGTACCAATGCAAAACAGTTCCAAATGTAAAGGCTTTACCACTGCACCACAAGAACACTTTCAAGTGAAAAGTGGCAGAGACATTTATTTATGTGTCTTCAAGAAGAATAAACAAATCAAATATAAGAATTAGAAAATTAGAAATATAAGTATATTAATCGGTAGAGAAATACTATTTGAGAAACTGAAGGAACTAAAATTTATCAAATTCCCAGGATCTCATGGCCTATATTTGTGGTTCTGAAAGAAAGGAGGAAGAGGGAAGCTGGGGAAATGCAGTCAGTAAGCCTGATAACAGTCCTTGTAACAATGCTGGAATATATTCTTTAGAAAGACTTTACAATGCCATTTAAATTCATTGCATGATCAGCCAATGTCAACAGGGCTTTTCCAAATTCAGAGTTTGTTTGACAATTAATTGAAATTTTATGAACCTGAAGATGCACCTTTACACAGACTACCAATCTTAATAATCTGCTGAGAAGGCAGAGGTACACATACCAGAGTGTATGTGTACCTCTGTTTAAAAAAAACTATTTCTCAAGACCAGTTATACCTGTTATTTGAAAGATGTGCTAACATATTTCAGCACAGCAGTGAAATTTGGGGTGTGAGCTTCCCATTTGTGTTTTGTGATCTTAGATAATATCACCATTCTCCAGTCTACCTTAGTGTGTGATCACCTCTAAGGATGTTGCAATTGAACAAGACATGACATTACTATTTAGCTTTGGTGGAAACTCAGTAGCTGCAATGTCAGTTTTAGGCTCCACATTTGAGCTCAGGTGTTCCCCTAAAACAGAAACAAAAATTGCTGGAGAAATTCAGCAGATCTGGCAGCATCTGTGGTGAGAAAGCAGTTAAAGTTTTAGGTCCAGTGACAACTCTTCAGAACTGATTGTAGCTAGGAAATGATTGATAATATACGGAGGAACCTCAATTATTGGCATTTGATTATCCGAATTATGGATTATCCAGCAAGATCGCAATGTCCCAGTGCTCGGCTAAACTATGTTATCCGGCATTCGATTATCTGAAATTCATATAACTGAACAAAATACTCCCCACCTGTGTCCTTCGGATAATAGAGGTTCCTCTGTATACTGAAGATGGGTCAGGAGGGGGAGGAGTAGACAATAGTTGGAGATGAAGCCAAGAAAGAAAATAGCAGTTGGACAGACAAAGGACTGAGTAATGACCAAGAAATTAATGAGGACCATTAAATAACTGAAACTGGGTTGCTTGCAATCCATATGATGAAAGGACTTGGGGTGTGGAGTGGTAAAAGGACTTTACTGAAAAAAATTATTGTAAGATTACTAAACTCGATATTGAGTCCTGAAGACTTCAGGGTCCCCAAGCAGTAAATGAAATGCTGTTCTTCTACCATACACTGAGCTTGCTGGAGCACCGCATCAAGCCCAAGACAGAGATGTTGGCCAGGCACTCAGAAATTCGGGGTCACTTTTAGAGACAGAACATAGGTTCTGGTGATATACAGAATGTATCACATGGGCCGTTACCACAACCAACCCATTGTCAGCTACCCAACAGTCCCAGTTAGCAGCTCTTGATTCTCTCAGACTGGCCTTTGTCTGCCCAATTGCTCTTTTCTCTCTCTCTCTCTCTGGGCTCCATCTCCACCTATTGCTTACTCTATCGCCTCCACCCATCCATTTCATCTTCAAAATATACTCTAAACTTTCCTAGCTACAATCAGTCCTAAAGAAGAGTCACTGGAAAGCAGTGTTCACACGGCTTTCTCTTCACAGATACTGCCAGACCTGCTAAGTTCTTTCATTTTCTGTTTTTGTTTCAGATTTCCGGATCTTGGTTTATCTTAGGCGTTTCCTTGAGACAGATTGGTAGATTGACTATAACAGGGTCTTCCAAAATTTCACATCAATGCTTTGTATTCTCTTCTCATGCCATCTGCATAATTGCTTCTTCAACACTCCATCAAATGATTTCACCCTAAACAACAAAGATACAGCAGTGTATAGCCTGACTGCTACAGGTTCAAGTATCTCAAAGGCCTCAACAGCAATTTCCATCAGCTCTTGTGACCACTTGGGGAGTGATGAGGTTAGGAAGCCTTTATGTAAGAAAGCACTTCGGTTTAACAATTGGTAATTGACAATGGGTTAGAAATGAATAGAAGGCAATTATTCAAAATCATGAGCAGGCTGTACAGAATAAATAGGGTGAAGCTGCTTTCACTTGTAAAAGAAACAAGAATAAGCAAGCATAGATTTAAAGTGAAGTGCAAATGAGGCAAGGAAGATGCAAGAAAAAATGTTTTTTTACAATGTGTTGTTCAGGTATGGAATATACTTATTGGAAATATGATGGAAGCAAGATCAATTGAGACATTGAAGAGGGCATTGGAATTTTTTGATCATAGTGGTGCGCTGCAATATGAGGAAAAGGCAGGGGATTGGCATGAGCTAGTGCAGGCACAATGGCCAAATATGATTCTGTGATTGTATTGTTGTGCATATTTCGTTTGTGTCATGCACTAAGAAGGTTTGGGGTATGTTGATTTGAGGTTAGCAGCTTGGAGATATGATGATTAAAAAGCAGTTTATAAAGTGACCAATATTTATTTATTTATGTGCTATAAAAACAGCACATGGGCTTTCTCAGCTAGAGATGTCATATTTGTAAAAATTGCAGTAATTGCATTTCGGAGGGAGTTGGACCCAAAGCATTTTGTAAACCTAAAGGTCAAGTTAAGGATAGCCCAGAACTATCATGGAAAAAGGTGGAGTTAAAATGGTTCTCTGGTTTTAGTTATTTCTGTTTGCTCGGAGAGGTTGGTTGTTATTTGTAGCTGAGTAAGTACTGAAGCTGAACAAGTGATTCCAGGCAGTACAGATGCTACCGTGATCAGACCTCACACACTCCCTCGGAGAAGTCTCAAAGAATGGTGACCGTGTGTGATGGACAAAGTGCTAAAAAGAAGGCCTGGAAACTATTGACAGTTGAGCGCAGCTGAGAGAAGGGTGAAGGAAGCTGGTAAGTGATATTTGCTTGATGTAACTGACAGAACTTAAAGTTAATCTACAGAAATTCAGCAGCTAAGTAAAGCTAGCGTTTGATAAAATGTTAAATTAAAGTCATAATTAGATATTTGGGAGAAGTCCTTGGGGATTCAATCTCAGGAGGTATTATTGAACTATCCAGGCATAAACAGTTGTTGAAATGTGTTGCTGGAAAAGCGCAGCAGGTCAGGCAGCATCCAAAGAGCAGGAGAATCGACGTTTCGGGCACAAGCCCGCAAACTGAATTGGAGAAGCTTTTATGGTGTTTTAAGAATTGGTCTTCAAAACTGAAAAATTGAAATCCCTTGTGGAACAGGCAAGAGATTTTTTTTTAATTTACTCGTGGAATGTGCTATCATTGGCTGGCCTGCATTTATTGCCCGTCCCTAAATGCACTTGAACTGTGTGGTTTGTCAGGCCATTCAGAGGACAGTTGAGATTCAACTATATTGCTGTGGGTTTGGAGTTAAATGCAGACCAGACCAGGTGAGGATGCAGATTTCCATTGCTGATGGACATGCCAGACTTCTTAACTAAATTCAATTTGGGATTTGAACCCAGGTACCCAGAACAATAGCTGAGTTTCCAGATTAATAATCTTAGCCATGGTATCACTCGGCTATTGCCTTCCTACCTGTAAAAACAGCTGGTGGGATCTGCCTTGACTACATTGGCCATTCAAAATGCAGTCTGTCGGGTGTTCATCCTAAGTTTGTTTGTTAATTCATATGTACCTCAGGTTAATCAATCAAACACCTGAAAATAATCAACCAGCTGCTGTGGCTGCTGTGAGATTTTGCTGAATTTACTGGAGGTAATTCATATAGAGCACCATCTCCATTCAAATTCTGACCCATAAGCAAGCAGGACTGTGAGCTTCTAGGATGGGGATGCTTAAAATACATACATGCTCCCTGTTTAGGGAGCAGACCGTGGTCTTCAAATGTCTCAGGCTGCTGCTGCAATTGGATAAATACCTTGCTCTGCCAGGACCATGTGGTAGTCGGTGTGCAATGTTCACTCCACGTTAAAAGAACCCTCAGACAGGCATCTTCCCCACCCTAAAAATGAGATTTGGAATCTGGAACGTCAGAACCATCGTGGATTACCCCAGCAGTGACAGATCTTAATGTCACATGATATCACAGCTCAGGAACTCCAATGTTATAGCATTGATATTGATGCTTAGAGTGAGATACATTGGGCAAGAGAAAGTCAGCTTAAAGAACAGGTTGATGGATAGATTACTAGAAAGATTACTGTCATTGCGCTGTGTTGAATAGGCGATATTGTCCTCATGTCTCCCACGGGACTTCCAAAACAAGCTCTCTACGCCAAATGGCAAGAAATTACCAAGAAGGCAGAAACAACGCTTCATTTACATTCTCAAAGCCTCCCTGGAAAAAAAAGCAATGGCTCCACCAACTTTTAGAACTCTCTTCCTAAGAGTGAGCATTGCTGTTGTGGCTATACCTCTTCCAAACGTAACATTCTCTCTCTGTGGCAAAGTTGTGCAGTCTAAAGCTCTCTGTGGAGCAGCTTATTAGGAACCTCTCTTTTACATGAACCTCTCTTTATCAAACATATTGTTTGTTGGTCCTGTGACATTAATTATATCTATAATGCTCAGCTGTGGTGGGTGGCACAGGAATGTCCTCAGGTACATGTGTTGGAGATATGCCTTGCTGACCCCCCTCCCTCAAAAAAGCATCCTGCTTCCTGTCAAGTTGAAGGAAGGTTTGCATGTTCAGATGAATGGTTGGGTTTTGCTGCTCAAAACCGCATGATATATTTTCTATAATTGGAGAATAACCAGGAAATACTGGATTCTCAAGTGTGTATATATACACATACATAATCAGCAATACCTTCGAGCAAGATAAAGTAATGCTGAAATCTCCAGAGATATCTCATGTTGACTGATTAAGGCAGTGGGGAAAATGATGTATTGGTTATTTATGATGCCACTTTGTATAACTGTAAACTGTAGATGTCATCAATAGGAGAGTGAAAGGAACCAGTAGCAAATTGATTTCTGGCTGTGGTGACTTTTAGAGCTGCCAGAGCCCATTGCCAAGGAAGTCCTGTTATAGAAGGAGATAGTGAACAGGCTACTTTGAGAATTGTTGCCCTGTAATACACTACTCAACTGACAGTTTGAAAAACTGACTTCCATCCTAAACACCCTTTTTGCTGAGTAGGGCTAATGAGTATCTCCCAGCCTTTTTCATCTGCTGTCGTCAAATAGTCCAGCTGCTGCTCATGCTTGTTGCTGAAGCTGCTTCTGCTCATCTTACACCAGTTCTTCCCATATCCAACTCAAGAAAATAATAAAATGACACATGCGATAGGCACCAGTAATGAGCAGAGAGAACATAAGGCAAACTTAGAAAGAAGTGAGTTGGAAGGTCTCCTGATAATCCAAGTAATGCAATGGTATACAGATCCTGCCGTACAGTTTACATCAGATGAATGCCTCAGGTAGTGTTTTGGATTTGTCTTCACTGTAGAAGATACAGAAAACATACCAAGAATAATAGGAAATCAAGACACAAAAGCAGGTAAGGAACTTAAAATGACTTTGTCGCTATAGAAAAAGATCTAAGAAAACTGAGAGGACTTAAAGCTGACAAGTTAATGGATCTGAATCCAAGGGCCTTAAAGGAAGTGGCTGAAGAGATGATGGATACATTGATTGCAACTTCCTAAATGACCCTAGCTTCTGAACAGTCCCAGCTGTTGAGAAAACCACAAGTGTAGCACTACTATTCAAGAAAGGAAGGAGACTGATAGCAGGAAATTACAGACAAGTTATTGTAATTGGAAAAATGCTAGAAAATATTATTAAGGAAGTAGTATCAGGATATTTAAAAGATCATAATACATTCAGGCTGAAGCAACATTCTATGACAGGGTTTCATGTTTGACAAACTTATTTGGAATTCTTAAAGAATATTATACTCAAGACATTTTAAGGAGAACAAATATATTTGGATTTCCAAAAGGCATTCAATTAGTTATCACAGAACATTAATGCATAAGGTGGATGCTCATGGTGTAGAGGGTGATACATTTGCATGGAATGAGAATTATCTAACTAACAAAAAACAGAATGTAAGAATAAACAGGGCAATGCGTAACTAGTAGAGTGCACAGAGGTGTTTAACATATGACGCAAGATAAATCTAAATTTTGCCTAATGTTCTTCCTTATGTATTTCCAAAAGCAGTCACTAGAATGGATAAGTTAGTAACAAATTCATAACTGCAAAGGTCAATTTTGTAATGTTCAGGAGTTCATCAGCACTCTTTGGGATAAGAATAAAATTGTGGTTTTCTGATGCTTATAACACAGCTATTCAGTTATGTTATGAGATAGACCATCAGAATATCCCAGGTAAAGGAGAACCTGGTGCTTTGGAAGCTCAATAAAAGCATGTTATGAGTGAGAGTTTGTGAAGAAAATGGAAAGCCCACTGAGGAATTGAGAACATGCTGGAAAATAAATATAAACATTTTCCACATAATAAACTGTCATTATTAGCTGTTGTAATGTGGATGTATTTTTAATACTGTGATTCATCATTGGCATCTGTCCTTTAAAACTAATTAGAACTTAACATTGTTCAGCACTGTCATTGTTCACATGCATTACAATACTTTTCCAATGGAGAAAGAATCATAATGTGATAAAAAATGTAAAAAGATGCCTTCTGTTTTCACATTTTTGTTTTCTGTAATGATCTTGGTCGAGACTAATAATGTTTTTAGATTTTATTTAAAATCTGAAAAACCCAGGTATTTGCTAAACAAATGAAATCACAGGCTCACAATTTAAACAAAAGAATTCTACTACACAAAATCAAAGAGCATGAACTCTAATATTTGTACTCCATCTTAATTAGTTACATTAAAGATACAATGAATATAATTGCTTGTATTTCAAATTAAATGTCCTCACTTCTTTCCATGTTTATTAGACTTATTACACAAACTCCCTCAAACCATCATAAGATATTCTTTCAGCCAAAACTCAGAATTCCAACTAAATTCAGATCACCAAGATGTTTTCTCCCTCTAGTTTGTTCTAACACTCGATGGGGCAGATAGAAGGCCAGCCTTGATTCTCTAATACAGCAGACAATTCCCAAAGGTGTGCAAAAGGCCCCCAACGATTATCACCTACTGCCCTTCTCACACACCCCTTGCTTCTTCTATGCTCCCATTGATCCTTCATGCCCATCAAATTGCCCAAGACAACTCATACTCATATGTCTTCCTAAAAACCCCTTCAGATCACTCATGCAGCATCATAGTGCGCACATGCCCCATTATGTATCCTCCAATAGTTACTCCCCAGGCAATGTTGATCTACCCCAGGCAATCTTATCACATAACCATTTACTGGAATTCTGTTGAGTTTTTTTTATTAGTACCAGAACTCAGATTCTGGTTTGAAAGGGACCATTGCTCCAATATGTAGATTTTATTTCCCCAGAAGTACAGTTCTGATTTATTTGGACTGGTGGATCTGGCTGGTTTAAAAGGAAACATGCTTCCAAAGGTATTCTACTTTGAAATGGAATATTTGGCTGGGTTTTGAAAGATTGAGTTCAGCATGTGGTCTTAGAATTAATGGATAATTTATGATTCTATAATAACCAAGTGACTGAAAACAACGGATGCTGGAGATCACAGCAAGTCAGACAGCATTCATGGAAAGAGAACAAACTAATGTTTCGATTCTAGACGCCTGGAGCATTGGAGGTTGAGGGGTGATCTTTTAGAGGTTTATAAAACATGAGGGGCATGGATGGGGTAAATAGACAAAGTATTTTCCTTGGGTTGGGGGAGTCCAGAACTAGAGAGCATGGGTTTAGGGTGAGAGGCGAAAGATTTAAAAAGGACCTAAGGGGCAATGTTGTCACACAAATGGTACTGCGTTTATGGAATGAGCTGCCAGAGGAAGTGGTGGAGGCTGGTACAATTTCAACATTTAAAAGGCATCTGATTGGGTATATGAACAGGAAGACATTAGACGGATATGGGCCATTTGCTGGCAGGTGGGACTAGATTGGGTTGGGATATCTGGTCGGCATGGACGAGTTGGACTGAAGGGTCTATTTCCATGCATGACTTGTTCATCAAAGCTGAAGTTATTTTGTTTACAAACCTAATAGACATTTCAATGATTATAAGTTATTTTTTCCCCTTTTTTATCAATGAATATTTGTAATCTCGGTTTGCTCAGATTGTTAGCAATGTAACGTTTCTCCAGTGATTTTGAAATAATTTCTATTGCTATTTTTATGGCTCCTGAGGAATGTACATAGTGCATTCTGGGGAGTAACTATTGGAGGATACATAACGGGGCATGTATGCACTATGATGCTGCATGAGTGATCTGAAGGGGTTTTTAGGATGACATATGAGTATGAGTTGTCTTGGGCAATTTGATGGGCATGAAGGATCAATGGGAGCATAGAAGAAGCAAGGGGTGTGTGAGAAGGGCAGTAGGTGATAATCGTTGGGGGCCTTTTGCACACCGTTGGGAATTGTCTGCTGTATTAGACAATCAAGGCTGGCCTTCTATCTGCCCCATCTATACACCTTACCAGCATGACTCTCAATCTACATTACAAACCTGACACTTGTGTGAAAAGACAAAATAAAATATCATGGGAAGTCACATATGGGACTCAAGTTCATTTTGCAAGCCATGAAAATATATAGTGTAGGTTTGGTTTTCCTGATCCTAGCTGAAGATTTGGCTTGGGGTTAAATGACTTTTACACAGTAAGGACAGGACCCGTAGTTATGCTTTTGAGCAGTGTATGCTTGAAACTGGTTGATTATCAGCACTGTTATTTTTAATAACATTCCTGTAAACAATTGCTAAGGAACTAGTCTACTATGATAGCTTTATTAGATTGCCAAGTTTGTTATAAAAGATTTTGATTTAATTTGACAGCACACCTCTTATTTCTATGAAAATAAAAGGATGTGGACGCTGGAAATCTGAAACACAAACAAAAATTGCTGTAGAAGCTTAGGAGGTCTGGCAGCATCTCTGGAGAGAAAGCAGAGCTAACATTTCAAGTCCAGTGACCAACATTCTCTCTACAGATTCTGCCAGACATGCTGCATTTTTCCTGCAATTCCTGTTTTTGTATAATTTCTGGGGTATAGAGTTACCTGCTACTTAATACCTTATTTCATGGTTAACATAGAACATTACAGCGCAGTACAGGCCCTTCGGCCCTCGATGTTGCGCCGACCTGTCATACCAATCTGAAGCCCATCTAACCTACACTATTCCATGTACGTCCATATGCTTGTCCAATGACAACTTAAATGTACTTAAAATTGGCAAATCTACTACTGTTGCAAGCAAAGCATTCCATACCCTTACTATTCTCTGAGTAAAGAAACTACCTCCGACATCTGTCCTATATCTATCACCCCTCAATTTAAAGCTATGCCCCCCTCATGCTCGCCATCACCATACTTGGAAAAAGGCTCTCCCTGTCCACCCTATCTAACCCTTTGATTATCTTATATGTCTCTATTAAATCACCTCTCAACCTTCTTCTCTCTAACGAAAACAGCCTCAAGTCCCTCAGCCTTTCCTCGTAAGACCTTCCCGCCATACCAGGCAACATCCTAGTAAATCTCCTCTGCACCCTTTCCAAAGCTTCCACATCTTTCTTATAATGCGGTGACCAGAACTGTACACAATACTCCAAGTGCGGCCGCACCAGAGTTTTGTACAGCTGTAGCATAACCTCATGGTTCCGGAACTCGATCCCTCTATTAATAAAAGCTAAAACACTGTATACCTTCTTAACAACCCTGTCAACCTGGGTGGCAACTTTCAAGGATCTGTGTACCTGAACACCGAGATCTCTCTGCTCATCTACACTACCAAGCGTCTTACCATTAGCCCAGTACTTTGCATTCTGGTTACTCCAACCAAAGTGAATCACCTCACACTTGTCTGCATTAAACTCCATTTACCACCTCTCAGCCCAACTCTGCAGCTTATCTATGTCTCTCTGTAACCTACAACATCCTTCGTCGCTATCCACAACTCCACCGACCTTAGTGTCGTTTGCAAATTTACTAACCCACCCTTCTACGCCTTCATCCAGTTCGTTTATAAAAATGATGAACAGCAGTGGATCCAACACCGGCCCTTGCGATACATCACTGGTAACTGGACTCCAAGTTGAACATTTCCCATAAACTACACCCTCTGTCTTCTTTCAGCAAGCCAATTACTGATCCAAACTGCTATATCTCCTACAATCCCATTGTTCCGCATTTTGTACAGTAGTCTACTGTGGGAACCTTATCGAACGCCTTGCTGAAATCCATATACACCACATCAACTGGTTTACTCTCATCTACCTGTTTGGTCACCTTCTCAAAGAAGTCAATAAGGTTTGTGAGGCATGACCTACCCTTCACAAAACCGTGCTGACTATCCCTAATCAAATTATTCTTTTCTAGATGATTATAAATCCTATCTCTTATAACCTTTTCCAACACTTTACCAACAACTGAAGTAAGGCTCACTGGTCTATAATTACCTGGGTTGTCTTTACTCCCCTTCTTGAACAGGGGAACCACATTTGCTATCCTTGGCACTATTAAGGTCTAAAGGTTTTCAATATTTAAGATTGTTGTGAATTATTATCAAATCTACTTGATCTCATCTAACAGCTAGCTGAAGGGTGTGATATTGGAGGGATGTTGTGCAGTCTTGATCTAAATTTACTGATAATTTATTGTTGAGAGGAACAGTTGCTAAATATGTCAAGTCCCTTTCAACAATCTGGTTTCAGTGTAATCCGTAGACATTTTCTTTATGATATATTTTTCTTGTTGACGTTTCTTTCTTGCACTATTACTTGCTATTTACTAGCCTGAAGTAATTGCTATATTCATTTACTTAGTAAAGCTGTTTAAAACACAGTAGTTTTATACTATTTGCAGCACGCTCAATTAAATATTTGGCCAAGGATGAAGCCAAATGAGACTTAACAGGCTTAGTTAACTCACTGTTGAACATGTCTAACCAAAGCAAAGCATCAATCAGAAAAGATATTAGAATTAAACAACTTAGATATAATAGTAGAATACAAGTTAAAGGAGGTTATGACTAAACTAGAAAATACTCTGGTCAGAGTTGCACATAGTTCTCGTTGCCAAAACACAGGAGAGATATTACAATGCTAGAATAAAATTCATATGTGACCCATGAAGGTAATTTTTTGTGAAAGGAAAATTTTGGACTGATTAATTTATGAAGTGAAATTGCTAGAGGTTTTGTAGAGTTGAAAATCCTGGAATAATTTAAGAAACCATTTAAAGCTGAAGCACAGGAAATTTAGGATCTCATTGGATGGATGAATTAGGTTAGGCTGATGGCAATTCCATAATTATTTGCTGAATTGAGAATTTGATCATATTCTCTGAACTCTATCATGACTATTTTAAGGACTTAAAAGGAAACATCAAAGTCAACAATTCTTTTACCTGAAATTGTCAGGTGAAAGGACTCATTTCTACACGTTTCATGAAATCATTTGGTGACTTGGCATGTCAATATACAGCTAGTTTGTCACTGTTCGGACAAGTTAACAGGTTTAAAAGTACTTAAAATAACTGAACGTGCGTACATTAGAATAAACAGAGGCAACAAAAATAGTTCCATTTAATGTAATTAATCTTAAGGTAAGAAAATGTGACATGGTGATTTACAGGAGCATTCTTTATGAAAAAATAGGAATAAGGGGTAAGAGTAAACTATTCAGCCTCTTTAGCCTGCTTTACCATTCAATTAAATTGTGACTGATTTTTTTTTAGCCTCAACTCTACTTACCAGTTGATCTCTCCTGACCCTTTGACTCCTTTGTTAATCAAGAATTTCTCAAACAAAGCCTTGAAAATATTCAATGGCCCAGAGACCATTGCTGTCTAGGTCAGAAAATTTCACAGGCTCAATGTTCTTTGATTGAGAAAGTATTCCCTAGTCGCTGCTTGAATGGGAAATCTTGATAAACACTGTCCCCTAGATCAAGTCTCTTCCACAAGATGAATCCCAACAGGATCTTATATGTTTCAATTAGATAACCTCTCATTCTTCTAAACTCAAATGGATGCAAGCTTGTCTGTCCACCCTTTTCCTATAAGATAGTATTTCTTCCCAGGAATCAACTGACAAAGCTTTCTCTACATAACTTTAAATGCAATTATATTGTTTCTTAAAAAGGAGACTAGAACTGGACATAGTACTCCAAATGTGGTCTCGTGGATGCCCTGTATAACTCTAAAACAAAATATGATGTAAGATGTGAGTGATTTTGAAGTTCACTCATTTCATATTTCAGCCACACTGCTCCTTCACTTTTCAATCCATGACTTTCTCCTTTATTATTTATTTATTATTATTACTTTCTTGCTGCTCACTGTTATCTTCCAACTTGTATTGGGCTGGGCAGCATTTAGAATGCATGGCAAATGAACATGTAGGTTGCAAAGCACTTGGTCAGAGGGTGTGCGTGCACCTGACCTAGGAAATACTCAAATTGGATGAGTGATCAAGCAGGAGAAAGAAGACAAGTTATGAAGGTGACATGTAGATGGGTTGTCAGCCTTGGAAATGCAGAGTTTAGGTAATCAGTTGGCCAAGAAGAAATCGAAGTGAGAAGGTAATCTGTTACACTGTAAAACCTTGACTGAGCAGGGAAGCTGAAAAGTATTTGGACAAATTTGATTTTGTCTACACAATCTTTAATAAAACATTCTGTTTCAATGAGTCAATGGTTGCAAATAAATTTTCAAGTAAAGAGGGAGCATGTAAATATTTAACAAGTAAAGGTATTAAAAATGTTAATTAAATATTCTTTCCCTAGAAGTAAAATCGTAATGGTATATTGAAAGCCCTATTGTTAGCATATTTATAGCAGTGTAAAATGCTTCACATTTAATTGAATTTTGAGTGATGTGGTGCAGACAAACTAAGTTGATACTGCTGTGTACATGTAGTTATTAATCCTCAAATACATAGTAAAACCTTAAAACACCTCTCATGACATTTGCCTCTGCTCCAGACATTTACTACATCCATATTTAACTCTTTTTTTTCATACCAAACGCAAAACCAGCTTCAACCGTAAATTTGAGTTTTAAAGCAGTATAACTTGTAACACACTTCAGTTTTGAAAAAGTAAATTATCAAGACAGGATGCAGGCATTCTCAGTTTGGAGAGATGTGTGAGCACTACCGAGCAACAGGCAGACAACAACATGGCATGCAGCCTAAATGAATAATGGGACAGTTTTGCACTGAACTGAAGGCCTTCAGTAAACTGTAGCTGAAGCTAAGATTAATTAAATATTTATATTGTGTCAGTGGTACTTGTTTGACCCACAGAATAAAATTTAAATGAAACTTGCCTGCAGTGTCAACTGAATAATAAGCATGGGGAATAAGCAGCGCCACCTAGCATATGTCTCCAGGTCCATTTGGATAATTATTTGTAAGAAAAAGGGCACTTCTGTGCAATTCCAGGGGAGTGCTGCTTTTTTGGAAGTGCTGTCTTTCAGATGAAAGATTAAACAGTGACCTCGTTAACCTATACACATGTACATGGAAAAATCTTAAAACATTTTAAGATAGTTCTCTGCTCTTTTAAATCCTGATCAAACTTCCTCAATATGCACCACCAAACACAAAATAGCTAGTTATTCTTCTCACTTCTGTTTATGGGATCATGTTGTATGTTAGTGTCATTCAGCTATGTGGCAACATTAACTAGAGCATTGAGTTTTGGATACCTTAACATATCAAAGTTCTAAATAATTCTCTCCCAAGGAAGAATATTTGCTTAGCTGGTATCAGTGCATACTGACATATCATTTTATTATAGAGGTAATAGTATCATCTGTGTCTCTAAATATATACTGTGTTTCATGGGGAATCAGTGGATATATGGTATAGAGATTTCCAGAAGGATTTTGAGAAGGGGCTACATCATGAGTGATTGCATGAACTGAAACCTCATGGCGAAGAGGGTAACATATTGTCTAGCATATAGGAAACAGAGGAAATGCAAATGAGTAATTTTTCTGGTTGGCAATACATACTGTTACAACATAGTAGTAAACCCCTCTGCTAATTAAACCACACACACAGAAAAGCTCACCTCGCCTCGTAATCTGTTAAAGTATGAGTAACAGAAAACTACACAAATTCCACTATTTAACAAAAATATCAATTTTATTTTTTCACGCTAAAAGTGAACATCAACCAACAACTATTTACAACTCTAAGCCACCTTTCTCTTAAAGGTTTTTTTTATCTACCTCTCATTCTATAACAATATCCTAATCCAACAAGAGCCCCTATTAAATTTACAGCAACTTAATTTTCAAAACCAGACAGTGGCTGTCATCTCTAGTGTCAATCTTCCTCTGTTTATAGATCTCCCTGGGTCATCTTCGATCTTCTGCTGCAAACATGTCTGCTTCTTTTATACTCCAAACATTGGATCATCTCATTGGTTTGATATTGTCAAAACAATAAAATTCAAATTTGATTGGGTTTTAGTATCTTGGGGCATAATTTAAACCGGTGAAATTCAAACTGCTGTGAAAACAACTGAGGTATCTAGGTTACAGCCAAATATTACATCTTTCAATTTTCCATCACACACTGTGACTGCTAGTCAGTCACATAACAGGTGTTTGCCAGCTTTCAGCTTTCACTGTCTTAAAGGTACAGTACACACCTTCAACTTCATAACATTACTGATTGGATGTACCACAGAGATTAGTGTTGGGGTCTCAACTTTGTATGGTTTATATGAGGATACAAACAAATAAACTGTTAGGAGGCTTGTACATCACTCCTACAAGTTGTTTTTACCTTTCTTATTTCTCATTTGTATCCAAACTGTTACCGTATTTTGGTTTCTTAATTTAAATCATTCCTCTCTATTATGCTAAAACCTCTACCTTTACCTAATTTCATGTCACATACCCATCAAGAGCCAGGTCACAATCCATGCCATCTTGCAGTCATGTGTCTGAAGTGGCTACCAGATTGTATTTCTGTTTGCGCATTAAGTTCATCTGTGTTGTTTTAAATGCTACTTACTTTCATGTTCACAGCCTTTGTAGAGTCATAGAGTTGTACAGCACAGAAACAGACCCTTTGGTCCAACTCGTCCATGCCGACCGCAAGGATCTGTTTTGGGTCCACTGCTGTTTGTCATTTTTATAAATAACCTGGCTGAGGGTTAGTAAATTTGCGGATGACACTAAGGTCGGTGCAGTTGTGAATAGTGCCGAAGGGTGTTGCAGGATACAGAGCAACATTGTTATGCTGCAGATCTGGGCTGATAGGTGGCAAATGAAGTTTAATGTGGAAAATTGTGAGGTGATTCACTTTGGAAGGAGCAACAGGAATAAAACGTATTGGGCTGATGGTAAGATTCTTGGCAGTGTAGTTGAGCAGAGAGATCTCAGTGTCTATGTACATAGATCCCTGAAAATTACCACTCAGGTTGACGGTGTTGTTAAGAAGACAATACAGTGTGATAGCTTTTATTGGTAGAGAGATTGAGTTTTGGAGCCATGAGGTCATGTTGCAGCTGTACAAAACTTGGTGCAGCCACATTTGGAGTATTGCATGCAGTTCTGGTCACCACATTGTAGGAAAGATGTGGAAACTTTGGAAAGGGTTTAGAGGCAATTTACTAGAATGTTGCCTGGTATGGAGGGAAGGTCTTATGAGGAAAGGCTGAGGGACTTGAGGCTCTTTTCATTAGAGAGAAGTTTGAGACGTGACTTCATTAAGACATATAAGAAAATCAGAGGGTTAGATAGGGTGGACAAGCTTTCTTTCTTGGATGCTGATGGCTAACATGAGGGGACATAGCTTTAAATTGAGAGTTGATAGGTAGAGGTTAGATGTCAGTGGTAGTTTCTTCACTCAGAGGAGTAGGAGCAAGGAATGCCCTGCCTGCAACAGTAGTAGATTCGCCAAATTTAAGGACATTTAAATGGTCATTGGATAAACATATGGATGAAAATGGAATATTGTAGGATAGATAGGCTTCAGGTTGGTTCCACAGATCAGTGCAACTTCGAAGGCTGAAGGGCCTGGACTGTACTGTAATGTTCTATGTTCTATATCCTAAATTAATCTAGTCCCATTGTGTAGCCTTTGGCACATTTCCCTCTAAACCCTTTCTATTCAAATACCCATCCAGATACCTTTTAAATGTTGTTATTATACCAACCTCCTACACTTCCTCTGTCAGTTCATTCCATATATGCAACTACTCTCTGCGTGAAAAAGTCAGCCCTTACGTCCCTTTTTTTAAATCTTTCCCCCTCACTTTTAACCTATGCCCACTAGTTTTGGACACCCCTACTCCAGGAAAAAGACATTGGCTATTCGCACCATCAATGCCCCTCATGATTTTATAAACCTCTACAAGATCACCCCTCCAAGCTTCCGATGCTCCAGGGAAAATAGCCCCAGCCTATTCAGCCTCTCCCTATAGATGAAACCCTCCAACATGAGCGATATCCTTGGAAATTTTTTTCTGCATCCTTTCAAGTTTCACAACATTTTTCCTACAACAGGGAAACAAGAATTCAATGCAGTATTCCAAAAGTGGCCTAAACAATGTCCTGTACTGCCATGCCTTGACATCCCAACTTCTTTACTCAATGCACTAACCAATGAAGGCAAGTGTACCAATTACATTCTCCACTATCCTGTCTACCTGCGACTCCAATTTCAAGGAACTTTGCACCCGCACCCCAATATCTCTTTATTCTGCAATACTTCCCAGGACCTTACTATTAAGTGTATAAGTCCTGCCCTGATTTGCTTTTCCAAAATAAAACACTTCACATTTATCTAAATTAAACTCCAACTGCTATTCTTCGACCCATTGGTCTATCTGATCAAGGTCCCATTGTACTCTGAGGTCACGTTCCTCACTGTTCACTAAACCACCAATTTTGGTGTTATTTGCAAACTTACTAACCATTCCTCTTATATTCACATCCAAAATGTTTGTACAAATTACAAATTGGAGTGCACCCAGCACCAATCCTTGTGGCACACTATTGGTCACAGGCTTCCAGTCCAAAAAATGATCCTACACCACGTCCCTCTGCTTCCTACCATCAAGCCAATTTTGTATCCAAATGGCTAGCTCTCCCTGGACTCAGTTATCTAATCTTGCTAACCAATCTACCATGTAGATCTTTGTTGAACACCTTACTGAGGTCCATTTAGACAATGTTCACTGCTCTGCCTTCATCAATCGATTTTCTTTGTCACTTCTTCATAAAACTCAATCAAGTTAATGAGATGTGATTTCTCAAGCACAAAGCTATGTTGACTCCCTAGTTAGTCCTTGCCTTTCCAAATTCATGTAAATCCTGTCTCTCAAAATCCCCTCCAACAACTTAACCACCACTGACATCAGGGTCACCAGTTTATAATTCCCTGGCTTTTCCTTACCACCTTTTTAAAATAGTGGCACCATGTTAGCCAATCTTCAATCTTCAGGCACCTCACCCATGGTTATCAATGATATAAATACCTCAAAGTTAAAAATCTCACAACACCAGAATTCGTAGTTGACACTGCAATCTTGTGCTATAAAATCTGTGTCTTATGATCCTGTCCCACTGGCTACCTGACAACGAAGCAGCACTCTGAAAGCTAGTACCTCCAAATAAACCTGTTGGACTCTAACCTGGTGTTGTGTGATTTTTAACTTTGTCTAATCCAGTCCAGCACTAGCACATCCTCATCACAAATATCTCAGCAAGACGTCCACCAATCACTTCCGTAGCTTCCCACAAAGTTTTATGCTTTTACTCTGTAAATTCCAGTCTTACCTTTTGGTTGACTCTTAGATTCATATTCTTTATCTCTTCCTATCATCATTTTCTCTCTTAATACCTTTCTCTTTGGCTTGACTCTACTCAATGACTTTGCACATCCTCCCAAATTTAATCCCTTGTCCACACTATTTAGTGTCAAGTCTTATCCGTTCCATAGGCACAGTTCAAGGGAGACTGTCATATCAGTACAGATCCCACTTCCCCCAATACTGGCACCAGTTTGCATGTAGTTCAGGTAATCAGAGATTATGACTTTGGAGGTTCTGCTTCTTAATTTGGCTACCTGCTTGTCCTGACTATGCAAAACTTCCTGTTCTGCCCATTTATTTTGTTGGTATTGAACATGCCTATATGAATTATAATGACTGGATTCTCTCTATCGCAGAGAATGCAAAGATACTCTTTCTAAATTTGCTGATGACAAAAAAGATAAGTAGGAAAGTAAAAGGTGACCAGAACAAAATAGGTGACAAAACATCTAGATAATCTTTGTGAGCAAAGATCTGGCAAATTAAACTTAATGTTGGAAAATGTGACATTGTACATTTGGAAAGGAGAAATGAAAACTAAGCGTATTATCTAAGTGGTGGGAGATCATAGACCTCTGGGATGCAGAGGGACCTGGCTATTCTCGTGCGTGAAGCATGAAGAGTTAACATGCAGATACAGCAAGCAATTACAAAAACTATGAGAATGTTATTTATTGTGAGGGGAATTGAAAACAGAAATTGGGAGGATATATTACAGTTATGCAGGGCATTGATGAGACCACATCTGGAGGACTGTACATGGTATTGGCCTCCTTACTTAAGGAAGGATGTAAAGGCATTAGAAACAATTCAGAGACTATTTACTAAAAGATAAACTAATATTTGGAATTGGTGAGTTTTCTGATGAAGAAAGATTGAACAGGCTAGGCTAGAGTTTAAAAGAGTAAGAGGTGATGTGTTTGAAATACAAATCTGGTGGGATCTTGACAGGGTGGATGTGGAGCTGAAAATGTGTTGCTGGAAAAACGCAGCAGGTCAGGCAGCATCCAATGAACAGGAGAATCGACGTTTCGGGCATAAGCCCTTCTTCAGGAATGAGGAAAGTGTGTCTAGCAGGCTAAGATAAAAGGTAGGGAGGAGGGACTTGGGGAGGGGTGTTGGAAATGCGATAGGTGGAAGGAGGTCAAGGCGAGGGTGATAGGCTGGAGTGGAGTGGGGGCGGAGAGGTCAGGAAGAAGATTGCAGGTTAGTAAGCTGGTGCTGAGTTCGAGGGATTTGACTGAGACAAGGTGGGGGGAGGGGAAATGAGGAAGCTGGAGAAATCTGAGTTCATCCCTTGTGGTTAGAGGGTTCCTAGGCGGAAGATGAGGCGCTCTTCCTCCAACCGTCATGTTGCTATGGTCTGGCGATGGAGGAGTCCAAGGACCTGCATGTCCTTGGTGGAGTGGGAGGGGGAGTTGAAGTGTTGAGCCACGGGGTGGTTGGGTTGGTTGGTCTGGGTGTCCCAGAGGTGTTCTCTGAAACGTTCCGCAAGTAGGCGGCCTGTATCCCTAATGTAGAGGAGGCCACATCGGTGCAGCGGATGCAATAAATAATGTATGTGGAGGTGCAGGTGAATTTGTGGCGGATATGGAAGGATCCTTTGGGGCTTTGGAGGCAAGTAAGGGGGGAGGTGTGGGTGCAAGTTTTGCATTTCTTGCAGTTGCAGAGGAAGGTGCCGGGAGTGGAGGTTGGGTTGGTGGGGGGTGTGGACCTGACGAGGGAGTCACGGAGGGAGTGGTCTTTTCGGAACGCTGATAGGGGAGGGGAGGGAAATATATCCCTGGTGGAGTCTGTTTGGAGATGGTGGAAATTACAGCAGATGATACGCTGTATATGGAGGTTGGTGGGGTGGTAGGTGAGGAGCAGTGGGGTTCTGCCCTGGTGGCGGTTGGAGGGGCAGGGCTCAAGGGCAGAGGAGCGGGAAGTGGAGGAGATGCAGTGGAGGGCATCGTCAACCATGTCTGGGGAGAAATTGTGGTCTTTGAAGGAGGAGGCCATCTGGGTTGTACGGTATTGGAACTGGTCCTCCTGGGAGCAGATGCGATGGAGATGAAGGAATTGGGAATATGGGATGGCGTTTTTACAGGGGGCAGGGTGGGAGGAGGTGTAGTCTAGGTAGCTGTGGGAGTCGGTCGGTTTATAGTAAATGTCCGTGTTGATTCGGTCGCCCGGTAGAAATGGAAAGGTCTAGGAAGGGGAGGGAGGAGTCTGAGACGGTCCAGGTGAAGTTGAGGTCGGGGTGGAAGGTGTTGGTAAAGTGGATGAACTGTTCAACCTCTTCATGGGAGCACGAGGCAGCACCGATACAGTCATCGATGTAGCAGAGGAAAAGGTGGGGGGGGGGGGTGCCAGTGTCGCTGCGGAAGATGGACTGTTCCAAGTATCCACCCCATGGCTCAACACTTCAACTCCCCCTCCCACTCCACCAAGGACATGCAGGTCCTTGGACTCCTCCATCGCCAGACCATAGCAACATGACGGTTGGAGGAAGAGCGCCTCATCTTCCACCTAGGAACCCTTCAACCACAAGGGATGAACTCAGATTTCTCCAGCTTCCTCATTTCCCCTCCCCCCACCTTGTCTCAGTCAAATCCCTCGAACTCAGCACCGCCTTCCTAACCTGCAATCTTCTTCCTGACCTCTCCGGCCTATCACCCTCACCTTGACCTCCTTCCAGCTATCGCATTTCCAACGCCCCTGCCCCAAGTCCCTCCTCCCTACCTTTTATCTTAGCCTGCTGGACACACTTTCCTCATTCCTGAAGAAGGGCTTATGCCCGAAACTTCGATTCTCCTGTTCCTTGGATGCTGCCTGACCTGCTGCGCTTTTCCAGCAACACATTTTCAGCTCTGATCTCCAGCACCTGCAGTCCTCACTTTCTCCAGGGTGGATGTGGAGGCAAAGTTTCCTATTGTGAGAGAATCGAGAATAGGGGCCACAGTTTAAAAATCAGTAGTTGCCCAATTAAGACAGTCGTGAATATTTGATCCACCTTTTCAAGAAGAGTCTGTTAATATTTTCAAGACACAGGTGTATAGATCCTTGCTAAGCAAGTGGGTGAAAGGTTGTTGGTGATAAGCAAGAATGTAGAGTAATCAGATCATCCATGATCCAGTTGAATGTTGTAGCAGGCTAAAGGGTCTGCATGTCAGACCATTGCTCCTAATTTGTGTGTTTGTACAGATATACACAGGATATAAAAGAATAAATCTTTTGCAGTTAGCATTAATACCTCACTGTGTTGAAGCACATTTTGACAGTGACCATACTTGCTGAAGACTTTTCAAAGTCAGGAAATATGGGAGCAACATGTCATATCTTTAAAAGAGTTAAGTATGAAAGAAAAGGGAAGCTTTATTAAATATTTCATTGTCTTCATATTTTGAAATGATTACAAGCTAATTATTATATCTGGGTTGTCCTGTTTAGAGACACATAGGTTCCACTACCTTGTTTATCTTTGAAAAAAAATTTGTTGAATATTTTTGAACAGCAAGAAGGACATCTGCTCATGTTATCTGTTTCTCACAGTTTTGCATGTAAAGCAGAAACTATTTTTAAATTGTTTGAGTATCTTGTACTTCATAGCTCTACTGTCCCTTTGAATAAAGCTTTCAATTCTAAAGAATCTTTTAATGATCTTGAAGTGTGAATCTTAAGGAAAAACATCACTTTATACTATTTATGTATTGTGTTCCACTTGATGAATCACTCCCTGCTGAGCAGGCTGTCTTTAATTTTTCTGTTCAAAATTAACATGTCCAATTTTTATGCACTTGTATCAAAACTGTTTTGACAGAGGATTATAGTTTCAATGTTCTACTGGTAATTTGAGGTTATTGGCATGTAGTTGTAACATTCAGCATCAGTATTCAATATATATCATTCTTTGTTGTTATTGTATCTTTGCAACACCACCTGAACTGCCTATGTAATTCTAATAAATGAGACTCTAAATGAGACTATGCAATTCTAATAAATGATAATTCTAATAAATGTCACAGATCATCATTTTTAAAAAATGAAAATGTTGCTGCAGAACATTAAGGACTCCAACTATCAGGAAAATCCAACTCATAGTAATTATTAAAACTAATATAAATGGAATGCAAGATACATGTTAATACAGAAACACATCAGCTGCTTTCCAAAATGTTTATTTCCTCAAATGCTTATTTTTCTTGTGAAGGCAATGATGTGTTGGATGACCTTTTGAATGGTGTTTGTACTTTGATGATTCTCGATAAATTAATCTAAATGCTGAGTGTCAGCAAGCTTTTCCAACAAAGCAGAGCTGAGGCTAATGCTATCTTTATCCATTATCTTTACATCAGCAGGAAAAACAAATTACATTATCTATATTTAAGCACATTGCAGCAAAAATCATTCTAACAATCTACAACTTAATTGGTTACTAAACGTTTATTGCCCTTAAAGCTTAGAACAGATTGGCCAAGAGCCAATTCTAATATTCCCACAGTTTTTAAGACAATCTGAAAAAAGGGTTGAGAAATAAATAACTTGACCACAGTAAACTGGACCAACTTGTTAAGAAGTGAATCTATAAACATTGGGAAGTATGGAAAGTACTATCTGGTATGGTAAAAAAGGAATAATTTGACTAAAGGGCAGAAGATGCAATTGTATAGTTCAGTAATAATGTTAACAAATAAATGTAAGAGGCAGTACCAAGCTGATATTTAAATGCTAGGAAGAGCAGAAATCCATCCAACTGGGCGAACTTTAACAAAGGAATGCAAATAAACCATTTCCTAAGGTTGAAGAAACCTGAAAAAGATAGCAGAATTTGAAAATTAGAGGTAAGCCATTTAAGATAAAATCAGGATAAAATCACAGCATAAATGGAATGCTGGGATTTGTTCCCCCCAAAACACTGAATTCTAGGTTATATGGCATTTTTAGCACCAAGATCAATTGATTTAAATTAGACAAAGGTATCAAGGGATGCAGACAAAGGTGGTAGAATCGAGTTGAGGCAGAGATCAGGAATAATGTAATTGAATGGTGGAACAGACTCATAGGGCTAACTAGCCTACTCCTGTTCCTAAGCTTCTGTCACCGCCCATCTTGAGATCAGCAATAGACTCACAGAGAAAACAATCCCTAGTTGCTCCAAAGGAGGTTGTGTTAAATGCAACTTTTTTATCTTGCTTAGTTAAATTATAATGAAAAATGCTGTAGCTGAACAATCTTTTGAAATAATTTCTAAATCAGTTCGTGAATTTGATATGTTCTAAAGTTAATCTCCTGAAACTGCAGCTGATTACATGGGCATTTCAATAAGGTTACTTATTTTGATTTATTTTAGTGAAAGGGGAGTTTCAGTTTAAGACTGCTAGCCATTTTTGTTTTCTATGTTGCCAGCTTATCAGTATGTTTTGTGTATATTGTAGTCCCTAGAAACAGGATAACACTTGCTTATGGCAAGAACCTGTGCATTGAGTTTTTTTAGTGTGGAGATGCTATTGAATTGCAGATACCACATGATTCTGGCTGACCAAGAATCCCTCCTGCTCTTAGCGTTTTGTATAAGCATTATCAAAAGGATTTACAGATGGATGATCAATCGATTTGGTTGAGTTATGACACATCTGTGCTGGTCAAGTCTTTGGCGTTGGACTTGAGCCCGGAACGTCTGGCACATATGTGGAGTCACTACTACTGTGCAAAACGAACACCTTGCCTTTGTATGCTGTGTATCTTGACTTAGTACTGAGTTATCAAGTGGATTGATTGTTGTTGTAAAACATTAATCCTTTGGATATCGTCAATTGCATGTTACACTGTACACCACAAGAAAATGGACATCTCAATTTTTTGAGATTGAAGTAATTCATTCCTTGTATACTTCTGTAGCTGACATAGGTTCTTGTATTGATATTATTGGCTTTGTTTAATATAATTGAGTATCTGTGTAACACAGAACATGCAACCCTTTTGAATGAGGAGCCATACTTTTGTGTCTCAGTGGGCGGATGAGTCAGTGTTAGAAAGATCAGGTGCCAGAAATTTATCTTGCTGTTGTTGAAATAGTAAAAAATGTGCTTTAAATGGGAAGACTTCAGTCGGCTGTTTAACAAGGTTCCACATAGCAGACTGGTTAATAAGGGTAGATCACATGGAATACAGGGAGAACAAGCTATCTGGATACAAAATTGACTCAAATGTAAGTGACAGGGAATGGTGGTGGAGGGTTGCTATGCAGACTGGAGGCCTTTGACCAGCTGTGTGCCACAAAGATCGGTGCTGGGTCCCACTACTTTTTGTCATTTATATAAATGGATATGAATGTAGCAGGTATGGTTAGTAAGTTTGCAGATGACACTAAAATTGGTGGTCTAATTGACAGTGACGAAGATTACCTCAAAGTACAATGGGACCATGATCAGAAGGGCCTATGTGCCGAAGAGTGGCAGATGGAGTTTAACCAAGATAAATATGAGGTGCTACATTTTGGTGGGACATATAGGACAGGATTTATGCACTTTCTGGTAAGGTCCTGGGGAGTGTTGCCAAACAAAGAGACTTTGGAGTGCAGGTTCATAGTTCTGTGAATGTGACATGGCAGGTAGACAGGATAGTGAAGAAGTCATTTAATGTACTTGCCTTTATCGGTTAGTGCTTTGGTTACAGGAATTGGGAGGTCATGTTGTGGCTGTACAGGACTTTGGTTTGGCCATTTTTGGAATACCACATTCAATTCTGGTCTGCCTGCTATAAGAAAGATTTTCCACAACTTGAAAGGGTTCAGAAAAGACTTACAAGGGTGTTGCTAGGGTTGGAGGGTTTGTGCTGTAGGGAGAGGCTGAGTAGGCTGGGCTATTTTTTCTGGAGTGTCAGAGGTTGAAGGCTGACCTTATAGAGGTTTATAAAATCATGAGGGGCATAGATAGGGTAAATCATGAAGGTCTTCTCCCAGGGTTGGGGAGTCCAAACCTAGCAAATATAAGTTTAAGGCGAGGGGGAAAGATTTAAAAGAGACCTATGAGGCACCTTTTCCCTCACAGGGTGGTACATGTATGGAATACACTGCCAGAGAATGTAGTGAAGGCTGATATAATACCAACATCTAAAAGGCATTGCAAAGAGTGCATGAACTGGAAGAGTTTAGAGGGATGTGGTTCAAATGCTGGCAAATGGGACTAGATTAATTTAGAATATCTAGTTGGCATAGATGTGTAGAATTGAAGGGTCTGTGTTGTACATCCCCATGACATTATGACTACTATATTAGCTTATTTTCTTGTCAGAATATTGAATGTTGCTTTATGGAGATAGCTGACATTGTAGCTGCTACACCAAGGGACAAGCATCCTAAATCATTTGACAAACCGAAAACAAATGCCCATTACATATTTAAATCACCTATATTTGGACAACCTAGTATAGTGGTTTTCTGGTGACAGATCAGATCAACTCTTCCCTAAAGAATAGACTGATACTTTTGAATTCCCTCCTTAAACCTCTCTGCCTCTTTTAAAGTAAAAAAGAATCCACAGCAACCTCAATGGTAATAAATTGAATATTAAACATATCAAAATTGTTTTCTGTAAACAGTGTAATCTCCTCCATCCTTCCTACAACATTAGTCACCAGTTTTGCACCATATATTCAAGTTTTCAAACATGTGCAAAAACAGACAGCATTATTCTGCCATGCTGAAACCAGTCAGTGGAAATCAGGACACAGAGTGTAATAGAAAAGACAAGTATTCAGAAATTTGGAGTTAGTGAAGATTGCAGAGTTGATAAAGCATGGAGCTGGAAAAAGCACAGCAAGTCAAGCAGCATCAGAGGGGCAGGAGAGCTGACGTTTCAGCTCAAGATCTTTCTTCAGGGCTGGGGAGGTGTTACGTGGAAGGGGACTGAGAAATGGGGGGGGGGGGGTTGGGCTGGGGCAAAGGTAGGTGGTTGGTGATAGGTAGATACAGGAAAGCGGTATTTTTATTGGTCAGTAGAATGGTTGGAGTGAATAGATGGGAAGGAAGATGAACAGGTTCAGTCAGGTCAAGGGGGCAGGGTGGAGAGGGCGGCCTGGACCTGGGATGAGGTGGGGTGTGGGGAGATTTGGAAGCTGGTGAATTCTCCTGAGGCAGAAGAGCTGTTTTTTCTCCAGTTTGCGTGTGGACTTATTTTGATGGTGGAGGAGGCCAAGGATGGACTTGTCATCAAGGGAGTGGGAGGGGGAGGTGAAATGGCTGGCAATTGGGAGGTGGGGTTGACTGGAGCATAAAGACCAGATGTTACCTGAACTGGTCCCCATGTTTGCGCTCGGTGTCTCCGATGTAGAGGAGACCACATCGGGAACAATGGATGCAATAAATCAGGTTAGAGGAAATGCAAATGAATCTCTGCCTGACTTGGAATAATACTTTGGGACCTTGGATGGAGGTAAGAGGAAAGGTGTGGGGGCAGGTTGTGCACCTCCTGTGGATGCAGGGAAAGGTGCCAGGTGTGGAGGAGAGGTTGGTGGGGAGTGTGGACCTAACAAGGGTGTTGATTTTGACCCATGTAAGGAGTTTTAGATCAATGTAGTACCTGCTGCCATACCTCCGAGGCAAAAGGGCCAGTTAGCTCAGTTAGCTGGATGGCTGGTTTGCAATGCAAAGTGATGCCAACAGTGTGGTTCACTTCCCACATTGGCTGAGATTACCATGAAGGACTGTCCTTCTCAACCTCTGCCCTCATCTGAGGCGTAAGGGTCCTCAGTTTAAACCACCACCAGTTTTATATATATAACTCTGTCTCTCTTCCCTCTCTCTCTCTCTCTGTCTCTGTCTCACTCACACATACACACAAGGTGAGAGGCGAACGATTTAAAGGGGAACTGAGAGGCAACTTTTGCACACACAAGGTGATTTGTATTTGGAATGAACTGTCAGAGGTCATGGTAGATACAAGTAAAATTAGAAGATTCAAAAGACTTTTGGAAAGTTACATGGACAGGAAAAGTTTTAAGGGATATGGGCTAAACACAGTCAAATGAAACAAGTTCAGTTTAGGAAACCTGGGTTGGTGTGGATAATTTGGGCTGAAGGGTCTGTTTCCATGCTGTGTGACTCTATGAATAAATGCAATTATATAATTTTCTATCTTCATAAGTAGCCCCTGTTAGCAGAAAAAAATAGATTTGCAATATGTGATAAAAACAATTTCTCTACTTAAATTGAAACTCACCCCGCAAACACAAAGCATATATCAGGAGAACAAAGTTTTGCAGATGTTTGAAATCTGAAATAGAAACACAAAATGCTGGGAATACTGAGTAGGCCAGACAGTTTCTAGAGAGAGGGAATGTGAAAGAATGGTTCAAGTGCAAAACTTTCACTAGTTTTAACAAATGGTTACTGATTTTTATTTCTCTCAGCAGAAATGCTGCTAGACATGCAGAATATTTCCAACACTGCCTTTATCTTTTGGAGCATATACAGCCTTTTTGTCAGCATTTCAAAAAGTTGTCGGGATTCTTGTGAGTCTCTCATTCCCCTTCAGCGAGAAAACCAGCGACAGCTGCCCAAGATCTTCTTTCTCAAAGAGAAACACTCTATCGTCCATACACACTGACTCATTCTTTCACCCACACATTCACATTCCCACAAACTCACTCAATTCCCCCAAATCTGCAAGGTTGAAATTAATACTGCTGAGGAGGAGATTGTTTGGCTTTGAAGATGATAAGACCTTTCTCTTCTTCTCAGTTTTGTCTCAGATTTCAGCTGCCCTGGATCCTGCTGTTGCTGCACATTCTACTCCTGATTGGCTGTGGCCCCACTCTGCCGTCTTGGCTCTTGTAGTCCTTTAGGGGGCTGGTGCCGATGCTGTAGTGTAAGACCCTTGACTCCCAGCTGTTCCCGCAGAGACCTTGCTGTTTACCTGCCCTCCCACCTCCCTCAGACAGCCTCTCCCTTAAAATCTCTCTTTACCCAGCAGACTCACTGCTGTTGCAGTTCTGGCCTCCAATTGAGTGAAGTCAACTCTCCACTGAACTGTTCACTGCTCCTCCAATCAGTCTGTTTTCTCCCACTTTTGTTACTTGTGAGCCTTTCAACACCAAACATGGGAGAGAAACAGCCTGTGATTGGAGAAGCATCATCTCAACTTACCTGTCTTTTGAACATTTGTCTACAGGCTGGACAGCAGGCCAGCTGTTAAAGAAAGTTAAAGAATATTACATGCCAGAATCAAATAAAATAGTGCTAAGAGTTGAATATTTTACAATTATCAATTTATCATTGATACAGTCTTGCAAACTCAAGTAAGACACGAGTGGAATGAATAGTGGAATTTGGTAATGAAGGCAGAGCATGATGAATGGTCTCAATCACGATAATGTACTTAAAGTGATCAAATATTTACATCTGTATTCAGTGGCACTGTATTACATTTCCAGTCACTGTAACACTTTGAATGTTTGTTAATTATGATTACAGTTGCCAAATTAATATTAATATATACTTATGGAAGTTAGGTTGGTGTTACAAGTTGTCAAAGTGTAAATAATGAAATCAGCTTATATCCAAATACAGTTACATTTCTTTCATATTAGCATCTAGAGCAATTAACATCTTCATGTATCTCCTTTTTATTTCACATTCAGAAGACTTGAGTAGCACATAAAGTGGAAGTGGATAATTTCTTAGGTCAAAGCTACCCCCTGTTTAAAAGGATATGAAGGTCTCTGACCTTTGGTTCAACAGATGGCAAAATGATCTACATGTCTCAAGCATATTTAACTGTTAAATGATTCCAAGGATTCACAGTCCTAAGGCCATGCAAATTAGAATTGTAAAATGTTCCTTTCAGAAAGTGAGTCAGACAGTAATTTTGCATGGATACACAACCTAACCAGATTATCTGGCTCATTCAAGTTTATGAATCAGGCTTTTGTTAAACTTGTCAAACAAGCTTGCAACTATCATGGTCTGTATGTTAATCATAATTTTGATCAGTTACAGCAATTTTTAAAATCTTTTTTCCTCTATTCACTTGTTACAATGACTTTCAACTATAAAACCACAATTTCTATAGACTGATTTTGCATTTTGTATTGTTGCACAATTTTGAAAGCATTATGGGAAGCTTAAAAAGAGTCAACTGTAAATCCTTTGCCAATGCTAGAACAATGTGTTTTGTTTTTGATGACAGGCATACAACTTGTTTACCAGTATTATGCATTGGGCTGAATCAAAGAACCTTTTTTAGTAATCATTTTAACATAGAGTTTGCATGACTGTATCAATGATAAATTGCTAATTGTAAAGTATTCAACCCTTTGCTCTATTTTATTTGATTCAGACATGTAACATTCTTCAGAAATGCTTTCAGTAACATCTGCAACAGTTCTTTTCTTAAGAATAATTAATGAACTGTTTAGAAAACAAAAACTTTATTTGTGTGACTTTCGAACTGAAAAATTTCAACTGCAAAGTTTTCTGTGCCTCTTATTTCTAGGATAGTTAGAATGCATAATAAAACTCGCCATTAGATGCCTGCCAAGGTTATTACTTTAACAGCACTGACATTACAGTTGTGTCACAAAAAAAAGAGGAATCTTACACAAAGCAACTATTTCAGAGGTATGTGGGACAGATTAGTTAAATGTTCAGGACACAAATTGCAATTTCCCTTTTGGAAATTTTTATTAGAAAATATTTTCATTAGCCCTGGTCAGTGACTTCTAAACAAATTACAGATTAGTAGCTGCTCAGAAGAACACTGTGAAGGGGACCTTGAGCATTTTGTTTCTTTATTTACTACATACAAAAATAATTTTATCAAATCAAAAAGATAAGCTACATAATTGTGAAAGGGGCTCTTTTACAAATAAGTCTATGCGACAGAATATTTAAATTAAATCACTATTGAAAATAGGGAAACATCTGGAAATTCTCAATGCTTTCTGAATTCCTTGTTAAATGTTTCCTCCACATGTTGATGCAATCATTAGCACCTTTGAAATACTCCATACATTTTGAACATATTAGGGTCATTTTGCCTAGTTGTAGCACAACCAAATGGGGCACACTTGATGATAAGACATTTACTCTGTTCATATTTTGAGTATGTTAGCAAGAATACAAATTTAATACAGTCCTGAAGCTGAAATTAATGCAAGAATGTAGGTACTTTTTCTAAGCTTCACAGAAGTTCTTGGAGAGAAAAGAGATTTAGTTTATAAAACAGCAAATTACCTTATTTTCCTAAATTTTAAGGCTTTTTGCTTTAAGAGTCTACATTTATACAACATGTGGAAAAACAAATTTGCAGAAAATGTCCTTTGCCTGAAGCATGTTCCTCCATCATCTAATCAACTAATGTCAATGCTGCTCAGTTTAATTCTTGGTTCCTACCTTGACTAAAATGTTTTTTTTACTTTTTAAATAAAGATCTTTTAACTTGTAGGCAAAGCTTAGATGTTCCTTTGATCCATTAGCAATTGTCGTTTCCATTAGTGGCTCCAGCACCTCTTGCATTTAAGAGTTACCTAGGTTTCACAACATGTAATTGTAAGCAAGGGACTGGAAAGTTGGGTTCCTTCGTGCTCCAAATGGAATATTTGGATTTTTGTAAGTATTTTCGTCTATGCTTGTCTATACCTTAAATACTAGACTTATAACTCCTTAGTTAGACATAGTCACACGTGAACTATTTAAGGTATTTAAATTTCCACTTTTCTCTTAATAATAAAAAATGATAAACTGTGTCACAAGGTTCCTTCCAATTTGGTGACCTTCACCAAAAAGATGGAAAAGAATAGATTGGGTCTAAATTGTGAAAAGGCCAATTTTGACAGTAGGGCAGCACGGTGGCACAGTGCTCAGCACTGCTGCCTCACAGCGCCAGAGACCCGGGTTCAATTCCTACCTCAGGCAACTGTCTGTGTGGAGTTTGCGCATTCTCCTCGTGTCTGCATAGATTTCCTCCGGGTGCTCCGGTTTCCTCCCACAGTCTAAAGATGTGCATGTTCGGTGAATTGGCCATTCTAAATTGCCCGTAGTGTTAGGTGAAGGGATAAATGTAGGGGAATAGGTCTGGGTGGGTTGCTCTTCGGAGGGGCAGTGTGGACTTGTTGGGCCGAGAGGCTTGTTTCCACCCTTTAAGTAATCTAATCTAAAGAAACTTTCAAAAGTTGATTCGGGTTGGATATTCACAGATGAAGGGATGGCTTCAAAAATGAGATAGCGAGTATCCAGAGACAGTATGTTCCTGTTAGAGTGAAGGGCAAGGCTGTTAGATGGAGGGAATGCTGAATGACTAGAGAAATTGAGATTTTGGTCCAGAAAAAGAAGGAAGCATATGGCAGGGATCAAGTGAATCCCTAGAAGAGAATATGGAAAGAGGGAAGTCAAGAGGGCAAAAAGGGGAAATGAAGTAGCTTTGGCAAATAGGGTTAAGGAGAATCCAAAGGGATTCTACAAATACATTAAGGACAAGAGAGTGGCTAGGGAGAGAATAGGGCCCTTAAAGATCAGCAAGGCTGCCTTGAAAAGTGACATGGGGATGTGGTGTTAGACATCTTAAAACACATTAAGGTGGATAAATCTCTGGGACCTGAATAGGTGTACTTTGTGGGATACTTTGTGGGAAGCTAGGGAAGTGATTTCTGGGCCCCCTGTTGAAATATTTGTATCAACGATAGCCACAGGTGAGGTGCCGGAAGACTGGAGATTGGCCAACGTAGTGCTAAGGATAAGCCAGGGAACAATAGACAGGTGAGCCTGACATTGATGATGAGCAAGTTGTTGGAGGGGATTCTGAGGGACAGGATTTACATGTATTTGGGAAGGCAATGGCTGATTCGGGATAGTCAAGATGGCTTTGTGCATGGGAAACTGTGTCTCACAAACTTGATTGAGTTTTTTTTAAGAAGTGAGGAAGAAAATTGATGAAGGCAGATTGGTGGATATGATTCAGTGAGACGCTCAACAAGGTTTTGTATGGTAGACTGATTTGCAAGGTTAGATCATGTGGAATACCGGGTGAACTAGACATTTGGATCCAGGATTGGTTGGAAGAGAGGAGACAGAGGATAGTGATAGAGGGTTGATTTTTCAGACTGGAGGCCTGTGACCAGCAGTGTGCTGCGAGGATCAGTGCTGGATCCTCTACTTTTCATCATTTAGATAAATGATTTGGATGTGAACATAAGGAGATATGGTAGATAAGTTTGCAAATGACATCAAAATTGGTGGTGTAATGGACAGTGAAGAAGGTTACCTCAGAGTGCAACAGGACCTTGATCCGATGGGCCAAGGAGTGACAGATGGAATTTAAGCTAAGTCAATGTGAGAAGCTGCATTTTACTAAGACAAGTCAGGGCAGGACTTATACATTTACTGGTAAGGTTCTGGGGAGTGTTGCTGAAGAAAGAGATGTTGGAGTGCAGGTTCATAGTTTCTTGAAAATGGAATCACAGATAGACTGGATAATGAAGAATGCATTTGGTATGCTTGCCTTTATTGGTCAATGCATTGAGTAGAAGAGTTGGAAAGTTACACTGTGGCTGTACAGGATATTGGTTAGGCCGCTTTTGGAATACTGCATTCAGTTATGATTTCCCTGCTATAAAAAGGATGTTGTGAAACTTGAAAAGGATCAGAAAAGATTTACAAGGAAGTTGACAGGATTGAAGGGTTTGAGCTATAGAGAGAGGCTGAATAGGCTGGGGCATTGGAGGCTCAAAGGTGGCCTTATAGAAGTTTATAAAATCATGAGGGGCATGGATAGAGTAAATAGACAAGGCCTTTTTCCCCGGAGTAGGGAAGTTCAAAACTCGAGGGCATTGTTTTAAGGTGAAAGGGGAAAGATTTAAAAGGGACCTAAGTGGAATTTTTTTCACACAGTGTGTTGCATGTACAAAGGAACCTCAAGCATTAGATTACCCACATATTGGATTTTCCAGCAAGTTCTCAAGGTCCTGGTGCTTAGCTAAACTATATTACCCAGCATTCGATTATCGTGAATTCGATTAACTGAACAAAATACACCCTGTCCATGTCCCTCAGATAATCAAGATTCCTCTGTATGGAATGAACCGCCAGAGGAAGTGGACGAGGCTGGTATAACCACAATATTTATAAGGCATTCGGATGGATACACGAATAGGAAGGGCTCAGAAGATATGAGCCAAATGCTGGCAAATGGGTCTAGATTAATTTAGGATATCTGGCTGGCATGGACGAGTTGGAACCAAAGGGTCTTTTCCATACTGGACAGCTTTATGACTCTATAAGGCCAAGCCACAGTATTCTGACTTTTTCTTCACTAGTGCTGGGCCAAAATCCTGGAAGTCTCTCCCTGGCAATATTATTGGTCTACCGACAACACGTGGCCTGCAGCTTCCAGAAGACTGATTACTATCATTTTATCGAGCAATTAGGGATGAGCAATAAATGCTAGCTTAGCCAAAAACAAAATTCCCAAGGTATGCAGTCAACTTAACATTTTCTCTGGTCAGATTTCTGTGTATGATTGCTGCACACTTACTCTGAGAAATCCTTCCCTTAGACCAGTGGGCTACTCTATCTCTTGACTGAGCCCAGGAAACTTTTTTTCAGTTACAAGAAATAAGAGTACTATCCCTTAACTTTTTCCTGTTTATTAATTCAAAAATTGGCAAGTGCTGTAAATTAAACCAGTTACCTCACTTCATTCCTCGAAGAATGGATAATTTTCTTTTATCAGACACCCCTAGCTGGTCTCAGATGAATACAGTGAGTGGTATCATCGACCATGCATTTAAACATCCCCATTTTTCTAAATGCAAAAATCAACAGTTGAATTCTCCCAGTCCCTGGATGAAGCAGAAAATGCATTGTCAGTATGGAAAATATGCCAATTTGGAGAAGTGAAAGAGCCAACCAGAAATTGACAGCCAATTTTGGATAAAATTTAGCCCCATGTTTTTGCATATACATTGTGTCTAAGTTGTATCCTTCTTTTAGTCATGACATACTGTACTCATATTAGTAGTCAGCCTCAATATTTGATTCCACAAGTGCATACTTTGCTGATCATTGCTATTTAACTGGTTGCAAACGTAGTATGTTGAAACTATGTATGGTATTTTTTTAGATTAGTTTAGATTACTTACAGTGTGGAAACAAGCCCTTCGGCCCAACAACTCCACACCGCCCCGCCGAAGCGTAACCCACCCATACCCCTACATCTACATCTACCCCTTACCTAACACTACGGGCAATTTAGCATGGCCAATTCACCTGACCTGCACATCTTTGGACTGTGGGAGGAAACCGGAGCACCCGGAGGAAACCCACGCAGACACGGGGAGAACATACAAACTCCACACAGTCAGTCGCCTGAGGCGGGAATTGAACCCGGATCTTTGGCGCTGTGAGGCAGCAGTGCTAACCACTGTGCCACCGTGCCGCCCACAATTTAAGGAACGTCTACTTTATGCATTGGATGCTGATGTCATTTCAAAATGGTGACCACCAACACCTGACAGTTTGCTTTTTTGCTTGTTGTATGAGGTGATACTCTGCTTCTCTACTACTTTGGAAGATTTTTTTTGAAATTTAATAAATAGTCTTGCACACACGAACATCTATGGTAAGTTATGCCAATGGCACAATGTGTAAAGGTTCACTAGACCCTCTAAACAAATAACTATTATCTCGTGCACACTGCATAATTTACTTCAACAATATCCTAATCCATATATCACAGCTCTGCATGTAAAATTTTCACTATTGTGAGCCAAATATTACTTAATAGTATGTTTAAAAGCATAAATCAAGCTTAGATCCTTCAGTGGCAGTTGAAAAAAATCCATCGGATTAATTTTAGTTCTCCTTGTTATATTGATATCTTTAACCTTAATGTTTTATTTTATGTTTTTTTCATCATAACAAAGAAGAATTTGTTTAATTTTAGCAGAGATTTAAAAACAAAGTAACTCAGATATTTAAAATAAGGACTATGCCTTGTCACAGTTCCCTGAGGCAGCTGATGATCTTTCTCGAATGCATAGAGTATGCAGCATACTTATTTTACATACATCAATTATATTAAATGTATTTCAAGCCATCTATGATTTCAATACATGTAACCTCTACAGTGGCTTGATTTGAGTTAAATAGTATATCAAAAGCCTACCTACCATCCCCCCATCCCAGATCTCCAATTAATCATCTTTGTTGCTTTATGTTATAAGATTATAAGCACCATTGCTGCTCAAAATTGCTTGCCTGACTAAAGTAAGCATTCGTTTTCTTTTGAAATGGTTTGCTTTTCGTCATCTCCCCAGGGCTGTTCTTATGTACTATATTCCTTAAGCTATATTTAATGTGACCCCTTAAAGGTTGTTTTCTGTTTTTGGTACAAGAATGCACGTTTAGTTCTACAAAGGAAATTTAAAGTGTCAAAGAGTATTGCACATGGACTTCAGTTTTGACCATTTATAGATTGTCTCTGAATTCATATATCTTACTTTTAAATATCTTTACTGCAGTGTTTGCTTTTGTAAACAATTTTACATTAAAAATTAATCTGTTGTGAGAAGTATTTTGGGTGGCTTATAGCTTTTAATTTAAGTAATTGAGATGCAGGAGAATTCTGCAATAAACTGTTCACAGACCTGCAGTATCCCAAACATAGAAGTATGGGTTTGCACATGTAAGCTGCCTGTTCACATGAGTGAAAGTAGGGAGTATTAGGAAAGACAGTTCAAGTGGTATCTTTTAATATTTTCTAGTTCTGATGGAGTTCTCCTTTGACCTTCTTTATAAACAAAAAAAGGGAAACTATTCTGTTCTAGTTTACTGAGACTGTCATTTCCCATCTTATCTCTTATTCTCTACCTAAGACCATTTCTGATAAATCTTTTGCAGGCTTGCATAATCTGTGTTTCCAACATCAAATCAACAAAGCAAACTTATATTTATACAGCATCTTTAATGTAACAAAATGTCACAGGTGTATTATAAAGCATATTTTGACACTGAGCCAACTAAGGCGATATTAAGCTAATGGTCAATTGCTTGGCCAAATTTGGGAGTTTTAAGGGAGAACATGATGTTGAGTAGCAGAAAGTTTAAGAATTGTATTCCAGAACTTGTGTACAAAACTGCTGAAGGCACCACCATCAATGATGGAGCATTTAAAATGCTCAAGCAGGTGGAGTTAGACAAGTACTGATATCACTGATGTGGAGATTGCAGAGAAAGGAAAGGTAGGTAGAGACCTTGAAGGGACTTTAAAACAAGGATGAGAATCACAAAACAGAAGCATTTGTTGACTTGAGTCAAAGTAGGTTGGCTTCAAATTGTCACTTTACTCCTGCATAAAAACTCTTGTCCTAAAATAGAATTTTGCTTCTGAAGATTTATACATAAGGTATATCTATATGTATATAGACTTTTTCAGTCAAAATCCATGAGAAAACTAAAATCCTTCGTAATGCTAAGTTTGACTCATTTCCTGTACTTGCATATCATTTATCCAACTATCCAATTGTTACTTTAACAAATCTTGGTTGAGAATGAGCAAAGTAGAAGATATTTGCTCAATAACTTTTTCAGAGTGGTTATGCATCTGTATCAGCCTCAGAGTTTGTGTACCTTTTATTTGCTAGCCATCAAATGATTGATTGATTGCCATGGCGTATTACTATTGCATTACATACTGCAGCATAAAATGTGCAGCATTATCTCATCTGAACTTGTATAAAGATGTTGAAAAACTTTCTTCTAAACTTTTCATGTCATTAGTAGTAATTTTTCCATTTGCAGATACAAAGATACTTCATTAAGCAATTTTTGGCATTGTTGAAGCTGACAGCAAAATTTAGTGTTACTGCAAAAACAAATGATGATTACACCAATTATCAGCTGGCACATAACCTTCACTGCATGTTATCACTGAACTATTGTCAAACAAATGACAGTCAATTTTTCTTGTTCACATTACAGAAGAGGATGTGCTGAAGGTCTTGGAAAATATAAAGGGAGATAAATCTCCAGGACCTGATCTAGTGTGTCCCTGGATATTGTGGGAAGTGAGGAAAGAAATTGTGGAGCCACTTAAAGCAATAGTATTTATCATCTATAATTATGGGTAAGGTGCTGAATCACTGGAGAGTGGCTAATGTTTTGCCTTTGTTTAAGAAGGGATGCAAGGAGAAGCCTGGGAACTATAGACCTGTGAGTCTGACTTCGGTGGTGGGTAAGCTGTTGGTGGTGATTCTGAAAGATAGGATTTATTTGCATTTAGAGAGGCAAGGAATGATTAGGGATTGTCAACATGTTAGAGTTATTTGAGGAAGTATTCAAGAAGATTAATGAGGGTAGAGCAGTATTCCTTGATTATTTGAACTTTAGTAAAGCCTTTGACAAGGTTCAACATGGTAGACTAATTAGTAAAGTTAGATCAGCATGGTAGACTAATTAGTTAAGTTAGATCACATGGGATTCAGGGTGAGCTTGCAATTTGGGTACAAAATTGGCAAAATGGCAGGAGACAGATTGTGGTGGAAAAGAGTTGTTTTTCAGACTGGAGGTCTGTTACCAGCGATGTTCTAGGCGGGATTGGTATTGGGTCCATTTTTGTTTGTCATTTATATAAATGAGTTAGATGACAGTATAGAAGGCATGGTTAGTAATTTTACAGATGACACCAAAACCGGTGGTATAGTGGACAGTGAAGAAGGTTATCTGAGATTGCAAAGAGATATTGATCAATTGGGTCAATGGGCTGAGGAGTGGCAGGTAGAGTTTAATTTGGATAAATCCTTGCATTTTGGTAAAACGAACACAGTTAAAAGTAGGTGGATAATTTTGAAAAACAGAAGACCTCGGCATTCAGGTACGCAATTCTTTGAAGCTTGCATCGCATGTAGACTGGTCGTTAAAAAGGTACTTAGCATACTTGCCTTCATTGTTCAAACCTTTGATTATAGGAGTAGAGATATCATGTTGAGGTTGTACAGGACGTCAATGAGGCCTCTTCTGGAGTATTGGTCTCTCTATATATTGGTAGAATATAATTAATCTGGAAAGGGTTCAGAAAAGATTTATCAGGATGTTGCTAGGAATGGAGGGTTTGAGTTACAAGGAGAGGCTTGGAGGGTTGGGACTTCTTTCACTGGAGCATAGGAGGTTGAAGGGTGAGGTTATAGAGGTCTGCAAAATCGTGAGGTGTATAGAAAAGTGAATGGCACATCTTTTTATTCCCTAAGGTGGGGGATTTCAAAAATATGGGGCCTATTTTTCAGGTGAGAGAAAGATTTTAAAAAGACACAAAGAGCAATGTTCCACACAGACATTTCATGTGTGAAATGAACTTGCAGAGGAAGTGGTGGGTCAGGGTCCAGTTACAACATTTAAAAGATACTTGGATAAGTAAATGAATAAGAAATGTTTGGAGGTATTTGGGTCAGGCGTAGGTAGGTGGAACAAGTTTAGTTTGGGATAATGGTCAGGAGGACTATTTGGACCGAGGGGTCTATTTTCGTGCTGCATGACCCTGATTCTCTGACTATATGATTCTAGATCAGGCCTATTACATTAAAACTAAATGATTTCCAGGATATATAGATAAATTTCCAAATATTCCACATTGCTGTTCTGTGTGTTATTGTAATGACAGTATTCATCAATCTCACACACCACCTCTAGCCATGCACTTGACTTTGTACTGCTTGGTAGGTCAAGGAACTAACTGAATATGACATACAAAACACAAGCTGATTTATTTTTAACACAAATTTTAAGGAATTTTGTATACATCAAAATGCTAGATTTGAATATTTATGAATACAATATTTTCCCGCAATTTGAATTTACTGTCAGACTATATGATGAATTGAGATGCAGTTTCTTCTCCATTACAACAATTTGACACAAACACCGAAGGAGCTTTCCTGGTACACAGTGTGACATTTCTATTTGTTGAAGTGTGAGCTAAAAGCAGCATCTTGAATCTTGGTGAATACAGGACTAAGGGTGTAAATCGTGACCCACTGAAATTTAAGGATTACAAACTTTATTAGAAAGTGCTGAGAAAAAGATGAATCAGAGCAGTTGTTCACAATTTCTTTTGGCTGAAGGTTCCTTTTCAAATGGATTAGTACTCATGGACCACCCCTTCATCTAAATACAGTAGAATATAATACTCCTAATATGGAAATCCTGCATGTCAAGGGTTTTTATATTTTGCTTTTAAGCAAACAACTATTTACTTATATTCGTGAGATGATCATGTCTACGTTTCATTGCAAATATTGCCTACCATCAGCATTCAGATAGCAGAAAATGGAGAAAACACTAGATGAATATGGGGGAACAGGAGATGAAGGGAAGCATCTGCTCATTATTCTCACATTTTTGACCAGGGCCCTAGATTGTTCTAACACCACTTATCCTTTAATGTTGACTCCTGGAACACCTCTTAATCAGACTCTAGTTTGAAAACCACTTAGAGTGTTGAATTGAATATCAAATCTGCTGTGGAAAGAGAAGTAAAGAATACATTGGATTAAGAATAGGTCAAAAGAGTCAGAAAGTTTTTATTATTTTAGAAATCTGTGATTTTTAACATTTTTAACAATAATTTATGAGTTAAATTGGGACACCTTATTCCTTCAAGTTGCTCATTTTCTGGAAGAGTTTGATTGACAGTCTTTCACAAGTATCGTGTTTTTTAAAATGTCCTTTATCAATTGCAAGACTCAACTTCATGTGGCAAGTTTAATGGGTCATTAATGGGAAATATAGAAATTTTGTGAAAATCACTGGGAGGTTAAGTGTGAAATAGCATTTTCCTGAAACGCTTCATGAAATATCTCTTCCTTGCAACAAGTTGTTGGCTGATTTATACAGTGGTCACAGCACATTTCATTATTGTCAGTTCAGAAAGTTTCAAACTTGCATAAATGAAAGTTCTTTGTAATTAATAAATCTTATCATTCTTAATGTAATGTTCTTCATAGCAAAATGGAGAAGGCTCAAATCTTTTCCAGAGACAATAATGAAAGATCTGATATCAGGTTTTGTTTTCCTGTTCAGATGTTCCAACCTGAATAGCAAATTCACCTAGTTCTATGTCTCCAAGCTCTTTCAGCATTGGCCATTCTTTTGTGATTGCTCTCCTCATTTAGTGGTTGGTTGGGACTTCTACTTATTTACTTATTTGTATTTCATTCCACTTCTTTTTGGAGTTTTTGACAGGCTGTTTATTTTGTGTGAGAGAGAGCACCAGTCTTTTCCTCGGCTTGCCATATAGCAATTGCTTTATAGAGAAGAAAATATCCAAATAAACTTAGGGCAGAATCTTACGAGCAATTGAATGACAGGCTAGAAAGAGATATGTGGCAGAATGGGAGAGGTGGTCTTCTCAATGCTGCAACTTTCTGCTTTGCTCAAGCAATGTGGTGGGATTCTCACCAGGAGAGCTGCGAGTTCCCAATTGACACACTTTAGTGCTTGTTAACAGGCTTGTTAACAGACCATTTTACACTGGTTGAAAACTGCTCACTGGGAAAACATGACATGGAAATTAAAGCAGATACCTGCTGGATTCAACTTGCATTTGCTTCAAAAAGCCGCCATGTTGCCCACAGCCAAATTGCAGAGAAGGACATGACTCCCCAGCAGTACCTACCACACCACAGACTGCAGCAACAGCAGCCTCTCCTGAACCCCCCGGGGACCTGACAGACTCACAGGAATTGGCTGTGGCGATGGAGAGACTTATCTTGAAAGTTGGGGCTGCGATTGAGGAAATCGTGGGGAGATTTATGCCCAGATCCAACCTATTGCATCAAGGCTGCAGGAGAATGAGCAGGAGATCCAGAGCCTCAGGGAGCGGCTGGAGGAGGTGGAGGGTCGAACTAAGGCCTCGGAAGCTGCGATGGAGTCCTCATCCAGTTGGATCCAGGTGCTGGAGTGAGAGGTGCGGGCCTTGCGAAACCATATCGACGAACTCGAAAATCGAGGTCGGAGGTTAAATCTCTGAATTGTTGGGCTCCCTGAAGGTGAGAAAGGTGAGCAGCCAGTCAGCTTCTTTGAAAGCTGGCTGCTGGAGTTTTTGGGCCTTCATATCAAGTCCAGCAGGCTTCAGATGGAAAGGCCTTATCGGGTTACAGTGCACAAGTCAGGGCCGGTGCAGCGCCCCCGCTTGATCCTAGTGCACTTCCATTCATATAAGGACAAGCAAAACGTCAAAGAAGCTTCCAGATCCCTGGAAAAAGATCGGCAGGCACTGCTGTACATGTTTTTTCAGGATTTCTCTGCAGCTATAATTCAAAAGAGGAAGTCCTTCAATAAAGTTAAAAAGAGGCTGAGGAACCAGGGCATCCAATACTCCATGAGATACAAGGACTCAGTTTTGACTCAGCGGATAAAGCTAAAACTTTTGTGGACACTTTAAATTAGACGGATTGGCCTGAAGAATATGGTTAATGTTTGTTCTCTTTTCTATCTTTCCCCATGTTTTCCTTTCCTTTTTTTAAATTCCTTTCTTTCTCCCTAATAATTTCCTTTGTGGAAAGGGGGGAAAAGACTTTGGAATAAGTTGTTCCTTTTTTTTAATAACTGGATTTTCCGATGGGAAATTTTGTGAATGTTCTTTGTTGTCTCTTCACCCCCCCTTTTTTTCTTTGTTCTGCTTCTCTTTTAGTCTCAAGTAGGGGTGAGATGAAGCCAGGGAGTGCTCATCCTGACTTTGTCTTCTTTCTGTTGATTTAAGGATCATCTCCTTGATTTTTTTTCCAGCCTAAGACTGGGGCACAGTCCGGGTTTGAAGGAGCTGTGAAGGAGGGGATGGATAGGGTGAGTGCCCCCTATGGGCAGAGGAAAGAGTCTTCCATTCAAGGTTTTATAGTTGGTTTTCTTTGTAGTTTTTTGGTAGTAATAGTTGTTTACAGATATGATAGAGTAGTTTCTGTATAAATAGTTTTTCGATTCTATGAGTCTTTATTTACTTATGCTCAGTGCTTTGTAAGCAGGGTTCTCCCTCTGAGGGTTTCAAGGGTGTCTGAAAGGGGGTATGGCTAAGTGTCTTATTAAATGGTGCACCTGGAACATTAAAGGAAGTCATTTGCCCGTTAAAAGGAAAAAACGTGCTTTCTAGCCTTAAGAGGGAAAAGGTTGATATTGCTTTGATGCAGGAAACCCATCTTGATGATGGGGAACAGCTGAAATTGCAACAGGGGAGTTATGACCGGGTATTCTTTTCATCCTTTACTACTAAAAGTAGGGGATTGGTGGTACTTATCCAGAAAAATCTTCCGTCCACATTATTAGAGCAGGTGAAAGATGAACAGGGACGGTTTGTGATACTTAAAGCCCTGGTACATGGAGAGGAATATGGCATTTTAAACGTCTAATGTCCTCTGGTGCATCCCCTCAAATTTTTGATTAGTGCTTTCTCTAAGTTGAGTGCTTTTGGAACAAGGCACACTATTATAGGGGGGGATTTTAATTGTCTTTTGGATCCGACAGTGGACAGGATACCTTGTGGGCACCCAACTGTTTCTTCGCAGACCAAGCAGGTGGTTGACTTATGCGAGGGAGTTGGGGCTGGTGGATATTTGGAGATGTCTTCACCCTACCAGCAGGGACTTCACCTTTTTTTCAAACCCACATAAATGTCACACATTGACCTTTTTCTGGCTCCCTTGGCCTTTCTGAATTCGATTATGGGTTGTAAAATTGGGAATATAGCTATCTCTGATCACACGGCAGTATATTTGGAGGTTAAGGCCAAGATTGAAGGGCCAGGTTTGTGGCACTGGCGTTTAGACTCTTTTCTCCTTCGGGATTCCAAATTTGTGGAATACTTTTTGAAGGAATTTCAGGAATTCTTGACTATCAACTCAGGCATGGCTAGTAGTCTGTCTGTGCTGTGGGAGACTGCTAAGGCCTTTGCTCGGGGATTAGCTATTTCCTATTCGGCTAGCTGGAAATGACAAAAGGAGGAACAGCAACGGCTACTTGAGACGCGATTGAAAGCCGCGGAGTTGGCACATTTTTTGCAGCCTTTGGTGACTAAGCGACAGCAGATTATGGCCCTTCGGGCTGCCTTGAATTCAATATTGACAGAAAACGCAAAGAAATAACTTTCTTTTGCTAGACAAAGGCTGTTTGAATATGGGGATAGGCCAGGGAAGTATTTAGCGTACCTGACTAGGAAAACGTGTGCTCCCCAATCCATTACTGCAATCAGAGATAGCACCGGAGCCCTTACATATGATGCTAAAAAGATTAATGAGGCTTTTCGGAGCTTTTACTCTAAATTGTATTGGTCTGAAGGTTGCGAGGACAGGAGAGCTAAAATGGAGAGCTTTTTTAAGAACCTGGATCTCCCAGGGGTAACGTTGGAACAGGCCTCTCTCCTTAATGCTCCCTTGACAGTTCAGGAAATACAGGAGGCAGCTAGGCAACTTCAGAGTGGGAAAGCGCCTGGCCCTGATGGTCTTCCGAATGAGTTTTATAAGGAGTTTATAGGGATTCTGTCAGGGCCGATGTTGGAGATGTGCAATCACTCCTATATGCATGAATGCCTACCACCATCTTTGAGAAAAGCTAATATTTCCTTAATTCTTAAGAAGGGGAAGGTTCCTGAGGATTGTGCCTCATACAGGCCCATCTCTCTATTAAATTCAGATTTCAAGATTCTGTCCAAGATCCTGGCACTGAGATTGGAAAGGGTGTTGCCCCATATTATTAAAGAGGACCAGACAAGCTTTATAAGGAGCTGTAGGTCCTCTAATAATCTTAGAAGGTTGCTGAATGTGGTCCAGGTTTGTCAGCAACGATCGATTCAGGGGTTGGTGATTTCCTTAGATGCAGAGAAAGCATTTGACTGGGTGGAATGGCCGTATCTTTTTTATGTCTTAGAACAGTTTGGGTTTGGTGGAGTCTTTCCTAGGTGGATGGTGGTTTTATATTGCCACCCTCTGGCTGCAGTCATCACCTACGGGGTGAAGTCTGGGAATTTTAGGATTGGTATGGGTAGTCGGCAAGGCTGCCCCCTCTCACTGTTGTTGTTTATGTTGGTGATAGAGCCGCTGGCAGAAGCCATTCGTCAGAACGTCCACATAACCCCTCCGGAAGTGGGATCAAGGGCACGCTGTATACGGATGATGTCCTTCTGTTTTTATCAAACCTGATGACCTCCGTACCCCATTTGATACAATGTATCAATTCATTTGGGACTATTTCAGGATATAAGATTAACTTTGCAAATCGGAGACTATGCCTTTAGGGAACCTTAAGGATGTACAAGAAGTTGAAGGTGGCCCTAAGTTCCCTTTTAAGTGGTCACGCGCAGGGTTCTGATACCTAGGCATTTTTATTACCCCCAAGTTTGATCTGTTATTTCGGACTAACTTTGCTCACTTGCTCGACAATATTAGGCGAGATCTCCAGAGATGTGAGGCTCTTCCAATTTCATGGCTGGGCCGAATACCCCTCATTAAGATGAATGTTCTTCCTCATTTGCTTTATCCCATGCGTATGTTCCCTATAATGTTTCCCAGGTCAACGCTGCGGAAGGTTATGTGACGGTTTGGTTCCTTTGTCTGGCATCGTGGGCGGCCCCTCATCAAACTTATTAAATTGCAGTTGCCTCAAGGAGGGGGAGGACTTGATTTCCCAGACATCAGAAGGTATCAATTGAGTTCCCTGCTGTCCTTTGTCTGCGATTGATTAGGTAACGATCCAAACTCAATATGGCTGTATATTGAGGCCTCCCAAGCAAAGTGCCCTCTTATTAACCTGTTGTTCATGGATAAAATGAGGACAGTTATGGACCACTGCCAGAACCCCATTGTTATTAGTACAGTCAAGGCGTGGAGGGCGATGCGTCAGAGTGAGGGTTGTTTATCCAAGACTTTGCCACTTATACCTATAGTTGGCGTGCCAGGATTCAGACCAGGGATGATAGACTCAGGGTTCAAACTATGGGCAGTGAGGAGTTTCTAGTTTGGGAGGCTTGTTTGAGGGGGAGGTTATGATGTCTTTTGAGCAACTGAGCTGCAAATACAGGCTACCCAGCAGAGATCTTTTCCTTTTTTTTCTTTTTAGGGATTTCGTCCAGAAGAAGACTACGTTTCTCACTAAGCCTTATAAGCCCGATACAGAGAGGTTGTTGCTATGTTCCACAAGCACTCTTTCGGTTAGTGCCCTCTATCGCCTGCTGGGTGGCAGGGCCTGGCAGAATATTAACCGGTTATGTGAGGTCTGGGAGCAAGAGCTAGGAGTGGAGATCTCTTCTGAAACATAGGAGAACATATGGGAGAATACTCGAAGGATCTCAATCTGTAATAGGACATGCACTACGCAGTTAAATGTTCTGCATAGGGCTCATCTGGCACCAGACTGTCTGGCGAAGTTTAACAAAGGGGCATCTTCAGTGTGCCCCAAATGTAAAATAAGTGTAGGTACTCTTACCCATTGCTTCTGGACATGCCACAGGCTCCGTGTTTATTGAAGCACTGTGGCAGGAGAGATAGGGAGGGTATTGAGGACTGAAGTCAAAATAGACCCGATATCTCTCCTCTTAAGTCCACCGAATTTACCATCTTTAGACGGGCATGAGAAGAAACTATTTAATATTCTTGCATACTGTGCACGGAAGAATATCCTGATGAATTGGGTGTCTGAGAACCTGCTGGGCTTGCTGGGATGGCAGAAATTAATTATGGAGCACATTCCCTTGGACATTTTTACAAACATGGTGCACCATAAAACAGACCATTTTTATAAGACATGGCAGCCCTACTTGAGTTATTTGGAAATAGATTTGTCAGTTGTCTTAATTAGGGCATTTGTTTAACCAGGATGATTAGATTTGTCAAGCCCTGGGCCTTGGAGATGGTCTCCTGAGTTAATGCGGGTATATTTACAATGCTCCCGTTCCTTTGTTTGGGAGCTGTGTGCAGAGCATAGCTGTTCTGTATTTTGTGTTTTTTTTTGCTTTTCTTTGGTATTGCTTTGCACAGTGTTGAGGTTTATTTTGTATTCGAGGGTAGGTTAATAGTTAGTGGACAGTAGTTGTATTGTAATTTGTTTTTTTTTTCTTTTTATTATACCGATATTTGTTATTGATTGTATTTTTCAATAATTTAATATGTTTGTAAATTTTTTAAAAATTTGCTAATAAATATATTTACAAGAAAAAAATCACATAACGCCAGGTTATAGTCCAACAGGTTTATTTGGAAGTACTAGCTTTCGGAGCGCTGCTCCTTTATCAGGTAGCTGTGGAGTAGGATCATAAGACACAGAATTTATGTCAAATCATTACAGTGTCATGCAACTGAAACAATATATTGAGCTAACCTAGATATCTGTTAAGTCTGATTTTTTCGAATGGGTTGCAGGTTTCGATTCATTAATATGTAAATCCCAGAACTTTTTACAAGTCACATTCTCGAGATAACTGAAGGATGTATTAAAAAAAAGTAACATCTCAGCTCAGACAATGCATTAAAGGTGTAAGTTTAGAGTCTGTCTGTATCCCAATCGTGAGTCAGATTGATTCTGTTTCGAAAGTAGAAATTCATAAAATGTTACCTGCATTGCCTGCCTGCAGATTGTGTGCCTTTTGAGCAAAATAGAATATATCTGCAAATACAAATTCACCCCATAGACTTATATATATGCATGCATGTAAGAGAGTGTGTGTGTGTGTGAGAGAGAGAGCATGTGTATGAGAGAGGGTCTGCATGAGTGTGAGAGTATGTAAGAGAGTGTGTGTATGTGTGCTTGTGTGTGTGTGAGAGCGTGTGTATAATGTAGTGGGGTCATCTGTAGTGTGACATGAACTCAAAGTCCCGGTTGAAGCCATCCTCATGGGGACCAAAGTTGGCTATCAGTCTCTGCTCGGCCACTCTACGTTGTTCCGTATCCCAAAGTCCGCCTTGGAGGATAGTCATCCAAAGATCCGAGGCCAAATATCCATGAAGTGTTCCCTGACTGGGAGGAAACATCCCTGTCTGGTGATTGTTGCACAGTGTCCATTCATCTGTTGTTGCATCTGCTCGGTCTCAGCAATTTACCATGCCTCGGGGCATTTGTGCCTGCAGCGTATAAGATAGACAGAGTTGGCCGAGTCACAAGAATACCTGCTGCGTACATGGTGGTTGGTGTCCCCACATGTAATGGTGGTATCGATACTCTGACATGTCTTGCAGTGGTTGCCATGACAGGGTTGTATGGTGTTGTGGTCCACGCTGTCCTGAGGGTTGGGCAGTTTCCTCGAACAATGGTCTGTTTAAGGTTTGGCAATTGTTTAAAGGTGAGAAGTGGAGGCCAGGGAAGGTCTTGGCAAGGTGTTCATCCTCATCGATAACGTGTTGTAGGTAGTGAAGAACATGCCATGGTTTCTCCGCTCCTGGGAAATACAAGACAACGAAGGGTACCCTTTCGGTCGCATCCTGTGTCTGTCTCCTGAGGAGGCCATTACATTTTCTCACTGTGGCACGTCGGAACTGGTGATAGATGATTTGGGCATCATACCCTGTTCTTATGAGGGCGTACTTCAGCACCTTCAGGTGTCCTCCTCAGCTAAACAGATCCTGTCTGTGTAGGGCTTGTCCATAAGGGATGGCTGTTTCAAGTGGAACAGACACTCAGGCACTCACATTCACACACTCACACTCACTCTCTCATGCACGTACACACACATATAAGTCTATGGGGTGAATTTGCACTTGTAGAATTGTATTTGCAGATTTATTTTATTTTGCTCAAAAAACGTACAATCTGTCGGCAGTCAAACCATGGAACATTTTCTAAATTCCTACTTTGGAAATAGAACCAGTCTGACTCATGATTGGTATACAGACAAACTCAAACCTCACACCTTTAATGCGTTGTCTGAGCTGAGATGTCACTTTTTTTTAAATAAAGCGTTAAGTTATCTTGAGAATGTGACTTAAAAGAAGTTCTGGGATTAACATATTAATGAACTGAAACCTGCAACCCATTCTAAAAGATGAAAGACTTAACAGCAATCTAGGTTTGTTCAGAATATCATTTCAGTTGGATGGCACTGTAATATTGTCCTATAAATTCTGTGTCTTATGATCCTGCTCCACAGCTACCTGATGGAGTAGCACACCAAAAGCTAGTGCTTCCAAGTAAACCTGTTAGACTATAACCTGGTGTGATTTTTAACTTAGAAAACACAAGTCAGGAGTGTGATGGAATATACCTCACTTACCTGGATGGGTACAACACTCAAGAAGCTTGATACCATCTAATACATAGCAGCCCACCTAATAGACACCACATCCTCAAGTATCCACTCTCTCCATCACCGAAGCTCAGTAGCAGGAGTGCAACACTGCAGAAATTCACCAAAGATATTTGCGCAACACCTGCCATCTAGCAGGCCAAGGGCTGCAAATACCTGGGAATATCGTGATCTACAAGTTCCTCTCCAAATCATTTGACATCTTAACTTGGAAATATATCGCCATTCCTTCACTGTCGCTGGGTTAAAATCTTTGAATTCCCTCCCTAAGAGCATTGTGAGTCAATTTACAAAATGTGGATTGCAGCAGTTTAAGAAGGCAGTTCACCACCACCTTCTCAAAGGCCAGCCAGCGAAGCCCATGACTTATGAGTAAATAAAAAAGTACCCAGCCAACAGTGAGGATCAGGCTGCTCACGAGGGCTTCTCTCTTGCTCTCTCAGCACTCATTCACCTGGTGCCTATCAATATACCCACAGCATGGAAGGCTTGCCCTACCACACTGCACTGGAAATGACTGCTATCACAGACTGAGGCGGGTAGCTATGCATGCAGCAGTGCTCAATTGAAGGAGTCTACATTTTCCATAAGGCAGTGAGCAACATTAGGTTGCCACTTGTACCTCATGGAAGCAGTTTTTGCACCAAACTCAGTGCTTCTGCTGCAAGCAGTGGAACCTGTCTAAAGGTCTTCAGGAAATGATCTACACCCTCCACTCCATTAGGACTTCCATCAATCAGCAGAGGTGATTCAGAGTGGTTAGTCAACAGCTGTTCTCCATACCAGTCAGGGGCATTGGGTGCAGATAGGAGTCTGGTTCGAGATGGCATTGCACAGCAGATCTGTGAGCTTTAGGAAGAAGTGCTATGGAAGAGGCTGGGACTGAAATCTGCCACACTCGAGGACATTTGTGGCTACGGGTTGGATTTTCTGCAGGTGTTGGCCAGGGGTGTGGGCCATGATTGTCTCATTGCCACCATTCATAGAAGTTAAGGGAGTACAGGTGGGTAGTGGTGGCAGCAGCGGGGATAGTGTGGGTAGAGATGAATCTCCCACGCACCTCTGTAGCTTCCTGTATATACGCTGCCGATGGACATGTATGTGAGTCCTCCCTGTTTCCGTTTGTGAATGAGGCACTTGGACCATGGCCAAGATTCCACACTTCTCCTTCACCTTGGCTTCAATCCCGAGGACTAATAACTGGGGCAATGGACAGCAGGTGTGTGCAACACTCCAGCAGACCCTGAGGATGCTGAGCCAGATTCTCCATTGTTACCACTAATCTGTCAATGGAGGCTTTGCTGCAGTTTCTCTGGGCAGAGCTGAAGTATTCTGCACACTCTGGTTTATCAGCTATCTCCATCCAATCACCAGTCATGAGCAGCACCCCTCCAGGTGTACCGAAGGTTTTGCTTTGATAGTTTTATGAGTTCTTTAGAGGATTAACTTCTTTTTTGCAATGACTGTTTATTTATTTTGACTATTTCATGAGAATTTCAAAAGCGTGTCAATTATCAGGCTCATAAATTCTGGCCATTGTGGCTTCTGAGTGAGTAGATATGAAGGTTAAATAGCAGGCTTGGTGAGAGAATTTGAAGAGTAGAGGCTCAGGTATTGATATTCCAGTGAACACAGACAGGCCTTCTAATCCATCCCACTCAGCATCCAAGCAATTCTTTTCACACCACGTGTCTGCTCTGGATCATGGAGCCTGACTCCACAGAGTCAAAATATGGTGAACATCTGCGGTCAGTCAAGAGGTTGGAACATAACATTGTGCAATAGTCTGACTTGAGATTCCTGCCTCAAATGGAAAAATTTAGCCCATTGTATTGAAAGAATCCTTTGTGTACAAATATATATTAATAAACTAAAATATTCTACTATTATGTGTAATGTATTAACAATGTGAAGAAAAAAATGTAAATTATAACACCTGTAAAACATTTTAAAAACTAGTAATGATTCATTTATGCTCTACTCCTTTTCCTGCAATATCCCGCTCCATCATCTTCCATAAGTACTACAGCTTAGTGAATAAACTTGAAGGAGATGTCATTTGTCTTACACAGTACATCTGCTGGGATAGATGACATTGAATCATACAGTTAATGTATTGAGACAACATTACTAATGGCTGTAAGTTTTAGGGTGCTCACCAATAAATCTAAATGTTGCTGTTTGCACAAAACATGGTCGTTAATCTTGTGTGTGGTTCTGCCAATGAATGTAGATTATGCATAAGAAAACTATCTTTATATATAAACATTCTGTAAATATTTTGCTTACTCTTCTAAATATGCCCATCTTGGAGTGCCTGCTGAAGGCATTTTAAAAAATATTGCCCTGATTCTTTTAGTAGATGATACTGTGGTGTGAATTGCTCTCTTGGGAATCCACTGCTTTCATTTTTACAAGGGTTCAAATACATGCTTATCTCCATCCTTAAAAATCAATTAGTGACTATTTACCTTGGGGTTGCTTTGAAATTAAGATTGGAAATTGGGAAACTAATGTGGCAGATTATAATCCAACGTCCATCAGTCCAATTGCTGAACTAGTCAGTCTGATGCACCAATTGAATTTTATATGCTGTCTACCGAGACTGGAATTTTTCAAACTTAAAGCCAAGGAGTCCTGATCAGTTTGGTCTGTGAGGAACCCAAGAATCAGCTGCCTCATTAAACTGTCTATCTTTAGCAGGTTAATTTTCAGCCATATCTTTGATAACATTGGGAAATACTTAAATATGGGTGAGATGAAAAAGAAAGATGACAGGTTCACCACTGTACCTCACGTAAGTCAGATAGGTATGGTATTGATAGTGACTGTGGAGAATTCTCTTGTTCAGATCTTAATCACTTGGCAGACAGTGCCCATCTTGTGTCAAAAGGCATGGCATTTATTACAGCATCACGATGCTCGCCTGTACCAAAGTTATCCAAACTAACATGGGACCCATTCCTAAGGAGGACATGTGAATAAACAAGCTACTAGCAAGTCTTTTCAAAACATACTGACATTTATCATGTGTCAGATATCTAGTTTGAAGAAAGGCAGTTTGGGATAATTGATTAAGATTGATGTCTAAACATACACCAATTGCCTTGGAATAGACAAATGTAGCCAAGAGCACATTTTCTAAGCATAATGGGAAACAGAGCAAATACTGTTGACATTATGCAATATCCTCTTCTATGGGAACCTAGCTAAGAATGTAGATTTAGAGTTAAATGACCTTCACAGCTTTAATCAACCATCTCAGGGTGATAAGGTAATAGGTATGAGGCATTATTAGGCTCATAGTAATAACAAATGTCATAGAACGATTGGGAACATGAAAGGGACATCTGCAGAGCATAAATAGCTCTGTTTGTTGAAACGGGATATGTAATGTAAGTGTTAAGATAGTCAGTGGCAAGTGAAGTGTAAAAACATTGTTATAAAAGGTATGGGTATAAATTAATATGCTGACTTTGTATATGGGAGAGATCGTGGTAGAGCCCTTCCAAGAGTGTCTCCCAGCATGTACTTGTGAAAACAAAACCAATAATAACTGAATCCATTATTCAAAGTGGCATTTTTATATCACAACAAGTTGACAGAGTCCTTTAAGTATTTATAAGGTTTTCTGGCAATTAAATGACACCTTTCTGACTTTAGCTTCAGTACTTAGAATACTGTTGCTTATGCAAGTTCAATAGCATTCTTGGCACTTCCTGTTTCAGAAAGGAAAAAGTTACACATGCTTAAATCACATCTGTAGCTGACAACCCTAGATATGGTTAAAATGAAAGAAGAAGAAAAAAAGGTGACAGACTTATATATGTACCTCACATAAGTTAGACAGTGTATAGCACTGACAGTGACTGTGGATAATTCACTAGTTCAGATCTTAACCACTCAGCAGAAAGTGTCCAAATTATGTCAAAAGGTTTGGCAGGTAGCACACTATTTTTTCTTCTTTTATAACAAGGGTACAAATCTTTTTTATTGTTTATTTAAATATTAAACAAATATTAAATATTAAACAATATTTAATAAGTTCGAGCTTCAGTTTATGCTGGCACCTTTTTTAACAAATTGAGATAGAAGGTAAATGAAAAACAAACTAAAAATAATTTTTTTAAGAAAAATATAATGCCAATTTTGCTATCAAAATAATGATGAGGCCAATAACTTATTTCTTATTGCTTTACAAATGGCATAACAATTTTAAATAACAAGCAAATATGTGTTTACATTCAAAAATCCAGTATCAACGTGGCACTGCTCTACCTTATACCTCTAACACCATTATGTAGCAGCTTGTTGTAACCCTTACCATTAACATGCATTGCATTGTGTAATATTTTTGCTCGGTAGATAAAAAAGCGAGTCAAACAGTCAGGGCAGGCAAGGACAAAGCAGAGAACAAGGTAGGGCTGCTAAATTAAACTACATTTATTTCAATGCAAGAGGCCTAACATGGAAGGCAGATGAACTCAGGGCATAGTTATGAACATGGGACTGGGATATCATAGCAATTACAGAAACATGGCTCAGGGATGAGCAGGACTGGCAGCTTAATATTCCAGAATATAAATGCTACAGGAAGGATAGAAAGGGAGGCAAGAGAGGATAGGGAGTGGTGTTTTTGATAAGGGATAGCATTACAGCTGTACTGAGGGAGAATATTCCAGGAAATTATTTGGGTTGAGCTGAGAAATAAGAAAGGGACGATCACCTTATTGGGATTGTATTATGGACCTCCTAATGGCCAGAGGGAAATTGTGAAACAAATTTGTAAGGAGATCTCAGTTATCTGTAACACTAATAGGGTGGTTGTGGTAGGGGATTTCAACTTTCCAAATATTGACTGGGTCATCCCTAGTGTTAAGGGTTTAGATGGAGAGGAACTTGTTAAGTATGTACAAGAAAATTTTCTGATTCAATTTGTGGATGTACCTACTAGAGAAGGTGCAAACCTTGACCTAATCTTGGGAAATAAGGCAGGGCAGGTGTTTGAGGTGTCAGTGGGGGAACACTTTGGGGCCAGCGACTATAATTCTATTAGTTTAAAAATAGTGATGGAAAAGGATAGACCAGATCAAAAGTTGAAATTCTAAATTGGAGGAAGGCTAATTTTGAAGGTATTAGGCAAGAACTTTCAAAAGCTAATTGGGGGCAGATGTTCGCAAGTAAAGGGAGACTGGAAAATGGGAAGCCTTCAGAAATGAGATAACGAGAGGCCAGAGACAGTATATTCCTGTTAGGGTGAAAGGAAAGGCAGGTAAGTGTAGGGAATGCTGGATGACAAAAGAAAATGATGGTTTCGTTAAGAAAAAAAATGAAGCATTTGTTAGGTATAGATAGATCAAATAAATCCTGAAAAGAGTACAAAGGCAATCAGAGTGTACTTAAGAGAGAAATCAGGAGGGCAAAAAGGGGACATGAGATAGCTTTGGCAAAAAGAGTTAAGGAGAATCCAGAGGGTTTTTATTAATACATTAAGGACAAAAGGGTAACTGGGAGAGAATAGGGCCCCTCAAAGACCAACAAGGTGTCCTTTGTGTGGAGCCACAGAAGATGGGGGAGATACTAAACGAGTATTTTGCATCAGTGTTTACTACAGAAAATGGAAGATATAGAATGTCGGGAAATAGATGGTGACGTCTTGAAAAATGTCCATATTACAGAGGAGGAAGTGCTGGATGTCTTGAAATACATAAAAGTGGATAAATCTCCAGGACCTGATCAGGTCTAGAACTCTGTGGGAAACTAGGAAGTGATTGTTGGGCCCTTTGCTGAGATATTTGTATCATTGATAGTCACAGGTGAGGTGCGAGAAGACTGGTGGTTGGCTAACATGGTGCCACTGTTTAAGAAGGGTGGTAAGGACAAGCCAGGGAACTATAGACCAGTGAGCCTGATGTCGGTGGTGGGCAAGTTGTTGGAGGGAATCCTGAGGGACAGGATGTACATGTATTTGGAAAGGCAAGGACTGATTAGGGATAGTCAACATGGCTTTGTGCATGGGAAATCATGTCTCACAAACTTGATTGAGTTTTTTGAGGAAGTAACAAAGAGGATTGATGAGGGCAGAGTGGTGGACATGATCTATGTGGACTTCAGTAAGGCATTCAGCAAGGTTCCCCATGGGAGACTGGTTAAGAAGGTTAGATCTCATGGAATACAGGGAGAATTAGCCATTTGGATACACAACTAGCTCAAAGGTAGAAGATAGAGGGTGGTGGTGGAGGGTTGTTTTTCAGACTAGAGGCCTGTGAAAGTGGAGTGCCACAAGGATCAGTGCTGGGTCCATCACTTTTCATCATTTATATAAATTATTTGGAGGTGAGCATAAGGGGCATAGTTAGTTTGCAGATTACACCAAAATTAGAGGTGTAGTGGACTGTGAAGAAGGTTTCCTTGGATTACAACAGGATCTTGATCAGATGGGCCGATGGGCTGAGAAGTGGCAGATGAAGTTTAATTTATATAAATGTGAGGTGCTGCATTTTGGGAAAGCAAATCTTCGCAGGACTTATACACTTAATGGTAAGGTCCTAGGGAGTGTTGTTGAACAAAGAGACCTTGGAGTGCAGGTTTATAGCTCCTTGAAAGTGGAGTCGCAGGTAGATAAGATAGTGAAGAAGCCATTGGGTATGCTTTCCTTTATTGGTCAGAGAATTGAGTACCAGGGAGGTCATGTTGCGGCTGTATAAGACATTGGTTAGGCCACTTTTGGAATATTGCATGCAATTCTGGTCTTCTTCCTGTCAGAAAGATGTTGTGAAACTTGGAAGGGTCCAAAAAATATTTACAAGGATGTTGCCAGGGTTGGAGGATTTGAGCTATAAGGAGAGGTTGAATAGGCTGGGGCTGTTTTCCCTGGAGCTTTGGAGGCTGAGGGGTGACTTTATAGAGGTTTATAAAATCATGTTGGGCATGGATAGGATAAATGGACAAAATCTTTTCCATTGTGTGGGGGAGTAACAAACTAGAGGGCATAGGTTTAAGGTGAGAGGGGAAAGATATCAAAGAAACCTAAGGGGCAACTTTTTCACTCAGAGGATGGCACATGTGTGGAATGAGCTGCCAGAGGAAGTGGTGGAAGCTAGTACAATTGCAACATATAAAAGGAATCTGGATGGGTATATGAATAGGATGGGTTTGGAGGGATATGGGCTGGGTGCTGGCAGGCGGGGCTAAATTAGGTTGGGATATCTGCTTGGCATGGACAATTTGGACCAAAGGATCTGTTTCTGTGCTGTACATCTCTATGACTCTCTGACTCTATCATAAAAATTTAAGTCAAGTTGTTTCAAGTCTGAAAGTTTTTTTTAACAATTTAGAAAGTAGTAATACTGCTGATCAACATTCCTACCAACGAAAATGGAATATTCAAATTTCGGTGTTTCATTTCAGCAGTTTTTAAATCTTGTTGGACATTTAAAGTTTGATAAATTTTAAAGTGCTTTTATTTTCCTTTTTCCCCACTTTTTAAACCTAATCTTCATTTATATCTTTATTTAGCAAGTTTTGAGAAGATTTGTAGCTCAGGTTGAGGCTCTGAATGTAAGTTTACTCGCTGAGCTGCAAGGTTCATTTTCAGACATTTCATCACCAGACTAGGTAACATTTTCAGTGAGCCTCCACTGAACCACTGGTGTTATGACCTGCTTTCTATTTATGTGTTTAGGTTTTCTTGGGTTGGTGATGTCATTTTCTCTGGTAATGTCATTTCCTGTTTTTCTCAGAGGGTAGTAAATAAGGTCCAAGTCGATGAGTTTGTTGATAGAGTTCCGGTTGGAATTGCATGCATCTAGAAATTCGCGTGCATGTCTCTGTTTGGCTTGTCGTAGGATGAATGCGTTGTCCCAGTCGAATTGGGACATACAGATGAGGAAGGATACCACTTTGACTGGGACAACACATCCATTCTAGGACAAGCCAAACAGAGACATGCACAAGAATTCCTAGAAGCTTGGCATTCCAACCGGAACTCTATCAATAAACACATCAACTTGGACCACATTTACCACCCTCTGAGAAAAAGAACCGGAAATGATATCACCACTGGAAATGACATCACCAACTTTGCTAAATAAAGATATAAATGAAGATTTAAAAACTGCTGAAATGAAACACTGAAATTTGAATATTTCATTTTCGTTGGTTGGAACCTTCCAGCTCAAAGAGCAAACTTACATCCAAACCTTTATTTATTTTTATTTCTGTTTCTGATTTTACATTTTTTTTGCTGAATTTAATTTACACTTCCTTCTCAATTGATGTTGTGCTACTTTCACAATACTTCAATCTGATTGATTAAGAAAACGTGTAGTTACTTGCCCTGTTCACTCAGCTTTGAAGTGACTTGTATCAGCAACATTACCATCTGATATTTTCATGTTACATGTATAAATTTAAGTATGGATGGAAAATAATATAGCACATAAAAGGTAAAGTAGCTCAAGTTTAAAGAGTTGAGCCATGCCCATTTGATTCAAGTGAATATTAAATAATTTGACAAAATCATGAACAAAGTAGTATAAGTCGCTCCAAATTTTAAGAGAGCTACTCCATATCTATCCGAAGGAGTTGCAGTCTGGTGATACATATGGATATGAGAAACAGTCAGAGACTCCCAGTATTAGCAACTTAAGAGCATACTGGCCGAACCTCCACTTTCAAGAATAATACAGCAAAACTGTGTTTTGAAATCCAGTATGTGTTAAATAGCCCTGCATCAGAGAATCTAAGAGTTATTTCTTTGACCTAATGCTCTACTGGTGCACTTGCTGCTTCTCTGAAATTATCAGCTGCTACAGCCTAAATGAACCTGCTTTGTGATATAAATAGTATTTTTAAGAAATGCTTGCTCTAATTCATGTAGCCACATTCACGCTCGGATGCCCTGCTCAGCATATGGCCAGTCAGCAATGTGTTTATTCCTGGAATGTCACACCACAATCAGTGAGATGAGCAGGTAGTGTGAAGTTTGCCTGCTGACAAATCTTAGATGGGCATAGGATAAACCCACAATGCAATTCCCACATATGAAAACTGACACCGTAGACTATTTAGCTGATAATTTGTTTTGTAAGGGAACACTATGCCAATCAAAGACCATTACTATTATGCTCTGCTCATGACGCTTTAAAAAAACCTCTGAACTTTTCACATTAAATTTCGTGTAGAATTTGAGCTGATGAATGAAAATAGTTGATCTCATTAGAAAGTTTCTCTGTGTCTAAAATATTGGTTTAAACCAAATAAGCAATTTATTTTAATGAATGCCAGAGTACAACACATTTTGAAATAAATAAATAGAAACTTGTATCAAAGTCTTAAAATATCATTACGTTTTGAGAAACATTATTACTGAGGAGACCAGGTGACTGCTTTACAGAACAGCTCCATTCTGTCTGCAGGCAGAACCATGTTGCCTACTATTTTAATTCTCCACTTTGCTGCCATGCTGACCTTTCTGTCCATGGCCTGCTACAGTGTTCCGTTGAAGCTTAAAACAAGTTCAAAGAACATCACTTTATCTTTCTCAGTGCTCTACAACCATATGGACTCTATTAAGTTCAACAATCTTAGAACATAATCTCTGCCTCCATTGGTCTGGATTTGTGCTTTCTTTGTTATTTTTCTTCCAATTTGTTTTCCTGAACTGACCTCCATGTCATGTTTTTATCCCTTCATGTTGCATCCAAATGTTTTTATCTGGTAATTCATGACTCATCCATCACAATCTTTGTTTTTCACTAATTCTATAAACATTCTTTCGGGCTTTTGCATTATGAAAGCCTTTCTTATTTAGTTTCTATCCTGTCAAAGATCTTCTCCTTCATTCTTTCTGTCCCCTTCCTATCTTTCTCTAATTTAAACCACTCTCAGTTTTTATTTTTCTTCAGTCCTGATGTTAGGTCGTTGAGCTGGTATGTTAGTACTCTCACCACAGATGCAGTTTGACCTGTGAGATTTTCCAGTTTTGTTTTTGTTCTTATGTCATGAACCACTTTTTAATTCCACCTTAAAGAGTTTTAATTCTGATCCAAATTTTATGTTACCAAGGTACACCTTAACTGCACATGGCTTGTGAGAATAAAAATCCATTTTGATTTATTGTCCTAGTAGAGCTTTCATTGAAATCAATGCAGGTTTAAGTACCTTGGATTAGTTGGATAGATATCAGAGATCAAATGAATAATAATTCTTATTTTTAAAAAAATCATTTCCAGGATGAGTGTCTCACTGACTAGGAGAAAGTGAAGACTGCAGATGCTGGAGTACCAGAGTTGGAAAATGTGGTGCTGGAAAAACACAGCAGGCCAGGCAACATCCGAGGAGCAGGAGAATCGACGTTTCAGGCATAAGCCCTTCTTCAGGCCCTCATTCCTGAAACGTCGATTCTCACTGACTAGGCCAGCATTTGTTGCCCATCCCAAATTGCCCAGAGAGCAGTTAACAGTTAACCGTACGTAGACTAGACCAGGTATGGATGGCAGATTTCCTTCATTCATTAGTGAACCAGGTGAGTTTTTCTGACATTTGACAGCGGTTTCATAATTAGACTTTAGATATCAAATTTTTATTGAATTCAAAATCCACCATTTACTATGGTAGGATTCAAACCCGAATTCCCTGAGCATTACCTGGGTGATTGCATTAACACTCTAGTATTAATGGCACTAATGAAGGGTTTTTGCCCAAAACGTCAATTTTCCTGCTCCTCAGATGCTTTTCCAGCACCACACTCTCGACTGTTAATGGCACTGGGCTATCACCTCCCCACAAATACATATTACTGAGTTAGAATTCAACTGGGCTCAGTGATGGTCTTGATATGTGGTCAATCTATTAATATTGAACTGTATTGTTAACTGTATTTCTCTCTGCATAGATGCTGCCAAATCTGCTGAGTTCTTCAGCATTCTCTGTGTTTATACCATCAGAAGGAATTGGACATCAGAGACTTGCCAAACAATCGTGTGTAGGAGGTTACTGGGGCAGTGACTAGCACTTTTTTATCCCAAAGTCTCTTTGCTATGTTCACTGAAATCCTCAATGTTGCCGATGTGCACCACCTTCTTCATTCATTTTCAGCCCCTTAGATAATGTGATTTGTCAACTGTTGTAATGAAGAACAGGACTCTTCACAGTATTTAAGTAAATATCTTCTAATGTTTCTTAATGAAGAATGTGACCCATAATCACTAGGAATCTCAATACACAATGGTTCTCCCACAAAAACTCTGAGTCCAAGAGGTCTTGGTGATCCCTGAGGAGTAATATATTCAACCCTAACAGTGTCAATCTTGCATGTGCCCGGTGTAGTGCGCTTTCATCTGATTATTTGTAGCTTGTCAGCCTAATAGTTTGGGAGGACAGACAGATTATTAAGAAATATGAACTGGCACCTTCAATAGCTGCTAAAGTGGTAAATATGAGAATTAACCAATACTCCGTTGGCATTACATACCACTGTGGCTCTTAATAAAATTGTGAATAGTAAACTAAAGCAAAAGAATTTAATAGCATATCAAAAACCTACAATTGCAACTAATTGTCCAACCAAAGCACCAATCATATTGCTTTTCAGCAACTGATTGACAACTGAATTCAACTGTTGTGGCATGGGATTCACAGGTTTCCAGAATTGTCAGATTGCCTCTTACATCAGATGGAACTAAAGCGAATAGATTACTGTTTTGAATTACTGATTTCTAGTGTTGGCATATAATGAATTAAGAATGTAGGTTCATGTGGAAACATGACAAGTAATGGTAAATTGATGGGTACAATTGCATGTATCTGTAACAGGCAACTGTTATCAAACAGGCTACCTGCTTAGGTATGTCATTCATTCATTGAAAACAGAAACTCGTATTGCATACTAATATGAATTGAATGAAGAAACGTTAGATTATATCTGTTTTGTATTTTTACTGGATGATTTGACAAAGTTTATGTTCTGATAGGACAAATAGATCAATTGTCAATTGTCAAAGAATTGTTCGACAACTAAGCAATTGTAAAATTTTATTCGATGGATTTACTTCAACACATCTTCAAAGAATCTATTGTTGATGTGTGCAAGACAGTCTACAGTCAGCATCAGATAAATTTGGTTGGTTCAAAAATTAGATTGTGCCATGTTATATTCGAGCAACCATTTTTGGGACAACATTTTCATTGCTTTCCTTTTGCAGACTTTATAATTAAGTTCTTTATTTTTCACAGAATCACTGAATTGTTATAGTGCAGAAGGTGGCTATTTGGCGCATTGTGTCTGCAGCAGGTCTGAGTGAGCATTATGATTGGTGCCATTCTCCTGCTTTTGTGACATAACCTTGAATATTGTTTCTATTTAAATAATAATTTAATCTCTTCTTGAATGCCTCAGTTGAACCTTCCTTACTGTTTATTTGTCTACTTGATTTAATTTTGGTAGGTTTATAGGCTGGTTTTTGATGTGAGAGACTAGATACTCAATCTGTCTACCAAAGAGAATAGAATTGAAGAATTAAGTTAGAAGCAATAGTGGTTCAAAAATCCTTCTTTGGTTTTGCTATGATTCACCCAGAATGGAAAGATACATACCAGCTCTACAGATGCTTGAGTTTATATAAGAGATTGCAGACGCTGGGCTCAAATAGAATATCTGGCATAAGATCCAAAAACAAAAGGCTCACAGGTTATGAATTTTGACATTTTGCAATAAGGTTTCTTTGATATAAAATAATATTTATATGTCATGCTGAGGATTAATGTCATCTTGTAATTTGGAATATCACCCTGATATTCACAGTAGTTTACATTTGTTTTTTTCCAGAAAAAAAAGCAAACAAATTCTCCGTATAATTTCCCCAGATAGTCAGAGAAATGGTTGTGGATGTTTCAAATAAACAGTCTTACCTCCCAAAGGCAATCACTGCTTCGTAGCGGTTCATGTGCTGTGGAAATCAGGTGGTTTGGTGGGCACAAATGCATCAGGTTAGAACAGACAACTATTAACTTTGCAAACAGCAGAAACCTATTGTAATATGGGAATATATAAATTCTTGCTCTAATTATTTTAAATCTGGCAACATGGAGTAATAGAATAAGTAATCAAAGGCAAAATGTTCAATATGTCCACCACATCAGTACACTGTCCTGAACTACAGAATCGCCTCTCCCTAATCATTTCTCTGTTTCAATACTGATCTATAAAAAGCTAATTCCAGCACATCCATTTTATATGTTTGAAAAATAATATATTCCCAATACACCACTCATACACAGAAACAAATCTCTGTGATTTACCACAAGGATTCCAAACAAGTGAAAGAAAAACGAGGTGGGGTAGTGAAAGCATGATCATAGAAAAGAAATTCAGGATTGTTTTTGTAAGTTGATACAGAGGTTTCAAGATCAAATTTACGTGAAATAACAGTTTCATGAAGTTGGCCATTTTCCATTCCGCATTTTGGAACCTTTCCTCCTGTTGTAGTTTTGACTTTTGATAGCTTCAATAAATCTAATCAAATTATGGTCACTACCAACAAAGTACTAGGCCACTAATACCACTTCCACTGCCCAGCTTTGTTTCAAATATTTATTTTCTTTACTTTCAAGTAAATAAAAGCATTTAGTGACATTTGACTTTGAGTCGTTGCTAATGTGAAGCAATGGAGAGGTGGTTAGTAATTTTGAGGCCTTGGGATTTGTTGAGGAGCAAGTAGAAACTGGAATTCTCAAAAGAAGGCTGCCTACTTAGCACGAGATGATAATAAGGATGTAGGAGCAAATTATTGCAGATGCTGGAATCTACTGAAAACAACAAATGCTGGAGATCACAGCAGGTCAGACAGCATCCGTGGAGAGAGAGCAAGCTAATGTTTCGAATTTGAAGATGACTATTCTTCAATGTGGACATGACATCATTTATGCAATGGTGGTGGGGGTGGAGGTGGGGGAGTTAGAGTTGGATTGCTGTGGGAGAAAGGATGTCGATAGTTCAGATTAAGTAATCAGAATGTGAAAATGACAGAACAATGTTGTGTCTAACTGCCAGACTGGAAAGGATGAACAGTCCCACTGGGGTAGGGGAGGGAAGACATGATAACAGGCAATATAACAAAGAAAGCTTAAAGAAAAGGCAGGAATGGGAGAATGTAACAAGTAGAGTTAAAAGGAAGGGAAGCAATGGGAGTTGGTTCATAGTTTGAACGTGTTAAACCCAATATTAAGTCCAGAAGTGTGTAAAATGCCTAGTCTGAGGATGAGATGTTCTTTCAGTTTGCGCTGTGGTTCACTGGAGCATTGCAGCAGGCCAAAGGATAAACAAGTTGGCATATGAGCAGGATGCTGTGTTAAATTGACCATCTGTGGGAAGGTCAGGATTATCTTGCGCACAGACGGGAGATGTTATGCAAAGCAGTCACCCAGTCTGCGTTTGGTTGCTGCAATGTAGAGTAGGCCACACTGGTGCAGCAAGTGCAATACACAAGATTGAAGGAGGTACAGGTGAAATGCTTCTTCACCTGGACAGACTATTTAGGCTCTGGGATGGTGAGCAGTGAGGAGGTGAAGGGACATTGGGAGGTGCCGTGGGGAAGGGGTAGGTGATGGTGGTCTTAGAATGGACTTGGGTGTCATGGAGCAAGTGATCCCTGTGAAATGCAGACAGGGAGTGAGGAGAAAATACATTTGGTGATGGTGTTCTGCTGGAGTTGTTTGAAATGGCGGAGAATGATCCTTTGAATGTGGAGGCTGATGAACTGAAAAGTGTGGACATAGGAAACCTGATCATGCTGTTGTGAGTGATAGGAAATGGCAAGGCGGACACATGGGTGATAGGCCGAAGCGGTTGAAGGCCCTGTCAACCACAATGGGTGGGAAAGCATGATCATAGAAGAAGCAAGCCATGTTGGCAGCACTATTTTGAAAGTTGGCATCATCCGATTTAGTCTGCATTTGGTTGCTGCAATGTAGAGTAGGCCACACTGGGTGCAGCAAGTGCAATACAAAAGATTGCATCAAGAGGCAAGTATAACTGGGACCCATGTGGGTGCTCATAGCCACTCCTTTGACTTGGCAGAAGTGAAAGAATTAAAGGACAAATTGTTCAGTGAGAGAACAAGTTCAGCCAAGCTGCTGAAGAAGCTAAGAACTCTCAGACCATCCTGGTGGGGAACAGAGCTATAGAGGGATTGGACATCCATGGTGAACAGAAGGCATTTGGGTCCAGGGAACTGGAAATTGTCAGTATGGCAGGGGGCATCAGAGGCATTGGACAAGTGAAAAAGAGGTAGGAGAAAATGAGCAGGATCAGGCTGATATGATGGGCCTACCGGGGCAGTCTGGTTTGTGCATTTTGGGAAGGAGGTAGAAGTGGGCTATGTGGGCTTGGGAGACTATAAAGTTGGAGGCAGTGAGGGGATGATCCCTGGAGGTAATGAGGTCACTGACAGTCTTGGCAACAATGACTTGATGTTCAGATGTGGGGTCATGGTCCTGTGGGCAGAATGAAGAAGAGTCCAAGAGTTAGTGTTGAGCCTCCGCAAGGTAAACATCAGTGCGCCACACTACAACGGCACCACCTTTGTTGGCCGGTTTAATTACAAAGTTAGGGTTGGACCTTAGAGAGCGAAGTGCGACAATTTCAGAAGGGGACAGGATTAGAGTGGGTGAGAGGAGCAGAGAAATTAAGATGGCCGATGTCATATCAGCAGTTTTCAATTTTGAATTATTAAAGCTCCCTGGGAGTTTATAATACCTTGACAGAATGTAAATCAGATGTTATGAAGGCACGACAAGCCAAATTTGTGGAATTGTGTGGGATAGTTATGTGAATTCAACAATTAAGGATATTTGCAGTAACAGTTGTTCTGCTTTCCCTTTATTTTAGTTAAATCAAATGGAAGAAATTAAGTTAGATCTACATGAAAAAATTTATGTGAATATCGAAGAATTTCACAAGGGCTATGAAGGTAATTTGTAATACTGCATTAATTTATATTTTCCAGTCAGTGTTAATTAATTTTGCCAGATGGTCCACAATCTTTGATATTTACAGTTCTCCAGATTAGCTTGTTGGCAATAAAATATACCATGAGGTTTTCTTGAAATTTTCTTTTACCTTGGGCCCTTATTGGAGAAAACTCTTCTCGGAAAACTTAATTGCAAAACTAATAACAGCTGGCTAATTTCTGTATATTCATTAATTGGATCTGGACATCACAATCTCGGCTATCAGTAGTTGCGACAGTAGTGGTGAGCTGCCACTTCAAAATGCTGCAGTTCATTTGGTGTAGTCACCCACGATGCTGTTAGAGAGGCATTTCCAGGATTTTGACCCAGCAACACTGAAGCTGAAAATGTGTTGCTGGAAAAGCGCAGCATGTCAGGCAGCATCCAAGGAACAGGAGAATCGACGTTTTGGGCATAAGCCCTTCTTCAGGAATGAGGAAAGTGTGTCCAGCAGGCTAAGACAACACTGAAGGAATGGTAGTATATTTCCAGGTCAGGATGGTGAATAACTTTGAGGGAAACTTGCAGGTGATGATGTTCCTATGTATCTGCTGCCCTTGATCATCTAGATGATCGTGATTGTGGACTTGGAAGCAGTGTAAGGAACCTTAGTGTATCTCTGCAATGCATCTTGTAGTTGGTACACACTGTTGTTGCTGAGCATTGGTGGTGGGAGTGAATGTTTTTGGCTATGCTGCCATTCAAGCGGGCTGCATTTTCCTGGATGGTGTCAGACTTCTTAAGTATTGTTGGACTGTATCCATCCAAGCAAGTGAAAAGCATTATTCCATCACACTGTTGACTTGTGTCTTGTAAATGGTGGACAAGCTTTGGGGAGTCAGGAGGTGAGTTACTTGCTGAAGGATTCCTAACTTCTGACGTGTTCTGTGGCCACAATATTTATGTGAGTAATCAATTGTATACCCCAGGAAGTTGATAGTAGAGATTCAGTGGGAATGTCAAAGGGCAGTGGGTATTTTCTCTCTTATTTGAGATGGGTCATTGCCTGGCACTCGTGTGGTGTAAATGCTACTCTCAACTTGTCAGTCAAAAACTGGATATTTTCCAGATGTATTGTTGCATTTTGACATAAACTGCTTCAGTATTTGAATATTACTGTTCCATATTCAGACCATGGAACGAAATGCAATATAAGGAATACAGAAATGGAAAAATAACTCTTTGAATCAGCAGTTTTGTATATTACTAAAGACATTTCTATTTGGGACACTTTGTTTATTATCATCTGCAATATGGTCATTCTTCCATGCTTTGTGCTCCATATATTCTGTGGTAGATGAAAGAGTTGTTAAATATAAATAGATTCAAATTATACGAAAGTTGTCCAAGAATGTTCTGAGACTACAAAAAAGGCCACAGTTATTTGACAAAAGCAGCTTTTGCTGAATTGTTAAGTCTCTCTTTTATAATACAATTGATGCCTTTACTAAAATCTTTTAGACACAAGACTTCGTAGCTGATTGAAAACAGCCCCCGTGTGGAAATGCTATTAGCCCATTTTGAACATGTTTAGCTCATTCACAGTGGAATTACGACCCAATTTGATAGATTATTATTGGTCAAGATCCATCAGCCTAGCCAATTTCTTTATTTACCAGTATTTCATAGATTTTATATCACATTTGGTGTGGAATAAAGTTCAGTTGTGACAGATCATTTAAGTTAGTATATTTACAGTCAGTCTAATAGCTGTATCTTCAGCTGGTTAGGCCCCAAGTTCTTGCATAGTCTCTCTACACTTATCCACCTCCCTACACTGCTCCTCCTCCCTACTTTGTTTTCTTTTTACAAACCTTTAAAACAGTATTTTAGCTATTACTATGTTCAGGTTAATTTATAAATTATAAATAGACCATGAGGTAGATCTGTAGCACTTGAATCAGGAATAATTTATTATACATCTTTTTTTGCTATACCTTTAGACTGACCCAAATCTTCCACTTGCAGTGGCTAATCTCTTTCTTTTAAAAGGCAAAAAGCTTTCCAAACTACATATATAACATCCCTCCCCCTTTATTTCAAAAATTCCCATTAATGAACATATGTGCAACAATTTTAAATATTATACTTGTATTGTAGTCAATGTTTGTACATAGTCAGAAATATGTGTAAAACCATGGAAACCATATGCGAATGGCTACACTATCCCAAATTCCACAGCCTACAACAACATGATCAGTCTGTCACAGGGATGACATTTTCTAAAATACAATCGCATAGTCTCAGGAACGTTTTTCTGGTGTAATCTTCCCAACTGGCAATAGCTTCTGCCATTCAACAGGTGCGTCCCTCTCTGATTGGCTATTGTCTTCTCCTTGGGGATGGCCAACCCTGGATCGGAGACAACACAGGTTCATGTCGCCCGGCTCCGTATTTTGAGGGATCGTCCCCCTGTTGGTGAGGTCCAGTGATCAGCTGATTTGTGTGTCTCCTCCAGACTAACTCATCCATGCCCTGCACCATGTATGACTACAGGCATGTTTCAGCCATCACCATCGCTGGTACCCATTTTTCCCCAATTGTGTAATTTTTGACCAAGGTGGTCTTTTTTGGAATATCCTTGACTTTGAGGTTCCCACCTTCTGGTCATCATCCCTCTTGATTAGCTCTGCCACCTCTCTGGTCTCTTCTGGCCATAGTAAGATAAGCGTGGTTCTCAATTGGTGATTGAACATTAAGGACACTGGTGAGCATTGGGCTGGCTTGTGTGGAGTCAGTCCATCATAGCTTCCTTTGATACTGACTTCATAGTCGCCACATCAAGACACTTGGAGGGGTCATCCACAACTACTAGTAGCATCTGTCCCTCTACTGGTCCCGCAAAATTGATGTGAATCTGTTGCCACAGTGATTTTAATGTCATTTCCATGACTATAAGTGCAAAGACAGAACCTTCCTTATTAATGCGTAGGATCCAAATGATCCTGCTTTCTCCTCATTTCGGGAATCCACATTCAGCCACTAAAGGCAGTTTCTGGGTATTTCTTTCATTTGCATTATGGTGGAGTGCCCATGGTGCACTTGTTCTTCCACCTTTCCTCTTAGTAAGAGAGGAATAACAACCCTCATTCTCCACATTAAATACACATCTGATACGGACAAGTCACACTTTCTGGACAGGTAAGGGCGTAATTCTGGTCATCCTTCTCAGGGTCAGATCCACCACCGGGTTGTTGCAGATAGTGCAACCTGACTTACTGACACTGATACCTGTCGTCTTGGGAGCAGTACATAATTTCCAGGCTCCAGACAGGAATATCTGCAGTTCCTGGCAGTGGCAGTCTTGACAAGGCATCGGCATTGCCGTGCTTCCTGTCAGTATCTGATTTTATATGAGTGGCCTGACAGAACCAGTGCTTATCACTGCAGTCGTGCTTCTGCCATTGACAGTATTCTTGTATATGGGCCAAAATTGGAGGTAAGTAACCTGTGGTTGGTCAGGCAGCACAAAATGCCTGCCTGTAACCTTCGTGATGGCCTCCATCTTCCTGGAACTTGTGTAGTCCCTCGGCACTAATTACATGGCCCAGATAAGCAAAGGAATCCCTTGAGAACTCACATATCTTCCTTTTTACTTGCACGCCATGCACCTGCAACCTTTTTCGGGTTTCATCAAGGTTTCTCAAATGCTCCTCTTCAGAGGAACTAGTGACCAAAATATCATCCACGTAACACTAGACTCCAGACAACCCATTTAATATTTTAATATAATGGCGCAGTAGCACATTGCTTCACACTGCCGCCTCACAGTGCCAGGGATCTAGTTTTGATTCCAGCCTTGGGTGTGGAGTTTGCACGTTCTCCATATGTCTGCGTGAGTTTCCTTTGGGTGCTCCCATAGTCCAAAGATGCACAGGTAAGGTAGATTGGTCATTCTAAACTGTCCAGGGATAGGTGGGTTAGCTATGGTAAATGTGGATTTACAGGGATAGGATGGGATGCTTTTTAGAGGGTTAGTGCAGATTTGATTGGATGAGTGTCCTCTATCTGCACTTATAGGGATTTAAACATATTTGATCCATGGCCCTCTGGAACAGAGCCAGCACTGCTGTGATGCCAAAGGGAAGGCACTTATCATGAAAAAGTTCCCTGTGTGTCACTGTCATCAGCGATGGCTGAGACGCCCTTCGCCACCCCATCTATTAGTAGGCCTGTGACAGATCCATTTCAGGGAATTTCTTTCCCCTCTAATTAAGGAAATGAAAGGAGCTGAAGTTAAGTTATAGCTGAAGCCAGAGGCTTGTCCAAGGAGTCTGGAGGCACATCTGGTATGCCACTCAGTCGCATTGGCTGGTGAATCTGGGAGTATTGGAACCAGTGACCACCAATGAATGGGTCACTCTAATGATTTCAGTCTCAAGGTCACAAACAACCAAGCCCTGAGTGTGGATCAATACCCACTCACACTCAGAAGACCTAATCAGTGGATCAGCTGGGGAAAAGAAATTCCCTGAAATGGATCTGTCACAGGGACCTGGGTTTGATTTCAGCCTCGGGTGTGGAGTTTGCATGTTCTCTCTGTGTCTGTGTGGGTTTCCTTTGGGTGCTCCTTTGATATCTCTTATACTTGTCCAAAATTTCTTGCAAACCTCATGTTAGCATCCACCAGTCTATTAACCACATGACAAATCAACTTTAATTCTTGGAACCAGGAGTGTCTAAATAATAGAATATTCCCCTTTTACACATATAGTCGCAATTCTGCACACATGGTCCCTTAATTGTATATTTAGCAGTACTTAGCCCGTCAGTGACACCACTTGTTCTATGTATGTCCATACTGTAATCTTTTACCTGGACCATCTCTGACACCTCGCTCTCCTTCCTGGACCTCTCCATCTCCATTTGTGACAACCGACTTGACACTGACATTTTTTACAAACCCACCGACTCCCACAGCTACCTGGATTACACCTATTCCCACCCTATCTCTTGCAAAAATGCCATCCCGTATTCCCAATTTCTCCGCCTCCGCTGTATCTGCTCCCAGGAGGACCAGTTCCACCATAGAACACACCAGATGGCCTCCTTCTTTAGAGACCGCAATTTCCCTTCCCACGTGGTTAAAGATGCCCTCCAACGCATCTCGTCCACATCCCGCACCTCCGCCCTCAGACCCCACCCCTCCAACCGTAACAAGGACAGAACGCCCCTGGTGCTCACCTTCCACCCTACAAGCCTTCGCATAAACCAAATCATCCACCGACATTTCCGCCACCTCCAAAAAGACCCCACCACCAGGGATATATTTCCCTCCCAACCCCTTTCCGCCTTCCACAAAGACTGTTCCCTCCGTGACTACCTGGTCAGGTCCACACTCCCCTACGACCCACCCTCCCATTCTGGCACTTTCCCCTGCCACCGCAGGAACTGTAAAACCTGTGCCCACACCTCCTCCCTCACCTCTATCCAAGGCCCTAAAGGAGCCTTCCACATCCATCAAAGTTTTACCTGCACATTGACTAATATCATTTATTGTATCCATTGCTCCCGATGTGGTCTCCTATACATTGGGGAGACTGGGCGCCTCCTAGCAGAGCGCTTTAGGGAACATCTCAGAGACACCTGCACCAATCAACCAAACCGCCCCGTGACCCAACGTTTCAACTCCCCCTCCCACTCTGCCGAGGACATGGAGGTCCTGGGCCTCCTTCACCGCCGCTCCTTCACCACCAGAAGCCTGGAGGAAGAACGCCTCATCTTCCGCCTCAGAACACTTCAACCCCAGGGCATCAATGTGGACTTCAACAGCTTCCTCATTTCTCCTTCCCCCACCTCATCCTAGTTTCAAACTTCCAGCTCATCACAGTCTCCTTGACTTGTCCGGGCTTGTCCGACCTGCCTATCTCCTTTTCCACCTATCCACTCCACCCTCTCCTCCTTGACCTATCACCTTCATCTCCTCCCCCACTCACCCATTGTACTCTATGCTACTTTCTCCGCACCCCCACCCTCCTCTAGTTTATCTCTCCACGCTTCAGGCTCACTGCCTTTATTCCTGATGAAGGGCTTTTGCCCGAAATGTCGATTTCGCTGCTCGTTGGATGCTGCCTGAACTGCTGTGCTCTTCCAGCACCACTAATCCATACTGTAATCTTAGCAGGCTTCCCTGGTAGTGCCCTTAACTTCTCCCTATAGACTGATTTGGCAACAAGGGACACCACTGCACCCACATCCACTTCTATCTTAACTGTCTTCTCCGCTAATTTGGGAAGAAGCCAGAAATGATCAGCTTCACCCTGTACTGACAGGATATTTAACTGCAATTTTGAAAGCTGCCTTGAATTCTAGGTGTCTCCTTCTTAATAGCTTCCGTTTCATGTCAGATACCAGAAACAAAATGATCAAACAAGGCATTCTGGATGACCCCTCCAAATTCACAATATGCCACTTATCTCTTTATGATGACCACAGTTTGGGTGATGGACTCTCCTTCCTGTTGTTCCCATTTATAAAATGGAAACATTCAGCGATCATAGTAACTTTGATGCAAAATGACTTTCCAATACTTCACAAAGTTCTTTATAGGTCTTCACCACTGGTTTCTCTGGTTGTAGCAGACACCCAAGAGTTATGAAGGTCTTAATCCTAATGGTGCTCAAGAGCACTGGTATCCCTACGTGTTCAGCCATTCTGCTTGCCATCAGGTAACCATTAAAGTGTTCAGTATAGACAATCCAACTTTCTGTCTCTTCATCAAACAATCCCATCATTCTAAACTGGCCTACCATTTGTTTCCCACCAGCAGGAAATTTTCCCAGGCACTCAAGTCTAGCTGGCCAGAAGCCACTCGCAACCTTGGTGATGCTCTCCATGACATTTTCAATAAACAGTCAGGTGAATACTCCCCTTTTCAACCGTTGCCTGCAGCCTGAGTCTGCACATTTCCCCCTCACCCAGCCTAATCCTAAGTGAGTATCCTTCTTTCCTGGCTTAGACAGCAGTCCAAGTTCCCTTGTGATCAATTTCCTTGACACTTTGGTCTGTCTCCCAGCAAGTCCACCATGCTAGCTCTTCAATCCTGCAACATTTCCAAAGTCCAGGCGAGGTTCGATCTCCTCTCTTCCTCCTGAAGATGACTGTAGCAGTGGGCTGTGTCTTAACCTCATCACCAGTTATTATGTTCAAGTCAATTCATAAATTATAAATATACCATCATGTAGGCCAGTAGCACTTGAACCAGGGACAGTTTATTCCAGAGCTCCTGCTCTGTGTTATCTGACCCACTCTCTTAAAGGGGCAGCAAGCACCTCCAACTGCATATATAACAATTATCTGAACCAATATCTCCTTATGTCATTTGACACCCTTCATGAGGAAGGGGTGTGGGGTCGGTGGAAAGGCAGGGGACTGAAAGATAAATAGGAGGTGGGGGTGGAGCTGGGGGGGAAGGTAGATGGTAAGGTGATAGGTAAATGCAGGTGGGGGGGTGATTGTGATAGGTCAGAGGGGAGGGTGGAGCAGATAGGTGGGAAGGAAGATGGACAGGTGGGACAGTTCAAGAGGGTGGTGCCAAGTTAGAGGATTGGATCTGGGACAGGGGGAGGTGGGAGATGAGGAAACTGGTGAAATCGATGTTGATCCCGTGTGGTTGGAAGGTCCCATGGCAGAAGATGAGGCGTTCTTCCTCCAAGCGTCAGGTGGTTAGAGTTTGGCAGTGGATGAGGCCCAGGACTTGCATGTCCATAGCAAAGTGGGAAGTGGAGTTGAAGTGGTTGGCCACGGAATGGTGGGTTTGTTTAGTGCATGTGTCTCAGAGATATTCTCTGAAATGTTCTGCAAGTTGACGTCCTGTCTCCCCAATGTAAAGGACCAGGATGCCAACTCATGGAACTTTTCAGAGAACCTCTCTGAGACACACGCACCAAACAACCTCACTGCCCTGTGGCCAACCACTTCAACTTTCCCTCCCACTCTGCCAAGGACATGCAAGTCCTGGACCGCCTCCATCGCCACATCCTAGCCACTCGTGCCTGGAGGAAGAAAGCCTCCTCTTCCACCATGGGACCTTCCACCACATGGCATCAACATCGATTTCACCAGTTTCCTCACCTTCCCTCTTCCCACCTCATCCCAGATCCAACCCTCCAAGTCAGCACCACCCTCTTCAACTGTCTCACTTATCTATCTTTCTTCCACCTATCTGCTCCACCCTCCACTCTCACCTGTCACCATCATCCCCCCACCTACATCTACCTATTGCCTCCGCCACCCCAACCCTAATGGCCAAAATTCCTGATGAAGGGCATATGCCTGAAATATCAGTTCTGCTCCTTGGATGCTGCCTGACCTGCTGTGCTTTTCTAACGCCACACCCTTTGACTCTTATTCTCCTGTGGCCTTGTAAAATATATGACATAACATAAACTTTGAATAATATTACATTCTGAATGATATCAGAGAATGTTGCTCGTTTTGGACAAACATTGCATTAAAAAAAAACTAGCATGAAGTTTGGATTTGCAATTAAATTCCATTTTCATGTGGGAAAAATTTAAGGCACTTCCATCATGAATACTTTAATTACAGAAGGACCCAAGGACTCTCAGTATAGAACAGTTACTTACATGGAGGCTGATTGTAGATACTGAGCCATGCACTCTGGAGATTGACTATGCTACAGGTTTTGAATCTGAATATAGATTGTGAATAGTAATTTGCATTGAGGGGATGCTGATAAAGGAATCTGTATTACTAATGAAATTATATATTTTATAGTTTAGAGCCATTTCCAAAGAAACACATATAAATTATTGATAAGTCTTTTGTCCAGTATAGTCTCCCTGAGTGAACAAGTAAGGCGTGTTGTGTGGAGTTTACAAAATTAAAAATCACACACCAGGCTATAGTTCAATTCTGTGTCCTACGATCTTATACTCCACAATCACCTGATGAAGGAGCAGCGCTCCAAAAGCTAGTGCTTTCAAATAAACCTATTGGACTATAACCTAGTGTTGTGTGATTTTTAACTTTGTACACCCCTGTCCAACACCGGTGCCTCTGAATCATGGGTGGAATTTGCATTCATTAGATGCCCCAGAATCATTTGCACAAATGCATTTGTATTGGTTGCACAAGAGTTGCTGAGTAAAAGTTGAGACCATTGTTTAAATTAGTAGGGTACTGTGAACTTTAAACATGCCAGACATCCAAATTACCCTGGATATGCAATGCAAACTTTAACTAGTTGTATATAAAAATGCATGCCAGGATCTGTACCAGGCGTGGCTGAAAATGAGATGAACAAGGTGAAGCTGCAGGATTGCATTACATACATGCAAAGTAGCAAAAGATAATCGAAGCAACATTGAATGTGTCAGATCAAAGTTCTGGAATGTGCCCACATCCAATGGAAGATAATCATAGGCAGTTTAGCAACTAACAGGAGGAGAAAACTTCTTTAATATCTTATTCCCATTCTCCAAATGTAACATGTGAGTGCAACAGACAAAACTAAACTTTTGTAACCATTTTTGCATCTACTCTAAGGTGAAGTGTTCGCCAGGCAGATGTGTCTAAATGGATGAACTTCCTCTAACTCCTTTGAATTCCCATCATCCCCAAGTCTTCGAGCAAATTTGATTTACTCCACATTGCATCAAGAAATGGGTGTGTGCACTGTACACGGCAGAGGCAGTCAGTTCCTACAACATCCCAGCTCTAGCACTGAAGACCTATGCTCAAAATCTCAAACTGTGGTTCAAACAAAAATTCTAGTGGTGAGATTGAATACTTTTCATGTCTGCCTAGTATTTAACGACATGCAGCATCACAGAGCTCTCGTCTAGTAAAAGTGATTTCACAGCATTTGTTGTTGAGTCCTGATTGACACTGTGAAGCTGAGACATCTTCTGGAACTGCTTAAGCACTGTAGATCACAGTGTTTGCAGTGGATATGACCATATACATGTGGTCATGGCAAACAAGGCTAGGATTAACAGTGACTGCTAGGATGCTGAAGTACATAGACAAGCAGGAAGATATTGGATTGGGTGTGCATAGATTCCAAAGTAGCATGACTGTTGGATAAGCTGATGAAGAAGGCATAGAAGTTTGTTTTCTTTTATTAGGAATGGAATTTAAAGTCGGAAGGAAAGTTAGACTAAAACCTATAAAACTCTAGTTCAGCTTCAGCAAAAGTGCTACGTAACGGTCTTCAGCACCACATTGCAAGAAGGATTTGATTTCTCTGTAAATGTACGGAAAAGATTTATGAGACTATGTCAGTTTTGGAAGATTTTAACTTGAGGAAAGGTTGAATAGGTTGTGGTTATTTCCTTTGAAACAGAGGAGGCAGAAGGGGGATTTAATTGGTTGTACAAATTCTAAGTAGAATGAGTAAGAACTTTAGCAGAAAAGTCAGCAGATATGAAGCAACAATTTAAACTAATTAGCAGAAAGATTAGAGGGGAGTTAAAGAGAAATTATCTTATCAAAAGACTAATGTTGATCTGGAGCTCACTGCCTGAAAGGATTTTAGAAGTAGAAACCCTATCACACTTAAAAAGCACTCAAAGGTGCACATGCATTGTTGTGACTTGCAAAGTGATGAACCTAAAGTTTGAAAGTGGTACAAGATTGGGTACCATGACCTGAAGGTGCTGATGTTGGATTTGTTTGGACAAAATCACATAACATCAGTTATAGTCCAAAAGGTTTATTTGGAAACACTAGCTTTTAGAGTGTCACTCACAACCACCTGATGAAGGAGCGGTGCTCTGAAAGCTAGTGCTTCCAAGTAAACCTATTGGACTATAACCTGGTGTTGTGTGATTTTTAAGATTTGGGTACATTCATTTTTCAGCCTGTATAGATATGTTGGGCTGAAAGCCTTTGTGATATTCCATTAATTATATATGCTACTTCCTGACACTCAATAGTTTTTCTGAAAGCCAGTAGTCAGATTTGTGATGAAGTACTATCCATTTGGCTTGATGGGTGAATCTGCAACAATGTTAAAGAAGGCCAATGCTGTCAAGGATAAAACAGTTCAGTTGATTGGTGCTTTATTCACTACCAATTTTCAAGCTTGGTTGCTGTGAACACTAGAGGATTTTCTGCAACAATTCAGCTTCCTTGGCACCACTTCCTAAGAAGGACAGCCATCTGAAACAACTAAGAAATCCCATCTCCCCCAAGTCACATGCCATCAACACCCACACCACAAGTGTTGTTTAATGGAGTTCCAGTAGTTATCACTCTGTCACTGGACCAATGTGGCAATAAACAATGGGCCATGACTGATGCTGACTTCTTTATTTCAGAGTTCTAAATTGACAATTTATTTTCTCTTTCTATTTGCTTTGTTACTTCTTGATGGTGACCTTTCTGAGTACACTCACTGGGAAATCAGAAGCGGTTTTGTTTGGGACTGAAATGGAAATTGAAAGTGGCTTCAAAAACAGATATAAGATCAGATCCACAAAATCAAGAGTTGAATGAGCCCTGATATAATTATCATCCATGTAACTGCTTACAAATTCTTTGGATATTAGGCCTAATTCAGTTTGAAAATAACTTTGTTTATTGTTGCAAAGTTGGACAGAATGATGCATAATCTCTGTAATGTTAGTATCACGCTATTATTGCTTCTTGATTGTAGACTGCAGTTTGTTTGAAGAGTGAATACATGACTGCATTGAATTGACTGCTGTACTTAGGAAGATGTTTCACATTTTATTCAGTTTACTGTTCATGGTTATAACTTGTTCATGGTTGACTAATATTTTCTCTCAGCAGCCAGAAATAATTGTTTTACAAGCTGTTTTATGAAATGTACTTACCTACTATAAAATCTGTAGATTTTATTCTTTGTGTAAAATGTTGCACAAAATTTAACACAATTATACCTTCATTCACTATTTTATATTGTTCAGTTAGATCTTTTTCAAGGAATTTATCATTCTTCTACCAGCGTTCTGCTTCTAATACCATGTGTTTGTGTCTTTATTTAGCTCTCTATAAAATTATTTAAAAACTGCAAGTTGGTGCTTTTTACTTCCTAGTTTCTATCTGTGAGACTTCTTCAATCTGATTACTTACTCAGCCTGCTTGATTATTTCACTTTTCTAGATATCAAAGATTCCTACCCATAGCATCAGGATGAAACTGATGTCATAAAACCTCATCAAAGAACCTGTTAAATCTTTGTTGTCATTTTCTTTGAGGTCAGCTGTGAAAGCTCTCCTTTTGCTGTTGACAGCAAATTTCAAGTCAGTAGACCTGGAGGACAATGTTAAAGACTAATAGGATACAGAAGTAACATTGCTTCAAATGCAATTAATCTTAATACGAAGATGTAGAACACTGTATGCATAACCTTTGAAGCATTATTAGTGATAGCTATTAAATGGTTTAATCACACACTGTGAAATGATTATTAGATGCAGCTTCAATGGCATGGAAAGTTGTGCACAGTCAATGATTGTCTTATTAAACTTACAGTTTGCGGCTACTGTTTATCATGACTGAAATACATATCTATATCCTTGGTCAGAAGGCTATATTATTAGTGGCTGATAAGGTATCTGCACAGAGGTGCCTGTAAAATTCCATTTGATTCAATCTTACTTTAATTTAGCTAATGGAATGTGGGCCCTTATTTCAAGGGAGTTGAAGTATCAGGATAGGAACTTATTGCAACTGGTGCTGGTGAGAAGACATCTGGAAAACTGAGAGTTTTGGCCCCCTTATTTAAGAAAAAAAAATTTCTTTAGAGGCAGTTCAGAGAAGATTCACTAGGATGATCCTCAGTATACAGGGATTGCCTTATGAGCAAAGTTTGAACAGGTTGGGACTGTAATCATTAGAATTTAGAAGACTGAGAGATGATCTCATTGAAGCATATTCTTAAAGGGCTTGACAGGGTAAATGCTGATAGGATGTTTCCCCTCATGGGAAAGTCTAGGACCAGAGGGCATAGTCTCAGAATTAAGGGGTGCCAATTTAGATTAGATTACTTACTTATTTACTTACAGTGTGGAAACAGGCCCTTCAGCCTTTACGACAGAGATGAGGAGGAATTTCTTCTCTGAGGTTTGTGAGTCTTTGGAACTGCTCGCTACAGACAGTCGTGGGGCAGAGACTTCCGATCTATAAGGCTGAGATATATTCTTGATGAGTAGGGGAATGAAGTGTTAAGATGAAAGGGCAGGACATGATGCTTTTGAATGGCAGAGCAGGGTCAAGGGGATGAACCACCTATTCTTACGGTCTAAGGAACAATTTGCATTGGGTTTATTTGGAGGGTTTTTCTACTGACAGATCTAGCAAGTTCTCTCACCATATTTTACCAGACTCTCACTATTAATTACCAACTATGCTCCAATGCTTCAAGGGCGGCACGGTGGTTCACTGGTTGGCACTACTACCTCTCAGCACCAGGGACCCAGGTTTGATTTCACCCTCAGGCAACTGTCTTTGTGGAGTTTGCATGTTCTCCTTATATCTGTGTGGGTTTCTTCCACCTACTTTGATTTCCTCTACAGCCCAAAGATTGACCATGCTAAATTATCCATCGTGTCAGGGATGTAGACTTGGTGGATTAGTCATGGAAAATGCAGTGTTATAGGGATAAGGTAGGGGTGTATGCCTGGGTGGGATGTTGTTTGGTGGGGTTGATGTGGACTTGATGGGTCAAATAGCATGCTTCCATGTTGTAGGAATTCTATGATGTCAATATACAGTAATGATACAGCAGCCACATAGCCAGGCAGATAGCCAACAAAGCTGACACTCCTTTGCATGTAAAACTCCCTTCTCTCACACTAGTTGCTGTTTAACCACTACACACCACACTTGTACATAACTACACCCCATCTGAACATCCTCTTAGTCAGCGCTATCGTGTCCTCAATGTTCATTGTAGACTCACATCTTGTCATGCAGGCAAGGAATTGGTTAAATACATACACAAACATGAGCTTTTTATGTACAAAGGAAAAGGAAACAGAAATGAAACCAACAGAGGTATATTCTCGTCCCCAAAATGCCAATGTGATTTCAGCATCAAGACCAAAAACTGTTACATTTAATAATTGTAAGCTGCATTCAGCTCTCTTCTATTGGAACTGGGTGTCAATGAGGTTCTGTCTGGCTTGTAGCACTCATCGCAGATGAGCTCTGTCAGAGCAATATCAGATTTCTGCAACCCAGAATCCTCGTACTCCTCCTTAAAAGATTGTACCCACTCCCCTAGCTCCTGTACATCCAAGACATCATCTTGTCGCCTGCTCCAGTTGGATGATGTGGCACTCTGTTGGTACTATACCGTAGGGCCCTTCAGAGTGGTCAAAGCAGCAGAACTGCATCTTCAAGAACCCACTAATCTACTCCGTCATAGCCTTGGTTGAAGCATGGGCAGCATTAAACCCACACTCTACACCAGCCAGAGGTCTGCACACTGGGGTCATGGGTCATGGGTCATGGTCTCAGTGGGTATCCCTTGTCCCACAGTAACTAGCTTTGTAAGGCATCTAGATCCTCAGAACATCAGGTACACATGAGTGCTCCAGAATGTAGTAGTCATGGCAGCTGCCAGGGCAGTGGACACTACCCTCTAGGAAATAGTAACAGGGATCACAGATCAGCTGAACAGTAAAGGAATGGAACCCCTTCCTGTTAATGAATTCCACAGTGTTGTGATATGGCCTTCTCAGTGCCATGTGTGTTCAGTTAAAGGCACCTATACCTGGGGGATGTCAGCTATTTTACTGAACCATACTGCCTGGGCTGCAGCACTGACCTCCTCATAGGAGAACAAAATGAATTGCTGCGACCTTCCACAGTTGGCATTGGACACTGTCCTGATGCATTTGTGATGAACAACTAAGAGACCCCACACAAGTCATTCATTGGTCCCTGAATACCTACATGAGATTAGATTCCCTACTGTGTGGAAACAGGCCCTTCGGCCCAACAAGTCCACACCGAGCCTCCGAAGAACAACCCACCCAAACCCATTCCCCTCTATTCACCCCTGATTAATGCACCTAACACTACGGGCAATTTAGCATGGTCAGTTCACCTAACCTGCACATCTTTGGACTGTGGGAGGAAACCGGAGCACCCGGAGGAAACCCACACTATCAGGAGATGGTCTCCTACTCCTGCAAGACTCAGGTCCTGCTCCAACATCTGACACAGTTCTATCACCATAACCTGCAACATACGGAGACTGTCTTGGCACTGCATCTCGCTCATGCCCAGGGAAAGGAATTGGGGCCAGAAACATTTGGACCACTTGCATATACAGATACTATGCATTCTGAAGCGCCCTGCACCAGCAACCTGCCCCTGAGCTGGATGCTTCTTGACTTCACTGTCAGTCGCTATTGCTCTTGGGCTTGCAGTCTGTCTGATCTTTTAGTATGTGCCTTCATAGGTAGATAGCCATACCACCAGCAATTCACCAGCCCCACAACCCATCACTCTTGATGCAAAAACGCCTAAACTGGTCACAGAAGTAAACAGTTATCTGTGACATACCCTGCAGATGAAGGCTGAGCACACTTCTCTACACAGTGAGACATGCTGAATGTGGATAATGGATGATACAAGCATGCAAGTTGCTAAACATGAAGGAGTGCTAAGAGAGGAAATTAGTGGTGCAGAGATGCCGCCTGGTCCAATCCATGAGCTGGCTGCCTGTCTGTGTACACTATGTGTCCCTGCCACAGCATTCTCATTGTTAGTAGCCCAGTGCACCCAGCAGTGCACGTGTGTATCTTGTGTGTCCTGCAAGTGGATCAGAGTGGTATCATGACAGTCGTGAATGATCATAATGAATGTTAGTGTCCATAGACCAAGAGTGTATGTGACGGATCACGTCTTAACGTGTTGTTGCCCAATATCCAATGTGAAGAATTTTCAGAGCAAGTGTGGAATCCACCAGGTGCATGCTGTTGTTTCCTGGTCGTGTTTCCCTAATATTTAGCTTGTTTGGCGAGATGGTAAGATGGAAGATTGAATGTTAATGAAGTGAGTTATGTTTGCAAGACACTTAGCAAACATTAATCCTGCGAATGTCATCTCACTGCAGTCTAGTGAGAACCTTGCCACACCACTTGTGAAAGCCATAGAAAGGTTGACCAAGGTCTCAGTGTCTAGAAACTTCTCACTACACATATTGCCTTATGTTGCCGTACATCTCATTAGAACTTGTATCACTCAGACCCTTTTAAGACTCTGCCCATTGACATTAATGTTGTGGATTGCAATGCCATTTAGAACATATGGATGGATGATTATCTAGGTAAATATTTGTGATTCATAACACCATAGTTGAATTTTTAACATTGCCTGCTTCAGGCCTCCTGAAAGTCTAAATGGCTGTCTGAACAGCAGGAAATATTGTTCACATGGTTTATTCTGACACTTCTGTGTCAACTCAGTGATTCTAGCTTTTCTTTTTCTTGTCTTTTACTGCACTATGTAATGACCGGCAAGGCTGATTATAGCCATGCCTTCAGATTCCAACTTTACTGTACTCTGTTAAGTGCCCTTATTCTGTTGACAAATGTCAGGTCTGAGTGAAAGTCCAGGGTACAATTCTATTTATCGCCCCACTAAATCTCTAAACAACTCTGCTTTTATTTTTCCTTAAATGGCTTTCAACAAGACATTCATAATTCAGGAAGAATACTTTTTAAAATTACCTTTTAAGGCCCTTTTCGTTTGAAAATGAAAATATAGGGGTAGATGGAAATTTTTGTGCCATTTTATGATCATTATATGTCTCTGTTTTGTAATTACAGTTTAATTTATATTTTCAATTGCCTTTCTTTAAATCATATTCAATTATTTTTTCATATTAATATTTAGATTCAATAATATTCTTAGGTTAACCATATAAGTATCCATTTGTGTATTCCCTATTACAGGACTGAGCCCCATCAAATGTGTACAGTATCATTAGCAAACATTGTATTGACTGATCACGATACTGAAGCATAGAAAATTAAGGTGCACATCATTCAGTTGAAATTGTCTTGTTCTTCTGACTTTTCTAGTGCAGCTACAACCCTGGAAAATTGTGCAGGTCTATCCTGTACATAAAAGGCAGGACAAATCAAACACAACCGATTACTGACCCATCAGTCTACTCTTGATTATCAGTAAAGTATTGGAAGGTGTCATCAACAGTGCTATCGAGCAGCATCTGCTCAGTAATAACCTGATCGCTGACACCTAGTTTGGGTTCCGCCAGGGCCACTCAGCCCTGACCTCATTATGGCCTTGGTTTGAACTTAGACAAAGAGCTGAATTCCAGAAGTTAGAGTGACAGTCCTTGATATCAAGGCTGTATTCGACTGTGTCATAAAGGAGCTTGAGCAAAATTCGAATCAATGGGTATCAAACTCTCAGCTGGTTCAAGTCATACCTGACAGTTAGGAAGATGGTTGTGGTTGTAGGAGGTCAGTCATCTCAGCTCCAGGACATCTCTGAAGGAGTTCCTCAGCATTGTGTCCAACACAACCATCTTCAGCTGCTTCATCAATGCCCTTCCCTCCATCATGATGTCAGAAGTGGAGATGTTCACCAATGATCACACAATACTGGATTAGTGGTGCTGGAAGACCACAGCAGTTCAGGCAGCATCCAACGAGCAGCGAAATCGACGTTTCGGGCAAAAGCCCTTCATCAGGAAGATCACACAATGTTCAGCACTGTTCACAACTCCTCAGATACTAAAGCAGTCCATGTTCAATTGCAACAAATCTGGACAACATTCAGATTTGGACTGACAAGTGGCAAGTAACATTTATGCCAAACAAATGCTAGGCAATGACCATATCCAATAAGAGAAATTAACCACTGCCCCTTGATATTCAGTGGTGTTGCCATCACTGAATTCCCCACTATCACCTTTTGGATTACCATTGACTGAAGTTGAACTGGCGTCACCGCATAAACACAATGGCTGTAGGTCAGAAGCTAGGAATAAAGCAGCAAGTAACTCACCTCCTGACTCTCCAAAGCCCATCCACCATCTGCAAGGTACAAGTCAGGAGTGTACCTTGACTTGGATGGATGGATGTCGCTCCAACAACACTCAGGAAACTTGACACTGTAAAGCAGCCCGCTTGATAGGCAATGCAGCAACAAGTATCCATTCCCTCAACCATTGATGCTCAGTAGCAGCAGTATGTAAGAATGACCAACAATCCTTAGACAGCACCTTTCAAACATGCAATCACTTCTGTCTAGAAGGACAAGGGAACGCCACTTCCTGCAAACTACCCTCAAAGCCACTCACCATCCTGACTTGGAAATATTTTGTCATTCCTTCACTGTTGCTGGGTCAAAATCCTGGAATTCTCTCCCTAACTGCATTGTGGATCTGCAACAGTTCAAGAAGGCAGCTCACCACCACCTCCTCAAGAGCAACTAGGAACGGACAATAAATGCTGGCTAGCCAGTAACGCCTGTGTCCCACGAATGAATAAAACAAAAAACAAACCTTTATCTTTCTGATGTGCAGTTCACATTGTAGCACTGGAAAATGTTGCTCTAAGGCTTCGGATGAATTGCCAATTCCATTTGGCTATTAAGGTTGAATTTAAACTTCTGTTAATGATGTTTTATAGTTTGAAATTTTAGATGGCAGTATGAGATACATTTTCATGCAGATAAATAATTCTTTCACCTTCACTTCCATCCCATCCACCTCTCCCATCCTCCAAACCACCCATTGTCTTATTGTGCAAAGCGCTTGGTGATTGTTATATGATATTGTTTCAGCTAAGGATCTCCTCTGAGAATCAATCACAGATGGTGTCAGATCTTGTTTCCTGTTTCTCCTCAGGCCAGCTTTGTCTGGGACTGGGTTTTTAAGTGATATTTTTACCCATTAGACATTAACAAGCGTCATACCATTTATCATTTTCAATTTTAGTAGATACTCTTCACCACAAACATGTTGGGGTTTGATGTTTTGTTGCCTTTGCAATTATGACAGGGATATTTTCCTATTAATTTATTCGGACAGGATGTGCCTTAGATAAGAGCTTTGTTGGACAGATGGCTAGTTTGCACTGTTGACTCAATCCACCAGAGTGTGCCCAATGAAATTATTGTTGTATTATTTAATCCATAAGCATTAAACCCAGTAGAAGACAGATTTGGTAACCCTTGAAATTATGCTGATAGCATGTCATGTGACACCATCGCTAAACAATTAGCTTTCTGATCATTAGCAAGAGAAGCCAATTACTTTCAGGCAATGTTGGTCTCCATGGACTTGCACTGTTACCATTTGTGTGCTTTGCCTCCACAGCTGTGAATTGATTTGCCAGTGGAAACTGCGCAAAAGAAAAATGCTTAATTAGCTTTGTATTTCTGCACAAAATGAGGTCATCTGGCTTCATCCAGATTACTATTGTGTATAAAATTGTTCAAAGAGCTATGCTGATGTCGCCATAGACCTTGAATGGTTTTTACATTATTAATACTAAATATACAATGATTTCCATCACATTTAACAAGCTTATGCTCTATCAAATGGTAGCAACAGAAAACAGTGCCATTTCTATGTTGAATAGCATAATATTTCTGAACATTACATTTTCAGTGAGTTCTCCATTTGGAGTGTGATGCAATTTATTTATGGTTCTATCTTCTACAAAGTCTAAGCAGTACACTCTAACAGGATAGAAACCAGGTTCACCCTGACAGCCATTGCAAATTAAATGGTCAATAATGAGCAACTAGGTCATGCTATTAGATAAACATAAACATTTGGAAAATGAAACTTTAAGTTCATCTTTCACCTTTTCCCCTCTAGAAGTCCAGTTTTATTTCTCCCTTTGCAGTTCAGATTGACATGATTTATCAGAATAATTCAGTGTTACCTTTCTTTCAATGTTAATTCTTTAAGAAAAGTTGGTATAAATGTAAACTAGCCCTGAAGGGCTTCACTGATCATTGTCTCACTAATGCTGAATACATTTAGTTACAATTCTTGGTTCTTGGGATTCATGAATTGTCCTTCATGCTGTTCAGGAATTTTCAAACCTTTTGTGTGATTGCCTTGTACTGTATGCTACTGACAGATGTGTTTTACACACATTTACACAGTTGCACAAAACAAATTTACTGTTGGAGATGCTTTCACAAATACAACACATCTTTAATAAGTGTTCTTATCAAGAAACCCAGCTGGGTGACACTTATCTGCTACAGCAAAAGCAATTATACTTTTTGATTGAATTGGTAAAATCTCTCATCGGTAATATAGTATGTTATTCCTTACACGAAACTCCTTCAAAAACACTTCAACCTTCCCAGCAAAAAATTGAATTTTTAAAATAAACACCATGTAAATGTTACAGGAATAATTTACAAAAGTATGTTCATCAGTCAGAAATAGTTCTGTTTTTAAGAGATATTATCTCATCCCAATTTATTTGTTTAAAAGAGTTTTTGCTTCCTGTTATAGCGTTGTCTTTTATCAGAAAATAAATTAAACATTCTGAAACATTTGTAACAGAAAACCTGCTGACTGATTGTATGTATTAACAGCTGAATTTAGTCCTTACATTTTGCATCCCGAATGTTGCAGTATTAAATTGAAAATACGGCAATAACACAGAATGAAAAACAATTGAGTATGAGAACAGTACTATCTATGTAATTTTGTTATAAATGTATTTTGACTTGATTTTGATGTCTTCCGCTCCATTGTTACATAGACCTTTAAGTTGAACTTTATCTGTTGATTGAACATATCATTGATCATTTGTACATCAGAATCAATAACCAAGAACCTTAAATGATCTATGATTTATACTTTATTATCTTTCACAATATGCAACATTGAGGTATATTTACTTGTTTCTGGTAACCCATAATTGTTGTAGATAACAGGAAAACTTCATCAATAGACTAAAATATTGAATATGTCATGTATGTCTCATGGATCCCTTATTCTCACTGTTTTTTGGGGGTAAATCCTGAAGTGCAGGATGTGTGATGAGCTCATTTCTTTGTGTCTCTTGCAAATGGGGACCACTACCAATGCTTAAAAGCTCAGGATTAAAAATCACACAGCACCAGTTTATAGTACAGACAAAGTTAAAAAATCACACAATACTAGGTTATAGTCCATAACTTGGTGTGTGGTTTTTACCTTCATCACGTAGCAGCGCTCTGAAAGCTTGTACTTCCAAATAAACCTGTTGTACTATAACCTGGTGTCGTGTGATTTTTAATTTTGGCTGTCCCAGTACAACACCAGCACCTCCACATAAATGTTCAGGAAGTTCTTCTTTGGGTAGGTTCTGCAAAGAGTGCAGGTTTGTTATCTTGAAGGCACAAAGTTAAATTTAGCAATCCTAATATTTTATAGATTTAGTTAAAAAGAAAATTGAATGCATTTTGTTGATCAACCTACTATGAAGAACTCTTTATTTTATAAAATTAGAAGTCTTCCAATTAACCTATGACATATTAAACTTACCCTACTTCAAAAATATTTCATCATGCATTTCCCATTGAATTAGCTTAAACAAAATGTGTACTATTATAAATTAATAATGTTTTTTCAGGTAAGCATTCAAATAATTATGCTGCAGTTGTTTTTCTCATTATGGTTGCTGCCATTTCTATCTCTGATTGAACTGAATTCTTAGCCAAATAATAAAGTTTTACAAAATAGCACCTCAGCTCTTTTAATAATCTGGGGGTTAAGATGAGTATAATATTCGGGAGAAATGGGCTTCGAGAACTGGGCAATATTTGGACTAAGGTATGAATTTAAAAATACATTTTCTATTGCTGAATATTATATTTTTCCTTGAAATTTATATGTCTATCAATTAGGACATTCTGTCTGTAAATTTGTCAGGCATTATGACCAAACCCCTGGCAAGGCATCACAAATTAATTTTGTTCCTTATCGATATTCCAAACAATTAAGCTCTTGGGTGAGGAGACATGAATTTGTTCCCCTTTATTCACAAATTCTTTATCTCACTTGTCATTAGTCACAAATAATTGAATTTAAAAAAGGATCCATCCTGTGTAAATGCCTTTTTTTCTAGACCAAATAAATTTAGATTTTCAAAGGGACCAATTTAATGAAGCTTTCTTGAGTTAACAGAAGACTGAGTTTCTTAGTTATTAAACTCAAGAAAAAATAATAACAGAGCACATATACACACGGATTATAAATGAGAAGTGAGTGCAGAAAGAAGATGCAGGTTAGTAGGTAGACAGTTTAGTCTGTGTATCATTATGAAATGTAGCATAGTCAAGCAGTTGATATTGGGTTTCTTGACTTGGCAGGTTAATTGAAATTCTTTTGTCATTTTCCTTTGAAGGTGGCAGGCTAGCAGAGTCTTTCTTTCATCCTATTTCCTTTTGGCTGACTTCCTGGCCACACAGGTTATGGTACAACTGGCTTTTAATTCCCATTCTTGTGTATTCTTAAAGAGTAAAGACATAAAATATATATTTTCTGCTGTCTTTTCCTCCATCATGCTCACAAATTGAATTAATTTCCATTAGATAACAGTTCAATTTGGAATGTATTTCTTCCATTACATGTATATCCCTTAAAGACTTCTTGCCATCTCATCAGGTGTGACATTCCAGGGTGTTTTACTTCAGACAGCCACTGAATTTACATTTATAGTAATCTGTTAGTTGTATGTCCTAATTGCATGCTCCTACCTGCCATTGTTATTTTGTCTATGACTTCTCTGCATCTGTGTCTGTCTCTCTTCCACTTCCATTCTGCTTACCTCCCTCCTCCATAACTATTTCTAGACTCTGACCAGTTTGATTTTTTTCTTTGAAAGTGAAACTGACACCACAATGATGTTATTGTCAGCTTTTCTCTACCTTTTCCTTTGCTTCTGCCCTTAAACCATATTATCTGATGGAATTTTGCAATGGCAATTTAGTTTTATCATTATTACACTGAAGCTGATAGCTGTTTCAGGAGTTTGCATCCTGCAGAAATATGGAGACTCCTGTCATTTTGTTCTATGTTGCTCTAGCACATGCAGTTTGTCATTGATGAGAATCTCCATTCTTACACTGTCATCTCACTGTAAAAAGTTTGACAGTGATTACTGTTGACATCAAGACTTGATTTAGTGTTGTCTCAAGGAACCCTACTAAAATTAAAGAGAAGAGAGTAATCTCTAGCACAATGGAAGATAATTGTTGTTGAAAGCTGATCATCTCGGTCTGAGAACACACAGAATTCCTCAAGGTAGTATTCCAGGCCCAACCATGTCAACTGCTTTATCAGTGACTTTCCCTCCAAAATAATTTCATCAGTAGGATGTTCAGTGATGATTGCACAATGTTCTTTGCATTTATGACACCTCACATGCTGAAGAAGTTTATCGCCACAAGCAAGAAGAGCTGCATGACGTTCAAAATTGAGTTATTTAGTGGCAATAAATACCTCAACAGGGGATAATTGAACTATGACCTCTTAATATTCAATGGCATATCACTATCAACGTTTTGGGGGTTATCATTGACTAGAAACTTAACTGGGCTCACTGTATAAATAGTGTGGTGACAGGGGAAAGTCAAATGCTAGGAAGTTTGCATTGAATATCTTAACTCCTAATTCTCCAACAGTGGCATGCTAACTGGCAGTCATTATTGCTTGTTAACTGCCTTGTAAATGACACAACTCACATTTATTATTCACATTCTCTTTGTAATAAATTCTTCAAATAAGCTAGACTTCGGTGGGAAGTGCACCAAACTCCAGCTCCTCAGAAACCGTGTTAGGGAGCTGGAGCTGGAGCTGGATGAACTTCGAATCATTCGGGAAGCGGATGGAGTAATCAAGAGGAGTTACTGGGAGGTAGTCTCACCTCAGGTACAGGAAAAAGATAGATGGATTACAGTCAGGGTACAGAAAGGGAACAGGCAAACAGAGCAGGGCTCCCCTATGTCTGTTCCCCTTCAATAAAAATAAAACATTTTGGATAATGTTGGGGGGACAACCTACCAGCGGAAAGCCATAGTGGCCAGGTCTGTGGCTCAGAAGGGAAGGGGGCATAATAGAAAAGCACTAGTGGTAGGAGACTCCATAGTTAGAGGAATGGATAGGAGATTCTGTCGTCGAGAGACTCCCAGAAGGCATGTTGCCTCCCAGGTGCTAGGGTCTGGGATGTCTCTGATCAAGTCAACAAGATTCTGAAGGGGGAGGATGACCAGTCAGAAGTAGTGGTGCACGTTGGCACCAATGACATAGCTAGGAAAAGGGATGACAATCTAAAAAGTGATTTCAGGGAGGTAGATGGGAAGCTAAAAAAAAGAGAATGAGCAGAGTAGTAATCTCAGAATTACTACCAGTGCCACGTGCTTGTGAGGGGAGGAACAGGGAGCAAGTGCAGCTAAACACGTGGCTACAGGGCTTGTGCAGGAGGATGGCTTCAGATACATAGATCATTGGGGTACCTTCTGGGAAGGTGGGACTTGTACATGAAGGACAGTATGCACTTAAACTGAAGGGGCACCAGTGTTCTGGGGGAGATTTGCTAGAGCGCTTTGGAAGTGTTTAAATTATTTTGGCAGGCAGATTGAACCAGAACTACAGATCAGAGAAAAGGGTAGTTGTTGAATGGACAGAAATAGAATGCAGAGTGTCTGTCAGCAAAGATACACAGTTGATACAGTAAAGGGATTGGTTAAAGTGTGTCTGTTTCAATGCAAGGAGTGTCAGGAATAAGAGTGATGAACTTAGAGCATGGAGGATCAGCACACGGAAGCACGATTTGTGGCCATAATGGAGACGTGGATTTCACAGGGACAGGAACAGTTGCTGGATGTTCAGGGTTTAGATCTTTTAAGAAGAATGGAGGGGGGGGGGGGTGTAAAAGAGGAGGGGGAGTAGCATTGATAATTAGACAGTGCATCACAGCTGCAGAAAAGGAGGTTGTTGAGGTGCGTTTGTAGACTAAGTCAGTATGGATGGAAGTGAGGAAAGGAGCAGTCACTTTAATGGGTGTTTTCTCTAGACCCCCCCCCCAATAGCAGTAGAGAGACGGAAGAACAGATTGGACATCAGATCTTGGAAGGTGCAGGTGTAACAGAGTTGTTGTTATGGGTGACTTCAAGCCCCAATATTGATTGGAACCTCCTTAGTGCAGACAGGCAGATGGTCTGGATGACTCAGAAGCCATTTTGTCAGGTGTGTCCAGAAAGGATTCCTGACTCAATATGTAGGTAAGGTCGCCTTTTGACTCTAATCTCCAGCACCACACTCTTGACTCTAATCCCCAGTATCTGCAGTTCATACTTTTGCCTCAATATGTAGATAGGCTGACTTGGGATGGGGGAGGCCATATTGGCTTTGGTGCTAGGCAATGAGCCAGGCCAGATCTCTTGGTGGGAGAGCATATCGGTGACAGTCACCACAACTGCCTCACCTTTACCATAGCCATTGGAGAGAGATAGGAACAGACAGTATGGGAAGGTATTAAACTGGGGGAGGGAAATTTATACTTCTATTAGATAGGAGCTGGGGAGTATAAATTGGGAACAATTGTTCTATGGGAAATGCACTACAGAAATGTGGAGGTTGTTGTGAGTGTTGGATAACTTTGTCCCACTGAGACAGGCAAGGAATGGTAAGGTAGAGGTGCCTTGGATGACAAAAGAGGTGGAGCTTCTCATCAAGAGGAAGAGGGAAGCTTACTTAGGGTTGAGGAATCAAGGAGCTGGCACAGCTTTAGACAATTGCAGGGTAGCTAGGAAAGAACTCAAAAATGGACCGAAGAGAGGCAGGAGGGGACGCGAAGAAGCCATGGCGGGAACGATTTGGGAAAACCCAAAGGTGTTCTACACTTATGTGAGGAATAAGTGAATGATCAGAGGGAGGGTAAGACCAAGTAGGAATATGGAGCGAACTTGTGCCTGGACTGTGAAGAGGGCGGAGTGGCCCAAAATGAGTTATTTGCTTCAGTATTCACTAGATAGAGGGACCTTGTTGATAGTGAGAAATCCGTGGACCAGGTTAATAATCTTGAACTGATTGATATTAAGAACGTGGGTGTGCTGGAAATTCTAGGAAGCATCAAGGTAGATAAGTCCCCAGGGCTAGTCCAGATTATCCAAGGTTACTGTTGGAAGCGAGGAATGAGATTGCTGCATCTCTGGCGATGATCTTTGCACTCTCACTCTCCACTGGATTAGTACTGGCTGATTGGAGGGAAGCGAATGTTGTTCTTCTGTTCAAGAAAGGGAAAGGAAAATCTTGGGAATTACAGACCAGTCCGTCTTCTGTCTGTGACAAGCAAGGCACTGGAAAGGATTCTGAGAGGTGGATTTATGACGATTTTGAAAAACATAGTTTGATTAAAGATAGTCAGCATGGCTTTGTGAGGGGCAGGTTATGCCTCACAAAGCCTTATTGAGTTATTTGAGGATGTGACAAGACAAGTTGATGAGCAGTGGAGGTAGTGTATATGGATTTCAGTATGACATTTGACAAGGTTCTGCACGGTAGGCTCATTCAGAAAGTTAGGAAGTATGGGATACAGGGAAATTTGGATGTCTGGATATAGAATTTGCTGGCTGAAAGAAAACAGTAAGTGGTAGTGGATGAAAAGTATTCTGCCTGCAGGTGGTGTCCAGTAGTGTCCCGCAGGGATTTGTTCCTGGGCCTCTGCTCTTTGTAGTTTTTAGTAAATGAATTGCATGAAGAAGTGGAAAGATGGATTAACAAGTTTGCTGATGACACAAGGTTGGTAGATAGTGCTGAGGCTGTTGCATACTACAGCAAGATGTTGACAGGATGCAGAGCTCAGCTGAGAAGTGACAGATGGAGGTCAACCTGGATAAATGCAAAGTGACTAATTTTGGAATGTTGAATTTGAATGCTAAATACAGGGTTAAAGACAGGATTCTTGGCAGTGTGGAGGAACAGTAATATCTTGGGGTCCACGTACATAGATCCACTCAAGTTGATAGGGTCATAAGAAGGCTTTCATTAATAGGGTTATTGAGTTTAAGAGCCGTGAGGTTTTCCTGCAGCTCTATAAAACTCTGGTTAGGCCACATTTAGAATATTGTGTCCAGTTCTAGTTGCCTCATTATAGGAAAGATGTAGATGCTTTAGAGAGGGTGCAGAGGAGAATTACCAGGATGCTGCCTGGATTGGAGGGCTTGTCTAATAAAGAGAGGTTGAATGAGTTAGGGCTTTTCACACTGGAGACAAGAAGGAAGAGAGGTGACTTGATAGAGGTGTGCAAGATAATGACAGGCATAGATAGTGTAGATAGCCAGAGACTTTTCCCCAGGGCCGAAATGGCAGTCGTGAGGGGTCATAATTTTAAAGTGATTGGAGGAAGGTATAGGGGAGATGTCAAAGGTAGGTTCTTTGGCAGAGCATAGTGGGTGCGTGAACTGCACTGCCAGCAGTGTTAAGAGAGTCAGAGACATTGGGGACATTAAAGTGACTAATGGACCAGCACATGGATGGTGGTAAATTGAGGGGTGTGTAGGTTAGGTTGATGTTAGACTAAGATAAATGCTCAGCAACATCGTGGGCCAAAGGGCTGTACTGTTCTATCTTTTATCAGGAAAACTCAAAAAGAAGCCAGAGCAGGTATCTAGTGGACTCACCTATTGCTTGCTCCGAACAATATCCCGATTAGAAACCAGGAACTAACTCTTCCAGCATGCTCCATGGGCACCAACTGCACTTCCACACATATGCATCTATAAACATCAGCATCTGAAATGTGGCAGTATCTAAGAACTCTCGTGTCACATCTATGATTCACTTATTCACTTTTCTGCACTTCAAAGTTGCACTTCAGACTGCCCCAGAATCTTATAATTGTAATGCTGCAACAAGAACAATGTGCATTCAGGGGCGCAAACCCAGCTCACAGGTTGTATCTGCGAACTCTTCATTTTTTCTCACAGTGCTCACTCATTTCCACTATAACTGGATGCTCACAACATCTCTGTCTTGCCTTGTCTTTTTGAGCTTTGAAAATTAACGAGGCAAGTTTGATAAGATATAGCAATAAAACGGCAGCACAGTCGCTCGGGGGTAGCACTGCTGCCTCAAGGTGCCAGGGACTTTGGTTCGATTCCAGCCTCAGGCTGTGTGGAGTTTGCACATTCTCCCTGTGTCTGCATGGGTTTCCTCCGGGTGCTCTGGTTTTCTCCTGCAATCCAAAGGTGTGCAGGTTAGGTGAATTGGCCATGCTAAATTGCCCATGGGCTCAGAGATGTATTAGTTAGGGATAAATATAGAGTAATAGGGTATGGGAATGGGTTTGGGTGGAATACTCTTCACTGGTTAGTGTGGACTTGCTGGACTGAAGGGCCTGTTTCCACACTGTAGAGATTCTATGAAAACGTAATAGCCCTTGCGGTGACAAGCACTCTAAAAATTCTTGATGCAGCTCAGACTTAGGGAAACATTTTTATCAATTTAGTAACAGATACAATGTATTCTGACAAACTAACAGTATATTGCTCAGACTAAACAGTCTAAATTCAGGTATAGCATCTTGGTTGATTGAAAATTGCATCTAAATGCATGCTGAGAACAGCCTGAGGTCTGCAAGTGAAAACTTTAATGAAGGCACTAAAAGCAGAAATATAAACTGAGTAAATTAGTTTAATCATGTAGTTGTGAATTATGTAATTTTTACAAAATTCTTATTCAAACTCTGGCTTATTAGAAATTTCAGCCAGAGAAATACTGCAGGTAATATATTGTCACTATTAATTAGTCAGATTGCATGTAGCCTAACATTGTGAACACTGAAGAAACCTTCAAGACAGAAGGAATTTTAAATGAAATCTGTGTACTACATGTCTTATAATGGCCCAAAGTTTGCAGTCAGTGATGAAGGCAAGACACCCTCTGCCAGCATCGCTGTGATCTCTCCAGTAAGAAATTTAACTATGCTATTAATCGCATTATGATAATAACGCTTCTTGCTCTAGATTGCCAACCTAGAGCTGCAGTGATGTGATCAAGTTGTTCAAGCAGCCAATAGCATTGAAGGATTTTCACAGCTACCCAACCAGGAAAAGAAATCCACTTTTTTTCCCATGTGAACAAATGAAAAGTTAGAAAGTTATTACTCACATTGTTGTTAAATGCCCTTTCATCTGATTGATGTGAGAGCAGGATATTTAAAACTCATATCAGTAACTGGGGAGTTTGGTGTGCGAGGTGGTCAAATAGCACAGCTTGCTTGCAAGTATTGATTAACAGGCCCAAACCTGAGGATTTTCACGCTGAAGTCCAACCTTCTGAAGTTGCAATCAGTTCGCAAAGGCAAATGCTGACGATCAAATTCTTCTCCCACTCGGGCCACTAAATCTGGGCTAATCTAACATGGATTTTGCAAGTTTGTCCTTTTCTATGCTGACTGCAGCTTAAATTCAATCTCAGTCCCCAGCTTCTATTACTCTCTGGACTGAGCCTGTTCAATTAGGTGTCAGTTTCTTGTGCTGTATAATTTCACTCTGGTCAGACTGCTAGGATGAATCCAGAATTCTTTGATGTTAATATGAATGCTTCTCTCATTCACCAGGAAAGTAGGAGTGGGCCAATAAACAGAGGGATGATCTATAATGTAAATAACCCATCTCTGTGTCAGTTTTAGAAAGAATTCTGGGTTTTTAAGGATGCATTTAAATTTTCTACTTGGATGAACACACAAGGGTTTCCCCTAAAATGGAAGAAAGTGTTTATTTAACACAAAAATTACCAGTTTCCATAGTTGCATTTGCAGCAGGCAATCAAATGTTTGAAGTACATTTCCACAGTACCTGCAAAATCAGATTTTCTGAATCTGTTTGAACTTACCCATGAGGTATTATGATTTCCCTCTTTACATTGGAATATTGCTAATGTGCAGACAAGAAACTTACTTTGCATTACAGCCGATTAGGTATTTTGAAATGTAGTCATTATAGGAAATAACACAGCTAATTTATGCATAGGACATTCTCAGGGACAGTACTGTTATTTATTAATGACATATGATGAGTGGATTTTAATGTGGGTGACGGGGGCTCTGTCTTTGATAGTGAAGCCTGGTTTTATTGTCACCAAGCAGATCCCCAAAGGAATAAAGTTCCCAGTTGGAATCAGGAATTCAACTGCAAGCTTTTCTCTTGCCAAGATTGTTAAAGTATTGCTCTACGAGGGAATGAATATCCTTTCCCAACAGCTGTGGGTTTCGCAGAGGCCAGGAGAGCTACAGTACAGGCAGTTTTACTGCAAGCAGTGACCACCTGCTATATTGCACCAGGTTTATCTCGGCAATTAGCACTGCCTAATCCAGAGATAAGTAAGTGGTTTGGGATGGAGTTGCTAAGGAGGAGTGCATCAACCAGTGGCAATGAGGTTGAGTGGACAATAAGAGCAATGACCTGCTTGCTGCATGACCTCTCTTATGGATGCTCCAGGTCCCTTGATTGGATGTAGAATGCCTTTGAATTTGGACTGTTTCTGGTAGTTCAATGAAAAACTTAACCAGGAGCGCCCCAGTACCCAAAGAACATTTGTTCCTTGAATAGTATCAATGGATTTCTTTTTTTACCTGAGGAAGCAGACAGGGTCTTAGTTTAATGTCTTAAATAAAAGATAACAAATCTTCTTCCAAAGTACTCACTTAACATTGCACTGAAACACTGCCCTAGATAATGTACTCAAAGCAGAAAAGGATATTTTTGAAACAATTGACATTTTACTTTTATCCCATGCTTACAAAGTCTCCATGTAATAATAGATTATTTATACAGCAGAACCACAGTGATCTTACAGCCATCCGTATTTAAATATTTAAAGTTGTGTGTCCCTTTTGAAAATCACACATTTTTCAACATACTTTGAAGAACTCTACACATGGAATGCATTGCATTTACAAAGATAATGTAAAAACCACATAACAAAATATCATTTGCATTTCAAATAGATGAAACTGATAGGACAGTCAAAATATTAGTAAATATGAGACGTACTGTTAGCCAAATCAAGCGCATTGTCTAAAGAAATGCATAGAATGCTTTCCCAACTAAGATTAGCTAACTGAGCACAAATCAAACTCAGACTTTCTAGTGTTGTATCATTTACACATGAAGCCAATCATATTACATTCAATATAGATCCTATGTAATTCTAAGTGGTACATTGTCTTCAATTCAGTAGTTAACTCGTCTCTAAGCTTGTATAGATCCTGCTATATATTATTGTCTCCAGTACCAGTCTCCTCCAGTTTTCCAATACTGTTTCATGTAATTTTGAAACCTTCATCTGTCCCAGCCTATGTTGTGTCATTTTGTTTCTGTAATGTTGAAACATTTCATGACCTGTCTTGTGAGCAATGTGGCCAGTAATATATTTCAGCAAAGGATGTCACAGGCAAGTTCACACAATGCAAAATTAATAGGCAAAATTGAACAAAATTATGGTCTACAAGAAGTGCAAAACTGTTAACATATAGAAAACAATTGCCTACAAATAATTTTCCTACTTTGAAAAAAAATCCTGAGGTAGTGAAAGCCTCCATTTGGCAAAGTCTTATTGTTTGCGTGAGGCAGAAGAAAGGAAAACCTCCATATTTTAAAACTGCTTTCCTGTAGAAATACAGGGTCAAGTACTAATGTCGAAACTGTGAAAAAAGATTTATTCTGGGAAACATCTGTATTGCAGAGACCAAGGTTGAGAGAACTGAGAAGAATGTTCTCAAATAAACAGACCACTCACTGCATCTTAGAGAATGCTATATGCAAAAAAAGGCACAGGTATTCAAGAGGATACTGTTTGCAACAAAAAGCCAAAAGGATTGTCTGCAAGGCAGTACAAGAATAATGATTCAATAAAAATAGTCGCTACCAATGCCTGTAACTCTATTGATTGTCTGTAACTGTATAGATTTAACTAATATGAATCTTTCACAATGCTTCTACAATTGACTTTGTTTATCTTTGCCTGTTCAAAGTTTTTAAGTGAACTGCAGAGCATGAAGTTAAGAGGTTTCCAATTTAATAAGTGGCAACCTCTTAACTTCATGCTCTGCAGTTCAGTTAACAACTTTGTACAGGCAAAGATAAACAAAGTCAATTGTAGAAGCATTGTGAAAATTCATATTAGTTATTAAATTGGAAATAAATGTTATGCAAAAGGAGGGCTTCTTAATATAAGTTAAGGGAGCCAACAAGTCAGAAGGATCATATCAGCGGGACAATTGGAAACTACATACAGATTTTTAAATCTAGAGCAAGCAGTAAATTATTTGCATCTCTGAGAATTAAATAGCAAAGTGAGCAAGTCGATGATTGATGCAAAAAGATCTGTGTTTGTAGTAAAAATTTAATCTTCATTCCAAAAGAAATAATATATTAATAAATAATTTTATTTTTAAAATCATTTTAATAAATGTAATACTTTATGTTGAACTACAGTTTCAACAATTGGCTTGGTTAATTTGGTGTTTAAGATTTCTATTGAAGTATTGTTGAAAATACTTATTAAGTACATTATGGAAAATTATAAGAAATTGAACTATTTGGACTTTTTCTGAATTAAACAGGATTTACCGTGTGTTTTCTTGAAAATGTCAACAGTTTAATATGTGGTTTAGTTTGCCTGCTGCTAACAGCAAGTTAAGTAGATGGTGAATAAACAAAGCTTTCAAGGAAATAAGAGATGGGGTTTATGGCCCTTAAAACCTGTAAAATCTAGCTTTGAAAAGACCATAGGCTTCTATACTAATGGTTGCCTAGCAACCCTTTCAGGACTTAGATTTCTGGTTTATGAAGCTAATGGGGAGTAAGGGAAAACAATGCCAGAAGAAGCTTCAAATTTCCTTTCTTCTATCAGCCAATGTTCCTGGGAACTGTTAAAGTTTCTAATTATCAGTATTTCTGACTCCCTTATAATCCATAAAAAGCTGAGCTGTGTCCACTTTTCAAAGACTTGAATCCATCTTCATTTCAACCCAAACTGAAGGTCTTCTATTGGTCTACGGTTGTCAGCTATTCAGCATTGTCATCAGGAAATCGACTGGATTGTGAGAAGTCATGGTGATGGGAATGTTTTCCCTTTTTGTCTTTTTTTTTGTTTAACATATCATCTGTGCAGGGAGTGTTGTATTTTTGTGTGTGTCTGTGTTTGGGATTAAGGCGATATAGTTTTGATTTCAGAGTAAGTTTGAGATATTGACCAGTATTTGTCAGTTGTATTATGAGTGAGATTTATGTCACAATGAACTGATTATTTTGAGTTCATTAAGGAAACCTGGTAAAAGTCTCTTATTTTGAACAGTAGTACAAAAGAGATGCAATTGACCATTTTAGTTATTAAATCAATGCATTTACATTAATAGTGAGATTAGCAGAGTCGTTGGGCTTGATTATCAGTGACTTCTTCCTGTCACAGTCATAACAAAAATGAGTAATTCAGAACTAACAAAATGTAGGCATTCTGTATAGAGATGGAGCTTTTTTGATTGAGCATGCTGTGCTAAATTGTCATATTCCTACTGGGCCATAGGACTGCTCATTCATTGGACAGAAATAACTAGTGGTGGATTAACCTGAGGGCACCATGCCTCAAGCGAGGGGATAGGTTGAGAAGGACAGTCCTTCATAGTAACCTCAGCTAGTGCAGGAATTGAACCTTTACTGTTGGCATCACTCTGCATCACAAACCAGCTAATCTAGTTAACTGACTGACTGTGCTGTGGTAGTTCTTATTATTTACATTAAATCCTCAGTACTTAGGGCAGCATTATTAGGCACTTCTATTTTATTTAATTAGATTTTACTGTATCAGCAGACCACACTGCTTGAAATAATTCACTGTAATCTAGATGCATAACCCAAAGTGACATTTGTTATTACTGATTCTCTCAAGTGTATTGCTATCTTCTCAGAAGTCACATTACAAAGCAATGGAGTAGAAGACTTTCTGGTCTCTAAACCAATGAAACAATAAAATAACCTCTGCATTGAAATATTGTAATAAAACATTCTTTTGTGTCTGGCATTTATATGCAATTACCCTAACAGTGAAAATCAACACATTATTTTATTATAATCCTTAATCATTGTTTTTTTTTCCTCTTGTGGCAATGATATGAAAAGAAGAATATTCCATTTTAATTAAAAGATCAAAATTACGCAAAGTACTTTAGTATTATACCGGTATAGAGCATGTATTGTGTGTGATAAGTGTGCTGCTTAGTTCATGACAGTGCATTCTAATCTTATTCAAGCCATTGGATGAAATTAGATTTTTTTATAGAGTGTGAACAAGGGCTGCAATGGCAAACAACCAAATTTATTGCAACTGTGCAAATGAAGGTTAAGAACATTGCACTTGTTTTCATTTTCCTTTATTTCATTTGTCAGTTTGGTTTCTACTTGTTTAAAAGAGATGGAACACAACTAATTTTATTCAGGAAAATAAAATCATTCTGCTGATCTTGGGGCAACACGTTTTTGCGAATCAAGTTTTACTCTGACTGAAAACGAACTGTAGAATGGGTGAATTAAATGTCCAGTCAGTATCAGAGCGGAGGTGGTGGTGATGTAGTAGGAGTATACTGTCACTGGATGAGTAATCCAGAGGCCCAAGATTATACTTTGGGAAATAGGTTGAAAACTATTTTGACAGATGGTGAACTCTGAATGAATTCATTTTAAAATAATGATATTGAAGCTAGTATTACATGTCTATTTTTGCTTATTGTAAAAACCTATCTGGTTAACTGAGGTCCTTTAAGAAAGGGAACACTGCCATCCTCTCCAGTTCTAACCTAAAGGTGACTCCAAATCCCCAGTAGTGTGTTTAACTCTTAAATACCCTCTGATAATGCCTCACAGGCCAATCAGTTGGATCTAATCATTACAAAGTTTTATTAAAACAATGGAACCAAATTGGTCACCCAGAATGACCAAGACACCAGACATGACAATGGTACACACAGCCTCACTGACTCTTCCAGGTCCCCTGATTAGCATTTGAATTAGCATAGGGTAATTGATTATAAATGCCAGATACAAAGAAAAACTAAAACAAAAGATGATGGTTTTGTCGGTGACACTGTCTATAATGTATGGTTCTGCATGGATGTCTATCTTGTGCTGCTGCTCTTCTAATTCTCAGTCCTGTGAAGTCTTAAGGTGAAGTTGGCTATGCAAACTGATGCTTCTGAGAATTGAAAGATACAATGAAACTAGATTATCTTAGAGTAAAACGTTAGTGTTAGTTCCAGACCAGAAGTGTTGGGATAAGATTCTGAAGAGGTTATTTAAAGCTGAGTACACTTAAGCACAAGTCCATGGATGGCTCCAGGAAAAATCTACCTGTAGTTCCAGTCTATAAGTTAAAGTAACAGATGACTTAAACCTACCAAGATGTTCAAGGTAGGGATTCTGGTATGAATACTGTATGTGTAGTCTTTTTCAATGCTTTACCAGGAGTGTGTTATTGGTACTATATACAATCTGTTGATCTTTTCCATTTATATGGGACTATACTTTTACTGGATATTTAAAAATCTTAAATTCATATTCTAAGTCGATATTTTGGTTTATTCTATTTTATCTTAACTTTTGACAATTAACTTTTGTTTTAGTGTTAAAGTAAAATTTGCAACATTATGTGTTTTCATTTCAGTGAGAGATCACTTTGTTAAAGCTAAAGCAAATCAAAATATGATCTGTCAAGCCGGGTTTCATCTGAAATCTGATTTGTCCAGTATAAAATCAGCTAGGAATCTGAGACGTGGAAGTACTGTGACCTGCAAGGTGTCTTCCAATCCTCACATTGTCCTGACTCAAAATATATTGCCATTCCTTCACTGTCACAGAGTCAATTTCTGGAACTCCATCTCCATCAGCACTCTGAGTATACCTAAACCACATAAGCTGCATGAGGTCAAGAGGGCAGCACACCATCACCTTCATAAGGCCAGTTGGAGTTGGGCAATAAATGCTGACCTAATATTCAATGTGACCATGCCATGAATAAAGAAAAAGGGAAGAGAAATAAACAATAGAATGTAATTTCATTCGTCATGGTGCATTTGATGGCAGCTGGAAACATTACTTCCCTCTTAAATCCATGGCCTTCTCACCTCACAGTGAGTTGTGGCAATGGGTTGTTTATATCTCACATACGGGCTGTTTCTTGTTCAGCTACATTCAAATCCTCTTTGAAAATTCTGGCATGGGAAGGGATGGAGGGAAGTTCACTGAGAGTCAGCCTTAGCTGCACATTCTCTTTCCATCTCCCCTATGCTTACCACTCTGTGACCACCTCCTGCCATCACTCCCTCTGCTTGGGCCCATGGAGGAACCTGGGTCTTGTGAGTCTAATTGTGGTAACAGCCATCACTTCTTGGAGACCTCTGGCTTACCAGATAAGATCATGATTATGAGATGTAAGAGCCCATCAAGTATAAATCAAAGCTGCCTTGCAATGTCATTTTTCCTTGTAAACATACAAATTCCCTCTCCAGAAGAACCCCTCACCCATGTGTTTAGTTTAAAGCCCCAGTTGTTTGATTCAACAAAACATTGGTTGCAGAACAATTCAAGTGGGTTCAAAAGAAGTCTGTCCCAGTAGAACAGCTCCCCCTTACCTCCGTACTGGTACCAGTGCCTCATGAGCAGAAACATATAGGTCCCAGACCAAGCTTTGAGCCATGCATATAACTCCTTGACTTTATGATTCTCAAAAGAAGCCTGTCCCACTAGAACAGCCCCCCCCCCCCCCCCCCCCTTACCTCTGTACTGGTGCCAGTGCCTCATGGCAGAAACACATTGATCCCAGACCAATCTTTGAGCCATGCATATAATTTCTTGACTTTAATTGTCCTATACCAGTTTGCACATGGTTCAAGTCATAATCTAAGATCATTACCTTGGTGATTCTCATTTAGAATTTAGTTCCTAATTGTTCAATAGCTTTCAGAACCTCCTTTCTAGATCTAACAATGTAGTTGGTACCACAGTGGAAGACAACAACTGCATTCCTCCCCTCCCATTCCAACTTCCTGTCCACCCTAGGAGATTTCCTTAATTCTTGGACCGGGCAAGTAATGCCCTAATTATACTGCATCCTATCACTGCTGGATTCCAATTGCCTTCCCCTACTTGAATGACCAAGGTACCATGGTCAGTTCCCACTTCCCCATTACAGTTGCCCTCTTGACAGCACACCTTTGCAAGAACCTCATAACTTTCAAAAGATTGCCAGAGCAAATCTTCTTGGGTCCCATGCAGCCTACCCTGCAGTGATGCTCCTGTCCCTGGTTTAAATGATCTAACCTGCGGGATGTAACAGCCTCCTGGAGCAAAACATTCAGGTAATTTTCCTCCTCCGTTTATGGCACAATTTGTAGCTCTGACTCTAGCTTTGCAATTAGTTTTGAAAATTGCTTGAGCTGAAAACACTTTCTGCAGATGTGTTCAGTCTGGGTCAATTGATGTCCTGCAACTCCCACATGCAGTTGTAACCAGGCAGGAATTCTGACCCTAGAATCCTTCATCCTGGAGAAGGCTTGCCAATGGCCAGTTCATTGTCTGGTTGGCATTTAAATCAGTGCACCATTCTGAACAGAGACGAGAGAGATTTTCAAGCTGGTGAGTGTGAGCCCCCTTGCCTTCATTAAATCCCATCCATTAAGTAGGATTGAGAAATTGGAAACACATTGTAGATAAAAACGATAAAAAAAACTTCTAAAAATTAATTGTCAGAAGTTACATTTTCTTACATCTCCAACAGGAATTTAATCCTGAAGTGACAAGACTAAACTATTGTAATGGTCAATTTTCAGGAGCACAATCTGACAGTAATTTTCACTTACCAAACTGTTAAAAGCCTATTAAGACTGAATCAGACCAATGTAACTTCAGAAGATGCGTTTAGCTTGTGTCTACCACACAAACACAGGGAGTACATGCCATTCATTGCATTTCAGTGTTGAGTCATGTCATAGTCAGTCAGGAAAATACTTTTCTCAAGGAGTTAGCAGCAATTGGAACATCCTGCATTTGAAGAAACTTCAGACCTCGTTGCAGTAGCATTTTCCTGCAAATAAAATGAGCACCATTTATCCAATCACTATTGTGGACTAATGTTGTAAATATACCAAATTTTAGGGAAACTCACACCAGTAGCAGAGATTGTACACCTGTTTTATAATGTGGTGTAAAATTTCAGTCTAGTTGCACTTATGATTTGCATTCTGCTTCCATGTTAAGCACCAATTTAATGTGTAATTAATAGCAATCTGGGGTGGTTGTTATTGAGCTCTTCTTAATATTTTCTATGTTTTGTGACTCACAAGAAAAGTCTCACCAATAAGTGTTGGGCTCAACTGCTGATGAATTCATCGAGAACTGGATATTTTGATCAGATTATCTAATAGCAATTTAGAAGACTCCTGCTAGATTAGTCAAGAAGAAATGATGTAGTAATTCATTTGAATTAAAACAGATAATGGGAGTAATAAACCCTTGTGAACATTGTTCAAATATATCAAATTTTTTGAAAAGATGTTATTCAGTGAAATAAGCATATTCATGTACAAGATAAACATGTTGTCATTATCCTTTTATATAAAATTCATTTTATAAATTTTTCTAGAGTATTTTGTGATTGTCTTGGATTAATAGCAAAGATCCCCAACTTGTGGCAATATCATTTATGCTCTAAGAACAGAAACTGTAAGAGTAACTCATCAGGTCTATTAGCATCTCTGGAGAGAGAAACAAATTTAACATATCAGGTCCAATATGACTCAAAGTGCTAACATTGTTTCTTTCTCCACAGATGTTGTCAGGGTTGCTGAGCTTTTTGCTCAGTGCACATTTTACTGCAATATACTCTTTTATGATGTATTTCATACTCTCACCCAGATATAGAACATTACATGATGGATAATTTCATTTGTATTGTGTTTGTCTTACACAGGTAAGACTTTCCCCATGCTTCTTGTCCCTCACACACTTCTCTATTTCACCAAGTATTTTTAAAATAATATGTATTCAAACAAACTGGTGTTTTCTTTTAATGGCGAACATCTGTGCTTTTACGTGATAATTATGGATATTTTCTGATCAACCTGTTCATCGATATTATACACTTCTGGGGAGGGTGGAACTTGAACATAGGCCTCTTGATCTAGAGGTAGGGACATTACCAGTACTGAGCCACTAACACTTTAGACGCCTTGGCCACACCACCACATTTACTGATATTGTTAGTCACACAAAGGCTAAAAGATTATTGTTTAACCAATCTCAGTGGCGTGTGCATTAAGTTGCATATGCATTGTTTTGCTTCTGAAGATTGTGAATGAGTTGCAGATCAGTGTAGTTAAAACTTATTTTTCAGAAATGAAAAGAGCAGTTTCAGATTAAAGTATTCCAAATAAATGGTGGAAGAAACTGGAGAAATAAGCTTATAGCAATAAATGTACTCATTGAAAATCTTATTTCAAATATAAGTTTTGCATAGGAACCATAAAACTTAATGCCTGTTGTAGAGCTGCTGCTAGTGAGTAGGATGGCAACCTCTTCTGTACTCTCCAACTTATTCACATCCTTTCTAAATTGTGGCACCCAGAAATGTACACAATGCACCAGCTGATGTCTTTACAATGTCCTATGTTGGTTCTGTATCAATTCCTATTCTTGATTTCTGTGTCTCTAATAATAAACTTAGAATATTGTTTGCCTTAATAACACATATATTTCTACTTCCTGGCAGCTTGAATGACTTATGCATATATATATACCCAGGTCTCTCTGCTTCTGCATACCCTTGAGAACAGTGGTAACAGCAGGTCTGATTTTTGTGGATTCCTTTGGAGAACAATGGCACCCTTTTGGTGAGCTAATTATGCCTTAGGATAGGGTTAGGATAGAAACCTTTGAGAGGGGTCAAATGCATTTGGGTAGGCATGCATAAGAAGTATATAATCTCATGGTACTGTGAAGCTCATTGGAATTGTCAAAAATAATTGTTAAACATATCTCGAGGAAGCATATGTTAGAAAAAGATGTATGTTGAAACATTTAAAAGTCTTTCCTTTTAAATTTTGGAAAAAAGAAATCAGGAGTAGTTAAAAAAGAAATTTGCTATTTCTATCTGTTTTTTGACATAAGGCTAAGGGCTTCCATTACTGGATCATTGCTATAAGATTTTACAACTATCCATTATCACAGTAGGTTCCTTCCATTCCACAGTTTGATTGTTAGCTACAAGTAGTTATAACATCTTTGAAATGGGACTATGAATTTTAATTATGATAAAAAAAGTTGTGCATTTGAATAAAATTTTTGTTATAAAACATCATGTATTCGTGGAATGTAACTGTGATAAATAGGTCTTTATGCATGATAGTTTTAAAAATAAAATGGTCTGCAATAGATATTTAGGGTCCATAAAACAAAATTATCTAAGGTCTGCCCATAGTAGATGGTAGATATAAGGGCAAAAAGTGGCGTGTGGAGGAGTAGGTTAGCATTGGTTAACACTAAGTTAGCATTAGGGCTATAAAAGATCATGTAGTTGGATAGAGAAGTATAAGTTAACACAGAGACTATGAAGGGCTATGGAGGTTGGATACAGAACCATAGATTGAGGAAATGAGGTCTTATGGTGGAGTGGTTCCAAGGACATAGGTTGACAAGGAGGAATTGGTGCTATGAAATATGCACAAAGCATGGGGCATGTGTGACAGTTGTGAAAATAAGGGTTCAGGCTGTTTTATGTCTTGCATTTATCATTTTTCAAAACTTTAATACATTGCCTGTGTGAAGAGGTAGACCTCTTAGCCAGTCCACCTCCACAAACAGCATTCTTCAATCTCATCCTGGCTAAATTCTTGGAGAACCCCAGAATGAAAATTGCAACCTCTTGCCCATTCTTTTCTCCTGAGTCAGTTTTGTGGATGTAGGGAAACACTCCAACTTAATTAATTTTATTACATTTTAAAATTCAAGCAAGTTCAGTATCTTAACTTTGAATAAATTGGCAGCTCCAAATAAGTGGCATGATATATTTCACTGACGTTGGACAATGTATGTGATATAAATTTATATATGAAATCCAAATTACTTTGTGATTTTAATACTTGTACTTCACAGATGATGTTGTAGTTAAGCAGTAAAATAGCACAGTTATTCACAATATAGTCACAATCCCATTGTGACTGCTATGTTAATACAGTGGTTGTTTTGGATGACCTATTCTGCTTAGACTTGGAATTGATGAATCCCATTGAGGCAAACTCACGATGGAGGCTAATTTGATGTGATGTAATTGATGAATTACAAATCATCCTATTTCCCTCTCACAGCTGCCTTACTTTGCTCTAAGTACCCATGTCCTTTGACTCTGTCACTTTATTCATGCTGATCTTAATGCTGAATAGCTGTTATTTACAATCACTCGAGCTGTGATGCAATAAAATGTCTAGATGCAAAAAAAAGTAAGCTACTTTGCAATATTTTCTATTTCTGAACACCAACATTCCTCATTCCCAAGCTGATTTAATGTAGATCTGTGAGTTCTGTTTTTTATTTATATTTTATAATTGTTAATTTAATTGCTGTTTGAAACATAGCTTAAAAACAATTGCTTTGCTACAGACTTTATAGATTATGAGATTTAAATGGCATTAAAGTTGTATTTATTCGGGCAAACTTTCAATTTATAGGTAATGTTCAAAGATGAAAGGGTTGTTTTAATGGTTTTTCCTTTATACTGTAATTAATAAGCATTTATTGATACATTAGTATTTTCTCTATCATTATGGGGTTTTTTGGGGTGATTTTTCATATCTCACACCTCCAGCCCCCAATGTAAACTTGGCAGCATTGGAATTCCCCTCCCAACCGTGATTGCAGGTTGAGAAAGACTGTTTGCAATATCTGCATTCTATTAGAGCCTGAGCTGAATTTCAAACACCATATCCTCTTCATCACTGCCACTTACGCAAAACTGCCTGTCTTTCTACCTATTACAGTCCATCTTCTGCCAAAATTCTGAGTCACTCCTTCATTGCCTTCACACTCAATACATTCTAATGCTGACGGATTTTGTGTTTTGTTTGGAGAGGGTTCATACTTGATTGAATGCAGTAAGCATCACTCACATGGGTGATGTCATGAACACTTGATTAGAGTGTCGAAGGAGTTGGTTGGACTGGATCTGAGGCTGGTGTGCATCTATTTGCCACTGCAGTACAGGAACAGAGAGCTCAGGATGTTACTAAATAAGCCACTTATAGCAGATGACCTTTGGGCATTTTAAAGAAGTACACAATCCTCGTCTGACGCTAAAGTTTCTTCAGAAAACAAGATAGCAGTACAAGTCTCCAAGGTGCAGCAAACCTCGTTTTACAGACTAAAACCCTCCAGAGTTGCAGCAAAATGCAAGAGAACCATCATTACCACAGTGTAAAAAAAACTTTAAAGAAGATAAAATACATAGTCAAGTTGGGAAGATATGATATCAGAAATAGGATCACCAGAAAGATTTAATTTCAAAGATAGGCCGAATAGAATAAAATGTTGAACATCCTGGAGGAAATAGTTCTTGACTTATGCAATAGCTTCTAAGCTGGATACAATTATGTAAATCCATTTTTGTACACAATTGGAATCATTAAAGACAATATTATGTTGTCCAACAGGTAAATTCAAAGAGGTGTTAAAAGCTTTTGAAAATTATTTAAATCTCAGAACTGGGGATTCAAGATGGCGGCAGTCTAATCCGTCTGCTGTGTTGGGCTCTGTGCCATACCCCAGGCAAGGTGGGCTCCTAGCACCACCCTTCCCCATCCATTAGTTGCCCCTCAGGTAAATTTGTAGTATAAAGTAGGTAGAGCACCTAGAGCACCTTGTTAGGATTTGGAAGATCTGGAGCTGAAATGAAGGCATTGAAAGGAAAGGGAGCTAGGGGAGTGCAGAGGTAGGACACTCCCGTCCCACGTCAGGCACACCCGCAGCCGTTATCTCGACTCCCGTGGTGGTGCCCTTAAGTTCAATGGAGCAACAGAATTTACAAATGAGTTTGCAAAACACTGTGAAAAGATCGAGGGAGCGCTGAAAGCAACTACTGCCATAACGACAAAGTATGAGCAGGAGAACCAGGCTTTGGATCAGCGCATGGAAGTGATGGAGCAGAGGACTACGGCCTCGGAGACCACAACTGAGAGCTTTGAGGGGTGGTCTGAACCTTGGAAGGCCAGGTTCAGGCCCTGCAGGAACAAGTAGATGCTCTCAAAAATCGAGGTCAGAGAAAAAAATCTACGGATCTTGGGCTTACCTGAGTGTGAAGAAGGTGAAAACCTTGCTGATTTCCTTGAGAAGTGGCTTCCGGGATTGCTGGAAATTGAGTCAGGCCAGGTGAATGTGGAGCGGGCCTACCGGATCGTGATGCACAGGTCTGGGCTGGCCTAGCGCCCCCACCTGGCCCTAGTGCGACTCCAGCATTACAAAGAAAAGCATTTAATAATAGAAATGGTCAGAAGACTGGGAAGAGACCCACAGACTTTGACTTATAAATGTTTGAAAATAATGCTTTCTCATGACTTTTCTGGGGCCCTAATTAAGAAAAGGAAGGTCTTTGATGATGTAAAGAAAAATTAAGAGATTTAAACATTCAGTATTTTCTGAGGTACCCGACAGTGCTACGTTTCAATTATGGGGGAACTGTCTACAACTTCGATTTGCCTGTAAAAGTAAAAGAATTTTTGAACTCTCTGAAATGATAGACTTTGACTGAGGAGCAAGAAGGAAAAGAGGAGTGTGGACAATGGCATAATATAATTTTTTAAAATTTTCTCTCTTTGTTCTTTTCTCTCTTGGGCTCTTGGGCTTTATAGGCTTGGTATTGCTTTGGTGTAAAATCCAATATGTTTCATATTATATCTGTTTAGCGGTTATTAGTTATTCTATTGTTCTGGTTTGCTGGGTGAGGGTGGTTACTCCTTTGATGTAAAAATATGTGGCGTTAAGCTGAGGAAGGGAAGGGGTGGGCATCCTTTGTTAACTTGTTGGAGTGTAAATAATAATGTTTTTTTCCATTGCCTGGGTTTGGTGCACGGCTTTAGCTGGAAGGTGTTAGGATGGTTGTGAGGTTGGGAGTAAATGCCCCATATAGGCATCTCTGGAAATTTGTGTTTTTTGTGTTTATTTGTTTAAGTTAGGCATTTTTTTTTTAGTTTTAGTAGTTTTGGTAATGTTTGTAGGAATAGTCTTTAAATTTGATAAAGTCTGTTTTTTCTCCACTTGTTGCATATTGAATGGGCTTCTTCCTCCCAGGGGACTGCGGGCTGCGGTGTGCGGGTCATGGCTAGTGATCTGTTCAGGTGGTGCACCTGGAATATAAAGAGGAGCCATTCCCCCATTAAAAGGAAAAAGGTGCTCTCAAATCTTAAGAAGGAAAAGGTTGACATTGCGCTGTTGCAAGAGACACATTTGATTGAGGGGGAACATCTGAAGTTACAGCAGGGGGATACAATAGGGTATTCTTTTCCTCCTTTAACTCCAAAAGCAGAGGAGTGGCCATACTGGTACGAAAGAACCTCCCATGTCAGGTGACAGATCAAATCAAAGGATGGGTATGGATGGTTCATCATTCTCAAGGCGCTGATATACGGGGAAGAGTATGGCATCCTGAACGTTTACTGTCCCCTGGTGCATCCTCTCAAATTTTTAGTTGATGCAGTCTCTAAACTAATGGCTCTTGAGGTGCGCCGTACAAATGTAAGAGGAGACTTTAACCATCTCATGGACCCTGGAGGGTACACCTCGACAGTCCAGACAGTTAGTGGACTTGTGTGAGGATTTCAGGCTAATGGATGTGTGGAGGTGCTTCCACCCAAATGGGAGGGACTTTAGCTTTTTCTCCAACCAGCACAAATGCCAGACAAGAATTGATATGTTCTTTGTTCTGTCAGTTTGTTGACTTGGTGTTAACTACAGAATTGGGAGCATAACTATTCTGGACTATGCGGCAGTATGTTTAGATGTTAGGACCAAAGGTAGTGGAGTAGGCATGCGGCACTGGCGCATGGTCAGGGCTTTTTGGGATATCACTCAGGGTATGGCCAGTAATCCACCAGTGCTCTGGGAGACCATCAAGGCATTCTTAAGGGTTATAATTATTTCATACTCGACAACGAGAAGGAGGCAGAGAGGGGTGCAGCAGCGGATGCTTGAGTCCCAGCTGAAGGCAGCCGAATCGGCATATTATACCAAACCATCCGTGGTCAAATTGCAATTGGTCACGGCTCTTCAGGCTGCTGTGGACTCAGCGCTCACCCAATTGGAGAGGACAGGGCAAAGCAAAGGCTGTTTGAATATGAGGATAAGCCTGGTAGATACCTGGCTTACCTGGCTGGGAAGAACTGTGCTCCACAGTCCATTGTGTCTATCAAGGAGAGAACTGGCAATGTCACTCATGAACTGAGGAAGATCAATGCCAGATTCTGGGAGTTCTATGCAGAGTTATACCGGTCGGAAGGCTGTGGGGATGGAGAAGTGATCGAATCTTTTTTTTGATAACTTGGACCTCCCCAGTATAAACGCAGATCAGGCCTCCCTTTTAAATGCTCCCCTGACAGTACAGGAGATGCAAGAGGCGGTAAGGCAGCTCCAAGGTGGTAAGGCACCCAGTCCAGCCAGGTTCTCGAGTAAGTTTTACAAGGAGTTCATACATTTGTTAGCTGAACCACTGCTGGAGATGTATAGTCATTCGTATAGCCAGGACTGTCTTCCTCCCTCTAAGGGAGGTTAATATCTCCCTTATTTTAAAGAAAGGGAAAGACCCCAAGGATCGCTCGTCATATAGACCTATCTCATTGTTGAATGTGGATTTTAAAATTCTATCAAAAATATTGGCTCTGAGACAGGAGAAGGTACTGCCCATTATTATAAAAGAGGAACAGACTGGTTTTATCAAGGGCTGCAGTTCCTCCAACTATATCAGGTGGCTATTGAATATAGTGCAAATATGTCAGCAGAGAATGATTCCATGTTTGGTGGTCTCCCTGGATACAGAAAAGGCTTTTGATTGGGTGGAATGGTCATATTTCTTCGCTGTTCTGGAGCAAATTGGTCTGGGCGGGGCCTTCGTCAGGTGGGTGGCAGTGTTATATAAAGACCCCAAGGTGGCGGTTATCATGAATGGGGTTAAATCAAGCAATTTTGGTGTGAGGAGGGGCAGCCGACAGGGATGTCCCCTGTCACTACTACTGTTTACCTTGGTACTTGAACCACTGGCAGAGGCTATCTGAAAAGACCCTTGAAAAAATGGCACCAAAGGTGAGAGTTAGGAACACAAAATCACTCTCAATGCAGACGATGTCCTTCTGTTTTTAGCTAATCCCGAAAAGCCTTTACCTCGCCTCATACTTTAAAAAGTAAATTATATGGCAGCTTTTCTGGATACAGGATACAAAATCGGAAGTCATGCCCGTGGGGGGATTGGTGGAAGTACCGAAGCTGGAGGACAGAATGGAGTTTCCTTTTAAATGGTCGAATAAAAGTTTTCTCTATCTGGGAATTTGTACTACCCGTCACTTCTGGCAACTGTATGGAGTTAACTTTGTGTAGCTGTTTGAGAGGATAAAGCAGAACTTGCAGCGATGGGAGGGACTACCCATATCATGGCTAGACGGTATAGCCTTGATTAAAATGAAAGTTTTTCTTCGGCTGTTATATCCTATGAAGATGCTCCCATTGTTATTACCCAAATCGGTGCTGCGGAAGTTTGCGGAATGGCTTGGATCATTTATTTGGTACCGTAGGCGCCCCCTAATTAAATTTACCAAGTTGCAACTTCTGCAAGATATTGTGGGGGGGGGAGAGGTGGTGGTGGGGGTGGGGGGGGGGGGGGGGGTTGGTGCATGTGGACTTCCCAGATCTGATGAGATACCACATAGGCGCCCTGTTGTCATATGTAGGCAAATGGATGCGCAATGACTTGAAGTTGATATGGCTTGATGCAGAGGCCTCACAGGCAAGGTGTCCCCACATAAACTTGCTATACACGGATAAGATGACATCCGTAGTTTAGCACTGTGAAAGTCTGGTAATCATAAATACAGTAAAAGCATGGAGGATAATGTGGCGAGGTGAGGGCAATTTGCTGAAGACTTCGCCATTTATCCGGTTAGTGGGAGCCCCAGGGTTTAGACCGGGGTCAATGGATTCCAGCTTCAGAGCATGGGGAATAAAGGAATCTCCTGTCTGGGAGATTTATTTGAGGGAGAGGTCTTGATGTCTTTTAGCCAATTAGATCAGAAATATGGAATCCCTAATAGGAACCTTTTCTGAAATTTCCAGGTTAGGGATTACATCCAGAAGAAGACCACACTCTTGACCCAGCCCTACAAGTCGAATATAGAACATAGAGTGCTCCAATGTGGAGGCACTCTCTCAGTTAGTACCATATATCATCTGCAGAGAGGGAAAGCCTTGGGGAATATGGAGAGACTCCATGAGATTTGGAATCAAGAATTGGGAAGAAATGTCATCGGAAACGTGGGAGGGTATATGGGGAATGTAAAGAAAATTTCATATGCGATAAGGCATAATCAATGCAAATGAAGATCCTCCACAGGGCCCATATGCTGCCAGAGAGGATAGCAAAATTCAAGAAAGGTTCTTTCCCGAATGTCCCAAATGTATAAACGGTATTGGCACCCGTACCCATTGCTATTGTCCTGTTACAAGATCCGCGGATACTGGGGGTCCATAGTGAATGAGCTGGAGAGAATCCTGTGAATAGAAGTTAGGGAGGATCTACTGTCCCTCCTTTTGGGACTACCGATTCTTTTTTCCTTTGGTTAAGCATGGGAAGAGGTTATTTAATATGCTTAACACACTGTGCAAGGAAGAACATCCTAATGAATTGGATATCAGCAAACCCTCCAGGTCTTGCAAGGTGGCACAGACTTGTGATGGAGCATGCCCCTCAAGATTACCTGGCAAGTATGGTGCACCACAGAATGAGCAATTTTATAAGACATGGCGGCCCTTTCTAAATTACATAGACATGGATCTGTTGGTGGTACTGATTAGAGCCTTTATATAGCCACGAGGGATGTATATGGTAGTCCAGGCACCCCAGGGAGGGAGGCCTAGTAAATACAGGTATAATCATTGTTGCTCCCATGGACAGGAGCCTTGATGGAGGTGCGGAGAGTGGAGTAATGTAATATAGTACAACGTAATGTAATTTAATTTTAGTGGATTGTAATTTAATTTAATATTATTTTATTTAATTTGAGATTGTGCTAATTTGGTTTAAATTAACTAAATATGAGATGGTTGTATTCTTGAAGAATAGTAGGCAGTTTATTGTCGATGTTACCGTAATATAATAGTACGATAGTATTTCTACTTTTCTGTACTCTGTACTTTTATAACTTATTTTTGGCTTTTTTTTTGTAAAACCTTCAAAAAAAAGTTTCAATAAATATATACATAAAAATACTCAGAACTGATAAAATTCTTGAAAGGGCACGATTCAATAAAAGGATACAAAACTAAGGTACTACATTCCCAGTATTTGTGCATGTATTTGGTGTCCTTCAGGAAGAAAAATAGTACATGCCCATGATCTTCCACAGCTTCAACAACAGGATATGCAAGCTCACACTCTGAACAATTGGTCAGTGCTAGGTACTCATGCAGCCATGTCTATGGCCTCGGAGCTCCAGCTTCTGATCAAATGCAAGTCCTGTTCAGGCAAGTACTGGGAGGTTGATTTGGGGCCAAAGAAGAGGCCACCTATATCTTGGAAGTTCTCGGAGCTTGGAGTTTACTATCTCAAGAGTTAATCAAGTAGCAGGTTAAAGTTTCCTTTCATAGATTTGCAACTAGTTTAAAAATATCAAGAAAATGTCCCAAAGAAAAGCAAATGAGTTTTCAAACTCCTTAAAAAAAAAACTTTTGTGTGTGCATCAAAAAGGAATGGCTTTCCAAGTAGGTGAAACTGAAGTGCCATCTTCAGCACAAAAACAGAGGATACAAATCTGTGATATTTTCATTCATTGTGAAACTGACAATGACCTTTGTGCTATTTGCTCTGACGCAAATTGTTCTGAGGCAAGTTCAGCACTAAAAGAAAAAGATACAGATGGAAATTAGACTGCCTAAAGTATATTTGATCTTAGACATGCGCATAGATTCCTTTATTAATTTACAAAACCACAACAGAGGTGAATTTTTTAATATGCTGGCCAAAGGATCAGATCATGAGCTAAGGGTGGACTTGTAGCACAAAAAAGGCCATTCTCATATGGTGGAAGTCTCTGATGATGTTGTCGCAATAATAATGATTGCGGCCATAGTTTCCATGGAAGGCATTCTTGAACATCTGGTGAAGTACATGGCAATTAATGAAAGCTGGTGCAGTAACAGTTACACCTTTGAAATTTTGGTCTGCATTAACTTAGTCATGCAGAAACAGTGCCTGAATGAAGTGTGCAAATCATGTTTTCTCGTGTTAATAGTAGACAAAAACACAGACATTACAGTACAAAAAAAAATAAATTTGCACATTAACTTTCAACCAAAATCAAAAGAAACAGGACTGTTTTTGCAGGTATTTTGAAACTGACTGTTTGCAGTAGCAACTCCATTGTAACAGCAACAAAGCAGTTTTGTACTAACAGTCATTTTGATTTACAGAAGATGGTGATGTTTACAGCAGTCAGAGCTTCTGTTATGCTTGGAAAGAAAAGTGAAAGAGTGAAGTAGCAGCAGTTTTGCAACATCAAATTGAACATTGGTTGAAACAGCACTTTGTTGCTCAGAGAAGATCTTGGAATGGATGATATTTGGAAACAAGTCTCAATTATGCACAGTACATCTAAGAACAATGTTTACAATGTTCAGCAGATAATCTTTGACATCAGGACAATTCAGAGTACTTACCAAAGTCACAGAGGGTGATGCAGTGGCATTTGGACTTCTCAGTGAATTAAGATGGCTGACAAGGCATTTTGCAGTAAGTGCACTAATGCAAACAACAATATCTTGATCAACTACTGCAGAGCAAAAGTGAATAATTACAACAATCCAATAAATATTGCCTGAAAGTACTCACAAAGCTACAATATTACATTGCATTAATAATTCTGAATGATATTTTAGATGAACTGGCATTGTTATACAAGTTGTCACAGGTAATATGTCTAACAACAATTGAAGCATTGTAATTTGTAAAGGCCAAGCTTGACGAAATGAAGACTCAGTATCTAAGTAAACGTCTTTATTGGAGTGATGAAGTTGCAAAGGTTCTGGCCACTATGGACAGTGATGTTAACATGGCTGCAATTCTTCAACTTATTCAACATCTGGATAGCAGAATTCCAGAACAGGAATTAATGGGGTGGGATGCATTTCATCAGGTTGCAATGACCAAGATGACTCGTTATGAATTGGGAAAAGACTGTGTTGTACAACTGATATCAAAATATTCCTTATATCCATATATTACAAGAGGATGGCCTCAAAGATATGTGAACCGTACAATGATTTCAAATTTGTCGTTGTGGAAAAAGTCAAGACAGATTTCATTCAGACATTGAGTAATTTGTGAGCTATGCCCTAAAAGACAATTAGTTTCAAAAAAATTCTATTCTTGACTTTCGCATAACATTGTAAGTATTGAATGCTCACTGTGAGAGTGTATTTAGCCTAATGATTTTGATTAAATCCAGAAATAGAATGAAAATAGATCACTTGGACAATTTGATGCAAATTAAGTTGTACAGTACATCTAGACAAAATATTATAATATACATGATTATGATATTGCATTATTGCACAGTAAATAATGATAGGCATGAAAAGCTACCAACAAGGGCGGCACAGTGGTTAGCACTGCTGCCTCACAGCACCGGAGACCCGGGTTCAATTCCCGCCTCAGGCGACTGACTGTGTGGAGTTTGCACGTTCTCCCCGTGTCTGCGTGGGTTTCCTCCGGATGCTCCGGTTTCCTCCCACAGTCCAAAAATGTGCAGGTCAGGTGAATTGGCCAGGGTAAATTGCCCGTAGTGTTAGGTAAGGGGTAGATGTAGATCTAGATGTAGATGTAGGGGTATGGGTGGGTTACGCTTCGGCGGGGCAGTGTGGACTTGTTGGGCCGAAGGGCCTGTTTCCACACTGTAGGTAATCTAATCTAAAAAAAAAAGTAGTGAAGAAATTACTAGGGACACCTTTTGGTGGAGTATTATTCTTGGTATGCAGAGTATAGCTTGAAACCAGATTTTTGAGCCAAACAAACAATTTTGTTTATTTTAGCAAGTGGAAGACTTATAACTAAAATAACCTGAAAGTGCACTTTTAATAGTTTTTGTTATTTATTCGTGGGATGAACCGACATTTATAGCCCCATGTAGCTCGAGGGCAATTTATAATCAACCACTGTGCTTAGAGTCTGGAGTTGTGTGTAGGCCAGATCAGGTTAAGAATGACAGATTTCCTTCCCTAAATAACATTAATAAACCACATGGGTTTTTATGACAACCAACAATGGCTTCATTGTCATTAATAGACTCTAATTCCAGAATTTTTTTATTGAATTTAAATTCCACCAACTGCCATGGCAGAATTTGGATCCACATCCCCAGAACATTAGCTGAGTGTTTGGATTAATAGTCTACTAATAATATATCCTCAAAAAGCACACTGCAAATATTTGCCATATGACATCTACTGAATGGATTCTCTAGTTTAACTACACTGTTCAACCTACTCAGCAGTCTGCACAGGCACCAAAAAAATTAGAGAGAACATTGTCCAGAGAATCCATAAGTGATTTCATTATTGATCTCTACAGGCTAGCGGAGAGGTACAACGATGGTGAATTTAAAATAGAATTTTTAAGAGAGTGGATTGTTGCAGGCATGATCAACGAGTCTTTGTTTGATTAATTACAGTCCAAAGATGCTCAAACGCTCGAGAAAATAGTTAGAGACTGTTAGTAAAGCAGAGATCTAGAAGGAAAATCCTAAGACGAGTAGATAAAGTTAGGATTGTATTTATTTGTTCAGGTACAAAATCCATAACAGATAGGCCAATGCAGCAGGTAAGACAGACATCATACAGTAAGCCTTCTTGCTAACTCTAAGGAGCAAAGAAACAGTAAAATCACAAACAATATAAGCCTTAAAAATCATTTTTTTTACTGTAAGAAATATCTTGCCACTTTCAGAAAATGTGTCAATGCAGGACACAATACTGAAAAGTAAAAGAGATAAATGATGTAAAGCAGTCTGCAGTAGATGATAAACCCAAAGTTTTCCTCAGGGAGATCAGTCACCCAGATCAAAGATTGTGCATGCAGACATTTATGTCAAAGGGCACCTCACAAGTTTAAATTCAGATGTGGGAGCAAATGTCATAATTTGTCATACAGCAAGCCTCGGTTGAGATATTTTCTAATCAACCTGTTCAAATATGTTATTGGTCTCCTCTGGACCAAGTGGGACCTGCACCTGGGCCTCTTAGCTCAGAGGAAGGGGCACTACCGCTGTACCACAAGATCCTCGAGCCTCAGCCTATGGGTGATAGAAGCTTCAAGACATGGTTCAGATCCATTGCACTTAACATGAAAGATATGTTCCAAACAAGTCACACTTAGCACAAAGAAAGATGCGTCTGGATGTTCATCGCAGCTTCAGGACTTCTCTGCAGGAGTTCCTCAAAGTAATATTCTTGACCCAACCATATTCAGCTGCTTTATCAATGACCTGCCCTCCACCATAAGGTCAGAGGTCGGGATGTTCACTGATGATTACATCATGTTCTGCACTATTTGTGATTCCTCAAGTAATGACACAGTCCATATCCAAATGTAGCAATACCTGAACAATATCCAGGTCTGGTCTGACAAATGGCAAGTAAAGTTCACATTGCACAAATGCTAGGTAATAATCATCTTCAATGCAAGAGAATCTAACCAATATCCCTTGACATTCAATGGCATTTTAGAGGGCAGTTAAAAGTCAACCACATTGATATGATCTGGAGCCTTCATTGCTCAGACCATTGAGGATGGTTGGAACGTCATTTTGCAGTTGTCCAGGACATTAGTGAGGTAACTTTTGGAGTACATGAACAGTCTTGGTCGCACTGCAATAGGAAGGATATTATTAAATTGGAAAGGATTCGGAAAAGATTTACCAGAATGTTGCTAGGACAAGAGGGTTTGAGTTAATAATAAGCTAGAGAGTCAGGGACCTTTTTCAGTGGACCGCAGGAGGTTGAGGGGTAACCTTTTAGGGTTTTTATCATGAGGGATATAGATATAGTGCATAGAAAAGCCCTTTTCCCTAGGGTGGGGTAGTTCAAAACTAGGAGGCATATTTTTAAGGTGAGGGGAAGAAGATTTAAAAGGGACAGCAGGGGCAATGTTTTCATGGTAGAAGGTGGATTGTGTGTGGAATGAATAACTAGAGGAAGTGATAGACGCAGGTGCAATTAAAAACATTTAAAAGACTTTTGAGCAGGTACATGAATGGAAAAGATTTTGAGGGAGAAGGGCCAAACCAGGCAAGTGGAACTAGTTTAGTTGGGAAACTTGGTCAAGCTGGACCGAAGGATCTCTTTCTTTGCTGTATGACTCTATGGAGTCAAATGCAGGCCAGACCAAGTATGGAAGACAGGCCTCCTCCCATAAAGGGCATTACTGAACCAAGTGAGTTTTACAACAATTGACAGTAGTTGTAGGGTCGTTTCTTTTTTATTTAAGATTTTATTTCACTGTACGAACCCATGACCCCAGAGCTCTACATTACTAGTCCAGGGACATTTTCACTGTGCATCGTCCTTCCCTAGAATGAATAAGAAAGAAATCTTCAACAGTACGAATACTAGAAACCTTATATATATTCTACAACCAAAAATATTTACTCCTGTGTTGAACATTGTGAATTCACTTTAATTTCATTGAAAAGGTGAAAGAGGTTAAACATCAAAACCAAAGAAACGCTTGTAGAAAATTTTGCTCTGTTTATATTCATGGTGGATGTTATGACATGGGGTAAACCCCTCTGCTAATTTAAACCAGACACACAGAAAAGTTCATCTTGCGCCGTAATCTGTTACATTTCAAGTGGCAAAGAACTATACCAAATATCACAATGTAAAGAAAAAATTAACAATTTTATTCTTTAATTCCAAAAGAAAACATTAGACAACTACTTAGAACTCTTTTCACTTAAATCTATCTTTTACCTCCCACTCGACAATACTGGTCTGACAAAACCCCAATTAATATTTTTTTTAAATCACATTTCTAAACCAGTCAGCTGGTTCAATTATCCTTTGTAGATTTTCCTCTGTAGATTTTCCTGGGTCATCTTTTCTTTGGTCTTCTGCTGCACAAATTTCTTATGGACAGATATCTTTCAGAGAGCTATTTTGCTAGCAGTCGGTTGATACTTGGCTGCTCTTTGCCGTTCTCTGCAGTTCTTCCCAACTGTTCAAAATACCCGATTTTATATACCCCAAAACGGCGGACCGCCTCATTGGTTTGATGTCATCAAAACATTAAAATTCAAATTTGATTGGATTTTAGGTATCTTGGGGGATAACCTAAGCTGATTGGCCAAGTTCAAATTTGTTGTGTACCATGGCAACGCAGTTCCAGCTATTTGTTTCATAACCAAATGTTACATTTTTAAATTGTTCAGCACACTCTGTCCTTTCAGTTAGTCCTTGCCAGCTTTCACTCTTTCTTAAAGAGTGTGCGGCACGGTGGCACAGTGGTTAGCACTGTTGCCTCACAGCGCCAGAGACCCGGGTTCAATTCCCGCCTCAGCCGACTGACTGTGTGGAGTTTGCACGTTCTCCCCGCATCTGCGTGGGTTTCCTCCAGGTGCTCCGGTTTCCTCCCACAGTCCAAAGATGTGCAGGTCAGGTGAATTGGCCATGCTAAATTGCCCGTAGTATTAGGTATAAAGGTAAATGTAGGGGTATGGGTGGGTTGCGCTTCGGCGGGTCGGTGTGGACTTGTTGGGCCAAAGGGCCTGTTTCCACACTGTAATGTAATGTAATCTAAAAAGGTACAGTACACACCTGCAACTACATAACAGTGGAACCTAAACAAAAACAGAGTACCCTTAGGTCGGTTATATTGGAATAAAAAAATTGTTTCATTCCCAAAGTGAGATGAAAAACTATAACTGGTTCATCTGAAATACTTTCCATTGCGTTCAAAGCTGACGAATGTTCAGATTTGAAGCAAGTGCAAAGATAAAGGTAAAGCTGAAACATTACACAGTAATAGACAGAAAATGGTAGTACTTGAAACTGAATTTAGTCAGATTGCCACTTAACATAACTGTCTAATCTAAGTCTGCCATTAGGGCCTTAGGTGACTGGAAAGGGCGAATTTAAAAAATATTGGCTGACTTACCCATCTTCAAAGAAGAACCCCAACAATAACAAAGAGTATCCCATCAAGTAAGAATGCGTCTTGAGATAGCACGAGCGGTGAAACAAACAAGCAGGTTTCACCAATAATTTCATAGCCGTGCAGGAAGGAGATGGTCCAAAATACGAAAGGGTTAATGTAATAAACCTGACTGCTTCGGCACAGATGTACAGACAGGATTCAAACTCCACTGACACAAATTGAAGATACAATTCCATAGAATATACTAGCTTGTCTGCACTTGTAAAACTAAAGATTGGGGGGAAGATGGAGTAATGATAAATGTAGCTATGCAAAAAGAAGTAACAATACTAGTCTTATGAAAAAAAATACTAATGGAGACACAAAAGATGTTGTGCAAGAGTCTGAAAGATGTAATACGTGAATGTGTGCATGGGCACCACCAAATGTGATGTTGTTGGGAAGATTTGACTGAACTGAGTAGAAGCTGGTCAGGCTTGGACGAGAAGGAAATGTGCTCCTCATAGTCTCTAAAATAATGTGGACAATATTCATTTAATCCGTAAATTGTTGCTGTAATGCAGTAAATGTACTATTGTTTATAAACAGGACTCTTCTAGTTAGCCCAGAGAGTGGCTATCCTCATCCATGCTTTACCACAACTATCAGCCTCCTGTCCACCATTGTCTGCACTGCACATTCTGCTGTCTGTATCTATTCTACACTGAGGGTTCACTCATCCTTCGTTCCTAATTCATTAAACTAGCTCCTGATCGCTTTGTGCCGCCAATATTAAGGCTTACAAGCTCCTGTGAAAGTCTCTTCATTGCCTCTCTTTAATATCTTTTTCCACCTCGATGTCTCTACCCTTCCTCCTTTAAACTGTGTAGGCAGCCAGAAGTTGATGATGCTGAGCCCTGCTGTTCGGAATTGCTCCTTAAATACCCATGCCGCTCCAATTGTGGACATTTCTTAAGCTGCATTCTTAAAATCCACCTCTTAATCCAAGCTTTTGGTCAGTACCCTAATTTATTCTTTCTTGAGTCGGAAGGCTTTATGTTTGTTTATTTTTGGCGAAGCCTGATTTCTGTTGAATTTTTTGGAGGAATATCCACTGTAAGGCCTAGCAAGATTTCTCACCATGTCTTACCAAACTCATCTTATGAGCAATCGAGTCTGCCCATAGGACCTCCACCATGATCAATTCCAGTCCCATCTTACCATGTAATAGTGCAACTCACCACTCAATGGATAGCCTGAATTCACCAATACCTCTTCTACCCGTGCACATTGTGCATCCAGACAAGCTCTGTCAGTCCGGAACTGCAAAGTCTCTGACTGTTTGTCCCAGAAATGGTAGACCAGGGGAAACTGGTGTCTTGCTGTATGGGCAGGGACCTGGAGATCCTGCTGAATGGTGTGTCACAGAGATTTCCTCTACCTCCTCTGTTGGTCTTGGAGAAAATGACACCAAACAATGCCAGCCTGGTCTGAGATTGCCATTTGGGTAGACCACCTTCCGCAAAGACCGTTCCGTCCGTGACTACCTGGTCAGGTCTATGCCCCCCCACGCAACCCACCCTCCCATCCTGGCACTTTCCCCTGCCGCCGCAGGAACTGTAAAACCTGCGCCCACACCTCCTCCCTCACCTCCATCCAAAGCCCTAAAGGAGCCTTCCACATCCATCAAAGTTTTACCGGCACATCCACTAATGTCATTTATTGTATCCATTGCTCCTGATGCAGTCTCCTCTACATTGAGAAGACTGGACGCCTCCTAGCAGAGCGCTTTAGGGAATATCTCCAGGACACCCGCATCAATCAACCACACCGCCCTGTGGCCCAACATTTCAACTCCCCCTCCCACTCTGCTGAGGACATGGAGGTCCAGGACCTCCTTTGCCGCCGCTCCCTCACCACCAGATGTCTGCAGGAAGAATGCCTCATCTTCTGCCTCGGAACACTTCAACCCCAGGGCATCAATGTGGACTTCAACAGTTTCCTCATTTCCCCTTCCCCCGCCTCACCCCAGTTCCAAACTTCCAGCTCAGCACTGTCCCCATGACTTGTCCGACCTGCATATCTTCTTTTCCACCTATCCACTCCACCCTCCTCCCTGACCTAGCACCTTCATCCCCTCCCCCACTCACCTATTGTACTCGATGCTACTTTCTCCCCACCCCCCAACCTCCTCTAGTTTATCTCTCCACGCTTCAGGCCCTCTGCCTTTATTCCTGATGAAGGGCTTTTGCCCGAAACGTCGATTTTACTGTTCCTCGGATGCTGCCTGAACTGCTGTGCTCTTCCAGCTTCACTAATCCGAATCAGTACAGTCTCAGTCATCTGGAGGAACGCCCAGCAATGTAGGAAGAAAGTTGATAATATTCACTGCCATTTTCTCTCTGATACCTCACCCTGCATTTTGGAAAGGCACTTAATGATCAGGTCTTGGGGAATGTTGTTGAATAAAGAGACCTTGGAGTGCAGATTCATAGATTCCTGAAAGTGGAGTCCAGGTAGATAGGATAGTGAAGAAAACATTTAGTATGCTTTCCTTTATTGGTCAGACCACTTGAGTGTAGGAGTTTGGAGGTCATGCTGCGGCTGTACAGGACATTGGTTAGGCCACTTTTGGAATATTGTGTCCAATTCTGATCTCCCTCCTATAGGAAGGATGTTGTGAAACTTGAAAGGGTTCAGAGAAGATTTACAAGGATGTTGCCAGGATTGGAGGATTTGAGCTATAGGAAGAGACTGAATAGGCTGGGCCGGTTTTCCCTGGAACGTCAGAGGCTGAGGGGTGACCTTATAGAGGTTTATAAAATCATGAGGGTCATGGATAGGATAAATAGACAAGGTCTTTTCTTTGGTTGGGGGAGCCCAGAACTAGAGGGCATAAGCTTAGGGTGAAAATAGAAAGATTAAAAGGCACCCAAGGGGCAGCGTTTTCATACAAGGGTGGTGCATGAATGGAGTGAGTTGCCAGAGGAAGTGGTGGAGGCTGGTACAATTACAATTTTTAAAAGGCATCTGGATGGGGACATGCATTGGAACGGTTTAAAGGGATATTAGCCAAGTGTTGTCAAATGGGACTAGATTAAATGAGGATATCTGGTTGACATGGGCGAGTTGGACCGAAGTGTCAATTTCTGTGCTGTACATCTCTATGTCTCTATGATTCTCCCTATCTCTGTTATTTTACCTATCTCCTATTGAGGCTCATGCTCTACCTCTCTCAATAATTCTTAGATTTCTTTTTCTCACTCACTGTCTCCACACCAGCCCCCACTGCCATGAATCCTGTATCACCTCTGTGCTGCCTACTCATTTTGGGGGATGAGTTGACATTAGGCTTTTCACCCCTTAAGTAGAGAGAATCCTAACTCTGACCACCCCAATTGGCTGACTGACTATTTTCAAGCGCCCGAATTAGTATCGAAGGCTGCTCTTGACTTTGCTGGGAAGCCCTGAGTGAAATCTATCCCCTTTGACTCGACTAAAGTCTGCTGGCAACTCTGACAAGCTTCCAGCCTCGGTGTTTGTGCTAAATGGCATGGCAAGACCTCAGTAAAAGGAACCTGGTACCTCTGGCTGTGGGAGCAAATTACAAAAAGCCAATGCATTAGCAGGGATGCTCTGACAGGGTCAGAATGCATAAGCACTATGATAGCAAGCAATGAGCCCAGAGATGGAGCCTGGTCCAGTCCTTGAGCTAGGAATGCAGTGTCCCTGCTGCATTACAATGATAGTTGCAGGTGTAACCTGAGGTGTAGCATTGAATTGCAAAAACATCCTATATGCAGTATACCATGAGGAGTTTTCGAGACTGGTACATATCAGGTTTTGGGTGTCCCTGACTGGTGCCAGTGGAGTGTGCCTTTAGATTTTGTTGCCCCATGTCCAACATGGAGATTCCTCGGATCAAAAGTGAGCTCAGTTTACCAGGCACAACTTTTGGTTTCCATGTCGGGTTTTCTGAATGGCTAGCTTGTTCAGTGAGCTTGGTAAGTTAGAAAGCTGAATGTTAATGAGGCAAATTGGGCTGTCAACAAAGCATTTAACAAGCAGTAATCCCATGTCATTCAAATTCCAACAGAGTTTATTTTTGTCTCATGTTTTTGTGAACTTCTTTGAAATGTTCTCTTTCTAAATGAAAGTTTGTTGTCATGAAACATTTTCCTTTAATTAACTAGATGCACTAGTGCAAGCACTAATTGTTTGGAATTTTTCCATATTATTTATTAGAATTAGAGTTTAGTTATCAACTTCAAACAAATTTTTCTTTTTATATGGTGTACCATCCAATTCCAACATTTTATTGGGAAATAAAAACCAAAAGAACTGCAGATGTAAGTTAGAAACAAAAACAGAAGTTGCTGGAAAAACTCGGCAAAATCAAAGTTAATGTTTTGTGTCCGGTGACCCTTTCTCACAGCACTGAGGAAGGGTCACTGGACCTAAAACATTAACTTTGATTTCTCTGCACAGATGCTGCCAGACCTGCTGAGCTTTTCCAGCAGCTTCTGTTTTAGTTTCTGATAATATTTGGGAATGTTACTCCTGAGGAAAGCAATGGACGTTAGTTATGATCATCATTGGAAATATATATGCATAAAGTTAATAAAGGACTGTGATCATTGGGAATTGTCATTTTCTCTCAGGAGAATCTAAAGGAGAATAATCATTTATCATATGCCATTAGATCATATTTCTCTTTAGGAAGGTCCTTGATTTTAAAAAGGCAATACCACACTCAGTCAAGACAGTAAACCATGATGGAATATTTTTAAAAGGGTTGGTATTGTCTGCACTTTGCAGAAGTTTTGTGACAATTCTTTCAGTGACTGAGGGCAAAGTGATTTATTGCTGGGCAATATTATGCCTCTTGTGACCTTCCTTTCTGAAAACATCATGGATTATAGACTACCTTTGCAACATTTGAAAATAACTCAAGCTTGGATCATTAATCTTTTTATTTAATTCCAGTCAATACAAGCTTCAGATTACACAGCCCTGAGAAAATTCCGCAGAACTTAAAAGTGGAAAAGCTTTTCTAATCAACTACTTGCTTGAAACCTATACATATTGTTCAAATGATGACTTTTGTTTTCAAGATGGCTGTTATGGAAGTGGCTGTTGTTGCTAATAGCAAAATTATCACTTTGTTCGGATTTTCCTAGATCCTCTTGATTAAATGAAAGGCACAGGAATAGTGTCTGCCTTTTCTTTAGGGAGAATTAAATAGCTTTTAAGATAGGTTTAAAAGCTTTAAGTACATTTTTAAAGCAACTCTAAAGCATTCAGTCACAAGCTACTTAATGGTAGATATTTAACATAAGCCCTTTGCACATTAAGTGAAAAATATTATAAGGATTTTGTCCAGTTTGGATTCCCTACAGTGTAAGTCTCTGAAATTAAAGTCAACTCTTGCTTCATATTGATTGTGGATGAAAAGAATCTTTCTTCAGTAAATTAATTCTTTGGGGAAAAAGATCTGCTAAAAGATTGATCAGAACCTTATTTCAGATAGACCTTTAACTCATTCATTGCCAGTTTTTCCAACAAGTCAATATGACATTTTTTTTGTGGTAAGGCATTTTGTGATAATGTAATTCAAGTGTTATCAGTTGAAATGGAAATAACCTTTTTTTTTACTTTTAGTATTACTGCAAATAATTTTGTGCAATACTAGATCTTCAGTGGAAATATATGTGGCTAGATGCTATTTTGAAAAACCTTGGCTTGTTTGCATTATTGCAATCATATATTTTTGAATCATTATTGTCATTAATTTGACGCAGGTTGAAACTTGAAGTCATATTGGTTGACCAATTGTCAGTGAAACAATTGCTACTAATTTTCCTAAATGTTTTTCTTCAAGTTAATTTTTAAAATTAACTTTTCTGAAAACCTAATGTTGAACTACTACAGAATATAATGAAATTAAATCATGTGTAGCAGTATACTTGGCAGAGAATAAGAAAAAACTCTCAATTTGTTCGCTATGGTGTGACAATATTATTACAAATCTGGAAGTGTACACAAGGGTTTTTCCTTTAAAAAATTCCAAACTCAAATTTCCTCAACGTTATATTGTGTCCCAAATTTTCAAAAATGTCTAACTTTTTTTTTCAAACAGCAACTCATGAGGGAAAGACAGCAGATGGCTAGCCGTCCTTTTGCATCTGTTGATGTCGCCCTAGAAGTTGGAGGTGAACAGCCTGATATTGTAAGAGGACCGCTAGAGGTAAGAATTGTGACTGTCTCATAATAATTGCATATTTATATGAAGTCACCTTATGCAAAGTGTTATAATTACACAGTATATTTGTGGTTATGTTGGTTGCATGGAAACCCTTGGCCACATCGTGAATTTGTAATGATGTCAGCTAATGTTATTACTAGACAAGTCATACCCTAGATTGAAATCAGGCCTGATAGATCACATTTTGTTTTTGGTGGTCACTCATTGAAGCATAAATGTGCAAAGTTGCACATTTGTTTTAACAGTGTGACAGAAATTTATTATGCAAAAGTAAATGCTGTCTTCACATATAGCACACACTTATAAATTTCAAAATACGCAGTAAAAATATGATCCCATTAGTTTCAAAGACATCCCTTTACAATGCTCATAAAGGGGAGAAAACTCTCTTCTCCATCATCCCTACAGACTTAATTTAACTGTGGTTTCAACTGCAGTCTTGAAGTTTGACAGCATCTTCCTGGAGCCTTCATATAATTCAGCTTAAACTTCCTCAACTTCAAATAACCTCTTCAGGATTTTAACCGAACATGTTTGATCTGGAACATTTACTAAATTGCTTATGCTGAGGTAATCTATTTTTTGTTAAAATTAACTCCCTTTTGCAGGAGCAATTGCTTTACACATCTAGCTTCAGCCAAGATCTCAGAACTTTGCAAACTGTAAGCTCATTAAAAACAAGCTTTTTTTTAACAGCAATGTGTGTTGCTCCTAATCAAAAGAAAGATTTTTTAAAAATCAATCACAAAATTTCTAAACTGAATTCTGCTGCATACATTTTCACCTTGTTTGCTTGTAAAATTATCCTAATTATCTTAATAATCCTAATAACCCATTACTCTGTCTCAGTGTTTTAAAAAATCATCATGGCTACATGAATAATTTCAAGTTAATCATTAAACACCTTGACATACACACATTTCAAATTCACAAATAATCATCTTAAAATATTTTAAAATTACACCTTGAATCACAATATGTGCATGTAAGGGTCAGGCTTTTAAGATGAAATATTTGACTTCTTACATGAGGTACACAATCACAAATGGAAATCCAAACTACCAGTGGTGACACTTCTTTGATTGAACATAAGAACTAAGAGTAGGAGTAAGTCCAACCATTAGGTAGGTAGCTCTGATTTCAGTAATTCATTGTTTATTCCATTCTGGCCCTTCGAGTCTTTTCATGGACTCAGATCCACTTACCTGTGTTCTCATGCATCCCTTAATTCCTTTATTGTTAAAAAAAATCTATCTTAGCTTTAAAAATGTTTACTGAATTGGCATCAACTACTTCACTGGGCCAGGAATTCCATAGCTTTACAGACCTCTGGGTGAAGAAGTTCTGTCTCAATTCAGTCCTAATTCTGCTCCCTCTAATCTCGAGGCTGTGCCCTCTTGACCTAGTTTCACCTGTCAGAGGAAACATCCTTTCTACTTCTATCTCATCTATTCCCTTCATAATTTTATATGTCTCTGTAAGATTCCCCCCTCAGTCTTCTGAATTCCAATGAATTGAATCCTCGTCTACTCAGTCTCTCCTCATAAGCCAACCCTGTCAACTCCAGAATCAACCTAGTGAACCACCTCTGCACTTCCTTTCCTGCCAGTACATCCTTTCTCAAGTAAGGAGACGAAGACTGCATGCAGTACTCCAGGTGTGGCCTCACCAGCACCCTGTACAGCTGCAACATAACCTCCCTGCTTTTAAACTCAATCCCTTTAGCAATGAAGGACAAAAGTCCATTTGCCTTCCTAATTACTTGTTGTACCTGCAGGCCAATCTTCTGTGGTTCTGTGTGCACCAGGACACCCAGGTCCCTCTGCATAGCAGCATGCTGCAACTTTTTACCATTCATGTAATAATCCTTTTTACTGTTACCCCTACCGAAATGGATGACTTCACATTTTTTAACATTGTATTCCATCTGCCAGACCTTGACCCACTCACTCAAAGTATCTATGTTCCTCTGGAAGGTTCAACAGTCCTCTGAACACTTTGTTCTGCCACTCATCTTCGTGTCATCTGCAGACTTTGACACACTACACATGGTCCCCAACTGCAAATCATTAATATAAATTGTGAATAATTGCGGTCCCAACACTGATCCCTGAGACATTCCACTAGTCACTGATTGACTAGTCAGAATAGCACTCATTTATCCCCATTTTTTGCTTCCTGTTAGTTAGCCAATCCTCTATCCATGCTAATACTTTAACGATAATGCCGTGTGTCCTTATCTTATGTGGCAGCCTCTTGTGCGGCACAGTTGAAACTCTTTTGGAAATCTAGGTACACCACATCCAATGGGTCCCCATTGTCCACCTTGCTCACAATGTCTTCATAGATTTCCAAAAGAATTGTTAAGCATGACCTGCCCTTCATGAACCTATGATGTGTCTGCCAACGGCACAATTTTTATTGAGATGCCTTGTTAATTCTTCCTTGATAATAGACTCAAGCATCTTCCCCACTGCATAGGTTAAGCTAACCAGTCTATAATTTCCATCTTTTATATACCTCCCTTTTTAAACAGTGGCATAAAAAATATGGAACGCTTCACTAATTTGCGCAGGGGCCATGCTAATCGCTGTATCATTCCAATTTTAGTGTATGAGAAGTCGGAGAAGAACATTTGTCCTAGACTATCTATCAGTGTTTCTGACGTTTAATTGAGAAAAGAGCAATTGTTAAAAACACTCACTAGATTGTTTCCACCAACCCAACTCGTAAAAGTAGCATAAGGTATTTTTGAAAGGATTTTTGGGCTAAATGCATATTATATATTCAAAATTAAGGTCAAAGGTCATACACATTATTAATTATTACTGAAACATACACTGCATGAAATGCAATCTTCTTGGCACGTTTTCTCCCTAATGTTGTAATTCATTCACCTAAGCCATTATACTAAAAAAAAGTACTTGCATTTGCTGCTTTACATAAAATGAATGCAATGGGAAAGATCTTGGTGAAGGAAGTTGAAAATAGATGAATTTGAGATTTAACATCTGCCTAATAGCACGTTAATTTCTTAGCAGATATAATGCAGGAATGACACGAATAATGTGAGTTAATGAACAATCATTTTAAACCAAATAAGTTAGCTCTGTAGGATAAACTCAGCAATCCCATGTTTCCAGTGGCAATCAATGTTCAAAGAGAGCTTTGATCAAAATTTGCAGTGTTGTGTCAATTCTCTAATTCATACTCTCTTTGAGTATTGCTTCCTGCTCAAAGCTCCAAAGTGGTGAAGCAATTATTCTATCTTTGGCAAGGTTGTCACCGATTTATTGCCATTGTTATTAGTTCTATTGTTGTGGTTGTTCAAACGTTTGTTAGCTTGAAATTAATATGTTTGTTTTCACAGCCATATTCACATAAGCAGACCTATCAGAAACGTGCTGGTCTTGGTGCATTCTGTTTTTTTGTCAATTTGAAATTTCACAATGTTTGTCTTATAAGTTATTATGTAAAAGCTGTGGTATTGTTGATTGTTGACTGGCACAAAACATCACGTTTGCAGAAATGTTCCCTAACAAATTCTTGCATTTATATAGTGCATGATCATCAGACCTCTCAACATACTTTATAATTAATAAAGTAATTTTTAGTAATCTAATCATTGGCATTGGTAGAAAATGTAACAGTTTTGTGCACAGTATACTCCTACAATGAGCAGTGTGATAATAACCAGACAGTTTTTGTGATGTTAGTTGAGGAATAAATATTGATCAGTATACTGTGGTAACTCACCTGAGTTAAATCATGCTACTCTCAAAACTTTGAGTTTGAATTATGTTCACATGCATGCGTAATGTGCTGGCAACAGATTAATTTCAATCACTTCTTGAGTCCAACGATTAGGTGGGTAGCTCTGATTTCAGTAATCCATTGTCCATTTATATTTCTTAAATGATGCTAATGTAGTTGTCAAATATTTGCTGGCTGTAGCTAATTTTTATTCTGGAGTTTGGAAAAAGACATCAAGTGGCTTAATTTACAGTTTCTCTCCAAAGACAGTCATGTTGCAGCTTCTCTGGATTTAAATAATATTTTAACATGTAACTGAAATGGCCAATTCAGAAGGTAGTGAATTCAACTCTTAGTTCTTTTTGGTTGAATGCACTTTTCCCCCGTTGAATGGATTCTGTCAGCTGGGATAGCAGATGGATTGTCACAGCACTGACATATTTAACAGCTTTAAAAATTCAATTGTTTTTGTGTGTGCGTGTGTATGTGTATTAACATTTTAAGAGGATTAACAATCCAAATCAATATTTGTTACTATTTTTGTATTCTTTTTGTACAGAGGTACAGTAGCTGATAATCATTGTATGAGCATGTCAGTTCACAAACCTGTTCATGATGAAAGTTACTGCCACTATGCTCTGTAGGAAATTAGAGTCTGCTTTATGTAGTGTTTTTGAAGAAAACTCCTTCTTGGTTGAAGTGGAAGTGTATTTAGAGGTAAATTGTAGTTTCATTTTTAATTATTTTATTTAATCTATTTTTCTAATCAACCTATTCAGAGATGTTGATACACACCTCTGAAGCAGGTGAGACTTGAACTCTGTATTCCCAGTCCAGAGGTAGGGGCACTACCACTGCACCACAAATGGGCCCACAACTATAGTTTATTGTCTGTTAGCAATTATGTTGATAAGGCAGACATATACAGCCTGGATTTTCAATGACCAGATAGTAAATTCTGCAGCATTGTTGGGAGTTATACGTCAGAATCCTCCTGGATTCCTGATATAGCAGAATTAGAGTGAATTCTCGTGAAATTAAAGATTCTTATGGGCAATTCTTCTGTGACTATCCATTTAATATGTAGGAATTTGCAGCAGTTACTAGTTACCCAAGCAAAGTTAGACAATTAAAAACCTAGGCTGACCCTACCATACCTTATGGACCAGACCAAACCCCCTCAAATATATTAAGAAGATTGCATGAAACTAACTTTTTTGTATTTTAAAGGCAAGTGACAGGTGTTGCATTCTAGATACAATTCAGTTGGTGAAGCAAATCACACTTTATTCATACACTATAGTTCATATACAACAAAAAAGAACTTGGAATAACTTAACTCAGTTGGAAAACTTTACTGAGCAATAGATTATTTAACTACTAAACAGCAACTATTCCAATATAGTAATATCCCATAAACACACTATTGGCAAAGGCAAATTCAGTAAAATAGATTGTCTCACATGCAATTCTCCAGTCCAGGAGGAAAAACATCAAGAGAAAACTCAGAGAGAGAGTAGCAGGGAGAGATGTCCTGCCCATCCAAACCCAGTGTAATGAGCCCAGCAACTGCTACTGATAAACTAAAACTAAAAAAAAAATCTGATTCTCTTGCAGCTTGACCCCACCAATTCAGGCTGCTTTTGTTGTTCTAACCTTTAAAAATAAACTCCAAGCCCTCACAAATCGAAAACCTTGTTCACTCCAAGTCGACCGATTGACATCTCTGCCTCAACATTTCTTCAATAAAAATCCAGGACAAAATGCACCTCTTAAGGCCAAAGTATCATCACACATTAAACTATTTCTGATGCACTGACAAGACCGCAATGATGTTGTAATATTTGAAGATGAGAGGAAACTATATTGATTTTGCTGAATGAGTGAATGAACATAAATGAATCTTCTACTAAATTTTTGTGTTTTATGTTTTGTGTTTTCATGTCAATATTATAATGAAGCACACTTGGAAATGTTGTTTCATTTTCTAAGGGTGGAAGCATTTTAGGAATGAATATATTTATTTACAAACTCTGAGAAATCTGGAAGATATAGAACTGATTAAACATTTTCTATATTGAAAAGAGTTCACCATGTGGGTTCTTGGAAAATCATGTCAACAGTTTAAGTTGAGATGTGGTTCTCTTGCTGTTTGCAGAAGGTCAAGTGACTTAGGAGCAGAGACCAGCATAGTTTTTAAGGTGATAAGAGATGGGGTTTTTTTGGTGCTTAATTTCTGGAAAACATGGCTTTGAGAGGACTTTAGAGGTCATTACATCAATATTTGCCTCGCAATATTGGACTTAGTTTATGCTTCACGGAATTAATTGATCAGTAAGGAAGAAACCCTCAGAGCTGCAAGTCCATCTCCTTCTCTAGAGGAAGTGCTGGGAACCTGATACAGTTTCCAAATATCAGTTTCCCTGACCATGTTACATACACTGGAAAAGCTGGCCACTTTCCAAGGACTTATCGAGCTTGATTTGACTCTAAACTGACGATCATCCATCAGTCCACGGCTGTCAACAATTCAATGTATTTGACAAGAAATCCTGTGGATTAGGAGAAATCATTGAATTCTATCTTTTGTTTTCACACTCTAGGCTAACAGGAATATTTTGCCCTTTTGTACTCTGTTTAGTATCATAATTTCTACAGACATATTACCTTTTTATGTTGTGAGGGTGTGTCTGTCCTTGGGATTAAGGGGATGTATAAGAAAAATCAGTTCAACAGAATGGGAAAGGGGTTTCCAGAAAATAATAAAAGCTGCAGCATAAGAGTAATGGTGAATATTTTCAGCAGAATATGAAGAGAAAGTGAATGTTAAAGATGAGCGTCAACCAATTAGTATAGAGGAACATGAGAGTTTAACAGATCAGAAGAGAATTGCAGAATAAGGGCACATTACTAAAAGAGAAGAGGGTGTTAAACCCCTTGAGGATGCTGTGGCATGTAATTAATTTTTGAAAAATTTATTTAGCTCCAGGTGCATCACAAAAATCTATCTTTCTCATTTTGAAACACAGAACTCTGCATTTCTATGAATTTTTTTGTGAGAAAGTGGGACTCAAATTTTCTCGATTGTCCTCACTCTAATTTTATGCTTCTGTCTCCTTGCTCTCAAAGCTATCAAACGTCAAAGAAAGTAATTTTTCTTAATTTGATCTATCAATTTTTTTTCACCATTTAAACATTCCTCAGTCTTCGTTAATTAAAGAAATGCAAGCAAAATAAACATTGGGGAAACAAGAACAAACCACTTGCCGTACAAGTGGATTTAAAGCATGTTTACAAATAGGTAATGGACTACTAGTGGGACTTGTGCTAAACAGACAACTGTTCAATCCAAAATCTACAGGACTACAGACCAATTCCTGGAAGACAAATCGAGAATGGATAGCCTTTTTTTGGCTGACATAGACAAGATGGACCAAAAGTGCTCTGTGCTCAAAAGTTTATTTTGTTTCTAAATTTATGGAACGGATTACAAGGTAGATTTCCATTAAATCAACTATTATTCATTGAATGTGTTTCAGGGACTGACTAACTAATTCCTTTCACAATTTTCAATGATTTCTTTCAAAGTTCCTTCTAAAAACCTAAATACTTCTCAACTAATTTAAAATACAAAATTTAAATTCATCCTTTGTCTTCTATTTCAAAGTGCACTCTCCTTTTCCCACTTTTGTCCTGTCATTTTTATTAAGTGGTAACTATTTCAAAGAAGTATTTTTTTAAGTTCATTTGTCAAAAGGTAAAACTGTGCTTTGGGATCTCAGAGACATGGAAAACCAGATCACTTTTTGGAAACAAGATGCAAACTAAAATTAGCTTCTGATCAGTTTGAACAGCTCCTCCAGCATTCACCTTTTTTAAGAAAAAGAACTTGTTGTGGCACAGAAGTCTGAAGACACATGCAAGGCATTTGATGTAATTTTCAAAGATAAATCGCAATTGCTCAATGACAGATTTTCTTGGTAACCATGGCAATTTATTTTGTTTTGAAATCACTTTCTCAGTTTCACGTGCCATGTCTCCTTTCCTTTCTTGTGACTTTCCACCAATGCACCTGTCTGACCACCTGTAAAGTTAATGAGAACATATTTATAATGCGCAACCTTACATCAGTAATACATGTAAATTTGGGACTTGCATCTAGGATTTATGTGAATAAGTGAATATACATATGAAATATTTTGGAAGTGTTGTATTCTGTGTAGCAAATTAAAGTATGATATGTTTAAGGTGAAGTAATTTGATTAATTATTTGAGTTTGACTTCAGTGAAAATAGCGTAAAATTAACAACTTTCAATTTCCAGAATGAGTAGTTGCAAAGAATTTATATATTCATTTTAGAGATATCTGAAAATACAGGGCTGAATTTCAAGTGGCTTCAATAGTGGGGATTTTGCACTGAGGTGTAGGGACAGGGTCTAATGGGGGTTAAGCCTAATGCTCTGAAAAGCAATGTGGTTGACAAGGCAGGATGTGGGAAGAGAAGGTAGAACTGGAGTCAGATGTAGTGTGGGGTGTGTGTGGGGTTATCAAATGGATGGATAAGGGTGTAGGCTAGGGTAACGTTGGGTAGGTAAGGGTGTAGGAGGGGAGGCAGGTGAGTGTGAGAGGGAGTAGGGTGTTGGGTGGAGAGGTGAGGTGTTAAAATGGGGTGATATATTGGCTGAATGAGGGGTAAGAATGGTAAATGCATGTGTGAAAGGATATGCTGGTAACCAGGTAGGTGGGTGAGGGATAGGGTGGCAGGTAGCTGAGGGGTAGTGTGTATGAAGGGTATTCAGAGTGTCCGTGGTAAATTGAAGGTTGGTTGGGACAGCAAGCAAATGTTAGTTACCAAACAATTTGAACGGCTTTAGAAATTTGGAGCCTGACTCTATCTCAGTGCTGGGGACTCTTTCAGTGTATTCCCAGGCAACCTCCAGGTAGTCAGTGCATCGAGACTTCCAGGCAGTCCCTTAGCACAACTGTTAGAGTGCCATTACCTTAATTGCTATCCTCTAACCAGAACATTTGTGCCCTATTTCAGTGAAGAGACCCTGCAAATTATCCTGTATCTCAAAGGTGAATACCTCATGTCCTGACTCCTCAAATTCTTTCCACCCTATACAAAGTGCAGGTCAGGAGTATGTTAGAATATTTTTCCCTTGACTGCAACTTCAAGTAATGCCCAGATAGTTCAACATTGTTTAGGACAAGAAGACTGCTTAATCGTGTTACAAGTATGAGAATGATAAGAATCCTATCTTTTTTGGGACTTTATTTCAGGGTAAAATGACTTGTCCTGAAGTCTGCCTAGCAATAGGCTCGTTAAGGTAGCTGTTAAAAAATGAAAGGGTGGCCTGGATTGATTTACGAGAAAGAAGATATAAGGAGGTCCTTCTCAAACTTCTCTTTTCCCAATACAATTCCACTTTCATGCCTCAGATATTTTTCAGGTGTCCAGGAAATGTTGAGTGAGGAGGTAGAAACTGCCCTTTATTTGTTAAGGGGAACCATTATTGCTTCGGAGCATGCAACCCCAAAGTCTTGTGTCATAACTTCTACTGAGGGTTGTGACACGCATTTTGGTAAGCTCTAGTACAAGATGTTTGCAACTTCTAGCATTCAGACAATGGTAGTATATTGGTTATGCTGCTTGTCTCAAAAGTCCCAAAAGGTGCTGAGAATGTCAAATTATGATAAGAGATTTGCACCTCAAAGATAGCTAATAACCATTCCTATCTGGGTACAGTGTGTATTGAACTTCATGTTGTCATGGAGATGGCCTTCATTGTAAGAGGTTTCAAGTACAGGAGCAGGGATGTGGTTTTGCAGGGATGTGAGGTCACACCAAGAACATTGTGTGCAGTTTTGCTCTCCTTTTCTGAGGAAGGATGCTCTTGCTCAAAGGTTTAACGGGCTGCTTCTAGGGATGTCAGGGCTGACATATGGTACACAAGGTTAGGATTGTTTTCACTGGATTTCAGATGAATGGGGAGGATCTCATAGAGACATAAAATTCTAGCAGGACTAGACCGGGTAGATGAAGGGAGGATGTCCTCGATGATGGGTATGTCCAGAACCGGGGTCACAGTATTAGAGTTTGGTGGACCATTTAGGATAGAGATGAGGAGACATTTTTTCACCCAAAGAGTGGTGAGCTTGTGGAGTTCATTACCACAGGAAGTAATTGATGCCAAAATATTTGACTGTACTCAAGAGGTGGATAGATATAACACTTGGGGTGAATGGGATCAAAGATTATGGGGAGAAAGCAGGATTAAGCTATTGAGTTGGACAATCAGCCATGATCGTGATGATTGGCCAAGCAAGCTTGAAGGGCCAAATGGCATCATCCTGCTCCTATCTTCTATGTTTCTATGACAAGGGAAGGGTCTCTAAAATATTACTGAATCTCACAGACAAGTTAATCTACCGTGATGCAGGAAAAATGGAGCAATTTGACACCAAATGTTTCTGTGGTTCATCGTGCAGAATGAGGATGGGAACTTGTCCCAGATTGAAAAGGTATTTGTGAGTATTTAAAGTGAGTCTGGAAGATTTATTTGGTCTGTGCCAGTGGATAAAACCTTCATGAAATATTCTCACCATGAAGAACAGTTCTGGATTTAAATTACCAGACTAGGAAAGGAATGGAGTGGAATGGAAGTCATCTTCAGGAGTTCAGTCTTTTTGCTCTGAGAAAAATCAATTAAAAGTGTAAAAAATCTCTGTAAAATGATTTTTTTCTTTGTGTCAAATGTAAGGGGGTAAGATCTGTTCTATAGTTTAAAGTGCAAGTTGCCTACAAAAATAGTGTTTCAGCAATGTTTATTACAGTAAGTCTTAAAACTTGAAATCTTCTCATGTCATTCTTTTAATTGTGAACTGGAAGTTTGAATTTTTTTTTAAATACATCTGCCTCAACAAGATATGATGTAATTGAGATCTATACACCACCTTCATCATTCACTTTTACTCCAGCACCAATGCAAAATGGCTGTAATGTGGACCATTGCAAGGGCTGTTCAATAGCTTTCTAAACCTATGGCCTCCACAGTCTAGAAGAGCAGTGGCAATACCTGCTTAATTCTGCCTCAATGTAGCATTTCCCTGTGAAGTGATATACCACCCTGAATTGGAAATCTACCCCTTTTTTATTGTCAAAAGTAAAATATCCTAGAACTATCTACTGAACCAGACTGTGTGTGCCTACCATGTGGACTGCGCAGGTTACAGAATCATCCATTTATCATCCATTTACCAGTGGCAATAAAAGCTGGTCTACCCAACAATGCCTATAAACCGTGAAGTTTTCTTTAAATGGAGAATGATAAAAGATAACCAGGCAACCCATTTAGGATTGAAGGCAGTTGTAACATTTCTATTTCACACATATCACAGGACAGTTTTGGAGAATGTTTGTAGTTCAGGTTGTGGATCAGGTTGTAAGTTTGCTCACTGAGTTGGTAGATTTGTTCTCAGACGTTCATCACCATGCTAGGTAGCATCATCAGTGACCCTCCGATGAAATGCTGATGTTATGTCCCGCTTGCTATTTGTATGTCTTGGTCTATTGTGGTGAGTGATATCATTTCCAGTTCTTTTTCTGAGAGGTTGGTAAATGGGGTCCAAAACGTTTGTTAATGGAGTTCCGGTTTGAATGCTGGGCCTCGAGGAATTCCGATGCATGTCTTTGTTTAGCCTGTCCCAGGATGAATGTATTGTCCCAATTGAACTTGTGTCCCTCTTCGTCTGTGTATATGGAAACTAATGATAGTTTGTTGTGTCTTTTGGTGGCTAGTGGGTGCTCATGTATCCTGGAGGCTAGTTTCCTGTCTAATGTATGTTTATTGCTGTCCTTGCAGGTATTTTGTATATGACATTCATTCTGCTGTTGTAGGTATGGGGTCCTTTAAATTCATCAGGAGCTGTTTCAGTGTGGTGGTCGGTTTGTGGGCTACCATGATGCCTAGGGGCCGGAATAGTCTGGTCATCATCACTGAAGTTTCTTTAATGTATGGCAGGATGACTAGAGTCTCTGGGCGTGTTGTCTTCTTGTTTAGGTCTGTTGTATAAGAATCAACAGACTGTGCTTATTGGGTACCTGTTATTCCTGAATATGTTGTATAGGTGTTTTTCCTCAGCTTCTCGTAGTTCCTGGGTGCTGCAGTGTGTTGTGACTCGTTTAAATATTGTCCTGATGCAGCTCCATTTGTGGCTGTTGGGGTTATGCTCCTGTAGTTTATATCAGATTGGTGCTGGAAAAGCACAGCAGGTAAGGCAGCATCCGAGGAGCAGGAAAACTGATGTTTTGGGCAAAAGCCCTTCATCAGGAATTGCTCCTGTAGTTGAGTATCTGATCAGTGTGTGTGGCTTTCCTGTAGACGCTGATCTGTAGTTCTCTATTGGCTTTTCATTCTATTGTGACGTCTAGGAAGGATACATGAATACCAACTAGCCACCAAAAGACATGACCACGTTAATCCATGCTCACAGACGAATAGGAACACTAGTTCTGCTGGGACAATACATCCATCCTGGGACAGGCTAAACAAAGACACACATGGGAATTCCTGGAGCCCTGGCATTCAAACTGGAACTTCACTAATAAACATATTGATTTGGACCCATTTACCAACCTCTCAGAAAAAGAACTGGAAGTGATATTACTCATTACAACAGACCAAGACATATAAATAGCCAGCAGGACATAACACCAGTGCTTCATTACACACTCACTGATGATGTTACCTAGCATAGTGATGAAACATCTGAGAACAAATCTACCAGCTCAGCGAGCAAATGTACAACCTGATAGGACAATTTGGAGGTAAGCATCAAAAATGGCTGTCAATTAATTGTATATCATTTTGATTGTCAATTATATTTCATTGCTTGAAGTGGGTATGTAAGGAGTCTGCAGATAAGATGCACAATTTCTTTCAAATACTTCCATTGAAAAGTATTTTTAACCTGAATTGATCAAATACAAACTTAGAAGAGAGAACATAAGTAGAAATTTGAGGCTATCACATGAGTAATAGAACACATGGGAAAAGTGTAAGATTCATTTGAATGAGATAATGATTCATTGTTCCACAGTCTATTTATTCTCTCCCAATTCACCTCACAACTTTTTATTTTATTCCAGAATGCTTTCTCTTCTTTCAGCCAAAATGATTCCAAACTAATGCATTTCTTGTTGTGGATAACTATCAAATGATGAACTGAATCCAATTTTGAGGTCATCTACTTTGTACCTAAAAAAGATAGAACAGAGCACATTCTAAATGGTGAAATGCCAGAAACAGTAAAGGTTCAAAGAGATTTGACAGCCTAGGTACATAGATCATCAAAATGTCACGAATAGATACAGAAGATATTTTTAAAAAGGCTAAGTGAATGATGACCTTTATATTGACAGTACTTTAATACTAGGGGTGGAAGTTACGCTTCAGTTATATGAAGCTCTCTGTAGATCATGTTTGGAGTACTGTGAGCAGTTCTAGGCACCACACCTTAGGAAGAATATACTGACTTTAGAAATGTAATACAGTTTTGTTAGAATGCCAGAATGGTAAAGGGTTAAGGGACTTTAGAAGGTTGAGACAATTTAATCAACATTTTTAAATTATTAAGGGAAAATTTGTTGGGGAATTCAGGCACTGTGTAAATAAAACAACAAAATTTTTCACGTGCTAGGAGGTTAAAGATCTGTTATTGCTAGATCAGTTGTTAAATTTAAAACTGAAATTGAAAATTTTTTATTAATTTAAATTATTAAAAGGAGAGGAGTCAAATGACTTAGTTCACGGGTGAGGTATTATCTCAGTGAATGGTGGAAGAGTTTCAGGGGGGCCAGATGATCTGCTTCTATTCTTATCTTCCAGTTTTCAAAAAGACAGAAACATCTCAGGACTGATGTGAAATTGAAAGAATAAACCCTTTATCAAGAATCTAAATGCTGTCGTGGAGATCATAGGCTGGCAATCAAAGCAGGTTGTTAATTTTCAGGACCCTGGTTTATGCAGTGATGTATTCACTATTGCGTTCTCTATCACTTTTATCAACTCAAAAGTAGCATTTGCTCTTGATTTTAAATAAGCCATTTTCATCATTGCAGCATCAATCTACACAATAATATCTATGAAACACCATATGCAATCTGATATACAAAAGCCACAACTTTCCAACATACTTTGCAATGAGCACATCACTGGAGCAGACATCAGCTCAGATGTTGAGAGTTCCAAGAGTAATTTGAGTTTGAAGAATAACTAGGACAGTCATTCTTCACAGCAAGGAGTTTTTCTGTGATTTTGATCTGCAGTGAAATGAACATGTTCTGAAGGAATGGTCTTGTATTTGAAAAATAAATGTAAGTTGGTATGTGGGTAGTGTTTGATTTACCACAATTTGAACACTGTCATACAACAGAAACTTCCTTTAACAATGACTGCCATTACGCAGCAATGCACCTTTGTAAGGCACATAGGTAGAACCTACAATTAGATTGTAAAACATATTCTCTTGGATAAAGTGGAGATCTACGATCCTAGACACAATAACACTTGGCTTCGAAGCTAGGATCACCAGCTGGGAGAGATGATCTAAGAGAAACAGTTGTGCCTTAGAACCCTTGAAGGGGTCCTGAGAGATGTAAATGTTGTCAGCTTCAGAAAAGCACAGAGGAAAAAGCAGAAAAGAAAACTGCAAAATCTAAAATTTATCCAGAAATGTTTGCAGTGCATTATATGTTTAAAAGAAATAGTTTATAATTAACACTGTATGTGAATTGTGCATGTCAGTTCTGTAATGCAGTCACTTCTGTGTATTTCCAGGATTTTGTTTTCTTTGTACTACAGAGGTAAGTTTTGCTGTTTTAAAAATGATAGTATAAATCGGGTTGTATAAACTTAGTTATGTGAAGAGGTAGTTAATATTGTGGCTTCAAAATTTGGTTTCATGGTTCCTGTATTCTTGTCATAAAAGATATTGTTTTGCATCTAAAGTGCAATGTGCACACATTCCTGGTGTGGTGTGCATCAGATACCATTTAGGATTGGTCGTCAGAACGGACACTGGGAGCACATGCCTGATGCATGCAAATTGGCAGATTGTGACATCAGGCAACTTGTGATAATTTAGCTCCAGAGATGCCATTCAGCTACTGCAGACTTAATAGTAGCCTTTTTGGTGTTACTTAAAGGAGCAGGAGTAGGCCATTTGGCCCTTTGATCTTGTTCTGCTAAAGTTGCTGCTGATGTTACAACTATAAGATTTATACATTAGTTCTGTTTTGGGATTTTATCTTTAATTTCATGTAGAATGAAGAAGAGTATATGGCCTGATCTGAAGTCTTCCTGACAGCAAGCCTTGGTCAATTTGATATTTGAAATTAGAGGCAACCTAGAGTGATTGTGCAAGATATTTAAACTTGGAGACATTGGCAGTAGCCTGTGTGTTAACTGTGATTAGACTGAGAGTCTCCAAAGGCCTAGAAGTGTGTTCAGACATTTGGATTCTAAAAATATATGCTTTGAACTATCAATTAATTTCCTTGATAAAAGAGAATTGATATCTCAAAGATTGTTAATCAGCATTCCAACCTGGATACAAAGCCCATGTGATTCATATTGCCATAGAAAATATCCCTGAAAATTCAGCCACAATTTGTTTGCTAGAATCTGAGAAAGAGAGGGACATTAAAAAAAAAGCAGCTGAGATGTTGTTCGGAGTAGTTAACTAATTTAGAAAGTCCACATTTGTGAGGCGATAAATGGGTTGGAAAATATGCCTAGCTTTAGCTAGAGAGAAAAGTATCCAGAAAAGCTTAGACCATGAAAAATACTGCTGAATTTAAAAGTTTCCAGCAGTGAAAAGGTAAAGTTTAGGAATAAACCCTTTTGGAACTAACTCTGATTCTGGTGAAACTAAATTTTCATAGTAAATTGTTAAATTTTGAAAACTTGAGTCAATAGTTCAGCAACTAATTTGAATTTCAACTTACCTATTGCAAATTACTACTCGAACTGAACCAAAGATGATAAGAAAAAGTGTGACATGTAATGGAGGTCTTGGTTTTAGTTTCAATGGTTCCGCTCAGACCATTTGCTCCCACCACACATGCAATAGCATTTTTGTAAAAATAATTTTTTTCACAGAGACTAGAGGTCATTGACCAGGCCAAAATCTATTGCCCATCCCTAATTACCTTGGAAAAGTGCTGATGAGCTTCTGCCTTGAACAACTGCAGTCTATCTGGTGTAAGTTGACCTACAATGCTGTTAGGACACGAATTCCAGGATTTTGGTCCAGCGACAGTGAATGAATGGCTAATTTTTCAGGTGTTGGTGCTCCCATGCATGTACTGCCCTTGTTTCCCAGTTGGTCAAGGTCATGGACTTGGAAGGTGCTGTCAAAGGAGCCTTGGTGAATGCTCACAGTCTATTTTTCTGATTGTACAATCTGCTTCCACTGTTCTTGTTGGTAGAGGGAAGTTTGGGGAGATGGATAAAATGCCAATCAAGCAAGCTACTTTGTCTTGGGTGTTGTCAAACCTCTTAAACATTGTTGCAGTTTCTTGACCTCTTAACCTGTAGCATAACAGAGAAAATGAATAAAGATTACAAAGAAGAGGAAAAGCTCATGGAAGAAGAAAGGAGGAAGGGAGAAGGGCTGTCAGGAGAAGGCCATACCAATCCAGGATCCTCAAGAAGCAATTCTCCAACTTTTGTTCATTGATTTCACTGAGTCTGTAATGTCTCTGATTCCCTAAGAAAGTGGAATCACCCAACTGTTGAAGGTAGTCCTGCAATCTCAGAGCAGGATGTTTGTGGCATTGCCAATTGCTATGAGGTTTGCTGACCACGGTCAAGAAATCTAATGCAATGGGCTCCTTCCAGGCTAGAGAAAGTGATATTTACAAAACCTTGTAGTTCACCGTCCACTATTGTAAATTAGATATCACTGAAATACTATACAAGGACAGATGTTTACATTCCATGTCTCTTTTGGAGAGGAGCAAGTGGAAGAAACATGTGACTTTGTCATGATACCAGGTTTGTGCATGGTACCATTGATTGCATACACATTTCCCTGCATGTAAATTCAGAGATGTGCTACAACTAAAATGGTTTTCACTCCCTCCATGTGCAGTTCATAATTGAACATACTTGGCCATTGGGTGGCCCAGTGCACATTGTCCTTAGGTCATCATGATGTCTTTAATCTGTAGGCAGTTTAATATATCTTCAGCATTTGAGCCACCACAAGAAACTAGAAAGTAGCTGTTGAGTAACAAGGGCCAATGCACTTTGTTCATTAATGTGGTGAGTAAACCACACACAGTTGAGCAGCATGTATATCACCATTACCATGCTAAATATGTACAAACAGAGTATCAGGATAGTTAGGCAACACTTCATCTCTGCACTGTTCAGGAAGAGCCTGTAATATGGCCCATAGTAGGTCACTAACTGACAAGCTCAGAAGTATTCTTCACAATGCCACCATCATGAAGGGGAAAGCCTTAGTCACTATGTACAAGGTGAGCAAATGAGGATGAGGAGGAGAGATGTATAGGTTACTTTCCCTTATCAACCGAGGCAAAGCGTTTAAGAGCAGGGAGGTAATGCAGGAACTGTATAAAATGTTGGTCAGACCACAACTAGAATACCATTGCTGTTCTGGAATCCACATTTTATGAAGGATGTAATTGCCCTAGGGAGGATGCAGAGGTGATTTCCCAGGATGCTGTCTGACCTGGAGAGTTTCAGTCAGGAAGAGTGATTGGACAGACTTTGTTTCTTTTCCTTGGAGGAGAAAATATTCCTTACAAAATTCAAGTAATCACGCTTGTGTATTCCCTGGTGGCCTGTCTTCCACATGCCAGTGCCAATCATTGAGCATCTATGTAATGCTACCCCAGTGTTTGCAGCAAGGTTGATGGAAAGCTGCCGATTTTCATGGAGAAAGATTGCAAATGGCGTTGAAGGGGGCATTAATAGCATGATACAGATGGAAGGAAAAATGCTGGGATCGTACAGAAAGGAGCAGATTCCCATTCCACAGAACCTCTGCCACTTGTATGAAGCAAAGCCCCAACCTATATCACAACACACAATCTGATGTTCTGATGAAGGATCATTGGACTCAACATGTTAACTCTGTTTTTTTTCTCCAGAAATGCAACAAGCATTGCTGAGTTTCTCCAGCACTTTCTGTTTTTGTTGCAGATCTCCAGCATACGCTGTTCTTTGTTTTATCATAGCACACATTGTTAGAGTGTTCTGCCACCCTTCCAGCTTCTTTAAACTTTGATATCCACAGCCAGAATGGCCACAGTTTGGCCTTCCACTGCAGCACTCACCCATTTGATAACTTCTGCTTCTACTGCAATGGAAGTTAAGATATCAGCCATCATATTTCCATTACAATTGGATCCACAAGTGTGAGAATGAAGTTAACTGTCATCTCCACACTAAAGCTTAAACTTCAGCCTCCAAGCAAAACCCTGGAAAGGTTGTTGTTGGATTTCTCTATGTTCCTTGACAGTGACTACAGGATTTCTGGTATGCTGTCAATGCAACATGTATTTCTGTGTGAATGTTCCTCTATTTTCTGTATTTTCCCAACAAAGTCCTTAACTGAGTTATTTGCAGCAAAATTGACATGTTGCTCTTTCACAAATCTGTGAGCAGATGCACCTGTATTAACTTTTCTTCCTGCCATGACATTCATGCCTGATATCTCTCTCCTTGTAGATTTTGTTTCCAGTCGAAGCTCTAAAACAACTCTCCCCAAACTGTGGGTTGTGCTCCCCTGCCCCTTCCTAGGACCATGAACTCTGAGGCTGTACTGGTTACCTTTGAGTTCCTGCAAATGGTAACAGCTGTAAAGATCCTTTTAAACCCTTGTATTCTTTTTAAAGATGGGCATGACATAATTGATAGATCTTTGAGTCCTGATTCTGACTTCAACCAAAACCAGGGCTGGGCTCTTTTAAAAAAACACCCTGAAGGTTAAACACCTGAGAGCCTCTTCTGACGTCATTGATTCAGTGTTTCAGGAAGGTAATGGCTTTGTGACTACACCACTGGCACCGCCCATGAGAGCTACATTCGCATTATCTGTCTCGAGGCCCCATGTGGACAGAGGATCACCTCATGCATTAATGCTACAGTTGGAAAACCTTGGACCATATTTTATACCATGTTGTGTTGCAGTTGTGAACTTCTGTGGAGAAATACTTTTAAAATGGTTCCTTCTACAGCCAAAATTATCTCCACTTCTTAAAAAGTGCAAAATAGCTTTAGGTATTGCAGGGTTTAAAACAGCCTCTGAATCAAAAACAGAAACTCTGCAGATCTGGCAGCATCTGTAGAGAATTAAGATCTACCTGTTATGATTTTGTGCCCCTTTTTCTGGCATATAGCCACTGAATTATTGATATATGTTTCATTTGGTTGGGCTTGCCTGCTCAATAAACAGAAGGCAGAACATGCTGGAGTGCATCACTGAGCTTATTTGCAGTCCGTGGGTCAGCCAGAAAACTAGTGAGCTTGGGCCAGAAAACCCAACATCTTTGTGTATCAGAGGTTGAATGTAAATACAAAAGTTATGTGAGTGTCAAAACATTGAAGTATTAGTTATAAAATTAGTGCTGTGATATTGAAAAACCTTGTAAATACCTTTGCTGTTGTCAATGAAACATTAATGAGGTCCAAGGCAGTTTATTGTTCCCCATAATCCCTAATGACTTTGCCCCTAAAGCTTTTTAATTTGGCTTAAATATCAAGTCTCTCTGAAGCAAATAACTATAGATATTGTTTCAGGAATGAAGCAGCATGCAATTATTCAAGGCTAATATAAACACTAAAAAATGACCTTGCTGTGTTTTGTGATATCCTGGAAAAACATACCTAGAAAGTTAAACTCATGGAATACTATTGAACCAGTAGATTTAATATTCCTGTTCAGTTCTGAAGATCTTTATGTTGATTTGCACTACCAAACAATTAGCAAGAGATTCATTAAACTGATTATTCACTAATCAAATAATTAACTCAATAAACAGTCAAAGATAATTCTTGCAAATTTATGCCAAATAACACGACATATTTTTGCTTTAGAATTGTGGGCTATGTATAGTTTGCATGGTCTATGAATTAATTGGTTAAAATTGCCTTGATACATAATTGATGAATGGTGAAAGACCATTAAGCCTGGTCAAGCTATCGTGCAAAACACACTTTCATCCCTCAGAGATCCCGGTGCCTGTAACCCCTTGTCATATCAAAAGAGGCAGAAAAATAAAAAAAAGGACTACTCTGGAGGAAACCCCACTTCAAACTCCCTCAGATAATCCAAATCCATCCAGGAGATCATTGGGACAAGATGTCACCTATAAATAGACTCAGATCCTGGCACCCTCCCCTGCTACCGCTGGAATTGTAAAACCTGCACCCACACCTCCTCCCTCACCTCCATCTAAGGCCCCAAAGGAGCCTTCCACATCCATCAATGTTTTACCTGCACATCCACCAATATCGTTTATTGTATCCGTTGCTCCCGATGCGGTCTCCTCTACATTGGGGAGACTGGACGCCTCCTAGCAGAGGGCTTTAGGGAACATCTCCGGGACACCCGCACCAATCAACCCCACTGCCCTGTAGCCCAACATTTCAACTCCCCCTACCACTCTGCCGAGGGCATGGAGGTCTTGGGCCTCCTCCACCCCCGCTCCCTCACCACCCGATGCCTGGAGGAAGATCGCCTTATCTTCTGCCTCGGAACACTTCAACTCCATGACATCAAGTGGATTTCCCCAGTTTCCTCATTTTCCCTTCCCCCACCTCACCCCAGCTCCAACCTTCCATCTCAGCACACCCTCATGACCTGTCCTACCTGCCTATCTTCCTTTCCACCTATCCACTCCACCCTCCTCTCTGACCTATCACCTTCATCCCCCCCTCCATTCACCCATTGTAGACTTTGCCACCTTGTCCCACCCTCCTCTCTGACCTATCACCTCCATCCCCAAGCCCATTCACCTATTGTACTCTATGCTACTTTCTCCCCACCCCCACCCCCACCCTCTCATTTATCTCTCCACTTTGCAGGCACCCTGCTTCTATTCCTGATGAAGGGCTTTTGCCCCAAACGTCGATTTTCCTGCTCCTCGGATGCTGCCTGACCTGCTGTGCTTTTCCAGCACCACTATAATCTAGACTCAGATGGACATACACAAGGTCAGTGCTCATCGCACCATCTTAAATTAGTAAAACTGGAATAACTACAACAAGCTAATTATGACTTAAAATGCAACATCTTTTATCTTTGAAAAGGTTTTCACAAATTTACTACCGTGGTTTGAATTAGAAAAAATATACGCAAAGCTGCCAAGCCCCATGTTTTGTTTTAAGTTGCTTGCAGAGAACTATACCCTCCTTACTTGCAAAGAATTGTGCAGAACCAGTAGCAAAACTTAACCACAATTTAGTTGCTACTGAAATTTTCTTGATTGGCAGTGACTTTTACATTTATATTTCTTACCAACATAACATAGCTGTAGCAAGTCAGCTTATCAGAAATATTTCAGGAGGACATCCATGGGACCATCTTTGATGTGACTTCAAACAAGCTGATGGTTTCCTTTGTGTAAATTATTATACATTAGCTAGACCCTATAATTGTCAATGTTTTTAATTTAGTTGTCTTCAAATTTCATACTTTATTTTTCGATAAACAACTTCCAAATTATACAGGTTAGCATGTACTTTTTTCCCTTCAGTTTGTTTTATTTTGTGTTTGTTTTGTGTGATTATATTTTCTTCTCCAGTAACGTCTGGTTTATACAACAGAACATCTATTGAAATAAACATATGAAAAATATGGCCAAGAAATCTCTGATGAAAGAAAGATCATTAAATTTTTCTAGTTATGTAGTGCTTTCCAGACACCTGAAAGTCCTTGAAGATTGTGCAACAAGAATTAGTAATTTTATACTCAGTGTAATCTGTCCAAGTTTGAACTTGTTGCATTTTCTGGGTCAGAACTAAAATTTATTAGTGATAAACAATATTTGTCATACTGGGACTCCTCATTCTTCTTATTCTGTTTTCATATTCAAGTATGCAATTTTATCTAGACTATAGTACCGGTACTGTCAAATATTGTATCTGTAAATTATACATTACATGCATAGCTTCAGTTGACATGAATTTGTGTGCTAAAATCTCAAGTGTGCAAGTCAATTTCATATATTTTTATATAGTAATCACACCATTATGATCTATTCATCAACATAACCATACCAGTGGATTTTGCTGCAATTTATGTTATTTGTCTAATGTTTGCTCTGCTGTACCGATGACACATCAGTGAGGATGGAGTGTGATTTTTGGATCAGGCTTCCTTGCAAATAAAGAGTAGCATATAGTTCTGTTGCTTGAAATTTGATGATTTTGATACAGGATATTACCAAGATAGTGGTGCATGAGCATTCTAGAGAGCTGATATGCAGTTTTTATTTGATTGGATGAAGAAAAGCTTAGGCCAGGGCCTTGCATCTGAAACAGCAAGAGATACAATGGCCGAGGTAGGGAGATAGTTATTGATGAAGTGTAGACTGGAGTTATACATTTGGAACCTCTGGATGTCCTCACACAGCTGAGTCTTTGGGAATTGTCTGGAAAGCTGAAACTTCCACTGGGCAATTACCTGGTCTCCAGAACCCTTTGTAAAGTTTCCAACCTCTGAATTAGATTTGGACACTTTGGAGGATTACTTATGTTAATAGTTGGCCAGGACACATTAAGGAGATTAAAACCTGCTCTAAATCCTGGTGAATGATTGGACTGACCATCTCAACTCACCACTGACTGCCATTCGTCCTCCCTATGGTAATCTCCCAAATCCATTAGGACACTAAAGCCCCAATAGGTACTTGTCAGCCTGCTCAGCCTGAGCCTACATGACTCACAACATCCAACACCACCACTGACCCAACTCCAAATTTCTCCCTCACCACCCACTTAACCCACCAGACCCAAAACCACTATCCTTAACCCTCCCACTTCCAACAACCTGGACACCTAAAGAACCAAACATCCCATCCTTTTCTGTCCTGACTGGAACTGCCCTAACAGCCCCACATCCCCTCCCCCTCTTTCTTGATCTGTGCTAACCCCTAATCTCTGGATCTGACACCCTAGCCATCAGTCATCCTGTCTCCTCTCCACCTTACATCTGTATCCCCACCCATCCAGTACATGCATCCCCCCAGTCACCTGGTGTTATGATGTAGATGGCATCCAATTCTCTCACTTACTTGACACTTTATCCCACACTCACTTAACCCTCTAATTGAACATCCACCTGGAATCATACTCCCTTATTTAACTTACATACATACATACATACATTCTCTCAGTAGCCAAAATGAAATATGATAGCTACCACTGCAAAAGAGGGCTGCTGTATCAGCACTGATCTATTCCATTTCTACCTGAGTGGATTACTAGTCTGGAGTGCACTCTTTCAGCTGGAAGGCTCCTGGTCTGGAACTTCAGACAGAAATTTGTCCAAAAACATGTGGGCAACATATTGTCTGCCCTTGGGTTAGAAATAGGGCTTCTGATGCAGATTGGAATTTTTAAAATATATTCATGGGTTGTGGGCTTCTCTGGCTAAACTAGGATTTATTGCGCTTCTGTAATTGCCATTGAGAAGGTAATGCAGAGCTGATATCTTGTACTGCTGCAGGTGCTTGGGGTAGAGGGACAATAGTGCTTTTAGGGAAGGAGTTCCAGGATTTTGGCCTAGTAAGCGTGAAAGAATGACAACTTAGTTTCAATTCAGAATAGTTGCAGGTCCTTGCATCTGCTGCCCTTGTCCTTCTCATGGTAGTGATTGCAGGTTTGGAAGGTGCTTTCAGAAGAGCTTTGGTGAATTTCTTTAGTGCATTTTATAGGTGATACATCATACCGTCACAGTGAATTGATAGTGATGGGGCTGAATGTTGAAGCTGATGGATGGGATACCAATCAAGCTGACTGTGTTTTGACCTGCATGGTATCAAGCTTCTTATGTGCACTGGAGCTGCACTCATCCAGTGGATCCTATTTAGGCATATAGTTGGTGAGATTTACCTTGGCTTTTAAAGCTATATGCCTTCATTCGATCTGTAAGGCTTGGATTCTATGTGGAGGAAAAATAGGTAAGTATGCAAGGACCTCACTAGCTGAGCTGTTGATTATTTTAATGTTGTGCAATAGTTGATTGTCATCTTTCTGGTATTTACTCAAATTTTGGTTAGTGCTCATAATTTATGTCTAAATGTATATTCTATATGCAATAACTGAGTGAACTAAACAATAGATTAGGAAGATGTTAGTATGGTGCTTATGTCGTTGGATTAGTAGTCTAGAATTCCAGGCTAATGGTCCAAGAACATGGGTTCAATTCCCACAGATGATGAAATGTGAATTCAATAAAAAATCTGGAATGTACAAACTAGCCTAATGGTGACTGTATGATAACTGTGAGTTGTCATAATAATCTTTCTGGTTTGCTAATGTTCTTTAGGGAAAGAAATCTGCCATCTTTAGCAGGTCTAGTCTATGTGTAACTCCAGACCGACAGCAATGTAATTGACTGTTAACTGGCCTCTGGGCAATTAAGATGAGCAATAAATTCTGGCCTAGCTAGACACATCCACATATATAAATAAGAGAGAGATGCTGGCAAACAGATATGTGTTTTGAAAAACGTTTGTTAGTACCTGGCTATTGATGTTCTCCTTCCTGATTAGAACAGAAACCTCTAAACCAAGGACAAATCAGTCCAGTATAAACATCTTACACTGTATTATGGTAAGGTAAAGATATCTTAGTCCCAGAGAAGCATGGAACTGTTCTGTTATGGAGAGATGACTGGTGGTGAGTATTACCTGAGGGCCTCCATTTCGCAGCAGCAGCGGGAGCAGTGAGAGCGAGAACTGGGGCTGCCAGGAAGGTAAATTTCCCCTGAAAAGGACTCACCTGGAGAGTCAGCAGCAGCAGAAGCAGTGATAGCAATGACCAGGGGCTGCCCGGAATATAAGCTACCCTTTCATTTCGGCGGCAAAGCTGAGTGGGAGCGGTCAGGGCGTGGAGCTGAGTGGGAGCAGTTGAGTTGTGCTCAGGAAGGTGAGTGAACTGATATATTTGGGCAGTGGCTGAACCTGGGACACTATACATGTCGTGTCTCCCACCCACCCTCCCTCCTAACCAAAAAAGAAGACTCTGTGGTGTGTTGATATGGTAAGGTTTTTCTATTTCTTTTTTTTTCATGTGATTGGTAAAATTTTTATTTCCTTTTTCATTTATGTATTATTTGATATTATAGTTGGACTAAGTTAAGCTTAAGAGTGCAAATGGCAGGAGACCTCAGATCCATGTTTAGATTAGATTAGACTACTTACAGTGTGGAAACAGGCCCTTCGGCCCAACAAGTCCACACTGACCTGCCAAAACGCAACCCACCCAGACCCATTCCCTTACATTTACCCCTTCACCTAACACTACCGGCAATTTACCGTGGCCAATTCACCTAACCTGCACATTTTTGGATTGTGAGAGGAAACCGGAGCACCCGGAGGAAATCAATGCAGACATGGGAAGAATGTGCAAACTCCACACAGAGAGTTGTCTGATGCGGGAATTGAACCGGGGTCTCTGGCGCTGAAAGGCAACAGTGCTAACCACTGTGCCACCATGCCACCCATGTTATGCTCCTCTTGCTCAATGTGGGAGCTCAGGGTTGCGGCTGATGTCTCTGACTCCTTCTTGTGCAGGAAATGTGACCAGCTGCAGATCTTGGTGGACCACATGACATCTCTGGAGCTGCGGATGGACTCACTTTGGAGCATCCGTGATACTGAGGAGGTTGTGGAGAGCACGTTTAGCGAATTGGTCACACTGCAGATTAGGATTGCTGAGGGAGAAAGGGACTTGGTGACCAAAAGGCAGAGAAAGAGCAGGAAGGCAGTACACGTGTCCCCTGTGGTCATCTCCCTCCAAAATAGGTAAACCATTTTGGATACTGTTTGGGGAGATGGCTTGCCAGAGAAAGGCAGCAGTAACCAGGTTTATGGCATCGTGGCTGGCTCTGCTGCACAGAAGAGCAGGAAGAAGAGTGGAAGGGCTATAGTCATAGGTGATTCAATTGCAAGGGGAGTAGATAGGTGGTTCTGCGGTTGAAAACAATACTCCTGAATGTATGTTGCCTCTCAGGTGCACAGGTCAGGGATGTCTCAGATCGATGCAGAGCATTCTGAAGGGGGAGGGTGAACAGCCAGCTGTCGAGGTGCATGTAGGCGCCAATGATATAGGTAAAAAACTGGATGAGGTCTCACAAGCAGAATTTAGGGAGTTAGGAGCCATAATAAAAAATAGGAGCTCAGGGGTAGTAATCTCAGGATTGCTACCAGTGCCACGTACTGAGTAGAAATGAAAGAATAGGCTGGATGAATGCGTGGCTTGATAGATGGTGCAGGAGAGAGGGGCTGAGATTTTTAGGACATTGGAACCGGTTCTGGGGGAAGTGGGACGATTACAAATTGGACGGTCTACACCTGGCTGGACTGCAGTCAGTGACCTGGAGGTGCTTTTGTTAAAGCTGTTGAGAAAGGTTTAAGCTAATATGGTAGGGGGTTGGGAACCAAATGAGGAGGGTAGTGGACAGTCAGGAGGTAGTAACTAAAGAGTGACTAAGGAGAAGAGTAGGCAGGGAGCAGATGATGGATGCAAAGGGACAGGTGGTTTGAGGTGCATTTGTTTTAATGCAAGAAGGGCAGTAGGTAAGGCAGATGAACTTAGGGCTATGATTAGTACCTGGAGTATGTTATTGTTATTACTGAGACTTGGTTGAGGGAAGGGCATGATTGGCAACTAAATATCCCAGGATATAGATGCTTCAGGTAGGATAGAGAAGGAGTAAAAGGGGTGGAGGAGTTACATTACTCGTCAGAAATGATATCCACAACTGTGCATGATGAGGATTTGAGCAGTGAGGCAATATGGGCAGAACTCAGAAATAGGAAGGTTGCGGAAACAATGTTGGGGTTCTACTACAGACCTCCCAAAAGCGAGTGTGACATAGAGGTACAAATATGTAAACAGATTATGGAGAGATGTAGGAGCAACAGGGTGGTGGTGACAGGAGATTTTAATTTTCCCAACGTTGACTGGGATTCACTTAGTGTTAGAGGTTTAGATGAAACAAAATTTGTAAGGAGCATCCAGAAGTAGCATGTAAATAGTCCAACTTGGGAAGAGACCATACTGGACCTGATTGGGGAACGAGTCTGGCCAGGTGGTTGAAGTTTAAGTAGAGGATTACTTTGGGAATAGTGATCACAATTCTGTATGTTTTAGGATACTCATGGACAAAGATGAGAGTGTTCTGAAAAGAAGAGTGCGAAATTGGGGGAAGGCCAACTATAGCAAAATTTGGCAGGAGCCGGGAAATGTGGATTAGGCTCAGCTGTTTGAAGGTGATATTTGATATGTGGGAGGCTTTTAAAGAGATGATGATTAGAGTGCAGGACAGACATGTCCCTGTGAAAATGAGGGTTAGAAATGGCAAGATTAGGGAACGATGCATGACAGGGGCAATTGTGAGACTAGCTAAGAGGAAAAAGGAAACATACGTAAGGTCTAGGTAACTGAAAACAGATGAAGCTTTGGAAGAATATCAGGAAAGTTGGACAGGGAATTAAGAGGGCTAAAATAGGTCGTGAAATATCTTTAGCAAACAGGGTTAACGAAAATCCCAAAATCTTTTACTCGTATATAAGGAGCAAGAGGGTAACTAGAGAAAAGATTAGCCCACTCAAGGACAAAGGAGGAAAGTTATGCGTGGAGTCAGAGAAAATGGGTAGATTCTTAATGAATATTTTGTGTCAGTATTCACCAAGGAAGAGGACATGACAGATGCTGAAGTTAGGGATAGATGTTTGATTACTCTAGGTCAATTTGGCTTAAGAAGGAAGGAAGTGTTGGGTATTCTAAAAGGCATTAAGGTGGTCAAGACCCCAGGTCCAGATGGGATCTATCCCAGGTTATGGAGGGATGCGAGAGAAAATAGCTGGGGCTTTAACAGATATCTTTGCAGCATCCTTGAACATGGGTGAGGTCCCGGAAGATTGGAGAATTGGTAATGTCCCCTTGTTTAAGAAAGTTAGCAGAGATAATCCAGGCAATTATAGACCAGTGAACCTGACAACAGTGATAGGGAAGCTGCTGTAGAAGATACTGAGGTATAGGAACTATTTACATTTGGAAGATAATGGGCTTATCTGTGATAGGTAGCATGGTTTTGTGCAGGGTAGGTCATGTCTTACTGACTTAATAGAATTCTTTGAGGAAGTGACAAAGTTGATTGATGAGAGAAGGGTCGTCGATGTCATATATATGGACTTCGGTAAGGCATTTGATAAGGCTCCCTATGGCTGATGGAGAAAGTGAAATCATATGGAGTCCAGGGTGTACTAGCTAGATGGATAGAGAACTGGCTGGGCCACAGGAGACAGAAAGTAGGAATGGAGGGGAGTTTCTCAAAATAGAGAACTCTGACTAGTGGTGTTCCACAGGGATCCTTGTTGGCACCACTGTTGTTTGTGATATACATAAATGACCTGGAGGAAGGTACAGGTGGTCTGATTAGCAAGTTTGCAGATGACACTAAGATTGGTGGAGTAGCAGATCGTGAAGGGGACTGTCAGAGAATGTAGCAGAATATAGATAGATTGGAGAGTTGGACAAAGAAATGGCAGAAGGAATTCAATTGGGCCAATGCGATGAGATGCATTTTGGAAGATCCAATTTAAGAACGAACTAAACGACAAATGAAAAAGCCCTTAGGAAAATTGATGTACAGAGAGATCTGAGTGTTCAAGTCTATTTTATCCTGAAGGTGGCAACACAGGTCAATAGGGGTCAAGAAGGCATACTGCATGCTTTCATTCATCAGATGAGGTATTGAGTACAAGAGTTGGCAGGTCATGTTATAGTTGTATAGGACTTTGGTTTGGCTATGTTTGGAATACTGTGTACAGTTCTGGTCGCAACATTACCTGAAGGATGTGGATACTTTGGAGAGGGTGCAGAGGAGGTTCACCAGGATGTTGCCTGGTATGGAGGGCACTAGCTATGAAGAGACACTAAGTAGAGTGGGATTGTTTTCATTAGAAAGATGGAGGTTGAGGGGGGACCTGACTCAGGTCTACAAAATCATGAGAGGTATAGATCGGGTGGATAGCAAGAAGCTTTTTCCAAGAGTGTGGGGGGCTCAATTACTATTGGTCAGGAGTTCAAGGTGAGAGAGGAAATGTTTAAGGGAGATATGGGTGGAAAGTTCTTTACACAGAGGGTGGTGGGTGCCTGCAACATGTTGCCAGTGGAGGTGGTAGAGGTGGGCACGATAGCATCATTCAAACTGTATCTAAACAGATACATTAATAGGCAGGGAGCAGAAGGAAACAAATCCTTAGAAAATAGGCAACAGGTTTAAATAGAAGATCTAGATCAGCGCGGGCTTGGAGGGCTGAACTTTCTTTGTTGTTTGTTCTTTGTTCTTTGGGTGAGGTCGAGAAGGTGGGACCTTATCCGACAGGGAAATTCATAAAACGTTTTGAAGGTATCATCTCCTTAAACTTACAGGAATTGATTTTATGATACCAGAGGTTTTAACTTAAATCATTGGGTGTAAAAATTTATTTAAATCACTTGCAGCAGGAGGAAATGATGGAATACAAGGCACAATAAGAAAACTGGGAGGGAGTTAAGTTCCTCTGATTTTGGCTAACAATAAAACATACAAAACAGGATGTTTGCGATTTTGGAGAAGATTTGTAGCTCAGGTTGTGGATCAGGTTAAAGTTTGCCCACTGAGCTGGTAGATTTGTTCTCAAATGTTTCATCACCAGGCTAGGTAACATCATCAGTGAGCCTCCAGTGAAGCACTGGTGTTCTGTCCTGCTTGATATTTATGTGTCTTGGTCTGTTGTTGTGGGTGATATCATTTCTAGTTCTTTTTCTGAGAAGTTGGTAAATGGGGTCGAAAACAATATGTTTGTTAATGGAGTTCTGGTTTGAATTCCAGGCCTCTAGGAATTCCTATGCATGTTCTGTTTAGCCTGTCCTAAGATGAATGTATTGTCCCAGTCGAACTGGTGTCTGTCTTTGCCTGTGTCTATGGATAGTAGCGATAATTGGTCATGTCTTTTGGTGGCTAGTTGGTGCCCATGTATCCTGGAGGCTAGTTTCCGACAAGTCTGTCCATGCAGGGTATTTTGTATAAGAAGTTCATTCTGCTGGTTGTTGGTACGAGGTCCTCTAAATTCATCAGGAGCTGTTTCAATGGGCTATCATGATGCCTAGGGCCGGAGTAGTCTGGTCATTTCCAAGATGTCTCTAATGTATGGCAGGATAGCTAGAGTCGCTGGGCGTGTTGTGACTTCTTGTTTTGGTCTGTTGTGTAGGATTCGGTGGACTGCGATTATCGGGTATCTGATGTACCCGAGCATGTTGTACAGATGTTTTTCCTCAGCATTTCATCATTCCTGAGCGCTACAGTGTGTTGTGGCTCATTTAAATAATGCCCTGATGCAGCTCCATTTGTGGGTGTTGGGACGATTGCTCCTGTAGTTGAGTATCTGGTCAGTGTGTGTGAATTTCCCATAGATGCTGGTCTGCAGCTCTCCATTGGCTTTTCGTTCTCCTGTGATGTCTAGGAAGGAATCTAGTATTGTTCTCTTCTTCTCTGATGAACTTTATACCGGTAAGGATGTTGTTCATGTGTTTGTGGGTTTCTTAGAATTTGTTGCATTTCATGATGTCATCCACATAGCGGACCCAAAGCTTGGGCTGGATCGTGGGAGGGGCTGTTCATTTTAACCTCTGCATAACTGCTTCTGCAAAGAGTGCTGATATTGGTGATCCCATGGCCGTCCCATTGATTTGTTTGTAGATCTTGTCGTTGAAGTGAAGTGAGGCACAGGTTTACTAGTTTGAGGAAGCTGTGTTTGCTAATGGAATTGGTGCTGTTGGGTGTTTGTGTCTGTGGTTCAGGACAGGATGTGCACTCTTCCCAGCTTCTTTACTGAAATATATTTCAGGAAAAAGTGCATTATCTGATTGTACTCCAAACACAGCATACCAAACAGCAACTGTAAAGAGCAGAAAAAGTTTTGCATTTCTGATTACCTGAAATATTTAACTATCACTCTTCTATAGGTACAGCAAGACCTCTTGTCTATTTCCAGCATTTCTATTAGGAAATAAATTGACTTTCTACGTAACCCACTCAAACATTTGTGTACATCAGACTTAAAGTGTGTGGTAGGTCTGTTAATGATTAGAACATTGATTCCATGAAAACGTTAGACTTGCTAGTACTCAGAAGGATGTGTTTCTTTATGAACAAGGTCAACAGTCTATGTCTTCCTTTCTGATATTTGTAATGTTGCGAATAGAGAAAAAGAAATTGTTTTTCACTCTCACAGTAGAATACAGATGTAGGCTGTTCTTCATATGATTCAGGTAAAAGCCTGATGTTTGTTTTCCTGATGCCAACCCAGACATCATCATATTAAGGTCCAACAATCACTGAATGTTTGGAACATGTCATAATATTTTGTCAGTGGCAGAATCCTAGTTTGGATCTGAGTGATTGTAAGCTTGTAATTACACTGTCCATGTTCACTGAAAAATTATGTAAGACATCCTCAATCCATTTTTCTCATTTTTGATTCCTGGAGGATTAAGCAAAATCCTATTATAGAAGTGAAGAATATTAATCCCCTCATATTTTATTCGTGAGAGGAAATAGCCCTGAATATCTCTAACTTCAGAACAAGAATCAGAAAAATTGGATTTTAGAGTGAACTTACATTTTATGCAACCAATCTCGGTGTCATGGAGCCATACAGCATGGAAATAGACCCTTTGGTCCAACTAGTCCATGCCAACCATGTTCCCAAACTAAACCTTCCTGTGTTTGGTTCACATGCCTCCAAACCTTTCCTATTCATGTACTCATTGAGCATTTTAAACTTTGTAACTGTACCTGCATCCACCACTTCCTCTGGTGGTTCATTGCACGCACTAACCAATCTCTGTGTAAAAATGTTGCTCCTCATGTCCTTTTTAAATCTTTCTCTTCTCACCTTTAAAAAATGTTCTCTAATTTTGAACTTCCCCACCTTAAGGAAAAGACCTTTGCTATTCACCTTATTAGTATCCCTCATGATTTTATAAACCTCTCTAAGGTGACCCCTCAACCACCTATGCTTCAGTGAAAAATGTCTCAGCCTATCCAGCCTACTTTTATGACTCAAATCTTCCATTCCTGGCAACAAAATGCTAAATCCTTTCTGAACTCTCTCCAGTTTAATATTATTCTTCCTATAACAGAACGACCAAAACTACATAGAGTACTGCAGAAGAGGCCTCACCAATGCCCTGTACAACAAGAACTGACTTCCCAACTCCTTTACTCAAAGGTCTGAGCAATGAAGGCAAGTGTGCTAAATGCCTTCTTAACCACCCAGGCTACTTGTGAGCCAAATTTTAAAGAATTATGTACCTGAAACCCTGGGTCTCTCTGTTTTACAACACTATCCATTAATTGTACATGTCGCACCCTTGCATTTATCCAAATTCAACTCCATCTGCCACTTCTCAGCCCATTGATCCAATTGATCAAAATCTCTTTGTAATCTTAGATAACCACCTCCCCTGTCCTCTAAAGCACTGATTTTAGTGTCATCTGCAAGCTTATTAATCATGCCTTTTATATTGTCATCCAAATCTTTTTTATAAATGATAAATAAAAGTGGATCCTTTACCAATCCCGATGGAACACCACTGGTCACAGGCCTCCAGTCCAAAAAAAAATCCTCCACACCACCACCCTCTATCTCCTACTGTAAACCCAATTTCTTATCCAATTGGCAAGTGGTGATCTAACTTTATCAATTATTAATTAGTCCACCACACTGAACTTTATCAAAGGCGTTATGAAGGTCCCAGTTAACAGTATCTATCACTCTGCCCTCATCAATATTTATGGTCACATGCTTAAAAAAACTCAATCAAGTTTGTGCGACATGATTTCCCTTGCACAAAACCATGCTGAATATCGTTAACCATTCCTTGCCTCTCCAAATGCATTTAAATCATACCACTGAAGCCTTCAGATTCAGTTCTAGATCCATATCAATTTTAAAGAAAACTAAACTTGCACTTTCATTGGTGGCTACTGCCAATATGTTGCATCTGCATCCAGAAAACCTAAGTGGACAGGGCCAATTACACAAATGACAGCTCAATTTTCCGAAGTCCCTCATTAACGAATGCCTGTAAAAGAGAAATTCAAATTCTGCCAACATATATATAATCCAGAATTGGAATTTTACTTTGCAAAAATATAGTTTTCTTCCTTGCAGGAAAGAGTTATTGATTGGAAGTCAAAGCAGAGGTCAAATGTGTTGGTTTTGTTCATTATCATACAAATTTCTCATTTGCAAAAGCTTTGTTGCATTTCCACATAAATAACAAGCAATCATATAATTTCTCCTGTGAACTTGGTGATGCTGCTTTTCTTCAGTTCTTGAAAAATCACAGAATGCAAATACTTTTTATTTGATATCTATATCTATTGCCCTGTATTCCTGTTTGTAGTTTTTAAATTCTTTCATAATCTTAGTTGCTGTAACTCAGAGTAAAATGTATTGATCTTATTTTGACCATGGATTGGCTAGATAAATTGCAGGTTTGCACAAAAAATAGCAGAATGATGTAAATGGGAATAGTGTACTTTGCTATTGAAATACAAATCAGGTTAAATGAACTAAACCAATTTTTGGTGGTTACTGATGGTTTCTGTAGGATAAAGAAGTGCATGAACAATAACTTATAAATGTATTGTGTGTAAATATTTATGTTTTTTATCATATTTAATTCATTTTGAGCAGCAATCTTTATTTGACTTAAAATATTACTAGTGTCAATTGGCAAGATTACTATCTTAAGAAACACCTGTTAATCAAAACCAGCAATTAATTTAATACAATTTCTAAAGATGGAAAATGATTTTCAATGACCCTTTGTAAAGTATAAAATGAGATATGTAAAAACATGCTCAATGGATAGTGATTGCAGCCCAAGGGCAGATTGCTTGGTATTTTCAGAGTAAGTATTTGTATTGGGAACATTTTCTATGCTTCTGTCACCCTAAGGAGGGTCAAGGGAAATTAGGTGTCTAGAATATGCAAGGAAGCAAAGTGTTTCCTGCATCTATACCTGTTTTTTAAAGACCAAAACATGCTTAAAGACTATAGTTGGAACGGGAATGTTCAGCAATGCTCAAAACAGCTATGGTTTTAATTTTGCTAAATCTGTTTAGTTTTATCAGCGTCTCCCTCTCCCTCTCCCTCTCTCTCTCTCCAGGTACGAGTCCCCTTTCTTTCATATCTGCCTTTATTAATTCTTGATCACCCTCCTTACTCCATCTCCAAATTTTCTTCCCACACTAAGTTTTTAAATATGTTTGTTGCCTCCCAACTCCATGTTCAGCTTTCTCATCACTCAGTTTTGAATACCTTTTATCAGGTACCAATGCTTCCACAGCCCATATCAAAAGCACAAATTACTCCAATCACATACATAAGAACACAAGAACTAAGCAGGAGTAGGCCATCTGGCCCTTCGAGCCTGTTCCGCCATTCAATAAGATCATGGCTGACCTTTTTGTGGACTCAGCTCCATTTACCTGCCTTCTCACCATAATCCTTAATTCCTTCTTTGTTCAAAAAAAAATCCATCTTAGCTTTAAAAACATTGAACTAGAGTCAACTGGGCAGGAAATTCCATAGATTTACAACCCTCTGGGTGAAGAGGATCCTTCTCGATTCAGTATTAAATCTACTCCCTCTAATTTTGAGGCTGTTCCCTCTTGTCCTAGTTTCACTTGCCAATGGAAACATCCTGTCTATGTTTATCTTAACTAGTCCCTTCATAATTTTATAAGATCCCCCCTCATTCTTCTAAATTCCAATGAATATAATTCAAGTCTACTCAGTCTCTCCTCATAAACGCCTCAACTCTGGAATCAACCTAGTGAACCTCCTCTGCATCCCCTCCAGGGGTGCCTTCCTAATTATCTGTTGTATCTGCAGACCAACCTTCTGTGATTCATGCACAAGGACACCCAGGTTCCTCTATAAAGCAGCATGCTGCACCTTTTTAACCATTCAAGTAATAGTCCTTTTCATTGTTACTCCTATCAAAATGGGATGATTTCGCATTTTTTAACATTGTATTCCATCTGCCCGAGCTTTGCTCACTCGCTTAAAGTATCTATTTTCCTCTGCAAAGTTTCACAGTCCTTCTGCACCCTTTGCTCTGCCACTCACCTTCGTGTCATCCACAAACTTTAACACAGTACGTGTGGTCCCCAACTTAAAATCATCTATATAAATTGTGAATAATTGCAGTCCCAACAACACTGATTCATGAGGCATACTAGTTACTGATCACCAACCAGAATAGCGCTCATTTAACCCCACTCTTTGCTTCTTGTTAGTCAACCAATTCTCTATCCATGCTAATAATTTACCTGTAACGCCGTGCATCTTTATTTTATGCAGCTGCCTCGTGTGGCACAAATCACAAATTTATCATTCAAGCCATCAGTAAAATCATTCAAAAACATTGTCAGTTTCCACATATAAGCTGATGACATGATCTCTACCGTACCACCATCTCTCTATCCTCCACAGTCTCTGAATTGTCAGACTGCTGATATGACATTTAGTTAAGAATGAACAGAATTTCCTTGCTTTTGACTCCAGACAATTGTCTCAGGCAGAACCCAGACAATTTGTAACCTTGATGTCATACTTGATTCTGAGGGGAGCTTCTAACTACATATCCATGCCATCACTTAGCTTGTTTCATTCCAACACTGTTGCTTTGCCTAACTCCATCTGCTGTTGCTGAAGTCTTTATTGTTGTTACTTATAAACTGCACTGTTCTGACGCACACCTAGCTGCTCTCCCACCCTTCAATCTCTGACAACCTGAGGTCTTCCAAAACTCTGTGGTCCACATGATAATTTATCAAGTCCTGTTCCTTAATTACCGTTGTCTGATTTCACCCATTTTGGCTCCAGGTTATTTATGCCCCGTTTTTAAATTTCTCATCCTTGCTTTCAAATTCCTTTTTGACAAAGTTTTTGGACCTTTGCCCTCAAATCTCTTTGTTATTCAGTGATAGATTTTGTTTGATAATTCTCTGTAAAACACTTCAAAATGTTTTATTATGTTCAAGGTGTTTTTGACCTGCATTGATCTTTGTCTCCCTCCCATTGGCTGTTCACTTGCTATTTACTTGCTATCTACCAACCAATAATGCATATAAGATGAGTGCAATGAAAATATATCATTACCATTTATAAATCTCAGGAATATATCAAATTTGCACCTAATAATTTAATTTGAAGTCCAGTGGCTTCTGTTACCATGTTGATAACTATGATAGCCATTTTGTGTACTACATCAACCATAAATGGCATTGATATAAAACAATCTACTTTATTTTAAAAAATGACACTTATTTAAAATGCTGCTTGTGAGCCTGATACTATAAATTGTAATAAAGATAACAGAGGTATTTTACTTTGAGGACCCTTTTTTTGAGAAGGTACAGTATATTTTATGTGGGTGTATGCAGTCAAAAGTGGAGGATAAATCAAATATAATCATAATTCTAATAAGCACCTGACTAAAATGTGGACCAGGATAGTAGGTGCGGTACATATTATTTATCTTTTGCATTGAATGCCCACATTTGATGCATAATTATACCATACTGATTTATTAGTCTGATAATTGAAATTGCACTTGTGAATTTAAAGATTTTGATTAGTATTTAATTGAAAGTCAAATATTTAAGTACTGGGAGAAACAAAATCATCTTAGATACTTCTTACTGAAATCTGAATGGAGCATTTATTTCCTGAGTGTCACTCTGATTTATTTCAATTATGCATATAATGGTTTGCCTATGTATAAGCAGTTTACTGAAAAGTTCAGTTAAATTAATATTCCAGATATGTTGGGTGAAATTTTATAGGGGTCTGGGTGATGCAAGCTGTTTGTGTTAAAATCAGCCGAGAAAGTAGGTGACTCTTTTTTCACCATTAAAGAACCCACATGATATCTTTTACGTTTTTCCCAAGTGGTGTGGCAAGTTTCTTAGCCGGCCATAACTAGTTGCCAATTAAGGCGGATTATTGCTTGTTAAATGCCTTGCTAACAGTTTAGCTCACCTCATAATGTTCGCCTTCCTATCTTACGCAATGCACTAAATAAGGTAAATGTCGAGAAATCAACATTTGCTCCAAATGACCTCCAGGTTGGACACAGATCATCAATATCCCAGGGCTATTTCTTAGGTGCCAGCCACATGCATCCCACTTTCACAAACATTGGGATCTGACATGTGCCAGTCTCTAAGAGCCCTCATGGCACATTTCTGATCCACTTATAGGCCACTTCTGTACTTCAGTAATTTATCTTCAGTACTTCAGTATGATAGCACAACCAGCTATCATTGTAATGCTGTAGCAAAAACACTGTGCTCGGGGCATGTACCCAGCTCATGGACTGGACTACACTGTGCAACTCCAGGCCCATTGCTCACTGTCCTCGTGCTCATTCACCCTCCCTGGATGCTCACAGCTACCCTGATTTGTATCACTTTGCCTTGACTTGTGTTTGTGTGCTTTGCCCCTCAGCCAATTCTATCAGGCTCATACTATTGTTGCCTTGTCTTGCTGACCACATAAGGGGTGAGGAACCGAATGTTGGGCAGCCTTGCACCCACCCTGATTTTGTCTGTCCTGCTGTGAGCTGTTTTCCTCCTGGAACAAGAGCAACGCAGATATTATGGGAGCTGAAATTGGGTGGTACAGCTGTTACTTTCCATCCAAGTGGGGAGGTATTCTAATTGAGCGAGTAGGCAACACAAAGGGCATGCAGGATTAGTGGTGTTGGAATGGGTAACAGCAAGTGAGAGAAGTTGTTGCATGCCATAATGAGAGTGGTATGGTGTAGGCTGCCAGTTAATTTCAGAATATCTCAACAGTGGTGAATTAATCCAGGAACAGCTTACAGTAAGTTAAGGATGGAATTGGATGTGAACAATGCCTTGGGGTGGAGTAATTAATGAGACACGTCTGGTTAAACGGGGAGAAAACTTCCTAGACTTTGTTATGGCAGACACTCCAAAAAAGCCCAACGCAACTTGCATTTAACCAAAAACTGTAAGATCCTGTTCATAGCCTTAAATAAATAAATGTGCCTTTGGCATATTTCTTCAAGTTTATAATGGAAATTTAATTCTTCCTTCATATAAAAAAGGTGTTTTTTTTTAAATTGATAGCCAAGTCAAATAATGAAAAGTTTCACATTCGTAACTGACTTCTCTAATTTGCAACACATTTATCTTTTAAAAAACCTTCACGTAGCAAAGTGTAATGAATGGAGTAACGCTGTGATCCTCGAAACACCACAGTACTTAATATTGCATCCATTGTCAACCATGGAAGGTAACTGGAACTGAAAAAGAAAAACTCTATTCAGACAATCATTTCGGATTGAAATGGAGAATTTAAATCTTAATGAGAAAAATAGCATGTTTAATTCTTGAAAACAATTACATTACAACTGAGAACTCTGTAATTCTTTACACATCATTATTTAAGTAAAGGAACTAACTATTGATTCATTTGTGATAACCAATACAAATATCATTTGTACAGTTACGTAGATTAATGCAAGTGATTATTCTGTCACATACTAATGAAATAGCACAGATCCACTGTTTTAGTTATCATATACTATAAATTATACTATTCAATAGAGACAACAATCACTAGAGAAAAAGTACTAGAGAAATTAATGGGGTGAAAGATCGATAAGTCCCTTGAACCTGATGGGCTGCATCCAATTATGTTAATGGAAGTAGCTCGAAAGGCTCACTTGACTGACAGTAAGTGTGGAGGCACTGTCTTATGAGGAGAGGTTGAGTCGATTGGGCCTGTACTCATTGGCATAAAAGAATGAGAGTCAACCTTATTGAAGCATATAAGATTCTTCGAGGACTTGACATGGTAGATGTGGAAAGATTGTTTCCCCTTGTGCGAGAGTCTTGGACCAGAGGACATAATCTCAGAATAAGGCATTACATTTTCAATACAGAGATGAGAAGGATTTTTTTTTCATCTGAGGATTGTGAATCTGTGGAATTCTTTACCATGGAGAGCTGTGGGGGCTGTAGTATTAAGTATATTCAAGGTTGAGATTGACAGATTTTAATCAAGAAGGGAATCAGGAGTTAAGGGGAAAAGACACAAAAGTGGAGTTGAGGATTTTCAGATGGGCTATTATCTCATTAAATGGTGGAGCAAACTCGATGGGCTGAATGACCTACTTCTGTTTCTATGCCTGATGGATTTATGGAAAGTGAAGTTTCCCATTCTTTTGTTCAGATATTGGGCTGGGAAGTAAAAATGTTATATCCCAATAAAAGTTCAGTTGCTGTCTAATGCAGAGTATCTGACTTTCATACCATCCCCATGTTTTAAAATGTTCTACATGTTGTCTACCCTCAAATTCCATAGCGAGCACTGGGGTTTAACAGAGCTCTAAGATTCTACTTTGGTGCCTGGATTTTGCAGAATATGGTTATGCTCAGTACTTAAAATTAGAAGGAAATGAAATAATCAATATGTCCTTTCTACGGATGCCCTAAGAAATATACATTTGTTGATATTAGGTGAGAATTATGCTTGGCAATGATGGGTCTCGAGTTGAAATAGTCAGCTGACACTGATCAGATTCATTGATGAGTAAAGCCACTTAAGTATTATAGTCATGGGGGGGGCTGCTTCTCCAGATGCTATAATTAAGCACAGAGCTGGTATGCTGATTGGAGACAAAAGTTGTGAAGAACAAAAACAATGTTGAATTTTTTAAAAAATATATTATTGAATGCAATGATGACCAGACTCCGGAATCCAAGAAAGGATATTTTCTGTTCTTTTTTTAAATGTGCTTTTGAGTTTATCCAGTGAAGAAATAAAATGAATCAAGAAATTTGTTAGACTGCACCCAAAGGATTATATTTGTGAGCAGTGTCCTAGGGTCTGAACTCATCATTGAACAGGTTCATTAGGTGATGATTACACATCTGATAATGTTTGCAAAATGAGATCCTTCTCACTGTTTTAGCCATTTTATTAAACTTGTTAAGTCTCAACATTTGACATTTTACTCACTCATTTTGGTTGAAAGGCGAAGTATGTTTAACATATTTCATTATGAGAAATAATCGCAACTTGATTTTGAATGAGTTTGTGATGTGCCTCATTCTTTTTAATCATCTAAACCTTGCCCTGAACACTTTCTGAATGTTGATGAGTGCAGCTGTATGTCTATCCTAGAGCTGACACTTAGTAGTATAAAATCTGAAAATAATTGCATTTTCAGCTTATTGGTGAAACGCACATTGAAGCAGTGAGCTCTTTACTCCTCCATACAATTTCATTGTATAGCTTAAATAAGCCTAAAATATGAATTCTGTGAGAGTATTGAAAAAAAGAACTGAACAGTAGAAATTAATCACAATGAAAGGTAGTGAGCAAATAATTCAAGAATTTCTTGTGTGTGTCTCTTTTCACAAACTATGTTTATAATAGTGAATAACACAACTTGTCAGAATGGCTGTCTATTTAAAAGTATGCCACATCATGTGGCATGAAAATCAAATGCTGTGTAGTATAATATGCTACTGTCTAATATCATATAACGAAGTTACATTATGTTACATATAAAGAAGTTTTTCAACAGCTCCATGCACATTTTATCCATCAATTTCTTTAAAGTAAATTTTGCACTTATTCACTAATTCTTGGACACATGAAAAAGTGTGCATGTATACTATATTGCTGACTCCCAAAAATTGTTACTTCCATATAATCTTATATTCACATCATGGATGTTGCCCAAGTCTCATACTTGAAAAAGGCCCAAGGAAATAATATAATGACGTCGTGGTGCAGAAGGCACAAGAGTATTTCAGTCACTCTTGTCAGAGTCATGTCAATCGTTGTTTCCCCTGCCTAAAGTCATCATTTATTTCAGCATCTACATTCAGAAAGCACATCTACAAATCTGAAAGCAATAAAACAGTTCAGTACCTAATTTAGTTTGACTTCTCATTCATCCAAGAAGTCAATTTCAAACCAAAACCCAAGCTTCATGCCTAAAACTAGAGCTTTAATGTCTTTGCACTTTGTTCATGGTCAACTCCCATATCCATCTTTGTTTTATTTCAGTACTGGGAAAAGTATGAATGAAACATTGCCCTACAGGTATAGAATAAGTAACTTAAAGCCTTTAATTTCTAATATGTGATCCAAGTATTTGTCCACAAGACTTTCCATAGGAAGATGCAAAAGCTGTAAAAGCAACTTTTCCTCAGGGTAGGGATGCATGAGTGATGTTTCTGCAAAGGTCGCCTGGCTGCATCAAGACCTGCTTACTTTAGTTGATGTTGAGAATATTTTCTAATTTGTTGAAACAAAGGATTGCAGGGCACTGCTCGTAGAAGTAAAATTATTCTGCTGCTTAATATGCAAATGAGTCTCAATTCATTACTTCACAGATCACTTCAAAAGGTTCATCAACAATTCCAGTTGATTCAAGATTTAATAGATAATAGATTTGGCTCTATCACAATATAATGATAAAGAAAATACATCCTTTTATAACGTGATGAGCGTTGCAGTCACTAATCCCAAGGCTGACAATATTTTTGGTTTTAATGTAGAAGTAGCAAATTAATTTCAGGTCAACCTGAGAAATAAAATTCCATACAAATTACCAAATGTGAATTAGGAGCAGAAGTAGGCTTTTCAGCTCCTTGACCTTGCTCCGTCATTCAGCATGGCTGATCTATTGTGACCTCAATAGACATTCCTACATAGCCCTGATGACCTTTGAGTCCCTTGTGAGTGAAAAATCTGTCTGCCTCTGCTTTGGGAATATTCAATGGCCTTTCCTTCGGTGTGGTCTGGGGAAGAGATTTAGTAAAGACTCTCAATATGCAGAGAGACAAAAACTCTCCTCCTCTGTGTCTTAAATGGAAGCTGCCTTATTTTTAAACTGTGCCACTTAGTTCCACTCTCTCCCAGGTGGAGAAACATCATTTCAATAGCCATGCTGTCAAGTCCTCTGAGGATTTCAGGAATTTTATCAATAAAATGACCTCTCATTCTTCTTAACTCCAATAGATGTGGGCTTGGCTTTCCAACCTTTCCTTATAAAATAGTGCCCATTGCCATCAGTTGGGTGAATCTTATCTAAAATGCTTCTAGCGAATTATATCCTCTCTTACATAAAGGAGACCAAACACTACAGAGTATTTCAGGTGTGTCCTCACCAGCACACTGTTGCAAAATTTCCAACATTTTATATTCCATTTCTTGCAATAAATTACAATATTCTATTTGTCTTCCTAATCATAGTACTTATATATATATACTAATTTTATGTAATTCAAGTACCAAATCCCTTTGTACTTCAGAGTTCCAGAATATCTCTCCATATAACTAATATGATACTTTTCTACTCTTCTTGCCAAATGCCCAAATGCCAAATTCTTGACCATTCACTTAATCTATCTATATCTCTTTGCAGATTTCTTATGTCCTCTTCACAAGTTCACACACTTCTGTTCCTTTATCCAAGCTATTAATATAATTTGTGAATAGTTGAGGGTTCAGCATGAATTCTTGTGGCTTTCCACTCCTCATAACTTGTCATCCCAAAAATGAGCCATTTATGTCTACTCTGTTTCCTGTTAGCTAAATAATCCTCTATATTTGCTAATAGATTACCATGAACTTTTATTTTACATAGTAATCTTTGATGTGGTACCTTGTCAATGTCTCCTGAAAATTCAAGTACAGCAGGTTCCCCTTTATCTACATGTTATTTCCTCAAATGATTCCAATGAGTTAGTCAGACATGACTTCCCTCTCATAAACCAAGTTGAACCTGCCTGAGTTGCCCTGTGATTTGCAAAGTGCCCTGCTATATCCTCACGAATAAAAGGTTCCCACATTCCATTTTGCCAACCTTCCTGTCTCTGAACTCTACCTCACTCACCTTTTTTAAGATTAGATTTTGATGAGTTTCGTAAGACAATAATCATTTTGGAGAACACTTAATCAGTTCAGCAAGAGCCCTTGATGCTTAATTTGGTGTAACCAGAGCCATTAACACATCATTGTGAGGCTGAAAAAGTTCTGTTCATCATGATGTCATGATGATAAGACATCAAATGGTTAAATGCCTCTACCCACTCATGATCGTTTCAGAGTTTTGGGTATATAAATTGAAAAGTATTTGTTACAAGATGTAATGTAGGTACCATGGTAGAGTTCCAAAAAAAACTTGAAATAGACTGTACAAATTAACTTTTACCATTGTTAAAGTAGCAGTTCTTTGAATACATGCCTGTTATGTCAGTCTGCTGCTCATGAAAATTATAAATTGCAACATGTGAATTTTTTTGTAAAGTTTAAGAAATGTGGATGAGTACTTTAAAAGTGGGCCTTGAAGGAATATTGATTGTTGTGATTTGTTGTTTACTCAAGCTACAGTGCCAAATGACGAACGTTAATACAATATCTGAATTGTGTAATTAATCATTCATGTGAAAGCCATGTAAATGTTAAAATGATATGGGCAAAAACATTGAGAAGATTTTAACTAAGTGATCTTAGAACCACCATGCAAGTCAAAGGGTAAAAAAAACTTAATTCCAGATATATTAAAATATCCAAGTAATGAAATGATGCAACTTAACAATTATAATTATCTGAAATAATAGTAATTTTGTTTTAAGCATTGTAGCAGTTACATCATTTTACATGGATACTGAATGTTACAGGGAAAATGAAGAATGCTGGGGATATTTTAGACCTGATGGATTATAAAAGGTTCAACAGAATGTATATAAATGTGGCACGGTGGCACAGTTGTTAGCACTGCTGCCTCACAGTGCCAGAGACCCGGGTTCAATTCCTGCCTCAGGCGACTGACTATGCAGAGTTTGCACATTCTCCCCGTGTTTGCGTGGGTTTCCTCCGGGTGCTCCAGTTTCCTTCCACAGTCCAAAAATGTGCAGGTTAGGTGAATTGTTCATACTAAATTGTCAATAATGTTCAGGGATGTGTAGGTTAGGTGCATTAGTCAGGGGTAAATGAACATAGATCAATACAGCGCAGAACAGGCCCTTCGGCCCACGATGTTGTGCCGAACATTTGTCCTAGCTTAAGCACCCATCCATGTACCTATCCAATTGCCGCGTAAAGGTCGCAAATGATTCTGACTCTGCCGCTCCCACAGGCAGCGCATTCCATGCCCCCACCACTCTCTGGGTAAAGAACCTACCCCTGACATCCCCCCTATACCTTCCACCCTTCACCTTAAATTTATGTCCCCTTGTAACACTCTGTTGTACCCGGGGAAAAAGTTTCTGACTGTCTATCTATTCCTCTGATCATATTATAAACCTCTATCAAGTCACCTCTCATCTTTCGCCGTTCCAATGAGAAAAGACCTAGCACTATCAACCTATCCTCGTACGACCTATTCTCCATTCCAGGCAATCTTCTCTGCACCCTCTCCAAAGCTTCCACATCTTTCCTAAAGTGAGGCGACCAGAACTGCACACAGTACTCCAAATGTGGCCTAACCAAGGTCCTGTACAGCTGCAACATCACTTCACGACTCTTGAATTCAATCCCTCTGCTAATGAATGCTAATACACCATAGGCCTTCTTACAAGCTCTATCCACCTGAGTGGCAACTTTCAAAGATCTATGAACATAGACCCCAAGATCCCTCTGCTCCTCCACCTTACTAAGAACCCTACCATTAACCCTGTATTCTTATTTGTCCTTCCAAAATGGACAACCTCACACTTGACAGGGTTGAACTCCATCTGCCACTCCTCAGCCCAGCTCTGCATCATATCTAAATGTCTTTGCAGCCTACGACAGCCCTCCTCACTATCCACAACTCCACCAATCTTCATATCATCTGCAAATTTACTGACCCACCCTTCGACTCCCTCTTCCAAGTCATTAATAAAAATTACAAACAGCAGAGGACTGATCCCTGCGGAACTCCACTTGTAACTGGGCTCCAGGCTGAATATTTACCATCTACCACCACTCTCTGACTTCGACCGGTTAGCCAGTTTTCTATCCACTGGCCAAATTTCCCTCTATCCCATGCCTCTTGACTTTCCGCATAAGCCTACCATGGGGAACCTTATCAAATGCCTTACTAAAATCCATGTACACTACATCCACTGCTCTACCCTCATCCACATGCTTGGTCACCTTCTCAAAGAATTCAATAAGACTTGTAAGGCAAGACCTACCCTTCACAAATCCGTGCTGGCTGTCCCTAATCAAGAAGTGTCTTTCCAGATACTCATAAATCCTATCCCTCAGTACCCTTTCCATTACTTTGCCTACCACTGAAGTAAGACTAACTGGCCTGTAATTCCTGGGGTTATCCCTATTCCCTTTTTTAAACAGGGGCACAACATTCGCCACTCTCCAGTCCCCTGGTACCACCCCCGTTGACAGTGAAGACGAAAATATCATTGCCAACGGCTCTGCAATTTCCTCTCTTGTTTCCCACATAATCCTAGGATATATCCTGTCAGGCCCGGGGGACTTGTCTATCCTCAAGTTGTTCAAAATGCCCAACACTTCCTTCCTAACAAATATCTCTTCTAGCTTACCAGTCGGTTTCACAATCTCCTCTTCAACAATATGGTCCCTCTCGTTTGTAAATACTGAAGAAACGTACTCATTCAAGACCACTCCTATCTCTTCCGACTCAATACACAGTCTCCCACTACTGTCCTTAATCGGACCTACCCTTGTTCTCGTCATTCTCATGTTTCTCACATACGCATAAAATGCCTTGGGGTTATCCTTGATCCTATCCGCCAAAGATTTTTCAAGCCCTCTCTTAGCTCTCCTAATCCCTTTCTTCAGCTCCCTTCTGGCTATCCTGTATCCCTCCAATGCTCTGTCTGAATCTTGTTTCCTCAACCTTATGTAAGCCTCCTTCTTCCTCTTTACAACCTCCCTCATCAACCAAGGTTCCCTCACACGACCATCTCTTTCCTGCCTGACAGGTACATACATATCAAGAACACATCGTATCTGTTCCTTGAAAAAGTTCCACATTTCCACGACATCCTTCCCTGACAGCTTATGCTCCCAACTTATGCTCCTCAGATCCTGTCTTACAGCATCGTATTTACCCTTCCCCCAATTGTAAAACCTACCCTGTTGCACGCACCTCTCTCTCTCCATAACCAAGGTGAAAGTCACAGAATTGTGGTCACCATCACCAAAATGTTCACCCACTAATAAGCCCATCACTTGTCCCAGTTCGTTACCAAGTACCAAATCCAATATGGCCTCCCCTCTGGTCGGACAATCTACATGCTGAGTTAGAAAAGCTTCCTGGACACATTGCACAAACACCGCCCCATCCAATCTACTTGATCTAAAGAGCTTCCAATCAATATTTGGGAAGTTGAAATCGCCCATGACTACTACCCTGTGGCTTCTGCACCTTTCCAAAATCTGTTTCCCAATCTGTTTCTCCACATCTCTGCTGCTATTGGGGGGCCTATAGTAAACACCCAACAAGGTGACTGCTCCTTTCCTATTTCTGACTTCAGCCCACACTACCTCCAAAGGCGGATCCCCCTCGAACTGCCTTTCTGCAGCCATTATATCATTTCTAATTAGCAACACCACCCCCCCCCCCCCCTCCTTTTTTACCACCCTCCCTAATCTTACTGAAACATCTGTAACCAGGAACCTCCAACAACCATTCCTGTCCCTCTTCTATCCACGTTTCCGTGATGGCCACAACATCGTAGTCCCAGGTACCGATCCACGCCTTAAGTTCACCCACCTTATTTCTGATACTCCTTGCGTTGAAGTATACACACTTGAACCCATCTCTGTATCCGCAAGTATTCCCTGTCAGTGCTACCTTCTCCACAGCCTCCCTACATTCTTGGACATCCTGACAAACAGCTAGCCTACTTGCTGGACTACAAGTCCGGATCCCATCCCCCTGCCAAATTAGTTTAAACCCCCCCGAAGAGTGCTAGCAAACCTACCTCCCAGGATATTGGTGCCCTTCTGGTTCAGGTGCAACCCATCCTGCTTGTACAGGTCCCACTTTCCCCAGAATGCAATCCAATTGTCCAAATACCTGAAGCCCTCCCTCCTACACCATCCTTGCAAAATGCTGGGGATATTTTAGACCTGATGGGTTATAAAAGGTTCAACAGAATGTATATAAATGTGGGTGGCATGGTGGCACAGTTGTTAGCACTGCTGCCTCACAGTGCCAGAGCCCCGGGTTCAATTCCCGCCTCAGGCGACTGTGGAGTAATAGGGTTGGGGAATGGGTCTGGGTGGGTTACTTCTCGGAGAGTTAGTGCTGATTTGCTGGGCGGGATGGCCTGTTTCCGCACTGTAGGGGTTCTAAAACCACATTAGAATCTGCACATTCTCCCCATGTCTGCGTGCGTTTCCTCCGGGTGCTCTGGTTTCCTCCCACAGTCCAAAATGTGCAGGTCAGGTGAATTGGCCATGCTAAATTGCCCGTAGTGTTAGGTGCAGGGGTAAACGTAGGGGAATGGGTCTGGGTGGGTGCGCTTCGGCAGGTCGGTGTGGACTTGTTGGGCTGAAGGGCCTGTTTCCACACTGTAAGTAATCTAATCTAATCTAATCTAATAACATCGCCACAAAGGTTAAATTAAAAAACAATTAAGAGAAATATCTTCAACAGAAAATAACGAGAATACGGAAGTGGTTGAAACAGTAGCATCGACATATTTAAAGGGGTGACTTGAGGCATAGACAGGGAGAAAGAAATGGAAGATATGAGTACTGTGGGAGAAGTAACTTGTGATAGGAGACTGTGTGTTATAAATATACACTCGTAAAATCTTATGCCTTGTTTCTGTGCATGGGTTATTTGAATTAATGAGTTCCACCTTTTGACGATTCTGTGCTTTCCTATTGGAAAAGTAAATGTATAGCAATGGATAGAAAAACAACTACCCATGCCGAAATAGCAGCAGTAAAATATGTAAACACACAATTTATTATTATGATGTGGAGGTGCTAGTGTTGGACTGGGGCAAAGTTAAAAAATCTCTCAACACCAGGTTATGATCCAACAGGTTTACACTGTATTTTGAAGTACAAACTTTCAGAGTGCTGTTCCTTCATCAGGTAGCTGCTTGTACTGACCTGTGTCTTTGTTATTGATCCTAAATGTTTGCATATGAACATTAAGAGACATTGTTTAATGAAGAAATGTGATACATATTGAAAATACATATTAGACACCAACATACACTCCCACACATAAACACATTCTCACACACACGCACTCATATACCTATATATAATATCAATAGATGGGAACACTGCAAACTATGAAATTTTGGAAACTTTGTCTGTGGTTGAAGTTGTTTTTTTCCCTTCATTTAACTTGTCTATGAAAATATTCTTTTGAAGGAGCTATTGATCATAGAAAAATCACCCTAATGAAAAAGAATCTTGAATAAGAAAGCAATCTTTAAATTGTTTCTGGTGCTAACGGAGAGCTCTGAGATATTACATGACATTTAAATTCTATCCACTGAGAATCAGAGTTGGTAGAATGAAATTAATGATGGCTTTCATGACACTGATACTATTTCTTCAGAACCCTGCAGTGGTCATGGAGATAACTTCCATTACATGGAATATTGCCCTAGGCATTAGAACAGCAAGCGCTCTATTGATTTTGGATTTCTAAAAGGTTTTTGTGTTGGGTACATCTCGCAGAGAAACATTAATATCAAAATGCATGCCTAAAAGTTGAGTAACATGAGTGATTTAAAAAAGAAAGTTATACAATGGTGAGGCATTGGAATGGAATTATATCAGAGATAATTTTGACAGGTAAAATATCCAGTTGTGTCATGCATATTATGTTGGCAGAAAACCAGTTGTTGACATCACATTGTATTCTCCCATAATACGTTATATTTGCTGAAGTATTCACAAAAATATACTTCAGAATGATTAGGGACACATTGGGAAGCAAGGATTTGATCAGAACAAGTGGTGTTCATTTCCAAAATTCCATTAGAGATGAATTGCAGAAGGTAAAGAAGTGATGATAATTATAGCAGACTTCAGTGTCTCAGTTGCAGCATTTAGGCAATGGCGACCATTACAGCTCAATCAGGATCTATACTCTGATCCCATGATAATTACTGCCTCACTTGTCCATTGAACAGTGACATGTTAATGGGGCATTGCATCCAACAATTGATTTTTTTTTGTTTTGAAAACCATTTGATCAAACACAAATGTTAACTACTTTTCTTCCATTTATCAGCACCTCTAATAGTAGTCATTCAACAACATGCACCTTACCTTATAATCAAAGATGTAATAACTACTTTCCTTGAAGTTTTCAAGAAAAATCGATCTTTATCTCCAACCAGTGATGCACGAAATTGTACACATGCCCATCTCTGAATTTCAAAAACCTGTTGTCTGCCAGGCAGTTTAACTGTCACATAAAATAGCTCCTCGCCTTTATTATGGTGAACATTTAATGTTAAAGTTGTAAGATGAATCTCTCATCCTTTGTTTTACTCTTTGTGTTGGACTGACCCAGTACTTTATTCTTCTGTGACCTTAGCCACGATCGTGAGAATCATCCTAATGTACAGCCTATCTGGCTTATCATTTTTCAGTTTTATGCATCCAGCATTCATTCAACCCCATGAATAATCACAGTCTGCCCTTTGTTTTAAAATAGATGGTCTGTCATGCTGCTCCTGAGGAAACTAAAAATGGAAACAATTGATCTAAGCAATAAACATAACTGAAAGCAATCTTTTGGGACCACAAAGTACTTCTTTTCAGGATGATTAAAGGATTCAGATTTTTTTGAACAGTCAACCCTTATGCTAAAGCCTTTCAAAGCATTGACTTCTCTTTGGTGCATGTACCTATAAATCCCTTAATGCTTTGCTACCTGGAGGAGGAGCCTTCATGTTCTGGAATGCTGGTTGGTCAAATAAATAGTTCCCAAAGGAATCTTTTGTGCCTTGTTTCGTACTCTTCAGTCTTTGTTGACAGTGTTGTTTTATTGTTTGAATTAGAATCTTCATGTCACACTCCCATCCCTTTGACTCTCTCACATAACTCATTCACACCTGTTTCTGTTTGGTCAGGGTGTGAAAAGAATTCTGTGAAGGATTGTTTCTCCAGTTCACGATGGGGTCAGACTTTCCAACATCACAAAAAACAAATACTAAAAAGACAAAGTGAACGTGATGCCAGAACCTGATAAAAAGCCATCGCAGGAAGTTCCCATGTTAAGGGCTTGGATGGTGACGAATTTGTTAAATGTGTTCAAGAAAATATTCTTTATCAATATAATTTAGCAGGTATGGTTAGTAAGTTTGCAAATGATACAAAAATTGGTGGTACGGCGAATGAAAGATGAAGAAAGTTATCTAAGATTACAAAGAGATCTTGATCAATTGGGTCATTGGGCTGAGAAGTCACAGATGGAGTTTAATTTGGATAAATGCAAGGTATTGTATTTTGGTAAAATGAACAAGAGCAGGATTACAGACAGACCTACAAACCACCCTCAGATCCCTTAACAGAACAGAGGGCTAAGAAGGCGTTTTGCATGCTAACTTCATTGCTCTTACCATTGAGTATAGGAGTCAGGGCATCACGTTGAGACATCATATTGAGGTTGCACAGGACATTGGTGAGGCTACTTTTGGAGTACTGTATGCAGTTCTGGTCTCCCAGGTCTAGGAAGGATATTATTCAATTGGAGAGGGTTCAGAAAAGATTTACAGAATATTGCTGGGACTGGAGAGTTTAAGAATTAATAATAGGCTGGATAGGCTAGGAACTTTTTTCACTAGACCATAGAAGATTGCGAGGTGAGGTTACTGAGGTTTTTAAAATCTTGAGGGGCACAGATAAGGTGAATAGCAAAGGTCTTTTCTCTAGGATGGGAGAGTTCAAAACTCGGGGACATATTTTTAAGGTGAGAGGAGAAAGATTTAAAAGGGATGTGAGGTGTAGCTTTTTCACAGAGGGTGGTTTATATGTCGAATGACGTGCCAGAGAAAGTGGCAGATGCAGGTACAGTTATACCATTTAAAAGATATTTGGACAGATACATGAATAAGAAACATTTGGAGGGCTATCGGCCAAAGGTAGTTTAGTTTGGAAAACATGATCGGCATGGATGGGTTGAACCAAAGGGTCTGTTTCGATGATGTATTACTCTGTTTCAAAAAAGAATGGGGAAACTGAATCCAAATTCCTTCTTTAAATAAACTTGGTAATTAGTCTTTCTATTGGAATGTAATTGCTTTACTACAGGGCTATTTAGATTCTTAAGTCTTTTTGCTGTCTGTTCCTATCCAAACACAATTACGAACAGTGGACTTGAGTGAATCCAACTTTGTTTTAGTTTGTATCAAAGAAGCAGTGATATACCTAAACACAGTGTTGGAAACAAATTGTGTAAGCAACCCAGATTTTGCATGATCCAATTAACTAATGCGACTGCTTCATAGCTGAAAATAAATTTTGATGTAACTAGAATCTTAGATATTTTTGATTCTAAACATCAGTCACTGCTTGCTGTGAACACAGAACAGTACACCACAGGAATAGACCCTTCAGCCCACTATAGGCAGAAGTGGGTACTACAGATGCTGGAGATTAGAATCAAGGTTAGAGTGGTACTGGAAAAGCACAGCAGGTCAGGCAGCATCCGAGGAGCAGCAAAATCAACGTTTTGGGCAAAAGCTCTTCATCAGGAATGAGGCTGGGAGCCTCAGGGGTGGAGAGATAAATAGGAGGGGGTTGGGGCTGGGGAGAAGGTAGCTGAGAGCGCAATAGGTGGATGGAGGTGGGGTTGAAGGTGATAGGTCAGAGAGGAGGGTGGAGCAGATAGGTGGGAAGGAAGATTGACAGGTGGCAGGTCATTAGCCTACCATGTTTGTGCTAACCATGATTTCATTCTAAACTAATCCCATCTGCTTGCATATGGCCTAGATACCTGTATTCCTTGTCTGTTCATGTGTCTGTCTAAATACCTCTTAAAAGTTGCTATCATATCTGCCTCTAACACCTCCTTTGGCAGCATATTGCAGGCACTTACCATGCTCCGTGTTTAAAAAATCTTGCTTCGGCCATCCCCTTTAAACTTTCCTCATCTCACCTTAAATTTATGCCCAACAGTATTTGCACCCTGGGGAAAAGATTCTAACTATCAACTCTATCCATGCCTCTAATAATTTTATTTACTTCTATTAGGTCACTCCTCAGGCTCCAAAGCTAGAGCAAAATTATCTAAGTTTATCCAGGTTTTTCCTTATAGCTCCAACACAGGCAACATCCTAGTAAATCTCTTTTGCACCCTCTTCGAAGCCTCCATATCCTTTCTATAGTGTGGCAAGCAGAACTGCACCCAATAGTCTGAAGTCTTTTATAGCTGTAATCTGACTTGGTAACGTTTATGCTTAATGCCACAACAGATGCCGTACACTTACTTTACCACCTTATCCAATTCCTTATCTGCTTGTGTTTTCACTTTCAGGGAACTATGAACTTGCACCCCAGGATTACTCTGGATATCAGAGCAATTAAGGATCTGACTATTTATTGTATGCTTTTCTCTTGAATTTGACTTCTCAAAATGCATCACTGCACCCTTGTCCAGATTGGCCTAGTAGCACTACTGCTCACCTCAGTCCAGAGACACAGGTAATGTTCTGGGGACCTAGGTTCAAATCTAAGATGACAGATGGTGAAATTGAATTCAATAAAAATCTGAAATTAAGGAAATAATGATGACCACAAAACCATTGCCAATTATCAGACTAACCCATCTAGTTCACTAATATCCTCTAAGGAAAGAAACTATAATCGTTACTGGGTCAAGCCTACATGTGGCTCCAGAACCACTGCAATGTGGTTGACACTTAACAGCCCTTTGCAATGGCCAATAAGGGCTAGCTTAGCTATTGATGCCCACATTCCCATGAACAAATATAAAAAAAATTAAACTCCAACCGCCATTTCTCTGCCCAACTTTCTAACTAAGACCATAAGACATAGGAGTGGAAGTAAGGCCATTCGGCCCATCGAGTCCACACCGCCATTCAATCATGGCTGATGGGCATTTCAACCCCACTTACCCGCATTCTCCCCGTAGCCCTTAATTCCTCGAGACAACAAGAATCTATCAATCTAACTGATCTGTATCCTACTGTATACTTTAACAACCTTTCTCACTATCCGCAACTCCATCAATTTTCATATCATCTGCAATTTACTAATCAGACTACCTAAATTTTAATCCGAATTATTTATACATTACAAACAACAGAGGTCCCAGATCCTTATGGAACCCCACTGGTCATAGACATCCAGTCACAAAAATATCTTTCCACAACTAACCTCTGATTTTAATGACCAAACCAATATCCAACATTGATCTCATGTGGCTTAATCTTCTGGACCAGCCTACCATGAAAGACTTTGCCAAATGCTTTTGTAAAGCTCACATAGACAACATTCACGGCATGCTGGCTAAGTGATCAGCACTGCTGCCTCACAGCACCAGGAACCCAGATTTGATTCCAGCCTCGGGTGACTGTCTGGAGTTTGCACATTCCTCCCGTGTCTGCATGGTTTCCTCTGGGTGCTCTGGTTTCCTCCCACATTCTGAAGATGTGCAGGTAAGGTGAATTGGCCATGCTAAATTGTCCATGGTGTTCAGGGATGTGTAGGTTCAGTGCATTAGTCAGGGGTAAATGTAGAGAAATAGGTTCAGGGAATGGATCTGGGTAGGTTACTCTTCAGATGGTCGGCGTGGAGTTGTTGGGCCGAAGGGCCTGTTTCCACACATAGGGATTCTATGATCTATGACTGCACTAAAATCATTAATCATCTTCATCACTCCTTAAAAAACTCAAATCAGGTTTGTGAGACAAGACCTTCCCCATGCAAAGTCATGCTGACTATCCTAATAAGTCCATTATTTTCCAAATGCAAGTAAATCCTGTCCCTAAGAATCTTCTCCAGTAATTTCCACTGATGTAAGGTACACCAGCCTATAATAAGCTTGATTATCCTTGTTGCTGTTCCGAAAGAAAAGAACAACATTGGCTATTCTCTAATCTTCTGGGACCTTGCCTGTGGCTAAAGAAGATACAAAGATCTCTTTCAAGGTCCCAGCAATCTCCTCCCTTGCCACCCTAAGTATCCTGAGATAGATCCCATCAGGCCCTGGGCATTTAACTACTTTAAGTTTTTTATAAGACTCACAACAATATTCTTTGTAAATACTGAGATGAAGTTTTCATTAAAGACCTCACCCACTTCCTCTGGCTGCATGCATAAATTCCTTCCTTTGTCCTTGAATAGCTACCCTTTCGCTAGCTACCCTCGTGCTCCGAACATACATATAAAATGCATTGGTTTTCTACTTAGTCTGACATGCCAAGGACATTTCATGGCCCCTTTTAGCCCTCCAAACTCCTTATTTAAATTCTTTCCTATTTCCTTTACAGTCCTCAAAGACCTTGTCTGATGTTAGTTTCCAAAAACTTATATATTCTTTGGGTTTTTTTTCGATTAAACCTTCAATATCTCTGGTCATCCAGGGTTCTTGAACCTTGCTGACTTATACTTTCACCCTCACAGGAAAATGCTGGTCCTTATCTCTGAGCAGCTATCATTTAGAACACTCCCACATGTCAGATATGGCTTTACCCTCAAAAGCTGCCACCAATCTAATTTCTCCTGTTCCTGCCTAATACTATTGTAATTAGTCTTCCCCCAATTTAGCACTTTCACCTGAGGACCAGTCTTCTCCTTATCCATAAATACTTTAAAACTTATGGAATTATGATCACTGTTCTCAAAATGCTTCCTCACTAAAAGTTCAATCACTTGGCCAGGTACATTCCATAATATAAGATCTAGCATGGCACCTTCTTTGGTTGCACTATCTAAATATTGTTTCAGGAAACGCTCCTGGATGTAGCTCATGAATTTTGCCCCATCTAAGCCTCTGGCAATAAGGGAATGCCAGTCAATATTGAGGAAGTTAAAACTACCCACTATAACAAATCTGTTGTTTTTGTATCTTTCCATGATCTGCCTGCATATGTGTTCCTCTATCTTTTGCTGGCTATTGGGAGGCCTACTGTACAACCCCCATCATAGTGATTGCACCTTTCTTATCCTTGCTGGATGAGCCCTCCAAGATGTCCTCTCTTAGTATAGCTGTGACATTCTCCTTAATCTTTAATACAACTCCCCTGCCCCATCTATCAAGCCTGAAATGTCTAAACCCTGGAATGTTGAGCTGTCAGCCCTGCCCTTCTCTCAAACAACTTTCTCTCATGGCTACAACATTGTGATTCCATGTACTAATTCAGGCTCTAATTCATCTGCCTTATCTGTTATATACCTTACATTAAAACAAATATACTTCAAACCACCAGTCCTGCTGGGGTCATTAGCCTGACCCTGCATGTTCTTTTTATTGGACATACTTGACTTCACCTTTACCTTCTTGTGAATCAGTCGACATGCTGACTTACTCTTTTAGTTCCTCCCCCACCGACCATCATGCTAGTTTAAAACCTCTCAAGTGAAGCTAAATTAAAAAGTTTGCAAAGTATAGGTAGTATAGATTATTAGTTGGGCAAAATTAGTTTGTAAATTCCTGTTTAGATCTTTTCAAAGTTAATATGTAAATGGAGAACCAACTTAACAAGCTAAACTTGAGGGCGAAAAGCTATCATGATTAACATTTAAATTGCAATGCTTTCAGAGCACACTGGTTATTAAAAATAAAAACAAACATAACTGAAATTTTTTTTGTTGTTTATTCATCTTTTCACAACACAAGTCTAGAAGTAAAAGCATAAGGAATCATGGTGTAAAACAGCCAATTAACTTTTAAAACCTGTTCCTTCTATGTGGTGCATATCCAATCTATCTTTTTATTAAACCTTTGAAGTGAAAATTCTAATACTCCATGATCTTCGTAGATACAACAACAAAACATTTGTCTATTCACATTTATACAAATTAATTGTGACCGGCTTTTTATTAAAACCCCGCTTTAATTACAGTAATTGCCATGATCCAGATATTTTTATGATTCAGCTTATAATCTAACTTCAAAAATTTTCAAACTTACTACTGGAGATCATGGCATACAATACAACTCAATTTTTTGGGCACATTGATACATATTTAAGCGGATACTCAGTATTTAAACAAACTGCCTCTGCCACCACCTTTTTTTTAACCTGTAGTTACATGTTTAGGGCTATACTTGCATTGGAATTGGCTTCAGTTTTTCGGCTCAGAGAAACATATTGAGAATACATGGGATCAAACACGCAATAAGATGGGCAGAATTTTCTAGGTTGGCCTGGAGCTTTTGGAATGCTGAGGGGAAAGGTGAAGACTAAGTGATGTAATCACAGGACTACTAATCCAAAGACTCAGGTAATGTTCTGGGGACCTGAGTTCAAATCCCTCTGTGGCAAACGGTGAAATTTGAATTCAATAGTAATCTGGAAATAAGAGTCTATTGATGACTGTAAAACCATTTTTGATTATCAAGAAAAACCTAGTCTTTTGGACCGGAAATCTGCCATCCTCATCTGGTCTGGCCAACATGTGATTCCAGAGCGACAGCAATGTGTTTGACTTTTAACTGCCCTCTGGACAGTTAGGGATGGGCAGCAAAAGCGGGCCTAGACAGTGTTACCCAGATTCTGTGAATAAATAAAGAAAGGAAACTTACTTGGGTGGGAGGGGTTATGGCAAAGACTCAGTTTCCTCATGGCAGGTTAAACTTTTCTGATTAAGATTTAGAAGCTTTCAGAAAGGTTACGGATTCCCTAAACTTGTTTAATGTTTAATAGCATGTCATAAATACTGACTGACACTCCAGCCCACTGGAATAATATTCACAAACTCACTTTTGGTAGCCACCTGGGAAATGTGTCAGTTCATCATCCTGACTGTATATATGAGGCAAGATAGACTTCATTCTTTGAGCTCCAGTGAGTATAAATGTCTTTTGTTACTTGACTTCTTTATAAGCAGGCATTTCTTGGTTCAAATGCTTACAATGTTAGGGGTGAAGCCAATGTTGGACAACTCTTGAGAACTCTGTCTAGGTCATCCCACTGGGGCAGATAAGTGTGTCTGAACTCAAAAAGTGGACAGAACTCAAAAAAAAATCATTTGTGGCTGCATCCTTGTCCCATATAAACCTTTTGATGAAAAGCAATCTGAAGTGTACATTTTAGTTGTGATGAAAAGTCAGTGATCCGATGGTGTATAAGTTGTCAAATACCATAGCTTCTTTTATGGTTTGAGTATGAAGCCCAGTAGATGTTTGAGGGGTAATATCACTGTGTACTGCACCAGTACCAACAATGAAGTGCCAGGCATTAATTGCATATGACGCATTTGATGGCAATGATGAGCAGCCAACCTTCTATGTTGCATTTATGTAGGATGGTAGCCTTACAGTATTATAAGGGCATGAAGCAATGAGCACAGTGATACCTACCTAGACCACAACTGATCATTGCAGCACTAGAGACAGATTCTCTTGAGTCACCCACCAGCCCTGGTCTCTGCAATCACCTCTGCCCAGACTGCCTTCATCAGTACGGATAGCTTCATGTTGCTGTCCACAAAGAATAGAACTTCCCTCTTCTCCTGATGTTCCTTCAGGATAACATCTAAAGAGGTGTTGCTAATGCATGGTGCCACCTTTGCCTGGCCTCTGACATCTCTAGGGATAAGTGGGAGTAGAGGAGTGGTCCATTCATAATGTCACTGGATTAGCAATTGAGAACCCAAGTCTAGGGATATGGTTCATGGATGAAATTTGAATTCAGCAAACATCTGGAATACAAAGTAGGCCCATTGGAAACTATGTAACTACAATTGTCACAAAAATTCATCTGGTTCACTGACGTCTTTTGGGGGAAGGAAATCTGCTGTCCTTGCCTGCTATGATCTACATGTGAATCCAGACCCAGAGCAGTGTGATGGATTCTTAACTGTCTTCTGGACAAGTGGAATGAACAATAAGTGCTGGACTACTGACTTGGGCCTAGTGACATCCCCACCTTGTGACCAAATAAAAAGAAAAAAAAATCCCCTGCACAAAATTTGGTGTTCCACACACAAATATACATGTAATGAGCTGAGAAGAACCTAATTGCATGGGTAAACCTACCTAGTCCCCAAGTGGAAGTCCCTCCTGTCTTTCAGACCTGCTCAGCTACTTAACCTCAAAAGAGAAAATTCCACCCAATCTGTTGTGTTTAAGATACTCCCACACAGAACAGACCACAAATGGTTAGCAATGGACAAAAATCCTCCTGTGCAGTGGCAGGCCACCTTTTATACTTAGATTATAAATTGACTCCTGTTTTGGAACAAAACATTCATTGCTTCAAAGGTTGACTAAAATGCCATAATGAATGGCATGTAATTATGCACAATGTGCCAGCCTTTGATTTGCTTATTTACCAATTCAAATGTTTATGTATCATTTCTGTACTGGTCTAATTATTATATACCTAATTCACCAATGGTCCAGTGCTTAAACCTGTTCATTAATTTCCATCAGCCCCATTTTTTGGTGGGTATTGAAAATACCCACAAATTTCTCTTATCACTTTGAGAGACACCATCTATTTGACTTGCTAAGAAATCTATGAATATATTTCCTTCTTATATTCTGCCATCCCTTTTCCAAATCTCAGTTTTGACTAAATTGCAAGACTCTAAATACTGAATGTTTTTTTTATTTCTTAAAAAGATGAGACAGGTTGCTTGGTCTCTGCATCACAAGATATAAACAAATAAGAAAATCTCACCTTGGTGCTTATCATTCGAGAGAAATTGGATATGATGATGATCATTACAGCTATCAGTTGTCCAAATTCTGTTTGCATTTACTATCAATCATCTGTACCATTTTAGAATGAAGCCTTCTGTCTTGTACTCTATTGATTTAGCAATATAATTCATTGTTCTATTTGTTTGGTTTATTGTAGAATGACTGCACATGTTAACTGCTCTATTTGTTAACCCCTTTACATTGGTTTCACCTTCACCTGTAGTTATTTTGATAAATGTTGCCCGTGTTTTCTTCCACTGGGGACATTTTGCTTAAATGTGTCAACCTTCATGTCTGAAGTTATGCATACTTTATGAATTTTATCTAGTAATGGAAGGCCTTAATAAAAAGAAACATTTGCACTTTGTATAATAGTTCATAACAATTAGAAAATTAAAAGTAGTAAATTTTGAGCCAGTGAAGCTTTTTTGAAATATAGTCACTATTGAGATAGAGGAAGCACACATAGCAAGTTCCGACAAATAGCAGTGTGATAATGACAATTTGTTTTTGTTACATTGGTTGAAGAAAAACTGTCACTCTGGATACCATGAATAACTCCCCACTCTTTGTCAAAACACTGCCACAGAATTTCAGTATCCACCCGATGGAGTCTCAGTTTCATGTCATATTTGAAAAATGGCACTTCCAACACTGCAGTACTCAGTACTGGACTGGAATGGTTTTGCACTCAAATCCTGGATTGATACTTGAACTCCTTCGTAAGTCAGAGGCAAGAATGCTACTAACTAGACCACAGCTGAAATGTAATGGAACAAGTCAAGAGGAAGATTAGTGGTATCATTCCCCACCATTCCAGTAATATCCACAGAGTGACAATCTACCAGGTCTGGACAGAAGTGACTGAGATGATTAACAACAGCAGGACCAGAATTAGTTACCTCACAAGCAGGATAAATTATTATGGCTTTTCAGCTCTCCAGTTCCTTCAATGACACCTTCCTACATTCACCACTGGCTCTCCATTATATATTTCAATATAGAAGAAGAAGGGTGGTTTGCAACACTTCCTTGTCTTGTTCAAAGTACAGTAACCTGTCTTCATTCTCTTCACACTAATTACTTTCATTTTCATATTCTGGCACATACACGATCAGAATCTTATTTTGGACTTTCATATTGAGTTCACATTCTACAAATCTAGCTTCCTATTCATCCCAGAATTACCACATAGCAAGCATAAACAGAGGAGCATATCATCTCACCATTCTCATTCCTTCTTAATTTTTATCACACGAGGAGTGCATCCAAATATTCACAAAGCTTACTTTTCTCTTACCTTTTTTATAATATATTTTTATTAAGAAAAAATAGATTTTTAAATATTACAACAAATACAAAACAATGCAATTCAAAGCAGTACAAAAATAGTACAAAACTAAACCCAAATAATAAAAAAGATTCCCCAGCCCACCCTCCTATACGAATGTATGAACATGGAGAAGTATAAAATTAAAAAAACCTAAACTAGCTATTTAACTAACTAAATAAATACCTAACAACAAACAAATAAATAGTAATAACTCAGCCCAGCCAAACAAAACACTCATACATTCACAGTTCCTCCTCCCTGGATATTGGACTCATGAAACACAATCGTTACGGCTATATTATAAAAGCCCTTGTTAGTGTGGCAGATAAATCTGTGTCCAAGTATTTCAAAAAGGGTTGCCATGTCTTGTAAAAATTCTCAGTTTTGTGATGTACCATATTTGTGAGAAAATCCAGGGGAATATGCTCCAGAACAATCTTTCGCCAACCCGACAGACCTGGGGGGTTTTCTGATATCCAACCCAGCAAGATATTCTTCCTTGCACAGAATGTAAGAATATTGAAAGGTTTTTCCTTATGCGAGTCTGCAGGAAATACAATGGGTAGGCCCAAAAGGAGTGAAATAGGGTCCTTCTCCACCCTTACAGCTAAAATCCTCTCCATTGCACCCAGCATAGCGCTCCAATATGTTTGAAGCCTGTCCCAAGACCAGAGACAATGGGTAAGAGTATCCATACAGACCTTGCACTTGGGACATGCTGAAGATATCCCTGGTTTAAATTTTGACAAATGGTTTGGGGCTAAGTGGACCCTGTGGAGAATCTTCAACTGTAAAGTATGGGTCCTATTGCAAATTGATATCTTCCTTGCATTCTTCCAAATAACCTCCCATGCCTCTGAAGAAATTTCAACACCCAGCTCTCTTTCCCACATCTTGCAGAGTCAATCAGACTCATCTGAGGTGGCACCCCCAAGTTGGTGATATAAAGTACTGACAACGAGTGTACTCCTAGCCATTAGTTACCCCTCTTTCTATGTCAGATTTGTAGAGATCAGTCAAAAGTGTGGCCTTTTTTTGAATAAAATCCCTAACTTGAAAAAAACAAAAGAGTTCTCTATTAGGTAACTCGTACTTCCATACTAATTGATCAAAGGACATCATTACATCTCCCTCAAATAAATCACCCATGCAAGGTATACCCCTAGCTGCTTAATGTTTAAATCCTGAATCTATCATACCTGGTTGAAAACTTGGCATACCCATTAAAGGCGTAAACAAAGATGTTTTGCCAATATTACCTTCCCTCTGCCAAATTGCCCTCCGTGCTTTAACAGTATTGATGACTATTGGGTTATGGCAATATTCCCTAACTGTCCTCACCTTGTCCAAAAACAGCAAACTGGTAAGGGGGCACCTTGCCTGGGTGACTTCGATATCTAGTCATAATGAAAGAGGGTCCCCACAAACTCAATCACTTACGTAGGTCAAAAGCGAGCTTAATTGGTAATTTTTAATGTCCGGAAGGTCTACTCCCCCCAATCTGTGAGGCAACTGCAGTTTGGCTAATTTAATGAGGGGCCGTTTATGGTGCCAGATAAAGGAGCTGAACCAACTGTTTAGTCTCCTGAGTGTTTGTTTATTGAAAATCAGGGGGAGCATCCATATAGGGTATAGCAAACTAGGGAGAATATTCATCTTAATAAGTATCATCCGACCCAACCATGATACTGGAAGTGCCTCCCATCTTTGGAGATATTGTTTAATTTTTTCAAATAATTGAGTAAAATTGGCTTTGAACCGCCAATCCAGAACTGGAGTAATGAATATGCCCAAATACACAAAACCCCCCTGTGACCACCTAAATGGGAATCTATAGTCACTCTCAAGGGCCAACTCTTTCGTAAGACCACCCAGAGGCATAGCCTCTGACTTAGCAAAATTAATCTTATACCCTGAAAACGCATGAATGCATTGTATCAGGCAAGGCACTGAGACTGCTGGATTTATCAAGAAAATTAGAACATCATCTGCATACAGCGAGATCTTATGTAATTTTGACACCATTTCTGGAGCTGATATATTGAGATCCCCACAAATGGCCTCTGCCAACGGTTCAATCACCAACGTTAAAAAGTAATGGTGAAAGGGGACAGCCCTGCCGGCTGCCCCTAGAAATATTAAAATTACTTGATTGTATCCCGTTGGTAATGACCGCAGCAAGAGGTACACTGTGGAGAACCTTTACCCATCTTATGAAAACTTCGCCCAGACCAAACCCATCGAGAGTATAGAAAAGGTACTACCACTCAACTCGGTCAAATGCCTTCTCTGCGTCTAAAGAAATCACCAATCCCTGTATTGACTGCTGTTGGCATGCTTGAATTACGTTAAGCAGCATCCTAACGTTATTGGAGGATTTACGACCCTTTATGAAGCCCGTTTGATCCTCTTTAAGTATAGAGGGTAACACAGTCTCCAGCCTTAACGCAAGAGCCTTAGAGAGGATCTTAAAGTCCACATTTAAGAGCAGGGCCTGTATGAAGCACAGTCTTCCAGATCCTTCCCTTTTTTAAGGATAAGTGAAATATTGGCCTCTCTCAGAGATGGTGGGAGACAAACATGACTGTATGAATCATTAAACATATTCAGCATTGGGCATGACAGTATACTTATAAATTCCTTATAGAATTCATTGGGAAGTCCATCAGGACCGGGTGCCTTTCCACTCTGAGGTAAAAACAATGACTGCAGATGCTGGAAACCAGATTCTGGATTAGTGGTGATGGAAGAGCACAGCAGTTCAGGCAGCATCCGAGGAGCAGTAAAATCGATGTTTCGGGCAAAAGCCCTTCATCAGGAATACAGGCAGAGATCCTGAAGGGTGGAGAGATAAGTGAGAGGAGGGGAAGATGAGGTGTTCTTCCTCCAGGCGTCGAGTGGTGAGGGAGCATCAGTGAAGGAGGCCCAGGACCTCCATGTCCTCGGCAGAGTGGGAGGGGGAGTTGAAATGTTGGGCCACAGGGCGATGTGGTTCATTGGTGCGGGTGTCCCGGAGATGTTCCCTAAAGCACTGTGCTAGGAGGCGTCCAGTCTCCCCAATGTAGAGGAGACCGCATCGGGAGCAACGGATACAATAAATGATATTAGTGGATGTGCAGGTAAAACTTTGATGGATGTGGAAGGCTCCTTTAGGGCCTTGGATGGAAGTGAGGGAGGAGGTGTGGGCGCAGGTTTTGCAATTCCTGCGGTGGCAGGGGAAGGTGCCAGGATGGGAGGATGGGTTGTTTGGGGGCGTGGACCTGACCAGGTAGTCACGTAGAGAATAGTCTTTGCGAAAGGCGGAAAGGGGCGGGGAGGGAAATATATCCCTGGTGGTGGGATCTGTTTGGATGTGGCGGAAATATTGGTAGATGATTTGGTTTGTGCAAAGGTTGGTAGGGTGGAAGGTGAGCACCAGGGACGTTCTCTCCTTGTTACGGTTGTAAGGGTGGGGTCTGAAGGTGGAGGTGCGAGATGTGGACGAGGTGCGTTGGAGGGCATCTTTAACCACGTGGGAAGGGAAATTCCGGTCTCTAAAGAAGGAGGCCATCTGGTGTGTTCTGTGGTGGAACTGGTCCTCCTGAGAGCAGATACAGCGGAGGCGGAGGAATTGGGAATATGGGATGGCATTTTTGCAGAAGGTAGGGTGGTAAGAGGTGTAATCCAGGTAGCTGTGGGAGTCGGTGGGTTTGTAAAAAGTGTCGGTGTCAAGTCGGTCATCATTAATGGAGATGGAGAGGTCCAGGAAGGGGAGGGAAGTGTCAGAGATGGTCCAGGTAAATTTAAGGTCAGGGTGGAATGTGTTGGTGAAGTTGATGAATTGCTCAATCTCCTCAAGGGAGCACGAGGTGGCGCCAATGCAGTCATCAATGTAGCGGAGGAAGAGGTGGGGAGTGGCGTCGGTGTAATTACGGAAGATCAACTGTTCTATGTAGCCAACAAAGACACAGGCATAGCTGGGGTCTTTACGAGTGCCCATGGCTACCCCTTTGGTCTGGAGGAAGTGGGAGGATTCGAAGGAGAAATTGTTAAGGGTAAGGACCAGTTCAGCCAAACGAATGAGAGTGTCAGTGGAAGGGTACTGTTGGGGACGTCGGGAGAGGAAGAAACGGAGGGCTTGGAGGCCCTGGTCATGGCAGATGGAGTTGTAGAGGGATTGGATATCCATGGTAAAGAAAAAGCGTTGGGGGCCGGGGAAACGGAAGTCTTGGAGGAGGTGGAGGGCATGGGTGGTGTATGTTGGAAGTTCCTGGACTGGGGGATAGGACAGTCTTGATGTAGGTAGAAATGAGTTCAGTAGGGCAGGAGCATGCTGAGACAATGGTTCTGTCAGGGTGGTCAGGCTTGTGAATCTTGGGAAGGAGGTAGAACCGGGCAGTGTGGGGCTCCCGGACTATGAGGTTGGAAGCTGTGCGTGGGAGATCTCCTGAGGTGATGAGGTTCTGTATGGTCTGGGAGATTATGGTTTGGTGAGGGGGGGGGTGGGGTCATGGTCAAGGGGGCGGTAGGAAGAGGTGTCCTCGAGTTGGCGTTTGGCTTCAGTGGTGTAGAGGTCAGTGCGCCAGACTACCACTGCACCCCCTTTATCAGCTGGCTTGATGGTGAGGTCGGGATTGGAGCAGAGGGATTGGAGGGCTGTGCGTTGTGAGGGTGAGAGGTTGGAGTGGGGGAGAGGGGTAGACAGGTTGTGGCGGTTAATGTCCCGGCGGCAGTTGGAGATGAAGAGGTCGAGGGCGGGTAATAGGCCAGCACAGGGTATCCAGGTGGATGCAGTGTGTTGGAGGTGAGTGAAGGGGTCCTCGCAAGGAGGGCGAGAGTCCTGATTGTGAAAGTAAGCTCGGAGGCGGAGGCTGTGGAAGAAGTGTTCGACGTCACGGCGTGTATTAAATTCATTGATGCTTGGGCGGAGGGGGATGAAGGTGAGTCCTTTGCTGAGGACTGATTGTTCGTCCTCAGTGAGTGGGAGGTCTGGGGGGATGGTGAAAACTCGGCAGGGCTGGGAGCTGGGATCTGGTGTGGGTGTGGAACTGGGAGTGGGGGCGGAGCCGGTAACTGGAGTGGGTGTGGTGGTGGAGTGATGAGCAGGGGTGAGGGTTCTCACCCTCAGGGTTCTGGGGGGCGGGGATGGTGACAATGGGATCTGTGGGAGGCGTGTCAGCAGAATGCAGATGAATGGCATTGGTGGGGGTGGAAGTGGTGGCAAACACGGCAGTAAGGCGAGGCAGAAGTCACTGAGCGTGTGACATCAGCGATGATGTGAGGGCCAGAAGTAATGTCACGTGTGGTGCATGAGGAATTGTGAGGGGCGGAAGTGGCTGTGGAAGCAGCCATAATGGGGGCGGAAGTGACATCATCAATCAGCGTGGGGGTGGCAGCTGCACCAGCCGCATGGCTAATAGCACCTGAGCAGTTCCAGAGGCCGGGGGAATCTTCTGGAATGTTTGAGGAGCGCTGGTTGAAGCTGCCTCACAGCTTCCTGCACTTCTTACTCTGATAATGGGGCATTGAGAAAGGACTGTTGTTCGGGAGTCACACCCGGGAACTTCAGATCTCTAAAAAAGGATTCCATTTTGGCCTGCCCCTCCTCACAATTCTCAGACTGATATAACTTAGAGTAGAATCTCTGGAACTCCACATTAATCTTTTTAGAATCACATGTTAGGTTCCCAGACCCTTCCCTAATCACTGTAATGGTTTGTGTGGCACTTCTCTTTCTGGCAAGGTATACCATTCCTGATGAAGGGCTTTTGCCCGAAAGGTCGATTTCGAAGCTATTGGATACTGCCTGAACTGCTGTGCTCTTCCAGCACCACTAATCCAGAATATGCTAAGTATTTGCCTGGCTTGTCACCATGCTCATATAACCTTTGCTTTGCAAAAGCCAGCTCCTTCTTTGCCATCTGCGTGAGCACAGAATTTAGTGTAGACCGCAGTGCCGTAATCCTCTGTAGTTTGACCAACGAGGGTCTGTCAAAATAGCCCTTCTCGGCTGCCTTCGACCATGCTTCAAGGAGACGTTGCTGCTCACCCTTCTACCACTTCCTACTTGTGGAATATGAAATAATTAACCCTCTGGCATAAGCTTTGGCAGTTTCCCAGAGAATAGATGAGCTATCAACCGAGCCTATGTTGATGTCTAGGAATGCCCGAAATTCCCTAGAGAAATACTCCACAAACTTACTGTCCATGAGAATAAAGGGGTCCATTCGCCAGTACCTTGAATCCACTGTAACATCCTTAATTTTAACCATGAGGTACACTGGAGCATGATTAGAGATGGCAATATTACCAATCGTACAGGATGCCACCAGATCCAGGGTTACCGCAGGGGTCAGAAAAAGATCAATCCTTGTGTGACATCTATGCGGATTGGAGAAAAATGTGAAATCCCTACCTGTAGGGTGGAGACACCTCCATACGTCCACCAACCCTAATTCCCCACACAAACCCAATAACTGGTTAGTTTGTTCAGAGGGTATGGAGGGACCTTTAGGCAACCTGTCTACTGTGGGCTCCATGAGGCAGTTAAAATCTCCCCCTATAATGATGTGCCGAGACTTGAGACTTATCAGTTTAGAAAAAGCATCTACCAAGAATTTAAGAGGATGAGCTGGGGGACAATAAACATTTAAAATGCCATATTCTTCCCCATTTATCAAGGCTTTAAGAATTACAAACCTCCTGTATGTGTATTTAACACATTTCAACAATTTAAATGAGAGATTTTTCCTACACCTCTACTTCTGGTATTAAATGATGAAAAATAAACTCGGTCAAAGCCATTCTGCTTTAATTTCAGATGCTCCTTGTTTTCCAAATGTGTCTCCTGTAACAAAGCAATGTCCACCTTCTCCTTTCTAAGACTCAAGAGTACCTTCTTTCTCTTAATTGGTGAGTGACTTCCCTTGATATTCCAGGTACACCATTTAATCAAATCATTAGCCATAATCTTCTGCAATTACATTTAAATTCCAGAGAGGAGGAACCCATACCACAAGTTGCTGAGCCTTAGTGTTGCATGGTCTGCCAAATATAAAAACTACATAATCTAAAACCACTACATTTAACAAACATACACAATTATTAAAAATAAAAAACAACAAAAACCAGAAAACAAACCAACATATAAAGCGCCAATAGCGCTGAGTAGGGGAATTTACCCCCTGCCCGGAGGGGGCAACTACCCATCCCGAACTGCCCATAAAGAGGCATCTAACCATCTCAACCACCTTCACTTCTCCCAGCTAGAGTCACATTGCAAGCACAAGCTAAAAAGAATAAACACCCCATGGAATATCAATATGAATAAAAAAAACATTCTTTAATAAAAAAAAAGGTGGAATAATTACCCCACCAATCCTTTAGTATGTCCTAACTTAGACATTTAAAATGTACATCTTAACCACCGCCAGACATAGTTTGAACCAAATTATTATCAATAGAGGGAAAAAAAGGGGAAAAACAAAGCTCCAACCGGATTTCCTCTATTTCTTTTACAGAATGATAAACGCATACCCAAGCAACAATATTTATACATACTACATTTGTTTAAATTAGGTTAGTTTGTCCACAACGTCTCTTGCCTTCTCCGATGTGTCAAAGAGATGCATGGATCTATCTAAGGGGATTCGAAGCACTGCTGGATATCTCAGGGAGTACTGAATCCCAAGCTCCTTCAATCTTCTCTTGACACCATCATACGATTTTCGTTTCTGGATCACTCCCACTGAAAAGTCCTGAAAAACATGATCTTAGACCCCTCCTAAATTAGTGCCTTTGCATCTTTCCCCTGGAGTCTGGAAGCCTTCATGACCCTCTCCTTATCCCGGTAATGATGGAACTGCACCAGGAAAGGACGAGGGCGTTGACCCAGACCCGACCTCCGTGCTGCGATCCGGTGAGCCCTCTCTATCTTCAATCCTCTGATGCCAGTCTTAGCTGATGCCATGGCTTGGAAAGGGTGGATGCTAGGAAATTGTTTCCGTTAGGTGAGGAGACTAGGACCCATGGACACAGCCTTAGAATTAGAGGGGGTAAATTCAGAACAGAAATGCGGAGACATTTCTTCAGCCAGAGAGTGGTGGGCCTGTGGAATTCATTGCCACAGAGTGCAGTGGAGGCCGGGATGCTAAATGTCTTCAAGGCAGAGATTGATAGATTCTTGTTGTCTCGGGGAATTAAGGGCTACGGGGAGAATGCGGGTAAGTGGAGTTGAAGCGTCCAGCAGCCATGATCGAATGGCGAAGTGGACTCGATGGGCCGAATGGCCTTACTTCCACTCCTATGTCTTAAGTCAAGGAATTTCGGAAGCCTATCTTCAACAAATTCCACAGGCCGCTCACCTTCCTTACCCTCAGGCAGACCAATTATCCGAATGTTTTTTCTCCTGCCCCTGTTTTCAAGATCATCCACTTGGACACGCAAATTACGAACCTGCGTCTTCAGGGCTTGGATCTCTTCCTTGAATGAACTGGCATCAGCTTCCACCACTGTGACCCTGTGCTCCACTTCATCCGTCCTCTTCTCCAGGTCTCCCAGCTGCCGCTCATGCTTCTGCAGCATGAGAGAGACTGGAGCCAGCTTCTCTTCAATCTGTTTCCCCAACATCTCGCGAGATTTAGAGAACTGGTTCACCAGGTCCTGAAGAGTAATCGGCTCCGAGGCTGCTGCAGGCTGAGCTGCAGGCCCGGTCTCAGATGCTCCTCTTCCCTTTTTAGGCATTTCTGGACAGCTGAAAATACAGGTAAGGCAATTTTTAAATGTTTCTTGGGGCTCCACAATCTTTCCAATGCCCCAAGAAATCCTGATGACCTGAGTTGGGTGGGTTAAAGGACCTAGGAGAAAGTGAGGATTGCAGATGCTGGAGATCAGAACTTAAAAATGTGTTCTTGGAAAAGCGCAGCAGGTCAGGCAGCATCCAAGGAGAAGGAGAATCGACCGTCCTGCCCCTGCTGCGATGCGAAGCTCTGCAGTGTGATCGTCTCAGATCGCCGCCATCTTAGATCCCCCTCCACTTACCTTTTAATTTATTCACCTTGATTAGGGAGGAACACCTAACGTAATGGTCCTCGCACAAATGAAACCGGAAGTCATGGAGATTAGTGGCCCAGATAAGGACAGGAACATCATGCAAGGTTGGGATATTTTGAACAGATTGTCGCCATATGACTTATAACACTTAATTCACATCATTAACACATTCACATCATGGCTCCCAGTCTGTGTAGTGTCATTTCACCCAGTGTTAACAATCTGCTATCTGTCTTGGACAGCATGGTTACCTCCAGGGAAACTGCAACTGGACTCTCGCAAAATAAATCAATGTTACCAGCTGTAGGTGAAGCACAACTGGCTACTATGCAGGTTCTGGGCTCCAATATGGAAAGACATCTGTTCACCTTGGCATTCACAGAGAACTCTGTTTTGCAGTCTGCCCACCTGCACATCCGTCGAAGCATAAGTAATGCGTCCCAACCCTGTAGGACGTGATGTTATTAGATAGGAGCAGTGTGTAGTGCTAACTCTCAGGATGTTAACGTGTCTGTGCCTTTACAGTTTTTTTAAATGCTTACCACCATGCCAGCATATCAACTCAGCCAAACTATCCTGGCATCTGCTGAGGTACGGCAGTCAGTGGTCACGAGCACCTCGAAGATCCTCACTTTCATCACTGTGGTTTTCCACTGGCTTCAGTGATGCCATGTGGTAGGAGAAGTAAATGTAGGAAAGCCTGTCAGAAAGTTGTCATGGATTGATACTTGGTTGAGAAATTAATGGGAACATAATAACCAAATTCAAAATTAAATCCATCTCCTTTATTCCATTTGATACTTTAATCTGCAGTGCGGTTTTGTAGCTAATGCAAATTAGTTTTCAGGACAGAAACATTGGCAGATTAACAAATCACTGAGCAATTAAGTTACTTTGCATCTCTTTTCTGCAAGTTGTTGAAGCAATCCTTATTCTGCTTCCTCAACGTCACCTGATTCTTTCTGGTCCAAGGAGAACCACTGTTACTCTATAATGGAAAGTACCTCACTTAATGATCAGTTTGTGCAAGCTGATTATTATTATGCAGAATGTATTTGTGGGGCACATTATCCAAACCCAACCAGTCACCTGAATCTCTGCTCAGGAGCCTGAAACTGCTCCATAAACATCGCGGTCATTCTATATCTTTATCTGTATCTTGGAGGTGACATAATCTGTGTTTACACTGTCATCCATGATCATCTAGCTGCACTCCTGTAACATTCATGAAAGGACAAGGATTGCAGATATAACTATCATCCAATGTAAATTGCAACTGCTACCACTTGAACAGACCTGCATGATCTTGTCCCTGTGCACGCAGTATAGCTGGACAGTACTTTGGAACATTTACTATGTTAAAGTCGCAATGCAAATGCAAGTTAACAAACAGTCCATCTCTCAAAGCAACATAAAATGCATACACAGGGAATGTAGCTCCTATATTTTACTGAATGACAAAACATACATGGGTTAGTAAACTGACTCTCAAGACCAGGTTCTGTTAGGATGCTGATTTATGAAGCCCACATTCATAATTCATATGAAGTCCCTTTGTCGAATGACTGTGAAACATTAATGGCCTTTAGTTATCAAGAAATGAATCTCAACAGCTTTAATTTTCGCTGTTTGTGGTGCAATCTACACATCCCATGAAGTGACAAAACACGAATGCAGCAATCCTCTCAAAAACAAACCTCAAAAATATGTTAGTACTTAAAGCAGAGGCGACTTAATTGGCTTGCAGGATGTTCACAGGATTAAAAAAGACTGTTCCCAAGGAATTTTCTATGTGGTGGGGCAGCCAGATCCAGAACACGGATAGAACATCCAAAGCAGCATTTTTTGGATTCTTGCAAATTTCACAGGAAGGCCCCCAACATTGATTTTGACACCAGGAAGACACAATGATATTTCATATGGGCCAGCATGAACCACCATAACAATTGGTGGCCACAGTGGCTTTGGACAACTGCTGCTGATCTCAAAATCAGGAAAGAAAATGTGAGGACTGCAGATGCTGGAGATCAGAGCTGAAAATGTGTTGCTGGAAAAGCGCAGCAGGTCAGGCAGCATCCAAGAAACAGGAGAATCGACGTTTCGGGCATCAGAAGAAGGGCTGATGCCCAAAACGTCAATTCTCCTGTTCCTTGGATGCTGCCTGACCTGCTGCGCTTTTCCAGCAACACATTTTCAGTCAAAATCAGGAAGCCATAGTGACATGTAATAGCCAGTTCATGCGCAGTACTTGTAGTACAGCCTGCTTCTCAAAAACTGACCTCTTCATCCATCTCTAAAAGTCTACCAGATGCAGCTCTCCCATTTCCAATGGATTCCGTTTGCTGAATGTTCATCATCTTGTGTCGATGGAAGGTTTCTGGTGATAAGTGCAATTGTTTTTGATTGCTATTCCTTATCACAAATGCTGCTAAGTAGAGTTCTGATACCCTAATTGCAACATGTTTAACTGTCCCTGACAGCCTGGAACGGAAAAGTCCAATTACTACAATAAAAATACCAAAGATTGCTCCATTTGATTGTTGAGATCAATTGGGAAAGGTTATTCACTTCCTCTATTCAGTGCATGTTTTTCTCTGTTTAATTTAGCTATATAATGTGGACTGAGATGTAGGAGATATTGCCTACAGTAAAATGAATGGTACCAGAGATGAAGAAGATAAGGGATGTGGAGATTTTAGGAGGCGCTGGATTCTCATGGTTTCTTATCCATCAATAATGGCTTTTGTTGTCACAAGCTGCAGGGGTCTCTGATAACTTATCAGGAGAAGTTCAGCCGTATAAAGGACAACTCTTCACGTAGCTCCAAGAAATTGGTGTTTTGCTTGTGCACCCTATAAGCTGGGTAGGCCCTCCTATAAGCAGCCCCCTCACCAGCTGTCTTCTGCTAGACCCAGCTGCTTCACAGGCTAGCTGCTTGGGGCGACAGCTGCTGTTGCTTCTTTTCCTCCAACTGGCAATAATAGCACCCATGATGAGCAGATGGTGAGCTTACTAAGGGTAAGTAAGGCTGAAAATATCGGAAAGAAGATAATTAAAAGCTGAAAATTCTCCTGGCAATCTAAAAAGCACAATAGAATATAAGTCCTATGTTGCAGTTGCATTCGGGAGTACAAAAGTACTGTTTCTATGGTACTGAATTCCACTTAGTGTTACTGTTAGGTAAGCTGCCGGTTTCATGATATTCTAATTGTGCTGCAGGACTCAGACTTAATTGTATTCACTGGGGAAACAAGGCTGATTTTTGTAAAAATTGATTAGTTAACATGGTGTCTGGCAGAAATAAAGTGTTAATTTAATCGCAGCATTTTTACTCACCTGCTCATTTCCTCCCAAGCATCTAAATTTAAAATACCCTTCATATTATAGGCTTCCCTCAAGTCTGTTCCTAATAAGTTATTTCATTGTTTTAATCAATCTGAGCTTGGCACAAATTAACTGGAGTTGTGTGTGTCAGTTTTGACAATTTGAAAATGAAAATTGACATAGCATTAGCTTATTTTTAATTTGCTGGGACCCTTTTGCAAACTGATTTCACACAATCATTTCAAGATAAAGTGCAGGAAGAGGGGTTTTTTTCTCCTGTATTTATTGACCTGCCGTAACTCCCATTATTAACAGTTTGGAAAAAAATTGTTGTGAATGTCTTATCTAGTCTGTTTGATTTATATTTATTGAATCTAACTCTCTTATCCTAGAAGGGAAGGAGACAAAGTAGGAAACTACAGGATGGTTAGCTTAATGTCTGACATAAGCAGAATGTTAAAAGTTATCATTAAAGATGTTGTACCAGGGCACTTAGAAAAAAAATAAGGTAATCAGGCAGAATCAACATAAATTTGTTAAAGGAGGTCATGTTTAACCAACTTATTGTTTTTTTTAAAAAAGCATATGTTATGGATAAAGGGGAAACCAGTGGATGTATTGTACTTCAGTTTCCAAAAAGCATTTGATAAGGTGCCACATCAATGTTATTGCAGAAAATAAAAGCACAAGGTGTAGCACATATTGTTACAAACAGAAGTTGAGCTAGCCAACAGGCAATAGAAAGAGGGCATAAATGAATCTTTTCCTAACTGGCAAGGTTTAATGAATAGTGTGTCACAAGATCTATGCTGGGTCGACAATGTTTTGAAATTTATATAAATAACTTAGATGAAGGGACGGAAAGTATGTTTCCTGACACAAAATAATTTGGAAAGTAAATTTGTGAAGCAGGCATAATGAGGCAACAAAGGGATATAGATAAGTTGTAAATGGGAAATGATCTGGAAAATGGAGTATAATGTGGGAAAATGTGGAATATTTCATTTTGGCAGGAAGAAGGAAAAGAAAAAAATGTTATTTAAATGGTGAGAGATTGCAAAGCTGAAGGATGCAGAGAGATCTGGGAATCCTGGTGCATGAGTTACAAAAGCTCAGTATGCAGGTACTGTAATTAGGAATCTTATTGAATCTTATTTATAATGAGGGAAAATGAATACAAAAGTAGAAAGGTTATGATTTAGCTTGGAAGGATTGATGAGACCACACCTGGAGTACCATGTACAGTACTGGTCTCCAGCTTTAAGAAAAGGATGTAAATACAGCCCGGAAGTGTTTACCAGATTAACACCTGAATTGGATAAATTCTAATCCTTTTGGAACTTAAATGAATAAGACACAACTTGATTTAAACATAGAGATTCCTGAGGGATCTTTTTAGGCTGGATACGAAAAGGATGATTCCTCTCCTAGAAGAAACTAGAACTGGCGTCATTGCATAAAAATAAAGGGTCTCCCATTTATGACAGATGAGGAGAATTTTTTTGTCACAGAATTATGCTATTTAGAACTCTCTTACCCAAAAGTCAAAGTAAGCAGAGGGTGGAATCTTATAGTACTCTGAATGGTGTGGCCTCTGGTAAAAGTCTGGAAGAATCACACCCGAAGGCCAGTGATTTCTTTCCTAGACATTTGGACCAACTAGCTGCATTTTCCAACAGAGTTCCGAGCATCAAGATGGGATTAATGAGGATTATTGCTTGTTGTCAGCCTCCTTAAGTCTACGTTCTCAACCACCACCCCCACAAGTAATTTGCAATTTCTACCTACCATTCACTGCGAGGAAACCAGATACTGAGAAGATTTTCTCAACAAGAAAGTCAGAACAGGTACCCAGACACTCCAACTCACTGTTTGCCTCTCTGGACCTCTATCTTGGGTGCCTGGCACCAGCATGGCAGAGCATATTGCATGGAACCAGCCATACACACTCATGTCCACAGACCTTGGCATTGGACTTTGCCATTCTATCTGCCTAATCATGGCACATCTTCAATACACTTACAGAACACTTCTGCATTTTAAGGCTGCATCTCAGTCCACACCAGCAACTATCATAGCATCACTGCTGCAAGGACACCGTGCAAGCAGGGGTATACACACAACTCATGGCTGAGCCCAGGCTGCATAGCCGCAATGTTTGCTTGCTCTCCCAATGATAATTCTCCAACTCCCTGAGCAAATGTTTCAGTCTCTGTGTCACAGCTTTTGGAGGGATTAGAATTACTTAACTAGATTAATTACCTTGGAATTGTTAAACAGATTATAGCCAAGTCTAACTCCTGGGTAAGTACACAACTGACTGTCCAAGGATCCTGATACTTCAATTCTCACCATGACCCTCTTGAACTGCCACATTCATGAGATGAAGGCAGTAATTGATAGGTGAGGAATTTAAGGATTTTGACCCAGCTGCAAAGAAGGAATATTTTGCAGGTTTTCTTGTGCATTGTTAGTTTCTACCTTCACAATGGTTTTCCTCAGCGAGCATTTGTATTGTTACTGGTAATTTTGCAGGACTACAACAGCAGAGAAGGTAGCTCAGGTGACTGAAGATAATAAATGCAATTAAATAGTGACTTCCAAACAGCTCATACCAGTACCAGTTAATAAAGGTTATAGAGTGATGGTACTTAAAGTAAAACAAAGAAAGCTGCCTTACTTTGCATTCAGGCATGAGTTCTTTAAAGAACTGCCTGGAAACATAATGGATAGGGTGCATTCCCTGTATCGCAGTTGGAACTCAAAGGTTGCTAATGAGAGAGGAAATGACAGACCTCAGGAAAACTGCCAAGTTATCTAGTTCTTTCTTATAATAATTAACTGCTGAAGTATGCTTGCAACAATGTGTTCCTTCATAACTTGATATTCATCTCTTCTCCATGCTCATGACAGTCTTTCTGCTCTTTGGATGTTTCTCATACACACACTGACTTCAACAGAATTGCAGAATTACCTTTTTGCAGAAGGCCATGTATTGTGTGCTTTGCCCAAAGGGCGTAAATTCAACTAGCAACTCATAGCTGAAACTCATGACTCACTTTTAGTGGCTTCAGGTGGCAAATTTAACCCAATATGGGTTGATGAAAGGGAAATTGTGGGTTACTAATATATTACCAGTTATTTGCAGAACATACTAAGTGAATAAGGGGATCCTGTAAATGTGAAAATGAGGACTGCAGATGCTGGAGATCAGAGCTGAAAATGTGTTGCTGGAAAAGCGCAGCAGGTCAGACAGCATCCAAGGAACAGGAGAATCGCCTGTAAATGTGGTCAATTTGCATTTCCAGAGAACATTTAATAATATACTTCATCAATAGTTATTGCACAAAAGTAAGAGCTTTTGGTGTCAGATGGTAACGTACAACCATGGATAGAGTTTTAGTTAGTTATCAGGACACAAAGTTGGCATAAATAGGTCATTATCAGTTTAGCAAAATGTAATGAGTGCTATTGGGATCAGTGCTAGGATGTCAATTATTTACAATCTTTATCAATGACTTGAAAATAGAAAGGTTGGCCAAGGCATTGATATTAATAGTCAATAGTATGTTTTAACATGAACAAGCAAATAAATTTCATTTTAGAAAGCTGTCAGTGCCGAAAATGCAATGTGCAGTCTCTGCTGTATTAAAATGTTGGCTAAGATTATGTAAGTCCTATTTTGTTTCTGGGTCAGGTGTTCAGAATCAGGAGAAATCCCAGGTCTGAAAAATTGACCTTTTAAAAAAAAATCTCATCCCAAATTTCCCATTTTTGTTCCAGGGCTGCATACTAGATAGAAAGTTGACTGGATGATCAGGGGGGAATGAAGTATGTTGCTAGTTCCCAAGGTTGGCTGGGTGGAAAGCCTGTCTGGGGACTATTGTATTGTGTTCAAAGTTTAAAAATAAATATTAAAACCCCTTCAACAGTCATCACTCTCCATGCTTGATCCATGCCAACACTGCAACTTAAAGCCCTCTACTCTGCTTCATTTCATAACCTATGACAACTTCAACCCTACTTCACCACCACTCTTTTCCCTTTCACCTCCAATGCCAACTCTTTGAGTATCAACAAGTATTCATGCACACAATTGATAAAAGAAGTTCTATTGCTTAAAGTTCACAGCTTAAAGTTTAAAGCTTATATCCTGCACTGTGTTATGAAAAGTACTCTTATTCACAAAAATATATTTTGACACATCTTAACAGTTTGACAAATCAACACTTGTTGACATTTCTAGACTTTGGACTGTTCAAAGGGGTTTATTCTTTTTCTATGTGTAATTTTCTCCTCAGTTAATACCCTCCAAAGATCCCACAAGACGTCCTGAAATCTTATCTTTCCAAAGGAGTGCTGTGGCTATCCAAATGAAATGCACTAAGAACAGATGCACTCTCATCTGGTCTAATCTCCACACTTTGGGTTCCAGACAACAGTAACTCCGAAATGAAATACTTAAATGGCCAGTTGCCTTTAGGAACTGAATATGCACCCACTACAGCTTAGCCCAATACCAGCCTCACAAAATGTGAAATGCCAGATTTGGAATGGGACTTAAGATTGCTGATGATATTTTCACTCCAATGGACACTCTTTGTTGTGGTGAAATCTAAGCTTATATGTTTCATTTAGACTCTCTGACAATTGAGTCAAGCCATTAAAGCTTTAGGCTGCAAAGTGACTCAAATATGCTGCAGGATTTAATGAAGAAAGCTTTGAAGAAAGGGATGCATAGATCTTCAAAACAGTCTTGGCTGTTACTGGGTGAAAATGGCTCAGCTAACTAACAAGTTGGATAGTTATACCATTATATTAATAAAACATTTCCCACTGTCACACTGCTTTGGAACAGAGAGTACTGGAGATGGATAGCTAGGAAGGAAATTTGTATATTTTTAAAGCCTCTCTAAAAACATTTGTACCTTATGTTGTGGGCGATAGTAGATGAATTATTGACCTATTGTCAGTTTTCTGTATCATAATATTTAAACAGTGATTGTAATTCTAATAATTTTTCATTGATCAGACTTGAGCATTTGTTTGCACTGAATTTTTGTTACCTTTTAGTCAGTGCTCAGCAGAAGTAAATACAATAGAATGAACAGAGCCTGTAAACATTGCAACGAATTGATTTTAATGCTGTGGAATAGGGCAGTGAGGGAAACCTTTTGCCCATATGACAAACCAATACATCACCTCAATTAAAATAGGTAGATACGAAGAAGGCAGCAATAAATATATTTATCTCGCAGGAAATGGGCTAGGAGAGCATTAATATAGTGATAAGTGCCATATGTTTTCAACCTACCATTCACTAAAACATTACCTGTAAATCATTATTTTCGGATATCGTCAGATGCTGTGATGAAAAATTACAACATTTTTCTCTGACTACCTTGACATGCAAGTTGACAGATCCTTAAAATATTCAGTTCTAAGCACAAGACCAGCTCTTGTGTTAAAAGCCCCAGCCTATTATCGGATTTTCCCCAACCATAAATATTTAATGCATTATTCAAACAAATTCTTGTACTTGTCTGCCCTGTACCAATTCATAAATTGTCAGTGTTCTTTGCATGTTTCTCTTCCAAAATTATATACGATTGGAATTTCCCCATTTACAGCTGAAATGTTTTGTCAAGTGGGATTCATTGCACTCGATTCACCACAGTTTGGAGCGATTTTTCTCTCAATGTTCTGCTTTTTATCTCATTCATTATGCAACCAGAATCTTGGATGCCCTTCTTTAAGAGGTTGGTTGCTCACCATTGTTGGGACTTTCCAGCATTAATGCTGCTGATTCCATGTTTGAAGCCCAATTGTGTGCCATGTCAGATGCTTCAAAACAGAAACTGGCCCTAACACCATGGTGCTTGGCTATTACATGAGGGACATGATCCAGACGAAAGGAAAGCTCACTTCTTAGCAGGACTTCTATACTTAATGGTCCTAGGGAGTGTTGCTGAACAAAGAGACCTTGGAGTGCAGATTCATAGCTCCTTGAAAGTGAAGTCGCAGGTAGATACAATAGTGAAGAAGGTATACTTTCCTTTATTGATCAGAGTATTGAGTACAGGAGTTGGGAGGTCATTTTGCGGCTGTACAGGACATTGGTTAGGCTACTATTGGAATATTGCGTGCAATTCTGGTCTTCCTATCGGAAAGATGTTGTGAACTATGAAAGGGTTCAGAAAAGATTTACAAGGATGTTGCCAGGGTTGGAGGATTTGAGCTAGAGGGAGAGGCTGAACAGGCAACTTTTTCATGCAGAGGGTGGTACGTATATGGAATGAGCTGCCGGAGGATGTGGTGGAGGCTGGTACAGTTGCAACATTTAAAAGGCATTTGGATGGGTATATGAATAGGAAAGGTTTGGAGGGATATGGGCTGGGTGCTGGCAGGTGGGACTAGATTGGGTTTGGATATCTGGTCAACCTGGACAGGTTGACTGAAGGGTCTGTTTCCATGCTTTACATCTCGATGACTCTATGACATGGATCTGGATGACAAGGTGGAAAGGGTGGTGAAAACCAGGACTAGACCAGGTCAGTCTGGGCACAAATTACAGCCCAGGTCAGTGCTGTGTTCCAGATTAAGTGAGATATCCAACAGTGTAGGATCAATGTCAGTAATCTTCTACATTCCACAATGATAAGTGCCACCATCTTCCCACTGCAATCACACACTCACAGAGCCATCACTCATTCTGCCATTGAACACATCTGTCACCAAGGTTCATGGACTATAGTTCTTACAATTGCGTACAAAATGCCCACTCAATAACTTTCACCATCTCATTCTCCTGAATTGCTAAACCTTTCATGTCCTCCATGCTTCTTATTTACTCACTGGTGACACCTCACTGCTTCTCCTCCTGCATTGTCACTAACTGCTCTTTCATCTACTTCTAACATATTCAATTCCTTCCCTTTGTCGTATTGCAGGATAAACAGGTGCAGACCCTGGACTGACATTTCCACAGCACCCTGAAGCCCCCAGCTATAATCCCCAGATTGGTTGCACGACCTGTGGTATGGAGCCCAGTCTGGATAGTAGAGGCATGAATTGCTGCATTTTGATAGTGCCTGGATAAATATGACCCACCCCTGGACTGGAATTGGATGAAGCCATTGATTGACTGTGGTGATACCCAGTGACAGCCTGTAGGCCCCCTTCATTGAACTATGGACTTGCCCTGCCCCACCCCATTTTACTTTCAGACATGACCTTTTGCTTGAAGCAAATGTAGTGTGTTTGCCACATTAACTGCTGGCATATTCTGCAGTGTGAGGTTGATGCATTAAACCACTGGTAGCTTGATGGCTCAGTAGTTAGCACTGCTGCCTCATAGCACCAGGGACCTGGGTTCAATTCCCACTTTGGGCAACTCTCTGTGTGGAGTTTGCACATTTTCCTTGTGTCTGTGTGGGTTTCTTCCCACGGTCCAAAGATGTGCAGGTCAGGTGAATTGGCCGTGCTAAATTGCCCATAGTGTTAGGTGCGCTAGCCAGGGGTAAATGTAGGGAAATGGGTCTGGGTGGGTAACTCTTCAGAGGGTTGGTGTGGATTTGTTGGGCTGAAGGGCCTGTTTCCATACTGTAAGGAATCTAATCTAAGAGTTTAATCCCAAAATGCTCCTTCATAATGTGAAAAGAGAAAACAATATAGTTTTTGTGTGCTATCCCAAAACATATCACTCATACAGTACTCAAAACAATACTTATAAAATACCAATACCTCAGTAAGTTTAAGTCACTTATGATTTCATCTTTTACACTGGTACTGCAGATAGTTGTTTCTAGGAGCTCTTATACACATGAGTGTATGCACCTCAAACTTAAGTAACTTCTTCAGGATTTTATCTTAGCAATTCCGTCTAGGACTAATGTTAACTCTTTACTCTAAGGCAACCCAGAATACCATATATATCTTCCCTCTCAGGAGAACTGGTCTGCAAGCCATTGGTATTCCAAGGACTTCAGTGGAATGCCCAAAACTTGAAATAAGCTGAAACTAAAGATTTGTCTCCCTCAGCTATGGTTCTTTCCCTTAAACCTAAAATAAAGTTCCTGAAGTTTCTAACAAGCCCTGAGGCCCCATTATTTACCTTACCCAGGTCACAAAACAATGTAAGAGAAGCAAAATATCTATTGGTTCTGCATATAAGCCCATTCACTGTAAAACCAGGTATCAAAACTGGTTTAAAAGAAAACAGCACAAAAGCCAAAAATACAAACTTTCAATGAATGATATTACACATACACACACATCCCACAGTTTATGTCACGACCATAAATGTTTTCCTATGTGCTAGGTAGTACTCAAAGCAATGGAATTTTGTACACCTCTCCAAATCCCAATGACATTGGTGTCCCTATGGCTCTTGCAATCAATCAAATGCTGCCTTGATGTCAAAGACAAATCACTCACCTAAGAGGTCAGCTCTTTCATAGATATTTGCGACAAGGCTGTAATGAGGTCAGGAGTTGAGTGGTCTTGATGAAACCCAAAATGAGAGCCAGTATGATAGTTATTGCTGTATGAGTACTGCTTGATGTTACTGTCAACAATCCCCTTACTAATGATCATGAATCAACAGTACTTTACCAAATAAATCTATTGGAAATCTAAGATCTTAATCTATTGACATTTGGATCCTTTGTGCCTTTGAATTTGCAAAATAATGTTAAGTGTATTGGCATTAATTTTGTAATTAGTATGCAATGTGTTTCAACCTTCATTATTCTTCCTATTTCTGTTGTTTGAAGTATTACATTATGTCAACCTAATGCTGGTTGATTACCCTTCTCCTTTACCAATTGTATCAACCATGAATCTTGAATTTAGACAGGTAATTTTTTTAAGTCAGATGCTTGCTTTTTTTGCCATTGATCCTCTTTATTTCCTAGTCTGGGAACCAGCAACAAAGGATATTGGATTATTTGTTGTCATGACTGGGTTCTTCCAAGGTCGTCAAGTCTTGGAGTGTGACCCCAAACTCAGAACTTTCTGGTTCAGAGGAACATTTGCTACTGCTTGAACCACAGATCGATCTCTGGACTTCTACGTTCAGGCCTTTGTAATTCTAACTATTTTGATAAATTTTTATTTTATTTATTTCACTCTTTAACTTATTTCCTTCTGACCTTAGCAAAGTGCTAGTTATGAGAATCATTCACTTTTAAGTTTGATAGTTCATTTTATATTAAGAAGATTTATGGCTATGTAATATGTAACTTTGCAGTGGGCATTAATAAGACTAGAAGCACCCGGTAAGCAAAATGTTTTTGTGAGAATTCTCTCTGGAGATGTGCATTTATTATCTAAATGAATTGGGTCTTTTATGGAATTACAAGAAAAATTCATTGTCCCTTTGTCTCCCTGATTTGCATTCGATTGTTTTTAATGGAAATATACCAGGAGGTTTGTCAACTTGTTTAGTGGACTTAGTGAATCTTTATTAAAAGAACATTTTTACATCTGACACCATGTTCAATACAAGAAATAGTTTTGGGATTGCCTATCAATTTATAGTAGTCACCAATTACATTCCCTTTCTAATTATATCTGACAGATAATCATATTTTAGTTAGGTTTACAGTAATATTGATACTGTGACTTCAGTCTTGCCAAACCTAGGAGCACTGGCATAATGATTACATCCGTAGATTTGAGCATGTGAATAGGGTTATAGCAAATCCTTTTATTTTGGAGAGCTGAAAAGATTTTCTTTTCCCGATTGCAATTTTTTCTTCTATCAACTCAAATTCCAAATCTTTATGTTGGGTACTGTAATGGTATTAACAAGTATCACTTAAAACAGTCCTGAAATAATGCTAGAAAAATGCAACTTTAAAGATGAGCCATTCAATCATTCTGGTACATTTTGAAAGCAGTAAACTTGTGAATTAAAATAATTACAGAATTATTTTTCTTTTCTTAATGTTCTAATGCATAACTTAAGCTTTTAAAGAATATAAGTGGTATTTACATAGCTTCCATATACCTGAGCAAGTCCAACGTACCATATTGAAGAGATATATCTTACAAAAATTCACCAATGTAATAATAGGATGCTATGTCAGAAGTCACACAATACCAAATTGTAATTCAGTAGGTTTATTCAAAATCACAAGCTTTTGCCTTGCTTCTTTGTCAGCTGACTGTATGAGCTCACTTTGTCCACCCAAGTCCAAAACCAACATCTTCACATTAGGACACTAAGGCAGAGGAAAATTAGTGCCTCATTAAGGTTCCTTGTTATTGATGATGTAGAATAATTTACATCCACAATGTTGCTGCTGTATTGTATGACTTGTATACAGAACAACCTCGGTTATCCAAACATCACTTATCTGAACAAGACCTCAAGGTCCCATTAAAACGTTGCATCAAAGAGGTGTTACCGATACTGGTGCAACGATTGAGTTTTTTGTTTACATTGATTAGGAGTGAACTTGGATTACTGAAATGCTGCCGAGATCAGTCCAGGACTTCATTGGGAGCCCTGGCACCGTCTCCAAATGACTGACCTCTCTCTCTCTCTCTCTCTCTCTCTCTGAGTTTTTGAAAATAACAGTTCTGCACACACAAGAACATTAAAAGTTAACTGCTAACTTTCTTTATCTGAGTTTTTGTGGAATAATTAAAAATAAAGCAAATGTCTGGGTCTCACACATACACACACACACACATACACACACACACACACACACACACACACACACACACACACACACACACACACACACACACACAGAACAGCTTTGCAGCATTCCCCTAACTTTGCACTTCGCTGCTCCTTGGATGTTGCCTGAACTGCTGTGCTCTTCCAGCACCAGTAATCCAGAAAGATGTAAAAACTGTCAGCTTTCTCTGAGGAAAAGGAAGGTGGGTTTTACACAAATCTCCATCTGATTCACACCACCCCGATGCGTGCTTCTGAGCACAAAACAAATGGAAAATAAAACACCAGAGACTGGAATTCCCTCAATCAGTTTGCACTTTTCACTTTTTCAACAGCGCCTTTGAAGTCTCCAGATCTGAAAGGAGGTGAGTTTTCAAACATGCTTCTTTTAAGATAACAACGGCTCTGTTTTACCAAGAGGTCACAGCAAGCATTAGGGGCTTTCTAGGGTTTGAGACCCGCACCCACTTGCCCTGGAGCTTGTAGACTGGTATACCTTACCATGCAAACCTCACTTGCCCAGATAATCTCTCCAATATTCTCCTGTCCAGGACAGAGTGAGAACTTGTCAAAAAGGTGTGTATGTGCACGCGTGTGCTATTTTGAGATTCTCTTCCCCCCCCTCCAAAGGAAGTGGAAGTTTAGCTGCTCGTGTCCAGTCCGGCTACTGTCTCCATTCTGCTAGTTCATGTTGTTCCTGAGTCATATTGGAGAGAAGAGATAAGAGGCATCTAGCAGCTTCACTCCATCTGCTGGCTGGAAACTTGGAGAGTTGAAAGCACATGGTGTGCGGAGGAGTTTACTGACCCACTGTGCTGCTGCCTTGTGTCCTGAATGGGGAGCAGACTTCGCAAATGCTCACTCTGTCAATCCCATTGAAGTGAAGCAGCAACAGGGGAATACTTCAGCAATGCTGCAGGTCCCTTACACACACACACACACTGTGTCTGCTCAGAATCAAACCCTGAGACACAGAGAGGGAGCCAGGCAGGCAGAGAGAGGAAAAAGAAGACTTCAGAAAACTCGGAGTCCAAGAGGAGAGGCTTTGGATCAGTTATCTGAACAATCAGTTATCTGAGCAAAATACTCCACGCCCATCTTGTTTGCATAATCAAGGTTATTCTGTTATCACTGAAGTTTAGAAGAATGAATGGGATCTCACAGAAACCTATAAAATTCGAACAGGATTAGAGAGGATAAACACAGGAAGGATGTAGCTGATGACCAGGGAATCCAGAACCAATAGGTCACAGACTAAAGATACAGGGGAGGACTTTTAGGATGGAAATGTGGAAAAATCTCTTAATTCTGAAAGTGGTGAGCCTGTGGAATTCTCTGTCACAGAAAGTGGTTGAGGCCAAAATATTGAATGCCTTCAAGAAGGAAATTGATAGTTCTTAGTGCTACAGGGATCAAATGATATGAGGATAAAGTAAAACTAGGCTACTAAGTTGGATGCTCAGCCATGATTTTATTGAATGGTGGAGCAGGCTTGAATGTCATACTCCTGTTCCTATTTTCTAGGTTTGCATGTCTATTCCTTTTTATGTTGAATTACATTGATACATTATTCTTAAAGTACATACTATACAAAAATGTCAGCTCAACATTTGCATTAGGAAAGTACTTAAATATTAATTGCAGGGGCTGCCATAACATGAATGAATGTAATAACATCAAGAATCCTCCTTTCAGCCAGCACTCTTCTGTGCTTTCCAATTTTCTGATAAAATTCTTCAGTTTCTTTAATTCCTTCTTAAAACTTAGTGGGTTTTTATTTATTTTGACATATGCAGATAAAACTGCTGCTAGTTCATTCTGTAATTCTGAATGTTTAGTTACATTGACTGGTATAATGTAGTTTTAGAATCCCTACAGTGCGGAAACAGGCCATTCCGCCCAGCAAGTCAGCACCAACTCTCCGAGGAGTAACCCATCCAGACCCATTCCCCAACCCTATTACTCCACATTTACCCCTGACTAATGCACCTAACCTATACATCCCTGAACATTATTGACAATTTAGTATGACCAATTCAGCTAGCCTGCACATCTTTGGTTGTGGGTGGAAACGAGCACCTGGAGGAAACCCACGCAGACACGAGGAGAATGTGCAAACTTCACACAGGCAGTCACCCAAGGTTGGAATTGAACCCGGATCCCTAGCCCTGTGAGGCAGCAGTGCTAACCACCGAGCCACTCAAAATCCACCTAATCTGCATATCATTGGATTGTGTGTGGAAACTCACAAAGACAGGGGGAGACTGTGCAAACTCCACACAATGACCTGAGGCTGGAATCGATCCCAGGTACCTGGTATTGTGAGGCAGCAGTGCTAACCACTGAGCCATCTTCGAGTGAATTCCCTGTCAATGTCAGGTATAGTTCATTATTGACAAGTGTAAGATATTGTAGATTTTAATAAAATCAAAGTTGAAGTACATACTCCATGAAATGTGACACCAGCTGTCAACAAAGTTGAGCAAGATTTTAGCTGAGATTTACCTTGGCCAGTTATTGAGGAGTGGAAAATGAAGAAGCGGCATACTAGGGTATAAAATCAAATCAATAAAAATAAGGCACAAGAAATGTTGTAATACTTTAATCAAACCTTAAATGGTACTTCCAGATTTATCACTTGAGAAAGGAAATATTAATACCCAGAAGCAACCTTGGAACTGATACATACATATTAGTTTTGAACAAAAGTAGGTAATTTGGCCCCTTGAGTCTGCTCTGCCATTCTAAGAGGTCATGTCTGATCATTTTGGGTTTTGAATTTCACATTCTCATCCAACTAATGGAAGTGAACTGCAGTGTGTAGACATATTGGAACTCTTCAGTATTAGAAGAGTCAACTGAGAAGAGATGTTATCGAGATATATAAGGTAATGAACACTGTATAAAGGATATTTAAGGTGTACTGAACTAGTAAAAGCCAATTTCTTCACTCCATAAATTTGAAATAATTCAAACCTTAATTCACAATGAGCCCATTAACCCATCATCCCTGATTTGCTAACTTATGTTTGCTCATGGTTAAACATTGCTTTGATCTTATAGTTCTCATTCTTGTTTACAAAGTCCACTGTGGCCTCACCCCTGCCTTACTCGGCATTTCTCCCCAGCCTACAAATCTCCAAGATAACCCCCATTCATACTCTTAATCATTTAATTATTGGTGACTGTTTCTTCAGTCCTAAATTCTGGAATTCCCTCCTAAAATCTATCTGTTTCTCTTTTTTTCCTTTATGATGCTAGTTTAAACTTAAATCCTTGAGCAAGGTTTTGGTCAATTGCACTCATATCTTCCTATTTGGTTCGGTGTTGAATTTTGTTGCATGTGAAGCAACTTGGGTCATGTTTCTGATACAAGTTCAATGAATACACTTGTTTATGTCAGAATGTTCTTACACAAAGGCTAATTATTAATGAATCATTTGAACTAATTCAAGTGAGGAAAAGGAAACAAAAACTTTGAATATTTTAAGAAACAGTTTCAAGCTTTAATTTTGCCATTTACAGATTTTTGTTACATTAGCTATGTAGTAGATTAAGAAATTGAGGTAGAGTAGTCTTCTCATCCAGATTTATTTTCTGATTTTGGCAGTCTTCCCACAACAGTAATTAAAGAGCTGGGATAGGCTGTAAGGAGAAACCTGGGAAACAGACTGGTGAGTGACATTGGTGGTGGATAAGTTGGAGGGGATTCTGAGCAATAGAATTTACATGCATTTGGTGAGACTAGGACTGATTAAAGATAGTCAGGATGGCTTTTTGCTTGGAAAATCATGTCTCATAAACTTGATTGAGTTTGTTGAGAATGTAATCAAAAAGATAGATGAGGACTGAGCAGTAGACGTTGTCTATATGGCGTGTGGTGCTGGAAAAGCACAGCAGGTCAGGCAGCATCTGAGGAGCAGGAGAATCGACATTTTGAGTAAGAGTCCTTCATCAGGAATGTCCTCACTTTCTCCTGGTTGTCTACATGGACTTTAGTAAAGCCATTGACGAGGTTCCACATGGTAGACTAATCAATAAGTTAGGTCTCATGGGATTCAGGAACAGTTTGCCAATTGGAAACAAAATTGGCTTGATGGTCACACCCACGCCCTCCACCTCCTCCATGATTTTCGCTTCCCCGGTCCCCAACGCCTTATCTTCACCATGGACATCCAGTACCTGTACACCTCCATCCCCCATCACGAAGGACTCAAAGCCCTCCGCTTCTTCCTTTCCCGCCGTACCAACCAGTACTCTTCCACTGACACCCTCCTTCCACTGACTAACTGATCCTCCTCACCCTGAACAACTTCTCTTTCCAATCCTCCCACTTCCTCCAAACCAAAGGAGTAGCCATGGGCCCCAGCTATGCCTGCCTCTTCGTAGGATATGTGGAATAGTCCATCTTCTGCAGCTACACTGGCACCACCCCCCACCTTTTCCTCCGCTACATCGATGACTGTATCGACGCTGCCTCGTGCTCCCAAGAGGAGGTTGAATAGTTCATCCACTTTACCAACACCTTCCACCCTGACCTCAAATTCACCTGGACCATCTCAGACTCCTCCCTCCCCTTCTTAGACCTTTACATTTCTATCTCGGGCAACCGAATCAACACCGACATTTACTATAAACTGACCAACTCCCACAGCTACCTAGACTACACCTCCTCCCACCCTGCCCCCTGTAAAAACACCATCCCATATTCTCAATTCCTTCGTCTCCACCGCATCTGCTCCCAGGAGGACCAATTCCAAAACCGTACAACCCAGATGGCCTCCTTCTTCAAGGACCGCAATTTCCCCCCAGACATGGTTGACGATGCCCTCCACCTCATCTCTTCCACTTCCCGCTCCTCCGCCCTTGAGCCCCGCCCCTCCAACTGCCACCATGACAGAACCCCACTGGTCCTCACCTACCACCCCAGCAACCTCCATGTACAATGTATCATCCGCCGTCATTTCCGCCACCTCCAAACGGACCCCACCGCCAGGGATATATTTCCCTTCCCTCCCCTATCAGTGTTCTGAAAAGACCACTCCCTCCGTGACTACCTCGTCAGGTCTACACCCCCCACCAACCCAACCTCCACTCCCGGCACCTTCCCCTGCAACCGCAAGAAATGCAAAACTTGCACCCACACCTCCCCCCTTACTTCCCTCCAAGGCCCTAAGGGATACTTCCATTTCCGCCACAAAGTCACCTGCACCTCCACACATATCATCTATTGCATCCGCTGCACCCGATGTGGCCTCCTCTATATTGGGGAGACAGGCCGCCTACTTGCGCAACGTTTCAGAGAACACCTCTGGGACACCCGGACCAACCGCCCCGTAGCTCAACACTTCAACTCCCCTTCCCACTCTACCAAGGTCATGCAGGTCCTTGGACTCCTCCATCGCCAGAGCATAGCAACACGACGGTTGGAGGAAGAGCGCCTCATCTTCTGCCTAGGAACCCTCCAACCACAAGGGATGAACTCAGATTTCTCCAGTTTCCTCATTTCCCCTCACCCCCACCTTGTCTCAGTCAAATCCCTCGAACTCAGCACCGCCTTCCTAACCTGCAATCTTCTTCCTGACCTCTCCGCCCCCACCCCACTCCGGCCAATCACCCTCACCTTGACCTCCTTCCACCTCTCGCACTTCCAACACCCCTCCCCCAAGACCCTCCTCCCTACCTTTTATCTTAGCCTGCTTGGCACACTTTCCTCATTCCTGAAGAAGGGCTCATGCCCGAAACGTTGATTCTCCTGTTCCTTGGATGCTGCCTGACCTGCTGAGCTTTTCCAGCAACACATTTTCAGCTCTGATCTCCAGCATCTGCAGTCCTCACTTTCTCCTCCTTGATGGTAGGAGACAAAGGGTGGTGGTGCATGGTTGTTTTTCAGATTGGAGGCCTGCGACCAGCAGTTTTCCACAGAGACTGGTGCTGAGTCCACTGTTGTTCATCATTTATATAAACAATTTGGATGAGAATATAGGGGGCATGGTTAGTAAGTTTGTGGATGACACCAAATTGGTGGTATAGTCAAAAGTGTAAGATTAAAAAAGAGGTTCTGGTCAATTGGGCCAATGGGCTAAGGATTAGCAGATGAAGTTCTACTGGGATAAATGTGAGGTATTGCATTTTGGCAAAACAGGACTTATTCAATGAATGGTGTCGGACCCTGGGTGGTGGTATCAAACAGAAACCTGGGTTTCAGGTACATAGTTCTTTCGAAAGTTGCATTACTGGTAGACAGGATGGTTGAGAAGGTGTTAGCATGCTTACTTTTATTGATCAGATCATTGAGTATAGAAGTTGGGATGTTATGTTGAGGTCTTACAGGAAGTACTTCTGGAGTATATTGTAAAGTTCTGGTCATCCAGCTATAGGAAGGATATTATTAATTTGGAGAGGGTTCAGAAAACATTTACCAGGATGTTACTAGGACTGGAAGGTGTTAGTTATAAGGAGAGTTGGATAGGCTGGGACTATTTTAACTGGAGAATAGGAGGTTGAGGGCTAACCATATCGAGGTTTATGAAATCAATGAGGGGTGTAGATAAGGTGAATAGCAAAGATATTTAAAAGAGACCTGAGGGGCAACCTTTACACACAGCGGCTGGTTTGTATGTGGAATGAACTGCCAGAGGCAGTGGCAGATGCTGATACAGTTATAACATTTAAATGATATTTGGACAAGTACTTGAACAGGAAAGTTTAAAGGGATCTAGGCCAAACACAGGTAAGTGGTATTAGTTTACTTTGGGAAACTTGGTCAGCCTGGACAGGTTGGGCCAAAGGGTTTCCATGTTGTTCAAATCTATAACTTTATACTGTATTTAACCTAGCACCAATGGAGAACACCAGTATAGTGCCAGAATTGGATCTTTCTGTGCTGCAAAGTCTGGGGGATCATGTTCCTCTCGATCAAAGCAACTGGTTGAAGGGTAGACTACTTCGATTTTTGAACTCTATCAGTATGACCCTCTTGTGGTATAGGAAGGGGAGATACAATTTGAGAATGAAGATTTGTATTCTTAAAGTTGACGGATCTACTTTTTTTAGATACTTTATTATAGAACAACCAATAAACTGACAGTAGAGAAATATTGCTATAAAGAATTGATCGCGATTATTCCTTGTATTGGCTTAAGTTAATATAAATTACTCTGATGAAAAAAAGAGAAAATTGCATCAAAAAGCGTAGATATTGCTTTTCCTTTAATTTTATTTACCTGCAACATATAATTTATCAATGTTAATGTTAAAAAAGCATGTATTAGTGTAGCTTCACTGTATTTTCAAATGGTTAAGTACAGGTCTTTTTTGAAAATAGGTAGCACTGCCAAATAACTCACTAAAGATCAATGCTATTGAATCATCGAAATTAGAGCATGAAAATAATTTATTCATCCTATTTTGCATGTTTCTTTATACATGTAGTTCTTCTATAATACAATGGTTTCATTCTTGTGTGACTCCGTGCAATATAAAAATTGCACAATAAAAATAGCACTTAAAGTGTTGGCAATATAATCGCGTTATAGACAACCCATGTTGTCAATATATTAAATTTAAACTTGATTAGAGTTTGGTATTTTTTGGGTATAATTTAAACTGATTGGCCGCATTCAAATTTGTTTTTGTCTCCAGGCAACCAGCTATCCTAGCTGCTGGACCAAAAGGTTACATTATATCTTGTTCAGGTACTTGGTGCTGTCAGGTAGTTCTGCTAGCTTTTTATTTTCTTAAAGGTACAGTAGACCCACATCTTCATAACGCACTCATAACCACCACTCCCTCTCTCTCATCTACCCATGATGTCTTGGCTGGGTCTCCTTAATGGCCTCTCCATGATCCAGGAAGGGGCCACCTGGTGGAAATAACCATACTGTCGCCGCTTAAAGGTGTGCCGCTGCCACAAAGAGATGACTGAGCATTTGCCTACTCACTTTTACAAGAGAGTACTTTGTAATTGAGGTCCACTCTTCTTCCAGCTGTAGCCACACTGAACTATAATAGTGATATTACCAATATCTGCCTTCAGATAATGTTGGTTGGGAAATGAGCTACTTCTGCCAGCAGCAATTTACTAAATGGATGCCAAAGCAAACTTTCACCCTGCCCAGTCATCCAATGGGGTGGGATCAATGCCTATTTTCAGCCAAGATAATGGGATTTCTGTCATGTGGCAAAATTTAGCACTGATACAAGTGGGAGATCATCATGTAATTGTAATGTCACTGGGATAGTAATCTGAAACCACAGATTAATTTTCTGGGTGGCACGCTAGCACAATGGTTAGTAGTGCTGCCTCACAGTGCCAGGCACCTGGGTTTGACTCCAGCCTTGTGTATCTGTCGATGTTGAGTTTGCACACGTCCCCTTGTCCATGTGAATTCCTTCTGGGTGCTTGTGTTTCTTCTCAGAGTCCAAACATGTGCAGGTTGGGTGGATTGGCCAAACTAAATTGCCTCACCATATTCTGGGATGTGCAGGTTGGTGCATTGGCCAAATAAGAATAAAAAATGGACGGGTTACAGAGATAGGGTGGGATGCCCTTTGGAGAGTTGGTACAGAGTCAATGGGTTGAATAGTTGCCGTCTGCAGTTTGAGGATTTTATGATTCTGTGATTTGCAGGAGCCAACGCTGCTTGAGATAACCACATAGTTGGTCTCAACATTTGAGATGAAAAGATCCACAGGCTGCACTGGAGGTGAAGATAGTGGGAAAAAGAGAAGTCAGTTATTCACAGAGAAGGAGGAATTTAGGATGATCTTAACTTTCCTTAAGCTTTGACAATGATAATGGGGCATTGGCATTGCTTGAGATGACTCAAGTAGATGACAATGACAAAATCATTGATTTTTTGAAATTTTAAAAAATACATCATGCATCTTTCAGTTATTTTATAGAATGAAATAAACAAGGAGTAGAAGTTCCAGTTATAATTTAATTTCCTTCTCTGTTTTCTTGACTTGTTTTGTTAATTTTTTCCTTTCATAAATCACTTGTTAATTACATGTCTGACTTCAGAGAAAGCACCAGGAAGTGAAACCATTATGAATATCACATGCTATGAGAGAAGTTAGCTTCTCCTGCTGCCTGCTAATTGTTGAAGTGAACAAATCTGCATTTTGCATTGGTTATGGGACAGAAATCTACCCAGATTAATGTAAATTACAGAGGGCTTAAATTTTGAAATAAAGGATCATGGATCGAATGCACTAATGTATCTGATTTCAGGTGAGAAATAGTCATCAGACTTAAACCACAAGTGGAAAAGCTCAGGGCTCTATAACAAAGTGGAATAACTTTATTTGACACATTGTATTTTAGATGAGTGTTCCTCAACAGCTATTTCTTCTTGCCAAATGAAAAAAAGCATAAAAGGTACCAGGTTGATTCAATTATTAGCACTCTTGCCTTTGGATTGATAGGTTATGAATTTGAACCTCATGAGTATAGTCTTTGATAATATAGCATCGTATTCTTATGGATGCCATTTTCAGATTAGAATTTATGCTAATGTTCTGACTACCTATTTTGATGTTCTATCCAAAGGAGAGAATATGTTCTCTCAAGTTCCATTCCTTCCATAATCTGCAACATCTAAAAGAGATGAATTGGCCATTCATTTCAAATCTATTTCTGTAACACTGCTGCCACACAATCAGTGCTCTCAAGATTTGTGATTCAGTGTGAGATGATCTTTGAGACATTCCAAGTGTTATCTGAAACCTGTTAAAAATTACTTATATTTTGATTTTTGTTTCGTTCGTACAAATTTTGCTATGAGAGCTCCCACACTGAGTTAGCACTGGAAAGGCAGTCTCTGAAATTGCACTGATTTTAGTCAATGTAAACTGGACAAATCACAACAGGGGCATGGAGGGTACAATTTACAGAAGGGCCTGGACCCATCAGCTTCCTGACCTATACAAAAGAGAGAATTTGGGAGTTAAATTTGATCAAGATAACACTTATTTAACTCATTTTTTCTGTTGGTTAGTTTATCAGTATCTATTAAGACACAGCCTCTTAAAGTTTACAATGGCTTTGTTATCTGCTGCCAACTCTTAATCTCTGGATTAAGATTTAGCAAAAAAGATTATACTTTAATAGATGTTGATGTAAACCCATAACAGTACAATTTGTGTGATTTAACAGACCAGGTATATGACATAATTGGCTTCCTCATTTAAGTTTTTTTTGCTCTATTTGTTTTTAAGATTATATCATGTGTGATTCTACATTTGAATTTCTCTGCTAATTTGCTTCATGAATATTTTTGTTGTCCAATAACACAGTTCACTATCTTTCTATTAATTAAGACTCCTGCCAGTCAACTTTTGTCAATATTTTACAACTATGAGTAATGCAATATTACTATAAGTGATGGTAAATCAAGTTTTAAAATAAATATTATGTGCACTCAATTAAAGCCCCACAGTTTTTGACTTACTCACACCATGATGATACTGCATTGGTGTAGTCACTTGGTTGAATCAAACAAATCATTCAAAATGACAACATATTGCATAGTTGAAGTCCAGCAAATGTGGACAATTGCCTCACACTCTGAGCCCACTCAGATATACTGCTCATTGAGTGTAGTGTACTATGGCATTGTAAAACCTACATACCTTGTTTTGACAAACATTGGGAATATGCAATCCATTGTAAGTTTATAAACATTCTTGTTTACCCATGAGGTAAGTAGAGCTAGTGACATTAATATTAACTGAAATTAATATTAATGCATTCACTCAAAGAAACCTTACTCATCCTTTTTACTTTGCTTTCTATTTGTTTGTTGTGAATTGTTTACATTTGTCATTTATTCCTCCGATCAGACTACTTTGGCCATCTGCATTACCTTGGCATTTTCTGACTAAAACTTGCGGTTAAAATGTAAATTATTTCACAGTTATTACATATTGTTGACCTCATACCAGAGTGTTCATTCGAGTTGTGGACTAGTAATAATGTGAACAATTTTCCAGTAGTATCAATCTCTGGCAGTAAATGAGTTGCTAGATTACTACCTGCCTCTGTAAAAGGCTGCATGAAACCAGTGAGCTGTGGAGGCCAACTTGTCCTCTTGATGTCACTCAGCAGTTGGAGCTATAGATGTAGGTAACAAATATTGACCAGGATGCAACTCATAATATTCTACTTGAACCAGAGGCAGCAGCTGTGCGTCCCTGGCCCCACAGAAACAAAACCATAGGAACATCTTCCTAAGCTTAGAGGGTAGATGTCTGCATTGGTTGAACACAGAATACTTTGGCAAATAATGCATGGCACTAGCTCTGCCAGTGATGGCCAATGGGTTCATAATTCCTGTTCCAAGTAAACATCCTCTGCTCTTGGAAATCACCAGCTTCTCATAATTTTGGATGACATTGAGAGATTCTGCATAGGTAGATGACAGGGATAATGTACCTTGATTTTTCTCCAAATTCTGAAGGAGTTGCAAATAAAAGTCAGATACCCTTTCAGATTAACCTTTCACCTCAATATTCCATGCTGATAGCTCAGGAGGGGCAACTAATTTTCATCATATGCCGCTCCAGCTCTGTCAGCAGAATGGCTGCTGCCCATCCCCAATTTAATCTTGCAATTATTTTATACACACAGTTATGGTCTAACTTTGGCTTTTGTTTGTTACGCACTTACTGAGAGTGAGAAAAAACAAGATGGACAGAAAATTTAATCCTCACAAATAATGACTGTAAGAACTTCCAGGTTTAGAGTGGTGCTGGAAAAGCATAGCAGTACAGGCAGCATCCAAAGAGCAGCAAAATCGATGTTTCGGGCAAAAGCCCTTCATCAGGAATTGAGGCAGAGTGCCTGAAGAGTGGAGAGATAAATGAGAGGAGGGTGAGGGTAGGGAGAAAATAGCATAGAGTACAATAAGTGAATGGGAGTGGGATGAAGGTGATAGGTCAGAGAGGAGGGTGGAGTGGATAGGTGGAAAGGAAGATAGGCAGGTAGGACAAGTCATGGGGATGGTGCTGAGCTGGAAGCCCAGCTCCTGCTCCTTGGATACTGCCTGAACTGCTGTGCTTTTCCAGTATCACTCTAATCCAGAATCTGGTTTCCAGCATCTGCAGTCATTGTTTTTACCTGTAAGAGCTTCCATACTTGTTTCTTCTTTGATAACCTTTAGGAAGGCTTTTCTTGGGGATGGGGGTTGCCCACAACTCATTTTTTAGCAGCTTCTTCATCCATCACTGAAACAACAAAATTAAGCACAAGAGAACGCAAACTTTAATTAGGTGGTGTCTGTCCTATTTAAATAGATCTCTGCAGGTCTGCCAGAAATTGGGCCCCAGATGGGTTAGCAAATCAAATCAATGGGTTTGAATTGGGGGGGAGTGGGTGGTTGGGTTGACAGACAGATTATGGATTAATGGGCAGTAAAATAAACATTGACCTGAGAGTTTGGATAGAGTCAGATGTAAAACTTTCCACAGAGGGTGATTCCCGCTCACTTTGTTACCATGCATCCAGAGAAAATCAAGGCCCTTATCTGGTAACAGCTATAATCTTAAATTCAAGACATTCAAACAAAACCTTATCAAAGTTAATTATTTTAATTCAAAAATCCATTCTAAAAATTAATTTTAGTGAAATTCTGAGGAGTTTGGCAATCAAAATTGGAAGGAATTGCAACAGATGTATCCATATGCAAATCTAATTTTTCAAGCTTTCAAGAGGTCCATCAGGAATTGGTCAAAAACTTCAATCTGTCCCTTCATCATCTTAGGATAAATTTCTTTATGTTTGATTGCCAGCTCTGGCACTCCTTAAACATTTTTGCTCTCTTATAATAAATGCAAAATACTATGGATGTTAGAAATCTGAAACAAAAACCGAAAATGTAGGTCTGGCATTGTCTGTGGGGAATTTATATTTTAAGTCCAGTACGATTGTTCAGAACCCTGAAGAAACTACATCAGACTCAAAACATTAACCATGTTTTTCTGTCCAACAGATACTGCCAAACCTTCTGAGCTTCCCTAGTATTTTCTGTTTTATGTTGCTACGACACAGCGACGAACCCTTCCGTTAATTAAACCAAACACCCAGGAGAACTCACCTTGCCTCGAAATCTATTAAAATATGAGTGACAGAGAACTCCCAAATTCCACTATTTAAAGAAAATAATATCAATTTATTCTTTAACTCTGAATATGAACATTAAACAACAGCTATTCAACTCTAAACCCCCCTTTATCTTAACTGTTTATTACCTGCCTCCAACTCGATAACAATATACTGTTCTAATAAAACACTTATTAAAATTATATCAACTTAATTTCAAAACCATACAGCGGCTGTTGTCTCTGGTGTCTTTCTTGTTTCGGCTGAAGATCTCCCTGGATCATCTTCTTTCATTTTACTGTGAAGATGTTTCATATGAAAAGGAACCTTTGGTCTCTCTCTCTCTCTCTCTCAATAGCAGTTATTCTCTCGATGACAGTTACTTTTTTTGACTTTCAAAATGCATTCCTTTTTTATGTCTGATTGTCTCATTGACTTGAGGTTGGTAAAACAATAAATTCAAAATCAATTGAGTTTTAGTATCCTGAGGCATAATTTTAGCTGGTTGAATTCATATTGTTGTCACAACAGCAACCAACTCAGTTATCTATTTCAGAGCCAAATGTTACATATTTTCAATTTTCCAGTACATTCTGAGACTGCTAGTTAGTCAGATGACAGGCGCTTGTAAGCTCTCAGTACAAAACAGCATTCACTTTCTCTTAAAAGTACAGTACACGCCTTCAATTTCATAACAATATCCTCTTCTTGGACCTTTGGCTGGTCTTGCCACAGGATTAGACAAAATATTGATGTACATTGAAAACATTATGAAAGGTTAATTTATATTTTTCTGAGGTAGAAAAAAATTCAACTAAACCATATCTATAAGAAGCAACAGTATTCCCCTGAAAATATTGTATGGTTTAGTTCCATTTTCATAGCCTTCATGTTGTGAAACAACGTCAAGGTAATATTTTGAAACTGTGTTGTAACCAGTGATTAGTTGAATGTACTTTCCTTTTCTCAAGAAATGACATGAGATGATGACATTTGGATATTTTAAAGGATTGGAGTGATTGCACTTCTATTCAATGCGACAGGTTGTCATTATATCCTATGATGTTGACATAGGATGCAATTCTTTCAAGAGCTGTTTGCTTTGAAAAGGCAATACCAGGTCTGTAGTTTTCTCATGAATTGAAAGTTTGGGACAATCATAGGTAAGAAATGTGTGACGAGAAATGTTTGATGTCTTAGTTCCAACTTTCAGTTGAGGTATTAAACTAAGGCTCCATCTCTCCACTCATAAATAAAGAAGTTCTATCAGACAGTTTAAATAAAAATCTAAGAAATCTCTCAATATCCTGATCAATACTTCTCCCTCAACCAACATGCTACAAATATTATTTGATCATTATCTCATTGTTATTTACTGGAACCTGTTCAACACAAAGTGGCTTGCTGTATTTCCATACACTACATTAGTGAGACAACTTCAAAAAAAATCTAATATCTGTGACATACTGAGCTAAAGTATCTCAAAACTTTCCCTGCCATTCATAACGAATTCAGAAGAAGATTGACTTTGAATTGTATTGATGGATTTTCCACTTAGAATCTCTCATAAACTCTACTGTGAAGAAAACTAGAATGATCAAATGTAATATGCTAGACTGGATAAAACACTGGAGTGAAGCATCATAGAAGACAGTATTAGAATCCTCAGTCCATCTGTAACTCTGAAGGAGACAGATTTCTGTTTTCGAGATGAAGAGGGAATTATCTTATTTAGTGGCTCAAGAGCTATAGACCACTTCAACAATAAGAGTAGTCAAAATAAATACTAAGGTGTTATCTTTGCTACTTTATCTTTTCAGTAGCTACAGATGATCTTTGTCACATCAGACAACTCTTTTGCAGTTCTTGACAGCTGACTACCCTACATTAGGACTGTAATGGAATACATAGTTCTTTGGTCTTCCCCCAGACCTTCTCAACTTTAGAGTTCACAGTAATTCTAAGGTAGCTGGAAACAGAAAAAAATGGCAAGACTTTAGCTTATGCAAAGCTGTTCCAGAACCTCTGTCTTGAAGTGAGATTTTCAGCTGCTTATGCATGTTGGCAAATGTAGGTTTAGGTGACTCAAATTAGCATTCTAATATTTACTTAGCACTCTCTATTTTAATGCAGAAGATTGCCAGTTCAAATTTCATCATGGGCATAATCTAGCACAAATTTGCTCTTTCTAGAAGGAGTGCTGAGTTGTTAGAAACAATTATTTTAACTATGACTTGAAACTAAGTTCCAATCTGTCCCACTCAATTTTGCATAGAAAAGTCATTGCTTTCATGGAAGAAGTACAGAAAACTCTTCTGTTCTCCATAAGCCATTGGAGAAAAGGAAATGTAGTCATGCATTCACTTGGCTTCTTTGCAGCCTTACTTTGTGTAAATTAGCAACTGTCACTTATCTTAGCAAAGATCATCAGTTAGTTACAATGGATTCACTATTACCCTTTAGGGAAGTAAACCTGCTGCTACTACTGATTCTGCCCTTTCAGCAGCTCTAATTCAGCAGAATACTGCAAGAATCAGGAATAAAACAAAAGCTTGGGAAAAAAATAGTCAGTAGGTCAGGCAGAATTAGGTTGGAGAGATAAGCAGATGTTTTTGGTCTGCGATCCCTCAACAGAACTGGGAATAGTTAAAGATGCATTAGTTTCACTGAGATTCAATGCACGTTAGGTACTTTGGGTCATGCACTCTACACCGTTCTGGACTCAGAGAGTTCATCAATTGCAGACCATGACACTATCTCAATTTTGCTTTCCCTTTATTTTCTTTGTTTCTTTTCCTCTTCAGTTCACAACACACTTTCTGTAGACCCATCTTTTGTTTTTCAGGTTTTTCTTGCCCCATCCCTTTTCCCATTCTCATTCCCATTCCTTTTGGCTCTGGAGTACTATCCTTTCTGTAACTCAAACTCCGCTGTCATTCACCCTGTCGCAGATCTTTCTTTTGTTCATGTCTAACCCCCTCCTCTTGCTCTAAACCTATTACATTTCTAACTTTTCACAGTTCTGCTGAAAGTCACAGGCCTGAACCATTGCATTGAATGTTACTTCTTTTGGCTAAGTCTGAGTTGTATTAATTTTCTAGAGGGTTTTTTGCTGTGAGATTTAGCAGGTCTTTACCATATCTTACTGTATTTTATTCATTAACTACTTACCCTGCTCCTATGGTTCTCTCGCATTCAATTCCATCCCCATCTTCCCTTGAGGCTTTGTTGGAATTACTTGCTACTACTGGGCTATCCTGAAATGAACCAGTGTTTCTTCTGACTGCACCAGCCTGTTGTGCACCTGGACAAGCACTGTCAGTCTAGTACTGCCCTGCACAGTTTTTGACTTATGCCCCAGGTATGGCAGATGGAGAAATTGGCATCCATTTTGTGGGCAGTGGCCCACAGGTTCTGCTGGATAGGATGGTACAGATGTGTAACTCTCTTTTCCTGCAGGACCAGCAGAGGAAGCCACTATACCAGACCATGCCAACCTGGTTCAAGGTTGCCACCTGGGTCAGTGTGGACTCAGCCTGCCCAGCACTGTATGAAGAATGTTAATGTCCTGTGGATCTTTTTATCTCAAAGGTTGAGACTAACTATGTGGTTACCTCAACCATCCTTAGCTCCTGCATATCAAAGAATCATAAAATCCTTACAGTGTAGAAGGAATCCATTCAGCCCATTGAGTCTGCACTGACCTTCTGAAGAGCATCCCACCCTGTCTCCATCACCCCAACCATTTTTTTACTCTTACCATGGCCAATCCACCCAACCTGCACATCTCAGAACACTGGGGAGCAATTTAACATGGCCAATCCACCTTAATTACACATCTTTGAAACTAGGGAGAAAACAGGATCACTCGGAGGAAACCTACACAGACAAAGGCAAAATGTGCAAACTCCACACAGACCGTCCCACAAGGCAGGAATCAAACCTGAATACCTGCCTTTATGAGGCAGTAATGCTAACCACTGAGCCACCGAGCCTAGTCTCTTACTGTTCTCTGAAGGCCGGTAGTATGGGGAGTTTCTTCCTCGTCCAACTGCAGAACCATTACAGTGAGGTGCTCACCAGATTGTGATACCACTCTCTTGAGGACAGACAAATGTCAAAGAGCTGACCTCTATAGAGTGATCCGTTGCTCTGCCAAGGTGAAGGAGATGCCGGTTACACCTTCAAAGCACGAAAGAGAGAAGGCTTTGTTGCCAGTGGTTGGAATAATGAGAATGGACTGAGGTGTTACTGTGAGGGATGAAATGGAATGAAGAGTGATGCTTACTCGATTGGCATGTCTTTGCATTCCTGCAAGGATGGGCCGGTCTTCTCCTGTAAGAGCTAGGATTCTGTTTAGTTATATTCAGAACCTATGCTACATTCTGCCCTGTTATTGGTTATCAGCTGTTTTCTCCTGTAATGCGTTAAAAGAGAGGAAATGAATGAGAGGAAAGCACAGCTGTTAGTGTTGCTGCACATGGTTGAAAAGTGGTGAGGTATCCGGAAGTAGTGAAAAGGCAGCTCAGTGGTTGTGCAGGGTTAGTGATATGGAAGATTAGTAGAGGAGAGAGGGTTAATGAGTAAGGGAGGATGTTGCAGATTATAATGAAAATGCCAGAGCGTGAGCCTTAGTCAGCATGGTTTTGTGAAGGGCAGATCGTGCCTCACAAACCTTATTGAATTCTTTGAGAAGGTGACTAAGGAGGTGGATGAGGGTAAAGCGGTAGATGTGGTGTATATGGATTTTAGTAAGGCATTTGATAAGGTTCCCCATGGTAGGCTACTGCAAAATATATGGAGGTATGGCATTGAGGGTGAGTTTTAGATTTGGATTAGGAATTGGCTGGCTGAAGAAGACAGAGGGTAGTAGTTGATGGTAAAGGTTCATCTTGGTTTGCAGTTACTAGCGGTGTTCTGCAAGGATTTGTGTTGGGACCATTGCTGTTTGTCATTTTTATAAATGACCCGGGGGAGGGGCTAGAAGGTTGGGTGAGCAAGTTTGCGGATGATACGAAAGTCGTTGGAGTTGTTGACAGTGAGGAAGGATGTGGCAGGTTACAGCGGGATATAGATAAGCTGCAGAGCTGGGCAGAAAGGTGGCAAATGGAGTTCAATGTGGGTAAGTGTAAGGTGATTCACTTTAGTATGAGTAACAAAAAGATGGGGTACTGGGCTAATGGTCGGATACTTGGTAGTATGGATGAGCAGAGGGATCTTGGTGTCCATGTACACAGATCTCTGAAAGTTGCCACCCAGGTAAATAGTGCGGTGAAGAAGGCATATGGCGTACTGGCTTTTATTGGTAGAGGAATTGAGTTCCGGAGTCCTGAGGTCATGTTGCAGTTGTATAAGACTCTGGTGCGGCTGCATCTGGAGTATTGTGTGCAGTTTTGGTGGCCATACTATAGGAAGGATGTGGAGGCACTGGAATGGGTGCAGAGGAGGTTTACCAGGATGTTGCCTGGTATGGTAGGAAGATCGTATGAGGAAAGGCTGAGGCGCTTGGGGCTGTTTTCATTGGAGAAAAGAAGGTTTAGGGGTGACTTGATAGAGGTGTACAAGATGATTAGGGGTTTAGATAGGGTTGACCATGAGAACCTTTTTTCCACGTATGGAGTCAGCTATTACGAGGGGGCATAGCTTTAAATTAGGGGGTGGTAGGTATAGGACAAATGTTAGGGGTAGATTCTTTACTCAGCGAGTCGTGAGTTCATGGAATGCCCTGCCAGTAGCAGTGGTGGACTCTCCCTCTTTATGAGCATTTAAACGGACATTGGATAAGCTTATGGAGGATAGTGGGCTAGTGTAGGTTAGGTGGGCTTGGATCGGCACAACATCGAGGGCCAAAGGGCCTGTACTGCGCTATATTTTCTATGTTCTAACTGGGTGTCGTTCAGAGACAGAGTGAGTGTGAGGTAGCTGAGAGAGTATGGAGAAAACTTCAACAACCTTCCCTCAGTACTGGAGGTGGCACTGAGACTGATGGAAATTTTGAACCAGGCTGTCAAGGTCTAATGGTGTAGCATCATCTACTGGTACTTTAGGAAGTGCACTCTCCCTTTTACATCACCCTGTATCCCAGGATCTCCAGATACTTGTCAGTGAATCACGGTATCACTTCCCCTTCTCTGACATACTCCGACTTAATCTTTGACCAAGCTGGTCAACTTTGGTTCATGGTGTTCTGTTTAAGATGGTGCTAATGTAAAGAATCTTTTGGTGGTATCTACTGGGTGGCAAGTTGTTCTGGAAATAGTACGTTGTGAGATGGAGCTGGAATCAGTCATGATGGATGCCACAGGAATGGGTAGGTGCAGTGGGTAAGATATAGCGAGAAAATGCACTAAGTAGCAAGGTGAATATCCTCCAAAAGGCCTAAAACAATTGTTATGGACCAGGCCAGACCCCTCAAAATATTCCAAGAAGGTAGCCCAGACCCTAATATTTTCTTATTTTGAAGGCAGATGTGAAGTGGGATCTTCCAGGAGTGATGCAGCTGGTCAAACCACTCTGCTTTCATCAAACAGAATTTATACATACTCTACAGTTGAAACATGAACAAAAGAAAACGGAATTTAGCATAACGTAAACCGAACTGACTTGATATAGCAACTTAAGTAAGGAGCTGTTTCAATTCCTATGACATCCCATAAACATATCCCTTGGCAAAAAGATAAATTCAAACACAGGTTCTTATAGGCAGGAGGAAACAACTTCCAAAGATATTTCAGAGAAAAAGCCAGTCAGGAACCATCTGCTGAACTTTGGAACCATCCTGCATTGCAGCAGCCTCTGACTGCCTGCTAAAACTAAATCAAACTAGAAAAGACCTGAACTGGGACAACTGACCACTCCCCTGCCATTGTTGAAGCAATTAAGCACCTCTGCCTTTATGACCTCTCTTGAAAAAACACATGGATAAAATAACCTTGTTAAAGGGGAGCATCGTCACAGCAACTCAGGGTTAGTCAAAACTATGTAAGATTTATATATTTCTACTCACAGGATATGGGTATCATTAATTTTCCTACTAAGGAAGGGTCTACAAACCTAACTCTAGTTTTACCTTGATTCCTTGGAAATCAGTGTTTCACTTAAAATCATTCCATTTCAAGTTGTAATTCTCAGGAACACAAACTCAGCTTTATGTGAGGACTTTTGGAGCAGTATATAAGTGCAACTTAATTTGTTCTATGCAAATTTAATTCTATCAAATATAATGAAGTTTTGAAGTTTTGTTAAGTCCTCGGAGCTACACTGCAATCATTTGTCTATTTCTAGACACAAATGTCTTCTCCATAAGGAGAGGCAGGTATGAATATTGCCCTTTTTGACAGTTTTTTCCCATGTTCACGAGGAACTGTTCGTTGTTGGATTTATTCTAATCACATCTTCATTTCTTTTTTTCTCTGTTTTCAACAATGTGTTGTTTTTTCAGCATAACCAACCCAATTACTGTTCTGCATTCTCTCTTTTCACTAGCTCAAAGTCGAAACTTTTATTCAATTATTTTTTTGGATTACATATTATTCCGTGGGACAATCTGCCAAATTTAATTGCAGAACAGCTCAAACTTTATTTGTGTGGAATCTTTCTTCTCAAGAAAGTTAGTCTGTTGTCAATAGATATGCATAATATCTGTGGTATGGCAAGTTTAAAGTTGTGACCAAAGCAGCTACCAGTAGTGTTCTGCAGTTACTCTTTGAACAGAGGAAGTGTATAATTAAATGGATCATTCGATACATTGTAAATATCAAAGTAGGTTGAATGAATATGTACTATTATAAGTGAAACTTTTCACTCACTAATAAAATGGACATGTTCCCAGTAATTATTACATCAGGATTGTGATGTTTACATTTTTTTGTCCATGTGCAAATATAACCCAAACTCTTGCAGTTCATGTTTAAAATCTCATTCTCAAGGGTGTTAACCTTCATTCACTTTTGAAAGTGTAACTTTCAAAAACTATAAATTCACTTTGATGTTATGCCTCCAGCATGTAGATATATTCTTAATCTATTTTGAAACACTAGTTTCCAGACATGAAGTCTTCTTCATGAAATGCTTTGATATAAGATCCTTACACTTGAAAATAGCTCTGTGCTAAATTGTGGTACTGATACAGCTCCCACTTAAAAGCACTCTTTATCTGAACAATGGTCAGCACCACAGATGAGATCAAAAGAAAGACTTGCATTTATTTAGCATCTTCATGACCATTGAATGTTCCAAAGTGTTTTGCAGCCAGTGAAATGTTTCTGTAGCTTTCATATCTAATTTATATCCTTTAATTCTGTTGAAGCTCCCCAAACCAAAATAATTTGGGGTTGAGTATTAGTTTTACATCAGTTTGGGCATAAAAGAACACAAGATGATATTTGACTGCTAAAAATCTGAACGTTTAACTTGCTAAAAATATAAATCAGAAATGTATCTTCATGTTCAGTCAACTCTTAATGTAGAGCGGTAAGATATGCAGTTGTTGTTATTGTTGGCCTTAACCGTGTGACCCTTGTCAAGTACTCCACATATTTGAAGAAGGAATTTCTATTTCTATGGAGCTATCCCGATTCTTGAGTTATTCCACTGTGACTCATAGCCAATTATTAATTTTTGCAACATGCTGCTGATTTTTAGGCAGAGACAGCAATTTGTGCACAGCAAGGTTCCACAAACAGGATACAAAATAAATGACTAGTTAATCTCTTCTGGTGGTGGAGTTTGAAGGATGAATAGTAGCCAGTATATTGCTCTTTGAAGAAGTGCCATTGGATCTCTTACATTCAAGTGAACAGATGGGCCACAGTTTACCGTTTCATATGAAAGACAGCATCCCTGGCAATGCATCACTCCCTCATTATTTCACTGATGTGTCAGCCTTGAGCACGTGCTCAATTCTTGGAATGTGTCCTAATATCCACAACTTTTCTACTCAGATAATGCATCTATATACATAAACAAACAAACATTAAATTCTCTTCAGAGTGCAGAATGTACCAGGTGTGTGAACAAAATGATTTTTTTTAACTATTTAGGTACAGCTCTGGTATTTTTTATTTCAGGAACTATTTTTCATTTTTGCTTTAAATAGTGAGACACATCGATCAGTATTTATTTTCTACCAAAAAAATCCCATCTAGGTGACTATTTCTAATGCAGTTTTCACTGCTATAATCAGGTACTATTCTGTAAGAAACAGCAGCTTGGGAAAAGAGATCCCGGTAAGTTGTTTTAATCTCATTTCTTCTGTACACTAGGATGACAAGTTAATATGTTATTGACCCATTCTCAATATAACACGTCTTAATCAGACATCAAGTTAAGTTTCTAGACAAAAATGATTGTGTTTATTTAGAGCCTGGGAATGCTAATAATGTAAATGAATATTTTACAAAATTAAGTCAGAAAACTGGTTAAAAATCACAGAAATCTTTTGTATTGCTGTTAGTCTTTTGGGCGGATGTACATACAGAAAATTCACTGAGCTGCAAAAAAATGGAGTGCAGAATTGGAGATTGGGCTGTAACTCGATAATCCAACTGATTGTCTAACTTGTGTTTTCTTTGAGCGTGGAAGGAAGCATACTCAGCAGTGAGGCCGAGTGCTAGAAATATTGAACTGTAGATTTTATCCTTTTCTGGTTACTTATACCCAAAATTTCCCCTAAGAATTGGTTCAGTAATATGTCCTGAAACTACTGGAGCTGCAGCAATCTAAAACATCCAGCCTCCAAGCAGCAGACTTCATTAAAACATAAGTATTAGAAAATGAGCAGTGTCATTTAGGGAGTTAACAAGTTGCTGTAATATTGTAAGCAACAAAGAATGATTTCCTCTGTTAGATGTTGGGTGTTAATTTAGAATAATTTTCGTTGCAATTTTTTTAATACCATGGAATAAAAGTTTTTTTCTCACTGTCTATAAGAAAGTCCAACAAAATAGAATATATTCCTATTTTTTAAAAAGCAAGCATGAAATCCTCATTGTGATGTGCTGAGAATCCCTTTTTCAATTGGAATTTGCTGCAATATGTTTAGGACATTTTTAACACAGAAATTCTAAACACATTCCTTTAAGTTTGTCTGTTCTACAACTTTCGATGTCGTGCTTTTATTATTTTTCGAAATAAATGAAGCAACATTTGGCTCTTACACAATCGGGAAATCTAACATAACTGATCAATTTACATGGGATTATTTAGATTAATGAAATGTTGGGATCTGATGTACCATGACAAGATTATTGGGATGATTAATTGAAAATATTAGTTTTATACTGTCATAAATTTGTAACTGGTATTTTATTTAGCATTAGATAAGTCATTTGAAAGTTTTTATTTGTATTCAAATGATACCTAAAACTGAAAGTTAATTAAAAAGAAAATATAAGTGCCCCTTTTATTACATTTCGTTGCAAATTTAACTGATTTTTTATATGCCCAATCATTAAATGAAGATACAGGAATGGATTTGATTTTGGTAAAATTTAGTTTCTACTTTGTAGAGAATGGTTGCTGTTAAAACAACTTCATTAAAGATTGAAATGACTCAAAGCTGCTGGTGGAAAGTCACCAGACTTTGTTGCCAGACTTACAAGCATGTTGAGGAAGAATACAAAAGGGCTGTGAGCCTGAGGTGAGAAATGCACATTTTTATAATAGCTTATTTTGCCTTGTAGTGCTTCAAGGAGGATTAATTATTTCAAAATTGAGTTATAGTTCTATGTGAGCAAGAACAGCAGCCATTGGTTGGGCAATTGTGCCAGCCAAAAGCAATTTGGAAAATTACTAGTTAATATGTTTTGGGTAGCATTAGTCAATTTTGGCTTGAATACCAGGAAAGCCATCTGTTCTTGGAACAGTATCATAGGATTCTTAACATCCATGGGATAAGGCAAATAATATCTCTCTTTAACATGTCTTTAAATGCAAAGAGCCTCCAACAATGTCATGCTGTCGAGTTTGGGTTGGAATATTAGCATGATTATGGAGAGGACAGAACAGAATTAAGAGGATAACTCAGTGAGTCGTGCTGACTCTGATAATACTAAATTGTGTTATAGAATCATTGAGTCATGCAGCAATAAAACCGGCCCTAGGGCCCACCATGTCTACGCCAACCAACAAACACCACTAATCCCATTTACCTGCACTTGGTCCATAAGCCCATAATACCCTGGCATTTTAAATGTTCATCCAGATTCTGCTTAAATGTTGAGAGAGTAATTGCTTCCCCAATCTCTCAGGCAGCATGTTCCATATATCTTAGCAATCTTTGAGTGAAATATATTTTTCTCAGATCTCCTCTAAACCATTTACTCCTCACCTTAAACTTATGCCCTTTGGTCTTAGACACAATCTGCCATAGGGTAAAGCTTCTCCTGACCTACTCTGTCTCTGCCCCTCAATTTTACATAATTCAGTCAAGTCCCCCTCTGCCTCCCCTGCTTCAAGGAAAAGAAACTCAGCCTGTCAAGTCTCTGCTCATAACTGAGACTTTTTATCCTAGTGAGTCTCTTCTGCATTCTCCCCAGTCCAGTCGTCATTCTAATAGTGTGGCAAGCAACCAAAGCTGCACACAGTATTCCATCTCTGCTTAACAAATGTTTTATATAGTTAAAAGAAGACTTCTTTGCTCCGGTCAGCAATTCTAAATTTTATGCCCAGTTAATGAAGGCAAGCATTCTGTATGCCTTCTTCACGACCCTGTATAGCTGTGCTGACACCTTCGGGAATCTATGAACTTATACACCAAGGTCCCTTTGTTCTTCCATATGCACTAGGCACCATGTATATTCATTGTGTATATGCTTTCCTTATTAGCCATCCCAAAATACATCACCTTGCAATTATCAGGATTAAAATCCATCTGCTGTTGCTCTGTCTAATTTATCAGCTGATCAATATCAGATTGTGGCCTGAGACCATCCTCCTCACTAACAGCAGTGAAACTATTGATTGTGTCACGTGCAAGCTTACTAATTTTACCTTCTATATTCATATCCAGCTTGTTAACATATATAACAAACAGCAAGGGTCCCAGCACTGATCCCTGTGGTACACCACTGGTTACAGGCTTTCAACATCCCACCATCACCTATTTGTAAGCCAGTTTTGGATCCAGTTTGCCAACCTGCCTTGGGTCTCATGGGCTCTTACTTTTAGACCAGCTTTCATGTGGGACTTGTCAAAAGCCTTACTGAAGTCCGTGTAAACAACATTAACTGCATTATCTTCATCAATGTATTTAGTCACCTTTTTAAAAGAAAATTCAATATGTCAGGCAGGATCTCCCTTCAAAAAATCTGTGCTGGCTATCTCTGATCAATCCTTTGCCTTTCTGCTGATCTATCCTTAACTACCCTGTACCTGTACCTGTACCTTTGTTAATAATTAGAAGAACTTATCACTTATTGATTCTTCTCTTTCATGCAAAGCATATTTGAAAACTGTATTGCAAGAAATGACCAGAGAAGGAGGCCATTCAGCTCTTTGAAAAGTGTAACAAAATAATTTCAAAAAAATGATGTGAATAACTAATAGCATGATTTTAACTTTTCTTTCCTGGTGGAACTAGGCCGGGTAGGCAATTAAGATTGGCTAAGAAATTTACAGTTGAAAAGCATCCCAAAGATAGGTACAAGCAACAGGATGTCAAAAATTAGATGAATAATGTGTCAACCTGACAAGCTACAACATGGCAAAAGGGAGGACTGCAGATCCTGGAAACCAGAATTTAGATCAGAGTGGTGCTGGAAAAGCACAGCAGGTCAGGCAGCATCCGAGGAGCAGGAAAATCGACATTTCAGGCAAAAGGCTATTCCTGATGAAGGGCTTTTGCCCAAAACATCGATTTTCCTGCTCCTCGGATGCTGCCTGACCTGCTGTGCTTTTCCAGCACCACTCTAAGCTACAACATGGAACTACTTACGTGCCAAAAGGCATAAGCAGCAAGTGATGGTCATATGTCATGGAAACAGAGCTTTTGGTCTAACCAGTCCACGCCCATCATATTCCCAAACTAAACTAGTCCCACCTGCCTATATCCCTCCAAACCGCTCTTATTCCTGAACTTATTCAAATGTCTTTTAAATTTTGTAACTTTACCTGCATCCACTTCTTTTTTTGGAAGTTCATTCCACACATGAACCACTCTCTATGTAAAAAAAGTTGTCCCCTTGTCATGCACGTTACCTGTGCCCCTCCTGATTTTATAAACGTCAGAAAGGTCACCCCCTCAACCTCCTATAATCTATTGAAAACAATTTCCATCTTTCCTATCTGTTTTTATATCTCAAACCCTCCATTCCTGGCAACATCCTGTTAAATCTTTTCTGAACCCTTTCTAGTTTAATTATATCCTTCCCATAGCAGGGCAACCAAAACTGCACACAGTATTCCAGAAGAGGCTTCACCAATATCCTGTACAACTTCAACATGACATCCCAATTCTCTTGTTCAAACATCTGAGCAATGAAGGCAAGTGTGCTAAATGCCTTGTTAACTACTCTATCTGCCTGTGATGCAAATTTCAAAGAACTGTGTACCTAAACCCTCGGTCTCTCTGTTGTACAACACTACCAGGGCCCTACATTAATTGCGTAAGTCTTGTCCTTGTTTGTGTTGCCAAAATGCAAACCTCACATTTATCCAAATTAAACTCCATCTGCTACTCCTCAGCCCATTGACCCAATTGATCAAGATCTCTTTGTAATCTTCGATAACCTTCTTCACTGTCTACTGTGCCTCCAATTTTGGTGTTATCTGCAAACTTACTAACTATGCCTGCTATATTCTCATCCAAATCATTTATGTAAATAACAAACAAAATTGGACCTAGCACTGATTTCTGTGGAACCCTCCACCTCCACCCTCCTACCGTAAAACCAATTTTGATTCCAATTGGCAAGCTCACCCTGAACCCCATGTGTTCCAAGTTTACTAATTAGTCAACCATGCGGAACCTTGTCAAAGGCTTTTCTGAAGTCTAAGTAAACAATGATTTGAGTGGTGCTGGAAAAGCACAGCGGGTCAAGCAGCATCCAAGGAGTAGGAAAATCGATGTTTCAGGAAAAAGCCCTTCATTATCCTGATGAAGGGCTTTTGCCCAAAACGTCGATTTTCCTGTTCTTCAGATGCTGCCTGATATGTTGTGCTTTTCCAGCACCATTCTAATCTTGACTCTAATCTCCAGCATCTGCAGTACGCACCTCCGCCTCCAAATAAACAATGTCTATCACTCTGCTCTTATCATTCTTTTTGGTTACTTCATTAAAAAACTCAATCAAGTTTGTGAGGCACAAATTTCCTTACACAAAACCAACTGACTATCCCCAATCAATCCTTGCCTTTCCAAATACACATATCTTTCAGTATCACCACCAACAACTTACCCACCATGGATGTCAGACTCACAGGTCTATAGTTTCCAGGCTTCTCCCAAACAATGGCATAACATTACCTACCCTCCAATCCTCAGCCATGTTTATAGATTAGATTAGATTAGATTACTTACAGTGTGGAAACAGGCCCTTCGGCCCAACAAGTCCACACCGGCCCATCGAAGCGCAACCCACCCAGACCCATTCCCCTACATTAGTTTCTAAACATTTACCTCTTCACCTAACACTACAGGCAATTTAGCATGGCCAGTTCACCTAATCTGCACATTTTTGGACTGTGGGAGGAAACCAGAGCACCCGGAGGAAACCCACGCAGACATGGGGAGAATGTGCAAACTCCACACAGAGAGTCGCCAGAGGTGGGAATTGAACCTGGGTCTCTGGCGCTGTGAGGCAGCAGTGCTAAGCACTGAGCCACCGTGCTGCCCATGATGATGATGCAATTATTTCTGCTCGGGATTCCTCAATTTCCTCCCTAACTTCCCACAACATTTTAGCATACACTTGATCAAATCCTAGAGATTTATTTATCTGTATGTTTTGTAAGACCTCCAGCACTTTCAGTTCTGTGATTAAACTGTTCTCCAAACATCAGTATATATTTCTGAGTTCTCTAGCCTCCATTTCTTTCTCAACGGTTAAAGCTGACATGAAATATTTATTTACTATGTTTCCCATCTTCTGAGATTCAACTCAAAGACAGCCTCATTAATCTTTAAGGGGTCCTACTCTCTCTCTACTTGCTCTCTTAATGTATATGTGGGGTCTTTTTGGATTATCTTTCACCTTACCTGCCAGGGCTATCTCATAAGCCCTCTTTGCCTTCCCGATTCCCTTCTTAAGAATGTCCCTATGCTCTTTATACTCATCAAAAGGTTCAGTTGATCCCAGTTGTCTATATCTAATATGATTTTTTTTATTCTTGACTAGCACTTCAATATCTTTATTCATCTATTGCTCCCTTATCTTACCAGTCTTGCCTAATTCTTCTGAAATCTTATTATCACACTTTTGAAAGCCTCCCACTTGTATGTCATCCCTTTACCTGCGAATAGTCTATTCCATTCTCCTTCTGAGACTTCTTGTTTCATATCTTTAAAATTTTCCTTACTCCAATTAAAGACTTTAACTTTTACAGAAGACTTATCCCTTTCCATGACTGTTTAGAAACTAATAGTATTATGATCAATGGTCCCAAATTGTTCCCCTACTAGCACCTCAGTCACTTGCCCTGCCTTATTTCGAAAATAAGGTCAAGTATTGTACCTTCTCTAGTGGGAACGTTTAGATATTGATAAAATTCTTGTGATTGTATTTCACAAATTCCGCACCATCCAAAACCTTGAACACTATAGCAATCCCAGTCAATGTTTGGAAAACCCCTACTATTACAACCTTATTATGCATACATTTTTTTTGAGATCTCTCCACACACTTGCTTCTCAATTTCCCTCTGATTATTGGTGGGACTATAGTACAATCCCATCAAGGTGATCATCCCTTTTTTTATTTCTAATTTCAACCCATATATTTTTACTAAATGATCCCTCAAACATTTCCTCTCTTAATACAGTAGTAATGTTTTCTCTAATCAAAATGCTGCTTCCCCTCCTCTCTTGCCGCCCTTTCTATTCTTCCTGTAACATCTCAAACTAGAAACGTCTGAGCTGCCAGTCCTATCGTTCCCTCAGCCAAGTTTCTATAATAGCTACAACATCCCAATTTCATGTTCCCATACATGGCACCTCTTGGTAGATAGGGCTAATTAATTTCACAGGCCGCAACAAGGTCCTTCCTCATGCTTATCAGACTGTTAAATGTTAATGTTGATCTCTCTCTACATCTTCTCAGCAGCTCTAACATTGTATTCTGCATTTTATCCGAATTCACTTGTATAGTACGATCTGCCTGGAAAGCACATAAGACAACACTTTTCACTGTTCCTTGGTACACGTGACAGTAATAAATCAAATTAAATCAGATCTCAGCAGTGCAGTCCTACCACATCCATTCTTGAATGGTGATGGGCAATTTAAAAAAACTCACTGGAGGAGAATGCTCATAAATATCCCCACGTGCAATGATGAGAGAAGCACAGAACGTCATTGCAAAAGATAAGGCATTTGCAACAATCTGCAGCCAGAAGTGCAAGTAGATGATCTCGAGGCTCCCAGCATCATAGATGTCAGTCTTCAGTTCATTTGATTTACCCCATATGATATGAAGGAACACCTGGAAGCACTGGTTACTCAGTGACAATGAGTTTGCCAGTACACCAGCAACAATACAGAAAGATGGTGCTCCACAATTTTCTGCATCCTTCACCAAACTGTCCTAGTACAGAGACAACACTGAAACTTACCTGGCAATGTGGAAAATTGCCCAGGTATTTCCTCTATATAAAGAGCAGGGCAAATGCAACCCAGCCAATTTGTGTCCCATCAGTCTACTTTGAAACATTAGTAAAGTGATGGAAGTGATCATCAACAATGTCATCAAGTAGCACTTGCTTAGCAATAAACTGCTTACTGACATTCTGTTTGAATTTTGCTATGGCCACTCAGCTCCTGACTTCATTACAGCCTTGATCCAAAATGAACAGAAGAGTTGAACTCCACAGCTGAGTTGAGAGTGATTGCCCTTGACATCAAGGAGGAGAAAGTGAGGACTGCAGATGCTGGAGATCAGAGCTGAAAATGTGATGCTGCCTGAGCTGCTGTGCTTTTCCAGCAACACATTTTCTGCCCTTGACATCAAGGCTGTATTTGACTAAGCGCGTCATCAAAGAACCCAAGCAAAACTAGAGTCAATGGGAATCAGGGAAAACTCTGCTGACTGGTGTTATAACTAACACAAAGGAAGATGGTTATGTTTGTTGGAGGTCAGTGATCTTACCTCCAGGACATTCCTGCAGGAATTCTCAGGGTGGTGTTTGAGGCACAACCATCTTTAACTGCTTCAATCGATGATCTTCCCTCCATCATTAGGTCAGAAATGGGATGTTATTTGATGGCCGTACAGTGTTCAGCAGCATTTATGACTTCTCAGATACAGCAGCAGTCTTTGTTTAAATGCAACAAGACCTGAAAATATTCAGGCTTGGGCTAGCAAGTTTCAAGTAACTTTGATGCCATGCAGTGCTAGGCAATGACCACCTCCAACAAGAGAAAATCTAACCATCACTCCTTCAGCATTCAATGATGTTATCACCACTGAACCCCCCTCCCCCCTCCCACCACACACACACTATCATCATTCTGGGGGTTACCATTGCCCGGAAACTGACTTGGAGTGGTCATAAAAATTTGGCTCCAAGAGCAGTTCAGAGGCTGGGAATCCTGCAATGATTGATTCACCATTTGACTGCCTAAAGCCTGAGCACCAGCTACAAAGTACAAGAGTTTACATAGATAGTTAATCAAACACTCTTCACTTAACCTGCAGAGTGCAGCTTTGTCATCTCTAAAGTGCACTGCAGAAAGTCACCAAGGTTCCTCTGACAGCATCTTCCAAACCCAGGGCTGTTACTATTTTGAAAGACGAGGGCAGCAGGTACATTGGAAGACTGTCACCTGCAAATTGTCATCCAGGCCACTCACCATCTCGACCTGGGACTACACAACTGTTCCTTTATTGCTGCTGGGTGAAAACCTTGGAACTCTCTTCTCAACAACATTGTGCTGTCCCTGAATCAAATGTCCTGCAGCAGAAGGCAGCTCACCCCTACCAACTCAAGGGCAAGTAGGGCTGTGAAAGAAATGTCATCCCACAGCAATGCCCAAATACCATGCATTGCATGGAGATTACAATTAGCTCAGTAGTTCCATTCTTTTCGCTGCACATCCCCAAATCATCATTTTGGAAGATGATGGCTACAAGAGCAGTGAAGTGTTTCAATTATATGTTTTACCATTTGTCTTGTTATCATTTTGTCATTTGTCCTCTCATTAGAAATACTTTATTACTTAATTTTTATACTTCTCTTGAACAATAATCTCTCCAAATCAATCCTTTAATGAAGATGTGTTTTGTTTGAAGTAAGCACACAAAAGACAGTTCCAAGGGAGAGGCTAGTAAGCTCAGGGAACATTGCAAGTGTGATTGGAGTTTCAACAACACCTCCAACAATGTTTAAAGTATTTTAATTATTTCAGTTTTATATTTCAAAGTGTTCTATTCTTATAGTATTTAGTATAGTATTATAGTATTTTGGAAGCCATCAGCACGCTCAGTGCATTTAAGCAAACTGTGTTATTGTTGGCCTTGTCATGAAATAACTATTAAAATCAAACTGCAAACTGCATGATTCCAAAAGGAGAGATATAGTATTGCAGTTCATGTTTTGTTCATGGCCAGTGAATTGTGAACATTCCATTTCTCAAAATTACTGAAATTAATCGGATGATTTTGCTGTTATTGAGGTTCATGTCACAAATTGGTTTTACTGCACTTTCCTTTATATGTCAAAAGCATAAATGTGGCAGATGTTTAATCATCTACGCGTAAGTTTTTTGCCTGAGTATATTCAGTCGCTGATTCATTCAACCTTGTTGCCAAGTTTCCTAGCTCGGATTTACCTGGTGTGTTTTATCTAATCCTTTCATCAGCTGCCTTCATTTTAATACTGATCACTATTTCCCAAGTGTTTTAGTATAAATGGTTTCATAATTAATCTTCTACATTTATTTACCTTAATATTTCTCAAGTGAGAGTATGGCAGATAATTTCTGATCATTCACAGTTAGGGCTTTTGAGGTGGCTTAAAGAAAGTTTGTCAATTAAACAATGAATCTATACATAATTAAGGTAGATTCATGTGGATGATTGTTTATCAAAATAGTAAATGCAACATACCAAAGCAGATATCGACTTAATAAATCAGTTACACAAATCACTAAAATGACTAATTCAAGTTAATAAAATTATTAAAAAAGCAAATTGGAGTTAATTTCTAAAAGGATAAAATTCAAATACAAGGAAATTGAGGTGAACTTTCATCACAAAGGCAGGAAACAGGAATATGGTCTATTTTGGTCAGAAATCTGCCTCTGGTGAGAAACTGATTGAAGTTCAGGTTTCTGGAGCTGGGCCCTAATTTGGTATGGAGATGAGTTTCCTTTCTACTTAGAGCCAGTGGGAATGAAGGTGGTCAGATGAAATATTGAAATAATTTAGAAACCCCATGATTCCATCACTGAGGCAGCTGGCTTTTCTGAGACAGAAATCTAATGTTGTCTGCCAAGGTCTTTCAGTGTATCTTTCACTCAAGTGAGATGCCAAAAGAAAGCTAGAGGTTTGACATTCAGAGCAGAGAAGACCCTCACTTCATGGCTGCCAACCTGGATCTAAGGCTGGAGACCTTAAAAACAAGAGAAAGGTCCTTTATCCAGAGGGTGACAGGATGAGACCACCTCAGCGTTAAGCAGGGACACATCAATATTGAACACTATGTGCTTCCATTTTCAATTCCTCCTTGTTTCTTGTCTATTTGCTGTTCCTTCCCAAAAAGCTGTGCAACTGCCTCTCTTTCTTTTCCCATACCCTCCTGATGGCCAGGGTTGTGTCCCTCATGTGGGAGTGTTACATCTTAACACAACTGGGCTCAAAATCTGGTACTGATGCCCCATTACCAGTTGAAACCTACTTCCTGTGCAGGTTGCTGCCAAATTGCCTTTGACCCCCATTCTCCTCAGTGCTCTCAATGCCAGGGACTGCCCACCTTTAAAGCTCACTTTCTGTACACTGCCAAGATCAATCACATACAAAATTTCCAGTCCTTGCTTTGCTCCACTGATGCTGGCTTTCTGCTGTGTACCATCCCCCCTCAGCTGTGGTGAAAATGAAAGCTTCGAAAACCTGTGCACCTCTTTAAATATCCCACCTTGCCCCTTTGTTACGTTTAACTGACCTTAGTGTGGAGGAGAGTAGGCATTCTGTCCTCCCTTTACTCTGCCTGTTGACTGTTGGATCATTTTGGCTTGTAATGCGCGCCAAAGGTTTACCCAACAATAACTTGTGTAGGACTTTGGTTAGACTGTATTTAGAGTATTGTGCAAAATTCCAGCCCCCGTGTTATTTTTAAAAAAAGATATAGCAGGACACTGGAGAAGATGAAAAGACAGCAATTTCAAATTGTCGGTTTAGCTAGTGCTGGGGGAGCTTATTTCATGGTGTTGGGCTGTAAATGGAGTCGAAGAATGAAAGGAAATTATACTGAGCGACATAAATAGAGGATAATTGATCAATATACAGTGTTGGTATTCACCACTGTAAATTTGAATCTTCAGGGGATTCAATTAGCCATGACTTTCCATTTTAATGGATAGCCAATCATAACTTTCTACATTCATACAATCATAGAATTTTCAGCACAGAGGCTGACCATTTTAACCATAATGTCATTCCAGTTCTTTGACAGAACAATCCAATTTGTCCTTCTCCCCTGCTCTTTCTTCATAGCCCTGTAATTTTCTTCCATACAGCAGCAACAACTTGTATGTGCATAGCATTGTTAATGTAGTAAAACATCCCATGGCATTTCACAACACTGTTTTCAAACAAATTTGACCACAACAGACATGAGATCAAATTGGTGCATCTGCCGCTGAACTTTATTTTAAAGGGTTAGGTTTAATGGGATATGTTGAAGAAGGAAAGACAATGGAGAGGTTTAGAAAGGGAACTTTACAACTAAGAGCCAATTGTGGAGTGATTAATTTGATATCAGTTTTTAAGTAAATGGATTGTGAAGTAGAGGTAATTTTTTTTTGGTGTTTTCAGTGGCCTGAAGGTCTGATGTTTTTAAGAAGAGGCTTGTTCAGTGACTAACCACCATCAAAAACCAATTCAACGTCTATCAAGACGGGTTTCACTCAGAAATCTGATTTGTCCAATATTATTACTAACTGATATTATAGCATGACAAAAGACAAAATTTTAATTTCGTATACTGAGCTAAAGGCACCCTTTAGAAGTAATATGTGACTTATGCAAAATAACTCAAAAAGCTACCTAGTGAGATAATTGCTGCTCAATGTTGACTTGAATTTTTATCATCCACGCAATAAACAGTGGCCACAACAGGCTGAGTTCAGAAGAAAAGTTCCTTAACAGCAGTTAGTTTTTGGCAGCCTTCAGGCCAACAGGGCTGGAATGAATTCTTGGAATGTTTTAGCCATTCAAGTAGAAATGGTTGACAAAAAGCCCTTAGCTTTTTCTTAGGCTTCAGTGAGGAAAAGTCAATGAGGTAGCCTATCTATGTGTACTGGGGAGAGATGGAAAGCATTGTATTGGTCAATGTGTAGTATATGGAAGTGGTGAAGGCTGGTAAAATTACAACATTTAAAAAGCATCTGTATGGGTACATGTTAGGAAGGGTTTAGAGGGATCTGGTCCAAGTTCTGGCAAATGGGCCTAGAATAATTTAGGATATCTGGTCAGCATGGACAAGTTGGACTGAAGGGTCTGTTTGTGCGCTGTACATCTCTATGACTCTAAACTCACTGAGAACAAAATCTTGTGACCTCATCAACGAAGTAAGAAATCTTAAGGAGTCATACCTCACTGGGTTTGCATGTCTGTAACAGAGTGCTGGGGAAAAGAAAAGTTGAATCATTATTTTCATTGTTATGACAAGATCTTTCAAAATTGTCATATATTCATAGCTTTCTTCTTCCCTTTTGAGTAACAAGCACTTAAATATTTTGTTAATAGAACATAAACAAGCTCGTTTGTATATGTTCAGTAACGAACCACCATCAAAAACCAACTCAACATCTATCAAGATGGGTTTCACTCAGAAATCTGATTTGTCCAGTATTACCATTAACTGATATTATAGCATGACAAAAGACAAGGATGAGGCATTCAGTAGTTGATAATCTAAAGCACAGAAGGAGTGGGTGATATTATGAATTATAAACAGACAGTCTTAATGATGGTATGACTATGTGCTCAAAAAACTCATTAAACATGACTCCAAGATTATGGACTATCTGATCCAGCCTCAGAACATTGCCAGAAAGAAGGATGCAGTCAGTAGTTAGGTAGCAGAGCTTGGAGACAGTGGCTCTGATCTTCCCAGTAATCACTGAATGGAAATTTCCAACCATTTAGTATTTAGTGTTTGATAAGCAATCTGATTATGGAAGGAAGGTTGAGAGAAATGGTGATATACCCATGGGGGCACAGCAGATGTAAAAATACCATTGAAGGTAGTTTCCTGGGTATTTCTAGTAAGTAAAAATAGAATCAAGCAATTACAGTCACCCCAGCCTACCATCATTGAAAGGAGTTGGAGGAGTTTGGAATGGATCATCAGAGCTGTCTTGAACTACAGACAGCTCAAGAAGGATCAATGGTTTTATCCAGCTTATCTAATTCCCTTTTTAAAGTTATTGTTTTAAATCTTCATCCATTTCTCTTTCAGACAGTGTAGTAACTTGTCACTCTAAAAACAAATTTCAATTCATTCCTTTTGTTAATTACCATAAATCTGTGTCCTCTAGTTATCAATACTTCTGTCAGTAGCAATTGTTCTCCCTATTAACTCTACCAAAATCCTTCATAATTTTAATTGCTATATTAAATCTCCTCTTACCCATTCTGCTCTGGAAACAATCCCAGTATTTTTAATTTCTCAACAAAACTAAAGTGCTTTACCTTAAAGGTACCTTCTACTCATGACCCTATCATCATGCAAAGAATTATTACGATCTATGGGAAAATATTCTTCGCATGTTAACGAAGGACAAGAATGGCCATTATTATACTACTTCATATTAAGACGTATTATGTTCTGCAATAAATCAGTACCTTAATGGTGATTCAGTTGAATATTGCAATAGAAAACAGATTCCTTATCCAAGATAGAACAGAGTGTTATGAGCTTTGCCAAGTTAGGAAAAAGATTAAGCTTCTTGGTGTGGGAATTATAAGGCTGACTTAAAGAAGTTGGGCAGACATAATTGCCATTTCATGTTAACACTCCCTGTCTTCTTACAGAAATCGAGCTAATTATTCTAAATTATTTCTGCTTTGTGTAAAAAAAACCAAGTACAAGCAATAAAATATTCTTGCCATCATTATCTTTTCCAGCAGTACATTTTGAATGAGATAATATCACTGTAGCTGCACTGCAAAAATTTGTTCCTAAAGCAATAAATGTTTTATTAATGAGCCAACAATCTGAAATTTTTGTAATCAACTACAATCAAATCAAAATCAGACATTTCTCTCCAAAATTAATGAAAATTGGCAAGAAGTGATACTTGCCTTTTTATTCATTTTAAAATATTTCCAATTGCCATTTAGACATATGAAAGTACACATAGGATTGTTAAACGCCACCATCAGAAATCTTAAATTTAATTACACATCTCCGATGTCTCAGAGGTACACCTATATGAAAATTCAGTTTATCAAGGAAATAAGATTAAGTTTCACCTGATAAAGTCAGACACATAACTAATTATGCAAAAACAGTAGTGATAAAGTAAGCATACAGCAATGAGATGTGTTCTGTTTCCTGTCAACCCTCAAGTTAATTTCATTAAACCTGAGCGAGAAAGAAATGGGTCTGTTACTGGATAACTTCAAAAATAAAGAACACCAAGGGAAGCACTGGGATTGAAAATGAAGAAACAAAGAAAAGCAGACCAGTGTGCAAACTGATGGAGGAACAATATCAAATGGGTGCGGCATAGTGGCTCAGTGGTTAGCACTGCTGCCTCACAGCGCCAGGGTCCCAGATTCGATTCCAGCCTCAGGTGACTGTCTATGTGGAGTTTGCACATTCTCCTCGTGTCTGCATGGGTTTCCTCCGGGTGCTCCGGTTTCCTCCCACAGTCCAAAGATATGCAGATCAGTTGAATTGGCCATGCTAAATTGTCCATAGTGTTAGATGCATTAATCAGAGGGAAATGGGTCTGGGTGAGTTAGTCTTCGGAGGGTTGGTGTGGACTTGTTGGGCTGAAGGGCCTGTTTCCACACTGTAGGGAATCTAATCTAATCAAAAATATACAGATCATTGATTTTGGCACAGACGTTTCACAGTTGTTAAAATGATAGCCATAAAACCTTAAAGTATTTGAAAGGACATCTTCAAAGTTAACAAGAATGGAGAATGGAACCAGATGGATTGAAGCTCTAAATTATAGTCGCAATGCTTTCAGAATGAGTGAAATGATAATATTGTTGAGGAAAGGACAAACTTCTCAATTTCAGATACCTGTATGGACATTCCCCATACTGAGACAGTACATGTGTTCATACCCTGATTTTATTTTTATGTTCAATAGAATAAATATACAGCCACAGACACTATGGAATGTTATGTACTATTCCCATTCATGATCTGATGTCTACTTAAACCCAAAATTCCTGCTAATCTCATTAACCGGAATGAAAATGTGCACAAATAAGCAATCAATGAAAACAATTGGGATTCAAGGATGCCACTGAAATTGCATCATATTTTTTCATAAAGAAAGAAATTTAATAGTTTCTAGTCATTTAACCATGACACACACCCATTATTAAGCATGATATGTTTCATGCTTAACATTTGTAGTTCCACAAGATTTAAAATTTTTAATATGACTTGTACTGATGCCTTAACACTTTATTCGAATGAGCAGAATACAGTGCAGTTCTTGATGTAAATAAATTTTAAAAATCAGTCAAAATAATTGCCAAAAACCTAGAAAATTGCTCTCAAGTATGCCTACAGTTCTGAGCATAATTTAACCAGCAGCATAATTTGCAGAAAGTTGCCAGGGTCATTGCTACAAATATGCAGAAATTTCTATTTTGGGTGCATTATTTTCAAGGTGAGGTGGACGCTGGAGTGGTCACGTACAGATAGAAAATTTCCCATTGAGAGTTCAGTAGTTGCAGTCCAAGTGTCCCCTTCCTTAATTTGAATTTACCATTCTCCTCTTCATCATCTGCTGATGAAAGGATATTGACCACGACGGGATGTCTTTGTGGATTTCAAATGTGTTTCCATGGAATGTGATTCCCACTATAGAAATCAACAGGCTTACCCTTCTGACAGATAAGAATCGTACGGATATTAAAAGAGAGTGTCTTTGCAAAAGATTATTTGCCTTTTTGATTCAGAAAATACAAGTTTTGAGAACAAAAATAAAGACTGACTGGCAACATCAAAAGCATTGTTGTACAAATAATGTAATAATGTAGTGGTAGTCCCAAATAATACGTTTGTGATATGCTCACAGTTGGAGTCTAAAAAGTAATACATTGTTTCATAACAACTTTATGTTAATATTTTGCGCTCCAATGATTGCACAGCATTAATCTTGTGACTGTATCCTAATCGTCTTTTTGTGTTTGCGTACAAGATCAAATTCGGACCGTGCTATTGGAACTGAGTTAAATCAAGCTTGTGTTCTTTACCTGCAAGCGAGGTGAAATAATTTGAGTTTATTTATGGTTGAAAGTAGTTTATCACAGCATTTAGTTTATTATGCTGATGTGGAATCCTCACCTGTTTAGTGTTAAGTGTAATAAAGGTGGCAGCTGTAAAACATTTGTAATTGCCTTTAATAGTGATTATTTTTAATGAGGGCATAAGTTATACATAATTTTATTTAACTACCAGTTCATTACAATTTAATAGTATTAAAAGATTGCTTTTGTCAGAAAGTAATTTTTACTTAAGTATATTAATTGTCGAAATGTGAGTGTCACTTGTGAGACCAACATCTATTGCCAACTATGGTTGGCCTTAAGAAGATGATAGGAGGAGGAAATATTCCTTCAATGTTTATGATAATTCTGCTGCTAACACATTGGCCTTGGCAATAATTTCCATAATTAGACATTTATGTGCCTGCTGCCATTCTAATAGTGAACAGTGTCCCATCTAAGAGAGGCTGAACATTAGCATATCGCAATCAGCCGCGAACTATATGTATGAGGTTGATTTAAATTTAACCAATGCTTTGCAAGTTTCCAAGAACTAGGGCTTCCCTGCAGTGAAATTGAAGTGGGAGACAATTCAATTACAGCTATAAGCTTGACATCTGCCTGCTGATGTGGAAAAGTCGCCCAGGTCCATTTTGTGAACAAAAGCTGAGCAAAATAAATCTGCACATCAGTCCCTTTTCAGTAAAACAAAACAAAGAACTACGGATAGTGGAGATCTGAAACAAAAACAGATTGTTGATGAAACTCAGCAGGTCTGGCAACATCTGTGGCGAGAACACAGTTAACATTTCGAGTTCAGTAGCTCTTCATCACAACTGTTCGTAGCTAGGTGGTATTTATGCTGAAAACAAGGTTGTAGAGGGGTGGGACTGAGGAGTAGTGGTGAGTGGATAGATGGGAGCCCAGAGAAAGAGATAGAGGAAAGGAGTAGGCAAACAAGAGGATTACTGCTAGTAGACCAAGGTAGAAGAGAAGAGTCGAGAGTGTGGTGCTGGAAAAGCACAGCATCTGAGGAGCAGGAGAATTTATGTTTCGGGCAAAAGCACTTCATCAGGAATCTTCACTTTTGCCATATAGAAGAGAAGCTGACTGACTGATAATGAGAGCTGAGATTAGGAGAGAACGCGTCATCTGTGCAATAAGCAATCCATGTCATGACAGGACCAGGCGTGGAGTGGGCAAAACATTTGAAGGACAAATCAGGCTGTAAAATTATTCAGTTCAATATTGAGTCCTAGAGACTGCAGGGTCCTCAAACATAAAATGAGATACCATTATTCGAGCTTGCACTGTGGATTGCTGGAACTGCAACAGGCCTGCAACAGATATTTTGGTCAGGAAGCATGGTGGTGTGTTGTAGTGGCAGGGAAATTTGGGGTCATTTTTACCCAAAGATCATGGGCATTCTGGAAAGCAGTCACCCAGTCTGCATTTCGCCTCCCCATTGTACAGGACAGCACACTCTGAATAGCAAATACAGTTGTGTAGATAGAGTGAAGTGCAGGTAGAAGGTGTTTTTGGGGCCTTGGATAGTGAGGTGGGAGGAGGTAAATGGGCAGCTGTTACACCTTATGCAGTTGCATGTGGGCAGGTATTGAGAGTGAAGAAGGAGTGGTCCAGGGTATCCCGAAGGAACAGTCCCTATGGAATGCTGACAAAGGAGAGGAGAGAAATATGAGTCTGATTGTGGTATCCCACTGGAGGTGACGGAAATAGCAGCTGATGATCTTTTTGAATATGGAGGTGGTAAATGAAAATGAACCCTATCATTGTAGGAGGGTCTTACTCTGACTCCATCCTTTTTTCTAACCCCACCTCCTGTCTAGTGTTTACTATCCCTTCTGACCTTCTGCTCTCTAATGCTGAGCATTCTGTATTTAACAAAGGTCTTAGTTTTATCCCTATGCATTCCAACCTCAATGAATTTTGGGCAAGACACGCAATGAACTCTTCTTCTGTCGCCTTTGCCTCTTTGCCAGTTTCTTTGAACAAGAGTCCTCTCCCCATTCCACAAACCTCTTCACCCACCTCCAACACTTTCCTGCTACCTGGAACCCTCCCTCTGGCCTTTTACCTGCCCTCAACATGTTCATTGAGAACTGTTGATATGACATCAGTTGAGGGTGTGGTGCTGGAAAAGCACAGCAAGTCAGGCAGCATCCGAGGAGCAGGAGAATTGATGTTTTGGGCATAAGCCCTTCACTTGCTTTAGGCCATTGAATTCAAAGACTGTCACCAATCTCATCTCATCTCATCTGGCTACCTCCCCCCAATAGCTTCGCAGCTCATAGACCCACAACTCAGCACAGCACACTTGTAGCTTCTCCCCAAAATCCACAAACAGGACTGCCTGAGCAGACCAGTTATTTCTGCCTGTTCCTGCCTCATGAAACCTATATCTTCCTACTTCGACTTAATTTTTTTCCCCTTATCCAATCCCTCCCCACTTTCATCTTCTTTATGTCGGTTTCAAAATTTCCAGTTAGCGGGCTCCAGCCCCCTCTTCTTTACCATATAATTCCCTTTACATTTCAATGCCTGTTATGCCTGTCTCTTTGTGGGATACATGGAACATTCCTTGTTCCAGTACTATTCAGGCCCCCACCACAACTCTTTCTTTAGTACATTGATGACATCATGATGCTGCATTTTCTCTTGTCCAGAATTGGAAACATTTATAAATTTTGCTTCCAATTTCTACTCTTGGCGCTCACCTGGTCCATTTCCAACCCCTCCTTCACTTCCTCAACATCTCTATTTTCATTTCCGAGGATAGCCTGGTCTCTAATATCCGTTACAAACTTACTAAGTTACCTCGATTATACATCTTCACATGCTGTTTCTTGTAAAGACTCCATCCCATTCTCCCAGTTTTTTCATCTCTGTCACATTTGCTCTGATGAGGCCTCCTTCTGCAGGGCAGCCTCAGAAATGTTCAGCTTTCTCCTCAACCAAGGGTTCTCCACTAGTATTGTTGATAGGGCCCCTGGCTGTGTCCAAGTCATCTCCTGCACTTCTACTCTCACCCACTACTTTTCCTCCTTCAACAACAATAGGATCCCTGGGTCCTCACTCACCACCCCACCATCCTCTGCGGCCAAAGGATCATAAACTGCCATTGCCGTCACCTCCAATGGGATGTCATCATCCAGACACAGATTACCTTCTCCTCCTTTGTCAGCACTTTGCAGGAATTGTTCCCTCCAGAACACCCAGGTCCACTCCTTTTCCATTTCCAGCACCTCCCCATGCTACCATGGTACCTTCCCATTCAACACTTGTCTGTTTACCTCCTCCCTCCTTGGTACCCAAGGTCCTAGACTTGGCAATCTTTTAACATTTTGAGGTCAGTGTCTCTTATACTGCCTCATCTGCTGAGTTTTTCCAGCACTTTTTATTTTTTATTTCCAATTTCCAGCATCCGTAAAATTTTACTTTTATTATGATATAATGTTTTGGTTGCTGTTGGCACAATAGCTTTTTAAAAAAAATACATTATCCAAGGAGATTGCATGGTTAAGGGATTGTGTACGTATTGTTATGGGCAGGCCAAATGGATTTTCCTTGTCCTTCATTGAACACATTCACAGGTTTGAATAAATCAAGAAATAAATGGATAACTAAATTTAAGTTGTAATGAGATTAAAAGTTCCAGAAATCCTTTCACTAGTCAAGAAGTTACCAGATTAACATTAAAAAATTAGAAGGAATACGACCACACAGATATCTCAGTGATCAACCATAATAAATGGTTCAACATATCAAAATTATTTACAACCCTAGCCTAAAAAAGTTTTTGTTTTATTGTAAGTTAATGGGAAAAAAAGCATGCTATAAATCACCAACCTCCAGAATTTCTTTTTATGATGCAACAGAATAACTTTTGGTTTTATGACAGATACTTCCAGAAATTTTATTAAATGATAACCCAAGGGCATCTGATAATTTTCAATACTAGTCTTTTTGAAACACAAAATTATTTATGGATTAATAACAGTGATTTTCAGCTATATCTTTGACCTTAGACTTTGAAGTACTGAGTTCATTTGTGACTGCTTTTAGTGCAGGCATACTTTCAGAACACATTCGCCGTGTGTATTGAGAATGTTGCACTGAATATTTGCATTTGATAATTGTTATTGCCTCTAAATAGCACGTCTCTTGCAGCTCTATATTATGCTTTGGGTAGTATGTTCTCTGGCTCCTGATAGTCTCTATAATTGTGCAAGGTGACAACAGGACATTCTTCTCAAGGAGGGGGATCAGCCAGAAGTCATGGTCCACATAAACACCAACAACATAAGCAGGAAAAGGGGTGAGGGCCCCAAAACAGAATTCAGTGAGTTAGGAAGGAAATTAAAAAGCAGGACCTCTAGAGCAGTAATCTCACACTTACTCCTAGTTCCACATGCTGATGAGCACAAGAACGAGAGGATTGATCAGTTGAACTTGTGATTGGAGACTGATGCAAGGAGTGGGCATCAGAGTATTGAGGCACTGGGACATGTGGGACCAGTACGGGCTGACCAGGTTACATCTGGTTACATCAAGTTACATCAAAAATTCATCAGACATGTTCTGCGATGGCAGAACTGTACTGTTAAGAGAGCTTAGGCAAAATGGACCTGTATTCACTCGAGTTTCAAAGAATGAGAGGTGATCTCATGAAACTCAGAACTAGAGGGCATACTTTTAGGGTGAGAAGGGAAACATTTAAAAGGGACCTAAGGGTCAACTTTATCATGCAGAGGGTGGTGCATGTATGGAATAAGCTGCCAGAGGAAGTGGTGGAGACTGGAACAATTATAACATTTAAAAGGCATTTGGATGGGTATATGAATAGAAAGAAGGTAAAAACAATGACTGCAGATGCTGAAAACCAAATACTGGATTAGTGGTGCTGGAAGAGCACAGCAGTTCAGGCAGCATCCAACGAGCAGCGAAATTGACGTTTCGGGCAAAAGCCCTTCATCAGGAAAGCCTTCCTGATGAAGGGCTTTTGCCCGAAACGTCGATTTCGCTGCTCGTTGGATGCTGCCTGAACTGCTGTGCTCTTCCAGCACCACTAATCCAGTATATGAATAGAAAGAGTTTAGAGAGATATGGGCCAAGTGCTGGCAAATGAGACTAGATTGGGTTAGGGTATCTGGTCGGCATGGATGATTTGGACCGAAGGGTCTGTTTCTGTGCTGTACATCTCTATGACTCTATGGCTGGGACTGGTGTACTCACAGGGAGGTTTGCTAGTGCTGTTGGGTTGGTTGAAACTAGTTTTTCATGGGAATGGGAACCTGAATGATAACCCAACTTGAAAGAGATTTAAACTGGTAACAAGAAGTACAAAAGATCTTAGAGAAACTAAAAGACAGGAGAAACAAAACCAAGCTTTGAGTTTGCCTTGAATGTAAATGATGTCAAAAAGTCAAAGTTAAGGACACTCTAGCAGAATGCACACAAATATCCATAAAAAGATAGATGATCTAAAATTATAAATAGACATGAATGATTCTAATATAATTGCCATTACAGAAAATAGCTGCTTGGTGACCAAGACTAAATGCTGAATATTCAAAGATATGTAATAATTACGAAGAACTAAGAAGGAGGAAAAGGTGGCGGTGATAGTACAAGATAAAATCAGTATATTAGTAAGGAAGGATCTCTGCTTGGGTGAAACTAAGAAATAGAAAGGGGCAGCAGACATTAGTTGAAGTTATTTATAGACTACCAAATAGTTGTAGCAGTGCATGGCATTGTATTAATCAGGCGATGAGAAAAGTTCATAGCATGGGCAACCTAGTAATCAAGGGTGACTCCAATCTGCATATAGTTTGCGTAAACTAATTGAGTATTAAAGCTGTGGTGGATCTGTTTCTGGAATATCTTAGAGATTTGTTTTTGGAGCAGTATTTTGAAAAGACAATTAGAGGACTATTTTGGATTAAGTCTTATATAATGTAAAGGTGCTAAATAATTATCTTGTTGTAAAAGAACCTTGAGAGATGAGTGACCACAATAGGATAGAACTTTACATTATTTTTGAAAGTGAGGTAGTTCAATCAGAAACAAGGTTATTAAATTTGAATAAGGGAGATTATGAAAAGATGAGTGACAGTTGGCTGAATTGAATTGGGCAAATACATTTAGACTCAACATAAGGAATGTTTCTAAAGAACTATAACACAGCTTACAGCAATGATACGTTCCTTCAATTTGCAAAAACTCAAAAAGATCAGTTAACTGTGAGTGACAAGCTAAGAATTAAGGATTGTGCAAGATTAAAGTAAAAATCTTAGAGAGTGGCCAGAAATAGTCATAAATCTGAGGATTGGAAGCTTTACAAAGAAAAAGGAGAACCAAGAAGCCAATGAGAAAAGGAAACATTTGCCGAAGACAAATATGAGTCTATTAAAAGCAGAGTCAAGGGAATTTATAATGGGGAAAACAGAAATGGCAGAAAAGATAAACAATTACCTAGTCTCTCTTTACACTGGAGAAGATACAAGAAATCTCCTAGTAGCAGATATCTAAGTGTCTAGAGAACATGAGGAGATGTAAAATGTCAAATGTTTTCAGGAGGATTTGGATGGGGAATTGGGCAAGAATATGGCACATTGAATATAATGTGGATAAGTGTAAGTTTACACACTTAGTGGACTCCCGCGTAGAGAGCTCTCCACTGAGGATCACACTGCAAGGTGGCAAATGGGCACTCCAAGGTGTGTTCAGGTGGTGGATGAGGAAAAAGAGGTGGATGGTGTGCAGCAGCAGTCCGTACAGAGCCCGTTGTGTTACGTCCTGAGAGGGACAAAACTAAAATTCCAGAGGCAGCTCAGATTGTGGGGTACAGGTTCCTGCAGGAAGTACGGGACCCTGGGGGCCAACAGCATTTATATAGTGCAGCTTATTGAATCTGATTAAATAGCTCAAAGCAGCAATTAGAACAGCAAAAATGCCAAGTGGCTTACACCTAATACAAAGATGTTAATGTGGTAGAATTTCCTTTTTTAGATAAGAGATCTGTTTACAACAATGTATCCCCATCAGAAAAAAAGTATACAAGACACAACTTGGGAACTTGATGATTCAACCGATTTCAATTTCACAGAATGTGTGCATGTTAGTGGCTGAAGAAAGAGAAGTTACAAACTGCAGAGATTAAACTACATGGCATCAGTAGAGATTAAACTCCATGGCATTGGTAAAATAACTCTTCAGCAAAAGTTTGCTGCAGGTAACACTGTTGGCACAGAAAGCATAAAAAGTTGAAAACGTACACGTAGTTCACAATCAAGATTTGTTACATTGGAGCCTGAGTGTATAGCTAGCCATAAACATTCTTAAGATATCAGAAGGAGTCCAACTAGTTCCAAGTAAATAACTGGCGCAGAAACAAAGCGTCATCATCCATGGGGTCAAGTCCCACCTGGGAGATGATTTCATTGGGTTCCTAGACTCATAGTAGAACCAAAAAAAGAAGAATGAGCCTATTAAGGTTGCCTATGTCAGCATAAGAAAATTGTTTCATGCTTTCAGCAGGAAGGATGGCAAGTGGCTTGAAGAGGAACTTGTAACTGGTGATGTTCCCATGTATCTTCTGCCCTGTCTTTCTAGATTGTACTGGTTGTTGGTTTGTAAGATGCTGCCTGGAAGCCTTGGTGAATTTCTGCTGTGCATCTTGTCGATGGTATGCATGACTGCTACTATGTATCAGTGGTGATGGAAAGAATGATTGTAGATGTGGTACGAATCAAGCAGGTTGCTTTGTCATGTATAATGCCAAGGTTCTTGAGGTTGTTGGAACTGCATTCATCGATGTAAGTGGATTTTTCTCCAATTGAGGCACCATTGCAGAAGAGATTGCTTCAAGTCGGCGGGGATATTGTATTTTTCAGAGGCTTTATCTTGAAGCATCTTTCTGCACTCCTGGTAAGCCCTTGTCATGACAAAGCTCAAAGTAGACAACTTGTTTATGTCAGGCATGCAATAATGTGACCCGTCCATTGCAGTTGATTAACCATAGCCAGTGCCTTAACGCTCGGTTCTTGGCCTGAGGGAGGAGACTAATACTGTAACTGGTTTTGCTGAGATCTACAAACACTCAGAATCAAGGTCAACAATCCTCAGGCAAATAACTCATCTTTCAAATCAGAAGACAATGTGTTCTGAAAGAATTGTGAGATCTCTTGACCCTCTGAACCTGAAAAATCAGAGTCTTGGGGGGAGATAGAGTACTGGAAATTGTAAATATAGTTAGATACCTGAATCTATAAATGTTAAAATGGGCATAAAAGCTTAGGTGGAAATTTTATGTGAATTAAGAGTTTTAACAGCGTTTATACTGAAGTTGCATTAAGCTCTAGCCAATCTGATAATGACACACAGTCTTTGAGAAGCACTCTGGCAGGAGGTCCTGATAGAATCAAAGGTGTCAAATCTGGTTTCCAATAGTCTTTGTAATTATACCAAATTAGTACCTATTGCTATTATGCAGTGGACTGTATCATGCTGTATAAGATGAATACCTCTTCCTGATGAAATTCAATAATGGTTTGTCCACTACCACTGATAATCAAATAAGCCCCTAGACACAGTATAAAAACAAAATTTGGTCACTACACTCTCCCCAACCATGAGCCAACAGTATTCGGTACCAAATCATACAACAATTATTTAGACACAAAATCATGACACACTTTTTCACGCAAAGCTTCACTGAGACTGAGAACACTGACTATCTTGAAAAAGTGAAGATCATTATGACAATTGGACCTTCCAAGACTGAGATCGATGAATCTTGTTAGGTAAGGATATCAATGGATATGGTGCAATGACAAGACATGATGCAAGTTTGCTATGAAATAATAAAGCAGTAGTTGGAGGCTGAGTTTTCGACTGTTTCTAATGCTTGTAAATCTCTATAGTCAGAGTTGGTAAGGGCAAGTACAGTAGGTTGAGGGTTAATATCACCTACTATGGTTGTATCACCAAGCACTAACCATTACCATTGATATAATTAGATATTACAATTCAAAATAGTCATAAACTACAAGATGGCCATTTGTGTTGCTGAAGTTAATCCAATAAAATATAGTCCTTAACTCTGGGATATAATCCAGTGGCTGTTATACTTTTAGATTTTGAGAATACTTGACGTGTTTGATGTGGCAAGTCAATGACTCTGGTGTGTCTGGCTCGTATATGTGTGGAAAGTGTGCGCACATTCAGCAATTGACCGAGCATATTGCAGCACTGACGAAAGAACTCGAAGACCTTAGGCTCATCCGAGAGAACGAGATCTTTCTGGACAAGACCTTCAGTGATGTTATTACACCAATCATGCCAGAAGAGAGCAGAAGAGTGCAGACGATGAGGAAGGCAGAGAGGAGACAGGTGCAAGAGACGCCGGGAGAAGTACCTGTCAGGAACAAGTTGAAGCTTTTGGAAACAGTAGAGTCTGATGACACTACCAGTTCGCAAGGCGGCCATGTTTGTCCATCAAAAGTTGCCGCAGAAGCAGAGCGGAAGAGTCGGACATCACATAGAGCCGTGGTAATAGGGGACTCCATCGTGAGAGGAACTGACCGGGGTTTTTGTGGCAGCAGACGGGATTTAAGGATGGTGTGTTGCTTTCCTGGTGCTAGAGTGAAAGACATCGCGGACAGAGTGCAGGACATCCTCAAGGACGAGGGTGAAGAGCCCGAGGTGGTGGTACACGTCGGCACAAATGATGTCGGGAAGAAGAGGAGGAACATACTACAGCGAGACTTCGCAGAACTAGGAAGAAGGCTAAAAAGCAGGACGTCCAAGGTGGTTATCTCCAGTTTGCTTCCAGTTCCTCGGGCTAGTGTGGCCAGAAACCGGGAGATAATGGACTTGAACGTGTGGTTGGGGAACTGGTGCAGGAAGCAAGGTTTCAAGTTCTTGGATCACTGGGGTATATTTTATGGTAACCATAAATTCTACAAGAGAGATGGCTTGCACCTTAATAGAACAGGGATCGGCATTCTGGCAGGCAGGTTTTCTGCTGCAACACCACTACATTTAAACTAAGTAGCGGGGGGGAGGGGACAAGCTGGATGTTTAAAAAGGAAATTGAAGGGGTAGTTAGAACAAGAGAAGTCAAGAAAGACAACTGTATCAAGGAGGCAGAAAACTGGAAAAGGCATCATGCTGTAAAGTTGAGTGAAATAAGGGTTGAGGGGAAGGGTGAGAGCAGTAACAAATTAAAAATTCTATATATGAATGCACGAAGCATTAGACACAAGGTGGATGAGCTTGAGGCTCTTTTGGAAATTGGCAGATACGATATTGTGGGGATAACTGAGACGTGGCTTCATGGGGACAGGGCCTGGGAAATGAATATTCAAGGCTACATGTGTTATCGTAAGGATAGACTGACGGGCAGAGGGGGTGGGGTGGCCTTGTTGGTAAGGGAGGATATTCAGTCCCTTGCGCGGGCGGACCTAGAGTCAGGGGATGTAGAGTCAGTGTGGATAGAGCTTCGAAACACTAAGGGTAAAAAGACCCTCATGGGAGTCATCTACAGGCCCCCAAACAGTAGTCTGGATGTTGGAGGTAAGTTGAATCAGGAGCTGAAATTGGCTTGTCGCAAAGATGTTACTACAGTTGTTATGGGGGATTTTAACATGCAGGTAGACTGGGAGAATCAGGATGGTATCGGGCCTCAAGAAAGAGACTTTGTGGAGTGCCTCAGAGATGGATTTTTAGTGCAGCTGGTGCTGGAGCCGACCAGGGATAAGGCGATTCTGGATCTGGTATTGTGTAACGAACCAGAATTGGTCAGTGACCTCGAAGTGAAGGAGCCATTGGGAAGTAGTGACCATAATGCAATAAGCTTCAATCTGCAATTTGAGAGGGAGTGGGTACAATCTGAAGTGACAATATTTCAGTTGAATAAAGGGAAATATGGAGCTATGAGGGAGCAACTGGCCAAAGTTCAATGGTTTAATACCTTAACAGGGAAGACCGTGGAGGAACAATGGCAGATATTTCTGTGTATAATGCAGAAGATGCAGGATCAGTTCATTCCTAAAAGGAAGAAAGATCCCAGGAGGAGACATGGGCGGCCGTGGCTGACAAGGGAAGTAAAGAAACATATAAGGTTAAAAGAGAAAAAGTATAACTTAGCGAAGATAAGCGGGAAAACGGAGGACTGGGAAGCTTTTAAAGAACAACAGAGGATTAGTAAGAAGGAAATACGCAGAGAAAAAATGAGGTACGAAGGTAAACTGGCCAAGAATATAAAGGAGGATAGTAAAAGCTTTTTTAGGTATGTCCAAGGCAAAAAAATGGTTAGGACAAAAATTGGGCCCTTGAAGACAGAAGCAGGGGAATATATTACTGGGAACTAAGAAATGGCAGAGGAATTAAATGGGTACTTCAGATCTGTGTTCACTGGGGAAGACACAAGCAATCTCCCTGAGGTAACAGTGGCTGAAGGACCTGAACTTAAGGGAATTTCTATTTGCCAGGATTTGGTGTTGGAGAGACTGTTAGGTCTGAAGGTTGATAAGTCTCCGGGACCTGATGGCCTGCATCCCAGGGTACTGAAGGAGGTGGCTCGGGAAATCGTGGATGCGCTGGTGATTATTTTCCAGAGTTCAATAGAATCAGGGTTGGTTCCTGAGGATTGGAGGGCGGCTAATGTTGTGCCACTTTTTAAGAAGGGTGGGCGGGAGAAAGCAGGAAATTATAGACCAGTTAGTCTGACCTCAGTGGTGGGAAAGATATTGGAGTCTATTATAAAGGATGAAATTACGGCACATCTGGATAATAGTAACAGGATAGGACAGAGTCAGCATGGATTTATGAAGGGGAAATCATGCTTGACTAATCTTCTTGAATTTTTTGAGGATGTAACTCGGAAGATGGACGAGGGAGATCCAGTGGATGTAGTGTACCTGGACTTTCAGAAAGCTTTTGATAAAGTCCCACACAAGAGGTTAGTGAGTAAAATTAGGGCGCACGGGATTGGGGGCAAAGTACTAGATTGGATAGAGAATTGGTTGGCTAATAGGAAACAAAGGGTAGTGATTAACGGCTCCATTTCGAAATGGCAGGCAGTGACCAGTGGGGTACCGCAGGGATCCGTGCTGGGACCGCAGCTTTTTACAATATATGTAAATGATATAGAAGATGGTATCAGCAATAACATTAGCAAATTTGCTGATGACACAAAGCTAGGTGGTAGGGTGAAATGTGATGAGGATGTTAGGGGATTACAGGGTGACCTGGACAAGTTAGGTGAGTGGGCAGATGCATGGCAGATGCAGTTTAATGTGGATAAATGTCTGGTTATCCACTTTGGTGGCAAGAACAGGAAGGCAGATTACTACCTCAATGGTATCAAATTAGGTAAAGGGGCTGTTCAGAGAGATCTGGGTGTTCTTGTCCACCAGTCAATGAAGGCAAGCATGCAGGTACAGCAGGTCGTGAAGAAGGCTAATAGCATGCTGGCCTTCATAACAAGAGGGATTGAGTATAGAAGCAAAGAGGTGCTTCTGCAGCTGTACAGGGCCCTGGTGAGACCACACCTGGAGTACTGTGTACAGTTCTGGTCTCCAAATTTGAGGAAAGACATTCTGGCTATTGAGGGAGTGCAGCGTAGGTTCACGAGGTCAATTCCTGGAATGGCAGGATTGCCTTACACGGAAAGACTGAAGCGACTGGGCTTGTATACCCTTGAGTTTAGAAGACTGAGAGGGGATCTGATTGAAACGTATAGGCTTATGAAAGGATTGGACACTCTGGCAGGAGGGAACATATTTCCGTTGATGGGGGAGTGCCGAACCAGAGGACACAACTTAAAAATACGGGGTAGACCATTTAGGACAGAGATGAGGAGAAACTACTTCACACAGAGAGTGGTGGCTGTGTGGAATGCTCTGCCCCAGAGGGCAGTGGAGGCCCAGTCTCTGGATTCTTTTAAGAAAGAATTGGATAGAGCTCTTAAAGATAGTGGAGTCAAGGGGTATGGAGATAAGGCTGGAACAGGATACTAATTAGGAATGATCAGCCATGATCATATTGAATGGCGGTGCAGGCTCGAAGGGCAGAATGGCCTACTCCTGCATCTATTGTCTATTGTCTATTGTCTATTGTCTATTGACAACGTAGCCTATTAATTATGAGTATACAGCAAGGCAATTCACATCTGACCATAAACAATAAGTACTTCAACTTCAAGTTAACTAGAAAATGTTGGAGTTATAATTAATGGAACCTCAGTTCTCTTATAATAACATCTTTAACCATCACACAATTTGTCAAAATATCCTATGGAAAGCAGAAATTAGAATTATCTTTCGTGGATTTTTTTCCTTGTCTTGATAAATGAATCTTCTTGGGTAAAATGCTCCCTAGAGCTAATAGACCGTGTGCTTGTCACAGGCAAAACATAATGAGAAGTGTAGAAGAGCATGCCATGAGTAGCACCAAGCATACTTAAAAATGAAGAGAAAATCTGCTGAAACTACAATATGAGAGTACATGCATGCTAAATAGTGGGAGCAGCAGGCACTGAACAAGCAAAGCAACCCTATACCCAATGGACCAGATCAAGTTCTGCAGCTTCACCACACTCAGTCATGAATAGTGTTCGACAATTAAGCAACAAACCTAACGTGGAAGTTCCTGAAAAATCTTCACCTTCAGTGATGGGGTATCCACCCAGCACAAAAGGAGAAAAGGTAAATCTGAAGCATTTACAACCACCATCAGTCAGAAATATCAAGTGGTGATCCACATCAGCTTCCTGGTCTCCAGCATTATGGAAGCCTGTCCTTAGCCTATTTGATTCATTCCACTAGAAAACAACTGAAGGCCTTGGATACTGCAAAGGCTACGAGTCATGACAACATCCCAGTTGTAATTCTTGTGCTTCAGAACTAGTTGTGCCCTAACCCTAAGCCTTCCAGCACGGATACAACATTGGCATCTATCTGAGAATGTCACAAATTGCCAAGGTATATCCTGTCCACAAGAGGTCGTATCAAACAAGTCTGGCCAATCACCATCCCATCAACCAACTCTCAAACATCAGCAAAACAATTAAAGGTGTCATTGCCAGTGCTCTTAAATGGAGCAACTCAGCACTAACTTGCTCAGTTTATGGTCTGTCAAGGACACCTGTCTCCTGACATCATTGCAGCCTTGGACAGCAGAGCTGAAGTCAAAAGGTGAGGTGAGAATTGCCACATTAAGGCAGTATCTGACTGAGTATAGCATCAAGGAGCCTTGGCAACATTGAAGTCAATAGGAATCGGGCTAAACATTCCTCTGATTGGAACCCAATCTAATACAAAGGGAGATCTTTGTTAAAGATGAATCATTTTATCCCCATGCATTGAGCAAAGTGCCTCAGGGTGTTTTCTTAGGCCTAATCATCTTTGCCTCCATCAACATCAGATCAGAAGTGGGGATGCTTGCTGATGAATGTGCAACGTTCATTGCCAGTCATAGCCATTCAGATAATGAAGCAGTCATGTTTGTATTCAGAAAGATACCAAAACCATCCAGGCTTGGGCTGAGAAGTGGTAAGCAATGTTTGAGCATCACAAGTGTCAAGCAATGACCATCTCCAGTGAGAGATTCAAACCACTCCCTTGTACATTCAAAAGCAATATCTCCAATGAGTCTGCCACCACCAACAACCTTGACCAGAGACTTAACTAACCAACTACTGTACATAAGCTCTGTGGCTTCTATAGCAGGTCAAATGATCTGAATTCTATGATAACTAGCTCATCTCCTCTTTTTCCAAAGCTCTCAATGTCTGCTTGACACATGCAAGGAGTATGCACTTGCCTCAATAATTGCAGCGCCAACAACACATAAGGAACTCAATAGCATCAGGGGTAAAGTACCCAACTTAATTGGCACTCCATCCACACCCCTAAAGATATGCTTCACTACTGGCACACATTGGCAACAGTGTGTACCATGTACAATTTGCACTGCAGCAACACACCAAGTCTCCAAGTGCACCTTTCAAACCTGCACTTCCTGCCATCCAGGGAAAACTACTATCTGCAAGTTCCCAGTACTCCACACACCGTACTGACATGGAACTGTCACTATTACTTCACTGTTGCTGAATTAAAATTCTAGATCTCCATCCCTAGCAGCAATATGGATGTTCCTACACAACATGGACTGCAGCAATTGAACAAGACAGCTCACTATCACTATTGTGATAGCAATTGGAAATGAGCAACAATGTTGGTGTTGCCTTCGATGCTCACCTATAAAAAAATAAAAGAACAATAAAGCCAAGAAGATTGCTGAAGAGTAGCATTTGAAATAATACATTGAGAACCGCCAGTTTAAAAGGATGAAATGTGAAATGCAGTTGCACAATTAAGCTCTTTTGTATCCCTTAGTTGTTTGGAATTATTTGGTATTCAGTTTTTAAGGTAATACTTCAAACATTCTTGGACAGCTGATATTTGGATCTCAGTAACGTGTGCTCTCTAAACATTACAATGTTTTGAAATGATTTCAGCTGTTTCTTCTGAAGTCCAGCATACCTGCAACTTCAGTGGCATTTCTACTTACTTTTAAAAACGCATCTAGTCTTGACTGACCATACGGGAAATTGGAAAAATTCCCGAATGTTCCTTTGAAAGGTTCCACAGTGCTGCACTATCAGACACTCCTTTATCTGTGATGATCTCAAAGAAACTCGTGTCTTTTCAGGGGAACCAGTGCATCTCTGTATGTTGTCTGAGCTGCAGTTTTTGAGTGCCCCTTTTTTTTGATTTCTTAGTCACTGTCACTTTGTTCTCACTCTGATTCTGCCATAAGGATACAGAGCTGCTGGCATCCTGAACAGTAGTTTCCACTTAACAGGCAGAAGTTTACTCAGTAGCTTGTTTGATTTTTCTCAGCACCTTTAATCATAGTGGTGGGTTGTCACATTCTCAGCTTGCTACTGCATTCTAAAATATAACGAGAGGTTCTCCAATGTGAAGGTGTTCTATTATTGACATTCCTCTAATTAAGGAGAGCCTAGTGTCCACTTGGTTTTCTTTTAAAGATGGCTATAAATTGAACTAACCTGAAGGTACAGAGCATTAGATATACCCTGACATACACCACAGTGAACTCATGATACAAGCTGACATTGTTTCAGGGCACAGTATTTCAGAGAAGTATTGCAACTGTAGTGTTGTTGTTCCCTAAACTAGCTTTGAGTGTAATTGAACACACCAACATTAAGAAATTGACATTAACACAGACATTCCAGTACACACATCCACACCTGCACACCATGACCCCCACCCCTGCCAACTCCCCGATACACACACACACTTACACACGCACACGCACACGCCACACGCACACCACATGGCTACACACATCTATACCCACCCCCACACCAATGGGCATATTGTAAAGGATGTAGCTGCAGTAATAATGGATGCACTGATAGTAAGGTTTTCAAGAACCCTTAAATTCTGAAAAAGTCCCAGAAGATTTGAAAACTGCCAAAAACACACTAACTCCGAAAGAGAGGGAGATAAAAATCATGTAATCATCAGCATTCAAGAGGGCACTGAATAGTTCCTTGAATAGGAATGGATATGGGAAAAAGCAAAAGATTGGCGCTAGATAATAGAGCCAATGCAGGCATGATGGGCCAAATGGTCTCCTTCTGCAATATAATAATTCTGTCATTCTATAGGGCAGTTAGCTTAATATCTGTTATTGGGAAAATGTTGGATTTTATTTATAAAGCAGAGCTTTTAAAAACATAATATAATCAAGCACAGCCAGCATGACTTCATGATGGGGAATTTATGCCTTAGGTGGTAACAAACAGGGTAAATAAAGGGCAACTAATAGATGTAATATATCTGAATTATTAAAAAGCATTCAAAGCACATAAGGCGACTCAATAAGAGGTGATGGTGTTGGGGGTAGTATATTAGCATGGACAGAGGATTGGCTAACTAATAGAAGACAGAGAGTTAGGATAAAGGGGGAGTTTTCAGGATGGTAACCTATATAGTGGAGTGCCACAGAGATTGTTGCTGGGGGCACAAATATTTGCAATATAAATAACTTGGATGAGGGGATTGAATGTGTCATCATCAAGTTTGCAGTGGACACAAAAACATTTGGGAGGGCAAGTGATGATGATGACACAAGGAGTCTATATGGGGATATAGACAGTTAACTGGGAAAAATAACTTGCTAGATCAAATATAATGTGGGAAAATCTAAGTTTATGCACTTTGTCAGGAAGGAGCTAAGCATTATTGAAATAGGAAAAGACTGCTGAAAGCTGCAGGTCCGAGGGGGATTTTTGGGTCCTATTGTTAAAATCACAACAAGCTAGCTTCCAAGTTCACCAGACAATAGCGAAGTCTTGCTAAAACTATACAAGGCACTGGTAATACCACCATTGAAATATTGTAAACAGTTTGTCTGTCATCTAAGAAAAAAATATGCTGGCAAGGGAGGCAGTTCAGAGATGGTTTTCTAGGCTGATACCAAGTATAGAAGGATTTTCTTCTGATGAGAGATTGAATAGACTAGAATTCTGCTTATTAGTGTTTAGATCAGAATGGTGCTGGAAAAGCACAGCAGGTCAGACAGCATCCGAAGAGCAGGAAAATCAATGTTTCAGGCAAAAGCCCTTCATCAGGAATAGACAGGAAGCCTCCAGGGTGGAGAGATAAATGTGGGGGGGGGGGGGGGGTGGAAAGGAGGGGGGAGGAATAGGGCTGGGGAGAAGGTAGCAAAGAGTAAAATAGGTGAATGGGGTTGGGGATGGAGGTGATAAGTCAGAGAAGAGGGTGGGGAAGGTAGCAAAGAGTACAATAGGTGAATGGGGCTGGGGATGGAGGTGATAGGTCAGAGTGGAGGGTGGAGTGGATAGGTGGGAAGGGAGATTGACAGGTAAGACAGGTCGTGAGGACAGTGCTGAGCTGGAAGGTTGGAACTGAGGTAAGATGGGGGGAGGGGAATGAGGAAACTGTTGAAGTCCACATTGATGCCCTGGGGTTGAAGTGTTCCGAGGCAGAAGATGAGGCGTTCTTCCTCCAGGCGTTTGGTGGTGAGGGAGCGGCAGTGGAGGAGACCCAGGACCTGCATGTCCTCGGCAGAGTGGGAGGGGGTGTTGAAATGTTGGGCCACGGGGCAGTAGGGTTGATTGGCGCAAGTGTCCCAGAGATGTTCCCTGAAGCTGTCTGCGAGGAGGCGTCCGGTCTCCACAATATAGAGGAGAACACGTTGGGAACAACGAATACAATAAATGATGTTGGTGGATGTGCAGATAAAGCTTTGATGGATGTGGAAGGCTCCTTTGGGGCCTTGGATGGTGGTGAGAGAGGAGGTGTGGGCGCAGATTTTGCAATTCCTGCAGTGGCAGGGGAGAGTGCCAAGGTGGGAGGGTGGTTTGTTGGGGGGCGTGTATCTGACCAGGTAGTCACGGAGGGAATGGTCTTTGCGGAAAGTGGAAAGGGGTGGGGAGGGAAATATATCTCTGGTGGTGGGGTCTGTTTGGAGGTGGCGGGAACGTCGGCGAACGATGCTGTTAATGCGAAGGTTGGTAGGGTGGAAAGTGAGGACCAGGGGGTTCTGTCCTTGTTACAGTTGGAGGAGTGATTTGAGGGCGGAGGTGCGGGATGTGGATGGGATGCATTGGAAGACATCTTCAATCACGTGAGAAGGGAAACTGCGATCTCTAAAGAAGGAGGCCATCTGGTGTGTTCCGTGGTGGAATTGGTCATCCTGGGAGCATTACGACAGAGGCGGAGGAATTGGGAATACGGCATGGCATTTTTGCAGGAGGTAGGATGGGAAGAGGTGTAATCCAGGTAGCTGTGCGTGTCGGTCGGTTTGTCAAAAATGTCGGTGTCAAGTCGGTCATCAGTAATGGAGATGGAAAGGTCCAGGAAGAGGAGGGAGGTGTCAGAGATGGTCCAGGTGAATTTAAGTGCAGAGTGGAATGTGCTGGTGAAGTTGCTCAACTGCTCAACCTCGCGGGAGCACGAGGTGGTTCCGACGCAGTCATCAATGTAGCAGAGGAAGAGGTGGAGAGTGGTGCCCTGGTCATGGCGGATGGAAGTGTAGAGGGATTGGATGTTCATAGTGAAGATGAGGTGTTGGGGGCCAGGGAAGCAGAAGTCTTGGAGGAGGTGGAGGTGTGGGTGGTGTCTCAAACGTATGTGGGGAGTTCCTGGACTCGGGGGGATCGGACAGTATCGAGGTAGCTGGGGATGAGTTTGGTGGGGCGGGGCAGGCTGAGACAATGGGTCGGCCGGGGTGGTCAGGCTTGTAGATCTTGGGAAGGAGATAGAATCGGGCGGTGCATGGTTCCTGGACTACGAGGTTGGAAGCTGTGGGAGGGAGATCTCTTGAGGTGATGAGGTTCTGTATGGTCTGGGAGATGATGGTTTGGTGATAGGGGGTGGGGTCATGGTCGAGGGTACAGTAGGAGGAGGTGTCTTTGAGTTGGCATCTGGCTTCAGCGGTGTAGGTCAGTGCGCCAGACTACCACTGCACCCCCTTTATCTGCTGGCTTGATGGTGAGGTCGGGACTGGAGCAGAAGGAGTGGAGGGCTGCGCGTTGTGAGGGTGAGAGGTTGGGGTCGGGGAGGGGGTAGACACTTTGAGGCGGTTAATGTCTAGGCAACAGTTGGAAATGAAGAGGTCGAGGGTGGATAACAGGCCAGCGCGGGGTGTCCAGGTGGATGGGGTATGTTGGAGGCAAGTGAAGGGGTCCTCAGAAGGTGGGCGGGAGTCCTGAATGTAAAAGTAAGCTTGGTGGCAGAAGAAGTGTTCTGCTCATTAGAGTTTAGGAGAATGAGCAGAAACCTTATCAAAACTTTATTGAGGGATAGCTTTGGCCATTGGTATTATCACTCGACACTTAACCCAGAAAAACCATGGTAATGTTTTGGATTCAAATCCCACCATGGTAGATGGTGAAGTATGAATTCAATAAAAATCTGGAATTAAGAGTCTAATGATGACCATGAAACCATTGCCAATTGTCAGAAAAGTTCATCTGGTTTACTAATGGCCTCGAGGGAAGGAAACTGCTGTCCTCATGCAGTCTAACCTACATGTGACTCCAGACACACAGCAATGTGGTCGACACTTTACTGCCCTCTGAGCAATTAGAGAAGGGCAATAAATGCTGACTTAGCCAGCAATGCTCAATTCCCATGAACAAATTACAGAAAACACACAAGATTCTTATTGAGGCTGACAAGATAAATGCAGAGAGGTTATTTCACTTTGTGGTAGAGTTTAGGACCAGAGGGCATAATCTCAGAATAGGAGCCACCCATTTAAGACAGACATGAGGAGGAATTTCTCATCTCAGATGGTGATGGATCTGTGGAGTTCTTTGCTGCAGAGAGCTGTCGAGGCTTGGTTATTAAGTATATTTAAAACTGAGATCGACAGATTTCTAATTAGTCAGAGAATCAAGCACAATGGGATAAGGCTGGAAAGTGGAGGTAAGGATTATCAGATTAACTATGATCACATTGAAAAGTGGAGCAAACTTAATGGGCTAAATAGCCATCTCCTACATGTTGAGGTCTTAGATTCATACTCCCAACAAAGCCACGTGTATGTGCCTATCTGTTTACATGCAGGTATCCTCTTCTCATACACACACACACACACACACACACACCCAGGTACATCCATCCTTATGTACACATCAATCACCACAGCACCACGTTGGGATTAAAACTTAGAGACTGCAGTGGTTCATAAAACTCTTCTGCCATCTTCTCAAAGGCAGTTAGGGATAGACAACAAATGCAGGCCTTGCCAAGATGCTCGTATTCCATGAAAGCATAAACTGAACAGTTATGCACATTTCTGCATTCATGTACAAATCCATATCCTGAGACATACAGAAACCATTTATTTTGTCACAATATATTGCCAACCATGGAATTCCTTCAAGAAATACAAATCAATGCTGCTTGGAAAATTTATTCATAGTTTGGTTATGATGAGGAGGAGCAGAGTTTTCTCAGGTTTAAAACAGTAAATGTTAAGGTCTTCTCTGAGTTATATATTCATGATTTGGAGATGCCGGTGTTGGACTGGGGTGTACAAAGTTACATATCACACTATACCAGGTTATAGTCCAACAGGTTTAATTGGAAGCATTAGCTTTCGGAGTGCCACTCCTTCATCAGGTGTTGTTCATCAACCACCTGATGAAGGAACAACACTCTAAAAGCTAGTGCTTCCAATTAAACCTGTTGGACTATAACCTGGTGTTGTGTGATTTGTAACTGAGTTATATATATTAATTCAGTTAGGTGACATATTATATTGACTCATATCCCAGTATCTTAATTACTTTTGAGATGTCCATTTTTCTCTAAAATATCAAAACCATGGACTCCATATCACCCTTAGTTTGGCCTTCTTCCTACCTACAACCAATAGCTCATCTTTCTAATTTTTTTCTACTTACGATGGTTTCTTCACAATTAGTCTTAATTTCTCAACATTGATTATAATATGGTATTCATATAAATATTGTAACATTTTCTATTACTTTCCATTTCTATTATGAGTTTAGGACCATTAGATAATCTCAATAAAACCAAACAATTACAGGCACTTTAATGATTTGAATTGGCAATCCCTTTTTTATAAGATTATTCTATTTCAAAATAACATTTATAAGCATAGTTTAAAAAAATTCTGACGCATGAAAAATACTTTATCCAATGACCATAGTGACCAAAAAAGCACAATTCCTGTTAGTGAGTTGTACAAGCATTCACTCCTTGAGAGACAATAATTTCTACGTCCCTATGAATACTGTGTAAAACAAAACCCCATTGCACAAAAGCCAAATCTTAAAATTAATTCATGATTTGTGCTGATCTATGTATGTGCCAGGTTTTAACTTGTATGGGTTGTGGTGCATTGAAGGTTCTCTGCAGTTCATAATTTATGGGAATCTGTAGTTTCAGGTTGTCTCTTACAATGTTCCCTGTAAGCTGTGTGGCCCTGCAGCTATCTAAGGTTTTCCACAAAGGTTGCATAACAAATGCTTCCTTCATGGTGTGTGCGAGATTCACAAAAAGTGTAAAAAGCTCGTGCATTGCAAAAAATAATTGAAGGATTTGTTGTCTCCTCTATACTCTACCAGGTATGATTTTTGGATCATAGTATGTGTTAATTGTTTTGAAAGAATACATTCATACAGGTTTCATTGCTGTTTTACACTTTTAAAGTCAATTAATACAAGAGCAAGACATCAAAACTCAAGATGCATTATGTTATATTGTTACTCTACAAGACCCATCAAACTCAGTGTTGAACATAAAGCGAACAGATAAATTGTTCTTTCAGTTGTAAACTATTAGATAAAGCATGAAGTTATCAGATGCCTGCACACAATTTCTTTGTTGTTGTATGTAAACATACAAATTCAGAACAGGAGTAGGCCACTCAGTCTCATGAATTTTATCCTCCATTCAATAAAATCATGTCTAATCTGAATACTCCACATTCCCACTTGTCCCTGATAGGCTCTCGCCCCCTTGCTTGCGAAGCATTGATCCACCCCTACCTTAAAAACATTCAAAGATTTTGTTTCCAAAATTCCAAAAACAAAAACAAAAAAAGTCCTCTATAAAAATAAATTCTCCTCATCTCTGTCTTAAATGGGTGACCTGCTGTTTTTAAATAGTAACCTCCTAGTACGACCTTTAGAAGAGTGGAAGATTAGATTAGATTTCCCTTCGGCCCAACAAGTCCACACTGACCCTCCGAAGAGTAACCCACCCAGGCCATTTCCCTCTGACTAACGCACCTAACACTATGGGCAATTTAGCATGGCCAATTCACCTGACCTGCACATCTTTGGACTGTGAGAGGAAACTCACATAGACACGAGGAGAATGTGCAAACTCCACACAGACAGTCGCCCGAGGCTGGAATCAAACCTGGGACTCTGGTGCTGTGAGGCAGCAGTGTTAACCAGTGAGCCACTGTGCTACCCTTAGTAGAGTGTGCAGAAATTACACTATGAGAAGTGGTTAAGTTCACCTTGTACTCTTTGGGTTAGGAGAGACAAATGCCTATTTGAAGTTACCAAAAAGTGAAATGACCAAGTAAAACTCAATAGGTTGTTTGCTGCAATGAAGGAATAAAGTAACAGGGGGCATTTTTTAATAATTAGGAAGCTCTAAGTCAGAAAGTGAAAAACTTCCCTTTTACACAACGGTTAAAAAAAATGCATGGAGCCAGGAAAGCTATTGAATTACAGAATACAGAATCAGACAGCACAGAAACCGGCCCTTTGGTCCAACCAGTCCATGCTGAACATAATCCCAAACAAAACTAGTCCCAACTGCCTGTACTTGAGCCATATCTCTCCAACCATTTCTTATTCATGTATTTATCTAAATGTTTTTTAAACTTTGTAACTGTAACCGAATCTACCACTTCCACTGGAAGTTCATTCTGCACATGAACTACTTTCTGTGTGTAAAAAAAATTGCCCCTTTGTCTTTTTGAAATCTTTCTTCTCTGACTTTAAAAATGTGTCCCCTAGTCTTGAAATCCTTCATGGTAGGGAAAAGGCACCTGCCATTCGCCTTATCTGTACCCCTCATTATTTTAATAACCTCTATAAGGTCATCTCTCAACCTCCTACGCTCCAATGTAAAAAGTTCCAGCCTATCTAGCTTCTCCTTATAACTCAAACCCTCCATTCCAGACAGCATCCTGGTAAATCTCTTTAAAAATGTGCATGTTGAAGAATTAGCAGTGTTCATTTCTGGAGCATTATAGTGAGAAGGTAAGCATTTAAAAAAGACATCAGTCCAAACAAACGACTAACTGGTTTCATGTTCCTAAAATTCTTAAAATTTTTTAATTATGTTGAGGCAGATACACACAAATCAGTACATGAAGTATACCTGGATTTGAGTATGCTGAAAAAAATTCACATTTTGTCAAAGCTTTTTGTCATGCACTCATCAGGACAATTTGCAACAGTATAAATGTAAAGGAAATGAACATTTACATTCATCTTCTTGCAAAATGTACTGGTGAGTGCAAGTGGAAAGGCTTAACAAAATGTGCCATCTTCAGAAGGGCTTTTGCCCGAAACGTCGATTTCGCTGCTCGTTCGATGCTGCCTGAACTGCTGTGCTCTTCCAGCACCACTAATCAAGTCACTATCTGTATACATGAATTTCCAAAAGGCATTTGGTAATGTGTCTTACAAAGTGTTAATAGACAAGATAAGGGCTAATGGTATTGGATGTACTATAGTAACATGAATAGAGGATTGATATTGAACAGAAAGCAGACAGTAAACATAGGCAGGGCATTTTGAGGTTGTTAGACAGTGAATGGTGAAGTGTCAGATAGGTCAGTTCTGGGGTCCTCAGCTATTTACAATATATGTTAATGACTTCTGTGAAGAGAAAGAATGTAATGTATCTGAAGTTTGATAATGATACAGTCTTGGCTGGAAAGGTATGCCTTGGGCATATCTGAGATGCACTGAAATAGTCAAGTTAAGTGAGTAGGTCACAAGGCAATAGATAGCTTAAAATGTAGGGGAGTTTGAAGTCATTCATTTTGGTTATTAGAATAGGAAAAGATTCACAGAGAGTTGAATGTATTCATATAAGAAACACAGAAAGTTAGCATGTAGGTACAAGATGCAATAAGAAGACAAATGGCATATTGGTCTTTATCACAAATAAAAGATTGGAGTACAAGAATAAATAAGTTTTGTTAAAATTGTACAGAGATTTAGTGAGACCACATCTGGAGCACTGTGTATAGTTTTTTTGGTCTCCATATTTAAAAGATATATTGCATTGGAAGTGGTACAGCATAGGTTCCCTTCCTTGGACTCTTAGACTTTGATGAGAGGACTACATTCTCTGTGTAGAAGAGTGATTTCATGGTGACTTAATTTATAAAAATTCTAACTGGGCTTGATATAGTAGATACTATAAGATTGTCTCTTCAGTTTAAAGAAAATGAAGACAGTCTCAGGATGAGACCATTATTTATAACTGAGTTGAGGAGGAATGAAAGGTTTCTAACACTTTGGAATTCTCCCTCCCCATCCAGACTGGGAAATATAGATTTTTGGTGTCTTAGGAATCAAGGGATAAGGAGAATAGGAGGAAAGTGGAGCTGAAGATCAGCCCATGAGCACATTCAGTGGTGAAGCAGTTTCGTTGGACTATTTGGTCTATTTCTGCTTTATTTCTTGCGCTTTTATATGAGTGTCTTCTTACGAAGATGTGTTATCCAAAGTATTCATTTACAATATTGACTGGATATGTACCTTTTGTATATATAGATATATACACACTACTTGTCTTGAATTTTTGAAAACCAATTTTGTAAATCAAAAGGCACTGGTTACAGTAGCAGCAATGTTGCACTTTCAAGGAAAAGACTGCCTAGATAGAAACATGGCTTTTTCCCAGTCCCTGAATAGTGTGGGAATTGGCAATAAATTGAGTGAATCCATATGAGGTCAGCATTGAGTGGTTTTTCATTGTCAGGAGCAGAAAATTTCATTTTCCAACCATCAATTGTTGAATGATAAGATGAGATTCTCGCTGGACAGTGGCAAGAGCTCTATTTGCTTGCACGTACAACTTCATTATGACATCATCTTAACTCAGTGATATTTAGTTTCCAACTTTTCCAACCGTCATGTAGAAACTATATGATAATGCCCAACATGAAAGTCAGGGCAGCGATCTGGTGACTCCAGCTCATCACTTGCTTCTCTGGAACTCCCATCAGTCACTAATACCACAGGGCACGCTCATGGGCAGTGACCATACACAGCTCCTGACCAACATGGCTTCCAGGTTCTCACCAAACAACAGTACCAATTACTCTCTGTCCAACATGAATGAGGTGAATAAAACCAACCATGAAAGCTACCTGCAGACTGCCAACTCTTGACTTGATATACAGCTGAACTTTAAAGATGGCACTGGTGGCATTGGCCAGTGCCTCCACCTGTGCCAAGAGGGAGAATATGATGTGCAGGGTGCTATAAGAACACAGTCCATAGTTAATAAGATGCATTTGGAAAGATAGCATTAGAAAACTCACTAAGGTTTGCTGAGGGAAACCCTCCAAATTGTCAAAAATGACACTCTGCCAATCAGGTCAGATTTAGCCCACAAAAACTGCAACATGTTCAGGGAGTGATCACATGACCAAGGAGACACTAGTATTGGATTCAACTTTTGAGATAACTTGCCTCAGGAGCAATAGCCCCTTCCTACTCTCTCTCTCTCTCTCTTTCTCTCTCTCTGATTGAATTTTGAAAGTTGAAAACTATTATAAGACCTCATTCTATATGTGAAGAGTTCCTAAATTCAGATCTGCGACTGTCTCCAACTGCTTGTATGCAAAGTGTCTTCAGACACAAGTTAGCTTTGGGATGATCTGTGCATTTTTTTTCTGAGTATACCTATTACTTCATAAAAATACTTTTAAGGTGACACTCCAATGAATTTTTATGTTCTTTCATGACTTGCTGGTTGCATGTGTATACATGTTATTTTTCTAGATGTGTAGTTATATATAATTGTACAGTTTAATTTTTCTTGGTCACTGTCTTTACATTTAGCTTGAATAAGTTTTTTTTATTGCAATAGATTAGCTCTTTATTTGCTATCTGAGGAACAAGATCTAGTACTGAACAATATTTGATATATATAATTGGCAATATCACCTCTCCTTAAATTCACGCTTTGTTGTGGCTGGTGTGACAATGAAAGGAATCAGTTCACCATCCTAATTGGATTATAGCAGTGAGGTTAAAAGGATTGAAAATGGGCCAGGACCTGGAAACATCAATGTAAACCACGTGTCTGAAAAGTTATTGTTTATTGGGTAAAATGAAAGAATGAAGCTAACTGTTCTCCAATTTGTTCAAACATAGAAATATGACAGATTAATATCGTGGAAATCCTACTTGTTCTTCTTGTTCATGTCTTTATGATTCTAAATAATGATCAGTTGAAATAGAGATACAATAGAGTAACATTATAAATAAATACGACCAATTGACTGTCTTAGTTTAGTGACTTTCATTTGGATTGACATTTTGCATCAATTGCTTCTCAATTATTTTGAGATTTTGAAAAGAATCTGATGGATATGTAAGATAATCCATTTAATCTTGCAAAGATACCTCATTGTGATGATTATCTTTGACCCAATTCTTCTATTTCGCTTTGCATCTAATCATTCATAAACAAATCACCTTATTGTCAGCTGAAGGTTATGATTGGAAGTACCACAGCTGTGGAGAAATCTTTTGAACAGTACATTATGCTTTCTTCAAGCTAATAAATTTTTTAAAAATAATTTCAAAAGCAGCTTTCTAAATTCTATGACTTCTGTGAAATCTTGAGTTGCACTAAAGCACTTTTGTGCAATCGTTTTGCCTGCTTTGGCATAGAAGTGGAATTAAATAAACTAATTTTAGTTCTTGTGAAGCTCCACTCCCACTGCAAGCTTGATTAATGGTATGACCAGCATTGTGTTATAAATTTCCATGCTGTGATAATTGGAAAGCGCAATATACTGTACCAAAGTAGGCAATCTTTATTTGGCAGTTTTGGTTTTACATATATTGTTTTATGTTTCGCAGGGAGCCCCCAAACCTATTGCTGTGGAGCCCTGTTCAGGAAACAAAGCTGCAGTTTTGACCGTTTTTATATGCCTGCCACGAGGTTCAACTGGTACTCCTCCTCCTGGACAAACAGGTGAGACAAATCTTTGAATTTGGTGCTCAAAATCCGTAGAAAGGATTGAGAATTGTTTTCTCAGAATTCATCTGACAAATCAATTTATATGGAATTACACAGAATTCAATAGGATACACAACACAGAACCGTTCCATTCTACCAACTAGTCCCTGCTGCCATTCATGCTGCACTCATTGTAACCCTCCATTCCCTTCTACCTCATATACTTGTCTAGCTTCTCTTTAAATATATCTGTACTAATCATTTAAGCATTCCCTGTGGAAAGGAGTTTTACATTCTCACCATTCTTTCTATAAATATGTTTCTATTGAACTCCCATTTGAATTTCTAGATGACTATCTTGTACTGATAAGCTTTAGTCAAGCTCTTTCCTACAAGAAGAAATATTTTTTGTATCCACTGTATCAAAAAATTTCAGACTTTTTAACATCTCTATGGCATTACCCCTAGCCTTTTTGCTGGACAAAAGAGAACCAATCTGATCATCTGATTTTCTGATACGTACGTCCATATGTTTCTGGTATCAAATTGCATTTTTTTCTCTGCACCTTCTCCAGTGTCTGTGTATAGTTTTGTATATGGCAACTTTTGGGAACTGTGTCTTCAATTTAAGATAAAATATAAGGAGTGAGGTGATCTGCAGTATAGTCTGCCCAACAGAAGCTGGTGTAGTTTGTTTGTTGGAGGTTAAATGGGACCAAGGTCTTTTACTGGCAAGGAGGTGCAAAGTATTTACACTTCAAAAGAATGACAGCAGCCTATATGCTCATAGATGTTATGGACCACACTAAACCATCCTCAAATATATCAGCGAGGTAGCTAGATGCTAATTTTTATCTTATGTAAAGGTAAGTGTAAGATGCTGTGTTCCAGATGTAATGCAATTGGTTAGACTACTCGTCTGTAAGCAAAACACACTTTATTCTTACCCTAAAGTTGAATGCAAACTAAAGAAAAAAGAACTAATGTAACTTTAACTCTATTGGAAAACTTAACAGAATAATAAATTAATTAACTACTAAACAGCAACTGTTCCAATTTATTAACATCCCATAAACACACCCTTGGCAAAGGCAAATTGAGTAAAATAAACTGTCTCGCATATGATTTTGGGAGCAGAGTGAACTCCAGCTTTTTTGCTGTGGCCGAGGTAGATGTAGTAGCTTCTACAGCCATATTCAAACCCTAACAACAGTTGAAAGCTAAATTAAAAGCCTGGTTCTGTGGGAGCCTGACTCCACCAAATTGTGCTTCTATTATTCCAATTTTTGAAAAAACCAAAAGCCTCACAAGCTGTTTACTTCATTACTAATAGGCAGCTCTACTCCTCTATCCTAAAATCTCTCTTCAAAATAAAACAGGACAAAATACACCTTTGGAAGCCACAGTATCATCACACAGTGGATAAAGTAAGAGACCTCAAATTCTTGGTATATTGAAAAATTTGTCTTGTAAAGAATTGTGTTCTAAACTAACCATTTACATTTAAAATAAAAGATGGTTTAAAATGTAATCCTGCTAGACTATGCTTGCCAATTTGGTGTTGTCCAGAAATTTAGAAAGTGTTTTTTTGATTCCAAAGTCCCATCTTTAATGATCAAAAATGTAACACTATTTTCAGTATCTAGGTTTAAAATCCATAACAGTTCATCTTCCATTCTGGATTAGCTGTTGCTCTCAGTTGTTCACATTCTCTACTCTGCTTCAGAAACTTATGCATTCAGTAAAGAAGTTGTGATTTCATAGCCACTCCCGAACTTGAGAACAAATATCGAGGCTGAGTCTGCATTTGCTCACTTGGGTGGATATAAAAGATCCCATGACACTATTTCAAAGTAGAGTTTGGGGAGCTGCCCTCAGCATCCTGGCCAATATTTATCCATCAAACAACTTCACAAAATAATTATCTGGTCAATATTACATTGTTGTTTCAAACAGCTTGCTACACATAAATTGGCAGCTGTGTTTTCTACTTAACAGCACAAAAAGAACAACAAACTATGTTTATATTCTGTCTTTAATGTATTGAAACATCCCGGATCACTTCACGGGTGCAATTATGATACAGCTAACAACTGACTACAGACTTGGTCAAACAGGCGGGCTTAGGCGTGCCTTCAAAGACAAAAATGAAGTAGGGTGGTGGAGAATTGTTGCAAGGATATTCCAGAGTTTGGGGCTAGGTAATAGCTACCAATGTTGGTGTGAATAAAATTGGGAATGCACAAGAGGCCAGAATTAGAACAGTGCAGATATTTCGAAGGGTGGAAGACTACAGGAAGTTACAGAGAAAGGAAAGATTGAAACAATTCACGAATTTGAAAACGTGAATGACAGTTTTTAAATTAAGACATTGCTTTTGTCCAGGAACCAAAATGGGTCAACGAGATTTAGGCTGACAGGGAAATGGGATTTCTTGCAAGTTGGGACATGGATAGTGGAGTTTTAGATGACAAGCTGAGTGTGCATTGGAATAGTCATGCAGAGATAACAAAGGCAAGACTGAGGGTTTTGCCAGCAGATGATTTGTGATTGGTTGAATTTGATGGTGTTATGGAAGTAGAAAGAGTTGATCTTAATATGATGTCGATATTTGCCAGAAATTGAACAGATATCAAATCTGTTCTTAATAAATTGATTTTATACTTGTAGGAGAAAGTGAGGACTGAGATACTAGAGGTCAAAGTAAAGCATTTGCTAAGTGTGTGGATTCTTCTCAGGATGAAGAACAGCAGATCTTATATTGTGCCAGGGAGAGAGAGAGGGAGTCGATAACTAGGGAATTAAGTTTTGAGCAGCTACCAAGAACAATGACTTAATTCTTCTCAATATTTAATGGAAGAAATTTCTGCTTATCTTGTGCTAGATGTTGGACAAGCAGTCTGGTAACTTAGCAACAGTGCAGGAGTTGAAAGAGGGAGGGAGGTAAGGCTGAGGGTCATTAGCGTATAAGAAACCCAATGCTGTGGTTTTGGATGAAATTGCCAAGAAGCAGCCTGTAAATAACAAATAGGAGAGGGTCAAGGATAGATCCTTGGGGGAACAGAAGAGATAACTGTGCAGGAGCAGGAAGAGAAGTCATTGCAAGAGATGTTCTAAATAGGATGGGTGTTACAACTCACAGGGGCTGTTCTTGAACACTGCCTGTTCTCGATGCCGCTGCTGCAGATACTAGGGACCTCCCTCACTGCTTGCTTTTTCCACGTTGGGCTGTGACGCCATCACTGCAACTGCCTTTGAAGCTGTCGCCTCCCCCTTCTCCCCCAGGCCTTGGAACATGGCTGGGCAGGACCCACTCTCACACTGAGAGAGCGCCATGAGCCACCAAGAGACCAGGCTAAGACACTGGCACCAGCCACGAGAGACTGAAACACTGCCTCAAACCACTGGAGAACAGGCTGAGAAACTGCCAAGAGCTGCAAGAGATTGGGCTGAGACATTACCAAGAGTCATGAGAGACCGGGATGAGACACCACCGTGTGCTGCCAAGAGACCGGGCTGTGACACTGCCAAGAGCCACCAAGAGAGCAGGCTGAGACATTTCCAATAGCTGCAAGAGACCGGGCTAAGACACCGCCAAGAGCCGCAAGACTGGGCTGAGACACTGTCCCGAGCTGTGAGAAACCAGACTGAGACACAGCCACGAACACCAAGAGACCGGGCTGAGATACTGCCATTTGCCAATGAGAGACTGGGCTGAGACACTGCCATGAACAGCAAGAGACCAGGCTGAGACACCGCCATGAACAGTGAGAGACCAGGATGAGACACCGCCATGAACAGTGAGAGACTGGGCTGAGACACCGCCATGAACAGTGAGAGACCAGGATGAGACACCACCATGAACAGGGAGAGACCGGGGTGAGACATCACCACAAACAGCAAGAGACCGGCTTGAGACAATACCACGAACAACGAGAGACCAGGCTGAGACACCGCCATATACAGCAAGAGACCAGGCTGAGACACCGCCACATACAGCGAGAGACCAGGCTGAGACACCGCCACATACAACGAGAGACCGGGCTGAGACATTGACACAAACAGCGAGAGACGGGGCTGAGACATTGACACAAACAGCAAGAGACCGGCTTGAGACAGCACCACGAACAACGAGAGACCAGGCTGAGACACCGCCACATACAGCGAGAGACCAGGCTGAGACACCGCCACATACAGCAAGAGACCAGGCTGAGACACCGCCACATACAGCGAGAGACGGGGCTGAGACACCGCCACATACAGCGAGAGACCGGGCTGAGACACCACCACATACAGCGAGAGACCGGGCTGAGACACCGCCACATACAGCGAGAGACGGGGCTGAGACACCGCCACAAACAGCGAGAGACCGGGCTGAGACACCGCCACATACAGCGAGAGACGGGGCTGAGACACCACCACATACAGCGAGAGACCGGGCTGAGACACCGCCACATACAGCGAGAGACGGGGCTGAGACACCGCCACGTACAGCGAGAGACCGGGCTGAGACACCACCACATACAGCGAGAGACCGGGCTGAGACACCACCACATACAGCGAGAGACCGGGCTGAGACACCGCCACATACAGCGAGAGACCGGGCTGAGACATTGATACAAACAGCGAGAGACGGGGCTGAGACACCGCCACAAACAGCGAGAGACCGGGCTGAGACACCGCCACATACAGCGAGAGACCGGGCTGAGACATTGACACAAACAGTGAGAGACGGGGCTGAGACATTGACACAAACAGCAAGAGACCGGCTTGAGACAGCACCACGAACAACAAGAGACTAGGCTGAGACACCGCCACATACAGCGAGAGACCAGGCTGAGACACCGCCACATACAGCAAGAGACCAGGCTGAGACACCGCCACATACAGCGAGAGAACGGGCTGAGACACCGCCACATACAGCGAGAGACCAGGCTGAGACACCGCCACATACAGCGAGAGACCAGGCTGAGACACCGCCACATACAGCGAGAGACCGGGCTGAGACACCGCCACAAACAGCGAGAGACCGGGCTGAGACACAGCCATGAACAACGAGAGACCGGGCTGAGACATTGACACAAACAGCGAGAGACGGGGCTGAGACACCGCCACAAACAGCGAGAGACCAGGCTGAGACACCGCCACATACAGCGAGAGACCGAGCTGAGACATTGACACAAACAGCGAGAGACGGGGCTGAGACATTGACACAAACAGCAAGAGACTGGCTTGAGACAGCACCACGAACAACGAGAGACCAGGCTGAGACACCGCCACATACAGCGAGAGACCAGGCTGAGACACCGCCACATACAGCGAGAGACCAGGCTGAGACACCGCCACATACAGCGAGAGACCGGGCTGAGACACCGCCACATACAGCGAGAGACCAGGCTGAGACACCGCCACATACAGCGAGAGACCAGGCTGAGACACCGCCACATACAGCGAGAGACGGGGCTGAGACACCGCCACATACAGCGAGAGACCGGGCTGAGACATTGACACAAACAGCGAGAGACCGGGCTGAGACACCACCACATACAGCGAGAGACCGGGCTGAGACACCGCCACATACAGCGAGAGACCGGGCTGAGACATTGACACAAACAACGAGAGATGGGGCTGAGACACCGCCACAAACAGCGAGAGACCGGGCTGAGACACCACCACAAACAGCGAGAGACCGGGCTGAGACACCGCCACAAACAGCGAGAGACCGGGCTGAGACACCGCCACATACAGCGAGAGACCGGGCTGAGACACCGCCACATACAGCGAGAGACGGGGCTGAGACACCGCCACATACAGCGAGAGACCGGGCTGAGACACCGCCACATACAGCGAGAGACGGGGCTGAGACACCGCCACATACAGCGAGAGACCGGGCTGAGACATTGACACAAACAGCGAGAGACGGGGCTGAGACATTGACACAAACAGCGAGAGACCGGGCTGAGACACCGCCACATACAGCGAGAGACGGGGCTGAGACACCACCACATACAGCGAGAGACCGGGCTGAGACACCGCCACATACAGCGAGAGACGGGGCTGAGACACCGCCACATACAGCGAGAGACCGGGCTGAGACACCGCCACATACAGCGAGAGACCGGGCTGAGACATTGACACAAACAGCGAGAGACGGGGCTGAGACATTGACACAAACAGCGAGAGACCGGGCTGAGACACCGCCACATACTGCGAGAGACGGGGCTGAGACACCACCACATACAGCGAGAGACCGGGCTGAGACATTGACACAAACAGCGAGATACCGGGCTGAGACACCACCACGAACAGCGAGAGACTGGGTTGAGGCATTGCCATTTGCCGATGAGAGACCGGGCTGAGACATTGACACAAACATCGAGAGATGGGGCAGCATCCGAGGAGCAGTAATATTGTGGCCCAACATTTCAACTCTCCCTCCCACTCTGCTGAGGACATGGAGGTCCTGGGCCTCCTTCACCACCGCTCCCTCACCACCAGACGCCTGGAGGAAGAACGTCTCATCTTCCGCCTCAGAACATTTCAACCCCAGGGCATCAATGTGGACTTCAACAGTTTCCTCATTTCCCCTTCCCCCACCTCACCCTAGTTCCAAACTTCCAGCTCAGCACTGTCCCCATGACTTGTCCTACCTGTCTATCATCTTTTCCACCTATCCACTCCACCCTCCCCCCCCCCCCCCCCCCCCCACCCCCACCCCAACCTATCACCTTCATCCCCTCCCCCACTCACCTTTGGACTCGATGCTACTTTCTCCCCACCCCCACCCTCCTCTCATTTGTCTCTCCACCCTTCAGGCTCTCTGCCTGTATTCCTGATGAAGGGCTTTTGCCCGAAACGTCAATACTACTGCTCCTCGGATGCTGCCTGAACTGGTGTGCTTTTCCAGCGCCACTCTAATCTAGACTCTGGTTTCCAGCATCTGCAGTCATTGTTTTTACCTAGTTTTCCAATTTCAGTATGCAGTGAAAAATAGAGCAAAAAGACAAGGTCCTTACACTTGTTTGATTAGGACTAACTTCCACCCGTTTAAATGGCTGTCACTTACTTATTTAGTTAATGTGTTTAGCTGGATTATAAGAGTATAAAGAGAATTAGCTGGGACACCACAGCAGTGGATCGGAGATTGTATCCTGTGAAGAAAATTATCAAAAAATACCGTGACTTGTTTTATCCAACCATCTAGCTTGGTGAACATTTTGGACTTAGGAACTGGAGATGAGGGCTGTACAGCAGGAATGGCCAGCAAGACAGACAGCAATGATTGATCAGGGACTAGCACGTCAAGGGTAGAGGTAGCAGAGGAACATCTGGGAGTGAGTTTAACCTGAGGGTCACCGTGCCCTCAGGCAAGGCAGGGTCTCAGCCACTATAAGAACTGAATTGACACTGTTGATATCTCTGTGTATTACAATGTAGGTTTCTAACCAACTGTGTTAACCAATCAACAACAGTGACCTCCCACCCCCCACCCCAAAAAATAAGCAACATACCTAGCATTGCGTGTTCAGTTCTTCATTAACATTCTTTTTAACTATGCTTATTGCTTCAAATGGTCTGTTTCCTTCTATTAACATTAACAGGAAAAGAGTTTTATGTGTTGTATTGCAGATCAAATTTTACAAAAGTCATGCTTGTTACTGTAATTTGTAGGTTTTGAAATTTTAACAACTTTAAGCTTGGTCTTCCATATAATGTCTAACAATGTAGAGTTATTTTAAAAGAAATGAACCCAGGGGTAAGGGAGCAAGTGTGTCAAATGTAAAATAAACTGATTCCCTTGTTCTTTATTGTGACATGCTTGTATCCTTCAGCACTAGAGAAGCATTACTTTGCATGACAAAACCTGACTGAATCCTAAGAGAATTCCAACACTGCATACAGGGGATGAATGTCTGTCATTATGACTTGGCAAGGTATAATGCTCATAACAGAATTAATAATACATTAACTGTCAAAACGAAATCAAAATCAGAATTCTTATAGGCTTCTAGTCATACTATAACATGATATTTGCAAATTTTAATTTTGAAATTCACACACAACACACACATAACACACACACACACACACACACACACACACACACACACACACACACACACACACACACACACACACACACACACACACACACACCTACTTACCACATGATGGAATAGCAGCTGACAGGGACAAAGTTGACACTGCCCATAAAATCTTGGTGCTGTTTGGGACCAACATCTGAGCAATCACCTAAGGTAGAGTTAGCCCCCAGTCTGCAGACCTAAGAGGGGCAGGAACAATAACAACAACTACAATCCAGGGAATGCAACCAGTCAACCTATGACTGGAATTTAGAGAAAAATATTACTATTTTCCTTGATTGTTTCAAAGTTTCTCAACATATTTCCTAACATAAGGTTGACATTGCCTTGTGACAAAATGAATGCCTTCTTTCCTTTCCATAAAGAATTTCATGGACAGCAAAACTTTGTCCTCCTTGAAAATCTTTGATAGCAGCCAAATCAGCTTTGATTAAACTGGAATTACTACAATAAACAGCCCTAAGAATGCTCCCAGTTAACAATTTGTCTGCCATGTAATGCCAACTGCGCAGGCTCAAATGCATCATGACAAAGAAAACAATGTCATGGTGTGATGTCATTGGTGTCACCTGCTCATGTGCAGAGAGTGGCCATCTTTGTCAGACATCTTGGTGTTGGCAACACACAATATGATTTCTAAGCAGCCTTGCCAAATAATAGTGTTGGAATGAGAGTGAATTACGTTTTTAAAAAAAGTTTCATGCAAATTGCTGTAGATGCTTCTTCTGTTTATAAAGATGCACGTCATTTGATTTAGCAATTGGCAATTTAGTATTCTGATATTTTCATATTGAACAGTAATTCATAGACTTTGTAAATAAAGGTCTGCATGTGTAATCAATAGTAGGATCGATATAAGGCAATGAAACATTCATCTGCATAAAATTTACTGAATCCACTGCAGCACTCAATAAAACTATATCATTATATTTGACTATCTTTAAAAGGCATCTGCAGAAAGAAAAACATAGTTAATGGGCTGAATTTTCATTGGGGAGTTCATCTATCAAGATGAAATGCAGTCAATGGCATTACCGTGCCATCCTTGGGGAGGTCATCAATAACCAATAAAAAAAAAACTCATTGAACTGGCCACGTAAGCATGTATCTACAAAAGCAGGTCAGAAGCTGGGAACTATGCAGTCAGTATGTCGTCCCCTGACTCTCCAAACTGTGCCCACTATTTACAAGCCACAAGTCAGGAGTGTGTTGACATGCTCTCCACGTGCTTGGATGAGTACAAACTCGAGAAACATGATGCCATCCAGGTCAAAGTTGTCACATGTACTGGTCTGTTGATATCATCATAGTGGTTCTTCAGAGAGGTCACCTACTTGGTTAAGGTCAATAGAAACTGCTGGAAGAAACTGTTGGTAAGATTACCTTTTATTAAAATGTCTTGTAACTATGTAATCAATGAGGCTTAGCATAAAGATCAACACACTCTCACACAGTCCCTCTTTCACTTACACACACACACACACACACACCTACTTATCGATAAATACACACGTGCCTACCTATCAACACATACACACACTTTAACCTGCCTACATGCAGACACACCTACACATGCCTATCCACAATATCTGTTTTCATTTCTGGTTCACAGCGATATCTCTATCTCCCTGATCTGTTCTCAGCCTTTTTGGAGGAGCTAGATGATTTCTGTTCTCCTATTGTCTTTTTCTCAAAATCAGTTGAGTAATCATATGTGAACATTCTTAGAATACAGCTTGGTTTTAGGTCTTCGTCCAGATCCTGTGGATAACTGGTCCATTCCAGTGAAGGTCGTCTTTATGTAGATACCAAAATCCCCTGTATCTTCTTAACTATTCCATTCTCAGTATCTATATGATAATATATCAGCTGCCATGCTGTTTTATTTTAGAATTTGGCACTCCCAATTCTGATACAAAATCAGAAATTGCTGTAAAAGTTCAGCACGTCCTCTGAATCTGTGGAGAGAAATCAGTATTCTGAGGAAGGGTCACCTGACACGAAATGTTAAATCTGATTTCTCTCCACTGATGCTGCCAGACCTGCTGAGCTTTTCCAGCAATTTTTGTTTTTGTTTCTAATTTACAGCATCCACCGTTTCTTTGGGTTTTTCCCAATTCTGATTCCTATTTTGCACCAGTTCCCCTCAGAGAGTTCTTTCAAGTTATGGGCTTTGTGATGTTAGTTGTATTTTCTAGTTTGACTTGTATAGCACTCTAGGTGAAAGTGGGTACTGCAGATGCTGGAGATTAGAATCAAGATTAGAGTGGTGCTAGAAAAGCAGAGCAGGTCAGGCAGCATCCTGATGAAGGGCTTTTGCCCGAAACGACAACTTTCCTGCTCCTCAGATGCTGCCTCACTTGCTGTGCTTTTCCAGCACCACTCTACTCTTGCATAGCACTCTTCCTTCTCTCTCTCTGTTCTCATGATTCACTGCATGAGCATTGTGGAAGAGAAGAAAGTTGAGAATCTGTAATCTTTTTCCTATTAACATGAAGCCAGACTGTTCTGAAATAATGTGTGACTGTCACTCAAAAGTCACAATTAAATCATCATTTTTATTCAACAAGGTTTTGATCATCCAAAATTTTCTTTCAGTTCCAACATTTGCTTGTGGTTGCTAGTGAATTGGTGATGTGCGCAAACCTATAGAACTCTGTGAAGTTGCACCCATTCACTGGAAAATTGTGGACTATTATCCGAAATAATGAGGTCTGGAATACCATGCGTATCAAAAATGTCCTTAAGTATTTCCCTTTGGTACACTGAGGCGTGACTGTGCAGATATTTAACCTTAATCCATCAAGAGTTATAGTCAATAACTAAGAGAAATATCTTCCCCTGGAGTTTGAGGAGATCTAGCACCGTTATGGACCAGACACCCTCAAAATATATTAATAAAGTAGCCTAGACCCTAACTTTTTCTTATTTTAAAGATAGATGTAATCTCTTGAAAAAACTGTTTTGTCTTGCCAATACGATGCTTAGTTGTATCTAAACAATTGTCATTGTGGTTCAAAGAACAGAACAGCATAGGAGCAAGCTGTTCAGCCTTCGAAGCCTGAAATAACACATGCTGCTTTACTAACCTAAAAACCTTTTACCTTTACACAGTCCATATCCCTCTATTTTCTACTTATTCTTGTACCTGTCAAGCTGCCTCTTAAATATTGATTTTCTATCTATTTCTACCAGGTCTTTAGGCAGTACTTTCGAGGCACTTACCACTCTCAGTGCCTTTCACGTCTCCTTTGAGCTTTACCCCCTTTTACCTTTAACCTATGTCCCCATGGATTTGACATTTTACCCTAGAAACAATACTCCAACTATGCATTCCATCCATGCCTCTCATCATTTTGTAAACCTCTATCTGGTCACCCCCCCCCCCCCCCCCAAGTCTCTCTCGTTCAAATGAAAACAAACCAAGTTTGTCAAATCTCTCCATATAGCTAATACCCTTCAAACATGGCAGCATCCTGATAAGCCTTTTCTGTACTCTCTCAAAAGCCTCCACATCATCCTGGTGACCACAAATGTATGCAGTATTCCAAATGTGATTTAACTAAAGTTCTATACAACTGTAACGTGCCTTGCCATTTCTCATACTCTGTGTCCTGCTTGTATCCCAAGCATGCGATACAACTTCTTAACCACCTTATTCACCTGTGTTGCCACTTTCAGTAAATTATGGACCTATGTGTCTAGATTCCTTTAACTGTTAATGCTTCTAAGTGTTCTGTCATTTACTATATACTTCCCTCCTGTATTAGACCTTCGAAAATGCATTTTGTCCAGATTAAATTGCTTCTGCCAATTCTCCGTCCAAGTCTCCAACTATCTGCCCTGTTGTATTGCCTGGCAATCCTCCTCACTCTTCATTTACCTGTGCCAGATTGAATAAGAATTTTCCTCCATGATTGACAATGTACATGAATTTAAAGTTTGGCAATATCACAAGGTGGTAGAAAGTCTTCAATTGGTTAGGTTAGTTGAGGGAAAGGCTTGATTGATGATCGCTGCGTGAGCAAAAACGTAATGGCTGGCTGTGTGAATTTGCTTTAGTCAATAAGAGTAAGTTTTGCTTTTTGCAAACATTGTAACACTATTCTCCCTTTGTCATCAAATTCTGATGTGACTGAAACATGAATAGAATGTCAAAAAAAAGCAGATGACCCCTTCTAATCCTTGAAGAATATTGGCCATCATTCTTTGAAAAATTCCCAGTGTTGATTTAATCATAAAGAGTCATCAATTGCAGCAGTGTCTTCCAGCTGGTTTGATGAAAGTTGTCATTCATTTGGATTCTTTGTCCAGAGGTAATTGCCAGAAGCCACCCAGTTTGGCAAACAGTGTGCTTTTTGTAGCTACAGCTGTCATTGCTTGGCCTTACAACTTATGCATTGATATGCATTGTTGAATCTTGAATTCCATACTCTGATTTTTATACATGGGGCTTCCATGGGCTGAAGTGGTTTTTCAGATCAACCAAAGAATATTCACTTCAAATGGTCACAGGCATCAACTTACTGCAAAGTGGCCATTTCCACTTTCAACGTGGGTTAGACAACAGATTGCCTAATTGAAATTAACAATTTATCCAACGAAACCAGCCAACAAGTATCCACAATAGATTGCTATTATGGCTGGATCAGAAGACACAGCAGGGTTAGGCCTAGGGAGCTACTGACAGAAGAGGCAGAGAAAGGTGACTCACAGAAGGCCTCACCCCTTCTGTGCATATGGATCCAAAATGTCACACATGCAGATTATTGAAGGTTCTCAGATTTACTGAGTGGCTTCTTCCAAACTTCTGTCATCTACTGCAGCAATGCACAAAGATTCTTATGCCCTTCTCAGTGGCGTTATTGTAATTGTGGCCTCGAACTTTAATGATTTGTAACTATTTCAGGATACAACAGGTGATATCGATCAATCAATCATGTATATCCTCCAGTTGGCAGCACACATCACTTTCTGTGAAAGCCAATGAATCATATCAGTCCCCAAAGCCATCACAAAGCAAAATGTCAGGGGCATGCGCTCATTTGCAAAACTTACAGGGTCTCCAACATGCAGAATATCACTGACTGTGCATATGAAACTTGTCTATTGTAGTAGAAGCTGTGAAGAGGAAGGGTTTGCACGTAATGAACTGCTTTGTGATAGTTATGCATCTGTTTTCCTACTGATTGCAATGATGTCATCATCCTGCACTACTTCTTAACTCCAGACCACTGCAGTCCTGCACTCTCAATCTTATTACATGGTTAGAGCTTGGCTATTGCTACCTGTCTGATACAGAATGAAGTATGTGTCATGCTCCACTCAGGCCCCGTTGCACCAGATCATCGGCCATATGAAATAACATGTCTGGTGCCTACAAAGATCTAGAGGTGTTCTAAAGTTTGTCCCAAGGCAGCTCATTACGACTTACTCCAGGCATATTAGGTTTGGTCAATAAATCATGACTTTGCCAATGATGCCCACATTCCTATGAACGAATAAAATAAAAAGCTCCCAGACGCTCACTGCCTGTTGCACACTTGTAACTTTGCCCTGGGGTATCGTCCATTGATTAAACCAGCTACATAGAAAGTGTCAGCAAGGTACAGGACATAAATAGAACAAAACCCACCTATCATGCTAATTCTAAAAGATCTTGAACAGCATCTAACAGGCGAATGTATCAGCTGAAAACGTACTTCCCTGATCATCAGTCCCTCTCAGTATCAGGCTAGCTTCTTCATTATCTTGAGGGTTGGAAAACAGCTAGTCAAAATCTGTTGCCAGTTCATCAACTATTTGTGGAATAAATTCTGCATTAACAAATCTGATTGTTAGGTCCTCTACAAGTTGGTCCTCATGTAACTTCAGCTTGGGAGCTGTGGGCCTACAATGATTTATTTTGAGTGTTATGTCTGAGAAGCGTGGCAAGTAAGTTTTATTTTTTATTCACTCATTCAGTGTAGATGTCACTGAAGGAACAGTGATTTATACATCCAAGTCAGAATGGTGAGTAACTCAGAAGGGGATTGGTAAGACGTGGTATTCCCACGGATCTGCTGCTCTTGTCCTTCAAGTTGGTAATGGTCATGGATTTGGAAGATACTGTCTAGCGATCTTTGGTGAATTTCTGCCGTACGTCATGTAGATTGCGCACATTGTTGCTACTGAGTGTCGATGTTGAAAGGGGTGAATGTTTTTCGATGTGGTGGCAATTAGCATGTTTGCTTGTCCTAGATGGTATCAAGCTTCTTGTGTGTGATTGAAACTGCATTCATCCAGGCAAGTGGGAAATATTCCATCACACTCCTGACTTAAGCTTCAATGATGGACAAACTTTGGCAAGTTGGAAAATGAGTTAGTCGCTAGAAGATTTCTAGCCTCTCACTTGCTTTTGTATTTATAAGGCTTGTCCAGTTCAGTATCTGGCCAATGGTAACTTCAAGGATTTTGATAGTGGGGATGTAGTGATAGTAATTCTGTTGAATGTCAAGGAGCAATGTTAGATTCTCACTTGTTGGAGTTAGTAATTGCCTGGCCCTGGAGTGGCACAAATGTCGCTTGCAACTTGTCAGCAGACACCTTGATATTATCCAGGTCTTTCAGCATTTAAACATGGACTGTTTCAGTATTTGAGGAGTTGCAAATGGTGCTGAACATTGTGCAATTATTAGAGAATATCCCTACTTCTGATCTTATGACAGAGGGAAAATCACAAATGAAGCAGCTGCAGATATTTGGGCCAAAGACTACCCTGAGGAACTTCTGCAGATATATATTGGAATTGAGTGGGATATTTGTGGATCCACCACCTCCAATTGTCTACAGTCATTACGTGATGTGACAGGATGGCAGAGCTTAGATCTAATCCAAAAATAGAGAAACTCAGCATGTGTGGCAGCATCTGTGGAGAAAAAGCACATTAACATTTTGAAACCAGTGATTCTTCTTCAGAACCTTCTCTGATACTGAAGCAGTCCATTGGTGTGGACTTTTTATCTGTAACTTACTGGTTATGCTGTTTGATGCATAAGTAGTCCTATTTTGTACCTTGAACTGGTTGACACCTCATTTTTAGGTATGCCTGGTGTTACTTTAGTCATGCAGGATGTGTAGTGTCATGAAGCTGCAGATTGTATCGGAGTATAATTTCGCTGCTTCTAATAAATGCCCAGTGTTTAGCTAATAGATCTGTTTGATCCATCCCATTTAGCTTTTGGTGGTACCTCACAACACAATGATGGGTATCCTCAGTGTGAAGGTGGGACTTCATCTCCACAAAGACTATATGGCAGGCACTTTTACTGATGGTGTCACAGATTGATGCATCTGTGACAGGGAGATTGATGAGGGTGAGGTCAAGTATGTTTTCCCCCCTTGTTGGTTTCCTTCCCACTTGTCACAGGCCTAGTCTAGCAACAATATTCTTCAGGATTCAGGAGCACATTTTGCAGACGCTGGAATCTCTACTGAAAACAAAAAAATGCTGGAGATCACAGCGGGTCAGGCAGCATCCATGGAGAGAAAGAAAGCTAACATTTTCAGTCTAGATGACTCTTCATTAGAGCTGAAATGAATTAGGTTGGGGGCGGAGATGCATGGTGATGGACAGGGAATAGGAAGGGGGTAGCATTTATGCAACAGCTGGAGGAAGGGTTGGAGTGCTAGGGGAGAAAGGCTATTGATAGTTCAGATTAATTGACTGGAATGTGAGAATGGCAGAACAATTGAGTGTCTAACTGCCAGGCTGGAAAGAATAGACAGTCCCACTAGAGTGGGAGGAGGAAAGAAAGGACAGAGAATCTAACAAGCAAGGTTCAATCAGCTTGGTTATTGTATAGCTATCAAGCACACCTAGTGATAGACCCACCTAGAGTACATCTTCCATCCTTGCCAACCTTAATATTTTTCGAAGTGAAACATTAAGGAGCACTGATTCATCAACCAAGGGAGAAAAGTATTTGGTATTCAGCAGGATGTTTCTTTGCCCATGTTTGACCTAATGCCAGGAGACTTCACGAGGTTTGGAGTTTTGTGACAGTCTGGCAGAACTAGCTCAGGACTAGCACTGTAACTGTATCATTTCATACACTTCATGGTAGCTCAGTTAGTTTTCACAATGGTCAACAAGGACTTCTGTCCCACATTTTTTGTTGCCCATTGGCATCAGATGGAAGTATGAATGGCCACTCTCAAGATCTTATTGCCACTTCGTGGGGTTTTCCTCAATACTCCCATTTGTCCGTGGGGAACAGGCTATAAAAATGTTACAATGTCTTGTAATTCATTAACTATGTTTTCCTTCAAACTTAGTAAGCTGGAGGAAAGAGTGGAGACCAGAGATACATTCTGGAGAGATAGTAATATTGGCGCTAGAGATCTTTAGATGTACAATGCTCTGGCATTTGCATGAGTATTTCAGAAGTTATAAGTAGATTCCTTCACACACTCAAATGTGTGAATATGGTATTTCCTGATACACATCTACTTTGCACACTTTGTTGTCTTGCCTGTCTAGTGGTGTACATTGTGCAGGCTTATAAGCAAAGATTTTCATTGGTGCTGTCAGAGAAAGGTGGTACAGGCATTTAAAACTAATCTAACATGTTTGACAAATACCAACAACAGAAAGGAAGTGATATGGTACTGTTCTTACAAATTTCATTTGATTCTACTTCAAATAGCCCAGTGATCCTGAGATAATAGAATCCTGTGTAAGGCCAACATTGTTCCATGCACACACTGAAAATGTGTCAGAGATGAAACAAGAGAGTTAATGTTCCTATTACTTTGACAGAAGGGACTTTAGAATGATATTTATCATCATCGGGTTCAATATAGCCTATTATTTCAGCCAGTAGCTCCTGATCACATGAGGATTGTGAACATACTTACCATTCTGTGGGAGTTTTTGTTACATCTGCAATCTTGTTCCCTGCACATCAAATGTGATTTATAAGGAAGAATGTCATTGTTGAGTATGCATTATTTCCATGTTGTTTGTGGATAATCAAATAATATAACAGATTTCTGTGTTGTTTTGACCAATTATAGATTGGCAGATCCACAGAGGCTTATAAATAGCATCTGATTGATAATGTGTTAAAATGACATCATCCCAAGTGAGTGTTGCTGTCGTTGTTCTTTCTTACAAATTAAAACATTGCAAAGAATTTACTCTGTTGATGTTAATAAATATCTCAGGAATGAATACTGACAATGAAATGTCAGGAATTGTCTTTGAAGGAATTACTTTTGAAGTCAGACCAACCTGAGATAATGACCATCTCCAGTGATATTAATTCAGTGCTTCACGCTGTCACACCTAATACTTCCAAAATAGTATTCTGATGATAACAATAGACATTACTCAAACACCATGTCACACTCCAGATGTCACACTTCATTACAGATATAAATTAATTATGCACAAAACTTAAGATCAGCAGACACATTCTGATCTTAACATTTCACCAAACCATAAGATGATGTTTAACCTGAACTTGAATTTACCATTTTAACATTGTGACCCAGAAACTCGATGTTGCTTTCTCCATTTTTGATGTGTACATGGTGCTAAAGCATTCCATTTGTTAAGTGGCGTGATTCTGATCTGGAAGAGTGCATCCTTAATATTGGTATTGGCAAAATAGGAATTGTCCAGCACACACATTTTAAACTGATTATAGACGATTTGCTTGGAAGAAAATGAATACTTGTTCAATGCTCTCTTCACTAACTTTCTATGGAAAAGTCCCTTGAACCCTCAAATGCATTCAGTAAAAATGCATGCAGCTTTATCAACAGGTCTATAAGGGATGGCTAGCATTTGTAACCAAATGATAATCTTTGTAAAATATTATTTACTGAAATGGAATTGCGGTAATCAGAATGCCTCTCCTGAGTTTACGACAGCTCTGAAGATTGTTGCTGGCCTAGCCTTTTCTAGAGTGCTCCCTTCCATTAGGTGAGATATTGATATAGTAACTGTCACTGGGCTGGTAATCCAGATCCTAGGCTAACATTCTGGTTACATGGGTGCAAATACCACCATGGCAGATAGTGAAATTTGAATTCAATAAAAATATAATGGTGATTGTTAATTATCATTGATGTAATGCCTAAAAGGTCCAAGGGGAAATAATCTTCCTGTGGAGCTCACTGAGTATGGGTTCCCTTGGTTACAGGCAATGGCCTGCCCAGCTGGAACTCATCACCTGAGTCCTTTATAAAGCAGAACCAGGGATGTCTTTCCTCGTCTGGGACTAGTGAGTAGTGGTGACTCTATTTTAGTATTCAGCAATAAATAATGTTCCTTTTCAGTCAGGTTTCCTGACTTTTACAGTTATCTGGTTCACCAATTCCCTTCAGAGAAGGAAATCTGCATCCTTACCTGTCCTAAACATGATTCCAAACACAAAGCTGTGTGGTTGACTCTTAAATTTGTACTGTTAGGGGTGAACAACAAATGCTATTCTAGCTAGCAACACCCACATCCCATAAGTGAAGTAAAAAAAATGACCCTCTTTCCTCTTTTTATTTATGTCCCGTCCTCCCATTTGCTTTCCCAATCTTCCAGAGTCTATTAAACAAATGTTGCTGATGATTCAGTGATCCTAAATTGAAATCCCTACACCTGTGAATTGTTTGAGGATACTGAGTTGGTGGCTGCATCTTACAAATATCATGTAAATTAGGTCTGATGTCAAATATCAAGTGGCCCTCAGACCTACAGCTCCAGTATGCAATGGCTTGATGGTGCAAACCAATATTTTAGTTTATAGCTTTAAAGGACATTACACATTATTTAGAGAAAAGACTTGCTGTTCATTATACAGTTGATGTATATTACAGATAAATTTCAGCACTGGTATGATGCCAGGTATATAGGCAGTCCACCCAAGTGATTGGCTGACTAATCAAATAGCATTTTCCTCATTTGCTTGCAATAAGCAGAAAGCTGAATCTTACATTTTATTGGGTGAAGTCTGAGTTACGGGATCCTTTGTCTGCAAACTCTCCCATTATTATGTGCTCCTCCTCCTCAGCATGAGCTCCTGCTCCGAGCTTGCTAGCAGCCCTGTTCTTCCTGCATCCATCTTTGCCTTCTTAGCTAGGCAGCCAAGGCATGCCATAAATTGGAGATTTTGTTTTAAGGGTAGGAAGAGCAATTATGAGAGCATTAAAGCTAACTGACTAATGTGAATTGGCGAAATAAGTTGAAAGTTAAGTCAGCAAAGAATGACCAAACAACTTAATAAAGAGGTAAAATTTAGAGTATGGGGGAAAGTTAGTCAGAAAATAAAAGAGCAGATATTAAGAGGTTCTATAAATATTTGAAAAATCAGAATTAACAAAGGGAGTGTTGATCTCATAGAAATGATTTGGAGATACCGGTGTTGGACTGGGGTGTACGAAGTTAAAAATCACACAACACCAGGTTATAGTCCAACAGGTTTATTCGGAAGCATTAACTTTTGGAGCACTGCTCCTTTATCAGATTTATTTGGAAGTACTAACTTTCCTTTATCAGGTGCAGCGCTCCGAAAGCTATTGCTTCCAAATAAACCTGTTGGGCTATAACCTAGTGTTGTATGATTTTTAACTTTGTACATCCCATAGAAAGTGAGACTGGACGTTAAAAATGGGATATAACTGAGTTGACAGACAAATTGAACAGGTACTTTGCATTAGGATATGAGTAACTTTCCAAAAGCAGAATAAATTCAGAAATAAATGAGAAGGAGGAACTCAAGAAAATTAGAATCTCACAGAAGTGGTGCTGAGTAAAATATTGGAAGTGAAAGCTGACAAGTGCCCAGAACCTGATGGATTTCATTCTGGAACCTTAAAAGAAGTTGTGATTGAGATAGTTGGTTTTCATTTTCCAAAATTCTGTTGACTTGGGGTATTCTATTAAATTGGAAGATGGAAAATGTAACTCTGTTACTTAAAATAGGAGAGAAATAGAAAGCAGGATACTAAGGCCAATTAGTTTAACATCTGTCATAGGAAGATTGTTAGAAGCTGTTATTAAATAAATTATAGCAGATGATTTAGCAATCTTCAAGGTCATTAGACAGAGTCAACATGATTTTTTGAAAAGGAAATTATGTTTGACCACTATATTGCAGTTCTTTGAGAAGGTAACATATGCTGCGGATAAAGAGGAATTGGTGGATACTTTGATTTCCAAAGGTATTTGCTAATGTGCCACATCAAAGCTTCTTGCAGAGAATAAAAGCTCATGCTGAAGTGGATAACACATTGACATGGATAGAAGATTGGCTGGCTAATAGGAAACAGAGAGTAGGTATAAGTGGTCTTTTTCAAGTGAGCAAGATGTAATGCGTGTCACAGGAATTGGTGCTGGGATCTCAATTGTTTACAATTCATATGACTGACTTGGATGAAGGAGAGGAAGGTATGGTTGCCAAATCTGCTAATGACACACAACTAAGTTGGAAATTAGATGCAAACAGAGCATAAGGAAGCTACAGACAGTATAGATATGTTAAGTGAATGAGCAAAGTTGTGCCAAATGGAGTATGATGTGGAAAAATGTGAAATTGTCTATTTTGGCAGGAAGAATGAAAAAGAAACATCATCTAAATGTTAAAAGATTGTGAGGTTCTAAGATGCAAAGGGATCCATCTGTCCTGGTGCATGAATCATAAAAGATGAGCATACAAGCATGGCAAGTAATCGGGAAAACTAATCAACTATTATCATTTATCTCAGAAGGAATTAAATATACAAGTCAGAAGGTTATGTTTTATTATGCTACAGATAAACAGGGTATTGGTGAGACCTCATCTGCAGTATTATGCATAATATTGGTCAGCTTACTTTAAATAATGATGTAAACTTATTGGAAGTGGTTCATTGAAGGTTTACCAGAATAATATCCAGAATCAGAGGCTGATCTTGCAAAACAGAGCTTTAGTGTGAAATGATTAGACAGAGTGGAATTTTTAAGTGCATTCAGGAGAGGTTTTAATGCCAATATGTAGATAGTCCTGCAAGAGATGAGGCAGTGCTAGATCTAATCCAAAGGAAAAAAGCCAGTGAAGTGGTTGAAGTTTCAGTGGGCGAGCTTTTTGGGGATAGCGGCCATAACTTTGTAAGTTTCAAAGACATGAGGGAAAAGGATAAGGATAGTGCGGAGGTTAAGTGTCAAAATTGGCAGAAGGTAGTTCAATATCATTAGGCAGGATCTGGCAAACATAAACTAGGAACAACTACTTGCAGCTAAGTCTACATTTGGGAAGCGGGAGTCTTTTAAAACTGACATAGTGAGAATTTAGGGACAGCATGTTCCTTTAAGAGTGAAGAGTAAGGGCAGCAAGTCCAGGGAATCCTGGATGTAAAGGGATATCGAGAATTTGAAAAAGACAAAAAAGCATTTGTCAGGTACAGCGCATTATAAACAGGGAGGCAGTTCAAAAGCGTAGAGTGTAATGGTTGCTAAAGAAAGAAATTAGGAGGGCAAAGAGGAGCCGTGAATTACATTTTGCAGATAACATTAAAGAAAGCCCCAAGCTATTTTATAAGCATTTTAAGAGTAAGAGGATTACCAGGGAAAGAGTGGGCCTATTAGAGACCAAAGGAGCAATCTCTGCGTGTAGCCAGAGGATTTGGGTGAGGTTTCAAATTAACATTTTCATCTGTATTCAGCGAGGAGGAAGATTTTGTAATCAGGGATTTCAGTTAGGATGGTAATGTTCTCGAACATGTTAGAATTAATAAGGAGGAAATATTAGATGTTTTAATAGGCATAAAGGTGCATAAGTCCCTAGGGCCTGATGAGATATATCCCAAACTACTGTGAGAGGCAAGGGAGAAGATTGCTGGGGCTTTGGCAAAAATATTTCATACTTAGTTGACCACAGGCAAATTGCCAGACAACCGGAGGATAGCTAACATAGTCCTTTTGTTCAAAAGGGGGAGTAGCGAATGGCCAGGTAATTACAGCCTAATAGTCTGATGTCAGTGGGAGGGAAATTATTGGAAAATATTCTGAGGATCAGGATTGATCAACACTTGGAGAGTCATGGATTGATCGTGGATATTCAGAACAGATTTATTAGTGGGAGGTTCTGTCTGACTATTTTAATCTATTTTTCTAATCAATCTGTTCAGAAATTTTATTACACACCTCTGGAGCAACCAAGGCCTCCCAGTTCAAGGTTATGAGAACTGCCACCACACCACAAAACTAATTGAACTGAATTTTTTACAGAGGTGACTGAATGTATTGATGAGTGTAGTGCTGTTGATGTTGTTTACATGGATTTCAGTAAGGCTTTTGATAAGGTCCCAAAAGGAAGACTAGTCCAAAAGATAAGAGCCCATGAGATCCAATGCACATTGAAAAACTGGGTCCTAAATTGGCTTACAAATAGGAGGCAAAAAGTGATGGTGGGGTTTTGTAATTGGAAGACTGTGACCAGTGATGTACCACAGGAATCAGTGCTGGAACCCTTGCTGTTTCTTATATGAGTTGATGACTTGGATATGAACAATAATGGTATAATTAGTAAGTTTGCAGATGATGAGAAAATCAGTGGTGTTCCTGATGGCAAGAAGGTGGTGTCAGGCTACAGTTTGATATTGATCAGGTAGTAACTTGGGCAGAGCAGATCCAGATGGAATTTAATCCCAATAAGTGCAAGGTGATGAATTTTGGGAGGTCTAAAAAGGAAAGGATATACACATTGAATAAAAATGGTGCCTAGTGAGTATTGAGGAACAAAGGGACCTTGGTGTACAATTTCAACACTCTTGAAGGTGTCATCACAGATAAATAGGGTGGTGAAGAAGGCATAGAGGATGCTTGCCTCCATTAGCCAGGGCATAGAGTTACGACAAGGTAGTCTTGTTACAACTATATAAAACATTGGGTCAGGCCACAGATGGAGTACTGTGTGTAACTCTGGTCACCACACTGTCAGAACATCATTGCACTGAAGAGGGTGCAAAGAAAATTCATCTTGCTTGGGGTGAAGTCTCGTTTATGAGGAGAAATCGGATAGACTAGCTTTGTTTTCTTGGAGCAGAGGAAGCTGAGGGAGGATCTGACTAAGGTATACAAAATCATGAGAAGTATAAACAGAGTAAATTGTGAGACTCTTTCCCAATGGCAGACATGTATAAGACCATATATCACAAGTTTAAGATGAGGAGTAAGTAGTCTAGAGGAGATCTGAGAAAAACAAATTTCACCCAGCGACTAGTAGAAATATAGCCTGAGAGGGTAGTGGAGGCAGGTACTCTCACAACATTTAAGAAGCACTTAAAATGCCAGAATGAGCACTTAAAATGCCAGAACATAGGCTATGAACCAAGTGCAAGTAAATTGCATTAGTGGTAGTTGTTTTTTGGCGTAGACATGGTGTGTCGAGAGGCCTGTTTCTATGCTGTATGACTCTATGACTTTCTCATATAAGATCCTGTGGGGTCTTAAATGGATATTTTGTGTTAGGAACAAGGTATGGATAGAGGATTGGCTGATTGGCAGAAGGCAGAGAGTAGGGGAAAGGGGTCATTTTTAGGATGGATCTGGTGACTAGTGCAGTTCTGCAGGAGTCAGTGCTGGGACTAAAACTATTCATGTTATACCTTAACAACCTGGATCAAGGAACTGAGGGCCAAGTTTGCAGAAGACACAAAGATAGGTGGAAGGACTGGTAATGTTGAGGTAGCAGGGTGGGTCCAGAACAACTTGGACACACTAGGTGAGTGGGTAAAGAAGTGGCAGATGGAAGATAATGTGGGAAAGTGAACTTATGCAGAACAGAGATGTAGACTATTTTATAAATGGGGAAAGGCTTCAGAAATCTGAAGTGCAAAGGGACTTGGCAGCCCTCGTTCAGGATTTTCTTATGGTTAACATGCAGGTTAAGTTAGAAGGTAGGAAGTTATGAAGGCAAATGCAGTGTTAGCATTCATTTCAAGAGGATTAGAATACAAGAACAGGGATGTGCTGCTGAGACTGTATAAGGCTATCCACATTTCGAATATTTTGAGCAGTTTTGTGCTCCATATCTAAAGAAGGATATCCTGGCATTGAAGGGCATCCAGAGGAGGATTATGAGAATGATCCCAGGGATGCAGGGCTTGACATATGAGGAGGTTAAAAATCACACAACACCAGGTTATAGTCCAACAGGTTTAATTGGAAGCACTAGCTTTTGGAACTCATTGCCACAGAGGGTTGTGGAGGCTAAGTAATTGAGTGTATTTAAGACAGAGATAGATAAGTTCTTGATTAATAATGTGATCAAGAGTTGTGGGGAGAAGGCAGGAGAATGAAGTCGAAAAACATATCAGTCATGATTGAATGGCAGAGCTGTCTCGATAGACCGAATGACCTAATTCTGCTCCTGTATCTTATAGGCATATAGTCATTTGTGGAGAGGATGCTTCCTCATATGGGATAATCTAGAACAAAGGGTCACAGTTTAAAATCAATTGCCCATTTAAAACAGAAATTGGGCAATTATTTTTAAGGCAGAGGTTAGTAGATTTTTGTTAAGCAAGGAAGTTATCAGGACTAAGCAGGAATCTGGGTTTGAGGTTACAATCAGATCAACATGATCCAATTGAATGGCAGTGAACGCTTGAGGGGCTGAATGGCCTCCTCCTGCTCCTTGTTCATCTGAAAGCAATTTGCCGAGAATATAACGGTTAAGTGGCAATGTGACCTTGCCCATCTGTTATCTTGTAATTGACTTCATGATATGTGGATTTATACCAATATAGCCTTGTTGTCTTCAAGAAGTTGGTCTAGTTACACAGTTAGCTAGCTATCGAATATAAATTAAGAATTAAGTGGAATAATATTCTTATCCTGAACAAAACAACATATCCTTTAAATTTCCCTGAACAATCGTTTGGGAAATTAATAGTCTGTGCATATACGTACAAATAATGCACATGTCTATAAATCAAAGATGGAGAAAAAGTTAACAGGTAGTAATGTTGATATTCTTTAATGTCAAGAATGAAGATTTCTGCAAAAAAAAAGTGCATCGAAAAATGGACGAATCAAGAAGACAACTAATCATCAGTTTATCACAAGTTTTTTTAAAAAGCTTAGAAAGTTTGGTGAATCCATGTTTGATCAATCTCACCCAGCTCTAAAGTAGCATTGCAGCTTGCTGCGTGGTTATGTTAATGAGATCACTCTTGAGTGCTTGACCTATGCAAGCCAATTTTGCAGCTGTATAACCATATCTGATGCCAGTACATAAAAAGCTATGAACATATAAGCCAAGTCATAAATCACCAGCTGCTGTTAATCTTTTCCCAAGTGACACTTGTTACTCTTTACTGTAGGTTAGGTTTCACAGTGACAAATTTTATAGCATGAAACATATGTGTTTCTCAGAATAATTCACTAATGAATACAAACAAAGGAAGCTATTGCAACAATGTCAGACTTATTTTCATCATGCTATGTAGTTTTCCAGTAGAAGTGATATAGAAAATCAGCTCTCAATTAGAAAAAAACATGTTGGGTTGTGTCAGAGTGTCAACTGGACTCTAAGTTTTCCATGAGTAAGGTTTATATATGCTTCTAAGGCTGATCAATACAAAAAAAAAGATGTTTAAACACTGTATTGATGGCTACATTTCTTCAATTAGTTCAATTTAAATTTTAGAAAATAAATTTGGAGCAATTGAGCATTAAAAATTTGCTTCCATCATTTTAAGGTACAGAGATTAAACTATCACATACATGATTGATTCTTACATTGGAATTTAAATTAAAATTTTATTTTCAATTTTTATTCCAAGATTCTTTTGGCTGAAGGGCAAAAGGGCGATTGTAATTGTTAACTGTGAAATGGAGCAAAAAGCTAAGTATCCCATACAGAGTTCTTTATGTTTGTCTTTCTATCTCCTGCACCAGGAATGATAAGCCTTACAGTCAGGGCTATTTTGAGTAGGTTGAAAGTAATAAAGAAATATTTGAATGAGAGCTGCTTATAGCTGGATTATAATTTTTTGAATGTACTCCTTTCTTGGATTTAATGAAAAACAGTAAATTTCTCAGCTGCACATAACAGTACAAGTTGTAGAATCCCTACCAACCCTCCAAAGAGTATCCCACCCAAACTCATTCCCCATTACTCTACATTTGCCCCTAACCTACACATCCCTGAACACTATGGGCAGTTTAGCATGGCCAATTCACCTAATCTGCACATCTTTGGACTGTGGGAAGAAACCAGAGCACCTGGTGCTGCAAGACTGCAGTGCTAACCACTAAGCCACTGTGCCACCTTTGTTAAAACCTTATCCTAGGGCAAAATCTATCATAGTCTTTTATAAGATTCTTAACAAAGAATAACCAATTAAAATATCATATAAAATACAGAAGAGATAAAACTTCAATGTTGAGTGGACAATTTTAAACACCACTTATGCTTTCATCCCTGTCGCACAATACATGTGAATGCTGGTGTTTTTCGGAATAGATATAAACGTGTAAAAGGAGGTCAACTTGACTTTCATAAGACAAATTACTCACTATATTTGAAAAAAAATCAGACTAAGAGGGATCAAAGTGACTGGTCTTCCAGTCTATTCAGCAGAGCAAGAAATAAAAACGTTGGAAACCTTTGACTCACAGAGTGCGGATCAATACACATTTTGTTTTAAATTGCTAACAGAAATAAAAATAGAGAGCTATTTTTCCAAATAATTCAGAACATTTTATTATTAAAAATTAAAATAGAAGGCAACTTAACTTTGAAATATTTTGGGACTGGCATCATTTTCTAGATGCTCCTCTCCAAAATTTGTTTCAAAATTTTATAAATGTCTCTTCCCTATTGAAGAAGTCAGTATCCCATAAGAATGTGCAAAGCTAATTGTTAAATTGAGTTGATTATTTCAATTCTGCAACTTCTTGCCATGGGCAAGTTTTGGGGTGTTGGGTGTTCCAGGGTCAGGGCATTTTGTTCCTGAATTTTTAGCACATGTACCTGTGGCTATGAGGATAAAAATTCATCATAATGTAACAAGTAAAAGCAAATATAATTTACAGGAGTTCCACATACTCAAAGGGTCAAGAACGAGGAGGTGAAAGGCAGCAGGTTTAGAGGGGATTTGAGGAAAGGACTTTTTTCACCCAGAAATTGATGGACATCTGCAATGCGGTCCTTTGGCGGGTAGTTGATGTGCATAACCGCACTATCTTTAGAAAGTACTTGGATGACCACTTTAAATGTCACACCATTAAAGTCTATGGGCCGAGTGCAGGTCAGTGGGACTGGTATAAATATTCCTTTTTTTCCTGGCTCAGAATCCATGGGACAAAGGGCCTATTCTTTGCTGTATGATTCTGTGATTCCATAGGAAGTTTCTAGATCCTTGCTCCTTTAAAATTATGTTTGGATATGACTCTCCACGCATTGTTTTAAAAAATGGAGAGTCTGAATCAGAAAGGTGTGTTTAGGGATAGAGCTGAGCAAGTTCAAACAAACTTCAAGTTTTTTTTTTGGCCAATTTCATTTTAAGTCTGAGCTGTAACTTTGGGTGTATTTATATTAACACTAAACTCTACAATTTAATTTTTCACATTCCACTGGTTTCCCGTTGTTCATGATTCAAAACTGAAGTTTTAAAAATCAGACTGAGGAAACATTTGGTGTGAGTAGGCCACCTATGAATTAATAGCTTAGTTAGTAGCAGAGCCTGCTCTTGCATTTTTGCTCACTCACGCAAAACATTCTCTGCACCATAACACTGACTATTACATCAGTACATGCTTATCCACATTTGTCATGGGATACAACACCACAGACTAGAAGGTTTCATCCATCCATTAAAAATTCTGCCACCAGTTAAAAGATCTGAAGTATACTGTGCTCAAAGAAAATCAATTTCCTACATCCGAGCTGGTTGTTCATCAACTGAAGATACTCTTTCAAACCAGATATACTGTACCAGTAAGTTATAAAAGAAAAGCAGGCTGTATTTAAATAGATTTACAACAGTAATTGCAAAATCAAACATGAAATGAAGTAAAATGGATTTGTTGACTTAGCTACACTATTTATTGATGAGAATAATGTTTGTAGACATCAGTATTTAGTTGGTTGGAACATATGCCACTGACTCTGATTGTAAAAAATGTTCGGCTTTCGCATTTACAATGATCACGTCCTCCTTGACTGGCAAGACTTTACATTATCACAGGCATTAATGCACACGCACCCCAACCTTTATGAACTAACTCAATAAATTTCGTCAGTACAATTTATCTTCATGGTATAATAGTACAAAATAGGAAAGACGCACTGGTTCCCATATATCAATGAGTCATCTGGTAGGCTTAAACAAAATATCATCCAACCATTTATGTGCATTGTAACCCCATATGCTTTGCTGGACCTCACAAAGATTTTAAAAACCTGACTGTCACTATTTTTCTGTTATTTTGGATAACTCTATCAAATGTATTAAATGAGAAACTTCCTAATACAGTAGATGTGAAGACTTTGTTGTTTATTGAAACAGGCAAATGACTTGCATCTTTACATCATTCAGTGAAAGTGGATGGTAATAATCAAATGTATTACCATCTCGGAAATGATATGCTCATTTATACAAGTAACTTCTTCAACCAATATAGTACAAAGTTGTCACTCATGCTCTCCAGCATTGCTATTAAAGAGAAGTTTCAAGTTGTCATTCCCATATGTCTCATGACCTGGTCCATATTACTGGTCAATGCTATAACATGGATTGTGAAGAAATTTGGAGTTTTTATGAAGTGATCTGGCCTACAGGAAGAAATGAAGATGGTATTGATCTGGGTCACCAGTTCAAAGTTATTTCATTTGTTGACCAGAATAATCTTGAACAAATCAAGTATGTATAGTAGTTATTCCATATTCTATACACACTTCCAGGGAAATCCCAACACATGTTTTGAAATCCCTCATAGTACTCGGAAAATAATTGATCTTTCAGGTGTAGGAAGTGCAGGTCATCAAACTTTATGCTTTGTCCAGTCAGTAGGTCTGCTTACACATGTGCATGTGTACATATACACTGGAGTGTTGCTTTCTTTTAATTGGGAAGTTGGCTATAGTTGCAAAGTAGGACTGTGACTTAACCTCCATTTGGAAGCTAGTTGTCTGAGGATTTGGAGGTCAATGATCCTTTAGGTGTGCCACAGCTTAAAAATGTAGGGAAGAACATAGCCTGAATGTAATATTCCCAGGCAGATGTTATGTCTTTCTCGTCAATTTAACTTGGACCTAATGGGATTGAATGTATATCTAACACTGGTGAAGTTGAAATGATGTGAACTGTATCATTTATCAAACCTATCCCATTCCTCCATTTACGGAAGGTTTTATTTCCACCACCAGATGTTTTGCAGTATTTCAGAGATATTAATTATGAGACAAACCTACAATAAAATCAGTAAATCAAAACAATTTTTCATAACTCAAAACATGCCTGGATTTTCAAGTAAACTCAATAAGTCACTGCATCTCTAGGGCAAAATTTGTGGCAATATTACTGGAGCTTTTTCATATAAATGAATCAACATGAAAAAGGATGACCTTGGAGGCTCAGATAAAGAGGTAAATTGGTTTCATGCTCAGAAACATCGGATTAATGTTTGTAAACTTTAACCTATAAACCAAGTCTACAGTGTGCCTAAGAAATCAAAGTTTTTTTTTAACGAAACAAATGACATCCCAGCAGGACAATTTTCCCCAGAAGTATACCCCTTACACCATAGGATTGTGGGTTAACAAGCATGCAAGCCTATTTGATGTGGAATTATTAGCCCTTCTGGGAAATAATGTGAAAAAAATGATCAATTATTCATAGTCCTGCTGGGTATGTTAGTGGACTATTTCTTTGCTGCTGTTCAGCAATGTATTTCTGTTGTCAAAGGTTTTATACATCCTATACCAGAAGCTTGTCAATGTAGTGGAATATAAAGACTAAGAGAGCAAATTGCCTATATCTGTTGATCATAAATGTCCCAAATTGTTTAATTTTCAAATAATGAATTTCTTTGCAAATACAGTAGCTATTTTTTCACACAGTAAGCAATTAATGAGATGAATTACCAGATGACCTGGACCAAATGGAATCCTTGTGTTTCGATATGATTAGCTTTGGTGAATTCATTGAGAAAGTAATATGGCTCAACACAAGGAAATCACATTACTAATTATGGAACAAGTTGAAAATTGGTATCTTTGACATTATTGTATTCCAACAGAATTATGCTGGTTATGTATTAAAACAGACTTGAATTCACCCCATTTGGATTTCTTTCATCATTATGACGTCTACGTTAGAGATCATTATGTGACAAAGAAAGTTATTGAATTACAAGTCATTTAATGAATGCAGCTAGCAACTTAGTTGTTTATTAAAAACATACATTTATTATGTGACTACTTGATGTATGTTTAATGAAAATAAATCAATGCAAGTTTTTGTTGTAATGAAAGGCCTAGTTATTTGTATTTAGCTGCAGTGACTAATGAATGTTATTAGATTCTTTTTAAAATGTTGTGTCTTAGAATTGTCCATGGTTTTTTATCAGGACACAAACAAAGAATCAGAGATGACAGGATGACCGACTTAATAGAATTCTTTGAGGAAGTGACAAAGTTGATTGATGAGAGAAGGGCTGTGGATGTCACATACATGGATTTGGGGAAAGCTATTTGATAAGGTTCCCCATGGTAGGCTGATGGAGAAAGTGAAGTTGTATGGGGTCCAGGGTGTACTAGCTGGATGGATAGAGAACTGGCTGAGCAACAGGAGACAGGGAGTAGTAGTGGAAGGGAATTTCTCAAAATGGAGAACTGTGACCAGTGGTGTTCCACAGGATTTCATGCTGGGAACACTGTTGATTGTGATAAACATAAATGATCTGGAGGAAGACCAGGTGGTCGATTAACAAGTTTGCAGATGACAGTAAGATTGGTGGAGTAGCAGATAGTGAAGGGGACTGTCAGAAAATGCAGCAGAATATAGATAGCTTGGAGAATTAGGCGGAGAAATAGCAGATGGAGTTCGATCTAAGCAAATACGAGGTGATGCATTTTGGAAGATCCAGTTCAAGAACAAACTATACGGTAAATGGAAAAATCCCTGGTGAAAATTGATGTGCAGAGACATCTGGGTGTTCAGGTCCATTGTACTCTGAAGGTGGCAACGCAGGTCAATAAAGGCATACCACATGCTTTCCTTCCTTGGACAGGGTATTGAGTACAAGAGTTGGCAGGTCACATTATAGTTATATAGGGCTTTGGTTTGGCCACCTCTGGAATACTGTGTACAGTTCTAGTCACCACGTTACCAAAAGGATGTGGATGCTTTTGAGAGGGTGCAGAGGAGGTTCACCAGGGTGTTGCCTGGTATGGAGGGTGCTAGCTACGAAGAGAGGTTGCGTAGATTTGGATTATTTTCGTTAGAAAGACGGAGGTTGAGGGGAAACCTGATTGACGTCTACAAAATCATGAGAGGTATAGACAGGATGGATAGCAAGAAGCTATTTCCCAGAGTGGGGGACTCAATTACGAGGGGTCATGAGTTCAAGGTGAGGGAGAAAAAGTTTAAGGGAAATATGTGTGGAAAGTTCTTTACGCAGAGGATGGTGGGTGCCTGGAATGTGTTGCCAGCGGAGATAGTAGAGGTGGGCCTTATTGCGTCATTTTAGCTGTATCTAGACAGATACGTGAATGGGCAGGGAGCAGAGAGATACAGTTCCTTGGCAAATAGGCAACAAATTTAGATAGAGGATCTGGATTGGCGCAGACTTCGAGGGCCAAAGGGCCTGTTCCTGTGCTGTAATTTTCTTTGTTCTTTACTCTTTGATGCAAGCCAGCTCTTGTGCAACTATAGGTTCCTAATGTTTAAAACTTTGAAGATTTATTTGAATGTATACATTGCAAAGGAAACACAAGTAAAACTTCAGTTCAAAAAATAGAAGAGCTTGATTTCATTTGAAATGAAAAAAAAGGGTAAAAGCTGGAAATGCAGGTTATCAGAAAGCGTTCCTAAACAGTTTTGGCACTCAATGACCCAGGCTTGCACACTGCTTTATAACATTTTGTTTATTTAGTGGAAGAGGATGATACTGTTTTGAATCTTCTGATTTATTCCAAATGTTTACAGAGCTTGAATCTTTCGTTACTCATTCCATGTTTCATAACTCCTGATTTCAAACAAATGTATATAGTGCTTTGGGAAATGCTTCTGGTCAGCTTCAACGCAATGGAAGTCTTGTAATATTTATGTGTATTTTCTTTGATATTCTGTATTGCTGATGTGTCTTCCCAGAAGCCTCATATTTACTGTATTTTTAAACATTTTGCAGCAGTCACCAATGTATGCTTTTAAGACTACTTGAGGAATTTTCCATAGGAGACTGTAGGCATTTTGAATTTTTATTCAACGGCCTGTTGTTTTATGAATGATGCAAAATGAGTTTTTAATTAACGTGGGCAGCACTTCCCATTATTGTCAGTGTTCAATGCAGCAGACTAAAGATATTAATAATGTAAACTGCATGTACCCCACTTGGATTGTAAATGTTCATTCTTTCATCATTATAACTTCTATTTTAAAGATCAGCATGTGACAAAGGAAGTTCTCATTGCATACAGGTTGTTTAATAAATACAGATAGCAACTAAAAACACATCTTTATATGCAAGTACCTAATGCAATTTAATTAGAATAAATATTAAAAGTTTGGGTTGTAATGAAAGGGATGGTTACTTGTGTTTTCATTGCAGTGACAAATGCATTTTCTTAGATTCTTTCGAAAATTTTGTGTCTTAGAATTGTCCATGGTTTATGCAAAAGAACACAAACATAAGACCTCAAGTGCCCATTGTTCGATAATTATCCTTTTCCATTTAATAATAGTGAGATTTTGCCTGCAAGTTGCTGGAAATTTGAGTGACATCCCCAAAGGCATTTCAGATCTGACTGAGATTTGTGTATCTCCTTAACCAATCAGATTGAAAGCTTGGGAAATGAACAGCACAGGTATAAGCAAAGAAGTGTTAATTTATAGTGAATATTTCAAACTCAAATTGCTAAACAAAAAGATGGAAATGACATTTGGCTTAAGAAAGAAAAAGGTCCAGAAAAATAAAGCTTAAAAATGTTAAAGGAGCATAGTGGCAAGATTAGGCCATTCCTCCCATCATTCTGTCATTCTAGATTACAGCTGTTCATATACCTCAGAGTCATATTCCCATGCTTCCCTATTTCTTGATTGCATTAGTAACTAGAAATATAGCAATATCTTACTTTGTTTTGATTTCTAGCAACAATTGTACTTAAATAGATCATTTTCAATACCATTGAGATTTTAGATTTACAAAATAAAAAGCACCTTATGAAAAAGATACTTGATTAAAATGGATAAGACCGAACAGCATGCCAGTCATTGCAGTTCAATGGTGAGCCATGAAGCATGACTGCTTACATCCAGTTCTGAACAGTCTGAATAATAAAAATTCTAAACACAGAAATCTTATTTCCTATTGTCATGGTTTTAGAAAATATTTTTCTGACATTACTTACCATGATAAATTTCCACATTGACTGCCTTGATTTTCAAACCACAAGTTGCTCTGTGGGACAAGTTTTAAAAGTCTTTCCCAACTTCATTATCATCTAGAATATAATAACCTTATATTCATCAACTGAGAATTTAACTAGTCAGGAAGAGAAAAAAGAAACCCAAGTTGTACACCCTAGGCCCTCTTTTGGATTTTTTTTCTTATTTCTGTTCGTGACTGCTTTGTGTTTTCATATATTAATTATACCATATGAGCACATTATTTTGCTTAGAATAGGGCTCAAGAGGATTTAATAGGAATTATAGTTAAATGCTGCAATGTTTCGTAAAGCAGCGAAACATCTTTTGAGTGACTCTAGTTGTGATATATAATTAAAACAATTACTTCATCAAAAAGCTTTCTGCTCCCATGTCTTCTATCTGACAGTGATTTCTGTTCTGTTAAAAAGGGAAACAATTACATTTAGTTAAACGTAAATGCAACTAGTTGTTATATGTAAACATGATGGAAAAACATTGAGTGGTTTCCATCCCTTAGGTATATTCTAATTCCTCCACATATGATAGAATGGTTTATACCATAGTATGAAGTTCATAATGTTTTTGATTTCTGTTTCTGTTGTTTCTGTTTTTGATTTTGTTCTTTAAATCTGTGCCTAAGAAAGGACAATGGTAAGATAGGTCATAGTTTACAGTCAAAGAAAGACAAGTTTTACTTTAAAAAACAAACTTGACAGGTTTGAAGTTGTTGTTATGGTTCAAAGATTTCGGGATTTTGTTTCCATTTTACAATATTGAGTTGTGAAAAATGGCTGAACGTGGATAGCATATCAGTAGTGCCTCTGGAGTTCAGTACAATATAAAAGGAAAATCATCTTCCTAAAAATATTTTGGACATTACCTGTCGATAGTGTCTGGTCAATCACTCTGTTGAATAGCAGCTCCGTACCCACCTCAGGCCTATATAATCACTGGATCCTAGGCCAGAGGTGAGTGGTGGCAGGAAAGGAGACTCTGGGGAGTGGGGATTGGGTTTCAGCTGACCCTTCCCTCTCCTTGGGACTCCACAAGCAACCCTAAATGCTTTTACTTGTTGTGTTTCCCACATGGGGACTCTGTCACCTGTCTCTGAATTAATATCAACAGCAGTAAGATGAACCCCTCATGTGGACATTAAGTAGCCATTAAAGGCCTCACTTGGTGATTTTCAGGCAGATTGTTCACTAGCATTCTAGCCATGCACTTTGTTGGAGTGGAAGCAGATAAAGAGCAGGAGCTGCACTCACTATCCTTTCACTTAATTAATGGCCACCAAAGTCATCATAGAGGAGTGCACAAGGAACTGCTATGTGTTTATAGGTGTGATGTAGTGCCATAAATTAAAGCAGAACAACTGATGTTACTTTGAAGGAATTGCTGCATGTTTTTCCAGATTTTCTCATTTGCCCAACAAAAACCCACAGAAGCAAAATCCACTTGGCCAAAGGTTTTCCTTGGTTATTTGTGACACATCTTTGCATTATTCATGACTTATTCATGAAACCTAATACATCTCCAGTGTGCACCCTAGATCTAACTTTACAGTTATCAATGACACTATCTTGTCAGATATGCCAACATTTTCTGTCCAGAAAGTGGATGCTCAAGTAAGTTGCTTCAATGGATGTCAGCATACATTTATCCTGCCTGCTAACAGGATTTAACTGCAAGTCAGTCATGACAAGAAATAATAATTGTCAGCCTGTTTAAAATTATTAACATACATGGTGATTTCATGTAATTTTATATTAAAGTCTGTGATACACCAATCAGCAATAGGCTACTCTAAAATATCATGTCAGGCACAGCTGCATCAAAGCAGATTCAGTAACCAGGCAAATTTCCATTTTCATGTCGGTCCAAATAGGGACAATAAAACAAGAGAGCCGCAAGATGAAACAAAAACGAAAAGTGCAAAAGAACCTCAGCCGGTCTTGGACAGAGAAACATAATGTTTAGAGTGTACTATGACTCATGTTTGGAACTTAGCTCCAAGTTGTCTGGCTATCCTTTCCACCGAAAAAATTAAGCTCAGCTTCTGAGAAGAACATAGACTTATTATCCACATTTAAGTATTATATTTGTTAGTGTGTTGTTGCTGCTCCTTTGACAAGGTTATGCTGTCCTTGGTTTTGATTTCAAAGAGGTCGTAAAAGCAGTGATTCCAAAAATTCTGTATTTAACTCCTTGAGAATGTTTTTATGGTTTTGAAAAATAACAGATACAATGAAAAGGGAGTGGCCATTCAGGCATTCTCATTGCATTACAAAATCTTGAGATTTCCATCACTTCTGTTGGGATCAAGCTACAGTATGCCATAGCTGTTAGGAATTCCCTTTGATCCTCCTCAGGGGATGCTATCTTGATTTCTAGAGCTCTACAATGCTCTGCAACAATATTGATGATTAGTTTTAACAGGCATTTCTGATCATTTTAAACCTTGTGAATTTGGACTTTTCATTGGTCAAGAATGAACACCAGTTGCTTCCTGGCTTTAAATCAGAAACAGCCCTAATGTTAAAGACTGCATTTGAATGTGTGTGGCAATGAGGAGCCCTAGTAAAACTAGAGTAAATGAAAATTAGAGGGAAAATTCTCCACTGTTTTGAATCATACTTCACGTAAAAAAAAGTTTGTCATTGTTGGAGATCAGTCATCTCAAGATATCCAGGATATTTCTGCGGTGTTCCTAGACTCAAAAATCTTCGACAGTTTCATCAATAACCTTCCCTTCATCATAAGGTCAAAAATGGGGATGTTGCTGCTGATTGTACAAATGTTCATCCCTATATGCAACTCCCTAGAGGCTGTATCAATCCATATCCAAATGCAGCAAGACCAGGACAGTATTTAGGCCTGGGCTGATAAGTGGCAAGAAATATTCATGCTACATAAGTACCAAACCATGTTCATCTCCAACAAGAGAAACTCTAACCATTGCACCTTGACATTCAGTGATGATAATGACATTGAATGTCCTACTAACAATGTCCTGGGAGTTACCATTAACCAAAAACTGAACTTGACCAGCCTTATATACTTACACATCACCTCAGGTCAGAGGCTAGAAATCCTGCTGATATGGACCAGACTAACCCCCCTCAAAACATATCAAGGAGATAGCCTAGACTCTAACTTTTAACTTATTTAAAGGCAAGTGTAAGCCATTGTGTTCCAGATGTGATTCGCTTGGTCAAACTACAGGTTTTAAGCAAAACACACTTGTATTTTAACTGTTGTGTAAGAATAAAGCAAAAAAAAAATTGGCATAACTTTAACTGAATAAAAATACTTAACAAAATAATATATTCCTTAACTACTAATCATCAACTGTTCCAATATAGCAGCAGCCCATAAGCAGACCCTTGGCAAAGACAAATTCAGCAAAGCAGGTTTTCTCACATGCTATCTCCAGTCCAGGAGAAAGAAACACTGAAATAAGCAATCTAGCAACAGAGAAAGAATTCAAACTTTTAACTGCAGCAGAGACAGTTATATCTAGCCGTTTCAAAGCCAAAAACCCCAACTTCTACTGAAAGCAAAATTAAACATGAGGGCTGTGTCAGCCTGAGTTCACCCACTCATGCTTCTTTTGTCTAGTTTTAAGAAAACACACAGTGCTCAAAGTTGTTTACCTGCTGCTTCTGAAGCAGATACTCCAGTACCACTTGAAACACCTCTCAGTAAGAAAAACAGTGGAGAACAAATCCCTCTTAAAGGCTCAGTACTGCAGTAAATAACTCACCTACTGACTCTCCAAAGACTTTCCACCATCTACAGGACACAAATCAGGAGTACGATGTTATCCTCCCCGCTTACCTGGATGAGCACAGTTCCAACAACACTCAAGAAGCTTGAAACACCCCAGGAAAATGCGGCCTACTTGATTGGTATCACAACAATAAAATTTGCTCCCACTACCAGCTCTCTGGACAAGCATTATGACTTAGTGCCATTCTCTTTCCTTTCCCCTTTGTGTTAATAATCATCTAATGCTCTCTTGAATGCCTGAATTGAACCTGCCTCCACCACAGTTCCAGGCATTAAGTCCCAGATGCTAATTACATGGTGTGTGAAAAGGTTTTTCTCACATCAGATTTGCTTCTTTTGCAGCTTAATGTACATAGTAACAACCACTGATTTTAAGCTTTTTTGTACAAGACTTTTTTTACAAGTAGCCAGAAATTCGTAGATTCACAAGAATATTAAGTCACAATCTCATTCCACTTTATTTCTATCCAAAAAAAACACATCAGTTCTACTTCCTGTTAAAATGTAACCATGTCCTGAGCCAAACATTCTGAGATATGTACACTGTCCTTCTCCATTACACTCTCTGCATGTCATTAATATAATATGAATAATGTATCGATGATTATCACGTCCAGGGATACGCTATCACACATTCGTATTCCTCCCAAAAGCAACCTTTTGCCCATGGTTTAATGGTTTTCGTAAAACTAAATTATGCCAAAAATTAGGGGGGATTAGTAGCACCTCATTAACTTCAAAAGCACATTAGAATAATTTAATTTTATACAGAAGGCAACTTCACTATCTGTGTAATACAGGCTTATGCCAAAACTAGCCTAGAAGATACTTTGTATAATGTAAATTCATCAAAATTGAAAACATTGATTTTTTTGAGATTAAATTGTTAAAGTCAACAGTTTTAAAGGATTATTAATAATAAAGTTCACATTTGTTAAAGTAAAAAACAAAACATGATACTATAACATAATGGGGATAATTTTCTCATTCCTTGTAAAATCTGCCTGATTTTCATTACAACAAAAGGTATCATTAAAGGGTTGCCTTGATCTCTGAAGAGTAATTCTGGCAATTTGCTCTCCTGGGATGAATAATTGTTCCAATATTAAAGAAAGTGTGGACAGGGCCTGCAATGTGTGCAGTGAACTGATATGGTATAGGTGGTCACTTAGCTTTATATTAAACAGAAACCTTTCTGTTCACATAAGGAAAGAATAAAGAGAACATTTGTACTTTATGTAGAACTTGCGTCCAAAATGGCCCAAGAATATCACAATCGATGTATTATTTTTGAAGTGTACTTAAAGTTAAGTGGACAAATATGGCACCACAAGCAACAAATATTGAATAACCGTTCAGAAGTCATGAATTAAGGATTGTTGCCCAGAACAAGAAAAGAAATCTGTTGAGCATTGAGTAGTGCCATTAGATCATTTACATCTCTTAAATTAAAGATTATGGCAACAATACAAAGCTCACTCAGCACTTCATTGATTTACCAACTCAAGGTTATATCATCTGCTGAATTATGCATCAAAGCCAGATGAACTCTCACATGCATTAATGTCACTTGTGTTTGGAAAACCCCGTTGTGAAGCAATTGAGTTAAATGGATTGATAATTCAAACTTATATCTAAGGTTGTGTCAAAGTAAATCCTTCACAGCCTCATCGCTCCTACTAGAAATTTTGAACTCAGCACACTTTATTGGCTAAATGAAAATCAGGTAGAAAAGTACTTATTGTGTAGTCAGGATTTAACTTTCCTCCAATCCTCCTTCAAAAAAGCAAATCGAAAAATTGATGGTAATTAAAAACAAATTTCAATTGAATAAATTACTGTTCAACAAATTAATAAATTACATTTGTTATAGTAAAAGCCAAAACATTCCAAAATAATGTCAGCTGCTAAAGCTTGGTTCACAGCTGCATTTTCCATTGCATACTCTTGGAAGAATTGAACACAATTTATTGTATTGTAATGTTCTCTTTGTTTTTTATTGTCCTGTAGTGTATAGTTTTCACATTACTTGGAAAGATTCAATGTACCCATCTCTTGGGATGATCTCTCTCAGGCTGAAGGATGAAGTAAAAACAGATTACCCTTAACATCACCAAGGCAAAGATTTATTAGTTAAAAACCTTCAGTGGAAAGCTGTCAGATATATTTATATGCATTTTCAGAAAGCTATTGGTTAACCGATGCACAGTAGCACATACATTAGATTGACTGCTTCTTGATGGATTCCTTCCCTGAATTCCTGAAAAGAGCATTTTCTGTTTGCAATCTTAACTGTTTCCAGCCCATGACCTTGTTTAGAAAGGGAATTGAATTGGCCAATAACAATCCTTTCATGTGTCGTGGTCATTCAACAAATGTTGATGACCATCTCTATGTCAAATTTGCCAGATTAGATTGAATGATTAATCTCTTGTGGATTGAAATTTAACATATTAAACGATAAAGAGGCTGCAATGATACATAAATAGGTTTCATGAGTGGGCAATGATCTGGTGAATGGAATACATTGTGTGAAAATGTGAAATTGTCCATTTGGCAGGAGGAATAAAAAGATTATCATCTAAATTATGAGAGATTACAGAGTTCTGAGATGCAGAGGCAAAAGGTTATTAAGCAGGTGCAATAAGTAATTAGGGTAGCTAATAGAATGTTATTGTTTATTGAAAGGGGAACTGAAAACAAAACTAAGGAAGTTATGGTTTAGTTATGTACAGCATTGATGAGCCCACATCTGGAATACTATGTACAGTATTTGACACTTTATTTAAGGAAGAATATAAATGCATTGAAAGTAGGTTGTGAAAGTTTATTGAATTAATATTTGGAATGCCTGGCTTGCTTTATGGGGAAAGGTCAGACAGGATAGGCTTGTGTCAGCTGGAGTTTAGAGAGTGAGCACTCATTTGATTGAAACATATTAGATCCAGTTTCCTTTTGTAGAAGAATCTAGAACTAGGAGTCACTGTTTTAAAATAAAGGGTAACCTGTTTAAGATAGAGATGAGAAGAGATTCTTTTTCTCATAGAAGATTGCAAGAGTCTCTGGAGTACTCTTGCTGCAAGGTGGAAAAGCAGGATATTTGAATCTTTTGAACATAATTTTGGATTGTTTCTTGAAAGCTAAGGGGAAGGACGCTGTTGGTTGAGGGGGGGGGGGGGGGGATTGATAATTAATCAGATCACATTGAACAGTAAAACAGGCTCAAGGAACCTACTCCTGCTTCTGATCTATATGGTTGCATGTGGCTCATCAATTTAAGACCATTTTTGGTAAAGAAACTGCAATTGTGAGGATTCACACGGTGAGATGGCTATGTTTGCCTTTTTGAGTTTAAACAAAAATGCTGCCTGCAGCAAAGAAAGACAATGAAAAGGCAGCAACACTTGGGGAAATATCAGACCCCTTGCATATATGCTTCGTCTGGCCTGCAGAAAAGGTGACCGAGAACCCAGACATCAATCACATCTAACTTATTTATTTTCTGAAGAAACAATGAGAAATTAACCTCATCCTTTTAATAGGATTCTTGCAAACCTCTTCCACCCCATGTGTTTAAATTCCTTGACCACTGTTCTCCTAAAGAAGACTTCTGAGCAGTCCTGAAACCTCTTATGGGCACGGTGGCACAGTGGTTAGCACTGCTGCCTCACAGTGCCAGAGACCCAAGTTCAATTCCCACCTCAGGCAACTGTCTGTGGAGTTTGCACATTCTCCCCGTATCTGCATGGGTTTCCTCCTGATGCTCTGGTTTCCTCCCACAGTCCAAAAATGTGCAAGTTAGGTGAATTGGCCATGCTAAATTGCCTGTAGTGTTAGGTGAAGGGGTAAACGTAGGGGAATGGGTCTGGGCGGGTTGCTCTTCGGAGGGTCGGTGTGGACTTGTTTCGGCCAAAGAGCCTGTTTCCACACTGTAAGTAATTTAATCTCTATTGAATGAGTTTGTGTGTGTATGAATATGTGAATGAATCTAGTGATCATTTTTGGATTACTTAGTGTTTTAAAATAAACAATTTTTTAAAACAAATTTCTCTGAAAGTCTTCTGCTGTATAACCTCTTGATATTTTACACAGGATTAAAATGAACACATGTACTATGCCTGTTCTTTAAATTCACTGATCACATGCAGTTTCAAAAGGTGACCAGGAATGTCACTGATTCCCTTTAACTTGATGATGCCACTTTTTTTTTAATTTAACTAGCCGCCTGTGTCAACTGGAGTTTGAAAAATGTTATGGCAAAGTAGTTGTTTGTTATCATTTCCACAGAGATGGCATTATGTTGTTATCAATATTTGGCTGCTTTCCACATTTGTAATTGTCTCAGTAGAAGGGCCTCAGGTTCATACTCTGAAGCCCAAAATGGTTAATAAATTATTATTTTTCTTTGATGTGGGCTTAAGCTTCGAACAGGCTTTCATGAATGTCAGTGTTTTTTTTAACTAGAGTAGAGGATAAATTATATAATTACACCTTTTCTTCATTTTCATTTCAGAATGGCTCTTGAGGTACCTCTCCATGGTGATGGTGGAGGTCATGAGTTGGCACTAACTTGCATGGGACATGAAGTTGGGGAATGTTGGTTATCATTAGAAGGGAAACAGGGTCGATAATGAGCCAGGTGCTCAGTTGGGAGTGCGGATTAATATGGGACCTGATTGAGATTGGGAGTGGCTGAAAGGCTGATGGAGTGTGATGGTTGAAGACCAGCAAGCATAAAGTTCATGGAAACAACTCTGAGAAGCAATGGGGGCCTTTTAAATAGCCTACCACAGCATGCTGAAACCTTGACTACCTCCCAGTTCCACTGCCATGCCTGCTACCCCCACTCTCACTCCGCCAGAGCAAACATTTTATCTGACAGCCAGTTTCGCCAGAAGGAGGTGATGCATGCTGGGACATTTCCTGACACTTAACTCATGCCTCAGGAGCAGAAGTGCAGACCAGTGTTTCCCGCTGTAATCTATCATCAAAACCACTTTTGCTTTAGCTTTGATTGTATTAAAATCTTATGAGTTTAATTTGGAATTTTGGTTGCAGAAAAGCAAATAAAATTAACTTGGAAATTTTCAAGCTTGACATCTTGCATGTGCCTTATCCTTGCATATGTATAGGAGTCCATTTGCACTACTTAACCTATTTAGGTATATTATTTGTCAAACATGTCAGCACACCATACTGTACTCTTCATATGTAAAAACTACAGATTTTCAAATTCCCTAAGTACTAAGTACTGTGGGCAACATGGTAGCTCAGTGGTTAGCACTGCCGCCTCACAGCTCCAGGGACCTGGGTTTGATTCCAGCCATGGGTGACAGTGTGAAGTTTACACATTCCTCCTGTACCTGCGTAGGTTTCCTCCGGGTGCTCTGGTTTCCTCCCACACTCCAAAGATGTGCAGGTTAGGTGATTGGCCATGTTAAATTGCCTATAGTGTTCAGGGATGTGCAGGTTAGGTGCATTAGTCAGGCTACATGTCGAGTAGTATGGGAGTGGGTCTTTGGAGGGTCGATGTGGACTTGTTGAGCCAAAGGGCCTGTTGCCACACTGTACGGATTCAAAACAAAATTGTTTCCCTTTCAGAGTTTTACAGTTACAATTGATTGTACTTAATAGTGAATCTGATCATCTGATAAAGGAAAACATTATTAAAAGCTTTAGGATGTAAACCTAAGCTTTAGGCTTTAGGTTTGTCCAAACAGGACAAACAGGAAGAAAGTTAGTCACCAGGATACATGAACACCAGCTAGCCACAAAAAGACATGACCCCCTCTCCCTCATAGCCCTACACACGGATGAAAAAAAACACCATTTCGACTGGGACAACACATCTATCCTGGGACAGGCTAAGCAAAGACATGCCAGAGAATTCCTAGAGGCCTGGCACTCCAACCACAACACCATAAACAAGCACATAGATCTAGATGCCATCTATCAACCCCTCAGAAAACGAACAGGAAATGATATCACCACAAACCCCAAAATCCAGGAGAAAGATATAAATAGAAAGCAGGAGACAACACCTTCACTTCACTTGGAGGTTGCCACTGATGATGTTACCTAGCCAGGTAATGAAACGTCTGGATATCAAACATACAGCTCAGCGAGCAAACCTACACCCTGAACCTCAACCTGAGCCACAAACCTTCACAAACCATTATTAAAAGCTTTAAACTGTGAGACATTTTAACACATTCAGAATGATAATATTGACTTGTAACCAAACTTTCTAAAGTAAATAAGAGTTTGATTTTTTTTGTTCTTTCATGGGATGTGGCCAGTATTTATTGCCCATCCCTGTGTGCTCATGAGGAGATGGTAGGGAGCAGCTTGCTTGAACCTTTGCACTCCATTTGGTGTGGGTCGATGCACAATTTTGTTAGAAAAGCACTTTCAGGATTTTAACCCAGTTACAACTGTTAGGATGGTAAATGCCTTGCAAGGGACCTTTTAGATGATCATGTGTTGAGGTTGATCTGTGTAGTCTAAGAAATCCTGGCGAATTTCTACTGTGCATCTACACTGCTGCTACTGAGTTTTGCTGGTGGAGGGTGTGAATTTGTGGATATGGTGCCAATCAAACAGCTACTGTATCTTGAATTGGTGTCAAGTTCCTTGAGTGTTGTTGGAGCTGCAGTCATCCAGGCAAGTGGGAAGTATTCCATCATGCTCCCTGATTTGTGCCTTGTTGATGTTAGATAGGCTGGGGAGAGTCAGGAGGTGAATTACTCGCTGCAGGATTCCTAGCATCTAAACTGTTCTTGAAGTCAATATATTTGTATGGCTAGTATATTTCAGTTTCTGGTCAATGGTAACTCCCCCAGGATGTTGGGGCAATTGAACATCATCTGTCACTTGTGTAGTGCTAATGATAACTGCAACTAGTCAATCCAAGTCTAGGTATTATGTAGGTCTAGAGATTGAGATTTGAATGATATAGATTTGTTAAAGCTTCTTGACATGACACTTGATCAAATGTGGCCTTAATGATAAGGGCTGTCATTCTCACCTCACTTGTTTTGAACTAAGGCCATGAGGTCAGAAGCAGTGTTCCGCCTGGCACTGTTGGTGACACCTTCCATCACTTTACTGTTGCAGTGTAGCAATGATAAATAGTTACTGCTCAGTCAGTTATTTCCTGTTAACCTCCCATAGAGGGAGGATAAGGGAACAGACTGCATTTATTTAGCATCTCTAACATAGCATCCCAGAGCACTTAACAGCAGATTAAGAGCAAGTTTTAAGGAGTGATGTAAAGGAGTTGTGAGAACTAGAGAGCTTTAGGGAGGAAATTCCACAGCCCAGCTTATGTTTTGACAGCTAATGGCACATTACCAATAATGGACTAATCGAAACCATGGAAATAAGAATTTAGAGGAAGTCGGATACTGTGAAAGATAACTATGGAAATAGGAAGTAGTGGAGCAAAATGATGATTTGAAAAAAAATTATGAGTATTTTGAAATCAAGAAATTGTTTAAATAGAAACCAGTATAGGTCAGTGAGTATAGTGTGGAGAGTGAACAGGGTGACACATCCACTCAGTGATTAGCTCTGCTGCCTCATTGTGCCAGGCACCCGGGTTCAATTCCACTCTGGGACAGCTGTCTGTCTGGAGTTTACATATTCTCCCCATGTCTGTGTGGGTTTCCTCTGGTTTCTTCCCACAGCCCAAAGATGTGCAGCTTAGGTGGATTGGCCATGCTAAATTGCCCATAGAATGTTGATGGATATGCAGGCTAGGTGGGTTAGCCATTGGAATTGCTGGGTTACAGGGATAGGATGGGAGGGTGATGTTGGTCTAGGTGGGATGTTTCTTTAGAGGATTGATGTGCACCCAATGGGCTGAATGTCCTGTTTCCACACTGTAGGGACTCTGTGGATGAGTCAGGACACAGGCAGCAGAGTTTTATTTTATAGCAGATAGTTATTGAAGTTTAAATGTAAGAGATTGGCCAGATTGTTGGCTTCGTCATGATGAGAGATAAGAAATAATGGATTGGGGTTTTAACAGGTGATGGTCTGAGGCTGAGGAAAGGTCAGAAAATGTTACAATGATGGAAAAAAAGTGAACTTAATGATGACAAATACATGGTTGGAAACTCATCCAGGGTCAAACATGACACCAAGATTATGAACAATAAGGTTTAGCCTCAGTGACTAGGGAGCTAAGGTTGTGGCAAGAACTGACAAATTGGTTTCAGTCTTTCCAATGTGGAGCTGGAGAAAATTACTGCTCATTCAGGACCAGATTTTGAAGAAGCAGTATGGTAATTGAGAGTCAATGAAGAGATCAAGAGAGGAGGAGTGGTGACTAGAGTCAGCTGTTGTCTGCAGTCTTGTGGAAACTGACCATGTGTTTTCCATACATCTGTACTAGAGGTACAGATGTATGTTATGAGTCAAAGGACCACAGGATAAGTCCTTGTAGAACATCAGAAATAACAGTATGGGAGCAGGAAAAGAAGCCTTGGAGGGGATTCTCTGGCAATAATAACATAGATAATGATGGACTGTATAGTGCCACAAAGCTGAACAATGGTGGAGAAGTGTGTTACCTAGCCAAGCAATATTAGATTAGATTCCCTACAGTGTGGAAACAGGCCCTTCGGCCCAACAAGTCCACACTGACCCTCCCTAGAGCAACCCACCCATTCCCCCTACATTTACCCATGACAAGTCCACCTAACACTATGGACAATTTAGCATAGCCAATTCACCTGACCTGCACATCTTTGGACTGTGGGAGGAAACCAGAGCACCCGGAGGAAACCCACGCAGACAAGGGGAGAACATGCAAACTCCACACAGACAGTTGCCTGAGCCGGGAATTGAACCCGGGTCCCTGGCGCTGTGAGGCAGCAGTGCTAGCCACTGTGCTGCCCCTGTCTGCTGACCTACCAGAGAAAAGCAGTAAAGGTAGAACCATGTCAAAGATTATGTAAATTGAGAACTAGAGGGATAGTTTGCTTTATCTTGGACACGATGAATCAGATGTATTTGTAATTTTGGTAAGTTCTGTTTGAGAACTATTAGAAGATAGAAACCTGATTGGAAAGTTTCAGGCATGAAGTTCTGGTAAAGATGGGCACCGCAACAACACATTTAAGGGCTTTGAGGAAGAAACAGGGATGAGAGATCAGATAGTAGTTTGTAAAAACAAAATGTTCAAGTTTTGTTGCTTGAGGAGAGGTGATGAGAGAGATTTGAAGGGGAGAGGGATAGCGCATTACAATATAAACTAACATGTGAGCCAGTAAGGTAAGTTGGAAAGTGAACAGTTAGTGGGAGTTAGGCTGAGAGAGCAGAAGGGATGGATACTTAGGACCAGGGCAGGTGTGAGTTTTGGAGGACATTAAACCTAATGGGGAGAAAAAGCCCTAAAGGGAAGAAAACAGCAGATCACATGGTCTGGCTTCCTTCCCTTAATTACACTCTAATAAAGGAATATATTAATAGTACTTTTTTTTATTATTGACATCATTCAATTCTAGTGAGTTATTTGCATCCTCTCTTTGAATGTCTTCCCATAAGCTAGGACCTGACTTGAAGGTTCTGTGATATCATATAGTGATAGAGTCACACAACATAGAGGCAGGCCCCTTTGGCCCATCATGTCTATGCCAACCAACAAACTACTCTTGGTCCATACCGTACTTGCCCTGGCATTTTAAATGCTTGTCTAGATGCTTCTTAAATGTTGTGAGAGTACCTGCCTCCATCATATATCTCATGTAACATGTTCTACATCTTCACCAACCTCTATGGGGGGAGAACTTTCCTTGTTCCCCTCTAAACCACTTAATTCTCACTTTGAACTTGTGCCCCCAGCCTTGAAAGCATCTGCAATGGGGAAAGGATTCTAATGACCTACCTTATCTGCACCTCTCATAATTTGCTATACCTCAATTCCTGATGAAGGGCTTTTGCCCGCAATGTCGATTTTCCAGCACCTAGGATGCTGCCTGACCTGCTGTGCTTTTCCACACTGTCGACTCTAATCTCCAGCATCTGCAGTCCTCACTGTCACCTACCTCAATTAGTTCCCCACCTCAGCCTCCTCTGCTCAGGAGAAAACAACCCAGTCTCTCCTCATAACTGAGACTTTCCATCTCTGATAACATCTTGGTGAATCTCCTCTGCATCATCTTCTGTACACTTACGTCCATTTGATAATCAGGTTGCAGGGGAGGGATCCAGAGCTACAGTGTTTTCAATCTGTGGCCTAACCAATATGAAACTGTAACAAGACTTCCTAACTCCCTGTCTAATGAAGGCAAACTTACTGTACACTGATGTTTGTAATACCAGAAGTGCTTTACTCATTACTTACACAATTGACTGAAGTTCTGTTTTCAATTATCCTTTTAGCTTAACCAATTACAGCCTTCATTTTCTTTAGTTGTTCCTTTTATTTGAATTTGTGTGGTTGAGTATCAGATATTTGCTTTTTGGAGAAATGTAAGATTACAGTTGGGATTTCAGAAAGGAGCAGTGACCCCACAAACCATCAAGAAAAATAAGAGTGCGCCTGCCTCCACAGACCCTGGAAGCAATAATCCTGTTCAATGTGGTTCAAGTTATTAGATTTTAGAACAAACAAAGGATGGATATGCACCAATTTGCATTAATTGTGAAAATTAACCTCAATATTATTATTTACAGTTATGTCATTTCAATCAAATAAATTTTAACTAGCACCAACAAAAAAGTTTTAAATGTGCCGTTTGCAGGATTTTGACATGTGTAAGTTGACTGTCATGTTTGCTGATATGGTGACAGTGAGTGACTATCAAAAAGACTTTATATTGGCTGTGAAATGCTTTATGACATGCTGAGGATGCAAAAGCCACCATATAAACACAAAAGATAAAATGCTGCAGAAACTGGAAAACTGAAATATAACAGAAAATGCCAGAAGTACTTATGAGGTCAGGCAGGGTCATATAAATACTTGTCTTTCTTATAAGTACCATAACAGTATAATGTCTTATCGCGATTTATTACTGCAGCACAATGAGTTTTGGAATTTATAACTCTGTGGACAACAATATTCTCTTTCAATTGATTCAGTAGCTGCACATAATATGTTGCAGAAACAAAAAACCTTGGCACCATTGTAAGATGCCTGAAAGAAGTGCATTATTCTAACCCATTTCTATGAGACACATCTGGAGCCGTGTCCTCTATCCCTCTTGTGTTTAAATTCCATTCATGTGAGGAAGAGATGTTTCAAAAAGAAAATTCTATATTTTGCTCACCAGACTAATACCTATGACCTTGACTTTTAGCAATTGTACTTTTCTATGGTAACAAATACGAAAATATCATCAACCGATGCCTGAAATAGCAACATTTTTTTATTTCTTCAAGCCCACCATAAGGAAAATACAATTCTAAATACCTACTGTAAATACCATATTCACAGAAGTAGGGTGTGTATACAATAATTATCTAAAGTTTGATTTATCAGAGTTATTTGGAGCATAGTTTACTGGAAGCTTAATTTGAAACTTGGGTTGCAAAAATAGTAAATACAGATGCCACAGGTTAGTTAGATTTGGTTCTCAGTTTGATTTGTGATTGATGAAGACTAGTTAGAATAAAGATGGTCTATAATCTGTAGTTCAGACAATTTGAAGGTTTTTAGGTATTAAAACTAGGCTACCTTCAAATGTTAAGAGAGACCTGAAATTCTCTGGAAAAGTAAAGGCTGAGGGGTAACCCAATAATGTTATATAGACTACCGATGAAGATTACTACCGATGCCACGTGCTCATGATAGTAGGAATAACAAGATATACCAGATGATACACGGGTGGGGAAACATTGTAGCATTGGGGATTCAGTTTCCTGCGACATTGAGGCTGGCTTTGGAGAGGATGAAACTGAAACAAGGAGTACGGGTTGCTTCTGGACTGCACCGGGGCTAGTGTCCTCTGGGGATGTGTGGTGGTCTTGTGGGCGAAGAGTTGCTCATGCTGTCAGAGAGAGTTTAATCTAGAATGAAAGGGGGACGGGAAGCTGATCAGGAAGTCATAGAATGGGGTAAAAATGGGAGTCAGAAAAAACAAGGATGAGAAACAAATGGACCATAATGCAAAATAAAGTTAGGATAACAAATAAGGTTAAAAACACAATTCTTTTTTCAAGAATTGGTATCTCAATATACAGAACACTTGGCAATGGTTAATATTTAAAGAAAGTATGCATGAATTACAACGATTAGTAATTCCTACGTGGCACAAAAAATGAAATAGAAAATGTGCCGCAAATAAAGTTAGAAAAAGAAATTAGGGAAAGTATTAGATCCAATGAGGAGACATAAAATTGGTAGAAGGAGCAGCAAGACTAAGAATTGGGAACATTTTTTAATTCAGGAAAAGAGGACAAAAATTTTGACCAAGAGGGGAAAATAGAGTGTGAGACTAAAGCTGGACAGAGCATAAAACCTAACTGTAAAGCCTTATATAAATGTATGACGAGAAGAAGGATACTAATGACAAATGGTCAGAAGGTAGGAAATTATAATGGAGAACAAAGAAGTGACAGAAGAACTTGGTTCTGTCTTCACAAAAAATATCACAAATAACCTCTCAGAAATGTGAGAGGGAAGAATTCAAGAAAATCAGTGTTAATAAAATAATAGTGTTAGGGACATTAATGGGGTTAAAGGCTAACAAATCACCAATCATTATTGCCTGCTGATCTGTATCCCAGGGTACGAAAGGAAGTGGCCCTGGAAATAATGGATGCGTTGGATGGTCATCTTCGGAAACTCTATAGACTCTTGAGCAGCTCCTATAGACTGGACGGTGTCAAATATAACCCTACCGTCTAAAAAGGGAGGAAGAAAATGTCTGTAGTGGAGAAAAATGCTAGAGTCTGTCATAAAAGACTTAAGAGAATATTTGGAAAGTATTATTGGGGAATACACAAAGCAAGAACAGGTTTATGATAGGCAAATGATGCTTAAAGCTACTGGAGTTTTTTCAGGATGTAGCTAGTAGATTAGATAAAGAAGAAGCAGTGGATATGGTGTATTTGGATTTTCAGGAGGCTTTTGATAAAGTCCTACACAAGAGGTTAGTGGGCAAAACTAAAGCATACTAGATTGGAAATAGTACACTGGTATGGATTGAAAATTGGTTGAAAAAGAGGAAACAGGATAGTAGGCAATGAGTAGTGGGGTATCAAAACAATCAGTGCTTAGACCTCAGCTATTCATGATATATATATATATATATATATATATATATATGACCCAGAGAAGGGAACCAAAGGCAACATTTCAAAGTAATTCAGACAAGTTGAGTGTGTGAACAAACACAGAGTAGACACAGTTCAGCATGGCTAAATGTGAATTTATACACTTCAATGTTTAAAAAAAAGATGAACAGTATTACTTAAATGATGATTTATTCAAAAAATATGGATTTACAAAAGAATCTGGTCTGTTTGTACACCAGTCAATGAAAATAGACAGGCAAATACAGCAAACAATAAGGAAGGTGAATGCCATATTGGCCCTCTTTGCAAAATGATTTGAATTCAGAGGTAAGGATGACTTACTGCAGTTATGCAGGACCTTTGTCAGACCACAGATGGAGTATTAGTGCCTAAGAAAAGATATGCTTGTCATAGAGGGAGTGCATGGAAGTTCACCAGGCTGATATGGAAATGGCAGGACTGCCCTACGAAGAGAAATTGGTTCAACTGAGCCTATATTCACTGTGTTTAGAAGCAAAAGGATCTGATTAAAACTTATAAATTTCCAGCAAACTAGATAGACTTGATGCAGGGAGGATGTTTTCTTTGGTTCATGGGTCTAAAACTAGGGGTTATAATCTCAGGGTATAGGTCAACCAATTTCAGACTGAGGTTAGGACAACCAATTTCAGACTGAGGTTAGGAAAAATGTTTTCACTCAAAGGGAGGTGAACCTATTGAATTCTATATGGAAGGCTGTGGAGACCAAGTGACTGAATATATTCAAGAAAAAGATAGATATCTCTTTAGATATTAAAGTCATCAAGGGGTGTGAGGAGAAAGCAGGAATGTGATATTGAGATAGAGGATCAGACATGATCACCTTGAGTGGCAGAGAAGGCTGGAAGATTGAATAACCTATTCTTGCTTTTAGCTTCTATGTTTCATGTATCTAATTGAAATTTGAAGCAAATAGCATTGCATATATTTTATACCTGTTTTACTGAAAGTTTTATGAACCTATTGAATATTAAAAAACATTTGTATTGAACACATTGATTTGCATATTTGTATTAGGGAAAAGCTAAGTTAATCAGAGCTACTTCATATAATTTGACAAAGGCTCTGTGGGATTGATTAGCATATCTAAATAAAGTATAAGTTCAACACTTACTACTTCTTCATGTATATACATGAAAACCAGCATTCATCCCACATGAGAAAAACTGCAATGAAAATGTTGGATGAAAGTAATACATGAAGTCTGTTTAATTATCTAATTTGCTTTTCTTTTAAGTAGAACAAATTTTCAGTAACATGTTAAGCAATATTGCATGCAGAAAGGTATTCATGCTACTAATTTCATGAAATATCCTCTTTCCCACCTGATATTTTCTCACATAATCAATCTCAGCCAACCATTCACTTCAGGACTTAAATTATTTAAAACATAATTGTTCTTAAATACTTCAAAGCACTTCAAAATTCAATGAAGTGTTTTCAGATACATATGAAATTCAAACCCTGAAAGAAAGTGAACATTTGTATCATTAAAGAACAGCTCACTTAAATTTTGTGTTTACCTGGACTGATGTAAAACAATTTTGAAGCTTCAACATAATAAAAAATGTTTGTAATGAACATTTGAGGCACTATATTTATATAAAGGCTTCAACTTGCTGTACATTTAAATTTATTTGACCAGTGCTTCTGTGACTCATCGTAACATAGTTAATGAAATTCCTTTAGACCTCAAGTTTTGAGTAATGCATTGTTCTTCATTTAATTGTATTGCTTTGATAACTAGGAACAGTACTGGACTGGAGAACACAATAAATGAATTTCATAAGATGATTTATGTGACATCTTGAAAAATGATCTTCTGTAGTGACCTGATTTAATGGAAATCAAACAGCATTGCCATACCAAAAACACTTTTTCGAAGTTGGAGTGGATAGTCTTTTCACTGTGCAGAAAAACAACCAGTATGTCGTAAAGGCTAATGGAGCTCCAAGTAAATCATTTTTCATTTTTGTTTCTGCAGGTCTTGCCATAGCCAGTGCACTTATAGATATTTCTCAACAAAAACCAAATGAGTGCAAAGAGAAGACCTCAGCAGTTAGAAACAGAAAACAACTCCCTCCAACACATCAAGGAACTTGTGTATAAATTGTATAAAAATTCACTTGTTTATCTTTAATCTTTTTTTCCTTTTGATATGGCTTTATTTATGAAGCCACTCAACAGCCTCAGACTTTGAAGGGGCAACAGCATAAGAATATTAAAACGTGGGCCCTGTCATCTCCATATATAAAGTCAGAGATGGGTCCTGTACCAGTCAATAGGGGTTAGACTTGTCTTCCATGCTGTCATTTTGATTTATTACATTTTCACATCATTAGTCATATTTTTGAAAACGATCATGAAAATAAAATTTAAAATGCTCAATGACCACAGATTTCTTTTCCCTTTTAGGAACATGTTGAAGGCAATTGATTGTGTATGAATAACTATCAGTCTTTTTAAGATTGTCAAAGTATTAATGCAAATATGTTAACGGGAATGAATGTTTTTGATATATGTGGTACTGCAATTTTGGTAACTGTGAAGGGGGAGGAGAGAAATGTGTAAATGTGGACACATTTGTAACCATCTCTGAAGTCTGCGGTATTTTTATTCTACAGTGGACATATGGAATAATATAGTAGGCGGTTTGATTCATGGTTGCTTGCATGTTACAATGGTGCTGGAGCAATAATTAGAAATCAATAGTATGCTAATTATTTGAAAAAATACAAGTGTTGCAATTTATAATATTCCTGGATTCTGCGTTTACATTTCAGTCTTTGTAAGGAATGCAGAAAATACTTCACTGCTGTCTTGTTGAATCACAGTATAGGAGAGCATTTATAAAAATGTTATTTATTGCAGACATCTAAGGGGAAAACCCCACATAATTACATTTTTAAAAACATAGTATATCCATTTTGGTGTTAGTTTACTGGGACAACTATATATGACAAAAGGAAAGAAAACACATCTTAGCATGGAAAGCAGATTGTGCAGTTCTGTCAGTGGTCATTATGTAAGTAACTTTGATAAACACTTGATTGAAATGATAGATATGGAATGGTGAAGGACACAGGGTAGAAGAATAACTTGAATTCATGCTTTTTTTTGTTTCTTGGGTGGGTTTAGGTGGCTGAGTTTGTCACATAACACTTTAGCTAAACAATAAATTTGAAAGAATATCTGCTTTTTCTAACTGAAATTTGATGTAATTTCTAAAAAAAAGTGCATCAGGCTAGCATGGGACACTTGGTTCAGTAATGTGTCTGATTCCAGTTTTCATATTTGAAGGAAATCTTCTCGTAGACTTATAGTAGACAATGATCTCGGACTTTTCCCTACTATGTATACAGAAGCTGTTCTTTATATGTAACATTTGTGTTGAATTGCACTGATCTATGGAATTTTAGTTCTAACCTATATTGGAAACACATTTCAAGTAATTGTGTATTAAGGAGTATGGAAGCCTCATTTTTTTTGCCTCATATTTCAGATAAAGGTTCTGTGATTACCATTTTTTACTAATTTGTTTCATTCCATTTGTGTCTTGCTAGGTAATTCATAAAATTGTAAAGTTATCACATCTGTAAATACACATCTGACAGGAGCAGTCAAGTGATTGCACAAATAAGTATTTTACACTGAAATATTTAGATTTGTATCATTAAAGAACAGCTCACTTAAATTTTGTGTTTACCTGGACCGATGTAAAACAGTTTTGAAGCTTCAACATAATAAAAAAAACTGAAAGTATTTTTCTTTCAATTTCTTTCTTGTATGTTGGAAAAATTCTTCACTTGTAATGTTGTGTAGGCTTTCTGATATTGCGTTAGTGATAGCCTCAGGGGTACTAAAAGAAATAAAGCTGAATGTGTGCATGAAATGACAACGTAGCAATTGCTGGAGAATATGTATCAATGCTTTGTTATTCTTTGAGATTTGATTTAATCATAATTCCTGTGTTTTGTGCTGTCTTTGAATTCATCTTCACTTTTCTAATGGGAAAGTTGCTGCAGAAAATTCTACCATTTTGCAATGAAAATGGATTCAAACAACCTATATGCAGCATCTAGTTTATTTTTAATTTATAGTGTAAGATGAGGAGCAGGTCAATAGGAACGAAGTGACAATGGCCATAACCAATATTTGTTACACAGATTACAAGCCTTTCAACAAGATGTACTGGGTGAGGGTAGGAATAGGGCATTATTGAAGTTTTGGATCATTTGTTAAAGATCACTGAATAGTAGTCTCAACAGATAAGGATATAGGGAATCTTCTACTTCAAAAGCTGCTAATGGAGTAGAAAATATGAATTCAATATTCACAGTTGCACCAGGTAAATACTTGTTCTCACCATTGATTTCTCTTATAATCTTGTGGTTTAAAAACACTTTGTAGTTATATACTTTTTTTTTAAAGAATCCATCAATATTTAGTTTTTGTGAGGAATAAACAAGATTACCATATCCTTTAAAAACTGCTGCTTGTTCAAACACTTCACGATTTGTGGTAAAGGTTTTTATGTCACTATGCAGAATCTTCTGTTAGCAGTGAAAGACGCACACTGTCTCTTTTGAGGAACACCCGCCAGAATATCAGCCAATCAGGCAGTTTCCAGGACACCAGAGGGCCTTACTCTGGAATTTGGCTCCCCCCCACCACCAAGGGCAGAAGGATATTATTGATCATTAATTAAAGAGGAGACATCACTGAATAGCAGTCTCAACACAGCAAACCACTGGCCAATCAGAGTCCAGTCCCTGCAGTTGGCAATGTTGCAGCGGAGGCCATGGCTGGTTCTGGAAGAGCAACCCTGGAACTCCAGGAGTGAAGTAAGTGATGATTCAGGTAAGGAGGTTTCACGAAGTGGTAGTGCAGAGTGATCTGAATCAAGGGGAGGTGATGGCCCAGTGGTATCACTGGACTCTTCTTACTGGGACCCAGCTAATTATGATTTGGATGAAGGGACTGAATGCAATACATGCAAATTTGCAGATGACACTAAGCTGGGTGGCAGTGTGTGCTGTGAGGAGGATATTAAGAGGTGGCAGGGTGACTTGGAAAGACTGGCTGAGTTGGTAAGTACTTGGCAAGTGCAATTAAATGTGAGGTTATCCACTTCGGTCGCAAAAATAGGAAGGCAGATTATTATCTGAATGGTGTCAGTTTAAGAAAAGGTGAGGTTCAGTGAGATCTGGATGTCATGGTAGAACAGTCATTGAAGGTTGGCATGCAGGTGCAGCCAGCAATGAGGAAAGTTATTGGCATGCTGACCTTCACAGCAAGAGGATTTGAAAACAGAATAAAAAGGTCTTGCTGCAGTTATAAAGGGCCTTGGTGAGACCATGCCTTGAGTATTGTGTGCAGTTTCGGTCCCCTCATCTGAGGGAGCACGTTCTTGCTATTGAGGGAGTCCAGCAAAGGTTCACCAGACTGACTCCCAAGATGGCAGGACTGACATATGAGGAAAGGCTAGATGGACTGGGCTTGTACCCACTGGAATTTTTAAAAAATGAGGAGGGGTCTCACAGAAACATTTAAAATCCTGATGGACTGGACAGGCTAGATGTGGGAAGAATGTTTCCAATGTTGGCGAAGTTCAGGACTAGGGATCACAGTCTAAGAATAAGGGATAAGCCATTCAGAACTGGTATGAGGAAGAATTTCTCAACTCAGAGTGTGGAACCTGTGGAATTCTCTCCCACAGGGAGCTGTTGGGCCACTTTATTAGATATATTCAAGAGGGAGCTGGATGTGGTCATTGCAGCTGATGGGATCAAGGGGTATGGAGAGAAACTGGTAATGGGATACTGAGATTGCATGATCATCCATGATCATGTTGAATGGTGGTGCAAGCTCAAAGGGCTGAATGGCCTCTCCTGCACCTATATTTTATATTTCTATATTTCAAATTCTGGGGAAGCAGGTTCAAATCCCACCATAGCAGATGATGTAATTTGAACTCAATAAAGAATCAGGAATGAAGAGTCTAATGATGACCATGAAACTATTGCCAATTGTCAGAAAATGCTCAGCTGGTTCACTAATATCTTTTAGGGAAGGAAGCATTTCATCCTTACCTGGTCTAGCCTACATATGACTCCAGATCCACAGCAATGTGGTTGATTCTTAACTGCACTCTGGGCAATTCAGGGTGGTCAATAAATGCCCGCCTAGCCCATGTTGCCTACATCCCATGAATTAGTAAAAAAAGGGCAGGATATAGCTCTCAGCAAGGAACCTTCCTGTTTGATTTCCACGAACTCAGTCATGCAGTCAATTCCTTTAATGAAGCTACCCCCTTCCCTCAACTGATAAGCAGCTACTGCTCTTTTTGTTTAAATCAAGTCTGCCTGCAGCTGCATTAATCCCAGCAACAGCAGGAAGAGGCATTAAAATGATTCTTCATTGGTCACTTAAGGGCCTAACTTGGTTGTATGTTGAACATAATCCTGGTGCTGGAGGGAGAGTTTGGGTATATGGCCACTTCATCTAATGAATTGCCCTTCTCACCTCCGACATAGATCGAATAAGATTCTGCCCGTTGCCTACAATTGAATGGGCATACACTACAATTAAAAGAGCTTTTGTTAAGTTTTTTAAAATAGGATTAGATCGATTATGAGCATTTACCTGACCTACTTTTGTTGCAGATCTCCGATCTCAGGAGTTGTTTTGCACTTTCCCACACCTGTCTCCAAGCTCACCTACTTTTTTGACATTCTCAGCCCTAGATTCTATTTCTTGGATGTTCTTTTGAGCTTCCAGCCCTGTGCTTTGACTTCCTGTATGTATCATGCCATTTGTATTTTGCTCCACCATGCTCATTCGTCAGAACCTTGTGCTTATTGCAAATTATTATTTGACAGCACTAATCTGCCCATTATCTCTCAGGGATGGCATCAAAGTTGTTAAGTTATGGGACTGGTAATTACATTATCTACAGTGTGGTAACAGGCCATTCAGCCCAACTAGTCCACACCAACCCTCCGAAGAGTAACCCACCCAGACCCATTTCCTTCTGAATGATGCACCTAACACTTTGGGCAATTTAGCATGGCCAATTCACCTAACCTGCATATCTTTGGATTGTGGAAGGAAACCAGAACAACCAGAGGAAACCCACACAGACACGGGGAGAATGTGCAAACTCCATACACAGTCACCTGAGGCAGGAATTGAACCCAGGTCCCTGGCACTGTGAGGCAGCAGTGCTAACAATTGAGCCACAGTGCTGCCCCAAATCAAGAGGCCCAGACCAAGATTTTAGAGGCATCATGTTAAATCCCACCTTGGCAGCTGCAGAATTTAAATTAATAGTAATTAGTTAAATCTGGAATTAAAAGCTAGTATCAGTAATGGTAATCATGAAGCTACCTGACATAAAAAACGATCTGTTTTGCTAATGCCATTGAGAGAAGGCATTACTCAGTCCGGCATATAAATGACTAGATCCACACTCTCAGCAAAGTTGGCAACCCTTACCTATCATCTGAAATGGCCTAGAAAGCTGCTCAGGTGTTAAAAACACTGTTCACCACCATCCTCTCAAGATCAATTAAGGAGAGACAATAAATGAACACTCCCATTCTGAGAATAAAGGAAAGAACTAGTCTTACCTTTTTGTTAGTAAGCTAGTAATTTAGTAGGTCTAGAAGAACATTACCCCGAACCCTAAGCAAGAACTTTCTAAAACTGATTGGGCTCAGATGCTCGCAGGGAAAGGGATGGCTGGAAAATGGGAAGCCTTCAGAAATGAAGTAACGATGGTCCAGAGAAAGTATATTCCTGTTAGGGTGAAAGGAAAGGCTGGTCGGTATAGGGAATGCCGGATGACTGAAGAAATTGAGGGTTTGGTTAAGACAAAAAAGGAAGCATATGTCAGGTATAGCCAGGATAGACCGAGTGAATCCTTAGAAGAGTATAAAGGCAGTAGGAGTATACTTAAGAGAGAAAACAGGAGGGCAAAAAGGGGACATAAGATAGCTTTGGTAAATAGAGTTAAGGAGAATCCAAAGGGTTTTTTACAATTGCATTAAGGATAAAAGGGTAACCAGGGAGAGAATAGGGCCCCTCAAAGATCAGCAAGGTGGTCTTTGTGTGGAGCCGCAGGAGATGGGGCAGAAACTAAATGAGTATTTTGCATCAGTGTTTACTGTGGTAAAGGACTTGGAAGATATAGAATGTAGGGAAATAGATGGTGACAGCTTGAAAAATGTCCATATTTCAGACGAGGAAGTGCTGGATATCTTGAAACACATAAAAGTGGATAAATCCCCAGGACCTGATCAGGTGTACCCTAGAACTCTGTGGGAAGCTAGGGAAGTGATTGCTGGGCCTCTTACTGAGATATTTGTATCACCGATAGTCACAGGTGAGGTGCAGGAAGACTGGAGGTTGGCGAACGCGGTACCACTGTTGAAGAAAAGTGGTAAGGACAAGCCAGGGAATGATAGACCAGTGCACCTGATGTCGGTGGTGGGCAAGCTGTTGGAGGGAATCTTGAGGGACAGGATGTACATATATTTGGAAAGGCAAGGACTGATTAGGGGTAATCAACATGGCTTTATGTGTGGGAAATCATGTCTCACAAACTTGCTTGAGTTTTTTGAAGAAGTAACAAAGAGGATTGATGAGGGCAGAGCAGTAGATGTGATCTATATGGACTTCAGTATGTCGTTCAACAAGTTTCCCCGTGGGAGACTGGTGAGCAAGGTTAGATCTCATGAAATACAGAGAGAACTCACCATTTGGATATAGAAATGGCTCAAATGTAGAAGACAGAGGGTGGTGGTGGAGGGTTGTTTTTCAGATTGGCGGCCTGTGACCAGTGGAGTGCCACAAGGATCAATACTGGGTCCACTACTTTTCAACATTTATATAAATGATTTTGATGTGAGCATAAGAGGTATGGTTAGTAAGTTTGCTGATGACACCAAAATTGGAGGTGTAGTGGACAGTGAAGAAGGTACCTCAGATTACAGTGGAATTTTGATCAAATGGGCCAATGGGCTGAGAAGTGGCAGGTGGAGTTTAATTTAGATAAATGTGAGGTGCTGCATTTTGGGAAAGCAAAACTTAGCAGGACTTATACACTGAATAGTAAGGGAGTGTTGCTGAACAAAGAGACCTTGGAGTGCAGGTTCAGAGCTCCTTGAAAGTGGAGTCGCAGGTAGATAGGATAATGAAGAAGGCATTTGGTATGCTTTCCTTTATTGATCAGAGTATTGAGTACAGGAGTTGGGTGGTCGTGTTGTGGCTGTACAGGACATTGGTTTGACCACTGTTGGAATATTGCATGCAATTCTGGTCTCCTCCTTATTGGAAAGATGTTGTGAAACTTGAAAGGGTTCAGAAAAGATTTACAAGGATGTTGCCAGAGTTGGAGGATTTGAACCACAGGGACAGGTTGAATAGGCTAGAGCTGTTTTCTGTGGAGCGTTGGAGGCTGATGGTGACCTGATAGAGGTTTTTAAAATCATGAACGGCATGGATAGGATAAATAGACAGTCTTTTTCCCTGGGGTGGGGGAGTCCAGAACCAGAAAGCATAGGTTTAGGGTGAGAGGGGAAAGATAGAAAAGAGACCTAAGAGGCAACTTTTTCACACAGAGGGTGGAACGTGTATGGAATGAGCTGCCAGAGGAAGTAGTGAAGACTAGTACAATTGCAACATTTAAAAGACATCTGGATGGGTATACGGATAGGAAGGGTTTGGAGGGATATGGGCCAGGTGCTGGCAGGTGGGACTAGATTGGGTTGGGATTTCTGGTCAGCATGGACAAGTTGGACCGAAGTACTCTATGACAGTACTGGTAACAATCATGAGTAAATTGACGCCTACTGTTTCCAGAGTGTTTACTATTCATTTTGGCTAAATATACATCTCCAATTGAAAATTCACCTCCAAGTATGTTAAATCTATTTTTAAAAATTAAAATCTTCATCTTTGAACCACTTTGTTTAATATTTCGCTGAAATTGTTTAACAATAGCCCCTACTCCAACTCTGTCCCCTCTGCAATTTGGTTGTGTGTCTCTTTCTGCCTTTGAACTATTTGTTTCAGTTCTTACATGGTGCTATAATACGTATACTGCAATTCATAAGCAATATAGAGCTTTCAGAAATTAAGTGCTGGTTTATTTACAAAGGTGGCATATCAGAACCAGGGATATTGCAGAAGGCAAAATGGCTAGAGATGGCAAGTCCCAGGCTGTGAGCTCTGTCCATGGTCAACAAAGAATTAAAAATGTTTTTATTTTGCAAGGAGATAAGGAAAATGCAATCACAAATATTAGCTTTTTCTTCAAGTTTTGATGTCACACTCTTTTAAAGGCACGCCATCTTTTATAATTAACCTTTTTTACTCAAGTCCAACCCTGTAATTTTCAATGATCCGAGTCCCTTTTTGCTTACATGCACTGTTTTTAATACCACTTCCTGTTATGTTTAACTGCTTCCCAGTTTCTACCAGACCCATTTAGATTTTTATTCTTTCTTCTATCCCCAAAACAAAGCTGTATCTTGAATCTCTATTATACTGTTAATTTCATCGGACTTGTACTCTAACATGAAATAACTCTACTTATAACAAAATTCCCTGTTTCCTGGTGGTATTTGGAATATTTTCACCTTGCAGACCCTTTTTTATAAACCTAATTCTGCCTGTAAGAGGTTATTATGTCTTTTATTATGCAGCAAAGAATCATTCTGTTAAAATATTATGTTACTTCAATATAGAAAATCTTCTGTTTCATAATTGTGAGCAATACTGTGAGAGATTCCATTATTGTAGTAAATAGTTAAGCTATACATATTAAGCTTCTATGTTCTACAATGGTTTTGTGCACACTGGGTTCAGAGAGACAAACCTGTGGACACTGAAAGCAACAAGAGGAATCGCTCTTATTTGGGAGAGAAATAAAATGACTTATGTGGATGTGTGAATAGAGAGAAAAGACTGCAAGAACAAGTTTCAAAAATTATATCATCAAAGCAATACTATCTTAACTAGACAAGCCTCACGCTGAGGTGAAACCTCTGAAGTGCTAAGTGTAAAATGAAAAGTCCAGTTACGAGTTATGTCTACTCATACCAGGTAAAACTTGATTCCAGGTGTTCATCAATGAATATCTGAAAATGAAACTTATTACCTCATGCAAGAAGTTACTGTGAATTGTAGAGTTTGTCACTTCCCTACAGAATTCTAAATGTACCATGGCAAAGCTTTATTGAGTTGGAAAACAGAGAAAGATGCAATTTTCATCTTCTATACTTTAAAATATGCCATCTGAATTACAGCAGGAGGACAAAACGTGATTTTTTGAGACAATAGTATTAGCTATATGTAATTTAAAATGTATGCAATTTTTTGCAATATATAATTATAATATTCTCTTGCTTGACAAAGGTGTTCTCAGAAAATTAATGAAGAAAATATTGAATGAAGTTTTGATGGCACACTATTTTTGCTCTAAAGAAAACAGCTGGTAGTTTTAATATAAAATAATCCTACAGTGAATATAGACATGTTAATCCTTGCCAAAAATCATGGAATGTGGAGGTGTACTTTTTTATTTTCACTGATTGTTACTGTAATGGCTAAGTTTAATTAGTGATATCAATTTCAAGATTATACTTGGGGGAAACAAAAAAGAATCCTTACACTCCAAGTTGATCAGAAAGTATTTAATAGATTAAAAAAAATCCATGATGTAAATTGAAGTGAAATATATACTGTGTATGTTGAATGTTAAAATAGCTACATTGCTAGTTCTATTATACATAAATATCAATAAATTTTTCTCATAGTGAAACACTCACTGTGCATTGAACATAAAAGATCATGTCTCACTGTTAGCTTCCACTGCTGGAGAGAAAGGCATGTTGGCCAAAAGGCTATGCAATGGAAGGATTGAGCTCATTTGAATAGAATTGTTACCTTTTTAAATAGTTCAATTATTAATTCCCTCCAATGTTAAAGTGACTACACTTCCTTTTGGTTCATTCAACAATGGAGATTATTTGAAGTCGCTGAAAATGCAATTTATTTTGATATTTTATTCTTATCTCTCTCTTCAAGTCTTACGTCAGTCTAACATCATGGTTTCAAGATGCGAATGCCTTTTTGGAGTTGCAATAAATAACACTGCCCCTCATTTCTCCATTCTCCTGGAAGGGGAAGATTTCAATTTAGTGTCAAGACTTTTCCCGTTTTAAATGTTTCAGGTAATTCTAACCGATTACACAACATATTAACAAAGCACATACCTTGCTTCATATCTTCCATCAAGTGAGTCCCTTAACAATTAGTTGAGAAGGGAAAAGTTGTTAAAGATTTTAAAGAGCACTTTTTACTATTGATTTCCTGCAGTGCAATACACAATTCTGGAGGGTAGTCACATGTAGAGTTTACGTTACCCAGCCAAGGAGAGAATACAAATATGAAAATGCATAAAATATATTTGAGGAATTTTTTTCACTGATTAAACTCGACGTGCACTGCCATGATCTTTGCTGCAACTGTGCTGACAGTTCTGAAATTCATGGCACATCAGCTTCTTACCAGTTTCTTCTAGAAATACATTAGACTTGAGCATACAGGGCACAATTTCACAAGTTAGAAATTGCACCAAATTTGGAAGTATTGTGAACAGTGACGAGGATAATTTTAAACTTCAAGAGGACATAAAACGTCAGGGGAATGGACAGATAAAAAGCAGATGATGTTGAATGTAGAAATGAGTGAAGTGATTCATTTTGGTTGGAACGAAGAAGAGACGGTATAAAGTAAACTGTAAAGTTCTGAAGGAACAGGAGCTTAGGGACATGATACTATGTGCACAAATCATTGAAGGCAGCAGGGTTGGTTGAGAAAACAATGAAGCGTGCACAATGTCGGGAAGTTAGAATTAGGAGCATGAAATACAAAAGCAAGGAGACCATGCTAAACGTGTAAAATGGATATTCAGCCTCAACTGGACCATTTGTCCTATTCTGGACACCACACTTTAAGAATGACGTGAAGATATTAGGACGTGCAAAAGATTCACAAAAATGATTCTGTGGATGAGGAACTAAGTTACGTGGGTTGATTGGAGAACATATAGGGCTGCTCACCTTTAAGAGGATTAAGAAGTGATTTGTCAAGGCATTCAAAATCAACAGTTTCCTGATGAAGGGGTCTGGGCCAAAACGTTGATTTTCCTGCTCCTTGGATGCTGCCCGACCTGCTGTGCTTTTCCAGCAACACACTCTCAATTCAAAATCATGAGTCTGGACAGAGTGCAAAGAAAGAAACTGTTCCCATTGGTAGAAGGATTGAAAACTGAAGGCATCAATGTCAGATAACTGGCAAAAGCGGTAATGTTCATGTTTATATAGCATGTGATTAGTATCTGGAATGAATTGCCTGAGAATGTAAAGTAAACAAATTCAATCAAAGCTTTCAAAACAAATTTGTACAGTTATCTGAAGAAAAAAGATTTGCATAGCTATGGAGGAACCTGTGGAACCAGGTGAGTTACTCTCGTAGAGTTTGGAGTGAACTTGATGGAATGAGTGGCCTTCATTTGTGCAGTAACCATTTCATTATTATATTTCATACTGCAGTCAAGGAATCAAACATTTGGAATATATTGTGAATACATTGTAAGTTCCACATAAAGACAAATTGCTGATAGATAAACACAAAAGGTTAACAAATCTTGATACAGTTAGTCCATCTTTAGTCAGACTTTGACAGAATGGGGCATTTCATGGCCATAATTGAATGACTTTGCATACTTTTCAACTCAATAATATTTTGTGTATTTCTGAAAACACATTTTGTTCATGTTTTTCATCTCGCACTCATCCTTACATTTGATAAGGATACAAAATCAAGTAGAAAATCAACAAAAATCAATTTGTACTGAATGTCAAGAAAATGATTTGCAAGTGGACTCTGATTGATAGAGGCATTACCATGGAGAATGCATTCATTAATGCTGATTGACAGGAAACAGCCAGGCGTTGTTTAAATTTTAAACCAGGCAAGTTGTTTCGTTGTCATGATATTGCCCAGAAAATTTAACCAATGAATGGCTGTCACCTATTTTGTGAGGTTGAAACAGGCAGAGTGTATATATATTCTTTCTGTTTGCAGAGATTAGGACTCTGTATTCTGATATCTGTGGCTTTCAGTGCAGAGGGGTGCAATCAGACTTACAACCCTAAATTATTTGTCAAATAATCATTGCAGACTCATATCCATAATGTTAGATGCTGTGTTATGTATTTTGCAGTTAGGGTCAGGCTGGTAATAGTCAGAACTTTGCTTGCAAAAAACAGTTGAAAAGACCTGCTGTTCTAAATGATCTGCCACTCTTTGGAACAGTAGGCCTGCAAAGCTGACATCAAACTGGCACTAAAATTCATATACCACATCACTCATTTGTGCGATAGGCAGAATACTTTTTTTGGCTTGATGGCATCATCCTTTTAGTGGCGAATGCCACATGTTCCTACTGCATCGTAATGGAGTAAAATTGTTAGCTTCACTTGGTGCTCAAACTGTTTGAGATACCGTCTAAGATAATCTGACGTAGACTGGGTACTTTTCAGGACCAAGAGTGACCACCCTAATGGTGCCATGTAATTGTGCACTATACAACAAGGGATAGAATGATCAGAGTTGCCATTATCTTGCAGAATGGCTTTCATACCCTGTTTCAGCATTAGATGAACATGGTGAACAAATAGCTTCGACTTTATTAATGAGATTTCCAATAAGACCAGTTTTATAGTGCATGGAACTATAAGAATCCCAACATGTACAGTGCCAATGAATGTGGTTTGAAACTGAGAACATAAAAAAATCCTCTGGCAGATTTCATGACTAGGTCATTAAAAAAAGAAACTTATTTGACTGTTCTATTTCAAACATGAATATGAGCACAAGGCAGAGCACTTAAAGAACTTTGGGCAGCACAATGAGTCGGTAGTTAGCACTAGTGCCTCACAGTGCCAGAGCCCCGGGTTTAATTCCAGCCTCAGATGACTGTGTGGAGTTTGCATGGGTTTCCTCCGAATGCTCCAGTTTACTCCCACAGTCCAAAGATGTGCAGCTTAGGTGAATTGGCTGTGCTAAATTGGCCATACTGTTCAGGGATGTGTAGGTTAGATACGTTAGATAGGGGGAATGGGTCTGGATGGGTTACTCTTGTGGTGTGGACTTGTTGGGCCGAAGGGCCTGGTTCCACACTGTAGGAATTCTATTCTATATTAAAAAGACGTGTAAGGAAATGATTATTTGCAACTGCAAATTCAATTATAGTAAACATATTAGAAATATACAAAGGGCAGAAAGTTAGGCATCATTCCACTGAAGACATATGATAGCCATTTACTGATTCATTTCTGAGGGCAATGCTGACCCATCAGAGTCAGTCTGTTTGGTTTTAAAACTGTCAATCAGCATTAATAAGTGCATTTCTGTGGCAGTGCCTCTACCAATGTCCAACCATTCAGTTGTCTTCTTTTCTCCTTGAATTTGTATTCTTGCCAATTGTCCTGATCAATGCAAAATAAAAAGCTTTCACAACATGTCTTCTTTTTAACATCACACATGCTCCCAAAAAACTAGTAATATTTTGTATCATAATTTGTTACAACTAAGACCTTGTAATGTTGTAGTAAAGGCAATGGGCATCTGGGATCACTTTGATGAGGTGAAACCAGCAATGTATCTCCTTAACCAATGAATTTTAAGGATCGATTGGTTGATTTATTGTTGTCACATGTACAGAGATACAGTGAAAGGTGTTGTTTTGTGTGCTATACAGGCAGTTTGTACCATACAAACTGCATCGGCACAGCAGAACAGAATAGTGTTATAGCCGCACAGAAGGTGCAGAGGAGAGAGAGATCAGAATTAACATTAGTGAGGTCCATTAAAAGTCTGATAACAGCAGGGAAAAAGTTGTTCTCGAATCTATTCATGTATGTATTCAAACTTTTGTATCTTCTGCCTGATGGAAGAGAGTATAACTGGGGTGAGAAGGGACTTAACAAAGGGGAAAGGTGAATGAGATACTGAAAGAGAAACTGAGAGGGGAACCAAGATTGGATTTAGAATAAAAGATGCGTATTAAACTTAAGTTTCAAACAATGATTGACTATTGTAGGAATTTAATGAAACAATTGAAATGCTTTTCTTTACTGGTCAATTTGTTAAAGTATTATTCAGATTTTCAGGTCCATCACAAATTCTCAATGATGAATTTAATGAGGAAATGTAGGTTTTTCAAAATAACAGGAAAGTTAATAACAAGAGGCCATTTGTACAAAATAAATGTCAGAGTGACATATATCAACCAGGTTATTCTAGGAATTCACAGCTCCCAGGATATTTCATACTGCCCTGAATTCTGCTGGCCCATTGTTTGTTTTATTAACTGTGTAAATCATTACTTTCTCAGCGTGATCTGGCTCATTGTTTAAAGGAATCGCAGGGCTGCTTCAACCTCAAGGATGTACGTCCTCTATTAGGTGGGACTTCTAGGATATTTCCCATGTCCTGAATAAACATCTGTGCAGGAAGTTGCAATTCTGGATTTCAGCCACAGCTGACATTACCATGAGGCTGGGAACTGTGTTTATAGCATATTTATAGATGTGGTCACTCCACAACCAAAGTGTATACAGGAAGAGAGGGAATGAGTGAGCACTGAACAGTCAAATATCTTTGAATCCTCCCACTTCCTCCAGACCAAAGGGGTAGCCATGGGCACACGTATGGGCCCCAGCTATGCCTGTCTCTTTGTTGGCTACGTAGAGCAGTTGATCTTCCGTAATTACACCGGCACCACTCCCCACCTCTTCCTCCGCTACATTGATGACTGCATTGGCGCCACCTCGTGCTCCCGCGAGGAGGTTGAGCAATTCATCAACTTCACCAACTTCCACCCAGACCTTAAATTTACCTGGACCACCTCTAACACCTCCCTCCCCTTCCTGGACCTCTCCATCTCCATTAATGACGACCGACTTGACACTGACATTTTTTACAAACCCACCGACTCCCACAGCTACCTTGATTACACCTCTTCCCACCCTACCTCTTGCAAAAATGCCATCCAGTATTCCCAATTCCTCCGCCTCTGTCATATCTGCTCCCAGGAGGACCAGTTCCACCACAAAACACACCAGATGGGCCTCCTTCTTTAGAGACCGGAATTTCCCTCCAATGCATCTCGTCCACACCCCGCACCTCCACCATCAGACCCCACCCCTCCAACCGTAACAAGGACAGAACGCCCCTGGTGCTCACCTTCCACCCTACCAACCTTCGCATCAACCAAATCATCCGCCGACATTTCCGCCACCTCCAAACAGACCCCACCACCAGGAATATATTTCCATCCCCACCCCTTTCCACCTTCCACAAAGACCATTCCCTCCGTGACTACCTGGTCAGGTCCACGCCCCTCTACAACCCACCCTCCCATTCTGGCACTTTCCACTGCCACCGCAGGAACTGTAAAACCTGCACCCACACCTCCTCCCTCACCTCTATCCAAGGCCCTAAAGGAGCTTTCCATATCCATCAAAGTTTTACTTGCACATCCACTAATATCATTTATTGTATCCGTTGCTCCCGATGCGGTCTCCTCTACATTGGGGAGACTGGATGCCTCCTAGCAGAGCGCTTTAGGGAACATCTCCGGGACACCCGCGCCAATCAACCATACCGCCCCGTGGCCTAACATTTCAACTCCCCCTCCCACTCTGCCGAGAACATGGAGATCCTGGGCCTCCTTCACTGCCGGTCCCTCACCACCAGACGCCTGGAGGAAGAACGCCTCATCTTCCGCCTCGGAACACTTCAACCCCAGGGCAGCAATGTGGACTTCAACAGTTTCCTCATTTCCCCTTCCCCCACCTCACCCTAGTTCCAAACTTCCAGCTCAGTAACTGTCCTCATGACTTGTCCAGACTTGTCCTACCTGCCTATCTCCTTTTCCACCTATCCACTCCACCCTCTCCTCCCTGACCTATCACCTTCATCCCCTCCCCCACTCACCCATTGTACTCGATGCTACTTTCTTCCCACCCCCACCCTCCTCTAGCTTATCTCTCCACACTTCAGGCTCACTGCCTTTATTCCTGATGAAGAGCTTTTGCCCGAAACGTCGATTTCGAAGCTCCTCGGATGCTGCCTGAACTGCTGTGCTCTTCCAGCACCACTAATCCAGAGTCAAATATCACTAGTCAGGTAGTACAGGACTCCCTGACTACATCCCACTCTCCAGCCAAGGTTCTGTTCTGAGTATTGATGAGAGTGGTAGTTCACCTACAGAGTACAACCAGAACCAAGGCCGTGACACTAAGGGAAATGGAAAAGTGGAAAAAAGATGGTGAAGGTTTGTGATAGGACAGGAAGACCATGGCTGGAAGATAACATGCTGAGGCCGTAAGCTACATCAAAATTAAGAGGTCCCATAGCATTGCAAAAGAGAAGTAGAATTCGAACAGAAGGGATAACAAAAATAATAATATCAAAACTCGATAACCACATAGAAATAAATATAAATAAATATATAGAAATGAACTCACTCTGCAAAGTAAAAATCTGACTAAAAATATATATCTTGCAATAACCCCATTTATGACAAAAATTAGTGCATCACATATTGTTTAAACAAAAAAAGAAGGCTCCCCACATCCAGTGCCTCCACAGTTTTTTGTACAATTTGCTAGAAATTATTCAAATTTAGCCATGAGCTCTTCCAAGTCAAGGAAGTTCCCAATATGTGTGAAGTCAAATTTTTCAATGTCTTTCCTGAACGCTAATTCATACGCAACTGTCATTACACATTCAAATACATGCCTTCAATTCTCTTTCTCCATTTTCATCAATTCCTTCAAATGTCAATCAAAGGTCAAACTGAGTTGCATCATTATATATGCAAGCAAAGCTTTTCTGTTATCCTAAGAGTACCGAGGATTTTAAATTTCAACCGAATTTCATCAGTCATTAAACTCATCAGTAGCCAGTGCTATTGATGATTTTAAGAAGAGTTTGCAGTCAAAGCAGGAAAAGTAACCATTTTGGAGAGTACACCAGCTATACCTGGTTGTACCTTTCAACATTTTTTTTGTGGTATTAAATGGACCCTATAAAATAATATTTAGTTTAGTTTTTGAATGGCCGCTTTGATTTCCCAAAAGGGCCATTTTCAGTATTCAAACTCATAGCACCAGGTTATTGTTACCTGGCGTTGTATGATCCTTGACTTTGTCCATCCCAGTCCAACACCAACACCTCCACATCATTTTCAATATTGACACCAAAGAACTTTTCTGTGTCCACAGTACAATATCATTCTCAGTCAAGACATCTCCAGAACGAATCATTGATCTTTGTTTATTTATTATCTCAAAATGAAATTTCAGATTCTATCACATTCTCAAGGATAGTAATCACGTTTACATCTGTATCACTGATCCTGATAGGAGAGATGGATGTTTGTGGTTGCCATGAGCCTAGCTGATTGCTTTGAATATAAGGTACCTCCTTTATTATAGTGAAATAACTGCCAACGTATGATTGTTAAAAATCACACAACACCAGGTTATAGTCCAACAGGTTTATTTGGAAGCACTAGCTTTCGGAGTGACAACCACCTGATGAAGGAGCAGCGCTATGAAAGCTAGTGCTTCCGAATAAACCCATTGGACTATAACCTAGTGTTGTGTGATTTTTAACTTTGTACACCCCGTCCAACACCAGCATCTCCAAATAATGTCTGATTACTGTTTTAGAATAGAATCCCTACAGTGTGGAAGCACGCTATTCAGCCCATTGAATCCACTCTTAAGAGCATCCAACCCAGACCTAATCCCTCATCCTATCCCTGTAGCCCAGCATTTTCCATGGCTAATTCACCTCGCCCACACATCCCTGGATACAACAGGGCAATTTAACATGGCCAGTCCACTTAACCTGCACATCTATTGACTTTGAGAAGAAACCAGAGAACACGTTGGAAACCCACACAATCACTGGGAGAATGTGCAAACTCCGTACAGATGGTTGCCTGAGGGTGGAATTGAATCTGGGTCCCTGGTGCTGTGAGGCAGCAGTGCTAACCACTGAGCCACTGTGCCACCCTCCTGCCCATCATGGTGCTGCTTTTTTTTTCTTTGCTGCTATCCATTTTCAAACATCCTCTTCATTTTCAGCGGGTCTCTATTACAAAAACTGAGAGAACCTCCAGACAAATAATTTGAATTTAATCCTTTATGTTTGTGAGTAGAGCTAAAATATACAACCTGGTGTCAAGGAGAGAAGGGAATAGTATTTACACTTTGTTGGTTAAATTCATATTTTAGAAGGAAAGCATTTTAAAATTTAAAACATTTTGTTTTTGTTATTGTCTTGAAAAACCATGTAAGGCACTTTTATTTAGTGAACATACCATGTAAATGGATCATATGACAGAGGGAGGTCAAGGGAAAGGGATGGCACCATAGAGGTGGTTTTGACCTGTAGTTGGGCTGTAGTTCATCAGAGAGAGACACAGGAGCCTGCAAGTCTGAGTACTGCATTCTTGAATGAAGGCTAAGAGAAAATCAAAGCTTTCTGATGGCATTCAATATCCAAGCAGGACTGTTCTGTATAATAATTATGTAGCCACATTAATACTTTTGTCATATCAGTACAAGAATGAGTCTGTTCTCCTATGTCTCCTTTACTTTTCCACTGATAATCTAAAGCTTGAAATTGAGTCAATTTTTAATTTAATAACTTCTCATAATGTGAGGACACAAGGTGTAGCTTTAATTTGTGCCTAAATCAGGCAGTGCAGGACACTTCAAATAACAAGGCAGTTTGTATACATTCAGTTCCAGTGAGAGGTACTATGTATATGTGTTTAATCATGTACATAAAGAATTTCACTTTATCATGAATATGATGGTTCCAGCATGAAATTTGTACCTACAGCATGAAGAGACTGATAAATCCACAGCAAGCAGCAAGGCACAAAAGAAAGAGCTAATCATTCAGAGAGACAAATCATGAGATTAGGTAAGTCATGTAAGAGTAGCACTCATGGTAATAAATTATGTCAAAATGACAGTTAGTGTTTACCAACAGGATTTGTTTGTGGAGATGTTTTCTGAATTGAAAGTAGGAGAACTTCTGTGGTGAACCATGTTGAATCCTTGTGTGATTTGTGCTTGCTTTACATCAAGCAGAGAAACAGGTGTAAGTTAATCACCTGCAAATGTTCAACATGTTGTAAATAACTTGTTTTCAAGAATATGTGAAGAAAATGTGTTTGCATAACACAAAGAAATTTCCTCTCCGATAACTCCTTTTAGTTATTTTCAGTGCTGCACAAAGCTTTAGTCAAGTTGAAAGAATTTATTTACAGAGCAGCAAAGAGCTTTTCTGGCAAATTGTTGTTACCCAGTTTCACAGGCCGATTTCGAGCAAGAAAGCACTATTCATCAATTATATAACAGCAATAAGCAAGTGTAATAACAGAGAACTACAAAGAGCTGAGACAGAAAAATCTCGCCCATTGCCCACCTACACCTTACAAATTCTTTTGGAATCTATCGAATCTTTTACATGCTAGGAATTACTCAAATGGTTACTTCCCAAGGGTTGTGGAATATTCATTACAGCACTATTAATAACCACAGACTGTAGCTATATCTTCTGAGGCTGAAATACTGCATTTTAGCTGTGGAATAAAAGACACTGTAAAATAAAATAGTCACTGTAAAACACCTCTATAATGAATTTGATTGATTCACTGAGGTATCATGTTATAGGGAGGTGGAATTCAATCTTATAACATGGAATCATTATGGTGCGAACGCCTGCATCAGAAACTCAATTTGGTACTTATTGAAAAACAACACCACATTAAATGGGTTTTCTAATATTTTAATTATTAAATGTAAAATAATAATATCAGAGTGAATCTTGGTTTTCAGTGCAAGATTCCAAAATCTGAAAATAGAAGACCGTTGTGTGGTAAATAGATACCACTGCTGGGTAGATTAATACAGAGATTATATTTGATGACTGATGTTAATTTTTACATATTGAGTTCCTAAGCTCTTCTTCAATTTTAGGTTATGCATTGTAGAGCTGCATGAAATGTAAGGTGGGGATAAGCTACCTGTTCGGATCAACAGCACAGACTGGTACCCTTGTTGTATCCACAGAAATTCTCCTGGTTCCTATCTTTGGTAAGTTAAATTCTAATGATGCAGCCTTCCAAAAGAGTGCTTCCTCAACCAAGGACTCTGTACTACACAATGGTTGGCAAGGCGATTCGCTTTGACCACCCACACCCTCCACCCCCCCTCCAAGACTTCCGTTTCCCCAGCCCCCAACGCCTCATCTTCACCATGGATATCCAATCCCTCTACACCTCCATCCACCATGGCCAGGGCCTCCAATCCCTCCTTTTCTTCCTCTCCCGACGTCCCCAACAGTACCCTTCCAACTACACTCTCATTCGTTTTGCTGAACTGGCCCTCACCCTTAACAATTTCTCCTTCAAATCCTCCCACTTCCCCCAGACCAAAGGAGTAGCCATGGGCACCCGTATGGGCCTCGACCATTCCTGTCTCTTTGTTGGCTACGTAGAACAGTCCATCTTCCGTAATTACACCGGCACCACTCCCCACCTCTTCCTCTGCTACATTGATGACTGCATTGGCGCCACCTCGTGCTCCCGTGAGGAGGTTGAGCAATTCATCAACTTCACCAACACATTCCACCCTGACCTTAAATTTACCTGGACTATCTCTGACACCTCGCTCCCCTTCCTGGACCTCTCCATCTCCATTAATGACGACCGACTTGACACTGACATTTTTTATAAGCCACCGACTCCCACAGCTACCTGGATTACATCTCTTCCCACCCTACCTCCTGCAAAAATGCCATCCCGTACTCCCAATTCCTCCACCGTATCTGCTCCCAGGAGGACCAGTTCCACTACAGAACACACCAGATGGTCTCCTTCTTTCGAGTCTGCAATTTCCCTTCCCACGTGGTTTAAGATGCCCTCCAACGCATCTTATCCACATCCCGCCCTCAGACCCCACCCCTCCAACCGTAACAAGGACAGAATGCCCCTGGTGCTCACCTTCCACCCTACCAACCTTCGCATAAACCAAATCATCCGCCAACATTTCTGCCACCTCCAAATGGACCCCACCATCAGGGATATATTTCCCTCCCCACCCATTTCCTCCTTCCTCAAAGACCGTTCCCTCCGTGACTACTTGGTCAGGTCCACGCCCCCTTAAAACCCACCCTCCCATCCTGGCAACTTCCCCTGCCACTACAGGAATTGCAAAACCTGCGCCCGTACCTCCTCCCTCACCTCTATCCAAGGCCCTAAAGGAGCCTTCCACATCCTTCAAAGTTTTACCTGCACATCCACCAATATAATTTATTGTATCCATTGCTCCCGATACGATCTCCTCTACATTGGGGAGACTGGACGCCTCCTAGCAGAACGCTTTAGGGAACATCTCTGGGACACCAGCCCCAATCAACCACACCGCCCTGTGGCCCAGCATTTCAACTCCTTCACCGTCACTCCCTCACCACCTGACGCCTGGAGGAAGAACGCCTCATCTTCCACCTTGGAATACTTCAACCCCAGGCCATCAATGTGGACTTCAACAGTTTCTTCATTTCCCCTTCCCCCACCGCACCCAAGTTCCAAACTTCCAGCTCAGCACTGCGCCCATGACTTGTCCTACCTGCCTATCTTCTTTTCCACCTATCCACTCCACCCTCCCCTGACCTATCACCTTCATCCCCTCCCCCACTCACCTATTATACTCTATGCTACTTTCTCCCCACCCCCACCCTCCTCTCATTTATCTCTCTGCCTGTATTCCTGATGAAGGGCTTTTGCTCAAAATGTTGATTTTACTGCTCCTCGGATGCTGCCTGAACTGCTGTGCTTTTCCAGCACCACTCTAATCTAGACAATGGTTGGCAAGGCCTCAGTTGTGTCTGCCCGATTTCTTCCCTCACCACTTACAGTCATAGAGTCATAGAGATGTACAGCACGAGAACAGACCCTTTGGTCCAACTTGTCCATACTGACCAGATAGCCCACCCCAATCTAGTCCCAACCCTCGGCACCCAGCCCGTATCCCTGTAAGCCCTTCCTATTTATATACCTTTTAAATGTTGTAATTGTACAAGCCTCCACCACTTCCTCTGGCACCTCATTCCATACATGTACCACCTCTGCGTGAAAAAGTTGCTCCTTTGGTCTCTTTTCTATCTTTCCCCTTTTATCCTAAACCTATGCCCTCTAGTTCTGGACTCCCCAATCCCAGGGAAAAGACTTTGTCTATTTATCCTATCCATGCCTCTCATAATTTTATAAACCTCAATAAGGTCACCCCTCAGCCTCTGACACTCAGGGAAAACAGCCCCAGCATGTTCAGCCTCTCCCTATAGCTCAAATCCTCCAGCCCTGGCAACATCTTTGTAAATCTTTTCTGAATCCTTTCAAGTATCACAACATCTTCCCAATAGGAAGGAGACCAGAATTGCACACAATATTCCAACAGTGGTCAAACCAATGTAATTTACAGCCGCAAAAAGACCTCTCAACTCCTGTACTCAATACTCTGACCAATAAAGGAAAGCATACCAAATGCCTTCTTCACTATCCAATCTACCTGCGACTCAATTTTCAAGGAGCTATGAACCTGCACTCCAAGGTCTCTTTGTTCAGCAACACTCCCTAGGTCCTTACCATTAAGTCTATAAGCTCTGCTAAGATTTGCTTTCCCAAAATGCAGCACCTAATATTTATCAAAATTAAACTCCATCTGCCCATTGGCCCATCTGATCAAGATCCCAGTATAATCTTCATTGTCCACTACACTTCCAATTTTGGTGTCAGCTACAAACTTACTAACTATACCTCTTATGCTCACATCCAAATCATTTATATAAATGATGAAAAATCATGGACCCAGCATTGATCCTTGTGGAACTCCACTGATCACAAGCCTCCAGTCTGAAAAACAACCCTCCATCACCACCTTCTGTCTTCAACTTTGGGCCAGTTCTGTATCAAAATGGCTAGTTCTCCCTGTATTCCATGAGGTCTATCCTTGCTAACCAGTCTCCCGTGTGGAACCTTGTTGAACACCTTACTGAAGTCCATATAGATCACATCTGCTGCACTGCCCTCATCAGTCCTCTTTGTTACTTCTTCAAAAAACTCAATCAAGCTTCTCTTCCCTCCCATTAGGATTCCCTTTTACCTCACTTTCCTCCCAATTATTGTCTGTATTCAATCGTACATTTTCCACCGTTTCTGCTACCTCAAATGTGATGCCACTACTATGCATATCTTCTCTTCCCTTCCTGTGCCAACATTTCAAAAGGACATTCCCTCTCTGATGTTCTGGCCCACTCCTCAGTAACTCCCAACATTTCATCTCCTTCCCAAGCAAAATCAAGGGATGTAACACTTGTCATTATACGACCTCACCATCTAAGAACCCAAATTCTCCTACCAGGTGGAATGATGTTTTATATGTGGTTCATTCAATTTATCCTATAGTACTTGCTCCTTATAATGTGGTGGTCTTCTCACTGGGTAGGCTGGGTGACCACCTTTTTCAGTCTGAAGTATGACCCTATGCTTCTTGTGACCTGTCATTTTCATTCTCCACTTTGCCCCGAAGCTGACGCCTCTGTACTCAGGCTTTTGCACTATTCAAATGAAGCTCAATGTAATCTAGAGAAGCAGCAGCTCAATTTCAATTTGGCATGTTATAGCCTTCCAAACTCACCACTGATTTCAACATTTTTGAATCATTGGCTCTGTCCCAGTTTGTTTCCCTTTCTTTGAATGTTTCTGTTTTTCCCTTTCATTTACAGTGAGCAACATGGCTGCTCTGGAAACATTTTTGATGTCCTTGTTTCTTTTGGTACATATTGTGAAATCTGTCCTTGGTCAGGCTTGGTACATGGTTTGAGCACTAGCGCATCATATCTGGTTCAAATGAGTCACTTATTTCTTCTTGGAAAGATTCACATCCCCCAAAAGTGGTATATTGTCAAAGATATTCTATTGAAGCTTTGTCATGGTATTCTGGGTTTTCTTCCAAAGATGCTTGCAATATAGTGTTAACATCTTTGTGCAAGTAAGCATTATTTGTCTTGTAGTTGTTTTCGATTTCAGCATATTTTCTAGGATTGACCAACTTTTTTATAAAAATTGCATTGGTGTGAAAAATCTGGAAATTGCTTCTGTTCGTGTGTGTAAATGTGTTTTCTTAACTCACATCTGGACAATGAATTTTAGCATCAATAGATTTAAAGACTTTTGGTGTCTGCCAATTATATGGTATGTGATATATTTGTACCTGAGAAAATTGACTAAGTCTGAGGTTCTGCATGAGTTAGGTTGACTTTCTGTTTCCAGCATTCTCCTGTACTGTTTACACGTTTCAACTTTTCCACCATTGGAATATTTCTTTCTCATGTGAGATTGTCTTTTGCTTGTAAATAAATCTGAAAGGAATAGATCAGAAACTTGAATGTCAATTCTGTCATGGATTTGTTCTGGTTGTTAAACACTTTAATCTCAAAATTCTGATATTGTATAAAGATCATTAATAAAGTTTTCAGCAGGTTTTCCTAGAAACTGTAATCTGTGTTCTTCTAAGTGTTGCGCTTGCTTGTAAATTATTGTTACCTAATGTAAAGTTATTGCCAAAAAACTCTTACAATTTTCTTAGCGATACAACCTATCTCTTCTCTTAAATTCTGTCATTTTACATGACCTAATAGCCACTTGTTCTTTGGAATTCTTTTGTAATCCTGAAGCAATTCCAAATCACATGAATTATCTCTTCTATGTAGTACAATGTGACTCTCTGATGAGATTGTGATTTTAAATCTGCATGGTGGTGTAATGTTTTTCTCCACTTGCACAGCGTTTCACTGCTCTTGTTCCTCTTATTTCAATCATTTACTTGAAAGTTGTTGCAAGCATTTTCTAGTTGTTCAGATGTAGCTGGTTTTGCTGTTCAATGTTTAAATTATATAATCACTTCAGTTGAATTAAACATTATCTTAAATGTCTTCAATCTTTTAAAATAAATATTGTAGCTATTTATGAAATTATGGCTAAATATTGGTGTGACACTTATGCATTAAATGATCAAATTAATTTTTCAACGATAGGTTTCACTGACATTACTTTCATCCTAAGCCCAGCTCAAAATTATAAGGACCACCATTAATTATTTACAGTTACCTCAAAAACCTTTTCTACTGAGGACCTCCAAAACTAATCTGTGTTCCAGCTTATTGAAAAATGTTGTCTGTGATAGAGGGAGCCAAGTCTGGAGCTAGAGTTTTTGCACTGGTGAATGATACTTTATGAAGCAACGTATATTGCCCACAGAGTGCATCCCACAGACAGTTTGATTACTTGAATTTTTTAAAGTATACTTTGATTCAGAGAGCAAAGGTCATGGACGTAATTGTGCAGTTGCAATTTGTGAAGAAATTGTTTTGAGTAAAGCAAATTGCAAAGTATTTCTTTCCATTTTACAAATGAGTAAGAGATAAGGAAGCAATGTGATTGATCATGAATGTTTGTGCATTAATGATGTCAGGTGGTGAGGGAGTTCTCTCTCTCTCTCTCTCTATATATATATATATATACATATATGCCTATACGCACACATGTAAGGTGGTCGAATATTTTCTTCTTTTACTTCTAACCAGATGTGTTAAGAAAAATAGAAACAGAAATTGCAGGTCTTGAAATCTGAAATAGTAACTGAAAATGTTAGGAATACTCAGCAATTCTAAACAAGTATTCACATGGGTCTGCTTTTTTGGGATCGCTGGGGATGCCAAGTATGCCAAGGTAATGTGACTTGACAGAATTTGGAGTCTTGCTCATTCATTTTGTACAATACTGTTTTTGTTGTTGAGGAGTAAATATATGGGGTCTCCTTTGGAGTAATCAGAGGTAACAAATAACCAAATCAGTTTTCTACCTATTGGTTTTATTAAGATTAAAATACGCTTTAATTGTTACAGAATTAGAGGTCCATATAACTTTGATTAGAAACATATCTCAAAAATCAGAATGAGCAATTCTTCTTTCAGTGCACTGAAAGACTCATTCTCCCCAGCTTTCGGCTTGTTTAATTTCCTCATGGCTTGATTTCTCATCTCTCAAAGCTGTCTCCTCAGTGGTTCTCATGTTTGAATCTGTTGACATGTGGGTTGTCATGGAACCATTCCAGGGGGTATGAAAAGTAATCTAAGAGTAAGGTTTAGGGATTTTAAGAGGAGGGGCTTTTCCAAAATAACATGGTTCATCAAAAAAAATCTACTTTTATCCATAGACCTTTAATGAATAGCCACCTGTGAGTTTCAGAAAAAGTAAATGAGAGGCAGACATGATGTAGGACAGGAGTGGAGTATGACAGCTACATGTGGGGAAGTAATCACACATGAAGGATTGCTAAGAAAGGCAAGATTTAAAAGGTAAATAATCATTTTGTTGATTATCCTGACTTGGTGTTGGACACTGGAATGGAACTCACTGAACTGGGTCACAATGGTAGTGAACATGTTGAAGGTATGTAAATCTGTCAGTTACTGTGTCATTTTCATTAGTATAGCATTATAATTTGGATGGCAGATCCATTATAAAAGGAGCATTAATTGGAGGTATTCAACCTAAAATGGTTTGAGTATCACTATCTCTATGATCTCAGTAAAGAGTCCAAATTTCTTCATTATTTTGATAGTATGTGCTGCAGGAGTTCAGCAGTACATTTACAAAGTTAGGCTTTGAGCCAAGTCAAAAAGATTTCTGAATGAAAATAATTAATCATTCTCTTTCCAGATCTTTGGGAATACTGAAGATCCAGAGGTAATACCATTCTTCCTGATGAGTCCCTGTTGTAATTTGGAATGTTCATCTTCAATTCCTTCTTTAGTTGTTTAACTTTGGAATTTGCATTGGGCACTCTCAATGTGTATGTGTGTGGGCTGGAGGACCATAAGAATGTTCTCCTTCCATTGCCTGACTTCAGCTGCTAGGCTGAAGCCAAGCCCTTTCTTGATGGAGGGCTCTGGCCTGAGACGTCGATTTTCCTGCTCCTCGGATGCTACCTGACCTGCTGAGCTTTTCCAGCAACACACTTTCAGCTCTGATCTCCAGCATCTGCAGACCTCACTGTCTCTTTCAGCTACTAGGCTTGTGTGGCTGTTGGGAGTCCACCAGTTATTTGACACTTCATTCTGTTGATCCTATCCTACATTGTATAAAGCTGTTCCCTATTCCACATGGTGCTACATTGCTGGGGTGTCTCGGGTTCCCACCTGGGTTGGTTTACACATGATTGATGTCGGCGTCATGTAGTTGAGGATCTTGATTTGCCTTTGGGCAGACTTTATGGTATCCAGCCATATGGGATAAAGAATGAGTCACAAATATTTTGGGTGGGCAAGATGTGCTTATGGAGCTGCTGGTCATCTTTGTGAAGATGAGTTGCTCTTGTTAAAGGCTGAATTGCTAATGCTGTTCTCCCTGGAGAACAAAACAAAATCTATTTTCAGCAAACTAACTGCTTTACTTTTGTTCCCCATGGCTCTTCCATTCAGGGATCTGAGCATTCCTTGGTGAAGACCCAAGAACCAAGATCAAGGCAATGACCATGCTCCCAAGGTTTAGACACACCTTGGTATGTCATATTTTTAAAATCAGATTTCCCAAGTCCTGTAGGAGACAAAGTAAAAGCAAAATACATTCCCCAGATGAAAGCAAATTGCTCTATGCAACCGTGTACAACCTTTCCTTTACAAAATTGATTTTTTTTAGAAAATCCAGGATGGCGATTTGAAAGATTATGACTCCAAAAAACAAGTACTTGAAACGCTACCACATGTTGAAAATAACCTGCTTGCCTATACTGGATTTATTTCTTCCCTTAGGTTGCTCTTTTTTTTGCCCTTATTGCTCTTTTCTTCCTGAATGCGGTTTGTCTTGTGGCAAATTGGGAATCCAGATGAACAATTCAATGATACCTGGAGCTATTGGACATGGTGATTACAGAGCATTCGACAGATTGGAGTACAGTGAATGCCCAAAACTTCAGAAGTGGAAATGAGGCATGTAAAGAGTTGCTGCTGAGCCAGAGCAAAAAGAACCAGACATAATGGAAAATGTACGCTATTCACAGACAGCAGAGAGGGATTAGCTTGAACTTGTACCCAAGCGCATTGCATTGCTTGAGTGCAGATAAACCAGAAAATCAGCTGGGTCAGGGTGCAAGCCTGTAAAAGATTCTCCACAATTTTCTTAGGCCTTTTAGTACTTTGAAGTTTGATCATTTGAAGAGCTGAATTCAAGGCCCCTCTTGCTGTTAGAAAAGTCAGACAGATCTCCACTGTACTAGCAGGAGAATAGACACACAAGAGTAAATGCGACTAGGTCACGCACTGTCAATGGGACCTCACACACAGTAAATGTAATTAGGAGAATTGGCTGCCCAAGGTTAGGAATCAAATCTGTAAAAACGAGGCAACAGTTGGCAGAGAACGACAGCTTGAAAAGAATGGCTTAGATCTCAGAAGTGTGAAGGAACATGCAAAGTACCCAATTTAATATTAGGTTCCTTCAGGTGAATTCTATGTTCTTTATGAAGAAAAATAATTTTCCCTTAATAAAAGTAGACCTCTACGGCTGTTATCAAAGAACCAGCCTCTTGGGCAGCCTCCCTTAATCTTCCTCAAGGCTTAGAATTTAACATTTCTTCAGACCACATGTTGTGCCATTACAGGAGCTTCCCAGTAAGCCCACACATCACATGCGTGACAGGAGTTTAAATCAGTATTTTAATATCTATATGTAGTCCATTGTATCACAAGAAAGATAGACTTAAACAAAGTAAAATACACAAAGAATAAATCTCACTGATTTTCATAATTCAGTTAGAGAAGAATGTTAAATTGTATGCATTTGCAAATATGCATTCTGGTAAACTGCACATGAGTACACTCTGTAGTGATGTTGAGACATAGTATTAGAGATCTGTGTACCTCAGGTAGGATCTCATACTGCTGGAACAGACAATATTTCAAATTCACTTCCAATTGTGTAGAACTCTCATATTTTTGAACTGCAATTCTATTGTTTTAATTTTTTTTAGAAAAATGTATACAATTGCCACTCTGCTAACATACCCATTTTAGTTTAATTGTACAACTACATTTAAATTAATTTTAAAAAGATGTATGTAATATGAAGACATAATCAATAAGTTTAGTATCATTTCTGATAATGTTGCCAAACTGTGACATTTTGTAAAGGATGTGAATTTGGCTATATTGATACTGTATTAGTTCTCTAGTAGTAAAGTCACATTAGGGCAATAACTTTTAGTAGAACCTGCTTACTTATTTAGATTTTCACTCTTCTTTTCTCAAGCTGTTATAATCTCATGTGTTTTGAATATCCTCCATTACTCCACCCAAGTGACCATTCTACGTATATGAGGTTGGATGGTATTCTAGACTATTAACCAGTAGAGTTAAAAAGTGTGGTGCGGGAAAAGCACAGATGGTGAGGCAGCATCCAAGGAGCAGGAGGGTTGACGTTTCAAGCATAAGCTGTTCATCAGGAATGTGGGGGTGGGCCCAAGGTGGCTGAGAGATAAACGGGAGGGTGTTGGGCTGGGGGTAAGATAGCTTGGAATGCGATACGTAGATGAAGGTAGGGGATGATGGTGATAGGTCGGAAAGAAGGGTGGAGAGGATAGGTGGGAAGGAAGATGGACAGGTTGGACAGTTCAAGAGGGCGGTGCCAAGTTGGAGGGTTGGATCTAGGATAAGGTGGGGGGAGGGGACATCAGGAAACTGGTGAAATCAACATTGACACCGTGAGGTTGGAAGATTCCAAGGCGGAAAATGAAGTGTTCTTCCTCCATTCATCAGGTAGCTAGGATTTTGCGGTGGAGGAGGCACAGGACTTGCATGTCCTTGGTGGAGTGAGAGGGGGAATTGAAGTTTTTGGCCACAGGGCAGTGGGATTGATTGGTGCATGTGTCCCAGAGATGTTCTCAGAAACATCCTGCAAGTTGGCATCCTGTCTCCCCAATGTAGAGGAGGCCACATCGAAAGCAACAGACATAGCAAATGAGGTGTTTAGACGTGCAGGAAAATCTCTGCTGGATATGGGAGGATCCTTTGGAGCCTTGAAGGGTGGTGAGGGGAAAGGTGTGGGGGCAGATTTTATACTTCTTGCAGTGTCAAGGGAAGGTGCCAGGAGTGGAGGGTGGGTTGGAGGGAGTCGTAGACCATTTGAGGAAATTGCGGAGGGAATGTTCTCTGTGGAATACTGAAAGGGGAGGGAAATATATCTCTGGTGGTGGGGTCTGACTGTATGTGGTGGAAATGGTGGAGAATGATGCATTGTATCTGGAGGTTGGTGGGGTGGGGGCGGGGTGGGGGGTGGGATTCTGTCCTTGTGACTGGAGGTGTGGGGTTCAAGGGCAAAAGTGCTGGAGGCAGAAGAGATGTGCTGGAGGGCATTGTTGACCATGTGAGAGGAAAGATTGTGATCCTTGAAATAGGAGGCCATCTGGGATGTTCTGGAGTGGAATTGGTCCTCCTGGGAGCAGATGCGGTGGAGGCAGAGGAATTGGGTGTAAGGGATAGCATTTTTACAGGAGACAAGGTGGGTCAAGTTGTAGTCCAGGTAACTGTGGGAGTCGGTGAGTTTGAAGTGAATGTCTGTGTTGAGTTGGTCACCAGAAATTGAGATGGAGAGGTCCAGGAAGGGGAGAGAGGTGTCCGAGATGGTCCAGGTGAACTTGAAGTTATAGTGGAAAGCGCTCATGAAGTTGATGAGCTGTTCAACCTTCTTGTGGGAGCACAAGGTGGTGCCGATACAGTCATCAATGTAGCAAATGAAAAGGTTGGGAATGGTGCCAGTGTAAATGCAAAAGGTGGACTATACCACGTGACCGATGAAGAGGCAGGCATAGTTGGGGCCCATGTGGGTGCCTATGCCTACCCCTATAGTTTGAAGGATGTGGCAGAATTTGAAGGAGAAATTGTTAAAGGTGAGGATCAGTTCAGCCAATCAAATGAGTGTGTTAGTGGAGATGCACTGGTTGGGTCGGCGGGAGAGGAAGAAATGGAGGGCTTGGAGGCCTCATCATGGAGGATGGACATGTACAGTGACTGGATGTCCGTGGTGAAAATGAGTCATTGGAGGCCAGGGAAGGGGAACAGGACGTGTGTGAAGATATGTTCAGTGGGGCAGGAGCAGGCAGACATGATGGGTCAACCGGGACAGTCAGGTTTGTGAATTTTGCGTAGGAGATAGAACTGGGCAATGTGGGGGTCCTGGACAATGAGGTTGGAGGCAGTGGTTGGGAGATCCCCTGAGATGATGAGGTTGTGGATGGTATAGGATGATAGTTTGGTGATGGGAGGTGAGGTCGTGGTCGAGGGGGGCACGAGGAGGTGTTCATGAGTTGGCCCCTGGCTTCAGCAGTGTATAAGTCAGTGCACCAAACTACCACTGTGTCACCCTTGTCTGATGGCTTGATGATGAGTTTGCGGTTGGGAGCAGAGGGAGTGGAAGCTATGCGTTGTGGGGGTGAGATTTTGGAGTGGGTGAAAGGGGTGGACAGATTGAAGTGGTCAGTATCATGGCAACAGTTGGAGGTAAAGAGATCAAGGGTGAGTATAGACCAGCATGAGGTGGCCAAGTGGATGGAGTATGTTGGAGGTGGAAGAAGGAGTCCTCAGAGGGTGGGTGGGAGTCCTGATGGAAAAAGTAAGCAGGGAGGCAGAGTCAGCAGAAGAAAAACTTTGATGTTGTGATGTGTTGAATTTGTTGATGTGGAAGCATCATGGGATGAAGGTGAGGCCTTTGCTGAGGACGTATCGTTCCATTACAGGGGGTGGAACAGATGGGTTTTACCCTGGCCTCCAGAGGCCACCTCGAAAAGACTCAAATGCATAACTTAGGCTGACACTTCAGTACTACACTGTTGTAGGTGCCGTCTTTCAGATGAGACATTAAAGTGAGGCTTCATCTGGTCTGTGAGGTGAACTTAAGTGTCTCGTGGCACTAGTTTGGAAAAACAGAAGAGTTCTCCCCAATTTCCTGGTCAGTATTTACCATAAACTGGTTGATCATGGCTGATCTTGTGTGCAAGTCAACCTTCAATATTTTGGTTAGAACGCCCAAATGTTTTGTTTTTGCCCTCTGCACACTTTGAAGTCAAACTTACTCTATTACAAATCAACTTATTGATGGGATCAGAGAAAGGCACACCTTTGAAGGCATCTATTCAGCTCCCTGTATCTGTACACATTATCACATAATATCAAGACCCTTTAAGCACTATATTTTGGGTAAGGTGAGGAGGTTGGTGGAACCAATGTTCAACCCGGTGACTGTGAAAATAGGACAATGGGAGCGGGCAGATTTTAACCCCTCAAAGTTATCAGTCTTGTAAATATCGACCACTTACTAAGAAACTCAATTTTTACACATGTATATGCAGTATCCACCAAACAATGCCACACTAAAACAGATGATTTGGTTACGCATCACGCTGCTTTTTGTGGGTGTTTGTTGTACTCAAATTGGGCTGGCATGTTTCCAGTGCAGCAAGGGGAAGGAATTTTAGAAATATTTCCATCATTATAAATCATTTTGGGAATGTCCAGAAGAAGTTAAAGAAATACATATTATTTCTTTATCTGATAACCTCACCTCCAATTAGGGAGATCAATCAAGAATAGGATGATTTTCCTTCTTCCTGCAAATAATCGTAAATCCTTTCCAACCTTCATTACCATCTTTGGTATTGCAATGTACAGCCTTTTCCTGCTACTTTAATTGAATTGTTATTCAATAGATAAATATTTACTGAAGAAAGCATTTTGAAATTTCCATTGTGTTTAAACATACATAAATCAGGCTTTACTCATTGCCTCGAACAGCGCTGTCCTCACTATAAATCTGAATTGTGCCCTCGAGGGAAAGGACTCACAATGGATCAATTGTTAATTAGAGATATCTCCTCATGGTGACTATTCTTTTTCACATGATATTAATGACACCTCAATTTATCTGAATTCTTCTTAATGTTTTCGTAGGGATGATTTAGTGATAGTAAGATGGTCAGGATAAATAATATAACTAGATTTTGTTTCAATCAGTGTGGACACAGACTGACTTCACACCTATTATTTAAAAAGCTGAGCGATCTTGAGAATGTAATTTAAAAGAAGTTTTGGGTTTACATATCAAAGAACAGAATGCAGCATTTCCCATTATAAAAGATAGATGTTTTAATCTGAGATTGTTTACTGTGTTACATCTCCATGACACTGGACTCCTTTGGCAATAAATTCTGTGAGCATGGTCTTAAACTCCACAACCACCTGATGAAGGAGCAGTGCTCCGAATGCTAGTCCTTCCAAATAAACCTGTTTGACTATAAAGCTGGTGTTGTGTGATTTTTAACTTTGTCCATCCCAATCCAACATCAGCACCTCTAAGTCATGGTAGCCATGCAAATTGTGTGTATAAAACATAACATATAATAACTATGATTTGGAGATGCCGGTGTTGGACTGGGGTGTACAAAGTTAAAAATCACACAACACCAGGTTATAGTCCAACAGGTTTAATTGGAAGCACACTAGCTTTCGGATGACGCTCCTTCATCTGGTGGTAGTGGAGGGCTCAATCATAACACAGAATTTATAGCAAAAATTTGCTGTAAATTCTGTGTTACAATCGAGCCCTCCACTATCATCTGATGAAGGAGCGTTGCTCCGAAAGCTAGTGTGCTTCCAATTAAACCTGTTGGACTATAACCTGGTGTTGTGTGATTTTTAACTTAATAAAATAACTAGACAGGTTGATTGACAATCTTTCCAGTGAGCCTGATGTCAGGCAATAAGAATGGGAAAGTTGCCCAGTCAGCCATCCTGCAGAGCCAACAGCAGTTCTACAGTAATTTGCCAATCAGCATGGCCTAATCCATTAGAAGTCTGTAGTCCAAGTCTTGGAAATGAAGATGGGAGAAAAGAAAAGGATAGTGGATAATAATTCTAAAGAAAGAAATCCTTGTTGTACTGAATGCTTTCTCACATCAAAGTCTAAGGATGCATCACTTAGTGATTTACTTTTAGAATCTGATGAGACTTAAGTAAGCAGGGAAGAAAAGTAGGTAATTGTGTGTGGGATCCGTATTAATTGCATGTTAGATCAGACAATATCATGTACAATGAGAATCCCACATTGGACTGGTATATTTCTGTTTACCAATATCCTGAATATGAAGTTGATAATTCAATGGTTCACCCATCGTAGGCATTAGCTATTAGATTTAGATTGGTGGTAGGTAACGCACCTCTTCAGGCAGAAAACTACAGACTTAAGTCCAACTGGCAATGTTTGAATACAAAATCTACCCTGACTCTCAAAGAAATGCTAGCAGAGTGCTTGTGCTTGTCTGACATATGGCCTAGAGGCTAGAGTCCAACCCAACCCCTCTCTCTATCCAGCCCACAGAGCTCAAAATGCAGATAGATGGGTGTGCCGGATCAGCAAGGAACTGCTGTTCTAATGACCAGTGAGCCGATCAGCAGTAAGTTCAGAAGAGAAATGGTCTGTGATTATAGCAGCAGCGGCAAACAGGGTGAAAGGGAGTGGTACTTATTTATTTTCACACCCAGTGAGAGTAAGTCTGTGAAAGAATAAGGGAGTCTATATGTGAGAATAAGGGAGAGGGAAGGAGAGACAGAAGGGTCCGTAGGAGGGAAGATGTCTGTGGAAAGGACGGGAGAGTTTTTGAAGGGGAAGGCAATCAGTGGGAAGGTGAAAATGTGTTGTATGTGTAAGAATGAGAACCTAGAGACTGGGACCGAGTCTCACACACATAGCCTATCCCCTCCCCGTTCTCCTTTTGCAAAAGCCCTTTCACAAACGACAACCAAGAAAGGAAGAAATCCCAAGTCACAAGGCAACCAATTTCCAACACTAACTTTCCATCAAGTCCAACTCAGATTGTGTTCTACCAAAGGGGATGTAGAGATAGCTTATTTTTTCAAAATCAATATGTACTAGAACATTCCCGAAGAAGGGCTTATGCCCGAAACATCGATTCTCCTGTTCCTTGGGTGCTGCCTGACCTGCTGCGCTTTTCCAGCAACACATCTTTCAGCTCCGATCTCCAGTATCTGCAATCCTCACTTTCTCCATGTACGAGAACAACCTGATTTTAGTTTAAATCCAATTTTATGTTTTACATTATTCAGAGTGTCAAATGTAAATTCAGATAAAATTCAACGTACATGACATGAATTTCATGTGGACTAAAATAATATTGGAATTCACTAGAAACTTTATTTTAAGGACTAGCTTAAAAAGTTAATTTTGGACAAAGCAAGCAAAACAATATTCAAAACCATTGTTTGTCTGGAAATACACCCAACATCAGCCCACAACCTCCAGCTGCAGACTCATACTGGTTAAACTCAAATCCTTAGCTCAGCCCAGTTCCTTTGGAGCCTTCTCTGTTTAGGTCCGCTTAAGTGAAAAGCCAGACAAGTTTTATTAGTTAACTCTGCTGCTTCATATATTTTATTAATTATTGCTTCTAAATTTATTTTTTTCTCATTCATGTTTAATGTTGCACCAAGCCTTTTCTTTCTGAAATTTGCACACTGGCCCCTTGAATGTTTTTTTTTAATAATTGGAATGAGTTCCCTCACATAGAAATGTTGGACAATCCTAAGGTTATATTTCCCCAATCAGCAGGAGGTCAAATGTCACATTGCATGACTTGAAAAAGAGCAGGGGAGCAGTTATGACCAACACATTTTATAATAGATTATTGGAAGACTTATTTTGTTGCTTTTGGTGGAGCTTCTCAATGTGTAAATTGACAGCCAAATATTACTCCATGAAAACAAGGACTTCAAAGGGATTTTGTTGACTGATGAAGCACTTTGGAGTGTCCTGAGGTACAACACAAATGAAAGTTTTTCTAAATGTGCTGACGAACTTAACTGCACAGAAAATGTTTCCTATAGAGCTTTCCACATCAGTTGCAGGGTTTCTGTGTACTCCAACATCCGATGAGAAAGGATGGGAACCAAATACTTTCATTTTAGCCAAGATTTATCAATCTATCGAAAATACCTAAATGTGTTTCTTGGAGGAAATTACTGCACATGCTGGAATCTGTACTGAAAACAACTAATGTTGGAGATCACAGCTGGTCAAACAGCATCAATGCAGAGACAGCAAGCTACCATTTTGAGTCTAGATGACTCTTATCACCCCTGAAGTGAAGTTTGGAGGGAACAGCATTTATGCTATTATTAGAAAGGTGCTGGAAAAGCACAGCAGGTCAGGCAGCATCTGAGGAGCAGGAAAAACAATGTTTCGGGCAAAAGCCCTTCATCAGGAATGAGGTTGGGAGCTTCTGGAGTGGAGAGATAAATGGGAGGGGGGGGGGGGTGTTGGGCTGGGGAGAAGGTAGCTTTGGGTGCAATAGGTGGATGGAGGTGGGGGTGAAGCTGATAGGGTGGAGTGGATTTGTGGGAAGGAAGATTCATAGGTGGGACAAGTCATGAGGATGGTGCTGAGCTGGAAGGTTGGAACTGGGGTAAAATGGGGGGAGGGGTAATGAGGAAACTAGTGAGGTCCACATTGATGCTATGGGGTTGAAGGGTCCTGAGGTGAAAGATGAGGTGTTCATCCTCCAGGCATCGGCTGGTGAAGGGGTGGTGATGGAGGAAGCCCAGGACCTGCATGTCCTTGGTAGAGTGGAGGGGGAAGTTGAAGTATACGGCTGGGGGCAGTGGGATGGATTGGAGCGAGTGTCCTGAAGATGTGCTCTGAAGCGCGTCCGGTCTCCGCAATGCAGAGGAGACTGCATCGATCACAATGTAGAGGAGACTGTATCGAGCCCCAATGTAGAGGAGACTGCATCGATCCCAATGTAGAGGAGACTGTATCGAGCCCCAATGTAGAGGAGACCGCATCGATCCCAATGTAGAGGAGACTGTATCGAGCCCCAATGTAGAGGAGACTGCATCGATCCCAATGTAGAGGAGACTGTATCGATCCCAATGTAGAGGAGACTGTATCGAGCCCCAATGTAGAGGAGACTGCATCGATCCCAATGTAGAGGAGACTGCATCGATCCCAATGTAGAGGAGACTGTATCGATCCCAATGTAGAGGAGACTGCATCGATCCCAATGTAGAGGAGACTGTATCGAGCCCCAATGTAGAGGAGACTGCATCGATCCCAATGTAGAGACGACTGCATCGATCCCAATGTAGAGGAAACCGCATCGAGTCCCAATGTAGAGGAGACTGCATCAAGCCCCAATGCAGAGGTGACTTCATTGAGCCCGAATGTAGAGGAGACAGCATCGGGACACAATGGAGAGGCGACTTCATCAGGCCCCAACGTAGAGGAGACTGCATCGGGCCCAATGTGGAGGAGATTGCATCGAGTCCCAATGTAGAGGAGATTGCATCGAGTCCCAGTGTAGAGGAGGCTGCATCGAGTCCCAATGTAGAGGAGACTGCATCCAGCCCCAATGTAGAGGAGACTGCATCGATCCCGAGTGTAGAGGAGACTGCATCGGGCCCCATTGTAGAGGAGACTGCATCAATCCCCAATGTAGAGGAGACTGCATTGAGCCCCAAAGTAGAGGAGACTGCATCGAGCCCCAATGTAGAGGAGACTGCATGAATCCTAATGTCGGGGAGACTGCATCAAGTCCCAATGTAGAGGAGACTGCATCGAGTTCCAATGTATAGGATACTGCATTGGGCCCCAATGTAGAGGAGACTGCATTGAGCCCCAATGTAGAGGAAACTGCATCGAGCCCCATTGTAGAGGAGACTGCATTGGGCCCCAATGTGGAGGAGACTGCATCGAGTACCAATGTAGAGGAGATTGCATCGATCCCAATGTAGAGGAGACTGCATCGATCCCAATGTAGAGGAGACTGTATCGATCCCAATGTAGAGGAGACTGCATCGATCCCAATGTAGAGGAGACTGTATCGAGCCCCAATGTAGAGGAGACTGCATCGATCCCAATGTAGAGACGACTGCATCGATCCCAATGTAGAGGAAACCGCATCGAGGCCCAATGTAGAGGAGACTGCATCAAGTCCCAATGCAGAGGTGACTTCATTGAGCCCGAATGTAGAGGAGACAGCATCGGGACACAATGGAGAGGCGACGTCATCAGGCCCCAACGTCGAGGAGACTGCATCGGGCCCAATGTGGAGGAGATTGCATCGAGTCCCAATGTAGAGGAGATTGCATCGAGTCCCAATGTAGAGGAGGCTGCATCGAGTCCCAATGTAGAGGAGACTGCATCCAGCCCCAATGTAGAGGAGACTGCATCGATCCCGAGTGTAGAGGAGACTGCATCGGGCCCCATTGTAGAGGAGACTGCATCAATCCCCAATGTAGAGGAGACTGCATTGAGCCCCAAAGTAGAGGAGACTGCATCGAGCCCCAATGTAGAGGAGACTGCATCGAGCCCCAATGTAGAGGAGACTGCATGAATCCTAATGTCGGGGAGACTGCATCGAGTCCCAATGTAGAGGAGACTGCATCGAGTTCCAATGTATAGGATACTGCATTGGGCCCCAATGTAGAGGTGACTGCATTGAGCCCCAATGTAGAGGAAACTGCATCGAGCCCCATTGTAGAGGAGACTGCATTGGGCCCCAATGTAGAGGAGACTGCATCAATTCTAATGTAGAGGAGATTATATCAATCCCAATGTTGACAAGACTGCATCGGGCCCCAATGTAGAAGAGACTGCATCGATCCCAATATAGAGGAGACTGCATCGAGCGCCAATGTAGTGGAGACTGCACTGAGCCCCACTGTAGATGAGACTGCATCGAGTCCCAGTGTAGAGCAGACTACAACGGGCCCTAATGTAGAGGAAACTGCATCGAGCCCCATGCAGCGGTAACTGCATCGAGTCCCAATGTAGGGGAGAATGCATGAGGTCCCAGTATAGAGGGGACTGCATCGAGTCCCAATGTAGAGGAGACTGCATCGATTCCAATGTAGAGGAGACTGCATCGGGCCCCAATGTCGAGGAGACTGCATGGGGCCCCAATGTAGAGCAGACTGTATCGGCCCCAATGTAGAGGAGACTGCATTGAGCCCCAATGCAGAGGAAACTATATTGAGTCCCAATGTAGGGGAGAATGCACGGGGTCCCAATGTAGAGGAGAGTGCATCAATCCCAATGTAGACAAGACTGCATCGGGCCCCAATATACAGGAGACTGCATTGAGCCCCAATATAGAGGACACTGCATCGACCCCCAATGTAGACGAGACTGCATTGAGTCCCAATGTAGAGGAGACTGCAGTGAGCCCCAATGTTCAGGACACTGCATCGGGCCCCAATGTAGAGGGGACTGCATTGAGTCACATTGTAGAGGAGACTACATCGAGTCCCAATGTAGAGGAAATTGTATTGAGCCCCAATGTCGAGGAGACTGCATCAGACCCCAATGTAGAGGAGACTACATCGAGTCCCAATGTAGAGGAAATTGTATTGAGCCCCAATGTCGAGGAGACTGCATCAGACCCCAATGTAGAGGAGACTGCATTGAGCCCCAATGTAGAGGAGACGGCATTGAATCCCAATGTAAAGGAGACTGCATTGAGCGCCAATGTAGTGGAGACTGCATTGAGCCCCAGTGTAGATGAGACTGCATCGAGTCCCAGTGTAGAGCAGACTGCATCGGGCCCCACTGTAGAGGAAACTGCATTGAGCCCCGATGCAGCGGAAACTGCATCAAGTCCCAATGTAGGGGAGAATGCATGGGGCCCCAATGTAGAGGAGAGTGCATCGATCCCAATGTAGAAGAGACTGCATCGGGCCCCAGTATAGAGGAGACTGCACAGGCCCCAATATAGAGGAGACTGCATTGAACCCCAACATAGAGGGGACTGCATCGAGTCCCAATGTAGAGGAGACTGCATCGGGCCCCAATGTAGAGGAGACTGCATCGGGCCCCAATGTAGAGGAGGCTGCATCGGGCCCCAATGTAGAAGAGGCTGCATTGAGCCCCAATGTAGAGGAGGCTGCATCGAGCCCCAATGTAGAAGAGGCTGCATTGAGCCCCAATGTAGAGGAGGCTGCATCGAGCCCCAATGTAGAGGAGACTGCATCGATCCCAATGTAGGGGAGACTGCATCGATCCCAATGTAGACAAGACTGCATCGGGTCCCAATGTAGAGGAGACTGCATCGATTCCAATGTAGAGGAGACTATATCAATCCCAATGTAGACAAGACTGCATCGGGCCCCAATGTAGAGGAGACTGCATCGATCCCAATGTAGGGGAGACTGCATCGGGCCCCAATGTAGGGGAGACTGCATCGGGCCCCAATGTAGAGGAGACTGCATCAGGCCCCAATGTAGAGGAGACTGCATCGAGCGCCAATGTAGTGGAGACTGCATTGAGCCCCAGTGTAGATGAGACTGCATCGAGTCCCAGTGTAGAGCAGACTGCATCAGGCCCTAATGTAGAGGAAACTGCATTGAGCCCCAGTGTAGCCGAGACTGCATCAGGCCCCAATGTAGAGGAGACTGCATCGAGCGCCAATGTAGTGGAGACTGCATTGAGCCCCAGTGTAGATGAGACTGCATCGAGCCGCAATATAGAGGAGACTGCATTGAGCCCCAATATAGAGGACACTGCATCGACCCCCAATGTAGACGAGACTGCATTGAGTCCCAATGTAGAGGAGACTGCAGTGAGCCCCAATGTTCAGGACACTGCATCGGGCCCCAATGTAGAGGGGACTGCATTGAGTCACATTGTAGAGGAGACTACATCGAGTCCCAATGTAGAGGAAATTGTATTGAGCCCCAATGTCGAGGAGACTGCATCAGACCCCAATGTAGAGGAGACTACATCGAGTCCCAATGTAGAGGAAATTGTATTGAGCCCCAATGTCGAGGAGACTGCATCAGACCCCAATGTAGAGGAGACTGCATTGAGCCCCAATGTAGAGGAGACGGCATTGAATCCCAATGTAAAGGAGACTGCATTGAGCGCCAATGTAGTGGAGACTGCATTGAGCCCCAGTGTAGATGAGACTGCATCGAGTCCCAGTGTAGAGCAGACTGCATCGGGCCCCACTGTAGAGGAAACTGCATTGAGCCCCGATGCAGCGGAAACTGCATCAAGTCCCAATGTAGGGGAGAATGCATGGGGCCCCAATGTAGAGGAGAGTGCATCGATCCCAATGTAGAAGAGACTGCATCGGGCCCCAGTATAGAGGAGACTGCACAGGCCCCAATATAGAGGAGACTGCATTGAACCCCAACATAGAGGGGACTGCATCGAGTCCCAATGTAGAGGAGACTGCATCGGGCCCCAATGTAGAGGAGACTGCATCGGGCCCCAATGTAGAGGAGGCTGCATCGGGCCCCAATGTAGAAGAGGCTGCATTGAGCCCCAATGTAGAGGAGGCTGCATCGAGCCCCAATGTAGAAGAGGCTGCATTGAGCCCCAATGTAGAGGAGGCTGCATCGAGCCCCAATGTAGAGGAGACTGCATCGATCCCAATGTAGGGGAGACTGCATCGATCCCAATGTAGACAAGACTGCATCGGGTCCCAATGTAGAGGAGACTGCATCGATTCCAATGTAGAGGAGACTATATCAATCCCAATGTAGACAAGACTGCATCGGGCCCCAATGTAGAGGAGACTGCATCGATCCCAATGTAGGGGAGACTGCATCGGGCCCCAATGTAGGGGAGACTGCATCGGGCCCCAATGTAGAGGAGACTGCATCAGGCCCCAATGTAGAGGAGACTGCATCGAGCGCCAATGTAGTGGAGACTGCATTGAGCCCCAGTGTAGATGAGACTGCATCGAGTCCCAGTGTAGAGCAGACTGCATCAGGCCCTAATGTAGAGGAAACTGCATTGAGCCCCAGTGTAGCCGAGACTGCATCAGGCCCCAATGTAGAGGAGACTGCATCGAGCGCCAATGTAGTGGAGACTGCATTGAGCCCCAGTGTAGATGAGACTGCATCGAGCCGCAATATAGAGGAGACTGCATCGAGTCCCAACGTAGAGGAGACTGTATCGACTCTCAACGTAGAGGTGACTGCATTGGGCCCGAATGTAGAGGAGACTTAATCAATCCCAATGTCGGGGAGACTGCATCAGGACCCAGTGAAGAGGAGACTACATTGAGCCCCAATGTAGAAAAGACTGCATCGGGCCCCAATGTAGAGGAGACTGCATTGAGCCCCAATATTCAGGAGACTGCATCGATCCCAATGTAGACGAGACTGCATCAATCCCAATGTAGAGGAGACTGTATCCGGCCCCAATGTAGAGGAGACTGCATTGATTCCCACTGTCATGGAGACTGTATAGGTCCCAATGTAGAGGAGACTGCATTGGGCCCCACTGCAGAGGAGACTGCATCGAGTCCCAATGTAGAGGAGTCTGCATTGAGTCCCAATGTAGGGGCGGCTGCATCGATTCCAATATAGAGGAGACTGCATAGAGCCCCAATGTAGAGGTAACTGCATCGAGTCCCAATGTAGAGGAGTCTACATCGTATCCAAATGTAGAGGAAACTGCATCGAGCTCCAGTGTACAGGCAACTGCATCGAGTCCCAATGTAGAGGAGACTGCATCGAGTCCCAGTGTCAAGGAAACTGCATCGAATCCCAATTTAGAGGAAACTGCTTTGGGCCCCAATGTAGAGGAGACTGCATTGAGCCCCATTGTAGAGGAGACTGCATCGATTCCAATGTAGAGGAAACTGCATCTGGCCTCATTGTCGAGGAGACTGCATCGAGTCCCAATGTAGTGGAGACTGCATCAAGCTCCAATGTAGAGGAGAATGCATTGAGCCCCAATGTAGAGGAGACTGCATCAGGTCCCAATGTAGAGGAAACTGCATCGAGCCACAATGTAGTGGAGACTGCATCAATCCCAATGTCGGGGAGACTGCATCGAGCCCCAATGTAGACGAGACTGTATCGATCCCAATGTAGACGAGACTGTATCACGTCCCAATGTAGAGCAGACTGCATCGGGCCCCAATGCAGAGGTAACTGCATCGAGTCACTGTAGAGGAGTCTGCATTATGTCCCAATGTAGAGGAGTCTGCATCATGTCCCAATGTAGAGGAGACTGCATCGAGCCCCTATGTAGAGGAGACTGCATCGAGCTCCAGTGTACAGGAGACTGCATTGAGTCCCAATGTAGAGGAGACTGCATCAAGTCCCAATGTAGAGGAGAATGCATTGAGCCCCAATGTAGAGGAGACTGCATTGAGCCCCAGTGTAGAAGAGACTGCATCAGGTCCCAATGTAGAGGAAACTGCATCAAATCTTAATGTAGAGGAGTCTGCATCCTGTCTCAATGTAGAGGAGACTGCATCGAGCCCCAATGTAGAGGAGACTGCATTGAGCCCCAGTGTCGAGGAGACTGCATCAAGACCCAGTGTAGAGGATATTGCATGGAGTCCCAGTATAGAGGAGACTGCATCGAGTCCCAATGTAGAGGAAACTGCATAGGGCCCCAATGTAGAGGACACTGCAGCAGGCCCCAACGTAGAGGCAACTGCATTGAGTCCCAATGTAGAGGAAACCGCTTGGAGCCCCAATGTAGAGGAAACCGCATTGAGTCCCAACGTAGAGGAGACTGCTTTGGGCCCCAATGTAGAGGAGACTGCATCAATCCCAATGTAGAGGAGACTGCATCAATCCCAATGTAGAGGAGACTGTATCTGGCCCCAATGTCATGGAGACTGCATCGATCCCAATGTAGAGGAGACTACACCGGCCTCCAGTGTAGAGGAGACTGCATCGAGTCCCACTGTATAGGAAACTGCATCGAGTCCCAATGTACAGGACACTGCATCGGGCCCCAATGTAGAGGAGTCTGCATCAAGTCCCAATGTAGAGGAAACTGCATCGACCCCCAGTGTAGAGGAAACCGCATGGAGCCCCAATGTAGAGGAGACTGCATCGAGCCCCGATGTATAGGAAACTGTTGAACCCCAGTGAAGAGGCGACCACATCTCTTCTACACTGGGGAGACAGGACGCCTTCTCGCAGAGCACTTCAGAGAACATCTCTGGGACACCCGCAACAATCCACTCCCACCGCCCCGTGGCCCAACATTTCATCTCCCCCACCTACTCTGCCATGTTCATGCAGGTCCTGGGCCTCCTCCCTCACCACCCGATGCCTGGAGGAGGAATGCATCATCTTCCACCTCGGGGCACTTCAACCCCATGGCATCAATGTGGACTTTGCCAGTTTCCTCTTTCCCCTCCCCCCACTTTCCGCCAGTTCCAACCTTCCAGCTCAGCACCATTCTCAGGACCCGTTCCACCTGCCAATATTCCTTCCCACCTATCCACTCCTCCCTCCTCTCCAACCTATCACCTTCACCCCCACCTATTGCACTCTCAGCTACCTTCTCCCCAGCCCCACACCCCTCCCATTTATCTCTCCATCCCTGAGGCTCCCAGCCTCATTTCTGATGAAGGGCTTTTTGCCTGAAACGTCAATTTCCCTGCTCCTCAGATGCTGCCTGACCTGCAGTGCTTTTCCAGCACCACTCTAATCTTGACTTTAATCTCTACATCTGCTGTACCCATTTCTGCCTCGCATTTGTGCTATTGTTTGGAGGATGGGTGGGGATGGTGGGTTGTAGAGTGTTAAGTTTTGTTTTACTTCTCTGTCACTATGTCCTTCCTCCCTTCCTCCCACTCCTGTGGGACTGTCTGTTCTTTCAAGGACAAAGTGAGGACTGCAGATGCTGGAGATCCGAATCGAGAAATGTGGTGCTGGAAAAATGTGGTGCAGGTCAGGCAATGTCTGAGGAGCAGGAGAATCGATGTTTTGGGCATAAGGCCTTCAGGTCTGGCAGATAGACACATCATTGTTCTACTATTTTCATATTCTTATCACTTAATCAGAACTATCAACATATTGTTCTCCCCAGCACTCTACACTCCACCAACCCCACACCCACTCCCCTCCCAAAATTATATCATTAATGCTATCCCCTTCCACATTTCACTTCAGCTCTGATGAAGAGCCATGTGGACTCAAATCATTTGCTTGCTGTCTCTCCATGGATGATGTCTGACCTGCTGTGATCTCCAGCAGTTGTTGTTAAATATGCTTCTGTTTTTCTTTAATTGGTATTGAAATATTTGTGTTTACCAGTTATAAATGATTTAAATGTTGTACACTAAAACATAATATAAAATACTTTGCCCTTTAAAATAACAAAAAAGCTTCAGATTGGCAATTATAATTTAATGAGGAACACGATATATTGTTCAAAATTTGACAAATGTTGTCAAATATACAAATATAGAAGACATGGGGCAGATACTTACAACATCTCTGTGTTGCCCTTCCATTTTGCATTTTGAGTTCAAAAGTTGAGCCCAACCTCTCCAAAACCCTACACATTAATTTGTACTGGAACAATTATTATTGCAATTCCTCATAGGAAGGATGTGGAAGCTTTGGAAAGGATTCAGAGGAGATTTACTAAGATGTTGCCTGGTATTGATGGAAGGTCTTACGAGGAAAGGCTGAGGGAACTGAGGCTGGTTTTGTTGGAGAGAAGAAGGTTGAGAGGTGACTTAATCGAGACGTATAACATAATCAAGGGTTAGATAGGGTGGACAGTGAGAGCTTTTTCCTCGGATGTGAACGCTAACACAAGGGGGCATAGCTTTAAATTGAGGGGTAATAGATTTTGGACAGATATTAGGGGTAGTTTCTTCACAGAGAGTAGCAGGAGCGTGGGATGACTTACCTTTAACAATAGTAGACTTGCTGACGTTAAGCGCATTTAAATGGCCATTGGGCGTACATATGGATAACAATGGAACGGTGTAGGTTAGATGGACATCAGATTATTTTCACAGATCGGTGCAACATTGAGGGCTGAAGGACCTGCACTGCGTGGTAACGTTCTATGTTCTATGTAATTGGATTTTATTTTAAATCCACTTTTGTATTTTATATTATTCAGTGCATCAAATGTAAATGCAGATAGAATTCAATATACACAAAATGAATTTCTGAACAGACAAAAATAAAATTGAATTGAATTCACAAGAAGCTTGATTTTAGGGAATAGCTTGGAAACATAATTTTAGACATAGCAAGATCTACAAGCAATCCATGTACAAAACCATTGTGTCTCCGAATATACACCCAACAACAGCCAGCAGCCTCACACTGCAATCATGATTAGCTGATATGAGGGACAGCAACAAAGTATTTGCATGCAGAATTCCACAAACAAAACAAGCTTGCTAACAATCAGAACCAGCAAAGAAAATTATGAAACCTGGTCACAGCAAAATTGCTAATTACTGCATAATTAGTTGTTAATTAGTGGAACTTTTGGACAAGATTTTCTTCTGCAATCAGTGTTGGCACTTGTACATATGCTAATTAGCAATTTGTAGAACACTGCAACACAAAATGTATTTAACTTGCTGGTGGAAATTGTAGTTTAGTGCTGATAAATGGGAAGTAGAGTTGTTTCAAACCGAGCTTACAACCGTGATTTTACATTGCAGCTGTTATGAGAAAATAGTCATGCATTTGGGAAAAATGTTAAATTCTTACAGATAAATTGGTAAATTTCAAGAAATGTTACATGAATGTCAATATAATCACGTTGATACAGGAAGGAGCTTGCAGTCTTAAAAGATCCCTCAATTAATGCAGAGACAAAAAAAACTGGACACCCTAATGAATGTGTGCTCACTCTGACCTCTTTTCTTGCTTTGGCTGCTTCCAAGTGAACTAATAGCCCTAAAGACAGCACCAGAAAAATCCATGCCAAAGTGCCTGCTGTTTTGATACAAGAATCTTTCTGCTTATCTCCTTTTCTCTGATATTTGTTTGGTTTTCTCCGTCAGGTTTTTTTTTGCTGTCAACACTGTTTTTGTTAACATTTTAATGAAGTTATTAATGGTGCAGACATGGGAACATCAAGAAGGTTTGATGGAGAAACTGAATCAAAGGTTGGATGAATCCTCCAATACTGTCAGTATCATGCTGTCTCAGGCATGCATGTGTTTGGCTGCCTTCGTGGTCAGGTTGGTGCCTGCCATGGAGTCCCAGCTCCAGCACATTCATGATCTGCCAGGTACATGCACAGACCTGTACTCCATTGCTCTAGAGATTGGTGCTCAGCATCAAATGCAAGGCAACAGGGAGAACGAGGTACCTTGACCTCATTCCAGGTGACCCTTCCTTTCTAGGCACCCAGCCAGAGTAGCAACAGCATACAAGCTGTCATAGATGTCTCCATCAGGATTGTCCACAGGTACCCAACCCCTATATCGCCACTTTGCCTGCAATCCCCAATGCTATGGGAGTGCAAGCCCAAATGTGTACCCAGGCAGAACACTCAGCACATCTGGGCTCTTTAGACATAAATACCCCTGAGGTCTCCCACCCAAAAGTTCAAGGTTAACAGGTTCTACTATCAGGCAGAGTCCCTTCATCCCAGCTAGAGTTCAGGATTACCTGTAGACGTAGTGGGTGGGAAAGGAAAAGAATAACTTCTGAGGGCACATAGGTGGCACAATTAAAACTTGATTGTAAATATGCTATCACACTTTTCATCATAAGTTCACTTTTCACCATCAACACTGTGAGTGTGTCATTATAGCTATAGCTACAGAAATTAGAGAGGCTAGCCATCCTTAACACCACACGATGTTTGAAACCTACCTGAATGATGGCTATCTTTTCTGTAGTGCCGATTCTAGCATGAAGCCTTGTCATGATTGAATGAGGGAGCATCAGAAAAGTATAAGAAGATCAAACCAGTGAAATGCACTTGCAATTGGGATTAGACAGGGAATACTGGCCTGAAATATTTACAGTCGGTGAAAGATAAATTCATACAAATTAACTCCATAGAAGGTAATTCACAAAGTGGTCTTGAGTGCGTTGCTCTGGAAGATGCATTGTAGGATGCTGAAGGTGCTTTTCCTTTTGATGTCCTTCCTCATTGTCTTACTCAGGACAATGTTGCTGCTCTTATAGATCTTTGTCACCCATCATAACCTTGGTATGTCCTCCAAAAATCCAAGGATAAGCAATGTCATCTGCCTCTATGGTGCTGCAAAGAAGCCCCAAACCAGACCTGTATGGGAACCTAATGTGAAGGAGATATCTTGCAGCCTTTATTTATCCCCTTTGGAATGAGGTGTTATATTTCAGATATTTTTAAAATTAGATTAGGTTCCCGACAGTGTGGAAACAGGCCCTTCAGCCCAACAAGTCCACACCCACCCTTCGGAGAATAACCCACCCAGTCCCATTTCTCTCTCACTAATGCACCTATCACTATGGGCAATTTAACATGACCAATTCACCTGACCTGCACATCTTTGGATTGTGGGAGGAAACTGGAGCACCCAGAGGAAACCCACACAGAATCGGGGAGAATGTGCTATAGGACAAGGTGCAGGCTGTGAAACCTTGGAAGGTGATTGTAACTTTTGCAATTTAGTTGAATGTTTACAGTCCCTGTGACATTACATGGGTTTCACAGCCACTATTCAGATTAATTTGTAATGTTGAATGATGTAGTCAAGGTTTTTTGTGGCCAAGAATTTAGTCCAAACATTAAGTCAGTGTATGAGGTCTACATGCAGCATAATGGGATAACGAGTCTGTACAATGTAAGTGCCTATTCAAAGCTAATGCCACTTGAAGGGTCTCACAATATATACAAAAGGAGAGCCCATCCTCAGAGAAATAAAAACAATTGCTCTATCCACTCTAAGTATGAAGACAGGTATTTCTTATTTCAACTGCTCAGTTACAGTTTTGATGAGGATTGAAGGTAATGCAAATAACACTTCACAAAGTGAGTCACAAGGAGCCTCTCCATGTTCAGGGAACGCCCCAAAACCTTCATAAAAACTGAAAGAACTGTGGATGCTGTAAATCAGAAGCAAGAATAGAAGTTGCTGGAAAAGCTCAGAAGGTCTGGCAGCATCCGTGGATAGAAATCACTTAGCCAGAGTTTTGGGTCAAGTGACACTTCCTCAGAAGCTTCATGTTGCTTTCTGCCTTACTCTCTCTGCTAATCCAATCAGCTTTGATCTTTCCCAAGTCTCCAACTAATTGCTTTACTCCCCATATTATCCCTGAGCCCCAGACAAACAGTTCTGACAAGCATAATATGCATATTGGTTCCTCCTGTCAAAGTCAAGGTAGTGGTGAGTATTTATGTCACCACTGCAACCATAGTCCCTTGTTCTCCCTTGCTCTATCATCTCCTAACCCTATGTGTTGTGTTGACCTGTTTCATTGTTATTGTCCCCTCCAATCCCTATAACTGACCTCCCCAGCACCTTCACCACAGCACTGGCCCTTGATTCCACTACCACACCACCACTGCACACCACCCCCTCACAAATCACACCTCCACACGCCCCCGAAAACCACCTTGGCTTTCAGTGAACAGAGCCACCTGGACTGACAGTGGTTCACCCCAATCAACTTGGAACAACAACTCTAACTGATGAATGACTAGACCCTGACTGATCTTTGTGCTGCTCCCTAACTGACTAACTGCTAATCGCCCAGATGGCTACATTGGACCTGCAGAACTGACCATGGCTCACTCCCCGGAATGTAGTGATATGGATCTGCTGCCTCTGATCAACCTAAGTGATCAACTGACAGTGTCCAACCTCTGGATTGATTTTGGGTGATGCCCTTGGCTGCACTGGTACTCCCTGACTGATAACTATGCCACTAGACTTGACTGAGCACCACTCCACTTAGACTTTGAGACACAGCATATTGGGTGAAGCACATACAGTATGTTTGCTATATATGTACTGATATATGGTTTGGGTATGATATTAGGAGAAAGTGAGGACTGCAGATGCTGGAGATCAGAGCTGAAACATGTGTTGCTGGAAAAGCGCAGCAGGTCAGGCAGCATCCAGGGAGCTGGAGAATCGATCTTTTGGGCATAAGCCCTTTTTCAGGAATGAGGAGGGTGTGCCAAGCAGGCTAAGATAAAAGGGAGGGAGGAGGGACTTGGGGGAGGGGCGTTGGGAATGTGAAAGGTGGAAGGAGGTTAAGGTGAGGGTGATAGGCCGGAGTGGGGGTGGGGGTGGGGGCGGAGAGGTGGGATAGAAGATTGCAGGTCAAGAAGGCAGTGCTGAGTCCAAGGGTTCGGACTGAGATAAGGTGGGGGGAGGGGAAATGAGAAAGCTGGAGAAATCTGCATTCATCCCTTGTGGTTGGAGGGTTCCTAGGCGGAAGATGAGGCGCTCTTCCTCCAGGCGTCGTGTTGCCATGGTCTGGCGATGGAAGAGGCCAAGGACCTGCATGTCCTTGGTGGAGTGGGAGAGGGAGTTAAAGTGTTCAGCCACAGCGCGGTTGGGTTGGTTGGTGCGGGTGAGGTGTTCTCTGAAACATTCCGCAAAGTAGGGTATGATATTATTGTAGCATTGTACCATACAGCATCATGTCCAGCACCTTACCTGATTACTGCCGACAACCATGACAGGCTCAGTGTCTACATTAACTAACAATTCATGTCCGGAATTGTCTCAGTTCAGTTTCTCTTTTCCACATGGAGAATAGTCAACTGCATATCAATGAGAAAAAAGGGGAAAGTGAGTTGCCAACACATGCAAATGGGCCTCTCACCACTCACTAATGAGAATCTTGACTCACTGCTCAAACTCAGAGTGGAAAATCTGACCTTTTCTCCTCAATGTCGTGAATCTCATTTTCCTGATCACGCAATCATTGCATCATTCAGGGGCTAGGAGAATTTTGCCTCATTTGTTTAATTTTTGCAGTATATTAATTATGAGCCTGTAGCTTCTGAATGAGGCAACAAAACACAAAAGACAAAGCATGACAGAGATGATGTGAGCATCCAACCAGGCAGAAAGTGTGTGAGCACTAAGAAAGCAAACTAAAAGCTGAGACATGCATCCTGCTCCAATCCCTGAGATGACTGCCTGTCTCTGTATACAAGAGATAGCAGCAGCATTACAATGTACTGGGTCATGCATTTCAAAGTGAAACAATGAAGTAGAGAACGACATGTAAAATGAGTTGAAGATGTTCTATGATGATGGTGAGGCTGGTGTGTTACCAATGCCAACCTCTGTGGATGAAGGATGCGGGCAATTGTAACTTATTGGAGTGTGCCCTGAGACGTAGGGAAATGCTGGCCAAGGTGAGGGCTCAGAGGAGCATGTGGGGAGCTGAAGCGACCAGGTACCCACTCCAAGTTTCATGTCCGGAATTGTCTCAGTTCAGTTTCTGTTTTCCACATGGAAAATAGCCAACTGCATATCAATGAGAAAAAATGGAAAAATGAGTTGCCAACACATGCAAATGGGCCTCTCACCACTCACTAATGAGAATCTTGACTCACCGCTCAAACTCAGAGCGGAAAATCTGACCTTTTCTTCTCAATGTCGTGCATCTCATTTTCCTGATCCCACAATCATTGCATCATTCAGCGGCTAGGAGAATTTTGCCTCATTTGTTTAACTTTTGCAATATATTAACTTTGTGTTGGTTAGACACTCAGACATATTCATGTGAAGCTGCGGTGCTTTTTTGTAATAAAACGTAATTTTATTACATGTAAGTGGAAATGAATGAACTAAGCCACATATAGATTGAAGGCCATTAGAAACATCTTAACATAAGCTTCAAAACAAAGTTTGAACCTCTTTCCCAATGTTATCCTTTTACGCAGACACATTTCCACAGAAGCATCATTCCTATCACAGCTTTTAAAATCTTTACTAAACTGATTTTCCCCGTTTACTTTCCTTTGACTGTGAGAACGATTTAACGATTTTGCTTCCAACTCCACTGGCATGACTTCGCACAATTCTGATGGCTTATACCTTCTCATTTCTAACAACTTGACAAATTTCTATCTGAACTCCCCTCGCTTAGATACAAATATACAACTCATGAAGCAGAGTATAGGTGATACCTAAAATCTAACTGAAACTGTAATTTCCCCTTTATCAGGCCAAATGTGGTGGTGGTGTTTTCACTGACTTGTCACCCTCACTAGTGAGACAACTTACTAGTTGTGTGCCATCTGTTTGGTAAGAGTTGATCAGTCAGCTCCTCAACAAGTTTCAGAGCTCAATAATGGCAGGCCAGTTCACAATCGCCTCTGGACCCTAAAGATCATCCGGTAAGGTCAACTTTCTTCAGGGAATCCAATGTCAAGAAGGAAATCTTATCATTTGCTTCTCACAGGGAGGGCAGGGATGTGTGGGGAGGGAGTATGTAGAGGGCAAGGGCGGACAGGGTGCATTCAGAACCCATCCCTTCATACCCACCCCCTCATTCAAGCCTTCAACTGACCCCATCTGGGTGATCTCCTGCAAACTAGTAGGCAGGTTACTTGATTACCTAGTCAGGAAAACAGTTACTTTTCTCATCTGCCTGGAAAGCAAGTAACTGGTGAGGTGCTGAGTGGCAGCCCTTAAATGGCTGTCATTTGACCAATTAAGTTTAATTGCTGGTGAGTCAAGAATGTCCGCAGTGGACCTTCTCACTCAGCACCTAATTCCTGAGATGGCCAAAGTCAGTAAGTATCTGTACAGGATATTATTGCCCAATTATTTTCCCTTCTCACCGCTTCTTTCACCATCTCAGGGAAGGTGCAATTGCGATCTTTTTGTGCAATTGAAATAATGACATGTTTCCCAATAGAGATGCAGCAGAAATTCAGTTACAAAACTCCAATACCCATGATCTCTTCAAATATACCCTTCTCTCTGTTGGTAGAGCAGTATTAGTGAATTTACCCATTACGAACATATGTATTCATGACACTGTCATTGTCACATGCCAGACACCATATTTCGTGCGACCAAACAGATGAATAAAGAGAGAAAGCTAACCAGTCATTTTCCATGCAATGGCTACTCTTATTCTTCATAGTAATGTCAGTCATGATTTTGGAAGATGTTATTAAATGAACCTTGATGAGTTGATGCAGTGTATCTTGTAGATGATACAGATTGCTGCCACTGCATGCTGATGAAGGAGGGAATACTCGATTAAGGTAGTGGACTGGGTGCTAATCAAGAAGGTTTCTTTGTCCTGGGTAGTATCAAGGTTGAGTGTTTTGGTGCTGTACTCATTTTAGCTAATAAACAATGTCCTCTGTTCTATCATATTTCATGACTTGTGCCTTTTAAATGGTGGGCCAGTTTTAGGCAGTAAGGAGCTGAGTTACAATTTTCTCAACTATGACCAGCTCTTATAGTTGCTATATTTAGAAGACATGAGTTTAGTTCTGATAATGGATAATTTCCCTTTCCCTCCAAGGATATTGATAATGGAGGATGGCAGTACCATTGAATTTCAAGGGAAATTGGTAGACATTCCAGGTGGAGATCAACACTGCATGGCATTTGTGTGATGTGACACTTATTGGCCCATGCCTGAATATTGCCCTCATTGTGCATGTGGATGTGTTCAAACAGCATCTGAAAAGTTTTAAATATGAGTACTGTGCAATCATCAAAAACATCCTCTTTTCTGTCCTTACAATAAGAGGAAAATCATTTCAAAGCAGCTGAAGGTGGTTTGATTTAGCATACTACCCTAAGGAAGTCCTGCTTTGATATCTTAGGACTAAGATGATTGGAAGGAAATAGACTTCTTTTCATACGACACTATTCAAGACCACTAGATATTTCAAAGCACTTCATAGTCAATGGAGTGATTTTGAAGAATAGTCAGTGTTGTAGGCAAATAGATGGTGACATGTTGCAAAATGTTCAGATTACAGAGGAGGAAGTGCTGGATGTCTTGAAACGGTTAAAGGTGGATAAATCCCCAGGACCTGATCAGGTGTACCCGAGAACTCTGTGGGAAGCTAGAGAAGTGATTGCTGGGCCTCTTGCTGAGATATTTGTATCATCGATAGTCACAGGTGAGGTGCCGGAAGACTGGAGCTTGGCAAACATGGTGCCACTGTTTAAGAAGGGTGGTAAAGACAAGCCAGGGAACTATAGACCGGTGAGCCTGACCTCATTGGTGGGTAAATTGTTGGAGGGAATCCTGAGGGACGGGATGTACATGTATTTGGAAAGGCAAAGACCGATTAGGAATAGTCAACATGACTTTGTGCGTGGGAAATCATGTCTCACAAACTTGATTGAGTTTTTTGAAGAAGTAATAAAGAAGATTGATGAGTGCAGAGCAGTAGATGTGATCTATATGGACTTCAGTAAGACGTTTGACAAGGTTCCCCATGGGAGACTGATTAGCAAGGTTAGATCTCATGGAATAAAGGGAGAACTAGCCATTTGGATACAGAACTGGCTCCAAGATAGAAGACAGAGGGTGGTGGTGGAGAGTTGTTTTTCAGATTGGAGGCCTGTGACCAGTGGAGTGCCACAAGGATCGTTGCTGGGTCCTCTACTTTTTGTCATTTACATAAGATGTAAGTTAGTAAGTTTGTAGATGACACCAAAATTGGAGGTGAAGTGGATAGCGAAGAGGGTTACCTCAGATTACAACAGGATCTGGACCAGATGGGCCAATGGGCTGAGAAGTGGCAGATGGAGTTTAATTCAGATAAATGCGAGGTGCTGCATTTTGGGAAAGCAAGTCTCAGCAGAACTTATACACTTAATGGTAAAGTCCTAGGGAGTGTTGCTGAACAAAGAGACCTTGGAGTGCAGGTTCATAGCTCCTTGAAAGTGGAGTCACAGGTAGATAGGATAGTGAAAAAGGTGTTTGGTATGCTTTCTTTTATTGGTCAGAGTATTGAGTACAGGAGTTGGGAGGTCATGTTGCGGCTGTACAGGACATTGGTTAGGCCACCATTGGAATAATGCGTGCAGTTCTGGTCTCCTTCCTATTGGAAAGATGTTGTGAAACTTGAAAGGGTTCAGAAAAGACTTACAAGGATGTTGCCAGGGTTTGAGAGGCTGAACAGGCTGGGGCTGTTTTCACTGAAGCGTCTGAGGCTGAGGGGTGACCTTATAGAGGTTTACAAAATTATGAGGGGCATAGATAGGGTAAATAGACAAAGTCTTTTCCCTGGGGTCGGGGAGTCCAAAACTAGAGGGCATAGGTTTAGGGGGAGGGGGGAAAGATATAAAAGAGACCTAAGGGGCAACTTTTTCACATAGAGGGTGGTATGTGTATGGAATGAGCTGCCAGAGGATGTGGTGGAGGCTGGTACAATTGCAACATTTAAGAGGCATTAGGATGGTATATGAATAGGAAGGGTTTGGAGGGATATGGCCGGGTGCTGGCAGGTGGGACTAGATTGGGTTGGAATATCTGGTCGGCATGGGAGGGTTGGACCGAAGGGTCTGTTTCCATGCTGTACATCTCTATGACTCTATGACACTAAATGGAGCAGCCACCTGTGCACAGCAAACTCCCTCAAACAGTAATGTGATAATGACCAGATGATTTGGCCATAAAAAATCAGGATAACTCCTTGGTCCTTCTTCCAAATAGTACCATGGGACTATTTACATGGCCCATTCCTCATGCCACCACTCACACATGTCGAGTCTCACTCTTAGTCCTTCTGCTGTGATAATGATGCAAATACTTTGTACACCAAAAAATGAAACTGAGAAAAGATCATTTATTTTCTGTACCAATAAGCTACCCATCCATGGACTCAACAAGCTCTGTTCCAGGCATCACTTTGCACAAAGTTTTTTTTTATCTTCACAGTTGATGACATTATCCATGCACTTTGAAAATTCTCGATGTAATTTAAATTCTGGATTTAGATATTTGATTTTTGTTAACTCTGAAGAGAATTATGTATTTGCCAGATTGTGATTTAATATTAGCATTGAATAATAGCAGAAGAGGTTTGTAATTGACTATATTTCAGCAAGGATCACAAGTTCATTATACTTTCCAACAGACCTCTTACAAGATAGGTATGCCTACAAACAGCTTTCAGTCTCTGTCAATTCTTTCCCCTCTCTTCTTGAGATAACAATTCCCTTTGCAATAGCAGAGATACAGCACCTGTTTTGAGTCAACAGAAAGCTCAAAAACAGTGCAATATTTTGCAGAACAGTGGCTCTAACTAAAAAAGTTTGGGGGATTGAACTGATCTCTTGAAATATGCTCATTAGTCTACATTCTTACAGCAACCAAACTTGCCTGGAAGGCTAAAGCACAATGGACATGCTAAGTGACTCAGTTTCAAGTCTCAGTCCTGATCATCGGTATTGTGAAGGTTAAAGTAAAAAGCAAATTGAAAGTGGATCTATAAGATTGGTCTATATTAATTGCATGTTTGAAAATGTAAGAAGCAATTACAGATGAGAGTTATTGCTCGCATGGTACGAATAAAGCATTTAGATGCCTGGGATGTTTTTTCATGAATAGCAATAACATTTTATATGTAGTAAACTTTCTTTATCCATCTAGAACAAAAATGTCTTTGATCTTTCTCAGGATAGAACCTGAGTGATTTGATTTATATTGACTTTAATGTAATACCTAAGGATCCTGTGTGGTTTCTGAACTGTAATAAAAGATGTTTGGTTGTATTCATTCTGTAAATTCCACAAGATTAAATTTTATATTACATTTTTTTTGCCTTTGAGAAAAACATGTTAAAGGTGTTTATTAGTTATTTTTTCAAAAAATCTAACAAACTGGAGTGTCCCAATGGCTCACTGGTTTCTCATGAACCATGAAGCAAGACTTTCAGTTGTAACATTTGTTGGTTTCCATCCCATAGGTGTATTGTACTGGATATGAATTTTCTTATCGCTATTCAAGAGGACAAGAATGTGAATACAGTGAAGTAATGCTTCCAAGTGAAAGGGCATATAGAATAGGCTTGATAGTCTGAAATGTTTCTCAGTTCTAGAATAGCAACTGTATTGATTTGTGTGTGAAGATATATTAGACCATTCAGACTCCCTGGTTACAATTGCTCAAGTCTGCAAGGCACAATTTGGAGAGGAAATAATATGAGGAAAATAAAAAAGTAATTTTTTTTTGAAAGGCACACTAAACAACACTGAGACTTTGAATCAATAGAAGATATCTTGCGGCCAACACTGAACCTGAGTGTATGAGTGAAAAAAAGTATGAATGAATTATATTGAAGTGGGAGGTTTTTTTTGTGCATTTCTGCTGGCCAGTTATAAAAATACTGTTCCTACCATTCTCCAGCATTCTATATGGATATCCTAATTGATGGTTGGGAGAGACAGCAACCTTAGTGTGGCCATCCAGTTAAAGTAAGTATTTCACCCTGAACACCTGCAAGTCACTGCTGTCAAAAAGGTGACTGATCTCCTGCCATCAGACTCCCAGCTCAAGCAATAAAATCCTACTGAGAAATGAGTTGTCTCAGAATAGTAAAAGACAAGGAACAGGTCAATCAGCATGAATAGGAGAAAGTGAGGACTGCAGATGCTGGAGATTAGAGCTGAAAGTGTATTGCTGGAAAAGCGCAGCAGGTCAGGCAACATCCAAGGAGCAGGAGAATCGACTTTTAGGGCATGAGCCCTTCTTCAGGAATCATGAATATACCAGCTCACTACTGAATACCTATTTCTGCCAAAACAAAAACTATTCACAAAAGAACTCCCTGACTCCTTGACAGGAGTATGGACGTAATCACTCAACCTTCCTCGTAGACCATTCCAGCAGCCTAAAACCACATTCCCAGATAAAACCTCTCTGCAGGCAGGGTTCAGAGTAAAATTCACCAAAGTGGCAATTGATCTCCTACCATATCTCTGTTGACGTATGTAAGCAGACCATCACAATGTGCACAAGGTATCAAATTACCTGTGATCCAACATCATCATGATGTTGACAAATAACATTGGGACTGTGAGGCATGCAGTTTCCTAAAGGCACAGTCAGCTCAAGAGCGTACGGAGGCACCCATGGTTTCATCTTTGACAACTGCTGCATCACTCATGTGAAGTATTGCTGGACAGAACGCCAAGTTGTGTGCTCAGTGATAAAAATCTGTCTATAGCTGTTTGATTGGCAACACAACCACTGCCTCCACTACTGCACAGTGACAGCAGTGTGTTCTGTCCAGAAGATGCATGGCAGCAACAAACAAAGGCCTCTCCAACTTTTGAAATGTGTGCATCAACCAATTAGGTTGGGGACAAGGGCAGCAAGTACTTGATGAGACCATCACCTGTAAGTTCCTTTCCAAGTGTCTCAATGTCCTGACCTGGAGCTTCATTGCCATTCCTCAGTGTCACTCGTTCACAATCCAAGAACTCCATCCCTCACTGCACTGTGGGTATACCTACATCACATTTACTGCCACAGTTGCTGAGCAGAGGCTGATAATGAAGTTCAGTACCTGTGAGTATGACCTCAACTGGGATTTGGTGTTCATGATCCCACTACACTACACACTTTCTCACACACATTCACACACACGTTTACACATGATCATACACAAACTCACGCAAACCCTCTCTCATACACATTCACCCACATTCACACTTATGTGCACACCCTCTCACAAACATATATTCCATCACACTCATGCACACACACTATGAAGCACACACACGCTCACACACCCTTTCCCTCTCTCCCTCCCACACACTCACTCACTTACTCACTCTCTCATAAATCTGTCGGATGAATTTGTATTGGCAGATTTATTTTTGCAGATGCATTCTATTTTGTTCAAAAAGTACACAATCTGTATGCAGTCTGCGACTCAAAGTTGGCATACTGACAGGCTCTAACCTCACACCTTTAATGCATTTTCTGAGCTGAGATGTCACTTTTTAAAAAATAATAAAATGTTAAGTTATCTCAGGAATGTGGCTTGAAAGAAGTTCTGGGATTTACATATTAATGAATTGAAACCTGCATTCCCATCCTAAGTGACTAAAGACTTAACAGCAATCTCGGTTTGTTTAATACAATTGCATTAGTTGAATGGCACTTTGATCTTTTACTATAAATTTTGTGTCCTATGATCCTGCTCCCCCGCTAGCTACCTGATGAAGGAGCAGCGTTCTGAAAGCTTGTACATCCAAATAAACCTGTTGGACTATAAACTGGTGTTGTGTGATTTTTAACACAGTCCAAGAAGGTAGCTCACCACCACTTTGCTCAAATGCTTTTAAGGATGAGCAGCTTGCCTAACCAGCAATGTCTACATTTCATGAATATGTAAAGGAAACGCTGTGCCTACCTGCTGAATGTTTCCAGCATTTCCTGCTTTCATTTCAGATTTCCAACATTAATAATATTTGACTTTGTGATTAGTGTTTCTGCATACTTTGCTGCTGATTACCCTGAAAGTAACAAAAGAACATGTTTGCACACAGCCATGACAAAATGGCAACATTCAAGGCACGTGCCATTATAAAATAAGTTTCAATAGTGAGCAAATCCACATTCCATGGCCACTTCTAAGGAGCACCCACTTCAAATACAGATGCGCTCTTTGGAAAGGAATTAGGACATTGGAGATAAAACAAAGAAATGTGGATGCTAGAGATGTGAAACAAAAACAGGAATCACTGGCAAAACTCAGCAGGTCTGACAACCTTTTTTGAGACAAAGCATTTTGAGTCCTCATCTTCATCAGAACTGTAGTGTTTGAGGATTGGAGAACTAATTGATCTGAAGCTAGTAAAAAATCAGAGGACATTGTTCATCCCTTTATTTTTCATTTTATTGAATCATCCAGTAACTGACAGTGAAGTATGAAATGAACCTGTGAGAGAATAATGCCTCCTATTAAATGGTAACAGAGAAGAAAGAAAGATCTGTATTTATATTGTGCTTTTCTTGATAACTGAACACCTCTGAGTGATTAACAGCCTTTTGAATAAAAACAAAATACTGGAAATGCTAGAAATCTGAAACAATTATAAAGAACACTGGAAAAACTCAGCAAGTCTAGCAGTATCTGTGGAGAGGTACAGAGTTAACATTTCAAATCCAGTATAACTCTTCTTCAAAACTACCTGAACTAGTTCTGAAGAAAAGTCATACTAGATTCAAAAAGTACTTTTGAAGTCTTGTCATGTTTATAATGCAGGAGATATTTCTCTCAAACATTTCACATTCTATTTTGTATAGCTATGGCAAGAAAGGCTGAGATGTGAGCTGGTGAACAGGAACAGCTATAAGCATACAGCACTCTGTCATTCAAACTCATGCACACAAGCAGCAGTACAAATATATCCATCCTGGCTGATTCAGAAAAGCGATTTAAAGAATTGCACAAAATCCAATGAAGAACACAAGTTACCAGCCACAGGCTGAGGTGCAACAGGAAAAGGAGAAAAAAACAACTCCATAGCTAATGAGCTCAGTTATTCTGATCTCAGGGACTGAGTGATTAAAAGAAAGATGCTTCATGAGTTTCAAAGATTGCTGAGCTCATTAGCAAGCGGGTCTCCTAGCTGTTATCATTTCACAGCAGGTGTGATGAAGCCTGCAACCCACATCTCTGTGTCAGAAATTCTACATTTATAGCTGGCACTTGTAGTAACTCCAGAAACATATTCACTGGAATCTTCTAGTGTAAAGGGGCCAAGGCCAGTTTATGAAACTCACATAAATGCCAAGATTACTATCTTGCAAACCTGGGGCTGCACATATTGCTTTTTCTTGGACATGTTAACTGGTCAAATGAGAAGAGACGTTGATAGAGTCTGCAATAACATCATTATTGTTTTGGAGTGTTTTATGAGCATGTTGTCACAGATTCCAGGAGTGGGCTTAAAGAGCTGGCTCAAGATGAGATCTCTGTTTAGACCAAGGATGACACATCAACACTACGCAGATGCTGCCACACTATACTCTCACCAGTAACCTTTCCAAGTGACTTCATGTGTATCAGAAAGCAGCAAAGACCAGATTTCACCCAGGCAATAAAGAGTAAATTAAGCAGATTGTATATTTTTAGTAATCAACATGATCAAATGATAAATCTTAGCCAAGTAACAAGGAGAACTCCGCTTCTTCAGATAAAGAGATCTTTTACATGGACTGCAGGAAAAGAGAAATGAACTGTCAGGTGGATGGAAAAGTAGCAAATGAAATTCAATCAGATAAGTGTGTGTAAATGGATTTTGGATTGGAAAACAAGGCACGGGAATACACAATCAATGGTAGAGTGCTGGGAAGTGTAGATAAACAGCAGGACCTTAATGCACACATCCATAGATCTCAGCAAGTAGCGGAGCAGATTGGTCAGGTGGTTTGAGATTGGATTATTAAATGAAGCATAGAATATGAAAACAGGAAGATTAAGATAACAGAACTAAATGAAACACTACTTAGGCTGCAGCCTATGTACCACATTCAGTTCTGGTAACTGAATTATAGGAAATAATGCTGGTGATCATCCTAGGGAGGGTACAGAGAAGATTTATGAGCATTTTGCCAAGAATGAAGAATTTTAGCTATTAGCAACAATTACGTGTTCTGGAGTTGATTTCTTTATAACAAAGGATGCTGAAATAAGATTTAATTAAGTTCTTCAAAATAATAAAAGTAGTACATAAAGTGGATAGAAAGGGCACTTCAATTAGCAGAAAGGTCAGTAAGTGAGGCAGAGGGGCAAAGATTAAAAGTAAATGGTGGAAAAATTAGAGGATGTAAGGGGGCAGGCACACTCTGTCGAAAGACTGGTAGAAGAGTAATCATTTTATTTCCAAAGTATCTTAATTAGCTTATGAATTGTTGTAACCTACAAGTAATTCCACAGACCGAGAACTAGAAGGTAGAGTTAGGATGGATGGCTATTTCATACCCAAAGAAAAGAGACTTATTTCTCAAGTGTAAATTTTGATGATTCCAACTGTAAGGGCAGGTAAAGGGCAAGAAATCTGGCAAGATCCATCTTGACGCGGGGAGAGTCGTGTACTATCTTTTATGCTTTCCATGTAGCAAGCTTCTCACTGGACAGTGGTGAGTTGCCAATTAAAGGGGAATTTTGCTTGTTAAAAGTTTTGCTTAAATATACCCAGCTTAAGCATTGGACCAGGCTGCATCTCAGGATTGCTTGCTTACTGTCTCAACACTTGCTTACTTAGAGCCTATGTGTGTATTCACATAGAGTCATAACGTCATAGAGATGTACAGCACGGAAGCAGACTCTTCAGTCCAACCCGTCCATGCCGACCAGATATCCCGACCCAATCTAGTCCCAGCTGCCAGCACCCAGCCCATATCTGTCCAAACCCTTCCTGTTCATATATCCATCCAGATGCCTTTTAAATGTTGCAACTGTACCAGCCTCCACCACTTCCTCTGGGAGCTCATTCCATACACGTACCACCCTCTGCATGAAAAAGTGCCCCGTAGGTCCCTTTTATATCTTTCCCCCTCACCCTAAACTTATGCCCTCTAGTTCTGGACTCCCCCACCCCAGGGAAAAGACTTTGTCTATTTGTCTTATCCATGCCCCTCATGATTTTATAAACCTCTATAAGGTCACCCCTCACCCTCCAAGCTCCAGGGAAAACAGCCCCAGCCTGTTCAGCCTCTCCCTATAGCTTAAATCCTCCAACCCTGGCAACATCCTTGTAAATCTTTTCTGTGCCCTTCCAAGTTTCACAACATCCTTCTGATAGGAAAGAGACCAGAATTGCACGCAATATTCCAACAGTGGCCTAACCAATGTCCTGTACAGCTGCAACATGACCTCCCAACTCCTGTACTCAATACTCCGACCAATAAATGTCCCATATCCCTGTTAACCCTTCCTATTCATATACCCATCCACATGCCTTTTAACTGTTGTAATTGTATCAGCCTCCATCACTTCCTCTGGCAGCTCATTCCTCTGCATGAACAAGTTGTCCTTAAGGTCCCTTTTAAATATTTCTCCTCTCACCCTAAACCTATGTCCTCTAGTTCTGGATTGTTCCACCCAAGGGAAAAGACCTTGTCTATGTTCCCTATCCATTCCTCTCATGATTTTATTATACCTTTATAAAGTCACCCCTCAGCCTCTGACGCTCTATGGAAAACAGCCCCAGCCTATTCAGCGTCTCCCTATAGTTCAAATCCTCCAACCCTCTCATGTTTAACAACATACTTCCCATAGGAGGGAGACCAGAATTACACATGATATTCCAAAAATGGCCTAACCAATGTCCTGTACAGCCACAACATGACCTCCCAACTCCTATATTCAATGTTCTGACCAATAAAGGAAAGCATACCAAACACCTTCTTCACTATCCTATCTACCTGTAACTCCACTTTGAAGGAGCTATGAACCTGCACTCCAAGTTTTCACTACTGCCATATGGAGGTAGACACAGGCAGGACCAGCACACGCAGTCGGTAAAAAGTCAATGAAGACAATTGTCAGGGGTCTTTTTATTCATGTCTAGAGGCTGTTTGTTGAAGTCAGTCAGAGGTTTGGCTGATTACAATCCTGGGTGTGCCTACATCAATCTTTCAGGAGAGTTCAACAGGATCTATTGGGGCAGTGAGGGGGATCACTGACAGAAGGAGTGGGGTATTGAGAACTAGGAGTAGACAGAGGCATTTGTAAAAGCGGTGATTACAATAGTGAGAAGGGGAAACTCAAAGTGAATGGAGAAATATGGAACAACATCAAAGGGACAGGAAGGACATGTTGGAATAGAGGTGGCTGGTTTAGTCTACTGTGGCCTCCACAAGGGGACCATAAAGGAGCAGGGTAGGCATCATTAAGAAATAATGCCAGGATTCAGTAAGCAGGGTGGACAGTTGTCGGTCACATTACATTAGGGTGATGCCTGGAAATAGGCCGTCGGGATAATATGAGGTGAAAGGGGACATGGAGGCTTTGGGTAACAATGTAGAGCCCAGTGCAAATGATGTTCACGGCAGCACTGGCCATTCTCCAGATCCAAAGTGCTAGAAAATGGTCATGAAAATGCCAATGGTGGGCGGAGTCAGCGTCAGTTTGATGGGCAAGAACATGGGACAAATACACAAAGCAGCCATTTTCAAAGCCCAGCTACATTTAATTTGAAATCATTTAAGCTTCCACTTGTTATGCACGCAGCATGAAGGTGCTCAGGGGTCAGCTGCAGGTCAAAGGTGATTTGTAAAACACCATTGATGCCTGAAGATTGAACTTGATGTCTCCATGTTGAAGTCAGCAACAATGTCTTTACAAAAGACCAATGTTGACTGAAGGAGAATAATTATTTATGCAACTCCAAGGGGGTTGTATGCACCACACAACTTGATTTGATCATCTGTCCTGTAAATGTAACGATGATCTGTACTAAATGCAGTGAGAAGTTGTTTAATGTAGATCTGGGTTATGAGGGTCATTGGATCAGTGTGAGCTCTCCCTTCTCAGTGAGGAGTTGATTTGGTTTGATTTGTTATTGTTACATGTACCTAGGTACAGTGAAAAGTTTTGATTTGCATTTTGATCATATCATACTTAGTGTGTTAGGGTAATAGAACGGAGCAAACTTTATGACTGCAGCAAAGGCGCGCAGAGTGAGATTAATATTAAATTTAAGAGGTCCATTCAGAAATCTCATAACAGTGGGAAGAAGCTGTGCTTGACTCTGCTCGTAGGTGTATACAAACTTTATTATCTTCTGCCCGATGGGAGAGGGTGGAAGAGACTATAAATGGGGTGGGACGGGTCTTGGATTATGTTGGTTGCTTTGCAGAGGCAGCGGGAAGTATAGGTAGAGGCAATGGAAGGAATGCCGGTTTATGTGATTGCCTGGGCTGTGTTCACAAATCTCTGTAGTTTCTTGCAGCCTTGGGGAAGAGCTGTTGCCAAACCACGCTATGACGCATCCAGATAAGATGCTTTCTGTGGTGTATCTAAGTTGTCATCACTTAGACAGCATGGCACCTTCACCAGGTTCCTGTCCATGCTGAACCTATATGTGGATGGATGATACAAACAGGTTCCTGGTTATCTGGATGCAGTATGCCTCACAGGATGGTGAAATGTATGCAACGTTCATCTGCAAGGTATGCCACTGATGACTGTTTTGTGAACTCAGAAATTCGGTCACTCACTCTGTTCCCATTTTGGGTCATTTTCCCTGAGTCCTGAACCTGCTGCTGGTGTAGTTTGGCTGCAGTGGCTGTCTACCTAAGATGACCAAGATGGGTGCAGAAGAATCTGCATGGCCAACAGCAAGCCCAGGAGCAACAGAGCCCCCCACCCCACCCCCGGAGGCTGAGAAACACCCAGCTCAGGGAGAGGTCACTGCTACAAGGTCCTTGGAATGTGTAGGGTGCACTGGAGACCCAGAGTTTTCTGGAACCAAATCCATTTCCCATGCTTGAGCGAGGTATAGAAGAGTGCAGCCTTCATATGTCCCAGAACATGGTGACACTGTTGGAGTGGGACCTGAGGGCTGCAGGAGTGCAGTGCCATCTTTTCCCAGTGGCTTTCAAGCTGACCGCTGTTCTGAGCCTCTACGATACTGGCTCCTTCCAGGGAACAACAGTGACCTGTGTGAGATGTCTCAGTTGTGCATCAACAAATGCATCAGGAAAATGACCAGTGCCATCTGTGCAAGGTCACCGCAGGTTGTTCTATTTTCCCATGACAAGGTCAGTGCTGAAGTCTGGTCAACATGGACTATGCTTCCCCCCAGGTGCAGGGTGCTATAAACTGCGCACAAATGGCACTGAGAAGGCCATATTACAGTCAGAATTCATCAACAAGAATTGGTTAATGCTCAGGTGATCTGTATTAGTTAACATTTAGTTCACTGGTGTGTAAAAAGGCTCATGTGGTGTATGGTAGTCTGGTCCAGGAGGCCTGACTTCAAATCCCACCTGCTCCAGAGGTGTGCAATAATGTCTTTGGACAGGTTGATCAGAAAATGCCTGTAATTATAATTCAGACAAATAATTCTCAAACACATTAACTTTGCACACTCCTGTAGTTGTAGAGTCCATGGGAAGAGGACTCTCTGATCTGAAAATAGGGATAGAGCTATTGAATAATAAGTTAAAAACATTTACTGTCCCATGTTCACAGTGCATCATTAGTGATGACTTGGGATTGGGACCTTTGCACTTACAGCCAACACGAGGTGTTTAGAAAAGAGAAAACAGAAGCCAGTGGAGAGGAACAAAAGGTATAACTTTAAAACAAAATTCCTCTGATAGTTTTGGTAATCTCACTCATTTTGTACTAATTAGCTTCCTTCTTAATGTTTAGTTTTATCTTATAATAGTACTTATGGAAATAATCTTTGTTGTTCCGTGATAGCAGCTGACAGTTTTGCTGAGTCCGATGTTAATTCTGTGGCACTTCTTCTCTGTCAACACCTGTGAGGCCTGAGATGCTCCATTTAAGAAGGTTTGGACCCAGTCCCAGAAATCTTCTATTGAAGTAATCTGTTATCACTGAAGGGCCAAAAAAAACTGTTTTACATTTTTGAGATTACTTGCAGTCGAGATGCAAAACTTAACTGAGGAGTGAGTTGATTGTTGTCCTGAGACATCAGAAAGTGTTTTCAATAGATGCTATCTTAAGGCAAATGGTTTATGTGTATGTGTTGTTTGTCAATTTCTAAATTTAAGAATAGAACATGAAGGAAGAGTTTAATAAGATTGTAGTGGGTGCTGAGCTAGTGGGAAATATTTTAGATTTCTTTCATGTATCCACTTTAAGAAATCCTCTTTGTGATTCATATTTTCTTGCTAGACTGCATTCATTTTAATTATTGAGACAATTAAGCTGTTTTTTGTATGGCCTCTAAGTGTGTGGCACATTTGAAGTGATAGCTGCACAGGTGGACATCTACAATTCCAATTCCTGGGGCCCTGCATTCATGTCCAAAATGTGGACCTGCCTTATTTGAGGAAAATCTCTTTGGCCCTATTGGAGAACTGGACTACTCCCTGACCTTGTACATTCCTTACAGACATTTTCATTCAATACAGACTTGCTTCTTCTCAACTCAAACAGAACATCAAGCCTGCCTCTTTTTGCTGCTCTCAGACCTGAGACCCAATAGCATCACATCATCTCCTGTTTAGATTCCCTATAGTATGGAAACAGGCTATTTGGCCCAACAAGTCCAAACTAATCTTCAGAAGAGTAACCCACCCAGACCCATTTCCCTATATTTACCTCTGACTAATGCACCTAACACTATGGGCAATTTAACATGGCCAATTCACCTGACCTGCACATCTTTGGACTGTGGGAGGAAACCAGAGCACCCAGAGGAAACTCCACACAGGCAGTCACCCAAGACTGGAATCAAACCCGGGTTCCTAAAGCTGAGAGGCAGCAGTGTTAAACACTGAGCTGCCTCAGGCGACTGACTGTGTGGAGTTTGCACGTTCTCCCCGTGTCTGCGTGGGTTTCCTCCGGGTGCTCCGGTTTCCTCCCACAGTCCAAAGATGTGCAGGTCAGGTGAATTGGACAAGCAAAATTGCCCGTAGTGTTAGGTAAGGGGTAGATGTAGGGGTATGGGTGGGTTGCGCTTCGGCGGGTCGGTGTGGACTTGTTGGGCCGAAGGGCCTGTTTCCACACTGTAAGTAATCTAACCTAATCATGCCGCCCGATAGACAAGATCTTAATTCCAATCATTTTCCTTACCACAGGAGTGGGATTCAAAATTTTATTTCCCTATGGAGTTATAAGTAATGTACATTTATCTTACAACACTCATGCTTGGCTTCCTCAAGAACGTTGACTCAGTATCAATGTTCTTTTTCTTTATTAATTCTCGATTCAGCATGGTATACGGTTATTGTGAGCAAACCTCGTCATGCAGAGGATGGTGTGTAAATGGAATGAGCTGCCAGAGGAAGTGGTGGAGGCTGGTACAATTACAACATTTAAAAGACACCTAGATGTGTATATGAATAGGAAGGGGCACGGGCCAACCGCTGGCAAATGGGACTAGATTTATTTAGGAAATCTGGCTGGCGTGAACAAGTTGGACCGAAGGGTCTGTTTCCATGCTGTACATCTCTGTGATTCTATAATTCAAAATTTTGTGACATTTATATCTGCTTAATAATTGCATATAGTAGCCATTAGCCCTCTTTATTGCTCTTAGTCTTAAAAGTGACCAAATTGTGCAGGCATTATAAAGATATCTGATTTCATACTCAGGTCCATTGTTGTCACTATCTGAAGAATACAGCCAAGCTGCCACTACTCTGAAAAATTGTGAGTACAACATTTTAAAAGCTACGAGGTAGACCTCCACCTTTATGTCAAAAATATAGAAGTTGCTACAATTGCATCTCACCAATCTGTATCAAAGAAATCTAGACAGACACTGGCAATGCAAAAACATCAGTCACTACATCTCCTACTAGTAAGCTTCTCTCTGAAAAGACAAAAACTGGTCATTGTATGGAGAAGTTCAAACGGAAAGAAAATGTTACTAGAGCATTAATTAGGCTATGTGAAATGTGTAAAGTTTCTATTGGCACAATCCAGTTTCTGCCAACCATATTATAATCCATGAGACATCGATTGCATTAAAGTATTAATTATGTCCAAGTACCATGGATGTTTGTGCTCCTTCGCATATCTACTGCACTCTAGGCAAGAAAATCAAAGAACTGTCAATGTTGGAAATCAGAACCAAAAACAGGAATTGCTGCAAAACTGAAGAAGGGTCACTGGACCCAAAACATTTACTCTGCTTTGTCTCCATAGATGTTGCCAGACCTGCTGAGTTTTTAGAACTGTTTCTGTTTTTGTGATTTCACTCTAGATTTCATTTTACATGACAAAACAGAAGTATGGTCATGTCGAAATAATTATGGTTGTGGTAGGGCAGCAGATGCATGGAGAGATATCATGATCCCTGCTTCTTCTTTTACCAGGTCCCTTTTCACCCGTTACCGTTTGTGTTTAATCCCTTCCTTCACATTCTTTGGAGGCTCAGAATTTGGAAACTTAGTCACAGTGGGATTGAACTATTTTATACAGGTTTATGAAAGCCACTTGGCTTTTGTACTTTGTGTCTGTTTATGAAGTTTATCAAAAAGCTCAGGTTTCTACACGATATGTGACATATATGATTCATTAATATAACCTTATCAAACAATTGCACACAACTTGGTTGTTCATGTGATGCAATTAGCTCCACTTCTTTGAATCCAGCCAAAAGCATTATCCAGACAGCAATAATATCCAAAATATTTGAACATTGCAATAAGTACTGTAAATAATAACTTTGTTCCAATGAGAATATCTGAAATAACAGCAATGTATTCTATTAAAATGGCAAAGAACCTTTCAGTGATTTTTATAAATGTCCAACTTGAAGCAAATAATTTAAAAAATCCAAAATATTGCAAATCTTGGAAACAGGGCACTTTTTTTCACCCAAAGAGATACTTACTGGTTTGCAAAGGCTCCTTTTAAACCTCTTAGAAACTCATTAATTAGGTATTTGTTCATCTATTTGGACGCACGAAGCAGAATGAAAAGTATTCAGCAATCTCTTCAATAATCATCAACCACCACCCCCATTAAGCTTAAATGCATTACACACCAGGAAAGTATAAATTTCTTAGACCACACATTATTTACATTGATACAAGACAATAGTTATAATTTATCAAAAGAGGTATTTTTCAAAATAACTAACAAATCACTTTTTCACACTTTAAATGGACCTTCCACAGATCCTTGGAGTCACAGTTAATTGTTTCCAATGCACGTACACAAAGCTTGAAGCTTTTAATCAGACAATCATTATTCCTTTTAATGTATTTCAAATCACAATCTCAGATTTACATTTAACAGTTGTCATGGTATTCATTATGTTAATCTACTGCATTTTCCACAGATAGTTGCTCCTTAATATATGCACTCTTAAACTAGAGATTCCACATTAATTTGTCAGTGGTTCACGACTTCAGGAATTTAAAATTTTCATGGATCGAAGTTGGTTAAATGTGCCTGATGTTAACAGGCTTTTAAACTATGTTTACACGTACTATGTTTAAGCTATCTTTACAGCCTCACTCTGTCTTTCATCTTCCTTTCTCATTCTTCAGCTCTCTGCCATCCCCACTTGCATCCTCCCTCACTTTTATCCTCCCTCACTTTTCCATCCTCCTCCCTAGCAGGCCTCCATCTCTGTCCCAACTCATCTTGTGCCCTCTAGATCTCTTCTATCCTGCCTCGTTCCCTCCATCTCTCTCCTATGCCCCCATATAAACATCTGTACACTGGCACACTCTCCAAACTCTGTTGCAGCCGCTTTGTCTCCTATTAATCTGCTTTTAGTCTACCTGTGCTTCCCCTGAGTTTTCATAGAATCCCTACAGTGTAGAAACAGTCCGTTCAGCCCATCACGTCCACATCAACCTTCCAAAGAGCATCCCACCCAGATCTACGTTATCCCTGTAACCCCACATTTCCCATGGCTAATCTAATCTGGTTTGCACATCCCTGGACATTATCGGCAATTTAGCATGGCTGATCCACCTAACCTATACATCTTTGGACTACTGGAGGAAACCGGACCACTGGGAGGAAACGCAAACAGATGCAAGGCAAACACACAAACTCCAGACAGTCACCCAAGGATGGAAGTGAAACCAGATCCCTGGCGCTATGTGGCAGCAGTGCTAACCACTGAGCCACTGTGTTATCCACAAAGGTTTGTGGCAGCCTCCCTGTCTTTCTTCCATTGCCCCTCTTGCAGCCTTCCCCCAAATCTGGGCAGATGCCACCTCAAAAAGGCAGCACCAAAAAGGTGACCTTTCCATCCCAAGCAGCGCACAAATTCGTCAGCCACAGGTCAGTGGCACTGGATCCCCTGGTGGCTCCTTCACTGCTGACACTTCCTTTCTTAACTATTCACATTGGCATCCTCCACTATTATCCTTGTTGTTAAGATTTCCAACGTCTATAGTCTTTTGCTTTTGTTCTAGCCTTCGTAGCTGATATTTTCTACTCATGGCAACATTCTTGTAAAGCTCTCCAATGCAATTGTATCCTTCCTGGAATGTAGTACCAGAATTCTGCACCAAATTCCAGCCATGACCTAACCAACATTTTATACAGTTCCAACAATCCACCCCTGCTTTTATATTGTATATCTTGTCTAATAAATGAAAGCATTGCATATGTATTCTTTACCATCTTTACTTGTCCTGCCCCCGCTAAGAACCTATGAAGTCCAAGTTCCCTTCCTTCCCCTAGCCCTCACAGTGTCTTCCTGGCTATTATATGTTCCTTTGCTTTGTCTGCCTTCTCCAAATGGATAATCTCACACATCTTCAGATTGAATTCCATTTGCCACAAGTAATAGGTAATGAACTCAAATTGCTGAAGATTGTATAGTACCTAGAAAGGGTTTATCTTCAAGAAAGTTTGCTGCTTTCAGCAATAATTCAGTGAATTTGTGTTTGTGTAATGTATTTGTGTGCAGCTACAGCCAATTATTATGCCAGTTTATACACAAATGAACTGATCGTTTGACCGAAGTTAGAGAATGTTGCTTTAAATAGTTGCAAAGTAAGTATTATTGAGCAAGTGAGGTTAGTTTAAAGATTGAATACTGTAAATCTCAGTACATCGCCATTTCCTGACATTCAGTAAAATGTGCCACAATGCAATACAAACCACTGTCTGAAATAAGTAAATAAGCCTTCATGACATCTTGACCCTTGTTTCACATTGTTCAGTTTAAAAACTCCAATTTGTTGGTGGTTTAATGGCATTGAGCATTGATGGCTTGATAAAAATCTTGGTGCAGCAAATAATGAAAGATCACAATCTGAATGTCAAGCTTTTCTTGAGTAAACAGATCAGCGTTTCATTTCTTATATGTTACTAGCATATGAGTTGTGTTATACAGGATTACATCTTTAGGAAACTCTAAACTGGCCTTATGAGTACAGAAATAGCTCTGATACACTGACACTGTCTGGATTTGAATAACATTGACAGTGTTTTTGAAAATGTCTGGGAAGAGGGAACTGAAGGATCCCGGCTCTGCTGTGAATTGGTGCAATTTTAATCAAAACCAGCAATTCTGGTCAGAGGAGGTAGGGGTCAATCTTCTGCCCAAATCTCACCAAAGCTTTGCTGGAGTGACACAATTGGAAAGCCATTGTGCAAACTACAGTAATGAAAACAGAGCAAATTAAGAATGTTTGACCTGATTCTTAGCTGTTCCATAGAAATAGAGATTACCTGATGAAAACTCACATATGATTTTGAAGTCTTCTCAGGTCATGGTTTGGGTGATGGTACTTGAATCTCGAATGATATTTGTTTCCTGAGTGAAGGCTTTCTATGTTGTGGCAGACACTTGCCAGGCACAATAGATTTATGAGAGATATTGCCTGTCCTATCTAGTAATTAAAGCTGCTGTCTCAAATTAAAACAAGGTCCTTGGCATCAGCATGATGAACTTTAACAATTTAGTCTTCTCATATCCATTAGAAGTAGAGCTTCCTTGAGCTCATCCCTTAAAAGGGATTTTTGTGTGAAATAAAGAAGGTGAATGCTCATTGCATGTTATCTGAACACACTTCAGAATTTGACAAGAATCTCTAGATGAAATTCTTTCATCTATTACATTTCTTTGAAGTTGGAAAGGAATACAAATTGAAAGATCACTAAATAAAATAAAATTGTACAATATTTCAAAGATGAAGACTAATTAATTGTCATTTTTCTTACATTCCAGTTAGTCTATTCTGACTGCGATGAAACCAGATTTACATCTGGTGCTATAGGTAACAATATACCGATGAATAATTGTTGAAACTGATTCAAACACCCAGAACAACTTTATAATAGACAGGCAGGAGGTTGGAAGAACACAGCAAACCAGGCAGCATCAGGAGGTGTAGATGTAACCCTTAAGAAGGGCTTCTCCACCTCCTGATGCCGCCTGGCTTGCTGGGTTGATCCAGCTTTCTGCCTGTCTATTTTGGATTCCAGCATCTGCAGTTTTTTTGGTTGGAGCGATTTTATGATATGTTTCCAATGGGCAGCTTACAATTGAAAAATCACCGAATCTATGACTTTGCAATTAGCAAATTTAATTTACTAATTAAAAAGGGAGGAAAAGTAACCCATTCTCAGACAAAATATTTCTGGTGAATACACAATTCACTAATTGTATCATGTGAAGCGAACTCTTACTTTAAACAAAAGACCACGTATGTTGGTCTTCTCACCTGCATCATTTTGATGATAACCTTTAACTATACAATTAAATGGTTTAAAGTAAAAGAAAATATTATAAAATAAAGCCACAAATTCTGCTCATTTTCAGAAATAGCTACCACCTCTGTTTTGTCAAATAAATGTTGTAATAGCGTTTGTATCTACTTTAGGTTCAATTTTAATTTCACCATTGATTCGTTATAATATGAAAGTGGCAATGAGTGGGCAGAAGCTCAGAGCAGAACAGGATATTTTGCAGAGAGCAACCATCCACACAGGAGTATTAGGATATTAGACATGTCAAAGTGTGGAATGTAGAGTGTTCCTCAGTGTGGTGTAGGTAGACGACTCAGTGTTACTCATTTTGCATCAGTTGTGGTGTTGTGTTGCTATCAACCTCCCCATGGTATTTAATGTTGGCATAATTTAATGTGACAACCATTTAAAAAAAAGCAAAATATACATCTCCCATTTTCAGAAGATCATCGAGTATTTCTCAGCCAGTTAATTACTTTTGAAACATTGTAAGGCACAAATAACAACCAATTCATACATCACAGATTGACAAGTTAATTATTCTTTCATGTTGCTCATTGAGAGTTGACTTTTGGAGAGGACATTGGTAGAATGCTTTGTGCTGAATTGAAAAACTACTGTAGGTTCTTTTATAACTACCTAAACAGACAGACAGACAGACAGACCTTACTTTGAGGTTCACTATGAAAGCCAGCACCTTCTCAGATACATATTTGCCCCAATCAGTTTCCACTTAATCAAGTTACTGTCCCCGCCACAATATTGAAATCGTATCAAAATTACCAGTGACATCCTATGTGATTGTCTTCTTTATAAATATTCATTTTTCATCCTTGTCCAACTCTGCAACCTTTAAAGATGTTGGCTACACCATCCTTCTCCAATCCCTCTCCTCCATTGACCATCTAGGTGAGACTACACATGTCTGATAGAATCAGAGTGATCTAGTCACAGGAACGGAGCCTCCTCTTTCCACTTGTACATATTTGGAATACTTCAGGAATCTAACACTGATTCTTCCTATTTATCATCTACATTCTGCTACTCAGTGACATTATTCAAAAGCACAACATTGGCTTCTCCTTGTACACCAAGGTTTGCTTGGACCTTTGCTTTTTCACTGCACCTGATTTGTTAGATTGTTGTCCAACACCCACTACTTCATTTAATTTTCTCCAATTAAACATCAGAAAGACTAAATGCATGAAAATTCAAGAGATGATTGTTGCTATATATACACACACAAACAAAAACATACAAGGAAGAAAGAAGATAAAGAGGTTAAGGAAATTAATTACAATGTGCAATAATGGAAAAAATAAGGATATGGACATTAAATCATGTAAATCATTTTGAGTCCAGGAAGTTAGTGTCCAATGGAGCTTCTTGCAGACAAGCAAGACAAAGGTATGACTGATTCTCTCATTCATTTCTGAAAGCCAAACACACAGGTGGAGGTGCAAATTCAGTAGACTGCTGCATTCTGAGTGCCTACTCTTAGGACAGGGTAGCACAAGTGATTTTTCTGTTCTGTTCCAGATCTATCTGCATCTCTATGCTGTCCCAAACCTTTGGGGACATGTTTACTCACAGGGGCCTGACTTACTTCTGCTGCTTGCAAATGTGGCTCTTTTCATAGTCTGGGTCAAGCAATTTCCTCACCAGCTATGGTCCACTTGGAAACTTCTTGGGTTTCTCATGAAATCTCGAAAGGTGAGACCTCAGCCGAACATCCTGCTTTTCCAGAATTCTTTTTCTTTTTGATCTGTAGTTTGCAGTTTTCTCATCTCTATTTGGGAACTTCCCACATCTCTATCTGAGGTTGAGACTTTTTAATTTCACTGGCCTGACTTTTTTAAGCCTAGGTAACTTCACCTGATTCACCATCTTTCTTGTAGAGCCCTGTCCTTTTCCTAGCTTCCTACAATCTGTAAAGCTTTGTTGAAACTGTTTAGTATACATAGCCTCCCTGGACTATCTCCTGCGTTCCATCCTGACTCTTTTTGAACATATAGGATCTTTCTTGGCCTCTTGAGCTCCCATGGATTCCAGTCTGAATCCTTTTAAATCAAGAGATTCTCACTTAACATTCCATTCCCATGCTATTTCTCTGTAAAATAACTACTTTACTATGTTTCATTTCACTGTGTGTTTAGGCTTCTAATTTCATCACCAGCATCTTATTTTTCTTGAAAATTCATTTTCTTCTCTTTTCTCTCTTTCTTTCCTGAAACGTTTGCTCTTGTTTCCTCTTATCCAGCATTACCAGCTATTTATTGGCTAAGCTAATTATTTTGGTGAGGGTACACCAATGAGTTTTAGGATCTGACACTTCCTCCAGTTCTGGATATGGACCGAGGTCATAATATTCAAGAACTATCTAAAGTATTTCTGGTCTTTTTGCCTCACTAACTACTTTATCTTGCTGAAAGATCCATTTTATTGAGATAGGTCCAGTGGCACACCCTGTCTATGTCATCTCTAATGCATGGGACTACATTGGAGTTTGACCTGCTCACTATATTTACATTCCAGGAGAAAGTGTGGAGCTGTTTTGATCTGCCTGACTTCAGGATCAGCAAACTACCTTAAGAGTTTGACCGTTACATCTTGCTTTTCTGGACATGTCCTTGGCAATGTAATTTAAAATTTTGCCATAATATTAGGATTAAGAGAATTTGCTGCATAGATTTATTTGTTTTAAAGGTTATTTCAGCTACTGAAATTTCCTCCTGGCTTCCAATTGTTTTCTTTTAGTATCTGATTTAGGGCTTGTTTCTTAAATTTGGACTCTGTTCAGAATTTTATTTTTCTTTATTTTGTTTTGTGCACTTTAGTCAAGTCATTTGACTTGTTCTGTAATGGATTCAAACTCTGACTTTAGACTCCAGGTTCTATTATGGACAAGATGGAATGGTGAATTGAATTAACTCCTCATCTCCGAGGTTTCCCTGTATTCAGGGGTTTTAACTTTGTTTCCACAGTGTTTCCTTCAAAATCCTCTATTTGTGAAATCTGAATGAAAATTTGTCTGCAGCAACCTTTTTTAAAAAGGATTAAAGTATACCTTGTTCATACATTGAAACCTTCGTAACTGTTGATTTAGATTCTTCTAGAGATTGTGCGGTCAATTTGCATCATGCAATTGGCTATGTTTCAGTCCAACTGTTCATTTTAACAGAGTGTAGCCTTGAGGACAATTAATGACCTCCCTTTCTGTCTTCTCAACATGATATCTAATTCAGACCCTTGTTTTTTCACTTCTGTGCTAACTGACCTATATTGTTTCTGGCTCTGGAGATACATCAATATTAAAATGTTCATTCTAGTTTCCAAACTCTTCCACACCCATGCCTCCCTATCTTTTTAATCTCCTCCCGTCTGCTGAGACCTCTATGCGCATTTAATTCAGGCCTTTGATGTAGAGAAAAACTCATACTGTTGTATTCAGTGCTATCTGCTGCGAGTTGCGTATTGAGTAATAATAACTTTGGATTTAAAGTCCAACAGACTTACTTGGAAGCACTAGCTTTTGGGCACCGCTTCTTCATTCAGTTGATGAAAGAGCAGTGCTCCAAAAGCTAGTGTTTCCATATAAACTTGTTGGACTGTAACCTGGTGTTGTGTGATTTATAACTTTGCACACCCCAGTCCAACACTGGTACATCCACATCATGTCTTTACATTTGAACAGATATCTAACTGCCGACCCAGTCACTCACATGAGATTGATTAAAAGTCTAAATGCTTTAAACACAAGAAAGTATTAATAGGAATGCAATTGAACTTATCCGTATCGAATTACAGCATAGTGAATGGCAGTTTTGACATATAGAAAAAAAATTGGAATTTGAATGTTCGGGATTCAACCTGTCAGATCAGAAATTCAAAGTGACCAAGCTTTCATAGATTGTTTTTGTATTGCACAGTAGGTGGGAAAAATAAGTATTAGTTAAGATGCAGAGAGAAACTTACTTCGCATTCTGTAATGAAAACAAAACTGATGTGGTCCTGTCCTGAATTCAAAAGAAGTATTTAAAATATTGCCATCCCTAAGTATGGGCTCAAATCTTACAGGCCTGCTTTGAAAACAAATTGTTGCATAGAAGTGTGGATATAAGAAATATATTTTTGGCTCGCATTATCTGATATGGACCCCCAATCATGATATGTATTAACCAAGTTGTTGCACCTCTTATTTATCTCTGAGCAATGTAGAGATGACTCTCATTCTAATTCCAAATTTACAGAACTCTCAAACAACTCAGAACTTACAGGATTTTCCGCACAAAGATATTCACAGATCCTTTCTGGAACACCTCCCTGTCTGGTGCCCTATTTTGCCCTGTACCCTCCCCAGGTTGAGGCCAGAGTCACTCTGACTTTCATCAATAACTTGCCCCTTCAAGACTGTCCAGTCTACTCCCCTGTCTGACCAGGTCACACTCTACTTTATTCAATCACCCCATGACAATAACCATTTCTTAAGCTACTCAACACAACCAGGCCAATCCCCAGACCGTAATAAAAGCAATACATTGCAAATGCTAGCAATATGAAAGACAAACAGCGAGTGCTGGAGAAACTGAGTAGGGCTGGCAGCATCCATAGAGAGAGAACCTAGGTTAACATTTCAAGTCCAATAACTTGAGAAGAAAACACCCAGGGTTTTGAAGATTTTAGGAACCCTTAGCATTAGTTATATTCCTAATTTCCCACGAGATTATTTCATACATCTTGAATTTCATTCTCTTCCATTTTGAAACTGGTTAACTCCCTGAAAGTCAGTTTAATGTGCTTTCACCATCTGGCCAAGCTCTTTTGGTATTTCAAATAAATGTTTTTTATCTAGTTGATTCAAACCATCCTTGTATATTATTCAGTAACAAGTAGAAAAACACCCGTGGAGTCAACTTAACATGAACCCTGTGTTTGGATGACCAATCCCCAGCCCCCCACCCAGGTCCAGCCTTTCAAATCTCAAATTAGCAAATATTCTGGGGTGGGATGGAGAAGAATCACAATGGAACTCCTTAAGGACACACTGAGTGCATGCCAGCTTTAATATTAATGACAGGGAAGAACGTACTGCCAACCATTTAGAATGGCAATAACTTGTCCATCAAGTTGCAAAATGTTTTGAGCCACAAGGTCTAAATGATGACATGGAGCTGTGTCAGTGAAGTAGAGAAAAGAACCAAATACTGCGTTCTTGATCCACAACATCCTGCAATGTCCTGCCCATGTGTGCAAAGATATAGAATCATAAGAGATGTACAGCATGGAAACAGACCCTTTGGTCCAACACGTCCATGCTGACCAGATATCCCAACCCAATCTAGTCCCACCTATCAGCACCCGGCCCATATCCCTCCAAACCCTTCCTATTCATATACCCATCCAAATGCCTCTTAGATGTTGCAATTGTACCAGCCTCCACCACTTCCTCTGGCAGCTCATTCCATATACCACCCTCTGCGTGAAAAAGTTGCCCCTTAGATCTCTTTTATATCTTTCCCCTCTCATCCTAAACCTATGCCTTCTAGTTCTGGACTCCCTGACCCCAGGGAAAAGACTTTGTCTATTTACCCTATCTATGCCCCTCATAATTTTATATACCTCTATAAGTTCACCCCTCAGTCTCCAACACTCCAGGGAAAACAGCCCCAGCCTGTTCAGCATCTCCCTATAGCTCAAATCCTCCACCCTGGCAACATTCTTGTAGATCTTTTCTGAACCCTTTCAAGTTTCACAACATCTTTCCGATAGGAAGGAGACCAGAATTGCACGCAATATTCCAACAGTGACCTAACCAATGTCCTGTACAGCCGCAACATGACCTCCCAACTCCTGTACTCAATACTCTGACCAATAAAGGAAAGCATACCAAACGCCTTCTTTACTATCCTATCTACCTGTGACTCCACTTTCAAGGAGCTATGAACCTGCACTCCCAGGTCTCTTTGTTCAGCAACACTCCCTAGGATCTTACCATTAAGTATGCGGGTTGAGATCTTCCTGTTCAGTCACATGAACTCCCTTGGCAGAAAAACCTGCTGTGCTGAGTTGGCATCATCCTCAAATTAAGGAACAGCAGATAACATTATATCATCTACCACTTTTTCACCTGTTTCCATTTTTAACATTTATTGACAGGCTTTTAAAAACATCACCTACACCTTTGTGACAGTAGTTAATATCAAAGACTTTTATCTAGTGCTTATTTCTTCCTTTTTCTTTAAGCCTTTGAAAGCTTTACATACCTTTCAATTTCCCACTTCTGACAAGGGGAGAATTTAAATTATTTGACCTCTTTACTGATTCTACAACACAGATATGCATTTTCAGCCTTTTCGGCTTTCCTTTCAGATTTCTAACATTTGAAGTTCTCTTCCCAATTGACTGCATTATTTCCAAAGTGAAGTCTTTCAGTTTAACAGGCTTTGAACTGTAGCATGCAGACATATACATAGCATCAGACGGATATTGAGAGACGGCCAGTATTCCTTGAATTAATTAGATTGCGATATTTCAAATGTTATTAATTGAGAGTTAGTGTGGAAACATAGAGAAAAGAGATAGAAATCATGGTTCCATAGGATTACATAGAAAATGCAGTATTGAAACAAACCATTTAGAGCGATTGCACCATTTAGTAGAGTCTCCTCCTACCCTCTTTCATCTCACACTATCAACATAGTAATGGATAATAGAGAAAAGAAGATAAAGAACAACAGCATGAGTACTCTCACTGCCAGGAGTTGAAAAATGATGCAGTGTATGAAAAATGGAGATGGATAAAAAATAAGTGGGCTGCATCCACAACTGGGGTCAATCCGACAAATTGGAAATGTAAATTTCATCTTTGCATCTCTGTGATTTTAAGCTGTGTGAGAAAAAATTCAGAACAGGTACAAAATCTTTTTAAAATGAGGGTGAGTTCCTGATACTCAAGCTTTTATTGCAGTTTCCTTAAAAGGTTAGATTTTCTTATTATTTTTTCTTTTCAGATATTTAAACGCACACAAAAAGCTCGACACCATCCAGGCAGAAGCAGCCCCTTTGATTAACACGACGATTGCAAGCATCCGCTGCTCAGTGGAAGTAGTGTGTAATATCTATCAATAAGATGCAATGCAGAAATTCATCAAAGATCTTTAGATAGTACCTTCCATCTAGAAGGACAAGGGCAGCAGATACATGGAAACACCACCATATGCAGGCTCCCCTCAAATACACACATCACTTTGAGTTGGGACAATAAAACCATTTCTTCACTCTCACAGATTCAACTCCTGGCATTCTTTTTGTTCCATACTGTGTGTATACTTACACCACTGAACTGCAGTGGTTCAAGAAGACAGCTCACTGCCTTCTTCTCTGGGGGCAATTAGGAATGGGAAATATTGCCCACTTCTCATGAAAATGTTTTTAAAAAAACTGTATTTCCCCATTTTATGCACTTTTTCTCCCCACCAACTTTATGCATTTGTCACTGGAGTTCAAGTATTTATCCACATTTGATTCAAGGCTGAAATGAGGTGAAGATCTTGGGTGATCCAGGTGGAATCCAAAGTGAATGTCAGTGAGCAACTTACTGCTGTTTAACTGCCACTTGGTAGCACACTGAATGACACCTTCCATCACTTTGCTTTTGATCAAAAGTAGGTTGATGGGGCAGTAATTGAATATATTGGATTTAATCTCCTTTTTATGGAAATACTTGAGCAATTCTCTATGTTGCCAAGTGGATATCAATGTTGTAGGTATAATGGAACAACTTGGCTGGGGGCTTGGCAAGTTCTGAAACACAAGTCTTCAATATTGCTGAGATGTTGTCAGAGACCGCAAACTTTGCAATAATCAATCCCTTAAGCCATTCCTTGATATCGCACGGTGTAAACTTACGTTCTAAGGTGACTTTGACAGAGAAAGCTGTTTGAAAGTGCTTCATAGAGGCTTAGCTAATAAATTACTCTTAGCACAATTAACAAACATTATCACGTTTCTGTGACGAGTATTTAATATTGGGTTAATCTTGTTAAATAAGCAGAAATCTCCTTCTGCATTAATGAAGAAAACTATCATATGATCAAATTAAGCATTTCCAATGTAATGTTATCAACAGTTATTTCAAGGCTTAGGGATAGCAAGTAAGGTGGGGTTAGTTTTAAAACACTGTATGGCCTTGGAATAACTTTGCTAAGATAACGTGAGAAGAAAACAGTTTTAACATATTCCATGTTTTGTGTCTCAATCAACTTTAGTAGTTTTATGAATTATACTGTGTTTGCAAGTAAATATTTATTTAATCTTTAAGGAACAAATAAAGATTATACACCATTGACTACATACATGCTCATCCATGGTTTCTACAGTTGAGCAAATGAAGCAAGCTTGTCCATCTTATACTGACATGTTTGTGTTCCTCAGCAAGAAAATAACATATTGAGATAGTCTCCCATTTCTTGAGTATGAAGGTCAGTACTGAGCTATGCTGGTATTTGTCTGTGAGAGTTCTAGATATCCTCACTTGCCTTACCAGCAAGACATTTATAGAATATAATATCCTCTACACATGGTCAGTTTCCTCTATACAATAATGCCAGAAAATTGTGTCCAGAAGCATTATTTAAACTTCTGTGAGCATCTGTGTGTAGAGTGAAATGAAAATCAATACATTTTCAAACCTAGTGCACTTTCTGCTTGCATACATTTTCATAGAAAATAAAATAGATCTAAGTTGAATTTTGTTAATGGAAACTAAATTAAAACCCATATTCAACAACTAAAATAGAAAATATAATTAAAGTAAGAACATAAACTCACTCTAACTGATAAAAGTGAGATAGAACCAGAGGCCAATGAGCCTGTAATATTCTTGACTTTTGAGCAAGTTTTCCAACTCAGTCCCACCTCCCAGGCGGAACCTAAAACTGGGTGAGAGAAAGTGAGGACTGTAGATGCTGGAGAGTCAGAGTTGAAAAGTGTAGTACTGGAAAAGCACAGCAGGTCAGGGAGCACCTGAGGAGCAGGAGAGCAAACATTTTGGGCACAACCCCTTTATCAGAAGTGTGGGTGACCGAGTTAAACCCTTGAGGGACTGATTAAGGTAATTCATCCTGGAGATACCATTCACACCAAGAAACTGTCCATTGTGTGCTCCCAGAGACAGCTTGAGTAGATTTAGGAACCAGTGGCTCAAATCCTTTAGGAAGTCATCACTTTGAGTCATAGAGCTGTACAGCACAGAAGTAGACCTTTCAGTCCAATTCATCCATGCCAACCAGATATCCTAAATTAATTTAGACCCATTTATCAGTGTTTGACCCATATCCCTCTAAACCCTTCCTATTCATATACTTATCCAGATGACTTTTAAATGAAAAATTACCCCTAACCACAGCAATTCCTGTTATTGTGGGTAGCTTTATTGTTGATGTCCAAAAATCCTAACCCTCTGGATTAGATTCGCACCTGATTTGTTGTTGATCAATGGGAATCAAGGGGGGAGACTCCCTGCTAATTGAAGCCTTTCCATGCCATTAGGAAGGTAACTGTGGCCAAATATCTCAGCCGCAAGGCAATGGATGATGTCAAGCTTCTTGACTGTTGTTGAGCTTCACCCACCCAGGAAAGTGAGGAATATTCCATTACACTCCTGACTTGTGCTTCGTAGGTGGTGTACAGGGATGGGGAAATCATGAGGTGAGTTACTCACTGCAATATTCCTGTCTTCTGCCCTTCTGTACTGTATTTATATGGCTGGTGCAGTCCAATTTCTGGTCATCTCCAGGATGTTGACAGTGGGGGATTCAGGGTGGCAATGCTTGAATATCTTCAGTCCAACTCGTGCATGCCGAACAGTTATCCCAACCTAATCTAGTCCCACTTGGCAGCACCTGGCCCATATCCTTCCAAACCCTTCCTATTCACATATCCATCCAGATGCCTTTTAAATGTTGCAATTATACCAGCGTCCACCACTTCCTCTGGCAGCTGATTCCATACACTTACCACCCTCTGTGTGAAAAAGTTGCCCCTTTAGGTCCCTTTTAAATTTTTCCTCCTCACCCTAAACTTATGCCCTCTAGTTCTGGGCTCCCCCAACTCAGGGAAAAGACTTTGTTTATTTATCCTATCCATGACCCTCATGATTTTATAAACCTCGATAAGGTCACCCATCAGCTTCCGTCATTCCAAAGAAAACAGCCCAGCCTGTTCAGCCTCTCCCTATAGCTTAAATCCTCCAACCCTGGCAACATCCTTATAAATCTTTTCTGAACCCTTTCAAGTTTCAAATGTCCTTCCGACAAAAAGGAGACCAGAATTGCACGCAATACTTCAAAAGTGGCCTAACCAATATCCTGTACAGCCGCACCATGACCTCCCAACTCCTGTACTCAATACTCTAACCAATAAAGGAAAGCATACCAAACACCTCCTTCACTCCTATCTACCTGTTACTCTACTTTCAAGGCGCTATGAACCTGCAAACCAAAGTCTCTTTGTTCAGATGTTGTATAGATCTTTCTGCATTTGGACATGGAGTGTTTCAGTATCTGAGAAGTTGTGAATGGTGCTGAACATTGTGCAAACATCAGTGAATATCCTGACATCCGACCTTATGATAGAGGGAAGATCATTGATGGAGCAGCTGAAGATGGTTGGGCCAAGGATACCACCTTGAGAAACTCCTGCAGAGATGTCCTGAAGCTGAGATGACTGACTTCTAAGAACCACAACCATCAACCAACACCAACCAGCAGAGAGTTCTTCCTCTGATTCTTCCAGATTCTTATTTACTCAAGTTTTGCAAAGGCTCCTTGATGTCACATGAGTTAAGTGCATCTTGATGTCCCTTCATCTCTGGAATTCAGTCCTTTTGTCCATGTTTGATCCAAAGTTGTAATGAAGCTAGGAGCTGAGTGGCCTTGATGGAACACAAACTGGGCTTCACTGAACATTGAGGAGAAAGTCAGGACTGCAGATGCTGGAGATTAGAGTCAAAAAGTGTGGTGCTGGAAAAGCACAGCCAGTCAGGCAACATTGAGGAGCAGGAGAGTCAATGTTTCGGGCATAAGCCCTTCATCAGGAATGTTGGGGGTGGGCACCCAAGGGGGCTGAGAGATAAGTAGGAGGGGAATGGGGCTGGGGGAAGGTAGCTTGGAAGGTGATAGGTAGATGAAGGTGGGGGGGTGATGGTGATAGAGCAGAGGGTGGAGCAGATAGGTGGGAGGAAGATGGACCACTTCAACTGCCCCTCCCACTCCACCAAGGACATACAAGTCCTGGGCCTCCTCCACTGCTAAATCCAAGCCACCCAACGCCTGGAAGAAGAATGCCTCATCTCCTGCCTTGGGACCCTCCAACCACATGGCATCAATGTCAATTCCACCAGTTCCCTCATCTTCCCTCCCACCACCTCATCCCAGATCCAACTCTCTAACTTGGCACTGCCTTCTTGAACTGTCCTACTTGCTCATCTTCCTTCCCACCTATTTTCTCCATCCTCCACTCCAACCTATCACCATCATATCCACTTTCATCTACCTATTGCATTCCAAGCTACCTTTCTCCTCGCCCCATCCCCCTCCTATTTATCTCCCAGTACCTTGGGCCTCCCCAACATTCCTGATGAAGGGCTTATACCCAAAACATTGAGTCTCCTACTCCTCTGATGCTGCCTGACCTACTATGCTTTTCCAGCACTACACTTTCTGACTCTGCTCTCCAGCATCTGCAGTACTCACTTTCTCCATGAAATAAGGTATTTTCAGTGTGAAATTGGCACTTCACCTCCACGAGGGCTGTGTGGTGGTCACTCTTACAATTCTGTCATGATCATTCTTACCATTACTGTCTTGGACCGATGTATCTGTGACAGGCAGATTAGTGAGGATAACTTCAAGTATGTCTTTCCCTCTTATTGGTTCCCTCTAGCAATTATGTCCTTTAGAACATATAACATAGAACATTACAGCACAGTACAGGCCCTTCGGCCCTCGATATTGCGCCGACCTGTGGAACCAATCTAAAGCCCATCCAAGTGACACTATCCATTCTCATCTGTATGCCTATCCAATGACCATTTAAATGCCCTTGACGTTGGTGAGTCTACTACAGTGCAGGCAGTGTGTTCCACACCCCTATTACTACTCTGAGTAAAGAAACTACATCTGACATCTGTTCTATATCTATCGCCCCTCAATTTGAAGCTATGTCCCTTCATGCTAGCCATTGTCACCCAAGGAAAAAGGCTCTCACTGTCCTACTTGTCTCACCCTCTGATTATCTTATATGCCTCGATTAAGTTACCTCTCAACCTCCTTCTCTCTAACGAAAACAGCCTCAAGTCCCTCAGCTTTTCCTTGTAAGACCTTTCGTCCGTACAAGGCAACATCCTAGTAAATCTCCTCTGAACCCTTTCCAAAGCTTCCACTTCCTTCCTATAACGCGGTGACCAGAACTATATGCAATACTCCAAATATGGCCACACCAGAATTTGTACAGTTGCAGCATGATCTTATGGTTCTGAAACTCAATCCCCCTACCAATAAAAGCTAACACACTGTATTCTTTCTTAACAACCCTATCAACGGGTGGCAACTTTCAAGGATCTATGTACATGGACACCGAGATCTCTCTGCTTATCTAGATTATCAAGAATCTTACCATTAGCCTAGTAATCTGTATTCCTGTTACTCCTTCCAAACTGAATCATTCACACTTTTCCACATTAAACTCCATTTGCTACCTCTCAGACCAGCTCTGCAGCTTATCGATGTTCCTCTGTAACTTACAACAACCTTCATCACGATCCACAACTCTAGTTATGGACCTTAGTGTCATCCACAATTTACAAACCCATCCTTCTATGCTTTCATCCAGGTCATTTATATAAATGACAAACAACAGTGGACCCAAAACAGATCCGTGCAGTACCCCACTAGTAACTGAACTCAAGGATGAATAGTTCCCATCAACCACCACATTATGTCTTCTTTCAGCTGGCCAATTTCTGATCCAAACTGCTAAATCACCCTCAATCCCATGCCTCCATATTTTGTGCAATAACCTACTGTGGGGAACCTTATCAAATGCCTTACTGAAATCCATATACACCACATCAACCGGTTTACCCTCATCCACCTGTTTGGTCACCATCTCAAAGAACTCAATAAGATTTGAGAGGCACAACCTACCCTTCACAAAATCGTGTTGACTATACCTAATCAACTCATTTATCTCTAGATGATTATAAATCCTATCTCTTATAACTCTTTCCAACACTTTATCCACAAATAAAGTAAGGCTCACAGTTCTATAATTTCCAGGGTTGTCTCTACTCTCCTTGAACGAGGGAACAACATTTGCTATCCTCCAGTCTTCTGGCACTAATTCTGTAGACAATGAGGCATAAAGATCAAAGTCAAAGGCTTGGCAATCTCCTCCCTGGTTTACCAGAGAATCCTAGGATAAATCCCATCCAGTGCAGGGGATTTAATCTATTTTTACACTTTTCAGAATTGCTAACACTCCTCCTTATACACCTCAATCTCATCTAGCCTGTATCTCAGTATTCTCCTCCACTACACTGTCTTTTTCTAGTGTGAATACTGATGAAAAATGTTCATTTAGCGCTTCCCCTATCCTCTGACTCCATGCACAACTTCCCCCTACTATGTTTGGTTGGCCCTAATCTTACTCTAGTTATTCTTTTATTCTTGATATAGCCTTAGGGTTTTCCTTGATCCTATCCACTAATGACTTCTCATGTCCCCTCCTGGCTCTTCTTAGCTCTCTCTTTAGGTCTTTCCTGGCTAATGTGTAACTCTCAATCGCCCTAACTGAGCCATCAGATCTCATCCTAACATAAACCTTCTTCTTTCTCTTGACAAGAGATTCAACTTGCTTCATAAACCACGGCTCCCGCACTCAACAATGTCTTCCCTGCCTGACCGGTACATATTTATCAAGGACCCACAGTAGCTGGTCTTTGAATAAGGTCCACATTTCTATTGGAGATGTGCCCATCCCCTACAGTTTCCTTTCCCATCCTATGAGTCCTTTAGGACTCAACCAGCTTGATCAGTGGTAGCCCAACTATTCTTAGTGGTGGACATTGAAATCCCCCGCCCAGAATACATTTTGTACCCTTGCCACCCTCAGTCCTTATTCCAAGTATTGTTCAACATGGAAGAGTACTGATTCACTAGCCATTGGAGGACAGTATATGGTATTTATAAGTAGGATGGTTTCCTTGCCCACAGTACCTGGAGTCACCATGGTGAATTTCAGTCATTCAATATCAAAGCAGCATTGATTGCAATGAGCAAAGGTCTCACAAGAATGACTGAGTAGGTATATAGATAAAATAAGAGAAAAGGAAATATAAGCTTCATATTATTTCTGCTGATGATAGCTAACAGATGTCTCCTGCATTATGGCATTTTTTCAATGCAATATTTTAACATAAGCATCAACTCATTTATGTGATTTGAGTTAATACCTCGTTAACAAGTGGATGTCATTCAAGTACAATAAGTGTGTATAATTTCTTAACTATGGATAATAATAGACATCTGAGAGCGATTACAAGGCAGTAATCTTGGAATAAGATTACAGCTCTAAAATCACTGATGGGTATCTCCTTTTTTTTGTAATGAATGCTATCAGCTTCAGTTGAGATGCGGATGTGTTCCATGTTATTGCAGTGTGTTGATCACTGCAATAAAGGGTGAACAAATAATTGTTGCAAGAATAGATAGAAAGGCTTGCATTTATATCATGCTTTTCATGACTACCTGATGTCTCAAATCACTTTAAAACCAATGAGGTGCTTCTGAAGTCAAATTGCAGTTGTAATATTGAAAATGCTACATGCAAACTGACCAAGGGAACCCTTAAACAATGTTGTGTTAAGGATTAGGTAACGATGTTGCTTGAGTGATAAATATTGGCCAGGACTTCAGGGAAACAAGATTGCACCTCTTTAACATAGCGCTATGGGACTTTTTTATGATCACCTGAAATGGCAGGCAGGGGCTCGTTTTGATATCTTATTCAATTTCGAGTTTCATACACAAAATATCAGACCAGTAAAAATGTTTTTTTTGTATTTTTTAACTTGACATATATGATTATCAATAACTCACTTTTTATAAGAAAACACCTAATTTATTCTTGGAAATATTGCTGAGGGATTTTCACTGAGTAAATCCAAGCTACTTTATTTGTGTGTGTATTTGCATATCAAGTCCTGAAAGATGGAATTTAACTTTTCTTATTGTCCAACTGAGGCTTTTATTAGGCTAATTGTGTGTTGCATAATCATTAGCAAAACCATGATTCAAAGTAGTTTGAATGCAATTCAAAATAAATTGTGATGTATGAACATTAAAATATGGTTATTTGTTTGAAGGAATATAATTATGGGGAACAGCTTGAAAAAAATGTGGTTTATTTTAGAGGAAATTACTGAATGCTTTGAGAGAATTGTTTACAATCAGGGTGGAATGAGATGCAATATATAAAAAAACTCCATCTGTTATTTCAGGGGATTAACCTACAGCAAGGCTGAATAATTCAATGTAATAGGTGTAAAAGTCCTTTTACAAAGATGTTTTTTCAGCTTAGAATATGTAGTGCAAATGAGCAAATAAAGCAAAAACTATGTTATTATTTGTGATAGTGAGGCTAAGAACAGGGAGAGATATCAGCTGAACACGTGGCTGCAGGGATGATGCAGGAGGGAGGGTTTCAGGTATATGGATAATTAGGTCTCATTCTGGAGAAGGTGGGACCTCTACAAACAGGACTGTTTTCACTTAAACCAAAGTGGTGATAATATCCTGGGTGGGAAATTTGCTGGTGCTATTCGTGTGGGTTTAAACTAGCTCAGTGGAGGGATGGGAACCTGAGGTGTAGTTGCAGTGCACAGGAGGATGACAGTAGGGAAGACAGGGACAGGATTTCACCATCACAGGAGTGTGCTGGCAGACAGCAAGTTGGTTTGAAATGTGTCTACTTCAATGCCAGGAGTACCTGGAATAAGGTAGGTGAGCTTGCAGCATGGATAGTTTGATGTTGTGGCCATTTTGGAGACATGGATAGAGCAGGGTCAGGAATGGATGTTGCAGGTTCCAGGGTTTAGATCTTTCATTAAAATCAGGGAAGGCAGTAAAAGAGGGGGAGGTGTAGCCTTGTTAGTCAAGGATAGTTATAATGGTGGCTGAAAGAACTTTTGACGAGGACTTGTCTACTGAGGTGATATGGGCTGAGGTTAGAAACAGGAGAGGAGAGGTCACACTGCTGGGAGTTTTTTTATAGGCCTCCACAAAGTTCCAGGGATGTGGAGGAGAGAATTAGCAAAACGATTCTGGCAGGAGTGAAAGGAATGGGGTGGTCATTATGGGGGACTTTAACCTCCCCAACATTGACTGGAAATGCTATATCTCTAGTACATCGGCTGGATCAGTTTTTTGTCCAAAATGTACAGGAGGGTTTCCTGACACAGTATGTCGAAGGGCCGACAAGAAGGGAGGCCACACTGGGTCTGGTACTTGCTAATGAACCAGGCCAGGTGTTTGATTTAGTGATAGGTGAGCATTTTGGAGAGAGTGACCATAATTCGGTTACATTTAATTTAGCGATGGAAAGTGATAGGTACATGCCACGGGGCAAGAGTTACAGATGGGGGAAGGGCAATTATAAGGCAATTAGGCAAGACTTAGGAAGCACAGAATGGAATAGCAAATTGCAGAGGATGGGGAGCAATCAAAATGTGGGGCTGGTTTAAGGAACAGATATTGCATGTCCTTGATAGGTATGTCCCTGTCAAGCAGGGAGGAAGTGATATGGTAAGGGAACTGTGGTTTACTAAAGAAATTGTAACTCTTGTTAAGCGGAAGAGGAAGGCTTATGTGATGTTGAGACAAGATGGTTCGGATGAGGTGATGGGGAGTTATAGATTAGTTACGAAGAATTTATAGAGAGAATTCAGAAGAGCAAGGGTGGGACATAAGCAGTCTTTAGCAGGTAGAGTAAAGGAGAACCCTAAAGCTTTCGATAGGTATGTGAGGAACAAAAGGGTAGGAATACGGCCAGTCAAAGACAGATGTGAGACATTGTGTGTGGACCCTGTGAAGATCGGAGAGCTGGTAAACAAATATTTCTCATTTGTTTGCACTCATGAAAAGGAGAATATTGTAGAGGAGAAGAATGAGATATGGGCTATTAGACTAGAAAGGATTGAGGTTAGTAAGGAGGAGGTGTTATCAATTCCAGAATGTGTGAAAGTAGATAAGTCCCCCTTTGCCGGATGGGATTTATCCAAGGATTCTCTGGGAAGCTAGGGAGGAAATAGTGAGGCTTCTGGCCTTGATCTTTGAGTCATCATTGTCTACAGGTCTAGTACCAGAGGAATGGACGATTGCAAATGTTGTGTTTTTGTTCAAGAACGGCAGCAGAGATGACTCAGGTAATTATAGACCAGTGACCCTTACGTCTGTTGTAGGAAAAGTTTTTAAAAGATAGGATTTATAATCATCTAGCAAGCAACAATTTGATTGGAGATAGTCAGCATGATTTCATCAAGGTAAAAACAATGACTGCAGATGCTGGAAACCAGATTCTAGATTAGAGTGGTGCTGGAAAAGCACAGAAGTTCAGGCAGCATTTGAGGAGCAGGAAAATCGACGTTTCAGGCAAAAGCCCTTCATTGTGAAGGGCTTTTGCCTGAAACTTCGCTTTTCCTGCTCCCTGGATGCTGCCTGAACTGCTGTGCTTTTCCAGCACCACTCTAATCAGGGTTTCGTCAAGGGCAGGTTGTGTCTCAGAAACCTTATTGAGTTTTTTGAGAAGATGACCAAGCATGTGGATGAGGGTAAGGCAGTTGACATGGTGTAAATGGACTTCATTCAAGCCTTTGATAAGGTCCCACATGGTAGGCTATTGGACAAAATGCAGAGGCATGGGATTGAGGGTGTTTTAGCAGTTTGGATTAGAAACTGGCTTTCTGAAAGAAGGCAATGAGTGGCAGTTGATGGAAAATATTCAGCTTGGAGTCCGGTTACTATATGTGTGCAACAAGGATCCATTTTGGGGCCACTGCTGTTTGTCATTTTTATAAATGACTTGGACCAGGCATAGGTGAATGGGTTAGTAAGTTTGCAGATGACACTAAAGTCGGGGGAGTGGTGGACAGTGTGGAAGAATGTTGCAGGGGGATTTGGATAAACTGCAGAATTGGGCTGAGAGGTAGCAAATGGAGGTCAATGCAGATAAATGTGAGGTGATTCACTTTGGGAAGAAGAACAGGAAGGCAGATTACTGGGTCAATGGAAAGATTTTTGGTTGTGTGGATGTACAGAAGGATCTTGGTGTCCATGTACATAGATGCCTGAAATTTGCCACCCAGGTTGATAGTGCTGTTAAGAAGGTATATAGTGTGTTAGGTTTATTGAGTTTATTCAGAGAGATTGAGCTCCGGTGCCGCGATGTCATACTGCAACTGTACAAAACGCTTGTATGGTCTCACTTGGAATATTGTGTACAGTTCTGGTCGCTCCATTACAGGAAGAATGTGGAAGCATTGGAAAAGGTGCAGAGGAGATTTACCAGGATGTTGCCTAGTCTGGAGTGAAGGTTTTATGAGGAAAGGCTGAGGGACTTGGGTCTGTTCCCATTGGAGAGAAGAAGGCTCAGAGGGGATTTAATAGAGACTGACAAGATGATGAGAGGATTAATTAGGGTGGACAGTGAGAGTCTTTTTCCTATGTTGATGACGTTGGCTTGTACGAGGGGGCATAGCTGCAAATTGAGGGGTGATAGATTTAATACAGATGTCAGAGGCAGGTTCTTTACTCAGAGAGTGGTAAGTGAGTGGAATGCCCTGCCTGCCAATGTAGTTAACTCAGCCACATCAGGGGCATTTAAACAGTCCTTGGATAAGGACATGGATAATGATGGGATTGCGTAGGGGGATAGATGCAACATTGAGGGCCAAAGGGCCTGTTCTGCATTGTATTGTTCTATGTTCTATGTTCTTGGATCTATATTTAAGAATAAATCAGATTTGAGGTTAAAGGAAAGGAGGAATAAAGTGAAATGAGAAAAAAACAAGCTGAAGGAATTAGATGACTGCTCATGCGGACAACAAATCAGAACAGAACTGTTGGATTGAACATAGCTGTTTACATATTGCACTTTCTGTGTAATTCTCTGTAATGCTCTCAAGTTCTTTTTTGTATCTAAAATTTTACGTGTAACCCTAAAAGTTTCCTTTCCATAACATGAAATTTTATCATCTCAAATTATAATCATAATCGTGTGCATACTATTCATTGCATAGTTCATGTAATCCTTACACACCAGGAATTGTGAAGTTACCACATGAGAGGTATATTCTTTTTGAAATGCATTTTTTTCTTTGCACAATTACAATTTTTTTATTGCTGAAATTAAAACATAAAATGTTGACTGCAAATACACATAGGGCAGTGCTCAATGTGGACTATTAATACAGTGAGATAAACTCAGGGCAGAACTGAATTGACGTGCCCTTCCTATTAAAGGATCAACCTAATGTTGTAAAAATTTAAGCATGGAAGCATACATCATTAGCAAATCACCTTAATACAAATGCTATGTTCTTTGAAATATGCTATACAAGGAGCTTTGACAGATTAATCGACTGAGAACTGCTTTGAGGTTTTCACATCAAAACATTTCAAATATTCCAGAAGGTACTGTATAGAAATCAGTTTAAGGATTGTAAATGGAAGCAGAAAACTACAATGAGATATGAATAGATTACTTGAATGGGCACAACTGTGACAAATGGATTTCAGTGTAGGCAAGTGTAAGGTCATCCACTTTGAATCTGAAAAAAGGCAGAATAGTATATCTTCTAAATGATGAAAGGCTAGAAATAGTCGAGATCCAAAGATGATTAGAATGCCATGTACAAATACAGAAAATAATTTAAAAGCCTAATTGAATGCTAACCTTTATATCTGAAAATTTTATATTTAAAGGACAAGGGAACAAAATTCACATCTCAGTTCTACAAAGGCCTGTTTGGGTATAACTGGAGTACCATGAGGACTGTCTCTATACACCACACTATAGGATACATTTGGTGTGCAAGACAAAGTCCAGATATCTTTTTGGTCTCTCTAAATATCAAATTATGAGGAAAATTTGGGAAAATTGAAATTGCATTGTTCATAATTTAGACATTTAAGGGCTGATTTCAACAAAATGTTCAAGATATTAAGAGATAGAAAGAAACAATTTCTAAACATTGGGATATGTAAAATAATGATATTGTCAAAAAGTTTGAGCCAGCTTTTTCAGAACTGTATTAGGAAATATTTCTCCACATGGATGTTAGGAGATGTTTGGAATTCTTTTCTGAAAATGACAGTTGATTCTAGTTTAATTGTTAACTTTAAACATTAGACTGATAGATTTTTGTTGAGGACAGGTGTTAAGTAAAATGGTCCAAAAGCATAGGTTGAGATTACAAACTAGCCATGATCTTCTTAGTGAACACCTGGCTTCAGATACTAAACAATCTCCTTGTGTTCCTATGTTATCATGTTCCTATTATCATTACCAATATTTTTGTGCTGTTCTGGTCTATAAACTTTTCCTTGGTTAATAATCATGGAAAATGCTCCTTTCTGATTATAACAAAATGGTGTAAATATTTCCCATACCTTCATCCTAGGAATCAATTCACAAAAGGCAGGTTAAAAAGAGGTAGGTTTCAGGTTAACAAACCTTTCCAAAATAATTGTGCAAATAAATGTTTAAAAATGGAACAGATGATCACAAAGTCTCACATCTGTAACTGTCACAGTAGGATGACAAGATACTAACACACAGATCAGTTGAATCTCACTGTTAACCCCATTCCCTGTGTACCCTTGAAAGGGGAAAATGATAATATGTGTCTCACCACACAGCTGTATTTTGACTCATTATGTTCACAGCCTGAGACACTCAGAGGAAATTACAGTTCAGTTTGCAGTGTATTTCTTCCTTTGAATCTTCCTTGACAATTGCAGGTACGACATTCCAGAGTTCTCGACCAGACAACCACAGGATTTAAATCTGCAGTCATTATGGCTGCATCCATCCTGTTTTAAAAAAACACATTTTGGATTTAAAAGTTCAATGTGGCTCACAATTATAATCTATCATCTTAACATTAACAATGCCAAAAAAAGGTCAATGCTCCTCTGAGCTCCACCAGCATAAGTGCCACCATCTTCTCTCTGCTACCTCATACTTACTCATCCTAACTCTGTCATTGAACATGCATCTTACCAAAACTCATGGATGACAACTGTCAGCATTGCATGGGCCATGACTAGTTTTCCATGCCCTCTATGTTTCCTACTCACCCACCTCTCCGGCTAACATATCACAACTAACTATTCTTCCATATATTTCCAGGATATTCAATCCCTCCCGTTGTCTCATTGCACTTGACCTGAAGGCCTGACTAAGGCCAAACACCTGTAGTGTAACTGAATGAGTTCTTTGGTTGATTGTGGTAGTAGCCCCTACCTGACTGTGGTGCTAGCCCCTGCCTGACCGTGGTGCTATCCTCAGCCTGACCATGGTGCTAGCCCCTGCCTGACCATGGTGCTAGCCCCTGCCTGACCGTGGTGCTAGCCCCTGCCTGACCGTGGTGCTAGCCCCTGCCTGACTGTGGTGATAGCCTCTGCCTGACCGTGGTGCTAGCCCCTGCCTGACCATGGTGCGAGCCCCTGCCTGACCGTGGTGCTAGCCCCTGCCTGACCGTGGTGCTAGCCCCTGCCTGACTGTGGTGATAGCCTCTGCCTGACCGTGGTGCTAGCCCCTGCCTGACCATGGTGCTAGCCCCTGCCTGACCGTGGTGCTAGCCCCTGCCTGACCATGGTGCTAGCCCCTGCCTGACCGTGGTGCTAGCCCCTGCCTGACTGTGGTGATAGCCTCTGCCTGACCGTGGTGCTAGCCCCTGCCTGACCATGGTGCTAGCCCCTGCCTGACCGTGGTGCGAGCCCCTGCCTGACCGTGGTGATAGCCCCTGCCTGACTATTGTGCTAGCCCCTGCCTGACCATGGTGCTATCCTCAGCCTGACCGTGGTGCTAGCCCCTGCCTGACCGTGGTGCTAGCCCCTGCCTGACCGTGGTGCTAGCCCCTGCCTGACTGTGGTGCTAGCCCCTGCCTGACCGTGGTGCTAGCCCCTGCCTGACCGTGGTGCTAGCCCCTGCCTGACCGTGGTGCTAGCCCCTGCCTGACCATGGTGCTAGCCCCTGCCTGACTGTGGTGATAGCCCCTGCCTGACCGTGGTGCTAGCCCCTGCCTGACCGTGGTGCTAGCCCCTGCCTGACCGTGGTGGTAGCCCCTACCTGACTGTGGTGCTAGCCCCTGCCTGACCGTGGTGCTATCCTCAGCCTGACCGTGGTGCTATCCTCAGCCTGACCGTGGTGCTATCCTCAGCCTGACCATGGTGCTAGCCCCTGCCTGACTGTGGTGATAGCCCCTGCCTGACTGTGGTGATAGCCCCTGCCTGACCGTGGTGCTATCCTCAGCCTGACCGTGGTGCTATCCTCAGCCTGACCGTGGTGCGAGCCCCTGCCTGACCGTGGTGGTAGCCCCTGCCTGACTGTCTTAGTAACCCCTGCCTGACTGTGGTCCTTTCTCACTCCACAAAGCACTCTTAGTTTTCACACCACCATTTGGTTGAAGCACATGCAGTGCCACACAAGCTCCTCTGACTTTAATGTAGGACAATGGCACGTAGTGGCATATCTTCTCCTTATCTAAATGCGAGATTGACTGCCCCGTGTTCCCCACCATTGCAAACTATCTACCTCTCCCTCGATGCTGAAAAGATGTAGGGTGGCAGCCTTCCACACAGTGCACGTGTAAAGAAAGCAGTGTAAAGACTGACAACCTCTAAATAAATGCAACAGTGATTGAGCGGTAACCCGTAAGATACAAACCATAAGATGCAGGTGTCCCTGTCTGAGCAAAATCATTGGATTCGGCTGCATGAGCTGTATAGTTCGTGTTGCTCACAAAGCAGCTTAGCAGAAGTTTGCAATCTGTCGGGGGCTATCAGCTCCAAACTGAACTGGTGTCTGAGTTTAGCCGAGAGACAGCACAGTGATGTGCTGTGGCTGGTGGTTTGCAAATGTTGACTTTCATGGATGAAGTGTCAAGAATGACCATTGAGCCTGTGAGGATGTTGTGTGAAGAAACAGATACATATTGACTGGGACAGGCTTTTGATAAGCTGTCAGGATTTGCACTGTCTAGTTTCTCAGTTGAATAGAGGAGAATTAGAACTGGTGTATAAATAAGGTGAGTTGTGACCCTAGTGAGATGCAAATACATTGAAATAATGTCATCACCATCATCGACAGGATTCTTAAGCCTGAAGGTTGAGTGAAGAATCTTTCTTGATGTTGAGAGTCTGCTATTTTTCCTATTGTCATCCTAGTTTGTCACCTGACTCACCATAACACCGGAGAGGGGAACATTCCACCAATTGTGTTGCAGCTTAGGCACAGCTTCACTCTTTATGAAAGAATGTTGTTCTTTTAGTAGAAGAGAATAGAAAAGTGAAATATTTTTCATGAAACTTGTAAATGTTCAGATAGACTTGGGTGTACAAGGAACAAAAAAAAAATCAGCAGGCATATGCAGAAAGCAACTAGGAAAACAAATAGTTTGTTGGCTTTTATGGCAAGGAGACTGGAATATAGGTGGTAAGCCTACTACAAATGTAAAGGGTTTAGTGAGGCCACAGGTGGGTACTGAGTGCAGTTTTGGTCTTTGTATCTAAGGAAGCATATGTTTGCCTCATATTCAGTTCAGTGATATTCATGAAAGTTAAAAATCACACAACACCAGATTATAGTCCAACAGGTTTAATTGGAAGGACTAGCTTTCGGAGCACTGTTCCTTCATCAGGTTGTTGTGAAGCATACAATAGTAAGACACAGAATTTATAGCAAAAGTTTACAGTGTGATGTAACTGAAATTATATATTGAAAAAGACCTGGATTGTTTGCGAAGTCTCTCATCTGTTAGAGTGACCATGTTGGTTTCAATTCTTTCGTATGTAAATTACAAAACTGTTTTAGAAGTTACATTCTCAAGTGAACTTTAATAATTGCTGTCATGTTGGCCCAGATAATGCATTGAAGGTGTGAGTTTCCCTGTGTGAGACTGTCTGTCTGTGCCCCAATGGTCAGACTGACTCTAATCTAAAAAATGGATTTACAGAATCGTACATGGATTCATGCAGTTTTTGAGCAAAGCAAAACGTAATTCTGCAAGTACAGATTCACCCCACAAACTTATATGTGTGTGTGTGCATATGGGTGTATGTGTGTGTGTGTGTGTGTGTGGGGTGTGATGTGGGTGTCTGTGAGACAGTTTGTGTATGTGTGTGAGCGTGAGTGTAAAGGGGTATTAGTCTATGAGAGGGTGCATGTGTGATTGTGGGAGTATATTGTGAGTGTATGGGAGAGGGTCTGTGTGAGTGTCTGTGTGTAGGAGTGTATGTGTGTGTGTGTCGGTGTGTGTGCATCTGTCTGTGTGTCAGTCTGTCTGTCTGTGTGTGTGCATAGTGCATTGGGGTCACCTGTTGTATGACATGAACCCAAGATCCCAGTTGAGGCCATCCTCATGGTACCGAACTTGGCTATCAGCTTCTGCTTGGCCACTTTGCATTGTTGCCTGTCCCGAAGTCCGCCTTGGAGGATGGTCACCCAAAAGTCTGTGGTCCAAATTCATGAAAGTTGGTTCTGAGAGTAGAGGGTTGTCTTAAAGTGAATGGCTGAATTAATTGGGCCTGTACTTTCGGGAGTTAGTGCAATCTGTAATAATTTCATTGAAAATCACAAAATGCTAAAGGGGTTTGACACAATAGACACTGAGAATTTGTTTCCCTTGGGTGAGGAATCGACAGTAGTGGCCTTAGGATAAGGGCTTGATCATTTAGGACTGAGATGAGGAGAATTATTTTCACTCAAAAAGTTGTGAGTCTTTGTAATTGTATAGTCCAGCAGATTGTGAATGTTTCCTTGGTGTGTATATTCAAGACTGGCGTGGAGAGGTTTGTGTATTTTCAAAGAACAAAGGGTTATAGGGAATCAGTGGGAAGTGGAGTTGAGACAGATCAGCAGTGATTGTATTCAATGACAGTGCAGCCTCAAGAGGCTGCTGGTTCTGTTACTGCTCCTCCCTCTCATGTAAAACTGCCCCATGCCTCTAACCAAAGTAATCTCCATTTCTCACGACTATACTTGCACCTTTATGCAAGGAGGTTCTTAAATTTGTTTTTAGGTGCTGTACCTTAATGAATTGTTGAATATTTTGTACATTAAAAGCACTTCATTTATTAAGGAGCTGATTAATGTACAACAGTGAAACTAGTAAAATGGTTCTGTACCATTCATTTTTAACACTTATTTACAGTCATTGAAAATGGGACTGGTAACAATTGGTGAACTAGGTGCCAGCAAAAGAATTGGTTTTTTTGTGATAAACCCATTTCCAGCTATATCAGGTTGCTACTTAAAGATTAGTTTTAATGTAGGCAAAAGTAAGTGCTTTTGAAAATGCTAACCCATTTATCTGGTCCATGGATCATTTTATGTCTTTTGTTATGGAAATAGTATGAATGTAAAATGGAACCATTTCTTCAGTTCAGAAAAGCAGCACAATTTTCCCTGTAATCAGAGTCCAGATTGCTGATTGCCTTGCAGGTGGAGCCACAGAAAATGGGGGAGATACAAAATGAATATTTTGCATCAGTATTTACTGTGGAAAAGGATATGGAAGATATAGAATGTAGTGAAATAGATGGTGACATCTTGCAAAATGTCCAGATTACAGAGGAGGAAGTGAAACAGTAAAAGGTGGATAAATCCCCAGGACCTGATCAGGTGTACCCGAGAACTCTGTGGGAAACTAGAGAAGTGATTGCTGGGCCTCTTGCTGAGATATTTGTATCATCGATAGTCACAGGTGACTATCACAGGAAGACTGGAGGTTGGCAAACATGGTGCCACTGTTTAAGAAGGGCAATAAAGGCAAGCCAGGGAACTATAGACCAGTGAGCCTGACCTCAAAGGTGGGCAGGTTGTTAGAGGGAATCCTGAGGGACAGGATGTACATGTATTTGGAAAGGCAAGGACTGATTAGTGATAGACAACATGGCTTTGTGCATGAGAAATCATGTCTCACAAATTTGATTGAGTTTTTTGAAGAAGTAACAAAGAAGATTAACGAGGGCAGAGCAGTAGATGTGATCTATATGGACTTCAGTAAGGCGTTCGACAAGGTTCCCTATGGGAGACTGATTAGCAAGGTTAGATCTCATGGAATACAGGGAGAACTAGCCATTTGGATACAGAGCTGGCTTAAAGGTAGAAGACAGAGGGTGGTGGTGGAGGATTGTTTTTCAGACTGGAGGCCTGTGACCAGTGGAGTGCCACAAGGATTAGTGCTCGGTCCTCTACTTTTTGTCATTTACATAAATGATTTGGATGCGAGCATAAGAGGTACAGTTGGTAAGTTGACACCAAAATTGGAGGTGTAGTGGACAGTGAAGAGGGTTACCTCAGATTACAACAGGATCTTGACCAGATGGGCCAATGGGCTGAGAAGTGGCAGATGAAGTTTAATTCAGATAAATGCGAGGTGCTGCATTTTGGGAAAGCAAATCTTAGCAGGACTTATACAATTAAGAATGGTCAGTTCCGAGGGAGTGTTGCTGAACAAGAGACCTTGGAGTACAGGTTCATAGCTCCTTGAAAGTTGAGTCGCAGGTAGATAGGATAGTGAAAAAGGTGTTTGGTATGCTTTCCTTTATTGGTCAGAGTATTGAGTATGGGGGATGGGAGGTCATATTGCAGCTGTACAGGACATTGGTTAGACCACTGTTGGAATATTGCATGCAATTCTGGTCTCCTTCCTATTGGAAAGATGTTGTGAAACTTGAAAGGGTTCAGAAAAGATTTACAAAGATGTTGCCAGGGTTGGAGAATCTGAGCTACAGGGAGAGGCTGAACAGGCTGGGGCTGTTTTCCCTGGAGCGTCGGAGGCTGAGGGGTGACCTTATAGAGGTTTACAAAATTATGAAGGGCATGGATTTGATAAATAGACAAAGTATTTTCCCTGGGATCGGGGAGTCCAGAACTAGAGGGTTTAGAGTGAGAGGGGAAAGATATAAAAGAGACCTAAGGGGCAACATTTTCACGCAGAGGGTGGTACGTGTATGGAATGAAGTGCCAGAGGATGTGGTGGAGGCTGGTACAATTGCAACATTTAAGAGGCATTTGGATGGGTATATGAATAGGAAAGGTTTAGAGGGATGTGGGCCGTGTGCTGGCAGGTGGGACTAGATTGGGTTGGGATAGCTGGTTGGCGTGGACAGGTTGGACCGAATGGTCTGTTTCCATGCTGTACATCTCTCTGACTCTATGACTCTAAGTGAAAACTCTTGGCTCATGTTTTTGTAAGTGAACAATATAAACGAGAAATTTGGATTTAGGTATCTTCAATGTTTTTTGCCTCTCACCTGGTTGATGTGAAATATAAGCTTGCATCTCTCTTCATCCTTGCAAGCAACAGACGATAGGTTGCCAGCTTGAAACCTGTGTAGAACTCTCAAAGCATTTAGTGTACAGAACCAGAAGTAATATTTGTCTAATGTTTTTTAAACTGCAGTCAATAAATCATTGTTTTCCTCCTTGGATCAGTAACTATACAGAGGAAGAGGAATGATGCTTTGCAGATCTGAATGCAAAGAGAGCTTGTAAATTGAATGCATTGTTGATTGAGCATTTGATTATTGTTTTCAAATATTTGCCTCTGCCATCACAGTTGGATTTGGAAGAAGCATTTGACTGGATCGTGAGCCTCATAAAAGAAATCAATGCCATATTTAAGAGAACGTTGACTTATCTCGTTCCAAAAGCTGGACCAGCTTTTTGTGTTAGGTACACTAGCTGTTGATTGAGGGTTAGGGTTAAGCACAAGATAAAGAATAGGAGCAGTCTTTGTCACACTAACTCAGCGAGACTTTGATAGCATTGAGGGTCAGCCAAAGAGGGAAATAACTTGTATTAATCCTTTTCTTTCATTCACTGAAGAACAACAATGACTGCAGTCTTTTAGTTAAGATGTGCCAAGCCAATTTTGGAGAAAATTGTTTGTTATCAATAAGATTTGTCTTTACGAGTGCAATAGCTTGCAAAATAAAAATCTACCCTCATTTGGAAACCTAAAAGGGTCTTGCATAATGGCAGCTGCGATTGGAAAGTTCCTGTTCCTGGGTGTTCCTGTTTATCATCAGCTTCATGACAATGATAAAATCTGAGTGGAGAATCAGGATCCCTGGAGCTGACAGATCAATGATCCAGATCTTCCTCTCAGGATTAGAAACCCTATTTACCTTTATTATGGTTATTCTTATTATGTTTTCTGGGCTAGGAACCAAATCCCAACAGCAGCCATCTCGTCCAGCCATCTACACATCCAATAGCAAATTGGATCAGTATTGAAATCATGTCCATTCGTCATGAACATTCCTGCCAAACTTCAGGATTTAAATGTCTTGAATCGACTTTCATAGCCACTGAGAGAAGGTAAGCATGCATGCTAAGGAGGGCACCAGCTAGGTGAGGGTTAGGTGGCAGGTAATTGCATGAGAGTTTTGGGTATGTCTGGAGGATTGGGACAGGGAAGAGGGAAATTGTGGGTTTATGCGGTGATTAAAAATGTGTTGCTGGAAAAGCGCAGCAGGTCAGGCAGCATCAAAGGAACATCAGGATTCCTGAAGAAGGGCTTATGCCCGAAACGTTGATTCTCCTGTTCCTTTGATGCTGCCTGACCTGCTGCGCTTTTCCAGCAACACATGTTAAACTCTGATCTCCAGCATCTGTAGTCCTCATTTTCTCCTGGTTTATTCGATGGCTCAAGTTGGGTATCCAGTTGGAGAGGAGGGATGGTTCTGGATGAAAGTTTGCTCACTGAGCTGGAAGATTCATTTTCAGACGTTTCATCACCATACTAGGTAACATCATCAGTGAGCCTCCGGATGAAATACTGGTGGCATGGCCCGCTTTCTACTTATGTGTTTAGGTTTCCTTGGTTTGATGATTTCATTTCCTGTGGTGATGTCATTTCTTGTTCTTTTTCTCAGGGGGTCGTAAATGGGATCCAAGTCAATGTGTTTGTTGATAGAGTTCCAGTTTGAATGGCATGCTTTTAGGAATTCTCGTGTGTGTCTCTGTTGGAGGAATGATCTTGGAATCATTCAACCAGGTCTGAATGGCAGGTGGAAATGGTGACTGGATTTGTATGGAGTCTACAGATTGGGTGACACAGTGGCTCAGTGGTTGGCATTGTTGCCTCACAGTGCCAGGGGCCCAGGTTCGATTCCAGCCTTGGGCGACTGTCTGTGTTGGAGTTTGCACATTCTCCCCATGTCTGTGTGGGTTTCCTCCAGGTGCTCCAGTTGGTGAATTGGCTATGTTAAATTGCCCATACTAAATTGCCCTTAGTGTGTAGATTAGATGCATTAGTCAGGAGTAAATACAGAGTAATAGGGTAAAGGAATGGGTTTGGGTGGGATACTCTTCAGAGTGTTTCCACACTGTAGGGATTCTATGATTCTATAAGTAGTGGATAGATTAAGTCCAAGCTGGGTGTGGAGGGCATCGTGGGGGAGGGTTGTTTCCGGTGTTGGAGTGGTGGGATGTAGGGTCCGAGGACGGGTGATCAGAAGCTGTGTTCGGTTCTGTTGGGGAGGGTGTTAGGTCTGGGGAGGATCAGATTGGTTCCAATAGGAAGGATGTTTGGAGTGGAGATGTGGACTGGTCTGCTGCCCTTGAGTGCTAGTCTAGGGAGAGGTATAATGATGACCTGGAGGGTTAGCATGGTCAATTTACAAGTAACTAGGAATTAGACCAAGCTTTAACCTTACTTGAGTAACTATCCAGATAGGTAAGTCAGAGCCCCTGACTTACGGTTTGGGGATTTTATTGGAGGTTTCTGAATGCTGGGTAATTGCTGATGGGAAAATTCAGCTTTGAGGGTCATACCTGAAGATTTTACATTGTTCTGACTTGTAATTCCAGTCTACAGTTGTATTGGAAGACTTCAGCCCATCTTTTACTTTCTCTTCAACTCACTAATACGTGCACTTTCAGCCTAATTGCCTAGCTCTCCCAGCATCTCCCAGGTTCTTTGGTTCCTATTGGCATATTAAGAAATGATGGCTTCAACTTAAAGCCATGTGAATATGCAGTCAAAGGTTCATTATCTTGGCTGACTTTGTTCATGATCTAGCAAAGGGAAATTCTGGATTGTTCTTACAAAGCTATGGCTCAGGTATTTTGAAATTGAATCAAGCAGAAATATCGCATCTTTCCCATTTATAGTTGTGAAACTTGGCAGTAATAACTAGCTGTAAACAATAATTTCAGATGATGCTGCAGATTTGCTTGTCTGCTCTTAACTGACAGTAGTGCACATTTTATTGTTTATTCTAATTCCTGATTATGCAAGATCAGAAATCTTACAAAATATAACAATAAAAGATTGTGAATACCATGGTATGAATTTTCTGCTTGATTGTGTATCTTCCACAATGCAACTGCTCCACTACTGACATAGTAGACATTAAATATAGAATTTTAAGTGAAATTTAGATTCAGCAAGTTACCACTTGTAAATATATCAAGGTATGCTTTCATAAAGCAACACATTTGATTAATTAAAACATTTCAAAACAGTGCTCAAGTGTTCTGCTTCAGAGCAAATTCTGTATTTGATGATAGACAAATGAGTTTGAGAAGAAATTCAGGGGAGAAAACACCTGAAAAAGTGCAGAATTTTGGGTCCAATTTAATTTGGTACTGTTAAATTCACACAAAGCACTATTTCTTTCCCTGTAAAATCACATTATCCATCACAACATGGATATAGGGAAATAATATCATGGGGAATATTTTCTGCTTTCTTTTATTTATAATTTGCCTTTTATATAAACTTGCATTTGTATAGTACTTTTCATGACTACTGCATAGCGTAAAGCATTTTTCAGCAAATTACATATTTTGAAGTCCAGTTACTGTTGCAATGTAAGAAAACCAGAAGGTAATTCCCACAGCCAGTAATGTGATAATGACTAGATCACCTTTTCTTGTTTGATGTGGCTTGAGGGACAAATATTGGCTCATGTTCAAAATAAGGCAATTTTTAGGTATGCCTGAGATGGCAGATGAGGCCTAAGTTTAATGTTTCATCCAAACATTCCATCTTAGCCAGTCTTGGGATGAAACTTGTGCTTCAATGACAAATGTGCTACCAACTGAGCTGCAGCTCAAGTATTGGTGACTTTACAATAAAACACTTGAAAAAAAACAGCATGTTCAAAATAATGAAGGTTTTGATCAACAAGGAGAAACAGCTTCTAATGTTAAAAGATCAAAAGTTGGCAGAGAGGTTTGCACCGAATCAACCAGAAGAGTCATAAAAATAATTTCTTTTTGCACACTATGATGTGTGATTCATAATTTTTTAAAAAAAATTTGAATCTTGAACTATTGGCATATACATTTTATGTGTGTCTGAAAGGGTTTAGCTTGAAAGTATTTTGTAGCCATGCTGATTTCTTTCAAAATACAGAATTAGAGAGAGACTTCCCAGAAAATAATAGAGATTTGTTTACATTGGGAGCCTTTGAGTGAACAAAGTTGATAGCATTGTACTTTCAGATTGGATTGAAGAATCTAAAATGTTTTTGGTTCTCAAGAAAGCATTGCTTGGAAAATGCCTTCCAGCTTTACTTAGGGGCAGTTTGCAGAGATTTTGGCTGATGATGGATATGTTGCATCTGGGTTAAGGAGATAGTTCAGGATACTTTAAAAAATAAGTTACCTCAGTGTAAGAGGTTTAAGATCCACACCAGAAATATTTATTAAGACCCTGTATGTTTTATATGAAACTGAGAAAGCAAAAGTTCCGTGAAATGAAGGCTCCAGGTGGAATTACTAAACTCTCAAGACGGGGTGTGAAAGACACAGTTCAACCTTATAGATGTGAAATAGGAGAGAATTCTCTCTTGTGTGATTGTTGTAAAGAAGAGTTTTGGGGATTAATGGGATTGTATTTGCACTGTTTGAAATCTTCAAAGAGTGCCGTATGTAATTAATTAGGTTTATTATATTTTATATTCATTTCCTTTGCACAATCAAATTCTGTTTTATTGCTAAACCAAATCTGACACAATGCATATTTATTTTTCAATGAAAGACTGCCTTGTTAAAACAAAAACAACAAACTATCAAGCCCGATTTCCGACTGGGATCTGGCTTATCGAATAATAACAGTGAGTTGTTATGATCTGAAACACATTCCCTGAAAGAGTGTGGAAAACAGATTCAAAAATAACTTTCTAAAGGGAATTAGGAAAGTACAAGAAAGGAGAGCTTTTGCACTGCTACATGGAAAGGGCAGAAGTGGTATTAATTGAACATTTTTTCCAAAGAGCTCACATAACATACCAAATGACCTCTTGCTATAATGAGCCATGCTATAATTCAATGATGAAAGCATTGTGATACCTGGATTGTAGCATTACATGACTAACTGACTACATTAACATGAGACAACGACCTCCCCAATTGAAAACCTCCCAATGATTCATAATGCTGGAAAACTAATGTAAGTGAATGATAATTTTTCAAAGATGCCATCATGATATCTAAGCGGATATTTTAAACCAAGCTATCAGTCTAAATTGTTGATTATATTACATACCATTCCTAGAAAAACGAGCCATTCACTGGATATCAACCAAAAGATTGACATTCCTGTCTGCTCATCATCTTTAAAGGCTGTTGTACACATTGTCAGTCTGGAGCTGTTCTGCACTCTTCCTGACGTTTGCCCTCAGACATGACAGGCAAGGGGAAATTGGTGCCTCGCATTGCAGGCAGTGACTTGGAGGTCCTGCAGGATGGGATGTACGCAGATGGGATATCCTCTGCCCTAGCACCAGCAGAGGAGGACAGGGAATCTTGTCACCTGAATCAGTGTAGTCTCAGTTATCTGGAGGAATACCCAGAAGTATACGAAGATGGCCAGTGTAAGTGCCACCATTTCCCTCTCATACTCACACTCACTGTATGCCTCCTATTGTGCCCCCCTCTCACCAAGGCACAGGCTCTACCACTTTCATCAGTGCCTGTAACATCTTCCCTCATTTGCTGTCACCATCATACCTCCATAACTCTGCATGCCCTCTGCGCCACCTAATCATTCACTCGGAATGCCTTCCTTTCTGCGTCAAAAGCAACAGTTGTGCCACCCCCTTAATAACTGCCTCTCTCTCTCATTTGAAGAGGAAAACAGCTCACAACAGAGCAGAAATACTTAAGACAAGCTGTCCAAAACACAGCTTGTCTTCCCTTATATGTACAGCATTAACTCTGACCATCCTGAGTGGCGCCTGGACTGGTATCGGAGGCTGTGCTTGGCTTACTCTGCTAAGACTTTCTGACTGAAGGCTTGCTTCCTTCATTTGGCTTGGGTCTGCTGACAACTGTGGCAAGCTTCCTGGCTTTGGATCTGTGCTAAACAGTAAAGCAAGACAGAGGTAACAATAGACTTGTATCTTTGGCTAAGCGGGAAAAGCACAAAAAGGCAAAAGAAGGCAGAGATGCTTTGAGCATCCAAGTCGGCTCAATGTGAGTGAGCGAGCAAACATCCCAGAGATGCAAGCTAATCCAGTACATTAGCTGGGAGTGTATCTGAGCACATAATGTCCCAAACTGAAGCATTACAATGAGAGTTGTCAGTACAGCTTTAGCATTTGGGGATGTGCCATGAGGGTTATAGTGTCATAGAGTCATAGAGATGTACAGCATGGAAACAGACCCTTCGGTCCAACACATCCATGCCGACCAGATATTCCAACCCAATCTAGTCCCACCTGCCAGTACCCAGCCCATATCCCTCCAAACCCTTCCTATTCATATATACATCCAAATGCCTCTTAAATGTTGCAATTGTTCCAGCCTTCACCACATCCTCTGGCAGCTCATTCCATACACATACCACCCTCTGCGTGAAAAAGTTGCCCCTTAGGTCTCTTTTATATCTTTCCCCTCTCACCCTAAACCTATGCCCTCTAGTTTTGGACTCCCTGACCCCAGGGAAAAGACTTTCTCTATTTACCCCATCCATGCCCCTCATAATTTTGTAAACCTCTATAAAGTCACCCCTCAGCCTCCGACGCTCCAGAGAAAACAGCCCCAGCCTTTCAGCCTCTCCCTATAGCTCAAATCCTGCAACCCTGGCAACATTCTTGTAAATCTTTTCTGAACCCTTTCAGGTTTCACAACATCTTTCCGATAGGAAGGAGACCAGAATTGCACGCAATATTCCAACAGTGGCCTAACCAATGTCCTGTACAGCCGCAACATGACCTCCCAACTCCTGTACTCAATACTCTGACCAATAAAGGAAAGCATACCAAATGTCTTCATTTTCATGGAGCTATGAACCTGCACTCCAAGGTCACTTCATTCAGCAACACTCCCTAGGACTTTACTATTACGTGTATAAGTCCTGCTAAGATTTGCTTTCCCAAAATGCAGCACCTCGCATTTATCTGAATAAAAATCCATCTGCCACTTCTCAGCCAATTGGCCCATCTGGTCCAGATCCTGTTGTAATCTGAGGTAACCCTCTTCACTGTCCACTACACCTCCAATTTTGGTGTAATCTGCAAATTTACTAATTGTACCTCTTATGCTCGCATCCAAATCATTTATGTAAATGACAAAAAGTAGAGGACCCAGCACCAATCCTTGTGGCACTCCACTGGTCACAGACCTCCAGTCTGAAAAACAACCCTCCACCACCACCCTCTGCCTCCTGCCTTTGAGCCAGTTCTGTATCCAAATGGCTAGTTTTCCCTATATTCCATGAGATCTAACCTTGCTAATCAGTCTCCCATGGGTTCTTCAGGACTGACACATGTTGGATGAAAATGCATATAGATGAGGGGTGCCATGGGATGTGCCCTGAGATGTTGGTGTCTGATGTTCAACATAAATGCTCTTCAAATCAAATGTCCAGTTAATAATATTTAGCTGACCCCAAGCCTATTTTTATTGATATTTTCTCTGTAAAGAAATTGAATAGCTAAAAATTGAAAGTCAGAGAGCAACATTGTTACTTCAGACTGTAAAAAACTGACTTTTTCATTTTCTGGAATGAAAATAGCATTTGGTATGAATAATAAGTATTGCAAACAACATCAGTGACTGTGACACTGGTATTTTCTCACACTTCAGCCCCTCTGTAGCCTTTCTCAAAATCAATAACCATTTCCCTCGCCAAAGTTTCTTCTCCATGATCCATCTTAATAAGACTAATCTTGTTTGGCCAGAGAACCTCGAACAATCGTTTTTTTTTCCCCTGGGTCTGCACTGATACTTCTACAGCTCCCCAAGAAACTATCCCAGGCTCCCCCTCCCCACATCTAAAAATTACACAAATATATAACCAACTTCTACGTGTATCCTGGTGATGTGTCTTTATCAATTTATCTCAACCCATTTCCTGTCTCTGCCTTCTCAAGGCAGCTTATCTGATGGTTGGTCTTGAATGATTGTAATCGCTCCCCCCCCCCACCCCCATCCCCCAGCCTGGTTAAATACTGGGAAGACAGATACCATTCTTCTTATTCCAACCCACAAAATCTTAACTCAAATTCCATTCTCTCTCTCATGATGAATTTAACTATTTTCAGTCCTTGTTTCTAATTGAATACCCTCGCTTGGCTTCCAATTCATATAATCTCCATCCATTGATCCCAATTCACAACGAGTTCCAATTTCTCCTGTCAGAAAATTGAGTAATTGAAAGATAATCAAACAGTTGGGAATTGTTTTCTAAGTGGCTTGGGAGGACTGAAATAGGAGAAGATGGAGATAGTTTCTTAAAAATGTGCAGTATTGTAAAGGGTGAAGGGGAGCCATAATGCAAAATTATGAATGAGACACTCCTTAGCTAGAAGTCTAACTGTGCAGTTCTTCCTTTAAGATGGTGATAGATTGACAGATTAAATAGTGTGTATTTGTTCTCTTGAGTTCTTCCTCCACAAGAAATTTGAGGTCCCATGCCTGTAAAATTATGGGTAGTTCTTCTGTGTGTGGGTGCCATTTATAGCAGCTTATTTGACTGTTTATTCTAGTGGTTCTTGCTTTGGACATTCTTGAAAAACATGAGAAAAACTTTGATAGAACACTGAACTTACCTGACAGTCAAGTGAGTGAATCATAAGTGTAAAATCGGTCTGTTTCCACAGTTATTGGTGAAGTACTGACTTTGAAGAAAATTGCCCACAAAGATCTAATGATCACCATGCAAGGTCAGCAGCTAAACACATTGATGTATTCCTACAAACAGGAAGTCAGGAAATAAAATTATCTGGTTTTTACTTTTCGTTAAAATATCATGGAGAGTGAAATTAATGGTTCAGACATGTGGGATTAGAGGCGAAAATATAAAACAAACAATATTAAATTAGCATTTTAAGAGTGGCACTTATTTACCTATTATGGAATTATATGACCACCCACAAATAGAAAATTATGTTTTTAGGCCCTGTAAAATTGTTCATGGCAGTAATTATAAACTTACTATGCCATCAAACATCCAGTGACACCTTCAACAAAGTATAACATTTTCAAAAGGTTTAAAGCAGGATTAATAGTGTAACAGGTTAGGTTTTGTCATTAGTTTCTGGTTGATTGCAAACTGGAAGAAACTTCAATAATGCACCAAATGGGGAAGTATAGAATCACTGACAGCAGCTAGTGGTTTTCCACATTTAACGGTGTATGTGCAAATTAAAGCAATTACTCAGTTTCAGAGGATTAATGATGCCAAAGGTTGACAGCAAAATTCAGACCATAATATGCATAAGCACACCCTGCATTCTCAGTATTCTTTGTTACTTTAATTCATTTTAGTATTTTTGGTTTGGAAGAAAATGCCTTGGCTTTCTCTGATATTAAGTACAAGGTATGTCCATATCAATATTTGTATAGTCTTGTCACTGTACTTCAGATGAGACATTTTAAATTAAGCTTTCAACAATTACCAAGATAATTCATTTAAATTACGTAATTGATCGATGACTGTTTAGATTTACTATACAATCTGTGACCCAGCTTGACTTCCATAGTCCATTAAAAGGATAACATATTTGAACACGCCAACACAGACCCTTCATTTATTAAACATTTCTCTTTTTTTGAAGCACCTGGTATTTCGTGGATAATGCAAAGCAAATATGTATTTACAGATGTATAAATTAGAAACAGTTTCCCAACTCAATACATAGAATCTTTAAACATTTAAATTATATCAGGAGACAAGGAATATTTTTGATGTGTAAACATGTTTTAATACTCCATTGTAAAATATGACATATATTTTCCTTTATTTTAGTGTCACTGTTGGTTACAGCGGAGGGATTCTTCCTCTTCATTTCTACTTAGCTGTCAAATTCAGGAGCTTGAATCCTGACTATTCCCTAAAACTCTGGCTGTTTACCAACATGCCAGCTAAAAGGTTGATAGCTACTGAGAGAATTGCTGTACAACACTAATAATCCAGAGTACACTTTGTTACATCATTAGGGCTCTTCAGCTTTGACAATATTGCTCACAATGTGCTTGTATTAATGACGTTAGTTGAAAGGAATACAAACTTTAATTTATTAAGGCTAACTTTAAAATAATTTCTTAATTTTGCAATTGTAGATATCACAATTTCAGGAATCTTAAGCACATTACACATCTTAAATTGGTGACAGAGTAAAAGCCATTACATTGACTTATAACATGGGTAATGTTTTGCTCAGTTTTGAGTGCAGACCATTTACATAAACATACAGGAGATATGAATGTATCATAAAAGATTAAACCGTCTTAAGCAATCCAACAAACAAAAGAGGGGAAAAAAAACACTATGTCTTCCCACCCTGCAGCTGAAAACTTGCTGAACAATAGCTGTGTCAAAGGAGATAACATGACATCCCTGCTGTGCTGTACGTAACTTGTCAGATTCAATAAAGCAGTTGCATGGACAATGTAATCTGTTTACAAGTTCCCAGCTTAAGGCTAGGGCAAATATACGTACAGCCATAATTAAATTCTGATCCATCAATTCCACATGCCCACAAGGTTTCTGTTTGGAATGTAGGATTGCATCAAGTTTCACATAGCCCCTAATTCATAAGATGCTTGCCCCACCCACCCCGCCCCACACCCCATTACAATGAATCTGTTTTAACAAGGTGCCTCCACATAGTAGAGTTTGACCTTCTGAAAAATAAAATGAACAGAGAATAGATTTTATACAGGTCCTTTTATGCAACTACAATGTTTCTGTTGAGTAGACGCAGGGGAGTGTTGACTGTACAATGGTGACTATCCACACCACTATGCTGATTTGAATTTCTGGAATGTCAGCAGATGAAGTCTCTGGAGATGTCTGTTCTTTGGATTGCACAGGAGCAAATTCCTTATCACTTGAAGTGGAGATCTGTGTCTGAAAACATTTCAAATTCCATTAGCTAATTCTGTCACTGAGCACAAACATAAGGGGGAAATTTCCTTAGTCTGCCAGAAATGCAGTGATTTGCCTGAAGAAATCAGCAGACCACAGTAAACTCGAGCAATTTGCTTGGTTTTATTTCCGATTCACCTGGGTGCAGACTAATGGGAACATCCCCTGTAATGTAAATGAAGTTCACCCAATGGAATTAGTAAAAATGTTATTTTTAATGTTACTTTATCTATGTATTTTGAAATTATGTCCTGTATATCCAAACTGAGGTTATTATTTTGATTAAAAAAAAGAGCAGCAGTCCGAATACCAAGCTCTTGGGAACATCACTGCATACAATTCTCCAATCTGAAAAACAACCATTCAATGCTATTCCCTGCTTTCTGTCCCTTAGCCAATTTATATTCATGAAGCCACTGTTTCTTAAATCCCATGGGTTTTAATTTTGCTAAAATGCATATTATGTTGCACTTTGCTAAATGCCTTTTGAAAGTCCATGCACACATCAAAATATGACTCTCATCAATCCTCAGTGTTACTTTATAGAAGAACATAATCAAGTCAGCCAATATTACTTGCCTGCAACAAATCTCTTCTGATTTGCCTTTATTATCCCACTCTTTTCCAAATGCCAATTTATAATTTTTATAGAAATTTTCACAAGTTCAAGTAGAACATCAAACATGAAATGTGCAATCAAAATTTTGACTATCTGAAATATTTCACATTACTAATTTTCTTTATATGCATTTTTGCAGATTTCTGCTCATGTTTGAAGAATTTTAAAGATGTTGATGAACAGGGAGGCATATAACCACAATAAATTATCACCATTTCTAGTTGATTACTGATTACCCTTTGTGAATAATTTGCTGTGCTGCATCATTCACTCACCTTTCTTTCCAGGTATGGGGCACTGATGATGTTAAAAGTGTGGGAGGTGGTGGATAAGACGAAGGAAATTATTTAGTTCCATCAGATTTCCACACTTATGCACTGTAAACTTCATACTACTGATGCCTTCCAGGCTGCCTTCGTTGGCGGAGGGGAATAATCGGTACTCTTGGCTCTCAAGAGCATAATTGTGTTTTATGGGAAAGATTTTGGATGGAGAAATGATTGTTTATTTGTTCAAGTGCCCATGTGTAATTTTCATACTACTGTCTATGGGCATCCTCATTATGGAAATATAACATTAGAGGTGGAATTATTCTCATTCAGGAAAGAAATAGTGAGAATTATTGTGTGTAAAGTTATATGGTGTGGATTGTTAACAGGATATTCAAATTAACTGATGACTGCAAGGCTAGAGGATATGAATGTAACATTATCAAACTTCTAATGAAGTTGGAGATTAAAGGAACATCTTTTCCCACAGTGCAGTTGTTGGCTGAAGACAACATCTCATCAACTCTACTTAATGCAATATTGATTAATGGCCTTAGCAAGCAGCCAGAGAAATATCTGATTATAAAAAGAATTGAAAGATCAGAATAGAGGATAAAATATTCTGTAGAGCTAGAGTAGTTCAGTTCTTTAGAGGCATATCATTGATGGAATACAATAGGTTGCATGAATAGTACATACATGGCCTTAAATTATTCCCATGATTATCCTGGGAGGGCAAAAAATTGGAAATATATAATAATTAAGGAATTGATGGTATTCAGAATTTTAACGGTGGGGAGGAGGGAATAGGAGTTTGAAAAAACATGAAATCAGAAATCCACAGATAACTCAATCCTTTCAGTTTTAACAGAACTGGATCATGTGAAATCTGGAGTGGGTTGGGCAGTGGGATAGGTGGTGAACAGTGTGGGGAGTAATCTGCTCTGCATGGATGATTTTGCCTGTTTAATGCTGGTCAGCTGCATTTTGAAACATTGCTAGAGAAGGGACAGCCTTAAGGGGGTGAACTTAACTGGATCAGCCTGGGACTTCGATGGCAGATATCTCACCCCCTGACTCCACAAAGGTGTTTACCATTTCCAAGACATGATTATATTGTGATAGAATAGCCTCCATTTGCCTAAATGAATGGCATTTCAATAACAGTGAAGGGGTTTGACACCATACAGAAAAAAACAGCCTGCTTGATCAGCATCTATTCAAGAGCTTAGCCATTCACTTTCTCCACTATTGACATAAAGTACCATATTCAAGATGCATTTCAGCAACTCATCAATACCCTTCCAAACTCAAGATATCTAGCAACTAATTGGAGGATAAGGACAACACATGCACAGGAACAACACCACCTACAAATTCCTTCCAAACAGTAACTCTATCCTGACTTGGAATTACATCACTGCTTCTTCATTGTCACTACATCAAAATACTGGGACTTGCTTGATTCTTAACTGCTTGATTCCTAACTGTACCTACTGCAGATGGATACAGCAGTTCAAGAAAGGAGCTCACCTTCTCAATGGCAAACAAGAATAAAAAAAATGCTGAGTTGGCCAACAATGATTTCACCCACTGAAAGAACTTTTTAAAAAGTGAAGTCCGTTAACGACAGTAAGAAAGAAAGCTACGGGCCACAAATATATCTTGCAAGCATGTTTCTGTACTGAAGGAATACTAGCTTATTTTTATAAACTGCTAGGAAGAGCAGAAAAATGCTCTGCACATTTAATGAGCAACTCAAAGTGACTCTCTGATAAGAAAAGGTTTGCGTGGTAGTTTTTGAGCTATCTTAGGTAAAACTTACTCCAATATATGCAATTCAGAAAGGTAAAGTGTGTAATATCACAAAATGTCTGTTTGTGTAAGCAATGCAATATTTTTTGAAGAGGTAGGTAAATAGATTCTCCTTTGGCAGTATTGACAATAAGGCTTGGAAAGACTTTCTTTTGAAGAGAACTTTATTACAGGGGCAAGAAATACAATGTCCCTGGATACCTAACATACTTTTGAGAATATAAATGCATGTTCATGTTAAATTTACAGCCTATTTGCACTCACCCATTCAAGACATGACTGAGGTATCATTTAAAAAAAAGGTACCTTGAACAGCAGGCACACCTTTTTATTATCAATTGGAAATATGAAATTTCAAGGCTAATTAAATAATGATTTGGAGATGCCGTTGTTGGACTGGGGTGTACAAAGTTAAAAATCACACAACACCAGGTTATAGTCCAAAAGGTTTAATTGGAAGCACACTAGCTTTCGGAGCAACGCTCCTTCATCAGGTGATAGTGGAGGGCTCAATCCCTCCACTACCACTTGATGAAGGAGCGTCGGTCCGAAAGCTAGTGTGCTTCCAATTAAACCTGTTGGACTATAACCTGGTGTTGTGTGACTTTTAATTAAATAATGAACATTTTTAATTCCAATTCTTGGAAACAACACTTACCATTCCTTTTAGTTAAGTATAAATTACATTTTCCGAAAAAAAATTAGCAAGAATAGTACGAAATGCTTTCCATACATAGGTTTGAATTATTTTTGAATTAAATTCAAACCTGTGAATGCTTTATATAGGAATTCAAATTATCCAAACAAGTTCAGATGGTGAAAATTATTGTTCTTGAAAAAAAAACATAATGAGCTATCAAGAGTTGACTTCTTAAATGCTTACCTCTGTAATACAAAGGTCTGGGTTCACTGTTTCATTGGATTGTAATCTCTGTGCCTGAGTACAAAAAATATGGAAATATTAGATTAATACAGGTATACAAATTAACTAGGACAATGCAGTGACTTGAAAAGGAAATAACAGGATGTCGATTGTGGCATGCAGGGCAGTGATGGCAGAGAAGACACTAAAGACAAAGATGTCTTATTCCCACTGGAATTGGAGGGGGAAGTGATGCAGCCTAAAGCTGACTAAAACACAAAAGGCAGGCAACCCAAGCTGGTAATTGGAGAGCACGGTGTCGGTGAGAATCACAGTCAAGCCCTTAAAGGAGGTCAAGTGAAAGGGAGTGATACTTTCTGGTGAGACAAAAGCATAAAGGCTGGAAATTTCTGCAACTTTGTTCTGCTGATCAAAGTACTGAAGCGTAGCATTTTTATCTGACAAGATCATAGTATCCTGTACTTGTCAGAAACTCTGTGGTCAACTAATTTAAATAATACGGTCTAGACAAAGCTGATGTCTCACAAAGTGGGAGAGCAGCTACACTTCTTGGGACAAGGCTGTCCCTGTAAATTAATATGATGGCAAAACAAAACTATAACCTCTATGACTGGAGGGCTTTTAGCAGTTAATGAGCTAAGCAAGCTCTTGGTAGAGGAACTGGTTGTAGAAAAGATACGTTCCTAAATTATCTCATGTTGATCTGGTAATGCTGCAAATACTTGGTCCTGAAGACATGCAGGTTTTATCAGGAGACATAGCAAGGGCCACTTGTTTTGTGATTCATTCCTGCCGATTTCAATGGAACCATTATTTGGCCTCAATGAATAATGACTGGCCAGCCATTACTTTCTGTTTTGCTTTCACCAAAATTTAAAATTCCACCCTCTCAATGAAAAAGTACAGGTGTTGGTTGTAAATCCAGAGATACCATCATCAAACTGGATTGCAAGTTTCTACCATGTTGCATCTCAGAGGAATTAAAGTGATATTCAATTACTCCTACCCAAAGGTTTAAAGATATTGTGAGGTATCTTCTCCTACTGATAGCTTGTAACTGGAAACCTGTACTCAATGTTTTAACGTTATCTTTTCAGGACCCAGCAGGGAAGTGGTCTTTGATAAACAGCTGATTTGAGTGCATCTCAATTCTTGGATGAACCAGAAAATGCGACCACTTCTGTCCAAAGTGCTCACATCATTTTGCAACATCTAATAAAATAAAGCTTATAACAGGGCAGAGAAAAACTGCTCACAATAATTGTATACTGTGACAGAACAAATGTTCTTTTTGTAAACAGTTGTAACTAAACTTTGAAGATGAGAGTTCCTTCATGTTTTGATAATCTCCTATAACAATGTGTTAACCATATGGCTCAGCAATAGAATGTGACAGGAGACAGTGAGGTCTGCAGATGCTGGAGATCAGAGTTGAGAGTGTGATGCTAAAAAAGCACAGCAGGTGAGGCAGTATCCAAGGAGCAGGAAAATCGACGTTTCAGGCTGGAGCCCTTCATCAGGAATGAGGCTGGGAGCCTCGGGACCCTTCAATCCCAGCACATCAATGTGGACTTCACCAGTTTCCTCATTGCCCCTTCCCCCACCTTACCCCAGTTCCAACCTTCCATCTTAGCACTGCCCTCATGACCTGTCCCACCTGTCAATCTTCCTTCCCACCTATCCACTCCACCCTCCTCTCCGACCTATCACCTTTACCCCTACGTCCAATCACCTATTGCATTCGCAGCTACCTTCTTCCCAATCCCACCCCCTCCCATTTATCTTTCCACCCCTGAGGCTCCCAGCCTTCATGCTCCTTAGTTGCTGCCTGACCTGCTGTGCTTTTCGAGCAACGCACTCTCAAAATAGAAAGTGACAGCTTGGTGTGTAAAGCAAACATTTTACATTGTTCAGTGAGTATTTGGTGAGCGCAGGAAGAGTTTTGATAAACTGAGACTTCTAGATCATAATACTTCATTCATCTGTGAATACCAGCCTGTTACAGCCATTATAATGGCATAAGCCTCCTGTTCTACATGCTCCTGTCCTTACAGTATCAGCATTGTTCTCTTCTATCACTCTAGCATCTTCTGAGACATGTACTGTCCCTTTGTTCCTGATTCCAATATTATGAAGATTGTAGTATGCTGCCACAATTGATGGGACACTCCAGAGGCTCTGCTCTTCCTTTGAGAACATGAACTCAATTCTTAACCTTGTATTTATGTGTGTTTCTTTGTTGTATTCCTCCGCAGCACCAGTGAACCTACAGAAGTATCATAAACTATGAAAATGATAGAATTCCAGAAACTGAACAGCCATCCTGGTCTTTGCCTCATTTATTAACCTCAATTTTGAGGTGGGCTCACATGTTCAGAACTGCCTCAGCAGTTCCCACTAGCATCGATGAGGCCCGAGAACTGTCAACCTTTCAATTAAACTGGCCACACCTGGAGCTCTTACACCATGCTCAATAAGAATGGCAAGTATGGAGATGGCCCATTAGGAAGCTACCTTTGGGAAACTAGCTCCACCAGTCTGACATCTAGCAAGTATGAACTTATGATGTGCACAGAAAACGTGCTGGAGAAACTTAAGGGAATGAAATCCGACTAAATCCAGGACCTGATGACCTATGTGCTAGGAATCTAAGACAGTTAGCTGCAGAGATACATGATGCATTGACTATAATTTCCTGAAATTCCCAAGATTCTGAAACAGTCCTAGCAGACAGGAAGTTAGAAAATGTAACACTGCAGTGTAGGCATTAATGGAGCATTTACAAATTGGCAGTCTCTGACAAGTACAATGGCACAACCAATACTGGCACCTCAGTTATTTGCAATCTATGTTATTTTAATGACATATACAAAGAACTGTAAAACAATGAGTCTAAGTTTGTTGACGATATAAAACCAGGTAGGAATGTAAGCTGTGAAGATTTTACAGGCAGGCCATGAAGAGATATAGGTTAAGAGTCTGTTGGGGGACCGGGATCTCAGCTGTTGGTGGCAGGGAAATTCCATCAGTTCAGTAGGGGAACTCTTATAGAATCAAAAGCTCTTCAAAAAGCTTTGAGAGTTATCTAATTAAATAATTTGACTTATTAACAAATACATTTCTGTTTTAATTAGAATATCATTTTAATCCTTAAGTAAAATGAAGGAACTCGACTCTATTAGAATAAACATAACTTCACGTTCATCATATTTTGTCTTCCCTAAAATTCCCTTTGATTTCCATTTGGATATGCTGGTCATGTATATTTCTGCTACCGATTTATGAGTCAGTTAACCATTAGTTTTAACAGGAACTCAATAAGAAGCTTTTATGTGGGTTTAAAGTAAGTATGTCATTTTTATTGTGCAGTGCAGCCTTTGTGGAATCTGAGTAAATATCTTGAAAACATGCTTCTACTATTTGATAAGTGCTTTTCCTGAAACAAATGAAAATATGCACTCACACACTCTCATATATTCTGTTGGGATCACTGAGCTATCTTTAACAAACTAGAGTATCAGCTAGAGGTGGTGCATAAAGTGTCAGAAAACCTTTTAGGCTTGAATCTTACTGTTCTGGAGAAGAGAAATTGACACTCTGGTCACTGATGTGTGCAGAACCCAATTATACATTTTGATTCTCACTCAAAACAAAATAAGCTTTTTGGTCTGTTTAGATTTCAAGGGAATGAAATACTTCATCACAATCTTAATTCATTGTAGATTTTTGTTTAAATAATTATTTTAGTGTTCACTTTTTTTCATTTACCAACTTTAAAAAGTTAGATTTACCACTGGTTTGAAAAATAATAAAATTGTTACTCCTGGAGCGAAAGCTTTACCATAGTATCACCAGGTACTTCTGCTGTTTGATTGCATGACTGACTTATATGAAGCTACAAACTTTCTGCAGCTCAAAATGAACAAGTCTTTTTTCTAAAACTGTATTCTTTCATGGGATGTGTGCAGCATTGGCAAGACCAGAATCTATTGCAATCCCTTTAAAGTGAGTGGATTGTTAGGTCATTTCAGAGGGCAGTTAAGTTTCAACCATATTGCTGGAGGTCTGCAGCCAAATATACACAAGGCAACTTTCCTTCCCCAAAAAAAACAGCCAAGCAGATGGATTTTTACAACAACCAATTATAGTTTCAAAGTCACCATTACCAAGATTAGCTTTCAGTTTTAGATCTATTAATAGAATTTAAATTCAAAGAACTGTCTTGGTGGACTTTAGAACATAGAACATAGAACAATACAGCACAGAACAGGCCCTTCGGCCCATGATGTTGTGCCGAATATTTGTCCTAGCTTAAGCACCCATCCACGTACCTATCCAATTGCCGTTTAAAGGTCACCAATGATTCTGACTCTGCCACTCCCACAGGCAGCGCATTCCATGCCCCGACCACTCTCTGGGTAAAGAACCCACCCCTGACATCTCCCCTATACCTTCCACCCTTCACCTTAAATTTATATCCCCTTGTAACACTCTGTTGTACCCAGGGAAAAAGTTCCTGACTGTCTACTCTATCTATTCCTCTGATCATCTTATAAATCTCTATCAAGTCACCCCTCATCCTTCGCCGTTCCAACGAGAAAAGGCCGAGAACTCTCAACCTATCCTCATACGACCTATTCTCCATTCCAGGCAACATCCTGGTAAGTCTTCTCTGCACCCTCTCCAAAGCTTCCACATCTTTCCTAAAGTGAGGTGACCAGAACTGCACACAGTACTCCAAACGTGGCCTAACCAAGGTACTGTACAGCTGCAACATCACTTCACGACTCTTGAATTCAATCCCTCTGCTAATGAACGCTAAAAATCTATGTCCCCAAACGCTTTGAATCCATGTCCCCAGAATGGATTATGTTTTCTCTCTGTAAATGCTACAAGTTCTGTCAAGTTTTTCCAATTTTTGGTTCTGTAGGAGTGGAACCCAGTCTGACTTTTATTTTTAAAACCTGGCATAAGAACAGCCTATTGCACTCTGTGAGCACTTTATTAGATGAGAAAAAAATCTCCACTATCTCATTTCACTCTAGTGCTATCTTAAGCAGGCCTTAGTTCCCTTTCAGAAAGACTTTCTCAAAGGCTTTCCAAGCCCATCATACATAATTCCACTTTGTGTAGAACCTGCCATCTGCATTGATTGTCAGAGTTAATCCCATATTTTATGGTTCTTGTTCTTGTCGATCTCCATTTCCCAAATCCCATACCTCATTCTTCATAAAAAATCCCTTCATGACCATATTCCATCTGCTGAAGCTTTATTGAGTTAAACATCTCTGCTCAGATCTAGTTCCTTGAACATGCCTTCAGCCTTCTTCCCATTCTTTGTCAGGACACCTGACAGAACATTCTTGCTACTACAGTCATAGAAGTCTACAGCATTTAAAAAGGACTTTCAGCCCATTGAGTCTTTGGTGACAAAACCAACCATTTAATTATTGTAATCCAATTTTCCAGCGCTGTCTCATAGCCTTGAATGGCTTGGCATCACAAGTATTAGAGGCTTTTGAAAATTACACATTATTGGGACAATATGGTTCAATCCTAAAGTTTGTTTTGAGGAGGCAAGACATCATCTCCCTTTTCTACCTGCAATTTGATCAAAAGTAAAAATAAACCCTGAAGAATAATTAAAGATTTTACCAAAAGATTGTACCTGTACCTGTAGCAATCAAGGATTTCCCTTGAATATTCTGACTTATTCGGATACATTATTTTGTAAAACTGCAATTACAGTTTTATGTAATTTAATTAATATTGAAAATAAAATGCTATCATTTGTTCTGCTTTCAAATGAATTACAATTCTGTAACAGTATTTATTATTTTTCTTTCAGTTGGCAAGACATAGCTACTAATACTTATACTTCAATTCTTATGCAGCTAAATATCACTGAATATAAATATTTTCAAGAGGATAGGTATTAAGTAGTGTGTTTTACAGATGTAATTTATAAATCTTCTCACTCTAAGGGTGAACAATGAGAGGGAGCACCATTATTGGCACCAATAATGTATTCTTGCTAAAGGACAATTTTCTTTTGTGAATACTGCAATTGTGGTAATGTGTCCAAACCCTTTGGTTATCTGGCAAGATAAATGTTTTATTTAATTGAACTTCAAATCTCACAATAACTGCCACACTAAAATAGAAATAAATTGTTTTATGATCAATTGGCCAGTTTCAGTTATTGAATTTGACTTAAACACAAAGAGTTATCAGAACAATCAAGTGGCTTTTTTTTTGTCTTAACATACAGTAAAAATGAAAAAAAATCTTTTGGCAACAGATCTGTGCAGCCTGGCAATGTCAGCGCATTGCTAATACAACTGTCAATTACATCTGACAAGACAAGATGACAAGTTACCTCATGTCTAGTGTTAAATCTCTAAGGTTTTAAGCCATGGATGTGAGTATTCTACTTCATACTAATTAATCAGTGGTTTTTTTTCTCAATTCTTTGCTATGATTACCCTTGATAATCATGTAGGCATTGTTTGGTTTCTATGGATTTATATCAATCCCTTACCTGTAAATTTGCACACAAAGGAAAGACACTGTCATCATCTGCTGAGTGAATTTCATTGCCATAGCTCACTGACTCAGAATTATGCTGTGGTGTGTAGTTCTGTTTCGATGATACTGTTGTCAGTACAGGAGGCATTAATTGCCAAATATTCACATCGGTGCCATTACCGAATGCTTGTATAGCATTTTCTGTAGAATTAAACAAAAATAAGAATACTATGCAGTTGCATTAAACTCTAATCAATAATTAAGTAAAATATCACTTGAAAAATCTAAGTATGCTTCAGTAATTGTGGGCATCACCAAATTACATGATACTAATATTGTGCCAAGAATCACTGATGGGACTAAGCAAAAGCCTTGATATTTTTGATACTGCCCATCCCCAGTAGTGAGCACTGCTGCCTCACAGCACCAGGGTCCCAAGTTCGATTCCAGCCTCGGGCGACTGTCTGTGTGGAGTTGGTACATTCTCCCTGTGTCTGCGTGGGTTTCCTCCGGGTGCTCCAGTTTCCTCCCACAGTCCAAAGATGTGCAGGTCAGGTGAATTGGCTATGCTAAATTGCTCATAGCATTAGGTGCATTAGTCACAGGGGAATGGGTCTGGGTGGGTTAACCTTCGGAGAGTTGGTTTGGACTGGTTGGGCCAAAGGGCCTGTTTCCACACTGTAGGGAACCTAATCTAATCTAATCTCCCACGCAAGTTTTTACTGTTGGTATGTTTTCTTCTTCAGCTGAAGTGCATCACAGGATTAGAGAAGAATTATATTCCCCATTGTCTCACTAACAGAGGCAGTGACTTCTGTTTGAAAAATTGATGTCACTGAAGTAACTTATGGTAGTTATTTTGATATATAGTTAAATTGATATGCATTGACGATCTGTTTCAATGCTACTTACATCTATCTGAAATAACATGATCAATATTTATGTATTTTTCTTTTACCATTCTGTTTTTATGCGTATAGGTATGTATTCTACATCAAGAATAGATGTATAAATGTTCAGTTAGTTTTGTTAGTTTCAAATATATTTTGAAAGGGCAAATCTCATAAAAGACAAGGTAAACCAGAGGCTTTTTCATCCAGATGTATCGGGAAGTTAGAGTACTTTACAATCTGTCAGACAATATCATCGAAATTTTGTGTTTGGATGACAATTAAATGATAAATTTAAATACAATTGCTACTTGAACTTACTGAAACATCTGTTGTCCTTAAAAAAATTGTGGAATTCATCGCACTCTTCCCTCTGGTTCCCACTTCCATTGCAAGTACACCATGGTGCCACACTGATGCCGGTGGAATCAATATAGTTTGGGGTGATGACAGTTCCTGTCAAGAGAAGCCAAGATCAAATTTAATGATCATTCATTTAACCAAACACAAACTGTTTTTTTTTCTGAGATAAAACACTTTGGCTGTCATATCATAGTTACTAGAAAAGAAGCAAGCGCTCAAAAATAGCAAGAAATTGCTCACCCATTACTGTTTTCCATTTTTCAAAGTCAAGCATCAATAGTACCAAGCAAGATAAAAGACAGTTTTATGGAAAATTGGATAAGCCATTTCTCAGGCATTGTCATTCAATAATAGATCCATGCTGAAAGTGTGAGTCTAACATGGACTTAGAGGTACAGAAATTATAAGACTATAAGACAGAAACAGATCATTCAGATAAACCAGTCAATGGTGATTGCCTTTGAACAAAGATGTTTAATCACATTTTCATTGATGAGGTGGTTTTAAAGATGATGGGCTAAATTTTGTGGAGATGCCAGGGTACTGTTGCCAAACCCAAAAATGGGTTGGTTGATGGGTCAAGGTAACACCACCTCAGCAGGTAGCAGGACCCGAGACTACATCTTTGGGGACCTGCCCAAAGAATTGTCAATCCACTCAGAGGGCTAGCATCTCAACAGCACCAGCAGTACAACTGCAAAGCTGATGAAGAAGATGGTGTGTGCTGTCAAAGTCTACTAAGAAGGGGCTGGGGGTGCCTAAGCCAATTACATTGGACTCAGCAAAAGCCAGGATGAACCTCACTGAGGCAGGTAATATTGTTATCACTGGGATGGGCACTGTCACTGCATGGGTGGAGTCGTCCAAGGACTATGCAAAAGTGTAGACTGGAGATGCTGGAAATCAGAGTCTGGATTAGAGTGGTGATGGAAAAACACAGCCGGTCAGGCAGCATCCGATGAGCAGGAAAATCGACGTTTCGGGCAATGGTCTGGGTGGGTTCGTTTGAAAGGGCAAAAGCCCTTCATCAGGATTGATGAAGGGCTTTTGCCCGAAACATTGATTTTCCTGCTCCTCGGACGTGTCTGACCTGCTGTGCTTTTCCAGCATCACTCTAAGGACTATGGCATGCCTAAATAGAAACAACTCCACGAGGGCCTAATGGAAATCACAATCTGACAGTTCTCCCTGTTGTATCAGAACCTTCTGCCACTGGCAAAATGCCAATAAAGATAAAGCCATTTAAATTGGTTCCGAATGAGCAGTTCATCTGTCACTATTCACACCATTTGTAAAATGGTACGGTGGCTAGAGAAATTTCAGCACCTGCCCATGGCTTACTGTGCCATTTTGCAAGTCTTCCTGCCTCCTAAAAGAATTTGAAGGTGCCGGTGTTGGACTGGGGTGGACAAAGTTAAAAATCACACAACACACAATCACAAAAGGATTCTTATGAATCTCCTGTTGCATTTAGCTGTGACTTCTTTATATTTATGGTTGTTAGATTAAACTGACTCTCGAACAGCCTCCCCATCCGCAAGTGGAATTATTGATCAGGAGGTTCCAGGCCCATTGTCTACATGTTAGGAGGCAGTGTTAAAAATCATACATATACCAGGTTATAGTCCAACATGTTTTTTTGGAGGCAATAGCTTTTGAAGCACTGCTTCTTCATCAGGTGGTTGTGGAGCAGAATCATACAACGCAGAATTTATAGCAACAGGATTGCAGTGTCATGGAATGTAATATTAAACAAATTTAGCTTGAGTCTTTCATCTTTTAGAATAATCATGTTAGTTTCAGTTCCTTCATATGTAAATCCCAGAACTTTTTAAAAGTTCAATTCTCAAGATAGTTATTGACAATAGGTGCCATCTTATTATCTGAGCTGAGATGGCACCTATTGTTAAAAGCTATCTTGAGAATTGAACTTTAAAAAGTTCTGGGATTTACATGGGCCTGTAACCTCCTGATCAATAATTCCACTTGTGGATGGGGAGGCTGTTCAAGAGTCAGTTTAATCTAACAACCATAAATATAAAGAAGTCACAGCTAAATGCAACAGAAGATTTATAAGAATCCATTTGACCCAAAATGTGGTTAGAATATGGGACTGCTTCCCACAAGGAGTAATTGATATATTTATGAGGTGGTTAAACAGACACATAGGGAAGAAAGGAATAAATTGATACATTGAAACAATGGTGTAGAGTGGTATAGAGAAGCTTGTGTGGAGCATGAACAGCAACATTCACCAAGGTGAGACAAATAGCTGTTTCTTTGCATAGATTCCACATAATTGTACATAACGTAAGGAAGTGTGTCCTCTTTACTAAAGCTTACCTATGAGTCCAGAGTAAGCAAGTAAACAGGCTGCATAGTTCTGCTTTAAGCAGCCACTTACAGAACGAGGTTCCGGCTGACAGTTTGTAATGAAATCTGCAAGCCGTGACCTGTGAAGAGATCAAATAAGGAAAATCATTACATTATCGCATTAGCATGAAAACAAGAGAAGCTTTTTGTACTGGTGCAATAACAATGAGCGCTGCAAATATAATTTCTTAAAAGTGTTATTGAAAAACACTTTCTGGTAAGATGCACTTCTCATTAATATATTTACAACAATGATTGCTCTCAAATACAGAAACAACATCTTTCAAAAATATTCCCTGTGATACTGATATTAGCCACCCTCCCCCATAGTAGCATGAGTGGGGTCGATGTTTAAGAAGTAAACATCATGACCCCAACGCCGCTGTGTGCGTACCAGTGAGTGCACTGCTATCCGTATCCTTTAAGTATGGAATGAGCTATTATAGCTACATTTAAAAGGCATCTGGATGGGTACATGAATCAGAAGGGCTTAGAGGGATATATATGAGCCAAGTGCTGGCAAATGGGACTGGAATAATTTAGGATATATGGTCAACATGGATGAGTTGGACCGAAGGATCTGTTTCCATGCTGTACATCTCTATGACAGTATGACTTTAAATGAATGAATTCTTCAGGGGTTTATCTGGTCCATTGTGCAACAAGAAGAGTCTAACATGAAGAGTCTTGAAGAGTAAATAAGATGAAGTTTATAATATCTCTCCAAGTTTTTACAGGTTACTAAAATAGACTTTACATCACTTCAAAGATTGTTGGGAGGACTTGGCTTCGGGGTCTGCCTCCCAGAGATCCTACTTCCACATGACATCATTACAATGCACTCAATCAACCCTTTCAGAACCAAATACAACATAAGCCTGCCTTCATCTTTACAGTTATAGGTGGCATTTGAGTTTCCTGCTTCCAAGAGCCAGGACACTTAATTCTACTATTTAGTGTAGTGCAGTTAGGAACATGATTTAAATTTAATTTTAGGATTTGGGGAAGTAGATGGCTAAAGGTAGAGAAGGTCAGTGAGATCAAGCCAGTACGTGCTTTTCCAGTACTGTTTTGGAGCCGGGAGTATTAAGAATCCTCCCCATATCTGCTAGCATACCTTCTGTTGATATGATCTCCCTTTTCACAATTGACCATCCTTACTCTGCTGATACTTGCCTCAATGCCTCCTGTTTGCTTTGCTTCATGACCAGTCAAAACTAAGGAACAAATAGTCCCCTTATTGAGACCATGTGCTGTAGCCTCACCCACCAACCTGTCAACCTGGCCAGCTGCTGGAAGGGAGACTGAATGGAAGAATAATAAGGTGGACTTACATGTTTCCAAAATTTCTAGGAATTGCTCTCAGCGACCATTCTATCCACTACCACTCTATCCTGTTTTTTTCATAAATATCTTTAGTACATATCTCTCTATAAATTGTATCCATACTGCTCCCAAAGGCAGCTTTATAGAGCAAATCTAAGGTACTAGCTTTTATGGTTTAAATAAAGGTTTTATAACAGAAATAAATGAAAACTATTTGTTGTTAAACTTTCAACTAAGAACTAATTAATTGATTTATGTGAAGGACTTCAGAGTATCTGATACATTTCAATACATCAGAAATGTATAACAGAAAAAGAAGACAATACGTTTCTTTTATAGCTTGGAGCTAGAATTTATAAACACAGATGATCCAAACCATCCTCCATCAAAAAGCAATTAAACTCTTATTTGCCTTCAAATATATTGGTCCAATTGTCTTGAGAAATATATTAAGCATCTCCACATTGTACCTTCCCTCCTCTGTTAAATTGCTTGTTGAAACCTTCCCCTCAACCAAGATTTTGGTTATTTTGTGAATGGGTTTCAAATTCTATTTAGTGTTGCACCTGTGAAAAGTCTTGTTAAAGGTACTATATAAATTGTGGAGAAAATTGGGTAGCAATTTTAAAGGACAGGACCAGTTGGAAACTAAGGTGGAATGTTTGATCCTGCATGTCCGATGAAAATTACTCAAGTTATTTTGCCATCCTGAAGCTGTTGAGAACTACTGGATTATGTTTTTAACCCTATTCAATTCTGCAGGCTGTAAGAGTAACTTGCCCTAAGCTTCTATGATATACCAGGGATCCAGAATAACTTACTGTATTTGCTGCCTGATTTTACCCTAACTTATGTGACAGGAACAGGATAGGGTTGGGTTGGATATCCAGCTTAAAGTTAAATTTGTTGATTCATATTAAATGAGCACCTAATCTGAATCCACTTGTCTATACCAATTGAGCTAGTCTAAAACTATGCCTATTCTTTCAATCACCATACAATGCCAAGTAAGAAAGAAACTAAACTGAACATACCTTATACATTTGACTTTCAGTGTATGTATTATACTCACCCACTGTCAGAATAATGCTATTGTAACAGCATTGTTTTATGTACAAATTTTAATCGATAGATGTCTTGTTTCCATGGACAATGATAGTCTTACATATACCCAAGATAGCTACATGCCTCCAATTCTCGCCACATGCTATTTCCCAATTACTCCACTTAACTGCCAAAGCCCAAAGCTCTGCAATTCCTGTACTAGACCTCTTGATCTCTATATCCCATGTTCCTTGTTTAAAAAATTTGAAATCTATGTATCTGACCAAAGTTTTGCTCACCAGCTGTATTATCTCCTTTTGTGGTTTGGTGTTAAATTTCATTTGATAATGCTCCGATGAAGCACCTTGAGATGTTTTCCTATATTAAACGTGTTGTATAAATGCATGTTATTTTTTACTTCAGCAGGGAGAAATGTATTTTTAACAAGGTGATGTGTTTGACTAGTATTCAGACATTTACACCATCACTTTCTTCATAAGGTGGATGATTTGCTGAATGGTTTCTCAGCTCTTGCATTATTCATTGCAGTTTGAGTTTGGTATATTCAAAAAGGTAACTATGACATGATCCCTAGTAATGGGGTCAGAAAGTGTCTTTGTTGTCAAGTCTAATGGATATAATGACTTAAACCAATGACTATGCAAATTACTCATATTGTTATAAATGCCATTTGTCAGCACTGAAGCAAAAATATGAAAATGCACATAAAATATTATTCCTAATCAAGGAGTGGATTTCATTAAGACAACTCCATTACAGTAAAGTACTACCAATGGAATTTTGAATGCCGCTGTCTTCTGGTTTTATTTTCCATCAATTATTTGTCAAAAGTTGCACACTGCCTAGACTATTACTCATCTATCAAAATGGACTACAAGGACCAATTAGCTAAAACAAAGGCAGCAGAAATATATTGGTGCTCTATATGACACCTAACTAGCCTGTACTAATCAATCATTATGTGTGTAATAAAAATGAATTATTGATTTTAAATTAACCAGTAGTATAAAGAATAAAAATTATAGTCACTTCATTCTGAAAGACCTGCAAGTTATGAAGACCATTCAATCCTCAGAATTAATTAAGCCTTTAACATTATTGCTGAACTGAAAGAAATTTACATCACTACCAAAATATCAGTTCACTCCCAATGTTTAATATCTAGAGGTCAATGAATTCAGGGTATAAACAAAGGATAACAACTGCACAGAACTATATCTTTAATTAATGCATTTCTTCTCCTCATAGGTCTCATGGCTTCAAATAAATCACCTACAACCAGAAGGATTGGATACTCTGGGTAGTTCATTATTTCATTAATGTACCCAGAAATTAACTGACAAGTGATGAAATTTGAGTGGAACATGGCTAACTAGATCTATTATTCTTTCTCAATGTCTCATACACTCTAGCAGATTTAAAAAGTGACAGGTTTAAAAATTGACAGGAGGGTGAAATAACATAACCAAAATCAGCATTTATTCAATGTAATTCACCATCAATTAGCTGCAGTTAAGTTTCTGGTTACTATTCTTTGTTCCAGCCTATTTTTCTTCTGTTCCTTCAGTTCACCCACCACCCACATAGATCAAAATTATGCGGTCTCCCTGTTGGCAGGTTTGCAAGTGAAGAGCACCTATAAAAGTCCTTGAATGGTCTTCTCAACACTCTTATGACTGTCCTTGTTCTGTAGGAAATCTTTACATGTGACAACTGAGATCTAAGGCAGGCTACCACATCTTGGCCAGTTGAGGTTCTGAAATGACCTTATTGGTTTTTTGTTTTGTCAGACCCTGGTCTCTTCATCAAGATTCCTATCCCTTCTCCCCAGCCACCCAGGGCTCATTTCCTCTCTCCACAACTGCACTTAACTGACCATGGAGACCAGAACTTAGACTACAAGCAGTTCCCAGATTCTGAGATAAAACAAAGAATTGCAGATGCTGGAAATCTGAAACAAAAACATAAAAGTGCTGGATGAACTAAGTAGGTCTAAACAGAAAAAAAAGTTCTCAAATTTTGAGTCCAGTGACCCTTCATCAGACTTTTTTTGGGGAAGTGGTTGGTGCCAGAAAACTGGAAATTTGAAATGGATGTAAGGCATCAGAAGAATCATGGATATAATTGGAAAGGGACTAGACAAGGAGAGAAAAAGTCAAGTCAAGGTAGGAAGAGATAAATTCCCTGGGACAGGAACAGTGGGTGTAAAAGTAAGTGTGTCTGAGCAGTCCTATTTGTGGATTTTGGGAAACAGGTATAAGTGGGCTGTATGGAGTTGGGGGCCTATTAGGTGGGAGGCTGTCGGAAGGACATCCCAGGTGAGATGAGGTTAATGAAGGTCATGGATACAGTAGCTTGATGTTTAATAGTGAGTTCATGGTCCTGGGAAGATATCTGAGGTGTCCAAGAATTAATAAAGGTTCACTGGACTTGAATCGCCACTCTGTTGTTCTCTCTACAGATGCTGTTAGACCTGTTGAATTTCCACAGCACTTTCTGTTTATGTCCCAGATTTTTGTCCTGACTGCTGCTACTATTGGTATTGCTGGCCAGCAGCTCTCTGAGGGTTGTGAGATGACTATAGGTTGGAAATCCAGTCTCAAGCCAAGTAAGGACTTTGTTTTTGGAGACAGCAAAGGGCTGTCTCATCTTACAAAGGACAATTCAATGAAGGCAGAAGGTAAGTGGGGTTGGGGGTGAAGAGAGGAATGAGAGCATCACTATGTATTGCAGTCAGAGTTCAGAGATTAGCCAGCAGAGCAGTACGACTGTTGACTCACTCGTTCCCTTTGCAACTATCACAAAGGCATATTGCATTAACAGTCATTGTTATACACTTAAAGTTGCATAAAAAAGTACTGAATCTATCCAGCCAATTTCTTTCTGGGTTACAGAACCTACAAATTCAGTATATAAAAAGAAATCTCAGGCTAAAGTACCATATGGATAGGTAGTGGTGTAGTGGCACTGTCACTGGTCTAGCAATCCAGAAACTCAGCAAAATGTTCAGGAGGCATGGATTGCTTCCGACCTGGACAGATGGTGAAATTTGAATTCAGTATAAATCTGGAATGAAAGACTAGCCTAACAATGGCTATACAATCATTGTCATTATCATGAAAATGCATATGCTTAATTAATACCATCCTTATTTAGTCTGGTCTACATGTAACCTCAGAAGCCCACAACGTGGCTGACTCTTAACTACCTAATTAATATTGGGATGGACATTAAATGCTGGACTAGTCAGCAATGCTCACATCCCATGTGTGAATTAAAATATGATCAAAACATGACTTTTTGCAGAGCATAATAATTGTATTAAATTTATTTGTCACCAGTTTGTCAACCCCAGACCTAATCTTAAATGAAGGGTTACTAACTTGGAGTATTTCTGAAATATTATCTCCAAGAGATTTCAGAAGAACCCTAAACTGTTTACATTGAGACCTTTGAGATGTTTGTGATTGATGACTTCAGAGTTTCAAACCAATGAGGTTTCAGCTGAAGAGTGTAGCCCTTTCACTATCCTCAGAGCAGCTTGACCCAGTTTACTCTCTACAACTTTGACAGACATTAGTAGATAGGGTAGCTAGGGCACAAATGTTATGGAAGATGGCATAAACTGCTCCCAGACCATGACTCCACTTTCAACATCAAGCGACTGTGTCCATGACCATCACTAACCTGATCTCACCTGGGGATCTACTACCACCCACCGGCCCCTCCCCCCATCCCCCACAACAGCCTACCACTGTACAGGCCTGAAACCCATACAGCCGGCTTCTACCTTCCTCTGAAAAATCCACAAACAGGACTGCTTGGGTAGACCTATTGTTGCAGTTTGTCCATGCACCAGGGAATTAATCTTTTCCTATCATGACTCAACTTTTTCCCCTTGTCTAGTCTCTTCCCACTGACATCCATGATTCTTCAGATGCTTCACAGCAGTTTCCAAAGTTCCAGTTGCCTAACTTACCTAACTGTCACTGAGGCTAAAGGTTGTAAGCTGCACAGCACATCTAAGTAATAGTTTGAAATCACCTACTATTTGACGCACTGATTCCTTTAAAGAGGTGGAGAGAATTCGCATGGCAACCACTTGACCTTCCACTAAAACTCCAAAGGTTGGTTACATTGTTTCCTGTTATGAGGACCCCATTGTCCTGCCACACACTCCAAAGTAGATTACAATGTGGTGATGGTATGTGACATAATAATGTTTACATAGACAATGCCACCATGTTTTCAACAATTGCTCTATAACATTTTGGCATACCTTTCAGTAACTTGCACAACTTCTTGTGTGAAGCACCTTTCGTAGTTAGTCTCCAAACAGAATGCAGTGAATCAAGAAGCCCACTCACCACCACCTACCCAAGAGGAACTAGAGATGGATAATGAATGCTGGCCCAGCTAGTGATACCCACATCCCATGAGTGACTAAAAAATGCCTATATCTCTATACACCTCAGCAATGTTAGAAGAACTTTGCCCCTGGCAAGCTCTCATTCAAAATTTCCATTCTCTCACTCATAATAATGATGTAACACATGCAGACACTGGTTGTTATTCTTTAACCCACCCAGGGTGCCAATCTCTGTGATGGTGCTTAGGAATGATGCAGTGCATCATAGTATCTCCATAGAAGGATTTTTTCCTTCTGAGTTAAATTCATATGGAGGTCCCTGTTGTTGTGAAGGACCTAGTGGAAAGAGAAAATGTACAAAAATTAGATTGACACTGATAAGCTGAGCAATAGTAGGCACCCACATGGGCCCCAGCTATACCTGCCTCTTTGTCAGGTACATGGAACAGTCCATCTTCCGCAGTTACTCCGGCACCATTCCCTACCTTTTCCTCTGCTACATCAATGACTGTGTTGGCACCGTCTTGCGCTCCCACAAGGAGGCTGAACAGTTCGTCAGTTTCAAGAACACCTCCTGCCCTGACCTCAAGTCACTTGGACCATTTCAGACACCTCCCTCCCCTTCTTGGACCTCACCATCTCCGTTTCCGGCGACTGACTCAACACCGACATCTACTTCAAACCCACCGACTTCCACAGCTACCTTGAGTACACCTCCTCCCATCCCCTCTCCTGTAAAAATACTATCCCTTACTGCCAATTCCTCCGCCTCCGCCGCATCTGTTCCCAGGAGAATCAATTTCACTCCAGAACATCCCAGATGGCCTCATACTTCAAGGACAGCAATTTCCCCTCCCATGGTCAACAATGCCCTCTAGCACATCTCCTCTGCTTCCCGCACTTCCGCCCTTGAACCCCACCCCTCCAACCACAATAAGGATAGAACCCTCTGGTGCTCACCTTCCACCCCACCGATCTCCGGAAATAATGCATCATCCTCTGTCATTTCTGCCACCTAGAGACAGACCCCACCACCAGATATGTAAAGCATTCCCCACTCCATTCAGCATTCCGCAGAGACCATTCCCTCCGGAACTCCCTCATTATGTCCACACCCCCACCAACTCACCCTCCATTCCTAGCACTGCAAAAGGTGTAAAACCTGGGCCCACACCTTTCCCCTCACCTCCATCTGAGCTGCTAAAGGATCCTTCAACATCTGGCAGACATTTTCCTGCCCCTCCAATCACCTCATCTACTGTGTCCATTGCTTTCATTGTGGTCTCCTCTACATTGGGGAGACAGGATGTCAACTTGTGGAATTTTTCAGAGAACATCTCTGGGACATATTCACTATACAACCCCACCAATCAGTGGCTGAGCACTTCACTCCCTCTCCCACTCCGCCAAGGACATACAAGTCCTGGGCCTCCTCCACTGCCAAATCCTAGCCACCCGATGACTGGAGGAAGAACACCTCATCTTCTGCCTTGGGACCCTCCAAACACAAGGAATCAAGGAATTTGTGTTGCAGACATTTCATTCCCTGTCTAGGTGACATCCTCAGTGTTTGGGAGCCTCCTGTGAAGCGCTTCTGTGATCTTTCCTCCGGCATTTGTAGTGGTTTGAATCTGCTGCTTCCGGTTGTCAGTTCCAGCTGTCCGCTGCAGTGGCCGGTATATTGGGTCCAGGTCGATGTGCTTATTGATTGAATCTGTGGATGAGTGCCATGCCTCTAGGAATTCCCTGGCTGTTCTCTGTTTGGCTTGTCCTATAATAGTAGTGTTGTCCCAGTCGAATTCATGTTGCTCGTCATCTGCGTGTGTGGCTACTAAGGATAACTAAGGATACACACACGCAGATGACAAGCAACATGAGTTCGACTGGGACAACACCACTATTATAGGACAAGCCAAACAGAGAACAGCCAGGGAATTCCCAGAGGCATGGCACTCATCCACAGATTCAATCAATAAGCACATCGACCTGGACCCAATATACCAACCACTGCAATGGACAGCTGGAACTGACAACCGGAAGCGGCAGATTCAAACCACTACAAATGCCAGAGGAACGATCACAGAAGCGCTTCACAGGAGGCTCCCTGAGGATGTCACCTAGACAGGGGACGAAATGTCTGCGACACAAATTCGCAGCTCAGCGAACAGAACCACAACAACGAGCACCCGAGCTACAAATCTTTTCACAAACTTTGAACAAGGAATCAATGTCGACTTCACCAGTTTTCTCATCTCCCCTCTCCTCCCTTATCCCAGATCCAACCCTCCAACTTGGCACCGCCCTCTTGAACTGTCCTACCTGTCCATCTTCCTTCCCACCTATCCACTACAACTTCTGCTCCAACCTATCACCATCACCCCCCCACCTTCATCTACCTATTGCATTCCTAGCTACCTTCCCCTCCAGCCACACCCCTCTTCCATTAATCTCTTAGTGCCCTTGAGCTCCCCCCACATTCCTGATGAAGAGCTTATGCTTGAAACAGCGACTCTCCTGCTCCTCAATGCTCACTGACTGGCTGTGCTTTTCCAGCATTACACCTTTTGACTCTGATCTCCAGCATCTACAATCCTCACTTTCTCCCAATAGTAATAGTCTTAGCAATGTAGTTTAATCTAGCTAGGATAGCTAAATGTACATTTTTTGAGGTGCATGTAAGGATATAATTAATAGTCATATACTTTGATCAGAAAAGCACTTGGTCTTGAAATCTACAATATAGTAAGCTACTGATCCTGAAAGCTTTTCGCTCCAACTTGGAGAAGATCATGACACTTAGTGTTCTTCCTCAGTTCTGCTTTTCTTGTCCTGTGTTCCACCATTTTCTCCCACAGAGGGCAAGAATTAGTAAATAACTACTGAGAGGACATAATGCATGCATGGAGCTTCAATTGGGTTTCATGCCAAGTGAGAGCATACTGAGGAAGAGGTATTCAAGGAGTTGCATCGAAAACAATTGGCTGGAGTGTCAATTCAGGAAGAAGTCATCAGACAAGAATGAGAGGCCAAGCAGCATATTTACGCAATAATGAAGGATGTGATGCAAAGTAAGAAATTATTCTGTGTGCTTGTGTGAAGTGCTGGACAAAGGGACCAAGGACAGGTTGCCAGAGGTTTTTGACATAAGGTGTGAAATAAAAGAGCTTTACTAACTTGTTGCTCCTGCCACATCATTGAAGTATTTCTTGCATTTTTATCTATGCCCTGGAATAATGCTTGCAGAAATGACCATCTCCACTGCCTCTTAAAGCCTGAGGATATTAAATTTTGTTTTTATCCTGCTTTTGTTGGGAAAAAGAACTTCTACCCTTGCCCTCACCATTTCCACCATGAGCCCCAGAATGAAAGGCAACAGTATCAACTAAATGACTGTAACCTCCCTTGAGAAAGTGCATTCCTGTTTTAAGTACTGTGTACCAACAAAACCCCATGTGTCAAGTTCAAATAACATTCCAAAGTTAAAATTCTCTGGGCAGAATTCTAGACCAACCAATGTACGCATCCACAAGATTCCTTACCAGCCTAAAACCCATTCCAGGTTCAAATCAAAGACTTACTCTCAGATCTACTTCAATATAACTCTGTAATACACCAGTAGGAATTAGCCAGAACAGCTCCAGCTGGTTCATGCTTTGATTTCTCTGTTGGATACCACTTGCCTTAATTTGAGGTCGATCGCAAGGAGCGCAGCTGTGAATGGGCAGTCATTCTGAGGTGAGGCACGGTGATAGATGCATATTCTAATTAACTCTATGCAGTAGATGAGTATCAAAATGTGAAGCAGTACTGAGTCCCATGTTCCTAGTGCCCTTCACATTTTAAATAACACATGTTCTAAATTATTTAAATAGCACATGCAAAATTATTATTGTAGTTTATGTGTAAAAGTATACATAATCAGTTTATTTGAAATGCAGCACTAGTTATTTTTTTTAATTAAGCTGTGCTTTTATCTTAAGATTCTAAACTATTAAAATAATGGAAATAAAGGATATATTTGATGTGCTTGGTATGATTTAAAATGAAGGAAAGCACATTTGTATCATTTTATAGTTTATGCAAATTACGCTATTAAAAATCTAAGATATGGGCCAATTTATGATGTTGGTCTTGGACACTGGTTTAAGCACATGCTGAATTCCATTCATGCTAATGATATGAAGGAATTAATAATGTTTTTAAATTTTGAAATAGTTGCTTCATCGCTATGCCCAGCTCAGTCCTATTATTGCAGCAAAGAACACTGGTAGAATTATAATTTTGTTCCTCAGTAATGTACATTTCAATTCTTATAGTAGCAATTTGCTGTGCTACTTAGACCAAATCTTTGGTTAGACTCCACAGTCACTTGTCAGGAACACTAACATGGCTGCATTAGTTCTGTTTACATGGCAAATGGACTCAGTACTCAAATCAACTGCATTTAGGTTAACTCAATACATTCTGCTTTGATCCCTCACTCATTGGGGAATTCTTTGAAAGGGCAGAATGAATATGTGAAATGGTCTCTGTAAACAATATATGGAATGGACTGTGATAATCACAAATTTCTTTCTGTTGTTGTCCAAGATTTTAACTCAATTCAACCAGTGCGGGCAGTTTTTACATGTGTTGTGAGAACTTCAGCTTGACATTGCCAACAAAAATTGGCATCAGTCATTACGCAACCAGCTGTCACGAGTAAAGCAGTAAAAATTTCAAAATACACATTCATGTCAAGAACATGCTGACAAACATCAGATTTTATGTGTATTTTAACATTACCAGAAAATCTTTCTATTACGCCAACCAGATGGGTTACAATCTCACCTAGCTATTGTTAACGAGCAATGATTATGTAAAGAGGAATTCATCAGAAGATTTTGTGCAATAAGCAAATTAATCAATTTAAACTTCAAAGACTATATAAATGATGTTATACTGTGATTCGTGTGATTATATAATTTCATCATAAAAAGGAAGTTCTGAGAAATGTTCAAAGCTATTTTCCTCCTCTCTTTTTTTAGCCCATATTTATGTTTTACTTCGTGTATTAGCTTTCATTAGTTATATGGCATCCAATATAATTTAGTTCAGTGCCATAGGTTCAAATTGTGAAGCAAATAATACTTTTATTTCTCCAGATTACATTTTCCTGATGGTAGCAACTGCAGTGCCTGATTTCTGAGTGAGTAATAAAACAGTTTTGCTGCTGGCATTTAACATCGAAGGTAATGATGTACTAAAAGGGCAGAGAAGAGTAATTGCAGATTTATGTACCATGTTCACATTTTTTTTCCAAACCAGCAGAATTTTCCAAGCTGTCCCGATTTCTTTAAAAGGCATTTTTCCTTTTAATATTTTACATACTGGCAGGATCTTCTGCATCCTCTGGCTTTGAGTTTGGAGGTGGATATTAACTCAGATCAAGAGGGCCTGTCACAATGCAACAATTAAAACCACCAGCTTGTCACTTTCTGACTATAGGGAGTTGTCCCTCAATATACCCCATGGGGACAGAGAAGTGGCAATTGACAGTCACCATCTGCCTTTGCTGCTGACCTCCCTACACCCTTCTCCATGCACTCCACACCCCATGAAACTCTGTTGTCCAAATGCCTTTGTCCTGGGTCACTCCATAATATGGGACCCCAGTGCCTGTCCTTCCAGCAAAAGTCACAGCCTCTGCAATGGCACTGTTGAGCAAAGGAGCTACCATCCTCTGATTGGCAAAACTTCAAACCTGATGCTTGATTCCTGGAAAAGACCCACTAATAGCCTCAGCACAGCCTAATAGGCTTGAGTTTGGTGGGCCTTCTTGAAACAACGCAACATAGTTCTCTCACTGGCTCCAGCCCACAGATAAGACCAGCAAGCCTCAATAAGGTTTTACTTATAGATGTGAGTAGTATGTTCAAACAAAAGGTGATCCAGAAATCAAAACCTAGCCATCATTTCCACTTCCAACAAAATATTGTCTGTCAATCTTTCAGTAATTTGCCAGTATAAGATATATATTGCTGGACTAAATTAAATTAAAATAAATTGCGGGACGAATTATGGTAAATAGTCACATAAACCTGAATTCTCATGTGGTTAGGCAGTTGAAGAATTAAATAACTGAGTTATTTAGAATAATTAAGGGATTTCACAGTGAGAAGCATTTTCGATCCAATGTTCAGCTCTGTTCTGGGCATAGGAATGTTGAAGAGAGTCAGATGTTTTATTTCGTAAGTTCAAGAGAGGGAGACGCTGTCAAAATCTGGTTCACAGAAACAATAAAACATCTGTTACTGTCTCCAAAAGTATACAATTGTTAATAAGATGTATCCAAATTGTACTACTCTTGACAAAAGGTGAGCCTTGTCACAGGAAACTTCTATTACTCCTATAAAAATATCTTGTTTCATTCTTGAACCTGTCAATTTAAATTTGTATCAAAAGTATCCAAAGAAGATAAACAGCTTCACCTCAGAGCAGAGTAATATGTGGTGAATTAGAATAATACTCATATCATTATAAGTCAATATAATATATAACTCGCTGTGAATAATGGCACAAAACATTTGGTGGTATCTTGTGAAATGATCAAGCCACAGATTTAGAGAAGGATGACTTTTAAGTTGTCAATTGTCTATGATCCTTTAGCTTTTCCCACAAGAAATCTATTTAAATAATTAGAACATTTTGCTAGCTTTGTTTAAGAAATATAATGAAGCACAGAGGTGTGCTCTAGAGTTGTGTTTGACTTCATAGTTTAACCCCAGACTCTGGAGATGGCAATTCACAAGGGTAGCTGTTTTTCTGGCTCGCTCTGTCTGGGGTGTAATCTGATCATGGCCCATGCAAGGGGAGAATTTAATTGCAGTGAATTTCAGATATCATCAAGGCAGTTTGATCTATTGTGAAGCCAGATAATGCTGTTTGCTGGAACAATTTCTTTCCTTCACCTCAAGTTTAATCTGTGCCCTCTAGTTCTGGATAACTCTGCCCCGGGGAGGAGACTTTGTCTGTTTATCCTATTCTTGCCGCTCATGACTTTATGGGCCTCTGTGGGGTCACCCCTCAGCCTCTGACACTCCAGGGAAAAGAGCCCCATCTTATTCAAGCTCTCCCTATGGCTCGGGCCCTCCAATCCTGGCAACATCCTTGTGGATCTTTTCTGGGCCCTTTCAAATTTCACAGCATCCTCCCAATGGGAAGGAGACCAAAATTGCTTTAAAAGAAATAGCTCACATAAAAGAAACATATCTCCTTGATGCCTCAATCTGATGTCCCGATGAAATAAATTATGCCTCCTAATGTGTTTCTTAGATATTTTGTTTGAATAGCATTAACTGATATGGCTGTAACTAATGTTATGACAAGTATTTTTTGTTACTGCATTTGAATAATTGAAATTAACTGACCCTTATAGGACATCAATAGTCACAGGTGAAGTGCTGGAAGACTGGAGGTTGGCTAATGTGGTGCCACTGTTTAAGAAGGGTGGTAAGGTCAAGCCAGGGAACTATAGAGCATTGAGCCTGATGTCGGTGGTGGGCAAGTTGTTGGAGGGAATCCTGAGGGACAGGATATATATGTATTTGGAAAGGCAAGGACTGTTTAGGTTTAGTCAATGTGGCTTTGTGCGTGGGAAATCATGTCTCACAAACTTAATTGAGTTTTTTGAGGAAGTAACAAAGAGGATTGATGAGGGCAGAGCAGTAGACATGATCTATATGGACTTCAGTAAGGCGTTTGACAAGGTTCCCCATGGGAGACTGGTTAGCAAGGTTAACTCTCACAGAATACGGGAAGAACTAGCCATTTGGATACAGAACTGGCTCAAAGGTAGAAGACACAGGGTGGTGGTGGAGGGTTGTTTTTCAGACTGGAGGCCTATGACCAGTAGAGTGCTACAAGGATCAGTGCTGGGTCCTCTACTTTTTGTCATTTACATAAATGATTTCAATGTGAGCATAAGAGGCACAATTAGTAAGTTTGCAGATGACACCAAAATTGGAGGTGAAGTGGATAGCGAAGAGGGATACTTGAGGTTACAACAGGATCTGGACCAGATGGGCCAATGGGCTAAGAAGTGGCAGATGGAGTTTAATTCAGTAAAATGTGAGGTGCTGCATTTTGGGAAAGCAAATCTTAGCAGGACTTATATGCTTAATGATAAGGTCTGAGGGAGTGTTGCTGAACAAAGAGACCTTGGAGTGCAGGTTCATAGCTCCTTGAAAGTGGAGTTGCAGGTAGATAGGATAGTGAAGAAAGCGTTTGGTATGCTTTCCTTTATTGGTCAGAGTATTGAGTACAGGAGTTGGGAGGTCATGTTGCAGCTGTACAGGACATTGGTTAGGCCACTGTTGGAATATTGCATGCAATTATGGTCTCCTTCCTATCGGAAAGATGTTGTGAAAGTTGAAAGAGTTCAGAAAAGATTTATAAGCATGTTGCCGGGGTTGGAGAATTTGAACTATAAGGAGAGGCTTAACTGGCTGGGGCTGTTTTCCCTGGAGTGTCGGAGGCCGAGGGGTGACTTTATAGAGGTTTACAAAATTATGAGGGGCATGGATAGGGTAAATAGGCAAAGTCTTTTCGCTGGGGTCGGGGAGTTCAGAACTAGAGGGCATAGGTTTAGGGTGAGAGGGGAAAGTTAAAAAACAGACCTATGGGGGAACTTTTTCACACAGAGGGTGGTATGTGTGTGGAATGAACTGCCAGCGGAAGTGGTGGAAGCTGGTACAATTGCAACATTTAAGAGGAATTTGGATAGGTACATGAATAGGAAGGGATTGGATGGATATGGGCCGGGTGCTGGCAGGTGGGACTAGATTGGGTTGGGATATCTGGTCGGAATGGACATGTTGGACTGAAGGGTCTGTTTCCATGCTGTACATCTCTATAACTCTATGACTCTATACTACCCGTGTATCCAATAGATTACTTCAAATGAGCCTCATGTTGACAAGTCAGACAGAATTATATTTACATACATGGGACAGGCAAAAGTCCCATTTCCTAATCTTACATTGTTGTGGAGGACATACAGTCATAGAGTCATAGAGATGTACAGCATGGAAACAGGCCCTTCGGTCCAACTCGTCCATGCTGACCAGATATCCTAAACTAATCTAGTCCTAATTGCCAGCACTTAGCCCATATCTCTCCAAACTGTTCCTATTCATATACCCATTCAGATGCCTTTTAAATGTTGTAATTGTATCAGCCTCCACCACTTCCTCTGGCAGTTCATTCCAAATACACATTACCCTTTGCGTGAAAAAGTTGCCCTTTAGGTCCCTTTTAATTTTTCCCCTCACCCTAAACCTATGCCCTCTAGTTCTGGACTTGCCCACCCCAGGGAAAATATCTTATCTATTTATCCTATCCATGCTTCCATGATTTTGTAAACCTCTTTAAGTCACCCCTCAGCCTGTGACACTCCAGGGAAAACAGCTCCAGCCTATTCAGCCTCTCCCTATAGCTCAAAGCCTCCAACCCTGGCAACATCTTTGTAAATCTTTTCTGAACCCTTTCAAGGCCTTATTGAGTTGAAGAAAGTCGGGTGTCGCAGTAACGGAGGCTCTGTCACGGAGCCAGAAGCTCCGGATTTGAGTCCCATTTCAGTACTTGATGATCAAAGAAGATATGTTCATGATTCAGACAAACAGGGCAAATATCAACTTGTAAGTCCTCCCCAAAAATACCAATTCCAGCTGGTAACAATGGAGAAGATTCCTGATCTGTCATGCAATGGCAAAAACAATTGATGGCTATGCCATCACTGTCCATAATTCTGATCTAAAAATGCATCATGCTACAATAATTCTTTGGGGAGCAGATTGGCTCAGTCAGCTTGATGTGTGTGACTGGTGCCAACAGCACAGGGTATCATCTCCATGCCATTCGGGCTGTATTTGGGACCTGTCTCCTTACCTTATCCATGGTGAAGATCGCCACACTATAGATTCAACCTATTTTTGGGCAGACAACTAAATAAGAGAAAGGACCTTTACTGGGCTAAAATAATATTCATCAAGTGACATACAGTGCTTGTTACACATTTTTAATGAGTCATTTAAAGTAGTGAACTCCTGGCTAACTATTTATCAAAAACAGTAAAAGCAAAGTATTGTGAACGGTGGACATCAGAAATAAATCTGAAAAAAAATATAGCAAGTGTTGGGGATTCTCAGTAGCTCTTGGAGCATGTGGAGAAAGAAACAGAGCTTAAGGCAGCACAGTGGCTCAGTGGTTCGCAATACTGCCTCAGTGCCAGTGATCTGGATTTAATTCCAGCCTTGGGCAACTGTCCATGTGGAGTTTGCACATTCTCCCTGCATCAGCATGGGTTTCCTCCGGGGGTACTGATTCCTTCCCACAGTCCAAAGATGTGCACGTTAGGAGGATTGGCCATGCTAAATTGCCCATAATATCCAAAGATGTGCAGGCTAGGTGGGTTAGCCATGGGAAATGCAGGATTACAGGGAGAAGATAGGGAGGTGGGATACTCTTTGGAGGATCTGTGTCAACTTGATGGGCTGAATGACCTGCTTCCACACTTTAGGCATTCTCATGTTTCAAGTCCAATATGGCTCTTCTTCAGAACATAAAAAGGTATATTAGACTCAAACATTAACACTATTTCTCTCTCCTCAGTTGCTGCCAGACCTGCGGCATATCTCTGGCACTATTTGATTTCCTTCTTAAAGTGTTGAGTTTTGTTCTCACAATTGAAGCAACTTCAGAGCTGAGGAGCCCAAGATTTCCCACTATTTGATCACTGAACTACTGACAAACACTTCCAGATCACGCACATAACAAAAACTGCATAAATCAAAATAAATGGCGTTCCACGCTGTCACAATGTCCAAATAATGCCTTCAATTGCTCTAGCATAATGGTTTCAATTCCCATTTCAACTATTTTGAGATCTCGATATATTACATTGCAAATTTAGCATTACATTCTTGGCTGTATTGTGTCATACACACTTGCCCACAAAAACATGGCTAGTGTTGTACTGTATTTGCCGAAGGATTTTTACAGTAAGCAGGCAGATTTACATCCATTAAAACTGGCTGAAGGTTAATTAAAGGTCCCAACCAATGTTAATTCATTGTAACACCCAATCACCAAAAATATTGCAGTATTTATCATCCTGATTACCTTACTGGGGGATCAGTGCATGTTAATTGCTTAAGAAAAAAACTAGCAAATAAATCTTAAAAACTAAGGAATTATTGATAGTCCTTTGCAGCTCAGCAGAAACTTCCATGCATGGAATATCACACCAGTGATTGCACATGTTATTGTTCCATCACAAAACATATTAGACATGAATGACATTGTTGAGTGTAAATTATCAAGTGTTCTTCAGTAATAGAATAAATGAAAAATCTTATTAACTAGTTTGATGTTCAAAACTATGAAATGGTGAATTAATGATGAAAGCGATTTCAGAGCCACAGTCCAGTAGGTTTCAGATGCCACTGGCAGCCAACGGAACAGAAAAATTGGGTTGCATTTAGAACAGGAGGCCAATTTCCTATCACCTTTTTTTTTCACCCTTGCTAAAGTTGAATTTAATCCTCTCAACGATTTAATCATCATTTTCCAGCAACATGTAATGTCACTTGCCCTTCATTGACAATTTTTGCTCAAGCTGTTAAACAAAGTATCGAGGAACTGCAGACTGCTCTATTTTATAGGAGATGAGTTTGACAGGATTGGTACAGAAGCATATTACCTGCTGTTCAGTGAAGACAGAAATAATTGCTATGGTCATTATGTCTACTAACTAATGCATTCAATAAGAATTCATTTATGATTTTGCAAACACATAGTAACCAGAGGAAATCTTTCCTCACAGAATGGCTTTAAAAACACATCTGAGTGAAGAAGCAGAGTAGTAAAGAACACAAATAGGAACAAATTATCAGCAAATAGTTTATACCATTATTCCTTAATGGTGCATAAAACACAGATGCTGAGATATTATTCCAGTTACGTAATGTTTATAATGCAATATATAATTGAGCATAGTGAAGATTACAATGAAGTCCGTAGAGTGAAGCAGAATTTTGCAATGTTATGGACAATGTACAATTTTTAGCTTTTCCTATGGACTGCAGTTCATATTGCTCTAAGTCTGGTTCAAACCTCTAGATAATTCATTTTGGTTATCAACCATTTCACTGGAACTAACAACAAGAAACAGACTTTTATTATTTTGCTCTAGTTGTCAAGTTTTCCCAGTTGCCCAATACCCTGGTGGAAATTCTGAAACAGAATCTTGGCAATTTTAGCAGCTATAAACTTCTTTCTGCATTCTCATTAATCACTTCTCTGCCAACTGGTATCTTACCTGCAGATGTAATTTGTCTTGCACGTATCAGCCAAAGACAAGCAATTTGGCTTTTCATCATCCTGGTAAGAGCAAATAGGCACAATCATCTGTCGTCGTCGTTCTATGCAAGCCATATCCCGACAGGAACAGAACAGCATGCCATAGGTGTATTTTGCAGGAACACGGTCAAAGAATTGTCGCAGGGCTCTGTGGCACTTTCTCCGGTTGCAGATCTCTGATGCAGAAACACGGGCTGTGCAGGGTGAGATGTACATCGATCGGAATTTTTTGCAGTTATCATTCAGGTTGCAAGCTTTGGCGCCATCCAAACAACTGTTTCCCTTTGGACCTATGCGTTCTGCACCTGATACAAAAGAAATTGCATATCACAGATATTGTAATAACTTCTTTATAATGATGTTCCCTTACATGTTTGGGATGCTACTTACCGATAAGGAAAATAGCTTTCAATACTTTATAATGAAATTTGATTAAACCTTGGGTTGTAATGAAGACAACTGTATGATCACTATAGAGGTAAACATACAATATTAATCTTTGGAATGAAGTCTTTGATGAGTATTTAAGAGTAATTTCAAAACATTTTGAAAGTACTTTCAGTGTTCAAGTCTTCTTCCTGTCTAATTGTTTCCTGTTGTTGCCACTGGCCCAATTGCATCTGTCCACTCAGGTGTAATGATTTACTTGAGAAGTACAGCTCCAAAAAAACAGATTAAATAAAGTCAGTTTAACTTGCTTTCCACATAATTGGATGTCTACCTAAAAATCAGCAAGAGAACTTGAAAAAAAAGTGATTTGGTTGATTGGGTGCATTGTCAGGATGCTATAAAATAAGTGTGTTAAGGATGACCATAATATTGGCATCAGGAACAATTTACCCAAAGCTTAGAAATCTTTTGTAAGTTTTTCACCTCTTAATGCGTAGCACATTTAAACAAAATTCTTGCCATTACTTGCCATTTTCGAAAGCTTGAAATTTAACTTGAAGATCAATAGCCCATTTAAAGATAGTTAATGTTCTTAGCGGTAATGGAAGCAGGGTCAGTAATAACTTTCAAAAGAGCCTAGAAAGAGAAAAGTGATCAGGCAATAGGAGAAGATCAGGCAATAGGGCAAGAATCAGGATTAATTGGAAAACTCCTCTGTCCGGTATGATTCCATGATGACTCCTGAAGTCACACCATTTGAACTGCAGAATAAGCAATAATTTTAGTTTGCTCTGGCTTTTTGTGGTACTTAGATTAGGACATTACGCCCAGTCAGTGCAATGTCCCAGTCACCAACAGGACTAATATTTGATCCTGAAACCTTGCAATTTAAAAATTGTGAGACAATTATTGATTCCTCTGGTTAAGATAGATTTTGTGATTTTGTGTTCTTGAGCTTTGTGTGAGAGGATTACATGTCTGGAATTGACAAAGAAGGTCAGTTGGCGTTACAGTAGTTTGCATCTGTTAAAACTAGTGGTTGTCAGCACAGGGACAATGAGCTGATCAGCAGTTCCTCTGCTGTTTCATTTTGTGATTCTAACAGATGACTGGTTAATATATTTAGGATGAGGTTGCCTAAAACAAAATTGGGAATAGTATAGGGTTTTATCTTGTTTGACGATTAAATACTTGTGGGTTGCTTAAAATAAGCAGATTGCTGTCATTGATATCTTTCTGGCTGCAAACACAATTCGTCATGTATTTCTTTAGACTTCAAACATTGTCACCTTACACAGCTATCTTTGGCTGAGTAATACTTTGTGGCAATATCTCTCTATATGATAAAGTCATACTCTATACAGCAGATTACAATCATACTGAGATCTTTGTAAAAGTATCCTGGAGCAAGACCATGAGCTGGCACAGTTAGGACCTTTATTTTAAGTTCTGCTAACCTCTATGAAGAGAGTTTGTCGATAATGTGGTTGTTCTTGTTTGGAAAAAAAAGATATATCCAGCGTTCCTGGGCCCACAAGTAATTTCAAAGCATTAATTTGAATTAATGGTCATAAAATGTGATAGATGTCATCAGTGTAGTGGGTATTCACATGCATGATTCTGTAATATCATTCTTATCACTGAATCATTGGGTGACTCTGTGCTGAACTACTCAGAGTCCTACAACAGCACTTCCAAGCTTGTTCCCAGCATTTTCCCTTTTTCATGTTTGAAAATTGTTGCAATTTCCACAAAAGAACTAAGAGAGAGGTTGAACAAGACCTGTGAAAGAAAGGGGGATGTATTGTTGAAGTGAGGCCAGTATGGTACAGGAGGAGCGCACTTGTAATAACTTAGTTGAATGCTTCATTGTAGTTATTACTGCTTTAGACTTGACTCCAAAATATCAGCTTGGGGTCTTAACTACCATTTCGGTTTGCCCTGTGCTCCACTGTTGTGTGTGCTGGGGCCAGTTTTCAAATAGTTCAAGAAAGGTGTAATGTTGACAGAAATTGAAAGCTTTTTGATTTATTTATCAGATTTCAGCAATTCATTTGAAGACTGGTATCCAAATCACTCATTGTTTGGAGTAATGAGTGCATCACAGATGGTACACAGTCTGGTGGCTTTGTGCCTGTCCTACAAATGGTGCTGGACTCTAGTTTGCTTATTTATGTAGCCTTTAGCCTATTTAAGATATGTGTTTACAGGCATGTATGAGAATTGCATTAGGTGGCATTTGAGCATCAATAGAGAATTTGAGTTGTGACATCCTATCCCCACCAACCCAATTTTACATTACTGACTGTCCAATTAAGATGGAAATGCACAGGAATTTCTTCTCAAGAGGGTCATGAATTCCTAGTCCAGAGAGCTGTAGTGGTGGAATCATTGAACATACTCAAATTTGATACACAGATTCTTGAACTATAAGTGAGTCAAGAATTATGGGGAATAGCCAAGGACATGGATTCAGGATGAAGTTCAGATCAGCCATGTTGTTTTCATTGATAAAGCAGGTACTAGGTGCCATATGACTGTCTCTTGGTCCTATCTCTTATTTTCTTATGTTTTTCACCTAGGATATATGCAACGAGCAGGTAAAAACTTCTCCTAATAGCCATAACCTCACCTGCCTCTACACTTCAATGTAATAGGTCCTATAGTGTTATTTAAAGTCAAACAGAGGAACTTTCATTGTCTCTTGGCTGACATTTATTTATCAATGAACAAAACCAAAATGGATCAACTCAGCACTGCTGGGATACTGCTGAGTACAAATTGGCTGATGTGCTTTCCTACTGAACAACAGGGAGCACACTTCAAAAGTAATTCATTGATTGTGAAGGTCTTGTAATAGAAGTTCATTTCTTTTTCCTCTCTGTGGTCACAGACCAGCTATATGAAAGGGTAGAATCAAGAGTTGGGACATTTATAGATACACATACGCCATCAATAACACTTTAGGGAAACCTATACAGAAAACAGAAATGCCGAGCTTTTTTTCACTGCTAGCTGGTTTCCATGGAGAAATTAGGGTTGCAGTTTGTCCTGGCAAAAAAAATGTGCTGCAGCTGCTTGATGCCGCTGGCACTCCTGGTTGTGAGATTTTGACAGCTATCTTCTATTGTTATTTAGAAAGGAAACAGTAGAATAAAAATTCACAGTTGTCTTCACCTCAACAGTCACTGACAGTGTTGTTCCCGTACTGGGATTAGTTTGAAGTTAAGATTGTAGAAGACTGCATATTGCTGTCACTGTTTCGTGATCCATAGCCTCATAAGATAAATCATTTCTAACAAGCTAAGGGAACTGATCCTTGGTCTCTGCACACAGATAATTGGGTGAGGGCAGGTGTAGATCATGAACAAAGATCATGTTGCTTGAGAGCCTCTGCTGCTTCCTCTAGAACCAGCAAATAAAGCGGCAAACCAAGAAATCTTATGTTTAGAGGTGTTGTACTGTCACATTAAATTGCAGTTGACTATCATTCATAGATGAAAGGCATGAACCTGATTAACAAAACAAAACACAAATACAACATGCTTAAAAATCAGTGCAAAAACCTAAAGGAAGGAACAAGTGCAAGCTAAAAGCTAATTTGATAATTCAACAAACACAATAACTTGTGAAAGTACGGTCCAATGCTATAAGACAATAAGAAAACCAACACATTGCAGTCTCCTGGCATTGTAATTTATTTTTCGAAATATTTTTGCTCAGCAAAATACTATTTGTGTCTCTCATGTCCTTTGTTTTGTTGCATGATAACTTAATGAATTTAGCAGCCTATTGATCTAAATAATGTACATATATTGGCTGTCCCATACTGGATGTGATTTGGAGATGCCGGTGTTGGACTGGGGTGTACAAAGTTAATAATCACACAATGCCAGGTTATAGTCCAACAGGTTAATTTGGAAGCACTAGCTTTCGGAGCGCTGGTCCTTTATCAGGACAACTACCCCATGTTACAAAGATTTTCATGGAATTGAAAAGTAAATGCAACCTGCAATTATCACCGAAGATTAAGTGAGATATTTGGGAAAGTGAATTCTTTTTTGCAAGTTGTTTTCTCTACTTTGGGCAAGTTTTGACTTTTCAATAAAATAATATCCATTTGATTTGGAAAGAAAACTATAAAAACATTTGATAGCGAAAAGAATACTATGATTTTGGTTTGCTGCTACAAAACATACGTTATGTTTTTTCCAATATTACTGAACAAGGTGCTATTTGCACAGTATTACCTTGGATTGGTTTTACAGCAGTCAACCCTAAAATATTCATTTACACCAAACTGAGATTACAGACATGGAATTGCTCATGTTACTAATGTGAAAACAGAGGGAACCAAAGAAAAAAATATGAATATATCAGAAATATACTCAGATGTCACAACTAGAGTACAAACTTTCAGTTTTTTTGCTTTGCTAGATTTTGTAAATTAGTCCAACAATAGAATGTACTTCTCCGTGTTCTCAATTACTGAAACGAGGTCAAAGAGACGATACTTGCATTTTATTTGACTAAGGCTGAATTGCAACGGGTTTTTTTGGAGGATTTCTCACTGCAAGGCCTAACAGATATTTTTATCCTATTTTACCAATATTACCTCATTAATTGACAATCATCCTATCCCCCACTGGTATCTCTCATGTCTGATTTCTGCCACACCTTACCAGCTGGAATTTCCAGAACAGTAGATATCTACAAAAACATTGACATCCCATGCACCTACAGTGTCTCTAAAAGCCTATGGTGCACACGGATAAGCCCAGTCAGTTCAGTGCTGCCTTGTATGGTTCCTGACATTTGCACTGGGCATGGTAGGCAGGGAGACTTTGGTGTTCCATTTGCAGGCAGGAACTTGGAGGTCCTGGTGGATGCAATGGTGCCAACATGGGACATTCTCTTCCCCCCAGGACAAGCAACAGAGGTTAAGACAACTAACTATACCAGCCTGGTCCAAGGCTGCCACCTGTCTCAGCTATCTGGAGGATTGCCCAGCAAGGTAGGAAGGCCAATGTCCTTCACCACTTTACCAGGGAAGGTGCCAAAATCTTCTTCCGCACTTACTCTATCTGTGCTACTGTACTCAGCTCAAATCAAGCCTCATGCTCTTTCTCTTCTCTATTGCCTGCAACACCTTCTTTCACTTGCTGTCACCCAATCCAACTCCTGAAAGCAAGAATCCTGCATACACGCTGTGCTGCCTACTCACTTTCTCAGGACATTTCTCAACCTGCAACTAAAGCAACAGCTGCACCATCATTTTCATCTCTCATTCCAGGAGAAGTGAATGAGCAGTTAGAGGTGCAGTCTGGTACAATTTGTGTGCTGAGTGCATGCCCCTGAGTGCACAGTGAGTGCAGCAGCATTACAATGACAGTTAGCAATGCAGTCCAAGGTGTAGCATTGAAGGATAATGTAAGTCAATCAGAGATGTCCCCTCAGTGTTCTTGGAGGCTGGCACATGTTGAATGCCAATGTCCATAGATGTAGAGTGTGTGTGGCTGGTGCCCATGGAGTGTACCTGTGCTTGCTATCCAATGTAATGGCCATTCAGAGCAAGCGGTGAGTTGAATCCACCAAGTGCTAGCTCTGGCTTCCTTGCTGGGTTTTCTCAACATTGAGCTTGTTTGAAAAGTTTGGTAAGATGGGAGGCTGAATACTAATGTGGTGAGTTGCAATGTTAACAAGACATTTGATTATCAATAATTACCATCAATTGGTAATTTGCCACTACCTGGCAAGAGTTTCACTGTGCAACTTGTGAAGAGCATAACAGATGGAGCAAGGTGACTTCAATGTGGAAGTTTGCTTCACAGGACTTGATATCTGATTTGCTACACATTTCACCATCGTCCACATTGCTCAGACTGCTGTAAGATTTTCCCCAAAGTGTTACTTTATAGCAAAGGTGACTGATATATGTGACATATCAAGAAGATATTCAAATCCTTTTGAGAGTTGCTGAATGGCAAGAAAAATAATTTGTGGAATGCAATAGTAGTATATTTTGTAACAAGATAATTGTCTGTACCACAGGACAAATGGCAGTTTTAAATCAATTTCAAAGCCAGCATTGACAATATTTTGATGATTGTTTGACAGCACAGACTTGAGTACCGATGATAAAAAAATCATCGGCACTGATCAGGATAATTCACAAGAAACAGCAAACAAAAGATTAAACAATGTATATATTGTACAAGTACAGAATGTTGGGTGGTTGGAAACAGGTAATCTAATTGGCAGAGATGTTACCATGGAGAATGTATTAGTTAATAATGATTGACAGATAATTGTCAAACTTCACTTATGTTTAAAACAAGACATGTTGACTCTGATTTATCAGGGCATTGTGCTGAAGCTCTCACTTATCTTGCAACATTGAAACAGGCAGCATGTGTGGACAAGTTCTTTCTATCTGCAAAGAACAAGCCCTGAGCATTAAGCCATGTAGCATCCAGTACATGCAAATATGTCATACCATGACATACTGACAACCTTAAATTCATTGTCAGTGTAATCCTTTGCACATTCAGGATTACTTAGCAAATGTTTCCAATCATGGAATCACATCTAATGCTAGATATTGTTGGACCAATCAGAATCAACCTGGCTTGTTTAAAATGTAAACAACTTGGCAGTTACCTGTCAGTCATCATTAATCAGTGGATTCTCCATTGCAATGCCTCTAATAATTAGAGTCTGCATGCCAACAGTCAGCACTGTCCTCTCAAATGTAAATATTGTCATCCTTTTACTTTGCAAACTGTCAGGGTGAGTGAAAGTTGAAAATATTTGACAAAATGGTTATTTATTGTCAATATTTTAATGGCAATATTATAGCAAGTCTAAAGATGGCAACTTAGAAAAAAGAAAATCTCAGAAAATAAAAATTATTGGCTGACATACATCAATTTTCACTATCTCGAAGAATGACCTTCCTGTATGGGAAAAGCAAATCTCCTAAAGTCTTATAAAATAACAGGCTAATCTGTTGGTGAGTAATCTCCTTGTTAATATAGTAAGAATTAGTTTCCAGATTCAAGGAAAAATTGGTGTTGCAGGAATGTCCATTTAGAAATAGTTGTAATTTTTAAAAAGATGTACTTTGGCAGGAAGAAAGGGAGGAAATAATATAAAGAAAATGTTTCCATTATGAGGAGGATGTAGGAAGTGAGAAACCTGTACATTTGTGCAGCAAGTTCTTTGAACTTGAGAGGACAGGCTGTTCAAATTTCATAAGGATCTTTGCCATTATAGAGACAGAGTACAAAAGCACAAAAGTTATGCTAACCTTTAATAATCACTGATTAGGCTTCAGCTGGAGCACTATATCCAATATATGCCTATTTGAAGGATAGAAAACAATAAGGCTATGTGAAGGAGCAATTGAGTGGAATTAATTGGATAGCTCTTTCAACAAGCCAGCAAAGGTATGACAAACTTAATGGCTTCCTTCTGTAATGCAAAGTTGAAGGATTCTAGGTTCTCTCACAAGAGAATACCAACAGACTACAGAGTGAGGGAAATAGATTTGTTTTTGTTTCTGACTGATTAACGGAGACTTCAGTTAGGTAAAAACAGTCCTGATGAAGGGCTTTTGCCCAAAACGTCGATTTTCCTGCTTCTCGGATGCTGCCTGAACTGTTGTGCTTTTCCAGCACCACTCTAATCCGGAGACTTCAGTTGGTCCAGTGGTAAGCAAACTTTCAGAACCAGGATTACATAAAATATACAAATGCTAGTAAACTCCTTGTTGGAATCTGTGCTCCTGATGAGGATTTTCTCTTGTAGTCCACTGGTGCAACATTCCTGCCATTTGCCCCGGTTGAGCCTGACTACAGAAAAGAGATTGAATCTATAATGATTCTTGTCTGACTCAAAACCACACTCAGGTACACCATATTTATTTAATCAGACATAATAACAGGTAGATAATATCAAAATGATAAATCTTAATTACAATTTTTATTATGTTTCTTTTACTTCCCTTGAATTTGTTTTGAAAACATTTATTTAATTTGTGAATTTGTGAATACTGATGACACCATAGTGAAGTAGTGGGGAATAATTGTATCCAATAAAATATTAATTAATCCAGAATGCACAAAGCTGAGATGCCAAGATTGGAGAAATAGTGTGATTTTAGGACAACTTATATCTATACAGCATCATTAATGTAATAAAATACTGCAAGGCATTTCAAATGAAATGATAAAACAAAATGTGACACCACACCAATATATAATGAGATCTATGAACATCAATTCAATTCCCTTATAATGCCACCCTAAGTCAATCTTCCCAACCTGCTTCCACATCTGTTTCAGTGTTTAAGGAACTTGAAAGCAACAAATAGGGTGGTAAGTGTGAAGTAGTGGGTGAGTTCTGAATAAATATAAATATAAAATAGTCACTAATAGATCTAATAAAGATTTTAGGAGAAATTTATTACTACTGGAAGTGTTAAATGGTGGAACTTGCTGCTACATGGAGTGATTGAAACAGATAGCATTGGGATATTTGAGGAAAACATTGATGCATACAGGAGAGATAAAGCTATAGATGAGGTGGGAGAGGATGGCATGAGATCATGACAATGAAAAGAAGTTTGTCAGACTGGAGTAGGCCAAATGACCTATTTCTGTTCTGCAGATGCTATTTAATTTGAAAATAAAATATGAAAAGAGTAACAAAAGGTCTGCCTTAATTCATTGTTCTCATTAATTTTTAAGATCTATCTTGATGATAAAATCTATATGTTTCAACTCATAACTACATTAAAGTCTAATTGTATTTTATTATAGTGCATAAGTAAATTTCCCCTCAAAATAATTAGTGGTACTAGGTAAGAATGGTTGATTCTTTATATTCTATTTGTGCAATAACCTGGATTATTATTAATTAGACATATACATGATTTAAGTGAGAAGAATGGAGGAATCATACGATAAATTACAGCAGAAAACACATATGTAAAACTGCACAAGGGATCTTAAGTCTGTGATTTGGATATTCCAGGAAACAGTAATAAAGTATAGTGGATTTAATTGGTACCTTTGGGTGTTTCTGTTATTCAGCAGCATTCCATTGAATCAGCAGTCTGCCTCATTATTGTGCATATACAAAATTAATTGCATTTCTTTCTACTAGTGCTATCATCCACTAGCAGGCAAAAGCTTGCTGTGAATTGCTGCTACAGCAAAAGCTATAATGCTGCAGATCTTGCTGTCATTTCAGAGTCCCATTTAATATTATCATTTTTCAAATTTACGTTCCAATCCAATAATCTCTCAAGAATTTTGTATCAAATCAGATAAAACAAGGTCATGACTCGTGTAATTAAATCTCTAAGCATCTTTGTCTCTTCCAGTTGACATGGTAAAAATTACATTCAGTGTGTTTGCAGACTCTTGAGGATACTCTTGGCTGATCATATAAATGATTTCTTAGGTATTGAATTACAAAATGAAAAATGAAAAATCTGTTCAATTCTTTCTATATTAATAAGCAAGGACTCAGGATGCTGAGATGTAACAAAACACAAGCAATGTGTGCGTCATGCAATGTCACTGAGATTCAAGCTTGGAAATTCATGTTAGTGGTATGAAAGGACAAATACTTCACGTATTTCAATGAAATTCTTATGTCCACAATGTTTTAGACAATATTAGCTTGGTTGAAAGCAACAAGTTAATAAAATCACATCAAAAATGGAAAGAACAAGTAATTTTACATGTTGCTGTATCCCACTGATATTGTCAAAATTATTATGTGGCTATTAAACTTGTCTTTTTCTTACAGTCTTAGATTGCACCTTAATTCACAAAATCAGACACTTAGTAATATTTAAAAATGTTGCTATGGTGATTGTATTGTATAAATAAATATAATCCTGGACTGTCTAATTGTTTTCGTTTTATTTAGAAAGCTGAGGGGATATCAGGGATTGCATCAACGAGGCACATTGCTTTCCTAGGATTTGCTTGATCACTTTTGGAGGTTTGAAAGGCAAATTAGAAGTTTTTTTGTTTTATCCTATATTGGTCAGCAGCTTTTTCTTTGTTTTTTCCTAAGAGATAGCATGACTTGTGGGAATGATGAGAACATACACCACTTTAGGACAGGAGAGGCACAATATATCAGTTGCTCTGTCTTTCAGGTCCTTTTTTTCCTTGTTCACTTGTATTTATGCTATTGGTTTGAGAGTATAATCCAGTGGATTTAGGCAAAAATAGCTCTAGACACATCCAGTTTTCCAAAGGATATATAGCTCTGTGCTGTGGGAGCCTCTGATTCAGTTCAGTAATAGTAAACAGCAAGAACATGAACTTTTTTTTATGCTATCATTGCTTTGTTCAGCATTTTTCTTGTTGATATGTTATCTAATCAGCAGATCTTAAATCAACAACTGAAGGCCACCATCAAACTTGCCTATATGTGAAGATGTTGTTCATGAGTTGTAGTAGGTAATGTGTTCCAGCTTCATAATACAAAGAAAATGTGTTCTAGCTTCATAATACGACTGGATGCTGCTGTTAGTTTTTGATTGCATTCTCCATCCCAGGATCCACCTAATGGCTACTGTGGATGAGGCTTGACTGCTAAAATTGCCAAACTACTGAGTTGCTTCCATTCCCATAATTGGCACCACAGCCCATTGATAAATATGCTCTGGAAGCCAGTTTATAGGCGAGTGTTGGATCTCAAAATCAGTTCTTAGTTTGGAACAATTCGTAACCCCATGGCTGGAATCTTATAGGGGTTTGAGTGATGTGGACTATGGCAAGATATGAGGTGGAATCAGACGAGAAATATGGTGAGGCTTATCTTGATGTCAAGATCATCTCACTCCATCTTTTACACTGTTCATATGCAGCATGACTTTGCACAGGGTTCTTGCTTCTATGCTCCAGGGAACATGTCGTAGTCAGTCCTTAGTCTCCATCGGGGCAAGTCTGGGAGAGGGGACTGACACAGTCTGAGATGTCCAGCTTGTTCACTTGAGGGGTCCATCCATAGAAAATAGGGGGGGAATAAAGGTGGGTTGGACGAATGTGGAAGAAGCAGGTGTAGCAGCATATAGCCAGCTTGGGGTGGAGACTTGGGGAAATGTGAAGCTTTGGTGGGATTGATGGGATGAGGACCTAGGAAGGAGATGGTGATGTCTGGGGGCTCACCAGCACATTCAGGCCACTGGCCGAGGACTGTTCACTTTAACCTTCCAATTTGAGGCAAATGGAAAGTCTGTGGGAAAGAAGATGCCAAATGGGCGGGGTAAGTAAGCCAATGTGTGAGGGAGAGAGCTGCAGTACCCACCAATTGTGGAACAACACTGGCTGGAGAACCATATTTGTGACATACTGCTAGGCCATCCTGCTACATTACCCTCTCTGGGATCTGAACCTCTGGGATCATACCTCAGGCAACTGTCATGTGGAGTTTGCACATTCTCCCTGTGTCTGCGTGGGTTTCCTCCAGGTGCTCCAGTTTCCTCCCACAGTCCAAAGATGTGCAGGTTAATGCTAAATTGGCCATAGTGTTAGGTGTAGAGGAATGGGTCTGGATGGGTTGATCTTCGGAGGGTCAGTGTGGACTTGTTGGGCCGAAGGGCCTGTTTCCATACTGTAAGTAATCTAATCTAATCTAAAAAAAAGCACAGTGACTACTAGGGAACTCATAGAGAGCTACACTCCTGTGCACCACCATCTAATTAGTACAGAATGTTGAATAAGGACTGTTTAAGTTGGCAGAATGACCCAATTTTCATGTATACTCATTCCTTGCTATCCATAAATTCCCCACCTGTGAAATCGGCAAACTCACAAAGTCAACTTCAGACCATATTTCTTTTCACTCATTGACAGTTTTGATCTGATTGTGTGGCCCTTTGCAGTACACAGGAAGAATTATTGAAGTGATATCCATGTTTTATTGTTATCCACAGGATATCCCACCCCAAGGATAAGAAGGATTTGTGTATACACATTTCTTCCTTGCTCCAACATAAATGGTTTAGCCACTCAGCGCACACCCTCATCCATTAGGTCTTGTTAATGTCCATGAAGTAATGCCAGAAGGGTCAATAAGCAAAGAGACCCACAAAAAGACACAACAACCACATGAATCATGAAAACTAAATGTTTATACATTTGTGAACTACTAACAGAACAGTGTCACCCATACCAACGATGTGCTCTCAGTACATTTTCCTCTTCCTTTCTTTCTCACTGCATCTTAGTGCCTCTAATGATGCAGAGAAAGCTTGCGTGCTAGTGGAGCCTATTGGCTCCGGTTGCTTGGTGCAGTGATTGTGGGGCAATTTTGTCTGCAAGGCTTAGATATAGAACGTAGAATGTAGACTGTTACAGTGCCCTTGATGTTGTGCCGACCTGTGAAAATAATCTGATGCCCATCTAAACTACACCATTCCATTATTATCCATATGTATGTCCAATGCCCATTTAAATGCCCTTAACATCGGCGACTCTACTACTGACCTTCCAGTCTTCTGAGTCTACTTCCACACCCCTACCACTGAGTAAAGAAACCACCCCTAATATCTGTCCTAAATCTATCACCCCTCAATTTAAAGCTATGTCCCCTCATGTTAGCCTTCACCATTCGAGGAAAAGATTCTCACTGTCCACCCTATCTAACCCTCTGATTATCTTATAAGTCTCGATTAAGTCACCTCTCAACCTTCTTCTCTCCAACGAAAACAGCCTCAGTTCCCTCAGCCTTCCTTTGTAAGAACTTCCTTCTATACCAGGCAACATCCTAGTAAGTCTCCTCTGAACCCTTTCCAAAGCTTCCACATCCATCCTATAATGCAGTGACTAGAACTGCACACAATACTCTAAGTGTGGCCTTACCAGTGTCTTGTACAGCTGAAGCATAACCTCGGGCTCTGAAACTCAACCCTCCTACCAATAAACGTGAACACACCATACGCCTTCTTAACATCTCTATCAACTTGGGTGGCAACTTTCAGTGATTTATGCACCTGGATACTGAGATCACTCTATTCATCTACACTGCCAAGAATTTTACCATTGGCCCAGTACTCTGCATTCCTGAATTTCTTCTGAAGTGAACTACCTCACACTTTTCCACATTAAATTCATTTTGCCATTTCTCAGCCCAGCTCTGTGTCTTATCTATGCCCTCTGTAATCCACAACATTGTTCAGCACTATCCACAAGTCTGCCTACCTTAGTGGTTTCTGCAAATTTACTAGCCCATCCTTCTACGCCCAAGGTTGAGAAGTTTCTTGACAAAGGCAAGTTGACCTTCCTCAGCCTGAAATTCCAAAGGTAAGAGGGATCATGCAGTGTGGAGGTGGAGGGCCCGTCACCTCTGAAGTGTCTTGAGTGGAATGTGCAGAGGAGCCTGTGTGGTTTCAGCTCTGGCTAGTTGCCTCCTGGTATCACAATACCTTCTTCTGAGGAGAGAGAGCCTGGATTGGGTCAACGTTTCCCACCCTGCTATTGCCATGCTGCTGGTCATGGTTGCCAGTGATTGGTGTGATGGAGTGCAGGTATGTGCTAAGGGTACTGGAGCTAGATCTCCATCACACTGCCAACCTGTTCAGGTAAGCATCCAGATGGTCACATGAGTCAATGCACTGATGCAGCTTTTGGGCAAGGAAAGCGATTGCAACCCATATGCCTGTCTGCCACTGCTGCCCCTCCCTTTGCGTTTGCATGAAGTCCCATGTTGACAAGACCACAGAGTCATCTCCAGCTGCTAAGCAGGTGCCTGGTCTCTGACGGCCCTCTGAGTGCCAGTAATCTCAGGCATTTTTCTCTTACCCATCTGTGGAGCTGTTCCTGTGTGATGTTCACCAATCTACATTTCCACACTCTGTGCGCTTATAGGCCTCAACATGGTGTCACCACATGAGCTGGTGGATGGGAGATGCAGGAGGCAGCCTTGCCAATATTTCCTCCAATGTCTCTGATGACACTGCCACCCAGATAAGTCAAGAAAGTAACTTTTGGAAAGTATGCGATGGTCTCTCCAGTAGTCCCTGGAAGGAAGTGGCAAATGGCATTGTGGCCACTGGTAAGTAATGCAGTTTGATGCATAACATGGTCTGAATGATTAATGAGAGATTTGCAATAATATATGGTACTTATACAAGGCTGGTAGGCCATGGATGTATGAACATCCCCACAGGAGCTGTGAGGGCCAAGGCTATGTCATATGAAGACATGGATATAGGGCAATCCTGTCTTGTCCTGAGCCAATCTACTCTGTTATGGAATATATTTTACTGAAATAAAAGAAAGGGAATGAATGAGTGAGATACACATGGGTAATATAGTTGTTAATGGTGGTGTATATGAGGGGGGATAGTTGTTGAGGTATTCTGAAGGAGTGAGGAGTAAATGTGGAGGAAATGCAATGTTAGTGGGGTGGGAAGATAGGAGCTAACAAAAACTAGTGAGGTAAGGCTTTGCATGCAGCAAAGGGGATATCAGAGCATGAGTCTTGTTGGGAGTTGGGCACAATAGCAAGATTAGATCGAATTTGAGGTACTGGCAGAATGTGGAACTTACTCAAGCAGATTTCTTTTCCACAATGCAGTCTGATCCACCATACGTGGAGTTGACAAAGTCCTGACTGGTGATTTCTGGCTGGCATGGCATAATGGTATTGCCTCCACTGCAGAATGCCTCTTCTCTGGACCTCCAGGTTCTTGTTGGAAAGGTGTGATGCCAACTTCCTCTTCTCAACCATCTCTCAAAGCAGTCCCCAAAACTGAGCAGAGCAGCTTCCAGATGCCAGAGATCCTTCTGGTGGTTATCCACTCTGTGGCAACTTCTTCCAGGAATAGCAAGTGGTGAATTAGGGCAGAAATCAGGTGGATAAATGTCATAGGGCTGGGAATGGCAATTAATGTGACGAGTTTGGTAACATCTAGCAGGAAAACTCACTTGGCTTCATGCCAGAATTACTCCACACAACTCAGCACAACTTGCACTTCGCCAAAAAAATAAGATTCATCTCTCTGTGTTTTAACCGACAATTGCTGCCGTAAGTGATTTTTTTTAACACTTTCACCTAAAATTATTTTCAGTTGTTACCAGACTAAATATAAAACTAAAAATAATTCACTTTTACAATTACTGAAGTAAGCACAATATTGATTTATAATAAAAGGATTATTGTCTCAATTCTGCTTAATAGAAAAGATCCACAATTAAAATACAGCAATATTAGACAGATCAGCCAATTATTGAAATAATGTGCATGGAATTAATAATGAAATAGAGCTGATAGTAATACATTTAATTTTTGCCAACTGATGGATGATTATTTCAGAAAATTCACTTATTATTTAATCACTTCAATTGCAACTGTGGTCCATTTACTTTATAATTACATTCAACTATTGAGTTTATATTGGCAGGCATAAAGTCATTTTCCTTCCTAAAATTTCTTTTAGGGAGATTGATTTTAGAGGTAATTTCTTTTTTAAAAATCTATTAATTTATGACAATATTACAAGAAGTGCCAAGGTATCACAATTTTGAGGGAAGAACTGTTCAGGTAGTTATATGGAGTGAAATTCTAAACACATTATTTCTTTGTGATGTAGATACACAAAACTGTTTATCCCACAATGTTGTTTCGATCTTTAAAATATTTAATTCTGCAATGAAGTTGATTATAAGGATATTTTTGAGGGGATAATTCTGCAATGGGGCAAAGCTTATAAAGCAACAAAAAAAGAATTCAAGTTTTCAAGTAGACAAAACTTGGCTGTTCAATTAAAGAGATGTTCATTAAAAAATAATGAAGAATTACACAGATGACAGAACCAGTAACGTTCTCAAATGGCCAGTTCAACTCTACATTTCAGGTTTTTTTTTCCTGAATTAGCAACAATGTATTTAAAATGTTCTTATATAGCCCTGTGTTAATTTAATGAACTGCAATTTCATTCATTCTGCAAAGTTTTAAATAAATGATCAAGGCAAGGCAGTGAGCATGATTTATATTGTGATTTTAAAAAGATGCAGACTTTAACAGAAGATGATAAGCTGCCAGGGTACAGTGCTTAAGTGAAAAGGTATCCACACTAGATTAGAGTGTCAGTTCATACATAAAATACCACAATCTCATATACTTGACATGCAACCAACAAAACTATCTGTCAATGTCCCGAGACAGATCGATCAAATTCAACACCATTGCTGAGAACTAAATAGTAAGCTGGTAATAACATAGCTAGAAAAATTGCAATCTATAATTTACGACTTCCACTTCAAGCTAACATGTCTATGTCAGTGAATAATGTTCAGCTAAAGATTTTAGTTGAATTGAACGGAAGTTAGTTATAGTCCACATCATTTGCAATAGCTTCCTTTTACCTTAAAGCAACTTTGGGCCATAATACAAGCCACTTTACAAAGATACCCTTATTTTCCAGTAGTGAAGAGCATTAAAGAGATGTTCATTAAAAAATAATGAAGAATTACACAGATGACAGAACCAGTAACGTTCTCAAATAGTCAGTTCAACTCTACATTTTGTCATTCTAAGTGTTCACTTTTACAAATAAAAGTACATAATCTCTATATCTTTATGAGACGTCAGTCTTAGCAGAATGTTGCCACTGACTAACTCTAGAACTATTCGGAGCATATGATTTTTTACACTATTACAATGCCTGTATTATAAATCACCTACAGATTTGACTGTAGGATGGTCAAAAACTCCTTAACACGATGATGGGTTTCTGCCCATCAAGCATCTACTGAGCAGAAAAAATAAAACAATCAAAGAATGGTTTGAACGTCCAGTGTATACCTTGTATTCTAATAGCGGCAGCAAATGATTATGCAGAAAATAATTGCTATTCTTACCTTTGTTCTTTGCATCACTGATGTAGTCATTAATCTGTAACAATAGGCTGCATTTTATCAGAGTCATAACATGAGCAGCCTCTGAAGGAGCGTCGCTCCGAAAGCTAGTGTGCTTCCAATTAAACCTGTTGGACTATAACCTGGTGTTGTGTGATTTTTAACTTTGTATTATAAAGAAACAGTATGGTTCAAAAAAGTAGCAATGTATAAACAATTATGCTAATGCAAGCTAATAAATTAGACAGCTATGCATTACCATCACACATCATGTAAGTGAACTTTACTCTGTAGCTGCAAGTAAAATATACGTCATAGAAACACTGACTAAACGTTTTTCAGCAGTAAGTAGTCCCATCTAACAGGATAAAAAAAAAAGAGATTTGAACTTGCTCAGATGGATGCCAGAAATCTGAAAAGCATTTTATTGAAAAGTCACTGCTGGCACCATATGTCCAGTCAAGTCAGTGACCCGCCTGCACCAATCAGAGTGCTGGCAGCTTAGCAGTCTCAGCAACTCCACTGTTGGGGGTGGTTATTGCTGGAACTGTAGAAGCTGCAGCAAGAAGTGCAGCACAAAGATGAGCTAAACATTTTCATTTACTTTGCTGGACCCAGGTAGACAGGCCATATCACAATGGCGGTGGGAAGCTAACATCCTTTAGAGGTGACCATTGTTGCAGACCTCTGTTACCCACCCTCCACTATAGAAACCTTCTAAGAGTCCACAAGAGTTCGCCTGTTTAGTACCTCCTCCCAAAGTGGGGAGCAGGGGAAAAAATGGTCAATACATGGTTATGTACTTGCCCTTCCATGGGTGATATTAAGCTCCGTTCCGGATGGCATCTATGTCATGTTATGAGGCTGCTCATGTTATGACTCTAGATCACTGGTAAAATGCAGCCTATTGTTACAGATTAATGACTACATCAGTGATGCAAAGAACAAAGGTAAGAATAGCAATTATTTTCTGCATAATCATTTGCTGCAGCTATTAGTATACAAGGTATACACTGGACGTTCAAACCATTCTTTAATTGTTTTTTTTCTGCTCAGTAGATGCTTGATGGACAGAAACCCATCATCGTGTTAAGGAGTTTTTGACCATCCTACAGTTAAATCTGTACTAGTAGAATCTGTATCCATTTGAAATGCTCACGCTATCTCTATGGAAACACATTCAAGTTATCTATATTCAGAGACCTTTATTGCAGGAAAGCACATCCAAAATGTTCAACTGCCTGCATTAAAACAGCTCAGGTTTAACTGAGAAGAACTATGCACTTACAATACAGATTCCTGGTTACCTTCATGCTGTTTACTCATTCAGGAATACTACCTATTTGGACAGTGGCTTGTACATTGGACCACATTGGGAGGGTAGACTCTCTTATCAGAAGATTTAATTGGAGAGGATCTGATCTACAAGGAATGGTAGAAAAGCTCTTATCTAATGAATCTGGCAGCTGTGGTCTCTCTTTAGATGCTGGGTTTCCCAAACCCTAGGAAACACAACCTGCAATCATTGCTTGTAATAGTTCAGTTTCCTAAATCTGAGGAAGAGGCTTCATTTATAACAGAAATGGATCTATTCATTGATTAGAGCAACTTACTTAAATGCTCACAAACTAATTGCATGAATACCAGAAGTAGAGATGTTTGTAGTATGGTTCCATAAATGTTCTCATTTAATACCCTGTGTTAAATTTCCCTTGAAAGAATTTGCAGCCACAAACATAATCTGAGTCCAACCTCAGGCTATCTCTAGGGGAATCAAGGCTGCGTAATAATTCTACTTTCATATAAAGTTAGCAGATACCTGCCATTTCTTGCCTTATATTGGACAGGTTTCAACTATTTAACATTCACACCTGTTACACAACCTACTTCTCACATTAAACATGAAAGCTTTCCTCCTGTGTGTACACAGTTGGCTTTTTTTAAGCCTGCATATGAATGGGACCTTTTATATGGCTTCTGAGTCAGATGCCAATTCAGTACAATACTGTCTTGAGATACCAAGATATCTTCAAGAATTCTTTTTAAAAGGCAGAGAACTCCACATCTTCGCAGTTATTGTCATTGTCCCAGAAGCAATTATTTTGATGATAGGTTTAACCAACAGGAAACCATTTAGCATCACTTAATATAATTGGGTGCCCTTGGGAATGAAGAATAATCTTGGGAATAATCTTCCCATGGACCTTCCTGGTCTCATAATGTGTTGCATCATAGTCCACATTTGCAGCAGCTCTTGATTTCCCTGAATAAACTTGAAGTACCACTTTCAAGGCACTCTGCTTTTGCTTACTGAATCATTCTTCTTTTTATAATTAGCTTACAGGATGTTGTTTTTGGTGATTGAAGAGTGAACAAAACTAAGTTTCAATTTGCTTATTATTTCAGCTGCAAGGGTATGGAACTTATTGGTTACCTTATTTATGATGTGGAGGTGCTGGTGTTGGACAACAAATGAACCTGTTGGACTATAACCTGGTGATTTTTAAACTTTGTTACCTTATTTTTCATTGATCCCATACAAAGTTTGATCCCAGGCTAAATGTGACTGAATGCCTTTAAAGAAAGAAAACACTTCCATTAAATATACAGCCTTACCTTGTTTTGAAAATATCCTAAATCTTTTGACAGGGTATGAATTATTTTATGAAGTCCAGTCACTATTGGCAATACAACAAGATTCCACAAAGTGCAAATAAATTAATTACAGCATTATCTATTTTTAGCTGTGCTTGCTGAGGGCTGACTGTTAGTCAGGACAATAGGGTGCTTCTTTCTCTTTTTAGAAAAGGTTCCTTGGCTTTTCAGGCAAATGTAACCTTCCTTTAGCTTTTCATTCAAAAACATTACACCTCCAACAACGCAGCACTCCTTCAAATTGTATTGAATGTGAAATCCTGCTGTGGGGTTTGAAGCTACAGCCTTCTGATTCAGAGGGAGAAGTGCTACAATTGTGTTAAACTGAATTTGGTTTAACTATTTGTAGCACACTTGTCATCACATATTCTATCCTGACAATTCTCTTTGATGTGAAACCAGTACTTTTCCCAAGACTGTTGAGAGACCCTTCTTGACAAAGTTAACCGGTTAGTTATTTGAAGTTTCATTAGAAATTTCATTAGAATTCAATGGATTTACCAATAATTGGTGACTATATCATCAATTGTGCTGTCTGAACTCCATGCTGATGCCTGGTAATTGATGAGTATTCAAGAAAACCATGAACTCTATCACATGGTAGATTGTTGTCTAGGTTATCAATTGGAAGGTGCTGTTTAAGGAACCTTGGAGAATTTCTGCAGTTAACTTGGAGATGGTACACACCACTGATACTGAATGTTGGTGATGGGTGGAGTAAATGTTTGTGGATATGGTGCTAATCCAGTGGGCTGCTTTGTCCTGGATGGTGTCAAGCTTCTTGAGTGTTGTTGGAGGTGCACCCATTCAGGTAAATGAGGAATATTGTAACACAATCCTGACTTGTAGCTGGCGGATAGGTTTTGGGAAGTCAGGAGGGGAACTACTAACTTCAGGATTCCTCATCTCTGACGTGTTCTTATATTCACTATATTTACATGGCTGGTCAAATTCAATTTCTGGTTAGTGGTAAACCCAGGATGTTAATATTGAGGGATTCAGTTTGAAAGTCAGTAAATCCTGACAGATTCTGATGGAGTTTTGGTCTATAGCCAATTCAATATAGATTAATATGCACAAATGTCATCTAAGTATCAAGTTATGCACTGGATGGGACCTTCTGGAGTGACAGGGATCCAGGCTGCCTCCTAGAGAACTGACAATATTCCCATGTTGCCTCTTTTTGATAAAGTCCATAACATCTAGTCCCAATTGGGCAAGTAGCAGACCAATGGCTGGCCTTCCTCATGAAATTAAGAACCCTTGGGGTGCTGGGGAAAAAAAATAAGCACTACCGCACTTAGGCGGTAGTGTGGGGGTTAAATAAAAAAAAAGGAAAAACAAAATTAAGAAACCAGCCAACTCAGACTTGAGCTGAGATCACCTGACTCAGAGGCAGGGACACTATCAATGCACTACAAAAACCTTCCTACTCAAAAGAACATATTTTCTAATCAAGCTGTTAAAAAAAAAGAACCCTTGGGGTGGATATCCAGCCTCCAAAATGCTGGCCACCAATCAGAGGCCAGCATCTATTCTGGACTCAGCAAAGCCTCTGGAGAGACAGCAGTTGCTGTCAGTACAACCATCTGAGGGCTGTGCTGGAGAGGGATCCAGGCACTGGCAAGTGCTGGTGGGAAGGGGTATGTTCAATAGAGCAGAGTGGGGAAGGGATTTGGCAGGAAGGGCCAGGAGATTGCAGTTAGCTAGACCTTCTTCTCAATGCCAGGTCACTGAATTAACTGTGTACCTTTGAAGGTGGAACCTGCCCCAGAGAGCCTGCAAACAAGCACATCAGGATTTATTTGCTGCACTCCCAGTATTCCACCCTGTTTGGTAATGAGGCCATTAAGTGGGCTGAATGGTCTACTTCTTCCCCTATGTCTTATGAAAGCTTTTTTTCCTTATTTAAGATATTTAAAGGAATGTATTATTTTGATCTGAATAAAACATTGACAAAATTAAACACAAATGGCTTTATTTATGAATCATAACAGGAATATTTAGTAAAATGAGTGGAAATTTAAAACTTTACTCATAGCGAGTATTTTATTAGAGTAAGAAAGAAAGATGGAGCAAAGTCATTTGCTTTAATAATATTGGCATCATTATCCAATTTAGTTATATCTATCCATGTTATCAAGAAAAATTACAAACAAGTTATCTGATAAAACTTATTTTGCAATAATTTTGATGATTTTGTAAGTAGAATGATGCTGGTTTACAGAATTAAAATGCGAGCACTTGAAAACTCAATGTAAGACAAAGCTGTAAAGTTACTTAATTTATTGCAGTACTATTGTATTGCATTGCTAACCAGATACTTTTGATGAATTCTTCACTGTGCCATTTAATCTATTCTGGCAGAAAAGTTAAGGGAAGTTTAATGGGTTTTGTCTCAAGATTAAAACCAGCTCTGCAGGGCTAGATCATATACTACACCCACAGAGTGTAATTTAATAAATGCCCATTAATCTTCCTCCGTTTTTTCTTTTAAAAAATGAAGCTTCAGGACCAGAGTCATGCTTGGAAGTCATTAAAAGTTCTATACATCCCTCATTCCCTTTCACATCATTATCTAAACCAACTAATGACTGCTTGTCACAAAATGGAAGCTTTCAGACATGCTGGAAAATTATTAACAAAATTGCCTGACCATTTCATTTGACATTCTTTAATGGGATAATTCATACCAACAACTCTTTGACATATATTCAAGCTAATTGGAGACCCTGATTGTATTTTATTTAAAGAGTCATAATTGAATCTATTCATTAAAATATCTTACTATTAAAAATCAGCCACTTTGCACAAATCTATATTGAAATATCAATATTGTTGAATTAAGATTTTTGGAGTATCAATTCTTTATGGATATATTGGTTTGATTCTAAGGTTAATTAAGTCTATTCAGTAGTTACATTTTATCTCAATAAACTCAAGAGATCATTTTGATATATGATGTGCCGAAGATATATTAATACGCAGTTGTATGTTTCTTGTTCAAAAAAAATCAGACAATGTGGATCAATGCTGAAAATCATTGCTTTACTTACCCGATAACTATGTGACATCATTTCTGTTATTTGACCTTTAATTTCCTGATGCATGAAATGCATGAAAAGTGATTGAAAAAATTTGTATGCGACCCATCACCTGTTGTTGTGTGGAGAGAGAGAGAGAGAAGTACAAATATTTCTACGCAGTGTTTTATCTGAAAGAGTCAAATTTGCAGGAAAAGCACTTAAATCCATTCCATCTACCAAATCTATAGATTTAATTGTATATTCTTTTGGTTATGAGGAACACAACCAGGAGTACTGGCTAAACTAACAGTATTCGGGGATTGTCATACTTCTTAATTAAAAATCCCTTTTGTAAAATAAAGGATAGGAAATAAGCATTTTGAATGTGTATATATAGATATTTTTGGATTTCAGCTTTTAGTGAAATCAACTTAAGTTTTTTTTTGTTTTGTCATGCATCATAAAGCAAGTAAGCTCATCAGCAGAAATGTTCCAGCAATGAGTAAAACACTGCTTTTTATCTAGTCAATACTATCAAGCAAGTACTGTAGCACATATTGACTGCAACCACCACCCAATGATTCAATGCTTGAGCAAATACCTCCATTAAATAAATATTTCCATATGCAAGATGTTCACAAACTGGCATGTACTTTATCTTTAAAGTGCTTAACTGCTGGCTTCTCCTACTTAGAAAACTAGAAGAAATGTTTTGTGCATGACTAACAGGTATTCTGGAAGACTCAGATAATACAAAACAAATCAGTATTTTGTGGATGCAACTATCTGTTGGTAATATTATAATTTTTTTCCCTGGACACCATAGAATCTGAAGGGTAGTTGGAAGTGTATTTGTAATGTATTCAAATGACATTGCAGTGTATAGGTAACTAAAGCACTTTATTAATACACATGAGAACATGGCTGTTGGATAACCCAATGGTAATACTGGCCATCTGATCCCATTACAAAAGAATTGCATCTGGGTTGTGGATTTTACATTGAGGAAAACCAAAAATGAATCATCTAGAATCTCTCCTTTCCGATATTAACTCTCCATCATAATATCAAACTGAATCTTGACAAAATTCTCCTCTATTTACCCATTGTGATTTGTCCAAACATTTATTACTCATTGATTAAGTTATCATTTGCTGGTGTTTAAAACAAGAAAAATGTTATTTCTGGATGACAACCTTTGGTGATATCATGCAAATCTTGTTTTCCTTTTCCCCTCAGTTTTGTAGAAGCAAAAGCTCTCCCTTAACTCTACATTCCACTTGTCCTTCCCAGGACATTTAGCCATATTATTCATATTTTCCTATCCCTCACTATCACCCATCACCCCGTTATGACTCTGTTCCCACATTCTATTCCATTTTCATATGCCTTCTACCAAATCCCTGTGATCACCAATCCCTTTAGCAAAGCTCTATTCGCTCTCCCACAATGACTGACACTCACAAGAAAACTCCATACAACTCCTGCAATCAATGACCCTCTCCTCCTTTTTCAACTGACCCACTGTCCTGTGTTCATCAACAGCTATCTCCAGCTACACCTTATCCATTCCCCTTACCATCCCATCAACTATTGCCATTAAGCCTCTCCATTTAATGGCTGCAGGCTTCCATCAATCCTGTCAACCAAACTAGCTGTTGGATGAGGAATTTGGAAGACAGTTATGAGAAGGTACTTGTTTTTAAACTTTTTACCATAAGTTAACTCGTTAATCTTATTAAGAAATTGTGTGACAATAAAGACCTTGGAGCATCTTATGTTTGAGTTATGGGCATCCAAAGGTCAATGACTTATATTTACATATTTTGAAATCCAATTGGAAAAATAGATGTGTTTAAATTAGTGATTGTGAAATTCAAAGGACCATATAACTACAGGGGGTTCCTGAGTGATTAATTAATTAACTGATGCCTTCTTAACTCCTCAATTCCCAATCCTACTGCTGGAACGGCTTGGCTCTCTCAGTGAACTACTTGTTTCGTCATCTAGCCTCCTGTGTCTCTAGTGCAGGGCAGTCTTACAGAGTAGAGTGAAATGGAAGCAAGAGAACAAGCATAAAACCAGCTTGGTCAGATGATTCAAATATCCTTGGCTATTGGGAGCTGACTCACCAGACACAACATGCCCCAACATCTCAACTACTGGATCTGCAGTCAATGGCAGTGTTTATCAAAATCATGATGTGGACATGCTAGACTGGTGTCATGTGATTTTTGACCTGAATCAAAATCATTAGCATTCAATAAAATTTAGGAATTAATTTTTCAGGTGATGCTTAAAATTTGATGAAACTACTGGCATGACTTGAACAATTCCTTCTGGTTCAGCAAAGGTAACATTGTATTCAACTGGGAATTTACTGCGGGCAAGCACGCAGCAGAAACATAAAAGATGGAAGACAGGACATTCAAACATTTTAGTTCCGTTGAACTGACAACCATTATTACTATTTACTGTAAACCTGTCACATTTTGAGTTTGATAATAGTGGAAGCAGCATTGTTCAGTAACAGCAGTTCTGGCCTTTTGAAACGCATAGATATTTACGCATACATTTCCTGCTGAATCACAGTAATTCAAAGCACAAAGAATGTTTTGATTTTGAATTGCCATATTGACAGCATCCAAAGCAGTATGATTCCAAATTCTTGGGTGCAGCAGGAATGCAGGCTCTCAACAATTCTTGCAAAGCAATGGCCCAAGTCTTGATGAGGTAACAACTTTGTATAAGGAGATCTGTTCCTTCAAGACTTTGCTTGTCCCATTGTATGGTTGCAAGTTTTGAATCAACAGGGTAAGCAAAGTGCTGAACTACCCACGACAAATGCTAGTTACCAAGTTAATGCAACCAAGTATTTAGATTTGATTAGATTGGAAAGGTGGGGGGATGTAAAGGAGGGGGGCTGGAAGGGAGGGGGGTGGCTAGAAAGGAGGGGGGTGCTGGAAAGGAGGGGGGGCTGGAAAGGAGGGGGGACTGGAAATAGATTTGATTAGATTTATTATTGTCACATGTATTAAGATACAGTGAAAACTATTTTTTTGTGTGCTAACCAGATAAATCATATCTTACATAAGTACATCAGGATAATGGAATAGAATGCAGAATACAGTGTTACAGCTACAGAGAAGGTGCAGAGATATATCAACTCTAATATATGAGAGTTCCACTCGTAAGTTTAATAAAAGCAGGCAAGAAGCTATTCTTGATTTGAAGGAAATATACAAAACCTGCATTCAACAAACTCTCAAATGCTGAAGTGATCTAGTTAGACAGATTACTGTTTCCAAAAAATGCTCAAGGTGCCTACTTATTGAGTAGCTTTCTTCCATAGGCAGGATGAATTAATGATCTATGCAAAGAATGGCTACTTAAGATATATGTCATGTGTATTCATGCCTCAAGAGGTTGAAAGAATCATTTAAAGAATAGTCTCTTGTCCAAATAAAAATAATTCAGAATGAATGGCAAAGGAATTTCAGAGCAAATGCCTTCAGCTCAAAAAGAAATGCAGTAGTTTTGCTAGACTTTCCATTATAGATGAAAAAAAAACTGCAGTATTTCATTTCTCATGTAAAAAGTTTATAACACAGCAGTTCACAAACTCTGTCATGTATTCACAGTAAAGGATTACTTCAAAATAAACTGCTGATTTAGTTTTTAACTGAAATTTGTAACAGTAGAAACTACAGTGGGTGGGTTTTCAAAGATTAACATTGTGACATGTATATAGTTTGATTCATTCTCAAAACAGGTTGGGAATTCTCTTAAAATAGAAATTACTTCTCTCATTCAATCTTCATCAAAAGCCCTGACCAAATTGAGACTCTTCAGCACTGCTTGCTAAGCTTGTTTGAAAGTTATAAAATGTGCTGCACATGAGTAAAATTTCTATAATGTTTCCTTTACTGTGTGTTATAATGCTTCTGATTTTGCACTGTTTGTTTGGGGAAGAAGGACATGGAAGATTTAGAATGTGGGGAAATAGATGGTGACAGCTTGAAAAATGTCCATATTACAGAGGAGTAAATGCTGGATGTCTTGAAACACACAAAGGTTGATAAACCCCCAGGACCTGGTCAGGTGTACCCTGGAACTCTGTGGGAAGCTAGGGAAGTGATTGCTGAGCCCCTTTGCTGAGATATTTGTATCATCAATAGTCACAGGTGAGGTGCCGGAAGACTGGAGGTTGACTAACGTGGTACCATTATTTAAGAAGGATGGTAAGGACAAGCTTAAAAATACAGGGTAGACCTTTAAGACAGAGATGAGGAGAAACTTCTTCACCCAGAGAGTGGTGGCTGTGTGGAATGGTCTGCCCCAGAGGGCAGTGGAGGCCCAGTCTCTGGATTCATTTAAGAAAGAGTTGGATAGAGCTCTCAAAGATAGTGGAATCAAGGGTTATGGAGATAAGGCTGGAACAGGATACTGATTGGGAATGATCAGCCATGATCATATTGAATGGCGGTACAGGCTAGAAGGGCTGAATGGCCTACTCCTGCACCTTTTGTCTATTGTCTATTGTCTATAAGCCAGGGGACTATAGATCAGTGAGCCTGGCATCAGTTGTGGGCAAGTTGTTGGACGGAATCTTGAGAGACAGGATGTACATGTATTTGGAAAGGCAAGGACTGATTAGGGATAGTCAACATGGCTTTGTGCATGAGAAACCATGTCTCACAAACTTGATTGAGTTTTTTGAAGAAGTAACAAAGAGAATTGATGAGGGCAGAGTGGTGGATGTGAACTATATGGACTTCAGTAAGGCATGCAACAAGGTTCCCCTTGGGAGACTGATTAGCAAGGTTAGATCTCATGGAAAACAGGGAGAACTAGCCATTTGGATACAGAACTGCCTCAAAGGTAGAAGACAGAGGGTGTTGGTGAAGTGTTGATTTTCAGACTGGAGGCCTGTGACCAGTGGAATGCCACAAGGATCGGTGCTGGGTCCACTACTTTATATAAATGATTTTGATATGAACATAGGAGGTATAATTAGTAAGTTTGCAGATGACACCAAAATTCGAAGTGTAGTGGACAGCAAAGAAGATTACTTCAGATACAAAGGGATCTTGATCAGATACGCCAATGGGCTGAGAAGTGGCAGATGGAGTTTAATTTAGATAAATGCCAGGTGCTGCATTTTGGGAAAGCACATCAGATTATACACTTAATGGTAAGGTCCCAGGGAGTATTGTTGAACAAAGAGACCTTGGAGTGCAGGTTCATAGTTCTTTAAAAGTAGAATCGTAGGTAGATAGGATAGTGAAGAGGGCATTTGGTATGCTTTCCTTTATTGGTCACGCCATTGAGTACAGGAGTTGGGAGGCCATGTTGCGGCTGTACAGGACGTTGGTTAGGCCACTGTTGGAAAATTGCGTGCAATATTGGTCTCCTTGCTATCAGAAGATGTTGTGAATCTTGAAAGGGTTCATAAAAGATTTACATGGATGTTGCCAGGGTTGGAGGATTTGAGCTACAGGGAGAGGCTGAATAGGCTGGAGCTGTTTTCCCTGCTGTGTCGAAGGCTGAGTGGTGACCTCATAGATGTTTATAAAATCATGAGGAGGAACAGAACTAGAGGGCATAGGTTTAGGGTGAGAGGGGAAAAATATAAAAGGGACCTAAAGGGGCAACATTTACATACAGAGGGTGTTGTGTGTATGGAATGAGCTGCCAGTGGAAGTTGTGGAGGCTGCTACAATTGCAACATTTAAAAGGCATCTGAATGGGTATATGAATAGGAAAGATTTAGAGGGATATGGGTCAAGGGATGGCAAGTGAGACTGGATTAGGTTGGGATATCTGTTCAGCATGGATGAGTTGGACTGGAGAGTCTGTTTCCATGCAGTACATCTCTATGGCTCTATGTCTCTAAGTTCATGGTATTAATTTTGCATCAATCTGATCTCATTCTAAGACTCATCCAAAAAACCCAAACCATTCAATCCTGACATTGAATTGCCAAACCGTGAAAGGAGTGTACACTGAGTCAGATGGGTACGGAATTTCACAGTGCCTACTTCAATTTATTACATGGCCATGAACTTACCCCGCATTTCAAAAATTCGAGTAATTGAACATTGGTATTGCTCAAAATGATTGCTTTACATAGATATCAGGTCAAGAAGTCAGTGCAGTTCAGAAACGGAGACTATTATCTGACTGTGCTCAGTGACAGAAAACATTGGGCTGAATTTTTTTTTTGGCTGACTTTCAGTTTTTTTGAGCTTTCTTGGAGGGTTTCTCACCACAAGGCTCTGCCAGATTTCTCACTGTAACTTACCAGACTCATGTCTTTAGTTACACACTGCAATCCTATGGAATCCCTGCCCAATTCTATCCCCATCTTTCTGCAAGCTCTTTCTGGAACAGCCCTCCCAGAATGGACTGGCATGCCAGAATTGACTGTGCAAATTTAAAGGCGACTGTATTGACAAAATTGCCCTGCTCAGTGATAAACATTGATCCAGAAGGAGAAAATGATACTGCTATTCTCTGACAGGAAAGAGGTTCTTGAGTTTGGGATAGTGCAGAGGATCAGTATTCTCTTCCCAGAACTTGGCAGAAGAAGCCATGAAACCAAATCTTGCCAGCCTGGTCAAAGGTCGCTGCCCAGTCAGTGTGATCTCCATGGTCTTGAGGAATACTCACTAGTGCTGCAAGAACAAAGAAAATTTACAGCCCAGGAGCAGGCCCTTTGGCCCTCCAAGCCTGAGCTGATCCAAATCCACTGTCTAAACCTATTCCTAAGCATTTATATCCCTCTGCTTCCCACCTACTCATGCACCTGTCCAGACACACCTTAAATGAATCTACCGAGTCTGCCTCTATTACCTCTGATTGCGACACGTTCCAGGTGCCTACCAACCTCTGTGTAAAGTACTTGCTGCTTATATCCCCCTTAAACTTTTCACCTCTTCCCTTGAACACATGGCCTCTCATTATTGAATCCCTTACCCTGGGAAAAAAGCTTATCTCTATCTACCCTGTCTATACCCTTCATGATTTTGTAGACCTCAATCAGGTACCCCTTCAATCTCCTTTCTTCTAATGAAAACAATGCTAACCTACTCAACCTCTCTTCATAGCTCGCACCTTCCATACCAGGCAACATCCTCGTAAACCTTCTCTGCACCCTCCCCAAAGCATCCACATCCTTTTGGTAATCTGGCGACCAGAAGGTTAATGACGTTCTCTGCTCTGCCAGGATAAGTGGCACATTCTTCTCTCTACATTACACAGTCTCTGCATCCACCTCTCATAAAGGCTTATGCAACACCTTCCTTCATTCACTCCCACACCATAATCCTACAGCTGCCTGGAATACCTCACCACCTTTAGATCACCTACAGCACTAACAGACATGTCACACACTTCCATCTCACACATTCCTTTCTTCTCCCATTTCATGGAGAAAGTGAGGACTGCAGAAGCTGGAGATCAGAGCTGAAAATGTGTTGCTGGAAAAGCGCAGCAGATCAGGCAGCATCCAAGGTGCAGGAGACTCATGCCCGAAACGTCGATTCTCCTGGTCCTTGGATGCTGCCTGATCTGCTGTGCTTTCCCAGCAACACATTTTCAGCTTCTCGCATTTCATTCCAGGAGAAGACAGCCTATATAAGTGGAAAGGGCCTGGGTGGATGGAGGGAGTGCCTGACATCAGACCCGTCACCCACTATGAGATGAGAATTGTTTCCCTTGCAGGAGAAGGCTAGGCCTGCGCATGCAGAGATGCTGAGACATCCATGCCCGGAGTAAAAACCATTCTTCCTATGAGCCTCCACTTGCCTCTGACAAGAAGCCCCTCAGTATGTTGGGGCTATCCAAACACCTTCAGGATTGCCTGAGCGAAGCTCTAGAGCCAACGGTCTCTACTGCTGATCAGGCACCCTCTACTCCAGCTACAGAACCTGGACCACCACTCAGTGGAAGGAAAGGAAAGAAATAAACTTTGACATCTCTATCTGCAACTAGCAATGCAGGAAAAATGACATTGCACAGGTGAGATTTCACTGTATATAAATTATCACAGTTGCATAAATGTTATTGCTTTTCACAACAGCTGTTAATTTCAGTCTCTGTCTTGCCCTAAATTTAACTGTCCTAGGATGATGCCCCACTTCATGTTCAGACAGGAAATGTCATCAATCAATGTCAACGCTGAAAGGTTGCTGCAGCCTGTGGAAGCATGATGAACAAGGTGTATACAGGACAACGGGTTCTGCTGTCCTCATAAACAAACATCCCTAGACTTTTCCTGGTCTCTGTGTGCAAATTTGTTGGTGTAAAGGTGATCAGTGATATCTGGGGCAAGGATATTTGGGTGGCCAAGTATCAGGAAACCTGCAGTTCTGTTTCCCAAACATTAACCAAGTCTGTGTGTAATGTTCTTACCATTTAAAGGGCCACACATCAGCAGTGGATCTTGCAGTCCCCTCCCTCGCAGGTCAAGAATTTTATCCTACCCACCCACACCACGCATGATCACTTTCTTTCACAACATGATGGAAAGTGGCAGTGAACATTCTTCAGGCAGTAGTTTCCAGCTTCTGCCTCTATTTGTTTGTGAGGTCCCAAATATCCTGAACATTCAGATTTCATTTCTGAAAGCTCTTTCTGTGAAGCCCATAGGATTCACACCTCTCTAGGTCCTTACCCAACCTGTCTACATAAACCAGCATCTGCCCACCTTTCACCACCACACCTCCCCCACCCTTTGCCGTAGCCATCCTCCTTTCATCCCAGCCTGCAGACCCGATTCCTCATGAGTAGGATCCTGAGTCCATATCCCACAATGAGGTTACGTCAGTGCTGCCTCAGTGTTACTTCCACTCACAAAGTGTTACTGCCTGGGCTCACATTTAAAATATTAAAGGAATACAAGACACAGCAGCTCACACTGCATCAGATCACTGACCTTTCATCACAACTAGAAGAACATACATATCTGTAAGCGTTTTACCAAAGGGTTGTGAGGGACAAGGAGCAACCACAAAGATCACCTCAGGCTGAACAGCCCAGAGACACACACATCATTTTGAACTTTATTACTTTTCATCAACTATAACTTTTTGACAACACAACCACCTTTCGTTCAGAAGGGTTTAACTCTTAACTTCCCCATACTTTGAATTTTTATAAGTAGTGCACTGGAAATTAGCATTTCTACTTGCATTGAGCAATGCATGAAAAGTGCACATTTATCTTGGTCAATGTCCCTTAATCCTTCTGGCAGAGTATGAATGTACCTGGATGGGACGGGAGTGCGGAGATGACTGATGTAAGGTTCCTCACCTGCTTCAAGTAGCAAGCCACTGAACTGGAAGAGAGCAAAGGGAAAGAACAAAGTGGCTGTGCTGAAGGTGAGATTGGATATCTGCATCCATCTAGTGAGACAGCCTCCAATCTGCTACTCTCTGGTGTACATGAAGCAGCAATGTCAGAATGAAACCTTGGGTAAGGGTGATGTCTTGCAACACGAACAATCTTTGTTTTTCTATGCAGCCTCTGGATCTCACACGAAATCCAGGAGCAAAATCAAAGTGCCCCAGCCCCGTATGCAACTGTACCAGAACCTGAAACCACACTGCTAAATAGCGATGGCTGTGAACCTCACAGGATTCACCTCCAAAACCTTCCTCTCCATCCTCTGCCAATGCAGAGACATTCACCTCCAGGTCACAGGCCCAATGGCCAAGGGATCTGGCATTTGGATGACAGTGGGCTCTTGCTGTGCCCAGTATGAATGATGAGCTTGTGGGCTAGTCACAAATGAGCTAATGCAGGGAATGTCTGGCAGAGATGCTGAGATTGTGCCCAGATTGAAGGAAAGGACAGAGGAATCCATCCAAGTTCTGTCTAATGTCTTGGATCTGGCATGTAAACTCATGGCTACTTCCATGGAAAAGTGTGGCAACTGCTATGAAGAGTCACATTCATTAGAACAAACAGTAGCTGCTGGATAAGCATGGGGGCCTTTGTGCTATTGCTCGAAATATACATTTCATTTACTGTCCAAGGTGATTATTGAAGAATCATAGAGGACTCAAAACATAGACTCTGTTTCTCTCTCCACAGATGCTGCTAAACTTCCTGAGTTTCTCTAGCACTTTCTGTTTTTATTACACACCAAATATATGTTTCCTGTTTTGACCTAAAACGACTGTGACCTTGAACATAATTAAAGTGGGTTGGCATCTTAATGAGCATACATGCCTTATTAGTTAATGTTAATTAAACATCAAGTTGAGAAAGCTGACCTGTCAGAAAGGTTCTGAGAAATTAATATCAAACCCTAACCCTGTTGTTGGGAAACTGAATTTTTGACTCTTGCCAAATTAAGTTTCCTTGCCTGCCCTTCTATATGCTCCAACTGGGAATTTACTGTCCCAAAGTTCCATTATAATACACACACTGTTCAGAAAGCTGACATCAAACACAACCCAAAACTGGAGAGAGATAAAATACTTATGTATGATTACTTAAGATGTAAGGTCTATTTTGAATGTTCTCCAAACAATTTCATTTCAGCCTGCATGATTGAGTTATATGCTGAAAGAGAACAGTGGATGATATTTCCATACAGAATGAAGCCTGGTCTAGGCTGAAGTCTGATCAATATACTATCATGTGGCAGTCACTACGTGGATTTATTGCTGCCATAGTATTCGTTATTCATATTTCCCTAATGAAACTCAAGGTATGAACATCCATAATTATTATAAGGAGAATTCTAGTCAAAGATTAATTACAATTTCACATCAGCAACTGCATGAGTCACTGACTGTGTTATTAAATCTATACTTGAACTGCATTTTATATGACATGGTGGTGTGAAATGCATTCCACATTCCTTTGAAACAGATTCTTAAAATCTAATGTATTCTGTTTTTAGCCTCCACGAGATGACAGTGACACTAATTTTTAAAATTCTTTCATCAGATATAGGTGACAGTGGCAAGGCCAGAATTTGTTGCCCTTCTCTAATTACCCTTGAACTGAATGGCTTTAATGCTATTTCAGAGGACAGTAAAGAGGCAATCGCAATGCAGTGGGTCAGAATCGTAGATTTCCTTCATAAACCAGGGAGGAACATTTTGACAATCAATGATCATTTTAAGACACTAACTACTAATTTTCTTTTACTTTTAATTAACTGTATCTTAAATTCCACCAGCTACCATTGCCACAATCTAGCATCTACTCTATTGTCTGTATAGTGATTACAATTTACTAGTGCTGTCTGTGTGTTGTGAACAAGGAAGAGCTCTTGTAGTAAACCCATAAATTATTCCATTGTTTGGCAGCAACACAGTATGTCCTGTTGTAACCGTGGCAGGAGGGTTAAACAGTGTTGTAAAAGGACAAAAGTTGACTCCAAATTGAGTTTGAAGTATGCCCTGTGTTCAAGAGTACTGACTCAGATGGCAAAGTAACAGAACGAGTGACAAAAAAGGCAGCTGCACTGGACTGGATACTGAATCAAGTCACTATGACAATACTGATTACCTGGAAACAAATTGAAAAAGAGCCATTGCAGAATGGCAGGTCCAATTTATACTTTACTATCTGCAAGGAAGACTAGTGAGGAGAAGAGTTTCTCTCTATTGATCTGATGCCATAACATTGAAAACATTTTTATTCTTCTTTCCCTGATGGTTCAGTGGTTAAATGCATCATCACCTTGTATGGCAATGACTCATACACCTCAGGAAGATTCCCAATCTGTGCCTATAAACTGATATCAGAGGCACAGCTGTGAAGACACAATTTACCACCATATTTCTCATTACCCCTGTCATTTGCACCCCTGAATATGTGTTAAACTTGGATCAAAAGGACGTTGACTGAGTATTTTCCAAGATTTATTGAACAGGGCATCCATCTTCCCTGTGTCATTCATTAGGCAATAAAAGTAACAGTTTCAATTTACGTACACATATGAGGCTACAGAACCCTCAGACAAGGGCTTCAATGGGACAGCATACAGAAAATGACTAAGGCTTCTGTACACCAAAAATGTTTGCTGTATTCACAGATCTAGCAGAAAGACACTGTCAAGGAGCATAGACACTCAGTCTTGCAGAGTACTTGAAACTATTCTCTCCACCATGCAATTGGCAACAGAGTTCATTACCAAACATGTGAACCCAACCATAATGCAATATCTGGTTGCTAATGTCTTAACTTCTTTTACAGCAGAAGCAGAAGTCCCACAACATGATGCTAGGTCAGTTTTGCCATGCAGACTTGGCCTGTAACCATTATGGCTGCAGATCCCCACACTCAAAGGGGTTTTCAGGGTATCACAACTGTCCTACAATCTGTACTCAAACAGATTAGGTCATTGGTTGCAGTATCATTAAGTGGTATCGTGAAGCATGAACCCTACAATTCTCTCGTGGGATGAGACTGTTCATCTCCTCGCGACTGCCATCAGCGTCCATTAGTGTTGCTTGTCAACCAGTCGGCCTGCCCAGAATGCATCTGTCCTCTTGGTGGCAGTATTATTCAAAGTAGAGTCTTCTGGATCTAACTGTGTAATCCTGTGAGGCTAGGTGCAATCTCTCACACAGAACATCAGCACTGTACCACGAGCTATGCTGCAACCAGTGAAGTAGCTCTGTGTTGGCAGTGGCTAGTCAAAAATAGAAAGAAGAAAGGCAGCAAACGAATACACAACATGAGTTGTTTTTTATATCAAATATCTGACAGTTTGATTGCTAAAATTTGTTTGTTTTTTGATCGCTTTTACTTCAGCGTTTTGGACAAGACATCACTGTGGTGACCAATATCAGCAGGAAGATAAGTGCGGGACCTATGTGAAATAGGTAATTGAAGTAGTGTCAAGGTTACCACTGATCACAAGGAGCCTGCTGGAAAGGAAATGCATTGGATGTCTTCTCCTTCCCTCAGCTACTCGGTGTCTACCTGGTGACAGGTTTATAGAGAATGCTGCAAAACATGATAAATCATGACACATACTCTGGAGAGTAGTGTAGGGCTCCGACAGAGTGGTTCAGGCAGCAAAAGTACTGCTTAACCACACAAGGTCTGTTCAGTGACATTTTGTGGTAGTATGCCTGTCATCACATATGCCATGTGATGACATCACATCGTCATGAGCCATGTGAAAAGCCAAAGGATAGAACTTTTCACCCAATGCCCACCCCTCTGGTTTCTCATGGTGTCTCAAATATTGATTGTACAACAGATTGCCACAGGATTGTAACATCATGGTTACTGCAAAAATAGCAGACTGAATGGTCCACCGAGTGGGATCTTACATGGGAATGGAACACTTAGTGGTTGCGGTTTATCTCTGAATTTACATGTGGAACCCGCAAAACAACACTTGCAACTAAAAACAACCTACACCACCAGAAAGACTTCAATCATCATTTAGCTACATGCATATTCCATATGATATTCTCTGTAAAAACAGAATGTAATGTATCATAGAAAATGGCAGCAGGAGTGTAGGCCATTCAGCCCTTAAGCCATCTCCACCATTCAGTATGATCATGCTGATCATCCAACTTAGAACTCTATTCCCACTTTCTCCCCATGCCCTACAATCCGTTTAGCCCAAGGAACTATATCTAACTCTTAATTGAAAGCATTCAATGCTTTGGCCTCAGTGCTTTCTGTAGCAGAGAATTCCAACGGCTCACAGTTCTCTGCATGAGGAACTTTCTCCTATTCTCAGTCCTCAAGTCTTTATATTGTGTCCCCTTTGGATTGTGAGTCCCTGGTCATCTGGAACATCCCTCTTTCTTTATGCGCAAGATTTAAGTCACCTCCTTTATACAATAATAGATGGGAACTATAAGGTACTGGAGACATCTCCTGTACTTACTATTGCCTCTACTCCTGATAGGGTGACAAGCATAATGAGGATAAGCGTCCTGAACATCTCCTCAACTGTCTGCTCCTAATAGTTGAGAGATACAGAACAGGATGTTGGGAGGCTTGAGAAATTTCACAAAGACATTTCGTTACTTCATGGAGAAACAGATCCTTTGAGAGAAGATTAGTTATTACCGGTCAGGCTTGAATGCAGAAATCCCAACTCATTTTCTTTTTGGTGATGCAGCAGTCAGAATTACTTTCAGAAAACTGAGTTAAGAAGAAAAATATTGGTGACACTTAACAGCCTTAAAAGTGTTGCCTCTCAAGAGATATTGTATGTAACATAGAGAAAGTAAATCCACAACACTTTTTCAAATTAAATGTGACAGGGGTCAAAGGGACACAGGTGTAGACTGGAAAAAGGCAAATTTGGACCACAGCTTTTTTCCTGGCTGGATGAGGAAAATGAGACACATGGCTTTTTTGATTAACATCAATCTTGTGAGACATTGATAGCAATCCTCCATGCAGAAATGGGAAACTGAAAGAGATTGGCTTTGGAGAGGCATTATGTACTTCTGTAAAGTACTATTGACAAAGTCAGAGTATAAGATACTAGTCTCTTGATGACAGATGGTGTGTAGTTTGAGAGGTAAGAGAGGATGATGAGAAAATAGAGGTAATTATATAATCAGATATTTATAGAAAATTTTAGTACATTAATTAAATTTATCCATTGAAAGCCTTATGTAACTTTTTCCTTCTCAAAGAATTGCCAAAAACTGGTAAGCCACTTAGAACTTCACAAGCAGCAGCATACTTCAATGATGGAATTATTACAATATAAGAACTAAGCTTTTCTTTAAAAGCATTAAAGGTGAGTTTCAAATTTAGGATCGGTGAATGAAGAACAGATGCAGTAACCATCTAATCATTGCCTTTTAATATTCTGAGAAAGTGAGGACTGCAGATGCTGGAGATCAGAGCTGAAAAATTGGTTGCTAGAAAAGCGCAGCAGGTCAGGCAGCATCCAAGGAGCAGGAGAATCTACGTTTCGGGCATAAGCCCTTCTTCAGGAACCTTTTAATATTATGCATGGCTTTTGAGATCTGTCAGTCACTGAAGCTATTCAATATCTTCATTTCAAAAGCTATATCAAGCTGCAACTCTCACTTAAGCAGCCAGTCAAAGAATGCATAACCATATTTGCTACAGGATTTAAATAGTTTTATTCACAGAAGGGAACCACAACATTTAGTAACCCTTCTGAAATGAAAGCTGGAACCTAGCATTGCTTGCTTTCCAAAAACCACTGACATACTCCAGATCTTACTTTAGAATGCAACTACTGTTTTCATTAAGGTTTGGGACTTTGGTTAGCATTCAATTTTGGAGAAACCGCTGAAAAGATCAGAAGGACCACAAATTTGACATTTATAAATTACATAGAGGAGTACAGACAAGGAACAATATCTCGTTTATACCATTTTATCAGAATTTAACTTGAACAAAAAATGGATTTCACCAAAGTAATTTCAGTAAGTGAGCACAGAGCACTCTTATCACAACAGCCAAATGGGTAGAAAAGTGAATTATGTCATAGCTTGAATGACAACCACCACTGGTGTTTGATTGCCTTTTGAAATTTCGTTGTTCTAAAATTAGATATGCTGTTTGTAGTCAAAGTTTCAAAATGGAAACAAAAGTTAAAACTTATTTAGAACAATCACTCTATACAGCATTTCTGAAATATTAACAACCTTTTAAAGCTGATCCTTTTTGATTTTGTTTCCACACGGTCTTACTGCAATTGGTACCTGGTGATCTATGAATTTGCAATGCTAAGGCTGAATCAGTATCATGTGGACTTTTAGCTTCTTTTGGAGTGAGTAGATCTATCATGCCTGTTTTAGTTTCTTTTAAAATGGCAAATTATGGCCAAATTTGAACTAAGTGGGGAAGGGTCATTGGAATTTAGTTTATTGAAGAATGCAATTGGTTCTTTGAGTAGATTACATAAAACAGGGTTGAATTCCCTGGAATATGGAATATTAAATAGCAACTTGATTTAGAATTTTAAAATAAATTGATGGAGTAAATGGAAAGAAAGAAAGAAAGAAAGTCTTTTTTATTGGTTGATCAGGGGTTTTAAACTTAAAATCAGAGTCAGGATATTCAAGAGGGAGATAAAGAAAGACTTCTTCATGGAAAGGGTGACAGAGGTGTACAATTTTCTCCTACAAAGGGCAGTTATTGTTAACTTAATTAATAATTTTATAATTGAGATTTGATAAATTTTTGCAAGTCACTGTTATGAAGGAATGTATGGTGCCAAAGTGGACACAAAGATAAATCATTTTCTTAAATGACAAATCACTTGGTGGTAAACGTGGTGCCACTGTTCAAGAAGGTGGTAAAGACAAGCCCGGGAACTATAGACCGGTGAGCCTAACCTCAGTGGTGGGCAAGTTGTTGGAGGGAATCCTGAGGGACAGGATGTACATGTATTTGGAAAGGGAAGGAATGATTAGGGATAGTCAACATGGCTTTGTGCGTGGGAAATCATGTCTCACAAACTTGATTGAGTTTTTTGAAGAAGTAACAAAGAAGATTGATGAGACCAGAGCAGTAGATGTGATCTATATGGACTTCAGTAAGGCGTTCGACAAGGTTCCCCATGGGAGACTGATTAGCAAGTTTAGATCTCATGGAACACAGGGAGAACTAGCCATTTGGATACAGAACTGGCTCAAAGGTAGAAGACAGCGGGTGGTGGTGGAGGGTTGTTTTTCAGACTGGAGGCCTGTGACCAATTGAGTGCCACAAGGATCAGTGCTAGGTCCTCTACTTGTTGTCATTTACATAAATGATTTGGATGTGAGCATAAGAGGTACAGTTCGTAAGTTTGCAGATGATACCAAAATTGGATGTGTAGTGGACAGCGAAGAGGGTTACCTCAGATTACAACAGGATCTGGACCAGATGGGCCAATGGGCTAAGAAGTGGCAGATGGAGTTTAATTCAGTAAAATGTGAGGTGCTGCATTTTGGGAAAGCAAATCTTAGCAGGACTTATACACTTAACGGTATGGTCCGAGGGAGTGTTGCTGAACAAAGAGACCTCGGAGTACAGGTTCATAGCTTCTTGAAAGTGGAGTCTATGGTAGATAGGATAGTGAAGAAGGCATTTGGTATGCTTTCCTTTATTGGTCAGAGTACTGAGTACAGGAGTTGGGATGTCATGTTGCAGCTGTACAGGACATTGGTTAGGCCACTGTTGGAATATTGCATGCAATTCTGGTCTCCTTCCTATTGGAAAGATGTTGTGAAAGTTGAAAGAGTTCAGAAAAGATTTACAAGGATGTTGCCAGGATTGGAGGATTTGATCTATAAGGAGAGGCTTAATAGGCTGGGGCTGTTATCCCTGGAGTGTTGGAGGCTGAGGGGTGGCCTTATAGAGGTTTACAAAATTATGAGGGGCATGGATAGGGTAAATAGGCAAAGTCTTTTCGCTGGGATTGGGGAGTCCAGAACTAGAGGGCATAGGTTTAGGGTGAGAGGGGAAAGATATAAAAGAGACCTAAGGGGCAACATTTTCACGCAGAGGATGGTACATGTATGGAATGAGCTGCCAGAGGATGTGATGGAGGCTGGTACAATTGCAACATTTAAGAGGCATTTAGATGTGTATATGAATAGGAAGGGTTTGGAGGAATGTGGGCTAGGTGCTGAGGTATCTGGTCGGCGTGGACAGATTGGACCGAAGGGTCTGTTTCCATGCTGTACATCTCTATGACTCTAATAGATAAATCATTTTCTTATTGACTGGCGAACCAGGATTCAAAAGCATACTGATGTTCCTGCTTTATATTAGTTGCAATTTTACTTGGCTATGATTAGAAAATTAAAAAAGGAAGTAAATTTTTCATGGGTTGTGATGACCATCTTTCTGCAATGGAATTGCGGAAATAAACACATGCAACAAAGATTGAAAGCAGAAAGAGACTGTTTGAATTAAGAACAGCACAGATCCCACTAAAAGGCTGACACAAAGAGATGAAGGTAGAATTTTACCCCCACTTCTCACTCTCACCTTTTGTAATTTTTGAGATGGGCTTGCTGTTTAATCAGAAAGAAATTTCCATCATGAAAGATCACACAACAAATCCTACTGGGTTTTTAGTGGGGATGGTCTTTCCTTCCCAGGCATTCTGTGTCCAGTTGAGACACCTGATGTGAAGCCATCTTTTGCTGTTGGCCATCCCTTCCATGTGTTGGCAATCCCGTCCCTGCAAATTTCCCAGTACAGTCAGTTCTGATATAATGCGATAGTCTCATTCTCGTGCAATCTCTCATTATAAGAAAATTGTGCAATAGCAGCACCATTTAAATTAATGGGGTTGGAATCACATTATAGCCAATACAGGTAAGGAAAGTACGCATTCTATAAATATCAGTCTAAATTCTTCAATTACTTTGAAGAAACACGCGTTATAGCAGAACCAACTGTACCAGCATCAGCTACTACTCCCCATTGGCACTAATGGTACTAGTCAGTTTCAGGCCGTTGATCAACTTGAAGCTCTTGGAAGAAGGATTTACACACTGCTTTGGACTTAATTCAATGGTAGGCCTGATCCTGCCAAGGCAAATACCTGACTCCCTCAAATTTGCATCGGGACTTACAAAAATATTTTAAGTGAATTTCCCACTAGTCTTCCAACTATACAATGTGAATACTGCCTCCAAGTTAGATTCCACCTAAAGGTAATTACTGTCAACACATAAATTACAGAAAAATAAGTCCACTCCTGATATGTCACTAACTTATTGAGGATGATGTTAAATGGGCAGAAATGGGCCTTGAATAAGACATTAAATTGAGTCTGTCAGATCAGTTCAATTGTGTTAGATCAGGTCTATCTAATTTCCAATAATATACATGCCAATTGACATTTTATAGCCTTCAGGCAATCGAAGATCCCGATCACAATAGGCAAGAGCTTTCAAATCTTATTGAAATGAGAAGCAAATGACATCATGTACATACCAAACAGGTTGACACATTAAAAGCCAGGTTTTCTCTCATCCCTTAAGGGCAGGAAATGGTTGGTCTGCTAATTTTCTATCAAGATGTATTTTAAATGTATGTAAATCTTGGTTGAGTTTAATCAATGTTTATTTCAAAATGAATGCAGATTTAATAGGGCAGAGAAAAGAATTTGTCCTCTTTTTACAGAGATTGGTCACTTGTGCCTAATTTAATTGAATAAACAGATACCATTAATTTCTACATTAATCTCCTCTTAATTCTTTACTTAGTTTGTTACAACTTTTTCTGTGGTGAATTTTATCAGAGCTCAAATAAAAGCGCTGGAGAATACATGGTCCCAGAATATTGAGTCAACATATTCATAACAATGTAGCCTTTCAAAATACGCTTAAGACCAATGATTCAAAGTTATTCCTTTTTCATGAAAAAATAGGAAAATAAAATACATCTGTTTAGTTTAAATCTTTAGATACTTGTAAGGCTTTGAAAATACGTTTTTGCATTGGTGCTGGCATGAGGCCATGTACTGGTCTGAGTATACTGAAGTATTTTCTGTCAACAGAGCCACTGAACAAGGCATTCTGAGGAGTTATTGGGATCACTATTTCCAGAAAAAAATCAATTAGGGAACATAGATATGATATAATATTCAAATACATTTTGAGAGCATTATAAATTTGTAGGTTCTTCATAATGCTTCAGCAATAAGATACTTCAAATGATTACAACAGTGTACTCCACAGCCCAAATATACTAATATGTCTTTCTGCTGATTTTTCTGTCTGGCCATTTTAGAAGTAATTTCACATTCTTGTCAGCACTATGATAGGCTATAGCTCATCCCACAGTGACATGCTTTTTATGACTATAACAGTCAGCTAACAGTAGCCCCTTAGCTGAAAAATTAAAGGTGAGAAAGAAAATCTTCACAGAAGCACAGAATTGTTATAGAACAGAGGAAGCCATTTGGCCAATTGTGTCTGCAATGGTTCTTTGAATGAGCAACTCATTTAGAGCCTTTCACACCCCCAACTTCTCCCTATAATCTTACATATTCTTCCTTTCCAGATAAAAGTTTGATTCCGTTTTGAAAGCTTGAATTGGATCTGCTTGCACTAAAGGCTCAGGTAGAGCATTCCAGACCTTAACCAATTATAATGTTTGCCATCCCTGCAGTCTTCAGAGACTGCAATTAATCTGGGTGAAAACATTGAAAAATAATAAAATATCTTCATTGTTACAGTAAATGTATTTATTTTCTAAGCTCTTTATACCATGGTCGATTTAATTACTTTGATAGCTGTATGCCTCAGAGCAATACAAGAACATTTTATGTTATCTCTTCATGGATTATCTTGGAGCAACGTTTGTCCTGGAAGTTCTACCTCCAGCCGTGTTACAATCAATTTGTTAAATTGTGTCTTCTAGTTTTTGGAATTAATGATTACTGGAAGTTCATATATATTCTGTCAGACTGTGGGCAATTTTCATATGTCTAATCCAAGGATGCTTTTCAACAATTTCAGAAAATCTAACCAAAAAACATACAAATCAAATGTTCTGGGACATTTTGTTAGGAAGTAAATAATAAACCAGAAAGCAAGTTTAGATCTAAATAAACATGAGATGAGGATGTTATTATCACAATGAGTCATTTTAAGTACTACATTTTTTTTTCACTGGCAGTAGTGTGTTGCCAATTAAGGAGGATTATAAAACAGAGTCAATGTTTCGAGTCCAATTGCCGTTCTTCACAATGTTCTGAAGGGAGGTTGCTGGACCCAAAACATTAACTCTGCTTGCTCTCTACAGATGTTGCCAGACCCACTGAGTTTTTTCCCAGCAATTTCTGTTTTTGTTTCTGGTTTCCAGCATTCTCAATTTTTAAAATTTTTTGTTGAGGAGGATTATTACTTGTCAGATCCTTTATTCATGGTACAATTTGCCTCATTAATATTCAGTCTCCTATCTTACCAAACACACTGAACAAAGTAATGTCAAAGCACTCTCATGGAAATCAAAGCAGGTTCCTGGCCAATTCAGCTTGGCTGCAAGCAGACTCTGTGTTGTTCAGTACAAAACAGAATCTCAGGACATGATCAATGGGCACCAAATGCATTCATTCCTCATCAACAAACATTGGCATTCAATATTTGCCACCTTTCCAATCAACTTGCAGGACACCTAGAAAGCACAGACCTGCACTACAGGATGCACTGGCAATGAGGATTGAAAGGCTTTGGAAGGACATTTTGCATGTACCACAGATTGGATTGGACTAGAGTGCATCTCAGGGCTAAGTGCTTACTGTCTTCGCAGTCACTCAGTTTGCACCTGCTTGGATGTTTCCAACATCCATGCCTTGCCTTTCTTGCCATAGTTTGCCACTTAGTCAGTTGGCACTTCCTGTATGGCATACAGACTGTATGTTTATTCAACCAAAGTGATGAAGTGGGTAGGACTCATCCTCAGTTTAGACGGGGGGGGGGTGCGGGCTGCTGCTGTTGGTCAGGATGTCATGATACCGTCAGTTATGAACATAGTCCACTCTTAGGCCAGAGGCTTGGTCACAGTCAGTCATCTTCTTAGGCCAGATATGACCAAGGGTTCTACCTGACTACAGTCTGGGGAGTAGACAATGGTGTGTCCTGTAGAGCTGTCACAATCAGACAGAAGAAATTCATGCTTTGGCCATCAGGGAGGTACAAACACAGCAGTCAGGAGTCTGATCAGTCATATCGAAGGGCTGTTTGTTGAGGTCAATTAGAGGGCTGGGGTGAATACAGTCCTTTGATCCATGTGTTGACTGTTGAGGGGGTGTCAAAGAGGATCCTGTACATGCAGTGTGTGGATCATATCGGGCAGTAAAGCAAAAGCATATATGGAGATGGGGACAAGGATAGTGATGGGATAAATTCAGGGTGTGTGGAAGTTAGTTGATTTGTTTCTCAACCTGTTCTCCTGCTTACCACCTTACCAATCAAGAACCTATCTATCTTTGTCTTTAAATATACTGAATGAATTGGCCTCCACAGTGTAGTGGCTGCAGTTATTTGATTTCCCTGATTGGGGCTGTTGAGCTGTTCCAATCGGGGACCTCTGGCTGACTGATAAAAACAGGTGTGTCAGGCACCCTGACACCCTCAAAGTTGACTCTGATGAGGCTGTACAAGAGTCAAGGACTTTCCACATATAAATGAAGAGTGGCTTGGTAATAGGATACTGGCCTCTGTGGAGTTATTTCACACAGCCTCTGTGACAATGAATTTCACAGATTAACAGCCCTCGAACTGAAGAAATTCCTCCTCATCCCAGTTCTAAAGGGTTGTTGCTTCACTCTCAGGATGTGCTTTGAATCCTTGTCTCTGCTACTAGTGAAAACATCTTCTCCACGTCCGTTCGAAACAGGCCTCTCAGTATTCTGTAAGTTTCAATCAGGTCCCCCCTCAACCTTCTAAACTGCATCAAGTACAAACACAGTGTCCTCAACCTCTATGACATATCCTTCATCCACAGAATAATTCTTAGAAACCTCCTCTGGAACCCTTCCAAGGTCAGCACATGCTTCCTTAGATACAGAGTCCCAAATTGCTCGCAATATTCCAATAGCAATCTGAACAGAGTCTTATACAGCCTCAGCTGGATGTCTTTACTCTTGTATTCGAGCCCTCCCAAAACAAATGTTAATATTGCAATTGCTTTCCTAACTGCCAACTGAACTTGCATGTTAACTTTAACAGAATCCTGAATTAGGGCTCCCAAGTTCTCCTGTAGTTCAGATTTCCAAAGCCTTACTCTGTTTAGAAAATAGTCCACATTTCTATTCTTCCTACCAAAGTGCATAACCTCACACTTTCTCACATTGTATCCATCTGTCACTTCTTTGCCTAGTCTTTTAGCGTGTCCAAGTCCTTCTGCAGTGCCTCTGCTTCTTCAACCCTACAAATCTCTCCACCTACATTTGTGTCATCTGCGAACTTAGCAACAATGCTTCATCCAGATCGTTAATGAATAGTTGTGGTCCCAACACTGACCCCTGTAGAACTGCATGAGTCACTGGTTGCCATCCTGAATAAGACCCCTTTATCCCTACTCTCTGCTTTCTGCCAGTCAACCAATCCTCTATCCATGCCAGTACCTTGCCCCTAACACCATGAGCTCTTACCTTATTAAGCAACCTCCTGTTTGCCACATTGTCAAAGGCCTTCTGGAAATCCAGTGTATCACATCCACTGGCTCTCCAATTTGTCAGGCATGACCATCCCTTGACAAAGCCATGCTGATTCAGCACTCTTTTACCTTGCACTTGGAATTACAGCATACAGTGCAGAAAGAAGACTTTCAGCCCATCATGTATGTACCGATCCTCTGAAGAGCAACCCAACCAGACCTACTCTATCCTGTCTCCGTGCATTTATTGCGATCAATCCACCTAACCTGCACATTCCTGAAAACTATGGGGCAATTTAGACAAGCCAATCCACCAACCTTAGAACTGTGGGGGTAAACTGGAATACACAGCAGAAATGTACACAGATACAAGAGAACATGCAAATTCCACACAGGCAATCACCAAAGACTTGAATTTAACTGGGGTCCCTGGTGCTGAGGCAGCAGTGTTAACACAGCGCTACCCTCTTGCAAGTAATCTGCAATCTCATCCTTAACAATGGACTCTGAAATCTTACTAAAGACCAAGGTGAGGCTAACCAGCTTATAGTTATCTAGGAGTATTACATTAACCATTTTCCATTTCTCTAGAATCTTCCATAACTCGAGTAATGCCTGAACAATTACCAACAAGGACTCCACAAACTCTTTAGCTATCTCCTTCAGAACTCTAGGATGTAGTCCATCAAGGGGATTTCATCACCTTCACACCTTTCAACTTCCCCAACACTTTCTTCCTTGTGATGGCTACGCATTCACCACCTGCCCCCGACTCTCTTGAAATTCAGGTATGCTGCTGGTGTCTTCAACTGTGAAAACTAATGCAAAATGCATATTAGCTCCTCAACCATTTTTTTGATCCCCATTGTTACTTCATTACTGCTAAGGATGAGCCCTTTTGAAATATGAAGAGTTTGGAATAAAGGGAAATTGATATTTTTCTTTAATTGTTGTGGTTCTGTTCGCCGAGCTGGGAATTTGTGTTGCAGACGTTTCATCCCCTGTCTAGGTGACATCCTCAGTGCTTGGGAGCCTCCTGTGAAGCGCTTCTGTGATCTTTCCTCCAGCATTTGTAGTGGTTTGAATCTCTCGCTTCTGGTTGTTAGTTCCAGCTGTCCGTTGCAGTGGCCGGTATATTGGGTCCAGATCGATGTGCTTATTGATTGAATCTGTGGATGAGTGCCATGCCTCTAGGAATTCCCTGGCTGTTCTCTGTTTGGCTTGTCCTATAATAGTAGTGTTGTCCCAGTCGAATTCATGTTGCTTGTCATCTGCGTGTGTGGCTACTAAGGATAGCTAGTCATGTCGTTTCGTGGCTAGTTGGTGTTCATGGATGCGGATCATTAGCTGTCTTCCTGTTTGTCCTATGTAGTGTTTTATGCAGTCCTTGCATGGGATTTTGTACACTACATTCGTTTTGCTCATGCTGGGTATCAGGTCCTTCGTTCTGGAGAGCTACTGGGAGAAAATTCCAGAAGGTCCAGGCTACTGAAGGCATGATTGCTTTTTTGTTCTTCACTATCTAGTCCTCCTTATCACCTTCATATTCACCATCTTCCTGACCTACTTCCCACATCTGCCATTTGGCCCATTGAAGCACTTATTTCCATTTCCGTAAAATCTTAATTATCTTTCAAATATTCATCCACTCCCTTTTTTTAACTATTTGGGATTCTACTTTAACAAATTATATTGGTAGGAAATTTGACATCTTATCTATTGTGTATGGGTATTAGGACCCTCGAGCACCCTTGCAATGATATGATGAAGCTCACCCTCACTGGCCATAATTAACACCATTTTTTGGAGTTAGTTAGACTGGGTTTAACTAAATTTGAAGGATGAAGCACATATAGTCTTTTAATAACGTAACAGTAGAATTAGACTGTAGTACATATCAGATTACCACATATTTTTGTATTTAGTATTAATATGCAACAAAACAAAGTTCTAAAGAAGCCTGAGCCTGAAGACAGTTCTTGACTTTGCCTTCTTCTAAACCATCCTGAAGAAGGGCTTATGCCCGAAACGTCAATTCTCCTTCTCCTTTGATGCTGCCTGACCTGCTGCGCTTTTCCAGCAACACATTTTTAAGCTCTTCTCCTAAACCAGTCTGTCATGAACCCAGACTCTGGAAGTGGGCATAAAGCTACACAAAAGGCAATCAACCCTCTCTAGAACTTCCCTACACTCCATCATGGTTCTTTCTTTTTTCTGATACTCTAAAAGCACTATCTATAATGAGGAACATTTTTGAATTTCTTATTCAGATTTCTTCATAACCTTGATTATTGTTGAATGAAGTTACCAAGTTTCTATAATTCCTTTAATTTCTCCTTTCTTTGGCCTTAACATTCTTTCTAAAATACAGTCTCTAACTGGCTCTAACTGGTTTCGAACTGTAGCCCTCTAACCTATACATTAATTTATGCTTACCATTTATGTTTTGCTTTTATACTCATGTTTCTTTCTATAGAAACTAGTATCTGCCTTTTAAATATCTTGATCTCCCACTCTTAAAGAGTTGTGCATCACTACAGTTCTACTATGGAATCCTGTGCCACAGTTGCCAACATTCCTGTCTTTTAGGCTGAAGCTCTAGGTTTGAGTCCCACCCAGGACTTCATAGGCAAGGTGTGTACATAATATGGCCAAACGTATTAACCTATACATCCTTTCGATGCATGTCAACTTGCTTGTGGTAAGATTGGGAGAGATGCCTGGTCAGAGCTAGAAGTGAAAGAAAATTGCTGCCTCTGCCATTATTATCCAGACTTTGGTGTGCAGGTTTCCACAACATCTCGGTGAATAGCCAAGATCTTTTTCCTAAGATAGAGGAGGTAAAAAATGCAGGGCATTGGTTTAAAGTGGGAGAGGAAGGATTTAAGAGGGAACTAAGGGCAACTTCTTCACAAAGGGAGAAGTTTGTTATGGAATGAGCTGCCAGAGGAAGTGGTGGAGGCTGATACAATTACAAAATTTAAAAGGCATCTGGATGGGTACATAAATAGGAGGGAATTGGAAGGATATGGGCCAAATGCTGGCAAAAGGGACTAGATTAATTTAGGATATCTAGTTGGCATGGACATGTTGGACCAAAGGGTCTGTTTCCATGATGTACAACTTTATGACTCTTCTTGAACTCTTCAAGTGAACTGGCACTCACTATCACAGCTCTACACCTTTTAATATTTTTCCAAGGTTCAATTATTTTAATAAAAATGCTACATGTTATTTTATAGTTAATCTGCAGTTATATATAGGGTAGCTCCAGTATAAAAAAAGTTACAATCAGGATTGAATAATGTCTAAATTCTTTAGTTAAAAATCACAACACCAGGTTATAGTCCAACAGGTTTAACTAGAAGCACTAGTTTTCGGTGTGCCGCTCCTTCATTACCACCTGATGAAGGAGCGTCGCTCCGAAAGCTAGTGATTCCAATTAAACCTGTTGGACTATAACCTGGTGTTGTGTGATTTTTAACTTTGTACACCCCAGTCCAACACCGGCATCTCCAAATCATGACTAAATTCTTTAGTATTTCTATTTTGCAGTACTGAAGTTGGAACTGTGAAACCTAATTGTACAGTTGTAGTATACAGTCCCTATGTATTTTACTTCTACATATTCCAATTGGTACTTTTACACATACGTGTTTAAAAAATAACATCTAAAGCGTTAACTAGTGTCTTAAATACACTGGTTAGGAGGAAGACAGTCAAGCACTGAATTGTGCCCAGGGCCAGTCATTTATCAGGAAACTAATATTGTTTTACCCAGAGGAATCATAAAGCTGCAAACAGTAGCAGGATTTAAAAAGCAATTATAAATATTCCAGCATTCCCATTTTGGATGAATCAGCAACTGTATGCAGTTACTATATTTTATCACTCAATATGAAAGTACTGTATTAGGGAGTTAGGAATATGTACATTGTACAAACACATACTGGCTGTTAATTTTAACTTGTAAAATTGATGTAATACTGGAACAAGAGTTTCACATTTACCAGTGTGCATATATTATATATTTGATTGCATAAGAGATTGCTACAAAATCAAAAGTTCAGTTGAGGTGTCTGGTACTTTTTTAATGTCATTTGAAGTTCTGTCTCTGAAGGCTCTAGGTGCTCATTCATTCAGTATATTTAAAGTTGAGATCAATAACAGTTTGGACTGTAAAGGAGTCGAGGGTTATGTGGTAGATGGTGAAGTGGGTTGAAGATCAACCATGATCTTCATGAATTGAGGAGATGCCCTGAAAGTTATATTGCCTATTCCTTCCTTCCTTAACTTCCACAGAAAACAAAGCAATTTCATTTGTATGCAGTAGGATCTGGACAATCATGTTTAGGATGATAAGTGGTAATTAATACTTGTCCCACACAGCTGTCATACAACAAACATTGCCAATGAAAGAAAGAATTCAATGATATAACAATCACTAATTTTCCACAATTAATGTTCTGGGCCTACATGAATATTGGGACTATCTCATACAAGTTAGGAGAAAATGAGGACTGCAGATGCTGGAGATCAGAGTCGAGAGTGTGGTGCTGGAAAAGCACAGCAGGCCAGGCAGCCAGGTATGTTCCTGATGAAGGGCTTATGCTGGAAACATTGATCCTCCTGCTCCTTGAATGCTGCCTGACCTGCTGTGCTTTTCCAGCACCACACTCTCCATTCTATCTCATACAAGCCTCAATTCAGGGCTGTAACAACATGCATTGCATTTACCTAGATGAGTGCTGCTGTAATACTGAAGTAACTCAACACCATCCATGACAAAACAGTGCATCTGAAGGATTTCATCCATTAGGCTGAATATCTACCACTAGAACACTGTGGCTGAATGTACTATGCACTGCACTCACTCACTTTTTCAACAGAACCTATCAAACACAGTAGACACATGGGGAACACCATTATTCCCAAGATTCCCTTCATGTAACTCACAATCATGACTTACACACATATTGCTTTTACTTCCTTCTTAGAGGATCAAAGAATTGGTACCTCTGCTTAATAGCATGATGGGAGTATCTTTACTATACCAACTGCTGTCGTTCAAGAAGATGGTTCATTACCAACTTCTAGCTATGGATGGGCAATAAATGCTGACCTCGCCAGTGATACCCACATCTCAAGAATGATATAATGAAATCCTCTTCTGTTGTATCAATTTGTACTGCAGGACCCAGTAATCCAAGAAATATGGTTACAATCAGGGAACAAATAGTTCAAAGGGATTGCTGTATTTGAGTGTCAGTGCTAATTGCCATATTTGTTTCTGTCTAGCATTAGGGTGGGGTATTTTGCAAGATTTTCAATACATCACTCAAAATGGTTAAGGAGTCACTGAAGAATAGTTCCAGAGTCACAGCTGGTTGGAGAAGAAGTCTGATAAGGATGGTGGCATATTCTATGTAGAAAAGACCTGGTGAGCCAGGTTGCTGAAAAGACAACTACAGGTATACTAAACTAGTTACGTGCAGGTGAGGACTCAGTGGGAATAATCACTAATAGCCAGTCCAAGCTTTGAGAATTCATTATGAAGTTCTTGGAGTTAGCAGGAAGATAAGTGTTGGTGTCAGGACTCTGAAAAGTTGCTTGGAGATGTGAACGCTTAATAATTCAGTGCAGCTCTGAGGAAGGATGAAAGATACATGCAAGCAGTATTTGGTGTAGGCAAGTGAGCCAGGATAGAGTTCAGGGCATGCAGGGGCAGTAGTGATTTGTGAAGCTTTCTATTTAGAAAATTGTGCCTGTGAATAATTATTGGAGTGCAGTTTCCAAGAATCCAGAGGAGAGCAGCAAAAGAAATTTGACTACCAGAAAAGAGCAGTTTTTGAGAAAGTCCATGACAGAGTAGTTTTAGAAGTATTTTCCAAGCCAGATCATCAAAAATGAAGATCCCTTGTGACGTTTTAATGAGATTTGGTGACTCACAATATCCATAACATCTGGAGGAGATTGCTGAAAAATCCAAGAAATCTATCTTTTTGGCGGTTGTTATATGATGCATTCTGTAGAGGTGTTCAATAATCATTTGACTTTTAACTGTATTTTCCTCATATTAAGTTTGGGATGTTAGAATATAAGTCCTACCCATCTTTGATTGGTACATCCCTTTTTGTCAATAATTTTGCATATTTGTTTAAGTTTTATTTGTAATAGATCCATTATTCTTTGCTCAGTAATGAAACATAATTGAATTGATTCTAACAAAAAAAACAGACATAGTTTAAAACCTATATCATCAACCAGGTTAAATTTAAAATTTGATAAAAACAGTGGAGACGTGAAACTGGAAACAAATCAAAGCATTCCTTCCTTGGTTATAGCAATGAATTAAATAACTTAAGGTTGCCTATGGGAGTGAGTCATTTGGACATCTTCCAACTTGATTAGTTGGGATGTTCCAGTAGTTGTACTACATAATTTATACTTCAACACATTACCCATATATTAATGATACTGTAAAGATCAAGCTAAATGCACAGAATATCATAACACAATGCACACTATACATTTCATTGAATCCCTACAGTGTGGAAACATGCCATTCGGTCCAATGAGTTGACACTAACTCTCCGAACAGGATCCCAACCAGACACACCCTCTTATCCAATAACCATGCATTTCCCATGGCTAACCTACACATCCCTAGACAACGATAGGCAATTTAGCTCAGCCAATCCACCTAGTCTTTGGACTGTGGAAGGAAACCCATGCAGATACAGGGAGAATGTGCAAACTCCATACAGATAGTTGCCTGAGGTTGGAATTAAATCCAGGACCCTGGCATGTGAGGCAGCAGTGTTAACCATTGAGCCACAGTGTGCCACATTCCCCACTTGATAACTTATCTTGTTCCATTGACAAATTATATTTTATTCAGGCATTGCTGGAGTTGGACAGACATCTAATTTTGAAATTAGAGGCTTTCAGTTGAGGCCTCAGAATGCATCAATGATTATAGAATTCTTTTTGTAGAAGTGACTGTCAAAGCAACTTGCTGGTCTTTGCAGTTCAGTTCTCCAATTGATTGGTAAAAGGAGTTTTGAATAGCTTTGCAGCAATTCTCCCCAAGTCTGCGTGGGTTTACTCCAGGTGCTCCGATTTCCTCCCACAATCCAAAGATGTGCAAGTTAGGTGAATTGGCTAAGTTAAATTGCCCTTAGTGTTCAGTGATGTGTAGATTAGGTACATTAGTCAGAGGTAAATTTAGGGTAGGGGAATGAATCTGGGTGGGTCACTCTTCAAAATGTCGGTGGGGACTTGTTGGATCAAATGGCTTGTTTCCACACTGTAGGGATTCTATGATTCTATGATTTTATGAAATCACATACCATAATTTTCCTTGGGTAGGTGTTTACCTTATAGGATTATTATTACAGTGGAGTTACTGCAGTTTTTATTCCTTTAATATTTGCATCTGTCACAGCAAGACTATGCAAACTGAGGAAAAGATTATTGACCCAGGGAGAATTGTGTTTCCCAAATGCAGTTGAAATTAAATAGAATATAAATAAAGATAGTCAACAGAAGGTAACACAACTCCATTAAATGATTAATAGCCCAGAAATTCTACCAATGGATTTGCCACGTTCATAGCCATATTACTTATCATTATCCTCTCCACACCTCTCTGTACTGCACTTCACTCATTTAAGACAATCCTTAAAACCTACCTTTTTGATTATGCTTTTTTTTTATTTGACCTCAGTATCCTTACATAGCTTGGTGTGATAACTATGATGGAGCACATTCTGATATTTTGTTACCTTAAAGGTGCAGATTATGTTGTTGTCATAATAGAAACAAAGACTTTTTCAATGTAGAGAGCACAGTCCACACATAAGTGGACAAAATAATTGATAAAAATAATTGAGAATGAATAACATGTATGTTGAATTGGGAAGTAATGATAAATATTTGGTTTTAGAAATTGAATAATGAGTTAACTAGTTTGAAGGTGATTGAGTGCGCAATTAAGAAATGGAGCAGAAATTTACCTGTACTTTATAACTAAGAGAAAGAGAGAGAGTAAAATGTGAAAGATTAGTGAATGCCATTCGTATTGCTAGAAATGAAGGTGGGGTTATGGAGGGGCAGAAGAAAATAGACATTTTAGGATGCAAACTGGATACAACAACAGCATTAAAATTGCACCATATCAAAGTAAACAAACATTGAATGAAAAGAAAAGAAGGTGTCAGCTAAATAGCTCCTTGACCCTGCCTGGCCTTCAATGAGTTAATTTTATTTTATTCATTCATGGGATGTGGGCATCGCTGTCTGGACCAGTATTTATTGCACATCCCTGTTGCCCTTGAAAAGGTAGTGGTGATCTGCTCTCTTGAACCATTGCATCATGACTGAAAGCCTGTATCAACTTTACCTTTCTGCCTGTTTTCCAGACTGACGAAAAATCCCTTCCTCATTTCAATTCTTGATAGCCTATATCATTATCCTGACAACTGGACTTTCTCGCTAGGGGAAGCAGCTGTTCAGCATCTACTCTGTGAAGCTATATAAAAATATTATATATTTCAATAAGAACTCCTATTTCATTCTTTAAAATTCCATAAAATATAAGCCCACTTATGTTAATCTTTCTCATCTCAGGAATCAGCCTAGGGAACACTTGTTGTGAAAACTCAAAGACAAGTATACTCTTCCTGAGGCATGGAGACCTAACTTGCATACAGTCTTTGGTGCAGGCACCAGAGCAATAAATAATTGCAACAAGACTTTTTAAATCTTAAACATTCTAAACCTCTTCCAACAATGGCTAGCATGTTATTGCTTTGAAAAGGGCCATATGGACTTCAGGAGAATAAATGTAAATAGAGAAAGATAGTGCATTTGAATTCCAGATAAAATATTACTGCACAAGAGGTCATGGTCTTCAGAGTGACATATTTGATAGAAAACTGATGAACAGAAAATAAAGAATTAGAATAACCTGATCACTTCAAAATTGGAAAACTAACTATCTGCAGGATTAGGGCTGGGGCCTCAACTATTTTTGATCTATACTACTAACTTGGGTGAAGGGACTGATTGTATTGGATCCAATATTTGCTGATGGTATAAAGTTACATTTGGAGGAAAGTTGTGATGATAATACAAAGAGACTGTACAAGTATATAGATGGATTAGTTGAGTGGGCAAAAATTTGACAAACCAAGTATATTGTGGAGAATGAGAGGTTGACACTTTGGTAGGAAAAATAGAAAAGGAGAATATTATTTTACTGGAGACATGCTGCAGGGAGTGATGGTACTGAGGAATCTTAGTGCCCTTCTACATGAATCACAAAATGTCTGAGTGCAATTAGGAAGGAAACTAGAATGTTGGCAGATATTGCAGGGGCATGGTGAAAGTGGTGAGTTTGCACTTGGAGTATTATGTACAATTTTAGTTTCCTCGCTAAAGGAGAAATACATTGCATTCAATCAGTTCTGAAATAGCTTGTTATTCCTGCGATGAGTCTTATAAGGAGAAGTTGAGTAGGTTGACCTTATACTTAACCAGAATATAGGAGAATTAGAGATAATCTTAGATTCAAAGAGTCACAGAGATGCACAGCACAGAAACAGACTCTTTGGTCCATCTCATTCATGCCGACCAGATATCCCAACATAATCTAGTCCCACTTGCTTGCACCCAGCCCATATCCCTCCAAACCATTCCTATTCATATACCCACCCAGAAACCTTTTAAATGTTGTAATTTTACAAGCCTCCACCATTTCCTCTGGTAGCTCATTCCATACACGTACCACCCTCTGCGTGAAAAAGTTGCCCCTTAGGTCTCTTTTTAATCTTTTCCCTCTCACCCTAAATCTATGCCCTCTAGTTCTGGACTCCACGACCCCAGTGAAAAGACTTTGTCTATTTATCCTATCCATGCCCCTCATGATTTTATAAACCTCTATGAGGTCACCCTCAGCCTCCGATACTCCAGGGAAAACAGCCCCAGCCTATTCATCCTTTCACTGTAGCTCAAATCCTCCAACCCTGGCAACATCTTTGTAAATCTTTTCTGAACCCTTTCAAGTTTCACAACATCCTTCTGATAAGAAGGAGACCAGAATTGCATGCAATATTCCAAAAGTGGCCTAATCAATGTCCTGTGCAGCCGCAACATGACCACTTAGTTCCTGTACTCAATACTCTGACCAATAAAGGAAAGCATACCAAATGACTTCTTCACGACCCTGTCTACCTGCGACTCTACTTTTAAGGAGCCATGAACCTGCACTCCAAGGTCTCTTTGTTCAGCAACACTTACTATTAAGTGTATAAATCCTGCTAAAATTTGCTTTCTCAAAATGCAGACTTTGCAGTTATCTAAATTAAACTCCATCTGTCAATTCTCAGCCCGTTGGCTCATCTTATCAAGATCCCACTGTGATCTGAGGTAACTTTCTTCGCTGTCTAGTCCACCTCCAATTTTGGTGTCAGCTGCAAACTTACTAACCATACCTCTTATGCTCACATCCAAATCATTTATATAAATATCGAAAAGTAGTGGACTCAGCACTGATCCTTGTGGCACACCATTGTCATAGGCATCCAGTCTGAAAAACAACCTTCCACCACCACTCTTTGCCTTCTACCTTCGAGCAGGTTTTGTATCCAAATGGTTAGTTCTCCCTGAATTCCATGAGATCTAACCTTGCTAACCAGTCTCCCACGGAGAACTTTGTCGAATGCCTTACTGAAGTCCATATAGATCATGTCTACCACTCTGCCCTCATCAATCCTCTTTGTTACTTCTTCCAAAAACTCAATCAAGTTCGTGAGACATGATTTCCCATGCACAAAGCCATGTTGACTATCCCTAATCAGTCGTTGCGTTTCTAAATCCTGTCCCTCAGGATTCTCTCGAACAACATGCCCACCAACAACGTCAGGCTCACCAGTCTATAGGTCCCTGGCTTATCCTTACCACCTTTCTTAACTGTGGCACGACGTTAGCCAACCTCCTGTCTTCCAGCATCTCACCTGTGACTATCAACGATACAATTATCTCAAGGGGCCCAGCAATCACCTCCCTAGCTTCCCACAGAATTCGAGGGTACACCAGATTAGGTCCTGGGGATTTATCCACTTTTATGCATTTCAAGACATCCAGCACTTCCTCCTCTGTAATATGGACATTTTTCAAGCTATTACCATTTAATTTTCAAATTTTACATCTTCCATCTCCTTCTCCACAATCAATACTGATGAAAATACTCGCTTGGTATCTCCTCCATTTCCTGTGGCTCCACACAAAAGCCTCGTTGCTGTTCTTTGAGGAGCCCTATTCTCTCCTTAGTTACCTTTTGTCCTTAATGTATTTGTAAAAACCCCTTGGATTCTCCTTTGGTATTTGCCAAAGCTATTTCATGTCTCTTTTTTGACCTCCTGATTTCCCTCTTATGAATCAGGTTTCATTCTTTGTAGGTCAGACCTGGTTATCTGTCCGTTTTTTTTGTAGATTCCTCAGTGTGTTGTTTATCCTATTGGTGAGCTGTGGGGTGGGGTCAAACTCCCTCTTTCAGGTCAAACCTGAAAGCAACAACCCCCCAGATTCTATGGACTACCCAAAGTGGACAAACCAGACATCCCACTCAGACCCATAGTATCACTACCAGGGACACCATCACACAAACTGGCTAAAGAACTACAGCAGAAACTGAAACACCTGATCAGCGGATCCAGACAATCTATACAATCGACACAGGAATTCTTGGACATCATCAGAAATATACTCATAGACAAGGAAGAAACTATGGTCTCATTCGATGTAATCGCACTGTTCACCTCTATCGACAAAACCCTAGCCAGAGAAACAATAGCCAACCTGCTGGACAGACATAACGGACAACAGGACGTTGAACCTACCAACAAAGACGGCATACTTAAACTACTGGACTTGTGCCTCACAACACACTTCCCATTCAACAACCAGATATACGAACAAATCAATGGAACACCCATGGGCTCACCGATCTCTGGACTCATAGCAGAAGCAGTAATGCAAAAGTTAGAACAAACAGTCTTACCGCAAATTCAACCCAAACTCGGTCAGATATGTGGATGACACCTTTGTAATAATTAAAAACACAGAAATAGAGAACACACACCAGATCGTCAACACCACACTCACAGGAATCTGATTCACTAGAGAAGAAGAAAAGGACAACCAACTCCCATTCCTAGACGTGATGGTACAGAGAACACCGAACGGAGAATTCACCACAAAGGTTTACAGGAAAGCTACACACACAGACCAAGTCCTAAACTATGAAAGCAACCAACCCAACACACACAAACGAAGTTGCATCAAGACACTATTCAAAAGGGCCACAACACACTGCAGCACACCAGAACTGCAAAAAGAGGAAGAGGAACACCTATACAAGGTATTCGCCAAAACCGGATGCCCTCGCAATTTCATCAACAGATGCCTAAGGGAAAGACAACGGAATGAGGACATGCCGCAACCCAAAGGACTAGCCACACTACCATATATCAGGAGCATTTCCGAACTGACAGCCAGACTACTGCGATCACTAGGACTCATAACATCACACAAACCAACAGCCACGCTCAGACAACAACTCACCAGAACAAAGGACCCGATACCCAACATGAGCAAAACCAATGTAGTGTACAAAATCCCATGCAAGGACTGCACAAAACATTACATCGGACAAACAGGAAGATAGCTGACGATCCGTATCCATGAACACCAACTAGCCACAAAACGACACGACCAGCTATCCTTAGTAGCCACACACAAAGATGACAAGCAACATGAATTTGACTGGGACAACACTACCATTATAGGGCAAGCCAAACAGAGAACAGCCAAGGAATTCCTAGAGGCATGGCACTCATCCACAGACTCTATCAACAAACACATTGACCTGGACCCAATATACCGGCCACTACAGCGGACAGCTCGAACTGACAACCGGAAGCGGCAGAGACAGGCCACTATAAATGCCGGAAGAAACAGCACAGAAGCGCTTCACAGGAGGCTCCCAAGCACTGAGGATGTCACCTAGACAGGGGACGAAACGTTTGCAAGACAAATTCCCAGCTCGGCAAACAGAACCACAACAACGAGCACCCGAGCTACAAATCTTCTCCCAAACTTTGAAGTTTAAATCCTCCTGAACAATTCTAGTAAATCTCTTTTCCAATTCAGGTCAATCCATTCTCCTTGTACAGGTCACTTTTACGCCAGAAGAGATTCCAAAGATCCAAAAATGTGAATCCTTCTCTCATACACCAGCTCCTCAACCATGCATTCATCTGCTCTATCCTTCTATTTCTATCCTCACTATCTTGTAGCACTGAGAGTAATCCTGATATCACTACTCTCAAGGACATCCTTTTTAAATTCCTGCCTTACTTTCTAAATTCTCCCTTCAGAATCTCATCTTTTTCCCTTCGCTGTTTGTTAATTTTCCTAGACACGCTCCGACATCCAGCGATACATGAATTCAATAACAAAGTCAATAACTGCACAGGTTCACGACTGTGTCAGTTAGCAGTGTGGCTTTCTTTCTCTCTCTTTCTCCCCTGCACTGACTTGACCATGTGCTGACTTTGTTTGTCCCTCTCCTTTTTAGGAGTGTCATTGTTTTGATCTTTTTTTTCCTCCAAAGTTCCAAAACAATACAACAGCATATAAAACAGTAATTGCTGCTCCTGGAATTCGAAGAAATCACCTCCAACATCTAAAATACCTCAAAATGGAGCAGCCTGTTACAGCCAGAAATTCTTCCTGTCCTCCATCTTATTCTGAGGAGACTTGGCAGGGTATATGCAGGCCATTTGTTTCCTCTTGTTAGAAATCTAGAACTAATGCCATGATTCAACAAAATGGAGTTCTCCAATTGAGGATGGAGATGATAAAGAATTTCTAATCTCAGTGGAATTAACCATTGGTATTCTCTTCTGCACAGAGGAATGGAAACTGGGTTACTAAATATTTTAAATGCTGAGTTAAAGAATTTTTTTGATTGACAAAGACGTCAAAGGTTATGGAGGCAAAACAAAAAAGTGGAGTAAAGGCCAAAAAAGACATGATCATACTGAGTGGGGCAACAGGCTCAATGGACTATGTGGTCTACTTCTGCCTTGGTTAAGATACGATCTTAATGGATGCTTTCATGGCCTTAAATGGCTATCCACTGGTTTGTGGGTGGGCAACTGTCACCCTTCCACCCTCAGGCAGTTTGTACCAAAATGGCCCAGAGGAAAATGCAAGCTGTAAATAAGCTTTGACAGCTGGAAGTGGGAAATTGCTGGCCATTCTGCCACTGGTATTGCCTTCCTAGCTGAATGCGCTTCTTCAACGTCTGATGTTTCTTTTCTAATCTCTACCTCTGTAAGACCCTCATTTACTTTTGCTAACCTCTTCCATTTCCCATTGTTGCAGAAGATTTTAAAAATTGTTCTTGTTATTCTTGCTAGTATACTCTCAGAGTTTATTTTCTCTGTCTTTATCAATTTCTTAAGCCACTCTTTGCTCATTTGCAATAACCTTCCAATCACACACTTACTTATTTTTTGGTATTATTGACCAATATTTTAAACCAATGTTATACTTAACTTTGCATAGTTAATTGTCTATAAAATCTGTCCCTTACCAACACAACCAACCAAAATTTGTCCAAATTGCTACTCTACAAAGAAACCTTGATTCTTCAGCCTTATAAATTTAACCTTAACTGAACTTACCATCCTCATATTTACTATCTACTACACTAGTTATATGACTGGCCAGGACACTTGTCTCCATCAAATAGAGAACTCTCATTAGAAGAGAAGCAGCATGCATTGTCAACATATACTCTGAATTAATTCTGAAAAACAATCTAGATATATTGAAAATTCCACAGAAAATTGAGAAACACTGTAAGGTAGGCTAACACTGATTGAAGGTAATGAAAGAGAGAATAATAGGTGACTGTAAATCAGACAGGTGTTTTTAATAAGTCCCTTGAAGCTAAGTCCACGTTAGACACAGGAAAAGGGAAGCACCCAAAAACTTACCTTCGGATGAATCATATGGAATTGAGCCAGGTGATGAAAATTAGATTTGTAGATAATCTAAAAAACATGTGATTGCAAAAGCAATGAGGAAGTTAAATGGAGGACAGCTATTGTAAAATAAGTATTGACAACCTCAAGGTGTTTCCATGGAACTGTAAAATTAAGTTGAGATGAGCTGTAAAATCTCTAAGTGTAATGGATATCAATTGTATTGCATGCTTGTAAAAATAAGACCTTGAACATTGAAGTATGAAGGAGGTTGGATGTGTTTGAGTTATAGCATTAACAACAAATATTGAAAATTACTTGGAGAAGGATGACTAAAAAGAAAAGCAATGAGGCTGATTATGACAGGAAATATAGTGGATGTGATTTTCAAGAATCATAACAAATTTTGGTGATGAATTTCTCTGTGCAGTAATGGAATGAGTCTTGCTACCTTTCTTGCCAACAGCATTTATCTGTTGTGAAAATTGTGGGCTCGCTGCTCTTGCATTTGGACCTCAGAAAATCTAACCTATTCACAAAAAAAGACAAACATACTGATGAAAACAGTCCTACAATTTGATTACATGTAGGGCAAGGCAAACATTTTTCTCAATTACTTGAGCTATTTCTCCATTATATCTAAGTAGAGAATCATGAAGCAAAATATATAGAGGAGAACTGAACAAGACAGCAGTATGATCAACCCATACTTTTATTTTAATCTAGGCATTTAAAACACACACTTTGTTCGTAGTATTGAAGAAATGTTGCATGATTCTTGAACTGTAAAGTATGCAAACTAAAATATTAAATACATGATCGCTCAGATTATTTAAAAACATTGGAAATAAAGGTACTGCAGTGATTAAAATTTCAACAATCTGCAATTTCCTCAAAGGAACATGTATTTGCATGGTATTAAGCCACACAAACTGAAAGGTTCCAGCATCTCTCCCATGTCAGAAACTAGCTCAAATATAAAGACCGATAGCTAAAGTTTCTGTAAATATATGAAATGAGAAAGAGTGGCTAAAGTAAACATTGGTCTTTTAGAGGATGAGAAAGGATATTTAGTAATGGGATATGAGGAATTGAACAGGTATTTTGTGTCGGTCTTCATAGTGGAAGACACAAATAACATGCCAGTAATTGACAAAGACGAAGGTAGATGAGGACCTGGAAACAATCATTATCATGAAAAGGGGTAGTATTGAGCAAACTAATGAAGCTAAAGGTAGACGAGTTTCCTGGCTCTGATGGAATGCATCACAGGGTACTGAAAGAGATGGCAGGAGAAATAGCAAATTCACTTGTGGTAATTTTCCAAAATTCACTGGACTCAAGGGCAGTTCTGGGAGATTGGGAAACAGCAAATGTGATTGTTAAAAATGAGATAGACAAAAGATGGGGAATTATAGTCTGGTTAGCTTAACTTCTGTAATGGAGAAAATGCTTGAGTCTATTCTCAAGGAAGAAATAGCTAGATATCTAGATAGAAATTGTCCCATTGGACAGACGTAGCATGGGTTCATGAAGGGCAGGTCATGCTTAACTAATTTACTGGAAATCTATGAAGACATTTCAAGCATTGGTGGACAATGGGGACCCAGTAGGTGTGGTGTATCTAGATTGCTAAAAGGCATTCGACATGCTGCCGCACAAAAGGCTGCTGCATAAAGTAAAGATGCAAGGCGTTATAGGCAATGTATTACATGGATAGTGGTTTGTTAAGTAACAGGAAGCAAAGAATGGAGATAAATGAGTGCTTTTTTGGCTGGCAATCAGTGACTAGTGGTGTGCTCCAAAGTCAAGTCTCTAAATCAGACCATGCTCTCTTCACTCCAATTGTGGAACCATGGGGTGCATGGGGAGGTATTGGGAGGAGGAGAAAGAAGAAAACATATTTGGACACTTTAGTAATATAGGTTTAAGAATTTATACATAAATGTTGTTGACTGTAACCTTCATGCAATTGCTTTTGAGCCTCTCTGTGCAGATACTCAGCATAGCATCACATCTGGCAGCAGATCATGGATTGAGGCTTACAGACAGAACTTACGGTATCAACTACAATCAGGTGGGAACAACATATACATATGGCTCAGTGTGTTGCTGACACTTTTAGCTGTCCTGGATGATGATCTTTAATGTTTGACTCAAAACTCTAGCTGCCAATGAATGTCCAATGCTGGCTGTGCCAGGGAGCTGTTATCTACAATTGGGAGGGGTGGGGGGCAATGCTGTCGGATAGCCAGGGAGTATTGCTTCCAGCAGGCCTTTGCATTCGATTGTTGACTGATGTTGCTCCCCTTTAAAATCCCCTCTTAATGGTCTATACTACAACCTTGATTCACTTACCCTGTCCACTCTGTGTGGTCACAGCTATTTCCCTCTCCAATTTCCAACACAACGGAAGATGACAGTGGCCAGCAGTTTCAAGCCTCAAGCCTCAGCCTGGAACTATCAATCAGCTGTCAAATAGCTACATCCTCTTCCCAGTAGACCATCCCATCAACGCCATAGGATTCACATTTCCCTGAGTCTCTGCCCAACCTATTGAAAAATATTCCTACATTTGCCTACCTTCCTACCTAGAGCCTGCCATATGCCTGGTGTTGCCCCTCAAATTTCCTCTCTTGAAGCCAGTGTGTTAGTGGCCATTAACAGCAAGCCCCTTCCCCTCCCCCTCCCCACCCCAACCCCACTCCCAGTACTTCATTACACCCTTCCCAGCCACGATCTAGAGTATGGCCTCTTTCAAAATCCAACTGGCCCCCTTCACTGTGCCCTTGACAAGAACCTGCAGCCTTCCATTCTGAACACTAAAATGCTAAAAACAGTGAAGTAGCTGCAGCTATTATTTCACACTCATGACAGCCCCCTCACTACCTCAACTCCTTTTCCCTTTTCTCTTCAGTTTCTGAGGCTGGATCTGATGGACTGACCGTGACCTAATCCTGGATTGACATGCCCAGGCCCCTGACTACTGACTGAACATCTGCTCTATCACATTAGCCGTATTGAACCCAATGTGGGGGTAAATTACTGCAGATGCTGAAATCTGTACAGAAAAAGAAAACTGCTGGAGATCACAGCAGGTCAGACAGCATCCATGGAGAGAAAGCAAGCTAATAAGTGTGGATAGGGCAGCATTTATGCAATTGTGTTGGTGGGAAGGGTGAGTTGGAATTCCAGAGGAGAAAGGATATGGATAGTTCAGATTAAGTGATCAAAATGTGACAGTGGCAGAACAATATAATGTCTAACAGCCAGACTGGAAAGAACAAAGAGTCCCACTGGAGTAGGGGGAGGGGAGAGAGGTTGACAGAGAATGTAACAAGGAGAAAGTGAGGACTGCAGATGATGGAGATCAGAGCTGAAAATGTGTTGCTGGAAAAGCGCAGCAGGTCAGGCAGCATCCAAGGAGCAGGAGAATCGACGTTTCGGGCATGAGCCCTTCTTCAGGAATGAGGCTCATTCCTGAAGAAGGGCTCATGCCCAAAACGTCGATTCTCCTGCTCCTTGGATGCTGCCTGACCTGCTGCGCTTTTCCAGCAACACATTTTCAGAGAATGTAACAAACAAAACTAAAAGAAAGGGATGGAATGGGTTCACAGTTTTGAAGGTGTTGAACTCAATGTTGTGCCCAGAAGGTTGTCAAATCCTTAATTTGAAGATGAGACATTGCATGAGACATATGGTACTGCGACTCGTGGTACGGCACAGACAGGTAGTGAACAGTGGTGTAAGAGCTGAGAGTCCTTCATTATTGAGTGGAGAGGAATTCGGCTGGCCAGACATAAGTATTTTAATAGCATTTGGTTTTCCTCTCACTCAAGTGGTGTCTGACCTGACCCCTCACTGTTTATTTTCCAGTCCAGCCCAAAAGGATTGGTCTTAGCAAGGATAGGGTCTGGGGGATCCTACATAAAAAGGGAGGAGAGATTAACTGAAGTTGGGAGATTTTTATACTTACTGACAGCAGTTTCCAGGACTATTTAGGTCTGGGACCTTTATTCTGGCAGGCGGCGATTTCAGGGCTGTTTGGCTCCGGGACTTTTATTTGGGTGGACAGCGGTTTCTGGGGTCATTGGACTCCAAAACAAAATTTTTTAACTTTGAGTCTTTTATTTTGGTGGACGGCAGTTTCTGGAGTTGTTAGACTCTGAGGCGAAGTTTTTTTTAAACTTTGAGTCTTTTGTTTAAACGGGCGGCAGTTTCCGGGGTTGTTTGGTTCCGGGACTTTTATTTTGGTGGGCGGCAGTTTCCAAAAATTGCCGAACTCTGAGAGGAGTGTTGAACTCCAATCTCTCAACCCTCACTGATTTCCGGTGTTGTAAAAAAACTCCGATCTCTCAACCCTCGTTGATTTCTGGAGTTGTTGAACTCCAAGCTTTCAACCCTTATCAATTTTCCAAGTTGTTGAACTCCGAGTTTTTGGATCCTCAGCTCCAGTTTTCGCTGTGGTTCACTGCAGCATTACAACATCCAATCTCTACCTCTTTATAACTTGCACACTGTCTATATTTGACACTTTCCTTCCTTTCCTTGAACTCTGATTCCATTTCGGGGAATAAACTGTCCACTGTCATCAACTACAAAACCACTGACTCCCATAGCTACCTTCACTACAGCTTTTCCCACTGAATTCTCCCAGTTCCTACATCTACATCTCATCTGTTCAGATGATGCCACCATCCAAAGTAGCACTGCTGACATGACTTCCTTCTTCCATAACTGGTTTCCCACCCAATATAATTGACAGGGCACTCACCCGCATCATACCTTGCCCCTTCCCATCACTCACAACAGCATGATTGGGTCCTCCTTGTCCTCATTTTTTATCCCACCAGCCTCCATATTCAAAGGATTATTCTCCACCATTTCAGACAACTCAAGCAGAATGTCACCACCAAACACACCTTTCCCTCACATTCCCCCATCTGCATTTCGCAGGGATTATTCCCTCCAGGATATTCTAGTCCATTCCTCAACCACCAACACTTCTCAACCTTCCCACTGCACCTTCCCATGTAACAGAAAGTGCAACACCTGGCCTTCCACTTTCTTCTGCTCGCCACCCAAGGACCCAAACAGTCTTTTCAGGTGAAGCAGCATTTCATCTGTACTTCTTCCAATCTTGTGTATTATATTTGTTGCTCCCAATGTGGCCTACTCTACACTGGAAAAACCAAACGCAGACTGGGTGACCACTTTGCAGAACACTCCAGTATTTGCACAAGCATGACCCCGACTTTCCCATTGTTGGTCATTTTAACACAGCATCCTGCTCATATGCACTTTTCTCTGTCCTCAGTATGCTACAATGATCTAGCGAATCACATCACAAACTGGAGAAGCAACTTCTCACCTTCAGACTAGGCACTTTACAACCATCTGGTCTCAATATTGAGTTCAACACCTTCAAATTGTGAACCCATTTTTCCCTTTCTTTTAGATTTGTTCATTACATTCTCTGCCATCTTCTGTCCCAATCCCCACCCCAGTGGGACTGTTTGTTCTTTCCAGTCTGGCAGTTATAGACACACCATTGTTCTGCAATTCTCACATACCCATCATTTATTCTGAACTATCCACGTCCTTTCTCCTCCAGCACTCCAACCCACCCTTCCTCCCACTTTTGCATAAATACTGCCCCTCCACACTTCATTTCAGCTCTGATAAAGAGTCATCTAGACTCAAAACATTAGCTTGCGTTCTCTCCATGGATGCTGCCTAACCTGCTATGATATCCAGCATTTTTGTTTTCAGCTGTATTGAAACTCCTGACCAAGAACTCCCATAGACTGTGACCAATCCCCTGGAATAGAATGGGATGCTAGCCTTGACTTACTGTGCTGGGAAGCCTGACTGACGGTGCTTCTGTGGAATTAATCGAGGATTATTCTCCTTAGAGTTGGGTACTTGGCTGCCTGCTTGCAACACATGCAATGTGTTTGTTGTATTAGCAATTGGCAAATGAAGCAGGTGTGAGATTAATGTATAGCAAGATGTGCATCACCTAGACTGAGGACTGCTGAGCAGACATGCTGCCTGGCTATGTGACTGTGCTAATTGGCACACTAGTTCAAGCAAGGCAATGGTGCTATGAGCAAGCAAATAGTGCTAAATGAGCAAGTAATGGGAGGGCAAATGAGCATTTCTAGGATGCAACCTAACCCAGTCTGTCCTGGTATGCACTGTCTCCACTGCAGTGTTTCAATGCTTTTTAATGGTGCACCCTCCAGTGCAAGTTTGTGCTTCTAGTTCACACTGCCAGTTAATAATAGAAGTGCCAAGATGGTCAGATGGAGAGACAGGTGTCAGAAACCAATGCCCATGGAGGAGAGAGGGAGGCTGGTGCCCATATATACTGGTATTCTGAGCTGTTGCATACATCATAGAGGTGACTTTAAGCAAGCAGCATGCTGATATTCTGGTTTCCTTACAAATTTATATGGTAACATGAGAGTGTGATTGGGAAATGGAAATCAATTTGGATTTAATAGGGAAACTACCATTTTATGCTTCACTGAATTTAGTTATAATAACATAACCAAAGTAATATTTATTGGTTAATCTAATATAGAATTCCTCTTATCTGTCAATGTAGACTTTTCACTTTAGCAACATGTGATTTTGCTTGGTTTCATTTGACAAAGAAATACTCCATGGGATTGTGAACAGGGTGAAGACAATAACCTAACATTTAGAGTTGCAGCTGTAAGGCTGGGGAGAAATCTGTTTAGTTTCAGATCCAGACTTGGATGATATGCTCCCAACTTGTTAGCCCTTATCAAAAAATCATAACCACAGTGGTGTGCTGATATTCATACTGGTATATTAGAAGTACAGCAAAATATTAAATATAACTTTCTTTACTACATTTAACTTTGTAATAATATATTTAAGTTTGAAGCAACATATTTATCTGTAGAAATTAGTAATCTGTTTCCAAGCATTCAAAACCACAGAAGCAAAATCAGAGAAAAGCAAAATATCACTGAAAAGTAGATGTCTAACTAATGGGGAGTTCACCGATTAGGCAATGTTGAGATATGAGCTCAAGGTTATTAATCTTTGGGTTCTGATTAAACATGCCTCCCTCTTTCTTTAACAAAGAGGCAAAGGATATCTATCTTAGTGCTGTGACCACAACAAAATTTAATGACGAGGACGGACTTGCAGATAACTGAAAATTTAAATAACCAGTCAGGAGATAGTGGGAAGTGATATCAAGCAAATCGCCATTACCATTAAAAGAGATTGATCGCGTGTCCCTCAAACCAAAATTAAACCAAGAATTGCAGATGCTGGAGATCTGAAACATAAACAGAAATTGCTGGAGATATTCAGCAAGTCTGACAGCATTTGTGAGAAGAAAGCAGACATTTTGAGTCAAATGACTCTTCATTAGCGTTCTGCCAGACCTGCTGAGTTTCTCCAGCAATTTCTGCTTTGTTTCCTAAATCAATTAGCACTAGGTCTCGCTTAGTCTAAGCCAATCAGAATGTAATGACGTAATTGAGCATGCTGTGGATTACGGCTTGGAAAGAGTTAATAATCAAAAGCATTCAATAACAAACGTGTGCTTCAAAATGCATGAAGTTATCATGCTTCCAATAGGGAATGGAAGATCCTTGAGTCCCTGGAGAGAGATTGAGAAACCAAGTGTAGACCTGTGCTATAACCTGACCCAGAAAGTTAAAACTCACACAACACCGGGTTATAGTCCAACAGGTTTTAGATTAGATTACAGTGTGGAAACAGGCACTTCGGTCCAACAAGTCCACACCGACCCGCCACAGCACAACCCACCCATACCCCTAGCCTAACACTATGGGCAATTTAGCATGGCCAATTCACATGACCTGTACATCTTTGGACTGTGGGAGGAAACCGGAGCACCCGGAGGAAACCCACGCAGACACAGGGAGAACGTGCAAACTCCACACAGTCAGTCGCCTGAGGTGGGAATTGAACCTGGGTCTCCAGCAATGTGAGGCAGCAGTGCTAACCACTGTGCCACCGTGCCACCCACAGTGAAATGCTGGCTTTTGCAGCACTGCTCCTTCATCAGGTAGCTGTCTGATGCAGCTACCTGATGAAGGAGCAGCGCTCCGAAAGCTAGTACTTCCAAAAAAACTTGTTGGACTAGAACCTGATGTTATGTGTTTTTTTAACTTTATCCACCCCAGTCCAACACTGGCAACTCCACATCTTGGCTGACCCAGAAAGTGAGAGCTGAAGTAACTTGCTGCCCTTCTCTAATAGGTATTATTTATAACATGAATAATGTTTACTGAATTGCTGTAGTAGGCTGTCTCCTGTTGCCATTGTAGTGAAAGCCTCAAATGAGCAAGTTAAGATAGAATTTGAGTTTAAGTTATATAAAATGCCAAAAAGTTAGAAGTTGGGAGGTTGACTATTAATAAAAACCAAAACAACTGTGGATGCTGTAAATCAGAAACAAAAACTGAAGGAAAAGCTCAACAGATCTGGGAAGTAGTTGTGAGGAAGGGTCACCAGACCTGAAATGTTAACTTTAATATCTCTTCACAGATGCTGTCAGACCTGCTGAGTTTTTCCAGCAACTTCTGTTTTGTGAATATTAATGAAATGGATTGTGGTGTTAATAACATGTTTAACAAATGTTAAGCCTTGTCAATTGGCAGTTTTCTTTGCCTAGTAAGAATCTTTCCACACCACTCGAGAAAAGCATAGAAGATGGAGTGACATGATCTTGATGACTTTGCCAGACTTCTTGCCCGATTCTACCACACATCTCACCTTAGCCCAAGTTATTCACACCTTACTAAGATGCTGCTTTGTGTTTCAGTTCAATTGATTGTTGCTGACATTTCTATCTCAATTCCTCATTTCTTCCAACTGTATGGAAGTTAGACAAACAAATTAATTTTGGAGCATTTTTTTTTAAAATACACTATGCGCCCACTGGCTTTCACTGCAGATATCTCTTTAAATTGGACTTGCACCTCAGTATTTCCACTTCTCTCATTAGACAGGCATCAGACCAAAGCCGCAGACAGCAAGGAATAATTATTTAAATGAGCTGAAAATCGGGTGCAGTCAGCTCTGTATGCTGCTGGCTAGCTTTGCACCAGCAGTGAGGCAGAAAAAAAACAAATCCCAGCCTGAAGCAGAAAATAAGTCTTTCAATGCCAAAATAAATTTATTTCTGCATAAATTTGAGATGAGAAACATAGACTGTTTCCTTTATTGCATTTGGAATATTATATTTAATATTGTATAAATCAGCTCAAAAAGAGTTTTTTTCAGTATTGCTAGAAATGCTTGAATATAATGGAAAGAATTGAAAACTGAACATTTACGTTATGATACTTTCTGCAAAATGTGCTTAGAAACCTGTACCTGTTTTGCTTAACAACATAATTTAATATTTTATTGATTTAGACAAGAATTAAAACTACATAATAATCAGGCTTCGCGGTGTATCAAATAGCCTTTTAACCCGAGAAGGGCCACTAACAAAATCAAGACTCCATGGTTCAGACCAGATTCTTTTCCCTCTTGGTCCTCATTCTCCTTTTTTGAGGGAATGACTCCTCCCTGAATTCATCCATATTGACAAGGAAATCTGAAAATGTGGTGAGTACGAATAAGGTATTACCAGATGGCCTGGAGAACAGTTTCTGACAGTCAGCTGAGGATATCAAAGTTACTGGGTGTGATCATAATTAATGAAGTTGTGGAGGAAGGAAGCTGGCTCAGGAGAGGCCCTTAAATTCCATGTAGTCGTGGCCCAGCATTCATGGCTCAAATGAAAAGCTTAGAAGAAGATAAAATCAGTTTATACAACTGGCTTGCTTATAGTTCTGCTGCTTTCATTTGTTACCCATTTTTAGTTGCAAGGCAAAGACATTGTAATGATATTGGGGCCTGATTGACATCATCAGACACTGATCTTTAAGAATCCGTGAGATTATAACCTATTTGACAATGTGTCAAAAATGCCTTTTAAATCATGGATGCGTGAATGTGATACAAACATGGTTGTTACTATATCACCACAATGGCTCAGTGCTAGTACTGCTGCCTCAGCACTGGATTCAATTCCACACTCGGGTGGCTGACTGCGTGGAGTTTGCACTTTCTCCCCATGTCTGCGTGTGTTTGCGTCAGAAGCTCTGGCTTCCTCCCACAGTCCAATGATGTGTAGGTTAATTGGATTAGCCATGCTAAATTTGCCATGTGTTGTCTAGGGATATGCAGGTAAATGGATTAGCCATAGATAATGTGGGGTAATGGTGATAGGGTGAGGGTTTGGGTTTGGATAGGATGTTCTGCAGAGGGTCAGTGCAGATTCAATGGGCCAAATGGCCTCTTCCCACATTATAGGGATTCTAAGAACATTGCTTCTATCATGGTCTGTGAAAGGAGCTGCTGATTCACTAACACAAAACTACTTTCATTACCTTTGTTTGAATTAACTGCAGAATAGCTTGAAATTTATGAGAACATGTTTTAACACATTTGTCATGCTTTGTCAATTATAATGGTGACTGTTCAGTAAATATAAATGCATTTGTTTATTTACTTGTTTGGCACATTGTACCATTCTGTTCCTTCTGTTACATTTTCGGCCAACTCTAGCCGAAGGCAGAACCATGTAATCAATGGCCTTTACAGAAAAGCACAAACAACTAAAGCATTTTACAATACAATGGACCCAGTGACAAAAGGCCAACTGCATAATACAAAATAGTCCAGTATTTATATAACAACTTCTTGGAAAGCTGCCAAGATTAAGGTTAAATAGTAGTATTTCATCCCTACCATGCTGATCACCTATTGGGAGATAGTTGTTAGAAATTGCTTTGCTGAGTGGAAGTGCCATGCCGAACTTATCATTTAGTAAACAAGAGGTAGACAGGTATATGTTAACTGTGTTTTGAATGTATTAACTGTGAGTGATTACAAGCCACACCAAGCACATTAATAAGCACAATGATCTAGATTTTCCAGTTTCTAGATAGTTATAGACTAGAAGTAGCCTGAAAAATGGGTAACGGGAACTCTTGGACATTCCAATTCACTGGCTACATGGTAATTGCCCAAGGAGTTGAAACTTACAATGGGGTAATTACTTGGTGTCTGGAACTTACCAAAACCCTCAGACTTCATAGAGTTCTGACTTACTTAATAGATAGCCAGGAAAGATTAGAGGGATTTAAACCTGTGTTAACTCTTGATTAACTGTACATCTGACCACCCCAAATCTCTATTCACCGCCAACAGCCTGACAAATCTCAGTGGACAGTCAACTTCCACTTTCACATCCAGACATCTTCTCCATCAGACCTCATTCCCCATAGAGCTCCCCCTGGTTCCCCCTCACCTGCCTCCTCCACGGTCATCCAACCATCCACACAGACACCCAATCACTCTCAAATCCCCATAGAAACACAACCAGACTCACAGGCATTCTCCCTCACACCAACCTCTGCACTCCCATCTTCCACCTTCTCCGCTGCTCCCTCCAACCACCCTCAAGGTCTCTTCCACCCAACAGACAATAGACTGTGCCCCTTCCACTCTCAAAGAACCCAACTATCCATGCCAGGGATGCCTGACTAACCTTGAACATCAATGTACTACCTCTCCACAGACAATGATTTACACTACTGTCTCACCCATATATCTGCCATCTGCATGTTTTTGTCTCTTGGCACCCTACCATCTCACTCATCTGCCATCCTTTCACCTATCAACTTGGCAACCCATTCCTTCAACTGTCTGAACACTTTATATTCCTATACCTGAGCACCCTACCTGCTAGCCCCACAGTCAATTGATATCCTGAAATCCTACATTCCTCAAATATCTGACATGTAGATACTTTCACCAATCTGCCAACCTACCTGACCCCTCCCATCCACCTGCCACCAGACTCAAAAACCCATGTTCCATTCTACCACCACACCCACCTTATATCCTACCCCTCATCCACCTGGTAACTATACCTTCCACCATTACATTCTGTCACTCTCTGTCAAAGTGGCTTTGGGACCTTTAAGTAAGGAATATGGTGACAATTGCTATAAAAAGGGGAATGGTTTCAGCAACTATCCTCACTACTGCTGCCTGAATGGTTTTGCTGGACTACTTCTGTTATAAAGACTCCCACCTGTAAGTACATCTGGAAAACTCCCAAAAATGAGATTTTGTGTAAACTAGGTCAGAAATATGATTTCTACAAAATTAGTAATATATTACTTGGCCAAACACGAATGGGTCAAAGATATGTCTCTGTTAAGGAAACATTTGATGATATAAGCTTATATTATGGAGACATGGGAAGTACTGCATATTTGTAATGGGTAATCTTAACTCTATCCATCCAAAGGTTGCAGTTAAAGTTGGCCAGGTGGCTAACATCAATATCCTGATATCATCATCTTATATCTTAACTTGATCTTATGGATAAGGAGTATAAATATCTGGTTAAAGCTGTAGGATTCCTTCTTTAAATATTGAGATTGGTAGCTTCTGGATTAGTGGTGCTGGAAGAGCACAGCAGTTCAGGCAGCATCCAAGGAGCTTTGAAATCGATGTTTCAGGCAAAAGCCCTTCATCAGGAATAAAGGCAGTGAGCCTGAAGAGTGGAGAGATAAGCTAGCTTCAGGCTCACTGCCTTTATTCCTGATGAAGGGCTTTTGCCCGAAACGTCGATTTCGAAGCTCCTTGGATGCTGCCTGAACTGCTGTGCTCTTCCAGCACCACTAATCTAGAATCTGGTTTCCAGCATCTGCAGTCATTGTTTTTACCTCCTTGAGATTGGTAGCATCAGGCCCCAACTGCAATTTAATGTTGGCTTGAATGGGGCTGAAACTGATGAAGGGATTCTGTTTCTGATTCATTTTTGTTGAGGTATGATCAGCTAACATAAACATGTCTGTGTCTTGCTTACTAAATAATAGTTAGGCATGGCACTTCTGCTCAGCAAAGCAATTTCAACAGCTATATCCCGGTAGGTGATCACGTGGAAGGGCTGAAATATTGCCATTTAACCTTGGTCCTGGCAGCTGTCCAAGCAACGGTTATATAAATACTGGACTGTTTTATATTAAGCAGCTGGTCTTTTGTCACTGGATCTGCTGCATTATAAAATGCTTTAGATGTTTCTACTTTTCCTATAAAGGTTATTGATTATGTGATTCTAGTTTCAGCTAGAATTGGCTGAAAACCTTCAGAAAGGAACATAATGTTACAATATATTAAACATATAAGTGGACAAACAGTTATAATTGGCTGGGCTATCTACCTGCAGATGGCGGCAGCCACTAAGAGCCTAATTAATGAATGAATGATTTTATTGTTACATATATCTTGAAGATACAGTGGAAACTGTTTTGTCGGCACAATCCAGTAGACCAGTTAGCCTCCTGATTCCAACATCATCAGGGACTTATTTAAGGTGCCTGGAAGCAAGCACTCAGCTGTGCTACAGGCAGGATTAGAGACCCTTCAGATCTGCCTGTGCACAGGAGTAGACAAATGCTATTCTTTAGAAGAGGGGTGTACACGCTCCACATTGCCGACTAGGCTGCAAGAATTTTTTTAAATTAAATTTTTTTTAGCTGCCGTGAGATAATGGTACGTTCTTGTTGAAGCACCCTCTCCCTTACTTATCTTTCACTGTATCCTGCTACTCCTTTCCAGCTCAGAAATTCTGGTTAGATTTATTTTAAATCTAATTTATAAATCTATTTATAAATCTATATTGCTCAAGTCAGTGACAATAAAGAAATTTCAAACTCAAATATTTTGTGCAGCATTGTCCTGCTTTTTAAATTGTTCTCTATAGCTTTTCCAAATGTAACAGGTCAGGGGGTGTTTGATTTTCAACTCTGAGACAAAGATAATCTAAACCATTGATGTCCGAAATGTCTGTTGTCCACGCTTTTTGACAGCAGATGTTCTTCTGCTGGATAGATTTACACCCACATATAATCTGTCACAGCAGACGTATACAATAAAGCAGAGAAGACTGACTATATATTGCACATAACATCTTTCCTTACATTTCAGTTACTTTTCTTTATTGCAGTCTCAAAATTGTGTCTCTTATTCAGTTTACACACTCTTGCAATGCTATCTATCTAATATAAATGTACTGTGAAGTGCACATCAGTTCCAATTCAGCAACAATATGCTCATGCGCAGCATCAGGTATGAAGTTTTAGACTTACCTGTCCAAGCAAAAAGAAAATACCCTTCCACACAATAGCCTTAATACAATGCATCAAAAGACTAAGAAGTCGTGTCACATTGACATGCTACATTTCTTTAGGTCATCCAGTGCTCCAGTTAATCAGTCTCAGCAGTACGAAAGTACAACTGGCTTTCAAAACTATTTAAGAGCCACTGGCTGAAAAGTCCAGTCAAAAATATTAAAGAGAAATATTAAAGTTTGGTTGCCTGTAATGTTTGTTGTGCAGACGGTAAGCTATCTGCTATGTTTGCAGTACTATTGGTAGTCATTGCATGAAAACAACAGCAGTTTTAAAAGGGTGAAGAGCAGACAAAGGAAGCACATGGTGAGGACAGTGCAGGAGAGAGAGACAGGGAGAGAACCTGCAGTTTCCACCTTTGCTCATGGATTTTGTGTATCGCTGGACATCGGAGTGCATCAGGGAAAATGAACAAACAGTGAAATTCACAACTAATCTTGGAGGAACTGTTGGGTGAAGTTCACAGCACAGAATCAGATAATTTATTTGTTATTTTAAGTCTGTCCAAGAGAAAGGCTACAGTAGTGAGTATAGTGGATTCTTTCTTGATTATATGTTTTTGGAGATAAGTCTCTTGATTAAACTTAAAATATAAGCCATAGCTACTAATTTAACCTGTGGCAGTGTTTGTAGAGGAATAAGACGGTGTTATTTTCCGGGTCTGTAGATTGTGAAGGAGCAAAAATGGCCTTTACAGTGATATGTACTTCTTGTCAGATGTGAGTTTAAAGAGAGTTTAAGGTTTACTGTGGATCATATCTGCCATAAATGCTGTTGGATGCGAATCTTATCAGATTGAGTGGATCGGAGAGACAGATACAAGTGATGAGGAATTTGCAACAGCAACAGTGTGTGATGGATAGCAGTTATAGGAAGAGGGGAAAGTCTCAGATACAGTCACATAGATGGGTTAACTCCAGGAAGGGTAAGAGAGGTAGGCAGCTAGTGCAGGAGTCTTTTGTGGATATACCCATTTCAAACAGGTATGCTGTTTTGGAAAATGTAGGGGGTGATGGATTCTCAGGGGAACATAGCACGAAAAGCCAAGTTTCTGGTATTGAGACTGACTCTAATGCAACGAAGGATATGCCGGCTTCCAAGAGATCAATTGTGTTAGGGGATTCCGTAGTCAGAGGTACAGACGGACGTTTCTGTGGCCAGCAGATAAAACGCAGAATGGTGTGTTGTTTCCCTGGTGCCAGGATCAAGGATGTCTCAGAGAGGGTGCAGAATGTTCTCACAGGGGAGAGGGGCCAGCAGGAGGTCATTGTCCACATTGGAACCAATGATACCGGAAGGGAAAAAGTTGAGATTCTGAAGGGAGATTTCAGAGAGTTAGGCAGGAATTTAAAAAGGAGGTCCTCAAGGGTAGTAATATCTGGATTACTCCCAGTGCTACAAGCTAGTGAGGGTAGGAATAGGAGGATAGAGCAGATGAATGCAGGGCTGAGGAGCTGGTGTATGGGAGAAGGATTCACATTTTTGGGCCATTGGAATCTCTTTTGGGGTAGAAGTGACCTGTAAAAGAAGGACAGATTGCACCTAAATTGGAAGGGGACTAATATACTGGCAGGGAAATTTGCTAGAATTGCTTGGGAGGATTTAAACTAGTAAGGTGGGGGTGGGACCCAGGGAGATAGTGAGGAAAGAGATCGATCTGAGACGGGTACAGCTGAGAACAGAAGTGAGTCAAACAGTCAGGGCAGGCAGGGACAAGGTAGGACTAATACATGAAACTGCATTTATTTCAATGCAAGGGGGCTAACAGGGAAGGCAGGTGAACTCAGGGCATGGTTAGGAACATGGGACTGGGATATCATAGCAATTACAGAAACATGGCTCAGGGATGGGCAGGACTGGCAGCTGAATGTTCCAGGATACAAATGCTACAGGAAGGATAGAAAGGGAGGCAAGAGAGGAGGGGGAGTGGTATTTTTCATAAGGAATAGCATTACAGCTGTGCTGAGGGAGGATATTCCCCGAAATACATCCAGGGAAGTTATTTCGGTGGAACTGAGAAATAAGAAAGGGATGATTACCTTATTGGGATTGTATTAAAGACCCCCCAATAGTCAGAGGAAATTGAGAAGCAAACTTGCAAGGAGATCTTAGCTATCTGTAAGAATAATAGGTAGTTATGGTAGGGGATTTTAACTTTCCAAACATCGACTGGGACTGCCATAGTGTTAAAGGTTTAGATGGACAGGAATTTCTTAAGTGTGTACAGACAATTTTCTGATTCAGTATGTGGATGTACCTACTAGAGAAGGTGCAAAACTTGACCTACTCTTGGGAAATAAGGCTGGGCAGGTGACTGAGGAGCCAGTGAGGGAGCACTTTGGGGCCAGTGACCAAAATTCTATAGATTTAAAATAACGATGGAAAAGGATAGACCAGATCTAAAAGTTGAAGTTCTAAATTGGAGAAAGGCCAATTTTGACGGTATTAGGCAAGAACTTTCAAAAGCTGATTGGAGGCAGATGTTCGCAGGTAAAGGGAGGGCTGGAAAATGGGAAGCCTTCAGAAATGAGATAACAAGAATCCAGAGAAAGTATATTCCTGTCAGGGTGAAAGGGAAGGCTGGTAGGTGTAGGGAATGCTGGATGACTAAAGAAATTGAGGGTTTGGTTAGGAAAAAGAAGGAAGCATATGCCAGACATAGACTGGATAGATCGAGTGAATCCGAAGAAGATTAGAAAGTAGGAGTATACTTAAGAGGGAAATCAGGAGGGCAAAAGGGGGACATGAGATAGCTTTGGCAAATAGAATTAAGGAGAATCCAAAGGGGTTTTATAAGTATAAAAAGGACAAAAGGGTAACTAGGAAGAGAATAGGGCCCCTCAAAGATCAGCAAGGCGGCCTTTGTGTGGAGCCACAGAAAATGGGGGAGATAATAAATGAATATTTTGCATCAGTATTTACTGTGGAAAAGGATATGGAAGATATAGACTGTAGGGAAATAGATGGTGACATCTTGCAAAATGTCCAGATTACAAAGGAGGAAGTGAGGATGTCTTGAAACGGTTAAAAGTGGATAAATCCCCAGGACCTGATCAGGTGTACCTGAGAACTCTGAGGGAAGCTAGAGAAGTGATTCCTGGGCCTCTTGCTGAGATATTTGTATCATCGATAGTCACAGGTGAGGTGCCGGAAGACTGGAGGTTAGCAAATATGGTGCCACTGTTTAAGAAGGGTGGTAAAGACAAGCCAGGGAACTATAGACTGGTGAGCCTGACCTCGGTGGTGGGCAAGTTGTTGGAGGGAATCCAGAGGCACAGGATGTACATGCATTTGGAAAGGCAAGGACTGATTCGGGATAGTCAACGTGGCTTTGTGCGTGGGAAATCATGTCTCACTAACTTGATTGAGTTTTTTGAAAAAGTAACAAAGATGATTGATGAGGGCAGAGCAGTAGATGTGATCTATATGGAATTCAGTAAGGCATTCGACAAGGTTCCCCATGGGAGACTGATTAGCAAGTTTAGATCTCATGGAATACAGGGAGAACTAGCCATTTGGATACAGAACTGGCTCAAAGGTAGAAGACAGAGGGTGGTGGTGGAGGTTTGTTTTTCAGACTGGAGGCCTGTGACCAGTGGAGTGCCACAAGGATCGGTGCTGGGCCCTCTACGTTTTGTCATTTACATAAATGATTTGGATGCGAGCATAAGAGGTACATAAGTTTGCAGATGACACCAAAATTGGAGGTGTAGTGGACAGTGAAGAGGGTTACCTCAGATTACAACAGGATCTGGATCAGATGGGCCAATGGGCTGAGAAGTGGCAGATGGAGTTTAATTCAGATAAATGTGAGGTGCTGCATTTTGGGAAAGCAAATCTTAGCAGGACTTATACATTTAATGATAAGGTCCTAGGGAATGTTGCTGAACAAAGAGACCTCAGAGTGCAGGTTCATAGCTCCTTGAAAGTGGAGTCGCAGGTAGATAGGATAGTGAAGAAGGCGTTTGATATGCTTTCCTTTATTGGTCAGAGTATTGAGTACAGGAATTGGGAGGTCATGTTGCGGCTGTACAGGACATTGGTCAGGCCACTGTTGGAATATTGCATGCAATTCTGGTCTCCTTCCTATCGGAAAGATGTTGTGAAACTTGAAAGGGTTCAGCAAAGATTTACAAGGATGTTGCCAAGGTTGGCTGATCTGAGCTACAGGGAGAGGCTGAACAGGCTGGGGCTGTTTTCCCTGGAGATTCAGAGGCTGAAGGGTGACCTTAGAGGTTTACAAAATTACGAGGGGCATTGATAGGATAAATAGAGAAAGTCTTTTCCCTGGGATCAGGGAGTCCAGAACTAGAGGGCATAGGTTTAGGGTGAGTGGGGAAAGATATAAAAGAGACCTAAGGGGCAACTTTTTCACGCAGAGAGTGGTACGTGTATGGAATGAGCTGCCAGAGGATGTGGTGGAGGTTGGTACAATTGCAACATTGAAGAGGCATTTGGATGTGTATATGAATAGGAAGGGTTTGGAGGGATATGGGCCAGGTACTGGCAGGTGGGACTAGATTGGGTTGGGATATCTGGTCGGCATAGACGGGTTGGACCAAAGGATCTGTTTCCATGCTGTACATCTCTATGACTCTATGACTCTATGAAAGATTCATGTGCTAGTATATTCTACCAAGGTATTGTGAATAAATTGAACACTTATGTGAGTGCTATGATTGTTCCTTGTGAGATACAACAATGAGTGAATTGTATATCTAAATTACACCAAGTGGCAAGCCTGAAATGCAAAATCTGCGAAAAGAGCAGCCTTGCTATTTCTAATCATTTCTGCCATGGAATGTCATAGATTATGAAATCCCCACAGTGTGGAAACAGGCCCTTTTGTCCAACAAGTCCACACCAACCCTCTGAAGAGTATCTCACCCAAACTCCTACTCTAATATTCTACATTTACCCGTGAATAATGCACCTAACCTCCACACTATGGGCAATTTAGCACAGCCAATTCACCTAACCTGCGCATCTTTGGACTATGGGAGGAAACCCACAGGGAGAATGTGCAAACTCCACATTCCAGCATGAGGCTGGAATCAACTCAGGTCCCAGGTACTGTGTGGTAGCAATGCTAACCACTAAGCCACCGTCCTGCCCCAAAGTTCTTGAAGTGCTCAGATTCATGTTTAAATAGAACAGTAACTCAATTAGGTTCTTTCTATAGCATCTTCAAGACCCACAATCTCTACAGTTGAAAAGTGTGGTGCTGGAAAAGCACAGGCAGGCAGGCAGCATCCAATGTGCAGGAAGTTGATGTTCCGACATTAGCTCTTCATCAGGAAGAGCTAATTCTTGGACTCCAGCATCTGTAGTCCTCACTTTTTCCACAACCTCTACAATCTAGAAATACAAGGTCTGCAGATTCATGAGAACACCATCACTTGCAAGTTCCCCTCCAAACCACACACTATCCTGACTTGGAACTCTACTGCCAGGTTAAAATCCTGGAATTCCCTTCATAACTGCACTGTGTGTCCATTCACCCCAAAGACTGCAGCAGTTCAAGATGACAGTTGACCACCATCTTTTCTATGGCAATTAGGAATGGGCAATAAATGATGGTCTAGTTATTGAAATCCTCATTGAATGAGTGCATATAAAAAAAGATTTGAGTTCATGATACAATTAATGAAGTCCAGCCTGAATGAGGAAGTTACAGAGATTGGGAAGAATGAAGTCATAAAGAAATTTAAACACAAGCATGAGAATTGAAAATTGGGGTTACTGGGTGGCCAGGAGAAATGTAGGTCAGGAAAGCCAGGAGTCATGCCAAAGCAGAACTTTATTCAGGATAAGAGAAGCAAGATTTTGGATGACAATGGTATGACCAGCCAGTACTGCATGCAAAACAAAACTTTTCACTGTACCTAGGTACATGTAACAATAATAAATCAAATCAAATATTATATAAGTTTCATATTTACCTCTAATAACCTTAAGAAAAATTATCTTATCACCTCCTCTCTATGCATGATTTTTCACATCCCAAACCAAAGCCTTGATATTCAATGAGTTCCGGGTCCTGACTTCATGCTGACTTGTGCATGACACGAATTTCCAAACACTATTTACATAATTGTCCATGACCCATTTTCACTCCATAATTAATGGTGATGGTAACAAGTAGAACACCATGGATAACCAAGAGGGCATGAGTAGGTATGGCAAATGAGGTCAGCAGGAGAGAAGTGATGAAGAGGAGCCAGCCTGGAAAAGCATCAAAAGCCTTATTACATCTGGCAAGATCAGTGGCAGGAAAGTCCCAGATGGCATGCATTCCCGTCAACAGTCAGAGAGCTAAGGATTGAACATCTTAAGGGAATATAGCTAATCCTCACCCTTGGAGTGGGTGGGCTGTACTTTCTTGCTAACCCATAAGTATAGGTCAGAACTCAAGCGCTGTTGGTCATGAAGATGGAATGGATTCTGTAATGTCTTCAGTGAGTCAGAGGCTGCACAGGAAGAAGACAGGAGGTCTTATAATAGTGGGTTGTTCATCACCATTCAGGCCAAAGGAATGAATTCTCAAGAGACTGAGGATAAGACTTGATGTCACCTGATTCTCACACATTTTGAGGACTAGTGTTTGATGTGGTCATAATATCCATTGAGACACTAGGAATGGAATAGCAGGAGCTCATTGTGGACAGGATGAAAATATGTCAACATCTTCAAATTCAGGAGATATATGCTGAAGCTTCCCAAGGAACCAGCTGCTATTTCAGAAGGTGTCACATAATTACTTTAAGCACCAGTAACATCTGTTGAGTATACTGATCTTGCGTCACTATCTTCTGTTATGGATGGAAATTAGTGTTGGCAACAGGGATCTTGTCCATAATCTGCAAAAACAGCAGCAGCTATGCAAGTTTTCCATTGGGAAATGCTGCTGAAATGAAGTATCAATCAGATATTTAAGTATTTAACTGGTCAGTGTTGGGGTCCCCAGGATTCAGCACCTGTGAATGCAAATCCTGCTCTGGAGGAGCTATTGGTCAATAGAAACTGGCAGCTCTTCATTGCCTGACAGCGTCACTGGGAGCAGGTTTTAAATTGATGAGGGATACAGACCACAAGTCAGGGAAAGTAGGATGGGGATTGCAGAGAGGGAACTCAGTGAGTCAGGAGATGATGTCAAACTAGAGGTGAATCTCAGCCAGCTGCTTTCTCCTTTCAGATGTCAGGTCCATTGATCAAGCACTGAATGTCTTTGAATGAGGATTTCCACTTCTCCTGCCCACACACAATCTTTCAAATACACACATATGCACTCAAACTTTTTGGGATTCCAATGTGACATTAGTTGAGTACCAACAGTAATGAAATGAGATTCTTAAAGGGCATTGATGACACTCTTAATGGTTTGAATTAATATCTAGGCAGGTATACCTGACCACTCCAGTGAAAGTCACAGAATTGTACCAACTCTTGGTCCGACTCTTCCATGCCAACCAGATATTCTAAATTTAGCTAGTCCCATTTGCCAGCATTTGGTCCATGTCCATCTAAACCCCTCATATTCATACACCCATCCAGATGTCTCTTAAATCTTGTAACTGTACCAGCCTCCACCACTTCCTCTGGCAGCTCATTCCATACACGCACTACCCTCTGTGTGACAAAGTTGTTCCTTAGGTCCCTTTTAAGTATTTCCCCTCTCATCCTGAACCATTATCATCTAGTTTTGGACTCCCTCACTCTTGGCTATTCACCCTATCCATGCCCTTCATGATTTTATAAACCCCTATAAGGTCACCCGTCAGCCTCTGACGCTCCAGGGAAAATAGCCCCAACCTACTCAACCTCTCCCTCTAGCTCAAACCCTCCAACCCTGGCAACATCTTTGTAAATCTTTTCTGAACCCTTTCAAGTTTCACAACATCCTTCCTACAGCAAGGAGACCAGAACTGAATGCAATATTCCAATAGTGGCCTAAATAATGTCCTGTACAGCCACAACATGACCTCCCAACTCCTTTACTCAATGCACTAATCAATAAATACAAGCATATCAAACACCTTCACTATCTTGTCTACCTGTGACTCCACTTTCAAGGAACTATGAATCGGCATTCCAAGATTCCATTGTTCAGCAACACCTTACCATTAATTGCACAGGCCCTGCCCTGATTTGCCTTTCTAAAATGCAGCACTTCACATTTATCTAAATTAAATCTGCCACTCCTCGGTCCATTAGCCCATCTGATCCAGGTCCTGTTGAACTCTGAGGTAACCTATGCTGTCCACTACACTACCAATTCTGGTGTCATCTGCAAACTTACTAACCATATTTCCTGTGTGCACATCCAAATTATTTACATAAATGGCGAAAAGCAGTAGGCCCAGCATCGATCCATGTGGCATACTGCTGGTCACAGGCCTCGAGTCTGAAAAGCAACCTTCCATTACCACCTCTGTCTCCTACCTTCAAACCAGTTCTGTTTCAAAATGGCTAGTTCTCTCTGTATTTCATGCGATCTAATCTTGCTAACCCTTCTACCATGCAGAACCATGTCAAACATCTTAGTTAAGTCCATACAGATCATGTCCACCACTCTGCTTTCATCAATCCTCTTCTCTACTTCTTCAAAAAATCAATCAAGTTAGTGAGACATGACTTCCTACACACAAAGCCATGTTGACTATGTCTAATACATGTAAATCCTGTCCCTCAGAGTCCCCTGCAACAGCTTGCCCACCACTGATGTCAGGCTCACCAGTCAATAGTTTCCTTTGAATGTTAGCCTCAAAAAGCCCTACCAAGAGCTCATGAATGATACCATTTATCACTGAGAACAACTAATTGATGAGATGACAGGAAACAGTTGGAAAAGAATGGGAATTCAGCACTAAAATGTGATAGTTAAATAGAATGTGCATGAACAGCCCTAAGGGAAAAGAGAGGTTAACATCTTGGATGCAGATTTGAGCAGTTCAAATAGTGACAAAGGTTTTCATTTATTGAGCATCTTTCATGTAAGGAAACTTCCTAAACGGAGGTGTCAGAAAAATTAAACACCAAGCAAAAAGATAGAGAAGGGTGGACATCAAAAAGATTTCCTCTTTGAATGTCAGCCTGCAGTTTTCTTTTTATATGTTGATAGACTTGCCTGTGTGTTATCAACATTTTCTGTTTTTACTTGCATCTTCACTGAGTCACTCTCTCCAATGTTTGTTGGCAAATTTCTGCTGCTGAGAACTCAGCATTCTTTCAACTCTCATGGCCGACTCTGAGAGCCAACTCATTGCCTTCTATCTTTTATTGCTGCCTTTTGTCTACTCAAATGTACCTCTTTGTCATCAGCTTCTCCTTGATGCCTTTGCTGTAATACCATGTTAAATTTAACCCATGGAAACAAGATAAAAAATCCACCTCTTGAGAGTACTATTAACAAGCTCAATAATGGCTAAAGTGGCCATTTCTCAATGTCAGGCTGGACTACATTTTTCAATTCTTGCCAGCAAGATCAAATGCCAAAACTTAACAACCTAGTGCTGGAAAATCAGCATATTGGCCAGAGAATAGATTTGAGTAACCACACATCCCTGCACCTACCCTCTCCAATAATCCAAGATTCTTGTGTCTCTATGGCAGTAGTTTGTGGTTTTACCTCCAGTGAAGTAGTTTACCTGATGTGGTATTGCTAATGTTATTTCCTGTAACAAAAGAAGCTGGACTTGCCTACTGTCGTACTGAATCTGAATGAATTTTTTTTTATAGATAGCTATTAAATAAACTCACTACATTCACAAGTACGTATGTATCTAGACTGGCATTAAGCTATCAAGTACAACAGAGTACCATGCTTTCAATAGCTTGTCATGCTTCAAGTGATCTCAGAATAAAATGGATTTTGAGACCTTTTTACGCTCAAGTTACATGTTATGCTCGAATGATGGTATCATGAACATGCCTCCTAAAAGTATATTGACATGCTAATCATAAGACATAACATAATAATTGTCGTGGCCTCACAACTGGAGGAGTCATTGTGGGATGTGACATTCCACACCACTGGCACAATTGGCATTTGAATAAAAGGAATTTCAACCTTTGATTTTAATGATCAGAACTTTATTCTAATCCATCATCATCTTACTCGTTTCACGACAGAATAAAAAAACCCAAAAAGACAATTTATTCCTATTCATATATTATTTATGTGTTTAGGAAATACTCAATAATAAATTATTTACAAAAATCATCTGAAGATTGAATTTAGCTTCTATTGAAATGAATGATTCATGAGAGATTCCTTTTTTTATGTTATTAGAGAAAATATCAAGAAAGAGAATAAAGTATGGAAAAAAATAAATCAAATTTCAATTCTAATTTGAATTTCTAATTTGCAGAAAAACAGGCCAGAATTAGAACAGGAAATAGGATTTGGGGTGATGTAATTTATGAACGAGTAACCTGTATTCCTTGAAAGGTAATGCTGGATTTCTGTATTTAAATAAAAGTGCACTCAAATTTGTATCATTTATGGCAAAGGCAGCCAATAGATTCTTGTATGATAAAAATGGTTCAAAATAATTCTGTGAGTCTAGCATAAGCAGCTTAATCTTGAGGAAAGACATACTAAACACATGCAAATTAAAAGTTTTTTTGAATTTCTCTATTGTTCTTGGTGATTTTGCAGTATTTATTTAAACTAAGTGTTATTAATATCTTTTCAGCATTAGATGCAGATATCGCACTTGACAACATGATAAAACTAAATTTTACTGTAGCTCACATTGCTGACAAGGCCTTGTACATTGCAAGTGAATACTGGAAAATTCCTGTAAAATCCAGAAATTACTGTAAATAATACATTGGCTATTACTTTTTAGGAGACTGCCATGATAAATTGAATGTGCTCTTGCAGTGCTGTAAATTTTTATGCTCTTGAAAACCAACTGAAGGAGTATCCATTGAGAAATGGTAATCAGTTCAAGCAAAGCATTACTCTTCACCTCTATGACCACTGACTTCCATTTGTTCCTGGTCATGCAATGCCTATTTTAAAATTCTCATCCTTCTTTTAACTCATCTCTGACTTTGCCTCACATATCTGTTTCATCTCCTCCAGCCCAATAACTCTCAGAGATGTTGGTGCCCTTTTAATTCAGCCCTCTTGAGTATCATATTTCAGATGGAAAATCATTGACTTGAGATGTTAAATCTGTTTCTCTCTCTACAGATGCCACCATGCCTCCCAAGCATTTCCAGGATTTGTTGTTATTAAGTTACCCACAGCTATGCACACAGCAAGTGTCCATGTCAGCAAATTTCACACCTCCATTCACTTTTCTATTCGTTAACTGCCAGCATGTGCTCGATATTCCCAAATTGGAAAACCATTCTTTAAATTTTGCTTTCTATTTCTTGGGAACTATATTTATCAGATGGGAAACCTTAGTGGCAGGGATATCTATTTTAAATCTCTTACAAATAGTTGATGAATTGTGAGTTCTTTGGCATGATCTCCCACATGATATGTTTCACTATAAGCTTTCTGTACAGGCAGATTTGTTGTAACACAATGCCCCAACTCAATGTTAATTCTTAACTTTGAAGAGACCAGCCGAACATATCAGAACAATACAATTACTTCTCAAGTTACCTATAGACTTTTCTTTTGGCTTTTAGTAGTAAAACATTGACATTTAATTTGAATATCTTAGTGCAATAACTTTTAAATATAATTTTTTCACAAGATGTAGATGTTGCTGATTGGGCCAACTTTTCTTGCCCATTCCTAATTATTAGTATTAATAATTTTATCCTTAAACATTAGTGTACATGCAACAATTATGGGATCTTAGTTAAGATGTATGAATTTTGGTCAGCTATCATTCTCAAAGTAAGTCAGTAAGCATTCAAACCATGCATTTGAACTAAAAAATATGATATTGATTACTCCCAACAAATCAAAGATTATTCACATAAACACTGTAAGCAATTACTGGTTGTTAATAATGATTAATTCTAACTTATTGCCCTTCTTAAGTTAATTAACAGATTAGAACAATTCAGTTAGAAAAATTATCTTGGGTTGACTTTTGAAAATCCAGTCATTGATCCCAATATTTATTGGACTGCTCATTTGGAGCAAGTGAAAGAAAAATGGATGGGAAACCCAGAAGTACAGAATTCCAAAGCAGTTTTCTTTCCAGGTTTCCACTTGACATCTTCGTTGGTCAGGAGTATAGGAGTTGGGATGTCATGTTGCAGCTGTACAGGACATCGGTTAGACCAATTTTAGAATACTGCGTTTAATTCTGGTCTCCCCGTTCCAGGAAAGATGTTGATAAACTTGAGAGATTGCAGAAAAGATTTACTAGGATGTTGTTGGGATTCGAGGGTTTGAGTTATTGGGAGGGATTGAATAGGCTGGAGCTTTTTTCCCTGGAGAGTCATAGGCTGAGATGTGACTTATAGAGGATTATAAAATCATGAGCAGCATGGATATGGTGAATAGCCAAGATCTTTTTCCCAGGGTAGAGGAGTCCAAGACTAGAGGGCATAGACTAAAAAGAGACCTGAGGGGCAACTTTTTCACACAGAAGGTGCTTGTATGAAACAAGCTGCCACAGGAAATGGTGGAGGATGATACACCTACAACACTTGAAAGACATCTGGATAGGTACATGAATAGGAAGCGTTTAGAGGGACATGGGCCAAGTGCTGGCAAATGGAACTTAATCAGTTTAGGATACCTGGTCAGCACAGACTAGTTTGAACAAAGGCTCTATTTCCATGCTGTATAACTCATGGAATCCATACAGCGTGGAAATAGGCCATTTGGTCCAACAAACCCCACCACTCGGACCCATTCCCTATCACCCTCCAAGACTAATGCACCTAACCTACATTTCCCTGAACACTATAGGTAATTTAGCAAGACCAATCTACCTAACCTGCATGTCTTTGGACGGTGGCAGGAAACTGGAGCACGCGGCAGAAACTCATGCAGATATGGGGAGAATGCTCAAACTCCATGAACCACCATGCTAACCGTGCTTCTATAACTGTATCTAGCCTGATCAAGCATGATAGTGATTAGAGAAAATGAGATTGTGTGATCACTGCAGTTTATTATGCAAGTTAGTCATGGAAAATGAACCAGGTAAAGATTGGATTTGGTTCTTGCTCTTCCACTCCTCTTGGCCCACAAATATTGTTAAAATGGAGGCACACAGACTTCTTAAAAGGAATCATCAATCTATCTACCTCCTGAGAGTTGACTGAACACTGAATCATCATCCTATCTCCTTTATGTTAAAAGTGTGATTTCAGTGTAAATTGGAGTTGGTTTTGATTTTTTAACTTCTCATCTACCCAGAATACTTGCTTTGTTGAGGAAGGGGGATTAAAATAAGACTTGTTATCTATTTGCTTATTTCATTTAGGATAGCTCCTTTTAAATATATTTGTAAATACTGTCCTAATGTTTTGATGCCATGTATGTCTTGGACCCAGGAGTTGGCAGTTGATGATCTTGTTTCATCCCTTTACTGTTATTATTTAGAAACTGCTCACTGATGTAGATATTTGTGCATAAACTCAGAATTGTGAATCCACAACACTGACAGTAGACCATTTGCAGTATCTAGGCATCAGGTCAAAACTGGCCATGGAAACAACCTGCTGATTACCACCTACCCCCTACCACATGCACTTAGCTAATGAATGAACTCTTCCATGGTGAACACCACTTGGAAGAGGCACCAAGGGTGGAAAGTGCACAGATGTACACTGGATGGAAGATTTCTATGTTTATCATCAAGAGTGGCTCAATATCCACTGGCAGAGTTGGATGACTGCAATAAGATAAAGCTGTTAGATTGGTTCTGTGACAGGTGATGAGGGAGCCAACAAGAGGAAGAAACCCCTTGATTTCATCCTTAGCAATTTATCTGGCATATACATCTGTCCATTGTGGTATTGATAGGTGACTACAGTATAGTCTTTGTGTGAGGGCACCTTACATTTTGTTGTGTAGCACTATCATTAAGCTAGATAGGATAGAACTGCTTTCTTGAATTGGTATGGTTGTGGTGTAGGTACATGATCAGTGATGTTCTGAAAGGATTCCAGGATTTTGACCCAGTGACAGTAAAGGAATGGGGATAATTCCAAGTTAGGTTGATGTGTGACTGGAGGGAAACTTGCAAGTAGGGTTAAGTTTTTTTTAAATCACGTGGACTAGAACAGGGAATACTATTTGTGGCTATAAGCAAACCTGACCACAATCGCTCTCCACTCTTTCCACTATATAGCTTTCCCCTTCTTTTCTTCTATATTCAGAAGTGCTCTTACAAACAACTACTTTTGTTTCCTCACCAAATCACCCATGGCATTTTTTTCATCTATTAACCACTGCCAGTAAATCACTCATAATGTCCAAAGCCTTTCCCTCCCCGCTCTTTCTAAATTAAGAAAACCTGAATGATTTTGACTAATCCATTAATGTTATTCTGATTATAAATGATTTTAAAAGCTGAACTCAAAATGTATTTGATAGGAAAGATTCTGTGACATTATATTGTTGCAATTATTTTTTGATGATTTCCCTTTGAAATTTTAACCTTCATATTATACCAGCTCAAGTGAAGCAAGTAAATGCTGATCATCAGCCAAATAAGGATGATGAATCTCATATTGGCAATCACATCCTAATTAGCCAGTTTGTGGAACTGGTAATCAATGACCAGTTACCTGGAACTGAAGCAGCTTTTGATTAACTCCCAATATGGCTTCAGAGAACCACATCTATCACTGACTTACAGCTTTACGTGACAGATATACAAAGACACAATAGATCGTTACCATGAAGCTTGAACTGTAGCACAGCATTCTGAAAGCCTATTATACATATCTCCCAAGGCTAGCAATACTTCACTGCTTGGAGGTAACTGGCTTAGTAATTCCTATTCATTAAACCTGTTGGCTGTCCTTCATAGTTATACTCCTACTGGCAATCCTATTAACTCTAGTAAACAGCAGTTTTATATTTGAACCAACTTTCCAACTTGCAATGCAATTCCCGTTGGTTCTATTAAAAATGTATCAAAATAGATTAAGGTGCATAGATTTGTTTTACTTATTGGGCTCTCAGATGATCCCTTGTGTTCAAATCTAGATGATTGATTTCTACAGATTAACTAATCATTGACTGAAGGTTATTTGTGGGATCTTAGTAATGTAACATTTGTCCACCTAAAAACACTCACATCACTTTAATAATTCAGTATGTTCAGAGCTTTGAGATATTTTGATATGTTAAGCTTTATATACTTTTAATTATTATTACTCCTCTCTCTATTCAATTTCTGAGCATACCATACATCTAGAATAAATTCATGACTTTGTTTGTAACCTGATATCTGTAACATTATCACAGGTGATTGGAAATCTCTTTTGGAATTCTCTTAAGGCGAGAAGGAAAAATGTAAACCTTTGTATAAACAATTATTGTTAATGCTTGAGTATCTATTTCTAAAAGATTCTTAAGGAAAAAGAGAACTTATTTTTAAAATTAGAATTATGTTGTATTTTTTAAAGACCAAAACTAGGAAATACCCTGGAATTGTTCCCATTCCCCCACAACAACTGTGGTGGAGTGAAAGTATCTCCGAGGGAATTCCCAGACAATAGGGAAACTTTTCCACATAGCAGAAACTTGACATAGTGGTAGTAGAAATTGAGTAAGTTATTCTCCTGCTCCATGATCAACTTGTAGACGTTTCAGCACCACTGTATTTTTCAGGTAGTCAAAACCCAGATGGAAACCTCATGTTCATGCATACTCTTACATTGGGTTCATAGAACTAGCTGTCAACTCAGTATCATGCCTGATGTGGCTCCCTTAACACATAGCTGTGCCAAGGTGAAAGATAATCTTGCTCTACAACTAACCAATTGCAATTTCTGCCTGTTGCACTCAAGGTTGCTGTGACCCTCACTTTCACTGTGTAAAGCTCTTTCCAGGGGTCTATTGCAGACACTCTATGGCAACCCTCAATCTGTTAAGACTCTTTGCTTGGGAACACATCAACATTCTCACAATGTGGCATCGCAAGCACAGAGGACAAGTGTTTTGCCTCCATTGATGTATTTATAGTATGTTTGTTGTATTATTAAGGTTATATTTAGGCAAATGGAGGGCATCAATTGATTTAAGTCCCTTGAGGTTGAAATCTGAATTCATGCCTCAAACCAGGATTTGATGGCCAAGTAAGGGACCCTTCCAACTCCATTTTGATTTAGCCCCCTCCCCTGGCCTGAACTCTCCCTCACCTTTGATGGTTGCATTGTCCTTAATGGGCTTTACATGTAAGATTATTTAATTGGAAAATACAGGTGATTTACTGGTGATGGTTAACAGATGGGAAAAAAAAATCATGGATGATTTGATGATGGAGGAAAAACACATTTAGTTTTTTGTAAGAACTCTTCTGGATATAAATAAAAATGGCCAAGGAAGGCCCATTCATAAAGCAGCCAAACGGGTAGAGTTTCAATCTTCAAACCTTTTCAACACATGCCAATGGCTAGTAGAAATTCCTGGTTAGTCATGTGCTAGAAAGGAAGTTGGAACTTCTGTCACTGCTATCTATAATGCCAGATGATAACAGGCCTGTAAAAGCATTTGTTGACACAACAATCTGGACTGCCTGAGTAAACTTTAAGCACATCATTCCTGAGGACTTTTCAGCTTTATTGAGATAATGTGGGGTGACCAAAGTAGGAGGTGAAAACAACAAAAATGAAGGACAGAATATTAAGGTAGACTTTGAAACACCAGGTGTTGGTTAGGGAGAAAGCAGACAACATGTAAATAAGTTTTCATATTATATAAAGGATTGGCATTTGATTTGCTACTTCACCATCTGGCCATCACAAGCATAGCAAATCTGGCATTCTCAAATTTAAGAAGTGATAGACTGGCCCCATGTCACTACCTATATCAGCAAGAGATGTTTGTGAACTGAAAATTGTTTCAGTTGATTAACATACAGATTGCATGTGACCTCAATAAGGTCTTCTTACACAAATGTACTTCTTCTGGCAGTAGCTGCTATTCTGAGGTATTCATAACTGCTGCAACCTCTTCAGTCCAGATCTTGGGCCTGCAGTTGGGTTCTGGGGGCTAAACTTTACTTAGTAAGGAGTTTCTCACAAACCTTGAAGGAGTTTCCTACGAGACAACCAGAGATTGCACTCCAATGACACAACCACAGCAATCAATTACAGAAGAGAAACGTCATTAAGAAGGCTATTTGCCTGTTGAAGATGTGGTTAGATGTCTTGATATTTGTGGGGTACACTCCAGTGCTTGCATGCAAGGCTATTGAAGATGGTTTCATACTTATCTGTGATGATTTTTGCCACTATAAGGTTAATGAAAAAGGCACATTTGGTTATTCATACACTGTTACATAGCCATTGAAAGCGTAAGTGGAAGGACAAACATTCTTCTTGCAGCATCTAATGATCAGCCCCGATCTGATGCATCGTGAAAATCTCATTGCAGAATGTCAGACCTTGCTGAAGCTGCCAAGATGCAGCCATCTGTGCAGCGTTGTCTCATGAAGTTTTGCCAGCATTGGGTTAGTGTTTTCCACTCCTTCATTAGACAAGGTCAATATATGAGTACAGGAGGCATGGGTAGTAAGTTTGCAGATGACGCCAAAATTGGTGATGTAGTGGACAGTGAAGATGATTATCTCAGTGTACAATGGGATCATGATCAGATGAGGCTGAGGAGTGGCAGGTGGAGTTTAATTTAGGTAATTGTGAGGTATTGCATTTTGGTCAGGAAAATCAAGGCAGGACTTATAATGTAAATGATAGGGCCCTGAGGAGTGTTGCCAAACAAAGGGACGTAGGGGTGCAGGTGCATAGTTCCTTTAAAGTGGAGTTGCAGGTAGACAGGGTGGTGTAGAAGGCATTTGGCGTGTTGCCTTCATTAATTTTTACAGTGTTTTTAGTTTTTACAGTTGGGGTGTCATGTTGCAGCTGTACAGGACATTGGTGAGGCCACTGAATACTGCATTCAGTTCTGGTTTCCTTGCTAAATGAAAGATGTTGTTAAACTTGAGAGATTGGAGAAAATATTACAATGATTGGAGGGATTGAGCAATAGGAAGAGGCTGAATAGGTTAGCACTACTTTCCCTGAAGCATCGGAGTCTGAGGGATGACCTAATAGAGGTTTATAAAATCATGAGGGGCATGGATAGGGTGAACAGCCAAGGTCTTTTTCCCAGCGTATGGAAGTCTAAAACTAGAGGGGATTGATTTAAGTTGAGAGGGGAAAGATTTAAAAGGCTCCTGAGGGCCAACTTTTTCACAGAGGGTGGTGCGTATATGAAACAAGTTGCCAGAGGAAGTGGTGCAGGTAGAAACAATTATTATATTTAAAAGGTATCTGGATGGGTATATGAATAGAAAGGATTTAGAGGGATATGGGCCAAATTCTGACCAATGTAACTAGATCAGTTTAGGTCGGCATGAACAGTTGAACCAGAGGGTCTGTTCCTGTGAAGTATAACTCTATGACTCTTTCTTGCAATAAACTACAGTTTCCTATGAGAAGACCCAGAATGGTTCATTTCTTTCAGTGCTCAGCCGACAATTACAGTTCTAACTCAATTGACTGTTGAAAGATATTTCCTTCCATGACAAGCAACACAACAACTGTTTCCTCCCTTGCAACAGGAACCACATCAAAAAAGCCCTTCAAGTTGGACCTCAAGATGTGGCCATTCCTTTTCACTATCAGGGCCCACCTCTGCATACAATCCATTTGCAGAGTAAAGGACCCAACTCTCTCTCAACACTGCAATGCATGTTGTGATTTTCTGAGCACGTTTTGACTGAGTTGGTCGATTAAGTCATGAAAATTTCTGATTTAACTTCCATCTCTAATAAAAACAGACCTGGGCCCCCCACTTTCTTTTTCCATTTCACCAGCTCTTGTGATATAGCTGAATGCTGGTAGACTGTCTACAAATGGCCCAATACTCAAAAAGCAGCAGTCAATCATTCAAGCAATATCTCCCTTTTGGTCAATTTCAAGCAAACAGCTAAGCAGCAGGATATTAGTGAAGCCTGGTCATTAAATCACTCTGTTGTAGAGGCTAATCGAACTGGACAGTTACATTGACATCCATGTGACATTAACTCCACTCTTTCTACCATTGTCGCACTCTATCAATGAGTGGAGGCAAGGAATTCCACTATAGGTTTCAGAAGAAGCAGATCTATATGTACAAGTTTGCTAAGCTCCTAGTAACTAATTCATTCACAGGATGTGGAAGTCAACTGCTGGGCTATCATTTATAGCCTGTACTTAGTTGACGAGAGGGCAGTTAAGAATCAACCCCAAATTGCTGTGGGTCTGAAGACATATGTAAGCCATTCCTTCCATAAAGGATATTAGTGAACCAGATGGCTTTCTTCTTGAAATTGACAATGGTTTCATGGTCATCATTAGAATCTTAATTCCAGATTTGAATTCAAATTCCATGACATGTCTTGGCAAGATTCAACCCAGGTCCCCAAAATATTACCTAGACCTCTGGAGTAACAGTCCAGTGATCAAACTACGAGGCCATCACCTTTCCAATAATAATGCCTGACCAAATGTAGTTATACTTAATGCTATTGTGCAATAAACCTTCTTATTATTCAAGAACAGTGCCTCTTCTGTAGATACTCCACAATAGTGTATCCTCTACCACTAATCACTACATAGGCACAAGTACAAAGCAAAGAAAAAAGGTGGAGTGGTGGCAACAAACTACCTCAACTAACCCTTACTCAATACTCCTACTGGTAGAGATGTCAAATCACTTGAGGCGCCACCATAGATTCACAGTTATAGAGTCATGATGACCATTTGAAAAATACCACAGCCAAATGCTGCCAAGCCAAGTACGTCCACCCAGCTTCCTAGTTAAGGGTTAAATTTCCCTCCATTTATGCAGCATCAGGAATATAAGATAGAGCCTAAGGTTAATAATTAATGGCCTGGCAGCAAACAGAGTTATCAGCACCAATCTGCATCCTCCAATTGAAAATTGGCCAGAATACTTGATTACAAATAGCTTGCATTACAGAACTCTTAATATGTCCCTCTGAGTTTGAGACAGTCAAATAAGCTCTTACAGAATTCTGATGAAACTGTACAATTTAATAACATACTTCTTGTAGAAATATCACTGCCATTTTAATAGTAGATAGTTACACACTGAGTTAAGTATTTTGAACTCTCATTCAACAGCATTGTACATGATTTCCAAGGTTGAAATAGATACAATGAATATCAATTTAGAGAACCAGTGTCCTGCAGCCAATTTGCATGGGCATTTGGATCATAATAAATTTGTCAGGACCATTTTTTGAAGTACTCGTTTCAGTATTGAAATTGGTTGGGTGTACAGATTTCTGGCTTGAATGTATTAATTCACTTACACTATTCTGAGATTGCTTACCATTAACACTTCTGGGTCTTGATCAACCAAGCCATTGATCCTTAAAGGGGCCACTCAAAATAAAACCCAGAACATTTCAATAGGTCATTAGTGAAGGAGGAAGAAGCAGGAGTGACCATTTTTCTTTCAAACATTGGACGCGGGAATCATTGGCAAAGCCAGCACGTATTGCTAATCCCTAATTATTCATGGGAAGGTGATATTTAGACTCCATCTTGAAACACTACAATTCAGCATCTACATGCTGTAAAAGAAGGAGTTCTAAGAATTTAACCTACCCACAGGTCTTGATGTATTTCCAAGTCTGGACAATGGATGACCTCCAGGGAAGCCTACAGGTTGTGAACTTTCTGTGCATCTGCTGCCTTGTTTTATCTAGTTAACAGAGGTTGTGAGTTTGGAAGATTCTGTTGAAGGAGCCCTGGTGAGTTGCTGAAGTCTGAAATACATCTTGTACATGATTACCCCTGGCATCAAAAGATGACCGCCAGCCATCCTTGCACCCTTCCACTCCCAGGCCTAGCTGTGGACTTCAGAATTGGTCAAAGATCGCTAATTTATTACAGGAAAACTGCATCAAGGCACCTGATGGACAACTACCACACTCCTGAATTATAATGGGGTTTGAGAACAAGTTTAGGACTGGCCTCAGAAACTCTCTATTCAGGCACCCCGTGTTCCTGGATTCATAGTCAATGTTGGGCACTTTCTAAAACCTGCCTAGCTGTTTATACAGAGAATAAGATAAGTGTCAACCATGTGTATTAGAAAGTTTAGGGTGAGATTTGCAGCTTTTTCCACCTCCACTAATGACCTATTGGAATGGGCAGCATGATGACTCAGTAGTTAGCACTGCCGCCTCACAGCATCATGATTCCTGAAGAAGGGCTTATGCCCGAAACGTTGATTCTCCTGCTTCTTTGATGCTGCCTGACCTGCTGCACTTTTCCAGCAACACATTTTTAAGCTCTGATCTCCAGCATCTGCAGTCCTCACTTTCTCACAGCATCAGGGACCTGGATTCGATTCGAGTGTTTGTGTGGAGTTTGCACATTTTCCTTGTGTCTGCGTGGGCTTCCTCTGGTTTTCTCCCAAACAAGTTAGGTGAATTGGCCAGGCTAAATTGCTCATAGTGTTCAGTGATATGTAGGTTAGATGCATTAGTTAGGGATATATGTAGAATAATAGGTTAGGGGAATGGGTCTGGGCGGGTTACTCTGCGGAGGGTGGGTGTGGACTTGTTTGCCAAATGGCCTGTTTCCACACTGAAGGGATTCTACAAAAATAAGTTTAATTCCTGGCAATGCTGGACTGAAAGCAACAGATCTGAAAATATTGTATTTGGTTTTTATTTTCAAAAGGTCTTTGATTTGAACTGTTATTGTTGCTGGGAACATTTTAACAAACACTTGCCATTATGGTATTATTGCAACAATTCTAGTAGGAACGGTACAAGGCCCGATGATAACCTTGGAGTGTAATAATCCAATCCATTAATTGTTTGTTTAGGTGATGCTCGATTCAAAATGCCAATTAACATACTGTCCTACCACACTTGCCAAAGGATGATCTTTCCAAGGTAAAACATTCAAGCATGAAACAAGACTTTCAAAAGATTAGGATAGGCAAGGATATTATACAATATAGATAATAAATGCTACTCAACTCATTGAATTATAAAGACTGTACAACATCCAGTTTTAACCTAAATAAGCCAGGGTTTTGTTTCTGCTGACATACCCAGAAATCTATTGCATGTATTGATCACATTTTGTGTGGCAATCTTTCAATATGAGCCTTACATTTTCTTGTTGTTAATTGTTTGAATTTTTGCCTCCTGCTCTACTATTACTAGTTAGTTTGAAGTACAGTTCCATATTTATGTTTTCTGTCTTAAGCAGCTTTATTAGGTTCTCTTTGAGTTGCCTCTTTCAAGGCTGAAAAGCCCAAGAACTCCACTCTTTTTCATAAATCTGTTCCCTCAAATTAGGAATCAATATCATAGCTTTTCTGTGTGCCATCTGCAGTACTTGAATGTCTTATTTGTGAATTATTGAATAGAACTGGAGATAGTGTTACGAATGTCCAAAAACAATTTAAAAATCTACAAAGAAGGGAGCTCCTTTTTATTCCAAAACAACAAATAAATTGTTCAACCTCTTCTGGAATTTCAGATTGGTTTAATTAAACCTACCCTGTTATTCCTGTATTAAATGCAAAGCATTTGCAGGCAGTCGTGATCTACAACGTAACAGGCCTTCCCATTTTAACAAAAATACAGCAGCAACTGTAACAGAATGTAATTACTTTACAACACATAATCCACTAAATGATTTTCTTTTCATACTTTATACCCTCCATATTTCAAGCTAAGCCACAACAAACATTATATCTCTCTGCAAGGTCATTCTCAAGAAAGAACTTGCATTTTATAAAGCATCCTTCACACAGTTTAACCCAAAGTGTTTTATAACTAATATAGGTGAGGTAGTGTAGTCATATTGTCAGTAAGCTAGCAATCAAGAACCCCAGGTTAATGTTTTGAGAACATGGACTCAAATCCTCGGTGGCAGATAATGAAATTTGAAATCAATTTTAAAAATTGTAATTTTAACAATAGACTGATGACAACTGTGTAACCACAAATGCCCTTTATGGAAGGAAATCTGCCACCTTACTTGATCTAGTGTTCATGTGATTCCAGACTGTAGCCAAGTGGTTGCCTTCTAAGTTACCATCTGATACGGCCTAGAAAACCAGTCAGTTGTATCAAACCACTACAAAGCCTGAAGAAAGGAAAGAAATCAGCAGACCACCTAGCAATGACCAAGAGACAGCAAATGACAATGGCAAACACAGCTGTCAATCTTATGCAGCCCGATTACATCCAGTTATAAATGGTGATGAACAAATCACATGGTGGAGGCTTCACACATATATGTAGAATAGGATCCCTACAGTGTGGAAATAGGCCCATCAGCCCAACAAGTACACACCAAACCTCCAAAGAGTAACACACCCAGACCCATTCCCCTATCCTATTACTCTACATTTACCCCTTACCAATGCACACACCCCTGAACACCATGGGCAATTTAGTGTGGCCAGTTCACCTAACTTGCATATCTTAGGACCCTGGGAGGAAACTGGAGCACCCAGAGGAAACCCACACAGACACGGGGAGAATGTGCAAACTCCACACAGACAGTTGCCAGAGACTGGAATTGAACTTGGGGCCCTGGCGCTGTGAGGTAGCAGTGCTAACCACTGAGCCACTGTGCCACCCCCTCTATCTAGCTTCAGCAATGGGGGCCCACCAGCACATCAGTGCAAAAGGTAATGTCGTAGTACTTACATTTATCTTCAGCTAAATATGCCAAATGGATTATTCATTTTGATCTCCTCCTGCGGTCAGATGCCAGTCTTCAGCCAATTTAATTCACTCCACATGATATCAAGAAACAGCTAAAGACCCCAAAGGCAAATAGGCCCTTACATATTCTGTCAATTGTACTGTGCATCGAGCCCATCTATTCTAGTACAGCTACATCATTGGTATCTGACAGTCTGGAAATTATATGTTGTGTACTAATAGCAGAAAAAGTCCAATCCAACCAATTATTACCATTTAGATTTACACTTGATCATCAACAAAGTAATGGAAGAATTAATCAACAGTGCAATCAAGTTGCACTTGTAAAGGAATAACCTGCTTATTGACACTCAGTTTGGGCTTTTACCAGGGCAGTTAGGCTCCAGACCTTCCTGGATGGTTCTGGATGAAATAGAAAGGCAAGACAAATGTACTATGAGCCTTAAAGCTCTGACTGAGGGGTGAAAACACAAAAAGACTTGGCTAGTTATGGCAAGGATGCCATGAATATCTAAACAGGTGTAAAGTGAGTGAGTGCTAAGAGAGAAATTGAAGAGCCCTTAGATGTATCCTGGTCCTTTTTCATGAGTTAGGTGCCAATGGCTGCATGCAAATTGTGCTGCCAGCAGAATTTTAATGAAAGATGCCAGTTCCCTCCAAAGTGCAGAATTGAAGTGCAGATCGTTATTGTAAATGGATTGGAGATGTGCCATCAAGGTGCGATGAGGCTGGTACATGTCTGATACCAATTTCCATTGATAGGGGATTCAGGCAGTAGCTTCCCATGTTGGTGACCACTGTTCAAGTTGGAGAGTTGGACGAGTAAGTGACAAGCTTGAGTTGCCAGGTACCCACTCTGACTTTTATTTCTGGGAATTGTCAACATCTAGTTTCTAACCAGCAGGTGGACGAATGGAAAATACTTGTTATTAGTGTTCAGGGATGTGTAGGTGAGGGATAAGGTGAGGAAATGGGTCTGAGTGGGATCTTCGTTGGAAGGTTGGTGTGGACTTGTTGGGCCAAATGGCCTATTTCCACACTGTTGGGATTTTATGATTCTGTGAATCTATGAATAAGGTGAGTTTAGCTAATAATGAGATGTTAATGCAAGCAAACAAACCTCTCCCTGCTCACTCGTGAGATTCTCATCTCACCATTCAATATTATGTTTGGAGAATGGCTAATTTTGCTTTTAATATCAAGAATCTCCTCACTGCAAATCTCACCCTAAACCTTCTAATAGTTTTTTTTTCCAATATCCATGTCTTTTAGGATCTGGGATGATTCCATCCATTGAGTCACAGCATCATGGCGGTATTGATGATGTATTTAATAGCAAATAGTCAATAAAATTTAAAATCTAGTAAACCTGCTGAATTCTCTGAAATTATCAGAATGTAAGTCCCTTAATAAAAAAATGGCTGAGTACTGCTCGTGATCTCTGAATTCCCAGTAAAGTAATTTTGAAGCACAGTCACTGTTATAACGGAAGAAATGTGGCAGTCAATTTATATAAAGCAACCCTCTATAATTAGCAACCATTTAAACTGCGTGGAGTGTTGGTTGAGGATTAAGTATTGTTAAGGATGCCTGGGATAACTCCTCTGCATTTCTTTGAAATAATGTCTTAGCACTCCCTCAGTACTCCAAAGGAGTGTCACCCATCATGTTTATGCTCAGGTTCTAGAATGACACTTGGATCGATAATTCTGTGATTCAGAGTTAAAGTTGTTATGATCCCAGTTGACATTATTACTATACAAGTCAGATGCCAGATTGAAATTTGGCTTAATAGTTTTTTTTTCTCTTACTTTAACCAAGTGGTATCTCACTGAAACATAAGCATTCATTGAGGCAGATTTGGTTTTAACAATAAGGCAGCAGTTTATGGCACAATGAAGATACAATAGAATAAACCAAACCCTTTATATAGATATATTACACATTTAAAGATTTCAAAATACAAGGTAAACATATAATTGTATTAATCCCAGAAGCACAAACTTTACCATTCTCACACCAAAGTGAATTTCCTTCTCTAATACCCCTTTGGGGCACAGTTTAACTTTGGTTTCATTTCCTAGTCTTGAGAATCTAATAGCTTTTTCCTGGAGCCTTCATACAACTGAGTTTAAACTTTCTCAGCATCAAATAACTGTTCAGAGTTTTAACCAAACACTTCTGGTTTGCAACTTTTATTAAACTTCTTACACTGAGGTAACCTATTTTTAACTATTCTAAACTATATTTTCCCTTTCTCAGGACCAACTGCTTGAAACATCCAGCTTCAACAAAGAACCCTTTGGAATTACCCAGTTGAAACTATTTTCTTCCAAGCTCTGGAGGTGTTCTCTGATCAAAAGAAAAAAATGTCAATCTCAAACCTTCCAAACTGAAAAGATAATACACAACTGTTCAATTTGTTGGCTCGTAAATTCTCCCAAAGTAAACAAAAAAAATTACTTATCAGGAAGCCACAGAAATAATTACAAGTTAATCATGATTCCCCTTCGCAAACAGAGATGATCCAAATGACATTAATATAAAATTCAAAAGCTGAACTACAAAATAAATGATATTTCAATGTATATAAATCAGCCAACCTCCATTACAGAGTGCTTTCAATTGAATGAGGGATCACCCTTAAAGTACATTTAATTCAGTGTTAATATCTGAAGTGTAAAAAGATTGCCAAGGAAATGAATAGGAGCCAGTACTTAACTGACCACACTGACATTATGCTGTAAACATAAACGCAGGTTCGATTTATTCCACACTACTGAAATTCACAAGGATTGGGAGACAACAGGTTTTCCTCTGTCACTACCATTTACTCCTCCTTATCTTTGTCTGTTGGCTCAACCAGCTGGACCTCTTCTGGTTTATTAATTATATCTTGTGAGGCATTTGGAACAGCTGTTTACAAATAATTATGAGGGTGATGTAGAATGCTGTTTTGTTTTAGATTTTGTTTTAAGTTGGCAGAATGTTGTTCTGTGATCTGTAGTACCAAAGGAAGAAAATATCAAGCGTATTATCTCTTAAAGTTATTATTAAACAGAGCTTGGATTAGAAAGTATGGTATGTGATATCTTTGACCGAGTCTGCAGTTTGGAGAACCCTCCCTTCTTTGCTCCATGTTGCTGCAGGCAAAGATCCAGGGTGGTCTCCCTGAAAACAGTCAAGAATTAGTTTCTGCTCCTTTTTCATTTTATCAATGTCATGAAACTCAGAAGTAGTATACAAGTTTAAAAAGCACAAGGGATAGATATTTTCTCAACCTGAAGCCACCTTAACTCAATTACGGATTATGTATCATTTCACTAAATTCTGTTGTCAAGCTTTTATTTGTAATGTGTAATGGGCTGATGAGCAATATTTTGTAGATGGATACTATATCTCTGGTACAAGGGTTATTCAGAACAAATGCCAACATAGAAAAGGATAAGAAAAGAGCAACTGACCCATCAAGTAGGAACAAATTACTGCACTTGGTGGGATCTGTACTGAAAACAGTAAATGTTGGAGATCTCAGAGAGTGAGGCAGCATCCATGGAGAAACAGCTTGCCAGTATTTTGAGTCTAGATGAAGTATTGGCTTGCTCTCTCTCCATGGATGCTACCAGCATTTGTGATCACCAGCATTTGCTGTTTTCAAATCTTACCTATCAGTATTGTCTCAACCCAATATGTGATTATCTACGCAAATCATCAACTCCCCTCCACCCTTATCATCTTTCCTGCACAGTCTATTAGGAGAGTAAAAAGAAACAGGAATGTCTCAGGAAATTTCTTTTGGACATCCATAAGCAATCTCCAAGAGATCATTGTGTTACTGGTTCCCAGTTTCCAAATATTTTCTATGATTTGCAATACCTCTCATTTGGAAAAAGTGAGGACTGCAAATGCTGGAGATCAGAGTCGAGAAGTGTGGCACTGGAAAAGCACAGTTGGTCAGGCAGCATCATAGGAGCAGGCGAATTGATGTTTCGAGCATAAGCCCTTCATCACCTCATTCTTGACGAAGAGTTTATGCTCGATGCTGCCAGACCTGTTGTGCTTTTCCAGCACCGCACATTTCGACTAATACCTCCCATTAACAGGGTCTCATTCAATTCTTATTTCAATACTTATAGTGAACCCATCCCATATTCTCCACACATGAGGATAATTTATTTCAAAGGTGAAGGATACTCTATGAAAAGGAATATTTACTAACATTTAAGCTAACTTCATGCCTTCATTAATTCAAGAAAATATATCCTTGTCATCCTCCTATTATCTAATTTAAATAACTTACCCAAGTGGACAGAATGTAATCCCTTCCTTACTTAAAAACACAATCCCATCCCCTTAAAGTCTATACTTCTCCAAAGGCACAGCTTCTATTCATTTTTTGATAACCAAAGAACATTAAACCAAACTTAAATGCAATAGCTGTCTTCTTATCCTTTCTCTCACTTTAATATTCACTACCACATGAGCATACCAAAATTGGGCACAAATGCATCGGGTAGGTTTTATAGTCCAGCTATGTATCCTAACATCCTATCCATTTTCATAATAGCCTGACAACACTGATCAGACAATAGACAATAGGTGCAGGAGTAGGCCATTCTGCCCTTCGAGCCTGCACCACCATTCAATATGATCATGACTGATCATCCTTAATCAGTATCCTGCTCCTGCCTTATCTCCATAACCCTTGATTCCACTATTCTTGAGAGTTCTATCCAACTCTTTCTTAAATGAATCCAGAGACTGGGCCTCCACTGCCTTCTGGGGCAGAGCATTACACACAACCACCACTCTCTGGGTGAAGAAGTTTCTCCTCATCGCTGTCCTAAATGGTCTACCCCGTATTTTTAAGCTGTGTCCTCTGGTTCGGCACTCACCCATCAGTGGAAACATGTTTCCTGCCTCCAGAGTGTCCAATCCTTTTAATAATCTTATATGTCTCAATCAGATCCCCTCTCAGTCTTCTAAACTCAAGGGTATACAAGCCCAGTCGCTCCAGTCTTTCAGCATAAGGTAGTCCCACCATTCCAGGAATTGACCTTGTGAACCTACGCTGCACTCCCTCAATAGCCAGAAAGTCTTTCCTCAAATTTGGAGACAAGAACTGCACACAATACTCCAGGTGCCAATTATCACCAGGGCCCTGTACAGCTGCAGAAGAACCTCTTTGCTTCTATACTCAATCCCTCTTGTTATGAAGGCCAGCATGCTATTAGCCTTCTTCACTACCTGCTGTACCTGCATGCTTACCTTCATTGACTGGTGTACAAGAACACCCAGATCTCTTTGTATTGCACCTTTACCTAAATTGATTCCATTTAGGTAGTAATCTGCCTTCCTGTTCTTGCCACCAAAGTGGATAACCATACATTTACCCACATTAAACTGTATCTGCCATGCATCTGATCACTCACCTAACCTGTCCAGGTCACCCTGTGATCTCCTAACATCCTCCTCACATTTCACCCTGCCACCCAGCTTAGTATCATCAGCAAATTTGCTAATGTTATTACTAATATCATCTTCTATATCATTAATATATATTGTAAAAAGCTGCGGTCCCAGCACTGATCCCTGCGGTACCCCACTGGTCACTGCCTGCCATTCCGAAATGGAGCCGTTTATCACTACTCTTTGTTTCCTGTCAGCCAACCAACTTTCAATCCAAGTTAGTACTTTGCCCCCAATACCATGCGCCCTAATTTTGTTCACTAACCTCCTATGTGGGATTTTATCAAAAGCTTTCTGAAAGTCCAGGTACACTACATCTACTGGATCTCCCTCGTCCATCTTCAGAGTTACATCCTCAAAAAATTCAAGAAGATTAGTCAAGCATGATTTCCCCTTCAGAAATCCATGCTGACTCTGACCTATCCTGTTACTACTATCCAGATGTGTCATAATTTCATCCTTTATAATAGACTCCAGCATCTTTCCCACTACTGAGGTCAGACTAACTGGTCTATAATTTCCTGCTTTCTCTCTCCCATCTTTCTTAAAAAGTGGTACATTAGCCACCCTCCAATCCGCAGGAACTGATCCCGAATCTATCAAACTCTAGAAAATATCACCAACGCATCCACGATTTCTCGAGCCACCTCCTTCAGTACCCTGGGATGTAGACCATCAGGCCCCAGGACTTATCAACCTTCAGACCCAACAGTCTCTCCAACACCAATTCCTGGCAAATACAAATTCCCCTCAGTTCAGGTTCTTCAGCCACTGTTACCTCAGGGAGATTGCTTGTGTCTTTCCCAGTGAACCCAGATCTGAAGTACCAATTCAATTCTTCTGCCATTTTTTGTTCCCCGTAATATATTCCCCTGTTTCTGTCTTCAAGGGCCCAATTTTAGTCTTAACCATTTTTTTGCCTTTCACATACCTAAAAAAGCTTTTACTATCCTCCTTTATATTTTTGGCCAGTTTACCTTCGCTCCTCATTTTTTCTCTGCGTATTTCCTTCTTAGTAATCCTCTGTTGTTCTTTCAAAGCTTCCCAGTCCTCCATTTTCCCGCTTATCTTTGCTATGTTATACTATCAGGGGTATTTTTAATTTCCAGATCCTCCCATTTGGCAGCTTGCTGTGAGCAGTGAAGCAATCTTACAGGGTGTAAAGTACACTTGGGTTTACCACTGCCCTGTTGCATCACACTGCACATCTAAACTGAAAAATCCTGGCCCATTCCTTATTGCACCTAAATCTAATTTCAACTAATTTTTCTCCAGCAAATGTCCTAACACCATTCCACATTTGACATTCTCCCGCGAAGTTATTCTGATGTCTTCATTCGATCATCAATAAAGATGATAAAGTACAACAGCTCAAAAAGCAATCAAAGTGGAACTGTTAGTGACCAGTCCTCAGGATGAGACACTTACTTTTATAACTCTCTCGTAACAACTTTTAATAATTGTGTTTTGCAAAGTGGTAATGATCATTACAAATTTTCTTGTGATTTCATTAGATAGAACTGACAAAAGCAAAAACAAATAATTTCACAATGACTCTATGAGATATCTCATGATTGTCTGAAGTGTAATTATGTTTATATCATTCATTTTTAAAAATAATTTGTGTTAAATATTTCTTCCTATAAGTGATTCAAATGTACTATTATTGCCATAAGTTTCTTCTCTGATTCTTCATCTTCTATGCAGGAGAATGTTACCCTCTGTCAAGGTTATATGATCGACCAACATGCTTAATTAAAACTATAGAGAGGTAACTGTTTAACAAATCACTTGAGCTAAAATGGAGTGAGCATTGTTAATGATCTATTTGGTGTAATGAATAATAAAACTTGTCTTCCTTTATTCTCTCTATTTCTTGTACATATATGAAATATGTTTGCCCATTTCTCTGAGAAGTATTTGAAAGCAATTTACTATCATCTATCAATTTCCAATGTTAAAAATTCACAACAAGTATGGTATCTTCTTTAATTGGAACATTTTGATATAATAGATCATGTTAATGTCCTAGTTGCTTTGCACAAGGGATTGCATTTAAGGACCTAGTATTGTCATGCAATGTATAAACTGTGCAGTTTGGTGATTGTATTTAGAATTTTTATCTGCTGCCAATGAACCCATACTGGTTGGAACAGAATGTCAAATACAGAAATGGAATACAACATTAATATTCAAATATATTGCAACTTTTTGAAAATCCACACAAGACAATTTAACACAGGACAATGATGCACTGGAGTTCTTTAAATACAGTATGCAACATAGAACTAAAAACAAAAAAAAAGAACATGAGAATATAGGTAACAGCGTAAACCTGTTAAATTGCTTTGTCATTTAATATGATGTATATTAGCTTAACTCCCCTTTACAGCCTCTGTTTAAAACCCCTTGATTCCCTGAGGGACTACAGGATGAAATCTATGGGGGAGTGTACTGCTCAACTTTAAAAAAAGGACACCTCATGATATTAATCCACAGGGAATTGCTCTAAGGAGGTAAGAGTGAGACTTCATCCCCTCAAGGGCAAGACATCCTACCCTTGAGAGCTGCTGGCTAATCTGACTGTCCCAGCAGTGCAGAAGCAAATAATGGATGTTGCTGTGACTGCATAGGAAGGCTGAATGTCACGAGCATGGATATGTGGGCCAACTAATGGTGAGCATTTCCTCTAATTTTCTTATTGGCTCTGAGGCTATATAAGGCTGTGACTTCTGGAATTGGTAACCAATGGCATGAGGTCTTTCATGGAACATCAGAGCAGCTGCACATGCATGCAGCCATACAATTTAGCAGGAACATTGTTAACGGCTAGACTGAGCTGATGAGTCATCTGTTGAAATCTCCAGACACTGACTTAATTACAGTTAATAACTCTATGGGGAAGAGGTATGCTGCAACATTGTAACCCCCAATGGACGTATCTCCTCTTCCTTACAACGTTTTCACCTCAGATGGTGTAAAACGCAGCATACCATTTCCCTACATCTTCTAGTACACATCTGATAATGGTGTTATAGATAGAGTTAGGATATTATCACACCATTAACTATGGGGGCTGGTTGATGCATTTACCTGCTTACTCTATTATTATAGAGAGCACAGGGTAGGCTAACTACTTGGCATATTTTATCTCACACCCCACTTGATAAATAGCCAGCATGTGGCTGTAACATTCCCACTCCCCTTCACACACCCCCACCCCCAAACACCCCAAACCCAAGAATCTGTCTATCTCAGCCTTAAGTACATTCAGTAATGCAGCATCCACATTCCTGTGATATAGAGAATTTCAAAGATGTAAACCCTTTGAGTTGAGTGGTTTCTCCTCATCTGGGTCCTAAGTGATCATGAAGCTGTTGCCCTGTATTCTAGATTCCCCAGCCAAGGGAAAGAACAGTGGTTATCCTGTAAAATCCCTTCTGACTCTTGTATGTTCGAACATGATCACCTCACATTCTTCTGAACTCCAGAGGATATAGCAGCAACTTACTCAGTTTCTCATCAGGAATGACCCTCTGATTGCAGCAATCAGTATTGTGCATCTGTAATCTGTTCACATCACAAGCAGCATCCCACATTCCTTGAAAATTTTACTTCTCACTCTATTGTCAGCTTGATAGGTGTAAAGACCATGTCTTTTTATTTTGTGCTCCTAAAAACTAGGGGCTGAGTGAGAATGAACTGTTTTAAAATCAATGTTTGAAAGGGGCCTGCAGTTTTGAAAAGCAGGTGACTTGACTCCCACAGCAAACATCATAAACAATACTTGCACAAGTAATAACTGAAGTTTGAGTTGCAGAAAATCTGGAGTTCAGGAGGTATATAGGTGTCACTTTTGCTGGCAACAAGAGTTAATGTATCTCTGGACTAGTGGCCAGTTATGGAGGAGAAAGACCTTTATGCCTGCTGACGAATGTGTGATTGATTCTCAAGTAACTGAACAGCTTGAAACTAAGAACAAGTTACAAAGAAACATAAGTACACAGTTTTTCTCCAGCTCAGGAGTGGTCTATCTGTTTTCTGCAATCAGAATTCACTGTAAACCTGAAGAAAACCAGCTTACTTTTCTTGCAACAGTTGTTGTAAGCTCTGACTTAAGAGACATTCTAGAAGTGAACGCCTTGAGTCTCTTACTAATCAATGGAAGTATCCAGAGAAAGATGATTGATGCAAAGCACACCAGCTGAGGAGTCATAAGAATCATTTCATCAACAGAACCTGGGAATAAAGACTACTGAATGTTCTCTCCAGTTTTACTCCTCTGTCCATAACATATTTTACCCTGTCTGTTTGTGTCTGTAAGGGGAGTTTTAATTAGTAATATTCTATGTCAATGGTTTATAACTGTTTATGTGTAGCTAGCATTGAACTGCTTGTAATAGTGATTCTTGTGCAGCACAGATATCTGGTCCATGCTTTCTATTAATCTGGGTATGAAGGTCCGATAAATTGCAGAACATTATATACTTTGTCAGGCCTTTGCCTATTGTAAAGACTTTGGGAATAGCGGGGCTAGTGAGTCATGGCGATCGTCATCTCTCTCCATTTCTCTTTTAAAGAAATAAAGCTGCTTAGTAAAGTCCAATATCCTGGCCTCCAAATTAACTAATGGCCCAGATTTTACGGCCAATGGTAAATATTCAGTGCTCACCATTGACTGCAAAGAAACCTACACACAAGAGTTAGATTTCCCTTAATGAATCACCAGTATAATTCTGGGACCAGCTATTGTATTAGGATCCCTGCTATCCATGATCAATCATATCATCAATGAAAATTAAGCACACAATCAGATTGAAATCGAAACTCAAATAAAGTATTGCTGTGGGATTAATGTTGGAGTTGAAATAGAAAAATGACAAAAAAATGCTAATCCATCAATAAATGGATAAAATTATGCTCGCCACCTCTAAGATTAATGTTTACAGGCCAGCAAGATTGACCAGAAGCAATAATGACTTAGACATCACTGAAAACCCATGTACAGCTGAGTGAACAAGACTTAACATTTGAAATGGCTTTCACAGTGAGCATAGTGCTTAAAAAGTTGACATCATCTCAAATCAGAAGATTTCTGCGTTGATTACATCTGCAAAGACTGAAAAAGGCCAAACCATGCAGGAGCTGGGAACCCCCTCGAGCAACTTCCAAATTTAGTTTAATGGGACACGTGCACACTTCAGAAGTTGCTGACAGTTTCATAGAGAAATTATGAAGAAGATTGATGTTTTTGCTTTCATTACAACTTCAAAAATCTGGGCCAATGTTTTAGAACTTCTGCCTTAGCACTGTGACAGTGCAGTGCAAATCTGCTTTTGGGCAATTCTTTTTAGTATAAAAACATTAAAGTTGCATCAATCAACTTCATGTTTAATCAATATGTCCAGTTCTCAGTGCAGCTTCTGCATATACAGGTGATATAAACAACAACACATCTCTCATTCTAAATTATTTATTGGGAAAAAATATCCATTATATAACTTGAAGATGTGCAGAAGATCTTTCTCGTGTTCTGGCAAGTAATTTTCCTTAATGAACATTAAATGAAGCTTTAACTGTTAATTTGATGAATCACTACATTTTAATATTTGTATTATTGTCTACTTTTATTGGCCTTAAAACAATTTTGGATGCCTTGTGGTCATAATTGTAAATTAGTTTTAGTCATTTTACCAGTCCATGCCTTTCATGTCCACTGAGCATCACAGAGTCTTAGCTAGCTATGTATTTTTAATTGTGCTTTGTAAAGAAAAGGAGTAGTCAGGTCACAGACATCAATGAGGTAAATGATAATTGGTCTATTCTTGCTGGTGTTGATGCAGGGACAAATGCTGGCTCTTTATTTACACATTAGGAACCTATTCACATCTATCTGGACAGGCACTTGGGCCTTCGTTTAATTGTGCAACAAAATGATGGCACCTTTGAATATGCTACTGTCCTTTAGTACGACAGCGACCTGCCAACCCGAGTCTCTGTTGGGTTCTTCTTATATTCAAATATTTCAGAGGCCATAATCTTCAAACAGATCCTCGCTTATTTGTCTCACTTTATTTTATTCTCGGGTGGGGTGACCATTGCTGGATTGCATTCATTGTCCACTGTTAGTCACTGACTAGTAGTGGAGGGCCTGTCCTTGAATTGTTGTAGTTTCACTTGAGAAAAACACAACTGAGCACACTGTTGGATTTGAAGGCTGATGACTTACATCATTGGGTTTTAAAGGAGTGGCAGCAGAGATAGTGGATCCATTGATTATAATATTCCAAAACTCCAAGGATGCTACAAAGGTTCCAATGGATTAGAAAAATGCTAATATACATCTTTCTTCAGAAAGTGAGGGTGGCAGACAGTAGGAAACTACAGTTTAGTGACTGTCATTGGGAAATTGTTAGAATTCATTGTAAAGGAGATAATATTAGGACATTTGGAAAATCAAAGTGCAATCCACCAGAGTCCACATAGTTTTATGATACGTAAGTCATGTTGGACTAATTTGTTGGAGTTCTTTGAAGATATAACTAGCAAAAAATAATGGTGGTCTTGTAGTTATATTACTTCTGAACTTCCAAAAAGCATTTGATAACATGCTTCACAAAAGATCATATGAGCTTGGATTGACTAACCAGCACAAAGCATGGAGTTGGGCTACATGCATCTTTTTCAATGGGCTACTACACTATTTGGTTCTCGGGTTCCCAATGGTATACAGTCTATATTAATAACTTGGATGTAGAGATAAAAGACACTATAGTCAAATTTGCAGATTATACTAATAGAGATGAGAAAGTAGGTTGCAATGAAGAATGGGAAAGTAGTTTGCAATGAAGAAATTAAAAAATTACAAGTGGATAAGGATATGTTATGTGAACAGGCCAAAACTTGGCAGATGAAATTTAACATGGATGATTCTGTTATGCATTTTGGTTGGAAGATTTTAGATTTAGATTTTTAGATTTAAACTTTATTGTCACATATACTGAAGTACAGAAGTAAGGTGAAAAGTGTATTTTGTTGCTCCACACAGCATCATCTTAGGTACAAAGTAGTAAAAGACAGGAACAAGGTTAAAAAGTTAAGCATTACAGACCTTTATAGAATAAGTAGAAGGGTAAAGAAATAAGACGATAGTTAACATTAAAAGCCTTTGTAATATAAACTAGAAAATTAAAGGGATAAAGGTAAAACTTCAACAGTCTTTCTTGAATGTTTAGCCATGGTGGGGCCCAATCTCCTCCACTTAGCTTGCTCTCCAGGAGACCTCAGCTGCTTGTTCTCTACGCTGCCGCTGCAGATACTGGGGACCTCCCTCACTACCCACTCTTCCCGCATTGGGCTACAATGCCATCGTCGCTACTGCTGCCACTGAAACTGCCACCTCCTGTCTTCTCCTGCTGCCTCTGGAACATGCCCAGGCAGTACCCGCTCAAAGCCTTCAAATGCCAGTGTGCACTGGCCCTGCTCTCACCATTGGCCACGTTAGATGCCGGGCAGAGACACCATCATGAGGCGCTGAAAGACCGCCATGGGCCATCAAAAGACTCCCAAAAGAAAAAAGAAGAAAAGAAACACAAAGAAAGAAAAAGAAATGGACAGAGCGGACAAGCTCCAGTTGAAGCATCACACTCTGCCACCATCTTGAAGAGTAAAAGGAATGGAAAGAAAACTTATCGAAATGGAGAGATACTTCAGGGTGCTTCAGGATAGAGGGATCTGGGTGTCCTCATGCATGAATCACAGAAAATTAGTATATATATGCAGGAGGTAAGAAAGAAGGCAAATTAAAGGAATAGCATATAAAAGTAGGAAAGTGTTGCTGTAATTGTAGAATGCATTAGTAACACTGCACCTGGATTATTGTGAACAATTTTGAACCTCTTAACTGAGGACGGATGTAATTGCATTGGAGGTAGTCCAGATTAATTCAGAGGTAAGGGGATTATATTAATGAGGAGAAATGGAGCAGTTTAGGCCCATACTCTCTAGAGTTTAGAAGAATGAGAGGAGATTTAATTGAGATGCTAAAGGGGATTGACAAAGTAGAGTATAGTAGATGTTTTCTCTTGTGGGGAAATCTCGAATAGAGGTCATATTTTTACAATAAGAGGTAATAGATTTAAAACAGAGTTGAGGAGATATTACTTCTCTCACAGTGTCATGAATCCATGAAATTCAGTACCAGAGTGAGGTGATTGCCAGGATACTGAGTGAATTTAAGGAAGAGACAGACAGATCTTTAATTAATAAATGGTTGAAGGATTATGGAGAGCAGGCAAGAAAGTAGAGTTGAGGCCAAGATGAAATCAGCCATGCCTGTACTGAATGGTGGAGCAGGGGCTGAATTGTTCTTGTTTTTGGATGCTTCCATGATAGTGTCATGATAGTAAATTAAATGCAAATGACTCAGCAATGATGAAGAGAGGATAGGTTTAGTTGCTATTGCACAGTTGATTTCATTTCCTTCATCTTTCTGGAGAAAAAGCTTTGAAACAAATGTTTTATGAGTGCATTTTTTAAAGTGAGATGAATGTAACAAGAGGAAAACAAATAGGCAAATATACATTTGAGTAGAATTAAAACCAATTCATTGCTCTTCAACCTAAGATCTAATGTTACTTTTGCAATGTAACTTTCAAGTACATTAAGCCAATATCTAATTTTGCACTCTTACCTTTCCCAAACATCAAACGATATCCATGACGAGAAGTTTGAAGTCACATGGCCGATCTTGTATTGAAATCAGCTCAGTAATTGTAAAATATGAAATAGCTCAGCTATATCAATTGAGAAATATGGGCAAACACATGGTAGATGCAGTACAATGTGAAATTATGCACTTCGGTATGAAAAACTGAAAGAAACTGCATTGTTTATATGGTGATATATTGGAAATTGTGGATGTTCAAAGGGATCGCGGTGTCTTTGTACACCAGTCAATAAAAGTAGACAGGCAGATGCAGCCAGTAATTATGAAGGCGAATGCGATGTTGGCCTTCATTGCAAGATGGTTTCAGCTCAGAAGTAAGGATGTGTTACTATAGTTATACAGAGCCTTGGTGAGAACGTGCCTTAGAGTATTGTGTGCAGTTTAGGCCTCCCTACTTTCGAAAGGATACACTTGCCATAGAGGGAGTGCAGCAGAAAATCACTAGGCTGATGCTGGGGATTACAGGACTGTCTTGTGAGGAGAAATTGGTTCAACTGATCCTGTATTCACATGAGATTAGAAGAACAGAGATGAACAGACTAGATGTAGGGAAGATGCTTTTCCTGGTTGCGGAGTCTGGAATGAGAGGACATAGTCTCAGGCTATAGGTAGGCCATTTAGGATTGAGATGAAGACAAATTTCTTCACTTAAAAGGATAGTGAACCTATGGAATTCTGCACCACAGAAGGCTATGGAGACCAGGGCTGTGAATATATTCAAGAAAGAAATGGACACATTTTCAGATTGTACAGGCATCAATGGATATAGGGAGAGAACAGGAATATGACTTTAAGAAAGAGGATCGACCATGATCATTCTAAATGGCAGAGGAGGCTAGAAGGACTGTTCCTAATTTTGAAGTTTCTATTTCATTTGATGATTAAATAACTTCTAGCTGGCTGGTGAATGCCAAAGTTGAATTTCAATTTATCACAGCTTTTTGGTTTCTTTTTCACAATGGCAACCTTTCAACACACCAATTAATTAGTTGACATTTTTGTTTCAATATGTTTAGGAAAACATTGCTAATTGACTGTAAACTATGCTACATTGCAAAAACTAACTGGTACTTTCAAAGGTTCAGGAAATTTCAATGACTCTGAGTGTTTTATATCAAAGAATGAATGTCAACTTCATTACTGTTACATTGTAAAATGCAGAAATACTTTCAAGTCTCAAAGTTAACCTAACCTGCCTAGCTGGATCAGAATAAATGTTTTATATGCCACCGAATATGACTGTACATTGGAATGCAATGCAAACCAACTCTAATACTACTAGATTACTGGATAACTTAAAATTCTTGGTCATAATGCAAATTACGCATGTGAAGAAGTTTGCTTATTATAATCCAGGTCATATATTACCATAACATTGGGAGTTGTTTTCAGATATCTTTTTGCCACTCCGTAGAAACTCCGCATGTGGAAAAAACATAGAAAAAACATTTACTCGTTATACTTCCGCAGTTTGTATTTCGCTTTTAAGTTTTTGTATTATTTTTGCTGTTGCTTTTTGTATTCCATGCAGTTTCTGGAACTACTGCACCTTTTAGACAAAAGGGAAGATTTGCAACTATTGTGTGGAATCTTGCAGAACCATCAAAGGTCCCATCTACCAACTGCAGAGTTGGAGAGAAGCTTTGGCGAAGGCCCATTGTATCACAAACCAATTAGGCTGTAGAGAGGCTGGCTGTGGGCATTGCTACAGAGAGCTGATGCCCTACCAGAGGCCAGCAGGTCATTTACTCGTCAGCACCAGAGGGGAGGCAGTGGCTGCTGCAGAAAGACACCCACTGGAGGGTGAGGGTGGTCAGGGATAGAAGGTTGTAGGCACATTAGTAACTATGACTCTCTTTCTTGACTTGGTCAAGGAAGCATAGTTGCCGACTACGACGATTCCACGTATGTTTGGCGCATAGTGTATGTCGTGCCTCCCCGCTGGTCTCACTGGTAAACCCAGCAATCCTGAATGTTGGGTGACCAAACGACCAGAAAAAGTACGAGACGGCTGTGGTCTAGAGTGACCAGCTCTCAAAACACCAGTATGAGTCTTCCATTTTCAATGGAGCAGTCCGGCTGGGAAGCATCCCGGAAAAACAACCTCCCTGCAGCCTCGTCCATAACCGCGAGCTATGATAAGTTATTAGGTTGTACATGTATAAAACCCGCAACAAGGTCCATCTTGGTCCAGACCTTGAGACGTTACCTCCTACCTTACATGGAGCTGAGACTGGTCATCCCTCTCAGGGAGCTGGCTCACCCTGTAACAGATGACATAGATAACGTTGAAGAAGGCACCATAAGGGCAGCCAACCCTGCGGTTGAGATAAGCATAACCACCCAAACCTTCTACAACAAAAGTTATCAAAATATAAAGCAGGGCACAGACATGAAAAAGACTATAAATGAGACTGGCAAAGAAACAGCTGATGCAACTGCCTTCATGGAAGGAGTTGTTATCGAGCCAGAATGTGACAGAACATCTGTCTCAGAGGTAATCATCCACTGTGCCGTCAATGGGCTGTTCTGCAAGGACTGCGACACCCTCTTCCCCTCAATGAGCCTGTTTAAGACCCATGTGACTAAAGTGCATGGAATAAAGAACATCCGTACAAGATGTTCACGCTGCGATAAGGCAGGAGAATTTCACTCAATAGCCTGCCATTATCCAAAATGCAAAGGAATGAAACAACTCCCAACTGGGGACTTTGCATGCAGTGCGTGTGACCAATGGTTTTCAACACAATCAGGCCTTGGTCAACACGAGAGGCACAGGCACCCGGTTCTATGAAATGAGAAACGCCTCAAACCGGCACCTAAAGTCCAGAGCAAACCTGGGAGAAGTGACTGCATATGGTCACAGGAGGAGGTGGCACTCCTGAGGGAATTAGAGGTGAGATTTGCAGGATACAAATTTATAAACAAATCCATCGGTAGCATCGTGTAAACCAAAACACCAAAGCAAATCTCAGACAAGTGCAGGGTCCTGGCAAACACCCTGTCGGAGGTCAAGAACATCAGCGGGCCAACGACAGGTATGGACTCGCACGATTCTGAGGCAGACTGTGTCCAGGAAAATTCCGACGACCAAGCCCAGCGCCAAAGAGCCAGCCGTAAAACACCAGCTTCGATCCCTAAATATCAAGATGTAGATGACCAGCTAACACAAGCTGAGGAGCTCTTGAGCATGAGGAATGACCCAGATACGCTTGCCCTCGGAATCGGACTAGTGGACATATTACCGACCTACTAATGAATAGTAGGAAAAGACAGGACAAACACAAGAGGCCCCAGAAAGATCAGGCCAAGAAAGACAAAAAGGCCCGGCAGCAATACCGGAGCCAAAAAATGGTGGGCAGCACGTAAGGTGCTATTTAGAGCAACACAGCAGCTTTACAAATCCAACCAGCGTCAACGAGCTCACGAGATCATGGGGGCGTCGACCTCATCTGCTTGTCCTCTATCAAAAGAGGAACTGGAGACATGTTTCTGTGAGAAACTGTCAGCACAAAATAAGAAATCAAACATAAATAAGTATGCCCCATACACTGGCAAAGTCAATGACGGGTCCTTGATGAAACCCATAGAGGTAGAGGAGGTTGAAGCGGCCATCAAGGGGATAGATGAGAACAGTGCCGCTGAACCAGGTGGCCTGAAACTGCAGGACATAAGAACACTCCATGAGCAGGAGGAAACTTGTCTACCCTGCCTCTTCTTCTTATGGCTAAAGTCAAGCACGATCCCTGATTCACTAAAAAAGAGTTGAACAGTCCTGATTCCTAAGTGTGAGGACAAGGAACGCTTGAAAAGCATTGATAACTGGCGACCAATAACCGTCGGTCCAACGCTGCTCCGGCTGTTCACGAAAATAATGGCTAAATGCCTAAGTGAAACAGTCAAGATAAACCCCAGGCAAAAAGGGTTCCTCGCAGCCACTCCCGGATGCAATGAAAACATTGTGGTCCTCGAAAACATCATCAAAGGAGCAAAGTACAATCGTAAGGACCTCGCAGTTGTCTTTGTCGATCTAGCGAAAGCGTTTGACTCAGTTGGGCACAAGCTACTGATCAAATCTCTGCAAAGAGTGAAACTACACAAAGCCTCATCGAAGACCTATACACTGGCAACACAACAATGGTGGAAGGGAATGGAAACTTAACCCCCCAATAACTATCGAGAGGGGCGTAAAACAGGACGACCTACTCTCACCAATATTATTTAACATCGCTTTGGATCCGTTGATGTGCTCTCTGGAGAGGGCCAACTCAGGGGTCTCCATGCCCCTGGGTGGCAGAAGAGTCAACTGCTCGACTTTGGCCTTCACGGATGACACTGCCCTTCTAGGCGACTCACACACTGGTATGGCTAGTAATCTAAAGCTGCTCCAGGCCTCAGTATTAACACAGCGAAGACTAAGGGATTCCACTTCACTTTTAAAAGGAAAACCTTCTTGTACAATCACTTCACAAACTGGAAGCTGCGGGATGAATCCATAGCCTACATACCCCCAGGCGACACAGAAATACCTGGGTGCCCGTATCGATCATGGGCAGGTGTGGCAGAAGGGGAGTGGGAGGAAAAGCTTAAGTCCTGGGTTAAAGGAATACAGGCAGCTCCTCTCCGACCATGACAACGGCTGGAGATCCTAAAGATACATGTTATCCCCTGATCCTGACAGAAGCATCACAGGCTACTCTCATAAAGCTGGACCAAATGATCCACAATGTCACCAAAGAATTCCTACACCTACCACCTCATATCGCAGACGGAGTGCTATATGCTAGCAACAAGAACGGCGGTCTAAGCATCCCAAAACTGGAGGTGCAAATCCCATCAGTGATTGTTCACAAATGTGAGGCACTAGACATGTCCAGTGATGTGGTCATTCGGGCCTCCTTTCAGTATAAAGGAGAGAGCAACACAAAGACCGCTGCGGGGCTGCATGAGCTCAAGGTCCTCAAGGAAATTGAAAATTTCCAACCCAGTAACCGCAGCAGCGGCAAAGTGGAAATTGACCCAATGACCGCCATCCAAGACATCATGCCTGCACTCCAGGAGGCAAACGCGGGGCGAACAAAACCACCCAAAGGTATGCTGGCTGGAGGGAGTGGGAATTCGAAAAATGGCAAAAGCTGGAATGTCAAGGGGCAGGCATCCAGTACTTTAGAGATGACAAGATCTCTAATTCTTGGACAAAAGCCAGAGTACGACAAAAATCCTCTAGATTCATTAACAGCATACTCTTGCGGTGTAACCTGTACCCGACAAGAACCACATTATCTAGAGGAAGGCCAAACCGAAACAAACTATGCGGAGAGTGTGAGATGGCAAACGAGACCATATCACACATCTCAGGATGCTGCCCATTCGTGAAAAATGCTTGAATAAAATGTCATAACAAAATCGCTGACCAGTTGCAGAAACAAGTCCTTAAGTACGGCTGGACATCGTACGTGGACTCCAGGCTATTTGCCAAAGACAGTTCCCCATGGAAGTCTGATCTCATATTTAGAAAAGACCAGAAGATCATGGTTGTAGATGTCACAGTGCGGTACGAAAATGATAGTAAAGCACTGGAAACAGCATGGCGAGAAAAACAAGAGAAATATAATCATCTGAATGCCGAGGCCATGGAATTAACAGGAGGCGTGGACCCCAAATACTTGGGCTTTGTGGTGGGCGCACGAGGCAAGTGGCTGGATATGAATAACCGCCTCATGAAATTCCTTGGCACTAAGAGATTCGATACGATACGTTCGCCCAAAAGACATCAAGACTCACTCTGTCACTGACACTTGAACTCTTACAATTCTTCAGTGACAAGTGAGCAAAAACCGTAAACGGTGCAATAAAATCCTCCACCGAGACAAGGACCGGATGAACCCCACCAAAAAAATATAAAATCCTACAACATCAACAATATCAGTAGGTCCCCATTAATAATGACAATAACAACCAGTTTCATATAACATCAGTATCACTTGGTCCTTGGTCTGTGGTGATGCTAGAGAGTACACAAAAATCAACGAGCGATGTAAAAACTCGAAAAAGGCACTTCCCCGAGTGTTCCAAAATAGCAAGGGCGAGAGAGTAACTCTTACTGGGCCTCTCCCCCTCCATTTTTTTAATGCGGGTCCCTCAGCTGGTGGACCAAATAGATTAGGGGCTTTCACAGATTTACTCAGCTCTCCATTTAATCAGTGAAAGTGATTGTCCCAGCTTCAGGAGGTTGACAATGATGCAATGGTAGCAGTGTTCCCATTTTTTAGGCCTGCTCTTTCAAAACCCTCTCAATCGATACCCAGTGTAGTATTATTAAAGGACATCAGCAAAAAAGGCTAAAAAATAGAATGCTGACTCTAGTAAAATGAAGAAGCAGCACAGAGCGTAGGCAGAAGATTTAATTCTCTGTCCGCATCATCATTCTGGAAAGGTATGATCTAACCGCATTCTCTGAACATTCAAAAACCCACATGCACTACTGTCTGTTATTAACCTCATTAAAACTTAATTAGAGAATGGTCTGGAGACCTCGGAAAGGGAAGATAAAGGAACTTGCTTACTCTAGCAAGTTGGTGAGTTTATAACAAAGTGGTTGTCAAGATTGAATCACCTGCATCTCTATCATTAAGAATATTATGACCGGCATACTGCAGTTATGAAATTTATTCTTAAAAACCTAGTCATTCTCAGAATGTGGAGAGAAAAGGAAAAGCTAACATTTTATTACTCATCTCTGGTTTTCATTGATATAGAATCGTAGAACCCCAAGATTGCAGAAGCCAGCCATTCAATCCATCAAGTCCATACTAATCCTCCAAAGAACCTCCCAACCAGATCCACCCGCACCCTAGCCCCATAAACCTGCATTTCCAAAGGTGAATTCACCTAAATGCATGTCTTTGGACTGTGGGAGGAAACCCATACAGACATAGGAAGAAAGCGCAAACTCTACACAGTTGCTCAAGGGTGGAATCAAACTTGGGTCCCTGGCACTGAGATGTAGCAGTATCAACCACTGAGTCACTGTGCCACCCATGGTTATGGGTCTGGGCAATTTTCTTGAACTACTGGATTCCATGTGATGAAGGTTGTGTCAGTGTTGTTCTTAGGTAGAAAGTTCGAGGATTTTGTTACAGTGGTGATGAAAGAACACTTCATTAGATCCAACTCAGGACTATGTAGGAATTGAAGAGAAACTTGGGAATTATAGTATTCACTCACACCTGCTGCACTTGCTTTCTAGGTGATTGAGGAATATGCTGCCAAAGAAGATTTATTGATTTTCTGCAGTGCATTCTGCACACATTGCAGCCATGGTACATTTGTGGTACAGGGATTGGATATCTAAGGCAGTGAATGGGCTGCTGATTGAAAGATATTGCTTTGCCTTGGATAGTGTAAAATTTATTGACTCTTATTAAACTAGCACCATCTAGGCAAGTGGAGATTACTTCATCACACTTTTGAATTATGCTTTGTAAAGTGGTGTGTGAAGGTAGGAGATGAACTACCTGTTGCTGAATACTGAGCCTCTGATCTGTTGTAGTAAGCACGATATTTGTGAAGGTTGTCCATCTCAAGTTGTGGTTAAAGTTGACCACTGAATATTGATAATTGGTGAGCTCAGAGGTGAGACTGCAGTATTCAGTTTACAGCTAACCCGAGAATGCAACTTTAAAAGAAAGGGTTTTGTGATTTACACATGAAAGAAGTGAAACTATTACTGTATTCTAACGGATGAAAGGCTTAACAGACAATCAATTTTTCAAAGTATAATTTCAATTACATCACACTGCAAATTTTTGCTATAAATTCTGTGTTACGATCGAGCCCTCCACAATCACCTGATGAAGGAGCATCGCTCCGAAAGCTAGTGTGCTTCCAATTAAACCTGTTGGACTATAACCTGGTGTTGTGTGATTTTTAACTGTATTCAGTTTATGTATTTTCATGAGTCAAATATTTTAAGCCCATATTTTTAAAAAATATAATACAAATTTCTAAAGTGGGATGTGAGCTCACATTCACTAACTTATTATTCCACTCATTGGGAATGGCTGATGGAGACTGCAAGCTTAATACTTTTGAACAAGGCCACGGTGGAACAGAAGATGGGGCTGCTTTCACTGCATGGACTAATCTGAGGGCTCCCCTTCACTTGCCAAATAGTCCGAACAAAAGGTGCTACATCAGCCTGATGTGCTGTGCTCTGCAGACTTGGAGTAGGTGATGTGGTGACGTGATAAATTCTGAGGAATTGGGGAAAGGGAACAATCTTCTGAGGAGGAAGAGGAGGACAGCGGGAAGGAGGAATCTCTCTTTAAGCATGTCAGAGTCAGCTGCACTGAGCGCGACAAAACAGTCAGTATGTCAGTGACATCTGCTTCCAACAGATGTCAGCTGAGTACATGGAATGCAAAACAGTCATTGGTCATGATGCCAGAATTTGCTTTGCATCATGAAGTGAACTGCAGCCTCAACTGGTTTAGTTTGTATTTACTTTTTCTGGCTGTAATAAAAGTTCATGTTTGAATTGTCCAGTTGCTTGCCTGAGTATGATGTTCCCATATCGCCAATGACAAAATGCAGTTCTCCAGTGAACACTGGGGACAGAGTAGCAGTGACCGAGAAAGTGTGTTCAGATGAAATACAATAACTAAAGTCAGGTAAACTGTATGACAAGTTGGTTAAACAGTGATTAGAATGGACTTGTATATGTGATGGAGTATCAGCCATGCCAGCTATGTGCCAAGAGCAGTTTAGCTTTGTGGCTGCCATGCCATTACATTGCCAATCAGAGACAATGGCAGAAAGTATAACCATGTCTGGCAATACGTGGCCTTTTAAAGATGGCACAGGCCAAAGAGATGGACATTCAATTGGCTGCAAGTTGTAATGGGAACAGCACATGGTAAGAAAGGGATAGAATGACTTATAGAGTCATAGAGATGTAAAGCACAGAAACAAACCCTTCAGTTTAACTCATTCATGCCAACCAGGTATCCTAAATTAATCTAGTCCCATTTGCCAGCATTTTACCCATATCCCTCGAAACCATTCCTATTCTGGTAGCTCATTCAAAGATGCCACTGGGGCAGGTAGCTAATTAATGAGGTCTATTTGATTAGATATGGTGAGAATTCTTATTAGGCTTTGTGGTAAATTCTTGAAGCAACTCACATTTTTGAAAAAAATTAAGGTTCAGTTCTATACCTTTAATCGCCCAGACAGCTATAACTTTGGATGCCCTTACTTATTACCATCTAGGAATGCATCTAGTTTGCACCCCAACTATTTCCTTCCTAACGTTCTCCAGTTGGTCACTACTATACTTTTGGTTAACATTGGTTGCAACACACCTGGTTCAGAATCTGCTTCAAATCAGTGAAATTAGCTTCCATCATTTCAGTGCTTGTATGCTTGATTTTCCATAACTACTTGAAACTGAATGATACCGAGTATAATGAAGCATGCATCATTTACACTACTTCATTCACCAAAATTGGATATAGCACACTTTAATACTCACTAGGCTGAAAAATACCAACCAACAAAGATTTTTTTTCACATAGATATCAGATAGCAAATATAACACTGCTACTTAGCAAAGAGGGAAGACAGCAAACAGAGAACTATGGACCATGTAGCCTAACACCAGCTCTTGGCAAAAATCCAGGAACTTATCGGGATATGTAACAGAGCATTTAGGAAAACATGATATTATCAAGCAGCATCACCACAGATTTATGGAAGAGAATATGATAAGCCAATTAGAGTTCTCTGAGTATCTGACTAGTAAGGTTAACTAGGATGAAAACCAGTGAAAGTAGTATATTTAGTTCTCAAAAAGTGTTCAATAAGATGGTGTATAAGATTTATTGTAAAATATTAGAACTCCACCTGGAATTGGGTAATAGATTAGCATGGATTCAGGATTGGATAATGAAAAGAAAACAAATAGGATGAACAAGAGATGTGTGGGTTGGTAAGCTGTAACTAGCTTGATGCAGCAAAGATTAGTACATGGGCCACATCTATATTAATTACTTAGATGAGGTAAAACTGTCTGTAGATGCATTTTTGCTGACAACATGATGTTAGGTGGGAAGCTATTTAATGAAACAATACATAGTGACTCTCGAAGGATTTTGACAGGTTAGGTGAGTTATCAGATATAATCCAAAGTATCAAAATGTGAAGGAGCCTACTTTGGCAGGTAAAGTAATACAAATTATTTTTTGAATGGTGACAAATTGGGATATGTTTACATTAAAAATAATTCACAGAAAGTTACAGATACAGTGAGGAGTTAAGATGAGAAATGATTTGTTATCTTGTATTGCAAAGACATTGTCATATAATGGTCGTCTGGCCACAATTAAATAGCGCATTGGTGAAGCCATACCTCAGTCCCAAGCAGGTTATATGCCCAAGGAATCAATTGCCCTTGATTCAGTTTGGACTCCAAATACTAATGTTCAAATCAAAAACAAAGTAATGAACTGAATTTGCAATAAGTCTCCCAATCTTTTTAGTTACAAAAGGTATTTGATGACATATGAATATTATGGAATGCAAAGCAGTGATGTAATCTGGTCTATCAAGTTGCTCTTGACTGTAGTCATAGTGCAATGACTAGACTTATCTGGCATACAATTGCCTAGGAAGGGTAACATCCTCAAGGCAAAGAATGGGGCCAATCTAGGAAAACCTCAAAGAATATTTCCTTCAACTCTCAAAGAAAATTATTCAAAGCACTGAGTGACTGAGGTAACCCAGAAATGATTCTAATTCCAGCTAACCAACAATTTACACGCTATAAACGAAAAGGTCCTCCCCCATAACAAAATTTGAGAATAGTATTTTTCGATGTCTGTAGGAATTTATGTTTATCGTCTGTTCCTACAATTTGTATGGTAATAAATTACAATGAAATGAAGTATTTTCTGGCATCTAACTTAATTCTGCCCAAGTATTTTATGTGGATGCTGAGAATTTGATGACTGTGGCAGAATAAATGACAACTCCAAAATTATTTGTCCTCTTCAACAAATAGCTTAAGTTAAAAATGATGGAATGTGAGCAATGGACAGTGGGGAAAGCAGTCGCCAAACAAAGGCTGATTTGCAGCCATTCCACAGAAATTCTAAAGCTACTACTAAGAATAATCCTCAGCTACCATAATTACGAAAAAAAAACTAGTCCAAAGCACTCTAGCCCCATCTCACGATTGGGTTATAGTTGTTGGTTTCCTAATCCCCCAAATTTATTCCTACATCCTCTTTCAATTAATGTTGATGAATGATTGGGAACTATATTGAAACTGGCTAATTCCACCTGGGGCCCATTACAGTCATCAGGAAAATGAGGCTGTCAATACATCTGTCTGGAAAGGTTTCAAATTCACATTCTGGAGGTGAAAGGTCAGTGTTCTAATCCATTATACCACCCAGTTCCTATGCAGCACTACTTAGAAAACTTCAAACACTTGATTCAGCAAGCAAAGTAAAAGCTGAATTATTGATGCGTTGGTGCTTAAAAGGTAGTTAATATTTTGAGAAAGTGAGGACTGCAGATGCTGGAGATCAGAGCTAAAAAATGTGTTGCTGGAAAAGCGCAGCAGGTCAGGCAGCATCCAAGGAGCAGGAGAATCGACGTTTCAGGCATAAGCCCTTCTTCAGGAATGAGGAGGGTGTGCCAAGCAGGCTAAGATAAAAGGTAGGGAGGAGGGACTTGGGGGAGGGGCATTGGGAATGCAACAGGTGGAAGGAGGTTAAGGTGAGGGTGATAGGCCGGAGAAGGGGTGTGGGTGGAGAGGTCGGGAAGAAGATTGCAGGTCAAGAAGGTGGTGCTGAGTCCAAGGGTTGGGACTGAGATAAGGTGGGGGGAGTGGAAATGAGGAAGCTGGAGAAATCTGCATTCATCCCTTGTGGTTGGAGGGTTCCTAGGCGGAAGGTGAGGCGCTCTTCCTCCAGGCGTCGTGTTGCCATGGTCCGGCGATGGAGGAGGCCAAGGACCTGCATGTCCTTGGTGGAGTGGGAGGGGGAGCTAAAGTGTTCAGCCACAGGGCAGTTGGGTTGGTTGGTGCGGGTGTCCCAGAGGTGTCCCCTGAAATGTTCCGCAAGTAGGCGGCCTGTCTCCCCAATGTAGAGGAGGCCACCTTCAAACAGACCCCACCACCAAGGATATATTTCCCCTTCTCTATCAGCGTTCTGGAAAGACCACTCCCTCCGCGACTCCCTCGTCAGGTCCACACCCCCCACCAACCCAACCTCCACTCCCGGCATCTTCCCTGCAACCGCAAGAAATGCAAAACTTGCGCCCACACCTCCCCCCTCACTTCCCTCCAAGGGATTCATCCATATCCACCACAAATTCACCTGCACGTCCATACACATCATTTACTGCATCCGCTGCACCCGATGTGACCTCCTCTACATTGGTGAGACAAGCCGCCTACTTGCAGAACGTTTCAGAGAACACCTCTGGGACACCCGCACCAACCAACCCAACCACCCTGTGGCTGACCTCCCCCTCCCACTTCGCCAAGGACATGCAGGTCCTTGGCCCCCTCCATTGCCAGAGTAAATCCCTAGAAGTGTATAACAGCAGTAGGTGTGCACTTAAGAGCAAAATCAGGAGGCCAAAAAGGGGACATGAGATAGCTTTGAAAAATAAAGTTAAGGAGAATCCAAAGATGTTCTACAAATACATTAAGGACAAAGGAGTAACAAAAGAGAGATTAGGGCCCATTAAAAATTAACAAGGCCAATTATGCGTAGCACCACAGGGTGAGTGGTAAGTTACTAAACGGGTATTTCATGTCAGTATTTACTGTGGAGAAGAAAATGTAAACTAAAGAACTTGGGGAAATCAATAGCGATGTCTTGAAAAATGTCCATATTACAGATGAGGAGATGCTGGATGTTGTAAAATGCATAATGGTGAATAATCCATGAGACCTGATCAAGTGTATCCTAGAACTTTGTCGGAAGGTAGGGAAGAGATTGCCGAGCCCCTTGCTGAGATTTTTGAATCATCAATAGCTATGGGTGAGATGCCAGGAAACTGGAGGTTGGCTAATGCGGTGCCATTATTTAAGAAATGTGGTAAGGAAAAGCCAGGGAAGTATAGACTGGTGAACCTGACATCAGTGATGGATAAGATGTTGAAGGAGATTCTAAGGAATAGCATTTACATGCATTTGCAAAGGCAAGGACTGATTAGGTATAGTCAACATAGCTTTGTACACAGGAAATCGCGCCTCACTAACTTGCTTGAGATTTTTGAGAAAGTGACAAAGAAGATTGATTTTAACAAGGTGTTCGACAAACTTCTGTATGGTTAGCAAGGTTAGATCAAATAGAATCCAGAGGGAGCTAGCCAATTGAGTACAAAGTTGGCTTGAAGGTAGGAGACAAAAGATAATAGTGGAGGGTTGTTTTTCGGACTGGAGGCCTGTGACAAGTGGTGTCCAGCAAGTATTGGTGCAGGGTCCACTGCTTTTTGTCACTTATTTAAATGATTTAGATGTGAATATAGGAGGTATAACTTGCAAATTTGCAGATGAGGCCAAACTTGGTGGTGTGATGGATGGTGAAGAAGGTTGTCTCTGGGTCAAATGGGCCAGTGGGCTGAGGAGTAACACTTATCCTTAGAAACTAATTTTAATTTCTGGTTCAGTGTTTAAAAGGTAATTCATTGCATATAGAGATGCAGGTTATGTTGTTTATCGTTCATAAATGGTCAGAATATTTTCACCCTTCCAAAGAATTTATGGGCAACGGAAGAACTGATGAGCTAAACTGAATAAACAACATAATAATGAGCATTTTCCATAATACTGAACAATATACTGATAATTTGATAGTTAGTGAAAAAAAAAGCATCCATGGTATAAGGTGGGCATTGGAGGTTTGTCCTTGTTGGTGTGGTATAACTAAATTCATGAAATTCATGATATGTAACTGATCATATGACTATGTCATCAGGAAGAGAGAGGACACTAGTCTAGAGTGAGCATGTGACAGGATAGGTCTTCGATACAACACTAAAGAGCTCTATTAGATAGCCTATTATTTATAAGTATAAATATATGCGAATTACAGTACACAAGGAGTTGAAGAGTCTTAATTAGTGATAAGGGGTAAGCAGCTGAGTGACAGGGCATGGAAAGACACCAACATTTCAAGATATTCCAGATCAGTATCTCGATGGCACGGTAACCGTATTGACAAGCTAAAAATTGCAGAGCACATGTCAAATCTATCTTATAACCAGTAAAAGGGGATGTCTAGATTGATTACTGTCTATGGTAAATACAAAGTCTGAAAACAAAGCACATATTTTAAAGAGTTTGAGTAGGAGCATTAATCATACATGGAGACTGCACTATAGTAAATTACTGTTTCTGATTTTATGAACATAACTATCCTCTCTCTCTGATTATTTCATCTAAATTTAATTTTTCATATGTAACAATTATCCACTTACTGCATGTGCCTGACAAAATCGTTTCACTTTGATCTGGTGAAGTTATTGCATTTTTGGTCAATAGGCCTGTTTACTGCTGCAATTGTAAAGATTCTTTTTAAATATTCTCTACATATGGACTTTGCTTGCAATTTTAAGTCTAAATACTGCCCCACATCTCACTGATTAGCCGATACAACAATGTTAATATCTATCAGGTTGTAGTCTGGTAATTTGACTCAGTTGTTTTGCTATTGATAAGCACATTTGTCAAGGCTTGCAACATGGTCTGGGGACAATCCCCTCCCCCACACATCCTATCTCTCACCCCATAATATGCTGCAATTTTCACTGTTCAAAAAGAAAAGAAAAGATATGCACATTTACAAATCAAAGACTATATAATAGTTCCTACAGTCATGGAATTTCACTTTTCCAATTTCAAATGAGAACATAAAACCAAAGCAAACTGAGCACAAATATTAGAATTGAATGATAATATATCTGTGGTTTCAATGCAGTTTACAAGGGAAATAAGCGCTCACTATATTTGGAAGACACTGCAGATCATAAAGAAATTGATGAAAAGCTTGCTCTCCCAATTCTTTCCTTTTGTCCCTACTGTTTCTGTAGGGTTCATGTTGAAAACTGCTTTAAGCTTCATCCAATCCAATGATATTATTCTCAGGTGTGGAATTTGGAAGAATAATGAGTCATCTGTCCCAGTAATCTTAATAACAATTTCTAACTAGCCAATGTATCTTGTACCTAATTACTATCATGCAATAAATTTAATTTTGTTAAAACAAGAGTTGCTTCTTAAAACTACCTAGTGGTTGTTCCTCTACCACTGGAAGCAAATTGATCCTTAGATCCAATCAAGGAAAGTGGAATAGTCACAGCATCCTTCTATCCATAAATACCATATCAAGTTAAAAATTAGAATTTCTTAGAAGGATCGAAGGTTACTACAACATTAATGACACTGTTGGAAAGCACAGGGGGAAAATGCACAAGTATAACACAGATGACACAATTTGTTTTTTTCACCATATTTCAATTAAGTATTGGGAGTTGTTCCTGACTATGGGGAATATGATTGCAGGCTAACAAGGTATGGGCATTGATGATAGTTGAACAATTTAGACAGTGCTGTTGAAGAAGATCGTTTCAGTTACTTTCTCTGGGACATGTTGAAGTCCTTAAAGGAATATTTCACATAGCTGAAGATTTCCTGGCACCCCAATTCTCCTGCTTGTAATTATCTGGTACAATACTCCCTCAGTTGTTGACTTTGTCCTACTCTGACTATGACGGCATATGTATACTTCCTTCTCCTCTTCCACAATGAGGCTCCTTAATATTACAAAGTTGTCTTCAACGCAAGTGACAATGATGCTTATGTTATCTCCTGAGCTACAATATTAAGACGTTTGAATTGCAGAATTAAGATGTCTAAGCTCCTTAATATTCCTACATGACCTTATTACATCTATGCTCTGTCTAATGCAAGGGTCTCATTAACCAGAGGTGAAGAGAATAGTTTGGTTTTGCAAGGATCTACCTTTACAGTGACTTTACTTTCAGACAAGTTTGGTCAGGGTAAGTGTCTTAAAATGCAAACATTGTGGCTGTAATATGGAACAGGAAATTCATCTCTGTGAAAGAACATTTCAAATTACTTGGGAGCAGTGAGAGAATTTGCCCCTAAAAGTGGACAAAATTCAACCATGTGGGGGCAATAAATCAAAGAAATGTCAGCTCCGTACCAGGAACATTTAGAATCAGTGAGGATTTGCTCAGTCAATCACAAACTGTTTTTTTTTTCCGGTGTTTGCTCCTGAAGATTTTCTATGAGCTTACCAACAGCAAATGCAGGAAAGGAACAGCCTGGCATTAGGGTGGGGCTGGAGGTAGGGAGGCCAGAACAAGCAAACCTGTCAGCTAGATGAAGCAGAATTGCTCAGGTTGAAGTTAGCATAGCCAAAGGGTGGGACAGGATGGACAGGTGTTGGTGGATGGGGGTGAGGGTTGAATGTCCATATGTGGGAGAAGCAGCAAAGGATGGAGAGGGGAAAACATAGTTTGGAAGAAGTGCTATAAAGGTGGGAGAGGGGCTGCAATGAGAACAAAGGAATGGCAAAGTCTATTCATCCAAAAGTGGATTGGCTATGTTAAATAGCTCTGTAGTGTGCAGACTAGCTGGGTTAACTATGGTAAATGTGGGATGATGGGGATAGGGTGGGATGCTTTTCGAAGGATAGTGCAGACTTGATGGGCCAAACCGCCTTGATATACACTGTAGGGATACTATGATTCTGTGACTTTATGAAAGTGGACAGAGGGACTGAAAAAGGGAGAATGCAGTTTTAAAACTTCCAACAAAGGAATAGTGAGTTGCATGAACATTACTATTGTAATGAACACTGTCAGTTAGATAATTTAATACTGAACAGTTTTATTTAATAAAGATTTACGTTTATGTGGTATCGCATCTCAAAACATCTCACATCCTGTAAATTACTTGAAGTGCAGTGACTGTGTTAGAGCCAAACATGCAACAAAACAGCTGTGACCTACTAGCATACTTATAGTGTGATATTTTGTGTCTAGAAGTGTGGATTTTGCAAAAAAAAATCTTTTGCTGGTATCATCTGGTAATTTAAATAATATGGTGTCGTGGAATTAATGCTCTCCTTATGTGTGTGGTTTTAGGTTTAATGGAGTGGTGATTATTATTGAAGATATTGTTGAACCTTTCTAATTCTGCTTGTGTACGAGTCCACATACACCATTCATTAGCAAAGTATCGAAAAGGTAATGTCATTAGATGACTGCTTTACCGGATAAAGGAGATGATGAGAGTGCAAAGGGATCCAGTGAAAATCAACACATAGCTCCCAATAATCATAAAATAAATCTCAAGAAATTCTCAAGCAGATCCCTCAAACAAGTTTGACCCCTGCTCTGAAACAGTTTTGGTAGTATTCACCCACTGCATAATGATTAGTTTGATGCCTTTTCTATTCGTTTAGGTCATGGTGTTCTGACTAGAGATACAGACAGTAAAATAGTGCTTGTAATTATCCCTTATATTTTGGAAATCTAGATCTGTTATGAAATTAGTAAGTTCAGCTGTTGCTGTTGAGTTGAAAATAAGATAAAATAGCAAACCCTAATGAGCAAAGCTTTGTACATATTTCTGGGGAAGAAATTATCATAGAAAAATCATAGATTGATTGATATTGTGATATCCCATTTATGTTTGAACAAACTGGAGGTGTAAAATCTGAGGGTTGTGGTCAATATGGTCGTCACAAATTAGGTCATGCCAATGGGAGAGATCAGCTGAATGCTTCCTGTCCTAGCTCTGTACGCCTGCTTGCAGAACACAAGCTCAAGTGCAATTCCAAATTGCTGAGACAGTAACATAGGAACTATGAAAGCAAACATAAGGCATACAAAAGTGTGACAGCAAAAGAAAATGAATCATGCTACTTTAAAGGGTCCTGACAGGGGAAAACCTGCTGGCATCCAACATCTATTTAGAATGGTTTTGAATGGAATATTACACACATCGTTACATGAAAATAGATTTTGAAAACCCTCCTGCCTGATTATGCAATAAGGAAACACTTTGAAGCAATACATAAGAGGTCCATTCCTCGTGAGTGCAGTTTAGCAATCTTCTTGGAAGGATTATTGGCTGCCTCTGAGTTTGTCATCTGGCCTCTCAATGCTGCAGGCCCAATCGGCTCTAGAACCTTCACAGCCCTGCTGCGTGATGTTGAAGCAGATAGATTACTGCACAAGGAGTTGCCCTCACTGGAATGTTCAGCAGTGAAGAAAGAAATAAAGTCCAGGTTGGCTGGTCCAACAAGGTTGTAGGGAAACCCCTCTGTTGAATCAGAATGAGCTGTAGTTGTGTCTTTTATGTTTTTAGCCTTGATAATGAGACATGGAGGTTCTGAGTCCAATGACTTTCAGGCCTGCCACAAAGAGCCATAAGCCCATTCTGTCAGTGATGTAGTGTTCAGAGCGGCAAAACTGTCTCTAACCATGACCTGAAGCCATATAATAGTCTGCACAACTCTGTGGTGTAGGCAGATGATCGGATTCCCAGCCTGCATTGGAAAAGGTCCCTCACAGTAGGAAGTTGTTGGGGAACTATCTCAAAATGATTTTGCTCTAGTTTGCTTGTTCATCAACTCATACTATCTGACAATCAACCAAATTTGTTGTCTGATTGAATCATTTAAGATTAGACATCGTAAGGCTTGATTGCAATAAATGAGATGAATGACCTTATCAGCTGTTCATAATTGAATGAACACTGGGCACTGGGCACTGGGAAAACTCACTGTTTACAATGGGATTTATTTTTCTTCATAAATCTAAACATGCAAATCTTCAATTTAAAAATCTGAAACAATGCAAGTCACCCTCAACACTGCATTCAAATGTTAACCTAATATCTGTACTTATTGTATTGGTGGTGAGAAATTAAAACTTACAAAATCAGAAGTGAGTATTTTACTGAATGAATACAGTGTATGTAAAGACATAATTATATTGTATTTAGAATAAAATCTGAATTACATCCACACTGCTGGATGCAGTGACATTCAAGTTCATTAGAACACAAGACAAAGAAACAAAAGTTGGCCATTTAGCCCATAAAGTCTTGAAATCAGTGAATGAGATCATGGAGAATCAGATGTTCCTCAACTCCACTTTTCTGCCTTATCCCCATAACTCTTGGTCAAATTACTGCTTAAAAACCTGTTTATCTCACCCTTGAATACACTGATTGACCCAGCCTTGACAGTTCTCTGAAATATAGAATTCCACAGATTCACTATCCTCTGAAAGAAGAAATTCCTCCTCATCTCTGTCTTAAATAAGCAACATTTCACTCTGTGATTATGCCCTCTGGTCCAAGATTCTCCCACAAGGGGAATCAACCTCTTCGCATCTACTCTGTTAATCTCCCTAATAATTTTAGATTTTTCAATAAGGTGTCTTGTGATTCTTTTAAATTCTAATGAGACCAAGCTCAATCTACTCAACCTCTCCCCATAAGAAAATCCCTCCAGATAAAGAATCAACCCAGTGAACCTTCTCTGGACTGCTTCCAATGCCAGGATATCTTTTCTGAGATGAGCAGACCAAAACTGTTAACAGTATTTTAGCTGTGGACTGACTAGTGCATTGTATTGCTTTAGTAAAACTTGCCTATTTTTGTACTTCATTCATTTGACAAAGGTCAACAGCCCATTTGCCTTCCCTACTACCCAATGAACTTGGAAGCTAGGTTTTCATGACTCATGCATGAGGACTCATGAGTTGCAGCTTTCTGTATCTGTAGTCTTTCCTCATTTCAATATATCTAGCTCTTTCATTCTTCCTGTAAAGTCCATAACCTCATATTGTACTACATCATATTCCATTTGCCAAGATTTTACCCATACAATTAACCTGCCTGTATCCCTCTGCACATTCTTTGTGTCATGCTCACGACCAGCTTTTTCACCTTTTTTTGTAGTGCATTCACTTCCCTCATCCAAGTCATTTAATATAAATTGTAAGTAATAGTGGCTCCATCACTGATCTCTGTGGCACTCCACTAGTTACAACTTGCCATCCCGAAAATGCTCCCCTTGCCCAAATCCCTGTCAATAGTTAGACAATTCTCTAAGCATGCAAATGTACTACCCCAACACTATGGGTTCTTATCTTACTAAGTAGCCTGATATATGGTACATTATCAAACACTTTTTAGATTTCCAAATAAATTAAATCTATTGATTCCCCTTTATCTAACCTGCTCATTACTTCTGCATAGAACATTAATAAACTTATTTATCATGAAGCGCTGAGGACTCTGCTTGATTCCATTGTATATTTGTAAATGCTCTACTATTACATTCTTTATAATGGACACTAACATTTTTCCAAATAAACCTTTGAGAATCACTGGAGAAAAAGTAACTGGTGAGATTCTTATTTTACTGCAGCCTCATTCCCCAAGCATAAAAGCCCGAGATCACACTTGAAAGAGTATAATTTCCCACCCCCTGGAATGTCAAGGAAGGTGTCAAAATGGGCAAATAATGTGGTATGTTATTGCTGCTGAGATACACACCTTCTTATCAACTCAACAATGGGCAACAAGGTCCATTGGGATCTTCTCCATAATTAAGACTCTAAATGGTTAACAAACAGACATTTAAGGGCCTCAACCCACCATCAACCTGACTACCTGCCTTCTTGGCAGGGGAGAAAAGTAACTTTCTTCCTGAAAGAGACAAAGATAACCTGCCTTTTGTGTGTGTGTGTGTGTGTGTGTGTGTGTGTGTCGGGGGGTGGGGGAGAGCAGTGGTACGGCTTCATTTGGCCCAATATTGGACCAATTGAGGGTAACAATAGGGGATAAACCTGTGGAATCTAACAGCCAGCCCTTGCCCTTGCCTCTAGCCCTCCTGAAGCTCCTCTCCCATGATCCCTATGAGAAGCAAATGAAAAGGACCTTATCATCACTGGATCATCTAAAGGCTACCCCTTGTTCAGGACCCAGAAGCTGCTCACCTCTGATTTGCAGATTCTGGCAAGGTGGGACTGCACTGTTACGGTCTACAATTAGCTCAGATGTTCACTCACCAGCTCTTAAATTGATTGGAGCTTAATCCAGTGAGCTGTCATAGCCACTGAACGTACCTGCCCCATACAAATTAGAAAACTTGTTACAAGTTGCCTTTCACTTACACAAGATCTTTCACCAGCTGGAATCTTGAGATTTAAATCTAGAAAGATTTTCAGTCTATTTCATATATTATTTGATCAAGTTGTCATACAAGAGAAATTAATAAAATAAAATCATTGAAAAGAAAACTGAATAACTATTAGATGATGAAATATGAAGCATTTTTTCTGGCTGTCATTTGCTTTTCATTGAAATACTTATCAGGAACATCTATTTGATCTAATTTGTTGCTGTAGCTAACATGCACAATGCAAAAGACAAAAGTCACTTTGTCTTTTTAACTCAAATTTTGTATTTTTAATGTTTGATATTTTCTCAATTACAGAGATTTCAGTTGGATTTAGCTAACATTTTAGATCATTTTATAAAATAGCACAAGATGTTTTCTGACTATTCTCTTAGAAAATCATTTTATCAATGCTATAATAATAGAAAATGCAATATTTGAAAAGAAATATTGTAAAAATCATTGGAAAAACTACATAAATACAAATCTTAGAAAAATCAACAACAAGGTAAATGAGTGAAAGCAATATACTGTGGATACTGGATATTGAAATAAACACAGAAATTGCTGGAGAAACTTGACAGATCTAGCAGCATCTGTGGAGAGTGAAACAAAGTTAACATTTTGAGTCCAATATGACTTCTTCAGGAGAGCCATACTGGACTCAAAACATTAACTCTGTTTCTCTGTCTACAAGGTAAATATGTTTCATTTGGAATTTCTTTATGTACAAAGCCTTCACTTTTTTTCTGTTCATTATGTCCTCTAATATAATCCTTTTGATATAAGGAGAAAAATAGCATCTAATATTCTGTATGATCATTTTTGAATCACATAAATAATAGTAGCTTTCTAGTGGTGAAGCAGTATTTATTATTCAAAAATATATATTTGCTTTGGGCATGTTTTCATTCAGTATTAATATCATCTTTACATTTCAGAAGGCGCTGATTTTGTATGTTTGTGATAATATTTCTATGCTGTGCACTGTCAAAATGGTGCTAGAAGGGCTCAAATGAAGGCTTATTCTTCCTAGCTGTTTCTGAATATAATCATTACATTCTAACATAGTATTATTCTTGTTTTATGAACCATGATCACAGCAAAGAGTAAAAAATGCTGTCTTGTTTTCCATCACTACTGAAAAAGACATTTTTTTAATAATCCATAGATTATTGCAGATAGGGGCCATTTGGCCTGTCAAGTCTGCACCAACCCTCTGAGGAGCATCCTACCCAGACCCAATGATCCTACATTAACCGTGGCTAATCACCAAGCCTGCACATCTTTGGACTGTATGGGGCAATGTAGCATGACCAATCCACCTAACCTGCACATCTTTGGACTATGGGAGGAAACAGGAGCACCCGAAGAAAATGCATCCGGACACAGGGAGAATGTGCAAACTCCTTACAGATAGTCACCCAAGGATGGAATGAAAACCGGGTCCCTGCTAACCACTGTGCCACTGTGCTACCCATATGTTTGGTATGAATTATTTTTCCATGATTAAGATATGCTTTCAATTTTCTTTATTTAATAAGTTTGATCCAAGTCAGCATTTCAAGAAGAATTAAGCTTGTTTACATTGCTAATTAAATTGTATTTTAAATGAATTAACATTCCTTTTCATGAAAAAATTATAAAATATGAATGAGATAATTTTAGTTTTCTGTCCTATAGTGTCCTGTATAGATGATTTGGTGTTGATTCATTTTGTGCTCTGGCTCCATTTGTAGCAGGTTGCATCAATAAAGACTGTAGCCTGTCTCGTGCAATAAATGAATAAAAGCTTTTCAGTGTTATGGTAATGAAGTCATATATTTTGTAGAGTTGAAGATATGGAATCTCAATCCTGAATTGCTTGGTCAAGGAGATTGGTAGCACAATACATTAAAAAAAGCATTCAGATTATTCTGGAACACACAAGTCATAATTACTTTTAACATATTTGACACAAGCCATTATTTGCATAATGTTACCAGCTTCTGAAACACTTTTGTTACAGTGTTTGATTTAATGTTGTATATCAAGATTATGCTGATATTTTGATCCATTTATTACAAGTGAAGCACATCACCTCTGTAACAGCATTGTCAATTCTATTTCAATTATGCCATTTCAGAGTACTGAGTAAAACAAAGATTATATTTCATATTGATATACACAGAATTTCTTGGTAAAAGTACTGAGATAAACCATTAATAAAAACACATTAAATTACCTAACAGCAATGTACACTGCATACAAAGCAAAATGGAATGACTAGAAACAGTAATTCTTGGACGGCAACCAGATGTATTAAGGATAACAGAAGTATGGCTGCATAAAGAACAGGATTAGCAGATAATTTGTATAGGATGTTAAATATTTAGAAATGATTCTGAAGGAGGGCAGAGGAGTGGGAATAATGCGCTGTTTAGAAATAATATAATGGACAAATAGAGAAAAAAAAGAGATAACTAACATTAAGGTGGCATGACAAGCGATAAGAAAGGATAACTTAGGCTAAAGGGATGTGTTAAAGACTCCCTTATTGGGGAAGAGAAATTAATGTCAGTACACATGACTTAGGAGCTGAAGTGGGATATTCAGTCCTTCAAGCCCACTCTGCCTTTCAATGAGATTATAGCTAATCTGGCTGTGGTGTCAACTTCACCAGCCTTTCTGCCCCTTCCACCATAATGCTTGATTCCTTTCTCCATTAAAAAACTAAGACTTGAATAAATGCAACCAGCCTGCCTCAATATTTTTCTGGGGAAGAGAATTCCACAGAAGCTTTAAGCTCTGTGATAAAAACATTCTTCTCATCTCAGTATTAAAAGGGGCACCCTTTATACTTAATCTGTGCCTCCTAATTCTAGTGTCCCTATAAGAGGTTACATCCTCCAGACATTCAGCAAATTAAGCGCGAAAGTGAGGACTGCAGATGGTGGAAATCAGTCAAGGTTAGAGTGGTGCTGGAAAAGCACAGCAGGTCAGGCAGCATCCGAGGAGCAGGAAAATCGATATTTCAGGCAAAAGCTCTTCATCAGGAATGAGGCAGGGAGCATCCGGGGTGGAGAAATAAATGGGAGGGGGTTGGGGCTGGGGAGAAAATAGCTAAGAGTGCAATAGGTGGATGGAGGTGGGGCTGAAGGTGATAGGTCAGAGAGGAGGGTGGAGCGGATAAGTGGGAAGGAAGATTGGCAGGTAGGAGAGGTCATGACGATGGTGCTGAGCTGGCAGTTTGGAACTGGGGTAAGATGGGGGGAGGGCAAATGAGGAAACTGGTGAAGTCCACATTGATGCCTGGGGTTGAAGAGTTCAAAGGCGGAAGATGAGGCGTTCTTCCTCCAGGCATTGGTTGGTGAGGGAGTGGCAGTGGAGGAGGCCCAGGACATGCATGTTCTTGGTAGAGTAGGAGGGGGAGTACGGGGTGGTGGAGCTGATTGGTGTGGGTGAACCAGAGGGTAGGAAATTTGCTGGTGCTATTTGGGTGGGTTTAAACCAGCTCAGCAGGGGGATGGGAACCGAAGGTGTAGTTGCAGTGCACAGGGGGATGAGAGTAGGAAGGACAGGGGCAGGATTTCAGCATCACAGGAATGTGCTAACAGACAGCAAACTGATTTGAAGTGTGTCTACTTCAATGCCATAAATATCCAAAATAAGGTAGGTGAGCTTGCGGCATGGATAGGTACCTGGGACTTCGATGTTGTGGCCATTTCGGAGACATGGATAGAGGAGGGTGAGGAATGGATGTTGCAGGTTCCAGGGTTTAGATCTTTCATTAAGAACAGACAAGGTGGTAAAAGAGGGGGAGGCGTGGCCTTGTTAGTCAAGGATAGTGTAAGGGTGGCTGAAAGGACTCGTCTACTGAGGTAGTGTGGGCTGAGGTTAGAAACGGGAGAGGAGAGGTCACTCCGGTTGGAGTTTTTTATAGGCCTCTGCAGAGTTCCAGGGAGGTGGAAGAGAGGATTAGCAAAATTATTCTGGGTTGGAGTGAAAGGAACGGGGGGGGGGGGGGGGGGGGGTCATTATGTGGGACTTTAACTTCCTCAACATTAACTGGAAATACTATAATTCTAGTATGTTGGATGGATCAGTTTTTGTCCAATGTGTACAGGAAGGTTTCCTGACACAGTATGTCGAAGGGCCGACAAGAGGGGAGGCCACACTGGATCTGGTAAAAACAATAACTGCAGATGCTGGAAACCAAATTCTGGATTAGTGGTGCTGGAAGAGCACAGCAGTTCAGGCAGTATCCAACGAGCAGCGAAATCGACGTTTCGGGCAAAAGCCCTTCATCAGGAATAAAGGCAGTGAATAAAGATGAACCCTAAAGCTTTCTATAGGGACGTGCGGAATAAAAGGACGATTAGGGTAGGAATAGGGCCAGTCAAAGACAGAAGTGGGAAGTTGAGTGTGGACCCTGTGGAGATTGGAGAGGTACTAAACAAACATTTCTCATTGGTTTTCACTCAGGAAAAGGAGAATATTGCAGAGGAGAAGAAAGAGGTACGAGATATTAGACTAGAAAGGATCAAGGTTAGTTATGAATAGGTGTTATCAATTCTAGAAGGAGTGAAAGTAGACAAGTACCCTGGGCCAAATGGGATTTATCCAAGCATTCTCTGGGAAGCTAGGGAGGGGATAGCAGAGCCCTTGGTTTTGATATTTGAGTCATCATTGTCTACAGGTTTAGTACCAGAGGACTGGAGGATTGGAAATGTTGTGCCCTTGTTCAAGAAGGGCAGTAGAGATGACCCAGGTAATTATAGACCGGTGAGCCTTACTTCTGTTGTAGGAAAGGTTTTGGAAAGGATTAAAAGAGATAAGATTTATAATCATCTAGCAAGCAACAATTTGATTTCAGATAGTCAACATGGTTTCGTCAAAGGCAGGTCATGTCTCACAAACCTCATTGAGCTTTTTGAGAAGGTGACCAAGCATGTAGATGAGGGTAGGGCAGTTGACATGGTATACATGGACTTCAGTAAAGCCTTTGATAAGATTCCACATGGTAGACTGTTGGAGAAAATGCAAAGGCATGGAATTGAGGATGATTTAGCAGTTTGGATTAGAAACTGGCTTTCTGAAAGAAGGCAGCGAGTGGTGGCTGATGGAAAATGTTCAGCCTGGAATATGGTGACTAGTGGTGTGCCACAAGGATCTGTTTTGGGACCACTGCTGTTTGTCATTTTTATAAATGACTTAGACGCAGGCATAGGTGGATGGATTAGTAAATTTGCAGATGACACTAAAGTCAGTGAAGTAGTGGACAGTTTGGAAGAATGTTACAGGTTGCAGGGGGATTTGGATAAACTGCAGAATTAGGCTGAGAGGTGGCAAATGGAGTTCAATGCAGCTAAATGTGAGGTGATGCACTTTGGGAAGAATAACAGGAAGGCAGATTACTGGGTCAACGGAAAGATTCTTGGTAGTGTGGATGTGCAGAGGGATCTTGGAGTCCACGTACATAGATCCCTGAAAATTGCCACCCAGGTGGATTGTGCTGTTAAAAAGGCAAAAGGTGTGTTGGGTTTCATTTGTCGAGGGATTGAGTTCCAGAGCAGCAAGATCATGCTGCAACTATACAAAACGCTGTTACAGCCACATTTGGAATATTGTGTACAGTTCTGGTTGCCATATTTCGGGAAGGATGTGGAAGCATTGGAAAAAGTGCAGAGGAGATTTACCAGGACGTTGCCTGGTCTAGAGGAAAGGTCATATGAGGAAAGGCTGAGAGTCTTGGGTCTGTTCTCATTGGAAAGAAGAAGGCTAAGAGGGGATTTGATCGAGACATACAAGATGATCAGAGGATTAGATAGGGTAGACAGTGAAAGTCTTTTTCCTAGGATGATGATGTCAGCTTGTACGAGAGGGCATAACTACAAATTGAGGGGTGATAAATTTAAGACAGATGTCAGAGGCAGGTTCTTTACGCAGAGAGTGGTAAGGGCATGGAATGCCCTACCTGCTAATGTAGTCAACTCAGCCACATTAGGGAGATTTAAACAATTCTTAGATAAGCACATGGATGATTTTGGGATAGTGTAGGGGGACAAACTGAGAATAGTTCACAGGTTGACGCAACATCGAGGGCTGAAGGGCCTGTTCTGTGCTGTATTGTTCTATGGGTGTCCCGGAGATGCTCCCTAAAGCACTCTGCAAGAAGGCATCCAGTCTCCCCAGTGTAAAGGAGACCACATCGGGAGCACCGGATACAATAAATAACATTTGTGGATGTGCAGGTGAAACTTTGATGGATGTGGAAGGCTCCTTTGGGGCCTTGGATGGAGGTGAGGGGGGGAGTTGTGGGCGCACATTTTGCAATTACTACGGTGGCAGGGGAAGGTGCCAGGAGGGGAGGGTGGGTGGTTGGGGGTCGTGGACCTGACCAGGTAGTCATGGAGGGAACAGTCTTTGTGGAAAGCGGATAGCAGTGGGGTGGGAAATATATCCCTGGTGGCAGGGTCCATTTGTAGATGGCGGAAATGTCGGTGGATGATGCAGTGTATGCGGAGTTTAGTGGGGTAGAAGGTGAGGACCAGGGGGTTCTGTCCTTGTTGCGTTTGGAGGAGTGGGGTTTGAGGGTAGGGGTGCAGGACATGGATGACATGTGTTGGAGGGCATCTTCAACCACATGGGAAGGGAAATTATGGTCTTTGAAGAAGGAGGCCATCTGGTGTTTTCTGTGGTGGAATTGGTTCTCTTGGGAGCAGATACAGCAGTGGCGGAGGAATTGGGAATATGGGATAGCATTTTTGTAGGAGGTAGGGTGGGAAGAGGTGTAATCCAGGTAGCTGTGGGAGTCAGTGGGTTTGTAAAATTGTCAGTGTTAAGTTGGTCATCATTGATGGAGAGTTTGCTGAGGATCTAATATGTTTCAATAAGATCATTCCTCATTCTTCTAACTTCAGTGTACCTAGACCTAAACTGCTCAATCTTTACACAATATGTAGAGAAGAAAATATTAAATAAGCAAAAAATATGGGAACAATAATAACAATAAAAGATTGCTATGACTACATATCCAAATAGATTGACTGGAAGTAGCACAGAATGGGGAAAAGGAAATGGAATGTTTACAATTGTTCGGGATTCTTTTTTTACTCAATATTTAAGTCCAGCAAGAGAAGAATCCCAGCTGAGCAGTGAACCAGAGTAAAAATGAGAAGGAAGTAAGGGATAGCACATGAAATCATGGTTATAACATGATAACATTTGATGTACTGTTTGGAAGAGACAGAGCATTCTGAATCTGCTATAATTAATTATATTCAAGCCTGAGATAAATAGATTTTTGAACTGTTGGGGAATCAAGGAATATGGAAAGTGGGGAAGAAGGTGAAGTTGAAGTCCAAGATCAGCCATGCTCATATTGAATGATAGAGCAAGCTTTATGGGCTTCTCTTACTTCTATTTTGTATGTTTTTATGTTTTCAACTACCAAAGTAATCAGCTGGAAAGAGAAGTTAAGTTAGGAGGAGCTGGAGATAGAACTGAGAAAGATAAAATGGAAAATAAATGACATCGTAGACAAAGGTGGGACAATTCAAGAAGTGATTAATAAAATTTAAGTGAATGCAGAAGAAAATACAAAAGGTATTCATAAAATGAAACAATAAGGATTTCAAAAGAGAAGCTCGTAATTGAACAACCTTAATAAATTATTTTAACAAGAGAAACAGTAACCAAATGTAACACTGGATGCAATGTGTAAAGTCTCTCAAAAGGCCACTAAACGTACCAATCAAGAGACAAATAGCAAAATAAGATTAAGCTTTAAAACAGAAAGCAGAGAATAAAGGTTACAGATAGTTTCTTAGATCGTTAAAAGATGAGAACTGATTAGAACTGATGTTCTACAGGAATTGCTATTAGGAACGCTGTTGTTCAATATTAAAAAAAAATTTCCAAATTCGATATCAAAATTTATTGATGATATTAATTGTGCTACTTAGCTAATACTAAGGATGGTCACAACAAAACAGAAGCCATCAAAAATCTTTCAAAATTGGCATGTAAATGAAAGAAGTAAGAATTTCTTTTAGTACTTTTCAAATCTCAGGATGTTCCAAATTGCTTTACAAGTGACGAAATGCTCTATTTACTGAGCAACCATGGGTAGAAGCAAACAATATTCCCCGTACTTTTCATTGTACATCACACAGTAAGTACAACTGCATGGAATTTATTGCACAGAAACACGGCAATTTATTCCAGCCAGTGTTTATCCTCCTTAATGAACCACCTATTCTACTTTATCTATATCCTGTCTGCATCTTCTTATATTATTTTCTTTTTATCGTGCACTTGTAGAGTAGGACTTACTGAATATGCAGCTGAGTCTCTGAGGTATGCTTTGAGTTGACTGTGATGTCATTTGTCATGTGATAGAACGCTGTTAGAAAGTTGGAACTGGTACAACTCAGAACATGGAACCACTCAGTCTTATTGTCATATACTTATCATTAATAAATGTACTTTTAAAGAAACCTAAAAATCTGGGCTGATGTTTACGAGGATCAGAAGAATGTATTGTAAAACAGTACTTTACTAGTGTCCCCTTAAAAATGCCTAGGCTGTTTACTTTAATTCATCCACTTGTAATGAGTTCCATTTTCTAAACAGTTCCTAACTTTTTTTTAGACTTATTAATGGTTATCTTATAATTATGTCTCCTAGTTCTGGGCATCTTATATTTATCAATATTTTTTCGACATTCGTCCTCCATAAAGTCATTCATAGGCATGGTCTTTTCCAGTGAAATCAAACCAAATTTGCTTAAACTTTCTTGATAGCTGTACTCTCTTAGTTCTGGTAATACTGTATCCTTGTTATTCTTTCATTCTTTATTTACCTTGTTGCAATAAGGAGACTAGAACTCCACATATTGCTCTAAGTGTGGCTCTACCCAGATTCAACACAATTTCTCTGGCCAAGTTAATGTACTGGTGCATGAATTTGACATGGAGAAAGTTGCCCTGTATGGACTGTAAAGGTCCAACAAGAGTGATGCCCAGATTATTTGAAGACTACAGTACTATACTGACAGACCAAGATTTTACACTACAAAACAATGCCAATCAATCTGTTCTATATCTATTTCTCACCCATGTCAAACATTCACAACACTGTTATCTGTCATTGTATTTATAAATTTACATATCTCAGCAAGGACACATATTCAAAATTCAGGATACACTTAAAGTCTTGCTACAAACACTTCTGAAGTACAAACCTGCTGATTTATAGATAGCCAAAATGGACAATGTGAATGCCATCAGTAACTCTGTGCAAATTAGGAAATACATCAGTACAGTAATATTGGGCATCTGTATAATAAGCTAATCAGTAAAAAATGAGATGAATAACATTTGATCTGGTTTCTTGGTCCACAGGATTACTATATCTTCCCATGCATTGCATTCTCTTATTTAAACTCTAATTATGTTCCAATGGACGTGTTAACTTTTTCTCATTTTGCTTTCATTTTGCATTTTTAACTCTCTTATTTAGATTGTTTTCAATTTGTATTTAATTACTTGCTCAAGTACTTTGAATTCAAAGAAATAAATCTTTGACTTTACCAAGCTTACAATGTGGTCAACTTTGATTATGCATTAATGGGGAGCCCAGTTTAATTCAGACTCCAATTCTTCTTCTCTTTAGAAGGAAGAATTTCTTCTCTGCTTAATGTCTCTGGTCAGGATTGTGAGAGAATCATGTGGGAAACTTACCTGATGCCAACACATTATTTTTTAAGGCAGGCAAGCAGCAGCATGCACAAACTATTAGATTTTGAAATCAATGTTATTAACTTTAGGATATAAACCAATCATTATTCAGTAATTAGAATAAAACTTAACAAGATACATAAGCATCATAACATGAAAAATCAAGACACTGATTATAGCTTATTGTAGAAACAGCCAGCCCATGGAAATTAGGATGAAAATTCCAAAGGTAAGTACAAATGAAAGAGGTCATTCAGCCTCTCCAGCTCATTTTCCTTAAGATTGTTGACAAGAATATCATTTTTTATTAGTAGTAAATTTCAATACTGTTTTATGTAATTTAAAGTAGACTGTGGAATAACTATTTAAAATGAGAAATAGGCTTGATCATTGACTTTATGTTCTCCATTCTGCTTTTGCTCATCTGGCAGCTGAGGTTATTAGTTCTGTATTAGAAATTGAAGTTAAAGAAGAAAATCTGGGTGAATTATAAATGATGAATAGCTTTGAAAAAGATGCTGGTTTAGGATCATCTAAATAACAGCTTTACACACTTTTGGAACTCTTATGAGCAATGAAAGATTTTATACTCTTATTTCAAAGGCTTTGACTGTCCTGGTCAAATTTCCTCCATCAACATCATCAAAAGAAAATCCAGATTAATGATAACTAATTCAAAGCCCACTCACTTACACATTATTTAATTGGGACTCTTACACTACTTGTTGATCTTAGCAGTTTCCTATAGTCACTGTAATCAATAACTTACAAAGTGCTTTTGAATACAAGATATCATTAGGGGAGATTTTCAGCTTTGTTCTTGTTACATGCTGAGAGTATGTACCAGGAAAGTTTGCTTTCTCTGTCTGCAATTTTCTATTTATTAAAATTAATGAACAAAACGTTGGTTCGGTATGTGTCACGTGCTAGGAGGAAGTGAGGACTGTGTCATTTGCTCCGAGAAGGTGCCGAGAATGCTGAAGCAGAAAAATTCCATTTATCTAATTGCAGGCCTTTATTTCTTTTATAGCCATGATATTTTATGACCTAATTTACAAGTGACATATTTGAGTACTCTGCATTTATAATTACAAATGTAAGTGAATGGTATACCTATTTTAATATATTGATTGATGAAACACAAGCAACATTAATGTGAAGTAGGATACTTCAACTGGAATCTTATAAAATAGTCCAATTTATTCAATTAGCAAATGGTTGAAAGAGGCAGTAACCAGAAACTAAACCAATGACTAAACAACAACTAACATTATAAGTCAATAAGATATAAAGTAATAGAATATTACCAAGTAATAGTAACTTTGAGGAGCAAATGCTAACAATGAAACAAGCTATTATACTCACAGTACCTCATAATTTTCAATAATAGTACAAAATATATTTCAAATAAAATCTCGAGAATTAGATAAATAAATATGAAATAATTTAATAGATTGGAAATGATTTGCTAGCGAAAGAGCTTCTGAATTATTTACAGATCATAATACAAAACTACATAAGGATTGTGTAGAAATTCACCTCTGGTATCCTTGTTAAAGTTCTTTTATAACAGCACCGCAATTTAAAAATGTGTGGCCTGAAGAACATTATGAAGTTTATACTTAGTTAATTCCACATGCAATCGAGGTTTCTTTTATGTTAAAAAAAAATTTGAAACTAGACCAAGCCCAAAGAAGTGGGAGAAAAATAAATTATTGACTTATCATTTAAATTGTAAGCTATTTCTATTTATGTGGTAGCTTATCACTTTCATTTAAGAATGAATCAAATTGCTGTAATTACTTATAATGTCACTTGCAAATACTATGCATATGTATTAATACAGCAAAGTGAGTAACTAGAAAACTGCCTGCTTCGAAATAATTCCCAATATCAGTCACAAAATATCGGCGATTTTCTACAGGCTGTACTTAGTGAGGAAATCATCATCGTAGTGATGGTAGCATTGGTACCTATTGACCTTCACTTGAAAAAAAAACAGAAATGACACCCACCTTAAGAAACCAAGACCTATAAATAGAGAGGTGGGACGTACCACCAGCGCTTCACCAGACACTCTCACTGATGGTGTTACCCAGTGTGGTGACGAAATTTCTGAAAACAAAGCTTCAAGCTCAGCAAGCTAACTTACATACTTGTCATCAATCTAAGCTAAAGATTTTCTCAAAGTCACTAATTGGTATCCTTGTTAGATTCATGTCAATACCAAGCCAAAGACTTGGTATGTAATATATAATACTCATAATAAAAAGAATGGGCCCAAATGACATAAAGGTTTTTGCAAAAAAAAAATCAATCTGACCTTCATACAAATTGGATTATTCACACCATAGGACAAATGAAACAGTCCTACGACAAGGTTATCAAATACCAATATTATAAGAAAAGTGGCAGTAGTTTTAAATATCATTCCATGCCACAATGAACTGATTGGGGTGGATGTGTATTTGTAATTCTTATGTACTGTGGTTTTCTAATATCCACCCTGATACAGGAAGATGCTGAAGAAGTATTGAATGATTCCAGAGAGAATCAATTAGGTTGCTTATTCTTGTGCCCTATCTAGCAATCACAGTGAGAGGTATACATGCATCACTGTCTGAAGAAGACAGACAGGCTCAACTCATATCTTCTACACCAGTGAAGTTGTTGGCATTCACAATTAAGATTCACACATTAAAAATAGCTTTAAAGTGTGTGCTAAAGGGTTACCAGTACTGTACCTAAATGAGACATTAAAGCATTCAGTTGAATAAGAGTTAAGATGTTATTGCCTAGGAAATAGATCGGAAGGCAAAAATGGAAAGGACTTGGGTTTGAATTCAGTCAAGACATGAGGAAAGAAAATGCTTACTTGTTGTAAGGTCTGAAAGCAACATGAACCTGTACCTTCTCAACATTTCAACTCCCCCTCCCACTCCACCAGGGACATGCAGGTCCTTAGACTCCTCCATCGCCAGACCATAGCAACACGACGGTTGGAGGAAGAGCGCCTCATCTTCCGCCTAGAAACCCTCCAACCACAAGGGATGAACTCAGTTTTCTCCAGTTTCCTCATTTCCACTCCCCCCACCTTGTCTCAGTCAAATCCCTCGAACTCAGCACCGCCTTCCTAACCTGCAATCTTCTTCCTGACCTCTCCGCCCCCACCCCACTCTGGCCTTTCACCCTCACCTTGACCTCCTTCCACCTATCGCATTTCCAATGCCCCTCCCCCAAGTCCCTCCTCCCTATCTTTTATCTCCTCATTCCTGAAGAAGGGCTTATGCCCGAAACGTCGATTCTCCTGTTCCTTGGATGCTGCCTGACCTGCTGCGCTTTTCCAGCAATGCATTTTCAGCTCTGATCTCCAGCATCTGCAGTCCTCACTTCCTTCTCAAAGTAGACAAGAATGGGATTCTGAACATAAGTTGACAATTTCGTCCTCAGCAATATAAAGATGGGAACTGAGATAAAACATTGCAAAATTGATAAAGATGAGGTATTTTATTATGGCAGTATTAATGAGTTTTACGAAGTATCAAGACATAATGATATTACATGATTCATTCATGGTATGTGAGCATCGCTATTAGCTGGGCCAACAGTTATTACCTATTCTTAGTTACTCTTGAGAAAGTGTTGGTGTCCAGCCTTCTGCAGTCTGTTTGCAGGACGTAGACCCACAATGCCTTTATAGAGGGAGTTACAGAATTTTAACACCCCACACCAAAGGAATGACAATATATTTCCAAGCCAGAATGGAGTGGTTTGGAGAGACAGTTGCAGATGGTGGTGTTCTCTTGTATTTGCTGCTCTTATCTTTCTGGATGGTAGTTGTCATGGATTTGAGAGGTACTGTCTGAACGAGCCTGGGTGAGATTTTGCAGTGCATCTGCGTACATGTTCATCAATGATGGAAGGAGTGTCTTCTAATGGATAAAGTGCTAATCAAGAGTGCTGCATTGTTCTGAATGGTATCAAGCTTCCTGAATGTATTGAGCCAAAAAAATCTGCAGATACTGTGATCCAAAGTAGACATTCAGGAGGCTGGAAGAACACTACAGGCCAAGCATCATCAAGAGGTGGAGAAGTTGACGTTTTGGGTATAACCCTTCTTTAGGCCTGGGGGAGTGGGTGTGCGGGGGTGGGGGGGGGGGGCAGGGCTGCAGATAAAGAGGGTGCCGGGGCCAGGGTGGTGAAGTTGGGATCGGTGGAAACAGGCAGAGGCTATGACCTAGTTGGTCAATGGGTGGAATGAATCTGGTAGGTGGCTGGGAGGAGTGGAAAGGCAGGGGAGGGGTGGGAAGGGAGTTGGGGATGGGAGGGGAGGTTATTTGAAATTAGAGAACTCAATGTTGTGTCCTCCAGGCTGTAGACTGCCCAGGCAGACCCAAACAAACAGTCCTTCCAGTTGAGACAGAGGTTCACCTGCCTCTCTTCCAACCTAGTTTACTGCATCAGGTGCTCCCAATGTGGTCTTCTTTACATCGGGGAGACCAAACATAAACTTAGGGAATAGTTCACTGAGAATCTCAGCTGGGGCCAACCGGACCTCCCAGTCACCACCTTTTAATTCCCCATCCCATTCCCTTTCCGACATGGCCATCCTTGGCCTCCTTCATTGCCACAACAAACCAAACCACAAATTGGAGGAACTGCAATCTTCTGCCTAGGCAGTCTACAGCTCAGAGAACTCAACATTGAGTTATCCAGTATCAAACAACCTCTCCTCCCATCCCTTGACTCCCTCCCTCTCACTCCTCCCAGCCACCTACCGGATTCATTCCTCTCATTGACCATCAAGGTCATACCCTCTGTCTGTCTTCACCTCTCCCACTTAACCACCCTGCCCCCACCACGCCCTTTATCTATAGCTTCCCCTACACCCAAAAGCCCACAAACCATTGGTGCAAAATAGTGTGCAAAATCTATGAATTATGAATCACTGAAAATCCTAAATTCTACAGAAAAATTTTTCTCAAAAATCCCATTTGGAAAATGTAATACATTTAGTTGTCATGCACTTGCCCAACATAATTATCAGGATAAGAACATAAGGAATGCAGAAAATGAGCAATATAGGCAATATACTGGCTCTCTGTCTCTGAGATCTGGGTTCAAAGCTAACCAGATTGGATAAACTAGCTATGAAGTTCACAATCTATTTGTACAACAAGAGATTAATGCCACTGGAAATGGAACATCATATTGGCGTATAAGAGTGTGATCTTCTGAGGTTGGGGCTGATGATAATTGTTTTGGATATCATCAAATAGCAATCTAGCTGATCTGGCCACCTTTGGTTCTACATCGAGTTGAAAATAGAATGTTGTACCATTGGTTTTCTGAGATGTCACTTCTGTTGATATCTCCCAGAATATGTCTGGCTAGACGTGGCAAACCCTTCACAAGTTATTGATGGCCCTGCCGCCATATTGCATATTCAAATCTTAACTGGGTAGTGAGTATACACCCAGCAGCAGATGGGGCCTTGCCGTGCAAAAAGCTGAAAACAAAAGTCCTGTCAAGCTTACACGTGGGATTTTGGCAGATGATGGAGAAGTCCAATACAAATGCAATCACTGCCGATTGAGATACCCAGCTTCAGGAAAGAGTCAACCACTGCCTTGTTGCTGACCTCTCTCCCCCTTCCCTCTGACAACTAGACTTCAATGCTTCTCCTGTCATCACTCACCTGTGGCATGAATCCCTTGTTGATCCTATGCCTTGGGTAGATGCATTAAAAAATCATCATTTCCTATCTATCAGAAGTCTGGTCTCTCATCAGAAAGTGACAAGTGCTAGTGGTTTAAATTCAACATCACCACACCTCAGACAGATGAAGAAGGTAAGAGGGAGAATCCTTCATAGTAACCTCAGCTTGGGCAAAAATTGAACCTACACTTTTGCCATCACTCTGCATCGTACACCAGCCATCCAAGCTAACCAACACCTCGCTTCATGCAGCCGCACCCGACTCCTTCTCCCCCATCCCCACCCCCAGCCGGACAGAGATACCAACAGCAGACACTACTTTCCAAATGGCACTGCTGACTAACGAGGAGCTGCTGGTCTCTAATTGGCCAGTAGCTTTCAGTTGGCAGCCTTCTAAACCCTTGCACCACTCCACCCAACTTGATTTTCAGGAAGGCCTGCCACACCCATTTAAGAGTTAAAAGTGTGGTGTTGGAAAAGCACAGTTGCTTAGGCAGCATTCGAGAAGCAAGAGAGTCGATGTTTCAAGCATGAGCTCATGCTCGAAACATCTGAAACATTGACTCTCTTGCTCCTCGATACTGCCTGACTGGCTGTGCTTTTCCAGCTCCACACCTTCTGACTCTGATTTCCAGCATCTGCAGTCCTCACTTTCTCCTCCTCCCACTTAAGAGCCTAAGTAATACTTAATGTGGCAGGATTACTCCTAAAGTGGATGACACAGCCTCTCAGTGGTTCTCCAGCTAATAGGTGAGACACCCACACTTACATAAAATGCTGTCCTGATTCCAATTTATATTAAGGTAGAGTTTTGTGTGCGCTCATGTTTACAGAGGAAAGTTGACTAAGGACAGTATTTAAACAGATGATACTGGAGGTGACAAAGGCATTAGACATTAATGCCTTTCATTAAGCCAAACAGTAAAATGTTTAAAAAATATTTTACACAGAGTACATCACAGTTATGCTGCAATAGAAAATTAAACAATGAATGGAGCCAAAACATAACACATGAATAATACAATTGTGAGAATTTTTAACTTCCTGTCATTCTAGAATCCAGCCACTGGTCCTTTTCTATAATTGCTAACCATGGCCATGTGGTAACACCCATCTCATACTCAGGCAACTGTGCATTAAGGACATCCAATCATTATTATGAGCTGTACCACCCAAGCACAAGGCTGTGGCTATTATTCCAAATGTTTACAAGTACCACAATGTCTACTAATTTTAAAGTAATAGTACCACCTTGTTTAATCCAAAAGTTGTAACAAAATTGTCTGCTACTTTCCCTATCAATTAAACATGCCTGCCTTTAGTATTAATCCTAATCCAGTCTAAAACTGCAATTCCGGATAACGCCCCATTTTGGTAAGGCTGCCATAAACACAGCAGGGGTGCTATCTTATTTCCAGAAATGCATTCCTGCTAAATGGTGCATGAAACTTCTAGCATTTACTTTTTTTTTAAATAATATCATAAATAAAAATATAGTATTCATGGAAATGTTACAACATTTTCCATTTTGAACTGAATTTACTGATAAATTAATTTATTCCCATCTCTATTTTTTTCAATTTACCATTTCAGAATCTACACTTACATTTCCCTTTTTTTTACTTGGATCTGACATTTCGTCATTATTTTTAATTATTAATTTGCTTTCTGCTACAGAGAATAATATACTTCTGTTGTTGCTAAAGAACAATATTTAATTCGCAGAAACCCAGATCTCTGTAAAACCTCAGGGGAAATTGAGACCCAATGTAGTTTTATTTTTCTTTGTTCCAAATAGCTTGATTTACTTGGCTGGAATTATTTGAAAGGAGTTTATTAAATTATAGATTAATAATGGGTATTGAAACGTTTCAAGTGGAATTTGACGAGTGTAATTTCAAAATTAATTTTAACTAAGTTTTCAGTTACATCCAGAAAGTTAAAACTTGCTTTGAAGCAAATCCTTGAGGAGCATCAGTCCTTACAGGCAGCATTACCTGAATTAATTTACTAAACTCACTATAATATGTTCGTGGATGAATTCATAACGAATGCACAGACAGAAATGAAAAATAACGGGAATAGTGATGCAAGTGAAAGGGGAGCAGAGAAAAGTCACGTTACCTCTCATTACTGAGAAATACCCACCCTGACGTGCCCAGACATTTGACATGAACTCTCATCAAACCGTTGCAATGTCGCTGGCAGATAACTCTCAGAGCCTCATCAGACTTTTAGTGACATAAGAAAACCTCTATAAGAGTGTGAGACTGCCATCTAGAGACAAAAAAAAATTAACACCCCAGGGATGGAGGATGCACACTTGAGGAAACGAAGGCTAACAAACTGCCGAATTTCCTTTTCACAAAAAACCGTCACTTAGGTTCGAGTGATTAAATTTGGTCTAATGTCAACTAACCATAAGCAGTTTATTGTTTATTTTTGTCTTTTTGCAGACTTAACTACAAAGTCCATTTGCAAAGGTATATTGAAGTTGACTCTAATAGTAGTTGAATGTAATGAAGTTCCGTGATTTTCCCCTTTGCGCTCACCACGCTGAGGTAAAGTAACATAATCGCGTGCTACACAATCACTCGATCAAACTGTTGGAAGTACTGATGCAAACTTCTTTTGAAAACAACCCGGTATCTCAGAACATCTGCTTTATCTATGATTTCGACCTAATTTAAAACGTTGCAAGGTTTCATACTTCCAGTGTAGCTGTAATGCAGAATGCACCGAGAAGTCCTATTAGCTGAAAGAAGCTGTTAAGGCAGAACTCCAGTGGATACAAAATAAGTATAATTCACAAAACACACATCTTAGGGCTATAGGTGGAATTGATCCATAATAGTGATTTAATTTAAACATAGTATTTAATTATTTTAACATAGAAACATAATACAAGTTGCACAACTCTCTTAAACTTCTTACCTGAAATGATGGACGCTGCTCGGAATATGTCTGAGAGTCTGTTGTTCAGTGGCTCATAGGGAGAACCGACCAGATCATGACCTGTGATTGTAAACCCTAGGAGAAAGGTACGATCACAGTTTATTGAGTTATATTATGGGTACAACTTTTTCGAATGTTTAACGTTATAAAATGAGAAGCTTTGAAACTATATTTGCCAATACCATGCATGAAACTTTGGTGAATGCTCCAGTATATTCGGAGACATCGCTTCTCGTTCTTCATGCCCCGCTTACACCTGCAGTTGTACAACGGACTCTGCTGGACTGCTTCCATAGCGCTAATGCACTCGTTCTTGGCTTCTGGTCCGGTGACCATGCTGGAGCTCCCGGCCAGGCATTGCCTAAGGGTACGATACTTGCTGCTGCAGGCCGAGTCACTGGTACACAATTCATTGGCCTTCACGCAGTCAACGCGGGTAAGGGCAGGGAGAGGATTCACACCTGCAGTCTGGACCACCGTATCTGGAGGTGGGATGAGGGGGTGGGGGTAACAAACGAGACAAAAATACAACCGTATATAAGTTCAAAATATTTCGATCTTCATCAACAATAAGAACAAATCAATGGGCCCCCTTCAAACAGCACTGCGTCTAAAGCATTACCAGTAGTTATCTAGTTCCGGACAATATATCCAAATGATGAACTTTATTAGGAAATTGTGGTCAACCTTCAAATAAATTCTACTCTGGATGATATGAGTTATTCTGGTCACCAGAAGCAGAAATCATAGATTGCATTATCCTTTTTATGTACACCGGCAATGCTTCAAATTATTCTCCCCCAACGTAATACTGAATTTGACGTTTAAATATTACATAATGAAACAGTATGTGATTCACGTGTAGCCAAGTTAAATAGATCAATCAACCGTCGGATATAAGGCGTCCTTTATTGGGCTGATAATTTTAACAGAGGCTGCTAACGTATCAATAAGGCCTCGAGACAAAACATACTTCTTCCCTGTTAAGTTTCTTGCAGGAGAGTATTGTTGAAAGGTACACGGAACGCTTTGGGCATCTTACCTATTATGGGCAGGACGAAGTACAAGGCTGGAGAAATCATTGCGGCTCCGCTTCCTTTAGCACATCAAATATGAACAGCTTTGTTTCATTAAGTAGATTCAACACTTTGACACTCCGACGTACTGTACGAACCAACGGTATGAATCATTCCAGTTCAGATCCATTTAGTTTTGGGCACTGACCCTTCTCTCAGTGAGCCAAGCTTTCCGCTCACTTTTATTCACAGCAGTTGAGCGACTGGAGAGATATCCGGGCGCGATCTGTAGTCTTTTTTTCTCGTTTTAATTTTACACACAGTATGCTCAAATGAGAAACCCTTGCCCTACAGTATCAGTTCATCCAGCAACGTGGCCTGAAAGTGTTCTGAAATGCAAGCGACCCATCAGTTCAGTACCTTGTTCAGTCCGCTGCTAACCTTTGTCTTAATATGTATGATGTATCCAGTACATGCAAGCTCCGGCCACCAGCTGCCTCCTTTAAAGCACACGTCTGCAGCTTCCCCCAACTCCGAACTACCATTCAGTCACTTACGGTACAGTACTTTCTTACGTACCGCATATTTCCCCCTCCCCCCTTCCCTTTATCTTCCTCGCTTTCAGACGAATACGTGACTTTAATTACTGGTTGATGTGCAGAGTTAAATGCTTGTCTCTAATTTCCGTTTGGTAAGGAGCTGCTGGTTCTTAGGGAATAACTGTGAGGGCTCAGACCCGCTGTTCAGTTTATGTGTAGATAGATATCGAGAGATCGATTGTTTAATATTGTACAAATTGCTGAAAGATATCAAGGATTAAAAGTTAAAGGAATGATCTTAGGAGGCGTGCGTAACAGTAACTCGTTGCCTGCTGGCTGCAAGTGGAAATCTCCAGCGTCGATAAGCTTGGTTGGTCCTTGCACATGACGATTTGGGAGAATGGCAATAAAATCCGCTCTTCAATCTATAATGCGCTTTGCTGTGGGTCCACTTTACGCTGATGAACAACCATTTTAGTAAATTGCACTTCTTGTAGTGTCAAAACGAGTTGTTATCCTTACATGTTGTTGTGAACAGAACAATTCCTCCCAACATGACTCGGGGAGTTCGTCGTTCCCTTCGACCACCAACAGCTATGCCTTTCCTCCGCGCTTTAACACTTGACAAAGGACGGCACAGTAAACCGGGTCATAGAGTCATCTGGGAAATTCTAGAGTAGGGGATACATTTGGGCAGTGTGAAAGGAAATTCCGTATTCTGCTGGTATTGTCGACACATGCAAAACCCGTTATGAGTATACGAGGTCTACAATTTTGATGGGGTCAAATTACAATAACAAATTTGTACTTTGTTGTGCACCCCCCCAAACCCAAATTTACCGGACGAATGAAGTGGGGGAGAGGTAAAGACATAAAAGTAGGGATACTTACTGATGTACAAGGTGTAAAATCTGGCGGTGTACTGTAAGAGCATAAGGATAAGAACAGGAATAGGCCATACACCCATACCAGCAGATAGTAAAATCGTTGTAGATCTTCTCTGTCAACTGTACTTTCCTGCCCCATTCCAGAGCTTTTAATTTCCTTACCACACAAAAATCTATAATTCCAGGCATCTATAATCTGTTCTGAGGAAGGATCGTTAACTCTGATTTTTCTTCACAGATGCTGCCAGACCTGCTGAGCGTTTCCAGCAATTCTGTTTTTGTATCTATAATTAAGTGTACTATAAAAACTTACATTTGTATGGCACCTTTAATATTATAAGAAGTTCTCAGATATTTTTTTTCCAAGAAAGCAAGATAATATAATATGCCAGAAAGCCACGTTTGGAGATATTAGGTCAAATTACCAAAGCGTGGCCAAAGAGGTTTGTGCAAGTTGTGCTGCTACAATGTGCTAGCTGCGTTCCTCTGCAACCTCGCGCTATAGAAAATTGCACTATAGAAAGCCGCTTCAGAAAATCGCACTGTGGAAGATCGTGATTGAAAATCACTATACCAGTCCAGTAGAAAGTTTGTGTTATTCAAACAGCGTCGTGTTATAGTCAATTCACTATGAAATGTGCATTATGCCAGATTCATCTTATGACATTTTTATACAGAAACATAGAAAATAGGAACTGGAGTAGACCATTCAGCCCTTTGAACTTGTCTTGGCTGATCATCCAACTTATTGGCCTGTTCCCATTTTCTTTCATACCGCTTGATCCAGTTAGCTCTAAGAATTATATAACTATATTGAAAACATTCAATATTTTGGCTTCAACTATGATCCATGGCAGATAATTCTACAAGCTCAACACTCCCTGGTCTTAAAAGAGGAAGACAAGGCAAAGGTATACAAGAATTCCAGAAGTTAGGGCCGAGGCTTTTCAAGTGAGGCACGATCACCAGTGGTGGGGGCATACACAAAGAGATCAGAATTAGACAAGCACAGATATCTTGGAAGGTTGTAGCACTGGAGGTCAGTAATAGAGGGGTGAATCTACAGAGGGATTTGAAAACAAAATGAGAACTCTGAAATCACAATATTACTTGACAAGGCACTAATGTAGGTCTATAACATAGTTTGTGTGAGTTAAAATATAGGCAGCAGGTTTTGTTATTTGAATACTTGAATGATTTATTGTCACTTGTATTTTACAGTGAATATAATAAAATGCAGTGAAAAGCTTCAACTGCCACAATCAGGTGCCATGTTGAATAGTTTAAGAATAAAAAGAAAAATACAGAGAGCACTGAAAGAGATTTTATCTTCATTTTGTCATCTCTGCCATGAATTTTAAACCCTGAGTTAGCTTACCAATGACATCTGCATTATCACTCCTCCCCTACCACTTCACCACCACCTGCACTGGACTCAGCAATGTTAGAGTTGGCACTCTTCAGGTGCCATGTCTTCGCCACTGGGCCCATCCCATCTCTGTTGCTAGGTCCTGTGCTGAATCCAAACTTGGCCCTCAACTAGGAGTTCCTGGCTCTGCTGCCACCAGCTCGCTGATAACCAGGAGAGCCCTGTTCTGGGCTTACAGCAATCAGGAGCTGCAGCTACTGCCTTGTTGACAACTAGGAGTCCCAGCTCTGGGCAAATCACAACTGCAACCAGGAGTCCCTGGCTCCGCTGCCACCTCAATGATGCCAAGACTTCCTGCTCTGAGTATACCACACTGTCATCACTACAGCTGCCACATCACCAACACCAGGTCTCCCCGCTCTGGACCAAGAGACCCCGATTTTGCTGCGAGGCTGTGTGGCTGCCGTTGCCCTCCTTCGAGATGTCACCCTTCTCCACCACTGCTGACAGGAAGAAGATGATGGTGGACTGGACCACATTCAATTATTCAGTGGAAAACATAGATGAGTATGCCACCACTGTCACAGACTTCATTAGCAAATATGTGGGGGACTGCGTAACAAAGAAGTCAATCCGTGTGTTTCCCAACCATATATCTTGCATGAACCAGGAATTCCACTGCCTACTGAAGACCAGATGTGCAGCATTCAAGTCAAACAAACCAGACCATTACAGGAAATCTACATATGAACTCTGCAAAGCCATCAGGGATTCCAAGAGGCAGTACAGGACCAAGTTAGGGGCCCAAACATACCAAACAGACTCCCGTTGCCAATGGCAAGGTATAAACTACATTATTGGATACAAAATGAAGCAGAGCAAGATAATGGACAAAGACACATCCATCCCATACGTGCTCAATGCTTTCTATGGTTGGATTGAGTAGAATGCCAGCAGCGTGGTGAAACGTGTCACTACTACCCCAGATACACCTGTTTCCTCAGTCACCACTGTAGACGTCAGATCAGTCTTCATGGGAGTCAACCTACGAAAAGCAACATGCCTGGCTGGTGTCCTCAGCCAAGCACTCAGATCCTGTGCAGACCAACTGGCGGATGTATTCACTGACATTTTCAACCTCTCCCTCTACAAGCTGAAGTCTCCACCTGCTTCACGAAGACCACCATCATCACCGTACCTAAGAAAGCACATGCAATCTGCCTTAATGACTACCACACAGTGGCTCTAATCTCAATAATCATGAAATACTTTGAGAGCCTGGCCTTGGCCCATATCAACTCCAGTCTCCTAGCCTGCCTTGAACCCATACAATTTGCCTACCAACATAACAAGATGCCATATCCCTAGCCCTGCACTCATCCCTGGAACATCTGGACAACAAGGACACCCATATCAAGCTCCTGCTCATTGACTACAGCTCCGCCTTCAATACCATTATCTCCTGCAGACTGATCTCAAAACTGTGACCTTGGCCCCACCCTCTACAACTGGATCCTCAGCTTTCTTACTCACAAACCACAATCAGTGAAGACAGGTAACTGCACCTCCTCCACAATAAACTCAACAGTGCCTCCTCAGCCTAGATAAGAGTGGTGCTGGAAAAGCGCAGCAGGTCAGGCAGCATCCGAGGAGCAGGAAAATCAACGTTTCGGGCAAAAGCCCTTCATCAGGAATAGGAATACCTCCTCAGCCCCTTACTGTACTCCACATATACTCATGACTGTTTTGCCAAATTCCAAAAGAGTGTCATCTACAACACCACCATAGTAGGACAAATTTCTAATAATGATGAGTCAAAATACAGAAGGGAAATAGAGGGCTTGCTGACATGATGCAAAGAGAACAACCTCTCTCTCAATGTTAGCAAAAAACTTTTAAAAATCTGATCATGGACTTCAGAAAGAAAGGAGGAGAACACTACCCATCTACATCAATGGAACTGAAGTGGAGACAGTGGAGAGTGTCAAGTTCCTTGGAGTGACAACCTGTCCTGGACTTCCCACGTAGATGTGATGGTCAAGAAGGCACAACAATGGCTCTTCTTCCTCAGGTGGCTCAGGAAATATGACGTGTCCCTAAAAACACTCAACAATTTCTACAGATGCACTTTTGAAAGCATACTGTCTGGGTGCATAACGGGCTGATATGGTAACTGCTTTGCCTAGGCAGTAAGAAACTACAGAAGGTGGTGTGCAACCTTCAATCCATGGACTTCATTTGCACAACTCGCTGCTCTGGAAAGGCTGCCAATATCATCAAAGACCTATCGCACCCCAGTATTGACCTCCTACAACCTCTTCTGTCAGACAGAAGATACAGAAACCTGATCACATGCACCAGCAGGTTCAGGAACAGCTTCTTCCTGGCTGTTATTAGACTGATGAACAGACTCTATAGCCTCAAATAATGCTGATCCTGCTAATGTTGAGCTCGTCTAGCGCAAGCCCTGTGCAATGTAACGTGTATGCCTCTTAAGTTTTTTCGATCTGTACATCCTTGCTTACTATGATCTGCCTGCACTGCTCATAAACAAAGCTTTTCACTGTACTTTGGTATATGTGAAAATAAAACAATCAATGAAGAAAAGATAAAGGAAGAAGATTAAAATGGTAAGGAAGATGGAAGCAGCTGGTGTGGAGTCGATGAGCTCAAGAGCCCGAATGTTGCCTACCATGCTATCACCACTATCTTAGTTTTGATGACCTCAAGTTTATTTAAGGTAGAATGTGGCATGGCAGTCAGAACTGCAATTCAGTTGTAAAATCTAGAGGTAGCAAAGGCATGGATGAGAGTTTAGGTGCAGGTAAGTTGATATAAAGGCAAAGTCAAGCAATACCACACACACTGAACTAGATAATCTGAGTGATAAAGCTGAGAATGTATGGTTGGAAACTCATCTTCAGGTCAAATATGGCACAAAAGGTCCAGTCTGATTTAGTCTCAGTTGTCTGGGAGGGCATGACATTGGTAGTTATGAAATAGCTTCTCAATATTTAATTCAAGGACATTTCTGCAGTTTGACAATTTTCAACAGTGAGGGAGTTGACAGAAGTGGTGATTAAGTGGTGTGTTTTTAAATGAGCTAACAAGGAACTGTATATAGTTGTAAAACAGAAAGAGACAAAGGAAAGATCATCAGAAATACCAGAAGCAAAGTAGGAGCAAGAAAAGAAGTTATTGCAATTACTCTGGCTGCAATTACATAAATACAAATGGAACTAACTGGAATAACAATGGAGGGATGTTGCAGAATGGTACAATACAATATTATAGCAAGTTCAAGAAGGATAATTATCACATAGGATGTAATTTGTGACAGTGGTGGGAGTTAAATCCGTACTGTGGTAGACTTGGAAACCACTTTGAAAGATTAAATATAGAATTCCAGGAATGATAGGCATGGATTTAGGAAGAAACAACACTTTCTTGGACATTGAAAAAGAAAAACAAAAGATTGGAACAGAACAGTAGTTTGCAAGTCATCAAGTTCTGATTTTATGAAAAGGGGATTGATGATAGCATAGAAGAAATGAATCATTAACAATATGACGTAATATGGGGACACGGGTGGGAAGCTAGGTCATCAAAATTTTAGTAGGAATAGCAGGAGGTTGGTGTCATTGATAAAATGAGGTTTGAAAGGATATGAGGGAAGATAAGAAAGAAACTAGAGATAAATATGAGTCCAAGGCCAGGGCAGGGAAATTTAGAGGCAATTTGGTTGAGTGAACTCACAACTCACACCCATTGTTTGAGGAGATAGTAGAGGAGACAGTATAAAGTGCTTTAAGAAGGCAGTTTGCAATAGAGATCATATTTTTCTGTTCTAGCATAACGTTGGAACATGTCACCAGTTGTAACTGATGAGTTTGGACGAGGTAGTGCTAAATGTTGTCTTGCCAGATCTATTGGTGAATGACTCAACCAATTTTGTTCACCATGTTCTTTCAAGTCTCCAACTTGGACAAAAGGAAGCTGAGTTGAGGACAATTGCAAAGGATTAGCTAAGGTTAGAAAGAATAATTATTGAGTAGTAGGACATCAAAGGTGAAGTTAGGGTGCATTTAAGAAAATTATTCTGTAATTGCAGAAATATTCTGGCAAGTAGAAGGTCAAAGGTTAGATAGTTGGGGTTTTGAAAGTGCAGTTCCCAATGATATTTTTTCCCCAATGTAGGCTCAGAATGAAGTAGATTAAGACATGAACAGAAGAATGGTGAGTGATAGGAAGAAGTGATCATAGATGACTTCATCTGTGATTGATACAATAGGACTAGCAAAACCATCTGATATGGCAAGGTCAAAGGAGTGACTGTGATAATGGTTGTAGAGTTCACATTATTTAGTCAGGACAAGGAGAGAGATCGTGGTGAATTGAGATGGAAACCGAAATCACCAAGGATACAAAATAATTTGTCACAGCAGCTGAAAGAAGAAAACGCTGTAGATAAATTTATGAAAAATATTTTATTGCATTTAAGTTATAGACTGGGAAGCCACAGTTCACTGGGATAGAAAATTCAAGGAAAAAGAGTTCTTTTCATTGTTTTGGGGGTGAAGGTGACATTGACAAGGTGTGCATTTATTTCACCTCCCTAAATGTCCTTGAGAGGTGCTGATGAGATGTGGCTGTGCTTACTTGCAGTACATATGGTGAAGATACTTCCCCAATTTTGTTAGCATGTTTTGAGAAGATTTGTAGCTCATGTTGAGGTTCTGGATGTTGGTTTGCTCGCTGAGGTTCATTTTCAGATGTTTTATTACCATACTAGGTAACATCTTCAGTGACCCTCCAGATGAAGCACTGATAATAGCCCGCTTTCTATTTATATGATTTGGTTTCCTTGGGTTGGTGATGTCATTTCTATGCTGACATCATTTCAAATGGTGATGTCATTTCCTGTTCTTTTTCGCAGGGGGTGGTAAATGGGATCCAAGTCATGTGTTTGTTGATTAGAGTTCTGGTTGGAATGCATGTTTCTAGGAATTCTCGTGTGTGTCTCTGTTTGACTTGTCCCAGGATGGATGCGTTGTCCCAATCGAAGTAGTGTCCTTCCTCATCTGTACGTAAGGATACTAGTGAGAGTGGGTCAAGTCTTTTTGTGGCTAGTTAATGTTCATGTATCCTCGTGGCTAGTTTTCTGCCTGTGTGTCCAATGTAGTGTCTGTTACAGTTCTTGCAAGGTATTTTGTAAATGACATTAGTTTTGCTTGTTGTCTGTGTAGGGTCTTTCAAGTTCATTAGCTGCTGTTTTAGTGTGTTGGTGGGTTTGTGGGCTACCATGATTCCAAGAGGTCTGAGTAGTCTGGCAGTCATTTCTGCGATGCTTTTGATGTAAGGGAGAGTGGCTAGGGTTTCTGGACATGTTTTGTCTGCTTGTTTGAGTTTGTTGCCGAGAAACCGGCAGACTATGTTCATTGGGTACTCGTTCTTTTTGAATACACTATATGGGTGATTTTCCTCTGCTTGTCACAGTTCCTCTGTACTACAGTGTGTGGTGGCTCATTGAAATAATGTTCTAATGCAGCTTCGTTTGTGGGTGTTAGGGTGATTGCTTCTGTAGTTTAGTATTTGGTCAGTATGTGTTGTTATCCTGTAGATGCTGGTTTGGAGTTCCCCATTGGCTGTTTGCTCTACTGAGACATCTGGGAATGGCAGTTTGTTGTTGTTTACCTCCTCTTTAGTGAATTTTACGCCAGTAAGGATATTACTGATGGTCTTGAAGGTTTCCTCTAATTTGTTTCATTTAGTGATGACAGAGGTGTCATCCACATAGTGGACCCAAAGTTTGGGTTGGATGGCTGGCAGAGCTGTTGTTTAGCATTTTGACTAATCTGTGATGAATGCGTGGAAATATATTTTGTTGTTAGGATTGTGTGAAACTTGGAGAGGAACTTGCATAGGATTTTCCCATCATAGGTTTAAATGCACCAGTAGTGAATGCAATTAATTTTTCAACAGTGATTAAGGTCTCATTCAAGGAAGGTACTTTATCTGGATGGCAATGCATTTGAATTGTACCTTACAGATGGTGGTTGGGCTTTGGTGATGAGGAGATGAATTATTTTTCCTACTGTTCTCAATCTATGACCTGCTACTGCAGCCACAGTATTTGTCTGGCTCATCCAGTTAAGTTTCTGGTTAATCAATGACTTCCAGGAATAATAATAGAACTCATTCCCCTTCATATAAAGGCAGCATTTGCCAGAGTGTGATAAAAGAAGCCGTTGGAAAATAGTCAATGTGAAAACAATCTACTGCTGGAGTTGCATAATATAAAGTGTGGTTCTTGAAACCCATCTTTTCTGCTCCAGAGATTCTGCAGGGTAATGTCCTATGCCCAACCTTCAATGATCTTCCAGCTATTGTAAAATTATTTGTGGGGATACTCTATCATGTTTCCCAATGATTCTTATGGTGGGTCTAGAAATAATGAAAGGGTACGTGCTTATATTCAGCAAGACATTGACAACTTTTAGGATTGGTTAGACTTTCCCAACATCTTGGGAATCATATGAAAGCAAAATACTGTGGATGCTGGAAATCGGAACCAAAAAACAAAGTGCTGGAGAAGCTCAGCAGGTCTGGCAATATCTGTGGAGAAAGAAACAGTGTTAACATTTCAAGTCCAGAATGTCTTGCTGGATACAAACAATAGATTCAAGCATTATGTGAGGAATTGCCAATGGAATCACATTGAATGATCATTGTGACTCCCTATTAATTACTTTACAATAGGTAGAAGAACATTGATGAAATAGTTGGACATGGTTGGGTGTAAGAACCTCTGCAGAAATGTTGTAGAGCAAAAATGATGTTAAGCAAAACTCATAGCCATTATGTCGGATATGACTCCAGACAGTAGATCGTTTTCCCATACTTCACATTGATTATTATTTTATAAAGGTTTCTTTATATCACACCCAGATAAATGCAGCCTTAATATCAAGGAAAATTACTTTCAACTCACATCTGCAATTCAGCAACTTTGTCCATGTATGTTCTAAGGCTGTAATGAGGTCTAAAGCTAAGTGGTCCTGGAAAAACCCCAATTGAACAGCATTTGGCATTTCACTTGCAAATAAATATTTTTTGACAGTATTTTGCTAACAATTGAGATAATGTGGGTATTGATTAGAATGGCTACATCCTTTTTTGTTTACACATAGCATATATCTTAATTTTTTTAACTTTCTTGGAGAGATGACAATGTTATATTTGCACTATAACATCACTTCTTCTCACCTCAGTGCTAAATCATAGACTGCTTAGCTTAATACAAGGATCACCAGTTCCAATCTCTCTAACCAGGCGAAACAATGATACTGCACTATCAACCTTTCAAATACTGAAGAGTTGTATAGTTATAAACAGATCACCCCACATGTTTCTAACTTGCAGAAAATATAAAGATAAAATAGGGTCTTTTTACTTAATTGCTCCTTAACCCTTTCTTCTAGCAGTCCATTTAATGACGTGGGTAAAAGCTTTTTCGAACAGCAACCAGATCTTTCCTTCCATAAAGAATTAAGAATAATGCATGGCACTCCAAATATGGCCCCTTCAAAGCCCTGTATAATTTTAACAAGGCTTCCTTATTCTTGGAATCCACACAATTTGCAATTAAAATCCTGCATTTATATAGCATTTATCGTAAACTGAGTAAATCCGAACAATTCCGTTCAAGGAATAGACTGCACACTGGCTTTATAAACGTTTGTTAATCCGTTAACGCTGTGATTCTTAGAAAAGAACAACCGACTGCAACCAAGCCAACATTTGTGCTTCTTGTATTTTGAAAAAAAACATTTCCATTCATCCGACTCAAGTGCATAATTTCAAATGTTCTACTTTATACATCTACTTAAACTTTTCCAGTCCCTTCGCAGTCACAGTTAAATTTGCCAGTCTAAAATCTCATCGTATTAATTGTTAATCAGTCGTTATATTATCATTATGAGTTAATCCCAAATTTAAAAGTGTGTGTGCAGCCTTACTACAGTTCAGAAAACAAAATGAAACTACCCCGAGAAGTTTTGGTTGAATTATAAAACGCAGGGCTATTTCTAACAACTCCTTGGTTCTGTATCAAAACAATTTATGTTCACAAATATATGTTTAGTTCGATTTATGCCACGAAAGAGGACGTGCATGGAACATAAAGTCGGATTGGTATTCTGACTGAATATTAAGTAAATAAAAATGGCATCTGCCGCTGGTCAGACAAAGCTGTAACATAACAGATGGTTGAAGGATTACTGTATTTCGTCGAGTTCTCAAAAACAGTGTCCAAATTGGACTTCACGGGTAAATCTTGAAAACAAATCACTAAACAATTAAAACAATCGCCTGAATTTTCCACGGAGATTAAGCGAATGTTTGAAATACATGCTATGCACGCCTTTCTCGTATGGTAGGGTTTCAAAGTCTTCAGGACACGATGTGTCATATGTATTCTACACTATGATAGTAACAGCCGCAGAACAATTTGTCTGGAGCTAATTTAGCTGTCGAGTCTAACCGTGTAAAAAATAGATCGTGGAAACCCAGGGTAACACAATAGGAATGCAAAAGTCCTAATATATCCCAATGAGGGTTTGCAACCTGCTCGAAACAGATGCTTGATCCCATCTGTTGGAACAGACCTTAGGAGCCGTAAATCCACAGGGATTGAGGAGGGACACATTTTGTAAATCCTGGGATTCACTCACCAGGGTTCCGTTTTAAATCTACCAAAGTTTGCGGACTCAGAGGGAAACCTTTTAAATTGAATGGTAATGGCAGACTCTTGGGACACACCAGTAAATAAACTACAAATTATACCAGAAAGGTCGGGGAAATGGTGAAAGTAAATAGGGTATTTTGATTGCCCTATCTAAATGAAGCACAACATGAGCAAAAAAGGAAATTAGAACCTCCAAGGTTAAATCATAATCATATTAACATTGGCTGTATGGTGTTCAATACTTGTGTTGGCAAACAGTCCTGAAATCAAAATGAAGGTCAGATTGCAAATACTTAATTCAAAAGAATTGCAGATTTACCATAAAAGGCTTTCATAAAGGGATATATTTAAATAATGTGTAAAATTGCTTAAAATTTCACACCCTGAAATCAGCCAAAGGTTCATGGCATTATTTCTTTCTATTATGATTGTGGCTTCTGCATCCCAAATCTTTAGTTTTCCTTTTACTCTTTTGCTTTGTTTTCTTTTTCACCAGATATTGGTATCATTGGCTTGGCCAACTTTTGTTGCCATCCCAGACTGCCCTTGAACTGAACTTGTTGGACACTTCAGACGTCCGTTGACGTTTAACCACATTGTTGTGAGTCTGGTGTCACATATAGGCCAGACTAAGTCAAGATGTCATATCTCCTTTTCTAAAAGGCATTATTAATTCAAATAGATTTTATCATAATGAACAATTGTTGTATGGCTACCATTACTGAAACAAATTTTACATTCCAGATTTATTACTTTAATTTAAATACCAGCTGTTGTTTGAGCGATTTGAATTTAATTTTATTCCCACATCATCAGTCTAGGCTTCTGGATTACCAGTCCAGTGACTTTACCACTATACAATCCTGCACTCCTCCAGTATGACTTAAATGAGTAAAATTGGACCAAACAGCACAAGGTGTTCAGGTGGTAATTAGGTGCTGAAGAAGTCCAATGTTGATGAGAGGCTGAGATTTTACTTCCAATAACTTGAGCACAAAAGTTAAAACTGACATTCCAGTTCTGAACTGGTGCTACTCTGTTGAGATGTTAAACTTTCATGCTGCCTTTCAGTTGAGATATTAAACTGAGATCTCTCAGTTTTATGTAAAAGAACATGGTCCATTGCAAAGGAAAGCAGGTTTATTGTTTCTGGTGTCTTGGCTAATATCTACCCCAGAACCAATGTAAAGAAAAACAATAGTGCATCAGAGAAGGGATAGCCTGATAAATTATGTCATGATTAAGGACAACTTGTTGAGTTACTGAATCAGCTGTTGCCATTATCCTTATGTTTTTGTAGATAGAGTTTCAAGTTTGATCTTTAGTTCCATATGTATGACAAACATCTCTCCCATGGCATTATTCACAGAGAAGTAGCAAGGTACTGATAATATCACAGCTTCTTTTGGGGCCAGGATGATATTTCTGTTGACTCAGTGGTTCAATAATGTGTCAGAATGCAATGGAATTACACCAATGTGATATTGTCCCATTTTACACATCACCAAATCTCTGGCATATCAGTACAGTTCTCAATTTAGTTCTATTGACATCTAAACTGGATTAAGGTAATTGAGTATTTTAAATTGAAAGTAATGTTAAAATGTATAGTTCTTTTACAGTAATTTCCTGTCATGTTCTCCCTACAGAGCTGCCCTTCATTTGCAGTGTGAAAGTACATTACCAAAATGTACTTTCTCAATGGAAATTTGTTTTTTTTCCAATTTGGGTTGGAAAATACATATATTAATAGCTTAAAGTGTATTACTACTTATTGTCAACTCTTGACACTTTTAAGACATGATCTTTAATAAGAAATATCATTGGCCTTTTTCACCTAGGGTTATGGAATTCAATAGCTTTATCCATTATAATTTATAAATGCCAAGAAGCAAGCAACTCCATCTGACTATTTTTCTAGTTGAATCTGACACAATTTCTAAAATATACACTTATTTATAAAAGGACTGGGAGTTTAATTTTCTTTTTAAAATTTCATTCATAAGATTTATACCTTGCTGACTTTGAGAAGGAAATTGCCTTGCTAATTGCCTTTGAGAAGGAAGACTGAGATGCCTCTTGATCCACTGAATAAACGTACACTTAGTGTTAGGAAGGAAGTTCCCAGATTTAACCCAGCAACAACAAAAGAAGAGTAATATTGAGCAGAAAGTTATAGGGGCTTGAGCAACATAAGCTATGGTGAGAATTGTCACAGAATCAAATGAGAAGTCCGGCTAGGCCAATCTCAATGTTGGGAGCATCTCGTTATATCTTTTATGCTTTTCACAAGTGACGAGTTGAGATTCTTATTAGGCAGTAGTGAGTTGCTAATTTTGCTTGCTAAACACCTTATTGATGTCCCACCTCATTTCATTGATATTCCACTTTCTATCTTATCAAACTTGACAAAGTAGCTAGATATTGAGAAAGCTTGACAAGGAATCCAGAGTGGGTAGCAAAAACAGAAATTGCTGGAAACGCTCAGCAGGTCTGGCAGTATCTGAGTGCCGAGGATGGGTCACTTGACCCGAAACGTTAACTTTAATTTCTCTCCACAGATGCTGCCTGACCTGCTGAGCTTTTCCAGCAATTTTTAATTTTGTTTCTGATTTACAGAATCCACAGTTCTTTTGGTTTCTAACCAGAATGGTTCTTCAAATCCAGATTGCATTTGTTCTGAATGAAGTCCATGTTGGACACCAGGCATCAATATCTCAAGGTATGCTTAATGGTCACTGACCACATGTACCATGATATTGGCATTCAACATATGCCAACCTCTATGGCACATGTCCAATCCATTTACAGGACGCTTCTGCACTTCAATGCTATACTTTGGCTGTACTGACAAATATAATTGTAGCGTCCAGCTCATAGACTGGACAAGGATGCTCAAAGCATCCTTGCCTTTCATTGTCATGTCTTACTTCTTTATACCTTAACTCCGCCTCCAGAGATACCAGGTTTCTCTTACTACTGTCTTGCCTTGCTATTTAGCACAGATACAAAGAAAGAAAACAGAAATTACTGGAGATACTTGGCTGGTCAGGCAGCATCTGTGGACAGAAAATAGAGTTAACATTTTGAGTTTAGCAATCTTTCTTCAAAACTGATAGTATCTAGGAAAAGGTAGAATATACACTGAACATGGGGCAGTGGTGGGGTGTGGTTAATCATTTTCTTGTTCACCATCATTACTTCTGCTCCTTTAAAAATATTAATTCTGCTTTCTCTCCACTGATGCTGTCAGACCTGTTAAGTTTCTCCAGCAATTTTAGTATTTTGTTTTATTTTGGTGTTTAACCTGCTGCCAATTTGATTTCAGATATGCCCACTTTGAAGAAGTTCTGTTTCTCTCTCCGACAAGACTTCCATTTTAATCTTTCTTCTTGTTCATCATAATTACTTTCATTGTCATTCCGCCTAATTCTTTTTCTCTCTATATGGGGTCCATTTTCACGTATCCATTTATTCAGATCATACCCATTCGTTGTCAGGATCCACAATTCTTTGTTTTATTACAAAGGAAGGAAGCTTGTCATGGTTGTGAGTTGTTCTCAGTCAATCAAGGAAGACAGCCAACACTCAGGAATCCTAGCACAGTAAGTGAAACCCAGCATCCTATCCCAGTCCAGGAGTTTGGACACAATCAGCCACTTGGGGTAATCAGAGTCAGGACGCTGTCCACATCCATGGTAAAGAGCTGAATGTCAGGAAGGTCGACACCTGTCCTCAGTCCATCTACCTTTTTCCTCCTGAAACAAGAGAGAGGCAGATATTAAGGGAGATGAAAGTTGCAGCTACAGCTGTTACTTTTGGTGCAGGTGGGGAGATGTCATGAGTATATGATTAGCAAGCACAGAAGGTAAGGGGGGGTTAGCAGTGTTAGTGATTGATGTTGCTAATAACGAGTGAAGGAAGATATTACAAGCCTTAGTAAGAGTAGGTACAGTGGCAGAGAGTGAGTATGATGTACCGGAGAGAAGATGGTGACTCTTAAACTGTCAGATTGGAAAAGATAATTGAACTTCTTCCTATTTTGCTGTACCTGCCTTCAGATGGCTGAAACTGCACTGACACAGGTGACAACCTCAAACCATGTTGGCATGATCTGGCATCGCAGCCTTTACTGCTGCTCCTGGGGGAAGAGGAAGTCATGTCTCTGCAGCATCTTGTCCAATAGATCTCCAGGTCCTTCCCCACACAGCAATTTTACCCCAGTCTGCCATCTCCAAGACAAATGTCAAGAACTGTGCAGGGCAGTTCAGAACTGACAGTGTTTATCTGGGTGCACAACAGGTTTGTAAAGATGACATGGGCATAAGGGATTCCTGTGAATTCCAGGATATTCTCTGAATAGAGAGTTGTTCCGAGAATTGTGCATTGTAAATTGGGGCTAGAATCATATGTGAGGAGAACCAGAGAGTCAGTATTGGTAGTTAAAAGGCAAGTCACGTAAGATACAATGTGAGAATACTCACTAGGCCTTGTAGCTGAAATTTCTCCAAAAACGTTGATGCAACTTGGACTCAGTCAAAGAATTGAAGATTCAGCATGTAGTTCCCAACTGAGATGGTGTGAAAGATTGACTGGTGTTCTTGAAGGATCAGTTTTGCAGTTGCTGTGTATTACATACTGCTGTCAACATACATTGATGGTGTGGGGAGTAAATTTTGAAGGTAATGGATGGGCTGCCAATTAGGCAGACTGGATAGGGTTGAGCTGCTTGAGTATTAAAGTCATAGAGTCATAAATATGTACAGCACGGAAACAGACTGTTCAGTCCAACTCATCCATGCTGATCAGATATCCTAAACTAATCACTTGGCCCACATCCCTCTAAACCCTTCCTATTCATACATCCATCCAAATGAATTTTAAATATTGTAATTTTACAGCCTCCACCACTTCCTCTGGCAGCTCATTCCATACACACACCACCCTTTGCATGAAAATGTTGCCCCTTAGGTCCCTTTTAATTTTTATCCTTTCCTCTTAACCTATGCCCTCCAGTTCAGGACTCCCCCACTCCAGGGAAAATACCTTGTCTATTTACCATATCCATGCCCCTCATGTGTTTATAAACCTCAACAAGGTCACCCCTCAGCCTCTGACACTCTAGGGAAAACAGCCTCAGCCTATTCAACCTCTTCTTTTAGCTGAAACCCTCCAACACTGGCAATATTCTTGCAAATCTTTTCTGAACCCTTTCAAGTTTCACAACATCCTTCCGATAGGAGGGAGACCTGAATTACATATAATATTTCAGTGTCTAATGAGTTACAAATAGTTCTGAATATTGTGCAATCATCAACATTGATAGAGATCATTGTATCTCAGGCACAATCCTAAGGAATTCTTTCAGTGATATCGAGGGGCTGAGATAATTGAATTTGCAACAGTGAGAATCATCTTTCTTTGTGCTTGTTATAACTCCAAGCACTTTCCCCTAAAACCCACAAATTTGAGTTTTGGCTAATGCTGCTTGATGTCATACAATGAAATGCTGCATTGATATCAAGGGAGTTACCCTTCCCTCATCTCTTGAGCTCACCACATTTGTTCATGTTTGGACTAAGACTGTAATGAGGTCAGAGGCTGAATGGTCCTCACAGAACCCAAATTGAGCACTCCTGATCAGGTTATTTCTGAATAGGTGACACTAAGACCATTCCAGAAAACACGGTAATACTGATGACTGAGAACAGACTGATGGGGTGGCAATTGGCTAACTTGACTTTAGCCCTGCTTTTTGTGCATGGACATCACCTGGGCAATTTTCCACATTGTGAGTAGATTCCAATGTTGTAGTGTATTGGAACAGTTTGGCTAAGGATGAAGCTAATTTTGTAACACAAGTCTTCAGTACTATTGCCAAAATGTTGTCAGAGTCCATACCCATTATAGTATTCAGTGCCTTCAGCTGTTTCTTGATATTATGCTGAGTGAATCAAATTGGCTGAAGATTAGCATCTATGATGCTGGGTACCTCAGGAGAAAGCTGAAATGTGTGGCAATTTTGGCTGAAGCTAGTTGCAAATGTTCAGCCTTGCTTTCTGCCCTAATGACTGACTTTCCATCATTGAGAATGGATATATTTGTGAAATCTATTTTGTTGTTTAACTGGATTGGCAAAGCTAAGTTTTGATCACCTTTTCTATCACATGCTTTTTGCTGTTTGGCATGCTAGTAGTCCTGTGTTTCAGCTTTATCATGTTCACACTTCATTTTTAGGTTTGTCTGGTGCTGCCCCTGAGATGTTTTCCCACATTTTACATTTTGATCCTCTAGCTTGATAGCTTTTCTGAAGGGTAGACCATGAGGATACAGATTGGAGGTGAGTACAATTCTGTTGATGCTGATCATGCATAGTGCCTCATGAATGTCTGGTTTTAAGTTGCTCAATCTGTTCTAAATTTATTAACTTATCGTGGTGGTAGTGCCAACACAATGGAGGGTATCCTCAATGTGAACACAGGATTCAATTTACTGTGATGGGTGAGATCAAGTGAGCTTTTCTTCTTTTTGATTCCCTCATCATCTGTTGCAGTCTAGCAGTTATATCCTTCAGATCCTGGCCACATCAGTCAGTAATAGTACCACCAAGCCAAGTGTGTAATTGAACTTGAATTCACCATCCAAATGATATTGTCTCATGCGAAATTCAAAATTAAAGGAAAGTTAAAAGAGAAATAAACTAAACTTTATTTTAAAAAGTATGAAGAATTAGGCCGTAAAAGGATAATGTACCAATATTCAAGGCAGCCTGCAAAGAGACTTTTATACTGATGGATGTAAAAATTACCAAATCGCAATCTATATTTTTAGAAACAGAATCACCTTGCAGTTGGTTAATCATTGTGGAAATTTAGAAAGAAATTCAACAGATAACGAGAAGGATTGTGGGTGATGGGAATAAACGCGTGAGCATGCATAGTCAAGCAAAGTGGTAAACTATTCCTAGTTAGTGATGAGGAAGTGCAGTGTCCAGCAAGTGTCAGAACATTAGCAGCATAAAATGGGTGTGCGCACTTCAATGCATATCATGCCTGTGATATTGAAGTTGGTGGGTCTGTGTAATGGCAAAGTTAGTCAGAGTGATGCCCCTAGAAATATCAGATTGCGGTGAGAATCTAACTGCCCTGGTAGATTGCAAAGGATTATTCATCCTTTTCCTGCAACACGTCCAGGTTCTTTCACACTGGCCAGGAACACTGATCTATGCTGCAACTTCAACCCAGGCTACTCAGGTCTGCTGGAAAGACCTCCTGATGCCACTATCAGGAAAGAGGGCTGCCTGGACCATGACTCGAGTTAAGAGTTACTAAATTCTAGGCCAATTTGTTCTCAATCTTTGATATCCCTGAGGGTGGGGATGGTCAAGAGCAGACTGACATATATGGATTTCTGATATTCCTGATTGGAGCAAGTGAAAGGAAAGCTGGTTTGCTTTACATAAGGCTCCTGAATCTTTGATCCTGGAAGTTCCTGGCTGGGCAAGAACTTCCTGCCCCAGGTGATTCATTATTTAACTCTCACTACAACTCATACATGAAATAAGCGGAAAAGCCTGTAATTGGGCAAGGAAGCTCATCCGAGGCCATGGCAAAAGTAATGCTCTCTAACACAACAGACATTATCCTTTATCCTTTAATACACAAACAGAAACATCCTGGCTCTGGAATCTGAAGCATACCAGTTATCTTTGCCTAAATTCATCGAGAAGAAGGGAGGCTTCAATTTGAGCTTTAGGCAAGAAAAAAAAATGAAAAAAAATCCAAGAAGGGTAGGAAGGAGCAAGAATCCCAGGAGATAAGATGACTGAGTTTTCCAGTTAGAAAAGCTTGAGAAAGAATTATACGCACAAAGCAGATGATAAGAAAACACAAAGTCTGTCCATGAAAGAATATTGAAAATTTAAAACACTGAAGATGCTTCTGAGTTTAATTATTCTTTCAATTATCTAAGTCTCAATGGCCTTCTCACTATTTAACTTTATGTTAATCCACTTCTTTTTATATGTTAACAAGGAAGTCTGCCTACACAAACACCCACATGAAGATCATCTAAATGAGCCTCATTAAAGATAAATTGAGTTTAAAAAATCCTAATTTAGTTTTGTTGAGGATGTTCCTAATGTATTAATTGCCTCAGTATAAGCAGCTGGTTCAAACATTTAATGTAGTACTTCTGCCAAATAACAATTAGCTGAGAGTAATGATTTCAATACCAGAAATAGCAAATTATTTTTCAACATTTCATCAGTGGTGTTTTACTGAAATCTTAGTAATGAAGGAGTTAAATATTTAGGCATAAAGTTTTAATGTATTTCTAGTTCATCAGTAACAGAACGGACTATACTCTGTGCTAAAGTGTGAGAGCAAGCAGCATTTTTGCTAGGTTACAGAGTTTACTAAAATACAGTGCCTCATTCAAGTAGCCATAAAAAGCACTTACAGGAATTGAATGCACCTATCCACCAATAGTACAATTTCACCCTCACTAGTTGTAAAATAATTTCTTTAATATAAAACCAAATAGGAAGTTTATGAATGAACATAGGAACAGGAATGGGCCATTTCAATCTCTCAAGACAATTCCAAATGATTACAGAGCATGAAAGTAGTTTGAGCAGCTGTGGTAGCTTTGTTACAAAGCTGATAGCAGTTACGTACAGAAGCCAGTTGCAGATACAACTTTAGTTTGGGCTTCTACAGAGGATAACAATGCTGGATGGATTTCACTACATTATGGGCAACCCTGTCTTTCAATGACCACATTGTGGTAAATTTCATTTTGGCATTCTCTACATGTACATTTTTTCATTTGTCCTCGAAACCTAGGCATATAATAACTGCACATAGTTCTCCAGCTCCATCCATGTTGGTTGCACATTAGTTCAGGTATGAAAGTTGTTCTAACCAACAAAATGTCTACCTTCCATTTTTGCAAATTCTCCTAAGTGTATCCAAACTTTGTTTGCTACATGAGTCAATTTACTTCAAATATTGTCTTTGTTTCCAGGTTATATTCAACATTGACCAGAACTACAACAAGCAACAGCTTTTAAGAACTAATGCAATTTTTGTTTCCTAGATTTAACAAATGAGTAAAAAATGTTAAAATTATTTGAATAGTGTGTAGGGTCTGGGAAGCCAATAATCTTGTTTGGAAGAAGTGAGCATAATGGTCATTGCCATTTTTTTTCCTGTTAATCAGAAAATTGACCCAAAAATGTCAGTTCCTATAAAATTTAAAGTTAAAAATCACACAACACCGGGTTATAGTCCAACAGGTTTAACTGGAAGCACTAGCTTTCGCAGCGCTGCTCCTTCATCAGGTAGTTCCTGACAACCTCCTGATGAAGAAGCAGTGCTCCGAAAACTAGTGCTTCCAATTAAACCAGTTAGACTATAACATGGTGTTGTGTGGTTTTTAACTTTGTATACCCCAGTCCAACACCGGCATCTCCATATCATTACAAAATTTAAAATTAATGTTGTTGAAGTGAGGAATCAAATGCATTTTGGTATTTCTCCAATCACTATTTTAACAAAGGTGTCAACTTGAGTAAACAAATGAATAACTCTTCTCTTAATTATGATATGGAAAAAGCAAGTTAAATTGGTAGCAATAATTTTAAGACATGGAGCTGGAAGATGAATACTTCTGTTTATGGGATATTTTGAACAACATCTTTAATTTTATCTAACACTCAATGTGCTTTTTACCTTGAGTAAGGTTGTGTTAATCTGGCTCTTCTATGAACAATATTGGCTTCTATTAACAATCTCTCCATTAAGAGATAGTTTTCTTTGTAGCTCAGACTTTTAATGAAGAATGTGCACATCACAGGAGGATAGCCTGGCATGTTTCATTTCTTTTGTAGTAACGAAAACATAGGAAAGAATATTATTGAAATCTGAGTCACTTTCTACAGTCAAAGTGGCATGGTGACTCGGTGGTTAGCACTGCTTCTTCACAGCAGAGACCCGAGTTAGATTCTACCCTCTGGTGACTGTCTTTGTGGAGTTTGCACATTCTCCCCATGTCTGTGTGGGCTTCCTCTGAGTGCTCCTCCGGTTTCCTCCCATAATCCAAAAATGTGCAGGTTAGATGGATTGGCTTTGGTACATTTCCCATAGTGTCTAGGGATATGCAGGTTAGGTGGATTAGCCATGGGAAATGTAGGGATTTGTGTGGAATGGTCTTCAGAGGAGAGTTGTGTAGACTCGATGGGCCGAATACCCTGCTTCCACATTGTAGGGATTCAATGTTTTAATTTTATTTGGTTTAAATAACAAAGAACTAATTTGAAACATTATAGCAGCTGTCACCTACTAAGTATCATTAAGGTCATGCCAGATATGTATTCACGCCATTGGATATTTTTTAGTGGGTAACATATTGTGAGTGACCATGTTGAATATCAATGTTGCCAGCATCTGAATCATCGATGGTTAATATTAGCAGTACTCACAGATATATCTATCTAGATTTACTCAGCATTTACACTGACAGAGTGTTGTATTGTCACAATTGTCTTCTTCAGATGAGACAATAAATAGAAATTCCATCTGTTAGTCCTAACAATGTAGGTGCATTTTTAAAATCCTGTGTTCCTATTTGAGCAAATTCAGGGAGCTTTCCTAATCCCTAGTACAACTTCCTCTTTTAAAAGAGGAACTCTTTCTATTAAAAGTGCATCAACTGACTACAGTTGGTTCAGCTATGAGGCGCGTTTCTTCAAGGCAAATTGGCTATAACACACATGAAGAATTTAAACCATTATTTGTAGAATTTTCATTACCCGAATTGGCTGTAACACATTCTGGCCCCAATAGTTTACATGGTGCTGCTATTGCGAGATTTTCTTATAATGCGGGGTCGCACAGGAACAAAACTATCGTGTTACATCAGACCAACAGTATTAATATTCAGAGGGTAGAGAATGTTTCTAAACAATCTAGAACTAGAAGGCACTATTTTAGAATCGAATAGAATATCCTTTATTGTCATGTGTACTCAAGTACAGGCGTACAGTGAAAAGCTTTACAATGTTACCTCTTATGGCACCATCTTAGGTGCAAAGTACCTAGATACAAATCTTAGATACAAAAAGAGAAATCAAAAAGAAAATAGTTGCATTACTTTACAGTGATTCACAGTATACGTTATAAAATGACATATTTAAAAAGATAGACATTACAGTCAGATAAACAAATAATAAATAAGCATTACATTGCAGGGGCTTCCACATGTGGTTGGACCACCCGCACCATATTCCAGTCCAACAATCTTCCCCGCCCCACTCCAAGCCTCCAATCTGCTCCACAGCGGCTCTCTGCTATTCTGAGGTAAGTTTTCTCCAGGACTCTATTCTCCACATCAGCCTCTGCCCCGGGACTGAGTCCCCGCGCCGGCCTCTGCCCCGGGATTCACCTCTGGGGCTAGCCAGCTCCTCCACTCCCCTCAGAGAAAGTCCAAATCAAGATGTGAGAAGAAAATGCAGGAAAGGAGGAAAATAGAAGGGATAAAAAGGAAAAAAAAAACAAGTGGAGCAGATGAGCATCAGCTGGATGATCTTACTTTGCTGCCTTCTTGCTGAAGTGTTCTGATATGTAAGATAAGGAAGAGGAGGAATTTATTTTCTCAGAGGGTTGTTGGTTTTTGGAATTTTGGCAACTAAGAACAGTGGAATTTTGGTCATAAAAAACATCCAAGGCTCAGTCAGAAAAATCTTGGATCAACAAGGGAGATGGTTGTTATGAATCTCAGGTAAGTATGTACAGTTCATTGCTCAGATTAGCCATAATCTTATTGAATGGTGGTGGAGATTCAATAAACTGAATGAACTAATCTTATGTTGCAACAGTAACATAAATCCTGCTTCTAGAACTACAAAGTACTTTGTGCTTATGAACATCAGTGCTATGCATATGGGAGTTGGACTGGTGGTGTGACATCATAGGAGTGGTGAAGATGAGGGTTTGGGTCTGATCTCTTGGTTAAACCTTAACCAATAGCCTTAACCATGGCCTTTCAATGACATGTATTTTGGATCAACCCAGGGACCATTTGGAAGATTCACACTTTCAGAACCAAAGTTTTAGAATACAATATTTAATTTTGACCTCTTGCACAACCCTAATCATTTTGGGGAGTTAAGATTCAGCTTATTATGTCAGATATTGAAAAATGACAATTTTATACGTGCAGATGTTGCACTACAAAAGGAATTGATCATTTTTCCAATTAGTTTTGAGTAACATAATCTAAAAAGTGTGCTCAATTGTGATATCATTTCCAGATTAAAGTGGCTGCAGGTGAATATGGTGTGGTATTTCATTGTAGATAGGTCACAGTCATATAGATGTACAACACAGAAACAGACCGTTCAGTCCAACTTATCCATGCTTACCATAGAGACGTATGCCGACCAGATATCTTAATCTAATCAAGTCCCATTTGCCAGCACTTGGGCCATATCCCTCGAAACCCTCCTATTCATATAACCATCCAGCTGCCTTTTAAATGCTGTAATTGTACCAGCCTCCACCACTTCCTCTGGCAGCTCATTCCACACATGCACCACCCTCTGCATGAAAGAGTTGCCCCTTTGGTCCCTTTTATATCTTCCCTCTCACTCAAAACCTATGCTCTCTAGTCCTGGACTCCACCACCCGAGGGAAAAGACTTTGTCCATTTATCCTATCTATGCCCCTCATGACTTTATAAACCACACCCCTCAGCCTCCGACACCCCAGGAAAAACAATCCCAGCCCATTCAGCCTCTCTCTATAGCTCAAATCCTCCAACCCTGGTAACATTCTTGTAAATCTTTTCAGAACCCTTTCAAGTTTCACAACATCCTTCCGAAAGGAAGGAGACCAGAATTGCACGCAATATTCCAAAAGTGGCCTAAGCAATGTCCTGTACTGCCGCAACATGATCTCCCAGCTCCTACACTCAAATGTTCTGACCAATAAAGGAAAGCAAATTAAACACCACCTTCATTATCCTATCTACCTGTGACTCCACTTTCAAGGAACTATGAACCTGCATTCCAATAATGCTAAGTTGTCCTGTCATGCTACTTTTTTTTTCAGTTAAAACTAAAATGAAGATGTTGAACTTACTGAACAAATCCTAATTTATCTGTTTGTCTAATGTTTCAGATGTCCATATGCAATCCAAAGTTTTAAAAATGGTGGTTAGTACAGTGCCTGCACTGAAAGTTAACTGCAGTTTTCCTGCATTAGATGAGATTGCCTTGCAGCTCAGTCTGTGCTGTAAGCACTACAAGAGTGTTATACTAGTGTCTGCGGCCAGTGCACTACTGTTGCCATCAGATCAGCGTTTTCTTTGGGCTTCTTCACGAGACATCAGATGGAAGGATTGAAAGCAACCCGAAGCTACAGCTATCTGGCAATAAAAGATATCTAACACTGCTTTAGTTCCTGAAATATGAAAACCTGGCTGGTCTCTAAAGCCTGAGATTAATGTGTGCCATATGCAGTGTGTGAAAACAGGAACTTATCAAATTCCACTCTTAATTATTATTCATGAACACATTTCAATTGATAAAGTGAAAGTGCAGTTTGTGAGGCAGTAGAATACTGGCATGGCATTCTTTTTCAGCGCTACGCATCATCCACCCACATAATTTGTTGTCAGAAGTAACATTTGCTGTTACAAATTTCGAAGTTTACATCATCAGTATAAACGGTATAGTTCGCTGGGACAATAGTAGATATATAATGACCCTGCTGTTGGCCGTTATTGTGTGCTGGTAAAAGGGGATTTATGCATGCACAAATCAAATGTGTTTGCAGTGTTTGGCAAACAGTGATATTTTATTGTTTTAAGTTATTTTTTAAACGTTTCAACATTAATCCGGTCACAAGAAAAATCATCATACGCAGATCAGTGTATTTGCCTGTACAAACATTCAATGAATCTAAAGGGTTCTGGTGCATCTGGACAATAGCAACCGCGGTTACCTGGAATTTTCAGAATGGCCTCATGGCACTGCAGCAATGACTAAAAGTGCTGTTGCTTATATTCCGAAAGTAGAGATGAAGAAATTTATACGACAGCTGCATTTTAGGGAGAGAAAATTAAATAAAATAACTGTTGCTTTAGAATACCTAACATTTGCCAACATTATTTTTTAAAAAAACAGTGACTTTCAGTACAAATACTGAAAATCAAACATTGCTTTATCTAATTACTAAATGTCCACCAGAACCATTGACACCGCGAGTGAAAGGTGGGCACCATAGGTGCTCGAATACGTACCGTTCGTAATATAGTTCATAAGTATCATCTTTGATAGTTCAACTCCTTAATAGCGTGTCACTCTGAAAAGAAGATGCACTGTATTGTTTCCTTACTAGTTTCATTTGAACAAAGACACAGTTGAGGTAAGTTTGTTGTAAATATCGGATTGAGTAGATATTCTCCTTCAGTTCTGAGAACAGTCTCGGGCCTTGCGCCACGGCCTGGGCAAGTTCCACGCCGCGCGCGGGTGACGGTTGGTCCCTAACGGTCGCTCGGTCGATATTCGAGAACTTTCTCCCGGCCCGTCTCTCGGAATACCTTCCCGAGGTGCCGTCAGGTTCCACTCATCAGAAATGAGCCTTGACCATTTATTTGAAGAAATCCTCGTAACCGAACAGAAAGCTTTGGAGAAGAGACAGTTTCTTCACGGTGGTAAGCTCCACCATTGTACGAATCAGCCCCAGTCGCTCGTCCATCGTGTTGTAATAAGTTCCGAAATTCATTTGGGGCTGGTGAGGGGCCTGAAACCAATTTTTTACTCATCCAATGTGGATAGCTGCAAAGATGCCTGTTTAGTTGTGATGATTCGGAGATGCCGGTGTTGGACTGGGGTGTACAAAGTTAAAAATCACACAACACCAGGTTATAGTCCAACAGGTTTAATTGGAAGCACTAGCTTTCATCACAATCACCTGATAAAGGAGCTCGAAAGCTAGTGTGCTTCCAATTAAACCTGTTGGACTATAACCTGGTGTTGTGTGATTTTTAACTGTTTAGTTGTGAATATTTAAATTCTGATTGCGGTGTGTTGGCAAATATTTTTTCTTCAAGCCAATAAAGCAGCGTTTAAATATCAGTCAGTTCTTTTAAGGGCCTTTGGATCTTTGCAGGCAACATCTCATTGATCTTAAAGGGAAATGGTAACTTTCTCCAGTCACAGTGACTCTTGTGGGAATAGAGGAATTTTAAATTTTTTTTTGCAGCTCATTTAACATGTCCTGAAGCTCTTAAGGGAAGGGCGACAAACGTGCGTTATATGTGGAGATAGTAAGAATGTGCCAGGGTTGGAGAATTTGAGCTTTAGGGAGGTTGAATAGGTTGGGGCTGTTTTCCCTGGAGTGTCCAAGGCTGAGAGGTGACCTTATAGAGGTTTATAAAATCACGAGGGGCGTGGATAGGATAAATAGACAAGGTCTTTTCCCTGAGTTGGGGGAGCCCAGAACTAGAGTGCATAGATTTAAGGTGAGAAGGGAAAGATTTAAAAGGGATTGAAGGGACAACGTTTTCCCACAGAGGGTGGTGCGTATATGGAATAAGTTGCCAGAGGAAGTGGTGGCGGCTGGTACAATTACAACATTTTAGAGGCATCTATATGAGTACATGAATAGGAAGGGTACAGAGGGATAGGGACCAATGCTGGCAAATGGGGCTAGATTAATTTAGGATATCTGACTGGCATGGACGAGTTGGACTGAACGGTCTGTTTCCATGCCATATACCTCTATGGCTGCAGATGTTGGAAGTCAGAGTAAACAGACATGAAGCTGGAAAAGCACAACAGTTCAAACAGCATCCGAGGAACATGAAAGGTGGAAACCTACATGTCATCTAACCTCATCTTTTGTATCCTTTGCTCCCAATGTGGTCTCCTGTGTATCAGCGAGACCAAACACAGACTTTGGGACCAATTTCCGGAGCATCTGCGCTCTGCACTTGCTAACGAACCCGACCTTGTGATTGCCATCCACTTTAATTCCCCCTTCACTCCCTCAGCAACATGTCCATCCTTGGCATTTTCCATGTCAGAATGAGGCCAAATGGAAGCTAGAGGAACAACAGCTTATATTTTGACTGGGAAGTTTACAGTCCAGTGGCCTTAACATTGACTTCATCAGCTTCAAAGTCTGTCCTCCCCCAGTCTTATCCCATGTCTAGCCCTACCCTTCCTCCTCTCTTCCCTGACTAGTTCTAACCAATCCACCTTCCTACTCACCTATCCACTCCATCCTCCCCACTGACCATAAGACCATAAGACATAGGAGTGGAAGTAAGGCCATTCGGCCCATCGAGTCCACTCTGCCATTTAATCATGGCTGATGGGCATTTCAACTCCACTTACCCGCATTCTCCCCGTAGCCCTTAATTCCTTGTGACATCAAGAATTTATCAATCTCTGGCTTGAAGACATTTAGTGTCCCGGCCTCCACCGCACTCCGCAGCAATGAATTCCACAGACCCACCACTCTCTGGCTGAAGAAATGTCGCCGCATTTCTGTTCTGAATTGACCCCCCCCTAATTCTAAGGCTGTGCCCACGGGTCCTAGTCTCCTCACTTACCGGAAACAATTTCTTAGCGTCCACCCTTTCCAAGGCATGTATTATCTTGTAAGTTTCTATTAAGATCTCCCCTTAACCTTCTAAACTCCAATGAGTACAATCCCAGGATCCTCAGCCATTCCTCATATGTTAGACCTACCATTCCAGGGATCATCTGTGTGAATCTCCGCTGGACAAGCTCCAGTGCCAGTATGTCCCTCCTGAGGTGTGGGGCCCAAAACTGAACACAGTACTCCAAATGGGGCCTAACCAGAGCTTTATAAAGTCTCAGTAGCTCATCGCTGCTTTTATATTCCAACCCTCTTGAGATAAATGACAACATTGCATTCGCTTTCTTAATCGTGGATTCAACCTGCATGTTTACCTTTAGAGAATCCTCAACCAGCACTCCCAGATCCCTTTATACTTTGGCTTTATGAATTTTCTCACTGTTTAGAAAGTAGTCCATGCTTGTATTCTTTTTTCCAAAGTGCAAGGCCTCACATTTGCTCACATTGAACTTCATCAGCCATTTCCTGGACCACTCTCCCAAACTGTCTAGGTCCTTCTGCAGCCTCCCCACTTCCTCAGTACTACCTGCCTGTCCACCTAACTCCGTATCATCGGCAAACTTCACTAGAATGCCCCCAGTCCCTTCATCCAGATCATTAATATATAACGTGAACAGCTGCAGCCTCAACACTGAACCCTGTGGGACACCGCTTGTCACCGGCTGCCATTCCGAAAAAGAACCTCTTATCCCAACTCTCTGCCTTCTGTCAGACAGCCAATCCTCAATCCATGCCAGTAGCTCACCTCGAACACCATGGGCCCTCACCTTACTCAGCAGCCTCCCATGTGGCACTTTATCAAAGGCCTTTTGGAAGTCTAGATAAACCACATCCACTGGGTTTCCCTGGTCTAACCTACTTGTCACCTCTTCAAAACATTCCAGCAGGTTTGTCAGGCACAACCTCCCCTTACTAAATCCATGTTGACTTGTACTAATCTGACCTTGCTGTTCCAAGAATTTAGAAACCTCATCCTTAATGATGGATTCTAGAATTTTACCAACAACCGAGGTTAGGCTAATTGGCCTATAATTTTTCATCTTTTGTCTTGATCCTTTCTTGAACAATGGGGTTACAATAGCGAGCTTCCAATCACCCGGGACTTTCCTTGACTCCAGTGACTTTTGAAAGATCTCAACCAATGCCTCCGCTATTTCCTCAGCCACCTCCCTCAGAACTCTAGGATGTAGCCCATCGGGGCCAGGAGATTTGTCAATTTTAAGACCTTTTAGCTTTTCTAGCACTATCTCTTTTGCAATAGCAACCATACTCAACTCAGCCCCCTGACTCCCTTTAATTGTTGGGATATTACTCATGTCTTCCACTGTGAAGACTGACGCAAAGTACTTATTAAGTTCTCCAGCTATTTCCTTATCTCCCATCACTAGCCTTCCAGCATCAGTTTGAAGTGGCCCAATGTCTACTTTTGCCTGTCGTTTGTTTCTTATGTATTGAAAGAAACTTTTACTATAATTTCTAATATTACTGGCTAGCCTACCTTCATATTTGATCCTCTCCTTCCTTATCTCTCTCTCTCTTATCCTCTGTTTGTTTTTGTAGCCTTCCCAATCTTCTGATTTCCCAGAGCTCTTGGCCACTTTATAGGATCTCTCTTTTTCTTTGATACATTTCCTGACGTCCTTTGTCAGCCATGGCTGTCTAATCCCTCCCCCGGATAATCTTTCTTTTCTTGGGGATGAACCTCTGTACTGTGTCCTCAATTATACCCACAAACTCCTGCCATTTTTGCTCTACTGTCTTCACTGCTAGGCTCTGCTTCCAGTCGATTTTCGACAGTTCCTCTCTCATGCCCTCATAATTACCTTTATTTAACTGTAACACCATTACATCCAATTTTGCCTTCTCTCTTTCAAACTGCAGACTGAACTCTACCATATTATGATCGCTGCTTCCTAAGTGTTCCCTTACTTTAAGATATTTTATAAAGTCTGATTCATTACATAGCACTAGTTCCAAAATAGCCTGCTCCCTTGTGGGCTCCATGACAAGCTGTTCCAAAAAGCCATCCTGTAAGCATTCCAAGAATTCCCTTTCTTTGGATCCACTGACAACATTACTTACCCAGTCCACCTGCATATTGAAGTCCCCCATGATCACCGTGATCTTGCCTTTCTGACATGCCTTTTCTATTTTCCGGTACATGTTGCACCTCTGGTCCTGACCACTGTTAGGAGGTCTGTACATAACTCCCATCATAGTTTTTTTGCCTTTGTGGTTCCTTAATTCCACCCACACAGACTCCACATCATCTGACCCTATGTCATTCAGTGCCATAGATTTAATTTTGTTCTTAACTAACAAGGCCACCCCGCCCCCTCTGCTGACCTCCCTGTCTTTTCGATAAGTTGTAAATCCTTGGATGTTTAACTGCCAGTCCTGAACCCCCTGCAACCATGGTCTCTGTGTTGCCTACCACATCGTAATCATTCACGATGATCTGTGATGTTAGTTCATCTATTTTGTTACGAATGCCAAGAGCATTCAGGTAAAGTGCCTTAATGCTAACTTTCTTATCATTAGAGATATTGGAATTCATAAGATGTCCTAAATTATCCTTCCTTTTTGTTGCATTTCTAGTCTGCCTCAAGCTTAAATCCACCTGCATACATGCTATCCTCCTGTTTATCTTTCCATTTAACTCTATACTCCCTGTCGCTTTCATTTTCCCTTCTCCCCCAACTCAGAAGTTTAAAGTCCTACTGACCACCTTATTTATCCTCTTCGCTAGAACATTGGTACCAGGTTGGTTCAGGTGGAGACCATCCCAACGGTACAGATCCCCCCAGTTCCAAAACTGATGCCAATGCCCCATGAAATGGAATCCCTCTTTCCCACACCAATCCCTTAGTCACATGTTTACTTCCCTAATTTTCTTATCCCTATGCCAATTGGCACGTGGCTCAGGCAGTAATCCAGAGATTATGACCCTTGAGGACCTGTACTTCAATTTCCTTCCTAGTGATTGATAATCCCCAAACAGGTCCTCCACCCTAGCTTTGCCTATGTTGTTAGTCCCAACATAGACCACAACAACTGGATCCTCCCCCTCCCGCTCCAATATACTTTCAAGCAGGTTGGAGATGTCCCGCACCCTGGCACCGGGCAGGCAACACACCATGCGAGACTCCCAATCCGTCTTGCATAGGATACGATCTGTCCCCCTAATTATAGAATCCCCTATAACAACTACTTGTCTTTTTGCTCCCCCCTCTTGAACGGCCTTCTGCACCATGGTGCCATGGTCAGCTGGCTCATCCTGTCCAGAGCTCCTTTCCTCATCCGTACATGGAGCAAGAATCTCATACCTGTTGGACAAGGTCAAGGGCTGAGGCTCCTGTACTCCTGAACTCAGGTTCCCCCTATCTGCCTCACTTACAGTCACACTCTGATGTCCCTGATCACTAACTGAATGTGAATTACTTAATCTCCCAGGTGTGACTGCCTCCTGAAACAAAGCGTCCAGGTAACTCTTCCCCTCCCTCAGATTCCAGATCATCAACTCTGAGCCGGAGTTCTTCCAGCAACCAACACTTGCTGCAGATGTGGTCACTGCCATTCACAATGGGATCAGCCAGCTCCCACATCATACTGCTACAGCACATCACCTGCCCAGCCATCTCTGCTTAGTTAATTACTTTATTACTTTCTATAAGTTTGAGTTAAAATACTTTTTGATACCTCTCTACAAGACCAATCACAATAACCCCCTCCCTGCATCCAACTATCACCATTCCACCTACCCTTCCGCATTCCACCCACCCTCCCCCCACCATTTACTAGTAGGCTCTCCTCCCCAGTCCTGACAAAGTGTTTCAGCCGAAGCATTGACTTTCTTGCTCCTCAGATGCCGTCTGACCTGCTGTGCTCTTACAACTTCATATCTATTGTCTGTGTTGTATATGGCCTTTGCCTTTAGTAAAATTAACCTTTAAGGGCTCCATGTGATGTGTGCTTAAAATATTGTGACTCTGCCTGGTGGCTTGTCTGCTGTGGATCTGTAAGATGCTTATACATGGAAATCAGTTGGTTGGTGTAATGTTTCATAATTTAAAATGTTTTACTGTTGTAAATAAACTAACCCACGGAGTTAATCAATTGACGCTAAGTAATTAATTATTAGACCATAGTCAGCAACAAGATGTTTTAATAGTGGTGGAAAACATCATGTTAATGCAATTTATTGTGTTTGAAAATCCAGCAAGCAAATTAATCTGAAGGTAAGACAGAAAATAGGAGCAGGTGTAGTCCATTTGGCCTTTTGAGACTGCTCTGCTCTCAAATTTGATCATAGTTGATTATTCAATCCAATAGTGTGTTCCCACATTCTTTGCAAGCCCTTTGATCCTTTCAGCCCTAAGAAGTGTATCTAACTCCTCACTGAAAACATTCAACATTTTGACTTCAACCACATCCTGTGGCAGAGAAATTTACATGCTCATCACTCAAGAAATTCCTCCTTAACGTAAGAGGATAGAGATTTTAAAAAGACATGATGGACAATTTTTTTGCACAGAGGGTGGCTCACACATGGAATGAACTTCCTGTAGAAGTGGTGGATGAATACATTTGGATAAGTATATAACAGGAAAGGTTTGGAGGGATATGGGCCAGGAGCAGGGATAAGACTAGTTCAGTTTGGGTATTGTTCGGCATGAACCGGTTGTATGAAAAGGCCTTTTTCCGTGCAGTATGACTATATGACTCAATGATTAAGTCCTGAATGGCCTAGATTATGTATCAAACTGTCACCCTTGGTTCTGGACATCGGGAACATTCTTCCTGCATTTATCCCTCAAGAATTTGCACTGAGATCCCTCTTGATTGTTCTAAATTCCAGTGAAGACAGTAATACCTGATCCATTCTTTCTTCATGCATCAGTCATGCCAACATAGGAATTAGTTTGGTAAACCTTTTTTTTATACTCCCTGCACAGCCAGAACAACCTTTCTCTGATAAGGAGACCAATATAGCACACATTACTCCAGGTCTGCTCTCACCAAGGCCCCATATAACTGCAACAATATGGTGAGATTGACTTATGAATACAGATTGAATCATTTAAGATTATATTTGCTGAAGTTCAGAAGAATGAGGAATTTCACCAAGAAATCTAGAAAATTCTGCACGACTAGACAGAGTATGTGCAGAAAGGAAGTTCCAATGGCATAGAGTCCAGAACCAAGTGGCTGAGCCACAGAGAGCAGGCCAAGCAGAACTGGAAGGAGTTGGGGGTGTAGGAATCTGAAAACAAATTCCATTTCTACTGCTCCTCCACCTCAACCTCAACACAATTATAATCTTGGCTGTCAAGGTTATTTTAGAAGACAATCGCCCATCAAGCAGCCTGTTCAAATTCTTGGCAGCCTTCTTTCCCCATCTTGAGGACTCCCCAAAGAGGACACAGTGACCATAGTGTCATAGAGACATACAGCACGGAAACAGACCCTTTGGTTCAACTTGTTCATGCCAACCAGATACCCCAACCCAATCTAGTCCCACCTGCCAGCACCCGGCCCATATCCCTCTAAACCCTTCCTGTTCATATACCCATCCAGATGCCTTTTAAATGTTGCAATTGTATGAGCCTCCACCACTTCCTGTGGCAGTCCATTCCACACATGCACTACACTCTGCATGAAAAAGTTGCCTCTGAGGTCTCTTTTATATCTTTTCCCTGTCAACCTAAACCTATGCCCGCTAGTTCTGGACTCACCCACCCCAGGAAAAAGACCTTGTCTATTGACCCTATCCGTGCCCCTCATGATTTTATAAATCTCTATGAAGTCACCCCTCAGCCTACGACAGTCCAGGGAAAACAGCCCCAGCCTATTCAACCTCTCCCTGTAGCTCAAATTCTCCAACCCTGGCAACATGCTTGTAAGTCTTTTCTGAACCCTTTCAAGTTTCACAACATGCTTCTGATAGGAAGGAGATTAGAATTGCACGCAATATTCCAAAAGTGGCCTAACCAATGTCCTGTACTGCCACAACATGACCTCTCAACCTGTACTCAATACTCGGACCAATAAAGGAAAGCATACCAAATACCTTCAATATCCTATTTACCTGCGATTCTACTTTGAAGAAGCTATCAGCCTGCACTCCAAGATCCACTTTTCTCCCAGCAGCTAGCATTAACCTGTGCTGGCCCCACACCAAACATCACAGCTGAACTTTACACTGGGGACAGGCCTAACCATCTCCCTGTCCTCCCTCCCCACCATCTCTAATTCAGCAATGGTCTCTGTCCCTTTTTAAAAAGGATGTGTATTCACAGAATGTGGGTGCTGCTGGCCAGGCAAACATTTATTGCCCATTCTTCATTGGCCAGAGGACAGTTGAGAGCCAACCACATTGCAGTGGGTCTGGAGTCATGTGTAGGTCTCGACCAGGTAATGTTGCTGTCAGTGAACACTGGAGGAGGCCATTCAGCCTATCAATCCTGCTACATCAATTAATTCAATGGCTGATTGTCCATTTGTGTGCCTTTTTTCCAAATTATCCCCATGCTGCCTTGCGCTGAAATCTATCAATTTCTACTCTAAATGTACTCCATAACTGAGCTTCTACAGCCCTCTGGAGTAAATAATAGAAATGCTCCTCCTTTTGATCTAAAATTTATTATTTTTCAGTTATGATCCCTGGTTTTCTGTGTAGCCTCCCCGGGCTCTAAGTCTTTTGTACTATTTTTGATAAGACTGATTGACTAGAAAGTGAGTGAAGGAAACATGTATCAGACATTAATACCAGCAGCTGGGTCGATTAGCCTGATCTGTGCTCTTACTCCATTGTTAAAATGATTCATCTGCTTTTAGTGATGTAGAGTGGCTGAGGACTAAATATTAGATGATTGCAGAGCAAGTGGTAGATTTAGGCACAGTTACGTTTAAAAGACAGGTACATGAATGGGAAAGATGTTTCCATGCTGAATGATTCTATGACTATCTGCTCTGTTAGTAGTCTGGGAAATATTTAAGATCCGCTTGAAACGGTGTCAACTGCTACTCTGAGTCCACATTCAACCAACTTAGCGTAGATCAGGGATCAAAGATGAGAATTTCCGAGCATGTGAGGTTAATTTGTACACTGGCAGAGTCCTGAACAGAACCTTTTGTCTTAATTTTGGTCAACATTCCTCACCTTAAACCCTTCATAAATGTCCTGGCTACTTCACAATCTCCAACTTGCTTCAGAGGCAGTTTGGAGAGGGTTGGCTCAGCTAATTCCTGGGGCAAAGGGATTTATCTTGTGTTTCAAACCTCCACTCCACTGTGACTGGGGCACTGGTGATAAGTCCTCAGCTTTGGGTTCTCCCCCACACCATGTCTTCCCAGTCGTTCCCACCCAGAGACCTGTCTACCCCCTGCTCTCATGGGAGGGATGTGGGGTGGTGTTGTAAACAGGATGTCCAGTAGCTGCTGCTACAGACTGAGGTTTCCTGGATCACAACTCAACGAGTTCCTGCCAAAGAGGTAAACAATACCAGGAAACAGACTCTACCAGGCTAGCAGACTGTGAGCCAATGAATGCTGTGTGCCAAACAAAAGACCATTGCACAAGCTATTGTGACACCCCAGAGTTGTCCCTTTGAGACTGGTCAAAAAGTCATAGATCTGGCATCGTTTGCAACAATATAACCGGTTGTGAGCCCTCTGGGTGTCTGTGTTTCCAAAGTGAGGATAATGAATCACTTTTTGTTACAAAGACTATACCACTAGGTCCCAGAATTGACCCGGGCTTTTACTGACATTAGGGCACCTTGGCCGCTGCTTTATATTTGAAGATGGGTGTGGGTTTGGGCTACTTTTCCAAAGGCTTGTTGTGTTCTAAGCAGACCTCGGAATGAACTTCATATTGGAACATAGAAATTAGAAGCATGAGCAGCCCATTCACCTCTTCAAGCCTGCTCTGCCATTTAACATGATCATGGCTCATCCTGGTCTCAACTCCACTCTCCTGCCTGCTCCCCATCACCCTCTATCCCACCTTTCATCAGAAACATATCTGTCAAGGATGTTGAAATGCTGAAATGGGACCTGAAATGCTGCAGAAAATACTTACAAGGAATTTGCTGGGACTAGAGGTTTTGAGTTACAAGGAGAGGTTGGAAAAGCTGGGACTATTTTCCCTGGAGCTTCAGCAGCTTAAGGGCAACCTTATGGAGGTTTATGAAATTATGGCGGCATAGATAAGGTGACTAGGCAAGATCTTTTCCTCAGGGTAGGAGAATCCAAAGCTAGAGAGCATAGGTTTAAGGTAAGACAACGATCTAAAAGTGACCCGAGGGCAACTTTTTCAAACACAGGGTGGAATGAGCTGTCAGAGGAAGTGATAAAGGCGGTTATAATTACAAGATTTAAAAGACGTTTGGACAGATACATGGATAGGAAAGGTTTCAAGGGTTATGGACTAAATAGCAGATAGGACTAGTTAAGTTTGGAATACCTGGTTGGCATGGGCATATTGGACTGAAGAGATATGCAGCATGGAAACAGACCCTATGCCCTATGACTCTAAGTCTAAGGCTATAGTGTAAAACATTTAGAACTGAGATGAGAAGAAATTTCTTCACCCAGAGAGTGGTGAGCCTGTGGAATTTACAACCACAGAAAGCAGTACAGACCAAAACATTGTATGATTTTAAGAAGCAATTGCATATAGTACTTGGGACTAAATGAGTCAAAAGATATGGGGGAAAACCAGGAACCGGCTCTTGAGTTGAATGATCAGCCATAATCATAATGAATAGTGAAGCAGACTTGAATGGCCTATGTCTGTTCCTGAGTTCCTGTGAAGGCCAGCATACCATTTGCCCTTTTACACCACCTGCTGCACCTGAAAGCTTTTCACGACTGGTGTACAACGACATCCAAGTCTCATAATACCTCTCTTTTCCCAATCTGTCACCATCTGCCCTTCTGTTTTTGCTGCCAAAGTGGATAACCTCACACTTATTCACATTATTATCTTGCATCTATCATGCATTTGCCTGCTCATTCAACTTATCCAAATCATACTGAAGTATCTCTGCTTTCTTCTCACAGCTCATCCTCCCACCTAGCTTTGTGCCATCTGCAAATTTGGAGATTGTACATTTAGTTCCCTCATCTGAATCATCATATATTTTTTAATTCACTCACAGAACATAGGCGTCACCAGCTGGAGCAGCATTTATTGCCTATCCTTTGTTGCTCTTGAGAAAGTGAGCCACCTTTTTGAACTGTTGCAATTATGTTACGGAAGGGAATTCCAGGATTTGGACATACATCACTTTCCTTCTGTGTTGCTATTTCCAAAGTGAGAGACTTGGTGGAGAACTTGCAGGTTGTGATATTCCATGTCTATGCAGCAGTTGTACTTCCAGATGTCAATGGTGTAGTTTTGAAAGGTGGTGTATAAGGAATTTTAGTGAATAGCTAGCATCCAAGCATTGATCCTTATGGAACTCTATGCATCATTGCCTGCCACTCATAAAAAGACCCATTTATTCCTACTCTTTTTTTTCTGTTTGCCAACCAGTTCTCCGATCATATCACTACACTACCCCCAATCCCATTTGCTTTAATTTTATATGCCACTCTCTTATTTGGGACCTTGTCGAAAACCATCTGAAAATCAAAGTAAATCATATCCATTGGTACTTCCTTATGAACTCCATTAGTTACTTGCTCAAAAAATACCAGTAGATTGTCAAGCATGATTTCCTTTTTGTAAATCCATGCTGACTCTCTCCAGTCATGTTACTATTTTCAAAGTGCTCTGCTAATAAATATTTTATAACAGACTTAAGCATTTTCCCCAATACCAATGTCAAGCTAACCAACCTATAATTTCCTGTTTTCTCTCAACCTCCTTTTCTTAAATGGTGGGATTACATGAGCTACCTTCCAATTCATAGGAACACTTCAGAATAGAATCTTGAAAGATGACCACCATCTAGTAGACTATTTCTAGGGCTACTTCCTTGAGCACTTTAGAATATAAATCATAAGACTTCTGGGGATTTATAAACATTTAATCCCATCAATTTCCTCAACACCATCTCCCTACTAATACTGATTTCCTTCAGTTCCTCCCTTACTAGACCCTGTGTCCCAATATTTTTGGGATATGTCCTCGCTTGTTAAGACAGAACTCAAAGTGTGTTTTTAATTGGTTTGCCACCTTTTCGTTTCCCATTACAACTTGCCCTGTTTCTGATTGTAAGGGATCGACATTTGTATTCACTCATCTGGTGTCCCCTCACTTGCACAAAAAGCTTACTTTCATTCTTATTCACCCTGTCTTAATCAATCTTTTCTTTGCTTTGGTGATTTCTAAACTGTTTCCAGTCCTCAGATCAGCTTAGTTTTTTTGGCTATTTGTACAGATCCTTTCTTTGGATCTAATACTATACCTAATTTCCACTCTTACCAATGGTTGGCCCACCTTTTCTGTTTTTCTTACCAAATTGTTGCAGTTCATCCATGTGCTCTTTAAATGTTTGCCATTGCCTATCCGCCGTCATTCCTTTAAGTAATGTTTCCCAAGTTACCATAGCCAACTCACACCTCATACTACTGTAGTTTCCTTTATTTACTTTGCTTAGCATTTGAAAGTGAATGTCTACACACACTTAATACTTTGGCTGTCAGACCTGATAAGCTAAAAGACTCTCAAAAGATACGGATCACATCAGAGCACCAATTCTGAGTCCGTTTAAACTTCTGTATTCAGTGATTATAAATCATGTCATTTGGTTAGAGGCATGCAGAATCCATAGATCTTCTTGTGAGCAGATGCAAAGAAAACACTCATTGTGCTTTTTCAGATTGGGAGCTAAATACAGAATTGTTGAGTTTGTGGTTGCATGCCCCCTCCCCTAGATGAAAACTTTCCAGAGACTTTTGCTAAATAGACCAAAAACTTAATGAAGAATGAGCTGCTGGAGAATGGTTGCCAGCACAAAATTATCCTTGAAGGTTGGTGAGCCTTATAGGTCTTAAGTACAAAATCTATAGTTGATGCAATCTCTTGAACATCCTAACATAGCAAGACATGTGGAAAGTATGATCTTCTGCATGAACCAATGAAATACTAAGCTTTAAATCAATGTTGCAGTGACAGAAAAGACCATTGATAGAGGCAGTGCGCTAGAGCAAAGGTTGATACAGCTATGAAGAACTGCGCAGCAATGTAAGGAGTGCCTTCAAGCTGCAATAATGACTATCTAGCATCGTGCCAGAGGTCGATAAAGGAAGTGATTGATAAGTCGGAATAGAGATTATGTACAGCTAAGACAAAGAATGGCAAAGATATATTTCACACTGTCAGTCTCATGGAAAGCATAAAAAATATCACACCGACTGAAGTGTTTGCAAAAATTCAAATTATCTTCCTCTGAAAACTGATGACAAGCCCAATGAATATGGGAGTTAGGACATCATATTGAGGTCGTACAGGACATTGGCAAGGTGTCTTCTGGAGTACTGTGTACAGTTCTGGATATCCTGCTGTAGGAATGCTATTATTTAATTGAAGGGGGCTCATAAAGGTTTTTCTAGGATGTTGCTAGGATTGGAGGATTCGAGTTATAAGGAGAGGCTGAATAGGCTGGAGCATAAGGAGGTTGAGGGTTGACCGTATAGAGATTTATAAAATCATGAGGTGGCACAGATAAGGTGAATAGCCACGGTCTTTTCCCCAGGGTGGGGGAGTTCAAAACAAGGGAGCATAGATTTAAGGTGAGGGGAAAAAGATTTAAAAGGGTCCTGAGGGGTGGAGTTTTCACAGAGAGGGTGGTTCATATATGGAATTATCTGCCAGAGGATGTGGTGGATGCAGGTACAGTTACAGCATTTAAAATATGTTTAGATAGGTACATGAATAGGAGCGGTTTCAAGGGATATGGGCCAAACACACGCAAGAGGAACCAGTTTAGTTTGGGAAACATGGTTGGCATGGACAAGTTGGACTGAGGGGTCTGTTTCCATGCTGTAGAATCTATGACTCAATGATGACTTTTCATTTTTGGCTAAGATTGATATAGGGTAGATACCTTTATGTTAACCTGTGAACTCTAAGAAACCATGTGCCCATGGCATGATGTTACTATCTGATTTATACATTTTAATATAATTTGTTTTAAGTCTGGATTTGGAATGCTTGGTTAGTAACATACAGGTTTTCTGTGTATCTGAAGTTAATTATTAACTTATTAGTATTACTATAGCCGTTATTAATTATTTTAAAATTGTTTGTGTGTGCTACTCTGATAGCCTGATGGATTTTTATTTACTTTGTGAACTTACACCTTGGCAAGATAGCCAACTATACCTCAAAATTTCTGTTGAAAATTTCTGAATTGGAAGCTTTTTAAGCATAAGGAATATATAGTAGAAGAGACAGATTTTTCTTTCAGTTTTACTTTGAGCGAGGCAGTCTGTGTAGTCTTTTCATGGAGTTGCATGTATGGAATAATGCTCATGAGAAGGGGAAAATATAGTAAGACTAAAATATCTTAGAGTTAAGAGTTAGTGATGGTCCAAGCTTGGAACTGTTAGTTTAAAACTTCTGAAGTGGATTTTAAGTGAGTTTGTTTAAATTCAGATATATGACACAAGTGTGATCAATCCACTCAGGTGTAGCGATAGACTATCCAAGAAACGCTTGCAGAACTGAATATGAAAGAAAGATGGAATATTTTATTTTCTTCTGAATTATGAAGCTAAAATCTCAGCTCCCTGCAATGGAAAAAAATAAGAAGGAATATTCAAGACGCAAAAGCTGAACAACTAGCTCAGGATAAATTCAAACTTGGGAATACCATTTCTGAGATGAAGTCTTAAGAGGAAACTTCTGCTCAGATCACTAAGATTCATGGAAAGCTAGAAAAGAAAGAAAGGAAGCAGGATGAACTGCAAGCTTTGTAACGTCAATCTACTGAAAAGACTGCCAGTTAACAGGAAGATCTGGAGCAACCCGCACATAAAACAGATCAGCCTTTCCAGGAGCAGGTTCAGAAACATCAGCTTGAACTCAGACAATACAACATAAAATGACAAATCTACAAAAACATATGGTGATACAGTGTGCACAACAAGGAGTTGCAAGGCACTCATGAGATAGTCCTTTCAGAAATAAGTGTCAGCAGAATTCTGTAATGAAGTAACTCAAGTAGGACACAAAGGAAACCAAACCAACCACCAAAGCGTCATGTGAAAGAGATCCAGGGTTCAAAGAAAGCAAAAACAAAAGAAAAACTTTAAAGGCTGCTGGCGAAAATATGTGGGACCTACAAAAAACCAAAACTTTGATAGAATTAGAACAATCAAGTGTTCAAAACCAGAAGCTTCAAAATGAACTGGAAGTTGTAAATGATCAGAGTAGCAAATGCCAGGAAGATTTTGAACCACTTATAGAGTCATACAGTCATACAGCATGGAAAAAGGCTCTTCAGTCCAACTTGTCCATGCCAACCAGACATCCCAATCTGACCTAGTTCTATTTGCCAGCATTTGGCACATATCCCTCTTAAACCCTTGTGACTGTACCAGCCTCTACCGCCTCTTCTGGTAGCTTGTTTCATACACACATGAGCCTTTGTGAAAAAGTTATCCCTCAGGTCCTATTTAAATCTTTCCCCTCTCATCTTAATCCTATGCCTTCTAGTTTTGGACTGCCCTATCTTAGGAAAAAGACCTTGGCTATTCATCCAATCCATGCCATTCATAGATTAGATTAGATTAGATTAGATTACTTACAGTGTGGAAACAGGCCCTTCGGCCCAACAAGTCCACACCGCCCCGCCGAAGCGCAACCTACCCATACCCCTACATCGACATCTACCCCTTACCTAACACTACGGGCAATTTAGCATGGCCAATTCACCTAACCTGCACATCTTTATAGACCTCTATAGAGATTTTATAAATCTCTATAGAGGTCATTCCTCAGCCTCCAATGCTGTAGAGGAGAAAAGTCCCAGCTATTCAGCCTTTCCCTATAACTGAAACCCTCTAGTCCCAACAACCTCCTTGTAAATCGGGGGTGGCACAGTGGCTCAGTGGTTAGCACTGCTGCCTCACAGCACAAGGGACCCACGTTCGATTCTGGCCTAGGGCAACTGTCTGTATGGAGTTTGCACATTCTCCCCATGTCTGCATGGGTTTCCTTCCACAGTGCAAAAATGTGCAGGTCAGGTGAATTGGCCATTCTGAATTGCCTACAGTGTTAGGTACATTAGTCAGAGGGAAATGGGTCTTGGTGGGTTACTCTTCAGATAGTTGGTGTGGACTTGTTGGGCCAAAGTGCTGTTTCCACACTGTAGGAAATCTAATCTTTTCTGCAACCTTTCAAATTTGATGACATCCTTCCTGTAGAAGGGTGTCCAGAATTGTATGCATTATTCTAAAAGTGGCCTTACTAATGTCCTGTGCAGCCACAACATGACATCCCAATTCTTAAAACGAGGCTAAAGAATTTGCATCTGTCTTTAGCCAGAAGTGCCAAATTGATGATCCATCTAGCCCGCCTCCTCAGGACAGCAGCTAGTCTTCAGTCAACTCAACTTACTTCACATGACCTCAAAAAACTGTTGAGGGCTATGGACAGTGCCAAAGTCGTGGGTTCTCACAATATTCCAGTAATAGTACTGAAGACTTGAGCTCCAGAATTAACAACACTCATAGCCAAATTATTTTACTATGTCAACAGCACTGGCATCTACCAGGCAATGTAGAAAATTGCTCCAGTATGTGCTTTGTACTAAAATTGATACAAATACAAACAAGCCAATTACTGCCCTATCAGTCTACTCTCAATCATCAGCAAAGTGATGCAGCACTTGCAAATAATTGACCTGCTAACTGATAGTAGTTTGAGTTCTGCCAGGGCAACTCAACCCTTGACCTGATGCTTTTATTTCCAGTCAAGTCTCCTGTGAACTGTCTTAAAAACTTTCCATCCCTTGGTTTTCTAAGCTAAAGTCAATTTTTGATTAATCTTATTTGAAAACAGCAAATAGCCTTTAACATTTACCCACCTGAGGTAAATCACCACATGTAAGCGATTTTCCATAAACACCTCAGTGGTCCAAAGCCACTTGCTTTCTGAGGAATGCTGGATTAAGTCACTGTTCCGAAAGGATTTACTAGCCTTTTTTTAAAGAAAGTCCTTTACAAAAATAGCAAGTCACCATGTACAAATAGTTTTAAATCCACACTCCAAAACTGACATTTAATGAGTTATACATCTTTCATCACATCCACAAGAGCTGCATTGTGATTAGTCCTACTAATATTGGTATTTGTGATTGTTGATTAGATTTTCCGTCCAGTTGATTCCCTTACTACCTGCTGGAGCTACAGTTTAACTGTGTCCTGTATCCTTAAGTCTCCCTTTGTCAATATGTCGTTTGCCATTGCCACTGTCAGTGAGTCTTTTAATTGTGTACAGTGTAAATGATTACTGATTAATTTGTGGGGAGTATTGGTAAGTGGTGATCAGCAGAAGCTTCCATTGTCCACGTTTGGCCTGATGACATGAGTCAACATAGGTTCCAGAGTCAATATGAGGATTCCCAGGGAAATCAATTACAACTGAATACCGCTGTGCAGCCTCCTTCTGTCCTGATGTGACTGGGTGTAACTGGTGATGGTGGTGTCTGGGATGCTGTGTGTCAGTATGATTTATGAGGGTGTTCCTTGCCTAGAGTGTGACAGCCCACAAATGTTAGTAAGAAGAACTATTCAAGACTGGGTTCACCATGTCATTTCTAGTGGCTGGCTGTAAGATGAACAAACCAACAATTTTCATTTCTTTTTCAACTTTGTATGGCTTTATAGTACTGAGTAGCTTTGGAGGGCAATTAGGAGTGAACCACATTGCTGTGTATGTGGTGAGAGGAGAACTGACCAGACCAGAGAAGGATAGCAGGTTTCTTTCCCTAAAAGGCATCTGCAAACCAGATTTTTTTACAAATTAAAAATGGTTTCTATACTAACTTTTGAGGATTTGTTAATTGAATTCAAATTCCACTAGCACTATGGGCATCTGGATTACTAACATAGTGATATTGCCACTTTGCCACCACTTTACACAATAAAAGCTGATTAGTAACTGCCAAGACTTAAAATAACTAATATATTGTCACCGGAGTCAAAATTAATTTCTTTATTGTTCTGCACTCTTCCAGAGTCCAGAAAATAATGTCAGCTTTAGTGGAATAATAACACACTGTAGGTAAAAACAAAGACTGCAGATGCTAGAAACCAGAGTCTAGATTAGAGTGGTGCTGGAAAAGCACAGCAGGTCAGGCAGCATTCCTGATGAAGGGCTTTTGCCCGAAACGTCGATTTTCCTGCTCCTTGGATGCTGCCTGACCTGCTGTGCTTTTCCAGCACCACTCTAATCTAATAACACACTCTGACAATTTCACTATCCCTGCCACAATAAAATCCATTTCGTGGATAAGTCCAAATTGTTCTTATTTCCAGATGGCACAAAAGAAGCCTTTTTTTTCTCTTTTTTTAAACCCCCACACTACCGCCTAACTGCGGTAATGCTTATTTTTTCCCCAGCACCCATGGTGTGTGTGTGTAGGTGTGAGACACAGTGAGAGACACAAGGTGCACAAATCTTTATTCAATTTCCACTGCCAGGGAGATAGGAAAACACCCGAGTGGCCAGTGACAAGCAGTGCCCTTCACAAAAGGGCAACGCTGTGTGATCAAACAGTGAAGGTGAGGGCAGGGATTAAATCAAAATAGAGTTGGAGAGGGAAATAATGCACTCCACTCCCTGCGGCGCCCACTTCTCCCTGAACAACTCCAGGGTGTTGGTGGACACCGCGTGCTCCTTCTCCAAGGACACCCGAGCTCTAACGTAACCGCGGAAGAGGGACAGGCAGTCGGCCCTAACGACCCCCTCCACGACCTGCTACCAGGAGCTGTTTATGGCCAGTTTGGCCAGGCCCAGGAGCAGACCCACGAGGAGGTCTTCAGACCTGCCCTCCCTCCTCCGTACCGGGTTCCTGAAGATCAGGAGCATGGGGCTGAAGTGCAACCAAAAGCAGAGAAGGAGATTTTTAAGAAAATCAAAAAGGGAGTGCAAACGCCCACACCCAATATACATGTGGTCCACGGACTCCACAGTGCCACAGAACAAGCAGTTGGGCTGGGAGTCCGTGAACCATCGCAATCTGCGGTTGCAGGGGACCACTGCGTGCAGCACCCTCCACCCCAGATCCCCAAGAGAAAGGGGGAGGACTCCCGCGTAGAGAGCCCTCCACTGGGGATCCCCACTGCCCGGTGGCAAATGGACACGCCAAGGCGTGTCCGATCGGTGGATGAAGGAGAAGACGGTATGCAGCAGCAGTCTATACAGGGCCTGCGTTTTTACCCCCTGAAAGGGAACAAAATTAAAATTCCGGAGGCGGCTCAGGTTGTGGGGCACAGGCTTCCGCGGGAAGTACGGGACCTTGGGGCCAATGTGAAATTCCGTCCGGGATGGGGTGAGCGTAGACGGGATCCCGCCACACACCTGAGCGTCCTCCAACTAGTGCACTACGTCGGGTCCGAGCACCGCCGTTTTAAGGCGTCGGATGGCGGTGGCCACATACCGGACGTCTACCGCTGCCCTGCTCGCTATGTCCTGCGGCAGCAAACAGAAGCCTTTTATTTGTACTTGTGATTGAGTGAGTAATGTCAGATCAGTAAAATGTGAAAAGCAAAAAGAAAGGAGTTGACCAACAATGGGAGCAATTAAGATAGGAACTTCTTAGTTATTGAATTACATTTTGATGAGAGTTGAATTCGAAACGTAAATACGAAATAGGAGGAGGAATTGGTAATTCAGCTTTTTGAGCCTGCTCTGCCATTCACTGAGATCCTGACTAATCTGACAGCAGCCTGTACTTCACTTTCTTGCCTGTCCCATTATCCTTAACTACCTTGTCAATTAAAATCTGTCTAGTTCGGTCTTGAATATATTCAATTATTTTACATCCACTTCTCACTGTGGAAGAGAATTCCAAATACTGACAGCCTCATCGTTGCTTTATGTTTAATCTGTGTCTCTTGTTATACACTGGGCTATGTCCCTCAAAATATTTTAGGAAGGTAGCCTAGACCCTAACTTTTTCTTATTTCAAAATGTAGATGTAAAGTGGGTGTCCCAGGTGTGATGCAACTGGTCAAACCAATTGGCTTTAAGCAAAACACATTTTTTAAAAACACTACATTTAAAACAGGAACAAAAGAAAGTGAGATTTAGAAAAAATTTAACTATTGGAAAACTCAACCAAATACTTGATACAGCAACTTAACTATCAACTATTCCAATATAGTAACATTCCATACACACACCCCTTGGCAAAAAGGTAAACTCAAACACAGATTCTTGCAGGCAGGAGGAAATAACATCCAGACAGAGTTCAGAGAAAGTCAGTTAAGAAGCATCTACTAAAGCTTGCAACCCTTCTGGTATTCACACATTTTGTGACTGCTACAGCTAAAAAAACTAGAAAATCCTGAACTGGGAGAACTGACCACTTTCCCCCATTGTTAAATGGTTTTGGCTTTCTAGGTCTCTAGACTCTTTGGCACCTCTGCCTTTAGAATCTCTTTTTATAAAAGCCCAGGACAAAATAAACTTTTTAAAGTGACAGCATCGTCACATTTTCCTCCACCTCCCCCATTCCAGTTCTAGATTTACTTAAGTTCATTTGGTTATTTATACTTATGTTGGTTTCCGCAAAAGAGTTTAATTAAGTTGTGAGATTATCTGTTCTCCGTTTGCTTTTTTTGTTGATGTACTCTGGTTAGTACGTGTTCATTATGATCCTAATTCATGGTAATGCTGGATAGGCCAGAATCCTGAGTGAAACATGACTTGATGGATCATAAGTTTTTTTTTAAATTTGGTGGTCAGTCACTGAATGCATTCACAAGTAGTTCCCAATTTACATTTAACAAAGAAACATACGTTTATTATATAGAAGAACAGCTCAAAACTTAGCTGTATGTATAAAGCAATTTGGAAAGATTTTGTCATAAGCAACAAAAAGATTTCAATCCTTTTCCCTGCAATATACTTCACAGACATTCAAACCCAATGAAGTATCTCTCCTATCTTAACTCTAATTTCTTATTCAACTAACGAGGTTGTAAGTGATTCCTTTCTGAACTTTCTATACATTCATTATTTGAGATGATGTCTGTCTGTCCCCGAGGTATGCAGTATCAGACTAACTTATTCAATGTTCTCTCTGAACTGAAAAAGGAAAAAAGCTTTTTCCAGATACTTTAACTACATTTAGGCTATTTAGCACCACATCTGCTGGTATAGATCATCTCTTCTGAACTGAACCTGCTTTTCACCTCTGTTTTCCTGGGTTGTCAAAGCTAACTCAGTAAATACTTCAGATTATTCTCACAAGATCATTTAGCATGAGTTGCATGACATTTTGTAAATGATGATTTGATGCATTACTACTGAAAAATAGTTTTAAATCTTAAGAAACTGTCACCTGCTTAGAACTAAACCCAGAAAAGTAATTTATCCATTTTTAGAGCCCAAATTCCCAAATAATTTGAACAATATGATAAGCCTTCCCCACAGTATGTAGAAAATATGTAACTTCCTAAATATTAATTGTGGGTGGCACAGTGGCACAGTGGTTCGCACTGCTGCCTCACAGCGCCAGAGACCCGGGTTCAATTCCTGCCTCAGGCGACTGACTGTGTGGAGTTTGCACATTCTCCCTGTGTCTACGTGGGTTTCCTCTGGGTGCCCTGGTTTCCTCCCACAGTCCAAAAATGTGCAGGTTACGTGAATTGGCCATGCTAAATTGCCCATAGTGTTAGGTGAAGGGGTAAATGTAGGGGAATGCGTCTGGGTGGTTGGTGGGTCAGTGTAGACTTGTTGGGCCGAAGGGCCTGTTTCCACACTGTTACTAATCTAATCTAATTAATCTTCCTCTATATGAAAGAATCTGTCAAATTTATTGGGTCCGACTACCAAAATTCCATTGTTCTAAAACTTGTACTATTGGTAATCAATGTAACTTTTATCTTGTCTCCAGTTGTAAACATGACTGAGCAACCTTTTCTAAATAGGAACCAGTGTTGCGCTTATGTTATTTATGTACAGATCAATGGCGATCATGGAAAACGGATACCAATGAAATGGAGACACCGCTATGCCAGTTTAGCATTGATATGAAGGTGTTGGGCAGACCAATGTAAACAGGAGACTACAACAGCCAGTTTGTTAACTGGTATTTCTTTTTATTGAGGACAGATTTCTGAACTGGCTGACCTTCACAGTCAATGTGCTTCAGGGGTATTTCACTTCTCATTAGGGAACTGTTGTTTCAGTGGCTGGTTACAGCCTGTGTGTTATTCTTTTTAAAAAAATATATAAACAGGAGATTCCACAGGAATTGGCACACATAAGGTGGTGGTAGATGTCAGGCTCGTGACCACTACCATCCAACACCTTAAAATGGCGTTGCGTAGACAAGACATTGAGCATCCTGCGACTGGTGCACAGGTGTGCGGTGGAATCCTGTTTATGCGTACCCTTGCTTGGTCAGAATTTCACTTTGGCCCCAGGATCCCGTACCTCCCAGGGAACCTGTACCCCACAAACTGAGCCGCCTCCAGAATATGAATAGAATGGATTTTAGAGGAGCAAAATGGCGGGCCCAGTACAGACTGCTGCTACACACCATCCACCTCTTCTCCTTTATCCTCTGCCCAGACATGCCTTGGCTTGCCCAATTGCTGCCAGGTGGTGCAGATACCCATGGATGACTTTCTTGGGGATCTGGGGTGGAGGGTGTTGCAGCTAGCAGTCCCTATATCCACAGATTGCAGTGGTTCACGGACTCCCAGCTCAACTGCTTGCTTTCTGGCTGTGGAGTTTGTGGACCATTTGTATATTGGGTGTGGGTGTTTGCACTCGCTTTTTAGTTATCTGAAGGACTTTCTTCTCTGTTTTTGGTTGCACTTCAGCACCAAACTCTTTGGGCACCCAGTGCAGGAGGAGTCCTTGTGGGTCTGCTCCTGGGCCTGGCCAAGCTGGCCATTAACAGGTCCAGGCAGCGGGCTGTTGAGAGGGTCATTTATGCTGACTACCTGTCCCTCTTTGCCATCTATATTTGAGTCTTGGTGTCCCTGGAGGAGGAGACGCTGTGGCCACCAACATTTTTGATGCTTTTAGGGAGACGTGGGCACCAGTGTGGCGTGGAGTGCTTTATTTCCCCTTCTAATTCTATTTCGATTTAGCTTTGACCCTCCCCTCACTTTTTCTTTCCCATAAGCGTTGCCCCTACTGGCGCTGTGCTTGTCACTAGTTACTTGGTAGACAAGCAGGAAGCTGGAAGAACACAGGAAGCCAGGCAGTATCTGAAAGTAGAAAAGTCAACGTTTCGGGTGTAATCCTTCTTTAGGACTGTCATGAGCTCTTGGCCACATAGGTATTTTTTTCTGGTTGTGGAATATTAATAGTTATTTACACAACAGGTGTGTGTCACGATGTCCTGCACTTACATACCCGCACACAAGGCTGCTGGGAAAATAAGCACTACTGCTGTATGGCAGCAGCGAAGGAGTAGAAAAAAAGGAAAAAATATAACCAGGAGATTTAGATCTCCTCAGTTTAGTGGACTGACTCCAAGCTGGCTGGCCACAGCCAGTGTAATGTGCATAAGTAAATAAAGGATGAATCGGTGACGGGATACCGGCCTCTGTGCAATTATTTCAGGATGAAATTACTAAATTGTCATGTTTGAATGTATTATATTTGGAAGAGATTGTTCAGAATTGAAGAGGTAGGATGGTATTGAAGGAGAATGGCACAAGGGCTATTGAAGCCTGTGAATTATGATGGCCACATTTTGTGAAGATCCTGAATGTTTTGAAAGTTTCGGATGGTCATGCTTTTGGGAAATGTCGCTGACTCAAGTTGATATCTCTTAAGCATTAAGCTACAGCTATAGACTTTTTCCACTTGTGCAAGTTGGCTACTTAGCAGATATAACAATTTAGGAAGGAAAGGGTATGGTTGGCCATTGGTCAGAAATAAAAGCCCTTCAGGAAATAGTATACAGATCTTGTGAGGAATTACAAAAAGATATTTAGTTCTGAACACATGACAGAGGCAAAGGCAGGAGGTAGATATTTTCTAATCGATATGTTCAGAGATGTTATAAGTCATCACACTTGAACTCAGGCCTCCTGGCTGACAGGTAGAGACACTATCACTGTGTCAGAAGACCCCATTAAGAGTAAAAGGTATTCAGTACTCAGTGAATGACAAAAGAAATAACTGGAAGCGGGAAATCAGGAGCAGTGGCACGACTCAGATGCAATTGGTTGACAAAATGTTTGGTAATATTGTGCAACAATGCAGTGTTACAGAATTTTTCAAATCTCCAGAATATTTAGGAATATAAACTGATATGTTTCCTCCTCGTTTGTGAGATGAGGGAATAATTATTCTAAAAATTTGAAACCATGGGTATGGGATATTCCCCTTCTTCGAAGTAATAGGGTTTTTAGTGGGAAGGGCAAATAATAGATCTGGTTTGCACTGATGAAAATACTACCTCCTGCTCACTATCTCGGCAATCAGGTTCTGTACTGGAGGGTTCATGGGTGACCTTCCTGATCCACCACTAATTAAGATCCTTAAGTGATCAGTTGATGTTTGCTAAAGGGTCAGATGGATTACTTGCTTTCCGATAGGTGACAAAAATGATTGCTTTCCCAGCAGAGACTAAGGTAGCTTACTTGCAAGGATTGAGGATGAATTGCTCAACTTGCCCCATTCTGGGGTAGTTGAGTCACAGGGGTGGCTGCTGAAAACCACCCATCTGCTGCTAAGCCTCCTCTCCCTGTGATCCCATCCTACAATTCTCACCCCATCAACACCATCAATAAAATACTTGTGTTTTCTTGGGAGCACTCTTCATGATTGTACACTGGGTCTTCAACATGCTACCCAAATTTCGTAACTAATGATGAGACTTTTGATAAGTTGTGAAGGCCACTGACAATGTAGTTTGTTTTTTTTAATATAGAATCCCTACAGTGTGGAAACAGGCCATTCAGCCCATTGAGTCCACACTGACCTTCTGAAGGGTATCCCACCCCATGTTTAACACCATGTTTCCCATGTCTAACCATTTAGCCTGCACATCATTGGACACTATGTACAATTTAGCATGGCCAATCTGCCTAACCTGCACATCTTTGGACAGTGGGAAGAAACCAGAGCACCGGGAGGAAACCCATGTTTGCATGGGGATAATGTGCAAACTCCACATATACAGTAGCCCAAGGCTGATATTGAACCAGAGTCTGTGGCACCACGAGGCAGCATTGCCAACCACTATTGAGCTACCATGCTGCCCACTACACTTTTGTACTTGATTGAGCAGACTGTCGTGCTGATGGTAATGATGCTGCTGAAAACCCTTTAATTAAAGCTTTTGATTTACTTATGGTTGTGTGATGTTTCTGATCACCAGATTTGGACTCTCCTCAAATTTCAATGGCAGCCTTATATATAACATAAGAGATGGAGGGAGCTTCACAAGAATGGCACCTGGAATTTCAGGTGCAGCTTTTTTATTCACCAACTAGTTTTGAAATCAGTTACCTTTTAAACTTCACTTTGGATTCCAAAGATGTAAGAGTGATTTATTGAAATAGAGCATCATCTAGGAGCAAAGATTGTAATCTCTCATCTCAGCCATACCTGGAGTGCCCAGTTTGCAAATTGGTAATGAGAAGATACAGTGCTGCTCAAGTGCTACACTTATATTGTGAGGACATTCTTTAATTTGAAAGATACTTGCATTCTTGGTGAATCTAGTGTTAGTGTGCAGGCTGCTCGTATCTTAGTTACTTCATACCTGTATTACCCTCTACTCAGTCATTAAAGATGCAGTGGACCTTTGCCTCCTTCCTCTGTGAACATTTCTTAATCTGTCCTGCTTTAAACACGTTTTCACAGAGTGGGTATTTATTATGACTGTACCAAACTTGCAAATACTTCTCCTGTTGTGCATACTTGAAACATTTAACTTGGTTAATCCCCTTCAGGATAGACTCTTTGAGAGGCCTGAGATGTTTGGTCTGTTCATATGCTTCATCATGAGTACCTAACTATGTATTGAATAAATAACTGTTTTACACTGTATTTTAGAATTTAACACAGTTTAAGACCTTGTGCAATCCAAGGCACCGTTTGAACAGAAATTTATCAGAATAGTTAATGGAATATATTGGAACCGTCAACCAGATCTGTGGTTAATAGTCATCATTCTTTAATTTTTCTTATTATGCAGACTTAGGTCTTCTTTTGATCCTAATGTGCAAAACTTCAATCAGATTCATCACTAGGTGAGACAACATCTAGATTATAAGCACAGTTTTGGTCTCCTTAAAAATTGACACATATGTTTGCCTTTCAAGAGGGTATGGTTCACTGAATTGGTTCTTGGGTTGAGATGATTGTCTGATGAGTATAAAGTAAACAGATGTGACCGATGTTAGCTCTGCCATATATTTCTCAGCCATGATATAGTGTGCACTCAAAAGTATTGACACATGAGTATCCATTCAATTCAGAACAGTTAACAACCTCTTCAACTTGCAACGGCTGAAGGTTTATACAAAGGTTAATGAACAGTTACTGAGTGAAACATTATTTACAAATACCGATCACAAGATTTTGTGGTATAAAAATGAAGCAATCTGTGGAAAAGGTGGGGCAATGGAGTTAACTAGAGGACCAGCAATTACTCTATTGCAGGGCATGCTTGAAGGGCTGAGTGTTGTTTCCTGATCTTTCTTGTATTTATCATTAGGTTTGATCAATCAATATAGGATAGGCAACCTTATTATGGTTTTTCACATTCCTTATCATAGCATTTTACTTCAGGTCTTGCACCTTCATTCAAACATTATTGTAGCACCTGATGTTATATGAGTCATTGATTTCATGTTTGTTTCATCCTGCAGGCAATAATTACTTCTTCTCTGCTCCAGAGTTTATTCTCATAGCTTCACATGGTCTATCATGATTTATAGATTTTGAATACTAATTCTTGTCTCATAACATGAACTCAAGCTTCATATCTCAGACATTGCGTATTCTGCATTTGAATTGATCAAAGTACCATTCAATTATACCATTCAAATAGTTTTTAGTTAAGTTGCTTTCTATCCAGTGCTGTCGATCTGTTCCTTCTGTTGTTCTATACCTTAATATGCTTACACTTCAAGTGCAAATAGCAAATGTGTGTTCCTGTATGTACGAAAATTCATGATAACAATATTGACTTGCATTTAACTCACTACCTTCGTGCGTAGGTTAATTTCAGTCTCAACTGAGCTTTCAAATTGTTTGTAGGAACATGTTAACGGTTTTTGGTTTAATACGTTAGTGTTTTCTTTGAAACAGCAGAAATTAACAAAATTTAACATGAAAATGAGTCAACACTGAGGCATCACAGCCAACAGATATATTTTTGTACAAGCAATTTGAACTGGAAATTACAAAATGATGTGAAGCAGTAAAGATCATTGCTGATTTTCCATTTTAACATCATTATCATTTTAAATGTCTATGTGTGCTTATTTTGAGTAAAGTATTGAGCACAGTAATCCAGAAGAATGAAAATTAATTTTTGACGATGAGCTTGAAGAATATTGAGAGAAAACTAATTTAAAAGTTCACTTGCACAGTGCTTGGCTTCTGAGATGATATATAACATCAAGATATGCTGATTATAAAATATAAGATAGTAATTCATTTTTTATTTTTGATTCATAGTTTTAACTATATATTATAAACTGTAACAGTCCCTGTGGAGCAACTCAAGGACTGTAACCTCTTGCCAGAGTCCAGAAGATGCACATAAATCATCAGAGGAGCAGGGATTATTTGCAATTGGGAAATTCTTTTATTTGGTATATTCAGTCTAACCTACAAACTTAGAAAAATGAAGCAAAAAATGCTGGAGCAAAAGAGTGAACGTTTTTAGCCCAAAATGATGATAAAAATCCAAATATTTTGCAATAACAGGAGAACCTCTTTGTTCAATGCAAGACAGATAAATAATACTGACACATAATACATTATGTAATACTGACAACTCTGTGTTGTAGGCCCCACCAAGAACAAGTACATCATTGGGCTGAAGATTTGAATGCTGCAGTGGGAGAAGGAGGAACTGTGGACCTGGTATCCTTCTTCGGAGTCCTATCAGACTTTAAACATTAAATCTATTTTACTCTTTACAAATGCTACCAAACCAGCTGGGTTTCTCCAGCATTTTATGTTTTTATTTCAGATTTCCAACATCTGCAGTGTGTGCTTTTATTTATCCTAGAAAAAATGTTTTCTCAAATTCTAATTAAATTTTCAATTTTTCAATTTACTAATCTTAATAGTATGTAATGAAGCAGATAGTGGATCCATTGTTCTGAAGTTTAGATGTGGTATTTATTATTTGCATTCCAGTGAAATCAGAAATAATTCGATGCAATGAAAGTCTTAGAGAAATGTCAGAAAATTTACATCAAAACAAAATTACTTTGGAATCAAAAGTGAGTATATTGTTACCATTTAAAATTAGTCACTTTAGCAAGTGCTAATTAAAGGAAGCATACTTCTTGTATCATTTGCTATGTGTCTATATTTATTCTTGTGAACATGGCTGTGAATAACTAAGCTGATCAGGAAATCAATACTGCAGAAAACCAAAGATATTGTGACATTATGTATTGAAATTTGATCTCATTTAGTAAGAATTTTGAAGAGTTTAATTTAGTGCATGTAAATGCATATTTGCCAGATGTGAAGCCAGAACTAAATGAATACTCAGCTATAAGTCATCTTAAGTATTAGCTGCTGTTGTGACTGAATTCGTATTAAGTGATATTTAACCAAAACGGTAAACTATGAACTGATAATTGAAACTTCAGTTTCCTTTGACGCGTTGTTTAGGCAAATACTCCCTCCATGGTTGATATGATATGAAATGCTGTTATATTTAAACTGAGATTTTAATTGTGGAATTTATAATTGCGTGGAAGCTGGTTTTAAGTCTCTTTGGCAATGATGGCAGTGGAAAGCCAGTTCCAAGGTCCTGTAATTGCCATAAAATGGTGTTATGGAATGACACAAGGAAACTCTTGAATATAACAAGTTACCTTACATGTAACAAACATCACATTAGTGTCAATTCAGAAGACCTGCCAGAAAGCCAACAAGAAAGTGAATGATGGAGAAGGATAAATGGTGATCAGGATGGCAGGAAAATTCAATCATCTTTCTTTAAATCTCTGTCAACAATTTTTCAAATTGTGCAATTAGATCTTTAAGTTTATTTAAATGACCTTGGTGGAAATATTCACCTAAGGTGTACCACCTCTTCTAATGCATTGCTTCCTGTATGTGTATATAATGCTTTAATAAAATGTCCAGGAGGCCTTTTAAATCGAGCTTCAAAAGCAAATATTAGGCTGGATGAACAAAAGCTGACTGTTAAATAGTTAGATTTTACGCTTTGTCTGAAAGGAGAAAAGAGACATAAAGAGCCAGAATGGTTTTAAGAGGGAATTCCAGGAGTTCAGAATCTTTTCAGCTGAATGTGGAACCATCATGACTGGAGTGATTAACATTGAGGATGTCAAATTAAGAATAGTAACATGCAGTATTAATTTTTTCATTGGCTTTAATTTAAAAAAAAATTACCCAGAAGTAAATGACCATTAATGTTTTTTGATGTTTCCTTTGGCTCTTCCACTGAAATCACAATAGAACTTGGGAAAACATCATAGAAATTAATTTATCTTATGTTGCCACATTACAGAACTATCAGAAGAATTGGCCAATATTCGTTGTCACACTGGCTGTATGGTCTACTTTCTCTGGAGGTGTATGTAATGCGATTCAGGGCAACACAGTACTTTAGTTCCCTTATGTTCTGTGTCGAATTACATCTAATTCTCGAGGCAGGCAGTTGATCGCCATAGACAGACAGTTGACAACAGTTGAAAGCTGTCAGACATTGCTATGCCAAGTGCATCAGTAGTTCTGTAATTGGACAGTTGGTTCCAATACCAGCAATAATTTCAGCTGAAACAGGTATTTTAGCTGTAATTCCAACACTGTTTCCAATAACTACACCGCAAATCTGGCAGCATCTGTGGAGAGAGAACCAGTGTTAGTGATACAGATCACAAAAAAGAAAATCTTTTTCATACAGCAAATGCTTAAGGCCTGGCAAACATTGCTTAAGAGTGTTTTTGAAGCAGTTTAGTTTTTTTTATTTATTCATTTCTGGAATGTGGGTCTCACTGGCTGGCCAGCATTTATTTCTGTCCCTAGTTTCCCTTGAGAAGGTGGTTATGTGTTCTTGATCATTGTGGTTTGCTGTGCATTATGCAACTTTGCAGTGAAGAGAAGAGATGAACTTGTGGATGAAGATGTCAAGGACTATCAATCATCTATAGATGCTGAGTCCAGCGGTGACTCAAAGGAAGAACATGATGTTGCACACAACCATAGCAAGCCACATGGTCACCAGCAGAGATAAGGTTAGCCCTAACATTGAGGTATTTCCACTAAGGATTTGCAGGCTTCTCCCAAAGATGGTATGAAGGAGCGATCTAAATGTTGCTACCTCTTGAAGCACGTTCTAAAGCTATATAAGAGGACAGCAACTACAGACAACTCTGAGAAGAGCCTCAGATTTTCATTTGGAAGTGACAAGGCATTGCAGTTGTTATCAATGTCAGCTAGTCACAAATATATATTAGCTGTAGAATGTATCAAGTACTTAATAAAGAACTCGTGAATTTTCAAAACACTCTGCCACAAACACCCAAAATGGCTTTATGTGTCCCCTTGCTTCTGCTGCATGACTTGCTGGGAGGTCTCTCAGGAAGAGTCTGTACTGCAGGCATCTCAACACAATAGGATCAAAATTAGAAGTTGCATTGTTTTCAAACACAGGTCTTGTTTTTGTGGCCCTTAATGTTGTGAATGGATTGCAGTGACTTATGTCCTTGACTTGCAGACTGATGGATGTTCTTGCAGCATACACGATGCAGACTCCCCTCCTCAAACACCCATCAAGGAAACATTTACAACACAGGAGTTGATGCTTCATAGGGAAAAGGTAAAAGCCACAGCCAAGCTCGTTCCTGACATGGTCAGGATTCAGCCTTCAAAGAATGTATGTGTGTTGCTTGTGCTGTGTCTCTTGAAAAACATGACACGAGAGTCATCGTCATGATGTCAGGCCTACCAAAGAGGCCCCGTCCAGGCCACTTTGAAAGACACTTTGGAATGAAAGACAGTGAAAACCTGCATTCTCAGCATCTTCTGTGTTGCTGGGAACAGTGTAAGATTGTTAACATTCTGTGAAAGTAAAGTTCATGCTTTGCTTTTGGATCACTGCACGGTTAATATAATTGTTGGCTGTATCTGGCAATCAGGTTTGTCTCTGAATATCACAAATAAATTTAAGGAATTTCATTAATGAATACAGTCTGTGCCAGCCTTCATCATTTTTCTGACTGAAGTATGATAGTCTAAGACTTATAAAATTCCACTTCAATGTATGCTTAACTTACACTCAGCCATTTCTCATTAACATTGAAGATGATTTTACTGGAATATGAGATAACTCCCCTTTACTGAAGAGGTACTGGATTTGGCAAATGGAATTTTCCTCTTTGCACATTTGGTAAAGACAGCCCACTTTCTGTTCAGGTGCATCCATTACGTTTTTAGAAATTGTATTATTGACATTAACCTTTGTGCTGGGGCATGGACTTTCTGGGTGGTTTGCTTGCCTAATTGTGTATCCTGAGGGTGTGAAGCAAGGTGGTACTGTGTTTGTCCAACCAAAATCGCATTTCTATCATGCAGTATGTTGAGGGGGCACAACTATTTCAACTCTATCAAGGAGAACTGATGGATTATTTATTTTGCTATCAATGAACTGCCTAGTGCTATGAGAAAACGAGCCTGGGCAATACTATCCTTGTAAATAAAACATGCATGAATTCTTTCTGGAACCATTTTGTGAGAAACTTGCAAAGTAATACATCATTCTGATTTGAATTGTTGTCTGTGCTGAGGGTAAGTCCATGTAAAGGAAATCCTGCCCCCATCCAATATGGAACCTGTGATTTGCATTCAAAAACTAACTTCATGAGCATGACACATTTAAATGAGGAATTTGTTTTTCTTAACTGCAGGCAAGCAGGACAAGTTTCAGAAACTAGTAGGTGTCATACCAGGGTTTTGCCTTTTGACCCTGAGAATTTTGATGGGCTTCACAGAAAATACAGAAACCTTGAAATGTCCAATATCAAGCAAAAACAAATGGATAGCCAGTGCAAGAAATAACGATTGTTTCTTGGTAAAACCATGATATGATACAAGTAGCTACCATTGATGCATACACCATGTCTTCTAGACATTGACAAGCAGGAACTCGGAATCTGTCTTGAACCAAAATATTGACTTCATCTCTTCATCATTTGTAGATTTGGTTGCCTTGTATACATGGTTGATTGGAGGCTACTCAGTAATGAGACCAAACTTCATCCATGCTATCCAACATCTGTCAAACAGCATATTGCATACAGGAGGGCGTATGAATTCAGGACATGGCTTTTATACTGCTCTCTCCTTGTGTTGTGTGGTACAGTACCTGAAAATTTCTACCAGCACTACCACCTTCTGTACTAGCGGTCTGTATGCAAGGAATGATCAAAATTGTTGAGCTTCTTCATTTTTGATTGATGGTCATTCATTATTCTGCAACTTTTGGATCCTTGTATACCAATCAACTCCCCATGAATATAAATGTGTATTATTACTCCATTTTAGTTGATGTTCAGATTTTAGGACTTATTTAGGACTACAGCTATTTTCTTCCAAAGGACATATTGGAACATTGTTGAGGCTTATCCATAGTGCTAATAAGCCTATGAGCAGATTGCAAATGCTGTCTAGTCTATATGTTGAATTCTTATACTTGGCATGTGACTGCCTTCTGATTCCAAAATAGTCATCTTCTGTAATCAACTGAAATGTCAAGCATCAAAGTGATACTGCCATTGCATAGGATATCTATGCAGTGGAGAAAATGGCATCAGTAAATGAGAAGATGCTTCTTCTATCTGCTGTGAAAATTGAAGGTTGGCCTCAGATCCGTTGTCTATTGTTGCCAAGATCCATGGATTAATTGTGTGTGGTCTTCAGTATTCTGTAATGAAAAGTAGGATTCTGTTAGTTGCTATTTTGAAAAGATGGTCATTTTACCTGGGTGGAATTATTTTAAAAGGCACATGTGTCAGTATTGCCCAAAATTGTGACTGTGCACATATTACCATGGTGAGGAGATTAGTTGTTCCATGACATATGAAAAATGGATTCTATAATGATCAGGAGCAGGAATTATTAATAAGCATTACACTTAAGGCAGATTGTATTCAATCTGATGCAAATCTGTTCAGCTAGCAGCAATCCGTACAACTCCATAAAACATCAGTGTTGGCATAACCAGAAACAACTTGCCAGATCTTGAATTTCTAATTTGGCCCCTTAGAATTTTAATCAACTTCAAAACAATTACCAGTTTAGTTTGTTTCATTGATTTCTACCTAGCTGTCAAATGTCAAAGTTGTTGCCTTGAAGATGAGGATATATACATATACAAGGAGAAAGTGAGGAGTGCAGATGCCGAAGATCAGAGTTGAAAAGTGTAGAAGGGCTGATGCCTGAAACATCGATTCTCCTGCTGCTTGGATACTGCCTAATCTGGTCTGCTTCTCCAGCACCACACATTTTGACTCTGTAAACGTGTGCAAGACGAAGAAAGGTCAATCTGTTTTGCCGTTTTAGCATACTTAATATTAATTTCACTTGTGTGATTTTCATGTAATGTAAGGTTTGTTTGTATAGCATATCTTTCTTTTGGAGGGTTTGGAGTGCTACTTACTATGTATTACCAATTTCTAAGTGGATACTACATTGAGCATTTACCCCTAGGTGAATTGAGTATTTTAATTATTTGATACATTATATACCATAAGCAACTCTATAAAATAATCCTGATTGACTCAAACAATAACAGTTATTTAGCAATCAGCAAAAGGTTGTCTCATGCTGCTTGTCTCAAAAGCCCACAAATAAATAGAAATATGCATGAATTCTTAAGACACAGCCTGCAGCAGCTTAGAAAGTAATATTTAAACAAAGGTTACATGTTGTAAATATCACATCTTTTATTTTATTTTTGATTGTAAACTGAATTGGGAAAAGGACTGTCTCACAAAGGACTAAGGAAGAAATTGCTATACTTTTAAAAAATCAAGTTATTGAAACTCATTGTAAATTATGTTTACACATTGCAAACGGTGGAGCAAGGTGCAAATGGACAGCATAGCTCCAGAGTGTGTGTACAAAATGAGATTCAGTTGGTCACAAGTAGCTGATTGGCAACTATGATTGGTCATGGTTGCTGATTTTTCATTATTTCTATTTTATTCTTTTATCAGTTTTTGTTTGCAACTATGATCTGGGAATTCAAAAGATGACTTTTGAATTGTGGCTAATAGCTTGTGTAAAGGAAAGAAAGCCCAACAACTTTATTGATTTATGAGGCCAAATCTGAATTACAGATTAGGTCCTGACCAAGGTTTTGCAAATGCTTCATCACCGGGGATTTAAACACCTGGGATTAATAGCATAAATTGGCTATTAATGAGGTCAGAACCTGGAAATTAGTTCCAGCAAGTTTGTAAAAGATGTTATGCTCAGGGATGAATGGGCAGAGAACAGAGCCCATGTTCAGGCAGATGGGATTAGATGAGAATGGCATCATGGTTAGTGCAGACCTGGTGGGCTGAAAGGCTTGTTTCTCTGCTGCACTGTTCAATGTTCAAACAGCAGATGTTGAATGGTAGCTGGGACCTCACAGAAGAGATGCTGATTCTGTCAGTGATCAGATTTTGTATTGGGTTTTGGACTTTTCTTTCTATGAGAAAGGAATCTGCCTGTTTATGCTAAAGCATGAAGATTTAAAAAGCTCCTGCCTAACCTCCCAGAGCAGCTTTTGAAAACTCAGAACAGAAAGCTAGAGTATGGTATTACTCCCTTTCTCTGAGTGAACTGTAAAAGTGACCCTTGAAGTAACTTCACAGAGGCCAGTGTCCAGTCACCAAGTCACCTTTTGTTTTCACATGCATAGTACTTGACACTCGTCTGGGTTCCTCAGAACCAGTCCTCAGGGTGAACAGAACTTCTGGCACTTCTGTTTATATCTGTCTGCCAGGGTTCCCTGGTTGGATCAGCTTAACAGCTCCAGTGAAGGAACTCATATGCTATGAAGTCCACCTGGCCAACCTTGTTACAGTCACTACATACCTCCCCCTCCCCCATTGGCCTGTTCTTTTGCTTGTTGCCACTCCTGGGGTGTTCTCACACTAGGTTTGCTACCTCCAACTCAGCCTCAGATACAGGTGGATTGTACGAGACTGTCACCCTCCTTTGCATCCACAGCATAGAGTCATAGAGATGTACAGCATGGAAATAGACCCTTTGGTCCAACCCATCCATGCCGACCAGATATCCCAACCCAATCTAGTCCCACCTACCAGCACCTGGCTCATATCCCTCCAAACCCTTCCTATTCATATACCCATCCAAATGCCTCTTAAATGTTGCAATTTACCAGCCTCCACCACATCCTCTGGCAGCTCATTCCATACACATACCATCCTCTGTATGAAAACCTTGCCCCTTAGGTATCTTTTATATCTTTCCCCTCTCACCCTAAACCTATGCCCTCTAATTCTGGAGTCCCCGACCCCAGGGAAAAGACTTTGCCTATTTATCCTATCCATGTCCCTCATAATTTTGTAAACCTCGATAAGGTCACCCCTCAGTCTCCGATGCTCCAGGGAAAACAGCCCTAGCCTGTTCAGCCTCTCCCTGTAGCTCAGATCCTCCAACCCTGGCAACATTCTTGAAAATCTTTTCTGAGCCCTTTCAAGTTTCACAACATCTTTCCGATAGGAAGGAGACCAGAATTGCAGTATTCCAACAGTGACCTAACCAATGACCTGTACAGCTGCAATATGACCGCCCAACTCCTGTACTCAATACTCTGACCGATAAATCTCAGAAAAATTTATCCTGTTCTTCAGGCATTAAAGGTGTTGAGGCTGCGATATCCACTATGTCCATCTCAGACTCTGAGGTTCCTTTGACATTAGAGAGAAGAGGAGAACCCATGGGTTCCAACAATTTTTCTGGCTGTTCTGAGGGGCAGGAAATTTTCTCTCCTGCCTCGTTTGCAAGTTTGCAGCTTTCACATCATCCATGATAGCTTGTTCAGGACAGCTTCACCTACTTGAATTTTGTATGTTACGAGACCTGACCTCACATCAACCATGCCCCTTGATCATGCAGGGCCATTTCCGTGGTTTCAGCACCAGACATGTGACCCCTGAAATAAACTGTCTGTCTCACTTAGCGACGTCTTGTATCCAACTTTGGCATTCTTGATGCCATTTCGAAACCAGCCTCTGTGCCCCAATGTCCAGGAAGATCAGATTTCACCTGGTCCAGAATCTTCTCCCCATTAGCAACTCTGCTGGAGCTATCCTTAGAGTTGCAGAAAGGGTGATCTGATTATCAAATAGGAACCAGGACAGTTTGATATTGAGTGAAGCGTAATGTATTTCTTTAAGCTTGCCTTCAAAGTTTTGACTGCTCTTTTTACCAGTCTATTGGATGGAATGGAGCTGTTCTTATATGCCAAATACCATTTGACTTTAGGATTAAGTCAAATACCCTACTGGTAAATGATGGCCCGTTATCTGTGACTTAACATTTCCATAGCCTGTGTATTGGAAAAGGTGCTTGCAACCTTCCTACCATTATTTCTCTGTTTGACAAGTGAACTCTATGCATGTCAAACTACTTTGAATGGGTGTCCACAATGACTAAGAACGTTGAGCCCATGGCAGGGCAACACAGTAGACATGTAACCGAGTCCAGAGTTTACCTGTTGGGAGCTCTTAGCAGTAACTTTTATCCTTGTTGACACACTCGGCACTGCCCCACCAATGTGGCTATATCTGCATCCAATTCTGGCCACCATAAATAAATTCTCACCAACGTCTTCATTTTGGATACCCCTGGATGACCGTGGTGGAGTTCAGCCAATATCTGGCAGCAATATTTGCTCGGGGCAATCATTTTTGCTGCCCATAATAAAATACTGGCCCCTAAAGTGAGGTGGTCTCGCTGGGTTCAGAAAGGTTTCAATTCCAATTGTGATGGCCCTTTACTTCCCCCATCATCACCAGCTGTTTTAGTTTTGACAAGACTGGATCACTTTGCCACAGTCTGATATTGTCAGCAGTGACCAGAAGGGTGTCTGGAACTTTAAAGCCAGAATAGTCTTTTCCAGTGGTGGCACAACCAATGGTGTATCTGTCAGCAGGATGTGGCTCAAGGCTTCTACATTTGCTACTTGGCCTCTCAGATGTATTCCAACTTGTAGTTGTATGCACTTAGAATAAGACTCCACCAGTGAGTTTGATCTGAAGCTATTGATGGCACAGCTTTGTCCTCTTTAAGTCACCCTAGCAGGGATTTATGGTCTGCTAATATTACAAATTTACATCCGTAAAGATATTGATGGAATTTTCTCACACCAAAGGTGACCACTAAACCTTGCTTCTCTATCTGGGTGTATTTGAATCTGTATCAGCAAAAGTCCAGGAAGCATACGCTATTGAGTATTCCTCTCCATTGGGCCATCTGTGGGCCAACACTACCCCGCTGCCATAAGGGGAGATATCGCATGTCAATATCTGATCTCGCTTGGGATCATAGTGTGCCAACAACTTCAATGATGACAGCTGCTGTTTCATTTCCATAAATACTAGGTTTTGGCTATGAGACCATTTCCAAGTCTGACGCTTTTTCAATAGCAGATTTAAAGATAGCAGCATGGAGACCAGGTTACGTTTGAGCGTACTGTAATAATTCACCAGCCCAAGGTAAGAACTAAGCTCCGGTATAAACATGGGAGCCAGGGCACCTTGGATCACCCTCACTTTATCTTCCAAGAGGTGTAACCCGGCCTAGTTGACTCTGTAGCCCAAGTAGGTCATTTGGGATGCCTGGAACACACATTCTTTCCTTCAAAGATACAAACCAGTGTCTGGAATTTTTTATTCAGTGTCTGGATTGATTACTCAAAAGTCTGGTTACCAACCTTTGGTGTCAATATTGAGGGTCTTTGAAGGTTTTAATTTTGCTGTATTGCAAATATCAAGGAAGGAAGGCTGATTTGGTTTGGGTGTCTGTCTCCTGTCTTAACAGTTCAGAAACCAAAGGTCATGATGAAAACTGAGTAACTGAACACCTTGTTAGTATGAATAATACAAAGAGAAGCCTTGTATCTCAGGAAGGGGAGATAGCATGTTTCTCTGTACTGCATTTTTCCTTTACCTTAAAACCAATGGGGTTTTTTTTCCTGTAGCTTTCTGTGTGTTCACGTAGGGTTTTAGAAGAGGATTAGAGTTTTAACCAGTAGAGGCATATGTTGACAGTTCATAGCTCTTTTTTTCTCAGTTCCACCATATAGGTTCATTAGACAATCCTTAGGAATATGCTGAGTACAGCTGTCATGTTGCCCTAATCAAAAATGCCACTCCCCTCTCTCTTTCCTCCTTTTCTATCCTTCCTTTAACACCTATACTCCGGAGCATTAAGCTTCCAGTCCTGTCTCGTTCTCAGCCATGTTTCTGTAATAGCTATAAAATCCCTGTGCCAAGTTCCCATCCATGCTCTGAGTTAATCTGCCTTACCTAACAGGCCTCTTGCACTGAAATAACTGCAGTTTAATTTATCAGTCTTACCTAGATTTTCATCATACTGTTCTGTTTAACTTGCTTCCCTTAACTACTGTACCAGCATCAATCTTATATCTTTTCTCACTGATATTTTGATTCCCCTCCTCTTAGTACTAGTTTAAAGCCTCCCAAGTAGCACAAGCAAATCTCCCCACCAGAATATTGCTCCACTTCCAGTTCAGTTCCAACCCGATCCCTCTTATAAAGGTCACTTCTGCCCCAAAAGAGATTCCAATAATCCAAAAATTTGAATCACTGCCTCTGCACCAGCTCCTCAGCCATGCATTTATCTGCCCTGTCACTTAGCACCAAAGACTTAACGCAAGGCTACAGAGGTAGGTATTGCTGAGCAATGTAAACGTAAGATGCTTTGTTCAAGAATTTTAATACAATGTATGCTAATTAGCTATTTTTCACCCAGCATACAGTTTGAATTGTAAAATAGTTCATACAAAATTATTAAATACCATAGAATGATTACTGACTAATATGTAAATACAACAGACTAAAGTAGTAAACAGGACACATCAGGACGTCCCATCGAATCAGGCATTGGGACCCTGTGTGACCCTGTCTGGCTATTTCGAAGACATCTTGAAACCCATTGTACAGGGGACCCCCAGCTTCTGTCATGACACGACAGATTTCATACAGAAACTCAGCACCCACAGACCACTCGAACCTGAAACATTCCTCGTCCCAATGGACGTTTCAGCACTCTGCACTAGCATCCCCCACAATGATAGCATTGAGGCAACAGCCTCAGTACTCAACACCAAAAACTGCCATTATCTGAGCACTTTCCTCAACCACAACATTTTCACCTTTAACAACCAGTTCTTCATCTAGTCACACAGAACAGCCATAGGGACCAAATTTGCACCCCAATATACCAACATTTTCATGCACAGGTTCGAACAAGACTTCTTCTCTATGCAGAACCTCCAATCAACACTATACACCAGGTATATTGACGATATTTTCTTCCTCTGGATCCATGGCGAGGAGTCACTGAAACAACTACACAGTGATATCAACGAGTCTCATCCCACCATCAAACTCACCATGGACATCTTTTTAGTATCTGTCTCATTCTTGGACATATGGATCTCCATCAAGGATGGGCACCTCAGCACTTCACTCTACACAAATCTACAGCTTTTCCAGCTTCCATCCGAAACACTAAAACAGCCATCCCCTACAGACAAGCTCTATGCATACACAGGATCAGTTCAGTTGAGGAGGAATGTGACAGGCACTTGGAAATACTCAAGGATGTTTCATAAGAATGGGGTACGATTCTCAACTCATCGACTGCCAGTTCCGATGTGCAACAGCAGAAAATCCGTAATGACTTCCTCAGGAGACACACATGAGCTGCAACCAAAAGGGTACCCTTCATTGTCCAGTATTTCCCAGGAGCCGAAAAACTATGCCATGTTCTTCACAGCCTGCAGCATATTATCAATGAGGATGAGCATCTCGCCAAGACCTTCCCCATGCTTCCACTTCTTGCCTTTAAACAACCACCAAACCTCAAACAGATCATTTGCTGCAAACTGCCTGGCTTTCAGGACAACACCATACAATTTTGCCATTGTTGATGCTGCAAGACGTGTCAGAGTGTCAACACGGATATTACCATGACACATGGGGATGCCTCCCACCATGTACGTGGCAGGTACTCATGTGACTCAGTCAATGTTTCTATCTCATACACTGCAGGCAAGGATGCCTTGAGGCATGGTACATTGGTGAGATCGAGCAGATGCTATGGCAACAAATGAATGGGCCCCAATAAACTGACAGGAGTGTTCCCTCCCAGTCAGAGAACACTTCAGTGGTCCGGGACATTAGACCTCAGACCTTGGGTGACCATCCTCCAAGGCGGACTTCAGGACTGGAAACAGCGCAAAGTGGCCTGGCAGAGGCCGATAGCCAAGTTCGATACCCATGGGGATGGCCTTAACTGGGACCTTGGGTTCATGTCATACTACATGTGACCCCACTGCAGTACACAGAGACACACAGACACTCCTACACATACACACATACACACACACACACATTCCTTACAGACCTATACACTCTCGCAGACCCTCTCTCATACAAAAGCTCTTTCATACACTCACACATACACTCCCACACTCTCATGCACCCTCTCACAGACTTATATCCCTTTATATACACACACACACACACATTTTATTTTCCTCAAAAACTGCATGAATCCACATAATATTCTGTAAATCCCTTTTTTAGCTGGGAATTAGTCTGAGCATTGGGGCACAGACAGCCTCTCACAGGGCACCTCATACCTTCAATGCATTATCTGGGCCAACATGGCACCACTTGAGAATGTAACTTTAAGAAAGTTTTGGGATTTACATATGAAAGAACTGAAACTAACATGCCCATTCTAAAAGATGAGAGACTTAACAAGCAATCCAGGTCTTTTTTAATATATAATTTCAGTTACATCACACTGTAAACTTTTGCTATAAAGTCTGAGTCCTACAATCTTATACTTCACAACCACCTGATGAAGGAGCAGCACTCCGAAAGCTAGTGCTTCCAAATAAACCTGTTGGACTATAACCTGGTGTTGTGTGATTTTTTTACTTTATACACCCCAGTCCACCACTGACATCTCCAAATCAAAAGTAGAAATCAAACAGTAATTTATAAATTGAAAAAGCTAAAGTCACCATAGTCTGAGCAGATCATGAACTGCTCTCTCATTAGAGACAGTAAGATGTGGTATTACCTGAGGGCCATTATACCTCAGGTAAGGGTATGGTTGAGAAGGAAAGCTCTTCATGGTAACAAAAACAGAAATTGCTGGAAATGCTCAGGAGGTCTGGCAGCAACTGTGAAGAGAAATCACAGCTAACATTCAGGTTCATTGACCGTTCCTCAGAATTGATGGAAGCTAGGAAAAAAGTTGTTTTTAATGCAGAAAGTAGGATGAGGGGAGAGGGTAAGGAGAAAATTATAGGTGAAGATTCAGCCCAAAGAGAGAGAAGAATAGTGGGACAGACAAAACAGGCTTTGTTTTATTTATTAAACCTATTTTCCTAATCAACCTTCTCAGGCTGTGACACACCTCTGGAGCAAGTGGGACTTTAACACAGGCCATCTGTTCCAGGGGTGGGGACATTACCACTGCACCACAGAGGGCCTACAAAGGGGTAGGTAACAGTCAGCCTGGAAGAATGACAAACTATTAGTGGACAATTAGTGGTTAATAATAGGTTGTGTGTAATAGCAGGCTATGTGACATCAAAGCCTGTGTTTGGAGGCTGGGGTAAGTACATTTGGGAAGGGACATCAAACCCTAAAATTGTTGAACTCGATATTGAGTCCAGAAGGTTGTACAGTTTCTAAACAGAAAATGAGGTGCTGTCCTTCCAGCTTCATGGTAACCTCTGTTGGAGCAGGAACTGAATGCATGCTGCTGATGTTACTATGCATTATAAACCAGCTGTCCAGCCAATTAAGCTAACTGATTTATTGATACATCTCAATACTCAATACAATACTGCTTGGCCTTTTGTTTATACCCATTAGGATCTTGCTGAAACATTATGTCAGCCTCAGTCAGTTGATACACCTCAGCGTTATGAGCTATCTTACCCTAAACAGATATGTAAAAAAAAATTGTATTTCTTTAATTTGAGAAAAACACGTTAGGTGGTTTGGAGGAATTTACACACTTACACCCATGTATAGAATAGAGAAATTTAATCAGCGTTGTTTCAAAAGCAATTGAATTTTACAATTACAACTTGACATTAGCTAACTCTGATCATTACATATCCTCAGACAAGATCTTCACTTCAAAGATATTAAATTTTCATTTACTATTTAAAATTTAAAAAACTTCCAAGAATCAACAGACTCTGGCTTATCACATTAAATCATTAAGGTGATTGTAATGTTGCTCGGTAAATAATGGGGCAGTGTTGTTACAACTCAACCTCTGCAACCTGCTTTTAAACCAGGATGTAAGTATTCCAAACTCACTACCATTGCCATGACAGTGACAATTCATCTCCACATCATTGAGGAAAATAATGAGATCTTGCTTAGTAAAGCATGGAATTTGCTAATATTCCTTTTGGCTGAAGATTAACCTTAATTTTTTTTCTCATTAATTTCAATGAGATTGTGTTCAGATTGCTGTTCATTGCAAGGTCTCTCTTTCTACCATCGTCTCAAGCTATAGCAAAAAGCTAAAAATCTCTCATTAGTGATTGGATTATATAGGTGCAAATTTTTGTCACAATATGGCTAATTGTTTTACTGATGACCACAAATCTAGGCCAGTGTCAATATTGATGGACTGCAATGCTATCACTGGCTTTTGAATTTAAATTTAATTTATAAATATTGTTACTGTTGCACTTGTTATGAGTAAAATATGAGGTTAATGAGAATTGCAAGAAAAGATTACTCATCAAACATGTTTGGTATTGGGATATAAAAGAATGTTTTAACTATGAAGAGAAAATGGTAGGAATAGATGGAATATTATATAAACATTTGCATGAAACATAGGAAGAGCTAGTGAATGCTTGGTGACTACCATTCAACTTACCTTGAAGTATGTGCAATACACAATATTAGTGGAATATCAGTAGTAACTCAGGGAAAAAGCTTTCTTTCACATATAGAATTCCTGAAAATCTGTAGCCATTCTTTTGCATTTATGCTGTAAATCAGGCTAGGTCTGCCAAGAAGTGTCATGACGTTGACTATGTTCCAGATACAGTGGGTCAAAGTCGTAAGTGAAGGATTCCACAATGATGAAATAGAAGTAATTTCTGTATCTGCCACAGTCAAGGGGATTGCATGTATTGAAACCTGGTGATCCTACCCTACAGTCGCTGTTTACTCTAAAGTTTCTTTTTTTTTTGTTAAGTCTTTACTTTTTTTTTGCACTGTTGTGCACATTCAGCTTTTTGGTAGAGAAAGCTTTTAGGTAATCTTTGCTATAATGTCTGGGTTGATGGGCATGCATGCATTTTATACTAATCAGCCCTTTATCAGGAACTGGTAATAGCATCATTGGTGAAGACTAGATCTACTTCAGCAACTTATGGTAAACGTGGTCAACAGAGGGATTGAGTTGACATTGTAAAAACAGGAAGAACCAGGTTTTGTTTTAAAAATGAAATAATTTACTTTGCAAAAGAAACTATGCCACATTTTCATGGTTCAATTTCAGTTTGGAATGGAGGTGGGCAACTGGAAAAAGTGTTCAGACATCCCACTTCCAGGCACCAACAATATTTGGGAGAATGGGTGAATGGAAGCATATGGACTCACTCATTGGAGTGGCATGACTCAAACCAGCTGAAAGTAGATGACAGCTATTTTGGGGTAGTTTGCGGAAGCTGAAACCAGTTCAAAAGTGTACATATTTATCATAAGTTAAAGGAATTATACCTTTGAAAATACAGCTACAGCAGTCGATCACAGGCCAGAACAGACTCCCCCATGCATGAGGAAGATTTCAGCTAAAAATAGATGTTCTGCCCTCAGAAATCAAGGCCTTCTGGAGTGGAGCAATAATCAGCCAAAATGAAGATCAGAGCATTGGGCATCAATAGGCCAAAGCAGAATGACAAATAACATGAAAGTGAAGAAAATATTGCATTTAACACAGGATCAACAGGCAGAGTCGAAGATGAACTAAAGATGGCGGCAGAGTAGGAGTTCCTCTGCTCTCTGTTATTTTCTTTTCGTTTTTTTCCCTTTTCTGGAAATTTTTTTTCAAACTTTATTCCCAAACTGGAGGCTATAAAAAGCAAGTTCTAGAGCACGCTGGCATGGGAGGTAAGTCCTAGAGGTGAGTCCCAGACCAGAGGCTGGCCATGGGAGGCGAGTCCTGGACTGGAGCTCGGTGCGGGAGGCGAGTGCTGGACCAGAGGCTGGCATGAGAGACAAGTCCCAGAAGAAATTCCCGAGCTAGAGGCCACTGTGTGGAGGTGAGTCCTGGACTGGAGGCCACCGTGGGTAGATGAGGCCTTTGCAGATAGAAGGCTAGGTGCTGACACTGACTTGGGTGAAAAGGACTGTAAATTAGAGTACTTCTTTTCTTTTTTAGTCTTATGCTGAACTTTTATTTATTATTTATTTATTATTCTTGCAATTTTGTACCCAAATACCTTGTATCTAAGATGGTACCATTAGTGACGACATTGCACACTTCTCCCTGCAATCATTTGAGTGCATGTGACAAAAGATCTAATTCTATTCAATTTAAGAGACATGGACTGAGGACCAATGCTGAAAAAGATTAAACAGTATCAGCAGATATTCATGGAACTGTCATGTTATCATCATGGATTTTTGAAACCACTTGCAAGTTACTGCACATTGCTGTTTCACTAAGGTGACAGCAGGTTCATCAAGGATAGACAATCCATCATCTTTAAAATAATTGTAGCATTGCAGTCAGGACGACACTGGATCCTGTGCCTGGATTAGGTAACAATGCCTTTCACTATCATCTTGTAAGGATCTCAGTCATTATGCTCTCCAAATCATGACTCTATAGTGATGTAGACTTTGAAAAGGATCAGAGATCCTGGAAGAGGATAGCACATCAGGGGTGGAGTAGAAAGTAATTGAAAGAAGGATGTGGAATTGGAAGCAGAATGAGAAGACACTGAAGAGAGCTGCCTTTCTGCAAGGTAAACTGGCTTCTTTTAGCCACCTCTGGGAAAAAAAAGTTTATTTCACTGTTCATACTCTCACGATTTAGATGATAATTTTTTTTTGTATTCATCTGATCATATTGGACAATTTCACATTTTCTACATTATTTTCTACATTTGGAAGATACTTGTCAACTTACTTAACCTACTCATATCTCTTTTAGCCTCCTTATGTCATCTTCACAACATAGTTTCATGCCTAGTTTTGTGTCATCAACGAATTTGGCAGCTATATCTTTGGTTCCTTCATTCAAATCCTTTATATAGGTTGAGGACCAATACTTTCCAGAGGCATGCAATTTGTTTAACCTTGCCAACCAGAAAAAAAAATCCTACTGTCTGTTTCCTGTTAGCTAGCCAATCCATGCCAAAATGTTATTCCCAAAATCATGAACTTGTATTTCCTGCAATAAGCTTTGATGTGTCACCTTATCAAGTGTCTTCAGGAAATGTAACTGCAATACATCTATTGTTTCCCTTTGTCCACAGAACATGTTACATTTGCAGAGAACGCCAATAAATTTGTTAAACACTATTTCCATTCTCAAAGCCACGTTGACTATCGGATCACCTTGAATTAGATGCTGTGCTTTAAGACCTTCAATAATAGCTTCTAACATCTTCCCTCTGACAGATGTTGCGTTTCCTGTTTTCTGTCTCATTTATTTTTTAATAACTCAACTTATTAAATAAAGTTGTGTTCACTATTTTCCAACCTAATGGAAACTTACATGAATATAGGGCATTTTTGAAAATTGCAAATAACTCATTGACCATCCTCCTGTTCACTTCTTTCATAACCTAAAGATGAGATCCATCAGGACCCAGGAACTAGTCAGCATGAAGCTCCAATAGTACCACTTGCCTGGTAATTGCAATTTTCTTCCTCTCTCCCTTCCATTTCCTGATATGCTGCAATGTTTGGGATGTGAAGTATATAACCTTGCCAATGAAGATCGATACAATGTACCTGTTCAGACTTTCTTGCCAATTCCCTATTTTCCATTATTAATTCCAGAGACCCATTTCTCAAGGGCCTACACCCACTTTGTTAACTCCTTTGATTTTAATAAAAATCCATAGAAGCCCTCACTACCTGTTTTATATTTCTATGTAGCTGTCTTTTGTACTCGAAATTTTCTCACTTTTGGAATCTTTAGTCAGTTTTTGCTTTTCGTAATGTCTTATTCTGTCTTCTGACCTATCATCTATCTTTGCATCACTTCATATTTTTTCTTTACGTTTGGTACTATCTTTAACATTTTAGTTAACCAAGGATCATGGGCCCTCCCCATTTGGTTCATTTTTATTAAAATATGAATATTCTATATTCTGAAATATCTCCCTAGGTGTCTGCCACTGCATCTCTATTGACTTATCATTTAATCTATTTTGACAATTCACATTAGCTGGCAGTGCTTTCATGCTATCATAATCGTTCCTATTGAAGTTTAAAATGCTCGTCTTGAATGCATTCCATTTACCTTGGTGAATTCCTAGTTTAAGTGCCAGTTCAAAAGCTGTACTAGGGTATTTAAAGCCACAAATATTTACTCCAACTGTGATATTCCAGGACTTGATGTCCCAAATTTCTTATGGAATTCGACCTCTGCACAAAATGTGCATTGCTGTTTCTGTTTTTTAATATGTAACAATTACTTGAGATCTAGATTATACTTCGTTACACTGTGATGAGTTTGTCAATGCCTTTTCTTAATTCAAGAAATATGTTTATGAAAGCATGCTTTCTTGAAAAAAGCTGCCCAACTGAACCATCTGATCCAGCAATACGTTGTTATTTGTTTTCTTACAGATTTTCCTAACACGTATTCCTTTCTAGGCAGCTCAGAATGATAAATGTGTCCTATAACAATGTGATTTTGTAAAAAAAAAATTAACTGATCTTTCTAATCAACCTGTTCAGAGATGTTATTTCACATCTCTGGAAGAGGTAGAACTTGAACCTGGGCCTCCTGGCCCAGGGACAGGGACATTACCATTGTGCACAAGAGGTCTCCCAATAACAGTATGATTAAACTATTTCCAAAAGTGTTTTCAGAAATGTATTTGCATTTTATTTACTAACTAATAAAATCATGATTATAATGGAGCCAGTAAGTTTCTCTTGAAATTGGTTAATAAGCATAAATTGTTGAATCTTCAGATACACAGCTTGTGATTTTAGCTGATGCAATGGTTAGATTACAGTAAAATGTCCACCAACAGTAGTTGAGTTTTTTTATTTTCATTTAAAAAATTCAATAAAAGTATCACCTTTTGCTTCGATGTGTTATGTCAGGTATGTTTTCATACACTTATTAAATGCTGCAATGAAGTGGATTTGGGTACTTGCTCCAGCCTTCAGTTTCAAATGTTCCAAAGAATTGATATTCATGGACATTTTAGGTGGTGTTTACAAAGCAGAATATCATATCTGCACAGAGAAATAGTAGAAGTCAAGTAGAATTGTTTCATTCAAATGCCAAAGCTTTATTTTAGAAAATGATATTTTGGATGTAACATATGAGTAAGTTGAAAAATGTCTATTAAGGGCAATAAGCCTGTGAGAAACAGGTGACACTGGACCTATAGTTCCCAAAGTTTTGTGCTGTTCGTGGTTTTCACTCACACCTGTCCAGATTTGCTGAACACTGATTAGTCAACAGCTGCATTGTCATATATTACAATTGCTGGCTTGACATAGGATAACAAAACCTTTTCTTGCCCAGCAATTCATAAATCAATGGATAAAATGTAATTACATAGGTAATGACCTGCTAAGTGAAACGAGAACAGCTGTGGAGGAGTGCTATAACATGGCACACAGCACCAGGTTGGTCAACAAGTACATCATTGGGATCTTAAAGACGCACATTTGCTGCATGAACATATTTTCACTCTTCATTGAAGTCAGAAACTTTGACACTTCTGGTAGTCCATTGGTGTGTTTGAAACTAATACCACTGGAGGACAGTGTCATGTCATAGAGTCATATAGCACGGAATCAGACACTTTGGTCATCCTTGCCAACCAAGTTTCCCAACTAAACTAGTCCCACTTGCCTGCATTTGACTCATATCCCTCTAAACCCTTCCTATCCAAACATCTTTAAATGTTACAACTGTACCTACACCTACCATTTCCTCTGGCAGTTCATTCCACACACGAACCATCCTCCATGTGAAAATATTACCCCCGCGTTCCTTTCTAAATCTTTTTCCTCTTACCTGAAAAATGTACCCCTAGTTTTGAGCTCACCAACCCCAGGAAAAAGATCTTTGCTACTCACTTTATCTATACTGCTCATGATTTTATAAACTTCTAAAAGACCACCCCTCAACTCCTACGATCCAGTGAAATAGGTCCCAGCCTATACTTTATACTTCCAATCTCCACTCCTGGCAATATCCTGATAAATCTTTTCTGAATATCCTCCAATTTACTAATATCCTTCCAATATCAGAGCAACTGAAACTCTACGCAGTACTCCAAAAGTGACCACACTAATTCTCTGTACAACCTCAACATGACGCCTGACGCACAGATACTTCTACAATGACTGAAAAGGGCAATAATCTCACTTAAAAATTGTCCTTTGCAAACAATCCCTAGCTTTGATATAATCAACTTACTCTTTTTAAAGAAAGAAATGTTGAATCAATTAATTCTGCAGTAATATGACAACATCAGCTGTATTCGTCCCTATATGTGGGTACCATTAAAATTGCACAATTTTCTGTATGACTCTGAGATCTGTTGAAAATCAACAGCACATATCAGTGTTTATTTGCTTTTTAATGACCTTTTACAAAAATTCTGAAATGTTAATAGATGTTTTATATTCTTATCTGGGAAGACCTTAGAGTTTTTGTAGGGTTGAGAATAGTGATAACCCTTACCATTGTATGTAGGTTTGCTCGCTGAGCTGAAAGGTTCATTTTCAAACGTTTCATCACCATTCTAGATAACATCATCTGTGAGGCACCCATGGGATCTGCAATATCAGGGTTCTTAGCAGAGGCAATAATGCAGAGACTCGAACAAACAGCTCTGCCAACCAACCAACCCAAACTTTGGGTCTACTATTTGGATGACACCTTTGCCTCTAATTTGTTTTGTTTAGTGATAACAATGTTCAAGACCATCAATAATACACTTACTGGCATAACTTTCACGAAAGAGGAGGAAAACAATGACAAGCTGCCATTCCCAAATGTCGCAGTAGAGCAGAGCAAACAGCCAATGGGGAACTTCAAACCAGCATCTATAGGAAAGCAACACCTACCGACCAAATGCTAAACTACAGAAGCAATCATCTCAACATCTACAAACAAAGCTGCATTAGAACATATTTTCAATGAGCCACCGCACACTGCAGCACAGAAGATCTATGACAAGCAGAGGAAAATCACCTATATGTGTATTCAAAAAGAACGAGTACCCAATGAACACAATCTGCCGATGTCTCAGCAACAGATCCAAACAAGCAGACAAAACACGTCCAGAAACCACAGCCACTCTCCCCTACATCAAAGACATCTCGGAGATGACTGACCAACTACTCAGACCTCTTGGCATCATGGTAACCAACAAACTCACCAACACACTAAAACAGTAGCTAATAAACTTTAAAGACCCGATACTGACATCAAGCAAAACTAATGTATTTTACAAAATACCTTGCAAGAACTGTAACAAACACTACATTGGACAAACAGGCAGAAAACTAGCCACCAGGATACATGATATCAACTATCCACAAAAAGATACGACCCACTCTCACTCGTATTCTTACATACAGATGAAGAAGGACATCACTTCGACTGGGACAACAGATCCATCCTAGGACAAGCCAAACAGAGACACAGAGTCATAGGGATGTACAGCATGGAAGCAGACCCTTCGGTCCAACCCGTCCATGCTGACCAGATATCCCAACCCAATCAATTCCCCCCTGTCAGCACCCGGCCCATATCCCTCCAAACCCTTCCTTTTCATATACCCATCCAAAAGCCTCTTAAATGTTGCAGTTGTACCAGCCTCCACCACATCCTCTGGCAGCTCATTCCATACACGTACCACCCTCTGCGTGAAAAAGTTGCCCCTTAGGTCTCTTTTATATCTTTCCCCTCTCACCCTAAACCTATGCCCTCTAGTTCTGGACTCCCCAACCCCAGGGAAAAGACTTTGCCTATTTTTCCTATCCATGCCTCTCATAATTTTGTAAACCTCTATAAAGTCACCCCTCAGCCTCCAATGCTCCAGGGAAAACAGCACCAGCCTGTTCAGCCTCTCCCTGTAGCTCAGATCCTCCAACCCTGGCAACATCCTTGTAAATCTTTTCTGAACCCTTTCAAGTTTCACAACGTCTTTCTGATAGGAAGGTGACCACAATTGCACGCAATATTCCAATAGTGGCCTACCCAATGTCCTGCACAGCTGCAACATGACCTCCCAACTCCTGTACTCAATACTCTGACCAATAAAGGAAAGCATACCAAATGCCTTCTTCACTATCCTATCTACCTGTGATTCTACTTTCAAGGAGCTATGAACCTGCACTCCAAGGTCTCTTTATTCAGCAACACTCCCTAGAACCTTGCTGTTAAGTGTATAGGTCCTGCTAAGATTTGCTTTCCCAAAATGCAGCACCTCGCATTTAGCTGAATTAAACTTCATCTGCCACTTCTCAGCCCATTGGCCCATCTGGTCAAGATCCTGTTGTAATCTGAGGTAACCCTCTTCGCTGTCCACTACACCTCCAATTTTGGTGTCATCTGCAAACTTATTAACTGTACCTCTTATGCTCGCATCCAAATCATTTATGTAAATGACAAAAAGTAGAGGGCCCAGCACCAATCCTTGTGGCACTCCACTGGTCACAGGCCTCCAGTCCAGAAAAACAACCCTCCACCACCATCCTCTGTCTTCTACCTTTGAGCCAGTTCTGTATTCAAATGGCTAGTTCTTCCTGTATTCCATGAGATCTAACTTTGCTAATCAGTCTCCCCTGGGGAACCTTGTCAAATGCCTTACTGAAGTCCATATAGATCACATCTACTGCTCTGCCCTCATCAATCCTCTTTGTTACTTCTTCAAAAAACTCAATCAAGTTTGTGAGACATGATTTCCCACGCACAAAGCCATGTTGACTATCACGAATCAGTCCTTGCCTTTCCAAATACATGTACATCCTGTCCCTCAGGATTCTCTCCAACAACTTGCCCACCACCGAGATCAGGCTCACTGGTCTATAGTTCCCTGGCTTGTCCTTACCACCCTTCTTAAACAGTGGCATCACGTTTGCCAACCTCCAGTCTTCAGGCACTTCACCTGTGACTATCGCTGATACAAATATCTCAGCAAGAGGCCCAGCAATCACTTCTCTAGCTTCCCACAGAGTTCTCGGGTACACCTGATCAGGTCCCGGGGGTTTATCCACCTTTAACCGTTACAAGACATCCAGCACTTCCTCCTCTGTAATCTGGACATTTTGCAAGATGTCACCATCTATTTCCCTACAGTCTATATCTTCCATATCCTTTTCCACGGTAAATACTGATGCAAAATATTCATTTAGTATCTCCCCCATTTTCTGTGGCTCCACACAAAGGCCGCCTTGCTGATCTTTGAAGGGCCCTATTCTCTCCCCATTTACCCTTTTGTCCTTAATATATTTATAAAAACCCTTTGGATTCTCCTTAATTCTATTTGCCAAAGCTATCTCATGTCCCCGTTTTGCCCTCCTGATTTTCCTCTTAAGTGGACACCTACTTTCTTTATACTCTAAGGATTCACTCGATCTATCCTGTCTGTACCTGACATATGCTTCCTTCTTTTTCTTAACCAAACCCTCAATTTCTTTAGTCATCCAGCATTCCCTACACCTACCAGCCTTCCCTTTCACCCTGACAGGAATATACTTTCTCTGGATTCTTGCTATCTCATTTCTGAAGGCTTCCCATTTTCCAGCCGTCCCCTTACCTGTGAACATCTGCCTCCAATCAGCTTTTGAAAGTTCTTGCCTAATACCGTCAAAATTGGCCTTTCTCCAATTTAGAACTTCAACTTTTAGATCTGGTCTATCCTTTTCCATCACTATTTTAAAATTAATAGAATTATGATCGCTGGCCCCAAAGTGCTCCCCCACTGACACCTCAGTCACCTGCTTAGCCTTATTTCCCAAGAGTAGGTCAAGTTTTGCACCTTCTCTAGTAGGTACATCCACATACTGAATCAGAAAATTGTCTTGTACACACTTAAGAAATTCCTCTCCATCTAAACCTTGAACACTATGGCAGTCCCAGTCGATGTTTGGAAAGTTAAAATCCCCTACCATAACCACCATATTATTCTTACAGATAGCTAAGATCTCCTCACAAGTTTGTTTCTCAATTTCCCTCTGACTATTGGGGGGTTTATAATACAATCCCAGTAAGGCGATCATCCCTTTCTTATTTCTCAATTCCACCTAAATAACTTTCCTCGATGTATTTCCAGGAATATCCTCCCTTAGCACAGCTGTAATGCTATCCCTTATCAAAAATGCCACTCCCCGTCCTCTTTTGCCCCCCTTTCTATCCTTCCTGTAGCATTTGTATCCTGGAACATTCAGCTGCAAGTCCTGCCCATTCCTGAGCCACGTTTCCGTAATTGCTATGATATCCCAGTCCCCTGTTCCTAACCATGCCCTGAGTTCATCTGCCTTCCCTGTTAGGCCCCTTGCATTGAAATAAATGCAGTTTAATTTATTAGTCCTACCTTGTGCCTGCCTGCCTTGACCGTTTGACTCACATCTGTTCTCAGCTGTACCCGTCTCAGATCGATCTCTTTCCTCACTATCGCCCTGGATCCCACCCCCACCTTACTAGTTTAAATCCTCCCAAGCAGTTCCAGCAAATTTCCCTGCCAGTATATTAGTCCCCTTCCAATTTAGGTGCAATCCGTCCTTCTTGTACAGGTCACTTCTACCCCAAAAGAGATTCCAATGATCCAAAAATGTGAATCTTTCTCCCATACACCAGCTCCTTAGCCATTCATTCATCTGCTCTATCCTCCTATTCCTGCCCTCACTAGCTTGTAGCACTGGGAGTAATCCAGATATTACTACCCTTGAGGACCTCCTTTTTAAATTTCTACCTAACCCTCTGTCATCTCCCTTCAGAGTCTCGACCTTTTCCCTTCCAATGTCGTTGGTTCCAATGTGGACAATGACCTCCTGCTGGTCCCTCCCCCCGTGAGAACATTCTGCACCCTCTCTGAGACATCCTTGATCCTGGCACCAGGGAAACAACACACCATTCTGCTTTTTCTCTGCTGGCCACAGAAACGTCCGTCTGTACCTCTGACTACAGAATCCCCTAACACAATTGATCTCTTGGAAGCCGACGTACCCCTCGTTGCATCAAAGCCAGTCTCCATACCAGAAACTTGGCTGTTTGTGCTACGTTCCCCTGAGAATCCATCACCCCTTACATTTTCCAAAACAGCATACCTGTTTGAAATGGGTATATCCACAAAAGACTCCTGCTCTAGGTGCCTACCTCTCCTACCCTTCCTGGAGTTAACCCATCTATGTGACTATATCTGAGACTTTCCCCCCTTTCTATAACTGCCGTCCATCACATACTGTTGCTGTTGCAAATTCCTTATCGCTTCTATTTGTCTCTCCAACTGATCCACTTAATCTGATAAGATTCTCATCCAACAGCATTTATGGCAGATATAATCCACAGTAACCCTTAAAATCTCTTTAAAGTCCCACATCTGACAAGAAGTACATATCACTGTAAAGGCCATTTTTGCTCTTTCACAATCTACAGACCCAGAAAATAACACTGTCTTATTCCTCTACAAACACTGCCACAGGTTAAATTAATAGCTATGGCTTATATTTTAAGTTTAATCAAGAGACTTATCTCCAAAAAACATAATCAAGAAAGAATCCACTGTACCCACTACTGCAGCCTTTCTCTTGGACAGACTTAAAACAACAATTAACTTATCTGATTCTGTGCTCTGAACTTTGCCCAACAGTTCCTCCAAGATTAGTTTGGAACTCTATCAACAAACACATTGACTTGGATCCCATTTATCACCCCTTGAGAAAAAGAACAGGAAATAACATCAGCACAGGAAATTATGTCACCATCGGAAATGACATCACCAACCAAGGAAACCTAAACACATAAATAGAAAGTGGGCCATGCCACCAGTGCTTCATCCGAAGGCTCACTGGTGATGTTACCTAGTATGGTGATGAAATATCTGAAAACGAACCTTGCAGCTCAGCGAGCAAACCTACATCCAGAACCTCAACCTGAGCTACAAATGTTCTCAAAACTCATTAACTCTTACCATTAGTGGGATGCAAATTCAGAACTTAATACTCAAACAATGTCCTCATGAGCCAGGTCCTTAATTCATTAACTGGTCACACAAAATCTCTGTAGTTTTATTGATGATGTTAATTCTTCATCTAACCCATTGAACATTATATTTACTGAAAAGGTGAAAAATCTTTCAGAAGAACTCTTCCACTGGAATTTGCTGAAGAAGCAAGAAGAAACCCTTACGAAGCAAAGAGAGGAAATGACCAAGGAAAATAATCTCTTGTATGAAACTCTAGTAAGAGTCTTTAATCCTTGCACTTGTATCTCATCTTTGTTAAAAGTTAGAATGTTATAGATTATGATAAAACATAATTTAACTTTAGCCAGTCTCATCAGTCGGGAGAGCAGATTAAAGCATGAAGTTGGCATTCACAATTGTATTTTTCCCATTCTCCTTTCTGTAATGCAGCTGTCTGTTTTGAAAAAGGTTCCCCCTGAACATGTGTGCCTGTCTCTACAGGTACACATTGTCCTGCTATGTGTGTCTAGCAAACTGTTTTTTGTATATTTGGTTCTCCATATACAAGTTTAGTTCTTGCCTTTAATGCAAGCTGTTGTAATTCTGTAAAACCAGAAATCATTTCAAAGTAGAAATTCAGAAGTAGTTTACTGAGGAATGCTAAACATTGTGCACTTTTAGAAATCCAAAGGCTCACTTTATTCTTCACACCAGTTGCCTTTGTGAAAGTGGCAGTGGGCCTTCTAATTGAATGGTTGCTGTCTGAGGTTGGTGAATATGTTCCTACAACATGTTAAGTAAAACATTCCAAAATTTTGATCATGGTAATGAAAGCAGAAAGAGACATAACCACTTGTACTTCTCCAGAAAGCCAATTTATGGACAAATACAGCTATAGGTAATCTTTTACATATTTTTATATTTATTTTCAGAGTGATTAATTAGAAACATTTACTACCTAAACCAAATCATGGCTTGCCTGAATTCATTTAAAGAGATTGAAGTGGATCAGCAGTTCAGGCCTTCTATCTGCTTACAAATAAAATATAATTAAGAAATCAGATTTTCACTTTAAAATGAAGACTTTGATATGTATCAAATTAAAATTTCAAAGCAAATTAATCAAGACCTCTATATTCTGTGAAAGTAGGATCCCTTGCAATCACATCTTTATAAAATTTGAGGACGCGCATTCTACCCATTTAGTTTAGGAATTCCTTTGTCTCTGCAATCAAGCCAGCAAAGACAATCTCTAATCTTTTACCACTCATTTTCATAGCATGTTTTTATCCCACAAAACATCTATGTAACATAAAATGTGTATAACATTCAATGAGCATTTGGTTGAGTGTGGCGAGTTTAAAAACAAGTATTGTGAGTTGTATATACAATGTCACCTGTATCAAGTGGGGGAGAATTATGTGTGTGCGAGTGTGCTGAGTGTTGGGATGAGGGCTTATCTGCTCAGAATCAGTTTTTTTAAAAACTCACCTTTCAATCAACTAGTCATGTGCGTTCAGTAAAGTTTAGCATCACTACACCTTCGGATTTGTTCCTGGACGGGTGACTACAGCCTTATCGGGTAAAACAGAAGCTTTAATCTGCCAAAAAAGCATCTCTCTCGCGCGTACTTTCCTTTTCTCTTCCTCTCTAACTTATGTTAATATTTATTGAAATACAAAAGTATAAAATCCACCTTCAGAAGCATGGAGAGGATGGGTCAATCAGTGAATGAAAGACTGAGATTTTGTGTAAACAAAACCTTCCATCTTTACCAAAGAATTGGAAAGAGTCAAAAGAAAACAAATTGTTGATGGCTGTCTTTTAGACTGGTACCCTTTATTTTTCATTCGCGACTCATAATGTTTGTTAATTGTCTTGTCTCTTTGTTTGTCTCTTTATATGTGTATGGAAATTATAAAAATGTCTAAAGTTCAAATGATGCAATTATAGGCTAACAATTCATGGTTCTTTCTTACAGTCAGCAGTCATAGCAGTCCTGAGTCTATGTTCAGTCAAAGATAAAGTAAACATTCATTGGTGAGCAAGGAGGAAAACTAAAGTTATTCTGTACACCATGCAATGTGGCTTCAATAAGGGTATTTAAGGGTCACAGAATTTTATAATGAGGTTGCAGCACCTGGAATATTGCAAAATCTGGATAATGGCAAGAGTGGGAAAATTTTAAAGCCTAAGCAATCAAACAGAAGAAGAAAGTTAGACTATTAAGGCTGCAGAAGAAGGCAGAAGATCCATTAATTAAACTGCAGTAAAGACAGGAAAATGTATTAAATCGGCAGGCAGCTGGACTCATTCAGGAAAAAGCTGTAAGGCAGTAAGTATTATTAGTAGCTCTGCAGACAACATGAATCATCATGGGGAATTTATAAAAGAGAATGGGGTTCATCATATAGATTCGCAAAAAACAGGATTCATTCAGTAAAGATATTAAGAGAATGGAATTGTCTTTTAGCTGCAGGGTGTGGGATTTATTTGGTAAAGTCACTAAAAAGAATGTAAATTGCTTATTTGTTTGTGGAAGGGCAGGAACAATCCATTGTACTCAATCAATAGGTGTGAGACTGGGAAAGCACAACAGGTCAGACAGCATCCGAGGAGTCATGAAGTCAATATTTCGGGCCAAAACCTTTCGTTGGGTCTGGGGAGGGTGAGGGGAGGCCAGACGTAAAATAGATGGAGGGGATCAGGGCTAGGGAAAGGGTTGATGGGATGTTGATAGATAGATGCAGGTTATTGAGATTGGGTCAGTGGGAAGGGTCAAGCGGATAGGTGAGTAGGAAGATGGACTGGCAAGGTCAGGTCAGGGACACAAGGTGAGGGGGGGAGCGGGGGGGGGGGGGGGCTGCTGGAGATGGAATGGGTGGAGGAATTTTGAAGCTGAAGAAGTCAATATCGAGGCCGCATCTGTTTCTAGGATGAGGCGTTCTACTCCAGGTCATCCCAGAAATCCTCTACCATAGTTTCCCCTCCTCTATAATTACGGATGCCCTCAACTGCATTTCCTCTCGCACTTATGCCCTCAAACCCCCTCCTCCCAACAACAATAAGGGGACAGTCCCCTTAGCCCTCATGTACCACCCCATCAACCTCCAAATCCAACACATCATCCACCAATATTTCTACCACCTACAATCAGACTCTACCACAAAAAATATATTTTCTTCCCTACCTAAATCTGCTGTCCGCAGGGACTGTTCATTCCATGACTCCCTTGTCAACTCCATACTCTCCACCAACTCCAACACTCCCAGTATCTTTCCCCGCAACCGCAAGAGGTGCAACACCTGCCCTGATCTCTCCCCTCTTACCTCCATCCAAGACCCCAAAAATCCCTTCCAGATCTGGCAGAGTTTCACTTGCACTTCATTCAACCTTATCCATAGTATCCATTGCTCTTAATGTGGTCTCCTCGATATCAGGGATACCAAACGCAGACTTGGGGACCAGTTCGCAGAGCATCTGCACTCTGTACGCATCAACCAACATGACTTTCTGGTTCCCATCCATTTTAATTCTCCCTCCCACTACCCTGGTGGCGTGTTCATCCTTGACTTCCTCTACTGTCAGAGTGAGCCAAACATAAACTGGAAGAACACCACCTGATATTTCGTCTAGGAATCTTACAGCCCAATGGCTTCAATATTGCCTTCACTGGCTTAAAAATCCCTCAACCACCCCCCCCCTCCCCACCCAGCCTTATCCCATGTCCAACCCTCCCCCTCCTCCTCGCTTCCCTGACCTGACCTTACCTGTCCATCTGCCTACTCACCTATCTGCTCCACCCTTATTACTGACCAATCACAATAACCCCCTACCTGGATCCACCTATCACCATCCCACCTGCCCTTCTCCTAGCCCCCCACCCTGAAACATTGAATATCCTGCTACTCGAATGCTGTCTGACCTGCTGTGCTTTTCCAGTCCCACATCCATTGACTCTGACTTCCAGTATATGCAGTTCTTATTGTCTCCATTGTACTTAATCCTCCATTTTACTTGCAGAATACAAAAATCCTTTCTTCAACTATGTTACGACATGGGGTAAACCCCTCTGCTAACTTAAAACCAGCAACACAGAAAAGATTTATCCTGTGTAGTAATCTGTGAAAATTTGATAGGCCAAGAACTAGTTAAAGTAAAAATTAACAACTTTATTTCTTAAAGTAAACAGAGAATAATTAACTAACAACTATTTACAACTCCTTCCTCTAACCTATCTTTTACCTTCCCCTTCCCCTTCCTCATCTTTTACCTTCCCCTTCCACAATACTAGTCTGATAAAACTGCCAATTGAAATTTACAAAACAAAACTTCTTATCTCAAAACCAGGCAGCGTTCGGTTCTCCTCCATATTCCTGTCTTCTTGGGGATTCTGCTTCATGGGTTACTGATTAATAAAGGTACCTCTAAGAGAGCTATTTTTCAGGCAGTCTTCACATGCTGGTAGCTTGGCAGTTCTTCTCTCAACTGTTCAATTTTCCCCTGTCTTATACCCCCCCAGAGCATCAGATTGTATCATTGGCTTTTAAGATTGTCGATCTACTCAATTTAAACTTGATTGGAGATGGGTATTTTGGGGTATAATTTAAACTGATTGGCCGAATTTGAATTTGTTTTGTCTCCAGGCAACCAGCTAATCGAGTTGTTCGACCAAATGTTATATATTTTTTCAGAACACTTGGCACTGTCAGGTAGTTTTTGCTAGCTTTTAACTCTCTTAAAGGTACAGTACACCCACATCTTCATAATGCCTCCCCCCTTAGGAAAAAATGAACCATTATAATAAAAAGATGACTTCATTTTTTTAAACAAATTATCCGAACATATAGATGACTTTTGTATACGTTCACCTTAACTTCTTCCCATATACCTGTATATGTATAACATTAAATAAAGACAAATCTCATCTAAACTCTTATCAATTAAAGCCGCGATAGCGCATTTGCAATTACATTCTTCCAAACTGCAACATGTATGATTTTTAAATTAAAAGTCTGTAACATAAGACTCCAATGAAATAGTGTCATATTCTTGTCTTTAAAATGTTCTAAGAATATAAGCGGATTGTGATCCGTGTGCACAACCATCTCCGACACATTGTTTGTGACATACACATTAAAATGTTGTAAGGCCAGTACCAAACTCAATAGTCCCTTTTCGATTGTGGAATATTTCCTCTGATGGATGTTGATCTTCTTCAAAAAGTAACTAATTGGCAGTTCAAACCCATCCTCATTTTCCTGTAGGAGTACACCTCCAACTCCTATGTCATTAGTATCGATGGCGACTTTAAAAGGTTTTAAAAAGTTTGGTGTAGCTAAAACCTCATTTTTACAGAGCGGTGAGGAGAGAAGGTGGAGAGAAGCGAGGTCTGCTGGGAAGGGTAAGTTTTTCCACCTAAAAAGGCACTTACCTCGGGAGTCGGGCCTCCATTTTTACAGAGCGGTGAGGCAAGAAGGTGGAGAGAAGCGAAGACTGCCGGGAAGGGTAAGTTTCCCACTTTTTCCTGTCCAGGAGCAGCGGGAGACACAGCGGAGGTGGAGACCAGGAGAATGCTGGGAAAGTTGGGACATAGTATATATTTGGGCAGCGGCTAAATCCGAGATACTACACATGTAGTATCTCTCCCTCCCGCCCCCTCCTCTAACCAGAAGAAAAAGACTCTAATAGGTAAGGCTTTTATTTTTTCTTTATCTTTCTTTTTCATATATTTAAGTGCACTGTTTGGTTTTAGTTAGTTGATATAAAACTAAGCTTACAATGGCAGGGGACCTCAGACCTGAGGCATGTGCCTCTTGTTTGATGTGGGAGCTCAAGAACGTGGCTGACATCCCTGACTCTTGGACTTGCAAGAAGTGTTTCTAGCTGCAGTTCTTATTTGACCGCATGATGGCTCTGGAGCTGTGGATGGACTCACTGTGGAGCATCTGCGATGCTGAGAAGGTCGTAGTTAGCACGTTTAGTGAACCGGTCACACCACAGGTTAGAATTGCTGAGGGAGACAGTGAATGGGTGACCAAAAGGCAGAAAAAGAGTAGGACGGCAGTGCAGTTATCCCCTGCAGACATCTCCCTCCAAAACAGGTATGCAGTTTTGGATACGGTTAGGGGAGATGGCTCACCAGGGAACTGCAACAGTTGCCAAGATCATGGCAATGTGGCAGGCTTTGCTGTTCAGAATGGTGGGGAAAGACTCGTATGGCCATAGTCATAGGGGATTCTATTGTAAGGGGAGTAGATAGGCAGATCTGTGGCCAAAAACAGGACTCCTGGATGGTATGTTGCCTCCCAGGTGTAGTGGTCAGGGATGTCACCGATCAGTTGCAGTGCATTCTAAAAGGGGAGGGTGAGCAGCCAGATGTCTTGGTGCATATAGGCACCAAAGATGTAAGTAAAAAATGAGATGACGTCCTGAAAGAAGAATTGAGGGAGCTAGGGGAGGAGTTAAAGAGGAGGACCTCAAAGGTAGTGATCTCGGGATTACTACAAGTGCACGTGCTAGCCAGCATGGAAATGAAAAAATAGGCAGGATGAACACGTGGCTTGAGGGATGGTGTAGGAGGGATGGGTTCAGATTTGTTGGATATTCAGACTGGTTCTAGGGAAGGTGGGACTATTACAAAATGGACGGTCTACATCTGAACCAGACTGGAGCCAATGTCCTTGGAGGAGTTTTTGCTACTGCTGTTGGGGAGGTTTTAAACTAATGTGGCAGGGGGCTGGGAACCAGAAGAGAAGACAAGTAGACAGTGAGGTGGAAATTGGAGACTGTAAGAATCATGAGGATAGCATTAATAAGGGGAAGAGTAGGCAGAGAGCAGATGAACGCAAGAGAACTGGTGGCCTGAAATGCATCTACTTTAATGCAAGGAGTATCGTGTGTAAGGCAGATGAACGTAGGGCTTGGATTGGTGCCTGGGAGTATGACGTTATTGCAATCACAGAGACTTGGTTGAAGGAAGGGTATGATTGGCAACTATATGTTCCAGAATATAGATGCTTCAGGCAGGACAGGGAGAGAAGTAAAAGGAGGTGGCGGAGTCGCATTGCTGATCAGGGATGATATCATGGCTGTGCTAAAGGAGGACACTATGGAGGGCTTGGGTAGTGAGGCATTATGGGTGGAGCTGAGAAAAAAGAAGCATGCAGTTACGTTGTTGGGGCTGTATTACAGACCTCCCAACAGTGAGTGTGAGGTAGAAGAACAAATAGGTAAACAGATTATGGAAAGATGTAGAGGCAATAGGGTAGTGGTGATGGGAGATTTTAATTTTCCCAACATTGACTGGGATACACTTAGTGTCAAAGGTCTTGATTGGGTAGAATTTTGAAGAAGCGTCCAGGAGAGTTTTTTATATGTCTGTATGTCAGTAGTCCGATGAGGGAAGGGGCTATATTGGACCCGGTATTGGGGAATGAGCCAGGACAGGTTGTAGGAGTTGCGGTGGGGGATTTCTTTGGGAACAGTGACCACAATTCTGTAAGTTTTAAAATACTCTTAGACAAAGGTGAGAGGTCCTAAGGGAAAAGTACTAAACTGGGTCAAGGCCATTATATCAAAATTAAGTAGAAGCTGGGAAATGTGAATTGGACACAGCTATTTGAAGGGAAGTCCACATTTGATATGTGGGAGGCTTTCAAAGATAGGTTAAAGATAGTGTAGGATAGGAATGTCCCGTTGAAGGCAAAGGATAGGAAAGGCAGAATTCATGAACTGTGGATAACAGGAGAAATCGTACAACTAGCCAAGAGGAAAAGGGAAGCGTACATAAGGTCCAGGCAGCTAAGAACAGAATGGACCCTGGAGGAATATCGGAAGAGTAGGACCAGTCTTCAATGAGGAATCAAGTGGGCTAAAAGGGGTCATGAAATAGCTTTAGTGAGCAGAATTAAGGAGAATCCCAAAGCATTTTATTTTTCTATAAGAAGCAAGCGGGTAACTAGAGAAAGGATTGGTCCACTAAAGGATAATGAAGGAAGGCTGTGTGTCGAACTTGAGAGAATGTATGAGATTCTGAATGATTACTTTGCATCAGTGATCACTGAGGAAAGGAACATAATGAATGTTGAGATTAGAGATGGAAATTTGATTCGTCTGGATCATGTTGACATAATTAGGGAAGATGTGTTGGGTAGGCTAGCGGTTATTAAGGCGGACAAATCTCCAGGACCGGATGGGATCTATCCCAGGTTGCTGAGGGATGCAAGAGAGGAAATAGCTGGGGCCCTGACAAATATTTTTGAGGCATCCTTACACACAGGTGAGGTGCCAGAAGACTGGAGGCTTGTCATCCACAGTTATATCCCTGTTCAAGAAGGTAGTAGGGATATTCCGGGTAACTACAGACCAGTGAGCCTGATATCAGTGGTGGGAAAGTTGCTGGAGAAGGTACTGAGGGATAGAATCTATTTATATTTAGAAAAGAATGGGCTTATCAGTGATAGGCAACATGGTTTTGTACGAGGGAGATTGTGTGTTACCAACTTAATAGTGTTCTTTGAGGAAGTGATCAAGTTGATAGATGGAGGAAGGGCTGTTGATGTCATATACATGGACTTTAGTTTGATAATGTTCCCCATAGTAAACTAACAGAGAACGTGAAGTCACATGGTGTGCAGGGTGTTTTAGCTAGGTGGATAAAGAACTGGTTGAGCAACATGAGACAGAGTAGTAGTTGAAGGGAGTTTCTCGAAATGGAGAAAGGTGATCAGTGATGTTCCACAGGGATCAGTGCTGGGGCCACTGTTGTTTGTGATATACATAAACAATCTGGAGGAGGGCACTGCTGGTATGATCAGCAAGTTTGCGGATGACACGAAGATTAGTGGAGTAGCAGAAAGCATAAGGGACTGTCAAAGAATACAGGAGAATATAGATAGACTGGAGAGTTGGGCGGAAAAGTAGCAGATGGAGTTCAATCCAGACAAATGTGAGGTGATGTATTTAGGCAAGTGTAATTCTAGAGCGAATTATAAAATGAACGGAAGAACCCTGGGAAAAGTTGATGAGCAGAGAGATCTTGTCCATTGTACCCTGAAGGTTGCTGCATAGATGGATAGAGTGGTCAAGAAGGCATATGGTAAGCTTGCCTTAATCAGACAGGGTATTGAGTATAAGAGCTGGCAGTTTATGTTAAAATTGTACAAGACTTTGGTTCGGCTGCATTTAGAATACTGTGTACAGTTCTGGTCGCCACATTACCAAAAGAATGTGGATGCTTTGGAGAGGGTGCAGAGAAGGTTTACGAGGATGTTGCCTGGTATGGAAGGTGGTAGCTATGAAGAGAGGTTGGGTAGGTTAAGGTTGTTTCCATTAGAAAAAAGGAGATTGAGGGGGGACCTGATTGAGGTTTATAAAATCATGAAGGGTATAGACAGGGTGGATAGAGGTACGCTTTTTCCCAAGGTGAGGGATTCAATAATGAGAGGTCATGCTTTCAAGGTGAGAAGTGAAAAGTTTAAGGGGAATACACGTGGCAAGAACTTTACACAGAGGGTGGTGGGTGTCTGGAACGTGTTGCCAGCAGAGGTGGTAGAGGCAGACACAGTAGATTCATTTAAGATGCATCTGGACAGATGCATGAGTAGATGGGGAGCAGAGGGATACAGGTGCTTAGGAATTGGGCAACAGGTTTATTCAGTAGATTTGGATCGGCTCAGGCTTGGAGGGCCGAAGGGCCTATTCCTGGGGTGTAAGTTTTCTTTGAGGAGAAAGTGAGGACTGCAGATGCTGGAGATCAGAGCTGACAATGTGTTGCTGGAAAAGCGCAGCAGGTCAGGAAGCATCCAAGGAACAGGAGAATCGACGTTTCGGGCATAAGTCCTTCTTCAGGAAGGCTTATGCCCAAAACGTCGATTCTCCTGTTCCTTGGATGCTGCCTGACCTGCTGCGCTTTTCCAGCAACACATTTTCAGCTGTAAATTTTCTTTGTTCTCTTTGTTCTTAAAACTGGTTTGGTGGTAAATATGGCTTTCAAATAGTCAAATGCCTCCTGGCATTGCTCTGTCCACCAAAACTTTGTGTTCTTCTTCAGCAAATCAGTTAACGGTGCCACTACACTGCTGAAGTTTGAAACAAACTTCCGATAGAATCCGCTGAGTCCTAATAATCGAAGCACCTCTTTCTTCGAGGTTTGTTGTGGGAATTTCTCAATGATCTTTGTCTTTGTGTTCTGTGGGGTCAACCTTCTGTGACTGATGTTATGTCCCAAGAACGTCACCTCTGCTTTCGTGAATTCAGTTTTATTTACGTTTATCACCAATTTTGCTTCTCGTAGTCGTTCAAAGAGCTCTGCCAACTGTACCATGTGATCTTTCCAAGAATTACTAAAAATCACTACATCATCTAAATAGACTGCATAGTTTGTTAACCCAGCCAGAACTCTGTTCATGAGTCTTTGGAATGTGGCAGGTTCGTTCTTCATTCCAAACGACATCACTTTAAATTGATATAGCCCATTTGGGGTTCCAAACACAGAAATCTCTTGCACCGTCCCTGATAAAGATACCTGCCAGTAACCATGCATTAAGTCCAACTTGGTGATGTAACTGGCTTGTCCGACTTTCTCGATACAGTCCTTCAATCTAGGAATTCTATATGTGTCCGATTTTGTAATGGCGTTGACCTTCTGATAATCTACGCAGGATCATTGAGTCCTGTTCGGTTTGGGAACTAAGACAATTGGCGAACTCCACTTGCTCTGGTTTGATTTGATGATGTTCACGTGGAGCATGGGCACCACCTCCATCTGGACCTGTCTGCCTTTGAAAAGCTTAAATCGATAGGTGTGTTGTTTTATCAGAGCAGTATTCCCAATGTCTACTTCATGTACAATAGCATTAGTCCTCCCCATCTGATTCTTATATATGTCCTTATATTGCAGTAACAACTCTTTCAACTGTGTTCTCTGCTCCTGAGACAGTTAGCTTACTAACCCATCCCACTCCTCAAGGACTTCTTCGTTTTTTAATCTATTTAATCAATCAAAATCCACATCCTCTGGATTTGATTCCTCACCCTGTGGGGCAGAAAATAACATCTGTTTCTCCAGTTCTTTCTCTCTAGTATAATACGATTTCAACATGTTCACGAGACATACCTGATACTTTTTATTTTCTATCTGGCATCTTTACTAGATAGTTCACCTGAATCAACTTTTTCTTAATTTGAACGGGACCACCAAACCTGGCTTTGAAAGGATCTCCTATCACTGGTAACAATATTAACACGTCATCCCCTTGGGAAAACGTCTGAGTTTCAGAGCTTTTATCTGCCACCTGTTTCATTCTATATTGTGCCTTCTTTAGATGCTGTTTAGCTAACTCACTTACTCTAGTTAATCGCTCTTTCACCTCCGATACATAATCCAAGTATGAGATCTCTGACTTTGGTCCTGTCAATTTTTCTTTAATTAATTTCAAAGGGCCTCTCACTTCATGACCAAATATTTACTCAAAGGGAGCGAACTGAGTAGATTTGTTTGGGGCATCTCTAATGGCCAACAAAATAAATAGGATTCCTTTATCCCAATCATTCAGGTAGTCCTGACAGTATGCCATCAACATGGTCTTCAAGATCTGATGCCACCTTGCTAAAGCTCCCTGGGATTCAGGATGATGCACACTGGATTTAAAGTGCTGTATACCTAACCTATCCGTTCGCCGAGCTGGGAATTTGTCTTGCAAACGTTTCGTCCCCTGTCTAGGTGACATCCTCAGTGCTTGGGAGCCTCCTGTGAAGCACTTCTGTGCTGTTTCTTCCGGCATTTATAGTGGCCTGTCTCTGCCGCTTCCGGTTGTCAGTTCGAGCTGTCCGCTGTAGTGGGCGGTATATTGGGTCCAGGTCGATGTGTTTGTTGATAGAGTCTGTGAATGAGTGCCATGCCTCTAGGAATTCCCTGGCTGTTCTCTGTTTGGCTTGCCCTATAATGGTAGTGTTGTCCCAGTCGAATTCATGTTGCTTGTCGTCTGTGTGTGTGGCTACTAAGGATAGCTGGTCGTGTCGTTTCGTGGCGAGTTGGTGTTCGTGTATACGGATCGTTAACTGTCTTCCTGTTTGTCCGATGTAGTGTTTTGTGCAGTCCTTGCATGGGATTTTGTACACTACATTAGTTTTGCTCATGTTGGGTATCGGGTCCTTTGTTCTGGTGAGTTGTTGTCTGAGCGTGGCTGTTGGTTTGTGTGCTGTTATGAGTCCTAGTGGTCGCAGTAGTCTGGCTGTCAGTTCAGAAATGCTCCTGATGTATGGTAGTGTGGCTAGTCCTTTGGGTTGCGGCATGTCCTCGTTCCGTTGTCTCTCCCTTAGGCATCTGTTGATGAAATTGCGAGGGTATCTGTTTTTGGCGAATACTTTGTATAGGTGTTCCTCTTCCTCTTTTTGTAGTTCTGGTGTGCTGCAGTGTGTTGTGGGCCTTTTGAATAGTGTCCTGATGCAACTTTGTTTGTGTGTGTTGGGGTGGTTGCTTTCATAGTTTAGGACTTGGCCTGTGTGTGTGGCTTTCCTGTAAACCTTTGTGGTGAATTCTCCATTCGGTGTTCTCTGTACCATCACGTCTAGGAATGGGAGTTGGTTGTCCTTTTCTTCCTCTCTAGTGAATCGGATTCCTGTGAGTGTGGCGTTGATGATCTGGTGTGTGTTCTCTATTTCTGTGTTTTTAATTATTACAAAGGTGTCATCCACGTATCTGACCCAGAGTTTGGGTTGAATTTGTGGTAAGACTGTTTGTTCTAACCTTTGCATTACTGCTTCTGCTATGAGTCCAGAGATCGGTGAGCCCATGGGTGTTCCGTTGATTTGTTCGTATATTTGGTTGTTGAATGTGAAGTGTGTTGTGAGGCACAAGTCCAGTAGTTTAAGTATGCCATCTTTGTTGATAGGTTCAACGTCCTGTTGTCTGTTATGTCTGTCCAGCAGGTTGGCTATTGTTTCTTTGGCTAGTGTTGTCGATGGAGGTGAACAGTGCCGTTACATCGAATGAGACCATAGTTTCTACCTTGTCTATGTGTATATTTCTGATGATGTCCAAGAATTCCTGTGTAGAATGTATAGATTGTCTGGATCCGCTGATCAGGTGTTTCAGTTTCTGCTGTAGTTCTTTGGCCAGTTTGTGTGATGGTGTCCCTGGTAGTGATAATTTTGGTCTGAGTGGGATGTCTGGTTTGTGCACTTTGGGTAGTCCATAGAATCTGGGGGTGTTGTTGCTTTCAGGTTTCATTCTTTGTAGGTCAGACCTGGTTATCTGTCCGTTTTTTGTAGATTCCTCAGTGTGTTGTTTATCCTATTGGTGAGCTGTGGGGTGGGGTCAAACTCCCTCTTTTGGTAGGTGTTGGTATCTGCAAGTAGTTGTTGTGCTTTTTGCATGTACTCTGCTTTGTCCAGGATGACCGTCATTCTGCCTTTGTCTGCTGGTAGTATAATTATGTTCTTATCGTTTCTTAGTGATTTTAGTGCTTCCCTCTCCTTGGTGTTGAGGTTATGTGTTTGTTTTTTTCTTGTTATCAGCGGTACGATACTTTGTCGCACAGTTTGTTGTGTCTCTTCTGTCAGTCCATTGTTCCTGAGTGTGCATTCTAGTGCTGCTAGGAAGTCTGCTGTCTTGGCGTCCCTGTGGTTGTAGTTGAGTCCCTTGGCCAGTATTGTTCTTTCCGTGTCTGTGAGCTGTCTGTGGGAGAGGTTTTTAACCCAGGTGTGTGTTGTGGTGTCCTCTTCTTTGTGTGTTAGTTTGGCCATTTTTTCTTTTAGTTCCGTTTTTTTGCGGTGTGGTCCTGTTCTGTCCTATGGTGATGGCCTGTACTATGGTCCGGGTCCATTCCTGATTGGTGGTTTTTGAAATTAACAATTTTTGGCGCGCAATTTCTTGTCTGTATTTGTGTAGTCTGCTGTGAGCGTCTGTAATCATTACCTGGATCATCCTGAATCCGTTCTGCCTGGCTGTGTCCCTGGCTTGTGGATTGTTGACTGGTGGTCTGTATCTGACTCATGGTGGAAGGATTCGATTCTTTCGGCATTCATGCAGGTTGTTCGTATGTGGCGCTTAGGCGGTTGGCACAGGATTCCCATTTCCTAGCTTGTCTTAGCATCTCTCGCCCGTAGGTGTTCAAAGTTTGGGAGAAGATTTGTAGCTCAGGTGCTTGTTGTTGTGGTTCTGTTCGCCGAGCTGGGAATTTGTCTTGCAAACGTTTCGTCCCCTGTCTAGGTGACATCCTCAGGACACTATTCAAAAGGGCCACAACACACTGCAGCACACCAGAACTACAAAAAGAGGAAGAGGAACACCTATACAAAGTATTCGCCAAAAACGGATACCCTCGCAATTTCATCAACAGATGCCTAAGGGAGAGACAACGGAACGAGGACATGCCGCAACCCAAAGGACTAGCCACACTACCATACATCAGGAGCATTTCTGAACTGACAGCCAGACTACTGCGACCACTAGGACTCATAACAGCACACAAACCAACAGCCACGCTCAGACAACAACTCACCAGAACAAAGGACCCGATACCCAACATGAGCAAAACTAATGTAGTGTACAAAATCCCATGCAAGGACTGCACAAAACACTACATCGGACAAACAGGAAGACAGTTAACGATCCGTATACACGAACACCAACTCGCCACGAAACGACACGACCAGCTATCCTTAGTAGCCACACACACAGACGACAAGCAACATGAATTCGACTGGGACAACACTACCATTATAGGGCAAGCCAAACAGAGAACAGCCAGGGAATTCCTAGAGGCATGGCACTCATTCACAGACTCTATCAACAAACACATCGACCTGGACCCAATATACCGCCCACTACAGCAGACAGCTCGAACTGACAACCGGAAGCGGCAGAGACAGGCCACTATAAATGCCAGAAGAAACAGCACAGAAGTGCTTCACAGGAGGCTCCCAAGCACTGAGGATGTCACCTAGACAGGGGACGAAACGTTTGCAAGACAAATTCCCAGCTCGGTGAACAGAACCACAACAACAAGCACCCGAGCAACAAATCTTCTCCCAAACTTTGAACCTAACCTATCCATAACCTCCTTAAACAGCCTCGCAATAAAATTTGAACCGAATGCATCTCTCTGGGTAGCCCATACCATGTGAAGGAAGCTACTAACACCGTTACTATCCTTTTTGCTTTGATACTCTATAATGGAATAGCCTCCAGAAATCTGGTAGACACATCCATTATGGTTAACAAGTACTGGTCCCCACTTTTAGTTCTTGGGATGGGACCTACACAATCAATTATAATCCTCGTGAAAGGTTCTTTAAATGTGGGAATTGGCAGCAAAGGTACTGGTCTTATTACCGCCTGTGGCTTACCTACCATTTGGCATGTATGATACATACGGCAAAGGTTAACTACATCCTTGTGCATGCCAGGCCAATAAAAATGTTTTTGTATCTTAGCCTGAGTCTTTCATACCCCTAGGTGACCTCCCACAGGTAGTTCATGTGCTACCCGTAACACCTCCTGTCTGTGTGCTACTGACAACACAATCTGGTGCACTTCAGCCCATTTCTCCTCTGCACTAACCTGCTGTGGTCTCCATTTTCGTCTTAGGATTCTATCTTTCAGATAATAACCTCCGGAATATTCTCTGCCTCCTTTTCAGAGTACACATCCTCATATATATATCTTTTATTGTCTCGTCTTGCTGCTGCAAGTCTCTTAGTCTTTTAGGAGTAAACGCTTCTGTCTGACCCTCTGCCTGTTCAGGATTTTCCTGCACCATTACGTCAAGCAGGGTATCCATTAACTGAACCTCAACTCCTTCATCTTTCTCTTTACTTTTTGCTTCATGCAGTGACTTATGATAGGGGGATCTGATTACCACACAGTCTGGAAAAATACCAGGATATTTCTGTTTTAACTCCTCAGTTTCTTGATCTTCCTTAGGCTTCCCCACAACAAGGGGTGCCACTACCACTTTGGATCCTGCTAAATCATTCCCAAGAAAAAACTGAATTCCTGGAACTGACACTCTGTCAATCACTCCCACTATAACTTCCCATCTTAAGTTGGCACTACAACCTGATCTTACATAGGGGAACATTAAATTTCTGTCCATCTATCCCACAAAATTGCCACACTCTCAGGTATCAGATCAGAAAGAGTACATATTCACTCATCCCTTACTATCAGTGACTGGTTAGATCCTGAATCTCTCAAAATTATAACTTCCTATCCTTCTCGCCCTGTTCTTTCTGAGCAAACTTTACCCACAGAGGGGATTTATTGTAGAGATCAGGTACTAACTCTATACCCAGCCGTGGCTAGGCTGTGCATGCTCCTGCAGCTCCTTGGCTCTTCTTGGGGTCTTCTCTACTACCTTCACTAATGCCATTCGCTTAGCTTCTTTTACCACATATTTCCCACAGTGCCTTTCTTTAATGACCAGCACTGTGTCTTTACGTGTCCCACCTTCTGGCAGTGAAGACACCTTTTCCTAGTGCTCTTCTGAAATTATTGGTGTTATAATTTTCTGTGTTCCACTCCATTACAGTGAAAACACCTGAGACCTTTCACCTCCTGTCCACCCTCTTGGACTTCTTTAATCTGTGGTAATATCTTACCAGTGCATTCGACTCTTGATTTTGTAGTGTAGGATCTCCCTTTCTATCCCTCACAAGATGAAATTCTGGCTGGAAGCTAGTCCTGTTGCCCTTCTCTTTTCTGAACTTTCTGTTCCTCTACGTGAATTCTTACCATCTCAGGAAGTGAGTTTTTAAACTGCTCCAGTAGAATAATCTCTCTTAGAACCTCAAAGGTCCTATCTATTTTCAAAGCATGCACTCATTGATCAAAATAACTATGTTTAATTCTTTCAAACTCAACATAAGTCTGTCCTGGTTCCTTCTTTGTGTTTCTGAACTGCTGTCTATATGCCTCTGGTACTAGCTCATAAGCACTTAAAATAGCCTCTTTAACCTCTTCATAATCCCTTGACACTTCATCTGACAACGCGAGGCAAATACCTCGCTAGCCTTCCCACCAGTTTAGTCTGATCTAGCATTACCCATAAATCCTTGACCCACTCCACCTGCCTAGCCAATTTTTCAAATGAAATAAAGAAGGTTTCAACAGCTTTCTCATCGAAATGCGGCAAGTTTTTGACATATTTAAATATATTAATACCTTCTCTAAAATTTTAATCTCCATTCTGTTAACTTGACTTTGCTGAAGAAGTCACAACTTCTCAAGTTCAAATTCTCTTTCTTTTTGTCTCTCCCTTTCTTCTCTCTCTTTGCTCAGCTAAGAAACTTCTCTCTCTCTCTTCTCTCTCTCTCTTCTCTCTCTCTTCTCTCTCATCTCTCTCTCTCTTCTCTCTCCCCTCTCTTTCTCTCTCCCTTTCTCTTTCTTTCTCTCTTTCCTCAATCTCTCTTTGTTTATCTTCTCACTCCATTTTCCTCAATTGTAATTTAAGTTTTTTTTTACCTCTACTGCACTTGTCTTTTTCCCTGACACACCTAAGTGTTTGAGTAACCCCTTTACAATTTCAGCTTTACTTTTATCCTTGGTTAAACTCAAATCTAACTTAATTGCTAATTCTAAAAGTATGGCCTTTTCCTTTTCTAAACTTTCTTGGCAAATTTGAGAATCATCTTCAAATCTCTGAACCACTTCAGCAATTTTAAGAGCCATTTCTCTTACTTTTAATTTAATCAACCACATGTCACCGAAATTAAACAAATTGTCTCACCTACGTTAACCTGCATGTGTTTAAATCTACTGGGATTTTTTTCTACCCCCAGATCTATTAAAATCTGTCTAGACCAGTTCAAATCACGGACCTGAGCCCCCAAACTGTTATGACATGGGGTAAACCCCTCTGCTAATTTAAAACCAGCAACACAGAAAAGATTTATCCCATGTGGTAATCTGTGAAAGTTTAATAGGCCAAGAACTAGTTAAAGTAAAAATACAAACTTTATCTCTTAAAGTATAACAGAGAATAATTAACTACAACTATTTACAACTCCTTCCTCTAACCTATCTTTCACCTTCCCCTTCCACAATACTAGTCCAATAAAACTCCCAATTAAAATTTACAAAACAAAAGTCTCAAAAATATCAAAAGCAGGCACCTTTCGGTTCTCCTCTATATTCCTGCCGTCTTTTCTTCTTGGGGATTCTGCTTCACATGTTACTGATTGATAAAAGTATCTTTTAGAGAGCTATTTTTCAGGCAGTCTTTACATGCTGGTAGCTTGGCAGTTCACCTCTCAATTGTTTAATTTTCTCCAGTCTTATACCCCCCCAGAGCATCGGATTGTGTCATTGGCTTTTAAGATTATCAATATACTCAGTTCAAACTTTTAGAGGTGGGAATTTTGGGGTATAATTTAAACTGATTGGCTGAATTCAAATTTGTTTTTGTCTCCAGGCAACCAGCTAATCGAGTTGTTCGACCAAATGTTACATTATATTTTTTGTTCAGAACACCTGGTGCTGTCACATGGTTTTTGCTAGCTTTTAACTCTCTTAAAGGTACAGTACACCCACATCTTCACAACAACTAACAGTAGGCAGGAATCCTTCATTTTCTTTGCATACATACAGGAAAACCCGCAGTACAGCAATATAAGGTAACGATGTTGCTATATTGCAAAATTAATTCCTTCAAAGCAAAGAGAGGTGGCAGCATGGAACACCCTCTTCCATATAGCTGTTTCTTGGACCAACAGCGTCAAAGCTGCTTGAGCTGCAAGAGGATATGGTGGAGGCTGGTATAATTGCAACATTTAAGAGGTAGTTCGATGGGTATATGAATAGGAAGGCTTTGGAGGGATATGGGCCGGGTGCTGGTAGGTGGGACTAGATTGGGTTGGGATATCTGGTCAGCATGGACGGGTTGGACCGAAGGGTCAGTTTCCGTGCTGTACATCTCTATGACTCTATGACTGCTTTCAGTGAATAACCAGACTGCCAATACCAAATCAAACCAGAGAAAAGTTGAACTGGGAGAACTGGCCACTCCCACTTTGTAGTACAAGTGTTTTTTTTTAAACTTGAAAACCTTTTTTCCTGAGGGAGTATCTGTTAGCCATAATCAAATTGGTCCAAAAACCCATTGAAACTTAGACATATTAGAGCCTATGTCTTTATGACATTCTGAAAAAAAAGGACAACATAACCTTGCTAAAGGCTAGCATCACACCTCTCCACTTTAAAAAATAATAAATATCCAAAGATGGCTTCATTTTAAAATCCCTTAATCCTAAATTGTTAGTACACTACAATACCCATATACATTACAGTGACAATGATCATGCAAACGTGCACTACTACATTTTGTTTAGTCTGTTTTCCTTCTGCCACCAAATGCCTCCATTTCTCATGTAATTCTTGACAATGCGTTGGCAATCATGTTTTCTTGTTCTGTCACATGCACAGTTTTCAAATTGAATGATTGTAACAACAACAAGCTCCATCTAAACAGTCGAGCGTCTTGTCCTTAAATGTCTCCACAAACTTCAATGGGTTATGATGAGTGTATATGATTATCTTAGATGTTTTACTGGTTACATAATCATTGAAATGTTGTAACACCAACACCAAGCTCAAAGTCTCCTTCTCAACTGTTGAATATTTCTGCTGATAAATTTTCAATTTCCTGGAAAACTTCCGATAGATCTTTCTATTTTCTCATCATCTTCTTGGAAGAGCACAGCACCAATACCCACATCATTCGCATCAATAACCATTTTGAGTGGCTTTGCATAATTAGGTGTGACTAATACTGGGGCACTGGTTAGCACAGTTTTCAGGCTGTTGCATGCCTTCTGACAGTCCACTGTCCACTGAAACGTATTGTCTTTCCTTCGCAATTCAATGAGTGGAGCAGCCACACTGTTAACATTTGGTACTAATATTTGATAAGATCCACTCAAACCCAGGATTCATAGATAAAACCATCCGCCATGACCAGGGCCTCCAAGCCCTCCATTTCTTTCTCTCCCGACGTCCTCAACTGTACCCTTCCACCGACACTCTCGTTCGTTTGGCCAAACTGGTCCTCACCCTTAACAATTTCTCCTTCGAATCCTCCCACTTCCTCCAGACCAAAGGGGTAGCCATGGGCACCCAAATGGACCCCAGCTATGCCTGACTCTTTATTGGCTACGTAGAACAGTCCATCTTCTGTAATTACACCAGCACCACTCCCCACTTCTTCCTCCGCTACATTGATGACTGCATTGGCGCCACCTCATGCTCCCGCAAGGAGGTTGAGCGATTCATCAACTTCATCAACACATTCCACCCTGACCTTAAATTTACCTGGACCATCTCTGACACCTCCCTCCCCTTCCTGGACCTCTCCATCTCCATTAATGACGACTGACTTGACACCGACATTTTTTACAAACCCACCGACTCCCACAGCTACCTGGATTACACCTCTTCTCACCCTACCTCCTGCAAAAATGCCATCCCGTATTCCCAATTCCCCCACCTCCACCTTATCTGCTCCCAGGAGGACCAGTTCCACCACAGAACACACCAGATGGCCTCCTCCTTTAGAGACCGTAATTTCCTTTCCCACGTGGTTAAAGATGCCCTCCAACGCATCTCGTCCACATCCCACACCTCCACCCTCAGACCCCACCCCTCCAACCATAACAAGGACAGAACGCTCCTGGTGCTCACCTTCCACCCTACCTTCGCATAAACCAAATCATCTGCCAACATTTCTGCCACCTCCAAACGGAACCCACCACTAGGGATATATTTCCCTCCCCACCCCTTTCCGCCTTCTGCAAAGACCATTCCCTCCGTGACTACCTGGTCAAGTCCACGCCCCCCCACCACCCACCCTCCCGTCCTGGCACCTTCCCCTGCCACCGCAGGAATTGCAAAACCTGCGCCCACACCTCCTCTCTCACCTCCATCCAAGGCCCTAAAGGAGCCTTCCACATCCATCAAAGTTTTACCTGCACATCCACTAATATCATTTATTGTATCCGTTGCTCCCGATGTGGTCTCCTCTACATTGGAGAGACTGGATGCCTCCTAGCAGAGTGCTTTAGGGAACATCTCTGGGACACCCGCACCAATCAACCACACCGCCCTATGGCCCAATATTTCAACTCCCTCTCCCACTCTGCCGAGGACATCGAGGTCCTGGGCCTCCTTCACCGCCGCTCCCTCACCACCTGACGCCTGGAGGAAGAACGCCTCATCTTCCGCCTTGGAACACTTCAACCCCAGGGCATCAGTGTGGACTTCAACAGTTTCCTCATTTCCCCTTCCCCAACCTCACCCCAGTTCCAAATTTCCAGCTCAGCACTGTCCCCATTACTTGTCCTACCTGCCTATCTCCTTTTCCACCTATCCACTCCACCCTCCTCCCTGACCTATCACCTTCAGCCCCTCCCCCACTCACCTATTGTACTCTATGCTACTTTCTCCCCACCCCCACCCTCCTTTCATTTATCTCTCCAACCTTTAGGCACTCTGCCTATATTCCTGATGAAGGGCTTTTGCCCGAAACATCGATTTTACTACTCGGATGCTGCTGAACTGCTGTGCTTTTCCAGCACCACTAATCCAGAACCAGGATTCATAGAACTACTCTTTTTGCCGATGTTATGGGAAACTCCCCAATTACCATTGTTTTTGCATTCTGTGGGGCCATTTGTCCATGTCCAATAACATGGCCTAGGAAGGTGACTTGGCTTTGGCAAATTCATTTTTATCTAGATTTATCATGAAGCCTGCCTTCCAAAGTCGATCGAAAAAGTCTGGTAAATGTTGCAACATTCTTTCCATGTGTGATTAAACATCACCAGGTCATCAATATATACGACACAATTGGGAAATCTGGCAATGACCTTACTGATTAGTCTCTGAATGTGGCTGGCACATTTTTCTTACCAAATGGCATGATTTTAAACCGATAAAGTCAATTCAGCATGACGAATGCCGAAATTGCCTTCGCTTTTTCTGACAAAAGTACCTGCCAGTATCCTCTGAGCAAGTCCAACTTAGAAACATAAGTCACTTGTACCATCTTTTCAACCCAGTCTGCCAAACGCAGAATTGGATATATTCAGTCTTTGTAACTGCATTGACTTTGCGATAGTCCACACATAACCATTGGATACAATCTGGTTTTGGCACCATTACTATAGGTGAGCTCCAATCACTGTAACTCACTTCAATTATGTCATCTTCAAGCATGTGTTCAATTTCCTTTTGAACCTATGCCAACTTTAGAGGGTTATACCTATAAGGATGTTGCTTAATCGGAACAGCATCTCCTATATCTACATCATGCGTAATTATGTTAGTACTTCCCAGCTTATTTCCACATATCTCCCATGCGATAGTAATAACTCTTTCAGGTCATTTTGATTTTCTTCTGGAAGGTAACTCAATAATTTTCCCAATTTTTGATAACTTCCCTATGATCCAATTTAATTTCAGAATCCTCTGAATTTGATTTTTCCCTCTGTGTTGTAACCTATGACAGTCTCCTTTGGCTTTCCTTTTGAGCATATTCACATGACAAACTGTGAGATTTCTTTCTGTCTGGAGTCCTTATCAAATAGTTCAATTTCCTTTCGACTTGATAAGGTCCACTAAACCTTGCTTTCAAATGTTCACCTATCACTGGAAGTAATATTAACACCTCATCCCTGACAGCAAAATTTCGAGCTTTTGATTTCTTGTCTGTTTCCTGTTTCATTGTATGCTGTGATACTTTTAAATGCTGTCCATCCAACTTTCCTGCTCTATTAATTGTTCCTGAAAATTTGACACATTGTCAATATATGTGGTCTCTGAATTATGACTTACCAATTTCTCCTTAATCATTTTAGCAGTCCTCTCACTTCATGCCCAAAAACTAATTCAAATGTACTGAATTTGGTTGATTCATTTGGTGCATCTCTGATTGCAAAAAGTACAAATGGAATTACCTTATCCCAATCATCTGGATAGTCTTGACTGGACGCCCTCAACATGGCCTTAATGTCTGATACCACCTTTCTAGTGCTCCCTGCGACTCTAAATGGTACGCAGTAGATTTGAATTATTTTATTCCTAAGCTCTCCATAACATCCTTGAATAACTTTGATGTTAAGTTTGACCCTTGATCTGATTGTGTGGCTGTGGCAAGTCCATATCTCATGAGAAATTTGAGTAATTCCTCTACAATCCTTTTAGCTGTGATATTGTGCAATGGAACTGCCTCTGGAAATCTAGTGGACACATCCATTACTGTTAACAAATACTGATTCCCACTTCTTATTTTAGGCAGGGTCCTACACAGTCAAGTAAGGTTCCTCAAATACAGGAATAGATATTAAAGGTGTGGGTTTTATTACTGCCTGTGGTTTTCCAATTACCTGACATGTATGATATGTCTGGTAAAATGCACCTACATCCTTATGCAGTCCAGGCCAAAATAAATGTTTTTGTATTTTAGCTTGAGTTTTTCTCACTCCTAAGTGACCCCCTCGAGTAGCTCATGTGCCACTCACAACACTGCCTTTCTGTAACCCATTGGCAATACGACTTGATGAACGCTGCCCAATTCTCATCTGCCTGAATATGTGATGGTCTCCATTTCCTCATTAAGACCTCATTTTTAAGATAATAACATTCAGGGATACATTCAGATTCTTTTTCTGTATATGCCTTTTGATACAATTGCTTTAAATTTTCATCCATCTGCTGTAACTCAGTTAATTTATCTGAGATAAAATGTCTGCTTTGTCATCTATCTGCTCTTGGTTTGTGTCACCTATCTAATCACACAGGGTCTCTGCTAATTCCACTCCAACTTTCTTATCTGTACTCTTCAATCTCTCCCATTTAAACTGGTGACTTGGTGACTTCATTACCACACAGTCAGAAAAAATCCCAGGATATGTGACCTGCAATAGTTCAGTTGCCTGAATTTCCACTGGCTTTTCAACCACAGTAGGCAGCACACCTACCCGTGAACCAGCTATATCATTAGCAATGACAAATTGTATTCCTGGAGCTGAGAGCTTGTCCAGACCCCCTACTATGACTTCTCCACTCTTCACTCGACATTCTAACGTCACTTTACATAACTGAGCACTTCTTGTCTCACCATGAATTCCCATTACTTGAAACTTTTCTGGCAATAGTCCTACCGAGGTTCCTATCTCCTCATCTTCAAACATCAAAAATTGAGAGGATCTTAACCTGCTGCTTCTGGCCTATGTGAATAAACTTTACCTTCGCAGGTATATGGTTTAAGAAGATCTAATATTTCCTCCTTAACCAACTTCCAACCCAGCTTGTTCATTCTGGTGCAGCTTTCTAGCCTCCACTGTGCTTTCCATTACCACTCCAGCAAAATTCACTGGCTTATCCTGTTTTCCTACATCTGGCTTCCCAATGCTTTTCCTAATCCACCAACACTGTGATTTCATGTAGCCTACTTTATTACAATGAAAATCCCTTTCAAGGGTTTCCTTTTTACCCTGTGATAAGTTATCCTTATGATCTTCACCAAGATCTACCTTTCCCTTTCCATATGATGATTTCTCTTTTCCCCAATTTCAATCCCTCACGGATTGAAATAGATTTTGGAAGCTAACCTTTGATTTATGATCCAACTCATAATCATCAGCCACTTCAGATGCTAATCTTGCCATTTTAACTTTCTGTTATTCCACATGAGTTCTCACTAATTCAGGAAGTGAATTTTTTACTCCTCCAAAACAATCATCTCTAAGAGTGTCATATGTTTGCTCTATTTTTAATGCCCTTATCTACCTATCAAAATTATTTTGTTTGATCCTTTCAAATTCAATGTCAACTTGACCAGGGTACCTCTTTAAATTCCACCCTTCAGGCTCTCTGCCTGTATTCCTGATGAAGGGCTTTTGCCTGAAACGTCAGTTTTACTGCTCCTCGGATGCTGCCTGAACTGTGCTTTTCCAGCACCACTCTAATCTAGAATCTTCCTCCTTAAATTCCTGAAACGCGACCTGTAGGCTTCTGGCGCAAGCACATATGCATTTCAGATGGCTTTCTTCATCTCGTCATATACCCCAGATACTTACTCTGATACTGAGGCGAATACCTCACTAGATCTACCTACATGTTTTGTTTGGAACAACAAAACCCACATGGTCACTGGCCACTGCATTTGTTTAGCCACCTTTTCAAATGGGATGAAAAAGGCTTCCACATCCTTCTCATCAAACGTACGCAATACTTGAATATATTTAAACGGTTTCTCACCAGGCCTTTGGCTAGATTAGATTAGATTAGATAATTTACAGTGTGGCAACAGGCCCTTCGGCCCAACAAGTCCACACTGACCCTCCAAAGAGCAACACACCCAGACCTATTCCCCTACATTTACCTCTTCACTTAACACTACGGGCAATTTAGCATGGCCAATTCACCAAACCTGCACATTTTTGGACTGTGGGAGGTAACCGGAGCACCCGGAGGAAATCCACGCAGACACAGGGAGAATGTGCAAACTCCACACAGACAGTTGCCTGAGGCAGGAATTGAACCCAAGTCTCTGGTGCTGAGGCAGCAGTGCTAACCACTACCGTGGGTTTGCTCAACCTCACTCTGTTCCTCACTAAGCTTACCTTCAGCCTTCATCTCCATCCTTTTAAGCTGACTTCCCTTTCTAAGTGCCATTTTCTGAATTTCAAACTCCCTTTCTTCTTTTCCTCTCCTTTTCTCTCTCTCCCTCTCTCCTCTCTCTCTCCATCTCTCCTTTTTTATCATTTTTCTCTTTCCTCTGTTTTTAATCATAATTCAAACTGTTTCATTTCTGTTGCCCTTCCCTTGTCTTTTACCTCTAACGCAATCTGCTTCATTTTTAATTGAAATTTAGCCATCTCTAAAGATTTTGATGGCATTTCCAGCTCATAAATGCTGAGCTGTTGCTGTAATTATCTCTCCTTTAATCATAGTAGGAGGCAGCTCCAGCTACAGCTTGTCTGCTAATTCCAGCAGTTTGGCCTGAATCACCTTTTGTAAAACCCCCCAAATCACTTCTTCCACACCCAGAAAACTCTTGGTGACTAAATGAACCATTGCTATCGCAAACACTGTTTAATCCAACCGAAATCAACACCCAGAACAAAAGACACTCACATCTACCACTTGCTGCCTTCGGGTCCAACAACCCTAATCCCAATTTGGAACTATAGAACAAATCCTGCAAAGTGCCCCCAATCTGTAATGGACCAGGCCAGACCTCCTCAAAACATTTCAAGAAAGTAGCCCAGACCCTAACTTTGCTAGTTGTTTGAAGCAAGTGTAAAGTGGATATTCCAGGTCAAACCACATAGTTTTAAACAAAACAGCATTTATTTACAAGAAAACCAAAAGAAACACTGAAAAAAAGAGAAATGAATACAAAAGACGTTAACCTATCTGAAAACCCAACAGATCATCACAATTTAAAGATGCTGTTCCCACTACTTGCAACAATCTCCATAAACATCCTTGGCACACAAGGTAAAATCAACTCACGGTCTTAGAGCAGAGTGTCAGAGGAGAGTTGGCAGCATGGAACACCCTCTTCCATTTGGCTGTTTCTTGGACCAGCAACCTCAAAACTTTCTGATTGTTTTCAGTGAATAGCCAGACTGCCAAAATCAAATCAAACCAGAGAAAAACTGAGCTGGGAGAACTGGCCACTCCCCTTTTATTGTATAAGTTTCTTTTAAACTTGAAAGTCTTTTTCCTGAGGCAGTATCTGTTAGCTAAACTCAAATTGTCCCTAAAACCTGTCAAAACCAAGACATTTCAGAGCCTGTGTCTTTACGACCTTCTGAAAAAAAGGCACGGACAATATAACCTAGTTAAAGGAGCAGCATCATCACAATCGTTCCTTGAAAATGGAATCGCAGGTAGACAGGATAGTGAAGAAACCATTTGGTATGCTTTCCTTTATTGGTCAGTGCATTGAGTACAGTAGTTGAGATGTCATGCTGCACTATACAGATCATTGTTTCAGCCACTTTTGACATACTGTGTTTGATTTTGGTCTCCTGACTGTAGAAAAGATATTGTTAAACTTGAAAGGGTTCATATAAAAGACTCACAATGATGTTGCCAGGGTTAGAGGTTCTGAGCTTTAGGGAGAGGTTGAATAGGCTGGGGCTGTTTTCTTTGGAGCATCGGAAACTGTCGGGTGACCTTATAGAGGTTTATCAAATCATGAGGGGCATGGATAGGGTGAATAGACAAGGTGTTATCCCCGGGGTGAAAGAGTCAAAAACTAGAGGGCCTTGGTTTAAGGTAAAGGGGAAAGATTTAAAAGGGACCTAAGGGGCAACTTTTTCATGCAAAGGGCAGTGTGTTTTTAGAGTCAGTTTGTCAGAGGAATTGGTGGAGGCTGGTACAAGTATAACATTTAAAAGGCATCTGGTTGGATTTATGAATAAGAAATGTTTAGAGGGATACAGGGCAAATGCTGGCAAATGGGACTAGATTAATTTAGGGTATCTGATCAGCATGATGAGTTGGATCGAAAGATCTATTTCCATGCTGTATACCTCCATGACTCTATGTCCTGCTCAGCAATAAAGCTATTTCACTTGACATTAATCTGTGTTGATAAAATAGTTTACCCCAGCAACGATGCAGTGATAACCACTTTTTTTTAGCAATTTCAGCATTTTGTCATCTCCAGATGTGATGTGAGTAGAACTTTCAAATCCCTTAATCTAACTTTGATCCTTGTTATTTAAAGAATCTAGATAACATTTTAACCAAACCCCCTACATACTTTGGACAGGCATCCACTGTTCAGCTGTTATGGACCACACCAAACCCCCTCAAAATATATTAAAAGATTGTCTAGCGCCTATTTTTTTCTGATTTTAATGTAATTATAAGGCATTGCATTCCAGATACAATTTGATTGGTGAAGCTATTGACTTTAAGTGAAACATACTTTATTTTTACACTACAGACAAAATAAAAATAAAATAATTGGCTTAACTGTAACCAACAGAATGCTTCACAAAATAACATGTATATTAACTGTTACTGATTAACTGTTCCAATGTAGTAACGTTCCCCACAAACACATCCATGGCAAAGGCAAATTTAGTAAAATAGATTATCTTACATGTAATTCAAGCAGCGGGAAGAGAACCCCTGATTGTAGCTGTAATAGAGAGATTTAAAAGAGCGTCCACATCCAGCTTTAAGATCCCAGCAAGTGCTGAAAGTTACATTGAAAATCTTGGTTCTGTGGGAGCTTGACCTCATCCATTCAGGCTGCTTCTATTATTGCAACTTTAAAAAAGAAACCCCAAGGCCTCACCAGCTGTTTACACTATTGACTTTGAGCAGACTGCTGGTCATCTCCATCTCAATAATATTCACACCAGGGTTGCTGTACCTAACACTTTGGTAGATGTAAGTCACTTGTGACTTCAACTTTTAAACTGGAATTGCTGATAGCTTCTTTCTGGAGCTTTCATACACTTGATTTTTCAATGCACTCAGTTTAATTTCTGGGTTTTTATCTCAACACTCCTGATCGTGAGATAACACTAACTCAAAACTGGAAATCAAAGCTCATAGCAACATTAAAAATTATATATATAAATCTATATATCTAACATAAACTAAGTTCTGAAGAAAGGCTACCAGAACCGAAATGTTAACTCTGATTTCTCTCCATGGATATTGCCAGACCTGCTGAGATTTCCCAACAATTTCGGTTAATAATCCTTATATGTCACATAGTCTTTAGCAAATATACTCTCAATAAAGCATTCACTATGACGTTTCTTTTCCATGTATGTGAATGATTTTAAAATTATAAGGTTGAGGAATCAAGCTCAATTTAAATATTGTAACTTCATACGTTGCAATTTTTCGAAGAGAATCAAAGGATTGGCGTCAGTATATAACAGTTTCATCTGCATTATTGGTGATGCATGTATCAAAATGGTGTAAAGCCAGCTCAAGTTGAATGTCTCTTTATTGATGGTGGAATATATTTGTTGATATGCAGTCAGTTTTTTAAAAACATCTGACAGACTATTCAATCCCCAACTCGTCACCTTGCAGTAAAACAGCCCCCACACTATGTCATAGGCATCAACAACCAGTTTCAATTGCTTTGCATGATTTGGCGAGATTAAAAATGAAGCCAGTCATCATATAACTTTTAAGTTTTTCAAGACAATTTGACAGTGTTGCACCGATTCAAATTTTCTGCCCTTTTTCAACAAATTTGTTAAAGGTGTTAAACCAGTGCTAGAGTTCAGAATAAACTTGAGAAAGAAACCACTCATGCCAGTGTGGTGTAAAATTTCAAGTTTTGGCTTAGGCACAGGGAATTTCAAAATAGTCTGCACGTTTGCTTTTGTAAATACACCCTGGCTTCTCCAACAACATGGCCCAAATAAATTGCCTTGGTCTTGTCAAATTCACTCTTATACTAATTTATAACCAGATTACCTTTCGGGAGCACGGCAACCATTTGCTGCTGTCTGAGTCCAGCAATTGCCAGCTGCAGCTGCTGGTGTGTGCAGAGAGGAGAAGAGTCAATTCTTATAACTTCACAAGTTACTGTAGCCGATCAAACAGTTTAGTTGAATGGTGGAGATGATCTTCCCAGGTTTGGCTAAAAACAACCAAATCGTTTATGTAAACAGCAAAGTTAAAATGTTCTTCAGTTAATTTATTGATCAACCATTGAAATGTTCCTGATGTATTTTTCATTCTATATTTTGTACTGATAACTCCATCTGGTATCACAAATGCTGAGATTCATTTACTTATCTTGTTTAAAAGAGTTTGCTAATACCCATTACCATGTTAGTTTTTGTGACAAACCAGGCATGTCTGATACATTTAATACAGTTCTCAATCATGCTGTAGAATATGTCTTTGCTGCCTATAAATTGTACCCTGTGAAGTTAAGAAATGCTGGTCAATTTGGAGGTCCATTGTACCAAGGAGTGAGCTGGAGCCAGCAAGTACCTGCTTAAAGTTTTGTATCAGGAATTGTTACCATCTAGGTTTTCACCATTCCTTGGCAACATAGCAAATTGTTTATAATTGAGGTGAGATTAGGTAACAATGAGATGTTAATGCATACAAATATACCACTCGCTAGTTTTTAGTGAGATTCTCATCTTGCTATTTAAATTTTGAGTACAAAGTTAGACTTTATTTTCTTGATAATAGGAATCTCATTTTTCTAAACTCATGATATTTTCCCACCTGGCACATCAATATCCATGTTGTTCAGCACTGAAATGATTCCCTTGTTAGTTTCCAAACTTCACCTTTAGATAACCACACTCTGCTAAAACTTTCAGGCTGCATCTAAGCAAATTCACAAGAAACCTACACGGCTTTCTTCACAGATAGAGTTTATTGATTTTTCACATTTAGCACTTTCCACTCCAGTGTTACAGTAAGACTCATAGAATCATAGAATTTTACAGTACAGAAAGCGATCTTTCAATCCACCATGTCTTTACTAATCTAGCTAGTTTCACTCTTCAGCCCTACCCCCATAGCCCTCTAACTTCATCACCGAAATGTGTATCAGCTCTCTTTTGAAACCTCCTATGGGATTTACTTTTCCAAATCCTAACAACTCTGAGTAAAGAAGATTTTCCTCATCTCAGTCTTAGCTCTCGTTCTGACAATCTTGAAATTGTGACCCCTAATTACTGATGTATCAATTTGTGGAAATACTGTGTTGATGCCTGTTTGAGCCTGGCAACCACTAGCTGCTGTCTTGAATTCAGCAATTGCCAGCTGCAGCTGCTGGTGTGTGCAGAGAGAAGAGTCAATTCTTATAACTTCACAAGTTACTTCATTAATATAGTAAACCATGCACTTATCTCTTATGTGTTCTCTTACAAACTAGACCTTATATATTTTACCACAAACTGAATTAAAAACCTATTTATACACCCACTCGAGTCTCCTGACACTCCCGAAGCAGTCAGAGAACTCAAAAAATAATACCCAATCTGGATAATTGTTTTGCTGCTGCTGAGGAGGGCTAGTGTTGGCCACACACTGCTCTCTCTCCACATCCATGACATAAGGTTTTACTGCTATGAGGGTCAGTTTCCAGGGTTATTGCTGCCTGTATTCTAGAGGGTCTTCTTTTATCCTCTTTCTTTATCTTTCTCGAGTCGTGGAGTCTTTTCCCCGTTGGCTGTGGCTCATCTGTTAATCACATGTCTGTACGTTATTGGCTCCAGACAAAGGAGCTAGGTAGCATTACCTCATTGCCCTTTATCCAAATAAGACTTCTGCATTACCTCATCTTTCTTACTTTTTTCTGAAGAATATGGTGGTACCAAGCAGTACCTGGACTTCGGTCATTCTCCATTCACAAGCTGATTTCTCTTGCTAATCAGCAGTTATTTTTATATACTGAGCATTCCTAGCCTCTGTCAGTGACTGGTACCTCTGCATCTCTGCAGCCTCCTGGCTAACATCTCATTTTCAGGAGCATGTCTCCAACAGATCCCCTTGTCTCTCTCTATGCTGCAGCCTGGCTAATAAGAGTATCGTCCTTTACCCTGTCAAAATTGTTCATAATTTTGAATACCTCAGTAAGGTCGCCTCCAAGGAGAATAATACCAATTTCTCTAATCTTTCCATGTATCTCATATCCTTCATTTCCGTATCATTCTTGTAAAGCTTCTGTGAACTCTCACCAGGGCTTTAATATTCTTCCTTATATGGAGTACACAGAACTGAACATAATACTCCAAATCTGGTTAGACCAATGATTGAAAGAGACATTGCATTACCTCCTTACTTTTATACTCTGTGCCTTTATTTATAAACTTAAGGATCCCATTTGCCTTCTTAACAACTATTTCAACTTGTCTGGCCACATTTAGAGAATCATCACATGAACCCTGAGTTCTCTTTACTCCTGTAAACCCTTCAGAGTTGTACAATTGAGCCTATTTGATTCTCTGTGTTTCTGCTACCAAAATGCATTACCGCATATTTCTCTGCATTGAAATTCACTTGGCAGATGTCTGCCCATTTGGCCAACTTGTCAATGTCCCTCTAAAGTCACTTAAAATTCGCTTTTCTCCCTAGCTTAGTATTACCTGCAAATTTCACAATTTTGCTTACAACACCCATCTTCACAAGATTTATATAAATCAGAAAAAGCATATGTCCCAACACTAATTCCTGGGGAACCCTACTTCCAACTCATCTCCAATCTGAGAAATGTCCATCTATACCTTCCCTCTGTTTCCTATCTTTTAGCTAACTTCTAATCCACGCTGCCATGGACCCATCAATCCCAAATGTTTCTAATTTACTAACCAATCTGCCATATGACACCATGTCAAATGATTTCTAAAAAGATACCTTATAATCTGTACAGTGTGGAAACAGGCCCTTCAGCCTAACAAGTCCAAACCAACCCTCCGAAGAGTAACCCACCCAGACCCATTCCCCTACCCTAGTATCCCATATTTACCCCTAACTAATACACCTAATCTACACATTCCTGGACACTATGGGCAATTTAGCATGGCCAATTCACCTAACCTGCACATCTTTGGACTGTGAGAAGAAACCAGAGCACCCGGAGGAAACCCACACAGACACAGGGAGATTGTGCAAAGTCCACACAGACAATCTCCCAGGGCTGGAATTGAACCTTGGGTCCTTGGCACTGTGAGGTAGCAGTGCTGACCACCGAGCTACTGTGCCGCCTCTACAGTACTACCCTCATCTACTACCTGTGTCACCTCGTCAAAGAACTCAATTAAATTTGTCAGACATGACTTGTGTTCTCTATATATACATGTATATGCTCATAACCTGAAATAAAGACATTGGTTAATCAATTTGTTAAGTTTGTTAAACATTAATAGATCACAAAGGTTAGTAGGCAGCTTACCGTGATCTTCTCCACAGAAATTGCAGTTGGGCAATAAATGCTGGCTTAGCCAGGGACATTCATGTTCTGTATATTAATTTTAATTATTGTAATTATCATAGGGGGTTAGTAGCTTCTCAAACCCAGTTTTCCTCACCTTATATTCAAAAAATTCAATTCCCAAAATTAAAAACAAAGCCTTAATTAAAGACATATGGACTACAAGATTAGATATTCATCATAACCCTCAAATCTAACAATCATTATAATCAAATTAATAACATTTCTCAAATTCTATTCTACAAGAAATCATTAACATGAATCCTGAAAATACCTTAAAGTTTTCCTTTCTATTATCAATAAAATGTTGACAGATCTGCTTTGAGTTGAACACAAACTATTCTCAATAAAACAGATCTCAGCAAAAATACCAAACCACAGAAGTATCATTCAAGCCATAGGTACATTGTTTAGTTTTCATAGCTTTCCCTTTGCATCTTGTTCCTCTTTGGGCAACTTCAGAAATATTTCTCTCAGAAAAGCATCACCCCACGGAAATGTGGCTTTTCTGTCAATTCATCTGTATTTCTATGATTATTTGGCTAAAAGACCTAAAAGTATTTTCAAGATTGTTTTTTATGGTATGGGAGAAGCCTATGCAAACTATTTTCCTACAATTACAAAGCTGTTCACCCCTTATCTGGTACTTAAGAATAAACTCCACAGCCACTCTATTTAATTCATTTTATGCTCAAGTTATTATTCGTTTATCCTCAAGTTTAATGGCAGCCCCTAAACTTTGAGTGCAAAGACTTCTAGCTCTGTCCTGGTCTTTGCTGCACTGCGTAATCTATGTATGCTATAGCTTGCACTTGCACTGTCAGAAGTCTTACTTGAGTAGATGGTTGTTTTCTGCTGGAAAAGTTACTTCTGGTCCTGCTAAAAGTTGTACTACTCTGCTCTGTTGGCCCCCACTCTTTCATCTCATTTTTCTAGTGAATATTAACTGTATTTCAACTTGCTGGAAGCTTTTTCTGCACATTCATTAATTGTAGCATCCCTCCAATCACTAAACTTATCTGAGGCATGTATCAACATCATTCCTGTACTCTAGGAAATTGATCTTTAGATGTGATAGCTATATCTGTTGTAGGATAATGATGCATATTATGGAAAATCAGTTGGATAATAGTAATGTGCTTCCAAGAATTTTGTCACGTTGAAGTACAGGTTGCCTCACTTACTTCTATTAGTTGCTCACAGTTTGGTATTTTGTAATTAATTCTAATTAATAATGTGGAAATAACGTTAGCATTTAATAAGTTTAGACTGACAATCATGATGTATTATTCTGACATTCACTATCAACACCCCTTTAATAGTACAATAAATTTCCCAAATTAAATATTGCATGGTCTGATGTAATGCCTCATTTTCCTACAGACCTCAGATCTTAATGAGACTCCATCTCCATGTGTATAATGTATTAAAATATGCAGAAAAAGGAACTTAGTTGTAGCTTATAAAGCAAGAGGATATTGTATAATGTGGAAAACAATTTGGGATTTTGTCCATAAACTAATTATAGGGAGTTAACGTTCAAATATAAGGAGTTTTACTAGGTGATGTGAATTCTTTGCATGATCTGTCCATGCTGGGTTATCAATTTATAATCTCGTCACTTGGTAGAACAGAACATGTATATTATGATAAAACACATATTTTGTCAAAATATGTTCAGATCTCAGAGCAATCCCCTTAACAGGAGTCATTCTATCAGTTTTAAAATGGAAACAAAGCTTGGCAGCTAACTGTCAATCAACATGGCCAGGGCATTCTTCATAGTAGCAAGTCTACCCAAAGCGTCCATTTGCCAACCAAGCAACATACTTATGCAGTATAAATGTTGGTTTTCCCTTTAAATTGGTAATCTTGCAAATTGTTCAGATGAGATTTTTACAAAGCTACAAAAATGTGTCTTTTCTCAGCAACACTTAAATTTAGTCTGGGGGATCAGCAAAAATATTCCATCATATTTAATTGATTATTGTAGGATTCAGTTCACAAAGTCCATTATTAATTAAAAGCTCTAGTTGTGACCACAATGTTGATGTTTTCATTAGCAAATCTCCCTCCAGTCATTACTTTGCTGCCTCCTAAAGTACAAATCCATTTTTCTATTACTTAACATATGGTTTTGAGGGAAACCAGTGGTAATGTTTTTTGTCCCTTTGTAATTTTGTATTTAGACATCAAGTACTTCAGAGGAGCCATGTATTGTGATGTCAAGGAATTAATTTTCAATATGAAAACATTGGTACAATGCATGTTCATTCCTGCAGAATATTACGTGAAATTTTGCTCTCCACTAAATTGTCAAATTAAGTTATATGTTGGAGTCAAGGTATTGGCTGATTTGGTTGGGATGAGAATCAAAGGGTGTCACCTTTTTGAGGTCTTCTATGCCTCCAAGCATATAATCAAAAAATAGGTGGGAGCATGTTAATTTCTCTGTCAAAATGTTACATATATTAGAGTATTTAGACAGATGGAGAATTATTCCAATAAAATAATAATTGTTGCTATATGGTGCAAAATGTGCTTGAAGTTGATTAATGAAATTTCAATATTTAAATTATGAGTTCCATTGCCTAAAGTCCAGAACAGTATTTTCAGTACCTTTGATTTTGAACTGTTGTTTTAATACTTGGGATGAACAGAAGAGCATAGCAAAGAAAAATAATTATCTCCCATTTTATTCCAAGAATCTTGCACAGCAAAACAGTTATTTAAAATCATGATGAATTGGCGATAGTGATAAATTGTTATTTTTCTTCCTTAAAAGTTTCTGGCTTCACATTTTCTCTTGTGTAGGAGGAGAAGAAAAAGAAAATTGTTGAGGAAAGGGAAAAATTTGTTCAAGAGATTTCAGAATTCAATACTGAATACGACTTACTAAGTAACAGAATCATTACAATTGAAAGCAAAGCAAAATCAAAAATATTTGATTTGGATACAGAAGCTACACACCTGAAAAATGGTTAGTAAGTTTCTTATATTTTTATAATATTGAGTTCAATTTATGACATAGACTTTACATTAATATTCCTTAGGTGACAATTTGGAAGTTTATTAAATATTATGAGATGCCAGAGGAAGTGGTGGAGGCTGGTACAATTGCAACATTTTAAGAGGCATTTGGATGGGTATATGAATAGGAAGGGTTTGGAGAGATATGGGCCGGGTGCTGGCAGGTGGGAGTAGATTGGGTTGGGATATCTAGTCGGCATGGATGGGTTGGACCGAAGGGTCTATTTCCATCCTGTACATCTCTGTGACTCTATGTTATTCTACTTGATATTTACAACTGAATTCCATGAAATTACATTAGAAACTGATGCCAGCTGAAGATATGCTTATTGTAGCTAGCTTACTGATGAATTAACAAATACTGGTTAAAACATTACACATCTGATCATTTCCAGATCCATTGCTTAATTTACCATTTTACAATTGCTATGTGGAGTGTGCTTTTGACCTGTTAAGTGTTGTGAAATTCAACATATCAGTGCAGGTTCTCCTTGTACTAGCAGTGATCTATAAAACTTCTGTGATTAATTTAGTTGCATTACTGCAATAATTCTCCTTTAAATTCCATTCTCATGCTATTCCTTCCTCCACAGTCCAGCTCTCTTATGAAATATCCATGCCATTCATTTCATGCCTCCCATGTCATTCCCATCCTCTTGTACATTCTGTTTCTCCTGTAATCTCCATACATTATTCCATCCTGAAGTATCTCCACAGTGGCCAGTATTTGCACACAGTGAGTCCTTGACACAGATTCAGCTTCCTCAGAGCTAACTCTCAGAGTGAACAGAACCTCTGACACTCCTGTTTATATCTGTCGGGTAGGGCTCCTAATTGGACCAGATTAACAATCTCAATCAGGAAACTCACATTCTATGAGGTCTGCCTGGCTGACCTCATTAAAATCACTTCATCCCTCTCCCTCTGAATCCAAGGACATAGGCTGTTTTGTTTTTGTAGCTACTGCAGGGGTATTTTAGCACCAGCTCAGGTTCCTCTAATTCTGTATCTGATACAGGCAGTGTGTAATGCACAGTAACTCGTCTCTTGTGCTCAGAACATCTTGGAAGAAATTAATTCTCTTCTTCAGGGGACAAAGGCATCGAAGCGGCAACATCCCTCATGTCTATCTCAAATTTCAAGGAACCTTCAATGCTTGACAGAGAGGGAAAACCCATGGTTCCGGAACATTCGGAAAGGCAGTTGAGAAGCCAGGCACAATTTGCTTCCACACCATTTGCAACATTCATACAGTCCATGTGCTTGTTCAGGACTATCACACCTCACTGAACTTAACACAGCACTGGACATGACCTGGCATCAACCATACATGTTACCTATGCGGGGCTATTCCTGTCGTTCATACACCATGCTTTGACCCCTGAAGTAATCTCTCTCTCTCGCTTCGCAGAGAATTGTGGCCTACATCGGCATTCCTGATGCCATCCCCCCACCACAGGTCTAGAATGATCAGATTTGACTTGTAGTGGAGTCTTCCCACAGGTAACTCTGCTGGTATCCCTGTATTTGTATGAGTGGTTGTCCTGTAATCAAATAGGAATTGGGACAGTTTGGTATCTAGTGAAGTTGTAGGCTGTTTCTTTAAACCTGCCTTCAAAGTTTGGATTGCTCTTTCTGCCAGACCATTGGTTGATGGATATTATGGAGCTGTCCTTATATGACAAATACCATTTGACTTTAGGAAATACTCAAATTCCCTGACAGTAAACAACAAGTGACAAGTAACCAACACTTTCAGGAATTCCTGTATTGCGTAAGAGCCACACAGTTTTTTCTGTCGTTGTCCCTGGATTTGACGAATGAACTCTAAGCACAACCAGCCACTTTTAATGGGCATCCACAATGACTCAGCACATTGAACGCACGGAAGAACCTGTGTGGTCGATGTGTAACTGAGTCCAGGGTTTATGTAGGGGAGCTACTAGTGATAATTTATGTCCTTGTTGGTATTCTGGGCACTGTCCCAACAACATGGCTATGTGTGCATCCAATCCTAGCCATCAAACATTACTTCTTTCCAATATCTTCATTTTAGAAACCCCTAGAAGATGCTGGTGGAGTTCAGCCAGTATCTGACGTCAATCTTTGCTGCAGAAAATTGCTCTTGTTCCCCATAACAATATGCCATCCTTTACTGTGCTTTGGTCTCTCCGGATCCAAAAGTTTGGCTGTGATGGTCCTTTGGTTTCCTGAACCACCATCAGCTGTTTTAATTTTGCCAGAACCGGATTTTTCTGTGTCCAAGTCTGATACTATCAGCGGAAACTGGAAGGGTGTCCAGAAAATTTAAAACCATTACGGACTGTTCCATGGCAGTACCATTGATGGCCTATCTGCCAGCAGGAGATACATCTGTGCATCTATATTTGCTACTAGACCTCCTGGATAGTATTTCAATTTGTAATTATACTCATTTTGTATGTGGACCCTCTGCTAAATTCGGCCTGAAGCTGTAATTGACACTGCCTTGTCCAATTTATATAGATCTATCAGTCTAGGGGTTTGTGTCCATTATTATTACAAATATACATCCATAAATGTGTTGGTGGAACTTCCTTGCTCCAAATATTACAACCAAACCTCCCTTCTCTATTTGGGCATATTTACTTTCTGCATTAGCCAGAACTCTGAATGCATACACTATTGGGTGTTGCTTTCCAATGGGCTAATGAGCTAATAATACTCCAATATTGTATGGAGCAGATGATATGTAAATACCAGATCTTTCTTGGGTTCATAGTGTGCCAATACCTTAGAGCTATTTCTTCACTTCCTTGAAAGCTACCATTTCCAAGACTGAACCTTTTTTGAAGAGTTGCTGCAAAGGTGTCAGGATGGTGACAGGTTATATATGAACTTTCTGTAATTATTCACCAGTGCAAGGGAACACCTGAGCTTTGGTACAGACGTGGAAGCTGGGGCAGCTTTTGATCACTCTCACTTTAACTTCCAACATGTGTAATCCAGTCTTGTCAACCCTGTAGCCCAAGCAGATTACTTGGGTACCCGGAACACACAGTTTTCCCTTCTAAGGCGTATTTCCACCTGGGAGAAACATCCAAATTCTCCAAGTGTCCCTTATTCATCTTCCCTGTTATTAGCATATCACGGTGACCTGGCTAGACCTTGTAAAATTGTCTTCCATTATCCTCTGAAAAATTGCACAGGCTGGTGATACCCCAAAATCGCAGTCTTGTATATTGGTACACACTCTTATGGTTATTAATTGCAGCTTACTTCTGGGAATCCTCATCTAACTGCAATTGCAAGTGTGTCTCTTGTCCGGCTTCATGAAGGACAGCACCTCTGCCACTGTGCATATAAATCTTCTATGAAAGGATAAGATATTTAACCAGCTGCAAAAAGCAGTTTACCATTTGTTTAAACTCCCCACAAATGCAAAATCGACTGGGTCAAGCTACCCAAATAAAGCCTTGATGCCAGAAATGCTTATCCGACTCAAAGATGACTGTTGCATGTGAACTTCTTCAGCATGTGAACTTCTTCAGCAGTATGCTCTTCTTTCATCACAATTGAAATAACTCCACTGAGGCTGCTATCTAGTCACCAAGTCACTCTTTATTTATACATGAAGAGTCCTTGACACTGATTCAGCTTCCTCAGAGCCAGCTCTCAGAATGAACAGAACTTCTGTCACTCCTGTTTATATCTGTCATAATCTGATATAAACAAATTAAAAGCACCAATCAGGGAACTCATATTCTACGAGGTTCACCTAGCTGATCTCATTACAATCACTACACATCCCTCCAAGATATCCCATTCCCATCTTCCAATCCAAACTATTATGCCATGTCTTCTCTCACATTATCCCCTGCTTTTCCCCAGTGTTACCTACCCCCTCCATGTATATTGTCTTCTTTTGCCAATGCTGTCCATGCCCTGTCTGCCATAAATGCAGGTAACCTTCTCACCAGTCTCTCCAGCCAGGGTTATTTTGTTGTAGGTTTCCACTTACCTTTAATGTTTTTTTCCTCTCTACAAATCCCATCTTATCCCACTGCTATTAAGAGAGAAAGAGTCAGCAATTCAGTTGGTTATATCTATGGAAAAGACCCTGCTGATCCTCCTAACTTGAGAAAGAAAGAGTTGGTACCTGACCTGAAAATATCCTTGGAAAAAATGCTTGCATTTTGCCTGAGTGCACCCCAAACAATTAGAGACTTGGCTCCTCATTTGATCATACCTTAGGGAGCTTACATTCAATATTTTTCCTATCATTTGGCTAAAATTTCTCAAAACAACATCATTACAACCATTATGCATCTCACCCTGCTATAAAATGGATTAATTGCTATTGGTCACCTCAATAGATGGATGTTTAATGACTAGTGCCAGCATGATGGGCTTAAAGGACCACTTTCCACACTAAAAAGTCTGCAACCCAATCCCTGTTGAAAATGTGTCAGTAAATGTTTCTTATGAGAACCACATTCAGTTTCATTCATTTGCAATTGAATTAGTTTTTTCTTAATGTAGTAATCAACCACTTTCCTGTAATAACATTTTTACAATATCCTTAAATAAACTTTGAGAACATCCTGGATAAGCAAAAGCTTGGAGCTAAATTTTTTGGAGTGGGTATACTGCTTAGCACTCTGGGTAGTTTTCATGAGGTTAAGGAGGGGCTTTTTCATCTTATCTCCTGATGGACACAGGGCACCCCATAATCCATCAGAGGGTACATCAATTTCTTTCCACCTTCTAATCAATGAGATTTAAAAAAAGGAATACTTTTCCTACTACTCACCTGCCCAGGCCAATCATACTATGGTGTGGGTAGTGGAAATTCAGCTCAATTGGTCTGTTAATGAGTTGAATTGGCTAATTTATTATATTTTAATAAATGACTGCTTAGCTGGTGATTTCAGCATTCACCTCAGGTTGGATCAAGTTTGCACAGTAAAACAGTGGGCTCATGGGCAGTGGGTGTTTCATGGGTTCCTTGCTGCCAAAGGAATACACCAAAAGCTGTGTTATTATTATGGGTTGATTTAAAAAGAATATATGATTGATATAGAATCCATTCAAATTAACCTTGCAATGTACATTATGTAAGTTTGCTTCTCAAAAAAGACATCTAACTGTTGTGATGCCAGTATGTCCTATCACTGTTTCAGTGTTGTATGATTTACTGGTAATTTGTAAACATTTAGCTATGAAAGTGGTTTTCTAAATCAAAGTTCTTTCGCATCCTCAAATAAGGTGTCTCTGCCCTTCTCAAGAATTAAATCACCCAATGGTAGATCACTTACTTTCTTCATCATAAATAATATTGTGCACCAGGAGTCAGCATTGGATCATTATTCTTCCTAATATAGATAAAATAAGCACTTATTTGTGAGGTGTCAGTGTCAAACTTCTCATGTAACATAAGGTAACCAGAAGGCTGCATCTGATTGGCTTTTGTAGGGCTGAGTACTTAGTCCCTTGCTTTTGTGACACATACATTTAAGTCTAAATCGCTGATATATATGTGGCATTATTAAGAATCACAGGTGATATAAAAATTGTGCTGTCGATGATGAGGAATCTACACGATTCAAACTTAATAAAGGAAGATACTGAAAACAAAAAATGCAGAAAATCATGGTGGGTCAGGCAGCATTGTGGTCAGAGAGAGCAAGCTAATGTTTCAAGTCTGGATGACTTTTCATCAGAGCTGACATAAAGTCATCCAGCTCGAAACGTTAGCTTGCTCTCCCTCTATGAATACTGCCTGACTTGCTGTGATTTTCAGCAATTTTTGTTTTCAGTAGCTTCCTTTATTAGATTTGAATCATGTAGAAAGACTACTTGGGCCTCCAATTGAGTCGTATGCACAGTTGTTATTACCACATTACAAGAAGGATGTGACTGCACTACAGTGGTGGATTTTGGTGGGCATTATAAATAGGAAAGGAGAATTTAGCTATGAGAAACTATTGGGTAGTGAGGAGTTCTTTTCTTTGGAACTTTGGAAGATATTTAGAGAAGCTGAGGAGATATTTAAGTAAGGTATCATAAACTGATAAGTCTAGATAAAGTGGATAAGAATGATTTATTTCCCTAAAATGAGTGATTATTAACCAAGGACTAAGAAATTAGCAAAAGGACTAGCAGGAAGTTAAGGAATGTTGTCAGACAAATGGAATCTGGAACCCAGAGGGGTAAAATTCTTGTTGCATTTAAATAAGGAATTAGATTTGAACTTGAAATGTCAAAACCTGCAGGACTACTGATCAGAATCTGAAAAGTAGGATTTGGCTAGAAACCAGTTTGTTAGCTCAAATGGCTTCCTTCTATGCCTTGAAGCTTTGATCTTTTTTCTGTTGAGCTATACTTGAATGGGCTTATTATTTTTCTCTGGGCAATATAAATGTTTGGAACTGATAGCCCTTGAGCTCTTGAACTGTGGGCACAACTTATTTGATTCCTGGGTGGTGAAGAGTATGTGATTTACGTATGTATTTTTAAAAGTTTGGATTTCAAACCAAAAGCATTGGTATTTGTAGTGATTAGAACCAGCTGGATTTGTTGACTGCAAAATCCTTGATTGGGGTTGTTAACCTGGGCCAATCAGGAAAGCTCTGGCTGACCAATATAACCAGGAGACAACTACCGCAGTTAGGCGGTAATGTGGGGGTTAAGAAAAAAAAGAAAAAAAAGAACAAGTGTGACAAGTGTGACAAGTGTGACAAGTGTGACAAGTGTGACAAGTGTGACAAGTGTGACAAGTGCAAAAATAAAAAGAGAAAAAATATAACCAGGAGACAGGTGGTGGAAATCGAATAAAAATTTGTACACCTATTGTCTTTCACTGTGTCTCACACCTGTCCATACAACATGGGTGCTGGAGAAAGAAAAAGAGAAAACCATAACCAGGAGACAAATATAAGCACTACTGCTGTTAGGCGGTAGTGTGGGGAATTAAAAATAAGAAATATAACCAGGAGATTTAGAGTCGCCTCAATTCAGGGAAAGGATGAAAAGGAAAAAAAAGGAAGAGAAAAAGATATAACCAGGAGACTTAGAATCTCCTCATCTTAGGGACTGACTCAAAACTGACTAGCCACAGCCAGTGTACTGTGCACAAGTAAATAAAAGTTGACTTGGTGACAGGATTCTCACTCAATTGTTTCAGTGTTGGTCTATTTTTGTGAAAGATTTTAAAATTAGCTAAGTCAGTCTTTTTGGAATCATGATTTTAAACCAATATGTGCACCTGCAATTTTAATGGAAGTTTATATTTACTGTGGGGTTTCTGACCAGGGAAAGAAAACGTTAAGCCATTAGCTTATCAGAAGCTAATATAAAAAAAAATTAGTTTTAAAACTTTTGCATAGTTCAAAGTACATCTGACTAAGATCAGACACAAGTATAGTCTCTCCTGGATACACAGATTGTTCAAAGCAGTTAAGGAAATAAAGTTATTTCAGTGAAAATTTGTAGTTTGTGAAACTTTCTGAGAGTATTTTGTGAGAATTCTGCAGATTATTGAAAGATCAAAGAAGTCAGTTGGGTGAGTGCTCAAGAGACTGAGCTTTACAGCTCATAAGACTAGAGTTGAGAACATTTAAGTCAAACCTACTGATTTGAAAGGGAAGAGAAATCTGGATTTTGATTAACTGTAAATTGTAGTGTTGGTGAGTAGATAAAATCTTGTTTTCTTACTTGTTGTTAAATAGTTCCACAGTGTTGTATTTTTGATATCTTCGTTTATTTTAGGTTTTTTTGTAATGGGTGACTGTTATAGCAGCCTTGTATGTTTATGTTTCAGTAAATTTTTGATGCATTAATAAAATAAAAATATGATCTATCAACCCAGATTTCATTCTGGGATCTGATCTGTTCAGTAGGATTATCATGACAAATGAGTTCTTATTGGGATTGTGTTCATTGAATTTAAAAATGATTTGTATCTCTTTAAAAGAAGTGGGTAAGTGGAGGTGCAGGGCATAAAATACTGATGTTGTGGTGAATTTTATTGCAGGGATGTTTAAAATGCCTTTGAATGATTCTAAGCACTTTGTTTGAATAGAAGACATTGCAGTGAATTATTTGAAATTTTTGAGGGCAAACAGAGAGTTAACAGCCATGAAGATATCTTCACATATCGAGTTGTAGAGATGTACAGCATGGAAACAGACCCTTTGGTCCAACTCGTCCACGCCGACCAGATATCCTAAACTAATCTAGTCACATTTGCCAGCACTTGACCCATATCCAATAGGAGGGAGACCAGAATTGTACACAATATTCCAAAAGTGGCCAACCAATGTCCTGTTGAGCCGCCATATAACCTCCCAACTCTTATACTCTATGCTCTCACCAATAAAGGAAAGCATACCAAACACCGCCTTCATTATCCTATCTACCTGTGACTCCACTTTCAAGGAACTATGAACCTGCAATCCAAGGTCTCTTTGTTAAGCAACGCTCTCCCAGGACCTTACCACTATGTGTATAAGTCCTGCCCTGGTTTGCCTTTCTAAATGCAGCACCTCACATTTTATTTAAATTGAACTCTATCTACATGTAGAGTCAGAAGATATACAGCAGTCCAACTCATCCATGCCGACCAGGTATTTCAACCTAATCTAGTCTCATTTGCCAGCGCTTGGCCCATATCCCTAAACCCTTCCTTTTCGTATACCCATTCAGGTACCTTTTAAATGTTGCAATTGTACCAGCCTCCACCCCTTCCTCTCATTCCATACATGCACCACCCTGTGTATTAAAAACCTGCCCCTTCGGTCTCTTTTATATCTTTCCCCTCTAATCCTGAACCTATGCCCTCCAGTTCTGGACTCCTCCACACCAGGGAAAAGACTTACCCTATTTTCCCTATCCATGCCCCTCATGATTTTATACGCCCCTATAAGATCATACCTCAGCATCCGATGCTCCAGGGAAAACAGTTCCAGCCTAATCAGTGTCTTCCTATAGCTCAAATCCTCCAAACTTGGCAACATCCTTGTAAATCTTCTGAACCTATTCAGGTTTCACAACATCCTTTCGATAGGAAGCAGATCAGAATTGCACATGATATTCCAAAAGTGGCCTAACCAACATCCTGTACAGCCACAACATGATCTCCCAACTCCTATACTCAAACTAATAAAGGAAAGCATACCAAATGCCTTCTTCACTATCCTATCTACCTGTGACTTTATTTTCAAGGAGCTATGAACCTGCACTCTTTGTTCAGCAACACTCCCTCAGACCTTGATTAGATTTCCTACAGTGTGGAAACAGGCCCTTCAGCCCAACCAGTCCACACCAACTCTCCAAAGAGTAACCCACACAAACCCATTTCTGACTAATGCATCTAACACTGTGGGCAATTTAGCATGGCCAATTCACCTGATCTGCACATCTTTGGATTGTGGGAGGAAACCAGAGCACCTGGAGGAATCCCACTCAGCAACAGGGAGAATGTGCAAACTCCACACAGACAGTCACCCGAGGCTGGAATCGAACCTGGGACCCTGGTGCTGTGAGGCAGCAGTGCTAACCACTGAGCCACTGTGCCGCCCAGGACCTTATCATAGGTCTTGCTCTGATTTGCTTTCCTCAAATGCAGCACCTCACATTTATCTAAGTTAAATTCCATCTGCCACTCCTCAGCCCATTGGTCTATCTGATCAAGATCCTGTTGTAATCTGAAGTAACCTTCTTCGCTGTCCACTATACCTCTAATTCAGTGTCATCTGCAAACTTACTAACTATACCTCCTATGTTCACTTCCAAACCATTTATATAAATGATGAAAAGTCATGGACCGAGCACTGATCCTTGTGGCACTCCACTGGTCACAGGCGTCCAGTCTGAAAAACAACCCTCTATCATCACTCTCTATCAAAGGTCTTCTATCTTTGAGCTGGATCTGTATCCAAATGGCTAATTCTCCCTGTATTCCATGAGATTTAACCTGGCTCACCAGTTTCCCATGGGGAACCTTGTCCAAAGCCTTATTGAAGGCCATATAGATCACGTCCACCACTCTGCTCTCATCAATTCTCTTTGTTACTTCTTCAAAAACCTCAATCAAGTTCGTGCATGCACAAAACCATGTTGACCATCCCTAATCAGTCCTTGCTTTTCCAAATATTTGTAAATCCTGCCCCTCAGGACTCCCTCCAATAACTTGTCCACGACCTACATAAGGCTCACCAGTCTACCGTTCCCTGGCTAGTCCTTACCGTCTTTCTTAAATAGAGTTGCTCTCTCATTAGAGACTGATGCTGGCTTAAACTGAAAGTTGTCACACTTAAGGCAAGGGGAAAAAGTTGAAAAGGAGAGCCCTTCATGGTATCCTCAACTAGTGCAGGAATTGAACCCATGCTGTTGGTATCATTTTGCATCACAAAAAAACATATCCAGTAACTGAGCTGACTGACCTCCAGTGACGTACTAATGAGAAAGTGGACCCCACCTGAAAAATATTAAGCAATTAGTTTAAAGGAAGGTAAGATGAGCAAGATTTTTTTAAAATTCAAAGGCTTTTGAGCAGTTCAAAGGAAACTTTACTGGGGTCAGAAGCAAGTATTATTTCTTCAAAGAAGATTGATCAGAGCAGTTAAGGAAATAAGTTATTTCAGTGAAAGGGTGTAGTTTCTGAAACTTCCAGACCAAGATTGTTTCATTAAAACTCTGCAGTTTATTAAAAGACTGGAAGCTTGAACTCAGTTGATGAATGATTAAGGGAGACACTTCACAGCTTATGGGCCTGGAATCAAGATGAAACTGTTATGTCAAACTTACAAGTTTGAATTTTCTCAATTTTGATTCCCTCTGAAGTGATGGCATTGGAGAGTAGATGGAACTTTGTTTTACCATGTGTTTTGAAATATTTATAACTATTATATTTGGATAGTTTGGTTTATATCTTTTTATTTCCTTTGTATAAGTTTCATTCTGGGATCTGACTTGTCCAGTAATAACATCAACTAGGGCTACAACATCAGTAAACACATTGCTGAAAGTGGCACATAATTCCTAGAATGTGGCGTTTAGCTCAGCAGATTCATGTTGATAATTTAAAATCTTGGAACTTTAATGAATTATTATTGATGTTGTTAAATTCAGGCCAAAAGATAACACCTATTAAAATAAAACTGCGACATGTTATTATTTTTATTTTTGTGTTTTGTGGTTCTAGAAATGAAATGTCTTGAACAAAAAAATGTTCATTTGAATGCTCTCGAAAAACAGAAAAATGAATTAAAAGAAGAAATTCATCAACTTCAGAGAAAATTTCAAGGTTATTGATCTCCTGGCTAATATTATCTGCTATGATCTATGGTGAATTATAAATTCTAATTAACATGTTTTGTGTTCAGAAATTACCTGGCTGCAATATATAGATATAAATTTCCTATAGTGTTCACAGTAACTCAGATAATAGGGTAGACAGGAAGTAATGTTTGAGACATTTTATGGGTCTGAAGGGATCTAAAAAGGTTTAATGCTGCTGAGTGTCATAAGCACCATGCTCATTCTAATGATGTCACATAGGCATTGGCAGAATAACAGCTCATACTCTCTGTAACCATGTCTATTGTGTCAGTGTGACCCTAAACTCAACATAAAATAAATTAATTCTTGTTCAATACAAGAGCTCTTCTGGTTAGATCAGTAAGTGTTTTTTTTCTTGACCACACTGGACCAAGCAGGCCCTGTATATTCCTACCATGAAAGATTATGGTGGCAGCAAACCTACCACATTAAGCTATAGGCGTGGTTTGGCTGCACATATGACAGACATACTATTTTACATAATCTGAGGCTTAAAATGGGAAGATGAACAGTGCATTTTTGGGGTACTAAGAAGGGGTGACAGATTGAGACAGGAAAAGAAACAATGTAATAGGGAGTGATGAGGTGGAGAGGTGTGGGAGAGGAAAGGGGGAACCCAGGGAGTGGGGGGGTGGGAGCAAGGGGTGGCAGGGCTGCTGGAACAAAGGATGTCTGCAGTGGATTACACCTGGACTGAAGTGGTTAAGCTGAGTTTGGTGTTTTGATGAGGAGTGGGTAGACAGGACATCTGGAAGGGAGTTTGGGACTCGAAATTGTAACAGTTGTAAGTAAGAATTGAGGTTACAAAATTGGCTGTGTAAAGGTTAAAAGTTAAAAATAATTGTTACTGGTTGAGCTGGTAATTGAAACAAAATAATCAATTGCAGCAGTGAAGCATTGGACTGAAAGTACCTTGGAAAAGGGAGAGAAAAGAAAAAATACTAGTTAAGACTAAAAAGTGCAAAGTGGATTCTTTAAAAAATGTTAAGATCTTGTTAATTGTGTTCTGTGTGTCTACAAAAAGGACAGGTAATTTCAGAAATGTGTATGGTTGGGGAGCACGTAGGAAGAATCAATTATGAGAAAATTTGTGTGAGAAGGTTGGAAGTGCATGCGTAAAATATCCCATAGCACGCTGTTCTGTAAAAGGGTTATTGAGTTATTCCTGACATTCTGGCTGATAATTGTCCTTTGATTAACACACAAAAGGTTGTCATTAGCTGATCATTATCAAATTGCTGTTTGTGGGAGACCTCTTTGCATAAATTGGCTGCTTTTTTCCTATATAGCAGTAGTGACTGTTCTTTCAAAAAAGTATATTGACAACAAAGTTTTAAAATTTCCTGAGGTGGTGAAGAGCAGTATGTTAAATGTTCTGAGGAAGAGTCACCAGACTCAAAACGTTAACTTTGACTAAAATCCCTACAGTGTGAAACAGGCCATTTGGCCCAACAAGTCCACACCAACCCAGACCCATTCCCCTACCCTATTGTCCTATATTTACACCTGACAAATGCACCCAACCTTCACATCCCTGAACACTATGGGCAATTTAGCATGGCCAATTCACCTAACCTGCACATCTTTGGATTATGGGAGGAAACCAGAGCATCTGGAGCAAGCCCACACAGACACTGGGAGAATGTGCAAACTCCACACAGACAGTTACCCAAAGCTGGAATCAAACCCAGGTCCCTGCACTATGAGGCAACACTGCTAGCCACTGTGCGTCCAAATTTGCTTTCTCCTTACAGAATCTGCCAGACCTGCTGAGCTTTTCCAGCTACTTCTGTTTTTGTTACTATATTAAATGTATTTTTAATTTCAATTTTTGTGATAAATAGGATGGGGAGAATCACAGAGCAGCATGTAATGAACTGTATATTTTTTATCAGGATCATCCATGACTTAGATGGAAACTTTAAGTGGTGGTGTTCCCTCATTTCTTGTGCTGCTGCTCTTTTAGACAATAGAAGGAAGTGGCATTTCTAAGAAGCCTTTTTGAGTTGCTGCATTGCATCTTGTACATGTTGAGCTGTGTGACATAAGATAACATCAAAAGAATGTGAATTGGTGAGGATAAGGGGTGCTCATGCAAGTGCCTTTTCCTAATGGAATATTGCAAGAGATATAAAAGAAAATCTGGCAGCTTCTCACTCCCTATTAACATCCTGGGGCTTGCCATTGACTACAAGTTAGACTGAACTAATCAGATAAATATGGAGTAGGTCAATGGCTTGGATTCTTGCAACTAGTGATTCACCTCCTGTCACCATTATAAGGCAGAAGTAAGAAGTGTGATGGAATACTCCTCACTTACAGGATGAGTGCAGCCCCAACAATACTGAGGAAACTGGACACCATCCAAGACAAAGCAACCTCCTTGATTCACACCACTTCCACAAACATCCACTCTCTGCACTGTTATTACTGAGTAACGGCAATGCTATCATCTACAAGGTGCACTACAGAAATTCATCTCCTTGGAGAGTATCTTTCATACTAATGGCCACTACCATCTAGGAGAAGGGCAGCAGATACGTGGGAAAGCCATCATCCTGACTTGGAAATGTATTGCCATTCCTTCAGTGTTGTTGGGTCAAAATCCTGGAACTGCTTCCCAATAGCATTGTGCAGACACCTACACCAAATGGACTTCAGTGGTTCAAAAAGACAACTTGCCATTATCTTCTCAAGGGCAATGAGACATGGGCAATAAATGTTGAACCAGTCAGTGACCCTACAACCCATGAATGAATAACAAAAAGCAGTGACACATTCCATGATAGCAAAGTGCTTGTTCGGGGATTGTCAAAGATTGAAGAGATAATACAGCAAATAATTAAGTGTCAGCAGGTATATGATTGAGAAATCATTGAGCTATTTTAAATCAGTCAGCATAAATTTGAATATAATAACATAATCCCCAATTATAAGAGAAGGGGGTGCACAGTAAAAGTCCAGAAAAGTTCAGATTTAACCTCAGCTAGAGTAATTGTGATTTAATCGGTTTAATTTATAAATGAAGCTAACAAAAATTATGAAAGACTTGGACATTATGGAGTTTAACTTTAACAGATGTGATCAGTTTTAAATGGATCTTGGTTAAGTTTGAAATAAGGTACTGCTGCCTCCTGTTTGAATTTGCACAGCACTATCTGTTACACTCAAATGCACAGTAAGCACTGAATTCCTTTCTCTTCGACTTCAGGATTTCTGCAGGGAATATTGAGTTATTGTATATGGATTATTTCTGACTGGTAGATTACTGTGTTCTTTGTGAAGGTAGAATTACCATCATTATTTTTCAGATATTGAAGATGAACTGACTACAGTTATTTTTAACACAAAGGCTTTGGAAGAAGAAAAAGTAAAAATTTGTCAAAAACCACAAACAGACCCTGAGTTTTTACGGTAACCAAATTTAGGTTTAAATGCATTTTGTTTTTAGTTCTTTTCCTGCTTAAAGCATTTTTTTTAAAATTTGGACATTGTCTCAGTGGTAAAAGAAGTTCCTATTTCTTGCAACAAATAATAGTTGTTTTAAATGTATTTTGAATTATCATTCTGATTTTGAAAAGAATAAGTATATCTAGTTTCCTTTCAGAAATTAGTGGTAGGCCTTCTTAACTGTGCAGTCACTGAAAGTGACAAAATCACAATACTGTCAGAAGTTCTGTGCATTTGACAAATGTCATTGAAACTTTTGGAATCCACAAAATTGAAAAAGAATGGGTATTCTGCAATAAGTGACTCACCTGATTCCCTCAAGCCTTTCCAGCAACAACAAGTCAGAGGAGAATGATGAACTGCTCTGCACTGCCTGGATCTTCAACAATGTTCAAGAAGCTCCACACCATTCAAGAAAATGCAGCCTGCTTGATCAGCATGCTGACCTGTATCTCAGACATTCCTTCCCTTCATCACTGGTGCACTGTGGCTGCAGTGTATACTAGCTTCAAGATGCATAACCAATTTGACAAGGCTTCTTTGATAGCAATTCTCAAATCTGAGCTGGAAGAGCACAAAAAAGCAGACACATAAAGCTAAAGTTTACTTTTTGAGACCTAGTGTAGATAGGCATAAAAGTGGGTGAAACACTTGCTTTGGGTGGATTGGGTTTTTCTACCTTACTACATTCTTTACAGAGCCATACATTTTTATGCGTGGGTAAATAACCAAATTTTATGGCTGTGTGGATAGAAAGTTCTGAAGACCTCCAGCTCCATCATCCAAGTGCAATATTTAAAAAGCACCCAAAGAGTACCTCTCTTTCGGTGATCTAGGAGGATCACTCAAGTATAGCTTATCCCTGCCACCTACTCCTAGAAATGGTGGAGGGTGAGGGGTGACCTTAAAGAGGTTTATGAAATTGTGAGGAGTGTGGATAGTGTGAATAGCCAAGATCTTTTACCTCGGGTGGGGGAATCCAGAGCTAGAGGGCATAGGTTTAAGGTGAGAGAGGAAAGATTTTAAAAAGACCTGAGGGGGTAACTTTTGCATGCAGCGGGTGGTATGGTGTATGGAATGAACTGCCAGGGGAAGTGGTGGAGGTGGCTACAGTACAACATTTTAAAAGGCATCTAGATGGGTATCTGATTAGGAAGGGTTTAAGAGAGATATTAGTCAAATGCTGGGAAGTGGGACTAGGTCACATTGGGATGCCTGGATGACATGGACGAGTTAGACCAAAGGGTCCATTTCTGTGCTGTATGACTCTGATTTTCTGTCTTAAAAGCTCAACCCCACACCTTAGCTTTGCCTCCTTTGAGGTTTTCTTGCAGAATAGCCATGAGAGAAGGGATGTACTGTTTCTTAGGATTGGCAAGAAGTGGTCATTCTGAGTGACCATAGCACCCTAAACCAAGGTAGTTGGCAAAAAGATCAGTCCAAGGAGGAATATCAAGAGACACTGGATTTAGTGCCACTAAAGGATATATGATCTGCTGCAACTGGCAGTGTATGTAGTGCTGTCAACTCAGTATTTCATGCTCCTAATATAAAAGAAGCTACAAATCACGTGTACCACTTGTCTACTGGTCTGAGAACCCACACATTCAATAGCTTTTTGTCACAGGTTTGCTCAGGCCAAGGGCACAAGCATAAAAGGTATCATCAGGATGAATACCTCTCAATAATATTAGGCACTCACATAATGAAGCTTTATTTAGTTCCATTAACTCTAGCAACTTGATAACTTTGAACCACCTCACAGTCAGATCTCTTTAACTCCTAATTGTCCCAAAACACTCATTATGCTCTCAGGTAACTTTTGGAGACAGTCACAGCTTTAAGAATTCACAACTTTATCTTTAGTAAGCAATGAATCCAAAGTATTTGTGTGCCTCTGCTAATGTCTTTAAATGTTTCTCTTCTTCCAAAGGAGAAGGACATGCATTGTTAGCATGAGCATGCACAGACAGGGAATATGCTTGACATAAGGCTCCTCACCAAACCCTCCCCAACCCTGACTTTGAGGAACAGGCTATTGAACTGGTAGTTGCAGAAGCAGGGCATACTTGTATTGACAGAAAATGACTGTCTATATCCATCCACTGAAGCAATCTCAAGGAACTCCTCTCAATTGCACATCAAATAGTAACATCTCAACAAAATCTTGGATATGGGTGACAACGCATGACACAAGCAAATCTTTGCAATTTTCTTTGCTGCCTCTGGATCCCATTCCCATGCCAATAAAACTTGAAGAGGTCCATCTCCAGCCCATCTCTAACAGCCCTGCACAGCACACCTCTGAGAATGAACTGTTGAGACTGTTAGATGCAACAGTAAAAAAGCCCTCCTCCACATAATCCACCAGCGTATACACATTCATCTCACTGCATATCTAGAGTCGTGGTCACATTCTGTTGAGCACAGCACTGACACGGATTCACAGCTAGAGGAGGAAGAATTAGCTAAGATCTCTGACACTCAGACAATTTTGGATCATTAGTACCTGCTGATTTCCAAACAGACAATGAGCCGCTGGATTCAACAATTAATGAGCTGACAGAGATACAGAATCAAATAGTGGAACAACAGATAGAGGTGCCAGAGATCATGCACAGATTGAGAAGTGTGCACAAGAATCTGCCCAGGTTTTGTCTGTTGTGCTTCAGCATGCAAGCTCTTGGCTGCTGACATGGAGAGAAATGCAGAAAATTCAGTGTCTGCTAGATATGTGCAGCAACATTAACTTGCAATGCTCAAACCAGGGATGTTTTGTATCAATGGCTTTGGGTACTTGACTTCTCGCTTGGTTTCCCATTCACTGAAGTGGCAAGGGGGCTGCCATGATGCACTGACAGGAAGGGAAGCAATTTATAGATGCCAGGACTGTCATACCAGCACAATTCATGATTTATATTCAGCTCCCCCCCCATCTCCCCTCTACCAGGAATCAAAGCATCTCCATGAAGTCAGATTAAGGACATTTGTATAGGAGCCTCCCAGCAGTGAGGAGCTCTCTAGAACCAGGTCTCATAGAGGACAGCCATCAAATTCATCTGAGGCAAAGTGATAAAGTGGTCATCAGGATTCCTCAAGCTCAGCTCTGGCTGCGGAGGTGGCACCAAGACATGATGATAGGAAAACATGCTTACATATACATCATGTGTAGCAGTGTAAAGAGACCAAGGCTTTCATTCACTGTTGTTCTCCAGGAGAAATATAACCTCTGGAATGTGGAACGTTAAACTGCATGGTTAGATTTCAGCTGCCAATTAACATAATTCAGCCTATCTCTTGCAGAGTAGGTGGCTGCCCCTTGCAAATGAAAGTTTGAGTCATGTAATGTGGCCCCTATGTAACCCTGTGGAATACCATACTGATGCTCTGACTAGGAAACTGAACAGATTATTGGTGCCAAGAGAACAAATTCAATTACATTCCATGGCAATCAGGGTATCTTAATGATAAACCCTTAAACAAGAATTCCTTGGTGACAGGATCATCCCTCTAAATTTAGTGTCCACAGATGCAAAGCAACTCAGTCTCAAGTCCAACCACTACCAGGTTTTTATGGACCTTTTCCCCTTGTCTCACTACTACTTTGACGTCCTCAGATACCTCATCATAACATTGGCTCTCTCCCTTCTTTATCTGAGGAGATAGGACTGTGTACCTTTGTTCTAAGTTCTAACCCTGTCATTTGAGATAGGTAAACAATGACTATTCTTAAGACCTGGTATGGCAAGTACTGGAATGCTGCTCCTGAACAGTCCAGGCAACAGAAGCACAATTGTTCAGTGATTGGATGGATATGCTGTTTTGTAGCCATGTTCAGCATGTGGTTTGAGCGTTTAAGCACAAACATCATTAGCCATGCCTTCTGAGGTATCTCTTGTCATCTGTGAGCCAATCCTAGAGGTTATATGCATAGATATATTTTGAACAGCTCTCACATTCCATGAAAGAGTAAGTGTCATGGCAGCTCCCTAGATAGCGACCACACACCTGCACGAATTGTTTTCTGTGGTTACAAACAAGCTGAACATTGAGGAAGTGAAATCGCTTTCTGTTCAAGAATCTGACTAGATGACTAGGGTCTTTCAATGACACATGGCTGCAGTTGGAGAACCCAGCGATGGCTGCAAATCTGACAGCCCTGGGTATCTTTGCTTTCTGGATTCATGATGATCAGGAAAAAAAACTTTTGTTTTCCTGTAAAATATGTTGGTCCTTAACTTTCATATAAATGGTCCTGTGAATTTTTCTACATAGTTGAATGCACTTGTGGACAGCTGAATTGGAGATGTCACCCTTGTCAAGTTTAAGATTGAAGGGAGTTGGTGGTATAGAAATTCCATGCAGCTGCCATCTTCATCACCACAGGCACAGTTGCATCCTCCCAAGCCACACAACTGCAGATCTGCTTACAGAAAATGGCAGATGTAGGTGATAGTCTCTTTAGTCGTAAAAAGTGTCTTCATTTCTACCTTTCATTCATCTGCAGATAGCTGGAACTCCTTATGTATTGTTATGGACTAGGCCAGACTACTCAAAACATTCTTGAGCAGGCAACATTCTTCTGTTGCCTGGACTGTTCAGGAGCAGCATTCCAGTACTTGCCATACCAGGTCTTAAGAATAGTCATTGTTTACCTATCTCAAATGACAGGGTTAGAACTAAGAACAAAGGTACACAGTCCTATCTCCTCAGATAAAGAAGGGAGAGAGCCAATGTTATGATGAGGTATCTGAGGACGTCAAAGTAGTAGTGAGACAAGGGGAAAAGGTCCATAAAAACCTGGTAGTGGTTGGACTTGAGACTGAGTTGCTTTGCATCTGTGGACACTAAATTTAGAGGGATGATCCTGTCACCGAGGAATTCTTGTTTAAGGGTTTATCATTAAGATACCCTGATTGCCATGGAATGTAATGAAACTATAACTTTGCAATTTGTTTCAGTACGTGTACAGTGAAAATTACCCAGAGTAAGTTAGCTAAGTTGACTACTAGGTTTTAAAACAGACAGAAGTTTATTCACGAAATTATACAATGAAACACAAAGAACAGAATAAAGAACTCCTACGGAACTCAGTCTATCCAAAACTTGACTTAATTATGCTGTTCTGAATATACACAGCAGTCCCAATAAGTAAAATCCTTTAAAGAACAATAAAAACAATGCTTACAGGTTGAAATTAGAAGGGAGAAGGAGAGAGAGCCTGTTCACATAGTCCACTGCTGAACTTCTAACTAGTTCTGGACTCAACTGCTCAGCTAGAAAGCTGACCACTCCCTTTTCATTATGCAAGTCACTTCAAAAACTTGACCACTTTCGCCTGAAGTCTCATTTGTTTACATATAAGCAAAAAGGCCTCTCAATATCCTTTAATCTCTCTACCAAACCAGTCTAATCAGAACCGGGAGCGGTTTACAACCTCTGTGAAAGAAACCAAGGACGCAGTCTCCTTAAGAAAAGAAACAGCTTTTAGAAAAAAGGGACCAGTTTTGTGACAGTATACCTTTCTCAGTAGACTAAACAACAGTGCAGAAGAGAATGGCTCCATTCTTCATGCACTGTGCGCTTGTGCACAGCCTCACCCTCTTGTCTTTGATTCTGTTGTCATTGTCTTCTTTTCCTTTTTCTCAGTCTTAGCAAAGCTAATACAGCAACTGGTTAACTAAATTAAACTTGTGTGATGAAAATACTAATCTGTGAAGAAATATCAGGATCGAGATTCATGCTTTACATTTGAGATATTGACCTGGTCAATGTAACTTTTGGTCCCCTATAATGTCACTCATGTATTGGGTGAAAGCATGCCCTGCAACCACCTCTGCATGGTGAGGTGCATCCTCCATGACACATAGTTGATGTTCCCCTTCCTGATGCTGCCATGTGCAAGGTACTTGTGTCCTTTTTTCCTTTTCCATGCAGAAGGTAATTAACACAACGTGAGTGTTGTTTGCCTTTTGGATTGTACAATCTACATAATGGTTTTATGCTCATGTTTTTAACTTTCATATTAATGAGCCTGTGAATTTTGTTGTGTAGTTGAATTTGCAACAAAACTCCCAGTACCATCAGCACTGGGGGTGATTATTATCTGTCCTTCTTGCCAAAGCTTACTGAATAACAGGACATGGTTAGGAAGATGCTGTATGCATCTTCATCTTAGTCACCTTTACAGCAAATTAATTCTTTCAATGCAAAAGCCTTAACCCTAAGTCCTTGTGCAGTAATATTTTTAGGATCTGTTTCAGTATTCAGTTACGTGTGTTTGTGTTTGTACATTGATGTGCATTGCATAGACTTCAAGCCCATCCTACTTGCACTGCACATTCTCTGAGAGGCCTTTCTTTGAAGACCAATTCAGAGAAAGAGATACAGTGAACATTTCCTTCAAATCATTCACCCTTTACCCTTCCTGTCTAAAATATACTTTACATCTCATAATTGTAGATGGCCTGTTCCCTTCACTTGGCATTCCAAATGTCTTTCTTTAGTATCCCGTGTGATTACCAGCCCTTTCACTATTCTGTTTTTGCTCTTCTGCTTGATCCTGCTATTATTCCAATTTCAATGCCTAACCTCACCCTTTCATGCCTCTTATTCAGTTTGTTGTGGGCAAATCACCACAAATTATCTTTAATTCGGCTACTTATTAAGAAATCTCACAGATAATCAGGTACTGAAGCAATAATTCAAACTTTATTGCATATAGCAACCAAATATTAGACCCCTCAAGAAAGCAAATATAAACCTGTGACCCAATTTAGCTGTTACCCAATTAGTGGTGAAATCTGGCCAAGACTTCAATCGGTCACTGAAGGCTATCAGAGTTCAGTCATTTGTAGTACTGATCTTCGAAGTTCTGCTGTTGAATGGCTCTGGCGTTCGATTCTTATACAGATTTTCATCCCTTTGATCTCTGAGGTGATATATTGATGATTTTTTTTAACAAGTCTGTGTATGCAAATTACTGCAAGTCTGCAGCTTACCTTCCCTTATCAAAAGTAATTTCTTTGTTTCTTGTTACATTTAGCTTTAACTGTTTGAAGACACAGCTTTCCTGTAGCTAACTCCTTAGCAGGGCAACTAGGTGTCCTTATGGTATAAAGCATCTAGTTTATCAAGCAGGTACCAAAGCCTCCACTCCCAGACATGGCTAATTGCTTTCAATTCCTGTATAAGTTTGTCCTTGTCCTTTAATAGTTTACTCCAGACATAGTTATTGCTGTGTGTAATAGTTTATCTATTGATTTATTCTGTCCATGAATAATTATTGAAGTTCTGAAGTCTATAATATTACAATAAGTTGCATTGCTCTTTCTTCCTTTCCAGTAGACCTAATTACCCTATTGGGTTCCCCACCTTAATGTGCAAATCTTAACAAGCCTTGTCCCCAATGAACTAATTCCAACTCCAACTGAATTTTAAGGACTATATAATGCAATGTCCTCTCATATGTAGTGATACCTTTTGTGGATGATATGAAGCTGGGAGGAGAATGAATCAGTGTTCATGCAGCACTTTAACTCTGTTGTTACCCATTTGCCACATGATTGGTGATGCATTCATCAGAATATGGTCTAATGTCAAAGGGCCCAGATGAGTCACTGGCGCTTCTTGTTACAACGCTCCATGTGCCACTGTATAGAAGAGTATTTTAAACTTTCATTTAGAAGGGATGTGAATGCTCTCTGCTATCATTGTTAAGGATCTGTTTTGTTTCTTTTCCCTACAAAAGGTCATTGCAACTGTGATTGATGGATCGAGCCCAGCAAATATGATTGTTGCTATTGCTGCAATGCAACAATGGCACAGAGAAGTGGAAGAGGATTGGATGTGTTAGCAAATTTGACGCAGTAGTTACCTCCAGCAGAGTCCAAACAACCTCCACATGAAGAAAGCGCAGTGGAAGGGATGAGTTGGAGGCAAAGTCTTTTATCCTCAATGCCAATTCATCCAGATGAGAAAGGTGCAGGGTCATATAGCTGAAAATGTGTTGCTGGAAAAGCGCAGCAGATCAGGCAGCATCCAAGGAGCAGGAGAATCGACGTTTCGGGCATGATTCCTGAAGAAGGGCTCATGCCTGAAATGTCGATTCTCCTGCTCCTTGGATGCTGCCTGATCTGCTGCGCTTTTCCAGCAACACATTTTCAGCTCTGATCTCCAGCATTTGCAGTCCTCACTTTCTTCTAGCAGGGCCACATAGGCCAAGGTGTCCCAGGACACCGCTACTGAACTGTACCAGGAGCTGTATTCAGACTGAGTGGGTGGCCTTCCTATTCTGTTGGCTAAAGAACAAGAAAATTTATGCCTAGGAATAGGCCCTTCGGCCGTCCAAACTAGTACTGATCCAAATCCACTGTCTAAACCTATCGCCCAATTCCTAAGGATCTGTATCCCTCTGCTCCCCACCTACTCTGCCCAGACACACCTTAAGTGAATCTACCATACCTGCCTCTACTACCTCTGCATATTCTTTCATTTCTGCCTTGGCTAGCAGGTGGCATTGGTAGCAATCCTGAGATCACTACCTTTGAGATCTTCCTCTTTAACTTTACTTCTAGCTCCCTGAGTTCTGCTTTCAGGGCCTCATCTCGTGTTTTACTTATAAAATTGGTGCCTATATGCACCACGACAACTGGCTGTTCACACTCTCCTTTCAGAATGCTCTGCAGCTGATCGGTGACATCCCTAACCCAAGCACCTGAGAGGCAATGTACCATCCAGAAGTCTCATGTTTGTACGTAGAACTGCCTATCTACTCCCCTTCAATAGAATCCCCTATGACTATGACCCTACGAGTCTTTTTCCTGCCCTTCTGATCAGCAGAGCACGCCACGGTGCCATGATCCTGGCAACTGCTGTCCTCCTCTGGTGAGCCACCTCTCCCAACAGTATCCAAAACGGTAAACCTGTTTTGGAGGGAGATGACCACAGGGGGGACCTGCACAGCCTTCCTATTCTTTCTCTGCCTTTTGGTCACCCATTCACTGTCTCCCTCAGCAATTCTAATCTGCGGTGTGAGCAATTCACTTAACGTGCTATCCACGACTTCCTCAGCATCGCGGATGCTCCACAGTGAGTCCACCCGCAGTTCCAGAGCCGTCATGCAGTCAAACGAGCTGTAGCTGGACACACTTGTTACAAGTGTAAGAGTCAAGGGCGTCAGCCACATCCCTGAGCTCCCACATCAAGCAAGAGGCACATGCCTCAGGTCTGAGGTCCCTTGCAATTGTAAGCCTTAGCTTTAACTCAACCAACTAATATCAAACAATGCATTTAAATATACAAAAGAAAAGAAAAAAAGCCTTACCTTACAGAGTCCTTTTCTTCTGGTTAGGGGGTGGAAGGGGGAAGGCGGGAGGGAGATGCTACATGTGTAGTATCTCGGGTTTAGCCTCTACCCAAATATATACTAAGTCCTTACCTTCCCGGCAACCTCCTGGTCCCAACGTCACCTCTGCTCTGTCTCCCGCTGCTCCCGGACAGGAAAAAGCCATCAAAGTTACAGCTGCATTGAACTTGTATACAACTGGCTAGTTGCAAGAAGCCATTGCAGATCGGTGTGGGAATTCTCAATTCTCCACTCACATATATATTAAAACTGTGACCAATGGCCATTTTTGCCAGATCCCACTGCTTCATTTCATTTTTCTGTGACAAGATCAGTTTTACAACTGGGCAATAATAGAACATAGAAGAATACAGCGCAGTACAGGCCCTTCGGCCCTCGATGTTGCGCCGATCAAAGCCCACCTAACCTACACTAACCCACTATCCTCCATATACCTATCCAATGCCCGCTTAAATACCCATAAAGAGGGAGAGTCCACCACTGCTACTGGCAGGGCATTCCATGAACTTACGACTCGCTGAGTGAAGAACCTACCCCTAACATCAGTCCTATATCTACCCCCCCTTAATTTAAAGCTGTGCCCCCTTGTAATAGCTGACTCCATACTTGGAAAAAGATTCTCACTGTCAATCCTATCTAACCCCCTAATCATCTTGTACACCTCTATCAAGTCACCCCTAAACCTTCTTTTCTCCAATGAAAACAACCCCAAGTGCCTCAGCCTTTCCTCATAGGATCTTCCTACCATACCAGGCAACATCCTGGTAAACTTCCTCTGCACCCGTTCCAGTGCCTCCACATCCTTCCTATAGTATGGCGACCAAAACTGCACACAATATTCCAGATGCGGCCGCACCAGAGTCTTATACAACTGCAGCATGACCTCAGGACTCCGGAACTCAATTCCTCTACCAATAAAAGCCAGTACGCCATATGCCTTCTTCACTGCACTATTTACCTGGGTGGCAACTTTCAGAGATCTGTGTACATGGACACCAAGATCCCTCTGCTCTTCCACACTACCAAGTATCCGACCATTAGCCCAGTACCCCATCTTTTTGTTACTCTTACCAAAGTGAATCACCTCACACTTAGCTACATTGAACTCCATTTGCCACCTTTCTGCCCAGCTCTGCAGCTTCTCTATATCCCGCTGTAACCTGCCACATCCTTCCTCACTGTCTACAACTCCTCCGACTTTCGTATCATCCGCAAACTTGCTCACCCAACCTTCTAACCCTTCCTCCAGGTCATTTATAAAAATGACAAACAGCAATGGTCCCAAAACAGATCCTTGCGGAACACCGCTAGTGACGGCACTCCAAGATGAACCTTTGCCATCAACTACTACCCTCTGTCTTCTTCCAGCCAGCCAATTCCTAATCCAAACCTCCAACTCACCCTCAATGCCATATCTCTGTATTTTCTGCAGTAGCCTACCATAGGGGACCTTATCAAACGCCTTACTAAAATCCATATATACCACATCTACTGCTTTCCCCTCATCTACCTCCTTAGTCACCTTCTCAAAGAATTCAATAAGGTTTGTGAGGCACGACCTGCCCTTCACAAAACCATGCTGACTATCCTTGATCACATTATTCTTATCCAGATGTGCATAAATCCTATCCCTTACAATTCTCTCTAAGACTTTGCCCACAACAGAAGTGAGACTCACTGGCCTATAGTTACTAGGATTATCCCTACTCCCCTTCTTGAACAAGGGAACCACGTTTGCTAGCCTCCAGTCCTCTGGCACTACTCCTGTAGACAAAGAGGACACAAAAATCAAGGCCAATGGCTCTGCAATCTCCTCCCTTGCTTCCCAGAGAATCCTAGGATAAATGCCATGAGGCCCAGGGGACTTATCTATTTTCACCCTTGCCAGAATTTCCAACACCTCTTCTCTACATATCTCAAAGCCATCCATTCTACTTATTCGTGCCTCAGTATTCATATCGACAACAATGTCCTGTTCCTGAGTGAATACTGACGAAAAGTATTCATTCAGTGCCTCCCCAATCTCTTCAGCCTCCACACGCAACTTCCCATTACTATCCTTGATTGGACCTATTCCTACCCTAGTCATTCTTTTATTCCTAACATACCTATAGAAAGCCTTAGGGTTTTCCCTAATCCTACCAACTAAGGACCTTTCATGCCCCCTCCTTGCTGCTCTTAGCTCTCTCTTCAGGTCCTTCCGGGCTACCTTATAACTCTCAATCGCCCGTATTGAACCTTCACGCCTCATCTTTACAAAGGCTGCCCTCTTCCATTTAACAAGGGATTCCAATTCCTTATTAAACCACGGCTCCCTCACACGATCCTTTCCTCCCTGCCTGATAGGTACGTACTTATCAAGGACACTCAATAGTTGCTCCTTGAACAAGTTCCACATATCAATTACGCTCTTGCCTTGGAATCTACTTTTCCAATCCACACATCCTAAGTCATGCCTCACCGCATCATAATTTCCCTGCCCCCAGCTATAACTCTTGCCCTGTAGTACACACTTATCCCTCTCCATCACTAGAGTAAAAATCACCGAATTGTGGTCACTGTCCCCAAAGTGCTCACCTACCTCTAGTTCTAATACCTGGCCTGGTTCGTTACCCAGAACCAAATCCAGTATGGCCTCACCTCTTGTTGGCTTATCTACATATTGTGTCAGGAAACTCTCCTGCACACATTGGACAAACACTGACCCATCTAACGAACTTGAGCTATAGCTTTCTCAATCAATATCAGGAAAGTTAAAGTCCCCCATAACAACCACCCTATTACTGTCACTCTTCTCCTGAATCATCTTCGCAATCCTTTCTTCAACGATTCTAGGACTATTAGGAGGCCTGTAAAAGACTCCTAACAGGGTGACCTCACCTCTCCTATTCCTAACCTCAACCCAAACTACCTCAGATGGCAAATCTTCGTCCATCTTCCTTTCCACCGCTGTAATACTATCTTTGACAAGCAAAGCCACACCCCCCCCTCTTTGACCCCCACCTCTGACCCTACTAAAACATTTAAACCCTGGAACCTGCAACAGCCAATCCTGTCCCTGATCTAGCCATGTCTCCGTAATAGCCACAACATCGAAGTCCCAGGTACCAACCCACGCTGCAAGTTCACCTACCTTATTTCGTATACTTCTGGCATTAAAGTATACACACTTCAAGCCACTCTTCTGTTTACAGGCACCCTCCTTTAAGATTGATGCCATATTCCTAACCTCCCTACATTCCAGGTCCTGCACCCTAAAGCTACAGTCTGGGTTCCCATGCCCCTGCAGAGTTAGTTTAAACCCCCCCCAAGAGCACAAGCAAACCTCCCCCCAAGGATACTGGTGCCCCTCAGGTTCAGGTGCAGACCATCCTGTTTATAGAGGTCCCAAAACAATAAGATTCTTCAATACAACTGGCTACTCCCAGGAGCAGGGTACAATCAGAGTGAAATTCCCTCAGTGCAGGTTTATTCATCTAAAATCACAAAATCTGTAATTGAGGCGATTGAGGAAGATAATTTTGAAGCTGGAAATCAATCAGACATTAAAACTTGTCATAGCAAAAAAGCTCATTAAAAGCATTTTGCGTTGGTTGACATCTTGCAAAATTCTTTAGATTCTGGAACAGTTCTGGCAGATTGGAGTGACAAATATAACCTCACTTTAAAAAAAAACAAGGAGAGAAGGGCAAAACAGGGGAACACGTTCAGTTTGACATCAGATGTAGGAAAATGCTCTTGCAAAGTATGTGAAAACAAGACATGTAGAATATATCAATGGAATTGCACAAATTCAATGTGAATTTAAGAAAAGGAAATCATATTTGACAAACGTACTACAGTTGTTGATGTAACTAGCAAAATAGATAATGAGGAACCATGAATATGGTTTATTTGGATGTTTTTGAAAGTTTTTCATTAAGTCCCACATGAAAGGTTAGTGTGCAAGATCAAAGCACATGGACCTATGGCTGATATATGAGCATGGGTTGGGAATTGATTAGCAGACAGGAAATATATTAGGGATAAATGAGTAGTTTTCCATTTAGAAGTTAGAGACTAATGGACCACCAGGGGACCATAATATATTTTAATAATTTAAATGAGCAAACCAAATGTAGCATTTTCAAGTCTTCTGCCAACACAAAGGTAGATGGACTTGTGAGTGGTGTGGAGGATAGGAAGAGGCTTCAAGGCAACTTAGACAAGTTGAGTAAGTGGAGATAAACATGATAGATGCAGTATAATATAGATAAGTGTGAAGTTATCCACTTTGGTAGGAAAACAACAGGAGACTGTTACTTAAATAAATAATATGTTGGTGATAAATTGGTAATTATTGATGTGTGGGTTGGCTTGGATGTCTTTGTACACTGGTCACTAAATGCAAGCATATATATGCAGCAGACAATTAGGAAAGCAGTTGGCAACTTGATCTTTATTGCAAGGGGATTTGGGTACAGGAGCAGGAAAGTCCTTTTGCACCCTTGGTGTGAACACATCTGAAGTATTTGATCTCCTCTGACCTCTTTACCTAAGAAAGGATTGGAACATAAATGTATGGAAGGTGCAGAAATAGGTCAATTGTCCCTTAAAACCTGCTCTACCATTCAATATTATCGTGGCTGATCATCCAACTTGGTACACTGTTCCTGCTTTCTCCCCATACCCTTACATCTGTTTAGCCCTAAAAACTACCTAACTCTTTGAAAGTATTCAATGCTTTAGCCTCAGTTGCTTTTTGTAGCAGAGGATTCCAAAGGCTCACCACCCTCATTATCTCAGTCCTAAAGGCTTACCCCATATTCTTAGACTGTGACCCTTGGTTTTGAACTTCCTGGTCATTGGGGGTATCCTTACTTCAAACCCAATGTGATTGGCTCTTAACTGCCCACTGGGCAAATAGGGATGAGTAATAAATGCTATTCTAGTTGGCAATGCCCTCATCCCAGAAAGAGTTTAAAAAATCCTGTTCAGTCTTGTTGGAACTTTAAAGGTTTCTCTGAGATTCTACCTTATTCTTCTAAACTCCAGTGATTTTAGACCTAATTGATCCAATGTCTCTTCGTATGTCAGTCCTGTCATTCCAAGAATCAGTCTGATATATTTTTCTTGCATTCCCTCCACAGGCAAAACAGCCTTCCTCAGACAAGGAGACCAAAATCTACACTCAATACTCCAAGTAATATATCTCACCAAGGCCCTGTACAATCACAGTAAGACATCCCTGCTTTTGTAATTTAATCCCTATACTGCAAAAGCTAAAATACCATACACCGTCTTCAATGCCTGCTGCACCTACATGATTACTTTCTGCAACCAGTGTACAAGGACATCGGATCTTGTTGCAACTCCCCTTTTCACAACCTATCGCCATTCAGGTGATAATTTGCTTTCCTGTTTTTGCTAGCAAAATGGATAACCTCACATTTATCCATATTATATTTCATCTGCCACACATTTGCCTATTCACTGAACTTGTCTAAATCAGACTGAAACATCTCTGCAACCTCTTCACAGCTTACTCTCCCAACCAGCTTTGTATCATCTGTAAACTGGAGGTATTATATATAAGTCCCTCATCTAAAGCATTCATACAAATTGTAAATCACTGGGGTCCAAATACTGATCCTTGCAGTACCCCACTTGCCACTGCCAACAAATTGGAACTAGAAGCGTGTAATCTTACTCTTTGTTTCCTGTCTGCCAACCAGTTCTCTATGCATGTCAATACATGACTTTCAATCCCACGTGCTTTTATTGTACATGCTAATCTCTTATGTGGGACCTTATCAAAAGCTTTCTGGAAGTAAAAGTAAATCACATCCACTATATCCCCTTATCAACTCTACCCTTTACCATCTTGAAAAATACAAGTAGATTTGTCAAGCGTGATTTCCCTTTTGTAAATCCATGCTGATTGTGAGTATGTTACTTTTCTCCCAGTGTTGTGGTATTAAATTTTTTATGATGGACTCTAGCATTTTCTCCACTACTAATGTCAGGTTAACTAGGCTAAACATCTGTTTTCACTCTGCCTCCTTTTTTAAATAGTTGGATTACGTTAATATCTCTTAAAACAATCGGAATTATTCCAGTGTCTATAGAATCTTGAAAGACGACCATCAATGCATCCATTAATTCAAGGCCCCTTTCCTTAAGTAATCTGGGATGTAGATTATCAGGCTTTTATCCCAACAGTTTTCCCAATACCATTTCCCTACTCATAATGGTTTTATTTAGTTCCTTCGTCTCACTAGACCCTGTGTTCCCCAACATTTTCAGGATGTTATTTGTGTCCTTCTTTGTGGAGATAAAACCAAAGTAAGTATTTAATTGGTCTGCTATCTCTTTGTTTCCTATTATAACTTGCCTTGTTTCTGGCTGTTGTGAACCCTACATTTACCTTCACTAAACTTTTTCTCTTCACATATCTATGAAAGCTTATACATTCAATTTATATGTTTCCCACAAGTTTACTCTCTCATTCTATTTTCCTCCTCTTAATCAATCCCTTTGTCTGCCATTGCTGAATTCTAAACTGCTCTCAACTTAATGAAATATATGATAAGCAACCACTTTAAATCTGTCAATTTTGAAAATTAAAACCAGTTATTTTAACTCAGTAAAATTATTTATAACTGGTTCTGTTCAACAAGCTTGCTTAGTAGAGGATAGTTAAAAGATGCCCAAAATGTCCATTTAAGGGGTAAGCCTTCCTGTTGTAAGTACATAATTGCGTTATATTACCTAGATTATTCAGTTGTTGATAAATTTCTTTAATAACTTAAACTGAAAATGACATCTGATTTGATGTATTACTGCTTTGAATACTTGAGGGAGATCTGGTAGGTTTTGGCATAATTTTCAGTAGCATAAAAATAATTATCAGTCAGATTTCTTATTACCTAGGAACAGTTACTGAGAATCTAACCAGTTTACAAATTTAGGGTGACAACCTTGAAGATATGAAAATCTGAAACTCTGAAGATAATCAAAGACAGGAGACCCAGTGATATCCAGATATCTGCTCAGATGCTATACATAGAACTTTGATTGTAGAGGGGGGGGGTTCTTAATTATGAAGCTGCCTTCAGAGCATGAAGTACTGTTGATCCTATATGTTGATGTTCGTTTGTAATTTGCTATATAATTTTTTAAAATGTAAAACTGAAGTCAAAGCTTAAGCACATTCCTCATTTTCTAAAACACTTTTGCTCTAGGTTAAAAAAAGAATTGGAATTACACAAGGAAGGTGATTTGGAAAGTTTCTGTGAGACCCTTCGGGCAGAGATACAATATTTGCAAATGGTAACTGGTTAGTTTTATTCATAAAATAATTGATTCTAGTTTGCATTTAATTGAAACTTACATGCAAATTATTTTTCATTTTGTGTTTTACAAACTTGAAGACTTTTTCTACAGTATATATAGCCAGGTTGTGACACATTTATAATGAACGTAACAACAATGTAATGTAATTTCCTGTAGCTGATCATGGAATCTGTAAAGTGGTAATGACGGTTCACTGTTAAGTGGAATTGTTTAGGCTGGTTGCCACTTTAAGATTATCGCTTTAGTACTGCTTTTGAAAAGTAGCTTAAAAAGGGTCACTCTTGGGTAATTTAGTATTTGGTCAATGAGGGAATCTTCTGTTCTTTGAAATCTTGTACATCCTTTTTGGAATGTGGTTAGAAAAAAAAAGTAGCAAATCAATGATTTTTTTAAACGGATACCTTTTATAGCAAGAGATATAACATTCAACGTGCAATGGATGTGCATTAAAAAACAGAACTGGATTTATTTGGGCCCTTTGAAGACTGGCTCAGAATTGGAAGTAAACATACCATTGTGAAGGGAAGCTTCAGAGCAGAATGATAATGTTATCATATCAGTTCTATATTTTGCAAAGGCAATCACGATGGCAAGAGAAAAGAAGTCTCATATCAACAAAAGATTAACAGGGTCAATCAGAGTGTAAATAGCATACTATTTTATGGTCTTGTTTGGATTTTGCAGAATGCCTATTTGGGCTATCAGAACCCCGTGAAGAACATTAGGATAGCAAAAAACAGACCAATTTTGACTTCACTTCAACAGATTGTGAATATTCCATCATTGAAGATATTTAAAGATTTAAGTATACTGTAGAAGAACTCTTTTCCATTTTATATTTAAGTGGAAAATCTTTGATCTCCAGTGGAATCAAATGATGTGGTGAGTAGATGGAGAAGAGGAGCTGAAACTCAAGATCAGTCATCATTGTATTTAATGACAGAGAACGTTCAGCAAGCACCATAATCTACTTCTGCTGTTGATGTTCTTGACATAGAGAGTAGAGAAGCTGGGCCTTATACCTCATTATGAGGAAGGCAATTTCCAGTGGCAGCGTTTTATAAGAAAGGGTGTTACATGGGAGTTGCAGCTGGTAGCCACCCTGCGTGGACCTAAAGGGAAGATCCTGGGTGTTATGGTATGTCTCACAGCAGGTATCTAACATATGAATCAATTCCCTGATTAACAGATTAACTGACTCTAACTCATGTTGTACAGACAGAAACTCCAAGAAACGTTTGTCACCTTTGTTGCCAGATGCTGTAGTAAAGGGCATGAGTGTCATTTCTCTGAAGGAACCGGTGGAGTGGCTACTTAAGGAGATAATTGTCTCTACCCTTATCAAAGCTTTCCAGAATGATGAAGGCAAGAAAAAGGACCATATTATACCAGCTTTGATGGAAGATGGATGATAGCATGAAATTGTAGTGGCAGACCAACATCAGCTACTTGCTTTGGGTGTGTATAAGACTATTGCTATGGTATGCAAAGTGCACAAAATCTGCAAGATCTATCATAGATGCAGTTTGTCACCTACCCAGAAACTGGCATTTCTTCACATCTGCAAAACATATGGAACTAGACAGCATTGGGTATATGTGTGCAGAATTTTCAAACGCCAAATCAGAACCCAGAACAAGATCCAGGTGACCAGAAAGATGGTACTACACCATAATACTAGCAACATGGAAAATCATTCAAATGTACACAAATGTATCAATGAAATAAACAGCCAACAGACCAAAAAGCAACCTTTGGAATATAACCAAGCCTTTTATATTATCAGGGAGAAAGTGAGGACTGCAGATGCTGGAGATCAGAGCTGAAAATGTGTTGCTGGAAAAGCGCAGCAGGTCAGGCAGCATCCAAGGAGCAGGAGAATCGATGTTTCGGGCATGAGCCCTTCAATCAGCGAAAGAACCATCAGCATGCATAGACCATTCATGACAATCAAGTCATACAAACAGTGGTCAGAATGAAAGAGAACCTTTCTTTTCAGAGACAGTGAAAAATGAAGTAGATACATGACCTGCGAGCAATTAGTTACCATGACTGTGCATTAGATAAAGAGTATGAGCCATTAATCTAGTGACATACCTAGATATAAGCAAAGATTTCTAAGGTATGCATCAGCCTTGATTGCAAGAAGTCAGTACTGATCATGATGCTACATTGCAAAGAAACAAAAACCAATGTATAATAAGCCAATCACACATGTAGAGTGTGAGAACGAGAACACTGATGATAATCTAAGTGTGATGATGCTGAGCAACAGCAACCAACAGCAAGACTGCCAAATTGTCAGCCAGGAGCAACTGATAGCAACACACAACTGTCCAGATGGTTATACAATCACCAGATGAGGACAGGTTGTCAAACTGACAAAACATCAACTTGCGTAAAAGTCAAACTTTTGAGTCTATTTTAAGGTTAAATTTATGGGGTTAACTATTAAATGGAAACTACTTTTCAGAGGCTGAAATTCATGCTACAGTCCAAAATACAGTATCATTAGCAGAAGCCCAATTAACCTCTAAAGGAATAAAGAAAAAAAACAATGAATGACAGTAATTATGGATGATAACTTGTAGTCTTTTTTCTGCTTATTTCTGATTACAAACGGGTGAAACTGTAGTACCTTATCTTCTAATTCAGCAGGCAGCTTTTGTTCATTCTTAGTTCTCTGCCCAAGTATGAAGTCCTGCCTTCTCATGAACCTTGTGCACCATCCAGCACTTGCCTTAAAATCCGAAATTCCATCCTTCGTTGATTCATTTCGTGCATGGATTCAGATGGCTTCACAACTAATACATTTTTCATTTTGACTATTTTCAAGTACATCAAAACATAGCATGAAGAAAAATTTATTTCCTCATTGTTACATTTATATTATCATCATTATCATTACAGGATAATATCTTGACTCACAAATGTTGATCTGTTATCTGTGAAGAACTTGGGTTGGCTTTTACATGAGATATATGGAAATTTCCAGATGTTTTGGCCAAAAATAGGGGGTCGACTTTTACATGAGATCGATTTTTACTTGAGTATATATGGTATATCAAAAGTTTGAATTATTAATTTTGCTAATTCTATTTTTACACTTCTTTACAATGGTTGAATTGACAATAAGTGGCAATGTTCTTTCAAGAAAATGGGATGTTGAATTGTGTCTTGCAGCAGATATACAACACACCTTTAAGTGACATGTTCATGAAGCCACCACTGTATCACAACATGTGATCTAATAGTGTCTAGTGTGATGATGCTGCTCCTTTAACAAAGGTTATGTTTTCCTTGTTTTTTTTCAGAAAGGTCATAAAAGCAGCAATTCCAAAAAGTATGGGTTAACTACTTGAGAATGCTTTCAAGTTTAAAAAAACAACATTTTTACAATTAAAAGGGTATGGCTGGTTTTCCCAGCTCAGCTTTTCTCTGGTTTGGTTTTAGCAGTCTGGCTTCACTAAAAGTAATCAGTCAGTTGTGATGCTGATAGACCCAAAGAAGCAGGTCTATGCTGATCCTCTCTCTCTCTGATATCTCTCCTGTAAGAACCTATGTTTGATTGTTGCAGGAATTTGGAACAGCATCATTAAGGGGATAATCCATTGGGTTTTCAGATAGATTAAGTCCTTCTGTATTCTGTTGTCTTTTGTTTATGTTTCATTCGGTAATCTTGCAAATAAATTCTGTTTTGTTTAAAACTAAGTGGTTGGTCAGTTGCATCACTCCTGGAACATCAACTGTACACCTACTAAAAACAACTAACAAAGTTAGGGTCTGGACTACTTTCTTGAAATGTCTTGAAAGGGGTCTGGGCTGGTCCATAACAGATTAGGGGATTAATTCTAGAGTTCCAAATTGAGATTAGAGTTGTTGGATTCAAAGGCAGCAAGTGGTAGATGTTAGTGTCTTTTGTTCTGGGTCTGGATTTCGGTTGGTTTAAACAGTGCTTGGTATAGCAATGGTTCTTTCAGCCACCAAGAGTTTTCTAGGGGTGGAAGAAGTAACTTTGGAGACCTTGGAAAAGGTGAATAAGATCAAGCTGCTGGAATGAGCAGACAATCTGGTTTTGGAGCTGCTTCCTTCCGTGAGAAAAGGAAAGATAATTACAACATTAGCTCAGTATTTAATTTTACTGGAAACACCATCAGATTCTTTAGAGATTTGTAAAGTTCAATCAAAAAATCAAAAATTAAGCAGCCTGAGTTAGAGGCAAAAGAAAAGGAAAGGGCAAAAGAAATGAAACTGTTTGAATCAAGATTAAAAGCAGAGGAAAGAGAAAAAGAATGAAAGGCCCCAGTAGAGCAAAAAGAAAATGACAGAATCGCTTTAGCAGAACAACAAAAGAGAGAAAGAAGAAAGAGAGAGAGGATAGGAGGAGTGAGAGGGTGTTTGAATTTAAGAAGTTGTGACTTATGACAGGAGTTTAAAAATTTACTTCTTGAAGTGGTGACAACTCATGTGGGAGAGCAGAGAGTTAAAATGGCAAGAGTAGCAGCTGAAATTGCTGATGATTGTAAGTTGGTGCGTAAATCAAAGTTTCACTTCCAAACTCTATTTCAATCCTTGAGGGTTAGAAACTGGGGAGAAGAGAAATCCTCGTGTGGGAAGGGAAAGGTAGATCTCGGTGAAAATCATAAAGGATAACTTACCACAGGGTACAACCTGGTGGAGATTGCTTAAGGAGGAAGTTTTATATCTTCTTAAACTGTATACCTGCAAAGGTAAAGTTTATTAGCGTAGGCCAGGAGCAGCAGATAATGAGGTTACAGTATTAACAGATACAGAATCCTCTCAATCTTTGATGTTGAAAGATGAGAAGACATGTACCTCTGAAGAACTATTGCCAGAAAATGTGCTAGTAACAGGAATTCACGGTGAGACAAGAAGTCCTCTGTTATGTAGAGTGAGGTGAGAGTGTCCAGTGAAGTCATGGTAGGAGTACGAGACAAATTCTCAGCTCCGGGATTACAATTTTTCCTTGCTAATGATTTAGTAGGAGTGCTGCCTACTGTGGTTGAAAAGCCAGTGAAACTCAGGCAACTGAACTATTGCAGGACACATACCTTGGGATTTTTCCCAACTCTGTGGTAATGAGGTCACAAAGTCACCTGTATAACAGCAGAGATCAAAGAGTACAGATAAGAAAGTTAAAGTGGAATTAACAGAGACCCAACTTGATCAAATGGTTGACACAGAGCAGGAGCAGGTAAATGACAAAGCAGATACCTTTAGCTCTGCTAAATTAACTTGAGCAGAAAGATAGAAATTTAAAGTGATTGTATTAAAATGCATACATGGAAAAAGAATCAGAATGTATTCCGGAATGCCAATATCTTAAAAATGATGTCACAATGAGGAAATGGAGATCATCACATATTCAGGCATGTGAGAAATGAGCAGAAGTTCATCGAGTCATATTGCCAGTGAGTTATAGAAAGGACATGTTGCGGGTGGCGCATGAACTATCAGTAGGGGGGCACATTTAGGGGTAATAAAAATTTAAGCTAAAATATAAACTCATTTCTACTGGCCTGCCTTGCACAAGGATGTCGTTGAATTTTGCCAGACATGTCATACATGTCAGGTAATTGGAAAGTTGTAGGCAGTAATAAAACCCGCACTTTAATACCAATTCCTGCATTTGAGTAACTTTTTACAAGAGTCTTAACTGATTGCGTAAGATGCCTACCTAAAACAAAATTTGAGAATCAGTATTTGTTAACAATAATGGATGTGTCCACTAGATTTCCAGAGGCAGCTCCATTACACAATATCATAGCTAAAAGGATTGTAGAGGAGTTAATCAAATTTTTCACTAGGTATGGACTACCCACTGAAATACAATCAGATCAAGGTTCAAACTTCACATTGAAATTATTCAAGGAGGTTATGGACATCTTAGGAATAAAACAATCAAATCTACTGTGTACCATCCAGAGTCTCAAGGAGCACTAGAAATGTGGCATCAGACATTAAAGACCATGTTGATGGCTTATAGTCAAGATTATCCAGATGATTGGGATAAGGGAATTCCATTTGTACTTTTTGCAATCAGTGATGCACCAAATGAATTAAACCAAGTTCAGTCCATTTGAATTAGTTTTTGGGCATGAAGTGAGAGGACCACTAAAATTGATTAAGGAGAAATTGATAAGTCATGATATAGAGACCACATATTTCTACTATGTATCAAACTTTCGGCAGTGATTAAGTACATTGGGGGAGTTGGCTAGACATCATTTAAAAGTATCACAGCATACAATGAGACAGGACACAGACAAGAAATCAAAAACTCGTAATTTTGCTATCGGAAATGAGGTGTTAGTGTTACTTCCAGTGATAGGTGAACATTTGAAACAAGGGTTAATGGACTTTATCAAGTTGAAAGGAAATTGAGTGAAGTGAACTATTTGATAAGGACTCCAGAGAGATATAAATCTCACAGCGTATCATGTGAATATGACAGGGAAGGAAAGTCAAAGGAGACCATGTTATTGGTTGCAATACAGAGAGAAAAGCCAAGTTCAGAGGATTCTGAATTGAATATTCTTCAAATTAAATTGGACAATGAGGAAGTTGTCAAAATTTGGGATAAATCATTGAGTTACCTTCCAGAGGAAAATTGAAATAACCTGAAAGAGTTATTACCATTGCATGGGGAGATATGTGGAAATAAAATGGGAAGTACTAACCTAATTATGCATGATGTAGATATAGGAGATGCTATTCAGATTAAGCAAAACCCTTATTGGCATAACCTTCTAAAGTTAGCCCAGGTTCAAAAGAAGATTGAACGCATGCTCCAAGACAACATAAGTGAAGTGAGTTACAGTGACTGGAGATCACCTACAATAATGGTACCACAAACCAGATGGTACCCAATGGTTATGTGTGGAGTATCACCAAGTCAATGCAGTTACAAAGACTGATGCATATCCAATTCCGCGTTTGAAGGCTGTGTTGAAAAGTGGGACAAAGAACTTATATTTCTAAGTCGCACTTGCTCAGAGGGTACTGCCAGGTATCTTCGTCCAAATGAGCAAAGATAATTTTGACTTTCATAACGCTGAATGGACTGTGCCAATTTAAAGTCCAGCTATTTGGTATGAAAAATATGCCAGCCACATTTTGAGACTAACCAATAAGGTCATTTCTGGATTATCCAGTTGTGTAGTTTGTATTGATGACCTGGTGATTTTTCATCACACATGGAAGGAACATTTGCAACATTTATCAGAATTTTTCAATCAACTTCAGGAAGCAGGCATGGTGATAAGCCTGGCTGAAAGTGAATTTGCCAAAGCCCAAGTCACCTTCCTGTGCCATATTATTGGACATGGACAAGTGCCCCATGGAATGCATAAACAATGGTAATTGGGGAGTTACCCATCCCATTGACAAAAAGAGCAGTCCTACAATTCCTGGGATTGAGTGGATTCGATCAAAAATTCATACAAAAGTTTAGCAGTGTAGCTGTTCGACTCACTGAATTGCTTAAGAAAGGCAGAGGTTTCAGTGGACAGCAGCTGTCAAAGGGCATTTGACAGCCTGAAACCTGTGTTAACCACTGCCCCAGCGTTAGCTGTGCCTAATTACCCAAACCCATTCAACTTGGCTATTGATGCAAGTGATGTGGGTGTTGATCCTGTGCTCTTTGAAGAGGATGATGAGAAATAGAAAGACCTATCGGATGAAATTGAACATTCATCAGCAGAAATTTTCAACTTTTGAAAAGGAGACTGAACTTGGTGTTGGTGTTACAACATTTCAATGTTTATGTTACCAGTAATGTATCAGAGATAATCATAACTGATTGAAGTTTGTGGAGCAATTTAAGGACAAAACTTCCAGACTGTTTAGATGGGGCTTGTTGTTACTGCCATTCAACTTGAAAATTGTGCATGTGGCTGGACGTGAAAATGTGATTGTTGATGCATTGTCGAGACTTGCATGAGAAACGGAGGCATTCAGTGACAGGAGTAAAACGGCCTGGAACAAAGTGTAGTGATGCATGTTTGCATGATTATAGTCAATGTGCTGTATATGGTTGTTTAATGTACTAATGATTTAAGATTAAGGCTTTTAAAATGAAGCCATCTTTGGATATTGATGGTTCATTTTTAAGAGGGGGATGTGATGATGCTGCTCCTTTAACAGCGTTATGTTGACCTTGTTATTTTTTCAGAGGCCGTAAAAGCAGCAATTCAAAAAGTCTGGGTTTAACTACCTGAGAATGCTTTCAAATTAAAAAAAACACTTGTACAATGAAAGGGGAGTGACCAGTTCTCCTAGTTCAGCTTTTCTCTGGTTTGGTTTGGTTTGGTTTTAGCAGTCTGGCTCTTCATTGAAAGCAATCAGTTGTGAAGCTGCTGGACCCAAAGAAGTAGGTCTATGCTGATCTTCCCTCCCTGTGACATCTCTCCTGTAAGAACCTGTGTTTGATTTTACATTTTTTGCCATGGGGCGTTTATGGGGATTGTTGCAGGAATTTGGAACAGTGTTATTAAATTGAGATAATCTGTTGGGTTTTTGGATAGGTTAAGTTCTTCTGTATTCTGTTCTCTTTTGATGATGTTTCAGTAATCTTTCAAATAAATTCTGTTTTGTTTAAAACTAAGTGGTTGGGCCAGCTGCATCACTCCTGGAAAATCACTGTACATCTGCTTAAAACAGCTAGCAAAGTTAGGGTCTGGGTTACTTTCTTGAATTGTTTTGAGGGGTTTGGCCTGGTCCATTATACTAGCTCTCAGTTCTACCTTACTGGGCTCTGTCCTCTTGCAGAATAATACATTGAAGGACCTTTGCTACAGGACACCTTGATCCCACACATGCAAATGCCATTCATTGTACATAACTAAATACCAGGAGCTGTACAAAAAAAAATTGAATAGTTCAGTATTATGGGATCCAAATTTCATATTTAGTTGCTGGAGCTAACGTTATTAACACAACATGTTTGTTGTAGATCATCAATATATCCACAATGTCTTTGGAGGTAGAACATTACAGTTGTAGTAAGTGTCTGAGTGAGAGGCCTTGCAGACAAGGACCTTTAACTTTCCATGAGCATCATGCATCAAGAGGTGGGAACTTTACTGTGAAGGAGAAGCTAAGAGAACAAGAACTACAATTGCTGAAAATTGGACAGCAGCAACCTAAGGTGGAATCTTAAAGAGGTCTGAGCAACATTAGCTATGGGAAGATGGAATCCTGTCTTACCAAGCTCACCCAATAAACTAAACATTGGGAAAGCTCAATACGGAAACCAGACTAGATATGTGGTGGATTCAGCTCACTGCTTATTCTGTACCATCTCCATGTTGCCTATGACCAAATTGCATCTCAGCAAACAATCCATACCCATCTCTCATCCACACGTATTGGCATCTGGCATCTGCTAAACCCCTACAACCATGGTGGCACTTCTCTAATACACTTATAGATCACTCATGAAGCACATAAATGTATTGCAGCGTTCACCAGAAGCTAGAATTGAAAAGTTACAGCAAGGACACAGCACACACATGGACAAGCACCCAACTCACTGAGCAGTCACACAACTAGTGCCTACCTGCATGCTCACAGCATCAATGTCGAGCATTGCCCTCCTATGCTATGCCTATTAGCCACAGACAAAGGGCTTTCACCACTGTCGTTTTGAGGTGTTCTTTTCTGCAGACATACAGGCAAGCTGCTTAACATGATATGGATCTATCAGATGTGAGGGGGACAGCTTGGTAATGGGGGAGTCTAGAAAAGTAGGGTGGAAATTATCAAGGTGTAATACCAGGAGTGTGGAAAAAATAGTTGTAGGTGAAGAGCAATTTGGTGGATTGCAACATGGCGGGATGGGTATGGGTTGAATCGGGCTGTTGGGATAGTGAGAGATAATAAAGGAGAAGGAGGCTTTGGGTGGATTGGTACCTGGAAGTGACATGGTGTCAAATAGTGGCAGGATAGATTGACTTTTTAATTTTAAATGCAAATGAAACCAAAGGTAAGGAGGAAGGTGGAATTGCAGATTAGTGATAGGGCTGATTGTTAACAGAATAAAAAGGAAGGGACAGAATGTGTGAATGTCATATTGCATCAAGGAAATAAAAGTGTTGGGAAAGTTGTTAAAAATAACAAACTTAAAAGCTTTATATCTTAATGCACAAAGCATGAAAGATAACAAAAGAACAGAATATTATTTATATGGAGACAAACTACAGTGAGCTGCAACACAAGGGGACTTGGGAGAAACACAGAAATTTGGCACAGAGGTGCAGCAGGCAATCAAGAAGACTAATGGAATCTTGGCCCTTATTTCGAGAGGGTTGGAGTGTAGAGTAGGGAGGTCTCAATGCAATTGCACAAGGTCCTAGTCTGATGAACTTGGTCCCCCTTTTTAAGAAACTACATTATTTCATTGGAGACAGCTCAGAGAATGTTCATGTAGATGATTGCTGGTGAGGAGGGATTGTGTTATGAGCTAAGTTTAAACAGGTTGGAACTCTACTAATTGGAATTTAGAAGAATGAAAGGTGATTTCCTTGAAGCATATGATTCTTAAAGAGCTTGACAGGGTAAATGCTGAGAGGTTGTTTCCCCTCATGGGAGAGTTGACGATCAGAAGGCATAGTCTCAGAATTAAGGAGCTCGAATTTAAGACTAAGATAAGAAGGAATTTCTTTTCTCAGAGATTGTGAATCTTTGAAACTGCTTGCCATAATGAGATGTGGGACACAGTCCTTGCGTATATTTAAGGCTGAGATAGCTGGATTCTTGATCAATAGGAGAATCAAGAGTTCTGGGGAACGGGCAGGAAAGTGGATGTGTTGTTGCATCAGCCATAACTCTATTGATTGGCGGTACAGATAGAGTCATAGAGATTTACAGCATGGAAACAGACCCTTCTGTCCAACCTGTCCATACTGACCAGATATCCTAACCTAATCTGGTCCCATTTGTTAGCACTTGGCCCATGTCCCTCTAAACCCTTCCTATTCTTATACCCTCCAAGTGCCTGTTAAATGTTGTAATTGTACCAGCCTCCACCACATCCTCTGGCAGCTTATTCCATACGTGCACCACCATCTGCATGAAAAAGTTGCCCCTTAGGTCCCTTTTAAATCTTTTCCCTCTCACCCTAAACCTACACCGTCTAGTTCTGGACTCCCCAACCCAGGAAAAAAGCTGTGTCAATTTACCCTATTCATGCCCCTCGTGATTTTATAAACCTCTATAAGGTCATCCATCAGCCTCTGATGTTCAAGGGGAAATAGCCCCAGCCTATTCAACTTCTCCCTATAGTGTGAAGGGCCAAGTGGTCTACGTCTGTTCTTATTTGTCAAGGTTTTATGGTCAATGCTGATGATGTCCACAAACATTTGCATTCCTGATCATCACTTTCCATTTTCTAGATGTAAGTGCCCCAAGAAGATGGCTGGGACAATGCCCAGGGTGGGTGAACTAGGTGATAGAGATACATGGGACCCATGATTGCTGGACACTACAATATTATAGCAACAAGTACATGAAACAGCCAATGCAAAATGCAGGCACATTTAATCTGCAATCATTTCATTGTGTTGAGTTTTTTTTAATGTATCCAATTTCAGCAACCACCACAAGGTCATTTATCCACTGTCTTCTTATTCACTACGGATTTCAAAATATTTTGGCTTTACCATGTTATGGTAATGTACTCTTAAAACTTTACACAGCCAAACATGCTGAATAACATTATATTAAAAAACAAAGCATTGACAATAACATATTCATAAACTCTGTTACATTCTGCTGATTATTAGTTTATTATCCAACATGTATTTTATGTAAGATAAACTAGTCTTTGTTTCACTTGCCCATCTTGTGTTTGTTTTACTGACTCCAAGGTCAAACTATCATTTAATAATATATTGGATAGTAATGGTGCAATTGGTCATTGCCAAGAGATTCACTTATGAGAGTGATCAATGGTGCCAAACTCAAGAGAACATCAAGTGTGAAGCTTTCAAAATTTTAATAAGCTCATTTTGTCTTTTCAGAAACTGTCACAGGGCAACCATCCTCAAAATAGCAACTCACAACTTTCTGAATGGTGTGCCCCTGACTTGTCTAATGAACCAGATCATGTTGGAAAAAGAAGGCAGCCATAATCTGAAAAAGGAAAAAAAGTAAGATACAAAAGGAAATTGTACACAAAATTGAATTTGCCCTGTGATCCACTTGAAATGTAATTCCTGGTTTGAAATTAAGCAAAATAAATGCTTTCTTATTTGATACCCAAAGTGTGTGCAATGCCAGTAATTGGAAAATATACTCCAGACAGAATATGACTATTAAACTCATTGAACATGCTTCCTTTTGGCTGATTAATAAAGAAGCACTGTCATGAGAAATTGAGTATTCTAGAATGCAATTAAGTCAATATTCCCAACTGGAAAATTAAAGCAACACTGATGATAGATAGAAGCCAAAATGTTACATTTGATTCCACCTGTGAATCGATCCATGCAGATATTACAAGATCATGACTGTGTGCAGAACCAAGTTGGTCTGTAAGGCAAGTTTTAATCGTCTTTATCCTCTTGAAGATGCTTAGGCTTTTCTCTGCTTCAGGTACCCCCACTGTTTGGAAATTATCAACAATTCCACAACAAATTCATACTTATGGTACTGTGGGCAATTTGGTTGGATGCCCAAAGGGGTGGCTTGACTCCTACATCAATTTTGACTCTCATCTCTATCTGTGGTGATGTCATTTTCATCTTTGAGAAGAAACCAATATTGAGATATGTAAACACAGCCTAGAAGTCAATATATTTGGGCCTCATACATTGTCTGTACATGCCAGTGACATAAAGTTAGTGCTTTTTGTGAGCAGTATAGACAGAAGCATGAAATTGTACAAAAGTCTATCAATTAAGCAAATGGATAAACCTCTGGCAAATGGGTGTCAATGCAGACAAATGTAAGATTATCCACTTGGACTCCTAAAAGATTGCTCAGAGAACTTTCTAAATGGCAAAGTGCTGGAAACATTGACAATCTGAAAAAACTTTAATTGAAATGTCATAAAAAAATCAACAAGTTAATGCAATGGTAACCTGTATAACTATAAAGCTAGCTAAAATTAGGTTACAGCCATTCAAACCCGTGATTACACCACACTTTGAGAACTGTGTACAGCTCTGGGTACCAAAGCTTTGGAAGATATATTGGCCTGGAGGAAGTGAAAGAATTAAATTACAATGGCAGATTATACGAACTAGGTTTGCCCTCCCCCCACCTTATCTCAGTCCCCACCCTCGGACTCAGCACCGCCTTCTTGACCTGCAATCTTCTTCCCAACATCTCCGCCCCCACCCCCTCTCGGGCCTATCACCCTCACCTTAACCTCCTTCCACCTATCGCATTCCCAACGCCCCTCCCCCAAGTCCCTCCTCCCTACCTTTTATCTTAGCCTGCTTGGCACACCCTCCTCATTCCTGAAGAAGGGCTTATGCCCGAAACGTCGATACTCCTCCTTGGATGCTGCCTGACCTGCTGCGCTTTTCCAGCAACACATTTTTCAGTTCTGATCTCCAGCATCTGCAGTCGTCACTTTCTCCTAGGTTTGCATTTTCTCAATTTTAGAAAATAGAGGAATGATTTGATCAAAGTTTTCAAGATATTTTAGGGACAGATATAGTAGATAAAGTGAAACTATTTTTGCTGACCAGGGAATACAGAACTAGGGAAAATAGTATAAAAAAATTAAAGTCAGGCCTTTTCAGAGAACCTGGAAAATACATCCACGTGCAAAAGATGGTAAAAGTTTGAAATTTGTATCTTCAAATATCAGTAAATAGAAGTTCAATGTATTTTAGATTTAAGATTCAAAGATTTGTATTAACCAAAGGTATTAAGAGATATCATGTGAAGTTAAGTATATGAAGTTAGGTCATAATCAGCCATGATCTCACTGAATGGTGGAACAGACTGGAGGTGCTACTCCCGTGCAAAGATGGTTTGTCAATGCACATTATGCAGATAATGCATGTAAAATATTACTATCAAAAGTATCACTGTTATACCACAGAATATGAACAGAGACCATATTGATCGTTGTGGTTCTGTTCGCCGAGCTGGGAATTTGTGTTGCAGATGTTTCATCCCCTGTCTAGGTGACATCCTCAGTGCTTGGGAGCCTCCTGTGAAGCGCTTCTGTGATCTTTCCTCCGGCATTTATAGTGATTTGTACCTGATAACAAGGAAAAGACAAACACATAACCTCAACACCAAGGAGAGGGAAGCACTAAAATCACGAAGAAACGATAAGAACATAATCATACTACCAGCAGACAAAAGCAGAAGGACGGTCATCCTAGACAAAGCAGAGTACATCCAAAAAGCGCAACAACTACTTGCAGATACCAACACTTACCAAAAGAGGGAGTTTGACCCCACCCCACAGCTCACCAATAGGATAAACAACACACTGAGGAACCTACAAAAAAACGGACAGATAACCACAGGTCTCCATTCAGCTCCTTTGACCAACAAAGAATGAAACCTGAAAGCAACAACACCGCCAGATTCTATGGACTACCTAAAGTGTGCAAACCAGACATCCCACTCAGACCAATAGTATCAGGGACACCATCATACAAACTGGCTAAAGAACTATAGCAGAAACTGAAACACCTGATCAGCGGATCCAGACACTCTATACAGTCAACACAGGAATTCTTGGGCATCATCAGAAATATACACATAGACAAGGAAGAAACACCACTATAAATGCCGGAGGAAGCGCTTCACAGGAGGCTCCCAAACGCTGAGGATGTCACCTAGACAGGGGACGAAATGTCTGCAACACAAATTCCCAGCTCGGCAAACAGAACCACAATAATGAGCACCCGAACTACAAATCTTCTCACAAACTTTGAACCATATTGATCAACCACATTTAAGTATGAAATAAGATAAAAGTCCATCCTATGAAAGAGGAAGACAAAGGCATAATTAAAAAACAAAGCATTGATTACTTCATAAAATTAATGGGCAAAAGTTTGAGCCTGTGCCATCAGCAAGCTTTGCACTGTCACAAAGGAGAGATCACATTGTGAGACAGCATGACTGAGGATATAGTTTGAAGACTTTGGAGACTGTGTAGGAATTTGGTGCAGAGGGGAAAAGGTGTTTTTTGCTTGCCTTTTTAGTTCAAGATAAATTGAATTCCAGAATCAGAGACCCAGCAGAGCAAAGTATGACATCACAAGAAAACTAAGTTCATTGGTTGGTAATAACTACAAATTTGACTTTTCTTAAAATCATTTGTTGGACGTGGGCACTACTGGCTGGCCAGCATTCTTTACCCCTTGGGAGAGGAGCTGAATGGAGAGCAGTCTGGGAAGGTAAGAGGTATAAAAGGTGGGACTTTAAACTATGTGGAGGTTGGGGGAGGTTTCAGTTATTTGGGAAATTAGAAAACCTGAATTAAATGAGGTGGTAAGAATGCAGAACTCAGGAGAGGTTATTAAAATTTCCAGCACAGACACAAATAGGACAGAATGTATGGAAAGGGTTAACAATAAAACTTCAAGTACACTGGACAAACGAATGACAATGAGAAGTGGGACAGTTAATACAGGACTGAAGATACTATATCTGAATGCACGCAGTTTAAGGAAAAAGGTAAATGAACTTATGGCGCAGATCAAATTTGGCAGGTATGACATGGTGGGCCTCATGGAGATGTGGCTGTAAGGGGATCAGGACTAGGAGCTGAATATTCAAGGATAAACATCCTATCAAAAAGGTAGGCAGATGGGCAGAGGGGATGGAGTTCCCCTGTTAATAAGAAGTGAAATCAAATCAATAGTAAGAAACAAAGTAGGGTCAGATGGTGTAGAATCTGTGTGGGTAGAATTCAGGAACTGCAAAGGTTAAAATAAACCATAGCTAGAGTCATGTATAGACCTCCAAACAGTAGTCAGGAGCTGGGGCACAAGATACAGCAGGAGATAGAAAAGATGTGTAGGGAAGTTACAATGATCATCAGGGTTTTCAATATGCAGGTGGACTGGGGAAAAAAATCAGGTTGTGAGTGATTTGCAAGAAAAAGAATTTGTGGAATGTTTACGAGATAGCTTTTTGGAGAAGCTTGTGGTGGAGCCCAATACTGGATTTAGTGTTGTGCAATGAGGCAGACTTGATAAGGAAGCTTAAGGTGAGGGAACCCTTGGGAAGCAGTGATCATAACATGATCGAATTTGCTCAGCAATTTGAGAGAGAGAAGGTAGAATCAGAGGTAATGATATTTCAGCTGAATGCATGAGGAGCTGGGTAGAACTGACTGGAAGAGGATCCAAACAGGAAAGACAGTGGAACAACAATGGCAGGAATTTCTGGGAGTAATTCAGGAGACACAGCAGAAATTCATCCTGAGGAAAAAGAAGCATGGTACAGGGAGGATGAGGCAACCATGGCTGTCTAGGGAAGTCACGGATAGCATAAAAACAAAAGAGAAAGCACATAAAGTAGCGAAGAACAGTGGGAAACCAGAGGATAGGGAATCTTACAAAGACCAACAGAGGGCAACAAAAAAAGAAATAAGGAGGGAGAAGATTCAATATGAGGGTAAGCTAGCCAGTAATATAAAGGAAGAATGTAAGAGTTTCTTCAGATATATAAAGGGCAAAACAGAGGCAAAAGTGGGCATTGGGCCACTAGAAAATGACGCTGGAGAGATAGTAGTGGAGAGCAAGGAAATAGCTAAGGAATTGAATAATTGCTTCGCATTAGTCTTCACAGTGGAAGACATGAGTAATTTCCTTAAAATTCAAGAGAGTGAGGGGGTAGAGCTGAGTATGGTGGCCATCACCAAGGAAAACGTGCAAGAAAAACTGGTCTGAAGGTGGACAAATCATCTGGACCAGTTGGACTACACCCCAGAGTTCTAAGAGAGATAGCCGAAGAGATTGTGGAGGCATTTGAGGTGATGTTTCAGGAATCAATGCAATCAGAGAGGGTCTCAGAGGACTGGAAAATGCCTAATGTAGCACCCCTATTTAAGGCAGAACGGAAAATTATAGACCAATTAGCCCAACCCTGGTCATGGGTAGGATCCGGGAATCCAAAGTGAAGGATGAGATTTCTGAATATAGAGGAACCTTGATTATCCAACTATCAATTATCCAAATTTCTGATTATCCGAAGGAGATCTCAAGGTCCTGATACAAACATTACGTCAAAGAGCTGTTTCAATCCTGATCGCGTCTTTTATTTACAGGTGCAATGATTAAAAACAAACTCGGCTCTCTGAATTGCTGTCAAGAACAGTCCTGGACAGTCTAGGCACAATCTCTAAATGACTGACCTCCCACCTTCTCTCTCTCCCCCCACACTTTTTCTGGAGTTCTACACAGGGGTGTATCCTAAACCCTCTTCCCCAAATAATCTCTCCAACATTGTCCTGTACAGGCACAGGTGGAACCTGTCAAAAAGTTGCAGTAAAAAGTTGTGTACATTTGTGTGCTATTTGGAGATTTACCCCACAAAGGCAGCAGCAGTCTTATTGTTGATGTCCAGGCCAGCTGCCCCAGGAGAGGTGGGGGTGGTGGGTCGACCAGCGGAGTGGGATCGCGGACAGGGGTCAGATGGTGGATGGGGTTGGACGGAGATATGGGATTGGGGGCAGGTGGGGGAGGAGGACGGGGTTGAGTGGGCAGGGTGAGGTGGGGACGAACATGGTTGGGTGGTGGCTGGGGTTGGAGGCAGGGTGGAGGTAGACGGGATTGAGGGTGGGGATGGACGGGGTTGGGGGTGAGGTGGGGACTGACGGGGTTGGAGGGCGGGCAGGGTTGGGTGCGGGGTGGGGCTCACGCGCGATGTGCTGCTGCCCAGTCTCCTGAACGGAGCAGACTTCACAGAAAACTCAGAGCCCCAGAGGAAATCAATTAACTGAATAATCAATCATCCAAATGAAATAGTGACTGCCCATCTCGTTTGCATAATCAAGGTTCCTCTGTACTTGAAGGTCTATTGTAAAATAGGACAGAGTCAGCATGGTTTCATCAAGGTAGGTCATGCCTGACAAATCTGCTAGAACTCCTTGAGGGCGTAACTAACAGATTATACCAAGAAAAACCAACAGAAGTTACCTACCTGGACTTCAAGCAGGCTTTTGACAAGGTGCTACACAGGATGCTACTGAGTAAGATAAGGACCCATGGTGTTAGAGGCAAGGTGTTAGCATGGATAGAAGCCTGCCTATCTGGCAGAAAGCGGAGAGTGGGGACAAAAAAGTCTTTCTCAAGGTAGCAGGTGGTGACAAGCTGTGTTCGGCAAGGCTCAGTGTTGGGACCACAACCTTTCACTTTGTGCATTAATGATCTAGATGAAGGAACTGAGGGCATTCTGGCTAAGTTTGCAGGTGACACAAAGATAGGTAGAGGGACAGGGAGCATTGAGGAGGCGGGGAGGTTGTGGAAGGATTTGGAGAGATTAGGAGACTAAGCAAAGAAGTGGCAATGGAGTGCAATGGGGAAAGTGTGAGGTCATGCACCTTAGTAAGAAGAATAGAGGCATGGACTATTTTCTAAATGGGGAGAAAATTCAGAAATCCTAAGTGCACAGAGGCTTGGAAGTTCTAGTCCAGCATTCTTTCTAGGTAAACTTGCAGGTTGAGTCAGTAGCTAGGAAGGCAAATGCAATTATGCCATTTATTTCAAGATGACTTGAATATCAAAGCAGGGATGTACTTCTGAGACTCTATAAGGCTCTAGTCAGGCCACATTTTGAATATTGTGTGCAGATTTGGACCCTATATCTCAGGAAGGATGTACTGGCCCTGGAGCATGTTCAGAGGAGATTCATGAGAATGGTCCGAGGAGTAAACAGCGTAACATATGAGGAAATTTTCAGCACTCGGGGTTTTTCCTTGATGGAATTTAGAAGGATGGGGGATGGGGGGGGCATTTCTAATTGAAATTTACAGAATACTGAATGGCCTAGACAGAGTGGATGTTGGGAAGATGTTTCCATTGTTAGGAGAGATTAGGACCCAGGGCACAGTCTAAAGGGAAGACTTTTAGAACAGTGATAAGGAGAAACGTCTTCAGTCAGACAATGGTGAATTTATGGAATTCATTACCACGGAAGGCTGTGGAGGCCAGGTCATTGAGTATATTTAAGATGAAGATAGATAGGTTCTTGATTGTAAACAAGATTAAGGGGAGAAAGCAGGACCATGGGGTTGAGAAACGTATCAGCCATAATTAAATAGCAGAGCAGACTTGATGGGCTGAATGGCCTAATTTCTGCTCTATATCTTATAGCCTTATGGTCTTGTCCATGGTGGTGAGGTGTATTCTTGAACCACAGCAGTCCAGTTGCTGAATGTTGATCCACAGTGCCCCTTGGGAGAGGATTGAAAGATTTTGACCCAGCAACAATGAAGTCAGTATTCTTAAATAAACCAGAAGTTGCTGAAAAAGGTCAGCAGGTCTGGCAGCATCTGTGAACAGAAATCAGAGTTAACGTTTCAGGTCTGGTGACACTTCCTCAGAACAGATTATAGATGCCTGAAATTATAGATTTTTGTGTCATAAAAGAATTTAAAGATCTAAAATGGGACAGGAAATTAGAGTTGAGAGTAAAGATCTACAATGATTTTATGATCAGCTGGTCTGGGAATATGGCCTAGTGAAGTAAAGACATACAAATAGAGATACTTTATGATAGTACAAGGTGCAAAAGCTGGAGGTGTAGTGTAAGAACGTAAGAATGTGAACAGGAATAGGCCACTCCCACAAAGTCAGGGAACACTTCAGCAGTCAAGGACATTCAGCCTCCGATCTTTGATAAGCATCCTCCAAGACAGATTTCAAAATACACAACAACGCAGAGTTGGTGAGCAGAAACTGATAACCAAGTTCCGTACCCATGAAGACGGCCTCACCCATAATCTTGGGTTCATGTCACATTATATGTGGTAAAAACAATAACTGCAGATGCTGGAAAGCAAATACTGGATTAGTGGTGCTGGAAGAGCACAGCAGTTCAGGCAGCATCCAGTGAGCAGCGAAATTGACGTTTCGGGCAAAAGCCCTTCATCATTACACGTGACCCCACCATACTGTCTTGTACCTGTAAAACCTTCCTTACTGTTCTGTTTTGACAACATCGCCTTAGTAAATTGTTATGAACTCTCTCTACGTTAATTAATTTATACAGTTTTGGATACCTACTATTTTGGTTAGACATTTGGCATGCGACTCATACCTATTATGTTATTCCAGTCATTTGGTTTGTCTCCAGCATCATATCTTAATTTTTTTTGTAATTATCTCCCTGCATCATTTAATCAGATTATAGGTCATCCCTTCACTTGATATTCAGCTGTTGACTCTTTTCTTGCACTGTCTGACACTCTTGATCACCTGCACAGACCTGTTATTCAGCCAGTCGTCGCTCTACTCACACCATTTATATGATCTTTTGATCTCTCTGCCCATTGATCTCTCTGCCTATAAATTCTGTGCCTGTGTACTTCTTTCTCATTTCACCTGATGAAGGGGCAATCCTCTGAAAACTTATAGTTTCAGTATGTGTGTTGGACTATAACCTGGTGTCATCTGATTTCTGACCTTACTTGAATGCATGTATCATATACTGATGACCTGAGAGTGCAAATTGAAATTGATAAGTACGATGTGGTAGTCTGTAGAGACAAGATTGCAGGATGACATTGATTGGTTCCTGAAAATTGCAAGGTGCAAGACACTCAGGAAGCTAGGAAGGTGAAGACGTGGCCTTGTCAGTTAATCATGTATTACACAATAGAGAGGGATGATCTTCAGAAAACCAAAACGTAGAATCATTTTGGGTGGAAATGATGACAAACCCATCACTTATTGCCCCAAACAGTAATCACATGGCAATGTGAAGCATAAAGCAACAAATAGTGGAAGCTTGTTAGAAAGGCACAACAATAATCATGGGAGATTTTAGTTTACATATCAACTGGAAAAATTAGATTCGCAAAGATCATCTCAATGAAGGGTTCATCATATATTTTTTGGATAATTTCTGAGAACAGATCGAATATTCTGGAGCTGATCAGAGAACAGAACTAAGCGTTTGTCAACAATAGAGGATTAATTAATGATCTCCTAGTGAAGGTGCCCCGAGGTAGCAGCATAGCATTCATGTCTTACTGTCAGTTTGAAGAAGAGGGCAGTGTGTCCAAGACCATTTTTAAAGATATAAATAATGCCAATTATGAGGGCATGAAAGCAGAGCTGGCTGAAATGATTTGGCAACTTAGATTGAAGAATATGTCAATAGAGAGACAGTGAAAGAGTCAGAACACACAGAATAGATCCATGCAAAAGATATCCCAAGGAATGGACTCATTATCAGTGGTTACAGGTAAAGACAATATCAAACTTAAAGAAACAGCATATATTTGCGCTGAGACATGTGGCAGATCAGAAGATGGGACAAACATTTTAAAAAGCAATGAGTAACAAAATTAATTAGGCAGGAAAAATTAGAGTATGAGAGAATCTAGGCAGAAGAATAAAAACAGATGGCAAAAGTTTCCATAAATATTTTAAAAGAAGTTGTAGCAGTCTGTGACTGTTCAAGTGAAATAAAAATCATTCAGAAGGGAGGCCAGAAGCACAGGTAAAGCAACTAAAATAAACTGAGCATCAAAACGGACAAAAAGCAAAGTATGCTGGGGATGCCAGAGCCAGGATAGACTGAAGAAACAATTCTGCCTATGAACAAGTCCTTCCCAGATCCAAGCCCAGACAATTGAAACCAGAGAGCCACGAGAATACATCAGGAAGCGTGAAAGGGAAATTCAACCTTTCCTGACAAGCAAACAACACTAAAACAAAACACAGTAAAACAAAAGACAAGGTATATAACAGAACAATCTCGATTATCCAAATTAAAGGGGTGAGGAATATTTTGATTGGATAACTGATTGGTTAAGGACCTTGGGACCTTGTTTGGATAATCCAAAATTCAGATAATTGACGTTCGGATAACTGAGGTTGTCCTGTATTCTGGGATGAAACCATACTTCCAGGTTCAAGAACAGACACATCAAAGGGGTCACTGTTAAGTAAGCCATTGAGGGCCAATAGCAGTATTTCACAATGATAAAGCCAATCAATTTGGAACCTCTGATTGGTCAAGTCCTTGGAAAGTTCCAGGAGGGTGTAAGAACCCAGTCTGGCCAGACTCAGGGAACCCCACTCTCCAGCCTACCTAGAGCTACGTTGAGATACATCAGTAACCAAAGCAGCTCACACTGAAACCAGAGACAGAATTAACCCGTGAATAGAGGAACAGACGATCTGATTCTAAAGTTATTAAAAGTATAAAGTTTAACTCTTAACCTTTGTTGTCTTCAAATAAAGTTGCAACCTGGTTCACTAACTGAAGACTCATGCTGTGTAGACCTTTTCTGATGCATGCTAAGGTGCCAGGGTAAATTAATATTGTACACACTGGCTGAGGAGTCTGAGGAGTCCGAGAGACACCCTTTTGCAAACAGCAAAGTGTTTACAGCATGAACTTTTGTCTGCTAAAAGTGAATCCTGGAGTATTGACAATGGAAAATAAAGAGATTTGATCAGGTAGTTTTGCATCAGTCTTCACTACAGATGATATAAGCTACATCCCAGAAGCAACAATAATCCAGGAAGAGAAAGAAAATGTTTCAGGAGGTTCAAGGATATAATCAATTTGGTTAGAGCTATGGAACAATAAAGGAACAAGCTAAGGACCAATAATTACATACTCATTGTATCTATAGATCACCAATTAATAGGAAGGATGTAGACCAACAAATATACATGGAAATTACAGGAAGGCACAAGCTTTAGAGTAATTTTATTGGGGAATTTTAATTATCCAAATATAAACTGGTGATTATTAATGGCAGAGAGGGGAAAGCATTCTTGGATTGTATTCAGGACTATTTTCTACAACAGTGCATGTCTATTCCTACAAGAAAGGAGACACACTAGACCAGGTTCCTGGAAACAAGGTGGATCAGCTGTAAGTGGGGGACAGTTTAGGGAGCAGCGATCATTGAATCTGAAAGTTTAGGATGATGGAAAGGGATCATAGACAATATAGAGTTCTTTGGAAAGATAAAAGAGAAGGTTTGTAAGGGTAATACTGTTCATGTGATCTCCATAGACAGTCAAAGGACATTTGATATAGTGCCACACAATGGACTTGTGAGAAAACATATAGCTTATGGAATAAAGGGGACAGCAGCAACGTGATACAAAATTGGCTAAATGATCGTAAAGAGAAGTTAATGGATAATGCATATTTTTCTGGCTGGTGTGGAGTTCCCAGAAGTCAGTAATGAAACCTTTGCTTTTTCTGATGCATATTAATGATCTCAATCTTGAAATGGAGAGAACAATTTAAATGTTTGTGGATGGTACAAAACTTGGAAATATTGCAAACTGTAAGGCAGACAGTGTAGCACTCCAATGGGTATGCATTAATAATGACTTCTCACCCTCTCCCATCCAGGTATGTTGGTGCACTCAGCTCATCTACATAAGACCGACATATTGCCAAGTAATTACCATGCTGCTTCCTTCTTTGCACTGTCAGCTACTTCTGCACATAGCACTTGGCCAAACAAGATTTTGTAGATTCACATGGTGCAGAGGTACAACGTGGTACCATGTTGCTCAAGGAAGGAAAGGGAACTACATACCTTCACTGAAAACCTTTTAAATAATTTTGGAAGATGGAAGCTACAAGGTGCATGGGGCAGGGAAAAGGATTCTCAAATTGAGTGACGTCAGTTTGGAGGTACTAGTCACAAAGTTGGAGTCAGACAATAGGTTATGTTTCTACTGGATGGAGGAAGGTGAAAGAGCTCCACAAAATCCTTCTGAAGAGAGTGGAAACAGGCTATTAGTGAGTTAAATTCCCAGAGTCTTGCCATGTGGACATGCTCACAGTGCTAAGGAAAAGATTACTGACTTCACAGGGATGGTCAAGGCAGGTGAATGCATTTCCATGTCACATCTAACAGTCCCCACACAATTAACCTCTCATGCTGTTCAATGCACTATAATCATATCACTCGTAGAGTCACAGTTTTAGAGTCATAGAGCTGTACACATGGAAACAGACCCTTTGGTTCAACTCGTCCATGCTGACCAGATATCTCTCTAAACCCTTCCTATTCATATACCCATCTAAATGCCTTTTGAACGCTGTAATTGTACCAGCCTCATTTCATACAGGCACCACCCTCTGCATGAAAATGTTGTCACTTAGGCCCCTTTTAACTCTTTCCCCTCTCACCTCAAACCTATACCTTTTAGTTTTGGATTCCCCACCCCAGAGAAAGGACCTTTTCTGTTCATCCTATCCATGCCACTCATGATTTTATAAACCTCTAAAAACCTCTTCAGCCTCCAATGCTCCAGTGAAAATTGCCCCAGCCTAATCAGCCTCTCCCTACAGTATAAACTCTCCAACCCTGGCAATATCCTTGTATATCTTGTCTGAACTCTTTCAAATTTCACAGCATCTTTCCAACAGCATGCAGCATTCCAAAAGTGGCCTAACCAATATCCTTTAAAGTATGTACTCAATCCTGTACTCAATCAGCAGTTGGGATATCATATTAAGACTGTACAGGATGTTGGTGCAGCCTCAGCTGGAATAGTGTGTGCAGTTATGGTTTCCCTGTTAAATAAAGGATATTATTGAATTGGAGAGGGTTCAGAAAAAAATTAGCAGAATGTTACCAGTCATGGAGTGTCTGAGTTTTAAAAATAGAGTGGAAAGGCTGGAACTTCTTTCACTGGACTGTAGGAGATCGAGGGGTGACCTTATTGAGGTTTATAAGACATAGGAGGAGAAATTAGATCACTCGGCCCATCAACTTTGCTCCACCATTCACTCATAGTTGATAGGGTTTTCAATCCCATTTTATCACTTTCTTCCGTAACCTTTGATCCCGTTGGCAATCAAGAACTTACCTATCTCTGTTTTAAATATACTCGACAACCTGGCCTCCACAGCCTTCTGTGGCAATGAATTCCACAGATTTACCACCCTCTGACTAAAGAAGTTTCACCTTATCTCCATTCTAAAGGGTCTTCCTTTTACTCTAAGCCTGTGTGCTCGGGTCCTTGTCTCTCCTGTCAATGGAAGCATTTTCCCAACATTCACTCTGTCCAGGCTGTTCTGTATTCTGTGAGTTTCAATCAGATTCCCCTTATCCTTCTAAACTCTAAGTATAGTCATAATTATAAAATCATGAAGGGCATAGGTAAGGTAAATGACAATGATCTTTTTGGTAGGGTGGGGGACTTCAAAACTAAGCGGCATTTTTTTAGGTGAGAGGAGAAATGTGTGGAATGAACAACCAGAAAAAATAGTGGATGCAGGTACAGTTGGAATGTTTAAAAGACATTTGGGTAAGTTCATGAATAGGAAAGTTTGGAGTAATATGGCTCAAATGCAAGTAGGTAGGACTAGGTTAGCTTGGGAACATGGTTGACGTGGACTGGTTAGACCAAAGTGTGTGTTTTCAACCTGTAAGACTCTCTAACTCTTTAGCAGTTCTCATTTAAGACTCATAGCTAGCATGCAGATCCATCAATTCTCCAACACAAATCTCATATTTGATGAACTTTAAATATCATAACATGTAGGTGATATGTAACCTGTCTCTTAATTCAATTAAACCAAGCATTGAAGTTTTGAAGTGTCAAATATGATTGGAATGCTGTGAGGTTATGATGTGAGAAAGGTGTTATGATAGTGCCACCTTGTGGCTGATAAATAATATCTTAAACTCATAAGCTCTAATTAAACCTTGAAAGTGCTGCTTAATAGTTATGTCATGAGGGCAGTTCATTTATTCATTGAATGTTGAACTACAAGCTACTTCCAAGAAATATTTAAGTCAGTGCAGTTCAATGTCTACAGAGTTTAGTAATTGAAACAGACACACAATTGTTTATTATTTAAGCATGTGTACACTCAATATGTATTTTGTTTAATTCTAATAGACTCATGCAGTTTTCACCAAATGTGTGCATAGTTCTGACTGAATCCATTGTTACAGGAACCAGGACACATTTGTAATTGTGAAAAGTATTTCAGAATCAATTCAGCTACACGCAGGTCTTAAGGTCTGACTTTAATATGAGGCAACTGCCAACACATGATCTGTAAATCAGGCATAATTAATGAGTGTAGTGGTTTATTTGAAATCCATTGTAGATCTCCACCTAATAACCAGCCAGAGACCAGTCTGGATCTCCCTTTCCATGGGATTACATCTCTTTTGACAAAGCGGAAGTGGCAGAACACTGGCTTCAGCACCATGATGACAATGACATTTGCTGCTTTCTGTCATGGCTTTTTCAATTTCCAGACTAATACAAACTCGCTATACTGTTGGTCAATGGGAAGCCATATCCGTGGTCCAGTAGAATAACAATGGTTTAATTTCACTTTTGTGCTGCTGCAATGCTTGCTGGATGTCTGCTGCTCCTCCACATAGCATTAGGACAGTGAGATATGCCCAAAAAAAACAGGCTTCTGAACAAGCTCCACTAGTTTAACTGGCAACTTCTCCCTACCAGACCCATGAACCTTTTAAACCACATCACTGCAATGATATTGACCTTAAAGTTAAAAATCACATAAATGCATAGGAGCATTGTGTGTGTGGATGTATGTGTATATGTAGGCATTGTGGGGAAGCACATGTTTGGAAATGTTCATTTGGTTTCTAGATATTTGGAATTTATTGTACTAAATAGAATTTGCCCTGAAGTTGTGCTTTATTTTTAAATTTAGTGTTGTACAGGACATGTTGCACTTACTTGATGCTTCCTTATTTAAGCAAATGACGAGTTTGACATAGTCATGTCGGCAAAGAGATGTGATATATCATTTGGTTGTTTCGTGCTGAAATAAAGAAAGATCCCTCCATTTGACATTAGAGAATCTTGGATGGAAATTACCTGCACTTTGATCACCCATGCAGCGAAGGCTATCTGTATTTCGTTCGCTCCACCCTGTATTCCTGTTGTTCTTTTTCCATTATAATGGCATTCGTGCCCATGCCTACACACCAGTTACTGAAAATTCCTCACTGTGGGGATTGTGTGAGGAGATGATAAAAGCCTTTTGGTGATTGCAGAAGCAGAAAAGAGCAAGTTGCAGAATGCCAAAAGCAAATCAGCAAAAATGGCTCACAATTCCAATTATAGCTATGAAACTCTTTAGAACATCTGTAATCACATCTCTTCACTTCTGCGTGTCTCAATTCCTTTGTGAATATATAGGATTCAAGGAAAGCTGCAGTGCATCCATCGTTGTATATTATACTTAGGCCACGAATGTAAATTTTCTAACATTCTTTTGTGCAAAGAACAGCTGCTGTGCTGTGGCCTATGTGGAAACGCCCCCCAATATTTTGACAGAAGACATCCGATTGTTGTAATACTCAAGGGCAACTGAGGTGCAGCAAAAGTGCAGCACTGTAAGGGTACTGACTTACAAAAGTTGTTACATGTTAAATAATGAATTTTATGGTTATTATAAATTAGTTTCTTGCTAATTGGAGCTAATATAACTTTCACAATAATAGAGTCAGAGGTTATTAATTATGAGAATGGATAATTTTTTGTGAAGTTTATTTATAGATATTTTCATTTCAATTGGTTTTTATTCAGATTTGAAAATTTTTTTGCTATATACACCAATATAATATATACAACAGTAAATCACAGTTAACAAAAATTAAATGTTATTATTTAATAATGAATAATCACAAGAATGATCTCTTCCAGTTGACATTTCTAAATGTAAAATATCCGCACAAACCACTATATATAGCATATTTAATGACACATTTTTGTTAGAAATATATAAATAGAATTTTTAAAACCTTATATTTATGGAGTACTCTAATTCATACTCATACAACATTCAGTTTTTTGTGGTACTTATGTAAATTCCATTTAAGTGTGTAATAAAAATGCAGGACTACTTCCAGTTTTCACAAATTATGAATTGTGGCGTGAATGCCTATTGCAAATAATTGATTCCACATTGACGTAATCATTTTTCTGCATTCTTCCCTTTAGCGATGGCACATTTTTAGGTGGCCTTGGAGGAGCACCTTTAATTGTTTGTTTCGGTACAGCATAGTCATCAGCAGAAGGATTGTATGGGTATTCATAACCTAAGCAGTCATTCAGTCTGCCTTGCACTTTCCATGCTTCATTTAATTCTTTTGCTTCATCATAAAGTAAAGAGTCATCACTTACTTCATATACATGTTCACTCTTTTTGCGATTTGTGTTCTGATTAAACACATCTGTGCATTCTGGTCTATTGGTTCCACTGAATACAGTATCATAAAGAGATTCTGGATGCTTAGTCATTACAATGGAAGGAATACTCTTTTTAACAGACTTGTGTTCATTGTTAAGTGAATGTATTTTGCTGGGAAATCTGAAACACGGTTCATTGATTTTGTGTGATAAGGTATCCTCTCTGTGAGATGTAAAGTTACTTTGCTGTCTTCCTATTTGTCTTGATATGGATTTAGTACTGTTTGGTGCTTCCAGAGGGAGTGTCACATGAACATCTACTGGACTTGTTTCTGCATATAATGTAGTCTGATTCTCTACTGTGTCTGCTGGTAATTTAGAATTTACTTTACCAAATAGAGGTGATGATGGGAAACTGTACTGAAACTTGACTGGTGATTTGCTTAGCGAACTACGTGTCTGAGTATCTGGGGACGTGTCATAACACAAATGATGCATACCTTCAGAAACGTCTGATATTATGGAGGATACATTTTTCGTTAATTTAGATTTATGTTCAGTGGTAAACTCTTTGTGAGACCATGTGCTACTTGAATATGATTTGGAAGTAGCAGTCTCCACAGGGAATAAATTGTAGCTTTCTAAAGGATCTGAATTGCAACACTCCTCTTCATTGTTGTCCCTTTGCATCTTTACGGCGGCATTTACAGACATGAATATTTGTTTCCCTTGCGTTGTTTCAAATTCAAATTTGCCTGGACCAGATTTACACCTTCTCCCAGATTCAATTGAAAACATTCTCTGAAAAACATAAACATTACTGAACATGAAATTATTGTATAAGCATACAGAATTAATTCTACAGTATTTTTCTGCCAGTCGGGCCATATTAAATAGGGGTAAAAACAATGACTGCAGATGCTGGAAACCAGATTCTGGATTAGTGGTACTCCACCCTCTCCTCCTTGACTATCACCTTCATCCCCTCCCCCACTCACCCATTGTACTCTATGCTACTTTCTCCCCACCCCCACCCTCCTCTAGCTTATCTCTCCACACTTCAGGCTCACTGCCTTTATTCCTGATGAAGGGCTTTTGCCCGAAACGTCGATTTCAAAGCTACTTGGATGCAGCCTGAACTGTTGTGCTCTTCCAGGGCCGCATTAAGTACTCTACCCCCAATTTTCTGATCTCTATTCCCTGTCAGAATGGCTGTCACTGGGGACAGTTGTGGAATTACACCTTCTATCTTGCCTCCAATATCAACAAAATGCACCATTCAATTTTTACTCAGACATTCTGTCTCACAGGGACACAGGGTGCATCCTCAGTGTGAGAATGGTGAGTCCCACATCTACGCAGCAATTGAGTCTTGACAATGGAATTAATGCTGCATCAAAGCCTGTGGGCAATGAGTAGTGAAAATTCTGGCTACTGCTGGAGTCATTAGCACCCTCACTTAAGTAATGCAGGGATCTGGTTAGGTACACAGGAGTTCAGATGGTTCACAGAATACAGAGCCAGGGATTGTGGATGTGAGGATTGGTAAGCCAAGGAGACAGCAAAATGGGGCTAACAACACAGGAGTAGGATCCAGGGAATGATATTAGGGTAGTGGCTCAGTGGTTAGCACAGGTGCCTCACACTACCAGGGACCCAGGTTTGATTCCAGCCTTGGATGACTATCTGTGTGGAGTTTGCACATTTCCCCTCTGTGCGGGTTTTTGGGTGCTCCGATTTCCTCCCACAGTCCAAAGATGTGCAGGTTAGGTGAATTGGCCGTGTTAAATTGCCCATAGTGTGCAGGGATGTGTAGGTTAGGTGCATTAGTCAAGGGAAATGTAGTAGGGTAGAGGAATGGGTCTGGGTGGGATACTCTTTGGAGGGTTGGTGTGAACTTGTTGAGCCAAATGACCGGTTTCCACACTATAGGAATTCTATGATATGACTGGGACTGGGAATCGCTGCAATTGATTTCTTTACTGATTTCTTTAATACAGGGGTATAGGGTAGTTCAACATCTTCTTTATCTTCTTGGTTAGGTTGAGCAGGAAATCTTTCAGACACCTCCAATTACCCCTTCTTCTTCTCAAGGCACTTTGCCATGCAAATAGATGTAACAACTGTCTGTTTATTTCTTTTCTCCTTATAGCTTCACCTATCCCTTTGAGATGAAGCAGTGCTCCTTTCAATTTAGTCTATTATAATAAATTTGGTGTTCCCGTACATTTAGTAGACCAAACACATATTGGGTGACCCATTTGCAAAGCACATCCTTTCAGTTCAAAAGCACAACTTCAAGCCTCTGGTGGCCTCTCACTTTAATTTTCAGCATTGCTGTCAAGTTACCAGCTCCACTGTTCCAGTCAAGCACAACATAACCTTGAAAAACAGATGACAAGGTGGTCTTAACAACAGCGAGGACCAACCTGACTCAGGCCATCAAAGAGGCAAAGCATGCCACAGAGAATACACAGCCACTTCAAGACAGCGGCAATACATGGAGTATGTGGAAGGGCATCCAGGCCATCACTAACCACAGAATAGTATCGCCTGTTTGTGCTGGTGATGCCTGCCTCCGGATGAGTTGAACAACTTTTGTGCATGGTTTGAGGCATGAAATAACGTGGCAGCGAGGAAGTCCACAACCCCTCCCAATGACCAGGGAGCCTTACCACAGCCGACGTGAGGAAAACCCTATGCAGAGCCAACCCAGGTAAGGCTGCTGGACCAGATAACATCCCTAGCAGAGTGCTCAGAGGATACTCTGACGCACTGGCGGATGTTCTCCCGGACATCTTAAACATCTCCCTGAGCTGTGCCATCAGTCCAACATGCTTCAAGGCTGCTACCATCGTCTCCGTGCTGAAGAAGTCTTCAGTGTCCTGTCTCAATGACTACCGCCCTGTTGCGCTGACACCCATCATCATGAAGTGCTTCAAGAGGCTCATGATGATGCATATTAAGACCTGCTGCCCCCCCCCTCACTGGACACCCTGCAGTTTGCGTATCAACCTAACTGCTCAACAGATGATGCCATTTCCACCATCCTCCATCACTCACCTGGTGAAGAAGGACACCTATGTCAGACTACTGTTCATAGACTTTAGTTTTGCATTTAACACCATAATTCCTCAGAACCTGATTGGAAAGCTGAGTCTGTTGGGCCGAAATACCTCTCTTTGTAACTGGGTCCTGGACTTACTGACTGGGTGACCTCAGTCAGTCCAGATTGGGAACAGTTTCTCCAACACTCAAACAGAGCATGGTGGGGGTGGGGGGGGGTCCTGCTGACACACGACAGTGCAGCAATGCACAGGTCGAATCACATCATCAAGTTCACTGATAATACGGCTGTACTGCATCTCATCAGCAGGAACGATGAGTCAGCATACAGAGAGGAGGTGCAGTGGCTAATGGACTGGTGCAGAGCCAACAACCTGTCTCTGAATGTGGACAAGACGGAAGAGATGGTTGTTGATTTCAGGAGGGCAAGGAGCGACCACTCTCCACTGGACATCGATGGCTCCCCCATGGAGATCATGAACAACATCAAATTTCTTGGTGTGCACCTGGCAGAGAATCTCGCCTGGACCCTCAACACCAGCTCCATAGCCAAGGAAGCCCAGCAGCGTCTCCACCTGCTGCACAGGCTGAGGAAAGCCCACTTCCCAGCCCCCATCCTCACCACATTTTACGGAAGCTCCTTGGATACTGCCTGAACTGCTGTGCTCTTCCAGCACCACTAATCCAGAATCTGGTTTCCAGCATCTGCAGTCATTGTTTTTACCACATTCTACAGAGGGTTCATTGAGAGCACCCTGAGCTGCTGCATCACGGCCTGGTGTGGGAATTGCACTGTCTCGGATCGTAAGACCCTACAACGGGTAGTGAGGACAGCTGAGTATAATCGTCGTTCTTTCTTCCCTCCATTACAGACATTTACTCCACACGTTACATCTGAGAGCATTGTGGAAGACCCCACACACCCCTCACCCAAATTCTTCGCCCTCCTGTCATCTGGCAGAAGATACCGGAGCATACCGTCTCTCACGGCCAGACTATTGAACAGTTTCTTCCCCCATGCTATCAGGCTCCTTAACACAGTATAATCGGACTCTTTCCATTCTGAAATTCTTTCATATTGCTGTTAGAAAAATTCTATTATTCATTATTCTTGTTTCACTGTAACTTGCGATAGACTTGTGTTGCAATTCTTATGCACTTTAATGCTGTGTACGATTCTGTAGTTTGTACTATCAATGTAGCATCCTCAGTACTGGAGGAATGCTGTCTCATTTTTACTGTATCAGTTGTAAATGGTAGAAGTGACAAATAAAAACGATTCTACTCTATTCTTTCAATGAGGTGATTTGCGGCCTTCTGAATTCAACATTGAGTTCAACAATTTCAGACCATAACTTCTGTATCCTGTTTTCTTTTATTTTCTTTCCAATTCTTTTCTTTTTTTCTTTTGTCTTCAGACAGCAGCACACCTTTCTAAATATATTTTTGCTTCTTTTGTTGCTCCATCACAACTCCCTTTGGTCCTGGAAGGCTAATTTATATGTTAATCAATCTTTTATCAACAGACCTTCCTTTGTCCTTGTCTCACCCAGTCTTTGCTTAAATCCTTTGCTTAAGACATCTCTAACTTTTGAGAAAGGGTCTCTGGACTCGAAACGTTAACTTTGATTTCTCTTCACAGGTGCTTCCAGATCTGCTAAGCTTTTCCAACAACTACTGTTTTTGTCTCTAGCTTCTTTTAGTTTTGGTAATAGATTCCAACTTGAAGAACAGGACTTTTTTTTCCCCATTTTTAAGCAATGTGTTTTTTGCCAGGTGAGATTTATGACATAATCTTGGATGTGGCTGGAGAAGTGCATGACCACTCATGCAGGGAATAGGGGAAACCTCGATGTGCAGCCAACCATGTGAGCTTCATTGTGCTGTAACATGCTGCTCTCAGTGCTTTTATCCCTCATACACAACTAATTTCCTATCTTCTCCAGGCACTAGTGGCAACCAGCAAACCTACAGCTCCTATGATAATGAGCTCTACCTTCAGAAAATGTGCCAACATCTTCCACCAACTCAAAGATTTTCACCTTGGTAGGTTCTCTATCTAGATTAGATTTGGGAGCACAATCTGGTGACCACATTACTGGCAGGTCTCTGCAAATGGTCAATGAACAAAATAACTCAGCTATCTGGCATTCAAGAGGGCTCCCAAAATTCTTCTCTGTCCAAGGCAGAAGATGATTCCATGTTCTTGGCCATTAACGACATGGTCAAAATGTACAAACAGGCACACAAACCCCAGTTAAGTTTGTCAGAAGTAGTTGGTAAACCAGTTTGAAAGATGGAGGTGTCTAGTAATGTTATCAGTGGCATGCGTGTGGCTGGCTGTCTCTACAAAAAGGTTGGTGACTGCCATGGAAAGCCAGGTCCAACACATTCAGTAAACAAAACAAAATGAACTACGGATACTGGAAATTAGAAACAAAAACAGAAATTGCTGTAAATGATAGAGTTGGCACCTAGACAGAGAGAGAAAAACAGGTGGGCGGGCAAAGGAATGAGTAAAAGTCAACCTGGGAGAATGACTAACTGCTAATGGGGACCATTAGTGGTTGACAATAGGTTATTTGTGGTATCAGCCCAAGTGATGACAAGGCCTGGTGTAGAGGATTGGAGTAAGGACATGGAGAAGGTGCTCAATCCCTAAAATCATTGAACTCAATATTAAGTCCAGAAGGCTGCAGGGTTCCTAAGCAGAAAATGAGGTGTCATTCTTCCAGCTTGCAAGCTCAACACAGAGATGTTGGTCAGTGAAGACAGAAGTCAAAATTCATACAACATCAGGATGTAGACCAACAAGTTTATTTGAAATTATAAGTTTATCAGAACAAATGTGACAGAATGGAGAAACTGGGAGAATGGGGTGGAATCCTTCCAGGAAGCAAGGTTGTGAGGATTTATCATCCAAGTAACTGTGGCAGTTGCTGGGTTTTTGCGTGTATTGATTACAAGTCATTTGCTGACTGAAGTCTAACCAACAGAAAGTTACACCATCAAAGATTCAAACCCAGCTCATTCATCCTATAGACAGATTTCAATTAGATTCTCCCTGGCTTCTTACACTCAATGATGCATTGTTCTATCATGACGTCTTGGCTGTTCCTTCCAAGAAATGTCCTGCTCCTTAAATTCATCTTCATCCTCAAAAGATTGCAATTAGTTACATTCCATCTGCTTCAGGGATGTTCCCCCTTTGTTAGTTCCTGTTGTGAAGGCCACAGCAACAATAACGTGGCAGACCCATTCTGGGCTATAATGCAAGGCTCATGTGCAATGGTCCAGGGATCTTAAGCCTATGGTCTGTTCCACTATATCCCTGGTGTAAGTGTGGGGAGTATTACATCTTTTTCCTGAAGGTTTCATACAGGTGTCATTAGTCATATTTGGAGGAGATACCCCTTAACTTTCCATAGCCATCCTTGTCTAGACAGATGATTTTGGAAAGATGCAGGAACCTGTGTAGTTCTCAAGTACAGTATGTATGCACCATGGTATTTCCAAGAGTATCTGGTACATACCTCCAAAGTCTGGCATCAATGGTTAAATATAATTTGAAGATTGATGTAGTAGAAGACTTTCCCATTGAGGAACTCAGCAACTTGGTGGCACTAAGGTGCTCTTAAATCAGTGTAGATACATTCCAGCCTGCTGCTTAAGGGGTAAGTCAGTTATGGTGGCAGAATCTACTGCTTCAGCTGCTTGACTCATGACATCATGGGGGAAGGATATAAACTAATGCAATCTGAAGAAAATGGTATCAATAACAACATAGATGCACTTGTGGGTTGAGGATTGTGAGATGCCACACTGATCAAAATTTTCTCTTTGAAATGAGCCACTAGCTTAAAAATTCAACACACTTGTAACTTTGACAGTACCAGTCCTTCTGAGCACAAATCATGCCTCAGTGAGGGCCCAGGGCATCCCTAATATGTGCCTGCACTTTGGTTCTGAGAGGTGTAGAAAATGACAATGCCTGCTGGTGAGAGTTGCATCATCCTCCTCTGTTTCCTTTAGAAATCTTCACCAGGACTTAGCTCAATTCAGGATGCCACCTTTGAAATGTGGTTATTGTCATGTCTCAGTTAGGAGCATTGAGGTACATATCCTAGTGCAAATGTATGATGCACAACCAAAGTGTTCAGGCCACACTGGGAGTATTTCAGCAGTAAGCTTCTATGATAACCACGGCTCTCAAAAATGGCACCCTTGAACATCACAGACTTATAGTTTGAACACTTATAGTTCAGTGTGCAAATGTGGCACCTCTGAAGCATTGTCTTCCACAGTTACTTATAAAATGTGTTTCATAAAAGTCAAGACCAGATGACAGTTTTAAGTTAGCATCTGATTATATTTGTTTAACTAATATGAGAGGGAGACATTCAGTATAGGCAGTCTAACTGTCACGATTATTTCAATGCTATAATTTAGAATGGTGATTCTTGGAGAATGATTAATCTTCAGAGATGCACAATTTGATGCCAGTGGAGTAGCATTACTAAATCAGTGGATGCATAATTAATGTAATATCCCCCAGCGAGGCCTCAAATTTAAACAATTTCACATTGCTTCCTTAACTCCACTAACTGATTCCTTTTCATTTCTATTTCATGGCGATGTCACTGTAGCATATTTAGTGTGTGTGCATTGCATATATTACATGTTTTAGATGGCAACATGTCCATCCCATTGACTGTTTACTGCTTGAACTGTGACTGCCTGCCTTTTCCTCTGTATTAAAAGCAAAACAAACCACAAGAGGCTAACAGCCTGTAACTTAGCACTGAATAGTCTGTGCACTAAAAAGCAAAGCAAACCACAAGAGGTTAACAGCTTCCAAGTAAGCACAAAGAATGAACTTGAGGAAATGAAGCCAAGAGGCATAAGCTGTATGCTGCATGGATGTCTGAGATGTGTGAATGTCCCTATTTGCAAAACAACCTGGCAAAACCATGTATTTCATTAATGTCCCTGAGTTCCAAGGTGAAGTCTTGAATAGCTGATGTGATGTGTGGTTTGGTCTGAGAGCTAGCATGATGTCACATTGAGGCTGGTGTTTTGCTAATGCAAACTTGATGCACCAAAGATTTCCAAAGGATGGTTTTCATGGAGTAGGCAGGAATGCCATAATGACAGAATTTGATGAAGATCTTGAGAAGCAAGCAGTGAGCTGCTGTTGCCAGGTAATTTGTCTAACTTTCATATTGAAAATCTGTACCATCTAGTTTCTTAGGGAAGGACAGGAGAATTGGAAACTGTGCAGTCAGGAGGCATGTTGGACTGATATTGGGATGCAAATGCATGTAAATTAAGCTGTTACCGCTAATGAGTAAGATTCTAATCTTACCACTTCAACCTTTTTCCCTAAATTTTCCACATTTCTTGCTACTGCCGTGAACTTAAGTGCAGGAAATTGTACCCAGTAGCTCTTTCCTGGATCTCTGTTTTATTTCAGGTAATCCTTCTGTTGTGTTTAGTCTGGACTGCCCTGGCACTGGTTGCCTCTGGACAAGCCAATCTTGGAAAACAATTCAGATAGATGTTGGGTTTTTCACATATGTAAGTAAGGAGCTTATTAGCTGCTTCAAGCATGAGTAAAGAATACATATTTTTATTTTTATTCAATGTGGGCGGCACGATGGCACAGTGGTTAGCACTGCTGCCTCACAGCGCCAGAGACCAGGGTTCAATTCCCGCCTCAGGCGACTGACTGTGTGGAGTTTGCACATTCTCCCCGTGTCTGCGTGGGTTTCCTCCGGGTGCTCCGGTTTCCTCCCACAGTCCAAAGATGTGCAGGGCAGGTGAATTGGCCATGCTAAATTGTCTGTAGCGTTAGGTAAGGGGTAGATGTAGGGGTATGGGTGGGTTGCGCTTCGGCGGGGCGGTGTGGACTTGTTGGGCCGATGGGCCTGTTTCCACACTGTAAGTAATCTAATCTAATATCGGGTGATAGTCCTTTGGATGGAATGTGTACTTGCTTCCCATGATCATTTTGGCATTCCTCGGACCATTACCCTCACTGCATCACCTCTTTCGCAGTGACCCAGAACAAACTTTTCTGCCTATTTTAATGGAATAAATGAATTGGATTTGGGAAAACATGACCAGAGTCTTTATACCCATGACCTTTCACCTAGTTGGAAATGGTAGGATATTTACGGTATTCATAGTGATAACCTTGAAGTCTAAATCGGATTGGCATAGCATTCAATGAGTGCTATTGAACAATGACAAATGAGTAAGTCGCTACTTTCATTCGAAAAAACTTCAAATGAAATATCACAACAGACACACTCATAACCTTCTATTTAAATATTAAAATAAATAAAGGGTACCTTGTCACCACCAAATCTTCTTAGAAACATATAAGGCCATTCATATACTACTTGCTCCAGGGTAATATTTTTCAGAATCAGTGCATCTTTGCCAGCCTTCAGTAGATACATTCCACTAAGTTCACATCTCTCTGAAGCATCTGTCCTTCTTATCGAAACATTATACTCCTTTGCTGTAAAATAGAAAGTAAAATCAAGAGTGAAAAAAATCTAACATTGGCCCCTGCCAGTACAAAATAATGCTACTTCCCCTCTTCATTCCTGCTCCTCTCTAGTCCTGCACAATCAGAGTAGGAGGCTAAAGATGGAAAGGACCCACATCAGAGGGAGGAATTGTATTCTGTAGCAGCTATACAAACAATGCACACTGGAAAACATAAATTCTTACTACATACAATTGAAATGAATTTCTTCCTCCATGTCTCCCTATGACACATGCGCTCAATGTTTTTAATAGCATGAGTTTGAGCTCAAGGTACAGAAAGTTGCATTATTTACAGGTTGATAAGATAGTTTATTTTTTTCTACTTAAGTGTAATTACACATATACAAATGTATATATTTGTGTATTTTTTGTAAACTTCCTAATGGCAGCATTAACCAATTTGTATTTTTGCAATCTTCTTATGTCCTTAGGCTTTCTGTTCCAAGTCACAAATGAACCACGGAGTGATTTGTTTATAATGCTCATTTAAATCAATTTACTTCCAGCTCCTGACACTGGCCCTAAATTGTTTACCATTTCGGATGATGTTTGTGAACGAAAACTCTGCAGGTTGGATTTCCAGAATGTACATAAAATGCCTGAGTCATCTAACTTGCGAATTGTACTTCTGGTTGTTGAGAAGATAAAGCTGGTTTCTCTGTTTTGTATCAATTTCCTGTTTATTGAGACTTGCCTCATTCATGTGGGACAATTGTTGCAAGCAACTCCTTTGGGCTTAAGATTATTTTGCATGCTAAAGACATATAGGAGACCATTGTTGGTATACCACAAATATACGCAAAAGGTCACAAAAAAAGTTCAAAACACAGAGGCATCTTAGTGCCAAGATAGGAGACAGACCAGCTGAAAATCCAAATGCTCAGTGTAGAACCAGATGAATAAGAAGCTGATGTCCTTGTGATAGATGTTAGCTTTAGAGCCATCATCTCTGTAATATGTCACTTCTGACATATTGTGTCTGTGCTGTCCACGTCCTCATTCATACCAAGTCCCAGTCACCTATTTCTCCAAAGCTGTGGAATTCCCTTCCTAATTCCATCTGCCTTTCCAGCTCTCTCCTCCTTCTAAGACATCCTTAAAACATATCTATATGAGCTCATTATCAGTCCTAATTTCTATGCCTAAATTCCCACAATAAATTCCTCCCAACCTGGGGATACAATGAAGGGAGAATGACGTTATGCGAAATAATTCTACTTGGGTCATTTACTAGTTTACCTGAATTGAGACCTCTCCTGCTGTTTCACTATCCTAGCATTCAATAAAGCTTTTTCCTTATTCTTACCCTGTATGACAAACAATAGATGAAGCTATGTGATCCTGTACCAATAGGTCAGGTCTCAGCTCTGCAATACAGCCAATCCAATCATGAGAAATGGACAATAAACGACTTACAGGAGGAAGCTTCACAAATATCCTCAATGATAGTGAAGCCCAGCACATCAGTACAAGGGACAGTGGAGTCATGGAGATGTGCAGCATGGAGACAGACCCTTCTGTCCAACTCGTCCATGCCGACCAGATGTCCCAACCCAATCAAGTCCCACCTGCCAGCACTCGCCCCATATCCCTCCAAACCCTTCCTATTCATATACCCATCCAATTGCCTTAAAGGTGAAGTATTTGCATCAATCTTCAGCCAGAAGTGCAAAGTGGATGTTCCATATCTCGTCATGAGGTAAACAACAACATGGATGCTACTCTTCAGCCAAAACGGTTATACCAGATATGTTGACTTCTTCACCTCCTGATGCTGCCTGGCTTTCTGTGTTCTTCCAGCCTCCTGCTTGTCTCCTCTTCAGCCAAACAATTCAGACATGATATCAAGAAACAGCTGAAGCCACTGGATACTACAATTGCTGTGGCCTGACAACATTCTGGTAAAAGTCCAATAATTTTATGCCTCCAGAGCTAACTGCACCCCTGGCCAGGCTTTTCCAGTGCAGCTACAGCAATGGCATCTGACCAACAATGTGGAAAATTGCCAAGGTATGTCCTGTCCACAAAATGCTATAAAAATAGAACACAGCCAAGTACTACATTATTGGTCTACTCTTGGTTATTAAGAGGGTGATGGAAGAAGTCATCAACGATGCTATTGAGGGACAATGCAAGATGAACAACTCTTACTAAAGCTAAGTTTGGGTTCTGGGAGGTCAGTTCCTGACTTTGTTGCAGCATTGGTGCAAATATGGACAAAACAGCTGAACTCCAGAGACGATGTGAGGTGAGAATGATTGCCTTTGACCTCAATGAAGACAATACTATCTCCATCAATGTCAATAAAATGAAGGAACTGGTCATTGACTTTAGGAAGTGGAGTGGAGGGCATGCCCCTGCCAGCATCAATGGTGCTGAGGTGGAAATAGTCGAGAGCATCAAGGTCCAGGATGAAATGATCGCCAACAATTTGTTCTAGCCCAACCACATTGATGCAACAGTCAAGAAAGCACAACAGCATTTTACTTCCTCAGGAGGCTAGGGAAATTTGGCATAAGGACTCTTACCAATTTTTGTAAACACACTTTTGAAAGCATCCTATCTGAATGCATCACAGCGTGGTATGGAAACTGCTGTTCCCAAAATCACAAGAAACTACAGAGAGTGGTGAACACAGCCCAGTCCTTCATGCAAACCAGCCTACCATCCATTGACTCTATCTTTACTACCTGCTACCTTGGGAAAGCAACCCATAATCAAAGGCCCCTCCCATACTGGTTATACTCTTCCACCCTCTTCCATCAGGCAGAAGACATAAAAGTTTGAATATACATATGAACAAGATTCAAGAACACCTTCATTCCCTTTGTTATCAGACTTTTATACAGACCTCTCAAATGTTAATTCTGATCTCTCTCTCTCTCTACACCTTCTCTGTGGCTGTGACACTGTAGTCCCCACTCTTTTCCGCTATCCTGACGCACATTGAATGGTACAATTTGCCTGCATAGAGACAAAAAAACTGCAGATGCTGGAATCCAAAGTGGATGGGCAGGGGGACTGGAGGAGTACAGCGGGCCGGGCAGTGTCAGGAGGTGCGGTGGTCGACGTTTCAGGTATGGCCCTTCTTTAGGAAGAAGGGTCCTGTAAGGGCGTTGCACCCGGTGCGTTGACTTCTATGCCTCCTGATGCTGCCTGGCTTGTTATGTTCTTCCAGACTCCTGCCTGTCTACAATCTGCCTGTATCACAAGCCAAACAACACTTGTCACTGTATCTTGGTACATGTGACAACAATCAATCAATCAATCAATCAATTATTCAATGTTGTATTTGACTGAGTAGGGTATCAAGGAGTTATAGCAAAGTTGAAGTCATTAGAAATTGGGAAAAATTCCCACATAGTGGTGGTGTGTTGAGGACCTTCATGGCAACTAAAGGACTTCAGCTGCCTCCTGACAGGAATCACATACACCAGGTTATAGACCAACAGGTTTGACTCACCTGCAAACCCTCTCACAGGCATATGCTCCGTCACACTCGCACACGTACTCTATCAAACACGCATACACACATACGTGCATGCTGGCTCACTCCCTCACACACATATGGGGCGAATTTGCATTTACAGATTTGTATTTGCAAATGCATTCTATTTTGTTCAAAAAGCACGCAATCTGTAGGCAGTCAATCCATGTGATATTTTATAAATTCCTACTTTGGAAATAGAACCAGTCTGATTCAAGATTGGAATATAGATAGACTCTAAACTCACATTTAATGCATTGTCTGAGCTGAAAAGTCACCTTTCTTTAATAAAACCTTAAGTTATCTCAGGAATGTGACTTGAAAGAAGTTCTAGGATTTACATATTAATGAATCCCAGGGCACCACACTGGCTCAGTGGTTAGCATTGCTGCCTGACAACACCAGCGACCCATGTTCGATTCCAGCCTTGGGCAACTGTCTGTATGGAGTTTGTACATTCTCCCTGTGCCTGCCCGGGTTTCTTCCCGGTGCTCTGGTTTCCTCCCACAATCCAAAGATATGCAGGTTAGGTGAATTGGCCATGCTAAATTGCCCACCGCATTCAGGGATGTGTAGGTTAGGGTGCCTTAGTCAAGTGTAAATGTAGAGTAATAGGGAATGGGTTTGGGTGGATTACTCTTCGGAAGGTCGGTGTGGACTTGTTGGGCTGAAGGGCTGTAGGGATTCTTCTTCTTCTAAATAGCACACATCCAGCACATTGTACAGTTTATACTTGTCTTCTCTTAGCTGCCAGAATTGGCAAGATGATGTATCAGTACAATATCTTCATTCCCAACAACAGAAGATTCTTGCCTCAGGTAAAATGGTTCCAGCTTGCACAATGACTCAATCTCTCAGCGGGGGCAAATTGCCCATGATCTACAAATGACACTGGTTTGTAGAAATCAGGTCAAAGTACATAACACAAACTACAGGATTTACATGGCAGCACCTCCCTCAGCTCACACTGTGGGGCCTTCGGTGATCAGATTAGAGAAACTGTAAGTGAAACAATTGGAACTGACAGGAAGCAAGCAGTAGCAGATATTTAAGGAGGTAATTCATGACTGTCAGCAAAAATGCATCCCAGTAAGAAGGAAAGATTTTAAGAGATGGATAAACCAACCATGGCTGAGCAAGGAAGTTAGGGGAATAAATTTTTTAAAAAAGGATATAAGTAGGCAAAATCACTGATAGCCCTGAAGACTTGTGCAGAAAGCTAGGACACAGGTGCATCAATTAATCAGGAAGGCCAACGGAATGTTGGCTCTTACTTCAATGGGGTTAAAGTATAAGAATAGATAAGTCTTACTGCAACTGTACAAGGTGCTAGCGAAACCACATCTGGAATACTGTGAACAGTTTTGGTCCCTTTATTTAAGAAAATATATTATTCCATTGGTGGCAGTTCAGAAAGATTCACTAAGGTGATCCCCGGTAAGGAAAGGTTGTCTTATAAGCTAAGTTTAAACAGGTTGGGACTCTACACATTGGAAAGTAGAAGAATGAGAGGTGATCTCATTGAATCATATAAGATTCATAACAAGCTTGACAGGGTAAATGCTGATAGGATGTTGCCCCTCATGGGAGTTCGTAGGACCAGAAAACATGGTCTCAGAATGAAGGGTCTCCAATTTAAGGCTGTCATGAAGAGGAATTTCTTATCTCAGAGGGTCGAGTCTTTGGAACTTTTTGCCACTGATAGCTGTGGAGTCAAAGTCCTTGTAGATATTTAAAACTGATCATATTTCTTATGATCGTATGGCCTCACTGAGATTCTCGAGTGAAACTCTACCATATTTCTAAGTTTATTGCTAGTCTTGTGGAGATGATATAACATTGGCCCAAACTTTATAAATGACTTACTTACAACAGATGATTCTGCACTAACATTTAAAATAAAAATTATATTCAGAGACTATATGTTTTATTATCCACAAAACGTATGAATTCCTAAGTACTTGTCTGTGTACTCTACTCTTTTAAGGTTAGCTAAGTTACACTGGTGTGATGAGTATTTAGATTCTCAGAAAAATTCAGTCAGTAAAAGCTGTGACTCATCAAACAGCCCATTAAATAATTTACATTAAATAATTAGTTCATTTGATTATGATTAATGTTGTGTGCTGTCAGACACATGTATATTTGAGAATTTTAGAAAATCATATTATAACAAGCTGGGAAAGTATAATTCCTTACATATCTTAGGAAGTATGTGGTACCAATATATCTAAGTAAACCAGAATATTAGCATGTCCAAATTAATGATGGAAAAAAGTGACCTCAAAACCTTCCACTTCTGGTTTTAGTCTAAAAATGCTTCAAGCGCATAGTCTATGCAATCATTGATGGAAATTAACATTTACCACGATTTTGTTCTATTTCAAAGCAGCATTTATTATTATACACATGTGCATTTTCTTTCATTACCTCTTCCTTCCTCCTGCTTTCGACATTATTTTCCATTGAGGTCAAGGCAGCAGCAACAGATAAGATGTCATTCAACAACAATTTTGTAATTGTAACCTATGCCATATTTTCTAAATATAAATGCTGATAGTTATTTTAAAACAGCAATTTTATCTATTCTTGCAAGTTTTTTTCTATATATTTGTAAGTGCTACATATAGAAAGTAAAACAACTACATCTAGGATACATCAATTTAAAAAAATGAATTTGTCTTTTTAGAGGTATGAGGATTTCTCCATTACTGATAAAGAAAATTTGCATACATACTAAAGCCTTTCACAACATATAGAATCATAAAATAAATAATGCGGAAGAATGCCACTTGTGTCTATGCTGACCGTATAAGAGAACAATTAATATATTGCTATTCCATTGCTTCTTCTTCACTCAGGCAGTACATTCAAAATCCTAACTATTCACTACATGAAAAGATTTTGCTCATATTATTATAATGCTTTATATACTTTGCAGACAATGAAGTGTTTTTAAATTGTGTTCAGAAACGGAGTAGTCAGTTGCAAAATTGTACGCAGTAAATTGTACATAATAATATGATATTTATTAGTGGCATTGGTTAAGGGAAACATAATGACCTGGATAATGAGTAAAATTAGCTCGCTTGTCTTCAAAATAGTTTCAAAGGCTCGTTTGCATCACTTGAGAGAACAGATGGGGGTCTTGATTTAACCAGAAAAGCAGCACTCCCTCAACAGTGCTCTAGCCTGTCAGTTTATTCTCTGGTTTAATGCTCTGGAGTGGAAACTTGACTCACTCGTCTGACTCAGAAGCAATAAAACTTGGGCAAGTTGCTGAAATGTATTTTGCAGTTGGTAGACATTACACCCATTGTGCTTTGGTGGTGGAGAGAATGAAGTCTGTAATAAATGGCATGTCAATTAAGTGAGCTGCTTTGTCCTGTCTGGTGTTGAATGTCACCAGCACTTTACAGCTTTTCAGTGCAAAACTCTCATTCGGTGGAAGGATCCTGCAGGGATCTGGACCTGCATACATATTGACGTCCAAAATAGAAAAATGAGTGGGCTTTGAAACAAAGTTGGGGCAAAAGGTGGACACCCCACCTGCTGCAATCCCAGCAATGAAGAGCATTTGAAGTAACTTTCTCAATTAATATGCCATGTTTTTGTTTACCTGTTTATGTTTAAACAACCTGGTGTTGTGTGATTTTTAACTTTGTTCACCCCAGTCCAATACCGGCATCTCCAAATCATGTTTAAACACTGTATTGTAACTTTGGATCAGTCCTGAATTGGTTCACAATTAGTTCTGAAGGAGGGTCACTGGACCCAAAACATTAAATCTGCTTTCTCTCCACAGCAGCTACCAGACTTGCTGAGCTTTTCCAACAAGTTTTGTTTTTTATTTCTGATTTCCAGAATTTATCGTTCTTTGTTTAGTTTTTGTTGTTTCTTTTTCCTTTTTTACTGTAACTTTGGATCTGATTTGCTATTTACAAATATGCTTATCTCAAAAGATACAGAAATACTGTCAAGGAAGTGGTCTTATCTATATAAACAGAACATATCAACAAGCTACATTTGAACAATGTGATTGCTTTCCAACTTAAAACTTTATTTTGTCATAATAAAACTAAAAGAGCAAGTCTATCAAATGTTTTAACTATGGGGAATGAAAAATATATTCAACAGGTTAGTAATTTTTTAAACATCTCTCTGAATCATTGTTCTACAGTAAAAGCATTACATGTATCAAATTGTTGAGTTTAAACCCAAATTCATAGATTTACTGCACTAAATTATTTGAAAAAAATGAGCTCGCTCAAATTATTTTCTAAGAACAAAGAATAAAAAACAAAGAATATTACAGCTCAGGAAAAGGTCCCTCTGCCCTGCAAGCCTGTGCCGATCCATATTCTCTATCTAAATCTGCCATCTATTTTCTAAGAATCTGTATCCCTTTGCTCCCTGCCCATTCATGTATCTAGACAGATACATCTTAAATGACACTATCATGCCTGCTTCTACCACCTCTGCTGGCAATGCGTTCCAGGCACCCACCACCCTCTACGTAAAGATCTTTCCACATGTAACTCCCCTAAATGTTTCCCCTCTCACTTTGAACTCATGACCCCTAGTAATCGAGTCCTCCACTCTGGGAAAAAGTTTCTTGCTTTCCACCATTTATACACCTCTCATGATTTTGTAGGCCTCAATTAGGACCCCCTCAATTGCCTTCTTTCCAATGAAAATAATCCTAATCTACTCAACCTCTCCTCATAACTAGCACCCTCCATACCAGGCAACATCCTGCCAGAGAAGTGGTGGAGGCTAGTACAATTGCGACATTTAAAAGGCATCTCGAGCTGTACATGAATAGGACGGGTATAGGCCGGGCACTGGCAGGTGGGACTAGATTTGGTTGGGATATCTGGTCAGCATGGACGAGTTGGACCAAAGGGTCTGTTTCCTTGCTGTCCACCTGTATGACTCTATGACTCTTATTCAACTGTAACAAACATGACCTGCCAACTCTTGTACTCAGTACCCCATCTGATGAAGGAAAGCATGCCATGTGCCTTCTTGACCACTCTACTGACCTGCGTCGCCACCTTCAAGGAACAATGGACCTGAATGCTCAGATCTCTCTGTACATCAATTTTGCCCCCAGACTTTTCCATTTACTGTATAGTTAACTCTAGAATTGCATCTTCAAAAATGCATCACCTCGCACTTGTCCAGACTGAACTATCTGCCATTTCTCTGCCCAACTTTCCAATCTATCTATATTCTGCTTTATTCCCTGACAGTCCTTCACTACCTGCAACTCCAACAATCTTAGTGTCATCTGCAAACTTACTAATGAGGCAACTTCACCTTCCTCCAAGTCATTTATGTATATCATAAACAACAGTGGTCCCAGCACAGATCCCTGTGGGACACCGTTGGTCACAGGTCTCCATTTTGAGAAGTTCCCTTCCACTACTACCCTCTGTCTCCTGTTGCCCAACCAGTTCTCTATCCATCTAGCTGGTACACCCTGGACTTCATGCAACTTCACCTTCTTCATCAGCCTATCATGGGGAACCATTAAAAATGCCTTACTAAAGTCTATGTATATGACATCTACATCCCTTCCCTCATCAATCAACTTTGTCACTTCTTCAAAGCATTCTATTAGGTTTGTAAGACATGACCTTCCCTGCACAAAACCATACTACCTACCACTGATAAGCCCATTTTTCTTCCAAATGGGTATATACCCTATCCCTTAGGACCTTCTCCAGTAGCTTCCCTACCACTTTGACATCAGGATCACAAGTCTGTAATTACCTGGATTATCCCTGCTATCCTTCTTAAACAAGGGGGCAACATTAGTAATTCTCCAGTCCTCTGGGACCTCCCCTGCTTTCAAAGATTCTGCAAAGCATCAGGGGCAGCATGGTGGCTCAGTGGTTAGTACCGCAGCCTCACAGCACCAGGTTCCCAGGTTCGATTCCAGCCTCGGGCGACTGTCTGTGTGGAGTTTGCACATTCTCCCCGTGTCTGCGTGGGTTTCCTCCGGTTTCCTCCCACAGTCCAAAGATGTGCAGGTCAGGTGGATTGGCCATGCTAAATTTTCCATAGTGTTAGGTCCATTAGTCAGAGGGAAATGGATCTGGGTGGGTTATTCTTCGGAGGGTCGGTGTGGACTGATTGGGCCCGAAGGGCCTGTTTCCACACTGTAGGGAATCTAAAAAAGATATCTGTTAAAGCCCTAGTTATTTCCTCTCTCGCTTCCCTCAGTAACCTGGGACAGATCACATTCGGTCCTGGAGACTTGCTCACCTTAATGCCTTTTAGAATTCACAACACCTCCTCCCTCCTTATGCTGACTTGACCTAGAGTAATCAAAGATCTATCCCTAACCTCAACATCCACCATATCCCTCTCCTCGATGAATACTGATGCAAAATACTCATTAAGCATCTCTGACTCAACGCATATCTTCCCTCCTTTGTCCTTGAGTGGGCCAACCCTTTCCCTCGTTACTCTCTTGCTCCTTATATATGAACAAAAGGCTTTGGGGTTTTCTCATGACCTCTTTTAGCCCTCTTAATTTCTCATTTCAGATTGGTCCTACATTCCCAATATTCTTCCAAATCTTCATCCGACTTCAGTCATTTAGATGTAGGAGCAACAGGGTGGTGGTCATGTACGCATCCTTTTTCCTCTTAGCTAGTCACACCATTTCACCTCTCAATCATGGTTCCCAAATCTTGCCATTTCTATCCCTCATTTTCACAGGAACATATCTCTCCTGAACTCTAATCAACCTCTCTTTAAAGGCCTCCCACATATCAAATGTAGATTTCCCTTTAAACAACCGCTCCCAATCTACATTCCCCAGCTCCTGCTAAATTTTGGTCTAGTTGGCTTTCCCCCAATTTAGCACTCTTCCTTTAGGGCCACTCTCATCTTTGTCTATGCGTATCCTAAAATTTATGGAATTGTGATCACTATTCCCAAAGTAATCCACCACTGAAACTTCAACCATCTGGCCAGGCTAATTTCTTAACACCTGATCCAGTATGGCCCCTTCACAAGTTGGACTACTTACATACTACTCCAGAAAACCCTTCTGGATGCTCCTTACAAATTCTGCTCCATCCAATCCTCTAACACCAAGTGAATCCCAGTCAATGTTGGGAAAATTAAAATCTCCTCTCACCACCACCCTGTTGCTCCTACATCTTTCTGTGATCTCTCTACATATTTGTACCTCTAACTAACGTTTGCTGTTGGGAGGCCTGTAGTACAGCCCCAACATTGTTACTGCACCCATCCTATTTCTGTGCTCTGCACATATTGTCTCACTGATCAAGGCTTCTATAGTGCCCTCCTTCAGCACAGCTGTAATATCTTCTTTGGCCAGTAGTGCAACTCCTCCATCCCTTTTTACCTCCCTCTCTATCCCACCTGAAGCATAGGTATCCTGGGACATTTAGTTGCCAATCATGCCCTTCCTTCAACAAAGTCTCAGTAATAGCAATAACATCATACTCCCAGGCACTAATCCAAGCCCTATGTTCATCTGCCTTATCTACTATACTTCTGCATTAAAACAAATGCACCTCAGACCACCAGTCCTTCTGTGTTCATCTGCCGCTTCCTACCTACTCTTTCCTTAATTAGTCATGCTGACTTCATTATCCAATTCCTTACAGGCTTTAATTACTACCTCCTTCCTGTCCACTAACCTCCTCATTTGATTCCCATCCCCCTGCCACATTAGTTTAAACTATCCCCAACAGCATTAGCAAAAGCACCACCAAGGACATTGTTTCCAGTCCAGCCCAGGTGTAGACCATCCAATTTATAATAGTCCTACCTCCCCCAGAACCGGTCCCAATGTCCCAAAAATATGAACCCTATTTAATGTGTTTAATACTCTGGTACATGTTTTGCACAAAATGTATCATAGCTTTTTTTTAACCTTCCAAGAAAACAAATGACACACAATATAACCAGGGATTGATGTTAAAACATATATTATTTTCTCCAGTAAAGTAACATTTATTGAAGGAATTTTTCTGCAATTGCACATTTTCTGAACTTTGATATAATTTTTTTGTTATATTCACTTGTGAGACATGGGCATTAGTGACAAATCCAGCATTTATTGGCTGTACCTAGTTGCCCTTGAGAAGGTGGTGGTGAACTGCCTTCTTGAACTGGAGAAGTCCATGTGCTCTGGACAGACCCAGAATGTCATTGGGGAGGAAGTCCAAGATTTTGATTCAACAACATTGTACGAATAGCAATATATTTCCAAGTCAGGATGGTGAGTGGGTTGGAGAGGAATTTATAGTGGTAGTGTTCCTATGTATCTGCTGCCCTTATCCTTCTAGCTGGCATTGGCCATCAGTTTGGAAAGAGTCTTGGTGAATGTTTGCAGTGCATTTTGTACACTGCCACACTGAGCATTTGTGGTGAAGGGAATGGATGTCATTCAAGCGGGATGATTTGTCCTAGATGCTGTCAAGCTTTTGAGTGTTGTTGGAGCTGCACACATCCAGGCAAATGTAGAGTATTCCATCACACCCCTGATTTGCACATTGCATATGGTGGATAGGCACTAGGGAGTCCAGAGGTGAGTTACTTACTGTAGTACATTCATAGGCTCTGATCTAATCTTTTAGCTACAATATTTATATATGACTAGTTTAATTCAGTATCTGGTAAATGGTAAGGTGAGGAATTCAGTGATGGTAACACCATTGAATGCCAAAAAAAAGGTCTTCTGGCGATGGTCATTGCCTAACGTTAGTGTTGTGTAAATTTTACCTGTTTCTTTTCATCCCAATTCTAGATATTGACTAGTTCTTGCTACACTTGGACACTGCTTCATTTCCACTTAAATTTGGCTTAAGGCAAACTTGAGTGATTCGTTGCAAATTACCCACCTGATTCTGAGTTGCAGAGTGGCAGAAAATCAGGTAACACAATCAACTTCATATTTCCCTGTCTTCACACCTGCTGAGAATGCAAGAACTGCACCTGCCCTATTCATCCATGTAAATATTAGCAAGAAACAACAGACTGGGTCCACAGTCAATTTTTTCTCCATTCTGCTACTGGAATGTTTGCAATGAAATGTCTAGCCCAGAAAAAGACTTCAAGTCTTTTTTCCCATATCTACTTAAGCAGTGGTGTCACTTGTCACTACCCAAAATCCCAAAACATCACAATATTTTCCTTTTCTTGTGTTCAATGATAATAAATGTTTACAGTGTAAATTACATATGTTCATCATTAAAATGCGCAAGTCAAGAGAGTGACCAAAAGACTATATAAACAAAAGGACAGAAAACTGGAACAGGGCTATAGACTTATAGAAAAGTAAGAAAAACCAAGAAAAATACAATTTAAAAATTGCAAAATGAAAAATACATCAAAATTGACTTGTGGATGGGACTTTAGACATTTCACTAACTTTACATTAAAAAAAACCTTTCCGCCATCCTCCAGTGAATCATTTGAAACAAGGACACAAGCATTTCTGGCACATTAAAAGATAATGGCTGGAATCTAATGCCCTCTCATGAGGTTATTGTTTGGTGGGGGGGTTAGGGAATTTAATCAAGAGGAAGAGTGTTTATTGGGGAGCCAGTTGCTATATTATATTTGCCAAGATTAAGTCAGGGCAAGAAGGCTCGTGGTCAGCTTTCTACTACTAACTTTAACCTTTAAATTCACACATCATGTCCGAGGGCATCATTCCATAAACAGGTATTCACCAAGCTATGTGTGGATAACTTGCCAAATGGAAAATTTATTGTTATGAAGATGTAGAAGTACTGTACCTTTAAGAGGGTGGAAAAGCTAGCAAGGACTTCAAGAAGCAGACAGAATACTGGAAACTTTAAAATGTAACATTTGGTTGAACAGCTAGATCAGATGGGTTGCCTGGATACAAAAACAAATCTAAATTTGGCCAATCGGTTTAAATTATGGTCCAAGATACCAAACTCCAATCCAGGTTGAATTTAGTAGTTTGGCAATATTAAAACCAATGAAGCAATCCAATGCTTTGGGACAGTTAGCCAGGGCAGCAAAGGGAACTGCCAAAAGACCAACAGATGTAGGCCGCTAGTAACAACTCTCTGAGAGATACCTGTCGATAGAAGAAGTTTGCACAGCATAAAATATTGATGCCAACCTGGACAGCAAAGCCACAAAGAAAGATACAAAGAGAAGATTCGACAGTTGCTGGTTTTTAAATTTGAATTTTTAGTTAAATCTTAATCTGGGGATTTATCGTACCAGTATTGTAGAGGGGAAGGTAATAGATAGGTTTAGATCAATGAGTTGTGCATAGTTGTTAGTTAATTATTCACCATTAGACTTTAAAAAATAAAAGTTGTTAATTTTTACTTTAAATAGTGACTTTTGGGATAATTCTTTGCCTTTCAAATTTTCATTGATTACAGCACAGGGTGAAGCTTTTCTGTCTGTCAGGTTTAAATTAGCAGAGGGGTTTACCCTGTGTCATAACAGTTTGGAGGAGTAAACTTTACCCACAGAGGTGAAATCTTTGTAGAGATCAGGTACTAACTCGATACCCAGCCTCTGCCTAGGCTGCACTCTCTCTTGCAGTTCTTTGGCTCTTCTTGGAGTTTCCTTTACTGCCTTCACCAATGGCACTGGCTTAGCTTCTTTTACTGTATCTTTTCCCACTGTGCCTTTCTTTAACAACCAGTACTTTGACTTTACGTGTCCTACTTTACCACAATGGAAAAACCTGAGGCATTTCACTTCCTTTCCACCCTCTTGGGCTTCTTTTTTAACCAGTGGTAAATTCTTAGCAGTGCTCTCTATTCTTTCTTTCAGAGTGTAGGATCTCCCCTTTTCCCAACTTCTATTCCTCACATGATAAATTTCTGGCTGGAAACTTGGCTTATGGACCAACATGTATTCATCTGCTAATTCCACTGCCCTTCTCACTTCCTGTTCCTCCATGTGAATTTTTAACATCTCTGGAAGTGAGTTTTTAAACTCCTCCGGCAGAATAATCTTTCTTAGAGCCTCAAAGGTCCTATCTATTTTTAAAGCACACACCCATCTATCAAAATGACTATGTTTAATGCTTTTGAACTCAACATAAGTTTGACCTGGTTCCTCCTTTATGTTTCTGAACCGCTGTCTATATGCTTCTGGTACCAATCCATAAGCACTTAATATAGCCTGTTTAACCTCTTCATAATCTCTTGACCCCTCATCTGACCTCATGGCAAATACCTCACTCGCTCTGCCTACCAGTTTAGTCTGAAATAGCATTACCCATAAATCCTTGGACCACCCATCTGCCTAGCCATTGTTTCAAATGAAATAAAGAAGGCTTCAATATCTTTCTCATCAAAATGTGACAGAAGTTTGACATATTTGTATATATCACTACCTTCTCTTTTACTCTACGTCCTATTAACTTGACTTTGCTGATGAAGTCGTGACTTCTCAAAATCAAATTCTCTCTCTTTGTCTCTCCCTTTCCTCTCTCTCTATTTCTGTCTCCCTTTCTTTTCTCTCTCTTTGCTCAGCTAAGAACCCTCTCTCTTTTTTTCCTCTCTCTCTCTCTTCCTCTTTCTCTCTCCCTCTCTCTCTTTGTGTATTTTCATACTCCATTTTCCTCAATTGTAAGTTAAGTTTTTCTACCTCTATTGCACTTGTCTGTTTCTCTGACACACCTAACGTTTGAGTAACAGCCTTACACTTTCAGCTTAACTGTTGTCCTTGGTTAATCCCGAATCCAACTTCATTGCTAATTCTAAACGTTTGGCCTTTTTCTTTCCTTCTAAACTTTCTTGGCAAATTTCAGAATCATCTTGAAATCCCAGAACCTCTTTAGCCATTTTAAGAGCCATTTCTTTCACTGTTAATTTAATCAACTACGAGTCACTGAAAGTAAACAAATTGCCTCACCTACGTTTTATTTAAACATCTAGGACACTAACCTGCAAGTGTTTAAATCTGCTGGATTTTTCGTACCCCCAAATCTATTTAAATCTGTCTAAACCAGTTCAAATCATGGACCCGAGCCCCCAAACTATTATGACATGGGGTTACTCTTTTGTGTGTTGCTGGTTTACCCCGTGTTGTAACTCTATAAACAAATAAGATTATGTTTTCTTACAGTCTTCCAAAGGGATGGTCTATCATTTGCAGGCTTCCACTGCCCAATTGAGGGACCTTGCAATGGCAAAGCAGCAAAACAATTGCTCCATATACCCTTCCCACTATCAGTTCCTGATGCCATTACTGATGAAGGACTTTTGCTCAAAACATCGATTCTCCTGCTTCTCTGATGCTTCCTGATTTGCTGTGCTTTTTCAGCACCGCACTCTTGGCTATAATCTCCAGCATCCACAGTCCTCACTTTCGCCTTCCGACTATCAACCGGCCTCCTCGGCGGCACGGTGGCACAGTGGTTAGCACTGCTGCCTCACAGCGCCAGAGACCTGGGTTCAATTCCTGCCTCAGGTGACTGACTGTGTGGAGTTTGCACATTCTCCCCGTGTCTGCGTGGGTTTCCTCCGGGTGCTCCGGTTTCCTCCCACAGTCCAAAGATGTTCAGGTCAGGTGAATTGGCCATGCTAAATTGCCCGTAGTGTTAGGTAAGGGGTAGATGTAGGGGTATGGGTGGGTTGCGCTTTGGCGGGGCGGTGTGGACTTGTTGGGCCGAAGGGCCTGTTTCCACACTGTAAGTAATCTAATCTAATCTAATCCTTATGTCATGATTCCCACTTTACAACTTCTCTCCTGCTGCTCAGCCATCCTGGGTGGATGAACTTCCAGCCACCAGCTCAATCTCTTCATTGTCACTGCTGAGCATTGCACAGCATCTGGATTCTGATTGGCAGGTTCTTGGGCATTCGGGTGATTTCTAACACAGTTACCCTTGATCCCAGGGAAGATCTGCCACTGCTCAGGTAAAAGTCACTTCACTCAATAGGCCTATCCAAAAGTAGGTGGTGTGATGTTCTCATGCACTGCCCATTTAGTAGATGAGACCTCTGTTGCTTCCATTAAAAACTTCTCAATGACTGGAGTAAAATACAAGACTAAAAATTAATTTAAGAAAAATTCTTAAACAAAAAGGAAATGAAAGCTGCAGTGTTTGTAACTAGGACAGCCAGGTGGACATCATAGAATATGAGTTCCCTGATTGGGACTGTTAATTTGGTCCAGTCAGGGATCCCTGGCTGACAGATACGAACAGGAGTCTCAAACATCCTGTTCACTCTGAGAGATGGCTCTTAGGGAGCTGGATCAATGTCAACGATTCTCCACATGTAAATAAAGGGCAACTTAGTGACAGGATATGGCCAGTTATCCCCAAAACAGTTTCAATGTAATTTTAGGCATGGAAATGGAAATATCTCTTGCTGACAGCCAATTGTATGATGCTGTCAAAAAATCTATTTAAACAGAAAGTGATGTCTACTGTACTTGCCACCTGATCTAATAAGACTAATTTTAAAGATGCTCTCACAATCACAGACATGCATTCAAGGGTTCACATATACAGAGGCAAGTAATTTACAAAGTGGAAGGATATGTTCAGTAGTTTAAAGGCTAATCAGGGACAGTGATTTTTACGAATCTTGCAGATCGATAACTGGATGGTTTCAGACTGAGGCTCAATAGTCTTTCTAGATTTTGCATTGGACAATTAAAATATGTTGGCAGATGACTTATCTTTTATTCTGAAGACAGCAGCTGCTGAGTTGCTTCATAAATTATCCATGTCTGTTGCATGTGAATACTCAAACAGCAGTCACACTTTAAGCTTATAAAATAGATAGAGATAGAGAACACTGACACAACATCCTCCATCTCCTATGTATTCTTGAGTTCTGCGACCCAGAGAAAAGCAGTTTCTTGAAGCACAAGAAAGGAATCAATGTATGATCCCATCTCACCAGCAGACCAGTTACCCAAACATGATCACATCAATTTCATTACAAGTCCATAATTTAGACATGATTAGATTATAGCAGTTATATCAACAAGAGCACAATGTCCAAAGCTTTTTCTGTCTCATAAATCATTCCACATTCAGTTGACTTCTAAAAATTGTTTCTCGAGATGTAAATGTTGCTGGCATGGCCATCATTTGTTTCCCATGCCTATTTCCATCTTAAGCTGACTATCATTTTAGGCCATATCAGACAGCAGCTAAGAGTCACCATATTACTATGTGTCTGCAGTCATGTGTAGACTTGACCAGGTAAGAAAGCCAAGTTTTCTTCCCTGAAAGGACATTAATGAACCAGATGGTTCTTTATATGAATCAACAATGGTCTCACAGTCACCATCTCTGAAACTGGTTTTTGATGCCAATTTTAATAAAATATATTTAATTTAAATTCTGCCAGCTGGCATGATGAGATTTGAATCGATGTCCTTGGATTAGATTCAGTTTCTGGATTACTAGTACATTACCATCATCTTTCCCAATAACAGATTACCTGGTTGAGTTATCAGTGGGTCAGGAAACAGACCTTTTACATTCCTGTAAAGTGATTCTCAAAGGGATTTATCGAGACAGTGTGGGTCCATTACAAAAACTTTTTTATTGTATAGGTTCTTGCTACATTAATGTGCAGTGATCTCAGAAGCAGTTTGTTTAAGTTAGTGAAGTGCTGTTCAGACTTTAAAAACACAAATAGTGGTTTCAGCCCAATAAATACATCGAGCATTTTTAAAATATAAAACATTACTTTCTAATTTTATTGTTATGGAGTTTCCTTCATTCATTTAGAGAATGTGGGCTTTGCTGGCTGGACAATCCCAAGTAAGTAATGAACATCCTGAAATGACTCTATTGTGGCTGGTATCCCTTCAACAAATCACTATTTATTCACACACAAACAATCCTTGATTATAGTACTGCCTCGTTTAGAGTCAGCTACCAGAGTGCCAGTATCTCTGACACTCACCCTTTTTTTCCCAATGCTCTGCCTGACAGCAGTAGTGCTTATTTTACCCCAGCATCTATATCATGTGTGTGCAGGGACACACCTTTTTTATATGTCAGCCAGGACTCCGTGTTTGGACCAGATTAACAAACCCAATCAGTGAACTCATATTCTATGACGTCCAGCTGGCTGACCTCCTTACATTCTGATAAAGGCTTTATTATTCAGTGTGCTATAATACCCATTATAATGATCTATTCAAGTACTTTAAAAAAATTGATAGACATTTGGTCTATTTGTACTTAAAGATGCAAGAGTCATCTTTTGATGTCCAAAATTCTTGCAAAGGCTTATCCCCAGTTTATCCATGGGCCAAACATATTTTAAAGAACTTCCTCTCTTTGTATCTTCACACATGATGGTCTACATTTAAAACCTTGAGAACAAAATAATAGGAAGCCATTGGAATCATCAGCTGCTGTAATGAATAAGTTAGAGATTTAGAATTGTTATTATTTTCTTCAGAAACATAGCGATACCTTCCCTATAGGTGGGTCAACACCATTGGGTTCCTGGTCTACCTCAGGCCTTTATGTCAATGGAAGGTACTCTCTAACATGGCCAAAAAATTGATTATCAATCAACAAATCCATCCATAGCCTACATCAGACAATAAGAGTTGAAGAGGTTCCTGGTCAACCAGGTACTGGCTGTGCAGCCTCCTCAGGTTAAAAAGTTCCATGCACAAGTTCTGGTTGTGAGATGTGTCCTCATTATTGCTCATCATGTTGTATGAGCTGGCTGCTCAATTTGCTGCCATCAGCCTCTTTTCTACTGGGAATTTACAGAGTCTGTTTAGTGTAGCTTGGTAGAGAAAAATTACCTTCTCCACCCCACCAGCATGAGTACCCCCATCTTCTCTCCAATACTTCATACTCACAATACCATACTAGTGTGCTGACCTCCCACCAATGTTCACGCTCTACCCCTCTTATTGTTTGCTGCAGCACCTTTCCCAGTTGCTCTTACCCACACAATCCCCAACACCACTAACCTGCATGAATTCTGCAATGCCTATTCACTCAATCTGAACATTTCCCCACTCGCACCAACAGTAATAGCTGTGCTACTCGATTAATCTCCCATAATACCTACTCCTCTCTCATCCCATGAGGAAAATAGCCCACAATAGAATCAGGATAGTGATATGTTCCCTGGCATTCAGCTCCTCACCCTTTTAAGGACCGCTTCTTGACTCAGAGCAGCCCAAGCAGGTGCTCGACTGATATTGGAGGTTGCCCTTTACTTACTGTGCCACAACCTGTTGAGAGAAGGCCTTGTTTTGATGGAAGCAGCAACTATGACAAACTTCCTGGCTTTGTGTCCATACTAAATGTCACTGCAAGACAGCAGCAATATGTATCTGGTATTTCTGGCTGAGGGGTGAAAGGGCAAGGCAAAGCAAAGCAATCCACAGCAGAAATGCTCTGCACATACATGAAGACTCGGAATTAGTGACAGCTATGACAATGACTGAAGATTCCAAAGAGGCAGCCTCACCCAGTACATGAGCTGGATGCATCTCTCTGAGAGTATAGTGTCTTTGCTACAGCATTACAATGATTGTTGCTGGTGTAAATCAAAGTGTACCACTGAAGTCTAAAAATGATCTGTAATTGGATCGGTGATGTACCATGAGGGTCCTTAGAGACTGACACAGGTCAGATGTTAATGTCTGTTGATGTGAGGTTTGTGTGGCTAGTGCCCATGGAGGCCATGCCCTTAGATCTCAGTGCCCAGTTTCCAACATGGAAGTTGTTTGGAGCAAGCAGTGAGCTGAATCCATCAAGTGCTTGCTTGACTTCTTTGTTGGGTTTTCCTGATGTCTAACTTACCTGGCAAGTTTGGTAAGGTGGGACTCTGATTATTGATGAGGTGCATTGTAGCATTATCAATATGATTAACAAGCAGTAATGAATGTCAATTGGAATCTTGCCTCTGCCTCACAAAAAATTCACCAAGCTGCTTGTGAGTAGCATGAAAAATGGAGCACGATGATCTCGATGGTGAGATGGGGCTCACTGCAGTTGTCGCCCAATTGTGTCAAACATTGTGCTCTATCCCACATTGTTCAAACCCTTCTAGGATTCCACCTATTGCTTATTACTTGATAGAAACTATATGCAAATATATTAATATGGTAGGCATCTTTAAAGAGATAATAAGGAAGACCCGGATAATAGGCCTTCCTGCTTTGAGATTCGAAGCTATTCCCCCATCAAGTAAGTGGGTGATGTTTTGACACTCCTTAGTATTAACCCTTTTGACCCTAACACCCTTAAACAGGAAGTCCTTGCTGTTCACAGGAGATAAGTTTATGAAAAATCCAATGAATAGCAAAAAGATGAAAAGAAGGGATTTATTTCCCATATGAATTACTTAATAAATTTCAGCAACATGCCAAGGTAATGGAGTAAGAACGAACAGTTGAACAAATACCAAAAATTATTCCCTAATAAAATAGTGACATAGATACTAAACACCAAATTACATGCACCCCCTGTACAACAAGACTTGTCATGAGCAAGCATCTGAGCTTCATTCTGTGGGACTAGGACACATTATGTGCACACACAGGTATATACTTAGATGGAGAAATCATACGTACATATACACGCACTCATATGCATACATTTAGATTGTCCATTTGAATCCCCTATTCATATTTTCGTTATTGGTTGGATAGAATTCTGAAATGGTACCTGACTTAGCAGTGGTTCTGAAATCTCCCAAATATGTTCTGGATTTATGAAAGTCTCAATATTTTTTGATGTGGAGGTGCTGGTGTTGAACTAGGGTGAACAAAGTCAAAAATCACACCACATCGGGTTATAGTCCAACAGGTTTATTTGAAACTGCAGGCTGCCTGAGGAAGGAGCTGGAGCTCCAAAAGCTTGCGGTTTCAAATAAACTTGTTGGAATATAACTAGATATTTCTTATAGAACATAGAGCAGTCAGTTGATTAGAGAGCATTAGATATTCAGGAGACCCCTATATCTATAATATGGGGACCTTTACAGGATGGCAACACTGAAAAGATTTGGTATCATGCCAACTTTGAAAATAATCAATACCTGATTGCCAGATGGAGAGCAAGTTTTTCCAAAGATTTAAAGGTATGCTAGCAATGCCTGCAAAACATATTATGAGCCTAGCAGGGAAAAATATGCTGACAATGGCTGCCTTACCAGTGCCAAATGGGTTCAACATTAGCACTCATAAAAAATATAATTAATGTTCCCTACCTTCAGGTGTCACGAATATTAGTAATGGCTAAGACAAACAGAACAAACTTAAATTTTTCCCTGCTAGGCTCATAATATGTTTTGCAGGTATTGCTAGCATACCTTTAAATCTTTGGAAAAACTTGCTCTCCGTCTGGCATGCTGCACCAAAGTCAATTTGATGTGTGGATGTTAGTTTGTGGATTGCTGATTAATGTTGTAGTTAAAATCATGTTGAACTAATTCAGAACACTTAGGTTGAACGTTACATATTGAATATTCAAGAAACCTACTGCTATTAACGGAAATTTCACTACTGACTGTTGGCTGACCATTTTTTTCTTTCTGGTGTACAGTTGATGTCAAGCAAAGGAAGCCCATGAGTTATAATTATTCTGGGTCTCATGATTCTCAAGTCAGTCTAGGGTGGGGCTGGGTGATGAGAGCGTTGGCATTTCCCTACACATTCAGATCCCACTCTAGGTTTAAATCAGGTTTATAATGTTACAGATGCTTTCAAAAGAAATGGCATTTATAAGTTTTTTCGTCATATGTTACAAGTTATTGATAACATTAGTTCAGATTATTGGGCTAAATTTCCAGCCACTGAATGTAATGGATATTGGCAAAAAAGTTCATAAATTATGTGAGATCAGATGTAAATAGATTCCTCAAGTCAAGAGCACAAAGTCCCAATCACCAACCAAAGTGTTGAACAGCAAGATAAAGTTCTTCTTAGTGAGTTCTGAGTCATCTATTTGTATGCATCAGCATATATCAAAATCTTATTATCAATTAATCTGACCTCATTAATCTGCAGTTTCCAGCTACCTGACAGAAACATGACAGCAACAATTCCCAGAATGAAAGTCCGAGTGGGTACCTAGTAACTCCAGCTCAGCACTTGTTCCCCCAGCCCTCTTTCTTGGACACCAGTCACTAGCATCTCAGGGCATGCTCCATGGACACTGACCACACACCCTCCTACTCCTAGTCAGTCAGTACCTCCTGGACCCTGTCACAAAATCGGGTTCCAATTTCCATCTGTCCAACATTTCAGGAGTAATAGACAGGAACAGCAAATGGTAGTTCAGTGCTGCCATGTTTGACCAGGTGGACAACTAGGTTTGAAAGATGGCACCAGTGCCAGGATTCCCAGGAGGTCTCAACAGTGTTGAGTACTTCCATTTGTGGTGAAAGACAGAATATGACAAGTGGGACACCATAAAGGCTCAGTGCCTAGGTATTGAAGGTTGGGAAGGATACTGCAGGAAAAGTCACTAAGGCTCATGAGAGAAAACCATCATGAAACTCAACAATATTGATACAGACAATTTCTGATAGAATTCAGTCCTTTATATTAATATGCATTGGTATAATCAAACATTCATGAAATGGGAAAAAATGTTTCTGGGATCTTGGAAATACATCCACAAAAAATATTTTCGACAATATTTTAAATCTCACAGGTGCAGATTGATGGGGTTGTGTTAATTTGTTCAATAAGTTATAAATATCCATTGTGTATTAGATTGAGAAATGTCAATTCAAATCTTTTTAATTAACATTTTTACAATTTTGATATCTCAATTTTTTAAAAATCATTTTCTTATCATTTTATAGATCAGTGTCTCAGGATCCTAAATATCAACATTTTAGATTTAAGTTCAATGACAAGAGATCAGTGTCAGGACAGTAGTGATTTAGAATTTGACTACCTTCACCTCATTTGCTGTTTCTTTGCTTTTCTTTAAAAGTTCAAAGAAGTTGATGTTATTAACTGTTTGAAAGGTTTTCAACTTATAATGCTTCCACATTGAACAATGACAAGATATGGTGCTATACATCAAGTGTTTGAGAAAGAGTAGTACTCCCGCAGTCAGGATTCTAACACAGTACGACACTAAGGGCAGATAGCCTCTATAGCTTCATTCTTCGGTTGCGGTGATTGTTAATCAGACACATGATGATTTAAAGAGGCATTTGATGTTTGATTTTGAGATTTTATTTCTAGTAAGGTGTCATATGTGCCACCCCATGTGCCCTCAGAAACTTCCTTTTTTAGTTTTTCTCCCACTATGTGTACTGTCAAGTGCTCTTCCTGGCTGGCAGCATTTGGCCTGAAACATAGCTATACTTTAAATATGGTACCTGTACAAATCCCAGAAGGTCCTGACAGTGACAAATATTTCTGTCATTGGTGAGCCTACAATAGCATGAAGGTGGCACCATTGGGATGTGGTGCACATATTATTCGCGTAAGTATGGGGCAGTGGTGAGTTGCATTGACAATACTTGCTACAGTTCGCGGTGTTAAAAACCCCATGAAATCCCTGAAATTGACACTTAGCTAAGTTTTAGTCAAATTCAGTCCAAGGCTGTTAATGCAAGGTTTGTGAAGGTTTGTAGCTCAGTTTGAGGTTTAGGGTGTCGGTTTGCTCGCTGAGCTGTATGTTTGATATCCAGATGTTTCATTACCTGGCTAGGTAACATCATCAGTGGCGACCTCCAAGTGAAGCGAAGCTGTTGTCTCCTGCTTTCTATTTATATCTTTCTCCTGGATGGGGTTCCTGGGGTTTGTGGTGATGTCATTTCCTGTTTGTTTTCTGAGAGGTTGATAGATGGCATCTAGATCTATGTGTTTGTTTATGGTATTGTGGTTGGAGTGCCAGACCTCTAGGAATTCTCTGGCATGTCTTTGCTTAGCCTGTCCCAGAATAGATGTGTTGTCGAAACGATGGTTTTTTTCATCCGTGTGTAGGGCTACAATGGAGAGGTTCGTGTGTTTTTGTAGCCAGCTGGTGTTCGTGTATCCTGGTGGCTAACTTTCTTCCTGTTTGCCCTACGTAGTGTTTGTGGCAGTCCTTGCATGGAATTTTGTAGATGACGTTGGTTTTGTCCATGGGTTGTACTGGCGGTCCAATCACAACACCATAAACAAACACATAGATCTAGATGTCATCTATCAACCCCTCAGAAAATGAACAGGAAATGAAATCACCACAAACCCCAGGAACTCCATCCAGGAGAAAGATATAAATAGAAAGCAGGAGACAACAGCTTTGCTTCACTTGGAGGTCACCACTGATGATGTTACCTAGCCAGGTAACGAAACGTCGGATATCAAACCTACAGCTCAGCGAGCAAACCTACACCCCAAGGCTGTTAAAGCAAATTTTAATCTACGTCCTCACCATAATTATGAGTCAGACCCAGAATATGATATTGGCACTAATATGAATACTATGGTGCAGAGAGCAAAAATGTGCAAATGGTAAAGTGTAATTGCCACCTTAAATGACCCACCTAACCCACTGAATACTTTTGGGAACAGAATGAATTGCTGGTTTGGATCTTTGCTTCTGAACCAAACCTGCTTCTGACCTCTGACTTTTCTTTCTCAGCATCATAAAAGCTTAAATTAGTAGCTACTTCAGCAATTAAACCATCCAGTAGTTTTAAATCCATTTCCATTTAATTTTAAATCAAATGGTTTCTTAGAAATGCTGTTTTGGCCCAATGCCAAAATAAAAGTTTCTGACCCTTTAAAAAAATGTCACTTTCACAGAACTGAATTCCAAATGATATTTATCACTATTTTAGAACCCAATTTCCCAAATAATATTATTATAAACCATCACCATGAGTATAATAGTTCTGAGTGCATTTAGATATTTGGGTTTCATATTTATGGGGTTAACATAATCACGTGAAAGGAGGCAATTCAGTGAATTGTTGAATGACTTTTGTTAGATATAAGAAGTGCTTCAAAGGTTTTAGGGAAACACTTCCATGGTCTTCTTTTTAGCTTTAATGCCCATTTCATTCAATCCAAATGCCTGTAGAGCGAGTATCTCGCATGGTACTTCCTACAACATTTTTAAAATAAGATTAGATTACCTACAGTGTGGAAACAGGCCTTTCAGCCCAACAAGTCCACACCGACCCTCCAAAGAGTAACTCACCCAGACTCATTTCCCTCTGACTAATATACCTAACACTATGGGCAATTTAGCATGGCCAATTCACCTAACCTGCACATCTTTGGATTGTGGGTGGAAAACAGGGCACCCAGACGAAACCCACACAGACACAGGGAGAAAGTGCAAATTCCACACAGTCACCCGAGGCTGTAATTGAATCTTGGTCCCTGGTGCTGTGAGGTAGCAATGTTAATCACTAAGCCTCTGTGCCACCCACCAGCATTGCCTGCATAGGTCTTCCACAAGCAATTGCCTGAAGTACTTCACCCGTGATGCAAATTCTTTTAATATTATTTGATAAAATTATATTTTTATTTCCTGGATGTTAGATGGGTAGCTCATCTTGCTTTAAATAACCTTAAAACTGTATGGCTGAAGTAAAATGCCTACATCATTCCTGGGTTGAGGAGCAAAGGCCTTAGAAAAGGAGGCTCACCAGGATGCAACTCGGGATGAGAAACTTCAGTTAAGAGAAGAGGTCAGAAAATTGAACACTATTCCTTGGTACAAAAAAGATTAAGAGGTGACCTAGTGATGAGGTTTCAAATTGATGAGATTCTGATAGAGGAGACAGAGAAAAACTATTCTCTGTAGAAAGGGATCAATAACCAGCCAGCATAGATTTAAAACCATGCTAAATGAGAGATAAGTAACATGTTTTTACTTTGCGTTGTCAGAGTCAGGAACACGAGCTGAAAATGTTATGGAGGCTAATCCTATGGATTATTTTAAACAGGGGTTGTATGAGGTAGATGATGATAAAGAATTTACAAGGGTTACAGATATTTTAAAAATGTGAAACTAAGCTCAGCTTTCAAAATGTACAGGCATAATGGGCTGAATGATCTATCCTGTATAAATGTCTATAGTGATACTGTAACAATTTTACATTCCTGCAGTAAACTATCAAGAACAGAATTCTACCTGAGCATTTGATGATTTTTGATGGAAACAAAAGACTAAAAATTTGATATTCAATTTCATATTGTATTCATAGCAAATCATTATCAAGAAACATTATCAAGATTATTTCTTATTTTCTTTAATAAGAAATTTCATCGGCTCATATTTTTTCTCTTAAATGAAGTGACACTTGTCTTTTAGTCTGGAAATGGAATGAGCTGCCAGAGGAAGTGGTGTAGGCTGGTACAATTACAACTTTTAAAAAGGCACCTGGATGGGTTTATGAATAGGAAGGGTTTAGAGGGAAGGTAAAAACAATGACTGCAGATGCTGAAAACCAAATACTGGATTAGTGGTACTGGAAGAGCACAGCAGTTCAGAGCAGAGGGATTAGAGGGACATGAGCTAAGTGCTGGCAAATGGGACTAGATTAGGTTAGGATAGGATATCTGGTCAGCATGGACGGGTTCGACTAAAGGATCTGTTTCCATGTTGTACATCTCTATGACTCTGTGACTGTAATTGTTCATGGTATGGATATCAAATTATGGACCTGGTTAACAAATTACCTAAGGCCAAGAGACAGAGAGTAGATTTAATGGACTGGTATTGTATCCCTCTATAAGCTATATATATTTTTTCTCCTTATTCTTAAATTATTCAAAATGGTGCCAAATCATGGTGACAAATGAAAGCTTTCCACTATATTTGTATGTAAAATGCACATGACAATAAAATTGTTCCAATCATTCATTTAATTGGTAGGATGTGACTAGAGGTATCCCCCAAGGATCTGTGTTGGAGTTTCAATTATCCACCATGGTGGGATTGAATATTGCATGTTCAGATGTGCCAATGATACAAAAGGTCAGAGAATTGTATGAAGTGTAGATGGAAATTTGAAAGAGATATTGATGCAGTGAACAAAAGATGTAATCAAATATTAGGTCACCTGTCTTGAATCTAAAAAGGCTAAAACAAAACACTTTTTAAATGTGAAAAATTATAAGTACAAGAGGTCGAAAGAGAGAGTTGAGATATGTAGTTAATTAAAATGTACAGCACATAAACAAGACATCTGATGGAATGCTTACCTAAATGATACAGATTTGGCATGAAATAAAACAGAAAATGCTGAAAAAACTCAGTAGGTCTGGTAGCAACTGTGAAGAGAAATCAGGGTTAACGTTTTAGGTCCAATGACTCTTCTTCAGAACTGATGGTAGCTAGGAAAAGTTGTTGCTTTTATGCTGAAGATCGAGGGGTGGGGACGGGATAAGGTGTAAATGATAGGTGTAGATAGAGCCCAAACGGAGACAAAAACAGTTGGACAGACAAAGGAGTAGATAACGGTCAGCCCAGAAGAATAAACAGCTGCTAATGGGGACTATTAGTGGCTAACAATGGGTTGTGTGTAATAAGTCTGGTGTGTCAGGATTGGGGTAAGGAAATGGGAGAAGATTTCTCAAGCCCTAAAATTGTTAAACTTGATACTGAATCCAGAAGGCTGGAGAGTTCCCAAGTGGAAAATGAGATGCTGTTCTTCCTGCTTGTGCTGAATTTTGCTGTAGTACTGCAGCAAGCCTGAGACATTTTATCTCTTACTGAGGTAATGTGCTGGAAATAAAGCCCTGTTACTCCTGAGTCATCACAGAAGTTAAAGATTTTAAAAAGTATGCAGAATTGCCCAATTTGCCTATCTTTTAGACCCAGGTTGACAAAAAGAATGGACTAGGTTTCTGAATTTAACAACAATGACAATTTCTTTTAGCTTGTAATTAGACTCTAGTCACAAGTAAATAATTGTGAACTGTTGATATAACTTCATACATACGCATGTACACATACACACATGCTATTAATAGGAGAGGGAGGTCAAGTGGTAGCAATCCACAAAGAGATAGAAGGCAAGATAGAAGACCTCGTTTAACAAGGGACAGGAAACATTGTTTAAATCACCAGGATCAAAGCACGATGTAATTGGGAAGTCTTAGTGGCCAAAAACACTGGAGCATCAAGACCTAAAGGTAGATATAGCAACCACAGGAAAACAATTTTTACTTTCTTTCAGCTTTGTTAGCAACAAATGTTTGAAATGTTCAAACTGATATTAAAGCTGCATTTCAGCAGGGAGATCAGCTTTAGAAAAGACTGCCTCTTCGTCCTCCAAAAGAGGCACCAAGTGCAGTGGGGACACTTTGGAAGTTAAATAAGTGTGTGAATAGCCAAAGTGATGCCTCTTGAGTTTGGTCTTCTCAGTTAGGTTTGTCTTATTAAAATTGGGTCGTCTTCAGACCTTACCATGTCCTACTGGCATCATAAGAAACAGATTTCAGGCATCTTTATAAGATGTTTACAGGCCTTTCTGCTATAACACGAATTCGCTATAACACAGTTGACGAGTTGAGGACACCGTTTCTAAAGCTCAAACTTTTAAATTGTATTTTTTGGTTATAATGCAATTCTAGCCCCATTAGTTTAAATGATGCAGCTATTACATGATTATTTTTATAACACAGGATTGCAGGAGAATGGAACTCCTGTGTTATAGCAGAACTGACTGTAGTCGATTTTTTTAATGGGGTGGGGGCAATGAATTGAAAATATTTGTTTAAATGGGCTTAAAGCAGAATTCAAAATGGGAAAATAAAACAAAGAACTGCCGTGCTTCTGAAGAAGGGTTACTGAAATTGAAACATTAATTCTGCTCTCTCTGCACAGATGCTACCAGAACTGCTGAATTTCTCCAGCAATTTCTGATTTTGATTCAAAATGGGAAGTCAGGATTCTGCAGCCTTTAAGCACATTGATTTGGAAATCAGACAGAATGAATCAAGTATTAATTTGCACCAGCAATCCTTTTTTTGGAAAATGTTAGCCCCATTTGCTAATTGTTAAAGTAAGGCTTCGCAAATAAATGCCGTAGCTTCCAAAACTGAAATGAAGGTATTATGAAGTCTCATTGCATCGCTGAATTGGCTGGGCATCCAAACAAGGCTAGAGGCCTGTTTTTGAAGGCTGTTTTATGTAGGCAAAACTACAAAAAAATCCCAAGGTGGAAACTGTTATTCAGGAAAACAAAACAACAAAAATATTAAAAGTGAAAAATTGTGTTTTGAAATTTTCATGATTGGGAGATGCCAGCAACATAAAACTTCTGATTTTTATTTATGTGTCTCATGCAAATCTCTGTGATGGATTCTCAAGTGCAGGAGGGTTATAACTTTTCTTCTGGGAAAGGCAGGTAAGTGTTGCTCTTTAGCTTGGGAAGCTAAAAGATTTGAAGAGTAGGTTAAAAAGGACCTTAGCAGTAGAGGATTATGCACTTGATGAGGCATTTTTTTAGCAAAACTATTGGAAGAAATTCTAAAAATGAATGCAGCAACTATACCCATTCAGTGTTACAGGGACAATAAGTCACTATGGGGTAACATACGCTGAGTGAAACGTGCGAATGAAAGAGACTGAGGATCGATAGTGCAGCTTGAAAACAGGTGGTGGAGAATGGAGAGATCTCCAAATTGAAATCGTTGGATAACTACTGTCAGCAATCTGATTGTTTTGCTATGAAAACGTCCAGTTCTAAGAAGCAGTTTTTTATATTGGCACAAGGATGGTTGGTATTTTTAAAGTGAAAGTTTAAAGTAAAAAATATAATTTGTTGTCATTATATATGTTATGTTTGTGTTTTTTGATTATTATAGTTTGATTAATATAAAAGAAAAAAAAGAATCTGTTATCATCTAATATGGTTTGAAGGGATGCCTAAGACTGACTGGAGTAAGGGAACAAAACAATTAAATATATTAATGAAGAGTTGCTTTTGAATTAGTTGCATACATCTGAGGAGCTTGTAATCCGTGGTGTGTGAGTTTTATGAAATCTAGATAACTGAAATTACTGAAAAGCGTTAAGTTGAGTTCTGTTTAATAAATAGTTATCTTTTGAAGTAAAAGAGACGTGAGTGCCCACCGTACTTACAAACTATTCTAATCCCCACCCACTGAAGCTGAATGCACAATTGAAATTCTGTGGCTAAAAATACCAATGTGCCCTTCAGTGTTGACAGTCACAGCAAGAATGATGTTTTATGTAGGCAAAAGTAATTTGTGCATCCAATGCATTTTTTTTCAAAAAGGGGTCATGGAGACAGTCAATCTTTCCATAGCAGTACGCTGAGAGATTAGCATCTACCTGTCAGGTCTGAGAATTAAGATTGACAGGTAACTGTTCTCACTCTACCTCCATGCCAGTGATGATCCAATTCATCAGCACCCTTTTCTCATGCTGTATAAAATTATATCCCTTTATTCCTATCTATTTCTTATATAGCTTGTTGACTGCAAGACTAAAAGTTTCAACTTCTTTCCTTTTAGCAATGTACAATCAATTCTGTACAATCAAGCAATGTACAATCAATTCTATACAATCAAGCATTTTTTCATAATCTTTATCACAGTATAGACATTCTTATGAACCAGACTAAACCCCGCAAATATATTAAAAAGATAGTCTAGACCCTGACATTTTCTTATTTTAAACATAAGTGTAAGTTGTGTTCTGGACGCATTCGATTGGTCAAACTACCAGGCTTGAAATAAAACATACTTTATTCACATACTGTAATTAGAATATGGACAAACTAAAAATAAAAAAAAATAGCTTATCTGTAACTCTGCTGTAATGCTTTACAAAATTATATTAGCTAATATCTTAATATAGAATCATCCTGTAAACATACCCTTGGAAAAACAAATTCAGTAAAATAGGTTATATCACATGCAATTCTAACAGCAGGAAGAGAACCCCAGCTTTTAACTGTAATAGAGAGAGGAAAAATAGTTTCAACATCCAGCTTCAAGATCTCAGCAGAAACTACTACTGAAAAACTAAAACTAAAAATCCTGATTCTGTGGGAGGTTGACCCCACCCATTCAGGCTGCTTCTACTGTTCTGACTTCAGAAAAAAAAACCAAGGCCTCATAAACTGTTTACTTTATTAGTTTTGAAGCAGACTACTCATTACCTCTATATCAACCTTGCTTCATTAAAATAAGGCCAAAATGCACCTCTGAAAGCTTGGGTATCCTCACAACAGGGGTTTAAATTTGTTTTATTAAAATGAAAGGCTTCACCTTAACACGAGACTATGAAACATTATTATCCAAATACTTAACACATTCACCCAAGATTTCTCTTTCTATTACATTAATGGACTGTTGACCCATTTAAAATAAACCTGTTAGGTACCCTTGTTTCTGATCCATTCAATAATATTTAATTCTTAGTGAAAATTATTATGCTATTATACTATTCAGCCTACAAACAACAAAACCTGTGCAAGTTTCAAATGAACTTCTATTTCACATTCAACAGTATAATGCTTGAACTTAACAAGATATACAACAACATTATTAGTAAACAAAACCAATTATTCATGTACTGAAGTTATAAATATACACCTTTTAATGTAATTTTTTAAAACTGGAATGAATTTACTAAGCTAAACTTAAGCCATTAAGCACAAAAATATGATAAGTATCATAAAATGTATGTATGTGTCTATGAACAAATTTCAAGGTGACTGTATTCATTTTTAAGATCAACTTTGTAGAAGAAGACATCCACTTTTTTATCCCAACCTCATAGGGATAACAATGAGAAAACATTTACTTTGTGATCAAGCAATTACTGTTGACCAGAAGGGTGCTGATATTTTTTCTTTCACTTTCTCCATGTTGTTAATTGGTTGCATATCAGTCACAGCATCCTGTTCTAAAAGAGTAGGCTCCTTTTTGTTCTGTGTTGATGTCCGAGAAATTTTTACCTCCACCAAGGTGTAGAAGTTGACTCTAAAGGAATCTGATTGTGATATCTCAGCATAATATTACAGATTAATCAATTGCAGTGATTGTAACAAGGTCATCCAAGTGGACCTCATAGAATATGTGTTCCCTGGTTGGGGTTGTTAATCTGGTTCAATCAGAGAACCCTGGCTGACAGATAAGAACAGACATCCTGTTCACCCTGAGAGCTGCCTCTGAGGGACCTGAGCTTGATCCATGTCAAGGACATTCCACGTAGAAATAAAGGATGACTTGGTGATGGGATACCGGCCTCTGTGGTATCCCATTCATCCATATTAGCCAATTGTATTTTTTTTTACCAGGTTCAAATCAATGGCACGGTGGCACAGTGGTTAGCACTGTTGCCTCACAGCGCCAGAGTCCTGGGTTCAATTCTCGCCTCATGCGACTCACTGTGTGGAGTTGCACATTCTCCCCGTGTCTCCCCCTGTTTCCTCCGGGTGCTCCAGTTTCGTCCCACAATCCAAAAACATGCAGGTTATGTGAATTGGCCATACTAAATTGTCCGTAGTGTTAGGTAAACGTAGGGGAATGGGTCTGGGTGGGTTGCGCTTCGGTGGGTGGGTGTGGACTTGTTGGGCCGAAGGTCCTGTTTCCACACTGTAAGTAATTTAATCTAAAAAAAGATAAGCTGTTTGTTTCAATTGGAAAATACAAGTCTTGCTAGATTTTCATCGAAACAAAATGATACCCAAACTTGTGAACTATTATGAAAAGTATTTATAATAATGAAAAGAAGGAATCCATGCTTTACCTCCTTCATGCGAACAGTAAAGTTCATTTTCTTTCATTCTCATTGCCACTGTATCGGAATCCTCTCCCGGATGCTGAATAAAAGCAAATTTCACAAATGGAAACTATAAAATTAGCAATTATATTTAGAAGAAAACAATTTACGTGTTTATTTACATCAAGTATAGCAAAATAGAAAACTGTAATTCATCATATCTACATGCAAAGCCTTTGATTTGTATCTTTTGAATTGAGACACTTGGACAGAAGATATTTCCGCTTCATTCAGATAAATATTTAGCTATATAATGTTTTAAAATTCTTATAGTTGCAATATTTTAAGTAAGTAAAACTCTGCATAAATGAGTACAAATGGAATGTACTGCTTCTACATTGTCTCACTCAGTCACTATTGAACTGAGTACTGACAGCTTTGCGTAGATCACCAGGACTGTGTTTTAATTTGAGTGGTTCTACTGCAGAGCAATCATTATACAAAATCTTTTGGGAAATTTCAGGCACTTGTCTTATTATTTTCCATCCATTTTCTTTTCTGTTAAAATGAACAGACAGAAAGACATTGCCCTTGATCTGTGGGGACTGACCTCTTTTAGAAGCTTACAAACTATAAATTGACCCTAGCATCTTTCAGACAAAGGAGAAGTAAACTGAAAGCAAAAATAAGAAGTAAGGTGACAAAGAAATACTATAAACTGAGTCTTGTACTGGAGATCCCAATCAGGTGGTATTTGGTTGCTTCATTTCTTCAAATACAGGAAATATTTGTTACTGTATGTTGGTGATGTTACTGATGCAGAGGGAGAAACCAGTAAAACAATTTAATATTTGGAAATGGATGCACTGATTGTAGGGGAACACCGTTCTGAGATATTCAAAACAAGTCAGACCAGTATGCACCATTTGGAAGTTTTACTGCTTTTTCCTTCTGGGATAGAGCAGTAGATTTTGTTTTCCACTAATTCCTATTTCATAATGATCTGCTGCTCCCCAAATTTTTAAAACATTATTCATGGCATGTGGGTATCACAGGCCGTCCCCAGATAACTGAATAACATCATGAGCCTTTTCACATTGAATCCCATGACAGGAAGCATAGAAATGTTGTAGTGAAGAAGGATTTTATCCAGACTGTTGTGCCTATAATAGCTGAAAAGGTTATCAACTTTTGCCACTTTCAAACTCTTCATCCACAACGCTGTAGATTATGACACTTATGTGCATCACTAAAATGTTTATAAATGTAATGAGGATTTCTACCTCTATCAAATGTCTAGGCACTAAATTCCAGATCCCCAACACCATCTGTATCAGAAAAAAAAATTACCCCTTTTCAACTTAAATATATAATCCCTGGTAATTGAGTTTGCTGCAAACAGAAATAAGTCCTTCTTATATGTGCATCTGTCTAGGCCCCTCAAAGTTTGATGCATCTTTATTAAGTCTCCTCTGCTTCCTCTGCTCCAAAGAACAAAATCCCAGCCATTCCAATTATTTTTATCATTGCTAAAGTTCTCCAGTCCTAGCAGCACTTTTGTAATTCTCCTCAGTCATAGAGTCATATAGATGTACAGCATGGAAACAGACCCTTCAGTCCAAGCCGTCCATGCCGACCAGATATCCCAACACAATCTAGTCCCACCTGCCAGCACCCGGCCCATATACCTCCAAACTCTTCCTATTCATATACCCATCCAAATGCCTTTTAAATGTTGCAATTGTACCAGCCTCCACCACTTCCTCTGGCAGCTCATTCCATAAATGTACCACTATCTGTGTGGAAAAAGTTGCCCCTTAGATCTCCTTTAAGTCTTTCCCCTCTCACCCTAAACCTATGCCCTCTAGTTCTGGACTCCCCTGACCCCAGGAAAAAGACTTTGCCCATTTACCCTACCATGCCCCTCATAATTTTGTAAATCTCTATAAGGTCACCCCTCAGCCTCCGATGCTCCAGGGAAAACAGCCCCAGCCTGTTCAGCCTCTCCCTATAGCTCAAATCCTCCAAACCTGGCAACATCCTTGTAAATCTTTTCTGAACCCTTTCAAGTTTCACAACATCTTTCCAATAGGAAGGAGACCAGAACTGCATGCAATATTCCAACAGTGGCCTAACCAATGTCCTGTACAGCCGCAACATGACCTCCCAACTCCTGTACTCAATACTCTGACCAATAAAGGAACGCCTTCTTCACTATCCTATCTACCTGCGACTCCACTTTCAAGGAGCTATGAACCTGCACTCTAAGGTCTCTTTGTTCAGCAACATTCCCTAGGACCTTACCATCAAGTGTATAAATCCTGCTAAGATTTGCTTTCCCAAAATGCAGCACCTCGCATTTATCTGAATTAAACTCCATCTGCCATTTCTCAGCCCATCTGGTCAAGATCCTGTTGTAATCTAAGGTAACCTTCTTTGCTGTCCACAACACCTCCAATTTTGGTGTCATCTGCAAACTTACTAACTGTATCTCTTATGCTTGCATCCAAATCATTTATGTAAATGACAAAAAGTAGAGGACCCAGCACCAATCCTTGTGGCACTCCACTGGTCACAGGCCTCCAGTCTGAAAAACAACCCTCCACCACCACCTTTGAGCCAGTTCTATATCCAAATGGCTAGTTCTCCCTGTATACCATGAGATCTAACCTTGCTCACCAGTCTCCCATGGAGAACCTTGTTGAACGCTTTACTGAAGTCCATATAAATCACATCTACTGCTCTCTGATCTCTCATTGATCACAACATTTTTTTTATAATCTGCACAGGAATTGGCCTAAAGCTAGTTTCAGACATGTGTCAAAGACAAGTCTGTCACAGACACTGAAACTGATCTGATATTTAGAGTTCTCAGCACCAATGAGCTTTCGGACACATCTTTGTGCTTGGTTTTTGCATAGAAACTGTGTTGTATGATCAGCGATGCAAGCCTATAACTCATAAAAAGAAGTTTCATAATGGACTTGTACAAGTCATAGAATTCCTACAGTGTGGAAGCCGACCATTTGGCCGATCAACTCCACATTGCCCCTCTTAAGAGCAGCCCACACATCCCTGTATTGCCATAGCTAATCTGCCTAACCTGCACACTATGGGAAATATGGGCAATTTAGCATGACCAATCCACTTAGGCTGCACATCGTTACATTGAGGGAAGAAACCAGAGTACCAGGAGGAAGCCCATGCAGGGAGAATGTGCAAACTCCACACAGACAATCACCCAAGGATGGAATAGAACCTGGGTCCCTGGTGTTGTGAGGCTACAGTGCCAACCACTGAGCCAAAGTGCCTTCCCAATACATTCCCCATTGAGTTTAAGCTTTTTTGGAGTTAGAATATTCCAACATAAATTCAGTATAGTGAGTATGTCTTGTTGCATGCTTGTTATGGAAAACATGAAAGACATAGATGTCTTTGGTGCAGTTAAGTGCAAACTGTGAATGATGGTCAAAGTAAATTGATGGTGACTTTAGCTCACTCCTAATCTAATCCATCCAGTGGACAGGTGAGTATTAAAGTGTCCCTGTGACTTGCCCACTTTATGAAAAAATATTACAAGCCCCAACTTAAGTTTGCAGGGGCCTTTTTTGGAAATCCAACTTGATGTCTGATGCCTCTGATTGTGGCCTGACTGCAGGTTTAACTCCGACCAAGAAGGGACCACAGTTTTCTCTCCAGGTGAATATCATGGAAAAAGAATATCAGAAAGGGACAAGAAGAAGCCATTTAAGGAAGCTTGCATATTTTTCTTGTGAATCCAGAATAGTTTTGCACATGAAATGTTCAGATTTCCCTAAAAATCTGAAGCAGGCATGAGATACTGTGAATGTTGTGGGCCCTAATAACATTCCAGAAATAGCACTGGGTCAAATAAAGGTGACAGCAGGGTGGAAATTGGAAGGGAAATTGATAGTTTTTTCCAATTCTGGTCAAAAGAGGGAAGCTGCCAATGATGTCATGGATGCACCAGAAAAAGAATTGTGACTGTGGCCCAAGTAGGACTGGATCAACGAGTATTCCATGAACCCCACAAAGAGACAGACATAACTGGGTCCCATGTGGGTACCCATAGACACCCCATTGACCCACAGGAAGTGAGAGGAGTTCAAGGAGAACACGTTCAAAGTGAGAATGAGCTCAGCCAGACGGAGGAGGGTGGTGGTGGATAGGAATGGTTCAGGCCTTCTTTCCAGCAAGAAGTGGAAAGCTCTGCAGCCATCCTGATGGGGGATGGATGTGTAAAGGGATTGCATGTCCATGGTAAAGAGAAGGGGGCTGGCGCCCGCAAACTGGACACTTTAAGAATAAGTGTCAGGCAATCTAATCAGGGAGGGACTGAATAAGTGAATCTTAGAAACCCTACAGTGTGGAAACAGGCCCTTCGGCCCAACAAGTCCACACTGACCCTCCCACCCAAACCCATTACCCTATATTCACCCCTAACTAATGCACCTAACCTGCACATCCTTGAACACTATGGGCAATTTAGCATGGCCAATTCACCTAACCTGCACATCTTTGGATTGTGGGAGGAAACTAGAGCACCTGGAGAAAACCCACACAGACACAGGGAGAATGTGCAAACTCCACACAGAGACTCTTCCGAGGCTGGAATCAAACCCGAGTGCATGGCGCTGTGAGGCATCAGTGCTAACCACTGCGCCACCGTGCCACCTCGTGTCAAAGAAAAAAAAATAAGTTGAGGTAGGAGGGAAATAGATTTCTGTGAGGTAGGAATGGACAGAAACAATGGGTCTGCTCAGGCAATACTATTTGTGGATTTTGGGGAGAAGGTAGAAGTGGGCTGTGCAGCGTTAGGGTTGAAAGGCTGTCGGGGAAGACACGAGATGAGATAAAGTTGGTGACACTTGTGAACACAATAGCTTCATGTTCAATCATGGCACTATGGTCTAAGGGCAAATAGGAGCAGGTGTTGAAGAGTCAGCGCTCAGCTTCTACGATGTAAAGGTCAGTAAGACAGACAACAACAGCACCACACTTGTCGGCAGGTTTGATGACAAAGTCAGAGTTGGATCTCAAAGTATTGTCAGTTCAGAGGGAGATAGGTTCAAATGGGTGAAGGAGACAAAGAAATCAAAGCAATCAATGTCACATCAACAGTTCTCAATGGACAGGTCAAGTGCAGGTAAAAGGCCAGAGGGAGACATTAATTGAAGTAATAATTGAAGATTGAGTTGCAGATGATTTGGAATCTTTAGGGTGTACAGATGTATCTTTTGCTGGTAACAAGAGTTGACTGGTCTGCGAATGACAGAGATCTTTTTGTTTCCAATAAATGTGCGACTGGTTCTCAGATAATTGAACAGCTTGGAACTGGAACAAGTTAGAGAGATGTTCAGTTCTTCCTCAGCTTAGGAATGGTGTCCCTGTTCTCTGCAATCAAAACTCACTATAACACTGAAGTGAACTAGCTTTATCTTTTCTGCAACATTTGTTGCAAATTGTGACTTTTAACTGATAAGCCACTTTTATAAGTGAATTGTCCTCCTTGTGCCCCTTACCAGTGAAACATTGGGAGAAAGATGACTGAAGCAACATGTTAGCCAGCAGAACAGTCATAAGGATCATCTCAACAACAAATCTGGAAACAATGACTATGGAAATTTCTTTCCAGTTTTTGCTGTCTGTTCATAACTTATTTTACTATGTCTATTTGTGTTTATGTGAAAAGGGAGTTCATCGGGGATTGGGGGTTTGATTACTATTGTTATACGTCGATGGTTTATATCTATTTACCTGTGGCTAGAATCCAATTACTTGTAAAAAATAATAATTCTGTTTCGCTATAGAAAGTTGGCCGATGCTTTATATCAACCTGGATCTGAAGGTCAGGTAAATTGGGGAACTTTGCATGCTTTTTATAACTTTAACTTTTGTGATGACTCCAGAAAGAGCAAGGCTTAATTTCCAGTGCACTGCCCCAATTAGGCATAACAACATCCTTCCTTCCCACCAACAGACAACACTTTGAGCTGTTCAGTGGGTTTGGTCCAGAAATTCAAATTGCCCAGGCTTAATGCTGCTGATCCAGGATTTGTTTAGCATCCTTGCCCACTTGACCCAAACCCAATTTGAAGTTCCTTCTTTGAGTCAGAAAAATTCTATAAAGTTAGTTTATTTCCAACACTGAGTCTTTCGCAACATACTACCCAGGAAATGAGGATTTCTGGTGGATTACCAGTGAAGGCTCTGAGTGCTTGATTATTTCAGAGCTTCAGACAAGTTAATAGGTTCCATGTTACAGTGGCCTACATCCAACAAGTGTTTAGGATATATTAAGGTGGGGTAGACTACCTTTAATCAAGAAGAGAATGTGACTAGCCAAGAGATAGCTGCAGTAGTGGACAACTTGGAACTCCAATACACCTTGTTTCCTTTTATCTTATTTTCAAACTCGCTGGGCGGCATGGTGGCACAGTGGTTAGCACTGCTGCCTCACAGCGCCAGAGACCCAGGTTCTATTCCCGCCTCAGGCGACTGACTGTGTGGAGTTTGCACATTCTCCCCGTGTCTGCGTGGGTTTCCTCCCACAGTCCAAAGATGTGCAGGTCAGGTGAATTGGCTATGCTAAATTGCCCGTAGTGTTAGGTAAGGGGTAGATGTAGGGGTATGGGTGGGTTCCACTTCGGTGGGGCGGTGTGGACTTGTTGGGCCGAAGGGCCTGTTTCCACACTGTAAGTAATCTAATGAAGTCCTGAAAAATGGAAAACTGATGCTTCACCTTGAAGATCTATTTAATCTTGACCTATGCCAACTGTACCTGTTGCATTCTTTATTATAATTTTTTTCAATTTTAGTAGATGTGTAAAGTAACTGATCCATTAACACTATTGTACAATAAGATCTGATTTGCCTTGTAAAATAAAAACAAATTGGTATTTTATCTTCAGTCAGCAACTGGATGAGAAAACGATGAATGGGTCTTTTATGATCAGTTCAGTAGGATTCAGTCATCACTAACTTTATGAATGGGATATACCTAATTTCCATGGTGGTCCCATGATGATTATGCAACTGGATCATTATATTTTAAGAATTGCTTCACCCAGACAGTGATGAGACTATGGAATTATCTGTCACAGAAAGCAAACGAGACTAAAACATTGAATGTTATCAAGAGGTCTTTAGTTTTAGTTATGAATGGTCTGAAAACTAGAATTCTAAATCCTATTGTCACAGAAATACAAAGAGCTGGTGGTAAAGTGTAGTTATACTTCAGAATAAGATGTATATTGTGGAACTTCCTCCATATTGTACTAAATGATTAATGATCTGAGAAGGTATACAAGCATAGTTAATCATTTTATTATTTTTTACCTCTAATGTTGGCCATCTTTCTATCATGATGACATGCCATGCAACTTAGTAAGTTTCATATTCAACTTTACTCACCTGAAAAGCAGTTTCTGTGAGCTTCTGAATCCATCCTTTGCAATCTGTCTTTTCCGTTAAAAACGTGTACAGTTTCGAAGTTGTTTCTACTGTAAAGGCGCTTGAATCCTTTGACCAGTTTTCTGAAACAACCTCAGATATTCGGATACAGTCACTAATGCGAATGACCTTTCTGTCTATCCTTTTTGTGATCTGCTTCTCGGATAAACTGGAGCCCTCTTTGAACTCAAAGTACTCGAGGCGAGCGACAGACTGGTTGCTCTGGGAGTAGAGGATTAGCCAGACCCTCTTCCATTTCTGAGGGGGAATAGAAAAGACCCACATTAGAATTACTGGGAAGGTGGAATTAGGCGCACAAACAGGTCAAACACCGTTCATTTGAGAATGTTAAAACAGTGCACAGCGTCCAGTACTGTTCGCCATTCACAATAACAAGGAATTACTGAATGACCTTGTAAAATGATAACTGGTGTATGTTTGAATGGTCGCTGGTACTTGCACACAGATGTACTACTGCCTTGTGTTGGCTACACACCATGATCCCAGATCAAAGTGTCAAAACTCTACACAAAACGAAAAGATGAACTTCATCTGCCTTCCCAAGGTATGACAGGTCGGGTTTGACAATCACTGTCTACAGCTCAGTTACAAACAACGCAAATAGATTTAGTTCTGAGGATGAGTCTTAAGGAAGGGTCACTTGACCCGAACCGTTAACATTGATTTCTGTCCACAGATGCTGCCGGACCTGACCGAAATTTTTCCAGCAATTTCTGGTTCTGTTTCTGATTTACAGCATCCGGAGTTCTTTCAGTTTTTATTTAACAAATGGACTTACAATTGTTCAAAGCACGCGCCGATTTTACAAAACCGTCTTGTTGAAAATAAATCACTCTGTAGGTTGTCAATAATAAACACAAGAATCAAAATGAAATAACACCATAGATGCCTTTAAATCTAAACATGTATTCCTAGTAGTGTCCCTCTTGTTAGGAGATCTATATACAATGAACGACTCATTAAATATAATTCCCGACATGTGAGCTTAGTTTTAAAGTACGTGATCAAACTCTCCGTTTGTCAATATCCTAGAGGGGGGAGAATAGTGATGGATATTATTCTCAGGTACGGAAACAAATTAAGATACCTTCCTGAACTTATGCTGCTGCATACAAAGCGGACCTTCTTTCACGACGTCTTCCATATCTGTAGAATTGTTCCACAGACCCTTTGAGGCTAATGTTCAGTTCTGTTGTGGCGGATATGCTTCGTTTCCGCTTCGAGTTTCCGTTAGTTTCCAAATGCAGAGCAGTGGCGTGTACACCAGAAGCATTGGGAGGGGTACAAAGTGGTGAGCATCCTTCACATAACCTTCATATCAACACACAAAAAAAATTGTTTAATCTCAAAACAGTTTGTGGATGTTAAATTGAGCACCAGCTGTCAAAAAGCAATGTAGCTTCTTCTAAACAGCACGATCAGTCTTTTGAAAGTGGCACTGAGTTTTTAGGTGGCCATTGCTCGCATTGACCTTTGTCAAGACGCTATTTTGTGATTTCCCTTGCTTATTGCTTCCCTTCCTTTCGTCATCGAAGACGCTGCTGCACAACTGAAATAGCAGAAACTAAGGAGAGGCTCAGAAACGCAATGGATGGTTTCCCTGGCTATTATCAGAAAACAAAACACCAGGTTCACGTGTTATCTGAAAACACTGCGCTCGGTCTCACCATCAGCTCCCTAGCTCTCTCTGATTTGTCACAGTGCTTGTCTGACATCCAATATTGGGTGAACAAAAATTTCCTCCAACTAAATACTAGGGAAGGTGTGTTTGGCACCCCAAGGTAAAGTCCTTTCCTGACCATGGTTTCCATCCTTGGTAACTGTCATAACCTGACTGAGGCCATGACCAACCATTGTGTTGCAACTGGGTTTGAGTTTTCAAGCACATATCACTCCATTACTGAGCGACCTGCTTCCACTTCTATAACATTTCTTGACATTGATCTTCCCTCAGCTCATCTGCTACTGAAACTTCATCCATGCTTTTGTTACCTTGAGACTTGATTATTCCTGTGGAACAGTGGCTTGACTCCTATGTTGCACCCGATGTAAATCTGTGCTCACATTGATGTGGGTGGGTTGTCACATTGAAGGTGGAAGATTGATATTCATGCTGATAGATTGTCACCCTCATGTTAATATATTAAAACTATTGCCTGCATCCCATTGACTCCCTAATGATATTCGAACATGCTCATTGACCTTCATTGGAGCCCCATCCAGTAAATATTTGTTTTCATGTCCACCCATCTCATCTACCTTCCCTGAGTCTCTGGCCCCCTCCAACCCCAAATGCAATCAAGATATCTGCATATCTCCAATTCTGGTCCTCTTTGCATTCCTGATTTTAATTCCTGCAACCCTGGCAATCCTGCTTTCTGCTGCTTTAGCTCTAAGGTCTCAATTCTTTGCCTAAACATCTCTGTGACTCCACATCTCTCACTTCTCTTTTAAGATGGTCTTAATATCTTTTTGTCTTTGATGAAACTTTAAATCATCTTTCCTGATTCCCATATGATGGTGTCATGGTGATGGAGCAGAGCCCCAAAATACTATGGACGTTGTAAACAATTAACTCCATTTTTTTAAGGAAACCTGCTTCCATCAAAAAGTTGACTGAGATGTATATTCCATTGATGTCTGAAGTTGTGTGAGAGATCCGTGGAATTTCACATCTGTAGAGTGGAAACTTTCAACAGAGAGAGAAATGTAACAGGAAGAGATAATAAGGGGCTGACTATCTCCTCCAATCTACAGAATACCACCTCTTGTAGAATATTAGTCTTCTGGCCTTCTAGAAATATACAGAAAAATGGATTAGAAACCACGGCAACACTAGAATATGTTTTAGTCCTCTTAGTTGACGTGTGTGCTGTGACATTCAGAGTTGGTATTAAAAACACCAACACAGGTAATGAAAAGGGAAAAAAAACTCTCTCACTTCAAGTGCTGGGAGGCGACTATCCAGTAAGCCAGTCAAAAGAAAACGGGATAACAGAAGGATCCTTGCCTGAAGTGCTCAAAGCCAATGAGCCACTGCTGAAAGAAAATGAATAAAAGATGTAATTGTTCTGCAAAGCCAAGAATCTCAAAACCACAATGTCAATATTACCAGTCATTATGGTGGAGGTAAGATCATTGATGAAGTAGCTGAAGATGGTTGGACCAAAGGAGCTCAGCAAAGATGTCCTGGGACTGAGATTACTGACCTCCAGTTATATCTTGTCAAGTTTGTCTCTGATTATAGGGAGTTCTCCCTCTGATTCCCTGAGACTCAGGTTGCGAGTGCACTTTGATTCTACATTTAGTCAAATGCAATCTTGCTGTCAAGGGTAGTCACTCTCACTTTACCTCTGGAATTCTGCTCTTTTGTCCTTGTTTAAACTAAGGCTGTAATGAGATCAGGAGCTGAGTGGCCCTGGTGGAATCAAGTCTGAAACTCTGGTGCTTGGTAGCACTGATGAGGGCACTTTCCATCACTTTACTGATAGTTGGGAGTAGACTGATGGGGTGGTAATTAACTGGTTTGGATTTGTACTGCTTTTTATATATGGGACATACCTGGACAATTTTTCATGTTGTCAGGTAGATGTCAGTGTTGTAGCTACAGGTCATTCTGCTATAATGTGTGTTTCGTTAAAGTGAATTTGCTGTAATGCAATTGACAAATTGGGGACACTGTTTCTAAAGCACGAACTTTTAAAAAGTGTGTTGGCTGTAACATGATTCCAGCCTAGTAGTTTAAATGGTGCTGCTATTACGTGATTTTCTTATAACACGGGATTACACGAGAATGGAACTACTGTTTTCTAGCAGAACTGACTGTATATTGGAACTGCTCAGCAATGGCGCAGCAGGTTCTGGAGCACTTGATTTCAGTACTGTTTTGAAATGTTGTCAAGGTCCATAGACTTTGCAATATCCAGTTCCTTCAGCCATTTCTTTACATCATGTGGAATGAATCTAACTGGCTGAAGATTGACATATGTGATACTGGGCACATCTGGAGGAGACCGAGATGGAACAGGCTCTTGTCACATTTCACTGAAGATAGTTGCAAATGCTTTAGACTTAACTCCCCCATTATTGATGATGAAGAGATTTATAGAGCCTCTTCCCCTAATGAATTGTTTAATTATCCACCACCGTTCATGCACAGAGGTTTTGGGAGGACTGCTGAGTTTGGATCTGATTTGCTGTCTGTTCAGTCATTCAGCCCTGTTATCACTTGCTATTTTTATGCAAGTAATTCTGTTTTGCTGACATCTAACATTTTAGGTTTGAATGGTGCTGTTCCTGGCATTTCCTCTTCAGTGAGCCAGATTTTATGGTAATCGTGGAGTGGGAGATATACCAGGCCTTGAGGTTGTGTTGGAGTATAATTCTGCTGCTGTTGATGGCTACAGTGCCTCATGTATGTTATTAATTAATTGCTAGATTTGTTCTCAGCATATCACATTTAAGATTGTGATAGTGCTATGCAACACAATGTAAGGTATTCTCAAATTGAAAATGGGACTTATGTCTCAAAAGGACTCTGTGGTGATCATTCTTATCAATACTGTCATGGACAGATGCCTCTGTAGCAAACAGATTGCTGAGGATGATATTAAGTATGTTTTTCCCTTTTGTTGGTTCCTCACCACCTGTTATAGACACAGTTTAACAGCTGTGTCCTTTATGACTTAACCAATTTGGTCAATGGTACTGCAGCTGAATCACTCTTGGTCATGGATATTGAAATCCCCAACCCTGAGTACATTCTGTGTCCTTGTCACCCACCATGCTTCCTCTCAGTTGTGTTCAACATGGAGGAGGACTGATTCATCAGCCAAGGGGAGGGAGGATGACTTCTATACATGTTAACATGTTAATCAGAGGAGGTTTCCTTTGTCATGCCTAACCTGATGTCAAGCTTCCACAGCTTGCTTATCTTGTTCAATTATAAAGTCTTATCAAAGTAGGCAAAAGCCCATTAATTCTAAAACTAGGCCTCAAAAAAATGGCTTTAAAAAATCACCATGACTATAGAAATACTTATAAGTTAATTATTAACTACAGAAACACAGAAAAAAATGCTCGCTTACTAAATAAAAACTTGCAATGAATAATTTTATTATATATAAATCACATATCACTGAATCCAGACTTCATGAAGTCTTATGACATCAGGTTAGACATGACAAAGGAAACCTCCTCCCAACTAACATGTATAGAAGCCATCCCCCCTCTCCTGGGTTGATGAATCAGTCCTCTTCCATGTTGAACACCACTGAAAGGAAGCATGGCAGGTGGCAAAGGCACAGAATATACTCAGGATTTAGGGATGTCAGCATCCAACATCAAGAGTAACTCAGCTGTACCACCAGTGACCGGGTTAGTCAAATTATAAAGGACATAGTTGTTAAACTGTGTCTACAACAGGTGGTGAGGAACCAACAAGAGGGCAAAACATATTTAATCTCATCCTCAGCAATCTGTCTGTTGCAGAGGCATCAGTCCATGACACTATCTATAAGAGTGACAGCCTTTGGAGACAAAGTCCCACTTTAAATTTGAGAATACCTTACATTGTGTTGTGGAGCACTATCGCTAAAGTCATTTGATATGCTGAGACAGATTGAACAACTCAACACTGGACATACATGAGGCGCTATGGGCACAAAGGAAGGTGGTTGTGGTTGTTGAAGGTCAAATGTTTTGGTCCAGACCATTACTGCAAGAGTTCTTCAGAGTCACATCCTAGACCCAACTGTCCTCAGCTGCTTCACTCTTGGTCATGGATATTGAAATCCCCAACCCTCAGCATAAGATCAGAAGTTGAGACATTCTTTGATGAAAACACAATGTTCAGCTCCATTTGCTACATCCCCATGACAGAAAACCTGCCTGTACTACACATTTACAGCAAATATTCATTGCACATGCTCTAATACTTTGACCAAGATGGTGTCTGGAAAGCTTCACAATGATGTTCATGTGTGCCATAGGCATTATATTGTTACTCAAAGGCCACTCATAACTCCCCAAAATAGTTTGGTCAAGCCTAATTTCTCACCAGGCTCCTATTAAAGATAACCACAGTCACTTTGTCCACTGACAAGTTGTGTTTTATATTTAAATTGCATTTTATTTCTTGCTTGAGGTTATTTTGATATGCAGATGATCATTTTGTATATTTCATGGTGTAATACTTTATTTGTGTTTTGCCCTAACTCTATCTTACTTTCATTAGTAGGTGATCTTCCAAGTTAAGCAACACTCCCCTCCTTTGTTACACCTTTTGCACAAACAGCTCAAGACTATTTTCCTAACAATCAAAAATATCTCCCAGATTGCCCTTTGCCTTCACAATAAGATACTTGGAAAAACAATTATCAATATAAATACAGATCGTTCTCTTATAAGTTGTGTTCCTCTGCAACCTCACACTATAGAAAATCCTGCTATAGAAAATCACACTGGAGACGATTGCTAACAGAAAATCACTATACATGTTCAGTAGACAGTTTGTGTTATAAAGAGCATCCACAATTCATCAATTTCCTTATAGCCAATTAAGGAAATGCACCTTATAGCAGAATGACATGTCAACACAGTCTTAAAAATTGATGCCTCTTTGGAAATTCTGCCACACAGCCAACTCAGCAGCTGACTTAGCTCCCAGTACCACGGGGTTATGAAGAATATGGTTTTTAGTTTCTGCCAGCAACTGGCAGTGCACTGAGGCATCAGTAGAATGGTGGCACAATTTTGAAGTATCGATGGACAGAACATCTGGTAGACAAGCTCACTGTTTATTGGTATGCAACTGTCTAACAAATGGCTCTTGCAGGTTGCTGCAAAATTGTAGGAATAAAAGATTTCTTAATGGTTTTAATTCAGTAATGAAGAGGATTATAGTTCCTTGTGGCCCTACTTTTCTGTTGTATGTTCCTCTGAGATCCTTCCTCACAAATTCTTTTCCATTCATCTTTAATTTACTTGAACTAGCTAAACACTCTAAAGAGCAACCAGCACTCCCATTCCTGCTGTTTGCGAGCTGTAACAAATGTCTGACCAGATTATCAGTGGCCTTTCAATGAGGTTCCATGACAGGTATAGTTTTAGCCCTCCAAACCAAATCAATCTGATTGGCAGTGTACACACCCTGGCTGCCTCCCATGTAATGGAATTGATTACTTCACAGTTGACCCTGATGTTTCACCCTCACATAAGTTTGTCACCTGAGCCCGTCATTTCATAATCTTGCTGATAGTTAACAGTTTGGGTTTTTCATTGGCTGAGCAATTTGGCATCTTCTTAAATAATTATTTTACTGGTGCTATTTGTCATTTGATTGCAGTTATCATACTAATTGACTTTATTGCTGGGATATAAGAATTTGTCCATATGGTCAATTGAGCACAATCATTTTGTTATTCATCTTTCTGGGTTTTTGCCAATAGTTTATCTTGACTTCAAATACGGGTCATCCTAAGGTCAGGAAAAATGTAACCTTTCCTTTCTTTAGTATTACTGTGAAGAGGCTTTGTTTCAGATCCAGGCTAAAGCTTTCTGTCGTAAATATAGAATTACGAGTCTGACCTCATTCCAAAGTGCAGTGAAGTGTGGGATTCCATGCTGAGGAATGTACAAAAGTCTGGGGCAATTGCCACAGAGGTACAATGGGGAAAGATTATTCAAGTATAGTACACCAAAATCTGCAGAACACCACAGACTGGATGCCTGATGAACAATGGACTTTGTGAATCTCAAGTTTAGTTCAATTCTATTGAGTCATCTCAGATTGGCACATGATGCAGGGAGAAAGGTTTATTTCAATTACACATTCTCAAATTTGCAAACTGAAATATTTTGTGCTTAGGCTGTAAATATGACATGAAATGTATATGTAAATATTAAGAGTATTTCAAGTGTTATGTGGCATCTAAAAATGGAACATTCTGTGTGAAGACAAATTGAATTTTACTGTAAATTCTGTCATTTTCAAAAGGAAATGTTTTGCAAGTTAATACGTGATGACTCGAAATGGTTGCATGAAATTGTTAGGTAAAGAAGTCTAAATTTTTATTTTATACAAACTTAAATAGATTTTATGCAAGTATTATACTGAAATCTACATTTTGTATTCTGATTTTCTCAATTAAGCAGCGTACTATTTTTCAACTTTTGCAGTAAAAGAGCAGCTTAATTAATAGCCAGTTAAAACTTGATCCTTATTCAGTGATGCAGCTAGATCCTTTGTGTTAGGAGCATAAAAACTAAGCTAGTAAAGACTCTTGTGGTGCAGTGGTATTATTCCTACACCTGGACTGAAAGTCCTACTTACTCCAAAGGTGCATAATAATTATCTCTGAACAGATTGTTTAGGAAAAATAAGTTTAGAAAAATTAAACATAGCCAGTAAACTAAGCTCGACCTGGGCCTCCATGTACACATATGTTAGGTAGGAAAGTCTCTAAATCTTTGTTTTGTGCAACAAGTTAATCTTGTTTGTAGTAGGCATTAAACTGAAACCTACAATTTAAATTTTGTAGCTACTAACGTAGAGATTTCTTTTTCAAAAGTTGCAATGTTAGAGGAGCTTAATAAGGAATCAGCTAAAACCCAATTCTCATTAAGTGACTAAGATAGACCCTTTGCATTGATAGCAAGCATAAGTAGCCAATGGAATGTGACTTTACACTTGAATGTGTGACTTATACTTGCCAGAGTTGAGTGAAGAAAGGAAAAAGGTGTTTGGTTGCATTTGCCTAAACAAAGCAGCTGATTGGTGAGTGGGATTGGTGACTGTTTCTAGTCTTTACAGTAAAAGTAGTCTTTACTTTGTATTTGCTAAAAAGCTTCTTAAATGTAAGATTGACACTGGTATAAAAACTTGCAATAAAATGTAAAGAGCACAATACTCTTCAAGTGCAAAGAATAGGGATACAAAAGTGATTAATAAATTAAATGAAATACAATAGATGTGGCAGGGCAGGTGATCCAGAAAGAACTCATCTGTTGTACATGTTTACAGTTTGAACAACTTTGAATCTGAGCTGAAGAGTTGCACCACCTTGACTCTTTGCCCCAGAGGGTGGTCATACCCCTTAAACAATGTAATTCAAATGTGTGATAAGCCACAAGATGGTGTATCTGGATATGATTCAGGTACAGAGACTGAAGGGGTAGCTTTTCAGGAACCTTGACCCTTGCAATCACCTAACTGTTTCAGGTTCTTTCAGGATGTATGGATTACAGGGGTAAATGAGAAAACTGACCATGAGATCATAGTATAGAGAGTCACTCAAGTGGGTTACTCTTTAGGAATGGGAGACAATATAAATAGGGGAAAGGGATGCCATTCCCTGCAGCCATGAATGTTAGACTGAAGGCTGCGTTCCCTGTCTGGTGCCAGGTTTAAGGACATCTCCTCAAGGATAGAGAGAAACGTGAAGTGAAAGGAGGAAGGATCCAGTTATCACTGTTTTTGTTGTTGCCAACAACATTGATACGTCAAGAAATAAAGTTCTGATGAATGGATTTGAATAGTTAGGAGCTAGATTATAAAATAGAACCTGCAAGATAATCCCAGCAATACTACCCAAGCCACGAACCAGCTGCCACTGTGTAAATAAAGTCAAGTGCTGTCTCAAAGATTGGTGTGGGAGGGGTGGTTTTCAGTTGAAGGGGAATTGGCATCAGCAGTAGTGTAGAAGGAAGTTGTACAAGTAGAACAGACTTCATTCAAATTGCGTTAGGACTAGTATCCTGGCCAATAAGGGGGTTTTAGATTAATGAATATGGCATGAGAGAGGTTCTGACAAGCTGATAGGAGTGGGGGTAACATAAGCTTACAAAATGAAAGGATATGGCAGTTTTGCAGGATAGCTATTTAGGTAATGAGATAGGAAGGACAAAGCAAACAGGCATAATCATACAGCCATTACAGAGAAATGTTTACAAAAAGATCAAAGTTAGGAATTGAATATTCAGGGAAATATCTTTGAGGAAAGATTTCAGAAGGGGATAAAACAGTATGGTTAATCAAGGAAGTTAAGGGCAGTATAAAATTAAAAGAGAAAAGCATGCAATCTGACCAGGATTAACAATAATTGAGTGGATTGGGGAAATTTGAAAAACAAACAAAAATGACCAAAACAAAAGGAGAGGGATGATGTACAGACAATATACTCGCAAAGAGTATAAGAGCTAAATAATGGAGATGGTGGAAATCTGAAACAAACAATTCTGGAGAAACTCAACAGGTCTGGCAACATCTGTGCAGAGAGAAACAGTTGATGTTTCGAGTTATGTATGACTCTTTAGAAATATATAAATACACTGTAAGAGCTTCTTTTTAAATATTACAAGGAAGAGAGAGGCCAAAGTGAACATAGGTTCCTTAGAATGAGGTTAGGGAAATAATAATAGTGATTCAGGAAACAGCAGAAGAGTTGAATAAATACTTTCCAACAGTCTTACATACAGGACACTAATGCTTGGGAGCCTCCTGTGAAGCACTTCTGTGATGTTTCCTCCGGCATTTATAGTGGCCTGTCTCTGCCGGAGGAAACAGCACAGAAGCGCTTCACAGGAGGCTCCCAAGCACTGAGGATGTCACCTAGACAGGGGACGAAACGATTGCAAGACAAATTCCCAGCTCGGTGAACAGAACCACAACAATGAGCACCCGAGCTACAAATCTTCTCCGAAACTTGGGACACTAATAGCATTCCAAAAAATACTAAATCCGTTTGCAAAATGTCAGGAGGAAAAAAAAACATTAACTATTACTTGAGGAAAAAGTATTAGGGAAACCAATGGGAGTAAAGGCCAAAACATCCACTGGACCTGATAGTTGTATTCAAGGATTTTACCTGATGAAGGGGCTATGCTCCGAAAGCTTGTGATTTCATAAGAACATGTTGGACTATAATCTTGGACCTCTCACTTTGCCCACCCCAGTCCAACAGTGGTACCTCCACATCACAACTTTAGTGAAGTGAAAACACCATTACCATAACATAAATTCATTGTGCAAGATAAAGTTATTCATAAAAATTACCTGAAGCATACAACATTCTTACAGGTTAAATATTTTTATTTGCTCTAATTTATCAAAATATTATCTTTTTTTAACATCATGGTTTGTTTTAAGAGCAACAGAAGAAATTTTATTAGCATTGCAGATGGTACGTTCCATACAGCTATCTAAAGAAAACAAATTATACAGCCCTGCAGTTAAACTTTGTCTCAAAACAATTTTTTGGCAGCTCTTCTACCTAAACAATAAATTGGAACAATCATAACAGCATAAAATGGTGGAAATATCCTGGAGTTCTGAAAACAACAGATGCATAACTTGACATTTCGTTTGATATTTCTTACTATCAGATGAATCTGTAGTTCAACCATTGTATGTCTTTCTGTTCTTTTGACTTTTTATACTCAGCAGAATAACTGTTACTGTTGAGCTATGGATTGCATCACTTATCATGTCAAGAATTTAGTCAGAATAAAGCATTCTCAGGATGGATATATAATGCAGTAAGCCGCCACTTAAAGCTGAAAATGTGCTCCTTAAATCACAAAACTTCAAGTGACACAACTTTAAGTGAATCATGGTTTCACATAGGCATCAATGTTAAAGCGAGAGTTAAGTTCTGGAGAAACTTCATTGTCTGAAAGAAGCACCAAAACATTACACTCTGTAACCTGAAATACTTTACGATGCTAAATCCCTACATGTCTGGTGAAATAACTTTGAAAATCAAGTATATTTGAAAGTATGAAAGAATATGGCAATTTTCTTACTTACAGTACAGATACTTCCCACTGAACCAAGTTTAAGCAGCACAACGTTCAGTTCCAGTGACTTTATCAGGATGACAACGAACATCACAAATTAATCTGACAGAAATACTCTCCTTCTGCAGAAAATGGCTTTCCAGTGCTTTGATATGATAAGTAAGAATTGGACTTGGGCTTGACAACAAAATGTCATCTCTCTCCACCTGTCTCCGTTTCTCGAGGGTCAACTCCCCTGTCGCCATATGGATATGCAGCTTCATCTGATCAATTCACACTGTAGCCAGCAGCTGGACAATGATCGGAGTCCTGCTTTTTGATCACACGGTTTCTGTTCCTCCCTAAGATCACAGAGGCCCCTTTCACTCCATAGACCAGATTGGAATGTGTGTGAATCACCACTTCAGTCACAGTTACCTTTGGCATTGACATGTATAAAATTCAAGAATCTAACCATCGCCTGTTGACATTTAATGGCGTTGCCATCACTGCATACCCCACCATCAACATCCTGGCATCACCATTAACCAGAAACTAAACTGGACTAGCCACGTATGTTTAGTGGCTACAACTGCAGGTCAGGGGCTGTGAATCTTTTGGCAAGTAACTCATCCCCTGATTCCTCAAAGCCTGTTCACCATCTATAAAGCACAAGTCAGGAGCCTGATGGAATACTGCCCACTTGCCTGGATGAGTGCAGCTCCATCAACACTAAAGAAGCTTGACATGTTCCAGGACAAACCATTGTTTGGTTGGCATCGCATTCACAAACATTCACTCCCTCCGCCACAACACTCAGCAGTAGCAGTGTGTATCACCCACAAGATGCGTGCAGAAATTCAACAAAGCACCTTAGACAGCACTTTGTAAATATGTGGCCACTACCATCTGGAAGAACAAAGGCAGCAGATACATGGAAATATTGCCACCTGCAAGTTCCCCTCTGAGATACCCATCATCCCAACTTGGAAATATAACACTGTTTCTTCTGTGTCACTGGGCCAAAATCCTGGAACTCCCTCTCTAAGGGCTTTGTGACTGATTCAAGATGGCTCCTCACCAGCACCTTCACAAGGGCAACAATATATGGGCAAGAAATGCTGACCCAGCCAGTGACATGCACGTCCTGTGAATGAATAAAACAAAAATTCAGTTATTTATGTCTTTGCGCAAAGTTTGAGATAAGAAAGTGATGAGAAAGATTTGCAGTGAAAACCACGAAACATATCTTCAAAGCCCCTTTACTTTCCCAGACGTATCAACTCAATTGACTTATTTTCTCTTAAGTCATGAGATGACAGCTGAAGCTACTCCTTTCTGTCACAGATAATGCTCATCTCCTGTTCCCCTGCTTACACTGAAACTCGACATTGGATTGGATCTGGCAGGGAATCGGGCACAGGGAGAGGCTACAGGACAGGGAGTCAAACATAGGGAGTGATCACAGCTTTTGGAGTCGAGCATGGGAAGTGACCTTGGGAAATAACATTAAAAACATCTTGCAATATTCAATCTAGTTATAACTTCACTATTAATTTATTTGTGTTCAAGCAAAGCAATGTTAAAAAATTGATTTGAAACAAGGACTTAAAACTTAGTTACAACGATGTTCCCTCTGCTTTGACCCAACAGAAAGTTTAGCTCACCGTCATTGCATTTCATGGAATTAGTGAGAATGCACTTAACTTAATGGACACAAGTATTAGATGCATGTTTGTACTTGAACCTGTAAATTTTGTCATGTTAATGTTTGAAGGTACACCAACATGATGAGGTGGAGCCTAGAACTTACCATCTGTGAAGCAATTGCTCTTACCTTCCGTCATCTTCTAAATTACAGAGTGTGGTAGAAATCAGAGTGTTTTACCATATCAAGAGTGGGCAGAGTAATTGCTGTGAGTTAAAGAAATGTAAGCTATAGCTATGTGTGGTCCGTCAAAGGCAACACGATAGACACACTGAAAATAAAAAATGCTGGAGATCACAGCAGGTCAGGCAGCATCCATGGGAAGAGAGAGCAAGCTAGCGTTTCAAGTCGAGATGACTCTTCAACCTTGAACATTCTAAAGCCTCCCATCTTTATCCCTGGATAAGGTTCATCTAGATTCAAAATGTTAGCTTGCTCTCTATGGACACTGCCTGACCCACTGTGACCACCAGCATTTTTCGATTTCAGTACAGATTCTAGCATCTGTAGTAAATTGCTCCTACCAGTAGACACACACCCATACAGTGAAGGTAAAACATACTTGAGAACTCTGTTCCTACTGACCCTTAGGCACCAACCTGCTGTGTGCAGTCCAATTCCTTGATCCAAACACTCCTGACCATTTCATACAAGCAGAACCCCACTAATAGCTGTGATGCAGTAACAATGTTTGTCCACCTGGAAAAAAAGTGCAAAACAAAAGTAGTGGTGTTATCCCAAGGATCAATCCAAAATAGTTTCACTTACCTGTAGACTGCTTTGCATCATATTCCAATGCAGATTGTCACATATCACTTATACAAGTGACGATCAATACATATGTTTATGATAACAGAAGAAACAAATTGATAATCATCAATTGTAGAGATTGTTTGAAACGGGGATTAACATTAAATGATACAGCTGAGATCCCATAGTTACCAAAAGGAAAGGATGAATCAACATAATGTCAGATACCAGAAAAAGCTTAATCTTATACCAATCCACATTCCTATTTGATTTTCAGATTTTTATTTGGTTACCTAACATCAAATTTGGAACCATTTTCTACCCCCCCCCCCCCCCCCCCCCCCATATTGTCTTGCACCTCTTTGGATCTCAATTAAATAGAAAAATCCTTCACACATGCTACCTTTTGAAATCAACTGTTCTGATTGCTTATTTGTCCTTCAAATAGTCTCTTTAAACACTTATACATTGTTTTATCAGTATCCCAACTTATCTTTGTATCAATTCTTTAGATTTTCTTCCTGAATTATGTGTATTATCACTGTGCATTATTTAACTCAGTATTTGTGTTCATAAGTCTTATGTACAGTTACACAAATCAGAAGGCAAACTTACAGAGGAAAAAAATAAATGAATTAGAATAATTTCCAAATTACAGATTACTTTATTATTTTCTTTGTCTCTGGTATTATGTTGATTCACCCTTTTTGTTTTGTTAGATATCGGATCTCCTATATCCCCATATTAAGTGCCATTTCAAATAATTACCACAATTGATGACTGTCTTTTTATTTCCCTACTTCGTCTTAGAAACATATACATATATATAATGATAGACATTTGGATAAAGTGATTATATGGTAAAAGCAGGTATATGAAATTTGATTGCAGACACAAACTCCTTGAAGGGCAGAACAAACTGGCAGGAAAACTGGCCTAAACCTGGTCTATGGTCTTCTGTTCCCTCCTTTCTGAATACTCTAATACTCTGACTCCAGTCTCTTGTATATTTGTCCCTCACTTCACCCATCACTAAACTCAAACTCAAACACAGGTGGCGGAATCTATTTCATCAACTAATTCTTTGGTCACCCTCTTCTAACCTATGCCAGTCCTGAAGAAGGGTTACACCCGAAATGTCGACTTCTCCACCTCCTGATGCTGCCTGGCTTGTTGTGTTCTTCCAGCCTCCTGCCTGTCTACTTCTTGATTTAATGCCTGTTTTCCTCACACCTAACATTAGACATGTTAGATTAATATAATTATTTTATTGTCACGGTTAGAAAATCAGATTCACCACTAGATGGAAGCAATGCAGAAAATGTTAATACTACTGAGGATTGGATGAGGTAACAAAATGTTATAACTATCGAGTGGTGTTTTTCTGAAATGAAATTAGCTATCACTAAATAAAATATTTCACTTTGAAGGAATAGATGTTACTGTAGTGAGATAAATGTTGATTAGAGTTAAAGCAATATCCATAAATTAAAATTGCCTTTAGTGTTGCACCTGTGTAAGTAACCTTACTACACCTCTGATAAAGAATATAGAGAGAACAACAAAATGTTAATTTCAAAATATCAGTTTCCCATCATCTTGTAAAATTACAGAAGATTGCACTCATAAAACTGGTTGATACTGATTGAAGTTCTTCCAAGAACTAATTTGTCATCTGCCTGTTTCACATGCACAAAAATAGCATGGAAGTTGCAAAGTAAACATGAAGAGGCCTTGTGTGTATAAATATCCCTTTGTGTGTGCACATCGTGCAAGCAATTTTTACTTGCTCTCACACCAGGACAATTGCTGAAGTAAGTTAGAATTCCTGAGTGTGATTCTCAAAAGCATTAACATTTTATTTTGATTAAAAGTAATGTTGTCTTATAAATTTCATCTTAGATGCTCTGGCTTATAATTGCAGCAGTCACTTTGGGCAATGCAGTGAAAGGTAAGAACAGAACAATATAGAATGGTATCGGGTTGTTGTCAACTGTGTGCCACAAGAGAACCAACACTTTGTTTGCAGGGCTGCAGATCAGAAAATGCTGTGATACTGATTTTTTTTCCCTCTTCCCTGTTTCTCTCCCTGACTCTGTGTGTGGTGCACATCAATTGCATATTTGTTTTTGACTTGTATTTGACACATCATTGCATGTTTTGAGCAAGTAGTTGGTGAAGTTTTACTAGCTGTGACAAGGTGGTATTGGGAGTTGGGGTTATCATTTCAGAAAATCGCTCCTCAGCAGGGCTCCCTGAAACATTGCTGTCTCTGAATAATCTTACCGGAGATGGGCTCTGAATGGCATTGGTTATCCACTCAGTAGTGCCAGGTAACTAATTATCAACAATAGGTGTTTTTTCAGCAAATTGCTTATGCCACTAGGATTATGTTGATAATCAATCCTCATTGAGGAAAAACCCTTGGCATTGAAGGTGGCAGAAAGTCCCAGCTAAGGCTATTCTGCAGAGGGGGTCTTCACCTACCACAAGATTTTATTTTATAGCATATAAAAGCTTGTGGTAGATGCCTCCATTTTGAAATACCCTCATGGTGTGACAGCACCCACCTCTCCCAGTGGCACACCTGACTACCCAGACCCTAGGGTGTTCACATTGACCTTTCAGCCCTATCAGCTCAGTCCCCTCCTGAATTAGACAGGACTCCAGGAGGTTACAAACACCTTGACTTCAAACAATTGGAGTTGGGACCCAAAAGTCACTCGGTGGTGCAGTGTGTGGCTGAGGAGAAGGCAACCTTTAGTGTCAGTGTTGCTTCTCCTCTTGGAGAGGAGGTAAAGCTGTCCCTATGCTGTTCCCAGCAGATAACAAGGAAGTGTCAATCAAGGTGATAGGGTCCAAGATATGATGTGGAGGGGCCAGTGTTGGACTGGGGTGGACAAAGTTAAAAATCACACTAGTCACCTCGCTACCTGACGATCAAGCATTGCTCCGAAAGCTAGTACTTCCAAATAAACCTGTTGGACTATAATCTGGTGTTGTGTGATTTTTAACTGGGTCTAAGATAACTAAAATAACTTCAGAAAGTCCAGAATTCACATGAGAAGAGTGAAATAAGCTTTTCTGTACAAATACTATGAGCGCTAGCCTTAGCTATAAGGAAACCATTCTGTTTAAGGGTTTTTTCAGAGATCAATGGCTCCCCAGTGCACTCTCACTGTATTGACTAAGGCAAGTTTCACACAACTCAAGATTTTCTATTCTCTGGCTGTGAAAGCCAGAATATAAGCTTAAAGATTTAATGAATTGATTATTTAAATATTTCAGTGCCCGATCTGACAGCTTGTCTCCAAGCGAGTGAAACCTGCAAGTGGGCAGGATGGTGTCAGGTTTCCAGCTTCCTGACAATTTTCAGAGCCACAATCCACAGCTGAATTCACTCCCAGTTAGCTATTAAAGTTCGCACCAATGTCAAGCAGTTTTCTATTGCTGCATCATCTCACCATATGGGAGCTAGTTCTTGGTGCTAGCTATACAACAATGAGCTGAGCAGGAAGCAGGAGGAGGTATTGATTGCTATTGAACTGTGATTAGTAGCAATTGTCAATCAATGCCTTTAGGAAATATTTAGCATTGTACTTCTCACAGTGCTGCATCATTGTCCACAGGCTACACATTTTTTTATGCATTCATGATCAGCATTATTTGTCCTATCCCTAGTTGCCTGGGAAAAGATGGTGTGAGCAGCCTTCTTGAACTGCTGCAGTCCTTGGGATGGAGGTACACATACAATACTAGAGATGTTAGAAAGGGAGTTGCAGGATTTTGACTCGGCATCAGTGAAGGAATGGCAATTTAGGTCCAAGTCACGATGGTGTGAAATTGCAGGCAGGGATCTTCCCATGTGTCTGCTTTCCCATGTTTCTGGCTGGTAGAGGTCATAAAATTTGGAAAGTGCTTTCAAAGAAACCTTGGTGAGTTGCTATGGTGTTACTTATAGGAGGTATACACAGCTGTCATGTGCATTAGTGCTAAAGGGGGTGAATATTGAAAGCAATGGACAGGTTGCCATTCAGCAGACTGCTTTGTCAAGCTTATTGATTGCTGCTGGAGCTACATTCTTCTAGGCAAGTGGGGAATATTCAATTACACTGTTGACTTGCACTTTGTAGATGTGGAATGGCTTTGGTGAGACAGGAGGGGAGATACCTGCCTCAGAATTCCTAGTCTCGCAACTGCTCTTTCAGCCACAGCATTTCTAGGGCTAGTGGAGTATTCAGTAATGGTTATGCATCTAAATGTTAAGGGCAATTGTTAGATTCTCTCCTTTTGGAGATGTTCACTGCCTGGCATTTGTGTGATACAACTGATACTTGCCACATAAACCCTGGATATTGTCCAGGTTTTGCTGTGTTTGGAAATGGATTGTTTCAGCACCTGAGGAATAGTAATGGTGCTGAACGTAGTGCAATCAACAGCAAACGCCTCCATTTCTGATCTTATGATGGAGGGAACTCATTAATGCAGCAATTGAAACAACTGGTTCACTAATGTCCTTTAGGGAAGGGTACTGCCATCCTTACTTGGTCTGGCCTCCATGTGATTCCAGACCAATGTGGTAACTCTTAACTGTCCTCTGGGCAATTAGGAATGGGCAATAAATGTTGGCCTAGCATCCATGAATGGATCAAAAAAAATCTGAAGATGTTTGGGCATCGGATATTACCCTGACATAGTGATTACCACAGCTTTCTGCTCCTACTGCCTGTTGAGAGTTAAACTGGAAGGCCCATTGGACCACTGTCAATAGATAACATTTCTTTCTCTGCATCTCCTTGACCAAGGCTTTCAATGCAGCATCAGCAAGTCTTGGAGCACACTCTTTACCAGATTGTGCCATCATTCATTGTTCTTCTTGCTCACACTGTCTTCTGCAGCCAATCCCAGCATTTTCCCCTTTCATGGCTATCACCTCTGCCAACATAGCAGTCTCTCATTATTCAACTGGTATATCAGACTGTCTGAAGTGGAACGTGAAAACATAACATTCAAAGCTGCCTCAAAGCCAACGTTGGCACAAAAAGGAAGCAGATAATTGTAATGCTTTTAGCAAAACAACATTTCTTTCTTATTATTTTGTTTTTATTTACAATTTTGCAACATTGGCAGGTTCCTTTTTTTTCTATTCAATTACACTTTCTACTAATTATTATCATGTTTGGTAACAGTCATGGCAAGTGAAAAGATAAACTATATACATTATGTAAACTCTGATTTGTGAAAATTGCATTAAAAATTATTCCTGTTCACAGCTGCTGAAATCTGCTATAATAGACTCGGATGCTTCACAGATGATGTTCCATGGGGTGGAACAGAGCAAAGACCAATTAAAAAGCTACCATGGTCCCCAGAGGATATTGATACACGGTTTTTGCTCTGGACAAGAAGAAATACAAAAGCTTTTCAGGTAGTTAGAATCTATATTCTGTAATGGCTTGGAATGTAATTGGCATATCATCAAAGATGGTGGATGGCACATTTGAAATATAATAAGTCTGTGAGCCTCATGTCAATGAGCTGGATTTCCCAGGAAATCTGACAGCTTCTGAGATGAGGACCTGGTGGATTCTGGATGAGATGATTTCAGGCCTATGTTCTGGATCAGGTGTGACTGCTCGAAGAGCTTCTATGATTTGAAGATTTCTGTATCCTGCAGGGCCCCTGATTTCTTCCACCACTCCTCCCCCCAACCTCAGCAGTTTTCTAATTTCATTGCTCTGAGCCTCTGATATTCCCCCCAACCACGAACTCATGAGCCATCCTCAGTCCTGCAACTTCAACCTTCTCCTGCCCACACACCCCATCCCTTCCAAAACCTCGTCCTGCCACCTTCCACAAGTACCAAGCCCATTTAATCACATTTTCTCCCGTCGTCACCACTGTCTGGCACAAACATACCTCTATCTGCAGCCTTTATCTATTGGCTTTGTGCCTAATTGAAGGACGAGCCTATCAATCAGGCTCACCTTTGGTTGGGAAAGTATTTGGTCATGTCATAGACACTGTACAAAGTTAACACTGCACATTGTATAGGGAGTTCCAAATCCTCACGTGTCCCCTGTATTCTGACTTACCTTATGCTCACCTGCTCTCTGAGGGTCAGGTAAAGCAAATTTCAGCATGAGCAATGGAGAAGGGGAAAGAATCAAGCAACATAGCTACCACAGGAAACTCTTTGATCCAATGCCATGAAGAATGATTGATGGAAAATTGATGACTGAAATAAGACAAAGACATAAAAAGAGCTAAAGAATGTGAAGATAGTTAGTGTGGGTAGAAAATTCATTGCAAGTGAATAAGAAGAATAGAAAAAAAAGATCAAAATATGTCTTAAACACATTCAGTATCAAAACACAAGTAAAATACTTGGTTGGAATTAACAGCTCTGAAGGGGGATGGTCATTTAAACCTGTTAGATGACATGCCCACCACCTTTCTACCCACTGCCTTGCTCCCCCACTAACTTCCTGCCACCACTTACCCACCCACTGCCATCCTGCCCACTCCCAAATGAGTCCCCATAGAGGTGGGTAAGGTAGCTTGCTTACCCTTTGAACTGTTAAAGCTGTAAGTGGCTAATCATTACCTAGTCAAAGTCGTTTATCTGCCTCCACTCCTGAGGCAATGGAAGGCAGATGAGGGGGGGACAGCCATAATTTTCGCCCAATTTTCTACATAAAAAGTAGAAAGGAAGGGTGTTCGAGGGCATCCCTTCCAAGATGATGCCAGCCTTTGTGCTTCTTACCTAAGCTTTGAATCTTGTTTTCCAAATGTAGCCCAGCCTTTCATGCCCATAAAGCTCAGAACCAGATAAACTGATTGGCTATCAGCTCTCAAAGATAGGATTTCATTCCTTTTGAGGAGCCCCAGTCCAACCCTTAGCCTGTTGATGCATCCACAGAATATTATCGCTGCAGCACAGTCACTTTTAAAACTGATCAACTTTACTTCCGAGGGACAAGCAGTGTACTCCCCAGTAAAATTCAACCCACCATTAATCTGCAACCAAGAGAGGAAAGTAAAATCATCCCAACATCAGATCAGAGGTACCAGAATGTACAGTGATAGAATAGGCTGAACTTGGATCAGTGCAGTGTGTCAGAGCTATTCCCATTTAATCTAAGAATTGTACAGTAACTAGGAGCTGACCAAGAAGTGAGGAGAACTGTTATGAATAAAAAGGCACACATACAATAAATAACTGGAGTAAGGAAAGAAAGTGAATAACAAAGAGGGATAACCAGACTGAGAAGGGAAAAATCATAACTAGATGACACTTTAAGAACAAAGATAACAGAAGGTAATGAAGTAAACAGACAGAAATATATTGAGCGAAGTTTCCTCTACCTACCACACAAAAGAGACAGTTGTTAATCTGCTTCTACAAATAATCTCCATTCCCACCCACAATGAAAACAGACACTGCGAAACTTGTGAATGAGAGAAACTGAGTGAGCTCAAAACCAAAAATAAAAGCAGCTCAGTTGGAAACCCCATGACACATCGTGAAGAGCAGAAAATATTAGTGCATTTAAAGATAACGAGAAAGGAAAGAAAACAAACAAATACACCAATTTTGAGGCAAAAAGTAGAAAACGGAACAATAAAGAAAAAGCATAACAGCATCAAAATAAAATTGAAAGATAAATATTGTAGTGTAAGTAACAGGAATTGACAGGTTACAGTGTTGAGAAGATAAATAATTACAGCTTGTTCTGCAATAACACAACAGTTGTGTTCCTCTGCAACCTCACCCTTTAGAAAATTGCACAATGGAGAACCACTACAGAAATCATGCTATAGAAGATGGTTGAAAGGAAGTCACTGTAGCAGTTCAGTAGAAAGTTTGCATTATCCAAACCGTGTCCACAATTCATCAATCACATTAGAGCCAATTCACGTTGATGAAACGTGCATTATACCAGAGTGACCTGTAGATTCTGTTGAACCACACGATACTGTTGCTTATTAGAACATTGCAGTGATGAGAATGGTGGGGCCCCATGATGCTTTTCACAGCGTGGTTTGGATTGAATATAAACAAAGTACTTTGGTTGACTTTTTATTTATTCCTCCTGAGTTTTTCTGGACAGTGTTACAGTTTGACTGATTCTGAAAGAAAGGAATAAAACTGGAAAGGAAAATAAACTGACACATACTTGCAAATAGAAATCTTGAAACCATTGTCTAAGAAATCATGGATATGTTTTGACACCTTTATGAACTCCATTATTATACAGTTGGATACTGTTACTTTTCACAGTTTTTGTGAATACTGAATAAACAGTACAGGCTGTTGTTAACACCTTTTGAGTGCTGCTTAGTTTGAATTAATTTTCAAAGGGTTGGTTAGTTCAGTTGGCTGGATGGCAGGTTTGCAATGCAGAGTGTTGTCAACAACATGGATACAATTCCTAGACTGGCACAGGTAACCACAAAGACTCCCTCCTCAACTTCTCCCTTTGCCTGAAGTATTGTGATCTTCAGGTTAAACCATCACCAGTTGACCTATTCTAAGAGACTTAGGGTGATTTTACTTTTACCGTATGTGTATAAAATCCAGATATTAAACCCCAAGGAATCAAAACTTCAGATGATAGAAAAGAATGTTGAAAAACATCAAAAAATTATTTTTTAAAAAACATAGCTTTTGCCTGCTCAGTAATCCTAACAGTGTCTACATAATTTTGTTGTGGTAGTTTTATTCTAAATCATTTTTCTTGTTGTAGAAGACCTTATATCACCTTTATATTGTGGAGTTACTGGTGTTGGACTGGGGTGGACAAGATCAGAAGTCACATGACACCAGGTTATAGCCCAACAGGTTTATTTGAAATCGCAAGCCTTCAGAGCACTGCTTCTTCATCAGGCTCATTTCACCTGATGAAGGAGCAAAGCTCCAAACACTTGTGATTTCAAGTAAACATGTTGGACTATAACCTGGTGTGGTGTGACTTCTGACCTTGTCCACCATTATGTTGATTGCTTAAATCCTATAGTGGGACTGAAATGCTGAAACACCTGAATCAGAAGCAAGGGAGATTCCACATTGCCAAATCTAATATCTAGATGCAAATTGTACAGGCAGACAAATTAGTGAACTAGCAATGATCCAACATGTAAATTGTCATTCAGAAATCAATCATGGAATGTCATATCTTTAATCAGTAATTAAAATGACAGTGACATTTTACAAGGAAGCATTTGTTTGAGCGGACCCTCCAATGTATATTCTGCACAATTTTTATTACACTAAGCATTGTTTTGCAACATATAAATTTCACATGGAACAGTCTGTCTGCTGCAGTGAATATTACTCTAATTATGTGCCATGTAAATATTAAATAATAGAAGAACATGAGGCAAGAGTACGGTAATACTATCATGCATCAACAAAACATATACATTAAGAAAATGAGATCTGTAATGTTAGATTTTCTACTAAGATACTATATCTGCTTTAATAATGTTATTTGAAATAGCAATTAGTGTTATTTACAGAGTTACTTTCTGTACAGGAAATTACTGGAATTAATCCTTCAACGATCGAAAATTCTAATTTTGACAGGACCAAAAAAACCTGTTTCATAATTCATGGGTATATAGACAAAGGAGAAGAATCGTGGCTCTCTGACATGTGCAAGGTATTGGCTGGAACAAATATGAAAACAAATTGTATTTATGTTAATGTCAACTTAAAATGTTAGCAAAAATGAAGATAAATCCACTTCTTATGTAAATATGTGTGATCCTCACTCTTCAATGCTTTATCTGCTTTTGGTAATCTCCCCTTAGCCAATCTTCCTGCCTAGCCTTTAAAAACATTGTCATTAAACACAGCTTCAGACACCATCTTCATTTCTCACTGAGATATCCTCAGTCCATTCCTTCTTCAGCCTTTGCACTGAGTAACTTTTCATTCTGAATAACTTGAACCTCTCTCTCAGCTCTCCTTTTGCTTCACTCCTTTTAATGTACTGCTTTCCGATTCTTAAAAATGTGTTGCTGGAAAAGCGCAGCAGGTCAGGAAGAAGAAGGGCTTATGCCCGAAACGTCGATTCTCCTTCTCCTTTGATGCTGCCTGACCTGCTGCGCTTTTCCAGCAACACATTTTTAAGCTCTGATCTCCAGCATCTGCAGTCCTCACTTTCTCCTGCTTTCCCATTCTTCCTAAGTGTCTCCTTTCATATAAGTATCCTCCCCCATTTTCCTGATAGATCTCTCAATCATAGCATTTTATATGGCCTCTTTGTTCTCAGGATCTTGATCACTGGTGACCTACACCTCTCTACCCTTTTCAATCCATATCCCCCTCTAAATGCCATATAGCTGCATTATCAAACTGACAACTGCCGAACCTATGGTCCCAATCTTTCTCAACATGTTTAGAGCTGTCAAACCACTCAACTCAACTCCCACCTTTATGCCTACGTTCCTACCAAAATCCTGTTTTCTTTTCCAAAAAAGGGCTCCAGTTTTGCTGCTTAGGTTCAGGACTCCTGAATGTTTCTGACATAAAAGCAATTTGACCGTTTTCACCAAATGAGGTTGGACTGCATTAAGATTATCAGGGTTTTCTATCCTCTACCAAAACCATGCACTCTCAAAAGATAAAGAGAGAAAAAAGCAAAGATAAAATGGATTCTACTCATTATTGCCACATTTCTCTTTAAACACACCTCTGCAGCATCCTTCCCCACTCTCCAAGCAAATTTCAGGAACTCATGGACTTTTCTGTTTCGGAGTATTTAGGAGCCTAGCAGCTGCTCCTCCCTCTCACTTGACCATCAAATACTCCTTACTTCCCACAGGTTCTGCCTTCCCCAGCTTTGGACCCATTTTTGTTTCTCATTTTTTTTCTTTTCATGATGATGTCCAGACTATCTCCCTCAGCCCTTCCACTGCTGCTGTTTTATCAAGGGATTTTCCCAGACGTGTTCTGCCACTGAGATTTGCCTTATGCTCCCTGATCCCATTCTTACTTAGTTGCTTACCTTCCCATTTTGTTTTCTGTTCTCTACACCAGTGGTCACTGTATAAACCCCACCTTCCTTTCAAACTGCTCTACCTCCACTATTAAACCCATTGACCTTACAATCCCGAATCTTGAGCTGGATTTTAGGCTGGTTTTGAGGGCTGATCTGGATCCTGGGAGAACCACGTAAGATGCAGTGAATAGCTTTCTAGTCTTCTACCTGCCCACCACTGACCCATCTGAAATGCAAATATAGTATTCTATGTACATGTGAATTAGAAGCAGGAAAATTCCATTTAGTCCCTCAAGCCTGCTCTGCCACTCCATAAAATCATTGTTAATCTGATTCTGTCTCAATTCTACATTCCCGACCAACCCTTTTATTTTTTAATGAGAGGTTGGAGGCCTACCCAACCATTGGGGCTATTGAGACCCGTATGTACACAATTAATGACTACTAAGGACCTTGTTTTATGCACTGGTATTTTACCTTGGGTAAGGGGAAGCTTAAAAATGTGTTGCTGGAAAAGGGCAGCAGGTCAGGCAGCATCCAAGGAGAAGGGGAATCGACGTTTCGGGCATAAGGCTAATGCCCGAAACGTCAATTCTCCTTCTCCTTGGATGCTGCCTGACCTGCTGCCCTTTTCCAGCAACACATTTTTAAGCTCTGATCTCCAGCATCTGCAGTCCTCACTTTCTCCTAAGGGGAAGCTTGTCAGATTTGAAGCCCAGCAGTGTTTAGATTTGTGGGCTGGTGTCAGGCATGGTAGGGATTGCCTGCTTTATGGGATCCACATCCACCCACCTCAATATCCAACACCCCACCCACTTAAAAACTTTCCACTGACCTTTTGAATCCTCCCTTCAACAACCCAACCCTTCATTAAACTCTGTTCCTAGTTTGACCAGGACTCCTATGTGACCAGACTAGCTGTGGTCCAAATAGCACTACTGACTAGTTACTACAGAGCTGCTGACCAATTGAATTGAGTGATGGCTGTCTAAGAAGAGCCCTTGTCCTGAGAAAGGAGGACAAATCTTGTCTTAAACCAATGAATGCTGCTTTCAGCAGTAAATTACTGCTAGATCTTTGTCAGGACAGTGAGTGGGTTTCTCCCAAACTTTTCATTGCGACACCTCACAAAATCCAAGGGCTTTTGCCATTCACCCTGCACTCTTCAAGGTCCTTGTAATTGTGTTCTCCTCCCAGATCCATGCTTATCTTTCACACAGCTCCACCTTTGAATTGTAGCAATAAGAGTTCCACTCCTCGCTACTTCCCTATCTGATTGTAGTCAGACAACTCCAGCAATGGCTCCTGATCCATCCCCAACATTGTGACCAACAGATACTTCTGAAGTTCATTTCCTGGCTCCATCCTTTTCCTCACACTTCCACTTGATGGTATTCACCTACGGACATAATGATGCTCAGGACTATCTCCCTCAGCCCCTCCATTGCCGCTGTTTTGTCAAGGGGTTTTTCCAACATTATCATTTGCAATGCCTGCAATTTTTTCCAGTTAAATGTTGTGCAGACCAAAGTGGTCATCTTCAGCTCTGCCACAAACTCTGAACTTGACTTTTGAATCTAATCCCCCCCCCCCCATCTTTGATTCAGGCTGAACCAGACCTTCACAGCCTTGCTGTTTATTTGATTTGAACTCTCAACAGCAGATGGTCATCCACATTTTTTTTTAATGAACATCTCTGTTCCCCTTGCACCCAATGCTAGTTAGTTCACTGCTCTCATGTCCTTGCTAGATCTTTCCTTTTGTATAATCATCCCTAATCATATTTATGGACACTCCTTGATTTTTCCATTGCCCATGCCTCCTATGGTTCGATCACTGGTCGAACATTATTCTTACCTCATCCAAATTTATTTGCTGCTATGTGAGGCACTGAGCAGATCTCTCCATTGCAGTCAATTATTATAACCTCAGGAACATCACTAGTCCACCTGCAGCTAAAAATTTTATCTGTGCCTTTGTTTTTAATCTTGGTAACTGTAATCCTATCATGTCCAGTCTGTCACCCTCTCCAAAGCCCAAATCATGAAAAATTCTACTGTTTGTATCCCATTTCACACTAAGTCTCACTTGCAGTGGTTCTGACCTTGCAAACCTGCAATGGCAATCAGCCTGCGAACATCTCTGATTTAGGTTTGTTTTTAAATGATTTCAATACTGTTAAATTGGGGTGTTGTTGCCTATTTCAGTACCTCCTTCAGCCTTGAATCTCCTCTTCCAACTCCTGCTCTTTTCCTTTCCTACATTTTTGATAATCCTCCTCCCATTCACTCAACAAGTGGCAATCCATCTTCAGCCACTCAGGATCATGTTGTAGTATTCTGTTATGCCCTGCATTGCCTGTTATGCAACTCACTTCCTTTAATACTAGTGAAGAAATCATTTAGTATGCTTTCCTTTATTAGTCAGAGTATTGAATACAGGAGTTGCGAGGTCATGTTGCGGCTGTACAGGACATTGGTTAGGCCACTGTTGGAATACTGTGTGCAATTCTGGTCTCCTTCCTATCAGAAAGATGTTGTGAAGCTTGAAAGGGTTCAGAAAAGATTTACAAGGATGTTGCCAGGGTTGGAGGATTTGAGCTATAGGGGGAGGCTGAACAGGCTGGGGCTGATTTCCCTGGAGCATCGGAGGCTGAGGCTGAGAGGTTTATAAAATCATGAGGGGCATGGATAGGTTAAATAGACAAAGTCTCTTCCCTGGGGTGGGCGAGTCCAGAATAGAGGGCATAGGTTTAGGGTGAGAGGGGAAAGATATAAAAGAGACCTGAGGGGCAAGTTTCTCATGCAGAGGGTGGTACATGTATGGAATGAGCTGCCAGAGGAAATGGTGGAGTCTAATACGATTGCAACATTTAAAAGGCATCTGGATAGGTGTGCAAATAGGAAGGGTTTGGAGAGATATGGGCCAGGTGCTGGCAGGTGGGACTAGATTGGATAGGGATATCTGATCGCATGGACGATTTGGACGAAGGGTCTGTTTCAGTGCTGTACTTCTCTATGACTATGACTCTAAGACACTTCTTAAACATGCATATTTTCCCTAAGCTTTGGTCAAGTGCCCTCTTAATTTTGAATGCCATTTTTAAAAACATTTCTGATTACCTCACCTTTGGACATTCTACTACATTAAAGACATTATATTAAAAGCAAAGGATATTTATTTTTAAACTTATTTTTAAGGCAATGTTTGAAGTGGAAGATGTGAATTGCGTTTGTGTTGATTGGGTACATGGATCGAGAACCTTATATGACCAAGCTGCCAACAACATTCGAGTGGTTGGAGCAGAGGTGGCATATCTTATTGATGTGTTAGAGGTAAAGACATTCTTACGAAAGAGTTATAGTGCATTATAATTCAGGAAGAACCACACAATCACATTAAGATATATTCTTTTACATATAAATAGAAAACATTTAACCACTCACGTTCTGAGATCCACATTATTGGACATAGCCTGGGCAGTCATGCTGCTGGAGAAACAGGAAGACGCATTCCAGGGATTAGAAGAATCACAGGTAAGTATTTCAGTTGTCAGGAACTACTTACTGATGAGGAAAAGCAAAATGTGAATATTTTATACAAATTTCAAGTTCCTGTTAACATTCACTGCAACAAAAATATTTCCCCCAAGAGGTTCCTCTGACAATGAAAAAAGAAAATATTGTAGGTATGTCAGGAGCTAGTGTTCTGTTGTTCATGCACAATAGCTGAAGTCACACTCACTTGATTTGTTAATGTATGTCTAAGAGCAGACAGGTAATTTTCCAAGGCTGCATGTGTGAAGGACTGAGAAAATGTAAAACAGCATTTTGAAAAGCACAGAGATCTCAATGGTATGTTGGATTATAATTTAGTCATTCCACATCTGAAATTTGAATTGGGAGTCAGTCTAGACCAGTGAGGTGAAAATCTCTTGTATTGTATCTGCCAATCGTCAGGGTTCTGAGTGAGGTAAATTTGGAAAGTGTCAATCTTGGTTCCTTTGCTGTGTAGTATACAGCATAAAATTACCCATAATGTTACACTAATTGACAGTCTGACTCAGAGATGAAAGCTGTAAAGATTACTGCAACAGGGAATAGTTGAAGCATATGGCTGATGTATTACACATGCTGGAGTACTCAATACTAACACTAGGCCCAAAAATATCCAAACATTGTATATTTCAAAGCACTGACAGCTACACCTGGGTAGTTTGGATGTGTGATCTATACCCACTTGGGACTAAATTGAATCTACCATTGGAGAAGGTCATTATAAATGTGCGACAATTAGAGGGGACTGATATGTAAAAGCAAATGTACTCTGCATGTAATATATTACCAAATCGAAATAATAACAAAATATAATGAATACTATATAAAAAGTTGCATTCACTAACTTTATCTCCTTTAGGCCTAGATCCAGCCAAACCTTTTTTTAAGAATACGCCTGTTGAAGTTCGACTGGATATTTCGGATGCAGAGTTTGTTGACATTATCCACACTAATGGGGCTCCATTGATTCCTTATCTTGGTAAGATTTTCTACAAAAAATCATTGAGAAACAGAAAGCTAAAATTGATTTTTATCACTTTCTATTTGTAATTGAATTAACAGGTTTTGGATTGTTTGAACCCATTGGACACCTTGACTTCTATCCAAATGGTGGAGAATTAATGCCTGGATGCGATAAAAATATTGTTTCAACTATAATTGATATTAATGGCATTTGGGAAGGTAAAAAATTTCTTAGTCAACACATGCTTTAGAATTCCAACATTATCTTTCCCTTGTACTAACTTTATTATTTTTGAATTATCTATCAGTTAATAATTGAGAGCCTCTGAAATATGGCTTTGCATTCAAACAATAAACTGTACAAATATTTACTGATTCTTTTACAGGCACTCGGAACTTTGCAGCTTGCAACCACTTGCGGTCATATAAATACTACACAGAGAGCATCCGAACCAAAAATGGATTCATTGGGATTCCATGTAATAGTTATGATGACTTTACAGCAGTAAGTTGCCTTTTTGTAATCTCTCCAACATTTGAAATGGCACAGTAATTAAGAGTTTCTGAGTTAGTGACACATTTAGTTTTTCAAACTTTACGTGTGGCTCAGTCAATTTTCTTTGTTTCCAGAGAACAGCACTAACTTCTGTAAAGAGGATCTTTGCAATTATTGCTATTTAAAACATTTGATTAATCTACTGATTCAAATCATTCAATAGTTATACAGGAGTGGTGTGCTCCCGACCCTCATCTAAAAAGTCAAGATAGAGCAGTCATTTGGAGGCAGGATCTCCACTACCCCAGGGAAAAGCGAGAGCACTCCTAGAGAGATGCCATTCAGTCAGAGGCCTCAAGGTTTTACTGTACTGTAGGACTGGTGGAGCTTGGGACTTAAGGAGGTGAGCTATGATCTCTGCAATCTCCTCTAATCCCATAATTCTCGAAGATACTTGTGCTTCTCCAAGTCTGTCCTCTCGAGCTGTCTGACTGTACATTGCTCTAGAATTGGTTTCCTTGCCTTCAGTTGCCTAGACACTGAGCTCTGGAATGCACTCCCTAAATTTCTCTGACTTTTGACCCATCTAGGATACATAACAAGTTGGGAATGTAATTTGAGGAAGATGCAAGGAGGCATCAAGTGAACTAGGACAGAAAAAAGCTATGAGGAAGAACATGGCAGATGGAATATAATGTGAATATTCATAAGGTTATCCACATTGATTTAAAAAAACAGAAAGATAAAATGTTTCTTAAATGGTGAGCGGTTCGGAAGCTCTGATATCCAAAGGAGGTGGCACTATTCATGAGTCACTAAAAGCTAGCATTTGTGTGCAATAATAAAACAGTATGTTGGTCTTCATTATAAACTAACTTGACCACAGAACGAAAGATGTCTTGCTGCAATTATATAGCGCCTTGGTGAGACCACATCCGCTGTATTCAGTACAGTTTTGGTCTCCTTATCAAGGGAAAAGATTACTTGCCATAGAAAAGGTAACAAAGGTTCAGCAGATTAATGAGAGGTGACCTCATAGAAACTTTGGCTATGGTGTTAAGAATTAGGGGACACAATCTCACAATAAAACGTAAGCCATTTAGGATTGAGATGAGGAAGAACTCAGAAGATGGTGAATCATTGGAATTCGCTGGCCTCAAAGAACTGTGTAAGTTAAGCAAGCCTCATTCCTGATGAAGGGCTTACGCCCGAAACATCGACTCTTCTGTTCCTCGGATGCTGCCTGACAGGCTGTGCATTTCCACCACCGCACTCTTCGACTGTAAACTAAATAAATTAAATATAGACATGGTAGATATCTATTGCTGATGACATCAAGTGATATGGGGATTGTGTGAGAATAAGAAGTTTAGGTCAGCCATGGTCAAGAATGGTAGACCAGACCCAGGGCTGAATGGCCTGGTCCTGCTCATATGTACCTAATTCCTTACACGGCAGGATTGGTGCAGGAGAGATCAAGGAAACTGGGTCAAAATTCTCTTTTTGATTCATTCGTAACTGTGGACATCGCTAACAAAGCCAGCATTTATTGTCAATCCATAATTGCTCTGGAGAGAGTGGCAGTGAGTTGCTGTCTAGAACCACAACACTGGTTGGGGTATAGCAACACTAGTAGTGCTGCTCGGAATGAGGTTCCAGTATTGTGAACCAATAACAGTGAAGAAATGGCAATAAAGTTCCAAATCAGGATTGTGAGTGGCTTCGAGGGGAGTTTGTAGGTGGCGGTGTTCTAAGCATCTGCTGCCCATATCCTTCTAATTGGTTGAGGTTGCACGTTTGAAAGGTACTGTGAGTTGCTGTAGTGCATCTTGCACTGTACATCAATGGTGAAAGGAGTCAATTCTGAAGGTAACAGATCTTCAACCAATCATGTGGGCTGCTTTGACCAGCACAGTAAGGAGTCTGTACTGCTGTTTGGTCTGCACACATTCATGCAAGTCGAGGGTATTTCATCACGTTGTTGAATTGTACCTTATGAATGCTGGATAGGCTTTGGGAACGCCAAATGTGCGTTATCCTGCAGGATCCTGAGCCTCACCTGCTCTTGCAGCCACTAGAATTTCACAAAATGTGAAATTATCTTATTGAAAATTTTATCAAATTCTTGCAGGGCATAACAGAATGGATATAGACTTTTCGCCGGCTGGTGACACTAGATTCAGATGACCTACACTCAGAATAAGGGGTAGGCCATTTAAGCCAGAGGCGAAAGGTAGGAGGGTGAGTTCTCTAACATAGAGGGCTTTGGAAGCTCAATCAAATATCAAACAGAAACTTGTAGATTTCTAGAAATTAATAGTATCATGGGATATGAAAGTAACATTAGAAAGTGGCATTGAGGTAGTTGTTCAGCCATTATCTTGAATGGTAGAGTAGGCTCCATGGGTTGAATGGCCAACTCCATCTCCTGTCTTCCTGTCTGCTTCTGTGAGATTAACATCTTAAAGCCATCTCTTTACTTCAGCTTTTGGCCACCTGCTCTAATATGACCTTTGTGGCTCAATGTCTACTTTTGCTTCACAACACTCTTGAAGTGCCCAAATGGTTTTATAAGATTAGTGCTGCTGAACAAATATGACTTAAGACTCTTTTAAATGCTCGGACATTAATTTATCAACACAATACTTCCATGTTACAAGGGATTAACACTGAAAAGAAGCATATAAATGAACAAAACTCTCGAATTACAGTGAATCAACTCAGGGGTCCTATAATCTTTCAGGGCTGTAAGCTTCAGCATCTCAATGCTTATGTTAAGCTATTAATGTAATTTTTTTTAAAATCAGAAGCAAGATATGTTGAAATGGAACTGATTCAGTGTTTTGGCATTTAGATGAAATGTTCCACAGCATGTTTTCCTATATCTTTCATAGGTTTTAATATCAACAAACCTTTTCAAAGACTGATGATTTGCACTGAATATATGAATAGATGACTGACTGCCTAAAACTGGTACTTATTTATCAGCTACTCATATATTCTGCTGACTTTCTTTGTTTAATAGCTTGACATAATTTACCAATGCTTTACTATCACTTCAGTGGAACATAAGGGAAATAGGCACAATATAGCCACATTACATTTGAAGTTTCAGAGTTCTTGCCACTAGAGTTTTCTCAGGATGTTTTGCGCTGACCTGCCCTTTCTAGCACATTGAAGGCATTACTTTAGTCCTTTAGTGTCTGATGGTAAGGTAGACACCCCTGACACTTACTAGCCCCACAAGCACGGTGGCACAGTGGTTAGCACTGCTGCCTCACAGCGCCAGAAATCCGGGTTCAATTCCCACCTCAGGTGACTAACTGTGTGGAGTTTGCACGTTCTCCCCGTGTCTGCGTGGGTTTCCTCCGGGTGCTCCGGTTTCCTCCCACAGTCCAAAGATGTGCAGGTCAGGTGAATTGGCCATGCTAAATTGCCCGTAGTGTTAGGTAAGGGGTAAATGTAGGGGTATGGGTGGGTTGCGCTTCGGCGCGTCGGTGTGGACTTGTTGGGCCGAAGGGCCTGTTTCCACACTGTAGGTAATCTAATCTAATCTAATTTGCTATGCAAGGTGGATATCAGCTGTTGGATTGGCTCATTGTCCGAAGTTAGATGGAATGTTAATTCTAAATCAAACTCTCTTGTGGCATTATGGGTTGTTTATAAATGTTTAATGAAGGAAGACAGTTAATGTTAAAATACCTACATGTTTTGTTTGCTTTCTTAAGGGAAATTGCTTCAGTTGTCCACCAAAAGGCTGTCCCCTAATGGGTCACTATGCTGATACCTACTCTCTCGGAAATGATACTACTGAACCAAAATTTTTTCTAAACACGGGTGCTGCTCCAACCTTTGCACGTATGTTATATATGTTACAAATTGTAATGTTTTTCAAATTGCTGTCAAAGTATATTTATTAACTAGATTGCAATATAAGTTATGAATCATTTGCAACAGGTTGGAGATACCAGGTTACTGTCAAAATTACCTGTACACGGAGTATCAGAGGGTTCTTCAATATTGCCTTGTACGGTTCCAATGTCAATACCCAACAATATCAAATTGCAAAGTAAGTTTATGGCTGCTGATCAGGAGGTAACTGTTCTGTGATTAAAAATCCTTCGCATTTTTTTTTCATTGTACTAGTCTAATAAAACAGAGATCCCAATTTTATCATTTATTTAGTGAGGATTTAAAATTTGATCTTGTGATGCAGACTGTGTTGATAAGGTCATATTTATTGCCCATCACAAAATGGTGCTGGGTAGATAGCGAGCCATCCAGAATGATGGTTTCAAAACCACTCAGTTACAGAATGGTATGGTGCTGAAGGAGACCAATCAGCCCATCATGTCTTCATTGGCTGTCTGAGTATTTTAACCTGGAGCCAGTATCTTGCTTCATTCCAATAACCCTGCACAATGTTATCATTCAAATAATCATTAAATGCCCTCTTGAATTCCTCAATTGAATCTGCCTCCACAGCACCACTATGTAGTGTATTTCAGACCCTAACAACTTGGTATCTGATTTTTTTTTGTTCTTACCATTTGCATCTTTTGTAGTACACTTTAAATCTATGCCCTTTTGTTTAATGATCCATTTTAGAATGGGAACTGCTTTTCTCCACCAACTGTCTAGACACTTCACAATTTTGAAAGCTTCTGGTAATTTCCTCTAGTCTTCTGCTCTCCTAGAAAAACAGCTGTAACTTCTCCAATCTTCCTTCATAACCAAATTGATTTATCCCTGGAACTGTTCGCATGAACGTCTTCAGCACTGTCCCCAGTTCATTTACCTCCTTGTTCCAGAACTGTTCACAATACACCAGTTGGTGTCCAGCCAGTATCTTCCATAAGTTTCGGAAAGCCACCCTGATGTTACACTTGATATGCTCCTATCTGTGAAGCCTGGAATACTGTATACTATAGTAATAGCTGTCTCTACCTGTCCTGCCAGTTTTATTGACTTCTGCACAAGTGTTGAGTTCATCCAGCTCTTGCACGTCCTTTAGAATAGAAGCCTTTGTTTTATATTGTCTCTCTATGTTCTGTTTACCAAAATGTATTACCTCACACTTCTTTACATTGAACATCATCAGCCACCTATCCACCTCCTCCAGCAATTTTAAAAGTGTGCAACTTGTTAGGCCAATTGCAATGTACTTAAGCATCAGTTACAAAGTTGGAATATATAAGCTAGCCCAGTTAGGTTGGCACATTTCTATTCAGAAGGGAACATCTGTATACCAGCTGGGTTTTACTGCAGTCTATCAGCTTTCAAGGTCATTTTATTTTCTGATGCCAGCTCATGAATGACCACAATTGTTTGCCTGAACTTTCTGCAGCAGTTGTTCTGATCACACAAGCATGGTAGAGAAAATCTGAACAGCTCATAGATTGGGCAAGCCTCAGAAAATTATCTATTTAATTTAGTGAATCTCAGTGTAAATATTTACCAGCTCAGTTGTTAAAAACCAGTAGAATCAATCATTATTGATTCCACTGTTTAACTTGAGGTTGCCCTGTATTATGGCACAGGGGAACATTTGAATGCCACAAATGATTAGGTGCTAATTTTTATGTTTAACTTCACAGAGCACTTTTGGAGTCTGGAAAAACTTTCACAGCTGACATTGATGTGGAGGATAACATAGGGGAGATTACAAAAGTCAAATTTATCTGGAATAATAAGTTACCAAATCTTTTTGGGCCAAAAATTGGTGCTGAAATGGTAACTTTATTAAGAGTGTATGACCAACAAACGTAAGTGCACACTTATGCAATTATGGACCAAATAATGATTCAAATACTGGTTGTAATATTTCATACTATTTTTATATCTAGTGTGAATCCTGGTTACACAAGTGTATTTAGACATAGAGATTGAGCAGGGAGAAGAGATTCATAAACGTTACAAAACTGCAGATATAGGACCAGTTCAGTTCATCCCTGCTCTGTATCTTTCCATTACAGTTTCTGTGGATAAATCCAGACTGTTTGACTACAATACTTTACACATTTTCAGCTCTGATCTCCAGCATCTGCAGTCCTCACTTTCTCCTACAATACTTTACCCACAAGCTTATTCGAAGCTTTGATAAGCCTTTGTTGAAGATTGTTCACCTCAGTTGTGGACTTGAACATTATTAAGCCCAGAAACCCAAGTTCATCTCCAAGCTCCACAGTGAACACCTGTTCCGACATCCCATCCTTCACTGAATGAAAACATTCCAACAATCAGAAGTTATTAATTATTGACATTTTTCTAGTACCAGCTCACAAATCAGCAGCCTGAAATTTCTGTTCTAATCATCTGCTGTAACTTCAATAACAGATCAACAAAAACTCTGGAAAAACAATCTCAACAGCTCATAGATTGGGGCGTTTTTAGAAAAGTACCATCTTTATTTAGTAAATCACAGGGTAAATATTTACTGGATTTATTGTCAAAAATCATTAAGTTTCAACCAGTCATTTTTATTCCATGGCTTAATTTGAGATGCTGACTTGTACATTCAGTGCCAGTGGATGACATCTCACTCCCTGATATTCCTGTCATTTGCTGATTTCCGCTGGTATACGGCTGTTAAAACTGCTTGGGCCTCAAACTGCACAGGCCAGTGGAGATTTTGTGCTTATCTCAGGCTCACTATCTCAGCCTCACCCACCTGATTCCCAGACTCAACTGAACTCAGGTCTTGCAAATACGAAATTCAGCAAAAAACTGATCAGTATATAACTGTTGGAAAGCTTTGATAAAAAGGGTTTTAGAAAATGCGTTTTAAGCATTTCATCTACAAGATCGCACAAGTTTTGGAATGAAGTAAAGTTTCACATACTTTTATGTTATCAGTTCACTCATTTCTATAGTTGTTTGATTGGACTTCTAATCCTTTCAAATAAAATGTTCAACTCTTACTCAGTTAATGTTTCCTCATTGTAAAACTGAACATATTTAATTATTGTTTGGAAGAGATATGAAATGCTTTATGAATGTATCACCCTAAAAGAAAGCAAGCGCATTTACATTATTGTGTGGTACAGGTACAATCACATTAATGAAATGTGGGAATGTAATGTTTCATAAATGTAAAAATCAATTAAAAGTAACCTTTTGTTTTGCAGCTTCACATTCTGTGGAACTGAGGCTGTTGGTGAAGATGTTCTACAAACTATTTTGCCTTGCTCAAATCTTTAAAGATTATTTCACAATCTTGTGAAATAATTATTTCACAAATGAAAATAAAATGATACACTTCAAATAATTTGCTTTACATTTCTTTAGATCTATGATACAATGGAATAATTATCACACACTAGGCAGGCATTCACCCAGTTAAAACAGCAAAAGTCATTGAACTTGATTTAAGGAAAAACGGTACTCTCATTGTACAAATGTATACAGCCTTCATATAAAGAAGATTCAGATGTGATCTTAATTAGCAATGATAACATTAAAACAACAATAAGTTCAGTGTATCATACTAAGCGTAACGTCCTCTGCAGCAGGCAGCCGTTATGATGATCAAGTCAGGTCTTGTCAGTTCTTGAGGACACTGATCACATTATACAGTGAGGAGTTCTCTTGTAATCTTCAAGATAAATTGGGCTGGATTGTTGGAGCTCTCAGAAGTGGACAAAAGTATAGGCAGGCATGGAAAATTGCATGGGACATCATATGTTAGATATCTGGTAGTGGGAGCTACTCATGATTATTCAGTGGGAGGGAAGTGTCAGAAAAGGAGACTCACCCATCAGAGGTGGGAAATCTATTGATATGTTTAATTTTCCATTTACATATATGCTACTGAATACAATTTTTTTCTCAGCCTCCTCAATTTTTGGAAAGTTCATGTGTATCACATGCCTCCAGTAACTTGCCCATTGAAATGATGGTTAAATGCATAATGAAGCAGATTTGATTGGGGAGCTTAAGGTGAAGTAACCCTAAGGGGCAGTGACCATATATAATAGAATACATCCGGCCATTCAAGAGGGCAAAGGTGGAATCTGATGTAAGGGCATTACAATTGAGTAAAGATGACTGCAAAGATGTGAGTGAGGTATAAATATCTTCCCAACAGAGAGGGCAGCAGAGAGACAAGATAACTAAATATTTTTATTATTCAACATGAGAAATGGGCATCACTGGCTGGGCCAGCACTTATTACTGAAAGGAACTAATTCAACTGGATCGGTCTTTATTATACGAATCAGAATTTTTCCTATCTTCAACATTTATCAATATGGAAGCAATATTAACCGGCAAAAAAGTAAAACAAATAAAATACCTGAGTATATTAATTATCTCACTTGATTACTGCTTTTAAGTTGATCCATACATCCCAAATGGACACTCTGGACATATTACAAGAAATTATAAATGAAATAAAGGAAGATGAGAATGGGATTAGGCCATTCAGCCCTTCCAGCCATTCAGTGAGTTCATGTCTGATATGTAACCCTTCTCCATTTACCCAATTTCTCCCATTGCATAATAGCTCCTAAATCCTTTTACTATTCATGTTGTTCTCCAAGACTTCCAAATTTTTTTGGGCCATAAATTGGTGCTGAAATGGTAACTTTATTAGGAGTGTATGACCAAGAAACGTAAGTGCACACTTATGAAATTATGGACCAAATAATGATTCAAATACTGGTTGTAATATTTCATACTAATTTTATATCTACTGTGAATCCTGGTTACACAAGTGTATTTAGACATAGAGATTGAGCAGAGAGAAGAGATTCATAAACGTTACAAAACTGCAGATATAGGACCAGTTCAGTTCATCCCTGCTCTGTATCCTTCCATTACAGTTTCTGTGGATAAATCCAGACTGTTTGACTACAATACTTTACACATTTTCAGCTCTGATCTCCAGCATCTGCAGTCCTCACTTTCTCCTACAATACTTTACCCACAAGCTTATTCGAGGCTTTGATAAGCCTTTGTTGAAGATTGTTCACCTCAGTTGTGGACTTGAACATTATTAAGCCCAGAAACCCAAGTTCATCTCCAAGCTCCACAGTGAACACCTGCTCCGACATCCCATCCTTCACTGAATGAAAACATTCCAACAATCAGAAGTTATTAATTATTGACATTTTTCTAGTGCCAGCTCACAAATCAGCAGCCTGAAATTTCTGTTCTAATCATCTGCTGTAACTTCAACAGCAGATCAACAAAAACTCTGGAAAAACAATCTCAACAGCTCATAGATTGGGGCATTTTCAGAAAAGTACCATCTTTATTTAGTAAATCACAGGGTAAATATTTACTGGATTTATTGTCAAAAATCATTAAGTTTCAACCAGTCATTTTTATTCCATGGCTTAATTTGAGATGCTGACTTGTACATTCAGTGCCAGTGGATGACATCTCACTCCCTGATATTCCTGTCATTTGCTGATTTCCGCTGGTATACGGCTGTTAAAACTGCTTGGGCCTCAAACTGCACAGGCCAGTGGAGATTTTGTGCTTATCTCAGGCTCACTATCTCAGCCTCACCCACCTGATTCCCAGACTCAACTGAACTCAGGTCTTGCAAATACGAAATTCAGCAAAAAACTGATCAGTATATAACTGTTGGAAAGCTTTGATAAAAAGGGTTTTAGAAAATGCGTTTTAAGCATTTCATCTACAAGATCGCACAAGTTTTGGAATGAAGTAAAGTTTCACATACATTTATGTTATCAGTTCACTCATTTCTATAGTTGTTTGATTGGACTTCTAATCCTTTCAAATAAAATGTTCAACTCTTACTCAGTTAATGTTTCCTCATTGTAAAACTGAATATATTTAATTATTGTTTGGAAGAGATATGAAATGCTTTTGAATGTATCACCCTAAAAGAAAGCAAGCGCATTTACATTATTTTGTGGTACAGGTACAATCACATTGTTTCATAAATGTAAAAATCATTTAAAAGTAACCTTTTGTTTTGCAGCTTCACATTCTGTGGAACTGAGGCTGTTGGTGAAGATGTTCTACAAACTATTTTGCCTTGCTCAAATCTTTAAAGATTATTTCACAATCTTGTGAAATAATTATTTCACAAATGAAAATAAAATGATACACTTCAAATAATTTGCTTTACATTTCTTTAGATCTATGATACAATGGAATAATTATCACACACTAGGCAGGCATTCACCCAGTTAAAACAGCAAAAGTCATTGAACTTGATTTAAGGAAAAACGGTACTCTCATTGTACAAATGTATACAGCCTTCATATAAAGAAGATTCAGATGTGATCATAATTAGCAATGATAACATTAAAGCAACAATAAGTTCAGTGTATCATACTAAGCGTAACGTCCTCTGCAGCAGGCAGCCGTTATGATGATCAAGTCAGGTTTTGTCAGTTCTTGAGGACACTGATCACATTATACAGTGAGGAGTTCTCTTGTAATCTTCAAGATAAAGTGGGCTGGTTTGTTGGAGCTCTCAGAAGTGGACAAAAGTATAGGCAGGCATGGAAAATTGCATGGGACATCATATGTTAGATATCTGGTAGTGGGAGCTACTCATGATTATTCAGTGGGAGGGAAGTGTCAGAAAAGGAGACTCACCCATCAGAGGTGGGAGATCTATTGATATGTTTAATTTTCCATTTACATTTATGCTACTGAATACAATAATAGAATTCATCCTGCCATTCAAGAGGGCGAAGGTGGAATCTGATGTAAGGGCATTACAATTGAGTAAAGGTGACTGCAAAGATGTGAGTGAGGTATAAATATATTCCCAACAGAGAGGGCAGCAGAGAGACAAGATAACTAAATATTTTTATTATTCAACATGAGAAATGGGCATCACTGGCTGGGCCAGCACTTATTACTGAAAGGAACTAATTCAACTGGATCGGTCTTTATTATACGAATCAGAATTTTTCCTATCTTCAACATTTATCAATATGGAAGCAATATTAACCGGCAAAAAAGTAAAACAAATAAAATACCTGAGTATATTAATTATCTCACTTGATTACTGCTTTTAAGTTGATCCATACATCCCAAATGGACACTCTGGACATATTACAAGAAATTATAAATGAAATAAAGGAAGATGAGAATGGGATTAGGCCATTCAGCCCTTCCAGCCATTCAGTGAGTTCATGTCTGATATGTAACCCTTCTCCATTTACCCAATTTCTCCCATTGCATAATAGCTCCTAAATCCTTTTACCTATTCATGTTGTTCTCCAAGACTTCCTATAATAAGACTGAGGCTTATTATACATTAAGGAAGCCACTTTGAGGGCACAATCTCAGTGCAAAGGGCCAACTCTTTCGAAGTAAGATGAGGAGGAATTTCTTCAGCCAGCGAGTGATGAAACTGTGGAATTCATTGCCACAGAAGGCTGTGGAGTCAAGTCAATGAGTATGCTTAAGACAGAGATAGATAGGTTCTCGATTAGTAAGGAGAATCAGACGTTATGGGGAGAAGGCAGGAGAATGGGGTTGAGAAACATATCAGTCATGATCGAATGGCAGAGCAGACTGAAAGGGCTGAATGACCTAATTCTGCTCCTATATTTTTTGGTCTAAGTTTAGAAGGTCCTTTGAATTTCCAGGAGACTTCATCACAGGCACTAGCTTGATCTTAGAGATGTTTTCTTTGTGTGAAATCTCATGGAGCTGACACTCTGAGGAATGAAGATTCAGGCAAGAAATTCAGAACCCAGAAATACCAAGTTCAGAATTTAGATGGCCAGTGCACAACTGAGATGCAGAGGTTCCATAACTTAAAGAGACATCCCAGACCAGACTGTGAGGAAAGCAAATTAAGGATGCTGCCTACAAGGAAAGGGAGAGGAAGAGCAGCTTGGAAATCATCCACTCTGTTTGACTTCATTCTTGAGCACTGGAGGGGTTGATCAGGTTAGGCTGGGACATCTCAGAGCTCCATGACCCAGTCGAAGCCACCAAATGATCTTGTGTAGTGTTGGTATCTTTGCCCTGGACTTTGAATGTCTTCTTGTGCTGGAGTAACAGAAATGTTCAAGACTTAACCTGCAAGGGCTGCGAGATGATATCCCACTCTAACACAGAGTTGACTGCTGTTTAAATACAGTGTCAGCCCCTACAATGACCATCCCATGAAGTGGAATCCTGACATCAGAGGCCATGGCCCTGCCCTGTGATCCAGTGGCACGTCTATGTTACCTATATTCATGAGCTTGCCAACATATCATCCAAACAGCTAAACACATAGCCACATGTCAGATCTATAATGACTTAAGACCATAAGACATATGAGCAGAAATTAGGCTGCTCAGCCCACTGAGTCTGCTCCACCATTCAATCATGGCTAATAAGTTTCTCAACCCCATGCTCCTGTTTTCTCCCAGTAACCCTACATCTCCTTGATACTCAAGAATCTATCTATCTCAGTCATGAATATACTCAATGACTTGGCCTCCACAGCCTTCTGTGGCAATGAATTCCATAGATTCACCACTCTCTGACTGAAGAAGTTTTTCCATATTTCCGTTCTAAAAGGTCTTCCCTTTACTCTAAGGCTGTGCCCTCACGGGTGCACTGGTGGCACATTGGCCCAGTGGTTAGCACTGCTGCCTCACAGCGCCAAGGACTAGGTTTGATTCCAGCCTCGGGTGACCATCTGTGTAGAGTTTGCACATCTGCCCCAAATAGCCACCTTGTAGACTTGCCACAAATTTCCTTTCTTGCAATCCACTACCAGTCCACCTGCATATTGAAATCCCCCATGATTACTGTAACTTTGCCTTTCCTACACATCTTTTCTATCTCCTGGTGTATCTTGTGCCTCAGCTCCTGACTACTGTTTGGAGACTGCAACATAAATTCCAACTGTAGATTTTTTACTTTTGCAGTTCCTCAACTCTACCATACAGATTCGACACCATCTGATCCTACTTTATTTCTTACTATTGATTTCATTTCATTTCTTACTAATAAGGCAACCCCACCCCCTCTGCCCACCTGCCTATCTTTTCAATAGGATGTATCTCCTTGAATATTCAGCTCCCAATCTTGATCCCTTGCAGCCACGTCTCCGTGAGGCCCACCATGTCATACCTGCCAATTTTGATCTGCGCCACAAGCTCATTTACCTGATTCCTTATTTTGCATACATTCAGATATAACACCTTCATGTCCCTTATTAACAGTAGGCTTCCGAGTAGGTGCTACGAAAATAGGACTTAATCCTGCCCTTATTATTTGTTAACTTAATTTTATTTAAAAGAGTTTACAATTGATGTTTCCCTTTCACTCCCACATCATTTTCTTCATTCATTTACGTGCACCTTTAGTTTAAAAATACGTTTTAAAATATTAACAGTCCAAAACTCTTCGGCACACTAACAGGAGGTGCTGCAGAAATTCAGCAGGTCTGGCAGCAACCGTAGAGAGAGAAGCAGAGTTAACATTCCAAGTTCAGTGACCCTTCATCCGAATGTCTCTCTACAGATGCTGCCAGACCTGCTGAGTCTCTGCAGTACTTTCTGAATTTTACATTTCCAGCATCCACAGTTCTTCGATTTTATTTTAGTCTGTAAGTCTTCAGCATTCCCAGTTTCTGGACTTTAAAGTCACATCCAATCTTCTGAAAATATAGGTAGCACAGTGCCATCTGCTGTACTAAATATGAAAAAAGCTGTAACTCCTGTTAGCATTCTGGTGTTAGTTTTCCAGAGACATTTTATGTAGAAGCACAGCACTTTTCAGACAGCTTTGGCTGGGAAAATGAATACATTATACAACTCTTACTGATCTGTCAGCCTTGAAAACAATACACAGAGGATGTCGTTTTCAGAAATACCAGGAAAGTACTTGAGAACACAAAGGCAGTTTGTTGTGAGTCTAATGGTGAGGGCTGATGCAGCTGGATTCATATCACTTGAAAGAGGATTTCAGGTTGCGTTGCAAGGCACTGTTATCTTCTTAAGTGTGATGCCTCACTAAATTCTCAGAATATTAAATATTTTGAGCTTCATGTGCAGTTGAACAAGTAAGCACTCAGACGACAGCAGTTCCTGTATCCTTTGACATGTTTTGACTGCGGGTGAAGCAAGCACAATATTGAAATTCCTGTAGTTTCTTAATATGATTACTAGTTTCAATTAAATATTTGCTTCCACTTAAAAAAAATAGTGAGCTAGAATTAATCAGCTGATGAGGAATACACTTTTTAATTGCCAGGAATCAACGCTTTGTGTGGCCTCCATGGACATACAAGACAAAATACGTTTCACAGCCAAATCTTCTGAGAAATGGCAATGACATACAAGTTGTTACTTTCCTCCTTTTCATGTACCCTGTCCTAGAGATCTGTGTTTCTGACCCAAACATTTGAATCGGGTAGCTTGAGAAATACGGAGCACAACAGAACTGAGAACAGGATCAGAGTGGAAGGCCGAACCATGTGCCATTTTAGTACACCAGTAACTGCTGTATTGTGGGGTTGAAATAGAACATAGAACAGCCTGAGGAAGGAGTGGGGGCTCTGAAAGCTTGTCGTTTCAAATAAAAGTGTTGGACTATAACCCAGTGTCATATGATTTTTGACTTTGTCCATTCTAGTCCAACACCAGCACCTCCACATCATAGAAATGTACAGCACATGAACGGTCCCTTTGGCCCATGATGTTGCGCTGAGTATAACACCAAATTAAACTAATCCCTTCTGCCTATCCTTGGTCTGTATCCCTCTATTCCTTGCATTTTCAATAATATCCAAAGTCTTTTTGCTAAGCTCTCAAGAAAAGGTCAATGTGCAATGTAAGGCAGTGAGAAGAAGGGTGGCAGGTAGTGGCTGAGGGTCAGGGTTGTTGGCACGTGGGTGAGTGGTAAGGTAAAAGTGGCTCGGTGAATGGGTAGGATGGCAGGTGAGGAGATCAGGGTCAGGGTGAGTTGACAGGTGATTGGAGGTGTAGTGGGGCAGATATGTTAGTAAGGAGCAAGAGAGTGGGTCAAATGTTGAATCAGGTCAGGTCTGTGGTGTTGGGGTATTGGATCAGTTCAAGACAGTGTCAGGTTAAGGGTTAGTGTCGGCCAGAGTAGTTCAGGTCAGGTTCTGGCTGTGAGATGTGAGGATCAAGTTTGTCGGGAATCAGTCAGATTGGGGACTGTTGAATAGTGGGTGGGTTGGGTCCGGTTAAGTCTGGTGATGGCACATCTGGATAGGTCAGATCAAGTTGGGGTGGTGTCAGAGGTGTAAAGGGGTGGAGAGCTGGTGGGTGGGAGGCAGGCTCAATTTTATTGTGAACAAGGAGTAAGATCAGGTTTTAATCTATCTGACTTTGTCTGGGTAAGTAAGTCAGTTAGTCAAGTAAATCAGTTGGAACCCTTTGAAGTCTTTGACTCAAACGTAGTTTTGTGGGCCTCTTCATAGAGTCTGTGGCCTCTGATCACTGACCCGCTTGTAAGAAGAAATTTTATTTGCTCCGTCGTAATTGCTCAGAATTTTGAATACTTCCACCAGATTTCTCCTTACCTGTCCATTTTAGAGAACAAAGCCAACTGCTTTTCCCTTTCCACTTATCTAAATTTACTCAGTCCTGATATCATCTTGATAAACCTCTGTACCCTTGTCATAACCTTGACATCCTGCCTGACTATGAGACCCAGACGTATGCAAAATACTTCAGCTGAGGCCAACGTATGATTTGTAATATTCTTCCTGATGTTTATATTCAATTCCCCAATTGACAAAGCCAAATCACTGCCTTAGCTACATGTGCTGTAACCTTAAAATAACTGTGAATATCAGTCATAAATCCTTCTGTTCTTGCACTACTTTAAAATACCCCCTTTAGATTATACAGCCTCTTCATTTTGTTCTTACCAAAGTGCATGACTTTGCAATTATCCATATTAAATTCCATCTGCAATGTGTTTGCTCCTGTCATTAAACTGCTGATGACCCCCAGAGGTCTGCTCCTACCTTGTTGCAAACTTTTGTATCATCTGCAAACTTCAAGGTAGTCGTTTTAACCAAGACTAGATTATTTTAAAATAAAACAAAAAGCTCATTGATCATGCTGCCAATTCCAATGGGACCTCACTGCAATTCTCACTTTAACATTTATTTCATTTGCCAGTTAGAAGCCTTTAGCTCTGAATACCTATCCTCCATCATTTTGGGAATATGTTTGGTTTGTATCTGAACTGTTTCACATTGCTCATTCACTTTGTGCTGAGCCACTCCTTGCTTCCAGACCACTTGTGCCAGATCCTTTCACAAACCAGCAGAATCACTTTTCTTCCAATAGAAGCAGTTTCACATTTGTGTTTTGAAACATTTTCTTCAACTAAGTAAAGCTAAATATTATGATAAAAACACATTCCATTTGACCTATTTCTTATACCAGATGTAGATCCAGCATTGTTTCTTTTCTTATTTAGTTAGCAGAATTCAGATAAGAATATTTTCCTGTACACATTTTAGGAATTATTCAACTTCTTTGCACTTTAGACTGTTTCTTCAACTTCCTATACTACTAGTGTGCAGCATTACTGTTTTACTTTTTGTTTTCCTCAGCAGTCACAATTACTCTTTACCTAATTTGCTGGCATTTATTCTCTTGCAGCATTTTAATCTATTTACAAGATTTGGGAATCCTGACAAGACTAACATTTATTGCTCATTCCTAATTACTCACAACAAGATAATAGTGAACATCTTCATAGACTGTTTCAAACATATTGATGAAGTAGAGTACTCGATGTGATGTATATGAATTTTAGCAAGGCATTTGATATGGTTCCCCGTGGTAGGCCCATTCAGAAAGCAAGGAGGCATGGGATATATGAAATTTGGTTGCCTGGATACAGAACTGCCTGGCCCATAGAAGAGAGAGGGTGGTAATAGATGGAAGGTATTCAATCTGGAGCTCGGGTGACCAGTGGTGTTTCACAGGGATATGTTCTGAGACCTCTGCTCTTTGTAATTTTTATAAATGACTTGGATGAGGAAGTGGAAGGGTGGGTTAGTAAGTTTGCTGATGACACAAAGGTTGGTGGAGTTGTGGATAGTGTGGAGGGTTTATTGTAGGTTGCAATGGAACATTGACAGGATACAGAACTGGGCTGATAAGTGGCAGATGGACTTTAAACTGTAAAAGTGTGAAGTGATTCATTTTGGAAGTTCAAATTTGAATGCAGATTACAAGGTTAAAGGCAGGTTTCTTGGCAGTAAAGAGGTCCAGAGGGATATTGGAGTCCACGTCCATAGATCCCTCAAAGTTGCCACCCAAGTTGATAGGGTTGTTAAGAAGGCATATGGTGTTTTGGCTTTCATTAGCTGGGGGATTGAATTTAAAAGCCGCGAACTTAGGCTGCAGCTGTACCTGGTTAGACCACACTTGGAATATTGTGTTCAGTTCTGGTTGCTTCATTATAGGAAGGATGTAGAAGCTTTAGAGAGGGTGCAGAGGAGATTTACCAGGATGCTGCCTGGACTGGAGGGCATGTCTTATGAAGAAAGGTTGAGGGAGATAGGGTTTTTCTCATTAGAGCAAAAAAGAATGAGAGGTGTCTTTATAGAGGTGAACAAGATGATGAGATGCATAGATAGAGTGGATAGCCAGAGACTTTTTTCCAGGGCTGAAATGACGATCATGAGCAGACATAATTTTAAGGTGATTGGAGGAAGGTTTAGGGGAGATATCGGAGGTAGGTTCTTTACACAAAGAGTGCTGGGTGCATGGAATGCACTGCCGGCAGTGGTAGTAGAGTCAGATACATAGAGACCTCTAAGTGACTCTTGGATAAGCACATGGATGATAGTAAAATGATGGGTATGTAGGTTAGTTTGAACTTAGAGTAGGATAAAAGATAGGCAGGCATCATTCCTGACGAAGGGCTTTTGCCCGAAACATCAGTTCTCCTGCTCCTCAAATGCTGCCTGACCTGCTGTGCTTTTGCAGCACCACACTCTCAACTCTAATCTCCAGCATCTGCAGTCCTCACTTTCGCCTAAAAGGTAGGCACAACATCGAGGGCCAGAGGGCCTGTTCTGTGCTGTACTATTCTATGTTCTATGTTCTATGTTCTAATATCAGAGGTGTTGCTCTGTACTGAGCACTGTACAGTAATCAGTGGAAATCCTCACTTCTGTCCTTTATGATGAAGGCATGGTCATCAGTGAAGCTGAAGATGGTTGGACCTAGGTACTATCCTAAGGAACTCCAGCACTGATGAGCTGAAACTTAATTGAATGACCTCTAACTTTCATAATCATTCTCTTTTGTGGGTTATGACTCCAACCAATGTAGGACTCCCCAGCCCCCCCGCTCCCCCCCTCACCCAATGACTCCAGTTTTGCTAAGGCTACTGATACCACATTGGGTCAAATACTGTTGTCACTTGTTCCCTAAGTCATCAATTGTATTGGTAATATTCCTCACATTAATGCACATGTATTCCACCACCATATTTGTTAACTTTGCTATTTGCTGCCATCTAATTCCTGCTATTTCTATATTATTCCATACCCACTGTATTTGCCCTTTCCGGTTTTCTATGCACTTAACCTCTCCTTTCTGTTGTCACTTATTAGTTCCAAATCCCTTGCTATTTAATTTTATTTCACTTAGTTTTATTTAGATGAAAATTCACAATCATGAATACATAGATCAAAAGAATCTGTGAATTTGTGAAGGACTTGACCCAAAATGCTGCCTTGACTTTATTTTTTATCAACCCCTCAATCATCAATTTTCTTTGTCAATTTTCCTGGACTTTTCTTCTCTCACCACAATGACGTTCACTTGTCTGCTGCAAGCACTTGTGTTATTTTAGTCTAATCCTCTGGAGCTCTGATAGTTGTATCTAATGACATCCCAAGTGCAAGTTCTGTGATTTCCTGAACTGTTCCAAACCATATTTGCCAGTATCAGGCCTTCAGTTTTCTAAGAATATTTTGATTTTGATTCAGCTGCACAATGTGCTACCTGAGGCTTACATTTCAAACTGCCTTGCCTTAGCTTATACGATCTCTTGATGTTTTTATGCCTAGCTTAAACCTTAACCTGATAGATTTGACAGTTATGCAATTTCCTCAGGCTTCTTGTTGTTGCAATATTGATGTTTTGCTGTATATAATATGACTTGTTTTTCTCTTTGTATTTCTGCTCATTTCTCTACTTCAATTTAATACCTGCTGGTGCAGAGGTGTCTTGCTGTCTTACCATGATTTTGCTGCAGATATCAACCTTGGAGATGCATAAAAATGAAGTTGGACTCCTAATCTTTGGAAAGCAAATTTTGTGGATCGCCTATAAACTGATTAGAAAACTAGACAAAGTAGCTTGATCCAAGCACACTATTGAGATGACTGGATCAAGAGGTAACAACTTCCAGATGATTATTCAATAGCTAAAATAGTCTGAAATATCTTGTGGTCAGTTTCCAGAGATGGAGACTGTTGAAATGTTTAACCTTGTTGAGATTAAATAACCGGATAAGCTCCCTATGACAATCAGCATTCACTAGGTGAAAGTGAGGACTACAGAAGCTGGACATTACAGCCAAGATTAGAGTGGTGCTGGAAAAGCACAGCATCTGAGAAGCAGGAAAATCGATGTTTCTGGCAAGAGCCCTTCACCAGGAATGAGGCTGAAAGACTCAGGGGTGGAGAGATAAATGGGAGGGGGTGGGGCTGGGGAGAAGGTAGTTGAGAGTGCAATAGTTGGATGCAGAAAGGGGTAAAGGTGGTAGATCGGCGAGGAGGGTGGAGTGGATAGATGGGAAGGAAGATCAACAGGTGGGACAGGTCATGAGGATGGTGCTGAGCTGGAAGTTTGGAACTGGGGCAAGGTGAGTGGAGGGGAAATGAGGAAACTGGTGAAGTCCACATTGAAGTCCTGGGGTTGGAGGGTTCCAAGACAGAAGATGAAGAGTTCTTCCTCCAGGGCGTCGGGTGGTGAGGGAGTGGCAGTGGAGTAGGCCCAGGACCTGCATGTCTTTGGTGGAATGGGAGGGGGAGTTGAAATGTTCAGCGACGGGGAGGTAGGGTTAATTGGTGCGGGTGTCCCAGAGATGTTCCCTAAATCGCTCTGTGAGAAGGCGTCCAGTCTCCCCAATGTAAAGGAGACCACATCAGGAGCAACAGATACAATAAATAATATTGGTGGATGTGCAGGTAAAACTTTGATGGATATAGAAGGTTCCTTTGGGGCCTGGGATGGAGGTGAGGGAGGAGGTGTGGGCGCAGGGTTTGCAATTCCTGTGGTGGAAGGGAAAGGTGCTGGGAGGGGGAGGGTGGGGTTTTGGGGGGGCGTGGACCTGACCAGGTAGTCACGGAGGGAATGGTCTTTGTGGAAAGTGGATAGGAGTGGGGAAGGAAATATGTCCCTGGTGGTAGGATCCAATTGTAGATGGTGGAAATGTCAGTGGATGATGTGGTCTATGCGGAGGTTGGTGGGGTGTAAGGTGAGGACCAGGGGGGTTCTGTCCTTGTTGTGGTTGGAGGGGTGGAGTTTGAGGGCGGAGGTGCAGGACGTGGATGGAGGGCATCTTCAACCACATGGGAGGGGAAATTACGGTCTTTAAAGGAGGCCATCTGTTGTGTTCTGTGGTGGAACTGGTCCTCCTGGGAACAGATGCAGCGGAGGTGGAGGAGTTGGGAATACAGGACAGCATTTTTGCAGGAGGCAGGGTGGGAGGAGGTGTAATCCAGGTAGCTGTGGGAGTCGATGGGTTTGTAAAAAACGTCATTGATGGAGATGGAAAGGTCCAGGAAGGGGAGGGAGGTGTCAGAAATGGTCCAGGTGAATTTAAGGTCAGGGTAGAATGTGCTGATGAAATTAATGAACTGCTCAACCTCCTCATGGGAGCATGAGGTGGCGCCGATGCAGTCACCAATGTAGAGGAGGAAAAGGTAGGGAATAGTGCCAGTGTAACTACAGAAGATGGACATAGCCAACAAACAGACAGGCATAGCTGGGGCCCATGCGGGTACCCATGGCAACCCCTTTCCTCTGGAGGAAGTGGGAGGATTCAAACGAGAAAACACTAGTTGAATGTAAAGGCCACAATTAGATCGGCAGTCAAAATGATCTTTACAGAAGGACAAGGTGATGTTATGAATTAATATGATTTTCATTTTTGAAACTTGATTCAAAACCAGTCTGAAACGATGAGATTCAGATCTCATTTGTACTGTACTTTGAGCTGATTCATTCCACGACTAAGGTCAGGGTGGAATGTGTTGGTTGGCTCTCTAGAGCGAGTTATACAATGAACGGAAGAGCCTTGGGAAAAGTTGATGGGCAGAGAGATCTGGGAGTGCAGGTCTATTGTTCCTTTGAAATTGCTGCACAGGTAGATAGAGTGGTCAAGAAGGCATATAGTATGCTCGCCTTCATTGGACGCGGTATTGAGTATAAGAGCTGGCAAGTCATGTTAAAATTGTACAAGGCATTAGTTCAGCCGCATTTAGTATACTGTGTATAGTTCTGGTCACCACATTACCAAAAGGATATGGATGCTTTGGAGAGGGTGCAGAGAAGGCTTACGAGGATGTTTCCTGGTATGGAAGGTGCTAGCTATGAAGAAAGGTTGAGTAGGTTAGGTTTATTTTCATTAGAGAAAAGGAGATTGAGAGGGGACCTGATTGAGGTTTACAAAATCATGAAGGGTATAGACAGGGTGGATAGAGACAAGCTTTTTCCCAGGGTGAAGGATTCAATAACGAGAGGTCATGCTTTCAAGATGAGGGTGGAAAGTTTAAGGGGGATACACACAGCAAGTACTTCACACAGAAAGTGGTGGGCATTTGGAATGTGTTGCCAGCAGAGGTGGTAGAGGCAGGCACGGTAGATTCATTTAAGATGCGTCTGGTCAGATGCATGAGTAGGTGGGGAGCAGAGGGATACAGATGCTCAGGAATTGACCGGCAGGTTTAGACAGTACATTTGGATCAGCTCAGTCTTGGAGGGCCAAAGGGCCTGTTCCTGGGCTGTAAATTTTCTTTGTTCTCTTTGTTCTTTGACTACTTTGCCAAAGGAATGGACCTGACCCAGAAATACGAGAATTACTGATGCAGGAAATGGAAAGGATGTTGCAAAGACAGTAAAATGTGTTGCTCCCAGACCGAGATGAACTATTAGAGAGTTCATTAGTGCACATTTGACCAATTTAGATATTGACATTAATTACAACAGTGATTGTTAAAAGCAAAGACCAAAGGATCCAATTTGACATTCTAGAAAATGTGCCACCCACCGTATTGGATCAGGCTCCTCCATAGGGGTTGAACTGAGGTATTGAAAATCTCATTAAAATACTTCAATAAGGCCCAATTACAACACCAGACTGACAATTCTTTCCCCACGATCCTTCGTACTCCACTTAATTGCCTTACCTCAGGCCAGCTTGTGGACCATGCTCCTACAAGATGGTTTATAGGAGACTGCAGTTGGGAGGCAAAAGGCTGGTGAGCATCTTTTGATGATGTATCAGGTGGTTGCAGAAGACAGCCTTGCCATCCATAGATTTGTAGGTCACGCGCAACTGATTGAGGGTTACAGGTATGTCAGTCGGGCTGCAAAGGAGACTTCTGTGTAAAGGCTGGACCATGACCATTTGGGGGTGTCCTTCCAAGTCAATCTGGTGAGTCTGTCAGTCCTGGGGAGATGTGCTTATGTTTATTTGTAGACAATGAGTGATTATTACATTTCGTCCACAGAGAAAATAAGCACGTGGACTCGGCGTTCTCTGACTGTGTCAAAATGTGTGGTGCTGGAAAAGCACAGCCGGTCAGGCAGTATCCAAGTAACAGATGCATCAACGTTTTGAGCATAAGTTTTTCATCAGGAATGTCAGGAATGTCTGATTTCCAACATCTGCAGTCCTCACTTCCTCCCAGTTCTCTGATTGTGGTCACCTTCTGCAAGTCGTACAACCTTCACCTATAATAACAATGGCAGTGTGTTCGTGACATCAGCATGGGGTGTTTAGAGAATGTGTCTGTCACTCTGACTCATTTGTATATCATGTGCAAGATAGGGAATTTGGGATAGTAGGGATTACAACATTGGTGAGATTAGGGTGCAAACCTTCTGTTGGTGGTCTCTATTAATCACTCCGAACTGGTGTTTTCAATAATTTATGTTGGCTGCCAAACTGTTCAACGAGAAAGCTACTCACATCCTGGCCTAACACTTGGGAAACTTCAAACACAAGACTCAAAGTTCAAAAGAACTGCAGATGCTGGAAATTCAGAACAAAAACAGAAATTGCTGGAAACTTTCAGCAGGTCTAGCAGCATCGTGGAGAGAAATCAGAGTTAACATTTTGAGTTGAGTGACTCTTCTTCAGAACTGATGGTAGCTAGGTAAAAGATGGTTTTTATATGGAAGATAGTGTGGGGGAATGAATAAATGATTGGTAAAGCTAAAGGGCTTCCTGAAGAAGGACTTTTGCCCAAAACGTCGATTTTCCTGCTCCTCGGATGCTGCCTAAACCTGTTATGCTTTTCCAGCACCGCATTCTTGACTCTCATCTCCAGCATCTGCAGTCCTCACTTTCACCCGTAGATAAAGCCAAGGAGATAGAAAAACAGACAAAGGAATGGATAAAGACCAGACCAAGAGAATGAATAATTGCTAATGGAGACTATTAGTAGTTAACAATATGATGACAAGGTCTGGTGTATGGGGATTGGGGGAAAGCATGGGGAAAGATGTGTCAAGCCCTAAAATTGTTGAATTCAATATTAAGTCCAGAGGCTGCAGGGTTCCCAAGTGTAAAATGAGGTGCTGTTCTTCCAGCTTGCTTCACTGAGCTTCACTGGAGCACTGCAGCAAGCCTGAGGCAGAGATGTTGGCCAGAGAACACGGTGATGTGGCAAGCAACTGAAAGCACAGGGGTTTTTTTTTGCAGACAGAAACTAGGTGTTCTGCAAAGCAGTCGTCCAGTTTGGCCTTCACTTCTAAAGTGTAGAGGAGACAACTTTGTGAGCAGCAAATACAATAGACTAGATTGACTGAAGTGCAGGTAAAGCGCTATTTCATCAGGAAGGTGTGTTAGGGGCCTTGGATAATGAGGAGGGACAAAATAAGTGGGCAGGTGTTACACCTTCTGCAATTGCAAGGGAAGGTGCTGTGGGGCTGTAGGGGTGTGTTGAGAGTAAAAGAGAAATAGACAGGGGTGTCCCAGGGATCAGGAGTGCTTCAGGAAGACACCATTCTGCAACTTCTGGTAATTTTCCTGCCTTCCCAATCTCTTTTCCAGATCTCAGCTGTTGGATGTTGCATTACCAACCACTAATATGAACTGACACCAATTCCCCTTTCCAAAATTATTTTTAATCCACCTGTTCAACCATGTTCTGACACATCACTGAGGCAGGACTTATACCGATATCTTCCAACACAATGATAGAGGCGATATCTCTGCTACTAGGACTGTTATCTCCCTGCTTTGGTAAGTCTGAATGCCGATCTAATTTGCAGTGGTAGAGGATAAACCATTCTTGAGTTGAACAAAAAAGAAATTTAATTAAATAACAAGATGTAGTTTAGTGCATGATGCCAATAGGTACAAGTTATATTGACTGGTTAGGTAAAATTACAAAGACTATCCCAGGCCAGAGATGATAGATTTGTCTCCATTAAAACCTCATAGCAGACTGCATCTTCTCCATCCAAAGATTATGTGACATTATCAGATTGGTTAGAACTTACACAGTTTCACCATTAACTCTTTCAGAAGCATTAGCACATATACCATCTGTTGACACATTTCTAGTGTTGCTCAGCTGGTTCCATTGGGCCGAATTTGTCACAGAAGGCAACCAATCTGAACACACTGCTGATCCTTCCAGCAGATTTAGCGAGAATACATAGAGACTTAATTCCTCGAAACTGATTTTGAGCAGGACACACAGTATGGCTGTTCGACATTTCGGGCTGAGGCCCTTCATCAGGAATTAACCCATCAATTTTCCTGCTCCTCGGATGCTGCCTTACCTGCTGTGCTTTTCCAGCAACACACTCTCAACTCTGATCTCCAGCATCTGCAGACCTCACTGTCTCCATACAGGATGGATACCCAGCAGCCCTGATTCTTCACCAAAGAGGATCCTGGACAGGCAGTTTCCTTTGTCTCCATTCCTTTCTCTCCCTTTCAAGTGTTGAAAGAATGAATGCTTCCCTACTCCTGTTCTGAGTTCTTATGTTCTCATGTAAATTTGTTTTATATATAATGTGGTGAAGTTAGTTCTTCAGAAACCGGAATTAAAATGTTGACTTCCTCAATGTCCTAACCTGCCAAATCAGTTGAAAATAAATACTAAGTAAAACTCTTTGACACTTGGTCTTTGTCGTACGTGATGTTTCAAGCCAAAGTCCTTTTCTCAGATAATTATTGGTAATTATTTTATATTGTTGAGATGGCTTTTTCCTTTCAGCGATGTCACCAAGCAGACAGTTTGATCAAATGCTTGTTTTTCCTTGAATTTTTTGAACTATTGAGAATGTAACAGGTATTCAATAGCCTATAACATTATAGTGTAAAGGAATGTTATCTGTTATTTCGCACTTGAGAATATCTTGTCTTGTAATGAAAATTTAGTGGATAGGAACCACAGATAAGTTCCACATCATAAGCAATAGTGCAAATCAAGCCTTTCATATGAAGTTGAATGATAATTGTGAAAATTGGTTATAGAAAATGTGGGGATATTGCTGGGGGACTATTTGAGAAATGTTAGATGCTCCAACAGAGGTATGTTTATGTTTTTACAAATTTGAAGGATTTCTTTGAACCTTTTCCACCCTGCTAAACTTTACCTCTTCATCTGTTCATCACACATTAGGTTTCAAATCATCCTATTCCAGGTCTAGATGAAATCTAAACAAGGAATAAAGCTTGAATTTATCATCAGACAGGCATGCATCCAATATGAAGCAGGAATCTTAACAGCAATGGTACCCCACTTTGATTTTTTTTTGTCTTTACTCTTGCTTGAAATAACAACATAAAAAGTTGTGCTCTAAAATTTCATCTGATTTCTTTATCCCTATTCCTCACTGCCTGAGTAGAATATTCCCTCTACCTGTGATAAATCATACAAAGTATGAAATCCATCTTCAGATTCATCAACTAAATTACCTTGAGCAGTACATTGATACTTTGAATATAATGCATAACAATATTTGGCCATTTATATGCAGAACATAACCTAGCTTCATATAAAGTCACCTACCACAACTAATTGAACTCCTTATCTGATTTCCTGTGTGTAAAGCATAATACAGTAAACTTGTATGTGATTAAGTATTTGGCAAGAAACGTTACACTTAAAAGCTGAATTTCTACATACAATGGATAAAATAAGTGCTTTACAAATCTTTGAATTCTAATTCACTTCCTATTTTATCTTTTAAAAATCAATTGCTGTACATTTTGTATTTTATAGTGTAAATGGTGTTGCTGGCTCTAAATGGAACTTGGCTCTTGATTTATTCCATTTAATGCATTGTGGTTGGACAATGTTCAAAGGTGTACTGTTAGCAGAATTATATTGGACATGGGACAGGTATAATTGCACGGAACTACTATACTAAGGGTGCTTGAGAATGAAAGACCGATTGTTGGTGATTGCCTGATGTACTAATGTTGGTTTTTGTTTCCTTCCAGTAATTGTAATACTTGAGAGTTCAAAACTTTAATGTGTCTGGCTAGCTGATATCAGTGTCACTTGAACTTCTCCACAATCTGGGTGCTGCTTTATACACAGTATAGCATTATAATATCAATCCAGTAAAGTTTAATCAGAGTTGAACTGACCTAGAGTGAGAATCTTTGTTTGGTGCATCCTCCGAACTTCATGACAGAATTTAGTGCTTTGGAATTTGCACATATAAGGCTGTAACTCAGCTCCATCCTGTGCAATGGGTAGGGGCATTATTTCATTATAGACTCGATTTGCAATTATAAATCTTCGCCAACTTTAAAATATAGTTTTATAGCAATAACACTTCATTTTGTCACAAGGGTCTTTACCAGTAAGTAGCATCTGTACTTTCATTCAATGTCTTGCCTCCAGCTTCAATGTTTAATCAACATCGGAGTCGTTTACTGCTTCATAAAACCCTGATGAGTGCATCGGATTTTTTTGTCCTTTTGTTTTAAAAATAAATTGAAATTGGATCAATATCCTGATTCAGCCACAAGTGATAGAAATATCACCTAAATAGTTATTTTAATGTTATTAGAACAAAGTATTGAAGCCCTTTGAATTAAATAGCATTGACAGCATGGATAAAAATAATCAGCGAAGGGGCAGAAATCAGTGACGAGTGGTGAATGATTGTGTCCCACAATTGATGGAAGTGTGCAGTGGTGTCTGCCAAGGTCAGTATTAATATCACTGCTCCTATTGATATATGTTAATGACCTGATCTTGGATTTCCAGAGCAGAATTTCAAAGTTTCCAGATGAGATGAAACTCAGAAGATGTTTAGCTTTGAGTACCAATCTTTAGGAGGTCATAGGTAGTGCCTTGTATAAATTCATAATCTATTTCAATTAGATGATAGAATTGAACAGAGCTGCAAATTTAAATTTCTTAGAAACTGCTTTAAATTTTGTATAACTGGAAGTAAACTTCATGGACAGATTATTCTTTGTAATGGTCATTGGCCCAAAATGGAACCATAGCTAGAAAAATCCATAAATAAATAACCCTACAATGCAGTTTTTAAAATGTTTTCCATGTAACCTTGCTTAATTAAGACACCTGCTGGTATGTAAAGTTCACTGGCATTTAAAATTTAGTGAATCACTATGGTCTGCTAGTTTGGTAAGGAATAAAAGCAACTCATTGACAGGTACTATTGCCTGCTTTGGACTGTTCTGGAACAATTGAGCCTTGGAAAGTGAGTTGAAAGCTGGAGATGGAGCATGTCTTGGGATGGGTCTGATCAGGTGGAACAGCATGAAATGAGATAGGAAAAGGTGATGCAAAGACCACATAGATCAAGGGCAGTAGGTATTAGAAATGATCAAGATCCTCTTGGCAGGTAGATACTATGAGGGTGGACCTTTACCCCATGATTTAGATGAAGGCAAAATTGATTATTTTGCAATAGATAAGGTCCTTCCAGTACAGTGACAAGGTCCACCCCTGAAAGCAGCATTTAAAACAGACTGTGTGTGGTTTTAGTGCAATTACTGCTGGAAGAGGACTCTAAAGGATAGCTATAGTCAAACACTTTTGGGTAGTTTGAGGAGGTAAGATATGCGGATTTGAAAAGATAAGACGTAAAGGAAGGGCTGCTGATGCATGCCATTCATCGTGCCCAATCTGGTCGGTAAACACTACTTGTCATAATCTTATATTTTTGGTGCATAACAAATGTCTTATATCCCATATCATACTCTGATTAAACTCAAAATTGTCAACATTTTGGTTGCAGTCGTTTATGTCCAGGCTTAGTACAACATCCCGCTGAAATGGGACCTTTGTGGCACAGTGGCAGTGTCTCCACTTCTGATCCAGGAGGTATGGGCTCAAGTTCCACCTGCTCCAGACATGCATAATAATAGCTCCAAACAGCTTCAGTAAAATATCCTTAATGATGAAATGGGCAAGAACTTGCCGGAGGAAATGGCAGAGCATTGTTATATGGTTCATTTTTCTAGGAGGAATTATGAAAGGCAACTAAACTAATTGGTACAATTTGTAATGGGTTGCAGGAACTGAAAGACTTGGCAGGTGATTGTACCTACAACCCTTGAAAGTTATAGGACAATTTGAGAAGGCAGCTAAAGTGTAAGTCAAGATCTTTGGTGTTATAAATAGAACCATTAAGTACAAAAGCCAAGACATTATGTCAAGCTTTGTTAAACACTGGCTGGACTCCAGCAGGAGGATTGTGTTTAATTTCCAACACTGCATGTTAGAAGCAAATTCAAGGCCTCAGAGAAGGCACAGAAGAGAATTGAATCCGATGTAACCTGATGATCAACCTGAAGTTTCAGCCTGACTCTTAGCAGATGCATTGAGTCCGTTTTAAGATGGAAAGTTCCTGTAGTCAGCAAGCCATGAACTGATTTAGTCCGAACAATCTGTTGGTGGGTGAAGGTGTGTGCTGTTAGTGTCTCAGTCGAGGAAAGCTCTAGTTATAACTTCCTATGCTAAAAGTGAGTGAAGATGCTGTCAAAAGGGACTAGGACTAGGGTCTTTCAGCTGCTCTACAAAGCCAAGCCAATATCAAGTCTTTAACTCAACTGTTCACCTGCCAATTTCAGTGCCACTGGTATCAGCCAATCTAACAATCACAGCATCCCATCATCTACTTTTCACAGAATTCAGAGACTGCTTTCTATATTTTTCTTAGCTTTTACCTTTGTTTGTATTCATCGCTTATTTCTAAGCTGTATGCATGTATGTTGTGTTATTATCTCTTCTTGCATTTAGTAACTAATAGACTCACTCTTTCATTACTCGAGAATTCCTGGTTAAATTGCCTCCTGTTGGAAGATAAATTAATTTGGTCCAGGTGAAAGGCATCTACAGGGAAAGGGTCTTTTTTAACTTGACCTTGTTGCAAAGAACAACATGAGTGGGTGAGTAAAGAAGGGGAGACAGTTCATCCTTCCTCATCCAGAAGCTTGGAAATTTAGGGTATCCGATCTGGAACCCTAATGAAAGTGAGAATCATGTATGGGAATACTCATAAGAAAGTCTACCCAACAAAAGGCCTGCTTTCCTCGAATCTCAAACCTGAACTAGATTTTACGAGACCCCTTGTGCATAAGATGCAGGAATAGAAATAGGTTATTCTTCACTGAGTCTGCTCAGCTATTCGATAAGATCACGTTGTGTAATTATGAGCTTAACCCCACTTTCCTTCTGAACCCCATATCCTTTCAGTGATCAAAATTCATCAAAAAATAAAGTGAAATGGATCAGGTTCCAGAAGGTGAAATAAGAGTAAGAGGCTAGTTTTTTTGTTTATTTTCTGGCCAGCACAGTCACAATGAGCTGAATGTTGTAAATTATCCCTTGTGCTAAATCTATCTTATTTAGCCATTGATAGATTCAATTACTTAGCATTCACTGCTCTCCGTGGAAAAGCATTTCAAATTCAACTCAGACAGATTAAATTCCTCCTCCCATCCTTGCCTTATTTGGGAGCCCCCTATTTTTCATATTGTACCCTCTAAGTCTAGATCTTCTTCTGAGAAGAAATATCTTCTCAGTAAGCCCTGTCAAGACTCCTCTGAGTTTTATGTGTTTCAATAAGATCATTTCTAAAGTCTAATAGATGACCTGGTGCTGGTGGGCTCCTGCCAACATTTAGTTTAACTCAGAGCCTATCGACCAATGCCAATGAGGTCCTGTGGCCCATTTGGTTTGGGTCCTCCAATTGGCACTATTTGGTTGACAATATGCTGGTCAGCTCACCGAAAGCCATCAAAATTCCCACCACAGTTTTTTTTTAATGAACAAAAGAAAAACAGCTGACAAATTAAACCATATCTGTTTTGGATAGACTAAACAAGAGCTAGTCAGCCAACATATTATGGCCTTGAACTACCAGCTTAATGAGCATACATTGACTCGCCTTGCAAATTTGGTGCTGTAATTTGTCTCACTTACAAATTACAAAATGAAGTAAAAGAGACAAGATCAATGTAATACTGGACAGGGAACCAATATTGTCATCGTAGCAAAGCAGCACTGCTTTCAGGCACAGCTTCTGGATTCGGAACTGTGACTACTATCAACCCATGATACAAGATCAGCTCATCTTCATGTTCAATAGACATGCTAAGTAAATAGCTCATCATGTGTTTACAATAAAGGCAAGGTATCCAGTATTAGTTGTTCTTCAAATGTTGCTGACTACCCTCTAGGATAGCTGCTTTTTTTTGGGTCAGAAATGGGAACAGAATGGCCTCATTCAGCAGAAAAAGAGTAGGTTTTACTGAATGGCAAGGTGAAGAGTCACAAAACAGCTACTTGCATGTATCTGATGCCTTAAAGTAAGAAAACAAACATTGCTTTTCACAGAAGCACTACCATGTAAAGCTTACCACCAAGAGAAAGGAGGTCATAAAGGTACTTGATCCTAGGGAAATGAATTTTAAAATTGATGAAGCAGAGGTGATAGTGTAGAGTTTATGAGAAGGATACGATGGGAAACAATGTGTAAAATAAACAGAAAGACACATTCAAATGTCTTAGGAAGACAAACCATTTTTATTTTTGTTTTCTTCAGAAAGCAAGATGACAGAAATTAAACAGTTTGGTGTTCCAATTCTGGGGTTTAGACAGAGCTATTTTGTAAATGATGAATGGTTGAAGCTATCAAAAAAATTAGGTTGAAGTTGACTGATTTTTGTCCAAAGGTAGAGCAGACCTAGAATTTTCAAGGACTATTCCCACATTTATCAAAGTGTTGCTGACAATGAAAAGTAAAAGGCAAAGACAGAAGGGCCAAATTCACCATTGTTCTCAGCCCTTCCGACAAGCGTTGCACTTCTGACTAAACTCTTCCCACCCCAGCCTATTTATCAGAGATCTTTCAGTGTCTTGGATGTCTGCTCATGTACTTCTGTTGTTGTTGAGTGTGAAGAGAAAATTCGCTAACTGTCTTTTCTCAAAAAACACATGCAGCCAAGTTTTCAATTTAGCAGAATTTTTATTGGAATTAATCATTCTGCCATTGATTGCAGTAAAGAAAACCTGACATTAAAAATTGAACATCCTTCCAACTCTTTAAAAAAATTGGTCACCGGGGATGCATGTGTTCCACGTGTATCTATCATTACCAATGCACAAAGGATGACAATTATATCAGAACAAGCTTAATCCCAACATAAATACTGATGGATAGAGTAAGGACAAGGAGGTGAAAAGATAAAATTCTGCTACATATTACACCCCACCAGAAAATCACCCTTTTTCACTGCGGGATTCCCAGAATTTCCATTTTCCAAGCTAAGGAATGGAAATTTCAGAGACAGAAAATTCATGATTTGTGATTTAACTGTAAGTCAGGGAATGTATCCCTTTCTTTAGTCCTGCAAATATATAATGATAATGTCACAAAATGATATTTACAGTAAAATATTGGATTAAATTTTACATTTTCTTCCCATCAGCATGTTTAAAGGTGGGATGGATCATAAAATGCAGCTTCTGGCCTTCCTACCACTTCACAGCCTGCTCTCACCTGTCTCCCAAGAGAGTGCTGACAGGGATACCACAGGCCACCAGTCTGCCTTTAGGCCTTTTCAGGCACTTAAGTGGTCAATTAATGGAAACCTGAGTGTCTCATTCCATCTCCAACACTCCTTCACCTTCACCCAGACCAGGGGGAGCACATGCCTGGAGGGTAGTCTGACAGCTTTTACTGCACAGTCTGGTGCAATGGTCTCATGTTTTGTGTGTGCATGTAAAGGGCTGAACGCTCCTTTGGTGTGCCCTTATGCCCATCAGAGGCACTCACCTGCAACATCACACTCCCTTTTAACCTTCTTGTCTGGCCTCTCAAACCTGGCCCATCACTGGGATCTGTGAGCCAGGTCCCAATGAGACTTTGCATTTATCCAGAGGGGTGAATCGGTAATCACTACTTGTCTGAGACGGCTTGTAGTTCCAGCAGTGGCCACTACTTGAAGCTGGCACTGTAGATTAGATTAGATTAGATTAGTTTACTTACGGTGTGGAAACAGGCCCTTCGGCCCAACAAAGTCCATACCGACCCGCAACCCACACAACCTATTCCCCTACATTTACCCCTTTACCTAACACTACAGGCAATTTAGCATGGCCAATTTGCCTAACGTGCACATTTTTGGATTGTGGGAGGAAACCAGAGCACCTGGAGGAAACCCACCCAGACACGGGGAGAATGTGCAAACTCCACACACGCCTGAAGTGGGAACTGAACCCGGGTCTCTGGCGCTGTGAGGCAGCAGTGCTCACCACTGTGCCACCGTGCCGCCCTTTTTTAAAATATTTTTTATTCTAAAAATAAACATTTACAATTTATAATCATTGTATTTCAAGTGATATGCTTCCAAAACAAGAATGGATTATCCTTTGGCAAGAGTAGTGAAATTCATTATAAAAGTTTGTTTACGACAAGACTACTGTTCAGACATTGCAACAAAATGGCCTCAGATAATTCTTTTGAATTACAGTATTAGTTAGGTTATACTTAATTTCTTCTATAGAGGATACAAGAAATGCTTCCAAATTCTTTTAAAGGGCAAACAAAGATGTCCTAGCAAATGGTTCAAAGGCACATAAGAGAGAAATGAGCATGTATATACTGTACCACTGGGAAACAATACTTTTAAAAACATGGAATTAAATTTGAACAAATGTTTCCATAATTGAAGCGCTCTGGTTGGATTTACTCAATTTTAATGAAATTTCTTCATAAAATGCTCTGTAATATTTCTTTCATGCAATGGTTGGTCGTGTGGCCACGTAAACATACAAAACAATCAATAGGACAACCACAGCTAATGTGGGAAACACTATGGTGGTAGGCTATGGTAGGCTGGTAGCTCTCCGAAGTAGGACTCCTTCCTGAGATGGGGGTAAAAGTCTTGAACTTGGGGAACTAGTACATTTAATGTAAAGCCACCACGAATTTTTAAGGAGTGGGGTTCCTACTGCTCTATGCAAAATCCAGCCCAATATTCCAGTAGTTTCACTTAGAAAAAAACAACATTTTTATAATTAAATATTCTCTGCACTTGGCAGCTCTCTTTGCTATTAGACTTTAATGACTCACCAAAATGGAGACCTGTTTATTATGTTGCATCTCACAGTCAGTATATAAGTTTACTTTTAGGAAACATGCACTAGGTATCATCACTGCATCATAGCATGTGACCTGGGGGTATGAAGAACTTGTATGCCATCTTATCCCAGGATCACTTGAAGCATGACATGCTACACAGTGGTACTCTTTGTAAACAAACAGATTAATATTAGCTTCAAGACTGGCTTGTCTTTGGAGTGCATTGTTTGTACATAATCATTACAATTAACATTTATCAGACTCTTTAATATCAAAGTATCCCTGTCCAGTTTCTTACATTATGGGAGATAATATAAGCACTGCCACATCAACTAAAATACCCTGTTAGAAGTAAAAATCACAAATGTTTTCAGAAAAATAAACAAGATGAGTTGTATCAATTAGTTGCTTTAATGCTGTTGCTGCTTTGCCTTCTGAAGACCACATCCTATCCATGGTAATAAACAGGAAGTGGGCTTCACACAAACATCAGAACTTGTACAGGTTTGTGTTCATTGCTGTATTTTCAAAGTTCCCTCTCACAATGCCCTAATCAGCTCATCAAAAGTTAGGCTGAAGTCATTTTCTCAGAAAGAACTCTAACACTGCAACAAAATCAAATTCTGCAGCCATTGACTGAGATTGATCAAGACAAAACAAGCTGATAATAGTCACATAATATCATGTGAATTGCAACAATGTGTGTATGGATCAGTGGAGTTTATTGATTTCCCTCGAGGCGAGTGTGGAGGCAGGAGGACACTAAATTGGGCTTGAGGGTGAGAGGTGCCTTTCTGCTTCTGTCCTGATTGAGTCTTGGGCTGAAGGCTCATGGATGGGTTTCCTGCACCAATACCAAATAGGACCCTTAGAAAAGCAACTAAGGGCTACATCCCATTGGCACTCAACCAAGCAGTGGACGGGGCAGCCACGAAAAGCAAGCCCCTTTTGCTCGTGGGTTCCTGCGGTGGAGTCCTTTGTTGTCAGGTACTCAGGCCTGAAGCTTTCCAACCCCTGAACAATATGAGCATTGACAAGACAGTTGGGAAAATCCAGTGAGATCAGCAGTGACTAGATTCCCAACGCTGAGAGCAAAACATCCCATTTTCCAAATAAGCGTTGAACAGCGAGATGGGATTCTCGCTGATGAGCAGTAGGAGGTCTATATATACAGTCCATTTGGCATCTCATTACTGATTAATCTCACCTGATTAATATACAGTTTCCCTTTCCCTTATTTGTCAGATAGAAACTAGATAGTGACACTTCCCAACATGACAGTCAGCAGGTCATTAGTGTCTCCAGCTCTCTGCCTGCTCCTATGGCCATCCTTCTTGGACAGCAATCAACCATGTTCTATGGGCAGCAAGCACCCACACACCCCATCCACAGAGGTTGGCACTAAGCAGGTATCAATCTCACCACATGCTCAGGGCACAGCTCCAACCTGTTTATAATATGATTCTGCTCTCCAATATGGCACTTTGAAGTGTACCAGCACCTTTCCTTGGAATACTGCTGCCAGAACAATGGCAAGGAGAGGCATTCATCTCAAAGATTTAGCCTGGACACTTCAGGACTCTGTGCTTGTTCTCTTAATACTTACTCACTTTGTCCCCACTTGATGCTCACAGCATCTCTGCCTTGCTCTTTTACACTTTGCCCTCTCAGCCAGAGTTTAAAGGCTGACAGTATTTCTGAGTTGCCATGTTGTTTAGTGCAGACACAAAGGCAGACAGCTTGTTCTGATTGTCAGCAGTCTTCAACCAAAGAGTGGACATGTTGCATTATGGCAGTGAGCTACATCAATCTCACACTTCCACCATGTGACAGAAAACACACTGTATGTGCATCAACCTAACAGCCCATGTCTCAAAGTGGAAGGGGAGTAGTCCTCAGTCAGGATAATGGAGGCAGCTTTTAGTCAGAGGGTCACAGCACAGTGACAGAAAGTCTTCATCCGCTATCAGTCCAGGGAGTTGGGTGTGATCTATCAGCCTCTTGCAATGCTCAGGGTCAGGGGCTCAATATGTCTATTGTCTGGGTTCTGGGCCATGGTTAACCCAATGGTTCCAATGTAATCAGTCAGGGAGCTGTAGAGTGAATGGTCAGGGAGAAGTTAAAATCAGAGGTAAGGGTATTACAGCCAAATAAAGAGAACTATAGAGGCATGAGGGAGGAGCTGGGTAGAATTGACCTGGAAAGCAGCCTAGCAGGAAAGACAGTAAAACAGGAATGGCAAGAGTTTCTGGGAGTAATTCAGGAGACAAAGCAGAGATTCATCCTGAGGAAAAAGAAGCATGGTACAGGGAGGATGAGGCAATCATGGCTGACCAGGGAATTCAAGGATAGCATAAAAACAAAAAGAAAGCATATAATGTGGCAAAGGGCAGTGAGAAATCAGAGGATTGGGAAGCATACAAAGACCAACAAGAAAAGAAATAAGGAAGTAGAAGATTAAATATGAACTTAAGCTAGCCAGCAATATAAAGGAAGACTGTAAGAGTTTCTTTAGATATATAAAGGGCAAAAGAGAGGGAATAGTGGACATTGGACCACTTGAAAATGATGCTGGAGATAGTAGTGGGGAACAAGGAAATAGCTGAGGAACTGAATAATTACTTCATGTCAGTCTTCACAATGGAAGACAGAGTAATATCCCAAAAAGTCAAGAGAGTGAGGGGGCAGAGCTGAATATGGTGGCCATCACCAAGGAGAAGATTCTTCAAAAACTGAATGGCCTGAAGGTGGATAGATTGCCTGGACCAGATGGACTACACCACAGAATTCTATGGGATATAGTTGAAGAGATAGCAGAGGCATGATCTTTCAGGAATGGCTAGAATTAGGGAGGGTCCCAGATGACTGGAAAATCATTAACATGACACCCCTGTTTAAAAAGGGAGTAAGGCAAAAGACAGAAAATTACAGACTAATTAGCCTAATCTCGATCATGCTAAGATCCTGGAGTCCATTGTGAAGGATGAGATTTCTGAATACTTGGAAGTGTATGGAAAAATAGGGCAAAGTCAGCATGGTTTCATCAAGGGGAGGTTATGCCTGACAAATCTGCTGGAATTCTTTCTGGAAGTAATGTGCAGGTTAGCCCAAGGTGAGCTAATGGATGTGATCTACCTGGACTTCAAGAAGGCCTTTCACAAGGTGCTGCACAGGACACTACTGGTAAGATAAAGCCTGGCTTGTGGCAGAAAGTGGGATAAAAGGGTTCTTCTCAGAATGACAGCTGGTAACAATTGGTGTTCTGCAAGGCTCAGTGGTGGGACAACAACTTTTCACTTTATACATTAATGATCTAGATGAAGGAATGGAGGGCTTTCTCGCTAAAGTTGCAGACAGTACAAAGATAGATAAAGGGACAGGTAGCATTGAGGAGGTGGGAGGCTGCAGAAGGATTTAAACAGGTTTGGAGAGTGGGCAAAGAAGTGGCAGATGGAGTTCAACATGGGCAAGTATGAGGTCATATACCTTAGTAGAAAGAAAAGAGGCATGGACTATTTTCTAAACGGGGAGAAAATTCAGAAGTTTGAAGTGGAAAGAGACTTGGCAGATCTAGTCCAGGATTCTCCCAAGATAAACTTGCAGGTTGAATCAGTAGTTAGGAAGGCAAATGCAGTTATGGCATTTATTTTGAGAGGACTTGAATATAAAAGCAGGGATGTACTTCTGAGGCTATATCAGGCTCTGGTCAGACCACATTTAGAGTATAGTGTACAGGTTTGGGCCCCATATCTCAGAAAGAATGCGCTGGCCCTGGAGTGTGTTCAGAGGAGGTTCACAAGAATGGCCCCAGGAATGAAAAGCTTAACATATGAGGAAGGTTTGAGGACTCTGGGTCTTCACTTGATTGAGTTTAGAAGAATGAGGGAGATCTAACTGAAACATACAGAATACGAATGGACTGGACAAAGTAGATGTTGGAAAGATGTTTCCATTGTCAGGAGAGACTAGGACCCAAGGGCATAACATTAAAATAAAAGAATGTGAAGGGCAGTGGGGTGGTCTCTCCAATGCCCCATTCCTCCACTTCACCTCTCCCTTTAGTATTTACATTGATTTCAAAGACATACATAAAGACTCAATCCTGTCCTTATTGTGAGTTACTCTGGCTTCTGATGGGTCTGTTTATGTTTGTTTTCATTTTTAGGGATCATTCATATATTCACTCAAATTTAACGTCCATTAAAAGCTCCAACAATTTCACACTGGAGCTAAACTCAAGAGTCTAAATCATGTGCCAAGGATTAAGTTGAAATTAAAGAGAGCTGAAATATCCAGGCGGTTTAAGGAGAACACACTGCCTGACCATTACCTAATCCAAGGAAATATTGGAAAAACTACTTCAGCACGTTATTGCTATTGATGTAAACATTTTTTGGAATTTTTCTCTGTACATAAAGTATTGGTGAAAAACCAGTGGAAGACAATAACATCATAACGTAACTTCAACTTGTGTCTTGTAAACAATTGGGAGTCAGCAGTTTCAGGTTATTTTGGTACTAAAACATGTCATGGAAGAAAGGAAGTTGAGAAAGCATTAAAGTCAGTTTCAAATGCATGTGATGCTCATACTAAATAGAATCCTGGGGCCCATTTACTCTGTAAGTGCAGCATCTGTAGAAAGCAGCCTTGCTTCAAAGCAATTTTGCTGTCTAAATTGAGCGTGTGCTTGTAGTAGGGACCAAGCTGATGGTATAGTGTGATAGTCATGTGTTTTCCTATAATGTTAAAGCATTAAATTGTACCATCTTTCTGGATAGTAATGTAATGTTAAAGGATTAAACTGTATTGTCTTTCTCCAAGAAACAGTATTCTGGAAGTGGGTGGGCCCGACATCTAGGAGAAAGTGAGGACTGCAGATGCTGGAGATCAGAGCCGAAAAATGTGTTGCTGGAAAAGCGCAGCAGGTCAGGCATCATCCAAGGAGCAGGAGAATCGACGTTTCGGGCATAAGCCCTTCTTCAGGAATGAGGAACGTTTGCCAAGCAGGCTAAGATAAAAGGTAGGGAGGAGGGACTTGGGGGAGGGGCATTGGGAATGCGATAGGTGGAAGAAGGTTAAGGTGAGGGTGATAGGCCGGAGAGGAGGTGGGGCCGGAGAGGTTGGGAAGAAGATTGCAGGTCAAGAAGGCGGTGCTGAGTCCGAGGGTTGGGACTGAGATAAGATGGGGGGAGGGGAAATGAGGAAGCTGGAGAAATCTGCATTCGTCCCTTGTGGTTGGAGGGTTCCTAGGCGGAAGATGAGGTGCTCTTCCTCCAAGCGTCATGTTGCTATGGTCTGGCGATGGAGGAGGCCAAGGACCTGCATGTCCTTGGCGGAGTGGGAGGGGGAGTTAAAGTGTTCAGCCACGGGGCGATTGGGTTGGTTGGTGCGGGTGTCCCAGAGGTGTTCTCTGAAATGTTCCGCAAGTAGGCGGCTTGTCTCCCCAATGTAGAGGAGGCCACATCGGGTGCAATGGATGCAGTAAATGATGTGTGTGGAGGTGCAGGTGAATTTGTGACGGATATGGAAGGATCCCTTTGGGCCTTGGAGGGAAGTGAGGGGGGAGGTGTGAGCACAAGTTTTACATTTCTTGCAGTTGCAGGGGAAGGTGCCGTGAGTGAAGGTTGGGTTGGTGGGGGGGTGTGGACCTGATGAGGGAGTCGTGGAGGGATTGGTCTTTCCGGAACGCTGATGGGGAAGGGAGGGAAATATATCCTTGGTGATGGGGAAATGACAAAGGATGATACGATGTATTTGGAGGTTGGTGGGGTGGTAGGTGAGGACCAGTGGGGTTCTGTCCTGGTGGCGATTGGAGGGGCGGGATTCAAGGGCGGAGGAGCGGGAAGTGGAGGAGATGCGGTGGAGCGCATCGTCATCCATGCCTGAGGGGAAATTGCAGTCTTTGAAGAAGGAGGCCATTTGGGTTGCTTGGTATTGGAATTGGTCCTCCTGGGAGCAGATGCGATGGAGACGAAGGAATTGGGAATATGGGATGGCGTTTTTACAGCGGGCAGGGTGGGAGGAGGTGTAGTCTAGGTAGCTGTGGGAGTCGGTCGGTTTATAGTAAATGTCTGTGTTGAGTCGATTGCCCGAGATAGAAATGGAGAGGTCGAGGAAGGGGAGGGAGGAGTCTGAGACGGTCCAGGTAAATTTGAGGTCGGGGTGGAAGGTGTTATAAAGTGGATGAACTGTTCAACCTCCTCATGGGAGCATGAGATAGTGCCGATACCGACATCTGTCTCATAGACAGCATGCAGGAATTTAGATGACTGTCCATTATAATCCATACTTTATTTGGGCAACCATTTACTACTATTCTACTGCTGTTATCAAATTAAACTCTCATTCAGTTTCTTCCATTCAGAAATGTTTTCATTTCCATTCCCCCAGCCAATCAAATTCGTTTGCATGATCATCCCCTGATACTGAATAATATCACACCTCCATTGTCCAGGGAAGTAGTGGAACCAGAACCCGTTTGCAGGGCCGACCCGAAGCTAGAATATATCACACCTACATTGTCTTGGGGAATCACTGAGTCAGGAAATCATTTGCATAATGATTCCCCAAGATTCGGGCATTTACATTTACATTATCTCTGAGGATGACCTCATCCTACCATTGTATCTGGGGTAACATGTGGTTATGGAGGGTGGAGTGGCTGGAATACCTGTGAGCATTTCCACCTGACCTGTTTAAAAGGGATGTGCTTCCTTTGTTTGGGGCCTCTTTTGACCCAACTTAACACGCCTGTGAAGAGTGTCAAAATGGTCACCGAGGTTATACAGGCTTTAATAAACTTTAACTGTTTACAAAAGTTGGTGTGTGCAAATTGCATCTTGTGTGTGAAACCTTGGGAAAGGAACCTAATATTTCCAACCTGCGTTTAGACTGTCAGCTTTAGTTTCACTTGGTGAGATCATAATATCTGATGACTTGGAAATGGGAACTTGCCAGAGGAGATTCAAGAAATTATTGTAGAATCATTGCCCAGCATAATAAATGTGGAAGCAGGGACCAAGTGGTTAAGTGACAGAGATCAACACTCCAAGCCCCTATTCAATGGCTAATAAAATAGAGACAATGCAGGGGGATGTCATCAGTCAGGAACATATGCTGCTTGTTATTTTAACATCCCCAAGGGACAAGAATGCAGTGTGCCTCAAAGGAGGCAGTGAAAGAGGAATGGGTTAAAGTAAAAGATACATTTATTTACATAGTGTCATTCAGGCACTGGATGTATCATAGTATTTATTGAGCATTGAAGTGGAGTCATTGTTATCAGTGGAATGTGGCTGTCAATTTGCACACAGAAAGTTCCCATGAACAGCAATGTGATATTGCTAGCATATTCTGTTTTTGTGAGGTTGGTTGAGGGATAATAGAACCAGCCACCAGGAATAACTCTCCCACTCTTCTTCAATATAGTTCCTCAGGATTTTTTACATCTATCAAATAGGGAAGACAGTATCTTTGCACCTCTTCTCACCCAAGAGGCTGCCTTTTTTTGTCAGCTTAGTCAAGTCTCTCTCCATGAGGCCGAGTGAGATTTTTCGCCATGTCTTCCCAAACTGGCCTCATTAACTACCTACCCCATCCTGAATGTGCCCCTCTCACCCGATTCCAGACTCATTCTACTACCAGGCATTCCCTGAACAACTCATCGCTCACCAGAGAGCCAACAGAGGACCAGCATCCCAGGTGGCCGTGCCAATTTTAAAAGGCTGCTATGCAACCGGATGAACACTGGCATTCAGGTGACGTCCTGCTCATCGAAGGGCCGTCATTCCAAAGATGTTTGAATAGGAGAAAATTCTCTGACAGAGACCTGGAAGTCCTGCTGGATGGGATAGTGGAAAAGGGGGTGATGGTCTGTTCGCAGAGGACTGGCCATTAGATCCTGTCGGCCTGCTGCAGGTCAGTTCTATTTCAATGGTTCAGAGGAATGACCAGATGAAAGGAATATAAATGAGTTTCTTCGTTCCACTAAGGTAAGTGCTACACTTCTCTCTCTGCCACCTTACACTCGCTCTATCTCTCCCATTGCACCCACCTCCCAACAAGGCTCATGCTGTGCCACTCTCAGTGTTGCCTGCACTACCTTCCCTCACTCACTGTCAAACCCCTCCACCCTCACACACCCAGCCTGGCCTCCATGCTACCTACTCACTCCCTTGGGATAGCTCACCACCTTTCAATCATTTGCACCAGCACTAATAGCATTGCTACACACTTTAATCACACTCAATCTCTCTTCTCTCCCATGACAGGAGAAAAAAGCTCATAACAGAGTGGAAAGAGCTAGGACAGGTAGAGTGGTGCCTGATTTTAAGCTCCCCAGTCTCCACAAGGAGAGAATCCTGGCTCTTGCGGAATAGATCCTGTGAGGACATTAAGATATCCTCCTGACTGAGTGGGGACATCACTAAGTTATTGCTCTTCATTTCACTGTGACTCTCACAGTGACCTCAGTCTGTCAGTCTCATTCATTGCACACCATTTCTAACCATTAGAAACCAATAGGTTTCTTCCACCCCAGCTGCAGAACCATGGACTGCACTGTGGGAGGAAAAGATAAAAAAGACAAGGTATTGAGGGCATACATTAACGGCTAATACTTTTACACTATACCTCTTTGTTTTAGTCTCTGTCTAGTCCTGAAGGGAGCTGTGCCACAACAACGCTTAACATCAGGTCCATGTGTGATGTACCATGGAGCGATGTCTGCATAGAGATGCTGCTGCAGCCCCTGGAAGAACCTTCTCTCTTTTGTCTCTTGCAGGTACCCGTGGAATGTCCGCAGCCTCAGTGCAGAAATGGGTCTACTCTCCCAGAAACTATCTCCTTCACTTCCAAGGTATCATCAGCCTCCTGCACCCCCCACCAGCTCCGATACTGATCCCTCAGTGGGAGTCTCACACCCAGGTGTGGCAGCACAAATCTGGTGAGCACCTCACTGTTTTAGCTCTGCAGCTGCCCAAGGAGGCAAAGCCCCAGGCCGAGGGTAATCAGAAGTACCTGCTCAGTCCCAGGCAGGAGAGGCCCCTGTGGTATTGGGGAGGAACAGGAGCAGCAGACAGGGATGTGGGAAGCAATGACCTTCCTAACACAAAGGTTGCAGGAGTCGCCAAGCTGCCTCAAGTATATGACTGTCTGGCTGACTCCATGGACAGGTTGGTGCTGCCATACAGTGCCAGGTCCTGTACCCTCAGGGTCAGCTGAAGAGACACCCACCTGCACTCTATCACCTTGTCCATTGGTCCTCAGGACCAAAGGGATGGTAGCAAGGGATATACAATCCAGGTGCCCTTTCTTTACAGGGAGACGGGATTGTGGCAGGATGCACCCAGCTGAGGGCGCCTCAGAAGTCTCTCTCCAGAGGTGATTGAGTCTCAATTCCCATTCATGTTTTACCAGATCCCTCTTTTGTAGTCAACTCCTTCACACCATCTGCTTCCCACCTCCCCAAACCTACAGCACCCAGTCTCCATATATTTTCCCCAAGCCTTCTCCCTGCCTCCCACCCTCCTTACCTTGAAGGTTCACTGATCTTTGGTAGGAAGAACCTCAGAGTGTCTGAGCTGTTCAGACACAAGTGGCCCAGGATCACCTGACTAAACCTCCAGGGCCAATAGGTTTCTTCCACCCCAGCTGCAGAACCATGGACTGCACTGTGGGAGGAAAAGATAAAAAAGACAAGGTATTGAGGGCATACATTAACGGCTAATACTTTTACACTATACCTCTTTGTTTTAGTCTCTGTCTAGTCCTGAAGGGAGCTGTGCCACAACAACGCTTAACATCAGGTCCATGTGTGATGTACCATGGAGCGATGTCTGCATAGAGATGCTGCTGCAGCCCCTGGAAGAAATATGTACATTTCTTTGTGGCAAGTGGTTCAATTGGAAACTGTATATTAATGAGTTGAGTTGTGCAGTGAATAAAGTCATTAACAAGCAATAATGCCCCTTAATAGGCAACTCACTGCTGCCTTGTGAGAACCTTGCTTCAACACTCGTGTTCCTGATGTCAACTTCATTAGAATTCCCATGCAATACTGCCACATTTCTCTTTATAGCCCACATCATTCTGGCTCCTATAAATACCACCCGATGGATAGCAACAGAGAGCACACATCAGACAGTGGTTTCCAGCCTCTGCCCAATGTGTGGGTGAACATCCAGATCCCATTCCTAGTAACTCTTCCCACGAAGCCCAGAGGATTCGCACCTTCCTGGGCCCCACTCAACCCATCCAAATGAGCCTATTTCTGCCACCTTCCTCCCCATGACCCCCAGTTGGCAAAGGAGGTGACCATGCCAGGTGCAGTAATGCACTATCCTTCTCCTTGAGGCGAGGGTGCTCCTGACATGAACAAACCTCCTTCCTGTATTTCTCAATTCCCATTCATGTTTTACCAAATCCCTCTTTTGTAGTCAACTCTTTCACACCATCTGCTTCCCACCTCCCCAAACCTACAGCACCCAGTCTCCATATATTTTCCCCAAGTCTTCTTCCCTTAGCATTTGGCCACCTGAACCCCACCCCCACTCCCCTTAGTTTCTCTTGGACAGACTCCACAGACTCACTCAGAGGTGAGAAAACCCCTGACGTAGCCGCAGCTGAAAATAACAGAAAGGGATATGAAGGAAATGTTCGGCAGGGAATCAAACCTGATCTTTCCTCAGGCTAGAAAACGTCAAGACTTATCAATTTGGGAACACGTCAATAAATGATCTGATGAGCATATCCTGTTTTAGAGAAAGCCTTAATATTGTAAAAAAAAGGGAACAAATCTGCCTGTTCCTGCATTCTTTAAGTGTCAATATACTATAGATGTGATTCTTGGCTCAGGGAGATGTGGTACTTCAAATATGAGTTATATTCCCAGCTGACATCAACCTCTAACTATCCAGGTGAGGCTTGAACTAGGTCTTCTGACCCCAGAGGTAGGCACACTATCCCTGAGCCACAAGAACCCTTCAGATTGCTTTTCATTGGTAAATCTTAGAATTTTGTATTAGTTTTCTGTAAGACTATACAATGTAAGGTTACCCACCTGGGTTGGTCAATCTCTCTTGTTTCATGTGATCTGGGTACGTTCACAGCAAATCACATTAGTCAGTTTACAAAGCCATTTCTTAGTGCAAACTGTGAAGGTAATTAGTTTATTTACTCGTGTGTTTAAAACTCTTTAAAATGAATACACAAATTTACATCAGAAGAATATTTCTTGACCTTACATGTAGAAGTTTTAAAAAAGTTCATGATTACACTCACGCTGAGAACAGTAGGAGATGTTTGTTTTTACTGACTTATTTGTAATTCAGTAATGCATTTTCTAAAGCAGGTTTAAAGTTTAATCTACTAAACAGGTATGAATGTAACATGACAGTGAATGCAGCAAATGCACTGTGACAGCAGCCAAACACAGAAAAATTAATTCCCACATAAATCTCTAAACCTGTTTTTCCAGGCCACTGTGAGAAAGTCATATTGTGTCCTAAGCAAATATCTTGGTGTGAGATTATGTAACCAGAAAGGGGTATACTTAAAAAAGTATGCTATCATGTTCCCTCATGTAAGCACAGATCTGCTGAAAACCAACGCCATAACTCCCTTGTTGGAGAAAATGATGCCATCCAGTTGCAGGTTCGCTGAAATTATTCAAATAAATTGCATCAATGACCCACTCGACCGATGCCAATGATAAACCTTATGACACCAATGGCGATTAAGGGGATTAATGGTGAGTAGATGAGACACAGATCATCACTCTTCAATGAGATGCACCTGGGTTTTATTAGTTGTCGAGGACAGAAAATTGACAATGAATCTTTTAAGCCATTTGTGTGTCAGAACAGAAAAAGGAAATGGCCTCTGATTATTTTTTTCTAACATTTATCATATTGTCCATCTGGATAATACAACAGTGCAATGGCACACAACACCAGGGGCCTGATTCCACCCTTGGGTGACTGTGTAGAGTTTGCACGTTCTCCCCATGTCTGTGTGGGTTTCCTCTGGTGCTCCGGTTTCCTCCCACACTCCAAATATGTGCAGGTTAGGTGAATTGGCCATGTTAAATTGCCCATAATGTCCAGGAATGTACTGGCTTGGGTGGATTAGCCATGGGAAATACAGGGTTACAGGGATAGGGAAGGGCTGTGGATTTGGGTGGAATGCTCTTTGGAGGGTCAGTGTCAATGGGTCGAATGGCCTGCTTCCACACTGTAGGGCCTCTATGATCTGTCTTCAGATTTAGATACAGGGGAACCTCGATTATCCAAACATGACAGGCGGGCATTGTTTCGTTCGCATAATTGATTATTCGGTTAATCGATCAAATGCCTTTCCTCCGGGGCTCGGAGTTTTTAAAGTCTGCTCCTGGTTCAGGAGACTGTAGCTGCACACAGCGTGTGAGGTCCCACCCCCAAAACCACCCCAACCATCCAACCCCACCCCCACATCCGACCCCGCACCGAGTCCAACACCGCCCTCCCCCGCTCCCAACCCCACCCCTCCGCCCCAACCCCGTCCAACACTGTCCCCCCACCCCCTACACTGCCCCCACCCTGAAACCCATCCAATACAGCTCCCCGCCCACCACCCCTCAACTCCGTACACACCCGTCCCCTCTCCAGGGCAGCTGACCTGGACACCAACAAGATTGCTGCTACTGCTGTTTGTGGGGTAAGTCTCCAAATAGCGCGCACACACACACACACACACACACGGCCGGCCAGCCACAGACACAGCCACAGTCACACACACAACCTTTTACTGCAACTTTTTGACAGGTTCCACCTTTGCCCTGTACAGGACAATGTTGGAGAGATTGTCTGGGGAATGGGGGGGTTTAGGGTACACACCTCAGTAGAATTCCAGGGAAAGTGTGGGGAGAGAGAGAGGGCGGGAGGTCAGTCATTTGGAGATGGTGCCTGTTTAATCACTGTAGACAAAAGACGTGATCACTGTTGCAAACACGTCTTTGACGTGATGTTTCCATTGGGACCGAGAGATCTCCTTCAGATAATCCGATTTTCGGATGATTGGTATTCGGATAACCAAGGTTCCCCTGTGCATGCACATTTCAACATTATTGCCATCGTAACTAAGAATAAAGTACAAATGAAGAGATAGGGAACCATACAAAGGAGTGAATAGAGAAATAGGAATCAAACATATAAATCTATCAATGAGAAACAATTAATCAGCAAGTAGCTACTGATAGCAAACACAGAACAGGAGACAACAGGCTCAATTTTTAGCCTCTGATGGGGTGTGCACAGAGCTGGGTCGACTGGGAATTCTGCGTCCTTTGGTCGCTTTCACAACTCCATCCTGCCCCTGGATAATTTCCTTTGGAGATGATCTAAGCTGGCATAGGCAGGCTTCGAAGCTGTTCCTATCCGCCTGGTTTCAGCTTCACCTTCACAGAGAGACCACCCTTTGGAGAAAGACAGTGTATCCAAGACACTGATCAGGCTGCCTAATCTGTTGTGTAATTTAATTTAATCAAAGGTGCACACTGTCTCACTTCACTGCTAAAGCAGTGTTGGAGCAGTTCCTATTGTCCTTGTAGTTTCCAGAGCCTGCCCGCTGTCCTTAATTGAACATTGATCCTGGCTTCTGGCCACTCTTTGGCCAATTCAGGATAAATCACAGCTAGTGACTGTTCAGTAAACAGTGCAGCTTCTGTCACCAGTTTGACCTTCACTGCGGGATTCCAAAGCCAACAGGGAAAAGCATGTCCACTAAAGCTGCCTCACAATCTTTTATTGAATTGTGTTAGTCACTATTTTGCATTTCTAATGTTTACTCATCAAGCTGCAGACTGAGCACGGTAAATATGGGGTTTAAATTCACAAGTGATTAAATCCCTACAGTTTGAAAACAGGCCATTTAGCCCATCAGGTCCACACCAACCCTACAAAGAGCATTCCTCCTCGGGCCATTCCAGCTGTGTAACCCTGAATTTCCCAGGACTAATCCACCCAGTTTGCACACTGTGGGTAATTCAGCATGGCATATATACCTAACACACACATCTTTGGACTGTGGGAGGAAACCCATGCAGACACTGGGAGAATGTGCAAACTCCACACAGACAGTCACCTGAGGGTGGAATAAAAACCAGGCCTCTGGCACTGTAAGGCAGCAGTGCTAGCCACTGAGCCACCATGCCACCCAATACTAATGATGCAGGAGAAAATTCTGACAATTGTTAAAACAACTGCTTTATGAGATTTTCTTTAGTTCCAAAGACATGAACCCTTCAGCAAGATGGTGGCAGAGTAAGACGGCCCTGCTGAAGATCCTCTGCTCCATCTGTTCTTTTCCTTCTCCTTTCTTCTCTTTTTCTTTTCTTTCCTTTTTTATCTCCCCTTAGCTCCAGAAGCAAATCCTGAAGCAGTAGCATGGATGGGGCAGTGAGTCTCGGAGCATCGCGAGGTCAATGAGTCCTGGGCAGAGACCGGCGCAGGGAGTCAGTTCTGGAGCTTACCTTGGAGCAGCTGAATGTTGGTGCAGAACAGAGCAGACTGGCAGCTTGGAGAGGAGGGTGGACAGCTGTTGGTCTGATGTCTGGTGTAAGCAGCCTGACCACATGCAGAGTTCCTTGCGTTGAGAGCCACTACAGTGTCACATTTATTTAAAATCTTTTGCCTGACTGTAATATAAATCCTTTTGCACTGTCTTATTTCTAACCTTTTTAAAATTCTGTAAAGTAGTACAACTTCTCTGTTGTACCCAAGATTTGTACTGAGGTACTTGTATCTAAGATGGCGCTATAAGAGGCAGGCACTGTAAAATCTTTTCTCTGTACTCCTTGCAATGGCATACACATGACAATAAAGGATATTCTATACTCTATTCTCCAAAGTCTAGACCTATTTTGAGGTGGAGTAATGAGTAAGTACTCTACTGTCGGAGATGACACCATTCAATTGGAGAAATTGAGGTTCCAACCCTCTCAAGTGATGCAAAAGTTCTCCTGACCTTGCTTGGGGAAGATCAGGGGCTTCTCATTGTTGTCCTGGCTAATATTGATCAATCAAACAAAGTAATTAAAATATAATTTCCTAGTCACGACCATATTGCTGTTTATGGAATCTTGCTGTGCACATATCAATTGCTGCATTTCCTGCATTACAACAGCATCTACACTTCAAATGTATTCTTGTAATCTGAATAGCATCATGTAGGATCTCATCACCCATTAATAACATTGCTGTAAAGTTCTTGAAGATGGTAGAAAAGACCCAAATACTCCAAAAGATGGCTGATTGTTGATTATTAGATTCCCTACAGTGTGGAAACAGGCCCTTCGGCCCAACCAGTCCACACCGACCCTCCGAACAGTAACCCACCCAGACCCATTTCCCTCTGACTAATGCACCTCACACTATGGGCAATCTAGCTCGGCCAATTCACCTAACCTGCACATCTTTGGACTGTAGGAGGAAACTCACGCAGACATGGGGAGAATGTGCAACCTCCACACAGACAGTCGCCTGAGGCTGGAATTGAACCTGGGACCCTGGTGCTGTGAGGCAGCAGTGCTAACCACTGAGCCACCATGCCACCCTAATTATTAAAGCATTACAGAAATAAAATGCAAACATGACCTACAGAGGGAAGCAACAAGATATGTGGACATATTCTTGGTCATCTGTGAAGATGAAAATTCAAATATTTTCTCTCCAGGGCAAGGATGACAGCTCCAAGCTGATAGACTCTGAGTAAATGATACAATAATGATTCCTGTCTGATTTAGTCATAAATAAATATCATCCTATCAATGCCCCAAGCCCTCCTGTACTATTCCTGTGAACAAATATTAGTGACACCTTGTTATTCTTCTGTGTCCATTTTCTTTTGCAGTGTTTCACTTAAATAAATTATTTAATATTATTCCCTCTTCTGTAGCGATCAAATAGTAAATCAACCACAAGAATTCATGCACAACAGAGTACCCAATTTCTCCACAGTGCTCTAATTCCAGTGCCTCTAATTTCTCCATAGTCAAGTCTAATTCCAGCCATTTTTCCAAGGCTTCAAGGTATTGCATCAATCTCATATGGGAACATTACTCATAAAGTTGCTTTTTTTTGACACCAGCTCAGATACATACGGAATAGAGTCTTTTTTTTTAAATTAGAAGCTGCATAAAATCTTTGACAGTGAGTGAATCACATCTGAATTGCAATTAACCCATAATATTCAACAGTATTGATATATATTGTCAATTATATAATGATATCTTAAATGGCTTCTCCTGTAAGTCAGTCAAGCAGAAATTTTGAAAATATGAACAGTGCATAAACTCATTTGAGGTAGTTAAAGAATAAGGTCCTGGAATCTCGAGAATTCTGAGCATTTCCAGGAGATTCCTGTTTTGTAAGATTAGAAATCTTCATCTCTCTCTTACTAACAGCAAAGGGAAGGAACTGGCTTCTATATGAATACATAATTTTCTTGTCTAGTTAAGTGGACAGGTGGATCTGAAAGCATGGGATCCATTCAACTGCAGATCAGGCTTAACAATATGGCGAGGGGAGAAACTGCCTGATGTGATCATTAAGAAGTTTGACATAATTCAGAAGGCACTGATTACTCAAGGCTCCAAGGATTTACCACAATTTCCCATCTCAAAGCATTAATGGAAAAAGATACAAAAGACTTTGTGTAAATAAACATTTTGAATATAATAAAGATAATGCAAATAGATTAATTGCTTTCACTCCAAGCTCAAGAAATTCCAAAAGTTCTGTGAATTGTTTTCAATTTCTTGTAACTGACTAAGGCTTCAGGTGAGCTTACCAGTTAGTTCTCACTTCTGATTAAATCAGTAAATCAATGATTTATTAATAGTATCATGTTGTGGATTCTGACTCAGTCAGAAGTAGATTCAGACAGAATTCATTGAGGAACCTTACAGCTTTGAGACAGGAAACTGTCAACACATTAGTCAGAGTCGATTTTGAATCTCACTCTTAAGGTAAAGACAAAAGACAGTTTGCTAACTCAGTGTGCATCAAACACCACTCATAATCCTCTTCATCGTTACAGCCTGAAGAAAATTCCATTTCTGCTACTATTTTTAATATTCTAGGTTGGCTGTCTGTTGATTAAAAAAATGAATATCATGTTGAGAAATTTGGGGATTAAAACTGGTTCACACAGGCATCAGGACGGAAGCTCATGGATTACAGTTCTGGTGGAGGTGGGAAGCTGCTCATTTGGTGTTGCAAGATTATTTCCATGACCAAAGCATAAGGCTGAGCCTGTACCATACTGCAGCCTCCCTCTGTGCTCAGCAGGTAGCCCAGCACCACCATGCCAATACAATACAACCTGCCCTCTGTCCTTGAAAACAATCTGCCCCTCATTATGGGGAACTGCAATTTGAGATTGGAGACTTCTAAATTCATAACTGCAGTCGCAAAGGAGAGAAGTGGAACACCGAGGGTTCCAGGGATAGAAGAGGTGCTGGAGAATTTGGTAGTACATATGGATAAGAGAAGAAATTACGTGGTTCTATGGAAAGCCAAGAGGCGCTCAGGAGCAAACTTCAGAAAGGAAAATATTCAGGACAGATGGTTTGATCTTATGGTATTCTCTTTATCAACTTCCAGCTCTTGTTCATCCTGCTCATTATCATGATGAGTAAATTGCAAGGGTGTGACCATAAACCACTCGCTCTTCACCCCACTCTCCAGTTCCTCAAGCCAACCTTTTCCTTCTGATGTTCTGCTTTCCAATACCGAGGAATCCCAGGAGAAGGAGGGTGAGTACCTGACGAAGAACCACTGCCACTTGACTTGTCCCTTGCTGTCACCAAGCCAGATACTGAAACTGAGTGTAACCCAAAAGTCAGTACAGAGGAACCTAGATTATCCGGCATTCGATTATCCAAATTTCAGTTATCTGGCCAAGATCGCAAGGTTCTGATGGTTGGCTAAACTATGCATTTGATTAACTGACTGAAATACTCTCCATCCATGTCCTTTGGATAACCAAAAACTCTGTATACCTTTGTTATTAGCACCTGATGTGCCACCAGACATTAGAAGGCTGTTGTCTGGCCAGGGGTAAAGGCTAGTTCTGGTAACAGCTCACCAGGGACTGATGTTTCACGTTTAGTTACAAGATTGGATGGGTATATGAATAGGAAGGGTTTGACCATAAGACCATATGACATAGGAGTGGAAGTAAGGCCATTCGGCCCATCGAGTCCACTCCGCCATTCAATCATGGCTAATGGGCACTTCAACTCCACTTACCCGCATTCTCCCCGTAGCCCTTAATTCCTCGAGACAACAAGAATCTATCAATCTCTGCCTTGAAGACATTTAGCGTCCCGGCCTCCACTGCACTCTGCGGCAATGAATTCCACAGGCCCACCACTCTCTGGCTGAAGAAATGTCTCCGCATTTCTGTTCTGAAATGACTCCCTCTAATTTTAAGGCTGTGTCCACGGGTCCTAGTCTCCTCGCCTAAGGGAAACAATTTCCCAGCATCCACCCTTTCCAAGCCATGTATTATCTTGTACGTCTCTATTAAGTCTCCCCTTAATCTTCTAAATTCCAATGAATACAATCCCAGGATCCTCAGCCATTCCTCATATGTTAGACCAACCATTCCAGGGATCATCTGTGTGAATTTCCGCTGGACACGTTCCAGTGCCAGTATGTCCTTCCTGAGGTGTGGGGACCAAAACTGGAAACAGTACTCCAAATGGGGCCTAACCAGAGCTTTATAAAGTCTCAGTAGCACAACGGTGCTTTTATATTCCAACCCTCTTGAGATAAGTGACAACATTGCATTCACTTTCTTAATCATGGACTCAACCTGCATGTTGACCTTTAGAGAATCCTCGACTAGCACTCCCAAATCCCTTTGTAATTTGGCTTTACGAATTTTCTCACCGTTTAGAAAGTAGTCTGTGCTTTTATTCTTTTTGCCAAAGTGCAAGACCTCGCATTTGTTCACGTTGAATTCCATCAGCCATGTCCTGGACCACTCTCCCAAACTGTCTAGGTCCTTCTGTAGCCTCCCCACTTCCTCAGTACTACCTGCCTGTCTACCTAATTTTGTATCATCTGCAAACTTCGCTAGGATGCCCCCAGTCCCTTCATCCAGGTCATTAATATATAATGCGAACAGCTGTGGCCCCAACACTGAACCCTGCGGGACACCGCTCGTCACCGGCTACCATTCTGAAAAAGAACCTTTTATCCCAACTCTCTGCCTTCTGTCAGACAGCCAATCCTCAATCCATCCCAGTAGCTCACCTCGAACACCATGGGCCCTCACCTTGCTCAGCAGCCTCCCGTGTGGCACCTTATCAAAGGCCTTTTGGAAGTCTAGATAGACCACATCCACTGGTTTTCCCTGGTCTAACCTACTTGTCACCTCTTCAAAGAATTCCAACAGGTTTATCAGGCATGACCTCCCCTTACTAAATCCATGTTTGGAGGGATTATGGGCCTGGTGCTGGCAAGTGGGACTAGATTGGTTTGGGATATCTGGTCGGCATGGACGGGTTGGACTGAAGGGTCTGCTTCCATGCTACACATCTCTATGACTCTGTAAGGATAAGGATCTTGATGGAGCTCCATAGGAGTACACTGAGAGTACACTGAGAGGCATTGTGCATTCAGACACTGGTTCCAAGGTTTGGTCTACCAGCCAGCTTCCTATCGATATCACAGAGAGGTCCAGCTTCACCTTGGCAGAAGGCACTCTACAAGAACTTTTCTTCTTTGCAGCCACTGTACAATCTTCTTGTTATGTTGCTGGCCTCATACCTATCGGAGCTGGTGTGAGGTTACCTACTCTCTGTCATTCCTGCGAGGATGCTGCAATAATCTGTCAAATGCCAGAACCCACCAGATCACCTCCAAAAACAATACTTTTAGACACTCTGTAAATTCAGACATGCTTTCAAATTACCTTGGGTGCCAGGCCATGTAAGTAACACTGGGCCCTGTAGCTCCTGCAGCTGACTGTTTGGTCTTTGGTAAGTGACTTGCAAATAATGGTCCAGACTTCAAAAGTGGACATCAGATCAGCCAATGGTTGTGTGAAATCACAAACAGAAGTGCAGGCCCAGTGATATTATTATGAGACTATGAATCCAGAGACCCAAGTAATGTTCTGGGGATCCAGGTTCAAATCCTGTTATGGCAGATGGTGGAATTTGTATTCAATTAAAAAAATCATGGATTAAGAGTTTGATTATGACTGTGCTGTTTGCTGAAAAAACCATGACTCACCAATGAAATGTGCCGTCTTTGCCTGGTCTGGCCAACTTATGACTCAAGATTCACAGTAATATGGTTGACTCTCAAATGTCCTCAGAGCAATTTGGGTTGGGTAATAAATATTAGGCTGACCAGCAATGTCTGCATCCCATAAATAAATAAATCCAGACCTGATTGGTTGCTACCAGCACTTGCAGTGAATGTCCAAAATGCTTTACCAAGCTGTTGGTCAGCTTAAACCTGGTGGGCATTTACCACTGCTGTCTCCAGCCTTCTCCTCTGTCCTTGTGATATGATTTTTTTCACATGAGAAATTCAGAACATTGCTGTAGCTTCAGGAAACTGGAGTTCTCTTAAAAATAAACCGTTAAAAGTAAGTACCAGTGTCATTAACATCCTTTAGGAATGAGGCCTGCCATCCTTCCCTGGTCTGGCAAATATGTCTCCAGACCTGCAATAACATAGCTAACTCCTAGATATGGCCTAGTAATTCATTCAGATCAAGAGCAGTTAGTCATGAGCGCAAAATATGGTCTTGTCCACATCTCATGTAAGAATACAGAAAGGAGTAAATAATACAATTTTCTGAAGATAGTGATGACCATTAACTGAATTTTGTTTTATGCAGCCTCGCAACACATAATCAAGAAAGACAACAGCGTACTCACTACACTCTGCACACAACTACTTGTCTGAGAGTTCAAATACAAAATACACACACCAGAATAAGGTTGAATTTCAGGGACCAGTGACAAGATCAGTATTAACTGGTTTTGGAGCAAAATCACTTAAATTTAAATCATTTAAATTTAAATCATCTATTGAGATCACTAACATAATTTACTTTGTACATTTCTCTGTATCTTCTTATTATCTTTCTGTCTCGTTTGCACTCCTTTCCATCTTCAATAGTTGTGCTTTATTTTGACCTGATAATTTATCAATGTTTCACTTTCTTTATTTGTGTCAATTTTCTCCCCCAGATTGCTCCATTTAAGACGTGACTTCACAATGGTACAAGAGCCCACATCATTAATCAGCTTGATTCTCTTTTCAGGTAAGTTTGCTGTTTATTGCTGTGTTTTTCTCAGACCGGAAATATAGGCAGAAACTGCTACCTTGTGGATAAATTGTGAATTACATGATGTCAAAGGCTCTGAAGAAGGAAAGATTTAACCTGCATTCACAGAACAGTTTTACCAACATCTTGACAAGTGGTTTATGGACAATGGATGTTTATCATTTGCAGTTACTATTTTAATGAGCTATAACACTCAAGGAAATAGGAAGAGGAGTTGAGCATTAGGCCTCTTGAGCTTGCTCAATAGAACCAAGGCTGGTCTGACATTCCCCCTTTCCCCATAACGTTTGATTCCGTGACTGATCATGAATCTATCTCATCTATAAATATACACAAGAACTCTGTCCCACAGCTCCCTTTGGCAAGGAGTTCTGAAGATTCAGGACCTTCTGAGAGAAGAAATTCCTCCTCACCTCAACCTTAAATTGGTGTTCCTTAATTCTGAGACTACGCCACCTGGTCCTGGACTCTTCCTCTCAGCATTTACCCTGTTAAGCCCCTTAAGAATCCAAGATGTTTCAATGAGGTCACCTCTCATTCTTCTAAACTCCAGTGAGTAGGGTCCCAACCCATTTAGCTTTTGATCATCAGACAATCCCTTATAACTAATTTGTCCAAACAGCAGTTAGTTAGAATGCTTCCTGGGATGGTAACACTAAGACAATTTTAAGTACATTTTCTAGATAATTACCAACAATGGAAACTTGAAATGTGTACAATGCTTTAGCTGAACTATGGACAGGATTGCACTATAGACTTTTGGAAGTATTTGGAAGTGACAATAGAAAATAGTGATGACAGAGATTCCAGCTACATTTTTTTTTAATGTCATAAGCATTCAGATTTTTAAATTCAGATTATTGTTGATAAAGAGAGAGATGCTGTTGAAGCTTTTCACCTTGCACTCTTCAGGACAGATTCAGGAAAACCACATTTCAAAGAGAGCAATAATTTATACTGCATGAGAAAACAATGCAAGATCACTCTGATTAGTCAAAAGCATTGCCATGGAGAATTTACCCAGAAATTATTGTTCCCCATGCTTTGTTTCATTCAAAAATGGTGCCATGCCACATGATTTTATCTTGCAAGAGACATATAGCTGCTCATGAAATTATGTAGCTTCTAGGAAGTATCAGTGTGAGCCCAACTGATAATCTTAAATTGGTTGTTCAAGTAATTCTTGGGGTTGTTCAGCAAAAGATGTCCAGTCACAGAATCACACCTAACATTAGACATTATGTTCTAAGTTTTGCAAGGAGGGGCTAGTTCAGTACAGTCAATGCTCTGCCTATTGCAAACAGCCATAGGAATGTGCTTTTGATGCAATCAGCCACTCATAGGGACATACATCATACATACTGCCTACTTGTCTACTACATGTCTGAATAATGCAAAATGTGAATGTGAGTTTTGGTCAAAGACCAGGGTATACAGTCACTGGACTCATACACCCGTTACACCTGAGGACACTTTGGTTGTACCAATAAGGAATGTTAGGTTTTCACCTGGTGACCCATCCATTACAAGTGAAATGAAATGTAGTATTAGTGTAAGGGCATTTTTCTGTATTGTAAAGGACATTGGTGAGATTACATCTGGTAGAATTGTAGTTGCATATAGGTGCATTGTACAATATTGGGTGGTTAGGATTCTTTCAATTTTTTGTTTTGTATACATATTATTCATTCCTTCCTCGTTTCTGCATTGCCCATTTTTTGGTCACTGTCTGGAAAGTGGCCTTCTTGTTTGAATAGCATGACATTATGATGCAGTGGGGTGGCAGACCATAAATCGTGACCCACTGTTCTCAGAGTTGTAACAAATGGTAATGTTATTTTTACAGTGCCCCAATTTACTTGAACTTCAGACTAATTGTCGAAACCACAGACCAGGTCTCAACAGTAACTAAGAATTACTACTTATAACAAGTAATTAGACTGTAACTACAGATAAACAGATATAAACCAGTAGTATATAATATTGCTAACTAAAACTCTAATCCCCTTATAATCATATACATATACAAATGCATACAAACAAACAAATAGGGAAATGGATTATTGGCAGAGGTAGGAAAACTGGAAAGTCAGCTCTTTGCTTCCTGGTAGCAATGTTAAAACGATCCTTCTTCAGCTTGTTGTTCAGAAATCTTTCTCTGGGTCCTTCTACTGGTTTGTAAGATGTACAGAGTAACTGATTCACTTGGAAAGTTTCGCTGATTTATCAATTCAAAGGTCACAGCACACTGCAACCACGACAGGATGCTTGCAAAACCTGCAATGGGTATCAGGCTCCTTGCTTTCAAACTTGCAGCCACTCCTTCAAACACTCGTTTTTAAACCTTTCTCATTGCAGTTCCCAGGTTTTAAATAAAAAGGTACAGTCCTTACAAAGGATTGATTGAGGCCTAGAAGAGTTAAATGCAGCTGTTTGCAGAACTGTCTTGTATTGAGAGGAAAATATGTGACTGTTGGGTGAGTGATTCATGAAATCTCATTGCAACTGACAATAATGGGATCATCCCAGGCAGCAGCGGTCCTTTACCTCCTTCTCATTCTTCTTCCTCCTTGGAATTATTACAGGAGGATCTGTGCTTTGTGCTTTTTCCCTCCTGAAGGTGCGAACCTGACTGTTGTTAAGGATCTACACACCATGTTCATTCTGGAGATCCTAGCCGGTGTGTATTGAATGGCGTTTCCAAGTGCCTTCAAAACGCTGATAGCTTGTTCGATGATGCGTCTGGCCACTACACAGTCTTCATTCAGTTCAGTTGAGGCATTCAAGAGGCTGTTGGATAATTATTTTAATAAAAATAAAATGGGAATAAAGCAGAAGTTTGCCACTAGGTAAAGATGCTTATTAAATGAGTCGGTGCAGAACCAATGTGCTGAATTGGCCTCCTGTGTGCTGTAACACAGCTGTGGTTCTGTGGTTTGTGCCTCCTGGAACACATTCCTCAGGCCTTTCTGATGTGTCATCATCCTCATTTCAAACAGATATCTCTGGTCTCCCAAATAGCGAACTGTTAATTCCACTTCAAAATCAGGGAGCGTGGACTGGCACAGGATGAAAGTAGAGTTTAGATCAGAGTGGTGCTGGAAAAGCACAGCAGGTCAGGCAGTATCCAAGGAGCAGGAAAATTGACATTTCGGGCAAAAGCCCTTCATCAGGAATAGAGGGGCTTTGGCCCGAAATGTCGATTTTCCTGCTCCTCAGTTGCTGCCTGACCTGCTGTGCTTTTCCAGCACCACTCTGATCTAAACTCTGGTTTCCAGCATCTGCAGTCCTCACTTTTGCTTACAGGATGAAAGTAACTGATTAGGAATCTTCTGCACACCCACGGAAACATCCCTTTGTGGTTGCAGTCCAGCTATTAGTAGATGAGGTGGAGGTGTTTGGGTCTGGTGGTGGATCTCAGGATTATGGGGTGAGGTGGCGAATACAAATTGATGATATGTTAGAAAGCTGACTTCAATCTGCTAACTTCTGCCATTGAGCAGTACGCTAAACTGTGTGTGAGCAAACCCCTCAGAAGAGGCTGTTAGTCAACTTCACTGTGTTCATTGGTTGATTAGAAAGGCATTGGTAAGGCCACTTCTAGAATATTGTGTACAGTTCTGATCACCCTGCTATGGGGAGGAAGTTGTTAAACTTGAAAGGGCACAGAAAAAATTTACAAGGATGGTGTCGGAAATGGAGGGTTTGAGTGATAAGGAAAGGCTGAATAGGCTGGGACTTTGTTCCCTGAACCATCAGAGGTTGAGGTGTGACCTTATAGAGGTCTATAAAATCATGAGGGGCATAGATAAGGTAGATGGCTAAGGTCTTTTCCATAGGATAGGGGAATCCAAAACTAGACAGCATAGATTTAAGTTGAGAGGGAAAGGATTTAAAAGGGACCTGAGGGACAACATTTTCACACAGAGGGTTGTGCATGTGTGGAATGAGCTGCCAGAGGACATGGTGGAGGCTGGTACAATTACAACATTGAAAAGATATTTGGACAGATACATGGATTGAAAAGGTTTAGAATGATCCGGGCCAAACACAAGCAAATGGGTCTATTTCAGGTTAGGAAACCTGGTTGGCATGGATGAATTGGCCTGAAGGGTCTGTTTCCATGCTGCAAGACTCTATGACTCTATGACAATATTATGATGGCTTTTCAAAACAAACTGAGAAGAAAAGGGAATGGGAAGTAACAATGGCACAGGAAAGACTCACGCACAGCTTAAGAGTGAAGTGAAAACATATGACTTACCTCGGGACTCGACTGTACATTCAGTCTCAAAGAAAAGGATGTTTGAGGAAGTGGGTGATGAGGGAGAGTAGAAAGAAGTGAAATCCAAAAAAAAAGGCCTGTCTTTTAGAACTTGCTATGACAGACTCGCTCGAAGAGGCTGAAGCAACAAAGAAGAAGAAAGAAAAGAAGCAGGAGATAGAAGTAAAACAGGAAGAAGAGAAGCCACCAACCTCCTTTGTTACAAAGGAGACCCAGAAAAGAAGAAGAAAAATGAAATGAAAAACCAGTGAAATATATCTAATAATGAAAGGCTGTAGTCTTCATGCCCCTACTGAGCTCTGGCAGGATGCTCTTTTTCAAAAGGAGGGACATGTTTTTATTATGCAGGAATATTTTTATGGCAGTTACCAGAACCATTTGATTGAAGAAAGACTCTTCAACTGTTTTTTTGTAAAATTGGTTTATCTTTAGAGTGAGAAATAGACCTTAATTTTCTTTTGAATTTCTCTTGCTAATGTATACACCCACACCCCCATCAAATATAAACTGTGGCCCAAAACATTTCAAAATTTGCTGTTCGCAGTAATGCTTATAATAATGTACACATGGTCAAATGTGCCACCCACATGCCACCATGGGCAGCACGGTGGCACAGTGGTTCGCACTGCTGCCTCACAGCGCCAGAGAACCGGGTTCAATTCCCACCTCAGGCGGCTGACTGTGTGGAGTTTGCACATTCTCCCCGTGTCAGCGTGGGTTTCCTCCGGGTGCTCCGGTTTCCTCCCACAGTCCAAAGATGTGCAGGTTAGGTGAATTGGCCATGTTAAATTGCCCGTAGTGTTAGGTAAGGGGTAAATTTAGGGGTATGGGTGGGTTACGCTTCGGCGGGTCGGTGTGGACTTGTTGGGCCGAAGGGCCTGTTTCCATACTGTAATGTAATGTAATCTAATCTAAATACATTTTCCTTTGTGCAGACAGAATGCACTGGGATAGTCAGTGTTTTGAAAATAATTGGAATTCTTTTTAACTGCTATTTTTTATAAAAGTAACAATGAGCTTAAAAAATTAAAACTGAACACAACCAAAATTGAATGGGTTTAAGAAAATAGGTCAATAGGCAATGCAGCCCTGTGCCTAACTGTAGAAGGTTTTATTCCCCATTTCCATGCTGAAAGATCATTCTCACAACTGGAGAGGTTTGCAGGGCTCCCCTGCAGTGCTGAAGACTAGTGCCCTACAGCCCTCTCCAAATTATCCCATCCCGCACCAAAAACTCTTAATATGTCCCTCCCCTCTGAATTAGATTAGATTCCCTACAGTGTGGAAACAGGCCCTTCGGCCCAACAAGTCCACACTGACCCTCTGAAGAGCCACCCACCCAGACTCATTCCCCTATATTTACCCTTTCACCTAACACTACGGGCAATTTAGCGTGGCCAATTCACCTGACCTGCACATCTTTGGACTGTGGGAGGAAACCAGAGCATCCGGAGGAAACCCACGTAGACACGGGGAGAATGTGCAAACTCTACACAGACAGTTGCCCGAGGCAGGAATTGAACCCAGGTCTCTGGTGCTGTGAGGCAGCAGTGCTAACCACTGTGCCACCATGCCACCATGCCACCATGCCACCCCCAATTATTTTAGTCTCTTAATAAGCCCAATACTCCTTTGTCCTGATCATTCCACCCATTCAATTGCTTTGCCTCCCCTGACGACCCTCTCCCAACGAACTGTGATTCTTCCCCTCTATCCTAGGACCGATCTGACAGCTATGCCTGATAATGCACTGGCCCAAAATTGTCAGGCATCAGTGGGAAAGGAAGTTAAAACCACTCACGAGAATGCCAGTCAACTCTCCTTCAAATATGAATGAGGTCTAACCTCTCATAATGCTAGGCACATGGTCCTGTCATGATCACTTCATATCCATGACAAGAAAAGTAACCACAGCAAAGCACCTGTGTTTGGTATGGCAAGGGGAGTTAAAATTGAGACCCAGTATCAACTTTATTGAGCAAACTCTTAGTCAGTTAGTTCTCCTTTTATAAACATCATGCCATCTAAAGATTGTCAATGAGTAATAAGGTGCCAATAAAGTGATTATGTTTATGGCAATTTTCTCAGCATTTAAGTTAAATGGCTCTTACATTGGATGTAAATTTCTTTAGAGATGCAAGGTTTATGATCCAATTTATTAAACCTGATACACAATCAAATGCAATCGTGCAAGGAATAATATTCTGCAGCAGAGATGTTAGCTCACTGATGTGAAACAAAGAAAGTTTCTCCTTGATTAAAGCAGAAGGCATAATGAACAGGATTGGGAACAATGCTGAGTTGAGAGATTATTTGGTTATAGCTGTCTGTTTGTCCTGTTAGAGAGAAAATCCTCAGTATGAAGGCTGCAATCTGCTAAGTCTCTGGCACTAACAGACTATAATTGCACATTTTGTTTGCAGTCACAGCAATTCAAGTTTGCTACCAATACAAAGTAGCTTCTGCAATTCTCTCTGATTGCACTCAGACTGTTTCAATTGCACAAGTTCATTCTTCACTCTTTCAGTTCATCATTATTATACAACATAAAACATCAAGAATATATATCCCTTAGCATGTGCCAATTATGCAGTTGCATTTTTAAAATTATATTCTGTTCATCATTTGCCTACCATCCCTTTCTTGCACTGAATTCTTCAGCATCTAGGTTCAAGGTAATCCTTATCCATTCAAAAAGAGGAAAATATATCTTCATGAACTGCGTCCTGTGATAAATCTTTTCATGTTGCAGTTTAACAATTATAACAATGCTGTTATAAAATTTTTGAAATTCTGCTTAGAATTGTTGTCAAATAGGGGTATCAATGGAAAAATCTGTTCTGTTGCCATTCATTCTGTTTAATTCCAAAATTCCATTAAAACTTTATATTCATTGTATAAAGTATCAAAAATGTCTTGTCAGGGAGCCTTGAAAATGCTTTGTGTAGTTTTACAGATGATGGTAGGACCTGAAAATATGAACAATGTACCTGAACTGAGAGACCATTCAGAATGTATACATTTCTCAAGTCTGTTAGCAGTTTTGAAAACTAAAGTGCAAAAGTTAAATAATTTAGAGATGCCTTCAAGGTAAATAAGCATTATAATCTAAGCAGCACAAGAAAAATTGTAAATAAACCAATGGATCTGTCAGAGCAGTGCTTGTGTGATATTGGAGAATGCAATCTATCTCATAAAATAAAACAAACAACTGCAGTTGCTGGAAATATAAAACAAAAACACACATTTATTGACAAGCTTGGTAGTTCTGGCAGCATCAATGGAGAGAAATCAGAATCAATGTTTCGGGTCCAGTAACCCTTCTTCAACTTCACAATCTATCTTCTGTTTATTGCTTTGTCTCCATGATTCCTCTTCTGCTTTTGTCCCTCTCCCTAACACTTCTTGATTTGTTTTATTCTCTTTTCTTTGCTCTTTCTTTAATTGCCCTTTTACATGTTTTGCCTTTTCCTTTAACACAGTTGTAGGTAGCGTAGGTAAGGGAGGAATCACTACAAGTTGCAGGAAAACTCTGGCCTGCATTTGTTGAAGACAATTGTGTTAAGTGGTCAGCATACCTTTAAGAGATGCAGTATGTCAGTATACCTTCAAGAGACGCAGCATGCCTGTATACCTTTAAGAGACGCAGTGTGTCTGCATATCTTTAAGAGATACACTATGACAGTATACCTTTAAGCGATACACTATGACAATACAGTATGGTAGTATAGCTTTCAGACATGTAGTGTGTCAGAATAACTTTAAGAAACACAGTATGTCAGCATAACATTAAGAGATGCAGTATGTTAGTGTCCCTTTAAGAGACATTTTCATAATAATATCACTGCATCATAATATGTGGCCTGAGGGTATGAAGGTCTGGTACTCCATCTTCTACTGGAAGCATGTTCTCTAGCTGTAACCTAATATCAGTGTAGGTACTGTTGTCTCCATGAATGTTGTGTTTGTATATAATAGCTATCTGTAATAATCATCCGTTGGACTCTTTAATACCATACTATCCATGTCCAATTTCTTATGTTGTAAGAGATAACATTAATTTTGCAGCATTGGATAATATATTAGAAGCAAAATCACATCAGAGGCTTCTGCCTTATTCCCACTTTTTACCTCATCCCTTCACTCTCAATCCACCCTTGGTGCAAGTCACAGGCCTACATACAGCACTCGTGTGAATTGGCAACTTCTTCATTGTTGCTCGTTCGCCTTTGCTACTTTTCTCTGTGTGTGTACATGCTTCCAATGATGTGTAAATAACATAATCCCCTGTTAGTGGTGAGCAGTTGCATTGTGGAACATGGTGAAAACCCACCATCGAGCAGAAGCATGTAGATTAGTAGCCAAATGAAATTTGCCATTTGAAGTGAGTGATAATAAACTCACTTTGAGACAAGAGAGAATCAGATAGGATAGACTGTTTCCTCAAGGACTGTACAACAATTTTGCAACACACTCCAAAGTGGGGCAAAAGAGATACAGAGGCAGAGGTTGATGCAAGACCTTGCATGAATAGTTTTCCATCTTAACGATGTTCCACACTTGATGGGATAATCCCTGAGTATACCTTCCCAGTCACTGATCCCAAAATGTCATTGAGATTCTGAAATAATAGTGCATACGTACTAACCATGTACATGTACACAATGATGGCACCAAATTTGTTGGAAACATTTAAATCCTATCAAATACCAGATACTCAAAAGACATGCGTAACACCTCCATCAATATTTAATTGAGTACACTATTTTAAGCAAGCTTTTCAAAAGATTACAAAGTATAATTTTGTCATTGATATTTTTTTCACCAAAGGGTTGTTTGCTCGACTTTAGTACAGTCACACTTTGAAAACCTTTCTGCAACAGTTGGCAAAATCCTTTAAATAAATCCAAAATCACGAAGCAAAATTTGAGAAATCATCCACATGTAGATACCATGTTAAAACTGTATATTTAGTCCCAGTATTAGTAATCTATTTCTTCATCTCCTCAGAAAATACTTGCCATTTCAGAAGGAGTGATCATGGAATCCCAGACATCACTTTGTTACTGCCAATTCTCTTCAGTAGCTGTCCACTGTTCGTACAAATTATCTAATTGTCCCTATCTCTATGTTAAATTGACGTGCGTCTGCTTAACGGATCACTAGCCTGAAGCCAAGAAAATGGAGAACTGTGGATATGTTCAAAGGTCAGAATCTACTCTTGGCCTGTCATGTCAATTCAGGAATGATTAATTCTGCTGGTTCAATTCATTAATATTTAACAAAAATAAATATTCATATCACACGCAACTTTTTAAAAAAATTGCTGTTAAGTTGAGCAATCTACCTGAAAAACCAACATATAATATAATCCATAACCAACATAAGATAGCCACTAATAAAACAAACAAAGAATTCAGAAGAAACATCTTTCTACAGAGTGGTTAAAATGTTGAGTTTTTGAGCACAAGTAGTAATTTCTGGTAAGCACATGGATACATTTAAGGGGAAGCTAGATAAGCATAGAAAGAAAAAAGGAATTAAAGTTTATGCTGATGGACTTATTTACAGCAGGAACGCCAGCAGCCACCAGAAGGCTGAAAAGCCTGTTCTGTGTTGTACATTCGATGTAATACTTGGAGCAGTTTGCATTATATGAAAAACAAACTCACAACTTACACACATTGACCTAGAAATTGGTAAACTTCACAACAGTTTATGGAGGAAATCAGGAGTCAAATGACCCAATTTGGCTGAAAACATTCACTTCCTGAAGTACTGTGTCTGACATATTCCTCAAGTTAAGACAGGTATCTGGTTTCTGCGCCCAAAACAGGTGACCGTCCCTCTGCACACACAAAGGAGGGAATAATGTCTGCTTCTAGGTTCTGTTGTAAAATTGGTTTACGCTGAATACAGCTAAAGCCAGGCTTGTTGTACTCATATGTCATAGAACCTTGACAGTGCAGAAAGAGGCATTCGGCCCATCAAGTCCTGGACTAAACCTCAGAAGAGCATCCCACCCAGATCCAAGGCTAATCAACCTAACCTGCACACCTTTAGATTGTGGGAGGGAACCAGAGCACCCGAAGTAAATCCATGCAGACACAGGGAGAAAGTGCAAACAATAGCCCAAGGGTAGAATTGAACCTGAGTTCCTGACACTGAGGCAGCAGTGCTAACCAATGAACCACAGTGCTGCCCTAACTAGATGGTCCTTCAAGGGAAAACTGCAAGCTATGACCAAAATATATATCTGTTTAAAAAAAATCCTGACCTGAATACTCACCAAACACTGTTGGCAGCTCTCGCTCTACTCATCCTGAACACTTCTCTGAGTCTCCAGACCACGTCCAATCACCTTTGTCCTCTTGATGGTATTCTTAGCCTTGATCAACTGCCCTTCAATATCACAATCTCCTTTTCCAATAGCTGTTTCCCTCTCTATCACCTCTTCAAAACTGTCCTACTTCCTCATCACTGTCTTCCACTTTCTGGGCACCTACCTGAAGATTGCTGTCAGTAGGACAATCAACCAACAGCAAAGGCCACTTGCAGCTAATGAAGAGTCTGATGAAGATTCATCTAGACTCAAAACATTAGCTTGCTCTCTCTTCATGGATGTTGCCTGACCTGCTGTGATTTCCAGCATTTCTTTTATTTTCAGTACAGATTCCAGCATTTGCAATAATTTTCTCCTTTGTTGCAGCTAAGATACCTTAAAGGAGATGTTCAATATGCACCTGCCTCTTGTGGCTCTCATTTCAATGAGAGGTAAGGCCCAATGTCAGGTGTGCCTTGGGTCAACTTGTTCCAGTGAAGTGATGGGCTGCAGGCCCTTTAATTTCTCGGCCATTTAGTTTGATTGATTAGTGCATTCAGCTTCAAGCATTGTAAAGTATGAAGTCATGACAACACAGCAGGTGATATCTGAGAATAGGTCCAACTGTACAACTGATTTATCAATATTTCCATAAACCCAGTTATGTACAGCAGCTGCATAAACACTGCATGCTTCCCATCTTAAAATACAGTTATTTTTACATCAGGCCTGAAAAGTATCTCAAAATATCTCATGCACAATGAATCACCTTGCATCATACTGGTATAAGTGTGACATGTTTAAGTGGAGGGAGATCCTCCAAACAGCATTGAAATTAATGACTATTTAATTTGTTTTTGCATCTGTTGGTTGAAGGAGCGATGTTGCTCAAATTATGAAGGGATTTTTTTCCTTATTTTAATGTAATCTAATAAGAACTTCAAATCTACAGAGAAACCAAAATAAGGTCTCAGTGTGATATCTAATCCAAAACTGGGAAATCTAACATGGTGGAGAGAATGGGATTATATGTGGTTGGGGGTTGGGGGAATAGTCATATTAAAACCCATGAAGCCTTTTGGTCACAAAATCAAACCCTCCCAATTTCTGATCTTCAACTGGGTGAGAGAAAAGTGCAGGTAGTAACCTGTTCTTATTATCGTTGTTGGACAGAAAATAATGAGGGTGGATTTGATTTATTATTGCCACATACTGAGTTACAGTAAAATTATTGTTTTGCGTGCTATCCAGATAAATCATACCTTAGGTAAGCACATCAGCATAATAGAACAGAATGCAGAATATAGTGTTACAGCTAAAGAGAAGATGCAGAGAAATATCTATTCTAATACATGAGAGGTCATGTTAAGAGCAGGGAAGAAACTGTTCTTAAATCTTTTGGTATATGTTTTCAAACCTCTGTATCGTCTGTCTGATGGTAGAGGGTGGAAGAGAGTATAACTGGGGTGGGAGGGATCTTTGACTATGTTGGGCTTTCCTGAGGCAACAGGAAGCCCCAAAATTCGTAGGTCTAACAAGGGATGTCTAAGAAACAGACTTTTCAGGGCAGGAAGAAGATATATGCTTCTTCCCAGTGCTCCTGAGCATCTTTGCATTCCGACCTCACTCTGATACAAGTCCAAACATTCCTAGTCCAGGAATTGGATCTTTCGTTAGAATCAAATTCTTTTTGGAATCAATTTCTGGAAGCATTTCCCATCAACCCATTGAGGAAGGTCATTAGGACGCTGGAGCTGCTCATCATTGAGTGGAAGTACTGCAGTGTGGATGGCATTAGAACAGACTGGAAGGAACACTACAGTAAACTAGATAAAACTGTCTGCTCTTTGGAAGCATGCTGACAGTACAACGAGACATGAAGAATATAGATTACTCCTTACCAAATGTAGCTATAAGTCAGAACCTGATATCATTTTACAAGATGATCAGAGGATTAGATAGGGTAGACAGTGAAAGACTTTTTCCTAGGATGATGACGTCAGCTTGTACGAGAGGACACGACTACAAATTGAGGGGTGATAGATTTAAGACAGATATCAGAGGCAAGTTCTTTACGCAGAGAGTCATAAGGGTGTGCAATGCCCTACCTGCTTAGTCAACTCAGCCACATTAGGGAGATTTAAACAATCCTTAGAAAAGCACGTGGATGATTTTGGGATAGTGGACGGGGAACGAGCTGAGAATAGTTCAGAGGTCGACACAACATCAAAGGCCGAAGGGCCTGTTCTGCACTGTATTGTTCTATGTTCTATATTCTCTCATTACCACACATTGCAGTAGTTAGGATGAATGTATATTGAATAGTATTCCTTTGAAGTGGAAGTCTGCACATTGTCTTGACTTTGCATTCTCTCCATTCAGTCTGGAATGAACCCAGGCTCATATTGTAGCATCAAATCAGGTAATAAAAGACACCCAATCACTACCGTCACTACCCTATTCCCATTCACATCGGATGACCCAGATTTATACAGGAGGTCCAGATACAACTTCCGTAAAGCCATCAGGAATGCCAAGAGGCAGTACCAGACCAAGTTAGGGGCCTAAACGAATGAAGCAGCGGACAAAGACACATCCCTCCCTGACCTGCTCAATGCTTTCTATGGTTGAATTGAGCAGAATGTCAGCAGTGCGGTGAAACCTGTCACTACTTCCTGCTCCCTCAGTCACTGCTGCAGACATCAGATCAGTCTTCCTGGCAGTCACCCCAAGGACAGCGACAGGCCCAGACAGTGTCCCTAGTCGAGTACTCAGAGCCTGTGTGCACCAACTGGCAGACGTATTCATCAACATCTTCAACTTCTCCTTCCGACAAGCCGAAGTCCCCACCTGCTTCAAGAAGACCACCATCATCCGGGTACCTCAGAAAGCACATGCAATCTGCCTTAATGACTACTGCCCAGTGACTCTAACCTCAATAATCATGAAGTGCTTCGAGAGTCTGGTCATAACCCACATCAACTCCAGTCTCCCAGCCTGCCTCAATCCCATACAATTTGCTGACCGATATAACGGATCCATAGTGGATGCCATATCCCTAGTCCTGCATTCATCCTTGGAACAACTGGGCAACAGGGACACCTAAGTCAGACTCCTGCTCATTGACTATAGCTCTGCCTTCAACACCATTATTGCCTCCAGACTGATCTCAAAACTCTGTGACCTTGGTCTCAGCTCCGGCCTCTGCAACTGGATCCTTAGCTTTCTGATTCACAGACCACACTCAGTGAAGATAGGTAACTGCACCTCCTCCACAGTAACACGCAACACTGGAGCCCTCCAAGGATGCGTTCTTGCCCCCAACTATACTTCCTGTACACCCAGAACAGTGTAGCCAAATTCTGAAGAATGCCATCTACAGGTTTGCTGACAACACCTCCACAATAAGACGGATACCAAACAACGATGAGTCAGAATACAGAAAGGAGATAGAGGGCTTGGTGTCACTGTGCAATGATAACAATCTCTCTCTCAATGTCAGCAAAACAAAAGAACTGATCATTGACTTCAAAAGAAAGGTGAAGAATATGCCCCCATCTTCATCAATGGAGCATAGGTTGAGAGGGTTGAGAGAGTCAATTCCTAGGACTGCCCTGACTTCCCATGTGAATGTGATGGTCAGGAGGCACAAAAATGCCTCTTCTTCCTCAGGTGGCTTAGGAAATTCGGCATGTCCATAAGGTTCCTCACCAACCTTTACAGATACGCCATAGAAAACATACTATCTGGGTGCAGAATGGCCTGGTACCGTGACTGTTCTGCCCAGAACCATAAGAAACTACAGAAGGTTGTGTGCATAGCTCAGACCATCATGGAAGCCAAGCTTCCATCCATGGACTCCAGTTACACTTCTCATTGCTGCAGAAAGGCTGCAACATCATCAAAGACTAATGCTGTCCTACATCCATCAGGCAGAAGATACAGAAGCTTGAACACACACACACACACATACACACACACACACACACACCAGCAGGTTCAAGAACAGCTTCTTCCCTGCTGTTATTAGATGGCTGAATGGACCTCGCTAACTTCAAATAATGTTGATCTTGCTTCGTGCACCTCCTGTGCATTTGTAACCTTGTATGCCTCACTCTGTCTAAGCACCCTATGACCTGTATGTGCCTCCTTTACTATGATCTGCCTGCACTGCTCACAAACAAAGCTTTACTTAGGTACATGTGACTACAATAAATCAAATCAAATCAAATCCTAGATACTGGACACATTTAGCATTTGTGCTTGAACACATCTATTGGCTGTCCCTGGATTAGTCTCCTTTACCCTGGGGGTGTCAATGAGGCCTTCCTGGAGCTGCAACCTCTTTTTCAGGGCTCCCCTCAGATAGGAAGCAACCTGTCACTCATTCTGACTTCTGGGTGAGAACCTACCAGTGACGTCACACGCAAACTGCAGCATTCCAGTTCCACAATACCTGAGGAAATATAAACCTTCAGGCTTTTCATCCACACTAGAGGGCAACACTGCCCCCTTGCCTCATTGATTCAAAGGAATCTGTCAGAATCCAGGTCCTTCTGTGCAGCTCCAGTTTAACATATCTTTAGTAAACCACAAATGTAAGCTTTCATGGAAAGTATTCTGGAATATGTCTAACTCACTTATTGTTCAGAAAATGATTAATCAAAATAGTGAGTGGGAGCACATTGCTCATGTGTCTTAATTAAACTGTTACTTAGATCAGTTACATTTGAAGTACCATGAAAATATACCAAATTTACCATCCAAATTACTAAATTTAGATGTGTGCTGATTTTGAATTCTCAAATTATTTACTTATGTAGCCCAGGAACTATTGCATAGTTTTCCCTAACCTCTCCAGATGAGTTTTAAAATAGAACCAGAAAGTCCATCATAAATTGTCCAGATCTAAGGACCAGCTGGTATCATCTGTCACCTGGGGTTTGTTGGCACAAATCCTCGGGTCTTAACTTCACTCGAGTCTCTAGAATTCAAACCAAATCTTATCAATCCCCAAGCACGTCACTAGATGGAGCACAATTTATGAGGCCACTGTGAAAATGAATTTTGAAATGAGTTGTCTCGGAGTATGATTTTCAGTGGGTGAATCATGATGTAAGCATTGCCATCAATCTCAGGCACAATCATGCTCCTAAGCACCTCATTCCATTGACTAAGGAGGAAGCAGTGGAAGTAGAGGGTCAGGGATGGGAGGCAGAGTAAAAGGAGCTGGGGTAAAACTAAGGCAAAAATTTAGCGGGCAGAAGGTGAAATAATTGCAATTTTTAAAAATTCATTTGTGGCATGTGGGTAGCTGGCCAACATTTATTCACCATCTCTAGGTGCCCTTAAGAAGGTGACGGTGAGCTGCCTTCTTGAACTGGTGCAGTCCATGTGTTGGTAGACCCACAAAGCTGTTAAAGAGTGACTCTTACTATTTTCAATTCTATGCTTTCTTTTATTTAATAACACACATGTAGGCTGACTCTTATCTGTTTTGGCTCCGTGTGAGTGGTGTTGAGTTATATGGAGAAGTTGCTCTGCGCCCAGACAAATGTTGGCAATCTGCTGTATCCCCACATTGGCAATATCATGGCACAGCAACCACAAAGCCACAGTACCTATGACACTTAGCTGGCATGTCTGGCACTCCCTCACACATACGACCCCAATCTCTCAGCCCAGCTACCGGTGACGCAGACAGTTTACCTGTCATTAGCTATATCATGCTATATCATGTCTGAATCCCTGATACTCTTTCCCCAGTGCCCAGAACTCACCTGAATCTTGACAGTGTCCAGTCGGGTAGCATCACTTCCATACAAACAATTGGACAAGTCCAAATTGCCAGCAAAAGGTCGGGGGGAGAGGGGAAATGAGGAAACTGGTGAAATCCACATTGATGCTGGCAACCTCCCAACTTGCCACTGCCTTATGACCTGTCCTACCTGTCCATCTTCCTTCCCACCTATCCACTCTACCCTCCTCTCTGACCTATCACCATTACCCCCACCTCCATCCACCTATCGCACTCTCAGCTACCTTCCCCCCACCCCCCTCTCCCATTTATCTCTCCACCCCTCTGACTCACCGATGAAGGGCTTTTGCCCGAAATGTCGATTCTCCTGCTCCTCAGATGCTGCCTGACCTGCTGTGCTTTTCCAGCACCGTACTCCTATACTGACAAGCAGACTGGCTGTCTATGCAAAAGAACACATCAATATGCCAGTACTGGTACCCTCGTGTCATTTCATCTGTGACTGTGCGGGGGAGTCTCATCTCGATTATATAGCACTTCATCCCCAATCATTGAAGAACAAACCTCACCCCTTCATTTTAATAAGTTCAGCAACCAAATCTACTTACAAATTGTCTGAACTTTACAGTAACAATGAAGGAAAACTGCTAGTATTCACTACTCTTCTAAAATGGACAATGACTTCTGTAGGTGACTAATGTGCAGAGTAGCAGAGAATCCAGCAGTTGATGTCCATGATTCTATACCACCCTGTTTAAAGTTCTACACACCACAATCTATTAGAAAGCACTGAACTGACAAAAATCAGTCCTTCTATGCTACTAGTTTCATTTTAACAATGCTTGAGAAGGTTACACTTTATTGAATATCATTAAAGCAGATGCTGTATGGCATACTAACTGCAGAATCACATCTGAGCCACATTACAAAAACTAATTTTCCATTTGATGGACTTAATATTTTCCATTATGGCTAAAAATGTGCAGTTTTTTCAAAGTAAATGCATTTTTTAAAAAGTTTATGCTTTTTTAGTTTCTGTCTAACCTTGTCCATTTATTTCAATCATGAAAAAATTGATTAAAAGTGAACGTTTCAATGGATTTTGTTTTTGTTATTGAGTCATATTTCAAATTTAACTCACTATCTATGAGAATGCTTTGATGTTTACCTTTGTTGTGTTGAGTTTAATCTTTTGAGTCACGGCTACAATTATTATAGATTTTATTCTAGCATGTATGTTGGTTTCTATGGCAACTCAACCTTCAGTTTTCCTTTATCTCCATGGTCTGTCTGGTAATGGGTAACTGTTATAGCTTACATTCTTAGCTAGGTTTTCCCAGGAGCAGAAACATAGCCTGTCACTCAAGACTGAGATTTTTATGCAGTAAAGGAATCAGAAATACAGGGAAAAGGCAGTGGAGTGGAGTTGAGGATTATCAGATCACATATGATCTCAGTGAATGGCTTAATTCAGATCCTACATCTTACGGTCTTATTCCTACAGTTTTGGCTACATTTCCCATCATGCTTCAAGAAAGTGCTCAAACCTCCATTTGTCTATTCTACGCTATTAGTGCACATTTAAATACTAATCTTATTCAGTTGCCTTACTTTACCTTGCTTGTTGAAATAATTTTTGCTGGAATCCTCAGGATCGCCTTGACTTGGCACCAGATTCAAACTATTGTTGTGACACAGGAAATCTGTTTCATTGTATTAACTAAATCTTTATTGATTACTTTCTTTGCTCTTTTGCTGACCATAAAACCCAGGCCTTTAAAATATTGGGAGAATTAGGAAATGGAAAAGTACCAAAAACAGCAAACTAATGCCTGAAACAAAATGCAACTGAAGATGCTGAAGTATAGGTTAGACTAAACCTCCCTTTATGATTAGATTCCCTACAGTGTGGAAACAGACCATTTGGCCCAACAAGTCCACACTGACCCTCTAAAGAGTAACCCCACAGACCCACTTCCCTCTGATTAATGCACCTAACACTATGGGCAATTTAGCATGACCAATCCACCTGACGCAGACATGGGGAGAATCTGCAATCTCCACACAGTCACCTGAGGCTGGAATTAAACCCTAGTCCCTGGTGCTAGGGAAGCAGTGCTAACCACTGAGCCACCATACCACCTCCATGTTATGTTATGTATGAAGCAGTGCCCAAAATTGAAGAATCTTCCAAAAAAATTAATATTAATCCATGATGTTTCAATCCATGATGACAAGCCCAAAGTTTTTGCAAAAATGTAGAGAACTAATATTCAGATGTTATTTTCAAGCCTTTTGGTTGACTTGTGCTTCCTGTTATGATCTTGCATCTGTTTTGAAGAAGAGTCGTTGGACTCAAAATGTTCATTCTGTCCCTCTCCCCACAGATGCTGCCAGACCTTCTGAGTTTCTCCAATATTTTCTGTTTTTATTTCAGGTTTCTAGAACCTGCAGTGTTTTAATTTTATTTTTGAGATCATTGCATGTTTTCTCTGCACTCGTTATTTAAATGGAAAAAAATTCAAGCATGCATACAGAAACGTGTATCTGTTTTTTAAGAAGTGATTGTTTGCAGTTTTATGTGGCTCTTTGTCAGTGATTATTTAAAGATTTTTGACCAGTACTTGCCTAGATTTTCTAAAATGTGCCAAACATTTTGAATCATTGAATCAAACTTTTTCACTTGAAGTATTGAATTCCAACCAATGATCATCACAATATGACAGGAGGCAAGACATACTCTAAGCTTCTGGTTAAAAGTTTAAAGTGACAATACGCCAGGACCATCAGACCCACTGCACAATTGACATTCTTGAGTCACTATAAGATGAACTGAGAGTGACAGAACCTGGACCTTGAGGTCACATTTGACCAAGTGCGGTATCAAAGATTGCTGAGCAAAATTAAAGCCAATGGATATCTGAATGGCCAGTCTTGAGTTGCTGTATCTGTACGAATTCTGTCCCATTTAACACAGTGATCGAGTCACACTATGAGAGGTGATAGATTTAAGACAGATGTCAGGGGCGGGTGTTTTACTCAGAGAATGGTAAGGGCATGGAATGCCCTGCCTGCCAATGTAGTTAAGTCAGCCACATTAGGGAGATTTAAACAATCCTTGGGTAACCACGTGGATGATGATAGGATAATGTAAGGGGATGGGCTTAGATTAGTTCACAGGTTGGCGCAACATCGAGGGCCAAAGGGCCTCTTCTGCACTGTATTGTTCTATGTACTATGTTCTAACACAACAGAGGGTATTCTCAATGTGAAGATGGCACTTTGTCTTCACGAGGACTCTCATAACACTTGTATGTATACTGTAATGGGCAGATGCACCTGCAGCAGACAGATTGCTGAGGATGAGTCAAATATCTTTTTCCCTCTTGCTGGTTACCTCACCATCTGCCATCCACCCAGTCTAGCAGTGATGTTGTTTCAGACTCAACTAGCTCAGTCAGTCATGGTCCTGCCGAGCCAATCTTGGACATTGAAGTTCCTCCAGCAAAAGTACATTCGGTACCTTTGCCACCTCTCAGTTCTTGCTCTGAATGTTTTTCATGAGCTAAGTAGGATGGTTGTAGTATGTAGTAATCAGCAGGGGATTTCCTTGTCCAGATTTGCCCTGATGCCACGAGATTTCAGGAGTCAATGTTGATGAATACCAGAGCAACTCCCTGCTGACTGTATACAACTGTACAACCAGTTTTGCTGCGTCTGCATATCCAGGGATGGTGATGGTGGTACTTAGAACATTGTCTGTTGGGTATGATTTGATGAGTATCAGTATGTCAGGCTGTCGCTTGACTAGTCTGTGAGACAGCTCTCCCAATGTTTGCACGAGCCCCCAGATGTTAATAAGGAGGAATTTGCAGGGTCAACACAGTTGTATTTGCTGGTTGTTTCTGGTGCCTTAGTTGAGGTCAGGTGCTCTGTCCAGTTTCATTCCTGTTATTTCCTTTCTAGCTTACATAATGTTGACCACTTTGCTGTGGGAACATTCGTCACTCCCTGGGCTGATAAATAACCAGCCCCCTGACTGGCATCTGTGCGGTTCCCTGACTGACTTGCTGTGACTCCCAGGACTGATTGCATAGCATTTCAGGATTGGCTATGGCCCACCCGCAAATTGCACAGACATGGAATCCTGACCCTGAGCTCCCCCAAATTGTCAACTGACTATGCCAAAGCCTCTGGACTGAGATCAGGTGCTGCTCTTAACTAACATTGGCAGGACAACCTGACTGACAATGGACCCCCTCAACCTGACCATGGACTTAGACATTGAGATATAGCCAATCGGCTGAAGCACATGCAATGTGTTTGCAATGTTTGCTGTTGGTACATGGCGCAGAACGGATATTGATTTAGCAGGGTGCCATAAGCAACGTGCCCACCCTTTGATCACTGGTGACATCCAGGAGAAGCTTGTGCCTGCATACCTAGCAACAACATGACAATGTAAATGTCAATGGGGCAATGCTAAAGTGGGTAACTGTGATTTAAGTATGTTGCAGAGGTGCCATGATAATGTAGAAAGTCTGGTGCCAACCTCCATGGACAAAGAATGCAGGTGGTCACTGCCATGGAGTGCACCCTGTGAGATGTTGGCAATTACAGTCTGAGATGGAGGCCCAGAGGGACAGCAGTCCAAGCTGGAGTTGCCAGCTACCCTATCTGATTTTGTCAGAAACTTTTGCCATCTAATTTCTCTCTGCCACCTGGGAGAATAGCAGCCTGCTTATAAATGAAGTGAGCTGAGATAATAATAACATGTCAATACAGGCTAATAGCCTGTTGAATGCTCATGAACAAGATTCCCATCTCATGTCAAACCCTTGACAAAGTCAGATTTTCTTTTTTCAACATTGAGAATCTCATTTTTCAGATTGTGTTGGGGGTGGGGCCCCTGATTTACAAACATCCAACTTATGAATGCTCATACCTACAAATGTGATCCTATATAGCATTGTAATTTTAAAGATTGACATACGAACATTTACGAAACTTACAAATGGCTACTTTACATTCTTCTGATTTGTCTTCCAACTTGCGCACAAATTGACTTACGAATAGACTTGAGAATGGAACCCGTTTGCAACCTAGGGACTGCCAGTCTTGCAATATTTTAACAAATAACTTGTTGTTGCCCACACTATTCAGGGTCTGGGAAAGAAAATTGAACCCATAAATTTCAAACCGATGCAAAATGAACATCAGATTCAATGACTATTCTCCAGCATTGAATACTTCTTTTGACTTTCCTTTAGTTTCTTCAAATAAAATAACTGGAAGTTGTTTGAATCCCATTTTATTTTCTTGCACTAAAACAGTGCCCCGAATGATGTTGTTAGAATCAACAGCCAGGTTGAATGGCTTCTCATTATTCTTTGCTGCTAAATTGTCATAGTTGTCAGCACAGCTTTCAAGTTGTCAAAGACACTCTGACATTCTTGCACTCATTCAAATCATAAGACCCCAATATTGACAGAGTAACCACAAATATGGAAAGGCTTAGTCAAACTATCCAAAGTCCCCAATTTACCTGAGTGAACAATTCCAGTTATGTTAAAAGTCTCACTGTGTTTCTGTACTTAACAAGAAAATGTTTATTGTGAACAAATTATCATTAGTCAATGACAATGGAGGAATATGAATTTCTAACTGATAACTCTATAACTTAAACTCTTGCCCTCCATTACCTCCTTCACAAACAGACAGACATACAAAGGCAGACAAGACATGAACATTAAGGGTGGAAAATGAAAGGGGAAAACACAGTTTGATAGCATCAAACTGAACAGGATAATTTGATGAATCATTAATTTTCTCTCCCTTTCAGTTTTTTGATGTTGACACAAGGTTGTTTCTGCACAAATGTGTAGTTTTTCTTTCCCTAGTTGAGAATTCGCTCTTTCAGAGTTCCTGAAGGTGATTTTTAATTTTCCAACACAGGGGAGATTTTCTGATCCCTCCACACTGGAGAGTAAGACAGAGATTTTTGATACTTCCTCTTTGAAGGTTGTAAGTTTCCCTGCTACAATGGCCCCACATAAGTCATGGTCAGGAGCTGATTGAAATTTTGTTGTCAAGCAATTTCCCCATATTCAGGATTTACTGTGTAACGCCTGTTTTTCCTGTTTCAGGGAAAGGGGATATTGCATACGACTCATATGTGCTCCAGATAGCATTATTTTTAAAACCACAGTCTTTTCTTTGCACAGCTATAGAGGCATAGAGTCATAGAGATGTACAGCACAGAAACAACCCTTCGGTCCTACATGTCCATACCGACCAGGTATCCTAAACTAATCTAGTCCCATTTGACAGCACTTGGCCCATATCCTTCTAAACCCTTCCTATTCATATACCCATCCAGATGCCTTTTAAATGCTGTAATTGTACAATCCTCCAGCACTTCCTCTGGCAGTTCATTCCATACACACAACACCCTCTGCATAAAAGAAGTTGCCCCTTAAGTCTCTTTTAAATTTTTCCACCTCACCTTAAACCTATGCTCTAGTTCTGGACTCCCCCAACACAGGAAAAGACCTTGTCCATTTACCTTAGCCATGCCCCTCATGATTTTATAAACTCCTATAAGATCACCCCTTAGCCTCTGAAGCTCCAGGGAAAACAGATCCAGCTTATTCAGCCTCTCCCTATAGCTCAAACCCTCCAACCCTGACAACATCCTTGTAAATCTTTTCTGAACCCTTTCAAGTTTCACAAAATCCTTCCGACAGAAGGGAGACCAGAATTGCACAATATTCCAACAGTGGCCTAACCAATGTCCTATACAGCTGCAACATGACCTCCCAACTCCAATACTCAATGCTCTGACCAATAAAGGAAAGCATACCAAATGTCTTCTTCACTATCCTATCTACCTGTGACTCTACTTTCAAGGAACTATGAACCTACACTCCAAGGCCTCTTTGTTCAGCAACACTCCTCAGGACCTTACCATTAAATGTATAAGTCCGGTGAAGATCTTTCTTTCCAACATGCAGCACCTCACATTTATCTAAATTAAATTCCATCTGCCATTTCTCGGCCCATTGGCCCTTTTGACTAAGATCCCATTGTATTCTGAGGTAACCTTCTTCGCTGTCCACTACACCTCCAATTTTGGTATCATCTGCGAACTTACTAACTATACCTATTATGTTCACATCCAAATCACTTATATAAATGATGAAAAGCAATGGACACAGCACTGATCCTTGTGGCACACCACTAGTTACAGGCCTACAGTCTGAAAAACAACCCTCCACCACCACCCTCTATCTTCTACCTTCGAGTCAGTTCTGTATCCAAATGGCTAGTTCGCCCTGTATTCCATGAGATCTAGCCTTGCTAACCAGTCTACCATGAGAAACCTTGACGAACACCTTGCTGAAATCTATATAGACCACATTCGCTGCTCTGTCCTCATCAATCCTCTTTGTTACTTCTTCAAAGAACTCAATCAAGTTGGTGAGATATGGCTTCCCATGCACATAGCCATGCTGACTATCCCTAATCAGTCTTTCCCTTTCCAAATACATGTAAATCCTATCCCTCAGGATTCCCTCCAAACTCCCATCACCAATGTCAGGATCACTGGTCTATAGTTTCCTGGCTTTTCCTTACCACCTTTCTTAAATAGTGACACCATATTAGCCAACCTCCAGTCTTCCGGCACTTCACCTGTGACTATCAATGATACAAGTATCTCAGCAAGAGGCCCAGCAACCACTTCCCTAACTTCCCATTTGTTTAGGTTAAAACAATATTTTTCTTCCAAAAAAAACGAAATGCAAAGAAGTGACCTTTACATGAAATTGTGCAGTTTGTCTGAAGCATGGAAAAATATAAAATAACCCTTTTGCTTCTCTGGACATTTCTTGACCTTGTCCCACACTATGGCCCAAATCAGCTCACGTTTACTTTGACAATTTCACTTTTAGACAGATTTATAACTAATTTGGCTTTTAAACTGAGCTGTTTGAACATTACAATCAGTGCAAATATTGTTCCCAGCTTTGGCTGAAAATATCCAATTCATTGATGGAAACTATACAGTAATATCGTCCCTCAGTGATTTTACTGATAATTATCGAAACATTGCTAGTGCATCTTTCTTTCCAACTTACATGACTTTGCCTCAATAATGTCCATCTGGTGTTAGAGGAGCTTCTATTTCTCGGGTTTTATCAGTCAATGGAACTTTCTGATATCCTGTCAGGAAGTTAGCTTTGATGATGAATTATGGGATTCCAATTAATTCAATGCAGTCCTTCAATCTTGGAATATAATAAGAGTCTACTTCTGTTATTGTATTGACTTTATAATACTCAATACAGTACCTTTGGATTCCATCTGGCTTTAGCACCATCATGATATGTGAGCTCTAGCTACTATGACTAGGTTTACTTATGTCATTATCTATCATGAATTTAATATCTTCCCTCATTTGAGATAACTTCTCTGGATTTATCTACTGTAGTTTTCATTATATGTTCAGCGCTCTTCATTTCATTTTGGCTAACTCACATACTTTGGTTAGTTTCTCTCTGAAACTTGAAACAGAGTTTAGAAGAATGGTGACTGAGCCTTGGTTTATCATTTTTAAAAAATGAACGTAAGTGGTCCTCTAAACTCATATTGATTTATTAGTTTAAAAAAGACAGATGCCTGTAGACTTATTAGGAGCATCCCTAATAGCAAACAAATAAGGCAGTTTCTTTATCCCAATCATTAGCACATCCATAACAAAAGCCCTTTATGGTCTTCAGGGTTTGATGCTATCGTTCCAATGCACCTTGATTTTGTGGGTGAAAAGAAACAAATATAATTTGCTTGTTCCCAAACTGGTTATCTTTTATTTGAATATTTATGGCAAAAAGTTTGAATCTTGATCTGATTGTATTTTTGTGGGAAATTTATATCTTTTCCGCTATCATTTCTGGAGTAAACTTTCATAAAAGTACTGTTTCTGCAAATTTTGTTGAAACATTCATAATTGTTTAAATATAACAATTCCCATTCCTGTTTTTAGGTAGGGGTCCCATGCAATTTATTAAGACCCTGCAAAATAGTTATTTGAAAGCTGCTATCAGAATTAAAGATATTAGTTTAGTTGAAGTGGGGTATCCCCACTTTCTGATGTATATGATATGTCTGGCAAAATTTGACCACCTCTTTATATAATATTGACTCATAAATTTTTTAAAAAGATTTTAGCTTGTGTTTTCCTAATACCCTAAGTGACCTTCAATTGGTCCTTTGTGAGCCACTCATAAATCTTCATTACAAAACTCAGATGGAAGAATCACCTAATGGACAACTGCCCATTCCTCATCACCTGGTATTAGAGGAGGTCTCCATTAGTATTTTGTCCTTCAAGTAATGATATGCAGATAGTATTTCTATTTAAATTTATGATTAGGTTGTTTGATATAGTTCTTCTAATTGCATTTTTACAATTTTTAAAAATGGAATTAAAAGTCATATGGAAGAATGTGGATTGATTTGGAATAGTCATCATAGATTTGGTAAGGGAAAATCTTAACTAATTTGCTAAGATTTTTAAAGATATAACAGTGAGGGTTAATGGTAGGAAGGCTGTGTATGTGGCATACATGGACTTCCAAAAGGCATTCCATTCAAAGACGCATAACAGATTTGTGAGGAAATTATAGGTCATGAAATAAAAAGGACAGTGGCATTATGGAGTCAAAATCAGTTGAAGGATATGAAGCAGCAAGTGAATGAGTATTTTTCAGGCTGGAAGAAGATTTGTAGCAGAATTCTCCAGGGATCGGTATTGGGATCCTTGTATTTCCTGATATATGTAATATATATGAATGATCTAAATCTTGGTGTAAAAAAGACAGTTTCAAAGCTTACTGATGACACAAAACTTGGGAGAATTGTAAACTGTGAGGACAACTGTGCAGAAATTCAAAAGCATATTGTCACACTGATGATGTGAGCAGATAGGTGACAGATGATGGCCACTGCAGAGAAGTGTAAGGTGACACATTTTGGCACAACGAATATTGACAGACAGCATGCAATAAAAAATATATTATTCTAAAGTGTATGCATGTGCAGAAAGACCTGGGACATATGTAGCATTAAAGGTGGCAGGGCAGATAGATAAAGCTATTAATAAAACGTACGGTATTCTAGACTTCTTAGGTAGTGGCATAGAGTATAAAAGCAGCAAAGCTATAATGTGTATGTTTTAGATGTGTATCCTATGGCATTGATTAGACTTTAGATGGGGTATTTATTCCATTCTCTGGGAAGGATACAGATGTAGAATACATTAATGAGATCAGTTCCAGGAAAGAGAAACTTCAGGTATGAGGAAAGATTGGATAAGTTGGTGTGTTGCTTTGGAGAGGGAAAGGTTAAGAAGGAATCTGATAGAAACTTTCAAAATTATGAGCCATCCAGACACTGCGGATTGAGAGGAACTGTTCTCACTCATAAACTGATTGAGAACCAAAGGGTACAGCTTTAAAGTGTTTTGCAAAAGAGAGTGATGCAAGGTGCGAAAGAATGTTTTCATGTAGCAAGCAATTAGGGTCTGAAATGCACGCCTAATGTGTGATAAATGCAGATTAAATTGTGACACTCAAGAAGGAATTGGATGGTCATATAAACAGAAACGATGTGCAGGGTTACGGGGAGACATCTGGAATTTGGCCCTAAGCTAAAATATTCAGAGAACCAGTGCAGGCCCCATTCATGACGGACTGAATGACTGTGATTCTGTAAAGCATTTTCATTTCTCTTTCTCTCTTTAAGTTATTTTTTTAAAATATCTAATTGCATCTTAATTAGCTGTGGCTTCTTAAATTTAGGTTTCCCCACTTCCAGCTCTAAATGCTGGATAATTATGTGTCTGCTCCATACAAGATCCTGCTTTCACTTCTACCTACAAATTACCTGCTAACTCTCTCAGTTTACCTTTAGTACTCTCACAGAATTATTAACAACATTCAAAGCCATTTCTCAAATTCAACGCATACAATAATCTTGTGTTATGTCCTGCACCTTCACAACCCACCGTATTTAAAGAAATGCAGATTCCTCTTAAACTCAATGAATTCCAATCCCACCAAGATCTCCCACAATTAAAACCAAACCAAGCTACTTAAATATAGAACAGAATAGAAAGAGTTTCAAATATACAGCAAAATAAAGTTTCATCTATTCCCCAACAGGATTACTTTACAGCATTTCAAAACCATAGAAATTATCCTTAGAAATTAAATTGCTAGATTTGACTTAACTGCTTCTCCCCACTTCTGTCCTTTAAACTGCAAAGTTTTCCTACATGAAGACCAATGAAATTAGAAGTTTAGACTTTCTCAGTCTTCTAAGAATCTGCTGATTTCTCACCAACCACTCCTGGTCTGTAACTTTCACAAGTTAAACTTTTACACCATGGGTAACGGAGGTTTCCCAGTACTTATTCCCTTTGAGGGAGTGAAACTTTATTTGCTTCTGACCCTACAAGCTTTGACAATATAGGTGTTTGAAGCCAAAAAAAAAATTAAATGTCCTAAAACAAAAACAAGCTACTACCTTCAATCTTTACACTTCCTGTTATGAATCCCACAGTAGCAACAATCTTCCATTAATATTCAAGGGGACTGGTAGCCAGTTAGGACTCTCTAACCTTGTATTTATTTAAATCCTTCAAATATACAATCAACACTTACATGCCACTATCTTAAGATCTGAACTCTAAAAGTTATATTAAATATCACACACATTTAATCACACTTTGAAATAGTTACTTTTCCTATTAAGTCTGATAGGTTTCTTTGTCGTGGCATGCAAAAGCAGGATGTTGGATTGGTTTGCTGCTTTGGGAAGGGTTCCCATTTGACTCACATATGTGGCCCCACCGTGGGCGGCACGGTGGCACAGTGGTTAGCACTGCTGCCTCGCAGCGCCGGAGATCCGGGTTCAATTCCCGCCTCAGGCGACTGACTGTGTGGAGTTTGCACGTTCTCCCCGTGTCTGCGTGGGTTTCCTCCGGGTGCTCCGGTTTCCTCCCACAGTCCAAAGATGTGCAGGTCAGGTGAATTGGCCATGCTAAATTGCCCGTAGTGTTAGGTCAGGGGTAGATGTAGATGTAGGGGTATGGGTGGGTTACGCTTCGGCGGGCGCGGTGTGGACTTGTTGGGCCGAAGGGCCTGTTTCCACACTGTAAGTAATCTAATCTAATCTAATCTAAAGGAATAACTGTCCTAAAGAGGAAAGGGAGATATGGCGATCTTAAGAAGATTTAATATCTCATTTGAGATTTCACTTTCGCATTCACCTCAGTAGCAAACTGAACACTTTCGAGGGTTACTTCTAGTCTTCCCAGAGCAGAGATTTTTAAAAATGTGTTCAGTTAAAGAATAAATTGAGTCCCTCAAAAAAAATCAGTGCAATCAATATGTAAAACTTACAAAACATCTGTTATAAATCTATTGGTTTCTAACATCTCTGCGACATATCATGAAGCAGCAATTCATTGTCTCTAAACAAAGTGTTAATGATAAATGAAATCAAAAATATTGCTGTTTTAAAACTGAATGCATGCTACTGTCAATGCTAGCAGTTAATAGAAGGCATTTTAATGTTTAACCTGGGGAATTGATTATAGTTGTATGAGATGTACTAACATTCCCATCGTGTTGTTATAGAAAGGCATTTCTGCTCTTTTCAAAACCACAATAGCACTGCTCTTTGTACATAACCTCTCAAAGCAGTGGTATTAGTTTTCATAATGCTTCTCTACTGACGCAATTCACTTTTGACAGCATAAATGTTTACACTAAATGGCATGATTTCATTTCTAAGTTGCATTGGCTAACAGCTGGATTCAACCCAACGTGCTATTCATTTCCCATGTAATAGACTGGCCTAGAGCACTTTTTTATTATTATTTCTGAAGTGTCAGATGCATAATGGGGGAAGTGATTGTGGTACATTGTTTTGGTGCATTTTATTCCCATTCACACCCTACCATCACAATCTTCCAAATAGCCACTAAAAAGATGCTATTCTGGGTTTATTATGCCAGCAATATAACTCATGTTGCTGTGTCTGTGACAACTGTTGTTGTCCTTTCTTTTTGTCATAGATTTGCCATTTTATAAAGGTTATATATTGTGTTATATAAAGACTTTTGTCTCTGAAGATCAATGTTGAATGTTGCAACCAAAGTAATTTTCTTAATGAAAATTGCTTGCTTTACGCATACTGTCACTCATCAGCTGATGTCACATTTTGATAATTGAATATTGAATGGCTGATTCCAGTGTTGGAAAAGCAAATGAAGATTATGATAACTTGTCTTGCTGGAAATAGTGCAATATTTTCACAAAATCTTTTGCTTGTGGATTAAAATCTGAAACTGAATATTTGAAGCAAAATACAATGTTATTCCATTAATATAAACTCCTTTGTTGTTGAGGTTATAATTATTATGCAATGCGATAATTTGTCTTGTTGGAAGTAACGTAATATATTTGCAATATCTTTTACACATGGATTCAAATTTGAAATCGAATATTCAATCAAAATACAGTATTTTTCTATTAATATAAGCTCCTTTGTTGTCTAGGTTATAATTATTATGTAATATCTTAAAGTCAGCACAATAGCTCAACGGATAGAGCATTGACTGTGTGAACCAAGGGAGATGAGCTTGACCCTTACAAGGGTCCACCACGGCCAGTTGACAGCAACACTTAGTAAATTGTGCATTCAAGTCCCACTCTAGAATTTGGCAATAAAATCAAAGCTGTCTCCTTCTAATAGTGCTCAATGGAGGATTGTCATCTTTTGTTGAGATTTTGTACCGAAGCCCTATAGGTCCTCTAAGTGTATGCAAAATATTCCATGGCATAATACCAAACAAGACTGAGGAGTTACCCCCTGGTGTCCTGGTGAACAGTTTTCCTTCAATCAGTAGCAGAAAAATAGATCATTATCACAATGGTCCTTTTGGGAGCTTGCTGTGCACATATTGGCAAATGTTTCCTACATTATTACATGTCATGTGGTCATGAAAAATGCTATATAAATGTCAGCCTTTCTTCAACTCAGCAAGTGAGGAACTGTAAAGTGAATACATTTTTACAACGTGAGAGGTGGTGCTTAGATATTTCTGAAATAAAAGGTTTGAGATTGGCATGAGCTGCAGTTTTGAGATTTACCCTAAACTACTGCAATGTTTTATTGTTCAAATTACTTTTTAGAATTATACTAAGGCATGGGAATTTAAACTTGAATTATGAAGCAAATTGTATTTTTAAAGGAAGTAACTGGTTTTGAGTTCATGAAGGAACATGCACAACTAACTGGCTAATTTAAGTCAATTCTTATTCGACAAAACTGACAGTGTATTGCTATAAGCTCCTGTTGTTTTTAGTCTGTTACTGCAGGAGGTAATTCAAAGTGGGACAACAGTAATTAAATGAGGGAGCTACCTAAATCTAGGCTTGGAAACCAATGACAAATAAGGCTTAGAACCTTCTGGTGCCCAATTTTCTGCTTTCTTTCTGCTAACTGTGATGCTTTAGTGTCAGCTTTCGGAAAACCTTGAATAAGAGTTTGTAAGTTCAAGCCACTATTTTATCACATGAGCAGTGTTGATACTCTTGAGATTTGTTGGATTTGTTCCCTTCATTAAGTTGCATATGCAACCGATTAGTAAAGAGTAGAAGCAGAAACTGCCAGTGGTCTGGTCAGGTGAGCAACAAAGTGGCAAATGGAATTTGATCCCAAGAAATGAGAGGCATTTGGAGAGGCAAATGAAGCACTATTCCTCATAGCACTTATTATGGAAAATGCTGCACAAAACACTGCCCCCCAAAGGTTAAATGCTGTCATGGAAGATGTTCAAGCATTTCAAGGAAATTTAGCAATCTCCGCATGTACTGAAACATTGATAGTTCCAGGTGAAGGAAGGATCAAAAGAGGGCTTGTGAGGATTCCTGTCAAACTGGTGGGACACCACTACCCATCACGCAGATGTCATATCCTGATAGCTGATTTTAGAGCTACATAACCATAAGACATTAAGACATAGGAATGGAAGTACGACCATTTGGCCCATCAATACCATTCTGCCATTTAATCATGGCTGATGGGCATTTCAATTCCACTTACCCGCATTCCCCCCATAGCCTTTGATTCCTTCAAGATCAAGAATTTATCGACCTCTGCCTTGAAGACATTTGACATCCCAGCTTCCACTGCACTATGTGTAAGTGAATTCCACAGGCCCACCACACTCTGGTTGAAAAAATGTCTCCTCATTTCCATTCTAAATTGACCACCTCTAATTCTAAGGCTGTGCCCACAGGTCCTAGTCTCCCTGCCTAACGGAAACAAATTCCCAGCATCCACCCTTTTTAAGCCCATGCATTATCTTGTAAGTTTCTATTAGATTTCCCCTCAACCTTCTAAATTCTAATGAGTACAATCCCAGGATCCTCAGTCATTCATCATATGTTGGGCCTACCATTCCAGGGATCATCTGAGTGAATCTCCGCTGGACACAATCCAGTACCAGTATGTCCTTCCTGAGGTGTGGGGCCCAAAATAGTATTCCAAATGGGGCCTAACTAGAATTTTATAAAGTCTCAGAAGCACATCGCTGCTTTTATATTCCAACCCTCTTGAGATAAATGACAACATTATATTTGCTTTCTTAACCACGGACTCAACCTGCAAGTCAACCTTTAGAGAATCCTAGACCAGCACTCCCAGATCCCTTTGTACTTCGGCTTTATGAATTTTCTCACCATTTAGAAAATAGACCATATCTGTATTCTTTTTTTACAAAGTGCAAGACCTTGCATTTACTCACATTAAATATCATCAGCCATTTCCTGGACCACTCTCCCAAACTGTCTAAATCTTTCTGCAGCCTCCCCACCTCCTCAGTACTACCTGCCTGTCCGCCTAACTTCATATCATTGGTGAACTTCGCCAGAATGCCCCCAGTCCCTTCATCCAGATCATTAATATATAAAGTGAACAGCTGGGGCCCCAACACTGAACCCTGCGGGACCCCACTTGTCACCAGCTGCTATTCCAAAAAAGAACCGTTTATCACAACTCTCTGCCTCTGTCAGACAGTCAATCCTCAATCCATGCCAGTAGCTCACTTCGAATACCATGGGCCTTCACTTTACTCAGCAGCTTCCCGTAAAGCACCCTATCAAAGGCCTTTTCGAAATCTAGGTAGATAACATCCACTGGGTTTCTCTGGTCCAACCTACTTGTTACCTCTTCAAAGAATCCTAACAGGTTTGTCAGGCACAACCTCCCCTTACTAAATCTATGCTGACTTGTTCTAATCCGAACCTGCACTTCCACAAATTTAGAAATCTTATCCTTAACGATGGATTCTAGAATTTTACCAACTGAGGTTAGGCTAATCAGCCTATAACTTTCCATCTTTTGTCTTGATCCTTTCTTGAACAAGGGTGTTGCAACAGTGATTTTCCAATCATCTGGGACTTTCCCTGACTCCAGTGACTTTTGAAAAATCACATCCAAGGCCTCCGCTATTTCCTCAGTCACCTCCCTCCGAACTCTAGGATGTAGCCCATTGGGTCCAGGAGATTTATCAATTTTTAGACCTTTTAGCTTTTCTAGCACATTCTCTTTTGTAATGACTACCATACTCAACTTTGCCCCCTGACTCTCCTTAATTTTTAGGATATTACTCATGTCTTTTTAGATTACTTACAGTGTGGAAACAGGCCCTTCGGCCCAACAAGTCCACACCGCCCCGCCGAAGCGTAACCCACCCATACCTCTACATGTACATCTACATCTACCCCTTACCTAACACTACGGGCAATTTAGCATGGCCAATTCACCTGACCTGCACATCTTTGGACTGTGGGAGGAAACCCATGTGGAGGAAACCCACGCAGACACGGGGAGAACGTGCAAACTCCACACAGTCAGTTACCTGAGGCGGGAATTGAACCCAGGTCTCCGGTGCTGTGAGGCAGCAGTGCTAACCACTGTGCCACCGTGCCGCCCATGTCTTCCACTGTGAAGGCTGACACAAAGTACTTATGAAGTTCTTCCGCTTCCTTACCTCCCATCACTAGTCATTCTGCATCAATTTGGAGTGGCCCAATTTCTACTTTTGCCTCTCGTTTGTTTCTTACGTATTAAAATAAACTTTTGCTATCATTTTTAATATTACTGGCTAACTTACCTTCATATTTGGTCCTCTCCTTCCTTATTTCTCTCTTTATTATCCTCTATTTGGTTTGGACCCTTCCCAATCTTCTGATTTCCCGTGTTCTTGGCCACTGTATAGGCTCTGTCTTTTTCTTTGATAGATTTCCCAACTTCCTTTGTCAGCCATGGCTATGTAACTCCCCCCACACCCCCTTCCCTCGGATAATCTTTCTTTTCTTTGGGATAAGCCTCTGTACTGTGTCCTCAATTACATCCAGAAACTCCTGCCATTGTTGCTGTACTGTCTTCCCCACTAGGCTCTGCTTCCATCAATTTTCGGCAGTTCCTCTCTCATGCTCCTGTAATTACCTTTCTTTAACTGTAATACCATTGCATCTGATTTTGCCTTCTCTCTTTCAAACTGCAGACTGAACTCTACTATATTATGATCGCTGCCCCCTAAATATTCCCTTACTTTAAGATCTTTTATAAAGTCTGGCTCATGACATAGCACTTAGTCCAAAATACCCTGCTCCCTTGTGGGCTCCATCACAAGCTGTTCCAAAAAGCCATCCTGTCAGCATTTCATGAATTCCCTTTCTTTGGATCCACTGACAACATTACTCACCCAGTCCATTTGCATATTGAAATCCCCCATGATCACCATGACCTTGCCTTTCTGACATGCCCTATCTATTTCTTGGTATATCTTATGCCCCTGGTCCTGACCACTGCTGGGACGTCTGTACATAACTCCCATTATGGTTTGTTTGCCTTTGTAGTTCCTCAACTCCACCCACATAAACTCCACATCACCTGACCCATTCAGTGCCATAGATTTAATTCAATTCTTAGCTAACAAGGCAACTCCACCCCCTCTGCCCACCTCCCTGTCTTTTCGATAAGTTGTAAATCCTTGGATGTTTAACTTCCAGTCCTGAATCCCCTATAACCACGTCTCTGTGATGTCTACCACATCATAATCATTCACGATGATTTGTGTCATTAATTCATCCAATTTGTTATGAATACTACGAGCATTCAGGTAAAGCACATTAATGCTAATTTTCTTATTCTCATGATTTCCCAACATCTCTAGTAATATGTCGTAAGTTATCCTTCCTTTTTGCTTCATTCCTAGTCTGCCTCGAACTTAAACCCTGCACACATGCTAACCTGCTGCTTATCTTTCTTCTTGACTCCATATTCCCTGTTGCTTTCCCTTTCCCTTCCCCCGACTCACAAGTTTAAAGTCCTAGTGACCACCCTATTTATCCTTTTCTCCAGAACACTGGTTCCAGGTCGGTTCAGGTGGGGACCATCCCATCGGTACAGATCGCCCCGGTTCCAAAACTGATGCCAATGTCCCATGAAATCTCATACCAATCTCTTAGCCAAAGGCTTACTTCCCTAATTTTCTTATCCCTATGCCAATTAGCACATGGCTCGGGCAGTAACCCAGATATTATGACCCTCAAGGACCTGTTCTTCAATTTCCTTCCTAGTGTTTGATACTCCCCAACCAGGTCCTCCTTCCTCGCCTTGCCTATGTTGTTAGTACCAATATGGACCACAACATCTGGATTTTCTCCCTCCTGCTCCAATATCCTTTCAAGCCAGTTGGAGATGTTCTGCACCCCGGCATCAGGCAGGCAACACACCATGCAGGACTCCTGATCCAGCTTGCAAAGGATACTAACTGTCCCCCTAGTTATAGAATCCCCTATAACAACTACTTGTCTTTTATCTTCCCCCTCCTGAATGGCCTTCTGCACCATGGTATCATGGTCAGCTGACTCATCCTGTCCACAGCCCTTTCCCTCATCCGTACAGGGAGCAAAAATCTCACACCTGCTGGACAAGGTCAAGGGCTGAGTTTCCTCCACTCCTGAATTCAGAATCCCCCTACCTGCCTCACTTACAGTCACACCCTGTTGTTCCTGATCACTAGCTGAACAAAGCATCCAGATAACTCTCCCCCTCCCAGATGTGCTGCAGTGTTTGAAGCTCAGATTCCAGATCATCTATTTTGATCTGGAGTTCTTCCAGCAACCCAACACTTGCTGCAGACGTGGTCACTGCTGTTCACAATGAGATCAGCCAGTTCCCACATCATACAGCTACAGCACATCACCTGTCCAGCCATCTTTACTTATTTAATTAATTTATCCAAATTTATGAGTTAAATAATTTCTAATACTTCTCTGTGGTCTTATTCAACAAACCAACTAATAGTAAACTTTTAATCAATCACACTTAATTACACAAGAAATATCAATTGAAACGGCTTACCTTAGCAACACACGAGAGTCCTTTTCTTTTGGTTAGAGGAGGAGGGTGGGTGGGAGACACTACACATGATTCAGCCGCTGCCCAAATATATACCCAGCAGTCCTCTGCGCCTGGCTGTGGCCTTTCCCTCTGCTGCTCCTTTAAAAGCCTCACTTACCCAGCAGTCCTGTGTCCATTCCTGCTCAGTGTTCGCTCCGCCAAGGTAAGTTTTTATACTTTAAAGTTACCTTCCTGTCAGGCCTCTGGTCCTCGCTGTCAACCCTCCCACTCCAACTGCCGCTGAAAAAATGAAGGTTAACGTTAGCACGGTGAGCTCCATGTGATGTAAGTGCACTGTTTCACTGCTGCTTTTTATCTAATGATGGTATAGTTGTGCATAACTATTGTGACATCAGATCATCTGAAGATATAATTCGCACATTAACATGCATCATTTACTTTGCAACGTGGTGAAAAACTACAAAAAAAAGTAAGTTTGAAGTGTCTTTTTCATAAGCAGATAATAGCTGCAAGATGAGCAGCAGATTTGTAGACAATCAAAAAGAACTCTGACCCCAGGTCAGTTGGCCTAGAAGCAAGTAGCTTTAAGATTTTCTCTCTCTTGACTTTGCAATATGTTGTTTTGTCATTCTTTCTTGGATGGCCCTTCTTGTTGATGTTCTGATTATGTATCTGATCTTCATCTTGATCCCCCGTTTGTCCACACCAAGGACATCCGTCACTTTGTTGACTCCACTTGTGAAGGATACAGTACATCATGATGATGCAGGCCACCCTATCTCAGTTATTACTGTTCCACTGTGTCCGTGGTGGAAGTGTGAGCTGTGTTGTGCCTTCATTCTGTATTCCTCTGTGGATTTGTTAATGTGATGAACCATGTTCGCAAGAGGTACCCCTTATCTCCCAGCAGTCATTTCCTACACATACTAAGGATCTGGGAGCATTCCAGCACATAATAAGTCATGGAAACTCCCAGGGTATCTGGAGCAGATCTCCAAAATCTGCCTCCAATGGTCACAAATTCTTTGACAAATCCTTTCCTGTTCAGAAAGACTCCAGATTAGTCATGGGGTGTTCTCAAATAAATCTGGGCCCAATTGATCCTGACTTACACCTAAGGGAAGCCAGTAACGTTGGAGGGCCTCAATGCCCTACTGGCCCAACCATCATTATCAAGGGAAAAGGACATGAAGGATTAAGTTCTGGTGAACATGGCACCATTGGCATCCCAGATGCAATAAAGACTGGAGGTTCGGGAGATGCCATAGACATCTTCAGTTGTTTCCTGAAATGAGCTACAAGCATAACAATTAAGGGTAGTTGTGATCTTAGTAGTCACCAGGATGTGGTTGACACCCAGTTCTTGTGGGTGCAAGCCTTTATCTGGCAGATGCCATAGCTTTGAGCTGATGGAACAGAACATTCTCAATCATCACCAGCTTATAAAATGACTTCTGAAAGTAACAGGAAGCAAACCTATTAATCCTGGGACTCTCTGTTTGCCTGTGCAACCATGAAGGATCCTTTACTTGCTGAGTTTGCTGAATGTCTTATGAGTGCTATTTCCTTCTCCATTGCTTCTGTATTAAGCTCAAGGTCAGGAGGAGCCAAGCAAGCCCATTTGTTATTTCAATTATGTGAGTAGATAATCTGTGAGGATAGTGAGAGAAAAGCAATATTATTGAAGGGACACCCAAAATGTCACATCAAGCATAATGGTAGACCCTCATAGAGTGTGCCTTGAAGGCTTCCCAAGAAATGTCATTGTTATGTCTCAAGCTAATGCTCTGACATGTGACCTTGCTCAATTACATGGTGGACAATCAAATTGTCTACGTTACATTGGGAGGAGGTGTTTAGCAGTAAGCCATTGTAACTCATTGCTAAAGCCTAGCTAATATACACAGGGTATCTGTCCCTAATAAAAGTCCCAAAAACATTGTGCATGAAAAAGCAAGCTAAGACCCATAAAATACCTGGCTCTATGTCTGAACAAATAGGCTGGCATTTATATGAAATGGCTGGCTCTCACTGACTGCAAAGGAACCCAACAGACGTATGCAAGTCCAAGCCATCCCGTAACTCCAAAGTTGATGGGTGAAGTCCTGAAGGGGTGACTGAGTTGGTCTGTGAGCAATGCGGTCATTGTTAGACTGGTGATTTGCACGTTACATGGAGGAAGAGCTGAGGAAGATGGTCACTATTGAACGTGCAAGAAACTTGTATGAAGTGTGTCCTTATAAAAAGGAATTAGATCACCAATACTTATATTTCAAATGGAAGGGATGCTGACGAGACAAGGTGGCAGGTGAGCACTCTATTTTAATTGTTGAGTGTTTCAGCCATTGAGCTTCCAATAGTGGAGATAAAAATTGGAGATCTGATGTTAATAGGTTAGGCTATTAATAAGATAAAAGCCATTATAATGAACTTCTTGATATTCAAAGAGGAGACTTTGAGGTTGCCAGCAAAGGCTTGAGCACTAAATTGAACAAGATTTTCTGGATATCATGAATGTGAACATTTTTTCACTCTCACCCAATTAGGTCAGTTTGCTTGTTAGTATTCTCAACATGCCATGGAATTACATCCTTAGTCTGTTTTTTAATTCAGAATGAAAAGTTTTAATGAATGTACCTTGTTCATTATTTACTTTAAGTAAACCTGCCTGAGTAAATCCTGAGGCTCAAGACGTAAAAATATGAGATTCATACAGATTTGGCAAAGCACATCCTCTCCACCTTTTAAAGCAAAAGGCTGTTACAGTCAAATGAGAAGTGGAAGCATCAAGAAAGTCATTTCACCCACAATCACCTGGTCATAAAAACAGGCCACAGATTCACAGAAGTAGGTTCATCCAGGTCCTTTGAAGGATTGAGTTATTTTTCAATAATTAATAATTATGAATTGATTAAGTAAGTGAAGAGTTAAGTTATATTAAGTTTGAACATATGTATACTTTGGAATTAGGTTCAGTAGTGACTTTGGTGGTCTTGCAGTTGTTTGGACCTTTCTTGTTTTATTGATTAAACCTAATATGCTGTACCTTCCATGTATATTCTGTTACATTGGTTTTAATATAATGATTATTGAGGTCATATATTCGTTTGCCAAGCTGGAATTATTTTTCTGCAAAAGTTTTGTCGTCTCGCAAGGTGACATCATCAGTGTATCTTCGATAAAGTTGTTGGTGGTCTGTCCCACCTGGTATTTCTGCCTCTGTTTTTTAATACTTCCAGTTCTGTGTCTGAGTGGTTTGTATACAGGGTCCAGTTCAACGTGTTTATTGATTGAGTTCCTGTTGGAGTGCCAGGCTTCAAGGAATTCTCTTGCCCCATATACAAACCACTGAGACACAGAACCGGAAATATAAAAAACAGAGACACATAAATACCAGATTGGACAGACCACCAACACTTTATCGAAGACATACTGACAATACCACCTTGCGAGGTGACAAAACATCTGCAGAAAAACACACCAGCTCAGTGAACAAAACTACAACCTGATCCACAACCCAAGCTACAAATCTTTTCAAAAACTCAATGATAATTTCTAGTTTCTCCTGATTTTTACATAGATACTGCATAGAACTTAGTTAACTTGTCTTAGGCACCAAGGGCTTGATGAAGTCATGCATTGACAAATAGTTCTTTCAATTACAACAGATTGACAGGCTTTGGTGTTTTGCAGAACTTTGAAATGTATCAACAGGAACATTTGGAACTAGATTAAATCAATGCAAGTTGACATTACATACTTCTAGATAGACACATAAATGACTTCATTGGCATCATATTAAAGATTCAAAAGGTTGGCAGGTTTATATAGACAAGGTTTTGCAAATAGGTGATCTTAGTAAATGATTGGTATGTCAAAGAATGGATCAGGAGAGAGAAGGAAGTGATGTCAGTAAGAAACTAATTACAGATTGGGCAGAGACAGATTAATCAATCCAAGAGGGAACATGTGCAGTGTGTGTGTTGGGAAGTCACTTGATTTCAGGGTGTTTCTGATCATGCACAATGGGCCATGGCTAACAAAGGTTAAGAGATGGGGATTCTTAGTGGTTTAATGCAAAAGGAAAGAAGGCCCCATAGTCAGAATAAGAACTTCAGTCAACAGAAGTAAACAAGAGACGTGTGTCTAGTCAACCAGAATCAAAAGTTGGTGCCTTGGAATAAATCGACTGAAAAACCACTGCTTTTATTCAGTAACTTTTTTCAGACTTGTTTTGATAAACTTAATGTATTCTGTGAAATGTAAAGTCACATGCACTTGGAATGGGTCTTGTATTGAATCAGGGTTTACCAACCTTTAGATTATCACTATCAATTTAGTCTGTAATTGTAACTGTCTTAGGTCTCATGAATAAAGTTTAACTGAATCCCAAAATCTTGCATCTTAAAGGTTTAGTAGAAATGTCTCAGCTACCTTTCTCATGAACATGTGACAATCAAGCAGCACACTATGCTAGGAAGAGTTCAGATTATCAAATAAATAAGATTATAGAGCCAAGGAAAATGCAATATTAAAAATAATGAATTAGTGATTTGGCAAGTTTTTTTCACATTGCTGTCCCTGAATGTACTCATGTAAAACTACTCAAGTCTCTAACCAGTTTGGAACAAACTTTAGCAAGAGAACTTTTTTGACCATGTGCCTTACAAAGGGTAATTCACAGAATGATTGATTGTGCTGAAGAGCTCTCTGAACTTTTAAAGATGATATTGTTAAAAATTTGCTGCTTCATCTTTCTATCCGCCAGCAAGGAGTTGCCAGGTGGCACTTCCGGTTCTTCACTGGCAATGTCGTCTCATCCAGAGCAGGAAAGTATTATCTGAATTGTGACAATATACTGCATATCAGAAACTTTGATAAACCTGGTTGTCTTGATTCTGATATACCCCAGTCAACTTTAGACAGCTTGGATGAAACTTCAGAACTCCAACTGTCTGCTTATTAATAGTGTGTAGAGTTCTCAGTGCTGTATTCCCATTCTCAAATGACCTGAAGTAAAACATTTAGCCACTGATGCAATGGACATTTCTGGTGTCTCCAAGCAGCCCACTGTGCTTTTAATGCTGGTTGATTCACACAAATGTAATAGATTGGTGCCAAAGGCAAGGAAAACATGGCAACTCCATGAAAGCATGCATTCTCACGTGAAACAAAGTGGTTAGTTGCCGTAAAAGCTGCAGTAAAAACACTATTTTTTCAAAGAACAACTTTTGTAACATATGAAAAATCAGTCCCCTTGATTTGGGGAAATCCTCTACTTTGTTAAATGTGGAGTGCACAGTCTCTGCTCCACTGGGCTCATGCAAGGATGCAGCTTCTCCATGATATACTGCCAAATTCCACATCTAGAATATCACCCATCACTGCTTAAGGCCATTGTCGTTGAAGGCCTCATCAATGTCTGTGTAAAGGCTTAACTATCCTATTACTTTCCTTGCAAATTTACCATCCTCAATAACTTACTCAGAGCACTGATGTCAATATCCTCGCCACATTTCTCCTGTGCTTTCTCGTTTCAATGGACTCCATTCAGCCATGCCTCCAATTTAAAGTTCACATCCTTGTATTTAAATTGCTCACATCTCTCAAATTCTTTAATCACACCCAGTCTGGTTCCTAAGCCCTGGAATTGTCACTTTAAATCTCTTCACCTCTTTCTCATCTTTTACCACCCTCCCTAAAACATACAATGGCGTTATAGCTTGTTTTTGACTCGTTGTCAATTTTTATCTGAGTATGTTATCTGAGTGGTGGTTGGGAGATTTTCCCCATGTTAAATCTGCTATATAAATGGAAGCTGTTTTTTTGTTGTTGTTGGCACAGAGGCACTGTTCAATCAAACTATGACTGAGGTCACTTGTGGCTGCTTGCCTGTCATTTAAAATGAAGTGGTGTTGTCAGTGTAACATGCACTGACAACTCACTCATAATTGCATTTGAAGGTTATCATGGCACAGATATACAAAGGAATGTAAGATCAAAAAGCAAATACAAAAAGGTGCTAAAGGAGATAAGAATCAACTCCCGGAACATATTATGGAAAAACTGCAACAGCCCTCTTCTTTCCTCTATACTTACTAAGCGTTGAATATTTAAGACCTTTGAACATACACTAACCACAAATGTTTGATCTTACTAGACAATATGAGCTCAATAGATGACACAACTTTCTGTAATATACACTACAAAATTAATCCTTTTGAATTCTTTAAAATGGCAAATGCTTTCTATTCTTCACAACCGAACGGCCTGTTTCCACACTGTAGGGAATCTAATCTAAAAACAATTCAGCTGTTGAACAGTAGACTTTCCACATGATGGTGCTGTTGAACTTCTTAGAAAGAAGGCTCACTACATTAAAGCCTAATAAATTATTAAAGATAGTTATGTGGCAACAACTGAACAGGGATCATGCAATTTATTACTAATTAATCAGAAACATTAACCATTGAAGGAAATGACTACTATCCCTTGATGCTGCTGCTGAAAGGTTGAAATTAACACTGATTTTTTTTATTTCACATTTGAAGAATGGACATTTAATTGAGGTTCTGGAAGGCAATTACTACCCACAAGAGCAAATGCTATTTGATGGGGGAATAAAATCGACAGACATGTCAACAGTGTATCCCTTTCATTGTGTTTACACTAGAACTGCCAAGAATTGAAGGTACCATTGACGCAGTGATATTTGGCAGTCTTCATGAAATTCAGCAACTTGTACAAACATTACGTGATCATTTCTTTCCAAGATGAGAAAGAAAGGCACTCGGCAGATCAAACCAATGTCAGAAAGAATATTATTCAAAGAATAAAACATTCAGAGTAAATGGAACAGCTTTTAATGTTGAAAGACACATGTGGTTATACATGAAGCATAGGTCTGCAGTTCAAGATCTAACATCTGTCATTAGGCACCGACTGCTTTCCAGCTCAGTGTTATTACAATAAATTTAACATAATCAAATATTTCACATTTATATCTTTAATATTTTAAATGAATGTACAATACTTTAAATATTGTATATACAATAATAAAAATAACTACTGGTTTAATTATTTAGAGAAAAGTTCTGAACATTCCAATCTTTGTCTATTTTAATTGTCAACAAAGTAAATAGAAGATTGAATTACTGCATGACCACATCAGTGCTCCATTTCAGCATGATAAACATTAAGGAATTAAATATTAGCAAGCAGGCTGTGAATAAATAGTGGCATTCTCCAAGCAGCTTGATGCTGTTGCTCTTTTTTTCCCTGAAACGAGAGCAAATTCAGACTTTACATATTTAATCATATATGTGCATACATGTGGCAGTTAAGGTAATATTTCTTGGCATTCTCGTAGTGCGCGGAAGTGATTGGTATTGTTAGACTCTTTTTACTTACAGTAAATTCCCAATCTGAAATATAAATTGACTTCCAGTTTTAGACATAATCAATAATTCTGAACTAGGGCACGAGGGTTTTTGGATGACTGGTGACATCTTAGTAATTGAGGAAATCAATGCCAGCTTTGACACATTTGGAAGTAGCAATATCAATAGCCATTGCTTTTATCTCAGTATCTCCAAACTGCATTACTGTTTGAATCTCTCTTCGTGCTGGCAGTGATGGACTATCAGTTCCTGTTAGATCAAGACGAAGAGTGCCACACTTCTTTACACTGGTATCAGTGATGAAGTTAACATTATCATTTTCAGAACAGTATATATTGATCACAATAATCATTTGTGATGGCTTTGCGGGAGTGTAACTGCGTTTGACAGTCTCTCCAAGAGCCACAGACTGGTCAGTTGTGATGAACTTATCAAACACGTCAGTACACCAACGAGTGCCATCTTTAACCAGCAGCTTTTCAGTCGGATGCTTCCCATCCACAAATCGATTCAATACCCCAACTCCATAGGTCAGTGGCGAACGGCGTACTTTAATGATAGTGGGGTCCAGTCCAAATAGCACTGCTCCTTTTAGAATGGTAAGTCCAACATCATGAGGAATTATGACACGGCATTTGTCAGCGAGATTTGATTGAATGGCCTGCTGAAGTAAAGGTGACTCAGCGAATCCACCCACTAAAAACAAAAACTTCAAACCTGAAACTTCGGGTTTCTGGAAAAGATTAACTGGAGGAAAATACAGTGCATCAGAAATATTCTCTTCATAAACACAAATGAGTTCTTCTCAACATTAGCTCTTCTTTCAATAAAGTTAATTTTGCAAAATGAATAGCTTTATATTTTACGTTTTGGTTTAACTTTAGATTGAAGTGTAAGCATAATATATAAATTGCTATAAACTAGCTGCATCTGTAAATTTGCTTTATCTCTGAGATGGGGATAGTTGGGGAAGGTGGGTTTGGGAAGGTTGTGAGGAACGTAATATGTATGATTATCTAGCTTTATCTATATTTTCAATGAGGGCCTGTCTGGCCTTTGTTAATGTCATTGTTTGGAGATCAATTAGGTCAAAGATTGCTCATTGAGGAAGCAATTCTTTCATTTAAACATTCATGCATGTGAGGCTACAGAACCATGGGACTAGACAATGCATGATCCTTCACTGTCGAGGACGTGAGGGAACGTTTGTGAGCAAGATATTTAATATTTTTACACTAAGCCCTCTAAAGTAATTTGCCTGACATGAATGACAACTCATGCTCCCCATGTTACATTCAGTTGTTAAATGACATTCGATTTTGTTACAGTTTACTAAAATCATGTCACCTGTGTGTAGCATTATATGAGGAAACTGCCACTGACATCGCAGGGACAGGATGTGGGGACTAGTCTATCACAGATTTGTCACACTACATGAACAGTTGTTTTTTTGTTGTTCACACAAATTGTGTTAGGAAAAAAATCAAGCCATTAGCATTGGGTTAAAAAGTTAGTTTTCAGAAGTCTGGAAAACAGCTTAATACCATATTTTGGAATCTGGAACAAAAAGCACATATTGTTCCTTTATACAAACAGGCTATACTGAAATTATCCACACTTGGAAGACAAAAACAAAGTAATATTTTCGGTGAACTGTATTAGAGGGACTCTCCCACTTCAAACTTTGGCCTTTCTTTTCAATATTTACATATATTAAAAATGTCTCTATTTCAGTTTTCTTGCATTCACAGTATTATGCTTTACTAATGGAAAGACCCTACTACACCGTACATTTTCCCGTTCAAACTCCTCACACTGGAATCCATTCAGCTTTACTCTTTGGTCTCTATAGATCCAAAACCATCAGAAATAGTACAAAACCAACGAGGAATATTTCATTAATAACAGTCATTCTGATTATTGATCTCAATAAAAGAAATGTGATGAAGGAGCTTGAAACACAGTTTCACAATGAGGTATTTCTAAATGTACAGAAAACAGAGGGTCTTGTTAGAAGTAGGGTCACTGGACTCAAAACATTAACTCTGGTTTCTCTCAATAGATGCTAACAGACCTGCTGAGTTTCTCCAGCAATTTCTGTTTTTGTTTCAGATGTCCAGCATCTCCAGTTCTTTTTTTTACTCAACTTGTTAACATAGGTTCTGGTATTTGTGATGCATTTCCATGTTACTAAAGTAGATTACAGGACTTAAGTTACTTTGTTAAATTCTATAAATATTTATACATTAATTTTTCAGAAAAGTAACCATGTTGATTTAAATTACATCTAATAATTCTACTTTTTCTCCCAACATTGTACTTACGTAGATGTTGGATGATATTGTCAACAGTGGGTTTAAATAGAGCATTCATAGCATCAGGATTCATTCTTAGCATTCCTTGGGATGACCACTTTACAAAATTCACACTGCAGAAAAAATAGGACGACTATTGAACCAAAGCAAAACCTAAGGATCAAAATCTCTGAACTCAGCCACTATTGAGCATGTTAGTAATTGCTAATAGGAAAACTAACTCTCAGAAGGAAAATAAATAAAGACTACAGCAGGATCAGAAGGCAGGTGGAAATCACAGCCTGATAACACTTTGTCAGAAAAATAGACTTTTGCCAAATCTTCATTGCTACATTTGTGTCTCTCACTCATAAGAGGGTGTGAACCATTACTGTCAGAATTTTAGGTATTAGTTGTTTGGCCTGCCAGGAAATCTGGATTTGAACTTTCACCTTGAAATCCTCAGAGCAATGCCAAAAGTTCATTGCAAAATAGTTTGATATACTATGTAGTATGAAGCATGAAGTGGGGATCATACGACTCCCAAAAGAGATAAACCCTTATATTCACACTGTTCATTAAACGAAAAAGGGAAAAATAATAATTTTCTTGTTAGTATGGTCCATCTATAATGGTAGCAAGTTTTGGGCCCCAACACTTGAATTATAACATACTTCCACTGTACATGGCTACATGTATTGAAGGTGGAAATCATAAAGAATGGTTAGGTTTGATCTGGTTTACTTGCAGTTGCCCTGTAAAGTAGTCTGAAAATTTAAGATACACAATTGCAACTTATAAAAATTCTTTTTTGCCAAATATCTCAACTGAAAGTGTTAGAGAAGGAGGAGATGGGGAAAAAAAGTGAACTGATTTGCACTTTTGTCCAAATAACTGGATTTGTGCCGACATGATCAGCAGCTCAAAAAGATCCAGCATAATGGAGAGGCCCAGCTAGTGACACCTACATTCCATGACTGAAAAGAAAAACAACTCGTGATCTCCTCAACCCCTATATACCATATGCCCAATAAACCCAAAAGGGCAAGTTAAACTAGAGAGCAGGAAACTAATTTCAGAATGCAGTACGTACAGTATCGTTAGTTTTGCGATAACCATCATATTTCCATTAGTATTTATCATCTTATCTCTCTGTCTCATCCCCTTGATGAGGGAGTCTCAGGAAGGCTCAAATGCTTACATTTATCAGTGAACCTGTGGTGTACAAATTAAAATATAAAACCATATTGCGATCTGTTCATGTACCTGCTTTTTCTAAGGGCATGCTCCACACTGTGACCTCTGAATTTTTTATAGTAATCGATGAACGAGAAAGGCAAATTGATGTTGAGTGGATTGATTCTACCAGGAGCAGCAGCCCTTTTACGTGACTCAAATGCGATCATTAAATCTACCCAAGCCGCTGGACGTTTTATTTTAAATTGTTCAATGAAATCCTCCCCGAAAATTTTACAAAGAAGTTTTTCAAATTCATAGTCCACTCCGATAGAGCCATAGGGTCCACCTGGAATTGAAAGAAGAGGTAACTGAGTTAAACAACAACAACTAGCATTATTTAACTCCACTGACATAGCAGTGTTCCACAGCAATATTACCAAAGAGAATGTGACACTGCATTTCATAAGTAATTATTAGGACAGCTGACCAAACATGCCCCAGTGAGTTAGATTTTAAAGAGTAGCTTAAAGGAGAAGAGAGAGCTGGAGAGGAGGAGAGATTTAAGTAAGGAATTCGAAATGTAAGGCCTTGGTGGCTGAAGACATAACTGTCAAACTCGAGTGATTAAAATTGGGATGCTCAGCAACCCAGAAATGAAGAAGTACAGAGTTTACAGAGGGAGAAGGAAATTTAAAGAAATATTGAAAGTGGTTACTTTGAAAATATTTTTACTGACTAATGTCTGTTCCACTGTACCAATTAAACACTGTGCTGTCTAAGAAATTAATACATCCCTTGTGTTTGTGGCTTTAATCTTAATGAAGGGTTGGCAAATCTTGAGGATATTAATGAAGGCTTTCAATTCTACTGTGTGAATCTATATACACATATGTCATAGCTACAACGTGACTGCGCCAACTAACAAATTAGTTAGTGAGAATGAAAAAGGAGCCCATGAAACCAAAGTAAGAGCCGAAGATCAAAAAATAGCCCTCAATAAGACCTAAATAAGATCCATTGGCAAAAAATGCTGCAGCCCTGATTCCAGCACTGGGAGCCATCCATTACATCACATAAGAAGCTAATCTTCAATTGTATAGACTCTTATTCAATCTGCGTATGGAAACCTGTGTACAGTTTTGGTCTCCTTAGTCAAAAGATATAATTGAATTAGAAGAAGGTTTAGAGAACGTTCTTGCAACAAGTACTTGGGCTGAAGGTGTATTAACTTACCAAAGTTTGGCAGGTTGCACCTAAATGCATTGGAGTTTAGAAGAATGAGAAATGATCTCATTGAAAGATATAAGATCTAAATACCAAAAGAAAGTCTTCCCTTGTTAAGGAATCTAAAACAAAGGGACACAATTTAAAAATTACGGCTAAACCATTTAGGATTGAGATAAAGAGATTTTCTTTTTCTCAGAAGGTCGCTGGTCTGCAGAATTCTCTTACCCAAAGAAAGTGCAAGTTGGACTCAGCATTCAATGTTGAGTTAGATGGATGACAATTGACAAAGGAGTTAAGGATTATGCAAGATGAATACAGTGAAATAAAAATAAAAACTGCTGAAGAAACTCAGTTGGTCCAGCAACATCTATGGAGTGATAAACTGATTAACTTTTCAAATCCAATAATGACTCTTCTTCAGTACTTTTGTATCAGTCTTGAAACATTAACTCTGTCCTTCTCTTCACAGATGCTGCCGAACCTGCTGAGTCTTCCAGCATGTTCTATTTTTATTTCTAACTTCCAGCATCTATTGTATTTTGTTTTGTGAATCTGAGGCCACAATCCTATTGAAAAGCAGATCTGGCCAAATTCCTGCTCCTGCGTTCTTGTGTAAACATGGAGTGAGTTCTATTATTGTAATCGCACAGCTCATTAGGAAATCACTAGATAAAAATTAATAGAATAAAACACAAGCGAAACATACTTCTATTGAGTCAAAACAGCATTTGCACCACCTCCTTGGGGGGAGTTTTATGGCTCATTCATCAGGATATTTGCAGGTAAGATGGTCGACCAGCAAGCTAGCCCATCACCTGCCTTCACATTCCAGAGTTGCTACTTGTATATAATAGGAGTCAGCCAATTAGTCCTTTGAGTTTATTTAGACCTTTAGCAAGCCAATTAATAACTCTTCTTAAAGGAGTCATTCCAATCCTGTTGTTCTAATACAGTGGGTTTGAGGAGATGGCGTTAAGGAGATCAGCCAACTATTTCATGACCTTAGGCTAAAAAGGCTGGAAGGAAGCATACATCTTTTGGGTGGCCGTTATCTTGGCCTCATCTTAAGAATCCCTCCACCCTACCGCCAAGATACTACACCTCTTGTGTCTTCACCTCTTTGTTGTGAACATGAACACCATGTTTCATACCTCCTCTCTCTAGGCTCCCTAAACCCTCCCCGACCAAAACACTTATATTGATATTCATGTTATCTTTTCCTGTGGAGACGCTTATAGTCCAAGCAGTAACCTCTATTTCCTTCTCGCACTGCTGGGACAACTCAACTGTCAGCCAATCAGATTGACTGACAGTTCTGAAGGACACAGGATCCTTTCTTTGAGGGAGAGAGGATCCACCATTCACTAATTAAGACCACTCCAATTTATTTGATGAGGAAATCTTTCTCATTTTTTAGTTCAAGAGGCCATTCTGATTCACTGCCATAACTAAGCCCAAATATTCACAGGGACCCTGGAGAAATCACAGAATCGTACAGTACAGAAATGACCCTTCAGCCCATTTATACTGCCAATAAAATGCACTACTGCCTCCACTACCAATAAACCAGACCTGCTTTCCTGCATTAAGCCCATAACCTTGAATGGTATGACACTTCGAAGTGCTCATCCATGTACGTTTTAAAGGCTGTGAGTTTTTCTAGGCAGTACAATCCAGACCCCAACATCCTCTGGGTGAAAAGGCTTTTCCTCAATTCTCCCTAAACCTCTTGCCTTTCACTTTAAGATTATACCCCCTTATTACTAACCCTGTCCATGCCCCTTTAACCTTATACACCTGTATCCAGTCTACTCTCAACTTTCCTTGATTTCCACCGATGCTATGGCAGTTTATTGGGAGAACTCTAAAGAAACTTCCCTCCAGGGTCTAATCTAATATCTTCCTCACCTGTAGATATTAGTCACTCATGAAACGGCAAGTTTAACCATTAAATTATCAGAAGAGCAATGTCAAATTCAGACCAGATGTAAAGGGGTCAAATTGCAATTAATCAAATTTCTTCAGGCACTTGTAACATTCCAATACAAAATGTGGCTTGTTACAAAATGAGAATCAGTAGAGTAAAAACACTTTTACCTGAAGCTTTATAGAGTTCTTTCAGGTGTCCTTCAGGCATTTTCACTTCATGAACTGTGAGGTCTACAGTACCACCTCCACAGTCAACCACAATATAACGGTCACCTAATGAAATAAATCACATTTTGAAATGTATTCATGAAGAACTTCCCTGAAACTGCAAATTATACTACCCATGTAGATATTAATAATACTTCAAGAATGCATGTTTCAATAATAGCCATGTATTGATGCATGTACTAAGTTCAAACTGCAGCTTAACACCGAGCAGTATTTCAATGAAGACACTTTAGCAACCATTGCTCAGAAAGATAATATACACTTGTCATTACACTCTAAAATTGTTAACAAATCATCATATACCTTCAAGAGTCACCTTTGAATAAGGCACTGCCTTTGACCTACCTTTCATACATCATTTAATGACTTCATGATAAATTCCTGTCTGTATTATTTAAATTGCATATTTTACAAGCTTACTGAAAGAGCACACAAAGGAATTTGATGTAAATACATTAAAAGACCTACACAGACAGAATCAAGTTCCATAGCATTACAGTTCAATGCATGTTCGACTTTGATGCAATTAAACTTACTATAGTGCAGTATGATCTAAATTATGTCTTTGACTTTCCTTTATATATTTGTTGTATAACCTTCAACACACTACAAATTCAGGAAAAGATACATCTTCAACTGTCAAAACAAACTACGGTATTAAACTACTGAACAGCAAGTGTATGAAAGTATAGTACAGGTATTAAGAAGAATATGCTGGATAGCAAGCATTTCAAACTCATTTATGCAAGGCTTTTGCTTGAAATGTGAGCTTCCCTTAATAAAATTGACATAGCTGAACATAAATATTAGAGATGCATTGAGACAGAGAACAAATGCAGCACAGCCATGCCACACAATGTAATGAAGTAATAGCAACCCTTTCTTTTGATCTCTTTCATCACTGTTTTGTATGTAAATGTCCCACAGAAACAACATACACAATGTTAACAGAAAATGGCACCATTGTCAGCATAACGAAAATCAGAAAGAGCCAAGAATGCCAGAAAAGAAGACACTACCTTGCTCCAATTCTGACCAGATTTCTCCTATGACATTTTCCACCAAAAAGGTGCGACTCTGCCGATTACGTCGTGTGTATTCTTTAGCTAGTTGTTGATAGAGAGAAAATAACTGAGCATAATACAGAAAGAATCAGAAATTGTCAACTTGCAACAATTCAGTTACTAAAGAAGGGCTTGTTCAGAATTTAAAAGCATTTAATGAAAGAAAGAAACCTTGCTTTCCATGGAAGTTTGTTTTGAATTTAAGATGCTTTATCATCAACTAAAATTTTAAATTGGGGTTAAGTATGATGGAAGGGATGGAATGTGAATATTGATATTTATAATCAGGCCTTCCAAATATTAATAAACAAAATTTAAATTAAATCCCTTTGCTACAATTTCCATGCAATACTTTCACCCATTTGAATGAGATTAGAATCTTTGTTTTAATACTGGACTAATGAATATCATATACATTTGTTGTAATTTATGATCTTAATATTGCAAACTGTAGTTTCTTAGCTTTATAATTTAGTCCACATTCAAGGAAAAGAGGTAAAATTCTAGCAGAATATCTAAGATAACACAAGTTAAAGAAACATATTTTTCCAAAATGAACATAACACTACCGCAAATAAGATCTATGTGCGCTAAATTTGACTACCATTGTTTAAAGATTAAATTTCCCCTAAATGAATTGATGAGTTGGAATAAAATTTTATTATATGCTATTAGACATATTCTTATTAGGAGGCTGAATTGTATTACTCCTTGTGGATTAAGTTTGCATTATTTTCACATTAAATTTTCTATGGTAGGGGTCTAATTCTTTAAAATAAATACATCCTGAAGGAAGGATGTACATGTACTTGGAAAGGCAAGGGCTGATTAGGGATAGTCAACTTGGTTTTGTGCGTGGGAAATCATGTCTCACAAACTTGATTGAGTTTTTTGAAGAAGTAACAAAGAAGATTGATGAGGGCAGAGTGGTAGACGTAATCTATATGGACTTCAGTAAGGCATTCCCCAAGGTTCCTCATGGGAGACTGGTTAGCAAGGTTAGATCCCATGAAATACAGGGAGAACTAGCCATTTGGATACAGAATTAGCTCGAAGGTAGAAGGCAGAATGGTGGTACAGAGTTGCTTTTCAGACCGGAGGCCTGTGACCAGTGGTGTGCCACAAAGATTGGTGCTTTTCATCATTTATTTAAATAATTTGGATGTAAACATAGGAGGTAGTTAGTAAGTTTGCAGATGACACCAAAATTGGAGGTGTAGTGGACAGCAAAAAAGGTTACCTCAGAGTACAACGGAATCTTGATCAGATGGGCCAATGGGTTGAGAAGTGGCAGGTGGTGTTTAATTTAGATAAATACAAGGTGCTGCAATTTGGAAAAGCAAATCAGATCAGGACATATACACTTAATGGTAAGGTTCTGGGAGTGTTGCTGAACAAAGAGATCTTGGGGTGCAGGTTCATACTTCCTTGAAAGTAGGATCGCAGGTAGATAGGTTGTGAAGAAGGCATTTGTTATGCTTTACTGTATTGGTCAGACCATTGAGTATAGGAGTTGGGAGGTCATGTTGCGGTTGTACAGGACATTGGTTAGGCCACTTTTGGAATATTGTGTGAAATTCTGGTCTCCTTTCTATTGGAAAGATGTTGTGAAACATGAAAGGGTTCAGAAAAGATTTACAAGGATATTGCCAGGGTAGGAGGGTTTGAGTTGTGGGGAGAGGTTGAATAGACTGGGGCTGTTTTCCCTGGAGCATCGGAGGCTGAAGGTCACCTCAGAGATTTATAAAATCATGAGGGGCATGAATAGGATAAATAGACAAGGTCTTTTCCCTGGGATGGGGGAGTCCAGAACTAGGGGGCACAGGTTTAGGGTAAGAGGGGAAAGATATAAAAAAGGACCTAAGGGGCAATGTTTTCACACAGAGGGTGGTACGTGTATGGAATGGGCTGCTAAAGGAAGTGGTGGAAGCTTGTACAATTACAGAATTAAACAGGCATCTGTATGGGTGTATGAATAGGAAGCGTTTAGAGAGATATGGGTCAAGCGCTGGCAAATGGAACTAGATTAGGTTAGGATATCTGGTCGACATAGATGAGTTGGACCGAAGGGTCTGTTTCTGTGCTGTACATCTCTGTGACTCTATGTTTAGTAGCAAGAAATAGAGAAATGATAGTAGCAAAACGCAGCATGAAAATACAAAGATGAGGATGAGGATGAAGAAATGCAACAACAATATTTTTTAAGACTGGTACCATCTTCAAGCTAGTCATCTTAAAATGCATTCATTATTTTAACAGCTTCTCACCAAAAATATCGAAACCTTATTTTTACAAATTTTGGACATCATGAAATCATAAGTTACCAGGTAAGTAAAAGTTTATTTTTCCATTTCGTCCTCTCCAATATTCACCTGAATATTTAACTTATTTTGGGGTAAGGTCTTACCTGTACTGGAAACAAGCAGCCCTTGACACTCCAATTTTATGTCTGAAACTGTTCAGATGGTTAGTTGGCTGCTTAAGAATGGGAGGGGGAGCATCTCGGTGAGCTTGGTTCTATCTTGAACCAATGTCTCACTGAACAAAAGATCACGAGCTGTTCCCATATCAATAGCATTATGAGTAACTACCATTTCCTCATTGTTTACCTTACTGACCTTGACTACATCCTATTCTGAAGGAAGTACTGTGGTACACAGGAACAAATAAACTTTAAAATAAAATTAATAATTTTTGACCTCATTTTTATCCAGGAGAACTGAATAAAGTAAAACAATGAAATCAACACAAGCAAAATAAATGAATTGCTAGACTGTGGGCTAAAACTGAAATTTGCATGCATTCTAACGTGTCTACCACAAAGTGTCATTGTTTGACTTTACACTCCTTTGAGAGTATTTTTTCCACCTGGACATAACACACACAAGGACTACTTTCCAGCTATTAATAGGAACACTCAGGAAATCATGATAATTTGTGACTTTTGGTGGAATTTTCCCATATTAATTCCAAGACCAACTAGCAAGATAACCGGTTGCCAAAAGCTGCTGGAAAATCAGGGCAAGTAGTTTCTGGATCCTAAAGTAAGTTGGTTGAGGACTACTCTTCAATGGATCTAACAATGAAAAGGTGAGCTTTTTCTTTTTTTCTCTCATAGGAGGTGAGAGGTCAGGAGGCAGGATAAGGACAAGGGTGGGCTTTCAGAGGCCGTGCCCTTGCACACCATCTGTGCCTCTGATATCCCATAGACTATGCATTGATTGATCACTTAACTGTCTTAAATGGTAGTTTAATGAGTTGAGAAGGATGCCATGGATTAAATTTCATTGCTAAAGTGGCAGGAAAGGCCCAATTACTTCCCTTCCAGCCACCTTGAGAGAACAGAAAGTCATACCAAAATTATCAACACATGCTCCCACGGCTGTCTATTCCCTCAAGTATAAAGTCAGAAAATCTCAATATTAGTCCACAATTTGCATGGGCAGATGTAGGCCCTTCAGCCCATCATGCCTTCACCACCATTCAATGAAATAATGGCTGATCTGATAACCCTCAATTTCATTTTCCTGCCTTTTCCTTATTCTCCTTAATTCATTTACTGATTGAGAATCAGTCTATCTCAGCCTTTAATACATGTAATTACCCAGGCTTGACAGTCCTTTATAGTAAGAATTCCACAGAATCACTACCTGAAAGAAAATATTCTTATCAGCTTTGTTTAAATATTATTCAAGCAACATTCACAACTAATTTATACATTCATTAGCCAGTGTATTCAAGTTAATGGATTTGAATGACATTTATTGTCAATTTTTAAAATAAAGATCTTGAGTATTGCTAAAACAAAAGGCATATATCGAAGCTGTTTTGCATTCATTAGGACAATTTGCAAGAATACCACATTTATACTGCATTAGAGAGTTACAGAGAGTGCTTTCACAAAATGGGTCACTTTACAGAAATATTTTGAAGTTGGAAACTTGCACTCTGCTGTCAAATAAAAGAACCTCCAGAAAGAAAGTCACGAATATGAGAGCAAGGTTTATCTACCAAAGCAAAATCAGGTGCCCCACCCCCACCTCGTGTGATTGACAGTGATGCACAGTAAACAGGATAACTCTAGTTTGCTCACTGCATGTTGCAATCCACAGATATTGGGAAGAGATTTCAGTTGCAGAATAACTATATCCTTGCATAAGCACCAAATTTTGAGAATAAGTCTGCTTCAGTAAATTAACAGGTTAAAAGCAAACAAATGTCTTGAACTTAAAACAATTTCAAAACTGAACTTATTTTCGTATATTCTTTCTTCCCTTTACCATGTTCATAAAAGTTATTTGATACATTGGTTGCAGTTACAGATTCACTGTGTTGTTTGAGATCATTTATACCTCATTTCCTGTCTGACAAAAAACAAACTAAAAGCACTGACAAATTTGTTTCTTTATTATCCATGAATTATTATTCATAGATTATTAAAAGCAAATTATAACACAAACAGCTATTTAAGCCAAGCAGTTTACATTGCCATATATCAACCATACAAGTAATGTCAATTCAATTCTCCTTTTCCTATGTAGTCCTCCCAACTATCAACCTTTTCTTAAATGGTTTCTGTTTCAACACAACATCTGATAACATCTCATAACCTTCATAACCCTCTGTACTATTAAAAATTATCTCAGTGATAAATCCATTGTGATTATTTTTAGTTTTATGAAGTGGGCAGAAGGAATGCAGAATCTAGCACTGGTATCTGAAACAGGACAAGTCCAGCGTACTCCACTGGAGAACTGCAGGCTGGTGGTGATCATCATAAGGCCACAGGAACTTAGGAGCAGGAGTAGTTCATTTGGCTCCTTCAGCTTACAATGCTATTCTAGTTCAGGATTGATCATCTATTTTGATGCCATACTCCTTCTGTACCCCTTGATGTCATTAGTAACTAACTTATCAATCTCTGTCTTGAATTTACTGAATGACTGGTTTCCACAGTCCTCTGAGATAGATCATTCCAAAGACTCATCATTCTCTGAGTGAAGAAGTTACACTTTAACTCAGTCATAACTGGCTTGCCTTTTATTCTGAGGCTGGGTGCTCTGGTTCTAGCCCCAGCAGTTCCTTTCTGCATCTACTGTGTCAGAATTCAGTAAATTACCGTCATATTATCTTTCTTTCTTCCAAACCCAGAGAGCACAGGCCAAGAATCTTCAATCTCTCCTCATTGGACAGTCCCATCATCCCTGAAATCAGTTTGGTCAACCCTGCTGCATTCTTTCTATGACAAGCATATCCTTCCTTAGATAAGGGGGCTAGAACTATGCCCAATACTCCAGGTGTAGTCTAGCCTCTGTTCTATACAACTGAATCAAGATTTCTTTGCTCCTATAGTCAAATCCTCCTGCAATAAAAGGTTTGTCTTCTGAATTGCTTGCTACACCTGCATGCCAGCTCTCAGTGACTTATGAATATGGACACCTAGGTCAATACTTGCAAATCTCTGACCATTTAAAAAGTATTTTACATTTTCATTTCTTCTACAAAAGTAGATAACTTTACACTTGTTCCCATGATATTCCATCTGCCATGCTCTTGCCCACTCACTCACTTACTCCTGCCTGCAACCTCTTGAAGACACTTTTCATTCTTCTCACAACTCACATTCCCATCAGGTTTTGCACAATCTTCCACCTGGGAAATATTACAACTGGACTCCACATCTAAATCATGGATACAGAGATTGCAAACAGCTGGAGCCCCAGCAATGATCTTCATGACACCCCCTGGTGACTGTCTGACAACCCGAGAATAAAACCATCTCTTCCCGCTATCTGCTTCCTGCCTGTTAACCAATCTTCAGTCCATGCTGGCATATTACCCCCAAAGCCATGCACTATAATTTTGTTCACTAACTTCCTGCATGGGATGCTATAAAAAGCCTTCTGAAAATCCAAATACCTTGCATCCATTGGTTTTCCCCCTATTGACTCTGCTAATAACATTCTTTCAAAAAAACTTTAAGAAGTTTGTCAAACATGATTTCCTTTCATAAATCTATGTTAATTATGTCCAATTAGGCAATAGTTTTCTAAATATCAAATATTTGCTTTTTATATAGACTCTACCTTTTCTTTCCCTATTACAATATTAGTGTATATTTTCTTTTTTCTCTTCCCCCATTTTTAAAGTAGTAGAGTTACTTATGCCACCTTTGCAGAATTAAGTAAAATGTGAAAAAGCGATTACCAATGCATCCAATATCAGAGGCTGAGGAGTGAGCTTATAGAAGCTTATAAAATCATGAACGGCATGGATAGGATGAATAGCCAAGGACCTTTCCCCAGGGTAGCAAAGTCCAGAACTAGAGGACTTAAGTTCTTTTTAAATCTTTCCCCTTCCACTTCCACTAACAGGGGTGGCACAGTGGTTAGCACTGCTGCCTCACAACACCAGGGTCCCAGGGCCGATTCCAGCCTCGGGTGACTATCTGTGTGGAGTTTGCACATTCTCCCTGTGTCTGCATGGGTTTCCTCCGGGTTCTCCAGTTTCCTCCCACAATCCAAAGATGTGCAGGTCAGGTGAATTGGCCATGTTAAATTGCCCATCGTGTTAGGTGCATTAGTCAGGGGCAAATGGGTCTGGGTGGGTTACTCTTTGGAGGGTTGGTGTGGACTGGTTGGGCCAAAGGGCCTGTTTCCACACCGTAGAAATCTAATCTAATTTAAACCGAAGGGGCAACCTTTTCACACAGAGATTGGTGCATGTATGGAATGAGCTGCCAGAGCCAGTTAAAAGGCATCTGGAGGAGTATATGAATAGGAAGGGTTTAAAAGAATACGCACCAAAAGCTGATGAATAGGACTAGATTAATTGATGATATCTGGTTGGCATGGACAAGTTGGACCAAAGAGTCTGTTTGGCCACCGTGGAGCTCTACGACTCTGTCAGGTGCAGAAAACCAAACGTGGACTGAATACTGTGAAAGGTTGTAAGAAAAGCAAAAATGAAATATGAGAACTGATTTGTGAGTAGCATAAAAGAGAAGAGACCAGTCTTTTAGAAGAGGTGTTTTATTAAGACGTGATATAAGATTGTGAGGGAGCTTGACAGGGTCAACAGAGAATATTTTCCCTCATAGGGGAATGCAGAACTAGGTGGAACAGTTTCAAAATCATGGTGTCCCATTTTAAATACCCATGCTAAAGGAATAAAGAAAAATCGCAACATTGAATAGTAAACTAATTGGTTTATTATTTGTTGTCATTGTGAAGTAGAAAATGGAGCTAGTACTTTACAGAAGAGGCCTAACACCAGCTCTCTCAGAAAGCATTGTTTTCCCTTGTTTAATCTTTTCTTATTCTTTTCTCTTGGAATTTTGTTGCATATTAAGGTTTTATTTCTTGTGATGATTCTAGATGCCTTTTCACAGAAGATTACAAAAGAATTAAGGGTTGTTGATCGGTCTACAAATTGTCATTTTGAGATTGCTGTTTTGGGCTGGCAATAAATGCAACCCATATTTGTACATTAGTGAAAAATCCACACTGCTGTCCCATAATTCATTTGCTTCTAAGAAAATAATATAAATCTCTAGCATGTAAATGAGGTTGCCCAAACTCAGCTGAGGTTGCATTATATTTACAGTGTATTATTCAAATCAAAGGAGTGCATGCAAAAAATTTTACAAATGTAATATCTGACTTACAAAGGAAATTACAAACCTTTTCTTCTATTAACATAGAAAGTCCTGCATTTGTTATATTTTCTAAAGAATTTGATTAGTGTAGAGTTTTGAATCATTGTTTTATCTGTGATTTTTTAAATGTAAATATTAAATGCATTGGCAGTGTTTTTGAACAAAATAAATTTCTTGTATATAATTAATGTTAAAAGTCTGAGAAGGTTCTTTGTCAAGGAAAATGTGAAGCAATGAATGAAAAATTCTCAGAATGCTTTGACAAATGCAAATAACAAAGCATTTAGCAGAACAGAAGTATTTCTTTGCCCAGACTAAAAATATAACAGAATCACACTTATGTTAATTTAGTGAAGGCTGATAGAAACTGAGCAATACTCCATGGTTAAAAACCAAAAGAATGGTGGATATTGGAAATCAGAAACAAAAACAGAAGTTGCTGGCAAAGCTCAGTAGGTCTGGTAGCATCTGTTGACAGAAATCAGAGTTAACATTTCAAGAACAGTGACCCTTAGAACCATTCTGAGGAAGGGTCACTGGACCCAAAAAGTTCACTCTGATTTCTCTTCAGAGATGCTGCCACACTTGCTGAGCTTTCCCACCAACTTCTGTTTTAGTTTTTAATAGTTCGGGATTCCCTACAATTTCTGAAAATGACAGGAAAATTGTGTCATTTAAAGTGAATAAAAAGCACTTTCATTTTGCTGAAAATTGGAAAATTTGAAATAGCTACAGACAGATTGGATCTGAAATTCAGAAAGGTCAATGACGCCAGAAATTAACTCAGGTTTGCGTCAGCCTTTGGTGGACTTTTCAGGTTGAGGTGCCTTGGGCACTAGACCTATTGTAAAATGTCAAAACAAATTAGCCACTAAGTTTTCAAATACCTAGGTCACACATCCTTGGCTGAACTGCTGGTGTAGCTAAGTATCCAACCTGGATTCTATGGAAGGATACTGAATCTTCTGCCCTGGAAGTACTTTCAATGGCTCACTCAAGCCTTTATGTCAAGCCATGCTGTACAATTTCTGGTTCCTCGCAATTTTTCAGCTACTTCAATGTAAAATGGAGTATATATTGAAACACTTGGATTTTTAGGAACAATGTTTTCTGAAAAATCTGTTACTCATTAGTTGTTAAATAGACAATACAATGGCATAAATTGAATCAAAGACTTTGCATGCCACTTGCACGTAACCTAGGTTTAATTCAAAACATGGTTGACTGTTTTGGAATGTTCCAAAGAGAAAATTATATTCATACTGTTTTAATGGCTGAAAAGCTACTAAATACTTACAAGGAAATCAGGCTTAGAATATGTTTCATAAGTAGCTTGCCAGATTTGTAAACAGATAGATTTTTGCAATAATTAATAATAAGATAACATTCCATATAAAATACAAGTCCAATGCAATATATACTTCAAAGTGCACACAATGTTCACCATAGCAACACTAACATACTTTTATAGGCCTGTTCTTACTCATTGTTTAACCTCCCGGAAAAATCATTGGGAAGGCAAAGCTAGCTGTTTATTTATCCACTTGTTGTAAATAAGGTGTTACCGATTGTAAAATGCCATTTTAATTCATCAATGGCAAAGACTTGGTAGGAAAGGCACATGTTTAACAGACTGGTTGCTCTTTTTTTGAAACTTGTGCTACAGCAGGTCTGACCAATTGCAGATATATCTGATTAACATAAAGAGCCATCACAAATGTCTCTTGTGGCACAGTGATTGTGTTCCTACCTCTGAGTTCAGGTTCAAATCCCACTTGCTCCAAAAGGTGTACAATGCCTCTGAACAGTTTGTTTATAAAATATGAAAAAGAACTATGTCTAGAGTTAGCAATATCATAAATCGGTGCTAGTGAAATCCTACTGCCAGCCAACATACTTTATTTTAATTAATTAGGAGTGATAAATTTGACATCGGATATCTGAAATTGTGCAAAAACACTAAAGGGCAGTGTCATAACAACTCTAGGTGCCAATGTGCATAAGTTTGTATAAAAATAAATAAATGTGTTTTGTAGGTGTCCAACATGAATGGTAATAGGTATATTTGAGGAATGAAAGATTAAAATACATGTTGAGCTGGTTTGAGTGCCATCACTTGATACGTGTGTGTTTCCCTTTTAAAAAAATAGTGCAATGTCACACATATGCTAATGACATTGTGTGCAACGAAGCTCATGCTACAGCCAGAACAATTAAACATGCCATTAGTATCTTGAAACAGAGCTTCACTTGTATAGGCTGATCAGGGCAGCCTTTCAACCGATCCCCTCCCAGGGTTTCCAGGATAATCATCCTCTGCTGTATGATTCACAGCTTCCATCTGGAAAGAATTTCCAGCATGTTTCTCAATAAACAGAATAGCAAAGCCATTGCAGAGAATATGCAAATGAGGGCTTAGCAAAGGTGCCAGCAATGCAGCTCAGAGGATTATATTCCAGGCAATGGTTCTACACACCTTCCAAGAAGCTGCATAATTTCTTAAAATGAAAAACCACACCAGCTTAGTAGTGATGTCCCAGTCACATTGTTTCAAACTTTCAGACTCAATTAAACCTTTGAAAATTAAACACTTAAGAACAGAAAATGCTGACTACGCTCAGCAGGTCAGATAGCACTGAATTATGCCAAAGATCATTTACTTGAAAGATTATCTTTTACTCACTCCACAGATGCTGCCTGACCTTCCCTTGTGTTTCCATAACTTTCTCTTTTAATTCTAATATCCAGCCTCACAGTGCTTTGTTTCTTTTAAAAAAAAGTATTTCATTTACAATTCACATGAACATTAACAAATACAATTTGAACATCCACAGTATGACAGCTAAAATGACTATGGCCCCATCAATGGGTTACGGGCTGATTTATGAACTCTTCCAGCCACTGTAGCCAGGGGTGTATTTCAGACATTCAAGTATTTATAAATGGTCATAATTCCAATAAGATGTGGTAAAATCAGTGTCATTACAATATTAAACAACAGTCATTTGAAGACAATTTTAAACCTCTGCACTGACAGCAGACAATCTCAGCAACAGACTGCAAATTCTGATATTCCAATCACAAGTAGCAAAATTATGGTGCAGTGGAAAATCAGAATTTGCAGTCTACTGGTGAGATTGTCTGCTGCCAGTGCAGCAGTTTTAAATTGTCTTCAAATGACTGTTGTTTAATATTTTTAATGACACTGATTTTACCACATTTTATTGGAATTATGACCATTTATAAATAAATCTAGGAACTGAAAAACTTACAAAGATTTTTTTTCCATTTTCCTCAACTGATAATCCTGTATAATTCCATTAGCATTGACTGCACTTCAATACCTCACTCAACTGAGCATTCTAGATCTGTAAGCCCAGATACTGATTGAAAGTGTGCACATGCACTGCCACCCAGACACACACACACTCAAACCTGAACATACCCACAAAAACCCATACATACATATACACCAACCCCATGTACACACACCAATGCATACATGTAAACCTGCAGGTGCACTTCCACCCTCATATACTGCACATATTTGAGTGAATATAGATACAGACACTCACATAGAGATTTGCGTACTTCAACAATAGCTAGTGAAACATGAAATACCACCAGGACTCCAGATTCAGAAGTCCCACTCTCATCTCTGATAGATTCCATCTTTGCTGGAGTGGGGAAAGAGGGCAGGATGTGAAACTCACATGAGGGAAACCAAATCAAGAAGGAACGTCAAAGCTCTGCCAAGTTCAAATTGACCCTATTTTCACTGAAGCAAAGTGGTCTGTTTCTATTTGTGACATACTATTTTTCAGAATAGATGTGCACAAAGGGTGGATAAGGTCTCAAGTTTTTCATGTCTCTCATTCTTTAAATTTTGAGAAACTCTGAAAACAAACATTTCCAGTTTCAACGGTTGCTTGTGGATGTAGGCCTGAGGGGTATCATGTTGCCATCCCTGCAAAGTTTCTCCAGCACTTTCAAATAATACAATGGTATTATTTAGACAGAGAAACAGAGTTAACATTTTGAATCCAATATGACTCCTCTTCCAATTTCACTTTCTTTGAAAGGTCTGAAAGTTGTTAAAGGATTAGTTGTCGTGTATGTGGAGCTATGAATATTTGTGTTTTTATATTGTGTTAGGTGTTAGAAGAGACTTAATTTCTTTTTATCAATGAGTTTCTTTATATATAGTGAAGTTTGTAATGGATACTTTAAAATTTTATTTCATCTCAGTATATTTACTTAGAACTGTCCACATTGAATACTGGGAGAGATTGCATGGAATGTATAAGGTGAAAGAGTAAAGGAGTGGGAGCATAGGTTGACAGTAGTCAACATGGGATCATTAGGGGCCTGGCGATGAGTGTAGAGTCCTGGGGTCAACGTGTGTTTGCACTAAGTTAGTGTAGGGACCAGAAGGGTGGGTGGGAATGCATCAGGGATCCGGATTAGAATGAAGGTTATGAAGGATCATGGTGAGGGGAGGGGGAAGGTGATGGTAGGGGAAGGAGTAAATGAAGATTGCAAGGAGGTGGGGGGGAAGCGGGGAGGAGTGGAGAACTTAACATTTCTTACTACAGTTGGAAATAAGTTCCATGCACAGAGTGGGCCTTTTATACAACCTGCATTGTCACTCAGCAGTCCTTGTGGCTACCTCTGCACTGTGCCAAGGGGTCAGCATGCCTGATCGCTGAACCAATCCAACGTTCACCACGCTGAAAACCCAGACATTCGGGGCTGTTTCTCCTGAGGCAGATGTAGAAAGCCAGACTATTTCCGGAGTTGGAAGCAAATAGTCAGGCTGTCCTTTTCTTCTGCAGTTATATTGGATAGGAAAGAAGCTTGGATTGCTTTAATTATTTATCACAGATATAGTTAAGCTCATTTCAAGTATTAGCTGGCAAAAACAAAGACATAAATTTCTGGCACTCAGGAGCATCTGGCAGTGGGAAAAAGGCAGCATTAATGGTTCGAGTTCAGTGACTCTATATTAGCACTCTGCCAGACCTGCTAAGTTTCATCAGCAATTTCTGTTTGTGTTTTAGATCTCCAGCATCCACAGGTCTTTGCCTTATTTTTATATTAATTGGTGTAATTTCCCATGACAGGTTTAGACAATGCCAATATTAGACTGTTTATCACCATACTTTTAAGTCACAGAAAAAGAATTCCAATCCAATTTTCAGGTGCTGATTAAGAAAGTTTTTAGTCAGAACTTTTAAAGCAATCCTCAAAATGATGAGTTAATCTTTCTACTGTCCGCATTTTGATCCAAAAATGCATTAAATTCACAACTTTTGGTAACTGAGGTGAGGAGAATCTTTTGGCATACTGCACCTCAGAGGGCAGTGGAAACTCAGTCATATTCAAGACAGAGACTGACAGATTTCCAGATATTAGAGATCTCAGCGGATATGGAAAATGACATTAAGGTTGAAGGTTTGCCATCTAGTTGAATGACAAAGCAGACTTGAGGAGCTAAATGGCCTCATGTTCCTATTTCTTAAGTTCCTAAAATCCCTTGAAGGCATATGATATCAATTCAATGGAATTCACTCATCTTTATCATGGAAATCATTTGATGATTTGCCAATGGGAGTTGCCAGCTGTCTCCTCAAGAAATCACTAAAGAACTTGGTTAAATGTCACTTAAGTTTCAATACAGTCCAACACTTATAGCAATAATTAAATCCTGTCTCACAAATTTGATTGAGTTTTTTGAAGAAGTAACAAAGAAGATTGATAAGGGCAGAGCAGTAGATGTGACCTATATGGACTTCAGAAAGGCGTTCGACAAGGTTCCCCATGGGAGACTGATTAGCAAGGTAAGATCTCATGGAATAAAGGGAGAACTAGCCATTTGGATACAGAACTGGCTCAAAGATAGAAGACAGAGGGTTGTGGTGGAGGGTTGTTTTTCAGACTGGAGGCCTGTGACTAGTGGAGTGCCTCAAGGATTGGTGCTGGGCCCTCTACTTTTTGTCATTTACATAAATGATTTGGTGGCGAGCATAAGAGGTACAGTTAGTAAGTTTGCAGATGACACAAAATTGGAGGTGTAGTGGACAACGAAAAGGGTTACCTTAGATTACTACAGAATCTGGACCAGATGGGCCAATGGGCTGAGAAGTGGAAGATGGAGTTTAATTCAGCTAAATGCGAGGTGCTGCATTATGGGAAAGCAAATCTTAGAAGGACTTATACACTTAATGGTAAGGTCCTAGGGAGTGTTGCTGAACAAAGAGACCTTGGAGTGCAGGTTCATAGCTCCTTGAAAGTGGAGTTGCAGGTAGATAGGATAGTGAAGAAGGCATTTGGTATGCTTTCCTTTATTGGTCAGAGTATTGAGTACAGGAGTTGGGAGGTCATGTTGCGGCTGTACAGGACATTGGGTAGGCCACTGTTGGAATATTGCACGCAATTCTGGTTTCCTTCCTATCAGAAAAATGTTGTAAAACTTGAAAGGGTTCAGAAAAGATTTACAAGGATGTTGCCAGGGTTGGAAGATTTGAGCTATAGGGTGAGGCTGAACAGGCGAGGGCTGTTTTCCCTGGAGCGTTGGAGGCTGAGGGGTGACCTTATAGAGGTTTACAAAATTATGAAGGGAATGGATAGGATAAATAGACAGTCTTTTCCCAGGGATCGGGGAGTCCAGAACTAGAGGGCATAGGTTTAGGGTGAGAGGGGAAGGATATAAAAGAGACCTAAGGGGCAACCTTTTCACACAGGGGGTAGTAAGTGAATGGAATGAACTACCAGAGGATGTGGTGGAGGCTGGTACAATTGCAACATTTAAGAGGAATTTGGATGGGTATGTGAATAGGACGGGTTTGGAGGGATGTGGGCCGGATGCTGGCAGGTGGGACTAGATTGGGTTGGGATATCTGGTCAGTGTGGACAGGTTGGACTGAAGGGTCGGTTTCCATGCTGTACATCTCTATTACTCTATGTCTATGACTCTAATTGTCACTATTAATCATTTAGTAGTACAGGTGAGTTCAGATGAAAAAGAGACATATTTTATCAATGCTTTTCAACAATATAAGATCTTTTTAACACAGAGAAAATTCAACATTCCACATTATAGTTTTGAATATTACGAGTGTGTTTGAAAGGAAGAAAAAAGCTTAAAACAGAAATTGCTAAGACATCTCAGTTAAGAAAAACATCTAATTTGCTAATACTGGGATTAAAAAGAATGGTATATACCATCACTGCACCATTTCTAATAAGAAATAGTTTGAGTCAGCAAATACCGAACAATTTCAAATACCAAAATGATAAGCAGGCAAAGATACCATGAGTTATTCCAGATGCAAGTGTTTCTGTGGAGCTATAACCATTGACAGCCTCCTTGGCAGTGAGATCTATCATCTGATGTAGGCGGAGTTTCCGGCAGTAGATGGAGGCAGCTTCAGGCTCAAGAGCAATTATCAACTGTTCTGGACAATCAGGAGATGCAAGACCAGCCTGTGGAGGTGAACGGTAGAGGAAGATTAGTCCTAAATAAGACACATCTAGAAACTAGAGGAAACCATTTGGCCCATTAGAGCTGCACTGCTAGTTTATTAGCTGTGATTGCCTGAGCTTTTCAATTCTCTAACGATATTTATACAACTTGTCATATACAATTTTCTGGAAAGACACTTTGTTCACTGTCCAGATCACTGGATTGTAATACACCTTTCATTTCTCTTAATATGCTCACCTTCAAAATATCAATCTCAGTTTTAATTAATTTAGTTGATTTTTATCACTGGTTTTCAGAGCTGTTTGTCTGTATTCAGATAATGTTTTGCACGCATAGATTTTTTTTCTGACATTCCTGTTGATTTTAAGCCTTGCGTTTTGACACCTTTCCCCTTTATTCTCCTGCTATCGGGAGGAGTTGCTCCCAGTGTACCCTGTGACTTCCATTTATTATTTCAATCACCTTAATCAGCTCACTTCTTACCCTCCTCATACCAAGGAATGTTGTCCTGTCTCTCATTATAGTGTAAGCCCAATCCCTTCATTCAGTTACAGATCTGGTAAATCATTGCCTGACTTTAATAATGCATAGAGGAGAAAGTGAGGACTGCAGATGCTGGAGATCAGAGCTGAAAATGTGTTTCTGGAAAAGCGCAGCAGGTCAGGCAGCATCCAAGGAGCGGGAGAACTGACATTTCGGGCATGAGCCCTTCTTCAGGAACAGCCTGCTGGACACACTTTCCTCATTCCTGAAGAAGGGCTCATGCCCAACATGTCGATTCTCCCGCTCCTTGGATGCTACCTGACCTGCTGCGCTTTTCAAGCAACACATTTTCAGCTTTAATAATGCATACGCTTTTTACTGTACTATCATAAATTAAACACAACATTTCACCACATCTATGGGCAGGCAATGGCCTAGTGGTAATACTGCTAGACTATTAATACAGAGACCAGGTAATATTCTGAGGAGCCAGGTTCCAATCTCATATCTGCAGAATATAGAATTTGAATTCAATAAATATCTGGAATTAAGAGTCTAATAATGACTATGAATTGATTGTTGGGAAAATCCCAAATGAACTCCAGTAAAGAGAATTTACAGTCTGAAAGGATGAAGCCTGCTGTTGTATGATGTTGGTATTGGACTGGGGTGACTTCATCTGATAAAGGAGCAGCACTCTGAAAGCTTGTGATTTTAAACAAACCTGTTGGACTATAACCTGGTGTTGTGACTTCTGACTTTATCCTACTGTGGTATACTTCAATCAGCACTTCAATCATAATGCTTCTGAAACTGATAACTTCTCGAGTCCATCCATGTGTAGCTAAATGTGGCAATCCAGAAGCTGTGATTAATGATTCTACATTTCTCTACAGGGTACATTGTTGAAGGCTTTGCATTGTGATGCAGTTGTTGCTTTGAAACCTTGTACTTTTGTGAGGTAGATGGCAATCAAAGAGAGAAAAAAAACCTTCTAGTTTCTAAGAAAACTAAAAGTGTAACTGCTATTAGAAATCAAGATTTCTGGATAAGCTGAAACCTTATGAAAGGAAACAGAGTGCCCTTAGAACTGAGTTCTTGATGATGGTGATGATCTCAGTGGCTAGGTACAGGCAAGTTGAAGCAGACTGAGGCCAGATTCAGAAACACGCAGAAGGCAAATGTTCACTCTCAGCACATATTTTTATTACTTGAAGATAACATTAATGGATCTACACCGTCAAGGCCATTATAATCAAACGTGAGACAGCCCTACAGACAGGAGCCTTTTTTGGTGAAAGCTAAGAACTCTGATTGGTTGAGTGTTATTGGTTGGAAAACAAGTTAAACCAGCAACAGTAAGTCTAGAGTATCATCCAATATCAGTTTAGGAGCTAGGACAGTCAATAGCTAGAGACATCCAGAGTGAGGGGATCCATTTCATTACAAACTGGCAAGTGGGTCACGGTCAGTCCAGAAAGCCCAGTGCAACAGCCCAGCTATTAAAAGTCAGTTTGTCAGGGACCTGTACAGATATCCATCTCAGGTCGGGTCACTCATCAATTGGAGCGGTCCTACCAGTTGGTTGAGGGTGTGTTGTGTCCTCAAGTCCTAGGGATTTGGCTACTAGAAGGCATATTTCTTTCTCCTATTTCTTAACAGTTCTAACCATTCCTCTACTTCAGGAGCAGTTGCCTTATGTGTCCAGCTTCCGCCAGACATTTTGCAAAATCTGAAACCCAAAGGGCTTTTGTGAAGCTGAGTTTTGTTTCCCTGAGCCAAATAAAATTGCAGTGTCTTCAAACTGAAGACTAATGCACTACACTAGTTATTCAGAGCTTGTAAAACGTTCCAAACGTAAACAGAACCCCATTAAATTCCAAGAATTCTCTCTCAAACTATGTTTGTAAATAACAGGCTGCAAAAATACTTTAAAAACTTACTCATTACATTCCTGCATAGACACAGACCAAACACATATCTTACTAGTTCAAAATCCAAAACTCCAAAATAAATGGAATTACAACATAAGAATCACACATGTTACGTCACAGTTAGTCATTATTTCATTGAAAAATGAAACAACATGTAATAATTAAAGATTTCTGAATGTTTGACTATAAAAGTTTTTACACTTACACAGTTATAGACAGAAACAGCCACAATGACAAAAACAAAACTAATTTCAGGATGTGTTGTTAACATATGTTTTGAAAGGGATAGTTCTTGCATATTTCAAAGTTTTGGCTTAACATCAAAAGATTTGAAATACTATTATAACATTTAATTAGTCCATTTTATTACAACTTCCTGCTAATTAAATATAACCCCAAATAAAGAATAATCACATTCCAATCATTCATTCTTCTTACTGCTGCTGAAGACTCCTGTTTCTGTTTACTACTCGAATTTTCTGTTCTGATGCATGCCATGCAATAATATAAATCGAATACATTTTCATTCTTTACTGAATAAATGTCTAATTTCAAGTTTTGTATTTAATTGTCCCCCCCAGTTAAATTTTTTAAATTCAATGTTACGCTCTTGGATCTAATGTGGCTATCAGTTAGAGCTGAAATTGACATCATGATTCTGATTTGTCAGACTTCAACTTGAGGTGCCGTTTTATTGGTGCTAAATTATATTGGGGATCAATTCAAGTTCAAATAAATTGATTTAAACAGGGTTCTATCTCTGTAGTATGTTCTTTGTTCCTTCCTCTGAAACCTCCAGATGCAGCACATGATATCAGATTACAATCCAGTACGTGGGCTGTGTTGTTCAGCAAGACAGAAAACAACTATAGGTTTGAGGGAGACATTCTCTTAAAATCAATTTACTTAACAACTAATTTAGATCTGGTCTCAGGAGAGGTTCTTTTTTAAACTCCACAGCAGCACTTAATTCAGGGTAGCTAAAAAAAAATGCTAATTTCTGAATACAAATGACATGAAATGAACTGCCCAGGAAGTCAATGGGAGCCCAAAGTTATAGCAAATTCATGAAGTGAGATTTTGATATTTATCTCAAAAAAAAAATTAATAAAGACACAAGTGAGCTGTGGTATATTTCCTAAAAACTGGGACCAATAAGATGAATCACAAGTATTCTTTTTAGTCCTATACATGCTAACCTTACAGTATTGGAAATTAAACTATTTCTGTATTAAACATTCTAGATTGAGATTTGTTCATTCTGAATTGAATAATCTGAATTGAATCTGTTTATTCTTCTGAAGTTAAGATTACACTTTAACTCATACAGCACAGAAACAGACCCTTCGATCCAACCAGTCTATGCCGAACATATTCACAAACTAAATCCGTCCCACCTGCCTGCTCCTGGCCCATATCCTTATGTCCATATCCAAATACAGTCAACACTGAAATTGTACCCACATCCACCACTTTCTCAGGAAGTGAACCACCCTCATTCCACATGTGAACCACCCTCTGTCGAAAAACATTTGCCTCTTTCGTCTTTTTTTAAATCTCTCCCCCTCACCTTAAAAATGTGCCCGCTAGTCTTGAAATCCCTCATTGTAGGGAAAAAACAACTACCGTTAATTCTATCTATACTTTGCATAACTTCTCGTGGTTCATCAATAATCCTTGTCAGATTATTCTACATTGCATACATTAAGTTTTATGTCTAATTTAAACATCTGAACTTGTTAGGATTGGCTTTTGCTTCTCATCGTCTCATTTTCTATCATTCATTAAACACAGCCTGTGGCTGGTACAGTATGGTACAGGCTGTGGATATTCACAACCATACAGTCAACATTATCTCAGTAGGTTAAACAAAGAATTGATTCAATTTCAATCTGGAAGCCTAGTTGGAACATATCAGTGCCTTTCCAATGTAGTCGATCACAGCCGGAAAGCCAAGAAGTGTACATTATCTCATCAGTTATGCTGATAGATTTCTTAGACTTTTCAAATTATATAGATTAAGTTCACTTAGTGAACCCTTTCTGTAGAGAGTGATACTCTGCAACCTTCATAAAATTAATGAGTAGATTGCTACGTTATAAGGATTCAATAATTATAATCAAAATATATGAAATATGGAAGGTAAGTAAAATATGCGCGGTGGACTATTTTTCCCTTGTTCTCATCAGTTGAGTTTTTCAGTAAAACATTTTTATTTAACAGAATTCTCATCTTCAAATAATGGGCATCGAAGTCAGTTGACAGATGCTCAGTTCAACACCTCCTCTAAAAATCATTAGGTGAAACAAATATTACAGTTGCCTTGGCATATTTTCCCAACTCCTGCTCTGCAGTTGATTCAACAGTTATTAAGTTATCCCACTTTATTAACAATGACTCAGTTTAGAAAGACTCATCCACACATTTCTCTCAATAAATGACTGTATTGCAGTCTTATTTAGCTTCATATTGAAATTTCTCAAGCACAGTTTTCCTTTCAGTACTGCAGATACTTTTTTCTTTACAGTTTAGAAAAGGTTTAGAAACCACTTACATTTTCATTCAAATCAGAGATGTTTTACCAAGCTACATATTCTCTTTTCAACATGTTTTGGAAATGGATTGAATTTAAATGAAAATTTCCGACTATTTAACACTACTCATTTTAAAACTTTCCATTTTAGACACAATTTGTTCATGTAATGTGGGCATTACTGACCAGGTCAGCATTTATTGCCCATTCCTAAGTACCAAAGAGTAGTTAAAAGCCTGTCTCATTGCTGTGGGCTTGGAGTCACATGTAAGCATGTAGGGACGACAGATTTCTTTTCCTAAAGGAGGTTAGTCAGCTATTTTAATTTTTATAATAATCAACAGCAGTTATATTGTCACCTTGAGACTAGTTCATTGTTCCTGACTATATTTTATTATTGAATTCAAATTTCATTATCTGCTATGTTGGGCTCTGAACTCATGTCCTCAGGACCTGAGATTCTAGACTAGAGTACAGTAGTGTTACCGGCACACCACTGCCTCCCCATTAGATTAATAAAACTGACCATTTTACCATAAGACTTCAATAACAAAATTATAATATTCTATTTGCAGGAAGGCAGTGGTGTACTGGCATAATCCAGTAATGTCACTAGTACAGTAATCCAAAACCCCAAGCTCATGTTCTTGGTAAAGGGGTTCAAATCCCATCATGGCAGATGGAGAAATTTGAAATCATGAGAAACATGGAATAAAAAGCCAGTCTAATGGCAACCATGTAACAACTGTTAATTGTCATAACAACCTACCTGATTCACTAGTGTATATTCAGAAATGAAATCTGACGTCCTTCCCTGATCTAGCCTACATGTGACTCCAATCACACAGCAATGTGGTTAACTCTTAGTTGAAATTAGAGATGGGAACTAAATGCTTGTCTAACCAGTGACGCCCTCATTCCAAATATAATTTTTTTTTAAAATTGCCTTTGGAACATTGCTTTTGCATCTTGTGATTTTTTAACATTATTTTGAAATTTAAACCTACTTCCCCTGTAATTAAAAAGCAATGCCTATATGTGTATTCTGGATACTGAGGATAGGTCTTTCATTCAATAGACTAGATTTTATGCCAAAAATGCAGGCAAATGAAAGACATTGAAATAAATCTCTGCAAGTAAGTTATCCAAACAACAGATGAAAATTTAGATCTGTAATAGCCTAAACAATTTGATTCTCAACATGACATTCAAGATGGGTGTGTATGAATGTTTTTAGTGCAATTTCAATGTCAACAAACCAATGACAGAATTTCAATAGTTTCAAAATTTGTTTAATATTTTATGGAATGCTTTAGAAATAGTTGTTGCCCTGAAAATTTAACCTGTATTCTTACTGCAAGTTGGCATTTAGCATTGCATCAGTATCCTTAAGTATCACTGAAAATGTATTATTTCATAAATTTGAATATTTAAATGTATTTCGCTATTGGATTCTGTCAGCAAAATTAGAGAAATTGGTGACTACTCTGTAAGCTTTTGACAATTTTGGCTCAGAACTAGCTCGTCCAAATTAGCATCTCAAGTTACCATTTGGAAGCCTTTTGTTATCAAAATAACTAAGATTAATTTTGTGTACTCTCTGGTAACAAACAACAAACCTGCCTGGTATTTCTTTGGAAGGCAACGAATGTTTTCTTAATATCATACAAATGCTAGAAATATTTCCAGGTATCCAAGTCCTTGCTAATCTATCACCACAAAGCCAGCATTTCCAAGTCTGAAACACAACATAGAATCATTGGTTCATTCATTCATACAAAAAATTCTCTGACTGTGACTGACAACAAAAGGTGCAAAATAAAGCAGAAAGGAAAGGAAAATAGATTTAGCACATTACTGTGCTTGCTGTCTTCATTTCTTGTATTAATTTTTAAAGTGTCTTCCTCCTTGTGTTTACTGTCAATATTAGTACATTAAACTAATTGTGCATTCATCAAACCATAACTGAGATTTGACAGAATGTGTCTATAAAAACAAAGAACATCTGTTAATTTTACAAACATATGGACTAATATTCTGCAAAACTTTCACCTGTGTGCTGCATGTGTGTCAACACACAAGTCCCCTGCTACAGTTACATGGAGCCTTTGACTTGCAATATTTTAGTGCCCATATAATTATTGTGGTCATACTTATTTCTGTAATATCATTTGCAAAGAAGATATAAACTTTAAATATTAACTAATGCTATAGAATCCCAATAACATTCTTCCTCAGACATGTGGAGTTAGTAACAAGTGCACCTTGTAAGAAAATCTGAAATAAGAGTAGGAGTAGACCATTCAGCCCCTCAGGCCTGCCCTGCTATTCTGTAAGATCATGGCTGATCTGCCTAAGGCCTCAACTCCTCTTTCATGTCAGTTCCTTATAGATCTCAACTCCTTTATACTTCAAAGATCTTTAAATACTCTCAGTGATCTAGCATTCATAAATCCCTGGGTAGAGAATTCCAGTCATTCACTATTCTCTGAGAGAAGAAATTCCTTTGCATCGCAGTTTTAAATGAGCGTTCCCTTATTCTGTAACTGTGTTCCCTAGTTTACATGTCCCCTGCTAGTGGAAATATATTTTCAATATCTACCCTATCTAATTCCCCTACAGAATCCTGTATGTTTCAATAAGATTATCTCTCATTTTCTTTACCTAATGAGTAATGGCTTAATCTCAGACCAAAAGATATAACAATAAGATATAGGAGCAGAAGAAGGTCTGACCAGTTCTTTGTGTAGTTTTAGCAAACCTTGCGACTTTTATACTCTATTTCCCTTGAAATAAAGGTCAACATTCTAGTTGTCATCCCTATTACATATTAACTTGGATGCTGGCTTTTTGTGATTCATGCATGAGAATTCCCAAATCCCTTTGTAGCTCTCTGCAGTTTTACTGCTTTAAAATAATATTCAGCTCCTCTATTGTTTCTGCCAAAGCACATACCTTCAGATTTTCCCACATTATATTTCATTTGTCAATTTTTTGCCCACTCACTTAACCTGTCTACATTGCCTTGTAGACTCTTTCTGCCTCACTACTTGCCTTCTCACATGTTTTTGTTTCATCCACAAACTTGGCTACAATAAGTTTACTTCCTCATCTAATTCATAATTATATATTGCAAATAATTGGCCTCAACACTGCTTTCTGTGGCACTCCACCTGTTACGAATTGCTGTCTTGGAAAACATCCCCTTATCCCAACTCTGTCTTCTAAAAGTTAGCAAATCCTCTGCTCATGTTAATATACTATCCCCAATACCACGAGTTCATATCTTGTGCAACAATGTTCGATGTGGGACCTTAAAGAATGCCTTCTTGAAATCCAAATACACAACTATTGGATCCACTTTACTTACACTGCTCATGATTCCCCAAAGAACTCCAGTAAATTTGTCAAACATGACTTTTCTTTCACAAATCCAGGTTGATCCTGCTTGATTGTGGTAGTATTTCTAAAAAGTCCTGTTATTTCTTCCTCAATAATGAACTTTAGCATTTTCCCAATGACAGATGTTAGACTAAATGGCCTATAGATACTTACTAGGAGAAAGTGAGGACTGCAGATGCTGGAAATCAGAGTCAAGAGTGTGTTGCTGGGAAAGAACAGCAGGTCAGGCAGCATCCGAAGAGCAGAAGAATCGACATTTTGGGCATTTCAGTGATGAAGGGCTTATGACCGAAATGTTGATTCTCCTGCTCCTCGGATGCTGCCTGACCTGCTGTACTCTCCCAGCAACACACTCTCGACTATAGTTACCTGCTGTCTGTTTCCCTCCCTTCTTGAACAGGGATGCCCATTAATAGTTTTACAATCCAATTTAACCCTCTTAGAATCCAGGGACTTCTGGAATATTCCAACCAATGCCTCCACTATCTTTGCAGCAATGTACTTTAAAACCCTTGGATGTCAGTCATCAGCTCCAGGCTGCTTGTCTGCCTTTAATCCCCTTAGTTTGACAAATACTTTGTTCCTCATGATACAGACCATTATAAGATCTTTCCTTGTATTCCCATCTTGATTATTTGTTATCTATCAGATGTTCATGGTGTCCTCACCATGAAGATCGATGCAAAATATTGGTTTAAATTATCTATCATTTCCTCGTTTCCACCATTCCCCAGTTATATCAGTCAAGGGTCTCTAATTTATTTTAGCTACTTCCTTTTTTTCCTTATAAACCAGTAGAAGGTCTTTCTATGTGCTTTTATATTTCTTGCCAATTTATTTTCATAATCAATTTTCTCTTTTTCTTAGCATTTTATTCATCTGCAGCTGGTTCATAATAAATTCCGATCCTCAAGCCAATCACTAGGTTCTACTGCTATGTATGCCTCAGACAGAATGTTGCAGGTTGTCTGAGCAATCTAACTTCTTACATGTGGTACTGTTGATGAAATTGAAACAATCTATGGGTTCAATTCGCCACTGGATTAAGAAGCACAGTCCACTTCTCTCAGTAAATAAACATACCTTGTAGGCTGCCTGCCTCATGAACTGCTTTGCAGGTTGCTTCCATATAGCTGGTACAGTAATGACCCATCGAATATCTGGGTTTCCAAATTGTGAACCAGCCTGATCACTCAGCTCCTAAAAATAGAATGATGTAGGTGACAGCTTCCTTGTTTCTTCATTGAGAATTCTACAGCAACATCCTGGCTATAAATTACAACATGATTTCCACATGTTTACAGCTTGCACACATCAAACTTTATTGAAAAAACACATTCCATTGTGAGGGGCCATAGAATGTTGGCACTATTACTAATTATCAGTAAAGTAAATTCTATATATATATCTGCATATTAACATAAAATAAGCTCTAAAGATTTGAAACATAGTTATTGTCGTCTATTTTTGGATCCACTTCTTTTGACTGTGCAGTGGGTGATTACTGGGATATAGAATTATAAAGATAAAAGTGTAAAGGAATAGCACTTTGTGAAGGTCAATTTGACTGCTCTGAATTACACCTTTACTGGCAAGAATTACCTTACAAAAGTGAGCCAACATCTTTTCACAACTGAAGATTACCACAGGTGTTTGAATGAAAGTTTCTTTGTTGATGAGAACTATCAAATTTCTAAGAATTCCAGTGCTGTTTTAAGTATGGTTGATTTTCTTAGTCTGTAATTATCCTTTGCACAATCACTTAGGAAAGGAAATGGATCCAAAAATAAGCAACAATAACTTTCACAGTTGTTTGTAGATTAACAGATGCATCCAGTAGAAATGCCACTAATTCTTTTGATTGGCAGCATCAAGTTTTAAAATTGTTTTGATCAACTGCAATATCAAATCTTATTGTAACAGAGAACAGTCCAGTCACAATACTTCATAAAGTAAAATACTCAGCAGCACAAGTTCAAAATAAACATAATTTTCAACATTCCATCAAATCTACCTGATGAACATAACATTAAGAATTGTGTATAAGTTCTTTGTCATTTCTAACACACCTGTAATGCATGGTCTTTAAAGAACATTAGAGCACAGGCAAAGATTTCAATAGCCTTGACCTTTTTTCCATTGGCAGCCTCCAGTTCTGTTTCAATTGTGAGATTCTAGAAGACAGTGAAAGAAATAAATGCATCACACGATGATAGTTCCATAAATGACAATTTTCAAGCTTTCACAGAGTTAGAACTCGATCCAATCACAGAAAGTGCATTCCACTTAAAAGCAATTTCTTCTCAAAAGTAATTTATTCTATATGATCAAACAACCATACTGAAATCTTTTTGAGTGCATTTAGTTTTCAGAGTAATACCTCTCTATAGTTCTCAGGAGAAATTGGGTCTCTGTGGCCTTGCATAAAATGTACAATATACAAAGCATTGCATTCAATAGTAACTGTATACACAATTGAAAAGGTCCAAGGGCAACTTTTGTCTTCATTGCATGGATCGCAATCTGCTGTGGTAGATTGCTCATGATGCAGAATGGGCCCATTTTTATTTCTTTAAGCACATACCAGGAAGAACTGCAAAATTAATCCAAAAATATTCTCCAGACAAAGATCAAAAAGCCTTTTCAGTATGCTTTGGCATTCAAATAGATAAAGCTTATCTCCAAACTCAACTCAACATTCTTGTCCTATGACATTCTTAATTTGCTTTGGATTGATAAAAGCTGTAATTTTATGCTCAGTTCTGATACTACACTTTCCAATAGATTTGAATGCTGTTGAATGGGGGCTGAGGAGGATTACCAGAATTGTTCGAGCAATATGGGTATTTAGATACAAAGTTAGACGGTAAGTGCAGTGAAGTGATAGACATTGGTCACTCCTGAGGTATCTGATGGACAGGCCTGTTACTCAACCTGCAATACGTCAGTCCTTTGCAGTGGAAACCTTACAATATTGACTTAGAGTGAAACATACCCTGGTGTAGTAGGTCATTCCTCTTTTGCAGCACTGGTTCGAGTTGCCCATGGAGTCTGACTTCTACCACCATCACTTTCCAGGTTGCCTATGTCAGTTGGGATGATTTCTTGTTGCCTCCTATAGGGAAGAAAATCTTCCCTAGACTTCTGGACAGTCTTCAGGAGAACCACAGTGGAAGCATTGCTAAAGCATGGTGCTTATTTTTGCTTGGTCTAACATTTCCAGGGAGGGATGCAATTGATGACGAGAAGTTGAATGATGCTTCTAAGTTACAGAGAGTGAACTGCTATGTAGGTACCTTTTAACTGTTAAATTTGGTTCTTAGAGAAGGGCAATATTTCCTTCCCAGCACCCATAATACGTAGCATTTACTCCACACATGCATATGCATGAAATGAGAAGAACTAATTGTGTGGAAATGTCTGCCCCACACACAGGTGGCCAACCCTCCTGAAGTTCTGTTCACCTTCACATGTAGCCAAATAAGTTCCCAACCACTGTGTGTAAGGTTGTCACAGACTGCCATATGCATCTGGTATTTCCATGTCGTCCCATTTGTCATCTTGCAGCAGTGCTCTTTTATAGTTTTGCCCACTGGCAACCTAGTACTAACGGTGTCCTGACCCTGTACAAGTGGTCAGTGATTTAGTACATGAAGAAGTCCCATCTCTAGCCAACCTTCTAAAGTACATGCAATGCTCTCTGTTATCAGATTGACTGACACTACATCTTCAAGTAATTGGCTTTCTCTCCCTGAAATGGCAGAGAGGTTTCTACATTGTCAGCAACTGAAATGAAAAGAAGGGATAAAGTTAAGCTTTTAGTGTAATGGGGAAAAGAAGAGAGATGTGAAGGTATAGGAAGTGATTAATGTTTATCATGCAGTGTGTTCAGGAAGAGATAGAAGCAAGATTCATCACGGTAAACTGGTTAGCAAGGTTAGATCACATGGAATACAGCAAAGACTAGCCATTTTGGTAAGGACTGGCTCAAAGATAGGAGACAGAGAGGGGTGGTGGAGGGTTGTTTTTCAGACTGGAGGCTGTGACCAGTGGTCTGCCACAAGGATTGGTGCCAGGTCCACTGCTTTTCATCATTTGTATAAATGATTTGGATGTGAACATACGAGGTACACATGATTTGGAGACGCTGATATTGGACTGGGGTGTACAAATTTAAAAATCACACACTATAACTCAACTATAACCTAGTGTTGTGTGATTTTTAACATAGGAGGTATAGTTAGTAAGTTTACAGATGACACTAAACAGTGAAGTGGACAGCAAGGAAGATTACCTTACTGTACAATGGAATCTCGATGAAATGGCCAATGGGCCAAGGAGTGGCAGATGGAGTTTAATTTAGATAAATGTAAGGTGCTGCACTTTGGAAAGGCAAATCAGAGCAGGACTTATACACTTAATGGTAAGTTCCTGGGGAGTGGTGCTGAACAAAGAAACCTTGATGAGCAGGTTCATAGTTCCTTGAAAGTGGAAACCCAGGTAGACAAGATAATGACGGAGGCATTTCATATGCTTGCCTTTATTGGTCAGTGCATTGAGTAGAGGAGTTGGGAGTTCTTGTTCTGGCTCTATACGATATTGGTTCACTCATGTTTGGAATACTGCATTCAATTCTGGTCTCCGTGCTACAGGAGATATGTTGCAAAACTTCAAAGGGTTCAGAAAAGATTTACAAGGATGTTTCCGGGGTTGGAAGGTTTGAGCTATAGGGAGAGGTTGAATAGGCTGGGACTATTACCCTGGAGCTTTGAATGCTAAGGAATGAACTTAGCAAGGTTTATAAAATCATGAGAGGTATAGATATGGTAAATATCAAGGTCTTTTCCCCAGGGTGATGGAATCCAAAACTAGAGGGCACAGGTTTAAAGTGAGAGGGGAATGATATAAAAGGAATGTAGGGAGCAAGTTTTTCATTCAGAAGGTGGTATTTCTATGGAATGAGGTACCAGAAGTGAGAAGTGGTGGAAATTGGTATAATTACATTTAAAAGACATCTGGATGGGTATATGAATAGGAATAGTTTAGAGGGATATGGGCTATGTGCTGGCAAATGCAGCTAGACTTATTTAGGATGTCTGGTCGGCATGAACAAATTGGACTGAAAGGTCTATTGTTGTACAGCCGTATGACTCTATCACTTTTATTATAAAAGTGGAAACAGATAGCAATATGAAGAATCATTCAATGACAACTCTTCTGGCATTGTCACTGTTCACCACTGGGACTCTCTTGTTGTCCATGCACATTGCCTTGCATAGGTGAGAGGATGCAAGTGGATTCAGCTTCTTCACAATCTCTGAACCAAATGTTTGCACATAATCATCTTCTTCCAAGAAAACTGACAGTATATTATTGACAGTTCTGTTTAGGGAAATTGGTCTGCCATGGTTGAACAACGTGGTTGTAATGTGCAAGATGTGAGGAAGAGATCTCTGTAACAGCTGTGAGAGTAATATGTGCAGAATGTGTGTGGAAGAAGGAGAAAGAGTGACGTGAAATGATTGTAAGAGAGTAAATGGAAGTGGGGAAGGGAAATGGTCTGAGTGGTTAGATGCTGCTGTGAACAGAGAGGGAGGTATTCTTACTTTAATAACACTGGTGATCTCATTTAGGTTATTTCTATATTGCAGCAATACATAGGGAGCAAAGTTCTTGGTCCTAACCTCCAAATCCTAGTGTTAGAAGTGCTGCCAGGAAGATTTTCTGCCCTCTGGAGTGAACAACGTATCCCTTATTCAAACTATATCTCGAATGAAAGCTTTCAATGCTACATCGGAGAACTTGAATGGCCTCTGTGGGTCTTTTGCAGATGTTTTGCCACTTGTGAAATTGTAAAGTGCAACAAGAGTGTGCCTTCTCTTTAAAACATGCTGTCTTCATTTAAAGCATTAGTTAAGCTTGACTTCTTGACCCTTCCCCATCCTCAAGCATGTGTACAACTGATGAATAGTACAGGGAGCACTGATCACATGCCAGAGTCATGTTGGTGAGCTGCCAACACCAACTGCACATGGTCCCTGTAATGGTCTGACCTGTGACCATAAATTCATCATCCTTGGCTTTGAAAGTTTGAGACTGTCATTTGAAGCTGATGTTCCTTTCCAATATTCATCTCAAAAGTTAGCTCTTTGCACTTTTTTTGGATGATATTTCATACAGGCTGAATATTGTTGCAGATCCTTACAAACGGGGTAGGAAGAAAATGTCATCTCTCTAAGCAAAGTAGTATGAGATAAGTGCACTGTTGCTAGGGTATGTGGGCCACACAATTATAATATCCATGACTATAAGAAGTTATTCACTGAAAATTACTGAGAATTTCAAATAAAAAGAAGAAACATTTTCCATCTTAATTGCAGCCTCTTGTTACCTTTAAGGAACATACTACACTTGATTATTTTTCTAACATGACTTAAATCAGTGATAAAAACTACATTTGAGACTGTGATGCCTTTAATACTGTTTTGCATGGAACTGATTCATGTTAACAGCTATTTCAAAAGGCTGACATGGTATGATCCTTATAATTTGCAACAAAAAAAAAACAGGCTTCTAATACTTGAATGGATAGCTTTCAAAGCAAATAATTTCAGTTTGCATTAATTTAAGAAAATAACCTAGATCAGCTAAACCATAGGAGCACCACCTTTAATCTGAAAGGTCAACGCCATCCTAATTATAACTGTGGAAAAGATGAAAGGTCACCCACCATTATAGATAGATTTCAGCATAGAATTGGGAAGCTTACTGTGATGGTAATAGAGGTCATTTTTAAATCAATCAAGGACTCAACTTTTCTATTGAGTCCAGCTTGCTTCTGAATAGCCCAGTAATAAGGCTTGAATAAAGAGGCCAATTAATTATCATCAAAACATATGCATTGCTTTTTAATTTAAAGCTCTTCCAGTGTAGATGTCAGACTGTGTAGACTTGTATTGTGTAAAACATATTGTAGACTTATTACACATGGAACAACTCTATCAGACAAGAATGTTGCTTAGATTCAAAAGGGCTTTTTGTAGCACTGCATTGCCACAAAGCTAATTGCTAATTTCATTTCTTAATGTTTACTTTTCAGGGATGAACACAAAACATACGAAGTTCAAGATGATAGAGATCAGAAATAATATTCTGTTGGTATTCTCTATATATCATGAATGAGGGGTGGCACAGTGGTTCAGTGGTTAGGACTACTGCCTCACAGCGCCAGGGACCTGGGTGCAATTTCTGCCTCGGGCGACTGTCTGTATAGAGTTTGCGCATTTTCCCCATGTGGGTTTCCTTTGGGTGCTCTGGTTTCCTCGCACAATCCAAAAAAAGATGTGCAGGCCAAGTGAATTGGCGATGCTAAACTGCCCACAGTGTTAGGTGCATTAGGCAGAGGTAAATATACGGTAGGGGAATGGGTCTGTAAGGCTTACTCTTTGGAAGGTCGGTGTGGACTTGTTGCATCTAAGGGCCTGTTTCCATACTGTAGGTAATCTAATAATGTAAAAGTCAGGGAACTAATCCTACAGCAAGAGGCTGGAGGGAAAGACAATAAGGTGACTCTCAACAATGAGCCCCACCCCCAAATGGTATCCTCAGGGAAGCATCAAAAAAATCATGTGTCTTCCAGTTAATCCCGGAGTTACCAGTAACTTCCAGTGGAAATGTTTTGCCTTTACAGGACAGAATTCTACATGTGCTCATTTTCGCTTTTTTAGGTTCAACTCACAATCTCCACTCACCAAATTCCTAACTTAAGTAAGTTAAAAAGATAAAATGAAGATTTGGAACTTACACTGGTTGTATGGAGCTTCATTTTGAATTTCTCGAAATAGAGCCATTGTTTTGAATCATTTGGATCCAGGTCATGATAAAAGTCCCTGGCTGCATAACCAAAGCTGTGGTACTTTCCGTCAGGCGTCAGGAGGATAGTTGTAGGAGTCTTCTGATTGGATACACCGGGGTCACCGCCTTCCCATCGTCTGACAAAAACAAACAGTTCAATGATACTGTAGCTGCTCTCTTTGCAGCACATAACCTTAGAATTACACAGTTGGATCAACCCATACATAAGATTAGAGACGGGATTCCAGAGCTTACAGCTTTGCCCCTAAAAGCACAGCTGATAAGTGGGGAGCAATGAAAATCAGTGATGCCTAAATTACCCAAACACCTAAATGCAAAAACACACAGCAAACAAAAGACACTAAGAGAAGACAGGTAAGCCCTGGGGGACCCACCCTAAGCAGTCATCAGAGTGATGATATTTATTTCTGATAATGGTGCACACTAAACTTCAGATAAAACAAAATTCTTAAAGATAGGCATGGATCATTTCTTGTCAGAAACCTTTTAAATCAAGATTTGGAGATGCCGGTGTTGGACTAGGGTGTACAAAGTTAAAAATCACTCAAGAGACAATAGACAATAGATGCAGGAGTAGGCCATTCTGCCCTTCGAGCCTGCACCACCATTCAATATGATCATGGCTGATCATCCTTAATCAGTATCCTGTTCCTGCCTTATCTCCATAACGCTTGATTCCACTATCCTTGAGAGCTCTATCCAACTCTTTCTTAAATGAATCCAGAGACTGGGCCTTCACTGCCCTCTGGGGCAGAGCATTACACACAGCCACCACTCTCTGGGTGAAGAAGTTGCTCCTCATCTCTGTCCGAAATGGTCTACCCCATATTTTTAAGCTACGTCCTCTGGTTCGGCACTCACCCATCAGCGGAAACATGTTTCCTGCCTCCAGAATGTCCAATCCTTTAATAATCTTATATGTCTCAATCAGATCCCCACTCAGTCTCCTAAACTCAAGGGTATAACAAGCCCAGTCGCTCCAGTCTTTCAGCGTAAGGTAATCCCGCCATTCCAGGAATTGACCTCGTGAACCTACGCTGCACTCCCTCAATAGCCAGAATGTCTTTCCTCAAATTTGGAGACCAGAACTGCACACAGTACTCCAGGTGTGGTCTCACCAGAGCCCTGTACAGCTGCAGAAGAACCTCTTCGCTTCTATACTCAATCCGTCTTGTTATGAAGGCCAGCATGCTATTAGCCTTCTTCACTACCTGCTGTACCTGCATGCTTACCTTCATTGACTGGTGTACAAGAACACCCAGATCTCTTTGTACTACCCCTTTACCTAAATTGATTCCATTTAGGTAGTAATCTGCCTTTCTGTTCTTGCCACCAAAGTTGATAACCATACATTTATCCACATTAAACTGCATCTGCCATGCATCTGACCACTCACCTAACCTGTCCAGGTCACCCTGTAATCTCCTAACATCCTCTTCACATTTCAACCTGCCACCCAGCTTAGTATCATCAGCAAATTTGCTAATGTTATTACGAATACCATCTTCTATATCATTAATATATATTGTAAAAAGCTGCGATCTTTCTTCCTTTTTGGAATGAACTGATCCTACACAGAAATACCTGCCATTGTTCCTCCACCGTCATCCCTGCTAAGGTATTGCACCATTGGTCATTGGCCAGCTCCTCCCTCATAGCTCCACAGTTCCCTTTATTCAACTGAAATATTGTCACTTCCAATTGTACCCTCTCCCGCTCAAGTTGCAGATTGAAGCTTCTTGTATTATGGTCACTACTTCCCAATGGCTTCTTCACTTCGAGGTCCCTGATCAATTCTGGTTCATTGCACAATACCAGATCCAGAATTGCCTTCTCCCTGGTAGGGTCCAGCACCAGCTGTTCTAAGAATCCATCTCGGAGGCACTCCACAAAGTCTCTTTCTTGAGGTCCAATACCATCCTGATTCTCCCAGTCTACTTGCATGTTGAAATCCCCCATAACAGCTGTAGTAACATTTTTGTGACAGGCCAATTTCAGCTCCTTATTCAACTTACATCCGACATCCAGAATACTGTTTGGGGGCCTGTAGATAACTCCCAAGAGGGTCTTTTTACCCTTAGAATTTCTCAGCTCTATCCATACTGACTCTACATCCCCTGATTCTAGGTCCCCCCGCGCAAGGGACTGAATATCATCCCTTACCAACATGGCCACCCCACCCCCTCTGCCCATCAGTCTGTCCTTACAATAGCACATGTAGCCTTGTCCAGGCTACTGTCCACTTGAAGCCATGTCTCAGTTATCCCCACAATATCGTATCTGCCAATTCCCAAAAGAGCCTCAAGCTCATCCATCTTATTTCTAATGCTTCGTGCATTCGTATATAGTATTTTTAATTTGTTACTGCCCTCACCCTTCCCTCCACTCCTATTTCACTCAACCTTGAAGCATGATCCCTTTTTGAGCTTTCTGCTTCATTGATACAGTTGTCTTTCTTGACTTCCCTTGTTCTAACTTTCCTTTCAATTTCCTTTTTAAACATCTAGTTTGTCCCCTCCTCCCCGCTACTTAGTTTAAACGTAGCTGTGTTGCAGTAGCAAACCTGCCTGCCAGAATGCTGGTCCCTAACCTATTAAGGTGCAAACCATCTCTCTTGTATAATTAATGCTTACCATAAAACATACCCCAGTGATCCAAGAATTTAAATCCTTGCTTCCTGCACCAGTTCCCCAGCCACATGTTCAAGTCCATTATCTCCCTGTTTCTGGCCTCACCAGCCCGAGGAACTGGAAGCAAACCGGAGATAACCACCCTGGACATCCTGCTTTTCAGCCTTTTCCTAGTTCTCTGAAGTCCCGCTGTTGTATGTTCCTCCTCTTCTTCCCGACATAATTTGTGCCGACATGTACCACCACCTCTGGCTGAGGATTTCCTGCACTCTGTCTATGATGTCTTTAACCCTGGCACCAGGAAGGCAACACACCATCCTTAAGTCCCACCTGCTGCCACAAAAACCCCAGTCAGTTCCTATCACTATGAAGTCCCCTATTACCGTGGCTCAAAGGCACAGAACTTATAGCAAAACTTTACAGTGTGATGTAACTGAAATTATACATTGAAAAATACCTTGATTGTCTGTTGAGTCTTTCATCTGTTCGAATATCATGATAGTTTCACTTCTTTCATGTGTAAATCACAAAACCTTTTTTTTAAAGTTGCATTCTCAGGTTAGGTGTAACAATGGGTGTTAGCTAGACAATATGTTGAAGGTGTTATCCCCCTGTGTTCTCTGTCTATGACCTGATGTTTAGATTGATTCTAATCTAAAAAGTGGGATAACAGAGTTTTACATGAATTCATGTAGTTTTTGAGCAGAGTACAATGTAACTCTGCAAGTACAAATTCACTCCACAAAATGTGTGTGTGCATGTGGGTCTTTGTCTGTCTGTGTGTGTGTCTATTCTGGGTTGGGAGTTGTGAGTGTGAGAGAGAGTGTATATGTGTGTGTTGTGAGTGTAGAGTGCCTTAAGTCTGTGACGGGTGCATGTGTGAGTGTGGGAGTGTGTGTGCATGTCTGGGGGGTTGTGAGTGCCTCCGAGAGTGACAGTATATGTGTGTGCATGAGTGTAGAGTGGTCTAAGTCTCTGAGAGGATGCCTGTATGCGTGTGGGAGTGTGTGTGTCTGTAAGGGTGTGTGTGAGTGTCTGTGTGCGTGTCTGAGTATATGTGTGTCCATGTGTGTCCATGTCTGTGTAGGAGTATCTGTGTGTGTGTATAGTGCAATGGTGGTCACCTGTAATGTGACATGACCCAAGGTCCCGGTTGAGGCCCTCCCTATGGGTACCAAACGTAGCTATCAGTTACATCACACTGTAAATATTTGCTATTAATTCTGTGCCTTAGAATTGTGCCTTAGATCACCTGATGAAGGAGCGGCGCTCCGAAAGCTAGTGTGCTTCCAATTGAACCTGTTGTATGATGTTTAACTTTTACATCAAACTATCCTTTGGAGCAGAAGAGGTGTGAAATAACTGCACAAAGGCCAATGTCCTATCACCAAATCACCCTTTATTTACTTGTGCACAGTACATTGTCTTTGGCCAGCCAGCTCAGAGTCAGTCCTCAACTGAGGAGATTCTAATCTCCAAGTTGCATTTTATTAAACAATTCACAATTTACAAAACAATTAAAATTAAGAGCTGTATACAGAGAATTCGCAAATTTACAAAGGAGAGGAATGACAAAGCCAAGCCCCAAACCCTACGTTCAACCAGTTTTCACGGAAATGAGGACAGACCTCAAATCCCAGTTTCAATCATTACAAACAGTAACAACGACACTTGTACATACAAGACAGACTAATGACATAAGAAACAGTGCATACAATACAGACCCCCCACAAACCCAGCAAGCCACCCCGTCCCTCCCACCTTCTCCGGTTGTATTAGTCAGCCGGGTCTTTCCTGATTGGCCCAGATCAGGAACCTCATAGTTAAGGAGATTAATCTGGCTCCAATCATTACAGGGTGATGAACAAATTCAGTCAAGGCGCATTACTCAATAGTGGATAGTGGGTAACTATCTGTTCAATAGCCTTTCAGGTGGTCAAGTTGGGGGTCTTAAAGCTGAAATGTTAAGTTAACCTGCATTTAGAAAGATAACATCTTGACAAAGGAGTGGATGCTTGCACTGGGAACAGCCACCTAGATGACCTTTAAGCGGCTGGTGTCCATTAACTGGGCTACATGGTATTTTGATGTCAGCACTTCAACTCATGCTCTCTACCTACTGCAACCAGATTATTTGAGTGGGAGCAGCGTCCGAGGAAAAGCGAACCCGGGAGACTACAGCTAAGGTAAGACAGATTGTTTCAAAATTACTTACCTGTAGCGGGCAGCGGTGTTTTTTTTTTCTCTCTCTTCACAAAAAGAGCGGGAGCAGCAGAGGAAGTGACGGCAAACTGAGGGGCAGCCAGGAAGGAGAACAGTGAGTATAAATACTCACCCTTTAATCACCAACGGTCATTTGAGTGGGAGCAGCGTCCGAGGAAAAGCGAACCCGGGAGACTACAGCTAAGGTAAGACAGTTTGTTTCAAAATTACTTACCTGTAGCGGGCAGCGGAAGTGAGGTTGGAGCGCATAGCTGGGCGGGAAGGCAAGTGATTAGTATTTGAGTGGGTGTGTTCTAGACTCCAGGTCCTACTTCCGTAGGGCCTCCCTCCCACCCTCCTCCTCTAACCTAACTTTAAAGTCCACAGGTTATTGACTCAGTGTTCTTGTTTTTGGAGACAAAGTGTACAGTCATGGCAGCGCAGGTGGTGGAATGTTCCTCCTGCAGGATGTTTGAGGTAGGGGTGACCACCGATACTCCTGCCGACTTCGTCTGCAGGAAATGCAGTCAGATCCTGATCCTCACCGAACGAGTTAGGGAACTGGAACTGGAGCTGGATGAGCTGAGGATTATTCGAGAGGCTGAGACGGTGATCGATAGAAGCTACAGGGACATAGTTACGCCAGAGAACAGAGGTAGCTGGGTAACAGTTAGAGGTGGGAAGGGGAAGAAACAGGCAGTGCAGGGTTCCCCTGTGGTCGTTCCCCTAAAAAATAAGTATACAGCTTTGGAAACTGTTGGGGGGGACAGCCTTGCAGGTGTAAGCTGCAGTGAAGGGGTCTGTGGCTCTGAGACTCAGAAGGGAAAGGGGGAGAAGAGGAGAGCGCTAGTTATAGGGGACTCTCTAGTTAGAGGGATGGACAGACGGTTCTGTGGACATGGGCGAGACTCTCGGATGGTTTGTTGCCTCCCGGGTGCTAGGGTCCGAGACGTCTCGGACCGTGTCTTCAGAATCCTTAAGGGGGAGGGTGTGCAGCCAGAAGTCGTGGTTTACATTGGCACCAACGACATAGGTAGGAAGAGGGGTGGGGAGGTCATTCAAGAGCTCAAGGAGTTAGGCTGGAAGCTAAAAGCTAGGACAGACAGAGTCGTCATCTCTGGGTTGTTGCCGGTGCCACGTGACAGAGAGGCAAAGAATAGGGAGAGAGTGCAGTTGAACACGTGGCTGCAAGGATGGTGTAGGAGGGAGGGCTTCAGATATTTGGACAATTGGACTGCATTCTGGGGAAGGTGGGACCTGTATAAACAGGACGGGTTGCACCTGAACCAGAAGGGCACCAATATCCTGGGGGGTAGGTTTGCTAGCACTCTTCGGGGGGGTTTAAACTAATTTGGCAGGGGGATGGGATCCGGACTTGTAGTCCAGCAAGTAAGCTAGCTGTGTGTCAGGATGTCCAAGACTGTAGGGAGGCTGTGGAGAAGGTAGCACTGACAGGGACTACTTGCGGACACAGAGATGGGCTCAAGTGCGTATACTTCAATGCAAGGAGTATCAGAAATAAGGTGGGTGAACTTAAGGCGTGGATCGGTACCTGGGACTACGATGTTGTGGCCATCATGGAAACATGGATAGATGAGGGACAGGAATGGCTATTGGAGGTTCCTGGTTACAGATGTTTCAGTAAGATTAGGGAGGGTGGTAAAAAAGGAGGGGGGGTGGCATTGCTAATTAGAAATGGTATAACGGCTGCAGAAAGGAAGTTTGAGGGGGATCTGCCTCTGGAGGTAGTATGGGCTGAAGTCAGAAATAGGAAAGATGCAGTCACCTTGTTGGGTGTTTATTATAGGCCCCCCAATAGCAGCAGAGATGTGGAGAAACAGATTGGGAAACAGATTTTAGAAAGGTGCAGAAGCCACAGGGTCGTAGTCATGGGCGACTTCAACTTCCCAAATATTGATTGGAAGCTCTTCAGATCAAGTAGATTGGATGGGGCGGTGTTTGTGCAGTGTGTCCAGGAAGCTTTTCTAACGCAGTATGTAGATTGTCCAACCAGAGGGGAGGCCATATTGGATTTGGTACTCGGTAATGAACCGGGACAAGTGGTGGGCTTGTTAGTGGGTGAACATTTTGGTGATGGTGACCACAATTCTGTGACTTTCACCTTGGTTATGGAGAGAGATAGATGCGCACAACAAGGAAGATTTTACAACTGGGGGAAGGGAAATTACGATGCTGTAAGACAGGATTTGAGGAGCATACGTTGGGAGCATAGGCTGTCAGGGAAGGATGTGGTGGAAATGTGGAACTTTTTCAAGGAGCAGATACGACGTGTCCTTGATATGTATGTATCGATCAGGCAGGAAAGAAATGGTCGTGTGAGGGAGCCTTGGTTGACGAGGGAGGTTGAATGTCTAGTAAAGAGGAAGAAGGAGGCTTACATAAGGTTGAGGAAACCAGGTTCAGACAGAGCAGTGGAGGGATACAGGATAGCCAGAAGGGACCTGAAGAAAGGGATTAGGAGAGCTAAGAGAGGGCATGAAAAATCCTTGGCGGAAAAGATCAAGGATAACCCCAAGGCATTCTATGCGTATGTGAGAAACCTGAGAATGACGAGAACGAGGGTAGGTCCGATCAAGGACAGTAGTGGGAGACTGTGTATTGAGTCGGAAGAGATAGGAGAGGTCTTGAACAAGTACTTCTCTTCAGTATTTACGAACGAGAGGGACCGTATTGTTGAAGAGGAGAGTGTGAAACGGACTGATAAGATAGAAGAGATACCTGTTAGGAAGGAAGATGTGTTGGACATTTTGAACAACTTGAGGATAGACAAGTCCCCCGGGCCTGACGGGATATATCCTAGGATTATGTGGGAAGCAAGAGAGGAAATTGCAGTACCGTTGGCAATGATCTTCTCGTCTTCACTGGCAACGGGCGTGGTACCAGGGGACTGGAGAGTAGCGAATGTTGTGCCCCTGTTCAAAAAAGGGAATAGGGATAACCCCGGGAATTACAGGCCAGTTAGTCTTACTTCTGTGGTAGGCAAAGTAACGGAAAGGGTACTGAGGGATAGGATTTACGAGTATCTGGAAAGACACTGCTTGATTAGGGACAGCCAGCACGGATTTGTGAAGGGTTGGTCTTGCCTTACAAGTCTTATTGAATTCTTCGAGGAGGTGACCAAGCATGTGGATGAGGGTAGAGCAGTGGATGTAGTGTACATGGATTTTAGTAAGGCATTTGATAAGGTTCCCCATGGTAGGCTTATGCGGAAAGTCAGGAGGCATGGGATAGAGGGAAATTTGGCCAATTGGATAGAAAACTGGCTAACCGGTCGAAGGCAGAGAGTGGTGGTAGATGGTAAATATTCAGCCTGGAGCCCAGTTACAAGTGGAGTTCCGCAGGGGTCAGTTCTGGGTCCTCTGCTGTTTGTAATTTTTATTAATGACTTAGATGAGGGAGTCGAAGGGTGGGTCAGTAAATTTGCAGATGATACGAAGATAGGTGGAGTTGTGGACAGTGAGGAGGGCTGTTGTCGGCTGCAGAGGGACTTCGATATGATGCAGAGCTGGGCTGAGGAGTGGCAGATGGAGTTCAACCCTGCCAAGTGTGAGGTTGTCCATTTTGGAAGAACAAATAAGAATGCGGAATACAGGGTTAATGGTAGGGTTCTTAGTCAGGTGGAGGAACAGAGGGATCTTGGGGTCTATGTACATCGATCTTTGAAGGTTGCCACTCAGGTGGATAGAGTTTGTAAGAAGGCCTATGGAGTATTATCGTTCATTAGCAGAGGGATTGAATTCAAGAGTCGTGAAGTGATGTTGCAGCTGTACAGGACTTTGGTTAGGCCACAGTTGGAGTACTGTGTGCAGTTCTGGTCGCCTCACTTTAGGAAAGATGTGGAAGCTTTGGAGAGGGTGCAGAGAAGATTTACCAGGATGTTGCCTGGAATGGAGAGTAGGTCGTACGAGGATAGGTTGAGAGTTCTCGGCCTTTTCTCGTTGGAACGGCGAAGGATGAGGGGTGACTTGATAGAGGTTTATAAGATGATCAGAGGAATAGATAGAGTAGACAGTCAGAAACTTTTTCCCCGGGTACAACAGAGTGTTACAAGGGGACATAAATTTAAGGTGAAGGGTGGAAGGTATAGGGGAGATGTCAGGGGTGGGTTCTTTACCCAGAGAGTGGTGGGGGCATGGAATGCGCTGCCCGTGGGAGTGGTAGAGTCAGAATCATTGGCGACCTTTAAGCGGCATTTGGATAGGTACATGGATGGGTGCTTAATCTAGGTTAGAAGTTCGGCACAACATCGTGGGCCGAAGGGCCTGTTCTGTGCTGTATTGTTCTATGTTCTATGTTCTATGTTCTATATTGGGAACAAACGTAATATTGCTGAAGAATGAAGTGTTATTAAAAGATAAAAACACTTTACTATTCACATTGCTACTGGATGTTCGGGAATACTGACTTACAAACCACTTCCTGGGTTAGTTTTCTGTCATCAGAAGTAAAGTGTTATTGTCAACAAAAGCAAATGGTCATCTGTTGAGACCAAAGAGATTTTAATATTCCTAAATGGCATGCCTCTCAATGAGTTTGAAAAGATCTGAAACCATGATAGGTAATGCCATAAATCACGTTATGAATTGACTATACATTCGCAATAAATGTTGCATTTGTGCCCAGTTTACTAAATCCACCCTCTCCCCCCAAAAATGGGGTGAATGTATCTTAATAGGAACCTAATCGAAATATCAAAATATCCACTTTGGCTCACAATCAGTACAGAATAAGATTTACAAGCAAATCATGCCATTTTCAGGTCGATGAATGAATTCTGGAACTAAAGATGAGGCATGGAAAGATTTATCAATCTATCTAAATCTGCAAAAGCCATCTAAGTGATTAGGTAATGCAAATAATTTTTTAAAAAACACATAATAAGGTAAATTATGTGTAGATTTTGATCCCCAGCTCTAAGAATACTTTCTGAAGAGCATTTATTTTGTTAATTCTGAGTTTGCACATTCAAATGTGTGAATCTGGGTTAAATTATTTTTGTTCATTCATTTGTATTCATTATTTATCTAAGCAGTGAAATGAAGAATATTTCTCAATTTACTTTCATTAATCCACTAATTATAGCACTTTAATTTTCATGTCAAGGGCATAAAGATCAATAAATCACCAGGACCTGATCAGGTGTACTGTGGATTTTTGCAGAAAGCTAGGGAAGTGATTGCTGGGCACCTTGCTGAAGTATTTGCGTCATCGACAGCCACAGATAAGGTGTCAGAAGACTATAAGGTGGCTAACATGGAGCCAATATTTTTAAAAAGTAGTAAGGAGAAGGCAGGGAGCTTCTGGTCAGTCTGATATCAGTGATGGGCAAATTGCTGGAAGCAATCCTGAGGGATAGGATTTACATGTATTTGAAAAGGCAAGGACTGATTCAGGATAGTAAACATGGCTTTGTGCATCGAAAATAGTGTCTCATTAACTTTACTGCCATTTTTTGAAGAAGTAACAAAGAGAATTCATGACAGCAGAACAGTGGTTGTGATATATATGGACTTCAGTCAAGCATTTGAAGGTCCCACATGCCAGACCAGTTAACAAGGTTAAAAACATTGAATACAGAGAAAATTATCTATTTGAAAAGATCTGGCTCGAAGGTAGGAGACAGAGTGATGGTGGAGGATTGTTTTTCAGACTGGAGGTCTGTGACCAGTCATGTGCCACCAGGCCCACTGCTTTTAGTCATTTATATGAATGTAAATGTAGTAGGTATGGTTAGTAAATTTGCAGATGACAGCAAAATTGGAGGAGTAGTGGACAGGGAAGAAGATTACCTCGGAGTACAACGGGATCTTAATCAGATAGACCGATGGGCCAAGGAGTGGCAGATAGAGTTTAATTTAGATAAATGTGAGGTGCTGCATTTTAGAAAGGCAAATCAAGGCAGGATTTATACACTTAATGGTAAGGTCCTGGGGAATGGTGCTGAACAAAGCGTGCAGGTTCATAGTTCCTTGAAAGTGGAGTGGCAGGTAGACAGGATGGTGAAGAAGGCATGTGGTATGCTTGCCTTTATTGGTCAGTGCATTGAGTATCAGGGTTGGGAGGTCATGTTGCAGCTGTACAGGACAATGGTTAGGGCACTTTTGGAATACTGCATTTAATTCTGGTCTCACTGCTATAGAAAGGCTTTAGAAAAGATTTACAAGCATGTTGCCAAGGTTGTCAGGGAGGGTTTGAGCTACAGGGAGGGGCTGAATAGTTTGAGGCTGTTTTCCCTGGAGCATTGGAGGCTAAGGGGTAACTTTACAAAGGTTTACAAAATAATGAGAGGCATGGATAGGATGGATACCCAGAAGGTCTGTTCCCCAGGGTAGGGGAGTCCAAAACTAGAAGGTATAAGTTTAAGGTGAGAGGAGCAAGATTTAAAAGGGACCTAAGGAGCAACTTTTTCACACAGTGGGAAATGCATGTATGTTAATGAGCTGTCAGAGCAAGTGTGGAGGTTGTTACAATTACAACATTTAAAAGGTATCTGGGTGGGTACATGATTAGGAAGGGGTTTAAAGGGATATGGGCCAAATGCTGGCACATGGGACTAGATTAATTTAGAACATCTATTCAGCATGGACAAGTCAGATGAAAGGGTCTGTTGCCATGCTGTATATCTCTATGACTCTAATGCATTTCACATAGAAATACAAGTGAAACTGCAACTTTAAATGCTGGCATTCTATTTAAATTGAAGAATGAACACAGGAACAAAAGATAGAAAACACAAGACCTTGCAAATGCATAGCACCTTTCATGTCCCAGGAAAGACAAGTAAGCATTTCTGAACTATAACAACAGTTATAATTTAGTGAAACTTGCACATTTTATCAGTCAATTTGTGGAAGGAATAAAATACAATGAGAAAGGTGATCTAACAGTGATGGTAACAGTGGGCTAAACATAAACTGCAGATTAGATCCTGTACTAGTTTTTTAAAACATCATCTTCATATTACAACAGTGGTAAATGCTGCTCTAAAAATCTATGTGTAGAAGTGTTAGCATAATGCTATATAATCTCAAAGTGAAAGAAAATGAATATTTCTTGTTGTGACTCATTTCCTTTTCGGATCCATTCCCACCCTTTCCTGTCAAAACTCTGAATGACCTGTTGCAAATTTTCCCCTTTTTATCGTCGTAGCACTTTGCTGATCAGCTCAACTTGAACTTAGGTGTTTTTTTTTAGCTCCTAGCTTACTTATTAATTACTATAGCTTTTACCCACCATGAATAGCAAAAATAAAAAATGAAAGAAATGACTGCAGCATACCAAATCTTTCTCACAGCTGCATCATTTAATTATGAATATAGGTAACTTGAATGTAATCTGGATTCTATTTGGAAGTCCATTGATAAAGATGCTAGATTTATTGTATGCATCACCTTCTTTATTGACTTTCTTCTCTGCATAAAAGGAATATAAATCCTTTTATGGCAACAAGTTACATTATCAAGCAGATTCATATTAAATGGATTAATGATCTGGAGATGCCAGTGTTGGACTCATTATCCAAAGTTAAAAATCACACAAAGTTAAAAAGCACTGTGGAGCGCTCCACAAGCTAGTGCTTCCAAATAAACCTGTTGGACTATAGCCTGGTGTTGTGTGATTTTTAACTAAACGGATTAAGTGCTCAATTGATTAAAAGATTAGCTATGAATAAATCAACTTTTGGCCAGTTTTAACTAACAAATATTACTTTTGTAAACTACATTAACATTATGACCTCTTAAAGCTCAATATACATAAATAAACACCTTTTTTAACTTTAAAACAGCATAAATTTTCTCAGAAATGATTTACACTTATTTAATACTTAATGTTATATTCACTTTGAATCACACAAACTGATCACTACAGTAAGTAATTATTAATGAGTACATATGAACTCTCACCATAAGACTGGAAACATATGGTAGTGTAGTTGATCCTGTTAAAGTTATGAGGGAAATGTTATCTGCAGTGTTATTGGTTGTGCAGAGGATGTGCAGAGAAATTGCTATTTGCAAACCAGCATCTACCTTACCTTCAGAGGATGTGTGCAGGAAGCTCCACAAGAAATATGTCTAATCATAGTTTGAGCACAAAAACTGCAGACAAGTGTAAACCTCCAGGAAAATTAAAATTAAGTGAATTAGAATTTAGGCTTAAAATTTGGTGCTGAAACCAGACTTATCAATGTGACTTCTTTTTTAATAATATTCATTCGTGATTTATGGGCATCACAGGATTGCAAACATTTATTGCCCGTTCCTAGCTTCTCTTGAACTGAATGGCTTGCTAGGTCATTTCAGCAGGCAGCTGAGGGTTAATTTGTGGGTCTGGAGTCACATGTAGGCCAATTCAGGTGAGAATGGCAGATTTTTTTCCCTGAAGGACATGAATGAGTAAGATGATTTTTTTCCCCCAAGGATCAGCAATGGTTTCATGGTCATCAGTTGATTCTTAATTTCAGATATTCCTAACTTATTTTTAAAATTGAATTCAAATTCCACTCTCTGCTGTGGCAAGATTCAAACCCAAGTCTGCAGAACATTAACTAATCTTTTGGGTTAATAGTCTAGTAATAATGCCAGTAGGCCTTTGCCTCTCCATTCTCAGTGTCTACCTTCACCAAAATAAGACAACTATGTCTATCGTGTACAGGAAGTGACTGCATCCACAAAGGAATTACCATCATGACAGATACACACTTTTAGCACTGCATTGTAGATAAATCTCTTTTAAGACAACAGGAAAAAAATTGTATCCAAAGAAAGTAGTTCTGCCAGGACAAATCAGACACTGCTTTATTGCAATAATTTCTGAGCCTTTAAGTTAGTATTTTGGGTAAAACATTCTGACGTCTAATGCATTTATAATTACAGTAACTTATATTTTCTTAAAATTCTGTGGATTTTCACAACTTTTACAGGTGATTTTTGAATAAAGCTCACCAATTCGCTTTATTGCCTCATGACAACTGCAAACCACCCTTGCAATAAGATCATAGCAAAATCCAACAAAGCAAGTAAGAGAAAAGGTATCAGCATCAAACATCTCTAAAATAACTCTTGTCAAAATCCAACTCGCTTTAGAAGCCTTATCAAGTACACCATATGCTTATAGACATTGCTGAACATCTGAGTGCCGTAAGACACAACGATACTGCCTACTTCATAAAAACAAATGAACATCAGATTCACCTCACAACAGATATAAAACCAACATCTGTAATATAAAGCCAATACAAAGAATCAGCCTAATTACAACATCAAAAGGAGAAGATTTCTGATGTTGTTTTCAGATGTTGCCTAAAATGCAGAAATCACCCAAATGTAGTCCATGAAAGATAGCAAAAGTAATAATGAAAACATGCGGCATAAAACCAAGAGATTGCCTTGTCATGCTTCATTATTGTTCCTTGCCATCTGTTTGACACACAAGGATTGCAAATGTTAGGAGCTTTACCGATCACTGCTCTTTGAAAATAGAGTTTAAAGCAGGGAAACAGACCCTTCGATCCACCCCATCCATACTGACCAATTTCCCAAACTAAACTAGCCCCATTTGGTTACATTTGGCTCACATCCGTCTAAATCTTTTCATGTACCTGTCTAATATCTTTTAAGTGTTGTAACTGTACCACTTCCTTTGGCAGTTCATTCCACATCTTCTGTGTGAAAACGTTGCCCCATTGGAGCCTTTTAAATCTTTCTCTTCTAACCTTAGAAGTATGCTTGCTAGTTTTGAACTTCCCTACCCTAGGGAAAGGACCTTTGCTAGTCACTTTATCAATGCCCATCATGATTCTATAAATCATTATAAGGTCACCCCTTAACCTTGCAGCCTATTCAGCCTCTCCTTATAACTCAAAGCCTCCAGTCCGAGCAACATCTTTGTAAATCTTTCTTCGAGTTTGTTAATAATCTTCCTACAGCAGTACGACCAGAACTGCACATAGTACTCCAAGTGTGGCCTCACTAATGTTCTGTACAACTGCAACGTGGCATTCCAACTCCTACATACAATAACCTGAGCAATGAAGGCAAGCATATCAAATGCCTTCTTTACCACCCCGTCCACCTGTGACACAACTTTCAAAGAACTATGTGCCTGAACCCCTAGGTCTCTCTGTTCAAAAACACTCCCGGGGCCCTACCATTAACTGTATAAAATCCTGCCCTTTGCTCATCTTACCAAAATGCAACACCTCGTATTTTCATCCAATGCAGTGAGACATGTTATCATATGGTACAGTTGTCTGGAATAGCCATTCAATGTATGTAGAGTTTTGTCAGCATTAAAGTCCTTAGCTAAAACATTGACAACACTAAAATAAGATAGCTATACTGCTGCATAATTTGCAATTCCTTGCAATTCTTTTCTTATATCCATGTCACATCTGCTTTAGGAAAAATGCTAATAACATAGGGTTATCACTTGCAGATGTGAAAGAAGAAAGGTGGGCACCAAAGCTGCAAACTTTGATTTAGGGGGAGAAAGTAATCCAGATTATGAGCATGGTAATAATACAAAAAAAAAGGATGGAGTGTCTCTCAGGCTGATCATCTGCACCCTTTGCTTTTTATTGCTCATCTCATTGACTCACATTTTCATTTTCTTAGAATACGTTGCAACATTTCAGTTTAAAATGGTGTAATATCAACATTTGCAAATTGAAGAAACAAAAATAGAAATTGCTGATAAAATTCAACAGGCCTGTGCAGAGAAAACCGAATTAACAGGTTCAGTGACCCTTCTTGAGAACTGATTTTTGAGATTTTCCAGCAATTTCTGATTTTGTTTCTGATTTTCAGTATCCACTGTTCTTTGGAATTTTTTTTGCAGACTGTAGATTTTATACCTAAACATTTAGTACCGATCAACTTGAACCCATTAAGGATCCATTTCAATCAGATGTAATTGGCTTTTGGAAAACAGAAACACTGTATTAACATCGTGCTGGAACACTTAAATGAGTACCCAATCTTCCTGGAAGTCATCCATTATCCAGCGCACACCCTGACTCTGAGGGTTAATAGCTAGAAATGGCTGGAAAATCAGCAGTGTCTCTGCATTGCAGTACTTACCTCATTATGTGAATGCACTCAGGGTCCCGAGCGAAGCTGTAAGCATATCCACTAGAAGTCGTGCCAAAATCAATTGCTACCACCACAACAAATGACTGGTGCAAGGATTCAGTTTGTTCAGAGTCCTTCTGTAAGAAAAAAGATCTTTGTTCAAGAAGCACGTTAATGCTGATGTTTTACATTTTTATTATATTGTGATGATGTTCAAGTTTTAAAGCAATGTTTTACCTCATTCTAATTATCCACGATATTGAATCATGTTATTTTTGGTTATTATTGTAGCTGATGAACTCCTCAGTTAAGCTTTATCCAACTATCTTTCTATGACCTTATTCACAAATGTTGGAAAAAGATCATAAGTTAAGGACAGATTAGAAGCTCTACAAAAGAAATAGAAAGAATGCCACTTTGCAGGCCACTTGACAGTAACAAAATACTGCTTTTCACAATAATCCAACCTGTTTCCCTGAAGTATTTCACTGTCTTTCTTTTGTAGACATATGAAATCAGTCACTTTTTATTATCATGACTCTGCAAATACATTCAAACACAGGAAATACTTATAAACATATTAGTGCTCCAGGTATGGGGATATATCAGGGAGCTAGGTTGGAAGCTCAGAGTTAGAACAAATAGAGTTGTTGTCTCTGGGTTGTTACCCGTGCCACGTGATAGAGAGTCGAGGAATAGGGAGAGAGAACAGTTAAATGCAGGAGATGGGATACAGGGATGGTGCAGGAGGGAGGGATTCCAGTATCTGGATAACTGGGGTTCTTTCTGGGGAAGGTGGGACCTCTATAAACAGGATGGTCTACACCTGAACCTGAGGGGCACCAGTATCCTTAGGGGGAGGTTTGCTAGTGCTCTTGGTGGGGGGGGGGGGGGGGGCATTTAAACTAACTCTGCAGGGGCATGGGAACCTAGACTGTAGCTTTAGGGTGCAGGACCTGGAGTGTAGGGAGGTTAGGAACATGGCATTAATCTCAAAGGAGGGTGCCTATAAACAGGAAAGTGGCTTGAAGTGTATATACTTCAATGCAAGAAGTATATGAAATAAGGTAGGTGAACTTGCAGCGTGGGTTGGTACCTGGGATTTCGATGTTGTGGCTATTACGGAGACATGGGTAGAACAGGGTCAGGATTGGCAGGTTCCAGGGTTTAAATGCTTTAGTAGGGTCAGAGGTGGGGGTAAAAGAGGGGGAGGTGTGGCATTGCTTGTCAAAGATAGTATTACAGAGGTGGAAAGGACGATGGATGAAGACTCGCCATCTGAGGTAGTTTGGGCTGAGGTTAGGAATAGGAAAGGTGAGGTCACCCTGTTAGGAGTTTTCTACAGGCCTCCTAATAGTCCGAGAGACGTAGAAGAAAGGATTGCGAGGATGATTCAGGAGAAGAGTGAAAGTAATAGGGTGGTTGTTTAACTTTCCTGATATTGACTGGGAAAGCTATAGCTTGAGTTCGTTAGATGGGTCGGTGTTTGTCCAATATGTGCAGGAGGGTTTCCTAACACAATATGTAGACAGGCCAACAAGAGGTGAGGCCATACTGGATTTGGTTCTGGGTAACGAACCAGGCCAGGTGTTAGAATTGGAGGTAGGTGAGCACTTTGGGGACAGTGACCACAATTCGGTGACTTTTACTCTAATGATGGAGAGGGATAAGTGTGCACTGCAGGGCAAGAGTTATAGCTGGGGGCAGGGAAATTATGATGCGGTGAGGCACGACTTAGGATGCGTGGCTTGGAAAAGTAGGCTTCAAGGCAAGGGTGCAATTGATATGTGGAGCTTGTTCAAGGAGCAACTACTGAGTGTCCTTGATAAGTATGTACCTGTCAGGCAGGGAGGAAAGGGTCGTGTGAGGGAGCCGTGGTTTAATAAGGAATTGGAATCCCTTGTTAAAGGGAAGAGGGCGGCCTATGTAAAGATGAGGCGTGAAGATTCAATTGGGGCGATTGAGAGTTATAAGGTAGCCAGGAAGGATCTGAAGAGAGTGCTAAGAGCAGCAAGGAGGGGACATGAAAAGTCCTTAGTAGGTACGATTGGGGAAAACCCAAAGGCTTTTTTTAGATTAGATTAGATTACTTACAGTGTGGAAACAGGCCCTTCGGCCCAACAAGTCCACACCGACCCGCCGAAGCGCAACCCACCCATACCCCTAACCTAACACTACGGGCAATTTAGTGTGGCCAATTCACCTAACCTGCACATCTTTGGACTGTGGGAGGAAACCGGAGCACCCGGAGGAAACCCACGCAGACACGGGGAGAATGTGCAAACTCCAAACAGACAGTCACCTGAGGTGGGAATTGAACCCAGGTCTCTGGCGCTGTGAGGCAGCAGTGCTAACCACTGTGCCACCGTGCCGCCCCCAATATAGGTATGTCAGGAATAAAAGAATGACTAGGGTAAGAATAGGTCCAGTCAAGGATAGTAGTGGGAAGCTGCGTGTGAAGAGATTGGTGAGACCCTGAATGAATACTTTTCGTCAGTGTTCACTCAAGAACAGGACATTATTGCCGATGTGAATACTGAGTCACAATTAATTAGAATGGACGGCTTTGAGGTAATAGGGACGAGGTGTTGGAAATTCTGGAAAGGGTGAAAATAGATAAGTCCTCTGGGCCTGATGGCATTTATCCTAGGATTCTCTGGGAAGCAAGGGGGGAGATTGCAGAGCCATTGGCCTTGATTTTTATGTCCTCGTTGTCTACAGGAATAGTGCCAGAAAACTGAAGGATAGCAAGTGTGGTTCCCTTGTTCAAGAAGGGGAGTAGGGATAACCCTAGTAACTATAGGCCGGTGAGCATCACTTCTGTTGTGGGCAAAGTCTTAGCGAGAATTGTAAGGGATAGGATTTATGAACATCTGGATAGGAATAATGTGATCAAGGATAGTCAGCATGGTTTTGTGAAGGGCAGATTGTGCTTCACAAACCTTATTGAATTCTTTGAGAAGGTGACTAAGGAGGTGGACGAGGGTAAAGCAGTAGATATGGTGTATATGGATTTTAGTAAGGCATTTGATAAGGTTCCCGATGGTAGGCTACTGCAAAAAATACGGAGGTATGGCATTGAGGGTGAGTTGGAGGTTTGGATTAGGAATTGGCTGGATGGAAGAAGACAGAGGGTAGTAGTTGATGGTAAAGGTTCATCTTGGAGCGCAGTTACTAGCGGTGTTCCGCAAGGATCTGTTTTGGGACCATTGCTGTTTGTCATTTTTATAAATAACCTGGAGGAGGGGCTAGAAGGTTGGGTGAGCAAGTTTGCGGATGATACGAAAGTCGGTGGAGTTGTTCACAGTGAGAAAGGATGTGTCAGGTTACAGCGGGATATAGATAAGCTGCAGAGCTGGGCAGAAAGGTGGCAAATGGAGTTCAATGTGGGGAAATGTGAGGTGATTCACTTTGGTATGAGTAACAAAAAGATGGGGTACTGGGCTAATGGTCGGATACTTGGTAGTGTGGATGAGCAGAGGGATCTTGGTGTCCATGTACACAGATCTCTGAAAGTTGCCGCCCAGGTAAATAGTGCGGTGAAGAAGGCATATGGCGTACTGGCTTTTATTGGTAGAGGAATTGAGTTCTGGAGTCCTGAGGTCATGTTGCAGTTGTATAAGACTCTGGTGCGGCTGCATCTGGAGTATTGTGTGCAGTTTTGGTCGCCATACTATAGGAAGGATGTGGAGGCACTGGAACGGGTGCAGAGGAGGTTTACCAGGATGTTGCCTGGTATGGTAGGAAGATCGTATGAGGAAAGGCTGAGGCACTTGGGGCTGTTTTCATTGGAGAAAAGAAGGTTTAGGGGTGAGTTGATAAAGGTGTACAAGATGATTGGGGGTTTAGATAGGGTTGACCATGAGAACCTTTTTCCACGTATGGAATCAGCTATTATGAGGGGGCATAGCTTTAATTTAAGGGGTGGTAGGTATAGGACAGATGTTAGGGGTAGATTCATTACTCAGCGAGTCGTGAGTTCATGGAATGCCCTGCCAGTAGCAGTGGTGGACTCTCCCTCTTTATGGGCATTTAAACAGGCATTGGATAGGCATATGGAGGATAGTGGGCTAGTGTAGGTTAGGTGGGCTTGGATCGGCGCAACATTGAGGGCCAAAGGGCCTGTACTGCACTGTATTTTTCTATGGTCTATGTTCTATGTTCTATACACACTGCAACATAGTGATGAACACACCCAGTTAAGCTATTAGTTCTTGCTGGCAATTGTAGCAATGGAACTGTCTCCATACACTATTGCATTCACTTGTAGAGTTGTGCTCAGCAACTCCTCAACGCGTGTTCAGTGCTAATGTTAGGTGACAGCTGGTGAGTGTGCCACCTATATCTGAACACTAGAAGAGTTTAAAATTGAGTTTAAAAATCCTGTGAGATCCTCTGTGTTAAATTTCAGTAAAATAGTTTGGCAAAGGATTGATCTGGGGTTACTTCAATCAGCTTTTGCTTTCATTCATGGAATATGGACATCACTGCAAGGCCATCATTTGTTGCCAACCCCTAATTGTCCTTGAACTGAGTTCTTTGATGGACCATTTCAGAGTTTAGTTAGGAGTCAATCATATTGCTTTGAGCCTGGAATCACATAAAGGTCAGACCAGGGAAGGACAGCAGATTTCTGTCTCCAAAAGTCATCAATGAATTAGATGGGTTTTTACAAAACATCAATAGCAGTTCTCACGGCCACTGTTACCAAGACTCGCTCTCAAACCCAGACTTTCACTAATTGCATTTAAATTCCACCAGCTGGCAAGGCAGAATTTGAATCCATGTTCCCTGTGCATTTGTCTAGGTCTCTGAATTATGAGAACAGTGACTTTGCCATGATACAATCATAAAAGAAGTATGGACCTCCTAACCCAACAATCACAATTTAAGTTAGTTAAATGGATCAGTAGAATGCATAATAAAGTGAGAAAAGCAGAAAATAAGCCAAAGTGGGCGTTGATCCAAGACTGTAAAAATATTGGATAGAAAGACATGATTGCACTTATATGTACGACTGAGATGGGAAAAAAAAACATAAGAAGACATTAATTTTTCAGGTTTAAGCATCCTCAAATGGTGTAGAATAGGCCTATGAAAGATATGAAGTCATAGTTTACCAGCCCATTTCAGTTCCAAACTACGTTAAAATTGAGGTGTAATTCAGTATCTGCTTGGTACATTCCACTGACAGCTGGTAGCACTGAACTCACATGAGGCCCAGAATCACTGAGGCCTTGAGGCCACAGGAGAATGAAGGCAGGATGGACATGTGAGTTGTGAGATGATCTCTGATACCTTAAGAAGGTAAATGATATATTGGTCTTTACTGCAAGAGGATTTGAATTCAGAAGTAATAGTGTCTTACTGCAGTTATACAGAGCTTTGGTGAGACCACACTCAAGCATTTCATACATTTCTGGTCTCCACATCTAAGAAAGCATTTATTGCCTCAAAAGGGAGTGCACTGGTGGTTCATTAGGCTGATACTAGGGAGAGCAGGACTGTGCTGTGAGGAGACCTTCATTCAACTGGGCTTGTCTTCACTAGAGTTTAGAAGGATAAGAAGTGACCTGAATGAAATGTATTAAGTTCTAATAGGGCTGGATGGACTAGATATAGGGAGGATGTTTTCCCTGGTTGGAGAGTCCAAAACCTGGGGACATAATCTCAGGATATGAAACCATTTAGGACTGAGAGGAGGAAAGATTTCTTCACTCAGAGCATTGTAAACCTGTGGAATTCACCACCATAGAAGGCTGTGAAGACCAAGCCATTGAATATATTCAACAAAAGTACACTTTTTAGATTTTAAAGGCTTTAAGGGTATGGGAAGAAAGCAGGAATATGTTATTGAGATAGAGTGTCAGCCATGATTATGCTGAATGATGGAACATGGAAAAAGGGCTGAATGGCCTACTTCTAAAGCTAGATTTTTTATGTTTTATGTGCACTTCTCCTATTTGCTAGCTTCTATACAGATCAACAATTGTGGTTGCAAAGGGAAACCTTGAACTCCCAAAGGTCTAGTCAGTTCCTTGAGGGTAGCCCAATGGAATTAAGTGCTTTTCAAGCTCTTAACGTCTGTTATTACCTCCCCACCTCAAAAAAAAGAGGCCTCAGCAGTGAAAGTTCCAATCAGATTGTCCATCATTGCCACTGGGAACAATGGCAACTAGTGGTACTGCACTCACATGAGGGTCAGGATCATCGAGGGATGTCAGGTCACAAGTAGAGAAGGCAGGATGGTGTGATGGGGCTTGCGGTGTAATTGTCATGCTGGAGAAAAGGAAAAGGGATCACTGTCTCTGCCCAATGTTATACCCCAGATACAGCTCAGAGTGCCTGCTAGTGAGAAACCCTTTCCAGGAGGTTGCTGGATTTACTAGGCTGCCTTTCAAGGGATCAGCAAACCCATATAGCCTTTACTTAATTTCAGAGCTAAATTATAGTGGACTGTCCTTGTTGCCAAGGTCTCACCCATTCATCCAGCCCGTGACTCACACACCCGCTTCTGAGCATCACTCACCTGTGTGTCTCTAGACAAGGTGTAGTGTAGCACTGGCAGCAGGCACCACCTCTCAGTGGTGCTCCTGAGTACAGAGGAACTGTCAAGCTTTGACTGGCCAACAGATCTTGCCAGTTAAGGCTTCCCCCTGCAATGTTCTGGATCCCTGGGGAAGGCCCATGTTCAATTGACTCTACTGTCTTACCTCAATCATTACTACCGCAACTTCTGCTCTATAAAAATGTCACCGATATCTGGCAATTGCTCTCCTCCCATTTGTTGTCCAAGCCCATCCTCAAGCTCAGATATTGTCTTCCACTATGTTGTACGCCCATAATACCTATGACTCCTGAACTTACCAAGTGCAACTTTTTGCCAGTGCCTCCTGGTTCCAGCTGGCTGTCCTCCACCGGTCACTGCTAGGACATTAAGTTCTCCTAGGAATACACTATTGGGAAGCAAGTGGTGTAGCATTTGTCCACTCCACAAACTACCATCCTTGAATTTAATTCAGGATTTAAAACAGAAAAGGAAGAGAAGAAAGGATCTTGCATTAATAGCACTTGTCATGAGTTTCAGGTGTTCCCAAAGTACTTTATAGCCAATGGGATAACATTTTAAGATGCAACAAAGGAAACATATGGTATACAGTTTGGACTCAGGAAAGTGCCTCAAAGGCAATGTAACAATAATCAGATCATTTGTTTGGGAGTCAAGGGAAGAAATTGGTCAGGACCATCTGTGCTACTCTCCTTGGAATAGCACTATACGATCTCTTCCATCCACCTGAGGTCAGATTGTGCAATGATCTCATGTACTGTTCTAAAGATGGTGTCTCTACCATTTGGAACTCCTTCATTACTGCACTGGAGTTTCACCATAGATTATGTACTTTGATATCTGGAGTGGAAATTAAATCCATGACCTTCTGACCACTGCCACAACTGAGTTTTAGCTGACACCATGAATTAACATTAAATAGCACATATTTTTGAAAATAGCTACCAAACACGGTTAGCTTCTCCTGCAGTAAACAATAAAATAATGCGTATGTACCATACTAAATACAGTAAATAATATACTTGTATGGCAGTTCTGCTGTCACCAGCTATGCTGGTCGGGCCTCCAGACAGTTTGATCAAGTGAAAAGCATAATGTTGAGCCATCTGCCTTGCTGCGGCAGCCCTGTAAGTAAGTCCCACTAGAGGGCTGGAGCAGACTAGAGGAGGAGGAAGGAAGCAATTATAAGTTACGTTATGTCAAAGGAGAAGCCAGCACCTCCTATCTTTTAAAATAAAATGAACTTCCCTTTGTTCAGAAGGTGCAGGACCTGAGCATATAGGTCAGTAGTGCATTCCATTCATTGCTGAATTGGGTGTTCACCAATTGAAAACAGGCCCTTAATTTGCTCCTTAAAAGGGACCAATGAATTGTTTTAGATGTCAGCCTGAACCAGCAAAATAAGGGCCCACAAATGTAACAGTGGGATCAGTGCCTGTGCAGACTGGAAACAAGCAGTCTCACTGCTAAATGGACAAATGCTGCACCTGTTTTATGCCTGAAAAACAGGGACAAAGCATAACAATTTCTGCTGATTACTTAAAGGTAAACTGACAAATCTTTACACAAATAAAATCAGACTGAGCAAATCTTACACATTATGTTAAAAAATACTCCAATCACATATTTCACAATGTGTCTGTGTTTAAACTGAATAGCTTGACCATTCACTCAGGCTTCAGCTAAACAGACTAATTCCTTCATTGAATCAAGATGAATTATGACTTCTATAAGCGCAACTGATTTTCAACGTTGAAAGAACTGATGAAGCAAACAAAAAGCTCAATCTTAACAAATTTATCAGTTTTGTCCCAGTACCCTATAGTGGTTTCAAGGAAAGCTGTTGGATAGAAGCCTAAAATCATACTGACCCTCTCAGTAATGGAAATATCTGAACTTGACTTCAGAGTCAAGTTTTAAAAGTTAACAGTAAATCAGCCTGTAAGAAATAGCCAGCATAGATTTCTCTTTCAAAGGTCTTAAGTTCCACAACACTATTCAAAACATAGTGATGGAGTTATCTCAAAGTTCTGACCAATAACTACCCATCAATTTCCATCAACATTCACCCCTACTTCTAATCCCCAATAGTGCTCAACCAATCTTACAATAATGACTACGCCACTAGTATGAGGCATTTTTGGGGTATCCTGAGGAAATGAAGGATACTATAAGAAATGCAGGTTTTCCTCTTTCTTTGGAATGAACCATTTTCTAAGGACAAGACGCGTGATAGATGTGGGAGCCCTTTGTTCTGTACTGTGGAATCAGCACACACAGTCTCTTTATTTATTCATATATTATTAAAATTAAGTCAATTTACACCTTTCACAAATTTTCATTCAGATTTTCAAAACCCTCTCATTGTAAGATTGGATATGCCATATGTTGGCTCTATGAGACTGCAGTCTGGTTTCCAAACTGCCACCAATGAGAATGTACCAATGAGAAAACTTTAGAAGTTCATAATTTAGATTCCAGTTTTGTCAAGTTGCCTCTAACCAGTTATCACAATTATAACAAGACACCAGCTTTAACACTGATCACATTCTGAATTATACCTCTTAAAAACATATTAATAATAATGTAGCACTATAAACATCCAAACTCAGAATAATTGCAGATTGTAATGAAGTAGATGTCCAGATTGTGATTAACAATATTAATAACATTATTAATAAACATTAATTCTGCATGACTGAAACTTCAAAGAATTGTAATACATCAAAAGACATGCAAGCAGTTTAAAAGTAAGGAAGCATTCTCTTACTGGAGACATTGAAGGGCTAAGTGGGGTAATTCCAGGCTCCCCCAGGCTTTTAGCTGGCGATGGAGAAGGTGAAGAGACATTTTCTGCAGAGAGGTAATAAGCATCATTAGGTCATGACTCATTTTCAAAAGTGAATTGCAAAAAGAAAATAGGAGTAGAATACAAGATGAAAGTAAATAACTCTAATTTATCCATTGAAATCTGAGAAACAATCAGTTTTATTTTGTTTATAAGTGAAACTTCAATGTGGAAAAGAAACTAGAACTGCTGTTTAGCTAAACGCTCTGTAGCTGAAATGCAAACTTATTTACTTTTATGAAAGTTGATGGGCCTGTTGTAGATTATCAACAGATTATCATGTCATTTCACTTTTGTACTCTATTTGAACAATGCTCTAATATTTCTAAATTTGATTTCAAATTCAGCTTGTGTCCTGATCTCACTTACTTTAAAGAAATAGATTGTAACAGATTGCTCTGGTAAGCAGGTTAAAATAGTGGCTGTCACAGCGAGCAAAGATTACTGTGCTTACCATGAATAAGCAGAGATACTGTTAAAAATAACTTTGTTATACAATTATTCAAATGAGCCAACTGTAGAAATTAAAATTGGGAGAGATGAATATTGCATGGCTGAATCAAAATCTCCCACTTCACATCATTACACAAAGTCAAATTTTCTCCCATACTTATTAAATACAGCTGATTCAGAACCACTAGTTGTAAAGAAGAATTCAGGATTACTGATTTCTAAGTGACCCACTGGATTTTAAAACACTTCATGTTATTTCTAGGAGCTAACTAAATAAAAGTTATGCAAACATGGGAGGAATTTTCTCCTCTGGTGTGGCACAAACAGTGGTGAAAACATTGGAAAAATACAAAGAACATGAAAATGTCAAAAATGCCACATCGTGAGCTGTTTGTTCCAAGTGGATGTGGACTAAGCCATTATACTCAAACACTCTGGACAATGGGGTTTTGCTGAAAAGGAGGTCCAACCAACTATTTAATCTAATCATTGTATACAATGGACCTGGAATGTGAGTTTGCTAGCCTGCCATGACCATATTTAGTAGATGGTTAGTTTGCAAATGGAGGTCATGTGATAGCAAAAAACCAAGCCGTTGTTTAAAAAAAATGCTTTTTCATATCAGAGAGACCATAAGTAGAGAACAGTGAGAAGAGAACTCATGGTCCACTCTTTGTTGCTATTTTGAGAACCCATGCCCCGTCTACCTCTGATTAAAGACCATAGGCAATGTCTTCAATTTTAGTAAACTGCTGAAAACTGCAAAGGTTGTCTATCACGACAAAATTTTCTCTGCACTGCATTTGGAAAAATCAATGATCATAGGCTGAAACCATTCAAAGTGTCCACATACAGAATTCATACAAAATGAACTTGCTTTTGGAAATTCTTAAACAATTTACATTCTTTCTGTCCATGTAAGCTGCTTTCTGAGTCGGCTTCTTGTGGCACAGTGAACTATGAAGCCTGTGTTTAAGTCTCATCTGCTCCATAGAAGTATTATAATATCTATGCAGGTTGATTAGAAAATATTTATGTCTGCGAGTTGGATTTTATTTTAATGCATCAGGTTTTAAGACCCACAAACATTCTTTTCTGTTTTAAAACTTACATGAATGTCTTTCCTATAGCACAGGATTTAAACAACATAAATATAGTCTAAATTAACAAGCAACTTCTTTTACAAAACATCTACTGAGGAAAAGGTGGTGAACTATTGTAACACTATATACCTGGCTGTAACAATAGATATAAGTAATTGAAATTGCTGCTTTGCTCATTTTCTATGCATGTGCTGTAACACCAACCATGGGCTCAATAGAGATTCAGTAAAAAATGAAATCTAAGTTGTGCATTCAGCTCTCAAGAACCAAGAATGTTCGGGCTGAGGGACATCACTGTAACCCTCTTATTGACAACTGCTGGCAGCTGACATATTTTGAAGGTAAAACCACCTTTGTTCATCCTTTTCTAGCATGTGAATTTTGCAACAATAAAAATTGCCAAAAGTATCAAAGCAATCTATTCTTCAACCTCAGTCGAGTTATTAGTTTAGTGAAAGGGTTAGTGCTTGAAGCTGTGACTAATGGATTAAAAGCTGCAAATGCTTCCTGCCTGTGGATACAGAGGTTCGTTTTGATGTCTTTGAAGCTGGAGAAATAAAACACTGCACTTCCTGTCAGCTTCCTCTTGGCTTAGACTTTCAAAATTAGTGTGCTAAATTTGGAATGTAAAGCAGTGATTTACTTTTTGACAAGTTGCTTGAATGATTCAAGGCTTTTCAGATGTATAACTTCAAGTGATCCAAAGGAATGATGTTTTTCTGTTTAGGAATAAAGATTACTTGTAACTGCAAATTTCAAAGGAGTGCAAACTACAAATATTGATTTCCAAACTGTACTTCCCCAAAGAAAACTGATAGCCTTATAGTCTAGATAAGTATTCATTCCTTCGATACACCACCATCGTGTCTCTTTTTACTTGTGGAAATGTTAAATGCCAATTTTATATTTTTTTAAATTCTAAAATTGGTAAAAGATAAATAAATCAAGATTGTAAACACTACCATATTTTTAAAAAGTCCTCTCTCATGATAAAATGTATTTTTAATGTTGGCACATTCTCAACAGTGAAGCTTTCCCTAGTTAAACAGTTCATTGCCATTGAGGTAAGAATAAAGAAACATATCAGAAGACTGACATTTTTAGGGGAGGTAGTGGTGGCTGACATCTTTCACATGGAACAAGTGTTTTTGAAGAAATTGATGGGAATGGAAAAAGTCATAAGGAAAATCTTTTGAAAAAGTCAACTTTCTGAGGTTGATTACTACGCAAGATAAAGGTCAGAGTTAGCTGGGTAATGTAATAGTACAGTACTTTACTGCCAGCACAAACGAGAAATTTTGGTGAAATGTCATTCGGATGTACTGCCTGCACTCAGTTACATGTTTTTTAAAATTATGTACTATTAATGTTTTGAATGTCAATATGTTATAACCAAAACTTCAGAGTAAATCTATTTTAAATGAACTTTAGATATAAATATTCTACTTTATGATTAAATATAATTGAAAAGAAAACTCAGGACCAACACATTCAAAAGCATTGGAACCACAGTAAAAGGAGTGTTTTCATTGTAAACTATTCTTGGACCAATTTAAAGAAATGTCCAGCACCCCAAAGGAACCTGAATATGCGCAAAGAACAGCCTGTTCTGACCAAATCAATCAAAGTATCCACTATGTAGTAAACATATCCTGGAACGAGATGCTTTTGCTAATAACTGAAGACAAACATTGGGTGCAGGAGGTTGCAGAATCAGGAGCAATTCTTTAGCTGAACATTGTTGGTTGGATAGTCCAAGTCCTCACAACTGCAAGCAAGGTGAGCTCCTTGGTAATTTTACCACAGGTCACCAGCTAAGAGCTGTACGATTAGTGTGGGCTGCTGAGCTCCTGATGCTGATGGGGAGTACCGCAACTCTGAAGCTTCGGCAGCATCACTGTGAGAGGTAGTTATTTGTGATATACAGGAGGACCAGAGCCAGTGAAAAAGGATGTGACAATGGGTCAGGGGGGAAACCTCTTCTGGGTTACGGTCATAGGTGCTGCCTTCCTTGCTAGAAAAGCAAAACCTTCCTTCCTGGGCTTCTGTTGAGAAGATGCCTCCATTAGTTTGAGCTATTGGGATGTGACATAGTCTTTAATTTGGGTTTAACATATCTAAATTGGCTCTGTGCCGCTATGAAGCAGATAATTTCTCCACATCCGCTATGAAGCAGATAATTTCTCCACATCCAGTTCCACTGTCGGCAAAAAGCCCTGATGACAGACAGGACCAATCTGACCTGCCATATCTTCCTATCCCTTGATTTTTGTGGCTCCCCTGCTTGGCCACGCTCTCTCTCTCCAGCAGTAGTAAAACCCCTGGCCCTTAAGCGATTGCCAGTTCTGTAGTCTACTGCATTTAGTGAGCTCAACCATAGCTGCCTATTTTGTCTTAGCGTTATTATGACTGCAGACTTGAATAATTAACTATTAATTAAAATGGCTTTGCCCCATCTCCATTGTCTTGCAATTTTTTCTTTTCAGCAGATATCTGGGTGAGAATATAGGAAGTCCCAGGTACAAAGTAACCCTTTAAGTGCCTCAGACTTTTGTTTTTATGTTGAGTTGCTTGAACTTTTGCGTTTGTTTGTTTCTAATAAACTTTGCAACAATTTTTTGCAGTGAACTTTTGTTTCTTTTGCTTTATCCTTTTAGTGAGCTTGTTTTTAAGGTACTTTAGATACAGGTTCTCGTGAAATGGGACAGAATTATAGAAGACATTCCAGAGTGATGTGACCGTATCTGCAGACCTTGGTACACACGAATGCCAATGACCTACGCCAGCTGCCATGACATGCTGCAGTCAAGCTACAATTTATGGAGAGCCTTGTGGTGTTTTTGAAATTTGTCACTGCCCTGAATTGTTATTTTTTTCTGGCTCATTCCAAGTATATGACGGAATCACAGAATTATTACTGTACAGAACAAAACAGCCCACTATGCTTGTTCAAGCTCTTACAAATGAGCATCAGTCCATTTAACATCAGATCAGTCAGCATGGCCAATACTTATACCTTCTTTCCCACATGTTGGAATAACATGTCAGGTGACAGTGACTCCATTTAAAATCAAGGCCGACTGTAGCATCAAGGAGCCCTTGCAAAATTACAGACAATGGGAATCCGGGGCAAACTCTCCATTGATTTATGTCAGGTATGACTCTATGGAAGACAGCTGTGGATGCTGAAGGTCAGTCATCTCAACTCCAGGACATCTCTGCAGGAGATCCCCAGGACAGTGTCCCCAGCCCAACCATCTTTAATTGCTACTCAATGACCTTCCCTGAATTATAGAGCCAGAAATGGAGTGTCCTTTGCTAATTGAATGAATTCCTCAGGTACTGAATTAGTCCATGTCCAAGTGCAGCAAATCCTGGACAATATCCAGGCTTGGGCTGAAAACTGGCAATTAACATTTGTGCCATGCAAAGGCCAGCAATGTCCACCTCCAGCAAAAGAGAATTTAACCATCAAGCTTTGATACTTCAAAAAAAGGAACAGCTGTTACAGCCAGAAATTCTTCCCATTCACCATCTTGGAATACCCAGAATCCACACTAAAATTGGAGATGGCAGTGGATAGTGAAGAAGGTTACCTCAGATTACAATGGGATCTTGATCAGATGGGCCTATGGGCTGAGAAGTGGCAGATGGAGTTTAATTTAGATAAATATGAGGTACTGCATTTTGGGAAAGCAAACCTTAGCAGGACTTATACACTTAATGGTAAGATCCGAGGAAGTGTTGCTGAACATAGACCTTGGAGTACAGGTTCTCAGCTCCTTGAAAGTGGAGTCGCAGGTAGATAGGATAGTGAAGACGACATTTGGTATGCTTTCCTTTATTGGTCAGAATATTGAGTACAGGAGTTGGGATGTCATGTTGCGGCTGTAAGGACATTGGTTAAGCCACTGTTGGAATATTGCAAGCAATTCTGGTCTCCGTTCTATGGGAAAGATTTAAAACTTGAAAGGGTTCAAAAACGATTTACAATAATGTTGCCAGGGTTGGAGGATTTGAGCTATAGGGAGAGATTGAATAGGCTAGGGCTGTTTTCCCTGGAGCGTCAGAGGCTGAGGGGTGACCTTACAGAGGTTTATAAAATCATGAGGGGCATGGATAGGATAAATAGACAAAGCATTTTCCCTGGGGTGGGGGAGTCCAGAACTAGAGGGCATAGGTTTAGGGTGAGAGTGGAAAGATATAAAAGAGACCTAAGGGGCAATCTTTTCACGCAGAGGGTGTTGTGTGTATGGAATGAGCTGCCAGAGGAAGAGGTAGAGCCTAGTACAATTGCAATATTTAAAAGGCATCTGGATGGGTATATGAATAGGAAGGGTTTGGAGGGATATGGGCTGGGTGCTGGCAGATGAAATGAGACTGGGTTGGGATATCTGGTCAACATGGACGAGTTGGACCGAAGGGTCTGTTTCCGTGCTGTACATCTCTATGACTCTAATGACTCTTGATTGCCCAAAGTGTGTCTACAAGGCACAAGCCAGGAGTGTGTTGGAATATTCCCCACTTGCCAGGATGAGTGTAACTCTGACAACATTTAAGGAGTTTGACACCATCTGGAGCACAACAATCCGCTTGATTGGCACAAGATCCACAAATGGTCTCTTCTTCCTGCACTGGTGCTCAACGGCAGCAGTGTGTATCACTTACAAGGTGCTTTGCAGAAGTTCACCAAGGCTCCTTAGACAACACCTTTCAAACCATCTAAAAAGGTTAACAGCAGCAGGTGCATAGAAACACTATAATTTGCAACTTCTCCTCCAAACCACTCACAATCCTGACTTGGAAATATATGACAGTTCCTTCTGTGCCACTGGGTCAAAATCCTTGAACTCCCTGCCTTTGTGTCAACCTATAGCACACACACAGTGGTGGTTCAAGTGGGCAGCACACCATCACCTTCTTAAGAACAACTAGGGATGGCCAATAAAAGCTGGCCCAGCCAGCAAAGCCCACACTCCACGAATGAATTTTAAAAATGCCACCACGTCAATTTGCCTAATATACTTGATGCCATTATGGAGTGATCATGTCCTCACCTCTGAGCCAGGATATCTAGATTCAAGGCCCAGTGTCCAGACCCCTGCTCTGAAGGTATCTGATAATATCTCTGAACAGGTTGATTAGAAAGTACCGACATGACACTATGGATGTTCATGGGTGGCTATGTTAATATTAACTGACATATGAAGTTCTTGGGAGATGAGTGTGGCAAGTTGCTGCCTGGTTGTTTGCCACAATGAGGTACATATACTTACAAACTGAAAAGAAAGAGCTAGGCAAGGAACAAGCAACAAATATTGATGAGCAGCACATCATGCCACAAAATCTAATCTTTCATTTCCTCCAAGTCAAACACTAAATCACATATAATCCTAACTTGGACATCACCTTTGTAATCACTGCATCCAAACCCTTGAGCTATATTGTCAAGCTACAAATACCTTTATCACATGGACTACAGTAGCTGAAATACATGGAGGAACGCTGTAAATAACAAATGTGCAATGAAGATAAAAATGGCTGAAACCACACCCAAGTGGGCAGAGTAAGTGGTTTGACATGTAAGGGAGAGGGCTTTAAGTCTAAGTGATGTGAGCCCCTTAAGGGCAATAGCATTGCACAGATATGCAGCCAGTGAAACTAAAGCACGCCTGCAAGTGCTACATGCTTTGTGAACATAACTTTCTGTACTCAGTCCGATCCTTGCCCCAGTACTTATTCCTGACCACAGCAGGCAAATTAACAAATGAATCCTACCAATGGCAATGATTCAGAGGCTATGTTATCTACCTCAAAATATTCAACATGCAGCTAGACAGAGACTCTCTCACACACATACATGCACACAGAAGCTAGAAGAGAATCCCCGACAGTATCAAAAGAGGCCATTCAGCCCATCAAGTCTGCATCCCTCTGAAGTACATCTAAACCACATCCCAACCCCACATTTGCCATGGCTAATCCACCTAGCCTACACATCCTTGAACGCTACAGAAAAATTTAATAGGCCAATCCACTTAACATACACATCTTTGGACTATGGAAGGAAACCACAATACACAGTCATAGAAAGAACTTGCAAACTCTCCACAGGCAGTCATCCAAGGCTAGGATCAAATCCAGGTCCCTGACACTATGAGCCAGCAATACTAACCTCTGAGCCACTGCGCTATCAGTAAAAAATACCTGTCCTCTCACTGTCAGTCTGAGGAAACGCCTGTCTTATCAGCATCAATCTCAGGAAATACTGTTGCTATCAGGTTGTGCCCCAGAACAACTTGCAGTATCAGCATCAATCTAGAAATGTTTACAAAACTGCCATCCATATGGATAAATGTGCAGCAAAAGTTTCACCAGGATTAAATTAGAGAGTTACAGTGATTTTTCTGTAGGGCTATTGTTTACCACAAACACCAATTTCCACTTTTCTTTTGGGGGCTGTTTCCCTGTCCATCAGCCAAACCTTTTCCCAACTAGGGTATGACCCACTTCTTATATATTTTCTAATCAGAAATATTCAAGCATGTCATGACACACTTCTTGAGCTGTTGGCAGTGGAATCCAGGCCTTCTGGTCCAGAAAAGGAACACAGAATGTAGTTTTTTTTTAATATCTAGAAGTGCTATCACACATAATCGAACAGTTTTTTTTCCCTCTGACCACCAAACCAAACATGTTAGTTTTCACCAATATCCACCACCACTAAATCACCCATGTTTACAAGTCATCAATTTACCTCCATATCTCTTCAGGGTCAGGGCAGTGCAGTAGCACCAAGAATAGGGATGGAAGGGGAATTAAATCAAAATAGAGTTTGAGGGGGAAATAAGGTCTCCACTGTCTGTGGTGCCCACCTCTCTCTCAGAGAATTGAAAGTTTTGGTGAATAGCATAAGCTCCTTTTCCAAGGACACCCTGAGACAGACAGGAATGCAGCATCCAGTGCATATACATGTGCGAATCAATGCGGTCAGAGATGTTATTACACACCTCTGGAGCAAGTGCGACTTGAACCCAGATCCAGGGACACTGTCACTGCACCACAAGAGGCCCCCAATATAAAGTCCAATGAGCATTATCTGCTCACAATCAGATCTGGAGCTATTCTGGTTTACCTTCTCTGAACAAGCTGATTAGAAAAATAGGTTCTGGTGTACCCTCAACAGAGCCCTGCATTTCCACCACTGCCAGGAAACACCCTTGCTATCAGCATCAATCTTATATCTCTGGATTATCAGAGTCAGCCAAAGAATGGCTGCAGTATCAGCATCAGTGCCCAGAAGATATTCACCCTCATTATATACCAAATTTACCATTCCAAGTTACCAGAGAACAGAAATCAGCTTATGCCATCCCCATTTCTCCATCAATTCTCTGCAGCTCCCACTTCATCTATGCAGGCATTCCATTCTTGACCCTATGTTTCATTTTACACAACTTGCAAGGAAGACCACAGGAGGTGCATTAGTTCATAAATAAAGACAGTAACAGCCATCTTTAACAACATTCTGTAATAGACTGATCTTAAGGTATGACACTACCACTTGGCATTCAACTTCTGGGTTCTGCTGACATTGACATTTGAACACTATGTAGATCAAAAACTTCCAGACTTAAAAGCCAATTAACTGAATTAAGACTTTAGTCATATTTTTATGAATTTCCAATTAACCACATGAAACAAAACTCACAAAAGATAAAATATTACATAGAAAGCTTAGCTTTTCAAAAATATGTTCTGTTTTGTCCCTCTTAATAATAGTTCCACAACTTCATGTGATTTCAGCAATTTTTCCCAAAAGGTGTTTTGTTAATGATTTCTTTCAGATTGTGATGCACCTTAATGATTGCCACAATTTGCAAATCACTCATGAATTGCAAATTAAAAACTAATTACTTGAAAATAGAAGCAGTTAATACTTTTTTGTTTCTTAAAAGAATGTTAACTAATTGGCCAAAACAAATTCATATTTAAACATTATCCTTTTGATCACAAATAGCAATTATTTTCATTCAACGCAATCAAAGAAAATTGGTTTTTAGTAGGATGAGCAAGCTGTGAAATTACTTTCTATTCATTGGGTGTACTTTTAATTAACTATATAAAATTCTGTAAAATTGTTATGAATAATTTGATTACAAAGCTCTTGTAGATTCCAGGAACATCTCTTATAATGATGAGGAAAATAGATCTTTCAGATCTTTACTGTCACAGCAAGGACACAAGCTCATACTGAAATTATTCCAGAAAAGTAAATTAAAAAATACAAATCAAGGAATTTCAACCTCATCATAGTTGGAAGGTAGTGCATATCATATGGGTTGAGTTCTCTTCGTCCACATCTAGACTTGCATTCTGACACAATTGTGTCTGGTAGCATCACATGTAACTGTAGATTGATAACTTAATTTAAGTACAGAAATGGGGACTTGTGAAAATACCAAGCAAGAGGACAGTTATCTCAGAGTTGCTCGTGCTTCACTCATGCTTTACTTCATTTTGGGAAGTAAAACATGGATCTCATTTATAAATCTAAGTCGGGTGGTATCCAGTGCATTCTATAACAAAGTTACCACATTAAGGCAGGTACAACTCTGAGGAAATTCTGGGTACCTGCTGTGAGTTGATGCGTTGCATTGTTTTTAACAATGTCAGCACACTATCTCCTGTAATTATTGTCCCACTAAGACAACAGTGACGGCATTTCCCAAGTAATTGTTTGGCTAGGGATTGTTACGATGTCACAAGGAATATGAAAGCAGCTGTGTGAAATATAGGTTCATTTCTTTTCTTTAGCCCCACAGTATAAAAAGGCAATCTGGTATAGTATCAGTACAGCCACTACACTGTTGATTGTGTTGATGAAAAATACAAATAAGTAACCTATATTACTAGCATGTGGAGAGTGAGAGTTCTCCCCTTGACCATGGACACTTCAGGGAAAGATCCACAGAAACCGTGGATCAAAGTTCAATGCCAGCATCAAGAACCTTGCTTAGTTTAAATGTAATTTTTTATAGCAAAGTTTCTGTCATATGCAGACAGCTTAATGCAACAAAGCAATCAGATTATTACAGTATTAAAATTATCAGTTGAATTGATCTTAGGAACATTAAAGACTTGACAGGACACACTTAATAATGCCAAAACAAACCATTGTCTTAATGCATCTGTGTCATACTAATATGCCAATATAAATTTTTAAAGTCCAAAAAACAAATAGTTGCTTTCATATTCCTGTTTATTTAAATTGCCCCATACTGTTAATAAAGAAAATGCTTAACAACATAATACTATTATGTTTGAGAAGGAAAGGAGGTATTTACTTGCTGACGTGATCATTGGTACCTCACTTTATAGATCATTATCTGCTTTTTAAAATCCATTAAAAATAAAAAATATTGCAGGTGTCACTATTTAAACATGGACTCCCTCCAAATTATTTTGATATTGCACATGCACTAACAACAACTAATGCGTTTTGGAAAATCACGAAGAGCACTTAACTTTTGCAAGTAACTAACTTGGTTTTATGTAGTTAAAAATCACATAACACCAGGTTATAGTCCAACAGGTTTAATTAGAAGAATACTAGCTTTCGGAGCGTTGCTCCTTCATCAGGTGACAATTAGCTGATGAAGGGGCGACACTCCGAAAGCTAGTGTGCTTCCAATTAAACCTGTTGGACTATAACCTGATGTTGTGTGATTTTTAACTTTGTACACCCCAGTTGAACACCCGCATCCCAAATCCTGGTTTTATGTAATAAGAGAAGCAGGGAGGATGATTCCATTTTGTAATGTTTTAGGGTACATTTCAACTTGGAAGTGTTGTCAAATAATTCTTCAAAGACTATCTTTGTCCCCAATCAGTCACTGCCTTTTTCCATTGCCAAGGAACGTTATTACAACTTCAGTTGGTCTATTTCTGTGTCCCACCTTATACTTTATATGATGCTGCTGTCAACAAATTTCTCTGTCTTCCTTTGCAGTTGGTGAACAACATTCACTCATGTGAAAGAAAGAAAAATGACTGGCCAGTATAATTAGCAAAAGGTCAGTAAATTCAATAATATCAATGTAAATAATAATAAGCATACTTTCTTAGTTCCACTTATGAGAGTTTAAAAGTTTTTCCCATTCATTCCTATTGTGGTGAAAAGCTAACTTTAGCAATTTGGCTTGGTTTCACATACGATGAAATTTGATGTAAATAAAAACAGAAGCTGTCCTCAAAATATGATTTTTCTTTTGGGCTGGTTTACCCCAATCCTTGAGTAGTGTGATCTATGATAAAAGAGTTAGGCAAATACATCCAGCACTCAAAAACTCTAATTCTCAACAACCAGAAATAAAATTTTTGCAAGGTTTGTGAAGGTTTGTAGCTCAGGTTGAGATTTAGGGTGTAGGTTTGCTCACTGAGCTGTAGGTTTGATATCCAGACATTTCATTACCTGGCCAGGTAACATCATCAGTGGCGACCTCCAAGTGAAGCGAAGCTGTTGTCTCCTGCTTTCTATTTGTATCTTTCTCCTGGATGGGGTTCCTGGGGTTTGTGGTGATGTCATTTCTTGTTCATTTTCTGAGGAGTTGATAGATGGCATCTAGATCTATGTGTTTGTTTATGGCGTAGTAGCTGGAGTGCCAGGCCTCTAGGAATTCTCTGGCATGTCTTTGCTTAGCCTGTCCCAGTCGAAATGGTGGCTTTTTTCACCCGTGTTAGGGCTACGAGGGAGAGAAGGTCGTGTCTTTTTGTGGCTAGCTGGTGTTTGCAGCTAATTTTCTTCCTGTTTGTCCTATGTAGTGTTTGTGGCAGTCCTTGCATGGAATTTTGTAGATGGCGTTGGTTTTGTCCATGGGATACTGGGTCTTTTAAGTTTGTTAGCTTTTGTTTGAGAGTGTTGGTGGGTTTGTGTGCTACTAGGATTCCGAGGGGTCTTAGTAGCCTGGCTGTCATTTCTGAAACTTTGTTGATGTATGGTAAGGTGGTTTGGGTTTCTGGCTGTGCCAGAAAATTCCTAGTGGCCTGGCACTCCAACCACAACGCCATAAACAAACACATAGATCTAGATGCCATCTAGCAACCCCTCAGAAAACGAACAGGAAATGACATTACCACAAACCCCAGGAACCCCATCCAGGAGAAAGATATAAATAGAAAGCAGGAGACAACAGCTTCGCTTCACTTGGAGGTCGCCACTGATGATGTTACCTAGCCAGGTAATGAAACGTCTGGATATCAAACCTACAGCTCAGCGAGCAAACCTACACCTTAGAAATAAAATTCTGATATTCCCCTTAAGTTATCAACACAGACTTCTGAATCTCACCAAGAACCAGAGACTACCTTATTGCAACATAGTTATATCTCAATATTAACTAATCTCATCTCAATTACATGCAGCTTATGATTCTCCCATCCATTGCTACAAAGCGAGAAAGTGTCAAAGGAAATTCAGGGCAGATAATGGAAGATGCAGCTTGCTGGCTTGCTTTTCTGGGCCTCTGTTTTAAGGTGCACTCAGCAATATCTCACCGTATGCCACCTCCTTTCTTCATCCATGGCTATTGGTATCAGCAGGATGCCAGCCTTGCCACATCATCATGGTAGACCTTGGTCTAACTCATAACAAACATCAGCTCTTCACCGCTGCAATGTGGAGCTCACCAACATCTGACATTGCAATGTTCCTGCTAGGTCACTCTGCACACAGGAAAACAAATTCATCGCAAACATCTGCATAAGATTCATTTCATGGCTCTGAGTTTGCTTTTTTCTTGGTCACTCAGTTTGCATTTACTCTGGTGTGGGCTTGCTTTAGCTTGCAATGCATTAATGCTTCAATGAGAACATACAGGGTCACAGTAGCTCTGGCTTGTTTTGCCTTTTAGCACTGACAAAAAGGCAAGCAGCTTGTTATGTTTGCCAATTTGAATAGTCAAGTGTGTGTCACTGGGCAATACCACACTAAGTCAATACCACACTGTAGCATGAGGCAGCAGCTTACTTGGCAAAGTCACTCCATGTGCTTCAAGCAATTGGCTATGCCTGGAAGTCTAAGGAGGTAGCCCTTAGTGGAGTGAAGGCAGATTGCCATAACTCTCAGTCAGAGGTTCATCCAACCTCAGTCCAGGGAGTTGGCTCTGGTCAGTTTTGCAGATCAAATGCAACCAGTGTGGGGATCACACATAAGTCAGTCAGGGAGCTGTGGAGACATCAGTCCAGTGGCTGGGGTCTGCTCAATAGGGCTATCCTGCCAAGTCAGGCAGGGGCGTAGCCACATTTGGTCCATGGGGTTTGGGCAGTAAACATCAACAGACCTCATCAGATCAGTCTACACGATTTTGTGCAAAGTGGAAAACTCAAATCTGAGGATGCAATGCATCGTACAGTCACAGTGAGGGAATCCATAATGTGGAGGTGCCCATGTTGGACTGGGGTGAACAAAGTTAAAAATCAAACAACACCAGATTATAGTCCAATAGCTTTATTTGGAAATAAATCTTTATTTGTGCTGCTCCTTCATCAGGTAGCTGGTGGAGTAGGATCATAGGACATAGAATTTATCACACAAGATCATAGTGTCATTCACTGATGCAATATATTGAACAAATCTAGATTGCTCTTAAATCTTTCATCTTTTAGAATGGGCTGCAGATTTTGATTCATTAATATGTAAACCCCAGAACTTCTTTCAAGTCACATTCCCAAGATAACCTAAGGTTTTATTAAAAAAAGGTGATATCTCAGCTCAGATAGCTGAAGGTGGAGTAAGAGGAGGATTGCTGAAATGTTTATGTTCATACCACCATCACCACCTTCAATGGGGCGATGACAATTTTTGCCCGGAAGATTCACATGGGGGACATTGAGGGCACTTATGGCCAGAGGCCCAGATATACCAAGACTGTCCTGCCCTGCGCTACAACTTTAACAGAGTTGGGAACAGCAGGCAAGGTGGAAGGATCTGGCACCTGTGCAGTGCTCTAAGCAGAAGTTTCAGGTGGGGGTGGGACTATCTGACTTCCATGGCAACCACCAATCTGTTCACGGAAACAGCCAGATGCACACATGACAGATAATATTCATGGCTTCCTACATCATTCTCTCAGTTTGTTGAATATTTCTGACAAACCTGGCCTCCATTCCCTTGCCCGTCTGCACCTTTGGATAAAGTTATTAATGTTTGACACCTTGGGATCATTTGTCACCTGGGCCTGAACAGGTGCCCGGTCTCTGGCAGTCCTCTGACTGGGGGCATCTTCATTTGAAGACGTGCTAGTGCCACAGTGTGCACCTGAGTCTACAGTACCACTGAGGTAGGAGGAGGTGCATGAGGCAGCATTGCAAGTGGCTTTTCCTCAGAGGTGGAGAAGGAGCTGACCAGTTATGGGGTTGGCCCCTTCATGGTGAAGGTTGGGTGGGTGAGTTTGATGACTGTATAACAAAAAGAGAGCCATCAGATGTGCAATAGGTATAGCTGCTTGAGCATTGTAACAACGTGTTAACACTGGTGATGAAAGAGCAGCATCTCTGCATAATCAGTCTGAATCCTCAGCCATCTTGAGGGTCTTTTCCTCAATGGGGTGAGGGGCTGACTGTTGTACCTCCCCCCCCCCCCAACCCCCAAACCCTGCAACTCATCTTGGTCCTCTGTGCCCAGTTATGAGACATTTTCTCTGGCAATGAGACAAAAGGAGGCATTCAGTGAGATGAAGGAAGTTTGACTGGATGAACTATTGGTGATAGTGTAAGAGCAAGATAGGTACTGAGCTGTCCCCAGTGAGTGAATAGAAGACACAGATGGCAAGAAGAGTTAATACTTGAGGAAGGTGAGGTGGGTAAAGATGCTGCATGCAAAAGTGTACTTTGCACTCTATGAGTCTTGGTGATTTTACTGCGCAAGGGAAAGAAGATTATCATACTTTCTGTGACCTCCTACACTGCTGGGTTTTTATGGAATGTAAGAAATGGCATTGACTCAAGCCACTATCTCTGTCCACACGCTCTCTGCATCTGATGGCATGGCCTCCTTTGGTGGTCTACAGGAAAGAAGTTGACCCTTCTCTCCATCACTCTTTAGCTCAGTGCTGGACCCCTGGTGCTTATTTTCTTACCCTTGGTCTTACCATACATTCTATTCTTTCAATAACTGTGATCTATCAAGATCCTAACAGCTTCTTCAGTAATGCCCGAATTAGAATTACAACAAAGGCCAAAATAAATATGTATTTAATGTAGGTGAAGGGAATCCTGTCCACCACTGAGGAACTGCTAAAACGCCACACTGCTTCTTTTCAGAGGGCATCAGGCAACTAACTGGACAGCAGCAAGCCTCCCTGGAATAGAGGACCTGAAATTGGAAACCATTCTCCCTCCTCCAAAGAGGTGACATCTAATGAGAGGACAGTAGTTGTGCATAGCATGGCAACACCACTAAGTGAAGTGACTGACACTGCTGGCAATGTGCCAACCTGAGCACCAGGTGGTATACAAATCACATGCGAGCGATTATAGGATGGGAGTCATCAGGGCACTGAATACCAGTGGTGGCTGGATGAGGTAGTAATTTGCCACTTAAGAACCTCAAATAGCAGCCAAACACAAAGGTCATCCACGAGGCTTCCTGCCATGAATGATTCAGGGAGGGACCAGAGCAGGAGTTGCACCCTCTCAACTATATAAATACCCCACTGCCATAAAACTTACCTGGAGGGACAGCATCAAATTCCAACTCAAGAGATAGATCATGACTTTACATGAAGCTACAAAATGGATGACAGAGAATGAGCAGCCCACTTTACACTGATCTCAAATTTTATTTTCATTGAATTCATGGAGAGCCAGCACAAATTTAGTTAGGCCTATATACAGTAGAGGCAGAAAGTGAGGACTGCAGATGCTGGAGATCAGAGTCAAGAGTGTGGTGCTGGAAATGCACAGAAGGTCAACTAGCATCTGAGAAGCAGGAGAATCGACGTTTCAGGCAAAAGCCCTCCATCAAGAATGAGGGATTCTCCTGCTCCTCAGATGCTGTGCTTTTCCAGCACCACACTCTCGACTATGTACAGCAGAGAGCTGGATGAGTTCAAACTGATGCTGGGGTGGAAAATAGGAGGCTGACCAGAAAAACATTGGAAGGATTTCAGGAGCAGATAAGTCGAGGCAAGAGCAGAAGGGCATAAAATCACAAAAGTAGAATGAGACCAGTATTGTGATGACAACATCGTGGTTCAGAAATCTAGCTCATGTTTAATTAAATATCAAAGTTGCAAACACTCTGGTTCAGTCTCAGATGAAGTCCAAGACAAAAGTTTAATCAGTGGTAAATGTAAAGTTTTTGATAAGGGATGAAGACAATGGTTTAGGTCTTCCCAATATTTAAGTGGGAAAAAATTGTGGTTCATGTAAGATTGGATAACAAAGCTTAGATATCTAATAACATGCCAGTAAAGAAGCTGAATACAGAGGCCAAGAGAGATGGAAAATGATGTAGAACTGGGTTTCACCAGCACATACACAAAATCAGATGTCATGTCACTAGACAATGTCACCAGAGTCGAAAAGTGTGGCACCAGAAAAGCACAGCAAGTCAGGCAGCATCCGAGGAGCAGGACAGTCGACGGTTTGGGCAGAAGCCCTTCACTAGGAATCAAGAGGACAATGTAGACAGTATATCGGGGGCAACTAGGATGATATTATAGCAAAATTTCAGAACAGCAGTAAAACTAGCTGCCTGTTATCAAGGTGACATTCATTATTAAAATATATGATAGTACAAACTGCTTGAAAAAAAAGCATTATAAGAAGTAGTACTTCCAAATGTCTTCTGTGCAAAAATTTGCAATATACATTAATATAAATGTCTAATTTATTTTCACTTGGAGGTGCCAGTGTTGGGCTGGGATGGACAAAGTTGAAAATCACATAACACCAGGTTATAGGCGAAAGTGAGGACTGCAGATGCTAGAGTCATAGAGATGTACAACGTGGAAATAGACCCTTCGGTCTAACCCGTCCATGCCGACCAGATATCCCAACCCAATCTAGTCCCACCCTCCAGCACCCAGCCCATATCCCTCTAAACCTTTCCTATTCATATGCCCATCCAAATGCCTCTTAAATGTTGCAATTGTACCAGCCTCCACCACATCCTCTGGCAGCTCATTCCATACAGGTACCACCCTCTGCGTGAAAATGTTGCCCCTTAGGTCTCTTTTAGATCTTTCCCCTCTTCCCCCTAAACCTATGCCCTCTCGTTCTGGACTCCCCCGACCCAGGGAAAAGACTTTGTCTATTTATCCCATCCATGCCCCTCATAATTTTGTAAACCTCTACAAGGTCACCCCTCAGCCTCCGATGCTCCAGGGAAAACAGCCCCAGCCTGTTCAGTCTCTCCCTATAGCTCAGACCCTCCAACCCTGGCAACATCCTTGTAAAGCTTTTCTGAACCCTTTCAAATTTCACACATTTTTCCAATAGGAAAGAACCCAGAATTGCACGGAATATTCCAACAATGGCTTAACCAATGTCCTGTACAGCCGCAACATGACCTCCCAACTCCTGCACTCAATACTCTGACCAATAAAGGAAAGCATACCAAACACCTTCTTCACTATCCTATCTACCTGCAACTCTACTTTCAAGGAGCTATGAACCTGCACTCCAAGGTCTCTTTGTTCAGCAACACTCCCTAGGACCTTACCATTAAGTGTATAAGTCCTGCTAAGACTTGCTTTCCCAAAATGCAGTGCCTTGCATTTATCTGAATTAAACTCCATTTGCCACTTCTCAGCCCATTGGCCCATCTGGTCCAGATCCTGTTGAAATATGAGATAACCCTCTTAGCTCTCCACTACACCTCCAATTTTGGTGTCATCTGCAAACTTACTAACTGTACCTCTTATGCTCGTAACGAAATCATTTATGTAAATGACAAAAAGTAGAGGCCCCAGCACCAATCCTTGAGGCACTCCACTGGTCACAGGTCTCCAGTCTGAAAAACAACCCTCCATCACCACCCTCTGTCTTCTACCTTTGAGCCAGTTCTGTATCCAAATGGATGGTTCTCCCTGTATTCCATGAGATCCAACCTTGCTAATCAGTCTCCCATGAGGAACCTGGTCGAACGCCTTACTGAAGTCTATATAGATCACATCTACTGCTCTGCCCTCATCAATCTTCTTTGTTACTTCTTCAAAAAGCTGCTTCCAGCCTCATTCCTGATGAAGGGCTCCTGCCCAAAACATTAATTTTCCTGCTCCTCGGATGCTGCCTGACCTGCAGTGCTTTTTCAGCACCACTCTAATCTTGACACCAGGTTAGAGCCCAGCAGATTTATTTGGAAGCACTACCTTTCGGAGTGCTGCTCCTTCATCAGGTGGTTGTGGAGAATAAGATCATGATCCCAGAATTTATACCTTGAGAATGCTCAAAGATTTGAGTCTGGACTATTATTCCAAACACTTGCCAGTCTTTGACTAAGCCAATTCCTCCTGAAATCTCTATTCTGGAACTATTTTTCACTATCTTCCTCTGGCATATTTTGAATGTTAAATAGCTATTGTACATAGTCTTGTTATATAAATACTTTGACAAAAATTTTTAGTCGCTACACATGTCAGAAACTTTTAAAAGGACATCTACTTGTTTGGTCTACACTCTGAATCCACACTGAAAATCTCAAATGTTTAAATTTCTGAGAATCTGAGAAGCTCATTGCATTGCAGAGTGGCTCCAGCTTTGTATGCATGTAAAGGTGAGGGGACGTATATTTGGTGAAAAGCTCAATTTTAATCCACCGCCCAGTGGCTCTGACCTGAATAACCATGAAGTGCTTTGAAAGGTTAGTCACGGTTCACATCCAACTCTTTGCCTCCTAGTCTGTTTTGATATCCTGCAATTTGTGAAACAGATCCACAGTGGATGCCATTTCCCTAGCCCTACACTCATCCCCGCGTAATCCAAGATGGACGACGGGAAAAATTTCTGGCTGTAACAGGCTGCTCATTTTTTTAGGTATTTTAGGTGTTGGGGGTGATTTCCTTGAATTCCGGGAGCAGCAATTACTATTTTATATGCTGTTGCATTGTTTTGGAACTTTGGAGAAAAAAAATCAAAACAACAGCACTTTTAAAAGGGAGAGGAACAGACAAAGGAAACACAGGGTGAGGTCAGTGCAGGAGAGAAAGAGAAAGAGACCCACATTGCTGACTGACAGAGGAGTGAACCTGCACAGTTACTGCTTTTGCTGTTTGAATTCATGTATCGCTGGACATCGGAGTGTATCTGGGAAAATTAACAAACAGTGAAATTCACAACGGACCTTGGAGGAACCTGTTTGGGAGAGGTCACAGCACAGAAACAGATAAGTGAATATTTTTAAGTGTGGCCTTACAGTAAGTCTGCAGTAATGAGTAGAGTGGGATCTTTCTTGATTATATGTTTTTATTGAGATATGTCTCTTGATTAAACTTAAAAATATAAGCCTTAACTATTAAGTTAGCCCGGAGCAGTGTTTTGTAGAGGAATAAGACAGTGTTATTTTCTGGGTCTGTGGATTGAAAGAAGCAAAAATGGCCTGTAGTAGAGTGATATGCTTTTCTTGTCAGATGTGGGAGTTTAGGGAGAGTTTATGTATTACTGAGGATTATATAGCAATAAATGCCATTGGTTGCAAATCCTATCAGATCGAATGGATCAGTTGGAAATACAGTAAGAGGCAATGAGGAATTTACAAGAGAAAGGGGATGTGAGGGATGGCATATATAGAAAGGGAGAAAAGTTGCAGATACAGTCACATAGATGCATTAACTCCAGGAAAGGTAAGAGAGGTAGGCAGGCAGTGCAGGAGTGTTCTGTGGCTCTCCTGATTTCAAACAAGAATGCTGTTTTGGAAAGTGTAGGGAGCGATGGATTCTCAGGGGAATGAAGCTCAATCAGCCAAGTTTTTGCTCTAGAGACTGGCTCTAATGCAATCAAGAGTACACTGGGTTCGAAGAGATTGATTGTGTTCGGGGACTCTCCAGTCCAAGGCACAGACAAACGTTTCTACAACCAGCAGTGAAAAATCAGAATGGTGTGTTGCCTCCCTGGTGCCAGGATCAAGGATGTCTCAGAGAGAGTGCAAAATGTTGTCAAGGGGGAGAGGGACCAGCAGGAGATCATTTTCCACATTGGGATTAATGACATAGGAAAGGAAAACGATGAGATTTTAAAGGGAGAATATAGAGAGTTAGGCAGCAATTTAAAAAGGAGATCCTCGAGAGTAGTAATATCCTAGTTACTCCCTGTACTGAAAGCTAACGAGGGTAGGAATAGGAGGATAGAGTAGATGAATGCATGGCTGAGGAACTGGTGTATGGGAGAAGGATTCACATTTTTGGATCATTGGAATTTGTTCTGGGGTAGAGGTGACCTGTACAAGAAGGACGAATTGCACCTGAATTGTAAGGGGACTAATACACTGACAGGGAGATTTACTAGAGCTGCTCAGGAGGATTTAAACTGTTAAGGGTAGGGAAGGGGGTGGGGGGAACCCAGGGAGATAATGAGGAAAAAGATCAAATGAAGCCAGTCAAACAAACAAACAAACAAACAAACAAACAAAGTCAGGGGAGGCTGAGAACAAGGTAGGACTGATAAATTAAACTGCATTTATTTCAATGCGAGGGACCTAACAGGGAAGGCAGATGAACTCAGGGCATGGTTAGGAATGGGATTGGGCTATCATAGTAATTACAGAAATGTGGCTCAGGGATGGACAGGACTGGCAGCTTAATGTTCCAGGATACAAATGCTACAGGAAGGATAGAAAGGAGGGCAAGAGAGGAGGGGCAGTGGTGTTTTTGATAAGGGATAGCATTACAACTATCGTGAGGGAGGATATTCCCAGAAATACATCCAGGGAAGTTATTTGGGTGGAACTGATAAATAAGAAAGGAATGATCACTTTTTTGGGATTGTATTATACACCCCCAAATAGTCAGAGGGAAATTGAGAATCAAATTTGTAAGGAGATCTCAGTTATTTGTAAAATAATAGGGTGGTTATGGTAGGGGATTTTAACTTTCCAAACATAGACTGGGACTGCCTTGGTGTTAAGGGTTTAGATGGATAGGAATTTGTTAAGTGTAGACAAAAACATTTTCTGATTAGTATGTGAATGTACCTGCTAGACAAGGTGCAAAATTTGACATACTCTTGGGAAATATGGCAGGTGTCAGTGTGGGAGCACTTTAGTGATGGAAAAGGATAGACCTAAGGGAGGAAGGCCAATTTTGATAGCATTAGGCAAGAACTTTCAAAAACTGATTGGGGCAGATGTTCGCAGGTAAAGGGATGGCTGGTAAATGGGAAGCCTTCAGAAATGAGATAACAAGAGTACAGAGAAAGTACATTCCTGTTAGGTTGAAAGGAAAGGCTGGTAGATATAGGGAATGCTGGATGACTAGAGAAATTGAGGGCGTGGTTTAGAAAAAGTTGGAAGCATATGTCATGTATAGACAAGACAGATTGAATGAATCCTTAGAAGAGTATAAAGGCAGCATACTTAACAGAGAAATCAGGAGGGCAAAAAAGGGGACATGAGATAGCTTTGGCAAATAGAGTTAAGGAGAATTCAAAGGGTTTTTACTAATACATTAAGGACAAAAGGGTAACTAGGGAGAGAATAGGGCCCCTCAAAGATCAGTAAGGCAGCCTTTATGTGGAGTCACAGGAGATGGGGGAGATACTAAACGAGTATTTTGCATCAGTGTTGATTGTGACAAAGGACATGGAAGATATAGAATGAGAGAAATAGATGGTGACATCTTGAAAAATGAGGAGGAAGTGCTGGATGTCTTGAAATACATAGAAGTGGATAAATCCCCAGGATCTGATCAGGTGCACCTCACAACTCTAGGGAAGTAATTTCTAGGACTCTTGCTGAGATATTTGTATCATCAATAGTCACAGGTGAGGTGCTGGAAGACTGGAGGTTGACTAACATGGTGCCACTGTTTAAGAAGGGTGGTAAGGACAAGCCAGGGAACTATAGACTAGTGAGCCTGATGTCAGTGGTAAGTAAGTTTAGATTAGATTAGATTACTTACAGTGTGGAAACAGGCCCTTCGGCCCAACAAGTCCACACCGCCCCGCCGAAGCATAACCCACCCATACCCCTACATCTACATCTACCCCTTACCTAACACTACGGGCAATTTAGCATGGCCAATTCACCTGACCCGCACATCTTTGGACTGTGGGAGGAAACCGGAGCACCCGGAGGAAACCCACGCAGACACGGGGAGAACGTGCAAACTCCACACAGTCAGTCGCCCGAGACGGGAATTGAACCCGGATCTCTGGCGCTGTGAGGCAGCAGTGCTAACCACTGTGCCACCGTGCCGCCCACGGTGGATAAATCCCCAGGATCTGATCAGGTGCACCTCACAACTCTAGGGAAGTAATTTCTAGGACCCTTGCTGGGATATTTGTATCATCAATAGTCACAGGTGAGGTGCTGGAAGACTGGAGGTTGACTAACATGGTGGAGGGAATCCTGAGGGACAGAATGTACATGTATTTGGAAAGACCAGGATTGATTAGGGATAGTCAACATGGCTTTGTGCATGGGAAATCATGTCTCACAAACTTGATTGAGTTTTTTGAAACCATAACAAAGAGGATTGATGAGGGCAGAGCAATGGATGTGATCTAAATAGACTTCAGTAAGGTGTTCGACAAGATTCCCCATGGGACATTGGTTAGCAAGGTTAAATCTCATGCAATACAGGGAGAAATAGCCTTTTGGATACAGAACTGGCTCAAAAGGTAGAAGACAGTGGGTGGTGGTGGAGGGTTGTTTTTCAGACCGGAGGCCAGTGATCAGTGGAGTGCCACAATGATCAATGCTGGGTTCACTACTTTTTGTCATTTATACAAATGATTTGGATGTGAGCATAAGAGGCATAGTTGGTAAGTTTGCTGATGACACCAAAATTGGAGGTGCAATGGACAGTGAAGAAGGTTACCTCAGATTACAATGGGATCTTGATCAGGTGGGCCAATGGGCTGAGAAGTGGCAGATTAAATGTAATTTAGGTAAATGGGAGGTGCTGCATTTTGGGAAAGCAAATCTTAGCAGGACTTATACACTTAATGGTAAGGTCCTATGGAGTGTTGCTGAACAAAGAGACCTTGGACAGCAGGTTCATAGCTCCTTGAAAGTAGAGTCACAGGTAGATAGGATAGTGAAAAAGATGTTTGGTATGCTTTCCTTTATTGGTCAGGAGTTGGGAGGTCATGTTGCGGCTGTACAGGACATTGGTTAGGTCACTTTTGGAATATTGCGTGCAATTCTGGTCTCCTTCCTATTGGAAGGATGTTGTGAAATTTGAAAGGGTTCAGAAAAGATTTATAAGAATGTTGCCAGGGTTGGAGAATTCAAGCAATCAGGAGAGGTTGAACAGGCTGGGGCGGTTTTCCCTGGAGTGTCAGAGGCTGAGGTTTATAAACCTTATAGAGGTTTATAAGATTATGAGGGGCATGGATAGGATAAATAGACAAAGTCTTTTCCCTGGGGTGGGGGAGTCCAGAACTAGAGGGCATAGGTTTAGGGTGAGAGGGGAAAGATATAAAAGAGACCTAAGGGGCAACGTTTTCACACACAGGATGGTACTTGTATGGAATGAGCTGCCAGAGGAAGTGGTGGAGGCTAGCACAATCACAACATTTAAAAGGCTTTTGGATGGTTACGTGAATAGGAAGGGTTTGGAGGGATATGGGCTGGGTGCTGGCAGGTGCGACATGTGGTAGGTATGGACGAGTTGGACAGAAGGGTCTGTTTCCATACTGTACATCTCTATAACTCTATGACTACAGTTCCATCTTTAGCATTATAACTCTTACCAAACTTATCCCAAAACTCTGAGACCCAAGTCTTGGCTCTACCCTATGCAACTGGATCCTCAACTTCCTTACCCACAGACTGCAATCAATGAAGATAAATAATAGCACCTCAACACTGGCACTCCACAAGGATGCATTCACAGCCCCCTATTGTACTCCCTGTTCACTCATGACCGTGTCGCCAAAGTTTGTACGAATGCCATTGACAAGTTTACTGATGACAGTGCCATTGTCGGCCAGGTATCAAAGAATGATGAGTCAGAATACAGGAAGGAGATAGAGTGCTTGGTGTTGCGGTCCAATGATAACAATCTCTTTCTCAATGTCAGCAAAACAAAAGAATTGATCATTAACTTCAGGAAGAAAGAAGATGGACACGCCCCTATCAACATCAATGGAGATGAGGTGGAGTGGGTCAAAAGCATCAAGTTCCTAGCATTGACAATTATCAACAATCAGCCCTGGACCCCTCACATAGATGTGATAGTCAAGAAAGCACAATGCCTCTTCTTCCTCAGGAGGCTCAGAAAATTTGGTATGCCCATTAGGACCCTCACCAACTTTTACAGATGCACCATAGAAAGCATTCTATCTGGGTGCACAACAGCAGAGTATGGCAACTGCTCTGCCAGGGACCATAGGAAACTACAGAAAGTTGTGGACACAGCTCAGACCATTATGCAAGCCAACCTCCCATCCATGGACTCCATTTACATTTCTCATTGCCACAGAAAGCTGCCAACATTATCATGGACCCTTCCCAGTCCGGTAATGCTTTATTCCAACCTCTTCTGTCAGGCAGAAGATATAGAAGTTTGAACAACACACACACCAACAGGTTCAAGAACAGCCTCTCCCCTGATGTTATTAAACTGATGAATGGACCTGTCTAAGTTCAAATAGAATACTGACCTTCTTTGTGAACCTCCTGTGCAGTCATACCTTTTATGCTCTGTCTAAGCACCCTATGATCTCTATACCCTTGTTTACTATGATCTGCCCGTACTGCTCACAAAACAAAACTTTTCATTGTACTTAGCTACGTGTGACAACAATAAATCAAATCAAATCAAAAATGTTATGAAGGTTAAAGTTCTCAGGTAAAATGAGAAATTTAGAAACTTAACTTCACCCTGGTTTATAGTGACATGGCAGCTAGAGCAGAGTTAGAGCCAAGTACAATTTCCTTCTTAACTAAAATGAGTTGACCAGTTCCCTTTCCTGAGGCAGTCTAGAAGCTATCATTAGGTTGGGTTAATTGGAGCATAATTTCTTCTTTGAAGATTAGCTTGGCTGTAAATTCTGAAAAATCCACTTTATTATGAAAATGATGAATGGCTGCCAGTGGAAGACTAATGTAAAACAACCTTTATTAGCCTATGGACGAGAAATATGATTGTGAACTAAATAAATAGGATATTCTTGTCTGGTTTAAAGTGAATGCAAATTCTGCTTCCTTTTCTTTAGATCGCAAGAGAGGTTTGGCATCTATAGGATTAATCTCATTTCCATGACAATGAGATCACAATTGACCACTGTTCTGACAGGCGGCAGTCCAATGCTAGTTAAAGTTGACCTCAAAATTTTTAGGTTCCACAATGCTTTAGTTTTAGATGGGCTTTAATACCCTTGAACATTATCAATTGTAGTTCTTCTCCTGAGAACTGGGCAGATATCAAAATTCAATTTAATTTGTTCCTGTTGACTTGCTAATCTTGTTATCTGTCAATAGTGTGTTAAAGAAAGCAAAAAAGGCAAACATTCAGATCGCTTCAGCAAACTTGAAAAACATTGAGGGTTAGAAGTTAATTGCCTGCTTTCTTTTCCAGCATTCAATTGTTTTCAGCCAGCCTTCAAGACAGCATCTTCAGCCAGCCTTCCCCAGCATCTCCAAATCAAAACAGCTAATGATTGCTTTGCAGGCTTAATAACAAACTTGTTGTGAGTTTGTTTACTTTTAACACAAAATATACAACTGAAAATACTGCAAAGCTCAAGATGAAGACAATGTAAAGTAAATTGGAATCAAGAAGCAATATAAAAAAGGAAGGGACAGTGTACAAACATAGAAAAACAGCAGAATATATGGCCAAAGGGGAAAAATATAGTAACATAGCAAAATGAATGTCTGCATTTAAATGCATGTAGCATTCAGAAAAAGGTAAATGAATTAACAACACAAATAGACGTTAATGGACGTAAACCTGGTTACAAGGAGATAAAAACTGAAAATAAATATTCAAAGATCTGTGACTTTTTCAAAGGAGAAGCAGGAAGGAAAGGGACTAAGGTAGCTTTGCTAGTAAGGGGTGGCATGAGTATGACAGCAAGAAGTCACTGGATCAGAAAATATAGAATCCATATTGGATGAAGGTAAGAAATTACAAGGAGATCTCCAAAACCTTTGTTAAAGGGAAATGTTTTAAGTAGTTAAGTAGCATCTTAAAAGGGGAGAGGGGTGGAAAGATATATGAAGGACTTTTAGAGCTTAGATTCTGGATAGCACAAAGCAGAGCTGCCAGTTAGTAGGATAATCAAAATTGAGAACGTGAAAGAGGCCAGAGGTGGATGAATACAGAAATCTTGTGACAGTTGTATAGCTAGAGGAGATTACAGAGATTGGGTTGGGGAAGGCCGCAAAGGAATTTGAAAACAAAGATAAAAGTTATAAAATTGAGACTTTATACAAAGCCTTCAAACCTGGAAATGCTGAGGCCAAGAACATCCAATTTCTCTGAAGTGGCTGAAACATACATTTGACCATTTATTAACCCATGCAGAGGCCAATGTCTGTTTGAGAATGTCACAGAGATGCCTAGAAATTGCAACTGACCAAAAAGGCACAACAGCTGCTATAATGGACATAATAATCAATTTCTTTTTTCAAAAAATACTATTTAAAAATAAGGAAGTACAAAGACAAAGTTGAACTTTTCCCTTTTTTCCATATTAGGATGAATAAACAATAGAACAAGTTATAGGTAAGGTACTATAAACTGGTGGATGGAATCTTCCCTCCCATAAAAACAGTGGGGAAGCTAGCAGGAGGGAGAAATAATCAGGTGGGTTAGCATCAAGACCTTGATCACCTCCCCACTCTACAGGAATTAGGTTTGACAACAATCGAGACTGTTAAGCCAATCAGTCCAAATTTGGCAAAGATTAGGAGTATGGATGGAGGGCAGTAAAAGGTGGCTACTGAAAGCCACTCAGAGCCTAGCTCTGATGCTAATATACCCACCCCTTCTTATAACAATGATTAAACTGCAGCCCAATGCATGACCTATGGGCTCTAACTGCAAACACCCCTCATCCTCTGGTTTGTTTGGTCAGGTCATTCAAAGTGGGTGGGCCATGATGAGTCCATCAGGTCTGTCCAGAGGAGGAAGGGGAAAGGAGACTGGGGGTAGTGAGTGTGGCACTGCTGCAGGAATGAGACTTGACAACTTTGTGTTCAGTTCTCTGGACTGCATGCTCTGGGAAGGGAGGATTACAATTGTCAAAGGTGGAATCAACAAGGAGAGGGAATGGTAAAGCACAGCTAGCAAGAGGATCATGTGGCACAGGGGGTTGGTCTACTGTCAGGAGAACTCTGACTTCAAGGGATGGTGGTTTTTGCCCACTTCTGGCAGAACCACCTCTTATGTCAGGTACTTGAGGGTGGGGGAAGATGGGCAGCTGCAGGTACATGAAGATGGGTTGGGTAGGGTCCTTGGGAATATGTGGAATCTGTGGGATTTACAAGCTAGGCTATCAGGAAGGAGATGTGGATTTTTGCGTCTCACGTCTCACTAACATGTTTGGACAGAGGCTGGAAGCCACTGGCCAGGGACCAATCCTTTCTTCTTCCAACTAAAGTACACAATGGGAAAAAGAAATGGTTGTGACTACACTCACACTGGGTTGGAAGGGACTACAGTATTAATCCAAGATACAGGACTTTTCAAGGGAAAGTTCCATGGATTGCACATGACACAGACTTGCAGAGTCCCTATTCCCCTCAAGCATTACCTACCACCATGTGTTGCATTTGCTGTACAGGCAATACTGACAGCTCATTACAGCTACATTTCTATGCAAAACAATGTTGCATGAGGATAGCTAAAGGTGTCAACACGATCTAATGTCATGTAAATGCATTGTTGCTCTTGTTTCGAAACAATGCAGCAGGCTTTCAGCACCAACCTCCAGATATGAAGCCTCATCTGTGACCATGCAGTGCAGCCTGAGAGTGGAAGAATATCTTTTCATAGGGAGACTACCTGGGTTGGAGGGGAAGGGAGGTGACAGGTGCGCATGCAGTAGGGATCCTGCTGGGCTATGGAGCCTATTGACACTCGAGGTTTGTTCGTGTGACTCCTAACATACTTGTGCCAGGACATGCCAGACATATCAAGGATCTTCATGTCGACCCTCTTTGAAATGAATTTGTGAAGTTTAGAAGGCAGTGAAGAGCCCAGCGCTGTGGGAACTTCTGAGGGACTTGCATCTGGTTCCTCCTCAGACACTTTCTCCTTGTGAGGAAGGGACACAGATTTTCCCGTCCTGTTTCCTATCCTGTCACCATACCTTTGGTTCTGAGGATCATTGATGGAGTGGTGGAGGGCACGTGCAGCTCCTCTTCAGCAGCTCCTGAGCATACTGAGCTTGGCTCTCCATGGCAGTGCCAACCTGTCCATACAGATATCCAAACAGTTGCATCACCCATTTCCCTGTTGAAGCCTCTGGAAAATAAGGTCCACTGAGCCCTACATTCCTGTCTGCTGCTCCGGTTCCTTCCCGCACAAGCGGATAAAGTTCCTGCTTGCTGGTACCATAGGGGCCTCTCCCCCTGCCTGAGGGGCTGGGCAGGAGCCTGGTTTCTGACAGTCCTCCAACTGCCAGCAGCCTGGAGCGTTTCTTCCTCAGCCAGTTGCACAGCTGTCACAGTGAGGTGCTCAACAGTTCGTGCCTAAAGTTCCCACTGAGGTATCAGCATCTGAGCAGGTGCAGGGGTGCAGAATGCAGACATCCTGATGCTTCCTTTGAGGCCTCCATTCTTTCATCCTCAGAGGACAAGGAAGTGGCCTCAGGTGGAACCAGTCATTTCTCCATGAAGATGTTGGAGATGTCGCAATACCTGCACAGCACAAGAGAGAGAACACACTGTGGCCAGTGGTTAGAAATGGTGTACAATGATTGAGACTAACAGCTGGGGTATTGTTAGAGTTGCAGAACAAAGGGTGAGCCTACACAATTAGTAGGACATGGATGGCTTGACATCCTTACAGGAGGAATCCTGGTCTTCCCAGAATTCTCTCCTCGTAGGGGATGAGGAGCCAAATATCAGAGCCATCACCTCCCCATACAGCCTCTCTTTGTATTGCTGTGTGCTGTTTTCTCCCGCAAGGAAAGAGAGAGAGGGATTGAGTGAGATGAAAACAGGTGGTATAGCTGTCAGTGCTGGTGCAGGTGGGGTGAGGTGATGAAGTGGTCCAAGGCAAATGAGGAAGTAGTGCAGAGGACATGCAGGGCTCGTGGTTTAGGGAGTAGGGAGAGGGGTGGGGGCTAAGAAAGATGTCACAGGCAACAGCGAGTGTGGCTGACAGCCTTGGTAGGAGGTGGGTGCAGCAGCAGAGACAGAGTGAGTGTGAACCTCTGCAAATGCATACCGAAGAGGGTTGACTTGTGTATAGTAAGATAATCTTTGACATACCTGTTATGTCCAGAAGCAAGTGCTTCAGGAGTCACATGACCAAACCTCCAGAGCCAATGGGCTCAATGGCCAAGCAGGTTCCCTATCTGCCCCAGCTGCAGAACCTGGGATTACAATGAGACAGAGTGGATGGAAGCAAAACAAGAAACATTATTGAGGGCACTTTGGCAGCATGGGTGGCAATAGATTGTAAATGATTGTGAAGGTTTTTATTTACAAATGTAGTGCTTTAAGCGTACATGTGGTTGGTAGTCTCACTGTGTAGGGATGAAAGGTATTGTTACACCATCAGATGAGGCTCCATAGATGGGGGTTCAAGCTACTATATCATATGGAAGCAAGAGAAACAATTCATATACATGACATTGGATCATTGGAGGTGGCTGAGAATAGAGTTTGTCTCTTAATCTGGCGCAGCAGAGAAAATCACTGACCTTCCTTCGACACTGCTAGCTGTTGCTTTGCACACAAAAGATGGCACTGACCTGGGCAGCAACCTCTGACCGTGCTGCCAGGGTCTGATGGTATGGCCTCCTCTGCTGGTCCTCCAAGTCCGGACTTCTCTCATTTGCATCACTCCTCATCATTTGAGTAGCATGGTGGCTCACAGCACCAGAGACCCAGTTTCAATTCCAGCCTCTGGTTTGGAGTTTGCACATTCTCCCAGTGTCTGCATGGGTTTCTTCTGTGTGCTCTGGTTTCCTCCCACAGTGAAAACATGTGCATGTTAGGAGAATTGGCTATGCTAAATTGCCCATAGTGTCCATGGGTGTGCAGGCGAGGTGCATTAGTTAGGGGAAATGTAGAGTAATAGGTGTAGGTGAATGGGTCTGGGTGGGATACGCTTTGGAGAGTTGGTGTGGACTTGTTAGGCCAAATGGCCTGTTTCCAAACTGTAGGGATTCTAATTCTAATTAAAACTGGACCTCTAAGTCCCTCTCAGAAAATCATGGTGTCCAGTTCCCAATCTCCAAGATGTTCAGATTCTGTACGTCAACAAGCAAGGCAGATCCAGAATGTCAGTGATCATCTGGGTGCAAAAGGGCCTTTCAAAAATGGCACCATAGCCAGGAATCTTTCAGCAGATATCCAGTAAATCGCAAGCTATCTCAGAATGGCATATGGTAAGATTACTGGGATCAGACATGATGGACCCCATAGGAGAAGTCTAGCTAATTCATGAGGCGAGTGGGCAAGAAAGTGAGGTAACTCTTCAAACTTCACTGCCAAAACTTGATGCAAGTCGGACTTTAGCCAAAAGATGTAAGCTTCAGCCTAGTAAATTTCAATGGAATAGAAGTGATTTCCCCAGCCTCCACAAGAATAACATGGGCCACTATCATCCGACAATTCCTCTTGCCCATTCTTATGGACCTATCTTGCTGTTAGGTCAGGATCTGAGCGACCCAATATTGCTTGTTCATGTGTTTCTGTATGATACCCATACCAATATGATATAGTCTGTAACAAATATATGTATTTTCAATATCTACATGGTAAACAATGTGCAGATTATACATGATAATGTGGTTAAATCACCTATGGGATATATGCCAGCTAGAAAAGTAAAACATTGGCTCCTAAGAGTTTAGAACATAAGCAAACAATCTGGAAGGTTATTTAATAATAACCTTCCATGTGGCCAGACACTGTACCATGTGGCCAGACAAGTCCAGAGAAGAGCAGGAAATGCAGATCAGGAAAAGAAGTTAACAACTGTCTACAATTCCAAAGCCCATAACAGAAGATGGCTTAATCACATCATTCCATGCTAGTCAAACCTCGTATCTCCAGTTGATTATCGCTGCCCAATTTGCTTAGTATTCACCCAATGCACATATGTACTAATCCTCAACCAAAGTATGTTTTCATCATGTCAAAATGTAGATTTTCAAAATAGATATTTTCTTAATAGAATCATTTTTAAAAGATTTTCTATTTGTTAGTGCAGTAATGGTACAGCTGGAGTACTGCTCACATCTTGATGTAAATTATGAATCACCATCAAAGCTGTGCTCAAGTATAACAGCAGCATTTGTTTCTATACAAATCTGAGGTAATCTATTGTGGAATATACACAACAACAAAGTTTACATTCATTACATTGAGTTACTGGACTAGGACTAGTCATGACAAAAGTATTCTCTCATGTGCCAAATACTGTCTGTTTCTTGTAACTTTCCAGACATCTGTTTATTTTCACTGATCTCAAGCACATTTCTGAATTTTTCAAAACTAAAGAGAAAGGAATCAAATGTTTTACTAATTCCTAATAACTGCAAATCCAATGAAAGTGGATAGAAATATTTTAATCATTTTTGAAAAGCCTTTAATAGATTTCTGATACTCTCTTGGATCCCAATCTAAATTATTTTCTGTTTTTTCTGAATTTCTTATTGTATATTCCATTTGTTTCTACCTGCCTCTCTTGCCTTTTTATTCACTAACGTGTATTTGTCATTAAGAGGAAGATGGTGGCACAACAATACCACCATTGGACTAGTAATCTCGAGACCCACGTTAATGCTGTGGAGGTATAGGTTCAAATCTCACCATGGCAAACATTTAAAGTTGAATTAATTAAACATCTGGAAAGAAAAGCTGATCTAGTGGTGACTGTTTAAGTAACCATTGTTGCATGGAATAAAAATTCATCTGCTGGCCTTACCTATGCTGGCCTACATGTGACTCCAGCCAGAGCAATGAAATCTTGACTGCCCTCTGAAATTGGTTCAAGAGCATCTAAGAATGGGAAACAAATGCTGGGCCCTGACAATAATGCCCATATCCCATACAAGAATAAAAAAGACTTGAATCATCCCACTGTCCACCACATTACCAATACATAAAATGCAAATTACTGTATTATCAAATAACTGATCTACAATGATTGAATAAGTTAAACTTTTCCAAGATGTTTATGGCTGATGGAATTTCACTCCACAAAGCCATCACAATACTGCACAAGAGGGATGAGGATAGGCTTTATTTGGCGCATAATTGAGCATTTGCTCCAAAGTGCCTGTTATTGAGCTGTAGGGCAGTATCAGTAAAATTCTGATTTTATCATTTTTTTAATCCATTGACAGGCTGAGGTGTTGCCAGCTAGGCTAACATTTATTGCCCATCCCTAATTGCCCAGAAGGCAGTTAAGAGTCAATTACATAGCTATGGGTCTGGAGTCAGATGTAGACCAGATCTGGTTGGGATGGCAGTTTCCTTCCCCAAACAGCATGAGCAAATCAGATGGGTTTTTCCTGACACTTGACAATGGATTCATGGGCATCTTTAAACTGCTAATTCTAGATTTTTGTTGAACTCAAATTTCACTATCTACTGTAGGTCTCTAGGTCAACAGTCTAGTAACAATACCACAAGGCTGTCATCTCCCTGATATGGCATTTTGTTACTTACTTGGAATTTTAAGTTATATTTTGGAAATACTGGTTACCACTGTGGGCTGTTTGTGTTCCATTCATCATTTTACATATTAATCAACTGCTGGCAAATTCCTATAATAAACATTTAAAATTAAAAGATATATATCATACCGATTAGTCAATGCTCTGAAAAACAGTCATCATTTTATTTTGATCCCCTAATGTGTAATCTTAAAAAGCCTGTGATTGAAACTACAATGTTCAGGCAAGACGCATTCCCTGTGTTTCTCTCATCACACCACATCATTGTGTCCTGAACAAACCTAAACAAATCTGCATATTTCTCAAACAACAAATTGCATTTATATTCCATGCTTAAACTATTGTAACTTTCCAACATGCTTCAGGATTATCAATTTTAAAAACTAACATTTAAGGACATGACCAAAAGATTGACCAAACATCATCTTAAAAGGAGAAAGGGGGTTTAGGAAGGCTGAAAGATTTATAAAGGGAATTCCTGAATTTAGGAGCCTAGGCAGCTGAAAGAGTGGCTGCTAACACAGTGTGATGGGTAGAAGAGGCTGTATTGGAAGGCATGAAAACACTGGTACTTAAAATAGCGACAACAATGGCTTTCTACACACACATTTTGAGAAGGGAGTTGTATAATCCAGTAATTATATGCTTCATCTTGTCACACCCAGATCTGTGGATTTTTAATCCACTGCAACTTCTGTGCATAATAGGAGCCCATTGTGTATGTTAGAAAGCATCTGCTATACCAACAGGTAATTCAGATTATAATGTCAAAAAATGTTTCTGCTTCTTTTCACAGCAATCAAGTAATCAGGTGCAGGTAATATTCACAAGGCTATCATAACAAGTACTCAACAAGTTAGTGAGCTAACAATGACTACATGATGATAAAATAAGATATTCTAACATTCTTCAAAAGTAACTATTTAATTGAATAAATATTTTGCTGATTCCAAGTGGAAATATTGCCAGAGATTATTCTGTCAATAATTTAATATTTAACTAAAAAAAATACATTGGTTATGGTATTAATGAAATGGGACATAATTTTAAAGTGATTGGAGGTAGGTTTAGGGGAGCTGTCAGAGGTAGGTTCTTTACACAGCGTGGTGAGTGTGTGGAATGCACGGTCAGAGGGTAGTAGAGTCAGATACATTAGGGACATTTAAGCAACTTTTCAATAGGCACATGGATGAGAGTAAAATGTAGGGTATGTAGGTTAGTGTGATCTTAGAGTAGGATAAAAGGTCAGTACAACAATGAGGGCTGTGGAGCCTGTACTATGATGGAAAAAAAGGGTTGACTAGTCTTATTTTTTCTGAGCTATGTGATCACTTACATAAAACTGAATGATCTTTCTATCCTACCCCTGTTTTCTCACAGAAACACTGAAAGATCTCAGTGAAGCTCAATGGATCAGTATCTCATCATCATTTAGGCATTTTACAATCTATTGGAATCAATATTAATATCAAATCACAACTACTGTTTCCACTTTTGTTTTAGTCAGCAGCTATTATCAATGATTCTGATTAGCAGCTATAGTTATTTACATGTTCCAGAGGCAACTTTTGGTCCTTTATTTGCTCCATAATCATCTCTTTTTGTTTTGCACCATCATCGCTTTTGTCATTCAATCTCTTTTGTCTTGTATCCCATCACCGACCTTACCTCCTTTTTCTCAGTCTCTGTACCTGCTTAAAATCTGCTCCATCTCTAATTTGTTTCAGCTCTGTTGAAAGGCTTGAGATGTTGGACGCAAGCTGACCTAATGAGTCATATCTGGAAACATGAGAGCTCGTTAACTGAATCGTTCACATGGCTGCATGTCAGCCTGCTGGTAGTGGGATAACCTCTCACCACTAAGATGGGGAATGTGCATCATGAAGGCAGTGACATACACACCTACCCATGACAGAATATCAATTAGACTTATGAATGGGTCACATGACACCAATTCTCTTGGAGTCCACTGAAATCTAGCGATAGCTCAGGTCTGCTGAAGGCTGTCTGGCAAGGCCAAAACCCCTGGAGGCACTGTCAGCAACAGAGAGTGGCCCACCTTTGATTGGCAGGAACTGTCAAGAGTCACGATTTTCACCCTGAAGATCTAAACCCTAGGGAAAAGAAGATTATTAAATGTCTGATAGGCACTTAACTTTGCTGGGCCTCTCCCACAGAAGTGACAGGGGTTTCCACCAGATTTCTCAACCATGCAACCTCCATCATCCACAGAGAAACAAGCTTTAAGAGTCAGAATTCAATCTCCATAGATGTTGCCTGATTTGCTGAGAATTTCCGGCACTTTTTGTTTTGTTTTAGATTTCCAAAATCTGCAATATTTTGCCTTTCTTTTCTATCATTTGTTCTTTTTTAAACCAAACATTTTTTAGTTTCAATACAGCCTTAATTGGAAGATTTGCCAGGACACTAATCTCAGCACAATTCAGGAGAAGTCTGTCCTGGTGCTACATCTTCCTTTTTTGCCAGGGTCCCATGAATTGAAACTCATTTCGTTCACACCAATCTTTAATCATTGCATTCAGATCTCTCATCCTATTTACTCAATGTCAATTTGCCCATGGCTTATTAGTCCAGAGATTAGTAACTTTGTAGTTCTGCTTTCTACTTTAGCCCCTAGCTGCTCATATTTGCATAACAGAATCTCATCTGTAGACCTACCTCGACATCCACAAACAACATTGAAATTGGATCCATTTTCCTCTCACTCCAAGTTCCTTTCCAGCCCAAAAGTATCCATAAACCTGACATAGGTAGGCAACACAGCTTTGGTAATCACACTCAGTTGCAGAGAACAGTATGCATTTCCTAGCTATCTTATGCCCTCCTAGGATTACATTCCATATCACTCCCCACTTTGATAGCTTTAGCAGCCTGGTGCTATGGCCAGCTTGTCCTTCCACAGTCTTGTATATTTCCACCAAAGCTGCAAATATCTTAAACTAATTGGATTTCTACAAGGACTATGCCTTTTGCTTTGCTAACTTCAGGGTCCACATATCTGTCTCACTTGCAGCCATATCCTCTTCTCCCTAACCACAGACCAATCAGAATTACCAAGCCTAAGGGGTATGATTGGCTTTCAAGAATTAGTGTTCAAGTAACTAACCCTCTTTCTGAAGAATCACCGTGTCCGAAGCTCAGGCTCCTATACATTAATTTTGAGCCAAACTTCCTTGAGCTTCAGTCAATCAGTCAATACAGTGACTGTAAATTACACAGGTGTCCATCAGCTTTCACGTTAGAATGAATAGCTGGATAGAGGAAAATGGTATAACATGAAATGAGGACAGTGTAGGTTACGGTGATTAAAGGTTGTTACTCACTTTGGAATAGATGCCAATGTGGGTAGATGGGGCAGAATAGCATGTCCATGTCCTCTGTGTTCTTCCAGGTTTAAACTGTGTTCACTGTACATGGCTTAAGTCTTATTAAAAAGTTCTGAGTAGATGCATGCTCCTTCTAAATATACATCAGATGAAAACCATAACCCAGTTTTAAGATATTTTCTTTCTAAATTCCTCTTTCAGTGACTAGAATACCAGGTAGGATGCTGCTCGAGGGTGTAGCCCAGTCCGAACATTTACCAATTTCAGTAGAATTTCAAATTCTCAAAAGGTGATGCAGTTGCATATTCTAATTGGCATTTAGCAATCGAGAAGCACTTTTAAGAAAATTCATGTCTTAAATGTGAGCAAATAATATATTTATAGGGCTTGATGCATCTATCACATTTCCCTATGATGGATTTGTTTGCTCGAAGAGTCAGGGAGATATGTACTGCATTGTATAATTTATTACTGTCTCCTTCCAGCCTTACCATTGCTTCATAATAGTTTTCTCCTTCAGCAAAAAGGGTGGGGCAATAGAATGCTGACATCTTCACAGCAGCTTTACACCATCTGCTATGCAGCACCACATGCAAGCAAGATGCGAGAACTGGCATAGATCATTAGCTGAAGGCCATCATGCTCAGTGGGAGATAAGGCTGGAGTTTAGATGTGTGTTTAAATGGGATGCTAACACTATGCTATGAGAGCCAGCCGGTGTCCCTGACACCACCTTTCCGTATATGATAACATGCAGCAAATTTTCAGCAATACCATGACATTTTAAATGAAAATAACAAAGAAGAGAATTTGATGCAAGTGTTCAGTGTTCAAACAATCATATCGCTAAGAATAACTACTATCTCATATAAAGTGTGACTGCATTAGTCCACTTTGCCCTGCACATTATGTCTGAACTTTGGACACACCCTACTCACATGACTATAAAATCTTGAACAGCTTGTCTGAATTTCTAAAACATCCCACACAAGTAGTGTGGACTGATTGAAATCACTGCTATAATATGCTACAAATGTGTACAATTTATAGGAATGTTAAATTCTGATAAACTTGATCAATAACTCTGCTCATTTAAACACAGACTATTAACCACAAAGTACTGCAAGCCAATATGCACTACTTCAATATGCCAACAATACTCAACACTGATTTCTTTGGAGAAGTTAATTTTGCTTTGTACAGCTACTTCAAGTTTGCTTTTCATGCATTTTTGCATTCAAATTTATTTGGTTGTATATTCTTTTCAAAGATTGGCCCATTTGTAAATAGGAGAAAATTCTACTGATAAGCTATTGAAAACTAAAAATAAATGCATTTCAATATAATAGTGTTAGTCAATATGCCTCACAGTTTTTTTTAAACTAATAGCCTTTTGTTTTGCTAGTAGTAGAGAAAATGCTCTTTCTGCAGTGGATCTGCATCAATTGATATTTCTATTCCCAACACGTTCAGTCCAAGTGCTTTGAATTTGTGCTGTGATTGCAGTATTAACTCTATCAGGGGAATACAATGATCTCAGAATGGTGATGTTCATGACTGATGACCCGCATTAACCATCAGGAGAAGGTGACCTCTGTATCAGAGGATTTGTTCAAGTGTAGATTTGCTGGACAAAAAATCAGTAGCTTTTGAAAGCAAAGTTACTTGTTATCTGATATTCTTTTTCTTTTGAAGTACTGACTACATTCTGTGGTACAGTTTCATGGACATCAAGAATACTGGTAGCTCAACCAATTGACTGTTCTTCATGCATGGAGTCATAAAATGAGTGTTAGCAGTATATTTATCTGGAAGGGATATCAAAACAGTGCCTGATTCAATTCTAATCATAAATGGATGAAGAAACTATGTCTAATTTTTCCTAAATTATGTCCACTGAATCAAAATATTGGTTAATTTGTAAAGGTAGGGTAAGCAAAATGATTTCTTGCTTACTAATCACACGCATTGATAGACATGAGAACCTATTAGGTTCAGCGCCTGGAATTTTATTTTCTGGTGTATACGAGCTATCAACTGAGGTGAACAGGCCATGTACATATACTTATATACAGTTGAAGGAACATCAGCAGGCATGCAATTTGGAGGAAAAATTGTTCAGTGTTAATCTTAATTTCAATGAGTGCTATACTCCGCCCTAGCTATGGAACAGATTGGTTGGTTCATTTGGCTGGATGGCTGCTTTACAATGTGGAGTGATATCTCAGTGTGGGTTCAATTCCTGCATCGACTGATATCATGATGAAGAAGTTTCCTTCTCATCCTCTCCCTTTGCTTGAGGTGCGGTGATCTTCAGGCTAAATCAGCACAAGTTATCGCTCATTAATGAGATAGTAGGGTTGTGGTGACTTTTACTTAAGGTGTAAACATAAAAAGCCAAGTACCATATTGGCTTAATTTTATTCAGTATGCTGTCACACATTATAGAGTCTCATCGTCAATTGTAAGGCTACACCAGCTAACAGATGACCTAAGTTCCTCTGATAAAGGACTTATGCCTGAAACGTCAATTCTCCTGCTCCTCGGATGCTGCCTGACTTGCTGTGCTTTTCCAGCACCAAACTCTCGACTTCCTTTGACAAAGTATGATATTCTCTAAAATTGTTTTCATCCAAACTAAACCACAGCTGCACACTTTGGGTTTACAAAATACTGATTTAGAAGTTCTTCAAATATTTTAAGAGTGAAGGTGCTCTATCTTCTGAGAGAAAATTTGCATGAATTACTTAAGTCAGTTTATGCTGGAATACTGGTACACACCAATTTTTTTAATTGTTTGCATTGTTCTCAAGTTGCATTTGCCAAAATTCTACTCAACTGATTAGCGTGGCTACACTCTTGTGAAGAACCAGGGAACCTTTTGTAAATTGATATAAACTTACAATCAAAATTTTAGGCACAGCGGGACACAATTTGATAAAAACTATAGCAATCTATCAGTGATAACCTTTAATTTCCTCTATTCTGGGATCTGTGTTGAATTCTCTGCATCTTTGAATCTTTTATAGCATCAGAATCTTTTCTTTTTAAGAAAAAAATCTTCCATAATGTATTTTTAAAATTCATACTATGTTTAATGCGTGTAAATGATAGTTTCAGGGTTTCAACTTTAATTTTCATAAAATCAGTAAGAAAAACAAAAATTGTAATTTATGTTCTGGGCTTTCCTTGGGCCCTAATTATTTGCACTTGATTTCCACTAGTTTTTACATTTTGCAGCCTGCAAATGAGAATATTTCAGTGTTGGTTACCATCAGATAGGCTGATATAAAAAATGGAATCAAGTCAGATTGAAGACATTGCAGCCTACTACATCACAAGAGTAACTCTGTCTTAATGCTCAAAATGCTCAATCTTGGTTACATCATGTACAAAAACCCATAGGAGCTAGAAAAATCAGACAGCAAGAGTTATCCCGATTCACTTTAGGAATTTGCAGTACTATAATTCCTGATGAAGGGCTTATGCCTGAAACATCAACTCTCCTGCTCCTTGGATGCTGCCTGACCTGCTTTGCATTTCCAGCACCAGCCTTTTCGACTAGCACAGTAATCACTTTGATCCATGTTAAAGTACACTTGGGACCTGTCAACTTCCTATCATTAAATGGGTGACAAAAGCTGAATTGCTGAAAAAGCTCAACAGCTCTGGCAATGTCTGTGGAGAGAAATCAGAGTTAACGTTTTGGGTCCTGCAATTTTTCCTCAGAACAGATGGTAGGTAGAAAAATGTTATTTTTAATGAATAAGAGATAGATAGAGATAGAGTCCCCAATAGCAGATATTCATTCTCGTAGGCTAATTGTTATCAACTCACTTGTCTACTGAACAGTTCTGTTCTCTCCTTGGACTCTATCTCCACCTATCGTTTACTCCCTACCTCCTTCCCCAGTTCTACCTTTTGTATAAAAAACAACTTTTTCCCTATTTCTCTCCACAGATGCTGCCAGACTGGCTGAGTTTTTCCAGCAATTTTTGTTTTTTCTACTGATTTCCAGCATGCGTAGTTCTTTCAGGTTTTATTTAATAAATGGGAGATACTGTATGATGTGGAATAAGCTATAAAAGTTTAAAAGGTAAAAAAATTCTCACAAGAACAAATTCTTGCACTCAACAACAAAATGTTCTATTTTTATGTGATATACATTGATGGAATTTTTAAATCGGTTTACGCTTTAAATTTTGCTGCAAAAATGCTTTGAAGCCCTTACTTCTCTCCCTTTTAATCCTGAAGCTGCCAACTTCTTGACAGGATGAATTTCCAGATGTACCAGACTCCCCCCTAGTATCTTACCCTAGTCATGGACTTAATTCATGAGCTAACAACAAAGTAAGTTGCAAGGTGAAATTAGGAGAAAGTGAGGACTGCAGATGATGGAGATCAAAGTCAAAAAGTGTGGTGATGGAAAAGCACAGCAGGTCAGGCAGCATCTGAAGAGCAGGAGACTCGATGTTTCGGACATAAACCCTTCATCATGAATTTCTAATGAAGGGCTTATGCCTGAAATGTCGCCTATCCTGCTCCTCAGATGCTGCCTGACCTGCTGTGTCTTTCCAGTGCCACATTTTTTGACTGTAAGGTGAAATTGCCTACTTCAATTCCTACGTTTTATGTCCTTTGTTTGATTTTGGATAATGAAGGGATAGAATTCAAATTTTGAAGTGAAAGTGGGCTAAATTGAAAAGTAAATTTGATCAAGGGTGTCTAAAGGGTGGTTGATATGATACCATCCATTTTACAGCCCAGCCAAAGTGGGATTTTATATCCCTTCCCACCCCGGCCCAGACTTTCTATTCTTAAGTGCTAATCAGGTGTGTGGGCATCAAACCAATCTCTAATTCTGCACTCAGTTGATATTCACTATCTTGTGGATTTTTGTGTGGGTGAAATTTAATCAACAAAACGCATAGTGAAATGTTTACCTAGAAATCTTTAGAATCTCACACATTTCTCGTTCAATTTACCATTTATCTATTCAGTTTCTGTAATAATTCTTGTTGTGTACAGCAGGTGAGTCCAAGATGCCTACAGAACCACTATTATAATTCATGCTGATGTTGGTGTGAGATTTTACTCGTACAGTTGCAGAATAAGTGTTACCTGCTGAGTTTATTTCCGATTTTTGTGATGATGAATGTTGATAAAGCTACTCAGATAATGAAAAAAAATCACAGCACTGTCAGTCATTACATAATTAAAAATCAGTAAACTTGAGCATCTTAATATTATGAAACAAAGTGAAAACTTGTCTAAAAGAGGCTATTAATGTTCAGTTACCGTAATGCTAATATTAATTTTCCAATTTTTCAAATAAATAACTTAATTTGAAGTTTTACAAATAGAGCAAATGAAAGTGAAACTATTTTTGCTCATTGCCTATTTTATCTTCTGAATATCAATGATGATTTCACACCTTTTACATTAAAAATTTGCATTTTTGTGATCCAAAGGTTATAAACAGACCCAAACTCAACGGGACTGTTCCTCCTCGAACCACATTCTTTTGGGAGGCCCCAAGGTCGAGGCATGGTGTCTAGACATTGATGTAAAACAGCGTTGTATCTCTAGAGACTGACCATATTGCGGACAACTGCTTAGTTGGGCATAAGTTAACAAGGATGACTAAGAATGATATCACGACTTTAAAGGTGCTTTTGGTTCCAGTAACTTAGAAGCCAAAGTTAAAATACTCATTTTCCAAATCGTAGTTTAAATGACTGGTGATGAAATTCCTTTTGACACTGAGCCACGTTATACCTCTCTGCAGCTTTAATTGGTTCATATTTAATACCAAATGAAAATATGTCTCCGACTAAAAGGTCGAAACCATAATTTGAATCTTATGGCATGTGGATTTTTACATTTTAGTCAATTTTATCTGAGAACTCACTTTACAATGACCTTGATGGAAATCACTATACCACGGCATTAGGATCGTAATTTTGAAATCTTCATCAGCAATTATAACTGCACGTAATGATTGTTCAAAATGAAAGAAACTGTAAATCTGATCATTGAGATTAAAGCATTTACCAGAGCGAAAACTGATTGATCTGACACTGGGATGAACTGGACGTTCACAAAAAGTAGCTACGAGACGAAAAGCCAAATGAAACGGATTAGGCTACAGGCTCTCTCTACCTACAACAAATCAGCTTGTTGTAATTTTATGCTGCATTGAATCCCACAAGTCCCCCATCCATGTGACTGTTACAATGGCTGGGCTCTGCAGTGAAGCTAGAAAGACCTAACAGGATATTACATCCAGTCAGGATCCTACAGATAAAAACAATGAAAAAGACAGCGACTACTAGGTTGGTTCTGAAAAGTATTACTGCAGGCCACTGCAGCGTCATAATAGTAAAATATTTCCTACCTGCAGTCTGGCCTTCAGTCACAGACTCCTTCTCAGACATTGTAGTGAATCCAGTCAAAATCTGCAGGCTTTAAAACTTATTAACCATTAGGCTAGCAGAATCTTTAGCTTACTGTGCAGTTACTGCCATTGAAAAAAAACTACAACGACTGAATTGCAGCTTGTCTCCAAACTACTAAAACAAGCGTTTCTCTTCCTTCCCTTCTCTCCCAAAATATTTTATATGGATAGATCAGTGTAACTCCAGTCCTGGAATCCCCCCACCCCCAACCCAACTATGCTTAAAAAGGTTTCTTGCCGAAATTAACCCAAACATAAGAAAAGAATGAACTGCTTGCACTCTTACTCCTCATTTCTGCAGAGCTCCTCCTCCCTAATGCGCTCATACACAGTGTCAGCAGCAGGGAAGGGCTTCCCATGCTGCAGTAAATGACCGTGCAACAGCAGCAGACTGGCAGCATGATTCACAGCAAGGAAAACAATTAAAATCCCCCATGTAACTGCGCAAGATTGATCAGGTTATTTTAGATCGTCTAGGTTTCATTATTTTGCACTGTTCTTGTCAATCTTACCTTGAAATGTACACAGCAATAGTTTTAAACCCGAGATTTTAATTGCAGAAATACACTGTGGCAAGACTCTTGGTTATAATGTCCCCAAGTTGATCGGGTCTTTAGTCTTGAACGTTAAATGCTGTATATAATGCAAGAATATTTATTTTTATATTCAAATGTACAGGAAACATTTTGACGGAAGAGACCAATAGTGTGGTACACACAGCTGTTCCAAGTCTCATTGATGTTTAGTTCAATGCTCTAACCCTTCCTGCACCAGATATGATCCAGTATCATACATGATATATATCATCTTCCTGTAGGTTTCACCACCAGATTACTTCTCAAGGCTTATGCAGAATAGAACAAAATTGCTTTTCTTCTCTTGGGGATAACTGCTCGAGATTCAGGTCCAGACCTCTGGCTCCAGACAGTTGGACAATGGGTGTGCTGTACCGTAAAAGGACCTGTCAAAGTTTGGGCACACTGACAACACTGTAATTGCCCGGAAAGTTTAAACTTGCGATGGTCTGAAGTAATCCACAGTTCCGTAAGGTCAAAGACTTTGGAGAGTCCTAACTTACTTACCAGTTAGCCAGGAAATGTTAGAAGGAAATGCCATTATTTCTGCCTAACTATGCCACTGAACTCCATCCCAATCACTCACAATGATTGCTCCACAATGATCACACTGACCACACCCCAATCAACCCAGCCAACCCACAAACCAACTTCCTCATACACAACAATAACCCACTAATGGACCATGACCAGTCTTGTCATCCCCGAATACCCAAATTAACCTCCTCCCACTACTGATACCACATATATGTACAGCACCATACACCTATGCCTAATTCCAACACCTGATTCACAGAATCCTCTTACACATTTACCTGCTGTCTGTATCCCCTCACCGATCAGGAACCCTACCCTTTCATCTCTTGTCAATTTTGCCACCTTACTCACCTTGCACTACATTCCTTCACTCTTCTGTCACCCCTTGAATCACATTACACTCTTAGCTTCTCTCAATAACTGCCAAAGTGGCGTTGGGACCTTTAAACACTTTATTTAATGAAAAAAAAACAGCTATTATCATAAACAAAGAGTATAGTTTCTTCAACAACTGAACCACACAAATGTCAGGCAATGACCATCTCCAATCTAACCATCACTTCCTGACAGTAAATAGCGTTACCATCACTGAATGCCCCACTATCAATGCTCTAGGGAGGTTACAATGTAACAGACAGTGAAGAAGGTCATTCACAGAGTTTAATGGTACTTAATCAGATGGAGTTTAATTTGGATAAATGTTGCATTTTGGTAAGGCAAATCAGGGCAGGGTAGGGCCCTGGGGTATGTTGCTGAGCAAAGAGACCTTGGGGTGCAGGTTCATGGTTCCTTGAAGGTGGAGTCACAGGTAGTGAAGAAAGCAAAAACAGAAATTGCTGGAAAAGCTCAGCAGATCTGGCAGCAACTGTGGAGAAAAATCAGAGTTAATGTTTCGGGTTGAGTCAACCTTCCTCAGCTCTGGATTTTCAGGAGATTTTTGATAGAGTCACATATGGGAGGTCAGTAAACAAAACTAAACTACATAGGATTGTGCATGGTTAACAAACAGAAATCAAGTGTCAACATAGGTCACTCTGTAGCCAGTTGGGATACCACAAGGTTCAGTGCTTGGGCCTCAGCTGTTCACAATCTACAACAATGATTTAGATCTGGGCAAATGTAATGTTTCCAAGTTTGCAGATAATGCAATAATATGTGTTCTGAAGAGGATGCAATGAGTCTTTAGGGGGTTTGGTCAGAAGTGAGTGGGTAAGATCATGGCAGTGGAATATAATGTAAACTAGTGTGAGGTTATCCGCTTTACTAGGATGAACAAAGATGCATGGTGAAAAATTGAAAAGTGGATGCTGAAAATCTGAAACAAAACAGAAATTGCTGGACAATCGCAGCAGATCTGGCAGCATTTGTAAATCTGTACGGTGGGAAAATGAAGTGTAGGCAGGATGACCGCTTTGCAGAACACCTATGTTCTGTTCACAAAAAAGACCCTGAGCTTCCAGCTGCTTGCCACTTCAACATACCATCTGGTTTCCCGGCCAACATGTCGGTCTCGGGTTTGCTGAAGCTCAGCGCAAGGTGGAAGAATAGCACTAGGTGTCTCTCTCTCGTTTTCCATTAGGGAACTCAACAGCCCTCTGGACTCAATATTGAGTTCAGCAATTTTAGGGCTCACTGCACTTTCTCCCATGTCTTTACCCCAATCCCCACACATCAGTCCCTTGTTCTCACGAGGTCTGCTATTACACACAACCCATTGTTAGCCACTAATAGTCCCCCATTAGCAGCTATTCATTCTCCCAGGCTGACTGTTGTCCACTCCTTTGTCTGTCTAACTGTTCTTCTCTCTCCTTTGGCTCCACCTCCACTCCTTACCCCTCCCCCACCCTATCTTTTGCAAAAATACCAACTTTTCATAGCTATCATCAGTTCTGAAGAAGGGTCACTGGATCCAAAATGTTAACTCTGATTTCTCACCATAGATGCTGCCAGACCTACTGAGATTTTTCAGCAATTTCTGTTTGTTGGTATTTAGGTATGCTTGTTCATAAATCACTGAAAATTAACATTCAGGTGAAGTAAACAACTAAGAAGACAATAGTGTGTTAGCCTTTTTTGTAAGAAGATTTATGTACAGAAGCAAAGAAGTTCTGCTTCAATTGAACTGAATATTGATGAAACACAACCTGGACTGTTTCATGCAATTCTCACCCCCATGACTAATGTATTGCCATTGAGGAGTGCAGCAGGGGTTCACCAGACTGATTCCTGAGATGGTAAGACTGTCCTATGAGGGAAGATTGAGGAAACTGACCTATATTCTCTGGAGTTTAGAAACTTTGCAGAAACTTCCAAAACCCTCTAAGAGATAGACAGAGTCTGCCTGATCACCAGCATTCCTTTGAGTTACAAAGACATGGGATGTTTCTTCTTGACTAGCTGCAAAGATAGTTCATCAGTATACTGAGTCTAATCCAGAAAGTGTATGCACTGAGGAATAAGCATCCAAGCTGGCAGAGGGTGCAAGTAAATGACTTATTTGTGCATTCTCTGAAGTATCAGTCGCCTCCTGCTCAGAGGTAAAGGTGGAATTGAGGGCCTACAAACTTAGTTAATTCTTAGCAGAGATTCTCTGGTGACTAAATAAGAAAAGAGAGGGAATTTGTTGGAGAATTTGCATTAAAAAGTTTGTGCCGATTTAAAATGAATTAGTGCAGGTAGCAATGGGAAAGTGGTGAAACATAATGAAGCTTACTAGGTTGGTTGTCCATTGTGTATCCCTGTCCCTACCTAGTTAAAAATCACACAACACCAGGTTATAGTCAACAGGTTTATTTGGAAGCACAGGCATTCGGAGCACTGCTCTCCTTCATCAGGTGATTGTGGAGTATAAGATCATAAGACACAGAATTGATAGCAAAAGATTACTGTGTCAGACAGTGATTCAATTCCCTACAGTATGGAAATAGGTCCTTCGGCCCAGCAAGTTCACACCAACCCTCCGAAGAGTAACCCACGCAGACCCATCTCCCTCTGACTAATGTAGATAACACTACAGGCAATTTAGAATGGTCAGTTCACCTGACCTGCACATCTTCGGACTGTGGGAGGAAACCGGAGCACGCGGAGGAAACTCTACACAGACAGTTGCCCAAGGCTGGAATCGAACCTGGGCCCCCTGGTACTGCGAGACAGCAGTGCTAACCACTGAGCCACCGTGCCATCCCGATATATTGAACAAACCTGGATTGTTAAATCTTTCATCTTTTAGAATGCAGGTTTTGGTTCATTAATATAGAAATCCCAGAACTTCTTTTAAGTCACCTTCTCGAGATAACTTAAGGCTTTATAACAAAAGGTGACATCTCAGCTCAGACAATGTATTAAAATTGTGAGGTCAGAGTCTGTCTGTATCCCGGTCTTGAGTCAGACTGGTTCCTTTTCCAAAGTGGAATTTACAAAATATTATATGAATTGACTGCTTGCATTGACTGCCTACAGATTGTGCACTTTTTGAACAAAATAGAATGTATCTGCAAATAGTCACACTCACGCCCACACCCTCTCACAGGCTTGTACTCCATCACACCCACAAACACACACACACTTTACCAAGCTTTCACACACATAAACACCCATTCTCTCATGTGCACTCACTCACATACACACATTCATTCTCTTTCTCTCTCTCTCTCAAGCACACACATACATGTCTATGGGGTGAACTTGTATTGCAGAATTATATTTGCATAAACATTCTATTTTGCTCAAAAAATGCACAATCTGCAGGCAGTCAACATATGCAACATTTTATAAATTCGACTTTGGAAATAGAACCATTCTGACTCAGATTGTGATACAGACAAATTCTGACCTCACACCTTTAATGTATTATCTGAGCTGAGATGTCATCTTTTGTTATAAAACCTTGTTATCTCAAGAAGGTGACTTACAAGAAGTTCTGGGATTTACATTATAATAAACCAAAATCTGCATTATAAAAGATGAAATGCTTAACAATCCAGGTCTGATCAATATATCACTGTATGACACTGTAATCTTTTGCCATAAATTCTGTGTCTAATGATCTTATACTCCACAATCACCTGGTGAATGAGCAGCACTCCAAAAACTGGTGCTTCCAAATAAATCTGTTGGACTATAATCTGGTGTTGTGTGAAGTTTAACTTTGTCCACCCCAGTCCAACACTGGCACCTACACATCATGCCCACACATGAGCAGTCTTATTCATTTTGAGTAGCAGTTTACTCATCCCTCATGCAGTTCATTCTCTTGCCTACACAGTTTGCAAGAATTACTGGACAAGGGATGAGGCTTTTCCAGTCCGACATCACTTGTAGTCTCATTCTTCTGTCCTTGACCATGAACTAAGTCTGAAGTGCTTAATCTCTTTGTGTTTGCCTCAGACAGTCATGTGCCCACATAACTTTTTACCCCTGTCGTAGTGCATTGTCCTAGATGCTACAGCTACAATACATTACCTGCTCTGGCATATTATATTTTTTAACTAATTAGTTTACAAGTTTTAAAGTATCATTCAATGATCATTTGTAGTCACATTGAGTAATTTAGTATAGCACATATATCTTTGGTTCTAGTTTAAGCTATGGCTTCCTTTTTAAGACAAAATGCTATAAAACTCAACAACCAACCATCTACCTGTTCACCAAGTCAACAAATCTTAGCCTTTTGTTCCATCTCTTCAACCACTCTTCATCTTATAAAAAAGCAGAAGAGCAGCTGCTTTCTTGCTCACTAATTTTCTAACTTAAGTACTTTCCACATGATGTATTCCATCAAACTGACTTCCATGTCATTCACCCTTTGCCTTTATTGTAGAGTCAAGGAAAGCTATGCTGTTTAACATGTATATAAACTTGAGCTGCTACTTTCAAAGATTTGTGTGAGTCTTGCTATTCCCTTTCTAATTGTACCATTTTGTGGCGCTTCATCCTTCTAAAATCTATCACATCACACCTCTCTCCACTAATATCAATTTAACTAATCTATGTCCTCCATGTACTATCATCATCACTGAGTTCTATGTCATTTCAACTTTTGAAATTATGCCTTTTAATATACATCAATAATGTCCATGAACCTAATCCTGATCTATGGGGAGCTGTACCCCGATCTGAAAAAAAGATTTTCTACTCTCAGTTCTCTATCTCTTTGTCAAATATATATTTATCTTGCCACTGCCCTTTTAAATTCCATAGGCTTTCACTTTGCTAACATTTCTATTAATTGGCACTTTATCAAGGACTGTCTGAAAGTTTTTATTCACAACATTGAACATGCCACCCTCCTCAATCCTCTCTGCTACTTATCAAAGAACGCAATCAGCTTTGGTAGGCACAACTTGTTTTTAATAAATTATATTGTCATGCATTAACCCACATTTCTTCAAGTTTTTGTTCATCTTGTCCAATCTTATTGTGTAAAAGTTTTCCCATCACCACCATTAGGGTCATTGGCCTATACATACTGAGTCTATTCCTCTGCTGTGCCTTTGAAACTTATCACAGTGTGCAAAATCTAGTACCTTCTCATTCTCCATACTACTTGTAAATATCAAAATGAAGGTAATAGGCAGATGCTTAATATAGTATATGTTAGTACTGATGGCTCACTGTGTTGTGCTTTTCTGATTCTCACTGTAGACTGCAAGGTTCTTTAGTGCCATTGTCACATTTACCTTTGATAGACAATGTTCACATGGTCCATTCAGAGTAATGTTGCACTATATTTCATGCACTATCCTGTCCTGCATTTTGACAATTTTTTTACATTAGATAAGATAACCTGCAGTATGGAAACAGGCCCTTCGGCCCAAAAAGTCCACACCAACCCTCCAAAGAGTAACCCACCCAGATATTTACCCAGAACACTGTGGACAATTTAACAGGGCCAATTCACCTGGCCTGCATACCTTTGGATTGCGGGAGGAAACTCACATAGACACAGGGAGAATGTGCAAACTCCACACAGACAGTTGCTGGAGGTGGGAATCGAACCGGGGCCACTGGTGCTGTGAGAGAGCAGTGCTAACCACTAAGCCACCATGCCACTCCTTTGTAATAAGATTATCTCTTTTGAAAAGCATTATGTTCTTAGGATATCTTTATAGCACTAAATCCATGTCTGATCATTCTGATGACTATGGTTACAATGCTTTGTCTGTCTCTTTCAGATATGTTCTTTGCATCTGCCATGTGCATTGATTATAAAACTGACAGCTGTATTTGTAGTTTCACTTTTTGAATTATCTTGGTAGATACCATCCTAGCATCCTCAAGAGTCTTTCTTGACAATGACAGACACTCAACAATGTTCCCAGACAGCTTGAATCTAAGCTATCTCAGTGTATCACTTCTGGATGATAAATCTCATTTGACTTTTCATGAAAACTTTCAAGATAGTGAGTTCATGGAGAAAAAAATTCAGTAGCAAGAGCAAACTAGTTCCTGTTTTTGGATATCCTCTCTAAGTGTCTATAGTTACAACCTATACACAAATACTGTAATGGTAGTGAATTGGATTATAACATACCCTAGAAGCATCTCTGCAGACTGGTTTTTATATGTAAGATCTGCAAATTCATGAGAGATAAATTTGTTCAAAGGACTCAGAATCATACAGCACAAAAGGAGGCTATTCAGTTAGACATGTTTTGTACGTTCCTTTCATTATATTTGGAAGAGATGTCCAATTTAGTTCCACGTGTCAAATTTGTCCCCCATCATCTTGAAAATTTTAAATTATAATTTTATCATTCTTATTATATGTTGGAGGTTCAAAAGGCAGTTTTTAAGCACAATAAAGAACATTAACAGAAACTTAAGACAGTAAAAACTATTTTTCACCTGGGAAGCCATTTTTGCTCCATGGAGACACAAAATTGATGGAAATCCAGTAAAGGTTTTTTTATTTCCTTTTATGATGAATTGTTGCTCAAAATGGGAAAATGATACAATTGTAAACCAAGGATTGTGGAAGGACTTGCTGCACTTGTAAAATAAGTTACTGGAAATTATGAGCAACGTTTGCATTGTTGCTTTATTCAAGCAGTGGGAGAAGGTGTCTAAGATGACATAGCAGAGTGGTTACATGTGCAGAATTATCTTCACCAAGAGACAAGTTGCTGATTGGTTTGTGCAGTCAGGACAAGTTATGGGAGCCAAGTGTCATCAGCATGACAACAACACTTTGATTGGTCCATGGACACAGGACTAGAGGGTGTTGTGAACAAAATAGGAGCAGGAACTTGTGGACAACCACAGAGAATGATTTCTCTCTCTCTCTCTCTTTCTCTTCTCTCTCTAGTGATGTAACCAAAATCTGGAAGGCAGCTGGCTGTTCTTTCCCACCATTTGCTATAAATTGCTGAGTCTAATCAGTGACTGAAAAACTGAAAGGTGTGTCAACTGCCCTGCAAATCTTCTCAAAACTCACTAACTGCCCTGTGTCCTCAGCAGAGGACTGAAAGAATGTAGAAATAAGGAGGTTTGAGAACAGAAGGTCTTGGAAGAAGAAAAAGGATCACTTAATCAAATCCTGTAAACTGGTATTATTGAACTGTGTTTTCCCTCCACCCATATCATCTATCTTTGTTTGTTTGTGTATGTCAGGGTTTAAATAAGGATTAGAATTTCAGTTAGTAGAATTATATGTTGATAATTCCTAGTTTTGTTTCTTTGTTGATAGATTTGATTTCTTTGCAAGTAATAATTTATTGTACAGTACAGAAACCTGGTCAGTGTTTTCTTTAACTTGAGCTCATTTGACATAAAAATTGTGGCCTTTGAGTAATAAGATTAAATCTTTAACTATTTTGACAAGCCTAGAAGTAGTGGAACTTAGATATCAGTACACTTTCCCAAGTGGGTCATGACAACCCCAACAAAGACAACAGAATGAACAATTCTCCTTACTTATCCCCTCAAGGTGGTGGATTGATCATTTGTGAATGGCTGAGACATTAAATTAATCGTCTCTGAGAAAGTAATCAGGATCTGAAGACAAACCCAGACATGAGCCAAGCTTTGTTACCCAGTCTTTGTTTGTGTGATTGCTGGATTTGAACTTGCAGACATATTAGATGGAGTAGAGAACCGTGCCACTATACCCTCTCTACAGTATTCCATCAAAGTTCTGTACCCTATTTTGCAAATCCCAAAGGAGAGACCTTTCGCAAAAGCTGTTTTATTTGTTACAGCAGTGATTTCAAAACAAAAGGGAATCTACCAGCCATTACTAAAAAGTTACTACCTTGGTAAAAATAAATAAATCCAGATGCAATCAGTGAATCAGAAGACTATAAGAGATATAAGTGTTAAGTAGGTATTGCTGGGCAAGCTAATGGAGCTACAGGTAGACAAATCTCCTGGCCCTGAAGAAATGCATCCCAGGGTGCTAAAAGAAATGCCAACAGAAATAGCAAATGCGGTCATGGTAATTTTCCAAAATTTGCTGGACTATGGGGCAATACGAGCAGATTAGAAAACAGCAAATGTGACACCACTGTTTAAAAAATGAGGTAGACAAAAGATAGGGAATTATTGGCCGGTTAGTTTAACTTCTGTCATGGGGAAAATGCTTGAAACTATCATCAAGGAAAAAATAGCAAGACACCTAGATAAAAGTTGTCCCATTGGGCAGACGCAGCATGGGCTCATGAAAGGCAGTTCATACTTAACTGATTTACTGGAATTCTATAAAGACAATATGAGCACACTGGACAACAGGGACCCAGTAGATGTGGTGTATCTAGATTTCCAAAAGGCATTCGACATGGTGCTGCACAAAAGGCTGCTGCATAAGATAAAAATGCACGATGTTGCAGGTAATGTATGAGCACGGATAGAGGATTGGTTAACTAACAGGAAGCAAAGAATGGGTATAAATGAGTGCTACTCTGGCTGGCGATCAGTGACTAGTGGTGTGCCTCAAAGATCAGTGTTGGGACCGCATTTGTTTACAACTTACATAGATGATTTGAAGTTGAGTACCACATGTAGTGTGTTAAAGTTTGTGGATGACACTAATGAGTGGTAGAGCAAAGTTTGCAGAGAACTGCGAAACTTTGCAGAGGAACGTAGATACTTTATGCAAGTGGGCAAAGATCTGGCAGATGGAGTTAAATGTTGAAAAGTGTTCAGTCATCCATTTTGGTAGGAATAACAGTAAAAAGGACTATTAATTAATGGCAAAAATTGCAGCATGCTGCTGTGCAGAGGGACCTGGGTGTCCTTGTGCATGAATCGCAGAGGTTTGGTATGCAAGTGCAAAGGTAATTAAGAAGGCAAATGCAATTTTGTCCTTCATTGCAAAAGGGATTGAGTTTAAAAGCAGAAAGGTTATGTTGCAGCTGTATAGGGTGCTGATGAGGCCATACCTGGAGTACTGTGTGCAATTTTGGTCTCCTTGGTAAGAAAGTATTTATTGGCACTGGAGGGGGTACAGAGGAGGTTCACTACATTAATCCCGGAATTGAGAGGGTTGACTTATGAGGAGAGATTGAGTAGACTGGGATTATATTCATTGCAATATAGAAGAATGAGAGGGTATCTTATCAAAACATGTACAATTGTGAAGGGAATAGATAAGATAGAAGCAGGGAGGTTGTTTGCACTGGCAGGTGAAACTGGAACAAGAAGGCACAGCCTCTAACTTAGGGGGTCCAGATTTTGGACTAAATTGAGGAGGAACTTCTTTACCCAAAGGGTTGAATTGAAATTGAATTGAATTTATTGTCATGTGTACCGAGGCACAGTGAAAAGCTTTGTCTTGAGAGCAATACAGGCAGATCACAGACTTAAGTAGCAAAGATAAGTAAATAATAGGTAAACGGCGGCAAAATCAAAAACACAGGTACAGGCGAATGTTAAGAGTTTGTGAGTCCATTCAGTATTCTAACAACAGTTGAATGGTTGGTGACTGTGTTCAGGCTTCTGTACCTTCTCCCCAATGGTAGAGGTTGTAGAAAAGCATTGCCAAGATGGGATGGATCTTTGAGAATGCTGGCAGCCTTTCCTTGACAGCAGGCTAGGTAGATGGATTCTATAGATGGGAGATTGACCTTTGTGATTGTCTGGGCCGGGTTCACCACTCTCTGTAACCATCTCTGACCTTGAATGGTGCAGTTGCCATACCAGATAGTGATATATCCAGACAGAATGCTCTCAATGGTGCAGCTATAAAAGTTGGCAAAGCTATTCACCGTCATGCCAAATTTCCTCAGCTGCCTGAGGAAGAAGGGATGTAGTTGGGCCTTTGTAAGAGTCCAAGAAAGCTTGTTGTGGATGACCACTCCCAGGAGCTTGACACTCTCCATTCATTCCACCTCTGTGCTGTTAATGTGTAAGGGGGCATGATTAACATTCTGAAAGTCAATAATGAGTTCCTTGGTTTTGCCAGCATTGAGAGCTAGGTTGTTCTCAGTGCACCATTTTTCCAACTCTTCCACCTCCTGTCTGTAATCTGTTTCATCGCCATCTGAGATTTGATCGATTATGGTGGTGTAATCAGTGAACTTGTAAATGGCATTAGTCTGGTATTTGGCGATACAGTCATGAGTATACAGTGAGGACAGTAGGGGGCTGAGTACGCACCCCTGGGGGGCTCCAGTATTGAGTGTTAGTGAGGATGAAATATTGTCCCCAGTCTTCACTGATTGTAGCCTGTGGGTCAGGAAATTGAGGATCCAGTTGCAGAGAGTGGGGCTTGTTCCAAGATCACTAAGTTTGTTAATCAGTCTCGAGGGGATAGTAGTATTGAAGGCTGAATTGTAGTCAATGAGTAGGATTCTTATATAGCTGCTCTTGGTGTCAAAAAGTTCTAGGGAGGAGTGAAGGGCAAGTGACATGGCATCTGACGCAAATCTGTTGGTCTGATAGGCAAATTGGAGTGGGTCAAGAGTAGTGGGGAGGCTGGAGTTGATTAATGCCATGACCAGCCCTTCAAAGCACTTCATGACCACTGAAGTTAGGGCCACTGGGCGGTCGTCATTGAGACATGCTGCATGAGCCTTCTTAGGCACAGGGATAATGTTGGCCCTCTTGAAACAAGCAGGGACAGTGGCTTGCTGCAGCGAGAGGTTGAAGATGTCCGAGAAGACCTCTGCCAGTTGATTTGCATATGCTCTGAGTGCATGGCCTGGTACTCCATCTGGTCCCATCGCTTTCCTTGGATTCGCACAAAGGAAAACTAATCTGACCTCTGATACAGTGACTGTTGGGATCTGTGAAATCTGTGGAATTCCTTGCCCAGTGAAGTAGTTAGTGAAGCATGGCACTGGAAAAGGCATAGCAGGTCAGGCAGCAGCCAAGGAACAAGAAGTCGACATTTTGGGCAGAACCCTCAGATGCTGCCTGACCTGCTGTCCACCACCATGTTTCATCAACTCTAATTTCTCCAAATTGGAAGTCTCCATTGTCGTCCAGTGAAGTGGTTGTGGCTTCCTCATTGAATGTTTTTACAGCTAAGATATTTTTTTTTGACTGGTAAAGGAATTAAGGACTATGGTGAGAGGGTGAGTAAGTGAAGCTGAGGCCATGAAAAGATCAGATTATTGAAAGTGGAGCGAGCTAGAAGGGCCAGATAGCCTACTCCTGCTCCTGGTTCTTATGTTCAAAAGCACTTCTTGAAGAGTGCTTTGGACAAGTTTCAGTTTCAATATAATACACTTTACAACCACTGCTTTGTCAGACAATTACACACAATAAGGCTGTTGACTTGTTTGCTGAGCTGGTCAGTTTGTTCAGAGACATTTTGTCACCATTATAGGTAACATCATCAGTATGACTCCAGTAAAGCGTTGGTGTTCTGTCCCGCTTGCTATTTATGTGCCTGGGTCTGCGGGGGTTGGTGGTGTCATTTCCAGTTTTGATGTTGGTTCTGTTTTTTAGTGGTTAGTATATGGGGTCCAACTCAACATATTTGCTAATAGAGTTCCAGGTTGAGTGCTATGCTTCCAGGAATTCCAATGTGTCTCTCTGTTTGGCTTGTCCTCAGATGGATAGGTTATCCCAATCGAATCGGGGTGCTTCATTGTCCATGTTTTTGGATACATGTGATAGCTGGTCATGTCTCTTGGTGGCTAGTTGGTGTTTGTGTACCCTGGTGGCTAATTTCCTTTCTGTTTGCCCTGTGTAGTGCTTTTGGCAGTTTTTACATGGTATTTTGTGTATAATGTTGGTCCTGTTGTTTGTGGGTATGAGATCCTTTATACTTAGTGACTGTGGAACCTTCTCGAATACTCTGATTACATACAACCTGATTGTTCATATTATGCAACCAGGTCTTCTACACTGAATATGGCCCTGTGCAATATCTGGATGGTAGCATTTAAAAATTAATGTAAAAATGAACTTTGTATTGAATGATTTTTAAAATGAAATTACATTGAAACTAACCACACTTATAAATGCACAAACTGGAGCATATAATAGGAGAGCAAGTACTGTGGAAATCTGACATATAAATAGAAAATGCTGTAAATTCTGAGTAAGCAAGAGAAAAAGCCAGTGCTCTCGGTCCACAATCTGTACGAGTTCTGATGACAGGTCACTGACCTCGATCTCTCTCACTCTTGCTGCATAGAGATCACCAGATTAGTTGAATGTCCAACACTTCTTTCCATTAGAGCTAAAATAATCACTTTGCCAGCCCTTTAAAAAAAACCATCAGTCTTGTTTTGAACCTTTCAGTAGCTGCTTGAGATCAGGTTTAACACATAAATTTATACTTTGAAATTCATGTTTAAAGATAACTACAGTAAACTGACTTTTTTCAAACATAAGTAATTAATAAAAATGATAATTACAAGGTATCAAGCAGCAAAGATAATTATTGAAGTCTTTATTGCCTTTTCACTTAAGAAATCGAGCTAGAAAGGAACAGATTAGGCTCCAACTTCTGGACTGAAAATGTGTTGCTGGAAAAGCGCAGCAGGTCAGGCAGCATCCAAGGAACAGGAGAATCGACATTTTGGGCATGAGCCCTTCTTCAGGAATGAGGAATGTGTGCCAAGCAGGTTAAGATAAAAGGTAGGGAGGAGGGACTTAGGGGAGGGGAATTGGAAATGCGATAAGTGGAAGGAGGTTAAGGTGAGGGTGATAGGCCGGAGTGGGTGTGGGCGCGGAGAGGTCAGAAAGGAGATTGCAGGTTAGGAAGGTGGTGCTGAGTTTGAGGGTTGGGACTGAGACAAGGTTGGGGGGAGGGGAAATGAGGAAACTGGAGAAGTCTGAGTTCATCCCTTGTGGTTGGAGGGTTCCTAGGCGGAAGATGAGGCGCTCTTCCTCCAGCCGTCGTGTTGCTATGGTCTGGCGATGTCCTTGGTGGAGGGGGAGTTGAACTGTTGAGCCACAGGGTGGTTGGGTTGATTGGTCCGGGTGTCCCAGAGGTGTTCTCTGAAACATTCCGCAAGTAGGCGGCCTGTTTCCCCAATATAGAGGAGGCCACATCGGGTGCAGCGGATGCAGTAAATGATGTGTGTGGAGGTGCTGGTGAATTTGTGGTGGATATGGAAGGATCCCTTGGGGCCTTGAGGGAAGTAAGTGGGGAGGTGTGGGTGCAAGTTGGACTCCTCCATCGCCAGACCATAGCAACACGAAGAATGTGAGATAATGCAATTTGGCAGGAAGAATAGAGGATTTGGATGATATTCAAATGGAAGCTACAGAACAGTGGAATTTGGGAGCTCTTGTGCATGAATCACAAAAAGATAGCATTCAAGTTCAGCAAAATAATAGGAATTCAAATGGAATGTTGACCTTAATTTCAAAAGAATCAAGCATAAAAGCAGGAATTGCTAAAACAATATAAGGCATTAGTCAGACCCACAGCTGGAATACTGTGAATGGTTCTGGGACCCTTATCTAAGGAACGATGTACTGGCAGTGGAGGCAGTCCAGAGATTTCTCGCTCAGCTGATATCGGGTATAGACAGACTGTCTTATGAAGAGAGGTTCAGTAGTTTAGGTCCATACTCAGTGCAAGTTATAAGAATGAGAGGTGACTTCATTGGAACATGCAAGGTTTTTAGAGGATTTAACAGTGTCAACGAGGAAAGGTTGTTTCTTTTTATGGGAGTGTGTAGGACCAAGGGCATGATCTCAGAATAAGATGTCAAACACTTAACACAGAGGTGAGAAGAATTTCTTCTCTCAGAGGTCATGAATCTTTTAATTCTTTACTGCAGAGGACTGTTGAGCCTGGTTCATTAAGTATATTTAAGGCTGAGTTAGACAGATTTTAATCAGTAAAGGTTTTGGTGAAAAGTCAAATAGTGGAGTTGAAGGTTATCAGACCACCCATGATCTCATTGATCCCATAAGGGCCAGCCTGACCACCTGGTCATCACCCATTTTAATTTCCCTTCCCGCTCCGTTTCTGACAAGTCCATCCTCAGACTGCTCCATTGCCACATCTCAGCATTGAGTTCTCCAGATATAAAATATACGTCCCACCCATCTCGTGACTCCCTTTCCAGTCCCTGTCCTCCCTTCCATTCCACCTACCGTCCCTTCCTTCCAGCTACCAACCAGATTCACTCCTCCCATCAACCAACCAGGCCATATCCACCACCTGTGTTTAGCTATTACTACCTCACCATTCTGTCCCTTTTCTCAACCAAACCCCCATTCCCCATAAATCTGTAGCTCTCCCTACCACCACCTCCATTCCTAAAGAAGTGTTATATCCTAAACGTTGACTTCTCCACCTCCTGATGCTGCCTGGCTTGCTGTGTTCTTCCAGCCTCCTGCTTGTCTACTTTGGATTCCAGGATCTTCAGCTCCTTTGTCTCTATGATCTCATTGAAAGGCACAGCAGAATCGATGGACTGAATGTCTTCTTCTGCTCCTTGGTCTTCTGATCCTGTGTACAAGATGCTTCAAGAAATGCACCAATTATCCTCAGACAATAACTTCCAAATCCACAACTACTACAATGTAGACAAGGGTAGCAGATGCATGGGAATACTGCCACTTACAAGTTCCCTTCCAGACTCCTCACCATTCTGACTTGGAAATGTATCTCCATTCCTTTAGTATCGCTAGATCAAAATCTTAAAATTCCCTTCCTAATAGCATTATAGGGTGCATATGCCAAATAGATTACAGTGTTTCAAGGATGCAGCTAATCATGACTTTCTTAAGGGCAGTTTGGAACGAGCAATAAATGCTTGTCCAGCCAGTGACAGCCACATCCCACCAGTGAATAAAAAAAAGCTAATAAATTGAGTCTGTGTCACTGATCCATGTTGAGACAGATGAATTATTTATGAATTCTTCAGCAAAAATACAGCAATAATTTTTAGTAGCATTAGTCAGACAGCAATTAGCAAAATACCAGTTAAGAGGCTATGCTTTATGCTTATTAAAGATTCATTTTTCTGACCAAAGCAGGACTACATATTATTGAAACTCATTAAATAAATTGATATATCCAAATAAACATCTGAAGATCTGAAATATGCTTCCATTGATATTGGTAGAACTCAACTCCACTTGAAACCTATCCCACACATACAATGTACTTGCATAAAAGAAATTATCCTATAACCTTGAGGCTTGAAAAGAATGAACAAAAATATCTTTTGTTGAATTCATTCAAGTCTTGTAGATTAGCACTGATTAGCTATATAATGGATTTCCTATTGACAAGACAGCATTGGGTGTTGAAATTAGTGTGAATTACATAAGGAGTCTTGAAAACTTTGCAGCCTACAGTCAGTATAAATAGAATTAGACTAACTACAGCAATTCATCAAAGAATCACAGAATTGTTATAATACATAAGGAAGCCATTTGGCCTTTCATATCTTGCTGCCTCTTTGAATGAACCACAGACCTTGTGCATTCCCTCACCTTCTCTTCAGAATTCTGCATATTCTTCCTGTTCAGATAATAATCCAATTTTCTTTTGAATGTTTTGATTGAACCTACCTCCATCCATCTTCCAGACAGTGCATTCCAGGTCTTAACAACTTGCTGTGTGGAGAGGTTTCTTCTCTTGTAATAAGTCACGGTACACCAAAACTGTGACTGTATCTTTGTGTTACATTCCTGATGCTAACATAATAATGGCATGCATTTAATGCAAAATTATACCAGAGTTGGTATGCTTAGTATTTTAAAAAATAATCACTGTATGGATTTCCTTGCCAACCTGGAGGTAAGTAGGCAGTTTCCACTGAAGTCACTTAAAAAGCGTGTTCTTGAAGTTTGTGAAGTCTCCATTGTAGTCAGACGAAGGATAAAAGAATAATCAGAGGAGCAAGAAGTTGAAAATAGTGCTGAATGATTAAATTTTTGAACATTTGTTACAGCAAGCTAAGTGCACAATATTTCTTGCACAGAAGTCATGATAAAGCTCTTCTGTCAACATCTTTTCTGCAGCATGTTACTTTTTTGTACAGCATGTGCCTTTTCACTGTCCCTGACAATTAAAATGATAACAATGATAAATTAAAATTGCTATGCCTTCCATCACTTTGAATTCTATATCTGTGTCTAGATTCAAGAGACATAATGAAAATGATTTCTATGCTTTACTAATTAAAACATCTTTTAATTTTTATGCAGCTTCAGGGAGAGGAACTTTATATGACTGACATACATTATAGTTAACAGGATTTAGTTTAATACAATTGTTTTCTGCTTTATTGTATTGTTCAATGTTTTCTATTCAGAAACCAGATGATGTCCTGGAAAGTAGAGAAGAGAGGAAATAATGGGTGACTAATTCTAGGCTGCTTTTTACTCCAACGGTAGGTCAATAAAGGCAGTTGCAGAGCATTGCTGAACACTTGCATTGACATGGTTTATGCCTTAACCAGAGTAAATTAAAGAAATTAAAATAACACTTTAAAATTTAAAGATAACTTAATGATTTACAAATAATTAAAAATTAACATTTAAGATGTATGGTCAACTGTTACATTGGGGCTGTCACAGGTCTGGGAATAATATTCAGTCTTGGAAATCCATATTTCTTTGAGAAAGATTGAACTTGTTGTGCTACTGATTTAATGTTCCTTCACACACAATGTGTTTCTAATCTTATTGACATTGTCATGGACAAATACCAAGAACAGTTTTGGGGTTTCACGCAATGCTAATGGGATAAGTAAGAGAAATTACAGCAGTCAAATACAGTGACATTAGAAAACATATTACAACTCCAAGATGATTTATGGTCACAGATACTTCAATTAAGGAATTGAACTGTGTAGGAGAGGTGATTCATGAGGTGCAGAATTGCTTCAGGACGACACTAGCAGCTTAGAGAAAAACAAGTGAACACATTTCATTATTCTGTAGGTACAACTGCTGATCATATTTTAAAACCATGATATGAGGTGCTGATGTTGGACTGTGGTGAACAAAGTTAAAAATCACACAACATCAGGTTATAGTCCAACAGGTTTATTTGGAAGTACAAGCTTTCAGAGCACTGTTCCTTCATCAGGTAGCTAGTGGGGCAGGATCATAGAAGACAGAATGTTTTGAGTCCACACTGCCCCTGTGAAGAGCATCCCACCCAGACCCAACCCTCTTAACCGTGCATTTCCCATGGTTAATCCACCTTGCCTGCACATAGAGTCATAGAGATGTACAGCATGGAAACAGACCCTTCAGTCCAACCCGTCCATGCCGACCAAATATCCCAACCCAATCTAGTCTCACCTGCCAGCACCCAGCCCATATCCCTCCAAACTCTTCCTATTCATATACCCATCCAAATTCCTCTTAAATGTTGCAATTATACCAACCTCCACCACTTCCTCTGGCAGCTCATTCCATACACGTACCACCCTCTGTGTGAAAAAGTTGCCCCTTAGGTCTCTTTTATATCTTTCCCCTCTCACCGTAAACCTATGCCCTCTAGTTCTGGACTCCCCGACCCCAGGGAAAAGACTTTGCCTATTTGCCCTTCATAATTTTGTAACCCTCTAAGGTCAACCCTCAGCCTCCGATGCTCCAGGGAAAACAGCCCCAGCCTGATCAACCTCTCCCTATAGCTCAAATCCTCCAACCCTGGCAACATCCTTGTAAATCTTTTCTGGACCCTTTGTGGTTTCACAACATCTTTCTGATAGGAAGGAGACCAGAATTGCATGCAATATTCCAACAGTGGCCTAACCAATATCCTGTACAGCTGCAACATGACCTCCCGGCTCCTGTACTCAATACTCTGACCAATAAAGGAAAGCATACGAAATGTCTTCTTCACTATCCTATCTACCTGCAATTCCACTTTCAAGGAGCTATGAACCTGCACTCCAAGGCCTCTTTGTTCAGCAACACTCGCTCGGACTTTACCATTAAGTGTATAAGTCCTGCTAAGATTTGCTTTCCCAAAACGCAGCACCTCGCATTTATCTGAATTAAACTCCATCTGCCACTTCTCAGCCCATTGGCACATCTGGTCCTGATCCTGTTGTAGTTTGAGGTAACGCTCTTCGCTGTCCGCTATACCTCCAATTTTGGTGTCATCTGCAAACTTACTAACTGTACCTCTTACGTTCGCATCCAAATCATTTATGTAAATGACAAAAAGTAGAGGACCAAGCACCAATCCTTGTGGCACTCCACTGGTCACAGGCCTCCAGTCTGAAAAACAACCCTCCACCACCACCCTCTGTCTTCTACCTTTGAGCCAGTTCTGTATCCAACTGGCTAGTTCTCCCTGTATTCCATGAGATTTAACCATCTTTGGACTGTGGGAGAAAACCAGAGCACCTGAAGGAAACCCACACACACACACACATGCAGGAAGAATGTGCAAACACCACACAGACATTCACCTGGGTGCAATCGAACCCAGGTCCTTCATGCTGTAAGGCAACAGTGCTAACCACTGAGCCACGGTACCATCCCCAAACAAAGCAGTCTCATACCTGTTATGTATTGGACAGGGGACCACCTGTGCATGCCAGGTGCAGCAGGCTCTGGAGGATTCTTGTGATGCAGTGGTAGTTCCTTACCTCTGGGCCAGAAGGTCTAGGTTCATGTCCCACCTGCTCCAGAGATGTATGATCTCTGAACAGGCTGATTAGAATATTTATGCATCTGTGCAGCTTCTGTTTTGCTTGTGGCTATGGCACAGTTATGTTCATCCTGACAATAATATACCAGTTTATGGAAAAGAAACTTCAGGTGTAGTCTATGCATCCTATTTCAATGGAAAATATCTTACCTACAGTTTGGAAACAAATCTAAAATAATAGAAGGAATATTTCTTTTGTTAAATAATCTTACAGCTAAGAAATGTAAGTTTATAAATGAAGAATAGATATTGAGAAATGATGTAATTGGGTCTGAGATGCCAAGACTGCAATTTGTATATAATCAAATCACAAATACATTCTCTGAATATGCAGTATTAGCTTTGTTGAGACAGGTAACGTCCCTAATAATTCTGCAAAGTCTTTTTGCCAACATTTGGTAAGCTATTTGTCTTGAAGGACTCTTGTATATCGTTAATGGGCAATAATGAATACTTTGTTGATTAATGTACATTACCTGAATGTACTTAGCATAACTCATCTCATTGTCCCCTCAGATCAAATATCTAATAAAATTGGAACTAAAATTGTGACAAATTGAGACTGTTAAAATGGCAAGGAAAAATGCTGCATTCATACAGGAACATGTTAATAAGATGGAAAGAGGATAATGGTACAAGCCAAAATAGAAATTACACAGACTATGATTGCAGAGAGCATACTCTAAGATGGAATTACCACTCTAAACCACCCTGTCTCAATCCGCATTGATTATGAAATTATCATTAAATATGAGCTAAATTGGTCAGATGGTAAACATTTCCAGCAGAAACCTCATACAAAATAAAAGAGAATAGAAAATTAACTTTTGAGTATACTTCTAAAGCATTGAAAAAGGTTGACAGTGGTTTACATGTTGATGATGATGATGATGATGATGGCAGCTTCTCCTCAGACAACGATCATGAGTATGTTTAATTCTGTGGTGGTTTGTGAAACTGTTGGAAACTGCAGAGACTAATTCTTGATTTGCAGGCATTTTGAGCAGTTAGGCACAATAACACTTGGTTGGGAAGGGCTTTAGTATAAGCAAATTCCTTCCATTGTCTGTGGCTTTTTTCAGCGGCCTTATGTCTGTTAGTTTTAAATTTGTAGGTTATTTTCCTGATCATTTTGCATCAGCTGTCTCTGTTGGCAGTTTCCTTGTCTCACGCTAATTGATCAATATCAGCCAGACATAGTTGGTTATTCACATTAAGGTAGAAAGAACAAAGGATGAGAGAAGCGCAGCCAAGGAGACTAGTCTTTTAAATTTAAAAATCACACAACACCAGGTTATAGTCCAACAGGTTTAATTGGAAGCACACTAGCTTTCAGAGTGAGGCTCCTTCAACAGGTGATAGTGGAGGGCTCGATCATAACACAGAATTTATAGCAAAAATTTACAGTGTGATGTAACTGAAATTATACATTGCACCCTCTCACAGACTTAAGACACTCTCCACTCACTACACACGCACACACACACACTCACACGCACGCACACACACACACTTTCTCACACTCACAACTCCCACCCCAGACAGACAAAGACCCTCATGCACACATATATTTTGTGGGGTGAATTTGTACTTGCAGAGTTACATTGTACTTTGCTCAAAAACTGCATGCATTCATGTAGAACTCCGTTATCTCACTTTTTAAATTAGAATCAATCTAAACATCATGGCATAGACAGAGAACACAGGGGGCCAACACCTTCAACATATTGTCTAGCTATCACCATTGTTAACAGCTAACCCAAGAATGCAACTTTAAAAAAAAGGTTTTGCGACTTACACATGAAAGAAGTGAAATGTATTCTAACAGACAAAAGGCTTAACAGACAATCAATTTTTCAATGTATAATTTCAGTTACATCACACTGTAAATTTTTGCTATAAACTCTGTGTTACGATCGAGCCCTCCACTATCACCTGATGAAGGAGCGTCGCTCCGAAAGCTAGTGTGCTTCCAATTAAATCTGTTGGACTGTAACCTGGTGTTGTGTGATTTTTAACTTTGTACACCCCAGTCCAACACTGGCATCTCCAAATCAGTCTTTCAAATGTTTGTGAGGGGCATTTCACTCACTGGAACATGATCCACCACATTACAATCCTCCACGTTAAAAACACATATTGCCTAGCACAGTTGATGTTTTAAAAAGGACATTTTTTAATCTGGATGAATGAGTTTTGTTAAGGTTTCAATTGAATTCTGATCCTACCTGATTGAAATCTGACATGTCTAGTTTTCCTGAGTGAAACTTGGTATGATAGACTATAAGTTTCAATTTTTTGCTATTTATTTACTGTGATCGTTAGTCACTGAACAAAATCACAAAAGTCTGTCAATATATTTTTAACAAAAGGACATCAAAGTATATGGCATTAAAAATGTTTTATAATATCAAAGAACTACTTGAAATGTTCTTATTACAGAAATCAAGAATAAAGATTCAATTGTTTTACCCTCAACAAGAACATTTCAAATGCCCAATCACACTGAAAGGGTCATCCTGTTTCCATTGTAAAGATCCTCAATCAATTGGTATGGCTGCACTTAGTTTCTTTCTGGCAAACCTCTTCATTCACTCAATGCTATCCTCCATAATTGATGTTTCATTATAAGATCCTTAATCAAACTGCTGACACAACACATTTACTCCTTAAAATGTATTCCTTATGCACCCAATAGCCTTGTACGATGTCTCCATCTCTCACCCCTCAAAGTCTTCTGCTGCTGGAGCCTTACTAACTTCTAAGTTGCTTCCGGCCTTAACTTTTCCTGCCTTGACTGTTTTGGAACTAATAAATTGCTCTGCTGATGTTACATCCCTTCTTCTCTCTGAATATTTTTACTTCTCTCTGTTTCTCACAAAGAAACCTGTACATTCACTAATCTTCTGGATGTTTCTCTCTCCCTGAAAGGAAAAATATTTATCTCTTTGTCACACTATGTCACAGGATACGTTGTTGTGAGTTGGATCACACTGTAAACTTTTGCTATAAATTCTGTGTCTTACGATCTTATATTCCACAACCACCTGATGAAGGATCGGCGCTCTGAAAGCTAGTGCTTCCAAATAAACTGTTGGACTATAACCCGGTGTTGTGTGATTTTTAACTTTGTTGTGAGGCAATACTCAATTTCTTTTCCTTCTATCCTTATTTTCTTAAACATAAACTATTCAACTCTAGGGGATTTAAAAAAAAATACATGTAAACAAATTTCCAGACAACCCAGTGCCACTTACTTAACTAAACTAAAATTAATTGCTTTCTTAATGTACATAATCCAAAAATACAAATCCAACTTAAAGTTATGCATGGTTCTGCCCATTTTAGAACACAACTTTCCAAAAAATAATGATATCTCATGAAGCATCATCATAATTGTATGTGCCTGTTATCTAGTGTTCATGATGCACCACAAAAATAGCATTGTTTGAAGCTCTGCAGGACGCCTTTATTTTCTATGCTTAACCAATGATTCTGACCCAAATTAGTGAGTGGCGATAACAATTACCTTGTATGCTTGAGTTTTGAAAAAGAGTTAGCCAAAGGAGCAATTGTCATTGAATAATTGATTTTCTTTGTCCTTGTTGTTATGGCATAGTTTGAGATAATGCTGTCTTAAAAAGTATACTGTTGTACAATATTGAGGTTGTTGCTTCAATGCTGATTTGCAGTGTGTTGTAATTTATTTGAGCTATGATTAGCACAATAGTTCTGTTTACTTTATGCTAATGGTAACACCAAAGGAACCAAAGGGCTCACCCATCTCTGGGTTTATAGCAGAAGCTATGATGCAAAGATTGGAACAAATAGCCCTACCACAAATCCAAAACAATCTCTGGATCAGATACATGGATGACACTTTTGTTATCATTAAGAGTACAGAAATCAAGAACACACACCGGATCATCAACACCATATTGTCAGGGATTAGATTTATGAGAGAGGGGGAAAACTAACAATCAACTCCCATCCCTGGATGTGATAGTTACAAAGAACACAGAATGGTGAACGCACCACAAAAGTGTACAGGAAAGTGTACACACACCGACCAGGTCCTGAATTACAACAGCAACCACCCAAACACAACAAGGAAAGCTGCATTAGGTCCTTGTTCAAAAGGGCTACAACACACTGCAGCACACCCAACCTACAAAGGGATAAAAAAAGAACAACTCTACAGAGTATTCACCAAGACTGGATATCCCTGCAACTTCATCCGCAAATGCCTAACAGACAAACAATGTGACGAGGATATGCCACGACCTAACTCACTAGCCATGCTACCTTACGTAAAAAAGGTCTCAGAACTGACAGTCAGACTTCTCTGCCCACTGGAATTCATGATAGCCCATAAACCGAAAGGCATGCTCAGACAACAACTTACCAATACAAAAGACCTGATATCCATCATGTGCAAGACTAACGTAACTTACAAGATTCCATGCAAAGACTGCACGAAACACTATATAGGACAAACAGGCAGACAACTAACAACCCGCATCCATGAACACCAACTAGCCACTGAACCACAACCAGCTGTCCCTAGTAGCCATACACACAAATGACAGGGTGCACAAATTCGATTGGGACAACACAACAATTATAGGACAAGCTAAACAGAGGAGAGCCAGAGAATTCCTAGAAGCATGGCACTTATCTATAGACTCTATCAACAAACACATAGACCTAGACCCAATATACCGGCCACTGCAACAAACAACTGGAACCAGCAACCAGAAGCAGCAGAAATGGAACCAAATAAATTCCAGAAGACACAGTACAGCAGTGTTTCACAGGAGGCTCCAAATCACTGAAGTTGTCACCTCGACGGGGGACGAAACGTCTGCAAATCAACTTCCCAGCTCGGCAAACATACCCACAACCACAACAATCGACACTCAATCTACAAATCTTTACCCAACCCTTGAAGGGAAAAAAATTCACTGCATCCCAAAGGTCCTTTGGTTACCCTTCCTTTCTTCTAACAAGATATGGTAGAAAAATTAGGGTGGCACAGTGGTTAGCAATGCTGCCTCACAGCACCAGGGGCCCAGGTTCGATTCCAGCCTCAGGTGACTGTCTGTGTAGAGTTTGCACACTCTCCCTGTATCTGCGTGAGTTTCCTCCAGGTGCTCCGGTTTCCTCCCACAATCACAAAGATGTGCAGGTTAGCTGAATTGGCCAATCTAAATTGCCCATAGTGGTTGGGGTGTGTAGGCTAGGTGCATTAGTCAGGGGTAATATAGGGGAATGGGTCTAGATGGGTTACTCTTTGGAAGGTATTTGTTGGGCCAAAGGGCCTGTTTCCACACTGTTTGGATTCTAATTCTAAAAACAAGTGGAACAAGTACTCAAACTTAGTCCTTTAATTGTAATATTAGTTTCTCAAATAGAGATGCTGAGGTTAGAGAAAAAAAATGTTTTGATTTCACTTGAGATTTGGTGTTTTGAATTCTTCCTGATGGCTTAGTTAAAGAGATTGGTGCAGAAGTATACATGATACTACTGAAGGAAGTTTGCGTGTGAAAGAGACAGGTTTAATGCGTAAACAGCATTTGCTTTTTACATGATTTTCAATAGACTGCTCCTAATTATGGAAGCAGATCGCTGAATGGGCCCACAAGTTGTATTTTCAGCTGTGTGTCAAAGCTCACCTCAACTTGAACTAACTGAGAATCGGAACCTTCTATCTAAATTAAGAACAGAGACTGGTGATCATGAATACACAACAGAAATGTAACTCTTTGGGAGCGATGTTCTGCATCAGCAGATCATCTGTTCATCTGCCCATGATAGAAACAGCCTGATTTCAAACCAATGAACTTGCAAAAGAATTGATACTGCAAAAGACCATACACTTATGATGGACCAACACCGTCAGGAGAAAAGGAGAGACAATTGAAGAGGAAAATCTATGGAAATATTACCAATTGGAAGAATTATTTACATTCCATTTTCTTTGAATTCTGCTATCTATATTTAAACAGGTACATTTATCAACTCAGAGATCACAGGGAACTATTTATTAAAAAGGCAGTGACAATTAGGGTCATTGAATCATAGAGCTGTACAGCATGAAAACAGACCTGTTGGTCTAAGTCATCTATGTCAACTAGATATCCTAAATTAATCTAGTCCCATCTGCCAGCATTTGGCCCATATTCCTCTAAACCCTTCCTATTCATATATCCATCCAGATGCCTTTTAAATGTTGTAATTGTACCAACCTGCACCACTTACTCAGGCAGCTCATTCCATGCATGCACCACCCTCTGTGTGAAAAAGTTGCCCTTACGTCCTTTGTAAATCTTTCCATTTCACTTTAAACCTATGCCCTCTAGTTTGATCTCTCCCATCCTGGGGAAAAGACCTTGGCTATTCACCGGATCCATGCCCCTCATGAACTTTTATAAGTTCACCCCTCAGCCTCTGACACTCCAGGGAAAATAGCCCCGGCCTGTTCAGCCTCTCCCTAAATCTCAAACTCTCCAACCCTGGCAACATCCTTCTAAATCGTTTCTGAACCCTTTCAAGTTTCACAACATCCTTCCTATAGCAGGAAGACCAGAATTGCATGCAGTATTCCAAAAGTGGTGTAACCAATGTCCTGTACAGCCGCAATATGACTACCCAACTCCTAAACTCAATGTACCAACCAATAAAGGCAAGCATACCACATGCTTTCTTCGCTATCCTGTCTACCTGGGACTCCACTTTCGAGGAAGTATGAACCTGCACTCCAAGGTCTCGTTGTTCAGCAACACTCCCCAGGACCTTACCATTAAATGTATAAAACCTGCCATTAAAATCAATTCTTGTGTCCTTGCTATGTTATACATACACATTTCAAACCATCAGCAATTGAAATAATTACATATAGAAATCCATCGTTTACAATGTCGCAGTTACGACAGAGTGAAAGTCCTATATACTGCTGCCTCCATCATAGCCCCATTCCAAATCTAGAGAAGCAAGTTATGTATAAATTAGGAGCTAGCACCCAGGTTTGCAGATGTGGTTACCTCTTTTTAATTAGCAACAAACAACAAGTTACATTTAAAAACCAAGTTTTAACAAAACCAAGCATCCGATGACAGTTCACAAACAGTGAGAGTTTCAACACTGAATAGCCAGTGAAGGCAAATGAAACGTGAGATCAAAAAATAGTTTCCAGAACACTTTTGAAGTTGTTAAGATAATTACAAAGTGGTTAGTATAGCACACAAAGAAATTGACATAAGCATTTTATATATTCATACATTTCTTTCCCTCTAACTATTCCCATTTACTTTTCCAAGTTTTGCTTTATTCCAGTTTGGACTGCATATTTTATGTGCAAAAGTTAAAAAAGCTAATAGTCCTATGACAACCATGTCAAGTAATGTGTAAAAAGCTTAGCACTTTTCACATTCATTTCAGTTTTCAGTCTTTGGCAACATAGTTTTACTGGTCTTTGGAATAAGCAACGATATCTGGTTGCAAGCAACAGAGAAGCACACTGCTTATTCAGGAATTGGGTTATTAACCTAGAGACCAAAAACAGAGGGCTTGGAATGTATAAATAAACAATATACTTCTGTTAATTCTGCAATATTTTACCTTAGATCATTCTGAAGTTTTAAGATTTGAACTTTTTAAGAGTGCTTTAGATTTCTTAAAATATGATTTTGCTTTAATTTCTATTTTAGTGATTATTTTGCATTCATCAAGGTTACATTCATCAAGCTTCACAATGTTGTGAAGCTTTAAATAGATTCCAGCATTGAAAACTCCCAGGTCCTTTACGATACAGTCTTGATAAAGAGTAAAATACGGGAAATTTTAAAGAGAAAGAAAACCTCATTCAACATAATTAGCCTTCATATTATTCTTAGGCCAACATTTTGTTTAGAGCAGTATTTGACGTGGAAGCATATTTCATTCCACTACATTATGAAATTGAGCTGCAGAACTGGAAACAAAATCTGACCAATTATACACCGAAACACCGAAATTAGCTTTAGTATAAAACAGAATCAATTGGTGGGACTTTCCCCTCCATGAAGTGATTAGTGAAAAAGTTAGGAAAATAAATCAAGAATGAAAGAGATTGGAATCTTGACATTGAGAATACATACCTATTGTCCCCTTAAGCTTGAAATAGAGACTTCAGTATCTCACTATTGAGCAGCAACTGCTTATTTCTATGTATTTAAATGTCACTATTAGCCCAAGACACTCCCTTCCAAATCTCTCTTTCCCTGAGAAATTAGACAATGCAAACTCCCACTCATTCTGAAAACCGCATCTGAGAGTCAAATAAGAAGCAGTGCTTCATGGGGTTAAGGAACATAATAGTCAGGGATGCTGTCTCAGTCATGAGCCTCATCCAATCTGAGTCCAGGGGTTTAGCCATAGTCAGTCAGGTACTTTCGGTTCTGGGGATGGTGTTCATTGGACAGCGTTGCTAAGGGAATGATTAGAATGAAAGGGGGAAATTCAAGATATGAGGATGAGACATCATACAGCATAGAAGCAAATGGGGTCCTCCAGGAAGTGAGATTTGCACCCTGGCCTTTACATGGGAAGAGTGCATGATGACTAACAAGAGCATGGCAATCACAATTCTGAGGCTATAGTGGGTCATTAATGGTTATACAGAGGAACTGAATGGAAACAGGGGAAACTGAAAGGCATCAGGGACACAGGGACAACAACACAAAAGGAAAAATGAAGGATGGAGGTGAACATCATATGTCTCAGGTGAACCCTGCATGACATTCACAAAGACATAAAATTGAAATCTTGTGATCTTTGATACAAGACCCTTTGTGCAATAACGATACATAATGGTTGCCAACACATGCACAGTGGTCAGAGTAATTTACTGTTATTCTCTTCGGGGACAGAGTAATATTGTTCGACTGTAAAGTCCTTCTAGAGACAATTGCATTAATCATGCTTCCACTGATTCAGTAATGCCACCCTTCTAACATCAAATTGCAACTCATCACCAAGTTATTAATTGTCCCAGAATGCACATTATAAAACAATGCCCTCAAGCAATCAAGATCATTACATTGTTTGCATTAACTGCATCCTTACTATGCCAGTAAAGCAAATATAATTAGACAGGTTAACTTAAAAGCATCACATTGATTTGGCATTTCTTAAACATTTTCCATTGATATCACTGTAAGTCTACATTTTGGAGCTTTCACATATCCTTGCATTCTCACAATTCAGCATGTGTATGGTCTATGATGCGCAAGGTTGTCATTTCTTTGGGGGACTGGGGTATCACAGTGAGTTACAGCCAAAACTGTAAACCCTCAATGTAGCTTTAAGATTATGATTATGAAAAGTGCATTTGGATAAGGTTATGTACCCAAAGTTCATTATTGATGCATGGCATTAACCTCCTTGGGAAGCTTCCATGCTATAACTGTAACTGATGTGAGGGCTCAGGAGTATTGTTAATGAAATACTTTTCTTTATCTGATATTCTCCACAGATTATCTGCTCATACATCTGAAATGGATATCACTGTGTCGTGAGATCTTGTGGTGATGCCTCAAATATAGATATATAAGAAGACAACAATCACAATGATATTGATAATTCCAGCAAGAACAGCAAATCTCAGTGGCTGCCACACAGTCACCAGAGAGCCAAGCAGCAAGTAAAGACACTGCCATAAGGATAAGAATGATGCCATCCTGCATCCAGGCTCCACAGTCATTTCTCTGGAGCTATTAGAAAACAGCGCAGGCACAGATTAAGGGTGTCCAAGGCCATCATCACTGAACCTTTTTTTTGGGAGCAGGATAAATATTCAGAAGGACAAGGAGACAATCCCATCCTGGCATATGTCAAGGTCACAGCTGCCCTAAATTTCTATGTCAATGGCTCAGTTCAAGAAGTAACTGAAAACATGTGTGTCATTTCCCAATTCTAGAGCCATAACTGTACCTGGGTTGTCACTGATGCCATTTTCTCCAGATGAGAGCTGTTTATATCCTTTCTCTATGATGCAGGGAGTGAAGCAGTTTGGGGAGTGGGATTCTCCCCTGCTGCTGGCTGCCTCCAGGTGCAAGACAATAGATTGCATAAACCTTGCTTTGAGAGCACCTAATAACCAACCTTCAGCGTTTTGTCAATAGAAAAGGCTTCCATTCCATCAATGTTCAAATTTTATATGAGCTTCAATGCCAGGTTTTGGAGGTTTGCATTGATACATATACAGATCTTATAGGTTGCTACCTTCTTTCAAGATCCTCAGGCCACATGGAAATGGTTTACAAAGTTAAAAATCACACAACACCAGGTCATAGTCCAACAAATTTAATTGGAAGCACACTAGCTTTCGGAGTGCCGTTCCTTCATCAGGTGGTTGTGGAGGACACAATTGTAAGGCACAGAATTGAAAGCAAAATTTTACAGTGCGATGTAACTGAAATTATACATTGGAAAATACCTTGATTGTCTGTTGACTTTCATCTGTTCGAGTACCATGATAGTTTCACTTCTTTCATGTGTAAATCATAAAACCTTTTTTTTAAAGTTGCATTCTCAGGTTAACTGTAACAATTGGGTCTAGGTTAGAGTGGTGCTGGAAAAGCACAGCAGTTCAGGCAAATTCCGAGGAGCAGTAAAATTGATGTTTCGGGCAAAAACCCTTCATCAGGAATACAGGCAGACAGCCTGAAGGGTGGAAAGATAAGTGAGAGGTGGGTGAGGGTGGGGAGACAGTAGCATAGAGTACAATAGGTGAGTGGGGAGGGGATGAAGGTTATAGGTTAGGGGGGAGGGGGAAGTGGATAGGTAGAAAAGAAGCTAGGCAGGTAGGACAAGTCATGGGGACAGTGCTGAGCTGGAAGTTTGGAACTGGAGTGAGGTGGGGGAAGGGGAAATGAGGAAACTGTTGAAGTCCACATTGATGACAATTGGGTGTTAGCATAGACAGAGAACACAGGAGGCTAACACCAATTCTTACAGTTAATTCGTGAATGCAACTTTTAAAAAAAGGTTTTGTGATTTACACATTAAAGAAGTGAAACTGTCATGGTATTCGAACAGATGAAAGACTCAACAGACAATCAAGGTATTTTTCAATGTATAACTTCAGTTACATCACACTGCAAACTTTTGCTATAAATTCTGTGCCTTACAATTGTGTCCTTCACAACCACCTGATGAAGGAGCGGCGCTCCGAAAGCTAGTGCTTCCAATTAAATCTGTTGGACTATGACCTGGTGTTGTGTGATTTTTAACATTGTACACCCCAGTCCAACACCAGCATCTCTAAATCACGGAGGTGGTTTGTGAGAGATGAGGGTTAGCTCCTCCAAATATAGCCAATGACACCTTTAAGAAACTCTAGACTGAAGCAGGAGGAAGATACAACACTGCTCATGCTTCCATTAGGGACACAGGGGAACAGACAAGAGATGAGTTTTCAATGCCTGGACAACTCCAGTAGGCCCTTGCAATTTGCCTATAAAAGCTGTCTCACAACATTGCCTTTCAAGATACAGCACTGCCCTCTTCTCCATCAACCTATCAGCACTTCCAGGTTCCTGTTGTCAAAGCAGCATGCTAGATTTCCTATCTGAGCCATTCCCTCAGTGTACTGGTTGACAGTTTATCAATTTGAATAACAGTTTCTGGCTTGCAGTGTCTAAAGTGGTGTGCAGTTAGGCTTGAAATATCCCAGCAGTGGCAAGCTCCCCTGCTGCATGCATGATTCCACATGCAGGGCAGCATAGAGCTCAGATGCTTAAGTAATAGGCTGAAAAGCAGATTACATGAGGCCAGCTACTGTGAGGCATGATGGACCAAGCATTTCACTCAACAAAACACTAGCTCAAAGATGGGAAAATTCAGCCCAATAGCTATTTTATTCTGTATTAATTAAAATTGTTCCTTACTATTAATCTGAACGAGTCACAATATTATGTGTGACAAAGCTGCTCCTTTAAAAAGCCTTGACTTTTTATTTCAGAGTGGTCGTAAATGACACAGACTCCAAAAAGTCTGGGGTTGAAGGGTTTTAGGGACAATTTGATAATAGCTACAGATGCTGCCTCAAGCAGAGGGCTTTCAAAATTTTAAAAAGAAGTGTACAATGAAAAGGGAGTGGCCAGTTCTCCCAGCTCAGCTTTACTCTGGTTTGGTTTGGTTTTTAGCAGTAGTCAGGGAAAAGCTGCTGAACCCAAAGAAGCAGGTCTAGGCAGGTCTCTGATTTCTCTCCTGTAAGACCCTATGTTTGATTTTACCTTTTGTCTCTCTTTTCTCTCTCTCTCTTTCCCTTTCTCTCTCTACTGCCTCTCTTCCTCTCTCCTTTCCTCTTTGCCTTTAATTGTAATTCAAACTGTTTCATTTCTGTTGCCCTTTCCTTGTCTTTTGCCTCTAATTCAAGCTGCTTCATTTTCAATTGAACTTTAGCCATCTCTCAAGATTCTGATGGCCTTTCCAGCAAATTTAAATGCTGAGCTATTGCTGTAATTATCTCTCTTTTCCTCACAGAAGAAGGCAACTCCAACCCCAGCTTGTCTGCTAATTGTAGCAGCTTAGGCATTAATTACATTTTGCAAAATCCCCGAAGTCACTTCTTCCTCCCTCAGAAAACTCTTGGTGACTGAGCGAGCCATTGCTATCCCAAGCACTGTTTAAACCAACCAAATTCAACACCCAGAACAAAATATACTGATACCTACTACTCACTTCCTTTGTGTCCAACAACCCTAATCCCAAACTGGAACTATAGAGCAATCCTGCAAAGTGCCCCCAATCTGTAATGGACCAGGCCAGACCCCTCAAAACATTTCAAGAAGGTAGCCGAGACCCTAACTTTGCTAGTTGTTTGAAGCAGGTGTAAATTGAATATACCAGGAGAAATATCGCTGGTCAAACCATTTAGTTTTAAACAAAACAGATTTTGTTTACAAGATTGTAAACAATGTAACACAAACAACAGAAACAGAATATCAAATAACTTAAACTCTCCAAAAACCCAACAGATCACCCCAACTTAATGATGCTGTTCCAAATAAATGCAACAATCCCTATAAACACCACTTGACACAAAAGGTAAAATCAAACACAGAGTCTTGCCAGAGAGAAGTCAGAGAGATAGTATCGACCAGAGGGCTGTCGGGAAGGTGAGTAAAAAAAATTTTAAAACTCACCTCTAGCATCGGGGCCTGCCATTGTTCTTCCAGCAGCAGGAAGTGCGGGAGCGCGAGCAGGAGGCTGTCGGGAAGGTGTGTAAAAAATTTTAAAACTCACCTCTAGCATCCAGGCCTGTCATTTTACAGGAGGAGAGGCAGAGGAGAACACCGGGGGGAGCTGCTGGCAATATATTTGGGCAGCAGCTGAACGCGAGACACTACACATGTAGTGTCTCCCACCCACCCTTCTCCTCTGACTGAACAAAAAGGACTCTGTGGTGGATTGATAAGGTCAGTTGATTCGTTAAAAATTTACATTTTTTAAATCTTCTATTAATTGATTAATTGAATAAGACCATAGCAGAGAAGTACTGTACTAGAAATTATTTAACTCAAATTTGTCTATATTAATTAACTAGGTAAAGATGGCTGGTCAGGTGATGTGCTGTAGCTGTATGATGTGGGAGCTGGCTTATCCCAGTGTGAACAGCAGTGACCACATCTGCAGCAAGTGTTAGTTGCTGGCAGAACTCCAGCTTCAAGTTGATGATCTGGAATCTGAGCTTCAAACGCACCTGGGAGGGGAAGAGTTGCCTGGATGCTTTGTTTCAAGAGGCAGTTACACCTGGTAGATTAAGTAATTCAAATTTAGTTAGTGATCAGGGACTACAGGGTGTGATTGCAAGTGAGGCAGGTAGGGATATCCTGAGTTCAAGAGTGGAGGAGCCTCAGCATTTGACCTTATCCAACAGGTATGAGATGCTTCCTCCCTATGTGAATGAGGAAAAGGGCTGCAGGGAGGATGAGCCAACTGGCCATGGCCCAATGGAGCAGAAGGCTATTCAAAAGGCTGGAGCAAAAGGACAAGTGGTAGTTATAGGGGATTCTATAATGAAAGGGATAGATGGTATCCTTTACAAGCCAGATTGGGAGTCCCGCATAGTGTGTTGCCTGCCTGGTGCCAGGGTGTAGGACATCTCTGACTGGCTTGAAAGGATACTGAAGTGGGAGGGGAGGATCCAGTTGTTGTGGTCCATGTTGGGACTAACAACATAGGCAAGGCTAGGATGGAGGACCTGTTTGGGGATTATCAAGCATTAGGAATGAAATTAAGGAACAGGTCCTCGAGGGTCAAAATCTCCGGATTACTGCCCAAGCCATGTGCAAATTGGCTCAGGGATAAGAAAATTAGGGAAGTGAGCGGCAGGTTAGCATGTACACAGAAGGGTTATGTTCGAGGCAGACTATGAAAGATGCAAAAATGAAGGATAATTCAGGAGATATAAAAGATGTTGTGAATCATGATGGTAAGAAAGCTAGCATAAAGGCACTTTACCTGAATGCTCGTAGCATTCATAACAAGGTTGATGAGTTAACAGCACAAATCATCGTGAACGAATAGAATTTGATAGCCATCACGGAAACATGGTTGCAGAATGGTCATGACTGAGAATTAAATATCCAGGGGTACCAGACTATTCGGAAGGAAGGTGGTGCAGCTCTGACATCAAAGATGACATCAGGGCAGTGCTGAGAGATGATATAGGTTCTATGGAGCATGAGGTCGAATCCATTTGGTTGGAAAGAATTCCAAGAAGAAACGTCACTGATAGGTGTAGTATATAGGCCACCAACGAATAACATCACATTGGAACAGGCAATAAACAAGGAAATAACTAATGCCTGCAAAAATTGCACAGCTATTATCACAGGGGATCTTAATCTGCATGTAAATTGATCGAACCTGCTCAGTCATGGTAGCCTTGAGGAGGAGTTTGTTAAGTGTATCCTTGATGGTTTTCTTGAACAGTATGTAATGGAACTGACAAGGGAGCAAGCTATCCTAGATCTAGTACTGTGTAATGAGACAGGAATACCTCATACTCAGGGATCCTCTTGGAAGGAGTGAACACAGTATGGTTGGATTTAAAATACAGGTGGAGAGTATGAAGATAAAATCCAATCCCAGGATCCCGTGCTTGAATAATGGGGGCTATGATAGAATGAGGGAGAACCTGACTAAAGTAAACTGGAAACAGACTTTATAGTGCGACAGTTGACGAGCAGTGGAGGACCTGCAAAGACATTTTTCAAGATGCTCAGCAAAAGTATATTCCAGTGAAAAGGAAGGACTATAAGAGGAGGGGTAATCTGCCATGGGTGTCTAAAGAAATAAGGCAGGCTATCAAAGTGAAAGAGAAGGCATTCAAAGTGGCCAAAAACATTAGGAATCTAAAAGATTGGGAAAAGTTTAAAGGTCAACAGAAAGCCACAAAAAGAACTATAAAGAAAAATAAGATAGAACATGAAAAAAAAGAATATAAAGACAGATAGCAAAACTTTCTATAAATATACAAAACGAAGAAGAGTGGCTAAAGTAAGTGTTGGTCCATTAGAGGATGAGGAGGGGCAGTTAGTAATGGGATATAATGAAATGGCTGAGGCATTGCATCGGTATTTTGCATCGGTCTTCACAGTGGAGGATACTAATAAGATGCCAGTAAGTGACAAAGAGACAAAGGTAGGTGACAACCTGTAAACAATTATTATTACAGAAGAGCTAGTGTTGGGTAAGCTAATGGAGCTAAGGATAGATAAGTCTCCTGGCCCTGATGGAATGTATCCCATGGTACTAAAAGAGATGGTGGGAGAAATAGCAGCTGCACTCTGGGGCAATCCCAGCAAATTGGAAAATAACAAATGTGACACCATGGTTTAAAAAGGGAAGCAGACAAAAGATGGGGAATTATAGACCAGTGAGCTTAACCTCTGTAGTTGGGAAGATGCTTGAGTCTACTATCAAGGAAGGCATCTCGAAAGAAATTGTCCCATTGGGCAGATGCAGCATGGGTTTGTGAAGGGCAGGCCATGCTTCACAAATCTTTTAAAATTCTATGAAGACATTTCAAGTAAAATAAACAACGAGGACCCAATGGATGTGATGTACCTAGATTTCCAAAAGGCCTTTGACAAGGTGCCACACATGAGACTATTGCATAAGATAAGGATGCATAGTGTTAGGGGTAGAGTATTAGCATGGATAGAAGATGGTTGACTGACAGGGAGCAAAGATTGGGGATAAATGAGTGCTATTCTGGCTGGCAATCGGTGACGTGGTGTGCCTCAGGGATTGATGTTAGGACCACAATTATTACAATTTATATCAATGTTAGGGACCAAGTGTATGGTGTCAAAATTTGCCAATGACACTCCGATAAGTGGCAGAACGAAGTGTGCAGAGGGCTATGAAATATCGCAGAGGAACATAGATACATTGAGTGAGTGGGCAAAGATCTGGCAGATGGAATACAATGTTAATAAATGTGAAGTCATACATTTTGGTAGGAGTAACAGCAAAATAAATTATTACTTGAATGTTAAAAATTTGCAGCATGCTGATTTGCAGAAGGACCTGGGTGTCCTTATGCATGAATCGCAGAAGTTTGGTCTGCAGGTGCAACAAGTAATTAGGAAGGCAAATGGAATTTTGTCCTTCATTGCTAAAGGGGTTGAGTTTAAAAGCAGAGAGGTAATGTTACAGTTTTACAAGATGCTGGTGAGGCCACACCTGGAATACTGTGTGCAGATTTGATCTCCTTACTTAAGAAAGGATGTACTGACACTAGAGGGAGTGCAGAGGAGGTTCACTAGGTTGATTCTGGAGTTGAGGGGGTTGGTTTATGAGGAGAGGCTGAGTAGATTGGGATTATATTCATTGAAGTTCAAAGGATGAGGGGAGATCTTATAGAAACATGAAGGGAATTGATAAAATAGAAGTAGATAGGATGTTTCCACTGGTGGGTGAGACTAGGACAAGAGGGCATGGCCTCAAGATTAGAGGAAGCAGGTTTAGAACTGAACTGAGAAGGAACTTCTTCACCCAGCGGGGTAATAATCTATGGAATTCCTTGCCCAGGGAAGTAGTTAATGCTACATCAGTAATCGCTTTTAAAGCTAACGTAGATACCTTTTAAAAGATAAAGTAATTAAGAGATATGGTAAAAATGCAGATAGGTGGAGCTGAGTCCACGAAAAGATTGGCCATGATCTTATTGAGTGACGGAGCAGGCTCAAAGAACCGGTTGGCCTACTCCTGCTCCTAGTTCATATGTTTTTATGAGAGTACCAGCCTGGACCTGCTTCCCAACCTGCTTCCCAACTGCTAGAAACCAAACCAAACCAGAGTAAAACTGAACTGGGAGAACTGGTCCCTCCCCTTTCATTGGTAAAACTAAGGACTGCAGTTGCTGCAAACCAGAGTCTAGATTAGAGTGGTGCTGAAAAAGCACAGCAGGTCAGGCAGCATCCAAGGAGCAGAAAAATCGATGTTTCGGCAAAAGCCCTTCATCAGGATTCCTGTTGCCTGACCTGCTGTGCTTCTCCAGCACCACTCTAACCTAGACTCTGGTTTCCAGCATCTGCAGTCCTTGTTTTTACCTAGTTGATTTTAACCCTACTGCGAATCCTCTTGCAAGGAAGCCCGCCTTAAAGACGTTTTCCTCCTCTCTCTACATTCCTGAGGAAGGGCTTTTGCCCGAAACGTCGATTTTCCTGCTCCTCGGATGCTGCCTGACCAGCTGTGCTTTTCCAGCACCACTCTAATCTAGACTCCCCTTTCATTATACAAGTGTTCTTTTTGAAACTTGAAAGCCTTTTATCAAATTGGTTCTAAAACACTTCAACCCCTGACTTTTCGGAGTCTGTATCGTTTACAACCTCTCTGAAAAAAGACGCCAAGGACAACATAACCTTGTTTAAGGAGCAGCTTCTTCACATATGTTTGTCAAATATACTTTTATAATTGCAATTGCACATGTCTATGCAAAATAAAAGTGCTTTATAAATGCATAAAAAGATTAAAATTGATCACCAAATTAGTGATCAGGTCTGAACCTGTCTTCACAGCATACTCAAGGCAGGATTTAAGGATCCACTTTGGAAGCTAGTGGGGCAAGTCATATAGCAGGCAGTAAGGCTTGGGATCCAGAACAAGTTTCTTCCTTGACTCGACCAATTAAGGTCACGATGGGAAAAGGTGGGAATGGCTTACTCACCTGGAGGTCATTGCAACCATTAGATGGCTATTTAAGGGCTTCACCCAACTGGCCATTTAACCAGTGATGAGTGGAGGTCACAATGTCTGGCAGAACCAGGTAATCCCTGGCAGGCATATCGATGAGCTGAAGGTTTCTCCTCCTTGGACACTCTGGAGGAAATTGGGGTAACAGCTGGCAGCAGAGGAGGGACCTTCCAGAAGACAACTGTGCTTTTCATATGGAACACACACTGCCCCACCAATTGCAAGGGCCTCTTTGACATGCCTTACTGACCCCATCCCAAATGTCTAATACTGTCAAGATCTTTCTTCTGAGACCTTTGCAAGACCAACTGTGATCACCACACCTGGTGACATTGGCAATCCTGGAGAGCTAGTGGATTCTGATTGGCCAGGCAGTCAGAGGAAGAAATTATCCCTGTGGGAGCCAGGAATCCTGATAACAGTCAGCATACTGCTTGATTTGGATTTAATCCAAAGGGGCTCCCAGAAATGGTTGCGGCAGAATTGCCACTAGATCTCTCGCGGGTGGTTGGGCCCACAGCATCACAAATAAAGTTTGCTCAGAGTATTTCAAAATGTGATACTTCATCAGTTCAAATTCAAGGTTGGTAAATTTATAAACCCCACCATTCCAGTGTAGTTGTGATCTCAGATACATCATTGCCTTCCAATGCTGACATTGGATTAGTACTGGGACTACTTACAAATTGCTGGCATGTGTTTGTGCCACTACAAGCATATGTCAGGAGCTTGCCTATGTTGTGTTGCTGGGAGTCCAAGGCCCAAACAGCACTTCGAATCCATCCAGATTTCCTTTCCATTCCTCTCTGTAAAAGCATTATATAAGAAATTCTGAGGTTGTTTCCTCACATCTTTAAGATTTCAAGCCAATTATTTAGTCACGGCATTCTCCTGATCACAATCGTCCTCTCACCACCTAATAGGAGAGCTCTCTCCCTATTGCTGGATACTAGTACAACTCCTTCTCACTCACTAAATCAGCCTCCAAACTTATGATCACATACAGGTACATTGTTGCCATATAGCAGCCTCCAGTTGGGTTGGGTCATTATAGTTTGGAGAATTAAGAATGTGGGATTAGAGTTACCTGCTGCCCCCTCTAATATATTTGGCTTTTGAAAAAGTGACCATTCCTTAAATGACCAATTGTAATTTCAAAAGTCAGAGTATATGACTTCCATAAGAATTTAACAGAGTGTAAAGGAAATTTAGCTTCACATTTTTCTAAGTATTTATCCTGAGTTTGAATTTAATCAAATAGACCACAAAATGCTTGTGGTCTATTTGACCACAAAGGGGGAAAATACATGCATGTACTTACAATTTTCACTACCTCTAGATGTCTCAAAATGCTGTGCAGACAACAGGGTACCATTTCGAAAGTGTAGTCACTGTGGTAACACAGGAAATACTGCATTCAAATAAACAGTCAGCAAGCTGCAAACAACAGGAAGATAACAATGATCAGACAAGTTGCTCTTGTGATGTGGATTGAAGGACAAATTTTAGGCAGAACAATGCACTACTTTCAAAAAGCTTAATATCAGGAAAACAGAGTCAAGGAGATGTTCAGCATGGAAACGGACCCTTCAGTCCAACTCATCCATGCCGACCAGCTATCCCATTCTAGTCCCACCTGCCAGCACCTGGCCCATATCCTTCCAAACCCTTCCTATTCATATACCCATCCAGATACCTCCACCACTTCCTCTGGTAGCCCATTCTACATAAGCAAAACCCTCTGCGTGAAAAAAAAATTGCCCTTAGGTCTCTTTTATATCTTTCTCCTCTCAATCTAAACCTATGCCCTCTCCCAATTCAGGGAAAAGACCTTGTCTATTTACCCTATCCATGCCCCTCATGATTTTATAAACCTCTATAAGGTCACCCCTCAGTCTCTGACGCTCCAGGGAAAACAGCCCCAGCCTATTCAAGCTCTCCCTATAGCTCAAATCCTCCAATCCTGGAAACATACTTGTAAATCTTTTCTGAATCCTTTCAAATTTCACAACAATCTTCCAATAAGAAGGAGACCAGAATTGCATGCAATATTCCAAAAGTGGCCTAACCAATGTCATGTACAGCCACAATAAGACCTCCCAACTCATGTACTCAATACTCTGACCAATAAAGGAAAGCATACCAAATGCCTTCTTCACTATCCTATCTACCTGTAACTCTATTTTCAAGAAGCAATGAACCTGCACTCCAAAGTCTCTTTGTTCAGCAACACTACCTAGGACCTTACCATTAAGTGTATAAGACCTGCTAAGATTTCCTTTCTCAAAATGCAGCACTTCACATTTATCTAAATTAAACTCCATCTGCCACTTCTGAGTCCATCGGCCTATTTGATCAAGATCCCTTTGAAATCTGAGGTAAACTCCTTTGCTGTCCCCTACACCTCCAATTTTGCAAACTTACTAACTATACCTTTTATGCTTACATCCAAATCATTTATATAAATGATGAAAAGTAGTGGACCTAGCACTGATCCTTGTGGCACTCCACTGATCACAGATCTCCAGTCTGAAAAGCAACCCTCCACCACCACCCTCTGTCTTCTATCTTTGAGCCAGTTCTATATTCACATGGCTAGTTCTCCCTGTATTCCATGAGATCTAACCTTGCTAACCAACATCCCATGGGGAACCTTGTCAAACGCCTTACTGAAATCTATGTAGGTCACGTCCACCGAACTGCCTTCATCAATCCTTTTTGTTATTTCTTCAAAAAAAATCAATCAGGTTGATTCCCAAGTTAATTCCTAAGAGTAGGTCAAGTTTTGCACCTTCTCTAGTAAGTACATCCACATATCGAATCAGAAATTTTTCTCGTACACACTTAGCAAATTGCTCTCCATCTAAACCCGTAACACTATGGCAGTACCAGTCTGGCATGTTTTTATATCAAATGATGATTTTTGAATCCACCATCCAGAAACCTTAAATTGAATATTTTTGCTAAAAGGCCACCCAGAGGCCCCAATAGCCTTCAGGTGAGAAGGCCATTCCTGACTCTTCTCACAAACATGTTCCAGTAACTTGAACTCAGAGTTGAAGAGAGCATGTCAAACCATGTAATCACCAAAAACGCTATTCTGAGGGCATATGAACTGGTACCGGATGCTTATCATCAAAACTTCCAAATGCTCTGAAAAACACCCTGAGAAAATATAAAATCGATTTTAAAGGTTGAAGCAATTTGCTTTCAACTGATGGATATGGGAGCTTAACATAAATTCCACCTGTGAGAGACTCGAAAAGGTGCTTTCCTAAGTGGTTCAAAAACTCCTATCCTCTTTCCTTAAGGACCAAGCAAAAGAACAACGAGTTTCCAAAGCCAGAAAGGCAGCCATCACAGCTGATGACTTTGAGTTAACAAACAGATCCTAGCCCAAAGTAAACTAGATCTGGCAGTTCTTAGAGGTCATTTGGAGTAATAGGAGGGAAATGGATGATATTGAAGCCAGCTCAGAAGAAAAGGTGCGGAATGAAAGAAAGACAGATTAATTTCTAGCTGGATTAAAGGACGAATCAATGGGTAGACTCAAAAGGCCCTGTCCAGTATGTCTACTGTTTGGAAAGCCTGAAGAGAGAACGGTTGGCATGCAGAGAACCAACCAGGGATGTGACGGTCAGGATAGTATATGAGGCCACACAGGTTATGAAATGTGACTGAAGGCAATACCTCCCTGGATTTTTAAAGGAAAAAATAGAAGCTAGAAAAAGGGGTTAGGCACTGTCTGAGACATTGGTTATTTGCAAACTTAATATGGAGATTTTCTATTCATAAGAAAATAAAAGACCAGTGTTGGTCAAGGGATTCATTAGGGAACATATAGAGGTTCTTTTGATAAAAAATATATTGGCAAAGTAAGCTTGTTACTGCGCAAGTTATCCTGTGCTTACCCATGCAGTGGGGTGAATGTTTTATTCAGGAATGCTTAGTCATTTTCAGATATTATCCCCAACGAGAGTAGATCAGCCTATGAGCAGACTGAAAAGAACAAGCCACATTTTGCAGAATTGCAAAGGGTTGAAGACTTTTCAAGGGGTCCACAGGAGGGCGACAGAGCCAATGAAATTACAGAAGCTGGTAAGAAGGCCAACAGAGTTGAGCTATTTTAAATTAATCTGTCTGGACATATTAGGACATATTGAATTCAGACTCTCTAGCTCAGAGGTAGGGGTACTATACCACGGCACCACAAAAATCCCTTTCTTATCCGAAGGGGCCATGGCCGAGCCTGTACAATTTAACAAATCCACAGAAGAGCTATGATTTGGAGATGCCGGTGTTGGACTGGGTTGTACGAAGTTAAAAACCACGCAACACCAGGTTATAGTCCGACAGGTTTACTTGGAAGCACTAGCTTTCGGAGTACCACTCCTTCATCAGGTGGTTGTGGAGTATAAGATCGTAGGACACAGATTTTATAGCAAAAGTTTAGAGAGTGTGATGTAACTGAAATTACATATCGAAATAGACCTGGATGTTTGTTAACAAACAGGTTAGAAGCAATAGGAAAATGAAGGAGATGCCTCACCTAGACCAAATGCCACAAGGGGAGAACAGTGGAAGGACAGGAGCAGGGGTGGGTCTTGTTAGGATGCTCGTTAGAGGGTCGGTGTGGACTCAGTGGGCTGAATGGGCTGCTCCCACACTGTCGGGACTCTATATATAAAAAAAGACATCCATCTATACCAGTTATATGATCTTTTGGTCACTGTGCCCTTGATCTCTCTGCTGATAAATCCTGTGTGTGTGTGCCCTTCTCTCTCACTACACCTGAAAGGTCTGTGCTCTAAAAGCTTGTGATTTCAAATTAACCTGTTGGACTATAACCTGGTGTCCTGTGACTTCTGACTGCCAGTCAGCATTACCACCACACTGCCCTTATGGAGACGAAATCTCACTGTAACATTGAGAATATCGTGTTGTGTGGCACTATCACTGTGCTAAATGGGACAGACTTCGAGCAGATCTAGCAACTCAAGACTACGTATCCATGAGGTGCTGTGGGTCATCAACAGCAGCAGAATTGTGCTCTAACACAATCTGCAAACTCACGGCCCAGAAAATCCCCTACCATTACCATAGTCAGGAGATCAACCTGGTTCAATAGAGAGTTATTTTATTAATTAGTTTGTGGGAATTGGTCATTGCTGGCTGTCCAGCATTTATTGCCCATCCCTAGTTGCCCTTGAGAAGGTGGTAGTGAGCTGTCTTCTTGAACTGCTGTAGTCCATCTGCTCTGTGTTGACCCACAATGCCATTAGTGAGGGAATTCCAGCATTTTGACCCAGCAACAGTGAAAGGAACAACAATATATTTCCAAGTCAGGGTGGTGAGTGGCTTGGAGAACTTGGTGGTGTTCCCACCTATCTGCTGCCCTTGTCCTTCTAGATGGATGTGGTAGTGGGTTTGGAAGGTGCTCTCTGAGGATCTTTGGTGAATTTCTGCAATACATCTTGCAGGTAATACATACTGCTTGGATGAAAAGTCATCTGGACGAAAAACAATAGCTTCTTCCCCCTCCACGGATGCTCTCTGACTCCCTGTGCTCTCCAGTATATGTTGTTTTCAGTACATACTGCTGCTACTGAACATTGATTGTGAAGGGAATTGATGCTTGTGGATGTAGTGCCAATCAAGTGGGCTGCTTTGTCCCTGATGGTATCAAGCTTCTTGATTGTTGTTGGAGTTGTACTCAAAGTGAGTGAGGAGCATTCCATCACATTCCTGACTTGTGTTTTGTAGATGGTGGACAACCTTTGGGGAGTCAGGAGGTGCATTACCCACCACAGTTTTCCGAGCCTTTGATCTGCTCTTATAGCCATTGTGTTTATGTGATGAGTCTAGTTGCATTTCTGGCCAATGATAATCCCCAAGATGTTGATCGTGGGGGTTTCAGTGATAGTAACACAATTGAATGTCAAAGCACGATGGTTAGATTGTCTCTTATTTATGATGGTCATAGCCTGGTATTTGTGTGGCATGAATATTATTTGCCAGTTATCAGGCCAAGTTTGGATATTGTCCAGATCTTGTTGCACTTGAACATGGACTGCTTCAGAAATTGGATTTGCGAATGTGCAATGTTCAGAACCAATCGACAAAAATCCCCACTTCTGGAGTGCAGACCATTGATGAAGCAGCCGGAAGATGATTGGCTCAAGGACACTGCCCTGAAGAGTTCCTGCAGAGATGTCTTGGAGCTTAGATGACTGACCTCCAACAACCATGACCCTCTTCCTTTGTATAAGGTATGACTCCAACCAGTGAAGGGTTTGCCCCCTGAAACCAAACATCAATTCCATTTGTACTGGGGCTCCTTGATACTACAATTAATCAGTCAAATGCTGCCTTGTTGTCAAGGACTGTCACTCCCATCTCACCTGTGGAATTCAGCTTTTTTGTCCACATTTGAATCAAGGCTGTAATGAGGTCAGGAGCTGAGTAGCCCTAGTGGAACCCAAACTGGACATCAGTAAGCATGTTATTGGTAAGAAGGTGCTACTTGATAGCACTGTTGATGATGCCTTCCATCACTTTACTGAGATTGAGAGTAGACTGATGGGGCAGGAGGGCAAGCCATAAGTAGTACCAAACAAACCTAAACTCATCTCTATGACTCTATGAGGTGCCTACCTGGTGAAGCCACCAAAAAAAATTAATTGCTTGTCATACAGCATAAGTAGCAAGTGATACACAGAACTAAATGAACCCACAACCAATGGATCTCTGCTGACTCACAATATCCAGTCATGAGTGATGGTGAACAATCAAACAAGTCACTGGAGGAGGAGACTGTACAAATATCTCCATCCTCAATGATGGAAGAGCCCAACACATCAATGCAAAAGGTAAGACTGAAGTGTTTGCAGCAATCTTCAGTATAACTGCCAAGTTGATGACGCATTGCAGTCTCCTCAGTAGTCCCCAGCATTACAGATACCAATCTTCAGCCAATTTGATTCACTACGCAGGGTATCAATAAACAGTTAGAGGCATTGGATGCTGCAAAAGCTGTGGGCTCTGACAACATTCTGGCAGTAAAATTTAATGCTTGTGTTCCAGAACTTGCCAGTCCCCTAGCCAAACTGTTACAGGACAGTTACAACACTGGTACCTACCTGGCGATGTGGAAAATTGCCCAGATATGTCCTGTACATATAAAAGAGGACAAATCCAACCCAGGAAATTACTGCTCCATCAGTCTATTCTCGATTATCAGTAAAGTGATGGAAGGTGCCATCAATAGTGTTATCAAGCAGCATCTGCAATAACCTGCTCAGTGATGCCAGTTTGGATTCCGCCAGGGCTATTCAGTGGCTGACCTCATTACAGCCTTGGTTCAAATATAGACAAAAGAGCTGATTTCCAAAGGTGAGGTGAGAGTACTAGCCCTTGACATAAAGGCTGTATTCAATGTATTTGACAATAAGGAACCCCAGCAAAACTGGAATCAGTGGGTATCGGGGAAAACTGTCTGGTGGTTGGAGTCATACCTGGCACATAGGAAGATGGTTTTAATTGTTGGAGATCAGTCATCTCAGCTCCAGGACATCCCTGCATGCGTTCCTGAGGGAAGTGACCTCGGCCCAACCATATTCAGCTTGCTTCATCAATGATCTTCTTTCCAACTTAAGGTAAGAAATGGGGATACTCGCTGGTGATTGTGCAATGTTCAGCACCATTCATGATGCCTCAGACACTGAAGCAGTCCAAGTTCCAATACAACAAGATCTGGACAATATCCAGGCTTAGGCAAGTGAAGTAACATTCATGCCACACAAATGCCAGGCTATGAACATCACTAATACAAAACAATCACCGCCCTTGACATTCAATTGTATTACCATCATGGAATTCCCCACTATCAACATCCTTGGGATTATCATTGACCAGAAAGTCGACTGTACCAACCACATAAATACAGTGGCTCCAAGAGCAAGTCAGAGGCTAGGAATACAGGGGCAAGTAAACTACCTCCTGGTTCCCCAAAATCACCCACAAGGCACAAAGCAGGAGTGTGATGAAATACTTCCCACTTGCCTGGATGGGTGCAGCTCCAACAATACTCAAGAAGCTTGACACCATCCAGGACAAAGAAGCCTGCTTGATTGGCATTGCATCCAAAAGCATCAACTCCCTCCACCACCAATGCTCAACTGGAGCAGTTTGTACTATCCACAAGACGCAGTGCAGAAATTCACTAAAGATCCTCAGACAACATCTTCCAAACCCACAACCACCTCCATCGAGGAAGGACAAGGGCAGCAGACACATGAGAACACCATCATCATATGTTTCCCTCCAGCCACTCACTATCCTGACTTGGAAATATATCACCATTGCTTCACTGTCACTACGTCGAAATTATGGAATTCCTTCCTGAATGGCATTGTGAGTCAATCCACAGCTGGTGGACTGAGCAGTTCAAGAAGGCAGCTCCTTCTCAAGGGCAACAGGGATGGGCAATAAATGCTGGCCAGCCAGCAATGCCTACATCCTGTGAATGAATAAAAATAAAATCAGAAATTTGTGTGGGTGACGAATCCTTTGGTTTGTTAGAAACCATGTCTCTCTGCAGTACAGAGCAAACAACTGAGACATCAAAAGGAACAAGAACCCGAGTTGGTTCTTTCTTCTCTCATTTCTTTTCTCTCTCTCCAGTTCAAATTGCAGCCTTTCAAGTTCTGTTGAAGGATTATATCTACCAACGTGCAACAAACAGAGACTTCCCCACCGCCCCACCAACAAAAGAACTCAACCAAGGAATTCTGTCTCCAGAAGAACAGGCAAGTGGTTCATCTATATTATTAAACTGCAGCAGAATTGCTGGATTCAACTTGAAGCCAGCAACCTTCACAGACTGTGTACCCCACTAATTTTTCCCAGGCTTTAACTCACTTAATCTATTGATCCTTTCCCACTCTGTAATCTGTTTGAGAGTGTACTTCACATGTATGTACACATGCAGAGTAAAACTTAGAATTCTAAAAAACCTGCCTGATGATGTTTGTTTTTCATCACATGCATAAATAATTAAACACACACACACTGAATTGGCTAGTACGTCCTTTGCAAAACAATCCTTTGATCCCTTCAGATCTAAGAACTAGGTTTTTTTCTAAAAATTAACAGGATAAGGGAAAGCTTATCTCATGGACTGGAGCAGGGTGCAGGTCAAGGGTTCTTCACTTGCTTTCTGAGTGCACACTCATTTGCCTCAACTTGAACGCTCGCAACACCTCTGCCTAGTCCTGCCTTGCCTTGCTTTTTTTCCCCCAAGTACTGTAATTTACTAATTTGCTATGAAATCCAATATACTTAGGTAAACATTACAGCAGAAGTCATGAGCCTTGAGACTAACTTGCAATTCAGACCACCTGTATTCCTACCTTGCAAACACATGGTCCATTCATGTAACTCTTCCTTTACATTTGAGGGGTGATCTTGCCAACAGAATTGAAGTTTCATGTGAGGCCAGTCCATGTCAAAACATAACTCAGACTACAATACAGAATGGTCATCCTCGCAAAAGGATAACATTTCTATATTTAACATGGAAATCAGGACCAGTTTTGTGGTGAGCTTGTCTTGCTGCAATTGGGTAAATGTCCCAACTTAACAGGGAAAGCAGGCTTCTGGTCAAAGGCACCATCTCCACTGCACACCCATGTATGCTTGAGGGAAACAAAATACCTTCCCTTTTAGGACTTTTCCCCTTCAACCAGAGCTTAAAGGTTCACAGCACTTTTTGTCTTGACTTGCCTTTTAGTGTAAACACTTAGCCAAGCAACTTGTCATAGTTGTCAGCAGTGAACAGTCAAGGGAGAAGATATTTTGCTGTATGTCACCAAGTTACACTAACACTCACCTGCACCGTATGCCAGCAGTCTAAGTATCAAAGAAAAAATCCAGTTAACTTTTCACCACTCCCTCAGCTGCAATTTTCCTTAAAAGAATAGCTTCTGGGAATCAGATTGTTATTTCAAGAATTCTAAGGGGATAGCCTATTTTCATTTTTCGTGATGGACCTACATAATCTACTGACTCATGACTAAACAGTTCTTCAAAAACTGGTGCAAGTGTCAAAGATACTGGTTTGATTAAGCTTTGATGTTTTCCTGTTACCTGACATGGATGACATGTCTAACAAAACTTCATCATTTCTTTATGAATTTTGGGCAATGTAAAAATACCTTTTCTTTGATGCTTGTGGCTTCCGTACTCCCATCTGCCCTGCCATATGAACTTCATGTGTCATTTGCAGCATCCCGTTATGATATTGGGCAATATCACTATTTGATGACTGCCATCCATTTTTCATTAGGAAAAAGTGAGGACTGCAGACTCTGGAGATCAGAGTCGAGAATATGGTGCTAGATCAGCAGATCAGGCAGCATCTGAGGAGCAGGACAATCAATGTTTCAGGCATAAGCCCTTCATTAGGAATGAGGCTTATGAGCCAAGAGGGTGGATTAATCTTTGGAGGATCAGTGAGGACTTGTTGGGCCGAAGGGCCTATTTCCATACTGTAGGGAATCTAATCTAATGTAATAAATGGGAGGCGGGTGGGTCTGGGGGGATTGTAGCTGAGAGTGTGATAGGTAGATGAAGTTGGGTATAATGGTGATAGGTGTGAAGGAAGATGGCAGGTGGAAAAATCATGAGGGCGATGCCAAGTTGGAAGATTGTATCTGGGATGTGGTGGGGGGAGGGGAAGTGAGGAAACTGGTGAAATCCACATTGATCCTGTGTGGCTGGAGGGTCCCAAGGCAGAAGATGAGGCATTCTTCCTCCATGCGTTAGGTAATTAGGGCTTGGTGATGGAGGAGGCCCAGGACCTGCAAGCCCTTGGTTGAATGGGAGGGGAGTTAAAGTGCTCAGCCACGGGTCGGTGGGGTTGGTTGGTGCAGGTGTACCGGAGATGTTCTTTGAAGTGTTCTGCAAGTAGGTGTCTTGTTTCCACAATGTAGAGGAGACCGCATCGGGAGAATGAATACAGTAAGTGACATATGTGGAAGTGCAGGTAAAACTCTGATGGATGTGGAAGGCTCCTTTGGGGCCTTGGACAGAGGTGAGGGGGGATGTATTGGCACAGGTTTTACAATTCCTGTGATGGAAGGGGAAGTTGCTGGGAGGGGATGGTGGGATGGTAGGGGACATGGACGAGACAAGAGAGTCACAGAGGGAGTGGTCTTTATGGAATGGATCCACTTTTCATTGATATGTCTGTCAGGATATCTCTACCTCCTCACTTCCGCTTCCTTGTAATCAATGAAGTCACGCCAAACATCTCTTCTGTGCTATCCTCATTCTTATACAGAGTTTCAACATTTCTTTGTGGTATTCCTCTGGCCTCTGGTGGTGGACTTCGTTTAATCATTACTCTGATTACCACACATAATGGAAAAATGTCTGAAATCCATGCATGTGTTCCTTCTCTTTAGCTTCAGTTAGAATTTCCATGATCATAGACAAAGCTGTGACCTTCACTCCAGTTAAATTATTCCCCAGTTGTAAATCAACTCTATCCAAAAGATAATTCCATAACTACCCTGAATACCAGTAGTCCAGACAACAAGTCACATTCCAAATGAACTTTGTACAATGGGACTGGAATAGACTCTCTACTTATCCCATTTACCAACACTTTGGTTTTCATTGAACACTCTGGAGTGAAAACTAAATCTTTCTCCAGAGAGTTCAATTGGCTCCTAAATTCCTTTGTATTGGGCTTGGATGATTCCATTGAAGAAAAAATGGGTTACATTCCCTTTAGAGTCATAGAGCAATTCAACATGGAAACAGACAGTTTGGTTCAACAAGTCCATGCCAATCATGTTTCCAAACTAAACTAGTCCCACCTGCCTGTGGTTGGCCCATAAACCTTCAAACCTTCCCTGTTCATGAACTTATCCAAATATCTTTTAAGTGTTATAACTATACTTGCATCACCACAGATGAACCACTCTCTGTATAAAAACATTGTCCCTCATGTGCTTTTTCAATTTTTCTCCTCTTGTCTTAAAACCATGCCCCTAGTTTTGAACTCGCCAGTCTAGGGAAAAGACCCTTGTCATTCACCTTATCTATGCCCCTCATGATTTTACAATCCTCAAAAAGGTCACACTTCACCCTCCTATGCTCCAGTGAAAGAAGATCTATTCCTTCTAGTCTATTTTTACATCTCAAACATGCAATTTCCAACAACATCCTGATAATTTTTTTCTGAACCCTCTGCAGTTCATTAATATACTTCCTACAACAGGGCAACAAGAACTGCACATAATACACCTGAAGAGGCCTCATCAATCTCCTGTATAACCCTACATTACATCCCAACTCCTATACGCAAAGATCTGAGCAAAGAAGGCAAGTGCACTAAATGCCTTCTCAACCATTCTGGCTACCTCTGACGCAAATTTCAAAGAATTGCGTACCCGAACCAGACGTCTCTCTGTACTACAATACTACTCAGGGCCCTATTGTTACCTCTATAAGTCCCCTCTTATTCATATTATCAAAATGCAATACCTCACATTTATCCACTCTATCTGAAACTCCTCATCCCATTGACTCAGTTAATCAAGATCTCTCTGTAACCTTAGATGACCTTCTTTACTGTCCATTATATCACCAATTTTGATGTCATCTGCAGACTTACTAACCTTACCTCCTATACTCTCATCCAAATCATTTATATAAGAGTGGACCTAGTACCAATCCCTGTGAAACACTGCTGGTCATAGGCCTCCAGTCTGAAAAACAATCCTCTATCTCCTGCCATAAAATCAATTTTGTATCTAATTAGCAAGCTCACCCTGAGTCCCATGTGATCTAACTTTACTAATTAGTCTACTATGTGGAAACTTTTCAAAGACTTTATTAATGCCCAGGTAAACAACATCTGCTGTTCTGCCCTTGTCAATCATTTTGGGTACTTCATTTAAAAAAACTCAACCAAGTTTGAGAGAGACGATTTTCCTTGCACTAAACCAAGTTGACTAACCCTAATTAATCCTTTCCTCCTCAAATGCATGTAAATCAGGACAGGGCTTATACACTTAATGGTAGGGAGACTTCAGAATTCAGGTTCATAGTTCCTTGAAAGTAGAATCACAAATAGACAGGGTAGTGAAGATGGTGTTTGGTACACTTACCTTTATTAGACAGTGTATTGAGTATAGGAGTTGGGGTGCATTGTTGCAGCTGTACAGGACATTGGTTAGCCCACTTTTGTATTACTACATTCAATTCTGGACTCCCTACTTTAGGAAAGATGTTGCTAAACTTAAAAGGGTGCAGAAAAGATTTATGAGGATGTTGCCGGGGTTGGAGGGTTCGAGCTCCAAGGAGAGGCTAAATAGGCTGGGGCTATTTTCCATGGAGAGTCAGAGGTTGAGGGGTGACCTTACAGAGGTTTATAAAATTATAAGGGGCATGATTAGGGTGAATAGCCAAGGTCTTATTTCCCAGGGTAGGGGAGTTCTAAACTAGAGAGCATAGGTTTAAGAGGGGAATGATATAAAAAGGACCTAAGGGCAACGATTTCACTCAGAGGGTGGTATGTATATGGAATGAGCTGCCAGAGGAAGTGATGGAGCTGGTACAATTACAACTTTTAAAAGGCATTTGAATTGGAAAGGTTTAGAGCGATATGAGCCAAATGCTGACAAATGACACTAGATTAATTTAGGATATCTGATCGGCATGGACGAGTTGGACCAAAGGGTCTGTTTTCTGACTCTCTGATTCTCAATCCTATCTTTCAAAATCACATCCAACAACTTACCTATCACCGATGTCAGACTCACAGGTCTATAGTTTCTAGGTTTCTCCTTACAGCCTTTGTTAAACAATGGCACAACATTATTACCCTTCAGTCCTCTGGTACTTCACTGTGTTTATAGATGATACAAATATTTCTGCTAGGGACCCTGCAGTTTTCTCCCTAACTATTCAGTGTATTCTGGGATACACTTGATCAGGTCCTGGACACCTTTATGTTCTGTAAGATCTCCAACACATCCTCTTTTGTAATGCAAACTGTTTCAAAACATCAATATGCATTTCCCAGAGTTCTCTGGCCTCCATTTCTTTCTTCACAGTAAAAACTGATGTGAACTATTCATTTAATATCTTTCCCATCTTCTGAGGTTCCACACAAAGATGATCTTTTTGATCTTTATGGGGTTCTACTCTCTCCATAGTTACTCTCTTGCTCTTAATGGATTTGTAGAATCTTTTGGATTGTCTTTAACTTTATCTGCCAAGACTAACTTATATCTCCACTTTACCTTCCTGATTTCTTCCTTGAGAGTGCTCCTATGCTCTTTATACTCTTCAAGAGATTCAGTTAATCCCAGTTGTCTATATCTAATATATGACACTTTTTTATTCTTGACTAGAATAATTATCATTGTTCCCTAATCCTACCAGCCTTGCCTATCACTTTAAGAGGAACCTAATGCCTCTGATCTCTCGTTATAAGTCTTTTGAAGGCCTCCCATATGACAGTCATCTCTTCAACTGTGAACAGTCTACTCCAATAAACTCTGAAAGCTCTTGTTCCATACCCTTAAAATTTGCCTTACTTCATTAAGAACCTTTATTTTTATGGAAGACTTATCCTGATCCATAACTATTTTAAAACAAGCAGTATTATGATCACTAGTCTCAAAACATTCCCCTACTGATACTTAATTTGCTTACCCTGCCTTACTTCCCAAGAGAAGGTCAAGCTTTGCTCCTGAGGTATAGAAACATTTTCATATTGATAAAAAAAATTCTTGAGCACATTTAACAAATTCTTCACCATTTGAACAAGAAAAACTAAAAATCAAACGTAATCTTTTCAAACCTCTCAGTTAACACACATACTTCTTCTTCACCAACAGCAGTACTTACCTGAAAGCTCTTAGTTGTAGGTAAAGGTACAATCTGATCCATGGCCATTTTGTTTTCAGTTTCCCTTTTGGATTTATTCTTATGAACACCATAAGTCCCATACTTTTCCCCTGCATACGACAGCATTCTGAATGAATGTGTCCCAACTTGTTACAATGGAAATACCTCGGTTCTAATTTTCACCTCTATACTTAGTACCTTTACTTCTGATCTGTGGAGAAGAACTTGGAGCATTTCTAACTACCATGTCCTTATATTCGTTGCTTGCTTTACTTTCATTCTCCTATTTTCTGGCCTTTTCAAATTTATAGGGATGCTGAAAAAAACATTTAGTTTTATACATTAGATTATAATTGTCAGCCATTACTACTGCCCATCTAAAAGATACAATACATTGGTCCTCAACATGGATTCCTATTAGAGAAGCTAATAAGTTTTTAAATTCTATGAGAATAATTGCTCTAGGAGTTTCATACATGGTTTCAGCTTCTAAAACTTTTTTCCACCGATCAAAATTATTTTGCTTAATCTTTTTGAATTTAATATAGATTTACCCCAGTTGTTCCATTAAATTCCAGACATTTGCCAACATGTGTTAGGCTCATGCAGGCAACACAGTTTTTCTTTACAATGTCATAATCCTGAGAAATCTTCTCTGACATTAAAATATAAATTTCCCATACTTTACTAGTGAACTGATTTTACACAAGTAGTGTCCGCCTTCTATTCCTTTGTTTTCAGCTGATCTTTATGTTTCCTTAATTTCTTTTTGCAATTCTAACTCTAGTTTTCTCCAATTCCATTTCCTATCTTTTAGTTTCCATTTCCTGTCTTCTTAGTTCATTTTCCTTTCCTGGTCTTTCTCTGCTCTCTTTTTGAATCATCTCTAGTTTCTTCAATTTCTCCTTGTGTTCAAGTGACTTTAACTATAACCGAATCTTATCTAATTCTGATGTTTCAGTGCACAGAGAACCTGGTTCTCTTATGTTTTCTCTAAATTCAACTGCCTTGTTGGAATTTCAATTATTTATACTTTCTTAGTTCTTTCAGGAAATACTACCGAGAGTTTACCCACCAATTCAATCAATCTGATCTTTAAAGTTTCCTGAAGACTGTCAGGGAAAATTCTGCAACCTGCAGGAAATCTTTTGCCATTTCCAATGCAAAGTTTTAAACGCAGAACCTATTTTTCCCATGAGCTGTGTTGTCTACTAATACTACATCCAAATCTACCTTGCCGTTGTTTCAAAATGATCCTGGATGAGCCCTTAAACTTTGTTACACCTCATTGGGGTCCCACATCGAAAATCAAGCTCCACTATTCCCCAAAGTCATCACAAAGATTAATGATTTTTCCAAGTATACAGAATTCTCTGATTTAACTTATTTTATACCCAAGTTGATAGAAAGCACAGACTAGGTTTTTGTACTTAACAAAACTTTGCTACAAATAAATTGTAGTCATAGTCACATTAAAGAGAGATATCTGGGGATGAGCTTAACCAGAGGGTCACTTACACCACAGTAAATGGGACCTTCATGGTGACTTCAGCTGGTGTGGCGAATTGAACGTATGCTGTTGGTAACATTTAACATTACAAACCTGCCATTCAGCAAACTGAAAACCTTACACGTTTATAAATTCTCCTATAACACACACAAATACAGGTAGGCACAAAAAAAACATGGATGTTCTGGGCAGAGGGAGAGACGGAGGATGCAGTTTAGTGGTTCCTATCAGGAAATTTCCCAACTAGAGCTATCTGCCTCAGTATTTTAAAAATATGTGTTTTACAACAACATAAAAATTATATACACAAGAATGTAGAATCTATGTGTTGTATTTGTAATGAGAGCTACAATGGCTGAAAGGTTCTAAGTTATAATCTTTATACATTCTATAAACTTTTGAGATAAAATATATTTACGTGTAATGAATTAATTCCAGTTTATTTATTGGATATTTTTCTTGATTAATGGTTGGGATCCTTGATTGCAGGATACATATACAGCTTTCAAATTCATATTCAACAATTATTAATATGAAACTAACAATAAATGTTAATATACTATACCACCGGTAAAAACTTACATCCAGCAGGTAATTATTGGTGTGCAGTAATAATTTTGAAGGAACCTTTGTAAGTATTCTCAAAAGTAGCTACACACAGGACACTGAAACAACACAAAAAAATGGAAGAGCTTATTTCACTTCAGGTATCTCACCAACTACGTTCTTCTTCTCACTGCAGTATGCCCCTTCTTCTCCAGCCAGAGTCTAGCACAGCTCCCAAAAAGAGACCACCTCCATCATGCAAATTAGCTGGTGGCCATCAACACAGCAGTTTCAAGAGGTCATCCAGGAGACATCAGGAAATCACAGTGAGTGGAGATCAAAAATATGAGATCAATAGGCTGGAAGTTTTTCAATAACTGTAAATTAATTCTTCAATTATCAAATGTTCATTGCTCAATTGATTAATCAAAGAAATCTTAATAAGGGAAGAAAAATAATTTCATGTACAAAGAAGAAAATCACTGTGCAAGAACAATACCAAGCAACAAGGATCAGGTGGAGTGGGAAGACAGAATAAAAGCAACAACGGAGTAGAACAGAAGAATAAAGAAACAGTTACTTCTAAGTTGTTGAGTTGCTGCATTTTGGGAAAGCAAATCTTAGCAGGACTTATACACTTAATGGTAAGGTCCTAGGGAGTGTTGCTGAACAAAGAGACCTTGGACTGCAGGTTCATAGCTCCTTGAAAGTAGAGTCACAGGGGTAGATAGGACAATGAAGAAGGCATGTGGTATGCTTTCCTTTATTGGTCAGAGTATTGAGTACAGGAGTTGGGAGGTCATGTTGTAGCTGTCCAGGACATTGGTTAGGCCACTGTTGGAATATTGTGTGCAATTCTGGTCTCCTTCCTATCGGAAAGATGTTATGAAACTTGAAAGGGTTCAGAAAAGACTTAAGGATGTTGCCAGGGTTGGAGGATTTGAGCTATGGAGAGATATTAAATAGGCTAGGGTTGTTTTCCATAGAGCGTTGGAGGCTATAAAATCATGAGGGGCATGGATAGGATAAATAGACAAAGTCTTTTCCCTGGGTTGGGGGTGTCCAGAACTAGAGGGCATAGGTTTAGGGTGAGAGGGAAAAGATTTAAAAGAGACCTAAGGGGCAACTCTTTCAGGCAAAGGGTGAGATGCATATAGAATGAGCTACCAGAGGAAATGGTGGAGGCTAGTACAATTGCAACATTTAAAAGGCATTAGAATGGGTACGTGAATAGGAAGGGTTTGGAGGGATATGGGGCGGGTGCTGGCAGGTGGGAACTAGATTGGATTGGGATATCTGGTTGGCATGGACAAGTTGGACCGAAGGGTCTGTTTCCGTGCGTCACATCTCTATGACTCTATGTTGAGTTCTGCTTTTATCGTTCAGCTCAAAATAGTCCAAAAGTAATTTGCCTTTCCTTGGAGTTGTTAGTTAGTTCACCGAGCCAGTTAATATTTTTACAAACATTTTGTACCCCTACCACGTGATATCTTCAGTGCTGTGTAGCCTCCAGATGAAGCACTTTTGTTGTAATCTGCCCAGAATGTTTTACAGTTCTGTCTGTCATGGCAGGTGATTCTATTTGTGGTTTTATATTGTAATGGCCTGCAGATGGGGTCGATTTCAACATGCTTGTTTATGGCATCAGTGGATGAATACCAGGCCTCCAGGAATTCCCCGAGGTTGTCTTTGTATAGCCTGTCCCAATTGAATTGGTGTCCTTCAGTGTCAGTTGTATTGACATGAGGGAGAACTGATCGTGTTGATTTGTTGCAAGCTGATGCTTATGTACTCTAGTGGCAAGTTTCCTGTCTGTTTGTCCTGTGCAATGTTTCTTGTAATCGTTGCATGGTCTTATGTACATCACATTCATCCTTCATGTTTGTGGGTATGGGGTCTTTTGTCTTGGATAATAGCTGGCAAAGTGTGGCTGTTGGTTTTGTGTGCTGTCATTATTCCCACAGGAGGTAGGAGTCTCATAGCCAGTTCTGAGATGTTCCTAATAAAGGGTGGGGGAGTCCACATATTGAGGTGCACAGTACCTTCTTGGTGTTGTTTGCATGCTAGGCAGATGAAGCTCTTACAAACCAGACATCCCCCTCAGTCCATAGTAGCTCTGTCAGGCACACCAACACACAGGCTAGCCAAGGAGCTACACTGCAAACTGAAACACACTCCATCCACTCAGCACCAGAATTCCTCAACAACACCATTGATTCAAAAGTCGACATGGATGAAATGACGGTCTCATTCGATGTTACAGTGCTGTTCACCTCTATTAATATAACACTGGCCCCACTTCTAAACAAACCGACAACACAGATCACCAATGAAACTATCAGTAAAGATAATATGCTGAAATGACTGGACCTATGCCTGGCCATGCATTTTGTCTTTAATGACCTGGTGTACAAACAAATTAATGGGACACCCATGTGCTCACCCATTTCAGAGTTCATTGCTGAAGCAGTAATGCAAAGATTAGAAAGCACAGCCCAACTATGGATCAGATATGTGGAATATTACCTTCGTTATCATTAAACAGTCCAAGTTAGAAAGCACACACCACCTTATTAATAGCATATTCACCGGGAGCAAGTTCACCAGAGAAATAGAGAACGACAAACAACGCCCGTTCTTAGAATACTGGAGTTAGAACGATTGAAGAACATTGAATTTCTTACTAGACTGTACAGAAAGGCAACACATACAGACCAGATTCTTAATTACAACAGTGACCACCCCAACATCCACGAACAAAGCTGTGAAGACTCTGAATGAGCTTTGCAACACCCCAGAACTCCACAAAAAGAAGAGGAACACTTATGCAAAGTCTTTGCTAATAAAAGCTTCAACTGCCTCTGGCTAGCATACAAACAACACCAAGAAGACACTGTGAGCCCCAACACACTGCCCCCGCCCCCCCCCCCCACCCTATATTAGAAACATCTCAGAACTGGCTACAAGACTCCTCTATGCCAGCACACAAACCAACGGCCACACTTCACCAGCCACTATCCAAGACAAAATACCCACAACATGCTGGACAAATGTGATATACAAAATACCATGCAGCAATTGCGGCATTACATATGTCACAAAGCTAGTCCTTTTTTTAAAAAAAAAGCTGTTCCTTAGCTCAAGGAGAGTCACTTCTGGATAGTAGTAACAGGTTAGGTCAGACTCAGCATGGATTTATGAAGGGGAAATAATGCTTGACTAATCTTCTGGAATTCTTTGAGGATGTAACTCTGAAGATGGACGAGGGAAATCCAGTAGATGTAGTGTACCTGGACTTTCAGAAAGCTTTTGATAAACTCCCACATAGGAGGTTAGTGAGCAAATTTAGGGTGCATGGTATTGGGGCAAAGTACTAACTTGGATTGAAAGTTGGTTGGCTGATAGGAAACAAAGAATAGTGATAAACGGCTCCATTTCAGAATGGCAGGCAGTGACCAGTGGGGTACCGCAGGGATCAGTGCTGGGGCCGCAGCTTTTTACAATATATATTAATGATATAGAAGATGGTATTAGTAATAACATTAGCAAATTTGTTGATGATACTAAGCTGGGTGGCATGGTGAAATGTGAGGAGGATGTTAGGAGATTACAGGGTGACCTGGACAGGTTAGGTGAGTGGTCAGATGCATGGCAGATGTAGTTTAATGTGGATAAATGTATGGTTATCCACTTTGGTGGCAAGAGCAGGAAGGCAGATTACTACCTAAATGGAATCAATTTAGGTAAAGGGGTAGTACAAAGAGATCTGGGTGTTCTTGTGCACCAGTCAATGAAGGTAAGCATGCAGGTACAGCAGGTAGTGAAGAAGGCTAATAGCATGCTGGCCTTCATAACAAGAGGGATTGAGTATAGAAGCAAAGAGGTTCTTCTGCAGCTGTACAGGGCCCTGGTGAGACCACACCTGGAGTACGGTGTGCAGTTCTGGTGTCCAAATTTGAGGAAAGACTTCTGGCTATTGAGGGAGTGCAGCGTAGGTTCACGAGGTCAATTCCTGGAATGGCGGGACTACCTTACCCTGAAAGACTGGAGCGACTGGGCTTGAGTTTAGAAGACTGAGAGGGGATCTGATTGAGACATATAAGATTATTAAAGGATTGGACACTCTGGAGGCAGGAAACATGTTTCCGCTGATGGGCGAGTGCCGAACCAGAGGACACAGCTTAAAAATATGGGGTAGGCCATTTAGGACAGAGATGAGGAGAAACTTCTTCACCCAGAGAGTAGTGGCTGTGTAGAATGCTCTGCCCCAGAAGGCAGTGGAGGCCCAGTCTCTGGATTCATTTAAGAAAGAGTTGGATAGAGCTCTCAAGGATAGTGGAATCAAGGGTTATGGAGATAAGGCAGGAACAGGATACTAATTAGGGATGATCAGCCATGATCATATTGAATGGTGGTGCAGGCTTGAAGGGCAGAATGGCCTACTCCTGCACCTATTGTCTATTGTCTATCTTCTTGCTTATTGGGATTGTTGTGTATATTTGGAACAGCATAATTAAGTCTAGTTGGATAGGTTGAGTTCTGTAGGGGTTTTTTATTCTGTTCTTTGTGTTTCGTTGTATAATTTTGTGAATACATTTTTGTCTGTTTTAAATTCTAGTAGTCAACCTATCCAACTTAATCCAGGTAATTTTCACTGTACACTTACTGAAACGAATTGCAAAGTTTTGGGCTGGGGCTATCTGCTTAAGGATGTTTTGAGTGGTCTGGCTTAGTCCATAACAGACTGAGGGCTCTGGGATTTTAAACAGCGAGTGGTAGGTGCTAGTGTCTTTATTTCAGGTGTTGGTTGGCTTAGGTAGACAAAGTTTGGGTTCGGAATGGCTCTTTCAGTTGCCAAATGTTTTCTGGATGTGGATGCGGTGACTTTGGAAGGTTTGCAAAAAGCGAATAAGATCAAGTTGCAAGAATTAGCAGAGAAGTTCGAATCAGGCAGTTCCAATTCTATGAGGAAAAGGAGAGATAATTACAACAGTAGCTCGGCATTTAAACTTGCTGGAGAAACCATCAGAATCTATATACACAGATCACAGCCCATTGACATTTGTGGAAAATTTTAAAGACAAAAATGTCAGATAGTTTAGATGGAGCTTGTTGTTGCAGCCATTCAATTTCACAATTGTGCAAGTAGCAGGTTGCGAAACGTGTTTGCCAATGCATTATCAAGACTCGAATGAGATACAGAGGCGTTCGGTAGTGGGTGTACTGTGGCCTGAATTTGCATGGGGTTGTGCATGTTTGCATGTTCATAGTTAGTACAGTGTATATATGTTTTTAGACGACTAACCCAGTTTTGAAGGGTTAAAAATGAAGCCATCTTTTGGTATTGATCGTTCTTTTTTTTAAGGAGGGAGGTGTCACAAAGTTAAATCCTTCTTTTCAAAACAAAACTGTTCCTTGACTCAAGGAGACTCTGTCCTTGATATTTTTCAGAGTGGCAATAAACCGGGCCGGGCTCCGATCAGTCTGATTTGGTACAGAGATGAAAAGGATTTTGAGAGGCCTTTTGTCTATATGAAAACAGATGAGATTTCAGACTAAAATGGTTGTGCTTTAGAAGTGACCTGTACAAAGAGTGGTCAGCTCTCTAGCTGACCTGAGCTGAGCAGTTTTAGTTCAGTCTTACACTGGGAAGTTCAACAGGGAGCAATATGGAAACTCTCTCTCTCTCTTTTCTGCCCTTCAACTTCAACCTGTAAGCATGTGTTCCATTTGTACTGGTTTTTAAAGGAAGTTTGCTTATTGGGATTGTTGTGTATATTCGGAACAGCATAATTAAGTTTAGGTGGAGTTCTGTATGGGTTCTTTATTCTGTTCTTTGTGTTTCGTTGTATACTTATGTGAATACATTTTTATCTGTTTGAAAATCTAGTAGTCAACCTAGCTAACTTAATCCAGGTAATTTTCACTATACACTTAGAGTTATAGAGATGTACAGCATGGAAAAAGACCCTTCGGTCCAACCCGTCCATGCCGACCAGATAACCCAACCCAATCTATGCCACCTGCCAGCACCCGGCCCAATCCCTCCAAGCCCTTCCTATTCATATACCCATCCAAATGCCTCTTAAATGTTGCAATTGCACCAGCCTCCACCTCTTCCTCTAGCAGCTCATTCCATACCCATACCACCCTCTGCATTAAAAAGTTACCCCTTCGGTCTCTTTTATATCTTTCCCCACTCACCCTAAACCTATGCCCTCTACTTCTGGACTCCCCGACCCCAGGGAAAAGACTTTATCTATTTATCCTATCCATGCCCCTCATGATTTTGTAAATCTCTATAAGGTCACCCCTCAGCCTCTGACGCTCCAGGGAAAATAGCCCCAGCCTGTTCAGCCTTTCCCTAAAGCTTAAATCCTCCAACTCTGGCAACCTCCTTGTAAATCTTTTCTGAACCCTTTCAAGTTTCACAACATCTTTCCGATAGGAAGGAGACAAGAATTGCATACAATATTCCAACAGTGGCCTAACCAATGTCCTGTACAGCCGGTCATTAACGAAACAAATTGCAAAGTTATGGGTTGGGGCTGCCTGCTTTAGAATGTTTTGAGTGATCTGGCTTTGTCCATAACACATAGGACAAACAGGCAGGAAACCCGCTACCAAAATATATAAGTATGAGCTTGCAAAAAAACAACACGACCAGTTCTCCTTCATGTCAATACGCACTGACAGTGAAGGACACCAATTCAACTGGGACAATGTTACGATACTCAGACAGGCTAAACAAAGCCAAGCTGGGGAATTCCTGGAGGCCTGGTGTTCATCCACTAGTGCCATAAACAAACATGTTGAAAACGACCCCATTTGCAGACCATTACAATATTAAACCATAAATAGAACCACCCGCCATGACAAAATCTTATAAATTCTGGACAGATCACAACAACAGCGCTGCATCAGGAGGCTACACAGCACTGAAGACGTCAGCTCATAAGGGTATAAAACATTTGCAAAAAAAAAATCAACCGCCTCAATGAACTGACCAACAACTCCAACCACAATCCAAGCTACAGATTTTCATAAAAAACTTTGCCTTTCCTTAGTTGAGCACAGACATTTTCTAATCCTGCTTATATGTAATTTTCATCATGTTCACTTGTTGCAAAGAGTGTTACCATTATGTACCATATTTATTTCAGAGGGTGCACAGCATGCTCTGTCAATAACCTATCCTTTACTGTGCTTGAAGCACAATATGTTCAGACTGTTCCTTCTGAGAACCATCGGAACAGAAAAATTGTAGCTTTCAAGCATTTGAATGAGTCAGAGGTCATAACATACGCTGCTTGAAGTTACTTTCAGATAAGTACCTTCTGACTACGTCTTTCCATCAGTAAGATATAAAATACTACAAGATCTTTAAAAAAATTATCTTTATTTGGAAACATCAGTAACAGGGAGCTGAGCTGAATTGTTCAGTGTCATAATGAATGTAGTTAATGACTAAGCCATTGGAAGAATATTTAGAGTAACTTTGTACTACATTTAATAAATAACAATACTATCTCATGTTTTCTGCAGAAAACTAGTTCACATTAGGAATTTAGGATTGAATCATAGCAGTCAGCAGGTTGTTTTCCCTTATAGGCCAGGGCAACTTCATTCAGCCATTTCCTGTACTTTTCTGAATTTAATGTAGGGCTGTTCTTTTTTCTTTGTAGGACAGAAAATAAGAGATTGAAAATACACTAAACATTTACATGTAAACACCACTTATTGCAAGTTGTATCCTCTGGGTCCAGTTAGCTTATGTCCTGGAGGTCAATGATCAGTTCAACAGGATTCCAAACTGCATGCCATAATCGTGTTTTAATTTTACCACAGCACCTATGTTAATAACAGACAGCATTGATAAGAAAACGTTTTCTAGAAATTAAGACCAAGTCCATCTTTGTTCAACTATTGGCTACTAGATTCAAGAAAAGATAGTATCGCTGCAAGACTACATGTCAGGTCACTGGAATACCAGGCCGGAAACCACTGCCGGGTTGTCACTAAACCTGGGAAGGAAGATGTTGCAAAAGCCACCCAAAGGAATCCTGTGCAGCTGGATGTCAGACCAAAACGACATCAGCACCGAAGCCACCAAAGTAGCAGCTGATAATGAGCCCCCATGATCGCACCTCTGCCAGCTGTCTCCTCAATGGCATCCACCATAGTCCCGTTCAAGGCCCACAACCTGCTTCACCACCGCCCATCAGAGTCCCCCTCAAGGCCCACAAGCTTCATCACCACCGCCCATCAGAGTCCTGCCCAAGGCCCACAAGCTGCCTGACAACTATCCATCAGAGTCTGGCTCAAAGCCTACAAGCTGCCTCACCACCGCTCATCAGAGTCCCCCTCAAGGCCTACAAGCTGCCTCATCACTGCCCATCAGAGTCCCACCCAAGGCCCACAAGCTGCCTGACAACCATCCATCAGAGTCTGGCTCAAGGCCTACAAGCTGCCTCACCACCGCCCATTAGAGACTCACTCCAGGCTCACAAGCTTCCTCATCACTGTCCTACTCTAGGCTCACAAGATTTCTCACCACCGTCCATCAGAGTCCTGCTCCACGCTGACAAGCCACCTCACCACTGTCTATCGAATACCCATTTTCTAGGCTCACAAGCTTTCTCACCACTGTCCAACAGAGCCCCACTCCAGTCTCACAAGCTCCCTCACCAATGTCCATCAGCATCCCCCTCTCGGCTCACGAGCTTCCTCACCACTGTCCATCAGAGTCCCATTCCAGGCTCATGAGCTTCCTCACAACCGTCCATCAGAGTCCTGCTCCACGCTGACAAGCCACCTCACCACTGTCCATCGAATACCCATTCTCTGAGCTCACAAGCTTCCTCACCACTGTCCATCAGCATCCCGCTCCAGGCTCACAAGCTACCTCACCACTGTCTGAGTCCTGATCCAGGCTCACAAGCCTCCTCACCACTGTCCATCAGCCTCCCACTCCAGGCTCACAAGCTTCTTCACCACTGTCCATCAGGGTCCCGCTCCAGGCTCACAAACTGCCTGGCAACAACAGTAAAGCACATTACTGATGAAACTTACTGGCAAAAGTAGTATTTGAATTGGATTTTGTATTTCTGGCATCAAGCCATTATTTGGGAAACATGACTTGTTCGACCCTTCAAAGACTGGGCCCAGTATGTGGAAAGAGTGCTTTTTTTTACCGGGCAAATAATAATGCCAGATGAATAGCAATGAGTAATTCTCCTGACAGTTTGTGGAGCCACTGCTTTTTTGGTTATTAGGAACCTAGCTTTCCTTGAGGCATCAGGTACAAAAAACCTTTCAAAAGTTGACAGATTTTCTTAAGGAATATTATGACCCCAAGCTTCCTCTAATTCTGACACACTATTTCTTTTTACTCAGTAATTTGAGAACTAGGGGAATCCATATTGGGAGTTTTGACTAGGTTAAGACAACTGGCAGAGGCAGAGGATTTTGATTTAACCCTGAATGAGATGCTGGTACACAGGGTTAATGATGTAAACATGCAAAAGCACCTGAAGCCCAACTGGACTACAACTGGCTTTATCATTGGGAAATGTGGCAAGTTGAGCATATGAGTTGCAGGGTATTCTGATGAAAGTGGACACTCTTGCCAGCCTGACCAAGCTTGGGAAACACTACCTAAATGAAGGCAGTTGCATCACCACACACAGGACATATCATGAAGAGTGGGTTTTGAGGTCAGCCCATAGCAAAACCCCAAAATAAAGTCAAGCCTCGGCTACATGGTTAAGGTTTCCTTTTGGATTCAGACCGGCAAGCCACTGTAATTGCTCCTGGTACCTGGATTCAAGACAAAGGAGTCCTACTTAACATGAATTAAGTAAGAGAACTCATAGGCCAGTATCTAGGAGTAATTACCCTGAAAAGTCCATCCACATCTGGTTTGAAACAGTTAAAGTACTTAGCAGCATCCAATCAGAACCAAATGTCTGGTTAAATGGTCATCTAGATCCAATGTAGGTCAATACCAGCATGACTGTTTCAGTAATCACAGAATCAGTCTTTTAAGAAAATTCATTCTGGACTCCGACCCTTAAGTTTGTGCAAGTCCTCGGCTAGACTGAGAACCAATACCTGGGAACTTTTACAGATTAAGGGGACAACTTCTGTTCCAGTTCTTTATGAGATGCAGCCGCTTCAGTTACCAGTGATTGCAGTAAAAAGCTTGGACCCGAGCTTAATGGGGCAAAATTGGCTGAGAGAGATTTACCTAGATTGGCTTAATAGTTTTAAATTAGAAAATGGCTGCCTAAATGAAGTCCTAATTAAATCCCCAGAAGTCTTTCAGGAAGGTTTGGGAACTATTAAAGGAGCCAAGGCCACCTTGCATGTTGACCAGGAAGCAATTCCATAATTCTGTAAAGCCTGCTCAATGCCATTTGTCTTGTGGCAAAAGAACAGGCAATAGTCAGATGGCTAGAATGTGAAGGAATCGTTAAACCAGTCCAGTTTACAGAACCAATTTTGAAGCCCAAAGGGTTGGTTTGCCTTTATGGAATTTTAAGTAAATGGAAAATTGCATTTTGCAGCTGGATAAATATCCAACCCCTTGCATAGAGGATTTGTACACAAAGCTGGCGGGGAGCTGTCTTTCACAAAGCTGGACATGAGCCATATATAGTTATAATTGCAGTTAGATGTGGATTCCTAGAAATATCCTGCAATACTGATAAGATTTTGTACCAATGTACCAGACTGCCACCTGGGGTATTGTCAGTCTGTGTAATTTTTCAACAGATGAAGGGAACGTTTAGCAAGGTCTATCCAGGTCACCATTTATCTATATGACATACTATTAACAGGAAAGACCAAATAAGGAGTACATAGAAAACTTGGACATAGTTCCAAGATGTTTCTCACAGGTGGCCATATGCCTAAAAAGGAAAATTGTGTGTTCCGAGCACCCTGCAGTGACCTACAAGAGTTACAGAGTCAACAAGACTGGGCTACACCTACTGGAAAATAAAGTGAGGGCAATTAAAATGGCCCAACTCCCATGTCTGTACTGGAGCTCAGATATTTCCTTGGGCTGGTGAATTATTACAGAAAGTTCATATGTAACCTGGCCTCTGTCCTGGCACCTTTGCATCAATGCCTAAAAAGGGTCAGAATTGGAAAAGGTCATGTAGTCAAACCATAGCTTTCAGGAAGTGAAGAAATAGCTATCATCCTCCAAGAAGGTGCTACGCTATGATCCAAAATGAGATCCTGGTACTTACATGTGATACCTCCCTGAATTTTGAAGATGCGCACCTTTACAGCATTCAACATTCTGAGATATTATAACAGCTATCTGCTGTGTTATGTTTGTTGTATTGTGCTTGGCAGAAAAGAATCAGCTTTTGTACAAAAGCTTTGGCCTTCAGCCTCTCTGCAAACAAAATCAGTGCAGAATATAGTAAGAATTAAGTGTGAATAAAACACACATGATGAATGAAAATAAGTCTTTAACTTGTCTCATTTTGCAGATGCAATCAAATATGTTGCCACAGGCCAAAATTGATGGAAATTATGCGACACACTCTGCACAATTTTATGAAAATTTTGGGTCATTGAAGCTGTTGTGAACTATGCTGCAATATTGTGATTGCAGAAAGCAATTTCAATTCCAGGGTGTCTAATCTTAGATGACATCACCTGAGGAAATCCTATTTTGGAAACCATTTCATTCTCATTACTATCAGGGTTGTGTGCTTTAAGTCTATCCCTATGATTACTTATGCTGTCAATGAGTACCTGATTTCATGGTGATTTCAACTAAAATGCTGCAGTTCCATTATTCCTTTCTACCACAGTTCAGGACTGATATTCTTAAGCAATCACATTCCTTTCAACTTTAATTTCCACACAATTTTTTCTTGCCACTCGGAAACAATATTTTAAACTTGTTTGCTCCTTAATATTAACACTTTATATTCAAATATTTGTAGTTTTACCAAGGTTTCTATCTACAATTCTCCTTTGCAGCACCTAAAGATGAGGTGTCAACCTGAGGAAGCTATAATCATACTGCTTACATGCCAAATAACATAAACAGCAAATGAAAAGTAATTTCACAACCATCAGAACAGACCAAAGTTCTCCAAATCTGTCACTTGCAGCTGTGAATGGCGATGGACAATTAAACAACTTATCACTGTCCACAATTATCCCCATCCCTCAAAGGTCAGGGAGCCCAACTTTTCAGTTCAAAAGATAAGGCTGAAGCAATTGTAACAATGTTTAGCCAGAAGTGCTAAGTGGATGATGCATCTCAAATTCCTCCAAAGATCCCCAGAATCAACCATTTCAACTCACTCCACGTGGTATCAAGAAACAGCTGAAGGCACTGGATGCTGTTAAGGTTATGGGCTCTGATTATATTCTAACAAAAGTACTAAAAACTGGAGCTCCAGAGCTTACCACACCCCTATCCAAGCTGTTCCACTCCAGTTCCAACACTGGAAATTACCCAACAATATTCAGAACCGTTCAGGAATGTCCTGAACACAAAAAGCAGCACAATCCGATTCGGCCAATACCATCACTTCACTCAATTTTTGATCATTAGTATCGTGATGGAATGGGTCATCAAATAACCTGCTTACTGGTTCAGGTTCCACGAGTTCCTGACTTCATTACAGCCTTAATTCAAATTTGGACAAAAGAGCTGAATGCAGGGGTGAGGTGAGAATGACTGCCCTTAATATCAAAGCCATATTTGACATTTGTGGTGGCAATGAGCCCAAGGCAAAGCTAAGGTCAATGGGTATCAGGCAGAAACTCTTCTCTGATTGGGATCATACGCAACACAAGGAAAGATGATTGTGGTTGTTGCAGGTTAGTAATCTCTACTCCAGAAGGTCAATGCCAGAGTTCTGCAGGGTAGTGTCCGAGGCCTAACCATTTTCTGCTGCTTCATCCCACCATAAGGTCAGAACTGATAATTGCACAATGTTCAGGATTATTTGCAACACCTCAGATACTGAAACACTTAAGATGCAGCAAGACCTGGACAATATCCAGGTTTGGGCTGACAAGTGGAAAGCAACAATCATGCCACACAAGCGCCAGGTAATGGCCATCTCCAAAAACATAATCAAATCATCACCCCTTAACATGCAATGGTATTATCATCACTGAATCGCCCACCATCAACACGCTGAGGATTGCCATTAAACAGAAACTGAACTGTGCTAGCCATATGAACATTGTGGCAACAGAGACTAGGAATCCTGCACAAGTTACTGCCCTCCTGACTCCCCAAAGTCTGTCCATCATCTAGAAGGCACAAGTTAGGGATGCGATGGAATACTTCCCATTTGCCTGGATGATTGCAGCTCCAACAAAATCAAGAAGCATCCAGGGCAAAGCAGCCAGTTAATTGGCACCACATCCACAAACATTCACTCTCTTCATCACTGACACTCAGTGGCAGCAATGTGCATCATTTAAAAACTGAGAGCTTCTTCCAATCCAATTCCTAAATCCATCTAGAAAGACAAGGACAGCAGATCCAAGGCCCTGGCCATTCTAAGTTGGAAATATATCGCCATTCCTTCCAGAGGTCTGAACATCTTTTGCCATTGTTATACAACCAACGATTCATACTGCTCTATCTCACATGTGGAAAATCAGGTAACAATTTTGTGCTCCTGCTCTCACCTTACAAGCAGAGTTTGAAGCATGAGAACCCAGTACAGAAAGTTGTGCCGTGTTGGTCTGAAGCAAAGGAAAGGCTTCAAGATTAATTACCTAGAGTTGGTGGATTAGTCCATATTCAGGAACTTCGTGGGCAGCCTAACTGAGTATGCCAGTACCAATATAGACTTCATTAGTAAGCATGTAGAAGACTGCCTACGAAGAAGTTAATCCAAATGTTCCCCAGCTGAAAACCATGGATGAACTGGGAGATCCACTCTATATTGAAATCCAGGTTTGAGTCATTCAAGTTGAGTCATGACCTACACAGGAAATCCAGGTATAATCTTTGCAAGGCCATCAGAGATGCCAAAGGAAATACCAAACTAAGCTTGAAACCCAAACCAACTACAGATACCAGCCATTTGTGGCAAGATTTACACAACATAACAGGCTTTAAAGAAAAGTTAAACAGAACTGTGGGCAACAATACAACTGTACCCACTGAGCTCAGTACATTCTATGCTCACTTTGAGCAGAAAGTCAGTGATACTATACCACCTGTCCCAACAGCCTGGTTTCCTCCCACAGTCCAAAGATGTGCAGGTCAGGTGAATTGGTCATGCTAAATTGCCTGTAGTGTTAGGTGCATTAGTCAGAGGTGAATGGAGGGGAATGGGTCTGGGTGGGTTGCTCTTCGGAGAGTTGGTGTGGACTTGTTGGGCTTAAGGGCCTGTTTCCACACTGTATGGCATCTAATCATAACTAGGGAGAAGGTACTCCCACCCAAACATAAAGGGATCTTTTGCTTGGAGGCAGAGAATGTGGGTGATCCTAAATGAATACTATCAGTTCTACTATAACATGGTAGTTCTTTTCTCATGCAATCTGATGTTATAAGAAAATTAATTAGTAGCAGCACCATTTAAAGTAACAAGACTGGCATCGAATTATAACCAATACACGCTTTAAAATTCGTCAATCATGTTATAACGAATTTGCATTAATTAAACAAATGCTTTAGGAGAACAACCTGTAATTTGCATCAGTATTCACCCAGAAGAAGGATATGGAGGATAGTGAGATTACAATGGAGTATGCTAATATACTAGAGCATTTTGAAATCAAGAAAGAAGTGGTGTTGGATCTCTTGAAGAACATTAATGTGGAAAAGTCCCCAAGGTCTGATAGTTTATACCCCTGGTTGTTTGAGAGAGGCAAGAGAGAAGATTTCTGGGGCCTCAACCAAGATCTTTGTATCCTCACTAATCACTGGAGAGATCCCAGAGAACTGGTGAGTAGCTAATGTTGTTCCTCAGCTCAAGAAGGGAAATAAGGATAATCCAGGAAATAATAGACCAGTGAATCTCAAATCAGTGGTTGGAAAGGCATTGAAGAGAATACTTAAGAATAGAATTTACATTGATGTGGAAACGCATGGTCTAATTAGGGACTGTCAGCATGATTTTTTGCAGGGTAGGTCAAGCCTTACTAACTTGATTGAATTTTTTGGGGAGTTGACAAAGGTGAATGATATGGTTAGAGCAGCGGATGGTGTCTACATGAATTTTAGTAAGGCTTTTGACAAGGTCCTCATGGACAGCTCATCAAGAATATTAAGATGCATGGGATCCATGGTGATTTGGCTGCTTGGATTCAGAATTGACTTGCTCATAGAAGACATACGGTAGTGATGGAAGGCTGGAGGTCCGTGACTAATGGTGTTTCACAGGGATCCAAAGTAGGACCTGTGCTGTTTGTGATATATATAAATGACTTGGATGAAAATGTAGATGCATGTGTTAGTAAGTTTGCAAACGACACAAAGATTGGTGGAGTTGTGGATAGCGTAAAAGGTTGTCGAAAGATACTTTGGGATATGGATCAGTTTCAGAAATGTGCAGAGAAATGGCAGATGGAGATTAATTGGGGTAAGTGTGAGGTATTGCAATTTGGGAAATCAAGGAAAAGTATACAGCTAATGGCTGGACCCTGAACAGCACTGATGTACAAAAGGGATCTTGGGGTTCAAGTGGTTACACAAGTAGATAGGGTGGTAAAAGAGATGTATGGCATGCTTGTTTTTATTGGTCAGGATGTCATGTTTGCAGCTATAGAAGACTATTGTTAAGCCACATCTAGAATATTGCATTCATTTCTGGTTGCCTCATTACAAGAAGGATGTAGAGGCTTTGGAGAGTGTTCAGAAGAGATTTACCAGGATGCTGCCTGGATTAGAGTGTATGAGCTATAAAGAGAGGCTAGAAAACAATGTTATTTTCTCTGAAGTGGCAGAAGCTGAGGGAGACTTGATAGAAGTCTATAAAATAATGAGATGCATAGATAGTGTTGACGGTCAGAATCTTTTTCCCAGAGTTGAAATATCTAATACTTGGGAGCAAGCATTTAAGGTGAGGGGGAAAGTTGAAAGGAGATGTGACAGGCAGGTTTACACAGAGAGTGGTAGGAGTCTGGGGTACGCTGCCAGAAGTGGTGGTGGAGACGGATATGATAGGGGCATTTAAGGGACTTTTGGATAAGCATAAGCAAATTTGGCGACATGTTCGATCCAACATTGTGGGTTAAAGGGCCCATGCCTGTGTTTACTGTTCTATGTTCCATATTATATGTTCTAGGGTACTGAGATGGATAATCAACCATGATCATACAGAATGGCGGAGTAGGCTCGAAATGCTGAATGGCTTACAACTGCACCCATTATTTATATTTATATATGTTTAAAAGTAAAGGTAACTGCAACTATCCAGTTCACTGCTCCTCTGGAACAAGTAGTATAACCTCTTTCAGCTTAGTGCTACAACCAAGATCAAAACTGCTGCAACCAGTAGTGCTATCAATAGAAATACATCAAACTCGTGTCCAAATTAGCCAGAATGAATTAGTATTTTTGTTAGTGTTTTTAGTGTTTTAAAAACAGTTTAGGGAAATTGCATGACATCCAAATAAACAAAATTTTGATGTTTCAATTATGTTATGGGATCAGAATATGTTTTAATTTAAACCCATGATGATCTTCCAATATCACTGCTGCAGAACATATTAATTTTAGTTTATGAATCCTTAACTGTCATCCAAAACAGCTGAACACAGAGCATGGCCACAGTATGGAGCAAACTTTGCATATAAGAGAATGTGAAATAACAGAGTAGTATCAAGTAAAATAGAATGCAACGTAATTAAATTAAAAACGTCTAACTAATACTCAAACGACAGAATAACCATTTTAAATATATGATTTTTGAGTAAAGACAAAATAATCTTTTCTAGAATATGAACAATGTTTTAGAAATTAGAAAACCTCCCATTTTCAATTCAAATATCAAAACATCCCCATCAAGTTATAATAATTCTATAATTCTGGAAATACTTTATAAACACTTTATAGGCAGTATGAATGTTGCAATACAATAAAACTCAATAGATTTCTATTACTTTACTTTAGCCTACTGGAATTCCATTAAGCTATATTTCCTACAGACAGTAGTTAAGTTTTTTTTGCGTGTAGAAGACAAGTCAGATGACTTCAAATCTATTAATTTAACACAATTGGATCTCTTCAGGCCTTTTCTGCACATTGAATAGAAAAACTCACTTACAGAGTCATAGAATTCAATCTACTCATCCATGCTAATCAAATATCTTAATCTGATCTAGTCCCATTTGGCCCTTGAAACCCTTCCTGTTCACATACTCATCCAGATGCCTTTTAGATGTCATAATTGAACCCTCCTTTACCACTTCCTCTGGCAATTCATTCCATACACACGCCACCATTTCCAAGGAAACGTTGCCCTCGAATCGCTATTAAATCTTTTCTTATCTTAAACCTAAGCCCTCTAGCTTTGGACTCCCCTGCCCTGGAAAAAAGATCTCAGCTATTCATTCCATCCATGCCTCTCATGGTCACCCCTCAAGCCATAGAGTCATAGAGTCATAGAGATGTACAACATGGAAACAGACCCTTCAGTCCAACTCATCCATGCCCACCAGATATCCCAACTCAATCTAATCCCACCTGCCAGTACCTGGCCCATATCCCTCAAAACCCTTCCTATTCATATACTCATCCAGATGCCTTTTAAATGTTGCAATTGTACCAGCCTCCACCACTTCCTCTGGCAGCTCATTCCATACATGTACCACCCTCTGAGTGAAAATGTTGCCTCTTAGGTCTCTTTTATATCTTTCCCCTCTCACCCTAAACCTATGCCCTCTAGTTCTGGACTCCCCGACTCCAGGGAAATTTATCCTATCCATGCCCCTCATGATTTTATAAACCTCTATAAGGTCACCCCTCAGCCTCCGATGCTCCAGGGAAAACAGCCCTAGCCCAACCTCTCCCTATAGCTCAAATCCTCCAACCCTGGCCGCATCCTTGTAAATCTTTTCTGAACCCTTCCAAATTTCACATCTTTCCGATAGGAAGGAGACCAGAATTGCATGCAATATTCTAACATTGGCCTAACCAATGTCCTGTACAGCCGCAACATGACCTCCCAACTCCTGTACTCAATACTCTGACCAATAAAGGAAAGCATACCAAACATCTTTTTCACTATCCTAACTACCTGCGACTCCACTTTCAAGAAGCTATGAACCTGCACTCCAGGGTCTCTTTATTCACTCCCTAGGACCTTACCATTACGTGTATAAGTCCTGCTAAAATTTGCTTTCCCAAAATGCAACACCTCACATTTATCTAAATTAAACTCCATCTGCCACTTCTCAGTCCATTGGCCCATCTGATCAAGATCCTGTTGTAATCTGAGGTAATCTTCTTTGCTGTCCACTACGTCTCCAATTTTGGTGTCATCTGCAAACTTACTAACTGTATCTCTTATGCTCACATCCAAATAATTTATGTAAATGATGAAAAGTAGTAGACCCAGCACCAATCCTCGTGTCACTCCACTGGTCACAGGCCTCCCGTGTGAAAAACAACCCTCCACCACCACCCTCTGTCTTCTACCTTTGAGCTAGTTCTGTATCCAAATGGCTAGTTCTCCCTGTATTCCATGAGACCTTTAAGATCCTCTGGAATATGAACCCCTCAGATATTATAATGAAAGAAGTTATGCTCCTACGCAATATGTATTCTCTGATTTGGCTGATGATACAACACAAACACAATGTCAGCTCTTCAATTCTGCCAACAACATGTCATACAAAAATGGGCTAGAACTGAATATAACCTAAACACAGAAAAATCTTTCTGGATCTAACTATAGATATCATTCTTTGAACATAAAAATCGAACCTTATGGAAAGTTCAATCAATGGAGTTTCAGATGGTGAGTTAAGGCCATTGAAGCAATCGGGTCAAGCACAGTTCAAAGCTGTGATGATAACTGGAACCAAACAGATGAAGTCAGGGTGAGGGGAAATGGAGGTCAAGCAGGAGAAAGAGTAGGAAAGAAAAAAAAAGGGACAGACAGATGAGAAAATACATAAGGAAAAGAAGAAATTCAGAGGTGAAAAGAGAACATTGGGTGCAAAGAATAGAGATGCTGTAGAGATGTTGGGTGGTGGGGGCAAGAGAGAGGGAGAGACAGGGAGAGAAGGAGGCATGTGCGCCAAGCAAGGAAGTGGCTATATGCCTCCACAATCATTTTGTACATCAAGGTATTTAATTTCAGATTGCAAACAGCTACATCCTGACACAATTGGCTTTAAGTGCATGTTAGTAATAATTCCCTCCCCTTTACACTTGTCAGCAGCTATGAGGCTGACTCAGAACAAGATAATGACAAATTGTTTCAGTGAGGAAGGCTTTATGAGTAGACAGACTAAGCTTTAAATATAAAGAGTAAATTCAAATTACTTAAGAGAAACTTCAACCAACTTTGCCTAAAATTCATAATAAAAGGGCAAAAATCTGTGAAGCTTAGTTTGCACTTAGAAAGAACTAATCATATAACCGCATATTAAGAAATGGCATTTCTACATCAAGATCCTTCAATGCTGTACATTGAAGAGCTGCAAAACTTGTTGAGACTATGTATGATTCAACAAGTAACAGTTGTTGAAAAACTCATCAACAAATTTCAGGCTTGCATGATATAAGGAACCAGTATATTTTATACTCCTGACCTGTTGACAGGTCAACTAGCTGCAGTGCATTCTGCACTAAACCTAGGTTGCTTGCCGTTGAAGTGGTAAAGACAAGAAAGCTTGCCAGGCTTGCCCATTCAATGCCCTTGCCACCACACAAACCAGCCTTCCATTCATTGACAATCTATACTTCACTGCCATGGGAAAACAACCAACATGTCAAAGACGCTGCACTCTCCTTATAATCGCTTCAGCTCTGACAAAGAGCCATCTAGACTCAAAATGTTAGCTTGCCTGGATGTTACCTGACCCACTGTGATCTTCAGCATTTTTTTGTTTTCAGTTCATAATCAAAAACACCTCCGACCCCAGTTATAATTTCTTCCACTCTATTCCGTCAGGCAGAAATATATAAGTTTGAATATACAAACGAACATTGGTCCCTCTCTTTGCACCTTCTCTGCAGTTGTAATATTGTATTCTGTACTCTGTTCTGCTAGCTGGTGCACTTTATGTGGTATGATCCACCTATAGAGCATGCAAACCAATGCTTTTCACTGTATCTTGGTACATGTGACAACAAGAAATCAAATTAAATCAAATTCAGTGTGAATTCCTGGAACTTCCTCCCCAACAGTATTGCGGGTTTATTTACAGTAAATGGACTGCAGTAATTCAAGCAGGCAGCTCACCAGTACTTTCTCAAGGGTAACTAAGCATGGGTAATAAATCTTGCCTGACTCGTCACACCCACACCCCATGACAGAATTTGTAAAAATTGCTCACTATTCCAGGATAATCCTGGAATGCACAGATTCATGATCCCCTTCAAAAAAATCATATTTCCTCCCCTGCAAACCATTTCTTAAATACCTCTCTCCTGTTTCCTGCTCTATGGTTTGCTCTGTCTGTTGATTGACACTATCCAAACCACTTGCTCTATCTCTTCCTTCCCTTCACTACATTTATTTTAACTTTGCATTCCTTCCTGAAATCCACCCTAACATCCTAATCCAGAATTTGCAACTTTCTATAATTTCTCTCTGATCACCCAACCTCTCTAAGCTTATCTTGACCTCGTCTCATTTCCTATTCCCTTAGCCCTCCTCCTTGATAATTACTTCCTTCCCTGATTTTCATTTTGTTGATATTGAGAACAGTTTTTGCTCCTTAGGTATGTCTCCCTCTCTATGGAATCTGCTCCATTCAGGAAACATTGATCTCTCTGTCCTTGCAAACTGTCATAGCCAATCTCCACTTTTCTCTTCAAAGGCATTGAAAATGTAGCCTCCTTAATCAATGACCATCCTTTTCAGAATTCTATATTTGAATCCAACCAAACAGGTTTTCACCCTTACCACAACACTGAAATGGCTTTTATCAAAGTCACAAATGACATTCTATTTGACTGTGACAAAGTTAATTTAACCCTCTTCATTCTTTTATCTATTGCTTTTGAAGCAGTTGGACATGCCATCATCCATGTGGAATATGTTTGATTTGATTTAGTTTTGTCAAATCTGAGTCAGAGTACCACTTGTAAAGGCTTTTCTTTATGTTTGCGCACTGTTACCTGTGATTTTCCACAATTAACTATGTTTAGTTTTTTTTTCTTATTTTGCACAAACATTCGTGCCTCAGCAATGTCAACCAAAAACACAGCATCATCTTTCACAAAGATGACACCCACACATCTACTTTCCTATTACTTCTCCAAACTCTAGACTGGATGAGCAGAAATTTCTTGCAATTAAATAGTGGAGAGAAGAAATCAACTTTATTTAATCCCAACAAAAAATTTGTTCTCTAACCATCAACTCCCCACTCTCCATGGCAAACTTCTAAGGCTAAAACCGATTCTTTCCCACCTTGGTGTTACATACAGGGTTCTGAAGAGCTGAATGGCCTAATCGTGTTCCTGGCTTAGATGTTCATAGGTATGTTCCTATACTAATACTACAACCAGTAATTTTAACTTTTTAAATTTGATTTCATTACATTTTGTGAGGCTTACACTCACAAAATTTTATTTTTGAATGGGTCACCTCTCATTTAAATAGTGATAGTGTGTTGCTGGAAACCTGCAGGGATTTGAATCAAGATAAATCTAATTAAATGAATTTTAATCTGCAGCTGATTCAAAGCAAACATTCTCTCCTAGTCAACTGTACAGTTAATACAGGTTTGATAATGTAATTTTGACATTGATTTAATTTGCAGTTCATTTCTAATTTATAAAGTAATAAGATCCTGCTTATATTCTTGATATCATTTATACACAAATTGCTACAATAAAAATCATGTAAAAAACCATCTCTGTTGCTCTTTGCTCCTTTAAATGAAAATAATGATGGTGTCCATTCTTTTTTTCCTTTCCTATTCAAAATGCTAATTGAACATTTTTAAGAAGAAATGAAGGTTTTTGCCTACTAAAGCATCAATATCTGTGAATTATGTCAACACACTAACAAGCACCTTCACCCCATATTCAGCAAAAACATAATTACAAACTGCAAGGAGCAGGCTGGCTGATTAAGCCGATGCAACACATCAAATGCTTAGAACTGGTTGCAAATGATGAAGTGATTTGCTGGATCTGGAGGAAATTGAAGAAAAACAGGCTGTTATTTAACACATATTTCTTGTAGATGCATTAGCAATGCCTCAAATCAACTTTGGAAAATTTTGAATGTCTTCCTGATAAATATACTGTAATTCCAAATGCTGTGCCCAACAACTATCTTTATCACATCCTTTTCTATTATTTACATATACACAGCACAGAAGTAGATCATTCACCCAAAATATTTATGCCAGCAAGTCCTGAAGCCGACTGGTATGCCTTTGTTGAAGTAGGATATCCTAGCCAAGTAAGAGAAAAATATATTAAGATTACAATACTTAATCACTTTGCTGCATCAGGGATTTCTGGAGAGTCTCTCCATGCTGTTTTTCACTCTGAGGCTGCTCCAGCCTATGCTCTGGGTCCACCTCTCTCAGACTGAAAAACAGCAATGAAAGAGGTGGATCCCGCAGTTAAAGCAATCAACAGGGATTGATTAATATGGAGTACCCTCTTCTCTTTAACCCTGACTCCCAAGCAAGCATGACTGAGAGCTCCTAGGATAGGAGTGTGTGTGTAATCCCTATTTACATAGCACAGCCTGTTCTCCAACAACTCTGCTACTCCTGCCATCAGATTAAGACCTTGTTCCACTAAGAACATGTGGTAGTTAGTGTGCAACAGGCACCCACTGTTAAATAAAACCTACACATGGGCATATTTTCCCCACCTCAAAATGATGCTCAGGATCTGAAACAACAGAACTCTCATGAACAACCCTAGTAGCCCCAAACGTCAATGTCACAACACGATTGTAATCCAGGATCTCCAGTGCTCGTCACCAACATTGTTGGCCTAAGTAAGACACAATGGGCTGAAGAAGACCAGCTTCAGAAGTAATGAGTACAGCTGCTTCTTAAAAGGTAGGCCTGAAGAAGAACATTGATTTAACGTTCACTGTAAAATACTTCAAAATGTCTTCCTAATATGAAGATTACAATATAAATAATTGTAATGTTAGGGTTTTGCCAAGCGTGTTCAGGTCAGTTGCAATTGCAGTAAAGCCAAAAGATCTCTAATCACTAAACATGAATATTTAGAGTTCTGTACAAAAATATATTAGCTGGATATTACTTAGTTTAGTGAGCAAAGTTTTCATAAAGATATGGTCAAGATATGGTACTTGTCAAGATATGGTCAAGTCACTGATGGCTGCAGAATTATAGCATAACCAACACATTCAGGAAAGGACGGATCATTGGAAAGGAAACAATGTATATTTCTAGACTGTGTTATAAGCATAAAGAAGGCAAAATCGTACATATGGGTCATTCAACAGGTTGTTTGGTCTACTAATCTTCTTTAATTCTCCATGGCAAATGGTGGAATTTGAATTCAATTAAATAAATCTGGAATTAAGAGTCGACTGATGATTATGGAACCATTGTCAATTTTCGGAAAAACCCTTCTGGTTCACTAATGTTCTTTAGGGAAAGAAATCTGCCATCCATACCTGGTCTGGCCTACATGTGAGTCCAGAGCCACAGCAACATGGTTGGCTCTCAACTGCCCTCTGAAATGGCCTAGCAAGCCACTCAGTTGTATCAATCACTAGAAAGTCACAACAAAGAAATGAAACCAAATGGACCACCTGGCATCAACTTGGAACCGGAAAAGACAATGACAAAAACACAAACGGCCTGTTACCCATGTAAAGTCCTCCTTACCAACATCCAGGGGCTAGTGCTGAAAGGGAGAGCTGTCTCACAGACTAGTCAAGCAAAAGCCTGACATAGTCATTCTTACAGAATCATACCCAACAGATAACACCCCAGACACCACCATTACCATCCTAGTATATGTCCTGTCCCGCCAGCAGGACAGATCCAGTAGAGGTGGTGGCACAGTGGCATAACGTCGGGAAAGAATTTCCCAGGGAGTCCTTGACATCAACTCCAGGCCCCATGAAGTCTCATGGTTTCAGGTTAAATGTGGGCAAGGAAACTTCTTATTGGTTACCATGTACCACCCTCCTTTGGCTGATGAATCAGTACTCCTCCATATTGAACAACACTTGGAGGAAAGACTGAGGGTGGCAAGTTTGCAAAATATATTCTGAGTGGGGTATTTCCATGTCCACCACCAAAAGTGGTTCAGCAGCAGCATTCTTGATCGAGCTGGTTGGGTCCTAAAGGATATAATTCCTAGACTGGGTCTGTGGCAGGTGGTGAAGGAACCAACAAGAGGAAAAAACATATTTGACCTCATCCTACTATTCTGCCAGCTGCAGAAGCATCTGTCCATGACAGTATAGGTAAAAGTGACCACTGCACTGTCCTTGTGGAGACCAAATCCCGTTTTCACATTGAGAATAACCTCCATTGTGTTGTGTGGCACTATCACCTTGCTAAATGGGACAGACTTCAAACCGATTTTGCAGCTCAAGACTGGGCATCCATGAGGCGCTGTGGGCCATCAACAGCAACAAAACTGTACTCCAGCACAATCTGAAATCTCATAGTCTGGCATATCCCCCTCTCAACCATTACCATCAAGCCAGGGGATCAACCTTGTTCAATGGAGAGTGTAGGAGGGCATGCCAGGTGCTACATCAGGCATACCTAAGAATGAAGTGTCAACCTGACAAAGCGACCAAACAGGACTACATGCGTGCCAAATGGCATAAACAGCAAGTGACAGACAGAGCTGAGCAATCTCACAGCCAATGGATCAGATTTAAGTGCTGCAGCCCTTCCACATCCAGTTGTGAATGGTGGTGGACAATTCAACAACTCACTGGGGCTCCACAAGTATCCCCAACCTCAATGATAGAGGTTTCTCCTCGAAGATTCTTGGATGCTGCCTGACCTGCTGCGCTTTTCCAGCAACACATTTTCAGCTCTGATCTCCAGCATCTGCAGTCCTCACTTTCTCCTCGAAGATACAACCAGTACCCTTCCACCGACACCCTCCTTCGACTGACTGAACTGGTCCTCACCCTGAACAACTTCTCTTTCCAATCCTCCCACTTCCTCCAAACCAAAGGAGTAGCCATGGGCACCCGCATGGGCCCCAGCTATGCCTGCCTCTTCGTAGGATATGTGGAACAGTCCATCTTCCGCAGCTACACTGGCCCCACCCCCCACCTTTTCCTCCGCTACATCGATGACTGTATCGGCGCTGCCTCGTGCTCCCACGAGGAGGTCGAACAGTTCATCCACTTTACCAACACTTTCCACCCCGACCTCAAATTCACCTGGACCGTCTCAGACTCCTCCCTCCCCTTCCTAGACCTTTCCATTTCCATCTCGGGTGACCGAATCGACACTGACATCTACTATAAACCGACCGACTCCCACAGCTACCTAGACTACACCTCCTCCCACCCTGCCCCCTGTAAAAATGCCATCCCATATTCCCAATTCCTTCGTCTCCGCCACATCTGCTCCCAGGAGGACCAGTTCCAAAACCATACCCCCGATGGCCTCCTTCTTCAAGGACTGCAATTTCCCCCCAGACGTGATCGACGACGCTCTCCACCGCATCTCCTCCATTTCCTGCTCCTCCGCCCTTGATCCCCGTCCCTCCAACCGCCACCATGACAGAACCCCACTGGTCCTCACCTACCACCCCACCAACCTCCATGTCCAGCGTATCATCCGCCGTCATTTCCGCCACCTCCAAACGGACCCCACCACCAGGGATATATTTCCCTCCCCTCCCCTATCAGCGTTCCAAAAAGACCACTCCCTCCATGATTCCCTCATCAGGTCCACACCCCCCACCAACCCAACCTCCACTCCCGGCACCTTCCCCTGCAACCGCAAGAAATGCAAAACTTGCACCCACACCTCCCCCCTTACTTCCCTCCAAGGCCCCAAGGGACACTTCCATATCCGCCACAAATTCACCTGCACCTCCACACACATCATCTATTGCATCCGCTGCACCCGATGTGGCCTCCTCTATATTGGGGAGACAGGCCGCCTACTTGTGGAACGTTTCAGAGAAAACCTCTGGGACACCCGGACCAACCAACCCAACCACCCCGTAGCCCAACACTTCAACTCCCCCTCCCACTCCACCAAGGACATGCAGGTCCTTGGACTCCTCCATCACCAGACCATGGCAACACGACGGTTGGAGGAAGAGCACCTCATCTTCCGCCTGGGAACCCTCCAACCACAAGGGATGAACTCAGATTTCTCCAGTTTCCTCATTTCCCCTCCCCCCACCTTGTCTCAGTCAAATCCCTCGAACTCAGCATCGCCTTCCTAACCTGCAATCTTCTTCCTGACCTCTCCGCCCCCACCCCACTCCAGCCTATCACCCTCACCTTGACCTCCCTCCACCTATCGCATTCCCAACGCCCCTCCCCCAAGTCCCTCCTCCCTACCTTTTATCTTAGCCTGCTGGACACACTTTCCTCATTCCTGAAAAAGGGCTGATGCCCGAAACGTCGATTCTCCTGTTCCTTTGATGCTGCCTGACCTGCTGCGCTTTTCCAGCAACACATTTTCAGCTCTGATCTTCAGCATCTGCAGTCCTCACTTTCTCCTGAATGATAGAGGAGCCCTGCACATCAGTGCAAAAGATAAGGCTGATGTATTCGCAAAAATCTTCAGTCAGAAGTGCCAAGTGATGATCCATCTCGGGCTCCTCCAGTGGTCCCCAGCATCACAGATACCAATCTCCAGCCAATTCGATCCACTTCACATGATATCAAGAAATGGCTGGAGGCACTGGATACTGTAAAGACAATGGCCCTGATAATGTTCCGGCAATATACTGAAGATGTGTGTTCCAGAAAGCACCGCTCCCCTAGCCAAGTTCTTCCAATACTGTTACAATACTGGCAGCTACCCGACAATGTAGAAAATTGCACAGGTGTGTCCTGTGTACAAAAAAAAACATGTCAAATCCAACCTGGCCGATTATCCATCCGATCAGTCTACTCTCCATTATCAGTAAAGTAATGGAAGGGGTCATCAACAGTTCTATCAAGCAGCACTTGCTCAGCCACAACCTGCTCAGTGACACCCAGTTTGGGGTTCGCCAGGGTCACTCAGCTCCTGACCTCATTACAGCCTTGGTTCAAACATGGATTAAAGAGCTGAATTCCAGAGGTGAGGTGAGAGTGACAGCCCTTGACATCAAGGCTGTATTTGACCAAGTATGGCATCAAGGAGCCCTGGCAAAACTTGAATCAATGGGTATCAGGGCCAAACACTTTGTTGGTTAGAGTCATACCTGGCACAAAGGAAGTTTGTTGTGGTTGTGGAGGGTCAGTCATCTGAGCTCCAGGACATCTCTGCAGGAGTCCTTCAGGGTAGTGTCCTAGGCCCAACAACCTTCAGCTGCTTCATCAATGACCTTCCCTCTGTCATAAGGTCAGAAGTGGGGATGGTCACCAATTGCAAAATGTTCAGTACCATTCGCGATTCCTCAGTTACTGAAGCTGTCTATGCTCAAATGCAACAAGATCTGGACAAAATCCAGGCTTGGGCTGACAAGTGGCAAGTAACATTCAAGCCACAGAAATGTCATACAATTACCAATAAGAGACACTCTAACCACCACCCCTTGACATTCAATGGTATGACCATCACTGAATCCCCCACTGTCAACTTCCTTGAGATTACCATTGACCAGAAACTGAACTGTACACACCACGTAAACACAGTGGCTACAAGAGCAGATCAGAGACTAGAGATACTGCAGTGTATAACTCACCTTCTGACACCCCAAAGTCTATCCACCATCTACAAGGCACAAGTCTGGAGTGTAATGGAATACTTCCCACTTGCCTGGATGGGTGCAGCTCCAACAACACTCAAGATGTTTGACACCATCCAGGACAAAGCAACCCACTTGATTGGCACCAAATCTACAAACATTCAATCCCTCCACCACTGGTGCTCAGTAGAAGCAGTGTGTGCCATCTACAAGATGACTGTAGAAATTCACCAAAAGTCCTTAGACAACATCTTCTAAATCCACGTCCACTTCTACCTAGAAGGACAAGGGCAGCAGGTACTTGGGAACACCACTACCTACAAGTTCCCCTCCAAGCCACTCACCACCCTCACTTAGAAATATACCCCTGTTCCTTCACTGTTGTTGGGTCAAAATCCTGGAATTCCCTCCCTACCGGCATTATGAGTCAACCCACAGCAAGTGGACAGCAGTGATTCAAGAAGGCAGCTCATCACCACCTTCTCAAGGGTAAATAAGAATGGGCTATCAATGCTGGCCAGCCAGCGAAGCCCAGATCCCACAAATGAATTTTAAAAAATAAAGATTTTGCAAATAATGTATATTGCCTCTCTTGGGAAAATTAATTGCTCTCATGTAGCATAGATGTGTTCCTATCTGTAACCCATTCAAATAAGATGACATGGGGATTTTCGATGAAACTATAGCTGACATGAGTTTTAACAAATCCCAGTGACCGGAGCAGTTCAAAGACCCGATTAAGATAAAAGTAGAAATTCTTACCTCTTTCAGATTACATATTCTGTGATCCCATCAGACTGTCATAACACATTTGGGCATCCAAACATAACTTGTATTGAAATTACATATTCTTAATTTGGTTAATTCACAAAAAGCCAATCATTGCAAGCTGCTCAACCAGGTTTGTAAATGCATGAACTGAAGCAAATGCTTGAACGACTAACATTTCTTCAGCTCATGCAAGTTAATATCACTTGCAGTAGTATGAGCATGTTGCTGATATAAATACTTGTGATGAGACTGGAGGTGGGGATTTTAGTTTCATTTCGAAATAGTTTGCTTTTCTTATCTCTGTTCACTAGAAATTCATTAAACCTTTTTAAGTTCTCTTTAATTAGCATTATATATAAAATATATTTGATTCTGAAACAATTTTTAGACAGCACAGCTGCAACTTTGCATGAATGCTCAGTCAGTAGGTCCAGAGTTTGGCTGAAATTCACACTTTATTTTTCTCAAGGGGAGAAACCTGTCAGTTTTGATTTTAGAAAAGCAGATCAGTAAGCCTTATTGCACATGTCCTTCCATGGGTCAAGGCACCATCTATGTCATTGCCCAATTCTTCTGTCACTCAATTACAGTATATATTTAGAAGGCTAACTGGCAAAGAATTAAAAGGAAGCAAAATATTAAGCCTCTGTATTTTGCTCCTGAGCAATATATACAATATAAGCAAAACTGAAGGAACATACTGATCTAACCAAAGGCTCTTGGATCATATTATTCTTTAAGCACAATTAACAGAATACTTTAAACACAACATAACTAATTTGTCTTTCAACTCTGATGCAAAGTACTTCTTCAGCTTTCAATCTTCTGATAATAATAGGAAAAGGATTTTGCAGCAAAATATATAGACCAAATCCTCATTATGTGCAGAGGATAGGGATACAGGATTTCCATGGATAACAAAAAATGTGGATACTGCTCCAGCGTAACTTTATTATGTACCACAAAGGATGGCGCAATCAGATAGAATGAGTCAATGAACGAAAGAAACAGTCTGGGTTGACCCACAGTATGCAGACACGCAGATAGTGAATCAGTTGATACCAAGGAGTGAGTCTACTTGATACATTATGTTCAATAATTTGCTGAAGAACAACATCTTGATGCATTCATAAGTCATTCGCTTTTTATTTGCATCTTTCAACTAAAAATGATTTTGCTCTGGAAGCGTAAACTGATAACAGGTCATGATCATGAGAAATAGAAATTAGAAGCAGGCAAATTTATCCATCATTCCTGGTCTGCCATTCAATCAGATCAAAACTTAAAATATATATTCCTGCTTGACCCCCCCATAGCCTTTGATATCCTCACTGATTAATAATCTGTCTAACTCAGCCTTCAAAATACCAACTGATGCAATCCCACTATTTTTTGTGGAGACAATTCTAAAACTTGATGACTCTCCAAGAGATTAAATTTCTGTTCATCTCAGTCTTAAATGGAAGACCCTTATTTTTAAATTGTGCCATGATTATTTCATAAAGAGAACATCCTCTCAGCATTTACCCCATTAATCCCTTTGAAATCTCATATTTTTCATCAAGACCCCAGCTGGCTCTTCAGTAAACCATAAATCTGAGATCGTCCAAAACTCTGCTACCCATGTTCAACTCATGCCAATTCTTTAAGATCATCTGGAATGTGAACTCTGAAACATGATATATAATAGCACAAAATGGAGCATGACTTGGCCTTCAACCATGATCCGGCACCATGATGGAACACTCACAGAACATATGTCTCCACATATTACAAGAGACCCATTTCAGAAGACTATATCTTAAATACATAGCTCCTGGACAAGAAAGTAAGAAAGGAGCTGTCATAATGATGGAGGAAGCCTGATGTACTTATGGACATATTGAACTTATAATTACAACAATTTTTAAAGGAACTTGCAGCCAAACATTTACTGTATACATAAATTCAGTGGCAATCTGGAAAGAGAGAGAGAGAGAGAGAGACTCTGGAATGTTGCACCTAACAAGGTGTTAAAGAAGCTTCACTGTAACTGAACTCGTAGAGATCAAAGAACCCCAACTAGAATCCAATGGCAGAAAAGGTGGTATGGTAATGGAAAATCATGTTTCTATGTCACAAACTGCATGGAGATCACAAACAGTAGAGATTGCAGGTCAGGTACTGTGCTAGAGGTTCAATAAGTGGCAGCTACTGGAAACTAAGGTTTTCTATAGTGAACACATCTGTAGCAATTACTTGCAGCTTGAACAACTTTGAATCAGAGTTGAGCAGGTACAGCCAACTAGACACCTTGCTTTATGAGGCAGTTACATCCCTTAGATTCAAACTTGGTCTGTGACATGAGGCAAGGAGACCAGCACCTCTGGCCTTTGAACACAGAACATAGAACATAGAACATTACAGCGCAGTACAGGCCTTTCGGCCCTTGATGTTGCACTGCCCTGTCATACTAATCTGAAGCCCACCTCACCTACACTATTCCATGGAAGTCCATATGCCTGTCCAATGATGACTTAAATGCACTTAAACTTGGCGAATCTACTACCGTTGCAGGCAAAGCATTCCATACCCTTACTACTCTCTGAGTAAAGAAACTACCTCTGATATCTGTCTTATACCTATCTCCCTTCACTTTAAAGTTGTGTCCCCTCGTGTTTGCCATACCTGTCAGGCTCTCCCTGTCCACCCTATCTAACCCTCTGATTATCTTGTATGTCTCTATTAAGTCACCTCTCAACCTTCTTCTCTCTAACGAGAACAGCCTCAAGGCCCTCAGCCTTTCCTCGTAAGACATTCCTTCCATACCAGGCAACATCCTAGTAAATCTCCTCTGCACCCTTTCCAAAGCTTCCACATCACTCTTATAATGCGGTGACCAGAACTGTACACAATACTCCAAGTGTAGCCGTACCAGAGCGTGGTACAGCTGCAGCATAACCTCCTGGTTCCGGAACTCAATTCCTCTATTAATAAAAGCCAAGACACTGTATGCCCTCTTAACAACCCTGTCAATTTGGGTGGGAAATTTCAGGGATCTGTGTACATTGACACCAAGATCTCTCTGCTCATCTGCACTCCCAAGAATCTTACCATTAGCCCAGTACTTTGCATTCCGATTACTCCGTCCAAAGTGTATCACCTCACACTTGTCCACATTAAACTCCATTTGCCACCTCTCAACCCAGCTTTGCATCCTATCTCTGTCACTATCCACAACTCCACCGACCTTAGTGTCGTCCGCAAGTTTACTAACCCACCCTTCTAAGCCCTTATCCAGGTCATTTATAAAAATGATGAACAGCAGTGGACCCAACACCGATCCTTGCAGTACGCCACTAGTAACTGGACACCAAGATGAACATGTTCCATCAACTACAACCCTCTGTTTTCTTTCAGCAATCCAATTACTGATCCAAACTACTACGTCTCCCACAATCCCATTCCTCTGCATTTTGTATAAGAGTCTACTATTATAGGGAACCTTATCGAACGCCTTACTGAAATCCATATACACACAGCAACCGGTTTACTCTCATCTACCTGTTTGGTCACTTTGTCAAAAAACTCTATAAGATTAGTTAGGCATGACCTACCCTTCACAAAACCATGCTGACTGTCCCTGATCAGATTATTCTTTTCTAGATGGTTATAAATCCTATCACTTAAAACCTTTTCCAACATTTTACCAACAACTGAAGTCAGACTCACTGGTCTGTAATTACCAGGGTTGTTTCTACTACCCTTATTGAACAAGGGAACCACATTTGCTATCCTCCAGTCCTCAGGCACTATCCCTGTAGACAATGATGATTTGAAGAGCAATGCCAAAGGCTCGGCAATATCTTCCCTTGCTTCCCAGAGGATCCTAGGATAGATCCCATCCGACCCAGGGGACTTGTCTATTTTCACACTCTGCAGTATTTCTAATACCTCTTCCTTGTGAACCTCTTCTAGTCTAGATGCAAGTATCTCTGTATCTTCCTCGCCAACATTTTCATTTTCTATAGTGAACACTGTCGAAAAATATTTATTTAGTGCTTCCCCTATCTCCTCTGACTCCACACACAACTTCCCACAATTATCCTTGATTGGCCCTAATTTAACTCTCATCATTCTTTTATTCCTGACATACCTATGGAAAGCCTTAGGGTTAACCCTGATCCTATCCCCCAACAACTTCTCATGTCCCCTCCTGGCTCTTCTGAGCTCTCTTTTTAGGTCTTTCCTGACTTTTTTGTAACCCTCAAGCACCCTAACTGAGCTTTCACATTTTGTCCTAACATAAGCCTTCTTCTTTTTCTTGACTAGAGATTCCATTTCCTTAGTAAACCACGGCTCACGTGTTCTATATCTTCCTCCCTGCCTGACAGGTACATACTTATCTAGGACACACAGGAACTTTTCCTTGAATAAGCTCCACATTTTTAATGTGCTCATCCCCTGCAGTTTCCTTCCCCATTCTAAGCTTCCTAAATCTTTCCTAATTGCATCGTAATTTCCCTTCCCCCAGCAGTAACTCTTGCTCGGTGGAGTACACCTAACCCTTTCCATCACTAAAGTAAACCTGACAGAATTGTGATCGCTGTCTCCAAAGTGCTCACCTACTTCCAAATCTAACACCTGGCCAGGCTTGTTACCCAGTACTAAATTTAAAGTGGCTTCGCCCCTTGTTGGCCTGTCTACATACTGTGTCAGGAAGCCCTCCTGCACACACTGGACAAAAACTGACCCATCTATAGTACTCGTACTGTAGTGTTACCAGTCAATATTTGGATAGTTGAAGTCCCCCATGACAACCACTCTGCCTCTCTCACTCCTATCGAGAATCATCTTTGCTATCCTTTCCTCTACATCTCTGGGACTATTCAGAGGCCTATAGAAAACTCCCAGCATGGTGACTTCTCCTTTCCTGTTTCTAACCTCAGCCCATACTACCTCAGTTAACGAGTCCCCAAACATCCTTTCTACAACTGTAATATTGTCCCTGATCAACAATGTCATACCTCCCCCTCTTTTACCATCTTCTCTGTTCTTACTGAAACATCTGAATCCCGGAACCTGCAACAGCCATTCCTGTCCCTGCTCTATCCATGGCTCCGTAATGGCCACAACATCGAAGTCCCAGGTACTAACCCATGCTGCCAGTTCACCCACTTTATTTCGGATGCTCCTCACGTTGAAGTACACACACTTCAAACCAGGTTCTCGCTTGCCAGTGTCAGATACTTGATTTTGGAACTCCCTACTCTCATCCTCTTCTGTATCTGTCCTACAATTTTGGCTCCCATCCCCCTGCTGTATTAGTTTAAATCCACCTTAATAGCTTTAGCAAATTTCCCACCCAGGATATTGGTACACCTCTGGTTTAGATGAAGACCATCTTGCTTATAGAGGTCCCATCTACCCCAGAAAGAGCTCCAATTATCCAAAAACCCGAAACCCTCCCCCCTGCACCATCCCTGTAGCCACGTGTTCAACTCCTTTCTCTCCCTATTCCTCACCTCACTAGCACGTGGCATGGGCAGCAAACCAGAGAAAACAACTCAGTTTGTCCTAGCTCTAAGCTTCCATCCTAGCTCCCTGAATTTCTGCCTCAAGTCCCCATCTCTCTTCCGACCTATGTCGTTGGTGCCAATTTGGACCACGACTTGGGGCTGCTCCCCCTCCCCCCTAAGGATCCCAAAAATACGATCGGAGACATCACGGACCTTGGCAACCAGGAGGCAACACACCAACTGTGAGTCCCTCATCCCCACAGAACTACCTACCTGTCCCCCTAACTATCGAGTCCCCAATGGCTACTGCTCTGCTCCTTTTCCCCCTTCCCTTCTGAGCAGCTGGTGTCCCACTGCTTTCCCCTGGTAAGTCATCCCCCCCAACAGTATCCAAAACAGTATACAGTAGCGCACCTCGACATACGAATGACCCCATTCACGAACAAATCGGTTTACGAACAGGATTGTACGTAAAGTTTTGCTTCAACGTACGTACAAAATTCAAGGTACGAACACAAAAAGCCCGTGTGCGACCGCGTGGTTTCATTGTTCTGCTTTGCTACACGCCTGTTGAACGCAAAAGCTCTCGGGCCCCGCGTGATCTCATTCAGTTCGTCTTTGGCGCGTGCGCTGTGAACAGCGTTCATTGCTACGTCCAAGCACTCTTACGCTATCCGAACAATGGGGAAAATTGATTCAGTTTGCGAACCGGGTCCCGGAACGGATTAAGTTCGTAAGTTGAGGCGCTACTGTACTTATTGTTGAGGGGAATGGCCACAGGGGATCTTAGCGCTGCCTGCCAGTTCCCTTTCTGTCCCCTAACTGTCACACAAATATAAACTGTTCTACTTACCCTTCACAGAAGTCCTTTGCTCGCTCCTCCCTCGCTGGCCTGAAGGTAAGGAGTTTAAATATACTTACCAGCCTTGCAATCACCTTGCACCAATGTCACCTCCTCCTGGCTCCTGCCTCTCGCTGCTCCGAAGTGGACAGTTACAAAGTTCTTGCAAACTGTGTCAATGAGAGTGGGAATCGCAGGGAGGATAAAAGTTCTGCTGGCACAGGCTTCACTTGAAATGAGCAGGGATTCAGTGTCCTGACACATGGAATTACTATGGATGTACAGAGGGTCTTAAACTAATTGGGTTGGAGAGTGGGATATTGGAGAGGAGTTTGTGAAGTATTCATAACTTGATCAGTTCCCAACTGCTTAATAAAATTTATTGAGTCAAGAATTCTGACTGCTACAAGGTCCCTTCCTTTCAGCACAAGCTCTGCAATCTGCTCCATTTCTAATATGTTTCTACCAACTATGGTGAATACTCGCCACCCAAGTAGCTACTTCCTGTAATCACTGATATAACAACGGAGCTGTCTGTGTCTTCCACAGCACCAATTCTATTATCCGTGGGAGTAAATCCACAAAGTCTGTAGCCAACAGTGTGTCCCAGTCACTTTCACTTGGTGTGGTGATGCCAAAATTACGTCTAGAACCAGGGTCCTTATTGCCCAATCCAAACTTGCAGTCCCCAGTACAGGCCTGTGCTCCATTGAAATGTTACGACATAGAACGAGGCCTTTAAATTCATTGTATCTGTGTCAGCAGAATAAAATATCACCCACTCTAATTCACTTAATAGCACCAGATCCATAGCCTTACAGGATACAGTGCCTCAGTTGCAGATCTACACTCCTTTTAAAGGAGATTATAGTTTTTATTTAGACCATCAAACTGAGTAGGGAATTCCAGACATTTACAACATTCTGGGTGAAAACGTTTTTACTTAGGTCCCCACTGATGATTCTACCAATCACCTTAGATCCATGTCCCTGGTAATTGATGTCACTACTACAAGAAGCACCCACTCTATCCACTCTATCCTAATCATTCATTATTTTGTACACTTGAATTAGTCACCATTCAGTGACCTCTGTTTTGTTTATTCATTCACAAGATGAGGCTATTACTGGCTAGGCCAGCATTTATTGCCCAGAGAGCAGTCAACAACAATGCAGTGGGCTTGGAGATGCATGTAGGCCAGACCAAGTAAGGATGGCAGTTTCCTTCGCTAAAGAACATCAGTGAATCAGAAGGGTTTTTCCAACAATGGATTCATAGTCACTATTCAACTCTTAATTGCTGATTCTTATTGAATTAAAATTCCATGTTGGGATTTGAACCCAGGTCCCAGAACATTTCCTGAGTCACTGGATTAACAGTCCAGCAATAATTCCTTTAGGCCACTGCTTCCCTTTTTCTGAGCAAAGCAACTCAAGCTTTTCCAATCTTTCCCCATAACTGCAAGTTTCAAATCTTGGCAACATTTTTATAAATCTGTGTTCTCTCCAGAGCCATTATGCCCTTTATCTAATATGGTGACCTGAAGTGTACACAAACTTCAACATTACATCTCTGTTGTTGTATTCAATACCTCACTGTCTGAGGAAAGCATCCTATATGCCTTCTTTGCCATCTTAGCTACCAGTCCTGCCATCTTCATGGGCCTGTGGACTTGCACTGTAAGATCTCCCACTTGCTCTATGCCTCTCAATATCCTCTTGTTTACTATGCCTTCCCTTGCTTTGCTTACCTCCCCAATTAAATAATCTTACACTTCTCAAGATTGAATTCCATTTGCTACCCACTCAACTAAATCATTGATATCATCCTGCAGTCAAGTCACCATCTTTATATTTAACTACATGGAAAAGTTTGGTACCTTCTGTAAATTTCCCAATCATGTGTTTCTCTTACGTATAGATCTAAATCATTAATATATAATACAAACAGCAGGGGATCAAACCCTGAGCCCACTGGAAGCCACTTTTTATTTGCAAAGACATATAATGGGCATTGCCCCTTTTATCACATCACTCAGCCAATTGTGGTAATGCCTTACTGAAATCCAGTATCCTCAACATCCTCACTGCCCTCATCAATCGTTCTGTTACTTCCTCAAAAACCTAATGAAGTCAATAAGACATGAACTTCTCTTTACAATCCATGCTGACTGTCTCAGGTTCATTCGTGCCTTTCTAAGTAATAATTAATTCTATCTATCAATTAATGCTAGTAATTTGTACATACACAAAGTGAAATCTAATGGCCTTTAATTATTTGGCTTGTCTCTTGCACCTTTCCTGAATAATGGCACAAATTTCACAGATGTTCAAACTTCTAATTCGTCAACTGTACCAGAGAAGATTGAAAAATGATCCTTAAACATTCACTATTTCCTCTTTCTTCAGTTTAGCACACCTATCCGAATGTATACATGTTTTACTAATCATGTCCCCTGAGTGGCTGCTTTGGGTTGCACCATTCGTCAAAGACACCTCCTGAGATATTGGGCAGATTTCATACTTCAGGATTAATGTTAACCGTTTAGTGGCAGAATAAAAGCCAAGAGCTAGAGGGTAGTCCACCCCCTGTGAACTGTGTTTGTATGGCAGAATGCATGCCATTTGTTGAGATTTGTAGGCATGGGTTTGGATTACATTTTGTAAAAACATTTTTGTTTCTTATGTTTATGACACGGCACTCTTTGGGCATCTATGCTTGCCTGAAAGTTCACGGTTACGCAAAAAAGCTGTTTGTATATGTTCATTATCATTTGCACTGACAATAAAGGAATTTGATGTTCAGGCAAACGACAAGAAATGAGGACACGCCATTGTATGTTATTACCCTTTTGAGGCTGATAGCAATTCCCTATGTAGGCATGCTAATTTTGTATTACTTATTATATTGTTCATTTTTTGTGGTTGCATTATGCACTCCCTAAAGACAAACAGAACTTACAGGCATAGGACTAACAGGACAATAGTCACCTCACCTTATACCTGCTTTGATGACTCTGACTATGGCTAAACTAATATTTAACAGGCAGGACACATGAAAGATATTGTCATCTAATTCTAGAGTACACAAACATTGTTAATAAAGACTGGAAAAAGGTGTGTGAAATATTGATTTATACATGGAGCTAAATCTACTTGTAAAACCTAAGCTATCTCTAAAGAGATGGGATAATTTTCCAATAACATACTAACAATAAAGAGACTTGCTCTCTGCTATTTTTTATCTGAAAATCTCAGGTAATTAGGGAGATGGAAGTATATTGGCAATGTTACTAGTGTAAGAACACAGACCCAAGCGAATATACTGAGGACACATATTCAAATCCAATGATAACTACCAGTGGAATTTAAATGCAATTAATAAGATCTGGGATTAAATGCTAGCCATGAAAACACTGCTGTAGAAAAAAATCTGAAACCACTAAAATCTACCATCTTTACCTGAATGGCCTAATGTGACTCTCAATCCATTGTCATATCATTTACTGAGAACTACACTGTGAAATGTCTTACCCAGTCCTTCAATTCAAGGACAGTTAGGATAGAGAGCAAATGCTCACATTATCAGTCCTGCCCACATTCAAGTAAAGGAATAAAATAGAATCACTTCCTGGAATGAGCCAGCTGCAGAGAGAATGGCGGTGACTTTCACAGTCCCTTGGAAAAGATGACCTCCCACTCCTGCAGCCTTCAGGTCCTTTTCAGCATCTGGCTAACTTCTGGCATACAGCATCCTAGGACGTACAGAGCCTGCACTGACAATGTGCCTTTCTCATCCCCTGGAAATGGATTCTTGGTAAGTCTGGGAGTGTGGGTCACCAGTTTTGAAGGACGTTGTAGCAGTGACCTCTCCCTGAGCTGGGTGCTCCTCGGCCTCCATGGGGACGCTCTGTTGCTCCTGGGTTTGCTGTTGGCCATGCAGGCCCTTCTGCACCCATCTTGGTCATCTTAGGTAGACAGTCACAGCAGCCAAACTATCACCAGCAGCAGGTTCAGGACTCAGGGAAAATGACCCAAAATGGGAACAGAGTGAGTGACCAAGTTTCTTCGATCACAAAACAGGTTTAACCAGGCTTAGTATAGATAATAGAGGGGGCTTCCCAAAAAAAAGCAGGCCTATTTTTGTGGCTACCCCAGACATACATTTAATCTAAGCTACAAAGTATAGTCACCCTGGGCGCTTACGGTGAAAGCTGTTCAATAAAAAGAGGTGGGTCTTTCGGTAAGAGATGAGGTTATTGTCCCAGAATGGTTCCTTCCATCCCACAATTGGGAAAATGGAGGTGCCATTAAGGGTCTCATAAATGAAGGTGAGTGCCATTACCCATACCACAAAGAGCCTGAATACCAACAATAACAGAGACACACTCCTCCAGTGGGCATGCGCATGAGATGTGAGGCTCCACAGGGGAGCAGTAGTGGTTGGTACAGTTAACCAAGGCACATGGAATAGTCTTAGTTACATTCACATTGTAATAATTTGGATAGGCTACCCCAGACTTATCAGAGGAAGCTTATAAGCAACTAGTAGTGGGGATGAGTAATATTCAAAGAAACATTATGTCCAGTAAATACCTTAGAAGTGTTAAATACTCTGTCATTGGGATTTGGGAAGGGGAAAGGGGTCAAGGAGTCCTTTGCTGATGTGAGGGCATAACAGACCACTTCATCCCAGCTGGACATTTTATTGTGACTTTGAAAAAACAAATTATTAGTGAAAGAGCATCTCCCCCGTTTCTCTTTTGTGGCGTGCAGATTTAGACCTCTTTGGGTAGGGGCAAGGCTTACCAGGGCTACCCATAGCACAATTGAAATCAAACTGGCATAAAACACGTTGACATTGAGACTTGTCCTGTAAACAAACTGTCCAATCATCTTGATGCAGTTGACCATTGCAACAGTCATTCTTGGTAATGTTCCATGCATCAAAGGAATCAGTCTCTTAGCACACAAGGACATCTTTTCGGCATAAATGGTACACAGTCTCTGGTTGCTCAGGATCAGACTGGTAAATAGTCCCTTCTTGAACACTAATGCCAATGACGACGAGTCCACATAACAGGGTAAATTTGATCTTCATCATCACCCCCCTTGCAAGGGGCTCGTCCAATGACCTTGCAATGATGGAAGTGCCTGGCGACCTTATCAGCAGTTGGGTTGGTGAGGAGAACCTGAAAGGGGCCCTCCAATAGAGGTTGGAGGCTGCAGCGTGTTCATTGTAATAGAATATAAACCATTCCTTCCTTGCCCAAGTGTGTACAAAAAATGGACATAATCAACTAAAATAGGCAGCACCAAAGGAACACAAACTTGTCCAGTAGGGTCACCCACATTTTGATTTCAGTATAGAGGGAGTACCCTATTTGAGGCCATAGTTTGTGCTCTTCAGCAGGGGGCTTCCCCTGTGATTTCTGTACCTTACCCAGATCTGGAGCATATATCCCCATATTATCTCTATCCAGGTTTTGCTGGGGGCCCAATGGGACCAGACATTTGGGGTGTAAGGCTGCCTACTTAGCAGCAGCATCCATCTGTCCATTACTTTGGAAACTGTATCAGTTGCCTCAGCAAGAACCGAACATCTTGATAACTGCCAGATTGATTTGACAAAACAGCATTATTATAACGCCACCCCGTGGGAGTTAAAAATCCTCTATGTTCCCACAAGGCTCCAAAGTCGTGGGTCACATGAAAAGCACAACGAAGAGTAAGTGTATAACAGCGAGGATGCAAGCATGTGGATTCCCCGCGTTCGCTTCAAGCTAACACTAAAGACACATCGCTCCCCAGTGGCCACATTTCCAGAGTTAAAGCAAGGGCCAGCTATTTGTCCCTGGGGAATTTTTCTGCCTTGCTCCCAGTCTCAAATGTGTAATACTGGGGTCTGCATGTCCCATTTCCAGGGTCCCCTTGGGAAAAGGTTGCTCAGCAGTGGTCGCTGGGTGGGCATCTGAAGTAGATTCCGCCCCCATGGTCATCCTAGTCCCAATCAATCCTGTCAGGGTGCATAGCATTTGGGATCTCAAAGGCATTGGATACAGTTTTACCCGTAACTTGCAGTCTGGTCCTGGCCATCCCAATAGAAAACCACAGCTCACCTCATTTGCGACTGGAAATTCCTGGACTAATTCATATTGGGAATTCATATTGACACCAGGAGGAAAACATTGCAAAGGCATAGAGCTAAACAAAGGTTATTGAGATTCTTGATTATTTTTTCATTGGTATACCACTTCAGTCAGACAGATAGCATATTTCAGTCTTATAAGACAAACCATTCTTTTTCAGGCTACTCCCAGAATTTTGCTGTGTTTACATCCATATCCCCTTTGGACATATTGAGCAAATTGGGCCAGTTTGTTCTTGCAGTTGGGGTATGCTTCATTAACATTACTCTAATTCCTGGGATGGCCCTGGTTTAGGATGGTGCAGGCCCACTCATCCCCATGATATCAGCTATGAAGACTGGATGCTTCGTTTTCAAAAGAAGGTAAGGTTTATAATAAGGTGTGGGGGGTTGGGGGGGGGGGGGGTGGGGGGGAGGTTGGGAGTGCTGGGGGACAATCAGGAGATGTTAGAGGCTCAGCGAGTATCCAGGAATAAAATCCTTATCCTCAAATAGGGTCGTATGCCAGACATGGACTAGATATTCTGAGTAGAATCTAAAGTTCTTTATTTTACCACGTTGTTGCTTTAACCCTGTTTGATTATTCCTCAGTCTTAGTGGCCTTACACAGTTTCTCATGTCCCTTTTGTTTTTTACATCTACTCATTCACAGTCAGCTATGAACACCTCCCAGCGTTTGGGAGTTCCATCTGCTATACATACCTCTATCCCCCAATCTCATGCAGAATTCCTTCAAGTGGCCCCAGTAAGGTATCTTGCCATTCTTTAGTTAGCAACAAATTAATGTAGTCATGCTTCAAACTAACCATAGGGCAAGGAGACGGGTCACTTACAATGTGTAAAGGAATAAAACCAAGCGATCCTGCCAATTAATTCTGATTTTGTGATTCAGGGCTAATACAATTGATGATATATTTTTAAAAATCATTATCTGTAATTCAGAGGTGAAAACTGAACAAGTGACTAAGACATTTTAAAAGTCATTAATCTAAACTGGAAATTCATTTATTCAGTATTCAATATTTAAATGTAAAACGTATACAGTTTCCAGCTCTGAAATCCATTATAATTACCTGGCTCTAATCCCTTAATGTAAATTCCAGATTAGGTTCCTTAAGTGGTCCTGATCAATCATTGCTCATTTACAATGCTGTAGGATTGCAGCTGCCTTAAAAGGTCTTGTCTACTCACATGGTAACAAAAAAACTTCGAAAGCACAAATGATGAAAGCAGGTCTCTGCTCAATTTTAGTTATAATCTATAACTAACACGGAGGAAAATCACTTCAGACTTTAACATTTGCTCATTGAGTGGAGGAATTGCATGAACCTTATTTAATTTAGTCACATTTTGTAAAGCGGGAAGTATAAAGATAGATCCAAAATATCCTAAACCAATGGCATTGCTTTCATCCTGGAACAGAATGATTCTGCACCTGAGGCCCAGATTAGTGCTACCGCTTTACTTCCTTTAGTCAATTCTTTCGTTAGTACAACAGGTAGGGGTGAGAGGGGTGAAAATGCAGTAGCTTGAAATTATGGGGAATTTGAGAGTAAGTTTATACTGATATCAAATGGTGCAGAATCAAAGGAGAAGACTTCTTTTTAAAAAGATTATAATGTCGTCTTCTTCCATATTAAACTGAGTGGTTAGAAATTGACAGTAGGACAATCATGGCCTGTAAGAAGAACAGGGATTAACATTTCATTTCATAATCACTGATGGATCCTTAACCTTAAAAGAAATCATCAATGAAAGAATCTTCAAGGCTGTTTTTGCCCCAGACTTCTAAACAACTTTGACCAGCAGCCGCTGGACCTGACTCAACAGATCCCTAACTGCTGTCTTTGCAGATCCCTGACTGACTATACACAATTCCAGTGACGGCTTGTGTTGGTCCTCCAGGACTAACTGCTGAATATATTCTTGGACTGTGCTGTGACAGATCCCACGAATGTGATGTCCCAAGTGGACAACTGGCTGTGGTGAAGCCCCAGGACTGTGTGCAGTCTCTGCCCCTGTCTGACAGCACAAATCTCACCCCTCAGCACTAACTGGCTTGAGGATTATCTCTTCCCCCCCGCCACTTACATCCCTAAATTTATACCATTTAATATCAGGGTAGGCAGGTTTAAATTTAAATATGATAAATTATTTTTTAACTAGTCAATGTGAAATAAATACAAACAATGATTCCAAGATACCTATTTTATAAATATAGACAATATATTGTATTTTATAAAGCAAAACTAATGTTAATTTTCAGACATATTCTCATATGGAGATAAATATAAATAGTTTTGAGATAATAATACTCAATTAGTTTCATTTAAATTGTAATATCACTCAACAGAACTGAAGTATATCCAGTAGAAATTTGTGGAATGCCAAATAATATTTGCTATTTACATTTCGGTGTGTACATATATTTAATGTACACACATTGGAAAGCATGTTACAATAGGTAAACTACATTTTGATTGTATTTAATGCAATCTTGCGAGGCTGAGGGGCCTACTCCAGTTCCTATATCTTATGGACTTTATCAAAAACTATGGCAATCACACCAATTTTATACTGCAGGATTACACATGCTCCAATATGTTTGAGCATATGTTTGTCTTCATGTATAATGGTGGGTGAAATAACATTTTAGTTGCATGAGGTGTAATGTTAAAGTAGGTTTTTCAATGTAATTTACCTGATTTCTCTTTGTAATTGCAATATTTGTTACTATTCCCATTATTATTAATCAATGGATAATACTACGATACAAAATTTTATTTTGTGAGGTTCTACAGTAAATTCTGGTGTCACTTCACTGGTATGTCATTAATATAATCTCTGTTCCTGGTTTGACCTATTTCCTATGACTTGAGTTGCTGTCAATAAATGTCCTTGGTTTTTTCAATAAAGCTGTATAAAATGAACTGTGTAGTTCCCTTCGTTCATCATTCTTCTAAGAGTTACTTATATTAATATAATGGTCTGTTTTCCAATTTCTATTGCACTTTATTAGCTGAAAGTATTTTCACAATTTACAATTAATATTTAATGCTCATTAATGTATGTGTGAAAATGGCTGTATAAAGCACTTGGCTGTTTGCCCATTTTCTTTTCAACCTGATATTTACTGTCTTGAATACATAGCATATAACATAGCCCGGGGTATGGTTCATTTTTATGCATATAATAGTTAAATAAGGCTTAAATGTTTGTTGTGCATTTCATTTCCACAAGACATCATAAAACAGCGACTGTAGCAAATTGCCCATGGTGAAATACTTCACTTTACCTGTGGTAATGTATTAAAATTGGCAGACAATTTGCACAGAATACACTCCTAGAATCATAGAATCCATACAGTGCAGAAGCAAGCCATTTGACCCAATGAGTCCACACCAACCCACCAAAAAGCATCCTACCCCAAATCCATCCCTCCATCCCTCCCCCCCTCCCCACCCGCCACCCCCCCACACCCCCACCCCCCCCCCCCACACCCCACAATCCCCACCTTAGCTTATCCTATAACCATGCATTTCCAAGGCTAATCCACCCAAAAGAGATCATCCCTGAACACTATGGGAAATGTAGCATTGCCAATCTACCTAGCCTTTAAATCTTTGGACTGTGGAGGGAAACATGAAGGAGACCCATGTAGACATGGGGAGAATGTACAAACTCCACATATACAGTTGCCTGAGGGTGGAATTGAACCCAGGTCGCTGACGTTGTGAGACAGCAGTGCTAACCACTGAGTCATTGTGCTGCCCTCATTCCACCATGTGAGCTGCAACTCACACAAACAGAAATGTAATAATAAGGTAATGATCCAAATCTTCTGATCAACATCATAATTGTTCCAATGCTGATCAGAAAGAAAACCACCCAATGTGGATACACTGGAAAAAGATAGACATCTAGTCTAATATGTACAGAAACTCCCTCAGTGCAGGAACCCACAGCCAGAGCAGTGAAGAGAACCAACACAGTTGACAAGCCACTTTTTTACTGCACTAGCTGCCGCAAGATAAGCTTAAATATTGTATTCTTGTCAATATCAAAGTAACAGATTGGTCTATAACCTGGATGTTTTGTGATTTTTAACTATGAATAAAAATGACACTGCCCATGTAATCACACTTCAGGGATGAGTCAAACTTCTGAGTGTCAGCTCAATGAAATCAACAGAGATCTCACCACGTGTTAAATTTTCTCAAAGTTTTCCTGAAGAACAATGAAATGTTGGTTTACATTTTGAGATTGTTATTGGAGCTTGAGACACTTCAACTTCCTGATATGTTGCTTTCTTCCCGCACAATCCAACCTAACGTCAACATGTTGCAGAATTCAATTATGGAACAGTCTATTTTAAATCTTGTAATGACTAATGAGACAGAAATAATGAATAATCTTGTATGAGAATATGCTAAGGGGAAGAATAATTATGATGAAAACATTTCACATACAATTTAACAGTGGTAAGCCTGGGACTGAAATTAATATCTTTCATTTAAATAATTGTATGAAGACAAAATAGGCTAAATCGACAGGAAAAACAGATTAAAAGTTAATAGTAAATAAGTAGCAGCAGAAAGCTGGGGGTATATCATCATTTTTAACAAAGATATATTTCAGTGAGAAAGCAAGACTCTGTAAGGAGGAAAAACTGTGGCTAACCAAGAATGTAATGGATGGTATCAACCTAAAAGAAAAGACATACCATGTTAGAAAGACTCTATCCATCAATCAATCAATCAATCGGCCAGATGATTTGAAAAATGTTAGAAAGCAACAAAAGATGACAATGGAAAGTAATAGATTATGAGAGTAAACTAACAAGACATATGCAGATTGCAAGATCTTCTCCATGTATATAAAAAGAGTACCTAAGTTAATGGTTGCTCCATTAAGGGGTGAGACAGTGGTACTATTATTAAGATAGTGAGGACTGCAGATTCTGGAGAATTCAGAGTCGATAAAGTGTGGAACTGGAAAAAGCACAGCAGGTCAGGCAGCACCAAACAACCCCACCACCCTCTGGCCAAACACTTCAATGCTCCCTCCCACTCCATCAAGAACATGCAAGTCCTGGGCCTCCTCTGCCGGCAAATCCAAGTCACCCAAGGCCTGGAGGAACAATGCCTCATCTTCTGCCTTGGGACCCTCCACCCCACAGCATCAATGTCAACTTCATCAGTTTCTTCATCTCCCCTCCCCTGCCTCATTCCAGATCCAACCCTCCAACTTGGCACTGCCCTCTTGAACTGTCCTACCTGTCCACTTTCCTTCCCACTTATCTGCTCTACCCTCTCCACCAACCTATCACCATCACCCGCCACCTGCATCTACCTATCACATTCCCAGCTACCTCACCCCCCACCTTCCTATTTATCTCTCAGCCCCCTTCCCCGCCTGATGACGAGTTATGCCTGAAATGTCGACTCTCTTGCTCCTCAGATGCTGCCTTACCTGCTGTGCTTTTTTCAGCACCACACTTTAACTATTAACGAGAAAGAAGTTAATGGCAGGGACTTTGAAGTCGTACATTGTGTCTGACTAAAGGCTGAGTCACTAAATATATTCAAGGCTGAAATGGATAGAATTTTATACTGTTGAAGCATCAGAGTTATGGGGAATACTTTTTGACATTCAAGTTTTTCTTTTCTCTGCTGAAATCTATGTAACTAAAAATAACAATTCTGATGTCTGGATTAACTTAGGGTGCAGTGCTGCCACTTTATAGCCACTTCCACTATCCAGTGATACAAATATGACACTAACTGTAGAGTTTGATACTGAGTAACAGGGGTATAGTAGTATGATAGAATGTTTATAGTACAGTAGTACAGTCCCATTATGTCCATACATGTGCTCTGCAAGAACAACTCAGCTAGTACCATTCCACCACATTTTCCCATAGTCCTAGATTTGCCAATTTTAAAACCACACTTCAATCTGCCTCCTCCAGGGCATTGCATTCCAGTCCCTAACCACCAGTTGCTCTTAAAAGCTTTTCCACATATCCCTCTTAGTTCTTTTATCAATCCCTTAAATTAGAGTCCTCTAATTTTCAATCCTTGTTATACTGGGAGCAGTTTCTTTCTCTATCAATTCTAGTTACATCCTTCTGATTTTGAACACCCCAATAGATTCTCCAATTTATCAAATAACAGAAGTTCCTCACCCCTGACATCACTCTCAAACATCTTTTCTGGAACTTTTCTGAAACCTTCACATCTTTCTGAAACAGCAGCAACCAGAATTGGACAGAATTCTAAATCAATTCTGTGGTGATTAAATTAATGTTTTATAAAATGTTATCCTAACTCTGTAATGGAAAACCCAGGTAGTGATGGTGAAAGAAACAGCTGTGCAGGGGAGCTCAAGCAGTTATGTCAGAACCTCCAGCAGCAGGCAACTACCATGAGGGAGGTAAACTGGAGCAGTCAAACAGACCTTCTCCAGAAAAACAGATGGATTTGGGGGAAGGAGAACTCACCAGAAGACAGAGCAGACAGACGAAGCATTCTTTAGTCTAATATGAACCACTGGTTTCATTCCATGTGAATAGTTTATATATTTTGTTGTGTAATCTTACTGTAACTTAAATTTATGTTTGTAGTGACCTGATGCCAATGAAATAAAAAAATCCATTTTGAGATCTTTAGGTTGTCACCGTGTTCAAATATCATGTTATATTTTCATGCTATTGTAAACTATATGTCTATTTACAGACCCCAGGATCCAATATGAGCCAGCCTTGCCAAATTCAATATTATTGAATGTATTGCAATACAGCAGAATAATAGACAGCCTTAATGTTCGATACAGACTATTAAAGATGGTGGAATGAGTAGTTAAGTCCATAAAGTTCCACAACTAATGGATCAGATCTAAGTTCTGAAGTATTTCCACATCGAGCAGTAGCCTAGATCCAAACACCTTGGTGGATGGAAACTCCAAAAATATCTTTATTCAAAATACAAAGAGAGCCCTGCATATCAATTTAAAAGATAAGCCTGAAGCATTTTCAACCAACTTCAGCCAGAAATACTGAGTGGATGGTCCATCTCAGCCTTCTCCAGAAGTCTAGGTATCACAGATGCCACTCTTCAGCCAATTCAATTCACCCATGTGATAGTAAGAAACAGTTAGAGGCACTGAATAGTGCAAAGGCTATGGGCTCTGACAACACTTGGGCAATAATACTGAACACATATGCACCAGAACTTGCTGCAACCCTAGCCATGCTGTCCCAGTAGAGTTATTAGATTGGCGTCTACCCACAATATGGAAAATTTAAGAGATAGGTCCTGGCTAATTAATGCCTCATCAGTCTACTCTCAACCATTAGTAAAGTGATGGAAGATGTCACCAATATGATCAACATCAAGAAGCACCTGCTCAGCAGTAACCTAGTCACTGACACCCAGTTTAGGTTCCATCAGGGCCACTCAACTCCTGACTTGTTTACAGCCTTGGTTCAAATGTGAACAAAACAGCTAAATTCCAGAGGTGAGGTGAGAATGACCGACCTTGGCATCATGGCCACTTTTGATCATATGTAATATCAATGAGACCTTATGAAACTGGATTTAATGGAAACTGGGAGAAATTTCTTTGTTGGTTGGAATAATGCCTGACAGAAAAGGAGATGGTTGTGGTTGTTGGAATTCAGTCATTTCAGTTCCAGGACATCTCAGGGTAGTAGCCTAGGTCCAAACACCTTCAGTTCTTTCAGAAATGACTTTTCCTCCATCCTAAGTTCAGAAGTAGGGATGTTTGCTAATTATTACACAATATTCAACCATTTGCAACTTGCTCAGATACTAAAATAGTCCATGTCAATATGCAGCAAACCCTGGAAAATATCCACATTTGGGGTGATAAGTAGCAAGTAATATTTGAGCTACACAAGTGCCAGTGACCATTTCCAACAAGAGAGAATCTAACCATTACCCATTGGCATTAAATGGCATTTCCATCGCTAAAACCTGCATTATTTGGGGGTTACCATTGACCAGAAATTAGACTAGACATATGGATGTTGTGCTTGCAAGAGCAGGTCAAGGGCAAGCAATCGTGCAGTGACCAACTCATCTCATGGTTCTCCCAAGCCCACCTACAAGGCACAAACCAGGTGTGATATAATATTCCCCATTAGCCCGGATGGCAGTTCCAATAATATATAAGAAGTTTGATGCTGTCCAGGACAAAATAGCTCCCTTGACTGGCATCATATCCACAAACATCCACTCCCTCCACCACTGAGTCAAGATAACAGCAGTGCGTACCATTGACAATGGTTTTCCAACCATGTGCTATGAGATGTTTGGGAAAGAGCACCAATTTACGTGAGCATCGAGGTTATGTCCATGTTTCCGATCTCCTTCAGAGCCTTGGTGCCTATTATTGGAGTCAGTATCTGCTGACACCAGGTGTCCCTATTGACTGTGCATGTGGAAGTCTCCAGAGTTGCGCATGTGCAGAGATTTGTCATTGCACTGCGCAGGAGAAGTAAATATTGTTTGGATATGCAGCCTGCTTGCATACACACAGGAACAAGCATTCAGAATGAGGATGTGCAATGATTGTTCTCATACCAGAAGTACAAGATGCAAACATGTGCAGCAAAGAGGCATGCAATTGAAATAGTCATTGAACTGACATGCTTGTCTGGACACATTTCCACATTAGTACAGATTTTAAAGTGAATATTCTTGGAGTAGTTTTTTAGTCAAGCCATTAATCTAAGTTTTAGATTCTAAGAAGAAATTGATACATTTCTTGTTGGAACAGACCATTCCTTTGCAAATTCACTGAATGAAACATCCAAGCTCAAAAATAAGAAATCAAGAACTGCTCAGAGTCAGTACAAGGAGGGTTATCTGGCCTTTGGATTTTCATGGATAGGAAATCCTGCTAGGCTTTTAACTAATTGTCTCATCTGCAGACAAGTTTAGTGATTTTTTCCAACGAAGATGCTAGTTAGAGAATAAATAGCCATCTCTTACAAACAAACACATTCAGTAATTCAAGAGCTTGAGAGAACAAACATCAAACTGACACAATGTCTGATGGAGTGTACATGAGTATCAGATAAAGGTCAAAAGGCTAGTTACCTGGGGGCTGAGCTTGTTACAAAATCAATACCATTGTTGAAACCTTAATCATGCTTGCATGTAAAAAATGTTAGGAGTTGATGCCGCAAAAGAGATTGACGAAATTTTACTTTCTGACAATACAATTAAATGGCAAATTGACATGTCAGTTGATATCGAGGAGGTGCTGCTAGAGATGTTAATGAAAATTTTGCTTTGCAGATTGACAAGTCCATCAATATAAGTGGACACTGCCAGCTGCTGGCCAAGGCTTGGTATGCTGACAGGAACTCCATTCAAAAGAATTTTTTCTTTTGTATGGAGCGACCAAGTCACCTCACTGGCAAAGAAATATTTCCAGTAACAAACAGCTACTTCAAGGAAAACAAACTTACCTGGCCATGTGTTGGAGCATTTGCACTGACAGAGCAGCCCCTTTCATGGGGAAAGTCAAAGGATTTGTCAGTAAGGCGAAAGAGCAAAATCCTGACATTCAGATCAATCATTGCATCCTTCACCTATGAAGCAGTTGTCACCAAAGCAATGCCACCAAAGTTAGCTGCAGTATTAGAGCAAGCTGTGAAAATCATGAGTTATATAAAATTATGGCCAATGAAATCACATTTGTTCACTACTTTGTGCACAGAGATGGGGACTAAACATCAGAATTTACTATTACACAGAGAGGTGTGATGGTTATTGCAAGGGAAGATTCTCATCTGTATTTCATGAGCTGTGGAGAGAATTGACAGTGTTTTCAACAATGCTTCAATTGGCTTATAAAGAGTTATTTTCTTGTGATTACAGGTGGACTAAGATGGCATTTTTAGCCAATTGAATACCAAATGCAGAGGAAGAACAAAATGATCCTGACCATCACAGATAAACTTCTTTCAGATCAAAACTGAGTCTTTGGCAAGAGACAGTGACAGAGGTTCAATTGAGGATATTTCCACTTGCATTATCAATGACAGATGCAGCTGTCACGATGCACTTCCTCATATGCAAACATCGCAAAGCATTGCAAGATAAGCTTGAATTCTACTTCTCCCTAAAACAAATATGGAAGACTATGACTGGATACATGCCTACTTATTCACTTGGGTCATTCAATGTCTTTCTTCCATCTCCACCATCATTAGTAACTGTGCCAGCCACTTTCACCTCACTCAGTCCCTCTCCTTGTTTTATTTTAGGAGGAAAGATCTTACATTAGAGTGGGGAGAGCTAAGAAGAATGGGAGGCTCTCCTATGAAAAGAGAATCCTTGCCTTAGCAGGAATTCACTGTGACCCTCATGTGGTGACGTCAAGGCCTCTATGTCCCAGCAACAGTAAAATTCATTTTCAAGGGCTGCTCTGTTCTCCCATTACCACTACCGTGAATATATTGTTAACAGACCTAAACATCTGAACCTACCACAAATTTTGATCTCTGTTGTCTCCTGCAGGCTCCAGTGGCTTTACACTGTCATGAAGACAGCAGCCTCTCAGGGTATAATCTCCTCTTCTATTATTGAGAAAGAGGTCACTGATCCCTCAAGGGAAGCACCAACAGGACTGCATCTTCTACTAGCTCAGTTACTGGCATCTCGGTGGGTATTTTAGCAACATTAGAGTACATTCTGGTGAGCTACATCTCTGCAACTGACTGTGTAAGAAATGTCCTAACTCAGAGGACTGCCAAAGACTAGGCACCTTGTCAGCCCCAATCAGGAGAGGACCTCATGGTGTTAGGTGTTAATAAATTCACGCAAATGCAAATGTTGACAAGGAGACATTGACTGTTGACTGTTTTGATAAAGGTCTGTCGAGAACTGACTTGAAAGAAGTCATCGATGCTGCCTCTATATTGTTGCCTGTTGCGTGTCTGCATGTGACTGCCTCTGTGGACAGGATGGAGCTGCCACGGAGAGCCAGGACTACCACCCTCACTATCTGCTGGACACATTTGCAGATCTGCACCCCATTCCTCCAGTAATTAGTGCTCAGCCTCTGAGGTTCATGTGCAACAGCAACTCCAAAATCAGAAGTCAATTTATCAGCACACCAAGCAGCATGCACCGATCCTCCAGGGGCTTTATTCCTGATGAAGAGCTTTCACCTGAAACGTCGATTTTACTGCTCCTCGGATGTTACCTGAACTGTTGTGCTCTTCCAGCACCACTAATCCAGAATCTGGTTTCCAGCATCTACAGTCATTGTTTTTTACCTGGATGTGCAGCCACTCAGCTAAAAGGGAGCATTGCCTGTAATCCCAAACTGTGTGGGAATTCATACTGAATGTCCATCTAAGCAGAACATACTCAGCATGCCTGGGCTCTCTTGTCACAAGTGGTCTTGTGACACTCACCCAAAACTCTAAGGCCAACGAGGCATCCCAGCTGCAAACCCGGGACTGGACTTGACTTAGTGGGAGAGAAAAGAAGAAAATAACCTTGAGGGCACATGGGTGGTATGAATGCTATTAAGATTGAGGCATTAGCCAAACTTTAGATCTCACAAGGTTTGAACCCTGTTAGGATCATATCTATCTTTCCCACAGTGATACTGATATTAAACTTTTTGATGATTGAATAAGCATCAGATGTTCTGAAAGCTGTCATCCATTTCCAACCTTAACTTTTATTAAACAGCATGAACTACATTGAAAGATCAAATCATTAAGCTGCATTTGCAACTGGAATTATTCAGGGGAGACTGGCTTCAGCTGCATTAAAATATTTACAGTCAATGGAAGGTGACGTCACACAACTCAGTTCCACTGAACAGAGTTCATAAAGCATCTCTATTGCACTGTGTTGGTCACCACTGCTGTGCTGTAGGATGCTGAAGGTGCTGATCCATCTGAGGAATGTCCTCATGTTCTTACTCAGTAAAATGCTGCACCTCTCATGAATCATCATCATCCAACATAGAGCCTTGGTGTGTCCTTCAGATGTGTGGAGCAGAAATTCCAAGGATTAATCATTGTCCTTGTTTTGTAGGGTACTGGTTAAAAACTCTTACATGCAATCGGCTTGGAAATCTGATGTGAAGGGACCATCCTACATCCCTTATAGGCCCCAGTGGAAGAAGGTGGACCATTGCAGGTTGCATTATGACATAGCATTCTGACCATCTCCTCTGGACAGACCATGATGCTACTGCCCCTCTCTCATCCACATGGCACTCCATGAAAGATTGGTGATTGTGGCCCTCAAGTATCATTCAAAATCCTTAGTGCATCTAGGGCTCCACAAAAGGTCATGGATTGACATCCACTGGAGGTAGATGCTATTTCTGACCTTCCTGATGCATGCTTTCCTCACTCAGTCCTTTACCAGCTCTTTGTGAAACAACTACAGGGAAGATCAAAGTTCCTGTGCATAGATAGAGTTGGAAAGGTTCCAATCAGCATTTGTGAGCAAACAAAGCAGCTCCTCTGTAATGTCATTATTCAGCAGTCACTGCATACACAATGGTCTTTGACTCACATGCTGCAAACATTGGGAATTGGAAGCCTCCTACAAGGAGGCAGTAGGACGCCTCTACATTGCACATTGTATACTGTTGTCCTGATTAAATATTTGTTGCTTAAGCTTTTAGTGCACATACTGCAGGAGACAGTACACCTGTCAGCAATAATGAAAACCTCTGTACCCACTCCAAACCTCCATTATTTTAGAAAGGCAGCATTATGTAGAGGATAATGGAGTAAACAATTCATAGCCCAAGGTGTGATGTGAGTAGCTCCTATCCCTTGTACAGACTGTAGAACTTTGGAAGGTGGCAGTAACTTTGACAACTAATGCGAAATTTACCGCCCCTGTGGCATTATGTGCACCTCACAGACATCAACAGGATTAATGTGCAATGTGAATTGCGATTAAGATTGCTTGTAGTCAGGATATTTAGTCAAAACAATAGGTCAACGCATGTCAAACAAAATTACGTGATAACAGAAGTCTTTCATCTGTATTGTGTGTGTGCGTTCAATTTCATTGCACCTTGAAGAGCCTCACATCGCAAAACGTGAAACTTCCTTTCTCAGAGAACATAAAAACAATTAATCTCTCCACTCTCGGTAGGATGGTAACCATATTCCATCTCAATTTCTCACTGGTGATTTGGATGCGAATAGAAAGCAACACGGAATATGCTTCACAGAGTGAGTAACAGACTCAGCCTCTCAGTCGACATGTGCCCCCGTCCTGAAACCTTCAAGTTCCTGTCTGCCTTTCCCAACCTGACGACCCCATTGGCTTTGATTTTCCTCATGATCTCACCTAACCTGTTTATTTACCAGATCACCTCTCCACTTTAGCCACAATGCCATTGTGAACAGCTTAGTCCTGCCAAAAATAGCAATGCTCTGTCTCGACATTGAAGAGAAGGGTGGCCGTGACCTATGATGAATGTACTACCCTCAGTACCTCTTGGAATCGGTCATGCTCCATCATTTTCCACTTACATGTTGAGCAGTGTCCCCCTTCACAATTATTGCCTCCTCTGCATTCCAGCTAGCTGCCTGAAATCCCCACAATCAACTTGCCCATAATCCGACCACAATCGTCCCCAACCACTCAATCTTTCCTTACATGAAAATCCTGCCAAACCCGGCATCAACCTACCGACACTTTGGTGGATACTTCAGTGCTTCATGAACTGGAATCCATTCCTCTCACTCCCATCTGTGAGCCACATATTTAACTCCTTGACTTTATTTACATTATGCCAGTTTGTCCATGTTTTAGCTAGTAATGCACAGATTATTACCCTGTAGATTCTGCGTTTTATTTTGGCTTCTAAGTACTGACGCTCTTTCAGCAGAACTTCCTTTCTAATCCTATCAATGCGGCTAGGACTAACGTGGATAATGGCAACTGCATTCCTGCTTTCCCACTGTTAATGTTTTGAAATTTTGAAGAAGAGTATTATCAAGTTTCAGAAATTAATTCTCTTTGCTTTCTCTCCACGGATGCTGCCAGACCCGCTGACATTTTCCAGCACTATATGTTTTTATTTCTGATTTCCAGCATCTGCGGTATTTTTCTTTTATATGACAAGCTAAGAACACATAGAAACACTCCGTCCAATCCATAAGATCGGCGTCTATCCCTATATATAAAGTGACCAGCCAGCAGTACTACAATGCAAGTGTCAGTGTTCCAGAGTAGAGGCCTGGCCTCTAAATAAATCTGGGATGTCGCACGGTAATGGGGTGAGGTTGAAGTATCCACCTCCGTGGACAGGAGAAGGTTTGATTGGGTACAGATGATCTTTGCCCTTAGACTATGCCCTGAGATGGAAAATCCCTGCTGACCAAGATTAAAGCCTGGAGATGTAAGTGGAACAGATTTACTGCAATAAATGGCCTGTTTCAGTGCTAAATTCTTTGTGACCCTCTCATTAACATTTTATGGATAATCTAATTGGAATAAACAATCGTGATCAGTGAAATGTATGATTTTCATAGCACATGATAATGTTGTCTTCCTTCAGTTATTTTTTTCTTCCTATGCAGCAGATATGTTATAGCACTTACAAATTTGACAAGGAATGTTTGACTTGTCCATGAGATAATTATACTTGTGAGCTTCATATTGCTGCAGCATAATTATTCCCAATGCAGTAATCTATTGAAAAAAAATTACTCAATGGTTACCTTTATATCTATGATATGAGTTAAGAGGTCACATGATTCATTCAGTAATAAAATTAAATATTTCATCTGCATTTTAGTCTAAGTGATTGGAATTCTGAGCATCCATTTAAGCATAAACGGACGTATTTTAGTATGAATATTCAGAGTTCTGCCTTTGCCAAAATGGTGTTGAGCTAGGAACTTAAATAGATGATCTAAATTTACACAATTATAAAATAGTCTTATCTAAAATTGGTGCTTAAAAGTCAAAATTGTACAACGTTAAAGGATAATAGAATCCTTTTGGTTTAAACTGACTGTTCATTCCATTCAGCAATGAGTACATAATTATAATAAATGAAACTACCTACACTTCTTGTATTCAATAAAGGATTAACAGTTTATTAACATCTAAGAATTCCTGAATCATACACTTAAATTCCTCGATGCGCCAATCTTAATTATTAATGTAGCTGATTTAGTTTCGAAGGCACCTTTAGCCTGATGTGTATTGCTGTGCAAATGATCATACAAACATGAATTCATTACTCCGCACTTTCACGGATCGCTATTTCTGTCAACTGATCGTATCAATCCCCATTTATTGCAAGAACCGTGTACACACTTCATTCAGTCATTGTCAATGTTTTTATCTTAGTTTGGATGTTACTCCAGGCTGTGTTCAACGCAGGATCAATACGCTATGAGACTGAGCATTTTAATTGAACAGAAAATTCACTTCCCATAAACAAAACGTGAAAGGCTCCATTAGATAGCTTTTTTTTTATAACATATTTATCTACCATCTTCGTTCCTATAAGATCATTCTCAATTAAAGGTCTGTGTATTTGTCTGAAATCAGGTACTGAAATAGATCATTACAAACGAGTTGCCATTTTTAAAAAAATAACTTACTGCATCACAAAAAGCACACTAATCTAGACAGAAGGATGCCCGGGAACCCGATTTTACAAATTTTAACAACGGGAATTTGATTAATTTGATCGCTTCCAATGTCCAGCACAGGGTGGCACAGGATGGAAATAAAACCGTTAGCCTGAGTCTTCGGTGTTCTCACTCGGTTTAATGCAAATATAGAAATCACTTGAATATAAAATTGAATTGCGATTGCAAACAATTAATTTTTTCAGCTGCGCTCGGATATAGTGTCTTCTCCTATGATTATAATGTCAAGATATATTTCTTAATCGTTCTCGAATATATTTTCCGTTTCTACACGAAAATATCTCTTCAATTTTTAAAAATCTGTAAGCGATTGATATCAGTTACCTACAATATCAACAATGGTCGAGACTTTAAAATGGTTTGGACATAGCAAGAAGTGCAAAGAGAAAACATCTACAAAACTGCAATAATACCAGTTGAAACAATCCTCAAGAAATGCGGTCAAGGACATCCATTTCATTCATAGATTTTCTCGGGCTCCAGGTTCCTCCTGGACTTGTATGCAACGAACTGCAATTGTGAGTTATGCTTTTGAGAAGAGTTGTCTGTCTAAGTTTCTTCCAGGTACAGACATTGATAGGCTGCGTCTAAACTTCATTATTTTTCAGAGGTCCCATTGGGTCTATTGGCAAATGACCTGTAGGTTATTTTCATTTGGGAACCTTTTAGCCATATATTGACTGCACTTCCTGGCGAGAGTAAAATGGTAAAATACTGCAACGGCTTTTTCTTTTATGGTTGTATTTACAGATCCCAGGTTAATATTTCTTTCGATATTCATCCAACATGATCTTTACTTTATAAGACGTTTTCTAAACTGGCTTATTCCACTGAAGAGAATTTCAACTAAAGTATTGACATTGCCACATTTGCGCCAATGTATCCAAGTGGTACTTCTGGCTGTGTGTTTATAGACAAGCTGTTTAACGCAAAATCAGGTGGAGCAAAATTGATTCCCCTTAGAATCCTGACAACTGGGTTTATGTGCACACTCCGCTACGATCTGCATTTGCTGTTTTCAGTACACACTCCAGTATCTGTAGTAGTTTGTGCCTAAATAAAATTATAGGCCGTCGACTGCTGCAGAAGTATACAGATAATCCTGAATTACTTAGAATTTATGGATTCATTTGAAGCTTTCATTTGGTGCAGGGATCGTTCGGATAAGTTTGAGAATATACTATTAGAAATTGTGAAATTCTTTTAAATGTATTTAATGTATTTTTCGTTTACTCCGAACCAAGCGAAGCTTAAAGGAAGTGTTTGATAAAAAAAAATGTATTGACGTTGATGTAACAATATGCAGAAAGAGAAACAGCGTGGGCTTTATTTCAGAGTCTGTTTTGCGTTAATATTAGATAAATGGACTTGAAATAGATTGGAAACTTTCTGTCTTGTGGTCAAGCATATATAAAACGGGTAGACAGTAGGTTCGACAGAGAAAAAACAATGAGTCATCTTGCCGAATTAGATCCAATTTTAATATCGATTCAGTTTTCTAAACAGAAATGGAAGAGTAAATTTGTCCACACACTGACCATCTTTAAAATGCCGAATTGTAGATGAAAGAATGATGTGTTGGGCTGGAGATGAACGATATTAAAGCGACTCTTGGTGTCATCGTCCTGAAATGTATTTTGAAAAACTTCTGTTCTTTTTCATATACAATCTAAATGTTTTTTTCTTGTAAGGATTTGGTGATGTTTATTGCAACGAGGAATATACCGCTGAATTTTACTGCCTTTAATTATATAATTTATAAACTGGATTTGAAAAAGAAAATTGCAATTTGAGAGAGGCTTGTAATCTAAGCAGTCTATAGTCTACCTTCTTTATTGTAAAAACTAAACTAGTATATCATAACTATCTTCACAAAGTCCAGTCATGAACAATTGCCACAGAATACATTGTATTCTTAAATGCCACAGCTGGTAGATTGGCAACAAAAGTTGCAGATCCGCTAAATCTTGATTTGTAAAAAGATTGGTCCTTTTTAATATATATTTTTAAATCTTACATAATCAATTGCTTCATACAGTTCTATTAGTTACAATGAATGGATCTTCAGCTCTCCATATGTTTGTGCAAATCTCGTTGCTGGAATGTTTTCAAATCCTTGTCTTTTTTTCTAGATGTACAAGTATCTGTTTGCCATTGTTCTGTTAAACTTCTTAGTAACTTGCTCCTTACTCATTACAAAAAGCCAATTCAAAATTTTGACAAACAATATATTGTAGAAAAGTAAAATTGCGTGTTTAAGCGGCCGAGGTGACTGAATGTAATTATTCTCACGAGTTATTTTAGTCTCAGTAAATAGTTAATTTTGAAGAAGAACTTTTTCTATCCATAGAGTTAGCGGACAACGGCTTTGAATTACCTTAATGCTAACTTACTTTACCAGAATTGATTTTATATATTATTGCTCAGTCGTCTGTTTTAATGTGGATCGGGTGTACTTCAAATAAGAACTTGTTTGAAAAGAGGCTATACAGATTGACTACTTTGTGGTATGCTTCTTAGCAGTATATTAATCGTTCCTAAGGTACATAAAGTGTTTTAATTAATATTGCACTCATTATTAGCATTATAATACAATCTTACGGGTGGCAAAAAATTAATTTTGACAAATTACTTTTGATATTTTTATTATGATGTTCATAACACTTTTAAACTAAAAGTTAAAGCGTTTTCAGTGAGAATCTAGTTACACTATCGTTGAATTAAAATCTATGCAGTTATGGCACAAGGACATGGACTTTTTTGATAAAAATTCTAATTACATTCGCGGACAACTGGAATCTAATACCTTGGCATGCTCTGATCTCTGAATCCATCAACAGGTCGACTTCCGTTAATCAATTGTGTAGATAATGCATAATCCCAGCAAACTGTGTGTGTTACACATCCAAAATAAACTTTACTATCACTGCACATGGGATTTTCCTTTGAAGGGAGTGTAGGTTTGGGGGCTGTGGAGAATATAACTGAGGTATTGGCTTTTCGGCCGTATTCTTATCTAATGACCAGAATTTATGTGCCTTTAAACAGTTGATCGACTTAGAACGACAACAAACTAAACAATGGGAATCGAGAAAGCAAGTGGTAACGTAAATAATCATCCGGTGTCGCTTTAATTATACTTCATTTGAGCATATAGCGATTGTGGTAATGGGATGAAAGTCCCATACTCAATAGATAAGGACGAATTCGGAAAATGTAGCTATACAAATAGTGAAAGTTCCTTTTCTTGCTCCAGTTTGCTTTCTTGATACAATTTTGTGTTCCCCACAACTCCCCTCGGCTCCATAATGGTTAAGTGAAATCTATTAACTCTGAGCACTTTCTGGAATCCATGTTTGATGCACTGCATTCGGTCACCTGATATTAATAATCAGCCGTTATTTAGTTGTAATGCATTTACCCATCTTACATATTTCAATATATGTATATATGTATGCTCTCGCAGCCTTGACATGATGGCTGGCCATCTTGTTTTGAGATTGCTCTATCCTCTCCGTTATTTAAAGTTAGCCCTAACCTTTCAAAAAGATCAGTACTTATAAAAATTAAAATACCAATAAATTTGCCGATCGCTATTAGTACGGTAGAATGTATTTCCATCATGAGTGTAGCATTCTTAGCATCTACAATCCTTCATAATTACAGTGTGAATGAAGTCTCAACGTTTTAAATTATCCTCTTTTTTTACTGCGATTTATGAGCTCCAAAGCCTTACTACCTTAGATTGTTTCTCATGATCTTTGAAGAAAGGCAATGAAAATGTATCTTGGCAACGTTCAGTTCGAAATGATATATTCCCATGAACTGATTTGTATATATTTACTCCACGGACTGTAGCGTCGTTCATTATCCATGCGGAATTCAGATTGTTGTAATATTTCCTAGTTAAGAACTATAAAATAGTTATTGGAATTCAGTACGTTTGCGCTGAAATTTTAGCAGCGCCCAGATATTTCAGTGTGAAGACCCTGGAAACAGTTCTCATCTCACTTCCATTTGAGACCATTTCGATTGTGGTGTGATACTGATATATAAAATCTAAAACAGATCCCGTGGGGTCGAACCTCTTCGACATTTATCTAATTGTAGCTAATTTATATGTTATGACATTCGGGGCATTGTTTTTCATATACGATACGGTATAGACATATACACAATCTAAACGTTTAAAATTTAGAGCAGTTCTCCATGGATTGGTACTTGTACGAATAATCCTGCAAGACAACTTTTTTTTTCAGTTAAACATTTAAAAACTGATTAATTTGACCGAAGACTGGGAGTTTAAGACAACAGTGACTTGAAGTGTCTGCAGGTGAACTAACTTGGACTTCGATTTCTGGAAGAGTGCATTTTGCAGGTAGTTATTCAGCACAATTGTGCACAGGAAGTGCATTCAGAATTAATTCCCAACAGTAGCAACGAAATGAGCAGCAAATGAGCATCGGAAGCATTAGTTCTGCTTTGTCTTCACATATTGTAAAAATTCGCAAAAAGAATGCAAACCTCCCTGAATATCTGCACTCGTTTGGATTTGTCCAAAAAGCACAATCCAATAAGTTGTTACATCTAAAACAGTTTGTTCCCTGAAAACAAAGTCACCACTGAGTAATTTAAATGATAAATCGTTTCAAACAAGGGATCAGAAGAACGTCCGTGACTCTAAAATTAATTATTACTGCAATTTTAATATGATTTGTTTTTGCTTTAATACGTATGGGGTTAACCATTGTGACTGTAAGAGATAACAAACTAGGCTGCTGATTTAGCACTGCAATTATTGACCTTGACATTAGTCGAAATAGCAATGGAAGGACTTGAAATGGTGTTAAAAGGAATGAACCCCAAGAACGACAAGCGCGCAATACTCTATTCAGAAAACACCTGGCTCTGAGTTTGAAAACATGACCGAGACAACCTTTCCATTGTAGTCAATTGAATCTGTCAATTCTCAGCTCATCACTAACATCATCTGGAGGCCAATTGGGTGTGAGAGGAGCAGTAATTAGGTAGAAATGGTACTTGTGGTTCCTTGTGCCTGTGACCCATCACGACCTTTCCAAGAGCATTTAAGATCATTAGTTAAATAATTAAAGTGTACGCATATATAGATGACCGACCAGCGTGTCTGGAAGAGGTTTGCTAGTAGTACATTCTGTTTCTGTGCTGTATGACTCTATGACATCTACTCAGCATAGTACTGCACAATGATCGTAATGTCGACTGGATAACTGAGTTTTATGTCTATAATTTTATTTTAATTATTTACTTCCTCGCCTACAAATCAGTCATTGGCTAGAATACGTTTCACTTTCGAACCTTTTTATATTTACAATTACGAAAAACAATACTCCATGGAGCATATATAACCTCCTCAACAATCATTTATAGAATACTGCACTACCAACAATGCAAGTTCCCGACAAGAATATATCTTTCTACCAAATAATCATTTACCATTGCATATTTTATGTTCATATAAATATTTTACGATAATACTATATCTAATAAATGTATTTCATTTGTTGGTATAACTGGTCTAAATTATCAAAACAAAGCGATGCAAGACCATCAGTTCGGGCTCCTAACTCTGAATACACGCTGCCAAGTTTCAGTTCGCTATAAAGCTGAAATCACTTCACATTGAGGACAAGCTGGCAGTGCAAATATAATTTCAGGCGTGAATCTGTGTCAATAGAATAGATGGGGATCCAACTCCCCAACACTGAAAGATGTATTGGACCATTTGTTCTCGAAACAATCAGCTGTCTTTGAGTCATTCCCGACTTTATTTCTACTTTGAAAAATAATTTAATACTGCAACTTGTGTCTTGCATATCCAGGATTCACATCCTAGTGGTGAAATCTGTTTAATCCTTTTGACATTCTCACCTCAAAACATCACATTTCATGTCGCTGACTTTATTACAGTGAAACCTATTAAATCAAGACCGTTCATTTGGCCATATCACAAAGTGTGAGTTGGTTTGGCAGTGACTTATTAACGATTAATTTTACACCCCAACTGTAATTGAGACCAGCAGGCTGAGTTTAAGTGATCTGCCTGGCTGGACTTGTAACATTCGTAAGAGTCTGTGTCTGCATAATGGTTACGGCTCTTTCCCAACAGTTCAACCCGTTTAAAATAGGGGGATCTCTAAACATTTAGTTTGAAACCAGAAATGTTTACAAAGTGCCTGAGGGATTCCACAACGACATCAATTCAAAGTAGCGTGGCATGCTGGCATGCTTCCACTTCCAGTCATATAAAATGTCCCTAAGCTCTCCCATGCCGTTCATATGTGTGGGAATTGCCGAGTACATCTGCAACCCTAAACTTTGAACCCAAACCCGAGAAGTTACTGTCATTATACTGTGGCATTGAGGCTGCAGCTGCACAGGACTGCTGGAAATTTTTTTTGCAGTGCTTTCTGTAGCGAGATTTCTTGATAAAGTTCGACTTTGTTGTCTCAGCAAGGTAGATTTTTTTTTCATTGCTTCACGTGTAAATGTACTCCAGAACAAATGAACAACACTCTCACACCAGGTGTGCAAAGTCGAACAGATTTGGAAGCCGCGTTTTACAAGTACACAGGAGTTAATGTGGCCTTCCGCGAACACTGTAAAATTGTTTTTCGTTCTCGGAGTACTGTTTGGATCGGCTATAGGATCAACTTTCTTATAAAATTAACACATCAAGTTCCCTGTAACGTCAATGCTCTTTTATGGCCGCGCTCGCTGCGACCAAGAACAAGGAGGAACTCAGAGTGTAACTCTGGTCGGCCTTTTGGTCACGCAATTATAGCCCAAAGTGTTCACGAGCCAGGGCTTGTCATCTAAAAGCAGCTTAAAGATTTCACCGTCTGAATCACATTTTGTCCTTTCCTAAAGATGGTTCCACCCACCCCACTCCGCGCCTTCCGGTAAAACTTGTGGGGTGTGGGGGAAGCGCTCACTAACAGCCGCATCGACAGCTTTTAGGCTAGAACACTTCAGTATTAGCCCTAGACTAAAAGAAAAACTAGGCGAAAGTTGTCAGAAATTGAACCGAAATTGAGGCATACATTGGCCTGAACCTTGATGGGAGGTGGCCGCTTTGACCTCTTCCAATCACATGTCTGTCCCAAGTGTAGTTGTGTGGTATTGCCTCGAATCTTTCCAGCTGTGTTAAGTATTGAAAAGCTGTTGCTTCCCGCAGAGTCTTGGCACATTTTCTACTAGTGCCCCCACTGTGGCCACAATGACAATGAGAGAGATTTAGGCCTATTAACTGCTAGGGGCAGACACCAGCACAGCCTTAAAGTCCTTCCATCATTGTTTGGAGCTGCTCACTGCAGCCCCTATATTCTCTTAATGAGATAAAGTCTTTCTTCCAGAGATTTAAGTTGATCGCTTTGGTTACGTGTGATTGCTCGAATGATCAGATAATAATTGCCCGTAAATCCTTCATCCAATAACTACTTCACATCTGAAAATGTCACAGTAATTCAAAAGCACTTAGTAAGAATTTAAGGAAGAAGCTTCAAGCAGTTCCGTACTCCCACTTAAGTGCACATCCTTCGTCTTGAAAAAGCTTCGAAGTCCGCTTTAGAACTAACGTGGCATTCTGTACTATAATTGAACCATAACTGACCACGAAACGCTTCTTCAATGTCCAAAGGCATCACTATAGAAACTATAGGCTGTCCCAAAAACCTATAACTGCCATCATTTAGCAATATTTTATAGCAATGCGCAATAATTGAACGCCACTTTCTAATAGTATACGAACAGGCACCTTGTGCCAATTTTACTGATGTCCATCAATTAGAATACAATACTAACCTGGACCATGGGATGGCAGTAGAGTTGTAATATCGGCATTTAAATGGTGAAATTAAATTTGGCTGCATTGTTAGATTGTCTTTAATTTATTTCTTACTAAAATTCATGTCGACAAAAATAAATTGCACTGAAGAGTTTGTGCCTGGATTAGTACAGATATTCTGAATATCTGACAAGGACAACGGAAGGTGACTTTTGAAATTTGAAAGGGTTCAGAAAAGATTTACAAGGATGTTGCCAGGGTTGGAGGATCTGAGCTACAGGGAGAGGCTGAACAGGCTGGGGCTGTTTTCCCTGGAGCTTCGCAGATTGAGGGGTGACCTTAGAGAGGTTTACAAAATTATGCAGGGCATGGATAGGATAAATAGACAAAGTCGTTTCCCTGGGATCTGGGGAATCCAGAACTAGAGTGCATAGGATAAGGGTGAGAGAGGAAAGATCTAAAAGAGACCTAAGAGGCAACGTTTTCACGCAGAGGGTGATACGTGTATGGAATGAGCTGCCAGAGGATGTGGTGGAGGCTGGTACAATTGCAACATTTAAGCGGCGTTTGGATGTGTATATGAATAGGAAGGGTTTGGAGGGATATGGGCCGGGTGCTGGCAGGTGGGACTAGATTGGGTTGGGATATCTGGTCGGCATGGACTGAAGGGTCTGTTTCCATGCTGTACATCTCTATGACTATTACACAAAGGGTTAATTTGGAAAAAGACGGATTATGCTCCGTAAAAAGATGCACTTATATTGCGCCTTTAATAACCAATGAAATACCTCTAATGTGTAGTTACTGTTGTTAAAAATGTGCCCTTGCAAAAGTTCACCAACTTAACCTGTCCATCTAACAGTATTTATAACTTGCTTCTCAATCAAAAAAGTTGTTTAATTCTAACTATTTGATATTCCCAATTTGTTATTTACAATTACCAATTTAAATTTGGATAATAATTTAAATTTCAGTTCCACATTGGGGAGTTTTAATTCCACAACGGAATTACTTATTAGTACATAACCATTTTCTATGGCAGGCACTTTTAATGATTGGTGATTGAAATCTCGGCATTAGAAAGACTGCAGGACAAATTTCCATATATAAAAGCTTAAAATTATATTTTGTGTAAAAGTTTCCCGAAAAACAAACTATAGGTTGTAGTGCGAAGTGTGTTTTGGTGTCAAATGCGTACCTAGTATGTGTTTTGGCCATCATTATGGCCTGTTGCGTCATACTCTGCGGTTTAATACGATTATAATTCCAAACTTAACGACATTTCATAACTGTATAGGGACCAGTCACTTATTTCTGCAACTCTGGAGTACTTGCGCAAATAACCTCCTAGAACAATTAGATGTTATAAGTGTATTCTCTTTATTTACTTTTTCGGCTATCAGTCAACTATATGGGCGTGACTGTGAAGACAAATCTGTTTGCAAAGTGGAAGTGATCCCAGTTATGCCCATATAGTTCAATACCAACTCGCAACAGTAAAACACAACGCGCTTTAATTCACGATAATTTACATATCAAATCTAAATGTTTTAACCATAACCAACACTATGCATGTTTTAGAAGAAGATTGCACAGAAAATGGACAAAATGACAACAGTATTGTGAAAGAAATTCTATAATTCCATCTAACAAGGCCAAAATTTGACTGACTTGGTCAACATAAATCAATGGAGACTGACCATTCGTCCAAATAAAATCTCATAAGCACTAATAAAAATCCTGATTCTTGTGTTCAAAAAGTCAAACTCCCTAACAATGTTTCAATTAAATCCAAGCTAAGACTTCGCTAGTAGAGTAAATTTTAGTTGTTGAAACGTTGGAATTTGGCGGCCATATTTAGATTGTTAGAGTTGCAATCTCGTTAACATCCCTCCGATATTTGTTAAACTCGGTTTTTAAGGCTCAAGTAAAATCTTAGACTGTCTTTTTAAAATGGTAAACTTCTAATTACGAAATGCTACTACATCTTTAACAGACTGCGCACACTCCACGAAATACTGTCGTAGGGATTTACCTTAGATGAAATATTTGGTGAGGGGGGTATAAAGGAGATACCAGTTCGAGAAGATTAGAACAAAAATAAAATCAATTTTTCCTCTTCAATTCTTTCCCTCGCACTTATTCCACAAGACGCTTTTCCGATGTGAACTATTTCAGTAGCAATTGCAATTGAAGTAAGCATCAGAAAAGAACCAAAAATTCTCCATCTTTCTCCAATAACTAGAACAAATTGAACGAAAATCAACCATGTTTACTTTGAAAATAAAGGATGGGCAATAATGTGAATGTGGACCGTTACAACACAAATGATTAAATTTTATTGTGCTCATTTGTTTCTTTGACAATGTAACGGTTACAAAGGACTCTTTTGGGGCTCTTGTCCCTAACTCTAAACCAGAGACCCTGGTTCGAGTACCACCCACTCCAAACGATTGTAATAACACCTCTGAACGGGTCCATGAAATATCCATAACCGTCATGCAACCGTCACTGAAATATTACCTGCTCGTTCAGATGTTTCTTTTAAAAAAGCAATGGTATCTGATCCAATAACATTTCCTGTTAACTTGTTCAAAAAAATAGGCCTAAGACACCGAACAACGTGGGGAATAATAGTGAGTAGAGGCTGGCTTTAGATAATCAAATTCAACACCAGTCATATTGTCGGAGAAAAACAACAAACTTCAAAATGGTAGTTTGTTCAAATGAATGACTGGAGTCTTAAAGCTTGCGTCCTAAATGCAACTGATACGTATTTTGATTTAAAAAATAAAGATGCAACTTAACGGCAAGTAATATGCGATTAGGAGAAAGTGAGGACTGCAGATGCTGGCGATCAGAGTCGATAAGTGTAGCACTGGAAAAGCACAGCAGGTTAGGCAGCATCTGAGGAGCAGGAATTCCCGATGAAGGGTTTATGCCCGAAACGTCCACTCTCCTGTTCCCCCTATGCTGCCTGACCTGCTGTGGTTTTCTAGCACCACACTTTTCGACCTTATCTTATGCTCCCAGGATTTTATAAACCTCAATAAAATCAACCTTCAACATCGTATGCTCCAGAGGAAAAAGAGTCCTAGTCATTCCTCTCTGTTTTTATTCTCAAACCCTCCATTTTGAGCAACATCCCTATAAATCTCTTCTAAACCCTCTCCAGCTTAATAATATCTTTCAAATAATAGGGTAACCAGAACTGCACACAGTTCTCCAGAAGAGGTCTCACCAAAGTCCTGTACAATCTCAACATAACATCCCAATGTCTACACCCAACGGTCTGGTCACAAGCTTGCTGAACGCGTTCTTTACCACCCTGTCCACATATAATGCAAAATTCAAAGAATTATGCACCTGAACCCTTAAGTCTTTCTGTTCTACAACACTACTCAGGCCCCTGCCTTTAATTCCCCTTGCTTACATTACCAAAATGCAATACCTCATATTTAACCAGATTAAACTCCATTGGCTACTCCTTGGCCCATTCATCCAATTGATTAATTATCTTTGTAATCTTAGATAACCTTCTTCACTGTCCACTATACCACCAATTTTACTACCATCTGCAAACTTACTAACCACACCTCCTGTACTTTGAATTATTTATATAAATAATAAACAAAAATAGATCCAGTACCAATCCCGGTGGAATACTGCTGGTCACAGGCTTCCAGTCTTAAAAAAAACAACCCTCCACTACCACCCTCTGTCTCCTACCATTAAACTAATTTTGCATTCAACTGGCAAGTTCACCCCGAATCTCATGTGATCTAACTTTACTAATTACTATAATGCGGGACCTTATCAGAGGATTGACTAAAGTCCAAGTAAACATCTACCAGTCCGCTCTCAATCTTTTTGGTTATTTCAATCAAGTTTGTGAGACATAATTTTCCTCACACAAATGATGCTGATTATTTCCAATCAATCCTTGCCTCTCCAAATGGAAGTAAATTCTTTCTTTTCTATGTGTTTTAGCTCCTATCTTTTATTAACTGCATTTGACGTTAGCATGAATTTTCCATTAATAATACTGTTTCATAATTTAAACTCATTTATTTGGAGCGATTTTCCATAAACTAAAACAATAATAAATTTATATACAGAAAATGATCAAATTAAAAAATTCCAGATTATTAAACATGATCAATAAAATATTCAGAACAAATATATAGCCATTTTGCGGTAAGTTGGGAAACCCTCCAAAACGCAAACACCTTCATTATAAAGTAGGATTACTCAGTTGTTTATAGTTTTACCAAGAGAAGGTTGGCCGAAAGTTTATCATGTCGCTCTTCCTTAATAATCGACACTGCATGATTATTAGCATGCAAAAGCAAGTTAGATAAGTACTTGTAAAGTCATAGACGCGTCTGGTTGAAGACGAAAGCAATCGCTAGCGTAGAGAAGAATTCACTCGTTCACGGATTCGGTGACAACCACATTTACCCTCAGTATATTACAAACATCAAGTATATTGTGATGAAAATCTGATTTAATGATTTTATTTAAGTATTCTGGTAAGTGTAAGCTTTAAATGTTTGTGCGTCTCAAACAGGCAACTCGCCTATTCTTGCTTATGTCTTATTGCAGTTCAAGATAGAAAAGATAAGCAATTCTCGATCATTTTCACTAGCAGGTGCTGTCGAATGAAAGATGCCTTCCACCTAATCTGCAGTTCAAGTATGTTATGAAGCCAATGGTACATAATAATTTTTATATTGAAATACAGCATGCATACTTTCTTCCCCTCTGCACTAATCCCATTCATTCAGATAATACGTTTTTACATTATTGTCAGCGTTTCAAAGAGATCTGTATTAAGGTTAAGGCATTAGATCTGACTCTATTTAAATTATACAGTTTACATCGTTTACCCTGGTAGCAACAGTACCCGCTATATGGCGAATGTACGAACACAAATTTCAATTAACAACAGATTTTCTGAGAAAAAAATAAAGCTCCGTCATTACAAATTATCTTAATTATTGCATATAATAAGCCGACAAAACTGAAAAAGGGTAATATTTTGGGATTACTTTTGCTTTGACAAACTAACTGATCGGTTGTGTAGGCTGGATAATAGCAAGTAAACTGACCGCATCGTTTTACTTACTTTATGTATTTTGTCTTAAGATCTGCTTACTTAAGTCTGATATTACAGGGCAGGATTGGTATTGGATCTAAAACCACAGCCTTTATCAAATGAGGTCAGTAGAATTTCCACCAACCAATCCAACGTTGAGTTTTACCCGTTTGTCGATAAAACAACATGTCACGCTGCAAAAATCCAACTAAACTAATATTTTGTTACGAACACACAAGTCCAAATCAATGTTGTGTGCTTCTTACACGTTGACAATGTTTCCCAACTGGAGTTCTCTGAATTGCTTAACATGCTAAATCTTAACCACCCTCCATACTCTAGTCAATCCTTTGTCAATCTGTGCCATTCAGTAATTAATGTTGAATACATTCGTGAACATGTTAATAAACAGAAAATAAATTCCAATCAATACGAAATATATTAATGATCGCCAAACATAGTACGTCTTCATTACTATGCACAACTTTGCAGTTCTTCACAGATCGAGTATAAAGACTACTTTTCAACTGACTGTTTCTGGTGGGACCCACAGCTTGAGAAAGCACAATCCTGTCATGGTGATTAGAAATCAACATAACTTCAAAGTTAATAAATATGTGTTTACTCATCATTCTCATGCAGGCATTATAGAGACGAAATGCAATAATTCTGAATCAAATTTTGCACCCATTCCCGACATGCAAATCAAAGACGATTAAATGTAAACCAAACAAGCCATTCTCTAATATGACAATTTGTTGAAAAGTCTCAAAATGACAAGCAGTTTCTCTACAGATGGCCCAACAGTGTTCGTAACAATAATATGGGAATGAAGTCTTGCTTTGAGATAACGAATGCATTCCATTAGCTTCGAACATAGCTCAGAATAAGGGGTTAAAAGTTCAAACCATGTCCCATGTGATCAAGGTCATAAACTTTGGATTACATAGCGGAAGAAATGCAACACTGCACAAGTGAATGCCTTTATTGTTTCAGGTGCTTGCATCAATGTAGTTTTAACATTCGATTTTAATCAGCAGTACATTATACTATATAATATGGCATTTGCAATCCACAGTGTTTGGTTTGTTTTTATTTGTACCGCAAACATGAATTTAAAAACCATGTTCCGACATTGTTAACAACTCCGACACTAAACTTAATTGTCGTGATGTTGGTATTAATGCTAACTCAAAAGTTTCATGTTTAAACTATTTGCCGATTATCGTCGACGGATACGATTATGAAACGTCAGTCAGAAATGTTAGACTGAGAAAAATACTGATAACATTTAAAGCCGCCATCCATGTCTTGCACCACCTTATAACAGAAAACCGTATACCCATCGACTTACAAATGGAATTTCACAAAAGATGGATTTCACCTTTAAGACATCGAAATGTATGAACTTGGGAAGTTTTTGGGTGGGTGGTGAGAGGAGAATACTGTTCATCATGAAAAAGTATGCAAATCAAGACATCGAGTGTCAATGTTATGGAGATACATTCTGAGCTTGCTTGCATTCTACATTGCTGAACAGCTGCAATAGTAATCACAGAAGAAAGTTGTTGGCGGCGTTACAGTCGAGGCAAATCAATGTTGGTACATATGTCTTATTTCAGGATTTACGACGGCACCTTGTGCCACACAAATTACCGCATCTGTATCAGAATACTGCCCTCACATCATATTTGGATTTACAAACGAATGTGACGGCAGTAGATCATATAAAATTACAGGACACACGGGCACTGAGTATTCCCAAAAAGCTCACAATATTGGATGAAAAGTTATGATCTGCAAGCGCACGACCATACACGATATTAAAACCGTGTGTAACCGGCTCAATTTCTACCCGAAATTGTTGCTATTACACGCTGGAAGAAAGAAAGGAAAATAAATGTCAAGGGACATTGATGACTATTCGGTATACTTGGATTTCCAGCAGTCTTCGACGAAGTTCTACATCTAAGGATTTTGGAGCAAGTTGAGGGTCAGGAAATTTATGGAAAGTTAGCGTGCTGGAAAAATAATTGGCACCAATAAATTGACGATAATGGTCAATATAAATCAATTATACCATTCCACAGCTAGTATGATCTAAGATCGTGTTACACAATTTAGTTCAATATATTATGGGTTTGATGATGATGATACCAAACTACAGTGCCAGATAATTAACATACATAGTGATTATCGCGATTTTTTTGTTTAGGATCGAAACAATAGATGTAAAAATCTGATTGATATAGAATGCACAATTTCTCTCCACAGGATTAAATCCCATGAAGTTTAGGATGCAGGTTCCTAAGAGCCATTTAGAATCTCTCTGCGTGTGCGTAGCAATGCTGTTGAAATATAGCCAATTAAATTCACGCCGATTTCCAGCAGAGATCACTGGTGAACTACTTGCTGCCTCTCAAACGAGCACCGTTGTCATCATTAGACATAGTCTGCAGCTATATCCGGCGGTAAGTAGGAAAAGTTCGAGGTGCCAGTGGTGATTTTTAGCCAAGCTTTCCAAACTTCATTGTTGGTTAATTGTCACTAATGCCAGGGAAGTTACTGCAGACTTGGTTACTTAAGTGATCGATGTCAAGTCTGCCGTAGAGAATTGGGGGGGTTGATTTGTCTCCAATCTTCCAGATCAGCATTCTGGTTATTCATTAGATAACTCAGACATGCAAATTCAAAACCTCTTTTAAGTGAATATTCGGTATTAATGACATCTAACAAGCATTCAGCGAATCTCCGAACCTATGCGTTTGCGGTGCCATTCGAAACTGACTACAAATTAGGTATTGTACAAACCATACCACTTTGAAAATTACTTCATCATCTTACATGTAGCTTCACTACTTTTCTCTTCACAATGCAATTATTGTAAGACAGGCTTACCCACCTGACCACCAGATAACCGTCTCAGAAATTTATTATCTGCTACACATTAGACATTTATCTTCAATGTGGTGAAAACTTACAATGATGATTACAATGATAAGATCTAGTTGGCCAAAAACCTCGCTAAAATCAAAATAGGTTTCTCCATAACCTTGAAAAATACCATAATCTCAAATACAACAGGATAAAAAAGGAAATAAAATCTAGACATTTCAGTTATAATTATTTAAAGAACCAACGTTATAGGGATCATGATGACTTGAAGGCAAGGTCTTTTTGTGGTCACTGTGGATCCAATTATAACTCTACTGAGAAACTCAACATGTGGCTGAAACTAAATCCTCGGAAGGACAACTTTAATTATTATCTTAAGATAATTTTAGTGGGTCTGGTGGTCAACTCAAAATTGAATATTGAGGGCAAATTAGGAATTTATATGCTGAATTGGAGATTTAAGCACATCTTCAGACTGTGGGTGGAAAATATAGCACTATCAGGTTTCATTGAGACTTTCTTGAGGTGATTGACATATGGCAATCTTGACCATTGTTGAATTTATGAACGGTCTTCCTGTGCCTTTTATAATTGATAGATTAGAAGGTGAAGGCAATATAGAAATGTAAAAAAAAACTTTGGATTCAGAACCATGAGATCATGCTGCTGCTGTACAAAACTCTGGTGCGGCCACATTTGGAGTATTGCATACAGTTCTGGTCACTGCATTATAGGAAGAATGTGGAAACTTTGGAAAGGGTTTAGAGGAGATTTACTAGAATGTTGCCTGGCATGGAGGTAAGGTCTTATGAGGAAAGACTGAGGGACTTGAGGCTGTTTTCGTTAGAGAGAAGTTTGAGAGACGACTTAATTAAAACATATAAAACAATCTGAGGGTTAGATAGGTTGGACAATGACAGATTTTTTTCCTCAGATGGCAATGGCTAGCACGAGGGAAGATAGCTTCAAATTGAAGCATGATAGATATAGAACAGATATCAGAGGTAGTTTCTTTACTCAGACAGTAGTAGGGGCGTACAACACACTGCTTGCAACAGTAGTAGACTCGCCAAATTTAGGGGTGTTTAAATGGTCATTGGATAGGCATATGGACAAGAATGGGATAGTGTAGGTTAGACGGGCTTCAGATTGGTTCCACAGGTTGGTGCAAAATTGAGGGCTGAAGGGCCTGTACCACGCTGTAATGTTCTATGTTCTAACTACATTTCAGAGGAAACCATTTAGTCCATTATGCTTTTGTTAATCTTAATAAAAGCTATCCCATCCGATTCTAATTTCTAGCTCTTAGTTTAACAGCCCTTTAATATGTTGGTGAAATGATATAACGTAAAGTCCTTTTTTAAATGTAATGAGAACCCTGCTTCAACCACTCTTTCACTTCAAGAGTTCCAGGCCTCCACTATCATCAGGGTGAAAAACATTCTCCTCAACCTTCCTCTAATGCTTCTGCCAATTACTTTAGATCCACTGCCCTGATTATTAAATTCATAGGTAAGGGTAATAGGTCAATTCTGTGCAGTCTTTGAGGCTCTTCATAATTCCATACACCTTAAACAAACCCCCCTTCAGCCTCTCCCCCCACCTTTTGTTTCAAACAAACCAACCCCAGTCTATCAAGTCTTTCCTCAGAGCTAAAAAATTCTTAATTCCAGATAACACTCTTGTGCATTTCATGTGTATCTTACTATTTGGAAATTGTGTGACAAGTACTTGTAGTTGAGTTTCAGTTTTTATTTTAGTCTGTATTTTCTGTCTTTCACATTTCTCTTCACTGAAGTGATAAATCTGCATAATTTAAAGTAAATTTAAATATGATTGTCTCAATTTAACACTGCCGGTAAAATGTTGTGCATCAGAATATGTAGTGCTGATGGCTGAGTGTAAGAGTATGAATTTATGTGCTACATAACTATTAAAGTGCCTAAATGTCCAATAGTCCATAAAATAGTCTGTCAGCAGTTTGAAGAATATGTTCCGAAGTGAGACAGTGATGAGCAAGTGACTGAAAGTAATATATAATTTTAGAGCTCGGCTTTACTACATAGAACTGTTTAAGTCTGATACCTACTGAGAGTGCTTTGGACTTAACCAATGCAAGTTATACCAATGAATGCCAGTGAAAATTTAATAGTGAGTTATGTAAGATTCTCTGCTGAAACTAAAAAGATTCAACCATTTTAACATTAATTTTGCTTCCCATCAAACTGCACTTTTATTGCAGTTGATGTGAAACCAAAGCAATATGATTACCACCTCAAGGCAAACGTAATCATTGTCAATATGTGCTTTAGGTCCCTTTATGCCCAAAATATAGCAGTCACTTTGTGTCAAGAGGAAGTCATAATTAATTTATGTAACAAGCTCTTCAGATTTCTCAGAATAGCTCGGAAGTTCAAGCCACATGTTCTTAATTTCATTGGAATGTTTTCACAATTGTTAAAAGTATTTTCATATTTAATTGTGTTTACTACCTGAAGTCTGACTATTTTGCAAAATATTCAAGTACATCTTGTAGTTTAGATGTAAAGGTGTTTCACACAAGAATGTATTACATAAATGAAATAAGATGTGGTCCTGGGTTTTTTTCAGAATATTTTTGCTTTCAATTGTTATGGACCGGAAATATGGATGCCTCAAAATATTTTAAGAAGGGAGCCTAGACAAAATAACCTCCTAAACCCACAGCACCATCACACCTAACCCACAAAAAAAATACATTAATATACAAAAATGACTTTGCACTTAGCCTTATTCTATTAGTACACTATAAAACATATACACTACATTGACTCTAAGCATACTAAACATTCACTCCTACAGTCTGTTTATTCCCACCACTGAATGCCTCTGTCTTACATCATCAAAGTCACAATACATCAGCAATTATGTTCTTTTGTCCTGCCACATGTATAATTTTCAAATTGAATGGCTGCAGTAATAAGCTCCAACTAAAGAGTCTGGAATTTTTTGTCCTTAAATTTCTCCAAAAACTTTAATCAGTATATACAAATGTCTCAGACATAATACTGGCAACATAAGGGTTGAAATGTAATGCCAACACCAAGTTCAAGGTTTCCTTCTTAAGTGTGGAATATTTCTGTTGATGATTATTCAATTTTCTGGACAAGTACCCAATAGATCTTTCTATTTTCTCATCGTCTTTTTGTAGTATGCCCTTTTTGTCAATCTTGTGGGAAATACCATTTGTGTGAAATTACATTTCACAGGCCATTTGTTCAATTCCAATAACATGGCATAAGAATGTGACTTGGGCTTTTGCAACACTCATAGTTAGGTCTATCATCAAGCGTGCCTCCTGTAGTCAACTACACAATTCTGATAGACGCTACAAATATCCCTTCCATGTGACTAAAAATTACTAGGTCATCGATGTACACAACTGGGTAATCCAGAAATGACTTTATTGATCAGTCTTTGAAATGTGGCTGGTGCATTTTTCTTACCACATGGCATGACTTTAAATTGGTATAGTCAATTCAGTGTCAGAAAAGCCAAAATTATCTTCACACTTTCAGAGAAAGGTGCCTGTCAGTATCATCTGAGTAAGTCCAACTCAGAAATATAAGTTGTTTGTCCCACCTTCTCAATACAGTCTTCCAAATGTGGAATAGAATATGAATCAGACTTTGTAACTGCATTGACTTGATCACAGTTCACACATTATTGTTGGGTATCATCTGGTTTTGGCACCATTACCATGGGTGAGCTCCAGTCACTGCAACTCACCTCGATTATATTGTCATTGAAAATGCATTCAATTTCTTTTTGAATCTGTGTCAAATTTAGAGGGTTAAGTCTATAAGACTGTTGTTTAATTGGAACATAATTTTCAATATCTACATCATGTGTAATTAGACTAGTTTTTTTCTGGTGGATTCCCACATATCTTCCCATGTGATTGTAATAACTCTTTAAAGTCATTTGATTTTCCTCTGGAAGGTAACTCAAAAGTTTATCCCAATTATTGAGGACTTGCCCTTTGTCCAATTTAATTTGAGGAATGTCCAATTCAGAATCCTTTGAACTTAGTTCTCCATGCTGTGTTATAACCAGTAACACATTCTCCTTTTGCTTTCCTCCCCTATCAAAATAGCAAGATACACATACAGTGAGATTTCTTTCTATTTGGGATTCCTTTTAATAATTCACCTCACTCAATTCCCTTTTGATTTGATCATGCCCACTAAACCTTGCTTCTAAAGGTTCACCTATCACTGGAAGTAACACTTAACACTTCATCTCCACTACCAAAATTGTGAATTTTTGAATTCTTGTCAGATTCCTGTTACATAATGCTGTGCTATATTTTAAATGCTGTCTAGCCAATTCACCCACTATCTTTCCCTAAAGATTTGACACATAGTCCAAATATATGATCTCTGAACTTTGACTTACCAGTTTCTCCTTAATTAATTTCAGTGATCCTCTTAGCACATGTTAAAAAATGAATTCAAATAAACCAAAATATAAATCAAGAAACTGTCCTGTGCCTATATTGAGACAGATCAACCCCACTGTGCATGTGGATTCAAATTCTGGACACGAGAAGGACATGATGACTTTGTAGAGAGTCCAAAGATTCACTAGAATGGCTCTAGGAATCAGGAACTACAGGAATCTTAGGTTGTTCTTCACAGACCCAAGAAACTGGAGGGGATTTGATGCAGATATGAAAAACATAATGAAGGATTAAATTATAAGGAGGGCAAATAAGAAAATGGGGTTGAAACTATCGCTAGATCAACATTATATATTTTAGTGGCAGTAAGACTCTCTCTGACCTTTATTAGCCTGATCTTGCTCCCAAACCATATTGTTAGTAAATAAAAATTGTTTCCAGTGGCTTAAGGATTGGTAATCCAAGGGCTCAGATATACGTTCATTTAAGTTGATAAATGAAACCAGAGGTGCCATGAGGAAAAACTTTCACAGATAGGCTTTGGAATGCACTTGCTCCCTGAAATTGTATTGGTGATTTAAAATGGTTTTCAAAAAGAAATTTAAAGTCATACTTGCGGGGTGCGGTGGGGTGATGGGAGATAGGGAGGGAAAGACTGTGTGAGGATGCAGGGAGGTGATTAAGTGTCTCCTCAAAGGAACTGGTACAGGTTTGAGAAGCTTCCTTACATGCAGTAACATTCTATGGATTCCAGAGCTCATGTAAAGGCAATAGACTAAAGTTGAGAGTTAAGTGAATGAGTGAGAGAAACCAACATAAAAAAGGAGTTGGAAACTGGAGAAGCACTAGAGCCGACAATTTAGCCCCTTAGGAATGTGACGTTTACATTCTGAAAGAGGATATGGGAAATTGTGAGACATGATCCCATGAAATTTTAGGGTCAAAGGGGTGTGTGTTACTATGTGTTGAAGAGAGGTTAAGGCAGAAAAGGAAGCCAGTAAACATGTAAAATTATAAATGCAACTTGACCACAGATGTGAACAGCATATGGTCTTGATTGATACGTTTTCACTTTTCTGAAACCAGTAACTTTCAATTCATTGATGACAGTCCTATTCACTCAGTAATTGAACCAGATTGTTTTACTTGCTGCCTTACGGTGATAACTAAAGACCTTCAGTAACATTTAAACTGGTTTGAATTAAGATTTTCAATAGTATTTCATATTTTGATGTAATTAAAAGTTATTTTTGTAACTTGTTTTTAACTTTTGTAAACGTTAAGTGATTGCCCAGTCTTATATTCCTTGAATCCGCTCCAAATGTAAAATCCTTTCTAGAATTTCAAAATTATGATTCCATTAATGGATGTTTTTAAATGCCACCCCCACCCCCAAACTAAATTGCAATGCTATGCACTATTTGTTATATCTCTGATTTTATTGTATGTAAAATCTTCTCACAAAATTTCATGAATCCTACTGAATTAAGTCTGTACAGCTGTACGAAACTTTAGTTAAACCACATTTGTAATAATGCATGCAGTTCTGGTCTCCACACCACTAGAAGGATTAGATGCTTTGGAGAGGGTGCAGAGAAGGTTTAGCAGGAGGTTGCCTAGTCTGGCAGGCTTTGGTTATAAGGAAAGTTTGTATATACTCTGATTCTTTTCACGTGAACGATTGAGGCGGTGGAGGGGGAACTGATGGAGGTCTGCAAATTATGAGAGGCATAGATAGGGCGGAAAGGTCAACTGCAAGAGGGGAAAGTTTCCAGGTGAATCGGCAAAAGCTTAGGGGAGAAGAATTTTTCTCAGTGTGGTGATGCCGAAACATACCGCCACTGAAGGTGGCGGAAGCAGGCACATTAACATTTAATCTGTATCTTGATAGACACATGAATATGAGGTGAACAGAGGCATAGATACTACACATGGGTAATAAGTAGTGGGTCTAAACAAAGATTAGGAATTGGCTCAGGCTTGGTGGGTCAAAGGGCGAGTTGCTGTATTGTAGTTATAAGTCAATCCCTCAACATTTACAGATCTGTAGTATACAAGATTTAGAAAATCTTGTTCACTTCTTCTTTAATCATTCTTACCATTTGACCAGTTCATTAAAGTTGGCTCAAAGAATGTAAGATAGAGGAGTAAGCAATTTGCCATATAAACTGTTGATTCACTGTATCGCTTAATTGAATATGTTAAATGGCCTAGCATCATTGCTTTCTCAGAGTAGAGAATTTCTTAATTGCATAACCCACTGAGTGAAGAAATTCCTCCTTACCTCCAATTTAAACAGAGACCCCTTAGTTTTAAAATACCCCCATGCGTTCTTGATGTTTTTTAATTGAAGGGAACCTTCCTCTTGGTATCTACTATTTATCTACTGGGCAGCAAGGTGGCTTACTGGTTAGCACTGATGCCTCACAGCATCAGGGATTCTGGTTCGATTCCAACCTCAGTCAACTGTCTGTGTAGGGTTTGCACATTCTCCCAGTGCCTCTGTGGGTATTTTCCGGGTGCTCCGGTTTCCTCCCACAATCCAAAGATTGCAGGTTAGGTGAATTGGCATGTGTAGATTAGGTGCATTAGTCAGGGTTAAATGTAGAATAATGGGGTAGGGGAATGGGTCTGGGTGTGTGATTGTTCGGAGGATCGTTGTGGACTTGTTGGGCTGAGGGCTTGTTTCCACACTGAAGGGAATCTATGATTCTAAATGGACTGAATTTGGTAAATTCATTTGGTGCAGCCCTAATCACAAAAAGTTTATAAATGGAATTCCTTTATCCCAATCTTCTAGATAATCTTGACTATAAGCCTTCAACATGGTCTTTAAAGTTTGATGCCACCATTCTAATGCTCCTTGCAATTCTGAATGATATGGAGTGGATTTGAATTGCTTTATTCCTAAGCTAGGTGGATCAAACCTGAGAATTTCTCCATCTACATAGCATATTGAATACTCCATGAATATGCTTACAGGTCAAAAGGAAGACTGAAAATTTAGTTTAATTCCTCCCCATAAGTAATTCACATTATTTAAAATTCAGGAATTTGATTTGTATTGCAGGCTTGTGGTTCAGAAACTTTGCAAATGTGTTCTGTCAAGATAAACTCTTTGTACTTTTAATTTTAAATAAATGCACAATGATAACAGTTGTTTCTTTTTCCTTTTCTTCATTGACAATTTTGATGTCCATCAATTTGGGGTGATAGCCAATTCTGAAAACATTTCATGGTTGTGAGTGTTTTTACTGCAAGGTGTGAAAAGCTTTTTGCAAGAAAAGGTACCAATTGATGTTGCTTTATAACACATTGTACAAAAGATATTTGTTCATTCAAAGGTTATTGTAAAGAAACTCTCATTTTCTTTTCTTACTTGGATTTACAGCCAAAATATATGGAGTGTATTTTCCTGTTTGGAAATTTTAGCAGGAAAGTGAAGAGAAGTGGAAATTCCTGTTTTTTTTTATATTCACATTTACGTTTCCTAGCAAGAAAATAAGGCCGTACAATAAAGCTTGTTTTTATTGATCGTAAAACATACATAAATCTCGTGACCTACATAAAAAGAGTGAAAGTTTAGATAAGAATATTAATTCAGTGGCAATGGGAATCTGATAAACATTGACTTATTTACTTCTAGATGTGATGACTTCTGTTTTTCATTAAAGGTTTGCAACAAATTAACACTATGGCAGTCCCAGTCTATGTTTGGAAAGTTAAAATCCCCAACCATAACCACCCTATTACTCTTACAGATAGCTGAGATCTCCTCACAAATTTGTTTCTCAATTTCCCTCTGACTATTAGGGGGTCTATAATACAATCCTAATCATCCCTTTCTTAGTTCTCAGTTCCACCCAAATAACTTCCCTGGATGTATTTCCAGGAAGATCCTCCCTCAGTACAGCTATAATGCTATCCCTTATCAAAAACGTCACTCTCCCTCCTCTCTTGCCTCCCTTTCTATCCTTCCTGTAGCATTTGTATCCTGGAACGTTAAGCTGCCAGTCCTGTCCATCCTGAGCCATGTTTATGAAATTGCTATGATATCCCAGTCCCATGTTCCTAACCATGCAGAGTTCATCTGCCTTCCCTGTTGGGCCCCTTGCATTGAAATAAACGCAGTTTAATGTATTAGTCCTATCTTGTCCCTTCCTGCCCTGACTGTTTGACTCACTTCTGTTCTCAACCGTACCAGTCTCAGATTGATTTCTTTCCTCACTATCTCCCTGGGTCCCACACCCCTCACCTTACTAGTTTAAATCCTCTAAATTAAATAGTTACCCTTCCCCACTCTCTACAAAACAAAAGGCATGGAGGGTCCTAATTTTAACCAACTTTTAACCTACAGTCATACACTTTTACATAGACCCTTGAGTCAAACTCATTTGTGTTGACCAGACATCCCAATGTGACCCAATCCCATTTGTCAGCATTTGCCCCATATCGCTCTAAACCCTTTTTATTCACTACCATCAGTTGCCTTTTAAAGGTTTTAATTGTACTTACCTTCACAACTTCATCTGGCAATTTGTTCCATACACACAGCACCCTCTGCCTGAAAAAATTATTCCCAGGTTCTTTTTAAATCTTTCCCCTTTCACTTTAAACTAATGCCCTCTATTTTGAACTGCCCCACCATTCAGCCTATCCATGCCCCTCAGACTCCAACAGTGCAGTGAAAAAGGCCACAGCCTATTTAGCCCCTCCCTATAACTCAAACCCTCCAGTCTTGTCAACTTTCTTGTAAATTCTGCACCCTCTCAGGTTTAACAACATCCTTCCTATATAAAGACGACTAGAATTGTACACAACATTCTAAAAGTGGCCTTATCAATGCTGTGTAGAGCCACAATATGACAACGCAACTTCTGTACTCAATGTTATGACCAATGAAGATGTGCATGCCAAATGCTTTCTTGACCACCCTGTCTATCTGTGACTTTACTTTCAAGAAACGATCAGGTCCCTGGAATTTTATGTGCTCTAAGACATCCAGCACCTCCTCTTCTGTAATAAGAACTCTTTTCAAAACATCACTATTTATCTCTCCAAGTTCCCTAGCTTCCATGTCCTTCTCCATTGTAAATACTGACATGAAATATTTGTTTAGTATCTCACTTATCTCTGTGGCTTCGCAAATAGACAGCCATGCTGATCTTTAAGGGGCCCTATTCCTTACTTAGTTACTGTTTTGCTCTTAATGTACTTATAGAATCTCTTTGGATCTCAGGTCCCCTTTTTGTTTTCCTGATTTCCCTTTTAACTGCCCTTATACTTCTCTAGGGATTCAGCTGTCTATACCTGACGTATGCCTCCTTTTTCTTAACCAGACCCTCAATTTCTCTAGTAATCTTGATTCCCCACATCTACCAACCTTGGCCTTCACACTAACAGGAACATGCTGCTTCTGAACTCTCATCATCACATTTTTAAAGGCCTTCCACTTCCCAACCATCCCTTTACCTGTGGATAGTCACCCCCAATACTGTTTGTCTAATACTGTCAAAATTGGCTTTACTCCAATTTAAAACTTTTTTTTTGATCAATTCTATACCTTTGTATAACTATTTTAAAACTAATAGAATTGTGATTATTTGCCCCAAAGTGATCACTTGCCCTGCCTTATTTCCCAAGCGAAGGTCAAATATTGTGCCTTCTCTAGTAATTACATCCACATTATTGAATAAGAAAATTTTCTTGTACACACCTTAAGAAATTCCTCCCCATACAAGCCCTTAACACTAGGACAGCCCCTATCGATGTTTGGAAAATTAAAATGCCCAATCATTACAACCCTATTATTCTTAGAGATAGGTGCAATCTCCTTACATATTTGCTTTTTAATTCCCACTGATTATTTGGAGGGGGGGGCACAATACACTCCTAACAAGGTGATCATCACTTCCAGGATGGGTTTAGGAGCAGATCTCACCATTCTTTTTATACCTTGCCTGATTTAATTATTCAAATTGAGTGATTTGAGCAGAGGTCATGATAATGTCAGCTGTACATGATTTCTGGACTGAAAAAGCTTGTTACACTTGCAAATATGTTGGATAATATAATATTTTTGTTTGTTTCATATTGTTCTTTCACAAATCTCTACCATTGACAGCTGAGAAAACAGAAACTCAATATATTATTTATTGATATAAATTTGATATATGTTTGTATATTCTTGTCCATATCTAAGCAATATGTTTATAGTCTTGCATTTTCATATATTCCCTGTAAACTTCCATTCCAAATTGCTGTGCCCACATCTATAATGCAAAATACCTGTGTAATTTTGGAAATACTTGGCAGGCTAGGCAGCAGCTGTGGAGAAAAATGAGTTAACATTTCCCAATTGAATGTTAGCTATGTGCTTGCTGCCTCACTTGTTAAGTATTTTGTGGGATAATTGTGGATCAACACTGTAGGAGATCTCTTTTGTTATTGTTTATCAGGGCCATATGATTTTATCTCTAATTGAGAGGTCTATTCACAAGATTATTTACACCTATCACTAACAACTATTTAACACCTAATTCTTTCCTTTGCGCTGGGCATCCTCACCATCTGTTCTGCTTGATTCTCCTATGCCAACAGCACAAAAAAGTAACATTTTCACACCTTTCAAGCCTAAAGGAGAGTAATGGACTTGAAACTCTAATTCCCTCTCCACAGATGCTGGCATGAATTAGTCATGCATTTGTCCAGCTGTTCTTGTTCTTATTTCAGATCTCCAATTTCTGCCATGTTATCACCATTGAGGATCTTATTGATTACAATAAAGTCAACTCTCAGTCTTCTAAACTCCAGTGAAAAGAGGCCCTGCCTGTTCAACTTATCCTTAAAAGACAATCCATCATTCCAAGTATCAATCTAATATACTTCCACTGAATTAACTTCGGGTGGCACAGTGGTTAGCACTGCTGCCTCACAGCACCAGAGACCTGGGTTCAATTCCCACCTCAGGTGACTCTCTGTGTGGAGTTTGCACATTCTCCCAGTGTCTGTGTGGGTTTTCTCCAGGTGCTCTGGTTTCCTCCCACAATCCAAAAATATGCAGTTTAGGTGAATTGGCCATTCTAAATTGCCCGTAGTGTTAGGTGAAGGGGTAAACGTAGGGGAATGGGTCTGGGTGGGTTGCGCTTCGGCGGGTCGGTGTGGACTTGTTGGGCCGAAGGGCCTGTTTCCACACTAAGTAATCTAATCTAAATTTCTTGCGACTCATATGCTAGAATACCTAATATGTCTGCACCTTGGAATTCTGTTATTCTTCTCCCTTTCAGTAATTCCCTGCTTCTTCATTCTTCCTACCATTCTCTGACACTTACTTCCATTGTTTTCATCTTGTATCTTGTAAAATCCTCCCGATGTACCTAATTATGCAATTTATAAGAACACAGGCCCAGTCCTAGTGCCAGAGGCTCAAAAATAGAACCACTTTTCTCATACCAGTCTTTGAGTCATGCATTCATCTCTTTTAAGTTTATGTACCCTATGCCAATTTGCACATAGCATGCGCAATAATCCAGAGATAAAGTATTTGAGATTCTGCTTTATAATTTACTTTGCTCCTCATACTCACATCGCAGAATTTCTTTCCTGGTTAGAATCATAGAATCCCTACAGTGTGGAAGCGACAATTCAGCACTTTGAGCCCACACAAACCCTCTGAAGAGCATCTCACCAGACTCACACTCCTACCCTATCCCTGTAACCTGACATTTCCCATGACTAATCCACCTAGCCTGCACATCCCTGGACACTATGGGCAATTTAGCATTGTCAATCCACTTAACGTGCAAATCTTTGGAGTGTGGGAGGAAACTGGAGCACCCAGATGAAACCCAAGCAGACACGGGGAAAATGTGCAAACACCACATAAACAATATCTCCAGTTCTGTGAGGAAGCAGTGCTAACCACTGAGCCATCTGCTGTCCAGTTTCCTGGACATCTACATGGACCACAATAACTAAATTGTCTTCTGCAAGCGAAAGTTCCTTTCAAGCGTTGAGCAGATGTACTAGGCCCTGGCACCAGACAGACAAGGTACTCCTACATTTCGTATTCCAACCATTTCCTTAGATGGCTTTCTGTATGATAGTGCCATGATCAGCATGCCTATCTATCCTGCAGCACCTCACTCTCATCCAAGCAAACTAAGAGAACCTCAAATCTATTTGACAATTGCAGAGGGCGATATTCCTGTCCTCTGGGTCCCTTTACTTGCCTCATCTGTCCTGCCATCCTTAATGAGAGTTAATTAATGATTTCATTATATTTTCACTAATTTACTTCACATTTGATATATTTTATTTACTTTACCACCAATTTGCATACTCTTTCAAACTTAATAATAGACTACCAGATGCTTAATAAACAGCCAACTCTTTTTTTTGTGCTACAGCAAGAACCTATTCCTATAAAGGCAAGAAGGATAATGAAGCAGAAAAAAATAAACACTTCTTTGTCCTCCTTCACTGAACTCCCCAATCACTAAATCCAAGTGGAGCTCTCTCAGCCCCTAAATGATATAGGCAATGACATGCCAGTTGGGAAAATATGGCGAGATTGGAAAAAATAGACTCTCTACTTCAAGAAACAGATGTCCAATTTTCTGCCAAAGATTTGAATGATGAGATGAGAAATGGAGTATGTGAGCCAGTGAGAGAGAGAGAGAGAAAAAAGATTGTGTGTGGTTGGGGGAGGGGGGGGGGTTTAAAAGAATTTAACTCAGTTATTAAGCATTATTTTCCTGTTAATGACAAAATGTGGGGTGGCATGATGACTCAGTGGTTAGCATTGCTGCCTCACATTACCAAGGACCCAGGTTCAATTCCAGCCTTGGGTGGCTGTCTGTGTGGAGTTTGCACATTCCCCCAGTGTCAGCATGGCTTTCCTCTGGTTTCCTCCCACAATCCAAAGATGTGCAGGTTACGTGAATTGGCTGTGCTAAATTGCCAATAGCATTCAGGACTGTGTTGTTTAGGTACATTAGTCTGAGGTAAATATATGGTAGGGGAATGAGTCTGGATGGGTTACTCTTCGGAGAGTCGGAGTGGACCTGTTGGGCCGATGGACCTGTTTCCACACTGTAGGGATGCTAGGATTTTATCATATGAATTACTTTTGGCTTGAAAAGCAGTCAGTCAGTCAGTCAGGCAAACCGATCATTTGCTTTAATTGGTTATTCACATCTGTGATGGCTTGTGGAATGGTGGCATTGATTAGCTATACACTCTTATTGGAGTTATAACATTGTAGCATCAGCAGTATGAATGCCAATGGTCCCTGCAAAGGCAAGCACTCCCATCTCTTGTGCCACATGATTCCATGAAAACGGTGCCACACAGCTCTGCTAAGATGAAGTGAAGAAGATTGCTGACAGGGACTTTTCTCAGGCAATGGGGGACTAGTGCTATGAATCTCGCTCAAAAAAAAAACACTTTAACCCAAAATGTGAAAGCCCAGCCCAATGTTCTGACCAGAGTATCCAGCTTATTCTGTTTTTTTTCAAAAACATGATCAATCCACTTGAATGATCCCCACAAACAATTGCATTTTCTATAGATTGTGGCATATAAATAAACTTTAAGTGTAAAGTGATCCTATTCTTTCCAGGTCAAATTGTGTTTTTTGGCCTATACGTGTGTAAATTGACAACTCTATTTTCTGCTAATAGATTTCCTTAGCCTTCCTGGATTATACCAAAAAGAGAAATTGCTGGAAAAACTCAGCAGGTCTCACAGCATCTATGGAGAGAAAGCAGAGTTAGTGTTTCGAGTTGAATAACCCCTCTTCAGTTGGGAGTGGTTGGGAAAAGTTTGGTATATATTAGATTTAAATATAGGAGGTATGTTAGTAAGTTTGCAGATGACAGCAAAATAGATGTTGTAGAGGACAGTGGAGAAGATAATCTCAGAGTACAATGGGTCTTTGATAAGATAGGCCAATGGGCTGAGGCATGGCAGGTGGACTGTAATTTAGATAAATGTGAGGTGTTACATTTTGGTAAAGGTAAAGACTTATACAGTTAATGGTAGGGCTCTGGGAAGTGTTGCTGAACAAAGAGACCTAGAAGTGCAGGTGCATAATTTCTTGAAAGTGGAGTTGCAGATAGACAGGGTAGTGAAGTAGGCATTTGGCATTCTCACCTTCATTGGTCATAACATTGAGTATAGGAGTTGGAATGTCATGTTGCAGCTGTAAAGGACATTAGTTTTGGAATATTTCATACAATTCTGGTCACCCTTCTAGCGGGAGAATGTTGTTAAACTTGAGAGGATGCAGAACAAATTTACAAGGATGTTGCCAATAATGGAGGGTTTGAGTTATGGAGAGGCTGAATAGACTGGATTTTTCTTCCCTGTAGCAGCAGAGACTGAAGGGTGACATTATAAAGGTTAATAAAGTCATGAGGGGCATGGATAGGATGAACAGCTAATGTCTTTTTCCAGGATTGGGGGAGTACTAAGCTAGAGGGCACAGCATTAAGGAGAGAGGAGAAAGATTTAAAAGGGACCAGAGAGGTAACCTTTTCACGCAGTGGGAGGTACATTTCTGGAATGAGCTGTCAGATTAAGTGGTGGAGATCAGTACAATTACAACAATTAAACAACATCTGGATGGGTATTTGAATAGGAAGAGTTTATAGGGATATGGGCCAAAGTTTGGCATATGGGACTAGGTTAGATTGGAATGTCTAGCTGGCACAGAGGAGTTGGATCGAAGGATCTGACTCTATATTCTAAAGAAGAGGTGGGGAGAGAAGGAATGAGTAAACAATAGGTGGAGATGGAGCCCAGAGAAAGATAGAAAAACGGTTTGTCAGACAAAGGGCTCGGTAAAGGCCAGCTTCCCAATATAATCCCATACAGTCAGAATATTTAATATCCTTTTTACCGCTAAACTTGGCATACATTATATTTGGTATGCAAATTAACCTACCTTTTGAAAGGTCTTTGTGATGATTCAGTAATTTCAGTGTACAAACCCAAGATCTAAACTACCATCTTGTGAGTGGTGAAGCCCACTTGTAGTCTGTCGTAATTCAAGCCAAATGCTGGGTGGGTAGATGCATTACATTTGACCCCTGATTACAACACTGGGTGGAATTAGTTAGTCCAGTACAAAAGGTCACAGAATTTAAAATATAGATTTGTTAAGCACAAAATGAAGTACTTCTGTTTTATTCCGCACTTTTTTTTTCCCTGGTTCAACTCTTATATCAGGCCTCATTTGCAAACCTAACAAAACATTACAGGATTTCACTGATTGTACTGGTTACGGAAGGTTCTTCAAATTGCCTAGCTTTTCAACAGCAAGGGACATTTTTGTAAATGTTATTTTATTAACAAATAGTTAATATCTTGATTAAGTATCAGATGTATGAACAATTACACAGTTCAGGTGTACATGGTACAGTATATTTTTAAAATCAGTGATGTTATGAGATTATACACAAATGAAGGGTAAGATAGCCTTACTGAAAATAGAAAATAAATCCAATTTCAGATTTATAAATAAAACTGCAGTAAGCTTTGATTCTTGCAAACACTATGCTAGGATTTTTGTCTCATTGTCACAGATACCTGAAGCTCCCTAATACTTTCAGCCAGCAACAGAATAGCGTTAACAAACACCAAATTCTGGGAAAATTCAGGAGGTCTGGCAGCATCTGCGGAGAAAGAAACAGAGTTAACTTTTATGTTTGTCTCTGTTTTTGTTTTAGATTACCAGCATCTACTTTGTTTTGCCTTTAATAGAATGTTATTCAGTTTAGCCTCTTAGAAAAGAATGAAGGGTAATTGCAATAGCAAAATGTTAGCTCACAAATTAATGCATCTATAGAATAATTGGGCCATTAGTGAAATAGAAGCACCCTGAGATCTGGTGCAAACCTTGGTATATATCAGGTTTAATATTTATTAATATCAATGCAAGCTGGTAACTTTACAACTTACACTGTTACCAAAATGTAGATTTCCTGGAAAACCCAATTAAATTTGGAGATAATAATGTTTTAAGTGAAATGTTATTTTTATCTCCTTGCAACATGTTTTCCTCACAGTCATTACATGGAATATCAATGTCAGAATGCAATGATGCAGCAAGTATTTTAAAATGACAAACAGATTTTACAATCAAAATCAGCAGTCTGAAAAAAATACAATTTTAAATTTGCTATTTGATATACTGTTGGAAGTGGTGGCAATTTTCGTATGAAAGATAGTGATTTGGCTAATAGAGCTAGGCTCTGCTTTCTTGGCTGGACCAGTCATGAATTGAAAAGCTTTGCCACTTGCTGGAAATTCAAGGGCAGCCCCATCTTGGCATGATGTGGAAGCCCAACCAGATTTTACAACCTTTGGTCAATTAACTGCCTGCAGTTGGCACTTCTGTACTTTAAGGAAGGACCTCTTGCCCTAAGAGTTCCAGTCAGATTGACAAGCAACTCTTCAGTCTTAGCAGTACCACTGGGAACAGTAGCCACGGCTGGTACTGCAACAGACCCAAACAAGCCAGAATGCAGGATGTAAAATATAAACGGTGCTCAGGCTAGGCACTTAAATATTCTTTAATTGGCTATTTATGGCCTTCAACTTGTCTAATGGCAGGCTATCATGCACTTTTCCTATCACTGACAAAATGACAGCAGCAGTAGAAATGCATATCTAACTCCAAACTTCATCCCTGCCACCCTTTGCCACTTATGATGATCTCTGAAAGTTGACTGCTTGGAGGGATAATGGAACAGAAAAGCAGAAAAGGGAAAACTCAGCTGACTGACAGGAAGCCCAGAGAAAACAAAGGCCAGCAGATCATTAATCTTGTCAGCCCATCATGTTCTTCAGCAGGAAATGCAACAGAGTTTGTTATGTCAGATAACACAGGACAGTATGAAACAGTGCTGACCATCATGATGCACATCATTCATAGGTCAGAAGGCTGCCACATAAAAAAAAATGGCCAGATAGGAGCTAGTGAAATGAAATCATCATGGATATGCTTGCTAATTCAATTCATTTTTATTTTTGAATGTTGATTAAAGGGTATTGCGATTGATTTTGTATGTGAACTTTCAAAATGTATTTGCCAAGAACCACATAATTGATTTGCTCACAAAATTAAAACCTTTGGGAATAAGGACAGTGGCATTGAGAACAAAATGTGCAAGACAGAAAGAGAGTTCTGGTGAATTGATGCTTTTCAGGCTAGAGGTTACGTCTCAACTGGTGCAATTACTCAGAATGAAACTCAGTTTAGGAAGTCGGAGGGGATTTATTAGTTTGGCACCAGAGATAAGGAACTTCAGTAATGTGGAAAGACTGAAAAAGGTGAGTTGTTCTTTTTTAAGCAGAGCTGGGTAAATGGAGATTTGATATAAGTACAGTATTCAAAATCATGAACAGTTATGATTAGACTGAGTAATAAGAAACAGTTATCACTAACAGAATGGTTGGTAACTAGAGAACTCAGATCAAAGGTGAGTGGCAAAAGAACTGAAGACAATATGAAAAAGCTTTTTTTAAAATATATAGTGAGCATGTGGAAGATTTTTCTATATTATTTCCCAGGATTTTAAGCATTGCTGGAAAAGACGGCAACTGTTGTTCATCCTAAATACCCTTAAGAAGGTCTTGATAAGGCAGCTTTTTGGATTGCTTTTGTCCGCCTCGTATATGCACAACTACAGTGCTGTTAGGAAGCAGCATAGAGGCATTGGAGAGAGGACAGAGGCGATACATCTAATGTGTGGTTGTACATACCAAGTAAGAATTGACCACTGGGTTCCTTTTCTATTGAAGAAAGAAGGTTAAGGGATGACCAAATAGAGGTTTTTAATCTTATGAAATGTCTTGATAGAGTGTAAACAGAGAAAATATCTCCTCTGATGAGGAAAACTATAACTAGAGGCCGCTGATAGGGAATTCAGAACAAAACTCTACCAAAGGATGTTAAGAATGTGGAAAATCGCTGCTGCAGCATAGTTGGAGAATTATGCACATGCTCAACAAGCATTTAAGGAGAGGGAACTAAATGACACTGATGGTTCATTTAGGTAAGCAAATATTGTAGGAAACTTGAATGGAACATAAACATGGCATGGGCTGATTCAGCTGAATAGACTGCGTATGTCTGTGCAATCTTATGAATTGTTAAGACCTGAAAAGGATAATGGAAACGGATTCAATAGTGACTTTCAAAAGATAATTGAATAAATATTCAAAGGGAACATTTTACAAAGATATGGGGAAAAGCCAAGTGGGAAATATTGGATGGCTCTACAAACAATCAGCAGGAACATAATGGACCAAATGCCCTCCACCTCTATTATATCGTTCGGGAATATTGTAATAAACCAGGTTGGAGCAGCTGCATTTTTTCACTTTGACTTTACGACTCTGTGATAAAACATAGGAATTGTGTAATTTTAGTCAAGAATATATCGATAGTGTTATGTGGTTTCCAAACAGAATCAATCATTTTGGCACTAGAGTTATTTGGTACCAAAGAAAATGAAATGGTGTGCAGATATTATATCAAACATCGTTTATATGTTACTCTTGGCCTATGGTCATCTACATGCTGGTGATGTCATCCCAAAACACATGTGTCATCATCAACCATTATCTCTAATTTCTTGTCTGACATTTAGTTTTAATGAGCAGAAATTTCTTCAAATTCATACAAGATAGAGCACATCAGCATGATTTTCGGTGGGATGTTACTCATGCCCCACTACACATTAACAGCACAGAGATGGAACGAGTGGAGAGTGTCAAACTCCTGGGAGTAGTCATCCACAACAAGCTTTCTTGGACTCTTCACGTGGATGCACTAGTTACAAAGGGACGAAGGATCGGTTTCCGTGCTGTACATCTCTATAATTGTATGACTATGTACTAGGGGTAATATATTACCAAGAGGGTTGTCTAACTAAGAAAGAAAAAATAGACAGACAGTCAGGATAAATAGGTCATTTAAAGGGTGGAAAATTACAACTAGTGCGATGCCACTGGGATCACAGCTGGGGCCTCAACTACCTCCAATCCAATTAATGACTTGGTTGAAGGGACTGAGCCACATTTTCTGACAATACAAAGATTGTTCAAAAAGCAAGTTGAGATAAGATAAAGCAAAAGAAAGTTTTTGACAAATAAAACAGTAATGCTTTCAGAAGCTTAGAAGGATATGGGAAGTATACAGGTGATGTGAAAAAGGAAATTAGAAAAGTAAAGAGAGGTATGAAAAAATATTAGCCAGACAAATTATGGAAAATATAAAAATGTTTTATTAGTCAAGAAAAGAGAAAATTAAGAGGATGACTAAGAAAAAGGTTGCACCTATTAGGGATGAACATAGTACTTCAGTGTGGGTGCAGAAATAGAGAATCATCGAGATTATACATTACAACAGAAAGAGGCCCTTTGGCCCACCAGGTCTGTGCCGATCATCAAAACACATCTATGCTAATCTAATTTTCCAGCATTTGGCCCTTAGCTTTGTATACAGTGATGTTTCAAATGCTCATCTAAACAGTTCTGAAGTGTCTGTGGCTTCCCACCTCTTCCAGTCTTTTAAAGACAGTGTGTTCCAGATGTCGACAACCCTCTGAGATGAACAGATGTTTCCTCAAATTCCCTCTAAACCTCCTGATTAAATCTTTAAACTTTGTTCCCTGACTATTGACCCCTCTACTAAGGGAAGGGTTTCTCCACAGAAGAGAACTTTGTACACCTCAAAACTTTGCACACTTCAAGCAGACCCCTGTTCTAAGGAAAAGAATCCCAGATTCTCTAGTCTGTTTTCATAGCTGTATCACTCCAGAACAAGCAACTTCCTGGTAAATCTCTACTGTGCCTTCTCCATTGCAACTGTATCCTTTCTCTAGAGTGTCAACCAGAACTGCACACAGTGCTGCAGCTTTGGTGTAACAAGTAATATAAACAGCTCCATCTTAACTTCCTTACTGTTGTATTCAATGTCTCAAATAATAAAAACAAGTATTCCATAAATCTTCTTCATCACCTCATCTAGTAGTGCTCATATGATGAAGGATCCATGGTCTTATACATCAAGGTCCGTCTGATCATCTCTATTTCTTGGGTCTTACCATTCAATGTGTGCTCCCTTGCCTTGTTAGTCCTCCCAAAGTACACCACCTGATACTTTGCAAGATGAAATTCAATTTAGCACTTCAAACGATTAGCCTATGTATATTGTTCTGCACTCTGAGGCTTTCCTTGTTGCTATTTAGCACTCCACCAATTTTCATGTTAACCTGCACAGAAGTCTAGAGTGTTGATGTACACAAGAAACAGCAAGGGGCCTAGCACTGAAACATGTTGTATGCCACTGGACATTAGCTTCCAGTCACAAAAAAACCCTTTGACATCACCCTCTGTTTCTTGCCATGATGCTAATTTTGAATCCAGTTTGCAAAATTACACTGGATCTCATGGGCTGTAAACTTCATAACAGTTTGCTATGTGAGACCTTGTCACAAGCCTTGCTGCTGTGAGTTGCTTTGGGACCTTAAATCATGATAAAAATGCAATCTGCATTTGCAAATTGTTCTAAAATACAGAATATACCCAAACTTGTTTTTAGGTCTGCTATTCAACATTCTTAGTATTTACTGATACAGATATTCAGTTCCACACATTGTAATGATGATAGTAATGGAAATGTTAGATCCCAGAGCGAGATCGAGCTTGATAGACCAAAAGTTTTATTTTTGTATTTTTGTTACCATGATGATCAGTCAATGAATATATTCAAAATAAAGCAAAATGAGAACTTATTTACGGAAGACAATCTGGAGAGGTCTTACAATCTCAGATGGCGACGAAACAGACTACAGACAGGAGATGGAAGACATGGAAAAATGGTGCACTGAGAACAATCTAGCTCTCAATGCTGGCAAAACCAAGGATCTCATTATTGATTTTCAGTGGGATGTTACTGATGCCCCACTACATATTAATAGCACAGAGATGGAATGAGTGGAGTGTGCCAAGCTCCTGGGAGTAGTCATCCACAACAAGCTTTCTTGGACTCTTCACGTAGATGCACTAGTTACAAAGGGCCAACATTGTCTCTTCTTCCTTAGGCAGCTGAAGAAATCTGGCATGACGGCGAATCCCTTTGACAACTTTTATAGGTGTGCCACTGAGAGCATTCTGTCTGGATGTATCACTACCTGGTATGGAACTGTACCATTCAAGATCAGAGATGGTTACAGAGAGTGGTGAACTCGGCCTGGACAATCGCAAAGGCCAACCTCTCATTTATAGAATCCATCTACCAAGCCACTGTCAAGGAAAGGCTGCCAGCATTCTCAAAGATCCATCCCACCCTAGCAATGCTTTTCTACAACCTCTACCATTGGGGAGAAGGTACAGAAACCTGAACATACGCACCAGACAGTTTCGAAACAGTTTCTAGCTTATTGTTGTTAGAATACTGAATGGACTCACAAACTATTAGCATTCACCTGCATCTGTGTTTTGGTTTTTGCCACTGTTTACCTATTATTTAGGTATCTATGCTATTCAACTCTGTGATCTGCCTGTGTATCACAAGACAAAGCTTTTCACTGTACCTCCGTACAGGTGACAATAAATTTAATTCAATTCAATTCGATTCATAAACATTTGCAAGAATGATTCAACCCTATTTCCCAGCAAAATCCTTTGCAATCATCCTTTCCTTCACTCAAAAATTGCTCACTCGACTGAGAAGGTCACAAGCATTTCCTCTTGGTAAATTTATGCACATTAATGTATCCACAGATGTAATTCTGTACATCTTTTCCCGTTACATAAAGGCATAAGCAAATTTACTGACTTTCTTGAATGAGTGCTAAGACAAAATCTTAGTGCCTTTTCCAGTTACACCAACTACTTTCAGGCCACTAAACAGCACATTCACTACTATGGATCTTTTCTTATGAACTGGACAAACTTGTAGCCTCCAGCTTCTGCATCAGTCTTGCTGTTGGTCATAAATCTTATCTCTTCAGCCAGAATCTCACTTGGTGGCTTGCTTAGTCATTTCTCTTAAGTCACGAGGTTTCTTGGAAATGCTGTTTTGACACAATGCTATGAAGAGTTTCTGAGCCTTATATAAAAAAAAAGACACTTTCACAGAACTGAAAACCAGAAGCCCATTTTCCTCCACTTTAGAACACAAATTTCCAAATAGTAACAGAATATAAAACTTTATTACGACATGTATGCAAAAATATTTCCAAAGAACTTTTGACCAAATGTCTGACACACTGGAATCAGTTGGATCCTAATAACTGTTGTATTTTCCTGAGGCACTATCTTTATACTGCCTCCAGAATTAATGAATATTGATTAGAGTTTTGCCAAAGTAAGATCTTAAGGCAGAAATGCTACTTTTTGTACCAATAAATTAATAAAATTCATAAAACAAATTTCTGAAACAAAAATCTTAGAAATAATTCAAAGTTAGCCTAAATATAATTAAAATTAACACCAACATAATACTGGAAATGGTAACTTTATTAATTTAAAAATTTGTCTGTCAAACAAAATTTAGACAATTGAAGCATAAAACAGCTACCTCTTTTAGTAATTTTCTAGTCCTTACTGAAAATCTGTGTTTGGATGGAAAAAAAGAGAACAGAATAAGTGATGTGACATAAAGACATGCTGTGGAAGCTTTTCATCTTGCAGTCACAAGAATACCAAACCTCCAAAAGGAACAACAAAAAATACTGCATGAATCACCATGATCCTATTGAATGGCAGAAGAGGCTCAACAGGCTGAAGGATCTACTTTCTGTTCCTAATTCTTATAGTATTACGGGAAAAGGTGGGAAAGTGGACTATGATTGGTTGAGGTGTTCACCATGATAGTCATTACTTAAGCTTTTGTTTAAATTCAAAAAGGCAAATTGGTCAGGATTAATCAAGACATTGTGATGCACCAAGGAAACAGTTGTTCCCCCAGATTTCTGTTTAATTGAAAAAAGATGCAATGCTTATTCTGTTTGCAGAGAGAAAGTAAGGACTGCAAAAGCTGAACATCAGAGTTGAAAAGTGTGCTGTTGGAAAACCACAGCAGGTCAGGCAGCATCCTAGGAGCAGGAGAGTTGACATTTCGGGCATAAACCCTCATTTTGTTTGCAGAGGACAGGGTGCTGCATATGAAAATTGCAGGACTCACAATGACTTGTTTGATTTCCACATCAGCTCAAATCTATGGTGGCATTTCATGACCTCATATTTATCTGAAAGTCAGGGAAAGGAACTGGAATAGTCATCCTCAACAAATGAAACAATATGAACAAAAGGTTTACTGCTCCCAATGATGGATTCAAATTCATATCTATTGGATTACCATTAAACATAATTGCACATCCTTGCTTAAAAGCATGTTACAAAAATTCTTAGACATGTCTAAGACTAGTTAGATGCGTGGTATTATTTATGATAGAGTTCACTCTCATGATTCATTGCATCCACATGTGTATAGGTTGCCTTGTCTCACAAAAGTGATCATCCTTTATGCCTATCTAATTTATGACAGGCTCTGCACAACATGAATTGGTCAAATGGTTGATTAAGTTGCTAAAACCAGTTCTTGAGCAACCTTCCACATACACAGTGAAGATTTTTTTAATCATTGCAAAGACTATGCAAGATTTGCAATCTTGTGTCCATATGCTGTTTTGACATGCAGAGTCTATTAAGCAAAGTACTGCTGAATGAAGCCATTGATATTTGTGCTGTGTCATTGTATCATGGTAATCCAGATACAATGCTAGTGTCAGAATCTGTATTCACTGAATTTATGCATTTAATAACTTACAGAGTTGAATTCAGCTTTAACAATGACATACATGCTCAAGCAGATGATGTTGTCATTAGAATCTAGCAAGGCCCAACTCTTGGGAACATTTTCATTAGTTTTCTTGAGAAATGTAGTGATAAAAACTGATCCCTGACCTTCTATAACTTTCATAATTCCAAAATTTAAATGGTAGGTAAATTTGCCATACTTGATTCTGCAGAATTTTCTTATACCCATTAATAGCCTCTAACCTGTGCTCACATTTGTCCTGAAAGTACAGCAGTCAAATATGGTCAATTTCCTTGACGTGCTAGTTGAACAATCCACTAAGGAGTTCAATCCTACTTCCTACCTTCAGTAAGTCTACCTTCACTGGTCACGATATGTACAAGGTCTCCTACTGGAACATGTGCTATAGTACTGACCTTAGCAACAACTTCATAAATAGAGCCTGAGACACTTGATAACCATGCAACCTTGATGCCAAAAAAGTGTTTTTTTTATTGGATATTGGCCACTTCAAATAGATAATTGATTACTGTGTATTATGCAAGCTTGTAAAAAGCCTAAGGCTGTTACTTTTGGTTCTGAAAAGTGCCCAGTCTACCTCAGTACCCTGATGGGTCTCAAATATTTGAATGATAGGTGAAGTTAGTAAATTTATGCTGCTACAATGCAACAGCAATATGATAGATATTCTTGATCAGCTGGATGCTGCCTTCATGACAAAAAGATTTTCCACCTAAGAAAACGGGGAATGTAGTACATCAATTGCAGTGCCAGTGTTAATGCATGTAGGACATGTGTCCCAATTATTTGTGATTTAAATTATCGAACAACATGCCTCTTCAGCTGTTCACATTGGCTAGAGCACTGACTGCACTCAACAAGTCTACGCTTGCAAATTCAGAACATAGGGTTCAACATTAGATGTGATTTCAGAATTAGACAGCACTTACTCAACAATTCAACAATGTTCAAAGAACTATCCTGACAACCAATTATGTTATCTGTTGGGTTTGCAGTGTGCCTCATTTACATATGCTCCAAGTTACATAAGCGTCAGTCTCTGAAAACAGAAAGACCATGCCCAGTCATTGTGCATTTTCAATTAAGCAAAAACATAGGGCCAACTGTTCTTTAATGCATTCTCCACAACAATGCCTCAATCAGAGTCTACTTGCCAACCAATCAGCACCCTTCTCACATGCAATTTCAAATTTTGTTCTGCTTGGAGATCTTGACAGTATGTCCCTTTATCAGCAACACTAAAGTTCTGCACAGCCAAACAACTGTTTGTGGAACAGAATAACATAGCAACCCAAATGCATTCTACAGCCAACCACTTTTCTGATGATATGATAGAAGAGGCAAGATCCTCAATGCCTTGTCTTCTGATACTTGTGAGAAGGAGTCAATCTTCACCGAGAGAGGTTTTATTTTTAGCCAAGAATATGACAAGGTAGCAAAAGTGAAACAAACACAAACCAGTGTCTTCATTTTAAAATTGCCAATAGTTAAAGTGATCTCAATACTATGAAACTAGTCAGAATCACCAAAGAAAATGATGTTTTCCACTTTGTGTACTACACAGATATGGATTCACATTATAGCTCCAAAGGTCTTAATTTATTGAAACACAATCTTCAAACAAAAAAGCAAATCTGTTTCTAAAAAGTTCAACTTGTGTATGACTACACAAGTCACATATAGAAGGTTGGTATTCATGAATATACATCTGAAGAAATAAGCAGTAGTCAACATAGTTTTAAAGGCATGTTTCTGGAATACAAAAATACTGTACCTACATAGTGCAGAGAACATCACAAGTGTTGCACACAGTTAGACTGAAGTACAGTCACAGTTGCTCTGTCGGTAGCTAGTTTGTGCACAGCAACAGGACACTGCTGTTGAGTGTTGGCTAGTGAACTGGGGGAACCATAAACGTTAACGCAGAAAGAACAGGCTGACCAATGGCATGAGAAGAGCCGCCTCATTTGCGTGATGAAGAAACAGCACAACGTTGGCAACAAGCTCCTGATCATAAACGTGCCCGGAGAGTGTTGGGGGATGGCCACATGAGTGCTCCAAGTGAACCAGCTCGCCAGGTAGACCCATGACGTCAAGCCCGACGGGTTGCCTAGCAACGGCAAAGGAAGCGGCAGGCCTCACTCTTCCCCCATCCTGAACGACATTTTGGAAACACTTCATAACCGGGAGCTTTGTTTAAGCGGACGAAGCGATCGAGCGGTGAAGGGATGTCTGCCGGCCCAGCCCTCCCTGCGAGCAACGGTCGCAGCTCCGAGGAAGCTCGCGACTTCTACCAACTCAAACAGCGCGCGGCCGAGTACTACAGGAACAACTTGGTGCCGCAAAGAATGCAGCAAGTGCTCAACAGCATGTTTTATGACAATCCCGACGATGTTTACGGACACCTGGTGGGTGTTTAGCTGTGCTGCAAGGGAGGGGCGAGCAGTAAAATTGCAGAATCCCTGTTTGGCCAATGTACAGATCTGCACCAAAACACTGCGCAGGACAAAAATGATTTTTTTAAAAATTCATTTGTGGGATGTGGGTGTCACTGGCTGGTAAGGTGCCTTCCTGACCATCTGTACTCTGCGTGCTGGTAATTGACCCACAATGCTATTAGTGAGGGAACTCCAGGATTTTGACCCAGCTACAGTGAAATAATCTATTTCCAAGTCAGGATAGTGAGTGGCTGGGAGGGGAACTTGCAGATGGTGGTGTTCCCATGTATCTGCTGCTCTTGTCCTTCGAGATGGCAGGGGTAATGAGAATGGAAGGTGCAGTCTGAGGAATTTTGTCTTGTACAAAGCTAAAAATCACACAACACCAGGTTATAGTCCAACAGATTTAATTGGAAGCACACTAGCTCTCGGAGTGATCATCACCTGATGAAGGAACGTTGCTCCGAAAGCTAGTGTGCTTCCAATTAAACCTATTGGACTATAACCTGGTGTTGTGTGATTTTTAGCTTTGTACACCCCAGTCCAATACCGGCATCTCCAAATCATGTCTTGTAGATAGAACACACTGTTGCTATTGAGCATTCATAGTAGAGAAAGTGGATGTAGTGTCAATCAAGTGGGCTGCTTTGGCCTGGATGGTGTCAAGCTTCTTGAGTAGTGTTTGAGCAGCACCCATCTCGGCAAATGGTGACAAGAAGATTTAGCAGGTCTGGATCAATCAGATACAAACACTTTCAGAGTCACCTGATCAAACCTTCCATGCCAAGGTCTCCACTAGCTGCAGGTCCCTGAACAACGTTAAAAGGGAAACTGGAGTTTCAGGTAGATCGGGTGCTGAAGAAGGCATTTGGCATGTTTGCCTTTATTGGTCAGTGCTCTTTGGACAGTGATTTCCAGCCTCTACCTCTGTATAAAGGAGGTCCTAAACATCCAGATCTCCTTCCTGAGAACTCTTCAAATGATCCCAGATGCTTTGCATCTACTCAGTTAAAAATACAGGCAACTTACTATACTGAAAATGTGTTGCTGGAAAAGCGCAGCAGGTCAGGCAGCATCCAAGGAGCAGGAGAATCGACGTTTCGGGCTTGCGCCCCTCTTCTGGAAAGCCTAACCCCGCCCCCACGCCAATCTCCATCCCCACGCCGAACCCCACCCCCGCCCCGATCTCCGTCCCTGCCCCGATTCCCACCCCCACTCCCAGCTCCAGCCCTACACCACGTCCTAGCTCCCAGCTCTGCTGTGTTTTCACCATCCCTCCAGAATTATCCCTCTCTGAGGATGAAAGATCAGTCCTCGGCAAAGGCCTCACCTTCATTCCCCTACGCTCTCGGATTAATGGGTTCAACACGTGGTGAGACATCAAACAATTCTTCCGCCGCCTTCGCCTCCGTGCTTACATCTTCAACCAGGATTCTCGCCCACCCTCTGACGACCCCTTCTCCCGCCTCCAACATACCCCATCCACCTGGACACCCCGTGCTGGCCTCTTACCTGCCCTTGATCTCTTCATAGCCAACTGCCGCGGTGACATCAACCGCCTCAACCTCTCCACCCCTCTCACCCACTCCAACCTCTCACCCTCGGAATGTGCAGCCCTCCACTCCCTCCGTTCCAACCCCAACCTCACTCTTCTACTCCTTGGATGCAGCCTGACCTGCTGCTCTTTTCCAGCAACACATTTCCAGCTCTGATCTCCAGCATCTGCAGTCCTCACTTTCTCCTAGAAGAACTTACTATACTGATCCAGCTACGTCAATCTCACATGCTGCCCATGTACCAGCAGCTTATAAAGCAAACATACAGCAGCAGGATTTCCACCAGTCTATCTACACGACTCTGCACCTGCCAATGTTTTCCCCATTCCTCCAGCTGGGAATACAGAGATCATGCTCGGTTTGGTCATACACGGATTCCCCCCACCCCCCCTTGAGAAAGCAGCTCTGAGATGAACGTTGGTCAAATCTATGAGTGGATGTCAGTCTCTGAGTTCAAAGATCCTCGCAGCAGCCTTTCAATGCTAGTCATCAGTGCATCCTGCACTGCAGATCGGTGTTTCCTATATGTCCTGTAACTGGATCAGAGAGATGCCATGAGGATTCTAAAGGTTTGTCAAAGATCAGATGCCCATATCTGTGCACAAGAGATGTGTGTGGCTAGTGCTATGAGATGCTATTGTGAGGTCAGCAACATGGAAGCTGTTCACAGCCAGCAGCAATCTGAAGTCTGTCCCCTATATACCACTTCAGCTCTGATGAAGAGTCATCTGGACTTGAAATGTTAGCTCTCTTTCTCTCCATGGATGCTGTCTGACCAGCTAAGATCTCCAGCATTTGTTGCAATCTGAAATCGACTAAGTGTGGAGCTGGAATGCCCAGCAGGTCAAGCAGCATTAGAGATGCAGGGGAGTCAATGGTTCAGGTTAGAACCTTTCATCAGTCCTCACTATCTGTAATCTGAAGTCATCAGGTACTCAATCTGATGTCTATTTCAAGAAGTTTCAGCATCCAGTTTCCTTGCTGCAGGCATTAGGAAGGCACACAACATATTAATGTGCAATTAATAAGGTTACTAATATGCAATAATCTTCCTTGACAGACAACTCCCTTCAACCTCCACATCTTTCTTAAAAGATGCAATGAGTTATTGCCAGTGTCTAGTTGGGCCTCAATGGAGTTTGCATGCAATTCTGTCACAGATCGGGTTGTTCAGGCCTCTGAGATTCTGCCCAGTCACTGAGAAAAGGCAAATTACAAATCTTTGTATGGTTTATCATGTATAGTAATTTCCTCAGTGGCAAAGGACCATGTAGCAGGATAATGCTGGTATTTAAAATGTTTGTTCAAACACATCTTGTGCTACACCAAACTGCAAAAATTGTAGTTATTGCTACAAATAAGTATACCCAATGTAAACTGAGAGTTTAACTATCACAGCAGAACAGTTTTTAAATGCAAATATATTTGACTAAGGTCCATTTGCTCTAGATCTGATGTTCCTGTAATTGCTAGTTCCTTCATTAATGGTGTTGAAATAAGAATTTTCTGTTTCTTAAAAAATGTACAGCTAATGAAGTTGTAAAGATGCAAATTAAATAGTAGCAAGATAGCCTTTTTTGTTCTTTGAGAGATAATTGCATTATGTTGTAATGTTGGTAATTGTGCACATCCTTTAGATCTGTATGGAAATTTGTAATTTTCTTATTTTAACAGGCAAATTACTTTGCTAGCTTTGCAAAGCCAGCTGCAATAAGCAGGATTGTTGGAAAAGCGAAACTAGATTCAGCGGGCCAACAAACAGTCCAAGTGGAAGTATTATGCACTATTAAGAATTTGGAGAAGGTTTGACTGGATCTTGTCACATGTTGATGTTTTAGTTTACCTGTGATATTGACATTTTATTTTTGATTGTCGATGTTCATAATTGCCTTGTAATAAGATTTTTGTTAAAAAACCATATGTGATGTTTTATATTATAATGATATTCACATAACTTTATAAATGCTTGAGAGTACGATGGATTCCAGGTTTGCTTAAGACATTCAAAAAGGAATTTGGTGTTTCTTTACGAAATGCAAGATTACAGGGAGAAGACAGGATATTGACATAGGTGAGATGCTCTTTTGAAGAGCAATTGCGAAATAATTCTGCAATATTGTGATGGTAGTCTTCAAGGATTGCATTTCATATACACTCAGTTTTATAAATTTAGTTTTCCCATTCATTTTATATACATTTTTAAATCTATACATTTTAGTTCACTTTTACTTCTGTGTTATTCTGGTCAAGAACTATTGTAAACTTTACAAAGAATAACCAACACTTTCAATTTTCTTATCCAATCCTACTTTAGTCTCGCTTCATTAGTTTCAGTATAAATGTCCAGTGGCACTAGACCTACCTGTGCCAGTGCTACTTTGATTATGGCATGATGGAGAACAAAAGCTCCTAAGTTTGTTTCCTTCCTCCCTTCCCTTCACTGGTCCACTCAATGTAAGGTAAGGCAGGAATGACTTTTCTTGATATGAAGAGAGCACTTTAACGAGCGTGGCATCAAGGAGCTTCACAAAATGTAGTCAATGAAAATCAAGGATAAAATTTTCTGCAGGCTAAAGTGTACCTGAAGATGGTTGTGGGTTTTGGAGGTCAGTCATCATAGTGTGAGGACATTGCTGTAAGATGGCTTCAGGATTGTGGTGGAGAAGTTTATAGAAATCTTAATTTGGGACAAAGTTCATAGTCACTTGGACAAATGCAGTTAACTAAGGAAAGCCAACGTTGATTTGTTAAATCCAAATTATGTTGAATAATTTGTTTGAGTTTTTTTGGTGAGATTAAAGAAAGTTAGTGTCAGAAAAGCTGATATGCTGTACAAAAACTTCCAAAAGGAATTTGACAGTGTGCTGCATAATGTGAGCACGGTTATGGCGTCAAAGAGACAGGAGTAACATGGTTAAAAATCACACAACACCAGTTTATAATCCAACAGGTTTAATTGGAATTACAACCACCTGATGAAGGAGCAGCACTCCAAAAGCTAGTGCTTCCAATTAAACCTGTTGGACTTTAACCTGGTGTTCTGTGATGTTTAACTTTGTACACCCTGGTCCAACACCAGCATCTCCATATCAGGAGTAACATGAAAGCTGACTGAGCAATTGGCAACAATGAGTACTGGTTACTGGATTTGTTTTGGAATTTATGAAGATTTACAGTGGATTAGCTTTGTAGGTACAGGTTCGGAGAAAACTGCTTGATTGAAAACTTTGTGTTGTCATAAAACATTTTGTGTGATCACTTTTGATTTTTTGGCTCAATGTTTATTTGCACAGGATTAAGCTGAGTCAAGTACACGTCTTCCGTTAATGATACTTGAAAGATTTTAATATATACTATTTCAGTTGGGTTTTAGTGATAGCATGTCCAGAAAATTATGAATGTGTTTTTTAATCAGTCCTACATTTGTCCTACATTAGTTTTGTGTAGGTATACTGAGTGAATAGCCATTGAAGTGCTATAATTTGACATGGATGTTATGAAGGCCCTTGGGTAGCCCTGAGTTTGGCTGGAGGGTTTGAGTTGCTTTATGCTGATGGTGGGGACATTAGTTGGTCTGGAGATAGCATAGAGGTCACAGGTAGACCTTCTGACCTTAATTTTCAACATTTCCTGAATCCAGGCAATAGATTATGATTCCTATGTAAGGCTGTGAACCACAGATCATGGAGAAACTGATCAGACTGTATGAAAATCACAAGAAGCTAAAATGAATACAGTGGATGTCCAAAAGGACTTGGAGGTTCAAGTGCATACCTGTTTAAAATGGCTCAAAGAGGTGCACTTGGAGTATTGTGAGCAGATCTTGGCAACACACCTTAGGAAGGGCATATCAGTCTTGGAGGGAATACAATGTAGGTTTTTAAGAATGATACCTGGACTTTAGGGGTTAACTTATGAGGAAATATTGGACAAATTAAGCCTATTTTCTCTACGATTTAAAAGGTTAAGAGATGATCTAATTGAAATCTTAAAGTTATTAACTGGAAAAGTCAGTAGATATAGATAAACAATTTCCACTGGTTGGGAATTATAGAATCAGGTAGTGTACTCTTACAGACCATTCAGAAGTGAAAAATAGAGATCGCTAGAAAAGCTCAATAGATAGGACAGTATCTGTAAAGAGAAATCAGAGTTATGTTTTGGGTCAAGTGACCCTTCCTCAGAGGATTAGGAAGCACTTCTACATGCCAAGGGCAAGATAGATACATTTTTGTTATGCCAAGGTATTAGGAGATATGGGCCAAAAGCATATGTATAGATGTAGGCCACAGACCAATCAAGATTTCATTGAATGATGGAACAGAGTTGAAGGACTGAATGGCCTACTCCTGTTCATATGGTCCCAAGATGCCCACAGCTACAATGGCATTGGCCACGCCTGGAGTGCAGGATAGATAGGAACATAGTTAAGTAACAGTTGGGAGCAAGAATAAACCATTTAGCTCTTCGAGCTCATTTACCCATCTGACACAGTCCTGATCCTGAGTGTACTGTTAATTCTATTTTTCTATCTACCCTCCCAATTGCAGATTAATCCTGTAACATCAGATATTGTGATTGGAGTGAAAGTCCTGGAACAATATCTCATGCTGTACTTGGTTCCTGAGTAAAACTGATCACTTCAGAAAGATCTAGCGCATAACCTCTGGCCTGCTTATTCAGTGTTATACAGCCTACCATCCTTTGAAGATAGTGATTCAATATAATCAGATTTGTGTCTGTTCCATTAGATTTCCATCAGAATTACAGCTGTGTTCTGCTGGAATAGCTGAGTCACCTCAGGATGTAGTCTTTACTTGAAAATGGCTTCAAATCATTAACATCTGTTGGTGTTTGATCTATTTCAATCTGATTGTCTGCAAATAAAGGGCAGGGAAATTTGGTGGTTGGATCTTCTGCTTGTGACCTCTACATCTAACTAAATCCTACCTATTAAATGGGAAATCACAGACTGATGATTGCAGAAGCAGAAGATTTCAGTTAGTAAGTCCATCAACATTGGAAAAAGGAAGTTATTATTTTGGGTATTGATCATCCATCAGAATTCCAGTGTGCACTCCTAGGTGAATATTACTAGCTTGCAGAAACGTCCATTGAGACCACTGATGTAGTATGGAATAATTTTAACAGCCAGTTTAGGTTTAATACATACATAAACTATGTAATCTCTACATGCTCCTGTATCTTAATTTTAATCATCTGCTTTAAGTTCTTTGTCAGATAAATATATTTCACAATTTACAGTTTCCTCATGACATCCTGCTGTTACAAATCTATCTGCTGCCTGAAACTCATTTCCCCTTAAGACCTTACTTATATTAAATGCCAGCACCTCAGTCTGTTTGAAAGAACGTGAAATATCAGTGTTTTCTGCAATGTCCTGATCATTTCCATTATTGCTGTTAAAACAATTCCCCCTTGGACCTCTCCTTAAAATATCTTTGATTATTTAAAAAGTCTCATTAAAGCAACAGTCTAATCTCTGTTGCTTTTAGTAAATGTCCATATGTTTTTTCTAAATTAACACTTACCTCCTTCACTTCTTCATCTCTTGTGTGTTGGTTGATTAAAAACTCATAGAAAGTAATTTTCTTTAAAAAATGTATCTAAACAATGAGGTTTTGGAAGTATTTTTATTAAAAACTATCAAAGTGAATAAGAAGCATATGAAAATTACATAATTTGACCCATTAACCATCAGCAACTATAAAGAATATTGTGATTATTTAGCATCTCATTGGAATGCATACAGTTTGTATGTATTTAATATAAGGACATTTAGAATGTAATTTCAGCAAAAGCTGCAGAGTGGCAAATAAAATTATTAATCTTGAACTAACATTTAAATATACAATTTAAATCCTAAGTACATTTGTTCAAAAAAGGATTAAAGCCTGAAATCACAAGGTGCACCAAAAGCATGTGTCTGGAAGTTACCCATCTGCTTGGTACCCAGTATTTTTGGATTTTACAGCAAGGAAACTGACCAGCTTTCTAGAAGCTTCCACAAAATCAGCACAGACATTATTACATCCTCAAAAATTATGTAATTAAGTTGTTGCTAATGTCTTTCTTTTGTTCTGAGCTCTGCCATGATAGTCAGCCAGCTGATGTATAACACCACCAGTATGTCTTGTAAATAAAACACAGGACAAATCCACCCAGCCATTTACCAGCCCATCAGTCAACTGTCCATAATCAGTAAAGGGACGGAAGGTGTCATTAACAGTACCACCAAGCAATTCTTAACAATAATGTGCTCAATAGTGCTCAGTTTGAGTTCTGCCAAGGCCATCCAGCTCCTGATGTCAATAGCTTTAGAAGCATAAGTAGGCTATTCAGCCCCTTGAGCCTGTTCTATCATTCAAAGACATCATGCAGGTTTAATTTGTATAATCTTTCCTAATAAATTGACCCCTGAAATCTAGGTATCATTCTTGTAAACCTACATTGTACTCACTGCAAAGTCACAAATCCTTCCTCAGCTGTGTTGCCTATATCTGCTGACAGTACGTCAAGTTCAGCCACTTACAAAAATCGTTGAATTCCAGAGTTGAAGTGTGAGTAACTGCCTTTGACATCAAGGCTGCATTTGACCAAATGTGACACTAAGGAGTCCCTGCAAAACTGGAATCAATGGCAATCAAAGGAAAAGTTTGCACTGATGGAATCGTACATGGTACAAAAGGAAAATGGATGTAGTTGTTAGAGGTCATTCGTATCAGTTCTGGGATATTTGTGCAGGAGTTCCTCAGGGTAGTGTCTCCCACAGTCCAACTATCTTCATCTGCTTCATTAATGACCTTCCCTTCATCACAAGGTCAGAATTCAGGATGTAGCTGATGACTGCACAATGTGCAGCATAATTCGTGATTCCTCAGACACCGAAGCTGTCCTTGTTCATGTGCAGCAAGACCTGGACAATATCCAGATTTAGGGTGGCAACGGGGAAATAATGTTCGCATCACACAAGTGTCAACCAATGATCAACTCCAACAAGAGAGAATCTTATCATTATCCCTTGATGTTCGATGGCATTGCCGTCACTGAATTCCCACACATCAACATCCTGAGGGTTACATTGATCTGAAACTGAACTGGACTGACCATTATAACACTGCAGCTACAAGAGTTGGTCAGAGGTTAGATTTCATCTCAACATTTTCCTGCCTGTTCTTCATAACCTTTCAGATCACCTAACTTCCAATGTTGTCACATGACTTGTGTCAGCCAAGTCCCATGACTTCTCTTTATACACTCTGCAAACTCAGGTACACTTCAGATGACTTGGATGGCGAATATCTTAAAATGTTTAAATGAAATGGCACGAAGCACACACAATCTGTTAAGCAGACATTTGGAGCATGCTTCAGGACTCCTGAGGAAATGGGGTCCTTAGTGGACCCTGAAACAAAATAAGTTTGGGTTTTGTAGAAGCTTTTGCTTTCTTCATACTTACATGCAGTGCATTCCAAACCCTTTCTACTTACTGGGAGAAGATGGTTTCTCTCACCTCAAAATTGCTTCTCTTGCAAGACACTTTAAATCTGTATCTTGAGGTTCTCAATCCCTTTTTTTTTGAGTCAGAATACTTACTGCTTTTCTACTCTGTCTAGCCCCCTTGAGATTTTGAAAATTATTTAAATCTACTCCTTGCCTTCTCTCCAAGGAAAATAATCCAAACTTTTCAAATCTTTCTTCATTCCTGGGACCATTTTTCTGCATTCTCTTGAATCCAGTCACATCCTTTTTTTATTGTGTGACACCTAGAATTATACTCAGTGCTTCAGTCTAACCTGTGTCCTTTATTAGTTCATCTCAATCTCTCTGCTATTGTACTCTGCCCCTAGAGTCCCTGTCCTGCCACCTGACAAAACCAGGTCTCTCTGCTCATACATAACCTTTAGAATAATACTCTTTCTTTTATACTGTTTTTCCATGTTCCTTGTACCAAGGTGTAATACCTGAATCTTCCATGCTAACAGCAGCTACAGTATATTGATTGCAATGGCTCAAGAAGGCTGCTCACCCCTATCTTCTAATAGGGCATTAAATTAATGTAGCAAATGCTGGCCTTATCAGTGTTACACACATCGCCCCATGGATTTTTTAAAAATCAACTTTTTGTGGTGAGCTAAGTTTGTATCAGTTGTGAGAAAACAACATCTATCGACATGACAGAGATCAAATGGAGACTGGGCAACCATTTGGCGTAACACCTTTTTTCAGTGAGGAGAGATAACACTGAGCCTCCTGTAGCTTGTCATTTCAATGTTGCAACACCCCCCCACCCAAACTCACACCCCAAACCTCCGGACCATTATCTCCTTAGCCTGCTAGAGCATTTCGTTGAAACTCAACAGACCTCATGGAACAGCCTCTCATCTTTCAGTCTGACAATCTGTGGCCTTCTGGTTTTTAAACTTTGAGTTCAACCAATCTCGATCCTCTTTTTTGCCCCCATTTTGTTGCGTGTTTTTTTTGCTGGTTCTGTTTTCTTCTAGTTTCTTTCTTTTTATTTGAACAGCTGCAATCCAGTCATTCACCCCTCAGTTAGAAGCGATTTTGCTTTCTTCACTTGGCCAGAACCTATTATATTCCTACATTTCCTTAATTCTCAAGAAATTTTATTGATCTAAATGTTAACTCTTTCTACCTACACAGATGCTGCCTGACCAACTGAGTATTTGTAGCATATTCTGCTTTTATCTTACAGCATAATGCCAGTCAATGCATCTTGATAAGCCGGCTGCAAAATGCCATTTCATTAATCTCATAGCAAAGTAAATAAATTCAATAGCAGCGTTTGGATATCTGTATTCAATCATGCATCTGCCACTTAGCTGAACTTGCTGTACTATTTATACATTAATAATGGTGAGCATCATTAGCCTTCCATAATTTTGACATCAAATTTTGGCCCATTCCATCCCTTCTGCTAGTAGGTTATTCTGACCATCACTTTTCTTTTTTGATTCAGTTGCAATTATTAAATGCAATAATTTGAGAACAGGGTGCTTCCTATCTTTGAAAGACAGGAAAGCTAGGCTAGCTATAGTGTACTACAATTAGACAATTATCATTAGTCCTACAACAAACATACGCATTCAGCTTTTGGTTTGTGAATAAATTGTTGTCTTAGTATAAATATAGGAGAAATGCAGTAAGTAAAACAGCATTTATAGCATGCATCCTTCTGCGATATTAACTGCTTTATACATTCACTGTCTAATTCATTATGATTTAATAGAAATACAATAGCAGTGAAGTTGAACTAATAAGGAATGAATGTTCAAATTTGGTCCCATGAATAGCTCGCTAGAACTTAGATTTCAGAATGATAGTGTGAAATTCTATTGGGTTTGTGAAGGTAGCATTGAAGATGGGGTTGTGATTTTGAAATGTGTGCATTGAGTGTTCTATCTCACACACTCCCACCTCCAAACATTCTCGCGATGTTGAACTTTCAGCCCCTGACCATCCTTGTGGAGATTTCACCCTCCATAATGATAGATGGCCTGACAGCTGTGGTCATTATTTAGTTAAAGTTTATTTGATGAGTTCAGAAAATGACTGTATCTTGAGATCCACTACTGGTGCAATCTAATGTCTGGAGGGCTCCCTATTACCCTGAGATTTGGGCACTTACAGTGGCCTTCCTGTCCTCACAGTCCATCCAAATGATTTTAAGACCATAAGACCATAAGACCATAAGACATAGGAGTGGAAGTAAGGCCATTCGGCCCATCGAGTCCACTCCGCCATTCAATCATGGCTGATGCACATTTCAGCTCCACTTGCCAGCGTTCTCCCCGTAGCCCTTAATTTCTCTAGACAACAAGAACCTATCAATCTCGGCCTTGAAGACATTTAGCGTCCCGGCTTCCACTGCACTCCGTGGCAATGAATTCCACAGGCCCACCACTCTCTGGCTGAAGAAATGTCTCCGCATTTCCGTTCTGAAATGACCCCCTCTAATTCTAAGGCTGTGTCCACGGGTCCTAGTCTCCTCGCCTAACGGAAACAATTTTCTAGCATCCACCTTTTCAAAGCCATGTATTATTTTGTACGTCTCTATTAGATCTCCCCTTAATCTTCTAAACTCCAATGAATACAATCCCAGTATCCTCAGCCGTTCCTCATATGCTAGACCTGTCATTCCAGGGATCATCCGTGTGAATCCCCGCTGGACACGTTCCAGTGCCAGTATGTCCTTCCTGAGGTGTGGGGACCAAAACTGGACACAGTACTCCAAATGGGGCCTAACCAGAGCTTTATAAAGTCTTAGTAGTACATCTCTGCTTTTATATTCCAACCCTCTTGAGATAAGAGACAACATTGCATTCGCTTTCTTAATCACAGACTCAACCTGCATGTTTACCTTTAGAGAATCCTCGACTAGCACTCCCAGATCCCTTTGTGCTTTGGCTTTATTAAGTTTCTCACCATTTAGAAAGTAGTCCATTCCTATATTCTTTTTGCCAAAGTGCAAGACCTCGCACTTGCTCACGTTAAATTCCATCAGCCATTTCCTGGACCACTCTCCCAACCTGTCTAGATCCTTCTGTAGCCTCCCCACTTCCTCAGTACTACCTGCCTGTCTACCTAACTTTGTATCATTGGCAAACTTCGCTAGAATGCCCCCGGTTCCCTCATCCAAATCATTAATATATAATGCGAACAGCTGTGGCCCCAGCACCGAACCCTGCGGGACACCGCTCGTCACCGGCTGCCATTCTGAAAAAGAACCTTTTATCCCAACTCTCTGCCTTCTGTTAGATAGCCAATCCTCAATCCATCCCAGCAGCTCACCTCGAACACCATGGGCCCTCACCTTGCTCAGCAGTCTCCCGTGTGGCACCTTATCAAAGGCCTTTTGAAAGTCCAGATAGACCACATCCACTGGGTTCCCCTGGTCTAACCTACTTGTTACCTCTTCAAAAAATTCCAACAGGTTTGTCAGGCATGACCTCCCTTTACTAAATCCATGTGGACTTGTTCTAATCAGACTCTGCTCTTCCAAGAATTTAGAAACCTCATCCTTAATGATGGATTCTAGAATTTTCCCAACAACCGAGGTTAAGCTGATTGGCCTATAATTTTCCATCTTTTGCCTTGATCCTTTCTTGAACAAGGGGGTTACTACAGCCATCTTCCAATCATCCGGGACCTTTCCTGACTCCAGTGACTCTTGAAAGATCTCAACCAATGCCTCTGCTATTTCGTCAGCAACCTCTCTCAGAACTCTAGGGTGTATCCCATCAGGGCCAGGAGATTTATCAATTTTAAGACTTTTTAACTTTTCTATTTGAATTGAATATGCCTCCCATGGACAGCCTATTAATTATTTGCCTTCAGGAACATTGTGGAGGCAGATAGACCAGATAAACTGTATGAGTTACACATTAAATATATGTTCTAAATTGCACTAGTCCTTTATCTGAAAAATCTATTAAATGTATGTTCTCTTGACAGCTAACTGCACTTCCTCCATACCCTCTGCACTCCCTCAGATCTTCCATGCTAGCTCCATATTCAATATGTCCCTTTGTTGCTTCCATACATATCTGCTTATCTAGTATCACAATGAACAGAACGCAAAAGCCAGAAAACGGCATTGAAAGCCTTTAAAATGCTATGCAGTGACTGAATGAACAAACATCTATTCAATCTCCACTGAAAATGTTGGTCATCTTAGAAACTTTAAGCTGACAATGAAACACACAACCATTAGACCTCAGTCTTAAAAAAAACTCACTCCTTTTAAGTGCTCAGATCCATCAAAACAAATAAAAAATTAAACAATTCTTTAAAATATATTATTTATTATCTGATCTAACAAAGCTCACGGTCCAATTCACAATTATGTAATTAACTTGCACTGAGCTAAATCCATTTGTGAGAATTGGAGCTCAGCCAAGTGTTCATGACAAGATCCATTGCACAACTATCATAGGTCCTCCAGAGCTCAAGATAATGTAGCCTTTAAATTTTTTGAGCCACCTGATCGTTATTTAAAAAATCAACAGATGAACTTTTGACAAAATAAGTTTTTTTTCCAAGGCTTAACAGATGTCTGGACTGTTAAACAGTGTGAAAATCAAAGCACAGGATCCAGACACATGAAGATCTGCTCATTGATACACATTGAATGCAGAAAAGCACGTTGCCTGACTGAGAAAGTCCTTTAACAAAGTTACCTTGTCCTTGGATTTTTTCAAAAGGGGTTGTAAAGACAATGATGCCGAAATGGCTGACCCAAGTCAACAATAAAAGAAGGCCTTTAGGTTTTGTTTTAAAAGCGTTCTACAATGAAAGGGCAGTGCCCACTTCTCCCAGTTCAGGTTTTTTCTAGTTTGATTTGTTTTAGTAAGCAGTCAGAAAACTGCTGGGGACCTAGAGAAGCAGCTACAGTGAAGAAATTTCATGCTTCAACAGAGGTCTTGCCTGAACTTTCTCTCTGAAAACATTCCTGCTTATAAGAACCAGTGTTTGAATTTATCTTTTTGCCAAAGGATGTGTTTATTGGATGTTGCATGGATTGAAACAGCTCCTTCGTTAAGTTGTGACAGAGTTGGTTGGATGATCAAATGAGCAATGTTATTCTAAATTCTGTTTTATTTTTGTTTGTGTTCTATCCATAGTGTTTATGTAAATTCTGTTTTGTTTAAAGCTGAGTGGTTCGACCAGCTGTATCACTCCTGGAATATCCACATTGCATCTGCCTAAAAGAAAAAATAAAAAGGGCCTGGGCTATCTCCTTGAAACATTTTGAGGCGGTCTGGCCTGATTCATAACAACAGAAACAAAGTAGTGTGCCTGGACACTTACATCCTGCTCAATTTACTGGTCACTTATCTTTTAGGGACAATGTGTTCAAACATACTTAAACATTATATAATATCTAATTATGACATTCCATTTTGGCAATAACTCTTAAACTCTCTCTAAAATATTTCCAACTCCGAAGTCTTCTCCAAGAACAGACTAATCTAACATGTTTTACACAGGCTTCTGGAGTCCGCCTGCCTCACTGAAGCTGGGAAATGTAGGAAAATTGAGACAGGTATTTAAAAATACTAAATGTGACATCACCTGAGTACACATTGCTTCATAATTTGACACCTTTTCACTGGTGGCCAGTGGAAGTTGACTGGTTCATTTATGGTTCCGTCCATCCATTTTCTGCTATCCAACATGAGTTTCCCAAATTGAGATGTAAAATCTGACTAAGATATTTGAGTTAGGTAATCTCATTTATTATAGCATGATTTTTTAATATCTGGAGATTTAGCATCGTTCAAAGAATGTTTATTCTCTCGTTCCTTTATGTCAGCTCTTTGATGCTACTGCTGGTTTTGCTTTTGGGCTCAACAAGTTTGCAGCTGATTTATTACTTGACCATTGAAGAGCAGAACTTCTTTATTTCATGGAACTTTGACCAAAAATAATAAAAATAATAATTTCATGGCAGTTGCCTGCAGAGTTTTTCAATGAATTTTAACATATCTGAGCACCTTCATATTGTACACTCCAAATAATAGTGAAAGCTGAATTACACCTACTTCACTTTGTTCTATATCAAAAACAATGTGGTGACTAGGAACTTTTCTTTATGATTATAATCTGGATTTCAATGAAGATTAGCATACATACAACAATGTACTGCATCAAACGTGACTAGACTTTTTTTAAAACCAAAGTCAGGCAACATCTCATTTACAGGAGATATACTGACATCTCAAGTTTAAATCATTACTACTCAAGATATCTGCATTTAATATGTCCTAACACAATCTGCTTTTCAGAGTATCTGTTTTACTACAATGTCTAATTCTTGTTGTGATCCTAACTACACTACCTTCGATACCATGGATAAAGAAATTGAGCTAAAGAATATCAGTGTCCAGTTTGCCTTGGAATGGATTAATGGGCCATTGAATTCCCTAATAAAAGGGCTTTTGCCAGCTAATCAGAAACAAGTGGACAAATTTCTGAGGTACAGCTTTAGTTCTTCCAAATGTATTGTTCTTTTAAACTTCTCTAATAAAATTTCTTGCACAGAGCCTGTAAGTTACGTTTTGTGTGGGAAGACTGCTGTACCATAAGCATCGAAGCTATAATCAGCTGTCTTTCAACTTCAGTGGGTTGATGATATAGTTCAGATGTTTAGATCAGACTGATGCTGGAAAAGCACAGCAGGTCAGGCAGCATCCAAGGAGCAGGAAAATCGACATTTCAGGCAAAATCCCTTCAGATGTCAGATACCAGGCTTGCAAAGCAGGCCCTCTTCTCACCACTCAGTCAGGACAGATGGAAGAGAGGAATGCACAATAAATGCTTCAGGGCTATGCTGAAAGCCAACATAAGAAAAGCAATAAACATAAAAGGTGTGTATGCTGAAAATCTGAAACAAAAACCAAGTGCTAGAGAAAGAAAGCAAATCTGACATCATTTATGAAGAGCAACAGAGTTAATGTTTTGAGTCCATTGGCTTCATCAGCACGTGATCAACAAATGCAATATTGACATCAACTCCTGGGAGACCATCGCTCTGGACCAAACCAGATGGAGGCAGAGTCTGTGGGAAGAAATACAGCATTTTGAGACCCAATGATGGCAAAATGAAGAGGAGAAGCAGAAGTGATGAAAAGGACGAACTATGATACATACTAGTAGTACATAAATAGAACTTGAACATGACAACAAATATTCTAAGTGTTATAATGTTTGTAGCCACTGAATCAACCTCATTAGCCATCTTAGGACTCTTGGTCTGGCTATGAGACATATATTTTCTTGCAATGATATTGAGAGAGGGAGTGAGTTTGATGGAAGTGAGTATGAATGTGAGGGGCATTAGTGATGATAATTGGTGCAGGAGAGATGATAGGGCTGCCCCAGTGAGTGTATTGGCTGTGGAGAAGGCTGAAATGAGAAGTAGTTTAGGAGGTTGATGTGCAAGAGAGCCATTAAGTGGATGTGCTCCATGCAATAGTGAGACTGTAGCCCATGAAACGTAAAAGGTGTGTTTCATGGCACTGTTACAGTGAGTTGTAGTAACTCTGTGGGGGTGAGGTGGCAGAGAGTAATTTTGTAGTGCTTAGCCTTCTGGAATACAGAAGGTCATTAACCTTTTTTGACATTGCTTGGCATTTCTCTTAACCTGGGACACTCATTGATCTGGGCTGCTATCTTTGACCAGGCAGGGTGCATCTAGTGACATGGCGTTCTTTGCTGGGCTCAAGGAAAAAGCACTGCCCTTTGTTCGATCACCCCATTCACCACCTGCAGATCTCTGGAGGAGCCAACCTACCTTTCCCGATCATGGTGTTCAGGATAAAAGTGCAGGACCACATTGTAAAGGGGCAGCTCCTGGCTTGCAGCACGTGAAGCGTGATGGAGTTAAACATGACGTCAATGACAGGAATGACTGCTTGAGTTGTTTGCTATCAAGGCCAGTTGGATCATTAAAGAGCTGACATGTGGATGATTGTGGAGAAAAATCTATAGGAGTGGTCGACGCACCACGAATCTCTGGCAAAAAATGCTGACAAAACACTGGAAAATTTAGCCTATTAGACATCTTGACGGGGTGGATGTGGAAAGAGTTTGTGGGAGAATTTAGAACTAAGGTTCACTGTTTCTAAATAAGGGATTTAAAACAGCGATGAGCAGAAATGTTTCCTCTCAGAAGGTCATGAGGCTTTGGAAATCTCAGCCTTAAAATGTGATGAAAGCAGTATCGTTGAATTTTTTTAAGGCAGAGTTAGATAAATTCTTGATAAGAATGAAGATGAAAGATTATCAGGGTTAGGCAGGAATGTGAAGAAATCAGATCAGCCACGCTGTAATTGAATGATGGAGTTGGTTCAAGGAGCAATGCGGCCCTCTTCTGCTCCCAACTCGTAAATTCAGATGCATGCCATAACAGAAGGAATAGAAAGAAGCAATTCATACTTTATGACACAGTTCTAAAGATAGAGGGACTTGCTAAGTTATGGATATTAAGTAGGAGAATGGGACTGACTGCATTACTTTACAGAGAGTCAACATAGTGTTGACAGACCATGTGATCCACAGCAGTGTAATGACTCTATGATTTCATGTGAGGCTATTTCTTTCCTATTTCAGTCTAATGTAATCGTGTGTAAATCCTTACTGTATCCTTTTCTTACTGGTTAGTACATGACTCAATTATCCTTTTTAACCCAATCAATACTTCATCTTTTTATGCACAGTGTGATTGTGTCATTTGTTTTAATACAGTCATTAGTTTATCTTGTTTATGCTACAGTTTGGTCTAGCAGAAACAGTGAACTGTCTCTTTAGTATTTAACTTGTGTTCTCGGAGCCCTATAGACAATCAACCATTAAATTTCAGTCCACTTTGCAGCCCCTTTAGTCAACAAATGTATTGACACTAATTGAAAGTTTTAGTCTTAAAATATTGCAATTGTATGTTGGTAATGATTTGCTAATTGAGCATAGTGACAATTCTGAATTTGCTGTTTGTAGTGAATATTTTCAAAGAAAGGTGGAAGAAGATGAAGAGCAAAAGAAAAAAGATGCTGAAGTAGAGGAGGTACCAGAGCCTGAACAATCTGCTTCAACCAATCCTGTTCCTGTTGTAGACAAGAAAAAAAAACCTCCTAAAGGTCAGTCTAATTTTGAAAAGTATTTTCATAATCATAGTTCACCTTGATATTAAAAATAGTTGACTTAAATACTAAAAATAAAAATGCATTCCCAACCATTGTTTATACAGTTTTTGCAACGGATTTCATGTTGTTCAAATGTCCAAGTGTGTGTATCCAAATCACTTCAGTAACATATTTAAGTTAGCATCTCACAATGTGATTAAGTACTGGATTTAAATTTTTCACTTGCTGAATGGATTTTGCATATGGTTCTGGTAATCTAGCCTTAAAAGGAGCTCTGGGTTCAGGTGGTGAGTAAGTATGATATTGGAGAACCACAAACAAGTGAAACCAACACAACGAACAAACTAAGTATAGACTGTGAAATCAATCTCAGGTGCAACAAACTATTACCTGCAATTTTATCAAGAGCTCCAAACTATCAGTCCAAAATTTGAGTGGGAGCAGCGGCCGAGGAAAAACGAACCCGGGAGACTACAGCTAAGGTAAGACAGTTTGTTTCAAAATTACTTACCTGTAGCGGGCAGCGGTTTTTTTTTCTCTCTCTTCACAAAATGAGCGGGAGCAGCAGAGGAAGTGACGGTAAACAGAGGGGCAGCCGGGAAGGAGAACGGTGAGTATAAATACTCCCCCTCTAATCACCAACGGTCATTTGAGTGGGAGCAGCGGCCGAGGAAAAACGAACCCGGGAGACTACAGCTAAGGTAAGACAGTTTGTTTCAAAATTACTTACCTGTAGCGGGCAGCGGAAGTGAGGTTGGAGCGCATAGCTGGGCGGGAAGGCAAGTGATTAGTATTTGAGTGGGTGTGTTCTAGACTCCAGGTCCTACTTCCGTAGGGCCTCCCTCCCACCCTCCTCCTCTAACCTAACTTTAAAGTCCACAGGTTATTGACTCAGTGTTCTTGTTTTTGGAGACAGTGTACAGTCATGGCAGCGCAGGCGGTGGAATGTTCCTCCTGCAGGATGTTTGAGGTAGGGGTGACCACCGATACTCCTGCCGACTTCGTGTGCAGGAAATGCAGTCAGATCCTGATCCTCACCGAACGAGTTAGGGAACTGGAACTGGAGCTGGATGAGCTGAGGATTATTCGAGAGGCTGAGAGGGTGATCGATAGAAGCTACAGGGACATAGTTACGCCAGAGAACAGAGGTAGCTGGGTAACAGTTAGAGGTGGGAAGGGGAAGAAACAGGCAGTGCAGGGTTCCCCTGTGGTCGTTCACCTAAAAAATAAGTATGCAGCTTTGGAAACTGTTGGGGGGGACAGCCTTGCAGGTGTAAGCTGCAGTGAAGGGGTCTGTGGCTCTGAGATTCAGAAGGGAAAGGGGGAGAAGAGGAGAGCGCTAGTTATAGGGGACTCTCTAGTTAGAGGACATGTGGACATGGGCGAGACTCTCGGATGGTTTGTTGCCTCCCAGGTGCTAGGGTCCGAGACGTCTCGGACCGTGTCTTCAGAATCCTTAAGGGGGAGGGTGTGCAGCCAGAAGTCGTGGTACACATTGGCACCAACGACATAGGTAGGAAGAGGGGTGGGGAGGTCATTCAAGAGCTCAAGGAGTTAGGCTGGAAGCTAAAAGCTAGGACAGACAGTGTCGCCATCTCTGGGTTGTTGCCGGTGCCACGTGACAGAGAGGCAAAGAATAGGGAGAGAGTGCAGTTGAACACGTGGCTGCAAGGATGGTGTAGGAGGGAGGGCTTCAGATATTTGGACAATTGGACTGCATTCTGGGGAAGGTGGGACCTGTATAAACAGGACGGGTTGCACCTGAACCAGAAGGGCACCAATATCCTGGGGGGTAGGTTTGCTAGCACTCTTCGGGGGGGTTTAAACTAATTTGGCAGGGGGATGGGATCCGGACTTGTAGTCCAGCAAGTAAGCTAGCTGTGTGTCAGGATGTCCAAGACTGTAGGGAGGCTGTGGAGAAGGTAGCACTGACAGGGACTACTTGCGGACACAGAGATGGGCTCAAGTGCGTATACTTCAATGCAAGGAGTATCAGAAATAAGGTGGGTGAACTTAAGGCGTGGATCGGTACCTGGGACTACGATGTTGTGGCCATCACGGAAACATGGATAGATGAGGGACAGGAATGGCTGTTGGAGGTTCCTGGTTACAGATGTTTCAGTAAGATTAGGGAGGGTGGTAAAAAAGGAGGGGGGGTGGCATTGCTAATTAGAAATGGTATAACGGCTGCAGAAAGGAAGTTTGAGGGGGATCTGCCTCTGGAGGTAGTATGGGCTGAAGTCAGAAATAGGAAAGGTGCAGTCACCTTGTTGGGTGTTTATTATAGGCCCCCCAATAGCAGCAGAGATGTGGAGAAACAGATTGGGAAACAGATTTTGGAAAGGTGCAGAAGCCACAGGGTCGTAGTCATGGGCGACTTCAACTTCCCAAATATTGATTGGAAGCTCTTTAGATCAAGTAGATTGGATGGGGCGGTGTTTGTGCAGTGTGTCCAGGAAGCTTTTCTAACGCAGTATGTAGATTGTCCAACCAGAGGGGAGGCCATATTGGATTTGGTACTCGGTAACGAACCGGGACAAGTGGTGGGCTTGTTAGTGGGTGAACATTTTGGTGATGGCGACCACAATTCTGTGACTTTCACCTTGGTTATGGAGAGAGATAGGTGCGCACAACAAGGAAGTTTTTACAATTGGGGGAAGGGAAATTACGATGCTGTAAGACAGGATTTGAGGAGCATACGTTGGGAGCATAGGCTGTCAGGGAAGGATGTGGTGGAAATGTGGGACTTTTTCAAGGAGCAGATACGACGTGTCCTTGATATGTATGTACCGATCAGGCAGGAAAGAAATGGTCGTGTGAGGGAGCCTTGGTTGACGAGGGAGGTTGAATGTCTAGTAAAGAGGAAGAAGGAGGCTTACATAAGGTTGAGGAAACAAGGTTCAGACAGAGCAGTGGAGGGATACAGGATAGCCAGAAGGGACCTGAAGAAAGGGATTAGGAGAGCTAAGAGAGGGCATGAAAAATCCCTGGCGGATAGGATCAAGGATAACCCCAAGGCATTCTATGCGTATGTGAGAAACCTGAGAATGACGAGAACGAGGGTAGGTCCGATCAAGGACAGTGGTGGGAGACTGTGTATTGAGTCGGAAGAGATAGGAGAGGTCTTGAGCAAGTACTTCTCTTCAGTATTTACGAACGAGAGGGACCGTATTGTTGAAGAGGAGAGTGTGAAACGGACTAATAAGCTAGAAGAGATACCTGTTAGGAAGGAAGATGTGTTGGACATTTTGAACAACTTGAGGATAGACAAGTCCCCCGGGCCTGACGGGATATATCCTAGGATTATGTGGGAAGCAAGAGAGGAAATTGCAGTACCGTTGGCAATGATCTTCTCGTCTTCACTGGCAACTGGGGTGGTACCAGGGGACTGGAGAGTAGCGAATGTTGTGCCCCTGTTCAAAAAAGGGAATAGGGATAACCCCGGGAATTACAAGCCAGTTAGTCTTACTTCTGTGGTAGGCAAAGTAATGGAAAGGGTACTGAGGGATAGGATTTACGAGTATCTGGAAAGACACTGCTTGATTAGGGACAGCCAGCACGGATTTGTGAAGGGTAGGTCTTGCCTTACAAGTCTTATTGAATTCTTCGAGGAGGTGACCAAGCATGTGGATGAGGGTAGAGCAGTGGATGTAGTGTACATGGATTTTAGTAAGGCATTTGATAAGGTTCCCCATGGTAGGCTTATGCGGAAAGTCAGGAGGCATGGGATAGAGGGAAATTTGGCCAATTGGATAGAAAACTGGCTAACCGGTCGAAGTCAGAGAGTGGTGGTAGATGGTAAATATTCAGCATGGAGTCCAGTTACAAGTGGAGTTCCGCAGGGATCAGTTCTGGGTCCTCTGCTGTTTGTAATTTTTATTAATGACTTAGATGAGGGAGTCGAAGGGTGGGTCAGTAAATTTGCAGATGATACAAAGATAGGTGGAGTTGTGGACAGTGAGGAGGGCTGTTGTCGGCTGCAGAGGGACTTAGATATGATGCAGAGCTGGGCTGAGGAGTGGCAGATGGAGTTCAACCCTGCCAAGTGTGAGGTTGTCCATTTTGGAAGAACAAATAAGAATGCGGAATACAGGGTTAATGGTAGGGTTCTTGGTCAGGTGGAGGAACAGAGGGATCTTGGGGTCTATGTACATAGATCTTTGAAGGTTGCCACTCAGGTGGATAGAGTTTGTAAGAAGGCCTATGGAGTATTATCGTTCATTAGCAGAGGGATTGAATTCAAGAGTCGTGAGGTGATGTTGCAGCTGTACAGGACTTTGGTTAGGCCACATTTGGAGTACTGTGTGCAGTTCTGGTCGCCTCACTTTAGGAAAGATGTGGAAGCTTTGGAGAGGGTGCAGAGAAGATTTACCAGGATGTTGCCTGGAATGGAGAGTAGGTCGTACGAGGATAGGTTGAGAGTTCTCGGCCTTTTCTCGTTGGAACGGCGAAGGATGAGGGGTGACTTGATAGAGGTTTATAAGATGATCAGAGGAATAGATAGAGTAGACAGTCAGAAACTTTTTCCCCGGGTACAACAGAGTGTTACAAGGGGACATAAATTTAAGGTGAAGGGTGGAAGGTATAGGGGAGATGTCAGGGGTGGGTTCTTTACCCAGAGAGTGGTGGGGGCATGGAATGCGCTGCCCGAGGGAGTGGTAGAGTCAGATTCATTGGCGACCTTTAAGCGGCATTTGGATAGGTACATGGATGGGTGCTTAATCTAGGATAGAAGTTCGGCACAACATCGTGGGCCGAAGGGCCTGTTCTGTGCTGTATTGTTCTATGTTCTATGTTCTATGTTCTATCATTACAACCTAAAAGCCCATTGAGTTCTTAGAAGGTGGCATCTAGGATATCATCTCAGTAGCCTATCTATTTTAATTCCAAGCCTTTTGGTATGGTTGAACTTCCATCTTTCTCTGCTTTACAGGAAATTCATGCAATCAGATCGATTTGAGTGAGCACCTTTGCAACTCTATTTTACCCCCCATTTTCTGACTCTTCCAGCATCATATGGCTTCTGCTTCAAGAATGCAACTGCCCCCAAATATATTCAAAGTAATTATTTCTCCTCCAAAAACTAATAAAAATTATTCACTTAACTACGCTTTTGGGATCTTGAATTAATAAGCTATTTCAGGTATACAACATTCTGCCACTTCCCCATGGCAACCTTCTTCAAAAACTTTGACACCCGCAATATGTTATGTGATTATGTTTTATATCTGGACTTGCACATGATCAATGGTTTGTACAGGGATCAAACCTATGGGAAAATAGTCTGGAAACGAGGAGTAATAAAGAAAAAGTACTATGTAAAAGTGCAGGTGGCAGTTAGTTAGAGATTGAAAGGACAGGGAGAAACTCATTTGGTTAAATAATAAAATTAGTATCTAACATTAAAAATAATGAACATTAGTTGTCAGTGCCATTTCTCTTAACTGTTTAATTGTTCTTTATCAAACAATTTCCAAAAGATAGAACTACAGACACCTACTTTACAAAAATTTACATTTTCATTTTTAGGGGCATTTAGCAAATACTTGGTGTACAATTTTAAATATCTTCACACTACTTGCATATCACCTTTTCAATCACTGCAAGAGATTGACAATCTTTGAAAGTCTTTAATGTAGAATTGCAGACTGTACTGTTGTGTCAATCTGCAATTCTATAGTTAAACATAAATATTTAATCAATTAAATTGATTCATTTAAAATCACTGAAGTTTAATTTATTCACACAGGTAAGCCACTTGACAAAACAAAAAAAATGGAATTGTTGTCATATTTTTAGTGAATCAGCCATTGGCTGTCTATCTTCCACTACCATAAATTAACCAAAATAAACTAAGTCAACTTGCCCTCGGGATGGTCCACTGAATTTCTGATCTGTCAATCTGCTTGCCCTTCCAATCAACTGTGATTGTATCAATGCTTGTTAACACCTACCCCATAATTCAAGCCACATAAAAAGTACATTTTCATGGAAAATGTATTTACAAGTGTCTTAATTTCATTGTTCACACATCAATAGTTCAAGAATCAAATGAATTAGGGAGAGATTTGCAATGTAAATGTCTGAAATGAAAAGTAGCCTATTTTACATTTTAAAAAATCATCATTGTCAATTATTCAAATGTGGAGAGGCAGGAGATTTCCATTTTTTAAATTTAAAATGTCATGATGCAAAGAGTGATACAATTAACCTCAACACTTGAGTTGGGGTGGTGAAAATTGGCTAAAGTTTTGCTCCAAGTCAGTATCCAATAGACCTTATTCAGAATGTCTGAGCATTTTGTGAGGAAGGAATTGGTTTCAACTTTGATGTTAAATAGCCTGCTGACAGTCGTCACTAAGGCTTACACAAGAAGAATGGCTAATTGGGTGAAATATTGGAACATAACTGATGTTTGTGGAATATTCCAGGAAGCTCTCAATGTCTTCAAGTGTGGAAGTGGGAACGTAACATCAATTTATTTAGAATGTTGTTCCTTTACCCCAAACTAGCATGATTCAAGTTATTTTATTTGAAGTCTGATTAATGTGTACGGATTGAATAACTTGAAATCAATGATGTTGTTCTTTAAATATGTCAACTTAAAAAGGCTTGGCCTCCTGTATCCAATAGAACAAAGTGATGGACAAGAAAATGTCATCTAGACTATCCCACATCATCAAAATGCCCAGAGCGTCATGATACAGAGAATCTCTTACCAGTAATTAACTGATAAAACAATTGGAAAAAATTCTCTTCTATTCCAATGAATGATCAAACATAGTCTTAAAGGTCATATTTGTTGTATTTATATTACAGCCAAGAAAAGTATTGCTCCAGAGAAACCAATCAAACCCCGCGAACCACCAGAAATATTTTTTCCTGGTGCTGTGGCCATTGGTGTTGTATCATTGGCGGTGGCTAAGGCTGCAGTGAAACTTCAGAATACTTCTTTGTTTTTACATATTGCTGCCTTGAATCATGAGAAGGTAGATGAATTTTTAAATTATTATTCCTCATCTGCTTCTAAGTTTGTTCTATTTATAATTATTGTAAAAAATACAAGCTGCAACTTTATATAAACTTAGCCAGCAACATTTGAGCCATGAAGCAAAATAGCCAATGGTCCCTTGCATGAAAATGTTACACTCTCAGGTTTTAAAGGTTTAACATTTCACATCAGACTTGAAGAAATGTTACTAACATACTTTGTAAATCTATTCATTTTAAAATCTTCGTGAAATTGTTTAATATTCAGTGCAAATGGTAGTTTCAAGGCAATGCTGCACAGATCTTTAAGATTCTGTGGAATTCTTGAATGGATAAGGATGAAATAAGTGAATACCTTTGTGGAGACTGATCCAAAATGATATAGGGTACAGAAGTGAAGCAAACAGTAATGGTGTTCTGGGTGATTTACTAAAACAGAAGGGAGGACAGGCTGAAGATTATAAAGCATTGCAATAGGGAGCATGTATTAGAATTGTCATTAGCATGTCATCTCTCTGCAACTAACTTTCCACCACTACTAGTAAGCTCAGTACAGCTGAAATCTAAGAATATTGGATACTGTTTTGTAAGACTAAGTAATATAGCACATTGCCTACTGATCTAAAGAGGAGAGCAAGATAAAACAGTAACATTGTTACTGAGGTTGGTGGAATTGCTAAAGAAAAAATGTGTAATACAAAGGCTCATTTATATTTACTTCATGTATTTCATCTAAGGATGCAAAAAAAATGTTTTTAAATTCTTAAGGAAATCTATTGTCTGTATGAGATAGAGGTGGGTGGGACTAGTTTAGTTTGTGACTATGTTCGACATTGACTGATTGAACTGAAGAGTCTGTTTCCATGCTGTAGGACTCTATGATTCTGAGTTAACTTTAAAAGAAACGTGCTTTTCTGAAGCACATGTAGACAGGGAGTTAAACTGTTGTTGAAAAGCATAAGTAAAATAACTGGGATTCCTTGTAGCCATTTGGAAAGCAGGAACTAATAGCTTTACAAAAGTAAATAAGCAAGTGTTTGGAGTTAAGCATGAGATGGAGGTCACTATGTGAGATAAATGGAATATAATTGAAGAATTAAGCCTGGATCGGAAACCATCTAAGTGATAATTATAATTCTAAACATTTATACAAATGTTTATTTTAAATAAGGTTAGGAATTATTGAAATATTTACTAGATATTAAACTAATTTTGGGAAATTATAGCCTGTTTAAAATAGGTGACAGAATGCTTATTATGAATAATAGTGAGGAATTTCAATTGACAAATATTCATATCAGCATCTTTCAACTTAATCGCAAAGGCATTAAGAGTAACTGAAGATGCATACTGAAAAGTTATATTTTAACATAAAACTCGAAAGATGGACAATAGAGGCAGGAGTATATAAAAATTACAGGGGAGAATATTAATTTAGTTTTGTGGCAGTTTCAAAGCCTTCCATGGTCTTTTAAAGTTTGCTGCTCAGAAAGCGAAATACTGAAATAACGCGGGTTGAGCAGATTAGATGTACAGAGAATGACAGAACCTTTACAGGGATAGGAGGCAGTCCTGAGTGCTCCTATGAAGTTATGATCCAGCCATCATCCCACCCCTTCCCAAGTATCACCTGGCTAGGTTTGAAAGCAAACAGGGAACCTCCAAGCACTGTTCAGGATCATTTATGTAATGAGTCTAGTGAGCAATTAGAAACAAAATCAGAAATTGCTGGAAAACTCAGCAGATCTGGCAGCGTCTGTGAACAAATAAGAGAATTAATGTTTCGGACCCAGTAACCCATCTGAACAGAGTCCATACCTGCTGAGTTTTTCAAGCAGTTTCTAAGCTTGTTTCTGACTTCCAACATCTGCAGTTCTTTGGTTTGTTTTCTTCCTAATAAGCAGTAAGCTTGTTTTAACAAAATTGTAGATTTAACAGGTAACTGATCTATTTCCTGAACTGTGTAAAATTTGCCAGAGTCACTGAAGTAAATGCACAGTGAAACTGTAAGAATAGAAAGCTTTTAATCCGGGAAACTAAATGCCTTTGTTATGACTACACGAGAAGCCGCTACTCTATGCATTTCTTCTAAGAGTGCTTGACAAGTGGTTGCCAATATTTTGGAAGCCATTTCATCTGTCTTGCACTTCTTTCATATGGAGTTGTACTTCCTCATTCCCACTCTTCACTGTAGCTTGGGAACAGCTTAAACACTTCAATGATGAGATGCCGAGGGATCTAGGTGTCCTTGTGCAAGGTTAGAATACAGTTGCAGCAAGTAATTGGGAAAGCTAAAATGACATTATCATTGAAGGGGGATTCAATACAAAATAGGGAGGTAGTGTTTCAAGTGTACAGGGCACTGGTGAGCCTGCATCTAAAGTGCTGTGCACAGTACTGGCTACCTTACTGAAGGAACAATGTAAATGTGTGAAGGTAATTCAAAGAAGGCTTAACAGATGAATACTTGGAATGAGGGGGGAATGTTGGATAGGCAAGCTTGCATTTTTGGAGTTTAGAATACTAGAAGGTGACTTGATTGAAATATAAAATCCTGAGGGGAGGGTAGAAGTGGAGTGGATATTTCCTTTTATGGAAGAAGCTAGAGATTACCATTTAAAAATCAGGGATTGCCCAATTTAAAACAAAGATTAGGCAAAATCGCTACCATGAAAATCAAAAGGAGGAATAACACTGGCAGCAACACCAGCAGCAGCACCAAATGCCTACTCTTCAGCCTCAAGATGCTTCACAAAGCACAGTGGTCGGGAATGAAGATCCAGTTCGAAGTAGTAAGATTTCCCAAGACAGGGTTTACAAATAGAGGATTACCTCTTTTAACATGGGCACCTGTATCTTAAGATAATCAGATTTTCATGGCAGCTCAGTACTAACAACTGCTGTCTCCTGAATCAATATCTCCTTTCCAATGGGCTAGATCAGGTTCTTAACTGGTGGCTGTGAGATGCTGGTCTCTAAAGGGTAAACACATCCACCACCCCGCTCCCTGCACGCTGTCTCTCCCTGACATTTTCTGCTCTCTATTCATACAAGGAAAGCAAAAAATTCAGGCCAATGGTTTGTATGAATGATGCAATAGGTCAGGGTTTGTGGAAAGTAAGGTTTGGATGCAAAAGAGTAAAAGGTCAAGATTGGTGTGAATGTTGGCTATTCAAATGGAGATATGAAGTGCTTGAAGAAAGAGGAACTGCAAGAACTATGTTATGGGTGGGATAATGTTGGGTAAGTCAGCATCTGGGCTGTTACATGAAAATGAAATGCTGTCACATTTTCTGCCCTTCTGAAATTCTGGTTCCACTTTGTTTACTGTTATCAGGTTGAAGTGACTACACTTCTGCATCTAACTTGCTTCCATCCATTTCTGCTTGGTTGGCAGTTTTCCTATTCTTTCCATCATTGGGAAAAATCATTGTGCATCATGCCAAATGTTTCAGCCTCTTTGCTAGTGCTTATTACAATAACTGTCATGGTTTCTGCTGGTTGTACTAGGGAGTCTTGTTTCAGATCAAATCAGTTGAGCCTCAGAAATAGTTCATACTATTTTAAACAACCTTCATAACTGTAAAACTCTGGGTGGCACAGTGGCTCAGTGGTTAGCACTGTTGCCTCACAGCACCAGGGTCCCAGGTTCGATTCCAGCCTCGGGCGACTGTCTGTGGAGTTTGCACGTTCTCCCCATGTCTGCGTGGGTTTCCTCCTGGTGCACCTGTTTCCTCCCACAGTCCAAAGCTGTGCAGTTCAGGTGAACTGGCCAGGCTAAATTGCATGCATCATTCAGAGTGAAATGGGTCTGGATAGGTTACTCTTGGGAGGGTTGGTGTGGACTGGTTGGGTCGAAGGGCCTGTTTCCACACTGTAGGGAATCTAATCTAAGCTCTAATGAATATTCTAGGGCAAACAAGTACATTGACATTGTTGTGATTTCCTATTAATAAATACTAACGCTGTAATTATACAAGCTTTCTGTGAGGTAAATGTATGATCATTATGTCTCTTGTCAGTAATTCATAGGTTCTGGCATGTGAAGATATCAAAGTGCAAGATATCCATTAACATGATGTGTTGGCAAATTACCATATTTAATGCAAATTATTCTGGAACTTGAAAAATTGAACTATATGCAAGAAAAGCATTTGCACATTTCCAATTTTTAAATAAAACCTTAACTATACATTAAAATTTTAGGAGCCCCCAGTCGAAATAAGAATGCCAATTCCGATGGTAAGTTTACTTAGTTGTGGGAAATCTTCTGGAGGAAAACTAAGATTGATGAAGGAAGTAATAGCAGTTCCAAAGCACGATCTCAGTTATGAACAGGTAAGGCTCTCATTATTCTCATCTTTATAACTTGGAGGTGCCGGTGTTGGACGGGGGTGGACAAAGTTAAAAATCACACAACACCAGGTTAGAGTCCAACAGGGTTACTTCGAAGTACTAGCTTTCAGAGCGTTGCTCCTCAACCACCTGATGAAGGAACAGCGCGCTGAAAGTCAGTGATTCCAAATAAACCTGTTGGACTCTAACCTGGTGTTGTGTGATTTTTAACCTAATTTTTATAGCTGATTCTTTCCTATGTTTATAAGACAATTGCAGAGATAATGGTTCCTTACTACTTTTTAAAAAGATTAATGCAATGGATGTGATGGTGCCATTTATTGCTAATCTTTAACTTTGTCAATAGATATTCACTTGCTCAATAATTGATGTAACAAAATGGACTTATTTGTTTCTGAGATTTGTTCATGTTAATGCTCCAGAAAAGGAATATTTCTAATAGCAGCCAGCGAATGACTGATAATATTTTGTAAATATATAATGTAGAATCTCCTGCTGGCAAGATTCAGGTTTATGGGTACAATTGTACCATTACTAAGTAGCATTCTAATTATTATTATTATAAGGATGGAAGGATATAAAAAATGAGAATAAAACTACCACAATGGCCTCAACGTTCCTGACAATAGAATCTAACCGTCACCCCTTCATATTCAATAGTATTACCATCAATATCCTGGGAGTACCATTGACAAGAAATTGAACTGGACTAATGGCTACACGGGCAGCTCAGAGGCTAGGAGTTTTGCAGTGAATGTCTACACCTGAACCAGACTGGAACGAATGTCCTTGGAGGAGTTTTTGCTGCTGCTGTTTGGGAGGGTTTAAACTAATGTGGCAGGGGGCTGGGAACCAGAAGAGAAGACTACTTGACAGTTAGGTGGAAACTGGAGACTGTAAGGATCATGAAGTTAGCATTACTAAGGGGAAGTGTAGGGAGAGAGCAGATGAACATAAAAGAACTGTCAGCCTGAAGTGCATATGCTTTCATGTAAGGAGTATAGTGGGTAAGGCAGATGAATTTAGGGCCTGGATTATTGCCTGGGAGTATGACATTACTGCAATCACAGAGAGTTCTTGAAGGAAGAGCATGATTGGCAACTAAATGTTCCAGGATCTTGATGCTTCAGACTGGACAGGGAGGGAATTAAAAGGGTGGGGGGGAGGAGTAGTTGCATTGCTGATCAGGAATGATATCATGGCTGTGCTAAAGGAGGACACTATTGAGGGCTTGAGCAGTGAGGCATTATGGGTGGAGCTGAGAAATAAGAAGGGTGCAGTTACATTGGTGGGGCTGTAGTACAGGCCTCCCAGCAGTGAGCGTGAGGTAGAAGAACAAATAGGTAAACAGATTATGGAAAGATGTAGAGGCAACAGGGTGGTGATGATGGGAGATTTTAATTTTCCCAACATTGACAGGGATTCACTTAGTGTCAGAGGTCTGGATGGGGCAGAATTTGTAAGGAATGTCCAAGAAAGTGTTTTAGAGCAGTATGTAAATAGTCCAACAAGAGAAGGGGCCATTATTGGACCTGGTGTTGGGGAATGAGCCAGGCCAGGTCGTAGAAGTTGCAGTGGGGGATTTCTTTGGGAATAGTGACCACAGTTCTGTAAGTTTTAGAGTACTTGTAGACAAATATGAGAGTGGTCCTAAGGGACGAGTGCTAAACTGGGCCAAGGCCAATTATATCAAAATTAGGCAGGAGCTGGGAAATGTGGATTGGACACAGCTCTTTGAAGGAAAGTCCACATCTGATATGTGGGAGACTTTCAAAGATAGATTGAAGATAGTGCAGGATAGGCATGTCCCTTTGAAAGCAAGGGATAGGATAGGCAAGATGCATGAACCGTCGATGACAGGAGAAATCGTGCGACTAGCCAGGCAGCCAGGAACTGAACAGGCCTTGGACGAATATCGGGAGAGTAGGACCAATCTTAAACAAGGAATCAAGTAGGCTAATAGGGGTCATAAAATAACCTTAGTGAGCAGAATTAAGGAGAATCCCAAGGCCTTTTATTCTTATATAAGAAGCAAGAGGGTAACTAGAGAAAGGGTTGGTCCACTGAAGGATAAGGTTGTGTGTTGAACCTGATTACTTTGCATCAGAGTTCACTGAGGAATGGGAGGTGATGAATGCTGAGAGTAGAGTCAGAAGTTTGTTTACTCTGGATCACGTTGACATAAGAAGGGAAGTTATGTTCGGTAGGCTAAAAGATATTAAGGTGGACAAATCACCAGGTTGCCGAGGGAGGTGAGAGAGGAAATAGCTGGGGCCCTGACAGATATCTCTGTAGCCTCCTTAAACACAGGTAGGTGCCGGAGAACTGGAGGGTTGCTTATGTTACCCCACCCCCTGTACAAGAAGGGTAGCAGGGATATTCCAGGTAACTACAGACCAGTGAGCCTGACGTGAGTGGTAGGAAAGTTGCTGGAGAAGGTACTAAGGGATAAAATCTATTTATATTTGGAAAAGAATGGGCTTATCAGTGATAGGGAACATGCAGGGGAGATCGTGCCTTAGAAACTTAACAGTTTTTTGAGGAAGTGACCAAGTTGATAGATGAAGGAAGGGCTGTAGATGTCATATACATGGACTTTAGTAAGGCATTTGATAAGGTTCCCCATAGTAAACAAATAGAGAAAGTGAAGTCACATGATGTGCAGGGTGTTCTAGCTAGGTGGATAAAGAACTGGTTGAGCAACAGGAGACAGAGAGCAGTAGTTGAAGGGAGTTTCTCGAAATGGAGAAAGATGACCAGTGGTATTCCACAGTAATCAGAGCTGGGGCCACTGTTGTTTGTAATATACATAAATGATCTGGAAGAGGGCATTGTTAGTCTGATCAGTAAGTTTGCAGACGATACGAAGATTGGTGAAGTAGCAGAAAGCATAGCGGACTATCAAAGAATACAGGAGAATATAGATAGACTGGAGAGTTGGGCGGAAAAGTGGCAGATGGAGTTCAATCCGGGCAAATGTGAGGTGCTGCATTTTGGGAAGTATAATTCTAGAGCGAATTATACAGTAAATGGAAGAGCCTTGGGAAAAGTTGATGAGCAGAGAGATCTGGAAGTTCAGGTCCATTGTACCCTAAAGGTGGCTGCAAAGGTGGATAGAGTGGTCATGGAGGCATATGATATGCTTGCGTTCATCGGACAGGGTATTGAGTATAAGAGCTGGCAGATCATGTTAAAATTGCACAAGACATTGGTTCAGCCACATTTGGAATACTGTGTAGAGTTCTGGTCACCACATTACCAAAAGGACGTGGACGCTTTGGAGAGGGTGCAGAGAAGGTTTACGAGGATGTTGCCTGGTATGGAAAGTGCTAGCTATGAAGAGAGGTAGAGTAGATTAGGATTGTTTTTATTAAAAAAAAAGGAGATTGTGGGGGGACCTGATTGAGGTCTACAAAATCATGAAGGGTATAGACAGGGCATAGAGATCAGCTTTATCCCAGGTTGAGGGATTCATTAATGAGGGGTCACACGTTCAAGGTGAGAGGTGAAAAGTTTAAGGAAGGTATATGCAGCAAATACTTTACACAGAGAGTGGAAGGTGCCTGGAATACGTTGCCAGCAGAAGTAGTAGCGGCAGGCACGGTAGATTAATTTAAGGTGCATCTGGACAGATGCATGAGTAGATGAGGAGCAGAAGGATACAGGTGCTTAGGAATTGGGCGATAGGTTTAGACAGTGGATTTGGATCGGCTTAGGTTGGGATGGCCGAAGGGTCTGTTCCTGGGCTGTAAGTTTTCTTTGTTCTTCTTCTAACTCCCCAAAGCTTGTGAACTAACTACAATGCACAACTCAAGTCTCTAATGGAATACTCCCCACTCCCCACTGGATGAGTGCAGCTTCAACTGACTTCACCCGATGAATAAGCAGTGCTCCAAAAGCTTTGATTTTAAATAAACCTGTTGGACTATAATCTGGTGTCGTGTGACTTCTGACTTAATTAAACTATGATCCGTGCCATACTCTATGATGCAATGTCCAAGGTATTCTGATGAGTCATTGCCTGACTATCACCCTACCAAGCCAATATATGCTTTTGAGCTTTACTATCTTGCAAAAACATGCAAACATCTAAGAGTAATAGTATCCATTCGTGAGAAGTCTGGAAAATCTAGTTACTATTATTGCTATCAAAGAATGATTTGAAAATGTAATTGTGTCTTCCAGGGTCTGAAGATGATGATGGCTTTTCAACAACAAATTACAAAATGGATGTTCTCCCAGAAGTCTCTAGTAAGGCTATATTGGGAAATTATGCATTATATTATCTATCTCAATTAGCTATCTATCCACTTCAGACAGCATAATGATTTTATGTTCAATCTTAAAATAGTAGATGAAAGACATAACCTTATCATTTGCCTTTGTTGATGCTATGAAATTAAATCACAATATTTTGAACAAAGCAATCAGACAAATAAATAACTCTGACTATTCTTATGTTCAGCCTTTAGCAATGTCTCATTTAGGCTGCTGGGAGAAAGGATTTGAACGTACAGAACAGCCTTTTGAGTTGATCCATGAGGTTTGTGACACACTAGAATTGACGCTGGGGGAAGACTTACATTTGGTACTCAATTGTGCTGCTCATGAACTAATGGATTATGTGAGTAAAGAGTAATCTTGCATAAAATTAGATAATTAACATGTATCCTTGTCTACAGTCTCTGGGCACACACACCCCAGTCCTTACAGTTCTCTGTCCAAATGCTGCTCCACTTCTCATCTAAGATGCTACTTATATCCAACCTTTCTAGAGGATTCACCAAAGGGATATTAGTTTGTACCTTTCAAACCTGTGACCTTTTTTATCAAGAAAGACGAGGGCAGCAAATTCATGGGAACATCACCACCTGCAAGTCCCCCTCCAAGCCACTCACCATCCGAATATGGAAATTTATCAACACTTCTTCAGTGTTGATAAATTTCTAAACATAATGGAGGATACTTGATAATGATCACTAAGATACAATTTTGTATTTGTGGAAAAGTAATGTATGACAGTGGGAAATCAAAGGAGTACATTCATAATAACTGTTCCCATAAATAGTCATTGGAGTTGAAACATTAATTCTGTTTCCATAGATGCTGCCAGACCTACTAAGTTTCTCCAACACTTTTTCATTTTATTTCACAGTCATAGGTATATGTAGATCCTGCACAAATTATGATGCATTAGACAGCTAAATGATCTCCTAATGAATTGATGTGAGTGTAGCAAATTTTAGAATTATTTGATGCATGTTCAAGATCTTGAAATGCAAGGTGGTGAAAGCTTTTCTTCAATAACAAACATATATGGAAGAGACAATGATAGCAAATCTAGTGAGATATGGTACATCCAGTGTTCTTTCCTTGCCAATTTTTGTTGTGTGTCATTTTCAGCATTTCTGAATAATGATTAAACAGTTTATGTTTACATCTTTTAGGAGAAGGAGAAATATGAAATTATAACTGGAGTATTGAAACACCCTGATGAAATGATAGAACTGTACACAAGCCTGGTTGAGAAGTACCCATCAATCATTGGTTTGATCGATCCCCTTCGGAAAGAGGTTAGTAGCTTCAAAAATGATCATTACAGTCACTATATCGTTGAAAGGTCATCAAAGCTATAGAAATTTAAGTCAGCTAAGATCAATGCAAATACATAATGTGAACTGATTTTCAACTGATTCAAAAGACTAATTTCATTTAGACTATAAATTGTAGCCGACTACAAGCCAGTACATTTGTAGAGCATATTTAACATAGCATAACATCTCCAAAGTACTTCACTCCAATGTGGTGAAAGAAACCTGAGCCAAAGAATGAGTGGTTTACCTAAGTCACTTTCCACCACAAACTCCCTGCCTCAACCATTCCTAATTGAATGGTGAGCCTCTATAATGGAAACTCCAATACTGGTGTTGTTGGTGAGGGAGGTCACTGAGCAAATAGCTGAAGAAGTTGAATGGACCCTTCCTACAGGAAAGGTTGTCTTGGAATAAGAAGCATCATAGTAGAAGAATCAAATAAAAAAAGGATTTCTTCAACTAGATGTAAACCATAGAATCCCAACAGTGTAGATATAGGCCATTCAGCCCATCGAGTCTGGAAACTATGGGCAATTTAGCATGACTATTCCACCTAACCTGCATATCTTTGGACTGTGGGAGGAAACTGCAGCACCTGATGGAAATGCAGGGAGGACATGCAAACTCCACACAGTCACCCAAGACTGGAATCCATACTGCCCACCATGGGCTAAATTCCATATTAATACCATGTATTCCTCATTCAACCTTTTTAATCACTTAAAGTTTGAAATGAATTGGTCCCAGTGGAATGAAAAATCCCTCTTTCATGATCTTTCGGCCGCCTGTGTGTTCAGCTCTCATGCTGCATTGCCAGTACAGTTGACATGACTGCACATCATAGGAGTTGAGTCAGGACAGATGACATTGGAACATACCTTGCCAAAATGGAGTAGTTAAAATTGCACTATCCACATGGAGAGAGTGAGCTACTTTGATATCATTGAAGGATCAGGCATTGGTGGAGGAAATAGTGCCTTTTGGCCAAATCTGGGTAGAGGCTCTTGCTATGTGTTCCCGTGACACTGTGGAGAAATGAAGCAATGCTTAGGGATAGATATTCTATTTGCCAATGAGTAGGAAGCTGGATAGATTCAGTGGAAAACCAGAAACACCCAATGATCCAGAGTTGCGCAGCTGTCATGGTATCTAGGATCCTCAACACAGTGAGCAGGCAACATTCATTATAGAGGTAAAAACAATGATTGCAGATGCTGGAAACCAGATTCTGGATTAGTGGTGCTGGTAGAGCACAGCAGTTCAGGCAGCATTAAAGGAGCAGCGAAATCGACGTTTCGCTGCTCCTTGGATACTGCCTGAACTGCTGTGCTCTACCAGCACCACTAATCCAGAACATTCATTATAGGCTTTCCATGATATTCTGTCAGATATTCTGTCAAAAAATACTGGAAAGAGTTGTAAATGTTCAGGCTACTTTCAGGGAGGTGGATATCGGGTAAGGTGATATAAATCTAAAAAGGCAAACAGAACAGGTTGCTGCAGCAAGAGCAGACTCAGTCCTTACTTTCCTATCTCCATGGTAAATCTCATAGCTGATCCTGGCCAAGGGATGCTCAAAAGAAGTAGTGCAATTGTGACAGGTCCAGACAGTTCAAACGAAACTGCCCTGAACAAGCACAGTCACCACTACCAGCAGGTATAGAGATACTATGCATGCAATGGCATTCCCTTCTCACCAGATGTTAAACTAGTTCAGCTTCCCTCCAAAGCCAGGCGAGATGAGTGAAGTTCCTTCAGGAAGAGGCTCAGTCTTATACGTATAGGGTGATAGGAACTTGCCCTACAGTGAGCATGAAGTTTAGCAAGGTAGAAACCCATACCTAATTGTAACAGACCCAGAGGTAACAAGTATTACTGTCCAGCTTTTCTTTGAGCATTTTGCTTAGATGTATGGACTGACTGTTTCTCTTCCATAATCCAGGTCTCTGCTTCATAGGTCAGACATCCTTTAGCATGGCTACATCAAGTTCTCCTTATCTGTCTTCAATCACGCTTTTAATACCCTGGGATTTCTGGTAAATCATGACCTGATCAATGTTCCAGTGAAAGTTAGCAAGTTGAGAATACCTGTGGTCTTGGGGTCGAACATCTTAAGAGATATTTAGGCATCCTTGGATTGCAACAAACAGCACATTAAGGTTGTCAGATGGTGCTCAGGTGTCTTTAACCTTGTATCACACACTCAACATGTGTCAGCCTGTATGGGAACTTAGAACTGAGTCACCATCGCTGTTTTGAAGTTAGCCATCTCTCACTCATCCAAATCAGGCCTGGCAAGAGTGTCACGTTGTACATGTAGCAGAGCTCCTACTTGGCAGAACTCCTGAGAGCGGCACTAGTTTCAGTAAGAGAAAAGGTAAAGGTGCCCCTACACATTGCCAGTTTTGGTGACAAAATGTTTACATCCAACTAAGAACTCCCACAATATCCTTAGAACTCAGGTGTCCTCTATTGTGGACAGTGGACCAACTGGAGGAGGTATCTCTAATCTCATTTTGATAATGGTGAATTGGAAAACACTTAGTTTTGATTATCCTCTCAACAAAGTGTGAGTCAAATTTTAGTAAATATAATGATGACATTAGGTATTATAACCCGGTAGGCCCAGAATTGTGACTAGCTAGTAAAGAATCCTTACCACCAGATCACATCCCATCCCATCCATGGGAGGAAGTTGGGACTACTTGCAGAAGTCTTTGGAGCAGTTGACATGCAAGAGTTGTCAGGTCTGTACATGGCACCTATAGTCCTCAAGAGGAAGGAAGGCAGAAAACTGAGGATCTGTATTGATCATTGGGCACTTAACTCAAAAATTCATTCATAAGTATGCTTGCCATAATCCCTCAGATTGAGGTAGCATTACAAGCTCTCAAAGGTGCTGGTATTGTCACAGCCTCAGTTTGGCTCATGATATAATCAGCTATCAATTGCTGAACAAGACATTGAAAAGGTGGCATTCTGACCAGGCAGCAGGACACTTTATGAATATATGAGTGCACTCTTTGAGCCCTGTAATGCTCCTGCAACTTTCATATGTGCGATAAACAAAGTTTTTGGCAACCTTAATTTCCAGTTCTTCCTTGTGTACCTGGATGATATAATCATTTACATTCAAGAAGACCCCAAAAGACAAGACACCATCATAGCCTCTGTATTGCTGTTTAATTTGAAAGTCAAACCAGATAAGTGCTAAATTTTCCAGACAAAAGGAAGGGACATTTCAGCACTTCATTACCAAGGAAGGTGTTACTCCTGACAATGAGAAAATCCAAGTGGTAGAAAAGTCGCACTGAGCTAAGAGAGGGAGGGGACCTAGCCATAGCTTATCACAGGAAGTTTGTGCAAGCCAACGTATAGTTTGCCACCTGCCCCACAATTTGCTGAGAAAGTCAATGAATGCGAAAGAGTGGTTGGAAAAGGACAGAGTCTCACAGGAAGTTGAACCCCAACGTGAGAAGATTCCTTTTTTAACCCTTAAGCAGAAGCTTGTCTCATCACCTGTCCTTGGCTAGCCAAAGTCGCATCTCCCCATTACCCTGGAAACAGATGCTAGTTTCTTTGGTCTAGGAGCAGAGCTGTCACAGCTTCAAGGACAAAACAGAATGGTTATTCTTATGCCAGTTTGAGTTTCAAGCTAAATGAGAGGAATGTGGAAAATTACTCCAGCATGAATCTGGAACTGCTAACTTTGAGGTAGCAATTTTGCAAAAGTTCAGAGACATTCTGATGGGTGTTAACAGGCAACAATCCACTCAGTTACTTTCAAACATTGACCATGCTAGGAGCAACAGAGGCCCAAAAAGCTGCTGAACCTACTCAGTCTCAATTCCAGATCTGGTAGTGAGTCAATTCCCTAAGGTATTCAGACTGCAGCATGTAATCAATGCACTTAGGAGTGAGATCCAAACCAAGTCCAGATAGCAAAGGCCTGGTGCAATTTCACCTTTACCATCTATCTTGAACAAGGATATCAGATAGCTTCAGATGATTGCAGTGGACATGTATCATTACTGGAAGGCACAAAACTACTCATCTAGTTCCAACTGGTGAGGGAGTCCAATCAGGCATGGAGCATGTTACATAGAAACATAGGAAAATAGGAACAGGAGTGGTCTTTTCAGCCTGTTGAGCCCTCTTCACCATTTAACGCTGCCCAGGCCATTCAAACATTATAGTAGCTTTCACCCATACTATCCCCATTATAGGGGAACTTATTACCTGCATTTCAGTGAGGTGCAGCCTTATCAAGATACTATATAACTGAAGCAAGATTTCAGCATTGTCGTACTCAATTCATGTTGTGATAAAGGCAAGCATTCCATCAGCCTTCCTTATTGCTCACTGCATGGGCAGATTAGCTTTCATTGACTTATTGATAAGGACACCTAGATCCCTTTCTACATGTACACTTTCTAGCCTCTTACCATGTAAGAAGTGCTCCATATATCTGTTCCATCTACCAAAGTAGATAGCCTCTCATATTTTCACAATATATTCCATCAGCTTTGTTCTTGCCACTCACTGAGCCTGTCCTAATCCTCCTCAAGTTGCTTTACATCTCCCTCATAATACATATTCCTGCTTAGCTTTGTATATATTTGTTTACATAGTTTTGCATATATTAAAATTTGTCTCTGCATCCAGATCACCAAATCTACTGTGATCAGCTGCATCACAAGCTCTGATCCTTCTCCTATTCCATTAATCACAGACACAGCACAATAATGGCCCATTTATTCCTATTTGGTTTTCTGTCTGTTAACTGTTCCTTAATCCAAGCCAGTACATGAAGTGGCCTGAGTACCTTCCCGAGATGCTTTACACTTTTAATAGCACCTTCCACTCATCTACAGTTTTTTTCTTTAGATGAGACCCATTCCTTCCAATGAACCATCTCCTTATGCTCACCATAGCTTCCTTTCAAGATAGCTGACTATCACACAGGCTAAGTCAGACATGCAAGGAGACTGAGAGAGAAATGCTGAGTTATGCTGAGAAATGTTAAACAATCATAATGCTGATAGAACTGACTTCCGATTGGTGCAAGGGTAATTCTTTGAAATTGGAATATCAAGGTCAACACAAGATACAGTTGGCTGGGACTCTGAATGCTATAAATTCATCAAATAGCCAGAGATAGATGGCCACATCTATGTTTTGCCTTCAACCATTAGATTGTTGGTAACTTCAGAAAATAGTGCATAGAGGAGAGTTGGTTGACGCCGGAAGTGTAGTGGATGGTGGCGTGGAGGCAAGCAACTCATTCACTCTAATTTATACCCCTCTTACAGGATTCTGCTCTCTTAACTTCAATTCTAACATCATCAAAGCTGCTGTCTAGAGTGATGGCTTAAGAATGACACTTTTGTTGTTTGCTGTACTGACCTTTTACTTTGCATATGCTCATACGTCCTCTTGGGCCAATGACATTCCACCACTGAAAATCAATCTATCAGTTCCACAACTGGCATTGAAGTAATCCCTTTGCAGCTTGCAACCACACAGACATTGAACAGCTATGTCTATCTCCTTCCAAAGTTGCACAAGCAGGAGCACTTTGTTCCAGACTGTTTCTGCTTAAGTAATTTGATTTTCCCTATTTTGACTCTAATTCTTCTCAACTTCATTTAGTCACTCATCCATAATATCTGCAAGACTTTGTGACTTCAACAGTCTCCAATTCCAAGCCCCAGGCATCATCTTTTCACTTTTAGGACAAAGCCAAAGTGGCGGACAATAACAAAGTTGTATCAAGCTTGAAATTTATTGAGATAGAGGTTAAAGGGAATGAAGCTCTTTTATGACGACACGTCATTCAGTGTTAGGGAAAGAAAACTCATCCTTGCATTATCTTTTCCCTCCCTATCATGGTAAAACCCAAGATCACAGGGCCTTTTTTACTTCTAGTCTCTTGTATGTACCGGCAATTCATTACCCCACAATTCAGAGTTGTTCCATCAGCAGTCTCAGCTCCCACTTTTGGAATTCTTGCCTAAACTGCCTTCCCTTTCTTTCTTAAGTCACTCCTTAATATCTATCCTTTTGATTTAGCTCTAGATACTGTTTAAAATTGTACTACTGAGTGTCACATTTTGTTTGAAAATTTTCCTGGGAAGTGTCTTGGGGTATTCTATTACATTAAAGACAATATAAACACAAGACGTTACCAATTATCAGAATTAATTGAGAAAACTAACCTTCACTTACTTTGCAACATAGTTATAACTATTTGTTATTACTCAGGATGAAGAGCAATGGAGTAAGCTGTGCCACCTTCTTAGTCCCCAGTGTTATTTGTTGGCTGATGGAGCTTCAAGATCAATAGACAAACTCATAACAAATGGTCTGGGTGAAAATCGATACAGTGGCTTGATCTTGAAACATGCCAACCAAACCACAATATCTGACTTGATTCGAGTAGCTAAATTGATGGAAGGTATGTGATTTATAATCTAGAAATTATTACCATCTAAGCTTGGAAATAGTTATCAATAAGCTTGAATAATTTCATTTTTTTAAAAATCCTGATCCATGTAGGGCCAGAACTGGAAATGACAAAAAGCACACTTGACAAGCTAAATTTTCTGAAAGATTTTGAAGGTGAAGAAAGGTAAAGTGAATTGAGTTAAATCAAGAGGTGATTGAACCCTGCAGGGAGACGTCTAATGTGCAGTGATATTAAAAGGGCGGTACGGTGACACAGTGGTTAGCATTGCTGCCTCACAGCGCCAGAGACCCGGGTTCAATTCCTGCCTTGGGCAACTGTCTGTGTGGAGTTTGCACATTCTCCCCGTGTCTGCGTGGGTTTCCTTCGGGTGCTCCGGTTTCCTCCCACAGTCCAAAGACGTGCAGGTCAGGTGAATTGGCCATGCTAAATTACCTGTAGTGTTAGGTGAAGGGGTAAATGTAGTAGGGGAATGGGTCTGGGTGGGTTGCTCTTCAGCGGGTCGATGTGGACTTGTTGGGCTCAAGGGCCTGTTTCCACACAAAGTAATCTAATCTAATCTGATCTAAAAGTGACAATATGGCACGAACTCCCTCTCGGCTCTGAAAATGTCCAGAGCACGTGCATTGCAGCTCACAAATTGTCCATCCAACCCATATATGATTTGGCATTCCATTTTCTTGACATTTCACACTAGGAGAAGGTTTTTAGTGCAGTTTACAAGTCAGTTTGGCATGCCTAAGGATTGTAGATGCAGAGATAGAATAGTTAGTGGATCCACCCTTGGTTTCAAGTACTGTATTTTTCTTTTGTTGGAATCACAGGCTACACCAGCACTTTTTCCCATCACTAATTGTCCTGGAGACAATGGTGATTGAATTTATTTTTAATTGAATTTGTTGTCACATGTACCGAGGCAAAGTGAAAAGCTCTGTCTTGCAATACATCGGCAGATCAGAGTTAAATAGCATAGGTAAGTAAATAATAGGTAAACAGCGGCAAAAACCAAAACACAGGTACAGGCGAATGCCAAGAGTTTGAGAGTCCATTCAGTATTCTAAGCTAGAAACCGTTTTGAACCCGGCTGGTGCGTCTGTTCAGGCTTCTGTACCTTCTCCCCAATGTAGAGGTTGTATTACCAGGGTGGGATGGATCTTTGACAATTCTAGCGGCTTTTCCTTGACAGCGTGCCTGGTAGATGGATTCTAAAGATGGGAGGCTGGCCTTTGTAATTGTCCAGACCGAGTTCACCACTCTCTGCAGCCGTCTCCGATCTTGAATGGCACAGTTGCCATACCAGGTGGTGATACATCCAGACAGAATGCTCTTGATGGCCCACTTATAAAAGTTGTCATGCCAAACTTTCTCAGCTGTCTGACAAAAAAGAGAGTTATTGGGCCTTTGTAATCTGTGCATCCACATGAAGAGTCCAAGAAAGCTTGTTGTTGATGACCACTCCAGGAGCTTGACACTCTCCACTTGTTCCACCTCTGTGCTGTTAATATGTACGGGGGCATGAGTAACATCCCGCCTAAAGTCAATAATGAGTTCCTCAATAATGAGAATGGTAAGCTGCCTATTTGAACAGCTACAGTCATTGGGACATAGGGATACCCACAGGAGGGTGTTCCAGAAATTTAACCCAGCACCAGTGAAGGAATGTTGATATAGTTCGAAGTTTGGATGTTATATGGCTTGGAGAGGAAGTTAAAGGTGGTGGTGGTCCCTTACATCAGCAGCCAGTCTTTCTAGGCGATAATGCTTCTGGTTTAGAAGGTACTGGCGCAGTAACTTTAGTGAGTTGATGTTGTGAATGGTAGAGATTCCTGTCGCTGTGCATCATTGCTTAAGTTGAAGGTGCCAATCCAATCAGCTATTTTGTCCTGGATAAAGTTGCTTGATTGATGTTGGAGCAGCCCTTATCCAGGCAAGTGGAGTATATTCCATTACAATCCGGATTTGTATCTTGGAGGTGGTGGATAAGCTTTTGGAGACAGGAAATGAGTTAATAGCCATAGAATTTCCTCGCCAGTGGCCTGCTCTTATAGCCATAGTATTAATACATGACTGTTCCAATCAGTTTCTGGTAAATTGTAACTCCAAGGATGTTGATAGTGGGTGATGGTAATGCCATGGAATGTCAAAAATAATCTGTTGGATTCTTTCAGTAAAGATGGTAATTGCCTGGCACCTAAAATGGCATGCGTGTTATTTCCCACTTATCAGTCTAAACCTGGATGTTGTCCAAGTCTCACTGCATACAGAGAAAGACTGCTTTATTATTGAAGGAGCTCGAAAGGTGTGCAAAACACTGTGTGCAATCATAAGCAAGCATCCACTTCTAACCTTATGATGAATGGAAGGTCACTGTTAAATCCTTGAGGATATCCTGCAGTGATGTCCAGGAGCCAAGATGACTGCACACAAGTTTTCAATACTTTAGCTGGAATGTCATCAGGGGCCATGGCCTTTGCAGTATCCAGCTAATTGTTGATGGAGTGAATTGAATTAGTTGAAAACTGGCACGTATGTGATTTTGACAACTTTGGGAGGAGACAGAAGTGGATCATCCCTTCTGCACTGATGGATGCAAAAACTGCAGCCTTACCTTTTGCACTAATGTGTTGGGCTACGCCATCATTGAGGAATGGAATGGGATGGGATAGTTGTGGAGCCTATAAATCTTGTTAATTGTTTAATTGTTCACCATACATGACTTCATCTGGCAAGACTGCAGAGGTTAGATAGGATACATTTGTTGTGGGATTGCTCAGCCCTGTTTATTGCATACTAATTCTTCTGTTGGAATGCAAGTAGTCCAGTGTTGTAGCTTCACCAGGTTGGCACATTATTTTTAGTTATGCTTCGTGTTGCTCCTGCACTATTCTATAAATAGGGTTGATCTCCTGGCTTGACAGCGATTGGTAGAATGGAGAGATCTGTTGGGCCATGAGTTCATAGATTGAGGTTGAACACAGTCATGCTATCCAAACAGTAGACTGCTCTTCAGGATGAAAAGAGTAGAGCAAAAGCAGAGTGCCTGTCAATACATGTAAGGGAGCAGATAGATTTTCTTCAAATATCAAAACCAGTTTATTAAAATCAGCCAGAACTATTTAAATCAGAGTGGATAAAAATGACAGCATAAGCTGACAGGACATTTAAAAAATTTTTAAATGAGTTATCATCTCTGCATTGGTAAAAGGTTAACTTACCATTAAAACTCAAGTCTCTGTGATAAACTGCTGCATTAAAAACAGCTATATTACATTTCAATAAAAGCAGGGGCTCTGGTCAGACCACATCTGGAGTATTGTGTGCAATTTTGGGCCCAATATCTCAGGAAGGATGTACTGGCCCTGGACTATGTTCAGAGAAGGTTCACCAGAATGGTCCCAGGAATAAAAAGCTTAATGTTTGAAGACTCTGGGTTTATACTCAATGGAGTTTAGAAGGATGAGGGGGGTTCTACTTAAAACATACAGCATACTGAATGGCCTGGACAGAGTAGATGTTGGGAAGATGTTTCTATTAGTAGGAAAGACTAGAACCGAGGACATAGCCATAGAGTAAAAGGAAGACCTTTTAGAATGAAGATAAGGAGAAACTTCTAAAGCCAGAGATTGGTGAAACTATGGAATTCACTGTCACAGAAGCCTGTGGAGACCAGGTCATTGAATATACTTAAGTCTGAGATAGTTAGGTTCTTGATATCAAGGAGATTGAGAAGAAAGCTGGAGAATGCGGTTGAGAAACTTTTCAGCCATGATTGAATGGCAGAGCAGAACTGATGGGATGAATGGCCTAATATCTGCTCCTATGTCCTATGGTTTTATCACTTAATAATGGCATGTTAACATGTGATAACATTTAAACTTTTCCTACATGCTGTTCTGGAGTCTTCTGCAAGCTTCACATTTTCTTCACAAACTCTAACTAGTGTGCATTCGATGGGCTTCCAAAATCCTGCATCACCGAATAAAAATGAGACAAAATCTGCTTTTTACTCCCATTTAAAATGAGAAATCTGACACCAGAAGGGAAAAATGTGTGTTTTGCACACTGGGCATTCCAGACCATCATAGAGGGCAGAGGAAAATCACATGGGGTTGGAAACAAGGATGAAAATTTGATTCCTTACAAAACAAAATACTGTGATCATTTATGTCTTGAAATATGGTTTCAAACACAGACAAAAGTTCAGGCCTACACTTTAAAAGGACTCCAAGGGCTAAAAAATAGTTTGCAAAATCCTGCATTAAATTAAGGTTTTGAGTTCTTTAACCACAACTGGACATTGTGAGCAGGCTGAAAGAGGTTAGGAAACGAGAATATGAGAAATCGAGGAGGCATTTGAAAAATAAAATGTTAATATCATTGCATTGAATCAAGCCAATAAAGATTTGCAAGGATTGAGATGATCGATGAATGGAATCAGATGTTGCTGAAGACGTGCTTTTGAGCTTTTGTAATTTGAAATTTTGAGTGTGAACATTGGGTATGGGTTTTAGTAAAGGGATTGAAGATAATGGTAATGAAATAAATAGCACTCTTACTATATTTGATGCAGTCATTTTACGTTACAATAAATAACCTTAGTTGAATTTTGTAGCTACTCCATAATAGTTTTACAACAGTATGATTCATCATACTTAATCATAGAGTACATAAAACTTGGGTAAGGTGGATTATTCCTAAATCCAGCTGGAACAATGTGGATGGTTATATAAAAAATAAATTTTCCCATGACTGCGTGTGATGTAAGAAGGTATGTGGCCTATGTGTAGTTAGTTGTAGCTTTCAGTATATTCTGTTAGTGCTGCTCAAGATAATTTTAAGACAAGAGATTTTAGTTACTACACATTAGTAACTAAAATGTGTAGTTACACAAAAACACAAGAAAATCTAAGTCATGATATATAAAGTTCTAACTTACCACTGAATTAAATATCAAAGTGAGCTATGATTATTGTACTATCCAACTTACATGCACCACAATTTGATGACTTAAATTCTACCCCTCACAACATCTGTAAGAGAACTTATACTTAATTCCCATCAATATTTTCTGACCTTTAGAATTTCTTAATTCCACCAATCAAAATGGTACTTTATTTCTTGATTTTATGAGTACTTTCTCACGACTGTTATGATGAAATGTTTTTATTCTCATCAATTTGTACTGTGTAAGCCAGCAAACTTTGAATACTGTAACATTTCGGGAACGTGGCATTCCAATGTTAGCTACATTCCAGTCTTCTCTGGTTGCTATGTTTGATTCTGTAGAGCAATAGGGGCAAACTTTACTGCAATAGGTTCCTGAAAACAGTTCAAGGATCACTCGAGAGCAGTTCAAGGGTTAGAGTGAGTTCGAGCTGTCACAAAGTGTAAGGAGAAATGTTCCATGCCAAAGGAGTGCTGTTTGCTATGCTGCTGAGGTAGACACTGAAGGCCACAGACTCTGTATAGTTGAGGCTCTGGAAGAAGTCACAGGACTGTTTGATTGCTCCCTGCAGTTAGGACTCAGAAAATGTCCTGGAAGCCAGTAGGTTCAGATACGTGTTGGAGTTAGGACTCAGTGAAAGTCTTGGCAACTGTGAATGCTCAGAAGTCTGTGATAAATTATACTACAGTGCAGAAAAAAGCAGCGTAAAAGAAACTGTCTGACAGCAAAACAAAAAGCTGACGTTCTGCTAGTGAGTAAGTGCTGCAGTCAGTTTCTGGAATCCAAGGAAGTTTAGATCCAGTAAAGGAAAGTGATGTACCAGGACATGAGCAGTCATGGCGATCGTTTGTGACAGAGTTGTTTTTTGAGAGAGTTCAAAAGTTAAATCTTCAAAACTTTGGAATTCCTTGTCAAATTTTAGTAAGATTTGATGACCCATAGTGTCTCTAATCTCTGAGAAGTTGCTGAAAAATCTGTGGGATCTTGCTTAACCACATTTGCTGTTTGGTCTGCTTTGTGGTGTGGTCCACACAGCTTGTTTCTGACACTTATATTACTTCAGATTAATTCTAGATGTTGCAATATAAGTTGTATATGTACTGTAGATTGTCTTACTGTTCTAAATTTGTACAGTAAAGTTTATACATGTTCAAAATTGTTCACTCTTGTAGCTTTATTCTCTTAATAAGTACTTGTGATCACATTTTATCAACTTCTGAAAAGATCATACTAGATCAGGACATAACTAGCAGTCTAGTCTGGGATCATAACACTGTCTTTACTTGTACGGATAAATGTGTGGGTAAGCTGAGTTCTCAATGAATTATTTATGTTTCTGTGTTTTATCAATGAACTTACTTTCACATCTATGTAGTTCACAAAAACATGGCCACTCAGAATTCAGAAAAATGTATGGGCAATTTGGTTAATTTAGTCATACTTACTGCTTCATGAATAGGATTGTTTTTAAAAAAAAATCATGGAATAGGTTGGGTTTCTACCAGTTGTGTAGTTTGTTTTACTGATTTTGCTTCATTTATAATTGATAACATATGAGAGAAAATTTCAATAAGTCATAGATTTTAGATACATGTGTATAACTATTAACATTGAAACATAGGAATAAGAGGAGGCCATTCGGCCCTTCGAGCCTCCTTCTCCACTCATCACAATCATGGCTGATTGTCTAATTCAACATCCTAATCCTGCTTTCTCCCCATAACCTTTGATCCCATTCACCCCACGTTCTATATCTAGCTGCCTCTTGAATACATTCAATGTTGTGGCATCAACTACTTCCTGTGGTAATGAATTCCACAAGCTCACCACACTTTGGGTGAAGAAATGTCTCCTCATCTCAGTCCAAAATCGTCCATCCCAGATTCTCAGACTGTGACCCCTGTTTCTTGACACACCAATCATGGGGACATTCTTCCTGCATCAACCCTGACTAGTCCTGTTAGAATTTTAACGAGTTCATTCATCTGAATTCCAGTGAAAACAATCCTAACCTAGTCAATCTCTCTTCATTCGTCAGTCCCACCATCCCCAGAAATAGCCTGGTAAACTTTTGCTGCACTCCCTCGAGAGCAAGAACATCCTTCCTCAGAAAAGGAGACCAAAGCTGCATACAATATTCTAGCTGTAGCCTCACCAAGGCCCTGTATAACTGCAACACCACATCTATGCTCCTGTACTCAAAACCTCTTGCAATGAAGGGCAACACACTGCCTTCTTTACCACCTGCTGCACCTGCATGCTTACCTTCAGTGACTGGTGCACAGGGATATCCAGGTCCAGCTGCACACTCCCATCTCCCAGTTTACAGCCATTCAGGTAATAATCTACCTCCTTGTTTTTTACTTCCAAAGTGAATAACCTCGAACCTTGCATTTATCCACATTATACAGCATCTGCCATTGATTTGCCTACTGACCCAACCTGTCCAGATCATGGTGAAGGATCTCTGATCCTCGTCATAGTTTACCCTCCTACCCAACTTGGTATCATCTGCAAATTTTGAGATGTTACATTTTATTCCCTCTTCCAAATCATTAATATATATTGTGAATAGTTAGGGTCTTAGCAGGATTCCTGTGGCACCCCACTAGTTAATCCCAACTGTTTATTTCCTCTTTACCAACCCGTTTGTTATCCATTTCAATACACTCAATATAAACATAATGTCTTTGTGAAATTGATGGCCATTAGGCAATTTATTTGGATATTGAACTTTAGATATATTTTCTTTGAAATACTGTTTTGTTTAAGATAATGAATTGATGGAAAGCCAAATATTTGGCAGGATATGAAATACAGATTAATACTGAACTTTTTTTTCCCAATTGCCCAGCCCAAGATTGCAGATTTATACCAAGCCTGACAGAAGCAGAGACCTTGGATGACAGCATTGCAGACATTGTGAGTGATACAGAATAAAACAAAGAACTGCGATGCTGGAGATCTGCAACAAAAACAGGAATTGCTAGTGAAACTCAGCCGATCTCACAGCATCTGTGGAAAGAAAAGCGTTAACATTTTCAGTCTGGTGACTCTTCAACAGAACACTAGTTCTGTCTGCAACTGCTGTTGTTATAAAAGTTATATGACCTAGCATCTCAGAATACAAGACTATTTCACTCTTGTATTTTCTCGTCTCATTTTCATGTAGCTTTCAAACATTAGTAAAGAATATTGTTCATTTCTGAAAATTCTGATCTATTTCTAATCAGTGACCGAAGAGGATTGAGTGTAAAAGGACAAAACAGTTATGTCAAATTCAATTCTTACTGAATCACTTCTTTTTCCTCCGAACGAAGTCCCTTTTGCGGTGTGCATTTTGTGAACTAAATTTCTGTCCAGCACTAATGATGTAGGGCTTTATGCTAAAATAGTCTGGGACTCTAATTTTGCAAAGAAAAAGGTTATTTTGACAAATTATAACTGTTCTTTAGATTTTAAGATTGAAAGTTTCCAGCTTCTGCTTAAGTCCAGGTAACTGATAATATTGCACTGTTTTGTAGCTATGCAAATTTGTGGGGAAAAAAGTCTTGGCTTTGTTGTCCAAATAGCTTGATTTTAGCAATTTTAAATCTGTCAGATTCACTTGTTGCATCAAACTGAATGGAGACAGTGTGGAAAAAATGATGAGCTTTCCATGGCATTCTGGCAGAGTCGAGATGCAAAATGGTGGTTGAAGCATTTACATTTAAAAATAAACAAATGGTGCACATGAATGGTCTTTAAACACATTATGGGAACTTTTGTTCTAACAGCTGAATTGAAGTTAAGTAGTAGTTTAATTAATTATAAATGTACTTGGGTTTAGATTTTGCCAAATTTCAATAAAATGATTTGGAAATAAGAAAACACTTAAGATGTTCTTCAATAACTTCCAAATGCATTTTTTAACAGAATCAGCTAGATTAATAGATAATTTTCCTGTTGTTTCAGCTCAGTGTGCTTTTTAGTAAATAATCTGGCAACCAAGTATATCTACTTAATTTATATTTTGATTTTTTTTTAACAAAAATGTCTGTAAAATGGATTCCCCTCTCTTTTTTACAAACAACTGACCACAATTTAAAACAAATCTCCAATCATTAATTAGCTTTTGTATGCTTCTGTTTCATAAAGTTTCCAACTAAAAACATTTGTCTGTTTTCATTCCTTTAGGCTGTTGGTCTGGGGGCCAGGTTCATCAAACTGGGAGGTCTATGTCACGGAGAGCGGGTGGCAAAATACAACCGTCTGCTGGCTATAGAGGAAGAATTGGCTCAGAGGGGAGCATTGGGTATGAGCAGCTTCATTTTATTTCTTTTCAGTTTGCAAAGAATGGGAGACAAAGATTATGGGAGGAGTGACAGAAATTGTGCAGCTAAAGGGAATGAGAATCCTGCGAGTCAGCAAATCACACTCTGTCCAAAAGAAAAGAAAGCATCTGGCAAAATCTGCATTGGTCCATGTAACTGACAACTTAATGGTCCTGGATGCACACAAAAATACCAATATGCTTCAATCAGCAGACTATATCCAGGTTTATTTTATTATTGTATTACTAAATATAGTACTTTCACATAAATAATAGCTCTCTCATTTGAAGGCCAGCATTATTATAATTGTTTTTTCTGCACTGATACAGCTGTAAATGTTGTATGCTTCATATGTTTCCAATTGAAGTGTTCAGAATAAACTAATATTTATTTAAATACTGCAAAAGCAAGAGTCAGTGCAAATTGTAGCATATTAAATAATCATCCAAGTTTGTAACAATTCATTTTATGAGCTAGTTTTTAAAAATGCACTTTGGAAAATTTGACTGAACTAGAATAGGCTTTGATTTGTTTGACTTTATAGATAATACTTTTATGTTGCTTAACCGTGAAAAACAAGAACCTTCAAAGTATGACTCTGCTTAATGCCCTCCTTAAGTTTAGCTTTCATTTTCTATAGGTCAGGCAGCTGAGCATCAATTTCCTGTCATAAGTGAAGAGGAGCATGATCCTAACTCAGTAAGGCCAGGATCTGAGCAAATAGATTAGACTTCAGGTGCTCTATTTAGAGTTCCAAACACAAGTTGCATAATTTCAAAGCATTGTTTAACTTCATAATGGAAAAGAAATTCTGATACTTTTGAAGAAAAACCTCCCAAGAAAATATAAATGTATGTAAAGGAAGATGACTGTTGATGAAATTGTATAAACTAATTGAGCTGATTTTATGACTAACATTTCTATTAGACTGTATTTTCTTATGATAGACATTCTCCTGATCAGAACTCAACATTGATGCATGAATGTATTTATGAAAATGTGAAATTTGTTTAAAGTTGAAAATGTTTGTATTTGTTACTTTTCATAAACTTCAGAGCACAGTTTAACTACCCCTTTCATTTTGAAGCAGATTATTTTTAGATGAGCATTGATGAAGAAATAAATATAGAACTCTGATATCAGCCTTAATTTGACTCTTAAATACATTAATGGAGACCATCTCTGGAAGGTAGTATTGTGTCTTTTTGCACATTGTATCTCTAATCAAATAGAAAACTGGACTGCTGTAGATGTTATATTTACCATCCATTGTGTTAAGATTTTTGCCTCCCCCATTCCAGACGATGATAACTTTAAGAAAACAACTCAAATTTCCAGTAGTTGTGAGGACAACAGAAGAAGGCTTCAACATTTAAGATTTTTACTGTAATACTGCATGAAAAGCACTGTTGACTAAATATATTTTTTGCAGACAACTTGTACTTTAAATCACAAAACAGAACTTGTAACCAACAGAAAATAAAAGACTTCACAAATTATATTTTATCTATCGGCAGACATTCAATTTTCCCCAAATCAGTCCAAAATGACTCTTAGCACCCTAAGGTTTACTTTTGATCTTAATCTTTCCCAGATTGGAAAATTCTAATACCAGAACTAACATTCATGATGCAAGTCATCTTCAGATGAAATGGACAGCCCACAAATTTATTACTGTCATCTCTTTTAAATGGCTTCTGCTTTGCTGGCTGTCAGCAGTGTGTCAAGAAGTGTTGTGACTATAACTTGCTCCACTCCTCATGCTGAGGACCGTCAACTTACATCTGGCAAGAAGTCCTTCTATATTTCTGAGGTGTCAAGACACAGGAGCTCTCTGACTCACCTGACCAAATGACCAGGACCAATGGACTCCACTGCTGAGCAGACTGCACTCCAGCTACAGAACCATGAAGTATACTAAGATATGTAGGTTTAGGGATGGGGTGGTGTGACAATACAATGCACATTAGTTGGCACTTTTTAATTCGAAATACTTTTGTAAAGCATACCTTTTTTATTCTTCTGTATTTTTGATTTTGGACTGAAATGAGAAAAGGACTATTTGAAACAAAGAACAATAAACGAGGAATGGATTGCAGCACTTTTTAAAAGGAAATTACCTGTCACCATTGTGGACATCGTTTACACTGCTGTTTGTTCAAGCAGCGGGGAAATGTCTAGTTGCAGACAAGCTTGAACCATAGTATGCATATAATGGAGGTTTAGCTGGCATCATGTAGCTGATTGGTCTGGAGAATAGTAACCCATTGTCAATGAAAAGGCCTTCTACCTCCCAACAATGATGTAATTGGCTTCAGGCAGCTCAGCAACTTGTAGTTATGAATATTTCAATCAGAAGGCATCAGATCTCCAAAAGGGGAGGCAGTATCTCTTTTCTCTCTCTCTCTCTCTCTCTCTCTCTCTGCAGTTTAAAGAAAAACTCGAGCTTGAAGAAAGCTAATTTATTTTCCTCCTCAGTTACTATAAGTTGTGACTCTTAAACAATAAGTTACGACACTGTAAATACGAACCAGTCGGTCTTTTCCTCCTGCTAGCAGATGAAAGTCCCTGGAGAATGAAGGTGGAGGAGCAGCAAGGCCTAAGAAGCAAGAAAGATTATTTTGGTGAGCTCTGTGGGCAGTGAATGCTTTCCAAGTCTTCCTTTGCCATCTATAACCAACATTCCCTCTAAGCTGCATGGTTGTACATACATGCAGTTGCTCTTTTGTTCCATGCATTGCAATTGGTGTTTTCATATATTTGCGGCATTGATTTCCAGTTTCAGAAGTCACTGCCGTCCAATGGCCTCAGGGACCTGCACAGCCAGGAAAAAAATTAGTGAGAATGCTGCCCTTGACACCCATGTATTGCTGTGCTTATGTGTGTCTCTTAGGGAGGTTTATAACCTGTAGAGTTATTTATTGAGGATTCAAAGTTGCTTACCTGTAGCGAAAATCTATTTGTAATAAAGACATTCTCATTAAGTACAGAAACATGGGTCAAAGAGACAGTAAATTGGGAACTTTTGTTCACTTTTATAAAATCCTTAACATTGTGATGACTCCAGGAATGACAAGGCTTCATTTCCAGAGTGGTACCCCAGTGAGATGTAATACTTTGATCTTATGTCTGGTTGTTTGGCTCTCTCTAGAACTCCAAATGTAATTCATAGAATCCCTACAGTGCAGAAAGAGACCATTCGGCCCATTGAGTCTGCATCGACCCTCTGAAGAATATTCAGCCCAACACTCTATCCCCATAAACCTGCATTTACCATGGCTAACCCACCTAGCCTGCATTTCTCTGAACACTATGGTGCAATTTACCATGGCCAATCCACCTAACCTACAACATCTTTAGATTGTGGGAGGAAACGAGAGCACCCAGTGGAGAGATAGACATGGAGAGAATGTACAAACTCCATTGTTCTAGCAAAAGACATTACTTCACATACCATGGATCCATGGCTGTGGTGAGAGACAAGACGAACAAGACTTAAAGCTGCAATGAGTCTTGCTGATACCTTTGGCCCTTGTCCTACAATATCTATTCTTTTCCAGTGTTGATATCCAAAAGTATTGGTGTGAATGAGTTAGTTAGCAATGTCTGGTGAGGGGGCAGTTTTTTTAAAATATAATGATGGGATGTGGGCTTCACGGGCTGGGCCAGTATTTTTTGCCTATTCTGAGTTGCCATTGTATAGCAACTTAAAAACTTTTAAAAGTGACAATAAATTCAGATTCAATTCTGTTCTGTTCTTGAACTGCTGCAGTTCTATATGTTGTAAGATCCATAATGAATTATGATTGCTAGGACTTCGGGTCCCCGCAAGTCTGTTTCCTACATAGTGCATGGGGCTGTGTGTAATATTCTTTGCCTTTAAAGGACCTACCATCGCTGGGTTCTACAGCCCCTACTTCACAAATCACATCATTTACCACCCAGTCTGACTGTGCTTGTAGCCATTACGTACTTTCAAATCTCAGCACAATAGAAGGCAACAGTGAGTGCTCCTCACTCAGTCATTTCCAGTCTCCACTTCTGTGTGTCGGTGAGCCCCTGAACCTACAAATCCTCTTCCAGCAAACTCCATACGCTTCATATATCCCCAGGTATCCACCCAAAACATCTATATGAGCCTGCACCTGCCACTGTTACCACTGGAGTTAATCTAACCCTGATCAATGATGGACCATTAAACCATTATTAACTTGACATGGTGAATTGTGATGGAAACAATCATGCTGAGGACGCCTTTCATGCTTGAATAGTCAGTAAGCAAGTTAAGCTATAGAAAACACACAAAGTCAATAGTCATAAATTATGCTAAAATATATGAGACAACTCTCAATGTCTCTGTTTTTTTTACAGTCAGCACACAAATCTCCATCAAGAGGCCCAGTTAGCTCACTTGAGAAAAGCAAGTGATCAGGCTATGATTCAAATTGATAACAAGGAAAGGTCAAAGGCACATGATCAGAATGTCCACAAAATTCCCTACTTTAAATTGGGATATGTTACACCTCTTAACAGAACTTAAAGGTGTAAACAGAATTCAGAGCTAAGGTTTCCAAATGTGACTCTCCAATTCAGAAAAGTAAGCCATTACAATAGGTTGAACAATGGGAATGACGATCTATGTAAATTAAATATTTCATAATTAACAGCTGTAGAACTAAAAGGTTCCCAAAAGGTGTGGCGCACTTTAGAAGACCAGGTCAGAGAGATTAAACTTCTGTATTCATCAATGAGAATTCACGTGTTTTATTCAGAAACCTATAGAATCCATGGACAACTTTGCAAGCCGATTCACAGAAAAAGGCCCATTATGTGATTTTTTTTCAGGTAGGCAGTTAGCAAACAGAATGCATGAATTAGTGATCACATCCACTTCCTTGAAAGCTATCTAGAAGGATTTGCTAGATTTATCATGACAAATGAGCTACTAAAGAATGGATGCAAGTATGAAAAGATGTGTTAAACAAAGTTTAAAGGTCATAGTACAACCTTAGCAGTGCATACTAGAATACTCAAATAAAAGACATGGAAGGTGTGGCCTTCTGCAAACACCAAGGAAATATTCAGCTCTCAATCAATTTTGCAAGGCAGGAGGCAAAAATAGCCATTGACAGAGATAGTGCACTGGGGTAAAGACTGATGCAGCTACAAAGAGCCATGCACTCACCCGAATAGATTGCATGTGAGGAATATCTTCCAGCTATCATATCGTATCTTGCCAGAAACATATAGAGAAAATGAGCAAACCAGATTCTAATGTGAGGATGAAAAAAAGTGATGTACACATGTTTCACGCTGTCAATCTCGTGGAAACCCATCAATTACATCAAACCATCCAAAGTTTTTGCAAAAGTTCAAATTATCTATCTTCAGAAAACTGGCGACTGTTCACTATTACATCAGACTGACAATAGAGGCAACTGCCAAAATCCTACCCCAGCAAATTCTAAAAAATAACATACCCACATACATATGAAGCCTCGACAAAATCTAGGAATGTAAAACGTACGGCATTCAATTCAATGGGTTCGCCAATTCCAAGTGCAGCATCAATGGTGCTGAAGTGCAAGTGCAATTAATCTATCTGGATAATACAGATGCTTGACATCACAGATACTGCTGGACCAGCAATTGCAGGTGTACCAGTATGCTGCAACCTTGCATTAATCCTAATGCATGGATTCAGTGAAACTTCATAGACCCAATAGGAACTGCAGCAGACTGTGCAAGAAACCTTTGCAGGACTGAATATGAAAGAAGATTAGAATATTATTTTTGCTTAAGGAGTAGAACTAAGATTTCAGATCTCCCTTGTGAAGAGAAAAATGAACGTTCAAGAGAAAAGTATTAAACGACTAGCTCAGAGAATACCGTCTCTGAGATGAAGAAATGTTTACGTCAGAAGTCCTTTCAGATCACAAAGATTCATGAAGAACTGGAAGATAAAGAAAGGACACTGGATGAACTGTAAGCTTTGTACCATCAATCCAGTGAAAAGTTTGCCAGTTTATAGGAAGATCTTGAACAACTCACATCATAAAACAGATCAGGCTCAGGAGCAGCTATAAAAATGTTGAATTAAGGTCAAAACTGGAGAAATTGCCAGACCTGCAAAAACAGGTAGAGATGCACAACACACCAACATGAAAATGCAAATCACTCATGACACTCCCCTCCCTCCCTAAATGTTTGGATTGCCCTTGGTCTTACTTTTCACCCCACCAGTCTCCACATTCAAAGGATCAACCTCCATAATTTCTATCACCTCCAGCAAGATCCACCACCAAATGGTGGTGGCTCAGTGGTTAGCACTGCTGCCTCATAGCGTCAGGGATGCGGGTTTGATTCCTGCCTCGGGCAACTGTCTGTGTGGAGTTTGCACATTCTCCCTGTGTCTGCGTGGATTTCCTCCGGGTGCTCTGGTTTCATCCCACAATCCAAAGATGTGCAGGTCAGGTGAATTGGCCATGCTAAATTGCCCACAGTGTTAAGTGCATTAGTCAGGGGTAAATATAGGAAAGGGGAATGGGCCTGGGTGGGTTACTCTTCAGAGGGTCATTATGGGCTTGTGGGGCCGAAGGGCCTGTTTCTATACTGTAGGAAATCTAATGTAATCAATCAAACACATCTCCTTTACATTGTCAGCATTCTGCAGGGGCTGTTCCCTCTGTGACACACTCATCCACTTTTCCATGGCTCTAAGAAACTCTTCATGCTCTCTATATACCTTCTGTGATTGCATGGGAAGGTGTAACACTTACTTTTTCATCTCCTCCCTCTCACTGTCCAAAGTTCTAAACATTCCTTTAGATAAAGCAACATTTTACTTAAGACCATAAGAAATAGGTACAGGGGTTCTCTGGCCTCTCAAGCCTGTACTGCCATTCAGAAGGATCATAGATAATCCAACATTCATCACATCTACCCTCCCACATTTTCCCCATAACCATGGATCTTCCTAATGATTAAGACTCTATCTACCTCAGCCTTAAACATACAGAAGGATTCTGCCTCCATGGATCTTTGTGGTAACACGCACTGAAGACTCACAACCCTCTGAGAAAAGAAATTTCTCCACATCTCATTCTTAAATTGGCACCCCTTGATTTTGGGCCAATACCATCTGGTCCTAGATTCTCCCATGAAGGGAGAGAGAATTTTTTCTCAGCATTGGATGGCACGGTGGCATAGTGGTTAGCACTGTTGCCTCACAGCGCCAGAGACCCGGGTTCAATTTCTGCCTCAGGTGACTAACTGTGTGGAGTTTGCACATTCTCCCCGTGTCTGCGTGTGTTTCCTCAGGGTGCTCTGGTTTTCTCCCACAGTCCAAAAAATGTGCAGGTTAGGTGGATTGGCCATGCTAAATTGCCCATAGTGTTAGGTGAAGGGGTAAACGTAGGGGAATGGGTCTGGGTGGGTTGTGCTTTGGCGGGTCGGTGAGGACTTGTTGGGCCGAAGGGCCTGTTTCCACACTGTAAGTAATCTAATCTAATCTAATCTAATCATTTAGTCTGTCATGCCCCTTAAGACTCCTTTGCATTTCAATGAGATCACCTCTCATTCTACATTCCAGTCAGTAAAGTCTCAACCTGTTTAGTTTTTGCTCATAAGACAATCCCGCCATTCCCAGGATTATCCTGGTGAACCTTCTCTGAATTACCTCCTATTAAATAATATCTTGCCGTAAATACTTGTACTTCTTTCAATCTAGTCTACTGTACTCACTGCTCACAACGTGATCTCCTTTACATTGGCAAGATCAAATGCAGACTGCATAATCCCTTTGCAGAATAACTCTGCTTTCTCTGTAGGAATGACCCCAGTCTTCTGATTGCTTGCTAACATTTCAGTCCTGGGTCTAGTACGGTGTCCCAACAAAGTACAACTCAAGCTGGAGGAACAATGCTTTATATTCTATTTAGGCATTTTAGAGCCTCTGGAATTCAATATTGGATGGCAGAAGTCATACTATTAAGGTCTGGAATTCAATATTGAATTCTACACCTTAATAGTATGACTTCTGCCATCCACTTTTCTTACATTTCCCCCCTCCTCATGACTGTGTCATGATTGTGGACTTATTGACTTTTTTTTGTGCAGTGTGGAGCCATTTTCTCCATTTCATATCTGCATTTACACTCACTTTACATCTCAACCTCTCCTTCACCACCATTTACAACTGTTTGTCTTTTATTCTGGGCACTCTTGTAATTTGTTCTATTCACTCCACCTCTGTTAGCAGCATAAATATCACCATTTCCCATCCCTTTTTAGTCCTGAAGAAGAGTCATTTCAGACTTGAAAAGTTAACTCTGTTTCTCTCGCCATAGATCCTGCTGTCCCTCTCCAGCACTTTTTATTTTTATTACATTCATGAGATGGTCTATTCAGTTACGATGCTTGAGTGAAATAACTCAAGCAGGACATAGAAAAAAAACAAACAACCACTAAAGCAGCAAGTGAAAGAGGTCTAGGGTTCAATGAAATTAAAAGAATCAAGAGGCTGGACAGTGTTGGAGCAGGTAAAAACAATAACTGCAGATACTGGATTTCGCTGCTCGTTGGATGCTGTCTGAACTGCTGTGCTCTTCCAGCACCACTAATCCAGCAGGTTAACAAAGAGGAAATATATTAGACCAACAGAAGATTGAAACTGTGATGGAATTATAAGAATATAGGGTGCAAAACAAGAAGCTTCGAGTGTGCTAGAAGCTGTTAAGGAATGAACAGTTATTGTCAACAAGATTTGAACAACTCAAAGCAAGTTGACAATAGGTAAGTCAGTGATGAATATGGCTGTCAGGATCCAGGATTTAAAAAAATTCAGGAACAGTAACTATAGTCCATGAAAGAAAAACCTGACAACACAAGTAGGAGTGACTAATATTATCACAGGTGACTGTAGTTGTTAACAGCACCTTCAAAGTCACCATCATGAGATATGGATGTATCAACAAATTACCTATACATTAGAGAAATTAATAAATTCACTTGTAAGTAGTTAAACTTATTTTGGAAAGTTGTTGTGGTTCTGTTCGCCGAGCTGGGAATTTGTGTTGCAGACGTTTCGTCCCCTGTCTAGGTGACATCCTCAGTGCTTGGGAGCCTCCTGTGAAGCGCTTCTGTGATCTTTCCTCCGGCATTTATAGTGGTTTGAATCTGTTGCTTCCGGTTGTCAGTTCCAGCTGTCCGCTGCAGTGGTCGGTATATTGAGTCCAGGTCGATGTGCTTATTGATTGAATCTGTGGTTGAGTGCCATGCCTCTAGGAATTCCCTGGCTGTTCTCTGTTTGGCTTGTCCTATAATAGTAGTGTCGTCCCAGTCGAATTCATGTTGCTTGTCATCTGCGTGTGTGGCTACTAAGGATAGCTGGTCGTGTCGTTTCGTGGCTAGTTGGTGTTCATGGATGCGGATCATTAGCTGTCTTCCTGTTTGTCCTATGTAGTGTTTTATGCAGTCCTTGCATGGGATTTTGTACACTATATTGGTTTTGATCATGCTGGGTATCGGGTCCTTCGTTCTGGTGAGTCGTTGTCTGAGAGTGGCTGTTATGAGTCCTAGTGATCGCAGTAGTCTGGCTGTCAGTTCAGAAATGCTCTTGATGTATGGTAGTGTGGCTAGTCCTTTGGGTTGCGGCATGTCCTCATTCCGTTGTCTTTCCCTTAGGCTTCTGTTAATGAAATTGCGCGGGTATCCGTTTTTGGCGAATACATTGTATAGGTGTTCTTCTTCCTCTTTTTGCAGTTCTGGTGTACTGCAGTGTGTTGTGGCCCTTTTGAATAGTGTCTTGAAGCAACTTCTTTTGTGTGTGTTGGGGTGGTTGCTTTCATAGGTTAGGACTTGGCCTATGTGTGTGGCTTTCCTGTATACCTTTGTGGTGAATTCTCCGTTTGGTGTTCTCTGTACCATCACTTCTAGGTATGGGAGTTGGTTGTCCTTTTCTTCCTCTCTAGTCCCAAAGGACTAGCCACACTACCATACATCAAGAGCATTTCTGAACTGACAGCCAGACTACTGCGATCACTAGGACTCATAACAGCACACAAACCAACAGCCACTCTCAGACAACGACTCACCAGAATGAAGGACCCGATACCCAACATGAGCAAAACCAAGGTAGTGTACAAAGTCCCATGCAAGGACTGCACAAAACACTACATAGGACAAACAGGAAGACAGCTAATGATCCGCATCCATGAACACCAACTAGCCACGAAACGACACGACCAGCTATCCTTAGTAGCCACACACGCAGATGACAAGCAACATGATTTCGACTGGGACAACACTACTATTATAGGACAAGCCAAACAGAGAATAGCCAGGGAATTCCTAGAGGCATGGCACTCATCCACAGATTCAATGAATAAGCACATTGACTTGGACCCAATATACTGACCACTGCAGCGGACAGCTGGAACTGACAACCGGAAGCGGCAGATTCAAACCACTATAAATGCCGGAGGAAAGATCACAGAAGTGCTTCACAGGAGGCTCTCAAGCACTGAGGATGTCACCTAGACAGGGGACGAAATGTCTGCAACACAAATTCCCAGCTCGGCGAACAGAACCACAACAATGAGCACCCGAGCTACAAATCTTCTCACAGACTTTGATTATTTTGGAAAGGACAGGACTGGTGTGCAGTACCTTGCCTTGAAGAGAGTTCACCTTTATGGACTCCACTGCTGTGTATCTGTTACATTGCAACTATTCCCGGCCGGTAGTCTGCTGTGGGTTTGCAACCTGCACAAACAGAAATCACTTGGTTTACTGTAATATCTACTTCATCACTTGCAGTTATAGAGTCATAGAGTTATACAGCACAGGAACAGACCCTTCAGTCCATGCTGACCAGATTTCCCAAGCTAAACTAGTCCTATTTGCCTACATTTAGGCTGTATCCCTCTAAACCTTTCCTATTCATGTACCTGTCCAAATGCCTTTAAGGTATTGTAACTGTATCAGCATCTACCACTTCCTCTAGCAGATCATTCCACATACAAGCCACCCTCTATGTGAAAAAAGTTGCCTCTTGGGTCCCTTTTAAGTCTTTCTCCTCTCACCTTAAAATTATGCCCTCGAGTTTTCAACTCCCCTACCTCAACTTAAAGACCTTTGCTATTCAGCTTATCTTTGTCCCTCATGATTTTCTACACCTCTACAAGATTACCCTCAACTTCCTATGCTCCAGTGAAAAATGTTCCAGCCTATCCAAACTCTTCTTATAACTCAAACCCTCCAGTTCCAGCAACATCCTTGTCAATCTTTTGGACACCCTTTCCAATTTAATAATATCCTTCCTATAGCAGGGTGACCACAGCTCAAATACTCCAAAAGTGGCCTCACCAACGTCCCATACACCACAACATGACATCCCAAATCATTCATTGACAAGCAATTATTAGACTATTATCAAAATAATTAATTTAAATCTCCTACAAAAACAAAATCTGAGGCACCAAGATGGCACACTCATCAAAGTAAATTTTCAGTTCCAATTGCCATCTAACAGTTAAGACTTACCAGGCCATTAAAAAGGACGCTTGTACTGTAATGGACATGGCCGAACCACTCTGGAGAATTTCAACACTATTGCTCTTTGACTTACATTTTAATAATTTTCCAAGCAAAATCTAGTCCAATGTCTCAAAACTAAACTGTTTATCTGATATAACCAACATTCTGTATAATCAGGGCATGAAACACCCATACTTGCTGAGTGACAGCTATTCTAAATCTTATTTCCAATTTTTAAAAAAGCAATAATTTTTCAACTTTTAGGATCTGTTAGATGAATGATTTCTTGATGTAAAATATTTCCATACACTGAATATGTAAGCTATAGATTATTAGTTACAGATTTTGATTATGAGCTTGAATGTCACAAGTTATAATATGCACTGTTTAAGCAGCCTTCAGGTTCTTGATACAATCAAATTATGGTTAATTTACAGATGCTTTCCACAAATTCAATTCAAGCTAAATAAAAATGCCAGGTAAACTGAAATTCTGTATATAAATTTTTTATTTGAATATTCAGTTTTTGCATAATTTACTCAATTACTGACAGACCATTAATGCTTCAAGCACAATGCACATTTTGTTTTGCTTGTATTATAGTATAAATTGTGGGTAAATATGGTGCTTAGTCATCGCTAGGAGAAAATGTTACACATTTGGAGAATCAAATCCTAACTATTCTCACAGTGGGAAGCTTGCATTAGTCCATGGCAGCAATCCAGGTATTGATGAATTGCCAACACAAGCCTTAATAAACGCTTTCAGCTAGCATTTCTGATTGAAAATGATAGACCTAAACTATAATTCATCTGCAAGAAATGAAAATATAATCATCACTGCTGCCTTCAAAGACAATGCTGGGCTTGTTATGTGAAAAATTAAATGCACTCATTACAATCAATATCCATGTTACTGTATACTCTGGCAAGCGACAGGCTTTCATAATTTTTTTTGAAAATATGCAAGTATGAATGTGACTTTTTCATTATAGAAGGCATAGAATGATAACAGCTCATCTTACTGCTCTCTAATGTTGGCAATGTCTAAAGTAATCACATCAACAACAATTGCTCACAGATTTCTACCAAGAAAAAAGTCTGAGTCTGGAGATTTCTACAATTAACCTGTCCTTCTGCTGAAATGAAACTGTTCTTCACAACATAAACCTAATTCTGTTCTTTGAGCATCTGTTTTTGTGTAAGTCATTAAAACTCAGCATTGCAAATGTTCAACAATTAACTCCACAGGCGTCTGATCAAGGCATTTAACTTAACTCATGATTTCTTGGAAATTATATCTGAAGTTTACTGTTTCAAATTGTTTTCTGAGCTTTTAAAAAAAGTAATTCACCTTCACAGAACTAAAACCAAAACCAAAACCAAAACACCTTTTACCCCTACTTTAAAATCCAAATTTCTCAATGATATTCTAAACCTTTAAAACATGAAATTTGAAGAAACAAACAAGCTGTGACCAGACATACCACAAATCAGGTAATAAATGGCATACAAGAACAAGGCAGATTCCTTATGTTTTTTAGCAACATACCCTCATATCAGTAACATTGATATCATAACATTTTATAGAACTCTATCTTCCTCAAAAGGAATTTTAGCCCATCTCCTCAAGTTAGTCTGATCCTCACCTACAGCTCTACTCCATTCAAAATCCATGAGTATAATCCTTAAAGGCACATACTTTCAGATCTCTCCCTCAGATCTGCTTCAGGTCAGTCTTCTTGGTCTTCTTTTCTACCTGAGCTGATCAATATCAAGATCATGTCCCATTATTTTAGCAAGGCCACATTCACTGGTGTCTAAAACATAGGCACAGTCAGCAACACTGCTGCCAACACTGCTTCTGGGCTGCTTTAAATTCCAAATTCCTGAAATTTAAAGGCAGAAATGGAACCTAATGTGGTACACGATAAGACATTTATTTTTCCCAGTTAGGATATCATTCAGGATCAGCTGAGATTAATCAGAGGGGAGAAATAACACAGACTTAGGCTCCTTGTGTTCTCATCTCTGGACCAGAGTGGCCTAGATTCAAGTCCCACCTTCTCCAGAGGGGTGTATCATCATTATTTGAACAGGTTAATTACTGTAGCTATAAATTGTCTTAAAAATTAAATTGACAATTTGCTCAACCTATTTTGCTTAATATCCACAAAAAGGTGCAAGGCTAGCTGATGAGGAGTATATGAGCGTCTTATAAAAGATGAATGAGGATTGTAAAATCTATAGAAATCATTGAATACGTATGGTGCTGAAGGAAGCCATACAGCCCACACTTTTGCATGTCCCATTATAAATCTTGCATTGGAATTTAGAGTAGTAGCCGTTGATCTAAAAACATGGGACAAGGACAGAAATATATTCATCCTCTGTGTTATAAGCATGGCAAATAAATTCAGTCTTTCTTCCATAATGCAAAAGGAGAAGAAAAACATTATTATAGACAATATCATGGAGAAATGGAATGGACACCAGCCAGGATTTTTTTAGATTAGATTCCCTACAGCGTGGAAACAGGTCCTTTAGTCCCACAAGTCCACACAGACCCTCCGAAGAGTAACCGACCCAGTCCCATTTCCCTCTGACTAATGCACCTAACACTATGGGCAATTTAGCATGGCCAATTCACCTGACCTGCATATTTTTGGACTGTGGCAGGAAACCAGAGCACCCAGAGGAAACTCCACACAGACACAGGGAGAATGTGCAAACTTCACACAGACAGTCACCCAAGGCTGGAATTGAACCTGGAACCCTGGGGCTGTGAGGCAGCAGTGCTAACCACTGAGCCACCATGCCGCCCCCATAATGGAAGGACATTTGCTTGGAGTGAGTTTAAAGGCATGCGTAAACATATAAATATCATGGTCCTGAATAACACAGCTGAATTCTTTCAATAATGGACTTTAAAGAAACCATGCAATATTTGATAAAATGTTGCTTAAATTTTGTCTGTTCAACCAAACTGCAAGTTGACAACCACATTGAGATGGGTGATTTATGTAAAACTTTCGCTGCAAAATTGCTTGTAAAATATAATTCCTATTAATTATTTCATGGGCCAAATCCCAAATTACCTTCTGTTCTGTGTGATATTACTTGTGTTATAGAAGATACCACAATTAGTTCAATTTTTCTGCACATTTGAATGCTTTACCTGCCGGGAGAGAAGGTTTCAGCAAGACTTCGTGCATCTTCCTAATCAGGGAAAGTCTAAGTTCATACTTCACAACAGATGTCATCTGCACAGATAAACCTCCAATGGCGGTCAGTCATTGGCACATAACTTGAACAGGGTTACGACTAAGGCAGACTCCTCGAGTAGAAGAAAAGTGAGGACTGCAGATGCTGGAGATCAGAGTCAAGAGTGTGGTGCTGCAAAAGCACAGCTGGTCAGGCAGCATCTGAGGAGCAGAAGAATCGATATTTCGGGCAAGAGCCTTTCATCAGGAATGAATGCTTTTCCAGCACCACACTCTAGACCCCTGGAGTAGCCCATTCATGTGTTTCCTCCAAGCACTCACCTTGTCAACCATTTCCATCCTGAAAAGTCTGTCCCAGCGTAGCAGTTCAAAGGCATCAGTAACCAAACAGGGAGAACTCTTAATATTTTAACAGAATGAGATGCAAGAGCGGAAATTTAGAACAGTGCAAGTGACGGAGAGTCCAGAAGTGACTGGAGTCAAAAATAATGGTCACATACCAGACAATGAATCTTCAACAGTGCATGAGAGAAATCTTGCAATCATAGTCCGAGCAGATGTGAAAGTGAAAGTAGAGGATGGAGCATGAATAGCCTTGCTTGTTTTCCCTACAGTCTCAGTGGGACCATTAGCATTTCCTTGTTTCTTTTCTGGCTTTTTTCACGTCTCTTTCAGTCCATTTCTAAATGTTATTCAGTCATCCAATATTTCCTCTTTCTAGTCTGCTTCTACCCTCAATTTCTCCTTTAATGGATGCCAGGCCAAGACAGTTGGATCTATAATGTCGATACTTGGTTATCTTTCTCATTGCAACTGTACTTAGCAACTGGTTTGATTTCTGAACATCTTATGTGATCTATTATTTGTCCTTCTGTCCATCTAGCTGATTCTGCGCATCCACTGACATGCCCACATTTCAACTTCTTCTGTTCTCATATCCATAGAGTACAACTGTTCATACAGCAATTTCATGCTGTGCCTTCGGACTTCCAGCTGCTACTTCATTCATTGATTATGCTTTTTGCTGAAGCGGATTTAACCTGGATTTCATTCTTTAGTGTTTATCTTTGAGTCAAAATGCTTGGAATTGTCCACTGCCCAATCTCAGTGTTCTGATTTTTTTCACTGTCATTCAGAGCTAAAATATTGACCTTTGCTTCATTTTTGTTTAGATGAAAAGACACTTTGAGCAAAACCTGGTAGAAGCCTGAACAACATGAGCTATCTCAAGAAATGTGGCAGAATTACATCTGTACAGACATCTGTGGAGACCCATCTCGACATCATGAATAACTCTCTGCATCTTTGAATTGAGTTCTGGCCATCAAGGTGAAATTTTCATTAGGCAGTGGCAAGTTGCCTATTCAGGCATATTATTGCTTCTTAATAACTCTATTAACTGTTGATTTCATCTCATTGATGTACAGCAATTGTAATTGTAATGCCACTGCAAACAAACTGGAATTCTTGACATAGAAGTGTACTGGCAGAGTGGGTGCCTGGCAACATTAGCTTGCCATTGGCTATGAAGAACCTCCGTGTCGGTCAACACACAACAGCTCAGGGCATGTTCCAAGAGTAACAACTGCATATTAATCTCTTCCACAATGTCTGTCAATGTCCACATGCACAAATTGAGAATTACATTTCAGGGTGCACTGACAACTAGCATTGAAAAGCTATTGTAAGGATACATTGTGTTGAGGCATCCAGTTCACATATTGGACAAAAGTGCATCCCAGGATTGCTCACTTGTTCTATGAGCCTTCACTCACTTAGTATCTACCTGCAAGCTTGCAGTTTCCCAGCCTTGCCTTACCATCACACAACCAGGCACCTTGCCTTGCTGGTCAGCAATCTTCAATCAAGGAGGAGGACATCTTGCTGCATGGTAGCATTCTACATCAATCTCACATCTACACTAAGTATCAGCAGTTTACATAGCAAATAAACTGTATGTGCAACAAGCAGCTGTGTCTCAAAGTCTTCAGGAGTAGTTGTCACCAAAGTCTATGGAAATATTCAGCAGGTGGGGAGTCCCAGTGTGGTAATTCCAGGGCAGCCTCCTATACAAGTCAAGGGGATTGGCCACAGCCATGTGTTCTTTCCTTCAGTCCAGTCCCAGGTTCTGCAGCAGGATCTCGTTAGCTCTTAAGTTTTGATTGGGTGACCCCTTGGGAGTGTAGATGGCCCAGACACACTGAGGGTCTCCTGGCCTGAGGAACATTGATTTGCCTTGGCTTGAATCTCCATAGGTCAGAGGACAGCAAACAGGCCAGAGGTGGAGGGCCCTATGACCTCTGGAGTGTCTTGTCAGGAGACCTCTGAGAGACATGTGTGTGATTTCTCCTCCAGCTAAGTGCCTCCTGGCTCTTCACTATTTCCTTTTGTGGAAAGAATACCTGGAATTACTTCAAGGTTCTCCTGTCTTCAGTTCTAAGCCTAATGTTGAGGATGATGAGTCTGTGCACATAGCCAGCAGACTCAGAGATCTGGGTCTCTATGGCAGCACCACCTCCATAGAGTCAACCATGCAATTGCATGTTTGAGGCACTGGAGTCTATGACATAGCTTCAGTCCTGCAGCCTCATGACTGTGAAAGCCATTACCTCCTACTGCTCCTGTGCCTCCTTGTACATGTAAGAAGTCCCTGTTTGCCAATTCCACAGAGTCCTCTCTTGCCCTGGGGTGAGCAGGTGTCTGTTCTCTGGCTGTCCTCAAACACCCAGTGTCATGAGATTTTTCTTCATCAGCCAGCTGTGGAACTATCACAATGAGATTCTCAGTAGCTTGAGAATTCTCCTCCTGAAATTCTCAGCAAGGTATCAATATTTGCACTGGTCAGATGATGCAGGAGGCAGCCTTGCTGTTGCTTCCTCCGAGGCCTCAGATCTCTTTTCCTCTGTAGTCCTTGCTGATGGGCCAGACCATTGGTCTACTGAAGCTATGGCCATCCCCATGGGACCTGCATGACCTAAGAGAGAGAAGGCATCACTGCCATGGTTAGAAGTGACATATAATGAATGATACTGAAAGGTGGGATAATGTGGATTCTGTAATGGAATGAAGAGGGTACTTATTCAGTTGGATGGACATGAATGTTCAACATTTCTCCAGGAGCAATCTTGGTCTTCTCCTGTGAGGTCCAGGATTCTCTCCTTATCAGAATTAAGAAATTTGATATCAGAAATCCCCCATCCATCCTTGCTCTTTCTGTTATGGCTATCTTCTCCTGTAATGAGAGAGACAGAGTGACTGAGTGACTAGCACAAATGTTAGCATTAGGTCTGTGAGGCGTTGGGATAAATGAGAACAAATGAGAGAAGATGTTCAGTGCAATAGTAAGATGGTAGAGCATGACCCTTGATGTAGAGTTAGGTGCAGAAGCAGAGATACTGTGAATTTGAGGTCACAGAGAGAATTGTGTGACGTTTCCCTGAAATGGAGATCATTGACCTTCTTGCTACAGTGTTGGCTTGTTGCCTGGACCATGGAAATAGCTTCAAGCTTTCTGGAGTAGAACAAAGCCCATCAGCTTCATAAAAGGCAGAAAATACATGAAACTAAAGACACCATCAGAAATGGCAGTTTAAATCAGACGCCCTGAATTGGTTAGCTTAAAGTAGATGTTTTTAACTCAGATGCATTTTCCCAAAAGATGTTTTGTCTACAGATAAATTCAGCTCTAAAATAATTCTGATATTTTGTGAAAAGTAATGTAATACTCATCAGTTTTGATATCTAAATTAGAAAAGTAACTGAATATTCTCTAAGGCCAACTGACAGGCTGTTTACTCAGAGGTTTTTATTTCTACTTTTGATTTCCAGAACCTCTTGTTCTTTGCAGCTCTGGATTAATTTCTGAGGTTTTTTTTTTCTAAATTGAAACATTGCAGGCTTTCAAATCTTGTATATCTTTACTACATCAAACGACCTGATAATTTTTGTGCGAGTTATTTGTCTGTGGTTTCTTCAGGGTTGCAATTTTATAAGATTGGCCCTTTAATTAATAGTACCTGCATTCAGTAGTATTAATTAAATACTAGTAAAATGCTATGAAGTATTATAGTGTAACTGTTGAAAATATGCTATAGAAGCCTTGAAATTATATATACGAACAAAAAGAACATTAAAAACAGAGCCAAGCAGTCCAAAGGCATCCTTACTAAACTTTAATAGCCCTCAACTATGTCTTGTTCTGAGATACAAAGAACAAAGAAGAAAATTACAGCACAGAAACAGGCACTTCGGCCCTCCAAGCCAGCTCCAATCCTGATCCTCTATCTAAACCTGTCACCTATTTTCTAAGGATCTGTATCCCTCTGCTTCCTGCCCATTGATGTATCTGTTGCGATACATCTTAAATGATGCCATTGTTCCCGCCTCTACCACCCCCGCTGGCAATGTGTTCCAGGCACCCACCACCTTCTGCATAAAGAAGTTTCTATGCATATCTCCCTTAAACATTTCCCCTCTCACCTTGAACTCATGACCCCTAGTTAATTGAGTGCCCCACTCTGGGAAAAAGCTTTGTCCTATCCATCCATGATTTTGTAGACCTCAATCAGGTCCCCTCTCAACCTTAGTCTTTCTAATGAAAATAATCCTAAACTACTCAACCTCTCTTCATAGCTAGCACCCTCCCTACCAGGTAACATTCTGGTGAACCTCTTCTGCCTTCTCCAAATACTCTACATTCTTTTGGTAATGTGGCAATCAGAACTATATGCAGTATTCCAAATGCAGCTGAACCAAAGTCCTATACAACTGTAACATGACCTGCCTACTCTTGTACTCAATACCCAGTCCGATGAAGGAAAGCATGTTGTATGCCTTCTTGACCACTCTATTGACCTGCGTTGCCACCTTCAGAGTATAATGGACCCGAACACCCAGATCTCCCTGTACATGCAGTCTAACAGAGCTGCAGCTGGACACATTTCCTACTCATGAAGGAGTCAGAGGCATCAGCCGCGTCCCTGAGCTCTCAATTTGAGCAAGAGGAACATAACATGGGTTTGAGATACCCTACCATTTTTACTCTTAAGCTTCACTTATTCCAACTATAACATCAAATAATAGATAAGTGAATTAAAAAAAGAAACTCTTTTTTTACCAATCACATGATATTCTCAAGTACTGGAGACTGTTAAAAGAAGAGGCCAATACTGTTTGTAAGAGATCAGAGTTATGAAGAAATATGTCAGAATTTAACTTTTCAATTTTTGACTGAAGGAAGATGCAAGATGATTTACAGAGATGTAAGACAAGATATACAAATTGCAGACCATTCAGAGGAGATAATTTATCACCAAATGAAGATGCATCTATTTAAATTAAAAGACTTGCACAGAACACAATGAAAGCTTGTACTTATTTCCTATCACATTCTAACCATCATAATTTAACTATCCTTTAATTCACCTTAAGGCATATCGTAGAAATTCTACTAACATTTTAAAAATACTAATAAAATCACTTTTCAAAAACAATAATTTGATTAGCTTTTGGCATTTCGCCCAGTGATGCCTACTTTCTATACTGTCAAAAAAAGCACTGTAGTAAAGGAAAGAGCAAATCCTTTAATTGCAAAAGATCATCAGATTAATCAGGCATCTCCACGTGGCCCTTTCTGTCAATTGCGCCCTTAAGTGGCAAAAAAGCAAATGTTTACCAAGTGCTGCAATAGCAACAAATATATTGGTAAAACCTTCTGGCTAGTAGCACCACAGGGAGCGGGGAACTTCAACTGAAACATTTCCTCGCTCTGCTGGAGAACTTGAGTACTCCCATTCAATATAGAGTCAAGCTGAGATAACTGCTTTCTACAAAAGAGGGAATGCCATCTCCACAACATATTGTTCACAAAAGGAACAAGGAATCAAGCATAGAGAAGAAAAAAATTATAATTCCTAACCTATGACTAATGCAAAACTATTTTTGTAATGATCCCCTTTCTATCTCTCTACTACAGTTAGTATGAGTCATTACTGCTGCAACAGGACTTTCTCAAAAAGTGAATGCTTACTTCTTCCGTAGGATAAGATAATTTGGCCTCATAAAAGGTAAGCTGATATTACTATACTTGTATAAGCCACTGCTGCAACTTTCAAATAGTAGGTTTGCCAAAGGATTCTTCCAGACATCGCTTGTAGTCTGCATCCACCAGATGTGTGTGCGTCCAGAAATATTCTTTCCTGGTAATGTGAAAGATTCCATTTCAGAAGCTGGTGCAGATTCCACATCAGCAACCCAGTGCATTACATCTCAAGAGACCATGAGCTTGCTTAAATTGGACAAATTAAACACATAAAACGCTCTCTTTCACGTTAATTAAAATCTCAAATTGAGATCACACCAAAGTTTGTTTTTTATTCACTCGTTGAATGTGGCTTTGCTGGCTGGCCAGTATGTATTGCCCATCCCTAGCTACTTTTGAACTGAATGGCTTGCTAGGCCATTTCAGAGATCAATTGAGAGTCAACCACTTTGCTGTGGGTCTGGAGTCACATTTAAACCAGACCAGGTGAGGATAGCAGATTTCCTTCTTTGAAGGACATTAAAGAGTCAGATAGGTTTTTCTGACAATTGGCAATAGTTTCACAATCAATATAAGATTCTTTATTCGAGATTTTTTAAGATTAAATTCAAATTTCACCATCTGCCATTTGAAGCCAGGTCGACGAGACATTAGCTGGATTAATAATCCAGCAATTATACCACTAAGCCATCACTTTCCCCAAGTAATTGTCTTATTTAAAAGGAACATTAATAATCTTTTGCCCATCACAATGCTTCCTCTTTTCACTTTGCTCTTCGGGGTTGGCAGGGTTATCTAGTGCAGGAGTATAATTCTAAGAATGCCCATTGATACCTCACAAGAATGGCTACTTGAGGAAAGGGAGATTCAGGGCATCACTGTCAATCCACATTTAGTACTTACTAATACCTACCATGAAGACCAATGTAAGAACTATTTGAATTCACAACATTTAACCAAAATGCTAAAGAAATTATGCATATGGTACAATTCATTGACCTCCAAATGTGCATCTAGGGAAGATGATGGAATAGTAGTGATGTCACTAGACCAATAATCTAAACGAATGCCCTGAGGACATGAGCTCAAATCCCACTGTGATAGATGGTGGAATTTATATTCTTAAAAAACTGAAACTAACTTCAAGCTAGCCTCAGAAATGGTGACTATGAAACTATAACTGATTGTTGTTAATATTGTATTTTCTTGTTAAATCACGAGTGTATTTTAGGAAAGGAAACCTGGTGGGGCCAACATGTGATCCAAAATCCACAATACTGTAGCTGACTCTGAACTGTCCACTGAAATTACTTAGAAGGGGTTCAAGGATAATTAGGGATGCTGGCCTTACCAGTAATGCTCACATCCCATGAAATAATCTTTAAAATCCCATGTTGCAGAAATGCAAAATTTATTTTTGGCATTGTTATGGACCACACCATACCTGCTCAAAACAGATTAGATGATAGCCTAGACCTTTTTTGTACTTTAAAGGCAAGTGCGAGGCATTGCAATTTGACTGGTCAAACTACCAGATTTGAAGCAAAACACTCTTTATAGTTAAAGTGCAACAAAAGAAAGAAGGAATTGGAATAACAACTCTGCTAGAAAACTTAACAGAATAATAGATTGTTTTACTACTAAACAGTAACTATTTCAATATAGTAACATCCCTGATACACACCCCTGGCAAAAGGCAAGTTCAAAAAAATAGTTGGTCTCACAAGCAATTCTTAGTCCATGCGGAAAGATATCAAGAGAAAGCTATGAGAGAGCCAGAGTAGCAGGGAGAGATGTACTGTAGCTTCCAAAGACTGCTTCAAGACCCAGCAAATGCTGTTACTGATAAACTAAAACAAAAAAATCCTGGTTTTGTGGAGCTTGCCCCAACCCATTTACTCTGCCTCTATTGCTCCAACTTTTTAAAAAAGGCCCAAGGCCTCACAAACTGTTTACTGTAAAAGCTCTGATTAGACTTCTTGTCACCTCTCTCTCAACCTTCCTTCACAAAAAAAAGGGACACAATACACCTCTTAAAGCCATAGTGTTGTCACACATCAGAGAAAGGAATGGGCAGTAGATGCCAGCCTCTCTAGCAATATCCACATGCGTGAATGAATGAACAGCAAAAATTAAACTAAAATCTGAAACTGGACAACTGCTTTTAAAAACAAGCTTAAAATTGTCAGCTAGCAGAACGCTAAGAGAATGTCAAAAGGAGATATAGGGAAAATGGTTCTTAGTGAAAGAGCAGGAAGCAGGGGAGTTATTCCATTTAAGTTAACTTAAGACACTGGAATAAAGCTGTTATTTATTTTGAATCACTGCATGACATAACTCATTTTGATTTTGATTTAAAGTATTGATATTGGTCTCACCCAATTCTCTGAAAAATAAGGGGAAATAGCAACAAAATGTTCACATTAGAATACAGCTCATGAGGAATAAATCCAACATGGAATGTTTGGTCTGAACAACCTCTTTTCATGTAGTAACATGTCTACAATTATAGAGAATGTATGGGGAATAAAGTATTTTACAAATCAATTTGATTTCTTCCTTCTCATATAATACTGTTGGAGACAGGATGTAAAACCAGAACCACTATAAACTAACAAATCCCAGTTCCACTTCTCCATCATCCCTCTTGATCACTCTATTGTCTCTAAATTACATTGCTGGATGTTGAACCAACACTAGCTCAATACAACTTCCATCCACTTAACTATTGCAAAAAAACTGATGCAGTTATTTTCAGTTTCCATAACAAATCATTGACTCCATCCCCATCCTTTGCAACTGTCTGAGGCTAAACAAGATCATTCACAACTTTTCATATCCTTTTGATCCTGACCACATACCCATGCTATCACTTAAGGCCAATTATTTGCAACTATGTAAAATCATCCAAATCCATCTCTGTCTCAACTCTTCTAATGCTGAAATTCTCATCCATACTTGTCATTTCTAGATTGACCATTTCACCAGCCAACCACTTTTTTTTCTCAATGAACTGGAGTCATCTAAAACACTTGTGTCCCTCTCCTAACTTGCACTAGATAGCATTTATTTTTTGCCTGTAGTCTCACTGATCTATTTTAAGTCCCAGTTAACTACACAACATCTTAGTTTTAAAATCATTATCTTTGTTTTCAAATCCCTGTCATGATCTTGTCCCTTCTTAACCTCTCCAGACAAATGTATCTGAGCACTTTTAATTCAAACCTTTTGAGCATTCCTATTTGAATCATTTCATCGGATGCTGCGTATTCGTTGTTTGACATGCTGTAACCTCTGGAATTCCTTCTTCAAGACACTCTTTTGTACTTACTTCTTTCATCAAGCTTGTAATCATATCTGTAATATTGTTTATTCAGTGTCAATTTTCACATTATGTGATGTGCCATGGGATGTTTCACTATATTAAATATGACTGATTGTTGTGGCTTTAATGAGTTCCACCAACATAGAGAATGAAGAAATGTGCATGCAGAAAGCTACCAGCTTTTCATTACTAATGCTCCTATCTTCTTACAGCATTGGTACATTTTGGACAGAATGAAGGTTGTATGCTGTGCTATCAAAACGCTGCTTATAGAATCATACACTGAAATAGATCCTTCAGTCCAGCCAGTCCATGCTGAATATAATCCCAAACTAAACCTGCTCCTGCCCAGTGTCTCTCCAAATCTTTCCTATTCATGTATTCATTCAAATGTCTTTTAAACATTGTAATTGTACCCACATCCACCACATCCTCAGGAAGTTCATTCAACACGCGAACCAGCCTCTGTGTAAAAAATTTACCTCATGTCTTTTTTAAATTTCTTTCCTCTCACCTTAAAAATGCACCCCCTAGTCTTGAAATTCCCACCTTAGGGAAATGACAACTCCCTACCAACTCTATCTGCACCTCTTATTATTTTATAAACTTTTATCAGGTGTTATGTATGACCTCAATTCCAACTGAGTCAATGATGGAGTCAGGCAGTTCAGACAGATTTACATCTGCAATTAGCCAAAGTTGGTTAACTGCTTAATCATTACGGCTCTTTTTGTAACTCTTCCTCCCCCCACCACCTCCACCTGATACTTAGGAATAGTAAACATTTACATTTAAATTTAAAAAAATAAGCTAGTTGCAGTTGCTGACTTGTATCAATGCTAAATGTTATTATAATAACTTGTTACATGAATACAGCAGCACCAAGCCTTCCATTTCCCTTTCTTTTTAGATAATTATATCCAACTTCCTGGAGCCCGACCAACATTACTCCTCTTTTCCAGTTCCATAATAAGACCTGCAACACCACTTTTCTGTAGCCCACTGTTTCAGGACCGCAATGTGGCTCACATGCACTTCTCCACATGAGGCAATAGGTAAAGGTCAATGCAGGTACACAACTAGAGGGACAAAAAATTCGTTAAGGAATATAAAGGCAACTCTGGTATTTGACCACTGCCCAGGCTGAGATAGCGAACCTAGTATGCCTTTTCTAGAATATATGCTTTAATATCATATGGGATTTTGCAACAATCCATGGAGAGATTAGTAAAACACAGTAATATTACTATTTTGGACAATTTAAGACATTTATTAACAATCCTGGTGTCATCACCCATTAATATCCGCCAGAGACAACTATAGGATTCTCCTACCACAATGGATGGACATCACTAATTCAGCAAAAATCTGCAGTTGAACTTGCATTTTTCCATTTCTAAAGCCAAAGAAGCAGCTGACTGATTGAATGAGAGAAAGACAACATGCACAATAAAGAAGTTTCCCTGATAATAGTTTGGTACTTCAACAGCACCTGTCACTTCAACCTCTGGCCTAATAAGTGTTTTGTTTTCTCTGGCACCTGCTGATGCAGAGATGAAAAAGTAGGAAGCTTCAACCTACTAATTACCACACACAAGTAGTGATTTACAATGTCACCAGGCTCCCATGTCTCTTTCCAGAAACATACTCTTGTAGGTGTTCATTATCATTAGAAAAAAAGAATCACAGCAAAATGTTGTGAGCATATCCTGGTTAACAATCATTTGCAGATAGGTGCAAATAACTAGGTTTATTGTCCAAAGTCTAATGTATTTCCTACTCTCAAGTATTGGGAGGAGGGAATAGTTACTGAAAAAAATGCTGAGATGACAAAATAAAATTCATCCAGGTTGTGGCTAATTTATTAGTAATCAAATAAGTTCTTAACCTTTGAGTAAAAAAGTCACGCCAGAATATTTGTATTCACATTTTGTACACAAATGTTATTTTTTGTTCAAATATACAAGAGGAAGGGCTAAAATCAGGTGGAACGATCCAAAGTCACTGGTGTGAGACTTAAAGATAGCAGGATTGAGTGATTGACAGGAGGAGATGGAGCAAAGAAATGAACCAGCATTCTGGGACCCCCATGTAAATGGAGAAAACAAAGGAAGAAGATTATTGCATCTCCTTCTCATCTTCAGAATTATTAAACATTAATTTGAACACATATATATTAGTTTTCACCATGAGGATTTCCTGTGTATTAGAGCTCATCTCTCATGTTATTGTCAATATTTCAAAAAGTACCTTTACAGTCACATAAACTGGTAAGTGCTTTACTATAATACTTTTTAAATAGTTATGGATTATTTGTTGCTTAATCTCAAATGTAGAAAATAATTTTGCTTAATGAGGTTGAGCATGTGACAAATATTAGGAACAGAATTTTAGCCTCTCTGGAAATGGTGAGAAATGCAAATAATTGGGCAAGATTGCCCTCGGGTAAATTTTTAAAAATCTATTCATTTGTGGGATGTGGGCATTCCTGGCTGGTCAGCACTTATTGCAAGCCCCTAGTTGCCCTTGGCAAAGTGCTGGTGAGCTGCCTTCTTGAACAACTGTAGTCCACCTGCTGGGGGTTGACTCGCAATGCCATTAGGGAGGGAGTTTTGGGACTTTGACCCAGCAACAGGGAAGGAAAGGTGAAATATTTCCAAGTCAGGATGGGGAGTGACTTGGAGGGGAAATTGAAGGTGGTGGTGTTTCCGTATATCTGCTGCCCTTGTCCTTCTAGATGGAAGTGGTTGCGGGTTTAGAAGCTGCCGTCTGAGGATCTTTTGGTGAATTTCTACAATGCATCTTATGGATAGTACACACTGCTGCTACGGACCCTCAGTGGTTGAGGGAGTGGATGCTTGTGGGTGTTGTGTCCCTTCCCCTTCCTACTTGCTACCTTTAATAATTAAACACCGGTTGAGAAGGTTCATGGATGACTTTCTTAACTTGCCAGCAAGTTAAAGCCATGAGTGATCAACGCTGGGCAATTTAATTTGCTACCCCTCTGATCTCCCTGATGGGTGAGAAACGTTGCTCGTTTCCTGACTGAGAAACCAGAGGAGGAAGAAACCGACATCAAACTCGCATTCCTGGATGTCACAGTCGAAAGAAAGAACAACGGAGAACTACAAACCTGCGTACACAGAAAACCGACAAACACTGACCAAATACTTAATTACACCAGCAACCATCCCAACACACACAAACAAAGCTGTATCAGAACACTATTCCAATGAACCACCACACACTGCAGTACAGACAAACTTCGGAAAACAGAGGAGAACACCTATACAATGTATTCATGAAGAACGGATACTCAAACAGTGCGGAGATCCCTCAAGAACAAACCACGACAAGCAGACCAAACACAGCCAGAAACCCTAACCACCTTACCATACATCAAAGAGGTTTCAGAAATGACAGCCAGGCTACTGAGACCCATCAGAATCCTCGTAGCACACAAACCCACCAACACTCTCAAACAAAAACTAACAAACTTAAAAGACCCAGTACAATCCATGGACAAACCCAAAGTCATCTACAAAGTTCCATGCAAGGACTGTCACAAACATTACGTAGGACAAACAGGAAGAAAGTTAGCCACCAGGATACACGAACACCAGCTAGCCACAAAAAGACACGACCCTCTCTCCCTTGTAGCCCTACACACGGATGAAAAACACCACCATTTCGACTGGGACAACACATCTATCCTGGGACAGGCTAAGCAAAGACATGCCAGAGAATTCCTAGAGGCCTAGCACTCCAACCACAACGCCATAAACAAACACATAGATCTAGATGCCATCTATCAACCCCTCGGAAAACGAACAGGAAATGACATCACCACAAACCCCAGGAACCCCATTCAGGAGAAAGATATAAATAGAAAGCAGGAGAGAACAGCTTCGCTTCACTTGGAGGTCGCCACTGATGATGTTACCTAGCCAGGTAATGAAACGTCTGGATATCAAACCTACAGCTCAGCGAGCAAACCTACACCCTAAACAAAGATATATAATGCAATTGTTTTATTGCTCAAGTGGGTGATCTCAACAGAGTCAAGCCATAAATGTGGATTAAACTTTGAGTGAACATTATTTTTTGACAGCAACAACTTGATTTTTGACTTGAAGCCAAAAAGCATAATAAAACTGAAAATCAAATGTCAAATTAAAAATATATTTTCAGGGTAAAGAGGGCACACTATGTGAATGTAGAACCAGTGTTGATACAAAAATAACTATGAGCTTGTTGTTTTCTCAAAGCTGCTCTCAAAGATGTTGAATGTTGAAAGTCCGTACATTCATCCTTGTTAAGTACAATGCCAAGTGGCATAGACAAACACACTCTTCAAACTTTCTGATCATAGCAACAACAGCTGAGTTCAATGTTAGAATTCTGGTTAAGCTACCTTTAACTTTGTTTAGTCCCTCCGCCAAAGTTGGTCTTTCACTCTTCTTCTGTTAATTCTCCCAGTGATCCTGAGGCTCTCCAAATCTTCTGCACATTGATATTATTTAACAATTCTGTTCCACTACAGTATGCAGGATAAAACTGCCAGAACTTGTGATCTGTAGAGATTCATAGTAAACACTGAAGAGTGTTGGCTAATGTGAATTGGACGGTGGCTCTGCATTTATAGGACCATTGATTACATATGCATGGACAAGAGCTTAGTCAGGCATCCTTTGAAATACAAAGCTCAGAGAAACCAAAAAAAAGGAAAATATAATTTCTGATCAGTTGATTATAACAATGCTTTGTCCTCTGGTAAAGGACAGACTTGCACTTATATAATGCTTTCGCAGCCATTGCATGCCATCCTCAGTTATTGAGGCTTCACAAATGGTGCAGAGGACAGCCACTGGACTAATCCATAGTTTAAAGCATCTTTGTGATCAAGTCAAGTTAAAAGAGTTTGGATTCTGCATTATGGAGGAATGTCTGATGGAATCTTCCACGTTTTTAAGCTAAATGTGGTTCACACTGTATTTGTTGGGGTGAAATACACAACAAAACTGGACAGATTTTCTCACCATAGCTTACCAATTCAATGGTAACAATCAAGTTGTATCTCCATCCCATATTAACATACGTCATTCCCAGAAGATAACACCAATCACTAGACAACCACCATGAATCGGCATTGCTTACAGCTGTGCCACCTTCAAGAGCTCAAAGTGTACTTGAGGTGGCATTGGCATCAGATATCTGCCCTGTTCATGACTGGACTGAGATGCCTGTCAATTGTAAGTCGGCACTGAGGTTTCACAACGGAGACCTCCACAGGAGAGTTGCCGTCTCTTTGGAGGACACACAGAGGAAGCCACACCACTACATGATGTCTGCCTGGTCAGAGATCGCCACCAGCTCAATGTCCTGTTTAGGCTTTGGAGAATGGGGCAGCAAGACAAAAGGAGGTCAATGTTTCAAGGGTATGTGCAATATTCTTCTCTATGCCCCAGAAACCAGGTAAGAATCATTTGTGGTAACAACAAACTGCTGACATGTGACAGCCAGCGGACTGTGCCAGGCACTGCCTCTAACCATTGGCCATGATGCCTTCTGCCTTTCGTGTTGTACAGCTGCAGCCAGTGAGCTGAGTACATCAGAAAAGAGGCAGCAATTTCCTCTGCAGGAGATCTCCCCAACCTCAGGGAAAGGTGGTGTGCAGGCCATGGAAGAGCCATCAACAAGGCTGACTGCTGGACTACCTTGCCCCCATCTTCCCCTTCCTCCCATCACCACCCGCACCACCACCACCAGCAGCAACACCAGAACCTTGGTGGGCACAATAGGTGATGGCCGTGTGGGATGGGAGGCCACAGTGGACCTCTCACTCACAGTCGGACAGATGAGTGAGTGTTAAGTACATGAGGTCACTGGCACTCAGAGGAGTGCAGGGGACCAGGCAGCAGCTGAGCCCACAGCAAGAGAAAAGCCTTTGATCCCAACACTGAGGGACTTCATGGGCACCTTCAGAGATGAGGCGATCATCAGGCGGGTGTTTGGGACACTATAGCTCTCCTCATTGAGGGGCTGAAGCAATGCATTCAATCCAATGAGCATCAGGCTGCCTCCGTTGACAGGTTTGTGGTCACAATGGACAGACTGGCTCAGCATTCTCAGGGTCTGCTGGAAAGTTGCACACACCTGCTCCCCATTGCTGCAGGCACTGGTCCTCAGGACTGACGCCAAGATGAGGGAGCAGTGGGAAGACGTGGCCATGGTCCAAGTGCCTCATTGTCACATGGAGACAGGAGAGGACCCATCCACAGTCATTTATTCCTAGCCTGTCCCCCTTTTTGATCCTGAGAATTCTGCCCAGGACAGGACACTTTGCTTCAGGCATAAAGGCACTCAGTATTCCTGTCCCTCTGGACAAAAATGCCACCGGGATCACCTAACCAGAGCATGCAGGCTGCCTCAACCCCAGCCTTACAGTAGGGGAGCTCAGTGAGGTAGAGTGGGATGGAGAGGAGGGGAAAGGTTTTGTGATGGCATGTGGGGCCCATCGCTGACACTTATGGACATTGTTCGAGATCATGATAAAGGTTTGTTTCATGTGGTTGTCCACAACATCTTTGTAGTTGCTGGATGTTTCATTTTGCCTTGCAGCATTATTCCTCAGTCCCTAAGGGTGCGCTAGGTTGATTGGGTATATACTCAACATCAATGACATCGTTTGGGAACAGGTTTAACAATGTGTGTACTGTACATGACATTGGCCCACTCTGTGACAGTGCCAGTAAGGTCACAGGGAGCACACAGCCTGCATGTCTGTATCATCAGCACCTCTTGTATGCAATGGCAATGGTCTTCCCCTGTCATCGTCCAGTAACTGCTTGTAGGTACAGCCCCCACCTGCACCACGAACTGGATGTTTTTCCTTCGCAGCTAATATAACTGGTGCAGCTGTGTACTGCTGGCTGCAGGGCACAATGCTAGCGCACTGTCTCAATGTCAAGATAGAGCAATGGCTCTCTGAAAGCTGCGTGACAGCATATGTGGTGAGAAAGTGCATGTGGCTGGTGTTGGTCGGTCATGGCCTGATTTACATGTTGCCAACAGCCAAACCTCAGGTCACTTGGAGCAAGCAGCGAGCTGAATCGGCTAAGTATGCACTCAGATTTCCATGTCAATTTTTTCGAACAGTTTGTTCGTATGGCACATTTGGCAAGATTGCAACACGTGGCAAGTAGGGCTGTTACCAAACCATTTATCAATAAATAAAGAGCATCATTTGGGAACTCACTGCTCCCTGGTGACAACCACACTAAACTACTTGAGCAAAAGGTGAGAGGGAAGTTGCAGCAAGACCTTCTCACATCAAGCTGATCATTTCGGCCAATTTTACCACCACCTTGGCATAGCCCAACTCTGGCAAAAGTGAGGACTGCAGATTCTGGAAACCAGAGTTTAGATTAGAGTGGTGCTGGAAAAGCACAGCAGGTCAGGCAGCATCCAAGGAGCAGGAAAATCGACGTTTCGGGCAAAAGCCCTTCATCAGGAATAGAGGCAGGGTGCCTGCAGAGTATAGAGATAAAGGGATGGGGTGGGGGAGGTAGCAAAGAGTACAATAGGTGAGTGGGGGTGGGGATGGAGGTGATAGGTCAGAGAGGAGGGTGGAGCGGATAGGTGGGAAGGGAGATTGACAGGTAGGACAGGTCATGGGGACAGTGCTGAGCTGGAAGGTTGGAACTGAGGTAAGGTGGGGGAAGGTGGAATGAGGAAATTGGTGAAGTCCACATTGATGCCCTGGGGTTGAAGTGTTCCTAGGTGGAAGATGAGGCATTCTTCCTCCAGGCGCTGGGTGGTGAGGGAGCGGTTGTGGAGGAGACCCAGGACCTGCATGTTCTCGGCAGAGTGGGAGGGGGAGTTGAAATACTGGGCCACGGGGCAGTAGGGTTGATTGGTGCAAGTGTCCCAGAGATGTTCCCTGAAGTGCTCTGCAAGGAGGCGTCCAGTCTCCCCAATGTAGAGGAGAACAAGTTGTGAACAAAGAGTACAATAAATGACATTAATGGATGTGCAGGTGAAACTTTGATGGATGTGGAAGGTTCCTTTGGGGCCTTGGATGGTGGTGAGAGAGGAGGTGTGGGCGCAGGTTTTGCAATTCCTGTGGTGGCAGGAGAGGGTGCCAGGATGGGAGGGTGGTTTGTTGGGGGGGCGTGGACCTGACCAGGTAGTCACGGAGGGAACGGTCTTTGCGGAAGGTGGAAAGGGATGGGGAGGGAAATAAATCCCTGGTAGTGGTGTCCGTTTGGAGGTGGTGGAAATGTCGGTGGATGATATGGTTAATTGGTAGGGTGGAAAGTGAGGACCGGGGGGGGGGGAGCGGGGTTCTGTCCTTGTTACGGTTGGAGAGAGGTGGGGTTTGAGGGCGAAGGTGCAGGATGTGGATGAGATGCGTTGGAGGGCATCTTTAACCACGTGAGAAAGGAAATTGTGATTTCTAAAGAAGGAGGCCATCTGGTGTGTTCTGTGGTGGGAGCAGATATGGCGGAGGCGGAGGAATTGGGAATCCGAGATGGCATTTTTGCAGGAGGTGGGGTGGGAAAAGGTGTAGTGGAGCTGGAGAAGTCCAGGAAGGTGAGGGAGGTGTCAAAGATGGTCCCGGTGAATTTAAGGTCAGGGTGGAATGTGTTGGTGAAGAGGTGATGCATTTAGGCAAGTCTAATTCTAGAGCGAATTAATGGAAGAGCCTTGGGAAAAGTTGATGGGCAGAGAGATCTGATGGTGCACGTCCATTATACTCTGAAGGTTGCTACACAGGTGGATAGAGTGGTCAAGAAGGCATATAGTATGCTCGCCTTCATTGGACGGGGTATTGAGTATAAGAGCTGGCAAGTCATGTTAAAATTGTACAAGACATTGGTTCGGCTGCATTTAGAATACTGTGTACAGTTCTGGTCGCCACATTACCAAAAGGATGTGGACACTTTGGAGAAGGTTCACAAGGATGGTGCCTGGTATGGAAGGTGCTATCTATGAAGAGAGGTTGAGTAGGTTAGGTTTATTTTCACTAGAAAAAAGGAGATTGGGAGGGACCTGATTGAGGTTTACAAAATCATGAAGGGTATAGACAGGGTGGATAGAGACAAGCTTTTTCCCAGGGTGAAGGATTCAATAACGAGAGGTCATGCTTTCAAGGTGAAAGGTGGAAAGTTTAAGGGGGATACATGCAGCAAGTACTTCACACAGAGGGTGGTGGGCGTTTGGAATGTGTTGCCAGCAGAGGTGGTAGAGGCAGGCAAGGTAGATTCATTTAAGATGCGTCTGGACAGATGCATGAGTAGGTGGGGAGCAGAGGGATACAGAGGCTCAGGAATTGACCGGCAGGTTTAGACAGTACATTTGGATCGGCTCAGGCTCGGAGGGCCGAAGGGCCTGTTCCTGGGCTGTAAATTGTCTTTATTCTTTGTTCTTAATCCAGGTAGCTGTGGAAGTCAGTGGGTTTGTAAAAAATGTTGGTGTCAAGTCGGTCATCATTAATGGAGATGGAGAGGTCCAGGAAGGGGAGAGAGGTGTCAGAGATGGTCCAGGTGAATTTAAGGTCAGGGTGGAATGTGTTGGTGAAGTTGATGAATTGCTCAACCTCCTCGCGGGAGCACGAGGTGGCGCCGATGCAGTCACCAATGTAGCGGAGGAAGAGGTGGGGAGTGGTGCCAATGTAACTATGGAAGATTGACTGTTCTACGTAGCTGACAAAGAGACACGCATAGCTGGGGCCCATACGGGTGCCCATGGTTACCCCTTTGGTCTGGAGGAAGTGGGAGGATTCGAAGGAGAAATTATTAAGGGTGAGGACCAGTTCAGCCAAACAAGTGAGAGTGTCAGTGGAAGGGTACTGTTGGGGACGTCGGGAGAGGAAGAAATGGAGGGCTTCGAGGCCCTGGTCATGGCGGATGTAGGTGTAGAGGGATTGGATGTCCATGGTGAAGATTGGGCCTTGGGGGCTGGGGAATTGGAAATCTTGGAGCAGGTGGAGGGCGTGAGTGGTGTCTCGAACGTATGTGGGGAGCTCCTAGACTAGGGGGCATAGGACAGGATAGTACAACTCTTCCAAGTTCAATATACTTAGTGATCTAAGTGAAGTTTGTAGAATGATGATGAAAATAGATTATTTTCACATTAACAGTTAAACATGTTAGGGGCAAATAGTGGCTATAGTTTTACATTATAAAAGACCAGATCTAGGTTGGATGTCAGACATACCTTTTTTTCTGCCCAAAGCCCTCTGACTCCTGGAACCGGCTGAATGACCACACACTGGGCGACATTCCTGAACTCCTTGCATCAAAAAGTGGGATAATTTCTGACTGGATAAGAGGTCATCTCATACAGAAAGTAGAATTATTAGGCTCAGAGGGAGCTAGAGGTAGCATCTAGTTTCTATCACTTCAGGGAGATTGAGAAGAATTTCCTAGACTTTCATCTCACAGTTTGAATTGGATCATTTATCTGAAGAAAAGAAATGTGCAGGGTCACTGGGAAAAAGAGGGAGAGTGGGATGAGGTGAATTATTCTCACACAGAACGAGCAGGAATGTGGTGTGCCAAGTGGCTTCCTTCTGTGCTGTGACATTCTGTCATTCTACGATAAATTGGTCTGCACTTTAACATGGTTTTTTTTAGCCCATCCCAGGAGGTCAAATGGTTTCAACATTGGGTACAGACAGTATATATTGCACTGCGTAGGAAATCACAATTTTGAGGACAGACTGGTTAGACAACACTCTTGTCTTTGTATCATCAGAAATTCTAAGAAAGAGAAACCTCATTTTTTTGTTACAATAATAATCAAGTGTAGTTCGAAAAAGAAGGCAGTGCATTGCAGTATTGTGGCGCAGTCTTACATTAACACCCACTCAACATAAATAATGTCATTCAACAACTGGATTACTTTCTTTGTAGTAAACCTAAGAAATTACACTGATAACTAAAAGGATTCTCAGCAGTGAGTAACACTTGATTCATTGAGATTTTTGAAACTGAATTTTTCTGTAAGAAACGTACTGGTTCTACATAACAATTAATTAAATGCTCCAAATGCATGCAGAAACGTCCTTGCTTTAGATCAACCTGACATGTCAGCAGAATTAATTACAACGCAACAAAGGCATGTTAGTTTCTCAGTGGAAAAGAAGCATTAACACTGCTGTTCCTTTTTTGGAAGCAGTTACAAAGCTGGTCAGAAACAGCCTTTCTCCAAAGTGAACCAGTTTGAAAATTGATGCTGAAAAGAAAAATTGAAAGTCGTTAGAATGTTTAATAGTTGCTTGATATCCACCAAGAGCAAGTCATTCACCAAAACAAATATAAAATGATACATGTTGCACTTCTATTATAAAGTGACCTGCTGTGAAAACTTTGAATGTAGGTGTTTCACAAAGTGAACTATAGTAAAAGTCCTACAATTTAGAACAAAAGGAACCATAAGTAATAACTATATCAAAACACATGAGAATACGAGAACAGCCCCACACAAGATTCTTCTGTGCTAATCTAGTTTGCTAAATGTGGATTTCATGGAAAATTGAGACTTTGGTACACCACAAAAAAGTTTTATTCACTAATAAACCATGGAATAGAACTGGTAAAATGTCTGGTCTTTTTATGACCAAAGTTTCTATTGAAGAAGAATTGATTGTTTTTTTTTCACCTGCCATCAAATGGATCCCAGGGGAGGAGGAGTATTAGAGAACTTTACTGTTGCCCTACCTGTTTCCGGTTAGCATTCTTTTTGAATCTTTATTGTTTCAATCTGTCTGAACCATGGCATTCAAGAATATAGAAACGAGAACACTGGATCAACATTTATTTCTTAAAATAAACTCCAGCAAAGCTACAGTTAATGGAAAACAAAGGAAGTGCTTATTTAATGGTGAAGGATTTATGGTAGAGTATCATTTTTCATCAGTTAATAAGCAGGCAGTGGACCAAATGATAAAGTTCACATAACTCTTTTATTCCACATAATCACCATGACTGTGCAGAATACTAAAATACAAAGTGCGTTCCAGTTTCAATTTATCATGTATTGTACCTGCATTTACACAGGTTTATTTCATTTCCTTTCCTGTGAAGGTAATTTGTACTTCATACAGCAAAATAAATTATATAGAGGATCAAAACTTTGGTACCATAGACACTTTGGAACAGTTATTAAAATCTAATCTTTAAAGAATGGACAAAAACCTGAGCACATCGACAAAAGGCAACTTCAAGAAACTTTCACTTAAACAAATTAAATTTATCCCTCTTTTTCACTAACTGTACAACAGTGTTGTTGTTCACAAATGAACTGTGAAAAAAATATTGCTGAAAAGGGCAGAAAACAGAACACTCTCTTATACACCCTGTGATCACTTTGGTTCAACAAGTCCAAAATGTACAAAACTTCTGTATCGACAAAAAATATTTGGATGGCTTTCAGCTTTTGGTCCTTCTTTAATGATTTATCATACCTTTTGAGAAATGATTACATGTGCATCAGAAAATAAAAACAGATTGCTTCAATCGAATGCAGCCACAACATAACGAGACTTGGATCGGCAAGTAATTTCCGTTTCCATTTGTGCTGACTTAACTCCTTTCAATTCCCTCTGTAATCTTTGAGTGGCACACACCTGTAAAGGCTAGATTTATTTCTCAACAGTATGAAGCACCAAAGCTTCAATTACTGATGACTGCACAAAGCAACAAGTTGATCCCATTTACTTAGCACTTTTTGTTCTGACAATTTATCTGAAATCCTCATATGTGACAGATGGAACAATTACTCTCATTTGACTTAAAAACAAACAACTTAGTTTTGAAAGAAAAGCTAATACTTCTAATACAAACCAATGAAATGTTCACCTTGGAGTTGGGGTTAATAAGACACTTGAAGTCACAACATATGTCACAGCATTCATTTTCTCTCACTTCACTTAATGTTAAGTCAACAAAACCTTCTGGGTTTTGTTATGTCCTGTATATTTTCTTAATTAAATATTCCAATCTAACTGGATTTTAAAAGTCCTTTATGTATAACCTCACTATAATTAGTTTCTTTGAAATGGAAATTAATACCATCCTTTTTTTGGGGGGAGGAAAAAGCTGATTTATAACTCCAGTTAATGCTTTTGATTTCGTCAATAAGATTTCCAAGAAGAGACATGTTCAGGATTGTATTTAAGTGTTGGATTCTCAATTTTCTCTCCTTTTTTTTAAACATGTTTAGTACTGGGTAATGTGTAGCAAGAGAAGCCCATTTTCTCCTTCTATTCATTGGATATTGTGTAAGTGATGCAGCTTGCTAAAAACTACCTGAAAAATCATGGTCAGTTTTCCATGAGGGTGGCAGAATCAAATGAATACTACTAAAAGTCAAAAGAAATCCTATAAAATATACAGTTAGCATCAGACAATTGTTGCCTGAAAATTCAATATGCAAAACAGTCTTTGGCTCAAAGCATGAAAGATGGCAGCATAGTCCAGACTTTACACCAATATAATGGGATGATTTAAGGGGAAAGCCTCAATGTTTTGAAAGCACAAATTATTGAAACAGAGAGGTACTTGCATCCCTGCTAAAGGTTTGAATTCAGTAAACCAGCTGTCGTTTCCTGAAGGCAAATAAAAAGAAGTGCTGATTGTAATGTCCTATTATAATACTGGGCTGTCTATAACCACCTTTACTCAAGATAAGTAAACCATTCAGACAGTCGTTGGTGAAAACCTTTAAAATTGACAAGTGAACTATCTGGGAAGCATTTTTTGACTTTTCTATGACTTTGTTATACAAAAAGCTGCTAACTTTTAAATGAAAATATAGTTTTCAATCTTTAAAAGTCAGAAAATAGTTGTCATATTAGAAAATAAAGATGAAAACTTGATTTTATTCTTTAAGGTTGCAAGTAGTACACAAAAGAAAATATTAGTGATGAAACATTTCTATTCACTGTGCCATAAGTGGAAGAAAATGGTCCAGCTTGGATAAAAAACACCCGGTAGCCAATTGCTCTTGAAGAATCATTAGCTATGGATTATAAACAGAGTTTATTGAGAACTTGCCACTAGCATTTGTTTCTGCTGCTGCCTTTCTGTGTCGAAGAACTCTTTCCAGCTCGTTTTCTTCAGTAACCTGAGTAATTGTTGTCAATGTTCCAACTTTACTAGATTTCTTCAGAAGAAAGAAAACAAACCCGTTACAAAACATAAAGCACAATTTAAATTCAGTGCACAGCACAGGCATCTTCAGTTCCTGAAAGCTTCTGTTAACTATCTTTGTTAGTATCTGCTTGTAAAATTTTAGTTATATTTCAGATTGCAAACCAGAAAGAAGCCACATTTAAGAACCTATTACGACAGGGAATTGGAGCAATTTGCGAATGAAGTATTCAAATAAGTTTCATTTTCATTTATTCTTTCATGGGATGTGAGCATTACAGTCATTTGGAGTCCATCTGTAACTGCCTTTTAATGGAATAGTTTACTAGGTCATTTCAGAAGGTTGTTATAGCTATAGATATTTATAGCTTTATTACAATTCAAACTCTGCCAGATACTCTGACAAAAAATAACTTCTAACATCACACTTGCAGTTTATGAGGGGCAACAGATTACTTGTTTCTCCCTTCTTATAATGCATTCAGGATAAATAAACCGATAGTAATGCCAGGCTTGCATTTCTCAGTTATGTTTCACAACTGTCTGCAATGTACATCACACACAAAATAATCTCTCTAATTGAAATTTTGCAAAGGATTAGAGTACAAGCTTGTCCCAAACAATGCTTCCTTAGCTGGAACGGCAGAACAGAAATGGAATTTTCCAAAGCATTGTTAAAACCTATATTTCTGGATAGTACTGGAGGGCAAATATTATAAAAAAAAAGTCAATATTTTTCAACACAATGATTGGATTTGAATATACTTTAAGATCAAGGCTCAGACAGATTTTTAATCAGTGAGGAAATCAGGGTTATTGGGAAGAGGAAGGAAAGTGGAATTAAGAATGATCAGATCAGCTGTGATCTCATTGACTGACAGAGTAGACCTGATGGGCTGAATGGCCTTCAGCTACTCCTAGCTCTTATGCTCTTAATGATTAAAATTTCCTGATCAACAGAAAACCAGGCTTTGGATTTAAAAATGAGCCAAGTGGACTGCAAGCATTAACATACAAATTTTAATACCAAAATAGAGTTGCTTGGAACCGCATTTTGTTGGATAAAACAATGGATGAAAAATGAGAAAATTTCAAAAGAGAGTCAAGTAGTGCAAGCTAGGTATATACCCATGAGAAATAACTGCAGGGTATTCAAAACTAGAGTACTCTGGATTACTAAGGATATTGATGAGAAAATGAGGAAGATAAAGGAAGCATATGATGCATACGGAATAATAATAGCAATAGAAATCAATGCAGATGACTGGCATAAGAAAGGCTAAGAGGAAGCACAGAGAAAGGATTGCTGGCTGTGCTAAAACAAACAGTAAAGGGTTCTTCAAACGTAATGGTCAATGTGAGCAACTGACTAAAGAGGTGCTACAAAAGCCAGCAGCACTTCAGGAAGAGAAATCGCCAGGCCCTGATGGGATGCATCCCGGGTTGCTGAAGTGGGTAAGGAAGCAAATCGCGAAGCTTTTGACAGAAACTTTTCTCGAAACACAGGATTAATACTGGGTGACTGGAGGATTGTAAATGTGACACCGTTGTTTAAGAACAGGCAAAGGATAACTCAGAAAACTACAGACCTGTTGGCTTGACATCAATTGTGGGAAAATTGATGGAGGCCATAATACAGGATAAGGTAACATGGTAACAGACAATGTGGCTTTGTTAAGGGAAGATTATGTCTGGTAATTTTAATTGAGATCTTTGATGAGGTGACACAGCGTGGATAAGGGTAGTGCTGTGGATGTTTATTTGAACTTGGAGAAAGCATTTAAAAGGTGTCACATGGAAGGTTGGTTAGCAAATTAGAAATGGGACCCGATGAAAGGCTTTTGCCCAAAATATCGATTTTCCTGCTCCTCGGATGCTGCCTGACCCGCTGTGCTTTTCCAGCACCACTCTAATGTAGACATTTGGAGTATTATGTTCAGTTCTGGGCACCATATTTAAAGTTTTAGAGATTGTGCAAAGCAGATTTATGAGAATGATACAAGGAATGAGGGATTTTAGATACAAGGAAAGATTAGAGAGATTGGGTTTATTCTCCTTGATTAAGAGGTGACTTTACTGAGATGTTCAAAATGATGATCAATTTTGACAGAGTAAAGGATATTCTGAATCCACTAATTTGTATGTCAGTAACTAAGGGGGTCACAATATCAAAATTATCAGCAAGACAGCTAGGGGTGAGATAAGGAGAACTGGTCATTCTTTGTGCAAGCATAAAAATAATCATTGATGAATAATTTAATCATAATAGGTTTCATAGCCAATCCCAATCTTGTCCTCATCTGATATCTTCATATATTCACATTTTTGCATTGATTGCCAGATAACAAATCAGGAATGAGGACTTGGAGCAATTTTCCCTCTATTATTGCTGAAGGTCAACTATCATGTATTCACCGCCTCCAAAGGTGAGCTAATCAGCAATGAACTGAAATTAGAAGTGGAACCTTAACCTCTGCATTGTTGAGTCATACACCATCGCTGAAAGAGTTTTCTAGCATAGCAGCTTTCCAAATAGATAAAAACTTCTCCCTTCACATACAGACAACAATTTTTCTCTAAATCCCTTGCTAATTTTTCCCCAAGCTGTAGCACCTGTGTCCAAAACAGGAAGCTATGCCTGTTTGACTCTGTCAGCATTTATTATACAAAGCAGTGAATCAATTTGGATTGTGGACAACACATTAGAGTCTAAGCCTAAAACACAGCATCTGTTGTCTGTGCACCCCGACAATCGACAGTAGTAATCCTTTTCACTTTGTTTGTTAACAACCATTAGATCATCTCTCTTACATTCAACTGGTAAGGCAGATTATGCTGCTTTATAAAGAATCAAAGCAAAGTCTGTAGTATCCAACCGGAGTCACTTCACTTTCCTTCCTGATTTCTTATACTGCTGGCCCATGCTGGAGTACAACATGAGACCAATTAGAGACTGGGAGAACTGCACCTACAGCAAAAGAGTCAGTTTGACCCAGGTCACTCTTAGGTAGTTTTGACAATAGCATCTGCAAGTGTTTGTGGACAATTCATGTCAGCAGATAGAAATGAACCTAAACCGAGGAAAAGAATTTTTTTTTTTAAATGCTTGGGAATTAAACTCAAGACTTACCAACATTCCTCTGAGTTCTTGGAGTGCATTTTCTTCCGGAGGTTCATTCTTATTCAGTCGAGTCTAGAAACAAAGAAGCAGACTGTAAACAAGAAGAGTAAAGCACTCAGATGTGAAGCTAATTAACTGCATTAATAGCTGCAACTAACAGCCTCTAAAGGATACTACATTAAATAATCTATTCTACTGTGTTCAGAAAATGAGGATAATGAAAGACAACAAATAAATGAATTTTGATGAGAAACCTTTTCAGGAAGTAAAATACTGGAAGCTACAATTCTGGGTTAAGTAAGTACTTCTGATTTGCATTTTGGACTGACCTTTAAACTTGACTAATGTGCTATTTATTAAATTAAATTGTGTCAACTGGTACAAATCTTATTTAGTACAAACTGATGCACATATTTGAGAAAAACAAAGGAGCAATATGAATGTTACTTTGTTTCAGAATTTCAAATGTTTCGAGGTTGTCTACTGTTCAGAATTTTAACAGTTGATTAGAAGTACTGTATTCATTGTACCATTCAGTTGCAATTATGTTCATTAGGAATCTGATGAAATCTCGGCATTATAAGAATTACATGATGTCCAACCCTGTATTGGATTAATTCAGGCAGGACTAAAGTGATTAAATCCAGGAAAGGCATCACACATTTTAGCACTATGTCATGATCCTGAAGGACTTAGCTGCTGGACAATCAGTTGCCATCGCTCTTGCTCCCGGGGCATTGATTACATAAAGCAAAAGTCAGAATGTTTGTGAGCAGCAAGGTATAAAGAAATATAATAAGTGGAATAGTGCATTTGTTGACTTGAATCATTGCTACCAGCTATCAATATATGAATTCTATGCCACATAAATAACTATTGAGGATCTGCCACAAAGTTCAATACCCTATCTGGAGTTTCTGTGCCTTCATATTTGGTGTCAATTGAAAGCAAGCTGTTCAGGTAATTTAACGGTGATCACATACTATTGAATCTGTCCAAAATTTTCTATTTCCCTCTTTCACTAAGGAGACTGATGACTAACTCTCATCTGAAATTATACAAATAAAATGACTTGCCAGAGATTACTTAATCTCAGCTATTATTTTATTCTGTCACTGTGTGTTTGGATTGCAGACTTTGTAAAGGAATAGAAATTCATCACATGTTGCTATCAACAATGATTTGCAATAACTGTTGAGCTACCCTGTTAGTATGATCAACTTTCCGAAGGTGAACACCCTTCTTAATTCTCTCCATCATTTCATCAACAGCCTGTTTCTTCAGATCTTCTAAAGGTTTCCCTGGAGAAAAAAAAACTTATATATTTGAAACATAATATTCAGAAAATGAGTTTCTGACAGTGCAATAAATAACAGAACATTTGAGAGATACTTAGCAGGTCTGACAGTATTCCCGGACGAAAGAAAAGGAGCGTCAGAATTTGCAGAGTTGAGGTAATTCCAGATTTCATAAACCTGGGAAAAAGAAAGTGCTCCAGAAAATCAGAAGTTCATTTTGGAGGACAGGTTTCATAGCAATCTGTGTGCTGACCCCAGAAACAGTGCAGAGGTTGCCAGGTATGGAGGCAGGCTGGATGGAAGGTAGAGTCACGTGCTGATACTTTGTCAAAGCACTAAACTAAACAACATAGATCATAGAAAAGTACAGCACAGAACAGGCCCTTTGGCCCACGATGTTCTGTCGAGATTTAATCCTAATGTAACATATAGTAACTTAACCTACGCACCCCTCAACTCAACTCATCCATGTGCATGTCCAGAAGTCATTTAAATGTCCCCAATGATTCTGTTTCCACCACCACCGCTGGAAACATATTCCATGCATTCACAACTCTCTATGTAAAAAACCTACCTTTGACGTCTCCTTTATACCTTCCTCCTAATATCTTCAAACTATGACTTCTTGTACCAGTCAATCCTGCCCTGGGGAAACGTCTCTGGCTATTGACTCTATCTATTCCTCTCTCCTCCCCCTCTCCAGAGAGAAAAGCCCGAGCTTATTCAACCTTTCTTCATAAGGCAAGCCCTCCAGTCCAGGCAGCATCCTGGTAAACCTTCTTTGCACCCTCTCCAAAGCCTCTGTATCTTTCCTATAGTAAGGCGACCAGAACTGGACACAATATTCCAAGTGTGGCCTCACCAGGGACTTGTAGAGCTGCAGCAAAACCTCACAGCTCTTAAACTCTATCCCCCTGTTGATGAAAGCCAAAACACCATATGCTTTCTTAACAACCCTATTCACTTGGGTGGCAACTTTGAGGGATCTATGTACTTGTACACCTAGATCCCTCTGTTCCTCCAAACTGGCAAGAATCCTGTCTTTAATTCTATATTCAGCATTCGAGTTCGACCTTCCAAAATCCATCACTTCGCATTTATCCAGGTTGAACTCCATCTGCCATTTCTCAGCCCAGCTCTGCATCCTGTCTATGTCACGCTGCAGCCTGCAGTAGCCCTCTATACTATCGACGGCACCTCCAACCTTTGTGTCATCTGCAAATTTACTAACCCACCCCTCAACCTCTTCATCCAAGTCATTCATAAAAACTACAAAGAGCAGAGGCCAAAGTACAGAGCCCTGTGGGATCCCACTCAACTCTGTCCTCCAGGCAGAATACTTTCCATCTACAACCACTCTCTGCCTTCTGTCAGCCAGCCAATTCTGAATCCAGACAGTCAAATATCCCTGTATCCCATACTTCCTGACTTCATGGATGAGCCTACCATGGGGAACCCTATCAAATGCCTTGCTGAAATCCATATACACCACATCCACTGCTCGACTGTCATCGACCTGTCTTGACACCTCCTCAAAGAACTCAATAAGATTTGTGAGGCATGACCTGCCCCTAATAAAGCCATGCTGACTGCCTTTAATCACACTATGCTTTGCCAAATAGTCATAAATCCTTTCCAAAACTTTGCTGACCGCAGACGCTAGACTGACTGGTCTGTAATTGCCAGGGATTTCCCTATTACCCTTCTTGAAAAGAGGAACAACATTCGCCTCCTTCCAACCCTCCGGTATGACTCCCGTGGAGAGTGAGGAGGTAAATATCCTGGCCAGCGGCTTAGCAACATCCTTTCTCACTTCCCGGAGCAGTCTAGGATAAATCTGGTCTGGCCCTGGGGACTTATCAATCTTAATGTTTTCCAAAATTTCTAGCACATCAACTTCATCAATCTTGATCTGGTCAAGACTGTCTCCCAGCTCCTCCAAATTTTCATTTATACAAGTTCCCTTTCCTTGGTGAAAACCGAAGCAAAAAACTCACTTAGGGCTTCCCGTATCTGCTCAGACTCCATGCACAAGTTCCCTCCATCGGTCTGTCGACATACTGAGTAAGGAAACCCTCCTTAACACACCTGACAAAATTGGCTCCATCCGAACAATCTGCACTTAGGAGGTTCCAGTCGATATTGGGAAAGTTGAAATCACCCATAACAACATGCTACTTTTGCATTTCTCTAGAATCTGCTCGCCTATGAGATCTTCAATCTACCTACTGCTATTAGGTGGTCTGTAGAAAACCCCCAATGCGGTGGCTGTTCCTAACTTCCACCCATGCTGACACAGGAAACAAACTTTCCTCAACAACCTTTGTTTCTGTAGCTGTGATGCACTCTCTGATGAGCAATGCTACACTCCCTCCTCTTTTTCCACCCTTCCTGTTCTTTTTAAATTATCTAAACCCTGGAACATCAAGCAACCATTCCTGAAGTTGTGAAACCCACGTCTCCGGTACGGCCACAACATCATAGTCCCAAGTACTGATCCATGCTCTAAGTTCATCACTCTTATTTTGGACACTCCTTGCATTAAAACAGACACACTTTAACCGACCCCTTTGTTTCATCGCGTGAGAAGCCTTACTTTTCGATTCAATATATCCTGTCACTGTCATGTCTGCAACTGACCCCCTCTCAGACATGTGGCTCTGATTCCCACCCCCCTGCCAAATTAGTTTAAACCCTCATGAATCACACAAGCAAATCTCCCAACCAGGACATTTGTACCCCTCCAGTTCAGGTGCAACCCACCCTTCATGTACAGGTCCCACCTTCCCCAGAAGGTATCCCAATGGTCTAGGTATTTGAAGCCCTCCCTCCTGCACCACATGTTAAGCTGCATTCGCTGACTGTTCCTCATCTCACTATCTCGTGACACCGGTAGCAAACCTGAAATCATTACTCTATTTGTCCCGCTCTTCAGCTTCCAACTAACTGTAGTCACTTTTCAGATCCTCTATCCCTTTCCTGGCTATATCATTGGTATCAATATGTACCACGATTTCTGGCTGCTCCCCCTCCCCCTTCAGAATCTTATAAACCCGATCGGCAACATCCCGGACACTGGCACCAGGGAGGCAACATACCTTCCGGGAGTCCCATTCCTGACCACAAAATCTCCTGTCAATCTGTCTGACGATTGAGTCCCCTACCACTAGTGCTTTTCTATATCCCCCCCTTCCCTTCTGAACCACAGTGCCAGGCTCAGTGCCAGAGACCTGACAACTGTGGTTTACCCCTGAACATGTCAAAGATTACCCTCCAGTTCTCACCTTTCCCATGCTAACCAATGCTACCTCATTGCCCCACCCAAGCCATTGTAGAACATCATATCCTCCATGCCAAATTATGCCATTCCATGCACTTGATGATCCTCTTCCTCCATAGCAACCTATACACTAGCTGAAAGACGTCTCAAACTCTCCACGCTAAACTATTCTCTTCAACTCGCCTCCTAGGTTTCCTTGTACTTCATACCAAGATATAACCCTTTGCTTACCCCCAACAGCCCTTCATAGCCTCCATGCCACCGTATGCCCCCCCATCCACACCTTTTAAGGCTGTATGTTAACTTATTGCCAATCCATGCTAACATGTTCCCCTGAACTTACATCCATTTAAACTTACACCAACAAATGCCAGCTCATACAGTGGAGACAATTGGTAGACTTCAAGACCCATAAAATTCCTTAATTGTCCAAAGATAAATTTACTATTTCAAAAGAAAAAGCTTTTGATGATGAAAATAAAACTGTCACTACATTTAACTCACTTTAGTCCCTAATAAATACAACCTTTAGGACTCAGTCAAACTTCAGTTTCTAAGCAAAAAACAAAAAACTGCAATACTGGAAATCTGAAACAAAAATAGCTGGTTTGGAAGCTGCTATCAATAACAAGCTTCAGTTAACTTCTATAATGCATCTTGGGAGATGGTAAACACTACAAAATCTGAGCAATCAGTTCTTAAGAAGAGTCACTGGATCCCAAAATGCTTTCTCTCCGCAGATACTGCCAGACCTGCTGATTTTCTCCAGCAATTTCTGTTTTTGTTTGTTATATTTTCTATGGCGAATTGGACTTGTCAGTCAAATACTGAACTGACAGGAATCCCACTGTGACAATGAAGTACGGCAAAATCAGTCATGGAGCTTAATCCCATAATGTGAACCTTCAAGCTTATATGAAGAGACAGAATGAAATAGTAAACACTTAAAGGATGGGAGTCTTTAAATGACTTGACAGTTCCTTTTCCATCTCTCTTAACAATTCCAATGAGTTCATACATTTTTACACATATTATTTTGATGTTTAAAAATTCCAAAGAGCATCTTCCCTTTCCAAAAATGTCCTGGATCATCCAGAAGAATGCCCAACCTCTCTAAAGAAATTTAGCACCTTTTAACCTTCTGCTAATAGATCTGAACCACAGGAATCATGTTCTGGACATTCCACTGGCAAAAATAAAACCCACCTGTGTTGTGAGGCACAGGTCCAGTAGTTTGAGTATGCCATCTTTGTTGATAGGTTCAACGTCCTGTTGTCTGTTCTGTACGTCCAGCAGGTTGGCTATTGTTTCTCTAGCTAGGATTTTGTTGATAGAGGTGAACAGCACACAAACCAACAGCCACTCTCAGACAACAACTCACCAGAATGAAGGACCCGATGCCCAGCATGAGCAAAACCAACGTAGTCTACAAAATCCCATGCAAGGACTGCACAAAACACTACATAGGACAAACAGGAAGACAGCTAACGATCCGCATCCATGAACACCAACTAGCCATGAAACGACACAACCAGCTATCCTTAGTAGCCACACATGCAGATGACAAGCAACATGAATTCGACTGGGACAACACTTCTATTATAGGACAAGCCAAACAGAGAACAGCCAGGGAATTCCTAGAGGCATGGCACTCATCCACAGATTCAATCAATAAGCACATCGACCTGGACCCAATATACTGGTCACTGCAACGGACAGCTGGAACTGACAACCGGAAACAGCAGATTCAAACCACAAATGCTGGAGGAAAGATCACAGAAGCGCTTCACAGGAGGCTCCCAAGCACTGAGGATGTCACCTAGACAGGGGACGAAACGTCTGCAACACAAATTCCCAGCTCGGTGAACAGAACCACAACGACGAGCACTCAAGTACAAATCTTTTCACAAACTTTGGTGTTTATAACTGCTTTTACAGTCTGATAACACCAAATTAGCTTCAAGTAAAGCTTAATAAATTCTTTGATCAATATTCCCTGTGCCCTGCACATTGCTGGGCTGTGATTCCCTTTATTGCATAGTTTTTTTTAGATTACTTACAGTGTGGAAACAGGCCCTTCGGCCCAACAAGTCCACACTGCCCCGCTGAAGTGCAACCCACTCATACCCCTACATCTACCCCTTACCTAACACTACTGTTTCTTGGATTCACTCTTGAGAATCAGTCTGCTTTGCTTTTACAGTAAGAACCTCATATTGATCTAGGTGAGTGTGTTTATGTACATGTGCTTTTTTATTAACTAACACAATGTCCCTGTATTAACAATGTTAGGCTGGGGACTAAACAGCTAAAGGTTTGCCTAGGACACCTAATAATTTTGCAGCAGCTGTGGCAGCTACAGATATATCTATGTTTGGTTAATTTACATTGCTGGGCAATCATATTTCCCAGCAGGTTGTCAGTACTGGGGATTCTACAAAGGTGGTGTACTGAATTTCAGATAAGCGTTCTCCATTGTTAGAGATAGTTATCGCCTGACACTTATGCACCCTGGTCCTGATTGACTTACCTATCCCCTCCTCCACCTGCCAGACTAGTAGCTCCCCGATACTTTTTGACAAAACAAACAAACCATTTGGCTACTTATCAGCTGGAACCTGGATGTTGTTCAGAACATGCCAACCGTCAGCACAAATGGCTCCAACATCACAGAGACTTTCTCAGAATGAAAGAACATCGCAGGGTTTGCTCTTGTTAAAAATATGGAGCAAGAAAACAGAAGGCTAACCAATTCAGATATTAAATATAGTTTTAAGCAATTAAAGTTAAGTTTCCAGTTCTGACATATTTTAAATCAATTTTTTTTAAAAAGCACACAAGTGAAATGCGTCAGATCCTGTTGCTTACCTGCTTCTTCAGGTAGGGCCTTTCCAACACCAGACAAATTGGATGTTTTCTGTCCTTTACAAATGATCTTCATCAGATTTCTGTTGAAACATAAATGTGTTTTCTTAAAGCCTTCATTTGGATGGTAACATTCAGGCCCAGCTCCACTGGTAGGAAGATATTTACTGTAGTGGATAGACTGGCAATATTGAACAGGAAATGTGGAAGACCCCATCCCTTCACCATCTGGTTGCCTACCCACCCACCCATCACTCAGGATCCAACTGATTCACCCTATTCCTCCATTAACCTATCACCCAACCCACCAGTATCTCCCCCAACACCTCCAGGCTGCCTCCCCTAGCCTGGCTCAATCCCTGAACCCCTCAACATCCCAACATTCTCAGGCCTAACCCAACCCTAACCCAATTCCTCAATAACCAATCCACCCCATCCCATGTCCATATCTACCTCCCACTTTAACTGACACCCCCCCACACCCAGATGCCACCCTATCCTCTTACTTATCTCACACCCACATCTCCTTACCCACTTACCTTCTTACTAAGAATTAATTAGTGCAGAATACTAAACATGAAAATCTAATTACTCTTAGAATTAATAACAGCCATGAAATATTTAAAAGAAATTTTAAAATGCTCAATAGCAATAATATTAAATCTTTTAAATTAAACAGAAAGGAAAGCTATGTGATATCTGAAAAATGCTGCACAACTTATCCAATCTACTGTGGAATTTACAACTTATTGAGCAATTTAACCCTTACGTAATCTGCTATTGCTCTGAGGGGGAATTGCCAGATCCTGCCAATCACACGTGGGTGAGGCTTCACTTGCCCCCCACTCCCCCTCCCTTACATCACAGCCTCCCCACTTTCCTACGATGGAAGTTTCAGAGAGCAGCCAGCATTGGAATACTGGCCATAAAAAGCATGGGCCTTTTAGTTGGTACCTTTTCCTGTAATCGGCATTAGTTGGAACAGTTCCAACACCAAACAGAAGATCTAGACTAAATTACTCTACAAAAGTGAAAGAGCTGACTTATCAGTTTTGGTCACCAATCCTAAACTGACCATCATGCTAATAATTCTGGTTAATTTTGCCATTACATTCCAGATGAGAATCCACACTCATAGTAAGTGCAGTGAATAAAGGCCAAAAACATAGCAGGTAATTCCTCATCAGGCATTCCCTGGGCACATTGTTCCCTGGGCAAGAGCAGCTCAGCCTCATGAGCTGAATGGCTGAAAAATGCCATGGCCTCATCTTATCCAATGTTACATCAAAATATAAACTTGCAATGTTGTATTTATTTAAGTATTTCAGGTATTTTTTCTTATGGCAAAATTAATCATTTTATAGCAAAGATTTTGCAATATAAAATTGCATGCCAAACCCAAGAAAACATCATGTTCCACTGCTCATACCAGTCAAATATGGAATAGTTTAATGAAGGTTTCTTGGGACTTTGAATAGGGCTGCCTCCCATCAGCAGCACCTAAAATGAAACTATCCACTGGTCAGAAAATGGTGAGAAAATAGATCTGAATTTTCAAAATGTGGTGTCAGCAGTCCACGCCCATTCAATTTCCAATATGTACTGCCTCCAGATTTCTACAGCTGCAAGTTATTGTCAGTATACTGTCTGAAGAATGTCAAGTTGTAACCATTATTCAGCATACATTTCTAACTGCTAAATGCAATGTCGCAAATCGTGTTGAGCAAGTGGCTTTCTGCATTTTATTACATACAAGATGTGCATTAGGCCTTTGCATGAGCTTGTTGCTACTGGCATAACAGGCACACTCCATTCAATAGCAAAAGGTTTATGAATAGAAAAGTAAACCACAGCACTGTTAAACTTTAAGATTTCAAACTCTCACGACAGAAAGGTTGTGGGTGAGTTGAAACTTATACAAGACTTTTACCTGGCACTCCTTTTACTGCAGCTTTGTATCTCTCCTCCCTTTAATTAAAGTTCTACATATTGCATTACCTGCCCCTTAGCACTGAGTTTGGTTGAAGGAACAGTAATGGTGCAACCAATATATCTAATGGCATCCATGGACTGGTGTTATAACTGCCCAATAGATCAATTGTTCACTCCAGCCAGAGGTAGCTTAGGATGGCAAGATGTTTCACAGTGGTAGTGATGAGGATCTTTGATTGTTTTCTTCTTTATTCATTCCGGGGATGTGGACTTGACTTTACTGCCCATCAATATTTGTCCTTGAAAAGGTAGTGATGAACTGTCTCAAACTATTGAAATCTATTTGGTGCAGAAGTACCCACAAAGTTGTTTGGGAGGAAGTCTCTAGGATTTTAACTGAGTTAAATCTTAAAATAATATAAAAGAAACACTTTTTATGAAGTAACTGTACTGTACAATGTTAAGTTGAAATATAGTAAAGGGAATGTTCATATATTTAACATAGTATTAAACAGTTGCCAAATGTTGCTGGAAGACATCATCCTACTTGAAAATTCTAGCACAATTTAAACAGCCCTGAATCACATATCGCTAAAACTGATTCTAGAAAAAAATATACTTTTATTACTTGAGCGGACTTGAAGAGGGTGATGGCATTGGAGGTGGCGGTGGCAGTGATAGTGTTGATTTTTCTGCTTGTTGGATCTGCTTCTGTAGCTCATCAACTGTAACAGAGGTACCAGAGTTTTAAATCCAGTGGTCAGAGTATTCGCAAGTTATAGAAAATCATAATGGCATTCTGTGTTTGAAAAAAGATACATCAATTAGATTTCAGTTGCTGAGGTGTATATTTTCTGCAGCTTCCAAAATGACTATCTTTTGTTCCACCATCCTCCACCACATTTGCTGCTTACCAGACCACTTTCTTCCAAACATTCAACCACTGCGCTGATTGAAACCTTTGTCCATTTTTAACTACTAAAACTTTCATTTCTTCACTACTTTCTTAATCAATATCCCTGCTTCAAGCATCAGTTCATCCAAAATCTTGCAGCCACATCCTTTCTTGCACCAATTCCCTTAGTCCAGTAAGCTCCCTAGTGTTCTAGCTTTGCTGTTTGCTTGTGCTCCAGTGAGTCAATTTGAAAATTATTGCTTTTATTTTCAAAGTACTATTTACCTCACTGTTCATGAGAGAGCCAATCTCATTCTCTGTTCTCATATACTCTAAAACATGTAACAGAGTCTCGTTTCCTCCACTTCACAACTGATGCCCATCCATTCATTCACTGTGGGCCAGCCCCTGCTCTGAGCTGTTTTCCTCTCAATTATCACCTCGTTCCTGCTTTAAAAGTCATTAATTTTGATATACTTTAAGTTCCTTCGTCTAGCTTCTCTGGAGATTGTTAATTTCTTTCATTCCTACTGAAGCCTCTCCAATTACAAAAAGCGCCAAGATGTCTATGTGAGGAAATTAATTTAAATACAAGTTGTTACACAATGTGTAAAAGCAGATAAATAATCTTTCATGAAAAACAGAGAATACCATTGTGTCGTGGACTAAAACTCACAATGTCAGAAGAAGCTGGGAAAAATGTGAAGTTTTGAATGCTAGTACAAATCCAATTCAGAGCCACATTCAAAAAGCTCCAAGTTCCACAAACATTGTTTGGGGTAGCAGTCAACAAATGTTTTCAAAGTATTTTGCACATCATTTTCAGAAGTCAAACGCGGTCTTTGCCATTTGGCGCAGGATTAAAAATAAAAGCAGCGAATGTTGGAAGTCAAGCAGCACATGTGGTCATTGACCTGAAATGTTAACTCTACCTTTCTCTCCACAGATACTGCCCAGACCTGCTGAGCACTTACAGCATTCTTTGGCTTTTACTTTGCTTGCATTAGCACCAGGTTAAACTGCATTATTACAAATCTACATTACATTACAGTGCCGACATTACACTTACTGGTGTGTTTCAGATCTTTCACTTGCTGGGAATAGTTTTGGCATTTTAGTTCGAGTTCTTCTTTGTCTTCTTTGAGAAGCTCAAGCTGTTTCATCAGTGAATTTAATTCCTTCTTAAGGGTGCAATCATCTAATTGTTCCTGCATCTCCTTTAGCTGTCAGCATAAGGAGGAAAGGATTACATTGATTATGTACATCTGCTCTATGTTCCCTGTGTCTGTTAAAGGTCTTTATGTCACTTACATATGAAATGGAAGCAGAAGTAAAGCAGAAACATTTAGAATTATAAAGTCATTGAGTTGTACAGCACAAAAACAGACCCTTCAGTCCAACTCATTCATGCCAACCAGATATCCTAAAATGAATCTAATCCCATTTGCCAGAATTTGGCCCATATCTCTCTCAACCCTTCCTATTCATTTAGGAGAAAGTGAGGACTGTAGCTGCTGGAGCTCAGAGGTGAGAGTGTGGTGCTGGAAAAGAACAGGTCAGGCAGCATCCAAGAAGCAAGAGAATCAATGTTTCAGGCAAGAGCCTTCAACAATGACGATTCTCCTGCTCCTCAGATGCTGCCTGACCTGCTGTGTTTTTCCAGCGTTACACTCTTGACTCCTTCCTATTCATAAGTAATCTAATCTAATCTAAAAAAAAATGTACCCATCCAGATGCCTTCTAAATGCTGTAATTGTACCAGCCTTCACCGCTTCCTGTAGCAGCTCATTCCATACATGCACCACCCTCTGTATGAAAAAAAATGTCTCTTTAGGGTCCTTTTAAACTTTCACCTCTCACCTTAAATGTATGCACTCTAGTTTTGGATTCCTCTACCCTGGGATAAAGATCTTGGTTATTCATCCTATCTATGCCCCTCATGATTTTATAAACTTCTATATGGTCACTGCTCAGCGTCCCATTCTCAAAGGAAAACACCCCACAGCCTATTCAATATTTCCAATAGCTCAAACCCGCCAACCCTTGCAAATCTTTTCTGCACCATTGTATTTGATCCCTCTAGCCCGCTCTGCCTTTCAATAATATCATTGCTGATTTGTTTATGTTTCAATTTCCATTTTCCCATCCATCTCAAGAACTTTTGACTTCCTTCCTTAACAAGAACCTACTTCTGCCTTAAAAATATTTAACGACCCTCCCTCCACTGCCAGGGGCAGAGTGTGCCAAAGTTGCACAATGCTCTGACAGAAAAATATTTCTCCTCATCTCTGTTATAAAAAAGTGGCCACTGAGTTTTAAAACAGTGTCCCCTAGTATTATGATTGTAACTAATGTTTATACTGGACATATCAGATCCCAGATTGAAATCTGGCTTGATAGGTCCTTTTTTTTGTTTTAATGAAGTGATCTTTCACCGAAACACAAGCTTGTTATGCTACAGATTTAGGCTTAACATTAAAATTCAAGTTTATTACACAAAGAAATGAAGATAAAATAGAATAAAGCAAATTATTTACATAGAACACATAATTAAAGATTTAACTCCATTTAATCCCAAAAGCCCCTTTAATTCAAAAATCCCATACTCACACCAGAGTGAATTTCCTTTTCCAACACACTATAGAATTTAAAGGTAATTTCAAAGAATCTGACAGTGTCTTCCTCAAATTTTCATACACAGAGCATAAACTTACTGAGCATCAGATAAGCCCTTCATGTTGTAACCAAACACTTTTGGTCTAGAGCTCTTACTAACATTCCATACATGCACCGGCTTCTCCATGAAAAAGATGCCCCTTAAGCCACTTTAAAAATTTTCCCCAATCACTTTAAACCTAAGCCCTCTAGTTTTGGACACCCCTACCCTGGAGAAAAGACTTAGGCTATTCACACTATTCCATGTTCCTTATGATTTTATAAACCTCTACAAGGTCACCCCTCAGCCCCTGACACTCCAGGGAAAGTAGCCCCAGCCTAATTAGCTTCTCCCTATAGCTCAAACCCTCCAACCCTGGCAACATCCTTGTAAATCTTTTCTGAACTCTTTCATGTTTCACAACATCCTTCCTATAGTAGGGAGGCCAGAATTGCATGCAGTATTCCAAAGGTGGCCTAACCAATGACCTGTACATATGTCACTAGTTCAAATTCAAAGATATATATATATATATATATATATATATACACACACATATGTATATCATTTATTTTTGAGTTTGGATCTTTGAATCTGAACTAGTGACATATGGGTTTTCTTTGTATCTAAAGGGCTTTTGACAATTAGCTATTATAAGGGATTAGAGGAAGATAGTGGTTATGTCACTGGATTAGCAATCCAGAATCCCAGGCTGATGTTCAAGGGACATTGAATCGTACCATGACAGATGGTGAGTTTTATTTCAATTATAAAAAGGGAATAAAATGCCTCAGGCGACTGACTGTGTGGAGTTTGCATGTTCTCCCCGTGTCTACGTGGGTTTCCTCCGGGTGCTCCGTTTTCCTCCCACAGGCCAAAGATGTGTAGGTCAGGTGAATTGGACATGCTAAATTGCCCATAGTGTTAGGTAAGGGGTAAATGTAGGGGTATGGGTGGGTTGTGCTTCGGCGGGTCGGTGTGGACTTGTTGGGCCGAAGGGCCTATTTCCACACTGTAAAATAATCTAATCTAATCTAAATCTAAAACAGCTAGCTTAATTGTGGCCATGAAAACATTTCCAATTGTATTAAAAACTCATCTGGGGCAGTAATGCCTTTTAGGGAAGGAAATTTGTTTTCCTTACCTCATTTGGCCTACATGTGATTCCAGATGCACAGCAACGTGGCTGACTCTTAAATGCCCTCTGAGTGTTTGGGGATGAGCATAGCCAGCATGTCATATCCATGAATGAATAAAGGTATTTCTTTATCCATAGTGATTTATTTGAAAATGCAGAATGAGAAAAAATGCTTCCAGAGAGTAATGAGTTTTTGTTTACATTAGCTGTCCATACGAACACTTCACTCAACATATCATAACCTGCATTTGCCTAACCATACCAACTTAATTATAGCCTCTAAACCAGCTAATTTTATTGAACTATGAATTTCATTCCACCATCTTACACAAATGAATCTAAACAAAATACAAGGAACTGTATTAGATTACTTACAGTGTGGAAACAGGCCCTTCGGCCCAACAAGTCCACACCGACCCTCCGAAGAACAACCCACCCAGACCCATTCCCCTACATTTACCCCTTCACCTAACACTATGGGCAATTTTCCATGGCCAATCCACCTAACCTGCACATCTTTGGACTGTGGGAGGAAACCGGAGCACCCGGAGGAAACCCACGCAGACACGCGGAGAATGTGCAAACTCCACACAGACAGTTGCCTGAGGCGGGAATTGAACCCGGGTCTCTGGTGCTGTGAGGCAGCAGTGCTAACCACTGTGCCACCGTGCCGCCCGTATCACCAACCAAAAATGAGTATGGGGACACTCTTCCAAGCTGGGAAATAAAATTGCAGGGTACGCATGTACTTAGCTAGGAGAGTTAAAATGTATCAAGCCGAGCTTCATTTCTATTTTCATTTTGCTTATCATGGAGACTTTTAAAGACGTTTGTATTCTCACTATACATGAGTCCACAGTTGAGGGTCACTATGAATAAAATTATTCCTATATTTAATTGCCAGTTTTCTCTATATTTATAAATGATTGTTTCACAGACCAATGGCATTATTCCACAGCAGCATTTTCAACTAGGCTTACATGATAACAAGGGAGGATTATCTGAAGAGCAATTTCACATATAATGCCCTACGATCAGTCAGATTAAGGCATTATATGTTAGATTGTTCTTTATATAATCCTCCCACATGCACAGCCAGTTGAAAATGCTGATGCAGAATAATGCCATTGGTTCTTTTTTATAACTGATGCTTACATTTATTTTATGACAGGAATGATATACCATAAGAATAAAAATGACCTAGAAAGGTCTCAAAGATTTGGCATAATTTCTTCAAAAACATTGGAAAAATCTAAAGGAGATATTCCAGCTAAGAAGAAACAGAATTTGATTACAAAGAGAAAGCATGATGACAGCTACATTCAATGTAGATTCTCAAAGCTTGGAAATGATATTCCATCAGGTAGGTATTCCATTAGGTGTCATACGTGTGAAAACAATGACTGGTTCTGGAATGAAAATTCACGATTTGACGAGATGTTTGCAGCAAAGACATGCTGAGTTCAAGTATATTGAGCACTACTGAGTACTTTGATAACTTAAGTCAACAATGAAAATTCAACAAAAAGATACGTGGAAGAAAAGGGCAGTTATTTCTTAAGAACAACTTTTGATAAAACCTATTAATAGCTTCTTACTAAATTGTTCATATTCTGTCTTTACTTCAAGCCAGAGGGTATCCAAAGGCAGAGTCTTGAATAATTATTCCAATGTTGGATCACTTCCTAATTCAATGAGGTGATCCTTTTCTGACTCTGAAAAATGACAGCTTATTTGGGCGGCACGGTGGCACAGTGGTTAGCACTACTGCCTCACAGCGCCAGAGACCCGGGTTCAATTCCCACCTCAGGCGACTCTCTGTGTGGAGTTTGCACATTCTCCCCGTGTCTGCGTGGGTTTCCTCCGGGTGCTCCGGTTTCCTCCCACAGTCCAAAGATGTGCAGGTCAGGTGAATTGGCCATGCTAAATTGCCCGTAGTGTTAGGTAAGGGGTAGATGTAGATGTAGGGGTATGGGTGGGTTGCGCTTTGGCGGGGCGGTGTGGACTTGTTGGGCTGAAGGGCCTGTTTCCACACTGTAAGTAATCTAATCTAATCTAATCTATTGTTTGACTGCAAGAGTGAATGAACAGATCCATTGCATACAAAAATTCAATCTGAGGATTATCTTCAGATGGAAAACATTCCTTAAATTTGACCTCAAGCTTATCCACTTGTTCTGAAATGGGTTTAGTAGTATTGTAGATGCCTCACTTGGTGTTAACTGCTATCCCTAGCAACATCATTGCAAGTTTTAATGCCCTTAAAATGCCCATTAATTGGTAATATAATGCTAAAACATATAGAGTCATAGAGAAGTACAGCATGGAAACACACCCTTCGGTCCAACCCATCCATGCCACCCAGATATGAAAATGTGTTGCTGGAAAACATCGATTCACCTGCTCTTTGGATGCTGCCTGACCTGCTGCGGTTTTCCAGCAACACATTTTCAGCTCCGATCTCCAGCATCTGCAGTCCTCACTTTCTCCATGCTGACCAGATATCCCAACCCAATCTAGTCCCACCTGCCAGCACCCAGCCCATATCCCTCCAAACCCTTCCTATTGATGTACCCATCCAAATTCCTTTTAAATGTTAAAATTGTACCAGCCTCCACCACTTCCTCTGGCAGCTCATTCCATACACGTACCACCCTGTGTGTGAAAACGTTGCCCCTTAGGTCTCTTTTATATCTTTCCCCTCTCATCCTAAACCTATGCCCTCTAGTTCTGGACTCCCCCAACCCAGGGAAATGACTTCATCTATTTATCCTATCTATGCCCCTCATAATTTTGTAAACCTCTATCAGGTCACCCCACGACCTCTGATGCTCCAGGAAAACAGTCCCAGCCTGTTCAGCCTCTCCTTACAGCTCAAATCCTCCAACCCTGGCAACATCCTTGTATATCTTTTCTGAACCCTTTCAAGTTTCACAACATCTTTCCGATAGGAAGGAGACCAGAATTGCATGTAATATTCCAACAGTGGCCTAACCAATGACCTGTACAGCCGCAACATGACCTCCCAACTCCTGTACTCAATACTCTGACCAATAAAGGAAAGCATACCAAATGCCTTCTTCACTATCCTATCTACCTGCAACTCCACTTTCAAGGAGCCATGAACTGCACTCCAAGGTCTCTTTGTTCAGCAACACTCCCTAGGACTTTACCATTAAGTGTATAAGTCCTGCTAAGATTTGTTTTCCCAAAATGCAGCACCTCGCATTTATCTGAATTAAACTTAATCTGCCACTTCTCAGCCCATTGGCCTATCTGATCAATATCCTGTTGTAGAGGACCCAGCACCGATCCTTGTGGCACTCCACTGGTCACAGGCCTCCACCACCACCCTCTATTTTCTACCTTTGAGCCAGTTCTGTATTCAAATGGCTAGTTCTCCCTGTATTCTGTGAGATCTAACCTTGCTAACCAGTCTCCCATGGAGAACCTTGTCGAACGTCTTACTGAAGTCCATCTAGATCACATCTACCATTCTACCATCTTTGTTACTTCTTCAAAAAGCTCAATCAAGTTTGTAAGACATGATTTCCCATGCACAAAGCCGTGTTGACTATCCCGAATCAGTCCTTGCCTTTCCAAATACACGTACATCCTGTCCCTCAGGGTTCCCTCCAACAATTTGCCCACCACTGACATCAGGCTCACTGGTCTATAGTTGCCTGACATGTCCTTGCCACCTTTCTTTAACAGTGGCACCACATTAGCCAACCTCCACTCTTCCAGCACCTCACCTGTGACTATTGATGATACACATATCTCAGCAAGACGCCCAGCAATCACTTCTCTAGATTCCCACAGAGTTCTAGGGCACACCTGATCAGGTCCTGGGGATTTATCCACTTTTATGCGCTTCAATACATGCAACACTTCCTCTTCTGTAATATGGACATTTTGCAAGGTGTCACCATCTATTTTGCCAATTAGTATATCTTCCATATCCTTTTCCACAGTAAATGCTTATGCAAAATACTCATTTAGTATCTCCCCCATTTTCTGCGGCATCACACAAAGGCTGCCTTGCTGATCTTTGAGGGGGCCTATTCTTTCCCTAGTTACCCTTTTGTCCTTAATGTATTTGTAAAAATCCTTTGGATTCTCCCTAATTCTATTTGCCAAAGCTATCTCATGTCCCTTTTTAGCCCTCCTGATTTCCCTCTTAAGTATACTCCTACTGGTTAAGACTAAAATTGGGCCTTTGAAGACAGAAACAGGGGAATATATTAGGTGTAACAAAGAAATGGCAGAAGAATTGAATTGTTACTTCAGATCTGTGTTCACTGGGGAAGACACAAGCAATCTCCCTGAGGTAACAGTGGCTGAAGGACCTGCACTTAAGGGAGTTTATATTTGCTAGGAATTGGTGTTCGAGAGACTGTATGGTCTGAAGGTTGATAAGTCCCCGGGGCCTGATGGTCTACATCCCAGGGTACTGAAGGAGGTGGCTCGAGAAATCGTGGGTGCGTTGGTGATTATTTTCCAGAGCTCGATAGATTCGGGATCAGTTCCTGCGGATTGGAGGGTAGCTAATGTGGTACCACTTTTTAAGAAAGGTGGGAGAGAGAAAGCAGGAAATTCTAGACCAGTTAGTCTGACCTCAGTGCTGGGAAAGATGCTGGAGTCTATTATAGAACATAGAACATAGAACATAGAACAATACAGCGCAGTACAGGCCCTTCGGCCCTCGATGTTGCGCCGATCAAAGCCCACCTAACCTACACTAACCCACTATCCTCCATATACCTATCCAATGCCCGCTTAAATACCCATAAAGAGGGAGAGTCCACTACTGCTACTGGCAGGGCATTCCATGATCTTACGACTCGCTGAGTGAAGAACCTACCCCTAACATCAGTCCTATATCTACCCCCCCTTAATTTAAAGCTATGCCCCCTTGTAATAGCTGACTCCATACGCGGAAAAAGGTTCTCACTGTCAACCCTATCTAACCCCCTAATCATCTTGTACACCTCTATCAAATCACCCCTAAACCTTCTTTTCTCCAAAGAAAACAACCCCAAGTGCCTCAGCCTTTCCTCATAGGATCTTCCTACCATACCAGGCAACATCCTGGTAAACCTCCTCTGCACCCGTTCCAGTGCCTCCACATCCTTCCTATAGTATGGCGACCAAAACTGCACACAATATTCCAGAAGCGGCCGCACCAGAGTCTTATACAACTGCAGCATGACCTCAGGACTCCGGAACTCAATTCCTCTACCAATAAAAGCCAGTACGCCATATGCCTTCTTCACTGCACTATTTACCTGGGTGGCAACTTTCAGAGATCTGTGTACATGGACACCAAGATCCCTCTGCTCTTCCACACTACCAAGTAGTCTACCATTAGCCCAGTAATCCATCTTTTTATTACTCTTACCAAAGTGAATCACTTCACACTTAGCTACATTGAACTCCATTTGCCACCTTTCTGCCCAGCTCTGCAGCTTCTCTATATCCCGCTGTAACCTGCCATATCCTTCCTCACTGTCTACAACTCCTCCGACTTTCGTATCATCCGCAAACTTGCTCACCCAACCTTCTAACCCTTCCTCCAGGTCATTTATAAAAATGACAAACAGCAATGGTCCCAAAACAGATCCTTGCGGAACACCACTAGTGACGGCACTCCAAGATGAATCTTTGCCATCAACTACTACCCTCTGTCTTCTTCCAGAGAGCCAATTCCTAATCCAAACCTCCAACTCACCCTCAATGCCATATCTCTGTATTTTCTGCAGTAGCCTACCATGGGGGACCTTATCAAACGCCTTACTAAAATCCATATATACTACATCTACCGCTTTCCCCTCATCTACCTCCTTCGTCACCTTCTCAAAGAATTCAATAAGGTTTGTGAGGCACGACCTGCCCTTCACAAAACCATGCTGACTATCCTTGATCACATCATTCTTATCCAGATGTGCATAAATCCTATCCCTTATAATTCTCTCTAAGACTTTGCCCACAACAGAAGTGAGACTCACTGGCCTATAGTTACTAGGATTATCCCTACTCCCCTTCTTGAACAAGGGAACCACGTTTGCTAGCCTCCAGTCCTCTGGCACTACTCCTGTAGACAAAGAGGACACAAAAATCAAGGCCAATGGCTCTGCAATCTCCTCCCTTGCTTCCCAGAGAATCCTAGGATAAATGCAATCAGGCCCAGGGGACTTATCTATTTTCACCCTTGCCAGAATTTCCAACACCTCTTCTCTACATATCTCAAAGCCATCCATTCTACTTATTCGTGCCTCAGTATTCATATCGATATTATGAAGGATGAAATTACGACACATTTGGATAGCAGTAACAGGATAGGTCAGAGTCAGCATGGATTTATGAAAGGGAAATCATGCTTGACTAATCTTCCAGACTTTTTTGAGGATGTAACTCTGAAAATGGATGAGGGAGATCCAGTAGATGTAGTGTACCTGGACTTTCAGAAAGCTTTTGATAAACTCCCACACAGGAGGCTAGTGAGCAACATTAGGGCACATGGTATTGGGGGCAAAGTACTAACTTGGATTGAAAGTTGGTTGGCTGATAGGAAACAAAGAATAGTGATAAAAGGCTCCATTTCAGAATGGCAGGCAGTGACCAGTGGGGTACCGCAGGGATCAGTGCTCGGACTGCAGCTTTTTACAATATATATTAATGATATAGAAGATGGTATTAGTAATAACATTAGCAGATTTTCTGATGATTCTAAGCTGGGTGGCAGGGTGAAATGTGAGGAGGATGTTAGGAGATTACAGGGTGACCTGGACAGGTTAGGTGAGTGGTCAGATGCATGGCAGATGCAGTTTAATGTGGATAAATGTATGGTTATCCACTTTGGTGTCAAGAACAGAAAGGCAGATTACTACCTAAATGGAATCACTTTAGGTAAAGGGGCAGTACAGAGAGATCTGGGTGTTCTTGTACACCAGTCAACGAAGGTAAGCATGCAGGTACAGCCCGTAGTGAAGAAGGCTAATAGCATGCTGGCCTTCATAACAAGACGGATTGAGTATAGAAGCGAAGAGGTTCTTCTGCAGCTGTACAGGGCCCTGGTGAGACCACACCTGGAGTACTGTGTGCAGTTCTGGTCTCCAAATTTGAGGAAAGACGTTCTGGCTATTGAGGGAGTGCAGCATAGCTTCACGAGGTCAATTCCTGGAATGGCGGGACTACCTTACGCTGAAAGACTGGAGCGACTGGGCTTGTATACCCTCGCGTTTAGAAGACTGAGAGGGGATCTGATTGTGACATATAAGATTATTAAAGGATTGGACACTCTGGAGGCAGGAAACATGTTTCCACCGATGGGTGAGTGCTGAACCAGAGGACATAGCTTAAAAATACGGGGTAGACCATTTAAGACAGAGATGAGGAGAAACGTTTTCACCCAGAGAGTGGTGGCTGTGTGGAATGCTCTGCGCCAGAGGGCAGTGGAGGCCCAGTCCCTGGATTCATTTAAGAAAGAGTTGGATAGAGCTCTCAAGGATAGTGGAATCAAGGGTTATGGAGATAAGGCAGGAATAGGATACTGGTTAAGGACGATCAGCCATGATCATATTGAACAGTGGTGCAGGCTCGAAGGGCAGAATGTCTATTGTCTACTGCCTTTATATCTTCGAAGGATTCACTTGATCTATCCTGTCTATACCTGACACATGTTTCCTTCTTTTTCTTAACCAAACCCTCAATTTCTTTAGCCATCCAGCATTAGGGGTAATCCAAAATGGAGGATGGGAAAACTTTCTGGCTGTAAGAGCTCTCCTTTTTTTGAGGTATTTTAGGGGCTGGAGGTGATTTCCTCAAATTCCAGGAGCAGCAATTACTGTTTTATATGCTGTTGCATTGTTTTGGAACTTTGGGAAAAAAAGTCAAAACAACAGCAGTTTAAAAGGGGAGAAGAACAGACAAAGGAAGCACATAGTGAGGACAGTGCAGGAGAGAGAGGGAACCTGCACAGTTACTGCCTTTGCTGTTTTTGAATTCATGTGTCGCTGGACATCAGGGTGCATCTGGGAAAATTAACAAACAGTGAATTTCACAACTAATCTTGGAGGAACCTGTTTGGGCGACGTTCACAACACAGAATCAGATAAGTTAATCGTTGTTTTAAGTCTGTCCAAGAGAAAGGCTGCATTAGTGAGTACAATGGGTTCTTTCTTGATTATGTGTTTTTGGAGATAAGTCTCTTGATCAAACTTAAAATATAAGGCATAGCTATTAATTTAACCTGGGCAGTATCTGTAGAGGAATAAGACGGTGTTATTTTCTGTGTCTGTAGATTGTGAAGGAGCAAAAATGGCCTTTGCAGTGATATGTACTTCTTGTCAGATGTGGGAGTTTAAAGAGAGTTTAAGGGTTACTGTGGATCATATCTGCCATAAATGCTGTTGGATGCGAATCTTATCAGATCAAGTGGATCGGTTGGAGAAACAGATAGAAGCGATGAGGAATTTGCAACAGCAACAGTGTGTGATGGATGGCAGTTATAGGAAGGGGGGAAAGTCTCAGATACAATCACATAGATGGGTTAACTCCAGGAAGGGTAAGAGGTAGACAGCTAGTGCAGGAGTCTTTTGTGGATATACCCATTTCAAACAGGTATGCTGTTTTGGAAAATGTAGAGGGCGATGGATTCTTAGGGGAACGTAGCACGAACAGCCAAGTTTCTGGTATGGAGACTGGCTCTAATGCAACAAGGGGTATGTCAGCTTCCAAGAGATCAATTGTGTTAGGGGATTCTGTAGTCAGAGGTACAGTCAGACGTTTCTGTGGCCAGCAGAGAAAAAACAGAATGGTGTGTTGTTTCCCTGGTGCCAGGATCAAGGATGTCTCAGAGAGGGTGCAGAATGTTCTCATGGGGAAGAGGAGCCAGCAAGAGGTCATTGTCCACATTGGAACCAATGATATAGGAAGGGAAAAGGTTGAGATTCTGAAGGGAGATTACAGAGAGTTAGGCAGAAATTTAAAAAGGAGGTCCTCAAGGGTAGTAATATTTGGACTACTCCCAGTGCTACGAGCTAGTGAGGGTAGGAATAGGAGGATAGAGCAGATATTGCATGGCGGAGGGGCTAGTGAATGGGAGAAGGATTCACATTTTTGGATCATTGGAATCGCTTTTGGGGGAGAAGTGACCTGTACAAGAAGGACAGATTGCACCTAAATTGGAAGGTGAGTAATATACTGGCAGGGAAGTTTGCTAGAACTGCTTGGGTGGATTTAAACTAGTAAGGTGGGGGTGGGACCTAGGGAGATAGTAAGGAAAGAGATCAATCTGAGACTGGTACAGTTGAGAACAGAAGTGAGTCAAACAGTCAAGGCAGGCAGGGACAGGGTAGGACTAATACATTAAATTGCATTTATTTCAATGCAAGGGGCCTCACAGGGAAGGCAGATGAACTCAGGGAATGGTTAGGAACATGGGCCTGGGATATCATAGCAATTAAAGAGATGTGGCTCAGGGATGGGCAGGACTGGCAGCTTAATGTTCCAGGATACAAATGCTATAGGAATGATAGAAAGGCAGGCAAGAGAGGAGGGGGATTGGCATTTTTGATAAGGGATGGCATAACAGGGAGAGAATAGGGCCCCTCAAAGATCAGCAAGGCAGCCTTTGTGTGGAGCCGCAGAAAATACTAAATGAATACTTTGCATCAGTATTTACTGTGGAAAAGGATATGGAAGATATAGACTGTAGGGAAATAGATGGTGACATCTTGCAAAATGTCCAGATTACAGGGAAGGAAGTGCTGGATGTCTTGAAACGGTTAAAGGTGGATAAATCCCCAGGACCTGATCAGGTGTACCCGAGAACTCTGTGGGAAGCTAGAGAAGTGATTGCTGGGCCTCTTGCTCAGATATTTGTATCATTGACAATCACAGGTGAGGTGCCGGAAGACTGGAGGCTAGCAAACGTGGTGCCACTGTTTAAGAAAGGCAGTAAAGACAAGCCAGGGAACTATAGACCGGTGAGCCTGACCTCAGTGGTGGGCAAGTTGTTGGAGGGAATCCTGAGGGAATTCCTGTATTTGGAAAGGCAAGGACTGATTAGGGATAGTCAACATGGCTTCATGCGTGGGAAATCATGTCTCACAAACTTGATTGAGTTTTTTGAAGAAGTAACAAAGAAGATTGATGAGGGCAGAGCAGTAGATGTGATCTATATAGATTTTAGTAAGGTGTTCGACAAGGTTCCCCATGGGAGACTGATTAGCAAGGTTAGATCTCATGGAATACAGGGAGAACTAGCCATTTGTTGCCAGGATTTGAACTATAGGGAGAGGCTGAACAGGCTGGGGTTGTTTTCCCTGGTGCTTCGGAGGCTGAGGGGTGACCTTATCGAGGTTTACAAAATTATGTGGGGCATAGATAGAATAAACAGACAAAGTCTTTTCCCTGGGGCCGGGGAGTCCAGAACTAGTCGGCATAGGTTTAGGGTGAGAGAGGAAAGATATAAAAGTGACCTAAGGGGCAGCTTTTTCATGCAGAAGGTGGTACGTGTATGGAATGAGCTGCCTGAGGATGTGGTGGAGGCTGGTACAATTGCAACATTTAAAAGGCATTTGGATGGGTTAATGAATAGGAAGGGTTTGGAGAGATATGGGCCGGGTACTGGCAGGTGGGACTAGATTGGGTTGGGATATCTGGTCGGCATGGACAGGTTGGACCGAAGGGTCTGTTTCCATGCTGTACATCTCTATGACTCTATTCCCTATACCTACCAGCCTTTCCTTTCACCCTGGTAAAAACAATAACTGCAGATGCTGGAAACCAAATTCTGGATTCGTGGTGCTGGAAGAGCACAGCAGTTTAGGCAGCATCCAACGAGCAGCGAAATCGACGTTTCGGGCAAAAGCCCTTCATCAGGAATAAAGTGAGCCTGAAGCGTGGAGAGATAAGCTAGAGGAGGGTGGGGGTGGGGAGAGAGTAGCATAGAGTACAATGGGTGAGTGGGGGAGGAGATGAAGGTGATAGGTCAGGGAGGGGAGGGTGGAGTGGATAGGTGGAAAAGGAGCTAGGCAGGTCGGACAAGTCCGGACAAGTCAAGGGGACAGTGCTGAGCTGGAAGTTTGAAACTAGGATGAGGTGGGGGAAGGGGAAATGAGGAGGCTGTTGAAGTTCACATTGATGCCCTGGGGTTGAAGTGTTCCGAGGCGGAAGATGAGGCGTTCTTCCTCCAGGCGTCTGGTGGTGAGGGAGCGGCGGTGAAGGAGGCCCAGGACCTCCATGTCCTCGGCAGAGTGGGAGGGGGAGTTGAAATGTTGGGCCACGAGGCGGTTTGGTTGATTGGTGCAGGTGTCTCGGAGATGTTCCCTAAAGTGCTCTGCTAGGAGGCGCCCATTCTCCCCAATGTAGAGGAGACCACATCGGGAGTAACGGATACAATAAATAATATTAGTGAATGTGCAGGTAAAACTTTGATGGATGTGGAAGGCTCCTTTAGGGCCTTGGATAGAGGTGAGGGAGGAGGTGTGGGCACAGGTTTTACAGTTCCTGTGGTGGCAGGGGAAAGTGCCAGAATGGGAGAGTGGGTCGTAGGGGGGCGTGGACCTGACCAGGTAGTCACAGAGGGAACAGTCTTTGCGGATGGCGGAAAGGGGTGGGGAGGGAAATATATCCCTGGTGGTGGGGTCTTTTTGGAGGTGGCGGAAATGTCGGCGGATGATTTGGTTTATGCGAAGGTTTGTAGGGTGGAAGGTGAGCACCAGGGGCGTTCTGTCCTTGTTATGGTTGGAGGGGTGGGGTCTGAGGGTGGAGGTGCGGGATGTGGACGAGATGCGTTGGAGGGCATCTTGAACCACTTGGGAAGGGAAATTGCGGTCTCTAAAGAAGGAGGCCATCTGGTGTGTTCTATGGTGGAACTGGTCCTCAATTATAGTGGCTGGCCCCAAAGTGCTCCCCCACTGATACCTCAGTCACCTGCCCTGCCTAATTTCCCAAGAGTAGGTCAAGTTTTGCACTTTCTCTAGTAGGTACATCCACATACTCAATCAGAAAATTTTCTTGTACACACTTAACAAATTCCTCTCCATCTAAACCTTTAACACTATGGCAGTCCCAGTCGATGTTTGGAAAGTTAAAATCCCCTACCATAACCACCCTATTATTCTTACAGATAGCTGAGATCTCCTTACAAGTTTGCTTCTCAATTTCCCTCTGACTATTAGGGGGTCTATAATACAATCCCAATAAGGTTATCATCCCTTTCTTATTTCTCAGTTCCACCCAAATAACTTCCCTGGATGTATTTCCGGGAATATCCTCCCTCAGCACAGTCCTCATGTCCACCCAATCCGATGCTGATATTCTGAACTAACTTCGTGTCTAATTTTGGAATAAATGTCGTCTTTCAGTATAAGTGCTACCCCTTCACATTTACCTAGCTTCCTAGTCTTCTTGAAAGTCACCCATCCTTCAGCTCAGGACCCAATCCTTGTCAATCTGCAGTCATGTTACTTACTTGAAAGTGTGCTCTCAATCTGTTAACATTGTTATGAATACTACATTCTTTCAGATACCTTCAGAACATATACCTTTGTCTTTTTGTTATCTGTGTACCATTTAGACTTGATTGCTGGTGTAGTTCTGTTTTTTTTTGCTCTGCCTCTTTCTGCCATTCTCTGACCCTCACTTCTCATATTACTATTTTCCTCTTTTACCTTGAATCTATCTTTGATATATCATATCATGCCACATTTCATCCTTTGTGGCATGATTTAAATTCCTATCTACTCCCTTAGTTACATGATTTGCAAGAACACTAGTCTCTTCTCTGTTCAAGTACAAAAAAGTGGTCACCAATTTAAGATAATGATGTGGAAACATCTTTTCTCTCAGAGGACTCAGTCCTTGAAATTCTGTTCTTCAAAAGGCAGTCGATGCAGAATCTTTAAATTTTTTTTTGGCAGAGACAAATAAATTCTTGATTAACAAGGGATGAACAATTATCAAGAGTATGCAGGAATGTACTGTTTGGGTTAAAATCAGATCGGACATGATCTTATTGAACAGTGGAGCAGGCTCAAAGGACCAAGTGGCCTACTCTTGTTCTTGTTTGAATGTTTGTGTTGGCTTTATCACTGGTACAGCTTCCACTTTTTATAGTATTGATGCCAGTGGCCAATGAAGCATAAAACCTCATCTTCCATACCAATCTTTGAGCCACATATTCAACTATCCAGCTTTTCATATCTTATGCCAATTTGCACGTAGCTCAGTTAACAAGTCAGAAACCATAAGCTTTGAGGTTCTGCATTATAATTTAGTGCCTGGCTCCTCATACTGTCTGTGTAGAACCTCTCTCCTTGTGCTACTTATGTCATTGGCACTGACATTGACTGAATCTCACCCTTCATATTGACATCATCACGACCTAGTGGCTCAGTGGTTAGCACTGCTGTCTCACATCGCTAGGGACCCGGGTTCGATTCCAGTCTGTGTGCAGTTTGTACATTCTCCCTGTGTTTGCGTGGGTTTCCTCCAGGTGCTCAAGTTTCCTCCCATGATCCAAAGATGTGCAGTATAGGTGAACTGGCCATGCTAAATTGCCCATAGCGTTCAGTGGTGTGTAGGCTAGGTGCATTAGTCAGTGGTAAACTTAGGATACTAGGGTAGGGCAATAAGTCTGGGTGGAATACTCTTTGGAGGGTTGGTGTGGACGTGAAGGGCCGAAGGATCTGTTTCCACACTGTCGGGATTCTATGATATTGCAAATTTTGCTCAAGTCCTGAGCAAACATTCTGGCACTGGGCAAGCAATACTTGTTCTTCACTGAAAAGAATTGTATTGATCCATCTCACAATAATTACCTACTACCACTACGTTCCTTGTTGCTCCCCCAACGATGGTGCCATGGTCAGTTAGCCATGGTCTGAGAAAACCTCAAACCTATTGGACAATTGTGGAGGCTGACAGTCCTGCTGTCTGGGTTCCCTTACTTACCTCTCTCACAATCATATCGCTCTGTCCTTGTCCCTGACTGTTCATCAAATCAGAAGATCCAATGGTAAGTTGTGTTATGGCCTCCTGTTTCAATGAATCTTGATAACTTTCCCATTCCCTGATGCATCACAATGTCTATGGTTCAGCCTCCAGTTCAAACTCTGAGCAGCAACCACTTGAACATTGAACACTTGCCACAGATGGATATGCCCTAGATCATAATGGCATCCATGAGCTCTCATACGCTGCAGCCTTGAACCATCTTGCTGCCGTTAACAAGTTCTAATTATTTGATGACAGTATTCAATTATTTATGTTGCATTTTATGTTTTGTCAACTTTATCATCAATTTTTATACTATGTTAAAACTTAAGGATAGAAAAGACCTCAATCACTTAACACAGACTCACAAAATAGCTCGTTCCTTTCTCTGTAGTACAAGAAAAGCAAACTCCAATGAATCCTCTGAATCTGACTCCCTGATTTAGGGTTTTTATTTCTCATCTGCTCTTCTAGATGATGCTAACTGCCTGTCATGGTGTCATAACTTCAATTTCTCTTTTAAGTGATGCTGACTTACCGAATTGAGAAATTTTTATTAGCCACTCCCAGAATGATACACAAAATATGCTGCAAAGCAAACTCTCCAAGTTGAGATCCAGGCATGCAAATCACTTTGGAGACAATTCAACAGTTGTTATCAGATCTTCAAGTCCAGCAATAAGCAAAATTCAGAAACAACTTTAACCTTGAAGCTGATGACAACTGAACTGTTTATTCTCACCAGCCACGTTTGACTTGATTGAATGATTCCACTTCTATTGCAAATTCTGTTAGAAAACAGTGATTTGTTTCGCAAAGAAAGTCTCATTTTGTTCATGATTTTTGGTTGGAATTTTAATATTTTTGTCCTGCAGCTCCACTCATTTGATGAAAGCATTTAAGTGCTACTGACTGCCTTTTTTTTTAACCTGCTCCTCTAGGTGATGATAACTGCCTGTCATGTGGGTCCTCACTTTGACAGCTCTTCTGGATGTTGCTGACAGCCTGTCTCAGGTCCTTTGGTTCTTAGCTTTTCTGAGTGATGTGGTCTGCCTGTTGTCATCTATGATCTCACATTAATAAGACCCAAAATTTTACTACATCCTGTTTTCCAGTAAGACACTTTAATGTACCCTCACATTCTTATGTTTCTTATCAGTAACTTAAATATTAACAACCTAACTAATCAGTCAATATATATAAAACTGTGTGTAGATCATATGGATGTCCTTTAAGAGACAAAAAATCACAATAAAATTTGTGTTGCTGAAAGATCATTGCAGGAGCTGTCACTGAGGTTTGGACAAATCATGTAACAGTGGTTTCAAATTCTACCGTGGCAGTTTCAGAAATTGACATGGTGTTTTTTTTGTAAAAATTGGAATTTAAAACATTGTCAACAATCAAAGTGCTAAGAAAATTATGAAGTGGTTATATATAAACTTTAAACTATAGTCTACAGACTGCATCAAGTTTAAGACATGGAATGGAAGACTTGCTAAATTGAAGGGCCTTTTTCTGTGCTGTAGACCTCCATATTAAAAGACTATAGAGTGACAAAATTAGGTTGTCTTAAAACTCATTTTGTCCATAAATGTACTTTAGGAAAGGAAAGATATCAGCATTTGTATGTTTCAGCCCTATATATCATTTCATTCTGACATCAACATGTTGACTCTGAATTGTCCTCTGATGTGGTTTAGTAAGGAAAGTTTTCACCTCTGTTCAATAAACTAGGAATCAGCAAAAATGTCAAGCCTTCCATACCAAAATGAACTTCTATTAAAGTTACACATTTTTTCCAGGACTAATCTAACTAGTACATCTTACCTTTTTCTCATGCAGAATTCGCTCCTCCTCTATAGTCTCTGTGACAATAGCAAGGTCATCAAGTGCTTTCATCAACTGCTCATTAGGCACCATCGTCTGAATAAGAATTTGACTTTGCCTTTTAAGTTTCTTTTGTTCCAAAAGCATCTGCCGTGAAGACAAATTTATTTAAACTGCAATCACATTTCTGAACAAATTTTTTATTTAGTTTGCAACATGACCACTGGTGATCTTTTCCCTATGTTATCCATCTTAGGAAATTTGTGCCTGCCTGTTTTGAGAGTCATTTTCATCATCATCATCAAATCTAATGCCTGGAATGGTACTAATCACTATGGAAGGCTCATAGCCTCACACTAATGCTAGGGTCATGATTAAATAGTTTCTTCTCAAATTCATCATTTATGCTTTAGCTGATGGTATTCTGGCCAACTCGCTTTTTACCATCAATTTAGATGCTCCTAAAGAGTGCATTGTCTCCACACACCTCTTTTCAATGATTTACTCCAGTCATACATCCACTTTTTTTTGCTTATGTTATATTGCATACACAAAGTCCATGTCCTCCAGGTCTCTCAGCCCAATGACTATATCACTGCATTTTCATTTCCCCCGTACCATTGAATGGGATCATCAAAGTCCAGTTTTATGCCTTCAGTGTTGTTTTTTGTCTCTTTCAGATAATGACAAATATGTTTAATGGCTCCAACAACCTACAAGTTAAGTTCTTTTCCTGACAAAGTAACTAACCTGTGTCATTGCTTGACCCATCATCCAATTTAACCAAAACATTAGTTTAATGAAACAACTGTCCTTGTTACACTTTACAATTGTCCCCAGTTGCACCTAGGTGTGCTATAAAATATGAATCTCAAAACTAAAAAAGGCATATAACCATTCTATGACATGGAAATTGCTGGTTAGCTTGAACAAGCAATGTATATGTAGACTTTAAGGCAGCTGATGCATTCTGAAAGTCAAGCTCACAAAAGCCTGGCACATTGCTAGATTTTACTTTTATTTCTTGCTTGTTAGTTTGTCCTGATGTAATTTTTAAGCCAGAGATTTGGAAGGGGCTGTTTTAGAGGAAATCCAGATGATATAAACATTACAGGTGGTCTACAAAGGGTTCCTGATGAAGGGCTCTTGCCTGAAATGTTGATTCTCCTGCTCCCTGGATGCTGCCGGACCTGCTGTGCTTTTCCAGCACCACACTCTCGATTCTGATCTCCAGTATCTGCGGTCCTCACTTTCTCCTACAAAGTTCCATTGTTTGAGCTTAAGTGGCTGGCCAAGACAGAGAGTTTGGACACTTCAATCCCAGCAAATGCTTGAAGAGCTGTCATAAACTAGGTTGAGGGGGGGAGGTGGGGTGCAATGATTGTTTTCTTTGCATCTCAAGTCGAAAATTGTACATGAGGGTAGAGTGGAGAGAGATCATGATAAGTATAATTTATCCATATGTTCTTATCTGATTATTACAGCATATATGACTTAATGCTTAATCTGACAACAATTGATGTATGTTGTCAACGTACTTGGAGGACAATGCTAGTTAACATTTATTAAACAATACGCCAATCAAAAATAATATTTCAAACAAGTAACATGATGAGGGTCTACAATTCAACACCAGTACTGGGAATATATCGTTTTTTGTAGTCTTGAAAATGTAACCATTCAGATACACTGTATTTCATTGATCTGATATTAACTTTCGTACCTCATGGGCAAAAGTTTCTGCCTCCTTTCGGAGATCCTTCTCCAGATCCAGACTTTTTTCCAGGTCCTCATATTCCTCCAGGGCCAAAATGGAAACTTACAGAAACACAAATTTTAATTTTTTTTAGATTACATTATAGTTATACCATATTTTGAAGCAAAAGTTACTTTCTGTATTAGTAAATATTTTTACTTAATTCATAGATGAAGAAGTAACAAAGAGGATTGATGACAGCAGAGCAGTAGGTGGGATCTATATGGACTTCAGTAAGGCATTCAACAAGGTTCCCCATGGGAGACTGATTAGCAAGGTTAGATCTCATGGAATACAGGGAAAACTAGCCATTTGGATACAGAACTGGCTCAAAGATAGAAGGCAGAGGTTGGTGGTGGAGGGTTGTTTTTCAGACTGGAGGCCTGTGACCAGTGGAGTGCCAAAAGAATTGGTGCTGGGTCCACTACTTTTCATCATTTATATAAATGATTTGGATCTGAGCATAAGAGGTATAGTTAGTAAGTTTGCAGATGACACCAAAATTGGAGGTGTAGTGGACAGTGAAGAAGGTTACCTTAGAATATTAGAGTTGGGAGGTCATGTTGCAGCTGTACAGGACATTGGTTAGGACATTGTTGGAATATTGTGTGCAATTCTGGTCTCCTTCCTATTGGAAAGATGTTGTAAAACTTGAAAGGGTTCAGAAAAGATTTACAAGGATGTTGCCAGGGTTGGAGGATTTGAGCTATAGGGAGAGGTTGAATAGGCTCAGATTGTTTTCCCTGGAGTGTCAGAGGCTGAAGGGTGACCTTATAGAGGTTTATAAAATCATGAGGGGCATGGATAGAGTAAATAGACAAAGTCGCTTCCCTGGGTTGGGGGAGTCCAGAACTAGAGGGCATAGGTTTAGGGTGAGGGGATAAGAGATATAAAAGAGACCTAAGAGGCATCTTTTTCATGCAGAGGGTAGTACGTGTATGGAATGAGCTGCCAGAAGAGATGGTGAAGGCTAGTACAATTGCAACATTTAAAAGGCATTTGGATGGGTATATGAACAGGAAGGGTTTGGAGGGATATGGGCTGGGTGCTGGCAGGTGGGACGAGATTGGGTTGGGATATCTGGTCGGCATGGACAAGTTGGACCGAAGGGTCTGTTTCCGTGCTGAACATCTCTATGACTGTGTGTGTGTAACATATGTCCCTTCAACCTGAGTGAAAAATAAGATTATTTGTTGCAAACCTGAATGCCATTAATGGATTATAGAAGTCACATGCATGAAAATGTTTGAATCTACAGTAATCAGTACTTTTTATTAATTGTATGAAAAGTGAAACATTTAAGAGAGAATCTAGACAATGAAAAGCTTTTAATCAGTTCAAAGAAGACCAAACTGCATCAAATGCAAATTGACTTGCTTGTAGAGTTAGAAATAGTTGATAGCGGTTACTTCAGTGTAAGGACTGTAGTTTGTGAAAACTTCCAGGATGTTTGGTTAGAACTCTGCAAATTATTAAGGCACTGAGGAAATCTAAGTGGGTTGAGAGGACAAGGGAAAGACTTCTGATCTCTCAGAACTGGAATGGAAAAGCAGTTAAATTGACATAAAGGTTTATTGGAAAGGAAAGTTTCTCTAGGTTTTGGTTAATTTTAAATTGATTTTTTTATTCATCAGAAGTGGGCATCGTTGGCAAGGCCAACAGTTATTGTCTATACCTATTTGCCCAGTAGGCAGCTAAGAACCCTCCACATCGCAGTGGGTCTGGATCTAGTAAGGAAGGAAGCCTTCCTTCCATAAAGGGCATTAGTGAAGCAAATGAATTTGTGCGACAATTAACAGTGACTACATGATAGTTAATAGACTAGGGTTTTGATTCCAAATTCATCTTAATTAAAATTAAATTTCACCATCTCCCATGGTTGATTTCAAACATATGTCTCAGAACATTAGCCTGGTGTTCTCATTTACTCGTCCAGTAACAATATCAGCATCCCCACTATCTGCCTCTGATGTTGGGGAGGAGATGGGATTTTTTTTTGTTTGCCAGGAGTTTGAAATAGTTTAAACTGTGTTACATGTAGATACCTTGGCTAGTTTTAATTTTTTTCTTGATTGTAATATATCTGTTTAACCATTAAAATACAATCTGCAGCCTGGTGTTATTGTGCTTTAGTGAAGGACCACTATAATAAGTTTTGGAAAAAAAGAACAAAATATGATCTATCAAGCCAGGTTACATTCTGGGATATGACTTGTCCAGTAGTAACATCAGCTGAGACTGTAACATTTAAAAAAAAATTGACTAAACTACATCTCTTTTGAAATGAAATGTCAGGAAGAACATTTAAAGTCTGTGCGCGGCTAAAGCATTTCACTTTACAGTAAACAAGTTCCAAATTCTGCACTGAATAACCCCATCAAGGACACATTTCTGTTATAAATAACTCTTACTCCTTTGAGTCGAACATATTTTGCTTGTTCTCATTCACATCACTAGATGGAGCACCAGTTTTTTTATTGATAGAATAGAGGCGCAGGGTGGTGGAACTGGATGGACAATGTCCAGCTTCCTTAATTGAATTGATTTTATCACCTAAATTGCTCATGAAGAAGGTGGAGGCTCATCTGACAATGCCATGCTCTCGTTTAAAGAACAATGCATTTTGTGCAAAAGACTTAGCAACAGGGATAATAGGAAGGAATACTTCCATTTGCTTTTGTTCCCATTCATACATAGTTGCAGGTGAAGGGAAATCACTCACTGCGTTTATCTTTTCAAGGTAACAGCAAGGGAACTTGGGAGTTTGTTGCAGTTTCTTTTTTTTAAAAAAAACAGCATTATGCATTAACTAGAACAATGTTTTTAAAAAGGCCGGCAGGTACTAATCAATATGCATCACAATTTCAATAACACTGTGATTACTGTTTGATTTCTGTGAACCTATATTTTCTCCCCATAGATTACACTTTCCCTAAATAGTTAAAGAGAAGGATAGGTCCCAAAACACTATTAATGGTTTTATTCAATCTTTATCGACAGAACATTTGAAGCATGTTTCATATCTCAGCTTGGTTGAATTTAAAGCCAATGTTTATTATGGAGAATTATGTTACATCTGGCCATTTTTTTACACTTTGTTTTTCGCTCTGGACCAGTTTATAGACTCTGTGACTGATTAGTTACTCCTCCAACAAATTTCATGATTAAAAGAGGAACAGGTTTCCATTCCCTTTAACATACAAGTCATACTGTTACCATGGAGATTTAGGAAATAAAAATGCTGTGTTCACAGTTTATGGTTTAAGTCCATGAATATTAATTACATTTTGTCAGTCTTTAAATAGAGAATAATTATGAAAAAAATTTAGACCAAGATCATCAAAGAAACTGTATCATTGCTTAGGTAGAACTTTTGAGAAGCTGAGTAGTTGTAAAATCTTGAGCAGTGAAATTACAACAATGGATTATGTTGGTAGACAAGTTAACCGCAATCAATTTAGGCAGTTCACTGCCAGCTTCTCAAGGACAAAAAAAAGATGGGCTACCAATGCTATGCAGCCAGCCATGCCCAAGTGTCACAAATGAATACAAAAAGATAATATTTGGGCAGTTTGGTGGTTAGCACTGGTGCCTCACAGTGCCGGGGACTGGGTTTAATTCCACCCTCAGGCAACTGTCTATGTGCAGTTTGCACATTCTCCGGTGTCTGCATGGATTTCCTTCGGGTTCGGACTTCCTCCTACAGTCCAAAGATGTGCAGGTTAGGTGGATTGGCCATGCTACATTGCCCATGATGTTCAGGGATGTATAGACTAAGTGGATTAGCCATGGGAAATGCTGGGTTACAGAGAAAGGATAGGGGAATGGGTTTGGGTAGGATGTTTTTCAGAGGGTCAGTGCGGATTTGTTGGCCTGAATGGCCTGTTTCCACATTGTAAGGATTCTATTCTATTCTAAGTATCGAGAACTGATTAACTTTAATGTTATCAAAGGTGGTTGTATGCCTTTACACTTTTCTTTTGTTTAACAGCAAAACCTTAAGAAAGAATAGAATAAATCAGCAATAGAAGAGAATCACTTGCATGCATTTAGAAAGAAAGAATGTTAATGGAGAGGGAATGTTGGTTAGCTCAATCTTCTAGATGGTTGGTATATAACACAAAATAACACCAGCAGTGCAGGCTTTGATCCCCATTCCAGTTGAAGCAGACTTAGGGTCTGTCTCCTCACCCTGACCTGAAGGACGAATATTGATAAATTATGAAGATCAGAAGAATAGATGATGTTCCTGTAACAAATGGTCCTGAGGCAGCCATAATAGACAATAGACAATAGGTGCAGGAGTAGGCCATTCTGCCCTTTGAGCCTGCACCACCATTCAATATGATCATGGCTGTTAGTCAGTATCCTGTCCTTAATCAGTATCCTGTTCCTGCCTTATCTCCATAACCATTGATTCCACTATCCTTGAGAGCTCGATACAACTCTTTCTTAAATGAATCCAGAGACTGGGCCTCCACTCCCTCTGGGACAGAACATTCCACACAGCCACCACTCTCTGGGTGAAAACGTTTATCCTCATCTCTGTCCAAAATGGTCTACTCCGTATTTTTAAGCTGTGTCCTCTGGTTCAGCACTCACCCATCAGCGGAAACATGTTTCCTGCCTCCAGAATGTCCAATCCTTTAATAATCTTATATGTCTCAATCAGATCCCATCTCAATCTTCTAAACTCAAGGGTATACAAGCCCAGTCGCTCCAGTCTTTCAGCGTAAGGTAGTCCCGCCATTCCAGGAATTGACCTCATGAACCTATGCTGCACTCCCTCAATAGCCAGAACGTCTTTCCTCAAATTTGGAGACCAGAACTGCAAACAGTAATCCAGGTGTGGTCTCACCAGGGCCCTGTACAGCTGCAGAAGAACCTCTTCGCTTCTATACTCAATCCTTCTGGTTATGAAGACCAGCATGCTATTAGCCTTCTTCACTACCTGCTGTACCTGCATGCTTACCTTCATTGACTGGTGTACAAGAACACCCAGATCTCTTTGTACTGCCCCTTTACCTAAAGTGATTCCATTTAGATAGTAATGTGCCTTCCTGTTCTTGCCACCAAAGTGGATAACCATACATTTATCCACATTAAACTGCATCTGCCATGCATCTGACCTGTCCAGGTCACCCTGTAATCTCCTAATATCCTCCTTACATTTCACCTTGCCACCCAGCTTAGTATCATCAGCAAATTTGCTAATATTACTAATACCATCTTCTATATCATTAACATATATTGTAAAAAGCTGCGGTCCGAGCACTGATCCCTGAGGTACCCCACTGGTCACTGCCTGCCATTCCGAAATGGAGCCGTTTATCACTACTCTTTGTTTCCTATCAGCCAACCAACTTTCAATCCAAGTTAGTACTTTGCCCCCGATACCATGCACCCTAAGTTTGCTCACTAACCTCCTATGTGGGACTTTATCAAAAGCTTTCTGAAAGTCCAGGTACACTACACCTACTGGATCTCCCTCATCCATCTTCAGAGTTACATCCTCAAAACATTCCAGAAGATTAGTCAAGCGTGATTTCCCCTTCATAAATCCATGCTAACTCTGACCTATCCTGTTACTACTATCCAAATGTGTCATAATTTCATCCATTATAATAGACACCAGCATCTTATCCACCACTGAGGTCAGACTAACTGGTCTATAATTTCCTGCTTTCTCTCTCCCACCTTTCTTTAAAAGTGGTACAACATTAGCCACCCTCCAATCCACAGGAACTGATCCTGAATCTATAAAACTCTGGAAAATAATCACCAAAGCACCCACGATTTCTCGAGCCACCTCCTTCAGTACCCTGGGATGTAGACAATCCGGCCCCGGGGACTTATCAACCTTCAGACCTAATAGTCTCTCCAACACCAATTCCTAGCAAATATAAACTCCCTTAAGTGCAGGTCCTTCAGCTACTGTTACCTCAGGGAGATTGCTTGTGCCTTCAACAGTGAACACAGATCTGAAGTAACAAATCAATTCTTCTGCCATTTCTTTGTTCCCCGTAATATATTCCCCTGTTTCTGTCTTCAAAGACCCAATTTTAGTCTTAACCATTTTTTTGCCTCTCACATACCTAAAAAAGCTTTTACTATCCACTTTTATATTTTTGGCCAGTTTATCTTCGTACCTCATTTTTTCTCTGCGTATTTCCTTCTTAGTAATCCTCTGTTGTTCTTTAAAAGCTTCCCAGTCCTCCGTTTTCCCGTTTATCTTTGCTATGTTATACATTTTCTCTTTTAACTTTATATTTTTCTTAACTTCCCTCATCAGCCACGGCATCCCATGCCTCCTCCTAGGATCTTTCTTCCTTTTTGGAATGAACTGATCCTGCATCTTTGGCATTATACACAGAAATATCTGCCATTGTTCCTCCACTGTCATCCCTGCTAAGGTATTGCACCATTGAACTTTTGCCAGCTCCTCCCTCATAGCTCCATAGTTCCCTTTATTCAACAGAAATACTGTCACTTCTGATTGTACCCTCTCTCTCTCAAATTGCAGATTAAAGCTTACTGTATTATGGTCACTACTTCCCAATGGCTCCTTCACTTCGAGGTCCCTGATCAATTTTGGTTCGTTGCACAATACCAGATCCAGAATTGCCTTCTCCCTGGTAGGCTCCAGCACCAGCTGTTCTAAGAATCCATCTCGGAGGCACTCCACAAAGTCTCTTTCTTGAGGTCCAATACCATCCTGATTCTCCAGTCTACCTGCATGTTGAAAGCCCCCATAACAACTGTAGTAACATCTTTGCGACAGGCCAATTTCAGCTCCTGATTCAACTTACATCCGACAGCCAGACTACTGTTTGGGGGCCTGTAGATAACTCCCAAGAGGGTCTTTTTACCCTTAGAATTTCTCACCTCTATCCACACTGACTCTACATCCTCTGATTCCAGGTCCCCCCGCACAAGGGACTGAATATCCTCCCTTACCAACAAGGCCACTCCACCCCCTCTGCCCGTCAGTCTGTCCTTACGATAGCACGTGTAGCCTTGAATATTCATTTCCCAGGCCCTGTCCACTTGAAGCCACATCTCAGTTATCCCCACAATATCGCATCTGCCAATTTCCAAAAGAGCCTCCACAGTTCATCCATCTTATTTCTAAGCTCATCCATCTTATTTCTAATGCCTATTGTAACTGAGTAGTTATTGATTGAGAATGACGCCAATAAAATATTAATGATTCAGGAAATACACACTTAATCATTGATAATCCAAAGCCATATTAGACTATACTCGGTATACATATGCTGAAATGAAATTAATTATTTTTATCTCCAGTCATTGTTGTTGAGACTCAAAGACTTTACAGTAGCATTTAGTAAGTCTTATGGCATTTTTGAAAACCAGTAGTTATTTCTCTGATTTAACAATTAATCATTGTTCTAATTCCATAGTTTTATCGGAGAAAAGAAATTAAACCTTTGTTGTACTTGGCTAGAAGTTGATTCTGCTTATCAATCTCTGCAGCCAGATCAATATTTCTCTGCTCTTCCTTCTGTAGCTAGAAATAAGAATAAAAATATACCATTATACTTAATACAAGCAGCAGAAAACAGCAAAACTTACTTAAATTCACTTAAAATATAAAATTCCCTATAACAGTAACCAGTCTTTTTGAGTGACTCAAGTATCAAGACTATTTTTTTACTTTCCATATGGATATTTACAAATGCAGGAGAAAATAATTCATCCCCTTCAGTCAATTTTGTTCGTCAAGTAGACAGTGAGTGATCTGGCCCTGACCTGCCCTTCCCCAGTGCCTCTCCAATGATATCCAATTAGGTGCTCTTACTTGGTTCCATTCTTATTGATCTTCTTAGAGAGAATAACACTTCCAATAGCTTCTCATTCTGCTCTTATGATATTACCTCCTGTATGACATAAGGATCTATCTTTGGTCTGCTTCTCATCTACGTGCTAATGTGCAACTAAAATCCTTCTAATGTCCTTTAGGAAAGGAAATCTTATTGTCCTTATCTGGTTTGATCCACATGTGACTCCAGTTCCAGCAACGTGGTTGATTCCTTTAAGATTTGTAATGAAAATGGACTGACCATATTCAACTTTCATCATTTGACTTTAACACAGAGATGTTCATGGACTAAAAATTGTTTTCAAAATGACACTGCTGATCTAGAATGGCAGCTGTGATCACCTGACAAGACCAGGCACCTCATGTGGAATAAACAAACCTGGCTCCCTCAAAATTATCAATTTAATTAACAAGCACTAAAACTCAGTGAGGAACCAAGAAACTCCCATCACAAGAGCAAATCAGTGGAGAATCCAGCATCGGCAGTAAAAACAAAAAACGCTGGAGATCACAGTGGGTCAGGCAGCTTCCACTGAGAGAGAGCAAGCTAACATTTCCAGTCTAGATGACTAACCTGCTGTGATCTCCAGCATTTTTTGTTTTCAGTCAAGGAATTCCCACTTCTTGGTTTATTCACATTTGCATGATAACTGCACTTATTGAGTGTTGAAAGGTTGCCTGCAATTATTCAGGTTGGAATGAAATATTGACAGAGACACCTCAGAGTCACTAAGTAGCAGTATATTGACAGCAGCCTTTGAACAAAATGGGAGAGAAAACAACATGGACTAATAACAGCAAGGATTTTCTCTCTCTTTCACAATTGCACAAACTAGTGCTGGTGAAACAGTAACTTGAAAAAATCCTGTTCATTGAGGATTCAAGATATGCAAACTTAGCCACAGTGAAAGAAACAAGACAATAACTAAACTCTATATTCAGGTCTTTTCAATTTTACAACCCAAGGGACTCTTTATCTTTGTAACTGTATTTTCCTGTCCCTACTACATGCCACTGCCCCCAACTATTCTTTTCTGAATTCTATCTATTTTTGGGTTTGTTATTGATGTCATGTTTTGCTACATTTTCCACGCAGTAGGTCATACGATTCCATACTCGTTCAATCAAGAAAACCCTGGAATTGGCTGTCCTTCATTATTGATCTGCTTAACTGAGTTTAATTGAAGTCTGACAGCTATGTTTTAAAACCTGATGAAGGAGCATCACTCCGAAAGCCAGTGTGCTTCCAATTAAACCTGTTGGACTGTAACCTGGTGTTGTGTGATTTTTAACTATGTTTTAAAACAACATCTTTGCTGTGACTAACCGAGAGACTGTTGAAAAAAGGAGGGATGCTGTGACTTTTCCTCACCTGGGTACAACAATTAACTTCCCTCAGAAATGGCAGAGCAAACATATTGTTAGGTGGTGAGTCACCACTGCCAGCTCAAGAACAATCAGAGATGTCACATACATGTCAGCTGAGCCTGAAAGGCTCAAAATCAAAGAAAAGAAAAAAAAGTGGTGCCCAAAACTAAAGACATATTCCTTACAAGGCTCTGTTCAACTGACGTAAACTTCATCCACCCAGCCCCCTTTAGGCAAATAAGGACATTTCAATTAACCTTTCTGATTAGTTTTGGACCTGCACACTAGTTTTTTGTGTTTTGTGGATTCATACATCCCTATGGGTCTCCACAGTTCCAAATTTCTGAGTATGTCTCCCTTGACTTCACAATTTCTTACATTTTAAATCAATATATGTTTCACTGAATTCTGTTCTATTGCAGATTCAAAATGTTAATCTTTCTAAACTCATTACATACAATACCAACTCATTTTTTATTGCTGAGATGTCATTTTAGAGGCAGCAAGTTTCTGTTTTTATTTTACTTCGCAATGACTAACTTTGAGCAAGATGAACAGCTGTCACCAATTTTTTTTGTACAGTATGCAACATATATTTCTTCTGGTATCTGACTTCTTGCTGTTATCTACAACCAAAAAGGTGGATCTGTCATCTGATCAATAATGTTATCACTCTGACTAACTTAACTGGTCTACTTTTGAAAAATATTTAAAATGCTCTTAGTTCGGACCCTTGTTCGTTTCCTTTTCACTATCTTAACCCTGAGATGGCAATAATGTCAATATTTCGATGAGTGCTATGTATTTCAAACTAACTTTAAAGATAGAAAATGGAATTAGTGGCAGGATTACAACAGAAAAAAGGAAACCACACTCAGAAGAAAACTGATGATGCATTAAAATATCATGAAAGACCTAATACTCCAGGATCTTTCTCAGACTGAATATTATGTACGATAATATTTAGTCTTTTTGTTGCACCAATAGATTCTTCCATTAATCTAGCTGCAGACAATTGATTTTACATTAATTACAGCCTTCCCATTGCTAAAGTGAAGTATTTTTAAAGTTTAGTCACTGTTATAATGTAATGCAACATTTATTTGCACACACAGTCCAAGCAAGCAGAATCGAGGCATGTGACCATATAATTAAAACATGTTCTTGTGAACTGAGGAGTAAAGGTGCAGAACATGAGAAGAACTCTTTTGCTCCTTATGGATCTGCAAAATCAACCCAACAGGCAGCACTTCCTCAACACTACATTGATCCTATTCTCAAAGCTGTGGATAGCAACTTGAACATATGAACTTCAGAATTAAAGTTGATACTACTCACCTAATAAAGTCCAAGGGTAAAATTGAGATCATAGTTATTTCAAATGTCTTATGTTACTTAGCAGTAACATTTCTTACACTGAATCCAATACTTACTTTATCAGTTAGGTCCTCCCAATGACCTTTCAGGTTTTCCAACTGAAAAGATAACCGCTTCTTCTCTTCAAGTGTTGATATCAATTCATTTCGAAGTTCTATATTTAGAAAGATTTCTTAATGACATGTCTTACTTTACTTTTATCAAAGTTTGCAATTGTCAGAATAAAGGTTCTCAATATTGAAGAATGAAAGAATATTGGCTATGCATGTTTCTAGGTTGGATTTATGTAGTTTAATAAAATTCTATGTGTTCCAAGATTGCGCCTTAATCCAAATGAATCACAGAATCCCTACAGTGTAGAAGCAGGGTATTGGGCCCATTGAGTCACACCAATCCTTAGAATAGAATCTCACCAAGATCCACCCCAACCCGCCATTCCTGTAACTCCACATTTCCCATGGCTAATCCATATCTTTGGACTGTGGGAGGAAACTAGAGCACCTGTAGGAAACCCATGCAGACACACAGAGAATAGGTGGCAGTCCCCAAGGATGGAATCGAACCCAGAGTCTCTAGCACAATGAGCCACCACTTTACCATGGTAAATTCAGCCATTCTTTACAAACAACAAGCATTGTACATTACATATACTTGTAATGTCAGCAGCTCTTCAGCATTGTGCAACTGGGACAACCAAGTTACACTATTGACTCAATTTTGTGGTTTGCCCACAGAAAATAGATCCTTGTGCCCTCCGTAGCAGTGATCAAATTGTGATTCCATTTTGTTAGTACAGGGTAAATGCTACCAACATTAAAGCAAATGCAAAAGAAACTTCTATAGATCTTAATAGGCTGTTTGGAACTGTTTTAAAACCACTTTATGTGTTGTTATAGACCAGGAAATAAGAATCTAATCTAGAACGTGAGTTCATCTTTGAACTGGTCTCAGATGATTGATTCATGTTTGTTTTAGTTTTTTGGAAATGATTCAGTTTGAAAAGTATGCAGCTTACTAAAGAAGCAAAGATGAAAAAGCAACCTCCTTTAAGGCACTACCTCAAAATAAGGGAGACCAGATTTGGGATTGACTTGGGGAGGAACTTGTTCACACAAAGGGTTGTGAATCTGTGGAATTCCCTGCCCAGTAAAGCAGTTGAGGCTGACCCATTGAATCTTTTTAAGGCAAAGATAGATAGATTTTTGAACAGTAAAGGAATTAAGGGATACGGTGAGAGGGTGGGTAAGATGAGCTGAGGCCACAAAAAAAAATCAACCATGATCTTATCAAATAGTGGAGCAGGCTCAAAAGGGCCAGATGGCCTACTCCTGCTCCTAGTTTGTATGTTCTTGTATATTCTCACATATATTACACATCCATAATGCTTGGCAAGAATAAAAATATTAACACTTGAGGCAATTACTTTTTTTTTTAATTTCAAGGAACTGCATGGGTGGATTGAGGATTTCTCTTTTCAATGAGATATCTTTTTTTTAAACAATACTTCACCTTAGATTTGATGTTGGCAGTCAACGGAGGAACATCTGGCATCTTTGTCCAATGTTGCATTTGTCATATCAATTGCTGAATCCTCATCTAAAGGCAAGTCTAGCGAGGTGGTCTCCTTTCGAAGTTTTGCCATATACAAATTGCTGATTCTTTTAAGAGACTTGTTGTCTTTCTCCAGCTGAAAGATAGAATTTCTGCAAAGATTAGCAATTTTGCACCAAACACTGATCATCAAAGTAATTTTCTTCCCTTAGTGCAGAGTGAATTCAACTTTCTAAAGGTCAGCATTCAGTCTGGCATTTCTGTTTGATTTCTAGTGGTTTTGCTCAGAATGAGGAATAATCCTGAGTAATACCTGCCATTAGTGTTACTTCATTTGTTAATAAACCAACTATTCTGTAACAAGGTATGAAATTATGAAGCACTTGCTGAAATAGAAATAAATTAGAAACAGATAAATATATTTTTTAAAGAAAACTGCTAAGTAATTTTATAGAATTATATGAAGAGATAGAAGAAAGGATAAAGGAAATGCAATGGCTTCTAAAATATAGATTTAAAATATCTGCTAATTTACCAGGGTAGCACTGGGAAACCAGTGAACTACAGAATCAAAAAACCAAAAGGTATAAGAGCAGAATTTGGCCATTTGGCCCATGAGTCTTCTCCTTTACTGAAATGTTTCTTAACCCCATTTTCCTGCAACCTTTGATCTCTTTACTAATCATGAACCGATTTATTTCTATCTTAAATACAATGAATGATTTGGCCTCCACAGGCTTTTTGGCAATGAGCTCCTCAGATTAACCACCCACTGGCTGAAGCAATTTCCCCTCATCTCAGTTCTAAAGCATTGCCACTTCATTCTGAGGCTGTGCCCTCAGCTCATAGAAACACCCTCTCCACGTCCATTCTATCCAGGCCTCTCTGTAAGTTTCAATCAGATACCCTCTAATCGAGTTGTTCTCTGCTGGTTTTTAAAGGCTTCCCAAACCTCTGGCACCTACTATCCTTCACCACATCATGTGTGTTTTTTTGGGTTTATGCTGTCCCTTGCCAGCCATTGTTGCTTCACCCACCATTTAGTATGCTTCTTTTTCCTTGGGATGAACTATCTTTAGAGACTCCTGCCATTGCTGCTCCACTGTCTTCATTTCCAATTGGTTCTGGCTAGCTCCTTTCTTAGCTCACTGTAGTTACCTTTACTCAACTGTAATATCGTCACATATGATTCAAGATTCTCTCCCTCAAACTACAGGATGAATTCTATCATATTATGGACACTGCTTCCTAAGGGATCCTTCACCTTAGGCTCCCTGATCAAGTCTGTATCACACTTCACCAAATCCAGAATTGCTTGTTCCCTGATGGGCTGTACCACAAGCTGCTCTAATTAAAAACCCATCTCCACAAATTCCTTCTTATGGGATCCACTACCAACTTGATTTCCCCAGTCTACCTGCATACTGAAGTGCCCAATCACTATTGTAAAAGTGCCTTTCTGAAAATGCCTTTTCGATTTCCTGATTTACTTTCTTCTTCAAGTCCTGACAATGCAGTTCCTTAACTCTTCCCACACAGATTCTACATTTTCCAACTCTACAATGCTTCTAGCGATCATTTGAATTCAATTTCTTACTAATAATGCAACCCTGTGCCCTCTGCATGTCCTTTCGATAGGACATTTACCCTTGGATATTTAGTTCCCAGCCCTGATCCCCTTGCAGCCATGTCTCTGATACCCACAACATCATATCTGCCAATTTCAAGTGATGTTACAAGCCCATTTATCTTGTTTCACGTACTGAGCACAACAACACCTTCAGTCCTGCATTGACTGCATCCCCACCCACTTCTCATAGTTGTCCCTTATCCACTGTGCCTGAAGTTAGACTCCTGACCTTTACCATTTTCTCTGTGCAGCTATTTGTTCTGGCAATTTTAATAACTTCTGCTGAGGCCTCCCTCTCTTTAATTTGATCCATAATTTCCCATGTCACTGACCCCACCCCCTATTTAGTTTCACATCAGAGAACTTCATCAGAGACGTGTGAGGGGAGAGGAGAGTGGGTTAGCAGCCAGAAACTCAGTGTCAGATTTGGGAGGTGGGGGGAGAGGAGTGATCTGTTCAAAATTAATGTGCAGAATGCAAAGGAAGAGTTGAGGTCAAGTGGACATAAATACACACTTTGCCAATACAAACAGACATTTCGATATACCTTGGTGTTATCCACCCAGAGTCTGGATCAGTACACTTTAGCAATTTAATCTCAATATTCTCAATGAATGTGGTGATTGTACATTTTAAAAGAGAAACTGCTCAAGTGACATGAAGAATGCCAAAGGCTGAAGAACAGAATGAGAATTTGGGTTGGAAGAATGTGTTTGTTTTTAAGTATCATGCAATCATAACAGAAAAACAAACCACAGACATTGTATAAAAAGCACAAGCATCCAAGCTCACTTACAACAGAAATGTTGGCACGATAGAGGATGACAATTCTGAACTTGAGTGGAGGAGCTCCCTCTACATGCACGAGTCCTGAAAACAGGCAAAGAACTTAGAGTCATAGAGTTATAGAGATGTACAGCATGGAAACAGACCTTTCAGTCTAGCTCGTCCATGTCGACCAGATATCCCAACCCAATCTAGTCCCATCTGCCAGCACCAAGCCCTTCCTATTCATATACTCATCCAGATGCCTTTTGAATGTTGTAATTGTACTAGCGTCCTCCACATCCTCTGGCAGCTCTTTCCATACGCATACCACCCTCTGAGTGAAAAAGATACCACCCTCTGAGTTAAAAAGTTGACCCTTAGGTCTCTTTTATATCTTGCCCTTCTCAGCCTAAACCTATGCCCTCTACTTCTGGACTCCCCCACCCCAGGGGAAAGACTTTGTCTATTTACCAGATCCATGCCTCTCATGATTTTATAAATGCCTATAAGGTCACCCCTCAGCCTCTGACACTCCAGGGAAAACAGCCCCAGCCTATTCAACCTCTCCTGATAGCTTGAATCCTCCAACTCTGGCAACATCCTTGCAAATCTTTTCTGAACCCTTTCAAGTTTCACAACGTCTTTCCGATAGGAAAGAGACCAGAATTGCACAAAATACTCCAACAGTGGCCTAACCAATGTCCTGTACAGCTGCAACATAACTCCCAATTCCTATACTCGATATTCTGACCAATAAAGGAAAGCATACCAAATGCCGACTTCACTATCCTATCTACCTGTGACTCTACTTTCAAGGAGCTATGAACCTGCACTCCGAGGTCTCTTTGTTCAGCAACACTCCCTAGGACCTTCCATTAAGTGTATAATCTTACTAGGATTTGCTTTCCCAAAATGCAGCACCTCACATTTATCTAAATTAAATTCCATCTGCCACTTCTCAGCCCATTGGCCCATCTGATCAAGATCCCATTATAATCTGAGGTAACCTTCTTCGCTGTCCACTACACCTCCAATTTTGGTGCCACCTGCAAACTTACTAACTACACCACTTATACTCACATCCAAATCATTTATATAAATGATGAAAAGTAGTGGACTCAGCACCATCCTTGTGGCATTCCACTGGTCACAGGCCTCTAGTCTGAAAACAACCCTCCACCACTACCCTCTGTCTTCTACCTTCGAGTCAGTTCTGTATTGAAATGGCCTATATTCCATGGGATCTAACCTTGCTCACCAGTCTCCCATTGGGAACCTTGTTGAACGCCTTACTGAAATCCATATAGATCACATGTACCACTGTGCCCTCATCAATCCTCTTCATTACTTCTCCAAAAACCTCAATTTTGTGAGACATGATTTCCCACGCATAAAGCCATGTTGACTATCCCTGATCAGTCCTTGCCTTTCCAAATACATGTACATCCTGTCCCTCAGGATTCCCTCCAACAACTTGCCCACCACCGACATCACCTACTGATCTATAGCTCCCTGGCTTGTCCTTACCACCTTTCTTAAACAGTGGCATCACGTTAGCCAAACTCCAGTCTTCTGGCACCTCACCTTTGACTATTGATAATACAAATATCTCAGTAAGAGGCCCAGCAATCACTTCCCTAGCTTCCCACAGAGTTCTTGGGTACATCTGATCAAGTCCTGGGGATTTATCCACTTTTATGCATTTCAATACATCCAACACTTCCTCCTCTGTAACACGGACATTTTTCAAGATATCACCATCTATTTCCCTACATTCTATATCTTCCATGTCCTTTTCCACAGTAAATACTGATGCAAAATACTCATTTAGTATCTGCCCCATCTCCTGCTGCTCCACACAAAGGCCGCCTTGCTGATCTTTGAGGGCCCCTATTCTCTCCCTAGTTACCCTTTTGTCCTTAATGTATTTGTAAAAACCCTTTGGATTCTCTTTAATTCTATTTGCCAAAGCTATCGCACATTCCCTTTTTGCCCTCCTGATTTCTCTCTTAAGTATACTCCGACTGCCTTTATATTCTTATAAGGATTCACTAGATCTATCCTGCCTATCCCTGATATATGCTTCCTTCTTTTTGTTAACCAAACCCTTAATTTCTTTAGTCATCCAGCATTCCCTACACCTACCAGCCTTTCCTTTCACCCTGACAGGAATATACTTTCTCTGGACTCGAGTTATCTCATTTCTGAAGGCTTCCCATTTTCCAGCCATCCTTTTACCTGCGAACATCTGCCCCAGTCAGCTTTTAACAGTTTTTGCCTAATACCATCAAAATTGGCCTTCCTTCATCTTTTAGATCTGGTCTATCTTTTTCCATCACTATTCTAAAATTAATAGAATGATGGTTGCTGGCCCCAAGGCTCCCCCACTGACACCTCAGTCACCTACCCTGCCTTATTTCCCGAGAGTAGGTCAAGTTTTTGCACCTTCTTTACATCCACATACTGAATCAGAAAATTGTCTTGTACACACTTTACAAATTCCTCTCCATCTAAACCCTTAACACTATGGCAGTCCCAGTCTATGTTTGGAAAGTTAAAATCCCCTACCATAACCACCCTATTATTCTTAAAGATAACAAATCTCTTACAAATTAGTTTCTCGATTTCCCTCTGACTATTAGGTCATCTGTAATATAATCCCAATAAGGTGATCATCCTTTTCTTATTTCTCAGTTCCACCCAAATAACTTCCCTGGGTGTATTTCCGGGAATATCCTCCCTCAGTACAGCTGTAATGCTATCCCTTCTCAAAAACCCCACTCCCCTTCTCTCTTGCCTCCCTTTCTGCCCTTCCTGTGGCATTTGTATCCTGCAACATTAATCTGCCAGTCCTGTCTGTCCCTGAGCCATGTTTCTGTAATTGCTATGGTATCCCAGTCCCATGTTCCTATTCATGCCCTGAGTTCATCTGCCTTCCCTATGAGGCCTCTTGCATTGAAATAAATACAGTTTAATTCATCAGTCCTTCCTTGTTCTCTGCTTTGCCCCGCCTGCCCTGACAGCTTGACTCGCCTTTGTTCTCAACTTTACCATTCTCAGATTGAAATCTTTCCTCACTATCTCCCTGGGTCCCACCCACCCCCAACACCCTCCACCAACCAGCTCCCCCCTCCTCCCCCACAACCACACCCCCTCAACCACACCTCCACCACACCTCCACCAACCAACCAACCTTACTAATTTAAATCCACCCAAGCAGCTCTAGCAAATGTCTCTGCCAGTATATTAGTCCCCTTCTAATTTAGGTGCAGTGCGTCCTTCTCGTACAAGTCACTTCTACCACAAAACAGCTTCCAATGATCTAAAAATGTGAATACTTCTCCCGTACATCAGCTCCTCAGTCACGCACTCTTCTGCTCCACCTTCCTATTCCTGCCCTCACTAGCTTGTAGCATCGGGAGTAATCCAGATATTACTACTCTCGAGGACCTCCTTTTTAAATTCCTGCTTAACTCTCTGTAATCTCCCTTCAGAATCTCCACCTTTTCCCTTCCTATGTCGTTGGTTCCAATGTGTACAATGACCTCCTGCTGGCCCTTCTCCCCCTTGAGAATATTTGGTCGGCCGGAAATCTGGGGATTCAAAAACTGGATAAAGAGGGAACAAATCGCTGAAAGTAAGGAAAACCAGGATGGTGGTGGAAAGAGAGTTGGGTAAGCCAACAATGCAACTATATCTTCTGAGGGAGTTGTTTGTGTAGTGAATTGCTGTCAAACATGTTTATGTAGGCAGTTTAATCTGTCAATGTTAAAATTTGTATCAACAATCCTGACAATAATAAGCTTTGTTGACAAGCAATGCACATGGAGGCTAAAGAAACTAGACATAAACCTAGTTTTCTTAAATTTCTCTGTCCACTTTTATAATGGAAACTGACTCTGAGCTTGTCAAGCTGAAATTACATCCTCCTGCTAATGATGGCACTGCGAATAGTGCAATTACAGCAGGGAATATTTAAGTCAGTCATTCTTACAAATGTGAACATCAGTATTTATAATAAAAACATGAAAATAAAAGACAGAGGCCCTGATGTTCATTCCCACATCTGGTATGCAGGCTGGAGAATTTTCAGCTCTACAACCCAACTGCTAGAAACAATCACCTGCAATCCCTCTTTTTAGTTGGGATGGTGGAAGGAGCTATGGGTTGGATTGGAAGTTGGCCAAGCAATCCGGGAAGAGCTAAGGAGGTTCTGAGGTGAGCTGGGCTGGAAACGTTCTTCAGGACATCCTACACTGTGTCTACAAAGTTAAAATAATAAATTACGAAACTCTCCTTCAGCCGTCAACCCTCTCACTCCTCATATCCCATGCATGCCAATCCCTGCCACCTAGTGCCTTTTACCCACTCCCATTGCTAATAATACTCCTGTGTCACAAATTTTCCTCCCACTGCACACCCAAACTAGCCATTAAAATTAGCACTCTATCTAGATGACCCATTTATGGATCATTACTGTTGATTTAATTTCCCTCCCTGCCTTAATAAATTACGGATGAAGGTTATAACCCCATAACCTCTCCATCATACACACCACCTTCTTCTACTCTGTGGCATCACCTCCATTTTCAATGAAGCCTTGCTTTTTCATTACGTGCATTCTTGGTCAACCTTCATTTCTCCACTCTCTGTAAATTTCACCTCTTCCTAAACTCTGCATTCCAAAATTGCAAATTGAAAATTCCATTTCTTGACTTTAAACCTCATTGTAGGATGGACACATCTTAAATCTCATTATTTTTGTAACTTCCTCCAGCCTTCCAGATTCCTCCAACTACAATACTTCAATCTTCACACTGAAGGAGCTTGTTCATCCTCATGCCCTACCCACTCCTTCATTGTCAGTCAAGGAACAAGTATCACGCTCTGGAATTCCCTTCTCAAAATGTACCACCTTCCACTTTTCCTTCAAGACCATCTTGAAAACCTAGCTATTTAATAAAGCTTTAATTTTTCTATCACTTACATCTTTATCTTTTCGCATTATCTCTGAATTTCCACAATGCTTTTTGTGACAAAACAGAAAATAAATGCAATTTCTTTTTAAGTCTGTTTGTGTGGATGAAATTATCTCTATCCATTGTTCACAATGATTCAGAGATGCAAGATGTTACAATGCTAATGTTATTGTTCTTTGCAAGGCCATTGCTCAGTTGTCTTCCATCAAACATTGGTATTATTATGTAACATCTATAATTTCTACCATTGCTTTTGCATCAAACTCTGCAATTTTGCTAATTATTCTGTGAAAACAAGAAGTGTTTCTTTTATAATTGATACAAACAAATCATCCCATTTGACATTGTGCAAACCAACTCAAAACCAAATACAGTCTTCAAATGAAGCAAGGATAGAGGGCAGTGAGTAGTTGAACCACATAGTGCAAAAAATAATTTAGTCCAAATTTTAAAGTTATTCTTTCTATTCTTATTTCTATGCTTTGATTAAAAATTTCTGTGCACACTAAATCATAGAACCACTATGTGGGAAAGCGGGCCATTTGGTCCATTGAGTCCACACTGCCCCTCCAAACAGGAGCATCCAATCAGATCCGCCCCTCTCGCTTATCCCTGTAACAGTGGATTTTCCATGACTAATCCACCTAGCTTGCACATCCCTGGACACTATGGGCAATTTAACATGGCCAATCCTGTTAACCTGCACATCTCCTGGAAACTGCTTTCAAAAGGATAGTAGGTCTCAAAGGATGTAGTGGTCAAATGGTTTAGTTATCAATCATTAAATCTCAACTACCACAGAAAGCACTATCAGGTCCTGCTCTGATCGGCTCTTTGTTTTTATTCATTCATGGGATGTGGGCATCACTGCCTAGGTTAGCATTATTGCCCATCCCTAATTGCCCAGAGGGTAGTTAAGAGTCAACCGCATTGCTGTGCCTTTGAAGTCCCATGTAGGTCAGACCAGGTAAGGATGGCAGTTTTCCTTCCTAGATGGGTTTCCCCAACAATGGTTTCATGGTCATCATTAGACTCTTATTTTAAGATTATTATTGAATTCAAATTCCACAAGCTGACATGATGGGGTTTGAACTCCTGTCCCCAGAATATTACCTGGGTCAAATCCATTGCCTGCCATTATTCCCAGACATTCCTGAAAAGCCAACCTCCTTTCCTTACTGCAAGCAGTCTTTTGGAAACCATATCCTTTTGTACTCTCCAAGTTCACCTCCAACAAACAATCCAAGGAGTTCATGGGCTAATTTGTAACAAAGAAAACAATGTCCAATCAGCTGTGTCTGCCACATTACATGCCGCCATTAGGCCACTGAGATAAACTTCCTTTTAAAATTCCTCCCTGCTCTTGCACAGAACTCTCAACTTAATCTAGTTTCTCCCATCTCCCTTCATTCTCTTCCTAAGCCATTTTGTCCACAAGACCCAAACTCCTGGCTCCTTTGGCCCTAATTCTATTAGGCATCTGACCAGCCACTTTCTTTTCTGGTCCACATCCTAGTCAATAATTGTTAATGGGCTTCTTTCTCACTTCAGATTTTGTAGGGTTCAGAAAAGATTTACAAGGATGTTGCCAGGGTTGGAGGATTTGAGCTATAGGGAGAGGCTGAACGTGCTGGGGCTGTTTTCCCTGCAGCGTCGGAGGCTGAGGGGTGACCTTATAGAGGTTTACAAAATTATGAGGGGCATGGATAGGGTAAATAGGCAAAGTCTTTTCCCTGGGGTTGGGGAGTCCAGAACTAGAGGGTATAGGTTTAGGGTGAGAGGGGAAAAATATAAAAGAGACCTAAAGGGCAATTTTTTCACACAGAGGGTGGTACATGTATGGAATGAGCTGTCAGAGGAAGTCGTGGAGGCTGGTATAATTGCAACATTTAAAAGGCATTTGGATGGGTATATGAATAGGAAGGGTTTCGAGGGATATGGGCCAGGTGCTGGCAGGTGGGACTAGTTTGGGTTGGGATATCTGGTCGGCATGGACGGGTTGGACCAAAGGATCTGTTTCCACGTAGTACATCTCCATGACTCTATGTCTACTTTAAATCTGCCATCAGCTCCCATCTTGTAAACACAAAACCATTTGTTAACCTCAACGTCTTTGCAAAGTACAATGCTTCCACCAAAGACATTGTGTTGTTGTCCCAAATCCATGCTTATCTTCCTTGGAACTCCATGTTTAAACTCCTTCCAAAAGGTTACCTGCCACAGCATATCAACTGGCTGTTATCAACATCACAAATGGCATCTATGTGAATGAGGTGAGAAGGGTAAGCTATCCCTCCTCGTCCTTTTTGACCTCTGTAGCATCTTTGACAGAGTTAGCAACACCATCCTCCTCCTTCGCCGCTTTACTGTTAACTGTTATGGGGACTTCTGTTACTTGATTCCATCTTAATAATCTAATCTTAGTCAGAAAATCTCTGGTAATGATTCCTCCTGCACCCATTATCTCCCCAGTTCCTCTAGGATGATCCTCAGCTTCCTACCAATATTCATCTTCGTGCTACTCCTCAACGTCATGACACAGAAGTATGTCTTCAGTTTTCATCTCATGGGATTTGCATATAAGATCAAATGCACACAAGAGAAATGATAGCTGTCAGCAGACGCCCCCTCCAGAGTTACTGCTGACAACCTTTTCTTCAGCTGACAAAGAATTTACAAATCATCTCAATTCTTGCAGTAAGCACCAAGGTGGCCAGAAAAGAAATGTAATGGCTTAACTATCAAAAACGTTTTCAAATGTAGATAGCATTTCATGATTGTGGATGATTTATTGGTTTTCTTCTACACTTGTTATCCCTCCTTCAGCAAGACAGGACACATGAAGGACATCTGGACATCCCCAAATGTGGAGTTGGAGCTCAGGTTTCAGTATGGTGGCTGCTAATCACTAAACCGATTGAAGTTGTCCTGAGTGATTATCACAATGGCCTTGAAAGAAGTGAAGCATTCATTTCTGCTATTCTTCCCCCAGACCAGATGGGAATAAGTAGGAGCTAGCCTGTTTGTACTTGAAGGGCACTTATTTACTAATAGTCAATTATTTCTCTCAATCGACCAAAATTAACTGATGTTCATACATAACCGCAAATGGAGTCTTCAAAGTCCTCCATCAAATATTTGTCATGCATGGAATCCCAACTGTAGTTATGTCTAATAATGGACCACAATTTGCCAAAGAAGCAATTGAGAAAATTGTGACCATTTCAGGGTATGAGCACATGACTAGTTCACCAAGATACTCTCAGTTGAATGGTCCAGTCTAAACAGTCAAAGAAGAGCACAGATGACTTCACCTTTCTAGTGGCTCAGAACAGTTGACTTCACAAAAATATTCCTGCAGATTTGCCACAAAGAACAGAAATTTTATTAACTACAAGTGGCTAACCACAACAGGCATGAAAACCTTGGGAAGTCTGGATCAAGGTCAATTGGTATGGATCAAGTATCAGAACAGGAACAGTACTGTCATAAACCATGTCCCAAATTAACAACTCATGAACACCTCTGGGGGAACAATGTGTTAGAATTGCAGATACCATATCACATTTAAGAATCACAAGGCGTCACTACTTCAATAGGATGAAGTAAGAATCTGATCAGCCACAATCAACTCAAACATTAGACTAATATTCAAATCAATTATCCTCAAACAGTGGAGGAACAGGTTTCGTGCATACTCAATTAGAAAGGGTAGACAGACTTCTGGATTGACTGATTGTATAAAGTCAGAGATTTTCGGGTTGGGGAAACAATTGCACAAAGAATTAATAACCAGAATATAGCTTGGGGCAAGATTATTTGAGACAGTTGATACTTGAAAAGGTTATCTAACCATATGAGACAAACTTTGTCCATCAGAGTTTAAAACAGTACTCTTGAGAGCAGCTAACCAGTTCTAGGTTCTAAGCTCATTACCTGTTCTCGTTCCAGTTGCACATTCAGTGCAAAGTTCTACGTAGCGAAACAGCACTGTGTATTTACTCTTAATTTTGAGCCTGAGGTCTCACAAGAGGCTCTCATTTAACTCAAATATATGTAACTGACTAGTGAGTGCTATGTTATAAACATTCTTTGTCCATTTCTTTCTTCTGCCGAAGATGTCAGGTAGGCACCTTTCCCCACTTTAGTTTCTATAAATTAGACCAAGATTGGTAGCACTGAATCTATCCAAAGCATCTGAGATGGCACTGGTGGACACAACCACATGTATCAAATAATGCACATATACTTTAGTCCCTGTGGTCTAATCCACTGTGAATTGGATGTAGTATTTCTCTCAGTAGACTAAAATTAATTAATGTTAATACATAACTGCAGATGGAGTCTTCAAAGTCCTACATGAAATATTTATCATGCGTGGAATCCCAACTATCTAATCATGGACCACAATTTATATTCATCACATGGCCAAGACATCTGTGGAAGTCAGTGTGTCTTTAATCTTATGAAAGTCTCTTTGCATTGTGTCTCTAACAATCCATGAGACTTTATGAGTAGATGTCTCAAGATAATGATGCCAAGTGGGATAAAAGTTTGGCACTCCCAGAAGTCTTTCTAAGTTATAGACTGACTTTTACATCCCTTGCTTATTGGGAGTCTGGCTTAATATTATTTTTGTCAGTAATGACCCAGAAATTGAATAGAGTTCTTCTATAATTCACAATTCCCATTGAGGATAAGCCTTGCTGCCGTACATTTGTGTTAAGCTGAGCTTACTCCTTGGTCAGAAATATGTACTTTTCCCTGTGGATCAGGATATTGTCATATGGCATTTACTGCCCTCCAATGTTTGTAGAATGTTGGATTAAGATGTTGGAACACCTCTGGATTTGAGATGATTCCAAAAGTCTCAAATGGAGTAATGTATGTGGAATGAATATTTCACCTCATGAAACCTGCCAGTAACTGCCAACGAGCTTGGTCCAGATCTTGCTTTAAGAGAGTTTGGATTAGCTCTAATCCATATCAGCCATCAGTTGGATTGCTCTAGCCACTGCCTTATTGAGATTTGTAAGATGAATGCATATTCTGATAGAACTGAGAGATTTTGGTATGACCACCTCCAATGCTCAAACACCATCCTATTGGATTTGTCAGCTTGAAATGACACCTATACTGGTCACCTCCTGTAAGTGTTTTTTATTTGCTTCATTTAAAAGATGAAGACTCTTCCTAGCTGTGAACAGACAAAACGATTTATCATTTTTGCGTTAGTGCAATGCTACATTCTGTGTTATGTTAACCTGAACCTGTGAATAGTTTCGGGTATTTTTTTCTCAAATCTACTCTTCTCGTGGTTATGAGTTGTATATTCAGCAGGGGAGGTCCATGCATTCTTGTTCAATGACAAGATCTGCTGAATATAGATAACTTATGCCTTTTATGTTTAGTAATAATCTTTATGCCTTAATGGCACATAGAGCACCCTTTCAACTTGGGGGTTGTTCCACTCACTCCCCCAGTGAAGAACTAAATCAAAGACTAGTTTACTTTTTCAGATAATGCAGTATCATGTATCATAGTGTTAAATTAAAAATGAGTTCGATGATCTTGGTCCTATCTGGTTCGGAAGAGTAACCTTTTACCTTCAGAATAGTTGTGTTGCATTCTGTAAAAGTGGTACTTCATACAAGGGCATCTGTTCTAATGAAGGAATGTCTTAGTTTTCTGGGTGTCAGGTTTTAACCACTTTCACAAGTGACCATGATTAATTCTGTTGTTGAAAGGCTGTTTTTGACTTGACAACATTTTCTGGAAATGTCCCACTTTCTTATGAAATGGCTTGATAAAGCTGTTCATTGTTACTGGTTCTGTCATTTAAAAACAAATGGATCTGGTATAGTAACTTCTAGTATCAAAATGATAGACCAGCACAAAACAAAAATGTTCTGTGCTGTTCTGTTTTTTTGAACCTTAGAAAGTTGAGAAACTCTGATGACCTTCTGAGGGTTAGTTGACTTTCTGTTCCCATCATTTCCCTGCACTGCTTTTGGATTTCAGTTTCTACCACCATTTGGATAGCTCTTTCCAAACGAGATCCTCTTTTCATTTTAGCACATCTTAAAGAAATGGATCCAAAATTCTGATAACAATTCTGTCTTGAATTAGTTCTGGTTGTAAGTCATCATAATCTGATCATTCTGACAATGTATAATAATCATTCACAAAGGGGCGGCACAATGGCTCAGTGGTTAGCACTGCTGCCTCACAGCACCAGGGTCCCAGGTTTGATTCCAGCCTGGGGCAACTGTCTGTGTGGAGTTTGCACATTCTCCCAGTGTCTGCATGGGTTTCCTCTGGCTGCTCCAGTTTCCTCCCACAGTCCAAAGATGTGCAGATCAGGTGAATTGGCCATGCTAAATTGCTCATAGCGATAGGTGCATTAGTCAAACGGTAGTGAGTCTGGGTGGGTTACTCTTCAGAGGGTGGCTGTGGCCTGTTTCCACACTAGGGAATCTAATCTAATCAAAGGTGTTAACAAGTACTGCTAAGAGCTGTACCCCTCTGTTAAATCTTTCTGTTGCCATTCTGTGGTTGGTTCTTAACATAAAATATTTGTCAAATACTCTTAAAAGCATGGGTATCTGTCTCCTCTCTTGCATTATGTTCTTTTTAACCATGATCTGCTACTGGGCCTACAGAATCAAGAAATGTGTTCACTTGTTCTTCTCTGGGTTTTTAATGCAGTTCTGAAGCATTTCTGTATCTTATGGAGAGAGATGAGGAGCAACAAAGACAGGATAGGAAGAAGAAGACAATGAGGATAGAGAAACACAATGGACAAGAAGGTTAGCTCCAAATCAGGTGAGTAGAGAGTACTCTCCTGACTTCTGTCTTTGTCGCTAGCGAACAGCCTTTGGCAAATAAGGTGGTGAGCTGCTCACTGCAGAATGTCCAGCCTCTGACCTGTTCTGGAAGCCACAGTTCTATTGCAAATTATTACTAGCAGGATATTAAGGTTGGCTTTTCTTTTGACACAGAAAATGCCAATGAAAGTCAAGAGGATATAGTTAAACTTTCTTTTGTGGCATGTTATCAGCCTAAGCTTGGATGTTTTCTAGTTCTTCCTGCATAAAAGTATATAATAAGCTTCTTTAAATGACAAGGTAGCTACCCTAAAAAGCTGATTTTCAAATGCTAGAATTTACATCAATGTTCTTTTTCAAAAGACAGATTTGTCTAACAAGGATTTGATTGATTATGCATGTTGACATGACAGCTTCTAAACGTATAAAATTTTAAAATCTAAAACATCATTCCAGCATAGTGTAATAACCTTGTACCTTTACACAATTTTCCTTGATAACATCTGAATTAATGCCAAATAATGACATTGTGAGGACATGTTAATAGGCTGTGATATATCATTACAATCAAAGAACTGAGTTAACTCCTTGGGAAATGCACAGCTAGTTCCATCAAATCTAGTTTCTAGAAGGTATGATTTTTAGTATCTCAGGCAAAAATAAGCTTTAAAATGGCATATATTATTAAGCAACTTGCCCTTGCAATTACTTCAATCTATTTACTGATGAGTAAGCTAGAGTGCAATCAACAGGATATACTAAAGCTAAAAAAAACTCATAAAATAATGCATCCCTGATGAAGCAGACATCGTAAAATTACACACTTCCTAAAACTCATCAGCAACTGGGGACAGGGGTCATCATTAAGTTATAGTTATAAAATCTTGTTTACAGTCCACACTGTAAAAGAAAAATCAGCATTTCTAAAGTGGCAATTTACTTTCAATGTTTTGTTCCAGATTCTTTGTTTACTAATCAAAATGTTGGGTGTTACATTTATATATAGAGAATTAAACTATTAGTAAATTCAGCTAGGTTCAATTATTTTTATTACACAACCTTTTAAATCATTTACACTGCAATAACGATTAAAGTGAAATGTATGAGAAAAGTATATCTAGAGAGTGTTATGACCCCAGTTGATGTTATTACTGGACAAGTTAAGTCCCAGACTGAAATCTGGCTCGATAGATCATATATTGTTTCTTTTTCTTTAGTTTAACGAGATGGTCTTTCACTGAAACATAAGAATGCATTGCTGCAGATTTAATTTCAATAATAAAACAGAAGTTTATTTCACAAAAGAAATGAAGAAAAAGTAAAATAAACAAACCATTTACATATCGCTTAAATTTGAAGATTTTGACATACATGGTAACCAATAAGATTAGAGTGGTGCTGGAAAAGCACAGCAGGTCAGGCAGCATCCGAGGAGCAGGAAAATAAACGTTTCAGGCAAAATCCCTTCATCAGAATGATCCAATTTTCCTGCTTCTCGGATGCTGCCTGACCTGCTGTGCTTTTCCAGCACCACTCTAATCTTGACTCTAATCTCCAGCATCTGCAGTACTCACTTTCGCCATGGTAAAAGATAATCCCATTAATCCCAACATCACTCCCTTACAGAACTCAAGCAGACTTTTCTATAGCTCTTAGTTTAACAGTGGCTTCAATTCAGAGTCTCAAAAATTTGATAGCTTCTTCCTTGAATCTTTACACAACAAAGCATTTTCTGAGCTTCGGAATTTTAACCAACGTTTGGTTTCAAACTTTCAAACTAATGTCTTACACTGAGGAACCTATTTCTGAACATTTCTAAGCTCTCTCTCTTCTTCAAGAACAATAGTTTTACACATGAAGCTTCTGCTAAGACTTCCGCAAACTTGAAATCCAAATGGCTTTCCCCAAACTATGGGCATTTCTCCCATGCCAAAACAAATTCTCCAGATATTTCTATCTGAACCAAATGCAAAATTATTTTACTCAGTTTGCTTGTAAAACTCACCCAACATATTTTCATAAGCCTCCAAGAATTCTCTCTCAAACTGCTTTTCTGAAGAAATAGTCATGGCTACAGAAATGCTTACAAGTTAATCACTCAAACTCTTCATACATAGAATAAACCCACATGCCACTATGTCAAAATCCAAAATAAATACTATCAAAATACATAGAATTCACACAACTTACATGACAAAATCAAGGACATTAGAGAAGTAAGCTTTCCTAGTTAAGCTTGTTATGCCTGGTTTAACCAAATGTGCAGGACTGTTTACAATTCTAGATATTACATGTGTTTCATTCATTCTTGACATATTCTTCCTGCAAGATGGTGGCAAGAGTAGGAGGCTCCTTTGCTCTGCCTTTTCTCTCTTTTCTTTTTTCCTTTTTTGCTCCCCTTACCCTGAGAGGCAAATCCTGGAGCAACAGCAGGTGGCTGCAAACCCTGGAACAGCACGTGGGCCGTGAGACCTGGAACAGCACGTGGGCCGTGAGACCTGGAACAGCACGTGGGCCGTGAGACCTGGAACAGCACGTGGGCCGTGAGACCTGGAACAGCACGTGGGCCGTGAGACCTGGAACAGCACGTGGGCTGTGAGACCTGGAACAGCACGTAGACTGTGATACCTGGAACAGCACGTAGACTGTGAGACTTGGAACAGCACGTGGGCCGTGAGACCTGGAACAGCACGTGGGCCGTGAGACCTGGAACAGCACGTGGGCCGTGAGACCTGGAACAGCACGTAGACTGTGAGACTTGGAACAGCACGTAGACTGTGAGACCTGGAACAGCACGTAGACTGTGAGACCTGGAACAGCACATGGGCTGCAAGTCCTGGGCAGAGACCAGCACAGGGGAGGCCATCCTGGAACTTACCTTGGAACAGCTGAGTGCTGGTACTGAGTGGATTAGAAGCCTCGAGCAGGGACAGCTGTCAGACTGGAGTCTGGAGGCAGCGGTCGGACCACATGCATAGGCCCTGCACTGAGCTGCTACAATGTAATGTTTATCTGAAATGTTTTACCTGACCGTAATGTCAATCCTTTAACATTGTCTTATTTCTAACTTATATTTTTAACTACTTTTCATTCCTCTGTTGTACCCAAGTTCTGTACCTAGGTACTTGTACCTAAAATGGCGACATAAGAGGCAACCATTGTAAAACCTTTTCTCTGTACGTCTACAATGGAATATACATAACAATAAAGGCTATTGTATTCAAATGTCGTAACAAAGCCTGCATTTATTATCCATCTCCAACTCCTACTCCTGCTGAAAAGGTGAAGGTTAAGTACCATCTTGGATAGCTACAATCAACCTGATGCAGATGTCATGTGGTGCTATCAAGAAAGAACTTCCAGGATTTTTACCCAATGACTGTGAAGGAGTTAGCAATGTATTTTTAAATTAGGATGATGTGTGATTTGGAGGTAAATTGCAAGTTGTCATGTTCCTAGCATTTATTGTCCTCCTTGTGGTGGTTGAGTTTGTGCATTTGGAAGGTACTGTCAAAGGAGTCTGGGTGAGTTGCAACAGTGCATATTGTAATGGTACACACTATTCACAGTGGCAGACAGAGAGACAGTTGAATGATCTGCAAAATCTGGGAAGATATAAAAATTAGAAAGTGCTGGAAAAACTCAATAGATCATGCAGCATCGGTAGATAGAGGAAGAAAGTTAATGTCGACTCTTCCTCAGAAGCGAAGAGAGGTAGAAATGTAATGGGTTTTATGCTTTTGGAAAAGGGGAGAGGATCAAGTGGAACAGAAAGGAAGGTTATGGAAAGGTTAAAGAGCGAAGAAGATTAGTTATCATTGGTATCATTGAATAGGCAGCAAAGGAAGTGGCAATTGTAGAGAAGGGACAAAGCATACATTCAAAGTAGATGTTGATGACAAAATAGATCACTTCTAACCAAAAACAAAAACATAGAACTAATATTCAAATGGAAGAAAGAATTTGTGGCCTGAAGTTGTTGAGCTCAATGCTGAGATCTGAAGGCTGTAAGAACTGCCTTATGAGAAAAACAGGTGCAGTTGCCCCGTTACACAGGGCTTCACAGGAACACTGCAGCAGGACTAGGACAGAAAAGTTAGCATGACAGCAAGATGGTATATTGAAATGGCAAGCAATTATTCCCTGAAGGTTGGCTTGCAATCTGAGTAGATGCATTCTTCAAAGCGGCCACCCAGTCTGCATTTGGTCTCTGCCTTACAGAGGAGGCTGCATTGTGAGCAGTGAGTATAGTAGGTTGGATGTATTCAAATAAAAGCAAAACACTGAGGATGCTGGAAATCTGAAACAACACAGAGAAACAATGCTGGAGAAACTCAGCACATCTAAGGAGACAGAAATAGAGTTAACATTTTGAGTCCTGTATGACTCTTCGTCATAACCTTCTTCAGTTCAGGATAGAAGAAAATGACAAGTGTGACTGCAAAAAACTTAGCAAGGTGCCATTGGACGGGGGAATGAGGTTTGTCATATGAGGAGAAGCTGAACAAATCCTATTTTTAAATTGTGTTCTTATCCATCTCAAATACCTCCCAAAGTCTTGATCACCACTTCATGCACTTTGATTCATTCCACTGTAGATCCATTTTTGACCATCTGATTAAGCAACAGATGAAGATGGTTTGCCCGAGGACACTACTCTGAGGTAGTTCTGCGGCAATATTCTGCAACTGAGATGGTTGGCCCCCAACAGCTATTAACATCAATAAGTGTGTTAGGCAGGACTCTGATGTTTTCCCATTAATGATTCCCTTTAACTCCAGTTTTGCTGGAGCTCCTTGATGCCATATTTAGTCAAATGCAGCCTTTATGTCACTCTCACCTTAGCATTGGAATTTACAAACTTCTTTTGTCCATGTCTTCTCCAAGGCTGCGATGAGATCTGCAATTGAGTAGCTCTTTCAGAATTCAAACTAAGCATCAGTGAACAGATCATTACTGATTAAATGCTGCTTAATAACACTGCTGACAACACATTCCATTGCATTGCTAGTCAGAGTAAACCAAGGAAGTCAAAATCTGCTGGACTGAATTTGTCCTGCCTTTTCTGTACAGGAGATATTTAGAACATAAAACAATACAGCGCAGGCCAGGCCCTTCAATGCTTGTTGTTGTGCCAGCCTTTTATCCTACTCTAAGGTCAGACTAACCTACATACCCTTCATTGTACTATCTTCCATGTGCCTATCCAAGAGTCCTTAAATGTCCCTAATACACCTGACTCTACTACCACTGCTGGCAGTGCATTCCACACACCCACCACTCTGTGTAAAGAACCTAACTCTGACATCTCCCCTAAAACTTCCATCAATCACCTTAAAATTATGTCCCCACACGGTAGACATTTTCGCCATAGTCTCTGGCTATGCCTCTCAATATCTTGTACACCTCTATCAAGTCACTTCTCATCCTTCTTCGCTTCAATGAGAAAAGCCCTAGGTCCCTCAACCTTTCTTCATAAGACATGCCCTCCCAATCAGGGTAGCATCCTGCGAACTCTCCTCTGCACCCTCCCCAAAGCTTCCACATCTTTCCTATAATGAAGCGACCAGAACTGAACACAATATTCCAAATGTGGTCTAACCAGGGCTCTATTGAGCTGCTGCATAACCTCGTGGTTCTTAAACTCAATCCCCCTACTAATGAAAGCCAACAAACCATGTGCCTTCTTAACAGCCCTATTAACTTGGGTGGCAACTTTGAGGGATCTATGGACATGAATCCCAAGATCCCACTGTTCCTCCATACTGTCAAGAATCCTGCCTTTAACCCTGTATTCTGCATTCAAATTCAACCTTCCAAAATAAATCACTTCACACTTTTCCAGGTTGAACTCCATTTGCCACTTACCAGCCCAGCTCTGCATCCTGTCAATGTTCCAATGCAACCTACAATAACCCTCCACACTATCCACAACTCCACCAATCTTCGTGCCATCAGCAAACTTACTAAGCCACCCTTCCACTTCATCATCTAAGTCATTTATAAAATCACAAAGGATCGAGGTCCCACAACCAATCCCTGTGGAACACCATTGGTCACCAAGCTCCAGGCTGAATACTTTCCATCTACTACTACCACCCTGTCTTCTATGGGCCAGTCAATTCTGTATCCAGAGAGCCAGATTTCCCTATATCCTCTGCCTTCTTACTCTCTGAATGACTCTACCATGGGGAACCTTATCAAAAGCTTTGCTAAAATCCATGTACACCACAGCCAAGGCTCTACTTCATCATTGTGTTTTGTCACATCATCAAAGAATTCAAAAGGGTTTGTGAGGCATGACCTACCCCTCTCAAAGCAGCTGACTATCTCTAATAAAACTATTGTTTTCCAAGTAATTATAAATCCTGTATCTCAGAACACTCTCCAATACTTTGCCTACCACTGACGTAAGACTGACTAGCCTGTAATTCCCAGGATTTACCCTATTCTCTTTCTTGAACAAGGGAATACATTTGCCACCCTCCATTCATCTGGCACTACTCCAGTGGACAGTGAGGACACAAAGTTCATCGCCAAATGAGCAGCAATTACTTCCCTCGCTTCCTGTAGTAACCTTGGGCATATCCCGTCTGGGCTGAAAATGTGTTGCTGGAAAAGCGCAGCAGGTCAGGCAGCATCCAAGGAGCAGGAGAATCAACGTTTCGGGCATGAGCCCTTCTTCAGGAATCCTGAAGAAGGGCTCATGCCCGAAACATCGATTCTCCTGCTCCTTGGATGCTGCCTGACCTGTTGCACTTTTCCAGCAACACATTTTCAGCACTGATCTCCAGCATCTGCAGTCCTCACTTTCTCCTCCTATATCCCGTCTGGCACAGGGAATTAATCTATCCTTATGTTTTTTCAAAATTTTCAGCACATTCTCCTTCCTACATCAACCTATTCTAGCATATCAGCCTGTTTCATGCTGTCCTCAGAAATGTCAAGGTCCCTTTCAGTTGTGAATACTGAAGCAAAGAATTCATTAAGGACCTCCTCTACTTTCTCCGAATACTGGCGCAAGTTCCCTCCACTATCCCTGATCTGCACAAATAGACACATTTCAACTCATCACACTGATTGCAAGTGCCTATCCCTCCTCACAGGCTCTCTGCATGCTGTATCACTACATACTCCATCTGATCCATAGCTCAGGTTCCCACGTCCTCTGCCACCCTGGGCAATTTTACAGGTTGCCAATAGAACATAGAACATAGAACATAGAAGAATACAGCGCAGTACAGGCCCTTCAGCCCTCGATGTTGCGCCGATCAAAGCCCACCTAACCTACACTAACCCACTATCCTCCATATATCTATCCAATGCCCGCTTAAATACCCATAAAGAGGGAGAGTCCACTACTGCTACTGGCAGGGCATTCCATGAACTTACGACTCGCTGAGTGAAGAACCTACCCCTAACATCAGTCCTATATCTACCCCCCCTTAATTTAAAGCTATGCCCCCTTGTAATAGCTGACTCCATACGTGGAAAAAGGTTCTCACTGTCAACCCTATCTAACCCCCTAATCATCTTGTACACGTTGTAGCTATATATACTAACTTGGCTAGGAAGGTGCTTAGTTAAGGAGCACCAGATCTTCAGCACTACGGCAAGGAAAATGTCAGGATCCTGTAGCCATTGCAGTTCCCAGTGCTTACATCTATTTATTGACATCATGTGAAGTGAATCAAAGCGCGTGAAGATGGGTTTTTGTGATATGGAGGACCTCGTCAGGTGGTTGAGATGAATAAGAATATAACATAAGAAACAGGACTTACTCAGCCCCTCATCACAGGAGGAACCAAACCAATGAAGCTTTCCTGCACCACCTCCAATGCAACGATAGTTGTCCCTAATTATGGAAGCAAAAGCTGCACGCAGTTGTGGTCACACTGAAGATCTGTATAGGTAACAACACAGCCTCCATTTTCTTGTACTCCAATCAACTTCCAAGCACAGCTATGCAGTCTCTTGGAAGCTCCAAGCACATCAACTGACATGCCAAAGAATGACTTCCACCTCCAACCTTGGAAATCTGCCCAACAGCAAAAAATACTTACATGGAACGTTGATTCCCAATCCCCAACAATAAAGATCCAAATGTGTTTTGCCTTCCTCATTTCTTGCTGAACCAGCATGTAAATTGTATTTTCATGTTCAGTCCTTCTGCCTGAAGATGGTTGTAAATCCTCAAATGTCATTGTTGTTTCTAATGTGCTAGCTCCCACCCCATCAAAGATGGGGATGATTTTGGAGTCTGCATAGTGGTTGAGTTGTAATTTCCCACCACTGTTCACAATTAGATGGGGCAGGACTGCACTATTGTTGGTCGTGAGATTGCTTGGTTCTGTTTATAACCAGCTGTATCCATTGGTTAGCATTATATATTATGCTATTTTATAGCTTCAGCAGATGGGAAGTCTCATTTTTAGGCATTTCCACGCTGTTTCTGACATGACCTCCTGCACTCTTTATAGAATCAGATCTCTTAGCTTGATGGTAATGGTAGATTGAGGATCTTATGCCAAGTTCCAGGTAATGATGGAATATCGTCTTGCTGCTGCTGTGGCCCACAGTGCCTCATTATCTATTACATCTTTTACTTGGATGAGGATTAAAGGAAGACATTTCAGAAGCTCCATCGTGGAAGGTGCCATCATCAGAACAGATTTAACAGTACTGGAGAAACTGGGAACATGATATGAGAAAGTGTGATCAAATTAGTTGTGGGAGTTGGTGTATTTGGAATGAATATTACTAAGACAAACAATCCCTGAAAATGGAGACAAAGAAGTTTAAGAAAGAGAAGAGCCAGAGAAGGATTGGATGAAGCTTAGAGAAGACAGGAAATTGGAGGTCAAATGGATTAATGTTTCCAACTTCAGGTGAAAGCAGATAATGTCATCTCTACAAAGACTGTGCAATGTATTGTGGTCGTGTTCAACATTACCATCGGAGATTCCTTAGGTAACTTCCCTATTACCAAATCTCTTAGTGGTCTTAGCCTAAGTTACTGAAATTGGTGGGAAAGATACCTACACAAAATCTTTGGTGGATGATGGGCTCAATGTGATAAATAGAATGGGCTTATTACATCGTATTTAATAACTGACTACATTACATCTGAGATTGATGTCTCATGAGACATCAGACTTGTCAGTGCAAATACAATTACTGTCAACACAGATAACAGGAACAGTCCTTTGTTTTCTGATGGGCTTAGCTCATGATATCAGTTAGCCCTTTGGGTACTAATTGTCTTAGACAACAATATGAATGAAAAGATTGGACAATGGTGAAAGAAAGACTCAAGGTAGGAAGAAATAAGTTCCCTTGTTTGTGAATTTTAGGAAGGAGGTAGCAGTGGGGGTGGGGGGAGGGGGGGTGGTAGAAGATGAGGCTAGAGACTGTCCTCGAAGCAATGGCTTGATTCCCTTCCAGTTGCTTGTCATTCCATACACTTTTAGCTCTCAGACTAACATTTCTATCCTATGTCTGCTGTCATGCTCCAGCAGAGCCCAATGCAAAACGGAGAAAGAACACCTCATTTCCTGCTCGGGCCTTCAAAACTTCAGACCATGAACTCAGCCCTCCATTTTGATATACTTTGTTCATTCTCCTTGGTTCCATATTTTGTTTCCAGTTAAAACTGACTATTTTCATTAGTGTCTATTCTAGATCCATGCTTTTTCACTTGTCTACACCTGTTACCACTCCCTGTGCCTTTTGTTCTCTGATGTCAATTACCTCCAACCTCCTTCACCCTTTAACCTTCCCTTCTATCCCACTTGCTCCTCCTGACTTTTTCAATAACATAGAACCATAACATTTCCATGTCTCTTCAGTATGGAAAAACAGTCCTACCAGACTGGAATCAGTCACCATGTTTTTCTCTCTCAACAGAGGGTGTTTAACATGAAAAGGTACTGCTTCATCAGCTGAGGGACAGCAGAAGATGCAAATCAGTAGGAGGTTTCCTTGCCTATGTTTAATCTCATACCACAAGACTTTGTTGGTATCTCTGGTGGGTCTGTTCTGCAGTTGGGACACAAAATACCCAGGGTTGACTATGAAAGCATCTGGGACATTTGCTGTAAAGTATAACTTAGCCTATTTCTGTCCAGTTTCCCCTTCGTTATCCTATGAAACAAGTATAATGATTTTGGTACATCTCCCCAAATGTCAGTAAGGGAGACTTTGCAGGATCAATTTTGCAGTTTACACATTCCTCATTTCTGCTCCCTAACTCAATGCAATGTAACCTTTCAGTTTTGTTTTTATTTGACATTTCAGATAAGGCCGCAACACTAGACCATGCCAGTCGAGTCTAAAATTGTCAGGGCAGTCTCTACCACCTGGAGAAAAACATCTGCAATAGTTCACACACGCAATCTCGCTCTGTGTAACCCACCTCACACCAAGATTCATACGCTACCATTCTCATTATTACCCGCAACATCATTCCTTTCTCAATTTCATCCATCCCAACACCTGACAACACTGCATGCCCCCTGTGCTGTCTATTCAGTCACTCAGGACATTTCCCCTCCCCTTCAGCAAAAAGTAACAGCTTGGTGACCCACTTTCATCTCTCCTAATACCTGTCACTCTCACATTTCAGGAGGGAAAAAGCCTACAAAACAGCAGAAACAGATGAGGTGGGTGGTGGGCTGCTAGACATTCAGTTCCTCACCCCTTAAGTGCAACAGATCCTGACTGACTGCTTGAATGGCTGAGCAACAATGTACAAACCCTGCGACTGGTATTGGAGGGCTGCTTTTGACCTACCATGCTGGGGACAACTTCACACTTTTCCACATTATATTCCATCTGCTATGTTCTAGCTTATTCACTAATCCTGCCCAAATCCTCCTGAAGCACTTTACATCTTGCTCACAATCCACATTACCATTTAACTTTTGATCATCCGCAAGTTTGGAAATATTACATTGGTTCCCCACTCCAAATGATTGATATATATTGTGAACAGCTAGGCCCAAGTACTGCTCCTTATAGTACCCCACTAGCCTGCCAATGTCAAAATGACCCATTTCTTCCTAGCCAATCTAGCCAATCTACTAGCCAATCATTAATACACTACCTGCTATCCCATGTGCTTTAATCTGTGTAACCAGCCTCCTGAAGGGGACTTTATCAAAAGCCTTCTAAAAATCTAAGTACGCCACATCCTTGATCCTCCCTATTCCCTTTTCAGTAGTTAAAAATACCACTTACAATTTTTGTATTAACCATTAAAACAACTCTTTTCTGGAGGCAACCAAAAGGGCAGCACAGTGGCTCAATGGTTAGCATTGCTGCCTCACAGTGCTAGGGACCCGGGTTCAATTCCAGCCTTGGCCAACTGTCTATGTGGAGTTTGCATATTCTCCCTATGTCTGCGTGGGCTTTCTCCCACAATCCAAAGATGTGCAGGCTAGGTGAATTGGCCATGCTAAATTGCCTATAGTGTTCAGGGATGTGTAGGTTAGGTTAGGTGCATTAGTCAGAGGTAAATATAGGGTAGGCAGATAGGTTCTGGGTGGGTTACACATCCCAGAGTCGATGTGGACTTGTTGGGCTGAAGGGCCTGTTTCCACACTGTAGGGATTCTAATTCTAATTCTAAAAAGGCAGAATTTCCGTATTATATACTGGTGGATGACATTACCTCCAGTGATCAAATTTAGTAAGATTGCAAAGAGATAAAACCACACAGAAATCTCAAAAAATGAGAAGTGACTTCAAACAGGTCTCCTTATTTAGTAATGGTTACCCAGCTGCACCTCTTCTATTTAAATTATGGACAAAAGTTGCTGTATTTCACTAACTTTTGTAAGGGTTATACTATTATTGAAGTTTACAGAGCCTTTCACCTCCGGAATCTGCATTCAAATCCAACTCTGACTGATGAGGTGGAAGTCTCTTCTGTCTTCTGACAGTAAGGGTCCTTTGTGAAATGAGCTGGTCTGCCTCAATCCATCCTGTTCCTAGTGGGTGCGGATGTACAGCACAAAACTGCCTCTAAGTTGTCGCTAATTGGCAATCTCGCTCAGAGGCTACATGGTGGCTGATATGTTAAATAGCAAAATTGTCACTTTGGTGCAGTAAGGGACAGGTCTTCTGAAATCAAGGAAGAGTTATAACTGTTTCATTGGTAATGAGGATCCTTTACGCTGATGAGTGCTCAAAATGGAAAATAAGTTTTATTCCTCAGCACAAAGTTCCCTTAGCTTAGTTAGCATCAATAAAAAAAAACCCAAATTTTCTGTGTGTAATTTGCAGATGATATGTATTAAAATGCTTACCAAAAATGCTGCTTAAAAATACAATGCAAGGTTTAGTGGAGGGAACAAGATGTAACAGAGAGTGAGTTCCCATTTTACTTATTTCTTGTCTTTCACTATAAAAAGGTATATGTCAAGAAGATGAGTAATAACAAAAATGAGTTTCTCACTCCCATTATATGAACATTTAATCTAACTGCGGTCCTCTTCTATTCAGGTATTTGCCATTCAGGCAAGTCATTACGGTAGGTTTTCCACGAAACATTCAAACTAAATACTTCTACCATCTCTAGAAAGAGTGTTTAAAAACCATCCTCATACTCTCATCAGAGATAGGAATCTCTCTTTATCTTGCCTTGAAACAAAATACCTTAATCACAATGAAGAATACTGTGTAACCCGACTGATATTCTCAAAAGTTACCATCATCTCCAAATGGACAGTGTGCTTCAAGAGTAAGTAAATTGCTTTGAACTTCATAAAATTAGGGAGAGGAAAGGGTTGGAATGAAACAAAATAGGTTACAATAGTCAGAATAGGGGTAATTAAAATATAATTATCTTCAGGATAGAGGGGAGAGGAGAACACAGGAAAATGAGAAAAAGACCCCATGGTGAGTATAAGACATGTATTTAATCCTTTTTCTCCTTCTAGTTAAAATTATGCTTTAGCAGTTAATTATTAGCACAATTAAGTACTGTCACTAGTTCAGTTACTTTATTCTAATGTTTAGCGTCAATGATTACAAATCTATTACAAGTCACATATTCTATATTCTATACCTTAGTCACACATTCTCTATTCTATACCCTATTACAAATCGTACATGAGCATTAGTCCAGGAATACTAACTTTACTCAAATTGTCAATGGGTTAGGCTCACTGAAAATGAAGCTAAGAAACAAACAAAACAGTTTAAATTTCATACATTAATAATAAAAACAATAAAATAAAAATGGAAATGATGCAACTCCTGCTAAAATATAGTTGCATTACCTAATTTAATTTGTTTAGTACAATCCAATCACACTTAATATTAAACACTTTATTTTAGGAAATGCAAAATGCACATTAAAATCTAATTGGAGTTAATTAAAGGGAACATCAGGTTTTTAAAGCTAATTCTATGAACGGAATTATTAAATTGTTGTGAAAAGCTCCCACGACATTAATATACAGAGTTACACTTAGCATAGGATTACATTCCTTCTATAGTTTTCTATCAAAAAAGGAAGTAGATAGCTACAAATGCGGCAAAATGTATCGCTGTTTTCAAATTCAGCATTAAGTGGAAGCTTACAAGACTGCAACAGATCAATGGTACGACAGTGGAGGGAGGGAAACAGAGAGCCAGTAGGCTGTGGTTAAATAACACCGTGAATATTCCCTGGGGACAAACAAGGGTTGGAAGCCTGAGAAAAGCATAGAGTTTTACAGTTTCGAAATCCTAGAGGAGGTGACAGCATAAAATACTGAACAACATATATATACCTTCGAAGCAAACACTTCTGCATTTTCACGGCAACTTTTCTCAATGTCAAGGTGGTTTTGTATAGTACTGACTTCCTCAATCACCAGCTGTGAAACTGCAATAAGAAGTATACAGCTTTGATCATTTCACTTCCAGAGAACATCAAGTTAAATTCCTTAAAATAAACTCTACCTCACTCTATACAATGTTTTTAAAAAGTTTTCACAGCACAACAGTCACTAGAAAGCATCAATAGCCTTGACATTTTCAGAGGTAATCATAAACTGTAGCAAACAGGCCAACTGAATCCACTTAACTAATTAGCAGATGCTGTCACAGAGAAAACATGAATCAACACTGTTATTACAAGTGGCACATTTGAGTGGCATCTAATTATGACTTGATGAGCTTGATTCTTGCATTATAATCACTACCACAGCATCCCATCAGAGGCTAAAAGCCTCTGATGGTGCTGTCTTCCAGTAACTCCCCCTAAAACCTTCACAGTTTCTGGCAGTCTCCTTGGCAGGGTCCCCTTCTCAGCTAATGACATGTTAAGTATAATTACTGGTAGGCATTGTAAATAAACAGGATTGGAACCGAAATTGTACAAGTGCATAAGACAATCTGACACATTGAAAGTGGCAGGCCTAATTGAGAGTTTCTCTGACTGCTGGAGATCATTTAACAGCATTTCTCTTAGGACAGTGATTATAACTGTGGAGACGGGCAGCATAATGGTATCAGACAAATGTGAGCATTGCTGACAGTGTAGTGAATTAAATTGTATCTACTCTGTGAAACGCCTTGATGAAAAGTACAAATGCCTTGGTGGTCTTATCATTATAACACAATGGTCATGTTGTCATCAACCTTGCCACTGTCAATTGAAAAGAAATGATTGTGTTGAGGTTTTCTATTGCTGACTGTGAATAGAACCAATTTTCAGAGATCTATGAAATCATGTAATTGGGTATAGAATGCAGCTGCTTCACATACGAACTGACATTAGTAAACAGGACTTGCACACAATATGTGTTCATGCCTAAGTACAAATCAAAACAGAACAGAACTCAAGATAATTTAGAACCATAAAATAGCTGGAACTAAGATCGGAGAGTTGGAATTTGACCAATGTCGATCTTTTCTCATTTCAAGCTTAATTATAGACCAAGGTCATTTCTTAATACTGTACTTCTGATTTATGCTTACATCAACATTAAGCCATTGACCTCTGTAACCCCAAGCAGAAGGCTTTAACAAAATACTTTCAAGACTACATTCAACTCTACTTAATTTCGTATTGTTATGGTTTCGGTTTGAGAATTGTTATATGTATGTGTGTCCTTAAATACTTAAAATGTGCTTATTTGAAAAAAAATTCAGCTCATTAACATCCTGAGTTTTAGTAAGGTCTCTGTCTGAAATACTTGCTGCTGATTGAATATAACCAATGCAAACTAGCACTCTTCATTCTGGAAACAATCCATTGAGCAGCAAAATGTTTCCAGTTTCTAAACCTTCCAGTTAAGGAAAAGCCAAAACCATGAAATCTATATAAAATACATGGCCAGATAAAACAGAAGTGTGGTCAGGTCAAATACATTTTCTTTAATACCAAATATAGTTAATTTACTGAGCTTAAAAGAATAATTCCACTGTGTAATTAAATGCTAAAGCTTAACCTTACTTCAAAGGATGTGTTATCAAGCAGAGAATGCAGTTTACAGAATGGTTTATGATGGATACTGATCTATATTTGAAAGGATAAAAGTAAGTTACATTTTCTTAAAGTATTGTTTTAAAAACTTAGATTTTGACCCAGATGCTTCTGCTTAAATGCAAGTTTGAATGTTATGCTGACATATCATATCCCATTTTGAATTATTTTATGGAAGTATGTTTTTCCGTGACTCATTTCAAGGTCTCCTCCTTAGAGCTCAGTGTAATCCCCATTTCAGTAAAAATAGTGGAGCACGGTGGCACAGTGGTTAGCACTGCTGCCTCACAGCGCCAGAGACCCGGGTTCAATTCCCGCCTCAGGTGATTGTCCGTGTGGAGTTTGCACGTTCTCCCCGTGTCCGCGTGGGTTTCCTCCGGGTGCTCCGGTTTCCTCCCACAGTCCAAAAATGTGCAGGTCAGGTGAATTGGCCATGCACAATTGAGCCCGTAGTGTTAGGTAAGGGGTAGATGTAGGGGTATGGTGGATTGCGCTTCGGCGGGTCGGTGTGGACTTGTTGGGCCGAAGGGCCTGTTTCCACGCTGTAAGTAATCTAAATTATTGAATGGGCCCATTCAATCCATCATGCATATGCTGGCTCTTTTAAAGAGCTATCCAATTAATCCCACTCCCTTATTCATTTTCCTATAGCTGTACAAATACTCCCTTTGAAAACTCTCTTCTGGAAATTACTATCAAATTTGCTTTCCGATCAAACATTCCAGATAATGATAAGCTGCTATTTCAAAACAAAAGTCTTCATGTCCCCTTTGGTATTTTTCCTAATTATCTTAGTTGTTAACAATGAAATGGCAAGGTCTGGGTGCAATAGACGAGCAAGAATTCTCCTAGACCATGTCTATATACAGATACAAAGCAGTTAACAAAGCACACAGCATCCTAGACCTTATGAATGGGTGCATGAATGATAAAACCAAGGATGATATGTTAAACTTGTATGGAGCACTGATTCAGCCTCATCTGGAGTAATGCTTCCAGTTCTGACAGTCACACTTTGGCAATGATGTGAAGGCAGTAAAGAAGATGCAGAAAAGATTCATGAGAATGCTCCCAGGGTGAGGAACTTCAGTTATGCAGGTAGACTGGAGAAGTTGGGGCTGCTTTCCCTGCAGAAGACTAATAGGAGATTCGATGGAGGTTTTCAAAATCATGAACAAAATAGACAAGGAAATTCCCATTGTTGGAAGGATCAAAAATCACAGGGTAAACTAACGAAAGGTGATTTGAAAAGGAAGTAATGGAAACATGATGACAAATGTTTTCACCCAGCAAGTTGTTGGATCTGGAGCACAATGCCCAAGAGTGTGATGGAGACAGGTTCAATTAGGCATTGAAGAGGGATTTAGCTGAAAAGGAAGAACAGGCGGTGCTACAGGGAGGAAACAAGGAAGTGGAATCGGCTAAATGGTTCCTTTGGGGGATCAGCACAGACATAACCGGCTTCCATGCTGTAACCATCTGTTAACCCCAAAGTGAAGAGGAAAATTTTCCACTCCCTCACAAACCTTTTAGACAAACATATGAGTAAATTTAATTTTGTGGGTGGCATACATTCAGTTTTCCAACAGCAGCTTAAAGTTTTCTTAATGTGCGATCAACAACTATCAGGCAGCTAAGTGCTCTAAGCCTCTGTTATATTCTTTAACGAACCACGATTACTCATGAACACCCAACACAGTGGAATTACATTGCTAGGTGCAATCTTGTCAGCCAAAACCAGAAAAGACATCAGTTCACAAACACCAACCACGCACATGAGAAGTGAACCTGGCTTCTTCTTCTCTGAAGCTCTGATGAGTACAAACTTCTTCAGTAACTTGCCTTCCTTATAACCAAGCTCTCCCTTTACACAAATGTTGGCAGAGACAGGGGTGAAGGCTTACTGTGCCTACTCATCTGCCTGAGAGTGGCAGCCAAGTGATGCCAGCAAATCTGATCAGGGAGGAGGGCTCACCCTCAAAAGGTATAACTTTCTAACAGTACTGGACACACTAGATGCAGGGATGATATGTTCCCTGTTCAGGGAAAAAAACATCAGGGCTCACAATCTCAGGGAATGGGACTGACAATTTAGGATGGAGATAAGGAAATATTTTGTCACTCAAACTGTAGTGAACCTGTGGAATTCTCCACCACAGACAGCTGAGAAAGCCAAAATTACTAAATGTATTCAAGAAATAGATAAGTTTCTAGATGTTCAAGCGTTCCACAAATATGGGGGGAAATGAGAATGAGGCTATAGGATAGAGAACCAGCCATGATCCTACTGAATTATGGAACAGAGCCAAATGGTCTGCCTGTGCTCTTATTTTCTATGTTTACAGAAAGATGGTACTGATGTATAAGAACAGTAAGGAGTGGCTGTTAAAGGATATGGTTACCATGGACATTGGAAGAATCCTGGGGAATGGAGGGAGAAAACTGGGAGAGTCTCAGTGAGCCCACAGGCAGACAAGGAAAGATGAGGACTACATATTTATTGTGAGGAATTCAATGGGATAATTCAGTGTGCTGGGAAGGGAGGAAAAGCAGATAAGTCAACTAAGGGGTGGTGTAAGGATGTAGTTGGGCACAAGAATCTAGATTTGAGTGGAATAAAGGGCAATAGCCAAGAATGTCCATGGAGGTAGTGAAAAGGTTGATAGTCTCAGAGAGAATGAAGCAGGTCAGAGAGGACATCAGAGGTCAGGAGAAAATAATCTACAATGATGGGCACAAATTATAGTCTAGAGGAGAAGGGTAGGTGGAGAAATTATAAAAGGAAAACTTTAGAACCACCATCTTTCTGAAAACCATTTTTCAAAAGAAGGACTCTCAGAAAATGCACCACACAAAAAGGAGGGGCCCCAGAGCTGTCTGCCCATGTTCCCGCAGTGTGCAAACACACCAAGGTGAGGTAATCAAAACAGAAGCTGAAAAGTCCCATTACTCACAGCTCTCAGTTAAGGGCTTTGCACTCAAGTTAAGCATTTGTTGCAGAATAAAGAAAATTAAGCTCTTTCAGCACCGAACAACATCACAACCATGTCTGTCATTCATTAATCCTTTGATAAGAAGGGAACCCCAGAATCAACAGCAGCAGTGATGATGCTGGGTGTTTATTCTATATGTAGCTGGGCTGGAGCACTCATAGGCTCTTGCATCTGAAAGATGAAGACATGGGACTGAAACTGTTATGCAGTCAGTACCTGGAAAATAAAAAAAAATCTCACTCCTGATAATGCATCACAGATCTATACTTCCATGAGAGATGTTTCACCAAGTTAATCAGTGGCTGTATTAGCTTTATAAAGGTTGAAATGAATAAGGAAGAGGAGAGACAGGATGAACAACACCAACAGGACCAGATATTCGAGACTCAGGGACTGCTTTGTGGATAAAGAAGCATCACCTGAGGAAGAAATCCAGATGTAACGAGAGAGGGCATTCTGACAGCATTCCAACTGCAAGCAGGTCAGTGAAAAGCAGTTCCACAGGGGTCTCTGTATGACTGGTGAAGCTATCACGTATATTCGTCGCTTCCTGCAGGCAGTTCTGTAACCAAGCAGCTTGGAAGGCAATGGAACCATGGCACTGAAGATCATAGTCTTTTTGAATGTCTGTGCCACTGGCTCCTTTCAAACCTCAGCTGGGAATATATGCAGCATCCCCCAGTCAACAGAGTTCACCAGTGCCTTTAACAGGAAGGCAATGCAATTTGTCTCATTAAGCTTTTCCCAAGGCACCAGATAATCAAACCTTTCAAGAGTTAACAGGTTTAGTTAAGGACTCCAAGCCTCCTCTAATTCTGAGATGCCATCAGTTCTACTTGGCAGTTTGAGAACCAGGGGAATACGGAACTGGATTTTTGACAAGGTTAAGACAACCGGCAGAGCCATGTGACTTTGGTTTAACCTTTAATGAGATACTGAAAGACCGTTTGGGCTGTAGGATTAGTGATGTAACCATGCAAAAACACCTACTAGCTGAAACCAAACTGGACTTCACACACTACAACTGGCTTTATCATTAGAAAATGCAGCAAACGGAGCATATGAATTGCAGGGTATTTTGATGGAAGTAGACATTCTCGCCAGTCTGACTGAGCTTGGGGAACACCACTTGAGTGAAGAAAATTGGATTGCCTCATTCCAGACATGTCCTGAACAGAGGAACTCTAGGTCAGCCCATAGCAAAATCCCAAAACAAAGCCAAGCTTTGGCCAAATGGTTAAAATTTTCTTCAGGCTTCGGGCTGGCAGGCCTTTATAACTTGTGGACTTGAGACAGCAAAGAAGTCCCGCTTGAACTAAACTAAATAAGAGGTCTCATAGACCAGCATTTCAGAGAGTGCACACCCTTGGAAGTCCACTTACATGTGGTTTGGAACAGTTAAACTGCTTTAGCAGCATCCTAATCATAACAAATCAAAATAAACATTTGGTTAAATGGTCATCCAGTTCCAGTGGAGGTCGATACAGGTATGGGCGGCACGGTGGCACAGTGGTTAGCACTGCTGCCTCACAGCGCCAGAGATCCGGGTTCAATTCCCGCCTCAGGCGACTCTCTGTGTGGAGTTTGCACATTCTCCCCATGTCTGCGTGGGTTTCCTCCGGGTGCTCCGGTTTCCTCCCACAGTCCAAAGATGTGCAGGTCAGGTGAATTGCTAAATTGCCCGTAGTGTTAGGTAAGGGGTAGATGTAGGGGTATGGGTGGGTTGTGCTTCGGCGGGTGCGGTGTGGACTTGTTGGGCCAAAGGGCCTGTTTCCACACTGTAAGTAATCTAATCTAATCTAATCAATGACTGTTTCAGTGATCACAGAACCAATCTTTAACAAAATTCGCTCCGGACTCCAGCCCTTAAGTTTGCGCAAGACCTCAGCTAGACTGAGAACCTATACCAGAGAACTTTTACAGATTAAGATTACAACTTTGGATCCAATCACCTATGAGATGCAGCTGGTTCAATTATCACTGATTGTAGTAAAAGGCTCGGGCCCAAGCTTGATGGAGTGCAATTGGTTGAGAAAGATTCACCTGGATTGGCTCAACATTTTTTGATTAAAAATAGCTGCCTGAGAGAAGTCATAATTAAATACCTAGACGTTTTTCAGGAAGGATTAGCAAAGGATCCAAAGCCACCTTGCATGTTGACCAGGAAGCAATTCTGCAAGGCCTATCCATTGCCATTTGCCTAATGGGCAAAAGTACAGGCAGAGTCAGGAGACTGGAAAGCGAAGGAGTTATCAAACCAATCCAGTTTGCAGAATGGGCAGCACTGGTCATACCTTGTGAAGCCCCAATGGGTTGGTTCAACTTTGTGAGGATTTTAAACAAATAGTAAACTGCTTTTCACAGCTGGATAAATACCTGATCCCTTGCAGAGCAGATTCATACACAATGCTGGCAAGGGTCTGTCCTTCATGAAGCTGGACATAAACCATTTATGTAGATAGTGTGCTAATAACAGGGAAGACTAAAAAGGAGCACCGACAGAACTTGAGCCTGGCTCTTGGATGTTTCTCCCAGAGGGCATATGTAGTAGAAGGGAAAAATGTGACTTCCAGGCAACCCAAGTGACCTATAAAAGCAGATTACACCAGGTTGGAAGATAAATTGAGGACAATCAAAGGAGCCACAGCTCCCACATCTGTACCGGAGCTTAGGTCTTTCCTTGGGCTGGTGAACTATTACAGGAAGTTCATGCCTAACCTGGCACCTTTGCAACAATTCTTAAAAAATGGTCAGCCTTCGAAATGGTTGCATAGCCATGCCATAGCTTTCAGGGAATTGAAGAAACAGCTATCATCTTTTAAGGTATTGATACACTTTAATCCCAAGTGAAATCTGGTATTGACATACAGTGCCTCTGCATACGATACCTGGGTAGATTTAGCAATGGAGAGAAATGTCCGATAGTGTATGCATTCAGGACTTTAGCTAATGCAGAGAATAAATACACCCAGATAGAGAAGGTATGTTTGGGGTCACGTTTGGAGTCAGGACGTTCCACCAATACCTTTACGAACGTAAATTTGTAATAATACCAGACCACAAACCACTGCTAGGTCTACTTAAAGAGGACACAGCAGTGCCACCCATAGCTTCAGGATGAATTCAGTGGTGATGTCTAATACTAAGTGCATATAATTACAAGTTGAAACACTGTTTGGGAGGTGTACTAGCGAATGTGGATGCATTGAGCTGCCTCGTGCTGGCAGATACATGACTGGTAATACTACCACTGGAAAAGTCCATAATGGTTTTAAACTTTCTGGACACATTTCCAGTCACAGCCAACAATATCTGACTTTGGATGTAGAAGACCTGGTCTAGGCAAAACTGAAACAGCTGGTGGTAGTGAGGCAAACCAAAGGGCTGTGACATCCAGAGCTGAAACCTTTTTGGACCTTGTGAGACCAAACCACAGTAGAGGACAGCATATTATTAGAGGAAGCAAGAGCAGTTGTCCCGAACAAAGGTCACCACCAGATACTGGCTGAACTCCCCTACCAGGGTCAGCCAGGGATTTCAAACATGAACATGTTGGGGAGAAGTTATGTCTGATGGCCAGAATTGCATGCAGACATAGCTGCATTGGTGGGGCAGTGCTAACAGGGACAAACGTTACCGTCAACAGTTCCTGGGCTCAATATTCTTAGTCATTGCGGATGTCCATTCAAAGTAGTTGGATGTGCACAGAGTTCGTTTGTCAAACACGGGGCAACGATAAAAAAAATTGAACATCTTTTGCAATATATGGACTACTGAAAGTGTTGGTCACAGATTGTGGGCCATCCTTTACCAACAGGAAATGTGACTATTTCCTAAAATGAAATAGTATTCATCATGCAAGGACAGCTCCATACTATGCATCATCCAATAGTCTTGGAAAACAAACAGTCCAAGCTTTGGTGGCAGGCTTGAAGAAATAGCCTACAGCTTCTTTAGATACCACACCTACCTGATTCTTATTTATCAGATCACCCATCATGCAATTACAGGAATAACTCCAGCAGAGTTGCCAATGGGAAGAAGACCATGCACCAGGTTAAATCTGACCTTCTCAGACCTTGGAGGGGGGGGGGGGGGGGGGGGGGCGGTGAAATAGCATCAGGAATGCCAATACTGGATAGAAGGCTACTAAGCAAGAAAGACAGTTTACTTCAGGGGATGAAGTTTAGTGTGGGAACCACGGGAATGGCAATGCATTGGTAACAGGCATAGTCGATGCGAGGTCAGGTCCAGTGACATATAAAGTTCAGGTAGGTGAGATGATCCTGAACAGGCACATGGACCATATGAAAGGTGTAAACTCACAAACTGTATGGAAGCAAAACATACCCAGCTCCTTGGCTGCCTTTCTGACTGTTCTGGAACTGGTGGGTTCGCCCTCTCCATCAAGCATTGAAGATACCTCAGAATTGGAGATGGACACAGTAGACATCACCATCTCGTTGCCTTTGTTGCCTGAATAGAAGAATGAATTTCTTCCAAGATGCTCTTGGTGAGCTACTGTACGTTACACGTGAGCCGTGTCTGAGGCAGAGCTAGAGCAATCGGACCTGGTGCTAAAATAAATGGAGGAGCTACTAAAAAAAAGGCCTATGTCCTTGAACTCAGAAAGGGAAGGAAGTAGTAATTGTAATGAGGTCAGACAGGTGGACCTCATAGAATAAGAGTTCCCTGATTGGGGCCATTAATCTGGTCCAATTAGGGAGTCCTGGCTGACAGATATAAAGGAGTGGCCCAGCCCGGATGGAATTTCACAGTGGCCCCAAGGTCCCGTACTTCCCGCGGGAGCCCGTGCCCCACAACCTGAGCCGCCTCCGGAATTTTAATTTTGTTTCTTTCAAAGATGTCAAAAGGAGGGCCCTGTATAGACTGCTGCTGCACACCGTCCACCTCTTCTCCCTCATCCACCGTCCGGACACGCCTTGGCATGCCCATTTGCCACCGGTCGGTGGGGATCCCCAGTGGAGGGCTCTCTACGTGGGAGTCCTCCCCCTTTCTCTTGGGGATCTGGGGTGGAGGGTGCTGCACGCAGCAGTCCCCTGCAACCGCAGGTTGCGGTGGTTCACGGACTCCCAGCCCAACTGCTTGTTCTGTGGCACTGTGGAGTCCGTGGACCATGTATATATTGGGTGTGGGCGTTTGCACTCCCTTTTTGATTTTCTTAAAAACCTCCTCCTCTGCTTTTGGCTGCACTTCAGTCCCACGCTCCTGATCTTCGGGCACCCGGTACGGAGGAGGGAGGGCAGGTCCGAAGACCTCCTCGTGGGTCTGCTCCTGGGCCTGGCCAAACTGGCCATCAACAGGTCCAGGCAGCGGGCTGTGGAGGGGGTCGTTAGGGCCGACTGCCTGCCCCTCTTCCACAGTTACGTTAGGGCCCGGGTGTCCTTGGAGAAGGAGCACGCAGTGTCCACCAACACCCTGGAGTTGTTCAGGGAGAGGTGGGCACCGCAGGGAGTGGAGTGCATTATTTCCCCGTCCAACTCTATTTTGATTTAATCCCTACCCTCCCCTTCACTGTTTTGATCACACAGCGTTGCCCTTTGATGTGAAGGGCAGTGCTTGTTACTGGCCACTCGGGTGTTTTCCTATCTTCCTGGTGGTGGCAATTGAATAAAGATTCGTGCACTTTGTGTCTTTCACTGTGTTTCACACCTACACACACACACACACACACACACACACACACACACACCATGGGTGCTGGGGAAAAAGTAAGCACTACCGCAGTTAGGCAGGAGTGTGGGGGGCGTGGAAAAGAAGAAAAAAAAAGATTCGTGCACTTTGTGTCTTTCACTGTGTCTCACATCTGCACACACACAAGAAAAAAAATAAAGGAGTGGCAGAGGTTCTGTTCACTCTGAGGGAGATGAATCAGTGTGAAAGACTCTCCATGTGTAAATAAAGAGTGACTTGGTGACTGGATGCCAGCCTCTGTGGAGTTATTTCAGTGGGCAGCAAGGCACCTTGGCAGTGACCTATCAGTGACAATAGTATCTCTCATACAACCAAGTAGATAGGAAACTCAGTGGGAGTCACATTCCCATGGTATTCTGTCACTGAGCCAGATGGTGCTTACCATGCAGACTTCAGCAAATAGACTAGAGGCCCCTGTGCATAAGAGGAGATACCAGTCTTTCTGCAGGATTTGGCTCTCCACAGTGGCAGCCAAGTGGCTCACCTCCTGAGGCCACAACATCAGACAGATGTTGTGCATAGATTCTCCAGCCCTTTGCTGAATGGCCTACTGTTCCTCCTACATCTTACGGTGTTGTGGTTAGCAGGGAAAGCAGAGCTTGCTCATTTACAGACACAGGAAACAAAGTTCCAGAGCCGCCAAGTTTCTTATTTTATGGCTCAACCACATAAATCTGTAAACCATGAAGTGCCAATTGGACTAGAGTTTAGGTACATCCAGAATTAATTGTACACAATTAATCATTCTATTACAGCCCCATAACATTCAAGCCAAAAAGGAAAATTCTCATTATGTACAGTGATATGGTAACTTTATTTTAAACCAATTTTGACACAAGCTCTAGTGTCATATTTTAGCATTCAGAAGCTTGCCTTTATAGTTCTCTATGGCCTTTACAATTATTCCTTTCCCCTTTTTCCTTCATTACATTTAAAGTAGGCCTGAGCTTACTAAACAAAATGAAACACTTATCAGTTGCATTAGAAAGACTGTTATAAATCTTTGAAGACATATAAAACACACAGTCTGTCATATATTGTAGCCAATATGCACCTGGTGGAATCAACATCCTTTGCATTATTATTATTGCAGTAAGAGCAGGGGTGGAGAAAGAGATTGAAGAATGTAAATAATGAATTAACCTTCATTTATATACACAGCATTTAAGGTAGCTAATTACCTGAGAAAGCAAATCTGTACTCTTGACCTTTACATATTGTTCTCTCTTCCTTTCTTTACTTTGGTTAATCCTATAAATGGGCTCTATTCCTGCTCTGTACCAAGTCCGATAATAAAACCATAGACATTTCAACAGAGGAGGTAATTTAGTTCATTGTTGAAGACTGAAAGCCTGAGACACCACCTTATCTTGTCACACTCAATTACTGACAAACTTAGAGTACATTTGCAGAGTTATCTGTTAGTAATTTTGGACATCCTGCTTTATTTCTACACATTCCCACAATAGGTCTGATAAGGCTACAAATTCTAGAAAACATACTCGCTTTTTGCAGCTACTGTAACACTCAGTGAATGTCAACATATCAAACATGTTGACTTACCTCTATGAAACTCCTTCAGTTGATGAATAGCATTATTTCTTTCTTCAATCAATTTTGCATTCTACTCACAAAAAGGAAAATGAATCAAAATTACATCAACAATGATCACAAGATTTTGCTCAGAGTTGCCATCACTGATTTACCGATTAGCTGTACAGGTTTTAGCATTTCTACTTTTGATTCTAAAACAACTTGAGATAGAGTTGAGGTAATAGCTTCTTAAACACTGCAGAACAGTGTGGGAATGGCAGCTTCACTAAAGGCAGGACAGAGAGGAAGAGGGAGAGAGAGAATGGTCAGCATCCTTTTCCAACATGACAGAGCATGGAAACACCAGATTCACAAATAGAAGAGTGGACCTGTGTGAGAAGGACATCAGTGGGAGGAGATTAAAACCAGCAGCACAGTGTCCCCTTAAACTGTTTCTAACCTGTCAGAACTGAAATGTGATGTCATGGGAAAATAGATAGGTGACTACTCGGTTTCTTTTTCAGTGTCTCTTATGTTTTACCAAATGATTTAAATCAGGAGACACATTGCAGCTCAAAACCACTGTTGAGAAGTTCACTTTTAATATATTTAACATCCATATTAATGAACTAAACAGAATAGAGATGACTGAGCAGGCAATGTGTTGCAGCTGTAGTAGGTGGGATTTTGGGATTTGGTGATGCCGCTGGGACCACATTTGCAGCAAGTGCTGCTTATTCAAGGAGATTTGGTTCAGTTTTGAGGAGTTCATGTCCAAGCGGCCGACACCACAACACATCAGGTTGGGGGAAGAGAGGTACCTGGATATTATCTTTCAGGAGTCAATCACACCCCTTCGATTAATTAAGCCAAATTTACTCTTGGTCAGGGTGTGACCATGGATAGGGATCTAGAATTTAACTGTGAAGTATAGATCTGAATATAGTGGAGGTATGTAAGTAGGTCACTACAATTGCCATGGCCGTTTTTAACTTTCAGGCAAAAGTGAGTACTGCAGATGCTGGAGATTAGAGTAGTGCTGGAAAAGCACAGCAGGTCAGGCAGCATCCAAGGAGCAGGAAAATCGACTTTTTGGACAAAAGCCCTTCATCAGGAATGAGGCTGGGAGCCTCTGAGGTCGATAGATAAATGGTGGTGGTGGTGGGGGGGGGGCGGGGGGGGCTGCTAGTGAGGTTGGGGAAGGTAGCTGAGAGGGCAATAGGTGGATGGAGGCAGAATACAGTAGGTGTCCTTTGCAGTTGAGAGAGTGTGGCCCTCAGTCGAGGCAGAGCTGACTGTAGAGACTGTACCCCCACCTCCATCCATCTATTGCACTCTCAGCTACCTTCCCCCAGCCCCAACCACTTCCCATTTATCTCTCCACCCCCGAAGCTTCCAGCCTCACTCCTGATGAAGGGCTTTTGCCCGAAACGTCGATTTTCCTGTTCCTCGGAAGCTTCCTGACCTGGTGTGCTTATCTAGCACCACTCTAATCTTGATTTTAATTTTCATATTGACTGGACAAATCAAATGGGCAAGAGTAACATGGGAAACTAATTTGTAGAGTGCATCAGGATTATTTCTGAGAGCAGTACATTACAGAACTTAACCAGGAACAGACTATTTCAGTTTAGTAATGTGTAATGACGAGAAATATTAAGAGATCGCATTTTTAGAATCCTCTTTATAGCAACCTTGGCTTGAGAGAATTTCAAATTCAATTTGAGGGGTGAATGTAACTGAAAATTTATAATAGAGGAACAAGGAAATGGCAATAGTTTAAACCAATACTTTGTCTCAATTTTCATGGTGGAGAACGTTATAAATATCTGAAAATAACAGAAAAGCAGAGAGAGGAAAGATCTATCATGAGTGACAAAGTATTTGACAAACTAATGGGACTTCAGGCAAACATGTCCTCAGGACCTGACGGCCTACATCCAAGGGTTTCAAAGGAAGTAGCTATAAAGATAATAGGCATTGGTCAAAACATTTCAGAACTTAGTGGATTCATTGAAGGGTCCAGTGGAATGGAAAACCCCCATTGTGACACCACTATTGCAGAAAGGATGTTATAGAAGTTATAGAATCCCTACACTGTGGAAATAGCCCATTTGCCCCAACAAATCCATAATGACTCTCCAATGAGTAACCCACCCAGACCCATTCCCCTACCCTATTACTCTACATTTTCCCTGACTAATGCACCTAACATACACATCCCTGAACACTATGGGCAATTTATGGTCAATTCACCTAACCTGCAAATCTTTGTGATGTGGGAGGAAACTGGTGCACCTGGGGGAAACTTACAAAGACATGGGGAGAATGGACAAACTCCACACAGACAGACAATTGCCCGAGGCTGGAATTGAACCTGGGTCCTTGACTTTGGTGAGGTAGCAGTGCTAACCACTGAGCCACCGTGCCACTTCTGGGAGGGAGACAGAAAGCAAAAACTGTAGGGCAGTTAGCCTACTTTTGGATTTGGGAAAATGCTAGAATCCATCATTAAGAAGAAATAGCGTGACATTTAGAAAATCTTAATACAATCAGAGTCAATGTGGTTTTGTGAAAGAGAAATCATGTTTGATAAACTTGCTTTGCTTGATAATAAAAAGCAGAGTTGATTTGAAAAAAAAGGAATCAGGTGTATTGCATTTGGATTTCCAAAAGGTATTCCATAAGGGGGCAAATAAAACATGATTGGACAAGATAGAAACTCCCAACATCAGAAGATGAAGAATTAGGATTTATGGGCACTTTACAGGTTGGAAAATCATGACAATTGGAATGCCACGAGGATCATTCCTAGGGCCTCAATTATTTACTATATGAAGTAATAACTTGGAAGAGGAGGCAGAGTATAACACACTAGAATTCATGGATGATACAAAACTAGGTGGAAGGGCATGTTGTGATGAGGACAGAATGAATCTGCAATATAGCCTACTGGGGCTTCCCCCAGCCCCAACCCCTTCCCATTTATCTCTCCACCCCCAAAGCTTCCAGCCTCATTCCTGATGAAGGGCTTTTGCCCAAAATGTCGATTTTCCTGCTCCTCTATTGCTGAGTAGTTGAAGATTACAATAAGGAAGTCTCGCTACAGCTGTACAGGTTGTTAATGAAGCTGTACCTGACATTGTGTATCCGGTTTTGGCACTTGTATTTAAAAAATGGAGGCCGTTCAAAAGTGATTCATTAAGATTGTTCCTCAGATTGGTTTATTAGGATGTCTAAATAGGTTAGGCCATTATTTCTTAGTGTTTAGAAGAATGAAGGATAATATTATTGAAAAATGCAAGTTTTTGAGCAGGCTTGACAGGGTAATTGTTGAGGAGATGTGTTCATTAGTGAGGGAATAAGGCCATTTAGCCCATTGAGTCTACTCTGCCACTGAAGGAGCTCGTGGCTGATGTGAGAATTATTAACTCCACTTTCCTGCCTGATGTGTCTACCTCAGCCTTGTATGTACTTTAATGACACAACCTCAACAGCCTTCAGCAGTAAGGACTTCCAAACATTCACAATCATCTGACAGAAGAAAATTCTCATCTCTTTCTTAAATGTATCACCACTTAATCTGAAATGCCTCTGGTCCAAGACTCACCCACAACCTTTCCCCATCTGCCCTGCCAAGTCCCTTAAAAAGCTTGTTTGTTTCATTAATGTTGCCTCTCATTCTTTGGAACTCAACTGAGTACAGAACCAATCTACTTAACCTCTCCTCATAAGACAGTCCCTTTATACCTAAGATCCAATTTAATAATACTGTAGCTTTCTCCAATGAAAAATTAGACAGCTAAGGTAAGGAAGGAGATATTGCAGTGACTCAGCATTGTTTCCATTTTTTTCAATTTTCCTCCTATTGTTTCTTACTCTCACCTTCATATTGTCATGGAAATGATGAAATGGAGAATAGTGGCTGTGTCTGGAAGAGCTGGGGTATTTTTTAGGTGGTTATTTGTCAATGGAAAGTAATATTTAAATATCTGCATAAATTTAGAATTTATTTACTTTCTAAAATATTTAGTGAGGTAACCAATATAAGATGTAGGAATTTCAAGAGCTCAGATAACCTGCCTTCTCTTCTCTGCTACTTAAAGTGGTAAAAGTGATTCTTAAAACCTTTGCCAACTCGATCTTCTCCTCCAACAATGTGATGAGACCGTTATTCCCCCACCAGGATTCAGAGCATTAAACTGCTTCTGTTGTTTCCCCACTTTATCAAAAGTTACGGTGCTAAATTCACCCAGGATCCCCCATCACCTCACCTTGACTTTGCACCCTTCTCTAGTTCCACTCCAGTCTCAGTGCCATTCTCACAATGCTCTCCCACAGTTCACCTTGTCCAAGACACCTAGCTCCCACTTCCTCTTAACCAGAGCTAATCTATCTGAAATGTCAACTCTGTTCCTCTCCACAGATGTTGCCTGAGCTTCTGAGTATTTCCAATATTGTTTTGTTAGTATTCCATATAATTTGTTCACAACTTTAAAATCAAATCAATAAAATTTTCACTTTCATAACACCCCACTTCCTTTCCTGGTTCAGTTCTATTTGTGGTTCACTAGAACCATAAATTGAACATAAGGTAAACTTGAACAGGGAATGCTTTATTATGCATCCTCTCAGCTCTATCGTCCTAGACATGCTTCTAGTCCCACCTCTGGGCTACCTGACCCACTCTATTAAAAGGGCAGCACACCTCACCACATACACATTGGCTTGATATTGTTACTCTCAACTCATGAACTGCCCACTTCCCCACCAGGCCTCCTAACATCACCAACCTCTCCTGAAACACCCATCCTCAACCCTCTGCCTTTACTCCTACTACTCTGGAGTTGAAAGAAAGGCTGGAGACACAGAGTCATTCTGACATGCAGGCTTATAGTTCCTGTAGTTATACATGTGAATGTCTCTAACCAAATTTCCACCCTATTACAGCAGTTAAATGGACCTCAGCCATGAGTTACCTTTGGTGTGTCTGATCAGTTCTCTCTGTCCATCACTTTCATCCTGTTCAAAAGCTTTCTTGTAGTTTTACCATATCACACACCGGCATCTTCAAATCACAATGCCCCCCAACACCTCACTTCTGTTGTCCAACTATTTGGGACTGCCTTCATCCAATTTCATTCCTATTTGTAGAATCATAGTCAGAAAATGACCTGGAATAATATCTCTTCCCCTTCCACACCATTTTCCCTGGAGTTTCACGCTACACAATTTTCATATTTTCAATCCACACAATTCCTCCCAATACCATCATCCAAAGTCACAACAGCACAGTCCACAAGTAAGTAGATGGCATCCAGCTCTTTCTCACCATCAGCCCTCTTGAACTGTCTCTGTCTCTGGTTTATCACACTGCTTGCCAAAGTCTAGTATTCAATTAACAGAAATTGTCTCTTCTGTGAAGTCCCCAGTGTATTTCACTACTTTAAAATAATAACAAATGGAAATTGGGATTATGTGCACTCTCTGCTTCTTTTTACAACAACCAATGGACTCACAGCATGAAGGCACAGCATAAATTCTAATTTGGAAAGATTATCCAGAAAAGGCACTGCTTTGAGAAATAGAAGTTTAAACATAAAATTGACTTAGTATGGTTAGACCTGGGTATATGTAAGTTTGCTGAACAGCTTTTTACAAAGAACAAAGAAACATAGAAAATTACAGCACAGGAATAGGCCCTTCGGCCAACCAAGACTGTACCAATACATGATGCCTCTCTGAACTAAAATCAATTTGCCTCTACATGATCCATATCCCTCCAATCCTTGCCTGTGTATCTGTGAAGATGTCTCTTAAATCTTACTATTGTATCTGTCTCCATCACCTCCCCTGGCAGCACATTCCAGGTACTTACCAGATGCTTTGCAAACATTTCCCTCATATTTCCTTTTAACTTAACTCCTTCTACTTTAAACCTAGGTCCCCAAGTAACTTACATTTCTACCCGAAGGAAAAAGACTCCAACTATCTATTTGATATATGCCTTGCATAACTTTGTAAACTACCATAAGGTTACCACTCATCCTTCAGTATTCAAGTCCTCAGCAAAGGACTCAGCTTCATACCCTTACGCCCCCATCTTAATGAATTTTGGGCTCACCATGATGTCGAATTGTTTTTCCGCCTCCATCTCTGCACTCACTCTTTTGGGCAGGACTCCCCCCTCTTTCCACTGATCCCTTTACCCACCTCCAGTACTCACCCTCCACTTGGACCCCTTCTTCTGGCTTCTTACCTGCCCATGATCTCTTCAGTGAAAACTGCCAGCGTGACATCAGCTGTCTCAATGTCTCTGCTCCTCTCACCCACTCTAACCTGTCCCCTTTTGAAATTGCTGCTCACAGGTCCAACCCTAATTCGGTAATTAAACCAGCCGAGAAAAGTGGTGCTGTTGTAGTCTGGCACACTGATCTTTACCTTGCAGAGGCTCAACGCTAACTCTCGGACACTTCTTTCTACAGCCCCCTGGACCATGACCCCACATCTGAACATCAAGACATTGTTGTGAGGACTGTCACCGATCTCATTACCTCTGGAGACCTTCTCCCCTATTGCCTCCAAGCTTATCCTCTCCTAACCCTGGACAGCCTGCTTCTAGCTCCTTTCCAAATACAGAAACCAGTCTGCCCCGGTATGTCCATGGTATCAGTCTGTTCCTGCCCCATCAAACTCATTTCCTCCTGCCTGGACTCCATCTACTCTCCACTTATCCATACCCTGCTCACCTATAACCTCAATTCCTCTGATGCCCTTTGCCATTTCCAGTTCCCTGGCCCTAACTGCCTTCTGTTCACCACGGATGTCCAATCCCTCTATACCTCCATTCCCCACCAGGATGGTCTGAGAGCTCTTGACTTATTCCTCAACCAGAGGCCTGAATAATCTCCAACCAGTACTCTCCTCTTGGCTGAACTTGTGTTCTCACTGAACAATTTCTCCTTCAATTCTTCTCACTTCTGCCAAGTCAAAGGGCTAGCTATGGGCACCCGCAAGGGTCGCAGTTTTGCCTGCCTCTTTATGGGGTATGTGGAGCAATCTTTGTTCTGGTCTTACATTTGCCCCCTCCCTCTACTCTTTTTCTGGGACTTCAGCGACGGTTTCTGTGCCACTTCATGCTCCCTCTAGGTTCTTGAAAAATTTGATGAGGTAAAAACAATGACTGGAAATGCTGGAAACCAGATTCTGGATTAGTGGTGCTGGAAGAGCACAGCAGTTCAGGCAGCATCCATGAAGCTACTTGGATACTGCCTGAACTGCTGTGCTCTTCCAGCACCACTAATCTAGAATCTTGAAAAATTTGTCCATTTTGCCTCCAATTTCCACCCCTCTATAACTTTCACATCTTCTCTTTCTGGCACTTCTTTTCCTTTCTTTGACGTCTCTTTCTCCATTTTGTGGAATAAACTGTCCACTGCCATCCACAACAAAGCCACTGACTCCCATAGCTACCTTCACTAAAGTTTTTTACATCCCACAGCTGCAGGGACTTCATCCCATTCTCCCAGTTCCTTCGCCTATGTCATATCTATTCAGTTGATGCCACCTTCCTAAACAGCCCTGCCAACATTGCTTGCTTCTTCCATAACCATGGTTTCCCACTCATTGTGGTAATAGGGTCCTCAACTGTATCCAAGCTATCACCTTGCCCCTTCTCGTCACTCACAACGTGATCAAGTTCCACTTGTCCTGACTTTTCATGCCGCCAATCTCTGCCATTTCAGACAACTCAAGTAAAACGCCACAACCAAACATCTCTTCTGCTCAGTTCCCCTGTCTGCCCTCCAGGGCACCCTAGTCCAATCCTCAAACACCACCACCACACTTCCCCTTCCCACAGCACCTCCCGATGTAACTGCAAAAAGTACAACAACTGCCCCTTCACCTCCTTCTTGCTCACCATTTGAGGGCCTAAATAGAACTAGTAGGTGAAGCAGCATTTCCCTTGCACCTCCTCCAATCTTGTGAATTGTATTTGCTTCACCCAATGTGGCCTACTCTACATTAGAGAAACCAAATGCAGACTGGGGGATTACTTTGCGGAATTCCTCCAGTCTTTGTGTAAACCTGATCCCAACCTTCCAGTCATTTTAACACAGCATCCTGTTCGCATGCTCACTTGTCAGTCCTGGGCATGCTGTAATGCTCCAGTGAACCACAGCGTAAACTGGAAGAATAACATATCATCTTCATACTAGGCATTTTCCAACCTTCTGAACTTAAAATTGAGTTCAGCACCTTGAAATTGTGAACCTACTTCCATTCCTTCCCTTTCTTTTTGCCTTACTTGTTACATTCTCTGTTATCACGTCCTCTCTCCCTTCCCTCTAACCCAGTGGGATTTTGTTCTTTCCAGTCTGGCAGTTAGACACAGCATTGTTCTGCCATTTTAACATTCTGATCACTTAGTCTGAACTATCAACATCCTTTTTCCTACAGTACTCCAACCCTCCTCACCCCCCACCCCCAACTATTGCATACATGCTGTCCCCTCCACACTACATGCCAGCTCTGATGAAGAGTCATCTACATTCGAAATGTTAGCTTGCTCTCTCTCCATAGATGCTGCTTGACCCATTTTGATCTCCAGCAGTTTTTGTTTTCAGTGAAAACAAACCAAGTTTGTCCATCATTCCTCGTAACTAACACTTCCCAAACAAGGCAACATCTTGTAGACCATTTGAGTAGCCTCTCCACAGCCTCCACGTTCTTCTGGTGACATGGCAACCAGAACTATACACAATGTTCCAAATGTTGCCATACTAAAGTTCTATACTGCTGCAACATGACTTGCCAATTTTTATACGCTATGCTCTGATTGTCCACCTTATCCACTTGTGTTGCCACTTTGATAGAACTGTATGTCTCGACCCCTCTGTTTATTGATGTTAGCAAGGGTCTTGCCACTTACTGTATACTTCCGTCCTGCATTATATCTTTCAAAGTGCATCATCTTGCATTCGACTGGATTTAACCTCATCTGCCATTTCTCCACCCACATCTCGAGCCTTTCTATATGCTGCTGTATCCTCTGGCAATTTCTCCTCACTATCTCAGCTCCACCAATCTTTGTATCATTCACAAACTTACTAATCAGGTCACCTACATTCTCCTGAAAACCAATTATATTCAGCAAACTTTGTTTTAACCAGCACCTTATGAACTGGCACTTTTGATAACCAGCAAATATGGTGAAGTTTCCTTTCTTATTTTGTCTAATTATCATAGTTTATAAATTTATTTACCTCAATGTTAAAATACATCTTGTTCAATTGAATAGCCTCATGAAATATCAACAGTCAATTCAATTTCATGTCAATTTCTCCTCAAATACCATGATCTACTGTGATGTTCAAGTAGTCAGTTGAGGGTGTGAGTAAAAAGGCTCCCGGCTGCTAAATTTTGTTTAAGGCAAAGTTGATTTATTATTTATTGATTTACACTGTAAATAAAATATGACAGTGATGTGTATGTACCTTGCATTACATTTCTATCACTTAGTGTGTGTTTTTACATTGATTATGTGGACCTCTTGATTATCTGGAATATTTAATTAATTGGCACACCCCTGGTCCCACAAGTTAATAAAAAGTTTGCTGTACAATACAGACAACAGGGGTCCGAACACCGATTCCTGAGGAACTCTACTAGTCTGAGATCTCCAGTCAGAAAAATACCCTTCTACTGCTACTCTCTGTCCTCTATAACGAAGCCAATTCTGTATCCATCTTACCAGCTCACCACAGATCCCATTTGATTCACCTTTTGTTTTAGCCTTCCTTGAGCAATCTTGTCAAAGGCCTTGCTAAAGTTCAAAAAGACATCTAGCACTGTACCCTCATCAATCAACTTTGTCACTTCCACCAAAAACCACAATCAAGTTTGTGAGACATGACATTCCCTGTACAAAGCCGTGCTGCCTATTACTAGTAAGTCATTTTTTTCCAAATAAGAATCTTCTCCAATAATTTCACAATGGATTAAGTCTGTTGCCCATTTTAAATAAAGGAACAACATTGGCTATTCCTCAGTCCTTTGGGATCTCTCCTGTGACTTTTCTTTTGCAAACATTATACAATTTCCTCTAGCATTCTTTTTGTACTCATGGGTTTTCTGGGATAGCAATAAAACATGATTTACATGGTGTTGCCAAAGTCAAAATCACTAGAAAGTCTGCATGCAGTTATAATTCTGCCCAGCCCAAAAACATATTAGATTTACACATCCCACCTACTAGAAGCCATTGTTAAAAATAAGGGGTTGCCCATTTAAGGGACAGGTAATGAAAAACTCTCAGGAGATTGAGTGTCTTTGATATTCCCTCTTCAAAAGCACTAGGTGCACAATCTTTAAATATTTTTGGGGACGAGGTAGATAGGTTCTTGATTACCAAGAGGATGAAAGGTTACTGGGTTGTGCAGGATTATAAAGTTGAGTTAAAATCAGATCACTCATGATATTATTGAATGGCAGAGGAGGTGAGGAGAGCCATGTAGACTACTGTTGCTCCTTGTTTACATGTTTGTAAATATGGCACATGGTCCTGACCCTATAAATGGGCACTTTTACTGATCTGGAAATTATTGATCTGACACTGGCTATGTGCAAAAAGAAACAACTTCATTTCCCAATCTGGTGTAAACTTACATTCCAAAATAATCAATTGGCCAGCCTTAAATGTAAATAATTTAAAGGTTGTAAGTGTTACGGTACTGAAATCAACTTCATTGGCTGGCAAACAAAGCTCTGTGCTAGTGTGCCATTGAAGATACAAATCACATTATAGCATAGGGTTGCCAACTGTGCATTGCATTTTATAAGTTCCATCTTGTAAACAGCTATCTACACAACACCATACAGAACTGAACTTATAATTTAAAGAAAATGGGAAGAAACTGTGCCAACAGGTATTTGTAAAAATATGAATTTGTGTAGTGGTTTAGATTGCAATGTTTAATCAACACTTTGCAGCACATCCTCTGAAATGAAGATATCCTGTAAGATGCTTGCCCTGCAAGGGGTTTTTTGCAAAGATTTGTGTTGGGGCCCTTTATTTCTTTTTCAAACATTGATAACAAAATCAATTTGATAGAAACCCTACAATGTGGAAGCAGGCCATTCGGTCCACACTGACCCTGCGAAGGGCATCCCACTTCCTACCCTATCCCTGTAACCTGCACTTCCCATGGCTAATCCAACCAGCTTGCACATCCCTGGAACACTATGGGCAATTTAACTTGGCCAGTCCACCTAATCTGTACATTTTTGGACTGTGGGAGGAAACTGGAGCGCTCAAAGGAAACCCATGCGAAGAGAATGTATAAGCTCCACACAGACAGCTGCCCGGGGGCAGAATGAAACTTGGGTCCCCGACACTGTGAGGCAGCAGTGCTAACCACTGAGCCACCATGCCACTCTTCTTTACTGAATCAACTGTTAAATTTGTACATATATCATCATGATAGGTTATGATGGGGAAATAAAGGGAGTTGACAAGAGTGATGACGAATTAACAATTACCATAGCAAGGGATTCTTTCGGTGGAGCCACTCAGGTTCCTGTCTGGCTCAGAACCTTGTGCACTGTCTTAATACTACTTCTGCCTGTTAAAATTATTTAAAAATGAAAGCACTATTTTATAAAGGATGTGCTTCTTAGAAATGATGTGGCTGAGAGAAGACACATTAATAGCAAGGGAATCATACCATTATATGATGAATGTGCATATAACATTTGGGAAGGTTGAGTGACTCATTGCTAAATGCTCAGAAAATATAACAATACTCCTCAGCAATAATAATAAAATCTGAAACTTCAATAATTGTCTCAAATGTAGAGAACTCCTACACTTAATGGAGAGATAACTGGAAGAAACCGCCTAAGATACAAATAGAATTTCCTGCTCAATAATGTTTACTAATGTGAATTTAAAATTATATTTTAAGACCATAGTGTTTGATTGACTGAGCAGATGATAACCTTACACATTATTAAGATAAGGTCAATTTTATTTAGAATACCTTAATTACTACATGAACTTGACATTGAATGAGGATGAAATTCAAAACTAAATATATTTTTAGTCTGGACGAGATCATTTTACAATTCAATAATTTTTAAAATTTCATGTTTAGATTACTTCATGTATGGTCCACGACTGGTTAAATATTTTAACTTTACTTAGCTTTTACTTTCAGTATTCTTGAGCCAAAGAGGACCTATATTATAGGTTTACATATTTCCATTAAACAATTAAAAGCAGGCATATTTTATGTAACATATTAGAAAAGCACATTGCAATTACCTTTTATAATCCCTGCTCAAGATTCATAACACTATGCTGCATGATCACAATTGTTAATTATATCTTAATACAATTACAATAGATTTCCATCAAAGTCACAACCTATTCAATGGCTACTCCATTGACCCAGAATCCACTAAATAGTCAATTATTTTTAATTAAATAATTAACTTTGGAATACATTCAATAGATGAATATATTAATATGACAATAAATGAACAATGCACAAAATTAACAGAAGTTAATGAAAAATTCTATTACTGCAACATTACCCATGATCTGCAGCAAAAGGCCTATATAAACAAAGACAGTTTCTTACCTCAGTTCCATTGTCCAGCTTAAGGATAATAAAGAGTTATGTGACTGATGGTTTGTTTTTACAATAAATCAAAATTTGTATTCATGCAACTTCCCATGAGAGAAATTTAATGTTTGCTTTTTGTAGCAAAATTCTAAACATTTTAATAACAAAATGCAATTAAGATACAATACCTCATTTTGCAGTAAGCATTTCTATAAATGCCATTCAAATTTATAATTAAGAAGGAATTGAATAGACCAGTTATAATTAGTAATTAACTAGTCAATCTGTGTGGTGTTTCACATAAAGAGTTGAGAGCAAGTGAAGTATTCTAAGGTATTAGAATGAAGCTAACTGGACACAGAAGGAAAAGAAGAATAAGAGGGGAGAAGAGGAGAAAAAAAGGAAGAAAAGGTGAGAGAAAGGGGTATGGGAGATGATAGAGGAGAGGTATTTGTCAGAAGAGAAAGATATAGGCATAAATGGAGCAGGATAGAGAGACAGACAAAGAAAGAAGCATTACAGGAGAAGAATGGAGTGTAAAATAGAAAATGATGGCATTGATGAGGCATATAGGCGGTAATAGGGAAATAAGAAGAAAAGGGTTTCAGGAAGACGGGGGGGGGGGGGAGAATGGGAAAAGGATGGGAGACAGGATAAAGAGAGTTAAGGGAAGGAAAAGAATGAGCAAGGTGACAGTTGGAGAAAGAAAAGATATTGGAAGATATTTGGCCAATTAAAGCAGTTGGAGAGAAGAGGTGCAGGATAGAACCCATCTTACTACACGGTGCAAGAGGATTCAGTTACTGGCAAACAAAACTGTACTAGACCAGTCAGGACAGAATTGGCCTATTTGCCTGTTTTAGTGAGTTGGGAAAGGCAAAAGCCAGAATGTGCCTCAGGATGGGGTGGTACTTAAATAGCATTAAGATTTGTCAACATGGAGGGAACAGGACCAATCACATCATGAAGCAGGTGTGGGAGGGGATGAAAAACAGCACGAGGAATGTGTACAGCTAAATTTATTCAGTGATGAAATAGATAACAGGGATAAATGGATGTCACATATAGGAGTTGTCAATAGATTATTTTTGGCAAGCTTAATTCGCTCATGCTTGAGGGCTCTTGTGTCCCTGCTCTGGGCTAGGAAGCCTGGATTCAATCCCACGTCCTCCAAAGTTGTGTAATAACATCTCTGACCAGGTTACAAAGGAACCTTGATTATCCGAATATCAATCATCCGAATTTCCAAAGACAACTTCATGGTCTCGCAAAAACGTTACAGGCATTCGATTTACCACACTGAAGAACATGTGAAAACGCTGGCAAAAACAAAGAAACACAAGCAGCCCAAGCATCAGCAACTGGATATTTTTTGGGTAAGGGTTAGTTACACAGCCCTTTGCAAAAGTAAGTGTTCTACATTACTGTACAGGTATTCCCATCACTTTACCAGGCCGTACATTTAAAAAAATGGCTGAGAACATCAATGCATGTGCGAGGCTGTGCTCCTGTCTTTCTATCGCGGGACTAGGTTCCCAGAAACTGACAAATACTGCTGCAATTGTAGAAGCTCTTCAGGACTTTGTTTAATGCTGCCTTCACCGCTCCTTGCCACATGGTAACTACTGCTGCATTTTTAAAAAGATTCATCATGTTATCATTGCTTTATTTTGTTCATTATGTGAAATCTGCACTCAATACATTAAAATTATAGATTTAAACAAATTCTCTGGTGGAGCAGAGTGTTAGGTCAGCATGGCTTCCTTTCTTTAAGGTTAAATTGATTATCCAAATAATCAATTCTCTGAATGAAATAGTGCCCACCCATCTCATTCAGATAATCGAGGTTCTTCTGTAATTAGAAAATATCTATTACATTATGCTTTTAAAAAATGCAATGTGCCCATCATATCCACAGGCTATGTGGGTCAGCCATGGGAAATGCAGAGTAACAGGGATAGGGTGGGCAGTGGGTCTGGGTGGGGACTCGATGGGCTGAATGATCTCCTTCCACACTATTTTCTATAGGAGGGTATATACAGGAACTATTACCAAGTGTATCATCTCGATGATCCACAAAGCAATTAAAGAAGTCTGTATGTATAGGATAGTCAGTCAGTTTTGAACTACTGGAAAAATACTAACCTCATCTCTTATTCTCTCATTTTCTTTTATCAATTTTTCACATTCATCAATTGCTACAATAGAGGAAAAAGACACTTCACATAAAAATTAAGTCAGTACAATTTTCAATTATTCCTCCAGGAGATCACATTGTAGAGCTACCAATGACTATTCATCGAGCTTAAAATACTGGAAAGAGGTATTTATCCACAATTCAAAGCTCCATATTAAAGTCACACCCAATAAAGGATAGATATTTGGGTAAGATTATCATACATAGTATTAAAAGGACAAGTAAAAAATATTATACACAGGATGAATAGACTATGGAATGGTCTGCCACAAACTACATTCTTTAACAAGGGAATGACAAAGCTATTTGATAGATAGTCAGCATTTTTATTCCTACATTCATTTAACTTATGTTTATCAATGAAAAGCAGCATGGTTTTGAATTTTCTGTGCTGCTTGGATATTCTTCTTAAGCTGCTGTTTGAAATAGCCACATGAAAATGTATTCATGTACTCTTGGAACTTTTGTGCAATCAGATGCTACTTATGCTAACTTCTGCTCAGGCAGAATAATGACAACTTAAAATTACAGTCATAGAGTTATAGAGATGTACAGCATGGAAACCGATCCTTCAGATCAACTTGTCCATGCTGACTGGATATCCCAAATTAATCTAGTCCCATTTGCCAGCACTTGACCCATATCCCTCCAAATCCTTCCTATTCATATATCCATCCAGATGCCTTTTAAATGTTGCAATTGTACCAGCCTCCACAACTTCCTCTGGCAGCTATTGCATACACCCTCTGCATGAAAAAGTTGCCCCTTAGGTCCCTTTAAAATTTTTGCCCTCTCATCCTAAACCTATGCCCCCTAGTTCTAGACTCCCCCAACCCCAGGCAAAAGACTTTGTCTATTTACCCTATCCATGCCCCTCATAATTTTACAAAACTCTATAAGGTTGCCTCCGATGCCCCAGCCTATTCAGCCTCTCCCGATAGCTCAAACCCTCCAACCCTGGCAACATCCTTGTAAAACTTTTGTGAACTCTTTCAAGTTTCACAACATCTTTCCTATAGGCAGGAGACTAGGATTGCAGACAATATTCCAAAAGTGGCCTAACTAATGTCCTGTATAGCCGCAACATGACCGCTAACTCCTGTACTCAATGCTCTGACCAATAAATGAAAGCATACCAAATATCTTCTTCTCTCTCCTATCTACCCGATACACCACTTTCAAGGAGCTATGAACCAGAACTCCAAGGTCTCTTTGTTCAGCAATACTCCCCAGGACCTTACCATTAAGTGTATAAGTCCTGCCCTGATTTGCCTTTCCAAAATGCAGCACCTCACATTTATCTAAATTAAACGCCGTCTGCCATTCCTTGGCCCAATGGCCCATCTGATCAAGATCCTATTGTACTCTGAGGTAACTTTCTTCACTGTCTACTACACCTCCAATTTTGGTGTCATCTGCAAACTTACCAATCATACCTCCTATGCTCACATCTAAATCATTTATATAAATGACAAAAAGCAGTAGACTCAGCACCGATCCTTGTAGCACACCGCTGGTCACAGGCCTTTATTCTGAAAAGCAACACTCCACTACCACCCTCTGTCTTCTACCTTTGAGCCAGTTCTTTATCCAAATGGTAGTTCTTCCTGTATTCCATGTGATTTAAACCTGTTGACCAGTCTACCAAGAGGACCCTTGTCAAACGTCTTACTGACGTCTATATAGATCACATCCACTGCTCGGCCCACATCAATCCTTTTTGTTACTTTTTCAAAAAACTCAATAAAGTTTGTGAAACATGATTTCCCACGCATAAAGCCATGTTGACTATCCCTAATCATTCTTTGCCTATCCAAATACATGTAAGTCCTGTACCTCAGGATTCTCTCTAACAACATGCCTACGACTGATATCAGGCTCACTAGTCTATAGTTCCCTTGCTTTTGCTTACAACCCTTCTTAAAAAGTGGCACCACGTTAGTCCACCTTTAGTCTTCCAGCACCTCACCTGTGACTATCGATGATACAAATATCTCAGTAAGGGGCCCATCAATCACTTCCCTAGTTCCCACAGAGTTCTAGGGTATACCTGATCAGGTCCTGGGGATTTATCCACCTTGATGCATTTTAAGACATCCAGCACTTCCTCCTCTGTAATATGGACATTTTTCAAGATACCGCCATCCATTTCCCCACATTCTGTGTCTTCCTTGTCCTTCTGCACAGTAAACACTGATGCAAAATACTCGTTTAGCATCTCCCCCATCTTCTGTGGTTCCACACATATGCTGTCTTGCTGATCTTTAAGGGGTCTTATTCTTGTTTAAACAATTTTAAAAATTGTCAATGCACCTTGCTTCTTCAGAGCTTGATGTTATATCTCCCGATTCTGTACTGCAACAATCCATGAGAGTTTTCAATATTTTAGTCTTCCATAATGTAAAAAAAAAGTGTAGTCTCTTAAATCTGAATTCATTGCCAGAGATCATGAATTGGGTATCAGTTTGATTACCCTTTCCTGCATCATTTGCAATCCCTGAATATGTTCCCTGAAATCTTGACCAGAATAATATGCAGTCTGTCAGATTTGGCCCTGTCAATATTGTGTACAGACTCAATATCGTGCTGTGGTTTTATACAACAGAGTGTAGTTAAATTTCCTTACTGCTGTGGCATAACTGGTTTAAATAGAATATATACCAGTGCTTGTAGATCCATGCCTGGTGTTTCATCCTCTAGCCTAGAGTCATTGTCTTTTTCTTTATTTCTTTTCTGCAATCTTATTAAATGCAATTTGTCATGCAAGTTAATGTGGGTATATACACGAGCCATCTTCCCAACATATTTATGTGCTCAGTTTGCCTGATTTTCATTGTTTGACACCCCTATGCCAAATTACATATCATCTGCAAATGGAGCTTTGTTTTTGTCCCTAGTAACAAATCATTTATATTCACCTCAAACAGCAATGGCTAAGTGCTGATTACTATGGCACCCCTTCTAATGAGTCTGTCATTTTGATACAGATCTATTCAAAAACACTCTTTGCTTTATTCTGATCTTGGCAACATCCAATCTAGTTCAGACTCTCACCTCTTGTTCCATTGTCATTCTGCCATATAAACTCATTGCTTGTGTAATTCAAGATCATAATTTTTTTAATGAAATCTAAATATATCAAATGCATGGAATTTATTTTGTTAACATTGCCTATCATGTTTTCTGTCCAAGCTTTTTTTATGATACTTTGATTCACAAAACCTTTTCATAGAATCTTTACAGTGTGTAAGCAGGCCATTCCATCCACCAAGTCAACATTGACCCCCCGAAGAGCACCCCATCCATACCCATCCCATCCCTGTAACCCTGCATTTCCCATGGCTAACCCACCTAGCCTACATATCCTTGAACACAATGGGCAATTCAACATGGCCAATCCACCTAACCTGCACATCTTTGGACTGTGCAAGGAAACTGGAGGACCTAGAATAAACCCAAGCAGACAAGGGGAAAATGTGTAAATAGCACACAGACAGTAACCCAAGGCTGGAATTGAACTCATGTCCCTGGCGATGTAAGGCAGCTATGCCAACCACTGAGCTATGCCACCCTCTTTTATTGCTTCCCTACATCAAACGATAAGCTCATGCCTTAGTTTTCTTTATTTATCTTACTGCCCTTTTTAAAAAAAGATCGCTATCATGTCAGCTACTTCCCAATCTTTCTTGGTTACTTCTATTTCAGATGACTCCCCAAAGAGCGACATGAATGTGACCAATTAGGAATAAAAGCAAAATATTGCAGATGTTGAAAATCACAAATGCAAAGTGCTGGAGGAACTCAGCAGATCAGGTAGCAGCCTTGGAGAGAGAAACAGAGCTAGGTTTTGAGTCCCTCTTCTTCAGACAATATTTAAGAACCTTTGTTCAAACTCTGTCCAAGGCTTGTGTTGTCTTCCTTTCCTTGGCCTATAAATTACTTTTGCGATGAACAGGTACTGTCCCTACTCTGGGCCAGAAGGCCCAGGTGCAGGTCCCACCTGCCCCAGAGATGTGCCGTAACATATCTGAACATATTGTTTAAAAAATCTTTAAATGACAGCCTTTCTAACTATTATATTTTTTTTCAGTGCTTCCTTTAACTCTCAGTTTCTCTCCTTTTAGTACCTTATTTTTATAATGTCTCAGTCTATTCTGCTCCCCAAGACAATGAACAACCCTGCCATTGGTGACTATATTGATCTCTTCCTTTAACAGATTTTGGTTCATATCCATAATGTACATAACTAGACCTAAAAATTATATGTGCAGGGAAAATATAGTCTAAGAGTTAATTTCTTACATTGTGACCATTTAAAAATTAATGGATCTTTTATCTTGTCCAATAATTTTCAGTGTGCTCTGCTACAAACACGAAAGTCCATTCCCTACAAAATCAAAGAAAGAATTGCGTTTTTTGCATGGTGGCAGTGGTTAGCACTGCTGCCACACAGCACTAGAGACCCAGGTTCAATTCCAGCTTTGGGTGACTGTATGGAGTTTGCACATTCTCCCCGTGTCTGCGTGGGTTTCCCCCAAGTGCTCTGGTTTCCTCCCACAGTCCAAAGATGTACAGGTCAGGTGAATTGGCCATGCTAAATTGCCCATAGTATTAGGTGCATTAGTCAGAGGGAAATGGGACTGGGTGGGTTACTCTTCGAAACATCGGTGTGGATTTGTTGGGCCAAAGGGCCTGTTTCCACACTGTAGGGAATCTAATCTAATCTTCTGCATTATTATTTTTCTGATATCTGTGTGATCTGATGGAATTAGTGCTCACTCTCACACCTGTTAAAACAGGTTAAGATATCGAAAACTTAGACTTCATTTCCAAAGCGAACTGGTACTTTTAATCATCAGTTCAAGCTGGTTTCCAATCCAAGTCATTAAGATGAAATGTAACCGAGTGCGTTACTCAATTTCAAGACATCAATTCTGCAAGTTTGCTTGAGCATACTTCATGCTGTCGTTTAGTGGAGAGTTATACAATAATGGGACAGATGGTCATTATACTGCAGCACCTTTGCATTGAAAATTAGGGAGTTTGTGTTATTTGACATGACGGTCTCTAGTCAAGCCATCTGCTCAATTTATACACATTTCAAAAAAGAATTATTTTTGGCAAATAGCTGATACGTGGATTATGTGAGCGATAATTACGTCATTGACAAATTAGGGACATCATTTATGATGCGCATAACGTTTAGTTTCTGATAGTTCTGCCACTAAAAACAACTGCAATGACGAAGTTACTATATAACATTTGTCAATGAGTAATATCACGGAAATGCAAGAATTTTGCAAAAGCCATCTCCAATGTAAAAGCAATGTTTAACGTCGAATGTACTCAACAATGAAGCTGAGGCCTGTATGATTTACTTAGATGAAGCAAATATTGTATCCAAACATATTTATAAGTTTACAAGATGTGCAAATGAAGTTAAAGGCGGAATTATTTCACACAGAATCAGGGACTCCCACTTGCGCTCAGCTGCCCACATTCTTGACAAGTGCCAAATGTGATACTTAATTTGACACATCCCCTGAGAGAGTCTGCAACAGGCAGATTGACAAAGGTATCCTCTCCACTCCAAATACGCGAGGAAGCCAACTTGTTGACCCGGCTCTCAGATATTTCACAAAAACCGAAAGAATTGCGGATGCTGGAAATCAGAAACGAAAACAGAAATTGCTGGAAAAGCTCAGCAGGTTAGGCAGGAGAACCTGAGGAAGGGTCATTCGACCCGAAACATTAACTCGGATTTCTCTCAGCAGATGCTGCCAGACCTGCAGAACTTTTCCCTAGCAATTTCTGTATTTGCCTTAGATATTTCAAATCATATCAGGTTTAATCACGGTCTGCAATGATGCTGCACGCACCTTGTTTCGACAACTCGTTCAGATTTCTGATGTGATTTTCTTCTTCACGAGAGGCCATCTTTGCCGGGAACGTTGATTGAGTGAGTGAGCTACTCGGTCCCGGATTTGAAATGTTAACAGGAAGTGGAGAGATTGCCCGATGCTATAGCGCAATTGCAGCTGCACCTCAAACCCGAGTGAGCTACAGTCAGGTAATTCTCGAATACACCCTGTGAAACAAAAAGATTGTTTCCTTGAAAGGAACTCAATAGTTCTAGATGGGATTGAGAAAGAAAATGTCATGATTGAGCTTCTGTTTTAAAGGGGAATTTGAGTGTAATCATGATATTGTCAAGTGTGTAAACTCTAGTGTGTAAAATTACCACACAGGAATACACTGCATTAAAGTTAATTTTATGCCCTTTTAGCAACCAGTTAGCAAATTCCACATCTATTTAGAAACTAGTATACTGGTTTTAAATTCCCCATGAACTTAGTTGGGTTCAAAGGGTAATCTTTGAGACGTGGTTCCCATCTCCACGTTGGAACACGTACAAATGTAGACTTTAAAATGGAAAGTGTGGAATAGATCATGGAGCCGGTATATTACACACACACACAGCCCCAAAGATAGCCGATTTCTAAAATAGCGCTAAAGGCCGATTCATACTGTCGTTTTCAAACTTACAATCGAGTTCGGTGGAATGAGTGCTTTACAGGTCAAGAGCTCAGCTACGCAACCAGTTGTACTCAACTGCATTTGCAGGCAAGTGGGGGAGACACAGCAACCGTGAATCAATTGGAAAACAAAGGCGCAACGCCTAGGTTTTGAACTTGGGATACTTCAAAAGCTGATTGACTCTGTAAAGTGAATCACCACGTAAATATAGTCAGGATTCAAATAGCGCCTCCAACATAACGCATTACAAATATATATGAAGTGTAGTGTAATGTCTGAAACGCATTTTGAATTTTCAAACCGCACAGTTTGGAGCCATAGTTCCAGAATCGCAGAATTACATTAGTAAGATCCTCATCGTCCCTGAACTAGTTCTTTCAAGGACCTATCTCAATCGCTTTTTCCATCGGTCTTGATGTTGAAATGTATTAAATGATTTTCAAACTACATCTTCAATTCCCTTTTAAAAATTAATTTGGAGGTGCCGGTGTTGGACTATGGTGTACAAAATTAACAATCACACAACACCAGGTTACAGTCTAACAGGTTTATTTGAAAGCGCTAGCTTTCGGTGCGCTTTTCGGAGCAGCGCTCCGAAAGCTAGTAATTTCTAATAAACCCGTTGGACTATAACCTGGTGTTGTGAGAATTTTAATTTCAAAAATTACCATTGAATCTGCTGCTGGAACATCCAAACTCTTACTGCCCTATCTTAACTCGCACCAAATCCTGTTGCATATCACTAGTTCTGACTCATATTCCAGATAGTTCGGTGTTGCTTTTTAGTACTCCCATCCTTGTTTTCAAATGTCTCTGTATAGTCCCTCCCCTCAGTTCTGTAATTTCACCCAACTCTAAAATCTTCCAAACGATCTGTGCTCGTCCAATTCAGGCCACTGGAGCATCCCCAATTTTAATCGCTTAAGTGGTAACTGTAGTTTCAGCTGTCTAGTCCCCAAACTCTGGAATTTGCCTTGCGACCATTTCAAGGAATACTATCTAGCTTGTGTCACTAATGTGCACAATGTTTCAAATAGACTTTATATATAGACAAGGATTCATAAAGCTTAACATTGATGGACTGAGAAGAATCAGGCCTCGAGCATCATCATTAGGCATTCATTGCTAGGCATTAAAAAAAAGCCTCATTTGTCATCTCATCCAATTTGAGCTACAAATTTTAAAAAAATGAAAACATTAAGACCAAGAATAGCCTAAAGAGAGCTAACTATATTACCGAATGGTTTCTGGAGGACTAAAGTTATGAACAGTTCAACATTAAGAACTTCTTGCACAACTAGGTTTGAGCCTGTTTTCCAAGATTTCATGAGGAATTCAAACATTATATCACATCTGCTCAATTATACATCAGCTGTACAAAAATTTAGCTGGGTGAAAACGTTAAAAATTATCACATGCACACCTAGAAATATTGGAGCCGATAGCTGGAGCTTTTTGGCAGAATTGCTGTTAGAATTAAAGAATAACAACTTTTCCGTGTCTGTTAGTGCCATCTTGTGATCTCTCCTATTCTGCAATATTAGTAGCACCTGATAGCCACTGGTTTTAAAAAGTTCTGTTCTTGTCAAAAAACTATTTCAAACCATTTGGATGAAGGAAGGCTGATATCACGCTAATTCTCAGATGCTCTTAGCTAACTAATGGACGGATTATTCAATGGTAGTAAGAAAATACATTCACAAGCGAAGTTTGCCTTCTACAGAATTTTGTAGAAGGAAACACTTTATTGCATTCAATTTTGGGTCTTAGAAGCCTAAAATGTGAAAGGTATTTTTTTTTAAAGAAAGTGCTGCATTGAATAATAAATTGCAGTCTATTCTTGACACAATTCAGGCCTTGGAAATGAGCCCAAAAGGAGGTTTGAAATGAAAGCAGTGCTGAAGCTCAGCAAGTCTGCCTGTTTTGTTTTTATTTTAAAGGAGATTTATTAAAATGGTGTAAGAAGTCACATCTGTTATATAGAGACAAAGCTGGTATGGGAGATATGCTTTGGCAGTTCATAAAAGATCTGATCTTTAAGTTCACAGATGACATGAAAGTCAGTGGTGTGATAAATCATAAAGCAAATCTTACAAGATACTATAGATGGTTAAAACCCATTGCCCCATCTTTTCCTCAAGGCACCACTTAATGCTCCCCCCCCCCTCACCAATCTACGTAACTTGGTGTCAAACTTAGGACCATTATAATACAAAGTAGTACACTGAAATGTTTTATCATAAAAAGGTGCTATACCAGTTACCTGTATAATAGATTGAGCTTCTTACACCATTTTTGTAAATGTCCTTTGAAATAAAAGCAAAACAGGCACACTTAATGAGCTTCTTCAGCACTTAGTTTTCATTTCAAATCCTTTGGGCTCATTCCAAGGTCTGAATATCCATCATGAATTTGATGCCAAGAATAGACTGCAGCTACTAATCAATGTAGCACTTAAAAATAAAATGCAAAAGGAATGTTAGGCCTTTAAGACCCAGAATTAAATGTAGTGAAATGTTTCCTTAAACAATTCTGTATGAGGAAAACTTTGCTTGTGAATGTACTTTCTTACTACCATTGAGTAATCTAAGAGGATATGATGATGGAATTAGCATATCAGGTTTTCTTCATCCAAATGGTTTGTGAATAGTTTCACGACAAGAACTTAAAACCAATAGATATCAGGTGCTGTTAATATTGCTGAATAGGAGGGGTAACACAAGACGGCACTAACAAACACTGAAAAAGTTGTTACTCTTTAGCAATTCTGCACAATTCTGCCAAATAGCTCCAGCCATCAACTCCAATTTTTATAAGTTTGAATAAGAATCAGAATCCCTCTAGTATGGAAGCAGGCCTTCTGGCCCAACAAGTCCACACTAACCCTCTGAAGATTATCCTATCCAAACCCATTATCTACATTTACCCCTGACTAATGCGCCTAACCTACATATCCCTGAACACTATGGGCAATTTAGCATGGCCAATCCACCTAATCTTTGGATTGATTCCATGTGATTAGTTTTAACATTTTCACCCAGCTAACTTTTTGTACAACCAAATGATAACTACATATCACATCAACTTACTGTTTGAACAACTTGAAAGGGTTCAGAAAGGATTTACAAGGATGTTGCCAGGGCTGGAGGATCTAAGATACAGGGAGAGGCTGAACAGGCTGGGGCTGTTTTCCCTGGAGCGTCAGAGGCCTAAGGCTGGTACATGTATGGAATGAGCTGCCACAGGTGGAGGAGGAGGCTGGTACAATTGCAACATTTAAGAGGCATTTGGATGGGTATATGAATGGGAAGGGGTTGGAGGGATATGGGCCAGGCACTGGCAGCTGGGACTAGATTGGGTTGGGATATCTGGTTGGCATGGGTGGGTTGGACTGAAGGGTCTGTTTCTATGCTGTAACAGCATTGAAAAAGACCCTTCGGTCCAACCCGTCCATACTGACCAGATATCCAACCCAATCTCGTCCCACCTGCCAGCACTCTGCCCATATCCCTCCAAAAACTTCAAACCCTTCCTTTTAAAATGTTGTAATTGTACCAGCCGCCACCACTTCTTCTGGCAGCTCATTCCATACACATACCACGCTCTGCGTGAAAAAGTTGCCCCTAAGGTCTCTTATGTCTTCCCCCTCTCGCCCTAAACCTATGCCCTCTAAGTTCTGGTTTCCCCTATTTACCCTATCCATGCCCTTCATAATTTTGTAAACCTCTGTACGGTCACCCCTCAACCTCCAACACTCCAGGGAAAACAGCCCCAGCCTGTTCAGCCTCTCGCTGTAGCTCAGATCCTCCAACCCTGGCAACATCCTTGTAAATCTTTTCTGAACCCTTTCAAGTTTCACATCTTTCTAATAAGAGGGAGACCAGAATTGGACGCAATATTTCAAACAGTGGCCTAACCAATGTCCTGTACAGCCGCAACATGACCTCTCAACTCCTGTACTCAATACTCTGACCAATAAAGGAAAGCATACCAAACGCCTTCTTCACTATCCTATCTACCTGCGACTCCACTTTCAAGGAGCTATGAACCTGCACACCAAGGTCTCTTTGTTCAGCAACACTCCCTAGGACCTTACTATTAAGTGTATAAGTCCTGCTAAGATTTGCTTTCCCAAGATACAGCACCTCGCATAAATCATGGAAATCAGACTCAAACTTAGTTGTGCAAAAAGTTCATAATATTGAACTGTTAATAGCTTTAGTCCTCCAGAAGCCATTCAGTAATATAATCTAGTTCCAGTTAAGACTATTCTTGGTCTTGATATTTTCATGGTGCAGCTCAAATTGGACGAGATGACAAGTTTTACGGCCGGAAATGAGTGCCTAATAGTGATGCTCTCGGCCTGATGTTTCTCGGCCCAATGCTAAGTTTATGAGTCAGTGACAGCATATGCATATATTCAGTCATCTGAGTATATCTGAAACACTGCACACATTAGTGACAAGCTAGATAACACTCCTGTGATAGATACAAAACAAACAGCACTTTGCTTTAAAATAATCCTTATTAGATATATTCAGGTATTTGACTTTGTTATTCAAAAATATTGTAGGAGTACTGCTAGGGCTGGAATTTCTAAATACCTTTATCATAATGCTATGGTCTCAGATAGTACAATGAATCCGCAGTGAGTCAAAGGTTCCTTAAAAGTGGAGTCACCGGTAAATAGGCTAGTGAAGTAAGCTTTTGGTATGTGCATGGAGTTTAAGAGTTGAAGACGTAGGAGGTCACGTTGCTGCTGTACAGGACATTGTTTAGGCTCCATTTGGAATACTGCATTAAATTCTGGTCTCCCTTCTATAGGAAGGATGTAGTTAAACCTGGAAGGGTTCAGGAGAGATTTAAGGATGTTGGCAGGATTGGATAGGGTAAATGCGCAAGGTTTCTTCTCCAAGATGGGACAGTCCAAGATGGGACAGTCCAAAAATAGAGGACATTAGCTTTAAAGCTAGAGGGGGTGGGAGATAACAGTGACCTTAGTGGCAATGTTTTCAGAGGGTAGTGAGTTGTATGGAATGAGCTGCCAGAGGAAGTGGTAGACGCTGGTACAATTGCCATATTTAAAAGGCAGGATGGATATATGAATAGGAAGGATTGGAGGGCTAAGGCAAATGGGACTATTTATATAGGGTATCTGGTCAGCATAGATGAGTTGGATCGAAGGGTCTGTTTGTGCTGCAGATATCCAATACACTATATATTGTTACACAGCACAATAACCCGATGATTATAAAAAGCATTTTTGATTTTTTAAATCCATTGATTAGAGGAAAACAAAGTTTGCATTTCATACAATTATTTCATTATCTTTTATACACCTACATATATGATTTACTTGATTGCTTTCCTTAAAATCCTGAAGATATCTCTTCCATGTGTCTGAGGTTGTTGCCTCTAATCTTAATAGATCATTTCTTGAATAGCTTTATACAAAATGTTTTTCCTGATTTCTACTCTTTCACAAAATAAGCAATGAAAAGCTGAATAGCAGAGCACACGAACTAAAAATACAATGGTGCATCTTTAAGACACCAGTACAGATGATATGTAAATACTCTGCAGGACAAGGAAACATTTGTCATTCACAACAGAGAGCATAGGTTGGGTATTCAACCCAAGTTAAGACAAAAGCATGCTTCCTTCAACGTTCCATTCAATGGATGTTGGCATGAGATTAAAATTTAGTCAGTATAGAAACAGCTTGGTACTGCAAAACAGAATGTGACGTGCAGAAGAAACAGTCTTATTCAACAGTAACATCTGTTCACTTTTATTTTGTATCTACTGCAAAAAGTATTGCACTGTAGCAAAGTTTGACATTTCTTGATGAGAAGCATTTATAAGTTTAATTTATCCTTTTCTAACTTTCATTTCATTTCAATATACATTGCACAAATATACGGAATAGAACAGCAGTGCACACACCTTTAGTCTTCTACAAACTAACTTTCAAAACAGAAGTTTAGATCATAAACAGTAAATTGACACTTAAAGAGGAGATCCAATGAGTATTAAGATGCTTTGAAAACAATGAGGAATAAAAATTCAGTCAAATATTTTCTTTTATAATGTACAAACATCAAAACTCTATCTGATCTTTCCCCACAGAACAAAATTAGCATTCCAAAATTTTAAATCTTCATTCTTACAATTTTCTATTTTTAATTGGAGGCAGGTGAAATGAACCTCCGTTCCACATATTTTGTTCTACTTAAAATAGTCAAGTTAATCACTAGCTTTGATTCAAAATGATTTGTAATAACTATTTTTCACCACAATGAATTATAACAAACTAAAATAATTTCCTTTAAGTTTAGAAAAGAATAAGGATACAGTAAATGCAAATCAATTTGTTTTAATTAATTTCTCCATAATTCACCAAGAAAAATATTTTTACAGTTGAGCCTTTATCAACATATCTTCCAGTTAGTTATCTTTGGAAAAAAAGAGGAGTTGTATAGGGAAGTACAATTTAAATAATTCCTTTCTATATGCTTGATAATAAGCTGTGCATGAATAAATTGCCATAAACTTTCAATATCCTAATTTCCTCAAGATAAATCAGGCTTAGTTAGCTGACGCAAATTGTTAATTATATTCTTCTATATCTATTTCATCTTTTGAGATCAAAATGCTTACCATTTTGATCAGTTAAACTGATTGCTCTCATCCCCAATAGATCCAGATAAATCTAATTTAGTTCTATGCATATACTGGTGAAGAAGTTGTAAACAAATTATTTCAATTGCCGTAAACAGTTTTCTGCAAGGTTTAGCATTCAGACTTTTTCAAAAAAAGGTTTTATGGACTTCCAATTTAATACTTTGATTTGTATAGCTTTTGTTTTACAATACAAAAAGATGAATTATAAACAATTGCTGGAGTGTGTTAAGTATAGAATGCTTCAGTATGAAATGTATTCTTACGAAGTATGAAAATAAATCTTCCACTGTTGAATTTGGAATTTCACTGATGTTTAGCAGCATCTCTTGGGTAAAATTCTGCCAGTGTACTTTGAGTAATACGTTTCAACATCTCCTTGGGGAATATTCGGAGCAATTGCCAGCCAATATCCAAAGTTTCAAATACAGTCCTATTTTCATATGGACCTATGCAAAACAAAACAAAATTTTCTCCCTTTACCTGGAGTATGGTTTACATTTCTCAAGAAACTTTAAATTCTAGTATTTTTAAGTGGGAAATCATTACGCACTTAAAATATTACTATTCAAAACCACATATTCGCAAGGCATTAGGACTTGATGGGACACATCCAAGGTTAGAATGAAGTGACTGCAATGTCCAATGGGGCTAAAATTGTCCAGTTTTCCTGAGACTCTAGGATTTTGCTGGCAGACCGAAGAATTGCAAGCATAACAGCCATGTTCAAAAGAGTTGTGAAGATAAGCCCAGAAACTACAAAACAGTCAGTTTAATCTTGGTGATATTCTCAGACTCAAGAAAGTTTATACCGTAGTTCCTCAGGAGATTGGTAGTGGTACCCTTGTTCTTTCTGTTATTTTAATGAACCAGATCTTGGACTACAATGCCTAATTTCAAAATTTTCAGGTAATAAATGTGGAAACACTGAACTGCAGGTAGCAGTTCCAAAAGGCTATGTTGGTGGAATGAATGGATAAGTAACAAATTAAACTTAATGCAGAGAAATGTAAAATATTTCATTTTGGTAGTTAGAATGAAAGGAAACAAGGTAAAATGAAAAACAAAATTTAAAACTTGGTCAAAAAGCAGTAATACCTGGGTGTACATGTCCATAAATCACTGAAGATAACAGTTGAGTGAGAGATTAATAAAGCACACAGCATCCTAGGCTTTATTAACAAGACATTGAGCATAAAAGCAAGATTATCTTTAACTAGTATATAGCACTAGCTTTGCCTCAACTGAGTATCATGTCTGGTTCTGGACATCACACTTTAGAAAGACATAAGAGATTAAATGAGAGTAGTCCCAAAGATGAGGAACTTCAGTCATATCAATAGATTGAAGAAGTTGGACCGTTTTTCCTTAGGAAAAAAAGGTTGAGAAAAGATTTGATAGAAGTATTAAATATGCTGTGTCCATACCCCACAAGGATTTTAAGAAAATAATTTCCATTTGTGCAATGATTAAGAAAGGAATTTAAGGGAATTAGCAAAATGAGCAATGTGACATGAAAAACCTTTTCAAGCAACAGATTGTCAGGATTTGAAATGATCTACTTCAGCGTGTGGTGGACATAGGTTCAGTCCAGATATTAAGGGGAGGATTAGATGGTTATCTGGAAGTGAAGAACATGCAAAAGGAGGTGGGGAGTGGCACTAGTCAAAACATGACTAGTGCAGACACGGTAAACTAAATAGCTTGTACTATAACAATTGAGAAATGCAGGTTTGCCAAATTCTAGATTTTTGAAATGTATTTTTAAAAAAACATTTAGGAAGCACTTTTAAATAATAAAACATTCCAAAGTCCTTCACAGGAGGATTACAAATCAAAAAAGTCACAGGTAGTTATTAGGTCAGATCAACAATTTTGTCAAAGGCAGATTTTAAGGAGAGTTTTAAAAGTAGTTGAGGCAGCAAGTTGGAGAAATGAGAAAGAAAATCTTCACATGGCACTAAAAGCACAGTCAGCAATAGGGGAGTAATTAAAATTATGAATGCCCAAGGAGGCCAGAATTAGAGTAGCATAGATTTTGGAGGGTTGTGGGGCTGAAGCAGTATGGAGGAACAAACCTATGGAAGGTTATGAAAACAAGGCTGAGCATTTTAATGTCAAGATAATGCTTAATTGGAAGCCAAAGGTTAATGAGCACAGGACTGATGAACGTAAAAAGGAACTTGATAAGAATTAAGACATTGAGCAAGTGTCTTTGGAATGAGCTCAAGTTTATAGAGTGTACAATGCAATGGAATGGTCAAATCAAGAAGAATAAAGGTGTGGATGAGTATTTCAACTGATGAGTCATGACATTAGCAAAGTCAAATGAGGTTAGAAGTAGAACTTAGTCTCACTAAACCCAGAAACGCCATCTGGGGTCAAATGTAAACGGATTGCTTTCATCTCAAACTGCTGGCAGGAAGAGGGTCTGAGGTTGTAACTTGGGAACAGAGTTTGGAGCAGGGATCAAAAACAACAGCTTAAGTTTTCCCATTATTTAATTTGAAGAATTAATCTACTTATCCAGCTTTGTAGCTTACAGAAGCAGTCTAATAACTTAGTAACAAGAATCTCGAGGGAGGCAGTGCTGACTGCTGTCAGCTTCTGTGTATTCGTTGGATGTTGCTGCCAAGGACAGTACGTGGATTAGAACTAGGAGGGGGCAATGGACAGGTTCTTGGATATATAACAGGCAACAGTGCAGGATCGGAAGAAATCATTGGAAGTGATACTCCAGGTATGATTAGGTAGATAAGAATGGAACCAGGTTACAGCAGTCCCAACAGATGAATGACAGTGGTGGCACTTCAGGAGGCCAAGAGTATTAAAGGCTGCAAACAAGTGAAGGTGGAGAAAAAGCATGCCTTTGTCAGTCAAATAGGAAGTCATCTGAGAGTTTGCCAAGACTTGTTTTGGTACTGTGACAGAGCAAAAACCCAACTGGAAAAATTCAAACATGGAACTCCAGGAAAAATGCATGAAGATTTGGCAGGTGTCAGCATGTTTAAGGATTTGACAGGAAAAGGTGGTTGAAAATGTGGCAGAAGTTTCCAAGAATGGTATAAGTAAAAGGGGTGAACTTTTAACAATATTGGCTAATACGAGGAGCAAGGGGAGAAGCTGATGACCAGGTCAGTGGGAATAGAATGAAAAGCAAAAGACAGGTGTCGTGATCAAGGTGAGCTCAGAGCAGGGATCAAAATTTGAAGGGAAGCTATAAATTGCAAGTTCAAGGCTTGGGAGGGGGTGGTGTACTGTGGGTTATGTATGGGTGGAATAAGCATACCTTGTGCAATGAAATTTCTCTCAAATTTTTGCAGAAATTCCAAATATAACAGATCATCAGGTGTGAGAGCTTCCTCACCAACCACAGCTTTCATGGCTTGGACATCTTTGCCAATGGCGTAGCAAGCATACTGTGGAGACAGAACATTTCACAACTTATTCACTAACTTAACTGACATTGTTGGCTAAGACATAGAATAAGCAAGTCATTAGAAAATTCAAACCTAGATACACATAATTTAGTGTTGTTTAAGCTTCAATATCTCAAAGCACTACATATCTACAATAATGAGAAGGCCAATGTAAACAGTTTCTTGCTCAATATCCTGAGGAATTAGTTCCATTTAATTTTAAAATGGTACAACCTCAGGCAAATGTCAGCCTTCAAATAGGCTTTATCCTCTATTCACTCTCCACTAAAAAGGATCAGTCATAATTGAGTTATGATGTAGTCTCTCATTCACCAGAAACGAGGCGAACACTGGTTATCATTCTTTGCTTTGTAAGTCTACACTAGAACACAGAAGTTGATTTCAGACTCAATTCTCAGAAATGAAACATCATATTGTTACCTATTTTCAGCAAACCTTTCAATGAATCATTGTAAAATAAAATCAGCTCAAAATGTCTTTAACTGCATCAAGTACTGTAGAACCTTGCAATTCAAATTTAATTCTGCCAATTGAAAATCTCAAAGTAACAAGGTAAAGTTATTTTCAGTTATGATACAGCTCAATTTTAACTTTAATTCAGACATTTATTTTAAAGTGTAATAACCATACCAGCTGATTAGAGACTTCAGGATGATCTTTCCGTGTCATACCTTCCCCTATGGCTGACTTCATTAATCGTGATAGAGATGGTAAAACATTAATAGGTGGATAAATCTGTAACAGCAATTGAAAGATTGTAAGTGCATCTCTTAAATTTTATATATGACTTCTACATTAGTGGCATTTATATCTCCAGTTGCAGTATTTTTAAAAGGGGACAAATTTTGTGGGACAGTAAAATAGCAAGTAGTCAAATCAAAGGAGGGCAGTTAACAAATGAATGTTAAATAGAGCTTTTGAATAGCTGAAGAGGGCCCTATGCAACCCAGTTTTACCTACGAACATCCCAAGTCAAATACAATTGAAAGCAATGATGCAGTGAATGAGAAAAATGTCTTTACTTTTCAGTTTGTTCACACCTTACAATAGCCTAACCTTGAACAGTAAAAGGCATTGAAAAACACTGGGAGTTCTCTGGAAAACAGTTTTCTAGTTTTTGCTTCAGACAACACACTACAGTAGTCATGTCATCAATACAGTCAAATATCTTTTGTCTGTCTGTGCACTGTAGTGCAAAATTCTGGACCTCTCGCTACATCTTCAGCTAGGGTAGGAGGAAGGTGAAAGGGTAAGCATTCAGATGTCAAGGGTTGTTGACCTCCTCGGTTAAAATGCCTCAGCCATTTGTTCCACTGTGTAGTGGAATCGTCATCCAGCTTAGCACAGGTTTCCCTGGTTGCCTCCACTGAAAGTTCCATGCCTGCCTTGTCCAGCTGTGCAGAAAAGCAGCTTGAAAAGCTGCTGCTCTTCATTCAGTATCTTATGTCACTGTGGCCTATTCGAACACTGTATGACAGAAATATGTGACTTGTCACCATCTTTCATATCTTCTTCATCACAGAGGACTTCCAGAATGGTCAGGTTGTGCACTTGGCCGCTGACTGGAAAGATCAGCTGTCAGTAATTAGCGTTTATGTTCCTAATCATTCCCAATCCATTGGCCGGTGATGTTAAGAGTCAGAGTCATTGAGATGTACAGCATGGAAACAGACCCTTCGGTCCAACCTGTCCATGCCGACCAGATATCCCAACCCAATCTAGTCCCACCTGCCAGCACCCGGCCCATTCCCTCCAAATCCTTCCTATTCATATACCCATCCAAATGCCTATTAAATGTTCCAATTGTACCAGTCTCCACCACTTCCTCTAGCAGCTCATTCCATATACCTACCATCCTCTGCGTGAAAAAGTTGCCCCTTGGGTCTCTTTCATATCTTTCCCCCCTCACCCTAAACCTATGCCCTCTAGTTCTGGACTCCCCGACCCCAGGGTAAAGACTGTCTATTTATCCTATCCATGCCCCTCAATTTTGTAAACCTCTATAAGGTCACCCCTCAGCCTCCGACACTCCAGGGAAAACAGCCCAAAGAGGAAAGAACATCAGCTTGATGCTCAAGGCCAGCAATGTCAAGGTACAAAGGACAGTTGGTTTGTAACAATGATAATCTTTTCCTTCTGCTTATACATTGTCCACTTTTCTAATGGATCCCTCAAAAACACCAACAGATGATTTTGTTACCTTCATACTATGTAGCTAGTGGCTTAACATTCCAAGTATCATCACTTGGAAAACTGATGTACAGAGAGATCTGGGTGTTCAGGTCCATTGTAGCCTTGTTTAAGATGGGTAGCAGGGATAATCCAGGTAATTACAGACCTGTGAGCCTGATGTCAGTGGTAGGGAAGCCATTGGAGAAGATACTAAGAGATAGGATATATACTCATTTGGAAGAAAATGGGTTTAGTGATAGGCAGCATGGTTTAGTGCAGGGAAGGCCATGTCTTACAAACCTAATAATTCATTGAAGAGGTGACAAAATTGGTGGATGAGAGAAGGGATGTAGATGTCATATACATGGACTTTTTTTAAAAAAAAAGGTGTTTGATAAGGTTCTCCATGGCAGATTGATGAAAGGTGGTAAAGTTGCATGGGGTCCAGAGTGTTCTAGCTGGATCGATAAAGAAATGGTTGAGCAACAAGACACAGTAGTAATGGAAGGGAGCTTCTCAAAATGGAGACCGATGACCAGTGGTGTCTGACAGGGATCCGTGCTGGGACCACTGTTGTTTGTGATATACGTAAATGATTTGGAGGAAGGTGTAGGATGCCCCATTAGCAAGTCTGTGGATGACACTAAGATAGGTAGATTAGCAGATAGTGAAGGGGACTGAAAGAGAATACAGCAGAATACAGATAGATTGGAGAGTTGGACAGAGAAATGGCAGATGGAGTTCAATCCTGATAAATGAGAGGTGATGCATTTTAGAACATGCAATTCCAGATCAAACTGTACAGTAAATGGAAGAGTCCTGGGGAAAACTGATATACAGAGATCTGGGTGTTCAGTCCATTGTTCCCTGAGGATGGCAACTCAGGTCAGCAGAGTGGTCAAGGAGGCATTGGCATGCTGTCCTTCATCAGACGGGGTATTGAGTACAAGAGTTGGCAGGATGTGAGACAATTGCATAAGAGATTGGTTTGACTACATTTGGAATATTACGTATGGTTCTGGCTGCCAAAAGGATGTGGATGCTTTGGAGAGGGTCCAGAGGAGGTTCACTAGGATGTTGCCTGTTATTGAGGGTGCTAGCTACGAGGAGAGGTTGAGTAGATTGGGATTATTTTCATTGGCAGTTGAGGGGGGACCTGATTGAGGCCTACAAAATCATGAGGGGTGTAGGTAGGGCGGATAGCAAGAAACCTTCTCTTCTCTCTCTCTCTCTCCCATTCCTCCCCTCCACCCACCCAACCAGAGTGGAGGACTCAATTACTAGGAGTCACAAGTTCAAAGTGAGGGGGAAAAAATTTAGGAGAGGTGTGTGTGGAAAGTTCCTCACACCTGGAATGCATTTCCCGTGGAGGTGGTAGTGGTGGGAACGATAGTGTCATTTCAGATGTATCTGTCTAGATATGTGAATGGGCAGGGAACAAAAAGAGATGTAGATCCTTACAAAACAGATGTGGATTTAGATGGAGGATATGGATCCATAAAGGCTTGGAGAGCCAAAAGGCCTTTCCTGTGCTGTAACGTACTTTGCTATCACAAATGGCAACCACCTTTCAGAGCCATTCATAGATGTGACACATTCCTTGTTTCATTTTCCACCATTAATATTAAAAGATAAATTATGTAAAAACTAACATAGTAAAAGATGCTAACAGTCTGAGTTCATCTCTAATAAAGTCTCGGTGCACTCTCAAACAGGGTCTGGCTAACAGTATTTCGCAGGCAATTGGCTGTCATTATTGACCCAACTGCTATACCCTCACCACATAGGAAGATGCAGTGTCTGGATTTTGAATTGGTCCAGCCGTGCATTGCAGATGAACTTCTCATGCACCAGTCTTTTTGCCAGAGCTACTCCCATTTTGTTTAGGTGTGTACGAGAGATAAGAATTTTCTTTGCTTGACCTGCCTTGATCACATCAGCAGAGCTTTTTTGGCAGAGACTGCAAGCATGTTTATCCCCTTCCATGCTGGAGACAATGTGCACTTGTCAAACTGTTCCAACACACTTGCCTTATACTTGAGAATGGTTCGCAAAATTTGACAGCTGAATCTCTGGTTCCTTCATGATGTCCATTTAATGACTTTGCACCAATTTTCCACTTGCTACAATTTTATTGACCTTTTCTTTTTTTTAAAAAAAGCTTTATGACTATTCACCTATAAGCCATACCAGCATCTCAGACTCTTCATCCAAACCACGAACACACCCTTTTCTTCAAAATCATACTGCATGGAAACAGACCCTTCAGTCCAAGCCAAACAATTCCAAACTAAACTAGTCCCACATCTCTCCAAACCTTTCCTATTTATGTATTTATCCAAAAGTCTTTTAAACATTGTATTTGTACCTGCAGCCACCACTCTCTCAGGAAGTTCATTTCAGTGTAAAAACATTGCCTCATCTTTTTTTAAAAATCTCTTACCTTAAAAAAAGTGAGCCCCCTAGTCTTGAAATCCCCCATCCTAGGGAAAAGACAACTACCATTATCTGTATCGATGACTCATTATTTTAGAAATTTCTAGCAGGTTGCCCATCAACCTTCTATATTCCAGTGAAAAATCTTCTGCTTCTCCACTTTCCCCTTAAATGCATTAATGTTATTTGCCTCACCCATCTACTGGGGTAGCAAGTTCCAATTCCTAAAAACTCTAACAGCATTTTTTCCCCTCCCCCCCATGTTCTATATAAAAAGTTTGTTAGTGAACAAGTTCTGATCTCACCCACAGCCATCAACATTCACACCACCACTTTGGGGTTTTTTTTTGAGAAAGGTGCCTCCACTTGTTCGAGTTTTGAAATTAATTTAACTGGTCAGTCTGGTATTATTCTAGGATTTGTTCAGTGCTTTCATGACCCTTTTTATTCCACCAGACCAGATAGGTTGAAGAGCTCCAAATAAAAAAGGTACAACCAAGATTTACCCACACTTAATAACTTCTTTGCTTTTCAATGCTCTGAAACATGGACTGTGTTTGCACGTTCTTATGACCTGCACTTATTTTAGCAAGTACTGTATCTGTACTCCCAGGTCCTTTTATTCCTCATCATTTAAACACCATTCTCCTGGTGTATGTGGCCTCTTTATTCTTCCTACCAGAAAGTCTACCACCTCACGCTTGGTGGTTTTGGGCTTTCCAAATGAAATTTCAGCTCTTCCTACATTTTTTTGAATATTCACATAAAACCAGTTGCAGTACTTGATATACAGTACCTTAATACTTTTTGTTCAGCTTAGATAGATAGATAACTGGTAACGGAAGTGAACGTGACATGATCTCTTGAAAGATTTTTGTATGTTAGGAATTAAACATTTTTAATTTACTTGTGGGACATGGGCATCACTGGCTGGGCCAGCATTTATTGCCTGTCCCTAGTCATCCTTTAGGAGGTGGCGGTGAGCTGCCTCCTTAAATTGCTGCAGTGCATGAGCCAAGGTAGATCCACAATGCTGACTGGACTGGAATTTCAGAATTCTGACCCAGCAATGAAGTCAAGGTGAAGAGGGGCTTAGCTAGGGAACGTGCAGTTTGGATATTGCTGCATGCAGTCATGGATTGTTTCAGTACCCGAGAAGTCAAATTGTGCTGAAAATGTGCAATCATCCGCAAACATTTCACTTCTCAGCTTATGGAGGAAAGGTCATTGATGAAACAGATGAAGATGGTCGAGCTCCACTGCAACTTTAGGTCACTATAAGCCAATTTGCTCAAGACTAAATAAGCAGTTAACGTTTAATTAGCTCATTATTTGTACAAACCTTTGGAATAAGTGCAATCTCAATTGTGCATCTGAAATAATTTCTTGTATAGAGTTGCTCAAATCTATACAAAACCATAAACATTGGAGGCTTAAATTTATGGATCTGCTGACCAAGACTTCTCAAACTTACTTTACTTGTACTTCCTCTTTAAAATAATGTGCATCTTTCAACTTATTTCTGTGCATCCTACCTGTCTGTTGTGTAACTGACGGTCAACGTAGACCTGCCCTTCAGTGATGTATCCAGTTAAGTCAGGAATAGGGTGAGTGATATCTGCAAAACAAAAAATTTTTAAACACAAATCAGGATTGATGCATACTTCCAAGTATTTTGAAATAGCATGTATTTTTCATATGAAGTAGAAAGGTTCTGACTTTACCATGGTAAAGACTGCAAAATTGTCAGTATTCACCATGATTACTCTACTGAAATGAAGAACCTAATAGTCTGAACATGTGCAATTAAACATGGAAATCCATCAGTTGGTGAGTGACACTGCACTTCTGCAGAGGGTTTTGCTCAGTCAGATTTACAGCAGAGAAAAAAAGGTTCTTTGGTTCCATTGTGTCTGCACTGGTCAAAAACAAGCACCTAACTATTCTCAGCCCATTTTCCAGCACTTGGCCCATAGGGTTTCAAGCCTTAGCATCACAAGAACACATCTAAATGTTCTTTGCCCCTCAGTTTTATACATCTCAATCATGTCCCCTCTCAATCCCCCTATGTACTAACAGAAAAGCCCCAGCCTGTCCAATCTCTCTACATAAACTTTAGGGTGTAGGTTTGCTCGCTGAGCTGTAGGTTTGATATCCAGACATTTCATTACCTGGCTAGGTATCATCATCAGTGGCGACCTCCAAGTGAAGCAAAGCTGTTGTCTCCTGCTTTCTATTTATATCTTTCTCCTGGATGGGGTTCCTGGGGTTTGTGGTGATGTCATTTCCCATTCGTTTTCTGAGGGGTTGTTAGATAGCATCGAGATCTATGTGCTTGATTATGACGTTGTGGTTGGAATGCCTCCAGATATAAATAGAAAGCAGGTGACAACAGCTTTGCTTCACTTGGAGGTCGCTGCTGATGTTACCTAGCCAGGTAATGAAACGTCTGGATATCAAACCTACAGCTCAGCGAGCAAACCTACACCCTAAACCTCAACCTGAGCTACAAACCTTCACAAACCTTACATAAACTCTCCAGCCCAGGCAACAAAGTGTACATCTCCTCTGCATCCTCCATAAGCTATCATGTCCCTCATATAATGTGAATTCCAGAACTGTATGCAATACTCTAGCTGTGACCTAACCAACCCTTTAATACAGTTCCAGCATAACCTCCCTGCTCTTAAACTCTATGCTTTGGCTAATAAAGGCAAGTCAAAACGTGACACTGGAAAAGCACAGGGTCAGGCAGCATCCAAGGAGGAGTGTTGACGTTTTGGGCATAAGCTCTTCATTAGGAATGTGGAGGGGAAAAAGGGGGTTGAGAGATAAAGGGCTGGAGAGGTGGCGGAGGAAGGTGGCTGGGAAGGCAATAGGTGAACGCAGGTGCAGTACACAGGGGAACCTCGATTATCCAAATACCAATTATCTGAAAATCGAATTATCCGAAGGAGATCGAGGTCCCAATATAACATTACAAAGACGTGTTTCCAACTGTGATGACGTCTTCTGTTTGCAGTGATCAAATAGGCACAGTCTCCAAATGACAGACCTCCTGCCCTCTATCCCCACACTTTCCCTGGAGTTCTACAGAGGGACGTAGCCTAACCCGCTGCTACCCAGGAATAATCTCTCCAACATTGTCCTAAGCAGGGCAAACCTGGAACCTCAAAACTTTATTGTAAAAAGTTGTGGGGCTGTGTCTGTGCGCAATTCGGAAACTTACCCCACAAAGCCGGAGAGAGGCTGGGGGTGGGGGTGGGGGTGGCAGGGGGTTGTGTTGTGGGTGGGGGCTCGTGTGCTTTGTGCTGAGGGGGCAGGGACGGTGTTGGATGAGGTTGGGTGTGGGGAGCGGGATTGGATGGGGTTGGGACGGGGGTGGTGTTGGACCGGGTCGGGGGTTGGGGAGAGAAGGGGGCAGGGCGCAGTGTTGCATGGAGTTGGGGGTTGGGGAAGTGTTGCACAGCGTTAAGCTCAGGGGCGGGGGAGGTGTTGCACAGCGTTAAGCTCAGGGGCGGGGGAGGTGTTGCAGAGTTGGGGGTCGGGGGAGGGGATTGGGGGCAGGGGGAAGTGTACCATGAGATTGGGGGACAGGCGATCACGCTGTGCGCTGCTGCAGTCCACTGAACAAGGAGCAGACTTTAAAAACTCCGAGCCCCAGAGGAAAGGCATTTAAACGATTTTCCGAATAATCAATTATCCGAACGAAATAGTGCCCACCCATCTCGTTTGGATAATTGAGTTTCCAATGTAATTATGATAAGTCAGTTTGGAACACTGAGCAGGTAGGTGGGAAGGAAGATGAACCTTGACCTGTCTTGATCTGTCCATCTGATCCAGCATTTCCCAGCGTCTGATCATTCTTCATTTATTCCCTGGTCTTAAATTGTCCTGCCCAAGTGTATTACCTCACACTTATCTGGATTGAATTCTACTTGCTATTGATCAGTCCATCTGACCAGCCCTTCTATACCCTTCTGTAATCAAAGGCTATCCTCCTCACAATTTACCACCCACCAATTTTTTGAGCAAACTTCATGATCAACCCTCCTCCACTCAAGTTTAAACCATTTATATAAACCATAAACAGTAAGGGTCCCAATGGACAATTCCAATCCAATCACCCTACATCCTTCACCCACTACGTCCTACCACCCAAATGGTGGCACAGTTGTTAGCACTGCTGCCTCACAGCACCAGAGACCCGGTTTCAATTTCCACCTCAAGCAACTGTGTGTGGAGTTTGCACATCCTCTCAGTGTTTGTGTGTGTTTCCTCCGGGTGCTCCAGTTTCCTCCCACAGTCCAAACGCATGCAGGTTAAGTGAATTGGCTATGCTAAATTGCCCGCAGTGTTAGGTGAAGGGATAAATGTAGAGGAATGGGTCTGGGTGGGTTGCTCTTCGGAGGGTCGATGTGGACTTGTTGGGCTGAAGGGCCTGTTTCCACTCTAAGTAATGTAATCTAATGTAAGTATTGTAATAAGATGTAATCTAATCTAAAACTTCTTTGGATCCCATGGGCTCTTACCTTTGCTAGCAGTCTTTATGTAAGACCATATTATCAGTCTTGTTGGATTCAAAGCAGACTACATCAATGCATTGCCCTCACCCACACACCTGGTCACCTCTTCAAAAAATTCAATTGAGTTGGTCAGATATTACTTCCCTTTATCAAAATCATGTTCACCTATCATAGAGATGTACAGCATGGAAACTGACCCTTCAGTCCAACTCTTCCATGCCAACCAGAATCCCAACCCAATCTAGTCCCACCTGCCAGCAACTGGCCCATATCCCTCCAAACGCTTCTTGTTCATATACCCACCCAGCTGCCTTTTAAAATGTTGCAATTGTACTGGCTTCCACCACTTCCTCTGGCAGCTCATTCCATACATGTATTACCCTCTGCGTGAAAAAGTTGCCCCTTAGGTCTGTTTTAGATCTTTCCCCTCTCACCTTAAACCTATGCCCTCTAGTTCTGGACTCCTCCACCCCAGGAAAAAGACTTTGTCTATTTATCCTATCCATGCCCTTCAATTTTGTAAACCTCTAAGGTCACCCCTCAGCTTCCAACACTTCAGGGGAAAAACAACCCCAGCCTATTCAACCTCTCCCTGTAGCTCAAACTCCAACCTTGGCAACATCCTTGTAAATCTTTTCTGAACCTTTTTCAAGATTCACAACATCCTTCCAATACAAATGAGACCAGAATTGCAGAGTTCCAACAGTTGCCTAACTGGACAGCCACAACATGACCTCCCAACTCCTGTACTCAGTACTCTGACCAATAAAGGAAAACATACCAAAAACCTTCTTCACTATTCTATCCACCTGCAAGTCCCACTTTCAAGGACCTATGGACCTGCATTCTAAAGGACTCTGTTCAACAATATTCCCTAGGACCTTACCATTAAGTACAAGGCCTGGTAAGATTTTCTTTCCCAAAAATGCAAAACCTCGCAATAATCTAAAGTTAAACTCCATTTGCCACTTCTCAGCCCATCTTTGGACTGTGTAGAGATTGTGGTGCTGGAAAAGCACATATCAGGTAGTATCCAGGCAGCAGGAGAATCAACGTTTCAGGCATATGCCCTTCATCAGGAATAAGTGAGGGCTGCACATGCTGGAGATCAGATGGACTGTGGTGCTAGAAACTCACAGGTCAGGCAGCATCCCAGAAGTAGGGGAAATCGGCATTTTGGGTATAAGCCCTGATGAAGGGCTTTAAGACTACTTTGCATCCAGTTTGCAAAAACTGTTCTTTATTATTCACACCCTTTCCAAATGCAAATTGTGTCCCTCAGAATTGCTTCAAATATGTTCCCCACCACTGAGATCAGACTGACCAGTCTGTAATTCCCTGGTTTATCCCTTGCTCCCTAACAGTACTATACTTGCTGTTCTCCAGTCCTTCAGAATTGCTATGACTCAAAAGGAATTGAATATTTTTGCAAACTCCCTGAATTCATCACCTCAACCTGGGATATATTTCATCTAGCCCCAGAGATTTATACACTTAAGCCTGCTGCACCACTAGAACCTCCTCTCTATGCTAACTTCAATCATATCATAGACTTTCTTCATTTCAATATGCATATAAACCCCCTCATTAGTAAACACTAACTCAAAAAATTCATTTAGAACCCTACCCACATCCAAAACTATTAAGGATTTTCCTTTATTTTACCAGCCAGTATCCTTCCATGTCCCCTTTCAGTTCTCAATTGCCTTAAGTTCCATCTTCCATGTTCTATAATCCTCTAGGGCTTCTGCTGTTGAGCGCACTTGGTATCTGTCATAAGCCTCCCTCTTTCTGAATCCAATGGCATGTATAGACAATAGAGTTTGACAGCATTTGATTGTCCCATCTGTTTTTTTTTTTAAAATGGAAGATGTTGGTTTTGAACTCTCCACATTTCTTTCTTGAATGTATTCCACTGCTCTGACAGATTTAGCTGAAGCTGCTTCCAGTCCACTATGGCCAAATCATATTTGATGTTACCAAAGTCTGCCTTACCCCAGTTCAGAACTTCAATTTCAAACCCATTCTTGCCCTTTTCCATAACACTGTTACATTCAAGATTGTTATGATCACTGTCTGCAATATGTTCCACTATAATAATTCAACCACTTTCCCAGCTAGTTAACTAAAATTAAGTCCATGACCACCCCTCTTCTTGTAGGGCTTTCTATGTAGTGGCTTAAAAAGCTGTCCTGGATACATACTAAGAATGCCACTCCCTCTAAACATTTCATATTGACTACCCCAGTTAATGTTAGGGATGTTGAATCCCCCTATCATGATACTTACCCTTGGCTAAAACTTGCATATTTGCTCATCTATTTCTCTTGGATTGTTAATAAGCCCATAATATAATCAGTAATGTGACAACTCAGTTTTGCTTTTTAGCCCGCAACCCTTAAGCAAGGGGTTGTTTAAAACTTTCCCTTTTAACTTATTAGTTTCATTATAAAACATTCTTAAAGCATTACACCTTGTTAACTGGTGTAACTGGGCTTCTAAAAGTGTAAGAATAAAAACTAACTGGCATGGAAAAACTTATTTTATATTTGTAGAATGCTAGCTTTCACTGTGATAAAAAAAGAAGTTTATCTTAAATAATATAGTTTCAATCTTAATTCGTTCATATTGCCACGTGGAAATTTAATTGAAGAATAATCATACTGCAGTCTTCAGTTTGGTTGATTGCCTATCCAGTTTGCAAACATAATTGTTGCTATACATCTGGCAATCCACTTTACTTGGTGCCTCAGTTTTTCCAACTGCCACTGGGTAGTGAAGGCAATTCACAAAAGATCCATAAATCTTTAAGGGCAGATGCCTTTAAGATCAGCAATGAATATTATTGCAGAGTCATAACCACAAAATCCAGTCCATGATTCTATCAGTTCTGTATAGACCCTAAATAAGAGTCCAATCCAGATAAAGCCACTGCCCTGCTATTTTCTCATTGAGGGGCAAATATTTATTCCAAGTAAATAAAGTTATTTTTGAAAAGTTATAATAAATCTGCTTCCTTTGCCCTTTCAAGCATTGCATTCCAATGGTAACACTGAATTAAAATTCTCATTTATAAATTTGTTTTGCATATGATCTTAAGTCTTGCTACCTCTTGCTACTGATTCCACTTAGAAAATTTCTCTTTTAGTGGCCCAGCTCTCTGCAACTGAACAGATTTGTTCCATTATCCCTTAACATACACTGCATTAAAAAACTTAAATTTCTCCAAGTCTCACCCTGATACCATTCTAATTCTCTATGCCCTCAAAACTTTTATATTGTAGTACAAAACACTGAATAAATATTCCTGATGAATCTTAACTAATCCTAGCATTGGTTAATGTAACCTCCACGTTTTTGTACTTTAATATATTAACACAAAGATCTCATTTTTATTTCAAAGCAGCCATATCAACTTGCTACGTTAAGATTGTGGGAAAAAGTAAACAAACTCCTGCTCTTTTATCCTGTAATCACTTTTAAAACAGCAACAGTAGCTCATCGTTCTTTCTTCCAAATGCATCACCTCTTGCTTCTTTATTACGATTAGGGGAAAACTTTAAAAGTTTTACGCCAACATTCACTCTTCCTTTTACAGATCAAAACAAATAAGACTTTTACACACCATCATTAGGCATAGTAAGGATAGGAATCTGTGTAATGGATCCATTTCTGCCCTCCACACGTCCAGCTCGTTCATAGATAGTAGCCAGATCAGTATACATATAACCTGGGAAACCACGACGGCCAGGTACTTCTTCCCGAGCTGCTGAAACCTTAAAAGTAACAGAAATATACAACTGCTTATATACTTTGAATTTCAAACAATAGTTTACAGATAGCTATTAAGTTATTTATTTTGGATTTTATGCTGTAAGGAAGTTCAAATGGCTTTTAACTATACATGCATTAACTATCCATGCAAATTTATTAGAATGTGCCTTAAATTCCAGGCAAGGGAGTAAGGTTCAAGCATTGCATTCCAAATGGTAACACAGAATTAAAAATTCTCATTTATAATTTGCAAAACAAATTATCTTAAGTCTGTTACCTCTTGCTACTGATTTCACTTAGAAAATTTCTCCTTCAGTTGCCCAACTCTCCGCAACTGAAACTGGTTTTACGCAGCGAGACAGGAATTTGTCAGTAATAAATTTGCCAAATTCTTGTCCCATTAAAATCCACTGGAAACATTTACATACACAACCTTGGAGTGTCTGAACCCCTAAAATCCGGTCTCTGTCCCACAGTACCAAAATGGTTCTGATCAAAGACAAACAGCATACGTGACAAAACTAAACTATCCCCTTTCATCATTCTGAACCATTTGCAATCTGGGACAGTTGATCACACCATCTTCCCTTAAAGCCTCTCTATTGTTGTCCAGTTAGATAGGACTACTGTCATCTGGCTCCATTCGTATCCATTTGATCATTGCAAAAGAATCAACAGTAACAGCTCTTTCCAATCCTGCAGATATCTCTACTCCTGGTACTCTATTTTCTTGTCTACAAATTGATGACAAAACTAGGTGAGATTCTGAGTTTGCAACGAAGATTCAAGCTGCTTTAGAAAATTTGAGCACATGGTACTGCATCTATCGTGTTGACCAATGTGGCTAAATGAGAAGACATACTCAAAGAGAAACAGCTATTATTTAAAGGGCTCTATATATAGAGAGAGAAACATGGATGTACAAAGAGATGTGACTTCTTGTACACAAGTCATTGGAAGAAAACAGGCAGATGCAGCAAGCAATTTAGAAGTCAAATAGTATGTCATGGCAAGAGGATGAGTTCAGAAGCAGGGATGTCTTACTGAAGTTAAGTAGGCACTTAAGTGCAACATCTAGAGTATTGAGCACAATTTTTAGTCTCCCTACCCAAGATCATACTTGCCAAAAAGGGAGTGCAGAGATTAATTACCCATTAACATTCACTGCATTAAAAAAAGAAACAACTTCTCCAAGTCTCACCCTGATACCTTTCTAATTCTCTGTGTCCTCAAAACTTTTATATTTATTAAAATATTTATATTTATTCACTAAGCTGATTCTGGTAATGGCATGACTGTGATGAGAGACAGTGGTCCAATTAGGTCTACATGCACGAGAATTTAGAAGAATGATAGGGGACCTGACAAACAAAATTTAACCATACTAGACAGGTAAAATGCAGGAACAATTTCTCCTCCCTGGTTGGGGGTCTATAACCAAGGGTCACAGTCTCAGGATACAGGGTATGCAATTTAGGACTGAGATGAGGAAACATATTTAAAATTTGACGATGACCAACGTTGCTACCACAGAATGATGAAGGCCAGATCACAGTATATTCTAGAATGAAATTGATAATTTAAGATATTAAGTGCGTAAAGAATATGGAGAGAAAGTGGGAGTATGGTGTTGAGACAGAGAATCAGTCATGAGCATATTGAAAAATCAGGTTCGATTATAACTTTACACAATTAAATATTAAAGCACTAAGCAGAAGAACAAAACAAAACAAAACATATCCAGTTCATCACAATCTACAAAATGCTTGATATAATTCCTTTATTCTGCAAAGCTTGTTACTACACCACATTAATATGAAATGACATACTCAATTCAAATGTATATCATTTTTTTAAAAAATCAAAGATTTTACCGAGCATATCAATACAATTATTCTAGCTACAGAAGGCCAAATCTAATCAGCTGGAAAACTAGATTTTTTTCTCTTCATTAGTTTTTGAAAATATGGATCCTTGCTTCAAAACAATGGTACAATTATTCAGAGAATGCAGGGAAAAATTTAAGAGTTTTACCTATGGAATAGTGCAAGTTTAATAAAATCTAAATTTAAAAAACTCAATGCACGTCGAACAGACACATGTTGCAAACGGAATTTTGAAAATTTAATTTGATCCTAAAAGCAAAAAATTTACCAAAGACTGCAGAAAAGAACGCTTTGCATCAAGGCCAATGCTTTTTCAAAGTTTTGCTAGTAATCAATTGCATTTAGTTTGAGCTATGCAGCAACAGATGCAACCTTACCTCCAGACAACAGCAGCACTATTCATGTTATGTCCACAGTCATTAGTAAATAAATGAAAATAGTCTACAGACATCTCCCTTTCTGAACAAAAAAAAAATTCTTGCATTACTCTTAACCTTGGTAATAGTGTTCTACTGAATTGGTTTCCATACCAAAATCACTTTCAAAAGCAGCATGGACTTGTTCAACACAAGGCTAAAGAGCAAATACATCTAATAACACAAACTACATGCAATCTCCATTTAGATATTACCATTAAATAAGAGCTACAAACATTAAGTGAATTCTGTCTATCATTGTGTAGAGCAAATGCCAAAAAACTATGAAAGGTACTTATGACATTCATGATGGAAAAGTCAGATTTTCAAGGACTGCAATATGAACTCAAATTCAAGTTAATAAATACCTTAAGAGGTTTTTTTTCCCCCCAAAATTGAGTGGTCATGGTTTACATTGAGATTTCGGAATTTGATGACTTATAGGAAACCTCCCAGAACAGGCAGGGAAAAAAAAAGGTGCATTTACAAATTGGCAACCCTCCCCAAAACAGCCAATTTTTGTTTCAAGTGAGGCAGATAACAAAAATATTTTGAGAGCTGTGGTGTCAATTTTAACCTAATCTTTATTTTTAACACCTACAGACTGGGTACCCTGGGCCTCAGGAATCCAGAGTCAAAAAGCACTGGAAAAGCACAGCGTCAGGCAATATCGGAGAAGAGTTGATGTTTTGGGCAGAAGCCCTTCATCCCCAACACGTTGACTCTCCTGCCCCTTGGGTGCTGCCTGACAACCTGGGCTTTTCCAGCACCACACTTTTTGACTCTGATCTCCAGCATCTGCAGTCCTCACTTTCTCCACAGGAAACCAAGCCGGGGGGGGGAAGCTTGAAGAGCGATTTAGAGTGGGTAAGTTTTCAGGGTAGAGAAGCAGAAGTGTTTTTTCCCCACTATTTCCACCACGCCCTGCAAAAACTCAACAAATAAATCAAACTGCGTGCCAACCTGCATTAGGGATCCTCTAATGTGAACGCTTGCCCTTAAGATGTTGGGCAGTAATTCTGAATTTGAGGCTACCATAGTAGTTTTTAAAAACAGTGACAGCTCAGAAAGAATCAATTGGGTTAAACAATTACAAAGCAGACAAATGCAAGGTCACAGACACTGGACAGGAACCCACAAGAGCAAATGTGCAAGTATCTCAATGCAAAGGAAATACTTGCTCAAAGCATTCAACAAAATTATCAAATTCAATCAAAACTTGGAGCATCCTTTTAGGCATAAGAAATAACTGATTTTAATGTTGTACAATTTATTCAAAACCATATTTGGAATATTAGGCAGAGAAGAAATTATTTCTTTAATTTTAGAAATTAAATTCCAATTTCAGTTTGAAGTGGGAGATGGCACAGGGCAGGGTGACACCAAGCACACGGACACACAAGATGGCCACTTGACACAAGATGGCCACCAGACCACAATATGGAGAGACACCGCAGAGCAAACAGACACTGTTTGGGGCCACTAGAATGCCAGCACAATACACTCCAACCTGGTTGATTAGTTTGAAGGCAGGTGGGGGAGAGAATACATGAGTAGTGTACACTGCCAGCAGCAGGAAGTCGCATCCTGGTGCGAGCATTGCCTGAAAAACCAGACTCTGCCCCAAAATGGAATGGCCATACAACATGGTAGTAAGTGGAGACACCTGTGCCTGCATAGATAAGGGGGAAAGCACAGGGAAGCACTGGATCCAACTAAAACCATTTAAAAGACTCCGGTGACCATACTAATGTCATTGATCATTCCCCAGGTGCAGACAGGTACAGCGGACAAGACTGTCATCCCGGGGGAGTACCAAAAAAAACAAGATTGCACCTCCTGACCAAAGCAAAGACTTTGACTGATACAGATATATACATTTTGCAGTTAAAATAAAGTTATGTACTTTACTGCTTAAGTGTCACGACTGTCAGCAGCATATCAGGATTTGTAATGTGGTCTGACTATTTTAGGCAATTGTACCTCAAAACTTCAGTAGCAGTTAATACAGAGCTGGCTGAACTGAGACGCTACACAGCAGACATGTTACACGGTGGATTATCAATTAGTAGCACAGCAAGAGGAAGTTTATCAATTATTGGTGACAATTTTATCACCCATATTATTGATGCCTTACAGAAGCCATTAAAGATTCGAGACCAACTAGATAATTTGACAGAGTCACAATTACAGACAGCTGGCTGAATTGGTTGATAGGTAAATCTTGGGTACCCTATTTGGCACACAGGATGGTTCTCCTCATTGCACTCATGCTGCTTTTATGTGGGCCTCTGATGTTTAAAGCTCTGCTGTAAGGCGCTACTGACAAGAACTGTATCAGCAGAGTGTCACCACAGAAGAATCCCCAACAAAACTGGCACTCCGTGAGAGGGGGAGCTCCTAAAATTGACCTACCTCTACATATAAATTGGAGGGTCTGTGGGAGATCTCCAAAGTCACCTCCTTGACCACAAAAGGGGGGAGTAAAGTGGGAGATGGCACGGGGGCAGGGTGATATTAGGCACACGGACACACATGATTGTCACCAGACCACAATATGGAGAGACAGCAGAGCAAACACAGACAATGCCTGCGGGCACTGGAATGCCAGCAAAATGCACTCTCAACCTAGCTGATTAGTTTAAGGTGGGTGGGGGAGAGAATACATGAGTCGCGTATGCTGCTGCTGCAGTGTCTGGGTCCAGCCAACACCTTTGATAGAAATGCTAACAGTTTGATAGAGACTCAATACAAAGTGCTAATAGCCAGGGCTGCAGTAACAGTCCCTTTCAGGAAGAGCGATTAGCACCCATTACTACAGCAATGGACTTCCGCGCAGACATTGAAACTGACATCTGCACCGAAACTGACAACCACCACACTGAAATTAACAAAGGCTATGCTGGAACTGACAATGACTGCACCAAAACTATCAACGATTCTGCAATGTTTACAATAGACAAACTATTGTTACCTCATCACTGGCCTCTTGTATCACAAGTAGTATTTTGACATGTGCTCCAGGTTGAGAGAAGACTCGCAGCTGACCACTGCACTATTGGTCTCTTTCTCCCCGGAGCTCCGCTATTTCCTTGTACAATAAACTGTCATTGAACACCGACTCTGATTCAGAGACTGGCAATTTTCCCCACAAGTTGAAGTACAAGACAAATATTGCAGAAGCAGGTCATTGAATATTTGAAATGGTGCAACAAAATCAGAATGTGGGCTTCACGCCTGTAATGTTGTATAAGAATCTTATTTGGCTGTCTTTTGGTAGTGTAGGTCATTTGAGAAATCCAATGCTTTGTCTTTGAAGGATATCACATTTTTGGTTGCTGTCTCAACTAGAGATTGAGTGCTATGACTCAATAATAGGAAGAGATGCTGTTTCAAGACTACATAGTCTAGACTATATAGCAAGACTTTTTTCATCATGCCATTCCTCATAAAAATGGAGGTTATGGGAGAAGATGAAATAACCAGGAAACAACTGAAACACTGATTAACCTTCTACAATAATTAATATTCTCTCTACCAATGAACATTTTAACTATGATTCTGTCTCTATATCAAAAATGACCATTTGAAAAAAATGCACATACCTCTCTTAAAGCTTCAGCATAAGAACTCATATCTGTTAAAATAACCAACACATGCTTTTCACATTGGTAGGCCAGGTATTCTGCAGTAGTCAGTGCAAGACGAGGTGTAATAATGCGTTCAATGCTGTTAAAAAGACAGCAACCCATCAGTATTTACATCAATACAACTCTTGGACTGCAGACATTTCAGCATTAGCTTTATCTATACATGCTATTTCTGTCAGGAAACTTGGGAATAGGTGGTCATTTAGCCCAGTATTGACCACTTTTCATTCAGCGAGATAACTGCTGTGACATAGCTCCATATACCTCTACTTGCGGTCAACTAAAATCCACTCTGATTTAAATTTGTCTAGCATCAATTACCAATTGCAGAAGAGTTCAAAACAACTTGTGAAGAAATATTTCCTAATCACACTCCAAAAAGCTGTTTTTGATAGTTAAAACACACAAGTACACATTTTCATTTTCACTGTAAGCCTACCTGCAAGTCTGCTCATTTGAATTACAATTTAAACGGTTCAACAGCTTGATCATCAGCGGTCAGATTTTAAAAACCAACATTATCCCATCCTTGGGTTTATGGTAGATCTACTAGTGAGGATCATTGTTCACATGTCAAATAACAGGGAGGAGAATGGGCTTCTCCAGCACCCAATACACTCTTCTGATCTCCAGCATCTACAGTCCTCACTTTCTCCCATCTAAAGACTTACCCTACTTAGAGCTAAGAATGGAATTGCACTTATCAAGATCAGTAGTAGCAAATGCTTTTTGGAGGTAGCACTCGAGGATCACTGCAAGAGAGACTCTGTCCTCAATGAGCGTTTTTAATTACATCTCTCAGCATGATACCTACCACTATTCATCCTAACCCAATGTTTAAAAAGGCTTTCCAGCAACTGAGGATCAAACAAGCCACTGGTGCAGATGGAATTCTGACAAAAATGATAAAGTACATCTGATGAGCACTCTCAGGTGTATTAAATACACAGCAAGAACAGTAGAAACTAAAGAAGCCAACTCACTGTCCATAGGGAAATTAGTATACAACAAACACTGGTCTAGCCAGTGACACCAACATCTTGTGAACAAAATAAAATTGGTGAGAAATGTCTCTAGAGAGTGTTTTGAATCAAACTCAGAAGAGAATACTACTAAAACAACAACCAATAAAGGATAAAAAATGCTCCCTGAATATATACTTCTGCATGGACAGAAAAAAACAAACTTTCCAGATTGTGAGGACAATTGCTTGAAGTATAGTGGAACAGTTGAGCCTATGATTTGACAGGATGTAATGGGGGGGCAATAAGTGTCTTATACCAATCGTGTGAAAACATTACAAAAACAAAACCAAAACATTCATTCCATACACAATCACTTCTTCAGGCAAACAACTTTGATCAGTGTTTTGACATTCTATGAAAGTAACTTTTCACAGCATTCTGTTCAAGCATGTGACAGCCTCAAAGCAGGTGGGACTTGAAATTAGACCCTTCCAACACAGGGGTAGGTACGTTACAATTGCACAACATCCCTGGAAGAACCTAACATTTTCAAAAATCAACTATGAGTGCATATAATGGGAAAAGGCATTTGTAAACTATATTCAGCAATTATGATAATTGAATTTTCCAAAAAAATAAAACATACGAAAATAGTTTATTGCAAGTCATGTTGTCTTATATCCAAAACATCTATTTACTGGCTATTGCAATGCACCATTCTCAAACTGTCAAAGCATGTCTAATTACACACACTCTTGATTTAATTCCGTCAAGAAGCAGATCTTTCTGAAATACTTACGTTGGGTCATTTGCAAGATTCAAAAAGAGACAGACATTGTCCATTGATCCGTTTTCTTCAAAATCAGACTTGAAGAATCTTGCAGTTTCCATATTAACCTGTTATGGAGAAAGTGATCAAGATAATCAGCCCCAATTTGGTTATCCTTAGATGAAACAAATTTTGAATATATAGGTGAAAATAGCAAGTAAAACATGGAGCTACTATTAAGTACAGGGAATTGAATAAACATTCACTGCATAGCAGGTGATTGTCAAGGTAAGTTTTTTTTAAATAAAGGGGTCATCTGAGATAGTATGGGCTGAGATTAGAAACAGAAAAGGAGAGGTTATCCTGTTGGGAATTTTATGTAGGCCTTCAAATAGTTCCTGAGATGTAGAGGAAAGGACAGCAAAGATGATCCTCGATAGGACCGAGTGTAACAGGGCAGTTGTTATGGGGGTTTGAACTGGCCAAATATTGACTGGAAATACGATAGTTGATTACTTTAGATGGGTCAGTTTTTGTCCAATGTGTGCAGGAGTGTTTCCTGACAGGACGTAGGTAGGCCAACAAGGGGCAAGGCCACATTAGATTTGGTACTGGGTAATGAACCCAGCCAGGTTAGATTTGGAGGTAGGTGAGCACTTTGATAGTGACTACAATTCAGTTTAGTGATGGAAAGGGATAGATATATACAGCATGGATATATATAGCTGGGGGAAAAGACAATTATGATGTGATTAGTCAAGATTTAGGATGCAGGGGATGGGTACAATTGAAGTGTGGAGCTTATTCAAGGACCAGCTACTGCGGATCCTTGATAAGTATGTACTGGTCATGCAGGGATGAAGTTGTTGAGTGTGGGAGCCATGGTTTACTATGGAAGTTGAATCTCTTGCCAAGAGGAAGACGGCAGCTTACATTAGGACGAGATGTGATGGCCCAGTTAAGGCACTCGAGATTTAAGTTAGCCAGGAAAGACCGAAAGACAGAACAAAGAGGTGCCAAGAGGGGACACAAGTCATTGGCAGATAGGATCAAGGAAAACGCGAAGGCTTTCTATAGCAATTTCAGCAATAAAAAATGACTAGAGTAAGATTAGGGTCAATCAAGCATAGCACTGGGAGGTTGTGCATGGAGTCAGAGGAGATAGGAGAAGCACTAAATGAATACTTTTCATTTGTATTCATACTATAAAAAGACAATGTTGTCAAGAAGAATACGGAGATACAGGCTACTAGACTAGATGGGGTTGAGGTGCACAAGATGTTAGCAATTCTGGAAAGTGTAAAAATAGAAAACTCCCCTGGGTCGGATGGGATTTAATCCTTGGATTCTCTGGGGAGCCAGGGAGAAGATTGCTGAGCCTTTGACATTGATTTTTATGTCAGCATTGTCTAAAGGAATAACGCAAGACTGAAGGATAGCCAATGTTGTTCCCTTGTTCAAGGAGGGGGGAGTAGAGACAACCTTGGAAATTATAGGCGAGTGAACCTTACCTCGGTTGAGAGTAAAGTGTTGGAAAGGGTTACAAGAGATAGGATTTATCATCTAGAGATGAATAAGTTGATTAGGGATAGTCAACATGGCTTTGTGAAGGGTAAGTCGTGCCTGACAAACCTTTGAGTTCTTTGAGATGGTGACCAAACAGGTGAATGAGGGTAAAATGGTTGATGTGCATATGGATTTCAGTAAGGAGTTTGATAAGGTTCCCCACAGTAGGCTATTACACAAAATACAGAGGCATGGGATTGAGGGTGATTTAGCAGTTTGGATCAGAAACTGACCAGCTGAAAGACAGCAGAGGGTGGTGGTTAATGGGAAATATTCATCCTGCCGTTCAGTTACTAGTGGGGTACCGCAAGAATTTGTTTTGAGGCTACTGCTGTTTGTCATTTTTATTAATGACCTAGATGAGGGTGTAGAAGGATGGGTTGTAAACTGGCAAATGACACTAAAGGTCGATGGAATTGTGGATAGTGTTGAAGAATGTTTCAGTTACAAAGGGACTGCAGAACTGGGCTTAGAGGTGGCAAATGGAGTTTAATGCGGAAAAGTATGAGGTGATTCACTTTGGAAGGAGTAACAGGAATGCATAGTACTGGGCTAATGGTATGATGCTTGATAATGTAGATGAGCAGAGATCTGTGTCCAGGTGCACATATCCTTGAAAGTTGCCACCCAGGTTGATAGGGTTGTTAAGGCAGCATATAAATTTAGCTTTTATTGGTAGAAGGATCGAGTTTCGAAACGAGATCATGCTGCAGCTGTATAAAACTCTGGTGCGACCACACTTGGAGTATTGCATACAGTTCTGGTCACTGCATTATAGGAAGAATGTGGAAGCTTTGGAAACGATTCAGAGGAGGTTTACCAGGATGGTGCCTGGTATGAGGCTGTTTTTGTTAGAGAGAAGGTGGTTGAGAGGCAACTTAATTGAGACATAAGATAATCAGAGGGTTAGATAGGTTGGACAGTGAGAGCCTTTTTTCTCGGATGGCGATGGCCAGTACGAAGGGGTACAGCTTTAAATTGAGGGGTGATGCATAGGACGGATATCAGAAGTTTCTTTACTCAAGAGTAGTATGGGCTTGGAACGCACTGCCTGCAACAGTAGACTCGCCAACTTTAAAGGGCATTTAGATGGTCATTAGATAGGTATGTGGACGAGAACGGGATAGTGTAGATTAGATGGGCTTCAGATTGGTTCCATAGTTCGGCGAAACATTGAGGACCAAATGGCCTGTAATGCGCTGTAATGTTCTATGTTCTCCACCTTCTGATGCTGCCTGGCTTGCTGTGTTCTTCCAGCCTTGTGCTTGTCTACACCCCTTAGGTTAACCAGTACAAATTCAGTCATAGTCAGGCCTTCCGGTCCCTAACAGAGACAGATAGAGGGATCCAGCAGGTAGTGGTGAAACAGCCTCAGTCCTTGAACTTGAGCAGAGTTCAGATTCTTGCTCCCTTAGGTGGACGAAAAATGGGACAGTAGGGAGGATGAGCACACTGACCAGAGCTCCATGGCCATGGCTGTATAGGAAAATCGGGGGTGTAGTAGTCTGTGTCATAGACACTTCACTAAAGCCAATAGTCAAGAGCTCCAAAGGCTGTGCTGTCCATCTGGTGCCCACAATCAGTATCTCATCCAGACTACAGATGAACTTGGGCAGCTCCAGTTGTCATGGCCCATATAGATACCAACTATATAGCTAGAAAGAGCAGGAAGGCTCAGAGGCAATGAGCAACTAGGAACAAAATTAAAAATAAGTGAAAAGGTAATAATCTCAGATTAATGTATGAGCCATGGGTTAATTAGCACAGGGTTGACAAGATTAAAAAATAGTAAACATGTGGTTCAAAGATTGGCGTGGGAGAAATGGGTTGAATTCATGAAACATTGACAACAGTGCTGGAGGAGATGGGAGCTCTACAAATGGGTTGGACTCCACCTGAATTGTGCTGGCACATGAGCCCTGGCAATTGCTTTACACTAAATGGGGGGCAGGGGTGCAGAGAGGTGTCAATTGCATAGAAGCTTATGGGAAAAAAGGTGAAGGCCTCAAGTGGGGCTATTCATGTTTCTACAAAAATAAATAGGACAGTATGAAAAGGGTTAGGAATTTAACTTCAGGCAGAGCAGGTAAAACAATGAGAAGGGGGTGATCAATGCAAGACTGGGCTGCTGTACATAAATGCACGTGGTTAGCCCATTCTTCTATAATGTGATGATTGTGTTCTTATGCAACCCACATTATGGAAAAATTGCACTTTAGAAACAGCACTTAAAATTGTTGGCATTGTAATCGCATTACAGCCAACATGTTTTAAATGTGCATGCTGGAGAAACAGCATCCCAAATTCAATGTTACAACGAATTCCTGTTGACAAATCACACATTATAACCAAACAACCTGTATACGAAACTAGGTAAATGATTTTCTGGCATAGATTTAAAGTGGCAGGTACAATGTTGTGAGCATCATAGATGTAATTACAAGGGGTAGGGATTAGGAATGAAAAGTTCAATGACGCATCCTTTGGAAGGACAAGCCAATAGGCAGTGGGAGCTGGCTTACATGGTTAGTAAGAAATTAAATCAAATAGATAGCAAGTGATATAAAGTCAGAAGACAATCTGAATGGGTAGAGTTGAGGAACCACAAAGGAAGATTTTGATGGTATAAGGAGTGTTAAGTTAGACACATGGCCTCCTAACAGTAGTCAGGAGGAGAAACAGAAAAGTAAATCAAAAGATAGAAAATGCATGCAAGAAACATTACAATACTCACTGGGAACTTCAATATGGAGGTGGGGCTGGGAAAAGGTTGGTATTGGATCCAAAGAAAATGAATTTGTGGAATGCTTCAAAACACTATTTTGCAGACAGTTCGAGGTAGAGCTCACAAGGGAACAGACAATTCTGAATGTGATGTGGAATGAGGCAGACTTGACTGGGGCGCTTAACATGAAGGAATCCCAAGGGGGAAGTGACCATAATGTGATAGAATTCACATTGCAGTTTGGAGGGAAGAAGATTGAATCAGATCTAACAGTATTAAAATGGAGTAAAAAGATAATACATAAGACTGAGGAAGGAACTGACCAGAGTTGATGGGAAGGGAGACAAGACAGAGTGGAGCAGCAACTGCAGGAGTTTCTGGGGACAATTCAGAAAGCCCAGCAGAAATTCATCCAAAGAAAAAAAATATACTATGGGGAGGACAAGACAACCATGGCTGACAAGGTCAGGAACAGCATAAAAGCGAAAGCATACAGTGTGGTGAAGATTAGTGGGAAGCCAGCGGATTAGAAAGCTACAAACTTACAACTTTTGGAGGCCCCCCGCCCTCCCATAACTTCTCTGGTAGACCTTTCTACCACCCCATAACTTTTACAGCCTTCTTCCTCCAACCACCTCCCCATCTCCCAGTAGCACTTTGCAAGCCATTTCTTGCAGCCTCCTTCTCCACTCCCACATTGCAACCAGCTCCTCTCCCAAACCTGCTCTGGCTGATGGCCTCGGCTTGGATCCAATGGATAGAATCTCCAGATTTGGCAAGAGGCTCCCCAGCATTCCAACAATCAGAAGCTCATCATTACTTCCATTTTCTATGGGAGGAATTTCCTTCTGACTGGTCACCCTCATGAATTTTCATGGACAATCTGTGGACGTTTGGGGAAGATTCATCCATTGCCTTCATGTATTTTTAGCATCAATAACTAGGTATTTGAAGTGGCCGACAAGTGTCAGACTCGTGATATTTTATTTTACGAAAATTGAGGACGAAACGATAACATTCCAAAAGGACATGTGTTGATGGTGAAAGTTTATTAATATAATTTGACCACTAAATACCCCCTGACAAATAGGTAAAAAAATTTCAAAGCAGAGAATAACTGAAGGATCCAGAAGAGTTTTAACTTTGATGCCCTCCTTTATCTTTGAGATGGGCTGAATTTTATAAATTTATTGTATTTCAAAAAAATAATTGACTTGGAGGACAGTCATTTGGAAGGTGTCTTTCGTTGCACTCAAATGTTTCAAATTAACAATACATTTTTCAGGGATCCAAGATGGCGACAATCTAGGAAGATCATGTTGCAGAGCTCTGCACCACATGGCAAGCAGGACGAAGTCCTCGCCCACCCTACCCAGACCACTGCGATATCCTGGGATTCTGGAAAGGTCATGGAGTCCCAGGAAACTGTCAGAGCAACTTACCTTAGTTTTTCACTGTCCAGGGATGCAGAAGGAGGGAGGCGGCATGTTCAAGGCTGGCCCCACAGACCCCTCACTTTCTTACCAGGTCCTGGTGAAGGGGCTCGATGAAATCCCAAGATGTGGGGTAAGCAGATAGAGTAGCAGCAGCTGGCCCCGATCTCCATCATGTTGCTGAAGCTGGGAGACCCCAGAAAAAGGACAGATGAGGTAGAACACAGTCGCAGTGGTGGAAGCTAATACCGGTCCCTCCAAGTATAGGATCCAGGCCCTGGAGGCGCAGGTTCGTAATTTGCTTGACCAGGTTGACGACCTTGACAACAGGGACTGGCGAACAAAAAATATTCAGATCGTTGGTCTGCCGGAGGGTAAGGAAGGTGAGCAGCCGGTAGAATTTGAGGACTGGTTTCCAGAATTCCTTAACTTGGAGTGAGGGGCTTGAAGATTGATGATTAAGGTGGGTCACTGTGTGAAGGTCAGGTCTGGACCAGACCAGACCAATATCCTCGCCCTCTCGATGCAGTTTCATCAACATAGAAATGAGAGAATCGTGGAAGCTTTCAGAATCCAGGGGAAGGATCCAAAGGCTCTAGTTTGAGGGCTCTAAGATCATGTTCTTCCAGGACTTCTCAGTGGCAGTGATCCAGAAAAGAAAATCCTATCAAGGCATTAACAGAAGACTTAGGGAACTCAGGATGAAGTACAGAGGTATTAAACAATGTTTCAAACCACCTTAGATGGATTTGTACACCTCTTTGACAAGTTGGAGAAGGCAGGAGACTGGACAAATTAACTTGATCTGAACAATTTAGTGCATACAAATAGTAGTGTTATTTGGGTATGTCGGTTTTTCTTTTGAAAAGAGAAATTCCGGTTAGGGCTTTCTTTTCTAAAAGAAATAACAATCCGGTCTAAACTATGTTTGGGGACAGTTGGGATGTGTACTTTCAATTTCTAAGTTATACCAAAGGATGGGTGGGGTACTTACCCTTTTTCAAAATTTTTTTGTTCACATTAATACTTCATGGTGTATTTTCTTTTTCTGCTTGTGTTTACAGTGCAACTCTAGATAGGAGAGGGAAAATGGTCGGGATGGCTAGATGCCTACTTACGGGCAGTTTATGCCGGGTTCAGATAATTAAATGCCCAAGCTCCAGTATTGGCAGCGGAATAGGAAGTTTGCTTCTGGGATGTATAGATGCCTCCTTTGGGCAGGTGAGTTCCCCTATTCAGCAGCATTGGCACTTCATATGTTGGTTCTGTTTTGGTTTTTGTAGTATATAATCTTTGATTGATAGCTTTGTAGGTTTGTTGATTGCAGTAGATTTAGTTTTTAATGTTCGATGGATCTTGCGACACTCTGGCTCAACAATTTGTAATTAGAAGTCCTCCTCTTTGGAATCTAAATGTCACTGCACAAGATTATGGCTAATGACTTGATTATTATGGTGTACCTAGAAAATCAAGGAGTCACTCACCAATTAGGAGGAAGATGGTACTCGAGAGTCTTAGAAAGGAAAAGGTGGATATTGCTTTATTACAGGAGACACACTTGGATGTTAGGGAGCATGTGAAACTACAGTAGAATGGCTTTGAGCAGGTTTACTTTTCATACCAGAAGTAGGGGGTGGATTCGGATTTCAGTTACTAGAGTATGTTAAAGACACACGCGAGGTTTGTAATCCTCAAAGCCCTGATAAACAGGAAAGTATATGGTGTTTTAAAATGTTTACTGGCCTCCAGCCCATCCCTCAAATTTCTGGCAAATGCATTCTCTAAAATGATCAGTCTCGAGTCCTAGCACATAAGAGAGAGATTTTAATTGTCTTATGGATCCCACGGTAGATAGGCTGCCCAAAGCACCCCCACCCCACAATACCATCTGTACAAACTAAACAATTAATGGATCTGTGCGGGGAGTTAGGGTTGGAGGATGTCTGGAGGAGTCTCTGCCCTAAGGCAGGAATTTTAAGTTTTTTCCAACCCACACAGATGCCACACGAGGATTGACTTTTTTTTCTAATCCCCGTGGCAACTCTAGTAATATTACCATCTCCAATCATGATTCAGTGTACCTGTTGGTTCAGGTTAAGGACGCTATAGTGGGCCTGAGGCACTGGCGAATAGATCCCTTTATCCTTAAGGGTAATAAGTTTATGGAGTACTTCTAAGGAATTTAGGGCATTCTAGACATTGACTCAGGTTCAGTTGGTAGCCCATGCATCCTTTGGGAAACTGCCAAAGCTTATGCCAGGGAGGAACTGCCAGTAGGAAGTGGCAGAAGGGCAAGCAGCAACATCTCCTTGAAGCACAGCGCTCATTGGCCAAGCTACAGGATTACAGTGCTGCATTTAATTCAGTGCTCACACAGACAGCAAAGAAGGAACTTGCTTTCGCAATACAAAAGGTTATATGAGCATGGTGACAAGCTGGGCAAGTACCTAGCATATCTCGCTAAGAAAAGGAGTGCCCTCAATCCATTACATGGATTAGGGAAGGGTCTAAAAACCTAACATGATTCCAAAAGACTAGTGTTCAGATTTTACTCTGAATTATATCAATTTGAGGGTTGCAAGGAGCGGTGGGCCAAAATGGAGTCCTTTTGAGGATCTGGTGCTCCCAGGTGTGATCCCTGAACTAAAGTCTTTTCTTAATGCCTCTTATCAGACCAAGAGGTGCAGGAGGCTGTGGAGCAGCTTCAGAGTGGAAAGACGCCCAGTCCTGATGGACTTCCCAGCAAGTTTTATAGACAATAGGTGCAGGAGTAGGCCATTCTGCCCTTTGAGCCTGCACCACCATTCAATATGATCATGGCTGATCATCCTTAATCAGTATCCTGTTCCTAGCTTATCTCCATAACCCTTGATTCCACTATCCCAGAGAGCTCTATCCAACTCTTTCTTCAATGAATCTAGAGACTGGGCCTCCACTGCCCTCTGGCACAGAGCATTCCACACAGCCACCACTCTCTGGGTGAAGTCTCTCCTCATCTCTGTCCTAAAATGGTCTACCCAGTATCTTTAAGCTGTCGCCTCTGGTGCGGAACTCATCCATCAGCGGCAGCATGTTTCCTGCCTCCAGAGTGTCCAATCCTTTAATAATCTTATATGTCTCAAATCAGATCCCCTCAGTCTTCTAAACTCAAGGGTATACAAACCCAGTCGCTCTAGTCTTTCAGCAGAAGGTAGTCCCGCCATTCCAGGAATTGACCTCGTGAACCTACGCTGTACTCCCTCAATAGCCAGAATGTCTTTCTCAAATTTGGAGACCAGAACTGCACACAGTACTCCAGGTGTGGTCTCACCAGGGCCCTGTACAGCTGCAGAAGAACCTCTTCGCTTCTATACTCAATTCCTCTTGTTATGAAGGCCAGCATGCTATTAGCCTTCTTCACTACCTGCTGTACCTGCATGCTTACCTTCATTGACTGGTGGACAAGAACACCCAGATCTCTGCCCCTTTACCTAAATTGATTTCATTTAGGTAATAAGGAATTTATAAACATATGCTCAACATATTCAATGACTTGTACAGTCATGATAGTCTCCTGCCATCTGAGAGGTGCCAATATTTGGCTTATTCTTAAAAAAGGTCCCGGAGGACCGTACTTCCTACAGGCCCATTTCATTCTTAAATGTGGACTTTAAAATACTCCCTAGGTCTCCAGCCTTAATGCAAGAGTCTGTTACCTTCTATTGTTAAAGCAGATCAGATGGGTTTCAAAAAGGGCTGCAGATCCTCCAAATGTTAGGAGGCTGCTTAATGTAATTCAAGCATGCCAACAGTTAATACAGGGATTGATAATTTCTCGAGATACAGAGAAGGCATTTGACAGAATCAGTGGCCCTACTTTTTTTATACTCTGAAGCGGTTTGGCTTGGATAAAGCCTTTATAAGATGGGTAAACGTTCTCGACAGTCTCCCTCTCACTGCGGTCATCACCAATGGGGTGCAATCAAGCAATTTTAATATTTTTAGGGGCAGCTGGCAGGGCTGTCTACTTTCTCCACTGCTTTTTACATTGGTGATTGAACCGTTGGCGGAGGCCATTCGTAGTGATCCCAATATTGCGACTCCAGAAGTAGGATCAAAATTACATAAGATTCATTGTATGCTGACAATGTCCCTTTCCTTTTTTTTAAAAAAATCTAATCCAGCAGTTTTGGTGCCTCACCTGATACAATACATCAGCTCATGTGGCACCTTTTCAGGGGCCAAGACTAATCTGACAAAATCAGAGGCTATGCCTATGGATGGTCTTATAAAGGTGCTAGGTCTTGAGGGAGAATCCCGATTCCCATTTAAGTGGTCACAGGGAGGTTTACGTATTTGGGCATATTCATTACTCCAGTTCTTGATTAGTTGTTTAAAGCTAATTTTGTTCAATTATTCAACAAAATCAAACAAGACCTTCAAAAGATGGGAGGCTTCCGGTCTCATGCCTCAAATCCTCAATGCCTAGTGCTATTTCCCATACCCTACAGTCAAACTCATCTGAGGGGTCGCCCCAATTGATGATATCAAGTGTTGATAGAAACTTGGTCTCATGGTTAGGTCAGATAATGCTTAAAATTAATATTCGCCCCATTTGTTGTACCCTATACAGATGCTCCGATTTGATAATCGGACAACCAGGAGACTGAACAGCTGGTTCAGCTCTTATTTGGCATTGTAAGGGGGCCCTTATTAAAATTAGCTAAACTGCAATTGCCTCAGACTGGGAGGAGCAAATTTCCTGGACATTAACTATCAACTGAGCTCACTTTTATCTTAGGGGAGTGATGGGGTTGTGGGGACTGTCTTTCAATATGACTTGATATTGAAACCTCAGGCAAGGTGCCCCCTTACAAGCTTGTTGTTTTTGGACAAAATGAGGACAGTTAAGGATAATTGACATCATCCAATAGTTATGAATACTGTTAAAGCATGGAGGGCAATTTGACAGAGGGAAGGCAATATTGGCAAAACATCTCTTACACCATAGTGGGTATGCCAGGTTTTCAAACACTGGGCAGCTAGGGGTATGTCTTGCATGGGTGGTTTATTTGAAGGAGACACATTGAGTTCCTTTGATCAGTTAGCACAAATAAGAGCTGTCTAGCAGGGTCCTCTTTTCTCCAACTTGGAAGGAAGATTACACTTTCATCTGATCCCTACAAATCTGACAGAGGAGGGTGCTCAGTACTAAAAGTACACTTTGTCAATACTTGATATCATTAATTGGGGCGGCCCCTCAGATGAGTTTGACTGCAGGGTGTAGGAAAGAGCACTAGGCATTGAGGATTTGAGAGGCATGGGAAGATATTTAGGAACTCAAGATAGGGATCAATTTGCAATAGGACCCATGCTTTTCAGTTAAAGATTCTCCACAGGGTCCACTTGGCTCTGGATCATTTGTCAAAATTTAAAGAAAGGGTATCTTCAATATGTCCCAAGTATAAAGTTGGTACAGACACTCAAGCATACTGTAACGATGTGGTGGGTGCAATGGAGGGAATTTTGGGCATAAGGGAGGAGAAGGACCTGATCTCTCTCCTTAGCCTGCCCAGTGTGTTCCCTGTAGATGTGCATAAGAAAGAAATCTTTTCAACATCCTCACTTTCTGCACAAGAATGTCTTATTAGTTTGGGTATCCTAAAATTCCCTGGACCTGTTCGGTTGGCGGACGACAGTTATGGAGCACATCCCTTTGGATTTTCTTACAAGCATGGTACACCACAAAACAGAATTTCTAAGACATGGCAGCCCTTTTTAGAATACTTGGGACACATTTCTCTGCCACACGAATAAGGGCTTTTACACAGCTGGGACGAGTGTGCTTTTTAAGTCTAACATTCAGAAGAGAACTGCAAACGTACAAATGGTTGAAAATTAATGCTCTTGGTATTTGACGATTAGTGTTTTGTTTGGCTGAGCTGTATTATTATTATATAAATTTGTTATTTAAGTTTAGTTAGTTGGGTTTTAATTTCATATATTTATACATGAGGGCGGTTTGGGTTTTACATTTGTGTTTTTTGTATTGTTTTGAAGTATATTGTTTTGTATTTGTTGTAATACTTGAAAAATCTATTTTTCAATAAAAATATATTTTAAAACACACATTTTTCAAATCTAATAACTTTAGGTAAAAGGGCAGCCAATGTTGGCACTAAACCTCAGACAGTAATTGTGAGAATGTAAGGAATGTAATGCTGCAGAGGGTTGTGGAGACCAAGTCATTGGGTGTATTTAAGACAGAGATAAACCCTCTATTACTAAGGCAATGAAATGTTAGAGAGAAGGCAGCAGAATGGGTTGAGAAACATATCAGCCATGATCAAATGGTGCAGAAGAGTAAATAGACTGAATGGCCCAATTCTGCTCCCATACCTTATGGTCTTAAATTGGTACAGGATTACAGGCCATGATTAAAATTCCTTTTCAAGGTTAATCTGATGATGGTTGAGAATGCAATGTTAACCAAGAGGGCTCCCTGCACTCTGAATAGCACCAGTAGACCCTTAATCTCGATTTAGAGGAATGAGGCTCAGCACACCAATACATCTAAGAAGGACCACATGCCTGAGAATTTATTAATTGCCAGCATGACATTTGAAACATAATCCTAGATTACAACCAAATTGCACTTTGAATCCATCGTTTCAAGTGGTGAAAATATTAAAAAGATCTGAACATGGCATCTTTGTGCATAATATACATATGGATTTTTGCAAGGCTTTTGACAGTGACAAATAGAAGGTTGATCTGTAATGATGAAAGCAACATTCTGGTAAACCTTCTCTGCACTCTCTTGAAAGCATCCACATCCTTCTGGTAGTGTGGAGACTAGAGCTGCACACAATATTCCAAATGTGGCTTAACAAAAGTTCTATACAGATGTAACGTAACTTGCTGATGTTTGTATTCATTGCCCTGGCCAATGAAGGCAAGTGTGCTGTATGCTTCCTTGACCATCTTGTGGAACTGTACACCTAGATGTCTGTGTCATTGCTGAGGGTTCTGCCATTAATTGTGTAACTTACACTTTAAATTTAATGTTCCAAAATGCATCACCACATTTGGCCAGATCAAATTCCATCTGCCATTTCTCTGCACGTCTGGGCAATCTATTCGGCTGTAACCTTTTACAATCCTCTTCAATATTTTGCATTGTATACAACAGCAGTAGAGTTGCAGGGTGTGTCTTAGTCTTCGACCTATCATGTTACCTGCCATTAAAACACTGCTCTGATAAGTAATGTAGGATTTAATGCATCTCATTCACATATGTACCCTAATCTCAAAAAGTAGTTTTTTTCTAAAATTGCAGTTTTAAGCTGTGCAGTCTCTCTCCCTCAAACAATGTTGATTTTTAATCTGAAGATAATGCATTATTTCATAGTTTGGAATGATCCCCCTCAAAAATATGTAATTAAAATTACCATTTCGTATGAATGAAAATGTCAGTTTAAACAGGAATTTTTTAGGGGCAGAAACAGGATCACATTTCTAATATCGTAACAGCCAAGTCCAGTCCAAAGTCCAAAAGCAGTAAGCAAGGCAGCAATAATTTGGTATCATTACTTAAAATTAGTTCAAAAGAATAAGCCAAACAATCCTGTTTCCAGGCAAGTGCTCAAGAACTTTCATACAATAATCAAGAATGATCTTTTGAAGAACATTCCCTCCTAGACTGATAGATGACATTTGTTTGCTTATTCACAGATGATGCTTGGATCATTGTCCTTCATTACCAAACAGAGATTTTCTAAAATATGGACACATCTTGATTCTAAAAGGTTTCTATAAACATTTCTCCATTAGTCAGCCACAACAAAGAAAAGCCCACAAGAATTTTATAAGCTGATCCATAACTTGACAAATAACAATAAAGCCAAATTTTCCAAGAGTGTACCCAATTCGGCAATGAAAAGGAATTGGAGCAACTGCAGTTAAGCTACAAATTGGGGGCAAAAACAAACAATTCTTGAAGCTAATTGCACATCATACTCACCAAGGATCAGTTGTTTACATTGATTTCAACCACCAAAACGAACAGCAATTTCAGTTTTTTTGAGAAAGTTTAAGCAGAATCAACTGCACTGAGTTTACAGCAACAGCCTACATGTCGAAGCTAGTTATTAGTGAGTGAAGCTAGTTTTCCTACAAATAAATTTTCTAATTCAAATTATTAAATGCTTGAAACATCACTGCTTTATTCAATGTTACTCCCCAAAAAAATGTTATGAAAGTGTAGAAGTGTACTGTACCTTTAAGAAAAAGTTAAAAGCTAGCAGAACTACTTGACAGCACCAAGTGCTCTGAGAATAAGGTAACAATGTAACATTTGGTCACCCAACTAGATAACATTCAAATTCTGCCAGTTTAAAATATACCCCAAAAAACCAAACTCCAATCAAGTTTGAATTTAGTATATGGACGATATTAAAAGTTATGACACAATCCAATGCTTTAGGGGTATAAGACTGGGAAAACTTGTACAGACTGTACATCAGCTGCTCAAGCTACCAGCTTATACAGATTGCGCGAAACAAAAATCTCTTTAAAAAAGTACAGTTATCTATCAACAACCTCCGAAGAGAAATCCTATGAAGAAAATCTCCAGAGGAAGATACAAGGAGAATATTCAACAGCTGCCTGGTTTCCAAATTTGAGTTTTTGGTAAAGCTTTGTCAGGGGGTTTTATCGGACCAGTATTATAGAAGGGAAAATAAAAGATAGGAGAGAGGGAGGAGTTCTATTTAGTTGTTAGTTATTCTTATACTTTAAGTAGTCATTAATTTTACTTGGCCTCAAATTTTCAGAGATTACTGCATTGGATAAATCTTGTGTTGCTGGTTAAACAAAGGTTAATAGAGGGCATTTACCCCATGTCGTAACAAAAGTGCTTTAAATTCTCATGGCTAAATCTTGTGCTTATGAACCCAGGTTTGTATGAACCTAAGTAGTGTTAAAATGTCTTTACATTGGAAATAGAATGAACACTAATGTACCAGTTTAAATGGCTGTTTAAATTTACTATGCTAAATGGGTTACACTCCTCTACCAACCATACTTAATGTACTAAACAATTGAGCATATACCATCAGTACTAACACACTGGCAATGGTCCTGGTCCAAAAACATGGCAGTCCATCCAAATATTCTAATGGCCAATTACTGGAGCAGCTTGGATTGGAGTTGTGTATTGGTACCACCTGGAATTTGACAGAACCCATGGAATTGCCTGTCAAATCTTTGTGAATTTTTCTAAATCTGACTTTTCAAGATACCCCCTACTGCTTTCATGGTTTCTTTTGTTCAGATTTAAAACCCTAGTTTTACAATCAACTCACATTCAAACTTAAAATTACATGATTAGTATAGGTAATTTCAAAGGCTCCTTGACAGCAAAATTAGCCTTTTCTCACTAAAATACAGAATCTAACAGCACAATCACTAGTTCATTATTCAATATACTTCTCAGAAAGCCATCTTGTAAAACTCCAGGAATGCATCCCCCACAGCATTTGGCACAAATTAATTTACCTTAACTATGTGAATTGAAGTCGCCCATTATTGTATAGCCACATTACATGCAATTCTAATTTCCTGAGTTATACTATGCCCAATATTACCACTACCATTTGATGACCTATATATAAAAAAAAACACACCAATGTTTACTATCCCTTACTGCACCTCACCTGCACCCAGATTAATTCTGCATCTTAATCTTTTGATTGAAGATCTTTTCACTAATTGTTTAAGGTATCCCATCTACTTTTCCTTTTTTACCTATCCTTCCTAAATGACAAGTACCCTTGGAAATCCCAATCTTGGTCATCCTTTAGTCTCTGGTCTAATGGCAATTAACGCAAATCTAATTTACCTCAGTTTATGTCTTCAAACCAAAGGTACACAAAATTTGACAGTCATACATCGAATATGTGGAAAGAGACTTTCCCCTTAATAATGAAATCAATAAGCAAAGGGTGTAATTTTAAAGGCGGTTTAAAGGGGATATAAGGAATAATCTTTTCATCCAGAGGGTGGTGGGTAACTGGAACTCTGCCTGATAGGATGCAACCATTACAACATTTAAGTACTTAGATGAATACTTGAAATGTCAAAGCACTGAAGGTTACAAGCCAACTGCTGGATAATGGGATTAAGATAGATTGGTACTTGTCGACTAGTATGGACATAAAAGAACCAAAGGCTTCATTTCATGCTGAGAAATGCAATGATTCTCACCTTGTTGCAAATATCATTTACAGTGCTTTAATGTTGTTCTGCATTTGGATCCTATTTAATGCTTGGCTTTGTTTTGTTTTGTATGTGAAATTAGGTGGGCAACCTCCTTCCTGTAACCAGTTTTACTTACCTTCAATCTAAATTCCTTAAAGATTTCCAATCTAGTTTAAAACCTCCAGACAATTACAAATCTCCACATGGGAGATTAGTCCCAGTCTTGGGAGTAACTTGCATTCAATTTCATTTCTTAAATCTGTGGTTCATCCATATACCAGATTGCAAGAGCAACATAGTAACATACACAAGTAATAAGACTGACAATGTTTTTACAATCAGATCCATGTAATTCCTTTTAGCCAGGGCATTGGATGTTAATTACTGCTCTGTCTATTCTGATTAATTTGGTAGAATTCAAGGAAAATGTAAGCCAAATCCGGTCCTTCAAGATAAGCAAATTATCGTTAGCACACTAGCACTTATGGACCACCACCAAGTGCAGCCTGAGGAGCTTTATCTGCCACTCATTAATTGCAAAACAGTTAACCAGTTGACTATTTACAGATTTACACAACTATAGTTCTACTGCTACTTGACTTACTCCCATAGCAGCAAATACAATGGCAAAATTCTCTGCACTATAGTCCATGACATCTTTGGATTTTTGAACCAGTCCAGCTTGACGGCAAATCTGGGCAGCAATCTAGAAAGCAATTCACATGTTAGAAACTTTATGTTGAAAAGGCAACATCCATGCATACTTTGCCCTTTTTTTATGTTTAGTAAATATGAAATTCACAGCCATTTTCATCTTTCTACTTTTGTTCTTCGAATCAATGTGAAAGATTTTTCTGTGAAAGCTTTTCTGCCAGTAAAAACAAAAGTTTTTGTAATTCTAAAACAAAGTTTTTATATTTCAGAAATTGCTAACTTTTAGTCATAATCAGAGCCAGCACAAAAAGATGCAAGTACATGAAACAAAACAGTAGCCTTTCTAACTTACCTGAGGTGCTTTGTTTGAGAGGTCAGGAAAAACAATTTGCTAGCAGTTAATATTCTGCAGGGCAGAGTTAAAGCCTATTATTAGAATAGGACATTAAAAAAACCTTGAATTTATTCTTGTGTTGGGAACCTTCTTAAACTAGAGTTCAGATTATTTTTGGAGTTGTCTCATTAGCTATAATCTATAAATCACAAAATGAGTTTAAATCAGACTCAAATAAAATTAGTTAAAGATTTCAAACTGAAAATCTTGTTAAAATTCTTAGTTTCCGATGCATTTGTTATCCCCATCCCATATGAGCATACCATCCTCAGACAATGCCCACATTTCCATTTTCCAGATCAGTGGGCACATCCTTGCTTAGTTTCACTATTAACCAATTGATCAACGCTAAAGGTTAGAACAACCTCTGTTATCCGAACAAGACAGGCAGTGAGCATTTTGTTTGGAAACCTGATAACACTTATGGGACCTGGAGATCCTGTTCAGATAATCTGAAATTTGGATAACTGACATTCAGATAACAGAGGTTGTGCTGCACATCCATAAAAAGATTTTTCTTTCCCTTACCTTGGAGAAAGCTCCTCTATCCCCAATACCAGAGATCCATCATCGCTCCCCTCCTTTTACATGGGGGTCAATTTCTTCATGTTGTCTACATCTAACGCATAACTCTCACTGCAGTTTAATTGCTCAATGATGTTAAATAATTTTCCTAATATGTAGTCTTTATCATATTACTTTATTGGCAAGTAATACTTTCAGATAAGTGTTGCCTAAAGACTTTAGTACTTTTCCTCCAGTTATTAATTCACACTATATTCCGTAGTCGCTACCTGACCTCAGGTACGTAGTTCATATGACTACTCGCCTAGAAGATGGTCAGCAGGCTTCAGTCACAGCAACGAAGGAGGGAGATTACAGCTTAAGCCTCCAGATTTTTAAATCTTTGCTGACTCTATGGGAACCTCAGCTGAACTTTTAGTTCTGTGTAATCCAAATCCCTGAGGCTAACTAGAAAATCGCAACAGCTATACTAGTTGTGGTCAGCTAGTGCCACAGACAAACTTCGTTTCATATTGGACAGACTTGTCACGATTGAAAATTTACAGGTTTTTATACCAGAATTATTAGCATTCTTACATACAAAAATCAGAAATAATGAAGAAAACGGTTAACAGCAGTTAAATAATGAGCAACTACATTGCAATAAAATATTCTGTATCAACCAAACACTAACTATAAAATAACAGTGGTCCATTTAACGTTTACAAACCTCATTATGGGGCAAGCCTGCTGCTGAAAATATAGGAATCTTCTGTCCCCTAGCAATACTGTTCATACCATCTATTGCTGAGATTCCAGTTTGGATCATTTCTTCAGGGTATACACGACATTGTGGATTTATAGGTTGACCTAAAATTCAAGCATTGACTATTAAAAAAAAGTATATCAAAAGTAACATTATTTCACTGAAACAACTTGCATTAAATGGCACCTCTAGTGTACTAAACCATTACAATGAGTTTCACAAGAACGCCAAACAATTTTTTAAAGCCAACTTTTAGGAAGCAACAGAGTAGATGACCTTCCAGGAAAAGAGGGGAGCTGGGAAATTTAGAAAAGGGATTAACAGCCACCAATGGCGAAGTAGTTGGAGCATTTTACATGCAAAAGGGGCTAGAATTGGAGGTGAGCCAGTAACTTCAAGGCTGAAAGAGGTTCGAGGGGGAGGGGTGAAGACATGATCAAGTTGGGAAAAATAAACTTGATAATTTTAAAGCTGCAGCAATTACACACTAGAAGACATGTGGGTCATTGAGAATAGGGATGACAGGTGAACAGGACTGAGTTGGGCACAGGTGGCAGAATTGGCAAAAATCCATACAAATATATGTTATCCTCGATACACAAATCTTATTTTCTGCAAAAACCCTTGATATGGCTTTTTGATTACTCCCTTCTGGAAATCTAAGTATCATACATTCACTGTTTCCCTTTGTCCACAGCATATTATCTTTTCAAAGCATTACAATATATTGGATAAACACCATATCCTTTTCATGAAACCACACTGCCTCTTCCTGATTTGTTCCAACTTATTTGTCACATTGTCTTAATAAATATCCTCTAACATTTTTCCTATGACAGATGTTAAGCTAACTGGCTCAGTTTCCTCTGTTGTCTTCCACCCAGTGGAATTGCCCAGTGTCCAGGAATGCACAGGATGGGTGGATTAGCCATTGGAAATGCAGGGTTACAGGGTAGGGTGCGCTACAGATGGTCGATGTGGACTCAATGGGCCAAGTGGCCTGCTTCCACAGAGTAGGGATTCTAGGATTCCTCCCTTGCATTTCCTGATTTCTGGGGTGTTACATCTGTCTTCACGACAGAGGACAATTGCAAATACCTGTAGAGTTCATCTTCCATCTTATTTACCATTAATTTCCCAGACTCCTTTTCAATAGGGCCACTGAACTCAACCTTTTTGAAAAGTTCAGTGGCTATATCTGTAATATTTTGTTACTTTCACCTCAAATTCTCAAAATTATCTTTGGTCTGCCACCATTTCGAAAACAATGTATCTTGAAATATCCCCTTAAAAAGTTCATTTTATTGAACCATGGTTTCATACCTCAACTGCCCTTATTGAAATTTAAAACACTGTTCTTGGACCTACTCCGCTCTCCATTAAACAGTGGAGAAACTGAATCAGTGAACTGCAACTACTTAAGTATACCTTCATTACAACAGTCATAAATTAATCCCATTTCATTCCCATCTCAGTTTAGTGCAAACGTGGTGTAAGATGCTTTAGAAAACAACCCCAAAAGGATTCTATGAACTCAGAGGCTACCTTTACATATTTGATTTTTTCTGGATTAAATGCCTACAATTATTACCAAAACCTTCTAACAAGCTATGATATTTTTCCTTTGTTTCATTCATCATAATTATGGTAGCAAGCCCTGTATACCACTCCTATAAATCAAATTGTTGCCTTTATCATTTTTATCTCTACCCAAAACATTTTCATATTCTGGCTGGGTCATTTCTCTTATTCTAGTAAGAATTAAAGAGTTCCCCTAATTTACCTTCTAGCCCTGCACAAATGTCTTGTGCCATTTAATATTCAGCAAGAACAATAAAAGGGGTGGGGAAGGGGGATTAGAGAGATAAATGGAGGTGGACCTTTAAGGTCTTTTTTGGGGCAGAGGAGTGGGAAAGGAAAGGAGATTTAATTGTCTTTGAATTGCATGTAAGTGTGCTGTCTTTACTGCTGCAAGAGTCATGTCTCAAAGCCGACTTGTGTAGACCATGCCTGGTCTGAAAAAAATTCAAAGTGTCTCTCAGCTGTTCCTCAACAGTACTGCCTTGAACCACATGGCCCCAATGTTTTGGGCTCACAATCCTGCCCCACTTAGGCAGGCCCTGCCTTAATGAACAAAAATAAACAAAAACATTCTACAAACAGTACTGAACTAGTTAAGTATGAAGTTCAATTAAAGATTGAAAGCTATTAGTCTCAGTACTTCCAAATGTTCAGGTACTGAAGCAAAGGAAACAGAATGCTAAATGATTGAATAAGTACAGTACAAGTTGGGCATTTTAAACAATGTTAAGATGCAGTGACCAAAGAATCAAAACCACGTCCAGTTGAAGTTACAAACATTGCAGAAGACATTTAGTCCACAAGCAATCCAAAACACCACAAGCTCAAGAGGAGCTCAGAATACAGATAATCAAGCTCATCTTACCCCCACCTTCTAGACAGGGTGAACAATTCATTCAAATCAAATCAGAACTAAAATAGAAAACCAGGCAATGATTTCTAGTCACTACCAGCATGTTATTCACCCTAGAAAACACATTACTTCCATACAATGACTCATACATTAATATTAATTTGCAATTTGGCATAGAATGCAAAGCTGTAAAAGGACAGATTGACTTCCATAATGAAGACTGCCACACTAACGTACTAAATCAAGCCAGGTCATATTTTCTTCCACAAAGATAAAAACATCAATTAAGTGAATTTTCAGTGGTGTAATTCTCAATTTTTGTGACCATCAGCTTACCCATAATATCTAGAAAATCTTCAGCCAATACAGTTGGCCCTCTGTCAATAGGCAATAGGCTTCCCTGATCCATTGAACACTCTACCTGTAAGTTAACAATATTGCTATTACTCAAGAGCAAAATTAAAGTTATTCACAAGTTATATTGAGTGGTTAGGCAACTCAAATTGGATTTTATACTTCATGAAACTACAAGGCCAAATGCTCAAGTCAGCAAGTCCCTGATGTCAAGTTTGGCTAAACCTGAAACTGGGGCCTCTGTTCAAATACGCTGCAGCATTGGTGGAAAGCAAAATGTCTTCATATAGTAAGTATAAATGTACTCAACATCATTCGATTCAGTTTCTTAAGATGCTGTTAATCATTAAAATATAAGGTCTTCAAGCATTGTTGCATTTAAGGCTCCTTTTTGAAAGGATTGAAGCAAACTTAACTCAACTTTGGACTTTTCTGATTATGTTAACCTGAATCTTTTATTCTTAAAGACAATTAGCTTTTGAAAAAAGCAAAATACACCTCTTCACAGCATTTTTCTTTATTAATTTTACACTTCATTTAAAGACCACTATTGTCTATAATGTTTCTTTAAAGCGTAAGATGTAGGAGCTGAAGTAGGCCATTTGGCATGTCGAGTCTGTTCCAGTGAAATCATGGCTCATCTAATAATTTTCAGTTCCACTTTCCTGCCTTTGTCCCCATAATCCTCAAATCACTTACTGATTCAAAATCTGTCTACCCTAACCCTGAATACACTTAAACGACAGAGCCTTGGCAGCACTAGTAAAGAATCCAACATTCACAACCTTTCAAGGATTCCTCTACATTTTTGTACCAATTGGGTGACAACTTACTGAGGGGATCTTTGGTCCTTTCAAGGGAAAAACAACCTTCCCTATACTGACCCTGCGAAGAATCCCCCTCCCTAAAAAATGTGTTTCAATGAGAATTCCTCTTATTCTAAATGAGACTGAGTACAGACCCCAACCTATTTAACCTCTTTTCCCAAGTCAATCCCTGCATGCTCAGGATTAATTTAGTGAACCTTCTCTGGATTGCTTCCAATGAACTTATACCTTTTAGATAATGGGACCAAACTCTTTGCAATATTCTAATTTTTGCCTTGCTCTATGCTCCATTCTGTTTGAAATAAAAACAGATGTTTTTGCCTTCCCTATTACTGACTATAGTGGTACTTGTATGCTAACTTTGTAAATAATGCATTTAAACACCCAAAATCTTCTGTGCTGCAGTTCTCTATTTAAATAATAGCAAGAATAATAGAAGATCTGGATAATGTGTAGAATTTCACATATGGGAGAAAGTGAGGACTGCAGATGCTGGAGATCAGAGCTGAAAAATGTGTTTCTGGAAAAGTGCAGCAGGTCAGGCAGCATCCAAGAAGCAGGAGAATCAACATTTCGGGCATAAGCCCTTCTTCATAAAATTTCACATATTCCCACATCATATTTCATTTACCAAATTTTTGTCCACTCAACCTGCCCATATCCCTCCACGTGCTCGGTTATTCTCACTATTTGCCATTGTACATTTAGTTCTCTCAGAGTTATTAATACACCTATCCCAGCCTCTAATCCATGTGCACTCCACTGGTTTTAGATTCCATCCTGAAAAATGACCCTTATCCAACTGTCTACCAGTTAACCAATCCTCTTTCCATGCTAATTGCTACTTTCCACTCCATACTCTGGGTTTCTGTCTTAAATAGCTTAATGCTTGCTATATATCAAAATAACTTTTGAAAATCCAAATATATTACATCAACTGTTTCCTCCTTGTCAATCCTTTATTACCACCTCAAAAAAATAATAAATGTCAGGCATGATTTTCCCCTCATGGCACCATGCTAACTGCATGATAATGTTATTTCTAAAATACTCTATTAGATCCTTCATAATATACTTTAACACTGCCCAAGAACATATTAAGTTAAGTGGCCAATAGTTACCTGTTTTCTGTCCCCTTCCCTTCTTGAAAAAGTGTAACATGGGCAGGTTTCTAATCCTCCAGCATCTTTCCAGAATCTAAAGATTTTTGGAAGATTACTGCTACAAACTCTAGCTACTTCCTAGAAAATCATATAGGTGCATCCCATCAGTGGGTTTACTGATCTTTGGCCCCATTAGTTTCTGTAGTAAGTTTTCTCTCATGATAGTTATTATATTTATTACCTCTGCCCTTTTGGAATGTTATTATTGTCTTTACTATGATGCAAAGTATTTCTTCAATTCCTGGTTCCTCATTATTTCCTCAGCGTTGATCTCTAAAGGTCCGATATTCAATTGCCTCCCAACCTTCCTTTCCACATACAGTGGATCCTTGACTATCCAAAGGACCAGGGAGGAGAGTATTTCGTTCAGCTAATCGAATGCCACATAACAGTTTAGCCAAGTGTTGGAACCTTGCGATCTTGCCGGATATTAGAGGTTTCTCTGCATTTAAGGCAGCTTTTGCACTCTGGTCTTTATCTTATTTACTCAAAAAGGTTTTCTTTTTGTCATTTTAAAAAAAATTTTGCCAATCTTGTTTTACCACTGATCTTTGCCACAGGTTTTTTTTGTACAGTTTGATGCTATCCTCAATTTCCCTATTTAACCACAGTCGGCTTATCCCCTTTCAAACCCTTCTTTCTCACTGGGAGAGATTTGAGAAAGTCAAACTAATTTCTTAAACTTCTACTATTGTTCCTCAACCTTATTTGCTGCTAAACTCCTCTCCTAGTCTACTCTAGCTAGCTCCCAATTCATTCCTTTCAGATTTTTCTTATTTAAAATTAGTACATTTGTTGCCCACTCGAGTTTCTCCCTCACAAACTAATGTTAAATTCACAATGCCACGAACAATGTTTCCTGGGGTATCTTTCACTCAGATCATTTATTTAAATGTGTATCGCCAGATCCAAAGTAGCCTGATCCCTGACTGGATCAACCACATGCTGTTCCAGGTAACTATCCCAAATACGCTGATTCTTCTATATGACTACCTCTGCCAATTTTATAGTTTAAGAGGTTAGATACAGCTGGAGTCATACAGCACAGAAACAGACCCATCAGTCCACATAGGACATTCCTGAAGAAGGGCTCATGCCTGAAACATGGATTCTCCTGCTCCTTGGATGCTGCCTGACCTACTGCGCTTTTCCAGCAACACATTTTCGGCTTCAGTCCACATACCAATGTTCCCATACTAAACTAGACCCACTTGCCTGCATTTAACCCATTTCCCTCCAAACCTTTCCTAGTCATATACTTATATGAATCTCTTAAATGTTCTAACTGTACACGCATTCACAAATTCCTCTGGCAGTTTATTCCACACACAAATCACGAAAAACAATTGCCCCTCATGCCTTTTTAAAAACTTCCTCCTCTTATCTTCAGAACATAAGAATGAGTTTTGAATTCCCCCACTCGAGGGAAAAGTCCATTATTCACGTTATCTATGCCCCTTATGACTACACAAACCTCTATAAGGTCACCTCTCAAAACATTCAAGGCTAAAAGAATCAAAGGGTATTAGGTAAATACAAGATCAGGATACTAAGTTGGACAATCAGACACAATCAATGATGGAGCTGGCCCATATGTTCTCAGAAATATGGCCTATTTCTGTTTCACGTGTGAAACATTGTTTTCCAATCTAGAGATTAAAATCACTCACGATTAACACTAAGTTTCTTGCATGCACTCCAAAATTAGAGCTATAAAGGCAAACTTACGAGAAAGTCAAATATAAATTGCAGCAACACAAACAGATAGTTTACTACACAAATTCTAGCTTTGCTTTTCTTCACATCACTTTGACCAAGCCCTGATTCCCACAGCAATGAGCATTCAGGTTTTCGGTCATAATACACTGGAGCAGAAAACTCCACATTCTAAAAAAGTGTATTTTATTTAACTGACATGTACATTTACATTACATCTTAAAGAATGGAACTATACTAAACAAAAACTGAGTCCACTGATGTCACTCCAGAGCCAGTCACAAATTAAAACTTGGTCCGTGTTAATGTTTATGCATAGAATCAAAAATTCTGACTGTGATGCTGTCACATTTGTTTTTTGAATCAACTTGTAGAAATCACTTAGCAGTAACTTAAACAAAATGAAACTGAATAGATGGAGACTGTCCCTTATATAATTAACTTTCCAGTTTGAAGCTCCAATTCCTGTCACTGACTTAAGTTGGTAAATGAGAGATTTCAACAAATATAATTTAGTTTCAGCCATAAAACATTAGTCTTATTAAAATTTGACTCTTTAAAATGCAGAATATTCTAATTTCCATTCGGCAAAATTATAAAAATATTGCATATAATGAATCTTCAAATACAGCTTTCACACAAGTCAAAATGAAATTTAGTTATTTGAAAACATTAAGATATGCTAGAAAATTAAATTGTGATAAACAGCATTAATATTGAAAGTTGAGCTGTAGCCAAATTATCCTTTGTTAAAGATAATAATGCATTAACATTTGAGGGTTATGAGGGATATCCTTCATACTTCAAATGATAATATAAATAATGTTATAAATATATGAAGAAAGGTTCCTGGAAAAATCAGCTTCCAATGGAAGACAGAATCCACTTACCAAGCATGTCCTCTGAAACAGATATGCGAAGTATATCCCCTGTAAATTCACATGCTGTTTTTTTGGCATCAACACCTGATGTCCCCTCAAACACCTGTATAAAATGAACATGAAACATAAGTACACTTAAAAATGCATGAAGCTTTCCAATATTCATCACCACAATGTGACCAGAGCTTCAAGGTGCAGATCTTGAGGAAATATTCCATAAACTAGACTTATGTTTAGGACTCAATGAAAATTGATAGATTGAAACAAAATTGACATGGGATAGGAATTTAATACAAAAAGCATAAGCCCAAAGTCAGAGCCAGCCACTCAGGAAACATTTCTTCATACAAAGCTTGGTGGAAAATGGTGTGTAGTGGATGCTAGCTCAACATATCAACTGGAGTTTAAAATGGAAATGCTTATGTTGATTGTAAAGAATGTGACAAGCAGAGAGAGTGGGAGCATATATGCATAGATCTTTAAAGGTGGCAGGATATATTACAGAACAATTACCAAAGCATTTATGAAGCCCAAGGTTCCAAATGCAAGTATCAAGAACAGAAGTGGAGAAATTATGCTGTGTCCTTGGAGCTCTGATTAGGCCACATCTAAAATATTTCACCAAGCTCCAGTTACCACACTTTAAAAAGGATGCAATAGTCCTCGAAAAAGGTGCAGAGGAGATTTGGTGGGGTGGGGGGGGGGAGGGGGGGGGGGGGGGGGGAGGTGAAGAGATTATTTGTGGTAATCTTCCATTGCTAGTGAGACAGGAGTTTGTCAAAAATCCTAAACATTAAAAAAAGTTGTTTTAGACAAACCCTTGGCCAGATACTTTCAGTATTTCTATGAATTTTAATCCAAATGTCCAAGCATGATTAAAAATCATTTCAAACACAATAATACCATAGCTGTCTATACGTTAAATTGTGATTTGTTTGTATTTTATAGAAATTACAGTATAATTCTTAATGAATGATCTGAACAAGGTAGGATAGTTATTAGCATCAACTCTTATTGGCCACCCTCTTAATTGAGTAGAAATTGCTCATCTCCAACTTCAATGCCAAATGGTTTCAACCATATTACATTCCATTGCCTTCGGTCGTTTAATTCCAGCTTCATATGTAGTTCTTCTAATGTACCATTACTTTGGCAGCTATTCTCAGCTTAAGTTGAGCTCTGTAAATCCATGTATTTTTGTTTCTCAAAAATTCTCACAAAACATTTTTTCAACCTGCACTTCAACCTTCTACCCAGCTGTAGGTCAGTACTTGTTCCCTAAATACTTTATAAAATAGTTCATATTGGGATATTTGATATATTCAAAGATTTGCTTAAATCTCATTTGTTCGATAATTAATTAGCTTCTTACAAAAAAAAAATGGTTCATCATACTGAAAATTCTAATTCAAATTAAGAAATATGCAAATCATTAAACACTAGTGCATTGGTCCAAAAAGCAATCTAAAAAAGATACTGGTTTTCAGCTCAAGCAGACTGAACTACAAAAAAAATGACAAAACTGGCTTTGGCTATTTTTCTTCAAGTTTGTACAGTTGAGGTGTTAAAAATATTAAAACAGTTAGATATGGAAGAGAGATAAAACAACTTCCACAGGTAGGGAATTCAGAACAAGGAGGTTCAAACTCATTACAGTTCGATCTAGACAAATAAGAGGGAAATCAAGTGGCACACTTCACCCATCAAGTAGTTGAAGTCAAAAACTCAAATACAAATGCTGACCCAATTGAAAATTTAAGTTTAAAAATTGTTAAATAAGAATATCAAAGTATACTAAGAAAAATCAAGTAAATTGAGTTGAAGTTGAATTGAATTCGTGTAGCAGTTAGCACTGCTGCCTCTCAGCACCAGGAACTCTGGTTCAATTACCACCTCAAGTGACTGTGTAGAGTTGGCATGTTCCCCGCATGTCTGCATGGGTTTCCATCAAGTGCGCTAGTTACCTCCCACAGTCCAAAGATGAGCAGGTTAAGTAGATTAGTCATGCTAAATTGTCCGTGGTGTCTAGAGATGCACAACCTGGGTGGATTAGCCAAAGTAAAATAGAGATAGGGTAGACTTCAGACTTTATTTGCTGAATGACCTCTTTCTACACTGTAGGGGACTAAATGCAAAACAGTCTTGATAGACTAGAATGTCAGCAAGGTTTCTTCCTGTCCTAACTGATCAATGAATAAATCAAAATATAAATTACATGATACTTTCAAGATTAATTATTTTGTTGTTTAAAAATAACAGGCAAAAGCCAATGCAACAGTGAGACTAACATGACATGGAAAAAGAACCAATATCAATGGAGGAAAACAACAGTAAATGGTGATGAAAACAGAAGCAGACCCACAAGGAGCTGTTGAAGTTGGGAAGCAGGCAAGGGCATTCTTGGATGTAGCTGTGGAAGTAGCAGAGTTGGACATGCAAAAATAAAGTTGTACTTGAAGGAAATGCGTAACTGATGACAGAACAGAGTGCTGAAAATGTGTTGCTGGAAAAGCACAGGTCAGGCAGCATCCAAGGATCAGGAGAATCGACGTTTCGGGCATGAGCCCTTCTTCAGGAATGAGGAAAGCGTGCCAAGCAGGCCAAGATAAAATGGTAGGGAGGAGGGACTTGGGGGAAGGGCGTTGGAAATGCAATAGGTGGAAGGAGGTTAAGGTGAGGGTGATAAGGTGAGGGCGATAGGCTGGAGTGGGGTGGGGGCGGAGAGGTCAGGAAGAAGATTGCAGGTTAGGAAGGTGGTGCTGAATTCGAGGATTGGGGCTGAGACAAGGTGGGGGGAGGGGAAATGAGGAAACTGGAGAAATTGGAGTTCATCCCTTGTGGTTGGAGGGTTGGTCCGGGTGTCCGAGAGGTGTTCTGACACATAGGTGGCCTGTCTTCCCAATATAGAGGCGGCCACATCATTTACTGCATCCACTGCACCCAATATGTGTGGAGGGGTAGGTGAATTTGTGGTAGATATGGAAGGATCTGTTGGGGCCTTGGAGGGAAGTAAGCGGGGATGCGTGGGCACAAGTTTTGCATTTCTTGTGGTTGCAGGGGAAGGTGCCGGGAGTGGAGCTTCGGTTGGTGGGGGGTGTGGACCTGACGAGGGCATCACGGAGGGAGTGGTCTTTTCGGAACGCTGATGGGGGAGGGGAGGGAAATATATCCCTGGTGATGGGGTCTGTTTGAAAGTGGCAGAAATGAAGACGAATGATACGATGTATATGGAGGTTGGTGGGGTGATAGGTGAGGACCAGTGGGGTTCTGTCATGGTGGCAATTGGAGGGGCAGGGCTCAAGGGCAGAGGAGCGGGAAGTGGAGGAGATGCGGTGGAGAGCATCATCGATCACGTCTGGGGGGAAATTGCGGTCTTTGAAGGCGGCCATCTGGGTTGTTCGGTATTGGAACTGGTCCTCCTGGGAGCAGATGCGGCGGAGACGAAGGAATTGGGAATATGGGATGGCATTTTTACAGGGGGCAGGGTGGGAGGTGGTGTAGTCTAGGTAGCTGTGGGAGTCGGTCAGTGTATAGTAAATGTCCGTGTTGATTCGGTCATCCAAGATAGAAATGGCGAGGTCTAGGAAGGGGAGGGAGGAATCTGAGATGGTCCAGGTAAATTTGAGGTCGGGGTGGAAGGTGTTGGTGAAGTGGATGAACCGATATAGTCAGTCATTGATATAGCGGGGGGTGGGGGGGTGGTGGTAGGTGGTGCCAGTGTAGCTGCAGAAGATGGACTGTTCCACATATCCTACGAAGAGGCAGGCATAGCTGTGGTCCATGTGAGTAGCCATGGGCACCTCTTTGGTTCGGAGGAAGTGGGAGGATTAGAAAGAGAAGTTGTTCAGAGTGAGAACCAGTTCAGTTCAGTCAGTTGAAGGAGGGTGTCAGTGGAAGGGTACTGGTTAGTACGGCGGGAAAGGAAGAAGCGGAGGGCTTTGAGTCCTTCGTGATGGGGGATGGATGTGTACAGGGACTGGATGTCCATGGTGAAGATAAGGCATTGGGGCACCCCGTGGCTCAACACTTCAACTCCCCCTCCCCCTCCCCCTCCCACTCCACCAAGGACATGCAGGTCCTTGGACTCCTCCATAGCCAGACCATAGCAACACGACGGCTGGAGGAAGAGCGCCTCATCTTCCGCCTCGGAACCCTCCAACAAGGGATGAACTCAGATTTCTCCAGTTTCATTTCCCTCCCCCCCCCCCCCCCACCTTGTCTCAGTCCCAACCCTTGAACTCAGCACCACCTTCCTAACCTGCAATCTTCTTCCTGACCTCTCCGCCCCCACCCCCACTCTGGCCTATCACCCTCACCTTAACCTCCCTCCACCTATCGCATTTCCAACACCCCTCCCCCAAGTCCCTCCTCCCTACCTTTTATCTTAGCCTGCTTGGCATACTCTCCTCATTCCTGAAGAAGGGCTCATGCCCGAAACGTCGATTCTCCTGCTCCTTGGATGCTGCCTTTCCTGCTGCGCTTTTCCAGCAACACATTTTCAGCTCTGATCTCCAGTCCTCACTTTCTCTCAGACCAGACAGTCCCAACGGTTGATAATCAAAAATCTCATAAATATGCAGTAATACAAATGGAGGTTGCCATGATGCTAATGAATAGTGGAGTGGTCCTTTGTGCCCATATGACCAATTCTTGTATGGAATACTGAAATCCATTATATCCTATTATATTCTATTGTGACTATTTTGTACTTAAGACTCCCTACAGTGCAGAGAGGATGTGTACATCAAGTCTGCATAGATCCTCTGAAGAGCATCCCCTACTCCATCCCTATTTCACTTTGGCTAAACCACCTAGCTTGCACATTCCTAGACACTACAGACAATTTAGCATGACCAAAGAATGGACACAGATACTAGATTACACTGGTGAGGTCCCAGTCATCTGGTGATTGCACTATAAAAACAGCCATATGAAGAGGACTTCATCTTTGATAAACTAACTGGCCTCAGTTAGGGCAACGATGACAACTCAGGATCCCAGATTCGGACTAAAAGTTGACTGGAACATTAAAAATGGAATACAGCAAATTATGCACTCAAGCCAAGTGATGCCTTAGCACTGGTTTCTACCCATACTTTAACAGCTAACTTGCATTGGTTATTCAGACTCAGTGCACTGCCAAGTTAGTATTATGCCAAATCTGCAGGATTACATGCCAGTACAAATCTCTAGGTTGGGAAATGGTTCAATGAAAATATGAAAGAAATCATTTAACGAAAGTTAATGATGATGATCATGGTAAATATTGCTTTCTACAAGAAATGACAGCAATATTAATGGTCAAAAAGGCTAAGGCTTGTGGCCAAAGAAAATAGATTGAAAGTACTCCATTTTAAGTTAAGAATATTGGTAACAGTCAATAAAAGTGTGCAAAACTAGATGATAGATGAAAAGCGTAAATACAAGAGGCTACCATTTATTACCAAAACAGAATTGAGGAGTTTCAGATTTTTTTGCATACACATGGAAATGGCAAACCTGGAGGAACTGAATTGCCTTTTCTTATTTCCATTTCATGTTGCAGTTATAAGCAATAAGTCATTTCATGAATTACTGCTAGTTTTGAAACAGAATTATAACCCAAGTTTTTATATGATGGAGACACTTGAATTTTATGTAAAGTTTTATCAAATTTCTAGAAGCCTTCTCAAAGAATTATGAAATAATTCAGTCAATAAATTTACAAGGTATTTGTTCCAGTATTGTATAATTTCAACATAAACCTCTACCTGTACAACAGCTTTACTGCCACTAACTTCCAGAACTTGTCCACTTCGAATGGATCCATCAGGTAGAGTCAAATGTACAATCTCTGCAAACCTTGGAAACTGATCACAAAATAAAATTTAAGAATCAATGCAAATTATATAAATTTCAAGTACTATTTTAATCCAACATGAATATCTGAAAGTTTAGTTATTTCTAGGAGTTGAAATAATTTAACCACATACTGTACATAAACAATTATAACTTTCCGATAAAGAACGAACTTCACCTTGAATGGTTTTGCTTTGGGGGCTAACCACATGGCCGATGTATAGATTGTAAAAGTTTAAGAAGGTGGCTCACCCTCTCAAGGGTAATTGGGATGGGGCAGTAATTTTTAGTCCTTCCAGCAACGTCTACACCAAATGAACACAAGTTAAAGTTCATACAATGCTTCTTGTTTTTCTAAGTGCCAGACATCACTAGACCTTGCCAGTTTTATGCACACAAATTTCCACACATTTCCTGCCCCAAACATAATACTTGTGCACATGCTGATTCAAGCATATTCAGTTATTTGCATTTTTATTGCTTGGCAGAAGTATAACTTCAAGGTGATTAAAAAAAAATCTCACTTCATCTAAAATTTAGACAGTGGCAGAAAGACTATTTGAATGGGTATGGATGCTAATTAGCAGTTGTTTTATAAGCACTATTGAAAATCTGATTTCAGCACCATCTTTCTTGGCAAAACATTTCAGTTCATATTGTTAGGATTTAAACTTTCAGATATAAGTGGTATGCAGATTTATAGTTACAATTACCTTTACTTGGTCCAAGATCACCAATGGTCCATTAACACCAGACACTGTCTTGTAGGCTGTTAAAAAATTCACAATAGAATGACAGCTTTACTCAGAAATATAGTCATCAAATACAATTGAATAAATCAGTAGTGTTTATTATAGCAACTGCGTAGTATAAGATTGCAAATAAAATTAAATGCCTTTTGTGCAAACATATGGATGTTAATTCCATTGTTATTTAATGCTGGAAAGATCATACCATTTCTCAATATATTCAGTTTCTTTGAAATCTGTTTGTTGTTGTCTAATTACTAAGGATTTCCCCTTAATAAAAGGATTTTTCTTCTGTATCAGCATGGTTACATGGATCATTTTTATGGATCTGAATGAGAAATAAAATGCATAGAACATTTCAATTGCTGGTCAAGCACTGAAGTACCAGAATTTGATGGACTGGACACAATGGCATTACTGTTCTATGGGTGGCCAACTAAGTTACATTGAGTTGCAGGAAAAGGACATTTATGCAGGATGATTTTGATACATTACCAAAGTGGAAAATTGCCTTATTAGTATTGAACTGCAACTTTGGACAGTTCTCAGGTGAAGTAACAGTAAGGGTGGGATAGAGGCTAATACCTTGCCTTTTTTCCCTTTACATGGGAAAATATCAACTATGCAGACACAGGAGACAATTTGACTATGGTTGACATTTGTTTCTGATCAGCCTTCTCTCACATCTGTGGTGGCTGAAGTAAGAACTGCATTGTTTCGATAGGCCTCTATCACGCTTTGCTTTTTGTGCAATCCGTCAATCTCTTCACCGATATCAAAGCTGCAAGGAAATTAGAACAGACCAGCTCTACTGCAGTGCACTAAAGCTTAGCGGGGTGCATCCACTATGCAACTAATTAGGCTGCAGCCAACAGAATAAACCTGTCAATGTTCGCTTGCTGTTTCCCACACACCTGCATTTCATTCACTAATAAGCAAACATGGAGAGAAGCAAGGCAAACTGCTCAAGCATGAAAACCGTACAAGTGTTGCAATCAACTAAAGTATTCCTAGTTTCCATATAAAAAGTTGCATAACAGTTAAACTAGGGAATACTCCTGAAGCAGATAATCCAGTCACTTACTTTGGAAGTAATTTTGCTAAATCTACTTTAAATAGTCCTAAACGGAAAACATTTGATTCTATTAATAGATCATTTTTCAAAAGCTTCAGGTTAATCATTTCAAGTGGATCTTTCATCTTTATAACAGTCTTCTTAGTCTAGCTTGGGCATTTTTTTGTGAAAAGCACCAATTTGTCACTAGAGATCTTCAGTGTAACTACTCAACAACGGACAATTAAACCCGAACAATGCCCAGTGGAGAAATAGATTAACCAGGTATTGCAGTAAATAGGGAAGAGGTACAGCAATAAACTTAGTTTAAAGTCACTGAAATGGTGCATTTCACATATCCAACATAACTCGGTTGTTTTGGGGAATTGTTACATTATTTAGTACAATAATTTATCCAACTAACTGAGCAAATTAAACATTTAATTCAGTCAAAAGCTCCCTGTTAAGGCATCATTGACATGGAAGCTTTAATAAATATTAAAAATTTGAAATATATTCAGTACAATGAGAAAGTATATCATTTTCCAAGTGCACGGTTACTTTGGATTTAATGGAATGTTTAATGCTTATTTAACATTTTTTAAAAATTTTGCATTTCTTTGAAATTAAATACCAAGTTTTGAATCTTTCATTGTCCAACTTAATTTGGTACAAGTATTTTTCCCCAAAATCCATCAGGAAACATTTCAATTATAAATAAAAACTCTCTCCACCCCTTCCCCACTTGAGCTCAAGTACACAACCCCCTGTTTAACATGCAGCTCCCGAGCAGGTCACAAGGCCGCCTGTTCAGCTGCCAGCAGCTTTTGTGTACAAAGATGTTAATTGGTTCTAATCCCTTCATAGAAGCTGTTTTGGTAGCCTGACCCAGCACCCTGAAGGACACCTTGGTGTGAAATACTAAGGACCCATTCAAGTAGGAGTGAAAGAAAGCAGTGTGCATTCCAACACATTTGATTTAAAAGGCTGGAGGGTACAGCATCATTTTGAACTGAATAAATCTTGCAAGTTGTGGTAACGCTGAAGTATGTTCTTGAGTTGTAACCTCCTAAGTGCTCAAACTGTATTTTCCTATATAATTGAGCAATATAATTTAAATGTTACATAAATCAAAACATAGCATTACCAGGTCAGCTTAGTTTGTATATGTAATCGCAAAATTAGCACGATTGGACTAGGTCAAGAATATACTTGTATACAGTTTATTGAAATGGTTCTAGCATCAAAGCTATTTTTTCTTTTGCCATTATTCTCCAATGCCACATTTTTTAAAAGCTCAAGTACATCATTTGACCAGTCCCCGGTGCAAATATAATGCCTTGTCCTCTTTCCACAGCAACCTTACTTATTAAGAGGCCCAATGAGGCTCACCAGGACTAATTATTAGTCTATCCTTGCATTACGAGGAAGTTTGGTCCGGTTGGGATTTTTAGTGTTAGCTGACTGGCTTCTGTACACGTGGCAGGTCACTAAGCAGACACCATATTTGTGTATGGATTTGTAGTAGTTATTTCACACTTGATCTGAGATGTTAACCAAGCAGGAATACTCAACAGTAGCATTACTCTATTGAAGCTGCACTTCATTAATGCTTGATGAGTTTAAAAGCTTAAATATGAAAAAGTCAGCAAAATAAAGAACATTAACCACAAACCCATTTTCAGAAATGGATTTATGCTTAAAAAGCAAAGAATTGAAAGGCAGGTGGTCAAAACGAGCAATTATACATTATGTCTACTAACAGTTTTGGCATTATAGGACTATTTACATGTTGCATGAACAAAACAGTACAAGTATGGCTTTCTCAAAACTGAAAGCAATTTTTCAATGTTTGTAAGTGTGAAATATCTTTTGCTGATTAGTAATTAATCAAAGTGCAACTAACTGGCGCAACAAGATTCTTTTGATGTGTTAATACAATATATGAAGGTGATATTCTGCCTCTAAGACATGTTTATGAGTGAGAGTGACAAATTTATGAGCATGATATTATGTGGTAGTTAAATATGATAAAACTTCAAACACTTTGAAGTTGAAGCAAGATGGTGGCAGGGAAGGACAAAGGAAACAAATCCTGCCCTTCTGGTGCCATTACCACATGGAATACTTTCCCAACATGCGCAAAACATCTGTGGTCAACAATCAGAGTTTACTGAAAACAACAAATGCTGGAGATCACAATAGGTTAGACAGCTTCCATAAGAGAGAGCAAGGTAATGGTTCAGGTCTAAATACTTCAGTTTAGTCAAGCAAAGATCCACAGCAGAAATGTGTAACTCAGACACATTATCCTCAAATCAAGGGGCAACCAATGATAATAATATAAATACAGGTCTTTCTTTAATGGACAGCAAGGATGACAGCAGTGCATTCAGCCCCTCAAGCTGATACTTACATTTACTTACACTATGGTTGAACTGTACCTCAACAACATCAAATTTGATCCACACCTAACAAAAAATCTAGCCATCTCAGGACTAAAAGCTTTATTGGTCTTAACAAGCAGATTTTGATCCAGTTGGGTTTCTACGTAGGAGTGCGAAATTTCAATACTCTAGTAACTTTTGTATGAAGTACTTCATGATTTTCATGCTGAATAGTTTGGTTTAAAATTACATCCTGCTTTTCTAAACTTGCCCCCACAAGAACTTGTTAAATTCAAATGTTTTACCATTTTAACACCTTGATCAGCTTATCTCAACCTTCAATACTCAAAAACATGCACGTTTATAACTATCCCATACCATTTGCCTCTTAACGCTGCTGTTGCTTTATTGAATCAGTGTTACACCATGTCCAATACCAATTGCCCTCAAAGTAGCCAACTGACCTCAGAACTACAGATGGGATCTGACTAAAGAATTTTGAAAGCTGAAACACACAAAGCAAACATTTAATTAAGTGTGCAATAGACAAACTGATAGCATAACTAGAGATGATTACAAGCATCGATAAAACCTATGAGAACAAGGAAAGCAGACGTTTCAAAACTTTGGTATCAGATTTAATGTTATCTTGATAGCTTGCCAATTTCTTCGGCCCATTGTAACACTCCTAAAGGCGACTCAAGTGCTTTGGAAGTGTAGCTGAACTATAATTGGAATCAGTCCAGTAACTGCCTTAAATTACTTTTTTCAACCATTTAGGAAATTTTACCACAGTAAATTGTCAAAACTATAAACCTGTCATGAGGAACAACTGTCCTATTGTGTTCTGCACTGCCTTTTCTCTTAAGTCACAAGACCTTAAAATTGAGGCATGAAATTTGTTCAATGTAACACATACCACAATAGAAAATAACAGAAGAACAGACCTCATTGGGAAAGTTACTTTTTGGAAGCTCCCTTTACTACCACTTCTCTTAATATCAACTGCACATTATTTTCTTATAAAAGGCTATAAGGGGCAAGAGTATAAGGTGCTAAGGGATTTTTTTCATTCACTAAAGATAATTCTATTTTACATAATAAATGTATGTTGTTATAATCTGAATAAGCATGCATTATTGCCTATTGAAAATCAAAAGATTTTTAGACTTTATTTTTCTCCCAAAAATCCTGACTTGGCCTGTTATATGGCTTATACAAAGGCAGTTAACCTTTAGATGTTAAAGAGTCAAGATTGGAAAAAGATTTTCTTACATAAGAACTCCCTAAAACAAAATGCATCCAAGCACTTGTTCCAGGCAGAAAATCACATACTACAAAGAAAATAGGTAGGGCGGGATAAAACGTATAACATGGATCATATGATAATGGAACAATTCATATTCAGATCACTGATTTCATTTCCATTTTCCCATAGCTGTATATCTTACAGTGTAGTCAAAGAACAGCCAGATCCAAACTGAATGTTTTTCATGTATCCTACAATAGACAAATTCTGCACTAAGTACAGCCAACAATCTGCTCAATTATGCTAGATGACTTCAGTGAAATCCACTCTTATCCCAGTGAAATCATGTGCAAAGTAGAACTGACATAATGAGAACATACCAGATTACAATAGAGGAAAAACATGACAATCACCCAGTCTATTTATTCTATCGACAATATGTGTAACAGAACATAGGTTAAGACTCCCATAATTATCCCTTTTCAACCAAATAAAAAAAGGTTACATTAAAAAGCAACAGAATTCACTTCATTTCACAGAAGCATGAATAGACATTATGTTCTCCCCCCCACACTAATGGAGACTGACATTCCTAGGTCAAATTCAATTTTATTATACCTTTTAATAAGATGTCTGTGTACTGCTGTACAATTTTTTGTTGCAGAATGTCCTTGGCAACTGCTAATTTTAAAAATCATGATTAGCCACATGTGCATGATTCACAACTTGAGGGTATTCTCCTCTCCCTTCCCACCATCCGCCCTCAATTTACTTTATCCTTGATATCTAACTTTTACCTAATGGGGTCCATTGCCATAGATACAATCCAATATCTCACCCAGCTATTATTTCAGTGAATTCAGACTACCTTGATGGGATGACGTGCAAGATTGGCATGGGGGAGAAATTGCACGCAGAAGAATTTCTTTAACATCCATATATTTCCATTTGCAATCATGGAACTGCAATGAAAGAACCTTTGCAGAAATCTTTAGCACCTCGTGTTTCCCCCAGTAAGGAAATCAATTCAGCATGATGAGGATATCAAGCTTAGATGTACTTGTCCTATAAGGTTCAGTTAATCTGAATTATTCAAATGCAGTAACAAAAAATACTTGTCATAATTTTAGTTGCAGCCATATCAGTTAATGCTGTTCAAACAAGATATCTAAGAAATACATTAGGTGGCATAATTTATTTCAGAGGGACATCAAATTGAGACATGAAGGAGATAGTACTACAGCGTGAGCAGTTCCTTTTAAAGCAATTCTGGTCTCCTTCCTATTGGAAAGATGTGGTGAAACTTGAAAGGGTTCAGAGGAGATTGACAAGGATGTTGCCAGGACTGGAGGGTTTGAGCTATAGAGAGAAGTTAAATAGGATGGGGCTGTTTTCCCTGGAGCATCGGAGGCTGAGGGGTGACCTTATAGAGGTTTATAAAATCATGAGGGGCATGGATAGGGTAAATAGACGGTCTTTTCCCTGGGGTAGGGGAGTCCAGAACTAGACGGCATAGGTTTAGGGTGAGGGGAAAGATATAGAAGGGACCTCAGGGGCATCCTTTTCACGCAGAGGGGTGATGCATGTGTGGAATGGACTGCCAGAGGAATTGGTGAAGGCTAGTACAATTGCAACATTTAAAAGGCATTTGGATGGGTATATGAATAGGAAAGATTGAGGGATATGGGCCATATGCTGGCAGTTGAGACTAGATTGGGTTGGAATATCTGGTCGGCATGGATGAGTTGCACTGAAGGGTCTGGTTCCGTGCTGTACATCTGACTAAATGACTGCAATTGTACCAGCCGCCTCCACTTCTATATCTGTCGCAAATTCACCTGCACCTCCACACACATTTACTGTATCCGCTGCACCCGATGTGGTCTCCTCTACGTTGGGGAGACAGGTCGCCTACTTGCGGAACGTTTAGGGAATACTTGGGACACCCGCACCAACTAACCCAACCGCCCCATGACTGAACACTTTAGCTCCCCTTCCCACTCCGCCAATGACATGCAGGTCCTTAGCTGCTTCCATTGCCAGACCCTGGCCACATGACTCCTGGAGGAAGAGTGCCTCATCTACCGCCTAGGAACCCTCCAGCCACACGGGATGAATGTAGATTTCTCCAGCTTTCTTTTTTTCCCCTCCCTTCCTTCACCTCCCTCTAATTTCCACCCCCCCCCCCCCCACCTTCTCAGTCCCAACCCTCTTGACCTGCAATCATCATCCCAACGTCTCCGGCCCCTCACCCTCTTCCACCTATCGTATTCCCAGTGCCCCTCCCACCTACCTTTTATCTCCGCCTGCTTGGCGCACCAGCCTCATTCCTGAAGAAGGGCTTATGCCTGAAACGTCTATTCTCCTGTTCCTCAGATGCTGCCTGCCCTGCTGTGTTTTTCCAGCACCACATTTTTCAACTCTGGTACTCCAGCATCTGCAGTCCTCACTTTCTCCTGGGTTTCCTTGGTGCCAGACTTGGACAAAGTGGCAGTTAGATGTCAAGGGAAGGTATTCTTGTTTCACTTCTAGAATTCAGTTTGTATGTCTGCGTTAATTGAGTCATGAAAAGTCTGAGTCTGAGACTTTGGTTTCCTAGGGGTCAGTCAGTTCAGAGTGCCCATTGGTGAGTAAGTGATCCTTGATGACCTTGAAACCATGAGAAAGAGGAACAAGAGTAGGCTGTTCACTCCCTCAAGCCTGCTCTGCCATTCCATGCAATTATGTCATGACTCTGATTCTGACTTGATGGCTTATCTGACATTCACAAATCCATTTTCCTGCCTGTCTTGATGAAGGGCTTTTGTCCGGAATGTTGGTTTTCCTGTTCCTCAGATGCTGCCTGACCTTCTATGCTTTTCTTGCACCACACTCTTGACTTAATCTCCAGCATCTGCAGTACTCACTTTTGCATAGTTGGCTAATCGTCCACTTTCATAGGAAGAGGATTTTTCCTGTGAGGGCCAGTATTTGTTGCCCACCCATAAGTTTATGTAAATGGCCCGACCAAGTGAATAACTTTGAGGGTAGCTAAGAGTCAACAGCATTGCTGTGGTTCTACAGTCGTGTATAAGCCAAAATGATTAAGGTTATCAGACTTCTTTCCCTGAAGGATATTAGTGAACAAGATGAGTTTTTAAGACATGATACTTTTGTAGTTGTCATTAATGAGCCTAACTTTTTGTTCCAGTTACATTAATTGAATTAAAGTATCACCAGTTATGGGATTGACTCTGTAGTCCCAAGGCAGCATTTTCCTTCCTCTCGGAAGATATTCCTTCTCTTTAAAAGCAAGTTCAATTTTATTAGTTACAGTGTCATGTTTAGTGGGACTGATTATGGCATCAAGGAGCCTTAGCAAATTAGGGTATTAGGCAGTTAGGGAATAATCTTAGCCAACTTTTGAGAAGGGTTGTAGCTCAGGTTGAGATTCTGGATGTAAGCTTGCTTGCTGAGGTTCACTGATATCTAGTATGGTGACGAAACATCTGAAAACAAACCTTCCAGCTCAGCGAGCAAACTTACATCCAAAATCTTAGCTGGTTGGAGTTGTAACCAACGCACAAGATGGTCAATCATTCCAGTCCTAGGGCATCACTGCAGGAGTTCCTCAAGGAATAGTGCTATGCTCAATCATCTGGTTCATCAATGGCCTTGTTTGTCAAATGGGTAATTATCAGTGAACAGTATTTTAGCACTATTCATATCTAAAGAAGTCTGGAAGCAACCCATATTCATGTATAGCAAGACTTAAGGGTATCTCTGGTTGGGCTGATGAGTGCCCAAACCTTCATACACACAACTGCCAGGAGAATCCAGATCCAAAATGAGAATCTAACCTCTTTGACGTTTAGTGTCAAATTCAGCAATGATAATGCCATTATAATATTCTGGGGTTACCATAGACCAGAAACTGCTGTTGAAGTAGGCCACACCTTAACAGTATAAAAGGTAAAGCCAAAAATAATCCAAGCAGTGTGTAAACGGAGTTGATCCATCAGACCAAACCCCAATACTCTGCAATCTTATCCTTGATAATGGGTTCTAAAATCTCACCAATAACTCTGGTCAGGCTAACTAGCCTTTAGCTTCTGTCTTCTGCCTCCCTTTCTTAAACTGAGGTTTAGCCATTTTCCACTTCTCTGGGACCCTTCCTGACTCCAGTGGTTTATGAAAGATTGCCACAATGCCTGTGCAATCTCCTCTGTTGCTCCTTCAGAATTCTGGGGTGTAGTTCATCTGGTCCAGGCGATTTTATTTATCGGCAGACCTTTCAGCTTCCCCACCACTACCTCCTTAGGTACAATACTGACCTCTAACCCCTGAATTTCTGGTTGAAGAGGTGTGAAGAAATGAGAAATGTAATTTTAAGAATGGAGGTCTGTCTTTTAATAAAGTCATCTGAATTGACATGTTTTAATAGCAAAGGAATATGGATTCAATGTTACACAAATCCTGCTGTGTTTGTGCTTCTGTCTGTATCATCTTGAGTACAGGCCCTTAGCGGCTTGCTTGTCTCGTGTGAAAGGCTCGCCAACTTCTGGTCTAAAGATGATGAGACCATATAGTGTACTTCAAATATAGGTTATTGATTCTCTGCTAATAATAAGAATAGACTCTTCATTGTTATAATGGCTGTTGGAAGAATCAAGCCTTTAGTCTGTCAACTATGAGTTCCGACTTCTCTTTTTCCCAAACCAAGTCCTCGTGACACCATCACAGAGGGCAGTGTTTATCAGAATCATGTATTAATCCTTTTTAAACTCACAGAACGGTTTACTCCCAAAAAGGATTGTTTTCCTTTTGTATTCTAATAAAGTCTTCCCTTGCTTTGAGTGTAGCATCAAAACAATTTGTTGACCATGGCAAGCTGCTCATTATTTGTAACAATTGAGTTGTAATGGATGAATAAATGCTTTCTGCATGTGTACAGAATGCATATGCTGGAAAGGAATAATGCATTTAATTAGCACTCATTCTTGAAATGCAAAAGCTTCAGTTTTGTTTTAGCACTTCATGTGAAAAGTAAAATGGCTGATAGTGCAACATTCCTTAATAGTGAACTTAAGGGTTCGCTTTTGACTTGTATACCTTCAAATCATAAAGGGTCTGAATCTACCACCTTTCCTCCCTGGGAGAGCTAGGTGTTGTGGGGTGATCTTATAGAAGTTTATAAAATCTTGAGGGGCATGGATAGGATAAACAGACAAAATCTTATCCATAGGTTGGGGGGAGTCCAGAACTAGAGGGCATTGTTTAGGTTGCGAGGGGAAAGCTATAAAAGAGACCTAAGGGGCAACTTTTTCATGCAGAGGGTGGTGCGTGTGTGGAATGGGTTGCCAGAGGAAGTGGTGGAGGCTAGTACAGTTGCAACATTTAAAAGGCATCTGGATAGGTATATGAATAGGAAGGGTTTAGAGGGATATGGGCAGGATGCTGGCAGGTGGGACTAGATTGGGTTGGGATATCTGGTCAACATGGACGAGTTGGACCGAAGGGTCTGTTTCCATGCTGTACAGCTCTATGAACTGAGACAAGACCGCTGAGTCAGTCATAGATGTACAGCACGGGAACAGACCCTTTGATCCGACTTGTCCATACTGACCAGATATCCTAATCTAGTCTAATTTTCCAACATTTGGCCCATATCCCTCAATCCTTCCATATCCCCATCCAGATACCTTTTAAGATGGCACAGTGGTTAGCACTGCTGCTTCACAGCGCCAGAGACCTGGGTTCAACTCCAGCCTCTGGCAACTGTCTGTGTGGAGTTTGCACATTCTTCCCATGTCTACGTGGGTTTCCTCCCACAGTCACAAAATTGTGCAGGTTAGGTGAATTGGCCATGCTAAATTGTCTGTAATGTTAGGTGAAGGGGTAAATGTAGGGGAATGGGTCTGGGTGGGTTGCGCTTCAGTGGGTCAGTGTGGACTTGTTGGGCCGAAGGGCCTGTTTCCACACTAAGTAATCTAATCTAAAGAAAGGGCAGTTGACTGAGGTGTCAGTGGGGGTGCACTTTGGGGCCAGTGACTGTAACTCTTAGTTTTAAAATCATGATGGAAAAAGACTAGATCTAAAAGTTGAAGTTCTAATTTGGAGAAAGGCCAGAACTTTCAAAAGCTGATTGGAGGCAGTTGCTCACAGGAAAAGGGATGGCTGGAAAATGGGAAGCCTTCAGAAATGACATGAGTGCAGAGTCAGTATATTCCTGTTAGGGTGAAAGGGAAGGCTGGTAGGTATAGAGAATGCTAGATGACGAAAGAAATTGAGGGTTTGGTTAAGAAAAAGGTAGCATATGTCAGGTACAGACAGGATAGATCAAATGAATCCTTAGAATATAAGGGCGGTAAGACTATACTTAAGAGGGAAATCAGAAGGGCAAAAAGGGGACATGTGATAGCTTTGGTAAATAGAATTAAGGAGAATCCAAAGGGCTTTTACAAATACATTAAGGACAAAAGGGTAACTAGGGCGAGAATAGGACCCTTCAAAAATCAGCAAGGTTACTTTTGTGTGGTGCTGCGGAGATGGGGAAGATACTAAACGAGTATTTTACATCGTTGTTTACTGTGGCAAAAGACATGGAAGATACAGAATGTAGGGTAATAGATGGTCATATTTTGAAAAAAATGTCCACATTACAGAGGAGGAAGTGCTGGATGTCTTGAAATGCATAAAGGTGGATAAATCACCAGGACCTGATCAGGTGTACCCTAGAACTTTGGGAAGCTAGAGAAGTGATTTGTTGGGCCTCGTGCTGAGATATTTGTATCATCAATAGTCACAGGCGAGGTGCTGGAAGACTGGAGGTTGGCTAACATGGTACCACTATTTAAGAAAGATGTTAAGGACAAGCCAGCAAACTATAGACCAGTGAGCCTGATGTCAGTGATGGGTAAGTTGTTGGAGGGAATCTGGAGGGACAGGATGTATGTGTATTTGCAAAGGCAAGGACTGTTTAGGGATAGTCAACATGGCTTTATGCGTGGGAAATCATGTCTCTCAAACTTGATTGAATTTTTCGAAGAAGTAACAAAGAGGACTGATGAGGGCAGAGCAGTAGATGTGATCTATATGGACTTCAGTAAGGTGTTTGACAAGGTTCCCCACGGCAGACTGGTTAGCAAGGTTAGATCTCATGGAATACAGGGAGAATTAGCCAGTTGGATACACAACTGGCTCAAAGGTAGAAGACCGAGGGTGGTGGTAGGGGGTTTTTCAGGTTGGAGGCCTGTCACTAGTGGAGGTCACAAGGATCTGTGCTGGGTCCACTACTTTTCAATTATATGAATGATTTGGATGTGAGCATAAGAGGTATAGTTCGTAAGTTTGCAGATGACACCAAAATTGGAGGTATAGTGGATGGCGAAGAAGATCTTATTACAATAGGGTCTTGATTAGGTGGGCCAATGGGCTGAGGAGTGGCAGATGGAGTTAAATTTAGATAAATGAGATGGTGTAGTTTGGGAAAGCAAATCTTAGCAGGACTTATACGCTTAATGGTAAGATTCTAGGGAGTGTTGCTGAACAAAAAGACCTTGGAGTGCAGGTTTCCTTGAAAGTATAGTCACAGGTAGATAAGATAGTCAAGAAGGTGTTTGGTATGCTTTCCTTTATTGGTCAGAGTATTGAGTACAGGAGTTGGGAAGTCATGTTGCAGCTGTACATAACATTGGTCGGACCACTGTTGGAATATTGCGTGCAATTCTGTTCTCCTTCCTATTGGAAGGAGATTGTGAAACTTGAAAGCATACAGAAGTGATTTACAAGGATGTTGCTAGGGTTGGAGGATTTGAGCTATAGGGAGAGATTGTAGGGAATCTAATCAAATCTATTCAGTGTGGAAACAGGCCCTCTGGCCCAAGAAGTCCACACCGACCTTCTGAAGAGTAATCCATCCGGACCCATTTCCCTCTGACTAATGCACCTAACACTATGGGCAATTTAGAATGGCCATTTCACCTGGCCTGCACATCTTTGGACTGTGGAAGGAAACCGGAGCACCCAGAAGAAACCCATACAGACATGAGAATGTGCAAACTCCATGCAGGCAGTCTCCCAAGGCTGGAATCTAACCAGGGTCTCTGGTGCTGTGAATCGGCAGTGCTAACCACTGAGCCACCATGCTGTCTGAATAGGCCTGGGCTGTTGTCCCTGGAATATCGGAGGCTGAGGGGTGACTTTCATAGAGGTCTATAAAATCATGAGGGGCATGGATAGGGTAAATAGACGGTCTTTTCCCTGGGGTAGGGGAGTCCAGAACTAGACGGCATAGGTTTAGGGTGAGGGGAAAGATATAGAAGGGACCTCAGGGGCATCCTTTTCACGCAGAGGGGTGATGCATGTGTGGAATGGACTGCCAGAGGAATTGGTGAAGGCTAGTACAATTGCAACATTTAAAAGGCATTTGGATGGGTATATGAATAGGAAAGATTGAGGGATATGGGCCATATGCTAGCAGTTGAGACTAGATTGGGTTGGAATATCTGGTCGGCATGGATGAGTTGCACTGAAGGGTCTGGTTCCGTGCTGTACATCTGACTAAATGACTGCAATTGTACCAGCCGCCTGATATGGGAGACAGATATGGGAGTAGATGCGGCAGATGCGAAGGAATTGGGAATATGGGATGGTGTTTTTACAGGGGGCAGGGTGGGTGGGTGGGTGCAATCTAGGTAGCTGTGGGGAGTTGGTCGGTTTGTAGTAAATGTCTGTGTTGAGTTGGTCGCCCAAGATAGAAATGGAGGGGTCTAGGAAGGGGAGGGAGGAGTCAGACGGTCCAGGTAAATTTGAGGTCAGGGTGGAAGGTGTTAGTAAAGTGGATGAACTGTTCAACCTCCGCGTGGGAGCACGAGGTAGCGCTGATACAATCATCGATGTAGCGGAGAAAACTGTGGGGGGGTAGTGCCAATGTAGCTGTGGAAGATGGATTGTTCCCCATATCCGAAGACGCAGGCATAGCTGGGGCCCATGTGGGTGCCCATGGCTACTTCTTTGGTTTGGAGGAAGTGGGAGGATTGGAAGGAGAAGTTGTTAAGAGTGAGGACCAGTTCAGTCAGTCGAAGGAGAGAGTGTCAGTGGAAGGGTACTGGTTGGGTCGGCGGGAGAGGAAGAAGTGGAGGGCTTGGAGGCATTCGTGATGAGGGATGGAAGTGTACAGGGACTGGATGTCCATCGTGAAGATAAGATGTTGGGGGCCGGGGAAGCAAAAATCGTGGAGGTGGAGGAGGGCGTGGGTGGTGTCCCAAACGTAGGTGGGGAGTTCTTGGACTAAGGGGGACAGGACAGTGTCGAGGTATGCAGAGAGGAGTTTGGTGGGGTTCTCCAGCTTCCTCGTTTCCCCTCCCCCCCACCTTATCTCAGTCCCAACCCTCTGATTCAGAACCACCCTCTTGACCTGCAATCATCTTCCCGACCTCTCCGCCCTCACCCCTTCACCGGCCTATCATCCTCACCTCCTTCCACCCATCGTACTCCTAGCGCCCCTCCCCCCTACCTTTTATCTCAACCCTCTTGGCACACCAGCCTCATTCCTGAAGAAGGGCTTATGCCCAAAACATCAATTCTCCTGCTCCACGGATGTTGCCTGGCCTGCTGCGCTTTTCCAGCATCACATTTTTCAACCAAGGAAACCCAGTAAAGTGAAGTCAAAAGGATATGGGAAGTTAAAAACAAACTGTCTACATGCTGAAGTCATGCCTGGCACAAAGGAAGATATTGGAGGTTGTTCAATGCCATCACCACATTCCAGGTCATTGTCAGTGATCCCTCAGTCACGTCCAAGCTTCAAAGCGACCTTCCCTGCATCTTAAGGTCAGAAGTGGCAAAGTTTACTCATGATTGTAGGGTGCTTAGTTCTATCCTCAACTCCTCAAAACGCATCAATGTCTACATCCTGCAAGACGTACACAACATACTGGCATGGGCATAAAATTGCCAGCTAATGTTCACACTACAGAAGCGCTACACAATGACCACCTCCAGTAAGTGCAAGTCTAACTATAACAGTGTATATTACTGTCCTCAGGCTAGGGCATTGGTGACACTGAATACTGTATGCAGTTTTTGGTCTCATTACTTAAGGAAATATGTAAATGCATTGCAGGCAGCTCAGATGAAGTTTATTCAATTGATACTTAGAATTAATGGGGTGGATTGTCTTATTAGACTAGGTTGGACAGGCAGACTCGATTCCACTGGTGTTTAGAGTGACAAGTAACTTAATTGAAATCACCCAAATTCTGAGTGACCTTGACACATTGGACATGAATGTTTCCTCTTCTGTGTGAATCCAGAACTATGGGCACTGCTTTCTCTCAGTTGAAACAGTTTGGAACATCTGCCTCAGAATGGGGAATTTGAGTATTTTTAAGGCAGAGACAGTTGGATTCGCTTGCATAACAAGAATCTAATTATTTGGGGAGTACAAAGGAATGCAGAAGTCAAAATAAATCAGCTATATTATTCAATGGCAGGACAGAGATTGAATACTCCTTTTATTTGATGCACATAGCTCCAACAAAATTCAAGCAGCTTAACACCATCCAGAAGAAAGCGGGCACCCTATCAGTTATAGAGTCAGATGTACAGCACAGAAACAGACCCTTCGGTCCAACCCGTCCATGCTGACCAGATATCCCAACCCAATCTAGTCCCATCTGCCAGCACCCAGCCCACATCCCTCCAAACCCTTCCTATTCATATACCTATCCAAATGACTTTTAAATGTTGTAATTGTACCAGCCTCCACCACTTCCTCTGGCAGCTCATTCCATACATGTACCACCCTCTGCGTGGAAAATGTTGCCCCTTAGGTCCCTTATATCTTTCCCCTCACCCTAAACCTATGCCCTCTAGTTCTGGACTTCCCCAACCCAGGAAAAGACTTTGCCTATTTATCCTATCCATGCCCCTCAAATTTTGTAAACCTCTATAACATCACCCCTCAGCCTCCGATGCTCCAGGGAAAACAGCCCCAGCCTGTTCAGTCTCTCCCTGTAGCTCAAATCCTCCAACCCTTGCAACATCCTTTTAAATCTTTTCTGAACCCTTTCAAGTTTCACAACATCTTTCCCATAGGAAGGAGACCAGAACTGCACGCAATATTTCAACAGTGGCCTAACCAATGTCCTGTATAGCCACAACATGACTTCCCAACTCCTGTACTCAATACGCTGACCAATAAAGGAAAGCATACCAAATGCCACCGTCACTATCCTATCAACCTGTGACTCTACTTTCAAGGAGCTATGAACCTGCACTCCAAGGTCTCTGGTCAGCAACACTCCCCCGAACCTTACCATTAAGTGCATAAGTCCTACTAAGATTTGCTCTCCCAAAATGCAGCACCTCGCACTTATCTGCTCCATTAAACTCCATCTGCCACTTCTCAGCCCATTGGCCCATCTGATCAAGATCCCTCTGTAATCAGAGGTAACCTTCTTCGCAGTCCACCACACCTCCAATATTGGTGTCATCTGCAAATTTACTAACTATATCTCTTATGCTCACATCCAAATCATTTATATAAAATGACAAAACGTAGTGGACACAGCACCAATCCTTGTGGTACTCCACTGGTCACAGGCCTCCTGTCTGAAAAACAACCCTCCACCACCACCCTCTGTCTTCTACCTTTGAGCCAGTTCTGTATACAAATGGCTAGTTCTCCCTATCTTCCAAGAGATCTAACCTTGCTCACCAGTCTCCCACAGGGAACCTTGGCGAATGCCTTACTGAAGTCCATATAGATCACATCTACAGTGCTGCCCTCATCAACCCTCTTTGTTACTTTAAATATTCCATCCCTTCACCACCAGTATGAGATCACAAAAGTGTATAAAAGCGCAAATCAGAGCACAATTGATTATAGACCAATTGAGCCTGCTCTGCCATAAGTATATTCAATAATTGAGTGTCCACAGCTTTTTGGGGTAGAAAATGCTAAAGATTCACAACCCTTAGAGTGAAAATATTTCTCCTATCACTCCTGAACAATCATATTGTTTCTGTTGGCTGGAAAGTCTAAAATGGGAAACATTCTCTCACTACCCAGTCAATTCATCCTTCAGAATCTTATATAGCTCATGGCATCACCTTCCATTCTAAGATTCAGACAACAGACCCAGTTTATTCTGCCTCATTATTGGACAATACAGTCATCTCAGATACCAATTTAGTAAACATTTGCTGTGTTGCCTCCAATGCAATAATATTCTCTCTCAACCTAGGAGAGGAAATTTGTATACAGTAATCTTGTTATGGACTCTCCAAAATTCATGCAATTGTAGCAAGGCTTCTCTGCTCTCTGTACATTAAGCCCAACATGTCATTTGCTGTCCCAATTACTTATTGTACCTACATGCAAAGGAAAAATTCCTTGTATAAACATGAGATTTACCATTTGAATATTTAAATGAATATTTTTAAAGATAGAAAAACTACAGTGTGCTTTACTTGCACAATTTCCCACACCTAAATCTCACCTACATACCATAGGTTTCATTTTGTATGTTTTTTCCAACTTCCAATCTACAACAGTATGCTGGATGATACTGTGAAATGAAAGAGGTCTGAACAAAGAATGGAGACTACAAAGAACTGAAGGAGAGATAAAAAAATATATTCATTACAGAATAAAAACCACAGTCATTTAGAGGTTTAGAAATTGATAATGTTTACAGTTTAGGTTTCTCCTGAGTTGCTACATCAAAACCCAAATGTTACACAATAAAGGTGTACACAGCAATCTCTACATTGAAGTCGTGACATCAGAGCCAAAACCGGATGAGGAAACAAGCATAAAGCACATGAAAGTGTCAAGCACACATATTAGAAGAATGTAATGAAACTAAAAATACTATGAATGTTGGAAAGCTGAAACAAAGAATGCTGGACAAATTCAGGGGGTCAGGCAACAGATCTGTGGTCAAGTATGACTTTTAGAGAACTCAAAATGCTAACCATTTTTCTCTCTAATGTTCAGAGTTCAACTACAAAAATTCTCAACATGTTCATGAAGTCTAATAGTTTCCAGATTTTCAGCCAACTCTTGACTTGCATTTATGTAGCAGCTATAGCAAACATTCCAAGAGGAGTCAGGGAGCTGTATAGCACGGAAACAATCTTCAGTCCAACCCGTCCATACTGACCAGATATCCTAAATTAATCTAGTCCCATATGCCTCTAAACCCTTCCTATTCATGTACCCATCCAGAAGTCTTTTAAATGTTGTGACTGTACTAGCCCCCACTACCTTCTGTGGCAGCCACACATACCCCATTGCATGAAAAAGTTGCCCCACGGTTTCCTTTTATACCTTTTCCACCTCAACTTAAATCTATGCCCTCTAGCTTTGGACTCCCCTACCCTGGGGAAAGGACATGATTTTACAAAATTTGATAAGGTCACCACTCAGCCTCCAACACTCCAGGGAAAACAACCCCAGCCTTTTCAGCCTCTCCCTATAGCTCAAACCCTCCAATCCTGGCAACATCCTTGTAAATCTTTTCTGAACCCTTTCAAGTTTCACAACATTCTTCCTATAGCAGACAGACCGGAACTACACAATATTCCAAAAATGGCCTAACCAATATCACATCTCAACTCCAATACTCAATGCACTGACCAATAAAGGCAAGTGGACCAAACATCTTCACTATTCTGTCTACCTGCAACTCCACTTAAAGAATTATGAACCTGCACTCCAAGGTCTCTGTTCAGCAACACTCCACAGGATCTTACCATTAAGTCCTACCTGGATTTGCATTTCCAAAATGCTGCACCTAACATTCAGCTAAATTAAAGTCAATCTGCACTGATCCTTGTAACAGCTGGTCACAGGTCTCCAGTCTGAAAAGTAACCTTCCACCACCTTGTCTCCTACTTCAAGTCTGTTCTGTATCCAAATGGCTAGTTCTCCCTGTATTCCAAGTGATCTAACCTTGCTAACCAGCTTGCCATGTGGAACGCTGTCAAATGCCTTCCGAAGTCCACACAGATCACATCCACCAATTTTTGTTACTTCAAAAAAAAAACTCAATCAAATTAGAGACACACTATTTCCCAAACACAAAGCCATGTTGATTATCCTTAATCAATCCTTGCTTTTCCAAATACATGTAAATTTCTGTCCCTCCGGATCCTCTCTAACAACTTGCCTGCCACTGATGTCAGGCTCCCTGGTTTGTCATTCTCTAGTTTTTCCTTACCACCTTTCTTTAATAGTGACACCACGTTAGCCAACCTCCAGTCTTTCAGCACCTCACCTGTGGCTATCGAAGATACAAATATCTCAGCAAGAAGCCCAGCAATCACTTCCCTAGCTTCCCACAAAGTTCTAGGGTACACCTGATCAGGTCCTGGGGATTCATCCATCTTTATTTGTTTTAAGATGTTCAACACCTCCTCATCTGTAATATGGTCATTTTTCAAGACTTTTTTTGTGAAGAGGAAATGAAAAGGACATCAGAGAAGTCAAGATTAACATAAGGAGTTGTGCAAACAAAGAGCAACTAGAATAGCTCCTAAATAGGCAGCAGCAGGTACAACAGCAGTCCTGAAAGAAAAACAGTAAAGCAAGCCACCGATTTGTAAAAGTAGGAGCTCAGAATCCAAGGGGATAAACAAAAAATCTAAGAGAGTTAGAGCTTAGATGTGAAGTAGTGCCCTAGCTGTATTAATAGGCAAAATAATAATTGCCAGGAAAAGTCTTTTGCAAGTACGTAGAATGGCACTGAATAAATTTATACTTTCAAACCTGTGAATGAATAGAGTGCCAAGTGGTAGTGTGGCTTATCTACATTAGATTGAGCAGTACAACTCAACTCTTGCTAAACTTATTCTGCTGAAGTGTTCATCTAACTCTAAATAGAGTTGCACAATACTTACAAGTTGGTGTAGCTCTTAACACCACTTTCTTAAACAGGCTATACAGTCAGCACTATTTTCCTGAATATTAAGTAACATTAGGAAAAAGAGGAAGTAGAGGATCCTGCATCTTTTATTGCTCAGTTCCTCTTGGAACACTTTAGCAAAGATAATTGCGAATTGTTTCACAAATGACAATACAATGCAATTTATTGTCACATGTAGGTTTACAAAAAGCACACGGTGCCTAAATTAAATGACAGAAGTAAAAGATAAAAGTGAAAATTAAGACAGTTCATCTTAGGTCAATTTCAGTTTGGTGGAAGTCAATTAAAATGTAAAAGATATATGCACTGAAAACAAAACTTTGGTTTGAGTGATACCAGAGAGCTAATAACATGGATCACATGCTCTACTGCAGGTGCAATCAATACAACTCTATATTGTTCAAAAGTCATCCTGTTAAACAAGTTAGATTTGATCTTCAATTTTCATTTCCTCTCCACAAACCATACAATCCATTCCTGAACGCTATTAGTAGTTGCAATCAGAACACCAGACTCATTCAAGAAAAAGATACTGTAATCAGAGATTGAGGATTCAGTATGCTGAAAAGGATTACATAAAATGGAATAAAGGACAGTCTTCGTCTGATTTACGTTACGATGTCTTTGTATTACAAATGCTGATTTTCTTTTTACAAAGCTTCTAGTTAGCAAATTTTATTATAGGTTGAGGAGCGAGGGGAATATGCTCAATACATAAGCATTTCCAAGCCACAAAAATATAAACCACAAGTTTGCCGGTACTTGTTTCTAAGCAGACCCTCATTTTGCCACAATATTAATTAGCAATATATAACCCACTCATAATAATGAGCAGAAAAGCTGTACTATGTTAAAAGGCCAAGAGATTTGCCTTACAAAATGTTCCACACTATGACATGCACAAAAGCAGAAATCTGGCAATGGCAAAGGCAAGTTATCTACCCTTAGCTATTTAATATCATACAAAATTCAACTCCCGCTTTTAAAAGGGAACTGGATAAAAACGTGCACAAGAAAAGGTTGCAAAAATCCTGAGGGGTCAAAAGTCTAACCTTCTTCCAAAGAAGCACCATAAGTTGTGAGTCAATGGTCTCTTCCCTGAATTCTACTATGCCACGATTCTAGAGGAGTTTGCACTGATGTTTGGCTGGGAGATTTACTTCAACATCAAAACATCTAGCAAATGAAAATCTAAACGCTACTTTCATCCAAAGTACCTGTTTCTGTCTCACTTTCCTCATGTAGCACCTAGGTTTCTCAAAGGTTGCTAATGATAGCTTGAGCCAAGATATCACCATGGCATAAGTATGCAGACATTAAGAACGCAGCTGATATATAATTCAACCCATATTGTTGCTATTATTCAGCACAACACAGTAGTCATCTACCCAACAGAGCAAAATGACCCTGAATACGTCTCATACCCACTGACTAAGAACTTTAAAAGCATAAAAACAAACTGCTGTAAAAACATAAGTCTGGCAGCATCCATGTAAAGATAGAGTTAATGCTTCAAATCCAGTGACCCTTCAACAGAACTGAAAAGTAGTGAGAAATAGGGTATTTATGCCGATTAACTATCACACTGCACTGTGGAGTAGGCTGTTGAGTGCATACTGGTTGCTGCATTTCCTAAATAAACACTGACCACATTTTGGAAAGTGCTTAATTGATTCTAAAACATTTTTAGACATCTTGCTATGGTGAAAAACTTTTGTTAATGTATTTTAAAAATCAGAGCTTTGACATTTGGAACTATTAAATAAAAAAATTCAATTAGAAACATCAGTTTTCTACCTTGAGAACGCAAATGTGTCTACATCTTTATGAACAAAGCTCAATGTCAATTGCTTGCAACCCTCCCAAATTCACTCTTCATAGTACTGGATGATTCTAAATATAGCTTCAAAATAAAGGTAGGGAGTGGGTTAGGCAAGATTGTTAAATGTAGAGAATTTTGTAAATTTTCAGACAGATACAAAACTTGAGAAGAGAAACATCAATTTCATTATTGACATGCCAACAGTCGGAAGCTATTGATGGCATCTGGAACTTTGATAGATATTGTCAAAAATAACATTTTAGTGTTTGAATGAAATTCTCTTAAAAACAATTTTAAAATATGCAGTCAGGTACAGGAAATCTTATCTGCCTTGCAATCATATTCTCCACAACTATGTTCCTGGAAGCAGCCAGAGCACTTAAAATAGATCTGGTTACAGTTAACTAGCATTACATTATAACACCTAATTTTCCCTTAAAACTTAGAGATAGGTTGATTGGACTTCCAAACTTTGCTTGTAGCATCAAACTTGAAAACTGTTTTCCCATTGTTTTCTAAAAGCAAGGTTCACTAGTACTCTTTTGCCATATACACTTGGCTTCATGTTCAAACATATAAATGTAGATAATCGTGAGGTGCTGCATTTTGGTAAGGCAAACTAAGACAGGACATATACACTTAATGGAAGGGTCCTAGGGAATGTTGCCAAACAGAGACACCTTAGGGTGCTGGTTCATAGTTCCTTAAAAAGGTGAAGTCACAGGTTGACAGGATAGTGAAAAAGGCATTTGGTGTACTAGCCTTTATTGGCGAGTGCACTGAGTATAGGAATTGGGATGTCATGTTGCAGCTATAAAGGATGTTGGTTAGGCCACTTTTGGAATGCTGCATTCAACTCTTGTCTCCCTGCAATAGAGAGGTTGTTGTTAAACATGAATCTTTTTTTGAAAATTTCAAAAAGGATACTGCCTGGGTTACAGGGTTTGAGCTATAGGGTTTAGAAGGATATGGGCTAAATGCTGACAAATGGAACTAGATTAATTTAGGACATCTGCACAAGTTGGACACAAGGGCTTGTTTCTGAGCTGTACACTGACAGTATGATTCATTATAACAGGAACAAAATTAAATCAGTATGCATTTGAACCTGGAGATCAATCATAGTAAGTGCCCCAACCAAAACAATTCTGAACATTTTTCCATATACCTTCTAAAAGGCACACTCCTCCATCAGGTGGTCCTTCAACCACACGAAGGAGTGCTCTGAAAGCTAGTGCTTCCAAATACACTTATTGGACTATAACCTGGTGTTGTGTGATCTTTAACTTTGTACACCCCAGGAGAAAGTGAGGACTGCAGATGCTGGAGATCAGAGCTGAAAAATGTGTTGCTGGAAAAGCTCAGCAGGTCAGGCAGCCTCCAAGGAGCAGGAGAATCAACGTTTGGGGCATAAGCCCTTCTTCCTGAAGAAGGGCTTATGCCCCAAACGTTGATTCTCCTGCTCCTTGGAGGCTGCCTGACCTGCTGAGCTTTTCCAGCAACACATTTTTCAGCTTTGTACATTCCAGTCCAACACCAGCATCTCCAAATCCTTCTAAAGGATATATTCATGTCAAAATTTAAGCAAAACATGTTTAGCATTATACCTCATCACAAGTTGTTTTAAACTTTAACAGTTTAAGGCAGCATCCAGGAATAATCTAGTCGTAAAATATCTCAAGGCAATTAGTTACAGGTGATCTCCAAACACATTCATTTGACTCCAAATTTAAAGGTCTTGCTTCATTCTAGTCACATGATTAAATCACATGAAGCTTTGGAGATGATCCTGTAACAAACTGGGTGTGATCGGATTCCTGGAATAATTTTGAACACAAGGGAGACACTGGGTCTTAAAACAGCAGCAGGGCAAAAACAAATTTTGACAATGGGTTTAATCTGGTCACAGTGACACTGGGAAACTTTCAGCTGAACCAAAATGATACCCTTCCCGTCCCCTCTCGCCTGACACCCAACGTTATTATGTTTCACGAAAAAAAAGCCCAATATTTTGGACACAATTCAAAAGGGGGGCAAAACAAAGCGCTACAGTGACCAAGCAACAGACCTAGCCCACTGAACAAATTGATGCAAATGAAAAATAAAACACTTTTACTGAGATGTAAACGCCGCTTAAATTCTTGCGATTGAAAGCGGAACCGGTTATAAACACAACTAAACTAAACTAAACTAAACCCTCAGACGACAGATTTCAACCAGCCCCTTCTCCCCAGCCGACCGCACATACTCAGCCTCGGCTGGGAGCTAAAAATCCTCGTCGCCGCAAGTGCGTGTTCCTGAGCCGCCAAATGAGGTCCATTAGCCACGGCCGCCTGCTCCACCATCAGCGACATCTTCTCTCCCGCCCCCCCCGTCGTCAATGGCTCGGCCTCCCCGTCACGTGATCTCGCCCTTAACCGGCTCCGTCTACGTGCACGCAACCATGCGTCATCACGCAGACTGACGGACGCCGGGCGCCTGCATCACGTGAGTCATCTGACCAATCGAGACGAGCGACGGGCAACCGGCGTTGCTCAGGCCGAAAGCCTCCTTCGTTAGTCTGGAGGCAGCGAGTCGAGGTTTTCAGTTAAATATTTTCTAATCCATCTGTTCAGATATTTCATGCAACATCTCTTGAGCAGGTGGGACTTAAACACAGTTCTCCTAGCTCAGAGGTAGGGGACACCATAACTGTGCCACAGGAGCCTACTTCAGATATTTTTAATCCACCAGTTCAGATAAATTATGATGCATCTGTGAAGTACAAGAGCCTTCCTCATTAACGCTGTGTCAAACGTAGCAGTTCAGGTTTTTATGTTACGTTTACAGTCGTCTGGATTACTACCCCTTCCCCACTCCACTCCATTAGAAAACTTTGCAAAACCTCATCCTTCTCACCAAAGGTTAACATTCTGCAGCACAGCTACAAAGTGCAGGAGAAACTCAGCAGGCCTGCAAGAGTCTGTAGAGGGAGAAACATAGCTCACTGTCGTTTGGAACTGAAAGGGGGGCAGTAATGTGATCGTTTTGATGCGGTTTGCGAATACACAGGAGGGGGGGTGTCAGAGGAACAGATGGTGAAAGCAAAGTATTGCAGATTCTGAAGATCTGAAATTAAAACAGAAAGTGCTGCAGAAACCCAGCAGGTCTGACAGCAGCTGCAGATAAAGAGAGCGTAAGCTAACGTTTCAAATCCACTGACTTCAGAATGATTCCTGACGTAATAAGGATGCTCAGAGCAAAGGGTAAAGATGGTGTTTATGGTGGTACAGGAAGGATATAAATGTAGATATTTGTTAATAGGAGAAAATAGATCAGCTCTGCTGAGAGCAAGCCCAAGCTTGCAACACAGGAGTAGGGGAGAAGCAGATGTAATCAAAATGGCAGACATGGTTATGGTACATGGTCTGAAGATTTCAGAATTGAGTCTTGAAGGCTGTAAAGTGCCTAAGCTGAAAATTAGGTGCTGTTCTTCTAACCTGTGTTGGATTTTGTTCGAACAATGCAGCAGACCTAATACAGAAATGTTAGAATGAGAACAAGATGGTATATTGAAGTGGCAAGCAATTGAAAGGTCAGGAATCATTCTTGCAAACTCAACAAAGTTGTACTGCACCAATGCAGATGAGGCCACATTATGGGCAGCAAAAATAGTACACTGTACAAGTAAATCTCTCCACCTGAAATGAGCCTTAGACAGGGAGGAGGTAAAAGGACAAATTTTACACCTTCTGCAATTGCATGGAAAGGTTCACAGAATAAGCGAACAGATGTTAGGAATGATAGAGGAGTGAATCAGGGTGCAGCAGAGGGAATGGTCTGTGAAATTCTTACAGAAGAGAGGAAGCTGTGTTTAGTTATGACATCCTGCTGTAGACGGGTGGAATGTAGAAGCTGGTTGCATGGAAAATGAAGACTAGGGAAACTCTATCACATTTCTAGGAGGGAATGGAAGGAATGAGGATGTAAGTGTAGAATGGTTGGACACAGCTGAGAGCCCTATCAATCATGGAAGTAAGGAGGAATCCTTAGTTGAGGAAAAAAGATGATGTGTCTTAAGCACCCCGTGGGAAGTTGCATCATGGACAGATTCACTGCATATGGAGGAAATGTGGGAATGGAATGAAGTCTTACAGAATCAGACTGTGACGAAGTGTAGTCAACGTAACTGAGAGTCAGTGGGTTGGTAGTCAGTATTGATTGACAACCTATTACCAGAAATGGAAACAGAGAAGTCAAGAAAAGAAAGGGATGAGTCAGAGGTGGACCGGATAGAGGTGAGAAGAGATTGGAAATTAGAAGCAAATTTGATGAATTTTTGAAATTTTGGATGACAGCTAGAAGCAATACTGATAAGGTCCTCAGTGTACTGGAGAAAGAGTTGTGGGAGGGGACCCAAGCAAGACAAACAAGCAATGCTCAATATACCCAATAGAGATAGCCATAACTGGGACCCATAGCTGAAAGTATCCAAAATAATTATTTACAAAATAAAATGAGGGGAACAACTCATAAAACACAAATCTTGCACAGTAATTGGAAATTGTAGTAAAAGACAGGAACTGGAGAAATGCTATTTTAAATTAAATAGATGTAGTAGAGTTAACAAAATGTAACTGCAAAACATGACTAGCAGCTAAATATTGTAGGATATTGTATCTAGAAAACATTATGAAGGAAGTTAGAAAGTATAGCTGTACATTAGATACAATATAATGCTTATAGCGAGAAAGGAAATAGCTAACATTAAGATAGAAACAAAATCCATAAAGTTAGAGACAATACATAAGAAGGGATTGATCATATTAAAATAGGAATTCTAGACAACCTAATAGTGAAAAGAAACAGGAGAAAGGAACATGTTACGCAAATATATGAAATAAGTCATAAAATTCAGTAGTAAGCATAAGAGATTTCAACTACCCCCAGATAAACTGGCAAGGAGTAGAGAAATGGGAAAAGAGAACTGCGTTAATGAAAAAGTAGCCAGAGCTGATAAGAAAGATAAGGAAAATGTCTAGGAAAAAGTGCTCATAATGTAATACAATTCAAGTAATGGTTCAGCAAGACGTAAGGAAGACAAAGAATTATAACTGTCTAACAGCAAGATTAAGCTAAGCAGCTTTGAAAACCATGGATGAAAACAGTGAAATCAAAGTAAAGGGTATATCCTCAGTAATTTAGCAACAGATGATAAAAGGAAACATATGTGTGTTGGGTAGTCCCTCAGAATGAGGATGATACTTGCTTGTAGCAAGGACATGTGTGCGTGGACTAATTAACATAGGAGGGTTTTTTCGTGGAAAGGTATTACTACATAGCTGTAGTTACCTGGAGGGCACATCCGCTCTTAGGGCCTGCTAGAGGCATATCAGATTGATAATTAACATGTTTAGCATATTAAACTAACTAGGAGACAAGAGTTGGCTCAGTTAGAGGGGAAATTAGAACACCCAAATTAAAGGAGGAGGTAATAGTGCAGATCTCCGGAGAGGTTTTTAAAATCTCTGGCACAAACATAAATGGCACAGAGTTTTTGGAAAGAGTTAGCAATCAACCTTCAAGCACCCTGGATAAACGAATGACAATGAGAAGAGGGCCGTTTAACAGGACTGAAGGTATTATATCTGAATGCAGTATAAGGATTAAGGTAAATGAGCTTGTGGCACTGATCAAAATTGGCAGGTATGACATATTGGGCATAATGGAGATGTGGCTGCAAGGAGATCAGCGTTGAGAGCTAAATATTCAAAAATATGCATCCTATCGAAAAGATAGGCAGGTGGGGGGGATTGCCTTATTAGTAAAAAATGAAATTAAATCAATAATAAGAAATGAAGTAGGGTCAGATGGTCTAGAATTTGTATGAGTAGAATTGAGAAACCGCAAAGGCAAAAAATCCATAGTTAGAGTAATGTACAGGACTCCAAACAGTAGTCAGGAGCAGGAGCGCAAGACACACAAGGTAATAGAAAAGATGTGTAGAAAAGGCAAAGTGACAGTGATCATGAGGGATTTCGATATACAGGTGGATTGGGAAAATCAGGTTGGTAGTGGATTGCAAAAAAAGGAATTTGTGGAACATCTACGAGATGGCTTTTTGGAGCAGCTTGTGGTGGAACCCACTAAGGAACAGGGGCAATGCTGGATTTAGTGTTGTGCAGTGAGGCAGACTTGATAAGGGAGCTTAAGGTGAAAAAACTCTTAGGAGGCAGTGATCATAAGATGATTGAATTTACTCTGCAATTTGAGAGGGAAAAGATAGAATCAGAGGTACAGGACCTTGGTAAGGCCACATTTGGAGTACTGTGTGCAGTTCTGGTCACCTCACTTAAGGAAAGATGTGGAAGCTTTGGAGAGGGTGCAGAGGAGATTTACCAGGATGTTGCCTGGAATGGAGAATCGGTCGTACGAGGATAGGTTGAGAGTGCTAGGCCTTTTCTCATTGGAACGGCGAAGGATGAGGGGTGACTTGATAGAGGTTTATAAGATGATCAGGGGAATAGATAGAGTAGACAGTCAGAAACTTTTTCCCCGGGTACAACAGAGTGTTACAAGGGGACATAAATTTAAGGTGAAGGGTGGAAGGTATGGGGGGATGTCAGGGGTAGCTTCTTTACCCAGAGAGTGGTGGGGGCATGGAATGCGCTGCCTGTGGGAGTGGCAGAGTCAGAATCACTGGTGACCTTTTAAGCGGCAATTGGATAGGTACACAGATGGGTGCTTAAGCTAGGACAAATGTTCGGCACAACATCGTGGGCCGAAGGGCTTGTTCTGTGCTGTATTGTTCTATGTTCTACGTTCTATATGGTAAAATAGGGCAAAGTCAGCATGGTTTCATCAAGGGGAGGTCATGCCTGACAAACCTGCTAGAATTCTTTGAGGAAGTAACAAGCAGGTTAGACCAAGGAGAGCCAATGAGGCTACTGCGAAAGATAAGGGCCCTTGGTGTCAGAGGCAAGGTGCTAGCATGGATAGAAGCTTGGCTGTCTGGCAAAAAGTAGAGAGTGGGGATAAAAGGGTCTTTCTCAGGATGGTAGCCGGTGACAAGTGGTGTTCCTGAATGCTCAGTTTTGGGACCACAAATTTTCACTTTATACATTTATCTAGATACAGGAACAGAGGGCATTTTGGCTAAAGTTGCAGATGATACAAAGATAGGTTGAGGGACAGGTAGCATTGAGATGGTGAGGAGACTGCAGAAGGATTTACAGGTTAGGAGAGTGGGCAAAGAACTGGCAGCTGGAGTACAATATGGGAAAGTGTGAAGTAGGAAAAATAGAGGAATGAACTATTTTCTAAATGGGGAGAAAATTCAGAAGTCCAAAGTGCAAAAAGATTTGGGAGTTCTAATCCAAGGTAAACTTGCAGGTTAGGTCAGTACTTAGGAAAGCAAATGCAGTTATTGCATTTATTTTAAGAGGACTTGAATATAAAAGCAAAGATGTACTTCTGAGGCTCTGGTCAGACCACATTTTGAGTATTGTGCACAGTTTTGGGCCCTATATCTCAGGAAGGGTGTACTAGCATTGGAGCATGTTCAGAGGAGGTCCATGAGGATTCCCAGGAATGAGAAGCTTAACATATGAGGACTCTGGGTTTGTACTCAATAGAGTTTAGAAGGATGGGGGGGGGGGGCACCTAATTGAAACAGACAGAATACTGAATAGCCTGGACAGAGTGGATGTTGGGAAGATGTTTCCATTGGTAGGAGAGACTCAACCGATGCCGTAGCTTTAGAGTAAAGGGAAGATATTTTAAAACGGAAGTAAGAAGAAATTTCTTCAGCCAGAGAGTGATGAATCTATGGAATTCATTGCCCCAGAAGCCTTTGGACGCCAGGTCATTAATGATGTTTAAGACTGAGATAGATAGGTTCTTGAATATCAAGAGGATCAAGGGTTACTGGGAGAAAGCAGGATAATGGGGTTGAGAAACATATAAGGGAGGAAACAGTGAGGTCTGCAGATGCTGGACATCAGAGTTAAGAATGTGTTGGTAAAAAAGCACAGCAGGGATGCTGCCTGACCTGCCGTGCTTTTCCAGCAACACACTGAGAAACGTATCAGCCATGTTTGAATGGCGGAGCAGAATTGATGAGCTGAATGGCCTAATTTCTGTTCCTATGTCTTATGGTCTTCTGGCACACCTTCCAAGACCATCAAGCCCTGAAGTAGGTCTTGAACCTGGAACTCCTGGCCATACCAGGAAAGCTACTATTGCATCACAAGACTGCCCAAAAGAAATATAAAGTGTTACAGAAGGATTTTAATTTTTAAATAAAAATGGTTTTAAGAAGTGCAAAAGACTAACAGGTGGGCAGCATAAAGAAATTGAGACATTGTGTCCATAATGTTTGCATCAAAGGCAACCCTGAGAGATATTTTGTTTTGAGAGTTAAATTTGTCTTAAAGTCTTGAATGAACTGAAATATTTTAAACTCAATTTACTTCGCCAGATCAAATAAAAATTGTAAGTAAGGGATAATTAACCTAATAGTTGAGGACATCCCAGAGCAATCTGCATGATTCAGTGGCACTTGGGATGGTTTTCCAGTTTCAAATTATCTGGCTGCTTGCTCAGAGTTTTTATAGTTTGGACCTTGAATGGTTTTCTTGAATGGTGTGCTAGATTTATGTTGTAGGCAGATTAAACCCTTAAATTCATAATTTGCCATGTGGCAAGTGGGTGAGGCTTAATTTAAATTTAAATTTTATGTCAGAACAGAAACTGGAAGATTGTCTCATTTGAAATTAGTGGGAAAATCTACAGTGGTCCCCAGCTTGGAAGTATTAAAAATGTCACCAGAATATTGGACTGATCAGGTATCCACAGTCAAGATATGGTAAACAAAGGACTACATAGTTAGAACTGAGGAGATATAAAGATACTTTCTAGAGGACTGCAATATACTTATGAGGGGTCCTGGCACAGTAAATAGCTTCAATAAGACTAACTGGAGGGTGGCTGACGTGGTGCTACTATGAAAGAAAGGTGGTAAGGAAAAGCTAGGGAACTATGAGCCTGACATTGGTGGTGGGTGAGTTGTTAGAGGGAATCCTGAGAGACAGGATTTGCATGTGTTCGGAAAAGCAAGGACTGATTAGGGATAGTCAGCATAGCTTTGTGCATGGGAGGATATGCCTCACAAACTTGATTGAGTTCTTGAAAGAGGATTGATGAGGGCAATGCAGTAGCAGTGCAGTAGACATGATCTACATAGATCAGTAAGGCATTCGACAAGGTTCCTCATGGGAGACTGGTTAACAAGGTCAGATCTCATGGGATACAGGGAGAACTAGCGTTTTGGATATAGAACTGGCTCAAAGGTGGTGGTAGAGGGTTGCTTTTCAGACTGAAGACCTGTGACCATTGGTGTGCCACAAGAATCGTTGCAGGGTCCACTGCTTTTAGTCATTTATATAAATGATTTGGATGTGAACATAGGAGGTATAGTTAGTAATTTTGCTGATGACACCAAAATTGGTGATGTAGTCGACACCTCCGATTACAATGGGATCTTGAACAGATGGGCCAATGAGGAGGGGCAGCGAAGTTTAATTTAGATAAATGTGAGGTGCTACACTTTGGAAAAGCAAATCAGAGCAGGACTTATACACTTAATGATAAGGACTTAGGGAGTGTTGCTGATCAAGGAGACCTTAGAGTGTAGGTGCATCGTTCCTTGAAAGTGGAGTCACAGGTAGATAGGATAGTGAAGAAGGCATTTGGTATGCTTTCCTTTATTGGTCAGAGCACTGGGTATAGGAGTTGGGAAGTCATGTTGCAGCTGTACAGGACATTGGTTAGGCCACTTTTGCAATATTGCGTGCAATTCTGGTCTCCTGTGAAACTTGAAAGGGTTCAGAAAAGATTTACAAGGATATAACCAGGGTTGGAGGATTTGAGCTATGTGAAGAGGCTGAATAGGCTGGGGCTGTTTTCCCTGGAGCATTGGAGGCTGAGAGGTGATCTTAAAGAGATTTATAAAATCATGAGTGGCATGGATAGGATAAATTGACAAGGGCATAGGTTCAGGGTGAGAGGGGAAAGATATAAAAGGGACTTAAGGGGCTACTTTTTCACGCAGAGGGTGGTGCATGTATGGAATGAGCTGCCAGAGGAAGTGGTGGAGGCTGGTACAAATGCAGCATTTAAAAGGAAGCTGCATGGGTATACGAATAGGAAGGGTTAGAAGGATTTGGCAAATACGACGAGATTAGGTCGGCATGGACGAGTTGGACCGAAGGGTCTGTTTCTGTGCTGTATATCTCTATGACTGTATGACTCTAAGATTGATATCTTGAACGAAGTAAGAAATAAACTTGAGTACGTGGCAACCATGGTTATAAACAATGTTGTTAAATTAATATTGCTTGATTAGTTTAATTTGTTTTAGATGCAATAAGGTTTGCATTTTGTTTAAAAAGAAATTAAATCTGTGGCACAGTTCTAACAAAGTGTGTTTGGATTTCTCTAAATTCCAACTGTCCCTAACTCAATCCTAAGACTGTATAATAAATATGTGTAATTAAGGCTGAATGTTATAATATTTTTTGAAAGTGTCATTTTTTGCCAAGTTTCATGCAGGGTTTATCTCTGCAAGGTCTAGTGAGTTTCCTTGTGCTTTTGTCCCAGATACATTTCATTAACTCCCTACCAGCCTATATGGCACTCCTCTCATTTCATGTTAGCTGGATTTCTCATTCACCAGTGGGCAGATACTTTGGAATAGGCCAGCATCCCTGCTGCCAGTACTATCTTTAAAATGACATTGTGCATGGCAGAAAGGGAAAGTTGGCACTGTGACTTGCTGATAGTGACCTTGACAACCTGGTGAATGGGGTGGTGTAGTGAAGCGCCATCCTGTTTCCTCCACTACAGGACCAAGGTTACAACCTGCTTAATGCAATCTTAAACATTAGGCAAAATGCCCAGCAGTGCAGGAAGAGGTTCAGTAACCATCTGCACTCCATTAGGATAATTGCCACTACCTTTTCTCTGCTATCCCATGTTCTGTCTTCCTCCACTACAGCATCCATCTTCCGTCAAAGCTCATGCTGCACCTGTCTCACTTTCACATGCAACATTGTCTCTCAATCACTCTCATAATAAAACCCCTCACCCTGCTAACACTGCATGCCATCTGCACTGTCTACTTACTCACTCAGGTCACCTCGCAACCTTTCTCTCACTTGTGTGAGCACTAGCAGATGAACCAGACACTTTCATCTCACTCAATTCTTTCCTTTCCCTCATTATATGAGAAAATGGCCAATAATAAGGCCAAAATACCCAGAACAAGTGGCCTATCTCCTCATTTTATATAAGGATATGATCTTGTAGTAGCCAGAGAGGATTGGGACTGCTCCTGCGGAGATGCCAAAATATCCATGTCTCCACAAAGCAAGTAAGAAGCCACACTTCTGGCAGTGCAACTCTCACATTAGCCTCATTGCCAATGTAGTTTTCTCTTGCTATAAATTACAAAACTTACTTGCAGTGCCTTGTGTTATGAAGTTGAAGGCAGTACTGTTCTGCACTGAGAGCTTACAAGCACCTGTCATATGACTAAATGGCAGCCTCAGAGGGTACTGAAAAATTGAAAATATATAACATTTGGCTATGAAATGGATACCTGAGTTGGTTGCTGTTTTGACAACAATTTGAATTTAACCAATCAATTTAAATTATGCCCCAGGATACTAAAACCCAGTCAAGTTTGAATTTATTATTTTGCCAACCTCAAACCATTGAGATTATCCGATGTTAGAGGTATAAAAAAAGCAGGCAGGTTGAAAGTCAGACAGAGTAACTGCCATTGAGAAAGACCCAAGATATTGAAACACTCTCTATCAAAGTTATCTTCTCATATGAAATGTATTTGCAATAAAAGAAAGAAGACAACCCAGGGAGATCTTCAGCAGAAGGAAGAAAGACACCAAAGATGACAGCTGTTGTATGGTTTTGAAATTAGTTGATGTGATTTTAATAAGTGTGTTTTATTGGAACAGTATATTGTTATAGATTTGGAGGCAGATAATAAGCAGTTAAAAGAAATGGGGATTAAAGTTGTGAATAGTAGTTATTTAATGTTCACTTTTAGAGATAAAGAATTTTCTTCAAATAGTGGAATTTAAGTGTTCTCTGTCACTCATATTTTTAACAGATTATGAGGCGAGGTGAGCTTTTCTGGGTGTTTGGTTTAATTAACAGAAGGGTTCACCGCCATGACATAATTTTTGTCTGTTTTACATCTAGCAGGTGCCAGCAACATGTCCATAATCTTGTCAGGAAAGAAGGTGTCATGGCTTCACACCTCCTCCAATATTTCTGAGGAAGTAGCCACAGGTGCCTTAAACAAGGCTGTCTCCTGCACTCTCCATCAGTTCAGATACTGACACTTCAGTTACTATGTTAGGGAGTACGGTCAGGAGCACTCATTGGCAAACACTTCACTGCCAAACCAGCACAACTGGATGAAGAAAAAATGCCACAGGTTGTTTGCATTTGAAAGACTGCTAGAGACCAGGTATTGTGAAACTCCAAGCAGAAGAGTCCATGGTGTTCACCCATTTGTCATTTCATACAAATGCTCCAATCAGGCCAGTTAATTGCTATCATTGTGAAATAGCTACAGGAATGCAGCAATGCGAGGGGCACCCTGCTGCCTCTGGCATTTAATTGTCTGCCTGCCTCCATAGACAGGTTGGCAGATGCCCTGTAAAGCCAGGTCCTTTAGTCTGAGTCTGTTGGATCTGCAAAAGGACCTGCACTCCATCACCAAGCCATTGGTCCCATCATCAATGGCAAGGAAATCAGAGGACTTTGACCTTAGATACATCTTCATCACAAGAGACCAGGCAGTCTCAGTAAGCACTCAGCCAGAGGAGGAACTACCCTTTGTGTCTCGTCCCAAGGCACACCTGAGGTGGCCAGGTCTGCCACATTCGTTGGGCCTATCACCTTCAGGTCTATGGGAAACTATAAACTGAGCATAATGCACTTGCCTCTGCCACGGATACCCAACACGTTTGTGCCATGTAGAGGTCAGCAAACAAAGCTGCAAGAGACAACGGAAATGTAGTGAGGAGAGAAAGAAAAAGACCTTTTGAGGGCACATTGGTGGCAGATGACACTTGATTGTAAATAAGTTTCTCATGATTATAAATATATATAATCACTTCCAACTATCATCTGTTTGTGCAAGTTTCTATGTAGCTGCAAAGGCATCCTTGAAGGTTCTAAATTAGAGCTAGCGAGGACTGCAGATGTTGGAGAAGTCAAAGTCGATAAAGTGTGGCACTGGAAAAAGCACAGCAGGTCAAACAGTATCTCAGGAGCAAGAGAGTTGACATTTCATGCTTAACCCTTCATCAGGTTAGGTTCTAAATTCACCCATTCATAACCTTAAATGATGTTCCATGGACCAAAGTGTGAAATCAATATCAACATCATGAGCATGTAATGAGTGAATAACAGGTGCTTGTACCTTTATAAACTAGCCTCCATCTTTCCAGGTGCACACTGCATCTCAGGCATTGCTAGGATTCAATCTTTAACTTGTATGAAATGGTAATGAGTGCTTAGGACATAGAATTGATTGCATGCAGTAGGAATGTTCAGCTCTCAAATGTGCTTCACCTTCATTGTATGGATGTGTGTTTACTGGTGTTGCCCTTGGAAGGATCCCATTCCTCTCGCTCACAGATGGCAGCAATTGCCCTGTCCACTTGGGGATGAATGGTTGCATCCATTTCATTTCCATTGTGCAATTTACCTTACATTCTACTATAAATCAATGAGAGACTGCTCCTCACACCACATGGGTTCTGGACTCTGCTTTGCCATGTTGGTAACCCCAAAATTCGACATCCTCTTCCTGATAGCTCTCCCTGTCAATCTCAAATCCAAACCCTAATATGTCTGCATCCGCTTTCCTTTCCCTCCAAACCCAAGCATGTGAGGTGAACATACAGATCTTGAGGGTCACCATCTCCACCCCAACCACCGCACCCCGCCCCCAACACCACCTAAAAGCCAGGGTGCTGCTCACTATTGACAATCACCCCTATCATATGAAACTCTTAACCTCTCATTGAGTCACAGAGTCATATAGATGTACAGCACAGAAACAGACCCTTTGGTTCAACTCGTCCAGATATCCTAATTTAATCTTGTCCCATTTGCCAGCACTTGACCCATATCCCTCTAAACACTTCCTACTCATATACCCAACCAGGTGCTTTATAAGTGCTGTAATTTTACCAGCCGTCACCACTTTGTCTGGCAGTTCATTCCATACACACACCACCCTCTGCGTGGAAAAGGTTGCCCCTTAAGTACCTTGTAAATTTTTCCCCTCTAACCCTAAACCTATGCCCTCTAGTTCTGGACTCCCCTACTTCAGGGACAACACTTCATCTATTTACCCTATCCATATCCCTCAAGATTTTATAAATCTCTGTAATGTCACCTCTCAGCTTCCAATGCTCATTGGAAAACAGCCCCAGCCTATTCAGCTTCTCCCTATAGCTCAAACCCTCCAATCTTGACAATTTCCTTGTAAATCTTTTCTGAACCCTTCAAATTTCACAACATCCTTCCTGAAGGGGGGAGACCAGCATTGTACACAATATTCCAAAAGTGGCCTAACCAATGTCCTGTACAGCTGTAACACGACCTCCCAACTCCTGTACTTAATACTCTGACCAATAAAGCAAAGCATACCAAACACCACCTTCACTATCCTATGTAGCTGCAACTCCACTTTTAAGGAACTATGAACCTGCACTCTAAGGACTCTTTGATCAGCAACACTCCCCTTTCCCTTACTATTAAGTGTATAAGTATAAGTCCTGCCCTACTTTGCCTTTCCAAAATGTAGCAGTAAACACATCGAAATTACACTCCATTCATTGGCCTGTCTAATCAAGATCGCATTGTACTCTGAGGTGACATTCTGCGCTGTCCATGACACTTCCAATTTTGGTGTCATCTGCAAGCTTACTAACCATACCTCCTATGTTCACATCCACGTCATTTATATAAAAGACAAAAAGCATTAGACCCAATCCTTGTGGCACACCATTGGTCATCATTTCCCCAATTGTATATTGAGTTACCCTCCTGTTGTAATACCATCTGCATCCCAACATTCTGCCTGTACTCTCTACCATGAGGTTTTCCAGCCTCTCTCCTATAGTACCAGCCCTGATAAACTCTTCCCCCATTGGCATTTAGTGGACGGATCCAAACGATATGTTGTGGCACAGCCCATTGACCAACTTAGCCGGACAGCCCCAAGCGATGAGTGATAGAACCCTGACTGATATCTGGATTTCCAACTATATATCTGTGACTTTCAGGACTGGCTGCACTGGACTCATAGGGCTGATTGGAATGTACTCCCTGGACTGAAGAGGAACAGACTTCCTGACAATGATTGAAAGCTTGACTGTGCCCAAGCCAGCAGACTGATATTGGAAGCTGCCTATTGAACTGGGACCCCCCCCCCCCCCCCCCAACAAATGGATATCTACTAAACATTAGTGAGGACAGCTCCTCTAATACTTTTTAAGCAGATGCAGTGTGTTTGCCATGTGCACAGCTGTCAGATGGTAGGGGTATGAGATTAAAAACATTGAAAATATGCAATTCAGATCTTCAAGTATGGTCCACCACTCAATGTAACCATGGCTAATCATCCAACTCGATAGCCTGTTTCCCCTTTTCTTTCATATTCTTTGATTCCTTTAGCCTTTTACTCCTTTTTTGAAATCATAATGTTCAGACCTCAGCCATTTTCTGTAGTAGCAAATGCCACAAGCTCACTACTCTATAACTGAAGAAATTTCTCCTCACCTCAGTCCTAAATTCTTTATTCCATAAAGTTACAATATGACCCCTTGTTCTGGATTCCCCAACAGCAGGAACATCCTGGATCAGCGCTATCTACTCCTGTTAAAGGTTTATAGGTTTTTATGAGATTCCCCCCTCATTCTTCTGAATTCCAGCAAGTATAATCCTAATTGATTCAAGCTGTCCTCATACATCAGTCCTGCCACACTAGGAATTGATCTAGTAAACTTGTGCTGCACCCCTCTGTAGCAAGGACATCCTCAGATAAGGAGACCAAAACTACAAACAGTATTCCAAGAGTGGTCTCACCAAGCCTTTGTATATTTGCAGCAAGTCATCCCTGCTCCTGCACTCAAATCTTCACGCTATGGAAGCTAACATACCGCTTGCCTTCTTGACAGCCTGCCGCACCTGCATGCTTAACCTCTATGACTGGCGTATGAGGGCACACACGTCGCAGGTTGTCCAAATCACATTGAAGCATCTCTGCTTCCTCTTCACAGTTCATCTTCCTACCCAACTTTGTATCATCTACAAATTTGGAGATATTACATTTTATTCCCTCATCTAAGTTATTAAAATATGTTCTGAGTAGCTGAATTCTTAGATTGATCCATGCAGTATTTCACTACTGATACCTGCCATATCAATAAATGGCAAGAGGTTAAATAGCCCAATTTTCGCACCAGATTGCTATCCTGATATTGGTTCTGCCACTTCATGATATGGCCTAGTAAATTTGCAGCAAAGTGGTATTCTGCTCCTTGTTGTTCAGAAAATTACTCTCTCCAAGTATTCTATTAATTTGGATGTAGGTTTGCTCGCTGAGCTGGAAGATTCATTTCCAGACGTTTCGTCACCCGACTAGATAACACCTTCAGTAAGCCTCCGGGTGAAACACTGCTGATAATTCCTGCTTTCTATTTATATGTTTGGGTTTCTTTGGGTTGGTGATGTCATTTCCAGTGGTGATGTCATTTCTTGTTCTTTTTCTTAGGGGGTAGTAGATGGAGTCTAACTCAATGCCAGACTACTCAGACCCCTTGGCATCATGGTAGCCCACAAACCTACCAACACACTAAAACAGCAGCTACTGAACTTGAAAGACCCTAGGAGAAAGTGAGGACTGCAGCTGCTGGAGATCAGAGCTTAAAAATGTGTTGCAGGAAAAGCGCAGCAGGTCAGGTAGCATCAAAGGAGAAGGAGAATCGACGTTTTGGGCATAAGCCCGAAGAAGGGCTGAAGAAGGGCTTATACCCGAAACATCGATTCTCCTTCTCCTTTGATGGTGCCTTGAAAGACCCTTTACAGACAACAAGCAAAACTAATGTCATTTACAAAATGCCATGTGAGAACTGTAACAAACACTACATTGGACAAACAGGCAGAAAACTAGACACCAGGATACATGAACATCAACTAGCCACAAAACTACACGACTCTCTCTCACTAGTATCCTTACATACAGATTAGGAAGGACACCACTTCGACAGGGACAACACATCCATCCTAGAACAAGTCAAATAGAGACATACATGAGAATTCCTAGAAGAATGAAATTCCAACCAGAACTCTATCAACAAACACATGGAGGAAATGATATCACCAACCCAAAGAAACCCAAACATAGAAATAGAGAGCAGGAATTATCAGCCATGATTCGCCCAGAGGCTGAAGATGTTACCTAGTAGGGTGACGAAACATCCGGAAATGAACCTTCCAGCTCAGCTAGCAAACCTGCTTCCAGAACCTCAACCTGAGTTACAAATCTCAAAACTTGCTAATTCTATTAATTTATAAGGAATAAATAAGGTGGGAGATTAAATATGAAGTTAAGCCAGCCAGTAATATTAGGAAAGATTGCAAGAATTTCTTTAGATATATAAAGGGCAAAAGAAAGGCAAAAGTGGACATTGGGCCGCTGGAAAATGCTGCTGTAGAAATAGTAACGAGGATCAAAGAAATGGCTGAGGAACTGAATAAGTACTTTGTGTCAGTCTTCACAATGGAAAACATGAGTAATATCCCAAAAATTCAAGAGAGTCAGAGTATGATGAGTATGGTGGCAATTAGCAAGGAGAAAGTGCTAAAAAAAAAACTGTAAAGTTTGAACATGGATAAATCACATGGACCAGATGGGCTCTACCCTAGACTTCTGAAGGAGATAGTGGAGGCTTTAGTAGTGATATTTCAGGTGTCACTACAATCAAGGTAAGTCCCAGAGGACTGGAAAATCACCAGTGTAAACACCCCCCCCCTCCCCCGTTTAAGAAAGGAGTAAGGCAAGAGTTGGGAAATTATTGGCTGATTAACCTGACCTCTGTTTTTGGAAAGATTTTGGAATGCATTGTGAAGGATGAGATTTCTGAAAAATTGGAAGTGCATGGAAAAATAGGGCAAAGTCAGTATGTTATCATCAAGGGGAGGTTGTGCCTGACAAATCTGTTAGAATTCTTTGCAAAGGCAACAAACAGGTTAGACCAAGGAGAGCCAATGGATGTCATCTATCTGGACTTTAAGAAGGCCTTTGATAGGGTGCACAGGAAGCTGCTGAGTAAAATAAGGGCCCATGGTGTTAGAGGGAAGGTACTAGCATGGATAGAAGATTGGGTGTCTGGCATAAAGCAGAGAGTCCTTCTTAGGGTGGAAGCCAGTGACCAGTGGTTTTCTGCAAGAGTCAATATTGGGACTACAACTTTTCACTTTATGCATTAATGATCTAAATAAAGGAATTGAGGGCATTCTGGCTAAATTTGCAGGTAATACAAAGATAAGTAGAGGGATGGGTATTGTTGATAAGTGTGGAAGCTGCAGAAAGTTTTGTGCAGATTAGGAGAGTGGGCAAAGAAGTGGCAGATGAAATACAATGTGGGAAAGTGTGAGGTCATGCACTTTGGTAGGAAGAATAGAGGCATTGACTACTCTCTAAATGGGAAGAAAATTCATAAATCTGAAGTGCAAAGGGATTTGGGAGTCCTAGTCCTGGTTTCTCTTAAAGTAGACTTTCAGGTTGGTAAGTAGTTAGGAAAGTAAATACAATGTTATCATTCATCTTGAGGGGACTTGAATATACAAGCAGGGATGTACTTCTGAGGCTTTAATAACACTCTGTTCAGACCACATTTAGAGTATTGTGAACAATTTTGAATTCCATACCTCAAATAGGATGTACTGGCCCTGGAGCAGCTCCAGAGGAGGTTCACAAGAATAGCCCCAGGAATGAAAGGCTTACCATATGAGAAATGTTTGAGGAATCTGTGACCATACTTGTTGGAGCTTAGATGGATGAGGGGGGATATGATTGAAAGTTATAGAAAATTGAATGGCCTGAACAGAGTGGACTTTGGGAAGATGTTTCCATTGGCAGGAGACTTGAGGAACCTGTTGGCAGGAGACTTGAGGACCCGTTGGCACACCCTTGGAGTAAAGGGAGATAAGGAGAAACTTCTTTAGCCAGAGAGTGGTGAATCTGTTGCCACAGAAGGCTGTGAATGTCAGGTCATTGAGTATATTTAAAACAGAGAGAGATAAGTCTTTGATTGCCAAGGGGATCAAAGGTTACAGGGAAAAAGCGGAAAAATTGTGTTGAAAAACTTATCAGCCATAACCAAATGGGCTGAATTTCTGCTCCAATCTCTTCTTGTCTTCTGGTCTTATTTCCTTTGAACTTAGTCCTGCATTCTGGCTTTAACAGCCACTGCACTGTTTTTCTGAGGTCTTAGTATCTCACCAGGGCCACTGAGGTGAATGCATAGTGAAATCATTGTGTTTTGAACAAGCTAGGAAGTAACAGGGTGACCTCACCTTTCCTATTTCTAACCTCCGCCCACACTACCTCAGATGGCAAGTCTTCCTCCATCACCCTTTCTACTGCTGTAATACTATCCTTGACTTTTACTCTAGTGATGGAGGGGGATAAGTGTGCACTGCAGGGCAACAGTTATAGCTGGGGGCAGGGAAATTATGATGCGGTGAGGCATGACTTAGGATGCGTGGATTGGAAAAATAGGCTTCAAGGGAAGAACACAAATGATATGTGGAGATTGTTCAAGGAACAGCTAATGGGTGTCCTTGATAAGTATGTACCAGTCAGGCAGGGAGTAAAGGGTCTTGTGAGGGAGCCGTGGTTTAATAAGGAATTGGAATCCCTTGTGAAAGGGAAGAGGGCGGCCTATGTAAAGATGAGGCGTGAAGGTTCAGTTGGGGCGATTGAGAGTTATAAGGTAGCAGGAAGGATCTAAAGAGAGAGCTAAGAGCAGCGAGAAGGGGACATGAAAAGTCCTTAGTTGGTAGGATTAGGGAAAACCCAAAGGCTTTCTATAGGTATGTCAGGAATAAAAGGATGACTAGGGTAGGTATCGAGGTAAAAACAATGACTGCAGATGCTGAAAATCAAATACTGGATTAGTGGTGCTGGAAGAGCACAGCAGTTCAGGCAGCATCCAGCGAGTAGCGAAATCAACGTTTCGGGCAAAAGCCCTTCATCAGGAATAAAGCTTTATTCCTGATGTAGGGTAGGTATCGGTCCAGTCAAGGATAGTAGTGGGAAGTTGTGTGTGAAGGCGGAGGAGATTGGTGAGACACTAAATCAATACTTTGCGTCAGTATTCACTCAGGAACAGGACACTGTTGCTGATGTGAATATTGAGTCACAAGTGATTAGAATGGATGGCCTTGAGGTACGTAGGGAAGAGATCTGGGGAATACTGGAAAGGATGAAAATAGATAAGTCCCCTGGGCCTGATGGCATTTATCCTAGGATCCTCTGGGAAGCTAGGGAGGAGATAGTGGAGCCATTGGCCTTGATTTTTATGTTGTCGTTGTCTACGGGAATAGTGCCAGAAAACTGGAGGATAGCGAATGTGGTCCCCTTGTTCAAGAAGGGGAGCAGGGATAGCCTGAGTAACTTTAGGCCAGTGAGTCTCACTTCTGTGGTGGGCAAAGTCTTAGAGAGAATTGTAAGGGATAGGATTTATGAACATCTGGATAGGAATAATGTGATCAAGGATAGTCAGCATGGTTTTGTGAAGGGCAGGTTGTGCCTCACAAACCTTATTGAATTCTTTGAGAAGGTGACCAAGGAAGTGGACGAGGGTAAAGCAGTAGATGTGGTGTATATGGATTTTAGCAAGGCATTCGATAAGATACCCCATGGCAGGCTAATGCAAAAACTACGGAGGTATGGCATTGAGGGTGCATTAGAGGTTTGGATTAGGAATTGGCTGGCTGGAAGGAGACAGAGGGTAGTAGTTGATGGTATAGGTTCATCTTGGAGTGCAGTTACTAGCGGTGTTCCACAAGGATCCGTTTTGGGACCATTGCTGTTTGTCATTTTTATAAATGACCTGGAGGAGGGGCTTGAAGGCTGGGTGAGCAAGTTTGCGGATGACACGAAAGTCGGTGGAGTTGTGGACAGCGAAGAAGGATGTGGCAGGTTACAGCGCGATATAGATAAGTTGCAGAGCTGGGCAGTAAGGTGGCAAATAGAATTCAATGTAGCTAAGTGTGAAGTCATTCACTTTGGTAGGAGTAACAAGAAGATGGATTACTGGGCTAATGGTAGACTACTTGGTAGTGTGGATGAGCAGAGGGATCTTGGTGTCCATGTACACAGATCTTTGAAAGTTGCCACCCAGGTAAATAGTGCTGTGAAGAAGGCATATGGTGTACTGGGCTTTATTGGTAGAGGAATTGAGTTCCGGAGTCCTGAGGTCATGTTGCAGTTGTATAAGACTCTGGTGCAGCCTCATCTGGAGTATTGTGTGCAGTTTTGGTTGCCATACTATAGGAAGGATGTGGAGGCATTGGAACGAGTGCAGAGGAGGTTTACCAGGATGTTGCCTGGCATGGTAGGAAGATCGTATGAGGAAAGGCTGAGGCACTTGGGACTTTTCTCATTGGAGAAAAGAAGGTTTAGGGGCGATTTGATAGAGGTGTACAAGATGATTAGGGGTTTAGATAGGGTTGACAGTGAGAGCCTTTTTCCGCGTATGGAGTCAGCTGTTACTAGGGGACACAGCTTTAAATTAAGGGGTGGTAGGTATAGGACAGATGTTAGGGGTAGATTTTTTACCCAGCGGGTTGTGAGTTCATGGAATGCCCTGCCAGTAGCAGTGGTGGACTCTCCCTCTTTATGGTCATTTAAGCGGGCATTGGACAAGCATATGGAGGTTATTGGGCTAGTGTAGGTTAGGTAGGCTTTGGTCGGCACAACATCAAGGGCCGAAGGGCCTGTACTGCGCTGTATTTTTCTATGTTCTATGTTCTATGACTACAGTACAAAAAGTACTTAATTGACAGTAAAGTCATTTGAAACTAGAAATCCATGGAGGTTTACTACGGAAAATGTATTTTGAGTTTACTAGCTGAAAACCCCTTAGTAAATTTTAAAAAGATTAGCATCATAATTCCTGTGACTTGAAATCAATCAAAGATAGTTGATCATTTGCATCATTGTACCTTGTGCAAAGGCTTTGAAATAGAGACAGGCTGTCTGCAAAGACACTGGGAACATTTAAATGGAAGGACTACAAATAGGGATCATCCGTTCAGTAAAATGTGGAATTTTAAAAAGCTAGCATAACCGTAGTTGTGTAATCACTGTTACTAATATATAAACCCATTTAATTCATTAATGTCGTTAGGCGAAGGAAAAATGCTGTCCTTACTCTTTCTGGCCTGCATATGTCTTCAGATCCACTTTTAGCTGCCCTTTTGGGCAATTAGGAATGGGCAATAAATGCTGTCCTAGCCAGTTATGCCCACATTCCCTGAACAAATGATAAAAACAATCTCCTACCCCATTAACAAAGCCTCCTGCCAATCACCTGGATTGGTGAGGAAAATCTATTAAATGTAGTCACTTAAATATTGAAATTTTGACAAGGAAAGATGTTTTCCAAGAGGTGTGCAGTCATGTCTGTTGAGCAACAAGAATCCACTAACCATGACTATTTTTGGGTCACAGGCCAATTGGAGAGGAGAAAGGTGTGACAAGTTAGCTAAATTTTTCTCTTCAACAACAACTAAGACACTGAAGAAACAATATCCCTGTAAAGGTATGTCTCACGTTTTCTCAATCTGTTTTTACACATTTGAACCCTGTTTCTGTTTTAAAATCCACTTGGCATGGACAAAGGGATTTGAAAGAATCCGATGCAGCAGCTGCTATTTTCAAAAAAAACTGATAAATCTTTTGTTCATATTTGAAACCATCAAACCCAGAAAGGCCACAGAGTTCCACCTGAAGCCAGTCAAGTGGCCAACCTTCAACATTGCTCTCTCACTTTACAGGACTTTAAGTTACATAAACTATTTTCTGGGCCTGTAATCTGTTTGTGCATCTGTGAACTTTCTATGTTTTTTCATGAAACCTGGAGTGTTTTTAATATTTAATATTATATTTTAATTTTTTAAGAGTTAATCCAGTCTCTGGCTTAGTTTAGTGATATTACAACTGTATCACATCTTCCCCTGATGTGAGTGACCAACCATTAATTGGAACATGACATCATTGTGCCGACAACTCATTATGCCAGCACATTTATATTGGAAGATCAGGATTTACCATGTCAGGAAAAGAAATTTTATCCGCTATTGTTCACAATTGTTTCCACATTAGAAATAAAAGGGCCATGTTGATTAATTTATCATATAACAATAGTCAGTAGTAAAGTTCACTACACATTTATAAGTAACTCGGGTGGTTACTGGGTGGGTGGCACGGTGGCTCAGTGGTTAGCATTGCTGCCTCATAGTGCCTCATAGTGTTCGATCCCTGCCTCTGGCGACTGTCTGTGTGGAGTTTGCACATTCTCCCTATGTCTCATGGGTTTCCTCTCGATGCTCCAGTTCCTCCCACAATCCAAAGATGTGCAGGTCAGGTGAATTGGCCATGCTAAATTGCCCATAGTGTTAAGTGCATTAAGCAGAGGTAAATATAGGGGAGACAAATGTGTTTGGGTGGGTTACTCTTCCTTCGGAGGGTTGGTGTGGACTTGTTGGGCCGAAGGACCTGTTTGCATCCAATCAAATCATATTACTGCAAATTATAACCTGCATGTAAGGAAAAACCTATGGCCTTATGTGCTGCACACAACACTGTGAATAATTGTAGTACTACAGCCTGCACAGGTTGGATTCACCTTACTCATTCTAGTAGAGTGTATTATCCAAATTTGATAACTTATTGCCATGAATTTTTGTATTTTTATTTAGAAAAATATATTGAGTTTGGATTTGCCAAATAATCTTCCATTTGCATTCTGTATTAAACTCGAAAATTCCAGAAGTTAAACATTCTACAATAGTTTGGATTTTTAACTATCATTAGATATAAGTAAATCCAGAAAAGTTGGATCAACCTAAGTTTCTAGTATTGGCATTCATTGTTACTTGAATTTTGGTAAATCAGTACTATCTGAAACCAAGACCAAATTGTATAACAATATATTTCTCGGTGTGCTTTATTTTCCATCTCAATTGTACATACCGAAAATATTAACAACAGTCATTTAGTGCCTGAACTGTGGAATTTTTAAGCAATTTTCTTACATAGGGAGTGAAATTCTATGCTCGGTTAGGGATTCTGCATATGTGAAGTGTGTGAAATTTAGCACAGCTTTCTTCAAGTTGCTAAAATTCTTGCAGAGAATTTGCAGAGGAGATATAATTATATCACTAAGCTAATCCACAGATCATGGTTAACACTCTTTGACATGAATTCAACGAAATTAAAATTCTATTAATTAGTAACTGAAATTAAAACCTACTTTCAATGATAGTGAAATGATCATTGATTGTAAAAACCTATGTGATTCACTAATGTCCTTTAGAGAAGGAAATCTGCTACACTTGCCCAATCTGGCCTGCATGAAGCTACAGCAATATCATTGGATCTGAACTGTCATCAGTTCAAAGGGTGTTAGGGATGGGCAACAAAGTAGTATCCAAACCCCATTATAGAATTTTTAAAAATATAACCTCTTATGTGGGCGGCATGGTGGCACAGTGGTTAGCACTGCTGCCTCACAGTGCCAGAGACCCGGGTTCAATTCCCGACTTAGGCGAGTTTGCACATTCTCCCCGTGTCTGCGTGGGTTTCCTCCGGGTGCTCCGGTTTCCTCCCACAGTCCAAAGATGTGCAGGTCAGGTGAATTGGCCATGCTAAATTGCCCGTAGTGTTAGGGGAATGGGTGGGTTGTGCTTCGGCGGGTCGGTGTGGACTTGTTGGGCCGAAGGGCCTGTTTCCACACTGTAAGTAATCTAATCTAATCTAAAATGCTAAATAATCTAATCTAAATAACATTACAAATCAAGAGAATGGAGTTCACTGAAAGTTGCAGTCAACACTCTCAAAATCATAACAAAACAGAATAAAATAACAAAAAGAAGAATATTCGGGTTTGGGTGATGATTATAAAGTGCTTATGTTTAACTCTTGCAATGTGTGACACAATGAGAGTCCTTCAGCAAAGTCATTGCATGGTGATGACTTCCAGGCATCTAATCTTATGTCTACACTTTAATACACCAATTATTGTAACTTTAGAACATTTATAAAACTAATTTGTGTTCATATTCAAAATTCTATGCATTGACCAGAAGTTTAAAAACATGAATAGATTTTCAAGGCATGCAACAAGATGGGACACTATCTAGGCCTTATTCTTGCAGTCCATTCCTTGATGCAGCCAGTAAGCCAGTAATAACTCTAGCAGATATTCTGCTGAAGTGCAATATCTCAGAGTTATTACCATAATGGGGGACTTGGTCACAGTTACTGTTATCAGGGAGGCATCTCCAGGCATGCAAACAATCACAGAAAAGTGGGAGCAGTGACCAAAATTATTCACCATTCAGTTTTACTTTGAGTGTATTGCATTCTATCTGCTGAGTTTTCCTAAATTGCAATAGATCTAATGTGTTGAGGCTTCCAGCCACCTGGTTGCACAACAGATGGCCCTGGGACCCTTGTAGTGCAGTGATAGTCTCCCTATCTCTAAACCAAGTGACCTGGGTTCAAGTTCCACCCAGTCCATCTCTAAACAGTTTGATTAGAATCATAGAATCCCTACAGTGTGGAAACAGGCTCTTTGGCCCAACAGGTCTACACTGACCCTCTGAAGAGTAACCTACCCAGACCTATTCCCTCTACCCTATATTTACCCCCTGACTAATGCACCTAACCTACACATCCCTGAACACTGTGGGGAATTTAGCATGGCCAATTCACCTAAACTGCACATCTTTGAACATGGTAGGAAACCGGAGCACCCGGTGGAAACCCACCCAGACACGAGGAGAATGTGCAAACTCCAAATCGACAGGCACCCAAGGGTGGAATCGAACCCAGGTGACTGGTGCTGTGAGGCAGCAGTGCTAACAACTGAGCCAACATGCTGCCCCAAAATTAGAAAATAACCATAGCAGAAAGCCCTAGAAGCTATACAAACATACAAAATAAGAGCTGAAGAAAGTAATTCAGTCCTTCAAACCTGCTCTGCCATTCAATAAAATCTGGCTGATCTGTTTATGTGTCGAATTCCACATTCCCAAAAAGAAACTCGAAGTCAGACCAAAGCCAGAAACTAGGCTCTTCAAAATAAAACTGCCAAACTTTTGTGGGGAATTATGAAACTGCTTATTTTCTAAGAGAGTAATGATTCCCAGGTTTTTTTTTCTGGGAGTATAAGAGGCCAGTTACATTTCTGCTTTTTCTGGCATCAGGAGCCTCCAAATTTCTAACCTTCAAAGGCCCTGCCTGTGAACTCAACTTTCTGACTTTGGAAACTTCAGCCAAAAGACTTGAGTCCTAGCAAGTCTCCACATATGTGCAGACCTGCTAGGTTTAATATGTTGCTCCCCTTAGCATACATGTGTATGAAGTTACAGGTAGTAGGAGACTGTGCTGCTCTGGTTTACGAGTAACACAAAGGCGCTAAGTGCCACCAACTTTCACATTATCAGGCTGTAAAGTTCAGACATCAAAATCGTTAGTTGAGCAATGTGTGCATCAGTAGAATTAAGCTGTCAGTTTCGAGGAGAGGATTGTCAAAGCTCACAGGCTAGATATGGCTCTTGGGCAAAACCGAAATAAGTCCAATCTTCTTCCCATTAGATCACTACTTGCAGCACTATCTGACTCTGAGCAGAGAGAATCTCAGACCCCAGTGTGAATTGTATTCTTGCAGGTTCCATTGAGCGAGGCTGAGTGGTCATTTATTAATATCATTTAAATTATTGTAGATTTGCCTGACTATCGCTGATAAAACAATATTTTACGTGGTGCTTTAATGAGCCATGTGTTGTGAAAATCGCCAACCAGTCCAACGAATGAGTTTTCTTTTGCTATTTTCAATATGATTTTGAATTTCAATGGGAATACTATGCTATTGTCTTCCAGGCTCGGTCAGTCTCTCTTTTTAACGTTTACAACATCTGTCTAAGCGCATTAATTAAGAATGATGTGGACGTGGCGGTGTTGGACTGGGGTGGACAAAGTCACACGACACCAGGTTATAGTCCAACAAGTTTATTTGAAATCACAAGCTTTCGGAGCGTAACCCCTTTGTCAGGTTTAACAGAGCGGATATGAAAAGAGATATTAAATGTTTAATCTGGCCTGGATCTGGTGTTCTCCAAATAAAAGCTTTATAAAATAGAGAGACTGGCATATTGAATTGACATATTAAGGATTTTTGATTTGAATTCAATCCAAGCAGACAGAACGATTATTTGCTGCTTTCCACTCTGCAAGGTTCTCCTGTGAGGTATTTTTTGCAGCCTCAATTCATTTCCTACTCACATACCACAAAGTTACACCTTAATAAATTGACAACCTCATTCAAGAGAGAGAAGAAATCTTGTATTTATTATAACACTTTCAGCACCACAAGACAGAGCGGAGCGCTCTACGGCCAATGAAGTATTTCAGAAGTGTCGTCATTGTTGTTATGTGGGAGATCAAATTGGGTAAATGATTTGGAGATGCCGGTGTTGGACTGGGGTGTACAAAGTTAAAAATCACACAACTCCAGGTTATAGTCCAACAGGTTTATTTGGGAGCACAAGCTTTCGAAGCGCTGCTCCTTCATCATGTGGGATAAAGGATGTCAAACCTACAAAGTTCACACTGACGCCATTTCAATTCCTGGCGTGAAGCAGGATTTGAACTCTACCCCAGACCTAATTTGGGAGAAGCTGAGGGCCCAGTTTAACAAAGTATTCAATTTTCCACCATTGCCAGTGCACCAACAATCCTCTAGCCTTGAAAAGCATAAATTGTATTTTTTATAAAATGGAATTCCTCTATAGAAGCGGCTAACATTCACTTTGTAAAGAGAAAGTTGAAAGTATTCAAACACTACCTTCAGAATAAAATATGTTCCACGCCATTGTCATAAATATTTTAGTTTTCGTGTACTCAGAAGTTAAAAATCGACAATTCCAGGTTAAAATCCAACAGATTTACTTGGAAGCACTAGCGGCGTTCCAAAAGCTAGTGCTTCCAAATAAGCCTATTGGACCACAACCTGGTTTTGTGCGATTTTTAACGTTGTCCACCCCGATCCAACACCGACACCTGGAAGTCATGTACACAGAAGCTCCGATTTTCCTCATTCGCTCGAGTATTCAATAACGGAGAAAATGGGTTGGTTTAAGGTTTTGATTGGATCTTCCTAAATCCTTCAATTCCCTTGGATATCAAAACACGTCCAGTTACTTAAAGGTATAGTTTCAGTGCAATACTCGTTACCAAAATACCGGCTGCACTGAGAAGAGAGCACAATAACATTCCGTGTAGTTAAACACCAGGCTGTAAGTTTTCCAGATGTTTAGCTCAATGTTAATTGTTAGTGAAAACACCAGTCAATACAACAGTCTCCATGAAACAAATTATGCCTCTGAGCGCGTGATTTGTTTTTGATAGGCGTTTGCCTGTTCACAATCTTTTGGCTTTATTTTAATTGGAAATCTCTGTAATTCATAAAAGGCGTAGGTCGGCAAAACATTGTTTTTTTTCTAAATACAGAACGTAAGCGATATAATAAGTGGAAGTTGAAATTCCCATGAGAGAAACGAGTTGAGATTTGTATTTCGCTCTCAACAATTACATAAACATTGCAGTCGCCTGCTTTATATCACAATTTGATTTCATGTTCACCTCTCGGAATTCTAATAGTATGATTAGAATAAACATTTTCAACCAACATTAAATTGTATCGTTTCACCAGGTTATAAACCCCGACCTGTCTTCAGGCAAGCTCCGCTGTTGCAAATTACAGAAACCAGCAGCACAGCTTTTATTTCGAACAGACAAATTCGCATCAATTTATAAAGTACTTCAATAAATAAACGGAGTTTAAGCTTGTCGTTTCTAACAAGTTTTGTGGTTAGGACCTGTGTACGTATGACAGGTTTAAGACGTTTATTTTACAGTTCGGATCAACCCTATTTCAGTTATAGCGACACATCCCCTTTGAACCTCCCCTGCTGTTCATGCGGGTCCAGTCAAACTGTTAACAAATATCAAGTAGTTTTGTTCAGCAGTGCGGGAAACAGTACATTTTTAAGAGAGAGGCGAGTGAACAAAACGAAATTATTTTCCACTGTCCTATAGAGCATCACCAAACGGTTTACATAAGAAACGGATCATTTTCGCCACATTAGGAGGATCTGAGCAAAGCCGAAAACGAATTATAGAAATATAAACAAGGACCTTTCAGTCTTTGTCTCGGCCCACTCTGGACCGCGTACTGCTGACTAGCTATAGACAAAATAATCAATGTTTTTATTGAGAGTAGAATTATTTGAATATTCGAGTGCATATTGCCAATAAATGTTGCGAAAATGCTGGAAGCATTCCTAGTTTGATTTATTGAACGACAGACCCGAATGCCATGTTCAAATGTGTTTAAAGTTTTACATTGCGGTATAGGTTTGTTCAACAAAGCATTGAAATTGGTCAGATCACACACTCGATCAGGTCACGGTTAGACCAGATTAATGTACAGTTCAAGGTCTTTAATGTAGACAAGCTGTTAGTTGGGGCGGTAGATCAAGGCTGAGAGACGGGCAACCAGATCTTATTTAAGAATTAGAGATCTGAATTTTTCAGTATGCCGCGGCATTATAAATGATGAACATCGGATATTTATCAGGAAAATGGAATGAAATTCTGTTCAGCGCAGCATTCAAATTCCCTTAACAAATTCATCTAACATAAATCAATATTAGCGAGAGTAATTAGAAGATTATTGCAAAATTTGAACACACCACCCTATCATAGTGCGTTTGCCAACTGCGACAGGATTCGTGTACAGTTTCATCTCTGATTTCCCAGAGACATTAAAAAATTAAGCCATTAAATTGTTTCCATATTGTTAGATTTGTGGCTACGATTGGCGTCATAAGTTTTTTTTTCTCTCTGTATTGTGACCCAGGCAACAGGTACACCCCACATAAATCAAATGAAAAGGAATTACACGGCGTAACTACGTGTAGATTTTCTTTCATTTCATTGTTACTCTTGTATGAAATGATTTATCTACCACACCCCTAAGCACACCCCCATCCCCGATTAATTTGAAGTCGCCCAATAAGAACATTTGGCTCCATGAAGGAAGATGATTTAAAATACACTAAATTAACGTTTGCCTCCAATAAGTAATTTTCAAAATTTATCCCAAGGTGTCACAAAACATTGAACATGGAGGATTCGGGAATAAAAAAAGGAAAACTTTCGTCGTTTACAATATGTGAATAACAGCAGTTTGCCACGGCTGGCTGCTAGCTGCAATGAGTTGGCAGAGGGCAAGCGCCGGTATATAATTTTGATGTGGAGATGCCAGTGTTGGACTGGGGTGTAGAAAGTTAAAACTCACACAACACCAGGTTCTGGTCCAATAGGTTTATTTGGAAGCACTAGCTTTCGGAGCAGGTCGCGCCACCCGATGAAGGAGCAGTGCTTCGAAAGCTCGCGCTTCCAAATAAACCTTTTGGACTATAATCTAGTGTTGTGTGATTTTTAACTATATAATTTTGAAGTTGTCTCAAATGTGTATTTCTAACCAAGGAGAATCTTTGGAACAACTCCGATGCAGCAGCAGGGATCTCTGTTAGAAATAAGCCCTTTGTTGTTTCACAGTCACAAATCTTGACTAAGTTTCACATATGCCAAACACAGACTACTTTCAAGATGTCTGGTACAGTGCAGTGCCGAGAACGTCCTTTGTCACCTGTTGGACCTCTAGGTTAAATATCTTGTCCGCTTTTTGGTGAAAATATCAAGGGTTGATTAGAAAATGTCACCTCCCCCACTTCTTAAAAATCTGTAATTAAACATTCCCGAAGCAAACAACAAAAATTGAAGTACAATTCTGTCCAGTTTGAATGTATTTGGCAGTTAATGTAAACTAGATCCTGTTTATTGCAACTTAACCCTTGCATTTGCTTGTGTTTTTTTTTAAGAAAGCAACATTAGACATATTCTGATGCTGGAGTTGTAATATTTGTGTCACTTCTTAATATTTGTTTAAAACCTCATCTGCCAATGTTTATATTCAGTAAATTTGAAAGCTGCTGGAGCACTGACTGGCGTGTTGGAAATTGGTAACTGTGGTGATTAGGGCAAGAGGCTGACGTCAGATACCAGGGAGTCAACACACACCGAGCACTATTATTTCTCGTCAAACTGCGTTTGCTCATTAAACTCATATTGAACTCTGATTTCTACATAGTTATCTATAAACCATATATAATATTCACGGGTGTCTATATAATATAAATGTTAAATATAAAGAAACATACATCCTAACGTTTTATTTGAATCTGTACCTATTATTGATTTCAGTGGCCGGGTCCCTTTTCATAAAGATGTGTAAACCTCCTATTGTCTGCAATGAATGCTTTCCCATCTTCATTTAAAAGAAGTGGCGGAGCGGTCTCTTCTTTGATTATATGGTTATCTTCGTTTACAATAATCATTGTGGCTACTACTTTATGCTGAAGATAATTTAGCAATTTCCAACTTATAGGTGTGGGGTTTGATGACTGATAATGACCAAAAACAAGATTATCACGTGATTCCTAAATTAATATGGTACAATGGGAAAAAAAACACATGAATGTAGAGCCGCAAATGACATCCGCTATTAACGTTATTTTTGAAATACTAAAGCCCACTGTGATGTGCCCTGTCTTAAATCTGGTTACTTAACAATATTTTATGCATTTGTACAGACAGTCCTAGTCATTTATGGTGTTGGCAATCACCAGAGACCATATTAAACTTGTTTTTAAATAAAAAACACAACTTGTTAACATTTCAGGCTCACGTATATTTTCACTCTTACGACATGCATAAGATAACAAACGACAAAATACAGATCAAGTTAGTAGCAAGGGCTTTCATTTGTCTCTATTAACTTTAAATACACTCACCGTCTTTTCATTAAACCATTAGTCTATTAATCACGGACGTTAATCAATAATTTACAATAAAATACAGTTTCAGATTTTGCTTCTTTGAAATTATTATACTATAATAAAAGCTATACATCAGAACATCTGAAGTTTGGCGGCACAGATTCAAAACGATATACACTTCTCATACAAGACCAGACACTGAACAATTGCCATTCAGGACGTACCTTACAGAGCTAGAACGGGAAACATGAACACCAAATACTTTTCTTTTATCCTTCAGGAGAAATCAAATTCTTTTTTTTTTAAAAAGTTTTTGTTGATGTTGTTGGCTGACTTACCTAAGCTGTAATTCAAAAATATCCAAAATCCTGCTGTTCTACTTAACAGATCAAACGATAATCGATTTTTTTTTTGTAAACTAAGTTGTTTGGGATGTGTACCAACTCGCATACAGTAGTTACCATAGCTGTAAAACTGTGATGTCTAGTATTTAAAGGGCTGCACTATGGTCGCTTTAAAACTGACGTGAGAGTTAACAATTTCATCACAATTTAACGTATGGATCGTGGATAGGTTGATTCTGCCTTTTACAAATTAATCTAAACTGATCGAATTAGGAATTGACCATATTTATGTATGCTACGTGAATGTTAATTTTCAATATTTTTAAATTCAGCCTCACGGGTCAACAATTAAAATGCCGTTTCCTGAAGATTTCTGTCAGTCCATTATTTTTTTGTCCATCGTTTCTCTTTTGCCGTTTCTGGAGTAGGGCTCGAAAGCGGAAGAGCTCAAGTATCTAGCGGACAATTCCTGCAAGTTCCCCGTCAATGACCCGGTTACAGTTATGGGCGAGGCGAGCCTGGTGCTTACAGTCCCGAGAAGAGACGGTACCGGCATATTAAAAACATTGTGTCCGGGATGGGTGGTGGTCAGTGTCGGTGCCCCTGATGTTCCCGCAGTGAGTGACGAGGTGCCCAGTGTGGTGCCAAGGCCCACTACGGGGGCACACAGAGCTGAACCCAGAGTGCTGGAGGAGCAGGGCAGGAGACCAGATAAACCCGGCGGGGACAGCAGCCTCCCTTGTTCAAGGAGCCGTAACACGCTGCATGTTGCCGCCGTCTCGGAAGCGGTTGAGCGAACATCAGAATCCTTCCCTTGATCCTTTTTCTGCTTCGTGCGTCGGTTTTGGAACCAGACTTTCACCTGTTTTTATAACACACAGTGCATTACATGAATACACACCAGCATAACGTAACCTTAGCTTTTATTCCCCATATTCGATTTAGGCCAATGCTTCAAAATAGGCTTGTGTCTTCCATAAACCTGAAAATGGCCATTCTCGATTACGTTATTGCAAACGCACATATGTAAACTGAATAAAAATGAAAGTTTAAGACTAAACGCAAACCTGGGAATGCTAACAATTGTTTTTCAAATGTTGCTTATAACACACCATTACATAAACAAGATAAGTTATGTAGGACTTAGTTAAACCTCCGATCTGTTATTCAGTGCAACTGAACATTTGGAATATTAGAGTCGTTTTGATAACTCAATATGGTCGAAAAACTGAATAGGCTCATTTCACATTTTTACTGCTCTTCGGTAACAACCAGCTACCGCCAACCATTCACCTTCATGATGGTGACTTGGATATCAGCATTGATTCTGAGCACAACGCGTCCTACAAATATATTGACTATGCTGTAGCACTCTGATTAATTCTCTGATGGATAAGTTAAATATGATGTTACAAAACTGAAGTTTCTAAACTTACATGAAACAACCGTTTAAGTTTGCATTCCAATAACCATAGTTCGAAAAAATGCTAGTCTTTCCGATTCTTCGCAGAAATAATTTGGTGCAACAGCCCTAGATTTCCTCCACCTTAAAATACTGGGACAACGCTTGTTGATAACTAATTGCATTTCGAATCCAATTTCTAAAAAAAAGTAATTCAATTATCTGAACGGAGTACATTGCAAATGTACACGTGTTTTATGGAGAAGTGAATCGCTTCCCAAACAGATAATCTGAAAGCACTCAGTATTATTCCATATTTTAAGAGTTATCATCTATATTGGTTAACATGGGCCAGACATTTTAAGATGCTTAAGAAACCACTCAGGGTTATTCGTGGTTGGTTTAATAATGACTAAATCAAGTTTGTGTTCAACTAAATTGCAGTAATTCTTGCCAGCGCTACGGACTCAGATAGCATGAACACATCACTTTAAAAAACGAATTACTGATACAGGAGGTAACATATATTTATTGCAATATATCCAATCCAAACCTTCAGGAAAGCGAATGCAACAACAAATAATACAAGGCTTTGCAATAAGACATTTGTGAATCACTGTCTGTCTACCTGAGTTTCAGATAAGTTGAGCTGTCGAGCCAGTTCCGTTCTCTCGCGTCCCACAACGTACTGACAACGCTGGAACTCCATTTCCAAGCGGTACAGCTGCTCCGCGGTGAAAGATGTTCGGGTGCGTTTGGGGCGATCAAGGTCCAACCCTTTAGGTAGAATGATTTCTCTTATGGAGCCCTTGGCATCTGCAGGATGGAAATGCAGCTGTTCGTTACTTCTCAAACAATGCAACAACTATTTCCATTTATAGAACTTCCTTAGGTTAATAAATAGCTAAAGCAAACTATATAAGTAGCAAGCCTTCCCAAATAAGACATCGATTTTGGCAGTCGAAGATTACAAGCTACATTCCAAACATAGTGGTATAAGGTCCCACCTTTGTTCTATAACGCGTTATGTTATATAGGGTTAAATCTGGCAGTTTATATTTGCTTGGAAATCGAAATGGAATCAAATACAGATGCATTTGGAGATTCATTTTGAAAAATATCCAACAAAAATATAGACATTTTATAGGGCAACGATTTTTGAAATAAACTGTCGGTCACTTGGCTTCTAAGTTATTTGTAAACCTTATTACATATATCTTTGGCTGCGTTGCATCACCTCACGTGCTTCGCTTAGTTGTGTACACTGCCAAATTTCACTCAAAGAAAAACGTACAGATGATTCATAGCGGAAAAAAGGACTTGTCTTATTTTAGTGAAATGATAAAATGACTGTTAAACTAGAACGCGCAGCCTGTTTTGTGACTGTATTACGATTTTAGGATTTATCTTTGTTTAATAATCATGACACGCGATTAAAACGACCAAAGTGCGTATCTGAGCAAAGCAGAACTCTCGGTACAGTAACACAGTTATTACTGGAAAATATACCTAGCTGCCCACGAGATTAGCATGACAAACAAACTTTGGTTTGCAAAAAGTAAAAGCACAGTCATATTTCCAATGAAATCGCGAGAAAACCTAGATCATGACTAGCAAAGAATTGTTTCTGAAGCTCACGGTGTCCGTAACCGGAAGCATGGGACCAGAAATGGTTGCATTTCAGTTTATATTGGTTACATTTACAGTGGTTACATTTCAGAACACTTCGGTTCTGGGAGAGTTAGTTGTGCCTGCAATTAAGCCGGGACCAATCGGACATACAAGGATTAGAATAAATTTCTGAGAGGAACTGAATTTCTTGAATAAAACTCGAAAATCCAAACTTGACCACTTATAACGACGAGAAAGTGTTTTTAAAGTATAATATGTAATTAAGTATATATCTGATTACCCTTCACCTTGTCTCGTTAATTTTAAACATGGTGTCATTAGTAACTACCATTAAAAACACAGCAAAAGTGTTTTCTACGTTACTGGAAGCATAAATAACCCACAGCAGTTAATCAGGACAATGCCCACTGTATTAATAGATTAATACATGATAGAACTTCAAGTGAACTTTTTGAGTAAGAATTCGGTACCAAGGAGGAGTCAGAATTGTAAACACAAACAATAATTACAACCCTTCAATATTATAGGAAGTGAATTAAATTCACAATTCTTCGCAATTCTTTCACATGTTTTCAAATGAGGAAAATGGACAATTGTCCTCAATTTTCTACTAATGAAGGCAAACCAATGAGTTTGCAAACAATGAAAATCACTTGTCGGCTTATCTATCTGCATATGCATTGTGACCAGCACATTCCATGAACTACAGAATCTCCCATGATATTAGTGAGTTATATATACTCTAAACTCAAGCGACGCGAATGCAGATGGCCCACAATTAATTTTGACTTCAAGAAAGCAATAGATTTTTTTCAAAAATCGGACTCCAGGCTAGTTGCTCGCAAGAATGCCATTTTATGCTAGCCTTGCCGTTTAGTTTGAGCGAAATATATTTCCACAAGACAATGTACATTCACGAACTGTATCAAGATTAAATCGGTTTAATTCCAGAATCGGGGTGCCTGTAGTTAGGAGGCTGTGAACTTCATTGGTGATTGCCTTTTTCATGAAGAGAGTGGTAATATTTGTAGCTTTTATATGGTAAGTTACAAGGTGTTGATTTGAGCCCGAGTCACAGAGCCATTGTAGACGTAATGAAGAAGATCCTGTCCTGGGGTTGCCAATCTTTGGCCTTGTTAGGAAGGGAAATCATATTTAATCTGTCTCCCATAAATTGTCTGAATTCACCTACTCGCCAGTGGTGCACCTCTAACTTCCTCATCATTACTTTTTTTTAATATCGCGTATTTTTAATTAGTACAAAATTCTTCCTCAAAATTGAAATATTTAGATGGAAACAAGTACAAGCTAAACAGAAACAGCGCAAAGACAGCTCGGCTGGCTAAAGGCAGTAATACATGGAGTGGGGGTTGGTGCAGGAATCAGAGCCCCGAGCAGAGACATTTTTTTTAAAAAAATAAGGTAAATTACTGAAAGGAAATGTCATTCCTTTTGTTTTTGAAGAGGTTATCATTGATCTCGTACAGTTTCCTAATGCAAACACTCGCCCTTGCACTTGGAAGAATTCGGAAATGTAACCATAAATACGGAAAAAGACGAAGCAAATTGCCTCCAATATATAAAAAAATAAACTGTTCCATGCTCCTGGTGAGGTTTACAGTAAGCGGCAGATCATGCTATCATTTTTCTAAAAGGTACATAACAACGTGGTGTTAAACGTAAAATAGTATTTTGCATCGTGCATAGGAAGCTCAAGCTGGGCCAAATCAGTGGGACAAGTCCGTTTAAAACTGAACAACAACAGACAGACAGACAGACAGAGAGAATGTAAACGCGCTCACCTCTTACAAGAATTCGTCTACAATAGTCCGGGTCACTACTACTAGATTTTGTTTTATTGCAGTCATCGGAGACTGCAGAAGCTGAGAAAGTCTCCTGCTGGTCCTGCATCAAACAATTCCGGAGGTTTCCGTGAGAATCCCGTGAATTCGAGCTGGTTTCTTTCCCTTCTCGGAGTCCATTCTTCAAACCTTTGCTCGACTCCGCTTCCATTATTGGCTCTCGATTGCATCTGACTTCCATTGAGGAATATTAGTGAAACGTAGTGCAAAAAAAAATGAAGCCACAATATTTGTGGGTTTTTTTGTGGGGGGTGGGGGGGGGGGGTGGTGGTGGGTGGGGAGGGAGGGGAGGGGGTATTGCACAAATTATTGTCCCAGCTGCTGTTAAAGTTCGCTTTCTGAACGAGGGTGGTTTCCGACTGTTCGGTTGAAACACTGCTTTCACCGATGGCCGTGCTTTTATGGTTGTCCGGCTCCAAATGCCAAATGATCAACACTCTGCTACATAGTGCTTTAAGCTGTAGACTTCCAGATTTACTGTTGTGGGAGATCTACAAATACCAGGCACATAGTACGTACACACTTGTCGTTTCAATTGATTGTGGGTAATTTTACGGTCCGACATTTACGTTACTCCATGAATACACAGACTTGTTTGGATTATATATCAGATCTTAATAGATGGTTTCTGTGCTCGCCTTCAATCAGGCAGCTAAATACGCTAAACTGACTGGTCTCAAATGCGAAAAACTACACTTGTCAGAGAGTTAAGAGTTTGAGGAAAGTTCTGAGCAGTTTTCATGGTGTAATATTAGCGCCGTAAGCAGCCATCTCTAAAGCCTGAACTCCTTTGAGCTTGGTGTCCCTTGAACTGAACGTTCAGAGCAGTGAGACTGAGTCACCTTTAGGACTGCCCAGATAGAGAGAGAGAGAGAGAGAAAAGTCTATTCAAAATATATCCACAGGAAACAGCCAGTCCGGAAAATCCTAACTAAAGATTCTCTAAATGAAAAGTTTCACCTCAGTTATTTCATTGTCAGGGCAACAATATACTGGGTACCTCGAATGGACAATAATCCAATAAGACCATTGATTATCCGACAATGAATCAATTCAAGTAAATGGATGGCTGCTTGAAGCACGCTCCAGTCCTCCTTGTCACCTCGTGGGGCAGAAGCCCTCTTCACGCTGCTCTCCGCATTCATTCTTTTATGGGAAATGGGGGAAAGAGTGAAAGATGGCAATTATCTAATTGGACTATTAACAAACAATTCGCCGAGTGTGGCTTGCATGGTCGTGTTTCGTAGGGCGGGGTGAAAGGCCACATGTCGGACTCAATCCATTCACAGGAAGCCGGGGCCGCTTCGGGCGCTCCAATGGAGGTCTCCTCGGCCCGGAGCTCCCGCAATACAAGCGCTACCCACCGAAAGGAGGACTGTCCGCGATCACCATGGTGCTGCTGCCCCTCTCAAAAGAAATCCACTCCCGATGTCTTTAAAACAAACCCCCACAAAGATCGATCCCTCACTGTTCTTTCATTCCTTACTCCAGCAGACACCTTAAATAATTTTCTCTCCACTTGTCTCTAGTTTGGGGCACGGAGCAAAAGGGGATTTATCATTGTTTGTCATTGTAATGAGAATGTATGATTACGGAAAAGGGGGGTGCGTGGAGGGGGGGGGGGGGAGGGGGACTAATGACCTTGAAAAATGAAACATTTTCGTCTCGTTTTTTTTTGCCAGCGCAGAAAGCACTTTAATTGGAATTTGCTGGGCTTTAACATTAAAATCAGCGATTTAACGTCGGGGCTAAAACCTTCCTGGCCCCCCCCTTTGTGTATGGGCTATCAAATCAATTTGACAAAAGTTTTCATCCTATGAATTGCAAAGTTGGACCGCGACCACTGCCGCCAGCGAGTCAGCTGCGGATTCGGCCTGATTTGGGTGGACCTTCCATACTGTCGCGTTGGCTGGATTTTCTCGCAACCAGTAAAATCTCGCTAAAGTTCTTTTGCTAAATCTACCACCCCAAGCAAGACAATACGGCAGTGCGTTCTTTCAAATGGGAGGACACAGCACTAATTGATTTTTCTCAATCAGAACAACCTTTTATTCCCCCTTTTAAAATAAATTAAAGCAAGATACTGTATTAACGATATACCTAATTCGGCTGCAGTGCTATACAAACTCCTTGGTTAATATAATACTGCTTGAATCCGCCCAGGATTCAGAATGTATTTGTCACCGTCAAAGGATGAATATCAGATTTGTAGGGACACAAAGCTTAGCTCTTAATTCATTCACCTTCAAGCAAGCGTGTCACTGTTTAACACAACTGGAATCGCAGACAACTGCAAACACCTATGATTATGTGCCCGCTTTCGATACATAAGTACATTGTTAGAAAAAAAATTCTCAGAGGCAGGCTGATAGATTCAAGGACGGAAAGGGCGTGTAGCATAGAAATTAATGAAGGCGAACACCAGCCGATTTGGCTGTGACCGTTTTGAGCGCAGTGTTTCTTCCTTTCGCACTATGTACGGTTCAAGGTACCACTTGGGCTAGTTGACCACATGGATGAGGTACGACGACACAGACACTGAAATAATTAGCATCGTCGTATTAATGGACAATTCGCACTACGCGAAAGACACAGGTATCACTCTTTTAACCAGATGGAAAGCTCACATTTGATAGAAGTCTCCATGAAATCCAGCGAATGCCCTGACTGATTATATTATGTCAAAAACTCTGAAACATCAGTTCTAATTGAATTAACAACTTCTAGACGGCGCTCAACATTTATCTGTTCAAAATAGCAATGTTGCAAGGTTCAGTGAACTGTCTTTAAACTCAGATCGCCAACGTTATGTCAATTTTTGATGATACAATTTTTAAACCAGATAGTCTTTAAACCCAAATGCCTCTTAAAATGATTTGGGAACTTTGTTTGGTCCTTCCCGTTAGTCTCCTGTCAGTTTACCAAGTACCACTTGTGTAAGGACCTTATCCTCAAGTGGGCTCGGTAATTATTTTACATTAGTCTTTGTTATCACACCGTCCCGCGCCGGTTTTATTTGCAATCCCACAGATTTATAGATAGAAATCTGTAACACAATCTGATAGTTGCACTGATTGAAACAATGTGGAAAACTGAGGCAATCCCGAAAGTGAGTAACTTTTAGTTCCTCCAGCCCATAAAGAACAAGGAACCAAACTGTGCCCTGTTTGTTATTCACCGCATCAAAAAAAGTAGGAAATAATTTTCCGACCATAAAACTGTGAAGTGCCCTCCTAAGTTCCTACAATAGGAAATATTCCTAGTAGCTTTGTTTAGAGCTAAAGTACATTAAACGGGAAAAGAGCTGTTTTCATATTCTGCATATTTAATTTTGTGCCTATCTTTTGGTTAGTGTATCATACATTGGTACACGACGTTGATTTTTAGTTATGGGGCAAACATTGAAAATAGTTTTCAATACATTACAACGTGACGTTAACGACACTTTTCCTGCAAGTGTCTCCAAGTTATTTCAAAATAACAAAGTTTAAAATCACACAACACCAGGTTACAGTCCAACAGGTTTATTTGCAACCTGTTGGACTATAACCTGGTGTTGTGTGATTTTTAACTCTGTACACCCCAGTCCAACACCGGCATCTGCAAATCAAAATAACAACAATGTATTATGAACAGTGCAACGTTGCCGACAGCCGATGGACCAAATAGATGACCCTTTAAGGATAGAATTCAAATATCATCAAGTCAAATTCTGTTTGGAACTTCAAATGTTTAAACACAACGTGGCAAAATGCAGCCCGTTAAACGAATCGGGTTTGTTCCATCTTGTTTGCAGTTTTTAACCATCAGTGCAAGGTTCAAGTTTACGGACCTCTGTCTATATAAGTATGAATGTTGTTTTTCTTCACAGATATGTTGGAGTTTCAGAACATTTACTCAACAAAACACGATTTGTTATCAGCGATTTTGCAATTCAACGTTGAAGGAACAAAGACCAACATGTCTTTTGAATAATACCTCAGGCACGTTTTTTCCTATATATGTATTAATTTTTTGTGAACTTACTGTCCATCATTGCACTTGCCTACAAACATCTCTATTTGCGGTATTGGAATTAGAAAACTGTAATATTGGAGCAAAATACATTATCAATCAGAAACAAGAAATAAAAATGCACCACTTTTATCCCTAGGGCAATCTTGAAACTCAAATTGTCTGACACTGCCGGCTTTCTTCAAGCTGGTCAATGTCGATTCTGCTGTAAACCAGCAGCGACATCCAGTGGATAATATTTGGACTAATAATCATTGACCCACCAAGAAAGAATTAGAGATAAAAGCTACTGTTAGAGCAGCTCTTCAGCATTGCTCACCATGTCACACATTCAATCATACTTAAATACGGAACCAGTCAGCTTACCTTATTATCCTATGCCATGAAGTTTCATTTTGTAGAAAGATGAAACAATCTAAAAATTCATAGGCCTGAAAGGGGCAGCCTGCTTAAACCTGAATATTTTGTAGGGCAACTGTCAGCAATTAAAACTAGAGGGACAATAGGGACAATTTCAGCTGTAGTATAAATGTCATTATAATTTCCGTTGTAGTATAAACCAATTTGACAACATCACCTTTACTTTACTTCAGTTATCATTGTTACTTTAATTTCTGTTTGAACTAGTCTCCCTGGTAAACCCAGACTTGCATCTAATCCCATCATATTTGGACTGAGCTCAAAGTAGTTTAAACATTTATGAATATTAGCAAATATAATACAAATACAGAGAAAAATGGTGAGTATTTGAAATTTCCCTTTAAAGTAGCATGATACATTTTTCTAATCTTTTTCTTATCTATGAGTATAAATGATGCCTATGTTTGCCTACAGCTATTACAACTAGTGTGATTTCATTCATTAAATCCAACTCCTAGTAAAATCACTTATGCCTGTTGCACTTTGCAATATTATTCCATTGTATCTAAAACTATTTTAATTATGTTATAGAGTTATAGAGTCATAGAGATATACAGCATGGAAACACACCCTTCGGTCTAACCCGTCCATGCTCACCAGCTATCCCAACCCAATCTAGTCCCACCTGCCAGCACCTGGTCCATATCCCTCCAAACCCTTCCTATTCATATACCCATCCAAATGCCTCTTAAATGTTGCAATTGTACCAGCCTCCACCACTTCCTCTGGCAGCTCATTCCATATACATACCATCTTCTGTGTGAAAAAGCTGCCCTGTTTTATATCTTTCCCCTCTCACCCTAAACCTATGCACTCTAGTTCTGGACTCCCCCACCCCAGGGAAAAGACTTTGCCTATTTATCCTATACATGCCCCTCATAATTTTGTAAACCTCTATAAGGTCACCCCTCAGCTCTGGATGCTCCAGGGAAAACAGCCCCAGTCTGTTCAGCCCCTCCCTGTAGCTCAAATCCTCCAACCCTGGCAACATCCTAGTAAGTCTTTTCTGAACCTTTTCAAGTTTCACAACATCTTTCCGATAGGAAGGAGACCAGAATTGCATGCAATGTTCCAACAGTGGCCTAACCAATGTACTGTACAGCTGCAACATGACCTCCCAACTCCTGTACTCAATACTCTGACCAACAAAGGAAAGCATACCAAACGCCGCCTTCACTATCCTATCTACCTGCGACTCCACTTTCAAGGAGCTATGAATCTGCACTCCAAGGTCTTTTTGTTCAGCAACACTCCCTAGGACCTTACCATTAAGTGTATAAGTCCTGCTAAGATTTGCTTTCCCAAAATGCAGCACCTCGCATTTATCTGAATTAAACTCCATCTGCCACTTCTCAACCCATTGGCCCATCTGGTCAAGATCCTGTTGTAATCTGAGGTAACCCTCTTCGCTGTCCACTACACCTGCAATTTTGGTGCCATCTGTAAACTTACGAACTGTACCTCTTATGCTCGCATCCAAATAATTTATGTAAATGACAAAAAGTAGAGGACCCGGCACTGATCCTTGTGGTCACAGACCTCCAGTCTGAAAAACAACCCTCCACTACCATCCTCTGTTTTCTACCCTTGAGCCAGTTCTGTATCCAAATGGTTAGTTCTCCATGTATTCCATGAGATCTAACCTCGCTAATCAGTCTCGCATGGGGAACCTTGTTGAATGCATTCCTGAAGTCCATATAGATCACATCTACTACTCTGCCCTCATCAATCCTCTTTGTTACTTCTTCAAAAAATTCAATCAAGTTTGTGAGACATGATTTCCCACGCACAAAACCATGTTGACCATCCTCAATCAGTCCTTGCCTTTCCAAATACATGTACATCCTGTCCCTCAGGATTCCCTCTAACAACTTGCCCACCACCGACATCAGGCTCACTGTTCTATAGTTCTCTGGCTTGTCCTTACCACCCTTCTTAAACAGTGGCACCACATTAGCCAACCTCCAGTCTTCCAGCACCTCATCTGTGACTATCGATGATACAAATATCTCAGCAAGAGGCCCAGCAATCATTTCTCTAGCTTCCCACAGAGTTCTAGGGTACACCTGATCAGGTCCTGGGGATTTATCCACCTTTATGCATTTCAAGACATCCAGCACTTCCTCCTCTGTAATATGGACATTTTGCATGATGTCACCATCTGTTTCCCTACAGTCTATATCTTCCATTTCCTTTTCCACAGTAAATACTGATGCAAAATACTCATTTAGTATCTCCCCTATTTTCTGCGTCTCCACACAAAGGCTTATGATGCAGAACCTATGATGCAGATACAAAGTTGTCAACTGGGATTTAACCCTTTTGTCTTATGTTAAGTGGTCACATTATTAAGAAACATTTCAGAGAGACCCAACATTGAGAAATACAATTAAATGATTGGAGACATCTAATAGTTCGAGAGGTGAAGGGGAGACTGTGCTGGGAACAGAGATAGGTGAGCTGATTGTTGATGTGGCCTTCAAGTGAAATGAATTGTTCGAGTTCAGTTCTACCAGAAGCAAGTCAACAATAACAACACTACTTGATTTGGAGATGCTGGTATTGGATTAGTGGTGCTGGAAGAGCACAGCAGTTCAGGCAGCATCCAAGTAGCTTCGAAATCGACGTTTTGGGCAAAAGCCAGGGCTTTTGCCCGAAACGTCGATTTCAAAGCTACTTGGATGCTGCCTGAACTGCTGTGCTCTTCCAGCACCACTAATCCAGAATCTGGTTTCCAGCATCTGCAGTCATTGTTTTTACCCCGATGCTGGTATTGGACTGGGCGTACAAAGTTAAAAATCACACAACACCAGGTTTTAGTCCAACAGGTTTAATTACAAACACACTAACTTTCGGAGCGACGCTCCTTCATCCACAATCACCTGATGAAGGAGTGGCACTCTGAAAGCTAGTGTGCTTCCAATTAAACCTGTTGGACTATAAGCTGGTGTGTGATTTTTAACACTACTTGAAATTTGGTACTAATTGTCAGTAATCTGGTAATTTCACTGATAAGTAAAGCTGGAGACAGGACGTCTCATCATATTTATAGTGTAAATTTTAAGATGTTTCTTTATCCATGCTGATATTGGTCTTTAGTACTGTTTTGAAACCAGCTGACATTATTACTGGACAAGTCGGATCCCAGACTAAGATCTGGTTTGATGGATCACATTTTGTTTCTTTGGTTTTAGCGAGGTGGTTTTTTTCATTAAAACTCAAAACACACAATGCTGCAGATTCAGTTTAACGATAAAACAGAAGTTTATTACTATTTATTATTATAACAAAATTAAGATGAGTTAGAATAACTAAACCAATTGCATATAGCACAATTTTAAAGATTTTGACACATAGTAAAGTATAATCCTATTAATTTCTGAAGAATTCCCATCTCCTTCACATCTATAGGGTTTAATTCAGTGGTGGTTTCAATTTCTTGTCTTGAGACTATGGTAGCCCCTTCCCTGATTTGAACAGAACTTAGAATTTCTCCATGTTATGTAACTCTTTCAGGATTTTTGCTAAACATTTCTAGTCTGGAACTTTTAAATTACATTTCTTACACTGGGGTAACCTGTTTCTTAACCCTTTCTCAGGAGCAATTGTTTTACATATCCAGTTTCAACCAAGATTTCTGCCAAACTGAAACTAAAAAGCTTTTTTTCCGCTAAGAATACAGAACCTTCTCTCTGAAAGTCTGATGCACTATACTATTTATTTTGTTCAAATGTAATCTCTTCCAATGTAAGATAAAATTCCCCTGTCTCTCCAGGAATTCTATCTAATAGTGTACTTTAAAAAAAATGGCTGGGTCTGCTGCCACCTGAGAGCATGAGCTGGAGCAGGAAGATCTCTGAATTTAATTTATATGTTGAAAAAATTGTAATCTTAAAAACCTAAAGAAAAGTAATAAAATGTGCAAGTGCGTCATTGAAGAACATATTTTTCAAAACCAAACTGGTGGGTGGCACAGTGGTTAGCACTGCTTCCTCACAGCACCAGAGACCTGGATTCAATTCCTGCCTCAGGTGAATCTCTGTGTGGAGTTTGTACATTCTCCCCGTGTCTGCGTGGGTTTCCTCCCACAATTCAAAAAAAAATGCGCAGGTTAGGTGAATTGGTGAGGCTAAATTGCCTGTAGTGTTAGGTGAAAGGGTAAATGTGGGGGAATGGGTCTGGATGATTTTGTGCTTCGGCGGGTCCGCGTGGACTTGTTGGGCCGAAGGGCCTGATCCACACTGTAAGTAATCTAAAAAAAGTAGATTTTTCTGTAAACTTTATAAAAACCTGCATTATATTGCATATGAGTTTGCATGGTCCATAAAAGAGTAGACATGAGCTAACATAGTCATTGTATTGTCATCATTGCAATTTAGGGTCAGCAAATTCTTCATTAAAACTACCATGGCTCCAATATTACATACAAAATAATTGTTCAAACCCTTCAGATAAATAGAAAACTCATATGCCACTAGTTCAAAATTGAACATTCAAAATAAATGATACTTTAAAATATATAAACATGCACCTTAAATCATATACAAATGTACAAAATAAATGCAGTGGTTGATTGGTTAGGGTGGCATAGTGGCCGAGTGTTTAGCACAGCCTCACAATGCCAGGTACCTGGGTTCAATTCTACCCTCAGGCAACTGTCTGTATGGAGTTTACACATTCTCCCCATGTCTGCATGGGTTTCCTATTGGTGCTCCAGTTTCCTCCCACAGTCCAAAAATGTGCAGGTTAGGTGGATTGGCAATGCTAAATTTCCCATTGTGTCCAGGGATGTTCAGGCTAGGTGGATTAGCCATGGGAGATGGAGGATTACAGGAACAGGGTAGGGGGATGGGTCTTTGTGGGATACTCTTCAGAGGGTGGGTGTGGACTTGATGGGCTGAATGGCCTGCTTGTATGTGGAATGAAATTACATCTTGAAGATAGTTAATATCACTTCCTTAAAGTTGGACAAAAGCATATTTGAAATGAACTAAAATCTTTACAATCTAGTCTGGGACACCTCTTAATTTACCATTCAATTAATCCCACAAAATCAGAGTATCAGATCATTATCCATTTAGTTTTTTGATGGATTCTGCTGCGTTCTGGTTGGCTATCACATTTCATTGATTGTAAAGCACTTTGGGATGCCCTTTGGTCTTGAAAGGCACCATATAAATGCAAGTTTTTCTTTCTTAACAATGCCACTGGAGTTCAGTTATTATTTATTGAGATACAAGAGATTCCAAGTAAATTAGAATTCTTAAAACTTTAAGAGCTAACAAACTAACATATTATATATTAATTACATTTCAGCTTCTTAAATTTCATTTCAGCTTTGCACAGAGGAAAATATACTCACATTTCTAATAGACCAAGGCAATGTTCTCAAACTGGCTTTGTGCAGACAAGTTTTGTCCTCTTATCTAGCAGCAGCTCTGATTCCATTGTGTGGGTCTACTGACTAAGTAGTAGCATTTCATTCTGTTGTAGTGGACTCTATGCATTATATAGCTGAATTTCCAGAAGTAGCTGAACCACTTCACAAAAAGTCTTCCACTGACCCTTTCTTTGACAGAAGAAATGCTCCAGCCCTTTCCATTATGGCTCAAGTTCTCCACATTTTTCAATCAGGTCTTTTATAAATGTATTTCCTGCTTCATGTCTCCAACCCTCCTTTCAATTCCTCGGTCCTGATCTGCAGATCAGTTGTTTCCAATGCAATATTAGCAGATAATGCATTCTTTCTTGTTACCAGCTTATTTATTTTAATTGATTGCATTATTTTTCATTCATTTATTGTTCTTTTTATTTGTTTGCATGTGGCATTTGGTTCAATTGATTTAATATGCCAATGGTAATCTTTGGCATTCAGTGTGAAGCTATTGTGTCTTATTTTCCATTGATGAGATCTTATAGGGGTCTGAGTGATGTGGACTATGGTGAGGTATGTGGCAGAATCAGACAAGAAGCTCATTGAAGCCTACCTTGATGCAAGGAACAACTTGCTGCATCTTATATGCTTTTTGCCGACCAGTGGATTTCTTGCTAGTCAGCCGTACATTGCCAAATAAAGAGAATTATAGCATATTAAATGCCAAATTAATGCAGAAACGCACCCCATTAACATTCAAATTTCTATCTTATCAAACACACCAAATAAACCAAATTCTCCAGATGGAAGTCAGAGTGGGTTCCTGGCAACTTCAGCTTGTCATTGTCTATGAGCAACTTTCACGTTGCTCAGCACCCATCAGCTTCTTAGGGCAGAATGCATAAGTATCAGCTGCATGTACCTCTGTCCATAAATATTAGGCATTCTACTTTTGTCAACTTTCAGAATCCTCATGGCATATCTCTGACCCACACTCTGGATGCTTAGGGAGCACAGACATGCTTGGCAAGGGAGCACTGGCAACCAGCTTTGAAAGGCTAAGGAAAGAACAGTTTGCAGGCAGGAATAGGCAGCCAGCTTCTGGATTAGGTAGGCATTGAAAGGTGTATCTCAGCTGGTTGCATGCTTTTGTAGCAGTCACTCACCTGGATGCTCAATGGATTCATGTCATGCCAATTAGCGCAGTCACATAACCAGGCAGCTTGCCTTGCTGGTCATCCCATGCTCAGTCTAGGTGACATACACTTTTCTGTATGACCATGTGCTACATGAATCTCACACCTGCAGCATGTACCAACAACTTAATAGCAAACACACAGCAAGCAAGCAGCCGTGTCTCAAAGTCTTAGGGCAGTGTCCTTACCAGAATTCTACAGAGACCTTATGAGTTCATAGGGTTTTGACGCAATATGTGAAGAGGAGCCTCAGACCACTCCAGGGGATTGGCCAGCAACCCAGTTGGGATGTTCTCAGGCAACGGGCAGTGACTCTGCAGATCAGTGATTGAGTCATGGTCAGTACTGTGTCACCATGGCAGCCAAACCAAGAGTAGGGCCAGCATAGTCAAGGAGATGTAATGGCATCAGTCAGGAGTCTAGATTCTCAGCAACTGGAGCTGTCCACTTTGGCTCTCAAGAGGCTGGGCCACAGTGAGTCTGTTTGGACTGTCCTCAATAACTAAGGGCAAAAGGGGGGTGGTGGTTTGGGGGGACAAGAATGACCTGCTGCCATGGGAATAATATTTGTGAAGGCAGGTAACCACAACTGCAAAAGCAGATATGGTAAAGCAGGAGTGGGAAGAGGGTAATGCAGGAGGGGGTTTGTCCAGTCAGTAGCATCCTGGTCTCAAAGATAGAAGTGGGGGCAGTGAATAAATACACCCGATATGGTCACCTCAGGGACTGGGATGGGGGGGAGGTGGGCAGATGTAGGCTCATGGAGGCGTGTTAGGTGGGGCCTGGTTAGGTGCAAAGTCTGTGAGATTTTTAAAAAGGATTATCAGGAAGGGGATCTCAATGCTCAAGGCCCCATCATCATGTAGAAATGGAGGTTGGAAGCTACTGGCCAAAAAGCATTTTCAATTGCTTTCCATCATGCTGGAACTCCAAAGTACACAATGAGAAAGAGAATGCCTGTGACCAAACCCAGATTGAGGTGGCTAAGCGCCTTGACATGTGAGAGAGGGGGCTGCAAAATCCACTCATGTGAGGCCCTTTAAAGGGAAACAGCATAACATACAGACCCATGGACTGTACATGACACAGACCCACAGCTCCCTAATATCTACTGATCCAAATTCATTGGCTTCCTCAATGCCACACACTTCTCTGTTCCAGAGATCACTGATGTAACTGATTAATTTGTGTTTTTAATGAACTTGGCACTGATATGGTCAGTTGTTTGAAAAAAAATGTTTAAAATAGTCGTTTTGAAAGCAAGTAACAATTCCCATGAACAAGCAATGTGTTTGAAATTTGCGTTGCAAATGGTTTGGAACCCTTGCAGCATTCAGATGCAGCTTTTGCTGGCAACAACCAAATAGTTGGCCTTTGGACTAGTGACCAGCTATCAATGACAGAGACTGTTTTGCCTCCGACAACTGTGAGATTGATTCTCAGATAATTGAACAGCTTGGAACTGGACCAAGTTACAAAGAGAAAAATATTTAATTCTTCTCCAACTCAGGAGTGGTCCCTCTAGTCTCTGCAGTCAAAACTCACTCTAAGTGTGAAGAAAACCAATTTATCTTCCCAGCAATAGTCATTATAAGATGTGATTTTTTTAACTTTTAAGTCCAGAGTGGACATAAAATAATGCATTGTGCTGGCATTTAGGTCTACAGAGAGACTGAAACAAACAGATATAGAGCCAAAATAATGAGATTTATATATATGCAGGAGTTTATATCGAGTGCTGTTTCACCTGTGCCACCAAAGTACCTCAATAGGTTTTCTTCATCCTCTCTCTCCCACTACGTCTCAATGTTTACCCTGGTTCTACAGCTGGAGTACTCCATAGTGGAGCCCATTTGCCCAAGAGGTTTGGTTGGGTGACAGTTGGAGGTGCGTTTGTGTCTGAATGAGCCAGAAACGCCCAGGATCTCCTTCTGCAGAAGCAGGTGGACCCTCCTCAGCTTGAACTTCTAAGGGTCAGAAGGAGGCCAGGCAAGGTGGAGGTAGAGATTTGGCCACTTCCGGAGTGCCGTAAGGGAGATTCTGAGGGGCATGTGTTTGATTCTTCCTCCAGCTGGCAGTGCCCTGCCTACCTGGAAGGATGGAGTACCTGGAGTACACACCAGGTTCCCTGCTTCCCCCTGTTGTCATGCCTTCAGTCCTGAGGACCAGTAGGTGGGGTGATGGAGTGCAGGTGGGTGTGTGTCTCCTGACAGTACCAGAGCTAGCTCACTATGGCAGTACCAAACTGTCTATAGAGACATCCAGATGATTATTTTACACATTGCCCTCTTGCAGTTTCTGGACAATGAAGGACAGATACCTGACTACTGCTCCTGTTCTACCTTCTGCACATGGACCAGGTCCCTGTTTCCCAACACATATCATCCTCTCCTGTCTGGGGCTGAGTAGTTTCATGGTCTCTAGCGGTCCTTAGAGAGCCAGCAGCTTGGGGCATTTTCTCCTTGGCCAACTGTGGAGCTGTTGCAGTGGGGTGCTCACCAGACTGTGCTCCCAAACAATCTCAGTATGACATTCTCAATGAGGTGTCAGCATCTGAGGTGTTGGGAGTAGTGCAGGATGCAGCCTTGTCAATGTTTCCGCTGAGGCTGCAGTGGTCAAAGAGATGGCTTCTTGTGGAAGTGACAGCACCACACTAGACATGGTGGAAATTCTGGCAGTATCTGTAAGACACAAGGCGACAAGGCTTTATGGCCAGTAGTTAGCAGTGGTGTTCAATTCATGAGACTAACAGTTGTTACTGGGGGAATTACAGTGGAATGAAGAGTGACACTTACTCTGTTGGTGGGACTTGGATATTTGTTTCTGTGGTGTGATTGCTATTTGCCACTTGTTACTCTCAGCCTGAATGTTGTCCAGGTCTTGTTGCATACAAATGAGAACTGCTTCAGTATCCAAACATCTGCAAATTATGCAATCATCAGCTAACACCCCCACCTCTGATTTCATGATCAAGGGAAGGTTAAAGAGTCATAGAGATGTACAGCATGGAAACAGCCTGGTCCAACTCATCCATGCGGACCAGATATCCCAATCTAATCTAGTCCCATTTGCCATATCCCTCTAAACCCTTCCTATTCATATAACCTTTTAAATGCTGTAACTGTACCGGCCTCCACCACTCCCTCTGGCAGCAGATTCAAAACAAGCATCACCCTCTGCATAAAGAAGTTGCCCCTTAGGCTCCTTTTAAATCTTTCCCCTCTCACCTTAAACCTATGCCCTCTAGTTCTAGTCTCCCCCACTTCAGGGAGAAGAACAGGGAGAGGTCATTGATGAAGCAACTGCAGTTGGTTAGACTTCTTATAGTTGTGCAGTGGCGTCCTGTAGCTGATTTCCAATAATCATAATCATATTCCGATGTGCAAGAAATGAGACAATAGAGATAATTCCTCCTGACTTCCATTGACACCAGTATTATGACAGGTCCTTCATGTCACACTCTTTAATTCAGCAAGCCTACTGAAAAGGAGCATAATTTATTATGGAGCACCAAAATAAATCCACTACCCACTGCATACATAGACCTGCCCCAGCCCAAGACAAACAGTTCTGCAGACCTGTTCCAGGTCTTTCTGAGAAAGGGCCCAGGTAATGAGTGCCAGTTGGGAAGGCCACTGGCTGTTAAAAGAGAACTCATGCTCACTGAATTCCGCAGGGAGATTAATTAATTATTTCCCATGGACCTTGTAGGGATGATCAGATCTGCCTTGATTTCAAGGAGAGCCACCATTACTTCATCTCTTGAGTTTAGCTCTATGTCTGAATTTAGACTAGGAGCTGAGCTGGCCTGACAGAACCCAAACTGAGTGTGAGTGGTATAAATATCTTTTTTTTAACTTTTCTGTACCTTTGATGGTGCACCCAAATGGAAAAGGACTGTTTTAACATCAAATATTGTGGAAGGAATTACTACATTTTTTACAAAGCAAGTCACTGAACCTCATTGTAAGTGGTGTTTATACTTCTATTTTGTTCAACCAGTTAGGGACTCTGTTTGCAGAAGGGCAGGCACCAGAGGGTATATATACAAACTGAGATTTGTTCGACAACAAGTAGCTGATTGGTTTGTGGAGTTGTGATCACTGTGGATGGCAAAAGTTATCAGTCTGCCAGTAGCTATCTGATTGGCTCCTGAGCAGCTAAACATTTTGTGGTGTGAACAATACCGACAGAAGCCTTCAGAATGGGCGTTATGTGTCTCTCTGCAGTTGAAAATACCTGAAGTCTGAGAAAAGCAGGATATTTTTTCTCATCAGTTGCTTTAAGCTATTGCTTACAACCAGTTAGACAAAGGCTTTATCATTTGTTAACCAATTGCCCGTGTCCTCTTGCAAAGAAGTGAAGAGAACGAGGAGAAAGAAATCAAGTCTTGGCAAGAAAAGGATCATGTCAGTGAATTCTGTGGGCAGTAGCCACTAACTTTTTCCCTTCCACCCATAATACCAATATTTTTATTATCTGTATATTTCTGTCTGTATGTGTGCTAAAGGTTAGAGTTGTAACTAGTAGAGTTATCTGGCAACAGTTCATGGTTGTTTACCTATAGTTAGAATCTATTTATTTGTAATAAATAATTATTCTTGGTTAACTACAGAGATCTGGTCTAGCTTTCATTTTGCTTGGGTCCAGAACAGACAGCTAAGTTGGGGAATTGTATTGATATGTCGATAAAATCTTTGACTTTTGTGAAAAATGGAGGAATAGCAGATCTTGATTTCCAGTATACTGGCCCTTTGAGACATAAGTGAGCAGGTTATTGTTGAATAAATACTATACAATAGCACTGTATGACTTCCATCACATTGCAGATGATTGTGAGTAGAATGACGGTGTATAGCTGGGTTCGATTTGTCCTATATTTTTATTTTGTGGACAGGACCTGAGCAATTTCCCATATTGCTGAGTGCCTGCCACTATTTTTACTTGAACCATAGCCTTTGCAGTGTCCAATGTGTTTTAAATTTCTTGTTATCATGGGGAGTGTATTGAATCGGCTATACATGTACGATGCTTGGTATTTCAGGGAGAGACTGAGATGGATCATTCAATCTTGCAAATACTTTAGACTGTCATTTACACTGATGTGCTGGGCTCCCCCTTCATTGAGAATGCATATATTCATGGAACCTCCTCCACAGTGAATAGTTTAAATGTTTAATCATTTCATCGTCCATCACCAATTCACAACTGGATAAGTTAAGAACTAGGAGCTCCTATCAGATCCACTGATTATGGGATTGCTCAGGGTAGTGTAAAAATCAAGATATGGAGATGCCGGTGTTAAACTGGGGTGTACGAAGTTAAAAATCACACCACATCAGGTTATAGTCCAACAGGTTTAATTGGAAGCTCTAGCTTTCGTAGCACTGCTCCTTTATCAGTCAGCGCTCTGAAGGCAAGTGCTTCCAATTAAACCTGTTGGACTATAACCTGGTGTTGTGTGATTTTTAACTACGCAAAAATCAAGTGCTTTCTTGCAATTTAATATACTATTGTATAGGACATTCCAAGATAGTTGAGCAGGATAATATTCATCATTGTTGTATACAGGCATATATTTTATCATGAAGGGCTTATGCCTAATACATTGATTCTCCTGTTCCTCGGATCCAGCTTGACCAGTTGTGCTATTCCAGCACCACACTCTTGACTCTGATCTCCAGCATCTACAGTCCTCACTTTCTACTAGGCATATATTTTATGCAGAATATGGTTTATGTTACTATCAGAGTTGGTTTGATTTACTCTTTAGTCTTAGACTTGTGTTAAATTTATGGGAGAACTGCCAGACGATTGACCTAAAAAAGAATCAGAAATAAATAATCTCAATGTCTCAAGGTGTGAAGCCGTAGATATTCTGGTTGATTGTATCAACAACAGACTTTGGCACCCTCTACTGGATTATAATAATAATGCAATAGGTCACAAAATATTTCATCAAGTCAGTGAGTCCGAAAGGTATTTCCAATTGTTTATTGTGCGGGATCATTGCTGCCGAGTTTCAACTTATGACCCGAGTCACTGTCCCAACTCCCACTTTGAGCTACCTAACAGATTAAATAGATAACATAAATATATTTTTTGTATTATATTTTTTATTAAATCTATTTTGTAAATGTAATTTTAAAAATATGAAATAATTTCAGCCATGAATAAAGGCTTGTGCACCAAGTGTCCATTACTGCAACTGCTATTAAAACACATCTTTGAAACACAGCATCCAGCAGTGAAAAGATGAATAAGTTGTTCCAGTTACTTAGATAAAGATTGGTCAAAGTTTAACACACTTGCTATAATAATAACTCCATAAGACCACAAGACATAAGAGTAGAAATTAGTCCATTCAACCCATCGAGTCTGTTCCACCATTCAGGATCCCATTCTCCCACTTTTTCCCAGTAACCTTGACACTCAAGAACCTATCTATCTCAGTCTTAAATATATTCGTTCAAACTGAGCTTCAAAACTAGGCATTATTTCTCTTGTTATTAATAATCATGCATTCCACAACAGCTTTTACTTTGCTTTATTTTACTTCTGGCAATGATAATCATCAGTAACTATGAGTATGAGTTGATACAAAGAATAGATTTTCTACTTGCCACCCAAGCATCAAACTAGCATTGCTGATTAGCCACCCATCTTAAAAACTATCTGGTGTTTATTTCAATTGGTATCAGTAAAAGTGAAGTTTGACTAGTTTTCGGAACAGGGTACTGATCCTTAATGGCACTTTTATGCCCTAAACCATCAATATGTATCATGGTGCAACCTCTTCTAGAATCACCATACACTGTCATGACAGAGGCAACGACGAAAAGTGGTCGAACAGAGGCTGATAGCCAAATTCGGTACCCGTGGGGATGGCCTCAAACCGGGACCTTGGGTTCATGTCACACTACAGGTGACTCCATTGCACTATACACATACACAAACACACACACACACACAAACACATACATAAACACACAAACAGACACTCCACACACACACACACACACACACACACACACACACATACGTGCGCACGCAGACCGTTTCTCATATGCTCACACATACACTACCACACACAGCCTGTCAGACGTATACCCTTTACACTCACACTCACACACATATACACACTCTCTCACAGACACTTTTAACCCCCCCCCACCCCCAGACACACACACATGCACACATACACATATAAGTTTGTGAGGTGAATTTGTATTTGCAGAATTGTATTTTACTTTGCTCAAAAACTGCATGAATCCATGTATGATTCTGTAAATCCCTTTTTTAGATTAGAATCAGTCTGACCATTGGGACACAGACAGACAGTCTCACACAGGGCACCTCACACCTTCAATGCATTATCTGGGCCAACATGACACCAACTGTTAAAATTCACTTGAGAATGTAACTTCTAAAAAGGGTTTTGCAATTTACATATGAAAGAACTGAAATCAACATGATCATTTTAAAAGATGAAAGACTAAACAAACAATCCAGGTCTTTTTCAATACATAATTTCAGTTGCATCACACTTTAAACTTTTGCTATAAATTCTGTGTCTTACAATCTTATACTCCACAACCACCTGATGAAGGAGCAGCGCTCCGAAAGGTAGTGCTTCCAAGTAAACCTGTTGGACAATAATCTGATGTTGTGTGATTATTAACTTTATACATCGTCATTCAGCATCTGAACAGGAATTGGATTGTGCATTTTTTAATCTAGTCTTCAGTGAAAGTAAAAGATTGCTCAGCCAAAGTACTTTTTTGATTCAGCAGTCCAACAGACTTTTCTAAAGACAGTGCATCATTTGATTAAAAATTGTTGAACTATAAACATAATTTGCATTCCTGGTTGGATGAAACATTTTATATCTGTTGAAAACAATTTGGTATCAGTCACAGAGTCATAGAGATGTACAGCATGGAAACAGACCCTTCGATCCAACCCGTCCATGCCGACCAGATATCCCAACCCAATCTAGTCCCACCTGCCAGCACCCGGCCCATATCCCTTCAAACCCTTCCTATTCATATACCCATCCAAATGCCTCATAAATGTTGCAATTGGAGCAGCCTCCACCACTTCCTCTGGCAGCTCATTCCATATACGTACCACCCTCTCTGTGAAATAATTGCCCCTTAGGTCTCTTTTATATCTTTCCCCTCTCACCCTAAACCTATGCCCTCTAGTTCTGGACTCCCCGAACCCAGGGAAAAGACTTTGTCTATTTATCCTATCCATGCCCCTCATAATTTTGTAAACCTCTGTAAAGTCACCCCTCAGCCTCCGACACTTCAGGGAAAACAGCCCCAACCTGTTCAGTCTCTCCCTGTAGCTCAATTCCTCCAACCCTGGCAACATCCTTGTAAATCTTTTCTGAACCCTTTCAAGTTTCACAACATCTTTCCGATAGGAGGGAGACCAGAATTGCACGCAATATTCCAACAGTGGCCTAACCAATGTCCTGTACAGCCGCAACATGACCCCCCAACTCCTGTACTCAATACTCTGACCAATAAAGGAAAGCATACCAAATGCCTTCTTCACTATCCTATCTACCTGCGACTCCACTTTCACTTTGAACCTGCACTCCAAGGTCTCTTTGTTCAGCAACACTCCCTAGGACCTTACCATTAAGTGTAATGCTAAGATTTGCTTTTCCAAAATGCAGCACCTCGTATTTATCTGAATTAAACTGCATCTGCCACTTTTCAGCCCATTGGCCCATCTGGTCCAGATCCTGTTGTAATCTGAGGTACCCCTCTTCGCTGTCATTACACCTGCAATTTTGGTGTCATCTGCAAACTTACTAACTGTACCTCTTATGCTCGCACCCAAAGCATTGTCCTTTGCACTAATGCTCTGCAAACAGAAAGTACAATTTAGAAAATACAACATTAAAAGAAAGCAAAAATAAATAGCATTGAAACAGAAAACAGAAAGTACCAACTGGCTGCTAGTCAGAATTTTTTTATTTGTTTATGAAGTGTACAATTTGAGAAAATATTTTCTTTGTTACTGTATTTTAAATATTTTTCTGAAATGCATTCAGAAGAATTACTTTGTTCCTGTATGTTAAATATTTTCTTCCAACTGTATTCACAAGGGGAGAATATGTTTCTCTCTATTTTTCACCACTTCAACTGTTGAAAAAATGTTTTAAGGACCCTCTTAACCCCAGTTAAAAATTTGCACCATTCTGTCTTTCGTTTCACAAGAAACAACTTTGTGCTGTCAACCTCACCTCTGAGATGAAATGGTTGGTGTGAAAATGCTGAGCTTGTACGATCAATAAGAACTAAACTTGCAACAAAAGGGTAAGTCTTACCATTTCAAGCACGAGCACTCATTTAGTAATGTCCTAACTGGTAATTACTGGCAATCACAACTCTGACACTAAAACATATCTATAATGAGGGACCTCGTTCCTGCAGATACTGATTCACATCGGAGGTTATACAAAAGTCAAACAATTCTTTACATTTTGCTTTTCATCATCTTCTCTTGATGTAATATTTTTATCTCTTTATTTGCCTTTCTATAACTCATTGGATATTGATAGTACTTCATCCAAGCCTTTGATTTGTTTCATGTTCACAGGACAGAATCCCAAAGTACTGTGGATATATTTTATTTGTAATTTTTAAGGAATTATGCACCTGCAACCCTTGGTCTCTTTGTTCTGCAACACTCCCTAGGGCCCTACCATTTACTGTATAAGTCCTGCCCTGGTTTGCCTTTCTGATTTCCCTTTCTTTATGTAGGTTGTAAAAACTGGACATTAGTATATAGATATATGTGACATACTGTGGGCCTTCAGGCAACAACTGTATTATACTCAAACACAATCTGCAAACTCATGGTCTAGCATATCCCACAATCTACCACTACAGTCAAGCTAGGAGACCAATCCTGGTTCAATGAAGAGTGATAGGTGGACATGCTGGTCATCCATAAACATGAGGTGTCAACCTTGTGAAGCTACAGCATTGGACTACTTGCATGTCAAGCAGCATAAGGAATGAGTGGACAGGGGCTAAGCAATTCTACAACCAATGGTGAAGAACAATTAAACAATACACTGGAGGAGGGGGATATCCCTAATCTCAAAGATGGGTAAGGCCAACAGATGAATTGAAAAGCCAAGGCTGTAGTATTTTCAAAAATGCTCATGTCATGTGCCAGTCATCTGCCCAATTAAACTCACTCCACATGATATCAAAAAATGTTGAAGGTGCTGGACACTGCAAGGACTATGGGTCCCAACAACCTTCTGGCAATGGTGCTGAAGACTTGAGCTCCAGAACTAGGCACACCCCTAGTAAGCTTTTCTAGTACAGTAACCACACGAACATTTACTTGCCAATGTGGAAAATTGCCCTGCTATGCCCTGTACACAACAAGCAAGACAAATCCAACCTGGTGACTTATGGACCCACAGTCTATTTTCAGTCCGAGGCTAAGTTGTGGAAATTGTCATCAATAGTACTATCAAGCAACACTTGAACAGCAACATCCTGCTCACTGATGCTGTACTTGAGTTCCGCAAGTGTCTCTTAGCTTCTGATCAAAGAGGAGAGAAAAGAGACAAGACTGATTGTCCTCAACATCAAGACAGCATTTGGCTAAATGCAACATTAAACTGTCTTAGCAAAACCAGAGTCAGTGAGAATCAGGAGAAAAAGTCAGACACAACACAAAGAAAAATGGTTGCAGTTGTTGGAGGCTAGTCATCTCTGCAAGCGTTTCTAAGTTCAACAACCTCTAACTGCTTTATCAATGATCTTCCTCCAACAAGCAGAAAATCTAACCAGCGCTCTTTCACATTCAGTGGAATTACTATTGATGAAATACTCCTGGGAGTTACCGATGTCCAAAAATGAGTTAGACTAGCTACATAAATGCTGTACCTATAAAATCAATAGCTATAATCCTGCAGTGAGTAACTCATTTCCTTTTCGTCATCCACAAGGCACAAGTCAAGAGTGTGATGGAATACTACCCCACTTGCCTGGATGAGTGCAGCTCCAACAACACTCAAGAATCATGAAACCATCCAGGACAAAGCAATCTAATTGATTGAAACCACAAATATTCACTCCCTCTACCATCAATGTACTGCAGCAGTAGTGTATCTCTAAGATACTATGTGGAAATTCAACAAAACTTCTTGGACAACACCTTCCAAGCCTTGATCTACTGCTCAGACATTGTAAGACTGCAGAAAATCTGAGAATTTGCTTTCCATGCCTCAAGCACTCATCTGTGTTGATTAAATCCATCCTTCTACATGGTATAATTACTGGAGATAGTCATCAAGATTAATAATTAATAAAGGAGCTTGCTGATTCCTCTGGCTTCTGATTCTTCTGCTGAATCATGTACTTAGGATAACAAGATTCATTATGAAGGAGTCAAATGCTATGAGGACTGACGGTAAATCTGCTGAGGACTCAACAACATCCTGTCTAAGGAAGGCATTGTCTGCAATGAGGCCTACAATGCAAAAGAAAGCACTGACTTTATGCAGCTTCTGCTTCAAATGGACACTTGAGGCTGTTCTATACCTATGGAAGCACATCTTTGACAATTCCCAACTGTATACTGGATTAGTGGTGCTGGAAGAGCACAGCAGTTTAGGCAGCATCCAACGAGCAGCGAAATCAACGTTTCGGGCAAAAGCCCTTCATCAGGAATAAAGGCAGTGAGCCTGAAGTATGGAGAGATAAGCTAGAGGAGGGTGGGGGTGGGGAGAGAGTAGCATAGAGTACAATGGGTGAGTGGGGGAGGAGATGAAGGTGATAGGTCAAGGAGGAGAGGGTGGAGTGGATAGGTGGAAAAGTATGTCTACATTGGTCCCTCGAGACAGTGCACATTCATTAAAGCCTGTCTCTGCAGCAGTTGCAAGACACTGGGCCATAATCTTATAGTCTTCCTTAAGTAGAGGGGTGGCACCCAGAGGACCGGAGAATTGCAAATGGTGATACCTGTTCAGAAAAGCATGTAAAGTTTAGCCCAGCAACTATACTGTGGTCTAGATTAGAGTGGTGCTGGAAAAACACAGCAGGTCAGGCAGCATCCGAGGAGCAGGAAAATTGACGTTTTGGGCAAAGGTCCTTCATCAGGAATAGAGGCAGGGTGCCTGCAGAGTGGAGAGATAAATGGGAGGGGGTGGGGGTGGGGAGAAAGTAGCACAGAGTACAGTAGGTGAATGGAGGTGGGGATGGAGGCGATAGGTCAGAGGGGAGGGTGGGGGAAGGTAGCAAAGAGTACAATGGGTGAATGGGGGTGGGGGTGATAGGTCAGAGGGGAGGGTGGGGGAAGGTAGCAAAGAGTACAAGAGGCGAATGGGGGTGGGGATGGAGGTGATAGGTCAGAGGGGAGGGTGGAGTGGAGAGGTAGAAAGGAAGATAGGCAGGTAGGACAGGTCATATGCTCAGTGACTTCCGCCCCCTCCCACTGCCATGTTCGCTACCACTTCCGCCCCCACCAACACCACTCACCTGCATTCTGCTGACAGCCTCCCACAGATCCCACTGTCACCATCCCCGTCCCCCAGAACCCCGAGGGAAACACTACCCCTGCTCATGACTCCACCCCATTCCCTCTAACACCACGCCCACTCTAGTTACAGGCTCTGGCCCCCCTCCCAGCTCCACACCTACACCAGGTCCTAGCTCCCAGCCCTGCCGAGTTTTCACCATTCCCCCTGACCGAACAATCAGTCCTCAGCAAAGGCCTCACCTGTATCCCCCTCCGCCCACATATCAATGAATTTAACATACGCCGTGATGTCGAACACTTCTTCCACCGCCTCCGAGCTTACTTTCACAATCAGGATTCCCGTCCACCTTCCGAGGACCCCTTTGTCCGCCTCCAACACACTGCATCCACCTGGACACCCCATGCTGGCCTATTACCTGCCCTCGAACTCTTCATTTCCACCTGCCGCCGAGACATTAACTGCCTCAACCTGTCGTCCCCCCTCCCCCACTCCAACCTCTCACCTTCACAATGCACAGCCCTCTACTCCTCTGCTCCAATCCCAACCTCACCATCAAGCCAGCAGATAAAGGGGGTGCAGTGGTAGTCTGGCGCACTGACCTCTACACCGCTGAAGCCAGACGCCAACTCGAAGACACCTCCTCCTACCGCCCCCTCAACTATGACCTCACCCCCCCATCACCAAAGCATCATCTCCCAGAACATACAGAGCCTCATCACCTCAGGAGATCTCCCACCCACAGCTTCCAACCTCATAGTCCGGGAATCCCGCACTGCCCGATTCTATCTCCTTCCCAAGATCCACAAGCCTGACCACCCTAGCCGACCCATTGTCTCAGCATGCTCCTGCCCCACTGAACTCATGTCTACCTACCCTGACACTGTCCTATCTCCCCTAGTCCAAGAAATCCCCACATATGTTCGAGACACCACCCACGCCCTCCACCTCCTCCAAGACTTCCGTTTCCCCGGCCCCCAATGCCTCATCTTCACCATGGATATCCAATCCCTCTACACCTCCATCCGCCATGACCAGGGCCTCCAAGCCCTCCATTTTTTCCTCTCCAGATGTCCCCAACAGTACCCTTCCACTGACACTCTCATTCGTTTGGCTGAACTGGTCCTCACCCTTAACAATTTCTCCTTCGAATCCTCCCACTTCCTCCAGACCAAAGGAGTAGCCATGGGAAGCTGTATGGGCCCCAGCTATGTCTGTCTCTTTGTAAGCTATGTAGAACAGTCTATCTTCCATAGTTACAACGGCACCACTCCCCACCTCTTTCTCTGCTACATTGATGACTGCATTGGCGCCACCTCGTGCTCCTGCGAGGAGTTGAGCAATTCATCAACTCCACCAACACATTCCACCCCGACCTTAAATTCACTTGGACCATCTCTGACACCTCCCTCCCCTTCCTGGACCTCTCCATCTCCATTAATGACGACTGACTTGACACTGACATTTTTTACAAACCCACTGACTCCCACAGCTACCTGGATTACACCTCTTCCCACCCTGCCTCCTGCAAAAATGCCATCCCGTATTCCCAATTCCTCCACCTCCGCCATATCTGCTCCCAGAAGGACAAATTCCACCACAGAACACACCAGATGGCCTCCTTCTTTAGAGATCACAATTTCCATTCCCACATGGTTAAAGGATGCCCTCCAACGCATCTCGTCCACATCCTGCACCTCCGCCCTCAGACCCCACCCCTCCAACCAAAACAAGGACAGAACACCCCGGTGCTCACCTTCCACCCTACCAACCTTCGCATAAACCAAATCATCCGTTGACATTTCCACCACCTCCAAACAGACCCGACCACCAGAGATATATTTCCCTCCCCACTCATTTCTGCTTTCCGCAAAGACTTTCCCTCTGTGACTACCTGGTCAGGTCCAAACCCCCCCAACAACCCACCCTCCCCTCCTGGCACCCTCCTCTACCACCGCAGGAATGTAAAACCTGAGCCCACACCTCTTCTCTCACCTCTATCCAAGGCCCCAAAGGAGCCTTCCACATCCATCAAAGGTTCACCTGCACATCCACCAATATCATTTATTGTATCCATTGCTCCCAATGCGGTCTCCTCTACATTGGGGAGACTGGACGACTCCTAGCAGTGGGCATTAGGGAACATCTCCAGGACACCAGCACCAATCAACCCCATCACCCTGTGGCCCAACATTTCAACTCCCCCTCCCACTTTGCCGAGGACATGCAGGTCCTGAGCTTCCTCCACCGCCGATCCCTCACCACCCGACGACTGGAGGAAGAACACCTCATCTTCTGCCTTGGAACATTTCAACCCCAGTGTGGATTTCACCAGTTTCCTCATTTCCCCTTCTCCCACCTCACCCCAGCTCCAACCTTCCAGTTCAGCACCGTCGTTGTGACCTGTCCTATCTTCCTTTCCACCTATCCACTCCACCCTCCTTTCTGATCTATCACCTTCATCCCCACCCCCATTCATCTATTGTACTCTATGCTACTCTCTCCCCACCCCCCTCTCATTTATCTCTCCACTCTGCAGGCACCCAGCCTCTATTCGTGATGAAGGGCTTTTGCCTGAAACGTCGATTTTCTTGCTCCTCAGATGCTACCTGACCTGCCGTGCTTTTCCAGCACCACTCTAATCTAGATGCTGGTTTCCAGCATCTGCAGTGCTTGTTTTTACCTAACTGTTCTGTGGTGATGTATATTGGCAGCATGGTGAGTCAGTGATTAGCACTGCAGCCTCACAGCACAAGGGTCCGGGTTCGATTCCAGCCTCGGGTGACTGTGTGGAGTTTGCACATTCTCTCCATGTCTGCGTGGGCTTGCTCTGGTTTCCTCCCACAATCCAAAAAATGTGTAGGTCAGCTGGATTGGCCATGCTAAATTGTCCATAGTGTTAGGTGCATTAGTCAGAGGGGGATGGGTCTGGGTGGGTTGCTCTTCGGAGCGTTGATATAGACTTGTTGGGCTGAATGGCCTGTTTCCACACCATAGGGAATCTAATGTGATCAACATCAATGGTGTTAAATACAATAATTTACATTAACAGTTATTTGGACAAATGCAGACTAATAAAGAAAGCCAGCAAAGTTTTTACATGAGGTAACTGAAAGGATTGATAATTCAAGAGGACATGACTAGCCTGACGGAAGAGCTGGAAAATGAAATTTTTGCAGCCATCCTCCTGGATATTGCATAATGTCCATGTCCATCATAATGGAAATAACCATGAGCAGTTGCCTGCCACTCACGTCCAGCCTCAGTGTTAACATGTCACTGAGAACAGCCAGTACCATCATGTTTTCACCACACCCACCCCTACCTCCTATACCCCCACCTCCCCAGGTGCCCATTCTGTCAAACACATAGGCTTCACACTTCAGCAGGTCATCACCCAAGCCGGGTACATGTGCCTCCATCTACCTCACTTTCCCCACACATCCATCCCCACATCCACTTCCCCTTCCTCCTTAACTTCTGTGAAGAATGATGATGGGGGCAACCATAGCCCACCTCCTCAGGCAGTGTGACTGTCCAGCCTTGGCTAACACCTGCACTGACCCTTGCCTGGTGGGCAGACTTGACCCTGACTGTGGCAGACGCTACCCACACCCCGTGGAGAGAAAGGACTGACCATGACCCACTGAAGCACAAAGACACAGACCCAGTGTGCAAAGCCACCTTGACTGGACGCCTGTCCATGGCCAATGCCCAAGGTACATATGGTAATCTATCTTAACTCACCACTTTGGACCCACTGATTGACAGATGCCCCCATGGAGTTGGGTGTGGAACACTCCCTGGAAGCTTTCACAGGTCCCACTGGAATTCCTTCTCTAGCCTTAATTTTGTAGCATGCTATTTTCTTTTCAAATATTCTTTAAACATATCTCTGTGACCAAGATTTGGCCATGCACTGTAATACCTTCAGATGCAGCTCAAGACCTATTTTTTGCTTCTTGTGACATTTAATGTTAAAAGTTCTACATTAGTACAAATTCTTGTTGATTTAACTCCCCTCACCGAATATATTCTTTACAGTGATTTAGCATCTTCTGTATTTTTCTTATCAGGAATGTAACTGGTCATTTTCGATGCAATTTACATCTGAATTTATGAGCAAAATTGACATGTATGAACAAAATTAGAAATATTTTGAAAGCAAACACTAACATGCTACAAAATTGAAGTTTTAAGAAAAGGAAAAGCTTTGAAAAGATAACAGTAGCAAAAGGACATAATGGAGGAGAGAGAGTCAGGACATAGTGGAGGAGAACCTTGAAGTTATGTGAATATGTAGATTAATTTTGATAAGTCTGAGACTGATATTAATGCACTTTGCTATCTATTTGTAAGGAACATGCATTACAAGCATTTTAAAAATGCCATGGAGCTTTTTATTTGTATAATTGTGTTCATGGCAACATGCTGTAGACATTACAATATGGGCGGCACGATGGCACACAGCGCCAGGGACCCAGGTTCAATTCTCACCTTGACTGTCTCCTGATTTCTAGACGGTGTATTAAGGCAGATTGAATGTCATGCAGATAACTTCAATTATGAATTACTTTGAGGTTTGATCTACTTAGTTGATTCATATTTGCAAATTATGAATGTTATTGGTAATATAGTCCTATTTTGCTTGTCACAATGATCTGATTTGATTTATTATTGTCACATGTACCTAGGTACAGTGAAAAGGTTTTGTTTTGTGTGCAGTACAGGCAGATCATATGATGAAAAGTGCATTAGGATAATAGAACAGAGTGAAGAATACAATGTTACAGCTGCAGAGAAGGTGCACAAAGAGCGGGATCAACATTTAAATTTAAAATTTGAGAGGTTCGTTTAGAAGTGTAATAACAATGCGGAAGAAGCTGTTCTTCAATCTGTTGGTATGTGTGTTTGAGTTTTTTAATCTCTTGGCTAACGGAAGTGGTTGGAATAGATAATAACTGCAGTGCGAGGGGTCTTTGATTATGTTGGCTGTTTTCCTAAGGCAACGAGAAGTATCGATGGAGTTAGTGGATCGAAGGTTGGCTTGAATGATGGACTGGGCTGTGTTCATAACTCTCTGTAGTCTCTGGCAGAGCAGTAACATCCAGTTAGAATGCTTTCTACAGATCCTCTGTAAAAATTTGTAAGGGATTTTACGGCCATGCCAAATTTCCTTAGCCTCCTAATGAAGTAGAGGCATTGTTGTGCATTCTTGACCATTGCATCAATGTGGATGGATCAGAATTTTTGGTGATCACTTAGGAAGGGTAGACAAGGGTCTGCCCTCCACCTTGTTTCCTGGAGTCAATGATCGGCTCTTTCATTTTTCTGATGTTGAAGAAGAGATTATTATCTTTACACCATGCCACAAAGCACTCAATCTCTTTCCAGTAATCTGTCTTGTCATTGTTTAAGATCTGGTCTAACAATGGAAGTGTCATCAGCAAGCAGGTAGATGAAGTTAGGATGTAATTTGGCCAAATGGCCTGTTTCCATACTGTAGGGAATCTAATCTAATCTCACATTACTTTCTTCTTGGGTGCAAGATATCTTACACAAAGGTGACAGTTGTTTGTAATGAGTAGCCTTTTTGATGAGTGTACAGGGTGTACAGTAAAGGCTGAGTGTGCATCCTTGCATGCTGCTAGTGTTGAGGGTTATCATGGAGAAGGTGCTGTTGTCTATCTTCACTGCAGTCTGTGGGTCAGGACATCAATGATCTAGTTGCAGAGGGTGGAGCAGAGGCCTAGGTCTTGGAGTTTGGACATTAGTTTGGTTGAGATTATAGTGTTGAAGGCAGAGCTGTAGGCAATAGGTAGGAGCCTGATGGGTATCCTCGTTATTCAGATGTTCCAAGCACAAGTGTGGGGCCAGGGAGATGGCATCTGCCGTGAACATGTTGCAAAGGTCGGCAAATTGCAAGGGATCAAGGCAGGCTGGGAGGCTCTAGAGTTGATGTGAGCCATGATTAGTCTCTTGAAACACTCCATAATTATGGAGGTCAGAGCCACCAGGCAGTAGTCATCGAGATACCTTCCATGAGTTTTCTTTGGTGCTGGGATGATGGTGACCTTCTTGAAGTAGGTGGGGACTGTAGGTCATAGTGAGGAGAAATTAAAGATGCCAGTGAATACACTTAGCAGCTCGCATGTGCAGGATCTGAGTGCATGACTCAGGAATGTATCTGGGCTAATAGCTTTCCATGGGTTCACTTTCAAAAAGGCCAATCTGAAGTCTGCAGCAGTGACTAAAGGAACAAGAGGATCTGAGGCTGTCAGGGCAGATGACACCGTTTCACTAGCCTTCTGTTCGAAACAAGATTAAAATGCATTGCGCGCATCAGGGAAGGGTGTATTTCTTTCTGTTATTCTGTTCTGCTTCGCTTTGTAGCCAGTTATGTCACATAGGCCATTCCACAAATGGCGGGTGTCCGTGTGATTAGTCTGAGTCTCTAGTTTAGTCCAGTATTGACTCTTGGTATCTCTAATGGATTTATGAAGGTCGTATCTGGATTTCCTGTAACTATCAGTGTCTTCTGATTTGAATGCCACATATCTGGACTTCAGCAGGCAATGCATCTCCAGTTGGGAAACATTTGGATTAACCTCTTTGGCTTGCAGCGTTCTATACACTTGTTAACAAAGTCTGTAAAAGTAGTGGCATACTTATTCAGCTTGGCCATTGAGTTCTTGAATGTGGAGTGGTCAACTAATTTCAACTAGTCTCGTAGAAGATTTTCCACTGCCGTAGACAAGTACTGCATGACTTTCCATACTGGTTCCTCACGTTCCAAGTTCTGCTTGTAAGCCCGAGGAGAAACTCAGCATTGTGACCTGATTTTCCAAAGTATGGACAGGGTATGGAGCGGTAGGTATCTTTGATGATAGTTTAGCAATGGTTAAGGACGTTTCAATCTCTGGAGGAACTGGAGACATGTTGATGGTATTTTAGTAGCTCAATCTTGAGGTTGGCTTGGTTGACGTCAACAGCTACAATGAACAAGGCCTCGGGGTATTCCATCTCAAGTCCATTTGTAGCAGAATCTCCATCTAACTTTTCAACGAATTTCTGATTCCACAGATTTTCCATCCCTGCTGCTTTATGACTCATTTTTCATCTGGGTTCCTTGGTCCTTGGTCACTGTTAATTGCTGGAAGCATGGAGCACATTAACATTACTTTCTCTGCTACTAGCATGTTAGGATTCGAGCTGGGAATTCTCACTTCTGTTAGGCACCAGTGAAGGTAATCAACTTAGATCAATCATTTTCAAGCATAAATTGATGGGGCAGACCTGCAAAGTTTGGTTTATGACCCACCATGCTTGATCCGCCCTATAACTAAATTATTGAGTTACCATATTGAAAGCAGATACCTTTAAGCTATCCACTGTGTCCACTTAAAACAGACATTAGACATCATTCACTGTGCTAGTTGTCAAACACCAATACACAATTCAGGTACAATAAGGCAAAACATTAGATATACAGGCTCTGTCTAGGTCTACCATGTCTTGAGTGATTTAAAGAGATCACTGAACATTGCATACTAAATGATAATAATTATTTTTCAAAGTTACATTACAGAGCCAGATGTAGTACTGGCCCAATTTTACACTGGTTATAATTCTTCCATCCCTGGCGAGGGAGCTGCTTTAAGATGTTTGTTTAGAACACACAAGTTATTGGCTTCATTGAAATGAATCCTGAAACTGATGTTATCTTGCACTTCAGACAAGTATGGAAAATAATTACAGCAACATCCTGTGGTATTCTGCCAGCACCCCAAAACCCCCTGATTTTGTCTGTATGTCCAGTTTGAACCACATAATCTCACCAATTAAACATTTAACGCAGTGAATGTAATGCTACTGAAGAATATGGCTTAGTTCAGGCTAATGATTAATACAACTATAAATAATCTTATGCTAGAATATTTTTCACAGGTAATTATTTTACACACTGCACTAAATTGAAATGCAAAAGCATTATTTGAGTAAATTTTATTGAGGCAGAGGTTTTGGCTTGGTGGAAGATATGCATATCTGTTTAAATGATTTTGGCATCTGCTAAATATTAGTTAATGTTTAAACTCAATAATGCATTGATCACTTAGCTTTGGATCCCATGATACAATAAAGTAACTCATCAGATGTAAAAGTACTGCCAAAAAGAACACATTTGGAATTGTTGTGGTCAAAATTGGAGCACTACTAAACCACAAATCTATTAAACTACATACCATGATGATGCATTGACAGATTTTAAAAGGAGGAGCAATTATTCACAAGACAAATTTAAATTTGGTAAGCGACCAATTTGTGAATAGGTAACTGGACAATAACAGAAAAACTTGTCAACAAGTATTTGCTGTGAGGTATTAGAATTGGTATGTTACTATGATTTATCTATGTACCACTGTGGGTGCAAGATGATCATAATGACTTTTGTGTAGGGGAAGCAACTACCTTCTCAGGGCAACAGGGATGTAAAATAAACATGGCCCTACCCTAATTAAGGAACAAATAAAAGAATAAGCACCACAACACTTTAAAATAGCAAAACAAATATTGTAAGTACACAGTGAACGTATTGGATCTGATATGATTCATTCATAGGCATTCATTCATTTGTCATGTGTCCTGAGTTTCTGCTCAGCTGTTTTATTTCTTGTGTGTAAAAAGATGAAATGAGCAACACAACATCATGTATTTTAAATGCTAAGTCCATGAACTTCCACCACTTTTCGAGTTTGTTTAATTAAAAAAATCTCACCAGAAGCCAGCACTGTCCACAAAATGGATGTAACCTTCAGGACATATTTCCATTGTTAGTTTCCATTAGTTATTTTCAGACCATTGAGAATTTTCTAAAACAAATTACCATGGTCTTTTAGACATAATGTCCCTAAAAGGCATGTTCTGAAACTTCAGAATTTTTCTAAACTTGCTATTCAACAGACTACAGTACACCAATGTGACCAGCAAACAGTTTTCATAGAATCACTGCAGTGCAGAAGGAGGCCATTCAGCCCACTGAATTTGCATTTGCCCTCTGAAGAGCATCCTACCTGTCCCTGTATTACCATGGTCAATCCACTTAATCTGCACATTTTATCACCGTGGGAAGAAACCAGAGCACCCAAAGGAAACCCAAGTAGACATGGCGAGAATGTGCAAATTCCACACACGCTCAGTCGCCTGTGAGGCAGCCATGCTAACCATTGAGCCCCATGCATATGTTTTGTATATGTTTTAAAATTAATGTTCGGTCACTTCGAAATTGAAGTGGGAACATGCAGTAGAGGCCCATGGAGGCAGTTTAAGTTGCAGTTTAATTAATGGGGTAAGCCATTTACAACTGAGATGAGGAGAAATGTCTTCACACAGAGTTTTGCTATGGAATGCTCTGCCATAGAAAGCAGTTGGGGCCAAAATATTGAATGTTTTCAAGACTTTGGTATAGTTCTTAGGACTAAAGGGACCAAAGGGACTAAAGGAAGAAAACTGGAACAGGGTACTGAGTAGGGTGATCAGCCAAGATCATATTGAATGGTGGAGCAGGCCTGAAAGGCTGGATGGCCTATTCCTCCTCCTATTTCCATTATTCTATGACATCAAAAGAGAGCAGTGGAGGCTCAAAAATCCCAGTGAGCACGGCAGGAGGAAAGGGAGCAATGGAGTATGTTCTGTGCTCACAGCACCAGTCTGATGTGTATTTGTTTTTATTAAAGTGCTTGTAAGATGGCTACCTCCACTGTGTGTATGCCCCATCATACAAGCTATATGACTATGGCAGAATCAAAGAGTGTGGTGCTGGAAAAGCACAGCCAGTCAGGCAACATCCGAGTAACAGGAGAATGGACATTTTGACCATTAGCCCTTCATCAGGACTATGGCTGACCAGGAAGGACATTTGTACATGATTGCATTTCAATCCAAAGGTCTACTTTCTCACAATGAAAAACAAATTTGCACACATGTTTTGTAGCTGTGACTTAGCCAAGTTTGCACTATATAAACAGTAGTTCCCATGTATTAACAACTGCTTATTATTCTAGCTAGTCCCACTTTTATCCATTTATTTATCCTCATGGCACATATTATCCTTAAAATGTTTGGGTCTTGTGATGATCCACGTGTGGATTGTTAGCTTTTTCTCTAATTTCTATTGGTTGGAATAATGTGCTCTGTGCTTCCGTTTTGAAATCTTCTTATCTGAATCTGTTGATTTACAGTATTGTCTTAGCCACCACTTTCCTTTAGCTTCTGTCTAAATGATTTTTTTGTCTGTTCATCAGTCAATGTGGTCTGTCTGTGAAACACTATAAATCTTTTCAGCCACAATCAGGGCTCTTAGTGCTGGCTTTTGACTTGCTTCTGTCAAGTGGCTTTAGATTTGTGTCTAGTGTCTGGAATTCCAGATTTTCAGTCCTGCCATAACATTGGCTTCCCAGACAAATTTGTATTCTGGAGCGAGCATCATTCTTTCACAGAGTCTCTTGAGGGTTTCACTTTTGCATTGCCATCTGCTATAACTTTGTGCAGGAGGGGGAAGCCAATAATGTTGCAGCAAGTATCAGTGTCTACTGGCACTTCATCTTGGTCTGATGCTTTTGTTCAGCTGTCTTTATAGAATAGTTATGAACCATTTTTCTCCATGAAACTTTTCATTGCCAATCTGCATGAAGGTCTTTATTGAATGGTCTAAATCGTTGTTTGAATCCCTCTGGAACCTGTGACTGATTTCTTTGAATCGGTATCTGACACTTCAGTAACAACCATCTCTATAGTTCTGACAAAGGGTCATTGGACTCAAAACAGTAACTCTGTTTCTCTCCACAAATGCCACCAAATTTATCGTGTTTCCAGCAATTTATGTTTTTGTTTCAGATTTCCAACATCCCAATTTTTTTTGTTTTATCTGTAGTCTTTTCAGGCCTGGTTGTCTGCTTCCCAGCTAAATACCTGTGTGCAAAGTAATCTAACTTTTCAGTTAAAATACTGTTTACCTCATGCTGGGCATGCTTTTCTTTGTTCTGTGTGACGAGCTGGACAGTATGTGTGAGTTGTCTTTCTGTTGGCCCTTCTGTGGACATTTGTTTTTTCTTCACATTGTTGCATGCGAAAGGTCTGGATTACTTTTAAACATAGACGACAGGCCTGAGCTACTTCTCCAAATTGTGGACAAACTCAGCTGTTCTCCCAGGTACGTATTATAGCTGCTGATTTACAAGCTCAGAGGTTTGGCACATGTTTATAACTTCTTTGTGAGTTAGACTTTCTTCTCTTAGCTCAATAAGACCTCAAGCTTAAGATAATTCTATCTTTAATGAGATCATCATTCAAGAGTCTGAATTCAGAGGTTTCTGCAAGTAGCATTAACTTATCCATCAACAGGCTCTTTTACACCTTCAGCTCTAATATGTCTCATTTATGATTTACATTCACCCGGGATTCAAAACGCGCTTTCATGGCATTCAAAATTTCTTCAGTTTTTTTCTCTGTTGCTCAGAGATTTATGATTAAATACACATTGTCTCTTCCAACAGTAATAACAGTGAAACTACTCTTCTTTACTCTGGTTTGTTAATTAAATCTGTCACAATCTTGTGATATTGTCATTGGACAAATGACCAGTTTCCCTTGAAATTATCTTTCATTTTGATCAGCACCTGGAAAAGAAAGATTAAAGTCATTGTGTGTCTTGTGCAGTGTTCCAACTTTGCGTCCTGCTGCTTTGTTCTTTTATAGTTTCTTTAATTACAGTTTTCACTGCTCTGAACATTCCTGTGTCTCTCTGTCAGCAGTTGTGGTTTGATATAGCTTTTCAAATTTCAATCTCAGCTTCACCTTGACACCATGTTCTGTGCTCACAGTACCCTGGTAGTGTGTCTACTCTGTTTTTATTGAACACTAATATGTCTGCCTCCAGTGTGTGTGTGTCTCATGGTAGAAGTCACATGACTACTGTAGACCAGGAAGAACCATTTAGATATGATTGCATTTCAATCCAAAGAGGCCTGAAAGCATAGCAACAGTGGAGGGGATAAAGAGGAGCAGCAGAGTTTAGCAAGAATAGGATGGGTCTAAAGGATGCTCAAGATGAGGTCAGTGGTGAGGGAGCATAGCAAGGGCAGCAGAGGCCTGGGACCATAACAAGAACAATGGAGAGAAAGAGATTGTTTTGAGAGTGGCAGAGACCAGAGAACATAGTCAGAGCAGCAGAGAAATAACACAGTGAAGTAGTGGAAATAAGAGAATCAAGATAGTGGGGAGAGAAAGAGGTAGAGAGAGAGGGGAGGGGGTGCAGAGAAAGAGTTAGAGAGGGGGGGAGGCAGCAAAGACTCAGTGAAATTAAAGAAGCAGTGGGAAGTGAGATCGAACAGAAGCAACCAAGGAGGTTGTTCTTTAGACTCGGGCAGAATTATAAACTGTAATTATTTTTTCATTTGTTAATATAACTAAGACATTAAATAAAAACTGTAATCAAATATTTTTGTAAAACAATGTTAGTTGTAGATGGCAGGATCGCTAGTGCTTCGTAACTGCATTAAGGAGGAGTTGGTAGGGATCCCAAGCAACAATGTCTGCAGTAAGTGTCTAATTCAAGCAGCTTGAGTCCAAGCTGCAAACATTTTGATGCTTGAGGATGGGATGGGGTTTTCTAGTCACTTTGATCCAGAAGACAGTCTAAATCCTCAGATTAAGTTGTAGTTCAGATTTGGGCAGTCATGATGAACAAGAAAGACACACGTGAATCAATTATGGTGACCCTGAATGTGATGGTGGAGGAACTTCAGCATTTAATCTGATCCAACTGGTATGAGCCACTTGGTATCTGTATGGATAGGAACAAAGACTATAGAGGTGAATAGGCAATTTGACCTTGATACCTAGGGGTATTCAAGTGGAGGAGGAGAAAGGAATGTTGGGGTGACAGAGAAAAGCATGGTCAGGGAGATCGATACTTTATCCTCTACTGTCTTGTAGTCCTCAATGTTGTGTTGCCTGCACAGTGCCAGAATTCATGCTACACCTCAAAGAGCCTAGCACATCAGAGGGAGGATCCGGGTGTAGTAGTCCATTTAGGAACCAACAATATAGGGAAAGACAAGAATGAAGTCTACTGAGGGAGCTTGAGAGCTAGGGTCCAAGTTAATAAACAAAACCTTAAAGCTATTAATTGCAGGATCATAATCTGAGTCAAGCATAGACTGGCATAGGATCAAACAGAGAGTTAAATGACTGGCTCAAAATATGGTAGGGGAGAGAGAGGTTTCAATTTCTGAAGCAGTAGCACCAGTACTGGGGAAGGAAGGAACTATTTCATTGAGAGGGACACCATTTAAACTGGATTGGGATCATTGTCCAGTTAACTAAGGCAGTAGATAGATGGTTTTAAACAAAAGGAGAAGAAGGAGATCAAGTGAGGAAAAGTATATAAACCTAAAGAGAATGTCAAGGACATTGAGCAATGCATGACTTTCATAAAGTTTATCACTGGAAGGGACAGACAGGGTAACAAAAATAGGGCACCAATGAATAAGGTCAAATCAAGGAAGAAGGGCAAAGATGTGAACATTAAAGGCATTTTAGTTAAACACACAAAGAATTCAAAGCAGGATGGATGAATTTTTGTTTATTTAATCCTGGTGTTACTGGCTGGCTAGCAATTATTGCCCATGTCTAGGTGCCCTTGAGAAGGTGGTGGTGTGCTGTCTTCTTGAACTGCTAAGGTCCATGTGCTGTAAGTTGACCCACAATGCCTCTAGGCAGAGAGTTCCAGGATTTTAAGCTAATGACACTGAAAGCTTGGCAACATATTTCCAGGTCAGCATTGTAAGTAGCTTGAAAGGACATGTCCCCATGAATCTTCTGTCTTTGTCCTGGATGGAAGTGGTTGTGGTTTTGGAAAGTGCTATCGAAGGAGCCATTCTGAATTTCTGCAGTGCATTTTGTACATGCTACAGATAGGCGAAAGTGAGGACTGCTGGAGATTAGAGTCGAGAGTGTGGTGCTGGAAAAGCACAGTAGGTCAGACAGTGTCCAAGGAGCAGGAAAATTGCAAAAGCCCTTCATCAGGAATCATACTGCTGCTACTGATTCTCAGTGATGGGGTTCGATATTTGTGGATGTGATGCCAATCAAGCAGGCTGGATGGTGCCAAGCTTCTTATGTGATTTTGGGGTTACACTCATCTAGGCAAGTGTGGAGTATTCCATCACACTCCTGATTTGTGCTTTGTAGTTCGTGAACTGGTTGTGGGGAGTCAGGAGGGGAGTTACTCACTGCAGGATTCTAGATTCTGACCTCCTTTTGTAGCGACTGCACTTATATGGCTAGTTCAGCTTCTGATCAATGGTAATCCCCAAGATGTTGATAGTGGGGGATTCATTGGTGGCAATGCTATTGCATATCATGTGGCAATGGCTGGATTCTGTCTTGTCGGAGATGATCAATACCTGGGTATTTGTGTTGTGTGAATGTTGTGCCAATTTCCAGCCTAAATCTGGATATTTTTCAGGTCTTGCTGCAATTGAACATGGACTGCTTTAGTATCTGAGGAGTCATGAGTGATGCTAAACATTGTGCAGTCATCAGCAAACATTCCAACTTCTGCCTTATGATGGAGGGAAGGTCAATAATGAAGAAATTGAAGATGATTGGGTTTAAGATACTACCTTGAAGAAATCCTGCAAAGATATCCTTGAGCTGTGATGATCAACCTGAGATGGGTGGCACGTTGGCTCTGTGGTTAGCACTGCTGCCTCAAAGTGCCAGGGACCCAAGTGCAATTCCAGCCTCGGGCGACTGTCTGTGTGGAATTTGCACATTCTCCACGTGTCTACATGGGTTTCCTCCGGATGTTCTGGTTTCCTCCCACAATCCAAAAAAGTGCAGGTCAGGTGAATTGGCCAAGTTATATTGCCCATAGAGTTAGATGCATTAGTCAGGGGGAATGGGTCTGGGTGGGTCACTCTTCGGAGGGTCGGTGTTGACTAGTTGGGCCAAAGGGCCTGTTTCCACACTGTAGGGAATCGAACCTAATCTAATCTAATCTATAAGGGTGCAGTAGTCAGGGGTATATGTAGGGAAAATGAGTCTGGGTGGGATATTCTTCAGAGGGTTGGTGTGGACTTGTTGGGCCGAAGGGCCTGCTTCCACACTATAGGGAATCTAATCTAATCACCAAAAACTACAGCCATCTTTCTTTGTGCCAGGTATGACTCCAAGTAGCAGAGAGCCCTCCCCCTGGTTCTCATTGACGCCAAGTTTTGCTGGGGCTGCTCAATGCCACGTCAAATGCAGCCTTAATGTCAAGTTACTCTCAACTCACCTCTGGAATTCAGCTCCTTTGTCCATGTTTGAATCAAGGCTATAATGAGGTCAGGAGCTGTATGCCCCTGGTGGAACCCAAAATAGAAATTAGTGAGCAGGTTATTGCTAAGCAAGTGATGCTTGATAGCACTGTTGTTGACACCTTCCATCTGATGATGGAGAGTAAACTGATGGGGGTGGTAATTGGCTGGGTTGGATTTGTCCTGCTTTTTATAATACAGGATATATCTCATCAATTTTCTACATAGTCAGGCAGACGTCAAAGGTGTAGCTGTACTGAGTCAGTTCAGCTGGAGATCTGGCATGCTCTGTTGCACTAGTCTTCTACTATTGCCGAATGTTGTCCAAGCCCACTGCCTTTGCAGTACCAGTACCCTCAGCTGTTTCTTGATATCATGTGGAGTGGGTTGACTTGGCTGAAAGCTGGCAACTGTGAGACTGGGGAGCTCAGGAGGAAACTGAGATGGATAATCACTTGGAGTTTCTGGTTGAAGATTGATGTAAATACTTCAGCCTTATCTTTTGCACTGATGTTCTAGGCTCCCCCATCATTAAGGATGGGGATATTTGTGGATCCTGCACCTCCAGTGTGTTATTTAATTGTCTACCACCCTTCATGACTAGGTGGGGCAGGACTGCAGAGCTTAAACCTGATCTGTTTGTTCACTTACCTCTGCCTATCAGTTGCTTGTCTGGTAGAACATGTATTTTGGTTTTTATGCAGCTTCCCCAGGTTGACACCTCATTTTTAGGTGTACCTGCTGCTGCTCCTGTCATGCTGTCTTGTACTCTTCATTGTATAAATAGAGATACAAATGTTTTGTCTAATAGCAATTAAGTGATAGCATTGCATAATGACAAAAATTGGGAACTAAATATTGTGGGATAACTGATATTACAAAAAGACAAATTGGAAAAAGAGTGGAAATTAACACCTTATAGTAAAAGATATCATAAAGAGAATCAAATCTTGGCTCAGAAGATTAAAAAGTAGAATTAGTTTGAATGGAGACAATTTGCCTTTTTGTAACATCAGTTATCCCTGAATATTTAGTTCCCAACTTTGTCACTGTGCAATGCTGTCACAGTAATTCATTCAGAGGAAATAGAAGCATGGTACAGGGAGGATGAGGCAACCATGGCTGACCAGGGAAGTCAGGAATACCATGAAAGCAAAAGAGAAAAGTATATAATGTGGTGAAGGGCAGTGGGAAACCAGAGGATTGGGAAGCTTACAAAGACCAACAGAGGGCATCAAAAAAAAAGGAGCGGGAAGATTAAATATGAGAAGATTAATTATTTAATAATCTAGCCAGAAATGTAAAGGAAGACTGTAAGAGTTTCTTTAGATATATAAGGGGCAAACACGAGGCAAAAATAGACTTTGGGCCACTGGCAAATAATGCTGGAGATAGAAGTGGGGAACAAGGAAATGGCTGAGGAGCTGAATAATTATTTTGTGTCAGTCTTCATTGTGGAAGACACAAGTAATATCCCAAACATTCAAGAGAGTGAGGGGGCAGAGCTGAGTATGGTCACCGTCACAAAGGAGAAGGTGCTAGAAAAGCTGACTGGCCAGAAAGTGGATAAATCACCTGGACCAGATGGACTACACCCCAGAATTCTAAGGGAGATAGCTGAAGAGACAGCAGAGGCATTAGTGATGATCTTTCAGGAATTGCTCGAATCAGGGAGCATCCCAGAAGACTGGAAAATCATTAACATGACACCTCTGTTTAAAAAGGGAGTAAGACAAAAGACAGAAAATTACAGACCAATTAACCTAACCTCAGTCGTGGATAAGATCCTGGAATCCATTGTGAAGGATAAAATTTCTAAATTCTTGGAAGTGTATGGAAAAATACAGTAAAGTCAGCATGGTTCCATCAAGGGGCGAGCATGCCTGACAAATCTGCTAGATTGAGTAGGTTACCAAGGAGAGTCAATGGTTGTTATCTACCTGGACTTCAAAAAGGCCTTTGACAAGGTGCTGCACAGGAGGCTACAGAGTAAGATAAGGGCCCATGATGTTAGAGACAAGGTGCTAGCATGGATAGAAGCTTGGCTGTCTGGCAGAAAGCAGAGAGTGGGGATAAAAGGGTCCTTCTCAAGATGGCAGCTGGTGATAAGTGGTGTTCCGCAAGGCTCAGTGTTGGGACCACAACTTTTCACGATCTCGATGAAGGAATTGAGGGCATTCTAGATAAGTTTGCAGATGATACAAAGATAGATAGAGGGACAGGTAGCATTGGGGAGGCGAGGAGGCTGCAGAAAGATTTGGACAGGTAAGGAGAGTGGGCAAAGAAGTGGCAGATGGAATACAAAGTAGGAAAGTGTGAGGTCATGCAATTTGGTAGGAAGAACAGAGGCATGAACTATTTTCTAAATGGGGAGAAAATTCAGAAGTCTGAAGTGGAAAGAGACTTGAGAGATTTAATTCAGGATTCTCTCAAGATAAACATGCAGATTGAGTCAGTAGTTAGGAAGGCAACTGCAATTATGGCATTTACTTTAAGAGGACTTGAATATAAAAACAGGATATGCTCCTGAGGCTCTATAAATCTATGGGGTCAAATCTATGGAGTATTGTGCACAGTTTTGGGCCCCCTATCTTCAGAAGAATGTACTGGCCCTGGGGTATGTTCAGAGGAGGTTCACGAGAATGGTCCGAGAAATAAAAAGCTTAACATATGCGGAACATTTGAGAATACTGAATGGCCTGGACAGAGTGGAAGTTGGGAAGATGTTTCCACTGGTAGGAGAGACAAGGCCCCAAGGGCATTACCTTAGAGAAAAGGGAAGACTCTTTAGAATGGAGATAAGGAGAAACGTCTTCAGCCAGAGAATGGTAAATCTATGGAATTCATTGCCACAGAAGGCAGTGGATGCTAGGTCATTGAGTATAATTAAGACTGAGATAAGATAGGTTCTTGAGTATCAAGGGGATCAAGGGTTACTGAGGGAAAGCAGGAGAATGGGGTTGAGAAGCTTATCAGCCATGATTGAATAGTAGAACAAACTCGATGGGCTGAATGGCCTAATTTATGCCCCTATATCTTATGGTCTTGTGGTCTCAAATAGAGGGGGAAGATTTAAAAGGAGCTGAGGGGTAACTTATTCATGCAAAGTGTGGTACATGAATGGAACAAGCTGCCAGTGGAAGTAGCAGAGGTGGGTAATATTGCAACATCTAAAGTGCACCTGGATGGGTATATGAATAGGAAGGGTTTAGAAGGATATGGTCCAAGTGCTGGCAAATGGGACAACATCAGATTGAGATGATTGGTCAGCACTGATGAGTTGGACTAAATGGTCTGTTTCTGTGCTGTATGACTCTATGACACTATGACTAAATAACAATAGACAAAAAGCATTTGTGGGTATAGTTGAAGCTTTACATTTAGGTAATCTAAAAATTAAGAGAACGTGTAACAATTGTGTTGCAATAGTCAATGGGGGACCTTAATCTTTATACAAACTGAACAGATCAAATTGATAATAGCAGCTAAGAGAATGAGATTTGGAATGCATTCAACAGTTTCTTACAATCTTAGGATGATTCATTATGAAACCAAACAAGGAACAGTTATTTCGGATTTTGTCTTGTGTTATGAAATCAATTAAATTAGTAAGCTCATAATAAAAGTTCTTATGGAATAATATGAACAGAATTTAACCTTCTGTTTGAGTATGACCTCTGGAAATCCACAATTTGAGTCTCAAACTTCAATAAAGCCAGTTTCAAAGATATGGTAGATGATTTAGATTCCTTACAGAAAGAGGCCATTTGGCCCTTAAATCTGCACCAACACTCCGAAGACCGACCCACAGCCCAACCCCACACATTTTCTTTTTAACCGTGACTTATCCACTTAGCCTACATACCCCTGATCCCTACGCAGCAACTTAACATGGTCAATCCCCCTTTAGACTGTCGGAAGAAGCCATTGCACCTTTGGAAATCCACACAGGCATGGGCCGAACATGCAAACTCCCACAGACAGTCACTCAAGGCTGGAATTGAACCTGGGTCCCTGGTGTTGTGAGCCACCGTGCTGCCCTAATTTGGGTATGATACATTGAGAAATTTAAAATATATGATAATAGAATAACAATGGCAAACATTCAAGTAATGCTTCATAATTTTTAATGAATATACACTCCATTGAAAAATAACCTCCATGGCATAAGTAATCCTCGGCGGAGTTTAAGGGTAATATTATATTGAAATAAAAGGTGATGTTTTAGCAGCATTATTGAAAAGAAAAGGTTTGCAAAGCAAAATTGATAGGTTAAGAAAGTGGGTGAAAAGACAGCAGATGAGGCATAATTTGGTGTAAGCCAACATTGTTCACTTCCAGAACAAAACAAAGGGGGAGAGGAACAAGAAATCAAATCATTAGCATAACTAAAAAGTAGACAGGTAGGAGGCTGGATGACCACAGCAAGCCAGGCAGCATCAAGAGGTGGAGAAGTCAATGTTTCGGGCATAACCTTTCTTCAGGACTGAGGGTGGGTGTAAGGAAAGTTGCAGATAAAGGAGGTGGGGAGTTGCGGGAGATCCACAGGGCTGACCTGACCTCCCAGTCACAGCCCATGTTAATTTCCCCTCCCACTCCTTTTCCGACATGACCATCCTCGGCCTCCTCCATTGCCACAGCGAATCAGACCGCAAATTGGAGGAACAACATCTCATCTTCTGCCTAGGCAGTCTACAGTTGCAGAGGACTCAACATTGAGTTTTCTAATTTCATCGCCCGACTCCCTGCCAGTCCCTCCTCCTTCCTTCCATTCCTCTCATCAACCTTTCCTTTGAGTCACCAGCCGGATTCATTCCTCCCATCAACCAACCGAGTCATGACCTCTATCTGTGTTCACCTACCCCCACCTCACCATCCCGCCCCTCTGCCCGCCCAAGACCCTACCCCAACCCCCTCCTTTATCTGCACCTTTCCTTACACCCATCCCCAGTCCTGAAGAAACATTGAATTCTCCACCTCTGGAGTGAAGAAGGATGAGAGGTGATTTGACCGAGGTGTACAAGGTGTTGAGAGGTGTAGATAGAGTGGATAGCCAGAGACTTTTTTCCCATGGCAGAAATATCTATTACAAGGAGGCATAATTTTAAGGTGATTGGAGGAAGGTTTGGGGGAGATGTCTGAGGTAGGTTCTTTACACAGAGAGTGGTGGGTGCGTGGAAAGCACTGCCAGCAGTAGTAGTAGACTTAGATACATGAGGGACATTTAAGCGAGTCTTGGATAGGGACATGGAAGTTAGTACAATGAAGGGTATGTAGGTTAGTCTGATCATCGAGTAGGATAAAAGGCTGGCACAACATCGAGGGCTGAAGGGCCATACTGTGTTGTACTGTTTTGTGTGACGCTGCCTGGCTTGCTGTGTTCTTTCAGGCTCCTGCTTGTCTACCTTGGATTCCAGTATCTGCAGTTTTTTGTCTTTAAATACAAGAATATCACCCATCATTTTTAACTTAAAAGATTATAAAAACATATTTTCTTGAAATAAACCTAAAGGAGCTAAAATTATTTCTAAAAGGCAGGATAATGTCCCAGAAAGTAAAATACTGTAGATGCTGAACATCTAAAATATTAACAAAAGATGCTGGAAATACTCAACAGGCATGGCAGCACATTGCCTGACTTAGTACATATTTCCAGCATTTTCTTTTTATGTAATAAAATCTCATGAGGTCTCACGGTCCAAGTCAAAATGGACAAGAAAATATCCAGCAGCAAAGTGAAACTTCTGCCTCAGCTGACAAATTAATACTGCTTCACATTGAGCACTGAGCTTAACAAAAGCAAGAATATACCCTGGGTGTGGGACTTCAGTCTTCATGATCAAAAGTTTTTTGGTGGTTCAACTATTGACTAAGCTGAAGGCTGAAGGCATAACTACTAGACTTGACTTATTTAAAATATTTATAATATTACCAATACTTCTCCATTTTTTCCCATGTATGCATTGGCAGGAGTAACCTTCACTCCCTGCTAGCACAAATGGGAATATTATATTCGTAAACTTCTGTAACACAGGAATTCTTTCAGACTAATGTCCTGGAAGCTGAAGACTGTAGCCCAATATATTGATTACTCTTGTTGTACACTTTTAGCTTTAAGCCATTACCAATTTAGAAAAAGGATGGGCAGAGTTACTTTGCTGTGTGTTGTTCCCATTTACTGTTTAATAATGGTAATAAGTGCTTGTTGATTCTGGTCCTTGTGGAAGCACATTTTTTATAAATTTACCATTTCCTTAAGTGCTGTAAGCTGCAGGGCTACAGGGAGTGTGCAAGAAGTTGGGATTAGAAAGAGCATCTGAGTGTCTTTGAGTTGGCAGAGACAAGATAGGCTAAATGGTCCCCCTCTGTGCTATATCATTTGTATAGTTCTATGGTTCTATTTTCATCCCTAATACATCATTTCGGAGTTCTTTATTGTTCCAGTCAAAATTATTTAATGTTCTGTTGAACACAATTTTACCCTGTTACAATTATGTTGTATTTTAATTGAAGCGTTGGTGTGGAGATTGATGAAAAGCCTTTATAAGTTGATGCAGCCTGTGGCAGAAAAGCCATTGAACATTTTGCTCTGTGGTTTTAAAACAGAACAGGCATTGGCTTTGAAAGAACTTTACATTATTATCTATTAAAAAAAGATTAAAACCTGATAGCTTAGTATTGCAATTTAGGTATTATATTAAAAATTTGTTGCTTGGAAATACACCATGAGTCAAAGCAAAATGAGGCCTAAAACTTATATCTTTAAGTTTATTTAACAACCTACTGATGATAATTTTTAGAATTAGATTGTTTCAAGATGACATTCCAGATGTTAGGAGATTGGAACTGAGTTGATCCCCTGTTACACCTACGTGACCCCAGATGTTGGAGAAGGTAGAACCATTGATTGAAGAACTGGTTTTATACATTACAAGGAAATGGCAGGATAAGCCTAACACTAGAACCTATAATTCGTCCCACTGAGACCAGATTATTGTGCAAACAATGTTTTCTTGTTGGTTGAATTGCAGAAACTTAGTAACAGTTTGTAAAAAATATTAGTTTTAACTAGTTAAACTTCAGTGTTAACCCAAATTATGTCTAAGGAGGTTGAAATAAGGAGATGTCACTAAAATTTAGCTCTTACCAAACTTGTATCTATATTTTTTAGGTTGAGATTATTGGAGTATAGTAATTTTCTATATTGTCAAGAAAATGGAAATACTATTTTGGTTCATTTTTAATAGTCTGATGTTTAACATTGTTATCTTTGTGTCAGGTCATGATGACCCTGGAGCAACCTTGTGATGAGGTCACAGAGCTGCACATCACAGACTGTAAATGGACAGAGTAGACAAAGTTAGAATACTCTGGAACTCTGCATCAGACCAGACATAGCATGGACATGAGCACGCACAAAGTCAATAGATTATGCTTGTTAGGGACCAGGCCAGACCTCCTGAAAATATTTTAAGAAGGTAGTCTAGACCCTAACGTTTTCTTATTTTAAAGGTAGATGTGAAGTGGACATTCCAAGTGTAATGCAGCTGGTCAAACCACTTGGCTTTAAGCAAAACAGAATTTATTTAAACACTACAGTTGAAACAAGAACAAAAGAATGTGGAATTAAGAATAATTCAACTATTGGAAAACTTCACCAACCTGATACAGCAGCTTAACTAATTAACTGTTTCAATATAGTAACATCCCATAATCACACCCCTTGGATAATAGGTAAATTCACACACAGATTCTTATAGGCCGGAGGGAATAACATCCAGAGAGAGATTTCAAAGGAAGTCAGTTAGGAATCCTTCTGGTACTCACACATCTTATGATGCTACAGCCAAAAAGTAGACAAGCAGGAGGCGAGAGGAACACAGCAAGCCAGGCGGCATCAGGAGTTGGAGAAGTCAACATTTCTGGTGTAACCCTTCTTCAGGACTGAAAGAAGGGTTATACCTGAAACGTCAACTTCTCCACCTTCTGATGTTGCCTGGCTTGCTGTGTTCTTCCAGCCTCCTGCCTGTCTACTTTGGATTCCAGTATCTGCAGGGTTTTTTTCTCTGCAGCTAAAAGGACTGGAAAACCCTGAACTGGCTACTCTCTTCCATTATGAAACTGTTTTAGGTTTCTCATCCCTAGACTCTTTGGCACCTCTGCCTTTACAATCTCTCTTCAAAAAAATAACCAGGGCAAAAGAATATTTTTAAAGTGACAGCATTGTCACATACTGCTTTGGATAAATTATTACAAGCCACCTTTAGTTTGACTATTCATTAAGAAATCTCACAGATAATTAAATATTGAAACAATGATTAAACTTTATAGCATGTAGCAATCAAAATAAGACCCCTCAACTATGCAAATTAAGCTTCACAACCCAACTAATGGTGGACTGATTCCAACCTTAATTGTTTGCCCCTTGAGGTGTCCAGGGTTCGATCCTTGTGCTCTGTTGTTCTTCAAAGTTCTGTGAAAAATCCTGGAGTTTAAGTTTTATACAATTTTCTGTCCTTCAAGTTTGTGGTGTGCCATTATTAAAGATCCTTTAGATTTTTTCATCCCAATTATTGACTACTCCTGTGGGGTTATTAAATCTGCAGCTTGCTTCTGATCATAAGTAGCTTCCCTGTTCCTTGCTACATTTGGCATTGACTGTCTGAAAACACAGCTTTCCTGTGTTTATAGCTCCTTAAATTCTTCAGCAGGGCAATAATTTTTGCTGGTGGCATAAAGCAGCCAGTTTCAAGCAGATGTCCAAACAGTTTTGTTTATGTGGCTTCAACTCCTTCTCCCAGGCATGGTAACTGCTTTCAATTTGTCCTGGTCTCTTCACAATTTATTCCAAACATAATTATTGTTGATTCTTTCAGTCCATGAACAGTCATTAAAGTTTTGAAGTTTACAGTATCACAATACCTTGCCTTAATGTAACAAAAAGATCAGAGCCTGTTACTTAATGATAACTCGATACAGCAGTGTTAATATATATTAAGTAATGTTACTTTGAAGTCCATACCTCAACACAGTCCTTGATTTTGCCTTCTCCTGGACCAGTTAGTAAAGAACCCAAATTAAAAGTGTGGCATCAAACTACTCTCTTTTAATTCCCTGATTCCCTTTCCAGCCACTTCCCCTCCCTTCCACTCCTCCCTGCCACTAAATGGATTCATTCCTCCCATTGACCAACCCTCTGCCTGTCTTCACCTATCCCCACTTCACCACCCTTCCCCGCCACCCCCTTTATCTGCAGCTTCCCCTACACCCACCCCAGTCCTGTCGAAGGGTTACACCCGAAATGTTGACTTCTCCAACTCTTGATGCTGCCTGGCTTGCTGTGTTCATCCAGCCTCCTGCCCGTCCACTTTTATCACCTTGGCTGACAAAACAAAAAAGTTATCAGGTTGTAAGTTTGCTTGCTCGGTTGGTAGGTTTGTTCTCAGATGTTTTGTCACCATTCTAGGTAACATCAGCGAGCGTCCGATGAAGCGCTGGGATTCTGCCCCGCTTGCTATTTATGTGTCTTAGTTTGTTGTGTTAGGTGATATCATTTCCAGTTCAGTTTCTGAGAGGTTGGTAAATGGGGTCCAATTCTACATGTTTGTTAATAGAGTTCCAGTCTGAATGCAAGGCTGCTAGGAATTCCCACGCATGTCTTTGTTTAGGCTTGGTGTGTATAACTGCAGTTCAAGAAAACAGATCACCACAATCTTCTCAAGGGTTCCTAGAGAATGGGCAATACATGCTGGTCCAGCCAGTGAAGACCACATCCTATAAATGAATTTTTAAAAATCACCACAGTTTTTACAGCTCAGCAATCAATGTTCAAACTTATGCAATCATAACTATACAATATTCTTTGTTCCTGCTCACGTACAATTTTTTTTCTGATAGTCTTCATGAATGGGAGATCAGGTCTGATTGATTTATTAGATTTTTTGAGGAAATTTCAACAAGAATGGGTATAGGAAACAAGCAAATTTGTTGTATTTGGACTTTCAGGCAGTGTTTGACAAGTTACCCCACAAAAGGTTAAATCATAAGATAAGAACCCAAGGTGTTAGAGGTAGGATATTGGTCTGGACAGAAAATTTGCTAATAGGCAGGAAATGGCGGGTGGGAGGTGGAGGGGAGGAGGTGGAGTGGGTGGTAAGGGGTTCTTTTTCAGGTTGGTGACCCATAACTGGTGGTGTTCCACAGGGATTAGTGCTGGGACTGCAATTGTTTGCAATTTATGTGAGTGATTTGGAGGGAGCAAATAAATGTACTGTAGTCAAATTAGCAGACAACACAAAAATAAGTGAAAAGACAAATTGCAAGTGGAATACAAACAATTTATGGAGAGAAATTGACAGGTTAAGAAAGTGGGCAAGAAGTTGGCAAATACAGTATAATGTGGGAAAATGTGAGGTAGTTCATCTTCAAAGGGAGAACAAAAGATCAGAGTATTAGTTAAATGGAAAAAAACTGCAGATAGCTGCAACACAAAGGGACATGAAACACAGAAAGCTAGCACACAGGTGAACAGGTAATCAGGAGGGAAAGGCAATGTTGCCTCTTATTTCAAAGGGGTTGGAGTATAAGAATAGAAAGGTCTTACCACAACTGGGCAAGATGCTGCTGAGACCACATCTGGAATACTGTGAGCATCTTTGGTTCCCTCATTTAAGGAAAAAAATCATTTCATTTGAGGCAGCTCAGCAACGGTTCAATAAGATAAAGATTATCTTTAGGGCAAAGGCTAAATAAATTGGGACTGTACACAAGGGAGTTTAAAAGAACAAGAGGTGCTCTCTCATTGAAACATTTGAGAGGATAAATGCTGAGAGGATGTTTTCTCCCATGGGAGACTCTGGAACTAGAAAGCATAATCTCAGAATAAATGGCTGCCAATTTAAGACTGAGATGAGGAGGAATTCCTTCTCTCAGAGTTATGAGTATTTGGAACTACTTGCCAAACAGAGTTGTGGATCCAGAGACCTTGTATATGTTTAAGGCTGAGAAAGATAAGTTAGTAATCAGAAAGGCAATCAAGGGTTATGGAGAAAAGGCAGGAAAGTGGGCATGATGATTGTCGGATCAACCTTAATCCAATTGAATGGCAGAGGAGGCATGAGAATGGCCTTCTCTTGTGCCCGTGTGTTATGGTCTTCTTTGCTAATCGTCTAATCATTGGCAAATAGACTAAGAGAATTTTGATATTTCTTCCACAAAGGTAAGGACAATTCCCATCATTAGTGTGCAGGTACAACTCAGAGACTTACTCATTTCATAAATCTGATTGACCTCTGGGACATATATTCTTTTACATGAAAGTAAATTGGTGCTACTTGAGTTGATTACGACTTATAATGAATAATATATTTCATACACAATGTTCAAAAGCTACCTCACTGCTTTTTCATTCTAATCTAAAATAATTATTTCCAGTAAAGGTACCAGCAAATCCCTTTATTTTCCCCTTGGAGAGTTGAAAGCTGAGCTAATTTTCCTAACTGCCTGAAATCCCCCAGCACATGTAATTTGTGGTTATTTTAAGTGAGACACTCTGTCTCACACAGTGTGTTCAAATTATTGAGACACTGCTGCAACTGACATTCCCATTGTATCATCTTCTCAAGAGCAAAAACCTGCTCCTGAAGGCAAACCTGGTGCTTGCCACGTTTTGCAGGTCAGTATTTCTCAAGTTTCCTCTTCGTGTTATCAGGGTCTTGATTGTTTAACCATACTGAAAACCTAATATTGAGTTAAACGATGATCACAGTTGAATCCAGACCTGCTATCCGGAGAACAGAAAATATAATTTTTGATTTAGGTCCTTTGGTTGCTTTATTGATTTGTTATTTTGCACAGCACTATGTGGTGTATGAGCTTTGTGGCCCTGAGTAGGATTAGCGACTACAGTAATGGGATTTCAAGCATCATAACCTAATTCTAAAAGGTTACACACTCTGGCTTATTGTCAGGACAACTCCTTTCAGAATTAAAGCTCATGCATAGAATACGTAAAAAGCAAAACACTCCTGCAGGATACTTGGACTTCTGTCAAATTACCATGTACACTCTAGGAACACTAGAGCTGAAGGGACTCTAAACTCAGAAGTATTCACCTCCTCCATTATCATGAATCTGTCTAGATTTTTCTGGGAACCTGCCCTATTATAATGGCACCAAAAGAAAATACATATGGAATAAATGACTTTCTCTAATAACAACGGTACTGCATTATTTTCCTTGCATCACTTCATCATGTTCCTGCTTAAAAAAAAAACGAAATTATAGCTCAGCCCTCATTAAATTCAATGATGATTTTCTTGCACATAAGATCGTTTTCAAATTGCTGCCATTTGGATTTTAAAATGATGACAAGAAAACCTGGCAGTGAGGCAACTTATTGCTCAAATTTTAACTCAAGTTAAAACTTTCAGTGATTATTGTTATGTTATCATTGCAAAGATTAAACAACTAACATTCACTTTGTACACTTGGCAGTTTTCAGTTTCATTATTGCCCTGCCATATGCCTGAAGCCCTTTCAATCGACGGATCAGTTACAGAATTTAAATGGCTCCTTCTCTGGTTTCCCAGTGGTCAACCTCACTAATGCCGCTAACATGATTGTTTCAATCAGATATAAGGAAATTGATGTACAGATGCCTTGATGTTTCAAGTCCACCTACTGAGAGAAATATCTGCATTTCATTTTGTAAATATTTGTTGTCTGCTAGGCTTAATGTTAGTTGTTCCCGATTCAGAAAAATCAGCTAAATTTGTAACAAATTAACAACAATGAGATCAGTGTGATAAACATTATATCTGTCACCAAGACTGCCATTGTAGAAAAACCTGTGCATTTGCTGCTCTTCATACTTCTGCATGACTTGTTTTGTTATGTTGATGAAATGATCATGCTAAATATCAGAGCTATTTAAATCGAGGTTTCCTTGTCTATTTAACTTGCATTTCAGTCACCTCTCTGGACCCAAACACATTATAGGTTGTTCTGCTAAAATGCAGGTTTTGTCAACACGAATTTGCTGTAATGCGATTGACGAATTAGGGACGTTGTTTCTAAAGCACAAACATTCAAAACATGAGTTGGCTGTAATGTGATTACAGTGACAACACTTTAAGCGCCGTTTTGAAAGCACGATTTTTCTTTAATGCGGGGTTGCACAAGAACACAACTATCGCATTATAGAAGAACTGAATGTACTTCTGTTTCCACTTTTTTATCCCCTATTTTGCTTCCTTTCCACATCTCTCTCTGTCTCTTCTTTTAAGATGCACCTTTAAATCTATCTCTTTGATCCAGACTTTATTCACCTATCCTAATATCACCTTAAGTAGCTTGGTACTAATTTTTTTCTAATTAACTGTGAATTCCCTTGGAATGTTTTCCATTGTAAAATGCACTATATAAATATAGTTGTTTAGCGTGAACCTAATTTGAGTGGGACTTTTGTGTGATCAATCATTTTCTCTCCAAGAATTTCCTTCAAGTAGACTACTTTATTGTATCCTTTGGGGTTTGATCACTTTTTCCATGTATCACTTTGGTCAATTCACATACATTAAGTTCCTCCCTCAGCTATTTAACTCAATATTTTTGCCATTGTTAACTCAATATTTTTCAAGATGTGTTAATAATTGTGTTAAAATAGCACAAAAAGCTACTTAATGTGAACATAGCAAAGGAGATGATATATAGTGTATTACATTTCTTATACATATCAATAAAAGCACACCATAATTATGATTTGTATGATGCTGCTATTATTGAGAGAAAACCCTCCACAAATAATAAGCATTAAAAATGATCTATCCCTGGGGTACCCCAAGCCATGACTTTTGAAACAGTTCAGTACAATTGAAATGTAACTTTCACACCTTGTAATTCAATGCAGCCTGTTCATTTTCTTAGGCAAAGATTTAAGGGAGCAATATCTATTAATGCATGATCAATTCAAAGCTACAAGTATAATTTGAATCTTGTAATTGTAATAACTTATAAAGTTTTGTTAACTTTAATTATAACATAGAATTACTCAGAATATATAGCACAGAAACAGACCCGTTGGCTGAATTAATCTGTGATGACATCTAACCTTTACTCAATTCTCCTCCTGTTGTTTTTACTTCCTTTGCCTAATTTCATCAGTTTCCATCTATTATCTAATTTTTCGCCGTTTATCTGGCTTTACATTAATTGGTCCATATTATTCAACTCAATATAGCAAAGTTCCATATTCTCACTCCTCTCTGAGTAGTTTCTTCTATATTCAACATGTGGCTTCTGGATGACCCTTTTGTATCGATAGCTTCTGTTTTCATTCTTTCCCACAAGTGAAAACACTCTCTAGATATCGGCTCTGTCAGTATATTTATAATAGGCAACATCTCAGCTTCCTTCTTTTCAAGAAGAGGCTGTTCATTCTTTCAAGATAAGTATAATCTTTGTAAGCTTTTTCTCTATCAACCTTTCCAGAACCTCTTTATTCTTTTTCTAATATTATAAGCATAACTAAACACTGTTCTTGGTGTCCAGTTTATCAAAAGGATGCTCTGTCTTCTTTTTCAATGCAAAGTGTGATACCAATGAAAAGTATACACCTTGGTTGCTCTAATTGGCTAAGCAATGTTGAGTTGAGCAGCCCAGACCAAGAACCATCCAAGTTCTCGATGTTTTGCATGGAATGACTGTCCAAAGCTATGGAACTCAAGAATGTATTGGTGAAGGGTTTGGGGAGCAAGAGGTTTATGGGAATATGTGGAAATAGGTTGCAGGAAAAGGGGAATAGATGAGAACTAGCTTGTCCTAATAGTGATTGTTATCCAACTTTTTGTGTGAAATGTCAGGTGATTATATAATTTGGGAGTGAATACGGTTCATTCACAAGTCCTTGGCGAGTCCTTTCTCACCAAATGGAATAGGTCACTTGATTCAGATATTAAAATTTGAAACCCTGTTTAGGTCAGAAAATGAAAAGAGAAAACTGGGGAAGAGAGGGAGATTGCTTTCAATGAATATCTTTCCTTTACAGATACTTTTAAATTGGACTTCAGTTTGGAAAGAATATAGTAAACATATAGAATAAGTTACTGGGTTAAAAGAGAAAATGCTGAATGCATTCAGGAACTATATCACCAACTACATCCCCGAGTAGCAGTGATAACAGATAGGATTCCCTATTTCCAGTTAAATGCTTTGTTGGGTGAAGTGGAGGTGCCGATATTGGACTGGGGTGGACAAAGTTAAAAATCACACAGCACCAGGAAACATAGAATATTAGAATCCCTACAGTGTGGAAACAGGCCCTTTGGCCCAACAGGTCCACACTGATTCTCTGAAGAGTAATACACCCAAACCCATTCGCCCTACCCTATATTTACCCTGACTAATGCACCTAACCTACACATCCCTCAACACTATGGGAAACTTCACGTAGCCAAGTCACCTAACCTGCACATCTTTGGACTGTGTGAGGAAAACGGAGCACATGGAGGAAACCCACGCAGAGACAGGAAGAATGTGCAAACTCCACACAGACAGTCGCTTGAGGCTGGAATTGTTAAGTTGCCCAAGGCCTGAGGTTTTGGTCCAACAGTTTTATTTGGAACTACAAGCTTTCAGAGCACTGTTCCTTCGTCAGGTAACTAGGGGAGCAGGATTCTAGCAATTTATAGCAAAAGATCATTGTGCCATACAACTGATCTTTATCCTTCCTTGGGTAAAGGGCCGAAAACCTTTCGCTATCTTCCAGCTGTGGTTTGACTACACAAAATTCTTCCTTGATTAGTTTACACAAATCTCCTTACTTCTATAACAAAACCAGAAATTGCTGGAGAAACATGTATCTGAAGTGTTTTGAGGGATATGGGCCTAATGCTGGCAAATGGGACCTAGATTAAGTTAGGATATCTGGTCAGCATGGACGAGTTGGACTGAATAGTCTATTTCCATGCTGTATACCTCTATGACTCTATGACTCTAAATAACAAGTCTAGAAGAATCTGTGTAGAGAAAGCAGAGGTAACACTTCAGGTCCAGTGACCCTTCTTCTGAACTCTTCTGGATCCGAAATGTTAATTCTACTTTCTCTCCACAGAACCTGCCAGATCTGCTGAGTTTCTCTAGCAACATCTGTTTGGGTTTCAGATTTCCAGTGTCTGAAGTTCCTTGTTTTATTTTAGTGTTTAATTCCTTACTTTCATACTCCATTTTTTTAAAAATAAAGAACAACATTCTGTTTGCCTGTCCTATTACCCGTTGAACCATGGATGAGGACTCCCAAATCCCTCTGTGCTGTAGATTCCTGCAATCTTTCTCTGTTCAAATAAAATGCAGCTCCTCTATTCTTCCTGCCAAAACCTTGTGTTTTCCCACATTATATTCCATCCACCAAGTCTTCACAACATGCTAAAAAAAATTTCTATGATGGCAGCGCCAACCAATTAGTGAGCAGCAGCTGCCAGATACCTGCTCAAACTTACATGGCAGGAATCGAGAGAATGAGAGGCAAATTGAAAGTGATGTGTAGATGAGGTGATTTTTCTTTATTCATGGGATGTGTTGCCAGGCCAGCATTTATTGACCATCCCTAGTTGCCCAGTTGAGAGTCAAATACGTTGTTGGGGTCTGGAGTCACATGTAGGCCAGACAAGATTTCTTTTCCTGACAATCAATAATGGGTTCATGGTCAGCATTAGATTTTCAATTCCAGATTTTTATCGAATTCAAGTTCCACCATCTACCATGGTGGGATTCGAACCAGCATTACCTGGGAACCAGAATACTAGGGTTTAAGCAATAATACCATTAGACCAACACCTCCCCTTAGAGTATTAATCAGATACAAACAGACAGAAGTAAGTTCAATGCCATTCAATAGCAAGATTCTGATGTTGCCATTTATGGTGTAACGGGAAAATCACAAAACCTTTTCTCAAAATTTAGTTTCTGATTTTTTTCATTCCCTCCGTATTTTCCAATTTTCTTGCTATTGTTGAGGAAAATTCAGTCCAATATTTCAGTTTGTGATCATATATACCTCATTTAGCAGATTGGTAAACAAACTTCTGGTCAGTGTACGTCAGAATGCTAATTCATTCCCTTGGTTAATTGTCTTTAGTGCCTTATTGACACATACATTGTTATAAATTGAAACACGATTATGCAGTTCATTTAAATGTCTGTTAGCTCTCATAACTCTCCTAAGGTTTTCCTTCACTTAAGTGAATGTATAATTTATTATGAGGAACAGAAGCAGTAGTCTTCAGCAATCTTGGAGAAATGTAAGGCACATAGTGAAAATGCAGTGCCACTAGTAAACTGTCAGATATGTCACAAATAATTAGTCTACAGCAGTTGAATCCACTAAGGTCGCTGTGCAAGAGCATGCTTTTAGCAAATACGACTGCTTCCTGTTTCAGCAATTAGGTTATATAATATAATTAACATATCTCTTAATGCGAGATAAGATGCCTTTGGTTCATTGCAGTGTTCATGGCCACTCCTACCTCAAGTTGCAGTATTATCCTTACTTTCAATGTAGAAACTGATATACATACCATGTTTGAGGTATTTCCAGAGACATTAGTTAATTGTTTTAGTCATCCATATTTTTAAGCAAAATGGGAAAGGAGGGCTGTCTCTGGCCGTCAAAACCTTTCATACATGTTTTGAAAGTCTCATTATTTAATGCATGACATGAACTTATTTAAATAGAAATCATAACCATTAAAAGTTCAAACTGAAAACAGGAAACTGTGGCAGTATTGAAGGGCTTATGAATTGGTCGAATAGTGTCATTGTTGTAGTTCATAAAACATTTATGGTTTTCTTTACAAATTTTAAATAGTGGAGAAGGGAACTGAATAGGCTGTTATAATTACAACTGAATATTTAAAACGTTACACACTATGTAAAGCAACTCCAATCTCCAAATTAACAGTTGATAATGCAACAATACTACAATAATGACCTTAGTAGCTGGGTTGGTTTCACTGAACCAATTATTCAAAATATTGATTCCAAGTATATGTATTGAAGGAATCAGTCAGGCATGTTTATCATTAGTGTAAGTAGACTAGGAGCAGAGTTTTTTGCACAGCAGGTTTAATTTTGTACAAAACAGCTCCCGCCAATCTTTGTGGCCTAAATGTCTTCCTTATAAGTCTCATTAAGCACTATCTACTATTGTATAAATGATCTCATATGGCTCTTAATGCGGAATTGTAGCACAGTGGTACAGAAGCTGGTAGGCCTCGGTTCATGTTCCATCTCCTACAGAGATGTAGCATAGCGTTTGATCAGATTAGTTACAGTTATCTACTAAGACAATTGTGAAAGACTTTTGTCTTAAACTTTCAGTATTTATTGACATTGTAAAACATGCTGTTCCAGATAAACAAAGTAAAATCTTAAGAAGATAAACTTAAAGTGCAAACTTAACCAAGTTGATATCTGAGACTAGGTAGAATTTTGTTAATGAAAGGCTGTACCTCACTGACAGAATAAATAATCAACTAAATTGCAAGTCTCTGCCTGAAGTTTTACATGGATAGACATGAACAGACACAATTTTTGTCAGTGAGATGTTCAGAACATGACACATGGGTTTAAAGCTGTCAGAATTACTGTAGAAATAGGGTAATCTTTTCAAAGGCGGAGGGGCACATTCGGAGAGATTAGATTAGATTACTTACAGTGTGGAAACAGGCCCTTCGGCCCAACAAGTCCACACCGCCCCGCCGAAGCGTAACCCACCCATACCCCTACATCTACCCCCTACCTAACACTACGGGCAATTTAGCATGGCCAATTCACCTGACCTGCACATCTTTGGACTATGGGAGGAAACCGGAGCACCCGGAGGAAACCCACGCAGACACGGGGAGAACGTGCAAACTCCACACAGTCAGTCGCCTGAGGCGGGAATTGAACCCGGATCTCTGGTGCTGTGAGGCAGCAGTGCTAACCACTGTGCCACCGTGCAGATAAGATGCCCTTAGAAGTGACAATGTTCCCTTTTAGGGAGCTAAAGTACTCTTTGCAATTGGTAAAAGTAAGCAAGAAAATATGTAGAAAAGTAGATAAATCCTTGGGATTTGTCAAACTTTTGAAGCATTTAAAGCTTCTAACCGTTAAATGAAAGTGAGTCTGTAGTTTAAAAAGTCAGTGCTTATAATTTCACTATATCTGTTTATATAAGGCTGAGGGCGATTGTTCTTGGATTAGTGTTGCTTAAGTGATTCCACTGCCTATCATTACTGTAGTGGTGAGCCTATCAGTTCACAATTTGATTGACAACTCCAATTGGTTAAGAAACGTCTGATGTAATATGAGTAATACAAATATGTGTTTTCATATGGGATTAATGCTTCAATGAAATACTTGCTTTTATAAGGAAATAAGTAGTTGAAAAATTTAACATATTTATGAAAACAAACATTATTTTTAAATAAAGCCTTCATTGACACTTAGAACTTTAGATTATTTTATTCCATCGTGTCTCTTGAAATCTGTGCATGGTGGATTATTGAGTGAGCATGGATGGTCTAAGGACAAATGGTGGTGGGGAGGTGTTGAGTTGGTATGAGTTGACACTAGGCACAGAAGTTATAAAGTGCCATGAGGTGGGTAGAGGAGCAAAGATTGGATAGGGCTTGGATAAAGGGCCATGGGGTTGGGTGAGGTTTCATGAGGTGGCATGAGTTGTCAGGGGAATGTGTATGGCAGGGAGGGAGGGTGATTGTAAGGACTAGATGGCTTTTTTTTGTTTTGTACTTCATCTTACATGTGCCAGAGCACAGAGCTTGGTTTTTCACACATCTCTCCACTGTACCCAGCAATCTGCACTGTTTCTGAAGGTGCTGGGTCCTAGCCCTGTTAGGAGTCCCCACCCCAGAATGGCCAAGAGCACTTCCCACTTCCTCTCAAGTTGAGAGCAAAGATCGAGAGCCATGGAGAGGACTTGATTTTGGACTCAGATGGTTTACATACAGAGCTAGCCAAACAAACTGTTGGCAGCATCTGAGTTATGTACTTTACTCCAAAGCAAGGGAAACATAAATTCTTCTCTATAATTAATCACTTGAAACCAATTACATTTACAAAGCCAAGAGTTGTTCATGTAGGATGTTTATCCAAATGTTTGCTTCTATGTTTTGATCAAGAGCTGAAGGATATCCTACACCTGGTTTTAGTTCTCCCATTAATGGGGAATAAAATATGAATAATGATGAATGATTTGAATAAATGATTTATTGTCACATATATCTAGGGAGATATAGTTGTGAAACGTGTTCTAAAGCAACAATCCAGTGGCATTTTGAGATACAACAGAATAAAAAGAAAGTACTTAAATAGGCCATTGGCCAGAGACCCAAACACAGCTCTGGGACTTCTGCAAGGTCCTTGCTCTGGACCTACCTCAGCTAGGAGCCCCCGCTCTGGGCACCAACACCGCCACAGTCAATGTCCTGCCACTGCCAAAAGAGTTCAAACTCTAGGCCTGCCTCAGCCCAGGAGACCCCACTCCACCAGCTGCAGCCAACACCGCGTTGCCATTCCAGGAGTCCATGCACTGGCCTCAAGCTAGGAGTCACTGCTGACACTGACATGGTAGAAATCTAATTAATGGTTTAAGATTATACAATAAATATGCACACGTCTATCTAATGTGATGTATCATCTAACAAATTATTAATTGGTTATATTGTTTATATCATTTGAGCAAATATTAGAGATCACTTTGTAATAATGTTTGTTTTTGTTTAAAAACTGCACTGAACCAGCTGTCCAATAAAAGAAATCAAAATAAATTGAATTAATTGATTGATTAACTGATTGAATATGGATGTGTTAACCAAAACTGATGTGATTTAGAACCAATTGATGTCAATTAACTAAGTTGGTACAACTCGATTCTTTAGTGCAATGCCAAATTACATGAGTGCCTCTGTGTATTAAAGGTCAGGTGTTCAGAAAATTGAAGTATGTAGTTTGTTGTACAAATGACTTTCAGAAATCATCCTTAATATTTGTACAGCCTTGCATTATTATTGATCAACATAATAACTATTTTATGTGCAGTGTAATGTCTTTGTTTTGGACTGAGGCATGAGGTTAAAAAGCACACAATAAAATCCTACATGCATCTATGAAGTGTAAATAGAGAAAATTACTTGTCTTTCATGAGTAAGTCCACAAACAGAATTGCAATTCCATCTGAGAATGCAAGCAGCTGTTATGTAAAATGTTTTGGTTTCTTTCAATAAAACCTACTAAGTAAGCATACATTTGTGCCACTTCATGAAGAAACTAATCTTCTGTTGTTTGGAAAACTAGGAAGAAATTTCAGATAAACAAAACAGCAAATCTGACTGAGAAAAGAAGATATTTGAGTGGAACTGAGAAATAAGAAAGGGATGATCATCTTATTGGGATTTTATTATAGACCCCCTAATAGTCAGAGGGAAATTGAGAAACTAATTTGTAAGAAGATCTCAGTTATCTGTAAGAATAATAGGAGTGTTATGGTAGGGGATTTTAACTTTCCAAACATAGACTGGGACTGCAATAGTGTTAAGGGTTTAGATGGAGAAGAATTTCTTAAGTGTGTACAAGAAAATTTTCTGTTTCAGTATGTGGATGTACCTACTAGAGAAGGTACAAAACCTGACCTACTTTTGGAAATAAGGCAGGGCAGGTGACTGAGATATCAGTGGGGGAGCACATTAGGGCCAGCGACCATAATTCTATTAAATTTAAAATAGTGATGGAAAACGATAGACCAGACCTAAAAGTTGAAATTCTAAATTGGAGGAAGGCTAATTTTGTTGGTATCAGGCAAGAACTTTCAAAAGCTGATTGGGGGCAGATATTCGCAGGTAAAGGGATGCCTGGAAAATGGGAAGCCTTCAGAAATGAGATAACAAGAGTCCAGAGAAAGTATATTCCAGTTAGGGTGAAAGGAAAGGCTGGTAGGAATAGGGAATGCCAGATGACTAAAGAAATTGAGGGTTTGGTTAAGAAAAAGAAGGAAGCATATGTTAGGTTTAGACAGTGTAAATCGAGTGATGAAGAATATAAAGGCTGTAGGAGTGTGCTTTGAAGAGGGAAATCAAAAGGGCAAAAAGGGGACATGAGATAGCTTTGGCAAGTAGAGTTAAAGAGAATCCAAATGGTTTTTACAAATACATTAAGATCAAAAGGGTAACTAGGGAGAGAATAGGGCCCCTCAAAGATCAGCAAGGTGGCCTGTGTGTGGAGCTGCAGGAAATGGGGGAGACACTAAATGAGTATTTTGCATCAATGTTTACTGTGGCAAAGGACATGGAAGATATAGAATGTGGGGAATTAGATGGTGACATCTTGAACAGTGTCCATATTACAGAGGAGGAAGTGGAGTTTAATTTAGATAAATGTGAGGTGCTGCATTTTGGGAAAGCAAATCTTAGCAGGACTTATACACTTAATGATAAGATCCTAGGGAGTGTTGCTGAACAAAGAGACCTTGGAGTGCAGGTTCATAGCTCCTTAAAAGTGGAGTCACAGATAGATAGGATAGTAAATGCATAACAGTGGATAAATCCCCAGGACCTGATCAGGTGTACCCTAGCACTCTGTGGGAAGTTGGGAAGTAATTGCTGGGCCTCTTGCTGAGATATTCGTGTCATCAATAGTCACAGGTGAGGTGCCGGAAGACTGAAGGTTGGCTAATATAGTGCCACTGTTTAAGAAGGGTAGTAAGGACAATCCAGGGAACTATAGACCGGTGAGCCTGATATCAGTGGTGGGCAAGCTGTTGGAGGGAATCCTGAGGGACAGGATGTACATGTATTTCGAAAAACAGGGACTAATTAGGGATTGTCAGCATGGCTTTGTGCACGGGAAATCGTGTCTCACAAACTTGATTGAATTTTTTGAAAAGAGAAAGTGAGGAAAGCAAATGCTGGAGATCAGAGCTGAAAATGTGTTGCTGGAAAAGTGCAGCAGGTCAGGCAGCATCCAAGGAGCAGGAGAATCGATGTTTCGGGCATGAGCAGGGCTCATGCCCAAAACATCGATTCTTCTGCTTCTTAGATGCTGCCTGACCTGCTGTGCTTTTCCAGCAACACATTTTCAGCTCTGAATTTTTTGAAAAAGTAACAAAGAAGATTGATGAGGGCAGAGCAGTAATACGCGATCTATATGGACTTCAGTAAGGCATTTAACAAGGTTCCCCAAGGGAGACTAGTTAGCAAGGTTAGATCTCATGGAATACAGGGACAACTAGACATTTGGATACAGAACTGGCTCAAAGGTAGAAGACCGAAAGTGGTGGTGGAGGTTTGTTTTTCAGACTGGAGGCCTGAGACCAGTGGAGTGCCACAAGGATAGATGCTGGGTCCACTGCTTTTCATCATTTATATAAATGATTTGAATGTGAGCATAGGAAGTATAGTTAGTAAGTTTGCAGGTGACACCAAATTTGGAGGTGTAGCGGACAGCGAAAAAGGTTACTTCGGATTACAACAGGATCTTGATCAGATGGGCCAATGGGCTGAGGATTGGCAGATGGAGTTTAATTTAGATAAATGTGAGGTGCTGCATTTTGGGAAAGCAAATCTTAGCAGGACTTATACACTTAATGATAAGATCCTAGGGAGTGTTGCTGAACAAAGAGACCTTGGAGTGCAGGTTCATAGCTCCTTGAACATAGAATCACAGATAGATAGGATAGTAAAGAAAGTGTTTGACATGCTTTCCTTTATTAGTCAGAATATTGAGTACAGGAGTTGGAAGTCATATTGCGGCTGTACAGGGCATTGTTTGGGCCACTTTTGGAATACTGAGTGCAATTCTGGTTTCCTTCCTATCGGAAGGATGTTGTGAAACTTGAAAGTGTTCAGAAAAGATTTACAAGGATGTTGCCAGGGTTGAGGATTTGAGCTATAGGGAGAGTTTGAATAGGCTGGGGCTGTTTTCCCTGGAGCATCGGATGCTGAGGGTTGACCTTTATAGAGGTTTATAAAATCATGGGGGCGTGGATACGATAAATAGACAAGGTATTTTCTCTGGGTTGGGGGAGTCCAGAACTAGAGGGCATAGGATTAGGGTAAAAGGGGAAAGATAGAGAAGAGACCTAAGGGGCAACTTTTTTTACGCAGAGGGTGGTGCGTGTGTGGAACGGGTTGCCAGAGGAAGTGGTGGAGGCTGGTACAATTGCAACATTTAAAAGGCATTTGGGCGGGTATATGAACAGGAAGGGTTTGGAGGGATATGGGATGGGTGCTGGCAGGTGGGTTGGGATATCTTGTCGGCATGGATAGGTTGGACGGAAGGGTCTGTTTCCATTCTGTACATCTCTATAAATAACACTTAAATCTTTTAGTATCTCAAATCCATTAAGTTGATTTTCAAAGTGCCGCCTCAATTATTAGGTATACAAGCACCACAGCCAAACTGTATACGGTAAATCTCACAAATAACAAATTATGTGTAGGAACCATTATTTCATTTTTGTGACATTGTCTTCAGGAAGGATACAAGTATCTTCTTTCTTTTAAAGTCATTCATCCACCTGTGGATATGTTCCTCAAACAATGTACTGCCTGTAAGTTTCCTTAGATACTTTAAAGAGGCAACTTGACATGTATTTGAAGAAGACAAAAGATGGGGTGCAGGACTAAAATGAATATCTCTTTCATTGAGTCAACAAAGGCAGAATGGATTGGAAACCTTATTTCTTTGTTATAAAGTTGTATGATGTTGGTGGAAATTTCTTGGGTTCTCAGTCGTGTCATACTGATTTACCTGCACTTCTCATTCAATTAGAACCAAAATCTCTAATACGTGGATCGGAAAGAAGAGATGAAGTGTTTCCCTTATTTGCCTCTTCATCTCTTTTCTGAACATTTTGTATTTAGTTGTGTTCTCAATTGCAATTACTAGCTAACATAGTGGAGGCAAGGTTAAAGTGGTGCCAATGGCGGCCCTTTGCTGAGATATGCAGCAACTCAGGAGCATGTTTAGCACTGAGACTGGGACAATCATGGAAATGAACAGGCAGCACCAAGTTTACGTGCATCACTTTGATTGGACCTATGGAAATCTTGCATTACAATAGGTAAGGTTGGCATTAGTGGGTGTGTTAGTGATGGAAAGAAGGTTGGAAAGAAGAGAGAAATTGAGAGGAAGATAGACAGTAACATGGAAACCAATGGAAGAATAAAGACAAATATTATTCAACTTTAGCAATATTATAACCTGAAAATAGGACAGTGTGAGAGTTATTCTTCTTGATCCAGAGCTAGCCATTCAAACAAATATAAAATTAAGGAATCTGATAGTTTAATATTGTCATAGATGACAATGATGACATGACAATATTTGAGTGAGTCTTAAGCAAATGAAAGATAAAATCTAAGTTTGTCCCAGCATTTCAAGACTTTGCTCTTGCAAAATGAGATATGACCACCCTTGATGTAAGTGGCCAAATGATGCCTCACAGTTAATGCCATTAAGAATGTTAAACTGTGTGATATTAGGATCAGATTTTTCCTACACAGAGACACAGCTAAAGACAAATAAGATTACTATCCATTTGCTGATGCCTTCTTCTTTAATGTGAATGATTTTTCAATTTGAGAAAAAGATTATTCAGATTTTGTAAGATGAAAGTAACAAAATCACTCTGTAGGGAGATCTCGCAATTTTACAATAGTGTGGTTGAAAATGACCCATTCCTAACCTTAGGATTTTAGATTGAAAACAAGGCTTTTGCAATGAAATAAATGATGATTTATTGTCACTTGTTCTCTACAATGAACAACATGGTTAAAAAACAGTGAAAAGCTTCAACTATCGGCACAATCCAGTGCCATTCGAATACTTCAAAAATAATCAGAATAAAAAGACAAAGCTGAAAGAAAGTCCACCTTCTCTCTGCCATGACTGCCAAGCCCTAAGCCAGCTGACCAATAATACCCGCAATACCGCCTGCACTAGTCCAACCAATGTTGGAGCCACTACTCTTTGTCACTGGGTCCACCCAGCTGATGGGTTGCTGATGCTGGGTCCCGTGCTGAATCCACACTTGCCCTGAAACCAGGAGTTTCTGGCTCCACTGCAGCTACTGCATCACCAACAACCAGGAGATCCCAGTTCCAGGCATACCACAACCAGGAGCTGCCACGATCGCCGCGCCGAAAATCAGGAATCCCCGCTCCAGGCCTATCACAGCCAGGCATCCTTGGCTCCATTGAAGCTGCTGCCTCACCAATGCTTGGAGTCCCTGCTCCAGGCCCACTACAACTAGGAGTCCCTGGCTCCGTCATCAGGCTAGGCCGCTTCCTTGCCAAGTGTCCTGCTCTGACCACTGCCGTCCATGATGTCACCTTCCCTGTTACCGCCAACAGGAAGAAGACGAAGAAAAAGAAAAAGAAAGAAGACAAACAAAGGGTGAAGAAAGAAGGGAGGAAGCAGCTGTTTGGAGTGGATGGCCCCAGGAGCTGAATGTTACCTACTTTGCTGGTACTGCCATCTTGGATCAGTTGAGTCCAAGAAAATTAGGCTAAATTGATACTTCATTACATGACTACAATGAATTTAAAAATCTTCTAAGACTTCAAATTTGATTTAATTGTCTCCATTTGTAGATGGAATAAATTTAGGGATGCTATTCAGCCCATCAAATATGTACTAGATCTCTGGAGAACAAATCATGTAGCTCTGTTCCTTACTCTGTACAATTTTAAATGCTTTTTCAAGTACTTAACTGCATCCCTGTTTTTTAGATTTTCAAGTTTTTATTTCAGCTTTCCAGCATTTGACATATTTTGCAATTATATCTGTAAATATTTATCATTTCTTCCTTTTGTACTCAATGGCCTTATTTATAAAAACAAGAATCCCAAATGCTTTCTTTTAATATTTTGCCAGTTTGCCATCCCACTTGTTTAAGACTTTAGTTCAGTCTGTACTGAGCATTTGTCCCAAAGCCCTGCTGCCCAACTGTGGGCACCTCATGCATCAAGGCCTTCAGTGTGTTACTAGAGGTAATAGGTGCTTGCGCTGTTACACGTTCAGCCACTTCTCAATGTATCAGATTCAGTTTCAAATGACTCTTCACACATCTTGCAGCCCTTTTAGAGATGCAAGTTGCCTTTAAGTAGCATAAACCACTCAAAATATTGGGTTCCCATCAGCCAGAGTGCAAGGAATGCTGGTTGCAGGATCATTTATATAAAACAGCAAGCAGACACTAATTAACCGATGGGCTTAACAGTGTATTGCTACAGTATTGCTACACCCACTATTTGTGGGTGTTATACAGTAAAATATTTCCAAAATTTCTGTGCTCCTCTATTTACAAAATGTTACTGTTCAGCGTGGATATCCTCAATTCATTCTTTCTCCCAAACATTATCAATTCATGTTGCTCTGTATTAAAATTTGGGATCTGAAGGTTCAGGTGTAATGTGTGGCATTCAGGCAAGCTCAGTTCATGCAAGGAACACAGGATTCCAAATCATTCAAGGTGACCAAAACTACGCAGAACACATTCTTGAAACCAGCATTAGGGTTATTCCTTACACCACAATCCAGCAACTATGATCATTAATCTTTCTGCTGCTTGCCCAAAAATGACCAGATTTATCAAACTCAATATTATAACTTGACATGGCAGTATTTGTATTTAAACTCTCCGAATTGCAAGTCAGGTGACACAGGGACTCAGTTGTTAACACTGCTGCATCAACAGCGCCAGGGATCTGGGTTCAATTCCAGCCACGGGCAGCTCTCCATTCAGAGTTTGCACATTCTCTCCATGTCCGCGTGCGTTTCTTCCAGGTGCTCCAGTTTCCTCACGCTGTTCAAAGATATGCAGGTTAGGTGGATTGACCATGTGAAAATTGCCCATAGTGTCCAGGGATGTGTAGTCTAGGTGGATAAGCCATGGGAAAAACAGAGATACAGTGGAGGGATGGGTCTGGGTGGGATGCTCTTCTGAGGGTCAGCGTGGACTCGATGGGCCAAATAGCCTGCTTCCACACTGTAGTTTTCTATGATTCTAAGTCAGTGCCATCGGCCTGACCAATGTCAAAAATAACTCAATGCACATTGTACCCTGAACTGAAGTGAAAGTTGTATTAGGAACTGAAAAAAATGAAGTTTACGCAGCAGAAATGAAGCTATTAACTTAAAAGTGTCTGAGGAACAGCTGAACATGAAAGTAATAATTAAAACAATATCAAACTTGCTGTGATCTGAATTGATATGGATTTTTAAGGTGCTTAAGAACATCTGCAATAATTGTAGCACAAGTGAAATTTAATAAATTGATGCAATAGACATTGGTCATATCAAGCATGAAGTTATTCATAATGGAATACAATTTCCAGTTGAGAATAGCCTTTCAAATGAAGCATTTTTACTTTAATGCAATGCTGGAGTGTTATTTGATCATTTTTCACTCATCATTAACTGAGATGTAAGGAATGAAAGTATTCTGAATTGCAATTATCATGACTCCCAGAACAAATCAGTTTATGAGCAGTTGTGTCTAGAGACAATTGACATTTGAAGGCTTTTGCAAACATTGAATTGAAGTATTATTCCAAGCACCTTAGAGTAACTATGCAGCATTTTTATTCTGCACTTGGATTAAAAATGCTGCAGTCAGTGGGCTGATACATAGGGAGCGTGATGATGCATATTTTTGTGCTCTATCGAATCTGAGATTGTTTAATGCTCCACTTTCCTTCAACCCACCAATTGCAAGGTAAGTTCACCCATTTGGGAAAAAGCCAACCAACTAAAAACTCTTAAAAGGTCAAACAGGTCTTTATAACCAGGATGATTCCTTTGGTTGAGGGGTTTGAGAACAAGGCATCATTGTCTCAGAATAATGGACAAGCATTTAGGACTGAGTTGCTTGGGGAGGGGGGGGGGGGGGAGGGAAGGGGGGAGGGGTGTGGGTTGGCAGGCTCCTTCACTCAGAGAGTAAGTAATCTTTCGAATTTTCTATCCCAGACTTCTCAGAGGGCTGTGCAAGCTCACTCGTTGTGCATGCTCAAGGCAGAGATCAATAGATTTCTAGATACTCATGACCTCAAACGATAATGGACCTTTGTGGGCCAATGATGCCAAGGTAGATTAACATTTAATCCACAAAATTACTGGGGAGAGGGTAAGGCTTTTGGACATTTTTGGACATTTTTACACAGGAGCATGGCAAAGATTTAGGAAAAGCTCTGGATCTGCTTAGTCTACTTTCCCATTTTGCCATTTGTCCCAAATTCTGGATGGAAAAAGGGGCAACCTGACAAAATGCCTATCTGTTTACCAGAGCAATTATAGAAAGATCACTTTTAGATCAAAATTCCACTCGTTCCATCTTTTCAGCCACTATTCCACAGAACACCAAGGTGAAGGAGGTATTCTTGCCAAGATTTACATTGATATTTGCTCAGAAGCAACAGTCAGTTCTGATACAATATGGTAGTTCCATTCTCATGCATTCTCGCATAAAAAGGAATCGCAAAATAGCCGTGCCATTTAAACTAATGGGGCCGGTTTTGCGTTACAGCCACTACAAGTAAGGAAAGTTCGCGTTCTATAATTAACAGTCTAAATTCTTCACTCACGTTAAAACCAATGCATGTTGAAGAAACACGCATTATAGCAAAACCGGCTACCTTAATTAGAACATTTGAGAGTATTTTCCTAAGTGGGAAAGAATGAGGAATTTGATTGAGTTGGAGGGTTAGAACAAGATAGGCATTGAAAGGAAAAGAAAGTGCCAGAGGACTATAAGTGAAGCCAAGGTGTGATTTGATGATGAGAGCCACATCATCACAGAACGATCTTAATAAGGCAAATGGTGAACAGTAGACACACAGGGAGACATTATTTAGAAGATATCATTTCACCTCAGCTAGGTTTCCATCAAGACCACAATGTCAATGTAATCATTCACAATCAGTTTAATAAATGAAGCAGTCATTGTGCAATCATAAATATTGATGTGTGTACATCGATGAGCATTTTGCAATTTTTCTTTCTTTTCTCCAATATAAATTGAAAGATTTCATAAAATGAGTTGCTGCAAAATCTTGTTTCCATATGCCGTCACCATGCAAAACTCTGAGGGGAACATTAACTGTTGAATGGATGCAAGGGCATGGGTAATGAGGCTTCAGAGAACAGGGATGTGTTGTCAGAGCAGGAGGGGAGGTCATTTGTTGTTCTCCAGAATTGTACTATAAATTTCCTATGGAAGTCCATGGGGCAGTGACTGAACACTGAGAGTGGAGAGTGATGCCTTATTTCTGATTGTGATTTGGAGGTACAGAATTTGAGTATTGCTGATAAAAGGCACATCTTGTTGAAACTTTTCACCTTGCACTCATCAGGACAAAAACAGAAACATATGAGAACAACATTTTCATACTCTATAAAAAGAGCATATAATTCGCTGACAATCACAGATGTGTAGGCATTCACCAATAGCTTAAACACTTACAATGCTGTCTTAGCCTTGACCACTCAGTGTCTCCAATGATATGCAACAGCTCCATCTCATTGCACAAAGGGAAATGTGGTTAGGTCATGAGAAAGGTAATGTGATGGGGGACATGGAAATAAGGACTTTGCTAAAATGACATGCTTGCATTTTTTTCCACACTTCACCCCTCCTCTACTCACATCCAAACCTACATTATCACTCACATTAAAACTACTACAAGGAATTTGATTGAGACCATTTTGTTCATAGTGCTTGTTCCAGCTCTTTGAAGCAAAAACCATACAATTAGTAGAACTTCTGTACCCACTTCCCATTGTCCTGGAATTTATGTCTCCTTTCCAAGTATATATGATTTGGAAGTTACTATTGAAGCTGCTTCCACCAGCCTTTCACAATGCATTCCAGAGCTTGCTGTGTAATAAATGTTACCGATGCTCCTCTCTACCATCTTCAAGACCTTAGCACCCTTCCTAAAGTGCCATACTCAAAATTGGACACAATGGGCAGCATTTTCTGCTACCAATGGTAGTGAGATAGAGGACTTGAAGGGCATTTAATTAGTGGCATACCCGATCTCCACTTATTTCCATCTTCATCAGAATTAAATCCTGGGCAAGAAAGCTCTTGGTTGACCATGCCACCTTGCCAAACATGTAGGTCTTTAAATGGCTAATTAAGGACAACTTAGTTAACCTAGTTACAGGCAGGCATGCCAAATTGTGGCAAGTCCATGTGCAAAAAGAATGTGGACTGCTTACTTAGCCCCTCATCTGATGCGTGGTGACGCTCAGGTCAAGCTCACCAACATCTCTCTTTAATGAAAGGGCAGCATATAGTCTTCTGGTATTATGGAAATGTTCTTTGTTCGTTCTTTTATCTGTGGGCTGCCGGACCCTTGATCAAAGGCAAGTGACTTCATGCCTTCCTCTCCTCATGACTCCCATTCAACCAAACCCTGTCCCCACATCAATAACCTCTGTCATTAGTCCTGGCATTCGGCATTACTGTTCCAGCAGCAGTCATCCTTCTATGTCCTTGCCAAGGGCAGGAGTAGCCAGCCTCTGCTTGGTCAGTTTTTAGCAAGTGGCGCTTATTGCCAGCACCTAATTCAGGAGAAAGACCGGCTGATTAGATTAGATTACTTACAGTGTGGAAACAGGCCCTTCGGCCCAACAAGTCCACACCGCCCCGCCGAAGCGTAACCCACCCATACCCCTTCATCTACATTTACCCCTTACCTAACACTATGGGCAATTTAGCATGGCCAATTCACCTGGCCTGCACATCTTTGGACTGTGGGAGGAAACCGGAGCACCCGGAGGAAACCCACGCAGACACGGGGAGAACATGCAAACTCCACACAGTCAGTCGCCTGAGGCGGGAATTGAACCCGGGTCTCAGGCGCTGTGAGGCAGCAGTGCTAACCACTGTGCCACTGTGCCACCGTGCTGCCCACTTTTCTAAATATAAACAAGCAACATCTTCATGATTGGCAGAAAATATGAAGGACCTTCCTTAGAAAAGCCGTATTATAGAATGTTATGTTATGCTTTATATAAAGTATATTTAATACATGTTTATATATTATATAATTTATTATTAAAAAACTGGCTCTCCAACATCTATAATTAAAGCTGAGGGTCAATAGTGATTAGTAAAGGTATAACATAACATCCTTATTTGGAACATCCATGTTTTTTTCTATTCCATCTACCTACTCATAAAACCAGGAATTCTATGTATTCCTTTTCTAAAAGAAATTCACTTGTCCTGTCAACTTCAAAAGGTTTGTCAAGGAATAGGTATTTAGAAATGAAGACCAGATAGGAGTTGTTTTTCTGGCATTGACTTAAGCAGAATAGAGTAACAGGATCTGCCAAATATTCTTCAAGTCTTGATTCCAGCCGTGGCAAAAATCTATAAAAACAATTTTGCCTGGATGGAGCTTTGGGAATTTAATCAGAATGCAATGGAATTAAAACAGGTCACAACATAAGGCAGAAGGAAATCATCAGTAATTGATACTAGCAGAACCTCAAATAAAATGATGAACTATCAAAAAGCCAACAAATGCCATTAAATTTACTGGAGTACACTCTATCTTGTTGCCATGAAAATGTTATCCTAATAATAGGTTAAACTATGTCTGAATAGGCACCCAAAGTTGTCTACTACTGAAGTGGATTTTCCACAATGGGGAATATAAAAGACAATGTTTAATGCTGCGAGCAAATTAAAGCTATGACATGGTTGAAACGAAAGCATTAGCTGCTATCTATTTCTGAAGTTGCAAACCTGATAAGGATATTGAAGACTGTCTAATCTGCTGCCAAATGTGTTTGTCAAACCAAATTACACTGCATTTCCCCGGAAATAGGAAAGTAAATTGTGACAGAAGTTCATAATGATTTTGCTGAAAGAGACAGTTAGATGGACTTTATTGCGATTGATGACTACTCTGGATACATAAATGTTTTTCACACCCTTCACTTTCCCCTCTTAAACTTGCAGAGCTGCTGAAAAAATACTGCTTGCTTCTTACAATAAGAAATTGTACATGATGAAGAGAGTTTAAATCAAAGGAATGTGAAGGACTCTTCAAGCTAATTTGACTGATTATCACACATCCCTGCATCCTCTCAACCATAAAACCTCTAGTAGTGAACCCAAACAGTGGACACACAAGTCTAACCTATTGTGTGCTATGTCTATCCAGGTGGCAATCTTGGACTAGGCTAGCATGGTCTGGTACTGCGAACTTCATTGCTGGTCCTGGGACATTAGCAAGTCCTGCATCTGTGCCAACACGACCTCATGGCCTCTGCTCACACAACAGAACACCAATATCTACCCAACACCTCTCCCCCTCCCATGCAGAGCTACCGCAGACTGTCCAAGGGTCATATGCATTACTGGTGCAGCTAAAAATGATGCACGTCCAAGTGATACTGGTGTTGTTCTAGAACCAACAGGTAAGTAAGATGGGGTTAGAATCAGAATGAGAAACATCACAGGGTTGGAATAGAAAGTTAATGAGCTACATGTAGTAAGATAGGTTGAGAAATCTTGCTGGGAATTGGGAATCCCTCACATTGGGGAACTCACATACATCTAAAAAAGCTGAAGATTCAAATCAACAAGTTTTAAATCCAAACAAGTTAAATTACATTGTCTAAGGGTTGAATTTATCAAGATATATTCGGAAACACTATTAGAAAACAATGGTAGATAATCAATGGAAAATATTAAAATATTGATATTAGATACTAATTCACAATTCAAAATAAATATACCTTCCTTTGGGAATAAAAAGCACATGAGTGATTTAACTGTATTTTGTTGAGTTAAAACAGGCACAATATGCTGACAAGCTGTTTCTGTTAGTAAAACACTGTTTATCATGAGAAGTGAATCTGTGACCGGACAACAACTACCAAATAATCCAGAATATGCTAAGAATTATCACGACAATTAATTTAGGATTGTCTGTGAAGCTTACAATGTGGCACACTTGTAAACTTGTAAACTACATACAGTAATGCATATAACCCTTGTACTTTGGAGTCAGATAAACATTTACAAATATTGTTCCTGTTTCAACTCAACAAAGCAGCTGACAGACATTCTCTGATTCATTTCTCAGGACACTGCCTTGACTTTCCTGGTTCAAATTTAAACAAAGTTTTGCCACTATCTTTCAGGTGTAATCTAACATTTTCATAGCAATGTCTCTAACAATGAATGTCTATTTGCAAGCCAATTAACACCATTTTTTTCATACACTGTAACTCTTTACTTTTCCTATAAACTGGAATTTCTTATGAATTGTCATGATGATTGCAGGACACACAACTCTTATAAGATGTGTCCTTTTTCAGCAATATGCAAGTACTACAAATGACTAAATAAATAATATTTCAGAAGCTAACTAAAAGCTGACAAATTCATTGGCGCAAATGATCTACATCTTAGAATTTTTAAGGAGGTCGCTGCTAAGATAATAGAAGCAATGGCTTTCATCTTACAGAATCTTACAGATTCTCAAATGATCCTTTTGGACTATAAAGAAGCAAATGTAACCTTGCTGTTCAAAAAAGACTGGAGAGAGAAATCAGAGAACAATGTCATAATTCCCCAAGAGCTCATTACTTTGAAAAAGATATACAATTTCCCAATGACTGATGGAAAGAATTGCATAAAATTTTTCATTTTAAGACTTGGGCAGCGTGGTGGTTCAGCGGTTATCACTGCTACCTCACTGCGCCAGGGACCCAGGTTTGATTCCAGCCTCGGGTGACTGTGTGTGTGGTGTTTGCACATTCCCTTGTGTTTGTGTGGGTTTCCACCAGGTGCACCAGTTTCCTCCCACAGTCCAAAGATGTGCAGGTTAGGTGAATTGGCCAAGGTAAAGTTCCCATCGTATTCAGGGTTAAGTAGGTTCAATGTATTAATCAGGGGAAATGTAGAGGAATAGGTCTGGGTGAGATAGTATTTGCAGGGTAGATGTGAACTTATTGGGCCAGATGGCCTGTTTCCACAGATGGCCTGAATCCTGTTGGGATTCTACAAGAACTTCAACTCTAACAAATAAGCTAACATTAAAATTTACTAAACAATTTAGTACTTAATTAATAGACTAAACTGTGAATACAGGAATTTCAGTTTTTTAAAGTTCTTTGTGAACTAACATAAACAATTCAGAATTGCATTAGGGTCAACACCGATATAATGGGCCAAAAGGCCTGTTCTTGTGCTATACAATTGTATGTTCTTTGTTCTACCTTGTTCACAGGAATTGATTTAATCATAAAAAGAATTAACATTTAATAAGATGCCATGAGGAGCCCTATAATTCTGAGGTGCACTCAACTAAAACCTGCAGGAAGAGAATGGAATGACTGCAGATCCACCCGGAGGACCATAGTTGAGATCTTATATGTTAAAATCAGGAGGGGACTATCCTTTATCTCTAAAGCATTCAGATTAGGATCTATGAGGTTTCCAAAATGTTCAGAGCGTACAACCAATACTCTGAGGATGTAGTAAAGAGAATTGGCACATTATTTTACCATCTCATGTAAACTGACAAGATGTGTCATCATTGCTTGCTTCAAGAATAAGTTCTTTCTGCTACTGTCGTTTTGATGTTTTCTTCCCCATAATGTTAATTTTATTTGTAGTTTGTTGGTTTAATGTGAGATGGGACATGGAGTCCATCGTAATCAGAGGTTGAAGAGTGCTATGATGAAGCCTTAACCTGGAAAGCCAATTGCCTGAAGCAACAATGACTTCCCCACAAAGGCTTTCCCTCTGATCTTCGGCTCCCTGATCTTTTCTTTCCCTTTTCACCTTTATCTCACAGTAAAACTTGAAGCCTTACAGTCTTCTGTCTTCTTAGGCAAATGAACATCCTGCTGAAGCTGCAGTACCACTGGTCAAATAATTGGACTGGCAGTATCAAGACACTATCCTGAATTGAATAGCAAGCTCACAGCAAGTCCTGTTGTGAGCACAGGACCCTCTGTTTACCATGACAACCCAATGGCCACAACAAAATTCAGGCCCCTTTTCCCAAAGAATGATGAGACTGGAACGTGCTACCACAGGGGTATTGAAGGCAAACAAATAAATGCAGATGAAGTGGAAAAAGAATAGAAGGATCTTGCATTTGCAGAGGAATGGGAGGAGGCTTGGGTCAACCATTTAGGCCCAATGGCTTGTTTCCCTGATGCTGACCATATTTACTTCTGTATCATTTGTTCAGGAATTGACTGATTGCACAAGCTTCTGTGCCTGGTACAATTATGGGCGGCATGGTGGCACAGTGGTTAGCACTGCTGCCTCACAGCGCCAGAGACCCGGGTTCAATTCCCACCTCAGGCGACTGACTGTGTGGAGTTTGCACATTCTCCCCGTGTCTGCGTGGGTTTCCTCCGGGTGCTCCGGTTTCCTCCCACAGTCCAAAGATGTGCAGGTCAGGTGAATTGGCTATGCTAAATTGCCCATAGTGTTAGGTGCGAAGTAAATGTAGGGGAATGGGTCTGGGTGGGTGCGCTTCGGCTGGTCGGTGTGGACTTGTTGGTCCGAAGGGCCTGTTTCCACGCTGTAAGTAATCTAATCTAATGCATGGATTTGTCAAACATCATTCCAGATGATGTTAAACTGAAGGTCCATCTGCCTGCTGAAGTCGACATAAAAGCTCGCGTGACACTCTTATTAAGAAGAGCCAGAATTTCTAACATTTTAGCACTGGCAATGCAACAAAATTTTCCAAAACAAATTTACTCATTGTTTCTCCTGTTTGCTGTTTATGGGATATTGCTCAAATTGACTGCGATGTTTTCCTAAATAACAACAACAAGATATCCTGATGAGATGTGAAGATGCTACATGAAGAAAGGTTTGTTCATTCATTCATTCGCAATTAGATGGTTACCACTTTCATCTCTAAATGCATGTTATATACATGTATATGCGCATGTGGGCAAAACTGCCCACTAATCTGGCAGTAGTTTTCGCTGTGCATTGCACATTTGCTTCATGAAGGAAGATCAAGACTGAGGCGGTAGACAAAGTGCGCTCACTCATCTTTACAAAAGCCTGAACCTGAGAAACTCTACTTAAAATTGAACCAGTTGTAATGATTTGGTAGAGACCTGTTCATACAAGAGATGATGCATAAAAGACTATTGAATAAAACAAGTGTTTCACTAGCACAGATTAACAAATTTCTTCACATTCATGGTTAATTCTAATTTGGAGATGCAGTGCTCCAAAAGCTAGTGCTTCCAAATAACCCTGTTGGACCACAACCGGGTGTTGTGTGATTTTTAACCATGGTCAATTCTGAATGGGACAAAAAAATGACCATGAAATTCTCTGTTCTTTAATGCTCATAGCTGTGAAAGTTCTTCATAATACTTTAACTCACAGGAAATATGTGGTCAGAACTATCAGGCAACAGCCTCAGAAACTCTAAAGTAGAAATAGACTTAGAAACGCCTTGCATTAGTGCTCATAAAAGAAATATGAACTCGATATTGCAGCATTGCACCTTCTTATATTCAAACTTAGTTGCTCTGTGAGAAAGCAAAATGAAACAACCCTGCACAGTGTTAGCTAAATGGCTGTATCCCAATAGCAATATTTTTAATTGCTCAAATTTAACAATTTCATTTCATTACAATGGATTAAAGCGGCATTCAGGATAGCTTCAGGAACTTTAGGAGTAGAATTTAAGCCTTCATTCCAAGAGGGCAAATTGAATAAAACCAAGGACCACATTAAACTGTGATTCTTTTTCTGCAGATTCACAATTATCAAGCAGTAGACCAGAGTGGATACAAAGGATTCTCATGTCCAAAAGGATTACTCTTTAAATTATGACACTACACTTTACTTATAATTGAATAGGATCGTTGATCCCAATTTTTTTGCGAGGTACATTCAGGGTGGGATGGGAGGAGTTTAGGAAGAAAATGTAGAACTATGGGTTTCTCAGACATCCTGGAGATGATATTTGCCTGTTGGGTGGAAAAGCTTGTAACATGAGAACTGAAATGAGGAGCAGGGAGCAGCAGAGAGGCACAAGGAGATCAGAATCCATTCTTTTGGCAGCCTCTTGTGAGACTTTGGATCAGATTTAGATGAAAACAAATACAAAGAAATGTTACTTAAACGGAGGCAGGCAGTTTATATAAACACCATCACTGCTAACTCACCTCCTCAGAGTGGATGGGTCACTCTCTCCCCTCCCTCGCCCACCCACTGCTTACCTCTATTGCTACTAGAAGTGCTGAAAATGTGTTGCTGGAAAAGCGCAGCAGGTCAGGCAGCATCCAAGGAGCAGGAGAATCGATGTTTCGGGCATGAGCCCTTCTTCAGGAATGAGGAAAGTGTGTCCAGCAGGCTAAGATAAAAGGTAGGGAGGAGGGACTTGGGGGACAGGCGTTGGAAATGCGATAGGAAGAAGGAGGTCAAGGTGAGGGTGATAGGCCGGAGTGGGGGTGGGGGTGGAGAGGTCAGGAAGAAGATTGCAGGTTAGGAAGGTGTGCTGAGTTCAAGGGGCTTGACTGAGACAAGGTGGGGGGAGGGGAAATGAGGAAACTGGAGAAATCTGAGTTCATCCCTTGTGGTTGGAGGGTTCCTAGGCGGAAGATGAGGCGCTCTTCCTCCAATCATCGTGTTGTTATGGTCTGGTGATGGAGGAATCCAAGGACCTGCATGTCCTTGGTGGAGTGGGAGGGGGAGTTGAAGTGTTGAGTTGGGTTGGTTGGTCGGGGTGTCCCAGAGGTGTTCTCTGAAACATGCAGAACGTTTCAGAGAAATAGGCCGCCTACTTGCGGAACGTTTCAGAGAACACCTCTGGGACACCCGGACCAACCAACCCAACCACCCCGTTGCTCAATACTTCAACTCCCCCTCCCCCCCCACCAAGTACATGCAGGTCCTTGGACTCCTCCATCGCCAGACCGTAACAACACGACGGTTGGAGGAAGAGCGCCTCATCTTCTGCCTAGGAACCTTCCAACCACAAGGGATGAACTCAGATTTCTCCAGTTTCCTCATTTCCCCTCCCCCCACCTTGTCTCAGTCAAATCCCTCAAACTCAGCACCACCTTCCTAACCTGCAATCTTCTTCCTGACCTCTCCGCCCCCACCCCCACTCCGGCCTATCACCCTCACCTTGACCTCCTTCCACCTATCACATTTCCAACGCCCGTCCCCCAAGTCCCTCCTCCCTACCTTTTATCTTAGTCTGCTGGACACACTTTCCTCATTCCTGAAGATTCTCCTGCTCCTTGGATGCTGCCTGACCTGTTGCGCTTTTCCAGTGACACATTTTCAGCTCTGATCTCCAGCATCTGCAGTCCTCACTTTCTCCTCCTGCTACTAGAAGTGGGCAGATTGGTGGCAGATTGGAAGTGTTAGCCGCTCCTTCTTGTAGATTTAAGATATGTCTGGGTGTTTCTTTGGATAGCAATGGTGCACAGGGATATAGGGAAAAAGCCAAAGATTGACACTGGGTAATAGTGCAGGCAGAATGGGCCGAATGGCCTCCTTCTCCATCATCCATGATTAAATTACTGCAGAGAATCAGGCAGAAAAATGGGATTGCTCCCAAAAATAGTAATGAAAACATGATGGTTGATTAACCAACGCCAGCTTCGTTGCTGCATCTTCACATCCAACCATCATCAACCAAGCTGCCCATTGGTTGATTCCTTATCATGATGGACAATATCATGACAATATCAAACTATTGAACACTTACAGTGAGTATGCACCTCTTGAAGGGTGGATACATTATAATTGGAGCAGTTAATGATGCTCTTGGCTCTAAGATTTTCAGATGCTGTACTGGAGGTCATAGGAGAAGAAGTGGAAAGGCAGGGAGCTGACCTGTATCCGCAGTGGGTCAGGAGGTTTTCCAGACACATATTAAAAAGGTACATGTAGTAAAAATCTATAGAGAAGAATATCAGAAGTCAAACCCTGATGACCCAGGTTCAGTACTACAGGAAGTTCAATGACCTGATGGTCAAGGTCTGTGAATGAATCATCAAGCGCTTTCCAACATCCTGCCATCTGCACCAGTAGCCTCACACACTGCTGAAGTTATCAGACAAACATTACTCATTAACTAACCAAATACTATAGGGAGAAGGCAGGGGAATGGAGTTGAGAAACAGATCAGCTGTGAAAGAATGATGCAGAATCGATGCAGTGCCCTTAAGCTTACACAGTCAATGGCATGTGGCATCACAGGAAAGCCTGCAGTTCTAGCAAAACTGAATGCTTTCAAATATTTCTTGTCTTTTCCAAAAAAAAAAATGAAATGTAGTTAAGTAACTTTGAAATCCTGAACAGAGTATTGCAAGCTGTAAGATGTTGCAATGTCTTTCCTCAATCCAGGAAGGAACATGACGCATAAATCATCAGAGCCATGGTTACCCTACAGACATTGGAAATGTTGTGGTAGTGACCTACTCTAAGATTGCATCTGTGGCATCAGCAGATTAGTTCAATGAGGGACATCCTTACTAAAGTATACTATCTTCTAGCATTTTATCACATCTTATAGCCTTTGTTCATTTTTCAACTCATACTGTATTCCCACTACTACACTCAAATCATAGTTTGCAAATAAGTGATTTGTTTGGAAGCCATGGAAACAACATAATGTCCTACAGCATCTATTATACCACTCCCGACAGACATTTGCTACTAGAGGCAACTACAGAAAACACTGATTCCTTTTAGTCATAGCAATTCAAGAGGTCCTTCAAGAGAAAGGATCATTTCACTTCATCATTAGTTGTGAACTAGGTAAATAGCTTGATGATGGAGAAGTTCTCATTGCTGTTAAACATATGTTAAGCTGTGAATGGTTAAAGAATGGGATTAGTTGGAGATTTGAGCTCCAAAAAAGACACTGCTGGTATTAAATCTTTGTCACAAAGTGCGTAGTGTGACAATCAGATGCTCAACATGCTTTTGGTCAATGATCACTGTTCCCATCTGCACCAAATGGCATGTAGCATGTTTCATCAAACAACACTGGAACAGTCTGTTGAGCCTGGTCATCCACTGTAATGCCTTTTTCTGACATAATCCTCAGGTCCCTTTATGACCCAGGATTTTTCTGGCAGCAGGCGGGACTTAAGGATGGTGCGTTGCCTTCCTGGTGCCAGGGTTAAAGACATCACAGTCAGAGTGCAGAAAATCCTCAAGGACGAAGGTGAAGAGCCAGAGGTGTTGTATGTGTCGGCACAAATGATGTCGGGAAGAAGAGGAGGAACATACTACAGCAGGACTTCGGAGAACTAGGAAGAAGGCTGAAAAGCAGGATGTCCAGGGTGGTTATCTCCGGTTTGCTTCCAGTTCCTCAGGCTGGTGAGGCCAGAAACAGGGAGATAATGGACTTGAACATGTGGCTGGGGAACTAGTGCAGGAAGCAAGGATTTAAATTCTTGGATCACTGGGGTATGTTTTGTGGTAAGCATAAATTATACAAGAGAGACGGTTTGCACCTTAATAGGTTGGGGACCAGCATTCTGGCAGGCAGGTTTGCTACTGCAACACAGCTACGTTTAAACTAAGTAGCGGGGAGGAGAGGACAAACTGGATGTTTAAGAAGGAAATTGAAGGGAAAGTTAGAACAAGGGAAGTCAAGAAAGACAACTGTATCAATGAAGCAGAAAACTCAAAAAGGGATCATGCTGTAAGGTTGAGTGAAATAGGAGTGGAGGGAAGGGTGAGGGCAGTAACAAATTAAAAATACTATATACGAATGCACGAAGCATTAGACACAAGGTGGATGAGCTTGAGGCTCTTTTGGGAATTGGCAGATACGATATTGTGGGGATAACTGAGACATGGCTTCAAGTGGACAGGGCTTGGGAAATGAATATTCAAGGCTACACGTACTACCATAAGGACAGACTGACAGGCAGAGGGGGTGGGGTGGCCATGTTGGTAAGGGATGATATTCAGTTCCTTGCGTGGGGGGACCTAGAATCAGGGAATGTAGAGTCAGTATGGATAGAGCTGAGAAATTCTAAGGGTAAAAAGACCCTCTTAGGAGTTATCTACAGGCCCCCAAACAGTAGTCTGGATGTCGGATGTAAGTTGAAACAGGAGCTGAAATTGGCCTGTCACAAAGATGTTACTACAGTTGTTATGGGGGATTTCAACATGCAGGTAGACTGGGAGAATCAGGATGGTATTGGACCTCAAGAAAGAGACTTTGTGGAGTGTCTCTGAGATGGATTCTTAGAACAGCTGGTGCTGGAGCCTACCAGGGAGAAGGCAATTCTGGATCTGGCATTGTATAACGAACCAGAATTGATCAGGGACCTCGAAGTGAAGGAGCCATTGGGAAGTAGTGACCACAATACAATAAGCTTCAATCTGCAATTTGAGAGGGAGAGGGTACAATCGGAAGTGACAATATTTCAGTTGAATAAAGGGAACTATGGAGCTATGAGGGATGAGCTGGCCAAAGTTCAATGGTGCAATACCTTAGCAGGGATGACAGTGGAGGAACAATGGCAGATATTTCTGTGTATAATGCAGAAGATGCAAGATCAGTTCATTCCAAAAAGGAAGAAAGATCCTAGGAGGAGGCATGGGTGGCCGTGGCTGATGAGGGAAGTTAAGAAAAATATAAAGTTACAAGAGAAGAAGTATAACATAGCAAAGATAAATGGGAAAACGGAGGACTGGGAAGCTTTTAAAGAACAATAGAGGATGACTAAGAAGGAAATACGCAGAGAAAAAATGAGGTACAAAGGTAAACTGGCCAAAAATATAAAGGAGGATAGTAAAAGCGTTTTTAGGTATGAGAAAGGCAAAAAAATGGTTAAGACTAAAATTGGGCCCTTGAAGACAGGAACAGGGGAATATATTAGGGGGAACAAATAAATGGCAGAAGAATTGAATTGGTACTTCAGATCTGTGTTCACTGGGGAAGACACAAGTAATCTCCCTGAGGTAACAGTGGCTGAAGGACCTGAACTGAAGGGAATTTATATTTGCCATGAATTGATGTTGGAGAGGCTGTTAGGTCTGAAGGTTGATAAGTCCCCAGGGCCTGATGGTCTACATCCCAGGGTACTGAAGGAGGTGGCTCGAGAAATCATGGATGCTTTGGTGAGTATTTTCCAGAGTTCGATAGATTTGGGATCAGTTCCTGCAGAAAAAAGGGTGGCTAATGTTGTACCATTTTTTAAGAAAGCTGGGAGAGAGAGAAAGCAGGAAATTATGGACCAGTTAGTCTGACCTCAGTGGTGGGAAAGATGCTGGAGTCTATTATAAAGGATGAAATTACGACACATCTGGATAGTAGTAACAGGATAGGTCAGAGTCAGCATGGATTTATGAAGGGGAAATCATGCTTGACTAATCTTCAGGAATTTTTTGAGGATGTAACTCTGAAGATGGACGAGGGAGATCCAATAGATGTAGTGTACCTGGACTTCCAGAAAGCTTTTGATAAACTCCCACATAGGAGGTTAGTGAGCAATAATTAGGGCGCATGGTATTGGGGGCAAAGTACTAACTTGGATTGAAAGTTGGTTGGCTGACAGGAAATAAAGTGTAATGATAAACGGCTCCATTTTGGAATGGCAGGCAGTGACCAGTGGGGTACCGCAGGGATCAGTGCTTGGACTGCAGCTTTTTACAATATATATTAATGATATAGAAGATGGTATTTGTAATAACATTAGCAAATTTGCTGAAGATACTAAGCTGGGTGGCAGGGTGAAATGTGAGGAGGATGTTAGGAGATTACAGGGTGACCTGGACAGGTTAGGTGAGTGATCAGATGCATGGCAGATGTAGTTTAATGTGGATAAATGTATGGTTATCCACTTTGGTGGCAAGAAAGGAAGGCAGATTACTACCTAAATGGAATCAATTTAGGTAAAGGGGCAGTACAAAGAGATCTGGGTGTTCTTGTCCACCAGTCAATGAAGGTAAGCATGCAGGTACAGCCCGTAGTGAAGAAGGCTAATAGCATGCTGGTCTTCATAACAAGAGGAATTGAGTATAGAAGCAAAGAGGTTCTTCTGCAGCTGTACAGGTCCCTGGTGAGACCACACCTGGAGTATTGTGCGCAGTTCTGGTCTCCAAATGTGAGGTAAGACATTCTGGCTATTGAGGGAGTGCAGCGTAGGTTCACGAGGTCAATTCCTGGAATGGCGGGACTACCTTATGCTGAAAGACTGGAGCGACTGGGTTTGTATACCCTTGAGTTTAGAAGACTGAGAGGGGATCTGATTGAGACATATAAGATTATTAAAGGATTGGACACTCTGGAGGCAGGAAACATGTTTCCGCTGATGGGTGAATGCCGAACCAGAGGACACAGCTTAGAAATATGGGGTAGACCACTTAGGACAGAGATGAGGAGAAACTTCTTCACCCAGAGAGTGGTGGCTGTGTGAAATGCTCTGCGCTAGAGGGCAGTGGAGGCCCAGTCTCTGGATTCATTTAAGAAAGAGTTGGATAGAGCTCTCTGGGATAGTGGAATCAAGGGTTATGGAGATAAGGCAGGAACAGGATACTGATTAAGGATGATCAGCCATGATCATATTGAATAGTGGTGCAGGCTCCAAGGGCAGAATGGCCTACTCCTGCACCTATTGTCTATTGTCTCTTGTTATTTGTATTTTGAAATTTGTCAATCACTGTTTTAAACATAATGTAGGCGCAAATTACTGCAGATGCTGGAGTCTGTACTGAAAACAAAAAATGCTGGAAATCACAACATGTTAGGCAGCATTAGTGGAGGGAGAGCATGCTAACATTTCAAGTGTAAATGACCATTCTTTAGAGTCTAGACTCAAAACATTAGCTTGCTCTCTCTCCACAGATGCTGCCTGACCCTCTGTGACTTCCAGCATTTGTTGTTTTCAGTCTATTTTAAACATACTCAATGTCTAACCTTCCACAGGCCTCTGGGGTACAGAATTCCAAAGACTCATAAACCTCTGAGTGAAAACAATTCTCCTTATCTCAGTTCTAAGTAGTTTCCCCTTATTTTGAAATTGTGTTCCTAGGATTCCCCTCCCTTGTGTATTGTTTTAGGTATTTAACAGATTTCAACAAGACCATTTCTCATTCTTCACAACTCCAGAGAAAACAAGCCCAGGTTCCTTAATCATTCTTCAAAGGACAGTTCTGCCATTCTAGGAACACGTCTGGTGAACCTTCATTGCACTCTCTCTGTGGTGATAATATCGCTTCTAAGGAAAGGCTTCCAAATTTCACACAAATTGCACAGAATTGCACATTGTACACATGTGAGGTCTACCCAAGCTTCCATGCAATTGAAGCATAACTCCTCTATTTCCCTGTACTAAAGTCCCCTTCCGATAAAGGATAACAATCCATTAGCCTTCCTAATTGCTTGCAGCATTTGCGTATTAGCCTTCAATGACTTAGCTGAGAATACCCAGGTCCCTTTGTACATTTGTGCAAGTAATGCATGTGCACCATGGATAGCATGTTGAAGGACATCCATAAAACAGGTGCCAATGAGACAAATTTCCTGCCCATTGATGCTTACAACACAGAAAGTGACCATTTAGTCTATTGTCCCTCTATCAGGTCTCTCAGGGAGTGGGCGGCACGGTGGCACAGTGGTTAGCACTGCTGCCTCACAGCGCCAGAGACCCGCGTTCAATTCCCGCCTCAGGTGACTGACTGTGTGGAGTTTGCACCTTCTCCCCGTGTCTGCGTGGGTTTCCTCCAGGTGCTCCAGTTTCCTCCCACAGTCCAAAGATGTGCAGGTCAGGTGCATTGGCCATGCTAAATTGTCCGTAGTGTTAGGTAAGGGGTAGATGTAGGGGTATGGGTGGGTTGCACTTCGGCGGGGCGGTGTGGACTTGTTGGTCCGAAGGGCCTGTTTCCACACTGTAAGTAATCAAATCCTACTGATCCGCGATTTTCATCTTTTCAAGTATTTTTGAAATTCTGTAAAGAAATTGATTAAGCAGTTACATGATGATTTAAGTTAGATACAATCTGAAAGTAATTAAGCTATTCCAATAGGAGCTCTGTTCTGATAATTGTATGCTCTGAATAAAAACTAATGTAGAAGCAGCTGCATTTTCCTTTTGCACAGATAAAATTTGGAAAATTGAAATGTGTCAATAGTACAATGAACATTACTGTTCATAAACAGCTTATGTAATGTTTGGAACCATATGATAGCAGTGAACTACAGACAATCATCTACAATAACTAGTGGTTTCACTACATGAAGTCTGCTTTCGAAGGGAACTTCTGCAAATATTCCTTTCACCAGCTCACATTAAAGTTGCAAGAATCAATATTAATTTCTAGCAAATGTTGCTATTAAGGCTGTTTGTTTTCCCCTTGGGGAGTTGAAAGCCCAGCTAATTTGTTGACAGCCTTAAGTCCTTCATCACCATACACTCGGTGGTTATTTTAAGTGAGGCACTCTATCTTGAGTAATGCGTTTAAAAGACAGAGACACTGCTGCGACTGACATTTCCCTTACATTGCCTACTGCAAATAAGATGTCTGCTCCTGAGCAAAATCCTGCTGCAAAATGCAAATTTTGGAGTCTCAAAATTCTGCACGCCATTATTCCTCATTTATTTTTGGTCTTCCTCTTAGTAATGTATGCTGTTTTTGGAGCATTTCTGTTTGAGCAGTTAGAAAGCACCAACAAATCAGCAGAGAACTATGATATTTTTTTGAATGAGCTGTGGGAAATTGCCAACCAAACTCATGATAAAGGAGGTATGTTGAATTTACCTTAGGTTAACCTTCCTTTTAATTGTTTGCATAATTGCTTTTCACTTGGTATATGAATGAATCTTTCTTTAAAACTTAAATCTATCCAAAATGAAATATTATAAATGTTTGAGTTTGTTATATGCAATATCATCCTGCTGTCTCAAAATTGTGTTTTTAGAGCTTTTGTGAGTTATACCAGGGCATTAATGTATATAATTACTTCTAGGGATTGAAACTGCATCTGGGAAACAGTACTTTAAGAAAAACATAAGGAAAAAACTGATGGATTTCCAAAGTTATTGGTCCACCCTTAATGAAAACAAAAATCAATGGAATTTTCTCGGGTCTCTGTTTTTCTGTTGCACTGTTTTCACAACTGTAGGTAAGTTACCTGTCTCTAAAAAGATTAAATGAAGTAATATGCAAATTTCACCTGTGAATGTTTACAATTTGATTCTTGTTTAATTTTCAAATATGAGCTTCGTTCAGAGTTACCTCAGTGTTTCCTAGTTTCCCAGTGTTTCAGTAACTTTGTGCTGAGTTCCAATTCATTATATTTGATCACACCTTTACTCAAGCTACCAGTTTAAAATATATCAACTCTCTGAGGCAATATCTATAATTTGTTTGTTTTCAAAAAATTATCTTGTTTTCCTTTCTGAATGATCACAGTTTTGCCGTCACAGCCTGTATTGATTGTGCTGATATACATTCTGACCAAAAGCAACGAGCATGGGGATAATATCAACATGATAGAAAATTTAGTGCATCTTACCAAAATTAGATAAGATAATATACATGCCTTTAAAACTGACAAAGGGGAAATTGATGACAATTTTATAACAAGTCCTAATCAATCCACTTTGTTCTTAGCTTCATCCATCAGTAAGTGTAGCCTGAAAGTTGTTGACAGTGATGTTGGACACATAATTATAATACAAGTACTAAATTCATCATTCTGTTGCTAACCAATGGTTAAAATATTTTACCAAAGAGGGGACTTTGGTAAAGATGTCTTCAAATAAATGTGCTGACAGTGGTATCTATTCTGAGTCTTAATTGCCTCATTCAAGTTGTCCTGCTGTCTTGTTGGCTAAATGCGCAATTTATTTTGAACGTGTAGTAATGCAGATCAATAGTTCACAGTGTCAATGTTGATCGGCACTGAGTTAATTGATGTCAGTTCGGATGGTTAAGAAAGGATCAGGGAGGTCTCAACTATTGAGAGTAAGCTTCAGGTAGTATTATTGTTCTTGATTGCTATCCAGTCATGATTGCTGGAAAGTGTGCAAGAACCTTGAAAGATGAAAGGAATGGCACAAGTTCTGATTGAGTGATCTGGTTTTGTGTGGGAATGCATTGTTTCTGCTAACATTCGCTGTCAAGGGTCATAACACAAACAGCTTTTTGATTCAGCTAAAGTGGGGCATTCAACACAAACCCAACTGTACCCAAACAAAAATACATGCCTTTTGGAAAAGAAAAGAGAATATATTATTTTAATCACTTTCTCACCTCATAGGGATGTATTTCTGAATACACTGTGCCAACAGAGGGCTTCTAGTACCAGTAAAGTAGATCAGAATGCAACATATATGCCGTCTTTGGTTTTCAATTAGTTAAAACTAAGGGTGAAGCTTTGAATTAAAAATGCAAATTTGCGAATGAAGTAATTCTCAAGGTCAATTAAGGTTGGGTTATAAATGCTGACCAAAGCGATGACAGCCACACCCTGTGAACAAATATTTTAAAATCCTTAATCTGCAGGCAATTAAGTGAGTGTGGATGTGTGTGAGCTGCAATTCTCATTATATTATGATTCCATACAAAAAGTAACTTTAGGGGGATTAAAATCCTTTTCATAGCTGTCTTTTGTATCACATAACCATATTTATGAAGACACACAATTATAAAATCAATATATATTAATATGAATTCAAATTAAATTTGGAAGATTCCAACTCAGGATAAAACGTATAAAACAACAAGCAGTGGATGCTGGAAACAGAAATTCTGTCACAAAAACAAAAATTTGCATGAGAAACTCAGCAGGTCTGGCAGCATCTGAGGAGAGAAATACAGTGTTAATATTCTGAGTTCAGTTTAACTCTTCTTTAGACTGAAGGGAGCAGAAAAATTATATTTTTTAATGTTTTGGACAGAGGCAGAGGAGGAGTAAGTGGACAAATTAGGAAGATGGAAGTGAGTACTGCAGATGCTGGAGATTAGAGTCAAGAAAATGAATCCACTCTACTGAGAGCAAAGCCCACAAAACACAAAGAAGACACAGCCAGGAGAGGGTGAGGTATTTAAGAAAGCTAGAGTACTGAGCTCGCATTCTGAAGTTGTGGAAATCAATATTGAGTACTAGAGGCTGTGAAATGCCTGAGCAGAAAATGGATTGAAAGAAGTGGAAGTGAAAAATTGCTTCACATGGCAGTGCACTTAGGGATCATTACAGTGAGGAGGGGGCAAAGTGAATGGGCAAGTATTAAACGTTTTGAACTTGCATGGGAAGGTGCCATGAGGGAGTGAAGAAGCGTTGGGAACGATGGAAGAGTGGACCAAGATGCCATGAAGGGAATGGTAGAATGCTGACACTGGAGGGGAGGGGAATATGTGGTTGGTGGTAGCATCCTGCTGGAGGTGAAAGAAATAGCAGAAAGTGGTCCTTTGAATGTGAAGACTGATGGATCAGAAAATGAGGACAAGAGGAACCTTATTGTTGTTCTGGGAGGGGAAGAACAGAAGTGTAGGAGATGAGTTGGACATGGTTAAGGGTCTTATCAACCACAATAATGAAGATATTATCTTGTGCAAAAATAGCGACTGTCATTTTCCTGATATCTATGTACACTGGAGCCTGGCTGATCCCTCCAGCAGATGCGCTTGAGGACTGTAGGCAAGTACACCTAGCAAGATTACCATTGTTAGCACTGTTTGAATGGGAATCTCTATAAAGTCCCAACTGGCAATTTCCTATTGAGGTGAACTGATGTGATTTGTTACCCATGGCACAAGGACCTGGACAATTCATTTTAGAAGCAAACCCCAATGATTTAATTGCTAAAAGTTATGAATAAAATCCCAATGACCTAATTATTAAAATAAATTCGTAATCATTATTAGTACGAAAGGAATGTTCTCATAAGATAAATACACAGAAAATGAAATGTAATGTTGCAAGCAGTGAATCTTAGGCTTTCATCTGAACAATACTATCCGACTTAAATGGGGCCTTTCATTTTCATGAACAATTGATACCATAAATATGTGATTAACATTAAGTGAAAGGGATAAAAGGATCAGTGCACCAAAGTGTAGTTTTCTTTTCCTTTTGAATGAAACACTTCCACCAGTGAGGCCAAAAATTTACGTTAATTCAAATAATTTTGAACTTTGCACCGTCAATTTTAAGATATAGTCATAATAAAGTAACAAATGAATGTTAAATTAATTCTTTGATATATTTTAAATAGTAATACACTTACTATTAGTTGGCAAGCATTTTGAAAGACTTACATCATAAAGTCTTACAGAATTATCTCAAAACAAATCACAAAATCAATTACTTGGCTCTGGCTGTTTTCTTTTAAAGGAGTAACGGGTCACAATGTAGTTTAGTAGACAATCATTTAATTGCAGGTATAATATTCTACCTGACTTCCTCTAAGCTATGTCAACAATACCAACATTATTTTCCAAAGGCTCAATGTAATATCCGAGGAGGAGTTTCCAGGTTTGAAGGGGTATCAACTTATGGAATTTTTCCTTTGTTTTGAACATGTTTGAACGTGTGTACATCAAAGTGAAGGATGTGAAAGAACATTCTGTCATTCATGTCAGCTATTCACCCGCTATGTAAGTGGTTAGATATCCAGTACAAGTTCACCCTGAGGTTGTCCAGGAATATATATCTATTGTTTATTGATGTCAACATGACATTTTTCTTTCCAATTCATTCTGTCTGTCCTATCTGACCGACAATCTTATAGCTATTTTGTAATAAGGACCCATGCTGCCCGGTAATTGAAACTCATCCAATATCTTAAGAAATATCAAAAAGAGATATTCACCCCATAAGTGGGGTCTGGCTTCAATATCAGCACCTAAATAAAAAGCACAATGTATTGAATCATCTGAGTCAAATCCACATTTGCACTTTGTGTAACCTTTACATGCAACAACCAGTATTCTTTAGAAAGAGGATCTTCAAGTACTACGTATGAAACACTTTCACCAGTAAAGTGAACCACCAATTTCCTTTAATTGCACTATCAGTTTTAAGATGCAGTCATAATACAGTAATAAAGAAATGTTAAATTAATTCTTTGATATATTTTGAATAGTAATAGACTTACTATTAGTCTAATGTCCAATGTGAAATTCTTTTGTAAATAATTTTAATGGATGTCTTACTACTAATTTTTAGCAGATTAATATCGCCTTTAAAATAGAGATGGAAAAATAATGTAGATATATTTGGCATAACATTTGAAGAATCTAATTCTTAAAACCTTTGTGGTGGCCTGCTGTAGTGGTCTTTCAGCCCAGCATGGCCTCAGAGTGGACCTCCAGCCTCGAGATGATTCCAGAGCAGTCCCCAGGCCTTGAGATGAAGACCAGCATGGTCTGGAATAGAGGCCTGAGGCAGATTAGAGACTGGGTACCAGCGTGGACAGGGTTGTAATGCTATTATTCTGAACATTTTATTTCTTCATTTTCTAATTTAATTCTATGATCTATAATGCTCGACTTTTTATTTCTTTCCTTTCCTAATATTTTTTCCCTAAGAATTTATATTTAAGAATCTGTACCTAGGTACCTTTGTTCCAAAAGTGGCACCATAAGTGGTGATTTGTAAACCTTTCACTACTGATTTGAGTATAATAAAGCTAGTTCTAATTCTAAATTGAAGCTCTTATTGCTTTAAATGAACAATATATTTTCTCTAGCATAAAGTTCCCACATTACCTTTATTATTTAAAATCCCACAACTCATAAATAATGAAGTTCTGACTAAATTTTTAGAAGGTAGCCAAAATTTAACTCAAGAATCACAGCATTATTCATCACCCACTAAATTCAGAAAGCATTTAGCATTTGGATACTCTTAGGAATCAACTAATGTCATCAAATGTATCAAACTGTAATGAGTTCTCCTAGTATTGCCAATTTCTATCTAACCTTTTCCAATTATCTTTTTCAAAGAATGTTGTCACAGTACAGAAATTAATTTAAGCCCATCTTTGAATGCACAAAGGATGATGCACTTCTCAATCCCACCCACTAATAGTGCACATTTTAATGCAATGTAATGGTAATCTCCACTTCTTAAGGGGAATAGTCTCTTTGGCTGCAGGAAAACTTATCTGAGGACTGTACAGGTCACAGAAGAAGCTGATTCCTCCAATTTTTTGACACTATGGTGGAGTTATTGACTGGTGGTCAGTAGAGGAGGTATATCTTCTATCCAACAGGTGCCAAGAAGTTATCAAAACAAGCTAGCTGCCACAAGAGGGCAGAGTTGACAGAATGAATCAATACCAGACCAATTATCCAGCCCCCAGAACCTGGACACAATGCAGTAAAAATACAAGGATCTCACAAGCATAACTAAAGTAAGCCGTCTAACTGATTATTATTTTTCTGCAGAGTGATTTAAACAGATTGGGAGGCTGAAAGAACACAACAGATGACATACAATGCAGTAATGTGTGAAGTCATTCACATTTGCAGGAAAAATTAAACAAAACAGAATAATTTTCGAAAAGTGAGAGACTGGGAAATCAGAAGGCCCAAAGTGTGCTTGTACATGTTACCATGTTACCATGAAAATATAGCACACAATGAGAAAGGAAAAAGATGTGTTAGGTTTTGATTGGAGAATAAGGGTGATGCCATATTTGGAGTATTTTGTCCAGTTGTGGTCTCTGTACTGAAGGAAGGACACATTTGAGCCAGAGCGAGTGCAATTAAGTCTCATGAGCTTGCTTCATGGGATTGAGTTGAGTAGGTCCATATTCCCTGGGGTTTAACACAGTGGGAATGATCTATTTGAAACATAAAATCCTTAAAGAGCTTAGCAAGGTACATGGAGTTAAAATTATTCCTTTAGATTGATAATGTATAACACAGGGCCACAGCCTTGGAAAACGAGTCTAGTCATTTAGGACTGAAGTTGAGGAGATTTCTTTTAAAGTCAAATGGATATTAATCTTTAGAATTCTCTACCCCAGAGAAGTATATGTGTTCAGTGAGTACATCCAAGATCAGGGTCAATGGTGTTGTATGAGCTCACTACTCTGTATGAATTGCTGCTCATTGTAAAGGTCTCTGATCATCCTCTTTGAGTGTTTTGCAATTAATACGTTCCCTCTAAGCTGGGCGTAAAGCTGTCCTTAGGGTCCATGCCAACTGCCATTCACAGCACTGACTTACAGGTCCAGAAGTCACGGTTGTGCATAGACCTTAGATGTCTGCACAGGAGAAGAAAAATGAGCAGAAATGCTGTTAATAAGACCTTGTTTCTAGTTTCAGGTTGAATTGATTTTTAAAAAGGCATTGTTGGAGAGACAATGAGGAGAATCTAAATATTAGGTCTCACTCCCACACATACCTGATCCATTCTGCCCACAACTCCATATGATATCATCATAGTGGATGGTGCTTATGGCACTTTTCAGTGTCAATCCTCACAACCATACACAATAGATAGATTTTTGGTTACTATGAGAATTTAAAGACATGGGGATACTGCAGGAAGGTTGCACTTCCTCAAAACATCTCATGCCACATTTACTGAGTCACTTCCTCCTTTCTTGCAGGGCAAGTTCACATACCAGACCAAGGGCAGGCAGCCACAGGAAGAGAGCTACTCTTCATCCATGTGCTGTTGCCAGTTCAAGAACAAGTTGGTGGAAGGAGATCTATTAGTAGCATGGCAACTGGTGGGGCTAGTTAATAAGCACCAAAGGATCTAGAACCATATTGCTTGCCTTAGATTTAACTATCACATATTTGGCATAAAAAAAAACCTGCTGCTAGCTCAAGAGCAACAGATCTGTCCCTGTCTCAATTAAAAGCAAAACAGACTTATGAGAAACTTAGCAGGGTGGGTAGCATCTACAGTGAGAAGAGTCAATGGACATGAAACACTAACTCTGTTTCTCTCTCTACAGATGTTGTCAGACTTGCTGAGTTTGTCCAGCATTTTCTGCTGTTCTCTCTGTCTCTGTCTTGTTCCATATTGTATTCAGTGAGCAGAAGAAGACAACAGCCCTGCCCAATGGAAAGATCACTTAATCTTGAGTTTCCAGGCACTTGCTTGGATGCTGGCATTAAACATATCTAAGATATGTTAAAGAGGTCCACCCTAGTGTACAGAAGCAATGAGAAGGAATACAGTAGCCCAGCAACACGTCTCCTGGGAGCACAAGATGAGCTAACTGAGTATACAAGACAGTCACTAGGAAGTTACATAAGGATAATTTGTAGGAAGGGATCAATCTTGCAGTCATTTGTTAAATGAAGATGGAATTATTTGAGCTACTGAAGTAAATCTGTTTTGGTATGTTTTGGGTATCATTTTTTTCAGCCAGAACCTCTATTTCTTCATGGGTTTTATTGCATTGGTATCTGGGCTGGTGGTTGTGCTCCTGATCATAAGACACTGGTTGATGGGATAGCTCTTGTCACCTAGCAGCCTATGGTTTAGTTGAAAGGGGGAATGTTGAGTGCTGCCAAATGAAGGAAACATTATAATTACAGATAGTGGCAGCCTCGGATATCTCATTACTTGTAATGGCATGTTACTACATTGTTAAGATATACCAATAAAGAGAATTGATCAATTAAATACATAAATTACTTAGAATCCCTGTAGTGTAGTAAGAGGTTATTCAGTCCATCAAGTCCACACTTACCCTTTGAAGAGCATCCACTCCAGATCCAGCACCCCCTACTCTATAACCCTGCATTTCCCATGGCTAATCCATCTAGCCTGCACATCCCTAGACAACACTGGGCAATTTACCAATGGCCAATCCAGATAACCAGCACATCCTTAGACTGTGGGAGGAAACCAGAGCACCTAGAGGAAACCCATGCAGACATGGGGAGAACATGTAAACTCCACACAGACAGTCATCCAAGGCTGTCAGCAAACCTTGGTCCCTGGCACCATGAGACAGCAGTGGCAACTACTGAGCCACTTCTAAAGAGATATGGTTCTGCAACCAGTGGGCACAACAAGGACTGGAGTGCAGTGCTTACCCCAAAACCAAACTTTACACTTTGTAGCTTTCCTTTTGGGATTTTCTTTCCTTGTAGTATCCTTTCAAAGTGCTGTTTCTGGATTTCACTTAATTGATTTTATCAAAATAAGATAGATAGAGAGGGGTGGCTCTCTGACCAATGCACCCTGCAGGGGCAGGAGTGCAGAATCATTCACCAAATCAGCTTCCAATTTAAAATTAGTGATTTGACCTTAGTTATAAAGACAGCTATCTGATAAACTGGTTTGATTTAGTTCCTTTTTTGTTGCGGTATTTCAAATTCAGTAGAAAAGAAGGAGATGATTGCATCTTTAAGGGACAGTCATCTGGTTAATTTGGATGAATTGAATTTATTAGTTTTCAAAAGAATATAAAGATGACTGGGTTACTAGAATGATACATAGACATAATGCAGCATTCTGTAAAAACACATTATCAAGAAAGGGAGTGGTGTCTAGTTGCATTATTTACCATCTGGCCTGGGATTCAACTAACAACACCAAGAATCGTGGAAGAGTTGGACATTATTCATATTAAAACCATTCCTATTGACATGCAGAGATCATTTGTGATGAGGACTAGTAAGGGTTAGGCACTTTCAGCTATAAAACCCTGTATCTGTGGAATTTAGTAATGTTGGCAGATCTCAGTGTATTTCTTTCCTGCTGGCTGATGAAGATGATGAACTATTGCCACAAAGATTGCATCAGTAACCCGTGAGATCACTCAGCTCACAGCAAACTGCCAGCTGTTGATGATGTCCAAAAACATTATGAAAACAACCAGAGGTACTTAAATTGAGAGCCATGGTAATTTTAATCATCACACAGTTGTGAACACCCTGGTGTTAGCTTTCAATTCTTGGGACCATGATGTCTCCCAATTGAATAAATACATTTTGTAAATGTATTTCACGCAGACTTGTCCAGTCCAGAGTGAAAAGCCAACTCAATGCTTAAGTCATTGATCTTACATCAGAGCCAGAAGAATGGAGGCTATGGAAAATCTGCTGAAAGATCATTGTCCATCACATTTCACATTGATGACTGACAGTGCTACAAGTAAAAAGTCTGTAAAACAGTGTGGTTATAGAGTCATACAATCATAGAAACGTACAACATGGAAACAGACCCTTCAGTTCAATTCATCCATGCTGACCAGATATCCCAACCTCATATAGTCCCACACGTGACCCATATCCCTCCAAAACCCTTCCTATTCAAATACCGATCCAGATGCCTTTTAAATGTTGCAATTGTACTATCCTCCACCATTTCCTCTTGCAGCTCATTCCTCTGCATGAAAAAGTTACCCCTTTCGTCCCTCTTATATCTTTCCCCTTTCACCCTAAACCCATGCCCTCTAGTTCTGGACACCTCTAAAGGGTGACCTTATAGAGGTTTACAAAATTATGAGGGGCATGGATAGGGTAAATAGACAAAGTCTTTTCCCTGGGGTCAGGGAGTCCAGAACTAAAGGGCATAGGTTCAAGGTAAGAGGGGAAAGATATAAAAGAGACCTAAGGGGCAATCTTTTCATACAGAGGGTGGTACGTGTATGGCATGAGCTGCCAGAGGAAGTCGTGGAGGCTGGTACAATAGCAACATTTAAGAGGCATTTGGATGGGTATATGAATGGGAAGGGTTTGGAGGGATATGGGCCAGGTGCTGGCAGGTGGGACTAGATTGGGTTGGGATATCTGGTCAACATGGACGGGTTGGACCGAAGGGTCTGTTTCCATGCTATACATCTCTATGACTCTATGACGCACATGTGACTATCGGTGATACAAATATCTCAGCAGCAATCCCAGCAATTACTTCCCTAGCTTCACACAGTTCTAGTGTACACCTGATCAGGTCCTGGGGATTTATCCTCTTTTATGCATTTCAAGACATCCAGCACTTCCTCCTCTGTAATATGGACATTTTTCAAGATGTCACCATCTATCTCCATACATTCTATAAATTCATGTCCTTTTCCACATTAAACACTGATGTAAAATACTCGTTTAGTATCTCCCCCATCTCCTGTGGTTCCACACAAAGGCTGCCTTGATGTTTGAGGGGCCCAATTCACTCCCTAGTTACCCTTTTGTCCTGAATGTATTTGTTAAAATCCTTTGGATTCTCCGTAACCCTATTTGCCAAACCTATTTCATGATTCCTTTTTGCCCTCCTGATTTCACTCTTAAGTATACTCCTAAAGCCATTATACTCTTGCAAGGATTCACTTGATCTCTCCTGTCTATTGCTGACATATGCTTCCTTCTTTTTCTTAATCAAACCCTCCATTTCTCTAGTTATCCTGCATTCCCTACACCTACCAGCATTATTAGAGTGGAAACTAATTTCTGCTTTGGTGAATATCTTGCATTTGTCTCTAAAACAGAAGTTCTTTCTTATATTCAGTAATAATCTATGAAGTTTCAATGATCATATTTAAATTGCAATTTGATAGACTTGGTTCCACTCATATAGACCTAAATTGCAAACTGAGGTCACTGCACAGCATATCCTTTCTAAATGCACTCCTGATTTCGCTGGAAATAGCAGCCAAACATAGAAACATCAAAAATAGCAACAAAATTAGGCCATTCAGTGTTTGATCATCTAATTTAGTACCCTGCTCCTACTTCACCTCATACCCTTTAGCCCTAAGTACTACATCTAAATCCTCTTTGAAAATATTCAATGTTTTGGCCTCCACCTATTTCTGTGGCAGAGAATTCCACAGGCTCACCAATCTCTGTCCATTTCAGTCCTAAACCTCCTACCCTGCATCCTTAGACTGTCAGATGAACATTTACTCAGAGAGTAGTAAGGGTATGGAATGCGTTGCCTGTATTGGAAGTAGATTCGCCAAGTTTAAGTGCATTTAAGTCATCATTGGACAGACATATGGACGTACATGGAATAGTGTCGGTGGGATGGGCTTCAGTTTAGTATGACAGGGCGGTGCAACATCGAGGGCCGAAGGGCCTGTACTGTGCTGTAATGTTCTATGTTCTATGTTCTATGTTCTATATCTCATTGGCATTGGCACTCTGCATAGCAGCTGCAGCAATTCAGCATCCAAATACTTTGGTTTTTTTTAATTGACAGGGTAACAGAATATTAGATACCCAGAAAGCATGTAAAAGAAAAACAGCACATGTATAAATATGATAGTCAGAGAAACTGCCCGTATTCTACTGTCATGCTGAATAACATATTCCTTTTCAATTTTAGGTTATGGTCATATTTCTCCTTTAACAGTAGGAGGAAAAATTGCCTGCATGTTCTACGCAACGTTTGGAATCCCCATTATGCTCTTAGTCATCACTGACGTTGGAGACAAGCTGGCAGCTTTACTTTCCAAAGTTTACAACCACGTAAGAAAGCGACTAAAAAAGAATACATCTCCACCACCCTCAGAACCCCCCTCAAGGTTGTCTTCATTCAAACAGAGCTTCTCAAAATCGGAAGCAAAATCTGCAACAAGGTCCATCTCTTTGAAAGGGGGCTCGCATGTGATCATTACACCAATGAGCATAAAAAGTGTGTTGAACACTCAGTCTTCTGTCAAAAAGAAATCTGAGCTGTTAAGGAAAACTGAAATATTCGAAAAATTAATTGTTCAAGAAAACTTTAATCAGAAGACTTTTGAGCTTTGCAAGAGAAGTCGAAGTAAGTCATGTCCCCAGCTGGATCTAAAGCCAGTTGAAGGCGGCAGTTTTTTTCCATGTCTGGGACAAGAACTCGAAAAGTTTGATGTGCCAATCATGATTATCATAGGTGTTATTATTGCCTACATTCTTTTTGGTGCAGGGATACTTTCAATTTGGGAAAAATGGAAATATCTTGATTCTTTTTATTTCTACTTTATTACAATTACCACAATTGGCTTTGGAGACTTTGTGCCTGAACATCCAAATTTTTTCATGATAATGTCTATTTTAATTATTACTGGTATGGCAATCATGTCAATGGCTTTTAAATTAACCCAGAACAGGATAGCGTTGTGCTACCATGAAGTAAGTATATGGATCAATGGTGGAAAGAAAAACAAATTTAAAAGAATTTGAAACCCAAGGCCAACAATTATTCTGCATTGTGGTGAGGGATAATCGAACTGAGTTTCATTAATTATTTTGTTTTGCTTCTAAAGTTAAATCATGATTGAGTAAATGTGTATAAATTAGGTTTGTAGTATTGAACAAATCTGTATCAGCAGGACGTAGCAGAAAAATGTATTAATGTGTACATTATGTGAGAGAATGTGTTTAAAATTATGGAGTTAAACCAAGTTTCTACTACTGATATATATTAGCAATGAAACCTCAGTAAAATGAAATCTCCTTATAAATAAATGGATATTGCAAACATGTTTTTACTGTAATTGCTACTTTTTATTATGTTATCAAATTTGGACAACACATTTTCCTGTTGCCATTTTTTTGCTGGTGGATTGTGAGTTTCATTTTGTAATATAACACTTACTTGACTATCCTTGATGTAGTAATTTACTGAAGGTGTCCAGGATTAAAAAAACTTTATGAAGACCTGAGCACCTTCTCCCATGCCTTTATCCCAACTCTCACACACAACAGGCCTGTCATCACATGGGCTGCTACCACAACCAACCTATTGGCAGTTACTATTGGTCCCCATTAGCAGCTATTCATTCTCCAAGGCTGACCTTTACCCATTCCTTTGTCTGCCCAATTGCTGTTCTCTCTCAGCTCCATAGAATTATAGATTCCCAACAGTGTGGAAGCAGGCCATTTGGCCCATCAAGTCCACACCAATTCTCCAAGGCGCATCCACCCACCTACCTGTAACCCTGCATTGCCCATGGCCAATCCATCTAACCTGCACATCTTTGGTCTGTGGGAGGAAACCAGACCACCCGGAGAAAACCCACGCAGACACAGGGGGAATGTGCAAACTCCATAAAAACTGTTGCCTGAGGGTGGAATCGAACCCATGATCCTGGTGCTCTGAGGCAGCAGTGCTATTCACTAAGCCATCATGGTGCCATCTCCACTTATGGTTTACTCCTCCTCCAAGCCTCCACCTCAAGGTTTGGAATATATACCAACCTTTTCTGAGTTACAATCAGTTTCAGGTCACTGGACCCAAAACATTAATTCTGCTTTCTCTTCACAGATGTTGGCAGACATGCTGAGTTTTTCCATTAATTTTTGTTTTTGTTTTCAGATTTTCAGCATCTTGTCTTCTTGGCGTTATTTTTTTTGTTTGACTTTTCTATCTGTTGTTTTCCATTTGAATAAATCAATACATGGTCTGTGGGTGTCACACGTAGTGCCCCGAAAGTGATTGTCTATCCCTTCTCCAAAGGTAATGGTGGGCTGCACTCTTAAGTTGGTGCATTCCATTAAGATGCTCCTGTATATTTGCAACTGGCAGGTTCTTGAGACGGAAGGTGAATATACCCCTTAAGAAGAACAATCTGGTTCCTTCAATAATACTTCACAAATACTGTTTCCTTAAATACAAACAATTCTTCCTTCATCTTCTGGGATCCAGATGCCAATCCCCATCCCCTCCTGAATCCAAAGGTGTGGCCTATTACCATCATTTTCAATGGGACACACCTGCTGAGGTCAACTATGCCTATGTGAACACAGAGCTGAGGTTTTGCGAAGGAGAACGACATTTGAAAGTTTTGAACCATTCAGTATACGACGTCTTTGTAAAGACAGGTAGAGTCTTCACTCCTGGAAGGTCATTGCAAGAAACTCTGTTTGAACATTGAGATCCAGAATAGTCAGCTTCTTGTTGAGCTCCTTCCAAAGCCCAGTTGAACATATGGGGGAGTCAACTGGAATAGCTGAGGTCTTTATTTCTTGTTGGAGGGAGTGCTATCAAGCCAAAGTAAAACAAAAATGCTTCACAGTTACATCATCAACACCTAGATTAGATTACTTACAGTGTGGAAACAGGCCCTTCGGCCCAACAAGTCCACACTGCCCCGCTGAAGCGCAACCCACCCATACCCCTACATTTATCCCTTCACCTAACACTACGGGCAATTTAGCATGGCCAATTCACCTGACCTGCACATCTTTGGACTGTGGGAGGAAACCGGAGCACCCGGAGGAAACCCACGCAGACACGGGGAGAACGTGCAAACTCCACACAGTCAGTCGCCTGAGGCGGGAATTGAACCCGGGTCTCTGGCACTGTGAGGCAGCAGTGCTAACCACTGTGCCACCTAGAACATATCCTTCAATAAACCCATATATCTATATACCAGTACAAACTGTGAACTATATCAGGATATTCTTTTAATTTTGCTAATATGGGCCAAATGCTAGCAGCAGTCAGGAGAGCAGATCCCCTGCTGACAATTTGTACACATGGGTTTGACATGTTGACATAAAACCTCAGCCACAAAGCATTTGTTTTGCAAGTTCTGATCAACCTCAAATCTCCAAAATAGCAGGGAGGCAGAGCTGGCTCGTTATGATTTGGAGGACCACCACCTGGCTTCAGAAATCCACCCAACATCTGAAGCAGGCATTAGCTACATAATGAAACAAACAAACATCCAAATTAGGAACAAAAACATAAAATTGCTGCAAAAGCTCAGCAAGTCTGGCAGCATCTGTGGAAAGAAATCAGAGTTAACATTTCGGGGTCCAATGATCTTTGCTCAGAACTGATGGCAAATAGGAAAATATTAGGTGTTTTGCAGAAAATAGGGTGGGAGTGGGGTAAGGAGTAAATAGTAGGTGGAGACACAGCCCAAGGAGAGGACAGTTGGACAGGCAAAGGAGTGGAAAGCTCAAGGCTAGGAGGGTGAATAGCTATTAATGGGGACCATTAGTGGCTAACAATGAGCTGTGTGTAATAGCAGACCATGTGAAAACAAGGTGGACTGCAGGGGTACAAGAAGGCAGCTCACCACCACTTTCTCAATGGCAACTAGGGGCAGGCAATAAATGCTGGCCAACCAGTAACACCCACATTCCACAAAATGAATGAATAAAACAAAAGGCTGGTGTGTGGGGGTTGGAGAAAGGACATGGGAGAGCTCTAGACTGAAAATGACTGAACATGATATTGAGTCGGAAGGCTATAGAGTTCCCAAGTGGAAAATGAGGTGCTGTTCTTCCAGTTTGTGCTGAGCTTTGCTGGAGCCCTGCAGCAAGCCTGAGACAGAGATGTTGGTGAGAGAACAAGGTGGTGTTTGAAGTGACAGGCAACTGGAAGCTCAGCTTTTACACAAATTAGGAACAAGAGTAGGTAATCCGATATCTCAAACCTGTTCCACCATATGGTAAAATCATGGCTGATCTAATTGTGGCCTCAACTCCATTTTCCTGATTACTACTTAAATCCTTTGATGGCCTTGCCATTCAAGAATCTACCTAACTCATCCTTGAAAATATTCCATGATTGCACCTCCACTGTTCTTTAGGGAAGAAAAATCATAGAGCAATGACATTTTGAGAGAAAAAAAGAAATACTCTTACCTCTACCTTAAGTTTTTAAAATATTTTTAAATGATTTCCCCAAGTCCTCGTCTCTCCCTTTAGTGGAAACAACCACTCAGCTTCAAGCCTGTCAAGTCCCCTTCAGATCTGATGTTTCAATAAGATGGCCCCTCATTTTTCTAAACTCCAATGGATACAACCAATCCAATTTTTATTCCTACATTACTCCCTTTATTCCAGGAATCAGGTGGGAATAAATTCCCTGTGTCTGCTTGATCAAACCCTTCCATAATTGCAAAATAGGAACAGAAAATGTTGAAAGTACAGATCAGGTCCTTGAGCATTGGTAGATAGATAGGTCAAGACAAAACGAAAAATGCCAAATGCAGCATCCTTTGGAGGAGCAGATGGCTTTGGACCTATAGTTCCCAAATGTAAACTCATGTTTGGGTTAGTCATAAATTCTTTGAGAGACATCGATCTTCAATGTTACCCAATGATTCTGATATTATTGCAAGGACTACAAGGACAATAGGAAAAAGGTGTCAGTCCTTCTCATCAAATAATTCATATTTGATTTGATTGGATTTATTGTAGTCACGTGTACCCAAGTATAGTGAAAAGCTTTGTTTTGCAAGCAGTACAGGCAGTTCGTAGCAAACAAGGACATGCAGATCATAGGGTGCTGAGACAGGGCGAGACATGCCAGTTGCAACTGCACAGGCAGTGCACAAAGCAAGGTCAGCATTAGCAAAATCAATATTATTTAAAATTAGAGAGTCCATTCATCTGTCTAATAACAGGAGGGAAGAAGCTGTTCTTGAACCTGTTGTTGTGTTTTCAAGCTTCTGTATCTTCTGCCTGATGGAAGAGGTTGTAAGAGAGCATTACTGTAGTGGGAGGTGATCATGTTGGTAGCCTTTCCGTGGCAGCAAGAAATGTAAGTTCACTCCATGGATGGGAGGTTTGCTTCTGATATGGTCTGGGCTATGCACACAGCCTTCTTTGGTTTCTTACAGTCTTGGGCAGAGCAGTTGTCATACCATGCCATTATGCACCTGGATAGTATGTTTTCTATGGTGTATCTCTAAACGTTGGTGAGGTTCCTTGAGGACATATCAAATTTTCTAAGCCACCTGAGGAAGAACAGGCACTGTTGCGCCTTCTTGACCGTCACATCTATGTGGGAATTTCAGCACAGGCTGTCGGTTATCATCACTCCAATCAACTTGATGCTCTCAACCTTTTCCCCTCCAGCTCTGTTGTTGTAGATGGGGCGTGTCACCCTCCTTTCTTCCTGAAGTCAATGATCAGTTCTTTTGTTTTACTGACATTGAGAGACAGATTGTTATCATTGCACCATTGCACCAAGCCCTCTGTCTCCTTCCTGTATTCTGACTTACTGTTGTTTGATATCCATCCTACCACAGTGGTGTGCCATCACCAAACTTGTAGATGGCATTCATTTGGAACTATACCCCCAAGGCAATGTTTTAGATCTAGGATGTTCATTTGAATTGGGGGATGAACAGATATTTTTATCACAGTATTTCCTGAGGTAACAACACAAAATTCACTTTAACAAAGCAGTGTGTCAATTTTTCTGTTTTCGATGGTCGTTTTTGTCAAAGACCACAGAACTGTGGATGATGTACCACATTTCAGTTACTATTTCTTGATGCTTAAACTTAGGATTTTTCCACAATTGTGGATACATCATTGAATAGATGTCAGGGCAAACCTCCAGCCTTATAAACTCAAACAGGAGGAACAAGGGAAGTACAAAAGAGTGTACAAATAGAAACAAAGAGGCTCATCTTTGACTTCCAACTATAACACATGGAAATTCAGCAAATATCCATAAGACCATAAGAAATATAGTCATTCCTGAAGAAGGGCTTATACACAAAATGTCGATTCTCCTGCTCCTCAGATGCTGCCTGGCCTGCTGTGTTTTTCCAGCACCACATTTTTCAACATAAGAAATATAAACCAGAGTAGGCCATTCAACCCCTCGAGTCTGCTCTACCATTCAGTAGGATCATGGCTCATCTGATATTTCTCATATCCACTTTTCCCCATAACACTTGATAGTCAGCCTACCAGTCACTGGGAAATATGTTATCATTCCTTCATTGTCACTAGGCCTGTGAACTCCATCCATTACTGCACTACACATGCACTGTTTCAAGAAAGCAGCCCCATCGCTACCATTTCCACCGCAACTAGGGATGGTCAGTAAATGTCAAGCCAGCAACACTCACATCCAAGAAACAACTTCTTTTTTTAAAAAAGACATCCCGTTACAGCTTGTTGAATACGGGAGGGCTAAGACCAACTATGATGTGGAGGAGCTGGTGTTGGACTGGGGTAGACAAAGTTATAAATCACGCAGCACCAGGTTATATTACAAAAAGTTTATTCGGAAGCACTGGCTTTTGGAACGCTACTCCTTCATCAGGTAGCTGTGGAGCAGGACCATAAGACACAGAATTTATAGCAAAGGATTACAGTGTCATGCAATTGAAACGATATATTGAACAAATCTAGATCGCTGTTAAATCTTCCGTCTTTTAGAATGGGTTGCAGACTTTGGTTCATTATCATGTAAATCTTAGGACTTCTTTTAAGTCACATTCTCTATATAAGTTAAGGTTTTATTTTAAAAAAAGGTGACATCAGAGCTCAGCCAATGCATTAAATTTGTGAGGTTAGAGTCTGTCTGTATCCCAATCTTGAGTCAGACTGGTTCTATTTCCAATATAGGAATTTATAAAACATTACATGGAGTGACTGCCTGCATTGACTACCTGAAGATTGTGCACTTTTTGAGCAAAATGCAGAAATACAGGAAAGCAGGAAATATCCCAGAAGGATTATGGATCAGTTGAACAGTTTGGTGCTGTGCTTAAAATGACTCAAGGAAAAAATGCCTGCAACTCGCAACAGGCAGGGACCCCTCCCCCACCCCCTCCAGCAGCAGCGGAGACGTCCGTGACTGCCTCAGGGGACTTACCTGCAGAAGCAAGCCTGATCTCTGGGATCAACAAGCTACAGGAGAGGATCGACGCCTTTATTGAGGAATCCCGGAGCAGGTGGGAGTCACTCTTGGTTGCACTGCAAAAGCACGACCGAGAAATTGAAAAGATCGAACATCGCGTTGGAGGGGCGGAGCTAAAGGCTGCGACCTCGGAGTCTGCTGCTGAATCGGCCGTGGGCCGGGCCCGGGCTCTCGGACAGCGAGTCTGGATCTTGGAGGAGCACATCGACGATCTCGATAATCGGGTTCGTCGAAAAAATATTCGGTTGCTGGGCCTTCCCGAACTGGGAGAGGAAGGCCAGCTGGCACTCTTTTTGGAACAACGGCTCCCTGAAATATTAAAGTTGGAGTCTGGATCAGGCCAGGTTGGGGTAGAGTGGGCCCACTAGGTTGCTATACGCAGGCCTGGATCAGACCAGCACCCCTGCCCAGTTCTGTTCCAGCTCCAATGCTATAGACAGAAAACAATGCTCCTGGAAGCCTCTAGATTCCTGGGGAAGGAACCCCAGGCCATGGTGTACAAAGGCTATAGGATTATGCTATTCCAGGGTTTTTCTTCAGCTGTGTCTGTAAAAGGAAGGCATTTGATGAGGCGAAGAAGTGCCTGAGAGACTTAAACATCCAATATTCCTTGCGTTACCCAGCAACGCTGAGCTTCAGCCATGAAGGATCCGTTTATAATTTTGGATCACCGGAGAAGGCTAAAGAATTTTTGGACACTCTTAAATAGACTGTAAGAATTAAACCGTACGGCTAATGATGCTATTTGCACCCCCCTCTTGGTTTACCTTTTCTTTCTCTTTTCATCCCCTTTATTGTTTAATATTGTCTCCGGGGGGCAGGGAGGGGGGGCTTATTTGTTATCCGCAATGTGATTTTAAAATTTTTTACAGGCTGGGCGGCTTAGTTGATTTGTGTGTGGTAGGGGCATTTGCTCTTTCCTACCTCAATTTTTTTAGAGCGGGTTTTTTTTTTCTTCTTCTGTTATTATACTTAGTTATCTATTACTTGCTGGGATTGTAACTTTATAGTTTTATGTGTTTAAACTTTGTATTATCTTTACTAAACGTATTCAAGTGTTGGTGGGGGTGGTGGGGGTGGGGGGGGGTGGGGCACTCACCTTTAACTTTGGTTTTATAGTACATGTGAATTTATTTACTTTATTATGTGGTGCCTGGGTCGAGGGCGGGGCGCTGGCTGGGAGAGGATATGACGGGTTTATTGACAGGTAATGATGCCCCCTGGGAACAAGGGGGAAAATCTCCTTTTAAATGCGTTTTATATTTTTCTTATTTAGAAATAGTTTTTAACTATATTGGCGTTAATGTATTAAAGAATTTCTACTTAATGAATGTTCTACAGTCTGTGCTCAGGGTCCTTCTCCCCAGGGGGTCTTAGACTTGCCTGGACGATCATTGTTAGTCATTCGATTAGGTGGTGAACCTGGAATGTCAAGGGGAGTAATTCACCAATCAAAAGGAGGAAAATACTATCAAACCTCAAAAAAGACAGGGTTGATATAGCTCTCTTACAGGAGACACATTTACTGGATAAAGAGCACTTAAAATTACAAATGGGAGGATTCAATCAGGCCTTCTTTTCATCTTTTAGTTCCAAAAGTAGGGGAGTAGTCATTCTCATTCGGAAGAACCTTCCTTTCAAAATCTTAAGTCAGATAAAAGATGAATCTGGATGTTTTATACTGATCAAAGCCCTCATAAATGGAGAGGAGTACGGAATTTTGAATCTTTATAGTCCCCTGGCACACCCCTTCAAATTTATAACAGAAGCGTTCTCCAAACTGATGGCTTTTGGGGCTCATTACACAATTATAGGAGGAGATTTTAATTGTACAGAGATAGACAGGATACTCAAGAGCACTGCAGGTATATCTCTTAGATCCAGACAATTAGCGGATTTGAATAAGAAGCTAGGGTTAGTAGATGTGTGGAGGTGCCTTCATCCGCAGGGCAGAGACTTTACTTTCTACTCTAACCCACATAAGTGTCAAACTAGAATTGATATGTTTTTTGCTCCCTCGACCTTTTTGAACTCCATATTATCCTGCAAAATAGGTAATATAATAATCTGTGATCATGCTGCAGTATATATGAAAGTTAAGACTAGGGACGATGAGACAAGCCACCGACATTGGCGTATGGATTCCTTCTTAATGAAGAATAGTAAATTCGTAAAATATTTCTCTCAAGAATTTAAAACCTTACTCTTCTCTAGAGACAATTTGAGAAGGAAATTATTTGTTGCACAATAATAAATCTAAAATAGTTTGATATCTATTGGTTCCTCAACATACAGTTCTTGAAAACCATCTTGCATAATTTGCAGGCATTTGTGTTCCACAGGATCATTGCTGATTAGCTTGATGGAGTCTACACATAGATAGAATTCTTCCGTGACTGCTGCATTATCTTAGTTAAATGCACCTCTAATTTTGCAATTTGTATGTTACCGATACTATTGGATCACCAAAAAAACAACTCCTCTCAATGTTTGCTGCCCCTTGCTTTTTCTAAACTCTGCTGCAACTGGTTCCCTCATTTTGATCCTCAAATCTAGGATTGTCTTTCACTCATGTACTGATTTCATCCTTTGTTAATGGCACTATCCAACTTCTTTTCCTTTTTGCTGTCTATCCTTCATATCAAACATTAACATGAACATTCAATTGCCAGCCTTGGTCACCCTGGATTTCACCACAATATCAATTAAATCATACCTGTTTACTTCTATTTGAGTTGCCTTCATCAAATTTGTTACAAATATTGTGTGCATTCAGCTGGAGGGCCTTTAATTCTGACTTTATAGATTCGCATGACCTCTAGCCTTACCTGCTGGCACATTCTTAAATTTATATGCCGCATCTCATCGTACCACTTGATCCCTCATCCTGACAATTTAATTTGAAGCCTTCTCTATATCCCTAGACTCACTAGAATACTAGTCCCAGGATGGTTTTGGGGGGAGACTGTCCCAATGGTACTTACCCCAGTACTAGAGACAGTGCATCATGAAGAAATGTTCCACACCAATCTTTGAGGCATACATTCAACTCTCCAATATAATTTACCCTACTCCAATTTGCTTGTGAAGCAGATAATAATCCAGAGATTATTTTAACCCTTAGATGCTCATACTCTCCCAGCAAACCATTTTCCTAGTTCTGGCTATGTCAGTACTTATGTGGGTGCAGCCCCTATCACTGTACGTTCCTCTCCAGCCCTGAGCAAAAAGCACAAACCCTAACACTTTACAGGTCATGCAGTGCTTTTGCATTCTTGCTGTCAGCTGCGCAGGACTATAACTATCCCCTGGACTATATATTGTCCCCTACAACTGTTACAGTTCTATCAACTCTTCACATTTGAATGACTTCTATTGTGCAAGGGCTTAAGTACTCTGAAGGAACCTTATTATGGTGTGACAGAGCTGCTTCCAGCAGGGCATATATAGACCCATGTGGAACAAGATAACTGGTTTTTAAAGGGAAAGTATAAGTAAATAACAGTGTCTTAATAATATCACGTAAGATTAGAACCTGGCATACCTCAGATTGCCATGTATATTTGTATATATTGTTAACATGAAATAAACAGAATGTTATTGAAGCTTAAACTTGAAGACTGTTCCTGACTTTGCCTTATTACTTATGAAGGGTTTATGCCTGAAACGTCAATTCTCCTGCTCCTCCGATGCTGCCTAACCTGCTGTGCTTTTCCAGTGCCACACATTTCTACTCTGATCTCCAACATTTGCAGTCCTCACTTTCTCCCAGCCTTTCTTAAGCTAAAACACTAAGGTATTATCCTAATCCTACGAGACAATAGAGCTTCTTGCTTTTTCTGTATGTTTAGTTCACTCATCTGTCCCGCAGCTCCCCACTTTTGTCTCTACAGACTGTAAGAACTTTGTGCCTCTTAGCCAAGTGCAAAGGTTGGGCCTTGTCTAATTCTCCCTTTTTAAACCCTGTACCCGATACAATTGGATCCAACTCCTTTGGGCTAAGCAAATTAAGATTTGGGCAATTTTCCTGATCTAATCTGTTGATCCCTGATGGGGCAAATCCGTATGTATCTGCAGCCAATGGAGGCACAGAGTTACAGTAAGGGAATGGGAAATGTGACATATTTTTGATTACTCCGGCAATGATAGACCTATCAGCCACTTCTATGATGTAAATCTTTATAACCTTGTTAATACTAAAAGACAAAATGTTACTGATATTGGAACGCAAGAAGAAGGCAATGGCTAACATGAAAAATAAGATATTATTCAGATGGAAACTGGTAAGTTTAACATTGGCTCATTGTATATTTTTATAAAAAATAACTTTCTCTCTAAATAGTCTTCAGGGTATAAAGAATTAAGTAGAAGCAAAGAATAATACATTCAGTACATGTGTAAAAAATGTCTTGTTACAGATAGCAGCATCGGAAAATTACAGCCCTGGAGGTTCATTTAATTGTGTGAAACAATTTATACGAGCTCCTTTTCCTGATTGGACATCCTTATTGGAAAATTCATCTTAATATTGAAACTGCCCTCTTTGATACTTTTCTTCATCATAAGTCTTCTTTCAATTAACATACACCTTGAAAAGGAGCCTGCAGAGATTTTCCTCAGCTAACCTAATTTACTATTACTAAACAGAAACATGTTTGTGCTTTTTCAAAATCAACAACAGTAAGTGATGAAGAGACAGAGGAAAGCCCTGTTCATTTCAGGAGTATCAAAATAGTGCAGTACTGACATTGCACAAACATAATATAATCCTTTTTCATATTATTAATAAAGAACTGAATTTTATTTCCATGCATCTAGTCCATCACTAATTTTGCTTATTTTGGCCTCTGATTTATCTACCTCTTTTTCCCATCCCAAGTCCTCTCAATCTCCTCATCTCTCTTGATACAGTAGACCCAACTAATCATCAACCCTTATAATGATCAATCCAACTTCCTCATTGCCTCAAGCCTGTCTATTTCTGTCCTTCTTTGCCAATCTCTTCCCCTTTCTCCCAAATGAAAACCTTTCTACTGCAGTAAAGACATCCTGCTGTCACCCAATTGTCTCCCATTAAATTCCATCATCATCAGCCCTCTCCCACTCATCTTTTATCTCTAATAATTGCCTCTTGGGATCTATCTCAGCACCGCTGTCAGAGATAGTCTGAAATTTAAACTCTGAGCCTATTCCACTCACTTTTTGCCCCTACTAGCTCCCATAGCATGCTGCATTAATTTCAAAAATGTCTACAGCTCTATCATTGATTGGATGATGAGGGAACCAAGAAGAAGGGAAAACTGACTTGATCACATCCTCACCAATCCACGTGTCATAACTGTTTATGTCCATGGCAGCAGCGTGAAGTTGACCATATTGGGTATACTCTCCATTGTGTTGTGGGCACTATTACTGTGTTAAATGGAATAGATATTGAACAGATCTAGCAACTCAAAACTGGATATCCATGAGGCGCTATGGGCAATTAGCACCAGCAGAAATATATAGAATCACAATCTGCAACTTCATGACTGAGCACATCCCTCACTTTACTCTTACTATCAAGCAAGAGAGACCAAACCTGGTTCAATGGAAGGTGCAGGAGGGAATGCCAGGAGCAGCACCAAGCATGCCTAAAGGTCAGAGGTCAATCTGGTGAAGATACAAAACAGGATCATGTTCATGCCAAACAGTGAGAAACACATAATAGATAGAACTAAGCAATCCCACAACAAACAGGTCTAAGCTCTGCACTCATGCCATGTCAAGTCATGAATACTGGTGTTCAATAAGCAACTAACAAGAAAAGGAGAAGGCCCCACAAATATCCTCACCCTCAGTGATAGGGAAGTCTATCTTGTTTCATATCCCTCTGGGCCCTCTTCAGTCAGAAATATCAACTTCTTTCTCCTGCCTGATTAAAAACCAGATTATCAAGAACATCCAGGTGTTAATACTATTGAAAATATCTTGAATTACTCCATATAGCATCAAAAGACTCTGGATCATGACTCCCACTCTACTGTCATCTAATTGCCTCCCATTAACTCCTAAAATCAACACACCCCCCCTCCCAGTCATCATCTATCTCTAACAATTGTCTCTTGGGATCTATCTCACACTACTGCCAGATGTATGGTGGTCTGAAATTTAACTTTGAACCTATTCCACTCACCTATTGCCCCTGTACTTGCCAATCTCTTCTATGTCCCATACAATATAGCATCAATTTCAAAAACATTGTCTACAGCTGGATCATTGATTGGATAGTGAGGGACCTATTGATGGACAGTTCATGCACATATATAAACAGTTTCCCTGAGGTCCATCTTTTACAAACTGTTTCTTAGTAAGCAAAACCTCATAATTCCTAAAATAAAACCAGCACTTGCAGATACTGGAAATCTGAAACGAAAACAGAAATTGCTGGAGAAACCCATCTGATATAGGGACATTGGACACAAAACGTTGTCTCTGCTTTCTCCCACAGATGCTGCCAGACCTGCTGAGTTTGTCCAGCAATTTCTGCCTTTGCCTCACAATTCCTCTACAGATTGGCTGGAGTTTATCCATTAGATTTGCTCAGCTAGGTACACCCATAATCCCAACTCATTGCCGGACAGACTTGGAGCGTCAACACCAAAGTGAGCCTATTTATTCTGATATATCAATATATACAAATGGCCATTAGAGGGTGCTATTACAGTTCTTTTTTAATATTGGAAATGTGAACTGTTTCCTCTGGCAAGTTGGCCAGTAAACAAAAGTCAAAATTTTAAAGTGATTAGCAAATAAATGAAGGTAATGAAAAGAAACATTTTTTCTCATAAGATTCAGAACAGCCTACCTGAGGGGGAAGTGTGATTCCCAAGGAATTTTTAAAAGCAATTAGGCATATACTTGAAGTGAACTAATTTTCAGGGTGATGGGGAAAACTCCACAGTTTAGAACAAAACTGGACAGGTCTCTCAAGGGTATGATGGGATGAATGGCCTTCCTCTGTGTTGTAAGATGGCATAATTCTTTACTTGAAAGGAGAAACTTTCAGGAACACATGGAGAAAGCAAAGGAATGTGGCTTGGACAGCTCATTCAATCAGTCAGCACAGGCGCAAGGCCATGTTGTAAGATGCAACCCAGCTTTTTGAATACTGCATTTATAACTTCCTTTAGCTTCATCCTGTTCTACTCAGGCAACAGATTTTGAAAGGTTCACTCTAAAAGTAATTGCAGTGGTTGCTTCATGTCTTCTAAGTCACTCATGCCAAACAAATTGTGAATAGTAGGAAACTTGAGGACAGTAAATGCCCAACAAAAAGAAAAAATTATATTATGAGTTTCTATTCATCAGCACCAAATGGCCTCACCAGAGAAGACAACAGGTTTTAATATAATCAGCTAGTAGTGAAAGCAAACATTTTCAAAGATGCTTATGTAATTGTATTTAAAGGCCCAAAGAAGGGAATGCTTTCATGATTAATATAAAAGATGCTACTTCATGGTTTTCATGACTCATTGTCCAATATTTGAATGAAAAAATGATATTTAAATAATTCATTGATATGCAGGTGCAGGAAATACATTTCTTTGATCAAAGCTTTGAATAACAGAAGCTTGCAATAGATATTTCTGCAAGGTTTATTTGCATTTGGGCAAATCCTGCCTCCAATTTCAAATATCAGCTTTGGTACAGATCATTCTTATCACTCAGCGGTTGTGAGGAATGAAGCATTGCTTTAATGGCTGTCTGATTTGCCACTGTGTACGTACATTTTATGACTCTTACACATTAGTGCTATGAAGAGGAATAAGCTTTATAAAAGGCCACTCAAACGACCTGGTTACTCTTTTTAGAAAATGTGTCCGCTACAGGTTAATACCTCATTTGATTGCTCGTCAATGGACTGGTTCAGTAACTGTGTCTGACCTGGTTTCTGGAAATATTGAAGAGAAGAAATTGCAGTGAACTCAATGACAATGTCACTATAAATAGAGACCAGAGATGATTCCGACCCTATTGTCATTTGAAAGAAAAGAAGCTCCACAATGATTATTTGTGGAACATTGTGCAAAGATTATCCACTGACGTAAGTGGTATACAGTGGGTCGTAATGTATAGTAATTTATTGCCATCTCAGAATTGATATCTTGGCACTAATGAGACTGAGTAATCCATGTGTAAGTGTATGCTGACTGTAAAAATAAAATAAACATGAAATAAGCATTTTTCTAGTTTCCAGTGAGCATGGATATTTAATGCTTCATTCCATATTTCAAAAGAAAGTTGTTATAAAAGCCATTGGTTGTCTCCCTCTCTCACAATAAGAGTATTGCTCATCGGTACAAATGTTGGAAAAGTGGTTTTGGTACCACATCCACAAACATCCTTTTCATCTGCCACTTAAACTCAGTAGCAGCAGTGTGTGCCATCTACAAGACACACTGCAGAAATTGACCATAGATTATGAAACAGCACCTTCCAAAACCATGACCACTTATAGAGTCACAGAGTCATACAGCATGAAAATAGACCCTTCAGTCCAACTTGTCTGTGCTGACCAGATATCCTGATCTGACCTAGTCCCATTCGTCAGCATTTAGCCAATATCTCTTTACACCCTTCCTTTGCATATACCCATCCAGATGCCATTTAAATGTTGCAATTGCATCTGCCTCCAACACTTCCTCTGGCAGTTTATCTCATACATGTACCATCCTCTGCATGAAAAAGTTACCTCTCAAGTCCTTTTTAAATCTTCCATCTCTCACCTTAAACCTAAGACCTCGAGTTTCAGACTCCCCCATCCTTGGAAAAAGACCTTGGCTATTCACCTTCTCCACTCCCCTCAAAATTTTATAAACCCCTGAAGTCAACCTTCAGTCTCCAACACTCCAGGGAGTTATCTTGCCCGATAACTCAAAACTTCCAGTCCTGGCAACATCTTTGTAAATCTCTCCTGTGCTCTGTCAGGTTTAACAACATCCTTGCTATAGAAGGGCAACTAGAATTGTATGCAGTATTCTAAAGCTGGCCTCACCAATGCCCTGTACAGGTAATGGAATCTTAACTCCTATACTCAATGCATTGACCAATGAAGGCAAGCTTGCAAAGTGCCTTCTTCACTCCCCTGTCTCCCTGTGACTCCACTTCAAAGGAACTATGCCTGCACCCCTTGTTCTCTCTGTTTGACAACACTCTCCAGGGCTCTACCATTAATTGAGTAAGTCCTGCCATGGTTTGCCTTACCAAAATACAACACTTCATATTTATCTAAGTTAAACTCTATCTGGCACTCCTGGCCCAATGGCCCATCTGATCAAGATCCCGTTGTAATCTGAGATAATCTTCTTCACTATCCACTACACCATCTATTTTGTGTCTTCGGTCTATAGTCACATCAAAGTCATTTATATAAATAATGAAAAGCAGTGAACCCAGCAGCAATCCTTGTGGTACATCACTGGTCACAGGCCACCAAAGTCAAGGATAGCAGATACAAGTTCTCCTCCAAGCTGCAGACCATCCTATCTTGAAACAGTATTGGCTGTTCCTTCAGTGTCGCTGCATCAAACTCCTGGAATTCCTTCCCTAACATCATTGTGGATTTGCCTGCACATGGACTGCAACAGTTTATGAAGTCAGTTACCACCACCTTCTCAAGGGCAACTATGGGACTGGCAATAAATGTTGGCCCAGTCAGTGATGCCCACATCCCCTGAGTGTTGTTATGGGATGAGAGTTGTCTGTAAATGAAAGCTCACGTCTCAATAACTGCAGTCACATTGTGGTAAATTTTAACTTTTTGGCCACTGCATTAAACAAATGGAATTTGATTGGCTGCCTGTTATGCACCTTATCTTTGCTTTGACTGAGTGGAAAGAAAAATCAATGAGTTCATTTTCCATCAGTTGCCATGCAGGAGCACATTTCAGCAATGAACCAGACTGTTGTCATACCCTAAAAGGAATTACACTCTGCTGCTGTCTCTCTCCCAGTTCAGATTATCTTCAGTACATGGGATTATTCTCTTCCCTCTTCTAATACCATCTTCGGTTTCTTGGTCTATGGGTTTTGAACAGATTGCTAAATGGACTAGATTCAGGTTGTAGCAATAGCCCTTTGCTAGCTGCTTTGGATTGGACTTGTGTGACTTAATGCAGTGTAAGACACCCATGATCGTGTTCTTTTGTTTTGGATCCCGACTATCATTGGCAAGAGATGTGCTGGTCCTTGAATGGATGACTGAACAGTCTCAATACGTCCCCAGGTCCGGATGGGATCTATCCCAGGTTACTGAGGGAAACAAGAGAGGAAATAGCTGGGGCCTTAACAAATATCTTTGCAGCATCCTTGAACACAGGGGGGACCCAGAGGACTAGAGAATTGTAATGTTGTCCCCTTGTTTAAGAAGGGTAGCAGGAATACTCCAGGTAATTAGAGACCAGTGAGCCTGACACCAGTGGTAGGGAAGCTGCTGGATAAGATAGGATCTATTACATTTGGAAGAAAATGGGCTTATCAATGATAGGCAACATAGTTTTGTGCAGGGAAGGTTATGTCTTACCAACTTAATAGAATTCTTTGAGGAACTGACAAAATTGATTGACGAGGGAAAGGCTGTAGATATCATACATATGAACTTCAGTAAGGTGTTTGATAACATTCCCTATGGTAGGCTGATGGAGAAAGTGAAGTTGCATGAGGTCCAGGGTGTACTAGCTAGATAGATAGAGAACTGGCTGGGCAACAGGAGACAGAGAGTAGTAGTGGAAGAAAGTTTCTCAGGATGGAGAACTATGGCCAGTGGTGTTCCTCAGGAATCCAATTTGGTACTAGTGTTTTTGTGATGTACTAGAGGAAGGTATATGTGGTATGATTAGCAAGTTTGTAGATGATACTAGGATTGGTGGCATAGCAGTTAGTGAAAAGGACTGTAGGAGAATACAACAGCATATCTCCATAGATTGGAGATTTGGGCGGAGAAATGGCAGGTGGAGTTCAATCCGAACAAATGCGAGGTGATGTATTTTGTAAGATCCAATTCAAGACTGAACTATATGGTGAATGGAAATGCCCTGGGGAAAATTGATGTACAGAGAGATCTGGGTACTCAAGGTGCCAACACAAGTTGATAGAGTGGTCAAGAGGGCATACTTTCCTTCATTGGACAGGGTATTGTGTACAAGGGTTAGCAGGCCATGTTCCAGCTGTATAGGACTTTAGTTCAGCCACATTTTGAATATTGCTTACAGTTCTGGTCACCACGTTACCAAAAAGGATGTCAGTGCCTTGAAGAGGGTGCAGAGGAGGTTCACCAGGATGTTGCCTGGTATGGACGGTATTATCTATGAAGAGAGGCTGAGTAGATTAGGATTACTTTCATTAGAAAAACAGAGGTTGAGGGGGATCCTGATTGAGGTCTACAAAGTCATGAGGTATAGAGAGGGTGGATAGCAAGAAGCTTTTTTCTCAGAGTGGGGGACTCAATTACATGGGGTCATGAGTTCAAGTTGAAAGGGGAAACGTTTAAGGGAGATATGCATGGAAATTCTTTACCCAGAGAGTGGTGGGTGCCTGGAACACATTGCCAGCGGAGGTGGCAGAGGCGGGCATGACAGCGTCATGTAAGGTGTATCAGACAGATACATGAATGGGCAGGGAGCAGAGGGATACAGACCCTTAGAAAATAGGTGACAGGTTTAGATAGAGGATCAGGATCAGTGCAGCCTTGGAAGACTGAAGGGCATGTTCCTGTGCTGTAATTTTCTTTGTTCTTTGTTAATAATGAGAATGGTAAAGTCTGAAAGGATTCAGAAATGATTTACAAGGATGTTGCCAGGGTTGGATGATCTGAGCGACAGGGAGAGGCTGAACAGGCTGGGGCTGTTTTCCCTGGAGTGTCAAAGGCTGAGGGGTGATCTTATAGAGGTTTACAAAATTATGAGGGGTATGGTTAGGATAAATAGACAAAGTCTTTTCACTGGGGTTGGGGAGTTCAGAACTAGAGGGCATAGGTTTAGGGTGAGAGGGGAAAGATATAAAAGAGACCTAAGGGGCAACTTTTTTCACGCAGAGGGTGGTATGTGTATGGAATGAGCTGCCAGAGGATGTGGTGGAGGCTGGTACAATTGCAACATTTAAGAGGCATTTGAATGGGTATATGAATAGGAAGGGTTTGGAGGGATATGGGCTGGGCGCTGGCAGGTGGGACTAGATTGGGTTGGGATATCTGGTCGGCATGCATGGGTTAGACCGAAGGGTCTGTTTCCATGCTGTACATCTATATGACTCTATGACTATTGAGCCCTGTTGGGATACAGTGGCAGAAATAGAGAGTGTGAGGTAGCAGAAAGAAGGGGGCCACTTACTCTGGCAGAGGAGAGAGGGTCATTGACCATCTTACAGCACTGTTGGCCATTCTTCCAGACTGTGGAGATGGCACTGACCTGGAACTGACCTTGGACCAGGCTGCCAGGGTCTGGTGGCTTGATCTCTTCCGTTGGTCTTCTGGGAAGTGGACTCTGCTCCCTTCAGTGACACAGTTTTTCGGGATGTTCATCCCATTGTCAAGGAATTATCGTGCCATTTTCCTTTACTCAGTCATTTTCCAAATCCATTCATGACTGGGTGAAGTAGTTTCAGAATGCCAACTCTTGTTTGGGTACACAGTAGTCTTTTAAAGATGGCGTGGGTGCTAGGGACTTTGGCAGATATCCACTGAGTGGCACATTGTTCTGCAGATATTAGGTAGTAATATGGGGTCGTATTGTTTATGAGAGGCCGGAGTAGGTAGTTAATGAGGTCGGTTTGGTAAGGTATGGTAAGAAATCTCTTTGGGTCTCATGATGGAAATACCTCCAAAATATTCAATGTAATTCAGACTTAACCAAAAAAAGTAAGATTGGGCCCACTAAATCTTACAAATCCAGTACGGACCATTTAGCCCATCATATCCATGTCATCTCTCTAAAAGAACTATCAATTGCTGATAGCTTCACTTTTCTGAGCACAGTTGAGATGAGCCAAAATCAGATTGCCTGAAATTCCAGACCTCTCAAAGGGACCAGCTGTTACCCACTGGTGAACCCAGTAGAGTGATGCCTGGAATAAAACCAAATTCTGGGCAGAACTCCAGATTCAGTGAATCTCATCCAACCTTGGTATGTGGCCATGCCCAGCAATCAGAGCAGAGTCAGTCTAAACTGGAGAGGCATATCGCAGAGCCCTGAGATGGGGCAAATGTAGATCCAGTACATTCATCAACTGTAGAGCCTAAGAAAGTGGATGACCCAAAACAGTCTGATGAACTCAACTGCCTGTTTCACTGGCTGCAGCCACAGAGGCTGGTGAGATGCTCCAGAATTCCACACTGCAGCTCAAAAACACAGCAAACATGTTGGACTCCTTTGACAACATGGCAGGCTTCATCGCGCTCGGCCGAAGGCAACATGCTAAACGGAAAAAGGTAACTGAATTTCTCCAGGACTAACTCATAACATTTTTCAATGTCTTCTTCTGCACAGGATCAGGTCATTGTAAAGTGTGAACAAAAAGCCAAAAACAGGAAGCGTTGGAGAAACTTTGTAGGTCTGGTGTTATTTGTAGAGAAAAATATAGAGTTAAAGTTTTGAGTTGAGTGACTCTTCATTGGAACTGAAGTATATTTGAAAAAAAGACATTTTTCCCACGTTTGATGTATTATTGAGCTGTATTTGCAATTTTGTTTTGACATAAAAGAAGTTTGAGGGAATATCAGGTTAGACATGACCTCTTCAGCTAAAACCCTGCAATTCAACCCATAGTGATTTCACTGCAAGGTTCTTTTGTCACATAGATGTGAGGGACATTACAATGATGGAGGAGAAAGTGAGGACTGCAGATGCTGGAGATCAGAGCTGAAAATGTGTTGCTGGAAAAGCGCAGCAGGTCAGGAGAATCGATGTTTCGGGCTTCCTGAAGAAGGGCTGATGCCCGAAATGTCGATTCCCCTGTTCCTTGGATGCTGCCTGACCAGCTGCACTTTTCCAGCAACACATTTTCAGCTCGACATTACAATGATATTAACTTCCTTCATCTGGAAGAGAATATCTCCTAATAAACAATGGGATGTGGGCATCACTGGCTGGGCAGCTTTTATTACCCATCCCTGGTTACACCTTGAGTGTTTAATTTAGATATAAGTATATTGGGCAGTGCCCCTGAGTTTTGTATTTATTTCCATACCTAAACCATTCCTTTTCTCAATTGTTTTGACTAAAATGTAACTTCTAATTATTTTTAAAAGGTAAAAGATAACAAAAGAATTATTCATGTCTTTTTTCAAAACAAGAAAATTATATATGGATTATCGTTTTATTTGCTCTAAGTCATTATTTACTCTATGATACTAACATTATCAAATTATTTTTACTACAATGTACCATGATCATAACCATGGCAATACAACAGCTGTGAATCTGCAAATGAAACTGCAATTATTGCATTGCATATTTTAATAATTCAGAAATATTTAGCACAATAATTAAGATTTAAAAATAGAGAGAGTTGGCTTTCTGTGGAGCAAGGCTAATTTGTCTCTCAGGATGATGTTTGTAGAGTTGTTTCTTTCCACTGTTCTTTCTGAGTCTATGGTCTAAAGCATCAGCTTCATTCAGTGGAGGCATTCTCTCCACATTATTGCAGGAGGTTCTGGGTTGAAGATCCACTTGAGTGTACAGAGCTGACTGACACTCCAATCAGGAATGATTTGAATTATTTTGAATTATTTTGATTTATAGTCACTTGTATTTTACAGTGAGAAAAACAGGAAAATACAGTGAAAAGCTCTTCCGCAGTTGCCATGATCCAGTGCCATTTTGAATAGTTTAAGAATTAGAACAAAAATGGCAAGATACAGTTTAAAGAGAGTCCATCAGTGTTGAGCCAGTTCATCATGAACAATGCCTGTGTCACCATCCCTCCTGCACTACCTCACTGCCGTCTACACCGGACCTCACTAACATTCAAGTTGCCACTTCTCAGGCACCATATTTCACCGCTGGACTGATTCACCTCCATCACTGCTTTGCCATTGTGACTTCCCCCCCCCCCCCGCCCCCCCGCCAGGGTCAGAATCAATATCACCATGATGCACTTCCACCGCTGCCAGCACTGGACTGACTCTCAGGTGATATCTTTCACTGCTGGGCCAACCTTGCTAACTACCCTCCTAGAAATGTAGCAATTGCCAATTCTCATACTGGGTCCTGTGCTCAACCTGGAAAAGTAAGGAAGGGCTCACTCAAGTCTGCTTGGGGCTCACTCATCACAACCATGAGGTCCTGCATTGGTGGGAGTGTGCATGTCAGATGATGTGTTAACCTGAGGGCTCATGTACCTTGCTGAATGGATCTGAAAGATCCCAGGGAACCATTTACAAAAGTACTGGGAGATCCTGAAGAATCCTAGCTAATATTTACCCCTGATCAGCACCATGCAAGTAGAAATCAGACTTATCCCTCATTTCTTTCATTGTTGTTTGAGTGATTTGTCCTTGTTTCTCCTGTGTGGTCATAATTAATAAACATTCATTGACTATGAAGCACTTTGGAACATCATGAGAATGTGAAAGGCACTATATAAAAGCAAGAGCTTTCTTTCTATCTTCATTCCCAGTCAAAGGTAAATTAAATGCAGAAAAACAGAAAGGTGAAGACTCACAAAGGCTGTATAAAAAAATACATGCTTTTCCTTGGTAGATTCTTTCTGTGTTTGATCTCTATGTTGTCTACAGTACAAGAAAATGAGAAAAATTAGAAATATTAGATCCAATTATCCAAAAAAAATGAAAATAGGGAACTCCAGAATACAACTTACTCCATGTTCCTCCACCTCCGGTAAGTACAATTGCAGGGACACCACAGGAGTACCATGCATCAGTAGTATACTGACCAAGCATGCAGAATCACAATGCTGCTACTTGGATTTTCTCTCTCTGATGTTGACTGACCTTGCTAAGTGTTTTGCAATTAGGCAGTCCCTGGGATGTAAATGGAATCTGTTCCTGAGTCCATTCACAAGTTAATTGTCCGCAAGTCGGAACACAATGCAAGACAGTATAAAGCAGCCAATCTTAAGTACAGGAAATTTTTGTATTATGTCTTTAAAACAGTAGTCTGGGACAGGGTCACTGTCGTATATATGAGCATTTGTAAGTTGGATATTTGTAAATCAGGATCCCCTGTATTATCTTCAAATAAAAGGTAAACTGGAACTGTCCAGTAGAGGGGGCCATTTATGCACCTAATACAGACGAACCTTGTTTATCCGAATATCAATTATCCAAAATTTGGATTATCCGAAGAAGATCTCAAGTTCCCGCAAAAAACATTACATCTAAGAGGTAAGTGTATTCGATTTACCTGTACTGAAGAACATGTGAAAACGCTGGCAAAAATAAAGAAACACAAGCACCTCAAGCATCAACAACTGGAATATTGTTTAGGTAAGGGTTAGTTACACAGCCCTTTGCAAAAGTAAGTGTTACTTTACTGTACAGGTATTCCCGTCAATTTACCAGACCGTTCATTAAAAAATGGCCAAGAACATAAACGCATGTGCAAGGTGGTGCTATTGTGACACACTGTGTTCTCGGAAACTGACAAATGCTCTTGCGATCATAGAAGCTGTTCGGGACCTTTTTTTAATGGCTTTCCTTGTTCAAGGTAAAATTGATTTTCTGAATAATCAATTATCCTAACGAAATTCTGCCTGCCCACCTCGTTCAGATAATCAAGGTTCCTCTGAAGTGGACAGTGCAATTAATCATAGAGTCATAGAATCATACAACATGGAAATAAACCCTTCAGTCCAACCAATCCAAGCTGACCATAATCCCAAAGTAAACTAGCCACACCTGCCTGCACTTGGCACACATCCCTCCAAACCTTTCTTACTTGTGTACTTACCCAAATGTCTTTTAAACAGTGTAACTGTACTCAGATCCACCAGTTCCTCTGGAAGTTCATTCCACACATGAGCCACTCTTTGTTTGCAAAAATGTTGCCTCTCATGTACTTGTTTCACCTTAAAAATATGCACCTGAGTCTTGACATTGCCCACCATAGGGAAAAGATTACTGCCATTCACCTCGTCCATACCCAGCATGATTTTAAAAACTTCTATGAAGTCACCCTTCAACCTCCTAGACTCCAAAAAAGTCCCAACCTGTCCAGCCTCTCTCTCTCTATAACTCAAATCTTTCATTCCCGCAACATACTAGTCAATCTTCTTTGAAACCTCTCCAGCTTGATAATGTCTTTCCCGTAACCAGGTGACCAGAATTGGACACAGTACTCCTGAACAGGTCTCACCTATATCCTCTACAACCTCAACATGGCATCCCAACTCCTATGCTCAAAGGTCTAATCAAGCATGCTAAACACCTTCTTAACCACCCTGTCTACATGTGACACAAACTTCAAAGAATTATGTACCATGTTTTGCATTTTTTTGAATATTAAAGATCCAAAAAGAATCAAATTAAAAGTCTTAAACTATTGAAATGTAATAACTATGGTACTGTTTGAAGTAAGCCGGCAATGTCAGAAGCAGCTGTAATATCAACGCTACTCTCAGTCCACCATAGTTCTATCTCTCACTCATCTGGCTGTAGTGTCATTCTATGACAGTAGCACAGCAATGATCTGTCTAAAAACAGGTACTCTACTCATTTTTTCCATACCTTACAGTCTTGCACTTTCCATTTCAGTTAGAAATTAAGACTACAACAAATAAAGGATAAGGATGAGGTGGTTTCCCATTGCCTTCCTCATGCAACCCATTTCGGAAACACAACCCACCTTCCCAAAGGATCCCTTACCTGAAAGGAGCCCTTTGAGACTATAGTTTTTTCACCTGTACTACTGGTTCTGTCTTTGGCCATGGTTCATCAATCCTTTGCTGAGCCTGCAGAACCAAGCAAAAAGAGCTAGGATTATCTCCCTAAGATTTTAAGTGAATCACCTTCCTTGCATCCTTTAATGTGAGCTTACATTTAAACATCTATCCACACATCACGTTAACTACTGATTGAGAGATGGTTCTTGGCTTGCACCTTCTGAAATGGTGGGCAGCTCAGCTTCAGATTTAGCATCTGAAGCATGTAAGTCACAAGACCTTGCTAATGGTGAGCACCACTGCCTCTCTGACAATGTAATTCCTCAAGAAGCAAGCCCAAAACCTTGTGTAATTAACTGGTTGAAAAGTGGAACATTCAGTGAGGAAATTGCAAACTTGGACACACTCACCAGCACCTTATAACAACAAATGAGAAAATCCATCCCTATGTTACTGTCAGACCATCTGTGCAGATAGAAACAGTCAGATTTAATCAAAGGATTGTAGATTTTAAGAATGTAAAAATATGAACATGACTAGGTCATACAGGTCCTTAAGACTGTTCCACCTTTCAGTTAATCACGTCTGCTTTTCTGCCTCAAATCCAGTTTCTCGCCTTCTGCTAATACACCTTGATTTCCTGAAGATGAAAATACTATCTTCCTTGTCTTAAGTTTACTTAACGGTGGAGCATTTACATTTCTCTGAGGTGAACAATTCCGAAGTAGCACAACTCTCTGATTGAAGGAATTTCTCCTCATCTCAGCTCTGAAAAATCACCCCTCTACCCTGAGATTCTAGATTCTCCAGCCAGAGACCTACCCAGCAAGCTCCTTCAGTATCTTGTTTGTTTCAATTAAATAATGTATCATTTTTCAGAACTGTAATAGTTCCAATTTTCTCAAACCAATTCCAGCCTCTGTTCTTCGTGTCTCTTAACCAATACTCTACCCACATTAATATGTAACTCTGAGCTCCATGAACAGTTAACTTGCTTAGACCATAAGACCATAAGACATAGGAGTGGAAGTAAGGCCATTCGGCCCATCGAGTCCACTCCGCCATTCAATCATGGCTGATGCGCATTTCAGCTCCACTTGCCAGCGTTCTCCCCGTAGCCCTTAATTCCTCTAGACAACAAGAACCTATCAATCTCGGCCTTGAAGACATTTAGCGTCCCGGCTTCCACTGCACTCCGTGGCAATGAATTCCACAGGCCCACCACTCTCTGGCTGAAGAAATGTCTCCGCATTTCCGTTCTGAAATGACCCCCTCTAATTCTAAGGCTGTGTCCACGGGTCCTAGTCTCCTCGCCTAACAGAAACAATTTTCTAGCATCCACCTTTTCAAAGCCATGTATTATTTTGTACGTCTCTATTAGATCTCCCCTTAATCTTCTAAACTCCAACGAATACAACCCCAGTATCCTCAGCCGTTCCTCATATGCTAGACCTGTCATTCCAGGGATCATCCGTGTGAATCTCCGCTGGACACGTTCCAGTGCCAGTATGTCCTTCCTGAGGTGTGGGGACCAAAACTGGACACAGTACTCCAAATGGGGCCTAACCAGAGCTTTATAAAGTCTTAGTAGTACATCTCTGCTTTTATATTCCAACCCTCTTGAGATAAGAGACAACATTGCATTCGCTTTCTTAATCACAGACGCAACCTGCATGTTTACCTTTAGAGAATCCTCGACTAGCACTCCCAGATCCCTTTGTGCTTTGGCTTTATTAAGTTTCTCACCATTTAGAAAGTAGCCCATTCCTATATTCTTTTTGCCAAAGTGCAAGACCTCGCACTTGCTCACGTTAAATTCCATCAGCCATTTCCTGGACCACTCTCCCAACCTGTCTAGATCCTTCTGTAGCCTCCCCACTTCCTCAGTACTACCTGCCTGTCTACCTAACTTTGTATCATCGGCAAACTTCGCTAGAATGCCCCCGGTTCCCTCATCCAAATCATTAATATATAATGCGAACAGCTGTGGCCCCAGCACCGAACCCTGCGGGACACCGCTCGTCACCGGCTGCCATTCTGAAAAAGAACCTTTTATCCCAACTCTCTGCCTTCTGTTAGATAGCCAATCCTCAATCCATCCCAGCAGCTCACCTCGAACACCATGGGCCCTCACCTTGCTCAGCAGTCTCCCGTGTGGCACCTTATCAAAGGCCTTTTGAAAGTCCAGATAGACCACATCCACTGGGTTCCCCTGGTCTAACCTACTTGTTACCTCTTCAAAAAATTCCAACAGGTTTGTCAGGCTTACTAACCCTTTATGCAGCACTTCATCAATGTCTTTTGAAAATACAAGAATTCTATTTCTATTGGCTGTCCTTTCTCAATCCTATTAGTTACATCTTCAAAAACTAACACATTTCTCAAAACACAATTTTTCTTTCATAAAAGCAAGGTGATCCTATCTGATCACATTAGGTTTTACAAATGTATTGCTAAAATTTCCTTAATAGTTCAGTAAATTGGTTCTTTGATGATTGGTGTCAGAATAACTAGCTTACAGTTAGAAATTTCCTCTTTTTTTCTTTCTTAAATTGCAGTGATTTTTGCTTTGACACTACAATCTTCTATACCCGTGCTGGTCATATGCTTTCCTCTTCTCCCTCATGGTGTTGAAACAGAGCTTTGGTTCCATCTATCCATTTCCCACACTTGCTCATTCCTTCTTCTCCACCCTAGAACCACAATAAAACAGCGTTTATGTCCACCTTCCATTCCACCATCCCTTACATTGGACAGATCACTGTCTGCCATTTTCATCATCACTTCCACCAAACACATCTTTTCCTGCAATCTCACAACAGTGCTGGGGAGGGAAAGTTCCTTTCACAACATGATTTCTTCAATCACCCTCAAAACCTCCTCTGAGTGGGTGATCAGTTTGTGGAACACCTCCATTCAGCCAGCAACCATGATCCTGAGCCTTAGCCAGCTGTCATTTTAATTCTCTGCTCTCCTCCAACTCTGACTTTGGCCTCCTGCACTGGAATAATGAAGTTCAACTAGAAACTCAATTATGTCATTTACAGCCTTCCAGACTTAACACAGGGTTCAGCAATTACAGATCATAAACCTTTTCTTGGCAAAATAATTGTTTATAATGATCCTGCTATCCCCAGTTACACCATTTCTACATTCATCTCATGCTTCTTTACATGATCATCCCCTTTTGCTTTACCACATCACCCCTTTAATTATTTAATCTTTCCTGTGGGATATTTTCTCAGATAATCACTCCTGGTGTCTTGTGGTATTCACCATCTCTACTAGTATCTGTATTGGGTAGAGAGTGTTTGAGATCATTCACTGCTATCAAACTACTTTGTCTTTGCTTTATTTTGGACCTATTGAATAATCATTGCAAGATGTTGCACCATAAATCTATCCACTGAAGAGGCACAATACTTAGATAATAAGAACGTTTGTTCCATCCGAGCAATAAGTACAACTACATTTGGTCAGGCCTAAGGACTGAGACTTTAGGGAACTGGCACAAGTAGATCTGCTCCCTCCTAAAGGTAGAGTAGAATTTCTTATTTCTCCTCACAGACTATTTAACATCAGGTAGAACAGGTAGAGCCAATACAGTATGCAAATTAACCTGCTCACAACCATTATCTTATACAAAACCCTGCTTTCCATCTTGTCATAGACCTTCCATTTTGTTTCATCAATTTCTCTCCACCTTTCCTTCCTTTCCGTTGAGATCCGATTATCCAATTATCCAGGAGCAGGATTTATAGGTTGATGAAGAATATTATTGAAACACAAACATTTTTAATAGAAACAAAATATTTCACCTTAACTAAAGTATCCTACAGAATTCAAAGCCTCGTAGTCCTGGTCCCTTTGTGTAAAAGGAGAGAAGAGTATAAACAATCCTAGTTCATTTCCAGCAAAGCACGTTTGCTGTCTGATTCGGGAAAAATATACACATTTGTAATCAGTTTGCATGCATGTCAGTATTGCTTCCTTCAGTCACCTCCAACTAGACCAAGGCTTTACTTTAGGTTGCTTCTTGCCAAGGGCTATGGGGAAAGAGCAAGGAAGTGAATTTGATGAGTGTCGGATCAGCTATAACCCTATTGAATGGCGGACCAGGCTCGAAGGGCCAAAAGGCCTACTCCTGGTCCTATTTCTTCTGAGCTTTTTTTCATTACATACTGCATAATACTATCTCTCAATATGAGGCCTCAGTACAGATTCTGATGGCACCCAGCAATCCCTCTGCACCAAATTTCTTCTTGTGCTATATGTTTGACGCAACATCCTTCTATCTTATTCCAATAACTCTACTGACCCTGAAGCTATCTTGTTATTCCTTCTGACTCAATTATCTAACATAAAAACATGTACAATTTAATTTTTTTTTACAATTCAGCACCAGAAAAACAGAAGCCAGCTGTTTCCCTCTTACAAACTGAAATTTTGATTCTGAAACTTCCTGGCTCCTATCTCATTGTTAATCATAAGATCATAAAGAATACAAGCTTGCAGAGGTCATTAGCCCATTAAGTCTGTTCTGCCATCCATGGTTGATCTGATTGAGGTTTTAACTTCATTGACATGTACATTGACCAAACTTCTGGCTGGGTTGGCCTTCAGTATATTCAATATACACTGTTGTCTATGAAAAAAATGACAAGGACTAATGGATCTAAAAAAGAAGGAATTCTTCCCAAACTCTGTTTTAAATGGAAGGCTCATTATTATTAAACTATGGCTCCTAGTTATGGACTCCCCCATAAGTCAAAAGTGACCTTTTATGTGCTATCTTATCAATATCTTCTGCAATCCAAATAAGTACATCTACTCATTCCCCCACACACCAGCTTGCTTTATATCCTCAAAGAATTCTAATAAATGCATTGATTGTGATTTACCTTTCACATAACAATGTTGGCTGAAACTATCATTCCAGTAGAGTTTACTTCATCTTTTTCTCTGGTAAGCATGAGTGTCTTATGTTTCTCCCTCCCCCTTATCACTCGATTTTCTTGGGATGCTTTCTATGTTTTCTACTGCAATAATAGATATAAAACTTCATTTTTTTCTTTCATTTCCTTGTTTTTCATTTTTAACTCCAGTCTCACCCTCTAAACCTCAATATTTGCTTGAACTACACTTCCTTTTTATGTTCCTACAGCAGCTTTTACAGTCTGATTTTATGCTCTGGCTAGCTTTCTCTCATTCCAATTTCCCATTCTTTATAAGTCTTTTTTCAGTAATTTCTAAATTATCTCTAAAATTTTCCAAATCTTCTGGGCTACCACTAATCTTTGTAGATTGTACATTTTTCTTTCAATTTGATAATATACTTAATTTCCTTAGTTAAGCATAGTTGGTGTATCATTCTCATCGTATCTTTTTTTCTCAAAACATGATCCCTCTGAGATTTGAGAATTATTAAATATTGCCTCAGTTTCTGCCATTGCTTCTTGATCATCTCAACTTTTAACATTTTTCCTATTCCAATTGTTATTTTATACACTTTCAGATATCTTTATATAAGCTTAAAAGCCCGTTTGAGACAAATAGGGGGAGGCAATGGCACGGCAGTGTTAAAACTAAACTACTAATCCAGATAGTCTGGGAACACAGGTTTGAATTCTGCAATGGCAGATAGTGGAATTTGGACTCAATTAAAAATCTGGTTTTAATAGCCTCATGTTGACCATGAAACCAGTGTGGATCATCAGGAAAAATTCATTTGGTTCATTAACGTCCTTCAGGGAAGAAAGTCTGCCTTGGTCTGATCTGCATGTGATTCCAGGCCTGCTGCAATGTGGTTGACTCTTAATTTCCCACTGTGCAATTAAGGATGGACATTGAATGCTGGCCTACCCAGTGCTGCCTAAATCTGTCAATGAATATATGAGAAAATTTATCCTTTTCAAACTGTAGGTGGAATTCTATCATGTTATAATTAGTATTAACTAGAGATTCCTTTACCACAAAGCCAGAAATGTTCTTTTCCATGACATGTTACCAGAACTAAAACAATGTATTCTCTGATTGGTTCCAGAATGCATTGCTCAAATAAACTGCCCCAAATTCACTTTTTGAGCACTTTTACTTTTGCCAGTTGAGTTCAGCCAATCAATAAGAAATTTAAAACCTCCATGATTATTACATTACCTTTCTTACAAATTCCTACTACTTCTTGATTTATACTTTGTCCTACAGTGTAACAACTACCAAGGGCCTATAAACCACACCATTCCTCAATTTGCTATATCTTATCTCTAAATAAAATAATTCAACATTTTGATCCTCTGACCAAGATCATTTCTCACTACTGTAATGATCTCCTTTATAATGAATGTAACTACACTACTTCCATTGCCTTTGTTTCTTTACTTTCAAAATGTCAGATCACTTGAATATTCAGATCCCAATGGCAGTTACTTTGCAACCACATTGCTGTAAAGACTACCATCCTCACTTATTTCTATTTGTGAGATTAATGTATCCATCTTGTTATATGCATTCAGACAAAGAAACTTCAATTCTGTCTTTTCATCATTTTTCTTTTTGGACCTTAATTACCAAAGCAGTCTTACATTTGTATGTTTTATCCATTTCTTTCACACTCTAGTTGTCATAATGTATTATTACCTTGCATCATTTTATTGTCCTTTCTGTTTAACTTTTATAGCTCCCTCATGTGAACCTTTTGCCACACTACTGCAGTACTCTGCACTATATATGACTACATGCAGCTCCCAGTACAATTTACCAGCACATTTGTTCCGGCATGGTTCAGTTGGAAACATCTCGCCAGTACTGTTCCTTCTTTCCACAGTAATGGCACAGATGCCCATTAAAGGCATCAAGGGGTGTGGGGAGAAAGTGGGCGTATGGCATTGAGATAGAGTATAAGCCATGATCGTAACTGATATTGAATAATGTAGCAGGCTTGAAGGGCCAAAATGCCATTCCTGCTTCCAATTTCTAGGTTTGTATATTTCATGTGGATGAGTGCAACGCCAACAACAGAAAGCTTAACGCAATTCAAGACCAATCAGATATATTGGTGCTACCTCACTTGCTCCATCATAGGTGAACATCAGCAAGATGCATTTTAGTAACTCATTAAGCTCCTTCAACAGCACTTACAAATTATGAACCTCTGCTGCCAAGATACACAAGCAAGCCCATGGGAATACCAACATCTTCACATTTCCTTCCAAATGTTACGCAACCTTTATTTGTAAATACGTTATTATTCCTTCAGTGTCACTGGGTTTAAATCTTGGGACTCCCTTCCTAACAGCATTGTGGGTACATCAGATAGATTGTAATAGATAAAGTTAATCGTTCACCACGACCTTCTCAAGGACAGTTAGAGATGAGTACTAAATACTGGTCTTACCAGGCACCCCCACACCCAATGAACCAATGACAAAAAGAAAATATTCCAGAAAACTACAACACAAATCCTCTCCCAGTGCTTGGCAATATTTATTTTACTCCAAGTAAGTCATCATCAGATATTGAGTTAAGTTTTATGGTAGATATAATGAGATTTTACTGTTAATTTTACGGAAAGAATTTCAGGTAACTGCCTCTGGAGATAAAGATGCGGTATGTGTACAAGCTGCAAGACCTCTCCAAAACCATTCCAGAAATCATACCTCACTGTCTCCCCATTTAAATACATTAAATGACATAAAATTGCTGCATTGACATAGATATGAACTACATACAACAGAAAGAAGTACCCTTTCTAGAGAAACTCAGCAGGTCTGGCAAGATCTATGGAGAAACAAAGTTATCATTTCTAGTTTGTATGCCTGTTCCACAGTATTGTTCTTACTTCAATTCTGAAGAAGTTGTGCCAGGCTCAGAATATTAACTGTTTCTCTCATCACAGATGATGTCAGACTTGCTGAGTTTCTCCAGCATTCTCTGTATTTGTTTCAGATTTCCAGCATCCACAGTATTTTGCCTTTACACTTTCAAGAGGGTTGGCTATTTTATTTATTACTGAATAGGTGATCTGACGGTAAAACCCAACGTTTGTAGGTATGGAGTCTCCTATGTATACACACACACTTTTATGCGTTTTAGTAGTTGCTGAAGGTTTTGTTTTCATTCACCTTTGTCTGTTAATCCAAGCTTTACTTAATTTTCTTTTTTCATGTTCTGTAGCTTATTTTATATTGAATTAAATATTTTAACTGACAGTCCCGGTTCAAACTCTGCACAATCCAAAAACTAATCTTCAATTTGCTTGCTTAAGAAATGAACGATTACTTGCATGATCACACAGCTCCACCTCCCCCATAGAAGCTGCTGCACGTTTTCGACAATTAGCTGACAGCAACTTTCAATTCAAGAGCCCACAGAAACTCTCTGAACAAACGCGTGCAAGGAATACCCTTAACTGTAACGTTCAGCCCAACCATCTGTTCCATCACTTGGCAAAATAATTGATGAGAAGCTATTAGTCTCAAAGATTACTCAGGAAGCAATTGCATTAAAACCCGATAACTCACAAATTCTTCACGATGATGGAAAACTTTGACATAACAGACTTCTTATTAATTTATTCAGTTAACTAAATAAAGTTCAAATGCTTTGATTAGCCTGCTTTGCTCCTTAGACTTGAAAAATGTTTTATTACAAGGTGATGATCGCGTTATCTTTGGTCATCATCAATCTGTGCGCCTGTGCTTTTTAAAAAACCCATAAACAATCCCATCTCATTTCCTCAGACCAGCACTGAACAGCAGCACTGCCGCGGGGAATTGATGCCTATCCTGCCCTTGTTAATAATCGGGGTAGAAAGAAATTGGAATGAAATTTGCATCAATGCTCAAACCAGAAACCTATTTGCTTTCCAAACCTTTCATTGCAAGGTGGGCATAGGCAGGACGGTTTGGGGTGGGGGAGAGAGAATTATTTGAGAAGGTGGCAAGAGGGTATCTGTTCATTCGAGGTGGGAGTTAAGACCCTACCCTTGCACTGTTCATTGTACTGGAAGTGGCCTGGCTTTACGGATTACAGGATTTTTAGTTTCGTACGTAAACAGTGGCCGTTCATTCTCTGGGAAATGCATCATTGCGTGATGTAAGTTGCTGTGGGTGAGTGCTGATTGAAGGGAGGGCGAAATGGAATCTGAACTTTGATTTTGTCATGGAATAATATTGGAGTAAATAGGAGGGGTGGATTGGCCCGCTGTCTGTGAATGATCGCCCCACTTGGCGCCTTGTCAAGCCCGTTCCTCCCTCCACACCCCACCCCACGTCAACAAAAAGCAGCGGTGAATGGGAGGAATCGTGGCGTCAGCAGCTCGGAGCAATCCTCCCTGATCCTGCCCACTGGCTGCATGGCTCTCTTTCACACACTTGGAGCTGTCGGGGACAGAAGCAGCTTTTAGTAACACAGCCCCGTTCGATTCAATTCAAGGTGAGCGGTGCTTGTACAAGGGGCTTTCATTTCGACTCTTACCCCTCATTCTGTGACATTGCATTACAACAGCAAACATACGCTTCCTGTTGCAATGCTTCTGGTTGTCATTTGGAGTTCGCGTTTGCGCCGACATTCAGAGTCAGTGGTGATGAGTGCTGGCTATTATTACTAACGGGGTTTATGTTTCTCGTCCCTCTAGAAGTTACCCTGAGCAGCACAAGTGATGATGGATGGACTACAGCGACTGAAGGAGTTTAGTTTTCTACGTTGGCTGAGGGAAGGTCGCCAATCTCGGAAATTGATCCTGTTCATAGTGTTTGTGGCGCTGCTCCTTGATAACATGCTGCTGACCGTGGTGGGTAAGTCACCGAGTCAGGGAGTTACACTTACACGGAAGTTAAACTGGAGCCGGCGGCTCTGGGCTGGCCCAAATCAAGGAAAGGTTCATTCTACATTTGACACTTGTTTTGAAAAGGGGAAGGGAGATCCAGGATTCTGTGCACTTTGTGGAAAACCGCTGAATTGTCGGTAAAAAAATAAAGTCAATTTTAATTGCTCAACCAGGACCTGAGCAAAAGTGATAAATGGTGAATGATACTTAATGTATCGATAAAAAAAAGAATAACACTTTTGATTTGTAGTCGATAACAGGATTTAACTAACGGTGTTATTCTGGTATAAAGTTGTTTAATTTGACTTTTCGTGAGGGAGGAGCAGCACTGGGTTAGAATTGTGCAGCATTGGAGTTGCTCTCCAGTTGGGATTAGTGCACACTGTCCCCTAGGTACCCTCCTGGAACTTTCACCCTCCCTTCGTCCAAGAAAACCTCTGTCCGTCTGGGTTGGTGCACCACCTGGCGAAATGCTGCCAGCCTTTGGATCAGCGATGGCGTGGTTATCACTATTTCCAGTGCTGTTACGTGTGATGTTTACCCAGCTTCACTTCTCCAGTTGACCGGCAATCCTTACTTTAAGGCTTGCAACTTCAGACAATCCAGGAAGTGTATTTCGGATTGTACGCAATGTAGCCACTGCCATTTGTGGGGTTTCACAGTGCAGTGTCAGTCCTGCGTGTCACACATGAGCTGTCCCATTAGGACCTCAGCACTGCTCTTTCCCCAGATTCCTGCAAACCTTAGAGAACAGGTTTAACTGTCTTGTCGAGATTCCTGTGGGAGCTGACTCCACCGTCCTTTTAGATAGTGCATCCCTGATCCCTGTGCTAATTCCAAATCTCCTCAGTTTCTCTCTTCCTGGAATTGTAAAACATCTCCACCAGGTTTCTCAGAGAGCGTTACCGCTACTTTTCTGAGATTATCCAACGAACTGAAGTTCTTCAAATGTCTCATTCTGGTAAGAAACCTCCGCACTTGCTTGATTTCATGTGTGCAGCTTGCAAACATCTTGTTTCAGATTTTAGATGCTCTTGAGACATATCTGATTTTGATTACAGGCAATAAGGGTTGTTTCCGTCCATACTGAGTCACCAATTATCTAGAAAATGTCCAAATGATCAGTGAGGACAATATTGGATTTGTAAAGTATAGGTCATGCCCGATGAATCTGTACGATTTGCCGAGGCGACTGAATTAATGAACTAAGGAATGGCTGTGGATGCTATGGGCGGTTGTCAGTTCGCTCAGTGGACTCATTCGCAACGTAAAAGCTACAGCCAGGGTTCGATTCAATTAAAGGCACCTTTTCAAATTGGCAGCTTCAGCTATTCAGTCATTATGATTTGGATGGCAGAATCACACGTGTAAGTTTGCCAACATAGCAAAACCAGACAACCTTCTCATGCAGGTTAAAGTGGAATTAGAGTGGCAAAGCTATGGCAAATGGACTTTAATGTAGCTAAGTGTGAGGTCAGCCACTTCAGATCATAAAAGGCGTATAACTAAATACCATCTCAATGGCAAAACATCGCAAAGCATCCAAATGAGCGAATTGTTAAATGATCGTGGCCAGGGACAAAACAAACTAGAGACTGAGAACACAAGGGTTTATAAATCCGGTTAAGTACCATCCGTGGCTAAACAGTATTGGCATGTTGTTCACTTCTGCGCACTACTCCCCTAGAAAGGGTATATTGGCCTTGAGGGGAGGCTGCCGAAGGACTTGGACAGGCTAGAAGTCTGAACAAAGATGTGACAGATAGAATACAATGTGAGAAAGTGAAGTTAAATACTTTGATAGGAAGAGAGGCTTGCACTTCTTTCTAATTAGGAAAGGATTATGGAAATCTGAAGCATAAAAGGACTTAGGACTCCTAGTTCAGAATTTTCGTAAGGTTAACATGCAGGTTCAGAAGGCAAGTACAATGTTCGCATTCATTTCTGGAGAGCTAGAATACAATATGTACCGCCGAGGCCGTATAAGGCTGTGATCAGACCGCATTTGGAATATGGGGAGCGGTTTTGGACGCCGGGATAAGGAAAGATGTGCTGGCCTTGGAGGGGGTCCAGAGGAGGTTTACAAGAATGAGCCCAACGATGGAGAACTTGTCATCTGAGAAGTGACCCTGGGTGTGTACTCAATGGAATTTAGAAGGATGGGAGGAGAGGAGGGAATCCCATTGCAAGTTACACAATACTGAGAGAGAGAGACCTGGATACAATTGACTGGACAAGATGTGGTAGGAAATACTAAGACCGGACGGCACAGCCTCCGAGTGAAGGGTGCCCCTTTAGACTTGAGATAAGAAGGAATTTCTTCAGCCATAGAATGGTGAATATGTGGAACTCATTGACAGAGAGAGCTCAAGCATTGAATTTCTTTGAGAGAGAGATAGGTGGCTTCTTGATTAGTAAGGGGATCGGAGGTTAAGGGAACAGTCAGGCGTTGAGAGACCTATCCGCGATGATCCAACAGTGGAGCAAACGGGACGGGCCAAATGGACTAATTCTGCTCCTGTGTCTTATGGTCTTAATGAGGAAGTGCAATGAAAATTAGTTAGAATGATAGCTGGATACCAATACCAGGGTTATATTCCCGAGATTTAGACAAAGGAGCAGGATTGAATCGAACATTTGAAGATATTGGTGGGGCGGGAGAGGGTTGTCACGAGCTGGGAAAAGTCTATTTGCAATGTGACTGCACAGCTTCTCAGATCCTTCCTGAAGAAGGGCTTATGACCGAAACGTCGATTCTCCTGCTCCTTGGATGCTGCCTGACCTGCTGCGCTTTTCCAGCAACACATTTTTCAGCTCTGATACTCCAGCTTCTGCAGTCCTCACTTTCTCCCAGCTTCTCAGATCGTCCGGAAACAAGTTGGGTTCTCTCGTGTCTGCAGCTTTCCCTCTGGGGAAGTTTCTGGGAGAAGGCAGCAGAGAGAACGCGGATTATCGGACAACAAGCTGTTTAACTTCTACCGCAACGTTTAGCTGAAAAACAAAACGGAACATCGTCAGTGAATTTGGGAGCAGAAATTAGCACTGAAGCCTGAAATGGGAGGAGTGCAATTGAGGACAGCTTCCCACATGAGCTTTTGCTCTTGTGCCACTGCAGGAACCCTTAGCAACAGCGCACTCACCGCTGGGTCGGCAAACTTCTGTTGGGGAAAAGATATAGCAGGTTATGAGGTTAGGCCCACAGGTGAGCCAGGGTGTAACGAAATGCTGGGAAAGGGTTCACAAGGAGCTACATCGCCTCTTTACCTCGGATTGGATGGCAGTGGCTGTTTTACTGGAATGTTGTTGATCGAACATCACGATTCGATTAACAGAGAGAGTGCCTCCCTCCCATTTTCCTGCTGCAGATGTTACACAGCTCAGTGTCGGGTACACCACCTCTCTCCGAAACGAACAGAGAGAAAGCAGAGACTATCCAACAACACAACTTGTTTCCGGACAGAGGTGGGAGCTCAGACATCGGGCTGCAGTGGACTATTCGTTGAGTTCGTTGATAGCTCCATCTATTCCACAACGTTTTTGGTGAGGTGCAGCCGGGTCGAGTCGCCTTGTTGGGGCCAGCTCACAACACTGGGATTAATACTGAACCATCGCCATGGGAACAAGTTCCGAATTCAGAAAGATCAGTAAATAAAGGGGCAGACGACATCAAGGGGAAGGAATAAGACCATTTTTTAAAGGGTGCACTATCGGTTCAAGAATGTTTATTGGGATTGACTCATCCAAGGTGAATGGGGGACAGTTGGAGATGTACCTGTCAAAGGGAATGCTGGAGGCTGGGACCCTTCCCTCTCCCTCTGTCTGTCCCAGAGTGATCACCTCCCCCCTCTCGAATTTATCATCGTCAGTCTCGCTTATCTGGTACACACCAAGTGTAATACAATCCCTCTAAAGCAAAGATCACTGTGGCTCTCATTCATTGTGGCTGGGTCCTTTTCAGAGGTTCTTCGACCGTTGGGTCAGGATCATCCATCAGGTCATTGGAAAACGATGACAGTTTGATATGACTTTGCTGGGTGTGGTTCACGGGGGAAGGTCTAATACCTTCACTTGGGAGAACGGCCTGTTCCTCTGCCCACTCAGGAAGACCGACAACTTCAGCTGTAGTGACACTGTCACCTCGATTGACAGACGGAGGAACCACATTCACAGCAATATCTACTCTCCACCGCAGAAAGTGGAAAGTGAAGCGTGTCATGGGGGATAAAACTGGAAAAATGGGAATAAAACGGGAATTGATCGACATGCCTTGAAATTGTAACCATTCAAGTGTTGAGGCTAGGTTTACACCATTTCAATAGAGCGATGGGAATGGTCGGAGTCCAGTTCCCAGTGTATAATCTGCCTCTTACTGTCTAGGCTACTGTAAATTGCCAACATTTGTAATCAAATGTGTCCCCCCCTCCCCCAATTAGAGATACCAGGAGGTTCCGCTAATTGTTGCAGTAGGTGAACCTAGTAAGTTCCACTCTAGATAAGTACAATCACTTATCAATCCACCTCTTGTTTTTATTGTGTTCTTTGTGTGCTTACAGCTCCTGGCTAAGAGCTGTCTGAATTTGCTAACTGCCTGATGTTTTACAGTGCCCATCATTCCCAGTTACCTGTATGCTCTTCATCACCAACCACTGGAGCAAAGCCCCACCCAAACCCCTGGCGTGGTTTCCGCGACTCGATTTCAGAAAATCTTTTCCTACTATGACAACTCGACAATGATCACCGAGCGGGAAAGCAGGCCGGGTGATATACAGCAGGCCTTCACAACAACACCGCCCTCAGTGACCAATGTGACTGGGACAGCCGATTCGAACAGCAGCTGCTTGAAGAAAGACAAGTACTTGCTGAATGAAAATGTCCAAGTTGGCTTGTTGTTTGCTTCAAAGGCCACTGTCCAACTGGTAACAAACCCCTTCATAGGGCCCTTAACAAACAGGTGAGTCATTGGGTCTAACCATAAAACTTGCACTTCCTGCAATGTCATCTGTCATGAATGAGTCTCCTCTTAATGAACAAACTAGACTAACTTCACAGGCGATAAGAGATGATAATAAAAGTAAAAGTGCTGGAAGCCCCGAAATGACAGGGGTATATGGGGAGAACAGGCTAGTTGCTTTCTCTGGTTGAAACCACTCTCAGAACTATTGGAAGCTCAGCACTCTCTCCATGGATGTTGACTGATCTGCTGAGAGGCTCCAGTTTCAAAACCGTCTGCCTGTTGCATTTACTCTTCCCAGCTTTTAATCTCGCACTTTGAGTGCCCAAGGTGAGAGTGTGCAGGGCTGAGAGGAGGGGGTAGAACTGATTTCCTGGTTAGTTTATCAGATGTTTAAATAAGATTATAATTTCACTCGTAAATTTCTAATCAAAGGAAGATGTTCTTTCCAGAAGAACTGATACATCATGTAGAACTCACTAAATGCATTGCAGGGAAGATAGATGCGTGCATGAGGGACAAATGGAGATACTGACTGGGTAGATGCACGGTGGCACAGTGGTTAGCACTGCTGCCTCACAGCGCCAGAGACCCAGGTTCAATTCCCGCCTCAGGACACTGACTGTGTGGAGTTTGCATGTTCTCCCCGTGTCTGCATGGGTTTCCTCCACGTGCTCCTGTTTCCTCCCACAGTCAGGTGAATTGGCCATGCTAAATTGCCCATAGTGTTAGGTAAGGGGTAAATGTAGGGGTATGGGTGGGTTGCGCTTCGGCGGGGCGGTGTGGACTTGTTGGGCCGAAGGGCCTGTTTCCACATTGTAAGTAGTCTAACCTAATCTAACATGTAAGCGAAAGTGAGGACTGCAGATGCTGGAGATTAGAATCCAGAGTGTGGAGCTGGAAAAGCACAGCAGGTCAGGCAGCATCCAAGGAGCAGGAAAACTGATGTTTCAGGCAAACATGTATACCAATCATCTTACATAAAGGTATAGGTAATCAGAGAGTGACAGCCCTTGACATCAAGGTTGCATTGGTATCGAGGAGCCCAAGTAGAACTGGAATCAATGGATATCAGGGAAAACTCTCCTTTGGTTAGAGTCCCATATCTGGTACATAGGAAGATGGTTGTAGTTGCTGGAAGTCAGTCATCTCAGCTCCAGGACATCTCTGCAGGAGTTCCTCAGGGTAGTGTCCTAGGCCCTATCTTCAGCTGCTTCATCAATGACTTTCCCTCCATCATAAGGTCAGAAGTGGGGATGTTCGCTGATGATTGGTGCTCAGTTACTGAAGCAGTCCATAATCAAATGCAACAAGGTCTAGGCAATGTCCAGGCTTAGGTTGAAAAGTGTCAAGTAACTTTATGTCATACAAATGTGAGGCTATAAGCATCCCCAATAAGAGACAATCTACCCACCTTGATATTCAATGCTGTTACCATCACTGAATCTCCCACTATCAACATCCCTGGGTTTACCATAGATCAGAAATTCAATTGGACTCATTATATAAATACAGTGGCTATAAGAGCTAGTCAGAGACTAGGAATACTGCGTCAAGTAACTCACCTCCTTGCTCTCCAAAGCCTGTCCACACATCAGGAGTGTGATGGAATACTCCCCACTTGCCTGGATGAGTGCAGCTCTAACAACACTCAAGAAGCTTGACATCATCCAGGACAAAACAGCCTATTTGATTGGCATTACATCCATAAGCATGCACTCTTTACACCACCAAGCTCAGTAGCAGCCGCGGGTACTATTTACAAGAAATTCACCAAAGATTTTCAGACAACACCTTACAAACGCTCACCACTTCCATGTAAAAGGACAAAGGTAACAGATACATGGGAACACTACCACCTGCAAATTCATTTCGAAGCCATTCAAGCATTCAGACTTGAAAGTATATTACTGTTCCTTCAGTGTAACTGTGTAAAACCTTGAAATTCCCTCTGTAACAGCATTGTGGGTCTGCCTACAATGCAGGTACTGCAATGGTTCAAGAAGGCAGCTCACTATTATTTTCTCAAGGGCATCTAGGAATGGGCAATAAATGCTGGCCCAGCCGGCAATGCCCAAGTCTCCCAAGTGAATTGATAAAAGGTTGCTTCCGACATCAAGAAAGAACTCACCTGACTTCTTATGCATTTTTCCCAGATTTCTCACCATAGTTCACATCATATAGGCCTGTACAAATTCTGCCCATTGTGTTTTCTGAACTCTGTTCAAATGATACTCATGTGGCAAAGATGTCTACCACATTAGTTTCTGCACAGGTAACTCTTCAACTGCTATAATGGAACAAAAATGTGTCCAAAATGTAAATCTACAATGCAATACTTATGTTAGTCTGCCTGGTTTTGAAAGGGAAAACCACAGAAAGTCCAGCAGCATCAGGGGAGCAGGGCAATCAGGTTTCAGGTCATCAGTACATTCATGAGTCCTGATGAAGGGTCCCAAACCAAAACGTCGACTCTCCTGCTCCTCTGATGCTGCTTGATCTGCTGTGCTCTTTCCAGCTTCACACATTATTGACTCTGACTTTACAGCATCTGCAGTCCTCACACTCTCCTAGTTTTGAAAAGGGTCTATCCTTGATTATGGGTGCATATGAACAAGATTTTGTATGTGAGAATGTTTACTTTTATATGTATGAAAATGATAAAACAAAATGTTTTATTTCTTGCACATTTGATAGTCTGACAGTAAAGGAGAATTTATGTATGTGCAATTATAGCTCAAAATGTACCCATCATAAAAGGAGAGAATGGGAGAGTGCTCATGAGTAAATAGATATGTTTGATAGCAGGAGAATATATTTACTTGTGTAAATGAGTATGTGTGCAGGTGTGAGTGCCCATACAGATGACTGGCTGTACAGAAGTTCAAGGGCAGTTAGACATTGTTTCAAGCTTAGATTTCAAGCTTGCAATTTGAAACAATACCTTAGTGGCCATTACAAAATTTAGCTTATTCCCAGAATAAGTCTTTGTTTTTTCATATCTTGTTCCATTAATGCATTCACTTCCCTGGTAAATCTTTCAAAAACAATTGACTGTTTAAAATGAGAAACAACTAATACTGCCTACGACACAAGTATGCATATCGTTTTGCCTCCAGTGTGTATAAAAATCACTGTTCACATATAGATGTATCTATATAGTCACAATATTCTTTGTATAAGATTTTAAATTTTCCTTGAGCTGTCTACTTAGAAAAGGGCACCCTTTAGCTTTTGTGAATTGTTTTGTACAGGTACTTATGAACAATGTAAATTGGATACTTCTTTTGCTTGCAGGATAGGATATCAAATTCCAATGTTTGCAGGGTTCATTATCATGTTCATATCAACAGTTAGTAAGTACTTCAACTTTATTTTTTATTTATCTAAAGCCATTAACAAGGTTAGAATCCTTATTGTCTGTGTGACACAGTATCCTTTTAACATAATCATGAATCCATTCAAATATCTAATTGAATAAGGATCTTGTTTGTTTGCACTTCCTTTTTGAAGATGATATACAATTTGGATGGCAATAAAGATCAAACTCTTATTGAGCTCATGCTGGGTCAAAGTCGATTTGATCTTAAACATGTAGGTCAGTAATTTGTTGAGGAAACCACAAGTGGAGGCAGGGGAAGTCAATAAGGCATATGGAACCTGGAAGTCTCCAATGTCCCCAGACCTCTGGAATATTAGTCTAATACATTGTATGTGACACCATCCTTTGGCTCCCAATCAGGAAACCAGTCCAACTGGCAGGTTTAACTTCCAGCTGGGCAAAGAGCTAGTCAGATAAGATAGATCAATGCCCAGTGATGGGGAATTGTTGAGTGGGTGACCTAGGCAGATGAGGTTTCTTAGGGAAGAGGGTCAAAATCGGGAGGTATTTTGTACAGCTGGAGACATCCAAGGGAGGTATTAGGGGCTGGTTAATCAAAATGGGAAATAGAGTCAATCCCAGGGTCCTGGTGGAGGGGGAAAGATGTTTGGGAAAACTGAGGCTCAAGATGAGAGTTAGTGTAGAATCAGAAGCCTGGCAAATGGGATCAGGTAGGCATGCTGAACCTAACTGTTGGATCTGACAGCCCTTGTCTGGATGTAACTAACAACTATTCAAAGGTTCAGGAAATGCAACCATCCACAGTTAAATTCAAAATCTGAATAATAATAATAAGATACAAAACCTTGTTATATACTTGAAGTTCCAACTCGCTTCCTTCGAGTGGATTGTTTGCTTTCCCACCTTCCTCTCTCCATTAAAAGTAAAGTTAGGTTTAGTTTCACAGAGAATTTGGATTCAATTGCAATTCTTGGGTTAAATATGTTTGGATAACACTCTCACATCTTCTTATCCCTGCAGTGTTTGCTTTCTCAAAGAGTTACGTTTTACTGTTCTTAGCCAGATCTCTGCAGGGTATCGGCTCATCTTGTTCCTCTGTGGCAGGTAAGGGAAAATTTCCAAAGTAATAAGACAATAACACTGTAACTAAACATCTTTAGAAGAACAAGCAGCCATGTAAAACTTTATTAGAGATGTTGGCCTAATAACTAACTGTAATTTGATAATAATCATATTTCTGTGTGTTCAATGGTTTCCAGTTGTTTCACAGTACAGATAATCTTCATTAAAATACAAATTTAATATTTTCTAGCATTGCAAACATTTTAATTTTCTTTTGGAATTTGATTTCTCATTGTTTAGGAATTATGCAATAGTTACATTGAGAATTCATTCTGTATTTACTGCACTGAGAAGTCATGTTGTGCTTCCAAGGTCAATAGCACTTTAATATTTCATAGACATTTACACAGACTGACAGGTCTCTCTTTTCTCACACAGGTATGGGGATGCTGGCCAGTGTTTATACTAATGATGAAGAAAGGGGTAATGCTATGGGTATCGCATTAGGAGGTCTTGCAATGGGGGTTTTAGGTCAGTATCCATCTAACTGCATTATGTTTGACTGCTTCAAGAGGAAGACAATTCATAGTCACCTTAGAAAGTATACTATAAATCAGTGGATCACAGTTTTCTAATTGGGAGAAAGTGAGGACTGCTGGAGATCAGAATTATGAGCATGTTGCTGGAAAACCACAGCAGGTCAGGCAGCATCTGAGGAGCGGGAGTATCGACGTTTCGGGCAAAAGTCCTTCATCATTGCTGAATGATGAAGGGCTTATGCTCAAAACGTTGATTCTCATGCGCCTCGGATGCTACCTGGCCTGTTGCGCTTTTCCAGCACCACACTCTCAATACAGTTTTCTAATTGTTCACACAAAATGAAAGCAAATTCCAGAAGTATAAACTTTGTTTCAAACGTCATCTGCTATTTCAAATAAAAGACCCTGCAAGATTGTAGTGGCCTCTTTAGCTATGCAATGGTTACACTTAACTTTAATGAGTTATTGAACAATGAACTGAGAGTTAAGATTGAATGTCAGATGTGATTCAGAACCTTCAGTACCTGAATTGGACTTCTGACTGTATTTCTTCAAGAATTCTCACATTCTGTCCAGTTCAAACCTTTTAAGTTCAGTTCAGAGGGCACTGGACATTATATGGCCGAGTTAACTAATGTAATTACAACCAAAGTTCAACAATTTCCATAATGCACCATTTAAAAATTTACAGAATTTACCATTATATTATTGGAAATAACTTCAGAGAATGACGGAGTCAGATCATGCTGTATAAGGCACAATTAAATAAGTAGGAGAAAGTGAGGACTGCAGGTGCTGGAGATCAGAGTTAAGGTGGGTACTGGAAAAGCACAGCAGGTCAGGCAGCATCCGAGGAGCAGGAGAATCAACATTTCGGGTCAGAGCCATTCATGATTCAGCAATGATGAAGGACTTGTGCCTGAAATGTCAATTCTCCTGCTCCTCGCTGCTGCCTGACCTGCTGTGCTTTTCCAGCACCACACTGTCAATCCCCACAATTAAATAAGTGAAAGACTTTCACTTCCACCTACCCTGAACCATTATAAATGTTGATCATTCTTTACATGAAACTAAGATATTTCTTACAATATCTCTGATGTTCTTGTTAACCTTGCAATATTGCTGTTGATTTATCTTAGCTGTACTGTTTACAAGTCATGTTAGCTATAACTGGGTTAAAGAAGTAAGTTTGAAGGAGGGTCCCAAAGGAGGTTAGAAGGATAAGAAAGTATAATTTCATGCTTTTAACTTACATGGATGAACAAATGGGTTGAAATGAGCGGGGAATGAATTAAAGATCAAAGTTAAAGGAATACAGAGATCACAAAAGGTTGTAAGGGCTGGAGGAATTAGAAAGGAAGGAAGAAGCCATAGAGGGATTTGCCAAGAATTTTAAATCTTGTAAATTACTACTGCATGTGTACAACAATTTGAATACTCCTCCTCTGACCCACTGCAAGTTGTTCATTTGCTCTGAACCATCAGATGTTCATGTTACTTTTGGTCATTTATAGTACGGAGAGAATTTTTTTTCTAATTTAACTGAGTGAAGGTATGATTCCTGCTTTTGAATTTGAGGAAACAGCCCATATTTTCTGTTTTTTCCAATCAGAAGGCAAAGTATTTTTATGCCTTTGTGTTCTAGTAGTGAGTTGCCTCTTAATCCCTGAAACATATCATTTGTTGTGTGGTTGTGAACAAGTCTCAGCATTGAAATTTAGAAACTTTCTTCTGAAACTCAATAATGGTGAAAAAATGAGTCTTTTTTCACTGCCTATCCAATATCAAATATGTCCAAACTTTGGAGGACCAGCAGAAATAGGTAGGAAAAGGGAAAGCAGTTAGTTGACTGGTATTGAGACTGTTCGATATCTGAAAGAGAGAAGGCAAAATCGGATGTAATGGTGTTACAGTTAAATAAAGGTAATTATGAGGGCATGAGAGAGGAACTGACGAAAATAGACTGGAAGCAGAGCCTAGCAGGGAAGACAGTAGAGCAAAAATGGCAGGAGTTTGTGGGTAAAATTGAGGACACTGTACAGAGGTTCATCCCCAAGAAGAGAAAGATTATCCGAGGAGGGATTAGACAGCCATGGCTGACAAAGGAAGTCAGGAAATCTATCAAAGAAAAAGAGAGATCCTATAAAGTGGCCAAGAGCACTGGGAAATCAGAAGATTGGGAAGGCTACAAAAACAAACAGAGGATAACAAAGAGAGAAATAAGGAAGGAGAGGATCAAATATGAAGGTAGGCTAGTCAGTAATATTAGAAATGATAGTAAAAGTTTCTTTCAATACATAAGAAACAAACGACAGGCAAGAGTAGACATTGGGCCACTTCAAACTGATGCTGGAAGCCTAGTGATGGGAGATGAGGAAATAGCAGGAGAACTTAATAAGTGCTTTGCATCAGTCTTCACAGTGGAAGACATGAGTAATATCCCAACAATTAACGGGAATCAGGGGGCTAAGTTGAGTATGGTTGCCATTACAAAAGAGGAAGTGCTAGAAAAGCTAAAAGGTCTTAAAATTGATAAATCTCCTGGCCCCGATGGGCTACATCCTAGAGTTCTGAGGGAGGTGACTGAGGAAATAGCGGAGGCGTTGGATGAGATCTTTCAAAAGTCACTGGAGTCAGGGAAAGTCCCGGATGATTGGAAGATCGCTGTTGTAAACCCCTTGTTCAAGAAAGGATCAAGACAAAAGATGGAAAATTATAGGCCAATTAGCCTAACCTCGGTTGTTGGTAAAATTCCAGAATCCATCATTAAGGATGAGGTTTCTAAATTCTTGGAAGAGCAGGGTCGGATTAGAACAAGTCAACATGGATTTAGTAAGGGGAGGTCGTGCCTGACAAACCTGTTGGAGTTCTTTGAAGAGGTGACAAGTAGGTTAGACTGGGGAAACCCAGTGGATGTGGTCTACCTAGACTTCCAAAAGGCCTTTGATAAGGTGCCACACAGGAGGCTGCTGAGCAAGGTAAGGGCCCATGGTGTTCGAGGTGAGCTATTAGTTTGGATTGAGGATTGGCTGTCTGACAGAAGGCAGAGAGTTGGGATAAAAGGTTCTTTTTCAGAATGGCAGCTGGTGAGAAGCGGTGTCCCGCAGGGTTCAGTGTTGGGGCCACAGCTGTTCACATTATATATTAATGATCTGGATGAAGGGACTGGGGGCATTCGAGCAAAGTTTGCTGATGATACAAAGTTAGGTGGACAGGCAGGTAGTACTGAGGAAGTGGGGAGGCTGCAGAAGGATCTAGACAGTTTGGAAGAGTGGTCCAGGAAATGGCTGATGGAATTCAATGCGAGCAAATGCGAGGTCTTGCACTTTGGAAAAAAGAATACAAGCACAGACTACTTTCTAAACGGTGAGAAAATTCATAAAGCCAAAGTACAGAGGGATCTGGGAGTGCTAGTTGAGGATTCTCTAAAGGTAAACATGCAGGTTGAGTCCATGATTAAGAAAGCGAATGCAATGTTGTCAATTATCTCAAGAGGTTTGGAATATAAAAGCACCGTTGTGCTACTGAGACTTTATAAAGCTCTGGTTAGGCCCCATTTGGAGTACTGTGTCCAGTTTTGGTCCCCACACCTCAGGAAGGACATACTGGCACTGGAGCGTGTCCAGCGGAGATTCACACGGATGATCCCTGGAATGGTAGGTCTAACATATGAGGAACAGCTAAGGATCCTGGAATTGTATTCATTGGAATTTAGAAGATTAAGGGGAGATCTAATAGAAACTTACAAGATAATACATGGCTTGGAAAGGGTGGATGCAAGGAAATTGTTTCCGTTAGGCGAGGAGACTAGGACCCGTGGACACAGCCTTAGAATTAGAGGGGGTCAATTCAGAACAGAAATGTGGAGACATTTCTTCAGCCAGAGAGTGGTGGGCCTGTGGAATTCATTGCCGCTAAATGTCTTCAAGGCAGAAATTGATAAATTCTTGATGTCACAAGGAATTAAGGGCTATGGGGAGAATGCGGGTAAGTGGAGTTGAAATGCCCATTAGCCATGATTGAATGGCAGAGTGGACTCGATGGGCCGAATGGCCTTATTTCCGCTCCTATGTCTTATGGTCTTAAGCTCTGGTCTTTGTTTTTGCTTGTAGCAACATGACTCAAAGGTTGCTTATAGCAATGGAGACAAAACATTTATATACCCCAGCTACTCAGCAATAGCCAATACATTTCTTCAAGGCGGAGTGGAGAATTGGTATTCACATCTTTGGAAATGTGTTTCTGATGATGGCAGTATTGGGAGAATATCTCCATGTTCTGATAATTTGGATTCACTGAGTCCATTCTCTATTACTATGGGAAAGGACTTACCTTCTCAATTCTCCAATGATTAAGTATTCACATGCATCTGCTGCAACATCCACAACTTTCCACAGTATCCAGGTTTTCCCCAGACATAATACCCAAATCCCTATGGGGAAATTCTTCTTACATATTCCTTTAGGGAGGATACATGATTTTGCACTGAATGGATCTCATACCAACTGAAAGATCAGACTCATTGTATTGTTTAAACTGTGCAATGTAGATGTTGCCACATATGGTTTGAAGTTTTAGTTTGTACATCAACCTTGTGGTGTTACAACTGTATATGTAAAACCAAAGGCTGTTTTCATATTTCCCAATTTGAAGGTAAACTATTGTGAAATTTTGGAATGTATATAAGCCCATGTAAGCTCTAGAATAGTGGCATGATATTGTTATACAAACACAATGGACAGTGAGTTCCTGAGATATTTCAACTCAGAGAAATTCTGAATTTTAGACATGGAATAAAATAAAGTACTTGAAAATGATGAGAGAGTGAAAACAAGACAGGGAGAGAACATTAGCCAGCAATTATAAAATAATATTGGTAATACTCTGGAAACTGCTTCTGCATGTTTTGAAAATGGTTCTCAATAACATCAGCTACTATAAGGTAGGAAGACAGGATCCATACTGCCAGTTCATTGAAAGGAATGATAATTGCACACTCTCAAAAATATTCCCATGCCTTAGAGTGCCAAAGTAATAGTTTCAGACAGGTGAACACTTTCACTTCATCTTGTCCATGACTCCATTGTATTCTCTTTGTGCATTTCCAATAACTCAGATTTCTATTATTGACAATACCCATCTAGTTCATTCTTCAAACCTATTTCATGTTCCTTTTCACATTATCCATGATAGTAACCTGATTGAGCACAGCAATATAAATAAATGCTTAACCATATACCGGCAGTGTCAGACTGTGCCAACTATCCTCTCCCTGATATGTTCCCTGTTTACAATGCTTTTGGTGAGGTAAACTGCTTGAACCAATTTTCAAAGATCACATCAAATTCTCATAATTAAAAGTAACATTTGTTTAAACATATATGAGAGCCAACTACAGAGATTATAACATATTTAAGGGAAGATAATAATCTCACAATCAACAACTTAACTCATATGTATGGAGAAGATTATAGGTTATGTTTACAGCAAATAATACTTTAAATGATTTTTAATTATATCTTCCAATTGCACAAATACTTTATAAATTTTGCTTTCAATTCTGTTCGTAAATAAAACATAAGACAAATTCAACTGAAGAGGCACTATTCAGCCTAATAGAAAAAGAACAGGTAGGGAATATCAGATATATGAAAAATAAAACTATTTTATTTTCGATAACTCAAATTCAGCATCAAACATGCTCCCAAGTCAGATCCATCACAATTAGATTTAAAATATACTCCTGAGTAAGAGTGCCAAATTAAAACCAAATCTGGAGAATAATAAATACTTAAACCTCATTTTACAGAGTACTGACGGTACAATGCTTGCCAACAATCTGGGCTGAATTCAAACACCAGGCATAAGTGAGTCATCCACATTCTGTTGGCTCTGTTTTCTTCCTTGTTCTTTTTTTAAAAAATAAAATGAAGCACCTAATTTAAACTAATGTGGAAGATTTATTAAGTGGTAATTTTTAAAACAGGGTATGCATTAAATGCCTTTTCATACTTCATAGATTCTCCTCCCAATTATTTGAATTGAGAGTATTGGTGAGCAAGCAGTCCAGGTGCTATCAAATGGCCTCAGTGCCCCTGAGTTAGGCAAGGGGTTGTATAGGGAGAAAGTGAGGACTGCAGGCTGCTCTTTTAATCTTTTCCCGGAATTCTATCATGGGTGAGAATAGCTCTAAACGAAAATGGTTTGCCAAAACTCAAGTTTTCTAACACCCCTTTCCTTTGACTTGTGTAAATCTCCAGCAAGTGCAACTTTTACCTAACTTCAAGTCAATTTATGGCCTCAGAAGATTTAAATATGGGAAATGAGATAACGGTGCTGATTTTAACTCTGGGGAATTTCTGCAGACTAGCAGCAGTGAGAGTTCAAAACATCATCTATTGCTCTAAATTAGGGTTTCGAAGTATCTTAATTGCTGGACCCCAATTGAATTCCAATAGGAAGAAAAATAATCTTTATCAACAGATACCACGCACCAACAGTTGACAAGTTGATCTACTGCAATCTAGCTCACCTGCATTATGAAGCTAGGGAGGTGATGTGTTCCCAGTAGGGACATTCTTTCTTTATAGTCTGTTAGTCCCACAAGTAAAAGCAAAATTGTCTTTTCAGGTCCATTTAGATCCTGCAAGGTTGACCTGCCATGAAACACCTTGCCACTTACTGCCCAGGCACACAGTGAAAGTCGCCACTGATATTAAAAGGGAAGGTCAATAGCTTTGGCTGGGTGCCCTGGCAGCCTTCTCAGGAAAACAGAGAAAAATCAAAACCTGCTAGTTCCAGGCCAGTTAAATAACACTGTGAATTGACATTGGATTGTTCAGGTTGAAATCACCTCCATTCTGCTGAGAGTGAAAAAGTTGCAAAGGAAGTTTTTTAAAAAAAAGAATAAAAACTTCTTAGCAAATTATACTTGGGTTTGTGTAAAATTCCTGATTAAATAAAATGTACATCAGTGGGGTACAATCTAATGTGTACTGTGAGTGCTGGCATTGACAAAAAAGAAAACAGTCACCATTTCTTTAAACTGCTGCCTTAAATGTTACATGGCATTGTCTCAGTTAGTCATCCTACCACGTTGTGAGCCTAATTGTCACTTGTTAAACAATTATCTCTCTGCTTTTGTTCCAAATACATTGTGACTTTCTGTTGTAAGTGGCGAGCAATCTTAATCAGGGTCATTAGTGTTTGTTAGCTTTTCAGAAAGATTAATGCGAATGACTTTTGCTGTATCTTTGGTATTTGACCAGATTACATTTAAATTTTCACATTGAAACTTGCATCCGAGTGATTCAAGAGTAATTAGTTTCAATCACCCCTTGCAGTTTGAGATTTTGAATACGAAAGACTTGCCAATCTTCAAGCTCAGCCTTTGTTACTGAACCAATTTTATGTATTCGAAATATTGCTTCTCATAACATGCATTAATGAAATGCTTGAAACCATTTCACTATTTGCCCAAGAAAATATTATTAATCTATTTAGTTCTCAAGTATTAATGAGCAAAGAGGAGTTGGCACTGGAATGTGCAATGCATTTTTCCAGTTTTGTTTGTCTCAGATCCTCCAAGATCTGGTCTCATGCAGCCAGCTATAGAATGAAGCTTCTTGTATTCTGCATTAGTGGTGCTGGAAGAGCACAGCAGTTCAGGCAGCATCCAACGAGCAGCGAAATCAACGTTTCGGGCAAAAGCCCTTTCCTGATGAAGGGCTTTTGCCCGAAACGTTGATTTCGCTGCTCATTGGATGCTGCCTGAACTGCTGTGCTCTTCCAGCACCACTAATCCAGTATTTGATTTTCAACATCTGCAGTCATTGTTTTTACCTTCTTGTATTCTGCTCCAACCATGTGTTGTGGCCCACAGGTTTGTTTTTATTTCTGCACCTCAATTTTCATAGGCCATTCTTGATAAGAGGCAGTTTTCTTCTGTAGTGTCAGAATGTGCATTATAGTGTCTGCAAATGAGGTCATGTTATGCTCTCTTCTATATTGGCTCTAGTTTGAGCAATATCTGGACTTTACAATTCTCATCCGGGTGTTTTCAAATCCCTCATGACTCTCCAACCAACCCTCTCATCCCACCAGCCTCTGAAATCTCCTGCAGCCCCAACTACCCTCCAACATTGCTGCACTCCTTTAATTCAGTCTTTTTCCATTCCCTCTTTGTAACTGCTACACAATGGTAGGCCTAGCCTTCATGTAACTAAACCGCAAGCTCTGGAATATCCTCCCACTATCTGTCCACTCTTTTAAGGTACGATATAAAACCTTTTTCTTGACCAAGCTTTTGTTCACGTGACCTAATAGCCCACCTCTTCTGATCTCCAGATCATTGGAGATGGGTCGTGTGACTCACAATGTGCACTTGGAACCCACAGAAGTGCCAACATACTGACCTCTGTGCGAATTTCCTGGGAAGGTTGACTTGTGACAAGTAATTACCCTGCTCCCTGAAACCCATCGCAAAAGTGTTCTCTGGAGTTGGAGAGTTCCACAGTACTAACCTGTGATGCAATTCAGGAAATGTTAGTCCACTTAAAACTACAGAATTGACTGCCTCACATTGAATACCTGCCAACATGACTACCCTATGACCTGACCTGACTGCACTGTCTGACTACCCTTCCTTGACCAATTGACCAATCACCCTCACCACTAAGCTGACCCAAACAAACTAGTCCACAAACTCCTCCCAACTGGATTACCTCTTCCTAATGTTGCCCACACTTCTAGCTACCCAACTCACCCGCTTGCCACTGTACCTTTCACCACTCACTCATTAACCAGCATTCACACTGAACCTTTAAACATCCCTTACAGTAGCTGGTGCTGTGTAAAGGGGGAGAGGGGAGCAGGGAGTTGCCTCATCTTTCCTCGCATGCTACAACACCACTATAGAGCTCTTTGATGGACAGTGCTTTGCGCACTTCTGGAGAATCTGGGCTCAGAACAGCAAGAAATTAAGTCAGAGCAGCATCAGAGAGAGGACAACTTCAAGCAGAAAGGCAATTTGAGAATGATTGCCATTCCACCAAGATCTGAAATGATGTTTCTTTACATAGCTTGATGGCATGTTTTGTTGCTTAAATGCTTCTGTGAATCACCTTCAGACATTTTATTGGATTAACAGGACAGTACAAATATCAGCTAATACTGCTGTTGAAATTAAAGCTAATATTACATTTAAATAATCTTGATTGTTCACTTGTTGACATGACAACTGAATGGATCTTTTTATGAGTGAATTTGCATCTAATCAGGTAAATATTTCAGACAATGTTTGCTGTGTCAGGTTAAATGAAAGTTATTTTACTAAAAATCATAATCCACTCACACTGGGAAATTTTAATCTTAGAGATGCATTTTGCTGTGGGATGTTACATCCATTTAGTTGGCAATTAATTCATACTGATCTTTCAACTTGACCCTTTATAGTGGGCCCACCCTTTGGCAGTGTCATGTATGAATTTGTGGGGAAGACTGCTCCCTTCTTGATTCTGTCAGCGCTGGCCCTTCTGGATGGAGGTAAGTAAAGGAAAAGATGATTATTGTCAGGCATCTAAAATCAATTTAAGCAGAATAACAACTCTTGCCTGCTTTAGCCCTACAGCTATTTATCCTCCAGCCATCCAAAGCACAACCAGAAGTAAGTACAATCTTTAGATTATTGCAAAATGATAAAACACATATTGTTTAGCACAGACTTTGGAATATTAATATTTTTCTTGACTCATCCACTATTATATTTACTTTCTGCAGTGACTATTGTTTGATTTTTCCTAGAGCCATAAGGGGAGCTCACTGTTTGCACTTTTACGTGATCCTTACATATTGATTGCCGCAGGTATTGCACCTACTTTAAGGTTTCATATATTTATAAATTAATCAATACTTATTCAAGTATTATTTCCAGAATAAAGACAAACATACAACATTAAGACTACCTTGCATTTATTTGGTGAATTTACTGTCGTAGTGACATCTACAATGTTTTACTTCTTGGCTAAAGCAAAATGGACACCAAATGGGAAGAAGGAATTAGTAAATAGATTCATAGAGATGAGCTGCAAAAAGAGTTGAAAAGTCTTACACAACTGGTTGAGACCAGGAAATAGAGGAGGTTAGACAAAGAGATTTTCAGAAGTTTGGAGCAAAATAGTTAAAACAGAATTTAGGAATGATGGAGCAAAAGGGACAGGGCAGAACTTGTTTTTCCCAAATTTGATGGGAATAGGGGGCACTTGATCAGTTGAGAGGATGGTAGTGGGGCTTCCTGAGTCAAGACTCCCCTGCAGATCAGTGACTGTGTGGAACAAGTCTTCCCAAAAAGGCACTTTGACTGTTACCAGTTTTCCAGCCATTGTCCAAAACCTTTGTTGCCTCCACTAGATTCCACCATAGAAGTAAAGATTGGAATTGTTTCAGGGAGTGTAGAATATAAATAGACTCCTAAGGCTGACCCACTTCAAAGTTCAGTCCCAAAGCAACAGTGCCTGAAATTCCAACATTTGGAAACAGCTTTCAATAAATTAGAATATTTGAAGACTGTAACTATTTACAGAATGCAGACTGTCTAGTTGTTATAAGTATGAGCTTGATAATGTACTTCCAAGTTGCCTAATGACATACAGCACTTCGACCCAACTCGTGCATGGCAACAGGTTTCCTCAACTGAACGAGCCGCATTTGCTTGTGTTTGGCCCATTATTGCTCTAAACTTTGCCTATCCATGTATCTGTCCAAATGTCTTTTATATGTTGTAATTGTAGCTGCTTCTACAACTTCCTCTGGCAGCCAGTTCCATAAATGCACCACCCTCTGTGTGAAAGATTTGCCCCTCAGGTCCTTTTTAAATCTTTCTCCTCTCACCTTAAACCTATACCCTGTAGTTTTGGATTCCCCAACCCTGGAGGGAAAAAACCTTGGCTATTCACCATATCTATGCCTTCATGATTTTAGAAACCTCAATAAGTTCACTCCTCAGCCTTCAACGCTCCAGGGAATAAAGTCCCAGCCTATTCAGCCTCCCCTTATAATTCAAACTTTCCAGTTTCAGTAACAACCTGTGAATCTTTTTTGAACCTTCTCTAGTTTAATAACTTCATTCTTTTAGCAGGGCAACCAGAATTATTTGCAGTACCCCAAATGTGGCCTTACCAATGTCCTATACAGCTATAACATGATGGCCCAACCCTTGTACTCAGTGCTGTGACCAATGAAGACAAGTGTGCTAAATGCCTTCTTCACCACCCTGACTACTGTGATGCCACTTTCAATGAATTATGGTCTTCTGTTCAACAACAGTCCCCAGGGTTCTACCATTAACTGTGTAAGTCATGCTTACTGAAGGCCAAAAATTGCTGTTTCCCCACCTGCATCCCTTCATTACTCCTGAGAACTGACTACGTTGCCTTTGTAAAAGTAAATAAAATATTTTGAAAATAAATTTCACTCAGGAAACGTTTGCTCAGGGGAGACATGCAGGAAATGCATTAAGGATTAATAGAATGGCAAAAAAGGGACAGTTGTTTGGGTGGATCCAGTGAGGTCTTGTGCATATTAATTGCATCACTCGCTTTTCCACTTACACTGTGTGGACATAGATTATGCTTCCAGCAATAGTTCACGAATTGCACAGGAAGTTCAACCTAAATACCACCAAATTTCATTTATTTAATGTCTTTAAAGTGGGTAAAGTGGATTGCAGAGGTGTTTAGTTAAGAATTTCCAGACCAAGGATCCTAGACAGCTAGATGCATGACCGTCAATGCTGAGGTAACACAAGGAAAGGATGCTCCATAGGCTAAAATCAGAGGATTAGAAATTTTGGATGGTTATCCAAATAGAGGAGATTACAGAGGTTGGGATGGATAAGGAAATGAAGTAATTCAAAGTTGAGAATGAACATTTTAAATTGGAGGTTCTGGACCAAGAGCTTTATCAGTGAACAAGAACCTCGGTGATGGATGAATGAGACTTGCTGCATGATTGGGGACATGCAACAGATTTTTTTTTTGGATGAATTGAAGTCAATGTAACATGAGGCTGAGAATACATTTATTGACTCAAGTGACCCTTCTCCATAATGAAGGTCTGGCCCTGAGTCTAAGTGTGCATTATAAGATAGTCTTGCTGACCACACTCATTACTCTGTAGCATCACATACAGAGTAGTTGCATATAACCAGAGCCAGATAGCCTCAAAGATTCAATGTTATTCACAGCAGAATATGCCTAGTCAGATAGAGGGACTTTGATATCCTCATATTAAGAATGTGTTGGCAACTCACAAAATAATAATTTATTGCGTTTATTCAAACTTAACATCAAAGGTTAGTCTATCATCATCTTTTGTGCAACCATTGATTTGAGCTTAGTAAACAGGATCAATGTGTTCTGTATTTCATTAAACTTGTTGAAAATTTAACAGGCTTGTTTGCTTAAGTGGTTTAACCTTTCAATAATAAATATTAAAACGCAAGAATAGAAGCATTTCATGTAATTATATCCACTGCTTGATTTGACAGCGTTCCCTTTTGTCAATTTTTCCCTTGATAGAACTGCTTGTAATAAAGAGCACATTTTTCTGAAATCGTATTTTATTAAATTCATTTAGTGCATTCCACCCTTTTTACTCATAAACATATATTTGAGAATTACTAATTGTTGGACTTTATTAATAATTTAATTCTTGTTTTCATAAGGAGCCATATGCTTTGCAAACATGGGTATTGCAATGCTGGAACCAGCCTTGCCCATATGGATGATGGAGACCATGTGCTCTGCAAAATGGCAGCTGGGTAAATATAAAGCTATACCACCTTCTCACTTGAAATTCTGAGTAATCATATCAGAATCCTTTGGTAATCATATGCAGCTAACATTAAGGTTTCAAGAAGATTGCCATGGTTAGTGTTTTTAGCAGAGCTATGAATAAAGAAAAGCAAAGACTTGTATTTATATAGCACATTTCAGGACAACAGGATATTTAATATCGAAAATGTATAGTCACTGTTGTAATGTAGGTAAAACCACAGCCAATTAGTGCAGAGCTGGTTCCTACCACAGCAAAATGCCAATAACCAGATCATTTATTTTTGAAATGCTGACTGCAGGGCAAATGTTGTCTAGGGAATCAGGGATAACTCACCTACAAGTCTTTCATCTTATAGAATGGAAAGAAGTTTACCAGAAGAGGTATATAGTTATCAACTTTACATCTCAACCATAAAAAAAACACCTCTGGCAATGAAGCACCTCTATACAACATTGGGGTGTCAGCCCAGACTTTTGTACTCACCAATATCATTTATTGTATCCGTTGCTCCCGATGTGGTCTCCTCTACATTGGGGAGACTGGACGCCTCCTAGCAGAGCACTTTAGGGAACATCTCCGTGACACCCACACCAACCAACCACACCACCCTGTGGCCCAACATTTCAACTCCCCCTCCCACTGTGCCGAGGACATGGAGGTCTTGGGCCTCCTTCACCGTCGCTCCCTCACCACCAGACGCCTGGAGGAAAAACGCCTCACCTTCCACCTCGGAACACTTCAACCCCAGGGCATCAATGTGGACTTCAACAGTTTCCTCATTTCCCCTTCCCCCACCTCACCCTAGTTCCAAACTTCCAGCTCAGCACTGTCCCCATGACTTCTGCCAATCTTCTTTTCCACCTATCCACTCCATCCTCCTCCTCCCGACCTATCACCTTCATCCCCTCCCCACTCACCTATTATACTCTATGCTACTTTCTCCCCACCCCCACCCTCCTCTCACTTATCCATCCACGCTTCAGGCTCTCTGCCTGTATACCCGATGAAGGGTTTTTGCCCAAAACGTTGATTTTACTGCTCCTCGGATGCTGCCTGAATTGCTGTGCTCTTCCAGCACCACTAGTCCAGAATTTTGTACTCAACAACCTGGAATCAGACTTCAAGTTACAACCATATGACTCAGAGGCAAGCATACTATCAACTGAGCCTTGGCTGATAGCACAAGCTACTCAATGAGATTGGGTTTATGATCTTATTAGAAATACTCAGCAGAGGGAACCTTCATTAGCAAACATTTTGCCACATTAAGAAATCAAGACTGTCGTTCACCCCAGAATAACTTAGCTCAATTTTGATTTGTCTCCTATATATTGCATTGTTTATCCTTCGTAAAGTCTGACCTTTGAACAAGCTTGCAAATGAATGTTTGCTCAATTCACACTCGTCAGACAATTGACCTGCATTGTCTTTCATTTTATGCAACATTTATCCTTAGAATTCATGGCACAGGTCTTAAATGTTCAGCAGTTGACCACATAAGAAAGTATTGACACTAATACTGGTTAATGTTAAGTGAATATGCAGCTCAGAAAGCCATATGCTTTCGCAGAAGAAATCTTTTATGGTATGAAAGCGACGAGTTAAAAGACAATTTTGAAAAAGCTGTACCATACAAATATTATTCTTGTTCTTTTGTTAGTCTAGCTAAGCCTACAATAGGAAATTAGAACAGTTTATTCATACTGCAACATTTTATTACCTCTACAGTTATCAATACCTGCTTTGTGTAGATTGCAATTTCAATCCATTTGAGTGACAGTAATGCTGATAAGCTTTATTTCGGTTTTCAGGCATTGCTTTTGTTCCAGCAAGTGTCTCATATCTAATTGGAACTAATATCTTTGGTGTCCTTGCACACAAAATGGGCAGGTAGGAAATTACCTTGTGAACCATTTATCGAGTATGTAGGTCTCTCAATCTGTGCAAAAGATTTTGATAATTTTAATAATAAAAACAGATCAATAGATATCCAGTGGTTCCTGTCTTAAAGTATATTTAATCATTTAATACCCTATATGTCTGCTTCTCAGGAAATGAAATCACGTGGGTTTACTTTATGAAGGAAAGTTTATGGGCTTAACAGACAGACTAAACCATCTCTCAGACAACCGTTATATTAAGGGAAAGTAAGCTTCTGAATATGAAAGCACTTGAACGGTTATCATCAGTAAATCCTGCCAATATTCACCAGTTCTCATCTCTTCCTCAGGTGGCTGTGTTCTCTTTTGGGGATGATAATCGTTGGAATAAGCATTGTTTGCGTAAGTTAGCAATAATAATGGGGTTATCAACTGATTTGGTGTAGCGAAGTGAGTTTGAATGTTCAGTTCAATCACCTTTTACCTCATGTGGTATATTTTCATTTCTGAAATTGATTAATGGCTTTTAAATTTAATTAAGCTTCTCCAATTAATTGATAGTACTTAACCTTTCTTTTGATATGAGGGATGGCTTAAAATACATGAAGAACAATTTAGGCATCATTTCATTGTTTTGAACATGAACAAATGGTATAAAAGCAACTGCTTAAAATTCAATTTTCAGAAATGTTCAAGAAGACAGTTTCCAAACTGTTGAATGAGTTTCTGGCACATATATCCCCAATTATATTCTTAATAAGAGCATAATGTTCAAACTGAACTCAGAATGTGGATAGCGAACCAAGACAAGAATAATCCTACCAATTCCTTCCAGAATGATAAAACAGAAACAGTTGTTAGAATTGGAAAACATTAAAATGATACTGAGATGGAACTGAAGCATTTATAAAAGTAAATGCATCAAATATATCGAGAATTTAGAGAAATTGTTTTACAAGATGATTAACATGTTTGTTTAATTAATGACAGGTACCACTTGCTAAAAATATATATGGACTTATCGTACCAAACTTTGGAGTTGGTTTTGCCATAGGTGAGCAAACCTTTGTCAGTAAGCCAATGACTTCATCAGTAAAGGGCAGCTGGCAGAACCGCATCTTGTGGAAGAGACTATCGCTTAAAGTTAAGATTAACTGATTAGTTAATCTTTAGCAGAGATTGGAAATTCAGCTTTGCAAAGTACCACTGGGTACAGTTATGTTAAAAAAAACCAAAAGAACTGCAGATACTGAAAATCGGAAACAAAAAACAGAAATTGCTGAAAGGCTCAGCAGCTTTGGCAGCATCTGTGGAAAGAAAGCAGACTCAAATACTTTGGGTTCAGTGACCCTTCCTCAGAACTAATGGCAGCTAGGAAAATGATAGTTTAATGCAGAAGATGGGATGGAGGGAAGAGATAAACAATAGGTGGATATTAGAACCCAAAGAGAGAAGAGAATAGTTGGACAGACAAAGACTAGATTAGTTAGGATATCTGCTTGGATTGGATGAGTTGGACTGAAGGGTCTTTATCCATGCTGTGCATCTCTATGATTCTGAGTGGATAATGAACAGCCTGGGAGAATGAATATCTACTAGTGGACAACTAGTGGCTAACAATGGGTAGTGTATAATAGCGAGCATTTAATAACAAGGCCTGGTGTGTGGGGACTGGGGTAAGGACATTAGAGAAGGTGCCTCAAACCCTAAAGCTTTGAAATCAAATTGAGTCCAGAAGACTATAAGAGTTCCCAAGTCAAAAATGAGGTGTTGGAAGAACCTAGCTACATCAGTTCTCAAGAAAGGTCATTGAACCTGAAATGTTAACTTGTATTTCTCTCCACATTTGTATTTATGTCAAAGTAATGTGATTTTCTGTCCATGACAATGCAAGATCAACAATTAAGGAGACTATTTTTATCTTCTACTATCCTCTGAGTGTGTGGAGCCCTCTGCATTTATTTGAGTTTGTCTCAAATGAAATCTTACCTCAGTCATAGGGTGATAAATATACAAACCTCAGACCAGTATCTATAGAGTACATCGTGTATCTAGCAGCATAATTTTAGTGAATTAATATTTAAGTTACAATTAGAACATCTTGTCAATTACTAAATCTATTTTCATGGAATGAAGCAATTAAATGGCATGATCATGGTGTTGATCTGTGCAAAAGATTGAGCAACAGGCATGTCAAGCCAAATGGTATTTTTTGGTAAACTGCATCAATTAATATTGCTGGAGAAAATCATAATTGTATTTTATTAATACAGATAAATTGAAACCCAAGTTTCCACATTAAAAAGCCAATGTGCCAATTCACTGTATTACTTAATTTGTACTATTGACACATTTCCAGTGCAGTCTTGCTCTCTCCTAGACCAGTAGAATTGTTTAATAAAATTAATTAATCAACATTTAAACAACACTTTCTTGGTTAAATGATCAGTGTAAATTATGTTTAAATGTATCATTTGAATTTTCTGGAATTAATTCATAATAACATTATGCAATGTAATTACTACATGTTATGTATGTACATCTGAATTTTTCACTCCATTTTTAAAATAATAAACTCTCCATGTGTTGTAAAATTTTGGAACAATCTAAATTTAAATAAAAAGTAAAAATGTTGGGAATTTTCAGCAGACCAGGCAGTATCTGTGGGAAGAGATTTTAGGTTGCTGACCTTTTTGTCAAACATACCTTTATTGTTAGATAATTATCAAGATGACATAGATACCTGAGAGTAAGTTTGAAATATGATTTTTCAGCATATTAACGAATTTTAATAATTGCTTTATAACAATCACCATGATTTTGTTAAAAGATGTGCTTTGAATCATTCTAGTATTTGTTGTTTGCAACTAACTTGATCGTGCCTAATCAATGTACCATTCTTTTTAGGAATGGTAGATTCTTCTATGATGCCTATTATGGGTTACTTAGTGGACTTGCGTCACGTCTCTGTGTATGGAAGTGTTTATGCAATTGCAGATGTGGCATTTTGCATGGGGTTTGCATTAGGTAAGTTTACATAATACTGTTGGGAATTTAAGAAGCATTTAAAACTTGGTTGAAAGATAAATCAAATATGTTGCATTAATTTAGCACTTCTAAGTCCACAGTTGCACATATTGAACTTGAATACTGTTAATTGAACACTAGATGGCCTCAGACTGGAGCAAGAAATTTTTATATTGAATGCTTTATCCAGAGAGAATATTCCAGAAGGCCTGAAATGAATGTTATTATATTGCTGCATCAGTTGAAGGGTAACTGGATATTCTTACACTTCCCAGCAAATGAAGTACTTTTGAAGTGTAGTTGCTGTTGTTTCAGGGTCATTGCTGCAACCATCTTGTACACCGGTTTCTGAAATGAAGTAAATGATGAAATGTTCTAATTTATTGGTGGCTGAGAGTTACTTGCTGATCAAGTACTTCCCTGACCATTCAAAGCAAGCTTGCTTGGCAATGTTTCAAGAGTGATGAAATTTTGTATTCTTATAGAACAAAAGTATGGGTATCCATATTGAACTATGGGTTGGAAGCTCAGACTTAGACATGGTGTTTGTTGAAGGCTGTTAAAACCACTAATGCTGTGACCCTCAATGGATGACACTGTCCAATCCAATTATTCATAGTTATGGTAAATGCTTTTATTTTACACAAAAATCATATATCATCTGAAATATTCAGGTAATTACTGGGTAAATGGGAGACGTTGGGAGAGTAAAATATTAATGAATCAAAACTATATATATATATAGCATCCAAGATATGATTTGGCCAAGATATAAAAGTCCAATGACTCAAATCTACCATATAGCTGAACAATTTCCCAAATCTCAAAACTGCATATCAGTACTGGAGAGGTTTACAACATAACAGTCAGTAAAATTGTGGACATTAGCAAGGAAAGCAATGTTGGACTGGATGAAAGATTGAGAGCAAAGCCTCAGAGGTTAGTGTTGGCCTCCAATCTCTATGCCATTCAGAAATATCAGATAAAATGAATTGCATTTTCAGATAATACTAAATTAATGAGCAGTCAAGACGGATAAAGCTGTGACAGAAGAATGTAGAAAACTTGTCATAGAAAGGAATATGACCAATGACATTCACAGTTTGGTATGAGATACTTGACATTGGAAGAGGATAAAAAAAGAAGAGACATATGAGTATTTAATAAATGATTCCAAACTATTTTGGGGAGAAGCTGAAAGAGATCCAAACTGAGAATGGATTCAATATTTAGGACATTCAATTTAGGACAGTAACTAACAAACCAAATCAAATGCTGGTATATTTCCAAATCAGCAAAAGTCTGTGGCAATTGTTACTATCACAATAGATTTTCATGAAGCATTCATTTACTACAGTTAGCCTGCTCATGAAAGTTCAAGAAAAGCATCAGAGCCCTCGAAGTAAACATCAGAAACAGTTCATAGACCAATTGCTAGTATTGGAGAATGAGTTAGGAGGAAAGGTTAGACATCAGATCTGTCAGTCTTGAGGGGAAAAAGAAATTACAAAGGAAACGATTAGAAAAACTAATGTTTCAGGATTGCTGCATTGGTTCAGTGAAGTTCAACACAACCTGAAAGATCAATACCTCATCTTATAGCATTCAGGACTCCAACCTTCGAGTTCAACCATTTTAGAGCTGAACATCTCTTTCCATATTTATCATCTACCCCCACACCCCAGTTTTTGACATGACATGGGTTGCTTTCAGTGCAGCCAACCCATTTTCAATTACTCATAGCACCTATGATCACTTAGCTAACATCTCTTATTTCCTAGTTTACTATCAACAACCCCTTTGTCTACCTATCTACCTATTGTTTCTCTCCCTGGGTTTGGTCTCCACCTACCCACTCATCTGATAGCTGCTAACAGTCTGATCAACGGTCACTGGATTTGAGATGTTAACTCAGTTTTCTCTCCACAGATATTGCCAGACCAGACCTGCTGAGTTCCTCCAGCAATTTCTGTTTTTGTATGTTTCATATCTCCAGCATCCACATGTTTTATATGAGAAAAATTAATCATGAGGATCATTTCAGTTTAGAGCACATTAGGAAAAGGGATTATAGGTGAAAACAGTAAAAGGCAAATTCCAATGTATTTTTTTTAAATGCTGAAAATGCTTAATGGATCAGGCAGCATCTGTGAAGAGAAAGAATTTATATTTCAGATAGATGATCTTTTGTCAGAATAAATTCAGGGCTACTGACAAGAAAGACTAATCATCTTCAGTTTCATGAAATCACCCCTTGAAATTTTGTTTATACTCCATTGTCTAGGCCAATCTCTCATCAATGAGAACTGTGTGCAATGATAGAAATGAGCTAACCCAAAACGTGTTAGCAAAATTAACAAATTATAATTCTTGCTAAAATTTCTTGGGGTTAGCTCATTTCTATCATTAACAGATTATAATTCAGCTAGATTTAGATTGAACCTTTTAGATATGACTTGCATCAGATAATGAGTATCAGTTTTTACATAGAGGCAGTTATATCCTACCTTAATCCTTTATCAAAAGAGCTGCAACATTGAACAGACTTCCATTTGTCATGGTCGTGGATATGTTCACCAAATTTGAAAGTTGATTTGCAGATGTTTCGCCCCCAATTTAGGTGACATCTTCAGTTTCTTGGAGCTTTCTATGAAGCACTGCTGTACTGTCTCTTCTGGAACTTATTTGGTTCCGTTCCTGCTGCTTCCGGTTGTCAGTAGTAGTGGCTGGTATATTGGGTCTCGGTCTATGTGTTTGTTGATGGAGTCCATGGATGAGTGCCTTGCTTTGAGAAATTGTCTGGCTGTCCTCTGTTTAACTTGTCCTATGATCGTTGTGTTGTCCCAGTCAAATTTGTGGTCCTTGTCATCCGTGTGCATGGCTATGAGGGACAGCTGTTTGTGTCATTTAGTGGCTAGTAGGTGTTTGTGAATATAGATTGCTAGTTGTCTGCTTGTTTGTCCTATATGGTTTATCATGCAGTCTTTGCAAGGAATCTTAAATTATATTGGTCTTGCACATGATAGCCATAGGGTCTTTTGTTCTGGTGGGTTGTTGGAGTGTGTGTGTCGATTTATGGGCGGTCATGAATCAGAGTGTTCAGAGAAGTCTGGCTGTTAGTTCTATTAGTTATATATTTTATATAAGATAGCATGGCTAGTGAGTTTGGTCATGACATGTTCTTGTCATGTTGCTTGTCTGCTAGGCATCTGCAGATGAAGTTGCGGGGATATCTGTTCTTGGTGAAGCTTTTGTAGAGGTGTTCTTCACTTCACAGGTCGGGAGTGCTGCAGTGTATTGTGGCTCTTTTGAACAGGGTCCTAATGCAGCTTCTCTTGTGTGTATTTGGTGATCTGGTCTGTGTGTGGCTTTTCTGTACACTCTTGAAGTGGATTCACCGTTCTGTGAACAAAAGATCCTATACCCATCACGTGCAAGACCAATGTAATTTATAAGATTCTATACAAAGACTGCACAAAACACTATTTAGGACAAACAATCAGACAACTAGCAATCCACATCCATGAACAGTAGCTCGCCACTAAATGCCATGACCAGCTGTCCCTAGTAGCCATACACACAGATGACAAGGAACACAAATTCGACTGGGACAACACAATAATCATAGGACAAGCTAAACAGAGGACAGCCAGAGAATTTCTAGAAGCATGGCACACATCCACGGACTCCATCAACAAACACTTAATCCTAGACCCAATACAACAGCCACTACAAGAGGAGGGCCACCCTTTTTTCTGCAGAGTGCCAAAACAGACCACATCACCAGACACAGCTAAACTGGACATAGAGAACCACCCAGGTTGGTGGCTACTCCTAGTTTAAGAGAAGTTCACAGGTCAGTAAGAAGGTTAATGCTCTCCAGAAGGGTGAGTTCCACTATCTTCTCTCTGCTACCTCACACCCACAAGGTCAGAGCTCCCCAAATGCTGCCACTGCACAAGCCCCACAAGGGAAGGAAATATATCTGTGATTGGGAAATAATAGCATTGAGAGAAGCCTGGATTGAATGTCACACATAATGGAAATGAGAGATGCATGACAATGGAGAGGAAAAAGTGATGTTATTCAAATACATCACTGTATCACTACATTGCAAGAATTGATGGGATTTGGAGCTGCCTAGAGCAGCAGTGTGCCTACACTGTTGTTACATTCTCAGGTTTCCATTGCACTTTTTATCAGGTAAAGTGGATTTTCACACAAAGACCAGCAGCAAATTGCATTTCCATTTTTTCATGTTGGAAGAGAGTTGATGGCACAAAGTGTGCTTTTGACCCAGTTTCAATTACACTTTAGATTCAAAGCCTGAAGTCGAGAGAACTAAAGTGTAAAGGCAGTCTTGAGTACTCCTGTTAGACAGAACACAAAGAAAATCCATTCAAGGTATTTGGGAGTAATGTTGAATACGCAACACAATGCAGACAGATGAACACATAGTAACCTGATTTCTGTGGTTTAACCATGTTTATTCTAACCAGAGAAGAGAAAACCAGTGATTGCCTGATAACAGCTAATAATTAGGACAAAAGCCAGAGATAAAAAAGACCTCATCGCCCATTGATTCTCATTTAAATTAACTCAGTTTTAATTCTGATTATGCGCTGAGTAACTCACTTTTAAAAATGTATAAATATTGGGCTTATTTTTATTAATCAACTAAATTATTTCCAGTGTCATAGAGATGTACAGCATGGAAACAGACCCTTCGGTCCAACCCGTCCATGCCGACCAGATATCCCAACCCAATCTAGTCCCACCTGCCAGCACCCAGCCCATATCCCTCCAAACCCTTCCTATTCATATACCCACCCAAATGCCTCTTAAATGTTGCAATTGTACCAGCCTCCACCACATCCTCTGGCAGCTCATTCCATACACGTACCACCTTCTGCGTGAAAACGTTGCACCTGAGGTCTCTTTTATGTCTTTCCCCTCTCACCCTAAACCTATGCCCTCCAGTTCTGGACTCCCCGACCCCAGTGAAAAGACTTTGTCTATTTATCCTATCCATGCCCCTCATAATTTTGTAAACCTCTATAAGGTCACCCCTCAACTTCCGACGCTCCAGGGAAAACAGCCCCAGCCTGTTCAGCCTCTCCCTGTAGCTCAGATCCACCAACCCTTGTAAATCTTTTCTGAACCCTTTCAAGTTTCACAACATTTTTCTGATAGGAAGGAGACCAGAATTGCGCGCAATATTCCAACAGTGGCCTAACCAATGTCCTTACAGACGCAACATGACCTCCCAACTCCTGTACTCAATACTCTGACCAATAAAGGAAAGCATACCAAACACCTTCTTCACTATCCTATCTACCTGCGACTCTACTTTCAAGGAGCTATGAACATGCACTCCGAGGTCTCTTTGTTCAGCAACACTCCCTGGGACCTTACCATTAATGTATAAGTCCTGCTAAGATTTGCTTTCCCAAAATGCAGCATCTCACATTTATCTGAATTAAACTCCATCTGCCACTTCTCAGCCCATTGGTCCATCTGGTCCAGATCCTGTTGTAATGAGGTAACCCTCTTTGCTGTCCACTACACCTCCAATTTTGGTGTCATCTGCAAACTAACTAACTATACCTCTTATGCTCGCATCCAAATCATTTATGTAAATGACAAAATGTAGAGGGCCCAGCACCGATCCTTGTGGCCTCCAGTCTGAAAAACAACCCTCTACCACCCTCTGTCTTCTACCTTTGTGCCAATTCTGTATCCAAATGGCTAATTCTCCCTGTATTCCACGAGACCTAACCTTGCTAATCAGTCTCCCATGGGGAACCTTGTTGAACGCCTTACTAAAGTCCATATAGATCACATCTACTGCTCTGCCCTCATCAATCCTCTTTGTTACTTCTTCAAAAAACTCAATCAAGTTTGTGAGACATGATTTCCCACGCACGAAGCCATGTTGACTATCCCGAATCAGTCCTAGCCTTTCTAAATACACGTACGTCCTGTCCCTCACGATTCCCTCCAACAACTTGCCCAACACTGAGGTCAGGCTCACCGGTCTATAGTTCCCTGGCTTGTCTTTACTGCCCTTCTTAAACAGTGGCACTACGTTTGCCAACCTCCAGCATTCCGGCACCTCACCTGTGACTATCGATGATACAAATATCTCAGCAAGAGGCCCAGCAATCACTTCCCTAGCTTCCCACAGAGCTCTCGGGTACACCTGATTAGGTCCTGGGGATTTATCCACTTTTAACTGTTCCAAGACATCCAGCACTTCCTCCTCTGTAATCTGGACATTTTGCAAGATGTTACCATCTATTTCCCTACAGTCTATATCTTCCATATCCTTTTCCACAGTAAATACTGATGCAAAATATTCATTTAGTATCTCCCCCATTTTCTGTGGCTCCACACAAAGGCTGCCTTGCTGATCTTTGAGGGGCCCTATTCTCTCCCTAGTTACTCTTTTGTCCTTAATATATTTGTAAAAACCCTTTGGATTCTCCTTAATTCTATTTGCCAAAGCTATCTTCTGTCCCTTTTTTGCCCTCCTGATTTCCCTCTTAAGTGTACTCCTACTTTCTTTATACTCTTCTAAGGATTCACTCGATCTATCCTGTCTGTACCTGACATATGCTTCCTTCTTTTTCTTAACCAAACCCTCAATTTCTTTCGTCATCCAGCATTCCCTATACTACCAGCCTTTCCTTTCATCCTGACAGGAATGTACTTCCTCTAGATTCTTGTTATCTCATTTTTTCCAAACTGTGAGCAAATACCTTTACGGGTACTGGCTACAGTAGAAGCAATAGCAACTGTAATCATTCTGGATAATGTTAAAGTACAACTCATTCACCTATCATTTCCTGCAATTGTAAAACATTGAAGCAATGATGGGAAATAAAGTTATCACCTTAAATTATTTTTAATGCAATTAACTTGAGAAAAATATTTTTGTCTTTAATCAGTGTGAATTACATGACATTAATGCAATTAGAAATGATTGAAAGAATTAGAAACTGCAATGTTTCACTTGATCTACTTTCCACAGGCACAATCTTAACAGCAAAGTATGTGTGGTTTAAAATTCTGATTGAAGATGCGGTGCCTCAAACCCTGAGTAGTAGTAACATGACTAAGCTGGTTCATATAATAACTTGAACAGGTTAGATCGGAACAGCTTGAGGGGAGAAGGAGACTTCAGTAATTTGTTTTTATTACTTTGTTAGTGGCTCTAATTTCAAAATAGATTTTTTTTCCTTATGTCATCATGGAGATAATGTACAGTCAGTGTAACAATTATTATTGCTCTCATGATTCTACTAATTAATTGGTGTACACCTAGCTTAGTTTTATCATCATAAAACTTTAAAGCAACACCAAAACTTACTTAAAACCGGTGAAACAATGCTTAGGTTACACTTCCAAGGAATTCATCAGATTCCAAAAAAACTATTTAACTTCAAATGCTTTCTAGGGACACAGTGGCTCAGTGGTGAGCACTGCTGCCTCACAGCACCAGGGGCCCAGGTTCGATTTTGGCCTCGGGCACCTGTCCTTATGGAGTTTGCACATACTCGCCATGTCTGCGTGGGTTTCCTCTGGGTGCTCCGGTTTCCTTCCACAGTCCAAAGATGTGCAGGTCAGGTGAATTGGCCATTCTAAATTGCCCAAAGTGTTAGGTGCATTAGTCAGAGGGAAATGGGTCTGGGTGGGTTCCTCTTTGGAGGGTTGGTGTGGACTTGTTGGGCCGAAGGGCCTGTTTCTACACTGTAGGGAATCTAATCTAAAAACTAGCATACTGTTTTTCCCTTCTCTAATTTATTATGTCCTTTCAGGGCCTTCAACTGGTGGAGCCATTGCTAAAACAATAGGATTCCCTTGGTTAATGATAATTATTGGTATCATTGACATAATATATGCTCCATTGTGCTTTTTCCTTCGAAGCCCTCCCGCCAAGGAAGAAAAGATGGTAAGAGACTGCAAACAATTTAGCAGTAGTTGCTTTAGATTGCTAAAACTCTGTGCACAATAACACTTGAATTTATTTTATTTTAGGCTATTTTGATGAATCAAAATTGCACTGTTAAAACCAAAATGTACACAACTCAGGACCACTTTCAGAAGGCCCCTGTGGTTGATGATAATGAGGAAGAGTCTGAGAGTGATGAATGATTGCAGCCATATCATATTCTTTACAATATATATTTTCATGTATAGTATGCAGTGCTTTGTGAACTGTCCTTGAAAAAATGTCCTAAATGTAGTAACACATATTCTATAATTTGTTGTTCATTAAAACATACCAAAGCTGTAACTTTATTTACCCATATGATCATAGGGTATGGGGGTAGGAGGCATAATGCTAGTTGAGTAAAATTGAATGCCAGCAGCCTTATCACAACAATTGGAATGTTTATTCCATTTTAAAATTTTTAATCAATGAATAGTTTTCAAAGCTTTTATTATTCAGTATATTTTATACACATGTATTGGTTAGTGAGAACAAACCCATGTGTATGCACATATTAGAATATGAACATTTATTGTTGTAAGTTTACTTAAAGGTTTTTCCGCCCATATATGAGATTTTTAAAGATTAATACATTTCTACAAATCGGATTTGTGGATTGTGGACAACTCATTTTATGTAAAAAAAAACATATGGGATGCCTTAGCAGATATAGTATACCTGTAATGTTTATTTATAAGTAGTCACAGGAAAGTTCACAAGTCAAGCAACTAGCTATCCAAAAAAAGATTAATTCTGTTCTTAATTAATGAAGTTGAAACTTTAATTGACATTTAGCGAGATGAATAACAACATTTCCCCCTTTCCGTAAAAGGCATCATACTCTTCACACTGATAACGTTGCATATAGTGACTGAACATTTGGTTGAAATAGAGAAAGCTTTTAGGGCACTAAAATGTGAAAACCATTAACTAGTTTGGAAAGCAATCCTCAACAGCTTTTTCTAAAATTTATACATGTTTACATTGTGGCCAATCTATTTTCTGTTCTGTAACTCATGTGCCTTTGTTATATAAAATATATTTACATGGATTCGATATGTTGGTACACCTTTACTGATTAATGCTCCACGTGGGTCTGGTTACAAGTTAACTTCACAAAATGTCCAGCCATACATACAAGCACCATGATGCATTACAGTTGATGAATATTCAAAGACCATGCTTTAAACTTTTCTCTGTGACTTGTTTCTGTCAACATTGTTCATGAATACTTAAAAGTAGGCTTTTATAATTGGCTCTTATTGCATTGTGACGAGACATTTTATGGTAAAGACAACATGTCATGTTCATGCAAATATAATCACTGTTCACAGACAGATTGGACAGTTGGCCGCTTTGTGCACAAAGATAGGAAAATATAAATAAATATGTACAGAACCTCTCCTGTTGACCAATAAGTGGGTTCCTAATCTGCAATCAGATGTGTTATGTGGGTGTGTGTTCCTTCATTTCATGGACAAATGTATGTAATAAAAGTACTCTGAATAAAAATGGCATTGGTTTATTAATTTAGTTGTTATTTGGATTTAGATATATTAAATAAGAGTTTGAAATGGCCATTTGAAAATTATACTTCTTCTGTATTCATAAACATTTTAATGTTTAAAAGTTTTCAAAAACATTAGCAAATAAACTAGACTGGGAGGAATTGCCTTCCTTATTTGGAAATGGACATGGCTGTTACACACAAATATACAGAAGAGATAAAGTGGAAAAGTTCACTTGGCCTCACCAAGTTTATCCCAATGGTTATGCTACAGATAAGTATAATGGCATTCCAAACATCAGCAGTTGTGATTCAGTAGATGCAAAACAGTTGAAAAAAGCCTGAATTAGAGAAAAGTAACTTTTGAATTTCCTATCTAAACCCCCCAAAAAACAAATGTACCAAGAGACTTCAGTAACCGTGAGGTACATCATCCTTTTGTACATGAAATTATCCAGCTCCCTTTTAAATAGTTTCTGTCCTTGTGTAGGATGTTACATTGTCGCATTGCTAACCTTGGTTCTGAAACAAATCAATTTCAGCAGAGCCGTTAACTTTTTTTACACAGTTAAAAGCTTCTGTTAAAGTATAGAAACTTAAAACAAATACATTAAATATTTGCTTGATGTTAACCCAAAGCTTAATTTGAATATATTGCTGACTGTAAATACATGGAGTCATACAGACTTGTGAAGTCAGTGCTTTTGGATAATAGGGTGGGTGGATGTGCTACATGTGATGCCATTTTCACTATGAAAGCCAGCAATTACTCTATCCATCTATCAGTTCAAAACACAGAATAACTAATTGGATGAGATCCCAGAGAACTGTTGCGGCCAATCAAAAATATAACACAAGTCACCAAGTTCTAAAATATGGTGGAGGACAAGTAAGGAAATTTATGGAGGAGAATATCGGCGTAGCAGAGTGAGGGATCATGTTCTTAGCTGCGACCCTCAGAAATTAGTCAAACTTCATACTGCACAGCTTTTATTTATAGCACTGAGCACTCAATACAAATTTTAATTTATTCTAGTGAATTATTATTCTTAATCAGCCAAAATGAATTGAATACTTTTAATACATAGGAAGGTAGATTCTACAACAGTAGAGGAATTAAAGGTTAACATGAGTGGGCGGGGAAATGCAGCTGATTCCATGAAAAGATTAGCCACAATCCTTTTGAATGTCACAACAGGCTCGAGGGGCACATGACCTAGTCTTGCTCCTGTTTCTTATTTTCTTAAAATATTTCCTTTGAATGGGGAAGCTGGTGGGGTGAAAGTGTTCTACCTGACCCTCTCCCATCATTTTCAACAGCACAAAATCCACACTTCTATCTCTCTTCTATTCTGAAGATGTCACTCGAATTCAAAGTTTTAACTCTATTTCTCTCAATGCAAAAAAATCTAAGTTTTCCAGCTTTGTTTTTATTTTTGACTTCTAGTTCTGCAGTATTTTTGCTTTTGCGTTATCACAACGCTCCTTATACTTTTGTTCAGTTTTAATTGAAGATCTGTGTAGGAATTGGAAAAATGTTACACTGCTGTGGAGTTACCATTACTAAGGGTAAATTGAGCACAGCAGTTGAGCAGAGTGGGGACTTTACATTTAACCATGGTATAAATTATGTAGGTGCACAAAGGAAAACAGTTTTGTTCCACGGTAGAAATATGTCAATTGGAAAAAATATGCAAAAATATCTTGCTAGATTCCATAGCATTGCAAAATTGTTTGACAGTTGCCCATCATTTCTGCATGGGGCTCTCCAAAAAACATTATGACTGACATTTATGATTGCCATTTACTTACTCTTTTCCCATGCCTTTGCACATGCTATGATTATGTGAACAGAAACAATTCCCTCCTGAATGCTTCAATGCCTCCAACCACCTTTCTAGGCAGTGCCCCACCAGATCTGAAACATCTGTGTGAAACAGTTCTTCTTCACATATTTACTTCATTTGCAAATCACTTTAAATCTGTTTTGTCATTCTTGAATCTTTTATCAGCAGGTGCAGTTCTTTCCAAACTACCACTCAATTTTGAAAATGTGTTGGATCTCCTCCTAGCATTCTTCACTCCAAGGAGAATAGTCCATTTTTTCCAAATTATCCTCGTAACTGAAGTTTCTTATCTCTAGAATCAACAGCACACAATGTTCCAGCTGAGGTCTACCAAGTCTCTTGTATAAGTTCAGCATAACCTCCCTGCAATGGTTCACCATGCCCCTATTAATAAAGCCCAAGAAACTGCATGCATTATCTCTGCACCTGCCCTACCACCTTCAGTAATCTATGCACATATTCACTCAGGTCCCTCTGCTCCCAAGTACTGTCCATATTCTTCATGTTAAAATGTATCACCTCATACCTTAACTCCATTTACCATCTATATGCCCAATTCATCACTTGTCTATGTCCTTTTGGAGCGCTACACAGTCCTCCTCAGAGTTTACATGAATTTGAAGCTTTTGTATCATTGGCAACCTTTGAAATTGCCATCTACACATAAAGATCAAGATCATTAATGCACATCAGGAGTTTAGAGATTAGAATCGTATTAATTTAATGAGGGAATTCAATAATGTGGAGACAAGTGAAGCTATGATTGTCCTCTGCAGAGAACATTTAAATGGAAATGGACAGGATTTTGGAGAACCTATTGCTATTGGTGGATAGTACAATAATTAGATTTAAGTAACTGGCAAAAGAACCAGGATACAAATGAAAAAAATATTTACACTAGAAGTTTATGATTTACAATACACTGCCTGAAATGGTGAAAGTAGAGCCAATAATAAATTTCAAAATGAAATAATAGAGATATTTGAAAAGGCAAGTGTTATGAGGAAAGATCAAGGAAGTTAGACCAATTAAATAGTTCTTTCTAAGACTCAACAAAAGAATGATCAAGTCAAATAGTTTGTCTGCACAATAAAAATGAATGATTCTATGGATTGTTTGCGAGCAATTAAAATTCATGGACGTTTTTTGTTAATTTGTTTATAATAAGCTAACCAGTGATAACCTTCGAACTGGTATGTTCTGTAAACTTGCACATCAACCAAGTTAACTTGCCCTATTGTACAGGTCCAACCTACAGATGAAATGGTTGTGTATGTAATAACTCATGGTCTGAAATAGGACTTCCCTCTTTCAAACTAAGGCATGGCTGGAAGCATTTCCTTCCAAGGAACCAGGGACAAATGTATTTATAGAAATACTGACACTTAAATTTTCTCCACTTGAGGGTCCACTACTTCAGCATTATAGGGCCTTCTAATGTTCAGTTGTGTTTAACACATGTACAAAGAGAAAATTATCTATATTATTTAAAACAATCCATACATAGAATTAAATAAGGTTACAAAAACAACAAATTTTCAGAATCATATTTATTGGGCACTGCTAATGTTATAGACACCCAACTCTTCACTTTGCTGTGGTAGAGGTGGGGAACACTAGGGTTCAATTATCCAAACTGAAAACCTTGCAAATTAATTAGTGTTACTTTCTCAGCTTCAGTAACAACTTTTAATTTACCTCCATGTGCAAAAATTACAACTTGGTGTCAATTTGAATTGTCACATTCTGTCAAAATTTAACTAGCTGCAGGTCTGCGTAGTGAACCTTGCTGAATGTTTTACCATGCAATACATACTTTAAGTATAAAGTCAATAGACATCTCTTCATAATACATATTACTGTTTCAATAAATATGAAAGTGTCAGTGCATTTTTTGCACCCTTGCACAAGTATTTGAGGTTCCAAATAGTCATCCTTTAAATTACAAATATCTGTAAAGAAACAACATACATAGTAGCAAACTCTGCTTTACTAAAATACCTTTAATAGACACAAAAGCTCACCACAGTTTGCGTTGTTGATACACATTTGGCAAAGAAATATCTACGCAAAGAACAAAAAGAGGTGAACTTAAAGAATTACAGGTTTATGACATGATTCAAATTTTAAAACCTGGTCCCAAAAAAAGAATTCAAGTCCATCTTTCCAACATATCATAGACTCATCTGCAGAGTACCATCACTACAAGAATTTATTTAAATATACCTTACTAAAAACTTCTGAAATGGGGAGAGGAAGTCATAGACAGAATTGGCTGTGTAATTTGTTGACACTGTAGTCACATGAAAGTCAAAATCACAAGACAGAAGTACAATTGCGTTATTGCACAGAAGCAAGGAAGAAAATCAACAAAATAGTAAATTTGGTGGAGTACAATCATCAGGAAATTTAAATGAAATCATGAAAGGGATTCAGCATCATCAATAATTTGCTCATTTGATACATCAGTAAATGACTGCACATCTGTCTGATTGACAATGTCAATTTCATCTGCTGTTATAGATAAGATGTCATCTGAAAGCTTTGTGACCTTTCTTGTTTGCTGTTCTGAAGACACACTCTCACTTAATTCCAAATCCTCATACCCTGCTTTATAATGGATTGTGAGCAGCGTGAGAGCTTGAAGTCGTTCACCTGACTTTGAAAGGGCAGCAGACAGGAGCAACTTCTTTCTCGGATCTGTGCTCTCTTTCTCTTCCTTGATTAAAGCATAATTGTGTTCTAGTTCCTGGTCTATTTCATTTTGTAGCTTGTCCAACATCAATTCCAGTTTTTGACAGCGTTCATCTGTTGGCAACCCTCGATAAAGATCCCGGCCAATCTCTTTAACAGCAATAAATACACTATCATCAAGGCCGCCTTCTTTCTTAACTGGTAACTTGGTTCCCGTGCTAGCAGCTTGTCTTTTGGAGGGACTACTGGCACTGTAAGTCTCAGTGTCACTGCTTTCGTTGTCTGAGGTGTTTGGAGTGTGTTTTGGAGATGGTTCCACCAAATCAACTCCAGGGTCAGCAAGGCGAGCTCTGGGTGCTGACCTTAGGTTCAGCAAGCGTGAACTAGTATTAATGATATGTCGTGTTAATCCTGTAGTCCTGTTGAAGGATGACTTTGATTCCAAGTCAACTCTTCTTTCTGTAGCAACTGAAAAGGGAGGCTCTGTTGCTAGACATTTGTCCTGGCACTTTTTATGGCAAACAAATGCACATGTCATGCATTGAGAAGCTGCTTTGGTCCAGACTTTCTTTTTACAGTAATCACACCAAGTTGGGTTCTGAAACTGAGTATCTTGGAAATTATGCCTCTTCTCTGTGCATGACTTACTAAGATCTTCCTTACTGAAAGCAGGAATATCTTCTGGTAACATATCTTCATTTTCTTTTTCTACTTGAACACTAGAGGTTTCTGTATCACCTTCTTTTAGATATGTAAAATTTAATGTAATGTCACCATAGCACAGTTTCTCATTGAATCCCTTATGAGTGCTTAGATTTCGTAGTGCAGTCCTACTGACAGCAGCTTTTGGTTCAGGAGCACTTAGCCTGAAAGTTGCCTGATACTCCAGTGAAGCTGTAGAAAGACATTCCATTGCTATCTCTTCAAGTTTTATACTTGCGTGGCCTAAACAAATAAGTCCACCTGGTTTAAAGGGCTCTTTACACCAGATTGCAACATTGACATACTTATGGTGGCTTTCAACCTCAAATACACATGTTGCCTTGTTCCACTTTCCAAACCTCTTGCGGTAGACAACCTCTGATGATTCCCAGATTTGATTATCTTCTGCTCCATCGCGCATATTGCAGGTAGCTTCTGGAGCTTTTTCCTTGGAATCTTGTTTACTTGCAGCTGATTTGGATAGGGATGGATCTTCATTTTGGTCCCCAATTTTGCCTATACTCTTTTCCACATTTCTCTCTGCACTATTGGTGGAAGGAATTGGTTTGTCAAGTTTTTCTGTAGCAACATCACCAGATTCAAGCTGGTACTGGGTTTCAGAGGAAGCCAAAGTAAGCTTAATTTGGGGCCTTGGGGGTACAGGAGGTTTATTTGTGGATCCCGATACAGGCTTACTAGGCAGTTGTGCATCAGGGATATCTGGACACTTTGATTGAACAGATTTAACCACATCTTTTTGCTGGGGTTTCAGGGGTATCTGATAATTGCCCAAGTTTAATTTGCGATTCAGAATAGGAGATATGGTTCCCAAAGGTTTTGCAGCAAGTGTAGCAACTGAGCGCTTTGGACTTTGATTACTTAGTGCAAAATCCTCCTTTATTATTGTGGATGGCAGTCTGATTTCAGGGCATACTAATTCTTCAAATTCAGAATCCATATCTTTAGCATCCGCACTGTCTAAAACACCTTCATCATCGAATGTTTGTGGACCAAACTGTGAACCAAAGTTTGTGTCCTCAAGTTGGCCAAAGTTATCTTGGAGAGAACTACATTGTTGATTCTGATGTCCACCAACAGGCCTCTCATAGTAAACCATTACTTTGTCACCAGCTTGCTTTATAAGCTTCAAAACATGCACAGAGGATGTCACCTTGACTCCTGTTGACAAATCAAAGCAAACCTGGATTAAAAAAATCTTTAAAAAGTATGATGTACTATTTTAAATGACAAATGTTTAATGTGACATGGTTAACAAAATTACTGAGAACTTAACTATTCAAGCAAAATGGAGAAAATACATTGCTATCTAATTGCATTTGCAGAAAAGACATAATTACACAATAGGCATTTCTTGGAATGAAGACAGGTGACAATCTCCTATTATTTCAAATAAAATTTGAAGTTCATTTAAGTGCTTTCTGTGTGTTCACCAAATTTAGGGCCTTATCCATCCTGCATAACACACATTTAATTGAAAGTGCAGGGAATACCTTTTCTCCATGATGATCCACAAAGTTGTGTAAAAATACAACTTCATTTGTCTTTTCAACTATAAATTCTCAAGTGCTTTTTCTCCTAATTATTAATGACCTTTCTCCAATTTGAGGAGTTTTACATGCCACTTACTTTTAGATATGAATATTTACTAATCGGATAAAATGCTTTGAATTTGTGCACACAAATTTGAATCCATAACTTTGCTCAAACACTTTAATCAGAGAAAATAATGCAAAGGAGGAATAAAATTTACATTATATGGATAAAGAACCAGCTAGTAGGGTTTTAAAAAAATCCTGGAGAGACAATTCTGAGTTTTCTATTAAGAAACAAAAGGATGATGTGACATGTAAAGATTGGCAATGACAATCTTCGTCTGGAGGATACAAAAGATACTGTAGAAATGGGAATTCTTTACTTAGTTCTTTGTACAAACATGGTTCTGTTTTCTAACTCAGTAACAATGAACTGTTAAAAGAACTTGCTTATTAGTTAGACAATACAGTCTTATAAAGATGACAAGCATGCAGTTTAACAGTGGACTAATGATCTCTGGATTGTTTAATAAAACTCTTCTATCATTAATAATTTCCAGTATAGTTTCATTGCAACCAGCTTCCAATATACTCAAGTTACTAGATATATTGGGATGTCAATACTACAGTACCATTAGAGAATTGTAACCAATAAGCTGAAATCTGTTTCAAACTGTTGAACTGTAAGGTCAGATGTTGAATCCTGTTTACTTTGTTACACTGGAGGAAACTGAACAGGTGTCAAATTGTATAGTTACAAGTGGGTCTGTCACTTCCACTCTTATTCATTGCGGTTTTGTTCAGATGTTCTATTTCAAACAAGTTGAGGACTCTGGGTCTGTACTTGAGAGATTTCAAAAGGAATAGGGGAATATCACTAACTAAGAGAATGCTGAGAGGTCTAGATAGAATGGATGGGGAGGAGAGACTAGGACCCAAGAGCACAGCCTCAGAGTGAAAACACAATCCTTTAGAATTGAGATGAGAAGTTTATTTTTCAGCCTGAGGGTGGTGAAACTGTGGAACTTTCTGCCATTGAAAGCTGTGGAGGCCAAGTCATTGAATGTATCTAAGACAGAGATGGATAGATAAGTTTTTGATTAGTAAAAGGATCAAAGGTCCTGGGAAGAAGGCAGGAGAATGAGGTTGACAAACAGATCAACCATGATTGAATGGCAGAGCAAACTCAATGAGTCGATTGGCCTAATTCTGTTCCCATAAATTATGCTCTTACATTGAAATAAAAGTTTCAGTTAAGGGCTATAGCATTATTCAGGATTCCTATTAGTATTTTCAATGGGTTATAGTCCATCCTATCTTTTTTTTTTGAGAAACCTATGAAAACTACCCCCAATTTGTTTAGATTTTTGTTTTGTTCTTTCACCACGTTCTGCAAACCTTTTCAATATGCTCCTGTATATATGTTCTAAATCAATTTTCTTGTGGGTTTAAGATAAGCACAATGATGAGATGTGCAGCAAACATTTTCCAATACAAATGAGTTGAGTATGACTCCAATTACCGTGGAAGCTAAAACTGAACAATCAATAAATAAAAATTACTTTGAGAAATTGCCTATCAAAAGTCTGAAAAAAGATCAAAGCATGTGATGTAAATACAAACGCACATATAAATGTAGGTTACAAAAAGAGCATGTTGGAAAATGCAAAGAATGAAAATAAACAGATCAGCAAAACAATTGGTAAGAACACCATCTGAAGCTAAAAGAAGCCAGTTTAATTGCCAACTGATGTGATAATCTGCGAAGAATAACAAACTCAGGAAATTAATCTTCATCACTTTTACGAGATGCATGGTTGAACTTCAGCAGCATAATTCAATGGGCATTAATTAGTGTATAACAACCTATCATTATCAAACAATATACATTCTGGCAAAAGCCAAGTCGTGCTATATGACTCCCATTAACAATTCATTGTAATATATCACGTACATTTGAGTATTTCATTCACATGTCCGCTTAATAGAATGAAGCAATTTTTAAGAAAGGTTTTAACCAAAACAATGAATTTATAGCCTTACATGTAAATGACTAAGGTGTTGTACATCTGTGAAATATAATCGCTACATGCTCAATGAACACACAGCAGAAAAATTGAAAAATAACTTCAGCTTTTGTATATTTAAATGTCATGGATGAGGGAATGGTGACTTGTAGATATAAGTTTGCAAATGACACAAAATTTGGAAGCACAAGTACTTGAAGTTAGATGTCATTATCTATGGTAGATAAAATTCAACGTAGGGAAGCACAAAATCATTCACCTTGGATCTGTGAATGCAAATTAGAATATACCATAAATGGTGAAAGATGAGGAACTGGTGAGGGAAAGAAGGGTTCCACTTCATGGGGCACTGGTATCACTATTGGAACAGGAGGGATCTGTACTGATGGGACGATCTCCACCTGAACCAATCTGGAACCAATGTTCTAGCAAAAAGGATAATTAAATAGTGTGGTCAATAGGACTTTAAACTACTGAATTGGCAGGGGATGGGAGGGAAGGAGGGAAGTGGAAGTATGATGGTAAATAAAAAGGTAAACAGCAGGTTAACGTGTGTGCAGGAGGATTTAACTACATGGCAGACTAAGAAAGAAGTAAAAACGAAGGTTAACTCAGGAGATATTATTAATGGAGACGTTGGAATTCATGAAAAGGATAGGAGCATAAGGGCACCTTTAACTGAATGTTCACAGCATTCGCAATAAGGTAGATGAGTTAACAGCACAAATCATTGCGAATGGATAGGGTTTAGTAGCTATTACGGAGACATGATTACAGGATGGTAACAACTAGGAGTTAGGATTATCAGACTATTCGGAAGTACAGACCAGATGGTAAGGGAAGTGGTGTAGCTCTAATATTTAAGAATGACTTCAAGGCGGTGGTGAGATACGATTACGTTCTCTGGAGAATAAGTTTGAATCCATTTGGGTGAAAATTAGAAATTCTAAGAAGAAAATGTCACTGACAGGAATAGTCAGTAGGCCACCAAATAATAATATCACATTGGGATGGGCGATAAACAATAACTAATGTCTGTAAAAATGGTATGGCGATTATCACGGGGGATTTTAATCTACATGTTGATTGGTCAAACCAGGTCGGTCAGGGTAGCCTTGAGGAGGAGGAGATCAGTGAACATATCTATGATAATTTTCTCGAACAGTATGTAATGGAATCAACGAGGGAGCAAGCTATCCTAGATCTGGTCCTGTGTAATGACACAGGAATAATTAATTATGTCACAGTTAGCGATCCGCTTGGAAAGAGCGATTACTTCATGATTGAATTTAGAATACAGATGGAAAGTATGAAGATAAAATCCAATATCAAGGTATTGTGCTTAAACAAGCAAGGCTACAATAGAGTGATAGAGGAATTGGCTAAAGAAAACTGGAAGCAAAGACTTTATGTGGGACAGTTGATGAACAGTGGAAGGCACCCAAATCAATTTTTCGAAGTGCTCAGCAAAAGTATATACCAGTGAAAAGGAAAGACTGTAGGAAAAGGGATAATCTGCCACGGGTGTCAAAGGAAATAAGGGAGACTATCAAATTGAATGACGAGGCATACGAAGTGGACAAGATTAGTGGGAAACTAGAAGATTGGGAAAGCTTTAAAGGTCAACAGAAAGCATCAAAAAAAGCTATAAAAAAAGTAAGTTGGATTATGAGAATAAACTGGCTCAGAATATAAAGAAAGATAGCAAATGTTTCTATAAATATATAAAATGAAAATGTCTGGCTAAGATAAACATTGGTCCTTTACAGGATGAGAAGAGGATTTAGTAATGAGATATGATGAAATGGCTGAGGCATTGAACAGGTATTTTATATCGGCCTTTACAGTGGAGGACACTAACAATATGCCAATAAGTGACAAAGGGATAGAAATAGGTGAGGACCTGAAAACAATTATTATTATGAAAGAGGTAGTGTTGGTCAAGCTAATAGAGCCAAGGGTAGACAAATCTCCTGGCCCTGAGGGAATGCCTCCCAGGATGCTAAAAGAGATGGTGGGAGAAATAGCAAATGCAATTGCAGTAATTTTCCAAATTTTGGTGGACTCTGAGGCAGTTCCAGCAGATTGGAAAACAGCAAATGTGACATCGCTGCTTAAAAAAGGTAGATAAATGGTGGGATCATAGACTGGTTAGTTAAACTTCTGTAGAGGGGAAAATGTTTGAGCCGATTATTGAGGAAGAAACAGCAAGGCATCTAGTTAGAAATTTCCCGTTGGGCAGACGCAGCATAGGTTCATAAAAGGCATGTCAGGCTTAATTAATCTACTGGAATTCTATGAAGACTTTACGAGCACGGTGGATTAATGGCGACCCAGTAGATGTGGTGCATTTAGATTTCAAAAAGGCATTTGACAAGGTGCTGCACAAAAGGTTGCTGCATAAGATAAAGATGCATGGCATCACAGGCAATGTATTACCATGGACAGAAGATTGGTTAACTAACAGGAAACAAAGATTGGGGATAAATGACTGGTTTTCTGGTTGGCAATCAGTGACTAGTGGTGTGCCTGAAGAATCAGTGTTGTGATCCCAATTATTCACAATTTACATCAATGATTTGGAGTTAGGGACCACGTGTAGTCGTCAAAAGTTTGCAGATGACATTAAGAGTGGTAGAACAAAATGTGCAGAGGACTGCTCTGCATGGCTGAGGAACTGGTGTATGCATTTTTGGATCATTGGAGTCTCTTCTGGGGTAGAAGTGACCTGTACAAGAAAGAAGGATTGCACCCGAATTGGAAAGGGATTAATATACCGGCAGGGAGATTTGCTAGAGCTGCTTGGGAGGATTTAAACTAGTAAGGTTTGGGGTGGGGGTGGGGCCCAACGAGAAAGTGAGGAAAGCAATCAATCTGAGATTGGTACAGTTGAGAAAGGAAGCGAATCAAACAGTCAGGCAGGGACAACGCAGAGAACAAGGTAGGACTGATAAATTAAACTGCATTTATTTCAATGCAAGAGGCCTAACAGGGAAGGCAGATGAACTCAGTGCATGGTTAGGAACATAGCACTGGGCTATCATAGCAATCACAGAAACATGGCTCAGGGATGTACAGGACAGGTACCTTAATGTTCCAGGATAGAAATGCTACAGGAAGGACAGAAGGGGAAACAAGAAAGGAGGGGGAGTGGGGTTTTTGATAACAGGTAGCATGACAGCTGTACTGAGGGAGGATTTTCTTAGAAATACATCCAGGCAAGTTATTTGGGTGGAATTGAGAAATAAGAAAGGGAGATCACCTTATTGGGATTGTATTATAGACCCCCTAATAGTGAGTGGGAAATTGAGACACAAATTTGTAAGGAGAGTTCAGTTATCTTTAAGAATAATAGGGTGGTTATGGTAGGGGATTTTAACTTTCCAAACATAGACTGGGACTATAGTGTTAAGGGTTGAGATGGAGAGGAATTTGTCAAATGTGAACAAGAAAATTTTCTGATTCAGTATGTCGATGTACCTATTAGAAAAGGTGCAAACCTTGACCTACTGTTGGGAAATAAGACAGGGCAGGTGACTGAGATGTCAATGGGGGAGCACTTGGGGGCCAGCGACCATAATTCTACTAGTTTTAAAATAGTGATGGAAAAGGATAGATCAGATCTAAAAGGTGAAGTTCTAAATTGGAAGAAAGCTAATTTTGATGGTATCAGGCAAGAACTTTCAAAAGCTTACAGAGGGCAGATGTTCGCAGTTAAAGGGATAGCTGGAAAATGGGAAGCTTTCAGAAATCGAGTCCAGAGAAAGTATATTCAAGTTAGGGTGAAAGGAAAAGCTGGTAGGTGTAGGGAATGTTGGATAACTAGAGAAATTGAGGGTTTGGTTGAGAAAAAGAAGGAAGCATATGTTAGGTATAAATAGGATAGATCGAGTAAATCCATAGAAGAGTATAAAGGCAATAGGAGTATACTTAAGTGGGAAATCAGGAGGGCAAAAAGGGGACATGAGATAGCTTTGGCAAATAGGATTAAGGAGAATCCAAAGGATTTTTACAAATACATTAAGGACAAAAGGGTAACTAGGGAGAGAATAGGGCCCCTCAAAGATCAGCTAGGTGGCCTTCGTGTGGAGCCACAGGAGATGGTGGAGATACTAAATGAGTATTTTGCATCAGTGTTTACTGTGGAGAAGGACACAGAAGATATAGAATGAGGGAAATAGATGGTGACATCTTGAAAAATGTCCATATTACAGAGGAGGAAGTGCTGGATGTCTTGAAACACATAAAAGTGGATAAATCACTAGGACCTGATCAGGTTACTCGAGAACACTGTGGGAAGCGAGGGAAGTAATCACTGGATCCGTTGCTGAGATGCTTGCATCATCGATATCCACAGGAGAGGTGCTGGAAGATTGGAGGTTGGCTAACGTGTTGCCACCATTTAAGAAAGGTGGTAAGGACAAGCCAGGGGATTTTGAGTGGTGAGCCTGACGTCAGTGATGGGCAAGTCATTGGAGGGAATCCTGAGGGACAAGATGTACACTTATTTGGAAAGACAAGGACTGATTAGGGATAGTCAGCATGGCTTTATGCATGGGAAATCACGTCTCACAAACTTGATTGAGTTGTTTTGCAGAAGTAACAAAGAGGATTCATGAGGGCAGTGAGGTAGACATGATCGATATGGACTTTAGTAAGGTGTTTTGACAAGGTTCCCCATGGAAGATTGGTGAGCAAAGTTAGAACCCATGGAATATAGGGAGAACTGGCTCAAAAGGTAGAAGAGAGAGTGGTGATGGAGGGTTGGTTTTCAACTGGAAGCCTGTGACCAGTGGAGTGCCACAAGGATCAGGGCTGAGTCCACTACTTTTTATCTTTTATTTAAATGATTTGGATGTGAGCATAAGAAGTATAGTTAGTAAGTTTGTAGATGAGATGACACCAAAATTGGAGGGGTAGTGGACAGCGAAGAAGGTTACCTCAGATTACAATGGGATCTTGATCAGATGGGTCAAAGGGTTGAGGAGTGGCAGATGCAGTTTAATTCAGATAAATGAGAGGTGCTGCATTTTGGGAAAGCAAATCTCAGCAGGACTTATACATTTAATGGTAAAGTCCTGGGGAGTGTTGCTGTAACAAAGAGACCTTGGAGTGCAGGTTCACAGCTCTTTGAACATAGAGTCACAGGTAGATAGGATAGTGAAGGCGGCATTTGGTATGCTTTCCTTTATTGGTCAGAGTATTGAGTATAGGAATTGGGAGGTCATTTTGCGGCTGCACAGGACATTGGTTAGACCACTGTTGGAATATTGCGTGCAATTCTGGTCTCCATCCTACTGGAAGGATGTTGTGAAACTTGAAAGGGTTCAGAAAAGATTTACAAGGATGTTGCCAGGGTTGAAGGATTTGAGCTATAGGGAGAGGTTGAACCAGCTGGGGCTTTTTTCCCCTGGAGCAGCGGAGGCTAAGGGGTGACATTATAGAGGTTTATAAAATCATGAGGAGTATGGATAGGATAAATTAACAAAGTCTTTTCCCTAGGGCGGGGGAATCCAGAACTAGAAGGCATAGGTTTAGGCTGAGAGGGGAAAGATAAAAAGGAGACCTGAGGGGCAACTTTTTCACGCAGAGGGTGGTACCTGTGTGGAATGAGCTGCCAGAGGAAGTTATATTAGTTTTATTCAAGGATTGGTGGTATATTTCAAACGTTTTAATTTAAAGAAGAGGGAATCTATTCTTACAGCAAGTAGTTAAACAAGTAATTGGTGTTAATTAACTGAGCAGACATAAAAGGTCAGACAGGATTTACTGTGTAAAAAAAAACCCATGGATGATTTAGTGATCATGGAATCCCTACGATGTGGAAGCAAGCCATTCAGCTCATTGAGTCCAACTAAACTTCCGAAGAGCATCCCAGCCAGACCAAACCCTCTACCCTATCCCTGTATTCCTATGGCTAATCCACCTAACCTACACATCCCTGGATGCTACAGGCAATTTAGTACAGCCAGTCCATCTAACCTACACATTGTTTGATTGTGGGAGGAAACTGGAGCACCTGGAGGAAATCCACACAAACAGTTGCCCGAGGGTGGAATTGAACGCAGAACTGTGGTGCTGTGAGGCCGCAGTGCTAACCAATGAGCCACCATGCTGCACTCAATGATGTGGGATAAAATGTTCAATTGTGTGCAAGATCACGACTGAACATAAAAAGAAATTAAAGAGATAGGTGGACTGATGGATGGAAGGAACTGCAAGACTGACTAAAGGGCGCTTATGGTGCAGTGACAGTGACTTGACCTTTGAGCCAGCAGGCCTTTGTTCAAGTCCCACCTGCTCCAGAGGTGTGTAATAGCATCTCCAAAAATGATTAGAAAAACAGGTTAAATTTAAACAAAAATTGAAAAGAAAATGGAAAGACTGGGGGAAAAGGGTTCTAATGGTGCAGTGGTAGTGAGCAAGGAGGCCTAGGTTCAAGTCCCACATGCTCCAGAGGTATGTAACATTATCTCTGAATAGGTTGATTAGAAAATATAAAAAGGCTCAGTAGTTACTAAACTCTATCCACAAAGATGTCTTGGTTTGCGTCACCAACTGGCTTGTATCTGAATTGACATCGGAATAATTTAATCAAAGAATCTCTCTTGCAATTTTAATTTTGTAATTTTAAGTACTATGAAGTTGATAGTATAGTTGAAGTAAACTATCAACTATAATGATTTGCTAAGGGATACAGAATTAGGAGATATAATCATAAAACTGGAACATCAAGATCAGGAAGTACTCTTTCATATAAATAAGTAGACATCTGGAAGTCTCTCTCCCAAAAGCCAATGGTTGCTGTATCAATTGAACTTATTAAGACCAAGATCAATAGATTTTTGTCAGAGGAGGACATCAAGGAATATGAAACAGAGGGGGATGAATGGAGTTTACTAGAAAGACTGGACATGATCCAACAAGGTCAGAGTCAAGACTGTGATGCTGGAAAAGCACAGCAGGTCAGGCAGCATCTGAGGAGCAGGACCATTGACGTTTTGGGCAAAAGTCCTTCATCAGGAATGAGGCTGGGAGCTTCAGGGGTAGAGAGATAAATGGGAGGAGGGTGGGCTGGGGGAAAGGTAGCTGTGAGTGCAATAGGTGGATGGAAGTGGGGGTAAAGGTGATAGGTCAAAGGGGAGGGTGGTGGCAGATAGGTGGGAAGGAAGATGGACAAATGGGACAGGTCATGTGGATGGTGCTGAGCTGGAAGGTTGGAACTGGGTGTGACGAAGAGGTCCTCAGAAAGTGGACGGGAGTCTTGATTGAAAAAGTAAGCTCAGAGGTGGTGGTGGTGGAAAAAGTGTTTGACGTCAAAATGCATGTTGAATTTGTTGATCCATGAATGGAGGGGATAAAGGTAAGGCCTTTGCTGAGGACTAATGAAAAAGTATGACAGTAATAACTATAGAAGGACTACAAATAATATTGATTAAAAGGTAGTCACCACAGTCCCAGAGGATCAAAGTGCTGCTCTCTCATCAGAGAAAAACGACTGGTGATGGCTTTAACCAGTGGGTCACCACACCTCAAGCAAGGGATGACATTGAGAAAAAGGGACCTTCAAGTTCACTTCAGGTAGTACAGGAATTGAAAGCACTGTTGACATCACTCCACGTTGCAAACCTGCAGTCCAGCCAACTGAGTTAACCAAATATCCCTAGAATATTCCTTCATTAAAAAAGGAGAAAAGAAATCAAACTCCTTTTACTTTTGGGAATTGCTGGCTACTGAAATCATATCTTGTTCATGTCTTACATACCATCAATGCTTTCAAACAATTGAAACTAATCTTGGAACAACATTTTGTTTTAGCGATGCAGCCATTTACAATATGAAACATTTATCTGTAAGCTTTTAGTACTTGCCATAAGTTGAAACCATTCCTTTGCTTGATAGTCTTGTATTTGGAACACCTGTAGCACTTCAAATAACTTAATTTAAATAGTATCTAGATTTTTTGCTAATTTACAAATTTATTTTGCGCCAAGTTCTCAAACAGCTGAGGTGCCATTTTGGTCAGTTGGTGCAAATTTTAACAGAAGCTGGTCTCTATTTACTGTGGATGAAAGCGGAGTCCAATAACCGGCTTACAGATGTTTTATAAGAACACTTTTTTTTCAAAAATTAAACCATTACAAGAAAAAGAATTAAAGTAGAACAATCTTTTATTCCTGTTGATAATTGATAAATCAAGAAAACAGGCTTTAAGGGAGCAGGATTAAAATACAATTTACTTGTTCAGAATGCTGAAGTGTATTGGATTAATCATTTTGCCTACAAAGGTTAATTCACCTTCTTTGCTCAACCTGATGCCCTATTCAAGCTTAAATGTTTAGTGTTTAATTGATTTTAACTTGATAAAGTTCCTATGATAACTACAATGGATCTAATTACTTAAGAAGTAACTGAGTGAAGTGATTAGGATGAAAGCATAGAACATTTCAACCAATGTTCTAAGCTTACTATTTTTAATCTTTGAATCATGTTTTAATCTAAATCTACATTAATGTAAAATCTGAAGTACACAATAAATTAAAACATAGATTCAAGCTAAAGAAGCTTTCCACTTCACCGTTGTTCCGATCAGCATTCGAATCATCTCAGCAACCCATAAAAAGAAACTACTGAACTGCCTTCCAGCCCTCCTTTGCCCATCACCTATTTTTTTCTCTGTCTGTCTGGGAATTTATGGCTGTCTGTGCCCAAGGATGAGTTTATAAGGGAATTAGAATTTCAATTTGTCGTGTTATACACTGACGGTTTATAACTGATTCTATAGTTAGAGTCTAATTATTTATTTAAAATAAAAATTCCAGTTAAGTACAGAAATCTTGACTATGCTTTCTGTTAACCTGGGTCTGAAAATCAGGTAAATTTGGAAATTTTGTGTATTTATCTTTAACTTTAAAATCTTTAATTTTGGTGATGACTCCAGTCGTTATGGGGCTGGATTTCGAGTGTACTACTGAAATGAATTTTGATAATGATGACCCAATGTATAAGTGCATTTTTTGGTGTGATATCAGATATCATGACTGATAATGTTTTGGTTTCTGACCCCGGTTAGCACCAAATTAAATGCCGGTGTACATTAATAATTTTCTTTGTCCTCGAACTAGGGAAAGGTTGAAGAAACAAATAGCTAGGACTCTGGTTCCTGTACCATGATGGAACCAAGCCAAAGTGGACAGTGACATTCTACTTGCAGTGCCTTATTAATGCCTTTGTATGAGCTGAGAAGACAAGTGTTAGCCAATAATTCTATCAGACTTTTTCAGAGGGGCTGGGAAGTATCACATTGTTACAAAATAAAGCAAAATGCCATGGATACTAGAATTCTGAAGCAAAGATGAAATGCTGGAGAAATTCAGCAGGAGGACGGGAGGATGGTATTGTTGCGCCTTTATTTAAGAAAGGTTATAAGGGGACGCTTGGGAACTATAGACCTGTGACCCTGACATCGGTGGTGGATTAATAGTTGGTGGTGATTCTGAAAGATAGGATTTACATGCATTTGGAGCTGCAAGGACTGATTAGGGATAGTCAGCATGATTTTGTGCAAGGGAAATCCTGTCTCACAAACTTGATTATGTTTTTGAGGAGGTAACCAAAAAGACTGATGAGGGTAGAGTGGCAGACGTTATTTATATGTATTTCAGTAAAGTCTTTGACAAGGTTCTGCATGGGTGAGCTTGCTAATTGGATACAAATTTAGCTTGACGGTAATAGACAGAAGGTGGTGGTGGAGAATTGCTTTTCAGATTGAAGGCCTGTGACCAGTGGTGTTCCACAGGGATCAGTACTAGGATCACTTTTGTCATTTGCATAAACGATTTATATGAGAATTAAGAAGCATGGTTAGTAAGTTTGCAACGACACCAAAATTGATGGTATAGTGGACAGTGAAGAAGGTTATCTAAGGTTACAAAGGGAACTTGATTAATTGGCTGAGGAGTGGCAGATGGAGTTTATTTTGGATAAGTGCAATTTGGTAAAACAAACAAGGGGTTCAGGTCCATAATTCTTTGAAACATGCATTACAGGTAAACAGGGTGGTTAAGAAGATACTTAGCACACTTGCCTTAAGTGCTCAGACCTTTTGAGTATAGGAGTTGGGATGTCATACTGAGCTAGTATCGGACATTGGTGAGGCCTCTTCTGAAGCACAGTGTGCAGTTCTGGTCACTCTACCACAGGAAGGATATTATTAAACTGGTGACTGTTCAGGAAAGATTTACCAGGATGTTGCCAAGAATGGAGGGCTTGAGTTATACAAATATGCAGGATCGGCTAGGACTTGTTTCACTGGAGCCTGAGAGGTTGAGGAGTGATGTTATACAATTATTATGGGTGTGGATAGCAAAGGATTATTCCCTAGGGTGGGGGAGTTCGAAACTAGTGGGTATATTTTTAAGGTGACAAGAGAAAGTTTTAAAAATGACACAAGAGGCAATTTAACACAGAGTGGAATGACCTGCCAGAGCAAGTGGTGAATGCAGATACAAATGTAACATTTAAAAGACATTTGTATAAGTATACGAAAAGGAAAGGTTTGGAGGGATATGATCCAAATGCAGGCAAGTGGGACTGGTTCAGTTTGGGATTATGGTCGGCATGGATTAATTCGACCAAAGGGTCTGTTTCCATGCAGCATGACTGAGTATTGTGGCATCTGTGGTGAAACAAACAGAGTTGAGTTTTTGACTCTTTTTCAAACAAAGAGTCATATTGGACTTGCAACATTAACTGTTTCTCTCTCCACAGATGTTACCAGACTTGAGTTTTCAGTGCTTTATTTTTATTAGCATCAAAGTTTACCATGATCTTAAATTTTTCACAAATATGCTTTCCAACAGGATGCAACACATTGGGAGTAGGGAACTGTTGCTTATTTTATTTCCCCACTCTTTTGCGCAGTCCAAGTCTTCTGTTCAAAGTACAATCCTAGCTTCAGTTAACTAGACCAGGAGCTGATGTGATCTGTATAGTTTAATATCATACCAACATTTATCCAATGGGCAAGCTCAACCACTATTTAGTTACTGTTGTGGTTCTGTTCGCCGAGCTGGGAATTTGTGTTGCAGCCGTTTCGTCCCCTGTCCAGGTGACATCCTCAGTGGTTAGCAGCCTCCTGTGAAGCGCTTCTGCGATGTTTCCTCCGGCATTTATAGTGCCACTACAAATTCCCAGCTCAGCGAACAGAACCACAACAACGAGCACCTGAGCTACAAATTTTCACACAAACTTTGAACTATTTAGTTACTTTTCTCGAATCCCTATTAATTTTGGCTAAATTAATGAGCAGCAGACTTCAATTCTCAGTGATATTATTTTATGCTACCAGAAGTCATACAAGAACATCCTGCTAATGTTGATATTTTACTTGCCACATAACCAGCTCTTGTAGGACAATTGAAACAGAATGCAATCATGGCTGACCTGTCACACAATGGTAAAGCAGTTGAGATCAGCACTTTGTTAGCTCACATCCCATTGTTCCTATTTTGTGCCTTTTGCTATGCCTGCTCATCAAACATACAGCACTTTCTGCAAAGCACACTGTAGATGGATAGAAGCCTATGGTGTTGACATTTGGTCATTCATATTCACAACGCTATGACAAACAGTGGACTCAACTATAGTAATTAATAAAACATGGAGTCATAGAGATGTACAGCATGGAAACAGACACTTGATTGAGTTTTTTGAAGAAGTAACAAAGAGGATTGATGAGGGCAGAGCAGTAGATGTGATCTATATGGACTTCAGTAAGGTGTTCGACAAGAGAAGTGGCAGATGGAGTTTAATTCAGATAAATGCAAGGTGCTGCATTTTGGGAAAGCAAATCTTAGCAGGACTTATACACTTAATAGTAAGGTCCTAGGGAGTGTTGCTGAACAAAGAGACCTTGGAGTGCAGGTTCATAGTTCCTTGAAAGTGGAACCGCAGGTGGATTGGATAGTGAATGCAGCGTTTGGTATGCTTTCCTTTACTGGACAGAGTATTGAGTACAGGAGTTGGGAGGTCATGTTGCGGCTGTACAGGACATTGGTTAGGCCACTGTTGGAATATTGCGGGCAATTCTGGTCTTCCTATCGGAAAGATGTTGTGAAACTTGAAAGGGTTCAGAAAGGATTTACAAGGATGTTGCCAGAGTTGGAGGATCTGACCTACAGGGAGAGGCTGAACAGACTGGGGCTGTTTTCCCTGGAGTGTCGGAGGCAGAGAGGTGACCTTATAGAGGTTTACAAAATTATGAGGGGCATGGGTAGGATAAATAGGCAAAGTCTTTTCCCTGGGGTGGGGGAGTCCAGAACTAGAGGGCATTGGTTTAGGGTGAGAGGGGAAAGAGACTTAAGGGGCAACGTTTTCACACAGAGGGTGTATGGGTATGGAAAGTGCTGCCAGAGAACGTGGTGGAGGCTGGTACAATTGCAACATTTCAGAGGCATCTGGATGGGTATATGAATAGGAAGGGTTTGGAGGGATATGGGCCAGGTGCTGGCAGGTGGGACTAGATTGGGTTGGGATATCTGGTCGGCATGGACAGGTTCATCTTTAAGGCAATGAAACAACTTCCTAAAGCACCCCTCATTAGCAATGTAAAGCAAATAGTAACACTAATGTGAGATATTAAGTCAGTAGACCAAAGGCTTAGTCAAAGAAGCAAGTCCTAAAATGTGTTTTAACGAAGAAAGATCATGTGATTGAGGTTTAGAAAGAATATTCCAGAACTTAGGACCAAGGGAAAAGAGAAGACATAGCCACACATAGTGGAGAAATTAAATGTGGGAGTTGCACAAAAGGTTGGAATTAGAAGATGGCGCAGGCCTCAGATTGTTATGGAGATGACAGGGAGAGATTAATGCCATAGACAGACTTGAAAATAGAATGAGAATTTTAAAATCAAGACATTATTTGACCAAGAGCTAATGTAGATCAGCTAGTACTTGGTTGATAGGGAAACAGTGCAGAAAATACAAAGGAAGAACTTGTTTCTTTTTTAAATTGGACAGTTGATTTGAACAAGATTTATTCCAATACAAGTCGTTCTGCTGTCGTGTGTGTTTCGTTACCACAAATTTGCTGCAATGTGATTAACAAATTGGGGGCACTGTTTCTAAAGTGCCAACTTTTAAAACTGGAGTTGGTTGTATCGAGATTACATTGCCAATATGGTTTCTAAAGTGCGATTTTTCTATAGCACGGGGTTGCACAAGAACACAAACCATCATGTTATTGAAGAACTACCTATAGCTGCGATAGAGGACATTGTTGTGTTGCACCATGCAAACAGGAAAAAAATTACAGCTGCATTTGTGCAGTGACATTGAAGTTATAAAGTATTACTAATTTACAAATGTTCGAGTTATGAATGTAAAGATCATTCTGTTTTTAACGTGAAAGGCAGGATTCTGAATCAGGGTCATTTAGAGGAGTGAACTCTCAATTTAGGCTCAGATGAAGAAAATAAGGCAGAATTGCAAATGAAATTCATGAACACTTATTTTTATGGTAGCACCTGCTACACAATAACTCCCATATTGGCCAATAAACTGACAAGACCCATTGTAATGGAAATTCACTTGAATTGAATGTGGTGAATGTAGCTGCATACATTTATTTTTTTAAACAAAAGAACAATTTTCTACATCAAACCAGAGTTTTGTTTGAAACCACTGGCAGCAGAGCACAACCACATAAACAGAGGGCAAATCAACCTTTAAAAGCAGTTGCATTAATGTTAGCAACACTAAAGTCAGGTGGATTGCAAGGTCCTCCCTCTGCCTTTCTCCTTGATGGTGTATAGTTCACAGTCTTTGGCAACTGACTTACAGCTGCAATGTCTCAAAAGTGTATATATTTATAGCTGTACACCTGGCTTGCTTCAATATTATGGCTAAAATACAATCCAACTGAAGTATATTGATTTCCACATAAAATATTATCTTTTATCAAGTGCAATAACTACAATGCAGGCTTCTTTCACCTCCCCATCCTATCTGTTCAAAGACAGAAGGTGAAGCACACTTTCTATTCTACAAATATTTATAAAGCCAGTTTGAATGATGAATGACTGGGTATCCATTTACTTAGTCAACAATCTGAATCTCTAACATTTCCACTGGAATAATGTACAATCTAAAGTACAAAGAGCTTTCAACACATTTTATTGTAAACATTTTTTTAATGTTTGAGAATTCAAGGAAGAGTTATTATTTAACTCTGACATGAAAAAAGTAGATTTTATATCAACAGCGCAAAACAACTAATATTCCATAAGCATTTATAGAAATGAACTTGCAAACAGAAGGAATAAAAATATTAATTTGACAGAACATATTTGACAGACCACCTATCGTAATCAAATTAGCTGAAAGCATTTAAGGACATAGTTGAGACTGGTTGTAACACTCCTTAGTCACTGAACAGTTTCATTGTAAAAACTCTCACATAAATACTGAAGTACAGAAAGATGCCTGATAACCAATTGAAGAGAAAACGTCAGTTTCTTCAGACAAGACATAAAACACTGGCAAGAATGGAAGATAATCAAATCAAACCATTCGTAGTTTAAAAATAAAAGAATGTAGATTTTATGACCCAATAAATAAATCAAAATGAGATGAATATTTAATATTTTGTGCAAATTCGAGCATGTTCACTGTAACAGGATTAAAATAGAAAAAAAAGGACACGAGCAAAACGCAGAATTCTATCTTTCTATCCTATATTATTTTTGACCAAATGAGTCATCACAATCTCTAATTGGTGAGCAAGATTGGGGACATCTACGTCAATACCATTTTCTCTGCTTAAGAAAACACAGACCACCTTGCCAATTTAAAGAGCATGTCACTTTTTAAAAAAAACACCACAATATAACATGTATTGGCTGTGCCTTTGTTCCCTCAAGATTTTTAAGCTTAAGCTGTTAGTATCCTTCAGACGTTACACAAAAGTAGATGATTTCTCAAGGCTTCACGTGGAAATTCACATTGCAGAGAAGCAATAAAATAAATGGATAAAATCTGTACCTTTTGGAGTTGGTGAAGCTCTGCCTCATACTAAAAGTGCACAGTTGCCACTGTAACTACATCACAGAATGATGATGTATAAAGATGGGGTGTGAAATATACATGACAAAATTAACATCAGCATAGAAATGCAGAAGACATATCAGGTATAAGAATTCATTTTGGGGATGAGAGCAACATTGACAATGCCCCATTTATATCCATCCTTGGGATAGTTTTGATGATTGATTTTGCAACTGGTTGATTTACAAGACCACTTACGAGGACATTAACTATCAGCTTATAGAGTATGTGAAGAATTGTGTGAAAGCCAGACAGGTACAAGATCTAGTCCTGAAAGACAGAGTGAGTCAGTTGAATGTTAATTGTATTACTTTTGTGGCCATATCAATCCAAATTATCTAAATATACTAGACTGATAAAGTGAAATATGAAGTTTATTGCAACACAATATTTGGTAAATTGCAGGTATAAAATACAAGGCCCATTGTACTATCCAGATTCATGTGAGTCTGGATTTGGCTTACTACCTGTACAGAACTCCCAAATACAGGGGGATTTAATCACTGGGTTTCACTGTAAATGCATAATCCAAATATATCCTCACCTCCAATTGCGATGAGACGATCTCCCTTCTGGAGGTCAGCAGCTGCAGCTGATGAGTTAGGGGTCACAGTTTCAACACTAACATGTACTGCATCTCCATCACTGCCTTGGATTTGGCGAAAAGTCAGTCCTACGCTCTGTGAATTTCCCTTAATTAGCTCAACCTAATGTAAAGAACAAAGTTAATTAATTATAATCATAATTAAAATATTATAACCAGCTTTTTCAATAGAACTTGCAAGCAATGCAATAATTAATACGGGAGACCATCTCATGATGAAGTTGATTTGAGAATGAAAGTAGCCTTTTTAAGCTCTTTTGAAGTAATGTTTCATAATTTGGAGGAATTAAGGCAAACAAAACAAATCAGCTATATCATGATTTTCTAGTTACAACGATGCCAGTTACAAATATTTTTCTTGTGAACTGAATAAGGTGTAAGCTTCACGTTTATGTTTTACTCAAAGGTGTTAGGACAACTGAACCTTAATCTCAGAATTAATTATACATCTTCATCATTTATGAATTCACTTACACTCACAAAGCATTCTGTGCACCATATTGTGGCATTAATCTGCAGCTGTCAGAGGATACAACAATACACACTAGATGGTTTCACCTATATACGTCTAGGCCTGCTTTTGTTTTGATCTCAGGCATACCAAATTATCTAATTCCCTCCCAAACTAGTAGGCCCCATAAAGTCACACCTTGCCCAATGTCATTTTTAAATGTGTATGACCATATATATGGGCCAAATGTTGGCAAATGGGACTAGGTCAGAATGGGATATCAGGTTGGTGGGGATGAGTTGGACTGGTGTCTGTTTCCCAAGTGTAAGACCCTAGTTTTAACATTAATTTCAATGGAAGTCTTTTCACTTGAAGTTGCAACTTTGTAAACATAACCTCGACTTTAAGCGAGGACACCAATGCACGCTATTGAAGGTTGGCTGTGATATGGCCTTAAAAGGGCTAGTTAGTTAGCTATCGACAATTTTAGCCATTCTTTACAACACAGATGAGCCAGAGTTGGAGGATTTGAACTATAGGGAGAGGCTGAATAGGCTGGGGCTGTTTTCCCTGGAGTGCTGAAGGCTGAGGGGTGGCCTTATAGAGGTTTATAAAATCATGAGGGGCATGGATAGGATAATTGGATAAAGTCTTTTCCCTGGGGTGGGGGAGTCCTGAACTAGAGGGCATAGGTTTAGGGTGAGAGGAGAAAAATATAAAAGGGACCTAAGGGGCAACTTTTTCATGCAGAGGATGGTACGTATATGGAATGAGCTGCCAGAGGAAGTGGTGGAGGATGGTACAATTGCAACATTTAAAAAGCACCCGGATGGGTATACGAATAGGAAGGTTTTAGAGGGAAATGGGCCAAGTGCTGGCAAAATGGGATTAGATTATGATTTGGAGATGCCGGTGTTGGACTGGGGTGTACAAATGTTAAAAATCACACAACACCAGGTTATAGTCCAACAGGTTTAATTGGAAGCACACTAGCTTTCGGAGCGACGCTCCTTCATCAGGTGATTGTCACTAGCTCCGAAAGCTAGTGTGCTTCCAATTAAACCTGTTGGACTATAACCTGGTGTTATGTGACTTTTAACTTGGGACTAGATTAGGTTGGGCTATCGGGTCAGTATGGACAAGTTGGACCGAAGGGTCTGTTTCCATGCTGTTCACCTCGATGACTCTATTTGATAATTTCAGAGTAACACCTTACGACTCCTGTTTTAAGGTTTGCCAATTATACTAACCTACATGACTGGTGTCAACAGGATGCATTCAAACAGATCTAATTATTGAGTTATAGTCATAGAGATGTACAGCACGGAAACAGACCCTTCGGTCCAATTTGTCCATGCTGACCAGATATCCCAAATTAATCTTGTCCCATTTAATCTATAAACCTCTATAAGGTCACCCCCTCAGCCTCTGATGCTCCAGGGAAAACAACCCCAGCCTATTCAGCCTCACCAACACTCTAACTCTGACGATGTCCTTCCAAATCTTTTCTGAATCCTTTCAAGTTTCACAACATCCTTTCTAAAGGAGAGAATTGCACACAATATTCCAAAAGTGGCCCAACCAATGTTATGTACAGCCACAACATGACCTCCCAACTCCTGTAGTCTTTACTCTGACCAATAAAGGAAAGCATACCAAATGCCTTCTTTATTATTTGAAATAATCAGAGAAACAAAGTATGTTGCCCTGTATGCCAACAGATAGTAAGGAATTGCAAACCCAAAGTGGAAAATATTCTCAACTTAATTCTTAAAATTGTAGTGTTTGAATCACAGAATTTATCAAGAGCTGCATTATGTAATTGTTGGCCTTCCCAATGACTGCAGAACTCAATAAATAAATGTTGCCTGATACTTAAATATCAGTATCAATATTACATAAAAACAATATTTTCTAGTCCTTGTTCTGGAAACCTATTTTTCAACCTTAGTAGCCATAACTGAAAAATGTCTAAATAACCAGAGCTACAACACATATACATTTTTTTTCTGTATTTGCCAAACTTCAATTTGTTCCCCAACCTAATCAAAAGGTCAAGAAAATGTTACTGGCAAGTCGCCAAGATAGCTCGTGGCGACATAAGCAATAATTTTCTTCCACTGAAGAAAAGGCTTTAAGGATTAGAATACTGGGAATTTAAAATCAACCACGGTCAAACCGAAACGTATAATTAGCTTTGAGATCTCACTATTCTTTTGGAGATTGCTGGTGATGTGACGCAATTAAGAGGAAGATACAAAATACTCTCCTGAACTAATACAAGGGATCCCTCTGCACATCAGTCTGATATTACTCAACTGTTGGCATTATCCAAGCTTAGCATCCCACATTTAAATCACTTATTTTTAATCATACAACCAAGCCAAAAACAGACTGTTTACAATGATGCTTGCTTTAAGCTGGAACTGTAGAAAAAGCATGGCTATACAACAATACTTATTTTGGGAAGAATTGTATTGTGTACATGTTATTTTTATGTTACTATACCTAACAATCAGAATAATTCTTCTCCACTGTTCTCTGAATATTATAATTCTATTTTCTATGACAAAACTACACAGTACTTTAATGATTAAACCACTTTTTTGTTCAATATTACACGCATTGCAATAATGGATAAAAGCACTTGGAATTATTTTCCATTCTGGCCTCTCAGTATCAGCATCATGTAAACTGCATTATAAAGCACAGTCTGTTCTACCCTAGCAATATAACTCAATAGGTTTGAACAGAAATATACTCACCAAAGTCTGAACATTCACGATTTTCTGTGGGACAGAATTCCAATTTGAGTGGGGTACACTGTGTATCCTACATAACACTAATTGAGTCAAAATCAAATCTCACAGACATACTTCCATATTTAGTAGTGTCAGTCATTCTGCTAAGGAGACTGAAACTTTCACATTTTGTGAACTGGTTTGCAATGCCTCATATACGCTGGCACAATACACATATAACAACATCTGTTTGATCTGGTCTAGATAATCATGCATTCCATACATTTTATCAATCTTCCTAAAAGTAAACGGAGATGAGTTTTGGGACAAACATTAGATTGCTTCATCTGATATTACAATGAACAAATAGAGCAATAGTTGTGACCACATTTATTCATCATAATCAATGCAACTTATCTTCAGATAATGATACACATGCTACCACATACCAGCCTTGTATGATTTAAAAAAACGAGGTCTTCAAATTGTTCCTGTAACTTTTTAGGCTTAAGGCCTTCCTCATATTAATAGCCACAGACTTTTTTTTTTCCCCCTTTGACAAAATCTAAATGCCTTCACAGATTTATTTTTAAAATTCAAGTTTCAAGTTACAAATGTAATTTTCCAAAGTCATCTGGGTGAACTATTACCTCTAGCAAGGAGCTGAAAATATCAGGGAGCATAAGGTTAAAGTTAGGAAGTCAGAACTAAGAAAGGGAATCAGGCACTCCATCAAAATAACAAGGACTTGCATTAAACACTGAAGGCCACTGCCAGGAAGTGAACAAACACATTTACACAACATTTGAAAGTACTGCCAGAGACATGTGATTGAAGGACATATAAAGAAAGTGAGTAGCTGGCACTGGTTGGAGGAAAACAAAAACCAATGTACCTAGTTTGTTCTGGTTTCTAAAACTGCTTACTCTCTCTCACTGGAGAAATGGAGATTTGAACGAAGTACAAGGGTCTGCAAATATTCAACGAACTAGACACTAGCATGCAGTCAACAGAGAGGAGAAAAGGTGAACGTGGGCAGGAGTGTGACATGGCTAAGAGGACTTGATAAGAAATAATTAAGGAGTATGGATAGCTAACATATAAAGCTACGAATGCTGAAAACAGTGAAGCAATACTACATTAAAATGGAAGGGACTGAATTTTCATCCTGCTGTGAATACATGTTTTGTTTGTTTCTGGAGGAAGTCAAATTTTTCTCAGCAATTCCAACCCCACTCCATTTTTCCTAATCTTACTTAGTAGTCAGGATGCAAAGCCCATTTCCTCCCTTCATACCACAATGGTAGGTTGACCACTTCAAATCAAATTTGCTCTTATACACCATTTATGTCTGGTGGCACGGTGTTTCAGAAGTGCATAAAAAGCAGTCAGGGATGAGTTTTTGTGAAGGAAACTGAAGCTTTCTGGGGCATATGTAACATCCTGAAAGGTTAAGTATGAAGTGTTTCACAACTTTAAATGCCACATTTAGGTGCTGTATTGCAAAGTATACGTGTGTTTTTATTGCAATTATTCATCATTGGGACCCACTTTTTAAAAGCAAGTTTTAACTGACCAATTGTACATTGATTTACATGCCTTTTAGTACGTAGGTCTGCTCGCTGAACTGTAGGTTTGATATCCAGATGTTTCATTACCTGGCTAAGTAACATCATCAGTGGCGACCTCCAAGTGAAGCGAAGCTGTTGTCTCCTGCTTTCTATTTATATCTTTCTCCTGGATGGGGTTCCTGGGGTTTGTGGTGATGTCATTTCCTGTTCATTTTCTGAGGGGCTGATAGATGGCATCTAGATCTATGTGTTTGTTTATGGCATTGTGGTTGGAGTGCCAGGCCTCTAGGAATTCTCTGGCATGTCTTTGCTTAGCCTGTCCCAGGATAGATGTGTTGTCCCAGTCGAAATGGTGTTTTCTTTCATCCGTGTGTAGGCCTACGAGGCAGAGAGGGTAGTGTCTAGCTGATGTTAGTGTATCCTGGTGGCTAACTTTCTTCCTGTTTGTCCTACGTAGTGTTTATGGCAGTCTTTGCATGGAATTTTGTAGATGATGTTGGTTTTGTCCATGAGTTGTACTGGGTCTTTTAAGTTTGTTAGTTTTTGTTTGAGTGTGTTGGTGAGTTTGTGTGCTACTAGGATTCTGAGGGGCCTTAGTAGTCTGGCTGTCATTTCTGAAACCTCTTTGATGTATGGTAAGGTGGTTAGGGTTTCGAGCGGTGTTTGGTCTACTTGTCGTGGTTTGTTCTTGAGGAATCTGCGCACTGTATTTTTTGAGTATCCCTTCTTCTTGAATACGTTGTATAGGTGGTTCTCCTCTGTTTTCCGAAGTTTGTCTGTGCTGCAGTGTGTGGTGGCTCATTGGAATAGTGTTCTGATACAGCTTTGTCTGTATGTGTTGGGATGGTTGCTAGTGTAGTTGAGTATTTGGTCAGTGTTTGCCGGTTTTCTGTATACGCAGGTTTGTAGCTCTCCGTTGTCCTTTCTTTCGACTGTGACATCCAGAAATGCGAGTTTGATGTCGGTTTCTTCCTCCTTGGTGAACGTTATGCCTGTGAGGGTGTTGTTGATGATATTAAATGTCTCTTCTATCTTGTTTTGTTTTGTGATGACAAAGGTGTCATCTACGTAGCAAACCCAGATTTTTGGTTTGATGGTTGGTAGGGCTGTTTGTTCTAGTCTTTGCATTACTGCTTCTGCTATGAATCCTGATGGCGGAGATCCCATGGGTGTGCCGTTGGTTTGTTTGTAGGCTATGTTGTTGAAAGTGAATGCCTTTTACAGTGTTTTTGTTCATGAAAAAGCACTATGATGCAGTTAAAAATGTTACAAAATACTTTTAGCCTGTACTGTCATTTTTAAAAACACAAAGTAAGAACTGCAAATACTGGAAATCTGAAACAAGGACAGAAAGTGCTGGAGAAACTCAATGGGTGTGGCAGTATCTATGGAGAGAAAGCGGAGTTAATGCTTCAAGCCCAGTGACTCTTCTTCAGAACTGGGCCTGAAACTTTAACTCTGCTTTCTCTCCACAAATGCTGCTCGACCTGCTGATTTTCTCCAACACTTTGTTATTATCATATTTTCTCCTGTGACTTAAATAGCACTGGCTGTCAAAAGTCCATGATTTTGATACTTAAATAATACCAAGCTTGAAGAAAACCTTACACCTGCTCCATTACATTGATTGATAGGTAGTCTGGAAATGACAGTCTTCTATTCTCTCTTTTCCCGACAGTACACTATTATTTGGACAATTGTGGCCATTATGAATGCTTGGCTTAGTTTCAAGTGTTCCTTGCTATGTTCCAGTTGCGTGAGAATGAATGGGTTTCAAGAAGTTACAATAACATCTGCCTCCCTTTGATGTGGTTTCTCATTCACTTACACAAGTTAATGACTGTGGATATTACAGGCTTTTTCACCACATAGCAGAACACATTTTTCCTTGTATTGAAAACAGAAGTTTTTATTCAATGGGAAGGTGTTCATTTTAAGAAAAGTAAAATCATTCCCATTGATATTGCACTAAGTATCGAATTCACATTGTACAAACTGGGTGAGTGGTATGGAGGATATATGTAGCAAAGACATGATAAAAGCTGGCAGGGACAAGTTGGAGGTGAGAGGTCAGGTTTGGTGGACCTTTAAAAATTGATGGGAACTGGTGTACTGTGTTGGAGAATCAAGATGGGCCTTCTAAGTGGTCCAACCTCTGCATCCCATATTCTGCATCCACTCCAACACCGTGACTGCAACTCTGGTGTGACAAAGCAAAAATAGTGAGAAAAGACACACATGCATTGTGTGCTTGGTTTGCAAGTAATGAAAGCCCACAGGTTGCATTTTCTCAAGTCCAGACAAAGATTTGGATCCTGGTATCAAATCTAAATTACAGTTCGATGACTTCAATAAGTCACCTGAATATATCTCCAACACACACAATAACTTTGAAGAGAACATTTACCACATAGCAAAAATTCAGTGTAACGGACCTGTGGCTGAGGATACAGCCCAAAAGAGGCTCCAATTTACAGACAGCTTAGAATAAGGAAGGTAAAAAGACATATAATCACAAATTAATATAGCCTTTCATTTACTGTCGTGCACAAAAATGTTCTATTACTTCATTTTCTTTCATAGGCATGTAATGGATTAATTTAAATAAACAGCAATGTGTTATTTCATCAATTACATATGATTGATGATGATTAAAAGTGCGGGTACTTCCTGTATAATTCCTGTATTCTTTAACTATCTTAACTTTTTAAAAAATCACTCATGGGATGTGGGAGTCACTGGCTGGTTGGCATTTCTTGCCCACCCTAGCTACACTTGAAAAGTTGGTGGCGAATGCCTTCTTGAACCACCCCAGTCCACATGCTGTAGGTACATCCACAATGCCCTCAGGGAGGGAGTTCCAGATTTTTAACCAGTGACAATGAAGTAACAGCAATAGATTTCCAAGTCAGCATGGTGAGTGGCTTGGAGGGAAATTGGCAGATAGAGGCCTCTTTCCTGATGAAAGGTTTTTGCCCGAAACGTCGATTTCCCTGCTCCTCGGATGCTGCCTGAACTGCTGTGCTTTTCCAGCACCACTCTAATCCAGATACTCAATTTCTCCTCACTGGCCAATCCTCTCAATCAAGGAGTTGGTACTGGGTATTTTGTTTTGTTCCCTCGAGGTCCTTCCTTAAGTAAGATGACTAAAACTGTGCATAGTAGTCCCACTGTGGTCTCATCAAGTCTGTATATAGTGGTAGCCATATGTTTTTACTCTATGCTCCAACTCCTTTGTAGTAAGTTTAAAATGCATTTTCCTATCTAATTAAATCTACAGGATAACATTATTATTTGTATATACACCTATATCCCATTAAATACCAATGTTTCTCAGTTTCTTACCATTTAAAAAAGTTCTGCCTTCCTTTTATTCCTTTCAAGGTAAATAACTTCAATATTTTGCCAAATTATAACCCACCTATCATGTGTTTGCCCATTTACTTAAATTGTTTAAATCCTTTTACATAACTTTTGTGTCCTCCTCGACATATTTTCTCATCTAAATTTCTATCAAGAAATCTGGCTACATCAAATCCACTTCCTTCATCTAAATTGTTAACACAGATTGGAACAGTTGAGGCCCAAGCACCTTGCTAGTTAAAACTACAAATTTGGAAATTACCTGTTTTAATACTTATTCTGTTTTTTTGTCTGTTGACCAATCCTGAATCTGCAGTAATATATGACCCGATTAGCCCTTATTTCTGCAATAGGATCTTGTGTGACACCTTATCAAATGGTTCAAATATCAAAATATACTATATCCACTGGTTACCCATTATCCACTTTATTGGTTAGAAATCTCAATAATTCTAATAAAAAAGGGTTATCAATACACAGAATCTAGAAACATATTACCAATACTCTTAAATATTCCAGTATAGCCAGCATAGAATCAGCTGGTCCAAAGAAAAATGATGCGAGGAGTACTTTACAGATAATCATCTCCTAATAGAACTCAGCTACCCATGAAACAGGAAGAGCAAAATAAAAAAGAAATGCTTTGCAGCTACTCCTGTCAAAGAAATAAGCGTTAATTGCTAATTTAGAAGCTGTTCTGTAATCAGAGGTAATAACATAGCACTGTTGTCACCAGGATGCCAGATGTCTTGGCCACAACGAGCATGACACTGTGTCCAAAGAACAGAAAATCACACTCTACTCTGTTTAATTAGATCAGTTGGCATATTGGTGCACAGTTGATTCTTCTTTTATTTTTGCAAGAACACTGTAAATAGACTAACTCCAATTACTGGGAATGCTAAAATGTTCTTCATTAGATAGAAGATAAATACAAAGACTAAGTATTGTGTGCTAAAATAATGCAATAAAATAACAGAAATGGCATGACATAAGGAATGAGTAAATCAAAAAAGACTGCATCACCCTCACATCAGACATAAACATTCTACTTCAAACAAGTTGCTTCATGAGGAAACATCTTATTTTTCAATAGTAGATTTGCTTCCCATGAGCTGCACTGTTACAAGCCTGGCCTCTACATTACCTAGTAATTCCAATCTCTTCCTGGTCATGTGACACAGAAAAGAAAAGGCAGTTATATATGCTACAATGGCATTTGTAATTTAGATTTTGTCCAAAGGCGTTTGGATGATATTTCTGACATGATTTTGTTTCTTTTCAAAATGAACACCCTCATCAAATGAGGGACTTCATTTACACAGACAGATCAGATACAGAGATTGTTCTCCTTAAACAGCAGAGTTTTAGTGGAAATTTAATACTGGTACTCAAAATTATAAAGAGTATTGACAAAAGGAGATCAGGAAAAATGTATTCCATTGGTAAAAGGATAAGTGAACAGAGGACACAGTTTTAAAGTTTAAAAAATAGAATATGCCTGAAATATTCAGCAGATCGGTCTAGCATCTGTGGAGATCTATTAGATTGCTGATAGCTTGTCAGGAGTGGAATTTAGTCCTGAAGAAAGGTCATTGATCTGAACTGATACTGGCAGGTCTGCTGAGTATTTCCTGTATGTTCAACGTACTCCTTTCTTGCAGATGGAAAGAGGTGAGGAAAGTGTTTTTGGTACAAAGATTTGTTATTTTGTACAATGAGTTGCCTAAAAGGGTGGTGGCAAACAGATTTACTAGTACTTTTAAAAATGAATTGGATACAAAATTTGAAAACAAAAAATTTTACAAATTTATGGGGCAGAAGACAAATTTAATAAATCTTTTGGAAGAGCTAGTACAGGTAAGATGGGCTAAATGATTTCCTTTTGTTCTAATGCCACATTTAAGAAGGTTGGTGGGACTGAATGGTCTTCTTCTGCTTCTAATTTGTAAGTTTGCAACTAGGTAGATAGATTAGTGTATAAACTTTGGATATACTAAACTGACACTAAAATTATAATAATGATGCAAGCTGAGTGCAAAGCAAATGGCTCAAAATATTTTGGATCTTTGAAAATAATGTCCATTCACGGAAAATATATTGTTTACATATTCAATCAAAAATAGAAATGGCATAAATTTCATAATGCATTCTCTTGAACAACATAACTTATTAGATTGGAATTCGCTATGCTCTTTACAACTGAACATATTTCTTCTTAAAAACAAAGGGTTACACATTTGGTGTTGGGTTCAGACTGACCAGAGTTACCTTTTCATGATTCTCAAGGAAACTGACAGCTTTATTTAAAAAAAAGAACTTCCAGTTAATAGTCTGATCATTAAAGGGTTCAGTTAAAACCCTTATTCATTAGATACTATTTATCAGCAACATACTTTAAACTAGAGAATTAAATGCCCCTTCCTAATTTTTAGCACCACTGTAAAACAAATCCAACATTACACCGATTTATTTTTGTCCTTTAAAGGCAATGTTCCTAGATTAATTTTAAAATGATTCTTAGCTCCCAAATGTTTGCTTCCATTAATTCCCTTTTACAGGATGGCACCTTCTACCCCTAGAACCGCCCTTCATAGTAACAATGTATTATTGGCCAGCGTCCTTTGTATTAGGTGAACCTTCCAACTTTATTTAACTCCTCAAAAATTTGTTTTTTTCAATCCAAAGGTGAACATCCACCCTTATTCCATATGATGCACCATGGAGACGTTCAGGTTCTAGCTGATCTCTGTCTCTGTACTGGAGTCTAGAAGATTAACTTCTACGATTTAGTGATATTTTATGAAAACCAGTAACCCAATAGCACAATGGCTTCCCCTCTACTCAGCCCATCTCAAAATCCATGATCAGTTTAACATGAATGACCACAGGTATTGTATCCACATGTTGATGAGTATCCTTGAGAACTGAACTCTCTTTTATTTTGGAACTAAATAGACATTTCAAATCACAACCATATACAAGCTGACATTCACAACGCTTTCCTTGAACTTTGAACACTCAAGTCTAGCACACAGATGCTGACATTGTCTCGAAGTATTGTCACCTTGTACCATCTTCCCAATAAAATAATCTGGCCCTCTTTAATGTGCAATCACCCTGGCTTGCTATCAATTAGACAATGGAACAGATCACATGAATCCTTTCATTTCACCTAAAGACAGTCCCAAACCTTGTAACTTAAAAGAAACTGAACTTGGTTTCAAACAGATATTTGGCGGTAATGATTATATAAAGATGTAGGTACAGGCCAAAAAAGCAACAATCTCACAATACTCAACTTCAATAATTCTGAAGAGAAGCAGGAAGTATGATCTTTCTGAAATAATTCTTTCCTTTCATTTTAACATTTAGTTATGACGATTCACACACATTGCCACAGTAGAGCCCAATAAGAATAAAGTCATTGTGTCACACACTCATGACTGGCAGTTACTCTGTTCATCCTTCATCCCAAACAATACCGAAACACCTTTAAAAGACACACAGTTTCATGATCACACTGATAATAAAGGAAAAATCACTGCAGGAATCAAGCCACAAGTCAAGTCTGACTTGAAAATAACCAGTGCAGGAGAGAGGACTGACGTAGGAAGAAGGGTGACTTCAAACACATGCAATTTAATTCTCATCACTGCACAGCATGTGGGCACTAACATATTTCCTGTTACATAAGCTCCACTGTAAACATTTTAAAACATGACCTAGTTTTCTGCTTGTTACAAAGTAAAACTCATAACTGCAATATTCCACAGGCATTTTCATGCCATCTCAAGGGTCTTACTCAATGAAAATAAACAGATTGATATTTGCTTCAGCAGAAATATTGTTATTAATGGTGGACGCCAGGCTTTAACTGATGACTTCAGTGTAGTCAAGTGGGTAATTAAAAGTTTACAGTGTTTAACACTATAGGTATTAAGTACAATGCATGATAAACAACTAAGACAGAGTATTTCTTTAACAAACCTTCACAGATTGAGCAGGCAAATGTAGGCTGTAGCAGATCATTATGAGAAATGTTATTACATTATAGGTAGAAGTACCAAGGAAATTTAAGAGGTTATTACTGAATGAGTCATGATATGAAGATGCCGGTGTTGGACTGGGGTGTACAAAGTTAAAAATCACAACACCACGTTACACTCCAACAGGTTTAATTGGAAGCACTAGCTTTCGGAGCAACGCTCCTTCATCAGGCGGTTCATCACAACCACATGAAGAAGGAGTGGCACTCCGAAAGCTAGTACTACCAATTAAACCTGTTGGACTATAATCTGGTGTTGTGAGATTTTTAACTTATTACTGAATTGGAGTTTTCTTTGCAAGAGAATGTTTCAATTATGAATTTCCTATTAACCACAGGTTGTTACTTCCCTAATCTGGTAATCTCTGATCCAGCAAATTCTATGACCCAGCACATCCTGGCAGCACAAACCCCACAGTACTTCTAGTTTTCTAAAGACATGCAGTGCTTCCAATTTTCCAGAGTCATACTGACAAGTAAACAGATCATCCATATTTTCTAAAATAACTGATTTTTGTCTAATTTTATGGAGCACAGCGCTTTTTAAACCTGCTGAAAAACTCTACTGACCCTAACAGGTCATAGGGTTACACAGCAAGGAAACAGACCCTTCAGTCCAACTCATCCGTGCTGACCAAATATCCTAAACTGATCTAGTACCATTTGCTACTATATCCCTCTAGACCTCCCAAATTCAATGGTTCAGCAAAGACCTAGTTTTGAGTTTACACAGGTACAACCCATATTACTAAATGAATAGCAGCAAATAGGATCATTGGAAGGGCATTAATGTGTGTTGACACAGCAGTTTTGGCTTTACACAGTTGTACGCTATGTCACATTATACTGCACGTAACCTCCCAAAGCAGGAAAAATGAGATAACACCCAAGCGGCAGTTCTCCTGCATCTGTTTTATATATAAAGCAAATAGCAACATTAGATGTTAATGGTTTGGAAGCAGTTTGATGACTCAACTGAGTAAGATTTCCTTGACAATATAGTCAAGGATCAACAGTTGGAGGATGAATAAAATAAAAGTTCAGCTGCAGGTATTGTGCCTAAGACTAGTAAAGTGACAGGACAAGGAAATAACAGCTTTTCATAATAATGGTAACATTGATTATTAGCTGGGAGTGAGTAAAGGGACTACATACAATGGCACGAGAAAGTAAAAGGACTCAAAATGTTACTATGTAAACAGACCTGCTTGCCACTTTGTTTGCTTCAGGCAAATGTTATACATTTATTTTATCTTAGTTATCCTGCTTTGCAGTTTCCACATGTCTAATAAGGGCAAGCCTTTCACATTGATATAGACATGTACATGCTAATGCCCCCAAGAATCACACAGCCCTTCTAAAATTGTAATGCCCTTGCCTTTGTGGCAGCGTCTTGCCATGATCACCATGGATCTTGGTCCAGGATCCTATCAGACAGCGGAGAATACAGGGCTGGATTCCAATCAAAATTCCAGAAGTAAACATGACCTACGCTTATACCTTGAACCATTCGCATTGTTGTAGAAATTAGGTAATGAAGACAAAACCTGAGCAACAGCATGTCACATTAGGATTGTGTTGAAAATGGCTCTAAAATGTAGCGAAATTGTAGGTGTTCTGAATTTTCCCTGCTCAACTGCTGGATACTTAACGCCAATCTGTATGTTACTTGATGAGTCAGCATAGGATGGTGGCCTCATATCCACTGAACACTTCCATAAATGACAGCAGTCTTGACTCAAGGACAGAGAGCAAAATCATCTCTCAAAGTGGTGTACTATGTCCCAGCAGAGGCCATTTTATTATAAACAAATGCTCAAGCATTTGAAGAAAGAAATCAGTTCATCAAGGAGCACAAAATGAAGGCTCAATAGGAAAATTTAACAGAATGTAACTGTAATTGTACATTTTTAATGTATTCAACGCACATTTTCATCCTCCTTCAAATAGTAAGCCTGTGTTTAAACATAATTTTGTTAACACAACATTGAAATGCCTAACATTTCATCAGAAGAATATGAGGATATAATAAAGATAACGTAAAGGGGGTGATTTTGTGTTTTTAGATTTTTTTTAGAAAAGCTGCTCTTTAAAATTCATCTCATTTTCAATGTGTACCAACACTGTTATTCTAAGATTACTATAAGCTTGGGTCCCAATAGGCAATTAAACAACAATGATTAGCTGATATGGTGAACACATCATGACATGCAGCAAGCACAATTACAGGAAGCAATAACCTTTTGCAGGCCTGAAGAGCAAACACACCACAAGCTAATCATACCTTTCATCTCAGAATTGGACCTTAACAAGCACTCCTGGCTATAGCACCGAGACAGAGCTCTTGATCACAGGCCAGGACTGATTGTGAATGCTGATGTGGAGATACAGAAAGTTATTTTCTCAGAATGCACAATTTGTTTTGTCACATCACTGTGTATTTTGCAGGCAGAACAGAAACCGATAATTAACCTGTTTTTAACACTGAAAAAAATTTGGTTAATGCCAAAACGTCTAACTTAAAGAAATATTTAGTTTTATTAAAACATTTCCTGAACTTCCATGAGGTTTCTTTTCTCTACATTTTGTACAGAATATCATGCAGACTGTACCCTGCTGTTCAGTTTTATGAATTTACTAAAACATGGATGCAAGAAAATAAACAAAATCAATGCATGACACTCAAACCTATTTCAATGTCATCTCAGCAATGGTGGGGAAAATCGATCAGGGACTAGGTGTGCACATTATTTATTTTCTGGTTGCATTATCTTGTTTTCTTAGAATGCTGATGCAAATGTTAGAAAGTAGGTTTGTCAATGTGCGCAAGGTGACAGCCTGTACAGAAGTTCAAAGATCAAATAAAAAGGGGAGGAAAGAGGAGGATGACGACAAAGCATTTAGCAACTCATTCTGGAAAATGATACAATATGTTAAAGCAACTTGATTTCAGAATGTCTCATTCACAACATCTCAAAATGGGTTAGGATGAAAGCAGTTCTTCTGGTTTGGGTGTGACCAATTGTATAACTCCAGTTCAGTGTGCCTGTAATTTTATTTCTCAGATATACATGAATATCAGGCTATTTTAGCTTAATTTCTGTGATGCAGGTTTAAAAACACTCAAGAAGCTTGACACCAGAAACCAAAACACCCACTTGATCAGTAATCCCTACCCAGCACTTTAAACATCTGGTCCTCTGAAGTCAGATGCCTTGAAAATGTCACTGTCTCAGGAAGCCTTTTCAAATCTAATATGAAAGCCTTGTTGTGACATTTTTTGTAAAGCAACATTAAAAACAAAGTAACTTGTTCAGGAAAATATATTCAGGACAAAATGGAGAATTGGTTAATAGCATTCTCCATTACATTGCTGTGATTAAAGTTGTTAATTTGCTTTATGTAGGAACTACATGTTTAATTTAGCTACATTATTGAATGTCCCATGACTGGAGTAGGGTTTGAGAGACCAATAACATTGCACTCTGTTCAAAAGTACAGACTCAGTGGCAGAAAGCTCTGGACTTCCAAGTTACTCTTGCATGTGCTGACTCCTGAAATTGATAAAGTCAATAGTGACAATTTCACATTATTACTGTAAGAGATTTAGGGTCATGAAATCCAAATTCTCCATCTTGGCAGAATCTAAGATCTTGAAGCAAAACTTTATTTAGTGCAAGAATTGAGTGATTTTAAAGGATAGATGTAAAGTTATTTCTTTAAAATATGCAAGTATTTGAATTTGCTTTGTTGCACAGTGGCTCAGTGGTTAGCACTGCTGCCTCGCAGCACCATGGAGCCGGGTTCAATTCCAGCCTTGGGTGACTGTCTGCATGTGTTTTCTCCGATTGCTCTGGTTTCCTCCCACAGTCCAAAGATATGCAATTCAGGTGAATTGGCCATGCTAAATTGCCTATAGTGATAGGTGCATTAGTAGGGAGTAGGGGAATGGGTCTGGGTGGGTTGCTCTTCAGAGGGTTGGTGTGGACTTGTTGGGTCGAAGGGCTTGTTTCCACATTGTAGGGAATCTAATCTAACCTAATCTAATCTAAAAATAGTATTTGAAACATTAGTAATTTCAGTTACTGAAAAAAGTGGTTGATCTTGCTTTTCAGGAAGTCACCTGTATGATTTTGTGGGAAGAAAAGGTAAAAAAGTATAACAATCACTACATTCAATGTTAGAATTCTCAGCTAATACTGATGAGGCAAGGAATCAAAATGTTCACATCTAGTTCAAAATGTTTACATTGCATTTGTGATGCAAAATATTGATGCATAAATTACATGTTAAACACAGGGACATTTTTATTGACAGAAGTTATTTGAAGAAAGATATTTGTGGGCTCACAAAGTACTAGATAAGAATGTGACAGACTGTAATCAGAATGCATCAAAACATAAGGTGTTTTGTGCAGCCAAAACACTGTTTTAATCCACAGTAAGGAAAGTAGAAAGGTTCAATGATTTAGAACATTGTATACCCTGTAACAACACAAAAGAAACTGCTGCTGTTTCTTCAAATGGTGAAAAATGATGAATTATCTGTGACATGTGAAGAAGCAAAATTGTCCTACAATTATCAAAAATTGCTGCTACATTCTGACTAAATAGCAATTATAGGAATTGAATGGAAGAATTAAATGTGTTGCAAGCTCAAGAGATTATATCAAACTGTGCTTGTAATGTCAGAGCCAGGTAAATAGCAAATCCCAGCCACCATGTATGATCATCTTAAGAAAACAGATTACTGAAAACACTGATGCAACTCTCACTCAAGAGCTCTTAACCGCTGACATCCTTTTAGTCTGCACTTGCAACAACTACAACATTTTATCTCATGAAAGCAGGAAGAAAATGCAAAATATTGATTCATGTCATTTTGACATTCTTGCAGACATTTTGATCTGAAAGTTAAATTGCATGGGTAGCTACAAATAAGCTTTTAGCAGCACCTCTGCAGATGTAAAGGACATAAAAGCACACAGAATAAAGGGAATCACACTTAAACAAGATTTCAAAGACTACAATGTAAGCATTAGTTTCAGTAGTCATTTTTTTACAGTGTAGATTATTTTAATTATATAGAAAAAAAACAAGAGTTGCATTAATGGGACTCAGAATTCTCTCAAGTTTGCTTTTAGTTTGACACCACCTTCATAGACAGATCCAAACCCACTATAAACAGGGAATTCATTTAGCAGTGACACAAGGAATCTGCCCTCACAGCTGTCTACAGCAAGGACATTCCATGACTCACAACCTTTACCTTTTCCTCAATCTTAAATTGGCACCCTTTACTCTGAGAGCGCGCCCTCTGGTTTTCAACTCTTCCATGAGATGAAACATCCTTTGATTATTTTCCCTGTCAAACTCCTTAAGAATCCTATATGTTTCAATGAGATCATCTCTCATTCTTCCAAACTCCATTGAGAATAGTCCCGACTTGTTTAATCTTTGCTTATAAAACAGTCCTTCCATACCAGGGATTATCTTGGTGAACCTTCTCTGAACCGCCTCCAATGAAATTACATCTTTCCTCCGATATGGCAACCAAAACTACTCTCAGTATTCCAGATGAGGTCTCACCAGCACCTTGTCCAGTTGCAGTAAGACTTCCCTATTCTTATAATCCAACTGCCTTGAAATAAAAGCCAACATTCGATTAGCCTTCCTGATTTCCTTCTGCACCTGTATGGCATTGTGTTTCGTGCACAAGTACCTCAAGTCCCTTTGTCTTGCAACTTTGTAGATTTCTCCATTTAAAATAATATTCTGTTCTTGTGTCCTCCCTTACAAAGTGAATAACTTCACATTTTCCCACATTATACTCCATATGTCAATTTTATTCACTTACTTGTCAATATCTCTCCATAAATTGTAAAGTCTCTGCTTATATCCCTCTCACAACCAGAGTTTTATATAGTTATCCCCACTTGCTGTTTCCTGCCCATCAGCCAATTCTCTATCCATGCTCATAAACTAGCTCCAACCTTCTTTCTGGAAGCTCAAATCCAACATATCTACAGTGTCCTCTCTACCTACTTGATTGAGACTGCCTCACAAAACTCAAAATTATTCAGACACAATTTCCCTTTCTAGGAGCCATACTGACTCTGCTTTATGATGTTATGATTTTTCAAATGTTCTGCTATTACTTCCTTAATAATTGATTTTAAGACTTTTCCAACAATAGAGGTTAGACTAATTAGCCTGTGGTTACCTGTTTTTTGGCCTGCCTCCCTCCATTTTTGAATTTTGGGCTGGAGAGTGCCACAATAGCAGATTTCAAATTCTCTGGTTTTCTTCATTAATGATTTTTGGCATATTACAAACAATGCATCCACTATCTAAGTAGCTAACTCTTTTAGGAGCCTAGGATGCAAGCTATCAGGGTCAGAAGACTAATCTGACTTTCGCCTCATTACTTGTCTAATACTACTCCTCTAGTGACAGGGATGGTACTTAATTCCTCTCCTTATTCTTTGGTACCAATAGAATGCTTGGGAAGTATCTTCCACTGGAAAGATTGATGCAAAATATCTGTTTAACTCCTCTGTCATTTTCTTGATTTCCAAAACTATTTCCCCAGATTCATTTTCTAAGGGGCCTGTGTTCACTTTGACCTCTCACTTCCTTTTTGTATGACTTAAAGAAGTGCTCTTTGTTTTTATATTGCTCACTAGTAGCTTTTTTCCTATCTTTATTATCTTTTAAGTCCTCCTTTTCTAGATCAGAAATTTATTTCGGGCTTTAGGCTATCATTGATTTTAGCCTCCTTGTATGTTCCTTTTTTCAACTTTATTCTCTCCTTAACTTACTTGGTTAGCCATTGTTATATTCTGCTCTTAGAATCCTTCCTTGTTACTTGGATGTATTTTTGCTGAGAGTCATAAATTACCCCTTAAATGTCTGCCAATACTTGCTTACTGTAATTCCTAATCTATCTGTCTAGTTCACCTTAACTAACTCTATTCTCATTCTATGTAATTCCCTTTATTTAAAATAAACAGCTATTTCCGACGTAAGTTTCTCACTCTGGAACTGAATATTAAGTTTTATCATGTTATGATCATTACTTCCTAGGGGATCTTTTACTTTGAGGTCATTTATTGCCTTATTACCAATTAACGAAATCTTGCTCCCTGGTTGCTACCCATTACATATTGCTCTAGAAAACTAACCCTAATGAACTCTATGAATTAATTACCACAATCCAATTTAATAAACCCAACATCAACGTTAAGATTAAAGACTTCCATAATTATTGCTCTCTCCTTTTTACATGCTCTTATTATTTGTTAATTTCTAGCCTTTCCCCCAGCTTAGTTACTGTTTGGGGGTAAGTATACTAGTCATACCAACGTCTTCTTTCCCTTGCCTTTATTTTAAGCTTGATTTAAATGGCTTCTACGTTATCCAAGCCTGGACCATTTCTTGCAATTGACCTCATTTTATTTATTAACAGTGCTACCCCGTCACTTTTACCATTGGTTCTGTTTGCCTGACCATGCCTGAAGTGTCAGTGTGAAAGAAAAGCTGCTGGTAACATGCTAAATGAAAAGCTGACGCTCGTATATTATTGTTGCCCTGCTGGAGGGAGCAATGGTCCAGGGAGACATCATGTCTTGGTTAACATAAAGGTACGTACAACAGCTGCAGTGATTCCAGTGAAACTAGAGAAAGTCCAATGCCGAAGTATGGATGAAGGCATCTGTGCACTCACCTGGACTAAAGTCAGAGGAGTACAGTCACCTGGCATGCAGTTACTTTAAAAAATGGAATATCTGAAGCATAGAGATTCCAGATTGGGCAGAAAGGAATTGAGAAGAGCAAGGTAATTCTGGCAAGTAAGGTAATTATAATGAAATCAAATGCAAGTATTAAGGTCTCCTGCCACCTGTTGGGAATAAACTGATTTTGCCATCTAAGAAGGGAAGACCAAAGCTTCTCAATCTGATTTTCGGCCTCTCACTCAATTAATTCATTCTGTAGGTCATTATTCTTGGACTTGCAGCTCAAAGATCAGGCTCATCAGCCACACAAGAACCCTTAGCACCCATGACCAATGACACAGTATTTCCTTGGTGGACAATCATACTTGTTAGTGAGTGATTGCTGATGACAATGATTCACCCAACCTTAGAATGGAAAATCATGCCCAAGATATTTTACAGAATCACAAAGTCAGAGACATACAGCATGGAAACAGACTCTTCAGTCATCTTAAACAGACTTAGTTCTATTTGCCAGCATTTGGCCCATATCCCTCTAAATCCTTCCTATTCATCTACCCATCCAGATATCTATTAAATGTTGTAATTGCATCTGCCTCCACTATCTTCACTGGCAGCTCATTCCATACATGCACCATCCGCTGCATGAAAAAGTTGCCTCTTTGGTCCTTTTTAAAGCTTTCCCTTCTCACCTTAAACCTCTAACCTCCAGGTTTGGACTCCCCTACCCTGTAAAAAGACTTTGGCTATTCACCCTATCTATGTCCCTCATGATTTTATAAACCTCTATAAATGACTTTTCCTCAGCCTCTGATGCTCCAGGAAAAAAAAAGCCTCCTCAACTATTTAGCCTCTCCCTAGAGCTCAAACCCTCCAATCCTGGCTGCATCATTGTAAATCATTTCTGCACTCTCTCAAGTTCAACATCTTTCCTTAGCAGGGAGACCAGAAACCAATGCAGTATTCTGAAAGTGGCCTCAATGTCCTGTACAGCTGCAACATGACGACCTAATTCCTATACTCCATGCTCTATCCAATGAAGGAAAGTGTACCAAAAGCTTTCTTCACTATTCTGCCTAGCTACAATTCACTTTCAAGGAACTATGCACCCACAACACTCCTCAGGGCCTTACCATTTACTATACAAGTCCTGCCCTGGTTTGCCTTAAAAAAATGCAACATCTCACAATTATCTGAATTAAATTCCATCTGCCTCTCCTCGGCCCATTGGTCATCTAATCAAGGTCTCGTACTCCGAGACAACCTTCTTCACTGTCCACTATACCACCAATTTTGGTGTCAACTGCAAACTTACTAACATACCTCCTATATTCGCATCAAAATCATTTATATAAATGATGACAAGCAGTGGGCCCAGCACCAATCCTTGCAACACATTGTTGGTCACAAGCCTCCTGCCTGAAATATAACCGTCTGCCACTATTCTTGTCTCCAACTTTCAAACCATTTCTTGAAGTAAATTTACATTCCTGCAGTTATTCAGATACTCCATGTATTACAAAATTATAAAAGGTGACTTTTAGCATGGTGCATTATATAGCATGAAGGTCGCTCAACCTACATAGCTGTAGTAAAAATACAGTCAGCAATTTTGGAATATATGACAAACAGCTCAAGTATTGAAGATAGCACTGTGACTGTAAATTTACATTAATGTTCTTCATAAAGAATAAATAAACTGTCATCCCAGATTGTACGAAGTGTGCATGTGGTATATTACTAAGGTTTGCCTGTCAGCCTGTGAAAGTCTCAGGTGTTAACAGTAGTTTTGGAGGTCTTGGTGCTCTTGTCTAATGGCTTAGGACAGGGAGAAGAGGTGAGCACTGAAAATCAACCAGCTGCCCTCCTAACAAACATGCTAAGCAAATATGGACATCAGGTGCAAACAGGATTAGTTCAGCTTTGGTATCCATTGCAGGTAAATTTGTCTTAATTGACAGCCCTGTCTGAATCCATGGAAATACATCAATCAGGGCTTTCAGAAGAATAGAAAATGAAAAACAGAGAAGAAAACATTACATTGGAGCATAATATTGGTGTCATATTTTAAACTACACAAGATAAAGCTGAGAGAGCTTATGGCACTATTTTGAAGAAAAGGTTTCTTTATTCTGGTCAACATTTATCTCTCAATCAAAATAGCAAAAATAAATTATTTGGGAAATTTTTATTACTATATGTGAAATCTCAGTGTGTGTAAATCATCTGCCAGGCTTGCCTAGATATCTATATGATCAGATCTCAAATATATGTACTTTTAATTTGCTGTGAAGCACTTACAGAAGTTTCCAGGCTGTGGAGAGCATTATATAATTGCAACTTCTTTCTTTCTTGCATGACAATTAGTTGTTTTTCATTTGACTAATCTATGTCAAACTCAGAATTTTATTGCTATTCTTTGGACTGAGACTTAAATGAATACTGCTTTATCTGACAGTGAGTGCTATGGCTGAACTATCTGGCACTTGACACACGTGCAGAATGGAGGAGGACTATATCATGCTATCTAACAAAGACCTGAAGCACAACGGGTAAAGAGTTACACCTTTGATACTGTGTTGAGGTCAGTTGTCCAACACATTTACAGCATTTGCTTCTTCCTTTCCCATTTTTCTGCAAACTCTCTTCCACTTGAAACTGCTGGCTCTTGCCAGGCTGGGTTCCACAAATGCTTTCAGTTCTCCGGGCAGAGTCCATTCTGCACCTTAGCCTCAGCAAAAGTGTTGGCAGGCTCTTCAACAGGTTTACACGCTAAACCTGTTCTCAACTGAAGAGCAGACACACATACACTTCCAGTGAGGGCTAATACAATAATCATCAGAAGTGGGACACAGGTTCATTCCTTTCTCCTCCTCAGCCAAAGATATATAAAGCATTTCACAATTTAAATGCAGAGTAAAATAATATCTTGCATGAAGCACATCACAACATTTTTGGTGTACAAGCCAGTGAAATAATCTCAGTTTTAATTGCTTTCAACTTGACTGATGCTAAAAGGACAGCATCCATGATGTGCTCTTCTTTTGTGAGTCACTGAAACCTATGTCTTTGAATTGAGGGATATTGTGCTTTAAAAAAAGAACTTTGCAGTCAGTGGTTAGAAGCTAATTTCCTCCAATGCTATATGCCAGATCAATTTAAGCACGGTTATAGGGTACAAGTCACCTGCAGGCAAATAAACAGTGCTACACTGTCACTTCCAATTACTAACAACAGTCTGATGACCTGTCTAGGGCTGGAATTTTATAATGTTACCAGCCACATTGATAAAGCCATACTGAAAAGGTCAAAACATCCCAAGTGCGATTAAATATCAGAATGTTGATCTGCATATTTCTGCCAATTTATCATCAAGAGTCCACACATTCAGATTAATACCTTCAGCACAGATTTGCTGTTAATTTGACAGAAATGCAACCTAACTCGCATTCTGCATGGTTGTTTATTGATGAAACTGAAGACAAATAGCAAGCAACAGCTCAGACTGGATGACAAAACAATTCTCACACATAGTTTTTTAAATTAATATTTTGTTGTACTTGTATCTAAACAAATTAGCAAATACATTGACTAAAGATAGTTCTATATCATCTAAGGTTATTCCAAAGTATAACCTTAGTTAGAAAGCCTGTAGCTTTAAGTACAACATCATTCTTGGCTCCTTCCCCCTTTGAATCAGAAAACTTCCATACTGTTACAGTTATCTGTGTACGGCTACTTTCAGAATTATGTAGTTATCGCCATGGTCAAACAAATGGCCTTGTTCAACAGAGCAACAGTTGGTTTTCTTCCCATCTTTGGAACTAAAGTGTACAGTAACCTGTACTGAGCCACAATTAGACCACCACCTGCGAGTCAGGAGATGTTAACTTGTTAAGACCAGCTGGTTGGAGTCTGATCTAATGCAACATCCAAACAGGTCACTTCCAGTAAAAACACTTTACATGGAGCAGTTCCAGAGGCTGCTTTTACAGCTACAGCAAATGTAAATAACTTTAGCTCCTCCCTGGGAAAGGGTAAGGATATGTCATTGGGAGTTGGGGTGGTGGGGGGGGGGGGGGGGGGGGGGAAGAGGGGTGGGTGGGGTGTAGAAGAGGAGGAGGCAACAGACAGAGAGAATTGTGGATGCAAAATTGTTTAGGGCAAGCTAACTTTCCAGTAAGTAAACCATCTTACAGTACATAAGGTAGTTTGCTATAACAATTATTTTTTCAAGTCATAAGGTATAGTTTCATCCTTTAAGCACACAGGACATAAAGCAAGCAATTTCACTGGCACCCTAAGAGGGCTTAAAACTGCAGTGGCAGCCCAGAAATCGTATCATTCAAAATTTTGCTTTAGATGTACTCAGTCTTCAACCTTGAGCATCCAACTTGTATTCATTGCTGTAGCAACCTGAGATGTTTTGGAATCATACATCTGCAAATAAAAGTATCCATCAGTAGCTTCATAAATAACTACGGGGACACTTATGTGTTGATTTTCGAGACTTAGACACTGGTTTAGCTACCTGCCGAGGTCACGTTTACTACTGCAGTTGTACACAAGGCTTCAGTTATGGCTTCCAGAGACAGTTTTTGCCAGCAAGGAGGATCACGAGTAAGTCGGTTTAAAAACCTTTCAAAGTATTGTTCTTCAAACAATATTTAATCTTCACTAAAAAAATTTATATTGAGATATTAAAAAGTTAACTTACTCTACTGACTTGTAAGAATTTGAATGCCCTGGGGGTAAGGTGGTGTGTCTTTGTCTTATAGATAGAATGTGGGAGATTTAAACAGACATTTCCTTACTATTAAGGGATGATTTGCATTTTCATCCAGAAATCAATAACATTACAGTTGGAATTTGACTACTTACCTATTGTTACAAAAAACAATTTGCAGCAGATTTGACCATTAAGGGAAGATTTGCATTACATTGTTCCTGGAGGTGAGGTGGTCACTGCATTGTATCTTGAGTGGCATGCGACTATGAGGGCATGGCTGAGGGTTGTCTTGTGGGCAGTACTAACTGCGATGCTGGGAGTTTTGTATAAAGGAAAGAATGTTTCCTTTGTTCAGTAAGAGCTTTTGCCATGACCCCATTAGCTCTGCAAGGTGTGTGTTAAAGGTTCCTCCAGAAAGCTTGTACTATACTGTGCTTTATAAATTTGGTTGCTTGTTCACAGAAGTTGGTGTGTTGCAATTGCATCGTGTGTGTAAGAATCTCAAGAGTAAAAGAACCTAACAATATCATTACACTGCAATTCACCAAGGCTCCTTAGAGGGCACCTTCCAAATGTACAACCTCGACCATCTAGAAGGACAAGGGACACAGGCACCACCACCTGCAAACTTCCTTGCAAGATAGACACTATCTGGTTTTGGATCTATATCACCGCTCCATCAGTCAGGGACAAAATCCTGAACTCCCTTCCTAACAGCATGTGGGTGTTCCTACAGTCCATGTACTGTAACAGTCTAAGAAGGCAGCTCACCACAACCATCTCCAAAGAAATTAGGGATAGGCAAATCAAAAATACTGGCCTTATCAGTGATGCCCACATCTCATGAAAGAAGAAACTGTGTTTATCGTATCATCAGCAGTTTGATACAAACAAGGCAAGTTGAACAATATGTCCTGCAATGGAATAACATTACAAAAGCATGTGAAGATTTACTTGGCTATTTTTAAAGCCTTTTTATATTAAGTTTGAATTGCACAATTTTATTGGGAAAGACACAATGAATACTTTACATTTTAAGCTGTCAGGTTCAATTCCAGACTACAATAAACTAAAACTTTGCTAAAATACAAAGAGCTTCAGGCAGTTGTCAATGAGTCTGGTGAGCAAAGGATAACTTAGTTACAGTAAATCCAAGAGTTTTCACATTGCATCTTTGAGATACAATAAAAGACTTGATTTAAACATCTGAGCAGTTTCACTACCAATCATAAATTCAGACAGAATAAAGACTGTTGAAATGATTCATCTTCAAAGAGTCCAAAAGCCTTTTCTACACACAAGCAAGAAGAACAACCAAAAAGCGCCTCATGTGTTGCCATAACAACCCAATCTGGTCTCTGCATATTTTACCTTTCCTTGTCATGAGTATTCCTTATTTAATATTTAAATTAACTGAGATTCAGAAGCAACAAGAGAATAAAAGAGCTTCAAAAACAGCAAATTAAACCACATGCATTTTGTAGGAGCAAGAATCACTTCGGCTACAATTTTGGTATGTGTTTATATGGCAGTTAATATGTATTATCAGAATTGTACATTGGAATGACAAGTAAATGTTCTCTGTAGTATGATATGCACTAAGATACCCGTACCACTGAAACAGTAGTATAACATCATAAGTGTTGAACAGATTTTCAAGCTACAATATTCCTTTGATCTTTCCCATGGAAACATTTTGGACAAGTTACTCTTAAACGATAGCTTTTCTAAAGCCAAATCTGTCTATAAGAATGACCCAAATGTTTCACCTGCTTGCCATTTAAATAATCCACTCTGTAACATTATCTTCCTGGGTCTGCAGCACAGAATAAATGTCTGTAGCCCATCCAGTCTGGACCACTATTCCAACTAAGCTCAACACACGATGGAAGAACACCACCTCATTTTTCCACTGAGGCGCTTTACAACCCCTCGGACTCAATATTGAGCTCCAAAAATTCAGAGTATGAGCTCTGTACTCGTTTTCTTCCATCTTCCCAGGGTAGAACAGTGATTCAGCGGTTAGTGCTGATGCCTCACAGCACCAGGTACCCAGGTTTGGTTCCAGCCTTTGGTGACTGTGCAGAGTTTGCATGTCCTCCCTATGTCTGTGTAGGTTTCCTCCCACAAACCAATGATATGCCGTAGTGTCCAGGAATGTGCAGACTCAGCGGATAAGCCATAGTAAATGCGGGGTTACAGAAATAGAGTGGTGGGGGGTGGGTCTGTGTGAGATGCTCTTCAGAGGATGGGTGCTGATTCGATGGACTAAATGGCCTATGTCTACACTATAGGGATTCTACTCAGTGATCGTGTTTATGTCTTTTGCGCTTTGTCTTTGCAAAACAGATCCATCTTCCCCTTATCATTGCCAACATTTACACCCATTTTACATAGCTATAACCTCGTCATCACCATTAATAGTCATTGCCATTTCCTCCAGACACACTTACACTAGTTTCTCCACCACTGTCACAAGCATAAAAACAATGTGCCTTCAGCTCCATTTAGTTCCAAAGTCATACTGGACTTGAAACAATAATTCTGTTTCTCTCTCTACAGATGCTGCTGAATTTTTCCAGCACTTTGTTTTTATTTCCAGCATCTGCTGTATTTTGCTTTTGAGTATTTACACAAGTTGCTTAAAAATGACAGATGGTCAGAAAGAATATTAAATCTCTCCTGGCCGACCCTGGCTTTGGGCATTTGTTTGAAGTTGCCTGGAATCAGCTATTGTTTCTAGTTGTCAATTTAGGGAGACAAAATGGAACAAAAACACAATGGCACATTCGTTTAAACAATAAGTTGCTCATGTAAGCTTTTACTCACACACAATGTACAACAGTGGCTAGGGATACGGTTTTGTTTAAATCAAGCAAGACAAAGATTGATATGGGGAAGTGCAGTACATTCAAGATCTGGTATCAACACGCAAAGAGAAGTTAAAGTAAACAGACCAAGTCAGTCTGATCATAAATGGTGCTCAATACCTTCGTTGGCTTAATTGCCAGAAGGATGTTGTTTTATTCAAGTTTGAACAGTCATTAAAGAGAATACACTGCACTGTCTCGGCTACACTTTTATCCAACTGAGTTAATACTGAAACATAAGAAACATGGAATCAACTTACAGAAGCAACTGATGTATCTGGACCCAAGAAGGTGTTTACTGTAATCTGGAATTTTTAGTCCCAACCTTCAGACCTACTGTTTTGCTACTGACGTCTTTTCTAACTATTGTAAGTAGCAATGCCATTGTGCTCTGCTTTTTAAATACTTGATCACAGTGCGTCTTTAAGTAGCATAAATCATACTTCCTTCAAAATTGCATTTCAACCAATTTTGCTGAACTGAATTAAGTTTTGTGACTAATTATAAATTCACGCCTTTGTCCCATATTAAACTGGTGTTAACTTTGGGGAAAATTACAAGTAGTATAATTAGCAAATTGGATCACACAGACAATTCATCACCATTATGCCTACACATCAACATTAGAAGCACAATTTCACTACAAGACTAATTATTATATATAACCTTATCCTAGTAACAAACCAAAATACTCAGTAGCTAGGATTTTAAACCAAACTTTAGCCTTGGTCTGTGATACAATAGGGTCTGCAATTGTTAGGACTGCAAAGTGATGCTTCTTCTCTTGGTTAGATTTCAATTTCATGATATCATCTTGATTACAAGATCCTCCCAGTAAAACATCATCCTCTTTTTCAGTTTGATCAGACTCTCACCGTGTTCATATATTACCAGTGCCAAATGAAACATTGATTTCCCTTCCACCTTTTGCAAAACCAACCTCGTTAAGTCAATGTTGCACAAATTCACTAAGGCCATTAAAGTTGAGACTGAATCACACTCATTTGCTTCGTGCAATGTAACAGCACATAATATCAGTGCCTTAAAGTTCTGGATTTCAAAGAAAGTGAAATGGTTTCATGCCACTGCCTTAATAAAACCAATTAATTGTAGCAATGATTCGTTTTTCTATTAACTTACAGACATGGGAGCTCAGGAATAACTACTAGTTAACCAGGATAGCAGTGCTGACCTGAGGTCAAGATATATCGATTTATTTAAATCATCACTGCTCTCAAAGTAAGCACCTACCAAACATTTATTAAAACATAGAACATAACAGCGCAATACAGGCCCTTCGGACCTCGATGTTGTACTGAGCTGTGAAACCAATCTGAATCCCATCTAACTGACACTATCCCATTATTACATATACTCTCTTTAACTTCTTCTGTCCTCTGCCTGAAGGCATATCCCAAATCTACCCCAGTCAAAACAGGAATCTAGTGTCAATCTTATCCACACTGTGCATCCAATAAATCGAGCCAACTTGTAAGCCAAAGGGTCAGAATTGCTATGACAGAATGCACTTTTACGTGTAATAATCCACAGCTATTAACAGCGATGGAATAGGTCCAGTTTTGCTTCATTATATAGATGATCAGAAAGTGCATGCAGCTCTCATTATCTGTTTATGGCTTATGTTACAAGAATTTTCAGGTTGATACTCCATTTCTCTGACCAAGTCATACACGCGGTTTCTTTGGCAATCAAATTCTGGTATGGGATCCAGAAATTTAGGCTCAAAGTGTACCCACTACGGCACAAGACCCCCTTATTATACATCAACTTTAGGGTGCAAAATTGGCTCTTTTATTATTAACTCAATGTACTTTGTTTCTGTCATTGCTATAGATGACATTGTAAAAAGAAATGTTCAATGTAAAGGTGTCCGTCAGACGATATTTTGTATTAAGAGCAAATCACTATGAGATTAAGCAATTTCGTCGACTGTATTACAACAATCACTCAAAATTATTTCTGTGCGACAATTTCCCTTACTATTTAAATTTCTAATATTATGAGTTTAAATAAAATGAAATGTATATAAAATTTACATTGTTTGCAATGAAATTAAATTTGCCTGTAGAGTTGACGTTTGTGTCTTTTAATTACTTAACTGAGACTTTTACTTGACAGCCTCAATCACTCCCATAAACCTAGGATCACACTTGATATTTTTGCCCAAAGGTGTGACTGATATGAACTTGGAATGTGCAGTCTGAATGTGCATGTACCTAAACTCCCAGTGTGCACAAGTACTATTCAGCCAGCTGCACTGAAATGTATTTTTGTTTTGAAATCAATCATTTCTTTCCAGTATTGTTTCTTAAAATACTTTTTTTTAAAATGATTGGACAAGTTCCAAGAACTTTTTAGACATAAAACTAAAAAAAACACAAATAAATAAAGACTTGTGTGCATGTGGCTATGTCAGGAGAGAGATCCAACCCTTGCCCCTTGAGTGTTAAATAAATTTTAAAATATATTATAATAAACTGAGGGACAGGGTGAAGGAGAGTGAATTGAAAAAAAAACAGGGTTACTTAAATTTTCAAAAGTAACACAGCAATGCATGTAACAGTTTGATTATTGCTACCGTATTGTTGATGATGGTTAGTACCATTGACTTACAGTGCTCAGAGATTTAGGCTGTAAGTTTGCTCGATGAGCTGGTATGATTGTTCTCAGACGTTTCATCACCGTGCTAGGTAACAGCATCAGTGAGCCTCTAGTGACACACTGGTATTCTGTTCCACTTTCTATTTATGTGTCTTGGTCGGTTAAAGAGGGCGATAGTATTTCTGGTTCTTTTTCTAAATGGAGTCCAAAATCGATGGGTTTACTGATGGAGTTGGGATTTGAATGCTAGGCATCTAGGAATTCCCATGCGTGTCTCTCTTTTGCCCCTCCTAGAATGGATGTGTTGTCCCAGTCGAAGTGGTGTCCTTCTTCGTCTGTGTATAAGGGTACTAGTGATAGCTGGTCATGTCTTTTGGTGACTAGTTTCCTGCCTGCCTGTCTGTCCAATGCAGTGTTTGTTTCAGTTGTTGCAGGATATTTTGTAAATGACATTTGTTTGCTCGGTGTTGGTACAGGATCCTTTGGGTTCATCAGTAGCTGTTTCATTGTGTTGGTAGGTTTGTGGGCTACCACAATGCCAAGGGGTTGGAGTAGTCTGGCACTCGTCTTAGAGATGTCTTTGATGTATGGCAGTGCGGCTAGAGTCTCTGGGCATATTGCGTCTTCTTGTTTGGGTTTGTTGTTTAAGAATCAGTGTTTATCAGGTACCCACTGTTTTTGAATACGCTGTATAGGTAGTTTTCTTCTGCTGTTTCTAGTCGCTGGGTGCTGCAGTGTTTGTGGCCTGTTTGAATAATGTCCTGATGCAGCTCCGTTTGTGGGTGCTGGGGTGATTGCTGTTGCAGTTAACTATCTGGCCTGTGTGTGTTGCTTTCCTGTAGACGCTATTCTGCGGTTCTCCATTGACTATTCATCCTACTTTGACATCTCGGAAGGGGAGTCTGCTGCTGTTCTCTTCCTCTTTGGTGAAATTTGTCAGTAAGGAAGTTGTTGGTGATATTGTCAGTTTTCACTAATATGTTATGTTTCATCATGACAAAGGTGTCATCCACATACAGACCCAAAGCTTGGGTTGCATCATGAGGAAGGCTGTTTGCTCAGGTGTCTGCATTACTGCTTCTGCTAAGAATCCTGATATTGGGAGACTGATTAGCAAGGTTAAATCGCATGGAATACAGGGAGAACTAGCCATTTGGATACAGAATTGGCTCAAAGCTAGAAGACAGAGGGTGTTGGTGGAGGGTTGTTTTTCAGACTGGAGGCCTGTGACCAGTGGAGTGCCACAAGGATCGGTGATGGGCCCTCTACTTTTTGTCATTTACATAAATGATTTGGATGCGAGCACAAGAGGTACAGTTAGTAAGTTTGCAGATGACACCAAAATTTGGAGGTGTAGTGGACAGCGTAGAGGGTTACCTCAGATTACAACAAGATCTGGACCAGATGGGCCAATGGGCTGAGAAGTGGCAGATGGAGTTTAATTCAGATAAATGCAAGGTGCTGTATTTTGGGAAAGTAAATCTTAGCAGGACTTATACACTTAATGGTAAGGTCCTAAGAGACCTCGGAGTGCATGTTCATAGCTCCTTGAAAGTAGAGTCGCACGTAGATAGGATAGTGAAGGCAGCGTTTGGTATGCTTTCCTTTATTGGTCAGAGTATTGAGTACAGGAGTTGGGAGGTCATGTTGCGGCTGTACAGGACATTGGTTAGGCCACTGTTGGAATATTGCATGCAATTCTGGTCTCCTTCCTATCGGAAAGATGTTGTGAAACTTGAAAGGGTTCAGAAAAGATTTACAAGGATGTTGCCAGGGTTGGTGGATCTGACCTACAGGGAGAGGCTGAACAGGCTGGGGCTGTTTTCCCTGGAGCGTCGGAGGTTGAGGGGTGACCTTATAGAGGTTTACAAAATTATGAGGGGCATGGATAGGGTAAATAGGCAAAGGCTTTTCCCTGGAGTCAGGGAGTCCAGAACTAGAGGGCATAGGTTTAGGGTGAGTGGGGAAAGATATAAAAGAGACCTAAGGGGCAACTTTTTCCACGCAGAGGGTGGTACGTGTTTGGAATGAGCTGCCAGAGGATGTGATGGAGGCTGGTACAGTTGCAACATTTAAATGGTATTTGAATGAGTATATGAATAGGAAGGGTTTGGAAAGATGTGGGCCGGATGCTGGCAGGTGTCACTAGACCAGGTTGATATTCCATAAACATAAAACAGGAAATTTGTGATATGGATAGAGTAAATAGGGAAAGTCTTCTCCTTGGGTCGGAGAGTCCAGAACTAGAAGGCATAGGTTTAGAGTGAGAGGGGAAAGATAATAAAAGAGACCTAAGGGACAACGTTTTCACACAGAGGATGGTATGTGTATGGAATGAGGTGGTGGAGGCTGATACAATTGCAATATTTAAGAGGCATTTGGATGGGTATATGAATAGGAAGGGTTTGGAGGGATATGGGCCGGTACTGGCAGGTGGGACTAGATTGGGTTGGGATAGCTGGTCGGCATGGACGGGTTGGATTGAAGGGTCTGATTCCATGCTGTACATCTCTATGACTCTATGTTGATCCTATGGCTGTCCTGCTCATGTGTTTGTAGATCTTGTCATTGAAGGTGAAGTGGGTAGTGAGACACTGATCTACTAGCTTAAGGATGCTGTCCTTGCTGATGGAGTTGGCGCTGTCTGCTATTTGTGTCCTTGGGTCGTCCAGTCGTGGGGTCAGTGTTTCTTTGGCTAGGCTGATGTGAATAGGGCTGTTATGTTGAAGAGATCATAATTTCATCCTCTATCTTGGGGACTTTGATAATGTTCAGGAAATCTTGGGCAGAGTGGATGGAGTGGCATGAGTCTTCTACAAGGTATTTCAGTTTACAGTGAAGTTCCTTTGCTAGTCTGTATGTCGGTGTGCCAGGGAGTGAGACTATGGGTCAGAGGGGTGGGGGGCCCTGGTTTGTGTACCTCAGGTAATCCGTAGAAGCAGGGTTTGTTGGAGATCGGTCTTGTTAATTTCGCTTGATTTATGGAGTTTCTTCAAATATGCTGTGATACGACTTTCTAGCTGTGGAGTCTGGTCTATCGCCACCTGTTGGTAGGTTTCAGTATCTGTGAGCAGTGAGTTCACCTTTTCAATGTACTGTGTTCTGTTTAGAATGATGGTCATGTGCCCTTTGTCTGCAGGTAGGATTACAACATTTCTGTCTTTTCTGAGTCCTTCTAGGGCTTTCCTTTCCTATGTGTTTAGGGTGTTTCCTTCTTTCTTCCTGCTTCGTGTTGGTTCTACTGTCTGTCTGATGGTCTGCTGGGTTTCTTCAGTGAGTCCATTGTCTTTCAGGGTTGATTCCAATGTTGTTAGGAAGTCCTGTTTGTCCTTGTCTCTGTAGTTGTAGTTCATCTGTCTTACTAGGATAGCTTTTATCGTGTCTGTTAGTAGTCGGTCTGATGAGTTCTTAATCCAAGTTCCTGAATTGTCTGTGTTTTCTTTTGCAGTTGTCCAGTTTTCCTTGTAGGAATAGATTTTTTCTTCTTCTTGATCTGCTATTGTTTGATGCTGATGGCTTGTTCTAACGTACTTATCCATTCCTGGTCAGTCACACTGGTGTACAAAGTTTTTTGGCATGAAATCTCCCGTTCGTATTTGTGGAGTCAGTTGTGGGCATCATTAATCATTTCTCACAACATTCTGCGGCCATTCTGTTCTGATATTCTTCTCGCTCACGGGGTGTTGCGACGTGGTTTGTACTTGACACATTTAGCAATACAGTGTACTCAAGAACAAGGGTTGCTTGATAAACACCATCCACCGATTCTTAAACAACAATCCTAAACAAGAAGACACAACACACCCAGAGACTCCAGCCACGCTACCACATATTAAAAGACATCTCGGGTATGACTACCAGACTGCTCCACCCCATCATGGTAACTCACAAACCAACACACTGAAACAGCTCCTGATGGACACAAAGGACCCTGTACCAACAACCAACAAAACCAATGTCATTTACAAAATTCCCTGCAATAACTGCAACAAATACTGCATTGGACAGGCAGGCAGGAAACTAGCCACCAGGATACACGAACATCAACTAGCCACCAAAAGACATGACTAGCTATCACTAGTATCCTTACACACAGACAAAGGAGGACACCCTTCGACTTGAACAAAACATCCATCCTCAGTCAGGCAAAAGAGAGACAAGCATGGGAATTCAGAGAGGCCTGGCAGTCAAACCACAACTTCATCAATAAACATATCAATTTGGACCCCATTTAACAACCTCTGAGAAAAAGAATCAGAAATGATATCACCCACCTTAAAAGACCAAGACACATAAACAGAAAGCAGGACAGAACATAACAGGCCCTTCAGCCCACGATGTTGTGCTGACCATTGATCCTCATGTAAGGTAAACCTAATGTACGAACCCTCAAATTTCTGTGACCATATGCACGTCCAGCAGTCTCTTAAATATGCCCAATGACCTCGCTTCCACAACTACTGCTGGCTACGCATTCCATCCTCTCATAACTCTCTGCGTAAAGAACCCGCCTCTAGCATCCCTTCTATAATTTCTGCCAAACAGCTTAAAACTATGACCCCTCGTGTTAACAATTTCTGCCCTGGGAAAAAGTCTCTGGCTATCAACTCTATCTATGCCTCTCATTATTTTTTTACACCTCAATTAGGTCCTCTCTCTTCCTTATTTTTTCCAATGAAAAGAGTCTGAGTTCAGTCAACCTCTCTTCATAAGATAAGCCCTCCATTCCAGGCAGCATCCTGGTAAACCTCCTCTGAACCCTCTCCAACGTATCCACATCTTTCCTATAATAGGGCAATCAGAACTGGACACAGTATTCCAAGTGCGGTCTAACCAATTTTATAGAGCTGCAACAAGACCTCACGGCTCTTAAACTCAATCCCCCTGTTAATGAAAGCCAAAACACCATATGCTTTCTTAACAACCCTGTCCACTTGGGTGGCAACTTTAAGGGATCTATGTACCTGCACACCAAGATCCCGCTGTTCCTCCACACTGCCAAGAACCTAGTCTTTAATCCTGTACTCAACTTTCAAGTTCAACCTTCCAAAATGCATCACTTCACATTTATCCAGGTTGAACTCCATCTGTCACCTCTCAGCCCATCTCTGCATCCTGTCAATGTCACACTGCAGCCTACAACAGTCCTCTATACTGTCAACGACACCACCAACCTTTGTGTCGTCTGAAGGATGGGTTAGCAAGTTTGCAATCTCCTCATCCAAGTCATTAATAAAAATTACAAAGAGTAGAGGCCCAAGAACAGAGCCCTGTGGAACACCACTCACCACTGACTTCCAGGCAGAATACTTTCCTTCCACTACCACTCGCTGTCTTCTGTCGACTAGCCAATTCTGTATCCAGACAGCTAAATGTCCCTGTATCCCATTCCTCCTGACCTACTGAACGAGCCTACCATGGGGAAACTTATCAAATGCCTTGCTGAAGTCCATATTCACCACATCCACCTCTCGAACCTCAACAATTGTTTAGTAACATCCTCAAAGAACTCAATAAGATTTGTGAGGCATGACCTGCCCCTCACAAAGCTGTGCTGACTGCAATTAATCAAGCCACGCTTTTCCAGATGGTCAAAAATCCTATCCCTCAGAACCCTTTCTAACACTTTGCAGACGACAGACGTGAGACTGACTGGTCTGTAACTGCCGGGGATTTCCCTATTTCCTTTCTTGAAGAGAGGAATTACATTTGCCTCCCTCCAGTCCTCAGGTACGACTCCGGTGGACAGCGAGGATGCAAAGATCTTCGCAAGCGGCGAAGCAATCACATTTTTTGCTTCCCAAAGCAGCTGAGGACAAACCTAGTCTGGCCCTGGTGACTTGTCAATCTTAATGTTTGTCAAAAATTTCAGCACATCAGCTTCCTCAATCTCTATCCATTTCAGCATGTTGACCTGCTCCTCAATGGTTTCATTCACTACAAGGTCCTTTTCTTTAGTAAAGACAGAAGCAAAAAACTCATTTAGGGCTTCCCCTACCTCCTCAGACTCTATACACAAGTTCCCTTTGTTACTTTTGATCAGCTCTACTCTTTCTTTATTATTCTCTTATTCCTCACATACGTGTAAAATGCCTTTGGATTCTCCCTAATCCTTCCTGCAAAGCCTTTTTTGTGCCCCCTCCTGGCTCTCCTCAGACCATTTTTGAGCTCCTTCCTCGCCTGCCTGTAATCTTCTAGAGCTGAGCAAGACCCTTGCTTCCTCCACCTTACGTAAGCTGCCTTCTTTCTTTTGACGAGAAGCTCCTCTGCTCTCGTCATCCAAGGTTCCTTTATCTTACCCCTTCTTGCCTGTTTCAGAGGAACACATTTATGCATCACTTGCAACAACTGTTCCTTAAACAGTCTCCACATGTCTATAGTGCCCTTTCCATGGAACAATTGTTCCCAGTCCATGCTTCCCAACTCACATCTGATAGCATCACAGTTTCCTTTTCCCCAATTAAATATCCTCCCATTATGCCTGCTTCTCTCCTTCTCCATAGCTATGTAGAATGTGAAGCAGTTGTGGTCACTATCACCAAAATGCTCTCCCACCGCAAGATCTGATACCTGGCCCGGCTCATTGCCGAGCACCAAATCCAAAATGGCCTCTCCCCTCATCGGCCTGTCAACACACGGAGTCAGGAAACCCTCCTGAACACACCTTGCAAAAACAGCTCCTTCCAAACCATCTGCTCGAAGGAGGTTCCAATCAATATTGGGAAAGTTAAAGTCACCCATTACAACAACCCTACTACATTCACACTTTTCCAAAATCTGCCGACCTATGCTTTCTTCAATCTCTTTGCTGCTATTGGGGGGACCAATAGTAAACACCTGTTACTAATTTCCAACCACACTGACTCAGTAGGTAGACCCTTCTCAACAATGGTAACTTCTGTAGCTGTGATACCCTCTCTGATTAGCAGTACTACACCCCCTCCTCTTTCTCCCCCTTCCCTATTCTTTTTAAATGTTCGAAACCCTGGAATATCCAGCAACCATTCCTGTCCCTGAGAAACCCACGTCTCTGTTATGGCCATAACAAAGCATGGTGACAAAACCTTCAAGCTCAGTGAGCTAACTTACATAACTATCATCAACCCGAGCTACAGATCTTCTCAAAAAAATCGCTAATGGTGACAAAACTTCTGAGAACAAACCTACCAGTCCAGTGAGCAAGCTTACAAACTGAACCTCACAACCTGAGCTCCAAATCTTCTCAAAGATCGCAGTGCTCGGAGATTTTACTTTTGAAACACTTGAGGGTGAGACAAAGAGAAGATTTACTTGGAGAAAGGCAAACAATTCCTTTTTTTATTCTAAGTGCATCAGCATTTTTAAAAGTTAACAGAAGAAATTTGGAAATAAAATTTCATTGCGGTAACTGACAGAAAGGGACGGTAGAAACTGACTGAATGCAAAGAGGCCTCTGGCCCACAGTGTAAAGATTGAAAGGAAATAATGGAGTTTAAAATGGTGAAAAAAGTGACAGTTCAGCAAATGAGAAGAATAATGCAGAGCTTGAGTGGGACAAAGCAAAAAAATGTCAAAATAGAGATGGCCATGCCACGCCTGAAGTGGGTAATGGTAAGAGAACATGTTCCAGAAATAATTATATGAGCTATTGGAAAGAAAGAAATTGGAAGGAAAGAAAGGGCGACATTTGCCCCACAACCTGAATTCAGCCTATAGAAACCAGTGACCCCATTCCCAATCACAAAACACTATCACCTTCCTCCTCTCAGCTGAAAGGAAAAAGGAAAATTCTGAGTGAGCCAGCAGAGGGCAAAGTCAAGAAGCAAAAGAGAAACATAATAGAGAAAGAGCAATGGAAGTCTTGGTGTATGTCAACACTACGGGATGAAAATGCATTCACAGAATATGTGGATGCATGGAAAACACAGCTGAAGAAAATAAAACTGAGTGAAATTTGTTACCTATTTTCCATAGGTGCACCAAAATGTTTTATTAACTAATAGTGAGAATTGGTGTTTCAAATTCCTCAACTTTTATTTGAATAGTTTGATTAGCATAAAAATGAAAGCAATCTGTGCATAAGGGTTTACTCACTTTCCACAGGAGTACTGTATTCTAAAATTCATAATGATTCATCTTCAAACCAGCACCATCAGCTACTGCCTGGAATAGGTAAGTGCAAAATGCAAAACAAGACTCTCTAACAGGGAAATTTTGAAGTGATAGGTATGATGAGGCGCTAAACATGCATTACCATTTCTCCTCCACTTTGCATATGCTTTTCAGCTTGGTTTTATGCCCCTATGGTTTGTTATAGAATAGGACTTATAACACCACCGAGATCCACCCTAATTTTCCAGACTTTAGATCAATTACATACTGCAAGAGGGCTTCTGTGAAACTGTACCAAACAGAGAGTGGAAAGTCACTAATATACAAACAGAAAAGTGTGGAAATGCTCGGCAGGTCTGTGGAGAGAGTAACAGAATTGATGCTTAAAGTTGATAATATTCAGTGGAATCTGCATTCAGACCTCAGAGCACAGATACCAAGGAAGCCTCTGAATTGCCTGGAAAAGCTGATAACATTTAAGATGGAATTTTTAAGCTGGTTTGTTGGCCTTATTACACGGTGATGTTCCAAGAACAACATTTCATCTCCTTGGAGAAATAGAAAAGTTACAAGTTGCCCTTTGCTGACATTTGAATGCTGGTTGCTCAAAATGGTCCTGATGTCCATAATTCAAGAAGCTGGGCCTCTTTGACTGTCACTCAAATTACATGCACTCACCATATAGAGATAAGTCAGTTGAACCAGCACTCCAGAAACGTCAAAAGGAACTACCCAACATACCTAAGATCCAGTTGAAAAGCAGAAAAGAACAAGAAATCCCTCATGACTCATGTTCCCTTACTCCCATGTCCTATGAAGTGACCTTGTGTCTTGCATCATCATCCCTTTAATTAATTATTCACTCTTGGGTTTGCCCTGTCTCTTTAGTTCTTTTCTCCCTGTCCTCATGCTCTTTCCTGCTCTGTACTTAATGAAAACCTATTGTATATTCAACTTTTTCCAGTTGTGAAAAATGTTCAACAAGTTAAAATATTAACTTGGTTTCCCTTCCCAAAGATGCTGTCTGGCCATTTTAGTACTTTCAACGTTTTCTCTACTTCTTTCAAAGTCACAGCATCTGCAGAATTGGGCTTTTGTATTTGTTTGACTTAATGGTATTTACTTGTAACAGTTGCCGAAGTTTACTACTACAAACGTCCCTAATCATGCACTTATTGGTAACCCTGTTTGCAGTTTATTTGCAGTGAATTTGTTAACTAGTTACCCTAACTTACCAGCAGCCCCAAGCATCAGCCACATGACTTCAAATTAAATATTTTAATTTAAGTTCATTAGAAATGTTTTTGAAAAAGTAGTTTTGCAATTGATAAGTAAGAGTGTAATTAGTCCATAAGACCCAATATTGCCTTAGTATGTGTAGTCTTCTACAGGTCACCAGCACCTGTAGTTTGAACTATTGCAACAAACAAGGAATGCGTGGCAAAGATTAGTAAATTTTCCTTTGAATTTTCTCCTCTCTCTCCTGAAGGCATTGACTCATTCGATAGATTTATAATTCCAAGAAAACCAGCTCCAAGTAGCCATTTATTATCATCAGCCCAGACTGGCAGACTGTGGATGCAACTCAGAGATCTCATCAAACATGTCCATTAAAAAATGCTAGCATACAAATAAGAACTCAGGATCAGTTTTAGTCTCAGTTCAGGCATTCTGAGTTTTAATGTACTGTAACTATTTGTGACCTTGCTGAAATCAGCTAGCCTGGCACAAACCAGGAATTGAATAGATGATACTCTTAATCTGGTATAAAAAGGTATTCATTACAAAAGATTTAATAGCACAGCACTTGGAAAAGAGGTGACAAGGTTGGACAGTCAGCATGGATTGATGTAAGAGGATCATGCCAAACAAGTCAATTGGGATTTTGAGAGGATGTAACTTGTACAGTCGAGAAGAAGGAAGCCAGTGGACGTGGTTTACTCAGTACTTTCAGAAGGCATTTGTTAAAGTCCTGCAGAAGAGATTAGCACAAAATTAAAACTGGGGGTAGTATGCCGACATGGATTGAGAATGGAGTGGCAGCTAGTGACTAGCAGCATACCACAGGGATCATAGAATCATACAGATGTACAGCACAGAAACAGACCCTTCCGTCCAACTCGTCCATGCCGACCAAATATTCCAACCCAATCTAGTCCCATTTGCCAGCACTTGGCCCATTTCCCTCCAAACCCTTCCTACTCATATACCATCCAGATATCTTTTACATGTTGCAATGGTACCAGCCTTCACCACTTCCTCTGGCAGCTCATTCCATACACGCACTACCCTCTGCGTGAAAACCCCTTAGGTCTCTATGCCTTCTAGTTCTAGACACCCCCACCCCAGGGAAAAGACTTTGTCCATTTATTCTATCCATGCCCCTCATGACTTTATAAACCTCTGTGAGGTCACCCCTCAGCCTCCGACATTCCAGGGAAAACAGCCCCAGCCTATTCAACCTCTCCCTATAGCTCATCTAGAGCAATCCAAGACGGAGGACGGGAAATATTTTTGGCTGTAACAGCTGTTCCTTTATTGAGGTACTTTAGGTGTTGGAGGTGATTTCCTTGAATTCCAGAAGCAGCAATTACTGTTTTAAATGCTGTTGCATTGTTTTGGAACTTTGGGTTAAAATAAAGTCAAAACAACAGCAATTTTAAAAGGGAGAAGAACATGGTGAGGTCAGTGCAGGAGAGAAAGGGAGAGCGAGAGAGAGAGAGCGAGAGAGAGCGAGAGAGAGACAGCAAAGTTACTGCCTTTGCTGCTTGAATTCATGTATCGCTGGACATCGAAGTGCATCTGGGAAAATTAACAAACACTGAAATTCACAGCTGATCTTGGAGGAACTGTTTGGGCGAAGTTCACAGCACAGAAGCGGATAAGTGTATCGTTTTTAAGTGGGACCTACAGAAAGTCTGGCATTGAAATAAATGCTGTTTCATTCATCAGTCCTACGTTGTTCTCTGCTTTGTCCTTGCCTGCCGTGTGTTTGACTCATTTCTATTCTCAACTGTACCAGTCTCAGATTGAGGCACACATTCATCTGCTCTATTCTCCTATTCCTACCCTCATTAACTTGTAGCACCGGGAGTAATCCAGATATTACTACCCTCGAGGACCTCCTTTTCAAATTCCTGCCTAACTTTCTGTATTTTTCCCTTCAGAGTCTCATCCTGTTTCCTTCCTATGTCGTTGGTTCCAATGCATACAATGACCTCCTGCTGGTCCCTCTCCCTTTTGGGAACATTCTGCACTCTCTCTGAGACATCCTTGATCCTGGCACCAGGGAGGCAACACACCAATCTGATTTTTCACTGCTGGCCGCAGAAATGTCTGTCTGTGCCTCTGAATAGAGAGTCCCCAAACACAATCGATCGGTTGGAACCCAACGTACTCCTCATTACATTACAGCCTGTCCAGACACCAGAAACTTGGCTGTTCGTGCTACATTCTCCTGAGAATCCATCACCCCCTACATTTTCCAAAAGGGCATTCTTGTTTGAAATGGGTACAGCCACTACCTGCCTAGCTCTCTTACCTTTCCTGGAGTTAACCCATCTATGTGACTGTATCTGCAGCTTTTCTCCCTTCCTATAACTGCCATCCATCACACCTTCTGGCTCTTGTAAATTCCTCATTGCCTTGAGCTGTCGCTCCAATTCAACCTGATAGGATTCACAACCAATGACATTTAAAGCCGATATAATCCTCAGTAACCCTTAAACTCTCTCGAAACTCCCACATCTGCCAAGAAAAGCTCATCACTCTACTAAAGGCCATTTTTGCTCCTTCCAATCTGCAGACCGAGAAAATTGCTCTACAAAACACTGCTCCAGGCTAATTTAATACTCATGGCTTATATTTTTAAAATTTAATCAAGAGACAGATCTCAATACAACATATAATCAAGAACTAATCTGTTCTACTCACTATTGTAGATTTACAGCAAGGCTACACTTAAAATTATACACTAACTGTTTCTGTGTTGTGCCCTCTCCTGAACAGGTTCCTCCAAGGTCAGTTGTGAATTTCGCTGTTTGTTAGGTTTTCCGAGGTGCACTCCAATGTCCAACGATACTTGGATCTCAGCTATCTACAAAATCTTTCAATGATTTAGATAAGGAACTAAATGTACTAATCTCCAATTTTGCAGACAACCACAAACAGGTGGGAGGGTGAACTGTAGTGTGATGCAGAGATGTTTCAACGTGATTTGGATAAGGTGAGTGAGTGGGCAAATGCATGGCAGATGAAGTATCATGTGGATAAATGTGAGCTTATTCACTATGATGAGTAAAACATAAAAACAAATTATCTGAATGGCAATCGATTGGGAAAAATGGTGGTACAACAAGACTAGATTGCCGTTCTACAGCAGTCACAAAGAGTAAGTGTGCACGTGTAATAGGTAGTGAAGGCAGCAAATGGTATGTTAGTTTTCATTAGCAAAGAATTCAAGTACAGGTGCAGGGATATCTCGTTTCAATTGTACAGGTCCTTGCTGCGACCACAACTGAAGTATTGTGTATAATTTTGCTCTCCTTCGCTGAGGAAGGATGTAATGATAATAGAGGGAGTGCACACAAGGTTTACCAGATTGATTCCCGGAAGGCAGACTGACATAAGGAGGAGACTATGTCGATCAGGACTATATAAACTTGAGTTTAGAAGAATGAGGGGGAAGTCTTATAGAAACCTACAAAGTTCTAATAGGACAAGACAGGGTAAATTCAGGAAGGATTTTCCTGATGGCCAGGAAGTTCACAACAGGGTCACCATCTCATGATACATGGTAGGCCTCTTAGCACTAAGATGACGAGAAACTTTTTCACTCAGAAAGTGGTCGTCGATAGAATTTTCTGCCACAGAAAGCAGTTAAGACCAAAACATTCAATGTTTTCAAGAATGAGTTGATATAAACCTTAGGGCTAAAGGGATCAAAGGGAATGCAAAAAAAACAGCAATAGGGTAATAAATTGGATGATCAGCCATGATCATATTGAATAGCAGAGTAGGCTTGAAGGGTTAAAAGGCCTACCTCCTGTTCTTATTTTCTATATTTCTATGGCTTAGCTCAGTGATGGGAAATCAGATCCAATACCTGAGAGAGCATTGGTGGAGAAGAGAGCGAAGTATAAGAGAAGGAACATAAAAGAAGAAGGGGAACACTTCATTTTTGGAAATCTGGGCTTTAAATACAGCAAGATGATTCTGATCTTTTGTCAATTATGATCAGTAAACAGTGAAAATGGCACAATTATCTCAACTTAGTTTTAATAGTTAATTGCATCCAAACCACTGTATATTGTTTGGAATTTTAAAAATGGAATAAATAAAATGTGGAATAACAATATTGCATTCTCAGATTAGAGACAATGTACCTTTAACAATATAGGCTTTGGACAGTAGTTTCTTTTTCACTTTTGGTTACGTTGCCCAGCTACAACAGGAGAACTGGGGCCACAGTCATTTCCCCAATCCCAAAGCAAAAACTTGATGCTGATTTTATATGATTAAAAAATCAGGATGGTGTGGCAGTAGGAAGCAGTTCCATTTAGCAGCCCTGGTGATAGGTTTACTGGTAGTCAACTCAGTTTTCCCTCCTTTCTTGATTCTTAGAAAGTAGCTATCGAATAACAAGTGTAATGTGTTTGGCTGCAATGATCGGAACAGCCAATTATTAGCTTATTAACATCCACTGTCTAAGATAAACAAAGGTCATCAGTTAGACCCAAGAAAATTGCTCTCACACATGCAAACAAATCACATTTGAATGACTACCTTCTGGAGAGTAAGAGAGTGAATGAAACAAAACTGAGATCGACATACTGTATAAGTCAAATGTTTCTGCTAAAATACAGTTTGAAATCTACAGAAAGTCTGAAATTTCTCCTTATTACTTTGGGCATAATTTTTCAAAATACTTATTGAAAGTGTATGGCAACATGATGGGGTGGATCTGGATGAGATGCTCTTTGGAGGGTCTGTGCAGAGTCAATGGGCCTAATGGCCTCTATCTGCACTGTCGGAATTCTGTGACGCCTTTAACCATAATCAGAGTTAGATTTTAATGAATGCTTTATATTCAACGTGTGCTTGGCGATGTGGTCAGTCAGTGTTAACTATGTTTCAGGGAGCTGCACTCTTGACTGGATCACAAGATTTTGGGCTTTTGTCCCCCTGCCCATGTATGTATTCTATGCTGATGCTCCAAAGCAGTTCTGAGGGAGTGTAACACTGCCACAAGTGTAGTCTTTCAGATGAGCTGTTAAACGTAGTTCCCATCTATCTGGCGGATGTATAAAATTTCAATCAAGCACAGAGGAGTTATCTCCTGTGTCCTGTGCAATATTTCTTGCTCCATCATCATCATAAAACAGGTTATCTGAGACTATTGGTTACTATGTTTCCTCTATTACAATGGTGACTATACTTAAAAGTATTTCAGTGGCTGGAGAGACGTCTGGTGGTCAAGGAAAGTGCAACTTAAAAACAATTTTTTCTACTGTTTCAATGGTTGCCAATGAATGCACTTTGATATCAAACTCCACTACATTTTGTAATTTTTTTCTAAAATAATGTTGAAAAGGATAGTTTTAAATATATGGTACAAGAGAGACCTGGAAGTGATTAGAAGGCAGTAATCTAATCAAGGGGTCTAGATGACGTCAAAGCTGTTAGAATAAAGTTCAAATGGTTTACAGAAATCATCTGAATTGACAAATTAAATTACTTACATGAAATCTTTGTCTGTTATCTATTATTACATTAATTTTAATATATACTGTTTCAATCTTATGTGACCTTTTAAAATTACACTGAATTCACTTTCACATTGGTAATAGCTGTCAGTACTGGCTGTGTGCTGTTTCATTGATTGTGAACACCTCAAACAGTGGAAAATAATTATAGTGATGTTACAACACGGGGTAAACCCCTCTGCTAATTTAAACCAGCCACACAGACAAGAATAACCCTGTGCTGCAATCTGTTAAAATTCGAGAGGCAAAGAAATATCCCCAAAGGTCACTATTTAAAGTAAAAATTAACAACTTTATTCTCTGTCCAACAGATAATATTAAAACTAACAACTATTTACAACTCCTTTCTCTTAAATCTATCTTTTACCTCCCACTCTGCAATATTAGTCTGACAAAAAAATCCAGATAAGAGTTACAAAAAAAAGTCACGTTTCAAAACCAGTGAGCTTTGCCAATTCTCCTTTGTAGAATTTCTTCTGGAGATCCTCTCGACGTTCTGATGCACAAACTCCCCATAGACAGGTACCTTTCAGAGAGCTCTTCAGCTAGCAGTCTACATCTATTGGTCTTTGGCAGTTCTGCCCCTAACTGTTCAAAATGTCCAGTTTTATACCTATAACATCAAATCATTTCATTGGTTTTAATACTATCAAAATACTAAATTCAAATTTGATTGGATTTTGGTAACTTGCGGCATAATTTAAACTGCTTGGCCAAATTCAAATTTTTTTTTAAAGTTTCATGGCAACCCACCTGCCGCTATTTGTTTTGACCAAGTCTTACATTGTTACCTTGCTCAATACTTTCTGTGCTATGTCAGTCCTTGCTAGCTTTTTAACTCAAAAGGTACAGTGCACCTCTACATCTTCATAACAGTGAGATGATATATAGATTTATCAAAGGGTAATCTGCAGTGGGTTATATGGAAATGCTATTTCCAAACTAGACAGGTATTGTAATGTTTAACTCTATATTGTTTAAACAAAATTTTGGAGCTTTACAACAATAAATAATTTGATCTTAAGCAAACAAACAAAATGCTGATTAAAAAATTACAAAATACTTATTCAAATCCACAATACAAGTTAACTCATGACTAAATATCAATGCAAACTTGTACGATTGTTACACAGAAAACCTTGTGTTTGAATAAGAGATTAATTTAGTTGACATTTGACTCACTAATTTTAGAAATAGATTGTTATGATGCCACACTAACTACTGAGCTGTAGGTTTGATATCCAGACGTTTCGTTACCTGGCTAGGTAACATCATCAGGGGCGACCTCCAAGTGAAGCAAAACTGTTGTCTCCTGCTTTCTATCTTTCTCCTGAATGGGGTTCCTGAGGTTTGTGGTGATGTCACTTCCTGTTCGTTTTCTGAGGGGTTGATAGATGGCATCTAGATCTATGTGCTTGCTCATGTGTAACAAACACAGATCTAGATGCCATCTATCAACCCCTCAGAAAATGAACAGGAAGTGACATCACCACAAACCCCAAGAACCCCATCCAGGAGAAAGATATAAATAGAAAGTAGGAGACAACAGCTTTGCTTCACTTGGAGGTTGCCACTAATGTTACCTAGCCTGGTAACGACACGTCTGGATATCAAACCTACAGCTCAGCGAGCAAACCTACACCCTAAATCTCAATCTGAGCTAGAAACCTTCACAAACCTTGCAAAAACACTAACTACCTGATCCAATGTGACTTCTGTTACAATTTCTCCCATTCATTTCTAAAGGCACTGAATTCTTGTTCAAGTATGGGTTACTTGCTGGTTCTCAATGAAATGGCAATTATTCAGAAATCAGCATGGATAGCCTGGTACCAATAGAAATCCAGCCACTGACTTGTCCTTATGCAAGGCCCATATACGATTGAGGAATAATTGGATTTTCCTTCCTTGCAGAAGAACATCAAAGAACTGGAATGCCTCATTCTCCAAAACCACTTTCAGTTTTGCTTAAAAGAGATGCACATTTACAAGAAACAAGGCCACTCTTAGATCACTGTACTTTGTAGCATTTTGTAACAGGGTCCTCACTAATTGTTTGTGTTTCACAACAGTGACCTTGCATTCAGTGGCCAACAGATTTACCATGTGGAGATAATGGTGCACTTCTCTGATCATAGTTGTCATGGTATTTAATAATTTGATCTGGCTACATGTTACTGCTGTACCAAACATTACTGCTTAAAATAAAGTCAGTTCAGAAACCTCTTGATACAATATAGGTCAATAACCCAAATTCCACAAAATGTCACGATGAAACAAAAGAACAGCACAAAAAGAATTACATCCTGTTATGCTTTGTAGATTTCCAAGGTTGCAGAATTAATATTAATTGACAGAGTTTGGTAGAAGATTTGTAGCTCGGGTGCTCGTTGTTGTGGTTCTGTTCGCCGAGCTGGGAATTTGTTTTGCAAACGTTTTGTCCCCTGTCTAGGTGACATCCTCAGTGCTTGGGAGCCTCCTGTGAAGCGCTTCTGTGCTGTTTCCTCCGGCATTTATAGTGGCCTGTCTCTGCCGCTTCCGGTTGTCAGTTCGAGCTGTCCACTGTAGTGGCCGGTATATTGGGTCCAGGTCGATGTGTTTGTTGATAGAGTCTGTGGATGAGTGCCATGCCTCTAGGAATTCCCTGGCTGTTCTCCAAGAACAAATTCCCAGCTCGGCGAACAGACCACAACATGAATTGACAAGAGTTCTCTAAAGTTGAAAATAAAACACATCATCCCAAAGACACTCGGTTATAAGGAGGAAGAGATATTCACAAATTCATTGATTGCTTGATACCAGGCTTAAATAGCAAATTTTCTCAAGTTTAGATACCTTCATGAGGTACCTTCATAGATGATCCTTGAAATGAATCTACAGTAACCAAAGCAGCCAAGGCAGTTTTACCTTGCCTTCCTTGATATTGCCAAAATTCTTTCACTTTAGTCAAATGTCTACCTTTATAAAGTCACCTTGTAATTTTTTTATGAATGTTCATGTCAATTGAAAATGATACCTCTTACATTACTTTCCACATTATATTCCAATAACATTAAAGAAAAGTAAGAAATAAACAATATTTGCTCCTATAAAATTAGCTGTACAAGAAAGATGTTGATATCTCACAAAAAAAACTACATTTTGTCCTCCTCTCTTGCAGAACTAACTCTGCTTGGGTATTAGAAGTTCATTAATATATTGCCAAAATAGTAATCGCTTCTGAACCTTTACTTCCATTATTTATGTGGTTATTCATTTGTGGAGACACTAAAGCTGAACTCCCATCTTCTGTCTACCTGATATCAGTGTGCATTTAATTCCAATAGGCACTGCGAACAAACTTGTCAATACTGGAATTAACTGTAGAGTCTTCAACCTTCAAGATGGAAGTCAGATAACTCTGCAGAGTATGGAAAAAATGAGTTGGAAATATTTATCATGTCACTAAGTTAGAGAACGGCTTTCCTTGAACTCCAAAACAGTTCAAATCTTTAAAATGAGCTGACCTGTATAGGGTTGTCAGGACAAAATGAATTAAATCAAAATGCAATGTTATGAATTTTTTGAAGTTATGAATGTTGCCTAAAGTGCATTAATATGGAACAATATGCTATTGGTCAGTGCAAATCTTTTGACCACATACTGTAAAGACAAAGAATGATTCACTAATTGGAAGCAACATCCACAAGTGCGTGAAGTAACTGGATGGGACAGCAGGGGTAACAGCTCATTACCCATCACTTCTATGTCAGTGTTGCTGGCCTTGAGGAAGAATGAGAAATAAAATGCTGAAATGTACTGGACATGCAAAACCTTTGACAAATACTGCACATACAAGTTGTTAATCAGCTGGTGATAAGAATTGTAAAATGCTGGAAATACATGAGAAGTAATCTCAGTATCTGAGGGAGACATTAAGGTTAACCTTTCGATGTGATTTGCAAGCAGAAAATAAGCGAATCTGAAATGTTAACTTGCTTCAGATTTTTACTGACCTATTAAATATATCCAGAATTTTGTATTTTACTTCAAAATTTTCAATGCACGTAACTTTCTTTATAGCTGTGTAAAATAATAGCACATGGATAGAGAGAAGTATTCACAGTAAGACAGACTGGATATCATCCTGCCAGTCTGACAAGGATCCATGGTGGCTAGCCCTACTTAATTGCGAGAGAAGCTCTGTATCAGTGAACCAAGGACGACAAAACCATGCCTGGTTAAATGCCAGTGTGAAGTGCAAGTTTCTCAGCCACTAACGGCAGGATGGCAATGAGGCCAATTAATTAGCCAACTGATACGCAATATCCATGAGTCAATGATAATTTAGTATTGGTTCAGGGACTGAATGGAGACTGCACAAATATTTTGCACCCTTGGAGAGCCACCCAGTGAAACTGTTATGACATGTGTCGATGCACCTACTAGAGAAGGTGCAAAACTTGACCTACTCTTGGGAAATAAGGCAGGGCAGGTGACTGAGATGTTGGGGGGAGCACCTTGGGGCTAGTGACCATAATTCTATTAAATTTAAAATCGTGATGGAAAAGGATAGACCAGACCTAAAAGTTGAAGTTCTAAACTGGAGTTGGGTCAATTTTGACGGTAATAGACAAGAACTTTCAAAAGCTAATTGGGGCAGATGTTCACAGGTAAACGGATGGCTGGAAAATGGGAAGCCTTCAGAAATGAGATAACAAGAGTCCAGAGAAAGTATATTCTTGTTAGGGTGAAAGGACAGGCTAGTAGGTATAGGGAATGCTGGATGACTAAAGAAATTGAGGGTTTGGTTAAGAAAAAGAAAGAAGCATATGTCACGTAGAGACGGGATAGATCGAGTGAATCCTTCGAAGAGTATAAAGGCAGTAGGAGTATACTTAAGAGGGAAATCAGGAGGGCAAAAGGGGGACACGAGATAGCTTTGGCAAAGAGACTTAAGGAGAATCCAAAGGGTTTTTACAAATACATTAAGGACAAAAGGGTAACTAGGGAGAGAATAGAGCCGCTCAAAGATCAGCAAGGCAGCCTTTGTGTGGAGCCGCAGAAAATGGGGGAGATACTAAACGAGTATTTTGCATCAGTTTTTACTGTGGAAAAGGATATGGAAGATACAGACTGTAGGGAAATAGATGGTGACATCTTGAAAAATGTCCATATTACAGAGGAGGAAGTGCTGGATGTCTTCAAACCCATGAAGGTGGATAAATCACCAGGACCTGATCAGGTATACCCTAGAACTCTGTGGGAAGCTAGGGAAGTGATTGCTGGGCCTCTTACTGAGATGTTTGTATCATCAATAGTCACAGGTGAGGTGCTGGAAGACTGGAGGTTGGCTAACATGGTGCCACTGTTTAAAAAGGGTGGCAAGGACAAGCCTGGGAACTATAGACCAGTGAGCCTGACATCGGGGTGGGCAAGTTGTTAGAGGGAATCCTGAGGGACAGGATGGACATGTATTTGGAAAGGCAAGGACTGATTAGGGATAGTCAACATGGCTTTATGTGTGGGAAATCATGTCTCAAACTTGGTTGAGTTTTTTGAAGAAGTAACAAAGAGGATTGATGAGGGCAGAGCAATAGATGTGATCTAATATGGACTTCAGTAAGGCATTCGACAAGGTTCCCCATGGAAGACTGGTTAGCAAGGTTAGATCTCACTGAATACAGGGAGAACTAGCTAATTGGATACAGAACTGGCTCAAAGGTAGAAGACAGAGGGTGGTGCTGGAGGGTTGTTTTTCAAACTGAAGGCCTGTGACCAGTGGAGTGCCACAAGGATCCGTACTGGGTCCTCTACTTTTTGTCATTTACAAAAATGATTTGGATGCGAGCATGGGAGGTAAGTTTACAGATGATACCAAAATTGGAGGTGTAGTGGACAGCGAAGAGGGTTACCTCAGATTACAACAGGATCTTGATCAGTTAGGCCAATGGGCTGAGAAGTGGCAGATGGAGTGTAATTCAGATAAATGAGGTGCTGCATTTTGGGAAAGCAAATCTTAGCAGGACTTATACACTTAATGGTAAGGTCCTAGGGAGTGTTGCTGAACAAAGAGACCTTGCAGGTTCATAGCTCCTTGAAAGTGGAGTTGCAGGTAGATAGGATAGTGAAGGCGGCGTTTGGCATGCTTTTCTTTATTGGTCAGAGTATTGAGTACAGGAGTTGGGAGGTCATGTTGCGGCTGTACAGGGCATTGGATGGGCCACTGTTAGAATATTGCATGCAATTCTGGTCTCCTTCCTATCGGAAAGATGTTGTGAAACTTGAAAGGTTCAGAAAAGATTTAATAGGATGTTGCCAGGGTTGGAGGATTTGAGCTACAGGGAGAGGCTGAACAGGCTGGGCTGATTTCCCTGGAGTGCTGGAGGCTGAGGGATGACCTTATAGAAGTTTACAAAATTATGAGGGGCATGGATAGGGTAAATAGGCAAAGGCTATTCTGTGGGGTCGGGAAGTCCAGAACTAGAGGGCATAGGTTTAGGGTGAGAGGGGAAAGATATAAAAGGGACCTAAGGGGCAACTTTTTCACACAGAGGGTGGTGCGTGTATGGAGTGAGCTGTCAGAGGAAGTGGTGGAGGCTGGTACAATTGCAACATTTAAATGGTATTTGAATGAGTATATGAATAGGAAGGGTTTGGAAAGATGTGGGCCGGATGCTGGCAGGTGTCACTAGACCAGGTTGGGATAACTGGTCAGCATGGACGGGTTGGACCGAAGGGTCTGTTTCCATGCTGTACATCTCTATGACTCGGGGTTTAGCCCTCTGCTAATTTGAACCAGCCACTCAGAAAAGATTCACCCCATGCTGTAATCTGTTAAAATTCAAGAGACAAAGAACTATCCCAGAGGTCACTATTTAAAGTAAAAATTAACAACTGTCTTCTTCAAGTCCAACAGAGAATATTAAAACAACTATTTACAAATCCTGTCTCTTAAATCTATCTTTTACCTCCCACTCTACAATACCAGTCCAATAAAAAAAATTAAAATTTACAAAAAATGAATAATCGTGTTTCAAAACCAGTCAGCTTTGCCAAATCTCCTTTGTAGATTTTCCTATGTAGATCCTCCCCAGGATGGTTTCGATGTTCTGCTGTGCAAACAGAAAGGTATCTCTCAGAGAGCTTTTGAGCTAGCAGCCTACATTTGTTGGTCTTCTGGCAGTTCTCTCTCCAGCTGTTCAAAATTTCTGGTTTTATATCCCAAAACATCGGATCATTTCATTGGTTTTAATATTATAAAAATACTAAACTCAAATTTGATTGGATTCTGGTATCTTGGGGCATAATTTAAACTGATTGGCTGCATTTGAATTTGCTTGTGTGTTCCATAACAACACAGCTGTACTATTGGTTTCGACCAAGTGTTACATTGTTATCTCGTTCACAACACTTTGTGCTGTGTTGGGTAGTTCTTGCTAGCTTTTCGACTCTCTTAAAAAGTACAGTACCTCTACGTCTATATAACAAAACCTTTGGGCTTACCAGTAGTGAGCCAGGAGCAAGGTCAAACTTACCAACAAGGACTTTGTGACTGATTGTGTGATCTAACTTGAGGCAGCGGGGTGGCTGATAAAAAGCACCACCTCTAGTCTAGCTTTTTGTGCCCTCACACCTCCCTACACCTCCCATCCAAATTTCACTTACCTGTGAGGCTGGTGTCCCTTGGCAATCCTAGGCCTGGGAGGCAATGTTGCCAACAGCCACATCTCCTACAGTGCAGTTACTCTAAGGAGCTGCTGGCCTCTCATTGGAGATTTCAATCATGAGGAAAGCCTGGCTTTACATTGCAGGGTGACCTTTGCTGGAATTATGGAATCTAGAGTTGAGGAATCTAGAAACTTAGCCAAAAGCCCATGAAAGAACCCCCATAAGATCTTGGAGCATAGTAAATGAACCTCAAAGGTATTGTCAGATTAAGGAAATCTTGTGGGGAAACAGAAGATAAAAATTATCTCGTAGCATTCATTTTCATATGCTAGCACATTAAATTAATACAGCTTCCTTTATTTAATTTTGTTTTTGCTCAAATACATAAAATCTTGCAGTATAATTATGAACCAACTGCTATGTGTTTGTATTTCTTCTTTAAATGTCATTCATTCTCAACTAATTAATCCACGACTAACTGACCTCCTTTCCTCCAAACTTCAAAAACCTCAGTACAGCCAAAACTTTGCTATTGGAAGCCGATACCAAGTTGGACTCAGCCACAGCTCCAGTCCTTGCTGCAGGCCTCACGGTATGCCCAACATAAATTTTGATCTTCATGTTCAAATAATTTAATTGTGTTGGCCCCATTTACCTTTTTAAGTCTTCTCTAGCTTCATAAATCTATAAACTTGGGGCTCCCTGGACTCTGCTCTCCAGTGCATTTCTCTCCTGTTGCCTCAATATTTTTGCCACATCTTCAACAGTGTAGGTCCATAGCGCAGATATTTTTCCTCAACATACTTCATTCCTTATTTTCCTTTGTCTGTAAAAGTTGCTAACATTATTGCTTCTGGCTCAGCTCTCATTTTTTGTCCATTTATGCATCTGTGAAACATCCTCAAACATTATTTGATGTTAAAGAGATCATAAAAATTCACGTTGTTGAATGCATAAGCTGGATAATTTGCTTCTGTATCCAATTATTTGAATATGATCATTCAGTTCAAAAGGTGAATCACTGCCAATCATTAACATATTTCTTCCTACATTTCATATTACATTTTAAGAGAACAAAGAAGCTGAAAGTCTTGGCAGATAAAGTTCAGTGAAGTATTATTAACCAATGATCCTCATCACAACGGATGTTATAGTAGTATGATGCATTTAAAATATATTACTGGGGACAGAGGTAGTAACAGATTAAGAAATACAAAGCATAAGAAATCATAATTTTAGGAAACCAAATTCTGATAAATTTATTGCTAATGTCAGTCCGTTTTGGTGAGATTAGCTGTGGCTTGCGGCTGTCAGCCTCAGGGAATGTGAACTCATTTCACCAAGAAGGCATTACAGTTGAGTTCTCTCCTTACCTCATCAGATATCTTACAGGCACGCAATTGCAGCATGGGTCACTAGAAAACAATCAGAATTCTGTGATAATTTCCATCTCTCCTATTCAGACGTACCAAGGTCAACTGAAGTTCCCAAAATATAGAGAGAGATAGTTTGGACCCATTGTGGTTCCCAGTGACCATGTCTGTAGTAAATGTTAGTTGCTGGAAGAAATCTGGCTCAGAGTCGATGAACTGGAGTCTGAACTTCAAACATTGCGACATATCAGGGAGGGGGAGAGTTAACTGGATGCTCTGTTTCAGGAGACAGTCACACCCCTTAGACTAACTAACTCGAATTCAGCCAGTGGTCAGGGACAGGAGGGTGTGGCTGTGAGTGAGGCAGGTAGAGGGATCCAGGAGGTAGAGTTGCAGGAGCCTCAGCTCTTATCCTTGTCCAACAGGTTCAAGGATTTTGCTCCACGTGGAAATGGGGACTGCAGGGAGGATTAGCTGACTGACCACAGCAGCATGGTGCAGGGAGTCATTCAAGTGGGGGGGAGACACGAGAAACATTGTTGTAATTGAGAACAGTATGAGTTAGGCACTGTTCTCTGTGACCAGGATTGAGAGTCCCAAAGGTTGTGTTGCCTGCCTGGTGCTCGGATTCGGAATATCTCATTTGGGCTGCAGAGGAACTTGGAGTGGGAGGGTAAAGATCCAGTGGTCATGGTCTGCATAAGTACCAATGACATGGATAAAACTAGGGCAGAAGTTCTGCTGAGGGAGTATGAACTCCCAAATTAAAAAGCAGAACCAAAAAGGTAATAATCTCTGGATTACTACCTGAGCCATGAGCTAATTGGCACTGGCTCAATAAGATTAAGCTGCTAAATACATGGCTCAAAGATTGGTGTGGGAGAAATAGGGAAATTAGAAAACCCAAATTAAAAGGAGGAGGTAAGAGTGCAGGACACAGGAGAAATTTTAATATCTCCAGCACAGACACAAATAGGACGAGTGTATGGAAAGGGTTAGCAATCAAACTTCAAGCACACTGGCCAAATGAATGACAATGGAGGTTTTATATATGAATGCACGCAGTATAAGGAATATGGTAAATGAACTTGTGGCACTAATCAAAATTGGTAGGTTTGACATGGTGGGTATCACGGAGATATGGCTGCAAAGGGATTAGGATTGGGAGCGGAATATGCAAGGATATACATCCTATTGAAAAAATAAGACAGGTGGGCAAAGGGGGTGGGATTACCATAGTAAGAAATGAAATTAAATCAATGGTAAGAAACAAAGTAGGGTCAAATGGTGTGGAATCTGTGTGGGTAGAACTAAGGAAATGCAAAGGTGAAAAAAACCATAGTTCGAGTTATGTACAGGCCCCCAAATTGTAGTCAAGAGCTGGGGTGTAAGATACACCAGGAGATGGAGAAAATATGTAAGAAAGGCAAAGTTACAGTGATCATGGGGGATTCCAATATGCAGGTAGACTAGGAAAATCAGATTGGTGGTGGATTATAGAAAAAGGAATGTCTGCGAGATGGCTTTTTGGAGCAGCTTGTGGTGGAGCCCACTAGGAAACAGGCAGTACTGGATTTAGTGTTGTGCATTGAGAGACATGATAAGGGAGCTTAAGGTGAAGGAACCCTGAGGAGGTAGTGATCATAATACGATTGAATTTACTCTGTAATCTGAGAGGGAGAAGATAGAATCAGAGGTAACGGTATTTCAGCTGAATAAAGGCAACTACAGAAGCATGAGGGAGGAGCTGGGTAGAACTGACTGAGAGGGGAACGTAGCAGGAAATACAGTGGAACAGCAATGGCAGGAGTTCCTGGGAGAATTCAGGAGACACAGCAGAGATTCATCCCAAGGAAAAAGCAGCATGGTACAGGGAGGATGAGGCAACCATGGCTGAGTAGGGCAGTCAGGGATACCATGAAAGCAAAAGAGAAAGCATATAATGCGGCGAAGGGCATTGGGATACCAAGGATTGGGAAGCTTACAAAGACCAATGGAGGCTAACTAAAAAAAAAAGGAAGATGTAAGTATGAGAGTAAGCTGGCCAGTAATATAAAGGAAGAATGTAAGAGTTTCTTTAGATATATAAAGGGAAAAAGAGAAGCAAAAGTGGACATTGGGCTGCTGGAAAACGATGCTGGAGACAGTAGTGGGGAACAAGGAAATAGCCGAGCAACTGAATAATTACTTTGCGTCAGTCTTCATGGTGGAAGACACGAATAATTTCCCAAAAATTCAAAAGTGAGGGGACAGAGCTGAGTATGGTGGCCATCACCAAGAAGTTGCTAGAAAAACTGAATGGCCTGAAGGTGAATAAATCACATGGACCAGATGGAATACATCCCAGAGTTCTAAGGGAGATAGCTGAAGAGACATTGGAGGCGTTAGTGGTGATCTTTCAGGAATTGTTAGAATCAGGGAGGATCCCAGATGACTGGAAAACCGCTAATGTGACACCTCTATTTAAAAAGGGAGTAAGACAGAAGATGGAAAATTACAGATCGATTCGCCTAACCTCAGTTGTTGGGAAGATCCTGTAATCCATTGTGAACAAGGAGATTTCTGAATAATTGGAACTGTATGGTAAATTAGGGCAAAGTTAGCATGGGTTCATCAAGAGGAGGTCATGCCTGACAAATCTGCTAGGATTCTTTGAGAAGATTTTGAGCAGGTTAGATCAAAGAGAGCCAATGAATGTTATCTACCTACACTTCAAGAAAGCCTTTGACAAGGTGCTGCACAGGAGGCTGGTGAATAAGCTAAAGGCCCATGGTGACAGAGGCCAGGCGGTAGCGTGGATAGACGCTTGGCTGTATGGCAGAAAGTGGGGACAAAAGGGTCCTTCTATGGATAGCAGCTGGTGACAAGTGGTGTATTACAAGGCTCAGTGTTGGGACCACAACTTTTTACTTTACACATTAACAATCCAGATGAAGGAACTGAAGGCATTCTGGCTAAGTTTGCAGAAGATACAAAGATGGATAGAGGGACAAGTAGCATTGAGGGACAAGGAGCCTGCAGAAGGATTTGGACAGGTAAGGAGAGTAGGCAAAGTGGCAGATGGAGTATAACGTGGGAAAGTGTGAGGTCATGCACTTTGGTAGAAAGAATAGAAGCATGGACTATTTTCTGAATGGGGAGAAAATCCAGAAGTGTGAAGTGCAAAGAGACTTGAGAGTTCAAGTTCAGAATTCTCTCAAGGTAAATCTGCAGGTTGAGTCAGTAGCTAGGAAGGCAAATGCAACAATGACATTTATTTTGAGAGGACTTGAATATAAAATCAGGAATGCACTTCTGAGGCTCTGGTCAGACCACATTTGGGGTCACGTGTGCAGTTTTGGGACCTATACCTCAGGAAGGAAGTACTGGGCCTGGAGCATCTTCAGAGGAGGTTCACGAGAAATAGATAGGTTCTTGAGTATCAAGGTTATAGGGGGAAAGCAGAAGAATGGGGTTGAGAAACGTGTCGCCCATGATTGAATGGCAGAGCAGACTCGATGGGCTGAATGGCCTAATTTCTGCCCGTATGTCTTATGGTCTTATAAGATTACCTATCTTAGCAGTTTGAGACTACTTCACGCAAAGACCAAAATCTCCAGGATGAGACTTTACAACTTCCCATTTTCATATGACTGCAATTGTTGCTGGTTCAGAACTCGACATGCAACATAACACTGAATAGCAGAGGAGGTTCAAAGGGCCAAACAACCTATTCCTGCTTCCATTTTTGGTGTTTTCTACGCAATGTGGGCTGTTCTCTGGTGCTTTTGCTTTACTTACCAATAAAACTGATGTAATGACTAAGTTTGTTTCACAAGATCCCCACCTTGATCCCAAGATTTCAGTCCATGATCAGCAGTGGATAGTTTAACACATCTCAGCAGTACAGTCTTCTAAGCTGCCAATGTTGAAAATGAGATAATACAAGAATTGCCAAAGCAAGTGTAGCATTCAGCTGCCTTCAAGTATCAGCCTGGGAATAAAGCTTGCCTACAGAAACCCAAAAACTGCAATTATCCTCCCTATTCTGCTGTGCAAAATCCCAGACAAAGTGCTCACTCAAGCTCTCCTGCCAAGCAACCACACTATACTGAGACAGTCACAACAGAGTTGGGCTGACTAAATTTGTTTACCAAAGCAAATCTTCAATAGAGAATTTGAGTCCAAGATGCACACTCAGGGAGGTCAAAGGAAGTATTGTAACATTCTGAAGGTCTGATTTGGAGAGGATTTGATATTGACCGAATCCTGGTAGATCTTCTCATAGGATTTCTGCACCTGATGGAAACAAATTTTTTTTAAAATAGTGCAACCTGCTTTGAATGCATATGCGACGTACAGAGAAAACACAAAGCAAGGAAATTCCAAGCCGTAACTCAACAAAAGCGTAATCACATGCATTACCTTAACCTATCTGCAGAATCTTTTGGGTGTAGATCTGCTTTAGCAATGAACTACATACTCACCAGAACCCTCCAGATGAAGGTTGAACGAGACCTAAATTAGCATATTTGAGAGTATCAATATCTCAGCTACTGATTGGGTAGCTGCACATCTCTTTGAAAAATACAAAAAGCATATTAATTAACTATCAAACTGTGATTTGCAGAAAATATTGGAAATATCAGATAGGTCTGGTCGGATCTGTTGAGAGGGAAAACAATTAACATTTCAGGTTTGTGACCCTTCAACCAAACTAGTAAGAGTCTTGTACTTCAACCCTTGCATGAGTACCCAGGTTCTACTTTCACAAAACAACATGGTCATTAAAGAATTGGAATATTAAAGTATGTGCTAAACTGGGCATGTACCTTGAAGAATTGAGTGGATTTCTGGTTGTACAAATGCTACATTTACAGTTGAAGACCTCTCTTTCAATTCTTCATGCATAGGTTGAAATATGTGCTTGTCCTACTCAACTAATTAATTCAGGTGTAGATAAGGGATTTTGTGGTTGTATGGAAAAATTCATTGCTATTTAAATGATAATTCAATGGCTTTAACCAGCAATCTAATTTTCAGATACTTCAGCAAAGCACGGTACTTTTGAAGGATTCTTCCAAATAGTATATTATGGAGTACAACTTGTGGGTTTCCTATCTTTAATGCATATATTGAGTTGGATGATTGAGATCCACAGGGAGATACTGTAGTCACAGTCAAGTATTCAAAAATCAGCTTTAACTTCAACAGCTGCTCTTTAAGGGCATAATCTCTAGTTTTGCTCTATCCTTTTTACCTGGAATTAAATAAACACAATTACTTTTATATTTGATTTGATAATAAGCCACCTAAAAAAAAGTGAGATGCATTTGGTTATAAATTTTTCACCACAACCCAAAAAAGACGGTGCTATCTTTTACGCACAATAGCCCATGCAATCTCTCTTAAGTACTGTTACCTCTACGACCAGGGCAGTATGTTTACACAGGCAGGCTTAGAATCAATATATGTATGTTTCTATTTCCTTACAATCCTGGAAAAGTGCAAATTACATGTTCCATTTCAAGTCGCTGTAACTTATATTTAAATATACAGAAAATATGTTTATGTATACATATGCAATTCTTGAAAGACAGATAGACAGAAACAACTACAAATAGAAAACTATATCAAAGTTGCTGATATATTAAATGTTATTTCAATGTAGTCAATATTAGTACAATTACATTAGCTTCATACAGGACATTTCATTGCCATGACTAATACACTATCTTTAATCATTCTAATAAATTGGAACTGATTAAACACACTGAACGTAAGTCAGATCACAAGTGTGTTGCCCTGTGGACTTGTTCATAATTAGATTTCCACCAGCTGATAATTAAAGTATTTATTAAAATCATATAGGAGGAGATAGAATCTTCCTTATTTTAGTATTAGGTACAGATGTGAAGGCTGCTGATTTTTATTAAAATAGTTTGTAATTTACTACTGCCACTTATCTGGATTTTAGATGCAGAGTTTTTGGGGGCTTATTATATACTAACAGGGCACTCAGAAAAAATGAAGCCATCTTAACTTTCTTACTCATGCTCATAATTTCATGATTACTGCAATAAAGATAATGAGGAAACAGGCAAGTCACTGATGCTTGATGTACAGTATACTAACATTTTTCAAGAAATAATTTTCTGCATTATATGCTCTGCTTCCATGGCACTTATACATTTGGTACTTCTATGTTATTGTGTGGGGGTGCCATCATTCTCCACAGATGCTGCTAGACCTACTGAGTTTTTCCCACAAATTCTGATTTTGTTTGATTTCTAGTATCTGCAATTCTTTGGGTTTTTTTTAGTTGACTAATGTTAGGCTAACTGGTCTGTAATTCTGTTTATTTCTCTCCAGTCTACAGAATTTTGGAAAATTACCACCAATACTTAGTAGTCTAGGATGTAGATCATTAAGCCCTAGTGATTTTCCAACCTTTAACTCTATTAATTTCTCTAGCACTATTTTGTTACTAATACTGATTTCCTAAACTTACAGTCACTTACCGGACCCTTGGTTCCCTAACATTGAGGTTATTGGTGTCCCCTTTGAGGATAGAACCAAAAGTGCTCAATTCTTGCACCACTTCTTTGTTCCCCAGTGTAAGTTCCACAGCATCTCACTGCAAGGGTCCTAACATTTGTCTTTATTAAATCTTTTTCTCTTATTACGGCTGTCAACAGTGATCAGTCAAGGGGATGGACCTGTTACTGCATAGCACCACATCAATCTCACATCTACATCATGCGCCAGTAGCTTAGGTGGAAAACTTACCGCATGTGCTTCAACAAAATGATAGTGTCTCAAAGGCTAAGTGGAAAAAAAGCAGCAGCAATTAAAATAAGGAATAGCAAAGTCTAAGCAAGCAATGTGATAGGACACTCGAGTAAAGGACACAGACAGGCATTTCTGTGGCTATGCGCAAGACTCCAGGATGGGTTGTTGTCGCTTTGGTGTCAGGGTCAAGGACGACTCTGAACATTTGCAGCAAATTCTCAAAGGGGAACGTGAGCAGCTGCTGTACACATTGGTACCAGTAACATAGGTAGAAAAAGAAGAGGTCCCTCAGAGTGAATATAGGTAGTTGGACAGGAGGTTGAAAAGCAGGACCTCAAGAGTAGGAATCTTTGGATATCCCGGTGCCACATACTAATGAGAGCAGGAATAGGAAGGCTGAGCAACTGGTGCAGGGACAGAGATCAGATTTTTGGATAATTGGGATCTCTTCTGGGGCAGAAATGATCTGTACAAGAGGAACAGGATGCACCTGAACTGGAGGGCGTGACCAGAAAGCTGGTGGGAAGATTTGCTAGAGATGGCAGTGGCATAGGAGCTAAGCAGTAGTGAGACAAGAGAGAAGGTTGAGAATGTACACAAGTTAAAGACAGCATGTTAACTAGATGAGGCAGGCGACAACACAGCAGAGAAAAGGGAAGACTGATGAAATGAACTTTTTTTGATGTACGAGACCTGATAGGTAAGACAGATGAACATAGGGCATCGTTGGAAACATGGGACTGGGATATCATCGCTATTACAGATATATGGCTGAGAGAGGAACAGGACTGGCAGCTCAATGTTCTGGGGTACAGATGCTATAAGAAGGATCGAAGGGGAGGCAAATTTAATAGGATGAGAAGGAGTGGCACTTTTGATTCGGGAAAACATAAACAGTGCTCAGAGAGGATATTTCCTGGGGATTGTCCAATTAGGCTATAATTAGAAAGGGATGATCACCTTGTTGGGATTGTATTATAGGCTCAACAGTCAGCAGGAAATGGAGGAGCGAATATGTGGGGAGATTGCAGATAGCTGTAGGAATAATAGGGTGTAATAGCAGAGGATTTTAACTTTTCAAACATCACCTGGGACTGCCACAGTGTTAAGAGCTTGGATGGAGAGGAATTTATTAAGTGTGTTCAAGAAAACTTTCTTAATTAATATGCAGATGGTCATACAAGAGAAGGGGCAAAACTCAACCTCGTCTTGGGAAATAATGCAGGGCAAGTGACTGAAGTGTTAGTGGGGGAGCATATTCCATTAAGATTAAAATAGTTATGGAAAAGGATAGGTGGGGTGAACAAGTTCTAAATTAAGGCAAGGCCAATTTTGATGGCATTTGACAAGTACTTTCAAAATTTGATTGGTGGAGGCTGTTCACCAGTAAGGGAAACACCTGACAAGTGGGAGGCTTTCAAATGTGAGATAACGAGAACTTAGAGACAGTATGTTCCTATTAGTGTGAAGGGCAAGGCTAACAGGAGCAGAGAAGACTAGATGACTTTGGATATGTTGAGGCTCTGGGCAAAAAAAAGGAGGAGGCACACAGCTAGGATCAAGTGAATCCCTTGAGGAATATAAGACGTGCAGAAGTACACTTGAGAGAAATCAGGGCAAAAAGGGGTATTAAGATGGCTTTAGTAGACAAGATTAAGGAGAATCCAAAGAGGGTCTACATGTATATTGAGGAGGGGGGAAAACAAGTATCTAGGGCTCCTTAAAGATCAACGAGGTCATCTACGTGCGGAACCGCAGGAGATGAGCAAGATCCTAAACAAATATTTCACATCAATATTTACTGTGGAGAAAAACATGGAAACTAGGGAACTAGTTTGACAGAATTAAGTGAAGATCAATATCTTTCATCCACTGGATTTAAAAGCACATTAAAAGCTCAACCCTAGTTAAGACTTCTTCAGTATGCAATGTATCATTCTACTTTTGGTATCTGTAATCATTTAAGCCAATAGCTGCTCTTTTGTGAGGGGTATTACGTATGTCACAGTGGAAAAGTCTGTCTGCATAGATATTAACATAGTTAATTACATTTCCTGCAAGAACAATGTTTCATAACATTCACGCAGTGATTCTTTCCAATTGCTCAAGCTTATATTCATGTTCCATTTTCTGGCTATTCAAGTTTATAGAGGTGCAGTGCAGCAAGAATGTTGCTATTTCCTTCGGCATCAGAAGTAATAACCCACAATAAAAAAAGTGATTTATTTATCTGGTCACTTGCTGCAAATACTAAATATAGTATTTTTCAGATAAAGAAATGACAAAAGTTTAATAGTGGCTCACCAAAGAAAGGAAGAATGTAAAGTTTCAGACAGCATGGTGTCAAATTTAACAGAATGCTCTCAAAATCTAAATATTACTTGACAATATAACTTGATGCAACAGTCGTATCATTGCAAAGCAAAGAACTTGCTTCCAAAAGTACAAAAAAATTAAGATTCATGCTGTGAATGCATAAAATATCCAGTAACTTATGTGAATGAGAGCTATCTCATGAATTGCATATCTCAACAAGTACCTCGTCAACTTGCATTACTCCACGACTAGCCTTGTGAACCCAGCAACTGTCCTCACCCTCCCCTAGAGTTTCACTGAGCAGTTGAATTTATACATCAATTGGAAATTAAATATGCCACACAAAATTTGAGTTGTTATTTAACAATGCAAGTATTTCTTTAATTATGTATTTCAAGTTCTTGTAATTGTGAAGGGTAGGTCTTGCCTTACAAGTCTTATTGAATTCTTCGAGGAGGTGACCAAGCATGTGGATGAGGGTAGAGCAGTGGATGTAGTGTACATGGATTTTAGTAAGGCATTTGATAAGGTTCCCCATGGTAGGCTTATGCGGAAAGTCAGGAGGCATGGGATAGAGGGAAATTTGGCCAATTGGATAGAAAACTGGCTAACCGGTCAAAGGCAGAGAGTGGTGGTAGATGGTAAATATTCAGCCTGGAGTCCAGTTACAAGTGGAGTTCCGCAGGGATCAGTTCTGGGTCCTCTGCTGTTTGTAATTTTTATTAATGACTTAGATGAGGGAGTCAAAGGATGGGTCAGTAAATTTGCAGATGATACGAAGATAGGTGGAGTTGTGGACAGTGAGGAGGGCTGTTGTCGGCTGCAGAGGGACTTAGATATGATGCAGAGCTGGGCTGAGGAGTGGCAGATGGAGTTCAACCCTGCCAAGTGTGAGGTTGTCCATTTTGGAAGAACAAATAAGAATGCGGAATACAGGGTTAATGGTAGGGTTCTTAGTCAGGTGGAGGAACAGAGGGATCTTGGGGTCTATGTACATAGATCTTTGAAGGTTGCCACTCAGGTGGATAGAGTTTGTAAGGAGGCCTATGGAGTATTATCGTTCATTAGCAGAGGGATTGAATTCAAGAGTCGTGAAGTGATGTTGCAGCTGTACAGGACTTTGGTTAGGCCACAGTTGGAGTACTGTGTGCAGTTCTGGTCGCCTCACATTAGAAAAGATGTGGAAGCTTTGGAGAGGGTGCAGAGAAGATTTACCAGGATGTTGCCTGGAATGGAGAGTAGATCGTACGAGGATAGGTTGAGAGTTCTCGGCCTTTTCTCGTTGGAACGGCGAAGGATGAGGGGTGACTTGATAGAGGTTTATAAGATGATCAGAGGAATAGATAGAGTAGACAGTGAGAAACGTTTTCCCCGGGTACAACAGAGTGTTACAAGGGGACATAAATTTAAGGTGAAGGGTGGAAGGTATAGGGGAGATGTCAGGGGTGGGTTCTTTACCCAGAGAGTGGTGGGGGCATGGAATGTGCTGCCCGTGGGAGTGGTAGAGTCAGAATCATTGGCGACCTTTAAGCGGCATTTGGATAGGTACATGGATGGGTGCTTAATCTAGGTTAGAAGATCGGCACAACATCGTGGGCCGAAGGGCCTGTTCTGTGCTGTATTGTTCTATGTTCTAAAACCAACTAACTTTTCCTTCCCAAAAGGGCAGAATTGTTCTCAGCTGGAACTTTTAATATATGCTTTTATCTCAATGCGCCAGTCTCTTCTTTTCTCCTCTTTGTCCTAGTCCAGTATTTCTTTCGCTCTCATTTCTCTTTCTGCACCTGATCTGATTTTAATTCACTCTATTACCTTCTACATTGATCAAGTTTTTTCATGATCGTTAAGTGTTGTTGTTAGGGAGATAAACAGTTGGGCACATCAGTGACAGAGATCCCACTTACTACACTTATCTTAGTGGAGTGAGGGGTTGGGGTTGACTTGCCACTAAGTGTTTTAGTCCAGCGAAATCTGGCTTTTTAAATTCAAATGAAGCTGAATTTACTGAATCAAGTTAACCATTCAGTAAGGACCACACTTTATGATGCAGTCTGTTGAATCCTTTTACATTTTCGAGGTACTGCAGCCACTGTATGCTAGTTCTGAAAAAAAAGCACGATAATCAAGGAATGTTGAATTCTAGGATTACATTTTATCTCACATAGTCTGCCCTGCAGGGTGTAATGCAAAATTTATCTTGAAATGTGGCTAGGGATTAGTAACCCTTTGGTGAATTTGGGAAGAAAATAAAGCCACAAGATTCTTTGTTACCAAACTAACGATTGATTATACTACACAACACTGACAACAATCTACAATACATGTACAACTTATTCCTAACACCCAGTATTAGTGTGTCGTAAACATGGGCAATTGACTTTGATTAAACACCCCACATGACACATCAAATAGCAAATGCAAGCAGGACAGATCCCATGGATTTCTCAGCAATTCCTCCAGAAGTTACCAATACGGTGGATCGTCAACTCTTATTAAATTTCACAAGGGATTGCAATTTCTCACTTATGCATTATTTTGCCTTGAAACTCCTCTCAAGAGCTGCTCCATCATGGACTTGCTCAACAACTGCTACCATTCCAGTTAATCATTGCCCTTTCCTACATCTGTGCTCCTCTAGAGTCTAAAAATTGCACCCCAAAACTTACGTACAAGCACAACTTCACCTTGTCTGCAGACAGCTAGCTTCATTAAGCCAGTACTACCCTGTGTTTCTCTGAGCTCTAAATCTTGCTCAGCTGCACTAAATATGTTTTGCAGATTCTCCAACCCCCACTCTCAACTAATGGTTCATTTTAAGCTCCCATAACTTACAAGACATTTCCAAAATCCTGACCCTGACATTTACTTGCCTATTAACTCTAAAATTTCTGAATTCAAACAGATATCTAACTGCTCTTGAATGCTTACTGATTCCTATGCATAGATCCCACGTAGTTCAGTTGCCTTCCTGATGGCCCATGTAAGAGCAGTACTGCTTAACATGGAGCTTCTATCTGTGTCTCTCACATACTCACTGACTTTCCCCAACTATCTATAACCTTTGAACTACACTTCAGACACCCTTGAACCTCCTAAATGACTTTTGAAAACTGTGAACTAAGTCCCACCACGTTAATGGACAGGATTGAATATTCCCTTCCCTGAACAATCGGAACCATCTGTTCCATGAATGTGACCGTTCACAGATGGCTGATTTGCACAGTACAGAGTATTCTTATAAAAAGATTCATCACAAAGGATTTAACAAAGGGAAAATTAATAAATAATCCAAAGAGGACTTAAATCCTTGCAATTGAGCCTGCTCTCCAGAAAATCATTCAAATACAACACAGATCTTGAACAAGTCACTTGATATTAATCTAGCCAGTGCAGTAACAGACAAACGTGTGAAGGAGGATGGACAGCTGAAAATAGGACAGAGACAGGCAGTAAGGCAGACAAGCAATAGAGACACAAAGAAACTGAAAGGTCAAAAAAAAATTCTTAAATTCATTCAGAAAAACAATCACATTTTTCAATCCAAGGTCATCATAAAGAGTTTTACCTTTCTGAAGTCAGCAAATAAGGCAAATCTTTAATTATACAAAATATAGTGGAGTTTAATATTTACAATTTAGGGTGGCTTGGAATTCATTTTCTTCGTCATGTCAATCAAGCCCCATAAAGCAGAGTGAAAGGTGAAGGGAGTGTTAGAAAAAACAAAATATCCACCTCCACCTTGCTCAGAACTGCTACTGATCTATGTGTAAAAAACAAAAACTCTGCACTGACTGTTTTATGCTTGGTAGCATCACTGGAAGCCTGTCTTATTGTAGCACCTTGCTTTAATTATTCAAAACCAATTGTTTTATCTATATCTGAAATGAAACCATCATTAATTGGAATATGTTCTAAGCAGCAAGTGATGAAAGAAAATGTGACATTTCTAGAAGAATACAGTTTAATCCAACTGATTCAGAGACCCAAATATAGATTAAACAGAAATTATAACAAGCTGCAAGTGATCTTGCTCAATGGCACAAAATGTTTCATCATGCTTGAGAATGAATGTTTGTTTACAAGTTACTTTCCCAATGTGGCTATGTTTTACTTTACTGTACTTCAATTTTCCTGCCTAACTGGGCAACTTCATATTTCTGTTATTTTCTATCTGCCTCAATCTTAGCCTCTTGCTTACATCTCTCAGCATGCTCCTAATAATTTACTTTCCTGTTTAACTTTGTATCATGAGCAAACTTAGATACATCATATGTGGTCATTAATCTCAGTCAACCAAAGCTATTTAAGTTTAGCGATCTTTTCTGGTACCCCACTAAATCTTGCCAACCTGAAAAATGTCCCAATTATTCTTACACCATTTCTGTCCATTAAGCAATTCTTAATCCATTCTTATATGTAGGCCCAATCTCATGAACATTAATTTGCTTAATAACCTCTTGTTTGGTACTATATCAAATGCTTTATGAGAACCCACTATGCAAATACATTTTGACTACCGGTTCCGCTTTACCATCTTCGTCACTGCAGCATCAAAAATATTAATGGTTCTCTTTTTATTAGCCTGTGTTGACTCTGCCAAAACATACCGATTTCCTATTTGCTCCACTCCCACCTTTCAGATTCCAGTATTTTCCCCAAACATTCATGTCAGCTAACAGGCCTATGGTTCATCGGTTGCTATCTTCCCTCATTCTTTGAGCAGCTGGAACACATTTGCTGCCTTCTGTTTCGCACGGAGAACTCTTTTAACATCCTGGACATAGGCCATCAGGCCAGAAATTTGTTGGTATTAAAGCTATTATCTCTGGTATTCATAAAGAACTGGCACTAATTTTTAGATTCTTCGTTCTTAGTAAACTCACAGTTCTCTGCTACTTCCAAAATCTTTTGTAGTTTTCTATCTCAAGTATTTATTTACTATCTCTAACTTTTTTTATTCCCCATTATAATTTCTTTTCTCTCTGCCTCTAAGGTTCTCATTGATTACTTTCTTGAACTCTCCTTTTTGAAACACCATGGAAATTTTTAAGCTTCTTGCTAACATATTCTCATGTTTCTTTTTCTTTAATTATTTCTTGATCATTCTTTGCTAAATTCCAAATTCTGATCAATCTTCAGGCTTACCGCTATTTTTCGTAATAGTATAAGTCTCCTTCTTTTATCTCCTTTTTTATCAATGTGAAGAGTTAGTTCATTTTCTAGTACAACTAATAAAAGCCCATCAAACTAAGTAATGGAGACAACAGAATCTGAGGAGTATTTGGGAGCATTCAGCTTGGTGAGACAATGGTCTCACTGTGGTGATCAACTCTGTTTTATCCACTGCCTTGTGTGACTGAGGACCTTCACCCTGGCATTACAGTCTCTTCCATAACTGCTGCACATAAAAACACTTGGTGAGAAAGTGCAGAATTCATTGATCTTCATTTCTTCTTTTCGGCCAACTTAGAAATGCACCAAAATTATCATGAGGCAATGGCATGCACAGGTTCTAAAAAGAAACCAGATTACTTTCCTATCTAGAAATGTATTACAAAATGACAGTTTGAACTCATTGGAATGGGAGCTGCAAAGCAGTGTGATCAGAAATAATTGTTCACACAATGATCTTTCTACTTGAATGGAAAAAACAGTGCAAGACAACATCTGCTTTGTGCCTTCCTTTAATTCATTATTTGAACTCCATTATTTGATTGCAATCTTCCTGGTCAAGAGCATACTGGATATGTGCACAGTTTTGTAAGTGTTATTTGGATACACATGGAATTGAAGTTATTTAAGTCCAGAATACTTCTGGGAAAGTGGTGTCAACCACATAAATAAAATTGACTTACCATTAAAGTAAACCACAGTCACAAAACCCTACAAAGATAAGTCTGACAAGATTTTTTTTATTTTTGAGGCTGGTTCTGTTTATCAATTGAAAACATGTCTGCTCTTCAATCTAAATAGTCTGTGTAATCCTGCTTTGTTGTGCTCAAAGCTGTTTGAACACAGCAGTGACGAGGAAGCAGGAAAGGACTGATTAAATAAAAAGCATACAACCAAGAGGACACTTAGTAAATCTTTGCCTGTCAATCAAATGAAATACACAGAGCTTTGTCTCGAGCACTGATTTGAAGCCCATTTCCCAAAGATGCACTGGCTGATTTACTGGCAATATGAAGTATCTTTTGAAATTTTTAACAGATGGAGTGAAACCACAGAAATGATATTGATATTTCAATTTTCACACATTAACAACTGAAAGCTTAACCCAATGGTGCAATGTTTCATACTTTTTTCTCTGGTTTTGTCAGGCTCTTTTTGCTCAACATTGGGCTAATTTACAGTCAACCACTTACTCTACTCGAATCCAATTATACAGAACAGAACATGATTAGTAAAAGAATGATTCAATAATAAGTCAACAAATGACCATTCAGCCCAACCTTTATCCCCCTATTGCATTTTCATAAAACCTTACGGCATTTGGAATAATCCAAATGCGTTACCTCCATTTAACCCCTGTTCCACAGATTATTCCAAGATTTATCATTCAACAAAGGCTTTCCCAATGACTGTCGTGAATTTTTATTTTATATTATCTAGCCCTAATTTTTGGTTTATACTTTCAACCATTAAATCATTTGTACATTGTGATTCTCCACCCTTAGAACAACTTGATCCTTGCACATTTCATTCGAAGAGGAGCAGAAATTTATACTGTCATCTTATGTCATATTGACATCTCAGAAATTTTGAAAAAGAAACTTCTTTGAAGTAATTGAGAAAGGCAGAATTGGCTTAAGGTACAGTGGACAGAGCATCAAGGTGGTTGAGGAAGCAGACTGTAATTACAGTGTCATGTATATAGTTAGGTGCATGTTGTCCCTTCACGACAGCAGGTAAGGTGACCCAGAGGCAGGAACTAGAAGGGTAGTCAAGGACTGACTGTAGATCTGAGAGGATGTACAATAAAGTATTCCTTGTTCAAGTTTACCCTCTACATTCCTTATGTTCTATTTCTGATTCTATGGCACATTATATGTCACATTTGAGAGAGAACGTTTTGTATTTGGGCAATTTCTGATTCCCACGCCCCCCCAACATTTCAATTTCCCAAACATTAACTGGGGTAGTCATAGTGTGAAAGGTTTAGAGGGACTCTTAAAATGCATGCAGGAGATTTTTTCAAGCCAGTACAAAAGCAGGAGCAATCCTGCTTAATTTTAGGTCATGAAGCTGGAAGCTGGACAAGTGGTTAAATATCTTTGAATATTTTGGAAGGTTGAATTTAAATGCTGAACACAGGGTTAAAGATAGGATTCTGGGCAGTGTGGAGGAACAGCAGGATCTTGGGGTCCATGTACACAGATCCCTCAAAGTTGCCACCCAAGTTGGTAAGGTTGTTAAGAAGGCGTGTGCTGTTTTTGCTTTCATTAACAGGTGTATTGAGTTTAAGAGCCATGAGGTTTTGTTGCAGCTCCATAAAACCCTGGTTGGACCAAACTTGGAATATTGAGTCTATTTCTGGTTGCCTCATTGCAGGAAGGATGTAGATGCTTGAGAGGGTGCAGAGGAGATTTACCAGGATGCTGCCTGGATTGGAGGACTTGTCTTATGAATTGGGGTTGAGTGAGCTTGGACTTTTCACACTGAAGAGGAGGAGGAAGAGAGGTGACTTGATAGAGGTTCACAAGGTAATGGGAGGCATACGTAGAGTAGATAGCCAGAGACTTTTCCCCAGGGCAGAACTGGCTATTACAAGGGGTCATAATTTTAAGGTAACGAGAAGAAGGTATAGGGGAGATGTCAAGAGATAGGTTTTTTTATGCAAAGAGTGGTGGGTGCATGGAATGTACTGCCAATGGTGGTAGTAGGGTCAGAGACATTAGGCACATTTAAGCGAGTGCTGGATAAACACTTGGCAGTAAATTGAGGGGTGTGTAGGTTAGGTTGTTGATAGATTAAGATAAATAAATGCTTGGCACAACATTGTGGCCGAAGGGTCTGTACTGTGCTGTACTGTACTTTGTTATATGTTCATACAAGAAAAGGGGCAAAACTCAACCCCTAGGGAGGAAAAGGCAGGGCAATTGATTAAGGTGTTAGTGGGGGGCAACAACAATTTGGGACCAGTGACCATATTGCAAGTTTTAAAATAGTTATGGAAAAGGATAGGCCTGTTGTACAAGTTAAAGTTCTAAACTGGGGCAAGGCCAATTATTTAATTGATTTGGGTGGTGGGGGGCAATTCGCTGGTAAAGGGACATCTAGCAAATGAAAGGCTTTCTAAAGCAAGATAACAACAATTCAGAGACAGAGACAGTATGTTCCTGTAAGTATGAAGGGCAAGGCTGCCATGACACTGGATGACGCTGGTCATATAGAGGCTCTATTCAAAAAAAGGAAGAGGCATGTGTCTGATATAGACAGCTGGGATCAAATGAATCCTTCAAGAGTATGGGGGTTTTGGAGGGCATTTAAGAGGGAAATCAAGAGGGTAAAATGGGGACATGAGCTAGCTTTGTCAGACAGGAGATTCTCCAAGTATATTAAGGGCAAGAGTGTAACTACGGAGAGAACAGAGCCCTTTAAAGATCAACTAGGCCTTCGATGTGTGGAATCAAAGGAGATGGGTGAGATCCTAAAAATATATTTTGCGTATTTACAGTGGAGAAAGACACGGAAGTTAGGGAACTCAGGGAAATAATTGTGATGCCTTGAGAAGGATCCACATCATAGAAGAGGTGGTGCTGGAAGTCTTAAAAGTTAGATAAATCCACAGGACCTGATCAAGTGTGTCCCAGGGCATTGTGGGAAGCTAGGGAAGAAATTGTGGAAGCCCTGGCAGAGAAACTTGTATCGACAGCCACAAGTGAGGTATCAGAAGACTGGAGGGTGGCTAATGTTACACCATTATTTAAGAAAGGTTGCAAAGTAAAAAGTCAGGAACTACCGACCAGTGAGCCTAATAAGCATTGGAGGAGATTCTGAGAGACCAGATCTACATGCACTTGGAAAGGCAAGGACTAATTACGGATAGTTCGCATGGGTTTTTGCATGGGAAATTGTGTCTCACAAACTTGATTGAGTTTTTTGAAGACATGACCAAGAAGACTAGTGAAGGCAGAGCGGTAGATGTTGTCTACATGGACTTTAACAAGGCCTGCAACATGGTTCACTATGGTAGACTAGTTAGTAAGGTTAGATCACATCAGATCCAGGAAGAACTAGCCAACAGGTTACAAAATTGACTTGAGGATAGGAGATACAGGATAATGGTAGAGTGTCATTGTTCAGACTGGAGGCTTGTGACCAGCGGTATGCTACAAGAATCGGTGCTGGGTCCATAGTTGTTCATCTTTTGTATAAACAATTTGGATGACAATACAGGGTACATGTTTATTAAGTTTGTGGAAGACACCAAAATTGGTAGCATAGCAAACAGTGAAGGCAGCTATCTAAGAGTATAATGGAATCTTGATCAACTAGGCCAGTTGGGTGAGGAATGGAAAATGGAGTTTATTGCAGGTAAATGCAAATTGTTGCATTTTGGCAAGATAAACTAGGGCAGGACGTACACAGTTAATAATAGGGCCTTGGGGACTGTTATCAAACAGTGTGACCTAGTGGTGCAACTACACAGTTTCTTGAAAGTGTCACAGCTAGACAGGGTGGCAAAGTTGGAGTTTGGCATGCTTACCGCCATCGGTCAAAGCCATGAGTACAGTAGCCAGGACATCATGTTACGGCTGTACAGGACATTTGTAAAGCCACATTTGGAGTACTGCACACAATTCTGTTGCCCTGCTAGAGGAAGGATGTTATTACATTGGAGAGTGCGCAAGAAAGATTTGCAAGGACATTACTGAGACGGGACGGTTCAAGTTAGTAGGATAGGCTGGAACATATTTCCCTGGAGTGTAGGAGACTGACAGGTGACCTTACAGAAATTTATAAAATCATGAGGAGCAATAATAAGGTGAGCAAACAAGGTCTTTCCCCAGGCTATGGAAGTCCAAAATTAGATGGCATAGGTTTAAGGTGAGAGGAGCAAGATTTAAAAAGGACATGAGGGGCAATTTTTCAACAAGGGTGTGCATATCTGGAATGAGCTGCCAGAAGTGGTAGAGGTGGGTACAATTACAACAACTTAAAAGATATTTGGGCAGATACATGGATAGGAAAGGCTTAGAAGGAAATGGGCCAAACACAAGCAAACCTGGTCACCATGGATGCTTTGGGCCGAAGGGTCCGTTTCCATGTTGTTTGACTCTAAAACAGTGGGATAGGTTCAAGGAGGAAATAAAGTGAATACGGGGCCAACATGTTCCAAAAATACAAAGGGAGAAACCAACAAATCAAATAAACCCTCAAGAAATATATGCATTTGGATAAAGAGAAAAGGGGAGGTTTATAGCAGATATGGAGAGACAAAACAGCATGAGCCCTCAAGAAGTCAAAGAGATCTACAGCACAGAGAAAGGCCCTTCAGTCCATCAAGTCTGTACTGGGCAAAAACAACTAGCTAACGATTCTGATCCCAATTTCCAGCACTTGGATTCTTATATAGAATCTCCAAGGGGGAAATTTAAAAAGAAGCAAATTTAGAGAGCAAAAAGAGGTATGAAAGAATAATGGCAGGCAAAATAAAGGAAAATCCTGAATTTATTTTCCAAGTACATTAAAGGCAAAAGGATAAGTAGGGAAAGAGTAAGAACCACAGTGGTCATGTGTGTGTGGAGCTGGAGGGCCATAGGTAGTGTTCGAATGAATATTTTGTGTTGGTGTTCACTAAGTGAGATGGATTATGTGGGTACAGAAATAGGAGGAAGATTGTGATTTAATTAAAGAAATTAGCTTAGATGGAGAGGAGGTTCTGAGTGCCCTGGCATGCTTATAAGTAGAGAAATCTACAAGGCTAAATGAAATGTATCTCAAGTGTTGAGTGAGGCAAGGGAGGAAATGCCAGGAGCACTAACAATAATTTTCAATTCCTATCTGTCCACAACTGGAGGACATCTAATATAGCACCATTAATCAACAAGGGAGCAAGGAATAAACCAGGAAACTTCAGGCCAAATCAGTCTAAGATCAGCGGTGAGGAAAGTATTGGAACTGAGGTACAGAATTAATCTGCACTTGGAGAGACAGGAATGAATCAAGGACATTGAGTATGGTTTTGTTACAGGGAAGTCATGTCTGACCAACTTGATAAATTTCTTTGAAGAAGTGACCAGCAGCTTCATCAAAGGCAATGCATTTGACATAATCTACCTGGACTTCAGTAAGGCTTTTGGTATGAACTTGTATGTGAGACTGATTGCGAAGAGTAGACCCAGTGAAATTTGGCTAACTGGATCCAGAACTGGCTGACTGGCAAGAAGCAGAGAATGACAGTCAAGAGCTGTTTTTGTGGCTAGACGCCTGTGTTCAGCAAGGTTTAGCAGAGTTGAGTGCTGGGATCCTTGCTGTTTGTGGTAGACAGAACAACCTTGATCATCCCAACAAGAAGGGCAAGGAGTATTTTGTTTAAATAACCGATTGTTCGGACAGCCGTTAACATTTTTAATGGGACCTTGAGATCTTGTTTGGATGATCCAAAATTCGGAAAATTGATGCTTGGATAACTGAGGTTGTTATTTAGACTTGAACATAGGAGGGTTGAGCAGTAAGTTTGCAGATGATACAAAAATTGGCGGTGTGATAGATTACAGGAGGATATAGATGGGCTGGTCAGATGGGTTGATCAGTGACAAATGGAATTCAATCTGAGTGTGAGGTGATGCACTTGGGCAGAACAAACAAGGCAAGAGAATACATTATGAATGGTAGGAAGGGAAGCACTGAGGATCAGCCATTGGTCTTTTATCTACCTGTGCTGTTACCTTTTAAGTGATTAAGGAGCATTTGGGATACTTGACTTCATTAGCTGCGGCATATAGTTCAAGAGCATGGAAGCTTTGCTGAGATTATTTAAAATGTTGGTTGGGCTACAACTGTAGTACTGTGTGCAGTTCTGGAATCCACATTATAGGAGAAATGTGATTGCACTGCAGATGTTGATTGGGCTGGAGAGTTTTAGTTTTGAGGAGAGATTGAATAGACTGAGGTTGTTTTCCTTGGAGCAAAGGAGACAAGGGGAGACGTGACATAATTGAGATGTAAAAAATAACGGGGGCCATTGGAAGGAAAGACAGAAAGGACTATTCCCAAATGTGGAGGGATCAATGACCAAGGGCAAAGAGTTCCATTTATGGGCAGGTGGTTTAAAGGGAATATGAGAAAAAAATAATTTATTCAGTGGGTGGTGGGAGTCTGGAACTCACTGCCAGAAAGGGTGACAGAGTCAGAAATCCTCATAACATTCAAGTAGTATTTACATGTACACTTGTGACACCAAGACTATGGGCCAAGTGCTGGAATAGATAAGTTGCTGCTTTTGACCGACAGATTCGATGGGCCGAGGAGATTTGCAGCACAAGAAAAGGTCCTATGACTCCACAAGTGTAGTGTCCTTCTTTCCTTAACTTTAAAGTATAGGAACAATATAGATACTTTTTATAATGGTGGATCTACAGCTGAAAAACCACAGTAAAATAGTTGCAAATCCTTCTGGGAATGCTATGATCTGTTATTAAATGGTGTCATATGCAGGGAAGTGAATTAGTGTCTGAAAGGATAATTATCACCTGTGCCACTGGTCTTGCCTTTATTGACCCTTCTACTCACAGACGAAGTGGTCTTTATTTAATTTCCTCAGACACAGTTGCTCTGGAGTTGGTGTCAAGGCTGCCTTGACTACAGTTAGGCCGATTAGGGTGGACTTCAATTCCACTTTGGGTTGAAAATAAAATGATGACAATTTTACCCACTTCAACTACAAATTAATTGTCAAATTATCAAAGGAAATTGATTTTGCAGAAAAATGTGCCCCTGTTCAGTTAAACATAAGACAAATAAATTAGGATTGTGATATTTTTCTGATGTGAAAAACTCAACAGCAACTGACTGCCAGCAAAAACAAAAAAGGACAGACAACTGGATGGAGCAGGTTTATCTGACCACTCAGCCTATGAACTCTTTAAATGGAAAATGCAATTGACCATCTCTCTTTCATGAAATGAAATGATACCAATACGAAAATAAAACAAATATAAAATTATAACATGGGGGTGGAGGATATTCAACTCACCTTAACATAAATGAGCAGGAATAGGACAAGAATGCGAGACCAATTGCTACAAAGTACCCACGTAAAAACCAAACCAGCTGGATAGTATTTAGTACATGACATTTAAAAGAAAAGATTGCTCATTACCAATGCATTAAGATAATTACAGTATTACACGTCAAGGGACTGAAAGGGTACAATTACAGCACTTGTTAATTTGTGAATAAAACTACATTTAGTTAAAAGTCAGCAGGCACAAAACATGACAATGTATTTGAAATCAGGATGTCATGTCTCAACATCATTTGCAGGAATATAGAAGGCTGTGACTTAGATTTCACGAACTTTGAAAATGCTCTCACTTATATTATACTGCCCCTAACTGTTCACAAGAGGTTACTGCCCTCAGCATTAAAACATTGTCATATAAATTGCATTAGATGGACAGAACTATGATTAAAAATTCCAGTATTTGATTTTTGTCTTTCTAGCCATGCCTGATTATTATTGTCATTATTTTCCACAAAAGTAATTCCAAATTTGATAGATGATTTCCTTCTGCTTATAAAATAAGAAGAGTAGGCTAAAATCAATCCCAATAAAAACATTTTATCAGCCCTGACTGGGCTTATTTGGTGTTATTCAGTGGACAAAACAAATCACAGTTCCTCTTATTGTTGGAAGTTTTTATTTATGGTGTATATTTTATGTCCACCAGTGAAGCAGACTGAGGGTTGGTTTCACATCCTAATAAAATGGGATCTTCACAGTAATGCAATTCCACAAGCTGAATATTCATGCTCAAATCTCTGGAATAAGACTTTAACCCATAATCCTCTGGTTCAGAGGCAAGAGATACTACTAACTGAATCACAGCTAACACATCAAATAAAGTATCTTTGGAAAGTCCTGGAGAAACTCACCATGCAGAAGCAGGGGTCCCAGTGGAATCCCCATCACAGCACACCTGTGGAACAGACTAAAAAATTGAAGTTGCCACATTATGCCCAAAATCCTTTGAAAGTCTCTGCTTGATTTGGAGACTTCAGATGGTTTCAATAAAATTAAGTAAAATTCTCAGGAAAAGTCAGACTGCTAAATACATCGTACAACTCCTGAGTAAACTGACCCCATACTTAACTCACCCACCTCAAGTTCACATTACCTCCCTCTCCAAATCTGGCCTGGCCTGACCCCAACCCCAAGGCAGGACCAGAAACTACAGCCCTTACGGGACACAGCCCTGGCCATCCATAGCACACCTGACACAACACCTGTATCAACACAATTCCCACAACCCATCAGATCCAACCTGACACCCACACTACCCTGGACCTGGCCTGACCAAATTTCAAGGAGCAGGAGAATCAACGTTTCGGGCATGAGCCCTTCTTCAGGAATGGCTCATGCCCGAAATGTCGATTCTCCTGCTCCTTGGATGCTGCCTGACCTGCTGCGCTTTTCCAGCAACACATTTTCAGCTCTGATCTGCAGCATTTGCAGTCCTCACTTTCTCCCTGACCAAATTTCTCCTACCTACTCTAAACTGCATTATCTTGCCACCTTGCACCCTACCAACTTGAATGCCAGTCAGGGAGGAAGTTAAGTTACCCAGCAACCTGGCAATCCTACATAGCTTGTACTTAAACCCTTCACAGCTGACATCCTATTAACCTAGCACCTTACTCTCCAAGCACCCAGACATCACACTTGCTGTATGCACTTGGCATTTGATAGCAGCTGTCAGGTTCTTTAAATTTCAGAATACAGCAACAGATTGTTGCGAAAAGGTGGCAAGGTTTGCCATCCTCTGACAGTTCTGCACAATGAAAGAACTATTCAAATGTAAGTACATCTCCACATTTCTGAGCGAGTCCTGAGCAGAATCCTCTGTCAGAATTGCAGAGAACCCTTAGACTAGATTTAGATTACTTACAGTGTGGAAACAGGCCCTTCGGCTTAACAAGTCCACACCGACCCATGAAGCGCAACCCAGCCAGACCCATTCCCCTACATTTACCCCTCACACTATGGGCAATTTAGCATGGCCAATTCACCTAACCTGCACATTTTTGGACTGTGGAAGGAAACCGGAGCAACCCGGAGGAAACCCATGCAGATACGGGGAGAACGTGCAAACTCCACACAGTCAGTCGCCTGAGGCGGAAGTTGATCCCGGGTCTCTGGCGCTGTGAGGCAGCAGTGCTAACCACTGTGCCACCGTGTCACCCGTTATTTGTGTAATACAAGAGCTTGAGAAGCAGTCTGCTCGAGATTAGACTGGAAAGTAGTGAGAGTCTTCTTTAAAACTGAATGGCACTGGAAAAAAATGGATTTATGCTGTTCACAAAGGAGTGAGTGAACAAATCATGAGGGTACCAAGAGCAAATAGGAAATGCAAAAAGGGAGAGATATGAATGCAAAATAAGTGTTAACAGTAGGTGTGAATAGGGATTCCTGATGAAGGGCTTTTGCCTGAAATGTCAATTTCCCTGCTCCTCGGATGCTGCCTGACCTGTTGTGCTTTTCCAGCACCACTCTAATCCAAACTCTGGTTTCCAGGATCTGCAGTCCTCACTTTTGCCTAGGAGGTGTGAATAGTGGAAAGTGGGTCAGTTTTGCTAACTACAAACCATGCAACATGGGTGAAGAGGTGTAATGAAAATAGAGGACATGGCTGTCTGAAGTTGTTTAACTCAACTTTTAATCCTAAAGGCTGTAAAATGTCTAAGTGGAAAATAAGATGCCGTTCCTCTAACTTGCAATGGACTTAGCTGGAGCACTGCAACAGGCCTAGGTCGGAAATGTTAGCATGAAAGCAAGATGGCATATTGAAATGGTAAGCTAGCAGAAGGTTAAAGTTGTTCTTACAGGTAGAGTGCAGATGTTCCATAAAATTCTCATCCAGTCTTAGAAATATAGAAATGACAGGCACATAAAAACTATTTTGCAGACTTCACAGCTCCAAGAAAGAGACATATTGGGACTGGAAACATTAACTTTGTTTTTCTCTCTCCTCACAAATGTTGCCAGATTTGCTGAGTTTCTCTGGCACTTTGTTTTTATTTTAAATCTCCAGTTTGCTTTTAAATAAAGAATTTTATTTTTAAAAATGTATTATTACAGACTTACATGCAAATCTAGGTAAATGAGGTGAAATGTGTAATTAAGTTTATTAATCTTACTTTCAAAGTTCCCCACAATAAGCACTAGCTTCAAAATTTTTAAGTTCTTGGAGTGGGTGGCTTCTATTAATAAATAAAATAAAAACCATAATTATATTCTACAGATTTAACTAATCATACAAAGTTTCTTTAGCATATATTTAAATCAGAGCACTTCAAATTAATTTAAGGTGCCATCACCTACATGGTACTTCAGTGGAAATAGGCTTATAAGTTTGATCTCAAGCCCAAATGGACTTCAGGTAATAATTATAAATATTATCGACATTATTAAGACCTCTTCAACTCAACCAAATTTCATCTCCTTTTATCAATTCTAAGACTTAGCATGATTTGAAAGGAACTTATTGAGTCATATAACTTGAGAACTTATTGAGTCAAATAACAAAACACAAATGGACAGGCAATTTATGAAAAGTGGGAATGAGTTTCCAAATGTATATACCTGTAGAATAGCTTTAAGGATAATTCCAATCAATGATGCTCTTATGGGATTATCCATGAAAATTTGATCAATTTGGAGTAAAACTACAATCAATACCAATGATCAAGAGTTCCTCTCCTAGCTTCTGAGTCTAATTAAATTTACATTTTCCAAAGAATGGACAAGACCAGCACTAGTGCAGCTGCAGTCCTAAGGCTAAGGGACACGTAGTCTACTGTAAGTCAAACGCAAGGAAGACAACTTTAATCTTTTTTTTGGGCCCCGGTCTTTGCAAGTTTCAGCAGTTATTAAGATCTCAGGAACCCAGCTGAGCCAGCCAACTCTCGGCACAACATACTGGGTTAGGGTCAAGAATGGCACCGCAACATTCTTTCTTCATTCTGGTGGTCAAACTCTTTCTGCTAAGGTGTAACAACCACTACCAGCAATATTCTTGCATGCTGAATCCACTTATATAGACTAACAATGTACCTTTACCAAAACAAGCATGTTCCAATAGTATATGGTAAGATCTTCAACTAGAAAGATAAAGACAGAATCTTGACTCAACAATCAAGATATATTGACTGTAAAGTAACATGTTGAGTACTGTATTTGACATCCAAAAATCACTTTGAATGTTTACTTTGGGAAAAACTAATATAGCCATCTCTAAGAACAATAAATATGCTTGCTAAGTCTTCAAATATCTAGTGTTAGCTCAAAGATGGGGAACCACAGGTTTCTGAAACAAAAAAATAAGCTGGGGGAAAACCCCAACAGTACTGGCAGCATCTGTGGAGAGAACAGCATCTGTGGAGAGATTGGCATTTGCTTGTTCCAATGGGTTAAGTGAATGAAGAATGATTTTTGACATCCAAATAATTCTTCCAATATGGTAGACAACATTCCTTTGTCAAAAATCAGCATCAGGCAACTTATTTATGGTCACGGCTGTATGTAAACTGATTGTAGAATTTGCCTAAATATCAATAGACAGTGCATTTGAAGGTAATAATTAAGTGTGAAGTCCTCCAAGGTTCTCTGAGAAATAGGCAAAGTTGCTATTCAAACTTTATTTTATTTCAAATCAACTGTTCATGAACTCCTGAAACCATATGCAGACTTTGAGCATTTGTAAACGTGGAACACTGAGACCTTTGTTGAATGTGGTCTCACTTGGTTGAGTATACTTTCAATAACATTACGTTACAATACAGGCAGCATCCATGTGAAAGTAAATACACATGATGCAGTAACAGCAAACTCCATGGTAGTAACATTTGAGTGTCAGGACTACATGGCGACAGATTTTAGTCGTGTTAATTTTCAGTTAACACATGGCCTATAAATAACTATTATTGTTAATTGTTAAACGTTTATGGTTTTAAAAATCAGATAATCTCTGATTAGAGGTAAAAATTGTCTGGATTGCTCCAATTATATAGAATAATGTGTTAGCAGTAGCTTTTTATCAAAATCAACCCAAAGAAGAGAGTTTAAATCTTCAACACTAGCCTATACTAAGTGCATGCATTTCATCAGTTGAGTGTAAGGAAGTGCTGCAACAGAAATATTAAAATGCAGCATGGAATCATAACCTCGGCATGAAGCCAGAATCAGTAATCCTCCAGGCCCCAATGACTAGCGTTCAAACTACAATTATTTCACTTAATATTTCCTGATTTAATTTTGTGTCAACCAAACATGTCAATTACAATTAACCACATCAAATACAAAAATGATGTCAACTTTGATTGAACAAAGACAAGATAACTCTTCCAATTTCTAATTCCCAAGACGAATCCAGCTTTCAGGACTCAACTCTCTGAATGTTGAAAGTGAGGACTGCAGATGCTGGGGATCAGAGCTGAAAATGTGTTGCTGGAAAAGCACAGCAGGTCAGGCAGCATCTAAGGAGCAGAAGAATCAACGTTTCGGGCATGAGCCCTTCTTCAGGAATGAGGAGAGTGTGCCAAGCAGGCTAAGATAAAAGGTAGGGAGGAGGGACTTGGGGGAGGGGTGTTGGAAATGCAATAGGTGGAAGGAAGTTAAGGTGAGGGTGATAGGCCGGAGTGGGGGTGGGGGCGGAGAGGTCAGGAAAAAGATTGCAGGTTAGGAAGGTGGTGCTGAGTTTGAGGGAGTCCCTCCCCCTACCTTGTCTCAGTCCCAACCCTCGGACTCAGCACCACCTTCCTAACCTGCAATCTTCTTCCTGACCTCTCCGCCCCCACCCCCACTCCGGCCTATCACCCTCACCTTAACTTCCTTCCACCTATTGCATTTCCAACACCCCTCCCCCAAGTCCCTCCTCCCTACCTTTTATCTTAGCCTGCTTGGCACACTTTCCTCATTCCTGAAGAAGGACTCATGCCCGAAATGTCGATTCTCCTGCTCCTTGGATGCTGCCTGAACTGCTGCGCTTCTCTGAATGTTGACTCAACATAAAGAACATGGTCAACTGTGAAAATATTGGAACTAAATATTTAGATCAATTCAGCTAAATGAAGCTGTGAAAGTAAATGAAAATCACATATCTTCACACAATAGGTGACTCAACACTTGGCAAGACAGAACATAAGTCTCAAATTATTTAATACAGTAGTGCTTAAATGAATTTCTAAACAAATGCAATTTCGCTTTTACAGCCCAAACATCTTAGGTACAATACATTGTTTTATTTTGTATTTGCTGAACCATACTCTTTGAAATAGGTGGGCCTGAAAGTTTTAACACTGTTAAATGAACCAGAACATCTGTGCATTAAGGTACAAAGAGGTATGTCAGATCACATATTACATACAGAACAGAAACAGGCTATTTGGCCCAACTAAATCATTCTGTTCTTTTCAAGCTTCTTCTAATCTTTCCTTACGAAAAGAATAACATAACCTTTGTTCTCTTCTCTCACATGCTTATCTAATTTCCCCCCACCCAATTAAATACACCTATATAATTTGCTTTAGCTATCCCCTGTGGAACTGAATCCCACATTCTCATTGTTCTGAGTAACGATGTTTCTTTTGAATTCCCGACTGGGTTTCTTTGTGACTCTTCATTCTGTAGTTATGCTCATCCAAATATTATCTCTGTATCAACTCCTCCCAAAACCTTTCATAATTTTGAAGTTATCTATTTAATCACTGCTCAACCTTCTTCTCTTGAGGAAAGAAACCCAGTCTGTTCATTCTTTCCTGATGATATGTATGTCTTCACCTTTTTAGTGTATTTTTTTTCTGCATTCTCCCCATTGCCTCCATATACTTTTCTATGTTATAGATCTAGAACTGTATGCAATGTTCTAAATGTGGTCCAACCAAGTTTCATTACAAGTTTATTGTAACTACCTTACTTTTAATTCTATCCCTCCAAACAGAAAGCCCAGTTCTTGGCTGCTTTATTTTTAAAAAGGCTATGCTAACCTCGAGCATAATTTTTCATGATTGATGTTTTATACACCAAGATTCTTTTTCTCCTCTACCCGATTTAGATTTGTACGCTCAAAACAAGTCATCTCATTTTTCAAGGAGAAAGTGAGGACTGCAGATGCTGGAGATCAGAGCTGAAAATGTGTTGCTGGAAAAGTGCAGCAGGTCAGGCAGCATCCAAGGAGCAGGGGAATCAACGTTTCGGGCATGAGCCCTTTTTCAGGAATGAGGAAAAGTGCCATTTTTCAAACCAACATGTAAAAACTTTCATTTTTCTGACTTGAATGAATTGCCCATTCCATATGTCCCCCTTCTTATTGTTTGTTGTAATCCTCCTTAGTAGTAACTTTTTTCTTGCCCCCCACTGCCAACCCCTTAAAATAATCAAATAAGGTCAATAAGCAGGATTTTGCTATTTGAAAATCCATGCTGAATATTCATTTGGTTTTTCAATGTTCTGCTATTGGCCCCTGTAATAAGGATTCATTATTTCTCTGCCTTTGATTGTTAAACTGTCATAATTACCCTAGGCATATTCTACTTCCCTTCTTAAAAACTAGCTATCTGCCAGTTATAGAGTCAGAGAATCATAGAGATGTACAGCACAGAAACAGACCCTTCAGTCCAACCTATCCATGTCGACCAATCTAGTCCCACCTGCCAGCACCCGGCCCATATCTCTCCAAACCCTTCCTATTCATATACCCATCCAAATGCCTTTTAAATGTTGCAACTGTACCAGTCTCCACCACATCCTCTGGCAGCTCACTCCACACATGTACAACCGTCTGTGTGAAAAAGTTGCCCCTTAGGTCTCTTTTCTATCTTTCCCCTATCACCCTAAAGTTCTGGACCTCTAGTTCTGGAATCCCCGACCCCAGGGAAAAAAACCTTTGTCTATTTATCCTATCCATGCCCCTCATAATTTGTAAACCTCTATAAGGTCACCCCTCAGCCTCCGACGCTCCAGGGAAAACAGCCCCAGCCTGTTCAGCCTCTCTCTATAGCTCAAGTCCTCTAACCCTAGTAACATCCTTGTCAATCTTTTCTGAACCCTTTTATGTTTCACAACATCCTTCCGATAGGAAGGAGACCAGAATTGCACGCAATATTCCAACAGTGGCCTAACCAATGTCCTGTACAGCCGCAATACCACCTCCCATCTCCTGTACTCAATACTCTGACCAATAAAGGAAAGCATACCAAACCCCTTCTTGACTATTCTATCTACCTGCGACTCCACTTTCAAGGAGCTATGAACCTGCAGTCAGGTCTCTTTATTCAGCAATATTCCTTAGGACCTTACCATTAAGGTGTATAAGTCCTGCTAAGATTTGCTTTCCCAAAATGTAGCACGTCGCATTTATCTGAATTAAACTCCATCTGCCACTTCTCAGCCTGTTGGCCCATCTGACCAAGATTATGTTGTAATCTGAGGTAACCTTCTTCGCTGTCCACTACACCTCCAATTTTGGTGTCATCTGTGAACTTACTAACTATACCTCTTACGCTCACATCCAAATCATTTATATAAGTGATGAAAAGTAGAGGACCCAGCACCGATTCTTGTGGCACTCCACTGGTCACAGGTCTCCAGTCTGAAAAACAACCCTCCACCACCACCCTCTGTTTTCTACCTTTGAGTCAGTTCTGTATCCAGATGGTGAGATCTATCCTTGCTAATCAGTCTGCCATGGAGAACCTTGTCGAACGTCTCAGAAAAGTCCATATAGATCACATCTACCACTCTGCCCACATCAATCCTCTTTGTTACTTCTTCAAAAAACTCAATCAAGTTTGTGAGATATGATTTCCCACACACAAAGCCATGTTGTCCATCCCGAATCAATCCTTGCCTTTCCAAATACATGTACATCCTGTCCCTCACAGTTCCCTCCAACAATTTGCCCACCACGGATGTCAGGCTCCCTGGTCTATAGTTCCTTGGATTGTCCTTACCACCCTTCTTAAATAGTGGTACCATGTTAGCCAACCTCTAGTCTTCCGGCACTTCACCTGTGACTATCGATTCTACAAATATCTCAGCAAGAGGCCCAGCAATCACTTCCCTTGCTTCCCAGAGTTCGAGAGTACACCTGATCAGGTCCCAGTGATTTATGCACTTTTATGCATTTCAAGACATCCAGCACTTCCTCCTCTGTAATATGGACATTTTTCAAGATGTGACCATCTATTTCCCTATACTGACAATGTGAGAAAGTGCCTCTGATAACTTCCCTCAATACTTTTAAAATGGATGGATGAAACTTGTCTGGACAGATTGTTTATTTAATACACTCCTTTTTTTAGTGAATTTGGAGAGGACTTATAGCTCAGGTTGAGGTTCTGGATGTAAGTTTGCTTGCTGAGCTGTAAGGTTAATTTTCAGATGTTTTGTCACCACACTAGGTAACATCATCACTGAGCCTCCAGTTTAGGGTTCCTTGGGTTGGTGATGTCATTTCCTGTTCTTTTTCTCAGCGTGGTAGATGGGGTCTAAGTCGATATGTTGGATGATTGAGTTCCAGTTGGAATGCCATGCTTCTATGAATTCTCATGCGTATCTCTGTTTGGCTTGTCCTAGGATGGATGTGTTGTCCCAGTCAATGTGGTATCTTTCTTTATCTGTAAGGATACTAGTGATCATGGGTCATATCTTTTTGTGGCTAATTCATGTTCATGTATGCTGGTGGCTAGTTTTTTGCCTATGTGTCCAATGTAGTGTTTGTTACATTCTTGCAAGGTATTTTGTAAATGACATTGGTTTTGCTTGTTGTCTGTTTAGGGTCTTTCAAGTTCATTAGCTGCTGTTTTAGTGTATCAATGGGTTTGTGGGCTACCATGATGCCAAGAGGTCAGAGTTGTCTGGCAGTCATTTCTGAATGTCTTTGATGTAGGGGAGAGTAGCTAACATTTCTGGATGCATTTTGTCTGATTGTTTGGGTTTGTTGCTGAGAAATTGGCAGACTGTGTTCATTGGGTACCCATTCTTTTTGAATGCGCAGTATAGGTGATCTTCTTCTGCTCTGCATAGTTCCTCTGTGCTGCAGTGTGTGGAGGCTTGTTGAAATGTTCTGATGCAGCTTTGTTTGTGGGTATTGGGATGATTGCTTCTGTAGTTCAGTATTCGGTCATATATGTTGTTTTCCTGTAGATGCTGGTTTGAAGTTCCCCACTGGCTGTTCGCTATAGAAGCGCTGGGAATTCTGCAACAGGTAAATTGTGCAGCAACCTGAAAGCTTGCCCATCAAAGTATAGGTCAGGAATGTGATAAAATATTCTCTATCCAGGATGTGTAGCTCCAACAACATTCAAGAGGTTTGACACCATCCAGGTCAAAGCAGATTGTTTGATTGGCACCCTTCAACATTCGCACTTTCCACCACCAACATATCTTGACAGCAAAAAGGTGGTAACTATCGAGTATAGTAACTCATCAATGCTCCTTCAACAGCACCTTTCAAATCCCTGCCCTCTAACACATTGTTGGAAAAGGGTAGCAGCTGCAAAGGAATATGCAAGTTCCCCTGCCGGTTATGCACAATTCTGTTCCTTCAATTGTGCTGGCTGAAAATCCTGGAATTCCCTTTCTAATACTGGCGTACTTATAGTTCAAGGAGGTGGTTCATTACCACCATGCTTACGGCAATTAGGGATGGACAAAAAATGCTGGATTTGTCAATGAAACCCACATCTGTGAAAGATAAAAATATGTACCTCATGCCTTGTTATCCAATGTCAGTCTGTTCTAGCTCTCTGGTAAATACTGAACCTAAATAATTATTTAAACTTCTGCTAGCTGTTTATCATTTCCTCCACTGCCTTCCAAAACTTTATTGATGTGCCTGATACATATTTCACTGTTCCTTGATATTTAGATTCTTTAATAATTTAATCCTCTCTGCCTTTCTGATCTGTGCGGATGTCTCCAAATCACTATGTTCCCTCTTACCACACACTTCCCTACAGTCGACTTAGTTAACAAACCGTTTTCCTGGATCTTAACTTTTCCCTTGTCTTTATTCATTCAAGGAGTCCAACTAGTATTTAGCCTGTTCTTTTCTTTCAATATATTTTTCCTGCAATTTAAGTGCTTTGTTGTTGTTTTAAATAGTTAGTTATCAATCTGGTTGCCCACTTTACTTTCCTAAGTTCTTTGCTCATGTCTTCAATATTAGCTTTTCTTTAACCTATTAATCCCACTTTCATCATACTTAAGTGAAGGGCTTTTGCCCGAAACGTCGATTTCGAAGCTCCTTGGATGCTGCCTGAACTGCTGTACTCTTCCAGCACCACTAATCCAGAATCTGATTTGCAGCATCTCCAGTCATTGTTTTTACTTCTCTATGAACAGCCTAATGCACCTTCTGTTATGGCCACTATCACCCAGATGTTTCCCTAGTATCGCTTAATCCAGTTACTCTCATTCCTCTATCACTATGAGATCCAAAGATGAATCTTCCCTTTTTTTGGCTTTTGATGTCTGGTGATAGAAAAAAAAAGTTCCATTCACATTATGGGAATGACGTTTACTTATGGTTACCACCTCTTCAATTCATTTAGTAACACAGTATTGAAACTCCTCATGATTACTGTGTATAATTACTCAATTTTCTAATTTGTTAAAATATTTCTTCATACAGCTCCTAGTAGGTGGCCTATAGATATTTATCATTGTGATTAATCCTTTAATGTCTTTTACCTCTATCCATATCCATCTATGCAATTTTGTTATCCCTACTAAGTACGTTTTTGATGCCTTTTCCCCCCTCTTTACCTTTCTAAATATATTATGCAATATTCAATCCCCTGTCCTGACTTTTTTTCTAGCCATGTCTCCTTAATCCCTAATTTGGCTGGTTGCTTCCAATTCCCCTGTTTTATTTTGGAAGTGGTGCACATCTCTGTACAGATAGTTCAAATATTTTTTGAAACTTTATATTTCACCACCTTTTTAGACTTCTGCTCTAAAGTTCTATTTATTCCTTCACCATTAATAAGCTCCCTTACATTATTCTTTCTTGCATTCATATTTCCTGTTTTGTTCACATTAGGCTGCCTTCTTTTCTTGTACAGTCCCTCCTACTTTAAGATATGTGAAGTTTAACAAAGACATGAATTAATGCTATTGCCTTAAAGTTTCATTGTCCCTTTTCCATGTGGTTCATGGAGAAACAACCTGTATACTCCCACCTCTTATTATCTCTGTATCTTCCTCCAGATATACAACCCTAAAGTCACTGTGTTTCTCTAATTCTGGCTTCTTGTATATCCTTAATTTTAATCATATCATGTTTATTATAAATGTTTTTAGCTGCTATTACAGTCAGACTCAAGAATTCCCTCCCAAAGTCTCACTACCTCTTTTGCTGGTATTAGAATGCCCCTTAAAGTCACTCCTTTCACAAACCCTTTGGTAATGTGACCTACTATCTCACATGGCTCAGTGTCAAAACTCCTGTGAAGCACTTTGGCATATGAGGCTGAACAGGCTGGGGGTGTTTTCCCTGGAGCGTCGGAGGTTGAGGGGTGACCTTAGAGGTTTACAAAATTATGAGGGACATGGATAGGATAAATAGACAAAGTCTTTTCCCTGGGGTCGGGGAGTCCAGAACTAGAGGGCATAGGTTTAGGGTGAGAGGGGAAGATATAAAAGGGACCTAAGGGGCAACTTTTTCACACAGAGGGTGGTCCATGTATGGAATGAGCTGCCAGAGGAAGTGGTGGAGGCTGGTACAATTGCAACATTTAAAGGGCATTTGGATGGGTATATGAATAGAAAGGGTTTGGAGGGATATGGGCTGGGTGCTGGCAGGTGGTACTAGATTGGGTTGGGATATTCGATTGGCATGGGTAGGTTGGACCGAAGGTTCTGTTTCCATGCTGTACATCTCTATGACTATATTAAAGACACAATAAAAATGATAGTTGTTATTGTTCCACAAAACACCAAACGGTTGATACAAAAGAGCAGTCATACAGACTTAGGACATATGAATGAGATAACACTGACCTAAAAGCACACCTGGAAATGGGAAATATTACTCCAACATAATGCAAGGCATTGAGTTTTCCATTCGTTGTGATGGGTAGATTGTAAAAGCAATCATATTTGGCATGATGTAGTGTTCAGTCATAAAACTAACATTGAAAACAACGTTTTTTTGAGAGTTTGATGCATAAGATGTCACAGTGAATTCTGCAGCTGGAAAATTAATGAGCATTTGAAAATAGCTTCAAATGTCGCCATTAATTCTGAAGACAAAATTAAAGATATGCAACAGATAGTAAAAATAGAATAACAATGGATTGTATACTAACAAGATAGTTGACTGAAATGGAGAGCCCTGACCAGTCAGCCCTCTGCTGGTCAAAACAATACAAGGACAAAGACAACTATACAGTTCACAAGAAACAACCAAATGCCAGTTTTTCTTTGACTTGTGTGCGACAGATACATTATGCTTCCCTGTTGGCAATCCAGGGGAGCAAAAAACCCCAACTATGATGATGTATACTCAATAAGTTGTTACAAAATCACATTTGAAGTATCACTATTTCTCATGTTGCCTATGGAATAGCAATGGACAACAGGCTCACTACTGTGTCCCTCAATCTGGCTGATCTGTCCACATACGTTAACAGTCACATGATGGAGCTTTAAAACTGTCCTCCAAATCAAACAGTAAAAATTGTCCTTATTAAGAAAAACAATCCTGAAACTAAACCAAAGCATGCTATTTATTTACAACATGGAACCCAAGTAATCAACATCTGCCAGTGAATATATTTCCTACAATCTATGTGAAACACTGAAAAATATATGTTTCAATAATGCTTGAAAGCACAGTCTCAGTTACTGAAGAATGATATTCATACGGGTTTAGTCTGAGAACCTTGCAATTCACAGGTTCGCTGGACTTTGTAGAGTTAAATATTTAATATTTCATTTTTGTTCAGTATTGAATAAAGATCTCCAATTGACAATATGAAAACTTTCATTTCAGAATAGTAGCATTTGCAAATGTAGATACCGTTTTGATGGAGCTTCTAGGTTTTTCTTTCCAAACCTTCGTGCTCAACTCCAGGGTACAGTGAATGTGTTCAGTTCGGTCATACGATCCCAGGATAAATAATCTAAAAAGAATAATGTGATTAGTACTTTAAAAGACTTAGATTTTCCACTAAATAATAGGTGATAGTTCTTTATTCTTGACTGCAAACACTTTTATTGCACTGACTTTGATTTCCTGTACTTTCGTGAATTACTGTTCAATTCCATTTGGGACAAAGAGAAGTGATAAATACATCATACGTTGCGGCACTAAGGTACTCAGACCAGAATTTCAAGGTTGGATTCCCATCCCAAATGCTAAACTAACTGACTCCCAATGATGCATTTATCTAGGATAAAGGTATGAAGGGCTCAAAGTCACTATTCAGTAACTCTGGGTGGGTTGTCATTTAGTTAGATTACTCGCACCAGCTGCTAAGGAACCACAGGAGAATACAAGTCAGTATTGGACATGAGAGGTAACTTTAGGTTGGGGGAATAAGGCTGGGAAGAGAGACATATAAATTCATAAAATATACAGAAATAATCATAAGCAAATTCAAAATTGCCCATAAATATATTAATTCCAGTTTGTAGATCACTGGAAATCTGGATCAAAGAAGTCCTCTAAACAGAAGCATAATAAATGAAAACCACAAAGTAACATTCTGCTGCAACGACAGTTGTATTTTAGGTAACTAGAAGTTAACTGCATACAACCTGAGATCAGTAGTTACTTCATCACTCTTGGCAATGAATAAAAGAAAACAAAAGATGATTTATGCGGTGCTGCATTCTGGACTCAGAAGTCCTTAAATTTTTGCATTCAATAATTTTCTTGTTTGAATTACATTCATTAATATTTGACAAAACATTTTCACAAAGAAAGTGGTTTCAACCTGGAAGGCACGTTCGGAAGTGAGGTGGAGATGGGATTAACCAAAGCATTCTAAAGAGCATTAGATGATTATAACATGCAAGGCTTTGGAGAAAGGCAGGAGATTAGCACTAAATCATGATACTTATCCAGAGAAGTGATGCAGATATGATGGGCTGACTGAGCCAAGTACCAGCTCTCAAATAGCTCCTCCCATCTCCCCCGGGTCATGACCCCATCATCAAGCATCAAGTCATTGCATCCACGACCGTTACCAACCTCATCTCACCTGGATCTCTGTGACAGCCTCCTCCAGCTCAAAGTCTCCTAACTCCAGCCCACTCCTACCTTCTCTCCAAAATCCATAAACAGGACTGCCTGGGCAGACCCACTGTCCCATGTAACATAACTCTTCCTACCCCCAACCCATCTATTTTTTTTCTCTCCTTAGCCAGTCCTTCCCCACTCACATCCATGACTCTTTTGACACGTCATCAGTTTCAAACTTTCCAGCTTGTAGGCTTCAGTCACTTTACAAATCCATTCCCCATCAGGATGGTCTAAGAACTTCCTGCTTTTTTCTGGAAAAAAGGCCTGAACCGTCCCCATCAACCATCACCCTCCTCTACCTGACTTAGCTTGTCCTCATTTTGAGCATCTTCGCCTTGAACTCCTCTCTTTTTCCTTCAGATCAAAGGTGCAGTTATGAGCACCTGCACAGACCCAGTTGTGCATGTCTCTCCTTGGAACATTCCTTGTTCCAATCCTACTCAGGTTCATCCCCACAACTCTTTTGCTAGTACATTGATGATGTCATCAATGTGGTTTCTCCATCTTCTTCTAAAATGGAAACATTTATCAATCTTACTTCCATCTTCCACCCTACCTTCACCTTCACCTGGTTCATCTCCTACTTCTCTGTTCCAATCCTCGGTAACTATTTCTCCATTTCTGGGGATAGGCTGGACAGCAATATACACTACAAACTCTCCAACTGCCACAGTTACCTGGACTACATATCCTCACACCCTGCTTCCTATAGGGACTCTATCCCATTTCCCAGCATCCCGGTCTCTGTTGCATCTGTTCTGATGATGCCATCTTCCACAGGGTGGGACGGGGGCTCAGAAATGCCCACCTTTTGCCTCAGTTGAGGATTCCTTGCTACTGTGGTCAACAGTGGCCTTAGCCAGGTTGAACTCATCTCTTTGACTTCTGCCCTCATCCCTTCCCTTCCCTCCTCACTTACCACCCAACCAGCCTTCGCATCCTAAGGACTGTTTGCTACCATTTCTGTCACCTCCAACGGATGCCACAAGCAAACACCTACTCCTCTGCTTTCTCGTCAGCATTCCACAAGGACTGTTCCCTCCAGGAATCTCTGGTCTATTCCTCCTCCATACCCAATATCTCCTCATACCTCCAAAGCACCTTTCCATGCAATTGCAGCAAGTGTCATAATTGCCTGTTTACTTTCTCCCTCCTCACCATCCAAGGCCCCAGACACAGCCTCCAGGTGAAGCAGCAATTTACTTGGACTTCATTCAATCTAGTCTCCTATTCTCATGATTCACAATGTGGTCTCCTCTACATTGGGAAGAGGAAATGCAGACAATCCATATTCTCTGTCTGCAAAAAAACGACCTCAAACTTCCAGATGGCTACCACTTCAACATACCACCATGTTCCCTGGCCAGCATTTCTGTGGCAGGCCAGCGCCAGTGTTCCAATGAGCCTCAGTGCTCGTTCAAAATACATCACCTTATTTTCCATTTGGGGCCCCTGTAACCTCTTGGACTCAACATTAAGTTCAATAACTTTAAAACCGCATTCCATCCTTCCATGTTCTTTACACCTTGTCTTGCGGTGTCACGTGTTGCTTTTAGCACAGTCAGCCATTCTCACCTACTCCTAGGCCTGTCATCACATTATACGGGTTGTACTCAGTACAACTCATCCATTTTCTCTTACCTTTAGCTCTTATTAACACTTATTCAGCTTCTTTTCCCCGCCCAGGCCTGCTATAACTTTCTTATTGACCTATCACTTTCATAATTCTGTCTAAACTCCAATTCGACCTAAATGCTTACCCCTCTCACTTCACCGCACCTCCCCCCCTCAACAATTCGTCTTCAGTATGTCATGCTTTGCTAGCTTCTAACTGTTCTAATAATGAGTCACCATATTGAAATCTTAACTCCACTTTCATCCCACAGATGCCATCAGGCAGGCCGAGTTCTCCAGCAACTTGTTTTTGCTGTTGTTGGGCTGACTGGCCTTTGGCACCACAACAATTCTGTAATTCAGTAATATTTGGAGGTAAATGATTCAAATGACTTTTTTTAACGTATTCATGGAATGAACTGGCTGGGCCGCATTTATTGACCTTTCCTAAATGTCCAGACAGTAGTTAGAGTCAATCACATTGCTGTGGGTCTGGAATCGCAGTAGATCAGATGAGGTAAGGATTGCATTTTTCCTTCCATAAAAAGGATATTGGTGAACTAGATGGCTTTTTAAAAAGTGGGCACCATTAAGACAGTTTTTTTTATTTCACATTTTTCCTGAATCCAAACTACATCAAATGTCATGGGTTTCAAACCCATATCCTCAGAACATCAGTCTGATGTACTAACAGCTAATCCAGTGCTTGTTCCAAATTTCTACACCACCATCACCAGTCTCTCCTGATTGCAGGCCCAACACCTCCTTTACAAACGGGTACATATTTAGTCATTCATCAGCAGGATCCAGTGGTCATAAGATTGAAGTCCTTTGGTGCATGTACTCATTTCAGTCATCCTACTCGTTCTCTCACATAATTTTCATTTATTATTCCCGACGGTCATTCTAGTGAAACACACAACTGCAAAAGAAGAAACTGTTTATTTTACAGATGAAGCTGAAGATATCATAAGTTACAAAAATCAAACTCTTGTTCCTCTTCATAGCATCAAAAACAGTCAAGGCCAAGGCCAAGGCCAAAAAGTATTTGCTGTACTGATTGGCTGCAACCTTAGAAATGCAAATAGCTCACTACTACTAACTACGAGCACAAGGGTAACAACACACGGGAACAGCACCATTTGCAAGTTCCCCTCCAAGCCACTTGGAAATGGATCACCAATCCTTCAGTGTTCTCAGAACAAACTCTGAGAATATTCTCTCTAACAGTATTGTGGGTCCACCTACAGTCATGGACTGCATCAGTTCAATGCAGCATCTCATCACCACCTTCTTATGGGCAACTAAGAAAAAAAATACAATGGGGGAAGACCACTGTCTAAGATCTTTCTGCCACAGTATAAAGAGAATCAGTTAAATGTTGAGATATCCTCATAGCCTTCATAGCAATGTAAATGCTTAGAAAATGTCTTTTTTCTTGCAATTGGATTGAAGTTCTAATGAGGAATGTCAAACTTTTACTGCACCTTCTGCAAAGTCTGTAAGAAATTATTTCGTACTTCATGTATTTACTGATAGATATAAAGCGTATTCTTTAAATTAAAAAAAAATACTTGTCCAGCCAACGAAGCCCATGGCCTATGTGTGAAAAAAAAGGACCATATCAGAAGCACCTGATCTTTTATTGAATAAAAAACTAAAAATAAAGTACTTTGCCTCAAGCCTGGTGCTGTTTAACTATAAGATTGAGAACGAAATCCTCTGATGCCTTGGGTTAAAAAAAACACTTCATTATCATTAAGTAGGAATTTTTTTGAATTTTGTTCGAGCTTGAGTGGAACAGGTCAGTCTCAAGAATGTAATGCTCTAATGCCCTCTTGTGAGAAGCTTGTAAACAGCAGCACAATGGAAAGGAGAAATCCTTGTAAGTAACTCGGTTATTTTCAAAAATTACTTATTTATTTACAATCCACCTCACCAATTTTCAACTAGATGGTCAACTAAGCCATTTAGAGGGCAATTAAGAGTCAAGCACATTATGACGCTGGGGTCCAACAGAGACCAGACCCAGCAAAGACACATTTTTCCTTACCTAGAGAACAGCAATGAACCAGATGACATTTTATTTACAATCTAAATAACTTTCTGGTCAGCGTTTCTATTTATTCTGGATAATTTAAGTATAAAGAAGAGAGAACAAAGAACAAAGAAAATTACAGCACAGGAACAGGCCCTCCAGTCCTCCAAGTCTGTGCCAATCCTGATCCACTATCTAAACCTGTTGCCTATTTTCTAAGGATCTGTATCCCTTTGCTCCCTGTGCATTCATGTATCTATCTAGATACGTCTTTAATGACAGTATCGTGTCTGCTTCTACCACCTCCGCTGGCAACGCGTTTGAGGCACCCACCACCCTCTGTGTCAAGAACTTTCCATGCATATCTCCCCTAAACTTCTCCCCTCTCACTTTGAACTCATGACCCGAAGTAATCGAGTCCCCCAATCGGAGAAAAAAAAGCTTCTTGCTATTCACCCCGTCTGTACCTCATGATTTTGTAGACCTCAATCAGGTTCCCCTTCAACCTCCGTCTTTCTAATGAAAATAATCCTAATCTACTCAACCTCTCTTCATAGATAGCACCCTCCCTACCAGGCAACATCCTAGTGAACCTCCTCTGTACCCCCTCCAAGGTATCTACATTCTTTTGGTAATGTGGCGACCAGACCTGTACAAGAGTATTCCAAATGTGACTGAACCAAAGTCTTATATAACTGTAATATGACCTGTCACTCTTGTACTCAGCATCCCGTCCGATGAAGGAAAGCATGCCGTATGCCTTCTTGACCACTCTATTGATGTGCGTTGTCACCTTTAGGGAACAATGGAGCTGAACATCCAAATCTCTCTGTACATCAATTTTCTCAGGACTTTTCCATTTACTGTATAGCTCACTCTTGAATTGCATCTTCCAAAATGTATGGATTTGCATTTGTATGGATTGAAGTCCATCTGCCATTTCACTGCCCAACTCTCCAATCTACCTATATTCTGCTGTATTCTCTGACAGTCCCCTTCACTGTCTGTTATTTCACCAATCTTAGTGTGAACTGCAAATTTACTAATCAGACCACCTATACCTTCCTCTAAATCATTTACGTATGCCACAAACAATAGTGGTCCCAGCATGGATCCCTGCGGAATACAACTGGCCAGTGTTCTCCATTTTGAGAAACTCCCTTTCACTACTGCACTTTGTCTCCTGCTGCCCAGCCAGTTCTCTACCAATCTAGCTAGTACACCCTGGATCCCATGCGACTTCACCTTGTCCATCAGCCTACCATGGGGAATGTTATCAAACGCCTTACTGAAGTCCATGTATATGACATCTACAGCCCTTCCCTCATCATCAATCAATGAACTTTGTCAGTTCCTCAAAGAATTCTATTAAGCTGGTAAGACATGACCTTCCTTGCATAAAACCATGTGGCCTATCACTGGTAAAGTCCATTTTCTTCCAAATGTAAACAGATCCTATCCCTCAGTATCTTCTCCAGCATCTTCTCTACCACGGATATCAGACTCACCGGTCTATAATTACCTGGATAATCCCTGCTACCCTTCTTAAACAAGGTGACATCATTCGCAATTTTCCAGTCCTCCGGGACCTCAGCTGTGTTCAAGGATGCTGCAAAGATACCTATTAAGGCCTCAGCTACTTCCTCTCTCACTTCCCTCAGTAACCTGGGAAAGGTCCCATCAGGATATGGGGACTTGTCCAACTTAACGCCTTTTAGAATACCCAACACTTAGAGTCATAGAGATGTACAGCACGGAAAGAGACCCTAAGGTCCAATCTGACAAGCGGACCAGGTATCCCAATCCAATCTCAGCTATCACATTGAAATTTGAACACAGATCTCCGAATTACCATCAACAACTGCGGAGAGAAAGCAGAGTTAATGTCTCAGGTCGAGTGAGCGTTCCTCAGAACTTTTCCAGCAATTTCTGCTTGTGTTTCTGGTTTACAGCATCCACAGTTCTTCTGGTTTCTCTGAATTACCAGCTCAGTAACATGACCTTTATGCTATTGTACCACAGCAAAGTTTATGCAAAGTTATGCTAATCTAAATATTGTCCTTAATGTGCAAAGAAATTCCAAGGCGTTTTCTGGAGAAGAAACATTTGGTCAGAGTAGGATTTTGGGAAGACCATTAAAATTAGGGAGTGAGGTAGAGGGGTGGAAGCTCAGATATCAGAAGTGGAAAGGGAGACTTCCTGGAGACCAGTGTCAGAGGATCAGATGGCAATACAAAATGAGAGAAGTTTGCAGATGTCAGACTCCAACCTCACCACCAACAGTTAATGTAAACTGAGGGCCTCTCTCGAATCTGGATGATCTTTCTGTAAGCTTCCAATTACAAGATTTTTTTAAAGCTGGCTTGCAGACACTGAGGAGTATGCTTCATGGAGATGCTTCGGCATACATAAGTGTATGAGATTTACTGAAACGTTTCTATGTGCGCTCATTTTCCACGCATGTGTGGTTTTTGCTGGAGATCGGGAACTGAGGAGGGAGTAGAGACTGAATGAAGGAGGGGATGGAGAACAGGAAGCTCAGGGGAGTCTCAGGAATCTGGAGGAGCCAGAGATGCGTGAGCACTTGCACGTGTGGGAGGAGGAGGGGAAGAGAACAGGTTTGGGCGGGGGAGGCATACGGGGGAGTGAACATGTTGTGTGGGCATGATGTGGAGGAACCGGTGTTGAACTGGGGTGGATAAAGTTAAAATCACACAACACCAGGTTATAGTCCAACACATGTATTTGGAAACACTAGTTTTCGGAATGCTGTTCCTTCACTGGGACCTGATGAAGGAGCACTGCTCCGAAAGCTAGTCCTTCCAAATAAATTTGCTGGACTATAATATGGTGCTGAGTGATTTTTAACTTAATGTTGTGAGGGGGAAGAGAACAGATGGTGGGGAGAACACTTTGGGGGACAGAGCACATGGTAGGGAGAACACGTGGAGGAACAAATGAGGACAACATATGGAGAGCGAGAACACTGGGATATGGGAAGGGAGAGAGGATATGGCACAGGGAGAGGAAGAACAGGAAACGCCCATTCATTTTTCCCCTCCATTCCCATCGCACCCCACACCCAAAGTATTTTCTGCTGCCAAACCCTGTTTCAACATCTCACTGTTGTGCGTATGCACAGTGCACAAAATGCAACCACCTGGAGGATCAGAACCATACGCATTTCCAGGGGAGCACGCAGGTGTAATTGCCCTGCAATTTTGGTGTCTGTAAGCATTTCCTGTTTTTTATGCATTATTTCAAGGCTTTAATTTCTCAATTTCCTCATCTCAGACACACCTAATTTCATTTTCCTACCTCTTCCTCTCAAACCCTTGCCATGCGTGAGTGCTCAGGAGAGGAAAGATGATGTGGCAAGAAGATAAAAGTGACCAAGTGAGAGTTGCAAGTTGTAAACTTGGTTAAGAAAATGGCCACTGAGTCAGGCAGTGAGCAAGGTACGGTGTTGAGGGCCATGGAGAAGGAGAGAGGGGGTCACTAAGAGGCTGAGGGGGACTTACTGAGTTGGAAGTGACACAGTCGAAAATGGATTAGTGTGAGGGAGATGATCAACATGTGGGAGGGTGTTGATGATTGGGAAGATGAGGAGTGAGCAAGGTGAGAGACAAGGTGCAAGGGGGCCACTGCATGGGAAAGGTCATTTCAAAGTAAACACAAATACGACCCAAGTGCACAAAAATCTATGATGTTAAAGGGGACAAACCAAAATGAAATAATTTATAACAATGACTTTGGCAATTGCTCATTTCTAGTTTTTATTCTGATTTCATGCTACTCTCTTCCAAAACTTCCCATTTAAATCCTTTCATTGTGTCGATATTTGCAATGACACACTGTACATCTCCAGTCTACCTAAAATGAACAATAAATTACAATTTCTGGGAATTCTGAAACAAAAACAGGGAGTGCTGGAGAAACACAGCAGGTCTTGCAGCTAACTGTTTCTCCAATACACTGTTTTGGTTTCAGAATTACCTGACTGACAAACTCAGGTTGAAAGAAAATGCTCACCAGGTTTCTGTGCTTGACAAGACAATAACTGTTCATTATGAACAAATTGTTTTTAACCACTGGCAATTAGAAAATCTAAGTTGAAATTGTAAACTCTACCCCCTATTAAACAAAGGCAGACAAGATATGGATATTAGGGGTGAAGGAGAGAGAAAAAAATAATAATCGGGCCTCCACTGTTTGATAGCACCACTTGGACCAATGGATTTGACAAGTAGTTTTCTTGCTCTTCCTCTTAATTTGTCTTTGCTGTTTGGACACTGATGTACACTTTCATTCATTGGTTGAGAATTTGTCTTTAAAGATGTTTTATTCCTCCTTCAACGGGGGATTTACAGGAAGACAAGTTGCTATTTCTAGTGACTTTCTAGTACCTGCACAAAAGAGATATTTTAATATATCCTCTCTCTTTGTAGACTGGGTAGCTCCCTACTCTACTTGCCCCTCACAAACCATGGTCACCTGTTCAGGAGCCAAAACATTGCATCAAGCAGCTGCCCATTAATTCAGAGTCCATCAGTTCTGTGGTGTCAGTTTTTGCTGCTCTTGTATTGGGAAATACACAACACTATATACAGTTCCCAATGTGCTCCAGTAAACATGATTTTTAAACCTGCAGCCATCTCTTTTCTTGATTTAAAACAGTATTTTCCTATTTTATGACACTGTCCAAAAAAAAAAGTGGCTTTACAAAAACAGCTGTTTCCAAATAAAACCAGTGTAAGATCATGTCCGCTCTGTGGAGAAATCTTCATTATTTAAGTTTGTGTATTATTTTGTGACATCATAAAATCGGCATTACGAGATATAACATAATCAGGTGCACATGACAAACGAACATATCATAACCTGAAGTTGGTACCATATTGGGAGAGAGATCTAACACTGTTGAAAACATAATGCAAACATATTAGCTTACATGAGAACATACAAATTAGGAGTCAGAATAGGCCATTCAATCTCTTGTGCTTGTTCAGCCATTTGATGATAGCATGGCTGATCTGATCGTGGTCTCATCTCCACCGCAATACAATTGAATAGACAGACAGGTTGTTTTGCTGTAATGTAACAGTTGTGTCCCTCACCAACCTTGTGCTATAAATAAGTCACACAATGGAAAACCGCTATAGAAAATCATGTCATAGAAGATTGCTATAGAAAATCACTATGCCCATTCAGTAGAAAGTTTGTGTTATCCAAACAGCATCCATAATTCATCAATTGTGTTACAGCTAATTCATGTTAATGAAACACATTTTATACCAAAATGATCTGCAGCAAAATTTGCAGATTATTAAAGTTCAATTATCACTTAACTTCCCAAAGATAAAATATGATGTGACGCACTGTGGTCAGAAAAGTAAAACATCACTTACACTTTGGAATCAACACATCTGGATCTGGTGAGCGAATCATTAAAGACTGTGTTGTGAATCAGCTGGCAATCTCAAAATCCCAATAAAACACTCAGATTACATACAGGAACATAAAATTCAACTATAATGATGTTGTGATATTTTCACTGGCTTCTGGTAAGGATGCATCCAGAATATCGTGTACAATTCTGGTCTCCATGCTGTTAACAAGATTCAGCAGCACCAGAAAAATAATTTTAAAAACTTACAACGTGATACCAGAACGGAAAGATTACAGTTATCACAAAGTCAGTATTGTGCTACAGCTATCAGATAAAGCATTTTCGTAGTGGGGAAGACTCTGTGATGATGGGATGGAAGCCATTAAAATTATGAAAGGGTTGGTCAGAGTCAACAATAATATTTTCGCTTGCAGAATGCAAAACTAAAAGCCGTAAATACCAAATAGTTACCTATAAATTCAATGAGAAAACAGGAGAAATGTATTTCCTGAGAAAGTGGTCAAAATGTGGAAGTTTCTGTTGTAGCTGAGGCAAAAAACTTCGATGTTTTCAACAGGAAACTTGAAGAGTTCCTGAAAGGATAAGGAACAGAAAATGAAATTGAGGTTGACAGAGAAGAATGATGTGGAGTTTGGACTTTAGAATGGACTAGGTGGACTTCAGAGCATATTTTTGTGCTGTATATTCAATGCAATTTATTTATAGAAAAAATAAGCATTAGGAAAGAAGTAAATTATATTAAACAGGCTAATTAAATAAGGCGTGTATAACACTGCCGTCGGGCTCACAGAAAAAGGGATTAACTGGCACAACATAAGTTTCACCCATCAGAACTGTTTCTTGGAGGAGCAAACTTGTTGGCAGTTTGGTTTCAGTTGTATTAGATTTTGGTTCTATTCAACTAACAGTAATGTGTACTTCATCTTAGGTAAATCTAGATATCTCACAAGAGACTACCGCACAACATACATATTGTGTAAATAACTTAAGTACTGTGTAACAAATCTATTCAGTTTATCAAGATTGAGCCTTCCTTCTGTCAAAGATTTTGCATGGGAATTGTTTTCACCTGTTATCAGCAATTTAAATTAACATGAGTAAGGATTAGTGCCAGTCAAGCTACTCCAGGCATTGTGGTGAATGAGATGGACATGACCATGGCCATGGTTAGTAAGTCTGCAGATGACATCAAAATTGGTGGCATAATATACAGTGAAGAGGTTTTCTAAGATTACAAAGGGATCTTGATCAAATGGGTCAATGTGCTGAAAAATGGCAGATGGATTCAATTTGCATAAATGCGAGGTATTGCATTTGGGTACAACATACAAGGACAAAACTTGTACAAATAATAATAGGGCTTGGGTAGTTTATATAACAGAGGGACCAAGGGATTCAAGCTACTTTGAAGCGTGCGTCACATATAGACAGGGTGGTTAAAAAGGTATTTAGCATGCATGAGGGGACAGATTTAAAATAGACACGAGGGGCAAATTATTTTACACAGGAGGTGGTTCGTGTGTGGAATGAACTTCCTTAGAAACTGGCAGATACAGAGACAGTTACAACATTTAAAAGACACATAGCCGTATACATGATTAGGAAAGATTTATAGTGGTAAGGGCCAGAAGCTGACATGTGGGACTAGTTTAGTTTGAGATTATTTTTGGCATGGACTGGTTGGACCAAAGTGTATGTTTCTGGGCTGTATGACTATGACTCAAACAAGTATCAGACTAACAGCAGTTCAGATTTAAAAATGTATACCAAATAGGGAGTGTATTTTTGCTTCCCGAATGTAAAGCCTGTCACTGTGTAAGTTGAATGGACATTATCAGATGGAAAATGACAAAGGGACATGCCAAAGAAGACTGAGAAAGTATGTTTAAGGAGAACTGAAAAAGTGGGATACCACCTAGGTGGTCAGAAAGAGACCGGAATTGACTAGGGCTAATAGCACAGTCTTGCTGTCCATAGTTCCTCTGGTACCATGTGGGTTAAAGTAAAATAAATACAGATTTTGAAACAGTAAGAAAACACAAACAACAAACAAAATATCACATAACAACCAAGGAGGATTTGTTTTTAAATGCATGAATAGCTTTTGCTTTATTGCTTGATCACTGGATTTATGCTTTCTGGTGTCCTCTTGTGGACACTTAGAGTACAAAGAAAACTATGTGCAATTGCCCTGAATTGAGTGTACTATATACTGGGTATTCAAGAAAGATAATGTTTATATTATATTCTACTTCATCTTAAGACATGCTGAAGCATTTCACATAACAACATTTATATTCTGCTTCGTCTTAGGACATGCAGAAGCATTTCACATAATGAGGTATTTTGATGGAATGCAGAGGTGAATGTCAACCAGTTTATGCATAACTAAGTCCCATAATTAAGATGAGTTGTTCATTTTGGGCTGTGGTGTTGGAAAAGAAATTCTAAGATCTGGGAATAATTCATTGCACAGTGTCACAGGCTCTTTCACATTCAATGAGTAAGACTGAGTTTTAGTTTAACACTGCCACTGGAGGACAAAACTCCACAGAATGCAGGCTTCCCTCAGTATGGAAATAAAATTATCGACTATTCCTGGAGACAGGATTTAACCCATGACCTCCTCTCTCTGGGGCAAAGTGTTTTCTTACACAGCAATGTACTAAAAATAAGTATAACTTACTGCGTAGGCAAAATATTGTTCAACCTGTTAAATATGCACTGTAATTTGCAACTTTAAATGCAATCTTGTTTAATCAAAATGAGTCACTGCAGTGCTCTAGTGATACAAGTGAATTTGAGATTAATAGTGCAAATAAGATATATTTTACTGGAGGGGAAATTAGTTATTTTCATTTACATTTCTCCAGATGACTTTGTCTTCCTCCAGATTAACTACAGAGACGGATGCAATAGCTAGACTTTCACATCTGTCACTGTTTAGAGAACAGAAGAGACGTCATATCTGTATCTGTTCAACCCAGGCACATTCAACCCACAGTTATACTCAGAATAGAAGCACTGATGGAAATATAATTCAATAACTTGCTTGCATACAGCTTGTGGGGAAATTAAATGATAATACAATTTCAATAATCTTAAGAAACCACTAGTACATTTTCAGTTTTTCATCACTCAAAATCTATTGATATAAGGAAACTATTCATCATTCAACATGAAATAACATAGGGCAAACTCGATACAGTGTGTAGGAGGGGATGAGTAGAGAGCAGTGATAAAAATGAACTATGTTAGGCTTGCAGTGCCGAGAAAATGAAGTATTTCAAAATAAAGTTCCCTAATTCACTCACAAGAGCATGATTTCCTCAGACTAAGCACTCTTCAATTCTTGACTCACTCACTTTGACTGATGTGGAGATTTCCCCTACAGACATCACTGTTAGCTGCACCAGCTGGCTAGAGTTAGAAAGGAGAGCAAAAGCTCGACTCATGTTAATTATCATATGAAGTATATGGGAAGGCCCAAAAGGGAATATGCCAGTTTTAAAATACAGACAAAAATTAGTATTCTTACTTTCATAATTAGCAAAGGATACATTAACAAACGTAATAAAACAATGTGTTTATTCAGATTTTCAAACTGTAAATACTGTGAAACAGGAGGGAGGATTTTTTTGGCCATTTTATTGTATGCTTTTTAAAAAAAACAAGGGGGTAAACATAGTACTCAGACAAAATAAATTGCTTTTTCTGTAGGGCAAACATGATCTGTTGAATTTAGGAGATAGAAGATAAATACACAAGCTAAATAAGTTTAAAGCAGAATATTGTATGTTGACTTTTTAAAAAGTATGAACTTTTAAAATAAAACAGGAATTGATCAAACAATGGACTTGCTGACATTCTAATGTTTAGGCAACTCTCTGGTTAAATCAGGTAAAAGCAAAAGAAACAGCCAAAAGGGTCAGTTGATCAATCCCCCTCATATCCCAATTCGCCAATTATTCTGAATACCTTTAATATTCTTGGCTCCACAGTTCCATCTGGCAGATTATTACAATCTGCTATTACAATTTCTGGAAATAATTCCTTACTTAGGCCAGCATTATGTTCACTATTTTCAATCGAGTCTCACATTTGTGGTTCAGAAGAATGTAATATTCTGATATACTGGGTCTATTCCACTTAACATTTTACATATCTTCACAAGGGCCTCTTTATTAACCAAATTCTGTCTAAGACTATATTGACTTGAGCTTCTAGAATCTTTTCTGTTTTACAACTAAAATCAGACGTCTTGTTCTTCATTCTATTCCTACTACATATCTGTTTAGGTTTTATCACATCAAAAACAGTATTCCAAGCATTAACTGACTGCTAAACTTTAGTATAACTTCTGGGGATCATTTAGCGATGAAGCCAAAATTTAGCATTTCAATGCACTACTTCCCGAAGGTTGCATTTACAAACATTTAGTAACAGTGCAAAGTAATATCTATTTTCTCCTGACCCAATTAGAGACATAGAGTCAGAGATGTACAGCATGGAAACAGACCCTTCAGAACAACCCACCCATGCCGACCAGATATCCCAACCCAATCTAGTCCCAACTACCAGCACCCGGCCCGTATCCCTCCAAACCCTTCCTATTCATATACCCATCCAAATGCCTCTTAAATGTTGCAATTGTATCAGCCTCCACCACCTCATTCCATACACATACCATCCTCTGTGTGAAAACGTTGTCCCTTAGGTCTCTTTTATTATCTTTCCCCTCTCACTCTAAACCTATGCCTTCTAGTTCTGGACTCTCCGACCCAAGGAGAAGACTTTGCCTATTTACTCTATCCATATCACAAATTTCCTGTTTTATGTTTATGGAATATCTTACTAACTTATATTATGTTCTTTGCAAATTTAACTTCATTTTCTTCTAATCTTTTTGAAAACTCCCTGGTCATGCTCTTTGTCAAATGTATATAATGTAAATCTGGAATTAGGCCCTAGACTGACTGATTAGTGAAATGGAGAGAGTCTCTCCTTCAGGGAGTTCTCTCCAGTCCCTAACCCCAGATTAAGTATGCTTTAAATTCTGTAACCATATAGTGGTATGAAGGGAAAAAGAATCCAAGTTATTTGAAATGTAAAGACACACAAAAGAGGCGACCAAGGGTGAATCACATGTACAATGTTTTAGTAGTAAATAAAAGACATCATGCCATCGTTAGCAGAGAGAATCATAGTGGAAGAAATATAGAAACTGTTGGCGTACATTGCATGTTATAAGACAAAAAGCTCAATAGGTGTTGAGAAATAATTCTTAAAACCCAAATACAGAAGTATGATATGTTCCAAACCCATTTGGGACTTTTCACATTCAAAGAAGAAAATGGAACACTCAGTAATTAAATGGCAAAATATGTCACAAAAATGCATCCATTTAAACAAAATAAAACTTACCTGTGTACATAGAGAAAACAAAGATATCAAACAGCACTAACAACACTAGTTAGAAATCACAGCACTAACAACATAACAGACTTCACCTGACGAAGGAGCAGCGCTCCGAAAGTTTGTGATTTCAACTAAACCTGTTGGACTATAACCTGATGACATGTGACTTCTGTCCTTGTCCACCAGTCCAACACCGGCAACTCCACACTCCAGAAACATTAATCAGAGCTCTGATTAGTCAGATTATTAGTGTTCCAGTTCTAACTTTAAATGAAACTACTACAGTATATCTGTAGTTATAAATTCAGCCCAAGCCATTTGGATTTAGAGAATTGTGTCATAAACTGTCAGCTTGCATGCATTGCAAACTGGATACAATTTATCTTAATGTTATCTTTTGAATTTTGTGAATCAACCTTGACACAGCACTTCTGAGTTTGATGGATGTCGGAGCTGCTGAGAGGGGTGTTGTGGTGTGGTGTGACGTAATCAAGTGAATAATCTGGTTCATGTGGTGCAGTGACACAACCTCTAACACAGGAGCAACCTGTAGCAGTTTAACCAAAATTACAGCTATAAAATAAACAAATTACTCAGACCTTCTCAAGCAAAGTAGTGTTATGAAGATGTGGGTGTCCTATACCTTTAGAGAGTTAAAAGCTAGCAGAACTAACAGACAGCACCAAGTGTTCTCAATAAAGTGACAATGTAACACTTGGTCGAAGACTAGATTAGCTGGTTTCATGGAAATGACAAAACAGATTCGAATTAGACCAATCAGTTTAAATTATACTCCAAAAAAGTTTGAATTGAATGTATTGACAGTCTTGAAAGCCAATGACACAATTTAATGCTTTGGGGGGGGGGGGGGGGGGAGGGGGGAGGGGGGGGTCTAAACCAGGGTAAATTGAACAGTTGGGAGGAGAACTGATAAGACAATGACTTCTGTAGACTGCCCAGAGAATAGCTCTCTCTTTCGATCAGTAACCTGTGAAGCAGAAAACCCAAAGAAGAAAAAAAGAAGATTCAACGTCTGGCTGGTTTTGAAAAGTTGAATTTTGGTAAATTTTAATCGGGGGGTTTTATCGGATTAGTATTATAGATGGGGAAGGTAAAAGATAGGTTAGAGGAAGGAGTTGTAAATAGTTGTTAGTTAATAATTCGCTGTTCTACTTTAAGAAATAAAGTTTTTACTTTTATTTTAACTCGTTCTTGGCCTCTCAAATTTTTACAGATTACTGCACAGGATAAATCTTTTCTGTGTTGCTGGTTGAAATTAAGCAGGAGGGTTTACCCAGTGTTGTAACAGTCTGGGGGCTCATTGTCCAGGATTTGAACTGATTTAGACAGATTTGAATAGATTAGGGGGTACAAAAAATTCCCAGCAGATTTAAACATTTGAAGGTTAGTGTCTTAGATCATTAAATAAAACATAGGTGAGACAATTTGTTTAATTTCAGTGACTTGAGATTGACTAAATTAAAAGTGAGAGAAATTGCTCTTAAAATTGCTAAAAAGGTTATGGGATTTGAAGATGATTGTCAAATTTGCCAAGAAAGTTTAGAAGGAAAGAAAAACACCATACTTTTGGATTAGCAAGTAAGTTGATTTGGGTTTAACCAAGGACAAAAGTAAAGCTGAAATTGTAAAGGAATTACTTAAACATTTAGGTGTATCAGAGAAACAGACAAGGGCAATAGAGGTAGAAAAACTTAAATTACAATTGAGGAAAATGGAGTTAGAAGATAAACAATGGGAGAGGGGGGGGAGTGAAAGAGGAAAGAGAGAGAGAGAGAGAGAGAGAGAGAGAGAGAGAGAGAGAGAGAGAGAGGGAGAGAGAGAGAGAGAGAAGATTCTTGGCTAAGCAAAGGGAAAAGAAAAGGAGAGAGAGAGAAGAAAGGAGGTGTGAGGGGGGGGAAGAGGGGGGAAGAGGGGGGAAGAGATCGAGAGGGGGAGAGGGGGGGAAGAGACGGAGAGGGGGGGAAGAGACGGAGAGGGGGGAAGAGACGGAGAGGGGGGAAGAGACGGAGAGGGGGGAAGAGACGGAGAGGGGGGAGAGACGGGAGAATTTTAAACTTGAGAACAAAGAACAAAAGAAAATTGACAGCCCAGTTACAGGCCCCTCAGGCCTCCAAGCCTGTGCTGATCCAAATCCACTGTCTAAACCTGTCGCCCAATTCCTAAGGATTTGTACCCCTCTGCTCCCCATCTACTCATGCATCTGTCCAAAGCTTGTATCCCTCTTAAACCTTTCTCCTCTCACCTTGGACACGTGACCTCTCATTATTGAATCCCTCACCCTGGGGAAAAAGCTCATCTCTATCCACCTTGTCTATACCTTTCATGATTTCATAAACCTCAATCAGGTCCCCCCTCAATCTCTATTTTTCTGATGAAAACAAGCCTAACCTATTCAACCTCTCTTCAGAGCTAGCACCTTCTATACCAGGCAACATCCTTGTAAACCTTCTCTGCACCCTCTCCAAAGCGTCCACATCTTTTTGGTAATGTGGTGACTAGAACTGTACACAGTATTCTAAATGCGGCTGAACCAAAGTCTTGTACAATTTTAACATGACCTCCTGCTCTTACACTCAATACCCCTTCCGATGAAGGCAAAGATACCATAAGTCTTCTTGACCACTCTATCCACCTGTGCAGCCACTTTCAGGATACAATGGACCTGAACTCCCAGATCCCTTTGCTCAGCAACTTTTCCCAAGGCTCTTCCATTTACAGTATAGTTCGCTTTAGAATTAGACCTTCCAAAATTCATCACCTCACATTTGCTCACATTGAACTCCATCTGCCACTTCTCCACTCAACTCTCCAATCTATCTAGTAATCTTTGATAATCCCTTATGCATTCTGCTATTCCACCAAACTTCGTGTCATCTGCAAACTTACTGATTAGACCACCAATATCCTCTTCCAGATCATTTATGTATATCTCAAATAACAGTGGCCCCAACACTGATCCCTGTGGAATACCACTGGTCACCTTTCTCCATTTCGAGAAACTCCCTTCAACTACTATGCTCTGTCTCCTGTTGTTCAACCAGTTCTTTATCCACCTAACTAGAACACCCTGCACATCATGTGACTTCACTTTATCTATTTGTTTACCATGGGGAACCTTATCAAACACCTTACTAAAGTCCATGTATATGACATCTACAGCTCTTCCTTCATCTATCAACTTGGTCACTTCCACAAAGAAGTTGAGAAGGCACAATCTCCCCCACACAAAACCATGTCACTGATAAGCCCATTCTCTTCCAAATATAAATAGATCCTATTTCTCAGTACCTTCTCCAGCAACTTCCCCACCACTCACGTCAGGCTCACTGGTCTTAGTTACCCGGAATATCCCTACTACCCTTCTTGAACAGGGAGACAACATGAGCAACTCTCCAGTCCTCCGTCACTTCACGTGTGTTTAAGGATGCTACAAAGATATCTGTTAGGGCCCCAGCTATTTCCTCTCTCACCTCCCTCCACGACCTGGGATAGATCCTATCCGGTCCTGGGGACGTGTCCATCTTAATATCCTCTAGCCTACCCAACACATCCACCCTCTTTATGTCAACATGATCCAGAGTAAACAAACTTCTATCTCTAATCTCAACAGTCGTCAGTCGTGAACACTGATGCAAAGCAATCATTCAGAATCTTACCCATTCTCTCAGGTTCAACACACAACCGGCCTTCCTTATCTTTTAGTGGACCAAGCCTTTCTCTAGTTACCCTCTTGCCTCTTACACACAAATAAAAGGCCTTAGGATTCTCCTTAAGCCTGCTCGCTAAAGTTATTTCAGGGCCCCTTTTAGCCCACTTGATTCCTTGTTTAAGATTGGTCCTACTCTCCCGATATTCTTCCAAAGCCTGTTCTGTTCTTAGCTGCCTGGACTCTTTGTATGCTCCCCTTTCCCTCTTGGCTCGACGCACAATTTCTCCTGCCATCCATAGTTCATGCATCTTGTCTTTCCTATCCCTTATTTTCAAAGGGACATGCCTATCCTGCACTATCTTTGAAAGCCTCCCACATATCAAATGTGGCTTCCCTTCAAATAGCTACCCCATGCCACATTTCCCAGCTCCTGCCGAATTTGGATATAATTGGCCTTGGCCCAGATTAGGAGAAAATGAGGACTGCAGATGCTGGAGATCAGAGCTGAAAATGTGAATCATTCCTGAAGAAGGGCTCATGCGCGAAGTGTCGATTCTCCTGCTCCTTGGATGCTGCCTGACCTGCTGCGCTTTTCCAGCAACACATTTTCAGCTTGGCCCAGCTTAGTACTGTTCCCTTAGGACCATTCTCATCTTTGTCTACGAGTATTTTAAAGCTTACAGGATTTTGGTCACTGTTCCCAAAGAAATCCCCCACTGCAACTTCTACCACCTGGCCTGGCTCATTCCCCAACACCAGGTCCAATATGGCCCCTTCCCTAGTTGGACTATTGACCTATTGCTCTAGAAAACATTCCTGGATGCTCCTCACAAATTCTGCCCATCCAGACCTCTGACATTAAGTGTATCCCAGTCAATGTATGGAAAATTAAAATCTTCCATCACCACCACCCTGTTGCCTCCACACGTTTCCATAATCTGTTTACCTATTTGTTCTTCTACTTCATGCTCACTGTGAGAGGCCTGTAGTACATCCCCAAAAATGTAACTGCACCCTTCTTATTTCTCAGCTCTACCCATAATGCCTCACTGCTCAAGCCCTCCATAGTGTCCTTCTTTAGCACAGCTATGATATCATCCCTGATACGCAATGCAACTCTTCCTCCCCCTCCTTTACTTCCCTCCCTGTCCTGTCTGAAGCATCTATGACCTGGAACATTTAGTTGCAAATTATGCCCTTCCTTCAACCAAGTCTCTGTGATCACAATTACATCATACTCCCAGGCACCAATCCAAGCCCGAAGTTCGTCTGCCTTACCCATTATATTCCTTGAGAAGTTGCGACTTAGTCAGCAAAGTCAAGTTAACAGGATGGAGATTAAAAGAGAAGTTAGTGTATACATATAAACATGTCAAAGTTCTACCACATTTTGACGAGAAAGATGTTGAAACCTTCTTTATTTCATTTGAAAAATTCGCTAGGCAGATGGAGTGGTCCGAGGGCTTATGGGTAACGTTAGTTCAGACTAAACTGGTAGGCAGAGCTACTGAGGTGTTTGCAACACTGATAGATGAGGTGTCAAGAGATTATGAAGAGGTTAAACAGGCTATTTTATGTGCTTATGAATTGGTACCAAAAGCATACAGACAGCGGTTCAGAAACACAAAGAAGGAACCAGGTCAAACTTATGCTGAGTTCGAAAGAATTAAACAGTCATTTTGATCAATGGGTGCATGTTTGAAAATAGATAGGACCTTTGAGGCTCTAGGAGAGACTATTCTCCTAGAGGACTTTAAAAACTCACTTCCAGAGAAGGTAAGATTTCACATGGAGTAACAGAAAGTTCAAGAAGTGAGAAGGGCAGCAGAATTAGCAGATGAGTACATGTTGATGCATAAGACAAGCTTCAGGCCATAATTTCATCCTGCAAGGGATAGAAGTTGGGAGAAGGGTAGAGCCTACACTACGAAACCAAGAGTAGAGAGCACTGTAAGAATTTACCATGGGATAAAAAAGAAGCTCAAGAGGGTGGAAAGGAGGTGAAACATCACAGGTGTTTCCACTGTGGTAAAGTGGGACACGCAAAGTCATAGTGCTGATCATTAAAGAAAGGTGCTGTGGGAAAATATGTGATAAAAGAAGTTAAGCCAGTGGCTTAAGGTAGTAGAGGAGACCTCCAAGAAGAGCCAAGGAGATGCAGGAGAGTGCACAGCCTAGGCAGGGGCTGGGTATGGAGTTAGTACCTAATCTCTGCAAAGAATTTGCCTCTGTGTTTAAAGTTCACTCAGAAAGAATAGAGGGAAGGACAAGAAGTTAAAATTTTGAGAGATACACGATCTAACCTGTCACTGATAGTAAGAGATGAGCGAATATGCACTCTTTCTGATCTGTTACCCAAGAGTGTGATAATTTGCGAGATAGATGTTCAGAAATGTAATGTTCCCCTATGTAAGGCAGATTGGAATGCCAGCTCAAGACTGGGGAAGTTACAGTGGGAACGATTGACAGAGTGTTAGTTCCAGGAATTCAGTTCATTCTTGGGAATGATTTGGCAGGGTCCAAGGTATGAGTGACATGCCTTGTTGTGGAGAAGCCCAAGGAAGGCCAAGAATCTGAGGAGTGAAAACAGAAATATCCTGGTATTTTCCCAGACTGTGTGGTACCCAGATCCCACTATCATAAGTCACAGCACGAAGTGAAAACTAAAGAAAAAGATGAAGGAGTTGAAGTTCTGTTAGAGGATACCCTGTTTGACATATGGTGTGCAGGAAAAACCTGAACAGGCAGAGAGTCAGACAGAAGTGTTTACTCCTGAAAGGATAAGATACTTGCAACAGCAAGACAAGATAATTAAAAGGTATATATGTGGATTTGTACGCCGAAAACAAGGCAGAGAATATTCCAAAGGATTATTATCTGAAAGACAGAATCCCAAGACAGAAATGGAGACCAAGGCAGGTTATTGTAGAGGAGAATTGGGCCAAAGTGCACCAGATTGTGTTGCCAGTAGCATACAAACATTTGGTGTTATGGATAGCACATGAACTACCTGAAGGAGGTCATCTAAGTGTATGAAAGACACAGGCTAAGGTATAAACACATTTTTGTTGGCCTGGAATGCACAAGGATGTGGTTAACCTTTGCCGTACGTGTCATATGTGTCAAATGGTAGATAAGACAAGGCAGTAATAAAACCAGCACCTTTGTTGCCAATTCCCGCATTTGAAGAAACTTTCACGTTATAATCGATTCTGTAGGTCCCCTTCCAAGAACAAAAATTAGGAACCAATACTTGTTAACCATAATGGATGTGTCTACCAAATTTCCGGATACAAATCCATTACGGAGTCTCAAGACAAAAAAGGTGGTAGAGGAATTGGTAGCTTTCTTCACATGGTATGGGATAACTGGAGAGATTCAGTTGGATCAAGGGTCAAATTTTATTGCTAGGCTGTTTAAGGTGGTTATTAATAGCTTAGGTATACTGCACTTTAAATCCAGTATTTATCATCCTGAATCCCAGGGAGTTTTAGAAAGGTGGCATCAGACTTTGGAGACCATGTTGAGAGCATACTGTCAGGACAACCTGAATGATTGGGATAAAGGTATCCCATTCGTATTGTGCGCAATTGGAGATGCCCCAAATGAATCTACTCAGTTCACTCCCTTTGAGTTAATATTCGGTCATGAAGTGAGAGGCCCTTTGAAATTAATTAAAGAAAAATTGACAGGACTAAAGCTACAGATCTCACACTTAGATTATGTATCGGACGTGGGGAAGAGAATAAATTGAGTAGGTGAATTAGCTAAACAGCACCTAAAGAGGGCATAAAGAATGAAGCAGGTGGCAGATAAAAGCTCTGAGACTTGAACGTTTTCCTGAGGGGATGACATGTTAGTACTGTTACCAGTGACAGGAAATCCCTTCAAAGCCAGGTTTAGTGGTTAGTGGTCCCTATCAAACTGAGAAAAGGTTGAGTCAGGTGAACTATTTAGCAAAGATGCCAGATAGGATTAAAAGGTATCGGGTATATCATGTGAACATGCCGAAACCGTATTATGCTAGAGAGAAAGAACTGGAGAAACAGGTATAAGTTAGAGTGAGGAATCAAATCCAGATGATGTGGATTTTGATGTGCTTCAAAATAGATTAGAAAATGAAGTCATCCTTGAGGAATGGGACAGCTTAGTAAGCTATCCATCTCAGGAGCATAGAACACAATTGGAAGATTTGTTACTGCAGTATAAAGACACACGTAAGAATCAGATGGGGAGAACTAATGCTATTGTACATGAAGCAGACTTAGGGAATACTGCTCCGATACATAAACACCCCTATGGGCTTAATTCTTTCAAAGCTAGATAGGTCCAGATGGAGACAGAGGCCATGCTCAATGAGGATATATCAAACCAAGCCAGAGCGAGTGGAGTTCGCCAATCGTCTTAGTTCAGAAACTGGATGGGACTCAATGATTCTGCGTGGATTATAGGAAGGTCAACACCGTTATAAAATCACTCATGTCCAATTCCTAGATTGGAGGACTGTATCGAGAAAGTCGGACAAGCCAGTTACATCACCATGTTAGATTAATGCGTGGTTACTGGCAGGTACCTTTATCAGAGACGGCGTAAGAAATTTCTGCGCTTGTAACCAGAAATGGACTGTATTAGTTTAAAGTGATGCCCTTGGGAATGAAGAACGCACCCATCACATTCCAAAGACTCATGAACAGAGTTATGGCTGGGTTAACAAACTGTGCAGTCTATTTGGATGATGTAGTGATCTTTAGCAAGTCCTGGAAAGATTACATGGTACAGTTGGCAGAGCTCTTTGAACGACTACAAGAAGCAAAACTGGTAATAAAACTGAATTCGCAAAAGCAGAGGAGATGTTCTTGGGACATAACATCAGTCATGGAAGGTTGACCCCCTTGGAACGCAAAGATGAAGGCCATCAAGGAATTTCCACAATCAACCTCGAACAAAGAGGTGCTTCGATTCTTAGGACTCAGTGGATTCTATTCGAAGTTTGTTCCAAACTTCAGCAGTGTAGTGGCCCTGTTAACCGTTAACTTTGAAGAAGTTAACCATTTGAACCATTTGAAAGACATATTAAGCACCAAACTAATTTTAGCTACACCAAACATTTGATGACGTTGGAGTTGGAGCTGTACTCCTACAGGAAGATAAGGATGGGATTGAACTGCCAATGGTTACTTTTCGAAGAAGATCAACATCCACCAAAGGAAATAGTCCACGATCAAAAAAAGAGTTTGGTACTGGCCTTACAACATTTTAATCTGTATGTCACGAACAACGTGTCGGAGGCGGTTGTGTACATGGATCACAATCCCCTTAATTTCTTAGAACACTTTAAAGACAAGAATGAGACTATTTCTTATGTTACAGACTTTTAATTTAAAAATCATACATGTTGCGGGTCGTAAGAATGTAACCACAGACACTACAATGTGATTGACTCTTAACTGCTCTCTGGAGAGGCCTCGTAAGATATTTAGCGTTATCCAATGGCAATAAGCACCTATGAATTTTTTAAAAACGAAAAACAATGGCGAGAAAGCACACGATTAAACTGACAAGAATATCCTCCCTATTGAAGGGCTGGGCACTGATTTACATAATTAAACATATTTTCCTTCTTATCAAAGGAACAGCTTGCTTACATACCTGCTACATTCAACCACTGTAACTTTTAGGCGTCCTTCGACAAAGTTCAAGTCTTGCATGTAAAGATCGCAGTTGGCTGCATCTACTGTTTGGACTTGGTATGGAAAAAATGGTTTGTACCTGAAAAACATGAAGATTAATGGTGGGTTTATCAAAATTTCCTTTTTATATTGTTATTTTAAAGTAATCACACTTAATGTCTTCATTCACTCCATCATGAAATTGAGTTCAACCATATTAATTGACTTTTTGTCCTCTTGCAATAGTAAGCATGGGAATTGGTTTAGCTCAGTTGGCTGGATTGTCAGTTTACACAGCAATGTGATACCAACAGCATGGGTTCAATTCCCATCACCAGTTTCAGGTCACCATGAAGGACTCTCCTTCTCAACCTCGTCCCTCGCCTGGAGGTCAGGTGGCCCTCAGGTTAAATCATGACCAGTCACTTCTCTCTCTAATAAGAGCAGCCCCTATGGTCTGGTAAAACTATGGTGACATAACAACAACAGTAAGCATATAACTAATAGCAAGTCTTCTTCACAAATGATTGATTCAGAGTTTACGCAGTGACTGACTAAACCTTAAGGGTCATGCAAGTTTCAAGTTCAGTTTGCGGCAGAACACAATCAAATAGCCTACTCCTGCTCCTAATTTCTATGATTCTATTAAATAGCTATGCAGGTACTGATCAAGTCAGTCTGAAAGGAGAGACGGTCTGAGTGAATAGGCCCTGCCAGAAGGGTGAAAGTGAGGACTGCAGATGCTGGAGATCACAGACGCTGCCCAAAGGGCTCATTGTGTTGATTCAAACAGGCTCTAAGGTCCTATACAGTAGTACAGTACTTGAAACAAAACTAGAAATTGCTGTAAAAACTCAGGTCTGGCAGCGTCTGTGGAGAGAAAGTAGAGTTGACATTTTGGGTCCAGTGACCCTTCTTCAGCACTGAGTTTTGACCTGCTGAGGTTTTACAGCAATTCCTGTTTTTGTTTCTAATTTCCAGCATCCTCAGATTTTTTATATTAGATTAGCTTCCCTACAGTATGGAAAAACAGGCCCTTCAGCCCAACATGTCCACAGCGACGCTCCAAAGAGTAACCCACCCAGATCCATTTCCCTCTGACTAATGCACCTAACACTATGGACAACTTAGCATGGCTAATTCACCTGACATGCACATCTTTGAACTGTGGGAGGAAACCAGAGCACCTGGAGGCAAGCCATGCAGACACGAGGAGAATGTGCAAACTCCACCTGAGGCTGGAATCGAACCTGGGTCCCTGGCGCAGTGAGGCAAGCAGTACTAACCACTGAGCTACTGTGAGTTTTTTCTGTTTAGTACTTGAAGGATATTACTTAATTCAATACTGATAATATTGAAGTCAGAAATATTCAAATACAATACTCTGTTAAAAGGAAATTGAATTGCAAGAACCAAAAAGAAATGCCAAATACATTAAGTATTTTTACTTTCAATTCAGCATTATTCTTGCATTATCCACTCAGAGTCAGATAGGCATTTGATACTGTATTTGTTCTGCATTGGTAGAGACTGTAGATCCTATGTTTCACCATCGGATGTCACTTTCGGCCTTCAAATAAATACAACTGAACTGTAAACATAAATTCACATTAATTTACCAAAAATATTTCAACAGATGAACATTTAAATTAATAAAAAAGTAGTACTTCATTTTGATCACTCAGCTTTACATTCTGAAAAGCTACACAAATCCTACTGGTTAAAGCATGAGAAATGATTCCTGGCAGAGTGGCTCAGTAGTTAGAAGTGTTGCTTCACAGTCAGAGGGATTCAGGTTTGATTCCAGCCTTGGTGGCTGTCTCTGTGCCTGTATGGATTTCTTTGGTGGTCTGGTTTCCTCCCACAGTCAAATATGTACAGGTTACATGAATTGAATAAGAATGATGTCTGCCTCCTTGGAACTATTCCCACCCCAACATTAGTCAGCACCTTGCGGAAAGAAGGGAAACCATAAGCCATATTGAAGAATGGTACAACAGAACCAAAGCCAGAACCACATTTAAAATTTAGGAATATACTTGGCTATTACAGCAAATTAAGATTAGCTAAGATATCTTTTTACAGGCACGTAAGATGGCTTGTATTTATGTTTGGATATTAATTTTATTGAGGTCTGTGTTTAAAAGTAGCTTACAGAATAATTTTTAGTTTCTATTGTAAACCTTAAAAGTTGTGACACAGGTACGTACACCTAGTTCAACCTAGTTTATCAAAAGTCTCTTGCCGTCAAGCAGAACTCTGCAGTTACAGTACCTGTAATTTTTGAGAAGAAGGTTCACCTCATTTGCAACACAATCTGTGATTCCCTAAATCTGAGCATTTTTAGCTGCAACTAAATTATTTGGGTCATATATTGGCTAATCCTAGATTAACATTAATTGGATATTTTCACTTCTACATATTAAACACCAGCAAAATTTGCTCCACAATGCATTCACTAGTGTCTTTTTGGGATGGAAAATGCCATCCTTGGAAATAGTGAGGACTGTAGTTGCTGGAAGGCAGAAGCCAAAGTCCATCCATATATGTGGAGCTGGAGGAGCAGAAAAGGTGATGTTTCTAAAAGAAACCAAAATATACAGAATCTCCTCGGTTCAGGCGACTGACTGTGAGCTGGCTGGCCACAACCAGTGAACTGTTTGTTAGATGGCAGCTTCCACATTCTGATTTAGATTGTTTACTTACTCTTACCCAACACAACCAGATTGCATGACAAACATCAGTAGAAGCAAGATCAAAAGATTCAACAGCCTATGGTCTTCCCCTAGCTTCCTGATCATTTTCTCATTTGGAAAGACACAGCTTTGCCCATAATCTTAAAATAAACTGCTCTGGATTTCAAGTGGAGCTTTATTTCTTCTGTCTTCTTTGGTAATACTAACAAAATTCACAGGGATCCAGTGGAAGCATTGGAGGCATCATTCCTGAATGGTTTAAATAAAAGGCCTTTGTGTAGAAGTTAAAGATGTTGACTAGATATGGGGTGGAAATTCAAAATCTAGCTCTTTATCTAAATAAATTAAGGTCACAAATCAGGAATGGGGGCTGTAAACCACACATTAATTAAATGGTTTCTCACAAAACAGTGATGAGAAGATAACTAGTGAAAGTAACAGGGCTATTTCACATAACTCAACAAATGAATTGCCAGTATCATATCTTTCACCATTCTCCAATATTTTTTGCATTACCTGTGGCATTTGCAAGTTGTTAACAGCATGTAACCTTGTAACATTTGTTCCAAACTACTTTCTCTCACCAGGCATGAACACAATGCCCAATCATTCAGCCCAACAGATAATTTAACATCTCAAACCATTCAAATGATTTAGGCATATTCGCATTTCCTGCAACGACAGATTTCTCAATTATTGACCCACTTATGGATAAATAGTTATTATATGGTCACTCTATATGCTCACACCCGTGACAAACTACATTTTTTTCTGCTCACAATTAGACTTTGCACGATCAAGTAAAAGTTTGTTTGCTAACTTTGCGCATCAATGAAAAGAAACAGTATAACAGTAACAGTACGGGAAAAAGGTCAGTAATGAAGTTGGACTGTATTATGCATCATTCACACAACAGAGCATTTTCATGTCATTACAACAAAACGAAGTTACTGTACAAACTGCAGCCTTCAGCATCAACTTGCTGGTGCAACCTCAGGCAAACCCTTAAATACATTAATGACAAAGCAATTATACACCATAAAACAATTTCCAACAGGTAGTCTGGTGACTTTCTGAACTGTTCGAAAAATGATAGCGTTAACTGTTTTTATGGTTTTTCACAAATACGAAAATATATCTGAAATAACTGTACTAAGATCAGTATCCCGTCACCAAATCACCCTTTATTGACATGTGCACAGTTCACTGGTTGTGGCCAGCCAGCTCACAGTCAGTCGCCTGAACTGAGGAGATTCTATATATTTTGGTTTCTTTTAAAAACATCACCTTTTCTGCTCCTCCAGCTCCACATATATGGACTTTGGCTCCTGCCTTCCAGCAACTGCAGTCCTCACTATTTCCAAGGATGGCATTTTCCATCCCAAACAGACACTAGTGAACCCCATGGGCCCATTCCCAACAATGGTTCCTTGGTCACCATCAGACTCCCAATTCCAGAACTTCACTGAATTCAAACTCTATCACAGCAGGATCTAAACCCGGGTCCCCAGAACACCACCTGGATCCCTAGACCAACATTCCTGATGAAGAGCTTATGCTCGAAACCTTGACTCACTTGCTCCTCAGATGCTGCCTGACCAGCCGTGCTTTTCCAGCCCCACAGCTTTTGTCCATGGACCAAGAGTCCTCACCTCATACGCATACAAGGCCATTTCCATAGTTTCAGCACCAAATTTCGTCCCCTGAACCAAACTGTCTCTCTTGTTTAGAGGAGGCACGTGGCCAGCATTGGTGTTCTTGCTGCTGTTTCACGCTCCCCCCAGGTCTGAAAATATCAGGTTTAACCTGTTGCAGAATTTTCTCCCCATCAGCAATTCTGCTGGAGCTATCCCTATTGTTTCAGGGTGGTAATGTAATTGAACAGGAACCCGGAGAGTCTGGTCTCAACTGATGCTGTAGGCTGCCTGCCTTCAATGTTTGGATCACTCTTTCCACAAGACAATTAGACAATGAATAGTATAGAACTGTCCTTATGTGCCAAATGCCATTTGACTTTAGGAAATATTCAAACTCCCTGCTCATAAATGACATCGTAAATACTTTCAGGAGTCCATATATCACGAACGATGCTTGCAGCTTCTCAATCGTCATCCCGAAGTTGCCAAATGAACTTTATGTACACCCAACCACTTTGAATGGGCGTCCACAATGATCAGTGACATTCAGCCCATGGAAGGATCAGCACAATCGAGATGCAACCAAGTCCAGGGTTTATTGAGCCATTCCCACGAATGTGAGGACACTGCTGGTGGCAATTTATGTCCTTGATGGCATTCTGGACATTGTCCACCAATGCAGCTATGTCAGCATCTAACCCTCACCACCAGACATAGCTTCTTGCTAGCATATTAATTTTAGAAATCCCTGGATAACCCTAGAGTTCAGCCAGTATCTGGCAATAACCTTTACTCTGGACAATCATCATTGTTCCCCATCATACTATGCTGTCCTCAATGATGATGTGGTCTCACCTGGTCTAGAAAGCTTTCAATCCTAATTGCGATGGCCCTTCTGTTTCCCCATTCCATCCAGCTGTTTTAGTTTTGCTAGGACAGGATCTTTTTATGTCCACAGTCAGATACTGTCTGCGGTGACTGGAAGGGTGTCCAGGAAGTTTAAAACCAAAAGAGTCTCTTTCGGTGGAGGCACCACCATGAAGCATCTGCTTAAGACGTTTTGCCAGCTCTGACAGCCTGGAGACTGCCAAAACTAATGGGAGGCAGCTCAAGGCATCCACATTAGGCACTTGGTTTTCCAGACAGTGTTCTAATTTGTACTTGTGTGCTATGAGGAAAAGGGCCCAATACTGAAGTCTACCAGAAGCTATGGGCGGCATCACCTTGTCTTCGTTCAGTAGCCCTAGCAGGGTGCGCATGATCTATTATGAAGACAAACCAATGATTCGCAACAATTGAGAATGGCAGTACTGATTCAATGGACAACTCCTGTTCCTATGTATCTAGTGAGATAAAAAAGTCAACACTTTTGCATTTAAGATTTGCAACCCAGAGAGAGACAAATTTTGAGGGGCCACAAGCCAATCTTGTTGAGCGAGGAAAGATCTGTATCAGTGTTATGAACTAAAATATTCTGACGGGATGACGGAATCAACAAGACGAAGAACATAATGATGGATATATTAATTAAGGGTTAATTGGATGTGAATTGGCTCTCTATCTATTGGCGGCTATCAATTAATGGAGATGAGATGTGGTTAATGAAAATAAATCTGTCACCAACAATGTGACTTGGAGTCTGTGTACAATTACCTTAGTGTATAATAAGCAGAAGGGCAGTTTAGTTTTGGCAGTCTCCGGGCTGTCAGAGCTGGCAAAAAGTCTTAAGCAGTTAGCAGTCTAAATAGACAAGGCTGGAAAAAAACCATAATTTTTCTCTGAGCTCAGTGAGGAAGAAGTCAGTAAGTTAGCCTGTGTTTGTGTATCCCATGGAGAGAAAGTAATGGAGAGAAGCATATCTGATGAATGTGTCGAAATTCATCAGAAGAAAATGCTTAAAACTTTGACAGTTGAGAAAGTAATGAAGGGTGAAGACAGGAGACAGAACTTCACAGAGTTTGAGTGTAAAAGATACTGGTGGGTAAAGAGCTGAATTATTCTTTTTGATGTTTATGATGAGATCTTTCCAAACAAGTTTATTACACATATTTTAAAAACAAAGTTAAAAATACATTAGCAGCCACTTGTGAATATATTCAATAACTATCATAGTAACCAAATTGCAAAAATAAAATTATTGATCTACCAAGCCAAGTTTCACTCTCTGATCTAAATTGTCCACCATTCCATCAGCAGACATCACAATGATAGTTAGAAAAACAGCTTTTAATAAGATAGCTCAAACTTTATACTTAAAGTAAAGGCTGAAGCAGAATTTCAGAGTACATCTTGGCTGAAATGCACAGTAACAGCAGTGATTCACTCGGGAGTAATATGGCCAAAATCAGAAGGCTGTGACTGTCCTTTTCTCCAGCACTTGATCACAAAAATCAAGGCTGATTCTGCAATGTAGCAATGACGGAATGGAAAGTGTCATTTTGCCAGTTAAATATTAAACCAATGGCCTCATCTGTTCTCTCAAGTGGACATTTAGGATCACATGGCAATTTCTGAGGGTGAGCAAGGAAATTGTTATTGATGTCCTTGTCAATATGTTTATCCTCAATCAACAAAAGTAATATAGTTTCATGGTCTTTATCACATTTATGGTTATGAGTTTTCTGTATTAAATTGATTACTATATTTTCCTAATGATTTCCAACAATTATTACATTTCAGAAGGGCTTATATGGCTGTGAAAAACATTGGTGCCTTCTGGAATCATGAGAGGAGCTGTTTAAATGTGAGGCTTTTCCTGAAAAATAAGTTTGGCAATGCAGCAGCAATATCAAATGCAGTGGATTAAATAATGTTTATTGTGACACAGAGCTAGAAAAATCAGGAAGGCCATAGGGTTGTTACCATGGAAGTAGATAACTATTTACTCCTCTAAATGGCAAAAAAAAACTGTCGTTTACTGAAGGAAGAACAACATCTGGAAAATTACTTGTTTACCTTCTAGCATAGAGGTAATTGAATTGAATTTGAATTGAATTTATTGTCACATGTACCTAGGCACAGTGAAAAGCTTTGTCTTGCGAGTAATTCAGGCAGATCACAAAGTTAAGTAGCATAGACAGAAAATAATAGGTAAACAGCGGCAAAAACAAAAACCCAGGTATAGGCAAATGTTAAGAGTTTGTGGGTCCATCCAGTAGTCACAGGAAACTATATTACTTTTGTTGATTGAGGGTAAATCTATTGACAAGGACATCAAAAATTAATGGGAATATGATGGTTTAGTAATATTATTGCTGGACTCTTAACCCAGAGACCCAGATAACATTCTGGGGACCTCGGTTCAAATCCCATCACAGCAAATGGTTGAATTTGAATTCAATAGTTATCTGGAATTAAGAGTCTGATGATGACCATGAATCCATTGTCAATTGTTGGAAAACCCCATTTGCTTTGCTAATGTCCTTTAGGAAAGGAAACTGCCATCCTTACCCGGTCTGACCTATATATCACTCCAAACCCACAGCAATGTGGTCCCTCTCAACTGCCCTCTGGGGCAACTAGAGATGGGCAATAAATGCTGCCTGGACAGCAAAAGGGAAGGATGTGGTGGAAATGTGGGACTTTTTCAAGGAGCAGATACGACGTGTCCTTGATATGTATGTACCGATCAGGCAGGAAAGAAATGGTCGTGTGAGGGAGCCTTGGTTGACGAGGGAGGTTGAATGTCTAGTAAAGAGGAAGAAGGAGGCTTACATAAGGTTGAGGAAACAAGGTTCAGACAGAGCAGTGGAGGGATACAGGATAGCCAGAAGGGACCTGAAGAAAGGGATTAGGAGAGCTAAGAGAGGGCATGAAAAATCCCTGGCGGAAAGGATCAAGGATAACCCCAAGGCATTCTATGCGTATGTGAGAAACCTGAGAATGACAAGAACGAGGGTAGGTCCGATCAAGGACAGTGGTGGGAGACTGTGTATTGAGTCAGAAGAGATAGGAGAGGTCTTGAACAAGTACTTCTCTTCAGTATTTACGAACGAGAGGGACCGTATTGTTGAAGAGGAGAGTGTGAAACGGACTGATAAGCTAGAAGAGATACCTGTTAGGAAGGAAGATGCGTTGGACATTTTGAACAACTTGAGGATAGACAAGTCCCCCGGGCCTGACGGGATATATCCTAGGATTATGTGGGAAGCAAGAGAGGAAATTGCAGTACCGTTGGCAATGATCTTCTCGTCTTCACTGGCAACTGGGGTGGTACCAGGGGACTGGAGAGTAGCGAATGTTGTGCCCCTGTTCAAAAAAGGGAATAGGGATAACCCCGGGAATTACAGGCCAGTTAGTCTTACTTCTGTGGTAGGCAAAGTAATGGAAAGGGTACTGAGGGATAGGATTTACGAGTATCTGGAAAGACACTGCTTGATTAGGGACAGCCAGCACGGATTTGTGAAGGGTAGGTCTTGCCTTACAAGTCTTATTGAATTCTTCGAGGAGGTGACCAAGCATGTGGATGAGGGTAGAGCAGGGGATGTAGTGTACATGGATTTTAGTAAGGCATTTGATAAGGTTCCCCATGGTAGGCTTATGCGGAAAGTCAGGAGGCATGGGATAGAGGGAAATTTGGCCAATTGGATAGAAAACTGGCTAACCGGTCGAAGGCAGAGAGTGGTGGTAGATGGTAAATATTCAGCATGGAGTCCAGTTACAAGTGGAGTTCCGCAGGGATCAGTTCTGGGTCCTCTGCTATTTGTAATTTTTATTAATGACTTAGAGGAGGGAGTCGAAGGGTGGGTCAGTAAATTTGCAGATGATACAAAGATAGGTGGAGTTGTGGACAGTGAGGAGGGCTGTTGTCGGCTGCAGAGGGACTTAGATATGATGCAGAGCTGGGCTGAGGAGTGGCAGATGGAGTTCAACCCTGCCAAGTGTGAGGTTGTCCATTTTGGAAGAACAAATAAGAATGCGGAATACAGGGTTAATGGTAGGGTTCTTGGTCAGGTGGAGGAACAGAGGGATCTTGGGGTCTATGTACATAGATCTTTGAAGGTTGCCACTCAGGTGGATAGAGTTTGTAAGAAGGCCTATGGAGTATTATCGTTCATTAGCAGAGGGATTGAATTCAAGAGTCGTGAGGTGATGTTGCAGCTGTACAGGACTTTGGTTAGGCCACAGTTGGAGTACTGTGTGCAGTTCTGGTCGCCTCACTTTAGAAAAGATGTGGAAGCTTTGGAGAGGGTGCAGAGAAGATTTACCAGGATGTTGCCTGGAATGGAGAGTAGGTCGTACGAGGATAGGTTGAGAGTTCTCGGCCTTTTCTCGTTGGAACGGCGAAGGATGAGGGGTGACTTGATAGAGGTTTATAAGATGATCAGAGGAATAGATAGAGTAGACAGTCAGAATCTTTTTCCCCGGGTACAACAGAGTGTTACAAGGGGACATAAATTTAAGGTGAAGGGTGGAAGGTATAGGGGAGATGTCAGGGGTGGGTTCTTTACCCAGAGAGTGGTGGGGGCATGGAATGCGCTGCCCGAGGGAGTGGTAGAGTCAGATTCATTGGCGACCTTTAAGCGGCATTTGGATAGGTACATGGATGGGTGCTTAATCTAGGACAGAAGTTCGGCACAACATCATGGGCCGAAGGGCCTGTTCTGTGCTGTATTGTTCTATGTTCTATGTTCTAACAACCTCATGCTGTGAATGAATAAAGAAAACAAATTAAATTGAAGATGAATGCTTCCTTCAATGACAAAAGCAAAGAAAATCTTTAGTAATCTGCTTGAATCTAGCTTTCCCATCAATAATTCATTTTTCTTAAGACTTTCTTTTAAAATCCACAAATGTGAAAAGGTATTGTTGTTGATAATTCTTCCAAAGTTGTTGACATAAAATCCAAAAGAATGTTTCTTACAAGCACTGATCTTTTCTAAAGTACAACTGTTATGATCCCAGCTGTTGGTGTTAGGTACATCAGATACCAGAATGAAACCTGGTTTGATAGATTTCTATTTTAAATTTTAGTAACAGTGGTGGTCATTCATTGAAACATTGTCACATGAGATTGCAGAATTTCTTTCTTAACAGAACACAAAAGACAAAGGCAAAACTTGTCTAGATATAGAACAGACAGAAATATTAAAATAACAAGTAAAATTTCATATTCCTTCTTCAAATCTAGAGAAATAACTGGTCTTTACTAAATATTAATTTCAACTAAACAGATTCTCCCTTCTTTTTGTCCTGTGCATATGAAGTCTTTTTACAATAAACTAAGAAATTATGCTGCCTCAGCTTTTGTTCATTTGCAGATTTCTAACCAAACATCTGGAAGATGTATAAGCTAAACTTTTCAACTGAGGTGCCTCATTCCTTTAGCTGCTGTGAAAAAAAGAACTATTTTCAAGAGTGGACTCAGTCAGGACTCCTCCAAACTAAAACTCCTAACAAGGCATTTTTTGAAGATAATGGGCCTAACCTGGTGCCCTGTTCTATATTAATCCCTCAAATCAATCAACACTACTAAAACAGATTATAGTGAAAACATGTAACTGGATATTATTGAAAAATAACTATTGCGATCCCAAATAACATCCATATAAGTTGTACACTGGAAGCACAAACAGTTGCACATTACAATCCATCAGCAACATTCTTAAAATAAGGTACTTATAATTCAGAGCCTGAAATGATGGATTGCTATCGGATTTATTTTCATTAAGATTTATAAGCAAATTCGCTCATTCCGATGCTTCCAAGTAAATTTTAATTTGGCAGATATCTTTCCCAGGAGAAAGTGAGGACTGCAGATGCTGAAAATCAGAATCGAGAGTGTGGTGCTGGAAAAGCACAGCAGGTCAGACAGCATCCGGAGAACAGGAGAATCGACGTTTCGGATGTAAGCCCTTCATCAGGAATGATCCTTCATCCTGGTGAAGGGCTTATGCCCAAAATGTTGATTCTCCTGCTCCTCATAAGCTGCCTGACCTGCTGTACTTTTCCAGCACCACACTCTTGACAGGTATCTTTCCCAAAAATAGTTTATAGAATTTACCACAGCAAGTGTAACAGACTGCACCAGAGGGATAACTTTGACAATTGGGGCAATATACAATTATAGCTTGTTTTCTTTAATAGGAGAATTGTTAATTAGCTTGCTTTGAAAAAGATGTGACAAATTGTAAAAGCTAGCTAATTGTTTGAGGCATAAAAGTGAGACTGCATTTGTCAACAAGCCAAGAATTATTCGCAATACAGTATTTTTTATGATGTATCACAAACGCAATACTCCATTGGTTGAGGTAACAGAAAAGCCTTTTTAAAATCTGATTAAGCACACCAATCCACATTAATGAAATAGGTCAACAGAAAACAAACTGTATTGATAGATAAAACATTCTGATCCAGCTAAATTCTACTATTAACTTTTACTTTTGTAACAGCTGCACACCATGTAACATAACCAGGCTAACGGCTGTCACTTTTACACAATAGCATGCGCTGGCTCGGTTGTATTGCAGTCTGGTACTGGTCAATCTGCATCATTTAGCAAGTGAACAAAAGCACTTGTACAAGACTATTAATGCATTCATACCTAGAGCTAACTGACTCCAGTATAAAGTTACAGTAATCTAAGAGAGCAAATTAAACTTGCATTTCAGAAAAGTGGATTTCAAGTTTCCTCTTTGTTGGCATCATATGGTTTCGTTTTACAGCAAATGTGCAAACAGACGACAGAGGTTCATCAAAATAGCTTTAGTAATGAAGAAGTTTTGTATTCATGCTTATTAAAAAAGCAAACCTCAAAATGGTTCTACTCTTCTGTCCAACGGGCTTCCCATTTGCTTCAAAGTCAACACTTAGTCTACCTAAGAGAGAAACTAGTGTCTACAACATACGCTTCTAGCATCCAGTTGTGTATCACCCAGACTTAGGTGCAAAATAACTGCCCGATCTTCTGGCATTGTTAAAATGAATACTATTTACTCTGACACCAGATGGCTACATACCAAAAACAGTAAACACTGGAACTTTGAAACACCAATTGACAATGCTGGAAATACTTGACAGCATCTGTGAATAAAGGAAACATTTAATGCAGAATCCTTCCTCAGCATTATCAAAATTTGACCGATGAATGGTAACTTCTAAGGCGAGTGAAGGCAAGGAGAGACAAACCATAAAAGGAATGAACTGTAAAGCAATAAGGTGAGAGCTTTGGATGGCTAGCAGAATTGATACATTGGCAAAGGTCAAAAGAAGGAATGATGCGACAATGCAGTGAAATTATTTACAAGAGACTAGGAGAACTTATGAATTGTGAAACAAGGTTGGCTCAGCTGAAGAGGGAAAACATTCCAGAATACAGCAAGTTTGTAAAGAAAGAAGCTGAACCTTTTTCCGCGTATGGAGTCAGCTGTTACTAGGGGACACAGCTTTAAATTAAGGGGCGGTAGGTATAGGACAGATGTTAGGGGTAGATTTTTTACTCAGCGGGTTGAGAGTTCATGGAATGCCCTGCCAGTAGCAGTGATGGACTCTCCCTCTTTATGGTCATTTAAGCGGGCATTGGACAAGCATATGGAGGTTATTGGGCTAGTGTAGGTTAGGTAGGCTTCGGTCGGCGCAACATCGAGGGCTGAAGGGCCTGTACTGCGCTGTATTTTTCTATGTTCTATGTCAGCGCACCAGAGCTGCAGTCCACAGCAATACAATGGTGGGGGAAACCCCACTCACAAACAATCATGAATCATATCCTTTCCTGACAGTGCTGGCCTGATCTGCAACACAGCTGCACTGACCTGTCTTCATGCCCCCACAGCAGCTTGTTTTAAGTGACAGCACACTTATTTTAATCAAGTAAAGGATTCAAGCCCACCTCAGGGATTTGAGCTTGAATGTCATTCCTACTTAGTACTGAGGGAGTCCTGATACGGACTGTAAGTTAAACTAATATAATCTATAAATTTGAGATGCCAGTAGTAGTTGAATTTTACTGATCCCTCTATGACTGCAGATTGGTTGTTCTGTTGTCCTAATAATATTTCTCTTTCATTCATGAAAGAAAATAATTAAGTGGCCACTCATTTTGTTGCAGTTTCTTCTACCTTGTTGTGCAGAAAATCTCAATGTCAGAAATATTTCACTCATCCCATAGAGGACAAAGAATCACTTATTTTGAACAATTTTCCTTGTGACTACAATTCACCAAAACTATCATACAGTTACAAAGGTGTCTGTCATTTTTAGTTCACTCCCTGAAAACTGCCGAGATCCGGTACAATATTCAAATTACCCACATGGAAACTAGTAACGAAAGTAGATCATTCAGCCCTTTAAGCCTGGTCTACCATTCAACATGATCATGGCTGATCATCCAACTTCCTGTTTTCTCCTTATATCCATTGATTAATTTAGCCTTAAGGACTATATCTAAGTCCTTCCTGACAACATTCAATTTTGGTTTCAACTGCTTTCTGTGACAGAGAATTACACAGCATTTCCACTCTTTGGATGAATAAAATTCTCTTCGTGTCAGTGCTAAATGGCCTACCCCATACATTTAGATTTTTCTTCTAATCATCGGGAACACCCATCTTTACATTCACTCAAGTACAGTTTGAATTTTAGCAGTTTTTATCAGATTCCTCTCATTCTTCTAAAATACAAACTGTACTAAATGTTCTTCATACAGAGGGTGGCGCATATACAGAGGGTGGTGCATACACAGAATGAGCTGCCGGAGGACATAGTAGAGGCAGATACAATTACAACATTTAATAGATATTTAAAGAGATACACAGATGGGAAAGGTTTAGAGGGATATGGGCCAAACAAAAGCAAATGAGACTAGTTTAGTTTAGGAAACCTGGTCAGCATGCACGAATTGGGCTGAAGGGCCAATTTCTGTGCTGTGCGACTCTATGACTATGTTTCTAAAGTGAAGATTCTTGTCTTTTAAAAAAATTTTTTTAAAACCTTTATGACAAAGTCAATTGGCAAATACCTTTACTTTCTTATCAACAAGAAAAGATTAAACACAAGATGGTAAACATTCTGCATTACTGCATGAGTAGCTCCAAAAACAGATCATCTAGAACAAAACAGCCATGTGAGAGGCTGCCAGCCATCTGTACGACTGTTGTACAGAACCCAAATGGATGTTACCAGTTTACCTCACTGATAAAATAAAAAGTAAAGAAGGGGAAACAACAGTTTGGTAGGGAAACATTCCTTCAAAATATGACTAACGTGGGTAACTAATCCTTTGTTGATTGGCATGTTTTGCTGTATGAAGTGGTAAATGGTCGTTATACAATGTGAACAGAATTATACCCAGCTGTTTGTTTAGCGGTTAGTTCCAGTAAGTATCCCTGCCATTATCTGACACTGGAGTTGAGTAGGATAATGCATCTCACACATTAAAATAGTGTTAAAGGGATCACTAACAGAAAGCCAATAATGAAAAGATGCTCAGGTGTTATTCAGTTACAAGTGCAAGATGAGCTGGTATCACACAAACTTGCCGTGCATAGTTTTAAATCCAATGAAGTATTTTAAAGGAAACAATACAATAATGGCAAATCCATCCTTATTTCTATAAAAGCTACACCCAACAATCAAAACACCAATGTTAGTCACTACAACAAATAAAATCTAATACATGCATACACTTACGATTTTGTAATTAAAAGGTAAATCAGCATATGCACCTTTGCATGCACAGAGAAAAACTAAAGATTTTGCATCAAGATTTTGTTAAACTTAGCTAATTGCTATATAATATAAAATATTTGATAGTGACCATGATCATTAGTTAGTAATTATTAGAATACTTTTCAGTACCTTGACAGATCCCTTCACAATTTCACTGATATCTATATGCAACAATTTACACAGAGCACTTCTCGTGTGGAACTTTAGTAACAGTACAGTACATCAAAGGAGGCATTCAGAGGACTGTATTTTTTTTCTGGTGTGGAAAATGGTCAATAGGATTTTGGTCATGGAATAACCAATGCAATAAGCAACAAGTTTCAGAACTTCAATCTAAGAGTTGAATATACAGTATTAAAAGAATCCTGGTATAAACTCCAATTTGATAAGTCACCTAGATTTTATTAAATATCTTCACCTCAAATCTTATTTGCAGTTGGGTTTGCAGTGAAACTTGGACATAAATTTACTCCTGCCATTTTCACGTTCAGTCATGTGTATACTGTTTCTGTCTTCCATGCTTTGGATCGTGTGAAATACTGGTTATGCTACAGCTTTACCTCAATTAACTTTACAAAAATACCCTTGTGATAGCTGGAGGTGCCTCTTTTGCTTACAATATGCATGCAACTTCTGCGCACAAAGTAAAGTAATTGGTCCAAAATTGGGCTGTACATTTTTTTTTAAAGGGGTGCAGACTCAAATAAATGAAGCAAAAAGGTTTTAGTGAAACCTAACAAATGGGCCATGGCAATCATGCAGGATAATTGCAAAATTGAGTGGCAGAAAGGATTAAGCATACAAGATAGAGATATATATAATTTAAAAGTACTCAACTGATTAATACTAAGATTTCACAAGTGAAAGATGAATTATTATGCTGAATATAAGCAGAAAATCAATGACAATACAATTCTCTCAAAACACCATCCAAAATCAAAATTGTTTTGATGTTGCAATGCCTTTTCACCTTTGGGTCTGCAGTACAAATCCATCTCCAAATGATAAAAATTAACATTTCCCATTTGGTAACGATATGGTGTAGCACAAAATAAATCTTGAGCTACGGCCTAGTGAATAAACTGATTTAGCAAAAAAATTGGTTACCTCAGAGAAAATGACAATGTTACATACATACAGCACAAATCAAATGTCATTTTTTGGAGAGCCGAGAGCAAACTTTTCTACTGCAGCAGGGTCATGGGTGGTGATGGCGGAGAAGAGACTCTGGACATGCAAAAATTAGAAGACAAGTTTCCAGGCAGACCTTATTCCCCTGGTTTACATCTGTTTGCCCAAGAATAAGAATGGAAAAGGTCAGTGCAAATTAAACTTACATACAGTATTCTCTGAAAGTTTAAAGCAGCGGTCTGAGGGTTTTAAGTGGTTGCTTTTTTTGTCTATGAGTGGAATCACCATAATTTGCCATAAATTGTAAACTTACTGACATCACTAACTCTGCTCTATATCATCTCTCCCCAGAATTAACAAGCCCATTACAGAATGATATGATAAATATGTTCGAGCTATGGGAAGGATACAGCAAAGATCTCTTTCGTCAGGCACTCTGGAAATGAAAGGTTAAAATTATGAGGAAAAGCTCGAGTTGAAGCTTTCTTCACTAGAACAAAGAGGAAAAGAAATCAATGAACAGTATGTAATGGAACCGATGAGGGAGCAAGCTATCCAAGATCTGGTCCTGCGTAATGAGACAGGAATAATTAATGACCTCTTGGAAGGAGTGATTGCCGTATGGTTGAACTTAAAATACAAATGGAGAGTGTGAAGATAAAATCCAATATCGTGCTTGAACACGGGGTGGGGGGGGTCAGCACGGGGGCTCAGTGGCATTGTTGCCTCACAGTGTCAGGGACCCGGGTTCGATTCCCATCTTGGGCAACTGTGTGTGTGGAGTTTGCACATTCTCCCAGTGTCTGCATGGGTTTCCTCCGGGTACTCCGGTTTCCTCCCACAATCCAAAAATGTGCAGGTTAGGTGAATTGGCCATGCTAAATTGCCCATAGTGTTAGGTGCATTAGTCAGGGGTAAATATAGGGAAGGGGTCTGGGTGGGTTACTCTTCGGAGGGTCAGTATGGACTTGTTGGGCCGAAGGGCCTGTTCCCATACTGTAGGGAATCTAATCTAATCTAATCTAATCTAATAAAATGAGGGAGGACTTGGCAAAAGTAGACTGGTTACAAAGATTTTATGATGGGACAGTTGACAAGCAGTGAAGGACTTACAAAGCAATTTTTCAAAGTGCTCAGCAAAAATATTTCCAGAGAAAAGGAAGGACTATAAGAAGAGGGGTAATCTGCTATGGATGTCTAAGGCATACAAAGTGACCAAAAGCAAATTAAAACTAGAAGATTGAAAAAACTTTAAAAGATAAACGTGAGAATATGTATCAGGTATAAGCAGGCAGAGAAAAATGTTAATTTCTGAGTTTTTATAAACAAGAGGTTCAGCTGATCATGACTCAGATCATAAAAGAACTTACAGTTAACAATGGGGTGCAGGAGTCTATTATCAAGGAAGAAATAGCAGGGCATCTTGAAAGAAATTGCCCTGTTGGACAGGGGCAGCATGGGCTCATGAAGGGCAGATCATGCTTAACTAATCTTTTGGAATTCTATGAAGACATTTTGAGCAAAGTGGACAACGGAGACCCAGTAGATGTGGTGTACCTCCATTTCCAAAATACCTTCAACAAGGTGCTGCACAAGATAAGGATGCATGGCGTTAGGGATACAGTATTTGCATGGATAGAGGGTTGGTTGAATAACAGGAAGCAAGGAGTGGGGACACATGAGTGCTATTCCGGCTGGCAATCAGTGACTAGTGGTGTGTTTCAGGGATCAGTGTTAGGACCGCAATTATTTACAATTTATATAGATGATTTGGAGTTGGGGACCACGTGTCAAAGTCTGCAGTTTCATTGTTAGGGTGGCATTACAGGCCTCTCAACAGTGAGCATGAGGTAGAAGAACAAATAGGTAAACAGATTATGGAAAGATGTAGAGGCAACAGGGTGGTGGTGATGGGAGATTTTAATTTGTCCAACATTGACTGGGATACATTTAATGTCAGAGGTCTGGATGGGACACAATCTGTAAGAAGCATCCAGGAAAGTTTTCGAGAGCAACAGGTCAATAGTCCGACGAGGGAAGGGGCCATATCGGACCTGGTGTTGGTGAATGAGCCAGGCCAGGTGGTAGAAGTTGCGGTGGGGATTTCTTTGGGAACAGTGACCACAATTCTGTAAGTTTCAGAATACTCGTAGACAAAGCTGAGAATGGCCCTAATCTGGGCCAGGCCAATTATATCAAAATTCGGCAGGAGCTGGGAAATGTAGCTGGGGCAGCTATTTGTAGGGAAGCCCACACTTGATATGTGGGAGGCTTTCAAAGATAGGTCAAAGATAGTGCAGGATAGGCATGTCCTGTTGAAAACAAAGGATAGGAAAGACAAGATTCGTGAACCATGGATGACAGGAGAAATCATATGATTAGTCAAGAGGAAAAGGGAAGCATACATAAGGTCCAGGCAACTAAGAACAGAATGGACCCTGGAGGAATATCTGGAGAGTAGGACCAGTCTTAAATGATGAATCAACTGGGCTAAAAGGGGTCATTAAATAGCTTTAGCAAGCAGAATTAAGGAGAATCCTAAAGCCTTTTTATTCTTATAAAAGAAGCAAGCGGGTAACTAGAGATAGGATTGGTCCACTAAAGGATAATGAAGGAAGGCTGTGTGTCGAACCTGACAGAATGGGTGAGATTCTAAATGACTGCTTTGCATCAGTGCTCACTGAGGAGAGGGACATGATGAATGTTGAGATTAGAGATTGAAATTTGATGAGTCTGGATCACGTTGACATAAGGAGGGAAGATGTGTTGGGTAGGCTAGAGGTTATTAAAGTGGACAAATCCCCAGGATCGGATGGGATCCATCCCAGGTTGCTGAGGGAAGCGAGAGAGGAAATAGCCCGGACCCTGACAGACATCTTTGAAGCATCCTTAAACACAGGTGAAGTGCTGAAGGACTGGAGGGTTGCTCACGTTGTCTCCCTGTACAAGAAAGGTAGTCGGGATATTCCGGGTAACTCCAGACCAGTGAGCCTGACGTCAGTGGTGGGGAAGTTGCTGGAGAAGGTACTGAGGGATAGAATCTATTTATATTTGGAAAAGAATGGGCTTATCAGTGATAGGCAACATTGTTTTGGGCAGGGGAGATCATGCCTTACCAACTTAATAGAGTTCTTTGAGGAAGTGACCAAGTTGATAGATGAAGGAAGAGCTGTAGATGTCATATACATGGACTTTAGTAAGGTGTTTGATAAGGTTCCCCATGGTAAACTAATAGAGAAAGCGAAGTCACATGATGTGCAGGATGTTCCAGCTAGGTGGATAAAGGACTGCTTTAGCAACAGGAGACATAGCATAGTAGTTGAAGGAAGTTTCTCGAAATGGAGAAAGGTGACCAGTGGTGTTCCACAGGGATCAGTGATGAGGCCACTGTTGTTTGTGAGATACATAAATGATCTGGAAGAGGGCACTGTTGGTATGATCAGCAAGTTTGCAGATGACATTAAGATTGGCGGAGTAGCAGAATGCATTGGGGACTATCAAAGAATACAGGAAAATATAGATAGACTGGAGAGTTGGGCAGAGAAGTGGCAGATGGAGTTCAATCCAGGCAAATGTGAGGTGATGCATTTTGGGAAGTCTAATTCTAGAGCGAATTATACAGTAAACGGAAGAGCCTTGAGAAAAGTTGATGAGCAGAGAGATCTGGTAGTCCAGGTCCATTGTACCCTGAAGGTTGCTGCACAGGTGGATAGAATGATCAAGGCAGCATATGCTATGCTTGCTTTCATTGGAAGGGGTATTGAGTAGAAGAGCTGGCAGGTCATGTTAAAATTGTACACGACATTGGTTCAACCGCATTTAGAATACTGTGTACAATTCTGGTCGCCACATTACCAAAATGATGTGGATGCTTTGGAGAGGGTGCAGAGAAGGTTTATGAGGATGTTGCCTGGTATGGAAGATGCTATCTATAAAGAGAGGTTGACTAGGTTAGGATGTTTTAATTACAAAAAAGGAGATTGAGGGGGGACCTGATTGAGGTCTACAAAATCACGAAGGATATAGACAGGGTGCATAGAGATAGATGAGAAAAGTTTAAGGGGGATACAAGCGGAAATTACTTAACACAGAGGGTGGTAGGTGCCTGGAACGCATTGCCAGCAGAGATAGTGGAGACAGGCACGGTAGATTCATTTAAGGTGCATCTGGACAGTTACATGAGTAGGTGGGGAGTAGAGGGGTACAGATCCTTAGGAATTGGGTGACAAGTTTAGACAGTGGATTTGGATCAACTCTGGCTTGGAGGACCGAAAGGCCTATTCTTGGGATGACACTAAGATGACACTAAGCAAAGTATGCAGAGGACAGTGAACCTTTGCAGAGCAAATAGATACATTGAGTGAGTGGGCAAAGGTCTGGTAGATGAAATACAATGTTAATAAAAATGAAGTCATACATTTTGGTAGGAGTAACAGTAAAAAAAATTATAACTTGAATATTTAAAAAGTTGCAGCATGCTGCTATGGAGAGGTACCTGGGTGTCCTCGTGCATGAATCATAGAAGGTTGGTCTGCAGGTACAAGGACAAGTAATTAGGAAGGCAAATGGAATTTTGTCCTTCACTGCTAAAGGGGTTGAGTTTAATAGCAGAGAGGTAATGTTGCAGCTGTACAAGGTGCTGGTGAGGCCATACCTGGAGCATTGTGGGCAGTTTTGGTCTCCTTACTTGAGAAAGGATGTACTCGCACTGAAAGGGGTACAGAGGAGGTTCATTGGGTTGATTCCGGAGTTGAGAGGGTTAGTTTATGAAGAGAGACTGAGTCAACTGTGAATATATTCATCGGAATTCAAAAGAATGAGGGGGTGGGGGGATCTTACAGAAAAGTAAGAAATTATGAAGATAAAATATAATTAGATAGGTTTTTTCCCAGTGGGAGGTGAGGCTAGGACAAGAGGGTATGGCCTCAAGATTAGTGGAAGCAGGTTTAGGACTGAATTGAGAAGCAACTTCTTCACCCAGAGGGTTGTTAATCTGTGGAATTCTTTGGCCAGGCAAGTTGTTGAAGCTACTTCAGTGAACGCTTTTAAAGCTTTTTTGAAAAATAAAGGAACTAAGGGATATGGTGAGAGCATGGCTAAGTGGAGCTGAGTTCACGAAAAGATTAGACATGATCTTATTGAGTGGCAGAGCAGGCTCGAAGGGCTGGACAGCCTATTCCTGCTCCTAGTTCTAATGTGGGGGAGAATTGGTTAGGCATTCTTAATAATTTGAAAGACTGAGTAAAACAATGAAGGTCGAAGCATTCCTCTGACAACTTTTTTTAAAATATGAAATATTTTATCACAAGTTAACGTTGAAGCAAAGAATAGAAAATGATTCAAAAACAGAATATTTACAAGGATGTTGCCAAGGCTGGAGGATTTGAGCTATAGGGAGAGGTTGAATAGGCTGGGGCTGTTTCCCTGGAGTATCAGAGACTGAGGGGTGACTTTATAGAAGTTTATAAAATCATGAGGGGCATGGATAGGATAAATAGACAAAGTCTCTTCCCAGAAGTGGGGGAGTCCAGAACTAGGGGACATGGGTTTAGGGTGAGAGGGGAAAGATATAAAAGAAACCTAAGGGGCAACTTTTTCACACAGAGGGTGGTACATGTATAGAACGAGTTGCCAGAGGAAGTAGTGGAGGCTAGTATGATTGCAACATTTAAAAGGCATCTGGATGGGTATACGGATAGGAAGGGTTTGGAGGGTGCTGGGAGGTGGGACTAGATTGGGTTGGGATATCTGGGCAGCATGAACAAGTTGGGCCAAAGGGTCTGTTTCCATGCTGTACATCTCTATGACTCTATTTTAAAAATACAGAAAGAGTATGATTAAAAGAGACTATTATCTTTTTTCCTTTTATAATAGTTGCGCTTCTATATGACTTAGCATTTCTGCTCAAGCTTGCAGTGTTTATAATATGATGCTAATTCTATTATCATTTAGTGATATTACATGTGATTAAACACTCAAACACACAATCTAACAGAATTTGTGATCTTAGTTTATCATTTTAGAAAGCAAATAGTATACTGTTAAGGATGGTCGCCTGAGTGAGATTTGATTACTCCTGTCAGGGTTTCAAGAGCTTGCTCACAGTATATCAACAAGTAGGTTTCAATAGGAAGAATATCAGTTTTATAGAACATAGAAGAATACAGTGCAGTACAGGCGCTTTGGCCCTCGATGTTGCGCCGATCCAAGCCCACCTAACCTACACTAGCCCACTATCCTCCATATACCTTAAATGCCCATAAAGAGGGAGAGTCCACCACTGCTACTGGCAGGGCATTCAATGAACTCACGACTCGCTGAGTAAAGAACCTACCCCTAACATCTGTCCTATACCTAACACCCCCTAATTTAAAGCTATGCCCCCTCATAATAGCTGACTCTATACATGGAAAAAAGGTTCTCACGGTCAACCCTATCTAAACCCCTAATCATCTTGTACACCTCTATCAAGTCACCCCTAAACCTTCTTTTCTCCAATGAAAACAACCCCAATGCCTCAGCCTTTCCTCATACGATCTTCCTACCATACCAGGCAACATCCTGGTAAACCTCCTCTCCACCCGTTCCAGTGCCTCCACATCCTTCCTATAGTATGGCGACCAAAACTGCACACAATACTCCAGATGCGGCCGCACCAGAGTCTTATACAACTGCAACATGACCTCAGGACTCCGGAACTCAATTCCTCTACCAATAAAAGCCAGTATGCCATATGCCTTCTTCACCGCACTATTTACCTGGGTGGAAACTTTAAAAGATCTGTGTACATGGACAGCAAGATCCCTCTGCTCATCCACACTACCAAGTATCCGACCATTAGCCCAGTATCCCTTCTTTTTATTACTCTTACCAAAGTGAATCACCTCACACTTAGCTACATCGAACTCCATTTGCCACCTTTCTGCCCAGCTCTGCAGCTTATCTATATCCCGCTGTAATCTGCCACATCCTTCCTCACTGTCAACAACTCCTCCGAGTTTCGTATCATCCACAAACTTGCTCACCCAACCTTCTAACCCCTCCTCCAGGTCATTTATAAAAATGACAAACAGCAATGGCCCCTTGTGGAACACTGCTAGTAACGGCATTCCAAGATGAACCTTTGGGGGATCAGGGCTCATTCAAAGGCTCTGTATTATGTTCTAGGTCAGTGGGAGAATGTGTATAGGGTCTGAGCAGGTAGGGAAAGAGTTAAGTTTTGAGTTTTTGTGAAACAAGAGGTTCAACTAAGCATGACTCAGATCAGATAAGAACTTACAGTTAACAATGGGGTGCTGGAGGCAAGGGGGAATGGGTTAGTTATGTAGACACATTTAACAATATTGGAAGAATTCAATATGTAAGGTCAGTTAACAAGCTGAAAAGCCTTCATTATGTGAAGACAGTTATTCATGATGTAAAAGCAGATGGTTTATTATTTACTACTTACACTCACCGATTGTAATGGGCACCCAATCAATATGTGTGTTGCCTTATCCGGATGGCCCTCCATATAAAATGACTATATAATTCATTAAGAAAGCGCTATTCAAGACAGAAGACTGAGAACTCATGTCACTGTGTACATGGGCGGTCGTTCTCTCTCCCTCCAAGACCCGGAATAAAGATGAAGGAGATAAAGCCATGCTCTGAGTATTTTGCTTCGACTCGGGGAAAATGGGATGACAAATGAACTCACAAAATTAAGTTCCAGCACTAATAGTTAATTCCAGATCTTTAATTTGGTAAACACTGCACATAACAATGGTTAAGTTAGCAAATAATTGTAATGACTAAAAGAACTTTGCAATTCCCTTCTGCCCATTACTTTATACTATAATCTAATAAATAATGCTCAACTCACCATGGAATGCAGCCAGCAGGAGCACGAAGAGCCTGTGACTCACCCAAACGCCAGAAATTATAAATTTTGAGATATTCTCAGAACACAGTTCAGGATTCTGCAGCACACAGGAGACAACTTACTTCCACTCCTGTCGAATTATGTCATGCTTTGAACACCACAATATGGTGAAAACAATTTTAAAAACTCATCTCTGACATGGTGAGTTTTGTGATAATTCCTTGACTTAATCATAGACTGATAGAATCCCAATTGTGTGGAAGCAGTCTGTTTAGCTCATCGAGCCTACACCAACCCTCTGGAGAACATCCCACACCGCACCAATGCCTTTCTCCCCTCCCCCACCAAAACACTGCATTTCCCATGGCTAATCCACCTGGTCTGCACATCCCTGGACACCATGGGCAATCCATCTGACCTGCACATCTTTGGACTATGGAAGAAACCAGAACACCTGGAGGAAACCCACACAGACATAGGGAGAATGAGCAAACTCCACACAGACAGGCGCTTGGGGATAGAATCGAACCCAGGTCCCTGACGCTGTGAGGCAGCAGTGCTATGTACTGAGCCACTGTACCACCACTGTCTGCTTCCTTTCTGAAAAGAAATATTACTTTAAATCTTAGTTTTGAAGTGATCAATCTTTTACACCACTCAAAGGGTTAGAATTTTATTTAAAATATAATTTGAATTGTTTAACACACTGGTTTCTTATATTTATTCTTTCATGGGATATGAGCACTATTAGGAGAAAGTGAGGACTGCAGATGCTGGAGGTCAGAACTGAAAGTGCGCAGCAGGTCAGGCAGCATCCAAGGTGCAGGAGAATCGACGTTTCCTGAATCCTGAAGAAGGGCTCATGCCCGAAACGTCGATTCTCCTGTCCCTTGGATGCTGCCTGAACTGCTGCGCTTTTCCAGCAACACATTTTCAGCATATGAGCACTATTGGCAAGATGAATATTTGTTGCCCATCCTGAGCTGCCCGTGAACTGAGTGGCATGATAAATTCATTCAGAGGACAGATATGAATGAGTCACATTAATGTGGAACTGCAGTCTACACAGGACAGACCAGATAAGAATGACAGAACATCAACTGCGATAAGTGAATTAGATAATGTGCTTCAGCGATGTTGATTTAAGAGTAACATTGGTTAGCACACTAGGAATAACCTCTCTACATTTCTTCAAAATATTGTCTTGAGATCTATTACCTCAACACAGGAGGAGTTTAATGTCTCAACCAAAAGATGGCATCTCTGACAGTGTAGCATTTTCTCAGCACTGCATTAGCATTTCAGCTTTGATTTTAATGCTTAAGCCTCTGGGGTGGAACCTTTGTGTGAGCTATCCAATTTGGCCACAGCTGACAATAATCAATTTTTTTAAAAATAGGTTAACTTAAACAGATTTGAATCTTTCCTACAAGGTATAATATTGGGGTTACAATGAAGAACTAAAGTAAAAATAAAGACAGAAATCAAAATTAGAAAGGTAAAGTAATCTAACTGTAATAAGATACAAGTTCATCCACTGCATGAAGTGCAACAATGTAAACTTCACAACTTGTACTCCATAAAAGAGACAAGGATTGATAAATGTTACAAAAGATTACATTAGATTTAGATTACACTACCAACAGTGTGGAAACAGGCCCTTCGGCCCAACAAGTCCACTACGATCCTCCAAAGAGCAACCCACCCAGTCCCATTCCCCCATTTACCCCTAAATAATTCACCTAGTACCACGGGCAATTTAGCATGGCCAATTCACCTAACCTGCACATCTTTGATCTGTGGGAGGAAACCAGAGCACCCGGAGGAAACCCATGCAGACACTGGGAGAATGTGCAAACTCCACACATAAGTTGCCCGAGGCGGGAATTGAACCCGGGTCCTTGTGCTAACCACTGAGCCACCATGCAACTCAAATTGAATGAAACATGCAAATTAACCAACTCTGGAAAGAAGGAACTAAACAAGTTGTTTCCTAGGAGAGAGAAGAGATAACAACTGCTTTGACGCCTACTTGATAAACTGAATGTTTTATCGTCATAATGGACAAGGATTGCCTTGCAGAAGGAGTAAATACAGGAAAAGCTATGCTTTAATTTGTGTTGCAGACGTTTCGTCCCCTGTCTCGGTGACCCCCTCAGTGCTTGGGAGCCTCCTGTGAAGCGCTTCTGTGATGTTTCCTCCGGCATTTATAGTGATTTGTATCTGCCACTTCTGGTTGTCAGTTCCAGCTGTCCGCTGCAGTGGCCAGTATATTGGGTCGATGTGGTTATTGATTGAATCTGTGGATGAGTGCCATGCCTCTAGGAATTCCCTGGCTGTTCTCTGTTTGGCTTGTCCTAGAATAGTAGTTTTGTCCCAGTCGAATTCATGTTGCTTGTCATCTGAGTGTGTGGCTACTAAGGATAGCTGGTCATGTCGTTTCGTGGCTAGTTGGTGTTCATCGATGTGGATCGTTAGCGGTCTTCCTGTTTGTCCTATGTAGTGTTTTGTGCAGTCCTTGCATGGGATTTTTTTGTACACTACATTGGTTTTGCTCATGCTGGGTATCGGGTCCTTCGTCCTGGTGAGTTGTTGTCTGAGAGTGGCTGTTGGTTTGTGTGCTGTTATGAGTCCTAGTGGTCGCAGTAGTCTGGCTGTCAGTTCAGAAATGTTTTTGATGTATGATAGTGTGGCTAGTCCTTGGGTTGTGGCAGGTCCTCATTCCGTTGTCTTTCCCTTAGGCATCTGTTGATGAAATTGCGCAGGTATCCGTTTTTGGCAAATACATTTTATAGGTGTTCTTCTTCCTCTTTTTGCAGTTGTGGTGTACTGCAGTGTGTTGTGGGCCTTTTGAACAGTGTCTTGATACAACTTCTTGTGTGTGTGTTGGGGTGCTGCTTTCGCAGTCTAGGACTTGGTCTGTGTGTGTGGTTTTCCTATATACCTTTGTGGTGAATTCTCCGTTCGGTGTTCTCTGTACCATCACGTCTAGGAATGGGAGTTGGTTGTCCTTTTCTTCCTCTCTAGTGAATCGGATTCCTGTGAGTGTGGTGTTGATGATCCGGTGTGTGTTCTCTGTTTGTGTTTTTAATGATTACAAAGGTATCATCCACGTATCTGACCCAGAGTTTGGGTTGAATTTGCGGTAAGACTGTTTGTTCTAACCTTTGCATTACCGCTTCTGCTATGAGTCCAGAGATGGCTGAGCCCATGGTTGTGCCATTGATTTGTTCATATATTTGGTTGTTAATGTGGTGTGTTGTGAGGCACAGGTCCAGTAGTTTGAGTATGCAGTCTTTGTTGATAGTTTCCCAGTCCTGTTTTCTGTTATGTCTGTCCAGCAGGTTGGCTATTGTTTCTCTGGCTAGGGTTTTGTCGATAGAGGTGAACAGTGCTGTTACATCGATAGGTTCTTGCTTGTCTATGTGTATATTTCTGATGATGTCCAAGAATTCCTGTGTTGACTGCATAAAGTGTCTGGATCCGCTGATCAGATGTTTCAGTTTCTGCTGTAGTTCTTTAGCCAGTTTGTGTGATGGTGTCCCTGGTAGTGATACTATGGGTCTGAGTGGGATGTTTGATTTGTGCACTTTAGGTAGTCCATAGAATCTGGGGGCGTTGTTGCTTTCAGGTTTCATTCTTTGTAGGTCAAACCTGGTTATCTATCCGTTTCTTTTGTAGGTTCCTCTGTTGTTTATCCTATTGGTGAGCTGTGGGGTGGGGTCAACCTCCCTCTTTTGGTTGGTGTTGGTATCTGCAAGTAGTTGTTGTGCTTTTTGGATGTACTCTGCTTTGTCCAGGATGACCGTCATTCTGCCTTTGTCTGCTGGTAGTATGATTATGTTCTTATCGTTTCTTAGTGCTTTAGTGCTTCTTTCTCCTTGGTGTTGAGGTTAGGTGTTTGTCTTTTCCTTGTTATCAGGGGTACGATACTTTGTCTCACTGTTTGTGTGTCTCTTCTGTCAGTCCAAATCAGGTACAAATCACTATAAATGCCGGAGGAAACATCACAGAAGCGCTTCATGGGAGGCTCCCAAGCACTGAGGATATCACCTAGACAGGGGACGAAATGTCGGCAACACAAATTCCCAGCTCGGCGAACAGAAGTACAACAATGAGCACCCGAGCTAGTTAACCTTATATGCAACAAAAAACAGAGGAGCTACTTCTGATAAGGCGACAAGCTCCAGGCTCGAGGTCTCCAGGAAAGTAATCAATGCTGGGGATGAAGGAGTCTACTGAATCCTTAATAATGTCACACCACAAACTTGAAAACAAGACAGAACTGAATAAAAACCCAACACCAGAACAAGTCAGGAACAGAACTTCAAAGAACGCTGGCCACTTCCAGAGACCAACATGGTTGTTGAAATCCTGGCTTGATTCCCTCATAAATTTGGTAATAGTAAAGTTGAGCTGCGAGATTTAACTTGTTTACTTGAGGGATCTTACTTTGGTTGCTATATGCAATAAAATTTAAACTATCATTTCAGTACTTGATTGCCTGTGGGATTTTTTAATAAGTAGCCAAATTAAAGGTAACTTGTGATTTACTCACAATAGTATTAAACAAAATTTAACATGAGAGAAACACAGAAAATAGGAGCAGAAGCAAGATTAGGCCAAATAGATGTTCAAGCCTGCTCTACCATTCATTATATTCATGGCTGATCACTCACCCCAATAGTCTGTTTGCGCTTTTCTCCCATATCCTTTGATCCCTTTAGCCCCAAGTGCTTTATCCAACTACTTATTGAAAGCATTCCATATTTTAGCATTGATTGCTTTCTGTGACTGCAAATTTCACAGGCTCACCACCCTCTATGAGAATATGTATAGGGTATGAGCAAGTAGGGAAAGAGTTAAGGTTTGTGAAACAAGAGGTCCAGCTGAGCATGACTCAGATCAGATGAGAGCTTGCAGTTAGCAATGGGGTGCTGGAGGCAAGGGTAATGGGTTAACAAGGTGGAAAAGCATTCATTACGTACAGCCATTTAACAATATTGGAAGCATTCAATATGTAAGGTCAGTTTACCAAGGTGAAAAGTATTCATTATGTGAAGCCAGGTAAGGTTAAGAACATTCATTGTGTAACAGCAGATGGTTTAATCTTTACAATTGACACTCGTCGATTGCAACGGTCACCCAATTAATATGTATGTTGCCTTATCTGGATGCTCCTCCCTATAAAATGACAATATAATTCATTAAGAAAGTGCTGTTCAAGAGAGAAGACTGAGAACGGATGTATCTATGCACATGGGCAATCGTTTTTTCTCTCTCTCTCTCCAGGACCCAGAATGAAGATGAAGGAGGTAAAACTATACTGTGTCTCTGAGCGTTTTGCTTCGACTAAGGGGGAAAACGGGATGACATCTAGGTGAAGTGGTCTCCAAGTTAAACAAAAGGCAACTGAACTACCTTATTTTAATTTTTTGCTGCTATAGAATCATACAGTATGGAAACAGATCCTTCAGTCCAAATCTTTCTAAAACTTTCCTGTTCATGTCCTTATCCAAATTTCCTTGAAATATTGTAACTGTGCATGCATCTACCACTTCCTCTGGCAGTTCATTGTACATACAAAACACTCGGTTAAAAAAAAATTGCTCTGTGTCCTTTTTAAATCTTTCTACTCACATCTTAAAAAATATGCTCCTTACTTTCCAAATCCCCAACCTAGGGAAAAGACCCTTACTACTCACCTTATCTATCAACACCAGATTATAGTCCAACAGGTTTAATTGGAAGTACACTAGCTTTCGGAGCGACGCTCCTTCATCAGGTGATTGTCTGATAATCACCTGATGAAGGAGCGTCGCTCCGAAAGCTAGTGTACTTCCAATTAAACCTGTTGGACTATAATCTGGTGTTATGTGATTTTTAACTTTGTACACCCCAGTCCAACACCGGTATCTCCAAATCATACCTTATCTACGCCTCTCATGATTTTATAAACCTCTATAAAGGTCACCCTTCAACTCCCTCTCCTTTCACCTAAATATAACTCAAACTCTCCATTCCAAGCAACATTCTTCCTATAACAGGTCAACCAAAATGGACACTGTACTCCAGAAGAGGCCTCATCAACATCCTGTACAACCTCAACATGACATCCCAACTCCAATACTCAAAGGTCTGAGTTATGAAGGCAAGCATGCTAAATGTCTTTTAACTCACACTGTTTACATGTGATGCAAACTCAAAGAATTATGAACCTGAACCCCTCGATCTCTCTGTTCTACAATACTACCCAAGGTCATCCCATTAATTGTATATGTCCTGCCCTTGTTTGTTTTAACAAAATGCAATATCTCGCAAATTAAACACCATCTGCTACTCCTCAGCCTATTGATGCAATTGATCAAGATATGTTTGAAATCTTCTTCACGATCCACTACATGACCAATTTTGGTTTCATCCACAATCTTACTAATCATACCTCCTAAATTCTCATCCAAATTGTTATAAATGACAAAAGTGGACTAAGTTGTGATCCCTGTGTAACACCACTGGTCACAAGCCTCCACAATCCATTCAAATAACTGAAAACAGAGGGTGTGTATTTTTAGAACTGATGTTGTGCAATTAATGGATAAGTGTGTGATATTAAATCTATAAATAAAATTTTGAATAGACTTAAAAATTAAATTAATTTAGGCTTAGTAATTAAACACGAATACTAATGGAATCATTTGACCTTTTAATTGTTCAGACTTTTAAATACTTCAACATTATCAAATCTGTTAAAAAGCAAACTACTACTTTACAAATCTCATTTCTGTACAACTTGAATTTGCTTTTCTCTTTAATCATGTAATTGAAAAACAAATTAAGGGAATTTAGAGACCATAAAGTCACATGACATAGAAAAAGGCCCTATGGTCCAACTCATTCATGCTGACCAGGTTTCCTAAACTGAGCTAGTCCTATTTGCCTGTATTTGGCCCATAGCCACAAATAAAATTAGTAATGTGACTAGGATAATATGGAGGTTAGGGAGGACAGAGATTCACAAACATTACAATTTTTCTGTAGATTCTAAAGGCTTGTATAGACCAAGTTGACTATTTACGTAATTTTTAAAAAGGTAATGAATTACTAACAGAAATAACCAAAAGGGAGCAAAAGCAGTAAAAGTTCCTACGTATTGAACAGTTTTCAAAGGTTCAATGGACAGATGTAGTAGCTCATTAATTCTTGAAAGATTCTTCATATTCAGGTTTTAAGATTTTTATCCAATTGAAAGGTAAAATGATACAATTTTCATGTAAATAGTTTCAGTATCTAGTAAACATCTGTTACTTCAAAGCTTATCAAGTTTTGTTGCACAAAGGTTACTGCAGGCTAGACACAATGTAACAGTTGTATGTATATACCTAAGAGGGCCCAACAATATTGCATTTACAGAAAAAGATTTTCCTGTTAATTGCTCGTTATGATTTGATAAACTACGTTAATTATATCGCAAGGGTATGAATTTTGCACACAAACAACAAGCATTAGCTTTGCCACAGGCAAAGGAGAAAACAAAAATCCAAAATTCTTTGTTATGTGAAAATAAAAATAGTTGGTTGAATAGTTGGTTATGATCCCCCTAATTGTACTGACCTCATTAGGGGTTCAGGTGCAACTACTTATTTGTAATCATTCCAGGGTACTCACTAATTCTTCAGTAGCAGACTTATCTTGTTAAGTGGCCAGGTACAGCATTGTACACACAGCTGGCAATCTTGCAATAACAGGACACTTAACTTCCTAACATTTAGAGCATAACTGGCTATTGGGGCAACTGACATGGAGGAAATAAAATGGAAGACATGATTCATTCAGTTGAACAATAACATGATTTGCAAGGCAGTAGAAAGAATGTCACCATGAAACAGTACTTAATATTTTACTTTTGTTTGGAAGGGAGAAAAGATTAAGTAATTTATATCGTGCACTTTTGTCTCAGAACTACTTTACAACATGTCACAGTTACATGGATCAGCATGGCATCCAAGAGCTCACAAACTTCAAGTGAGGTGAATAACCAACCAAACATTTACTGGGGGCATTGGTGAAGGAGTAATGGCAGCTCAGGCACTCCAAAGAGCCCCTTCAAATGGAAAATTATTAGACAAGCTGAGCTTTTCCATGAATACAGAATTTTTAAAAATCAAACTTGCATCTATATACTATTAACGTACAAAGGTTGGGAGATAGTTCATCTTAGAAAAGGCAGCCATCCAATGAAAACAGGTACAGAGGATGATAAAAATTAGCATTCTTTAAAGAAGGAACTTTTAGTAGAGGGCATTGGGAGTGAAAAGCAGGCACAAGATCAGGGTAGATTAAACAAAGAACCCAGAACAAGTTTAATAAAGTATCTAGTCCCAGTTCTGAATGGTTGGATACCCTTTCACTGAACCTTTGTAAATGGTAAACAATAAACTGTCCACAGATTCCCTAACAACGAAGACTGACACCAGCACCTCACATAACCAGGCGTTGACAGAAGCTAATCAGCCTTCAGCAGTGACAAATACAAATCGGTAGAACTCAAAAGATAGCAACGCCCTAGTGGTATTATTGCTGACAATTATGATGATGAAGGTTTTATACAGCAATGTCATATAATCAAATGTCTCCTGAGTCGCAGATAACATTCCGGGAACCTAGGTTCAAATCCCACCATGGCAGATAGAGTCATAGAGATGTACAGCATGGAAACAGACCCTTCAGTCCAAGCCGTCCATGCCGACCAGTTATCCCAACCCAATCTAGTCCCACCTGCCAGCACCCGGCCCATATCCCTCCAAACCCTTCCTATTCATATAACCATCCAAATGCCTCTTAAAATGTTACAATTGTACCAGCCTCCACCACATCCTTAGGCAGCTCATTCCATACACGTACCACCCTCTGAATGGAAAAAGTTGCCCCTTACGTCTCTTATATCTTTCCCCTCCCGCCCTAAACCTATGCCCTCTAGTTCTGGACTTCCCGACCCCAGGGAAAAGACTTCGACTATTTACCCTATCCATGCCCCTCATAATTTTGTAAACCTCTACAAGGTCACCCCTCAGCCTCATGTTGGACTTTGAATTGAATTTTCAAATATCTGGAATTAAGGATCGAATGATGACCATAAATCTGTTGCTGATTGTTGGAAAAATCTATCTGGTTCTCTAATGTCTCTTAGGGAAGAAAGCTGCCGTCCTTACCTGGCCTGGCCTACATGTAATTTCAAACCTGCAATGTGGTTGACTCCTAACTGCCCTCTGGACAATTAGAAATGGGCAATAAATGTTGGCCTGCCCAGTGACACTCTCATCCTGAGAATGGATTCTTTGAGTTGTTTTTAAATTCAATCTCATATATGTTTATCATTTCTAGCAATGTGGTTTAAAGTTTTTCATTATATATCAAGCAACATAAATATTGCTGAAATTCAGTCTCTTCTATTAGAAGAGACAGAATTTCACCCATCAGGATCATTTGCAAGGGAAAACAACATTTATACTGTGATTGGAGAGTGTTGATTAGCTGTCAAGTGCACTTTAATTGGTCAAGGCACTACCAAGCATAGTGCACCAATACGAACACATTTTAAGTCCCGAAAATGATAGACTTCTATAAACGTCTATGTTGTTCATTTCCCTTGTGCAAACAGTTACACTGTGATACTGATGTCGCTTTAAATGGCATTTAAAATAGAAACAACTTTACTTTACATATCACTTGAATGAAAGCTACGAAAATCACTAAAGAAAACACCCAATATATATGGACCCACTTTGAGCCTAGGAAGATAATCAGAGTGGAGCTGTAAAGACTATAGATGAAGACTTGGAGTTAGTAAGTAACTGGGGGAGGTGATTGCAGATTTTGCAAAGTATGGAAATGGAAATGGAAACGGAAACCGGACAATGGTCAAAGAATTGGAAGAACTGTAGTGGAGTGTTAACTAGTAGAAATGTTTCACTGAAAGTGAAAGGAACAATATACAAGATAGTTGCAAGACTGACCTTGTATAACATGTTGCCCAGAAACAACAACTGACACTTGTAAAAAAAAAGATGCTGAGATGGTTGCGTGGAATGACAAGTAAATACAAAATCAGGAACTATCACAAGGACATTAGGGAAAACTGGGACCATCGAATAAAGAACTTGAGATAAGACTGAAATGGAGTGAGGTCTGTTGCAGAGTGGGACAGGATATGTGGTGAGGGGAGTGATGATGATGGGTTACCAAGAAAAATGAAAAGAGGAAAGTCGAAGGCCAAGAAGTGGCTGTGACAGCCTTAAATGGAGTGGGATTGAAATAAGAACGAGTGACTGACGGGAGAAGATGGAGAACGGAGATCACCAAATATTATGATGAAGGCTTTATACAACATGTCATGTAATCAAATGTCTCAAGTACTTCATGGGAAAGTTATACACTGAACTTCATATTGCACCTCAGAAAGCAATATTAGAACAGGTGGCCAAAAGCTTGCATGACAAAGTCGGCTTTAAGAAGCATGTAATAGGAGGAAAGAAAAGTGGAGAGGCTTCGATTAAAAAAAAATTTAGGATTCCAGAGTTTAGGGTCCCAGTGGCTGACTTGTGTAGTAGGAGTGCCAATGGTGAAGCAATTAACATCAGCTTAGGGAAACATAAATATTTAAAAAGAATGGGGTGTTAAGCAGATAACTCATAATTACTGATGTCTTGAAGGGATCTGAAAACAAGGATGAGAATTTTAGAATTGAGGCATTGTTAAATCAGGAATTAATGTAGTTCAGCAAGCACAGGAACAGACTTGGTGAGAGGCAGGCAGGATACACACAAGCAGCCAATCAGATAGTGCCATCCATCGAGCTCTGAATCCACCCAGGAGAGACACCATTAAATTTTATACATTTCTTCTTTCTCTCTCTCTCTCAGACATTCACTGACCTGCTGAGTATTTCCAGCATTTTAGTTTGATTTCAGATTTCCAGTCTCTTAAACATTTTGCCTTTTGGAATAGCAGGTATGTGATGTACATCATCAATATTTTTGATGTTATTCGCCTTGCCAATACAGTAGTTTTCCACAGGTTGCTGCCAATGCTGCTATATAGTCAGAAGTATTTGAAAACACTCCAAAGTTCCAAGTCCTTATTTGTCATTATCATGCAGTTTGGCCTCCCAATAACCTGGATGAAATTAAGCACTCACACAGTAAGGGATGGATGAGTACGGAGTTTGCATTAACCACTCCCTCATGGACAGTGTTGACAATGTGTATGTTTTCACTTGACTCACTTAATGTATTATGCTTTTAGCGAAAAATATCCACTTACGGCAATATGCTTTCACATTACGTGTTGTGCTTCAATAGTCTCAAATTGTTCCAACCACACCTACAACCAGTAACAGATTTGTAATATCAGTACCAGCCCTTAGGACACAGAGTTCCACTGTGTGCACATTTGGTTGTTAGTTACAGTTCAAAAATCATAGAATAATTTTATATACCCACAATGATGCCAGCTCAAATTCCAGCAACAATGCCTCACACACAGTGCACTTCATACAAAGGTGCCAACCTTTATCTACCTCTGATTCTTAAATTCCGCTGATTCTTAAACAACAAATCCAAACAAGAAGACACAACATGCCCAGAGACTCTAGCCACACTACCATACAACAAAAGACATCTTGGATTTGACTACCAGACTACTCCACCCCCTTGGCATCATGGTAGCCCAAAAACCTACCAACACACTGATGAACCTAAAAGGACCCTGTACCAACAACCAGCAAAACAAATGTCATTTACAAAATACTCTGCAAGGACTGCATCAAACACTATATCAGACAGACAGGCAGGAAACTAGCCACCAGGATACACGAGCACCGACCAGTCACCAAAAGACAAGACCAGCTATCACTAGTTTCCTTACACACAGACGAAGCAGGACACCATTTTGACTGGGACAACACATCCATCCCAGGATAGGCTAAACAGAGACACAGGTAAAAGGGCTTTTGCCCGAAACGTCGATTTCGAAGCTACTTGGATGCTGCCTGAACTGCTGTGCTCTTCCAGCACCACTAATCCAGAACAGACACACACAAAGGAATCCCTAGAGGCCTGGCATTCAAACCAAAACTCCAACAATAAACATGTTGATTCGGACCCCATTTACCAACCTCTGAGAAAAAGAACGAAAAATGATATCACCCACCTTAACAGACCAAGAACATAAATAGAAAGCCAATACAGAACATCAGCACTTCAAAGGAGGCTCACTGATGATGTTGCCTAGTATGGTGATGAAACATTTGAGAATAAACTTAACAGCTCAATGATCAACTTATAACCTGAACCTCAATCTGAGCTACACAGCTTCTCAAAAATCCCAAATTCTTCTCAGTTATCCATCTTGAATCTGAGTTTTATTCCAATGTCAAGTTAACTTGACAACAAAAGTAGTTCAGTAACCATACAGTTTCAAGCAGTTGGACTGTCAGTCTGACAAATGCAAATACTGGATGGCACTGTCTGTCATCAATAGATTACAATGCTGATTGCATATAGAGTTCCAAATTCAGCTATGCTAGAAACACTGGATTTGTGTATAAGACAAATGTGTAGGAAAAACTATCTAAACAAAAAACAGGAAGCTAATTGCAGGGCAACACATCGACTTCCTGCGATTTGAAGGCTTTTGTTCTATTAAAAGAAATTTTAACATCCCGGATTCAGTTCATATTCATTTGAAAATACAGCTAGTCAAAATAGAAGTTAGGAAGGAGAAAGAGATGTCACTTTTGCTTGAGTTAATAAAAATATTCTCAGACAAAACTCCTCAGAAACATTTTACATATTCCCATATAATTTATGAAAATAAAACAAATTGCAGATACAATGACTATAGCATTTGTTTTGATATCACTTTTCAGGACCTCTGAAGATACTTTTCAGCAAATGAAGTGCAATCATAGTCTTGGTGTGAGAAATTCACGTAACTAGTTTAAGCACAGTAAGCTCCAACAGAAAAAAAACTGATAATGACCTCACAATCTGTCTTTAATTATGTTGATTTGATGACCTAGACTGCCGGGTCTTCAGGTTCGTGGGATCGGTAAATAAGCGCACCTGTAAATGACTCTTTGTGAATCACACAAGCAATCATTTATTCTTTGATACAGCTGAGTCGGAAGACCCTGATCAGCCCAAAAGTATGAGTACTCCTAGGCCACAAAAAGAATCCGACAACTAAAGAGTTTGCATAGAGCTTATGTACATTGTTCATAGTCAGACTTGGAGCATGATCGCATAGTAACAATCAATCAGATTCCCCAAGGTCCGCATGCACTTTTGCCTTAGACTATCACGATTCCTTGTAAACAACCTATTCTTAGAATCATATTTGTCCTGCCTTGTGTTTAGGGTTAAATCGTGACTTCTGCATTTACAATATTGTATTGGACCTACATCAGACTGCGGTTTCTTGTTTGTTCTGAGTCACAAATATCTGCCTGACTCATACAGACCAAGTTAGCCAAGCAGAAGCCATTGGGGATACCCATAGAATCATATAAAGTAAATGGCACAGGAGAATACCATTCTACCATGAATGTCAGCACTAGCTCTTGATTGATTTATTTATTGCCATTTGTACCAAAGTTCAGTGAAAAACTTTGTTTGCGAACAATACAGGCAAGTCATGGTAAGCAAGGACATACAGAACAGAAGATTTTGATGGAGGTATACAGGTAACATTAAAAGAATTGTTCTCAAACTTCTGCACTTTCTACAAAGCCCTGACAAGGTTTTCCATTTCCAAAATATATATAAGTTCCTTTTTGAAAGTCATTATTGAATCTGTTTCCACTGTAATGTATTCAGGGAATAGCTACCAGCTATGACTCTGAATAGTACACTTGTCTCTCAGTCACAAAGATCTGGGTTCAAGTCCCAGTTCAGAACTTGCACCCAAAAAATCAAGACTGACAATCTAGTGCTCCACATATGGAAGGTTTAATTTCAGGAAATGAGACAATAAACTCAGGTCTATTCTGCCTGCTTAAGGTGGTTATAAAAGATTCCCTGGCACTATTTCAGTCAAGAGCAGGGGAGATTTTCCCCAACGTCCTCACCAATACTCTTATCACTATTGCAATGTTGTTTGTAGGCTCTTGCTATATGTAAATTGGTTGCTCTGTTGCTCACTGAAAAAACTGAAAAAACTTCAATGGCTGTAAAGCACTTTGTGATGCTCAGTGGTCCTAAAAAGCACTTTATATCAAGTGTTTGTTCAACTCACCATAATGCTAAGGCACAAACCAGAAGGCATAATCTTGAATCCTGTTCCCATCTCTAGTATTCTACCAGTTACCTTAAATCTGAATCCTTGGGTTACTAATTCTCCTGCCAGCAAACAGAAATCCTCTGTATTCGATCCATGAAAACTCCTCATAATTTTGAGCACCTCTATTAAATCCCCTCTTAACCATCTACCAACCAGCTTCCAACAGAACATCTTTAGTACCATTTTAGTAAATCTCCTCTGCTTCCTCTCCTCTTTGAAGTAATGCACCCAGATTTGAACACAATCCTCCATGCCTGCAATCTAATCACTGATTACAGATTCCTTTTTTTAATTTATGCTTCCATAAAGTCCTTCATGCTATAAACATTTCTCTATAGCTTTCTCTACTTGCTTTAAATCTTTCAAAATTTTGAAGGTCCCTTGGACCCTAGACCTTTTGCTTTTATTCACTTGTGTAATGTGACTGGCCAGCATTTCTTGCTCATCCTAGTTATCCTCTAATGTGATAGTGAGCTACCTTCTTGAACCACTGCAGTCCATGTGTTATAGACAGATCTTTCATACCCTTGGGAAGGAAAATTAGATTTTGATACAGCAACAGTGAAGGAACAGCAATATTTCCAGGACAGTGAGGGGCTTGGAAAGGAGCTTGCAGGAGCTGATGTTCCCAGCAATCTGCTGTCCTTGTCTGTCTGGGTGGAAGCAGTCATGAGTTTGGAAGGTGCTGTCTAAGGATCTTTGGCGAATTTCTTCAGTGCATCTCAAGTCATACACACACTGTTGTTATGAAGGGAAGGAATGGATATTTATGAATGTGATGCCAATCAAGCAGGCTGCTTTTTCCTGAATGGTATCAAGCTTCTGAGTGTTTTTGGAGCTGCACTCATCAAGCAAACAAGGATTATTCATCATACTCCTGACTTGTGCCTTTTAGATGATGGGCAGGATTTGTGGAGCCAGGAGGTAAGTTACTCGATGCAGTATTCCTAGCCTTTGGTCAGCTGTTGCAACCACTGTATTTGTGCTTTCTGGTCAATCGTAAACTCCAGGATGTTAATAGTGGAGTTTCAGTAATATAACTCCATAATGTCATAGGTGGTGGCTAGGCTGTCTCTTGTTGGAGATGGTCAATGTGTTTAACTCTTTTCAAATATTACCATTTAGTTTATAATATCACTCATTACTTCTATTTGTAAAATGCAATCTCACTTCTTCAAACTAACTTTATCTATCATCTATATATCAAAATTTCACCAATGTTGATATTCTGAACTGTATTACATCCTTGCTCATGGGAGGGTGGTAAAAAAGGAGGGGGGGTGGCATTGCTAATTAGAAATGGTATAACGGCTGCAGAAAGGAAGTTTGAGGGGGATCTGCCTCTGGAGGTAGTATGGGCTGAAGTCAGAAATAGGAAAGGTGCAGTCACCTTGTTGGGTGTTTATTATAGGCCCCCCAATAGCAGCAGAGATGTGGAGAAACAGATTGGGAAACAGATTTTGGAAAGGTGCAGAAGCCACAGGGTCGTAGTCATGGGCGACTTCAACTTCCCAAATATTGATTGGAAGCTCTTTAGATCAAGTAGATTGGATGGGGCGGTGTTTGTGCAGTGTGTCCAGGAAGCTTTTCTAATGCAGTATGTAGATTGTCCAACCAGAGGGGAGGCCATATTGGATTTGGTACTCGGTAACGAACCGGGACAAGTGGTGGGCTTGTTAGTGGGTGAACATTTTGGTGATGGCGACCACAATTCTGTGACTTTCACCTTGGTTATGGAGAGAGACAGGTGCGCACAACAAGGAAGTTTTTACAATTGGGGGAAGGGAAATTACGATGCTGTAAGACAGGATTTGAGGAGCATACGTTGGGAGCATAGGCTGTCAGGGAAGGATGTGGTGGAAATGTGGGACTTTTTCAAGGAGCAGATACGACGTGTCCTTGATATGTATGTACCGATCAGGCAGGAAAGAAATGGTCGTGTGAGGGAGCCTTGGTTGACGAGGGAGGTTGAATGTCTAGTAAAGAGGAAGAAGGAGGCTTACATAAGGTTGAGGAAACAAGGTTCAGACAGAGCAGTGGAGGGATACAGGATAGCCAGAAGGGACCTGAAGAAAGGGATTAGGAGAGCTAAGAGAGGGCATGAAAAATCCCTGGCGGATAGGATCAAGGATAACCCCAAGGCATTCTATGCGTATGTGAGAAACCTGAGAATGACGAGAACGAGGGTAAGTCCGATCAAGGACAGTGGTGGGAGACTGTGTATTGAGTCGGAAGAGATAGGAGAGGTCTTGAACAAGTACTTCTCTTTAGTATTTACGAACGAGAGGGACCGTATTGTTGAAGAGGAGAGTGTGAAACGGACTGATAAGCTAGAAGAGATACCTGTTAGGAAGGAAGATGTGTTGGACATTTTGAACAACTTGAGGATAGACCAGTCCCCCGGGCCTGAAGGGATATATCCTAGGATTATGTGGGAAGCAAGAGAGGAAATTGCAGTACCGTTGGCAATGATCTTCTCGTCTTCACTGGCAACTGGGGTGGTACCAGGGGACTGGAGAGTAGCGAATGTTGTGCCCCTGTTCAAAAAAGGGAATAGGGATAACCCCGGGAATTACAGGCCAGTTAGTCTTACTTCTGTGGTAGGCAAAGTCATGGAAAGGGTACTGAGGGATAGGATTTACGAGTATCTGGAAAGACACTGCTTGATTAGGGACAGCCAGCACGGATTTGTGAAGGGTAGGTCTTGCCTTACAAGTCTTATTGAATTCTCTGAGGAGGTGACCAAGCATGTGGATGAGGGTAGAGCAGTGGATGTAGTGTACATGGATTTTAGTAAGGCATTTGATAAGGTTCCCCATGGTAGGCTTATGCGGAAAGTCAGGAGGCATGGGATAGAGGGAAATTTGGCCAATTGGATAGAAAACTGGCTAACCGGTCGAAGGCAGAGAGTGGTGGTAGATGGTAAATATTCAGCATGGAGTCCAGTTACAAGTGGAGTTCCGCAGGATCAGTTCTGGGTCCTCGGCTATTTGTAATTTTTATTAATGACTTAGAGGAGGGAGTCGAAGGGTGGGTCAGTAAATTTGCAGATGATACAAAGATAGGTGGAGTTGTGGACAGTGAGGAGGGCTGTTGTCGGCTGCAGAGGGACTTAGATATGATGCAGAGCTGGGCTGAGGAGTGGCAGATGGAGTTCAACCCTGCCAAGTGTGAGGTTGTCCATTTTGGAAGAACAAATAAGAATGCGGAATACAGGGTTAATGGTAGGGTTCTTGGTCAGATGGAGGAACAGAGGGATCTTGGGGTCTATGTACATAGATCTTTGAAGGTTGCCACTCAGGTGGATAGAGTTTGTAAGAAGGCCTATGGAGTATTATCGTTCATTAGCAGAGGGATTGAATTCAAGAGTCGTGAGGTGATGTTGCAGCTGTACAGGACTTTGGTTAGGCCACATTTGGAGTACTGTGTGCAGTTCTGGTCGCCTCACTTTAGGAAAGATGTGGAAGCTTTGGAGAGGGTGCAGAGAAGACTTACCAGGATGTTGCCTGGAATGGAGAGTAGGTCGTACGAGGATAGGTTGAGAGTTCTCGGCCTTTTCTCGTTGGAACGGCAAAGGATGAGGGGTGACTTGATAGAGGTTTATAAGATGATCAGAGGAATAGATAGAGTAGACAGTCAGAAACTTTTTCCCCGGGTACAACAGAGTGTTACAAGGGGACATAAATTTAAGGTGAAGGGTGGAAGGTATAGGGGAGATGTCAGGGGTGGGTTCTTTACCCAGAGAATGGTGGGGGCATGGAATGCGCTGCCCGAGGGAGCGGTAGAGTCAGATTCATTGGCGACCTTTAAGTGGCATTTGGATAGGTACATGGATGGGTGCTTAATCTAGGATAGAAGTTCGGCACAACATCGTGGGCCGAAGGGCCTGTTCTGTGCTGTATTGTTCTATGTTCTATGTTCTATGTTCTATCCTCCTTGCTGTTTATTCAACATCCAAATGGTGTGTTATCTGCAAATTTGGAAATTCTACCAAAGTTCAGATGGTGACCATATCCAAAAATATTAAAGAGGTCATAATGTTGACGACTGAGAAATGTATATTTTGCTCCAGCCCAAGTAAACAATTTGTTCACTGCTACACGGTGGCTCAGTGGTTAGCACTGCTACCTCACAGTGCCAGGGAGCCAGATTTGATTTCAGCCTCAGGCAACTCTGTGGAGTTTTCACATTCTCCCTGTGTCTGCGTGGGTTTCGTCCCACAGTACAAGTAGTATTGGGTACAAGCAAGTAAACAGTTTTTTGGGAATAAAGAACTTGTTTGTCAAAAAATACACAAAGGAATCACAAGATTGTAACCAAAGTACTGTTTCAAACTGAAAGCAAACACTCACCACAGAACAACCTAGTAAGCAAAACAAATCTTTGTTGGAGATATTCTTATTTTTGGAGGGGCTAGGGAGTCAATGGCCTAGTGGTATTGTCAATGGATTTGTAACCCTGCAGCACGTGTAAAGTTCTGGGGACCAGGGTTGAATTCTGCCATGGTAGATGGCGGATTTTGAATTCAGTAATAATTTGGAAAAAGAGTTTAATTATGGCCATTAAACCAATGTCAATTGTCAGAAAAACCCATCTCGATCACTAATGTCCTTTAGGGAAGGAAATTAGATTAGATTAGATTAGATTAGATTACTTACAGTGTGGAAACAGGCCCTTCGGCCCAACAAGTCCACACCGCCCCGCCGAAGCGTAACCCACCCATACCCCTACATCTACATTTACATTTACCCCTTACCTAACACTATGGGCAATTTAGCATGGCCAATTCACCTGGCCTGCACATCTTTGGACTGTGGGAGGAAACCGGAGCACCCGGAGGAAACCCACGCAGACACGGGGAGAACGTGCAAACTCCACACAGTCAGTCGCCTGAGGCGGGAATTGAACCCGGGTCTCAGGTGCTGTGAGGCAGCAGTGCTAACCACTGTGCCACCGTGCCGCCCACCTTACCTGGCCTGCATGCAATTCCTGAGCCAAAGCAACTCTTAACTGCTGAATGGGAAATCAGAGATGGGCATAAAATGCTGGCTTAGCCAGTTACGCCCACATCCAGAGAATGATTTAAAAAGATGCATCTCATAAACTCCATCATAGAATCCTTACAGTGTGGAAACAGGCCGTTTGGCCCAACATGTTCACACTGACCATCCAAAGAATATCCCACCCAGACCCATTCCCATACCCTAGTGGTCAACATTTCCCACAATCAATCCACCTAAGCTACACATCCCTGAACACTAGGGGCAATTTAGCATGGCCAATCTACCTAACCTGCATATTTTTAAGATTGTGAGTGGAAACCAGAGCACCTGGAGGAAACCCACCCAGACACAGGGAGAATGTGCAAACTCCACACAGACAGTCACCCAAGGCTGGAATCGAACCTGGATCCCTGGGCTGTGAGGTAGCAGCGCTAAACATTAAGCCACTGTGCCGCCCATACTCCAGCATATGGCTTCCCAATAAAGTATCATCGGTCCTTTGAGTTCATATAAATAACAGTAAGTCAGGATTGAGTAGCTTAGAAAGAAGGTCTATGAAATAAATACTTAAACCAATTTTGAATACTCAAATCAAATCTTTATTCTGACTAGACTTTTACGTTCAAAGAATAAACACTTGGTTAATATTTCTTATGTCCTCAGGATGTCCAAAAGAATCTTCCACCCGATGAGCGAATTTGAAGAGATAGTCACTGATATAACATAGACAAATAAATACTAAAAGAAAACTGGTTTAAGTCAATGTGCATCTTCCACCCTTCCACTCAAATAAATAGAACTATTCAGACAGTAATCATTTGACTGTTTTGTAGCACTAACTGCTGTATAATGACCCTTTCTGTGTAAACATTTAGACATTGAAAGAAAATAGAATTATACTCGGCTCTATATTCCAGTATCTTCTGTCAACATTTACCATCAGGATACACGCAAGTAATGGCAAATTGGGCAAGATTTTGGAGGCTGCACTGCTTGTGAAATCCTACTTCATTAAGCTGTAAGCAGGGGGATGGAGGTCATTGCCTGAGTATTCAAGTATAAAATAGGTTCGGAGTTATGGAAAAAAGGCAAGAGATTGGTACCAAGTTAGACTGCTTAGAGAGTCAGTGCAGACACAAATGGTCCCAATGGTCTCCTTCTGCACTGCCACAATTCTCATTCTGAGACCAGATACAACAGAGATTAAAATAATTTCATTTAAGGATATGGAACACGAAAAGCTTCGCACACCCATCCAATCCAGACCATTAAAACAAACGTCTATAACTTTCCACTGGCTCTCTTCCAATTGTTATTTCACCCAATAAGGGAGAGTAAATTTAACATACAACAGAAAACGATGGAAATCAGCAGTAAATCAATTTGCTTATAAGAGAAAATGAGCAAATGTTTAATTTCTGAGAAAAAGCCCCAACAGAGAATTAAGCTGTTTTGCTGTTTCAGACGTCAATATGAGCATTTTCTATTTCCATTATTAATCTTTATGTAGTCATACCTCAAGAAATGTAAAGTTGGCATCTGTAACTCTCATCTAATCCATTACCTTTAAAAAAGCATGCATAATCTAAAAGGGTTATGAACCTCTCTGGCAAGGTAGGCAAACAGTTTCAATTAACTAATTGTTATCCCCAAGCCCAAAGGTAACCAATCAAACTGAAATGTAAAAGCAGTACTTCCATGATACCACACCTGTTCTAATATCGCTTTAAGTAATTCAGATAATATTATCTTATCTCTCTGTTTCATATTAAAGGCCTTGTTGTTACACTTCACAGGGGTAGCATTCTGGAAATCAAGCCCCTCTATTCCTGGCATTTTGATAATAAAGTACACAGAATTCGCCAATTTACTTGTCTCTTAGACCAAGGTTGTCAGAAGCACAGACCAGGTTTCTATCCCTAAAAATAAGGAATATTTATGACAAAGAAATAGACTGTAGCTACAGGTGTACAATTATCAATATATAACTCTGCTGCTTAAAACTTCAAGGCCTTTATAAATTCATCTTCAGACTGAAGACAATTTTTTAAACTGCATAGAAAAGCTCCTTGCAGAGATCGTATCATTTCTGACAAATATTTACACCCCAAAGCTGTTCGGCTAGTTGGGAGCCAATCACAGTTGTTGGCAGGCAGAAGCCTTTGTCATCAATAACTAGCCATTAGTCCCCAAACCAATCAACTACCTGTTGCCAACCAAAGCTCCACTCATACCTACCCCTTGGCTCCAGTTCATTGGCCAATTAGGCTTCCAGTGCTGCTTTAACAAGCAGCTGTGCAACAGCATTTGAGTGTGTCAGGCTTCTTGCTTTTAAGAAGTGCAACCATCCATCAACATTCCTTGATTTTAAAACCACTCTGTTCGTATTTCAGTTCATAATCAAAAATACAGAGCAAGAAAATGTGGGCGGCACGGTGGCACAGTGGTTAGCACTGCTGCCTCACAGTGCCTGAGACCTGGGTTCAATTCCCGCCTCAGGCGACTGACTGTGTGGAGTTTGCACGTTCTCCCCATATCTACGTGGATTTCCTCCAGGTGCTCCTCCCACAGTCCAAAGATGTGCAGGTCAGGTGAATTGGCCATGCTAAATTGCCAGTGGTGTTAGGTAAGGAGTAAATGTAGGGGTATGGGTGGTTTGCGCTTCGGCGGGTCGGTGTGGACTTGTTGGGCCGAAGGGCCTGTTTCCACACTGTAATGTAATCTAATCTAATCTTAAAATGATACCATCTTTACATTGAATAAATGCAAGCTGCTGTTTTTGAATTCTGATGTGAACACTCCTTCATAAATATAAAATGCTATTATTTTAATATTCATTTATCTTCCTTCTTATTTCTATGCAGATGTAGTACTAACACAATCAATAAAAAGAAACCGTTTTAATATTATTATTATAACAGTGTGATCTTGTTTTGATGTCAAACAGCAATCAAGCCAAATGACACTGGGGCACAAATTTTCCTAATAGTATTATAAGCATTTTTGATTTAAAATCAGCTGTTAGGTTTTAAATATACTCTTTATATTGCTTTAGACCTACCACAAATAGATCTTTTAAAGTTTAGATTCCATTATGTTTTAATTCACAGTACTCTACCTTCCGTCATTTAACGTTATCATTTTACTTGAGCAAATCAAGAGAACATTTTTCAGCCATTTTCCTTATGTTATAAAACACAACTTATAAATAATGGACTGTAGCAAGAATGACTTCCTCATAACCATAGCCCAACTCCCAATATTACAACATTGTTTCTGGTGACAGCAGCTGAGCTTTGCAGGGGCTATGCATTGTAAATTAGGTCATTCAATCTACACCAACAAAAAAGATAAGATCAGTTACTTATTTGGAAGCCACAATACCAATAAGAGTTAGACATAAACTGGGATCATTAATCCCATATAATACCACTATCCATAGCTACATGAAAGGCAGCAGTACATTTTCACATCACTGACCCATACTTGACTTTCTTCAGTCACTTTCTCTGAATTCTAAAGTATATATGAGACGGATTCCACATCACTAGCAGGCATCATGCTAGACTGCTCTAGATGATGTGGTCCTGTAGTACAAAGAGCGCATCACAGCTCAGCGTTAATATCTGTCAGAACCACTAACCCTGAAAACAAAATACAGTAGCCCTAACGATGTGCCAAAAACATCATAAAGTGATCCCAGAACAGTCTTTTATCATTTAAATGCTAAGTTTAGGCCAATATATTTAGAACTGTACTTCACTCAGTCTTGTCCCCCTCCACAGCAGATCCAAGATTAAAAAAATCATATTCTTGATCTTAAAATAGAACATAAGATATCGAACACTCAGATTTATGTTTTTCTGCTTTGTAACTAACTGGAGTTTGGATGCTTGTCAGAGCTAATGAGTGCAGTTAGTTTTACAATTCATGCAATTTAATTTAGATTAATAAAGCACTTTCTATTCAAATACATGACTCATTGCTCTAATCCAATCCACTTTGGACATTTTGCAAGATGTCACCACCTATTCCCCTACTGTCTATATATGCCATATCCTTTTCCACAGTAAATACTGATGCAAAATATTAATTTAGTATCTCCCCCGTTTTCTGTGGCTCCACACAAAGGCCGCCTTGCTGATCTTTGAGGGGCCCTATTCTCTCCCTAGTTACCCTCTTGTCCTTAATATATTTGTAAAAACCCTTTGGATTCTCCTTAATTCGATTTGCCAAAGCTATCTCATGTCCCTGTTTTGCCCTCCTGATTTCCCTCGTAAGTATACTCCTACTTTCTTTATACTCTTCTAAGGATTCACTCTATCTATCCTGTCTATACCTGACATATGCTTCCTTCTTTTTCTAAACCAAACCCTCAATTTCTTTAGTCATCCAGCATTCCCTGTACCTACCAGTCTTCCCCTTCACCCTGACAGGAATATACTTTCTCTGGATTCTTGTTATCTCATTTCTGAAGGCTTCCCATTTTCCAGACATCCCTTTACCTGCAAACATCTGCCTCCAAATCAGCTTTTGAAAGTTCTTGCCTAATACCCTTAAAATTGGCCTTTCTCCAATTTAGAACTTCAACTTTTAGATCTGGTCTATCCTTTTCCATCACTGTTTTAAAACGAATAGAATTATGATCACTGGCCCCAAAGTGCTCCCCCATTGACACCTCAGTCACCTGCCATGCCTTATTTCCCAAGAGTAGGTCAAGTTTTGCACCTTCTCTAGTAGGTATATCCACATACTGAATCAGAAAATTGTCTTGTACGCACTTAAGAAATTCCTCTCCATCTAAACCCTTAACACTATGGCAGTCCCAGTCGATGTTTGGAAAGTTAAAATCCCCTACCATAACTACCCTATTATTCTTACAGATAGCGGAGATCTCTTGGCAAGTTTGTTTCTCAATTTCCCTCTGACTATTAGGGGGTCTATAATACAATTTCAATCAGGTAATCATCCCTTTCTTATTTCTCAGTTCTACCCAAGCAACGTTCCTGGATGTATTTCCAAGAATATCCTCCCTCAGCACAGCTGTAATGCTATCCCTTATCAAAAATGCCGCTCCCCCTCCTCTCTTGCCTCCCTTTCTATCCTTCCTGTAGCATTTGTATGCTGGAACACTAAGCTGCCAGTCCTGACCATCTCTGAGCCATGTTTCTGTAATTACTATGATATCCCAGTCCCATGTTCCTAACCGTGCCCTGAGTTCATCTGTCTTCCCTGTTAGGCCCCTTGCATTGAAATAAATGCAGTTTAATTTATTAATCCTACCTTGTCCCTGCCTGCCCTGACTGTTTGACTCACTTTTGTTCTCAACTGTACCAGTCTCTCAGATTGATCTTTTTCCTCACTATCTCCCTGGGTCCCACCCCCTCTTCCACCACGCCCCCCCCCCCCCCCCCCCCCCCCCAAACCTTACTTGTTTAAATCCTCCCAAGCAGTTCTAGCAAATTTCCCTGCCAGTATATTAGTCCCCTTCCCATTTAGGTGCAATCCATCTTCTTGTACAGGTCACCTCTACCCAAAAGAGATTCCAATGATCCAAAAATGTGAATCCTTCTCCCGTATACCAGTTTCTTAGCCATGCATTCATCTGCTCTGTCCTCCTATTCCTGCCCTCACTAGCTCGTAGCACTGTTTAAGAAGGGCGGTAAAGACAAGCTAGGGAACTATAGACCAGTGAGCCTGACCTCAGTGGAGGGCAAGTTGTTAGAGGGAATCCTGAGGGACAGGATGTACATGTATTTGGAAAGGCAAGGACTGATTAGGGATAGTCAACACGGCTTTGTGCGTGGGAAATCATGTCTCACAATCTTGATTGAGTTTTTTGAAGTAACAAAGAAGATTGATGAGGGCAGAGCGGTAGATGTGATCTATATGGACTTCAGTAAGGCATTCGACAAGGTTCCCCATGGGAGATTGATTAGCAAGGTTAGATCTCACTGAATACAGTGAGAACTAGCCATTTGGATATAGAACTGGCTCATAGGTAGAAGACAGAGGGTGGTGGTGAAGGGTTGTTTTTCAGACTGGAGGCCTGTGACCAGTGGACTGCCACAAGGATCGATGCTGGGTCCTCTACTTTTTGTCATTTATATAAATGATTTGGATACGAGCCAGAGGTACAGTTAGTAAGTTTGCAGATGACACCAAAACTGGAGGTGTAGTGGACAGATTACAACAGGAACTTGACCAGATGGGCCAATGGGCTGAGAAGTGGCAGATGGAGTTTAATTCATTTTGGGAAAGCAAATCTTAGCAGGACTTATACACTTAATGGTAAGGTCCTAGGGAGTGTTGTTGAACAAAGAGACCTTGGAGTGCAGGTTCCTAGCTCCTTGAAAGTAGAGTCGCAGGTAGATAGGATAGTGAAGGCAGCGTTTGGTATGCCTTCCTTTACTGGTCAGAGTATCGAGTACAGGAGTTGGGAGGTCATGTTGCAGCTGTACGGGACATTGGTTAGGCCAGTGTTGGAATATTGCGTGCAATTCTGGTCTCCTTCCTATCGGAAAGATGTTGTGAATCTTGAAAGGGTTCAGAAAAGATTTACAAGGATGTTGCCAGGGCTGGAGGATTTGAGCTATAGGGAGAGGCTGAACAGGCTGGGGCTCTTTTCCCTGGAGCATCGGAGGCTGAGGGGTGACCTTATAGAGGTTTACAAAATTATGAGGGTCATGGATAGGATAAATAGACAAAATCTTATCCCTGGGGTAGGGGAGTCTAGAACTAGAGGGCATAGGTTTAGGGGGAAAATATATAAAAGAGACCTAAGGGGCAACTTTTTCACACAGAGGATGGTACTGTATGGAATGAGCTGCCAGAGGAAGTGGCGGAGGCTGGTCCAATTGCAACATTTAAGAGGCATTTGGATGGGTATATGAATAGGAAGGGTTTGGAGGGATATGGGCCGGGTGCTGGCAGGTGGGACTAGATTGGATTGGGATAGCTGGTCGGCATGGACAGGTTGGGCCGAAGGGTCTGTTTCCATGCTGTACATCTCTATGACTCTATGACTCCAAATCCTTGAAATACAACACAGGACATTTTAATGATGGTAGCCCTTCTAGAAAGAATTAAAGCTTACTGTGGTCCACTCGGTCGTACTTCTGGAATTATCAGCTGGAAACACATCAAAAAGTTCTTCAATTGGTAAAGTGTCAAATTTTTACTTGAATAATGAGGAGTAATTCAAGGAAAAAAACAACAGATAAATTGTGCAAGTTTAAATTCCACTAATATGAGCGAAGGTTTAAATAAAAGTTACATGGCCTTCTGAAATACATTCTATACTTTCCAGTTTCACAAAGGAGATAATGGAGAACAATGTTGGCATCCACAACTAGGGGTCACAGTCGAAAAATAAGAGGTAAGCCATTCAGGACTGAAATGAGGAAGAATTTCTTTACTCGTTGTATACTAGTGGAATTCTCTACCACAGAAAGCTGTTGGGGCCAGTTCATTTGATATATTCAAGAGGGAGCTAGACATGGCCCTTGCGGCTAAAGGGACCAAAGAATATGCAGAAACAGCAGGAGTGGAATACTGAAATTGCATGATCAGCCATGGTCATACTGAATGGTGGTGTAAGCTCGAAGGGCCAAATGGGCTATTCCTGTACCAATTTTGTATGTTTCATTGTTTCCACAATCAATATTATGGGATATTGTTCACCAGAAGAGAATGTTTTTTTACAGACATAGTGGCACATGAACAGCTCCAAAGCCATCATCATTCAAGTTGTGTATATTTCAAAAGGCACAATTTATTGAGCAAATGTTGTGATTTTCTGTCAAACTCATTAATGGACCTTACACTAAGGTAATAAGCTTGGTTTGTGTATTCCTGCCCCTGTCCAAGCTTTATATTATTTGGGAAATTAAAATTCGAATCCACTTCATAAAACTACTGTATCAATATCACATAATATGTTCTGAGTATAGGAAATACTCCCAATTCCATGGAAGTTCAAAAATAAAAACTCTTACATAAAATAGACACACATCTCTATCCAGTCAGAGCACTGTCCAATTCGATGCCAAATTTCTCAATCCTATGAAGGATTTTACAATACTGCAGCCTGAAAAAGCAGATAGTCAAACTGATCCTCAACACTGCCCAAATTGTAAAACACAATATTCCTCACGAATGGTTCTCTTTTCCCTGAAGACATTTATCAATTAAATGCTTTCTCCCTCTGTAAATGGCTTACCTCCCATGCTAATTTTTTGACACTCTTTCAGTACTTGCTTTTCACTCTTTTCATCTGCATAATTTGTGCCATGAGACACAGATGGTGGCACAATGGCAATTTCACTGGAGTCGTACTAGTAGACTAGTAACTGGAGGCCAACACTAATGTCTGGGGACATGGCTCCTATCCCATCAATTTAAATTCAATGAATAAATCTGCAGCATAAAATTAGTCTCAGTCATATTATAGTAATCATGAAACTATCAACTGTTTTAAAAATGTTTCTGGTTCATTAATGCCCTTTAGGAAAAGAAAACTACAATACATACTACTATCTGTCCTACATGTAACTCCAGAGCCAGAGCAATACGGTCAACTCTAAATTGTTCTCCGAAATAGGCTGACAAGCCACTCAACTAAGGGACAATTAGAAATGGGTAACAAATGTTGGGCTGCCAGTGAGATCTATATCCCATGAAGGATTAAATCTTTTTTAAAAAAACTCATTCTGATGTCTTTTTCTGTCTTATGTCTGATTCTCTCTGCCTCTCTTTTTCTGGAAGGCTTCCTTTGTTATCTTTCCAACATTCTGTGTGTCTCCCATGCTTTCCCTTCTATACATGTATCTCAAGTCATATCTGCTTTTCCCCCAGTGCATTTTCTCTCTTCCATGTTTTTCTTCATTCTCTCTTTTCCCTCTCATTTTCCACATGACCTTGACCAAATAGACTCAAACTTGTATAGTGGTACAAAGCCCTAGTCCTGAATTTCAAATGAGCAAATTATGTTTGACTAGAGGACTTCAGGTGGAAATTTGGCTCCACAAAGAATTTGATACCAATTTGGGGAAGTGGAGCTCTGTCTGTTGTAACTGGTAAATTGTTTGTTTGTTTTGCATTGATCACATATGATTGCATTATGTAGCTTTCTTTATTTCTACTTTTTTTTTGATTGAGTCACAGAATGTGGGCAATACTGACTGGGCCAGCATTAGTTGCTCTTGAGAAGGTAGTGATGGGCTGCCTTAATCAACTCGTGCAATATGTTCTGAAGATACATCCAAACATCGTCATGCAGGGACTTCCAGAATTTTGAGCCAATATAAGTACAGGGACATAGTTAAGGCAGGATGGACGTGTCCTGAGTGGGTAATCTGCAGGTACTCCACTTATTGTCCTTGCCCTCCAACTTCACAGAATTCATAGATTTGGGAGTTAGTTTTGAAGAAATCTTGGTAAGGTCCTGCAATGAAGCTTATGAATTCTACTATCGCTAACATGCTAAAATTAAAGTGGTGGGTGTGATTCCAATTAATGCACTGCTTTGCACTAGATGATGTCATTCTAGTTAAATTCCTGGTAAATTTATAATGTGTGGTGAATGTCTCCTTATTAATTCTGTATTATATTTGGTATTATGTATTATGTTGCATTTATTGATTTGCACAACTGCAGTATTATTGTAGGGCTGCAATTCTGTTTGTATGTATCAACAGTTATACCATTGTTATTTACACACTTGTCCTTTCATCTGATAAGAATTCTTAAGTCGAGGGTTTAACAAACAAAATTGAGAGCATGGTAAAGGTGTCCACTTGACCTTGGAGCAGGTAACTGGACCCACAAGTCAGTTAACAATTTGGGACTCTCTGATCAAAATAGGCTAGGAGCACATAAATCAGTGACAATAAACAACTACAAAAAAACTGAAACCAAGGATCTAATTAGTCAATTAACATTCTCCACAAATATAAAGGGTGTAGTTATTCTTATGTGGAACAAGAAAATATGTTTTTCTTAAGTTAATTATCTTTAAGAGTTAAGAAAGATTTACTCCAAAAGAGCCATCTTACTGAAATATGCAAAATCCAGACACTTAAATTGACATTAGTTTTAAAAATGTTTTGATCTTCAACGTACACACCAAGATCTATTGATGAAATCACTTTCTGGATAGGACAAAGAAGGTATCATAGTTACGGCTGAAATATCAATGTGTTTTAGGTCAAACAAAATGCAAAAGATTTCTAAAATTGAAAGCACATCTCATTAAGTAGCCAGTGTGACTGAATTTATAGATGGGAAGCCTTAAGTTCTAAATAACTAATCACTGAAAGTAAGGCGTCTTTCTGGAGTATTTTAAAGAATGATTTCAAGTTCCCCTGACTTGCAATTGATTGATATTTTGTTGATTGTGTTTTATTTAGTATAATTATAACTCATGCATCCTCTTCCAAGAGTCCTATTCCTCCCTATCCTTTTAATTGTTTACGGATGTCAAGATGTCAAAAGCAAGATCTCAAAAATAGAAAAGAATAATTTCAGGCACCCAGCACATGCACTAAGTAATCACAGAATCAGGATGTTTGCAATCTCAGTGTCACATTTGAATCCATGATGAGCGTCCAACCTTATATTCATGCTACCACTCAGCTATCTATTTCCACCTCCATAACTGTAACCCTCAATTATGCCTTTGCAACTTTGCCAATGCAATCCTATCTGGTTACCTATACACATTCTCTGTAAACTTCTCATCCAAAACCTCACTACCCATGTCTTAAGTCACAGCATCTCCTATTCTCCTTTAATCCAATGCTCTTCATTAGTGCAAATCAAAATTCACAGAAATATTAAACATATACAGAAGAAAACGTATTTTACTACAGGATTATGTAAAATCTAAATATTAAAAATCATTAGTAAACAATATCTTTATATTTGCAAAGCTTCACAATAAACGCCAAGAAAAACCCAGACACCTCAGTTACAAGGATAGACTAGAGCTTTTTAACACAAGTAATTTGGTCTGAAGTGGACTGTCTGAAAATGTACTGGAGGAAGAGTCAATCAAGAGGACATTAAATGATTATTGCAACAGAAATAATGTGCAAGGGCATGGAGAAAAGGCAGGAGAACTGCAGTTAAGGCATAATGCTTATTGAAGAGCCAGTGCAGACACAAGTGGGCTGAATGGCCTCCTTCCATGCTATAATTATTATATGATTCTGTTAAATGGGCTGAATTTCAGTCAATATTAACTACATTCAAAAGAAGAACAAGTAAAACAGATGGTCTTTTCAAGGTCTGTCAAACTATCCCACTCCATAATGGCTACAGCATCATGACTAAATTGCCCTGACTTTCCAAAGCCTTGACACTCATTATTCCAGAGTAGATGAGAGTTGTGCATGGGAATTCTACAGAATACAGCATAGCAGTCGCCAAAGGAATTGCTCTGGTAATTGAATACTTTGCTGGGCAATTCCTCTACACCTGGAACTCTCAAAGTCTCTACCAGAAAGTTTAGACTAGTAAATACATATTCTAAGTCCTGGCAAGTATTCAATTAATCCCATACATACCTTATGCATCCCAACTGCACCTCCACCAGATCACATATGCACCCAGATCCTTCACAGACACTACCAAGCATCCCACACCCCCACCCCTTTCCCCTCTGCACTGCTGACCATTGTTTCACTGCCTCTGAACTTCCCCACCCCACCCTCCCCACCCCTCCGCTCAGCACCTGATAGCTCCCTCCCTTGCCAATGGACCCAGTTTCTCCCATTCACCTCAACCTATTCTAAACATTGTATCACTCACTTGATATCCTTCCCACGTGACAACCTAACTTTACCCCCTCACCCCTACCCAGCAGGCACCCTTCCCCAACACCCCCCCAACTCTCTCAGCATCCTAATCATCATACTTTTCTTTCATACTTACCGTTTGACAGTAGCTGTCACAGAAGCTGCCTGGACCTACAAATTTCAGAATATGGCAGCTGAATGCTATGAAAAGGGGAGACAAGCACCAGAATTTTCATGTCAGCTTGCATATTGAATGGATATGTTTCAGAAAATGTAACTCAACTGATGTTTAGTCTCCACAAGTAGAGGAGTCCACAATGAGCAGCGAATACAGTAGACTACACTGAAGGAAGGCCACATAAATCAGTACTTTACCATGCTGGTGTTAAATTGGAAGCAGAATCCAGATTAGTATCATTATCTGTGCATCACCACAAAGGACTGAAATAAAAGGAGCAATACATCTGGGACTGCAAGATCCTATTTAATGAAAATTCAATTTATTTTGAGACTGAGGGAAGATACCAAGTAATTTGTACAGCTTGTAACAAAGTTATGTAAACGAAGATTGGCAGCAATTGTCAAATCAGCATTGAACACTTCAGGGGTCAAACTGTCAATGTGGCGGTTATATGGTTCAATATTTGATGTCAGGTACAGGTCAAGTTTGGGAAAGTAATTTGACTTGTGAAGTTATAGTGTGATGTGGACAATCATTGAGTTGCACTATATCTGATGCAATGCTGAAGGAAAAATAATTATATCTTCGTCTGCCAAGTATTCAAACTGAAGCCCAGTGACCACATGACATAAAACTGGCAGCATACAAAAGAAGGATTCAATTTCTCCTCTTACATTGAAAGATTTTTTGAGAAAAATCAAGAAATTTAGGAAGTAGCTAGAAAGTAGAGTGCAGGCTCATTCTGAATGGAGGAGGAGCTGAATGCTCCAATTGTTTCCTATTTATGGTCTTCTTAACACCCAATGATTAAGTCATAGAATCATTTGGCCCATCCAGTCCATGTCAGGTAATTCAATCAGATATCTGATCTTCAAATTGAATTCCCACTTGCAAACTTCAGTGTTCAGGTTTCATACACTGAAGTTAACCAATTGTAAAATAAACATATCAAGATCATTAACCATTCAAAAGTTAGAAATGCTCCAGATGAGCACTGGGCTTTCAGTCCTGTAATAATTTATTATTTACACCTATTCTCAGTTACAAGCAGTGTACAATAGTCCTTAAGTATGTATGTTATTACTTAGATCAACAGCTTTTCCTTCTCAAATAGTTATGGAACAGATTCTTAAAAGATTTCAACCAAAGACAATGTTTGTAAAATTCAAATTGGACTGATAATTTCCTTGACCTATGAGCCAAGTTGCTTAATAAAACTTGCTTATGGCTCCATAAAGAAACAACATGAATTCATGATTACACTATGTATGCCATACTAGCCAGCCAAGCAAACAATTATTCACTAATTAAGAATTGTGTCTATCTTAAACAAAGAATTTCTTTATGATGGCGTTGTTAATGTTATCATTCTGCATTATTTAATCATGAAATAAGGTACAGTTCAATAAATTCTAACAATTTACTTACCGCCTATTTCTCCTGATACCCTTGCCTACTTTTAACATGAACAATCTAAGGAAATTGCAGCAACATTTACTATCTCTCTGCCATGACTGGCTCTCAGGCTGTGTCATTGTACAGAGACACCATAGACCCAGTATAATATCTGCACCTCACCCAAAAAAGAAAAAAAGGAACTTAAGCTAGGATTGAGTGGACTGTTCTAATCATGCTACAATTTGATTTTTTAAAAATGATATACCAGTAGAGATTGTACTTTTTGTACTTAACAGACTTGTGAAGCAATGTTTGAATTGAATGGAATAGCAGGAAGGCTTACTCTCCCAAACAGACTTGCCTTCTAAGATTGCTAAAAACATTCCGACTTGCATCTTTCTTATTTTAATTGTTGATAGCATTTTTCATTTGAACACATTTTCTCTTGGGACCAGATTATGGAAAATATGTTTACAACCCAATCTTGACATAAGACAAATTAAGATATCCATAACAATGAATAGCAGGTCATGTGCGGCAAATTCAGTCAAATTGTGTAAAACTGTAACAGAGCTGCAGCAACGAGGACAGGATTGCTGCAATAACATGATTTTCAGGAAGCATCCCATGAGAAACATGCTTAAATGAAAGCCCCAGGACCAGATAAGGAAGTGGTAAATTGGTTACGAAATAGCAAGTAAAGTGTAAGGGCAAAAACAAAAATAGCCCTGTTTGGAAGGCAGTGCCCAAAGGTTGATATTAGGGCCTCAATATTTCTTTATAATCTTAATGAAAGCCTTATAAATAAAATTATTAACTTGGAAGGTTGTGTTATTCTTCTTTCTAATCCATCTTATTAATGAGATAGGGACAAAGCTTGAAGATCTAAGCGTTTAAATATTTTGGCAAATCGTGTTTCACATTGAGAAAGTAACTGCCAATGCATCTAAAAAAGATAATCACAAAATGAAGGGCACTTTGTTACATAACATCAGAAAAGAACTCCAGTTAAGCATTTTTGTTACACTGTACAAGAACAGTTGCTGGAACAATTAGAACACTGCGTAATAATGAAAAACAACAAGGTAAATGTTCATGGAAAGCAAGTGGACAATCCACATAGCTGCATAAACAATAACACACCCAGTTTTACTCTTTGCCAATACAAGGGAATCAGTGGTACTAGAATTAATATATTCAAAAGTCTTAATCCTGGAATCATAAGTGAAAAAGAACATTCAATTCATTCTCACTGGAATAACAGATTGGAGATAGAGCACATTGCAACTGCTCTGGAAGCTTTAGAAGTAAAGGCAGTAGCAATTAAAAGCTAAAAGAAAAGTAAAAGTTCATTACAGCTACCACAGATAAAGTGGGTGTGAAATATCACAAGCATTAACACCAAATGACTGAAGGTGAATTAACAACTTACTTTACACACAAACTGATTTCCTTGAAGGGAATACTGGGCATGCATAGTATAATCCTCTGATTTCTCTCCACACCTGCCGAGATTTCCTAGCGACTTCCGTTTTTGTGTAAAGCAGGATATTGGATTGTTTTTCATATTTGGTACTCCTGTCAAATTACATTCCCCTCCTATATAATGTATTTATATTTTCTGAAGAAACAAATTGTTTACATTTTGGACTTGAATATCAGAATCAAACCTTGCCTGTTCTTTAAAGTCCTGCATGCGTCAATCAATGAATCTTAGCTGTAATAAATCCTCAAATACACCAGTGTGACTTTTTTTTAAAACACCCATCTCAAGCACCAATAATTTGTGGCTTTCAAGTTATTGAGAAACAATTCATCTCCCAGTGCCATGCCAATTGCAAGTCAAGACAAGATGAATTTCCCTTGGGTTGCATTAGTGACAACACAGGTCTAAACAGAAGAAGAATCCCTGCTGAAGATCTCTCTTGTGATCAGACTGCGCAGGTGCAGGTATGATTTTGTCACAGAATGGTGACATCCAAATAGAGTGCAAAACACACATTGAAAACACTGAATCTCAGCCCAGATATTAGCATTTATCCCACTGTACGATCAGTAGCCATTGGCGGTTGATTTGAATACCAGAAGACCACCAGAAATGGGAGCAGAATTAGGCCATTGGGCCAATTAACTCTGTTCCGCCAATTCATCATGGCTGATATGTTTCTCAAGCTCATTCTCCACATAATCTTTGATTCCCTTAGTAATCAAGAACATATCTACCTCTTAAATACACTCAATGACTTGGCCTCCACAGCCTTCTGCAGCAAGGAGTTCCACAGATCCACCCTCTGACTAAAGACATTCCTGCTCATTTCAGTTCTAATGGTTCACCCTTTAAATCTGAGGCTGTACCCTTCAGATCTTAGTCTCTCCTACTACTAGAAATGCCTTCTCACGTTTGCTCTATCCAGCTCTCTCCGTATTCTGTAAGTTTCAGTTTCAATCAGATTATGCCTCATTATTCTAAACTCCATCGAGTACAGGCCCAGAGTCCTCAACCATCTCCCACATGAAAAGCTCTTCATCCTGGGATCAATCTTATAAAGTTCCTCTGGAACACCTACAAGGCTAGCACATCCTATCATATGCGGTATGGTTAAAGTTTTATACAGTCTCAGCAATGCATCCCTGTGCTTGTATTCTAGCCCTCTTGAAATGAATGCGAACACTGCATTTGCCTTGCTAACTGCCAACTGAATCTGCATGTTAACTTTAAGAGAATTCTGAACAAGGACTCCTAACTCCCTTTGTGCTTCAGATTTCTGAAGCCTTTCCCAATTTTGAAAATAGCCTATGCCTCTATTTTTCCTACCATAGTGCATAACCTCACACTTTCCCTCCACTCCATATGCCACTTCTTTGTCCACTCTCCTAGCCTGTCCTTCTGCAGACTCCCTACTTCCTCAATGCTACCTGTCCCTCCAACTATCTTCATGTCATCTGAGACCTTAGTAACAATGCCTTTAGTAATACCAATCACTCAGGCATGTTTTCCTTGTTAGAATGAAATAAAGTGCACAAGTTGAAGATAGCCCTTCAAAATATTTGATCTAATCCTTCTAAAGCCCATCCAGCTACAGCATTTAATTGTCTGTTAATAACTTCTGGCCTAGCTGCAACAATAATTTTGGCATCTTATTCCACTTATCTATGGTAAAGAATTACTTCCTGATATCTGTACTAAAGTTGCCCTTCACAACTATGAAATTATGTTTGAATCCCTTCTCTGACAGCATTGTTTCAGATTTACTTTCTATGTACAAACTGCCCTCATATCAATTTCAAGGCCAAAAAGACATGGTTTAAATGGATTTTGTAGCCCTGAAGCTTTAAATCAAGGATCAGTATCATTCCTCTTCTCTTTCGTGTTTCTAATATCAGGATGCATCCTTCATGCCGTGGAGATCAGAACTGTATACAATAGAGCATGGCTGAGGGATGACCTTATAGAGGTTTACAAAATCATGAGGGGCATGGATAAGGTAAAGAGCAAAGGTCTTTTCCCTGGGGTGGTGGAGTCCAGAATTAGAGGTAATAGGTTTAGCGTGAGAGGGGAAAACATTTAAAAGGGACCCAAGGGGAAACTTTTTCACGCAGAGGGTGGTGCATGTATGGAATGAGCTACTAGAGGAAGTGGTGGAATTACTAGTGGTGTAGTGATGGTACAATTGCAACATTTAAAAGGCATCTGGATGGGTATACGAACAGGAGGGCTTAGAAGGATATTGGCCAAGTGCTAGCAAATAGGACTAGATTAGGTTAGGATATCTGGTTGGCATAGACGAATTGGACCCAGACTCTATGTAACAAATTCAACATACGTAAAGAGGAGTTAATCTCAATCCTCTTCAAGCGAGATAATCCTGCATTCTGTTTATTTTGTTTATTGTAATTCTGTGGTTCAGACGAATTATAATAATAAAGTCAGCATCATCACAATGGACTACAAGGTTGTTCTCTCATGAGTGAATCAGCCGTCCAGCTATCTGAGCTAATCTGCATCAGTTCAGTTCAAACGAGTGATAAGACAACCAAAACCCTCCAGTTGCCTCTCCTCCCATCTCTCCACCTCCAAGTTGTCATTGCACTTAGAGACAAGTATAATAAAGCAATCTGCTTCCACCTGCATCTGGCCTGCCTCACTCATGTACAATATTAACTGCAAAGACGTAGCGTTTTAAATGCCTGAACTGGAAAATTATTCCAGTAAAGCTCCCCTGATGAAAGTGACTCATTTGGACAGAGAAGCTAATAGTAATAGCATGCTACGAACTACAGTTAACAACATTTCTAATGATATACAAGTTATACAGCAAAACATGACATCACTAAAAAGATGGCCATGAGTCATATTGTACATCATTGGAGAAGGTTGATTTATAATTGAAATGCAGTTAGTTCCCTTCATTTTGAGCTGTTCCTCAACATCAAGAAGCTCGACCAAAGAGACAGCGGTATAAAGGTAATGTCAGTCAATTAGTAATCCAGATACTCAGGCTACTACAAATTGGAAGAATTTAAATTCAATTCATGAAACCTAGTGTTAGTAATGGTTGCTATGAAACTAGTAGTTAAAACTCCACTGGATTCCCTGCCCGTTAGGGAAGGAAATCCTATTGTCCTTTCCCACTCTGGCAAACATATGACTCCAGATTCAAAGCAATGTGATTAACTTCCCTCTGAAATGCACTGCTGAACAAAAAAAAGTAATGATGTCAAATCCCAAAGAATGAAAACATCAGTGCACAGTGGTAGAGGTTAACACTCCTACCTCACAGCACCAGGGGACTTGGTTTGATTCCAGCCTTGGGTGACTGTATGTGGAGTTGGTAAGCTCCCACCCCCCAATATCTGCATAGAATTCTGCCATGTGCTCTGGTCCAAAGATGGGCAGATTAGGGGATTGGCCATGCTAAATTGTCACATAGTGTCCAGAGATGTGCAGAATAGGTGAATTAACCATGGTAAATGTGGATTTGTGGGGATAGGGTGGAGGGGTGAGTTTTCATGGGATGCTCTATGGAGGATTGATATGGACTCAATGGGCAGAGTGGCCTCTTCTTGCATGATAGGGATTCTGCAAAGCAGCCCAACTGATTGCCACCCAAGTTGTCTGCTTAAAGATTTTCATTCTGTCCACCACTAGCACACAATTGCAATAGTGCATTGCATGTACAGAATGCACACTAGCAACTCAGCCAGTCGTCTTTGACAACATCTTCTAAATAACCTGTAAAACCTAGAAAGCCAAGGGAAGCAGACACTGCAGAACGGCATTACCTCTATCATACACCATCCTGACTTCAAACGTTATAACCAATTCTAATGCAGTCACTTGGTCAGTATCCTGGAACTATCTTCCTAACAGCACTGTGGGCATACCAATGCACTGGATCATGAAGGTGGCTCCTTGCCACCTTCTCAAGGGCAATGAGGTATGGGCAAGACATGCTGGGTTTGCGACAGGTACTTCCATGTCACGAATGTTTTTTTTCTTTTAAATCCCATACCAGAGCAGCGTGGCAAAAATATCATCTGCAACTTAAAGATTGTGCCAAGAGATGACTAAGGGGCGCCTGCAGCACGATGCAGTAAGCGCTCCATTAATTCTGATTTGGGTACTGCAGAAAGTTGCAGCGAGGACAACATCTCCTCTACCACCGACACCTCACACATACACAAAGAAACACAAGTTTAAGCCATCTGCCACTGACTGTACCTGATTTTGTAGTTGGGTAAAGTATGTTTGCGCTTGATGACCCTCTTGAGCTGGTTGACAATGATGGTGGTGAGCTGGGGCATGGGCCGGCCCTCGAACTGCGACTTCACCTCGAAGTCGATGAAAGGCTCGTCCATGAAGGCGAAGGACCAGTGGGTGAAGGGTCGGCGGGTGAACTGCAGCCTGAGGCGGCCCACCACCCTCCTCATCTTGACGAAGAGATAGGCCGACTTGCCGAAGACCAGGTCCACGTCGATGGCCAGGTGGAAGCCGCCGTTGTACTCGAGCTCCAGCTCGAAGTTGAGCTCCTCGGGCACCCCGGCGGCGGCGGCGGCGGCGGCGGGACCTGCACCCCCACTTGCCGCGGCCTCCTCCTCCAGGGAGCCCGCGCCCGGGCCCGGGGCTGGGCCTGCGCCGGGATTGGGGCCCACGGCCGGTTGCAGCAGGCGCGCGCTCCTGAAGACGGGCAGCGCGTTGCCCAGGGAGATGTCGCGCAGGCTGAGGCCCTCGAGCAGGCGGCCCGCCGTCTTGGTCTGCAGCAACTCCTCGAACTCCACCTTGATCTTCTTGGTCAGCCAGTGCCGGACGATCGGGGTGTCCCTCAGCTCCCGGAACAGAAACAAGAAGATGGCGTTGAGGAAGTGGCAGCTCTCGGCCGGGGGCTCCTTGCCGCCGCTCAGGTAGTCTTTGAGCGAGGGCTCGATCACCGGCTTGACGTACTGCACATGCCGGGGCACCGGCTCGGGCTTGTTCCGGTACAGCAATAAAACCTGCAGCAGGAGAACACACAGGGCTCCGGCCAGAGCCGACAGCAGCATTAAATAAATCATGGTGGGGCTGGGGGAAGAGAGATTCACCTCAGGAACATGTTTACACACACACTCTCGGTCGGTCGGTCGGTCGGTCCTCCCGCTCTCACTGCTCCGTGTTTACATGAACCATTCCCCAGCAGCTACAATGAGAGGAGCTGCTGCTGCTGCTGCTGCTCCGACCTTCCCTGGATGGCGTGCACACACACGCAGCGCGCCCCCGCCGCAGCCGCAAAACCACGTTCCCCCGCCGCAGGTTCCGCTTTGCAAGAGAGAGGGTGAGAGCCTGTCACTGCCTTTACCCCCCTCTTCCCAGTTCGGGCCGGACCACACGCCAGCTTCCCCAATTCAAGACAAACCCAAGGACCACTTCCTTTCTCCCCGCCTCCCCCACCTTGTTCCGCTGACCACTCAGCAAAAGGGAGCCCCCTAATCTTTCTGTCTCTCCCCCCTAAAAAGGCAAGGTAAAAGGTTACTTATATTCTCAACCAACATTTCTTTCCTTTTACTGATAATCTGGTTGGAATGACTCTTGTCTTAATCAACCTGTCCTTACTTATAAATCAGTCTGTCTGTTTACCAATAAAGTGGGCGATTTTACTGTTGAAAGTTAGCAGCATCCCGAATAGTCATTCAGATTTTTCTTTGAATTGGGGCCAGCCCAGACTCGGGAAGACGACAATGTTTTCCCCATTTCTCCTCAACGGGACTGTATGGGTGATTGCTGCTTTCTAACATGGCCACTTGTGAATAAGCTCTATCTCCGCTGCTGTAAAGTTTGCACCTTCCTCCCCGGCCACCAAAGCCAGCGACTCCCAGCTGACTTGCAAGTTCAGGCGCAAAAAGAACGAACATTACATAATGCACTTATTTGAGGTTAACGAGAGCAAAGGAAAAGGTCCCAGACTTTTAAATCTATACAGTTTATTGTTAAAAGCCTTGCTAAGTTTAAAGTTAAAAATCACACAACACCAGGTTATAGTCCAACAGGTTTAATTGGAAGCTCCTTCATCAGGTGGTAGTGGAGGACTCAATCCTAACAGAATTTATAGCAAACATTTGATGTAATTGAAAAGTGTGATGTAATTGAAATTGTACATTGAATAATTGATTGTCTGTTAAGCCTTTCATCTGTTAGAATATGATAGTTTCACTTCTTTCATGTGTAAATCACAAAACCTTTTTTTAAAAAGTTGCATTTTCAGGTTAGCTGTTAACAATGGTGATAGCGAGACAATATGTTGAAGGTGTTAGCCTCCTGTGTTCTCTGTGCCATGATGTTTAGATTGATTCTAATCTAAAAAGTGAGATAACAGAGTTTTACGTGAATGCATGCAGCTTTTGAGCTCAGAGCTCTACGTGAATGCATGCAGTCTTTGAGCAAAGTACAATGTAACCCTGAAAGTACAAATTCACCCCACAAAATATATGTGTGCATGTGGGTCTTTGTCTGCCTGTCTGTCTGGGTTGGGGGTTGTGAGTGTGAGAAAGTGTATGTGTGTGTGTAGTGAGTGCAGAGTGTCTTAAGTCTGTGAGGGGTGCATGTGTGAGTGTGGGAGTGTGTGTCTGTAAGGATGTGTGTGGGTGTCTGTGTACACGTCTGTGTATATGTGTGTCCATGTGTATGTGTGTATAGGAGTGCCTGTGTGTGTAGGAGTATCTGTGTGTGTTTATAGTGCAATGGTGGTCACCTGTAATGTGACATGAACCCAAGGTCTCAGTTGAGGCCCTCCCTATGGGTACCAAACTTGGCTATCGGCCTCTGCATGGCCACTTTTCACTGCTGCCTGGAGTCCACCTTGGAGGATGGTCACCCGAAGGTCAGAGGTCGAATATCCTGAACTGCTGAAGTGTTCCCCAACTGGGAGGGAACACTCCTGTCTGTTGATTGTTGTGCGGTGCCCATTCATCCGTTGTCGTAGCCTTTGCTCAGTTTCCCCAATGTACCATGCCTCTGGGCATCCTTGCCTGCATTGTATAAGATAGACAACATTGGCTGAGTCACATGAGTATCTGCCATGTACAAGGTGGGAGGTGTCCCCACGCGCAATGGTGGTATCTATGTCCACACACTGACATGTCTTTCAGCGCCTACCGTGACAGGGTTGTATGGAGTTGTCCTGAAAGCCGGGCAGCTTTCTACGAACAACGATCCGTTTGAGGTTTGGCGGTGTGGGGAAGTATTGGAGGTGTGGGGAAGATCTTGGCGAGGTGCTCATCCTCATTGATAATGCTTTGCAGGTCACGAAAAATGGCATAGTTTTTCAGCTCATGGGAAATTCTGAACAACGAAGGGTACCCTGTCAGTTGCAGCACGTGTCTGTCTCCTGAGGAGGTCATTACAGTTCCTTGCCGTGGCATGTCGGAACTGGTAGTTGATGAGTTGGGCATCGTACCCCGTTCTTGTGAGGGCATCCCTGAGTACTACCAGGTGTCCGTCACGATGGCTGTTTTAATATGATTTGGGTGGAAGCTGGAGAAGTGTAGCATTGTGAGGTTGTCTGTGGGTTTGCAGTAGAGTTTGGTGCTAAGGTGTCCATCCTTGATGGAGATGCATGTGTCCAAAATGAGACAGATAGTCAAGAGTATGGTGAGTTTGATGGTGGGATGAAACTTGTTGATGTCACTGTGTAGTTTTATCAGTGAGTCCTCGTCATGGGTCCAGAGGAAGAAAATGTTGTCAATGTACCTGGCGTATAATATTGATTGGAGATCCTGCATAGAGAAGAAGTCTTGTTCGAACACATTATCAATGAGGATGAGCACCTCACCAAGACCTTCCCCACACCTCCACTACTTGCCTTTAAACAACCGCCAAACCTCAAACAGATCGTTGTTCGTAGCAAGCTGCCCGGCTCTCAGGACAACTCCATACAATTCTGTCATGGTCGGCGCTGCAAGACATGTCAAAGTGTGGACATAGATACCACCATTGCACGTGGGGACACCTCCCACCTTGTACATGGCAGGTACTCATGTGACTCAGCCAACGTTGTCTATCTTATACATTGCAGGCAAGGATCCCGGAGGCATGGTACATTGGGGAAACCGAGCAAAGGCTACAACAATGGATGAATGGGCACCGCACAAGAATGAACAGGCAGGAATGTTCCCTCCCAGTTGGGGAACACTTCAGCGGTCCAGGACATTCGACCTCGGACCTTCGGGTGATTTCGGGACAGGCAGCAGTGAAAAGTGGCTGAGCAGAGGCTGATAGCTAAATTCGGTGCCCATAGGGAGGGCCTCAACTGAGACCTTGGGTTCATGTCACATTACAGGTGACCACCATTGCACTGTACACACACACAGATACTCCTACACACACAGGCACTCCTATACACACATACACATGGACACACATACGTACAGACACACACACTCACACGTGCACCTCCTCACAGACTTAAGACACTCTGCACTCACTACACACACACATACACTTTCTCACACTCACAACCCCCAACCCAGACAGACACACACACAAAGACCCACATGCACACACATATTTTGTGGGGTGAATTTGTACTTTCAGGGTTACATTGTACTTTGCTCAAAGACTGCATGCATTCATGTAGAACTCTGAGCTCAAAAACTGCATGAATTCATGTAAAACTCCGTTATCTCACTTTTTAGATTAGAATCAATCTAAACATCAAGGCACAGACAGAGATCACAGGAGGCTAACACCTTCAACATATTGTCTCGCTATCACCATTGTTAACAGCTAACCTGAAAATGCAACTTTTAAAAAAAAGGTTTTGTGATTTACACATGAAAGAAGTGAAACTATCACTGTATTCTAACAGATGAAAGGCTTAACAGACAATCAATTTTTCAATGTATAATTTCAATTACATCACACTATAAATTTTTGCTATAAATTCTGTGTGTTAGGATTGAGCCCTCCACTACCACCTGATGAAGGAGCTTCGCTCCGAAAGCTAGTGTGCTTCCAATTAAACCTGTTGGACTATAACCTGGTGTTGTGTGATTTTTAACTTTGTACACCCCAGTCCAACACCAGCATCTCCAAATCATTACTAAGTTTATGTTGACATAAAGATAAAATGCTGGAAACTCAGCAGTTCAGGCAGCATCAGCAGAGTCATATCAGATTCTAAATGTTGTCTCTGTTTTTCTCTCTCCGCAGATGTTACCAGACCCGCTGAGTTCCTCCAGCAGTTTCTGTTTGTAATTTTACTCTTCTATTTGAGACAGTCTCTCCACATTTTTTCCGAAAGCTCTTTGCTTACACCTGCTTTTCATTAAATGTCCCATCTTTTCAATTTATGCTTTCAAAAATGCATTTCTTTCTTAAGAATTGCATTTGGAATATGATGTGCCAGCCCATTGGATAAACGCACGTGAAATGGTTCTGAACAATCTAGGGTCCAGACAGCAACATCCCAAAATGTAAAACTGAATTTCTTGGAATGACAGAAAATGCAATTACTTTGACCTTTGGTGTGGTTCAACCTGCGTTCCGGTACCCAAGGAGCGGGTCCATAGGAGGTTCATCAGAATGATCCCAGGAATGAAAAGCTTAACATATGAGGAATGTTTGAGGGCTCTGGGAATATAGGTTTAAAAGGATGGGAGGAGGAGGGTGGATCTGAATGAAACTTTCAGAATATTGAATGGCCTGGACAAAGTGGAAGTTGAGAAAATGTTTCCATTGTCAGGAGAGACAAGGACCTAAGAACACAGCCTTAGATTAAAGGGAAAACCTTTTACAATGGTGATAAGGAGAAATGTCTTTCGCCAGAGAGTGGTGGATCTGTGGAATTCATTGCCACAGAAGGCTGTAGAGGCCAGTTCATTGAGTATATTTAAAACAGAAATGGATAAGGTCTTGATTGCCAAGGAGATCAAAGGTTGCAGGGAGAAAGCGGGAAAATGGAGAGTTAGCAGAATCCCTGATGTTCTTGTTTATATGTGTCAGCCAGGGCTCTCTAATTGGGCTAGGATAACAGCCTCAATCAGGAAACTCATATTCTATGAGGTCCACTTGGCTGACCTCCTGCAATCGCTACAGAACCAGTTTTGGTAAAGGGGATGGTTAATGGCTTTAGTTATCGCTCACCCATTTCACATACTTCCCATTTTATTAATCCTAAGATATCTTTGGTCTGTTTCAACAGATTTTTGTTAATTGTGGATAACATTACAACACTTAAAAGACACTTGGATAAGGAAATGAATAGGAAAGGTTTTGAAGGATATGGGCCAGAGCAGGCAAGTGAGATTATATTAATTTGGGATTATGATTGCCATGGACTGGTTGGACCAAAGAATCTGTTTCTGTGCTGTATGACTCTATCTGACTATATGTCAGCAACAACATTATGTGCCATCCATTAAAATTTTCTAATAGTTTGGTGGTATCTTCAGAGACAAACTCCTTTGATTTATTTACACTAGCAATGACATTAGCGCAGATTTTAAATTTCCTGTTGAAGTGAAACATTTAATTATAATTTGAACGTTCTGTTCTGATGGTCTTTTTCCCAGATTGAAAAAACTGTAGTTTTACACTGTGATCATTTTAAACTGTAGCAGCAATATCTTGTGTCTTTAAATTAGTCTGTATGCTCATTAGTGATAATAACATAAATACAGTTCATAGAGTCACACAGAATGGAAACAGAACCTTCGGTCCAACTAATTTGGTTTGGGAGCAAATTACTGCTGATGCTGGAATCTGAACTGAAAACAAAAAGTGCTGGAGATCACAGCACATCAGGCAGCATCCACCGAGAGAAAGCAAGTTAACATTTCGAATTTGTCTAGATGACTCTTCATCAGACTCTTTCGAGAGTCTAGATGACTCTTCATCAGAGCTGTTATCTCCAGCATTTTTTAGTTTTAGTTTAGTTTGGGATAATGTTCAGCCTGAACTGGTTGGACCAAAGGGTCTGTTTTCATGTTCTACGTGTCTCTGACTCTAGTCGACGCTGACCAAGTTACCCAATCTAAATTAGTCCCACTTGCCTGTATTTGGCCCATATTCCCTCCCCCCAGCCAACCAAACCTTTGCTATTCATCTCCTTATCTAAATGTCTTAAATGTGGTAATTGTACCTACATCCGTCACTTCCTCTGAAAGTTCATTTGAAACAAAAACCACTGTCAGCTAAAATAAAAGTTGCCCCTCATGCCCTTTTTAAAACATTCTCCTCTCACCTTAAAATATGCCCCTAATTTTGAACTTCCCCATTCTTGGGAGAAACCCCTTGCTATTCACTTCATCTATGCCTCTCATGACTTTATAAACCTCTCTAAGGTCACCCCTCAACCTCCTATGCTCCACTGAGAAAAGTTCCAGCCTATCCAGGCTATTTTTATAACTCAAACCCTCCATTGCCAGCAACATCCCAGTAAATCTTTTCTGAACCCTCTCCAATTTAATAATATTCTTCCCATAACAGGGCGACCAGAACTGCATACAGTACTCCAGAAGACATCTTACCAATGTCCTGTACAACCTCAACATGATGTCTCAACTCCTATATTCAAAGGTCTCAGCAATGAAGGCAAGCATGCTAAATACCTTTTAATGTACCCTGTCTACATGTGACGCAAATTTCAAAGCATTATGTCTGTGAACTCTCTGTTAGGTCTCTCTGTTCCTCAATACTATCCAGGGCCCTAACACTAGAAATAAAGTCTAAAATTAAAGATTACTAAATAGAGAACATGCTAAACTCTCTTACGATTTCTGAGTATAATGTTAGTTTCATCTTTAAAAGTACTTGGCTTTTCTCTGTTTTGCTTTGGTACCCTAGCTGACAAGTTGTGGTTGAAACCAGGAAATTACAAGTTACTAAATGACAATGTATATTAAGTGCCACAGATCTCATACACCACATCATAAATAGATTTCTTTAGCAGAGTTTTGGTTTCAAAAGGCAATTCATATAATCCCTCATCACATCTCTCAGAAATGTTTGGAAGTATTTCACAAGCAATACGTTACTTTGAATGTAGGTTTGCTCATTGAGCTGGAAGGTTCATTTTCATCTCCAGACATGCTACAGACAAATCAACAGAACACCCATGGGATCTCCAATATCAGGGTTCTTAGCAGAAGCAGTAATGCAGAGACTTGAACAGACAGCTCTGCCAACCATCGAACCTAAACTTTGGTTCCACTACGTGGATGACACCTTTGTCATCACTAAACAAAACAAATTAGAGGAAACCTTTAAGACTATCTATTATACCGTTACTGACATAAAGTTCACTAAAGAGGAGGAAAACAACAACAAACTGCCATTCCTAGATGTCACAGGAGAACGAACAGCCAATGGGGAACTTCAAACCAGCGTCTACAGGAAACCAACACATACTGACCAAATATTGAACTACAAAAGCAATCATCCCAACATTCACAAACAAAGCTGCATTAGAACATTATTTCAATGAGCCACCACACACCTCAGCACAGAGGAACTATGCAGAGCAAAGGAAAATCACCTACACATTGTATTCAAAAGAAATGGGTATCCAATGAACACAGTCCGCTGATTTCTGAGCAACAACCACAAACAAGCAGACAAAACATGTCCAGAAACCTTAGCCACTCTCCCCTATATCAAAGACATCTCAGGAATGACTGCTAGAATACTCAGATCCCTTGGCATCATGGTAGCCCACAAACCCACCAACACACTAAAACAGCAGCTAATGCACTTGAAAGACCATATACAGACAAGCAAAACTGATGCCATCCAAAAAATGGTAAAAACAATGACTGCAGATGCTGGAAACCAGATTCTAGATTAGAGTGGTGATGGAAAAGCACAGCAGTTCAGGCAGCATCCACAGAGCAGGAAAATCGACATTTCAGGCAAAATCCCTTCATCAGGATTAGAGGGGCAGAGAGCCTGCAGGGTGGAGAGATAAGCTAGAGGAGGGTGGGGGTGGGGAGAAAGTAGCATAGAGTACAATAGGTGAGTGGGCGAGGGGATGGAGGTGATAGGTCAGGGAGGAGGGTGGGTGAAGATAGCAAAGAATACAATGGGTGAATGGGGGTGGGGATGAAGGTGATAGGTCAGAGAGGAGGGTGGAGTGGATAGGTGGAAAGGAAGATAGGCATGTAGGACAAGTCATGGGGACAGTGCTGAGCTGGAAGTTTGGAACTGGGGTGAGGTGGGGGAAGGGGAAATGAGGAAACTGGTGAAGTCCACATTGATGCCCTGGGGTTGAAGTGTTCAGAGGCAGAAGATGAGGCTACTTTCTCCCAACCCCCACCTTACTCTCATTTATCTCTCCACCCTGCAGGCACTCTGCCTCTACTCCTGATGAAGGGCTTTTGCCCAAAACGTCGATTTTCCTGCCGTCATCCAAAAAAATACCTTGGACAAACAGGCAGAAAACTAGCCACCAGGATACATGAACAACAACTAGCCACAAGACAACATGACCCACTCTCACTAGTATCCTTACATACGAGTGATGAAGGACACCACTTCGACTGGGACAACACATCCATCCTAGGACAAGCCAAACAGAGACACACATGAGAATTCCTAGAAGCATGGAACTCTTTCAACAAACACATTGACTTGAATCCCATATACCATACCCCCCCAAGAAAAAGAACAGGAAATGACATCATTATAAGAAATTATGTCACCACAGGAAACGTCATCACCAACCCAAGGAAACTCAAACATATAAATTGAAAGCAGGCTACTCCACCAGTGCTTCATTCGGAGGCTCACTGAAGATGTTACCTAGTATGGTGATGAAACATCTGAAAATGAACCCTCCAGCTCAGTGAGCAAACCTACATTCAGAACCTCAACCTGAGCTACAAATCTTCTCAAAACGTGCAAACATTACTTTGAATTGCAGTTGCTGTTATTCTTATAAAATGACAATTATTTAGCACAGTAAGGTCCCATAAGCAACTGGTATGAATAATCTGTAATTTTTTTTTTGATAACCTTGAAAAAGGAAACAACTTGGGTGAGGACTTCCTCAGATTCAAACAGTGTAGAGGCGTATTTAACATTTTTAACCTCCTCTGAACCTCCAGAAGAGACAATCTCAGTTCAACATTTGGCAGTATCACATTTCCTTTGAAGATGCAACCAGCAATCTATTGAATCAGAGGCATGAATATTACAACTGAACCAAACTAGCATCAAACTAAATGTTAATTTATACAAATAACAATGTGGTATGTGTGGTCTCAGTTTCTAAGATTTTCCTTGATCCTTCTATGTCTTCCTTTTTACTGCCTTAATGGCATCACAATTTTCAAACTCTAATATTATGGGGTTTACTTGTACCTAGCGTCAACTATTAACCAAAGGCATGTGTTTCAACATGTCTATGATTAAAAACTGGATTTTGTTTGAATGTAAACTCAAGGTTTATTAATTACCAGTTTCCAAGTTATAAGCTTTCTGAAGCTGAAGATGGAAAGTTGGGACAACTGGCTGGTAATAAAATGGCTAGATGCTAAAATATGAATTGTTCAGTAGTTTCAAAAGATAACAGTTTCACATATCCCATTTCTGGTATATATGTATGAGAATTGGTATTAACAATATTTGCAGGCATTGTTGCATCTTGTTTAATTTTGTAAGTACCTTACACACAAAGTCAAAATTATGATTAAAGTAGACACCTAATTACATGCCTCTCAATTCTAGTTGTCTTTAATTATTGTGTCTCTTTTCTCTGTATTTCTTCTTTTCAAGTTCATCTCCACTTATAGTTTTGCTATTGGCATGTTTTGTTTTGTCTAACTGAACACCTAACAATAATATTTTACTGATTGATCCCTAAAATAATTCAAATGATAAATAAGCTACATATTTTATTGGATATTAATCTGTAATTGTACTTGTGCTTCTATTTTGTATGTTCATATGAATTTCATTTGAAATTACTCTATACATTAGATGTCTGTTTGCTTATTTAAAATTTAAGTTTACTTGCTTACCTAGTTATGTATGGTATGTCTTGCTAATTCTCCTTGCTCCTTTTCTCATTAGCTTGAACACCAGAAACATACCCAGATATTTCTTTACTGCTGCCATTCATCATCTCAGATTAAAAGTAATAAAGGCCTCAATGATTTTATTGTGTCCCTAGTTCTTCTGTGACATTACTAAAAGCCAAGACTGCATCTTGAAAACATCAGGATTTAACTTCTCTGGGTCTGGGTGGGATGCTGTTCAGAAGCTTGGTGCGGACAAACAGGCATCCTCTCCCACAAGGAAAAGGATGAGAATGGCTGCCTGTTCCAACGCTGAAGAATTTCTGCACTAATGTGGTTCAAGAGAACATTCCCATTTCTAGTCCAATCCTGCAGGAAAGGGGAGACATCCTGGAAAAGAAGTTGGAGCACATGGAGTTCACCTGTAGTGATGGATGGCAGGCCTAAGTCAAAACAAGGCACAACATGATCTTCTGTGTGGCAATCAGTATAGATGCACCAGTTACAGCAGCAATGCAGATGATTGGCTCTAAAATTATCATGTCCACATCTTTAATAAGAATACGCCAAGAGACATTTTTGCTGTAGAAGAAATCAGTCTAATAACCATCTTCTGCCAGACCCTCTTTGAGCTTTAACTCCTGCCAGCTTGGAGTTAACCCACAACTGAGGAGATTCTAATATCATGGTTATACTGGTCAGCCGATGCTTTCCTGATTTTCCCAGGTTAACAACCACAGTCAAAAACTTCGTAGTTAACAAGGTCAACCTGGTCCCAATCACTACAAAAGGTAAAAGGTGTCATAGTGGAAAGTGGAGCAAACACTGCATCACCACAATGATCTGCATCACCATGGATGTCACCAAAAGCTGCTGCCACTCAGGCAAGGGAAATCAAAAATAAATGTCAAGACACTGCCCATCAAGTTTGAGGTTGGGTTCGTTCATTGTCTCAAAATGAATGTAAATAGTTTTCTTCATGAGTAGAAATACTTGCACTTTGCAACTGCAGGGAAGCTCTGAGGGATATCAAATTCCAACATGTTGTTTGTGTTTTCTCTGCAAAGAGTATACAGAACTATTTTAGGACATTGTGTATGAACGCTTTTAATGAACAAAATATATTTTTTGTAATAAAAATAACAGAACAGTCGGGTTGACCTCAGTATTTTTGAGACCTGGATCAGGATAGTGGACAAAACACACCAGCAGAAGAAAACGAAGATCATCATCATTATGGACCACTGCCTCCATGCACCCTGACATCACTAGCTTGAAGAGCATGAAGCTGTTTTTGTAGCCTTGCTGCATCACAGTCAACCTTGAGTCAATAGATCTGAGGATGATTAGAAACCTGAAGACCCATTACCAGAGATAGCCAACCTGTCAAGTTATCAAAGCAATAAGAAGCAGGAGTGCAATCCACTGTTCTAGAGTTTGTGTTTTTATGAAAAAGGCATCAATGTTGGTGACGGAAGCCACAATTTCACTACGCTGGATTCAAGACAAGTCACAACTGCACAAGACGTTGAGATTGAAGAGAAGCAGGTGAGGCCAACTAATCCAATGAAGAGGCTCTTTTTGCTTGCCTACAGGTGGCCAGCATGGAAATTCCAGCCAGGACAGTGCAAGGTAGAACTGACTGATGATGTCATCAGAAAAGCAGTTTATTCTTCAACCCAGGAACCCCATGAGGCCACTAATCCTGAATGGTCTAATGAATATCTGCCTGCCTTACCCCGAAGGCTGTAGATACTCCTGGATTTTGCACCACAGCACAAAAATACCAAAAATTTTTGACTGCAGTGATGACATTGCACACGTCCAAAAACAGCACACTAAACAGAAAAAAAGCAACGCAAAGCACTAACATTTTGTAGTATCAAATCATTTTAAGCTGTGAACAAATTGGATAAATACTTCTTCACTGTTTTTACCATTTTACTGTGTTTCCATCTAGCATGTTAACCAGTTGTTTTTGACATAGGCTGCATTAGTTGGCATATCAGGGTAAATAGAGATTCATTCATTTGGGAGCAAGGCAGCTTCAGCTAATCAGTGGCACTGTTCAACAAAAAAATTGAAAGCTATTCCTCTGGAATTCAATGGATCAAGATTTTACTTTATATTAAATAATAGAATAGAAACTCAGGCTGAGAATCCCACAGATTCACAACTGTTTGACTGAAGAAATGTCTCCTCTCCTCATTCTAAATGATCTGCCCTGATCCTGAAATTGTACTCCATTATTTCAGATTCTCCAGGCAGCAAAAACAACCTCTTCGTGTTGATCCTTGCAAGACCCTTCAAAATCTTGAATGTTTCAATGAGATCACCTCCTTTTTTTTAATTTCCAGAGAATATAGACCTAATTTACTCAGCCTCTGATACTTTATCCCATGGGCCAATTGAGTGAACTTGTGCTACACTGCTTCCAATGTGAGTATGACCTTCATTAAATCTGCAGGTGAAAGCTGCACAAACTATTTCAGGTGTGTCTCACTTAAGGTCCATGCAATTGTAGCAAGGGTTCTTTATTTTTGTCCTCCAGTCACCTTGCAATAAAGACACTTGTTTTCCTAATTGTTACTTTACCTGTACACCAGCTTTTAACATTCTTCATATGAGTACACCCAGGTTTTTCTGAGTATTAAGATTTATAAATTCATTCCTTCCAATTTTTTTTCTGTTCTTGCACCCAAAATGAATAGTATCATACTCTGCCCTATTAGACCTACATATATATCTTTGGAGCATCTTTATGTCCTCATCCCACCTTTCATTTTCAGTTCATTGTATTTCACCCAGCAAACTCATATTCTGTACAATACTTTGTCTTTTCTTCAAAGTGATTACCGTAGATTGTGAGCAGCTGAGTCTCAGCACTGAAACTTTGGAACTTCATTTATCACTGCCAGCATTGGAAGAATAACTCAGGCAGAGTTTAAAATGAACATCATGTTCCCATTATTTGTTTTGTGTTAGTACCTGAGATGAGTTTATACCCCATAATATCCATCATGTGGAGGTGCCAGTGTTGGACTGGGATGAACAAAGTTAAAAATCACACAACACCATGTTATAGTCCAATAGGTTTATTTGGAAATACAAGCTTTTGGAGCACTGCTCCTTCATCAGGTAGCTAGTCAGGTAGCTATTGGACTATAACATGGTTTTGTGTGATTTTTAACTTTATTCACCCTGTAGTGTGGATGCCTAATACTTGTGAGATTAAAAGTTCGTCTAAAACATACCGAAATTGTTTCTTCAGTGGACAATGTTAAATAATAAATATTAACAATTATAAATAACATATATTTTGAATGTATCCTATCTATCAAAAACAGAAGATAAATGACTATAGCCAGAGAGATGAACAGCATGGAAAGAGACCCTTTGGTCCAACTTGTCCATGCTGAACAGATATCCTAATTTAATCTAGTCCCATGTGCCTGCATTTGGCCCATATGCCTCTCAACCCTTCCTGTTCATATACCCATCCAAATGCCTTTTAATGTTGTAATTTACCAGCCTCCACAACTTCCTCTGGCATACAACCATCACCCTCAGTGTGAAAATGTTGTCCCTTAGGTCCCTTTTAAATCTTTCCCCTCTCACCTTAAACCTATGTCCTCTAGTTTTGGACTCCCCCACCTTAGGGAAAATACCTTGGCTATTTACTCTATCTATGCCCCTCATGATATTATAAACTTCTATAGAAGATACAAGTTTTAAAATTAATTCTGAATCACAATAACCTAATCTGGTATAAATTTACATTTCAGTAGATTATTTGACATTGTACATTGACATTATTTAACATTGAAGAAGGGCTTATGCCCGAAACATCGATTCTCCTGTTCCTTGGATGCTGCCTGACCTGCTGTGCTTTTCCAGCAACACATTTTCAGCATTGTACAAGTTTAGCATTGTAACTGCTGCAATTCCTGCAGCCCTGTAACTAGATATTATTTCAAATATCAGTGCAATAACATACTTTCCATCTACTTTTAATTAGATTCAAAGGTTGCCAAAATAGGTAAAAGCAATTTTTGGATTTGTGTTAAAAGAAATCCAAATGTTAAATGGGAAAATTGACATTTTGTCCTTTCATAAATTAAATTGAACCAGAACTATTTCCTTTTCAATAGAGGCTAATTGCATATATGGTAGTTTTAAGCATGATTTTAAAATAGATGTCAAGCAAAATTATTTGCAATATTCTGTATCTGAATGCTCTAGTTACTACCAATTATGTTGTTTCATCCATACGTTTTTAGCCATAATCAGAGAGGTCCTCAGTTTTAAAAATAATCTTACATTTGGAGCAGTTTTGATTTAAAAAGGCTATTTTTGATATTTTTGAATCTTTAGATTTGAATGGGAATATTTTAACTGAACTATCAAATACATTGTTTCATTCTTGATTTTGGAGCGTCTGGTAATTTCTGGTTAACGGTTCATTACCATGATTGGGAATTAACAATGGTATATAACACACGGCATTTTTGTATTAATTGTATAGTGCTTTGACTACCTGCTGTGGTCGTGAACCAAAAGGTGATGCTGAGAAATATGTTTGTGCAAAATAGGCAGACAAGGGATCAATATGACAGGTGACAAATATTTGCTCATTCAGTACTGGAAATGTGCCACTCATTTTGTCCTATCAGTCTCTTGTAGAACTCACAGCCTATTTGAAAATAATCATAAACTAATTTGGCAGGGGGATGGGATCTGGACTTGTAGTCCAGCAAGTAGGTTAGCTGTTTTTCAGGATGTCCAAGAATGTAGGGAGGCTGTGGAGAAGGTAGCATTGACAGGGAATACTTGCGGACACAGAGATGGGCTCAAGTGTGTAAACGCAAGGAGTATCAGAAATAAGGTGGGTGAACTTAAGGCATGGATCGGTACTTGGGACTACAATGTTGTGGCCATCACAGAAACATGGATAGAAGAGGGACAGGAATGGTTGTTGGAGGTTCCTGGTTACAGATGTTTCAGTAAGATTAGGGGGGGTTGGTAAAAAAGGAGGGGGGGTGGCGTTGCTCATTAGAAATGGTATAACAGCTGCAGAAAGGCAGTTCGAGGGGGATCTGCCTTTGGAGGTAGTATGGGCTGAAGACAGAAATAGGAAAGGAGCAGTCACCTTGTTGGATGTTTATTATAGGCCCCCAATAGCAGCAGAGATGTGGAGAAATGGATAGAGAAACAAATTTTGGAAAGGTGCAGAAGCCACAGGGTAGTAGTCATGGGCGATTTCAACTTCCCAAATATTGATTGGAAGCTCTTTAGATCAAGTAGATTGGACGGGGCGGTGTTTGTGCAGTGTGTCCAGGAAGCTTTTCTAACTCAGTATGTAGATTGTCCGACCAGAGGGGAGGCCATATTGGATTTGGTACTTGGTAACGAACCGGGACAAGTGATGGGCTTGTTAGTGGGTGAGCATTTTGGAAATGGTGATCACAATTCTGTGACTTTCACCTTGGTTATGGAGAGAGATAGGTGCGTGCAACAGGGCAGGTTTTACAATTGGGGGAAAGGTAAATACGATGCTGCAAGACAGGATCTGAGGAGCATAAATTGGGAGCATAGGCTGTCAGGGAAGGATGTCATTGAAATGTGGAACTTTTTCAAGGAACAGATACGATGTCTCCTTGACATGTATGTACCTGTCAGGCAGGAAAGCGATGGTCGTGTGAGGGAACCTTGGTTGACAAGGGAGGTTGAATGTCTTGTAAAGAGGAAGAAGGAGGCTTACATAAGGTTGAGGAAACAAGGTTCAGACAGAGCGTTGGAGGGATACAGGATAGCCAGGAGGGAGCTGAAGAAAGGGATTAGGAGATTTAGAGAGGGCATGAAAAATCTTTGGCGGGTAGGATCAAGGATAACCCCAAGGCCTTTGATGCGTATGTGAGAAACATGAGAATGACGAGAACGAGGGTAGGTCCGATCAAGGACAGTAGTGGGAGACTGTGTATTGAGTCGGAAGAGATAGGAGAGGTCTTGAATGAGTACTTTTCTTCAGTATTTACAAATGAGAGGGACTGTATTGTTGAAGAGGAGAGTATGAAACGGACTGGTAAGCTAGAAGAGATACCTGTTAGGAAGGAAGATGTGTTGGGCATTTTGAAAAACTTGAGGATAGACAAGTCCCCCGGGCCTGAGGGGACATATCCTAGGATTATGTGGGAAGCAAGAGAGGGAATTGCAGAACCGTTGGCAATGATCTTTTCGTCTTCACTGTCAATGGAGGTGGTGCCAGGGGACTGGAGAGTGGTGAATGTTGTGCCCCTGTTCCAAAAAGGGAATAGGGATAACCCCGGGAATTACAGGCCAGTTAGTCTTACTTCGGTGGTAGGCAAAGTAATGGAAAGGGTACTGAGGGATAGGATTTATGAGTATCTGGAAAGACACTGCTTGATTAGGGACAGCCAGCACGGATTTGAGAGGTGTAGGTCTTGCCTTACAAGTCTTATTGAATTCTTTGAGGAGGTGACCAAGCATGAGGATAGAGCAGTGGATGTAGTGTACATGGATTTTAGTAAGGCATTTGATAAGGTTCCCCATGCAGAAAGTCAGGAGGCATGGGATAGTGGGAAGTTTGGCCAGTTGGATAGAGAACTGGCTAACCGGTCGAAGTCAGAGAGTGGTGGTAGATGGTAACTATTCAGGCTGGAGTCCAGTTACAAGTGGAGTTCCGCAGGGATCAGTTCTGGGTCCTCTGCTGTTTGTAATTTTTATTAATGACTTGGAAGAGGGAGTCGAAGGGTGGGTCAGAAAATTTGCAGACGATACGAAGATTGGTGGAGTTGTGGATAGTGAGGAGGGCTGTTGTCGGCTGCAAAGGGACTTAGATATGATGCAGAGCTGGGCTGAGGAGTGGCAGATGGAGTTCAACCCTGTCAAGTGTGAGGTTGTCCATTTTGGAAGAACAAATAAGAATGCGGAATACAGGGTTAACGGTAGGGTTCTTAGTAAGGTGGAGGAGCAGAGGGATGTTGGGGTCTATGTTCATAGATCTTTGAACGTTGCCACTCAAGGTGATTAGAGCTTGTAAGAAGGCTTATGGTGTATTAGCGTTCATTAGCAGAGGGATTGAATTCAAGAGTCGTGAGGTGATGTTGCAGCTGTACAGGACCTTGGTAAGGCCACATTTGGAGTACTGTGTGCAGTTTTGGTTGCCTCATTTTAGGAAAGATGTGGAAGCTTTGGAGAGGGTGCAGAGGAGATTTTCCAGGATGTTGCCTGGAATGGAGAATAGGTCGTACGAGGATAGATTGAGAGTGCTAGGCCTTTTCTCATTGGATCAGTGAAAGATGAGGAGTGACTTGATAGAGGTTTATAAGATGATCAGGGGAATAGATAGTGTAGACAGTCAGAGACTTTTTCCCCAGGTACAACAGAGTGTTACAAGGGGACATAAATCTAAGGTGAAGGGTGGAAGGTATGGGGGGATGTCAGGGGTAGGTTCTTTACCCAGAGAGTGGTGGGGGCATGGAATGCGCTGCCTGTGGAAGTGACAGAGTCAGAATCATTGCGGACGTTTAAGCGGCAATTAGATAGGTACATGGATAGGTGCTTAAGCTAGGACAAATGTTCGGCACAACATCGTGGGCCGAAGGGCCTGTTCTGTACTGAATTGTTCTATGCTCTATAGCTTAATTAAAATATTTGAATCAGGCTTTTGCATTTTAATAGGAGCTTTGGTAAAACTGGACTGCTCCAATACTTTATTTACTGTTATAAACTTGTTCAGCATCTTGTGATGCTAACATGCATTAAAGAGTCATCAGCAGTGTTATTTAAAAGGCCCACAACAGTTCATTTCTTATTTCTTACAAGTTAACTTCTGGATACTTTTAAAACTTATTTTCCACCATGTATGATTTTCTTCTAGCTTGTAATAAATGTTGTACCTGTGGTGATGCTTCTATTGCCTTCCCTCAAAATAATTTCACTGCAATAATGAGTGGTGTGGTAGATACAATCTTTGAGACTGAATCAAGTTTTTAGGAAGCACTTTCAGATATTAAGAAATAATATAAACGTGCCAGTGTTAGATGAATGATTCAACTTCATAAAGTATCATATATTCAAAACAATGAATGCATTTGACTTTAAAAACAATTGTTCTGTTGTGTTAAAAACAAAGGTTGTAGATCATATTATGTAGTATATTTCTTTGATGTTATTTGGTTTGCATAATATGTGATCAATCCCAGAAAATCCCAGATGGCGATCCCAAGATTGCAATCTCCCTTCCCATGTGGTCGACGATGCCCTCCAGCCCATCTCCTCCACTCACCAGCGCTCTTGATCCCACATCTCCCAACACAACACGGACAGAACCCCCCACACACACCCCCCCCCCTCCCCGGTCGTCACTTTCCACCCCACCAACCTCCGCATACATTGCATCATCCTCCGCCACTTCTGCCACCTACAAACAGACTCCACCACCAGACACATATTTCCCTCCCCACCCCTATTGGCATTCCTGAGAGGCCATTCCCTCCGCGACTTCCTCGTTGGATCCATGCCCCTCACCAGCCCACACTCCACTCCCAGCACCTTCCCCTGCTACTGTAGGAAGTGCAAAACCTGCACCCACACCACTTCCCTCACCTCTGTCCAAGGCCCCAAAGGATCCTTTCACATCTGACAGAAAGTTACCTGTACCTCTACCAATGTCATCTACTGTATCCATTGTATCCAATGTGGTCTCCTTTACACTGGGGAGTCAGGACATCTCCTTGCAGATCGTTTCAGAGAACATCTCTGGGACATCCACACCAACCAACCCCACTGCCCTGTGGCTGAATACTTCAATTCCCCCTCCCCCTCCATCAAGGACATGCAGGTCCTGGGCCTCCTCCATTGCCCAAACCCTTACCACCCGATGCCTGGAGAAAGAACGCCTCATATTCTACCTCATGATCCTGTGCAACCACACCGGATCAATGTGGATTTCAACAGTTTCCTAATTTCCCTTCCCCCCACATTATCCCAGTCCCAAGCCTTCAACTCAGCACCGCCCTCCTGACCTGTCCATCACCTTTTCCACCTATCCGCTCCACCCTCCTCTCCGACCTATCACCTTCTCCCTCACCTTCATCTACCTATTGCTTTCTCAGCTACCTTCCCCCTAAATCCCACTCCCCTCCCATTTATCCCTTAGTCCCCCCAGCCCACAAACCTCATTCCTAATGAAGGGTTCATGCCCGAAATGTTCTCGGATGCTGTCTGACTTGCTGTGCTTTTCCAGCACCATACTCTTGACTCTGATCACCAACATCTGCAGTCCTCACTTTCTCATGGAATGAGATCAGACAACTTCCCTATCCTTGTAAACTTGCTTTGTCTGCTGAAGACAGTTCGTTACTGGAGTACAGTTCCAGAGACTCTTTACCTAATATATATTCTCCATAATTATTGGGGCCTACTTAACTCAGAAGCAATTGCAACTGAACTTAATTCTGTTCTAGCTTGCCTGGAATGCATTTAAGAACCAACCAGATTTTAAAAAACTCCGAAAATTCTGTATCCCTAGCCAAGGGCCACTTAATATTTGAAGCATCAAGATGACCCATCCTTCATTGGTGTTCACATTATACCGTCAAATAAATAACTTTAAAAGCTGTTAATATATTGCCAATATGAAGAAAACAAACAATTAAGATATTTGTGCATAAATATGTTAAAGTGTCAGGACAGTTTACAAGGTAATAATTATTAAAGCATAAAGATCCTGGGCACTTTAAATAGAAGTGCAGCATGTAAAAGCCAGCAAGTTGTATTAAACCTATATGTACTGTGAGTTCAGACCCAGCTTGAATATTGTATCCAATGCTGGAAAAGGAGCATAATTAAGATTTATTAGACTGATTCCAGTGGTGAAAGATTACAGTGACATGCATAGACTGATGAAGATGCAGTTGTTTTCCTCAGAGTAAGAAGGCTAAGGGGAGATTTGACAAAGGCTCTTAACATCATAATGTGTTTGGAAAGGGCAAGAGTTGACATTTCACCCTGCCTGCTCCACTATAAATGGTCTCACAGCAAGATGTAGGTCTGTTTTGGGGAAGAAGACCCACCTCCAAGAGCTGTAAGTCAATCAGATGGTTGCCAGCCTTCTAGTCCCAGGGTCAGTGGCAAGTGCTCAGATTGCAAAAAGACACAAGCAAGTTGCTGGACCTGGATTTGCAAGGGAGTGATGGGTTTTTCAAATGGATCAGTCGAAGAAGTCCTGGCATGAGACAATAAGACCATGAAATATATAGGTGGGGAGGAGGCTAAGCTTTTGGGGGAAGACCTCCAAAAGGCTTAAGACCTGGGTAAAGTGGGACCCCTACTCTAATACTGACAACATTTTGCAGCTGTACAGAACACTGGTTCGGCCACTTTTGGAATATTGTTTGCAATTCTGGTCTCCCTCCTATGGGAAGGATATTGTGAAACCTGTAAGGGTTCAGAAAAGATTTACAAGGATGTTGCCAGGGTTGGAGGATTTGAGCTATAGGGAGAGGCTGAATAGACTGGGGCTGTTTTCCCTGGAGCGTTGGAGACTGAGGGGTGACCTGATAGAGGTTTATAAAATCATGAGGGGCATGGATAGGAAAAATAGACAAAGTCTTTTCCCTGGGGTGGGGGAGTCCAAAACTAGAGGACATAGGTTTAGGGCAAGAGGGAGAAAATTTAAAAGAGATCTAAAGGGCAACTTTTTTCATGCAGAGAGTGGTGCGTGTATGGAATGAGCTGCCAGAGGAAGCGGTGGAAGCTGGTACAATTACAGCATTTAAAAGGCATCTGGATGGGTATATGAATAGGTTAGGTGAATTGGCCATGCTAAATTGCCCCTAGTGTTAGGTAAGGGGTAAATGTAGGGATATGGGTGGGTTGCGCTTCGGCGGGGCGGTGTGGACTTGTTGGGCCGAAGGGCCTGTTTCCACACTGTAAGTAATCTAATCTAATCTAATAGGAAGAGTTTAGAGGGTTTTGGGCCAAGTGCTGGCAAATGGGACTAGATTAGTTTGTGATATCTGGTCAGCATGGACAAGTTGGACCAAAGGATCTGTTTCTGTGCTATATATTTCTATGACTCTAATAGCAAAAGTTATGAAACTTGACAGGCTTCAAAATAGGCTCCCTCCTCCACTAGCTGCGGCAGAAGTGGGGATGGATTGGGAAGAGGCCCTAAACTGGTAAATGATGGGTGGGTCACTCATCCCACTCCCCACATAAACCTGCAATGGGATCTGGAGTTGGTGGGTAACTGCCAGGGGAGGCACTTATGGCATTACATCAAATTTACGTTCCTGCATTCTGCCAATTTACTCCCAGAGGAGCATAAAATTCTGCCCAGCGTTAATAAATTGATATCAATTTCCAAATGTTTTTTTATAAATTTCAAAAATATACTTTATTCATAAAATATTTTGATGGTCTATACAATTGGTCATGCCATACATATGTAAACACTCCATTTCTTTGCATACAGAGATCAGAATTTATCATTTGTATATACAGATCTATATTTTGCTGAGGCGTCAGCAGAGCCCAAATGACTGCATGGGCCCCCTGTTCTTCTTAGGCAGGCAGATGTTACACGGTGGTCTTTCCCCACCGCACCTTGCGGCAGCTGCCCCAAGCTTCAACGCGTCCCTCAACACGTAGTCCTGGACCTTGGAATGTGCCAGTCTGCAACACTCAGTTGGGGTCAACTCCTTCAGCTGGAATATCAACAGGTTTCGGACCGCCCGGAGAGCGTCCTTCACAGAGTTGGTGATCCTCCAAGCACAGTTGATGTTCGTCTGAGTGTGTATCCCGGGGAACAGACCGTAGAGCACGGAGTCCCGCGTCACGGCGCTGCTCAGGATGAACCTTGACAGGCACCACTGCATTCCTCTTCAGACTTCTTCTGCATAGGCACATTCCAGAAGGAGGTGTGCGACATTCTCGTTCCCACCCCCCCCCCCCTCCCCCCCCACAGCCACTTTGAGGGCAGCGTGCGGAGTAGCTGAGAGTCTGGGCATGCATAAAGGATCTCACAGGCAGAGCCCTTCTCACCACCAGCCAAGCCATGTCTTGGTGCTTGTTGGAAAGTTCTGGCGATGAGGCATTCTGGCAAATGACTTTGACAGTCTGCTCAGGGAACTGCTCAATAGGATCCACCCTCTCCTTTTCCCGAAGGGTCTCAAGGACACTACGTGCTGACCACTTCCTGATGGAATTGTGGTCAAAGGTGTTTTTCTTCATAAACTTCTCCACAAAGGACAGGTGATACAGAACTGTCCAACTACTCGGAGCATTCCACGGCAGTGGGGCCAGGCCCATCCTTCGCAACACTGGGGACAGGTAGAACCTCAGAACGTAGTGACATTTGGTGTTTGCATACCAGGGATCCACACACAGCTTGATGCAGCCACACATAAAGGTGGCCATCAGAGTGAGGGTGGCATTGGGTGTATTTTTTACCCTGTTGCCCAGATCTTTATACATCGAGTCCCTTTGGACTTGGTCCATCTTTGATCTCCATATAAATTGGAAGATGGCCCGGGTGACTGCAACGGCACAGGTTCTGGGAATAGGCCAGACCTGTGCCACGTATAACAGCAATGACAGTGCCTCACAAATCAATTTCCAAATGGGTTATAACCAAAACCTCTGATAGCCAGAGGACACAGGTTCAATGTGATTGGCAATAAACTACAGGCAGCATGAGGAGAAACCTTTTACGCATGTGATTAGGATTTGAATTACATTGCCTGATCAGGGTGATACATATTTAATTTTAGTTTTCAAAATGTAAGTGGATAAATACTTGAAGGAGAACAAATTTCTGGGTTATGAGGGAAAAATGGGGAGAGTGGTTACTTCCTCTTTGAAAGAGCCAATGCAAACTCACCACATGTTCTTCTATGCTGTGCTATTCTGTGAGTCTATGAATTTACAACAGTACAGTGCTTCATCATAAACACCAGACATTCCAAAGCAATTCACCTCCAGTTACATGCTTTTGAAGTGCACTGTTATATAGGCAAACACTGCAGGCAGTTAACAAATAGTGAGTTCTATGAATGACAAACTGAAACAAAAACTCATTTAATCTGTTTTGCCTCTGTTGGTTCAATGAGTAAATCCAGAAAGTATAGGATAAACCACCATATCACTAGTATAGTGATGGTAATGGTCATGGTCATGGAAGGTATGATCATATTGCAAACTTGTAAACCGTTACTCAGTCTGAGAATTCTTCAATTACGTTTCAGTGTTCTCCAAGGGAGGGGTTTGAATGAGAGTGTTTTCAGTCTGCCATCCCTAAAGACAGAGAAAACACATATTATCATGTGAGATCATAATATACATAACAAAGGGTGTATTGTTATGAACTTTGCATCATACAATTGCATAGCAGGAAATTGTGAAGTAAAGGTGCTTTCCAGATCACAAGGAAATACCACAGAGAGACACAAGGTTCATTTTTGGCTATAATCAGCCCTACATTCTGTGAAAATACCCATTGCAGAGCTGTAAAGGTCTAATGTAAGGAGACCTGCCCGTGATCTTTATCAAGTTGTTACCATGAGATCACTTACATACATCTGAATTGGCAGACATCTCATCTGAAGACAGATACACCTGACAATGAAGCGCTCTTTCAGCATTCTTTGAATATTTCAGTTCATATAGTAACGCAAGTGCTGAAGTAGTCTTGAATACACAGCTTTTAAGGATAGTGGGAAAGAGTAATTATTAATTGAGCGATGCTGACACTTACCGAGTTATATATCCGATGATTTTATAACCTCACCTTTTGATCAAAAATTTCAAAACTGGCAGTGTGGTCTAGCTATGTCTGAGAGTTATTTTGTAAGCTTACTCAAATCTTTGAAAATTTCCACGAGAGTATCAATTTCTACATCAAGTTTTAGTTGACAAAAGCTTTTCAAAGAAGGATATACTTGAAATGAAGAGTCAGCCAGTTAGCATCTTACAAAAGATTGATTCATGTTGTGATAGAATGTTTCATAATGTTTCTCTCAATTTCAGATGTCCATCTTCCATGGTTTTTATTTTATGTCTTGCCTGGTCAGTTCTCATTTCATATGATCCCTCATAAGGATCAACCATCATTTAAAGGTTTGACTGTTGTCACAATCAGTTATTGTTTTGAGTCCCAGTTATAAAGCTGGATATTAATATTGATTATGCTCTTGTGTGTGCAACAAATTTCTCTCCCCATTATTTAAACAGAAGATCAACACATTTAAAGTTAGACACCAAATTTAATGCTCATTTATTTCATTGAGTTTCAATGTTCCAAGTTTAATTCCTAGCCGTTGGTATTGATTGATACAATCAAGGTTGTTGTAGCTATGCTAAAAATGGCCTCTTTGGACTAAGGAAGGATGTAATACTTATCTAAGGAAAGGTATATTAGAGGCAGTCCAGAGAAGGATAACAAATTTGATACCAAGTACTGAAGGACTTATTAATGAGGAGAGGTTAAGTAGGTTGGGCCTATACTCATTGGAGTTTAGAAAAATGAAACAGATAATATTCTTAGAGGACTTGGCAGGGTAGATGAGGAAAGGTTGTTACCCCTTGTTAGAGAGCCTAGAACCGGAGGATCAAAGAATAAGGGGTTATCTGTTCAGCGGGAGCAGCGAGAGCACAAACCAGGGAGCTGTCAGGAAGGTAAATTTTCCATTTAAAAGCTTCCCTCATGGGAGGAGCGGCCTTCATTGCAGTTGAATTGCGGTTTGGGAAGGTGAGTGAATTGATATATTTGGGCTTTGTTTCAGGAGTCAGTCACATCTGGTAGATTAAGTAATTCAAATTCAGTTAGTGATCAGGGACAGCAGGGTGTGATTGCAAGTGAGGCAGGTAGGGGGTTCCTGAGTTCGAGTGAAAGAGCCTCAGCTTTTGACCTTATCCAATTGGTATGAGATGCTTGCTCCCAGTGTGGATGAGGAAAAAGGCTGCGGGGAGGATGAACCAGCTGATCACAGCATAATGGTGCAGGAGGCATTCAAGAGGTGGAGAGCAAAAAGAAAAGTGGTAATTATAGGGGATTCTATAATTAGTGGGATAGATAGTATCCTTTCCCATCCAGACTGGGAGTCCCCCATGGTGTGTTGCTTGCCCAGTGCAAGGATGCAGGACATCTCTGAGAGGCTTGAAAGGATATTGGAGTGGGAGGGGGACGATCCAGTTGTGTGGTCCACATTGGCACAAACAACATAGGCAAGGCTCAGATGGAGGACCTGTTTGGGGATTATTAAGCACTAGGAACAAAATTAAGTAACAGGTCCTCAATGGCCATAATTTCTGGAATATTGCCCGAGTCCGTGGAAATTGGCTTAGGGATTAGAAAATTAGGAATTTAATACATAGCTAAGGGAGTGGTGTGGGAAAGAGAGGTTCCATTTCGAGGGGCATTGTTATCAGTTTTGGAACAGGAGCGATCTGTACCGATGGAACAGTCTCTCTCTGTCCCATCTGGAACCAGTGTTCTAGCTAAAGGATAAATAGGGTGGTCACTAGGACTTTAAACTAATGTGTCGGAGGGGGAAGGGAAAGGCAAAACGAAAGAAGTATAGTAGTAAATAAAAAGGTAAGCAGCAGGTTAGCATGTGTGCAGGAAGGTTTAACTTCAAGGCAGACTATGAAAGAATTAAAAAGGAAGGATAACTCAGGAGATATTATTGGAGATGTTGGAAATAATGATGGTAAGAAAGCACACATAAAGACACTTTACCTGAATGCTCGTAGCGATCGTAACAAGGTTGATGGGTTAACGGCACAAATCATCGCTAATGAATATGATTTGGTGGCCATTATGGAGACATGGTTACAGGATGGTCACAACTGGGAGTTAACTATCCAGGGATATCAGACTATTTGGAAGAACAGACAGGAAGGGAGGTGGTATAGCTCTGATATTCAAGAATGACATTAGGGTGGTGCTGAGAGATGACATAGGTTCTATGGAGAATAAAGTTGAATCCATTTATGTGTAAATTAGAAATTCTAAGAAGAAAAAGTCACTAATAAGCATAGACTCTAGGCCATCAAATAATTACATCGCATTTGGGCAGGCAATAAACAAACAAATAACTAAGGCCTGTAAAAATGGTATGGCCATTATCATGGGGTATTTTAATTTACAGTAGATTGGTTAAACCAGCTCAGTTAGGGTAGCCTTGAGGAGGAGTTCGTTGAATGTATCTGTGATAGTTTTCTTGAACAATATGTAATGAAAACGACAAGGGAGCAAGCTACCTTAGATCTGGTCCTGTGTAATGAGACAGGAATAATTAGTGACCTCATTGTTAGATATCCTCTTGGAGGAAGTGATCACAGTATGGTTGAATATAGACTACAGATGGAGAGTGTGAAGATAAAATCCAATACCAGGGTCTTGTGCTTAAACAAGGGAAACTACAATAGGATGAGGGAGGACTTAGCTAAGGTTGACAGGAAACAAGGATTTATGGTGGGACAGTTGACAAGTAGTGGAGGACTCTCAAAGCAATTTTTCAAAGTGCTCAGCAAAAGTATATTCCAGTGAAAAAGAAGGACTTTAAGCAAAGGGATAATCTGCCATGGGTGTCTGAGGAAATAAGGGACTCTATCAAATTCAAAGAGAAGGCATAGAAAGTGGTCAAAAAGAGCATGAAACCTAGAAGATTGGGAAATCTTTAAAGGTCAACAGAAAGCCACAAAAAGAGCTATAAAGTAAAAGAGAACATGAGAAAAAAATTAGCACAGAATATAAAGACAGATAGCACAGTGGCACAGTGGTTAGCACTGCTGCCTCACAGCGCCAGAGACCCGGGTTCAATTCCCGGGCGACTGACTGTGTGGAGTTTGCATGTTCTCCCCGTGTCTGCGTGGGTTTCCTCCGGGTGCTCCGGTTTCCTCCCACAGTCCAAAGATGTGCAGGTCAGGTGAATTGGCCATGCTAAATTGCCCATAGTGTTAGATAAGGGGTAGATGTAGGGGTTTGGGTGGGTTACGCTTCGGCGGGGTGGTGTGGACTTGTTGGGCCGAAGGGCCTGTTTCCACACTGTAAGTAATCTAATCTATAAGCAAAAGTTTCTAAAATATGTAAAACAGAAAAGGATAAGAAGGGGCATTTAGTTATGGGATATGATGAAATGGCCGAGGCATTGAACAGGTATTTTGTATCGGTCTTCACAGTGGAGGACACTAACAACATGCCAGTAAATGACAAAGAGACGGAAGTAGGTGAGGACCTGGGAACAATCATTATTACGGAAGAGGTAGTGTTGGGCAAGCTAACGGAGCGAAGGATAGACCAGTCTCCTGGTCCTGATGGAATGTATCCCAGGGTACTAAAAGAGATGGCGGGAGAAATAGCAAGTGTACTGGTGGGAATTTTTCAAAATTCACTGGACTCGGGGGCAGTCCCAGCAGACTGGAAAACAGCAAATGTGACAACAATGTTTAAAAAGGGAGGTACACAAAAGTTGGAGAATTATAGACCAGTGAGCTTAACCTCCGTTGGGGGTAAATGCTTGAGTCTATTATCAAGGAAGAAAATAGCAGGGCATCTCAATAGAAATGGTCCCGTTGGACAGATGCAGCAAGTCCTCATAAAGGGCAGGTCATGCTTAACTAATCTTTTGGAAGTCTATGAAGACATTACGAGCAAGGTGGACAACAGGGACCCAGTGGATGTGGAGTACCCAGATTTCTAAAAGGCCTTTGACAAGATGCCACACAAGAGGCTGCTGCATAAGATAAGGATGCATGGCATTGCAGTATTAGCATTGTTCGAGGATTGATTGACTAACAAAGAGTGTGGATAAATGAGTGTATTCAAGCTGCAATCAGTGACTAGTGGTATGCCTCAGGGACCAGTGTTGGGACTGCAATTATTTACAATTTATGTAGATGATTTGGAGTTGGGGACCACGTGTAATGTGTCAAAGTTTGCAGATGACACTAAGATGAGTGACAGAGCAAAGTGTGCAGAGGACAGTGAAACTTTGCAGAGGAACGTAGATACATTGAGTGAGTGGGCAAAGATCTGGCAGATGGGATACAATATTAATAAATGTGAAGTCATACATTTTGTAGGAGTAACAGTAAAAAAAGATTATTACTTGAATGGTAAAAAGTTGCAGCACACTGCTATGCAGAGGGACCTGGGTGACCTTGTGCATGAATCACAGAAGGTTGGTCTGCAGGTGCAACAAATAATTAGGAAGGCAAATAGAATTTTGTCCTTCCATTGTTAAAGGGATTGAGTTTAAAAGCAGAGAGGTAATGTTGCAGCTGTACAAGGTGCTGGTGACACCACACCTGGAGTACTGTGTGCAGTTTTGGTCTCCTTAAGAAAGGATGTACTAGCATCAGAGTGCAGTGCAGAGGAGGTTCACTAGGTTGATTCTGGAGTTGAAGGGGTTGGCTTATGAGGAGAGGCTGAGTAGATTGGGATTATATTCATTGGAATTCAGAAGAATGAGGGGGGATATTATAGAAATGTACAATTTTGAAGGGAATAGATAAGATAGAAGTAAAGAAGATGTTTCCACTGGCAGGTGAAGCTAGGACAAGAGGGCATAGCCTCAAGGTTAGAGGGAGCAGATTTAAAACTGAATTGAGAAGGAACTTCTTCACCCAGTGGGTTGTGAATCTGTGGAATTCCTTGACTAGGGAAGTAGTTGATGCTATTTCAGTAAACGTTTTTAAAGCTAAGGTGAGAGTGTGGGTAAGTGGATCTGAGTCCACAAAAAGATCAGCCATAATCTTATTGAATGGCGGAGCAGGCTCAAAGAGCTGGATGGCCTACTCCTACTCCTAGTTCTTAGGTTCTTATGTTCATCCACTACTTGATGGAGGTGAGAAGGAATTTCTTCTCTCAGAGAATGGTGAATATGTACAATTCTTTACCACAGAGCGCTGTTGCAGTTGGGTCATTAGATAGTCGGATTTCTAATCTGTATGGGAATCAAGGTCTATGGAGGAAAGGTAAGAGGGTGGAGTTGAGGATTGTCAGATTACCCATGATCTCATTGAATGGCAGAGCAGACTGAACAGGCGGAGTGGTCTACTTTTCCTCCTCTGTCTTATGGCCTTATAATCCATTTCTTATTTCTCAATTTCACCAAATAACTTCCCTGGATCTATTTCCAGGAATATTCTCCACCAGTACAGCTGTAATGCTATCCCTTACCTAAAACGCCACTCCCCCTCCTCTCCTGCCTCCCTTTCTATCCTCCCTGTAGCATTTGTTTCCTGGAACATTAAGCTGCCAGTCCCGTTCATCCCTGAGTCAGGTTTCAGTAATTGCTATGGTATCCCAGTCCCATGTCCTAACCATGCCCTGAATTTATTTGCCTTCCCTGTTAAGCCTTATGCATTGAAATAGATGCAGTTTAATTTATCAGTCCTACCTTGTTCTCTGCTTTGTCCCTGCCTGCCCTGACTGTTTGACTCACTTTTTTTCTCAACTGTACCAGTCTCAGATTGATCTCTTTCCTCACTATCTCCCTGAGATCCCCCTCCCCGACCCCCCACCTTACTAGTTTAAATCCTCCCAAGAAGCTCCAGCAAATCTCTCTGCCAGTATAGATATTTTTAACAAGATAAATTGAAGAGGTTAATGGATTAGGTGACCAGCACAAAAGTGCATCACTGGAAAACTGTAAATTAATTAGTTGGTGATAACTACTAATTTGAGTATCTATTACAGATTACTTTCAGATTGAAGGTCTATAGCTGAAATCAGATGTAACAACATTATAATCAAGTATAGGTAACTACAAAAACCTGAGGGAAGAGCTGGCCAGAGTTGATTGAAAGGAGACCCTAGCAGGGATGATGTGGACCGGCAATGGCAGGGTGTAATTTGGGAAGCACAGCAGAGATTCATCCCCAGGAAGAAGAAACATACTAAAGGGAGGATGAGGCAATGATGGCAGATAAGGGAAGTCAGGGACAGCTTAAGAATCAAAAGAAAAAGCATACACTGTGATAAAGATTAGTGGGAAGCCAAAGGATTAGGAAGTCTTTAAAAACCCTTAGTGGATAACTAATAAAGTAATAAGGGGGCTGAAGATGAAATATGGGACAAAGCAAGCCATAATATAAAGATATCAAATGTTTTGTTACCGATCTACAAGTTAGAAGAAAGGCAAGAGTGAATATTGGACCATCAGAAATTGTGGCTATAGAAGTAGTAATGGGGAACAGAGAAATAGCAGAGGAACTGAATAGGTACTTTGCATCAGTATTCACAATGGAAAACACCAGAAGCATACCAGAACTTCAAGATAGTCTGTGTGTGGGGTGGGGATTGAGGGGGGGGGGGGTGGTGGTGATGGTGATAGTGGTGGTGGATTTGGAGGGGGTGGGTTAGACTATCACTGAGACAATAGTGCTGAGGAAGTTGAAAGGATTGAAGGTAGATCACCTGGACCATATGGTCTAACCTCAGAGTTCAGAAGAAGGTAGTTGAGATTGTGGAAGCATTGGTTGTGATTTTAGAATTACAATCCCTACAGTGTAGAAACAGGCCCTTTGGCCTAACAAGTCCACACCGACCCTCCAAAGGGTAGCCCACCCAGACCCATTCCACTACATTTGACCCCTAACTAATGCACCCAACCTACACAGCCCTGAACACTGTGGACAATTTAGCACAGCCAATTCACCTAACCTGCACATCTTTGGATTGTGGGAGGAAACTGGAGCGCCTGGAGGTAACCCACGCAGACATGGAGAGAATGTGCAAACTCTACCCAGACAGCCCGAGGCTGAAATTGAATCCAGGTCCCTGGCACTGTAAAGGCAGCAGTGCTAATTCATGATCTTTCAGGAATCACTGGAGTCAGGAAGGGTGCCAGAGGACTGGAAAGTGGCAAATGTAACACTTCTGTTTAAGAAGAGGCAGAAGCCGAAGACAGGAAGCTGTCGGCCAGTTAGCCTGACATCAGTCACTGGTAAGCTTCTAGAGTCCATTATTAAGGAGAGGATTGCAGACTACATGATAAAATAGAGCAGAATCAGCACGGCAAACGGGGGGTCATGCCTGATAAATCTGTGAGAATTCTTTGAGAGGGTAACAAGAAAATTAGGCAAAGGAGAACCAGTGGATGTGATCTATTTGAATTTCCAGAAGGCTTTTGACAAGGTGTTGCGCATGAGGCTGCTAAATAAGAAGGTGTTCAGGGCAAGGTACTGGTGTGGGTAGAGGACTGGCAGACTGGCACCAAGCAGAGTGTAGGGATGGCAGCCAGTGACTAGAGGTGTTTGGTAGGCATCAGTTTTGGGAGCGCAACTATTCACATTGTACATTAACAATCTGGTTGAAGGAACCGAGGGCATTGTTGCTAAATTTGCAGATAACACAAAGATAGGTAGAGGGACAAGTCGTGTTTAGGAAGCAGAGAGGCTTTTAACTGCGAGTTAAAAGAGGCATGAATGTTCGGTTTGGGTTGGTTGTGGGGGAATCAACATGATGATCAGGCAGAGCCTGGTACTCATGGTGTCGAGTATTGAGAACACTGAGAAAGACTTGGAAATACTAGGAGAGCAGGCAAAGAAATGGCAGATGGAATACAATGTGGGAAAGTGTGAGTTTATGCACTTTGGTAGACAGAATAGATGTGTAGACTATTTTCTAAATGTGGAAAGGCTTTGGAAATCTGAAGCACAAAGGGATTTGGGAGTCTTAGTTCAGAATTCTCTTAAGGTTAACATGCAGGTTCAGTTGGTGGTTAGGAAGACAAATGCAGTGTTGACATTCATTTCAAGAGGACTAGAAAACAAGAACAAAGGTGTACTGCGGAGGTTGTATAAGGCTCTGGTCAGACCATATTCAAAATATTGTGAGCAGTATTGCGCCCTGTGTTTAAGGAAGGATGTGCTGGTGTTGGAGGAGGTCCAGAGGTGTTTTAAAAGAAAAATCCCAAGGGTGAAGAGATTGTCATATGAGATGTGGTTGAGGGCTCATGTATTAATTATCACTCATTGTCTCATTTGGACCTCTTGCACCTTGCTGATTTGTGTCCCAACAATAGTCACTCGTTTCAAGATGGGACGGAGAGAATGTGTGCTGAAAAACAATAAAAGCTAATCTGAACTGTGTTTGTATCAGGAAAAGAAGTTGAATATCGGTATGAGAAAAGAATCTAATGTGAAACTTTCAATTTCTGTAGTCATGAGGTTAGAAACATGACAGTGAGGTTCAGGCTCCATGCTCCCCACCAAGCCACCCTCCACACCCAGCAGCTTCCCCTGCCACCACAAGAGGTGCAAAACCTGCACCTGCACCTGCACCTGCACCTGCACCTGCACCTGCACCTTCCCCCTCACCTCCATCCAAGGCCCTAAAGGATAATTTCAACTCTGGCATATTTTTCTACTCATCCTCCCACTTGTACCCATTGCTCTCAATGTGGTCTCCTCTACATCAGGGAGACTGAGCGCCAACTTGTGCAGTGGTTCAGGGAACATCTCTGGTCCACACGCACCAATCAACCCCATCACCCTGTGACTAATGACTTCAACTCTCCCTCTCACTCCCCCAAGGACATGCAAATCCTGGGCCTCCACCACTGCCAAATCAAAGCCACTTGCCGATTGGAAGAACACTCCATCTTCAGTCTCAGGACCCTACAACCACACAGCACCAACTTTGACTTCACCAGTTTCCAAATCTCCCCACCCTCACCTTATTCCAAATCTAACCCTCCAATTTGGCACTGCCCTCTGGACCTGTCCTACCTGTCTCACCTCTCTGCTCCGTCCTCTCCCCCAAACTATCACAATCACCTCCTACCTGCATCCACCTATCGCCATTCCACCTACCTTCCCCCATGCCCACTCCCATTCCCCTATTTATCCTCCAGTCTCCTTCCCCCTCCACATTCCTGATGAAGGACTTATGCCTGAAATGTCGACTCTCCTTTTCCTCAGATGTTACCTGACCTGCTGTGCTTTTTCCGGCACCACACTTTTCGAGCATGACAGTGAATCAGTTATCACCCAGAAAGCATTGATCTTGAATTCCTTACATTAATTAAATGTTAAGATATACTGATAAACTCTCTGTGAAACTTTACAGTTTAGTAACTGCGGTGTACACATAGCAGGTGAAATTGCAAATGCGAATATAAACATAATTCATATGATTTTTCTCACTACCGTTGCTAATTTTAATGTTGATGCTTTACAAACAGTAGTGAAACCGATCAAAAATGGTGAAAGTCAAAGGAAATGTGAGCAGTTAGAAAATTAGATTACTGTTTCAGTGGATGTGAGCATCATAAGCTCACATTGTTGTTCATTTCTAATTGCCCTTGAGAAGGTACTGGTGAATCACCTTTATTGAACCACTGCAATTCAATCTGCTATTGGTACATCCATAGTGCTGATAGGAGGAGAGTTCTTGGATTTTGTTCCAGCAACAACAAAAGAATGTAAATGGTGCGCCCATATATTTGCTCCCCTTGTCCTAGGTGATAGATGTCTCAGGTTTGCAAGTAGCTCTCGAAAAAGCTTTGGTGAAATGTAGCATTGCACCTTATTTGCACTACACACTGCTGCCACTCTGTATTAGTGGTGGAGGAAGTGAACATTAAAGGTGGTAGTTGCTATGTTCTGGACTGTGTTGAGCCTCCTGAGTGTTGTTGGAGTTGCGTAAATGAGCAATACTGCATCACACTCCTGATATATGGCTTGTTGATGGTGGACAGTCATTAGAGAATTGGGAGGTAGTTTACTCACTTTAGATTTCCAGACTTTGACCTGGTCTTGCAACCACAGTATTTATATAGATAGGCCTAATAAGTTTCTTTCTGGTCAATGGTATCTCCCCACCTCTCCCGCACCCCTGCCATTCCAAAATGATATTGATGTTGGGGTTCAGTAAAGTTATTGCTGTTGAATGTCACCACAACATGATCAGTTCATTGAATGATATATCATGAAAGATGGTTGTTACATTGAAGTCGAGAAATGTGAACTATATTACCGTAACACTTAAAATTTTACAAAATTGTGACTTCAGCTATCATTTATGACTTGTTTCTATCATGTGCTTGCATGTTAAAAATTATTGAAGTTTCAAATTGCCCAAGGACTTTACACAAAAATGTTTCTATAATGTATTCTACTATCATCAGTACTTGATTTCTACTCCAGAAATTCCATTATCTGCACATGGGTTGACAAGGGTAATGTATTATTGAACATGAAATATATATTTCCTGTCAACTCAGTAATGAGGCATTTTCTCCTGTGTTGCTATTCCTAGCTCCTAACTCCTTATGAAGCCAAAATTGACTCGATATTTGGTTACTACTCCGTGCCCAGATGTCTGGAGTCAGCATGCATTATTCTGGTCATATTTCAATAAATTTTATCAACAGTCATTTCCTTGAGAGAAAGTGTTAAGCACGCCGGACTAAAATTTAAATTCATAAAAGTTGTGGAAACTTCTTCAGTATTACTGACATTTTCCTGAAAAAAAACCCACTGCTTTTTCCCTTTTTATTTGTATCAGGCAAAAAGTAAGCCTCTGCACAAAAGCTTAATGTCAAGCACAGTAAAGGTATGCAGATAATGGTTTTAGAAATCTGTTTTACTGTTGTTTTCTTCCTTGTGTGCAGTAGTGTGATAACAGAGCAATTTTGCCTATTGGGTTAATTAAAAGCCTGACATCCAAAGAATCATAGAGGTTTGCAGACCTCAGGAGGCTATTTAGCTCATTGCATTTCTGATGCTTCTTTGTTGGAGCAATCCAACATTACTCTCTATTTATTTGTATCTTTGACTGCTTCAAGTATGTATTTACTTTTTCCTATGATAGACGCAATAGTTTATACTTTGCATAATACTCCATGATCCAATAATCCTCAATAAAGAAATTTACCCTAATCTTATACTCCTTTTGTGTGGTGCTTTGAACAGAGGAAATGACCTCTCAAAGTACAGAGGATGAGAACAAGGTGTTTAGGCCTGACGAGGGATACCTCTACTTCTCACAAAAATAATTTCCTTTGTCTTGTTAAGAAATCTCCAGTAGTTTCTTTAAAGTGTATGGAGATGATAAATCACAACATCGAATTATTACACCGAATGCCAAAATTTCTTCAGACAAGTAGGCAATTGCAAGTTGTATTTCTCCCTACCAGGACACATGATGAGAAAATTTGGCCCTATGGATTGGTACTTTTAAATTGGGTTGGTACTTTTAAAGACTTTAGAGTTCTGACTTATAAAAAGGTTGTTTTACCCAGTTCCTGAAGAGGCCAACCCCTAAATTAAACATCAAATAAAAATATCCATCCAGAAGGCTTATTCAATAAATACAAATTATTGATTTATTATAAACCAAAACATATTCAATGAAGATGCAAAACTGGTTAACTTTAGTTTGTACAGGTAGGTCTTCTTTAAAGTGAAGGTTAAAAGCCCACATCATAGAAATATCGCGCTTTAGAAACAGCACTTAAAGTGTTGGCAGTGTAATTGCATTACAGCCAACACATGTTTTAAAAGTTCACGCTTTAGTAACAGTGTCCCCAGTTCATCAATTGTGTAACAGCTAAATCTCGTAAATTAAGTACGCGTTATAGCAGAACAGCTTGTAGTATAAAAATATAAATGTTTACCTTTCTAGGTTCCAACATACATGATAAAAGAAAACAAAAGTAGATTTATCAGCAGAGATTCACTTCAATCAAATATGTACCTTTGCCCAATTACGTCATGGTTCTTGACGGCAAAAAGGATACAGTTTGAGATGCTCAGATGGCCATTGGTCTGACTTTTTGGCATGCAGCATGAGTGTTGCTGAACACATAAGGTTGTCCTTGAGGACCTTGCTGGATGCAATAGTTGAGGAAAGAAAATAGACAAACTCTTCCAGAAGTTTCTTATGCAAAATCAATTGGACACAGGCTCCAGGTACCACACTGGACCCATAACAATGGTTTTATTTCAGAAAAAGTAGAGCTGACTGGGCAGCCTCTTTCTTTCAGTAGGCTTCTCCCCAAGTGTTCCAAACAATGTCTGGGCTATAAATTAATGCTACGTATTAGCTATTAGTTACATAACATCCATGGCATCACAGCCAAGCCAAATTCCATATATCTTCCAGAAAATAGCAAAGGGGAGCCAAAATTTATTATCAGCTATTGAAGAGGTGTTGATCTGAATACGATAATCACCATGTCTCAAATGTTGCCCTGCCCAATTATTTCACGTGAACTATCAATCTTTGTATCAGTAAGCCAAATTCAACATTTTGACAATTCAGAACCTTAATGACTTCCCTTGAACTACTCACCACTCCACAGTCGCTTTAAAGCATTGCTTATTACAATGCAACTCATACTTAAAAGTAAGCATGGATAAATGAAAACAGTTTTCTAAATTGAAGCAAATAGTATGGACATTAATCTGCCTCAAGAAATCACAACCACTCTGTAAGTGATTTTCATCCATTAACTGATTAGGCAGTAAGTCTTGGAAGGCACATCAACAATTTCCTGATATGTCTGAACTAGCAAGGCATGTTGCCATTTAGTGTCATTTCAGTAAACCATGTCTTAGCTGTTCCATTTGGTTTCAATTTGTTTTTACACTTGTTAATCACTAAACTAGCAAGCACTCTACTCCCAAACTAAATTGTGGAAGCTCAGGAAGGAGTACGTTGAAAGATTTATAGGTGAAAATGACACAAGGTTTGCAAAGAAGACCCAAAGGTGAGAAGATAAGAGGGTATGCTATGGCACATGGTACATAGGGTTGGAGAAGGTAGTAAGGTGAGCCAGGATTTGAAAAAGCAAGGCAAACTTTGACTACAACAATCTGATAGTGACTGTTCTGAGGAAGGATCACTTGACCCAAAATGTTAACTTTGATATTTCTCCACAAATGCTGCAGATCTGCTGAACTTTTCCAGCAATTTCTGTGTTTGTTTCAAATATTGTGAAGCTGTGTCCTAGACGTGTTGTTGAGGGATCCAGGAACAAGTTTACTTATTAAGGGGTGGAGGAGGATGTTGTAAAAATGGAGACAACCAGTCAAACCAGTATTGATGGTCATGTCAGTGATGCCAGAGATGGCAAAGCCTTGCATGATGGTGGGGAGATGCTGTCAGTTTTGAGAAAACAATATCTGCATTCACTTTGCACTTTCAACTTATTATTTGTAAATGAAATCCCCTTCGCAGGAAATAACTGCTGCAATGATTTAAAATGCTCAGCCTCTACCTGGAAATCTGCCAAATTCTGCTCACAGAGGTTCTTCAGCAATCCAAAATAGCTTCTTAATTCAGTCTCCAAACATATTTAAACATGGTCTTGCTTTCACTAGTATAGCTTTCCATTACAGGTATCCCCGCTTTTCGAATGTATGCTTTACATCAATTTGCTTTTATGAAAGACCTACTTTAGGACCTGGTTTTGCGAACCGAAAGAGGTTTTTTGCTTTCAGCAAGAGTGGCGCTGCCAAGTGCCTTCGCCGGAGACTACATTCAGCATCTCAGCATCAAGCCGCCATAACTCTGAACTGTGTCTGTGAGCATCTGTGCTTTGTCTTAATTTATTTTGTGCATCCATTAGCAAAATGTGTCCTAAAGTATCCTATACGTCCCACCACCCCAACCTCAGACGGCCTTTACTACATGTTAGTGTTAGTTTAGGTGTTATCTATTATTTGGTAAGATTTGGTAGGCTATTGTTTGGTTCTGGGAATGCTCAGAAATTTTTCCCATGTATTGGTGCTGGGTCCACCAGTTTTCTTCATTTATGTAAATAATTTAGATGTGAGCATAAGAGGTATAGTTAGTAAGTTGCAGATGACACCAAAATTGGAGGTATAGTGGACAGCAAAGAAGAATACCTCAGATTACAACAGGATCTGGACCAGATGGGCCAATGGACTGAGAAGTGGCAGATGGAGTTTAATTCAGCTAAATGCGAGGTGCTGTGTTTTGGGAAAGCAAATCTTAGCAGGACTTATACACTTAATGGTAAGGTCCTAGGGAGTGTTGCTGAACAAAGAGACCTTGGAGTGCAGGTTCATAGCTCCTTGAAAGTGGAGTCGCAGGAGGATAGGTAGTGAAGAAGGGGCTTGATATGCTTTCCTTTATCGGTCAAAATACTGCGTACAGGAGTTGGGAGGTCATGTTGTGGCTGTACAGGACATTGGTTACACCACTGTTCGATTATTGCGTGCAATTCTGGTCTCCTTCCTATCGGAAAGATGTTGTGAAACTTGAAAGGGTTCAGAAAAGATTTACAAGAATGTGGTCAGGGTTGGAGGATTTGAGTTATAGGGAGAGGTTGAATACGCTGAGGCTGCATTCCCTCGAGCATCGGAGGCTGAGGGGGTGACCTTATAGAGGTTTACAAAATTATGAGGGGCATGGATAGGATAAATAGACAAAGTCTTTTTTCCCTAAGGTGGGGAGTCTAGAACTAGAGGGCATAGGTTTAGGGTAAAAGGGGAAGGACATAAAAGGGACCTAAGGGGCAACTTTTCACGCAGAGGGTAGTATGTGTATAGAATGAGCTGCCAGAGGAAGTGGTGGAGGCTAGTACAATTGCAACATTTAAAAGGCATTTGGGTGGGTATATGAATAGGAAGGGTTTGGAGGGATATGGGCCGGGTGCTGGCAGGTGGGACTAGATTGGGTTGGGATATCTGGTCAGCATGGACGGGTTGGACCGAAGGGTCTGTTTCCATGCTGTACATCTCTATGACTATATGACTCTGACTCTAAATTAATGGTAATTGCTTATTTGCTTTTCGCCATTTTGGCTTACAAATGGTTTAATTGGAACGCTCTACTTTCAGGTAGCGGGGGACACCTGTACCTTCTTTTCCGGTATCTTTTTCATTGTTCTGATAGCAGCTTTGTTGCCATTAACTGAGATCAAAAATTTACCTAATTCTCCTGAGAGCTATTTTCTTGTCTTTAAAAATATTTTTAGTCTGATTTATCTCTGCAGCTGATGGATTAGCTCATTTACTATTTTTAAAAAAAGTGACTCAACAATGTCCTTTGAAGAGAGAAGGACGCCTGCCAACTTTGCCATGTCTGGCTTACATGTGACTCAGATTCATATCTTAACTGCCTGATGAAGATAACTAGCAAACTTCATCATTCTATCTAAATCACAGTGGAAAAAAGAAATGGCCCACCATCATCTTCTCAAGGCAATTGGGATGGATTTGAAATTCTGGTCTTTCAAGAAACTCCTGTTTTCAGACAATAATATTTTTATTTAAATGAGCACCCCTTTTAATAACAGGAAAATTTATAGCAAATTTTCTATGTTAGCGATCTGAAAAACAAAGACAAGAAATAATTCATGTGGAAAACTTTAATATCCTTCATGATTAAATGCTTAGCAAGTTGGAGAAGATTATATTAGATTCCCTACAGTATGGAAACATGCCCTTTGGTCCAACAAGTCCATACCGACCCTCTGAAGAGTAGCCCACCCAGACCCATTCCCCATATTCACCCCTGACTATGGGCAATTTAGCATGACCAATTCACCTAACCTGCATATCTTTGGATTGTGGGAGGAAACCGGAGCACCCAGAGGAAACCCACGCAGACACGGGGAGAATGTGCAAATTCCACACAGTCAATTACCCAAGGCAGGGATCGAACCTGGGTCCCTGGAGCTGTGAGGCAGCAGTGCTAACCGCTGAACCACCGTGCCGCCCCTGTAGCTCAGGTTGTGGTTCTGGATGTAGGTTTGCTTGCTGAGCTGGAAGGTTCGGTTTCACCGCCATACTAGGTAACATCGCCAGTGAGACTCCAGATGAAGCACTGGTGGTATGGCTCACTTTTTATTTATGGGTTTAGGTTTCCTTGGGTTGGTGACACCATTTCCTATGGTGACATCATTTTCTCTGGTGATGGCATTTCCTGTGGTAATGTCATTTTCTGTTCTTTTTCTCAGGGGGTGGTAGGTGGGATCCAAGTCAATGTGTTTGTTGATAGAGTTCCAGTTGGAATGCCATGCTTCTAGGAATTCTCGTGCATGTCTCTATTTGGCTTGTACTAGGATGGATGTGTTGTCCCAGCCAAAGTAGTGAACTTCATCAACTGTACGTAAAGATACTAGTGAGTGTGGCTCATGTCTTTTTGTGGCTAGTTGATGTTCATGTATCCTGGTGGCTAGTTTTCTGCCTGTTTGTCCAATGTAGTGTTTGTTACAGTTCTTGCAAGGTATTTTGTAAATTACATTAGTTTTGCTTGTTGTCTGTATAGGGACCTTCAAGTTCATTAGCTGCTGTTTTAGTGTGTTGGTGGTTTTATGAACTACCATGATGCCAAGGGGTCTGAGTAGTCTGGCAGTCATTTCCGAGATGCCTTTGATGTAGGGGAGAGTGGCTAGGGTTTCTGGACATGTTTTGTCTGCTTGTTTGGGTTTGTTGCTGAGAAATCGGCAAACTGTGCTCATCAGTTACCCGTTCTTTTTTAATACACTGTATAGATAATTTTCTTCTGCTCTTCATAGTTCCTCTGAGCTGCAGTGTATGGTAGCTCATTGAAATAATGTAGCTTAGTTTGTGGATGTTGAGATGATTGCTTCAGTAGTTTAGTATTTGGTCCGTATGTGTTTGTTTCCTGTAGACGCTGGTTTGAAGATCCTCATTGGCTGTTCGTTCTACTGTGACATCTATGAATGGCCATTTGTTGTTGTTTTCCTCCTCTTTAGTGAATTTTAAGCCAGTAAGGATATTATTGATGGTCTTGAAAATTTCCTCTAATTTGTTTCCTTCAGTGATGATGAAGGTGTCATCCACGTTGTGGACCCAAAGTTTGGGTTGGATGCTTCGCAGAGCTGTTTGTTCGAGTCTCTGCATTACCACCTCTGCTAAGAACCCTGATATCGGAGATCCCATGGGTGTTCCATTTGTCTGTAGGTTTTGTTGTTGAAGGTGAAATGAGTGGTAAGGCATAAGTCCGCTAGCTTGGTGACATTGTCCTTGCTGATGAAGTTGGTGGTGTTTAGTGATGTGTCTTTGGGTTCTTCTAATAGTGTAGTCAGTGTTTCCTTGGCCATGTTGATGTTGATGGACGTGAACAGGGAGCAATCTTCTCAAAACTTGCTAACACTTATGGATGCAATTCACTAAAACCAGCCCAATAATTGGGAACCAATGCCATCAAATAGAATGCCAGTCACGAAGAGCTGTACTTCCTGCATGAATGCCTAAGGAAATAGGTACTACCTAAATGTCTTAAATACAAACCTCCCCTTAACACCCAGCTAGCAAAAAGGATAGCAGAGCAAAATGGCCACAGAATGCTTAGAGAAATGATTAATGATGCCCACAACAGACTCCGTAAATACAACTGGGAAATTTTGCACCAAAATACTTTACTCACTAATGTGATAGACCATAAATGGACAGACAGAGTACAACAAGCTACAGACATTACACAACAACAAACACAGAAAATGAAATAACTAGACCTGCGGGAAAAAACTAGACAAACTTACACAAACTAACAACACCGACAACACAGAAGCATGGATAAAAACTTATCTGACTAATCCTTAACAGACACTGAAAAAGCCAACTTAGCAAGAGGATGAAATTACAACTTTCAGGATGCGGACAAGAAAAACTTCTTAGCAGCATTAGAAACAACACTGAAAGACAATGAACTCACAGAAGAAACCCAGCAAACCATTAGACAGACAGTTGCACCAATATTAAGCAGGAATAAGGAAGGAAACACACTCAATACACAAGAAAGAAAAGCACTAAAAAGACTAAAAAAAGATAAAAACATTGTTATCCTACCTGCAGGCCAAGAACGATTGGCAGCCATTTTAAATCAACGAGACTACATTGAGAAAGTGAGCGCACTGCTTGCAGATACCAACACTTACCAACAAGTGGCGATGGACCCGACCCCACAACCAAAGAACCAAATCACATCCCTACTCAAAAAACTTCAAAAAATGTGGAGAAATAAATAACACCGACTTCCAAAAAATGAAACCAGATTGATCCAACATACCACGCTTCTACGGACTACCCAAAATTCACAAAACAGGAGCCCCCCCTCAGACCCATAGTCCCACTACCTGGAACACCAATTACAGATTGGCCTAGGAGCTACACCAAAGACTAAAACACTGAGTAGACAACTCACACCACTCCATCCACTCCACACACGAATTCCTGAAGACTGTCAAAGATGCTGAAATAGAAGAGGATGAAATAATGGTCTCCTTTGATGTAACAGCCCTGTTCACATCCATTAATATCAACCTGGCCAAGGAAATACTGATTACATTATTAGAAGAACCAAAGACACATAGACCAAACACCACCAACTTCATCAGCAAGGACAATGACATCAAGGTAGTAGACTTATGCCTTACCACCCACTTCACCTTCAACAACAAAACCTACAGACAAACCAATGGAACACCCATGGGATCTCCGATATCAGGGTTCTTAGCAGAGGCAGTAATGCAGAGACTCGAACAAACAGCTCTGCGAAGCATCCAACCCAAACTTTGGGTCCACTACGTGGATGACATCTTTGTCATCACTAAAGGAAACAAATTAGAGGAAATCTTCAAGACCATCAATAATATCCTTACTGGCATAAAATTCACTAAAGAGGAGGAAAACAACAACAAACTGCCATTCATAGATGTCACAGTAGAGCGAACAGCCAATGGGGAACTTCAAACCAACGTCTACAGGAAAACAAAACATACTGACCAAATACTGAACTACAGAGGCAATCATTCCAACACCCACAAATGAAGCTGCATGAGAATATTCAATGAGCCACCACACACTGCAGCAGAGAGGAACTATGAAGAGCAGAGGAAAATCACTTATACAGTGTATTTAAAAAGAACGGGTACCCAACAGTCTGCTGATTTCTCAGCATTAAACTCACCATTAGTCATCTCTCTCTAATGAGAGAGCAGCCTACGGACCTTGGCAATTTTCACTTCCCTGATTCTTCAAGCCACAGCTGGAATAATGTGAAAGTTTTCGGCCTCTTATCTAAGGAGAGATATATGGACATTAGAAGCAGTTCAGAAAAGGTTAACTAGGCTGAAACCGGGTTGGCAGAGACTGTCTTAGCTGGAGAGGTTGAGTAGATTAGGCCTCAGAGAATCTCAGAGGACTTGACAAGGTAGATGTGGAATTTCCCCCTTATGGGAGAGCCTAGAACCAAAGGGTATAATCACAGAATAAAGGGCCATGCATTTAAGAATTTCTTTTCTCAGTGGGTAGTGAATCTATAGGGAGGATTGAGGCTCCTAGTCAATACATAACCTTAATTGAAAGCCAAGCCTGTCTCTTTAGACCTCACAGGTCTGATTCCTGCCCTCTGTTAAATATACAGCAGGGCATGCATTAAGCAAAGTGTGGGATCCTGCCAACTGATGCTATTCAGTGGTATCAACATGGATCTTCAGGTGAACTGCTTCGACTTGCTCTTGTCACTGCAGAGTCGATGAAAGTATTATATTTGGTGATGTTGAAACAGCTAACTGAAGTTGTTAAAATCAGAAGGGAGTGGTTCTGGAAGTGGGGCAGTTTACAAGAGATTGAATGGAATTTGAAGGCTTCTGAGTTGAAACCTTGCTCTCAGTCATTGGGCTATGGCTACATTTCCTCTTTGGCCGTGGCAAAGAAGGAAGTTGGAGCAGAGGCAGCAATGAGGATATTCTGGATACAGAGGAATAAGAAGAAGAGCTCTAAAGAGATAGCCATGTTGATCTATGTATTCTGACAGTATTTATTCCTACCTTCGTCTCAGCTAGGAGCAGTGGCAGTGGTGTCTTTGACTCACCAAGATGGTCACTGAACTGTGTCAACACATACATCTGATTTTGCTGCTGCTGATTTGAACACAGAAGGCATTACCACTGGCTGGCAAGATCTTCATCACCCTCAATTTCTATGCCTCAGAATTCTTCCGGACAGAAGCTGACAGCATTTCATCATCTCTCAATGAGCTCCCCGATGCTCAGACAAATGTGCTGGGGACAAAAGGACAAGAGTTCATTTTCTTTTCTGTATGCAAAGAGAAGCAGGACAGGGTTTTGTCAAGTTAGAGAGATTTGCAATAACATAGGGAGCCATTGACCGTACATACGTGACTCTTCAGGTAACATCTCTCAACAGGACAAGGTGGAAAAATGGCAAAGAGTTACTCTTCCTCAATGTGCAGTTAATGTATGACTATGCATGTAGAGCCAGGTCAGTGAATCCCTATTGCTGGTCCCTACAGTTTTGAGTTGCCACATGATGGTTGACTGTGAGACACATATCTCAACGAGACTAAGTTCACATTGCTGCTGCTATTCTCACACTGCATTTACAACACACAGAGGAGCAGAAGTGAGGCTTTGAACGTACAACATAGAAATGTACAGCACAGGAATGGGCCCTTTGGTCCACGATGTTGTGTCAAACATGATGGCAAAATAAACTGATCCATTCTGCCTGCACTTGGTCCATATCCTTCCATTCCTTGCATGTTCATGTGCTTATCTACAAGCCCTTTTAATGCCCCAATCGTATCTGCCTCCACCACCACCGCTAGCAGTGCATTTCAGACTCCTCTTACTCTGTAAAAACTTGTCCCTCTCGTCTCCTTTGAACTTGCACCCCTCCAACACCAACCTTAAATGCATGCCCCCTACTATTGGACATTTCAACTTTGGGAAAAAGATCCTGACCATCAACCCTATCTATGCATCTCATAATTTTATAGATTTCTACCAGGTCTCCCCCTCAGACTCCATGACTCAAGAGGAAACAACTTGGATTTTGTTAGTTCCTCCCAGGAACAGTTCTTTAGATAGTGACGGACAGACCTAACCCATGATGCCACATAGCCATTTTACATACTAAGTGTGTTTTATCAAAAATTCCAGATTGTGGGGAAGTGTGATTTAGGTTTTAAGGAGAAGTATAAAGCAGGCGTGTCATATCAGCAATTTCAGCACTGCCAGTTGCAAAAGCCTTCATGACTACCATGCCAATGAACTGGATCACTTTCACTGCTAGAAAAGGATGCCATATCTATCCCCACTGTTCTCTGCTGTTATTTCCCAGGTGTGCAAGAGAGTAGGAAGGATGTTACTAAGTGCATTGCAATGAATCAGAGTGTCATGCCATGGTTGAATAGCTGAAAGAATATGTAAGTTGTGAGATTTGGGTGTGATGCATGCAACAATGCAAGTATGCACTGATAAAGTGTGGTCAATAAAAATTAAGTGTAAGCCCTGATTTTTAATCAGTGAATGATGGAGGTGGGGGCCACTGAGCCACATATGAGATTGGATGTGCATTGTATAAGGGTTGGCACTTGAAAATATATTCATTCACCTTAACCACGAATGTGAGGGTATTAAACATTTTCCTCATACTGCAGCCAAGTCCATACTTCTGACAGTGACGTTGAGACATAGGGACAGAAGTAGGCCATTCAGCCCTCGAGTCTGCTCCACCATTCAATGAGATTGTGGCTGATTTTATAATCCTTAACTCCTCTTTCCTGCCTTTTCCCCATCATCTTTGATTCCTTTACTAATTAGAAAACTGCATATCTCAGCCTTGTATATACTTAACTTATACGCTGTGACAAGGAACTCCACAGTTTAACAACTCTGAGGAAAGAAATTCCTCCTCATCTCTGTCATAAATGTCTGACCCCTTAATGTGAGAAAATGGCCTTTAGTCCTACACTCCCCAAGAGGGAACAACGTCTGCTCTTCTACTCTGTCAAGCCCTCTAAGAATCTTGTATGTTTCAATAAGGCCATCTCTCATTCTTCTAAATTCCGACATGTACAGGCCCAACCTAACACTGTAAGATGATTCATCTATCCCGAGTATCAGCCGAGCGAATGTTCTCTGCACTGCATTCAATGCCAGTATATCTTTCCTTCAAAAAGCAGCCCAAAAATGCCAAAATGCTGTCATCATCTATGGCCTTAACAGTATCCAGTGCCTTCAGCAGTTTCTCAATATCATGTGGAGTGAATAGAGTTGGCTGAAAACTAGCATTTGTAATGTGAAGGAACGCAGGAGGAGGCAGAGATGGACCATTCTCAACACTTCTGGCTAAAGTTGGATGTAAATACTTCAGGCTTGCCTTTTGCCCAGCATTGAGGATAGGGATTTGTGGAGCCTCCACCTGCTGTTTATTATTCAAATGGCCACAATCAGTCATGACTGTAAGTGGAAGGATTTCAAAGTTTAGATCTGGTCTGCTGGTTGTGGGATTAGTTAGCCCTGTTGATTGCATTCTGCTTATGCTATTTGACACACAAGTATTCTTGTTTTGTAGCTTCACCAGACAAACATCTCACTTATAGGAATGATTGCTGTTTACTGAGGTAGTATGGGCTGAGGTTAGAAACAGGAAATGAGAGGTCATCCTCTTGGGCGTTTTCTATAGGCCTCTGAATAGTTCCAGAGATGTAGAGGAAATGATAGCAAAGTTGATTCTCGATAGGAGTGAGAGTGACAGGGTAGTTGTTATGGAGGGCTTTAACTTTCCAAATATTGACTGAGAATACTATAGTTCAAATACTTTAGATGGGTCAGTTTTTCTCCAATGTGTGCAGGAAGGTTTCCTGACACAGTATATAATCAGGCCAACAAGGGGCGAGGCCACATTAGACTTGGTACTGGGTAATGAACCAGGCCAGGTGTTAGATTTGGAGGTAGGTGAGCACTTTCGTTACAGTGACCACAATTTGCTTATGTTTAGCGATAGAAAGTGATAGGTATATACTTCAGGGCAAGAGTTATAGCTGAGTGAAAGGCAATTATAATGCAATTAGACAAAATTTAGAATGCATAGGATGGGGAAGGAAACTGGGGGTGGGGGGAGGGCAGGGGGAGGGTGGATGGGCACAATTTAGATATGGAGCATATTCAAGGAACAGCTACTGCTTAGCCTTGATAAGTATGCACCAATCAGGCAAGGAGGAAGTTGTCAAGTGCGGGAGCTGTAATTTACTAAGGAAGTTGAACCTCTTGTCAAAAAGAAGAAGGCTTATGTTAGGATGAGATGTGAAGGCTGATTTAGGGCACTTGAGACTTACAAATAGCCAGCAAGACCTAAAGAGAGAACTAAGAAGATCCAGGAGGGGACATGAGAAGTCATTGGTGGATAGGATCAAGGAAAACCCTAAGGTTTTCTATAGGTATATCAGAAATAAAAGAATGACGAGAGCAAGATTAGGGCTAATCAAGGATAGTAGTCTGAAGATGTGCGTGGAATCAGAGGAGATGGGGAGAGCACTAAATGAATATTTTTTGCCAGTATTCACATGAGAAAAAGACAATGTTGTCGAGGAGAATACTGAGATACAAACTACTAGACTAGACAGGATTGAGGTTCACAATGAGGAGGTGTTAACAAATCCGAGAAAATAGGTAAGTCCCCGGGCCAGATGGGAATTATCCTCGGATTCTCTGGGATGCCAGGGAAGAGATTGCAGAGCCTTTGGCTTTGATCTTTATTAGATTAGATTAGATTACTTACAGTGTGGAAACAGGCCCTTCGGCCCGACAAGTCCACACCGCCCCACCGAAGCGTAACCCACCCATACCCCTACATCTACATCTACCCCTTCCCTAACACTATGGGCAATTTAGCATGGCCAATTCACCTGACCTGCACATCTTTGGACTGTGGGAGGAAACCGGAGCACCCGGAGGAAACCCACGCAGACACGGGGAGAACGTGCAAACTCCACACAGTCAGTCGCCTGAGGCGGGAATTGAACCCGGGTCTCTGGCGCTGTGAGGCAGCAGTGCTAACCACTGTGCCACCATGCCGCCCACAAATGTCATCATTGTCTATAGGAATAGCACCAGAAGACTGGAGGATAACAAATGTTGTTCCCTTATTCAAGAAGGGGAGTAGAGACAACTCTGGTAATTATAGACTAGTGAGCCTTACTTCGGATGTGGGTAAAGTGTTGGAAAAGATTATAAGAGATAGGATTTATAATCGTCTGGAAAGGAATAAGTTGATTAGGAATAGTCAACACAGTTTTGTGAAGGGTATTTCATGCCTCACAAACCTTGAGTTCTTTGAGAATGTAACCAAACAGGTGGATGAGGGTAAAGCGGTTGATGTGGTGTATATGGATTTCAGTAAGGCATTTGATAGGCTTTTGCACAAAATACGGAGGCATGGGATTTCGGGTGATTTAGCGGTTTGGATCAGAAATTGGCTAGCTGAAAGAAGACAGAGGGTGGTGGTTGATGGGGAATGTTTATCCTGGAGTTCAGTTATTAGTTCAGCTACAAGGATCTGTTTTGGGTCCACTGCTGTTTGTCATGTTTATAAATGACCTGGATGAGTGCATAGAAGGATAGGTTAGTAAAGTTGCGGATGACACTAAGGTTGGTAGTTATAGGTAGTGCCATTGTAGGATGTTGTATGTTACAAAGGGACACAGATAAGCTGCAGAGCTGGGCTGAGAGGTGGCAAATAGAATTTAATGGGGAAAAGTGTGAGGTGATTCACTTTGGAAGGAGCAACAGGAATAAAGAGCACTGGGCTAATGGTAAGATTCTTGGTAATGTAGATGAGCAGAGAGATCTTGGTGTCCATGCACATAGACCCCTGAAAGTTGCCACCCAGGTTGATAGGGTTGTTAAGAAGGCATAATGTGTGTTAGCTTTTATTAGTAGAGGGATTGAGTTTCAGAACCATGAGGTCAAGTTACAGCTGTACAAAACTCTGGTGTGGCCGCACTTGGAGTATTGCATACAGTTCTGATCACCACATTATAGAAAGGATGTGGAAGCTTTGGAAAAGGTTCAGAAGAGATTTACTAGAATGTTGCCTGGTATGGAGGAAAGGTTTTATGAGGAAAGGCTGAGGGACTTGAGGCTGTTTTCATTGGAGAGGAGAAGGTGACTTAATTGAGACATATAAGATAATCAGAGGATTAGATAGGGTGGACAGTGAGAGCCTTCTTCCTCGGATGGTAATGGCTTGCATGAGGGGGCATAGCTTTAAATTGAGGGGTGATACATATAGGACAGATGTCAGAGATAGTTTCTTTACTCAGAGAGTAGCAGGGGCATGGAAAGCACTGCCTGCAACAGTAGTAGACACAGCAAATTTAAGGGCATTTAAATGGTCATTGGATAAACATATGGATGAAAATGGTACAATGTAGGTTAGATGGGCTTCAGATTGGTTTTACAGGTTGGTGCAACATTGAGGGCTGAAGGGCCTGTAGTGCGCTGTCATGTTCTATGTTCTATGCTCTTCTGGCATGCCCTCCTACACTCTTCATTGAATCAGGATTTATCCCGACTTGATGTTAATGATAATTAGTGGTATATGGTGAGCCATGAGGTTTCAGATTGTGGTTCACTTCGGGCTCAGCCACATGTTGTAAACATGGAGAAGAGCAGGCAACATGTGTGATGCAAGCAGCATTTTGATTGGGCAAAAGGAAATCAGAAACTGTCATGTCCATTGTTGTGGACCAGATAAAACTGTCTCACTTTATGTTAAAGTTAGCCTAGACGCTAACTTTCTTTCTTATTTTTAAATGGAAGTGTAATGCATATGTTCCGGATGCAATTTGAGTGGTCAGACTACCAAGCTTGCAGCAAAACATACTTTATTCTTACCTCACTGTTAAAATACAAACTAAAGAAAGAAGAATTGAAATAATAACTCGAATGGAAAACTTACCAGAATAACAGATTACTTAAGTATTAAAAAGTAAGGTTCGATCTCATGAAACACAGGGAGAACTAGTCATTTGGATACAGAACTGGCTTGAAGGTAGAAGACAGGGGATGGTGATTAGATTAGATTCCCTACAATGTGGAAACAGGCCTTTGGCCCAACAAGTCCACACTGACCCTCCGAAGAGTAACCCACCCAGACCCATTTCTCTCTAACTAATGCACCTAACACTATGGGCAATTCACCTAACCTGCACATCTTTGGACTGTGGGAGGAAACCGGAGCACCTGGAGGAAACCACACAGACATGGGGAGAATGTGCAAACTTCACACAGACAATCACCCAAGGCTGGAATCGAACCTGGGTCCCTGGTGTTGTGAGGCAGCAGTGCTTACCACTGAGCCACCGTGGTGGTGGAGGGTTGTTTTCTGACTAGAGGCCTGAGACCAATTGAGTGCCACAGGATTGGTGCTGGGTCCACAACATTTCATTATTTATATAAATGATTTGAATATGAACATAAGAGGATATAGTTAGTAAGTTTGCAGATGACACCAAAATTGGAGGTGTAGTGGACATCGAAGAAGGTTACCTCAGATTACAATGGGATCTTGATTAGATGGGCCAATGGGCTGAGAAGTGGCAGATAGTTTAATTTAGATAAATACCAGATGTTACATTTTGGGAAAGCAAATCTTAGCAGGACCTATACACTTAAGGGTAAGGTCCTAGGGAGTGCTGCTCAACAAAAAGACCTTGGAGTACAGGTTCATAGCTCCTTGAAAGTAGAGTAGGATAATGAAGAAGGTGTTTGGTATGCTTTCCTTTATTGGTCAGAGTATTGAGTACAGGAGTTGGGAGGTTGTGTTGTGGCTGAACATGTCATTGTTTAGACCACTGTTGGAATATTGTGTGCAATTCTCGTCTCCTTTTTACCAGGAGGATGGTGTGAAACTTGAAAGGGTTCAGAAAAAATGTAAAAGGCTGTTGCCTCGGTTGGAGGATTTGAGCTATAGGGAGAGGTTGAAAAGGCTGGGGCTGTTTTCCTTGGAGCATCAGGGGCTGACGAGTGACCTTACAGAAGTTTATAAAATCATGAAGGGCATGGATAGGATAAATAGACAAGGTCTTTTCCCTTGGGTCGGGAGTCCAGAACTAGAGGGCATAGGGTGAGAGGGGAAAGATATGAAAGAGACCTAAGGAGCAACTATTTCACACAGAGGGTGGTACGTGTATGGAATGAGCTGCCAAAAGAAGTGGTGGAGGTTGGTACAATTACAATATTTATCTGGATGGGTATATGAAAAGAAAGGGTTTCAAGGGATATGGACCAGGTGCTGGCAAGTGGGACGAGATTAGGTTGGGATATCTGGTTGACATGGACAAGTTGGACCAAAGGGTCTTTTTTTGTGCTGCACATCTCTATGACTCTATGACTCTTTGACTGTTCTAATATAGTAACATCACATAAACACACCCTTCGCAAAGGCAAATTCAGTGAAATAGATTGTCTCACATACAATTCTCCAATTCAGGAGGAAAGAATATCAAGAGAAAACTCTGAGACAGAGAGAGAGAGAGACAGCGTGAACTCAAGTGTTTTGCTGTAGCAGGAAGAGATGTACAGCAGTTTTCAAACCCCAACACTTCCTGAAAGTTAAACTAAAATCCTTGTTCTGTGGAAGCTTGACCCCACCCCTTTATGCTGCTTCTATTGTTCAAACTTAAAAAAAACCTCGAGGCCTCATAAGCTGTTTATTTTATCAGCTTGTGACAGACTCGTTACCTCTGTCTCAAACTCTATTCATAAAAAAATCCAGGACAAAATACATCTCACAAAGCCAATATATCATCACACTATTCCTGCAAACCAGATGTAATTTTTAACCCTTTTACATAAACATGTTGGCTACTTAATTAGTGCACAGCAAATGGGGAGAAAAGGTCAACTGTCAAAGTTAGTAGATAATACATTGTCCCTGTGCAAAAGAGTTATTCCTGTTATAAAGGTGCTGATACCCACAATTGCTATATGAGGATAACTCACAATTGTGTAAACAGTGCCACCTGTCGGTCAGACGTTGTATACAAGTAATGTTACTAATTACGCCATACATTTCCAATATAAATCTCCTGATGCGGTTTACCCTTGCATGAAATCAAAAGTAAACATAAGATTTTCAAGTTAAGTAATAGCAGAACTGAGGGAGATCACTTTCTCTTCTCTGTTAACTTCAAAAATTATTAGATGGTACAAGGCATATTAGATTACATGTTTAACTCCATTTACATTATTCCCAGTGGATTTAGTTCAGGAAAGCAGCCCTGTTGTACCATTATCCATTCACTGAATAAGCCATCTTGTGGCTATAGGGAATATGACATGTAACAAAGCTGTATTTTTTAAAAATGAAAATGATTTTGTTACACAAGACTATATGGGAATGACTGTTACAGAAGTAAAACAATTTAAACTTCAAGTTATGCATTTATTGTAGCACATGATTTTAGTTATAATGAAACTTTTTCTAATACTCCAACAGCTTTATTATTGCAATGCAATGTTCGAATTTATTGCAACATCATTCTGAACAATGTCATTCAAGGGTCATTTCAGAGGAGTTACAACAAAATGCCAAAACTTCCAGTTGTTGGTAACATGCCCCACTGATCTTATAGGAACGAATGAGCACCGATCATTTACTGTGAATCAGAAGCATAGGGTGAAGACTTGTCACTGGGTTATAAGATCCAGAGCAATTTATTACCAGAATTTAAATTGCTAGCAAAGCTTTCAACAACATTAATTCAATATGGAAGCACTGTTTGTGTTAATATATGTAATCAGAAATTGAATTGCTGTCCAGGGTTTTTTTGATGTATCCTTTTCTGGATGCAACATCAAACACTTGTAGAGGATGACAAGGGCAGGTTCAAGTAACTGGTGGCAGAGTGAAGAGGTGAGGCAGGACTTGTGTGATGCTGACCTGCCTTTATTTATATTACCATGGATTACTAATGGAAGAGTTGAGATAAGAGGGGCATTTTTAGAATGGCAACCTGTGAAGAGTCGCAGGAATCAGTGCTTGGGCCACAATCCTTTTTCAGTATATATTCATAGCCTGGATAATGGAAATTAATTTATCACCACAAAGTTTGTGGATGACACAAAAATAGGTGGGAATGCTTAGTACTCCCTCAGTACAAATATTCACAGGTGAAGTGAGTAGATGAAACCTTAGCAGATAGAATATACTATGGAAAAATCTGAGGTTTCACACTTCTGCATAAAGAACAGAAGAGCTGTATATTATTTAAATATAGAAAGCTGCAGCACAGAAAGATTTGGGCTGTCCTTGTGCAAAAATCACAAAAAAGCTGGTATTCATGTCCTGCAGTTGTAAGGAAAGCAAATGGAATGTTGACATTTATTTCAAAGAGAATGAGGTACAAAAATGAAGTTTGCTGAAACTATGCATGGTACATGCCATACCTAGAATTCTATGAGCAGTTTTAATCACCTTATCAATGGAAAGATATACTAGCATTATAGGCAGTCCTGAGAAGGTTCGCTACCTTGATCCTTGTGAAAGAATTGCCTTATAAGGAGAGCATGAGTAGATTAGGCCTGTGCTCATTGGAAGTTACAAGAACAAGAGGTGACATTAGAGGGCTTGACTGAGTAATTCCTAAATGTTCTTCCCCATTGTGTTAAAGGCTAGTGCAAGACAACATAACCAGAGAGGAATAAGTCACCCAGTTAGAACAAATGCAAAGAGGAATTTCTTCCCTCAGAGACTAGTGACTGTTTGGAATTTTTTACCTGAGAGAGCTGTAGTGGTTGGATAGTTAAATATATTAAAGACAAGTTTTTAATCAGTAAGTGAATCAACGGATGGGGAAAAAGGCAAGAACATGGAGTCAAATCAATCATACTCTAAATGAACGGCAGAACAAGCTCACTGGGCTGAATGGGCTACATCTGTTCCTACATCTTCTTGTCCTGAGGATCCATATTGAAAAAAACTGAAGGAAGAATGGCTTACAAGGAAAGAAATGACTGAAGAAGGTTGCCTGAGTTATACAGTTATGCACACTGAGTGCCACCTTTCTCAAATACAGGGCAGAAGGCCAGATTGACATAAATTTAAAACTTGCCAAGAGTAGGAAAATTAAGAAAAGTGCCTGATTTGTTGGTGATCTCAATTCCACTTTCTTGTCTTCCGTCCCTGTCCTCCCATAACCGTTGACACCCTTGTTTATCAATATCTATTTAATGCATGTTTGGATCTCCACGCACATGCCTTACTTTTCCAGTTGGCCTCTCACAATTCAAGCCCACACATTACAAGGTCCTTTCACCTCTTGGCTTTTTTGTTTCATTGTCGATTGTGGGCTGAATACCAAATGCTGCTTCCACTTTACCGCCAGTAACAGTTGCCTCATTCCAAATTGTGGCTGTAGTTGGCATAGTGACTTTTAACTTTCATAGTTTATCTTAATTCTTATCATGTTTTCATAAAACTTATGAAAGTATTCATATGCATTTAGCTAATTTATCTGATTGAATTGCTCCCAAGTATATCTAGATTCCACCCATACAGACCTATTAAATAACTGCTTAAGAAACAAGTCCTGTATATACTTTAGAAATCACATTTCCTTTCTCTCCCAATTGTGAATAAAATCCCCAAAACAATGTAACGTGAGGGCTTGGATTGTGAGAGGCCATCTGGAAAATTAAGGCATGGAGATCCAAACATGGATTAAATAGATATTGATAGACAAGGGTGTCAATGCTTATGGGTGGATGGTGGCTCATTGGTTGCCTCAGAGCGCCAGAGACCCAGCTTTGATTCCCACCTCAGGCAACTGTCTGTATGGAGTTTGCACAATCTCCCTATGTCTGCGTAGGTTTACTCTGGGTGCTCCGGTTTCCTCCCACAATCCAAAGATGTGCAAGTCAGGTGAACTGGCTGTGCTAAATTGTCCATAGTGTTTAGGGTAAACGTAGGGGAATGGGTCTGGGTGGGTTATTCTCCGGAGAGTCGGTGTGGATTTGTTGGGCGGAAAGGCCTGGTTCCATACTGTAGGGAATCTAATCTAAATAATTCTGTTATTCCCACAATGGTCTCCTGTTTGACTGCAGATTTCCTCTTTACTTTTGTCTAGTACAGAGACATTTAATAGACCCTTGTTAGTGTAGAAAGTACTTTTCATCTTTGCTCTCCAACTATTATGACCACCTTTATCACTCCCTTATCTACATTGACCTTCACTAAAGGATTTAAGCCAATAACGTCATTTGCAATTTCCCCTTTTCTATCCTTCTTAAATAAATTTTGTCCTGTCAGGTATTTTGAGTGGAAGATCATTCATATATTTGTCTAGAACATGTTATTGTAATGATGATGAAACTACAAGCACTCACTGTATATAAGGCTAGCACCAACTTCTGCTATATGTACAGTTAAACAATGAAATCTTGAAGTTGCTGTTAATAATACCTTGCATCTCACAAGGCTGCATTGCTGCATTCCTTGCAGATGTAATCAATGTAAAATTAGTGATTGACGTGAGCTTCAAACTTTTGGACACAAGTTTTGTTACAAGAACACTGTCTTGCTGAATGTGATGTAACTGAGATTTTAATGCCATATGAAGGCGTAATTGCTATAAATCAACCTCTCTGCTCCTGAAAGTTTAATTATATGTATTGAATGTTATTCTCATACAAGAATACTTAAAAGTTGCATTACAGTTGAAATCTGTTTATAATATTTCAGTTTCTATCTTAAACTTTATGCTCTTTCACTTTCTATAGGATGTCCTAAAGTGTGAATTACAATCCTGCGAACTAACTGCTTCATGTTTATATGAAATCTTCTGTCTGATGGTGCAATGAGTTCAGTTACAAAGTAAAGATGCTTTGGATACTGGAGTGTGAAATAAAAACAGGCAGTGCTGGAAATACTGAACAGGTCGGGAAGTACCTGTGAAGAGAGAACTAGAGTTGCCCTTTTGTTAGAGTTATTATGCTTGATCAACCTGCCTGTTGCCTGTACTGTTGCTAGATGGCGCCAGATTCAAAGTCACATCAAAATAGAGGAAATTAAAACTTGAGAACCTGTTAACTCTTTTTTGACAGTTTTATTGAAGTCAGTGATGCGTCCCTTCTCCTTGCTGCTTTTTACAAAACTTGGTCGATAATAACTTATTACATGAATTGTTTAGTGAGTTCGGTATTAAAAATGCAAATAATCTGGGAACAAATGAGATGAGAGTTATATGAAGATCAGCTGAATGCATACAAAGTTTGGTTCGGCCACATTTGGAATACTGCATGCAGTTCTGGTCGCCACATTACCTAAAGGATGTGGATGCTTTGGAGAGGATGCAGAGGGGTTTCACCAGGAAGTTGCCTGGTGTGGAGGGTGCTAGCTATGAAGAAAGGTTAAGTAGTTTAGGATTATTTTCATGAGAATGACGGAGGTTGAGGGGGGACCTGACAGAGGTCTACAAAATCCTGAGAGGTATAGACAGGGTGGATAGCAAGAAGCTTTTTCCCAGAGTGAGGGATTCAATTACTAGGGGTCATGAGTTTAAGGCGAGAGGAGAAAAGTCAAGGGAGATATGCATGGAAAGTTCTTTACACAGAGGGTGGTGGGTGGCTAGAATGCGTTGCCAGCAGAGGTGGTAGAGGCAGGCACAATAACATCATTTAAGATGTATCGAGACAGATACGTGAATAAGCAGGGAGCAGAGGGATACAGACCCTTAGAAAATAGGTGAATGGTTTAGATAGAGGATCAGGATCGATGCAGGCTTAGAGGGCTGAAGGGCCTGTTCCTGTGCTGTAATTTTCTTTGTTCTTTGTTCTTTGTTCTTTTTTCTTTGTAAAGAAGCCAAGATCAGTTCATCAGAAGAACCTTTGCATAAACAGTGAAACTCATGCTAACCTTAGTCTGGAATATGGTGAAAGTGCATCCATGCGTGGAAATGAGTTATTCAGAGTGGGGCATATAAGACACCAATGCAGAGAGAGCTGACAGTCAGGGTCTGACAGCAGAGGAGATGGACATGCTCAGTAGATTGCACAAGGTCAGAGGTTGCAGAAAATAAAAGTGGTTACCCAGGATTCCTGCAGGTTATGGATCAAGGAATGTCCTTTTGCATATTATTTGCATGTTCTAGTGCTGCTACACAGTTGTACTCTCATATCATCAAGGCTGGTGAAAGGCTGCTGATTTTCATTGAGAGCCCTGCAGAGGTCATATGAGACATCCTTGAGCAGCTATAGGCCTAGAAAGCTTGACTTTGGACAGCACTCTAGACAACAGAATTGTGGGCTAACAGATTGACAGGCAACAGCAACGGATATTGGTGGAGTGACAGTGACAGGAGAGTGAATACTTGTAACCCTGAGAAAGGCCAACACTTTCATACCCCAGTGTGACACAGTTAGTTGGTTGCAGCACTGATTGCTGGGATGCTATGAAATCCTGATAGCTCTGAGGACCACGTGATGATGCAGGATGAGCTAGGTGAGATTTCATGTGCTCATGCTGAGTCTCCACTGCAGCATTTGGGTGTCAAGTAACATTTGCATGTGATATGATGGAATCTGAGACATTGGCCATCAGGCTGCATCATGATGGGGTCCACATTTGTTTACATGGAGTTAGCCACCAGTCACGTCACGCATTGGACAGGAGGGGACCCTAGCTCTCTGCAAAGGCCTGTACCATGTCAGCCTCAAAAACACATGTCAACTGCATCAAGAGCATGTATCCTGGTGGAGCAGGTTTGTTTTCTTAAGATCAGCTGAAAAACTTTCACAATTTTTTCCTTGTAGCTGCAGCAGCAAGCTGGTCTCCTGTCGGCAGCTCAGGTGCAAAGAGGAACTTACCCAAGAGGCTGAGCATCTCAGCACCACACCAGAAAGTCATGCTCCCCCTTTCCAAATCCCACCTTTGATGTCACAAGCTGAAGGTACACCATGGTGCATTACCTTCAGTTGAATGATAGGCAAATGACTTTTAGTGAGTTCCAGTTTTATACCTGATCTACTTCTCCCCTACCAAGTACCCTAAGTTCCCCTAATTCTCCCTCTCCAAGATTCTAGGGTGCCCCCAGCCGTCCTGTCATCTCAATGACTCACTTTAGCACCTGTCCCACACCAACTCTCCTGGTATCCCTGTCACTCCTCCAGGAACCTCGTCCATCACTGGCACCTCTCCCTTCCCATATCCACTCCCTGCATCCCCAAACCCACTGCTAGCTTACTCCAGCTCCTGAATTCCTTTTCATCCTACTATCATCCTTCAGGTTCTCTTCACCTCAGTTTCTCAGTCTGTATGGTGCAAGGGTGATTAGGATGTCACGACCTGATTGTATGACAGTTGACCCATTAGTTTGCTAAGGGTGAGATTCCACCCTGTTCTGGGTAGAGGTCCCACTGCTGACAAGTGCCTGCAACCAAACATGCAGCTCCAGTAGCACCCCAGGGAGTGACAGCACCAGCAATCCTCAATTACGTTAATCAATGGGTCGAGGTTAGAATGTGAATGGGGCTGTTTCACCAGAACAAGGCTGGAGATATCAGTGAGGTATGACCAGGAGCCATGAGGAGGAACTTTCCATGGTGGATAATATCATACAGGGGGCCTCCTTTGAGCACAAAGTCAATAGGGTTCACTTGGTTGGCGGTGCAATGTGATGTGGGCATCCTTCCCCTTCTCACCCACCTCCCACAAACCCCCACACTGGTAAAATACCAGCATCAACAACATGAGAATCATCAGACCATTAATTGGCCACTTTAAAGCTTCATTCAGCTCAAGGGCAAATGGGCCATTTGAAATAGACCTTGGCATGAAACATGCCAGCAGTGCTGGGTTTGCTACAGGCACAAATACTTCCTATACTTCCCAATTTTATTGCTCACACTTCTAGCCACCCAATCCAACAATGGGAGGGGTGGATGTGTAAAATTCCACCTGTGGTGTTTGAGGATTAATTCACTGATCTTAACCATTCTAGTGAAAACAAGTAACTCATGTATTAGCTTTTAAGTGCAGCAAATTAATTGATAGACAATCAGGATATTGTGGACTATAATTACACAGGCAACTGGTGGGTTTCTGCATGGGCAAAGCTATTTATAATAGATTGCCATGACATACTTCAGATTGATGAATAATGCATTTGGTCTCTCAATCAGTCAACATTTGACACTGGGAAGAAATTAATCATAAATGATAATTTAAAAAAAACTTAAATTTCTCCTTGATCCCCAACACTGATCAAAGAAAACCCAAATTTAAAATTACCATTGTTTAACCTCAAAGTACACAATTTACATTCACTCTGCCCCAACAGTATTTGATACAATATATTCAGTTGAATGTTCTATTATCTTTATTTCACTCGTATAATTATTGGTTTATTTCATATTAAATATTTGCCAATCTAATTTCAAAAATGCTAGCCAATACTACATCACCTATTGTCAATGGAAATCAAATCAGCAGATGAACTATTTTATGTCTAAAAATCTTCTTTTTTCTAATTCTTTGCTGAGAAAAATATATGTGAGGCATTGCATTTTGGTACAACAAGCAAGGGTAGGGCTTATACAATTAATGGTAGGGTCTTGGGTAGTGTTGTAGAACAGAGGGACCTAGAGGTGCAAGTACATAATTCTTTGAAATTTATATCACATGTAGACAGGATGGTTTAAAAGGTGTTTAGTATGCTTGCCTTCATTGCTCAGACTTTTGAGTATAGGAGTTGGGACATCAAGTTGAGAGTGTACAGCACATTGGTGTGACCTCTTCTGGAATACTGTGTGCAGTCCTGGTTTCCCTGTTATTGGAAGGATATTACTAAATTGGAGAGGGTTCAGAAACAATTTACCAGGATGTTGCTGGGAATGGAAGCTTTGAGTTATAAGGCTGGGATATAGTCTGGGAATCTTCTCATTGGAACATAGGAGGTTGAGAGTGACCTTGGAGACGTTGATAAAGTTATGAGAGGCATAGGCAAGTGAATGGAAAGGGTCTTTTCTCTAGAGTGGGAAAGTTCAAAACTGGGGGGCATATTTTTAAGCTGAGTGGAGAATGTTTTAAAAAGGACATAAGGGGCAACTTCTTTAAACAGAGAGTGTTTCATGTTTGAAATGAATGTCCTGAGGAAATGGTGGATGTGGGTACGATTAGAATATTTAAAACACATTTGGATAAGTACATGAATAAGAAAGGTTTGGAGGGATAAGGGCCAGGACCAGGCAGGTGGGACTAGTTTAGTTTGGGATTGTGTTTGGTATGGACTGGTTGGACCGAAGGGCCTATTTTTTTTTGCTGTATGTCTCTGAGACTGTATAAGTACATCAAAAGCAAGTTCAGCATTTGTTGCCCATTCCTAATTATCTTTGAAAAAGTGATGGTGATTTGCCTTTTTGAACTGCAGTAATCCATCTAATGTGCATACACCCAGAATGTACTGTTCAGAAGGAGTTCCATGATTTTGAGCAAGTTGCAGTGAACAGTGATATAGGTCCATGTCAGGACAGTATGCATCAGCTGGTGATGTCCTCATGTATCTGCTATTCCTCTACTTGGTTGAACTTGCAGGATTTGCTGTCACAGGAAGCTTAGAGAGTAACAGCAGTATATCTTGGAGTTGGCAGCACTCATTGCTGTGTGCCATAGTAGAGTAAGAGAATGTTGAAGTTGGGAAGGTGCTGTTTAGAGAACATTTCATGAGTGCTTTTGAAACTACATTTACCAAGATAGCAGAGATAATTGTATCACACAACTAATCTGTGGAGTATCTTACATTTAATTATATTTTACTCCTGAGATTTTGCAAGCTTGCACACATAACACAGACTTCCCTCAATACTCTGTGGACTGCTTCCCTGCAACCAATCATCCACAGAATGGACATCATTCATCACAAACTGTACATGGAAGGATCAACAGATCCAGAGGATGTACCACTCATTCAATATATTAGACAGAACATTCTGTGGGGTTGATTACTTCTGTACCTGAATTCCTGATATGAGCTCATTGTTCAAAGCACTGTGTTAGGAGTAGGATTTCATAAAATTAGTTGTCTGGTCTAATTATTATAATTAATTTAAAAGGACAGAAAATTTAAATGTAGCAGGCAATTTTGCATCTGTAGTGACATGTATCAATTTTGGCACAATTGCAGCCAGTATAAAATCTTCAAAAAACTTGGTCTTTGGAAAAAATAAAGAAATATACACTTTGGTTAAAGGTTTTGATGTGCAGAGTTTTAAGATATAATTACAACTATCCTATCATTTTTGAGCCTATTGAGCAAATGGAAATGTATCAATAAGTAACAAGTTTTGAAAAAGTATGACTTAGCAACAAAATTATTCAGTAAATTGTGTCTATATACTGTGATAGAAACTTAAAGTTAAATGCTAAGTTAGCTGGAATGTTTTATTGCTGCAGAATTACAACAGGTACTCAGATTAGGTTTCTACTGCTTGAAAAAATTATTAATGGTAGCATTTTTTTTCTCCCATTAGGATATTTATCAGGGCATTTTCATCAGCAGTTATCAGTAATTGATTTTATAATGTGCATTCGTGCCAGCAGAAAGCTGGCATAATAACTATAATTGTTTTTTTTTCTAAAATTGCTGTTATCGACCAACATCTTTGCCAAAGTATCCCATTATTAATTAGAAAGTACAAACCTAAATGCAAGTGCCAAGATCAATTTGGGTATCCACTGTAGTTTACTTGCAGTAGTAAACTGTATCCACTATAGCTGTAGTATGAAGGGGCACCATTAAAGTTGATAAAATACTGTGTACTCTAACTGATTGTCATACTTAATTAGTTTCCACAAGTTTAAAAGACACAATGTTACAACTACATTTTAAGATGATCTTTAAAATATGATTCTATTTTATTTCAATGATTATCAGTCTGCAATTATTTGGGAGAAATTTGTCAGTATCTGTCATCACATTTTTATTGAACAGAGCTAAACTCTTACCCCCCTCCACAACATCATATATAATTCCAGTCATTTTATGTATGGTAGGTCCTTAGAGCAAAAATATATATTTTAGTCGAAAAATATTTAATTCTCAAAACATATTGACACAAATAGGTATCATAGCTAGTGACCCCAGCCTTCAGATTTTTTAAATCAGTGATGTACTATTGAGGGCAGACAGAACAAAAATCTCTCAACTCCCATCAATAAGACTTCAAGAAAAGCACTGCAAGAAAGAAGTAACTTTAAAATATTTGCCTTAGTTTATTGAAAGATTAGGTACATTTTTAAATAATCAAACCTCCAATCAGTTTTGGAGCTTTAACTAAATGCTGAGACGCCATAACACGAAATTTCAAGATGGAAACAAATTTTGAAAAAAAAAGTCAATCACAGTATAGTTCCATTAAATATAAAAAAAATTGTTGATGGTCCTCAATTACTGATGAGCATTGTCATAATATCAAGTCTGCTAAATGTTGTGCACATTTCTCAACATGTATTCTATAGTACTTTAAGTATTCTGGTTTATGTCCCCTCGAAGCTTGTAAAACATTTGTATAAGATAGTTTCTAGATCGATGAATTGGCACAATGTGTGTACTATATGAATATGTTAGTCCAATACCTGAGAACCTGTGCCTAAACAATTTTTAATTTGAAATTGAATTTTCTTCTTGAAGACAGCTGTTTTGACAAGTATTGTTGCCTCAGTATGATTGATTTACTTATTTTTATGATTCCCAGACTATTTCATCCAACCATTTCTATCCAGCTGCAACAAAAATATTCTGCCGACACTTTTTTTATTATTCTTATGAATTGCAAGCATTATTTGTTTATTCAGTTAGTATCTTTAAAATTTTGAAACTTCATGTTGTTCGCTTCATTGAGACAATCTCCAAAGGAAAAACTGAAACTACATCAAAAGAGAGCACGCTTTTATTACAGATCCAGCATTTTGAGATACACTAAATGCCTTCTTGCACTATAGGTTGCTCTGCTTGGTTGGTTGTGATTAATTCAAAACAAGTGTTTCAAGCTTATCGGGTGTTTAGCTAAATTCAAACAGCCTACTAATGCAGCTTAGTTAAACTGAGCCTTACGTGAAGAAATTGTAAACACTATTAATTTCCAATTCTGTAGGTATACAAGATCATTTATTTCATTATTTACATTACAGAGGTATTATCAATTGCTATATCTCAGACACCCCATGATAAATCTTTCCTTAGCTGTAAACAATTAGATTATAAACCTGGTTGTCTATAAAACATGTGTTCACCACATGATTTTACAAACTCTCAGGAAGGTTTCTCCAGATCAGTGGACCTGATTCTAATCAGCAGCCAATGGTCTTTAAAAGGGCATTGTCTTGATGAAAACTACTCTTAGAGTTGGGAAGGGAATTGAGGCTAAAAGTGATAGTTTTATTGTAATTGTATCATTTGCCAGTCATGTAATATGTCCATTGTTTGGAAGGAAAATCTAAGTACATTTGTTAAACACTTTTTTTGACATTAAGCTAACAATAATATATCCAATACTTAGATAACCTATTTATACCCAAAATAACCTATTAAGTTATCAGCTGTGGATCAGTTTGTAGCACTCATACCCCAGAGTCACAAGGTTCCAATTTATTCCAGGTATTGAGGATGAAAATCAAGATTGACTTTGCAGTGGGGTGTGAAGAAAATACCACATTTCTGAAGGTGCAAATTCTCAGAAAAGCTGTTGAGCTGGGGCAAAAGAATATATAAGATCCTACAGCATTATTTGAAGAGCATTGAGTTAACTTTGGTGCCATGCCTAATATATACTCCACTATCAACATTACAAAAGTTCGTTATTACATTGTTGTTTGTTTGGACTTGCTGTGTGAAAATTTGAACTTGTGTTTCCTACTTGCACTTCAGAAGTACTCATTTTATGTGAAGCACTTTGAGCCAACAGATGGTTGTGAAAAACTTTACATAAATGCAAGTCTTTGTTTTTAAGCATTCTCTGTGGGCAACTGATTTCTAAAGAGAACATTGATGACAACACACTTTCTACTGATATAGGAATAAAATTATGATATATTTTTGACTACCACCCTTTTCACTCATAGCCCTGAGTTTTATAAATTATTGCCAATAATTCCTATGAACCAGCAGAAATAAAATTAACTTTTATCCTAATCACTAATATAATTATACCCATAATGACAAAAGAGATGTTATCTCAAAATTCCATTACTAGTTGAAATTTAATTTCATAAATTAATTGTTATGAGTTGAATCCAGTCGATTGTCAATAGAACCATGGAAGTACTCCTGTGAAATTGTGACTAATTTGAGTCAATATTTTTGCATTTTCTTTATGTTAGGGAAACTTTTTTTTCCCAAAAGAATGAAGTGTTGCAGACACTTACATGACAGATCTAGGTAACTCGTATTTTGTACAGTAATAATTGTAGCTCTGTTTATCCCGCAACATTGTAGTTTCTTTTAACAAAACTCCTTCAGGACTCAGATATGGTTAGTTGATGGGAATTATAATACCTCCTTCATGGTATTGAAACGTTACCATAATTCTGTTTGCAAGATTTGTGTAGCATTGAGATCTTAGATACAATAACAGCCAGCCTTGCTGCCATGAGGCACTCTTTAAGCAGATAATTTTTCATTTTTGTTAAATAATGGTATTTTCTTAACAGAGGCTGGTGTTTTGCATCCTCCCGTTTACACACGTTTTATTTCGACCGCCTCTCAATCTACACCAAAAAACCCCGATGATAAACCTTCGACTGAGAGAGAGAAAACGTTTTATTTCCTTCTGCAATGATGGGACCTTATGGTCCAGCATGTTGAAAGTTGCTCGTTGCAGTTGGTTGGACTCAATATGTTTTTCTGAGTTAACACCTAAACTTCGTGTTTGTTTCACGTCATCTAACATACAAACACACACACACACACACACATTCACCACTTGTTAAAGGCCAGTAACAATCCCAATTCAGACACACTTTTAAAGAAGTTAACGTCCATCAGGCAGTAAAGATGTTGCTAGTGTGAATGCCATCGACTTATCCCTCTCCAAGAAAATGCGTTAATATCGTGGATGTGGTGCTGCACACTTGGGAGTTATTTTTTTAAAAAGAGAGGCAGATCCTTCGTTTGTCAGTGGATTTTGGGTGGTTACGTGACTATTTCGGCTCAATTAATTTTTATCCACGGTCCCGGGTTTAATCTTTCAGCTTTGAAGCCAGTCTCTTGACCAACTACCGCCAAAGTGAGACAGAATCCTGTTAATTAATAAGCTTCAGGTTATATGTGGAGCAGTTACATTGGAGCGCAGAGTGAATATATAACCTTGTACCCGTGATTCCCCCAGTTTGTATTTTATTGCTTTAAGAATAGATACTATTTTTATAATAATCAAAGAAACCGAAAAGCAAACAATAACATGAATCTGAAGATGTCTCTCAATCATTAACGCAAATAATTAGAAGTTTGGAGTTGATCAAACCAAGAAAATACAATGTCCTGCCGCAAAGGTAAGCGCTAGCCAAGAATGTTTAATCGCCTGTTTATGCTTTCCATGACATTTTGATGGTCAGTTTTGTGTACACAACAGAATACATTCATCCTCTTTTTCAAAGGAACAATTTGCATAACCAAGATAGCTTAGAAACTTGAAAAGCTTTTAAAAATCGAAACCCCAATTGTCTGGGCTGTCGTTTAACGTTAATGAGCAAATGGAAAGGTGCAATTCAATTCTCTACTAGAATACCGTACCATTATCAATGGGTAATCTTCCCCGGACACTGTTATGTTCCACCAATTATTTACTTTAACCGTGTTTCATAAGGACTCTTTCAGTTAAAATTAGTTAATCATAATTTCCTGAGACACGCGGCAAGCAATGTGAAACTTATTGGAAACTAGTTTATGAACAAGGCCATCATAAATCTCGTCAAACAATAAAAGTAACAACCTCGTGATATATCTGATGTTTGGCAGATTACGTTAGAAAAAAAAACTCACCACAAAATACCGGTATTTTCTCAAGAGTGTAGACAAAATTCCTATCAATGTGTTCGCTTTCAAAAATACAGCCAACTGTCTTCCACTGGTGATAAAGGTGATTTAGTATTTCATAACTGAAACCTTTTATGACCGCTAATCTGATCTCTTGACGCAGAACCTTATGTTCCTGCTGTCTTTGCAGCTTCGACTTTTTGACTGCTCGTTCCCAACATATTTGTGTTTAAAGTGAAAGAAAGAACCAAGAATGGTAGTGGATTCACCTCCCCTCCCCCCCCCCCCCCCCGCCCCCACTCCCCCACAGACATGAACCATGACAATGTCTTGCTACTGAGAGTAAATGAAACTATACTGAAAACTGTAAGAAGGTAAATTGCTCTCGCACAGATCACTATCACTGATAGGGTTGGAATTGTCCAATTTGTTCTGAAATATAAACAAATCCTGATAGCCTGCGGGCGATGGGCAGATTTTATTTCGGGTTGTAACTGACTGATGAATTACTCGTAACCCAGGTGCCTTTTGGCCAGCTCAGACACCGTAAGCCTTCACATTAGTCGCGGGAGATCGGTGGACAAGCGGGTGACGTCATGGCCTGTTTCCGACTGTATGGGAGGGAGATGGGAGTCGAGGAACATTTCCTCTGAGACCCAAATACACTCAAAACGAAGTCAACTCTGTGATTGTTGAACTCTATACTGTGAGGGACAGCATCGGGCATTCTCAGGAAGAGAATTGGAACCGCTGTCCCTGAGCAAACTGTGCTGTCAGTGAAAAGGGCAAACACGGAAGTATCCTGGAAGCCGAGTTTGGGATATGGACATTTACCCGGAACTTTGAGGAACGGAGTAGCCCAATCACAGCCGGTCAAACACTGGACAAAGTGTGCACACTTCCTTGGAGAAACTTTAAAACAGAGACAAGGATTTCGATGTTGAGCAGTTTCAGATCTTCTCTCACAAAAAAGCTTAAACTTTTCTGTAATCTTTACGGTACATTTAAAGCGGAGACTGGTTACATTTATTATTCTAATAACCCCCCCCCCCCCCCGCCCTCAGTCAATGAACGAAGGGACGCTGACTACTGATTAGAAACGGCTTCTAACGTGCAGATATTTGATCAAAAACACATGTTAGCCATACAACAGAGAGAGAAAAATCAAAACCTCTTCTGTCTGTCTTTAAGCAAGACATCGTCACTCGGGAGAATGTTATTTCTGCTTCACGTAGTCCCTGTTCATCGCCGGTCTCGTAAATCCCTCGTGAAACGTGCACGATTGGGCGAGAGGGGGAGTAAAGGTCAATTCCTCCCATGAAAACCTCCGCTGACCTTTCACTGGATCGGGTGTCGATCCACTCGATCCATCGGTTTACTTTGACCGGAGTAAAGGCCAAAACGTCTCTCTTAAGTTTCCAAAGATAAAACAAAACACGATGAAAATGTGCACATTTTGCAGCCACCTTCCCCCATCCCACCAAAGCATTGAAACCTTGCGGCGAGAGAACGGTGAACTTGACTGGGTCAGTAGAGAAATGAGCGAGTTTTTCAGCGTCTTGCCGACACACTCAGGGTGAGCTGCTCTCGGCAACTTGTGTTTCTGTGGGTTGAAGGACTCTCACCGGCTGGAACGGTTCTGTCCCGGCCCTGTGCTCCTGTAGTGCTTGTTAAACAGTGAATTTCGCTGTTACTCATCTCCAATTCGGTTTAACTCCGCCGTACTTAGGAAATGTACTAACGTTGAGCAAAACACCCGAATTTACACCACAATCAATTGTTTAACATTTCCTTAATCGAGCAAGTGGAACAGAAAAAGTATCTATAATACTGAACAATGTCTCTCATGCCTGAAGAATAACCATAGAATCCCTACAGTGTGGAAACAGGCCCTTCGGCCCAACGAGTCCACACCAACCCTCTGAGGGACAACCACCCAGACCCTATTGGTCCACATTCACCCCTGACCAATGCACCTAATCTACATATTCCTGGCAATTTCGCATGGCCAATTTACCTAACCTGCACATCTTTGGATTGTGAGAGGAAACCGGATCACCCAGAGGAAACCCACCCAGAAGGAAACCCACCCAGACACGGGGAGAATGTGCAAACTTCACACAGACAGTCGCCCGAGGCTGGAATCGAACCCGGATTCCCTGGCGCTGTGAGGCAGCATAGCTAACCACCGTCCCACCCAAAGAAAGAGTTATATATCCATTGTACATGGATATATAGAGTTACATATGTCTTGTACCATCGAATAGACAAACAAATTCTTACCCTTGCAAATAATTTCAGAAAGATTGCTAAAGCAAAGTGTTTCTTTCCTGGGTGACTAAGATTTAGTTTACATGAATCTTTTTATTTGCAGTTTGTTGAACTTGAAACACAAAAAAAATCTTACACGCACATAATTTTAGAAAGATTGCTAAAAAGTTTTTTTTTCTGGGCGACTAAGATTTCGTTTAGAAGAAATCGGGCATTTTATTTGTAGCTCCTTGAACTTTACGATTGCGATGCGTACGTTTGTGAAGTCGCCAGGAGTCAAAGTTAGCTTGAGCTGGTGCGGGCCCATTACCAGCGAACTGCTGGACCTCAGGAATGGAGTGAGCCTGGGAACGGAAGCATTTCAAGCGGACTGTATGCGAGTTATTCTGTGAAGACCAGGAAGGACTGGTTGCAGCCGGGACGGGCGGCAAGCAGTGACGATGCTGCACAGAGCTATGCGCCCGCCCTGCTTTGTAACTTCGGTGCAGAGCCTCTGCAGCAAGGAGCAATGGTTTTCGCAGCGCACTCAGCCAGAAGTACAAGGAACACGGGAGAGAAGATGACTGTCCGACAAAACCAAGAGAGCAGCTGAAATTTGCACCGCCGCGAGTTGTCGTCGGAACTTGACGTGAAAGTATCTCAAATCCTCCAACGCCCTGACGCTGTCCGCTTTATTTTGCCTCAAAGGCGTTTACTACTGGCTTAAAATTAGCTCGGACAATAGTTGATAAGACAATAAAGCGAGCGTGAAGATTCGAAAAGAAAGTTAAATGATGATCATACAATGCACCTATCTGAAGTTGTGTTCTTGCACAAAAGCACCATTTGAGAATTTCCCCCATCTTGCTGAATGGTTTGTTCATCCACTTTCCACGTGGGATACAAACTGTGTGTGATGCGTTTGAAGGCAGGGTATTCTCCAGACTAAATAATTTACCAAAGTGGTTCCGAGTTGTCACGAATCTGAATTAGAAGAGATTTGGGAATCTGTGTGTGGTTTGTTTTGTTGCAGTTTGTTGATTTTAAGAAGGAGACATGATCCCTGCAATGTAGAAATCGCACGGCAAATAAAAATCCCGAGTGTTGGTTTTAAATAAAAGTTTTGGGTTGTTAATATTTCATACTCTGGGTTTCATTGAGGATAACATTGCCAATGCCAGACGCCGAATAGTTTAATACAAAGATTTATTTTAATGGCGACATTACTTTGTTTTTACTGTTCAACAAATTCTTCCAGATATCTGCGTCATTTTTCAAAGCAAAAATCGTCTGTTGCGAGTTCTCTCAGGTTAGAGCTGACTAGAGCTGTCATCGTTTTGATGGTGAACTCGTACATGCTGTTAAGGAATCACAAGCAGTGTCCGCTTTAAGTTGGCGAGGAACACACTTCCACACTCTCACTGACACTCAGAGCACTGCACATTCACTTGCTGGGACGTATCTATCTGCTCCTTCTCAAACATCCTCACACGCTCACTCAATGCACTCACATCTCAAGTCCACACTAAGCAGAACTCGTGTGGCGTAAATTGGGAGGTTAAAATCAGAACCGCGTCTGTTTTAGGGCGTTGTGCATTGCTCCTGAGTCCGGATTCAGATTAGATTAGATTCCCTACAGTGTGGAAACAGGCCCTTCGGCCCAACCAGTCCAAACCGACCTTCAGAAGAGTAATTCACCCTGTCCCATTTCCCTTCGACTAATGCACCTGACACTATGAGCAATTTAGCATGGCCAATTCACCTGGCCGGCACATCTTTGGACTGTGGGAGGAAACAGGAGCACCCGGAGGAAATCCATGCAGACACGGGGAGAATGTGCAAACTCCACACAGAAACCTGAGGCTGGAATCGAACCGCAGTCCCTGGTGCTGTGAGGTAGCAGTGCTAATCACTGAGCCACCATTAGGACAGTGAATAGAGTGAGTGTCAATCACTGTTACAGCTGTACTGTGAATGTTCTACTCTCATTCCTTTAAATCCCAGGTGCATTCAGCCAAGTTCCCTCTGACTGGCTGATATACTTTATAACCCATCTCCCTACATGCATGCTGCAGTTCAGACATACACACAGACTCGTCAACATTTACCTCGACATGATGTTTCACATACAAAGCCATTCACAGCATTATTTTCACAATCTTAGATACATACAATGGCACACTTTCCTCCCTTTTATACTGGAATATAAGGGGTGCATTTCTCAATCAGAAGCACTACAATTGTTCCGATTGAAGTCTTACTTACCAGTGGAAGGATACGGTTTGGTGAGAGGTTTCCAATATATAGTACCATTGTCTGTGTATTGAAATGAGAGATCACAAAAACCCGTCCGGAATTCTAGCCAAACAGCAATTACATGCCTGATAACGTGGAACGCCCAGTTGGATGGTCGATCGATGAGATATGCCAAGCGCCAGCCATAAAGTTGTTGCAAACATTTCCCGAAAGCCTTATTATAGTGTCTCTATTTTAGAAAAAGACAGCATAAAACTGAGCGCCTTGGAGTGCCAGGTAACTAAGAGTTTTCGGAAGTCACCTTCCAGTGCTTCTCTAGTCCAGGCCTGGGAAGGAAATTGGTGGAGATGGGTTGGGAATCGGCAGCAGGGTCTGGGGTAACTGTGGAGTGCAGAGAGCCCACGCACTCCCAGTAAAACGCCCCGGGGACTACACCACATCTAAACACCAAGCACTGCGTAAGGATGCTCTGGGGGGGGGGAAAAAAACTGACCTTTCACAGAGAACGAACACGCTGAGGGTCGGTTTGTCAACGTTAAAGATGGTACATATCGTCACATTGTCCTACATTTGCGAGGAAAGAGATATTTGATGTGAATATATAGGATACTCCCGTTTGAAATGGCAGAGTTACTGCAGATTGAATGTTAAATGAAGCACAGAAGGGTCAGAGGAAACACAATTAACAGGAAGTGTAGCCATGGAGTAGAAGGAACACAGCTCTTGTTGCGCTGCCTCTCCAAACACGGCAAGGAGGACTTAGCACACATGGTAATGATTACAATACATGTAAAAAGTGGAGAGGGTTATATGCGAGTGACACAAAACAGATTGTGTAAAGTAAAACCTGATTAATTGTAGGCAAAGAAATGAAAATATTAAGCAGATTACACACATGGCTCAACTCTGAAGGAACGAGATAAATGCAGTCAAGGATTTAATATAAACAATTTGAACCAGTGGTGGGTAGATTGTAGAGCAGTCCGCTTCCCTCGCGGTTTAGTAGCTTGCAGATCGTTCCGGCTCGATGTAGTCCTCCTTGCTACCGCCAACTAATTTCACTCTGCAGTGAAGTTTGTACAAAAGCGACACTGTACAAGACAGATAACAAAGGTCGGTCAGTGTCAATGATGTTTATTGACATCAAATGGCAAAGACTGATACACACACATCAGCAGGTACAATTCGATTCCTGCGATAATCCGGTGGAAACTGGCACTTTAATTATAGACCTCAGTGCAATACATCAGAACACAACCACCACAGATTTAAAAAAACATAGACATGTCTTTATTCATCTGCACACACCAGAACCGGCTGCATTGACATCCTGAAAGTTGCCGAGGGGGTCGGAGTGGGATCAGGAAGGAATTTGATGCCAGTGAAGTTGTTGGCGTAGGATAGAGATAACATACCAGGCTCTGAGCAAAGTAGAATGAAATGGGCATAGAATTAATCTCTGAGGGTTGAAGAGTATATTTTCTGGCTTGGCATTGTGACGATTTCCCATATATTTCTGCAGCTTTCAGCCACGTGAGCTGGATATGGCGAACCAAATCTACATTGGATTGCGGCAAAAGAAAAGCCATAAAGTGTCACTGTAGTTATTGTTCCGCTTGACAATATAAAATACAAAGCAGACTGTGTGTTAATAGGAAACATCAAGGTTACATAAACACTGTCTTTAGCGACAGACTAAGCAATCTGCCTCACTTTCTACTTGACCAGGCGACAGCCCCGTGTCAAGTTGTAAAGTTGCTCATTGCTGTTGGGTGATGATTAGTCGCGGGGAAAGTCCCAGCATTCAGCTCCTGCATCCCCAGGATACCGCATTCTAATATGTTAGTTATCCAATTATGTTAGATATAAACCCGGCGCTATCAGTTGAGTTACAACTACTATTTAATTTCGGAACCATCTACCTGTCATTTTGCCGATAGTAAAAAATAGTGAATTATCTTGTAAGTTGACAGGCCAGAAATTGGTGGAGGTCTGGCTGAACTATAACATTGTCCAAGGGCTGGAATGAGACTGGTCGGAGGACAGAGTTCAATTTCGCCCGGGATAACAAGTCACTTATACATCCAAAGTCCGGCGCCTTTTGGCGGCAAGGTGTTGCTGTCGCTCAAGGTCCCTTCAGCTCACACACTATGACCGAAAAAAATGACGATTATCTAGGAACTAAATGGTATGCAATACTGTACTGCAGTCTGTACATTATTAAAACCATAAAAGAATTAATTTCAACAACGCTTAACAAATGCTGTAACGATCTGGACATTTATTTTATTGTTAATGTGAAATATTCAGCTCCCCCCTATTATTGCTGGAACCGCCTGAGCTAGCTATATAATCATTTCAAGTTGTTGTATAGATTTCAATGTTAATCTGTTGGCATAAGTATTAGTTTAAAACAGAAAATTGCTTTAAAATTCATGACCATGCATGTATCATTTTACAGAATATCTTATTTAACTACAATCCAAGTCGTCCCCGTATATGTTTCTCGGCAAGATACATGCGTGAGCATGAGCAGAGCAGAAATGGGACTCACTAATTAACGATGAACGAAGACATTTTTCGTCTAAAACGCAGACTGCAGGAATTTTCTAAGAATTCTGAAAAATGTAGTTGGTAATGTCGATTGGTTAAATCAGACTACAACGCTACACGGAAGGATCCACGTACATAACAACAGGAGAGTCACACAGAAATCCTTCTTTGTATATAAACATAAATCTGAGAGAAGCCGAAAACCTCACAAATAAAATCACGAATGTCAGAAATTTACTAAGACAACTGCATACATACTTTTTCACACAGTTACAAAAGGGCATCCTCATGGACCTTACACACTTGGTCACAAACGTTAGACAGACTCACGAAAAAAGATCGCTCACACTGACCTATTATCCTATAACGTTCACGGACAGTTGACAACTAAATGCACGCATTTAATTCACACTCAAGTCAGTCACTGCAAACACGGACAGTGTTCTGCAGATCTGACACAAAGCCAATAATCAGTTGCTTCATCGGGAATAACATGTGTCTTTCCCCAACACACTTTGCCCTCAGTACATTTTATGAACTTTCTGGCGCATTTGCTATTTATTATTTGTATCTTCCAAATGTGCTGTGTTTCTCTGCATATTTCCGAGGTCTTGCAGTTCGATTAAATTGATTGAAAGCTTAACGGCGGCCTTCCCATCTAATCACTACTATCCTACCTGAGTAGAAATGGGGCCATATTATGTCCAAATAAGCATGCCACCATGCTTATAGTCTTGAAGAGTCTTGAAGATGCAGCATGTGTAACTGAGGTCTCTAAAAGTTACAAATTGATAAAAAATCTCATTCTATAAGTATAACTCCAGGAACTACATACAACCAGCAACAAACCGAGCCAGTAGAAATGTTTCTTCCTGTCTGTGAGCATGTGCAACTTTAAGGCCTCGTCGACCTGGTCTTTAGGTTAAACTTAAAATATTAAAGTTTCCATAGTAAGGACAAAGAGAGCTGACGGGAAGGAATTGTACAAAAGGTGAGCCAAATTAATCAATGTCTTAAATTATGCAAAAATTGTTACATTTTCAATTATTCCGAATACTTCGGCAGCGACTCCTACATTAGGTTAAAGCCGGGTTTATTAGCATTTATACAACTTGAATATTTTCACCAGTAAAGGTTGAACGATATTTGCAGCTTGTATTTAAATAAAATACCCCTTCACAGAAATATTGTGAAGCAGGATCTGAAATCGATCCATGGACCAAATTCTTGGTTCATGAGGCAGATTTTAAGGAACCTCTTCAAGGAAGAAGATGAATTAGCGGGTCACAGAGCAACGTGAAGGGGTACTGTGTTCAGCTCACTTTGTTGAACTATTCTGAGAGATGGTCAAATAGCAGGCCATGAGCATAACACCTTAAATAAGATGTCCAGGTGTCAACACACCCATACTTTTAATTTCTACTGATAACAAAATTATTGTTTCTTCTGCTTATGGCTGAACAGTCTAGCAACATGTTAACGGTTGCTGTAACCATTATGTCATTCTGTAAAAGATTGAAATAAGATTCATGTAACAATCTGGGTTTCATTCTTAACTGGGCTCGAAGTTGGCTTATCAATCAGTTCAAGGGTAATTGGGGATGGGCAATAACCCATGATGGGCAATTACCCATGATGCTTTATTCTCATATGTCCTGAAAGAATAAAGCATCATGGGTAGGGGCATCTGGACTGTTTTGGCTACTCCATTAGGGCAAAGTCTTTGCAATGTGCTAATACAGGGAAAGGGTCGCCAAAGTTTTTGTACAATGGAAAACTTTGCGGATATAATTAGCTCTTCAAATAATAGACACATGGAATAAGTCTAAAAACTATTTACCCAAATTCTATGGGAAAATGTAGCAATAGAAACGTTCCACCAAAGATACACAAAGCAACATGTTTAGGTTTTATTTTCCCCTATTCTGCTCATTCTGTCAGTGGAAAGGATGGGTCGGGTGGGAGTGGTGGTAGGACTGGAATTTTACTTTGAGACGGCTCATACACTTCTCATTCTGTCAGCGTTTCTATGTAATTCACATCAACACCTAAACACAGTGCTTAGAAGGCAATTGTGTCATTGTAAGTTAGGATGTCATAAATCTCTGGAAAATGGTATGTGAACCCTAGGGCATCTCAACAGGTTACTTTCAGTGCGCCCAAAATGATTTGTAGAAATCTTTTTCCAGACGTGTAGTGGGTGTACTGACAATCTAAAGAAACATTGATACTTATACCGGATGAATCAGTTCCACGTACTAAATACCCTACAGCTGCAAGAACAATATGTAATCTGCTGGAAGTAGGAATTGTTAGTTCTGCAAAGGAAAAACTGGACAGATAGCATTGCTGAAGCTAAGCTAAAAGAATAGGGAGCTAGCTCTACATTCTTAGATCAGGTAGCAATGTTCAAACTTTATTAATTAGCTGCATAGCGCTGGAGAATGTGTTGAGGGCGTGGAACGCAACTACACGAATACAAAATAACTTTGCAAGTTACATTTTAAAGCTGGGAGATCTAGATTTAGACCAGTTGAAATGTGATCACAACAAGGCTGAACTAGTATTGATATAAATGAGTGCATGCAGGTTTGGCGTTTTAATTAAATTACCCCCTCTCTCAGAATGTCAGTTCCATCAAGAAATGACACCAAGAGCAATGTGCAATATAAGGCCACCTAATTGGAAATCCGGAGTAATTATTAATCTACTCAAAAAGCGCTAGATTTTGTTTTTTTGTAAATCGAGGCAATTACTTTCTAAAGAAGAGGATCACACGTCTCCTGTAGAACTCTGAATCTCCCATTACTTGTTGCACCATTGAGCTCAAATTACAGGTATTATCCAGGAGAGTGCAAGAAGTGAAAATGTTTGGCCTTGCCTGCAAATCGAAACCAAAGCTGAGACGGTGTTAAATATTTATGTTTAAAATGATGCTAAACAATGCCAGCTCTTCAGGTTTAACATGTTGCAAAACGACTCTTCAAGAAATAAACTGTTACCTTTAGCTTAACTCAACCTATCGTTCGATCTTCTGAAACTAAAAAGACCCTCTCAATATCTCGACCAAACAAGTCCTAAATTGTTGCCATGAATTGTGGCCAAATAAACAGTTCACCTTAAAAATATTATCATACAGGCCGACTTCAAAAAGAGCATGCATCCGCTACCTGATCATATGAGTTCCTTGTTGCATGAGGAAGGCATTGCAATGCTGTACTGCAAATAGGCACGACAGTGAGCTCACTCCAACGCCTCTGCATTGCCTTGGTGAAGCCATAATCTATCGGCTTTCCGCACATTTCTGTTTGAGATAGGGGCAAAATTACGATTTTTAAAAACAATTTCGCGCTTCTGTTAAGGAAATGAATCGTAATCACAGGCCCATGCCCATATACACACACTCTTAGCAAAATCTGATACAAAAGTTTACATGAAAAAGTACAGGACCCCTGGATCTGGAAATAAATCAAAGGCCCAGCGTCGAATTTGGTCGAGTACAGAAATGATTCGGGAAAGACATTGTCCCACTAAAAAAATGCAATTGAATAAATTTTCCGAACGAGGCTTAAACTGAGATACGCCGCAGAAATAGGATTTGTTGAAATGAACAAGCAAGTTTATAATAATGGGATCAACTCCAAATATCCAGACATGAACACCGTTAATCGTTTACAGAGCTGAATGAGTTTATCGCGTTTTAAATAATTTTAGACGCCGATGAGCTTGCTACTGACTTCTGACGCTATTTCGAACTAAAGTGAATGTACACTTAATCCCACAACATGCATGCAGAATGTCATTTGATATAATATGAAGCACCTATGTTTCTGCAAGATTTCAACATCACATTGTAAAGGGGAGATTCCTCCAATATGTGTGATTAACCATGTGTCATGTTTGATTCAATCGCAGCCTTACGGTATGTTTTATACTGCACTGTTAATTGTTGTAAAGACCGATTAGGTGACATCTATTTCGTTTTTGGAGCACTGAGAGGGCAGTAGGAATGGTGGGAATACAAGCTGCTCGGGCTGGGTATAAGAAGGCGATTTTAAACATGAGGTTGCCTTATCCACTCCCCCCACCCCTAGTCAGGGGCAGACAGCGGGGTGGGGGAAAGTTTCATTCACAGAAATGAAGCTTCTGTGAAACTGGCTCAAAACTTTAACACCGAACCCCTGATCGCGACTCTTCAACTTATGTGCCGGGCTATTTGTTTACAAGGTGATGAAATGAACGCGACCTGAAACTTGTCCTTGCATGTTTTGTTCAATATTTGGGATTTAAAACTACCTGTCCCCTTTCTGCCGACCCTACAGGTGGTTCACACATACTTTGACTAATATTGGGACAGATCTTGTTGTCAATCCCAGCACATCCATGCACGCGCACACACAGACACCGCTTTTGCAAAGTGCCGTCACATTTGGCGTCCACACGCAATGTAATCTGTGGATTTTTGATGCTATTCCCGTCGCCTGCACTTCCTTTGGAACTAATGGAAACGTTTGGAGCTAACGGGTCGCCTGCTACTGAATTTCCGCAAGTAGGCATTCACAGATCAGAACGCTAAGTGAAAAGGTTTCGTCTGAACTTTTCGCGATCATGCAAATGAATATTGCTGCCTGGTAAACATTAATTTAGAACATTACCGTACTTACGTCTCTGTTATGGAAATGATTAGACGCTTACATCTCTTAATGGAATGGGTCAATAAATTGGTTTTAGCTTGTAATTTAAAAGTTTTATTTAGCACGTCAGGGATACGTTGTAATCAAAAGCATAAGCTGGCATGCGCTGTTTTTGCACTCAGCACCTGCAAAACACTGAATTCTCAGTCAAGGCGCTTTAAGAAAGTGGATTATTTTTAACGAATTGGACATTTAAAAGACTGTTTTCTTTAAGTTGTACTACAACACGCTAATTAGATTGGTTCATAAATTGTTCTGAATTCATGTAATATACAAGTCTGGACCATTTAATGAACGCAGGGTTTGATTACATATTCGTGATAAATCTTACTTTTTGTTTAAAAAGAAAAAAAAAATCTGATCCAAGTTCAAATTGAATTCGTTGGCTTCAACACGGGGTCCTGGCTTGTAACAACCTGTGTACAATGATTTTGGACAGATTAACAAGCAATTAATTACATAAAGATCAGGTTGACGGAGCTGAAGCCTGTAAGAATTCTCGATGTGTATAACTCCCCAAAAATAACCACGACTCACAACACTTTGGATTTGGGTCATATTTGAGTTCAGATCAAACCTACAAGACGAATAAAGGAAAAATTCCACCACCCCTCAACTCCACCCTCACCACCACAGCACCCCGCCAAAAAAAAAGTCCACAACGTGATTGACAAAATGATTAAAATAGCAAAGAAAAAACTTTGTTCTACCTTGGTGACCATGCATTTACTGGAGTAAAAACGACAGCGGGATAAATGTTGAACTTAATAAATAACAGTATGTTGAATGTACGCACACATGATCATTTATTTTGGTGCATCAATACTTGTGCTTAAAGATGTATTCGTCATTTGTGAATCTCTGATACGCTAACTATTGAATGCACAAGACTAATAATTTCTAATGTGGCCTTATAGAATAAACCACTGAGTGGCGCTACACGCAAATGTATTAAATAATGAAGCCCAGCAACACCGTACAGAAGAAACCATCGTCGTTATTTTAACCATGCACTGAAAAATGCATCTCTTTTCTACAATAGATCTGCTGCTTAAAATGTGATAAAATTTGCAGTTATCAGGCCTTTAAAATAAAGTCCGGCTTGAAACTGTGGTTTCTTCACCAAAAATCATTAACAAAGATCTTCTCTTATCACATGGATTTACATCAGTGGCAGCAGGGAATGCGATACACTTATATTCCTGAAAAAAATGGATACAATCAATGGCTACATTTTCAATTGTCTATCAAACTTAACGAAGGATTGTAACACTGAAGTGTTTTGACTCTAATGCCAACAATAGAAAGTATAACTTGGGTTGCTAGAATTTTGTGAAAAAAAATACTCATTGTTAACACTTCTTTGGAAAAATTATTTTGCCAGGGTTTCATCCCTTTTGAAAAACTGTTTTCTTGCATTCTCTTCCTAGGGACATAAAGGGGCTCTTTTAATTCACGTACTCTTTTCATATTCCATGGATAAATTTATTATACAGAAGATAATGTAGTCAGATAGACACTGAAACTGCTAAATATCCTCATTCTTATAAGGGCAACACGATGACACAAACGTTTTAGCCCACTTCGTTTCCATATTATCAGCATTAGAATAACTTGAGTTTAAGCGCTTAATTTACCCTTTCTTTGTTTTAACCTCTGTTTTCAACATAATTTTCAAATTAGAGTAATAAGATCCATTATGTTATACATTTTTCTGTTTTAGAAAGTAAGCCGTGAGGCCATGCTAATAATTTTTAAAGGTTCTGAATAAATCTTCAGTTGTGTAGAGGTGAAAAAGGCGAGTTCATCTCTTTATGCAATGGTATGACTGGGAATCAATGAATGTGACATCGATGTGTAACCCACAGAAGAGAAAAAAATAATCTATCGGTAAAACAAAACATGAGATAGGACACTTAAAATTGTGTTCAACTAATAGAGTGTTAAAACTGTACATTTTGCTAAAATATGTTTTATTTTGTATTTTAAAAGACATTTAGCTGATTCCTGTATTTATACATTCTTTGGCAAATTGATTGATAATCTGATGTTTGGGGATATATCGACATGCATGAAGAGAAAGAGTTCACCGTATCACTGTATCATCTATTGTCGTACATTAGTATACAAATGGTCTAATTGGCGTAACTATGCTCCCAGTCGACCTTGCACAGTTTAGTTGTGAGCGATTCATCCGGCTTCATCTGATATTTTGAAGTGTCTGCCCGATTTAACATTGGATGCGAATTGAGCTTCTCACAAATAAGGTCCCCTCTATCTTATCAGTAAAGTCCCACTTTTATTCAAGAGCACGTCACAAACTCATAAAGTATGACACGTGTTGCATTTTGAAAAGGATTAGAGTTTGGTTTCATGAATTAAACATTCATTGATTGCAGAGTAACGAGCCTGAGCGTTTCCTACTGCACACTAAAATCCATTTGTCATTATTTAGTGCTCATATACCTCATTAAGTGGTACGTTTAGGCATCTAATTGTACCCCGATAGCCACTAATTTGCTCTTTATTACAATAAACCTTGTATGTGACTTTTATTTTCCTATTGCCCGGCACGGCGAGGCCTCACTGTAAAATACAGGCAAACTTTCGAAGATACAGTTTGAATTGGAGCAAGGAAAATATTTCCCTTTATTAACAAAACTCGTTTGTCCCTTGGTGGGAAAAAGATTGATTCGCTTAACGATTACCTTCTCAGTAATTTCAAGCTGATGGCAATTTGAAAGAATTAAGAACATAAAATATTATCGGCGCCTTCAAATGAATTTGTACCGGTGATTTATGAGAACAACAATCAAACTCTTGACTGAGGTCACGATGAACACTTTATTAGCTCACTTCTTTGACTATAATTTTAAAATAATGTCATTAATATCTCTGCAAAACTATTGAGGTTGTACAATCACTTTGGAATCTTTATAAACCTACTGCGTAAAATAAATAAGTTGCTTAGCAAAGGTTCTATTCCTGAATTGACTCGAGGTCACGGTCACTTTTCATTAGACAATGGGCAAAGAAGCTGACCTGAAAGATAGGAGTATGCAATAGACAATTACGCAGTTGATACTGTATTTTCCAAATATTCGGGTTAGTGGTCTTTAACTCCAACGTAAACGCAACGTTAAATCCAATATTCGGCGAAGAAGGTGTTGGTCAGGTGGGGATGGGAGGGTAGGACTTACAGGACAGTCAATAATCAAAGTTGGTCGGGCCATTCTATGTACTCGTTTCTTTTGTTCTTAATCCCTCGTTGCGCGTTTGTGTGATTTCACCTGATTCTCCACAACATTTTTAAAAGTACCCTTCATGGAGCAATTAAAAAAAGAATATACTATCGACGCAATCTTAAACATATTCACATGCAATTTGAATGTGGAAAATATTTTGATTTATTAAACACGCAAACAAGTACAGTTAAGTACTGACAATGTCAACATGCTTTTCCATTAATGCCTCCCATCTTTGAATACACCATCCTCTTCCGCTAAACAAATTCTACTTGTTTAAATGGTTGTCTATGTGTTGGTTAAGGATTAAAAATCCACTTCTATTCTGCCAAAAGGTTTATAGTTAACATTGAACTAAAAGCACAGACATAACGTTGAACCGTGAGGAACCACAGCACGTCCGATGCGTAAATGTGTTTTTTTTTTCTTAATTGCGCTAAAATTTGATTTTTATTTGCCTGAATCATTATCAGTTTCATAACGTAGGGTCATTTTGATGATCTTTTTTTGAAAATAAAGTTGAACTAATAGTATGTCGGCATGTCCAGTGTTTCCGGGACACCAAACTACTAATTAAAGTTCTTGCCTATTTCAACCTTTATGGAAAATACAAAATTTAATTTCATAGAAAGTTACAATAAAACTGGGAAGCTTTGGAAGTGTAATTATCTAATAAACCTGTGTTGTAAACGTTTAAAAATAATTATAAATGCATTTATTCCTATATCTGCCAAAATCTAACAGCTTGAATCAATGGGAACTTGCATGTACCGTACAGAACGCAACATGCACATCTTCCAAATCTGCTGCTGATTTTTATTGATAGCATTGCTATTTGGTAATAACCATTTAAATAACATTTTTCTCTGATTTGTAGATGCAAGCATTGCTTGTAAAACGCGATAGCGAGCGAGCAGTGTTTCCTTGTGCATTTGAATCATTTTCAGCTTGGACTCCTGATTCTGATATTTTTATAAAATGTAACACTGATTGTGTGATAGACGGAAGAATGCTCACATAACTATCTTACACAGCACGCAGAACATAACCTGTCGTTTGTTTCTGAATATGTACCTAACTTGATTTGCGTTATATTCAGAACATATTACGCGATGTAGTAGTCAGAAAAGAAATTACTACCCAGGCTATTGATGCTGAATTTTAATTCGAATCATGACCGAAATCATGAAAACACATGAATAATTAAAAGCGATTCATTGTGACCTATATTAGGGGAAAAAATAAAATTTATTTTCCCCTAGCGCTCAAGCCTCACAAAGCTATAAAGTTGAAGTTGTTTATTTGAGAACTGCCGCTTCGCTGTGGGATTAGTATGAAACTGAATGGGTTCATAATACCCTAGAACTTCAAACCAAGCTCCATCATGGGTCTAGAACATTCTTTGATGTCGACCCGGTCACTCTTACCAAACATAAAGTAATAACTAGAGTTCTGACCCTTAAAATAAGAGAAATATTTTTCTGACTGAGATGAAATTGAAAGATAAGATTAACCGAGTCTCTGTCTCAAATAATTTTCAATCATTTAACAATGTCTTCCATTGTGCCAATGTTAAAAGGGTCATTCATTGAAATTGCGGGCATCGCGCGCGCAGATCAAACCTTCAATATTTGTCAGGAGTTAGCTGTTGTGGTGATTTTGCTATATGCCCAACAGAGAGGAGAACAATCTTTATTTTTCTGTGAAGTCTATGTTGCCCGTTCTTTAATAACACCGGGCAAATAAAAAGGAGCTTTGCTCTCTCCCAAGATGGAAACATCATCACGTTAAAACATCTGAGCTTCCAAAGACTCACGCGGCTTTGCCGTTATTGAATTTATTCTGATATCAGTAACAAAACGGAATAATGTTCTTGACGTCATTGTTATTTTGATAATAATAAAAGAGCGCGATATTTAAAACGACAAGAGGTTTAATTGCCACAGCTTGAGGAACAGCTCGAGCTGTTGTGTTATGGCAATAATTAAAAATGAACGACAATGGATTACAGTAAAAGGCGCAATCGAACACCTCCGCCCTCACCTTCAAACTGCTGTCTGCCACAGTTCAAAAACATACAGAGAAACGGGACGGCGCAGCAATGCTCAGCCGTTTACATATATACCTCAATGAAACATGTACGTGTGGGCAACACTTACAATCCCAAAATTTAAATGACACCTTTTAGTGAAACAACTGGGGTTAACCAATTGGTGGGAAGGCTTTGTAGAGCTGGAGGGGCTCCCTGCACCTAGAACATACAACCTCCTCAAATATAATGGGAAGGATAGAGTAAACTGACTGATTAACAAGGCGCTTCAATATTTAATCTCCTGACCTTAATGAATGCGGGAAATACCTGTTTACGGGACTCTCAGGAGTGGAATGCAATTAAATGCGGAAGAATGAGACATGCTGGGCTCTTAATTCTTTGTGTTGACTTAATACAGCCCGAATTATTAACATGCAGCAAAGAGAAAGGAGCATTAACGCACTCAGGAATCATGCAGATTGCGCAGAGTCGATATAATTATCTAATTGTATAATTCCCCTACCTGACCAATAGAAATGTAGAGGATTCAGTCCGAACAAGGTCCCTGGACACGAGGCGGTAACCAAAACAAGGAGCCATCCCGAAACTCCGGGAGACTGCGCTCTCTTCATCTGAAGGAGATTTAGTATTTTGTTGTTTTAAGAATCATTTGTAAAGCCACCTTCTTATCCGTTTTACTGTTCTATATTGTGCGCTGCGGTGGAAATTTAGGGAAGCGTTACAACGTGAGCCGGAGGAAATTCAGTGCACACTCTGAAAGCCGCGCCTACAGCAGCTTCCCCTCCACAAATGTTTGTCGTTCCTGTATTTTAAGAAAAGGTATTTACTTATCGGATGCTTTGTCACATTGCGTTCGGGCTTTTGTATGTGTGTGTGTGTTGCAAGTACCGAATAGCCGAGCAGTTTTTTTTCCGCTCTGCGAGATGGGTTGTTGAGCCATGACTGGTTGCCGAGGGTTTTGTTTTTATTTCGGGGGCGGGGGGGTGGGGGGGTTGTTGTGGGGGTGGGGAGGGGGTGGGGGATGGTGGCTGAGCGGTCGGGGTTTGGGCTGGTGCTTTGATCCATTCCGTATGGGAGTAGTCCGCCTCTCCGGGTTTAAACAGCAATTGACGCACTTTAAGAATCTTCCCTCAACCTCAAGGCGAGTAATAGCGACCAATCATCGAGCCATTACAGGGCTTCAGTGGAAGCTGTTTATGTGATATCAGCACTAATTAGCCCATGAACTAACAAGTCGTTTGCACAACTTTTCAGGCGTGTGATAAAGTGACCGCATAGATGGATTGTCTCTGGACTATGTGGACACATCGCGACTAAAAGTGTACTCGGACCAACTTTTAATGTACTCTCTCTTCAATCTGAGCATTTATACTTCTTTTTGGGGAGGGGGGAAGTATCGCACAACCGCCCTCTTTTCTCTCTCTCTCTCTCTCTCTCCCGCACTGAGGATATACTGACTGGCAAGTCATGTTCCAGCCAACACCTAAACGGTGTTTCACCATTGAATCTCTGGTAGCCAAGGATAGTCCATTGCCTGCGTCGAGAGCCGAGGAACCTATAAGGCCAGCCGCCCTCAGCTATGCAAACTCTAGCTCAGTGAATCCATTCCTGAACGGCTTTCATACCGGCGGCCGGGCCATCTACTCCAACCCGGATCTAGTGTTCGCCGATGCGGTCTCTCACCAAACCAACACAGCGATGCCTGTTCACCCGGTCCCTCCACACGCTTTAACTGGTCACCCACTGCAATCTTCTCATTCTCCACATCCCCTGTTCACATCGCAACAAAGAGATCCTTCGAGTTTCTATCCATGGCTAATACACAGGTACAGATATCTGGGACACAGGTTTCAAGGTACGTCTGTCTTTTAAAAAAAATGCACTGATTTCTTTTTTTTCTCTCTCTCTCTCTTTCTCTAAATTTTGTTATTCGTTTTCGACTCATTTCCAACACGTCGCTATTTCATACAAGTCGCCGAGGCCGATCTTGTAGAGAGTAACGCGTGGATCGCCTTTTGACTTTTCGCGTGCTGAAGTAACTGGGGAAAGTTGAAAGCTGGAGTTTGTGGACGGGCCTGTTCTGTAGAGCTTGAGCCGAGCAGGCTGCAATATTCGCGGACACGGTGCCTTGTGTCTCCCGGTTCCTCAAAAGCAGCGAGTCGCCACGGGCAGCGAGAACCCAGGCGGAGGTTGAACTTGCTGGGGTTTTTTTTTGGGGGGGGGTGTGGATGGGATGGGGGGTTGAGGAACGGGGTGGGGGATAACGTGCTGGGTCTGGACACACCTCACCCTCTGAATTCGGCTCCGGGGCACATTCAAAGCGACTCAAGAGCCGGTATTTTGTTAGAAGTTTTCTTTTCTGGGTCATTTGTTTCTATAGAAGGGGCCAGGCTTCCAGGAATGGAGTTTGCACGGAGTTTAATTCAAGGAAATGTCTGAATTCCACAAGACAGGCTCTTCCTTGAGATCTTGCATTTTTTTTATTCTGTGAAACTACCTGGGCATGGAATGGAATTATTTAAAAAAACACACACACATTGCACTCATTTATTCGGTTAAATGGACTGAAACGCGTGGATATGAATTATTTTCGTGTCTGTTTAGTCGTCAGACGAGCCTGTGCTTTTGCACTTTTTCGTGATTAGCATTTTTTTTTAAAATTATTTGAGTAAATTCATTAATTTCAATGGTTCGTGACGGGCGAATATGGTTTACTCTTCGTAAATCGATTAAGATGGCATTTTTATTAACAAGTGTAGTTCATAAAATAGTGTTTGTTCTCTGCTGTTGAGTTGAGCTGTAACGGCCTACACACTTCGGCTCTGCACTGAAATGCGACTAAACAGCTCGGATGAACCATATTCGTTCAGATCTCACGAGCAATGTTGCGCTCGATTGATTCATTTTAATGTAACTGAAATATATCACTTTAAGCGAATTAGCTGAAACCAAATTGATATTAAATGCTTGCCTGTCGGAGAGCTACACAGCGGCTTGAATAACTTCAGCACAAAATGTTTTTTTTATTGGTGAATAGAGATTAATTTTAACAGTAACAAAGTGATGGATTTGGTCCTGCTTCCTAAATTATTTTCTTGTGTCAATCTCAGGCAACGAGACGAGCCCGGAGAGTTTTTTATTGCACAATGCACTGGCCAGAAAGCCCAAACGCATCCGAACGGCCTTCTCCCCGTCTCAGCTGCTGAGGTTGGAGCACGCTTTTGAGAAAAATCACTATGTGGTGGGGGCCGAGCGGAAACAACTGGCCCACAGTCTCAGTCTCACAGAAACTCAGGTGAGAGCGCGAACCATTCGCTGGGGGTTGTTTGTCCTCTGTTTATCAATGATCCGTCAAATAACTGCAGCTTGGCTGAAATGGAGGCTTCAAAAAGCCTTTCTTTTTGTAACATTCGCTTTGACTGGATATTGTCAGCAAGTCCCCGCGCAATTTGATACTTTAGTAGCAGGCTGTTGTAAAATACGGTATTTTAAAAATACTCACAACTACATCAAGAAGGATTATTTTTCATAAAGTAAATGTCCACCGGGAAGGAACTGGTCAATTAGTCAACGTTGTCTATTTCTTTGATGGTTTTGAATTGTCTTTATATGCATCTTAGGGTTGATCAAAACAATCAGATGAAATTACACGAGTTTACACATTAATCGCATGCAATTACCGTACAGAGCTCGGGAATAATTTACAATCGATCAGCGCCACTCGTCCCGGCGCTGGGAAGTGATTGTATTCTTAAGGGCTTTGTACTTTGAGCTTGTTAGGTGGGAATGATGTTGGGGATTTTCAGTGCAGCCATTCAAGAGAAGGGAGACTCAGAGAAGCGCCGATGACATCTGACTTTCCGCGGCCCCTTGGATATTTGTTTCAGTTCATGTCTGTGAGGCAAGTTGCTAGCGTCAACGAAATCATAACAATTCAATAACAATCATAACAACAATTCAGGAGTGGAGTGGGCGCAGGTAAAAAAAAGTGAAAGCGGCTGGGATAGGAAACAGCGCGCAGCCAGGCTCACAGTCTGTGGACAAGCGTCGCTTTGAGGCTTTGTGTTTTTCAAAACCGTATCGGGCAAAACATTGTGGGAGAACAAATGCCTCGCCGTCTTCATTTGCCTGTCGAACAAGGGAGCGGTCAGGCTTAATTTCCTAGTTAATGTGGTTTTTAAGGTGCCTTTGTGTGATCGCGAATCGATGCTGACTGGGGTCTTTTGTCCTGGTGCCGCGCATGGCCTGAGCAAAGGCATCTCTTTGGAAAACCAGTAGCATCCCCCTCAATTAGGAGAGAGAGAGAACAGGTTCATTTTCATTCGCTGACTAATGGGGGTAAAATTACAAGACCAGTGTATGTTTTATATGAAGGCGGACTCAAATGTCGGCATGTTGTTTTCTCTATTTATCTACAAACTTTACTTCATTTTACTGTTAATAAAATAGAACGGCATTTGTGCGGGCAATTAGAATTATTTCTCCCTACGTGTTTTTTCAGTCATTGGCCATCTGTTTCTGTGTGGAATGTATTGATTTGGATTTTACTTCTGAAGCGTTCTGAGGTTTGCACCAAAGCCCAGACTAAGCAGTTTCAAAGAGGAAACATCAGTTTGGAAAGTTGACATGTTTGAAAAGTTCAATGCGGAGATCAGCGCGCGGGTCCCTCTGTCACTTGTTCCTAACTAGACAGTTCAGGTATCCCAGTCACTCCATTGGGAAAACGCGTTTCATTTATGGATTTAAAAAGTACATTTCGGCTTTATGATCGTCCTTAATCGGTGACTGCTTCTGCCAAAAAAAAATAGCGAGATTGTTCTGTGAACATAGAAAGGTGAACGAATGGAGATTGGGGGAAGAGACTGGGATCAAGGTTGGGAGGTCAGGAGAGAACATTTGGGGCCGAGGGGGATATATATGCAACTTCATTGGAAGAATGTTGTACTTTTAGGCTTTTATATTTCAGACTGTTGTATTTCTAAATCTAATCGTGTCCCTCTGATCTCCTCGTTATTAAATAATGTCTTGTGCAGATTAACCCTACACATCATTTTAGTAGTTTGCATAGAAATAACTTGCACGTATGTTTGCTCTCGTTGCATTTTTAGTGTTTTTATTTATGATATTATTATAATTCGGCACACTAGTTAATAATATTAAGTTATAATTTTAGTTTATTATTTAGCTGATCTATAATATAATATTAAACGCGTTGCAGACTCCTTAGAAGGATTCATGATCCAAGTAGGAAACACCCCCAGCAAACAGCCCGTCAAATGCCAAATAAATCAGTAACAATTGCGCTAAACAAATGTTTTGTTGTAAATCAGAGCGAAATTTTCGTCGCTTTACTGACACATGCCGCTCTATAAAATGCCTGCACCGCTAATACCGGAAAGCGAGGAAGTCTGCTGGCTACTGTCGAATTCATTGAACCTTTGGTATTTTTTCAGGTAAAAGTTTGGTTTCAGAACAGAAGGACGAAATTTAAACGACAGAAACTGGAGGAGGAAGGGACAGATGCCCAGCAGAAGAAAAAGGGGACCCACCACGTCAATAGGTGGAGGCTGGCGACCAAACAGGCGAGTCCGGAGGAGATCGATGTCACCTCGGACGATTAGGACTGAAATATTCGTGTCAAACTATAGTGTTAACTTTCAAGCAGCACAGTTGCTGATGTAGAGAGGAAAAAAAAAGGGGGAAACGAACACTTCAACCAAATGCAATTCCTGTGACGAGGCAGCTGGGGTAAGAAGAGGTCCGAGAGGTGGCACTGCGCTCACCGTGAACTGTCCAGAGACAGCAATCAATCAACTCTGGGGCAAGATGACTGACAAGCGAACTTGTTCATGTTGTATGCAGTCCGCTTTCATCCGTACTTCCAATCCAATTCCGGACTTTTTTTTTGCACTTCCGAATTTAAATATTAAAAAAAAACTGAATGGGAAAACCAAAATCCACACCTGTTTCAGAAACTTGAATTGCATGTGAGCCGCTCGTGAAAAGATGGATTATTATTCAAACAAAAAGCGGGACTTATTTTTTTATTTTTTTTCTTATTTGCTTTGAGAGAAGTTCTGTCAGCTGTGTGCTTCTTTTTACAGAAAAAAATTGCTGTTTTAAAAAAAAACTCCTGTTAAATAATACAGTCGACGTGATTGTAATACTGCTTTATGAAGTAGAAGTGCTGCGTTCTTAGTGTTCTACAAAACCAATAAAGAAAGTTAGACATCATGTTTTCTTTTAAGAAAAGAATCGTTTTGACCACGATTTCGGTCCTTTATTTAAAACAAGAACTTTTTTTATGAAAAATAAACGTTTAAAGAGTATTCCGCATTTTCCTTCCGCATCAATCTGAAGCGAAAACAACATTTTGGTGAGGTGGCATTTTGTTTGGCGGAACTTGTTCGCAAATTGCCACCAAAAAGGACTGTCGGCGAAAGAAAGAGAGTAGCAGTAGCCATCTCTGGACGGTTAGGGTTCAAGAAGGCACTGAGCTTCTTAAATCCGTGTTTATAGCGACACTAAAATTAAAGATGTTTCTGTAATGTCTTCTATCGAATGTAGATACTTGTGTTTGTTGAGTTTGTTGCAATTCTAACACATGATACTTCCAAGAAGTATGTCAATGTCATTTTTGTCAATAAAGGTTTATCCATTTGCTGCTCAGAGTTATCAAAGGCAATCAGATATGTATGAATTTCTTTTACCCCAAAAAACGGTTATTAATCACTATATCTCTTAATATTTTTTCCACCGGATTTTTAAAGAACAAATCGACCGGTTTGAAGATATTGAGCTAGTTAACCCTTAGAATGCTGGATGTTTTTGTAACGTTGCAGAAGAACGCAAACCTTCGCTTAAGAACAGTTGACGTCTAATTGTCAGGATGTGTAAATGTGTTAAATGTTATATTAAGAAGTGATGCAGAGTAGTTATTTATCATTTTTGTCTATTTGCGTATTTTTAAAAAGAAAAGTGGAATTGTGTTTCCAACCGACGTTACGCCTGTCTCCCATAATCAAACTCTTCCATCGTTACCTGCATTTTGAGGGGGGAGGGGATGCAGTGTGCGTGTGAAGGAAATCCAAATCTTTGTTGTTTGGTATTTTATTTGCCATGGTATTGTTTTGTTTTTGTATCTCACATACAAAGCAGAAACGGAAAAGACGCACAAACTAAAATCACTTCGCTGGTGTCTGACATGTTCACCTCACAAAACGATATCGATTTTTTTTATTATTTTAATTGAAATCGTAATTAAAACTGTAGCATTTGAACTGTTTGTAACCAGCTCTTGACTACAAAACGGGTTTCTGAGCCAGGCAATGTTTTTCATGGTTCATTTACTTTTCATCCTGATAGACTGCATTAATCAGTTTTATTTCCATTGACAGAAACCTCGTCTGCTCTGTACAGCTACAAAGAGTCCTGAAATCTTTTGTGAAAGTGCAAATCAGTTTCAGCAATTATCATACCAGGAATATGAGGAAAGCGGAGGCAGCGCCAATGGTTCGTTTAATCTCTTAATCCGTGAATAGAGGGAATAGTTTGACATAACTCAGGACAATCTCACCAGTCGTCATACTGTGATACGGTGCAGTTACAAAGTACAGCAAAAATAACTGCTTTGTTTTAACCCGCGATTTTTTTTAAAAAACTGCACAATTAATTGCTGTGCACACGCGTCCTCTCAATGCAGAAACAACGTTTGGAGAAACCGAGAGCGATACAGGACCCTGAGTATCGAGGGGATTTTAATAAAATACAATCATGGCGCAGACTGATATATATGGAACCAGATTTGTTTTACATTATGGGCAACAAGCCAAGTTTAACGGCGTTTGCAAGTTTATTGATATGTATAGGTCCTTCCTTTCCCCCCGTCTGTTGCCGGCCGCTTGTTTTACCTTGTTCGGGGATCACAGCAATTTCAGAAATAGTTGCTCACGATTCGCTTTTCACATTTTGATTTTTTTTCTCTCTGTTAAATTTTAGGCCGGTGCTACGGCGTATTCTATGGCTGGGGCATTTGATTAACAATATGCAAGTGAGTCCATAGTCCTTGATTATAAAGCTTTGCACTTAAGAACAGCGTGGCCAGTTTCCTAAATGGTTTCCCATCTGGATCGGGGGGTGGGTGGGGGGTTGGGGGGGAGGCTTCGTCTTGCGCTATACATATACTTAGCAGGAAGAACTTAAAGCGTCCTGCGCACTAACAGCAATAAATCTTTTGAGAATACCATTAGCTTTGAAAAACCTAAAAGCTTTATTACAAACCGATCTTTGAAAATAGGGGATTAGGAGGCTGAAAAGGTTCCACAATACTTAGAAGAAAAGGTTTCATGCTAATGAGGTTAATGCCCTTTGTATCGCAGGACTACACAACTTCATTACTCACTATCTCAGCGTACACCAAGCGGCGCTGACGACCCTGCTACCGCTGAATACACATGAGCTTTCCCTGACCGGCTAAAGAAGGATTTTATACCAGGTCTGTTCAAACTAGATAATTATATCTTTTCAAGTCGGAATTAAGATAAATAACTGGAGGAAAAGGCGGCTCGCCTTGATCCCTTGAACCAAATTCGGCGCACTTTTTCTAAGCATCAGACAGTGACAGGACAGTTAATTCAGTAAAGTTCCTGTATCTTGTCCCGCTGATTCCATTTACTCGTTTTCTCGATGGCAAAAAAAAAGCTGTGTGCTAATTATGCTGCAAATTTTGCTGTTGTTTAATTATACCATTCTACATATAAATTTCTTGAATAAAGTATCCGCTTTCATCATTTCCAAGCTCCGAATGTCATTGCATAGAAAAAACTCACAATAATAAAAGCCCGTAATTCTTAATCCCCGGTGGCACTGTTTATTGTGTGTTGCTGTGTTAAAATCATCTCCTATTGTGGAGACATAGGATTAATATTGCCATTAAAATATCAAAGTGATAGGGTCTGGTTAATAGCGCGGGATTATCTAGAATGGTAATGATAGTTAGGGGTGGGGGTGAGGTGTGAGGGACACAAGGTTGGGTTTGAACCACATTTTATTTGATTCTGACCTGCCGTCATTGCGGATAGCTCTCCTCTGCAGCAATGTACCTGCTCCCAGACTGGGGATCCAGAGCGGTTTCTTTCCTGCAGGATAATAGCAAAGGTGCTCCAATGTTGCCATAGTCAGTGTATTGCGGGATATCTAAAATTACTTGTGTACACCTGTAGATAGATTCCATCGGCCATCATATCGAGATCGGCTGAGCCCTTCATTAAGATAATATTATTGATTTAGAGCGACTTGCAGTTCACCGTGTTTTGTACATTGCTGGTAAAAATATTAATTGTCACGCTGCTAAAACAAAAGTCACTGGCAAGAGTGATGGCCCCGGTTAAAAGTTATATTGGCGAATTTCATCCACCTATATGTGAATTGAGATAGAATAGCGTTTATGTGCTCTTTTCGATTAAAAAAAGATTTATGATTCTATTTTCAATTTCCTGTCACTCCCTCTTCTCGTTTCCTTTGTTAATTTTATTCAAGCGTCTCAGACTTAATTTATATCGGTACCACACAGTAAAGCTTTACGGAAATTAGCAACGTGATTGCAAACAAAATCAACTCATTGTGAAACTTGTCCGTGAAGAGTTGCTCATTAGAAAGTCATTTCCCTGATATACGGGCGTCAGTTTGATGTCCCTTCTGCCTTCAGTCAGAAACCCAAACCTTACTCAACACCACTGTTATATCCTCTGATCAGTATCACTGCTTAGGAACTACTTAGACCTCATATATCAATTGATTTACTTTAAGAAAACAAGCCCGCTGCGATTTGGAAGTGGGAGTTTTGAGAACCTCGTGACCCAAGCACTAACCCTAATCCGTGTGATACCTGGTCGTGGTCGGACAGTCGAAGAGTTAAAACATTTTAATGTCACGGTTTCAAGCTCCAGCAGAAAAGAGGGGCAATAAATCAGTCTTTTCTCATTGACTCGATTGGCTGTAATTATCCCAGCAATCCAGCAGAGTGAGTCATTAAGATATCAGAAACCTGTCTGGAAGAATACCCATTCATTCACTTGCTCAGCTCACAAATATGACAATTTTCAGGCGAAAGAACATAAGTTCCAAATTTAGCAAAAAGGTTAATTATATTGAACTAACTTCCCACTACTATCCACAACCACTCTAATAGGATACATCATCATATGTAAAGCTGTGTAAATTCTTACCTACTGAAATTGTTAAAACAACATTAATTCGTGCTACCCATCACTTATTTCCGCCCGAAAGATTATTTCCCAATCATTCTGGTTGTTTACGCCTTTTGTCTCGAACTGGTACATATTTTTACGGCGTGTTGTTTGATCTAAGTGTATGCCTGACTTCGTATTGCCACTATTTCCTTCCAGTTGCAACACGCAGTTGTACAATAGACAGAGCTGCACCCACAATGTCAGCACCTGAAGCAATCTCTCAACCACGGGTTTGTGTTAGCTCAGTAACCCTGTTGCTGTACCAATTTAACTTCCAGAGCTCAGCTCAGAGACCCCCATTTCCCCACATCCCCTTTCCGCATTCTAAATCTCTCTTCCGCGAGCGAAAAAGCAAAGCTAAACTACCATGCCCACTCTACAGCCATTATTTATCCCAGGGCTTCTATTGCTCTTGATGGACTTGACGTCAGGAAGAATTTGATCCATCAAGTTTCACGAATTGCCTCTGAAACTGATCCTTGAAATGAGAGTACACGCTCTACACAATTCCCATGGCCTTGACATAAGGTACAGCGATAAATATACACCGCTAATGAGCAATTACCATATAATCACCTTCCAATTAGCTTGCATAATGATGAATTAAACATTCCAGCTTGCTGGATTATGTTTCCTTACTTTGTATATTATTTACGAAGGCTGGCCACTGAATGCTCAAAAATATCGAATTATATAGGGACTTTTCTGATCGGAGTGCCATTATAAATTCAATTGTATGCCTTTTCATTTGGCAAATGACGTACTGTTTGTCTGGAGCCATGGAGTTACTGTGTGTCTGCCTCAAATTAATTGGAAGGCGCTGTCATGTTTTGTTTTCGGTAACTATAATTATTCGATTTTTTTTGCCGAATTATGCAACAAATTTCATTTCTCAGTAAACATGTTTTTGATTCTAAAATCTGGTGATTACACTTTAAAGATTAAAAAGCCGCTGGCTTCTTCGACAGTGCGTGCACCGTCGTCTCTGGTACTCCCGTCGGCTCTAAAACGAACGAACGGTCATGCTGACATAAGTATTTTGATAAAAATGGCCTTGTAGGGGTACATATATCAAACAATAACGGTCTAATAAAGGACTAATTCTTGCACATGCTTATCTGCGTTGTGCATTGTTCAATTCCTCCTTCATTAATCCAGGTTCAATGGGCATAATCGGCCTGTGTCACAAGTCATATTAATGACAGAAACGGTGTGTATCTAAAGTTCCTATTGTCATTTTTAAAGCTTTTTAAAACAAAAATCATCCGAATAGAGCCATCGGACATGTGAAATATGAAACACACTGGCACTGGCACAGGATGGAGTATAATGTATAGTCAGGGGCTTAATTATTAAAGAAGTTTCTGAAAGCTGCTCAATTAATGGCTGAACAGAGCCATATTTTACAGAACCAGCGAGCAGCCGGCTACACGATACAGCTTTCAGCGTAAAAATGGTCTGGAGCAGCCTGTGCTTAGCCAGCCATCCGCTGTGTGCTCAGGTTATTACAGGCTCGTCATTTCTGAAGTCTTTCGGACCATCCTTGTTCAGTGTCCATTTGGAAGAAATAGACCAATTTCATTTGGTGATCTCGGCTCCCATCAGACCTATTGGCAGGGCTAGCCGAGGCTGTGTCCGAGTATGGGTTTCGGTCTAAACCAGCGTAGAGCTTTCTCACAGTTTCTCTTCAGCTGAGACAGACAGTGAGGTGTTGGGTTAAGTACGACCCGTCTCTCAGAGGCATCTTTACAATTAAATATTTCGCGTAGCTGAGCTGCCCCCAGGTTTGTTAGCACCGGGTCATTGTTGGCAACTGAAAGAATGATTGCAAAGTGACCATGTCATCCACTGGAACGTTGTGACCGTAAACCTTGCTGTTAAATTGCCGGGGTTTTTTTTGCACCTGCAACAACCGCAAATAAAATGGAGCGGAGGTCTGACGGCAGTTCGGATAATTTGCAAGATACCTGTGCTCTTGTGTGTGTGTGTGTGTGTGCGAGAGAGAGAAAGAGGCGGGAGTGAGAGGTTGGAGTCATAGATTTCAACTTATTGCCACTTTCCCGTCACTAATTAATAGCGTCAGGCAAAATGAGCCTTCTGAGCGACGGCACTGCAACACAGTCCCCGCACAGCGCATTAATAGGGGTTCAGTGCAAAACATTGGTTGTCCCTCAGTTCCAAAGACATATTTGAATTAAATAGCTAAGGCAATATTTGTACCCTGTTCCTAACTTCAGCGAGACCAGCACATTACAGGTTCGCTACTTAGCAAACTACCACCTTCTAGGCTAGTGTTTTCCTGAATATTGAATATTGGCCGGTTTCGAACTATGTATAGTTTTGGATTAAATAACTATTAATCTGATTATGAAACTATCTATTCAAGTTTTAAATTGTCGCTGTCTATGTGTGACTTACAGAGATAGACATTAATCAAGCGTTGTGAATTGTGGTATTCCCAAAGCATGTGTGTGTGTATTCAGTGCATTACGTTGGACATTGTAACATGCCCGTTACACGCGTTTACACGCAAACCCTGTCTTTGAACGCGATAACATACAACATACATATTATGAAATTTGTTGATAAGAAATAGTTTTCGTCCCCTTCCTTTCTCACCTGTCCACGTGACCTTAAGTTGAAATCTGCACGAACAAGAAATTAAAGACGACTTGACACGGTTGACAATAGAATTACTGTTCAAAGCGTTTCCCATTTTTTCGTCTTATAATGGCAGACAAGATTCAATATGTTACAAACTTCACTGGTATCCTCATCATATTTGAATCTTTCTCATTAAAAACGCTCAATATTCAATTTTGATCTATATACTTATTATTTGTGTAAATTCAGCAAACAGCTAAAAGCCTCAACAATACCGCTGAGGTTAAAAACAGTAACAACAGTAATTGTTTCAGTAGCTCACACTCTTAACTGCTTACGTGTCTCTATGATAGTAGGTGTACGTACCCTTGTGTGCCTCTGTATACGTCTGTGTGTGTGTCTGTGAATATTTGTGTATGGATCTAAATGTGTGCGAATCCGGAGATGAGGCTGTGAGCGGATATTGGTTTGTGGATGTGTGTAGATATTTGTATGTGGATTTGGAGATGGGTGTGCATGGATCTTTGTGGTGAATCTGGATGTGGGTATCTGTGGATCTGGATGTGGGGTTTGTGTGTATTTGGAGATGGGCGTGTGTATTTGGAGATTAGGGTGTATATATTTGGAGATGGGGTGTGTGTATTTGGAGATGGGGTGTGTGTATTTGGAGATGGGTCTGTGTGTGTTTGGAGATGAGGGTCTGTGTGTATTTGGAGATGGGTGTGTGTGTATTTGGAGATGGGTGTGTGTGTGTATTTGGAGATAGGTGTGTGTGTATTTGGAGATGGGTGTGTGTGCATTTGGAGATGGGGGTGTGTGTATTTGGAGATGAGGGTGTGTGTATATTTGGAGATGGGTGTGTGTGTATTTGGAGATGGGTGTGTGTGCATTTGGAGATGGGGGTGTGTGTATTTGGAGATGGTTGTGTGTGTAATTGGAGATGTGTGTGTGCATTTGGAGATGGGTGTGTGTATTTGGAGATGTGTGTGTGTATTTGGAGATGGGTGTGTGTGTATTCGGAGATGAGGGTGTGTGTATATTTGGAGATGGGTGTGTGTGTATTTGGAGATGTGTGTGTATTTGGAGATGGGTGTGTGTGTATTCGGAGATGAGGGTGTGTGTATATTTGGAGATGGGTGTGTGTGTATTTGGAGATGTGTGTGTATTTGGAGATGGGGTGAGTGTATTTGGAGATGTGTGTGTGTATTTGGAGATGGGTGTGTGTGCATTTGGAGATGGGTGCGTGTGTATTCGGAGATGAGGGTGTGTGTATATTTGGAGATGGGTGTGTGTGTATTTGGAGATGGGTGTGTGTATTTGGAGATGTGACATGTGTATTTGGAGATGGTGTGTATGTATTTGGAGATGGGGGCTTATGTATTTGGAGATTGATGTGTGTGTGTATTTGGAGATGTGTGTGTATTTGGAGATGAGGGCGTGTGTATTTGGAGATGGGTGTGCGTGTATTTGGAGATGGGGCATGTGTATTTGGAGATGGGCATGTGTATTTGGAGATGGGTGTGTGTGTATTTGGATATGGGGCATGTGTATTTGGAGATGGGCATGTGTATTTGGAGATGGGGCATGTGTATTTGGAGATGGGCATGTGTATTTGGAGATGGGTGTGTGTGTATTTGGAGATGGGGCATGTGTATTTGGAGATGTGTGTGTATTTGGAGATGAGGGTGCGTGTGTATTTGGAGATGGGTGTATGTGTAGTTGGAGATGGGTGTGTGTGTATTTGGAGATGGGTGTGTGTATTTGGAGATGGGGCATGTGTATTTGGAGATGGGTGTGTGTGTATTTGGAGATGGGTGTGTGTGTGTTTGGAGATGAGGGTGTGTGTATTTGAAGATGGGTGTGTGTGTGTTTGGAGATGAGGGTGTGTGTATTTGAAGATGGGTGTGTGTGTGTGTATTCGGAGAAGGGTGTGTGCATTTGGAGGCGGTGTGTGTGTATTTGGAGAAGGGTGTGTGTGTGTGTGGATTTGGAGATGGGTGTGTATGGATTTGGAGATGGGTGCGTATGGATTTGAAGATGGGGGTGTGTGTATTTGTCAAAATTGACAAACATTAACAAATGACAGTGAATCCCAGTAAAACAAACTACCAGGTTACCGGACAAGGAGTCCCGTTTTCATTTCGCATATTTGTGCCCATGATCCTCAAGCTAACAAGGCCTAGCGAACCCTCTTCCTCAGTGTCACTTCACCGACTCCATGAAAGGTAAAAGCTGATTATAGAATATCACATTCTTCCACTTTTTGTCTAAAACCCTTAGTAAATCGTCAGAACAACATGATTGCGAGGGCCGATTATAATGTTAATAATCTACAGATTCGGTAGATAGTTCATGCCTGTTTAAACAAATGGATTGAGAAACGCTAATGGCTCATTTCTATTCACTAAATGGGAAATATTTGCAAACATTCCGACAGGGCGATAAATATTTCACTTCTCGCTGTGGTGCTATGTACTAATGATTGAAAAAAAAAAGTTTGACTAAAACCAGCAACGTGGTTATATGTAGCATAATGGCGACAGAAGTCTTTCGAGTGCAAACCGATGGGAATGGGGCTAGAATCCGATATCGGGCCGAAGGGTTTCAAGTTGATGATTCCAGGTGAAACCGTGGCAGAAACTACACTCCTGTGTCTAAAATACAAGACCAATATAGCAGTGTTTGTAGGTTCGGTGGCCGATTGTAGGAATTGTGCAAACTCACCCAACACTCTACCTGTGCTCTTTTTTCCCTTCCCCGGCCAGACAATGGATTCGTGCGGAATTACGCTTTTTAAAAAAAACAAAATGGAAATTATAACCGATAAGCAAACGGCGGTTACAAATGTCACATTCGCTTAAAACGTATTGTCTATTGCTAACTGGTTCAAAGCAGGATCATTCGCACCAACATTTTTCTTTCCCAAGCTGCCTAAGGATGGCACATCTTTTCTAACAAGGATCCAATGTCTGTTGCAGACTCGAGAAGTCGGGCTTGTAGATGATTCATTAGCCGGCACAGATAGGGTTAAGAGGACACGGGCAGGTGAGTTCCTAACACGCTAGGCATTAGTTGTCTTCCTCGACGGCTTACGAATATTTTTCCAAATGTAAACGGCTTAACTGAACAGGAATGAACAGCTAACTTCTCAAACACAGCAATCATTCGATCATTTTCATTTTGAAAACAGTCGTGGTATTTTTTTTATTATTGTCGGAGAGTTACTGTCTAATAGTTAGATGTCCTTACTGTACACCTGTCGGCTGCGACAGGACATGTTCGCCAAAGGTAAAAGGCAAGCGGACCTCCACAAAACCACATCAATGAACACAGCGCTCATTCTCTTACAACATCTGAGTGAGCACGGAATATGTTCGCGTCCAAAGGATAGTGAAACCGAAACTAATTTTTTAAAATTTCAAAATATACTTTATTCATAGAAATAAATCTTTGGCCCTTGTACAGTTTGTCATGTCGTTCATAGATATATACATTGCATGTCTTAACATTACAAAGAACAGATTGGTTTAATCGAATTTACAGTTATCCTATTTACAGTTCCCTTTATTAACCATCCAGTCTCTTAGTATTTAGCTGTGGCTTCAGCGGAACCCACCGACTGAGTGGGTGCCCTGTTATATGAAAGCAAATGAAACTTCTTTAACCCCCAGTTTATGGGGTTACCATTGTCCATTTGACTGTCCTGTCTCTGGGGTAGCTTGTCTACATCCCCATGGTAAGCACGAACTGCTGGACCTTCGCTGGGCTGAGGTAGCTATCCAGCTCCTCACTGGGGTCACTTACCCGCTCTGGTGTCATTGAGCCAAGGCAAGGGTCCTCACTGTCCAGTTCTGTGTCTGACAATGGGACTGTCAGAGGATCACAGCTCTCGGTTGCCTGTAGTTGTGGGGCAGTGGTACCCCCTGGTTCTCACTGGGTGGAGGGTGGACTTCAGGGGGTCCGTTGTTTCCTGGTTGGGAGGAAATGCCCTCCTCTTTACCGATGGTGCTCTGTCTCTTCTTCTGGTGGTGATGGCCTTCTTTGCGCCCATCTTCCCCCTCCGAAGAGCTGGCCGTCCCTCCCTCGTGCAGCTGTCTTTTCCCCCTTTGCTGGGAGGCTTTGGGGGCCTGGCCGGATTTTCTCTTCCTGTTTTTAACAGGTATCCACTCCTCCGCCTGCTTGATTACCTCGTCCTCCATTTCTTCCATCTGCCCAGCTAGAGCTAGGATCAGCTGCTGTGTCTCTCCACTGGCTGCCGCCTCCTCCACTCCAGCCTGTTCTTCTTTCTGGGTGCCACCAGACTCCGTTTCCCTGCTGTCTGGGTGGACCTTACTGGTCTTTGGGGGTCCACGGCTCACATTGCCACCTCCAGCCATCTGTGCGTAGGTGGGGCCCCCCCGTCTTGGGCAGGTCTAATACATGTGGCCCGCCTCTCCACACAGGTTGCAGCTCTTTTCTTCCTGACAGTCCTTAGTCAGGTGACCCTCCTGTTTGCAGTTCCTGCAGATGGTCACTTTGCAATCCGCCGCCACGTGTCCCGACTTCCCACAGGTTCGGCACACTTTCGGCTGCCCTGCATATGTCAGGTAGCCTCTGCTCCCTCCAATTGCGAAGCTCGAGGGTGGGTGGAGGATGTTCCCATTGTCATCGACCCTCAAAGTTACCCTGACCTGCCGCTTACTGGTCCAGATCCCAAAGGGGTCCATCACATCATTTCTCTTCAGATCGTATAAATCTTTTGCCTACTTACCTGGCAGGGGAGATACCATGATCACCAAGGTAGTTCTCCAAGGACGAGGCTAGATCAAGTGTCTGTTCTTATCAGGACAGGGGTTGAGTTGCGAGTCCTCAGAGCTATTGGAGATCATCGCTGGATTGTGATTGGACTTTGGGGGATCGTTTGGTTGTGCTGACCTGCTATTGGTGGATCTTCATGCTGGCTTCGGCCTAACGCCAATTCAGGGACCAGCCAACCTCAGAGCTATGACCTCAACAGCTGCCCGCAGCCCTGGGCAGGGGGTTCGAAACACAGTCCGGGTGACTGTGAAGAAGGTAGAGGATCATACACCGGTCGACCGCATCCTGTTTATTAAGAAAGTACTGTTGGGATGCTGTGGGTTTGCTGCAGTGGATGTGTACTCGGTGTGCCACTGTGGTCACCCGGGCCATCTTCCAATTCATTTGGAGATCAAAGATGGACGGGGTCTGAAGAGACACAATGTACAAAGACCGGTGCAATGGGGGAAAAAACACGCCCAATGCCACCCTCACCCTGATGGCCACCTTTGTGTGTGGCTGCATCAAACTGTGCATGGATCCCTGGTACGCAAACACCAAGTGTCACTACGTACTGAGGTTCTACCTGTCCCCGGTGTTGCGAAGGATGGGCCTGGCCTCGCTGCCGCGGAACGCTCCGAGTAGTTGGACCGTTCCGTATCACCTGTCCTTCGTGGAGAAATTTATGAGGAAAAACACCTTTGACCACAAGTCCATCAGGAAGTGGTCAGCACGTAGCGTCCTTGAGACCCTTCGGGAAAAGGAGAGGGCGGATCCTGTCGAGCGGTTCCCTGAGCAGACTGTCAAAGCCATTTGGCAGAATGCCTCATCGCCAGAACTTTCCAACAAGCACCAAGACGTGGCTGGGCTGGTGGTGAGAAGGGCTCTGCCTGTGAGATCCTTCATGCACGCCTGGACTCTCTGCCGCACCGCACGCTGCCCTCGAAGTGGCTGCGGGGGGGACGAGACTGTCACACACCTCCTTCTGGAATGTGCCTATGCAGAGGAAGTCTGAAGAGGAATGCAGTGGTGCTTGTCGAGGTTCGTCCCGAGCAGCGCCGTGACGCGGGACTCCGTGCTCTACGGCTTGTTCCCCGGGACTCACACCGAAATGAACATTAACTGCGCCTGGAGGATCATCAACTCAGTGAAGGACGCTCTCTGGGCGGTCCGAAACCTGTTGATCTTCCAGCTGAAGGAGTTGACCCCGACCGAGTGTTGCAGACTGGCACATTCCAAGGTCCAAGACTATGTGTTGAGGGACGCGCTGAAGCTTGGGGCAGCTGCCGCCAAGGCGCGGTGGGGAAAGACCACCATGTAAGATCGGCCTGCCTAAAGAAGAACAGGGGGCCCATGCGGACGTTTTTTTGGGCTCTGCTGATGCCTCAGCCAAATATATGTACAAGATTGAAAAATTCACAGGCCTGTATATGACAAGGATAAATTCGAATCTGTGTTTGTAAATGTGGACATATGTATGGCATGATCAAATGTACAGACCATCAAATCATTTTATGAATAAAGTATATTTTTGAATTTAAAAAAAAGGATGTGTACTCGGGTACATCCAAAACTTCCTCCTCTGTAATATGGACATTTTTCAAGATGTCACCATCTATTTCCCTACATTCTATGTCTTCGTGGTCCTTTTCCACAGTCTATACTGATGCAAAATACTCATTTAATATCTCCCCCATTTCCTGTCATTCTACACAAAGGCTGCCTTGCTGATCTTTGAGGAGCCCTATTCTCTTCCTAGTTGCCCTTGGTTATACTACGTTATTTATCTGAGACTTGTAGCACTCGGCATAGGGAGATGCATTTGGGCATAGGGATGGCCCAGCTTGGGATGTGTGGGATAGCTTGGACATTGTAACACTCAATTTAGTGCTACAAGTGCAACTTTTTTGGGTAATTGCTAAATCCAACTTAGCCAATTATCATCTTCTCCACAACCTATCATCAGAATTGAGATGGAACGGCATCAACAATATCATCTGAACTCCTAAACTCACCAATACTCTCTTCACTGGATGTTCAGTATGATTGGATCAGGACCAATGGCCCCCAGACCTCAAAAACATTGTGATCCAAACATTGAGCCCAGTGAAAAATTCCAGAAGTCAGAGTTACTTGCTTTGACATCAAGTCAGCATTCAACTTAGTATGGAACCAAAAAGCCTTCATAAAAATGAAGCCCATGGTGGTTGGGCGAAGTTATTTTAAAGGTCACGGTTTTTGGAGCCAACTATCTTAGCCCCAAAGGAAGTTCAGTTAAAAAAGAAATAGAGCAGTGTGTGAGGATTAGTTGTGTAAAGATGCTTCAATAATCTTCACTCCATTACAACGTCAGAACTGGGACTGCTCACTAATGATTGCATTGTATTCCATTTAAAAGCTCTCAGCATGCAACAAGATCAAAATAATCTGAGGCTGTAACTAATGACTTGCCAGATAATATTTCTCTTTGGAGTGAGAGAGTCTAATCACCACCCCATGGCTCAGCAACATTGCCATAGCTGAATCCCAACTTTCAATAAATTGCCACAAGTATAGTGTATTTTGGAGGAAGTGACTCTTTAAAATAACACGGCAAAAGTTAGGAATATGATACTGTCCAGATGTCAGAGTAGGTGAAACAATCAAGAGCTTAACACCATCAAGACAAAGTAAATATCCACAAGACTGGCGCTTTATCCATTAGTTTAAATGTCTGACATCTCCTGCTGCAGAGCACCTCAGCTGCAGTGTGTACCATCTACAGGATGCATTGCAGAAATTTATCAAGACTTGAGCAGCATTTCCCAAACTCAGTATCTCAATTACCAAGCAGAAGTGGAGAGCAAGTGCTACGGTAACGTGTCATCTCTGAGTTCACTTCCAAATCTCACACCAAGATGGCTTGGATATGCATCAATCCTACATGACACTGGAACACCACACACAAGAACAAATAGAACATACACCACACTGCACTAACTGAAGAAAAATTGCCAATAACACCTTTCTTTTTTAAAGTACAAGCAATAAGTAACAGCTGTATCAATGAAGCAATATAACAAGAATAAGAAAAGAGAACTTTAATACATTCCACTCTTAAGGTTTAAACTGCCAATAGGTCAAATAGATAGCTGACCACTTTTAAAATTAGTCTTGAATGAAAAGAATACTTTAGACGCTGGAAACCTTAAACAAACCAGAAAATGCTGAAAACATTCAGAAGGTCAGGCAGCCTCTGGAGAGAACAGAAGAACAAAGGCTTTAGGTATCTCTCAGTAACTTTCTGAAATAGGTTTCCCATCTGGGTGTTTCAGAGTCACAGCCAGGTCTGACCTTGAAGTTGTGCTGTCACTTAATGTCCATGCAGGTGCTAGTACAGAAGTGTCACTTTAACAGCATACTGCATGGCAGGAGGCAGATGATGGTACTTATGAGGAACAAAGTGGCCCAGCATTTTAATTTATGCCATTCACAAATGCACAACCTTCTCAACTTATATTTAAAGTGAATCCAATTTTGTTAAGAACAGCCCATAATGTGAAGTTACAATTAGCAAACCCTGCCCAGTTTGTTACTAATCAACTGTTTGATGTCCAATTCAGAAGTTAAACTCAGACTATAACTTATGGTACACTAATTTTGACATGTCAAAATTAACTGCGGGCTCTGTATTGAGACTCAAGCACATGCTATTTTAAGGAATAACAATAAAGTATTTTATATAGCAAACAAAAAATATGACAGGCATTCAAATTTCAGCAAATGGAACTTTCAAATGGAAATTTAACCTTCAAAGGTTCTTGTGGAAAATAAATCTCATGGTTTAGGAGCTCACATATTCGATGGATAGAAGATTGGCAAGTTAACAGGAATCAGTGATTTCTCAATGGCAAGATGTAATAAGTGGTATGGCATAAAGACCAGTGTTGGGATCTCAACGTTTTAATAATTATTTATAACTGAATGGACCAAAAGTATTGTTGTTAAATTTGCTGATGTCATGAAGGTAGTTGGAAAGTAAATTCTGAAGACAACATAAGGAGACTACAAAAGATAAATAATCATTTAGTAGCATAGAACTTAAGTATTTCTGAAAAAAGACCCATTTTATTGAAACTTGCACTTATCAGGACAATTTGCAGAAATACCAATTCATAAAAAACCAACACATATTGCATGAGGGGAGAATGTGATAGAGTGGTAAATGGAATCTGATTGATAAAGGTGCATCAATTAATTACAATTGACAGTTAACTGCCAGACTTCAGTTAAATTGTAAACCAGGCTGCTTGACTCTGATTCTCAAAACATTGTCCAGAGAAATTGACCATTGAGTGGCTTTCAACTACTTCAGTTATTGAACAGGGCAGGTCATATGCATATTCTTTCCATTAAAGAACAGGTTCCTGTGCAATTTTATATACATCTTCCAGTATTCCATATAGAGAATCCAATTAATAATCTTAAATTGGTTGTCAGTGTAATTCTTTGGACATTTAAAAAAATCCGGCAAAGGTTGTCCAATTAAGAATCATGTCTAGTATTGGACACTTGGTGGTGAGTTTTGGAAGCACAGGCTGGTTGGGTACAGTTCACTGCCTTACTTGTGAACAGACAGAGGGATATGCAGTTTGCTTTTCAGTCCACTACCTGGCACCAGAATGGCATTGGAGTAGGAATGTTTTGTTTCATTTATACAAGGCATTTGTAAAACTACATTTGGAGTACTATGTGAAGTTTTGGTCTCTGTACTTAAAAATAGGATTTAAATTGTTGGAAGTACTTCAGAGAACTGGAATGAGTGGAATCTCTTATTAGGAAACTTTGGGCATAATAGGGTTTATCTACTGGAGTTTAGAAGAGTAGGAGGCGTAGGTGCAGGTAAGATTTACAAAGATGATGCCCAGACGGGAAGGCTTGGGTTATAGGGAGAGATTGAATGGTTTTTCCGTTGGAGTGCGAAAGCTGAGGGGTGACCTCATAGAGGTTTATAAAATTGTGAGGGGCATGGATAGGGTGAGTGGCAATGTCTTTCTCCCCAGGGTGGGGCAGTCCAAAGCTAAAGGGGATGCATTTAAAGTAGGAGAGGAAAGATTTAAAAAGGACTGAGGGGTAACTTTTTCACACAATAGGTGGTGCATATATGTAATGAGCTAGCAGATGAAGTGGTGGAGGCAGGTAAAATTACAGCATTCAAAAGGCATCGGATACGTATGTGCATAGGAAGGGTTTAGAAGGCTATGGGCCAAACACTGGCAAATGGGACTCGGTCAGTTTGGGATGAGTTGGACCTAAGGGTCTGTTTCCGTGCTGTATGACTCTATATAAGAGATGTTGACAAGGTAGATGTGGAAAGTTATTTTCCTCACAGGAGAATCTAGAATTAGCAACCACTGTTACAAGATAAGGGATTCCCCATTTAAGACAGAGTTAAGAAGATTATTTTTGTCACAATCGTTGGCTCTCTCTTCCTCAAAAGACAGATGAAGCAATGTCTTTCAATATTTTTAAAGCAGTGGTAGATAACTTCTCAATGAGGAAGAGATGAAAGGCTAGGCAGGAATGTGGAGCAATCAGATCAGACATAATTTTATTGAATGGTGGAGCAGGTTCAAGGGGCTGAATGGTCTATGGCTCCTTCTAATTTGTTCACTCAAATATATCACCTGATGGACTCAACTGCATTTAAATACCATTATAATTTGTCATCTAGCGTGTTCACTTTATCATTATTCTATGAAAATACCATACTGAATTCTAGTCCCAAGGACATTATAAAAGTCTTGTTCACTACACGTGATCGAAATAGTGAAGGGCCCTTTCTTTCATGTTGCTTCTAACACCAATAACTTCAGATATCCAGCATTTGCAACATCTTGCTTTTGTAGTGGTGTACTTTCTAACTCAATCCTGTTTTTAATGCTAGGATTCACATTACTTTTGTAAGGTAATTCTAATGTGTTACATCTGACAAATCTGGCAAAATTGCATAAAGTTGATTTTCTGTATTTAGTGTCTCAGGACAACTTGGGTCTCTGCTTGCATTGGACTCAGAAGTTTCCTTTTGTCACTTGAGAAAAAAACCCAGAGCAATGTCTGAAAGTGATCCAGTTGTTCAAATCAAACAATTTCAACCATATGGACCCATGGCTGATTTTTTTTTGTTCCAGCAGTTGTCACGGTGAGGAGAGGGTGTCAAAGGTCATGTGCCAGCTGCGACCATAAACAAATGTGCTAACAATAAAAAAGCGCTCAAATGTAGTTTACCAAATACATCTATATTATATAAAGAATGTTTAATTTTCAACACTGTGGCCTGCTTTAACAAAATGTTTGAAGTACAGAAACTTAGTTACTGAGAATATTTATTTGTTTTGTTGCTATTTGAGATCTTCAGGAGTTAAATAACTTAATGGGCAAATCTATAGGTTCAATTAGAATGCCAGTTTTACACCTCACTCAACATTACTTTCTGACGACTTCAATAGAAGTAAACAGTTGAAAAACTAATATTGCACTTGATCACACCAGTTTTGGTGAAAATTTCCACAAATGGTCTCCAAAAAGCTTTGGCTGCAGTAACAATCCAGCTATTGTTAAAAATCACACAACACCAGGTTATAGCTCAACAGGTTTATTTGGAAGCACTAGCTTTCAGAGCTCTGCTCCTTTGTCAGGTAGCTATGGAGCAGGACCATAAGACACATAATTTATAGCATAAGAGCATAGTATCGTGCAACTGATATGATATATTGAACAAACCTAGATTGCTGTAAGTCTTTCATCTTTTAAAATGGATTGCAGGTTTTGATTCATTAATATGTAAATCTCAGAACTACAAGTCACATTCCTGAGATAACTCACTCTCACACATGCACACTCACGCACACACTCTCACAGATGCACACACATGCACATGCACACTCACTCTCACACATGCACACGCACACTCACTCTCACACATGCACACACACATGCACACGCACACTCAGTCTCACACATGCACATTCTCACACATGCATACACAGATGCACACACACATGCACACACACTCACTCACATATGCATACACACATCTCTCATGCATACATGCACACACATGCACATTCTCACACATGCATACACAGACACACACTCACTCACACATGCACAGTCACTCATTCACACGCACACATACACACACACTCATTCACACATGCACACATAGTCACTCATACACACATGCACACACACACACTCATGCACACACACTCTCACTCACACACATACATACACACATTCTCACACACAAATGCACACAAACTCTCTTTCACACACACACGCGCACGCACTCACATGCAGACATACACTCACACACACTCACTCACACATTCATATGCATACACACTCTCACTCACACATGAACACACACATGCATACACACACACACACAGAGTCACTCACACATGCACACACATAAACCCACGCACACACGTGCTCTCACTCACACATGCATATACATGCACACACACATGCACACACATAATCACTCATTCACACATACACAAACACATGCACACACAGCACTCATACACACATGCACAAACACAGTCACTCATTCACATGTACACACACTCTCACTTACACATGCACACACACGCTCTCACTCACACATGCACACATGTACATGCACACACATGTACACAGTCACTCACTCACACATACACATACACAGTCACACACACACGCACATCTCACTCACACATGCACATACACGCTCATTCACACATGCACACACACGCTCTCACTCACAATGCACACACAGTCACTCACAAATACACACAGTCACTCACACATGCACACACACTCGTGCACACAAACTCTCACTCACACACATGCACACACATGCACAAACACACTCTCACACACATGCACACACACTCACACATGCATACACACACTCACATATGAACACGCACATGCACACAGTCACTTACTCATACATGCACATGTACACACAAATGCATACACACACAAAAACTCACTCACATATGCACACACAAAGTCACTCACTCACACATGCACACACAGTCACTCACATACACACATGCACGCTTACACTCACGCGCACACTCACACACACTTTCATTCATACATGCACACACACATGCATACACACACATTCTCACTCTCACACACACATGCATACACACACAAACTCACTCACATGCACATACACACAAACTCACACATGCACACACAGTCACTCACTCACACATGCATACACACACATTCTCATTCACATGAACACATGCATGCACACATGCACACATAGTCACTCATACACTCATACACACATGCACACACACATTCACACACACATGCACACACATACTTACACACACATGCATATACACAGTCACTCACAAGCATACACAATCACTCACATGTGCACACACACAAACACACACAAATACACACACACATGCACACACACAGCAACTCACATGCACACACACGCTCTCACATGCAATCACACATGCACACACTCACAGTAACTCACTAACACATGCACACACAGAAAATCACTCGCACACTCTCACACAGGCATACACACACATTCTCACTCACATGAACAGACACATGTGCACACACTCACACACACACACAAACTCTCACACACATGCATATACATACAGTCATTCACATGCACACAGTCACTCACACATGCTCACACACACATGTGATACACACATAAACACGCATGCACACACACACTCTCACTTACACACACATGCACATACACTCTCACTTATACACATGTGCATACACACAGTTTTACACACACATGCACACACACTCTCACACACGCTCACACTTGCATACACATACACACTCTCACTCACACATGAACACACACAGTCACTCACTCACACATGCACACTCACTCACTCACACATGCACACACAGTCACTCATATATACACATGCACACTTACACTCACACGCACACTCACTCACACACACTCTCATTCACACATGCACACACAGTCACACATGCATGCATGCACATTCTCACTCACACACACAAATGCATACACACACAAACTCACACATGCACACACAGTCACTCACTCGCACACAGTCGTTCACTCACACATGTACGCACACTGTCACTCACACACACTCACTCATATTCACACACACAGTCACTCACTCACATACACACAGTCACTCACTCACACACACACAGTCACTCACATACACATGTACGCACACACACATACACATGTACACATGCACACACACATATGCACATGTGCACATCTCACTCACACATGCACATACACCCTCATTCACACACGCTCTCACACATGCACTCACAAAGTCACTCACAAATACACATGCAGTCACTCACTCACACATATACACAGTCACACACACAGTCACGTGCACACACTCAGTCATTCACACACACATGCACACAAACACATGAACACTCACACACACACACAAACCCATTGACACATGCACACACAGTCACACACACATACACACACACGCACACACATACACATGCCCATACAAACACATGCATGTCCAGTCACTCACTCACATGCACATACATACTCTCACTTGCACACACATGCACATACACTCTCACTTATACACACGTGCACACACATTATCACTCATATACACACACACCCTCCCACTCATACACACACATACGTACACACACATGCACATGCACATAATGCACACACGCGCACACACACTCTCTCACTCACACATGTGCACACACAATCATCCATAAACATATGCACACATATGCACATACACACATGCTCATGCACACACACTCTCACTCACACACACTCACACATGCATACACACTCTCACTCACACATGAACACACACATGTACACAGTCACTCACTCATACATGCACACGTACACACAAATGCGCACACACACACAAACTCATCACACATGCACACAGTCACTCACTCATACATGTACACACAGTCACTCACACATACGCACACTCACATACACACATGCATACACTCTCACTCATACACTCTCACTCACACATGCCCACACACACACATTCTCACTCACATGAACACGCACATGCATATATGTGCACACAGTCACTCATACACACATGCATACATGCGCACACAATCACTCATACATACATGCACATACACACTGACACACACACACATACACAGTCACTCACATGTGAAACACACATAAACACATACACATGCACACATAGTCACTCACATGCACACACACGCTCTCATATGCACTCACACATGCACACACAGTAACTCACTCACACATACACACACAGTCACTCACTCGCACACTCTCCCACAGACACTCTCACACATGTATACACACACATTCTCACTCACATGAACACACACATGCACACACACACACACACACACACACACAAACTCTCGCATACATGCACACACACACTCTCACACACATGCACATACACACAGTCACTCACATGCACACACTGTCAATCACACGTTCACACACAAATGCACTCACATGTACACATACACAAACCCACTCACACTTACACACACATGCTCTCACATGCACACACACATGCACACATTCACAGTCACTCACTCATGCATGCACACATAGTCACTTTTGCACATACACACACAGTAACTCTCACACAAGTGTACACACACTCACATACACAAGCACACACGCATGCATATCTCACTCACCCATGCACGCACACATGCAAACACTCACAGTCACTCACTCACACATGCACACAGTCACTCGCACAGTCGTTCACTCACACATGTACACACACACATACACATGTACGCTTGCACACACACATGCACATGCACACATCTCACACACACATGCACACACCGCACACAGTTACTCACACACGCACATCTCACTCACACATGCACAGACACTCTCATTCACACATGTCACTCACACACACTCACTCACACATATACACACACACATGCACACGTACACATGCACACACACATCTCACTCACACATGCACATACGCACACAATCACTCACTCACACACATACACAGTCACACACACGCACACGTACACATGCACACACACATCTCACTCACACATGCACATACGCACACAATCACTCACTCACACACATACACAGTCACACACACGCACATCTCACTCACACATGTACATACACTCTCATTCACACATGCACACACACCCTCTCACACACATGCTCTCACTCACACATGCACACACAGTCACTCACAAATACACACAGTCACACATGCACACAAACACAAACCCATTGACACATGCACACACAGTCACTCACTCACACATACATACACATGCACACACACTCACACACATGCACACACACTCACATGCACACACACACTCTCACTTATACACACGTGCACACACTCACATTCACTCACACACACTCATGCACACACACACTCACACACACATGCACATACAGCCTCACACTCACTCACACAAATGCACAAATACACTCTCACACACATGCATGCACATTCACACATGCATACACATACACACTCTCACTCACACATGAACACACACAGTCACTCACTCTTACATGCACACACACACAAATGCGTATACACACACACAAACTCACTCACACACTCTCACTCACACATGCACACACACAGTCACTCACTTACACACATGCACACTTACACTCACGCGCACACTCATTCTCATTCACACATGCACACACACTCACACATTCATACACACACATTCTTACTCACACACACAAACTCACACATGCACACACACACAAACTCACACATGCACACACAGTCACTCACACACATACGCACATTCACATACACATGCATGCACATACTCTCACTCACACACTCTCACTCACACACACTCTCACTCCCACATGCATACACACACACATTCTCATTCACATGAACACACGCATGCACACATCCGCACACATTCACTCATACACACATGCACGCATACGCACACAATCACTCATACACACATGCACACACACACTCTCACACACATGCACATACACAGTCACTCACATGTGACACTCACACAAACACACACACATGCACACAGTCACTCACATGCACACATATGCTCTCACATGCACTCACACATGCACACACTCACAGTAACTCACACATGCACACACAGTCACTCATTCACACACTCTCACACTCTCACACATGCATACACACACATTCTCACTCACATGAACACACACATGCACACACACACACGCAAACTCTCACATACATGCACACACTCTCATACACATGCACATACACAGTCACTCACATTCACACTGTCAAACACATGCATACACACAAATGCACACACATGCACACACTCACACACATGCACACACACTCACAAACTCTCACATATATGCACACACACGTACACATACACACAGTCACTCATGCGCACACTGTCACTCATACGTGCACACACACAAATGCACACACACATGCACATACAAACAAACCCACTCACACATACACACACATGCTCTCACATACACACACACATGCACACACTCAAAGTCACTCACTCATACATGCACATGCAGTCACTTACTCGCATACAGGCATTCACTCACACATACACACACAGTAACTCTCACACAGGTGCATACACACTCACACACACAAGCACACACACATGCTCACACACATGCACACCCTCACAGTCACTCACTCACACATGCACACACTGTGACTCACGTGCACAGTCATTCACTCACACATGTACACACACACTATCACTCACACACACTCTCAATCACACATTCACGCACAGTCACTCACTCACACATACACACAGTCACTCACACACACAGTCACTCACATACGCATGCACACACACACACATACACGTACACATGCACATCCGCACATCTCACTCACACATGCACACACATGCACACAGTCACTCAGTCACACACATACACATACAGTCACACACACGCACATCTCACTCACACATGCACACACAGTCACTCACAAATACACACAGTCACTCACTCATACATATACACACAGTCACACACACAGTCACATGCACACAGTCACTCACACACAGATGTACACAAACACATGCACACACACAAGCCCATTAACACATGCACAGTCACTCACTCACACATACACACACATGCACATGTACACACATGCATATACACACATACACACACAGTAACTCACATGCACGCACTCTCACTTACACACATGTACATACACTCTCACTTATACACATGTGCACACACACTCACACTCACTCACACACACTCTCACTTGCACACATGCACTCACACAGTTTCACACACACATGCACACACACTTTCACACTCACACATATGCACAAACACACTCTCACACACATGAACACACACTCACACATGCATACACATACACACTCTCACTCGCACATGAACACACAGTCATTCACTCACGTGCACACACAGTCACTCACATACACACATGCACACTTACACTCATGTGCACACTCACTCACACACACTCTCATTCACACATGCACACACACTCACACATGCATACACACACACATTCTCACTCACATACACACAAATGCATACACACGCAAACTCGCACATGCATACACACAATCTCACACATGCACACACTGTCACTCACGCACACACTCACATTCATTCTCACACACATTCTCACTCACATGAACACACGCATGCACACAGTCACTCATACACACATGCGCACACAATCACTCATACACACATGCACACACACACATGCACACACACTCACACACATGCACACACATGCATACACAGTCACTCACATGTGACACACACAAACACACATGCACACACGCAATCACTCACATGCACGCACACGCTCTCACATACACTCACACATGCACACATTCACATTAACTCACACATGCGCACAGTCATTCGCACTCTCTCACATGCATACACACATTCTCACTCACATGAACACACACATGCACACACACACACGCAAACTCTCACATACATGCACACACACACTCTCACACACTTGCACATACACACAGTCACTCACATGCACACACTGTCATTCACACGTGCACACACACAAATGCACACACACATGCACACACACACATACACACACATGCTCTCACAGTCATTCACTCACACATACACACACAGTAACTCTCACACAAGTGCACACACACACACAAGCACACACACATGCATATCTTACTCACACATGCTGGCACACATGCACACACTCACAGTCACTCACTCACACATGCACACAGAGTCACTCACTCACACATACACACAGTCACACTAACATACACACACATGCACACACTCTCACATTCTCACTCACACATGCATACACACACATTCTCACTCACGTGAACACACGCCTGCACACATGCACACATGTGCACACAATCACTCATACACAGACGCACATGCACATACACAGTCACTCACATGCATACACAGTCACATGTGCACACACACAAACTCACACACACATGCACACGCACAAACTCAAACACACATGCACACACAGTCACTCACATGCACACACGCACCCTCACGTGCACTCACACATGCACACACAGTCACTCACACGCACACTCACACACACACTCACACACATGCACACACACTCACACGCAAACTCTCACATACATGCACACACACTCACACACATGTACATACACACAGTCACTCATATGCACACACTGTCACTCACACGTGCACACACAAATGCACACACACATGTACACATACACATGCTCTCACAGTCACTCACTCGTACACAGTCATTCACTCACACATACACACACAGTAACTCTCACACAAGTGCACACACACACACATGCATATCTTACTCACACATGCACACACTCACACATGCACACAGTCACTCACTCGCACACAGTCATTCACTCATACATGTACACACACTGTCACTCACACACACATTCTCATTCACAGGCATTCACTCACACATACACACAAAGTAACTCTCACACAAGTGCACACACACACACGTGCATATCTCACTCACACATGCACGCACAGACTCACAGAAACTCACTCACACATGCACACACAGTCACTCACTCACACACACACATACACACGTACACATGCACACACATGCACATGTGCACATCTTACTCACACATGCATACACACGCACACCAGTCACTCACTCAACATGTACATACACACTCATGCACTCACATGCTCGCACACACAAATGCACACACCCAACTCACTTGCACACACATGCACACTCTCACACACACGTGCACACACCGTCTCACTCATACATGCACACATCCTCTCACTCGTACACAGACACACACATACATGCACACATACATATGCACATGCACACAATGCACACACGCACACACAGTCTCTCACTCATACATGCCCACACGCATGCATACTCTCACTCACACATGTGCACATGCACACATACATACATGCACAGTCAAACACAGATACTGCTACTCATACACACACACACTCAGTCTCACTCCAACACACTCTCACTCACATACATGTGCACACGCGCATTCTCACACACACATGAACTCAGACACACTCACACATACTCTCGCTCATACACACGTACACGCACTCTCACGAATACACACACACGCGCACACACACTCACTCATACACACACGCGCACACATGCACACACACACAGACTCTCACACGCGCGCACACATACACACTCTCACTCATACATGCGCACATGCACACATACACATGCACACACACACATCTCACTTACACATGGATACAGTCACTCACTCACACATACACACAGTCACTCACTCACACATGCACACACCTTCTCACTCATACACACCCTCTCACTCATACATGCACACACATACATGCACACACACATGCGTACACACTCTCTCACTCACACATGCGTAACTGCATGCATACTCTCACTCACACATGTGCACATGCACACATACATACACTCAGTCACTCACACACACATACTGTTACTCACACACACACTCTCACTCACACACACATACTGTTACTCACATACACACTCTCACTCACACACGCGCACTCTCACTCACACACATGTGCACACGCACTCTCACTGACATGCACGTACACACACACGTACACACACTCTCACTCATACACATGTATACACACACGTTCACTCATACACACATGCACATGCACTCACACACAAGTGCACACACTCTCACACATACTGTCACTCACACACACACAAACTCTCACTCACACACATACACACACTCTCACTCTCTCTCACACACACTCATACGTGCACACACACGTACTCACACACATGCACACACACTCATTCACACGCACACACGCATACACACACTCACTCACACATGCGCACATGCACACATACACACACTCACCACTCACACACACATACTGTTACTCACACACACACTCTCACTCACACACACATACTGTTACTCACATACACACTCTCACTCACACACGCGCACTCTCACTCACACACATGTGCACACGCACTCTCACTGACATGCACGTACACACACACGTACACACACTCTCACTCATACACATGTATACACACACGTTCACTCATACACACATGCACATGCACTCACACACAAGTGCACACACTCTCACACATACTGTCACTCACACACAAACTCTCACTCACACACATACACACACTCTCACTCTCTCTCACACACACTCATACGTGCACACACACGTACTCACACACATGCACACACACTCATTCACACGCACACACGCATACACACTCTCACTCACACATGTGCACATGCACACATACACACACTCACCACTCACACACACATACTGTCACTCACTCACATGCACACACACACTTTCTCAGTCTCACTCACATATGCACACACGTGCACACACACACACATGCACACACACGCATACACTCTCACTCACACATGCAACACACACACTCTCACTCATATACATATGCACACACTCTCACTCATACACACGCATACACACACGTGCACACTCTCACTCATACACTCTCTCACACACATACATGCACACACGTACACACTCTCACTCACACATGCACATTCTCACTCACACTCTCACACACGTGCGCGCACACACACGTGCACACACACAGTCTCACTCACACACACGCACATACACTCTCACTCACACACACGCACATACACTCTCACTCACACACACGCACATGCATATATACTGTCACTCACACATGCACACATGCATACTTATACATACTCAATCACTCACACACACATGCACACTCGCTCTCACTCACACACACATGCACACACCTTCTCACTCACACACATGCACACACTCACATACACACACACAGCACACACTCTCATGCACACACACTCACTCACACACATATGCACACATACATGCACTCTCACACATATGCAACACACACTCTCACTCATATACACGTGCACACACTCTCACTCATACACACACGCACACTCTCTCACACACATACATGCACTTACACACGCGCACACTCTCACGCACACATGCACATTCTCACTCACACTCTCACACATGTGCACACACTCTCACACACACGTGCGCGCACACACGTGCGTGCACACAGTCTCACTCACATACATGTTCACACAGTCTCACTCACATACATGTTCACACAGTCGCAATCACACACACGCATACACACTCACACATGCACACACACACATGCACACACTCACTCACACACACACGCACTCATTCACACATGCACACTTAAACATACTCAGTCACTCACACACACATACTATCACTCACACACACATGCATACAGTCCCTCAGTCTCACACAGACATGCACACACGCTCTCACTCACACACGCACACACATTCTCTCTCACAGACACATGCACACACCTTCTTACTCTCACACACTCATTCACACATGCACACACATACACTCTCACTCACACATGCACAAACACAGCACATACACACATGCACAAACTCTCACTCACACATGTGCACACACACATTCACACATGCACGCCCACACACACATGCACATAAACACACACTCACACATGCACACACACTCACTCACTCATGTGCACACATACACACATGCACAACCACACACTGTCACTCTCACACACTGTCACTCACACACACACAGTCACTCTCATTCATACACACATGTGCACACACACACACACACACATGCACACACTCACACATGCGCACACATATACACATGCACAAAGACATACACTGTCACTCACATACACACATGGTCACTCAAACACACATCACTCTCACTCACACACACGTGCACACAAACATACATGCACACACATAGTCGCTTACACACGCACTCACATACATAACTCCTCACTCTCACACACACACACATTCTCTCCCTCCCCTTCACATGCATGCACGCACACGCACATAAGTCTATGGGGTGAATTTGCATTTGCATTGTATTTGCAGATACATTCTCTTTTGTTCAAAAAACACACGTTCTGCAGACAGTCAATGCAGGAAGTTAACCCATGTGACAGTTTATAAATTCCTACTTTGGAAATAGAACCGGTCTGTCTGTATTCTAATCTTGAGTCAGACTCGTGCCACACATCTTTAATGCATTACCTGAACTGAGATTCACTTTTTAAAAATTAAACCTTAAGTTATCTTGGGAATGTGATTTGAAAGAAGTTCTTGGATTTAAACATTAATGGATCGAAACCTGCAATCCCTTCTAAAAGATGAAAGACTTAACAGCAATTTAGGTATGTTCAATATATCATATCCTTTGTATGACTATGATCTTGTGGTATAAATTCTGTGTCTTATGATCCTGCTCCACTAACTACCTGATGAAAAATCAGCGCTCCTAAAGTTAGTACTTACAGTTGGGCTATAACCTGGTGTTGTGTGATTCTTAACTTTGTCCACCCCAGTCCAACACCAGCACCTCCAAATCAATCTAGATATTGACAGGGGACATCCAGGTAAAAGAGCAAGAAGTAAGTGAGTAGAAGGATATGGTAATGGTGAAAGGTAGGTTTTTATTAATCTTACTGAAGAAGCTGAATAAATCTTAGAAAATTCTTTATGTTCATATCATCCATTGTAAGTTTTAGTTGCCATATCTGCCTTTTAATATTCCTTGAACAAGCATCCAAAGATGAGGAGATTAGGTGGATTGGCCATGCTACATTACCCATGGTATCCAGGGATGTGGAGGCTTGGTAAATTAGACATGGGAAATGCAAGGTTTCAGAAATAGGTTGGGGAGGGTGGATCTGGGTGGAATGCTTTTCGGAGGGTTGATGTGGACTCAATGGGCTGAATAGCCTGCTTCTAAGCTGTTGGGTTTCTATGACTCTATGAATACATCTCCTCTCATCATAATTGAACTTACTGTAAAAATGTAAGAACTCATCAAAAACAGCAACCAGGTTTTGTAGAAATGACTGTCTGAAGACAACATATTTTTCACGATACATTAATTGTAACTTTCAACCTAATTTGTACCGTCACAGTGCTGTCATTTCTATGTGACTAATGAGTCTGTTGCTACATTGAGATGCTTTCCCTGAGTTCAGAATAGGTCGGCTTTATGGCATGAGGGTGTCACTCTTAGGCCTCAGGACCCAAGTTATTTTTGATTTCTGTGCGATTGCACATGAGAAGGGCAAATCACTGGCTGAAAACACCTGGTGGTTATACAGTTGAGGAGCAGGGAAATAGAAAGTGGCAGAGATGAAGTCTTCTGGGTGGCCCAGCCTCTGGTGCTACACCATTTCTGTGAATAGTTAATGAAAGACACCCATAAAGAAAAATTAATAGTCGCACAAATGTGGATAAAATGGTTCACCATTAGTGTCACCTGCATGGGAAAAGAAGGTAGCACCCTCATGACCATTGGATGCCTTGAAGTACTTTATGCTCATGAAGACATTTAGAGGAGTCACACTCCTGTGGGAAACACAGAAACCAATGTATGACGACTAAACACCTTCATAGAGTAACAATTTTTATTCATTAATGGAATGTGTGCATCGCTCGGCTATGCTAACATCATAATGACCAGATAATCTGTTCTTTTGTGATGCTGATGATAGGGTAAATATTGGCCAGCCTGTCAGGAATAATACCCTGATTCTTCCTACAAATTTTGAAAATAGATAATGAAAGTAAATTGGAATGAGTAGAAAATCAATCAGAAAAAGTGTTGATAGGTATCTCAAAGGAAAGAGAATAGCTAAAGTGATAGTGGGACCCTTGAGGATGTGACAATGGAATAGTTAATGGGGAACAGGGAAATGGCATATAAACCAATATTTTGCTTCTGTTTTCATGCTGGAGAATATTAACATCTCCAAGATATAAAGGGAGGAAAGGTTTTGGAACACCTTCCATCACAAGAAGGAAATTATCAAGCTAGAGTGGATTCAAATGAGATTTACTAGGATGTTGCCACATATGGAAGATTTGGGTTATAAAGAAAGGCTGGATAGGCTAGGCCTTCTTTCACTGGCATGTAGGAGGCTGAGAGGCGATCTGACAAAAGTTTATAAAATAATGAGAGGTATGGATAGAGAAAATGGTAGTTGTCTTTTGTCTAGGTTGGAGAATTTCCAGATGAGGGGATACATTGTTAAGGTGGTGGAGAGAGATTTTTAAAAAGACACAAGAGGCAAATCGTTTGCACAGAGGGTGTTTTGCATGTGGAATGAACTTCCTGAGGAAGTGGTGGATGCAGGTACAGTTACATTTAAAAAACATTTGGATAGATACATGAATAGGAAAGGTTTGGAGGGATATGAGCCAGTATCAGGCAGGTGGGACTAGTTTAGTTTGTGATTATGTTTGGCATGGACTGGTTGAACTGAAGGGTCTGTTTCCTTGCTCTGTGATTCTATGACAAGGGACAAAGTATTGGACAAACTAATGGGACTGAAGGCAGACAAATTGACAAGACCTGTTGGCCTGCATTCTAGGATTTTAAAGGAAGTGCTGGAGGACTAAGTTGAAATATTCCAAAGTTTATTGAAATCCAAAGGGTTCCAGTAGATTGATGCCTCTGTTCAAGGACAAAGGGAGATACAACACAGGAAATTATCAATACATCTGTCATTGGGAAAATGCTAAAATCCATTTTTAAGGAAGAAATAGCAGGATAATGAGAAAGCCTTAATGCAATCAGAATCAATTGAAACTGAGATTTGAAGTTTGTCCTCATTTCCCTGGTTGAACGGTAGGGCTTGAAGCCTATGTTTCTCTGTTTCCAGCTGTTAATGTTAATTGTTTTGTAAACTGTGTACTGTTTAGTAAAATAAAATAAACAAAACCAGGTAAGAAGTGCAAGCAGAGTCAACATGGTTTTGTGAAAGGGAAATCATGTTTGTCAAATTTGCTTGCGTTTTTGAGGAAGTAACCATCAGAGTTGATAATGGGGAGCCAGTGGATGTGGTATATTTAGATTTCCAGAAAGCTTTAAATAAGGTGTCACATAAAAGTTACATAATATTGTACAAGATAGAAGGTCACATCATTGAGATTAACATGTTAGCATGGAACAAGGGTTGGTTAACACACTAAGAAAGTGATTTAGGATTAATGGATTTTTTAAAGTTGGTAATTAGTAACTAGTGGAATGTTGCAAGCATCAGTACTTGGGTCTCAATTATTTACCATTTGTATTAATGACTTTGAGGAGGGAGCAGAGTATAATGTATCTGAATTTACTGATCATTCAAATAAGTTTGGAAGAACATGTTGAGAGAACGATTAAAGACTTGGCAGATGGCGTTTAATGTTGGAAATTTTCAGGTCGTGCACTTGTGTAGGAAGAATCAAAGGCAGGCTATTACTTAAATAGAGGAAGACTCCCATATAAGTACCGCAGACAGGGGTCTACATGTTGTTGTGCATCAACACTAAATTGACCATGCACTTGGAGCAAGTAATTAAGAAGGAAAATGAAATTTTGGTCTTTATGACTTGGGGTTGCGAAATTAAAAAGAAAGACGTCTTGAACAGGGTGTTGGTGAGGCCACACCTGAAGTTCTGTGTACAGTCTTGGTCCCTGCATTTAAGAATGAATATATTGGCAATTCAAAAGTGATTCACTGTACTAATTCTGGGTTGATGGCAGACAGTTTTGATTTCAACTGTTCACATGATTTGGATGACAGTAGAAAACAACATGGCTTGTGCTTCACAGAGTGGGTCACAGACTCAGCCTCTCAGTCAAGATGACTCCCGCACAACCCCCCTCCACGTCCCAAGGTATCCTTTATCCTCCTGTGCTCTAGCACTCCTGCCTGTCTGTTGAGTTGTCCCTTACAACTATTATCTCCTCTGTATTCCAGCATGCTGCTTCCAATACTCACAATTGACTTCTCCAGTGTCGTCCCCACTCCAAAGCAGTGGATGCTGATAACTCTCCTTGACTTTCAGTGAAAGATCTCCTGGACTAGCCTTGGTCCTGTCAACCATGGTGGTGGGGAGTCCTCACATTCAGTGGATTTGCTGAGTAAATTGTTAGCACATACTGTAGGCATGAGATTGACATAGCACAGTGCCATACAGCCATACTTCCTTGATTGATCACTGCCAGGCAAATATGTTAAGTTGCCTATTTTTGAGTTGATGCTAAAAAGCAATATAAAGCAGAAGTGCTGTGAGGCTGTAAGTTCTGAATTAGGCAGCGAAGCACATAAAGGCAAGGAAGGTATGGCAGATATGCCACACGTATTCCAATGGGAGTAAGTGAGTCAGTACGAATCTCCATGCGATTAATGCTTGTCTCTGTGCACAAAGTAACAATGCAATAACATTCTAGATTCTATGATTGCAATGCAGTGTCAAGTGTGCTCCAAAGTGAAGTGAATACATGCATTGTACGTATATTGAAGATATGCCGTAATGATGTGGTGAGGGTGGTGCATGTGTGATGCCAACCTAGGTGGACAGGGGTGCAGGCAGGTGCTGCCCATGGAGTGAACCCTGAGATGTTGGTGACTGTTATCCAAGACTGAGGCCTCATGGAGCAAGTGCCAATCTCCAGCTGCTTTTATGGTGGGACTTAACACTGTCTAGTTTCTCTCTGCTGAGCGGGTGAATGGGAAATGAGGTGAGATCAGATGCTAGTAAGTTCTAAATGTATGCAAGTAAGCCTCTTACCATTCACTGATGGGATTCTCATCTTGCTGTTCAAACCTTGAGTTTAAGATTGGCGTTAAGAGTCTAAGTTTTCCAATTTTGTCATATTATTTCAACTGATTTCTGGTGCCTATCTGATCCAGGGGCTGGGAGAATTCTGCCCGTAGAGATCTTCTTTGAGAAGAAAATATTAAACATTTCCAGAAATAATAGAGGATCTAGGGACTGGTGTAAATAAGGAATTGCAAGATATTCATGTTATTTTAAAACATAGTACTAAATACTTTAATGAGACTTAAAATTGATAAATCAATATATGGAGAGATTGGCCTATGAGAAAAGATTAAATAGACTGACCCTATATTATCGGGAGTTCAGAAAAATGAGAAATAACCTCATTAAAACATAGAAACTTCCCACAAGGATTGACAGGTAGCAGCAGGAAGGATGGCTCTCCTGACTGGAAGGTTTAGAATCAGGAGACTCAGTCTCACATTGAGGGGCAGGTCAGTGAGGACTCTGATGAGGAGTAACTTCTTCACATAGACAGCAGTGAATCTTTAAACTCTCTTTCCCAGAGGGCTGTGGAAGGCCAGTCAGTGCGTATGTTCAAGATGGAGATTGATAGAGTGCCATACGATAAAAACATCAAAAGACATGACAAAATGGTGTTCAGGAAAGAAAATGGTGTTTAGCCACAATCTCATTGAATGGCTGCAAGGGTTCAAAGGGCTAAATGGCCCACTCCTGTTCCTTTCTCATATTTCTCATTTGATTTTTAAAACTATATGACCATTAACTTGTTAATGGCATTTTTGATTATTTAGTCTCCAACTAATATCAGTCATGCTGTACTAATCCGGTTCTCACAATCAGCTTTTGTTTTTTCACTAAAAATAACTTTTGCTGCTAATATTTATTACTGTTTCACCAAAGCTGGCCACTGAATGTGGGAGCAGGCTTTATGGGACTGAATATTTCTGTTTCCCATAGTAACTGTGAATCAGCTTGCCGGTATCTCTGACAATTGGCCATGTCATTGGAGATAGGTTTTACGCTCCAGGGACGATAATGAAAATAAACATTTGCCATAAGTTATTACTAAATCTAACAAAATAACAAATGTTTCTATTGACAATGAGGCCGTGCAGTCACCTTGACTTTCAATTAAAGCAGTTTGCATTCAAGAGAGTGATATTTTTAACTTGTTAATGTATTTCATTAATATCACTTTTATTTACTGAAGCATTGTTTATACCTATCAAAACTTTGGATGATTAGAGCCTACTCAATTGGCTCATATTATAAATCAGGTTCACTGCTCATGATTTTGACATCTCTATGGTTTCCTGGGAGCATATCCCTTGCAAACAACAGGACTTCATTATACTTCCAACAGTGGAACACCCTCTTAATCCTGCACTTCAGTATTAGAGTCATAGAGTCATAGAGATGTACAGCATGAAAACAGACCCTTCGGTCCAACCCGTCCATGCCGACGAGATATCCCAACCCAATCTAGTCCCACCTGCCAGCACCCGGCCCATATCCCTCCAAACCCTTCCTATTCATATACCCATCCAAATGCCTCTTAAATGCTGCAATTGTACCAGCCTCCACCACATCCTCTGGCAGCTCATTCCATATATGTACCGCCCTCTGCGTGAAAAAGTTGCCCCTTAGGTCTCTTTTATATCTTTCCCCTCTCACACTAAACCTATGCCCTCTCGTTCTGGACTCCCCGACCCCAGGGAAAAGACTTTGTCTATTTATCCTATCCATGCCCCTTGTAATTTTGTCAACCTCTATAAGGTCACCCTTCAGCCTCTGACGCTCCAGGGAAAACAGCCCCAGCCTGTTCAGCCTCTCCCTGTAGCTCAGATCCTCCAACTCTGGCAACATCCTTGTAAATCTTTTCTGAACCCTTTCAAGTTTCACAACATGTTTCCGATAGGAAGGAGGCCAGAATTGCAAGCAATATTCCAACAATGGCCTAACCAATGTCCTGTACAGCCACAACATGACCTCCCAACTCTCGTACTCAATACTCTGACCAATAAAGGAAAGCATACCAAACGCCTTCTTCACTATCCTATCTACCTGCGACTCTACTTTCAAGGAGCTATGAACCTGCACTCTAAGGTCTCTTTGTTCAGCAACACTCCCTAGGACCTTACCGTTAAGTGTATAAGTCCTGCTAAGATTTGCTTTCCCAAAATGCAGCACCTCGCATTTATCTGAATTAAACTCCATCTGCCACTTCTCAGCCCATTGGCCCATCTGGTCCAGATCCTGTTGTAATCTGAGGTAACCCTCTTTGCTGTCCACTACACCTCCAATTTTGGTGTCATCTGTAAACTTACTAACTGCACCTCTTATGCTCACATCCAAATCATTTATGTAAATGATGAAAAGTAGAGGGCCCAGTACGGATCCTTGTGGCACTCCACTGGTCACAGGCCTCCAGTCTGAAAAACAACCCTCCACCACCACCCTCTGTCTTCTACCTTTGAGCCAGTTCTGTATCCAAATGGCTAGTTCTCACTGTATTCCATGAGATCTAACCTTGCTAATCAGTCTCCCATGGGGAACCTTGTCGAACGCCTTACTGAAGTCCATTTAGATCACATCTACCACTCTGCCCTCATGAATCTTCTTTGTTACTTCTTCAAAAAACTCAATCAAGTTTGTGAGACATGATTTCCCACCCACAAGGCCTTGTTGACTATCCTGAATCAGTCCTTGCCTTTCCAAATATGTGTACGTCCTGTCCCTCAGGATTCCCTCCAACAACTTGCCCACCACTGAGGTCAGGCTCACCGGTCTATAGTTCCCTGGCTTGTCTTTACTGCCCTTCTTAAACAGTGGCACCACGTTTGCCAACCTCCAGTCTTCCGGCACCTCATCTGTGACTATCGATGATACAAATATCTCAGCAAGAGGCCCAGCAATCACTTCTCTAGCTTCCCACAGAGTTCTTGGGTACATCTGATCAGGTCTTGGGGATTTATCCACCTTTAACCATTTCAAGGCATCCAGCACTTCTGCTTCTGTAATCTGGACATTTTGCAAGATGTCACCATCTATTTCTCTACAGTCTATATCTTCCATATCCTTTTCCATAGTAAATACTGATGCAAAATATTCATTTAGTATCTCCCCCATTTTCTGCGGCTCCACACAAAGGCTGCCTTGGTGGTCTTTGAGGGGCCCTATTCTCTCCCTAGTTATCCTTTTGTCCTTAGCTGAGAGTTTTGCGCTTAAACTCTGGAGCAGACTTGAATCCACTAAACCACAGCAGACACTCAAGTCTTATTAAACTCACACTTTCAGACAACTTGATCAAGAATGGGAAAGAAGTAAAAAGACCAATAAGTCTTCAGTATTGATCCGGCCAGCCATTTTGCCTTTTCTTTCCACTTCCCTCATGTTTGTGTGGCAGCAGCGCCAATGATCGATCCACAAAAGGGGCAATTAAACTATAACAGGTCTGCATCCAGTTGGTGTGCCTTGCCTGTCACAATCTCATAAATGTTGAAATTCAGGATAACCAGGCAGTGATGGTTAGGATATTGGAGCCTCGTTCTTACTTATGGAGACAAGTAGCACCTTGAAACAACAAGCACACCTTTAGCCTGTTCCTCTATGCAGGAGTAGAGGTTGGTTCCAAATGAATGTTCGCTCCCTGACTACTTGGAATCCACAATTAGTGTGCAATTATCATATGAGACCTTCATGATTTACTGTACTAACATAATCCCATATAACATTGGCTCTCCCTTTGCATTTATAAGTTGCTGCAAATACTGTGATCATGGCCCTGTTTTACTTTACTGTATTTGGTAATTGAGGAGATGTTTGTGTGCAGTAATGGTTCACTGCTGACAAGTTACAGTCTTTATTGCGCGTGAGACTGTATCAGCCTTACATGGTGCCATTTTAATTAGCTCATTATCCTGGGAGATAGGAAACACCATATAGTTGCCAAAAGACTTAATTTTAAAATGAAAGATTTTCCTCTGTTGGTAATGTTATTAACCCTCTTTCAGCATTACTTCCTTATCTTTGGCTTGGTGCTGGTGATGGGCTCAGTTTGGTCCTTTGAGCCCTGTCTTAATTATTATCTCAGGCAGAGAAGTTGGTCATTCCTCCTATGTATTTCTTTCTATAACAGTTATTTAATGCCCTTGTCATCAAAATATTGATCCTTACGTGACTGGTCCTCATTACCAAGATACTGATGGCTTACACACTGATTTTTACTGTAATCATAAAATTGTGCATCTTTGCACTGTTACTGGAATGTTCTGATAAGAATCACTTGGCAGAAGCATATAGAAATGTAGTTCTTATGCATTTAGGCCTGCAGAACCAATTCATGTTCCTGTGCCCTTATCATTACATTCAACAGGAAACTTTAATGTCTAGCCATGTAACATCCATAGCATGCAAACAAACTCAATTGACTAAATCGGGCACAGTGCTACTCCAGTGCTGTATCCTTGCACAGTCCTATTTTTATAGGTCCAAGAAAACCAGCCCTAATAGATTCCCAACCTATCAAAATATACGTTTCAGGGTATATCTCTTATTGAATATATGCACATATTTATTGAACCCTGTGAATACTCTATATAAGACCTGAATACACTAGATTAGATCTAGTTTGATTACACTCAGATGTCAAAATATTTTTTAGAGACATTATGGAAATGTTAAGACAGAAGTCAGCACTCGTTAATGTTTTGCTGTTCCTAACTGTTGATAGATGCTAACTGAATAAGGAAGACATGAAATACTACCCTTTGTGCAAGGAATGCATGCAGTGTTTTGTCATCTTTCACTTTTCACTTCCATATTTTTCCTTAATGTGTAAAACGTATCAGTGATCACTGGCAGAGCATGCAACTGTGCAAGGCATTACAAGGAAGTGATATCCTATTCCTACTTGACATCTCACACATTTTCTTGCTGGGTTCTGTCTGAATAGCTCTCAGAACTGGAAGCCTTAGCCGAGTTTTCCTTTCTTAGTTCAGATGCATTATTTTCTGACTCCACATAAATTCATTACTGGGCCTGGAATGACCTAATATGCTTTTAAAATTCATGCCACATCATGGACAAATCAATTGTGAAAATCAATTCCATTGTTTCCTAAACTTACAGCCTTTGATCAAAATGTTTTGGTCCTGGAGGAGAGAGGTAGGAGATGAAAAGGCCATTTAATTAAATGTGGGGAAAGTATACATAATCTGGGATGCATTCCTGCCCCCACCCAAAGTATGTGTTTAGCAGGAAGGTTAATGGCTACAGACCTTGGATTGAGGGGACACCAACTAAGTTGTTAGAGTGGGATGAAAGATTTTGACCCAGTGATAGCGAAGGAACAGTGCTATATTTCCATGTCAGGATGGTGCGTGGCTTGGAAGAGAGCTTTCAGCATATTTGCTACCCTCGTCCTTTTAGATTGCACAGGAAGCATGTTTCAAAGGTGCGGCCAGAGGAGCCAAATTGAGTTATTGCAGTGCATCTTGTGGATGGTGCAGAACTCTGCCACTGTATGATGATTAGATTAGATTAGATTCCCTACAGTGTGGAAACAGACCCTTTGGCCCAACCAGTCCACACCGACCTTTCGAAGAGTAACCCACCCAGACCCATTTCCCTCTGCACCTAACACTGTGGGCAATTGAGCATGGCCAATTCACCTGATCTGTACATCTTTGGATTGTGGGAGAAAACTCACACAGACACCAGGAGAATGTGCAAATTCCACACAGACAGTTGCCAGAGGCTGGAATTGAACCTGGGACCCTGGTGCTGTGAGGCAGTAGTGCAAACCACTGAGCCATTGTGCCACCCAAATGGTGAAGAGAATGAATGTGGACTGCTGTGGATATGGTCCAAATCAACTGGGCTGCTTTGTCCTGAATGGTGTCAAGCTTCTTGAGTAGTTTTGGAGCTGTACCCATTCAGGTAAATCTAAATCTCCTCGCTGTCCTGACGCGTAGATAGTGTACAGGCTCTGTAGAGGTAGGAGAATGCAGAATTCCTAATCTCTGAGCTACTCTTGTCACTATAGTATTTATATGGCTAGTCCATTTCAGTTTCACACAGTTCCCTAGACTCATGACAGAATGTACACAAAGCAAGGATTAGTTATGCAGGCATAAGAAATCTATTTCACTGAGATATGCTCTTGTGACTATACTGGAGAAGCACAAATGTTTCCACTGCTATTAACAAATAACAATGCTCAGACTATAAGAACCACTATGATTTATGAAGAAAACCAAGCAATGAGATAGTCATTGAACAGCATGACCCATTTGAACCACATGATGAATCTATAACTATTGTGAATGCAATGCAGTTTGGTGAACAAGTAGCTATGACAGATTGAAGTTTGATGTTGGATGCTGCAGTGACTTGGATTATTCGACTTCCTTACACAAGAAGAATCCCCAGTAACTGTGGCAGAGGTCAAGCTGAGCCAGAAACAATCCTCATAAAACTAAACCAAGGAAATCAGAAATTGCTAGAAAAACCCAGCAACTCTGAGAAGAAAGGTTCATGGACCCAAAACGTTCATTCAAATTCGTCTGCACAGATGCTGCCAGACCTGCTGAGGTTTTCCAACAATTTCTGATTTTGTTTCTGATTTCCAGCATCCGCAGTTCTTTGGTTTTTTTTGAGGACATGTGTAAGTTGGTGCAATCACTGAGGGTGAATGACAGAGTCGAGAGCAGGGTGCTGCAAAAGCACAGCAGGTCTGGCAGCATCAGAGAAGCAGGAGAATCGACGTTTCAGGCAAAACGCTGTTCATCAGGAATGAGGCTTGTGAGCTGAGGGGGTGGAGAGACAAATGAGAGGGGGGTGGAGCTGGGGGGAAGGTAGCTGAGAGTGCGGTAAGTAGACAGAGGTGAAGGTAATGGTGATAGGTCAGTTAGGTAGATGGAGCGGATAGGTGGGAAGGAAGGTGGACAGGTAGGACAGGTCATGAGGGCAGTGCTGAGTTGGAAGGTTGGAACTGGGATACGGTGGAGGATGGGGAAATGAGGAAACTGGTGAAATCCACATTGATTCCATGTAATTGGAGGGTCCCAAGGTGCAAGATGAGGCATTCTTCCTCCAGGCATCGGGTGGTTAGGGAGTGGCAATGGAGGAGTCCCAGGACCTGCATGACCTTGGCGGATTGGAAGGAGGAGTTGAAGTGTTCGTCCACGGGGCGGCGGGACTGATTGATGCGTCTGTCCCAGAGATGTTCTCTGAAGCACTCTGCAAGTAGGTGTCCTGTCTCCACAATGTAGAAGAGACCACATCAGGTGCAATGGATACAGTAAATGACATGTGGAAATGCAGGTAAATCTCTGATGGATGTGGAAGACTCTTTTGGGGCCTTGGACAGAGGTGAGGGGGGGAAGTGTGGGTACAGGTTTTGCAATTCCTGTGGAGGCAGGTGAAGTTGCTGAGAGGGGATAGTGGGTTGGTGGGGGGCGTGGACCTGGCAAGAGAGTCATGGAGGGAATGGTCTTTATGGAAGGTGGATAGGGAAGGGGAAGGAAATATATCTCTGGTGGCAGGGTCCATTTGTAGGTGGTGCAAATGGCAGAGGATGATGCAATGTATACGGAGATTGGTGGGGTGGAAGGTGAGGACCAGGGGGGTTCTGTCCTTGTTGTGTTTGGAGGGGTGGGGTTTGAGAGCAGAGGTGTAGGAAGTGGATGGGATGTGATGGAGGATATCATTGAACACATGGGAGGGGAAATTGCGCTCTGTGAAGAAGAGAGTCTAACCTAATTATGCAAAATATAAAGCTTGCATGCTCCAGCACATATCCACAGGCAGATTAAGAATAAAAAACTGGTGACACAAATTGAATATGCATTTACACAACCCCATGGAAGCCATTCCCGAGAACAGATAACCAATGTCCAACAATTTAAGGTATAGCAGAGAAGGTGCTGGCAGGTTGGACTAGATTGGGTTGGGATATCTGGTCGGCATGGATGGGTTGGACCGAAGGGTCTGTTTCCATGCTGCACGTCTCTATGACTCTATGACTCTATATGTGTCAGTGCAGAAGATATTCTCTATGATGAAAATCCAAGAGATTAAAGATCCTTTAGCTTAAAGAGACCCAGAGACAATCAGATTGTCAGGAGCAGAATCAAAGACAACAGTCTTTCACCCAGCAAACTACCAGTGCTCCAAGACCGAAGAGAATGCTTTTTACAAAGATAACAACCTTCAGACTAAAGTCGGTAACTGCAAAGAAATGGGGTACTTGTAATCATAACTATATATACTTTCATATACAACATCAAAATGGAAAACAATATCGTGTAGACAAGATGCTGTATATATGTCTGAAAGGGTTAATAGAGGTATATCCCAAAAGCACCAATCACCGTGTGATATTCATATAGACAGAACTGAGGAACTCAAAAGAATGAGACCTAACATCTGGGACCTTCTCATAGACCTTGACATAGAGATGATCAGATCAATGTAAACTGTAACTAGCTGCTAACATGCAATAAACTATATTTTATTAACCAATGGATAGGAAAGGTTTAGAAGGAGTTGGGTCAAGAGCAGGAAATGGGGTTAGCATGGGTGGATATTTTGGTCAGCATGGACCAGTTTGGGCCAAAGGGCCTGTCTCCGTGTTGTAGAACTCTATGACTTGAAGAGACTTTCCTAGTTAGAGGAAATAGTTTTCTTCTACCACACTAGCCCCAGAAGACTCTATAGTTTCTTACCCTTAAAGAGTATGTTGACAGTAAGTATCATCATGTGCAGCAACACATAGATCATAGTGAGCTTATATGTCCATGCAAAACCCACAAACCCCTCACATTTGGCCTGGGTCTTGGATCTCATGTTGCATTGCTAGTAGCAGCCACAGCCTTCCACCTGGCACTGCTGAGTACAGAGACTGCTGGTCAATGATTGATTGGCAGTTTCTGTGGGAGGGTGTTGTGGCCCCTGACTTCATGCCTGAAGAAGACCCACAAGTGGCCTTGGGGCTGCCTGATTGCCAGAAGATCTGGAGGACTCTCACTTTATGAATTAGCACTTACGTTTCAATACTTTTTCTGGCAACACACAAGACATCCACCAAATTCAAGTGATTCCACTCATAGCCATCATGGCACAGAGGAATGTAATTTGACTCATAGTTTTTGGCAGTTCTCCTTGCATCAATGTTATCTGTTCCAATCTCCTCCTCTACCCCCATAGCCTGCAGGTTTATTTCCTTCAAATGCCAATCCAATTTCTTCTAAAAATGATTGATTATCTCTACTTCACAACCTTCATAAACAGAGAGTTCATGGCCATCACCATTCCTGCACATCGAAGACCTTCCTTGCATTCCTCCTACATCTGTCACTGAGGACCTCATCCTGGTCGTTGAGTACTTTGATCCATTGGTGCACAGCAAATATTTAGGAACATACTTAAAATTAGCAAAAGATTGCACAGTCACTAGAACTTTGAGGCATCAATAATGTGAAGTCCAGTTTAAATAGGCAAAGTAAATGGATCAAATAAGCTTCATTTTAAAACTTGCATAGTTTCCAGCACAGAGTCTCTTTGCATGGTCAAGACTGACTACTGTAATTCCTTCAATTATCTTTTCCTCCATCTTTTTCATTATATGTATAAATGACTTTGGATCTAGTCGGTCTTTGGATGTACTAATGAAAGAACGAAAAGATATTTTGAATTCTTATTTTGGATTCTGAGCCTCTTGTTACCATTTTAATGTAGACAAGCATTAACTCTTGTTATCTGTATTTCTTTGCAGTTTGACCTTGAGAAGAAACAAATGTATCTTAGCTAGTTTTGTCGTTGTGCTTGGCAAGTCAACAAATCCCACAGTTGTGCTGCTTCGTTAACTTACTAAGACTTTTAATTTTGGAAAAATTTGCATGTTTTCGGTACTTTGTGTGGATGTGATTAGATTTGGAAGCTGAATGGAAAATAATTCAGATAAATGCATAATTACTTTTCAAAGAAATGTTATGGTTTGAGCAGCACTTTTACAAATTGCAGTTAAAACAAAGTCAGGGAACAGTTTGGTGCAGCACTTCTCACCCCTAGAATCTATACAGTCTCAGTATAGACATTGAATTAACATGTTCAGCCAGGCTACAAGATATCTAGTTAGAGGAACTGAAAATACACATCAGCAGAATAAAGAAGATTAATCACAATATACTTCCCCTGGGTGCCCTGACACAATATTCCATTGCATCATAAAGTGGGCTTCGATTTGTTGAGCACAAAAATCATATGAACAAACATGAATTTGCACAGCTTATACCTTGATATGTACAGACTTTAGTTCTGTAATTGAATTCAAAGAAAAACAACTGGGAGACTTCAAAATGATTATATCCAATTGGCATAAAAATGTACTGCTACATAATTGGAGAAGATGCTATTACTTGGATCAAGACTTGAATTTGCATAAGTCAGGGATTCCTTACTGATGAAAGTGGATTGGCATGTGAAAACTCTATTCTTGATTCTAACTTATGCTTAGATTACATATGCAATGGCCAATTTGTATTATTGCTAGACTATTAATCCAGAAGTGGATGGCATGGTGGCACAGTGGCACAGTGGTTAGCACTGCTGCCTCACAGTGCCAGAGACCCAGGTTCAATTCCCGCCTCAGGCGACTGACTGTGTGGAGTTTGTACATTCTCCCCGTGTCTGCGTGGGTTTCCTCCGGGTGCTCCGGTTTCCTCCCACAGTCCAAAAATGTGCAGGTTAGGTGAATTGGCCATGCTAAGTTGCGCGTAGTGTGGGGTGAAATGTAGGGGAATGGGTCTGGGTGGGTTGTGCTTCGGCGGGTCGGTGTGGACTTGTTGGGCCGAAGGGCCTGTTTCCACACTGTAAGTAATCTAATCTAATCTAATCTAATCTAAAACTCTGCTGATGTTCTGGAGTCACAGGTTCAAATCCTGCCATGGCAGGTGGTGAAATTTGAATTCACTAAAAAGCATCTGGAATTAAGGGTCCTCTGATGACCATGAAGCTATTGTTGATTAGCAAAAAAACCTCATCTGGTTCACTGCTATCCTTTAGGCAAGGAAATCTGTCATCCTGGCCTCCAGGTGACTCCAGATCCCCTGCAATGAGAGCAACTAGGGATGGGCAATAAATACTGGCTTAGCTGGAGATCTAGCCTACATCCCATGACGGGATTTTAAGTTGACTTAGAATTGTTACAAATGACTTAAAATTAATCTCAGTCTGATATGATTTAAACTTTCAGATCTATGTTCTGAATGTTAAATTTGTGCTTTCTGTGTTGTTGTTACTCTGCTTTAAGAAAAAAAAAGGAAGATCAATGTGAATAGTATGATGCGGACTGAATAGTTCTCCTGCATGACTGAATGCATCCAAAACTTTTGTTCATGAAGTTGAAAATACCTACTGTAAAATGTAAACCTTAAAATATTTGTCTTTGTTGTAAGTCAAACATTGCTTCCCAGGATACTTCAAAGATGTTTATAACAATTGAGATTTCGGCTCGAGATATAGAACAATGTTTGAAGTTTTTTTATTTTTAGGTATTAATTGAAGGAAATTTGTGTGATTTTATAATTTGATCGAAACCAAACAAATTATTTAGGCTGAGATTTCAATGAATACAATGTACATTTAATATTGAATTACATCTTTTCCCAATTTATATTTAAATAACAAAAGCCATGTGGTAGCATAGTCTATCATGAGTAAATTGAATGTAAGATCTGTCAGGTATTTGTACTGAATTTCTTTAAGCAAAAATAAAAGAATCTTGTACAAAATGATAACAGATACACAAACCCAACCATACTTCTGACAATTCAAATCCAAGAATGCATGCTTACATAATCTATTGTTTTATAACCAATATTAGCATTATGACTGAACATTAAGTATTCTAAGTAATAAACATGAATACGTTTTATATGGAGTTAACATTACAAATGCTACACAGTCACAACATTTGTTATATTTGTTTGCTCGATGTTTATTATTCACACATTGGTACACTTCTTTCAGTCGAAGAAGTAGCCAAAAGCTAAAAGAAACTGAACCTCAAGAGCAATCAAATAATATGTGGAACGGATTGCTCACTGCCAAATGTTCCAGCATAATCAAAAGCAAACATGCAAATTCCAAAATATTCTATCCTTGGCCCGCTGCAGCTAATAGGCATCAGTGGTTGTGCCATTTCCACAGCTTCGAGTTTATTTGAACTTATGAACTAAAAAGCTGTTTTGCAATAGATCTCACGACAAGTCAATGTTTAATTTATGAATTTTAGCTTCCTATCTGTGTACCTGAATTTCAAAATCTCTTTGATCAATGAGGTAAAGACCTTGGCAAAAGCAAAATAGTGGCCTTGAATTCCTTATTGTTTGCAACATCTATGACATTGTTACGCCTTTGTTGCACCAAGAGATTGAGGAAACTTACACTTCAGTACATTATGCCATTTATGTGTCTTTATTGTGCTAAATTCAAATTCCCTCAATATTTTGTTACATAAAAGACACAGCAATAACTCAATTGACATCAAGGAGACTCAACAACAACACGTATATTTACTGTATATAGTGCCTTTTAACATAATGTATGTCACTTGGTTTTTCACAGGAGTGGTATAAAGCAAAATTTGAAAGTGAGTGAAACAAGGAGATGTTTAGGCAGGTGACCAAGAGGCAGCCTTCCAGGACAATGCTTGAATAGTTGAGGTCAGAGGTAAAAGATTAAAGTTTCAGGAGCAGTTCAGCTGATGGCACAAGATGGAAATCAGCAGTCTTAAGTATGCTTGAATGTGGCCAAGGGGAAGGAGAAGCTTATGTCCAAGACATCGATTCGCCCACTCCTCGGATGCTGCCTGACCTGCTGTGCTTTCCAGCACCACCCTCTCGATTCTGATCTCCAACATCTGCAGTCCTCACTTCCTCCTAGTTGATTCTAATCTTAGTGCAAAGTCTCTTCCAAGGATGCTTACCTTGAAGAAGTTGTCCTCCTCTCTCTACAAAGATCTTAGTGAGTCTCTCTGTCTCTCTCTCTCTCACACACACACACACACACACACACACACACACTGCACCCCCAGGTCATCTCCTCTGCCCTGAAGCTTTTCTGCCACATCCTGACCCACAGAGCCACTACCACAGCCACATTTATGCCCGAAATGTCGATTCTCTTGCCCCCCAGATGCTGCCTGACCTGCTGTGCTTTTCCAACATCACCCTCTCAACTCTGATCTCCAGCATCTGCAGTCCTCATTTTCTATTAATAGCTCCATGTGGTCAAAAATCACATCACTTTTAGCCTCAAATATTTGTCAGGGATTACATTAAGGACAGAAACCATGGACTCATGTGCTAGTCATGCCAGTGCCCCCTGACCCCGCTCTCAGCCTTTGACCTGAGCAGTGACCCCACCTCTACCTGGAGCACTGCAGTCACCCTCACCACCCCACCCCATCTGAGGTCAGAGGCTGTATCCCTGCCACAGAGACAATGGTCCTTAGAACAGGGGGTCCCATACAGCCCTGGGATCTGGTTATTGTGTCCTGTTGTACCCCCACTGTCTGGTGCCTGAGGATGAAGTAGTTTACTAGAGAGTGGCTTCACTGTCAGTGTCATGCATAGTTCCATCCCTTCAATATTTTCCACAGTCTGATCATATTCCTTTCAGCCTTGAATATTTGCCAGATAAAGGGTTTGAGTCAAGGCCAGGGACAGAAACCATGGATTCATGTGCTAGTCATGCGCCTGCCCCCTGACCCCGCTCTCAGTCTTTGACCTGAGCAGTGACCCCACCTCCAACCGGAATACAGCAGTCAACCTCACTACCCTTGCCCCATCTGAGGTCAGAGGCTGTATCCCTGCCCCAGGTACAATGGCCTTTAGTACAGGGGGTCCCATAGACATTTGACAGCACCTTCCAAACCCATAAGCACTTCCATCTAGAAGGACAAGGGCAGCAGATACATGGGAACAGCACCACCTACAAGTTACCCTCCAACCTACTCACCATCCTGACTTGGAAATACATCACTCTTCCTTCACAGTTGCTGGGTCAAAATCCTGGAATTCTCCCTCTAGAAGCATAATGGGTCTACCTTTGGCACATGGACCACAGCAGTTCAAGAAGGTGCTGGCTCATCACCAACTTCTGAAGAGCAACTAGGGATGGGCAATAAATGCTGGTCCAGCCAGCAATGCCCATGTCCTCTGAGTTAAAAAAAGGAACTAAGTAACATAATGGTGATAAAAATATAATATCACTAATTAAAGGCAGTGTTTTGCTTTTTTGGGTACCATTCACTCTCGCTGTTACTTGATGCAGTCTTTTAAACCTGGCTCACATTGTGTTGGCAATGGAATGCTTATTTGATAGGGAATTTGATTATTTAACTGGTGAAAAGGTAGGTTCACATTTGGAATTAAGACTGAGGCGACAGAAGTAGTCAGGGTAGCAACAACTCACATTATTCTTGCGGATCTTGGAGGAGCCTGTTCTTTTCAGTCCTATGAAAGTCAGTCAATTTACAAACACAAAGTTCCAGCTACCTGCCATTTTAATTCTCCACCTTATTCTACTCTGATCTTCTTGCTCCACTGTGTTCCAAGAAGCTTCATGTAAGCTGAAGGAACACCACCTTATCTTTCAACTTTACAGCGTTTACAAGTCAAGATTGACTTCGACAATTTTGTTCCAATTAACTGGTTCTGCCTGAAATCCATCCCACTTACTGTTTCTTATTGTTGCTTTTTTTCTCTTACTTTTGATTACTTTCTAATTCCATTTCTTTGCTTTAGGATGGCTGATATCCTGTCAGTCATTCACAACGCCTGCTTCTGTACATGTTCTATTAGTTCTTCATTGTACCATGAAACTCCATATCATTTAATCTCTCCCGTCCTCCATTTATCATTACAGACCTTCTCTTTTGGTCTTCGTTCTACTCTCTATGCTTTCTCCTGCTCAAAACCTTTACATTTCTACTTTGTTTCAGTTTTGATGAGAGATTACAGACTTGAAATATCAACTGTGCTTCTATCTCCACAAATGCTCCTCAGATTATTTCATATATTTTCTGTTTTTATCTATGAAAGGGGTTTTACCTTTACATTTTTGGATCTCTTTGGCTGAACTGTCAGGTTTTGCTGAACTATGTTTTGTCTGTCCCAAGAACTATTCAACTGGGGCCCTGTATGTATCTCAACACCTTAGTGAGACTGTCTGGGCAAGGCAGTCCTTCCTGCTCCTTCTAGAATGGGTCATAGGAAAAATGATGACAGAGTTGGAAAAGGAAGCTATGTCTATTATTTCCTTCACTATTTCATCACCATCTCCTATCTGCCAGGAAATGTTTGTTAAATGTTATCCTTTATGTCTTACTGTCAGGTTTTTATCACAACTTTTTCTGTCACAGTTATAATGGTAAATTACTAATTGCATCTTTCTAATTACTGCCATTGTTGGGAGCATGTAACTACAGCCCAAAAGCAGTTTCTGTTATGGGTAAGAAGTTGAAGCTTATAACAGAAGCAGAAAATGGAACCTTCCACTTATGCATCTTAACATATCCATCCTCACCTTGAAATTGTGCTGCCTGTGGGGATTTTGTCATGTGCATCCAAACATGATATTGGTTAAGAACAAATATAAAAAACTCTAATATTTCCTGGGGCTAGGTAGGAAGAATAATTCCCTACCTAGTGCAGTGGAAACTTGGGTAACAACTGGATCTGCCTGAATTGCATCCCATTTGCTGTAATCTTTCAAACTCCAAAGGGGGTAATCATGATTACATCTTCCATCTACAACCCCCCGCCCCTCCCCCACCCCCACCACTACAGAACGGAGGCATATTTGAATGAGCTTCCATTGCTTTGCTCTGACAGCAGCTTTAGATTCATTATGAACCTAATGAAGGTGCCAAACTTTTTCCAGAGGGGATTGATTACCTTATTCTGAAAGCCTGATCACCACACCACTCATCTCCTTCCGGGTGGTCCATTAGGATAGAGCTTACTAAAAAGTGTCCTTGCAGGTGCAATAACCCCATGCTGGTTATGCAAATAGCCCCATTTGTAGAACTTGATGCAGGATCTCCAGCCTGGAGTTTAAATGAATTTAAAATTTACTTGGAGTGGTTCTTAAACACTTCAGAACTCTTCAACCACCCAAAAGCAATGCCAAACTGTCTGAATCATTTCCTCCTGTAAACCAGCCATGTGACTCCTTGCCAATTTACAGATCCAGATGAAAAATTACATTTGATAGTCCTTCTCTATGAATGGATTGGACAGGTTGCTCCCTGTATTATTCACACCCATTTTCAGATGATAAATGGTAACAGACACATTTTTTGTAACTTTTCTGTTTTAAATTGCCACTTCGGCATTTAAAATACTAACTGCATGTTACACTGTAATATATCATCCCCCTGCAATAGAGATTACAGAATCACCGCTGGTTACATAAGCAGTATCAATTATCAAAATAACATGAATAATCGCAGTCAAGAACAGACTTTACTGATTGGCAATAGTAATGACTGCAAGAATGGCTTTTATGCTATAATACACAATTTGTTCATCTGTTTAATGGTCTCCCAAAGTAGGAAGAAATTAACATAGATAAGCTCATTTCTTTAGATTGCATCACTGTTGTGTACCTTGTGTCTTTCTGTGTGGTCCCTCCATTTCACATGAACTCTACATTTGAGCTTGACTCTCTGTGTTCAATGTCATAGGGGCTAGTGATCCACTAAAGTCTCAGCTAGAGCCAATATCATGCTTCTTTGTGTCCATAAATTTCCTTAGGGTGTTTTGGATTTATTATGTTGATAACTGGGATTTTAAAAAAAACTAAACAAAAAGGGTTACCAAAGAAATAAGCCTGCCTATTTTCATTCCTTCCTTCCTTCCTTCCTTCCTAAGTGAATTGTATTATATTACACTCCAAAAGCCATTCCTGTATTCACTGCCACTGCAAATCAGTATATCACTCTAAATTCAATTGTACCTTGAGAGTAACTTGCTTCCTGTTGGATACACAATCCATTGGCAGAGAAAGAAATGGATGTATGATAACTAGTTTGAGAGTATTTGAAACAGACATATGTTTCTCTTTGCATTATTACTTGAGGGTTATGGTTAAAGATTTACAAGCATAGTGATGAGTTGTGAAACTTAAGTAAATACAAAGGAGCAGCTGACCGAAGATGACAGCATGATGCAAGATCTTACTGATATTGTTAAAGTGTTGTGAATAAACTATGACCTAATCATTATCCCAGGAAAAATGAAGTATCTACAATGTCATCTGAGCATTTCTTAGCAGCTGTTAGGAGCTTATATATGTCAATGGAACTCATACAGTGTTAGTATTTAAGGATTTAGCTGTCAGTGATTTCCAGAGAAGTAAATGCTTGAGGGTATAGACTGTTTTGCCTTGTTCAGGCTGGATCAAGTCTCTTCAGAGTTTCTTGTACTGGTGAAGTAATGTGTGAAGAAATTAATTCCTCCTCTGAAAGCTTTTGCGCAGTCACAATGGGAAGCAGACTTACAGCAATCGGAAAGGGCATTGCAATCATTCATCAAAATAATCATAGATTTTACACTGACAGCACTGTGCTGAAAATATTTGTCCGATTGCTTTTACCAGACAAAGTCTCCTGAGCAATGATTTTTACAATTAAAAACTAAGTTTAACTCAAACTAAATTATTTGTGGTAAAAACTGAAAATGCCACTTTAAGTAATTGTTCGGTAGATTTAAAAATTGTTCCAAATTATTTTGCAACATAATGATCTGGAAATAAAAAAATCACACTTAGAATATGCCAAGTCTAAAGCTTCCAGATAAAAACCGAGACTTTTCTTTAAAAACAAAGTTTCAAGATGTAGTGACTGCTGTGAATGTGACTATCATAGTGGAACTTGAAAGAATTCTTGCAATCATGCTGCTCAACAACATTCATTATACTGTTCTGAACACATTAGAAATGTATGCATTTACAACATTATGGCACTACATTTTCCTAAACATTTTAGAAACTATTATGATCATATCCAGGACGGTGAATAGACAATTTGGCAAATGTTCAATCTGCTCAGGAAATGTGAGACAAAAATGTGAGTGGAAGGTAAGAATGCACTGGTGAAGAAAATAAATGCTTTATAATTGCAACAAATAGAAAAGTATATTGAAACATATATTGTGCAACTCATAGTAGAATCAAAGGATGTACTATCAAATGAATAGTCATTTCTAAATGTGTATAAACATGTCTATACAGTGCCTGACATAGACAAAAGTATATGAAGAACTGAAAGTAAAACAAACATATTGCCATATGATGTTATGCGATTTTGGACCCAATGATGACTTTAATTTTGCTCCATATAAACAACTCTAAAGAACTGATGCTGAGTTTTGGATTAAGGGTCACTACAGCCACAAAATAAATTGATTCTCTGTAAAAGGGCCTTCAGATAACTTGCATCAGAGCCACGTAGAAATGTGCCAGACCATAGAGAAAAGAGTTGTTGGTTTTGTAGCAGTGTGTGAGGCATACTAAATAGACCACCACCATGTTTTGCCAACTTTGCTCAACCTAATTGGACAATATTAGTGGACTGAATGCTGATAAATAATACTAAAGGCCCGATGATTCAATTAAATGACTGCCTCCAGTAAGCTCTGGGTTAGTTTGGAGGTGCCAAAGGACAGCCAACTTTACTGTGGCTGATTTGCCACTGGCTTGTTACGACAGACCCTTGAACTCATTTGCAGGAAGATCCAACAATAAAGGAAGAGTCTTTTCATCAGTTTATAGAACTTTCTTTGTGACTGCTGTTAATTCTTCCTCAAATGAGGCCTCACCATTGTCCTGCTCCTAAGTGGTGAGAGCCTCAGGGATGAAAAAATAATGCATCACTGTACAAATGAAGGACCTTGATTCATTAATGATTTTATCTAAATCATGCACAAGAAACATAAGGTCACTAAAATCACCAAAGTTGCAGAATATAATTTATGCAGCCTGCTATCAAATAAAGAACATTGATACAGAGTTGAATCATTAGGTTGACAATTTTATAAATGGGTATGGTCATTTTGTTATGGTAAACTACATACAGTACTTTCAAACGATGAGTCCTATACTGGAAACCACAATTGTCTACTTTGTATTGATTAAACTACACAAGCTTTGAAGTGCTATTATCTCCCTCATGGACTTGATGGTGATTTTATTCCTCATTCCCTTACATCAATTAACGATGCTTATATTGCATGTTATGGATTGTTTATGTGATGGCATGTGTTCCTGTTTAAGGTTCACGTTAATCTTGCAAAGTCTATGCAATACTTTGTTCAAGCTAAGATATATCATGCCAAATTTTACCCATATGTTGTTGGTTATGATGGTTTCATTTCTATTTTTTGTTTAGATCTAATTAATTGTTTTAAAAAAGAAACAGTCCAATTTCTGTTAAACATGGTTAACTCTGAAACCTTTGTGTTGGGTTTTGTTTTGCTTCATTTATTGCTGTCAATGCATAACCCTGTATTTATTAGCATAAGGTAAGTACCTCATTCTCAATGAAATATGCTTACTAATTTATGACAGACAAATTAAGATGCTACACATCCTGCCAGGTCGGGAAATAAATGTAATTACAGGCACATGGCTATCTAAGATGTCTTAATCCATGCCTGAAACATGTCTCTTAATTCTTCAAATTTCTTATTGGTGCATGTTTAACCTTCCCTCGGATGTTTATTATGAAATCCAAAGCCAACTTAATTGAAGTAAGAATGTATCCCTAGATTTCATCATAAAGTATAGATGCAGGACCTCTGCCAACTCTGCCCACAATGCATTTCAATCCAATTTTTCACCCAGATTCATTGCTTAAGCATTTCCTTTTACAGCTAAAAGTGATCTTTAGTTCTCTTTATCTGCTGTCTGAAATTCATCCCTTCCCATCTTTTCAATTTGTTTTAATATCATCCTATCTTCCCAGGATGGTGTGGGTTAGCTCAGCTGGCTGGACAGCTGGTTAGTGGCATTAACAGCATGGGTTCAATTCCTGTATTGGTTGAGGTCACCATGAAGGACTCTCCTGTCACCAGAAGTATGGTGATCCTCAGGCTTAATCAACATTAGTCATCTCTCATCATAAGAGAGCACCTCTTTGCTCCAGTAAGGCTATGACATCTTGCCGTTACCTATCTTCCCAGTCCTGAGTTATTTTGCTCTGTCTCTCTTAAAACATTCTGCTTAACATTTCATTTATATTTATCCTCCCTATTCAATCATTATGATTTTGATCTTGCTACATTTCTTCTTTATCTCATAAGGACTTATAGTACCTCTTCATTGCTTGTATTTTTAAACTGCTCTTGAGAAACAAATCTGTTTTATAAGGGATTGTTTTATTTTCTTGTTTTGTTTCTCATTTATGTTTCCCAGAATCTCTCTTCTGACCTGAAAGTTTGTCAGTCTAAAGTATTGTGAATTGAAATTATTACTTTTTGCTTCAATTTACTTCAGTTGTATGTGATTACACCTAAATCTATAATAGATTAAGCTACACATTGACTCATTACTAATGCACTACAGGTTCACAGGGTCGTGAAGAAGACATTTGGTTGCTTCCTTTATTGGTCAGTGCATTGAATATAGGAGTTGTAGCTGTACAGGACACGGGTTAGGCCACTTTTAGAATATTGCATTCAATTCTGGTCTCCCTGCTATAGGAAAGATGCTATGAGACTTGAAAGCGTTCAGAAAAGATTTACAAGGATGTTGCCAGGATTGAGAGTTTGAATTATGGGGAGAGGCTGAATAAGCTTGGGCTATTTTCCCTGGGGTGAGGAAGGCAGAGGAGTGACCTTTATAGTGGTTTATAAATTATGAGGGGCATGGATAAAATGAATAGTCAAAGTCTTTTCTCCAGGGTAGGGGAGTCCAAAACTAGAGGGCAAAGAAGGATGTGTTCGTAAATTTATGAATGACATTAAGGTTGGTGGAATTGTGGATAGTGCTGAAAGATGTTGCAGGTTACAGAGGGACATAGATAAGCTGCAGAGCTGGGCTGAGAGGTGGGAAATGGAATTTATTGCAGAAAAGTGTGAAGGAGCTTTAGCACTGGGCTAATGGTAAGATTCTTGGTAGTGTAGATGAGCAGAGAGATCTTGGTGTCCATGTACATAGATCTGTGAAAGTCACCACCCAGGTTGATAGGGTTGTTAAGAAGGCGTACGGTGTGTTAGCTTTAATTGGTAGATTGGGATTGAGCTTTAGAGCCACGAGGTCATATTGCAGCTGTACAAAACTCGGGTGCGGCCTCACTTGGAGTATTGTGTACAGTTCTGGTCACAGCCTTATAAAATAGATATGGAAGCTTTGGAAAGGGTTCAGAGGAGATTTACTAGGATGTTGCCTGGTATGGAGGAAAGGTCTAAAGAGGAAAGGTTGAGGGAACTTGAGGCTATCTTCATTAGAGAAAAGAAGGTTGAGACGTGACTTAATTGAGATATATAAGATAATCAGAAGGTTAGATAGGGTGGACAGTAAGAACCTTTTTCCTCGAAAGGTGATGGCTAGCACAAGGGGACACAGCTTTAAATTGAGGGATGATAGATATAGGACAGATATCAGAGGTAGTTTCTTTACTCAGAGAGTAGTAGGGGCATGGAAAGCACTGCCTGCAACAGTAGTAGACTCGCCAAGTTGAAGGGCATTTAAATGGTCATTGGATAAACATATGGATGAAAATGGAATAGTGTAGGATAGATGGGCTTCAAATTGATTCCACAGGTCAGCACAACATGGAGGGCCAAAGGGCCTATACTGTGCTGTAATGTTCTATGTTCTATAGAAGTACATCACATTTTTTTTCCTAATTGATCAACATCTGAATTAACACAGAAAAGGGCACTTTGATGGAACATTCTTCAAACATGTGGCCAACACTTCATGGGTCAACTGGTGTTGCGTAATGAGACTGCAGCAGAACTATAGTTTTAAGGATGAGAAGGCAAAGATTTAAAAGGAACCTAAGGGACAACTTTTTCACGTAAAGGGTGTTGCATGCATTGTATGAGCTACCAGAGGAGGTGGTGGAGTCTCGCACAATTGCAACATTTAAAATGCATCTGGATGGGTATATGAATGGGAAAGGTTTAGAGGGATATGGGCCAAATGTTGGCAAATGGGACTCGATTAATTTAGTATGGTATGAATAAGTTGGACCAGACTTAATACCTAATGCAGTTTAATGTCTATCCTTATATAATTATTCTCATGTTAAGAATGGTCATTGACTAAATTCATAAATCAATTTGTGCAAGCAATATTGTTTCAATTGTTCCTAGCTTGGCCATTTTATCACAAACATATTGAAAACCTTTCCTGTTCTATTAAGTCTCTCATGTCTAATTAGTGAATGCCTGGTTAGTTATGATGAGCGAGTAATATTATTCTGCTACTTTTAATAATATTTATCCTCATAGAATTTCTCAACTCCCTTTTTCCTAGTATGTCCATCAGTTGATAATGATCAATTTCTGCACCTAACTTAATGTGAGAAATAGAGTGTAACTTCTTCAGTACACATTTTGTACGTTTGTAAATTATACTTACTCATTCCTTTAACCCAGGCCAGTCCTAATTGAAGTTGTCACCATTTTAATTGATTCACACAAGGTAAAACTTCAAAAATATTTAATGCTTTAAATAGGATCAATTTCCAACTGAAGACATCACTGTGCGCTGAATTAAGAATGAAGCTGAGAAAAGTTGTTTCAAGAACTGAAATAAAATCTCTATATTACAATTACCTATTACAGTGCATGATAACAACCATACGTACGGTCCAAGTACTTGCAACAAGTGAGCCATTATTTGTAAATAAAAAAAAGACCAATTCAACAATGTAATAAATCTAGTTGATAAAGTGTTTACCATAATGGGAATTTTGATTGATGTATAAATGGTAGTGTTTCAATATGTTGGTTCATTATAATGAAAAGGCAAATTGAGATTTGTAAGTAATGTCTTGATTAAGTTACTTAAAGGTCAGAGCGCATGGGGAAAAAAACTAAAAAATTATAAGGAATTTGCAGCTCAGAAACAGATCATTTGGTGCAATTGATGTATACTGGTGTTTACACTTCCACATAAGCTTCATCGCTTTCCATTTATCTTTGTCCCCAATTGTTTTTCTACTGGTTAATTCTTTTCTCATTCATATTTGAGTTAAGCATCTCATTAGTTGAGTCGATGCTATCTGCTTCCATGACTCCTTGTGACAATGGGTTCTCACTATCATGTGTAGTGAATTTCCTCCTAAATTGTTTCTACTCCTGGTCCTCTCTTACCAGGATATTCCCCCTGTTCGTTCTTTCGCATTGGTTCCAATATGGACCACAGCAACTGGTTCTTCATTCTCTCCTCACAAGCTGGTTTCCAACCTCTTCTAAATATCCCTTATTAAAGAACACCCTGTATTCCTGTAATAACTAAAATCAAAATTAATTCAACCTTTATACGCTGCAATCTTCTCTCTCCCTGTGAATTGCCTCCTATTTTGTACAGCAGTCTGGCAATCCTGATTTCAGCCTTCCCCTAGTCGCAAAAGGAAGTCAACACATCATACTTGTTGGACAAGACAGTTCCTTAGATTCTTCTTGTTAACTCTGGCAAGGTCGATCCTATCTTGTTGACAAATAGTCACAGATTCCTCTTACTATCTGCACTCCTCTATGTGATCTGACAGTGTTATAGAGTAAACTAAAAGACATCCTTGCCCTCTGAATTTGAGAATTAGTGTTATTGAGTCAAATAAATTACACTGACTTGGAGTAATCTAACTCAGACAGGCATTTCCCATTACTGTGGTCACCACCATGTCCTGAAATCCCAACAAATAACCTGTCCTGTTATACATCATGACAAGTATATTTTTTTGCATTTCTTTACTCTGCAGCAATTATTTACTTAACTATGTCTGATGTAGCCTAACTTAACCTGTATGAATTACAATGAATGGATAGTGACATTACTTTTTGTTTAGTTAATTAATGCAGATGACAGGTCCTTGTCCTTTTCTTTTACTTAATTCCATTTATAAAGTTCCAACGTTACCGTTTTCAAATTCTTCTTCCATTTTATTCAATGCTATCACTCTAAATCCCTGCACTATTTTAACTGTACTTACTGAGGCTTAGTGTTGGTGAATTGAAGGGTAATGGAAGAGATGCGTGACTTACCAGCAAGCCCTCCAGCCATACACAAATTACTGACCTCTAATTCACTGAATCTTGATATATGGAAATACGCAAGTATGATTGGGAAGAATCCCAGCACTCATTCACTCTGAGCTACAATAGCCTAATTAAGGGTGAAGCCATTTCCGAGAGAAACTGCAATTGAATGGTCAAAAATATTGACAATGGCAATGAAGCTGGCAATAAGTAGAAATTGTTGGTGAATCATAGTACAAAGGAAATTGCCATTTCTGATCAAGATTTTAAAATCAGCTTGAAGTAAATCACATAGCAACAATGCTGAAACATGCACCTAACAACTTAATTTAGGAATAGAACCATTCTGAACATTTAAATGCACAACACTAGTCAAAGGAAGTTCAGTTTGAAGAATTTTATTGTAGTCTTCAAATCGTAATATGGAAATTAATAAATATTACAAATAATTGTGCTAACTATCAAGCAAATGACCTCTAGATTAATAGTGCACAATTTTCATGCAACAGACAAGCCTGAATTCCTAGGAGAACAGCCAATGCTCATTAGGAACAATTTAAAAACAGATTTCTAAATAACGCAAGATAGGGAAAGTATGCATTTCTCAATACACCCAGATCATTTTCTCAAAATCTAAACAATATGAAGTAATAATATTATTGATCTCACAAACAATGATTTCCCAAAAGATTAATATTTCATGTTTATTGACTGGAATTTTATTATGTGAGTTGTCCAATAACAAATAAGAGGTATTTTAACAAATTTTAGCTGCACTAATTCTACACTATGAAGTTAATTAGATAGTGAGATAATGATTTCCCAAGAGGAAATGTATTTTTATAAGGAAAATAGTAAAGAAATTTAAGTTTATTAGATTGTATTGAAACAGCACTGGAAATTATCAATGGAAAAACAAAGTCGAAATCGCAAGGGGATGTATTAAAATTTGATGAAAATAGACAAGTTAACAATTATTTTGTTGGAGTTGAAGGTACAGCAGCTCTTGAGACAAGAACTACCTTTATGCTGAATTTCCTGTTTAGAAATCTTGGCAAGACAACTAAACTAAACAAGCAGAATTCCTTATTTCAGCGTCAATGATTCCGTCAAGTTGTTTACCCACCTAGTATATTGGAACATATTGCCTGTTAATTTCAAAGATTCCTAATTTACAAAGTATTGCTTTTATGGATTGATTTATGGATTCCTTTTTAATAGACTGCTAAGAAACAGAACAACACGGGATTAAATAAATGTGCGTAAGTCATGCTATAAACCTAAATAATAACTTTATAAGGGTTCACATCCCCTAAATAGATATAGATGATTGATAGAATTTGATTAAAAATTAAAATTCTCATTCCATGCAACTAATTAGACTGTAAACTGCAGCCAAAATCTTCAATTCACAGAAAGGTGCTAAAAAGACCAAACTTCTTGTTCACACCAACCCTTATTCTCACATGTCAAAAATAAAAACCTAATTAAACACACTAATTAGTTCCGTAGTGTCAGACTGATAGACAATTAGAACAGTGGATTGCGAGTACTCAAAACTCTTAGCACCAAAGGTTCAGAGGCATTGCAAAAACCTTTAGACCATGCCCTTTGAGAAAGGTAAATTTTCCCAACCGTACTGAGAAGAACACTGCCTCAACAATAAAGCAAAATCAGTTCTTTAGAATCCAAAACATAAGTGGTCATAAATCATTACTCACTGGCCTACAGCTATCAATTACATTTACATACTGATAAATCACTGACCTCTAGTGGACAGGATTTTATCCCTGACCCTACTGGGAACCTGGGGCATGAGTTTTCAGGGGAGGCAGCATGGATAAAGGTCAAAAGAAAAAGAGTATCACTAAAATAAACATGCAGAAGCTTTGTAAAAAAACTAGGGAATTGGTCTTAGGGAATTGGTCTTAGTTTAACCCCAGTTGCAGTCAAGTGTATTTCATTGCCTCTTGTTTACATATCCATATAAGCTTCTCAAACAATTAGGATCTTGCAATTTGTTTTGTTCCATTGAGTGGAAATCTTTTATAATGTTAGTACATTATCTGTAAATCCACTGAGTTGAGATTGATTTGTCCTCTATTTTAAAATAGCCATTGAACAGTCAAAAAGTGCTTTTATTCCAATTAATTAATTTCTCATCAGTCATTGTCTTTGAAAAGGTAGTAGCAAGTCAAATTCTATGTTGAGATCATGTGCTGATGACACCACAGTATAGTGGTTACATTACTGCCTGGCAATCCAGAGTCTAGAACCGATATCCAGAGATATATGTTTAAACTCCACAATACATCAGGGCAATTTTAATGCAATTAGTTAGAATAAAAAGCACATAGATATTATCAGTAACTAACTACTTACCATTATTAGGAAAGAGAAATGCCTAATTTACAAAAATAATTTAGGGAAAGAAGTATATGATCCTTACCCTATCCAGTCTATACATGACTCCAAATTTATATGTGGTTGTCTTTTGAGTTCCCTTTGAAATGACCTAGCAAACTTGCACCCGTGTGGTTCATCATCAAGTTGTATTCAGGTGATTCATCATCACCTTTTCAAGGACAATAAATAATGGCCTTGCCAGCAACACCCACGTCCTAACAATGAATGGTAAAAAGAACAATGCTGTTGTTTGGGGATTATCGGGATTTCTACACACTGGCAATGAAGAAACAATGACATGTTTCCAAGTCAGGACAGTATATGAGTAGAAGATGATTGTGTTTCCATGTGTTTACTGCCTTCTTGGGAAATATCCTGGGAGAGATTGTGGGTTTGGAAAGATGGAGGCTTAGTGAGTTGCAGTGATGCACTTTGTATGTAGTACACAATGCAGCCATTTGTTAAAATTGCTGACAGGCATTACTTCTATACATTGGTTAATAACATTCTACAATAAAAATTCAACTACAGGTGTTTAAACAAAAGTGTGATCAATGGTGCAGTCAGCTGTACAATTATGCCTCTGGGTCACCATTTGCATCTGCAGTTCCATTTCATATTCGATCTTGAATCAACATTTTTTCAAAAATCACATCATTAAAAATTGTAGTGCATGACGAATGGATTTAGTCCTGCAGAAAATGTGATGAACTTTGAGCACATTTGTCAGGCAAGGTTGTTCCTAGCTGGCCTGAGAACATAGCCAGCACAAAAATACTCTATGGCAATGGTAATTAAATTGAAAGGGAGAATATTGTCGGGAAACTAGTAATTGCTAAATAATTGGTGCACAGTGAACTACGGTGAGAACTATTTGCAGCTGTAATTGACAGAGCTAAACAGAAAATGTAAAAAAAAGATCCAAGGCTTTGCTCACAAATTGCACACAGTCTGATTAATGTAATTGGTTAGTAATAAAGTCTAGCTACATACTACTGTGTGAAGTTTCAAAGGCAGCTTACCATGTATTCAATAGCTTATCAAAACTTCACATTGCAGTATAGAACTACAAAGAAAGCTGATAGCATTTATAGATTAGAATAAGTGTACCCACTTTGTTCACTTTTTGAGGTGAAACATCACAAAGGCATCAAACCTCCATTTTCAAATCACAAAGTAATAGCCATTAAACCAAAACAGTGAAGAAGGTTATCTAAGATTACAAAGAGATCTTGATCAATTGGGTCAATGGGCTGAGGAGTGGCAGATGGAGTTTAATTTGGATAAATGTGAGTTATTGCATTTTGGTAATATAAACAAGTACAAGACTTGTACAATTAATGGCAGGTTGTGTTCTAGAACAGAGAGACCTAAGGGTTTAGGTATATAATTCATAAATTTGTGTCACATGTAGACAGGTTAAGAAGGTATTTAGCACTCTTGCCCTCATAGCTCAGACCTTTAAGTATGGGAGTTGGGATGTCATGTTGAGGTTGTAAAGGACATTGGTGAGGCAGTACTGTGTGAAATGGTTGCCCTGTTACAGGAAGGATATCAGGAAACTGGATAGGGTTCAGAAAAGATTTACCCGAATGATGCTGGGAGTGAAGGTTTTGAGATATAAAAAAATAGACTGGAAAGGCCAGGACTTCTATCACTGGAGCATAGAAGGTTGAAGCGTGACCTTATAGAGGTTTACAAAATCATGAGGGGCATAGATAAGGTGACTGTCAAAGATCTTTTCCTTTGGATGGGGAGTTCAAATCGAGAGGGCATAGTTTTAAGATGAGAAGAGAAAGATTTAAAAAGCACATGCGGGACAACTTTCTCACACAGACAATGTTCATGTGTGGAATGAACTACTAGAGAAAATAGTGGACACAGACACAGTTACAACATTTAAAAGACATTTCGTTAAGTTCATGAATAGGTAAGGTTTGGAGGGATATGGGCCTAGTGCAAGCAGGTGGGACTAGTTTGGTTTGGGAACATGACCGGCATGGACTGATTGAATTGTAGGGACTATTTCTATGCTGTATGAGTCTATGACTCTATGACTCAATGCAATACAGCACAGGAATAGGCCCTTCAGCCCACAAAGCCAATTCCTAATCTTTATTTAGACCTGCTATTTATTGCCATATGGGGTTCCTATCCTTCTGTTTGCCTCCCATTCATCTGTCAATCAAGATATGCCAGGAACGTTGCTAATGTGCCTGCTTCCACTACTTCCACTGGCAATGTGTTACAGACATCCACCAACCTCTATGTGAAAATCTTTCCCCACACTCCTCCCATAAACTTTCCCCCTCCTACCTTGAACCAGTGCCCTCTGACCTTCCCACCCTGGGCGAAAGCGTCTAACTATCCACTCTATCTATCCCTGTCATAATTTTGTAGACCACTAGCAGGTCACTCTTCAGCCGCTATCTTCCCAGTGAAAACAATTTAAGTTTATCCAACTTCTCCTCATATTTAAAACCCTCCAGACCAGGCAACATCCTGGTAAACCTTCTCTGTACCTTCTCCAAAGCATCCATGTCCTTCTGGTGGTGTGGCGTCCAGACTGCATGCATTATTGCAAATATGGCCTGACTAAAGTTTTGTACAGTTGCAACATAACTTGCCTATTTTTATATTCAATGCCCTAGCCAATGAAGGCAAGCGTGCTGTATGCCTTCTTGACCACCTTATCCATCTGTGTTGCTATTTTCAGTGATTTGTCGACCTGTATCTCTCTGTATGTCAGTGCTCCTAAGGGTTCTACCATTTATTGTATAATTTGCACCTGAGTTTGATCTTCCAGAATGCATCACTTGGCATATTTCCATATTAAATCTGTCATTTCTTTGCGCAGGTCTGCAATCCATCTATATCTCGGCATATCCATTGATAATCCTCTCTCTGTCTGCAACTCTGACAATTTTGGGGTCATCAACAAACTTACTAATCAGGCCACCTACATTTTCCTCAGATCATTTACATATATTTCAAACAAAACAGGTCCCAGCACTGATCCCTGTGGAACACCACTGATTACTGATGTACACTCTGAAAAGCACCCTTCCACCACTACCCTCTGTCTTCTGTGACCAAGCGAGTTTTGTATCCATCTAGCCATCCACCTAGACCCCATGAACTTTACCTTTTGTATCAGCCAGCCATGAGGTACCTTATCAAATGCCTTACTAAAGTCCATGTAGACAACATCCACTGCCCTTCCCTCATTCATCATTTCTGTCACCTCCTCAAAAAACTCAAGCAAGTTGATGAGACAAAACCCACCCCACACAATCCATGCTGCCTATAACTAACAAATCCATTTGCTTCTAAGTGTGAATAAATCCTGTCTCTCAATATCTTCTCCAACAGCGTTCACACTGCTACCAAGCATCATCGCAGATGACGAGGATTAAAGCATCAATCCTCATCACATTGCTGTTTTCTGGAATGTATGATGTTCTGTATAGGGCTTACAGATGGGGCATATAATCACTTTGCTTGTCAAGTGTAGCAACATTGTGATTGCTTTCCTGCAGACCTCCATTGATTCAGTTGTTTTAGAAAAGTCATAAATTCTCAAAAAATATCAAGTTCAATTTTGCGAGAAATAGCTCTCAAAATTCACACAGATGTGTTTCAGGATAGCAGCAAGCAAAGCGGTGATTATTTAATTTGTTCATGGCCTGCGTAGAATTCATAAAATGCAATAAATAGTATGTTATTGTAAATCATTTACAGAATCATAATGCTTTCCTGCAATACATTTCCAATTTAAATTTAAAGAAGTTGCGCCAGGGCAGAAGGTGTGTGAAAGTAGCTATGTCCCGTACATTTACCAAGTGGTAGAGGAAATGAGGTAAATTGAATGACCTAGCATCATTTCCTCTTTATATTTGATGTTCACTCTGTATGGTATGTAACTTTGTTTTATGTAAGCATGGCCAAACTTATTTTGCATTTCTCTTAATCATATTTTGCAACTGAATGCCATTAAGTTAGTCAGGCAACATACTGTTACAATGTATTGTTGCACTTACATAGTGGAATGCAGTGGTGGCTGGTGACCTTTCTGACAGCTGAGGCACATGCTACATATGTCTAGCTAAAGCCAACTTGTGCATCAGGACCTTTGAGCATGCGTCTATACTCTGTACCACAACGTACAAAACAAGCTGGTAGCCTGCCTACAATTATTGGATATCTTTCATCATAAAATGGCAAAAAGAAACAAAGAGCCAACTGCCAACATTATCGATTTTTTGAAGTTGTCTTGTTTTCCAACCAAACCTTTTTCAGCAAATGGGAAATGTTCACTCATTTTTGGAGTGGCCTTATTCAGTGTCAGCTTGAATTATTTAGCAGCACTCTCATCTCTGAGTTAGATGGTTGTGGGCTTCAATGTTGTTCAGCTAACACTTCCAAATGCTGTACTGAGGGAGGCCTGTGTTAACGTGTTATCTTTTACTGAGATGCTAAACTGAAGAATAAAGAACAAAGAACAATACAGCACAGGAACAGGCTGCACCACCATTTTATGGTCTTCCATACAAAAGGTGGCCTCATTTACAGGATCTGTATCCCTTTATTCTCTTCATATTCATGTATTCATCCAGGTGTTTCTTGAATGCTGTCATTGTGCCTGCTTTCAGCAACTCCTCTGTTAGTGCATTTCAGGCACTCACCATCCTTTGTGTGAAAAACCTGACTGTACATCTCTTTTAAACTACTCTTTTGCACCTTGAACTTGTATCTGCTAGTAACTGATCCCTCCACCATGGGAAAAAGCCTCATACTTTCCCTTCTATCCATGATATTCACAAATATATAAACTTCTATTCGATCACCTCTCAATCTCCTGCGTTCCAATGAAAAGAAACCCTGTCTATCCAAACTTTCTTCAAAGCTAAAAACCCCCAAAACAGGCAATGTCCTGGTAAACCTTTTCTGTAACGTCTCCAAAGCGTCCACATCCTTCTGGTAGTGTAGTGACCAGAACTGTACACAATATTCCAATTATGGCCTAACCAAAGTTCTACAAATTTGCAGCAAAACTTGTCTATCCTTATACTCCATGCCCCTTCCAACATAGGCCAGCATACCAAAGGCCTTTTCTTATTACCTTATCTACTTGCACTGCCACCTTCAGTGATCTGTACACCTGCACACCCAGATCCCTCTGCATATCAAAATCCTAAGGGTCCTGCCATCCAGCTGTACTGGACTTTCCAAAATGTATCATCTCACAGTTGTCCAGATTAAACTCCATCTGCCATTTTTCTGCCCTTGCCTCCAACAGATCTATATTCTGCTGTATCCTCTGACAATGCTCACTATTTGCAACTCCACCAATGTTTGTATGATTCGCAAACTTGCAAATTAGACCAGATATGGGCGGCACGGTGGCACAGTGGTTAGCACTGCTGCCTCACAGCGCCAAAGACCAGGGTTCAATTCCTGCCCCAGGTGACTGACTGTGTGGAGTTTGCACATTCTCCCCGTGTCTGCGTGGGTTTTCTCCGGGTGCTCCGGTTTCCTCCCACACTCCAAAGATGTGCAGGCCAGGTGAATTGGCCATGCTAAATTGCCCGTAGTGTTAGGTAAGGGGTAAATGTAGATGTAGGGGTATGGGTGGGTTACGCTTCGGCGGGGCGGTGTGGACTTGTTGGGCCGAAGGGCCTGTTTCCACACTGTAAGTAATCTAATCTAATATGTTTTCCTCCAAATCGTTTATTAGATCATAAACAGCAGAGGTCCCAGCACTAATCCTTGTGAAACATCACTAGTCACAGCCCTTAATTCTGAAAAGCAGCCTTCCACTGCTGCCCTCTGTCTCCTATCTCTAAGCCAGTTCTGAATCCATCTTGTCAGCTCACCCCAATATCACATGACTTCATCTTTTGTAGCAGTCTGCTATGAGGAATCTTGTCAAAGGCTTTACTGAAGTCCACATAGGCAACACCAACCGCTTTCCCATCAATCATCTTCATCACCTCCTCAAAAAACTCAATCAAGTTAGGGAGGCATGACCTCCCTTGCACAAAAGCATGCCATCTATTGCTAATAAGTCCATTTGCTTTCAAATGCGTCCCTGAGAATCTTCACCAATAATTTCTCTACCACTGATGTGAAACTCACTAACCTATAATATCCAGGATTATCCCTGTGATCATTCTAAAACAGTGGGACATTGACTATTCTCCAGTCCTCTGGGATCTCACCTGTGGCCAAAGAAGATCCAAAGATGTCTGTCAATGCTCCAGCAAGTTGGTCTATTGCCTTTCCCAATATTCTGGGATAGATCCCATCAGGACCTGGGGACTTAACTACATTAATAGTTTTTAAGACACACAGGACCTCTTTCTTTTTAATAGCAATTTGGCTTAGAAACATGACACTCCCTTCCCTGAGATCATCCTCCACCAATTCCTTCTCTTTGGTGAATACTGACTCAAAGAACTCTTTTAAGACCGCACCTACCTCTTCTGGCTCCACATATAGATTCCCTCCTTTGTCCTTGAGTGGGCCAACACTTTCTCAGGTTACCCTCTTGCTTTTTATATACAGTAGCACCTCGACTTATGAACTTAATCCATTCCAGGACCTGGTTCACGAACCGAAAAGCTCACGAACCGAATCAATTTTTCCCATTGTTCGGATAGTGTAAGAATGCTTGGACGGCTGTTCACAGCGCACGCACCAAAGATGAACTGAATGAGATCATGTGGGGCCTGAGAGCTTTTGCATTCAACAAGCGCGTAGCAAAGCAGAACAATGTAACCACGTGGTCGCATATGGGCTTTTTGCGTTCGTACCTTCATTCGTACCTTGAATTTCATACGTATGTTGAAGCAAAATTTTACATACAAGCCTGCTCGTAAACCGATTTGTTCGTGAACGGGGTCGTTTGTATGTCGAGGTGCTACTGTATGTATTAAGAGCCTTGGGATTCTCCTTAATCCATTTGCTAACAACTTTTCACGACCCCTTTTAGCCCTCTTAATTCCTTGCTTAATTTCCTTCCTACTTTCCTTACATACTGTATATACTTGTGTAAAAGTCAAATTATTCTGGTTATTTTTCAAGGTTGAATTTATGGGGTTGACTGTGACATGGAAACTACGTTTGTGGGGTTGAAATTCATGCTACAGTCCAAAATACTGTATAATTAGTAAAAGCCCAATTGATCTCTGAACAAATAAAGAAAAAAAGCACAACAAATTACAACAATATGACTGTATTTCACAGGTGCTACCTGGGAACTGAGCCCAACTGAGCTGCACACAAAGGGAGGTTGGCACCTGACACTGACATGATGTGTCACAAACTTTCACACCAAATTGTTGTGAATTGTACATCAAAACACATAATAGCATGAAAAAAATTCATTTCATTATCATAATATTTATGTACAGGATAATATCTTGACTTTCAAATGTTGGATCTGTTATCTGTGAAGAGCTAGGGTCAATTTTTACACGCGATATTTGGAACATCCCAGATATTTTGGCCAATATAAGGGGTTGACTTTTACATGAGATCATCTTTTACTCGAGTATATACAGTACTTCAAGGGCTTCATCAGTTCCCATCCTCCTGGACCTCACATCTGCTTCGTTTTTCTTTCTGACCAAGGTCATAACATCCCTGGTCATCCAAGGTTCACGTAACTTACCATAACTATCCTTCATTCTTGAACGAATGTGCTGTTTCTGAACTCTTATTAACTGTTGTTTGAAGCTTCATTGACCTATTCAAGTGGATCTAAACAATCCCAGAGTACTATTTGAGGAAGAGCATTCAATTCTGCTGGTTCTCTATCCAACATTCCTTCCTCATTGCTGCCAAATTGAGACAATTACTCATTCTATTAGTAGGATCTTTTGTCTCTGCTGGCTGCTGCACTTGCCTACATAACAACAGCGTCACAAGGGCAAAACTGCTGGTTATAATAAACACTTCTGAGAATATAACAAAGGTGCTATGTGAATGCACGCTTTTTCTGCTTTCTTTGTTCAGTGTTGCTGAAAAGCAGAAAAAAGGACTTAAAAAAGATCGAGCAAGTGTACTTTGGAACCTGCTGGCAAGTTTATTTTACAACTAGAGCAGCATGTGGCTCAGTGATTAGCACTGCTACCTCACAGTGCCAGGGACCCAGATTTGATTCCACCCTCGGGTGACTGTGTGGAGTGTGCACATTCTCCCCATGTCTGTGTGGGTTTCCCCCCCATTATCCAAAGATGTGCACCTTAGATGGATTGGCCATGCTAAATTGCCCATAGTGTGCAGGCTAGGTGGATTAGCCATGGGAAATACAGGGAGAGGTCGGAGGTGAGTCGGGGTGGGATGTCTTCAGAGGGTTGGTATGAAATTGTTGGGCTGAATGGCCTGCTTCCACACTGTAGGAGATTTAGACAACTAATTTAGAGTTTTGTGTCATTTTGCAGTTGTCAATGCCTTTATCATTTGACGTGAGGGTATAATTTCCTCCTCTAGTTTGGGGGAGGAATCATTAGGCATTTACTATTTGGAAAAAGAAGATGCTAGCCTGCTCAGGAATTATCAGAGGGCACTCATTGCTACCCAACTCATGTGCTTCCTTTGTCCTCCGGTTTCCTCCCACAGTCCAAAAATGTACAGGTTAGGTGAATTGGCCATGCTAAATTGCCCATAGTGTTAGGTGCGGGGGTAAATGTAGGGGAATGGGTCTGGGTGGGTTGCGCTTTGGCAGGTCGGTGTGGACTTGTTGGGCCGAAGGGCCTGATTCCATATTGTAAGTAATCTAATCTAATCTAAAAAAAACTACCTGCAAATGCTTTACAAAGGAAGCAGTTACCATGTTCTGTTATAAGCTGCCACTTAATGTAGAACTATCTCCACCACATGCACAGTTGGTTGTAAAGACCACAAGCACCTTAGATTTTTAACATTAAAAAGCCACAGCAAGCACTGAGGCCTTGGTAATGATAGCCTAAGAATTTGCGAGGTGATCTAATAGATGTGTTAAGGATGATGAGGTATTAGGAGGGGGAGAGTAGTTAGAGAATAACTATTCCACGTACACAGTGCATCAATAGCCAGAGTCGTATATTTAAAAAATTGGCAAAAACCTTGGTGAGAGTTGACGAGAGATTTCTTTTCAGGAACTTGTTGGGATCTGGAAGGTTCCATCTGAAAAGCTGGCACAAGTGTGTCAATAAATCATTTTAAAAGTATGGTGGTCAGCCACTTGATGAGAAATGCATAGGCTCACAGATAATAAATTGAGCTATGCGAAACAAACATGACAAGACATGATAGGTCGATTGCTCTCCTTCTGTGCTACATGATTTTATGATTCTGTGATTAGCCAAGCTGTTAGTAAGATCTTGCGTCTATATTGGCTCTTGCATTTACCTACATAACAACAGTATGAAAAAACTGCTGGTTACAAAAAACACTTTTAAGAACATAATAAAGGTACGACATAAAGTGGGCGGCACGGTGGCACAGTGGTTAGCACTGCTGCCTCACAGCACCAGAGACCTGGGTTCAATTCCCGCCTCAGGCGACTGACTGAGATTAGATTACTTACAGTGTGGAAACAGGCCCTTCGGCCCAACAAGTCCACACTGCCCCGCCGAAGCGCAACCCACCCATACCCCTACATCTACATCTACCCCTTACCTAACACTATGGGCACTTTAGCATGGCCAATTCACCTGACCTGCACATCTTTGGACTGTGGGAGGAAACCCACGCAGACAATGTGCAAACTCCACACAGTCAGTCGCCTGAGGCGGGAATTGAACCTGGGTCTCTGACGCTGTGAGGCAGCAGTGCTAACCACTATGCCACCGTGCCGCCCAAGGTGTGCTTCTTTTTATCAACATGGTTGCGTTGTTTGCTTGTTTCACTTCTTTGCGCAATAGGTCAATGCACTCCAGCATTAACAGTTGGCACTATACCCTCAAGGTAAGGAACCATATAGCCAGGTGTTTTCCTGGAATGAGTTGCTGCTTATTTGCAATCTGCATTGCAGCACTTATCAAGTAAATGCTTGCATGTCTCGGACCTGCTCAAATGATTTCAGTTTAAGACTGCCCACAGTTTCAACACTTTGTAACCCAGGAAGGCAAGGCACTGGAGATTGAGGCTACCCTCATGACATCTGTGCTACTTTTCCAACTCACCGCTTCACTGAAGTGCATGAAACAATTGGAGTCACAGATCATGTGGCTAGCAAGCTTTAGGTACTTGGATCCATCTGTAGTTACCTTGGGATATAGTTCTGCTGGAGCCTTAGCATCAACTACTTTACAAAGAAGCCACATCATTGAGGATCTGAAGAAAATATGAACCCAATGGCATCAAGAAACACCAGCAGACTGAAGAGATATTAATGGTACGCTTAAGTCAGACGCTTTGTCTTTGTTCATGTTCACTGCAGCTCCCCTATCTCTCCACAAAAATAAAATTTCTATGCCACTAACCCTCCATGCAAACTATTAAATTTAAGTTTCAGACCATTTAGAAAACTAAATCAGCATCCATAGCAACTTTAATATTACCAGTCACATTGTCAGTCCTGGCTATATTTACAAACCTAAAACTAATTTGTGCCTTTCCCTGGTTGGTCGATGTGTATGATGTAGTTAGCTGTTAGAAGGAGGCTCTTGGCTCCGGGTCACACAGCAGCATAGTCTGGGGATTGATCTATTACAGTTGCATGTCTTGAGTGGCTGCACAGATAGCCTGGAACTATCTACATTCTGACAGGAACATTGTGAGGCCTTCTTTCATTCATTCATTCATTCACTCACAGCCTTATGTTGGCTAAGGCAGCATTTATTGCCCCTCTCTAATTGCCCTATGGCAAGGTGGTGGTGAGCTATCTTCTATAACCACTGCAATCCAAGTAGGTACATCCACAATGCTGTAAAGGAGGGGGTTCCAGGATTTTGACCCAGCAACAGAGAAAGAATGGTGATATATTTCTGAGTAGGATGGTGAATGACTTGGAAGGGAATGTGCAGATGGTGGTGCTGCCATGTCTTTCTGCCTTTGTCTTCTACCATGTAGAGGTCATCGTTGGGGAAGCCTTGGTCAGTTACTGCAATGCATCTTGTGGATGGTACGCACTGCTGCCACTGTGTGTTGGTGATGGAAAGACAGAATATTGAAGATGTTAGCTAAGGGGCCAATCATGCGGGCTGCTTTGTCTTGGATAGTGTTGGTGCTTGTGTATTGTTGGAGTTGCACTCATCTAGACAGTATTCCATCATACTCTGTATATCTGCTTTGTAGCTGGTCACCAGGAAGATAGGAGGCAAGTTAGTTGTCATTAAGGAGAGCAGTTTATGTGACTGTCATAAGATCTGCTATTTTGCTTCTTGCTATGCTGTAAGGGCTGGATAATTGGTTCTACATGGCCAGTGATCGAGGGGGAAACAAACCTAATGCTCTTAACGAGATCAATGAAGTCCTGTGTAATTGTTGTCTTCAATCTACACTAAACCTATTCAATCCAGAAAAGTTAGAAAGTGGAATATCAGTCTCATATCCAAGTCTCTATGGGAAAAGTCTGAGTATTCATATTGAAAATAAGGACTACCTTTAGGCCGTCCTGTAGAAGATTTTCTTAAGGATGTTTTATGCTCATTGATGGACTGCTTTCCAAACTGCTGCACATGCTGCAGGTTGATATTCCCATCCAAGCTACCATGTGCAATGTGCTATCCAGTACCATGTTCACTTCTGTGATAATAATAGAACTAGTGAACTGCACAGCTTCAGGTTACTTAAGCTGGGTGAGAGCTGCCATATTCTTTGCAGTTATATGTCGCTTTGTCTACATGCAATCTATAATGGAGGCATGAAAGATAAATTGCATACTACGCAATTTTTTTGTAAAGTGTGAGTATGTGACCTTTCCAGGTGGTGGTGGATGACATTAAGTATACTGAGCAATCTTATAAGAGGTAGCATGGTGTCATCTAAAGCCAATGGCACTCAAACACAAGGATGGAGGGAAGTCATTGTAAATTGAAACCATGCTTACTGTAAAGTATTTTATATACATAGGAAATAGGAAAAGTAGGGAAAAGCCACTCGTGCTAGTCTGCCACTTAGATGGATCATGATGATCTTCTCTTTCAATGCTATTTTTCCACATTATCGCCAAATCCCTTAGCATCTTTAACATTTAGACCTCTTTTGATCTCAAATGTACTCAGTATCCAATATCCCACGGTGCTTTGGAATAGAGAATTTATCACCATTGAGTGAGGAATTCCACCTCACCTTAGTTTTAAATGGTCTTCTTTTCATCCTGAGACTGTCCCCCACTTCACAGCCCTGGTCCCAGACCACTACATATAATGCCCCTAACTCCACCCCACCACTGCCATCCTCAGGCAATGGAATCATCCTTCCTACACGTATGATCTCACTCCATCTCCGAACTTTGTATGTGCCAATGAGGTTCCCTCGTATTCCTCTAAACTCAAAAGGTCTTAGCGAGTTTTGAGAAGATATGTAACTCAGTTGAGGTTTTGGATGTAGGTTTGCTCGCTGAGCTTGAAGGTTCATTTCCAGACGTTTTGTTACCCTACTAGGTAACATCTTCAGTAGGCCTCAGGTGGAGCATTGATGAAAATTCTTGCTTTCTATTTATATGTTTGGGTTTCTTTGGATTGGTGATGTCATTTCCTGTGGTGAAGTCACTTTCTGTTCCTTTTCTCAGGGTGTGGTAGATGGGATCTAACTTGATGTGTTCATTGATAGAGTTCGGGTTGGAATGCCATGCTTCTAGGAATTCTCGTGCATATCTTTGTTTGGCTTGTCCTCGGATGGATGTCCCAGTCAAAGTGATATCCTTCCTCATCCGTATGTAAAGATACGAGCGAGAGAGGGTCATGTCTTTTTGTAACTAGTTGGTGTTCATGTATCCTGGTGGCTAGTTTTCTGCCTGTTTGTCCAATGTAGTGTTTGTTACAGTCCTTGCACGGTATTTTGTAAATGACATTAGTTTTGCTTATTGTCTGTATAAGGTCTTTCAAGTTCATTAGTTGCTGTTTTAGTCTGTTGGTAGGTTTGTGGGCCACCATGATGCCCAGATCTGCTTTCCTGATGGAACAACTCTGCCACTTCAGGATGGTGAACCTTCATTACTCAATGGCAAGTATATCCTTTCATAGATAAAGACACCAAATCCATACATATGCTTTTCACAGGGTTGTCTTTTCTTGACCTGGCAAGGCCATGCAATTTCTTTTTGCACTGGCTGAAAGTGTAATACAAGATTGTATTAACCCTTTCTGCCTGGCCTCATCCTTCTGCCTATAAGAAATTCTTTCTACTGTGTTAAAATCAGACTAAACACTCCTGATGGGGCGCTGTAACAAGGAAAAACTAGCAGCTGACAGAACTTATAAAAGATGATGGAAACTTACTAAAGCAAAATAATGCTGTCCGAAGTAATACTGGGCTTCAGCCCCTGCAGTGTTCACTGGTCTTAAAGGTCTCTATTGTACCAGTGGACACTGCATACTGTCTCGCAATGGAATGCAGATGTAACCATGAAAGGGAGGCATACAGTCAGGTACAGTGAATCATTCCATGACCCATTGCCTGGGATCTGTTAACAACCACTTTAGCTAAGCCCAGGAGCAGGACCATGAGTTCCTTCTTAGCTCTCTGATAGCAAACAAAAGGCCTTTGCTCTTTCCTCATTTGCAGGAATGCTCTGATATCTGAACCTATGAAATGGAAGTTGACACAGTGAAGCAGACCTCCTCAACATCTCTATCAATGAACTTCCTGGTTTTCAGGTTAACCTTTAAAGTTGCAATAACAAATTATTCCCGCGCACCTCCCTACCTCCCCCCCTCCCCCAAATTCTTTTAATCTATTTGTTTTATCCTGGAATAACCATATTATAAACTAGCCCATTACCTGCAATGATGCCCTAGCGCACTCAGTTTAGTATAGAGCTCCTCTGATTCCTACCTGGAATTAATTATTCTAGGAACAGCTCCAGGTACTAACGAAAATGAGCTTTGAACAGCTATTTCAAGAACATAGTTGCAGCAATAAATATCAGTATCAACATCTGTGCTTGGAGGTAGGAATCCTTTGTAGATTTTCATAGAGTTCCTGAGCCAACTCGCAGCCACCCACTACTTCACTGGTGACTTTTATCACTCAGACAGAAACGTCTAAATCTCATTTCTCCCAACCATTAATTGCAAGTTAACTGCCTGTCAATTAAATATTCTGAACTATTAGTGATGATAGATCACTGAAGTTCCTTGAGGCTAGGAGAGTGAAAAGGACAACAGTAACACCTTGATGTTCTTTCACTATTTACCAAGGTCAGAACTACTTTGTAACTGATTGGGAAGATCTTCCAAACTGCTATAATCATCTGTGATCTCCGGTGGGAGACCTAAGTGTTTCAGGGGTGAGCTAAGTGTTGCCTGAGGATAGACTTAGATCAGCAGAATAATGTCTTAAACAGACTGAGAGTTGTTACAGACAATCCAGAACATGAAAGATCACAGATACCTGTGTGCTCCCTCTTGAAAGTGCAGATGGTTTTTGCACATCAGATATAAATGTGTTTCATCATCCAGATAAAGAAACTGTTTATCACTGCAAAGTCATAAAACTTTAGGACAAATTCACAAGTTTAGTATCAATGGAAGGAGGATTGTTGTTTCATGATGACCCTAAATTTGTAAAACCTGGACTGTGTTAATTCCAAAGTTGATTATTCCTTCTTCCATGGAACTTTATTCTTCTGTGAAAGGTTTATATTGCATTTAAGCCATGGGGAAAATGGTCTGAAACCCCCATTTACCATTTGGAGGGGACAAATCTATCCACATTTTCTTTTTATCAGTTAAAGTGATCAGTTTTTCTAAAGAATGGCATCTGAAATACTTTGAAGAAAATTTTGCGTAAGTTGATTTGTTTTGTTTTTATTCTGGCAGTTTTGTCACTTTATAGTGACTAAGTTTGATCTATTATCCTCATCAATAAGTTATGCAAGGCAGTGAGAAAATTACAGTTAACTAGCCTATATCAGGTGTGAGATAGCTAAGGTGGGAGGACAAGTGAATAATATAGGAAACGCAAGGCTATGTTTGATCAAAGGCACAATAGTGTCCATACCTTTGAGCCATCAAGGCCCATGTTCAAGTCCCACTTGCCCCAGACGTGTGTCTGAACATGTTGATTAAAAAGAAAATCTAAATGAGTACTTTGCCAACTTTATGACAGTAATAACCTTTCAAATTAAGTTATTGGATGTTAGTTATTGTAGAGGATGCAAGTTGCTAACAAGGATGTAATGTCTTTCTTAATGAAGTGATTATATTGTTACCAGTATTGCGATTATAGTTTCCCATTGTGCAAAGTCAAAGAAGAAAGATAGAAGTCATTTTCATCTTAAGATTTAGTAAAATGTTTTTTTTAATAGCAAAGTTTATATTTCTAGCTGTTATGTGAGGGACTATTTTAATTTTGTGGCACAGTGAAAAATAGACTGTTTCCTGAAGTTTATTTCTGTTGACATTTATGGGATTTCTAAAAACTCAGAATCACTTCAATATCAGCAAAATATAGCATTCCTCATTGTTGTCCAATTTAATTGAGAGGCTTAATATTGAGAAGGAAGATGCCCAACCTGGTAAAACCAGCTGATTTATAGTGCAACAACATCTTGCAGCTGAGCAGTATGCAACCTGTATTAACCTGAATCACTTGATACGTGTTTATGACTCTAATTATACACTCTTTAGTCCAATAGAGGTATTGTGCCTGTACCTTCAGTTTGATCTGCAGGTGCATGAAAAGAAATCTTAACCTTTCTATTTAAAGTAAATAGGTCAAGGGCAACTGGCTGATGAGGTAAATTTTACGTGACTGCCGCTTAGTTATGCTTCTATAGATGCAAATACTTTCCTAACATCTGTTTCATGTTTGACAATGGCCATGATTGGAACCCTGCACAGTTAATAAGTTAAGTCCAATAATGAGATATTCATTTTTGTGAACACTATCAGCATCTTGAATACTCTTTGTTAAAAGATTTCTATTGTAGTTTAATATTTTTCTAAGAGATATTTCCATTTTCTGTGTCAAATTGTTTTTAGCCATCTAGCCTCCCTCTTCTAGTCATGTACTGGGGAAACACAGGATACCTCCAGTTTTGTCGCAGTTTGTGCATAAATTGCTCTGTTCACTGTCTGACAGTCAGGAGGGACAACCAGTAGGTTTGTATACCAAGGCTATTTTGTAAATAATTTGCACTCTGTTATTAGGCCAGTTGGTAATTTTACTGCCTTGTTTGTCCAGGAGTGGGAGGGTCTCAATCCGATCTCTCTTTAAGACAATCTTAACTAGGGTACGTAATGGTACCTAGAAATTCCCTTTGTATGTGAGCTGAGCCTGAGGAGCAGATACAATGGGTAGGGTTTTAACTCATTCAAAACTGAAATGTAAATCACAGGCATTACACCATCTAGAAGGACAAGGACAGCAGATACATGGGAATGCAGGCACCTGCAAGTTCCTCTCCAAGCAAGTTCCTCTCGCCATCTTTATTTGGAAATATATCACTGTTACTCAGCCAAAATTCTGGAACTGCTCTCAACAAAATTGTGGATGTACCTATAAAGTATGGACTGTAGTGGTTCAAAAAGGCAGTCTACCACCAAAGCCTACATCTCCTAAATGCATTTTCAAAAAAAAAAGTTAAAATTGGGCTCAGGTTTTGAGTGATTAAACCCTTGATTTTTATTTAGCAATTTGATACTTATGTGTGTGTATGTGTGTGTTCCATGAGGATGAAACCAGATTGCAGATGAGCATGAAAACACTTGCTGAGGATAATCTTGACCTTGTGTGTGAGTATAAAATTGAAATCTTTGTTGGTTATACAGCTCTCTCTCATTTTTCAATTTTCTTGAAGTTAGACAGAATGAAACTCCAGTTAGGTGTAGAAGGTGCAGCTAAACCACACAAAGTCCAAACAGCATCACTGGTTAGTTTTGTACATGAACAAGAGTCAAGGTGACACAAACTAGTGGCCATTTCTTCCTTGCTAAAAAAGGTAAAAACATTTATGAAAAAAGGGTATGTGTTAGGAATGGCAGGTTGTGCTTTACTTCACGTTGCAATACAAGGTACAGCATTTGTTAATGTGTTGATGTGTGAGTCATTCTGCCTACGAATCCCTCTGTATCTTGTGTTAGTTTTATAGATGGAAAGAATTTTGTGCTGTCAAATCCAGCCCCACATCTCTGAACTGGGGCTTGAACCCACAATCTTTACTTGGGCAAAGATATCACAAAAGCAAGTGTGATACTAAAGAATCATGTAAAAATTATATTTTGCTGGTCAACTCAAATTGCGAATTGGATAGAAATCATTCAGGTAGAATATCTTTCAAGGAAATCCTGCTTTCTTCCAAAAGCTGAATAATAACTAGGAATAGGTTTGATAATAGCTGGTCAATGATAAGCCAGTGTGTTATGAGTGAGTGACTGTGACTGAAATGGAATTTTATTTATTCTATTTATTTAATACTGCTGGTAAATAAAATACATTGAAGGAGCAAGTAAATCACTGTCATTTAATTCCTTTGAAAAGCCGGCCCCTCTACTCAGTCTTGGGTGCAAAATGTATTGTTGATTGAAAGCACAATCCATTTTATGCCGAGCCCACTGGCTGAGAACAGACCAGTTCTTCATGGGGGAGGTGTATGGTGGCGGAGAGAACTATATCACAATTCGCTGCATGCACTGTTAAACAAGACTGGTATCAATCTTAGGTGATTTGCTTCAAACCTCATTTTCTCGTGACCTTTGTCACATACAGTGCATTTTTCCAAATGTCCAAAAATCCTCATATTTGAAACTTTTTTTTTAGGTTTCAAAAGCAACAGGAAGCGGCTGAGTTAATAAATCAAATTCATTGAGTGCTTCATAAAGTGGTTAACATGCTTTACCCATAACCTCCCATTTCCAGCTTGCTCACGCACTGTATAATTTAAAATCATAAGCTGATTCAATACTCTAAAATGCCAGATAAACTTTTCTCATTTACTCTTAATTTGGTCATGCAGGATAATTCCAACATCTGAAGGTTGTTTAAACTGCTTTTAAAATGCATTCCTTAAACCCCCCACCCCTACCACCTCTGCTCCTTGTCAGCTTCTATAATTATTTCCAATCCAAAGCAGCCCTTAATGCGCTTATTAATCCAGCCTTCTCCTCAGTGTGAAGCACATTCAGCTCTATTAATTTTTAAAAATCCTTTTGACTGGGTCTGCAGATGCTCTGCTATTACGGAAAAGCTATTAGAAGTTAACACCTCTCTCCCCAGAGACTGGCATCTTCTCCTGCCTCAAAATGCCACCCTCTCTGCGTCACCAGCTGCTAAACCAGGGTATTAATACAACGATGTGATCCTTTCAAGAGCCTGAAATAACTGTTGGATAATCATACTGGATCAGCTTCAGAGCAGCCGAATTCTGCGACATCATGGACAGATTTTTCAGTAGTGATTTGGTATTGCAAGAATTTTTTAATTTCCTGCTAATAGGTCTATTTTTTTTTCATGATCAAGGAATGAGACAAATCTGTGTATACGTTTGTAAATAATAGGTAGAATAATGGCATAAACCAACTTTGAACTGAGTTCTGCATTGAGAGTCATGGGTTACTCAAGGCAATCATTAAATTTTATTGTTTCAACTTGAATATCTACTTACATTTTGAAGAATATTTATCACCTACCTGGGTGTTGTTGAATACTCTGTTGAATACAGTTGAATTCTGTAAATCATGGGGACCCTGTGTCCTCCATCATTCATTCTATTTATAACACTTGACAAAATGTTAAGATTAAAATCTGATCTATTCTTTGCCTTTCTTTCATTGATTATTTACCTGTTAAAACTATTTCTTTCATTCGGACGCATGCTAAGCCTATGTAGCATTGTGTACATTTCCCAATCTCTCTCAGGTATTATTCACTGTTAGGTTCTCTTCTGTCATGAAAACACTAAAACACAATCTCAAAACCACATGATGTTTAATAGAGAAAAAACCTGAAGGATTTTAATATGACCCAGACACAGCAATGGGTCATCATGGTCTTGGTTCTGGGAGTCCTGACTTCCATTAGTGAATTGGTACTAATAATGCCACACCATGAGACTACAACAAATCAAGTTTTATTGAATGAAAAACAAAGTTAGGTAAAGGAAAACCTGTTGAATATATTTATTTTGTTATTGTAACTTTCCAAAAATGAAGTGTAAACTTGAAGACAAAAGCAAATCCGGTAAAAATAAATATTGGAAAACAAATGGACTTTTTAAACTCAAATATGCACTACTTAAAAAATAAAATGCTGTTCACCAGGCAAATATACACACACACAATCATGAAGTAATTTTAGGAACTGAAGACAGCAAATGCTAGTAATACATAATGAAGCATTCAGCAGGTGAGACAGATAGATCCAGGTTTGAAGAGAAATCCATCAGGCAGAATTCTGAGAAATACGCCTGAAATATTAATTTATTTTAAAGTTGCTCAGCAGTTTAGCAGCTAGCTAGGTACTTGAAATGGGGTGGCACAATGGCTCTGTCATTAGCACTGCTGCCTCACAGCACCAGGGACCTGGGTTCGATTCCAGCCTCAGGTGAGTATCTGTGGGGAGTTTGCATGTTCTCCCTGGATCCGTGTGGGTTTCTGCCAGGTGCTCTGGTTTCTTCCCACAATCCAAAGATGTGCAAGTTAGGTGGATTGGCCATGCTAAATTACCCATGATGTTTAGGTTAGGTACATTAGCCATGAGGAAATGTAGGAGTCTGGGTGGGTGCTCTTTGGAGAGTCAGTATGGACTTGTTGGGTCAAATAGCCTGTTTCTACACAGTTGGGATTCTGATTTTTAAAATTCTATTATTTCAAATTTCTGCTTTGTTGTCTCTCTCTCTCTCCTGTTAAATGTTTGGAATTCTGTGAGTATATGAAGACCCAACAAGCATAATAGCTAATGACATACTAGCCTGAGAGAATTTGGCACTGAAACAGTTAACATCAGAGAGCAGACATCACTGGAAAAAAAGTGTGTCATGTTTGAGATTACCTAGTCGTGACCTAAAAGTAGACTGGGGTCAGGAGGAGTGCAGCTTGACCTTTTCTGGGACCATTTCTGGCAGTTCTTTGATGTCAGTCCCCTTGTCTCAGTTTTGCCATCATATTCTTTATGTTCTCCAACCTCTTTAGATTAGCTGCTATCTTAGCAGAGCCGAGGCCCCTCAACCCCATCCACCCCAGTTTTCATAACCCTGTGGTGCCTTTACTTCTAAAAGTGTCTTTACAAAAGATATCATGCCAGTTGTAAGGGAAACTTGTGTCAAGTGTGACAAAACCATACAGAGTATGCAATTTGGAGCTTGAAGTGTCTGTCACCTGGTTAACAGTGGCTGTTGTTTAATGCCCATAAATGATAACTTGTGCACAATTTCTATAATTTGCCTATAGCACCTCACAGCTAATTTTAAATTTCAATAGACTGTTTACATACAGATTTTTCACAACTAATGGACATAATTATACCCTGCGTACTTGCATTGCAGATTTAGATGCATAAACATGGGCATGCGTCCCCAATGAGTGCATGTGCATGTAATTTAAATTTTGAGCGTATTCATGTTCTATTTACTTCCCTGTATATTGTCTGACTTGCTTTCTTTGGTTGTGTGGATTAGCACAGACAGTAGAAAATATCCTTACCAGGAAAGGAATCCTATTCTAAATTTATTGCTTACTAAAATTAATAGCAAGAGCAACAACTTCTACATAAAAAAACATGTTAAATGCTGTCCTAAGGAACGTTATTAAAGAAAACTTGTCACATTATGAGATATTGAGACAGTTGACCAAATGTTTGTTCCAAGAGATAGATTTTTAAAAGTATCTTTAAGGTGGAGAGAGGTAGAGAGGCTGAGTGCTTTAGGGAGGAAATTCCAGAGCTTAGGGCATTGGCAGCTGAAGGCACAGAGCAATTAAAATCAAGGATGCTTAAGAGGCCAGAATTGGGGGAGTGCAGATATCTTCAGAGGGTTGAAAGGCTGGAGGAGATTACAGAGATAGGGAGGGTGAGGCCATGGAGAGAATTGAAAACAAGGATGAGAATTTTTAAATTGTTTAATGGAGTGCCAATGTACTCCAGCTAAAATAGGAGTGAAGGATGAATAGAACTCGGTGTGAGTTAGGACAGGGACTGCAGAGATTTGGATTTGGATGATCTCAAGAGGCCAACAATCAAGCATGAAACAAGCAGAGAATTGGAAACAGGAGCAGGGTAGTTGGCCCTTGAGCCAGCTCCACCATTCAGTGTGATCATGTGAGTTAATTACTCCACATTCCGATCTGCAGGCATAGGGGACAAATCTTGTAAAATAGATGGGTGCACTTGGTGTAAATTCCTGTCAGTGTCAGGATGTGTTAGTGTGTGGCAGCACTCCCCTGCATCAGTGCAAATTTTCTCCTATCAAGTTTTCCAACAAAAAGCTCTTTAGAGTTCGATTGTGACTAACAGTGTGCAAGCCCAAGATCTATGATGATGGCTAATTTTGCTTTTGCAACCTACAGGCACCTCTGTTGTAGCAATTGTTCAAGTCTGGTATATTCTATGTTGCCAACAACAGCATGTGACTTTTTTTTAATGCTAGTTGTTATTTAAGTCTCAGCAGTAGTTGTTTAATGTACTTTTTAAAATTACTTGAAAATGACACTGAAAACATCAGAGTAAATGAGATTTGTTGCAAACTTTAATTTAAATAGCTTATTATTTTAACAAGGATACACTTGAACAAAGAAACCATTCACCATTTTCTCAGTGGTGCCTATTAAGTAAATCTTAATTTTTGTGGTGTTTTCCTATAAAGCTATTCTGTTTTTACTGAGGCACTAACCTATTTTAAAAGAAAGGGTTAATATGTTTGTTCAAACAGCTGAGGAATAAGTTTGATGTGAGCATATTATACTTCAGTTTAAGGTAAATGTTTGTATGCTTTAGTGTCAGTACCATTTGTGTAATTATTGGTATCTGGCTGAGGAATAGGATTCAGTTTTACGGACATTTATCAACATCTTAATTTCAGATCAATGGCTGCACATCTAAAGTGAAACATATCAAAACTAAGACACATGAATCAATGACACTTGGGAACCGACAAATGTTCTTCAGCTATGTAAGGTCTGGTATCTACAATGCTTGGTACAGGTCATTTTGCTATAACGTGCATTTCGTTAATGCAACTTCGCTGTAATGCGATTGACAACTTGAGGACACCATTTCTAAAGCACAAACTTTTAAAAGATGTTTTGGCTGTAACACAATTATATCACCAACACTTTAAGTGCTATTTCTACAGTGTGATTTTTCTATAATACAGGTTGCACAGTAATGCAACTATCTCATTATAGAAAAACTATCTGTAGTCTCTACTAATGGAAAGTCCATTCTCTGTGTTAGTATTGATGCACTTCTTGCTTCATAGCTCCTGTTTTCACAGTAAGAACAATGGATGGAAGTTCCCCAAGGAAACTCTGAACCCTAGGAAACAGAGACAGAGCAGGATGTTAGTGTACACAGAATGACAGGGGAACTTGCTTGATTTTTAAAGGTGACAATTTATAAAAATGTTTTAAGATGAGATGGAAGGGGTTTTCTGAGGTTAGAGAGTGTAGTCTACCTGTTCCCTGATGCTCCATAAAACTGTTGGGTTGACAGCTCACAGTTCAACTCGCGGGGCTAGATTGGGAGAGCTGTCTGAGCCACATGAGAAGAAAATAAATCCCCAATTGAATTTAAAAGCTCACACTCGGCCCATGTGAATATTACATGACCCAGCTGAAGCAGTGCACAAACTTTGCTTTAAACTCCAATGTAGAACTATTGAAAATGTAATGGTACTAACTGATAATCAATCATATTACCACAATTTGTTTTAAAGAAACCTCCACTGTCTGTTGTGCTTGGCCAGCAACAGAGAATGCACGCCAATGGTGGATTCAGCAAGTCAAGGATTGGTGTGTTACCAGCTAAAATAGACTGTATTATGTTAAGACGTATAATGAATTCAGATACATTTGTTTACACATACGCATAATGGAAATAATATCCATTTGTTAAAATAAATTGACTTTCTTATTTTAATGTATGATGTTGGCTTATGACGATTCTTGGGAAGTTGTACCCCTGCTTTAACCCCACATTTGGCATAATGTCATTACAATATCCTGTAGTAAATTAACCACAAAAATAACAGAATGCTTGTTTTCACAGCCCAATACTGAATATAAGTGGCTTGACATTTGTACAGGAATACTGGAGTATCTGTGTAGTATCCCAGGATTTATCTCTACTGAAGACAGTTAATGGAGACTAAATGAAATACATCATGCTGGCCTTGAGCTGTTGTTCACCAAATGTGTGAAGACCCCTTATTTTCGCCTGTAGTAGCAAATATGTGATGTAAAACAAAATCATTGCCTCCCAAAACTGATTGGCATGCAATGAAAGTAAGGCTTCAGGTCCCAAAGGAGAAGTTGTTTGATGATTCACATACAGAAAATCTCACTGTAGCACTTAATTCCTTCATTAGCATTCAAGGCGACCAATTGCAAGGGCTGGGAAAAGCATAGGCCTGACAACATGTCAATCTGGTTAACAGTGTCAGCAAGTCAAGAATTCCAAAAACTGTTGTCAACTGTTTGAGGTTGTCGAAACACAAAAGACCGTATTCACCTAATTATAATGATGAATTTTGATGATACATCTGATTAGAATAAGCATTGTCATCATGGACTTAATGCTAACTTTAATTGAGTTAGCTTAATGATTAAACTGAAGAGAGGAGGTCAGAGCTTTGCTTCGAAGATTTTCACGTCCTACTTCACCAAAGCCCTTCTTTTTTAATATTCAGTTTAGTGGAACATAGAACTCTGTGGGGCCTAAGAATTAGTCACTGCCTCCTAACTCTGAGAAAATGCTGGAGTGTGGGAGTTTACATCTGAGTGTTATGCCATCATCCTTCCTAGCTTCCTGATGTGTTTGAACCTCTTCATTCACTGTTTCCAGGTTTAAGGGACCACATTCCTGTTGCTTACTGCCTCAACCTCTTACATCCATGGCAGCTTCCTCAGCAAGACTGCCCTCGATCTCATGTCCATGGCAAAGATCAAGTCACTTCTGTCTCTCAGACCCCACAGCACAGCCTCCAGCTGAAAATCCAAGACTCTGGGGTGGACTTCGCAGATCTAGCTTCAGTTCTTCAGGTTGCTGAAGCCACTGGATTCAATAAGTAGCTTGCCTGACACAAAGAGAATGTCAAAATCTGAAAGAGAAAAATGGAAAATGCTGGAAGCCCTTGGGATGTCTAGCAACAGCTGTGAAGAGGCAAAGAGAGAGATAGCATTTCATCAACCATTCTGACCCTCGCTGGGGTGCCTTTAACTAGAAACCATTCGACAGACTCAGCAGACCCTGTCTTTGACCAGGGAACCCAGAATGGGGATGCTAATGCTGTGCTAAATTAAAGAAACATGGCAAAGCTGCCTGCAATTGGAAGTAGATTCTAGGTCTGCTGCTGGGTTCATGTGGTTCCATCTATACAGTATGTACAGTCAGTGCCTTGCCAAACCTAAATGAAGGGGGATATTGTTATAGCAGGGTTGCAGAAACCAGAACTGGTGTGAGATTGTTCACTGAAAATGTAAACATTTTTTTATGATGTGGAGGTGCCTGTGTTGGACTGGGATGGATAAAGTTAAAAATCATACAATACCGGGTCGTAGTCCAACAGATTTATTTGGAAAAACTAGCTTTCAGAGCGCTGCTCCTTCATCAGTTACCTGCAATGGTCTGAAAGCTAGTACTTCCAAACAAACCTGTTGGACTATAATCTGGTGTTATACGTTTTTTTTAAACAACAAAGGAAAACATTTCTAAGATAGTTTTCTCACCAGTGTACAGTTAGAAATAAGTTTTCTAATATTACTGCTGTAAAGTGAATGCATACTTATGCTTCCTTGTTCAAAAACAGAATATGGACCAATCCTAGAGCAGTCACACTTCCACAAAATATCAAACTAACTGAATACCTTCTCCACCAGATCAAGATGAAAATGCCTTTCTACACAGAATATAGAAAAGTACAGCACAGAACAGGCTCTTAGGCCCATGATGTTTCTCTGTTTCATTGTTGTGAACAATACATTACAGAGACACCTGCATATTTTATCTCTAGTTTAGGTGTTGTGAATTGATCCAAAATAATCAAATTCAGATTATTTTAGAATTGGAATTTGAATTTATGTTTATTTCTAGCAAAAAAAAATAAGGATAGCAACTGCAAAGCATATGAGTGGTGCCTTCAGTCATTCTTCAACAAGGCTGCGATAATCCCGGAGTCCAATTACAAGCCTTCCAACAACTTGAGTTACACAGTCTTGGTCCTCCTTGTCAGCTGAATCTGAAACTTTCCTATGGAATAGATGGTCCCTCTGAGAGAGTTAGGTAGGTCTTTCATTCTGTGTCTTCCTCTCTCTGCTGTAGCCTATCCATTTTCAGAAAACACCTACAAATTTAGCTTTGATATACTCCAGTCTTTGTTCGTAGCTAGTGCATGGAAAACAATATAGCACAGAGATTTGTTTCATCAAATCATTTCAATGTTTCTCAGAACAATAATGGAGAATAGTCTTGTCACATTTGAATACCTTATAAAAATTATTCAATGGGGGACTTGAATATGCTAAACTGAATCCATTGTCATCTGTATTCATTATTCTGTTATCATTTTAAAAGAATCTTTCATTCCAAATTCTTTCCTTTTCATAGTTACTTAGGTTGAAGGGGATGGTTGCTACCTGCGATTAAATAACTCCTTCATGCAATTTATAAAAGAAATGATCCTCAAAGCATTAACGGATCATTGCTTCTACTGCAAAGCAAAGACCGAGTTCCCACTCCCACTCTTTTGTTCCAGAAACCTTAAAAGAAGATTTTCCTAGCAAATTACTTTGCTCAGCCATTAGGAATAGTAAATTAAGCAATCTCTTCTTTCGGGGGTAAAAAAGCCACAGTAAATTATTGGAACTTTAGATTCAGGAAGTATTTAATGCTAGGCATAAAATCAACAGGCTGGTCCATATTGTGGATTCAAAATTACAGATGCAATTTTATGTTCTATAATATTTATTTCAGAAGTGAAAAACAGAAATGTTGACATTTATATTTACAATGTTGTTAACCTAAGTCAGTTAGTACTGAGTATACAGCTAAGCTTAATAAGTTGCTACTGGATTACATAAGAAAATGAAAAATATAGGATCTGATGAGAAGTGAATCATACTAGAATTTAGTTTGCTACTGATGAAGTTGCAGAATGAATCTCATCAGCAAAACATGCCATCATTGAATTGTCATCACATCGGGTTTCCTCTATAAAAGTAGATGGATTTTTCAAGTGACATCTTAGTGGAGACTGGGCCATTTTTATACTCCAGCTCAACAAAAGAAAGGCTTTCATATTTATATCTGCTTTCATGATCTCAGATTGTCCCAAAGCTCTTTACAGCCAATGAAATACATGAAATGCTTTCACTGTTATAGGAAATATGGCAGTCAATTCATGCACAACATGCTCCCAATTACAACAATTAAATAACATGTCTTTATCAATTGAATAATAAATATTGGCTCGGGGATTGTAGGTAACTTGCACACTCTTGTTAAAATCGTGCCATATAATCTTTTTGAAATCCATCTCAGAAAGTAGATGTGGCCTTGGTTTAATATCTCCTCTGTAAGAGGAGTCCTCCAGCATGCAGTGCTCCCTCTGGTGTGTTCTGGAGTTCCAGCTGAGATTTTGTTCTCAAGTCTGAGCCACATCTGACACAAATAAATATAAAGTGAAATAGATACTCTGAAAGAATTGCTAAATTCTGTGCCATTGTTAACAAAAACTAATAACATGTGTAAAGCAGTCACATCATCTCCCTAACAAATGTGTGTTCATTTTGATTAACCCTTTAATGTGAATAGAATATCTTTGTGCTGAATCCCGTACAGAGGTTACTGTTTGAGTTTGCATATTCTCCCTGTGTCTGCATGGGTTTCCTCCTGCTGTTCTGGTTTCCTCCCATAGTCCAAAGATGTGCAGGCCTGCTAAATTGCCCATAATGTTCAGGGATGTGTAGGCTAGGTGCGTTAGTCAGGGGAAATGTAGAGTAATAGGGGTAGGAGAATGGGTCAGGATGAGATACTCTTCAGAGGTTCAGTGTGGACTTGTTGGGCCAAATGGCCTGTTTCCACACAGTAGGGATTCTGTTCTACCACAACTATATTTGAATGAAGGGATGTCAAGTTATCTGTTTATTTATATAGTTCGAAGCTAACAGTACAAGTCAAAGTGATACTTTTTGTGACTTAGTCTAATATAAAATTAAAATGTTCTCACTATCTAAAATGCTAACAATTCTTGATTTCTTCAATACTTTATTTCTTTTTTCCTACATAGGGTAAATGATTCTCAAATGTTTCTAGATTGACAGATGAGCACTTCAAAAGCAATTTTAAAATTGTCTTCTTTAATTAGAATAGTATAGCATTATGTTTACAACTTTCATTTATTACAGCGTTGCCACCAAAAGCAGCCCTCACATCAGCAGCAGCTTCCTCATATAGTTAATAAAGAAGAACTGGTGTTGCTACTCTGATAGTGTTGAAAATTACTTCAGAATCTGGTTTCCTCATGGTGCCACCAGACATTTCATACCTGAGACAATCAGTACAAAACAGATAGTAGTCTCAAATACTAACAGCAGCTATATAAAGACAAATGAAAACAAGTTGGGGAAGAAATTTGATTGCACTGTATCGTTTTTGCAGGGGTGAAACCAATGTGTAAAGGTTCAATATAGATGTGGAATATGCATGGTCACTTTTCATCTGAAGTGTACTGTACACCAGATTGGGATGTTGGATTCCTCATTATATATTCTGAGTGCTGACTGGAGTGTCAACTTTGGCTGCTATGATATTTAAATAAGGAGCCCATTCTCATTGTAAGACCCTTTTGAAAAATTGCAATAAACTCCCTTAACAAGAACTGTGGCACCAACAAGCAGAAAGTATCTGGGGGAATAGTTCTTCAACTACGCACTAGTTAAAACCTGATTTGTCTGTTTAGGATAAGTTCCTCTATGTTCTGCAACTGTACTGTGGCTTCTGCTAATAGGTCTTTGTTTGTGCTGGACAGATTTTGTTTGCCTTTGAGTCAGTTTCATTTCAATTATGGTAGTCCTTGGGACTGGAGGAAAAGTCAAAGCAGGAAAAATGAAGGAAGAAAGTTGGACAACTTAAAGAAGTCAGAGGAAGAGGACAAACAATGGTTGCCAAAGTCACAATTAAAGGAGGTCCCTGCGTGCTGTCCCCAATGTATGTTTTCATGATAATCAAATTACTAGACTTTTCTGGTTTGTTATGATATAACACTTCACTTTCTGCCCCTTTCAAATTTAAGCAAGATACGATACTTCCTTTCTGCATTAGAAGAAAATTCAAATTGGAACAAGCTTTAGATATTTTTCTAATTATAACTTTGTAAATGATGAAAGCTTAATTGGTGCAATAAAAATGTTGACCAGGAAGCATCCAGTTTACAATTCCATTACATTTCCTGAGTTATCCCAGAGTCTCAGAATAAATTAAAACCAGAATACACATCATTTCTTACTGTTCTTTTACTGTATAACTCTATTGATCAAAATGCTAATGGATAAATATGTCAATCTCCTAATTTACATTAGATGATGGTCAATGCTATTTGGAGCACATTGCCAACCATGTGCTACATATTTATCATTTTAGAATTCTGGTTAAACGTGATCACACAATATTATGATGGAGACTTTATTCTGTAATGTTTTGTTCCACACATATGCCCTTGACCTTGTTTGTGCATCAGGAACATTACTAAGTCAAGTTGAGACACTTATAAAAGAATCAGAGAAAAAAATTGGAGAGCATTCCAGGTGAGCTTCCCTCATTCGTTACAGTTTCAGACATCATGCCTCATAACGTTAATCTCTCAGTTGAGGAGGGGTGAACTGAATCCCCATAATTATCCAACTCCCCTCCCCACCCATCTCTCTGTTTCTCACAACAAAGTTAATTTTCAAAGATTCCTTCTCTAATGGAAACCTTTTCTCCTGGACCCAAATGAACTTATGTTTTAAAAGGAACCATTTAACCAGGGTTTCTTGAATTAACAGAGAGAAAAAAAGTGAAAGCTTAAGGAAAAGATTTACAGATCAGTTTCTGAATTATTGTGAAGAACAGACATTTGAATGTTGCAGCTGTTATAGAAAAGGTCACCAATAGTATTGGCGTAGGTAGTTGAACACTCAATTTCAAAACTCCTGACGTTATAGATGATTGAAACTTTTGTTTTTCTGATTAATTTTGACAATGGCTGACTAAGAGTGGTAGAAAGTTTCTTTTATTTCTTCAGATGGAGGGTAGGTGTATTTAAGTGGCTGTTGAGCTGTGATACTCATCTGCCACTTCACAGCACACTAGTCCACACACTGGGATATCAGGCCATTAACACACACAGACTAATTTTTAAATTATTTTTTACATATCCCTGGAAGGCCAAAACATAAATATTCTGCAAGATGTGGCTTTCTGCAGATAGGGAGAGATAATCAACTCCCTTATGATCTCTTCCTGTTACATTTCATTCCCTGTTTGAGGTTTTCCTGACACTCTTCCTTCTACACTGTATAGACCGAGGAAGGGAGGTGGATTCAAAATGGAGAGAAAAATGACTTTTATCCAGGTACAAAATTTTCCAAGATATTTATAAACTGAGCCAACAAATATCTACAAATACTTTTGGATTAACATCATGTATGTGAAGCTATATGCAACTGTTTTAATTAGAAATAATTCCACAGTCTTTTAAGTTAAGTGCAATTTCTGGTCTCTGTCCTTACTTTATAGCTTACTGTGGGTTATTTTAATTGTTAAAAATAAACATAAAGTAACAAGAATATTCTTATAACAGATAATATGGAGAGGCTAATGAGCCTTCTGTTGCATTTCCTCTCCTCCTCATATTCTGAGGGGGAGGGTAAGGGTTAAGTATCAGGGGTGGGTGGGTCAATGTAAATGATTGGGGAGAGGGTTGTCCATTTTATGATGACCTAGGAGTTAAAGCAGATTTTAATGCTCTAACATTTCCTGGTTAAGTAAGTGAGTCTGAACGCGCCAGGGTTTCCAAGCCTAACTCCAATTGGAAAGCATTTTTGGAGAGTCCTGGATTCCAGATAATCATCCATTGGAAGTTTGAACAGCTTTCAGTTTAGATTCCTGTCTGACTCCATTCAGTCCTCACTACGGCCTTGAAAATCTAGTTCTCAAGAGTTTATACCCAAAACATACTGAGGCAGTCACTGGTAGGTACACAGCTAGGGATGGGTTGGGAGTACATAGTGTTTTTGGTAGTGGTAATTAATTATTTTCTAATTTGAACAAGTGAAAACTAGAAGGTCACCTGCACTACATTTTGAAAACCAGAATCCAAGCAAGTACTGTCTTTTAGTTAACTTACTGATGAAATCTACTATTAGTAAATTATCAGTAAGCAAATTTGATGCCATGATGATTTTATGTGTTCATTGTCAGCAATGGCATTGAAGTGCTCACTACAAACTGTAAAGTATTTGTTTGACAGTGATGCTTGGTAATCTGTTCATTTATTATAGACTATTATCCAGGCTCCTTTTAATTTTAAAGTCATGCAGGATTTGAATTTTTTTTCTGAATGCCATTAAATTCTAAAAAGTAAATCTAAATCTCAACAATTTTTCTTATTGTCATTGGACTCCAAAAACTTCTTATTAAAATATACCTGAATCTTGTATTATCATCCTGAATGTAAGTACTTAATATTTCAGCATGGCATTTCAAGTAGATTTTTGTGGCGACAGCCAGTACTTTTTCTTTACTTGTGGGAGGCATATTGCTTGGATCAGTGCACAAATTGACTAGAACTTCATTGTTTCATTGGGCTGAAGCCAATTGGGGGCTTTACAAATAGTTTTGGAGAAGACATAAATCTTTCAAAGGTCACTTCCATGGGAATTTCACATAATTACAATATACTTTCTTGGTATGTATTATTGGATACGTTTATCGGTGCATTCATTAAATTCTTTATTTATTCATGATGCATTCACACCTTTCACCCAGTTCTATTAATTATAGGTTTTGAATTTCATGGGCTAGTCAAAAACCTAATAGGTGTTGTACAAAACCTCTTTTAATAGTCTAGAAAATTCTGTTTGTCACTAGCTGTAAGATTAGTGTCCATTTTCATCACTTTAAGTTTCTCTCAGTGAGAGTGTTCCTCAGCAGCTCTAATATGATTGTGACTAAATGCACTCTTCCTGGACCAAAGCAAGGAAATTTATTTCATAAACCCCAAAAGAAGAAAGTTCGGGACCATTAAAGGTAATACAGTCAGTTCTGCTATAACGCGTTTGTTCTGTACTCATGCAGAACATGTTATAAAAAAATTGCATAATAGCAACACCATTAAACCAGTTATAATCAAGTTATAAACCAATATATGCATTAAAACTTGGTGCTTTAGAAACAATGTCTCCAATTCGTCAATCTTGTTATAGCGAATTCATGTTAACAAACTGCACATTATAGCAAAACAACCTGTATGCTCAATTTTATTACAGAAATTTAATGTTAAGGGTGCATTTACATCCTAATAATTTGAGCCTGCCTACAATGTGCATTTTCTATTATATGTTTGCTTAATCAGTGTCTCATTGCAGGTGGTTTTCGAAGAATTTTCCAGTGTTTGAATCTTTTAGGTGAAGTTACTTCAAAGCCAAATAATGGTAAACCGAATCATCTCAAAGTAGCAGAACATTGAGAAACATAAAATCGGATATTTAGTAAAATCTATCCTATGGCAATTGCTAACCTGTTATAACAGGGATACTGATAGGTATAAGGTAAAAACAATGACTGCAGATGCTGAAGATCTCGCTGCTCGTTGGATGCTGCCTGAACTGCTGTGCTCTTCCAGCACCACTAATCCAGTACTGATAGGTATGTTGCTTTATAACTCCCTATCCTCCAAGCTCGTGTGGATTATGAACCAGAATAATATCATGTAAAAGTTACTTTAAACAAACAAAAAAGAAACGAAATACTGAATGTTAGCTGTTGACCATGTATTAGAACAGGAAACTATATATGCAAATAAGTATATTTAAGGACTATTAAGCATAATTTTTTGAGCATATTGGAATACTGTACCATGGTCTTTGCTGAATTTGACTTTAACACTGCAGTCAAAGTTGATGTAATTATATTTCTTACTTGAGAAAGGATGTACTGGCATTGGAAGAGGTGCAGAGGACGCTCACTAGGTTGATTCCGGATTTGAGAGGGTTGACTTATGAGGAGACATTGAATATGCTGGGACTATATTCACTGGAATTTAGAAGGATGAGAGGGAATCTGATAGAAATATATAAAATCATGAAGGGAATAGATAAGATGAAAGCAGGGAGTTTATCTCCACTGGTAGGTCAAATTAGAACTAGGGGGCGTAGCCTCAAAATAAGGGGGAGCAGATTTAAGACTGAGTTGAGGAGTTTCTTCTTCACCCAAAGGGTTGTGACTCTGTGGAATTCCCTGCCCAGTGAAGCAGTCGAGGCTACCTCGTTGAATGTTTTCATGGTGAAGATAGATAGATTTTTGAACTATAAAGGTATTAAGTGTTATGATGAGTGGGCTAGTAAGTAGAGCTGAGTCTACGAAAAGATCAGCTATGATCTTATTGAATGGTAGAGCAGGCTCAGTGGGTCAGCTTACTCGTGCTCCCAGTTCTTATATTCTTATATCACGTTGAACCATATCCACCAAGATGTTGAGTGGTGTGAAGAATGTCAATTCTCTATAGATGCGAAAGTAACTTTCAGTAATGGAAGATATTACCTTGTTGTTTTTCAGAGTAGAAGTCTATTGGAAAAAATTTGACACTAAAATGTAACCAAAAAACCTTCTTAAAATCAGTTGTCCTGCTCCTTGTCAGAATTATAAAAAGGTTCCTTTTTTGGAATTACTGAGATCTCACACCTCAGGGCAGACCATTTTCTCAGAGGAACCTGTTGATATGCGTTAAGCCTCTCATTAGCTTATGGAAGGGATTTACTGTCTGGCTCAGGTACCTGAAAATATTGGAGCATTGTGATATTTTTCAGGCACAGCCCTCTGGAACTGATTACTTAGGCCCTCATTTGCCATTTGGAACATGGATGCAATGTCAGTTTCCAGCCCATTAATTGCAAATTTTATAATAGCGGATATCTATTGGTAACTCAGTGAAGTGTCCTACATACATCTGAATAAAATTTATTATATCAAAAGTCAGCAACTAGTCAGGAAAACCAATCGGATGTTATGGTTTATTATGAGGGGAATTGAATGCAAGAGGAGGGAGGTTATGTTTCAGTTATACAGGACTTTGGTGAAGCCTCATCTGAAGTATTGCGTACTGTACACATCACTGTAATTATGAATGGATACTCGTGTTGGAAACAGTTCAGAGCACGTTTACTAGTCTAATACCTGGAATAAGTGGATTGCCTTATGAGGAAAGGCTAGACAGGCTAAGTCTCTATCCTCTGGAGTTTAGAAGAGTCAGAAGTGACTTAATTGAAACATATAAGGACCTCAGGGGAATTGACTGGTAGATGTTGAAAACATGTTTTCTCTTGTGGGACAATCTAGAACTGGGGTCTTGGTTTAAACCTAAAGGGTGACCCATTTAAGACAGAGATGGGGAAACTTGTTTTTTCTCTCAGAGGAATGTGAACCTTTGGAATTCCCTTCCTCAAAAGGCAGTGAATGCAGAATCTTTGAATATTTTTTAAGGCAGACACATATTTGCCAAAGGATGAAAGATTAGAGGATAGCAAATGTGGTTCCCTTGTTCAAGAAGGGGAGTAGGGATAACCCTAGTAACTATAGGCCGGTGAGTCTCACTTCTGTTGTGGGCAAAGTCTTAGAGAGAATTGTAAGGGATAGGATTTATGAACATCTGGATAGGAATAATGTGATCAAGGATAGTCAGCATGGTTTTGTGAAGGGCAGGTCGTGCCTGACAAACCTTATTGAATTCTTTGAGAAGGTGAATAAGGAGGTGGACGAGGGTAAAGTGGTAGATGTGGTGTATATGGATTTTAGTAAGGTGTTTGATAAGGTTCCCCATGGTAGGCTACTGCAAAAAATACGGAGGTATGGCATTGAGGGTGAGTTGGAGATTTGGATTAGGAATTAGCTGGCTGGAAGAAGACAGAGGGTAGTAGTTGATGGTAAAGGTTCATCTTGGAGTGCAGTTACTAACGGTGTTCCGCAAGGATCTGTTTTGGGACCATTGCTGTTTGTCATTTTTATAAATGACCTGGAGGAGGGGCTAGAAGGTTGGGTGAGCAAGTTTGTGGATGATACGAGAGTCGGTGGAGTTGTTGACAGTGAGGAAGGATGTGGCAGGTTACAGGAGGATATAGATAAGCTGCAGAGCTGGGCAGAAAGGTGGCAAATGGAGTTCAATGTTGGTAAGTGTGAGGTGATTCACTTTGGTAAGAGTAACAAAAAGATGGGGTACTGGGCTAATGGTCGGATACTTGGTAGTGTGGATGAGCAGAGGGATCTTGGTGTCCATGTACACAGATCTCTGAAAGTTGCCACCCAGGTAAATAGTGCTGTGAAGAAGGCATATGGCGTATTGGCTTTTATGGGTAGAGGATTGGGTTCCAGAGTCCTGAGGTCATGTTGCAGTTGTATAAGACTCTGGTGCGGCCGCGTCTGGAGTATTGTGTGCAGTTTTGGTCGCCATACTATAGGAAGGATGTGGAGGCACTGGAATGGGTGCAGAGGAGGTTTACCAGGATGTTGCCTGGTATGGTAGGAAGATCGTATGAGGAAAGGTTGAGGTACTTGGAGCTGTTTTCATTGGAGAAAAGAAGGTTTAGGGGTGACTTGATAGAGGTGTACAAGATGATTAGGGGTTTAGATAGGGTTGACCATGAGAACCTTTTTCCACGTATGGAGTCAGCTATTACGAGGGGGCATAGCTTTAAATTAAGGGGTGGTAGGTATAGGACAGATGTTAGGGGTAGATTCATTACTCAGCGAGTCGTGAGTTCATGGAATGCCCTGCCAGTAGCAGTGGTGGACTCTCCCACTTTATGGGCATTTAAACGGGCATTGGATAGGCATATGGAGGATAGTGGGCTAGTGTAGGTTAGGTGGGCTTGGATCGGCGCAACATCGTGGGCCAAAGGGCCTGTACTGCGCTGTATGTTTCTATGTTCTATGTTCTGTGTTCTATTATCAGGGATTTTCCCTGTGGGGGAGTCCAAAACTAGAGGGCATAGGTTTACGGTGAGAGGGGAAAGATATAAAAGAGACCTAAGGGGCAACTTTTTCATGCAGAGGGTGGTACATGTATGGAATCAACTGCCAGAGGAAGTGGTGGAGGCTGGTACAATTGCAACATATAAAAAGCATTTGGATGGGCATATGAATAGGAAGGGTTTGGAGGGTTTTGGGCCGGGTGCTGGCAGGTGGGACTATATTGGGTTGGGATATCTGGTCGGCATGGACGGGTTGGACCAAAGGGTCTGTTTCCATGCTGTACATCTCTATGACTTTATATTTAAGAATGTAGAGTTGGAGGTTAAAATCAGATCAGTCATGATCTCATTGAGTGGCCTACTCTTGGTCCTTGTTTGTGGTCTACATAGAAGCAACCCATTTCCCTCCTGTGTTAGAGGTCTCCAAGTCCCAATGTATCAAGGGTTATGGTGAAATGTTCTTTATATCTGTTGTGACTGTTGATGAATCAGATAATTAAGAAGCAGTTTTGCCTCTGAAAGTCCCTACATAGGCTCATTATACCCAGTCCAAATGGATCCAGCAATTGTAGGAGTGAACATTACCGTTGCAGCCATTCAAAGATGACGGATACAAATTGAAATGATATAAAGGTGTCAGCCAGCCCAAGACCAGCAGCTATCTCCCATGGCTGCAAAAACAGCTTCCCTATGAAGAGTCCATAAGTCATAGGAGCATAAGTAGGCCAATCAGCCCCATCAAGTCTGCTCTGACATTCAATGAGTTCATGGTTAAAATGACAATCCTCCGCTCCACTTTCCTGCCTTTTACCCATAACCCTCAATTCCCTTACAGATCTCTTAAAAATCTATTTCAACTATAAATATAATTAATGACCCAACCTTGACAGCCCTTTGTGGTAAAGATTTCCACACATACCCTCTGAGAGAAGAAATTCCTCTCATCTCAGTCTTAAATGTATGAATCCATATTCTGAGATTATGCCCTATGGTTCTAGACTGTCCCACAAAGAGGAGCAATCTTTTGCATCTATCCTGTCAAGTCCCCTAAGAATCTTATATGGTTGCATCAGGTCAGCTCTTATTCTTCTCAACTCCAGTGAGTTCAGGCCCAATCTACTCAATTTACAAGACATTCCCTCCACACCCAATAACAGCCTAATGAACCTTTTCTGGACTGCCTTCAATGCCAGTAAAATCATAGCAGAAGATTCTTTAAGGATTCAAAGGAGAAAAATAAAGAAGGCCCAGAATCTGTTGACCTCGTTGCCATTTCCTCCAGATGAGTGATGTACTGTACTATCACAAAATGAGGATGTACCAGGACACCAACCTGTGATGGCATGATTGTGTCTCTTGCAGGAGCAGGACTTAGGGGAGTGGGTGACCAACCTATTTGAGTCCCAATCAAGATGGCAGCAGGACTCAATGTTTTTGTGAATGGCTGCTTCCAAGGATCCACTTGTGGACCTTGTGGAATCTCCCATATCGTGAAGTCACACATGTATGAATACTTTGGAGATGCTGGTGTTGAACTGGAGTGTACAAGTTAAAAATCACACAACACCAGGTTATAGTCCAACAGGTTTAATTGGAAGCACACTAGCTTTCGGAGCGACGCTCGGAGCGCTTCATCACCTGATGAAGGAGCGTCGCTCCGAAAGCTAGTGTGGTTCCAATTAAACCTGTTGGACTATAACCTGGTGTTGTATGATTTTTAACTATGTGTGAATACTGTTACTGATGTGATTTGTTCCAGATCAGGCCATTTCATCTTGTTTTCTCCCAATGAAGTCAGTGCTGCAGGCCAGGCAGGAGGTTTGGCAACATCGCTGGCATCCAGCAGCTACTCAGTGTCATAGACTGTACACACATTGAAGGCACCACATTATAATGCTGGTAATTCATGAATAGAAAGGGTTCCACTTGGTCAATGTCCAACTCACTGATCATTATCATCCCATCTCAGAAGTCTAAGTTGTTGTCATAATGCCTATATCCTTGACAACTCTCAACTTGCTGCTCTATTCAAAGGGCTATGCATCGTAATGATGGCTGCTGAGAATCATGAGCTACTCTCTGCAACCATGCTTGATAACTCTATGAGTAGCTATAATGCAGCCCATTCTTGCACCAGGGCCTTGAACCATAGGGCATGATCTCAGAATATGGAATCATACACTTAAGACTGAGATGAGATGAATTTCTTCTCTTAGGATATCTATGGAAACCTTTACCACAGAGTACTGTGAAGGTTGGGTCATTAATTACATTTATGACTGGAATAGACTCTTAATCAATAAGGGAATCAAGGGTTATGGGACAAATCTGTTCAAGGTGAGGTTCCAATGCTTGCATCAATTTAAGGGGGCTTCGTAGTAAAAGGGGAGTTGATGACCTAATGGTATTATTACTAGACTATTAATCAAGAGACCCTGGTAATGCTCTGGGTCCTGGGTTTGAATCCTGCCGCCACAGATGGTGGAATTTGAATTTAATCAAAAATTTGGAATTAGGCATCTAATGATGACCATGGAACCATTAGCGACTGTTAGAAAAACTCATCAGGTTCACTAATGGCCTTTAGGGAAAGAAACTGCTGTCTTTACCTGGTCTGGCCTTCAAGTGACTCCAGGCCCACAGCAATGTGATTGACACTCAATTGCCTTCTACATAATTAAATTTGGCAATAAATGCTGGTCTAGCCAGTGACACTCACATGCCATCAATGAATAAAAACAAAACCCCAGTCAGAGTGTGCCACAAAATCCTAGCAGGGTGTTCTCTGCACAACTGAAGCTGGCAAAGAGGGAATGTGATGGATGCTGAAGAGCTGGGAGAACTGTAACAGTCCTCCAAGGAGGAGGATGAGGACATTGAGCAGGAGGAACATCACATTCAGATAGAGTGGTGTAGGGTCAGGTGCAACAGGCCAAACAGGACTGAATTGACATCTGGCTACAGTACATAGCACTCTTTCAGTCAGCATTCTAACATCTCTGCCTTTTAATGACATTATTAATGACTGACTTTTCAAAAAGTCCCACAGCCCTTTAAACATATGCTGCCTATGTCAGTTGAAAAATCTCTCAACATAACTCCTGATGCCTTTCCTTGGTGGATACTGGGTGAATTGGCATAAAGGATGAAAGGGCAAATGGTGGGCAGGAGGCATGGGCTAACCAGATTATCATTAAGTGACATATAAAACTATAAGGGATAATGAGATCAGTACAGTAGTGTGATTTCACATTAAGTTGAAATGGTGACCTGAAGGCATGATGGAGACAGGTGAGAGCATAGGCTGGCATCAACTGGGAGCAATGAAGGGCCATGGGTTGGGTAGGGTCTTAAGTTGATTTTAAGTTGGCAAGGGATGTGAGGGGCATGGAACTGGTGGTGGACAAGTTATAATGATGGATATTGATGGCGTGTGATAAGTGACAGGCTTAATATTTCGCAAAACAACTGGGATGAAGTTTCAGGGAACCAAGGCAGGGCTTTTAATCAGCCTGTCTCAAAACTAGGCAACCCCTGTGACCACACCTAGTTTGTACCAGGGGGAGGGATGGACCACTCCAATCCCATCCCATCCCTCTGGAAATTAAATCCAACGAGACACTTGTTCCCAAATTAGTGCAGCAAAGTTTCCCAACTCTCACTATACACCTCGGGAGAATGAAAATCTAGACGGATCAGAGGATTCTGCTTTAATCTGTTGCCTTTAATTTAAGTTAAATGGAGTAACTTGGAAAGAGGATGGGGTCTCCTACCAAACCTATCTAGGCCACATGAATTCAAACTAAATCTGCACTGTAAACAGAGCCACACACTTATAGAGGCAGATTGAAATATATTCAAGGTAAAGTGGATGCCAAGGAAGAGGTAGCTAGCCTTATTCCTGACAAGGGTCTTTAAACAGTCAGACTGAGAGATCTGGGGCAAGAAGACCCACAAAAGCTGCAGCCAAGCCAAGCAGGTTAAAAGGACTGACCTTGTGTTCATCATCAAACAGTGACTGAAGACTACAAAAACAGCAAAGGGAAATTCTCGACTAGAAAGTCATTGAATTGTGTACAGAAGATTGAGTGAAGAGGTCTCTGTTTAAAAGGAGATTGAAAAAGGCACAGAGCGTAGAGATTCTGCTCATTCCAGGCAGATCTTGGGACCTAAACCATGAAATCTTGTTGTGTAGTCTTTTGAATCTGTGATTGGAAAATTGTATCTCATTTTAAAAGTTAAGGCTCCTATAGAGATTGTAATAGCAGTGTCTGTTTAATGTAGGAAACACAGTAGCCCATTTATACACAGCAAACTCTCACAAATAGCAATTTGGGCGTTCTCTTTCTGTGATGTGAACTGACGGATAAATATTGACCAAGATGCTATGAATACTTGCAGTGCTCTTCTAAATAGTGCTGCAGGATATTTAGAATCTAGCCAAGCAAGTGGTTGGGGCCTTCCAGGCAAATGACACCCACCCCAAGGGTGCAACCCTCCTTTGGTACTGTACTGAAGCATCAGCCTTGACGTTTTGTTCTTAAGCTCTGGAGTGAAACCTAAGGACAGAATCTTGTAACTGGAGGCAAGAGTGCTGCCAACTGAACCATGGCTGACACAGCCTAAATCAGCCATTGTCACTTAGTGTGATCCAGCTGTAAGAATACCGTGCAAACTAAACATCTACAGACCCAAGTGGTAGGACCTAATGGCGAAAAAGGAAAACAACTTTCTGAGCTACTCAGGGAAGGCTTAATGATGGAAAGTGAAAGAAAACAAAAATCACTTTGCAGGGCTGCTCTCCTCCGTGGTTGGGGCTTGAGACAGATGAGAAGAAGCAGCATTCTGCTCCAGGCACAGGTAAACCTCTTCTTGAGATGCGGTTGCAAAAGTGGACGGTGCTTCATTCTCCAAGGCTGGCATTGCCCACCGCTCCATCTGGAGAAATATTTCTGTCAAAATTGTATAGACAGCAAATGACTTGACCATTGGAACCACTAAGGAGAAACAATATGCCACAACTGAAGCCTTAAGGTCACTCTTGCAGAAAAAGAGAATAAACCTCAAAATTTCAGTATCAAAATGAGTTGCTACCTAAATTTGAAATGGCTTCTAACTCAGATTTTTAAAAGGAAAATTGCAGACAGAATCTGAAAGGGAACATGACCAAAGCACACAAGAACAAAGATTAGGCTGCATAAATAAATGGTTTAAGACAGTCCCCATAAATTATCTTCATGAAGCTGACCCATAATAGATGGAGTAAAAGTGATAAAAAGGAACTGTCCACATCAGTGTTTCATAGCTGCTTCAGGCAAATAGTAAGCAAGTGCTGTATAGTGTCCACATCACCAGTGGTCTATTATTTAATTAGGCCCTAGAGTGTTTCTCTAACTTCACCTTTTTTTCTTATCAGATTCCATCTGAGAAGGGGGCTGTAATGGATTAGTATTAATTTTGAAATACATTAAAAATAGCCGAAAGGCTGTCTGATGATTTGGTTGAGTTTGACTATCTGTTCTTCAGTGCTCATTTGATGAATGGAGTGTTTTATTGGCACACATAGGCTCTGCTTGATCACTGCTTAACTCAACTATCAATCAGCAACAGTGTCCACCTACCACATCACAACAATTGGGAGGAACTGCTGCTGAGCTTTATGTTCAGATCTTCTACAGCTTGCTTTAGGAATTTAGGGGCCTTAGAAAGGTTAGTTACAACACAGGGACATAAGAAACAGAAATCATTTTGCCTGTTTTACTATTTATTAAGTTCATTCATAATCTTCAACCACAACTCTATCATCTCACACTGAACTATAATTCCTATACTACTCAAAAAGAAATCTGCCAATTGCTGTCTTGAATATATTCCATGTTATGGGGCTTCCTGTACAAACAGTTTCTTCTCATTCTTCCAGCCAGGATTGACAGTCCATCCATTGTTAAATATTTAAAGCTCTCTTAATCAGTTTTGGCATGTTCCTAATTATCATGTTCAGAGATGTTATCATGTACCCCTGGAAAAGGTGGGAACCAAACCCTGGTCTCTGATTCAAGGACAGAAGCACCATCACTGCACCACAAGACCACTGCCTGGTGCCTATTCCAGGCAACACATTCAATAACTGGTTCACTAATGGAATAAGTGAAATATCATGTCAAAATCAACAGAACTTATCTCTTTAATAAGCAAGTAATTTTGATAAGGGGAGGTAGTGAGGTAGTGGTAATAATTAGCAATCCAAAAGCCAGACTGATGGTATGGGGAAGGTGGTTCAAATCCCAATAAAGCAACGGGAATTTAAATTAAAATAATAAATATGGAATGTCAAACTCGACTCAATAGTGCTGGCCTCGCTTGTGACACCCACATCTCATGAACGAATATCAAGAAATTTTTCCATTAATTGGAGATTTGTCCTCTGTTGGATATCACAGAGAGGATCAAACTGTTGAATCAAAAAGTGAAAATCAATTAAAGTGAAGATTGGCACAGTCTTCTGTTACCTGTAAAATTATTAATTATAGTGGAACATATCACAGATTTTTATGGTACGGAAGATTAATAACACAAGGACAAGTGATAAAAGTGGTACAAGTTCAAAAACTTGTCACAAGTGACACAATCTGCTGTTGTAATATGCCAGTGCATAAACTGTCCCAGGAGCGAGTAAAACTGTTTCTTTCTTATTGGATCTGAATGATAACAAGGCACTTGCCTCAACAGTCAGGGGACTAGATTGTGTTCATATAGATAGATTATTTCAATTAGAAAGGTCATGAAGTACTAGAGGTCATGCATCTAAAATCACGTAAGTGTAGAAGTAGGTTGGCTATTGGATGTTCCCTTTATAGATTAGATTCCTTACAGTGTGGAAACAGGCTCTTCGGCCCAACCAGTCCACACCAACCCTCCGAAGAGTAACCCACCCAGACCCATTTCCCTCTGACTAATGCACCTAACACTATGGGCAAATTAGTTGGGCCAATTCACCTGACCTGCACGTTTTTGGATTGTAGGAGGAAACCGGAGCACCTGGAGGAAACCCACACAGATACAGGGAGAATGTGCAAACTCCACACAGACAGTACCCGAGGCTGGAATCAAACCTGGAACCCTGGTACTGTGAGGCAGCAGTGCTAACCACTGAGCCACCGTGCTGCCCCCAGGGGATATTTGGTTAATGGAACCAGTTTCTAGCTAATACAGTAATTGAAGATTCACTGGATGTCTTCAAAGGAATGGGAGGCTAATTCCTAGGTGGGTCTGAGATCATGCCATACAATAGGTAGAAAATATATTAAATAGCATAACCTATAGAAAAGGCAAGACATTCTCTTGACTGGTTCTGATCACTAAAGAAAGTTTCAGAGGACTTTTAAATGTTACATTATTCATCTCTGCCATCTGCTACTGAAACCCTGATTTGTTACTACAAGATTTTTCTTTAAAGAGTAAAATTATGAAGACCTACTTCTAGATTAGATGGGACTTGAACCAGAGTATCCTAGCCCAGAGGTGGAGACACTGAAACGTGAGTGCTCAATTGTTGCTTCTATACTCTCCTAACCAACCTGCATCTTAGCTCTTTTATAAATTTGTAAACTCATAAACTCAGTCAAAACTTTATGTTCACGTTCTCACTTGTTCCAGTTTCCATTCACACATTCCTGATGTTCTCACCGACCTGCATTGGCTTCCACTCAGGCAACACCCCAATTTTAAAATTCCCATCTTTCTTCTAAAATCCCTCAATATCCATGCCTCTCTCTTTCTTTGTAACCTCCTTCAACCCTGAAATCTGTTTGCTGTAAGCTGTGTGAGCATACTAGCAACATGACAAGTGGAACATAGCATGCAGGCAAACTACAGGCATGCACAAGCAATGCTCACTTTAAAATGTACACATCCATGACTATTTTTGCTCTGAAGGAGATAATAAAGAACTATAACTGAATGAGCCCTGCTGACAAAAGTTCGATGGCACATTGCCTCCAATCCTTTGAGACACTGCTCCTCTGATACTGACCTCTTGCACATCCTTGATTTTAATTACTTCACCATTGATTGGCAGCTGTGTCTTCAGCTGCCTGGATCCTCAGTTCTGGAATTTCCTCCCTAAACATTTCTGCCTTTCTATCATTCTTTCTTTCATTAAGATATTCCTTAAAATTTATCTTTGTCCAATCTTTTGGTTATCATTCTTAATATCACGTGGTCCAGGATCGAACTTTTGTTGATTCACTTTTTATAAAGACCTTGAAATGTTTAATGCTGTTAAAAGCACTATGTAAATGAAAGTTTGTGTTTTTGTGAATTGGCCATATATATTTTTAAAAATCTGCTTTGTGACCTCTCCCAGGAGAAGGGATTATGTAGCTGGTGATGGGATTTATAAATCATGTTCCTTATGGGTTTTTGGCGATACATGACAGACTGAATGGACCAGTTGATTTTATTTTCCCCTTCATCTGCAGTATATTTATAACAATCCACCTACCCTTATTTTCACCATGACATTCGTTTCTCCACTTCAACTTGTTGAACGCAGCATTGGATGGAAATTTGGCACGAAGACCTGAAGGCATTTCTCCTTGATCTAATAGTGATGATTTCAGTCCACACACATTCAGGATAAATAAAATCTAAAGCACATGTCGTAACCCTACATTAGTACTTCTCATTGTGAACATCCTCATGTCTTATTGCTCAGAAAGAACAGGACGAAGATGTGTTATTGTCATGGACACATATCAAATTTGCTTGCCATTAATGCACCATACTTACTGACTTGAAAACTAACACTTCTCCAATACTTATTCTCAGACCATCTGCACATTATTTTCAAGAAAGATTTCTATTTTTAAGAGTTGCCAGTAAGACAAATAGGCTACTGTTTTCATCAAAAGTTTCTTCTAACTAATCAGAAATTATTTCGCATTAGACTGAATCTACAAGAAGTCTCCTTTGACCACACACGTCCACTTTTAAATATCAAGAATGTACTTTCTGCTTCAACCCAATCTTCCTGTAACATTTTCCATTTGTTTTGCTCCAATCACTAATATAAACTCACAATGGTAAAGGAAGAATGAGATGTGCAAATTTGAGGTTAATTAGGCATATTTCTGTGGGCTTTTATGTACATGTGGCAACAGCATTTTGACATTTCTATTGAAGTGCACCAGAATTCCTTATTTAACACCTGTTAGCCCTAATTTTGTTTCCGGAGAAGCATTCCACTGGACACACTAGATTTCAAATCATTTATCACTTCTAAAGTGTTTCCACATGTTTCGAGAACTAGCTGTGCCCTGGGCACATCTTTTTTCTGACTGGATGAAAAAGAACTTGTTGCCCTGAAAAATGTCCTATCTGCTATGTTTCTCCATACTGATGTCTGGCAGTTATTACTTTAAATTATGGATCACTCGTATGAAGGGACGAGGGAGGGGATTAGTGCATGCCAATGGTGCAGTGCAATAATTTGAAGACACAGTTGCCTTGAAATGATCTCGGTGGGATATCTGCCAATAAACAAAGAGCAAATGTCCTTTTCTGCGAGTGAAATTGTTGTGAGGCCTGCAAGGCCCCAGGGAGTCACTAAAAATGTCAAATATGTTACAGGGCAGAAAGAGTAAGAGTGGCACCAGCATGATTACACAGGTTAAAGAAAGGAAAGAGAAAAACCTGCAAGTACCAGAGCTAGAAATTGCAAGTAAAAGCTGCACAAGCCCAAGGTCTGTAACTATGTTTTATTCCACTGCTAACAGCCAATGCAAAGCTGTTTCAGGTACTGTTCAGCACTAAAAAACGTCAAGACAGTAAAAGCCCATGGGATCCAAATGAAATGTCTTCAAGGCCGAGATTGATAGGTTCTTGTTGTCTAGAGGAATTAAGGGCTACGGGGAGAACGCTGGTAAGTGGAGCTGAAATGCGCATCAGCCATGATTGAATGGCGGAGTGGACTCGATGGGCCGAATGGCCTTACTTCCACTCCTATGTCTTATGGCTTATGGAAAAAGCCAAGATGGATACAGAATTGACTCGGTGGCAAGAACAAATAGTAACAGTCAATGGGTATTTTTGTGCCTAGAACTGGGGTTCCATACAGTACCAGGTTTCTTACTTTTTATAATATATGTCAACGATGTAGACTTCAATGGAGGAAATATGATTAAGAACTGCAAATGATGCAAATATTGGCTGTGCAATTGAGGGTGAAGAACAAAGCTGTCAACTGTGAGATGTTTTCAAAGGGCTGGTCAGGTGGATAGAAATGTGGCAAATGGAATACAGTCATGAGAACAATGAGGGAGGGAAAATTTGGGAAAGAAATACCCGAAAAGTGGTCAGATCCTGAGAGGTTTAGAGAACAGTGCATTTTGGAATTCATGACCAAAGCTCCGTGAATGCAGCAAAACATGTAGATAAGCTGATTAAGAAGCCATAGAAGATACTTCCTTATTATGTGAGACATAGATTATTGCAACGTGGAGGTTATGTTAGAACAATATAAAACATTAGTCAGGCCAGAGCTGGAGAATTGGAATATGACTGGTTCTGATCACTGAATTACAGGGAGGATGTGATTGTTGTAGAGTACAGAGGAGATGTATAATGATATATACAAGACTGGAAAGTTGAAGCCACGAGGAAAGATTTGATGTACTGGCATTGTTTTCTTAAGAGTAGAGGAGGTTCAGCAGAGATTTAATTGGATGTGTAAAATTACGATGGACTTACAAAAAGTGTATTGGATGGATCTATTTCTGTTAGTGCAGAGATTAATAACTTAAGGGTATAGAATCAAAATAATTGGTCAAAAAATCAAGAGTGAGTCGAGTAGAAATCTTTTCAGGCAGAGGATGGTGCAAATCTAGAACTCACTGCTTGAAAGGGTGGTCATATCAGAAACCTACTTAGCATTTAAAAAAATATAATTGGATATGGACTTGAAGTGCTACAGCCTACTGGGTTATGAACCAAGAGCTGGAAATGTGGCAATAGGTTGGACTCTGCACAGACGAGATGAGTTGAATGACCCCCTTCTGTATTATATAACCAGCTCACAGGGTCTAAATATTGACCACACTAAAGACAAGTGTGAAATGCTAGCTCCAAATTGCAGCCACACCATTGATTTTTGGTGTCACTTTGATACACATGTCAATTAGATATATGTCCCATTTTCTCATAATTTCAAAACTAAGGAAGAGATGAACTATTCTCTCCTAATAATAAAATGTAACCATCCTGCGAGCAAAGTTCTGCAAGCTTGTTAAAATATCTGTATGTGACCTATATTCCCAGGCAGAGTGGAGGATGTGGTCTTCAATGTGATATGGGTTTACAAGTTTTATGTTGTTTTTACTTGGTGGCCCATTAGATTCTGGGGGCTTGTGACCAGTTATCTAAAATAGGCAGTAGGCCATCGGTAAAGGATTTTCTGATAGTTTATTAAGTTTTAAGAAGCAGAAATTCTGATATTTGTTAATCAGACATAAATGAAATGTAACCCATGAGATTTGATGATGGTTGACTTTTACTAGAAGAAAAACAGACTATTGTAATGGAATGTGTCAATCTCATTAAAGTTGTGGAGGCAGCATTTTTTTTCTCTAGCCAAAGTGTCCAGAACTCTTCCCTGGATCATCCCTCAATCTCTTCTAATCCATCTTCCATCTGAAGAAGACAGCACCATAATGAACACTGTCCCCTACAAGAACCGTCTCTGACTCTGAGCACTTGTTGATACACCCTATTTTTGTCGATGGCAATCTATGTTGTGTCAATCAATTGTCTAAATGCTTGTGCATGGGACAACTACTCATAACTTTAGAATAACCATTGTCTCCTCATGCATCTTCATCTGAAGATTAATTTTCACTCTTGTGGGCAAAAAAACCTTTTATTTGACTAAATACTGTATCGATGTAGGGGATATCATACCTTCTAATTCATTGGCATCAGCTTATATGTCATAGTGGTCTTGATGGTATTTATTGTCACCTTTCTTTTATCCACGTTTATTGGAGATTGCCAAATATAAACAAAGGAATTAATTGGTGTAGCAGCAGTACATGAACTCTCACATTAAACAAGAAAAATTACAAAAATTCGGTTTTAAAAGGGCTCCAATTTCTAACAGCCCCACCACTATAACAGGGATGGATCAGGATATCTTTGTTGAGATGATTTCTACTTGCATTAAAACTTCTTTTACAAATCTATCATATGTGATATTTTACCTATGCTCACTCTTGTAGCTCAAGTATTTTAGACCTCTTGTAAGATGATTAATGTAAAGGAATTAAGAGGAACTTTTAATCTAATTTGAATGAATTATTAACAATGAACATTTTTCAGAGTAATTCTTTTTAAATAAGTAAAAGTAATTTATTATCAGACTTACACTAAAAGTGGTCTGAATCCACAAGCCAAATCACTGATGATTGGAACTATGACATAATTCGCTGTGAATAGAAGAAAAATATGTTAGTAGCCCCATATTTCACGTCATTGAAGATAACTGGGCAATGGAGATGGTGAGCTGATGTAGTAAATATTCCATTGTACAGTTCTTTGAAGTGTTTGTGTGCAATGAAGGCTTTATCAGATCTGTGATAATTGCGCACTTGCAAACATGGCTGTTCTGAGTAGAAAGCTGGTCGTACAATACAAGTGTATTTCACAGCATGATTCATTTCTGAAGCTGATAAATGACTTAGGTTTGTCATGTGGCTTGGGCTGCAGGTGTTGAGGTTGGGAAGGCACAATACTCCTGCAAGGTCAATAGTTTGGGAGGAAGTCAGGGGGCGTTGCTGCTGGTGAAGGCCCTCACAGCAGCAGTGATTGTGAAGAATGCCCTCAAGAAATTTTGAAGACAAAACCAAATGTCTTGGGAACAATGTTACCAAGAGTAAGGTTAAAAACAAATACAACGGTTCGTACTTCATCTTGTCCTGTTGAAGTGTTAGCTGTCTTCATTCTTTAAGGATATTGTATCTGGAAGAACCTGCTTTTCATAAAGGTTCAATTAAAAAGAAGTAAACATTACTCATTTACATAAAATTAATGAGCATGGTTCTCACTAAACATGACTATCACATTGTATGTAAGCTTACCTTTTTTGGATGAAGTATCTGACAGCAGACTAATGTACTTAATTGAAAAATGGCTAGTGAAAATGTGTATTAATCTGATATGACTTAGGTTAATAGCAAAGAGCACAAAACTGCTAATTTGAATTTCATTAAGAGGTTCTGTTTTATCCCCTTCTGAATATCTTAACCTTTGAAAGTCCTTTAAGCAGGCTTAATTCTATATTTTGGGAAAAGAAAGGGATTATTTGAAAAGATGACTTGGGTATTTAATGGAGGTTTACAATGATCATCATTATTTGAACTCTGATACACCAAGTAGTTGTAAATTATCCTATTGGCTGAGTTGGATACATAGAATTGAAATATGAGAAAGCTCCTAAGTCAGCAGATAATAAAATAAAATTGTAAACACTGTACAGGGCTTCTCTGGATTTAACTAACAAATATTTCCTTTCTCCCAGCAGTGGTGCTTTGGAAGCTTGTTGGTACCAGCAGGAGTGTGTCAACACATGCTGCAATTCATGATTCCATTCCATTACAAGTGCTTTATTATGTTAATTGCCAGTTTCTAGCAGCAGAGAGCATGCTGGGAGCACAGCAAGCTCTATTAGCCTCAGAGGCATCTTCAAGTATTAGTCATTTTGTCTGTATGTATATACAAAAATGGAATACGTACAGTAAACAGCTCTCACACAATCACTGATATACAATTCAGCCCTTAGTTCTAAATTATTTCCCCTTTTGTTCAAATCCTTTGTGTCATGCATTACTCGCAGCCAAGTAGTTGGTTGTCCCTCACTTTGAGAACAATATCAACTAAGTGTGATAAGTTTCTGCCACGAGTCCTTGTGTGACTGAACACACTGATTCTCAATCTGCAGATGAAGCAGAACTTCCCAAGAGGTGATAGGATCCCAAGTGCAAGATTTGATCCCTTTTCTTTTTGTCTTTGTCATTGCTCTGCCTCATGTTTAAGGTGTTTGGATTCAAAGCACGGCACAGCTTGATGGATAATCTGTTGCCATTATCAATGATTGGTGGCCAGCTCTTCCAGCTACCTAATGTCAATTTAAGAAAAGCTTCAGAAGGTCTTTGTAGCATTATTTTTGTCCTCTCTTGGAACACTGGCTACATGAGAGATGCAAAACCAGGACTTGGCAGAAGAGATGCTTTTCAGTCATCTGAGTGCAGTATCCAGTCTACTATGGCTAATTATGCAGAAGTTTTACCTGAATGCTTGTGTAGCTAGCTTCAAAGGGGCATTAGCTTTTACTCAATACTCCTCCCATTCAATTCAGAGAATATGGAATATTCTTTGTGGAATTTCTCTTGCACTCTTACGTGTCACTGATACATGGTCCAGGTCCTGTTAGAGTACAGGAGTGTGGTGGCAACAAATGCTTCGTACTCTAGGAATCTTGTAAACTTCTGAATGGTTTGTCATCAAACCCTTGGCACTATAGTTTATAGAGAACTGATCCAGTTTGCGATCACCTTGACATGGCGGCCCTTTGAATGAAGTGGCTGGCGAGGCATTAGAAGAGCTCAATATATTCCAGAGTCTCTCCTTCAATTTATACTGGAAGAGGGACTGATCAGATCTGATTGATTTGAGTTTTTGTTTTGGCAACATTCAAAGACAGGAGTCAGGAGAGGCCAATTGGGAAGGTTTTGACTGTAATTCGGCCCTTGGTCCATATTATAGGGAAAAGAGATGTGGAGACAAGGGAGGGGGCTGGGGTTGCGAGTCCAGAATCAACACAAGTGTAATTATGGCAGAACAAATAGTTGTAAGACCCATTCCTGCTCCTCTTTCTTATGTTCCACTGGGCTTTAGGAAATATATTAGAATGGGTCTGGTTAATTTTATTGCTTTCTTTCTTCCCTCTCTCTGAAAGTTGATCAAACCTGAAATCTTAGTATGTAATGAATTCATGTGCTATGAATTTGGGCAGGAACAACATCATGAAATAGACCATGAAATCATCTGCTGCAATCTCAATTAGTTGTATCATTTAAAGGAACTAGTCCCATAACATTTCTTTCTAACTAAAAGTTTATGGCACATGACCTGTAAATAATGGATGATCCATTTTCAATAATTATTTCACTACTGGATGTCATTGAACACTGAGTCTGTTTGCATCTTATCCCGGAGTTAGAATAAGATAAAACCATTGCCATGAAGGCACCAAACTCTTGGTCCTGGTCCATGATCTTGTAACTTAGCCCCAAGAGCAACCACTCATTAGATTTGAACAACCCTTGTTTCACATATTCTTGTTGAAGAAGGCCCTATAAATCTTGATCATTTTGTGATAATTTTTGTGCCTTTTTATTCAGCTACTAACACTAAATTTGTGAATGAAGGCAGCCAAATGGATTGTTGCTTTTATTTTAAACTGGCTCAGAGTTTTTGATCTCGTTGTTTATAGCTGCTTGACAATTTCAATCAGCTGACAATAGTAATTTGTCTGATAAATTGATAGGGCTAGGGTGTTTGTGGTGGGAAGGTAGAATGAAGATGTCAACTTCCAGCGTTCTTTAAAAAAGCTGATTATTATGGTTGTCCTGAAAGGATATCCTGAAGTCTCCTCCAGATTTATAAACAGCAAAATGGGAGTTAAAGGAGGGGTGGGATTAATTAAGAATCAACAAGGGATTTGTGCGTAGATGTTGAGGGTATCATTAAGTTTTTAAATTAAAGCTTTGTATCTGACTTTGCCAAGGAAGATGATGTTGTTACACATGGTGGAAGAGGAGATAGTTGAGATATGGGTTGAGCTAAAAGTTGAATGAGGACGTATTTAAAAATTTGCTGTACTTAAAGCTGATAAGCCACTAGGACCAAATAAGATGCATCCAAGGACACTGAGGAAGTATGGATGAAAATTTGGGAAGAGTTAGCCAAAACCTTTCAATCTTCTTTAGGTATAGAGGTAATGCCAGGGGATAGAAGCATTGCAAATGTTATACCATTGTTCAAACTCAAAAGTGTAGGATTAAACCAGTAACTACAGAAATTCTCTTGAGTTACTAAACCTTATATGTACATAATCAGTTATGAGAGCACATTCAAAAGTCTTTCTTTCTTGCAAAATTATAGCATTTTCATTTAAAATCTTATCTCTGAGAAGGCAGAACAGTGGCAAGATGAAGAATATGCTAATTGCATGCATGCAGATTGAAATATTGGCACCGTTAAGTATTTCTCTTTTTAATAGCCTCTTTGCTTGTTTACAAGCTTCCAAATATTGTTTTGTCAAGTTCAAACTGTGAACTTATTTTAAAGAAATTGACATACAGGTGTACTGTGTGGAAGTGTTTAATTTAATTTGCATTTTCTTTCTTATTCCTTTGTTATTACTGGTCCACTATAGAATGACTATAAAACTGTGAATCACTATAGAACTGTGGTTTACTGGTGGGTATATTAAGCCTTGCTTGTTACTTGTATTTGAGGTATGAACAAAAATAGATTACAATGATGAAGGTTTTAGAGGAAGGATGATTAATGGGGTTATGATCAGTTTGAGGTGCTTTGCGCTTAAACTCTTTAGAGAAGGCACATTATTCTTATACAGCTTAATTTTACTTTCTCATTGAGATAAAGTGTAACAAGGAAATGATTGGTATCAGTTTCCTTTTCAGTTTTTATAATGTGTATTTTTGCATCCAACACTTTGCATCTTTGGTAAACCTGGTTGTGGGACCAAGAATTGTGATTCTTTAAAGGGGAGGGACTAGCAGTGTTGCGAACTAAATATTTTTCACATTATAGTTAATGACAGGACTAAATCCTTTTAAAGCAGGTGTGGCACAATTCAGTGCCCTTACTGGTTTCCCTGCATTCCCTGTAGGACATCACTCAATCTGGCAAAACTACTCATTATTGATCCTTCATAGCATATCAGCCTTTACTCACTTGCCATAAGCCTCTCAAACCTCACATCAATAATAGATCCTGAACCCACTGATTCCCAGTCTTTTTATGCAAAAGTGTTAATTATGTCACATAAGCTCAAGAAAGAAGACAATCTACAGCCATTAGTTCTATGTCTGAGTCAACCCAGTATTTAAATCTTCACACCATCAAGAGGCAAATGTAGTATCGTTAGAATATTTGCATGTAATTTAGCCTGACAAAACAAGTCCATGTTAAGGTGGATGATTGCAATGTGTTAGTGACAGTGAATTATTACTTGTGATGAGGAGATTAGTGTATGTTTGAATCCACTTGCCTGCTGATTGATCAGAGGGCAGCATCAGTAAAAGCCATGGAGATATCTTTAATCGTCCATCCAGCCATTTCTTGATCTGAGATAAGCATGAATAATGAGATTATTCGAAAATACCTTCAATGAAAGATAAGGAGGGACACTTTTTTTTGCATTTGTTTAGCTAAACAAGTATAATTAAGCTGAAAAAATGAAAGCACTTGGTGAATGTGGCGAAACATGTTCAATGGAATGGTCAATTTTAGGTTCACTTGACATATGGAAGGCAAATGCGGTCCTCAAAATTCATTTCAAGAGGACTAGAATACAACAGCAGCAATGCTCTACTGAGGCTGTATAAGGTTCTGGTCAGACTGCATTTGGAGCATCGTGAACAGTTTTGAACTCTGCATCAAAGGAAGATGCTGGCATTAGAGGGGGTCCAGAAGAGGTTATAAGAACAATCCTGGGGATGAAGGGCTTGTGCAACGAGGAGCAGTTGAGGACTCGGACTCTGTACTCCATGTGAACTAACTCCACAGAGGCCGATATCCCATCACCAAGTCACCCTTTATTTACATGTATATAGTACTTGGCACTGTATGGCTTCCTCAGAGCCAGCCCTGAGTGAGCAGAACCTCTGACACAACTGTTTCTTTTTTTCTCTTTTCCTTTTTTGCTTATTTTTCCTGGACACATTTCTTCATATAGAGGCATTAAAGTGATAGATGGCACATCATTGAAAAATATTTTGATTGATAAATTGAAATAGGTTTGAGACTGGCAGTTAGAAATGGTGCTACGTGAATGAAGTTCCTCTCCAAAATATCATGGGAACAATGGAAATTAATATGAATCACCATATTTAAGTCACATGAATCAATATAAACAATGAATACAGAAATGCAAATAATATAGTTTTTTTTGGAATTCTGAAAGAAATGCATTATGTCATGTAGCATAAAGTCAGCGAACAATTAATGAATGTACATTCTGTTATTGTTTTAAGTGCTGTCGGCATCCTTCAAAAGTTCTTTTGCTTTCATTGGAGAACTCTTGTGCCCTGATGGATCATATAACACCATGGTATCATCCTTCTGGCTACTCTCAACTGCAAAACACAGTAACTACCAGAAAATGCATAATTGAAGAAATCAACTACATTTATTACAGTCATCATGACCACTCTACTTTATCAATCATTATGCTTTAACCAAAGTGTCAACCAAGCAGTCAACCAAATTGGCTGCAACTTCTGAGGGTGAGACTTCCAATCACTAAGAGACAAAAGTTTCATTTTCCATCGATCTCACCCTCTGAAATTGTTATCATTGTAAACTGGAACTATTCTGGTTGGGTTAGTTTCCAACTAACCTTCCACTTGAAAAAGGGGTTGTGTGAGCAGTCTCCTTGGGGACTAGATCGAAATCAACTGAAAGTCCCATGCAAGCTTTAACATCTGAACACAAAGGAAAACGTGGCTGCATGCTCAGCCCTGGATTCTCAGAAGTAGTCAGATCAAGGGTTTTGAGGAGGAGGTCCATCAGAGGTACAGCTACGCTACGTAGATGAAAAGGACATAATCATCACATTGAAGGAGAGTGGGGATGGAACTTTAAAAGGATGCCTTGGAAGGTCAGAGAGAATCCTGTTGATTTGCTGGGAAACATGTGACACTTTAAATATAAGACTGGGTACCTGTTGAGAATGTGCTATGACGTAGAGATATGGTGTGGGATTTTTGATTGTATTAGGAAATTATGAGAATACTTTTTCTGTTGTTTAGTGTGTTGGTTCCCTACTACATAATGTTTAGTTGATGTTGATTTTATTGTGGTTCTGTTTGCCAAGCTGGGAATTTGTGTTGCAGACGTTCCGTCCCCTGTCTAGGTGACATCCTCAGTACTTGGGAGCCTCCTGTGAAGCGCTTCTGTGATGTTTTCTCCGGCATTTATAGTGATTTGTATCTGCCGCTTCCTGGACCCAATGTACTGGCCACTGCAACGGACAGCTGGAACTGACAACCAGAAGCGGCAGATACAAATCACTATAAATGCCAGAGAAAACATCACAGAAGCGCTTCACAGGAGGCTCCCTGAGGATGTCACCTAAACAGGGGACGAAACGGCTGCAACACAAATTCCCAGCTCGGCGAACAGAACCACAACAATGAACACCTGAGCTACAAATCCTCTCACAAACTTTGATGTTGATTTTAGTTAATTATAGTAAAAGTTTTGAAATGTAAGATAGTGTGTGATACGTTGCGTGTCAATGACAAATGCATCTCTTCTCAAAATTTATTGTTCTTTACAGGGATCATTACATTGTTCTTGTGACTTGATACCAAATACAATATCTAAATAAGTACACATTTGTTCATGTATGTCAATAGGTACATTGCTCTTAAGTGTGATATTATAATGGAACTAATAGAAATATTAAAGTGGTGCTACCTGTTGGAATTAAATATCCAGCAATCCGGTTTGGTTCAGTTAATGACATTTCATTAAGTAGTTTTTCTGTCTTGGTCTTTGAACGCTCCCATTTTCCAACTATTCCATGACACTGCTTTCCTCAGTGGTATTCCCATGGAATCTACTTATATTACTCATTGTTTAACTTACTTAGGCACTAAAATGTCTGCCCTTGTTTCTCAACTGATAATCCTAATCTGCAGTCTGGGTCAAGACAGAATCAAGAATGTGACTCAAAGTTGGATCCCAAATTCAAGAACCCAATGTTATAATACACCTAAAACAATCATTTACAGTAATTGTATAATGTCTAGCTACCGCCAATGGGACCTACACAGTGCAATAGTGTCCAAAATAAATTGATTAAAAACAGCATACTCCTAATGTATCACCAATGAATCAGTGTTAATTGTGGAAGCTAGATTTAAAACATGAAGGTATATCTCTTTCAAAGAGGTGTGTCAAGCTAAGTACTTCTCTTAAATAAAATCAAGTAAAAAGCCTATCAAAAGTGCCTCTTTTTATAGAACTTGGGCAAAAGGACTGGAAACTGATGAATTTAAATAATTATTTATACCACCCACAATTCACTCCAGTCTCTATCGCGCCTGTTGGTCACAGAAGCCCTCAAGCGTACCAACAGACACGCCAGGCAGGAACAAGGCTGTATGAGTCAGGCAGGCAGTGAAAGTGCCTCCCCCTATGAGTCAAATGAAAAGCTAAGTGACATGGGACATTTCCAAGTCATTTAGGTCTTTGCACAATTGGATAACTAAAAATACTGTAACTTAAATAAACCCAATTGCCTAATTACTTGTTTCATCTAGATGAACCACTACTAATCCTATGTAAGTGTAAGAAAGGACTAATTACTGGACCCACTGGGAACTTTTACATTCTGTATGTCCTGGGCAGCACCAATTAATGGAACAATTATTACCCAGCACTGTAACATGTGTTCCTGGCTGGCTCCAATGTGCTGATTAGATAGGAACACAGGGTAACACTCTTACTGTGAGCAAAGGCAGATAAAAATAAAATATTCTCCATGTTGTTTTGTGGACAATCTCACTTATAAGTCACAATGACATTTCCCTCAAAATTTCTTCATTACACTGTCAAAATGGTGGCAGAGGGTGAATGATTTTAAAATTAAATATTGAGTTTAGTTCAACGTGAAGCAATTCAAGCTCAGAGAATCAACCAAAACCAGAACCAACTAAGAAAAAAAAACACTCAATCTACATCAAAACAATTGATTTAAGACTAATATATGTAATGCATTAATCTGAAGTTTCTCTCTTTTGTATTTTAACAGAGGTGTTAATTCATTAGAATAAAATGTGGTCCCTTTTACACCAGGATCTGACAGCATATCTTTACTACCTAAGAATTTAACACAGTTTTCCATGAATGCATCTGGAACAGTGTCTAATGAATTAACATCAATATGTTGTTTAATGTAATTCTCATTTCAGTCATTTCAGCATATTCTGATATAGGCCAAAGAAAATAAATTATGTTACGACTGTAAAATACTTTACAAAACTATATTACTTCAGAGGAAAGCAGAGGAAGTGTATAATCTATAAATGTTATATTTTCAAATATTTGAGGTTATTTTTGGCATTAAAGGATTCAAGAAAAGCGTTTATGCTGGAAAAATCTGGAAGGACCTCCATAAATATAAAATCCCATGAATAGGCTAAGCCGTGAGCTCTACATCCATCCTGCCCTGACTAGTGTTTGAACCCCTCAGAGCCAGTGATTGAATTCACTGCTACAACTAGCATTTCCCACATTTCTTTCACATCGGATTAACACACATAAAATACTGCATTGTGTACAATATGGATCAAATGAACAAACATTTGTATTCAATTTAAACTGAGAACCTTTCACAGAATCCAGTGATTTATGTCCCTTGCCACCAAATCCATCTCCACCATTTCTTGACTTTCATTCTTTCGCTCTGTGTTACCTCTCTCATTTTTAACTATTTATCATCTGTCGGAGGATCAATTTCCTGTGTGTATTTTCAGAACTTGCAGCCACTTTCTAAAGGGCATATGAACCCTATATAGACTGCGTCCCTGCATCAAAATAAATAAGACAGCCAGAAACCTGGTTATGTACTGATCAGGGCCCATGCTTCACAGTCCAGGGGTCATGGACTTTAATTGTCCAATGAATGAATTTTCTGGTTTTAATTATGAGGAGTTTTGTCTGCTCTAGATGGGACTGTGCACTGCAGGCTTGTTGGCAGGAAGGTTGTGAAGGGACAAATGACTTCTTGCTGTTAGCTGTGATGGGACGGTGTTGCAGTCAATTCAGGGAAAGCCTAACCTTCAGTTTTAGCATGAGTTTGGGTTTTTTTTTTGCCCTCACCTCTTGACAGAGTAAATTTAGAAAGGAAATCTCGAACTAGAAGACACAGTTTCAAAATGAAAGGTCTGCCAATTAAAATGGAGAAAAGGAATTTCTTCTTCCAGGGGGTTGCTTGTGTTTGGAATTCTCTATCCAAGAGAGCAATGGAAACTGGGTCATTCAGTATATTCATAGCAAACTTGGATAGCTTTTGGACTGACGAACAAGTCAAATATTATGGGGAAGGCAAGCGAAAAAGTAGAGTTAAAGTTACATCAGATCAGCCATGCTCTTGTTGACTGGCGGCTCAAGGGTTTGAAGAAACTAATCCTGCCTTGTATTACTTATGTTCTAATCAGTAGCAACTACACTGCATGGACTAAATTGAGAGAGAGATGTACAAAATCACAAGTTCAGTTTCATTCTAATGCTGATTTAATCAAAGATAACAAAGATTAAAGTAATAACTATACCAGTAATGTTTGCATCACATTGTTTAAAAGTAATGATATTATTGTTCCTGAATAACTTTAAAGATTGGGAGAGAGCAATACTCTGGGCTGCTACTACTCAGTGATGCCTACTAAATAGTAGGCAAGTTGAGGATGGGTCAGGGTTTAGCTATGATTCCTCCTCCAAAGTTGAATAGCCTGTTGACATTCACTGGATCATATGAAGAATGGTCATTTGAATAAGGCAATGGAGGGAGCCTGGTACTAGGTTAGGTGAGAAAATAGAGATGGAATTCCTGGGTCATTGAATGTGGCATAAACGTTAACTGAAAAATAGGTGGGACATGGGAATATGTTAATATATTGTAGAAAAATAAACATATAGTTTAAGAAAAGAAACCTATCACTGTTATCCTGTGCCTTGAAAGCTCTCATAACCCATTTGAATAAAATTATTTTCCCACAGTGTTCTTATTTTTCCAAATTTTTACATAAATTGGTTGTGATGCTTTGATGCAGCATGAATCTACTTAATCAAACAGCTTTCACACAAGAATCACACTTGACATGTATGAGACGATGCAACAAGGTATTGGATATTCTCCTTGTAACCCTGGACTGAAAAATGAAAAGCACAATAAAGAACTAAGAGATAGATTAAAAAAATGGAATATATACTAGAATTAAACAAGTTTTTTGTATTTTGTGAACATAATTGCTAGAAATTTTCTCAGTCACTCTTCTGAAAGTCTGTCTTGACTTTGTTAGTAGAACAAAAAATTGCATCCAATCAAGTCCATGTCCAACCTAGAATAAATTTTTACTTGATCTCCCCAATCCTCAGTGATTCTCTCCCCAGTCCCAAAGGTTCTGTTCACTGATTCTGAGTGGTCTTTCCTGATCCTCAGTGATTCTCTCCCTGATCCCCCAAGTGATTTCCTCCTGGATCCCCAGAGATTCTCTTCTCAGTTCTTAGTAATTCTCTTCATAATCCCCAATAGGTCCCCACTTCTCTGTCCTCACTGAATCCCAATGAGAGTGTCTCCCCAGCCTGTGTTACCTGGATATAGAAATAGTGAAGAAGGGCTTATGCACAAAACGTCAATTCTCCTGCTCCTTGGATGCTGTCTGATCTGCTGCGTTTCTCCAGCAACACATTTTTCAGCTGTGATCTCCAGCATCTGCAGTCCTCACTTTCTCCTATAGAAATAGTGATTCAATAGTTCTTTTGGATATTTGCAGCAAACTGGTGAGTGTAACAGGGACAACAGGTGGGGCAGGGTAGTGATGGGAATTGCTGAGGGGGTCACAAGCAAAACCATAGTGGAGATCATGATTATAAGAGGACATATCTCTTTACTGCATTTATGAATGTTATATTCAAAACAAAAATTCTAATAGATAAATATTGAGCAAACATCATTGTAAAAATTGGAGACCTAATGATATTCATTTCTGTCAGTTATTATCTAATTGCTTAAAAGTAGATTGGGAAGGGAAAGAGGGGCAACTAGGAAGGGAAGTAATTAAGAATGGGGTCAGTGCAAAAGGCCCAAATGCATTACACTTGCTTCATGTGCAATCCCTCAATATTGATTTGTTTTCTTGTACCAATCCAATGGGTGGTACACTTCTAGTTCACTGTGTCTGTACATCACACCCAACATAATGAAATTTAAGATTCAAATTTTCAGAGTGAGAGAGACCAGTCATTCACAGATGCTGGCTCTTTGAAAGAACTATTTTCCATATTCTTCTGTCTTCATTATCCTGAAAATTAGCCCTCCTCATATCCATACCGGATTGCATTTAAAATGTTTTTTAAACTCTAATTCCACCATTCTTTCAGATTTAAGCTCACTCACTCACCCAAAACTGAGAAGATCTCCTGAATCTCCTATTTATATCTGTCACCACCCCCCCACCAAGGCTCCCTGATTGGGCAAGGTTAACATCCCCAATAAAGAATCTCATAGTCAATGAGAACCACCTGGCCATGGATCCAACCACTATAAGAACTGACTCCAATATTACAGCTGAAGCCTAACCAATGATTTGTGAAAGTTTATCACAGCTTCTTTGTTTATATATATTAATTGCATATGTTTACAGAGCCAAGTATTCCATCAATTTTATTTAACTGTCTCATCTACTCTTCCTAATATATTCAGAAATGTGTGAATATTGGCCACAGACCCCTCTGTGTTGCACCATTAGGCTTAGGAAGCTGTTTACTGCCTGAAAAATACAAGTTCTGAATGATTGCAATTCTAGGCTCTTACATTTGATTCCAAGAAGTGTAACTTCAGCAAATGACAGATCAGACACTACCAGGGAACTGTTTACAACTATCAGGCATTGATTTCAATATTCAGAGAACATGAACCCTTCTACTTAGCTTTCTAACATTTTTAATATTACTTACAAGATGAATCTTCCCATTCACATCTGAATAAAGCTTGATCCTGTGCAAGTAAACCACAGTTTGAGCAAGGCTTTTGAGTACAAATTTGGGTACTGCTTAACAGGATCCCTTCATGTTTTTTCCCATGTGCTACACAGAATCAAATGCTTTGTGTTTTTAAACAAAAGCTTAGAAGTAATACTTGCTTATTAGGTTTGGACTTTCTCATCATGAAACAAAAAGATAGCAACAGTTCAAGAGTTACGCTTTAATTTGCAATTACAATTCCCTGGTATGCAGACAGCTCCATTATATTTACTCTTAAAGCTATGCTGCTCACACAAAAACAAGTTCAGTAGTTCGACCAGTGACAGTCAGCAATGACAGTTTGTAACTAGCAGCGACATAACACAACTTATTTTAAGCTAATTATTACCAAATTTCTTCGATTGTTCCTGTCAGAACCTACAACACTTTAACCTCTCATTTCTTTCCTTTTTTACAATTAATGATGAGCACAACGCATCATAGATGCATAGGTTCATCTCAAGTGACTGCCTGCCACCCCAGTGATCATTACAGTCCTCATTAGTTTGTTCTGTGTGTGTTCATTAAATATAGCTTTAACCTATTTCTTTGTATTAGTTTATTTACTTTCGATGCCTTATACTCAGGTGAGATTTTAACAAGGACAGAGATTGTTGCTGACATTCTCTATGATCATTATGATTTTATCAATATAAATCTGGCCTTTCTTTTAGTAGATTTGTAAACATTTGGGAGCCTTATTGTTATCGATCGTCTATGATCAAGATGTCTCTTGACAAGATAGACCGTGTAAACCATCAGTGAAAACATCATAACAAAAGCAAAATATTGCAGACGCTGGAAATCTGAATGAAACACAAAAAATGTTGAAGAAACTCTGGCAGGACATGTGCAGAGAAAAACAGAGTTAACATTTTGAATCCTTTGACCTTCTTCAGCACTGAAGAGTCAAACTGGACTTAAAATATTAACTCTGTTTCTCTCCCCACAAATGCTGCCAGATCTACTGAGTTTCTCCAGCAATTTCTGTGATTGTACCAAATGCATCAAATTAGGATTTGAACGTTATAAAACTGCTTACTAAATACATTTCTAGCCAAACTGCTCATTAATCATTGAAGCAAATTATTGTAAAGGTTAATGATTAGAAAGCATAATCATACAACAAAGTATTATAGAACATGGAACATTACAGCAGAGTACCAGCCCTTCAGCCGTCAATGTTATGCCGACCTGTGGAACCAATCTGAATCTCATCTAACCCATACTATTCCACTCTCGTCTATATGCCAATCCAATGACCATTTAAATGCCCTTAAAGTTGGTGAGTCTACTACTGTTGTAGGCAGTGCATTCCATGCCCCTACTACTCTCTCTGAGTAAAGAAAATTCCGTTGACAGCTCTCCTATATCTATCACCCCTCAATTTAGAGCTATGTCTCCATATGTTAACCATCACCATCCGAGGAAAAAGGCTCTCACTGTCCACCCTCTCTAACCCTCTGATTATCTTATATGTCTCAATTAAGTCACCTCTCAACCTTCTCTCAAATAAAAACAGCCTCAAGTCCCTCAGCCTTTCCTCATAAGATCTTCCCTCCATACCAGGAAACATCCTAGTAAATCTCCTCTGAACCCTTTCCAAAGCTTTCACATCCTTCTTATAATGCGGTGACCAGAACTATACGCAATACTTTAAGTGCGACCGCACCAGAGTTTTGTACAGCTGCAGCATGACCTCGTGGCTCCGAAACTCAATCCCTCTACCAATAAAAGCTAATACACCATATGCCTTCTTGACAACCCTATCAATCTGGGTGGCAACTTTCAAGGATCTCTGTACCTAGACACCAAGATCTCTCTGCTCATCTACATTACCAAGAATCTTACCATTAGCCCAGTACTCTGCATTTCCGTTGCTCCTTCCAAAATGAATCACCTCACACTTTTCTGCATTAAACTCCATTTGCCACCTCTCAGCCCAGCTCTGCAGCTTATCTATGTCCCTCTGTAACCTGCAACATCCTTCAGCACTATCTACAACTACACTGACCTTAGTCATCTGTAAATTTACTAACCCATCCTTCTGCGCTCTCATCTAGGTCATTTATAAAAATGACAAACAGCAGTGGTCCCAAAACAGACTCTTGCGGTACACCAGTAGTAACTGAACTCCAGGATGGACATTTCCCATTAACCACCATCCTCTGTCTTCTTTCAGCTAGCCAATTTCTGATCCAAACCATAAATCACCCTCAATCCCATGCTTGCGTATTTTGTGCAATAATTTACTGTGGGGAACCTTATCAAATTCCTTACGGAAATCCAAATATACAACATCAACTGTTTTACCATCATCCACCTGTTTGGTCACCTTCTCAAAGAACTCAATAAGGTTTGTGAGGATGACATTTGCACGACTTTCCCTTCGCAAAACTGTGTTGACTATCCCTAATTAACTTATTCCTCTCTAGGTGATTATAAATCTTATCTCTTATAATCTTTTCCAACACTTTACCCACAACCAAAGTAAGGCTCACTGGTCTATAATTACCAGGGTTGTCTCTACTCCCCTTCTTGAACAAGGGAACAACATTTGCTATCCTTCAGTCTTCTGGCACTATTTCTATAGAAAATGACAACATAAAGATCAAAGCCAAAGGCTCTGAAATCTCCTCCCTGGCTTCCCAAAGAATCCTAGGATAAATTCCATCTGCCCTAGGAGACTTATCTTATTTTCACACTTTTCAGAATTGCTAACACCTCCTCCTTGTGAACCTCAATCCCATCTAGTCCACTAGACTGTATCTCAGTATTCTCCTTAACAATATTGTCTTTTTCCAGTATGAATAATGATGAAAAATATTCATTTAGAGCTTCCCCATCTCCTCTGACTCCACGCACAACTTCCCTCTACTATCCTTGATTGGCCCTAATCTTTCTCCAGTCATTTTTTTTCCCTGATATATCCATAAAAAGCTTTAGATTTTCCTTGATCCCACCTGCCAATGACTTCTCATGTCCCCTCCTGGCTCTTCTTAGCTCTCTATTTAAGTCTTTTCTGGCTAATTTGTAACTCTCAAATGCCCTAATTGAGCCTTCGTGTCTCATCCTAACATAAACCTTCCTTTCCCTCTTGACAAGGGATCCAACTTCTTTAGTAAACCACTGCTCCCTCGCTTGACCACTTCCTCCCTGCCTGACAGATACATACTTATCAAGGACACGCAGTAGCTGTTCCTTGAATAAGCTCCACATTTCAATTGTGTCCATCCCCTGCAGTTTCCTTCCCCATCCTATGCATCCTAAATCTTGCCTAAGTGCATCATAATTGCCTTTTCACCTACAATAACTCTTGCCCTGCAGTATATACCTATCCCTTTCTATTGCCATCATTAAAGTGCTCACCCACCTCCAAATCTAACACCTGGCCAGGTTCATTACCCAATACCAAATCCAATATGGCCTCGCCCTTTGTTGGCTTGTCTATATATTATGTCAGGAAACCATCCTGCACACATTGGACCAAACCTGACCCATCTAAATTACTCAAACTATAGTATTTTCAGTCAATATTTGGAAAGTTAAAGTCCCCCATAACAACTATTCTGTTACTCTCGCTCCAATCCAAAATTATCTTTGCTAACCTTTCGTCTATATCTTTGGAACTATTCGGAGGCCTACAGAAACTCCCAACAGGGTGACCTCTCCTTTCCTGTTTCTAACCTCAGCCCATGCTACCTCAGTAGACGAGTCCTCCAACGTCCTTTCTGCTACCATAATACTGTCCTTGACTAACACTGCCACACTTTCCCTTCTTTTACCATCTTCTCTGTTCTTACTGAAACATCTAAATCCTGGAATCTGCAACAACCATTCCAGTCCCTGCTCTATTCATGTGTCCAAAATGGTCACAATATCAAAGTCCATACTGCAAATTCACCAACCTTATTCTGGATGTTCCTGGCGTTGAAGTAGATACACTGCAAACCACCTTCTGCTTGCCATTAAACTCTTGCAACCTTGAAAACATATTTCTGACCTCACTATTCTCAATCTCCTGGACACTGGAAGTACAATTTAGGTTCCCATTCCCCTGCTGAATTAGTTTAAACATTGGCAACCCCCCCAGGATTTTGGTACCCCTTTGGTTCAGGTGTAGACCATTCTGTTTGTGTTGGTCCCACCTATCCCAGAATGAGCCCCAATTATCCAGGTATCCAAAACCTTCCTCTTGCACAATCCCTGTAGCTATGTGTACAACTCCTCTCTCTCCCTATTCCTTGTCTCGCTGGCATGTGGCATGAGCAACAGGCCAGGGATTACAACAGTGTTTTTTCCAGCTCTAAGCTTCCACCCGGGTTCCCTGAATTTCTACCTTAAATCCCTATCCTTTTATCTACCTATGTTGTTAGTACCTATGTGGATCATGACTTGGGACTGCTCTCCCTCCCCCTCAAGGACCCCGAAAATACGATCAGAGACATCATGAACCCTGGCAATTGGGAGGCAACACACCAACCATGAGTCTCTTTCGTTCCCACAGAACCTCCTAGTCCCCTAATTATGGAGTCCCCAATGACTAATGATCTGCTCATCCTTCCCCTTCCCTTCTGAGCAACAGGGACAAACCCTCTGCCAGAGACCAGTACTACATGGCTTACCCCTGGCAAGTCGTTCACCCAACAGTATCCAAAAACTGTACACTTGTTATTGAGGGGAACAGCCACTTTCCGTCTCCCGACTGTAACCCATCTGCCTCTTTCTTGCACCTGAGGTGTGACTACCTCCCTGTAACTCCTCACAGTAACCTCCTCCGCCTTCCAAGTGATCCAAAGTTCACCCAGCTCCAGTTCCCTAACACAGTTTTTGAGGAGCTGGAGTTGGGTGCATTTCCTGCAGATGAAGTCAGCAGGGACACTAGTGGTGGTCTTTGCCTCCCACATTCTGCAGGGGAACATTCAACTGCCCCAACTGCCATTTCCTCTGTTCTAAATTCCCAAAGAGAATATAGAAAAATAAAGAATTAAAAAAATTAGTTATCTTACCAGTCTGGCGCCCTAAACCTTTATTTTTGGTTAGAGGAGGAGGATGGATGGGGGACACTACCTAAGTAGTGTTTCAGGTAACGCAACCACCCAAATATATTACTTCACTTACTCAGCAGTCCTGTGTCCACTCCTGCTCAGCATGCGCTCCACCTGTTCATGAGGTAAGTTTATATAATTTTAAATTTATCTTTCCGGCAGACCCCTGGTCCTCGCTGTCACTCCTCCCACTGCTGCTACTGGCAAAATGGAGACTGCTGACCACACAAGGTAGGTTTGTATAATTTTAAATTTATCTTCTTCGCAGGCCCCTGTCCTCACTGTCACTACTCCCACCGCTGCTGCTACTGGAATAATATTCAGCTCTGTATTTCTGAATCACAAATCCTAAATTTTCAGTTTACGTCATAATGATATGGAGAGTTTGTTATATTCTACCCCATGACAATTCCTGACTGAAAGTCTTACACATTATATTCTTGCGGCTCTTACTAGGGATGAGAAACTAAAACTGTTCCTGTTGTCTCGTCCATAGTTTGTACTGTGTCTAAAGTGGATTTCAACCCTCCAATGAACAAAATTACACTCATTGGACATCAGTTCCAAATTCAGGGGTCTTCTCCCTGGAGTTGTGTGAAGGGTGCTTAAACCCAACCTTTGTGGCTAAAGAGTGGGAATACAGCCACTACACCAGTGTCACTCTGCCCAGATGTATGTACCCTGCTGAATGACAACCCAGAAATTAGGGGTGATGGCTCCTATTTTGATCATCAAACCAGAAGATAGCAGAAAACTTTTTATACATATTATTGTCAATATAGGGCTAATTGTTTCTGTGAAGTGTGTAGTGGGTGAATGGCATGAAAGTGTCATGAATAGCCAAGAGCCAACAGGAAGTGGTTAGAAGGTATAACTTGGCATGGGGTAAATCACATTTTGCACTACCTCTAAAAAGATTCCATCATTCAGGCTACAGTTCATGACACATATGAGGTGCCGTGGACAATGATACTTTGAAAAGGTGGTCCAACTCCATGAATGTTGCTAAGGACTAGGACAAACCTGTCTCCACAATGGAGCTGGCAAGGTCAGGAGTACAATATGTGATCTCACGACTTGAACTTCCAGCGTGCGGACTTGAACTTGCCTGCACCCTTAACACTCCCTGAAGAAAATTAGAAACTCCAACCAATTAAGTCAGGATTCCTAGAATCAGGTGCTAGTTGCAAAAAATTCACTCCCCAAAGTTAGTCTCCTTGACTCCTCGAAAATCCAGAGTCATATACTCATCACTACATCCTGGGATTCAAACCTCTGGCTCAGAGGCAAAAATGCTACCATGAGCTCACTTCAATAGCTTATTACTGTAAGCTACAAGCGCCCTCAAACTCAGCCAACAAGTTTTTTCTGATATATATTTCATGTATAATAGGGCTGTATATATGGGAGTAGAGACAACTGCTTTCTGTGTATCATTGTTGAGTTTTGAGGATGGACTACTCTGGGTTATGGTACAGAAAGGGGTTAACTCTGTGAATGGTGTATATACTGATCATGAACTACTGCAGCATTACCTCAGGCTTCCTCCTCTTCAATGTTCTTGCATCCTGTCATAGTCTTGCATTAATTTCTCTTGTATTAATTGGGAGCCCTGCAACATGCTTTTAAGAAGCAGTGAGTCTTCCATGGATTCACGGACTCAAAAACAGAAGTCCCAAATGCCACAAGCTTCTGTCCAAACAGAGATGGGAATTCTGCAGGCTGGCAGTGGTACTGGTTGAGACTGTTGCTGATGTGACAGCCAACTAAGACTTAGGATCTTTGCTGGAATCCACAGGTTGAGGACGGTAGGAGGAAGGTTGTGAAGTGGGGACGGAGTCAGGCGGTCAGCAGTGGGGGTGATCTTAGCAGTGGCCACGAGCCTTAGATAGGCAAGGTTGGGGAAAAAAACAGTTCTTTAAAGTCTTAGTGCTGTTCTGTGTTTACACAGTGGGTATGGCTCCGATGGGCACTGAAGATAAGGGGCTTCCTAGTGGTCTAGTACCTAGGGTGCACCTCCACAAAGTAGCAGGGGTAACAGATGGCTGGTTTGAAGAGGAGAATTTTAAAGACGGAATCTATTTAGCTTCTCACTTTTGAGGGTTATCGAAGTACTGGTCACTCTAAAGGGGCATTTGTAAGTTATATGATACCAACGCTGAGGAATGTAACCATCACTTTCAATTATTTCAGTCTTTTTTTTTTATAATTTGTCTCTTTTCTTTTTAAGGTTGGGCTGTGAGAAACAGGGTAAGGTACATTTGTAGTTTAATGAATTGTACATGAAAGCATAAGTTATCATCACATTTATTAAATTTAACCAGTACATGCAAGTTGTCATTCTTAATAATGGATTATTCTGAAGTGCAACTTGATGAAATTTGAACACAATGCCCCACATAAATGTGTCATAAACAGCATAGCTCCTTAGCACCTTACAGAATCCTAAACTGCTGAGCCAAGGAAAAGCTGAGCACTACAGGATTCAATGTGAAATGTCACTGACTTTGTAGCCTTTACTGGATCTAACTAATTGCCTTTGTCTGTTTCTAATTTTTAAAAACGTCTCCCTCTGTGTATGGTACAGCCAAGAAAGTACCAGTGATTTCTCACTACAGAGGGCTGGAGGTGTTTAGTAATAGCCAAAGTTGGCAATGAGTTTTATAGAATTTTCATAGAAATTACACACACGTTTCTGTATATGTGGAGACAACATCACTTAGTTTATTAGATTTAGAGTTCTAGAGGGCATAGGTTTAGGGTGAGAAGGGAAAGACATAAAAGAGACCTAAGGGGCAACTTTTTCACGCAGAGGGTGGTACGTGTATGGAATTAGCTGCCAGAGGATGTGGTGGAGGCTGGTACAATTGGAACATTTAAGAGGCATTTGGATGGGTACATGAATAGGAAGGATTTGGAGGGATATGGGCCGGGTGCTGGCAGATGGGATTAGATTGGGTTGGGATAGCTGGTCGGCATGGATGGGTTGGACCGAAGGGTCTGTTTCCATGCTGTACATCTCTATGACTCTATGATAAGTACTGAATTACAGGAATCCAGTAAAAAGTGTATAATTTCGCCACACATGGCACCATTTTAGGTACCAAAGTACCCAAATACGAAAAAACTTAGCTACAAAGTAGTAAAATAAATAAGAGTTAAAAAATTAAGCATTATTTCGTAGAAAGCAGAAAAATAAAGAAATAGGTAATATTTTACATTGACATCTTTTGTAGTTTAAACGAGGAAAATAAGGGAATAAGCTAAAAGTTCAACAGTCTTTGATGACTCCTCCACTTCCTCACTCTCCAGGAGAGCTTAGCTGTCTGTTCTCGAACCAGCCACCACACATACCGTTGCTGCTACTGACACTGCTGCTTCTCCAATCTTGCCAGTGCCTCGGTGCCTTAACCATTTATCATTGTTGTACTTTTAAAATAATAGATTTTAGTGTAAGAGTTTTTTTTGTGATCAATTCTATAAAAGAATTGTCAAAAACTTTTAGTCAATGCCAGTGGAGAGAAGAAGTAAGGTTTATTGACAGCATTTCAGAGGATAGGACTCAGATAGCACAGCTTTAGCCTGCTAGGGTGAGGTGAAAGTTGGAAAGGCTACAGGAAGCTGGAGGCTACAGTTTCCTCCAGAGAAGACATCTAGCTGGGAAAATTGCTACTTTTGGTGGAGCAAGACCATTGCAGATTTAGGATTGTAATAGATCAGGAGATGGGAGTTAATGTAAGCCAGCAGAATGGGATGATGGGTAAGAGCAATTACGAAGGACAGAACATGGGACAGCAGTGGTTTGGTCAAGGTGAAAGTCATGAAGGATTGCAGGTCAATAAGGAGAGCACTGAAGTAACTAAGTCCATGGATAGCAACGACAAGTAAAAAAGTTTCATTCGAAAATTTGGGGCTGAGTAGATAATGTTGTAGAAAAGATAAGGAGAAATCTTCGCTACAGATTAGATATAGGATTTGAAAATAAACTGAGCAGAAAAATTGCGCACAATCTGTTTCAGAATGAGGGAGTGGCCAGAGGGATGGAGTTATTGTCAAGGGAGCAGGGATTGTGACAGATATGCTGAGCTGGAGTAAGTTATGTCAACCAAAGGTTTAATTCAAAACTCGCAGATGTGCATCTGGGAAATACAAAAAGGTACACAGTAGGGACAGTGGAATGTCCACTTAATTCTGTCAAGAAAGATCACATAACTCAAGAATAACTAAATTATAAATGATCTATCAAGGTGCTTCTGATGAGCGGAATGCAGAAGTTGCTCAAAATCATTTCAGAAACACTCTCTATATCCACCAGAGAGAGGAAGCTTTCAGTCATAATTCAAAAGTGGATTGGCACCCAAGCCCAAGAGTTGAAAGGAGAGTTTGCTAAACTACTAGTTCATATAATCCTTTTGAGTGCAGTATTGATTGAATGTGAGATGCAATTAGACACAGTCCTGAAGGCATTCACTAAAATTGATTTCACTTTTGAAATGAAACGAAAGAACTTAGACTTACATTGTGCCTTTCTTTTCTCAGGATGTCAGAAAATGTTTTGCAGCTGATGATGGACCTATGAAGCATAGTCAGTTTGTAATTTTGGGACATGCAGCAAAGCAATGAGATACACGGCCGACTAATCTGTTCTTAGTGATGTCGATTAAGGGATTGGCCAAATATAAATCTGTTACAATAAAATATTAGAATATGGAATGTAGCAAATAGTATTTCTTTTAGAGAAGGTTTACAAGGCTATTCACAGCAATCCTGCAACTGTTGAGGTGGAGGTAGAGATATAAGACAGAGAGGGCATTAAGCCAGATCTGGAACAGGGGCAAGCCAGAGAATGAAATAATGGCAGATGAGGGAGCGATATGCGATGAGAAGCAGCCTCCTAAATAGAGTATGAGGCTTGAGGTAGCGTTAGCCATCTCTACATCAGTATCTACAAAGGAACGTGCAGTTTTATACAGGTAACATTATTGTTATTTAATTCCTCAGAATGCAAAATAATCCATTTAATTAAAAACATTTGAAACTTAACTAGATTTGATCTGGATTAGGTTGGACTGTATACACTATAGCTGTTTCTCAAATAATTTGTTTTGCTGCATTATAATGAGGAACACCTGGGAAAAATTAAAAGATTTTTATAATAGGATTGGCCGTTTTAAAGAAATGATAGGCAGAATTTGATAGGGGTATGAGCAACGTGGGCGATGATTAGATTTGTGGCTAAATTGGATTAGACATATAACAAGAGCCATCTCAACATCAGGAGCATCTTGAAGACATTTTTAATAAATCTGTTCAGGAATATAATGGCACATCTCTGGAGCAGATGGGACTTGAACCTGGCCCTCCTGGTTCACAGGTAGGATCTCTTCCACTGTGTCACAACAGAGGGAATGATTGCACCCACCTGGTGGGAGCTGGATATGTCTTGACCCACCAATGTGAGTATGTTTAAAGGAAAATAACATTATGTACAGACCCATGCAATGGACAGGACACAGCCTGCAGAGTCACTCATCCCTGGCCACCCTAATGTGATGGATCCCTCTGTTGTGCACTTTCCTGTCCCCAGATATCACTGACCACACCATTCACACCAACAGTTTTGGACACAGAGGCTGGGAAAGAATGGGGATATTGTAAAATGAGGGTCAATGGTCGGCCTATACATACTTTGTTCATTTTGTTTGCAGACGTTGCAGCAGCCTCTCAACACAGACATCAAGCCATGATCGATCCTGTGTAGATCTGAGGTTACAGATGGAACAATGACATTCAGGGCTACACAGAGAAGCCAACAACCAGAAGTAAGTTCAAAACTGTGACATGTATTAAACAATGTCAAATCATGGACAGTATATCGTTGCCCATACCACGGAAGTGCTCTCAATAAGTATTCTTCCTTCTCTCCCTCCTACTACATCGAGCAATTTTGGAATGCCAATGTTCATCCAGGGTGTACAGTGGCCTTTCAGAGATGGCATGGGTGAAAGGGATGTCAGTTATTCAGCAGACACCCGCTGAGTGGTGACATGTTCTGGTGTAATATGCATGGTCAGGTGGGTGTAGAATTGGACCTGGCACTGCAGCTAGATGGAGGGAGCCTGCTCAGCAATGGAGAGTGTTGACAAAGGAGGTTTGCTCAGGTAATCCTGGGGCATGTTTGTATCTGAAAGGGCCAGACGCACTGAGTGTCTTCTTGCCAGAGGTCAGAGGTCACTCCTCAGCACGGTCTTCCAAAGGTAGGAGGGGGAAAGCAGGATACAGATGAAAGCCTGGTCACCTCCAGAGAGTGGGAGGCATCTGATGGGGCTGTGTGTGTGGTTGCATCCTGGTATGACCCTGTTTCTTCATGAGTAAGGAGCATCTGGAGTGCGTGCCAGGTTCCTTCTTCCCCTTGTCCAACATGTGGGCAGCACGGTGGCACAGTGGTTAGCACTGCTGCCTCACAGCGCCAGAGACCCGGGTTCAATTCCCGCCTCAGGCGACTGACTGTGTGGAGTTTGCACGTTCTCCCCGTGTCTGCGTGGGTTTCCTCCGGGTGCTCCGGTTTCCTCCCACACTCCAAAGATGTGCAGGTCAGGTGAATTGGCCATGCTAAATTGCCTGTAGTGTTAGGTAAGGAGTAGATAAGGATGTAGGGGTAAGGGTGGGTTACGCTTCGGCAGGGCGGTGTGGACTTGTTGGGCCGAAGGGCCTGTTTCCACACTGTAAGTAATCTAATCTAAAAAATGCTTTCTGTCCTCAGGACCAATGGGTGGGATGATGGAGTGTAGCTTCTGGCAAGGAGGGCCATTGAGCCCCACATTCCTGTGTGCTGCTCCTGTTCCTCTCTGCACATGCGGATAAATTCCCTGTTTCCCAACACCACAGGGGCCTCTCCTGTCTGGGGCTGAGCAGGAGTCTGGTCTCTGACAGTCCTCCAAGTGCCATTGGCCTGGGGCATTTCTTCCTCAGCCAGCTGCAGACCTGTCGCAGTGAGGTGCTCACCAGATGGTGCTTAAAGTTCCCACTGAGATGTCAGCTAATGCGGGGGTGCAGGAGGAAGGATTGCTGCTGCTTCCTCTGAGGCCTCCATACTTTAGTCTTGGGTGGTCAAGGAAGTGGCCTCTAACAGAGCTGGCCATTTAACTGCAGGAGTTGGTGGAGATGTTGGCGGTACCTGAAAAAGAAAGAAGAGAAAAGGAATCGCAATATTTGGCAAAGGTTATTGCGAGGATTGTAGTGATGCGTGAGACTTACCTAGTTGGCAGGACATGGGCGTTTGACACTCCTGCAGGAGACAAGACCTCACAGTCTTGTCTCACGAGGGCCAGGTTTCTCTCCTCATAGGGGATAAGGAAGATAATGTTGGGCACCACTCTATTAGAATGGGCTCTCTCTACCCTGTAGTGGGCCATTTTCTCCTTTAATGAGAGAAGGGGTAGAATCGAGGTGAGATGAAAGTGGGTAACACTGCTGTTAGTGCTGGTGCAGATGCTCTAAAGATGGTGACATGTTCAGGTAGACTCCAAAGAGGCCATGCAATATTAGTTGAGGGTGGGGCTGGGAATGCAGTTGAGTTGGGTGACTGTGAATGAAGGAAGATGTTGCAGTCAATGATGAGACTGGTAGAGCATGAGCCTTGATGGGAGGTGGGTACAGTATTAGTGTGGCTGAGATGTAGCAGAGAGGAATTAGCTTGGCACTGCATTGACCCTCTTTGGACAAAGGTGGCTGTTTTTCCAGACCATGGAGACCGCCCTGTCTCAGGTGGCAACCCCTGACCATGATGCCAGGGTCTGACAGTGTGGTGTCCACTGCCGGTCCTCCAGAAAGATGAATCCTCTCCTTTGCACCATCCGCTCAACCTCCAGGTCCCTGTCAGAGAATGATGTTGCTATCTTCCCATAACCAGGGCAACTTCAGAATGCCAGTGCTCATTGGGTCACATAGTGCTCTTTTAAAGTTGGCGCAGGTGTCAGGAATCCAATCTTTTGGCAGTTGTCCACTGCAAGGCAAGTTGTTCTGGGTCTTGCACACAGTAAGTCAGGGCTGGAATTGGATGTGAGGTATGCCATAGGGATGCGGTAGAACATTAATGAAGCAAAGTTGCGAGGATAGGTGAGAAATCAAGATAGGCCTTGTGGCAGAAATCCCTCCAAAGACTTAATGCAACTCAAATGTAGTCAAAAATGTAAGATTTGGCCCAATGTAACTTATTTGACCAGACTAAAATACTGAGACTTAATCAATTAAAACAATACAGAGACACTTAAGAATAAAATCAGTAGACATTCTTAAACTTTACTTTCATTTGGATTTATTTTAGGTACGTAGCTATTCTGTAAAGTAAATTCGGTTACATATTAATTGATATATTTACATCAAATTTCTTGCTTTCTGCATTTGGCTGAATTCAGTAAAATTGTTCAGTGCTGAATAATTGAAAACCCATCAATAAGAACAAATCAGTGCTCATGTTCAGGACTGATAAATTGAGCCCAGAATGATTCCACTGAATTAGTATTTTGGATTTATTTCATGTATATTGGGCTTGTTGTCTGGACTGACACAGTCTAGAATAAAACTATATCCTTAAATTGCATTGTGCAGGTTCGATAAGGTCAGATATGCTTCCTTCACTAGCCTATGTGATGTCAGTAAAGTTTATGGGAAAACACAGGCCTCCAAAGCTATTTAGTAGCCTGCCGAACATAAATAATGTCTCTGTTCACTGCACTGTTAATGGAAAAAAAATGTGCATAGAGCATGGTCATCCCAAGGGGTGGGTTGATTGAACTTGGCCTTTTGGCCTTACGTAAGGGTAAACGATGTTAAACATGCAGCTAGGGACAGTACAATGCGGCTGCAAGGGATATCTTGTTACAGTAATTTCTAATCATGGTGACTATCAACAAGGCCTATGAAGAAAACATGCCCAAGATCTATTATGTTATTTGTCAGTGCATTGCAGCAATATTCACTCTAGTTGTTCTTGGGGTCAATTAAAGTTGTTACTTTTGTCTAGCTGGGATTAAGCACATCATAAATACAATCGTGAACTCAGATTCCCTGCTGAACTAATGAAGGTACAGGAGTGAATGGATTCAGGCTATAGTAAACTAATAATCCAGGGGATAGAATGTATATCTGACGCATGGTGGTCTAGTGGCAGCATTCAGTTCAGTTCCCGGTGACCGAGGGAAACAATCTCCTCTTGTTAATGCTCTGACTGGTCTCCAATTCAAAAAAGCCATAAATAATTTCATCCCAGATTTGGATGATTTATCAGATTTACTAAGAATTCTAGTTTAAATCTGTAGTGGGGTAAAATGATGGCTTAACTGTTTTGCTAAGATTACAAAAAGTCACATTGTTGGGACTAAAATGAGGAAGAAGGGATAAATTAATTCAAGAACTAGTTGGTATTACAAGTTGTAAACTGCAACTAGTTGTAGGCTGCAAGAGGAAGGAAAGATTGTGTGCAGTTCCACAGTCTTGGGATCTCAGGAATGAATGAGTTAGAGTAGATAGGAAAGGAATTATAATTTCAAGACAATGCAGATTGAAGGAAAGGAATATTGGTTCAATCAAATATGCAACATATGTTGTCCTAATACAAACATTGTTGTGTATGAACTCTGCAGTGACATTGAACGTACACAGTTGTGAGGGCACTCTGGGTTCACCAAGCAGTTCACAAAGATTTCCAGTGAAATGTTAACCTAACTGGAATTTGAGATGTGCATTTAGCCTCAATGAAAACTCCAGTCTTATTATGAGCACATGACATTATTACCCTTAGTACTGTAAGTGAGGTCTAAACATAACAAATGTTACCAACAGCATTGTAAATTGAATTCTGTCAATGCATTTAAAAAATACTGCTCTTAATGCCATAGCTTGGAAAAGTTTCTTCATTAAAGAGGTTAAAGGTTGTTTGGAAGAGAACATGAAAACAGAGATCAGAAACTTATACCAACAGATATCCATTCCCATGGTAATTGGAAATAATTAAAACCAAGAACTGGGAACTTAAAAAGTAATGAGCTTTACTCCATGCAGTACTTTTGCATTTCTGATTACAAAAACATATGCTTGGTCTAATGTTTGGTTCAATTAATTCCCCTCCCCCCCACACCCCCTTTTAAACAACTCAAATATATGGCCCATAGTGGACTTTTATAGTAATTGAAAGCGACAGCAATAAAAAATAATTAGGCTTTATCATTCTTTCTGTTCAATGTTTTTCACAGATTCGTTGTGGAATTTGTTGCCTTTGATTTCCCTTCTCTGCAATCAAAATGGATCCAGGGGAATTGTGCAGTTTGATGCTAAGACATGAGTAAGTCTTTGTTGTCTTTGACAGCATTTTAAGAAAGGGAGGATTAAAATAACATGTCTGCACTAAACATCAGTAGTCAGTTCACCTGTGAAATAATGTGATGGCTGTCTTTTGCTTTCTGAGTATGGAGAAGGTGATCATAGTTTTCACCCAGCTGCCTTGCAATAATGTTGGTTACATCGTTCACAAACCAATACTCGTGTGTCATCTGTTGTTCTGTTGCTGGTCTAGTTGCAGGTAGGTTTTGGTATTAGAAAAGGTGGGGAGGGGAAAGCTTTTAAATACAATCCACTTTCATATAAAAAGTTGAGCGCTCCACCTAATTTAGTTTGCTGCACTTTGCAGACCCTAAAGAGCTGTCACCGCACAGGGTTTCATTGCTTGCACCTGCTAAAACATTTGTGGTATTTGAAAGCGAGTGAAACACATTTGCTTTTCATTTTATCAGGCTTCAAAAATCTTTTGAAGTGTTTAATAGCAGGCCAGAAAGATTTTTTGCCTCTTAATCATTTACTTGTAGGGCACATTCTGCACTGGTAGCCTGTCATGCAGAAAACGAGGTTAGACCGTTTTTATTAAGTGCTGCATGCCAAGTCAGTGTTCATTAGAGGTGTTTTAAAAGCTTCAATGTTGTTATTTATGAGGAATACAGAAAATGTTTGGCACTTTCAAAAAAAAGCATAAGGTAAATAAATAACAAGGATTTCTCAATATCTACACATTCTGATTAAGGGGTGGGTTATTAGGGAAGTTAAAAAAAAACTGTTTTCTATTTAAAGCAAATAAATTACACCTGTTTTCCTGGCATTGGCTGGTACGGTTACCCACTATTTTAATCAAATTATTGCATTTGTTCTTCTGCATATTTCTCTCCTACATGACCTCAAACTTCCCGTGAACCACAGGCTGAACAAAGGCCGCCCACTGTCTTTGCAGTAAATCTGTTGTCTCCCTCTTAGGCCCTCAACCTGGGATCATAGATCACCCTGTAACCCAGCTTGCTTCAATTTACTCAATTAACTCTGGTAAAGTCCTTGTAACTTTTGCAGATGTTTCTTTATTATTAGGGCCTATAGTGTACATGTGAGATCATAAGCCTGAGGTTACAGCAAGGTTGGGGGGGGGAGGGTAACAACTGTGCGGCCCAGCGATTCCTTCCCTCAGGGGTTAAAAAGTTGCTTTTAAATGTATTAGATGTGATCTCTTGGTAAAGCAGAAAAAGACAAGATGCTATCAGAATCAGGAACAGCTTGTGTAGAATAACTATTTCACATCTATGTGAGATAATGTTTTGATTAACAGATGTTTAATTGACCCATCCATCATGAAAAGAACTTGCCTAGAAGTCACAATGGATAAGTAAATTATTAGCAACCCTGCAGGTGTTGGACTTCCAGCTCTATTACTCTTCTGCAATGGATCTTCTGAAGATTCTGTGTGTATCAGTGATTTATATCCAGTAGTGAATCTACAGTAACCAGACATGGTTTGTTCAATTTTTTTCTACAAACACACTTAATGGAACAAAGCTCCTTGAGATGCTCACTTATTGACTTGAGACCTGTAGGATGAGTGTCCTTCAGCAGGATGCAGTATTTTTTACTCCAGTTTTGGCCGTTTAATAAATGAAAATTGGTAAACTTGCAGCTGAGTCTTGAATCAATTTAAAAACAGTTATAATTCAATATTTTAGGAGGGAGAGCTCTAATAAGACATTTTCTTTACCTGTGAGATACCAATCACAGAATGGAAGAAAGGAACAATAACCAATAACAACAAATTCTCAGCTGCCCCGAGGGCATGGATTTGTTGACGGCAGTAATTGTAAGCAACATTATATGATCCCATAAATTTTTGCTTCTCTGTCATTCATTTACACTTTTCTATACTGTACTCTGCAAAGTTCTTACCAAAGGTTTTAACTAAATAGTTTCTTCTGAATTGTGTGTCCATTTCTTTATATCTAATAAAGATTAACATTGCAAAATGTTGTTAGCATCCATGTAAATATCAATACATGTTTTTCCTTCTATTGAAAAACTACACATATTAACAGAATGCTAGTAGCAGTTGACAGTGGTCATCAGTGCATTAACCTACAGCATTAACCACTAAGTCCACAAATCGAGGATATATTTATAAAATTATTCTTCTAGATCAATAAGTAACTTTGGAGTGTGGAACATGTGGAATAATGTTTACCAAGCACTTTCATGTAAAAAGTAGCATGCAACTGTTCCATAAAAGTAAAATCTTGTATTTATATAGTGCCTTTCACAACATCCCAAAGAACCTTGTAGTCATTGAAATCCTTTCAAAATAGTCACTGTCGTAAAGTAGGAAACACATGACAATTTTTGCACATCAAGTCTCCACAACAGCAACAAGATAATGACCAGATAGTTTGCTTTTAATGATGTTGGTTGAATTAATCACTAGGTCACTGGGAAGAATAAACCTTTTTTCTTTCAAAATAGTTCCAAGGCAACTTTTACATCCAGCTAAGAGATCAGATAGTTTAACGCCTCCTGGAATACTCCATTGCTGTAGTTTGGCACTTCTTTAGTGCTGCCCGGGCATGTCAGTTCAGGATTACACTTAAGGTGGTCCACTGCAGGGAGTATGCTACCCGTAATACACACATAGCGGGAGGGTGGGTTGAGGTAGTAACAGATTGAAAAATTCAGATTACTTTAGTAACTGCTGAAGAAAAGGAATCATTTATCAACTTCTGAACAATATCTACACCTGAAATATATTGCTGTTTACAAACATATTTCTTTTCTATTTAAATAAAATAATGAAGTCACCTGATGAAAATAGGTGAAGGCAATGGAGTTAAGTGTAAAAGTTCTAGTATAATGTGCAAATATACTTAAATTGATGTGATACAAGGCCAGTTGACTCAAACTGTAGTTTCAAAGATCAGCATGGAGGAATAACATCCATCATAGAGTCATACAGCATGGAAACAGACCCTTTGGTTCAACTAGTCCATGCCAACAAAGTTTCCAAACTAAACTAGTCCCTTTTGCCTGCGTTTGGCCCATATCCCTTCAAATATTTCATATTTATCTACTTATCCAAATGCCTTTTAAATGTTGTAATGCCCCTCATGACTCCTTTAAAACTTTCTCCTCTCATTGTTTATATTGTATAGTACAATCAATTCTTCGACCATTACAATAGTTCAGAGTAAGACTGACCCCAAGTTTGTCATTTATTCAGATTCAAAATTCCCAACGATTTGAAAATTTTAATGGTGAAATCTAGAAATATGGAATTTGGCCACCCAGCATCTGTTTTCAAATACTAAATGGACAGCTTCACTCTTTAACAGTGCAGGTGAGAAGCTCATGTCCATTTTGAAGCTAAAACATCATGTGCAGTTTCCATTCCTGAGGCAAATAAGGCATGACTGAGTTGAACAAAATCTAGGAGCAAATTACTACAGATGCTGGAATCTGTACCGAAAGCAACAAATGCTGGAGATCACAGTGGGTCAGACAGCATCTCTCTTTCTCTCTCAATCTCTCTCTGAAGCCTCCATTGTAAGATCAGTTTACCTTGCATTAACTTTCAGGAAAACCAGGTCTACAGGTGATTCTTAAAAGGACCGCTGCAGACCATCTCCAAAAAGATAAGTTTTAAAAATATGTTTACCTGTATGTTGATACTCGAGAGACTAGGAATCAACTTCACAATCCCGTATTTATATAACATGGGGAACTGTTGGCTCAAACACCAATCATTTCTGCTCCTTATTCCCTGACATGCCTGATTACTATCACTAGATCCTTAGTCACCACGATATAGAGTCAAAGAGTCATATAGCTGTACAGTGTGGAAACAGGTCCTTCAGGCTATCCCGTCCATGGTGACCAGATATTCTAAATTAATCTGGTCCCATTTGCTAGCATTTGATACATTTCCCACTAAATCCTTCCTATTCATATATTCATCCAAATGCCTTTTAAATGTTGTCATTGTACCAGACTCCACCACTTCCTCTAGCAGTTTGTTCCATTCATGCACCACCCTTTGCGTGAAGTCCCTTTTAAATCTTTCCCCTCTCTCCTTAAACCTATGCCCTCTAGTTTTGGACTCTGCTCCCCTGGGGAAAAGACTATTCACCTGATCTGGTCACTCCACTTGCTTTCCCTCTAATAAAGGAGCTATAGTGGTAGCTGGAACAGCCAGCCCTTCATTGCCCGTGATGTAGCTGGGTGCCAATTGTTATCCACCCTTCGTTGGTTTGATGGAAATGGGCTCACAATGAATGTCATGTCCTGCCCCATGCTATTTGGCACCTGGATTTGGCTGGCCGTGATCTGACAGACTATATCATGAATATCCTGACAGAAAGAGTATTTCACCACCGTGCTGAGAGAGAAATTGTCCTTGACATCAAGGAGAAGCTCTGCATTGTTGCACTGGACTTTGAGTAGTGGATGTCCACTGCTGCTGCTTCCTCCTCCCTGGAGAAGAGCAATGAACTGCCTGATGGGCAGGTGATTACAATCGGTAATGAATAATTTAGATGTCCTGAAGATTTCTTCCAACCATCTTTCTTGGGTAGGAAAACCTATGGTATCAATGTGTCCACTTACTACTCCATCATGAAGTGTGATGCAGATGTCAGGAAGGATCTGTGTGTAATCATTGTCTAGTCTGGTGTCATGACTATGTATTCTGTACTGAAGACCGTTTGCAGAAGGAGATCACAGCCCTGGCTCTAAACACCACTAAAATAAACGTTATAAACAGAGTCTTGCACCCTAGTAATTCGGTGCAGAAAATGCAGGTACATTTCTGGGCTGTGATTTTCAGTTGTTAAGTTAACTTTCAAGAAATTATTCAATGACTAATATATTCTAAATAGTTGGAGGCCAGTTAACTCAGTTGACTGAATAGCTGGTTTGCAATGCAGAATTCAGTGTGGGTTCAATACACACACCAGCTGAGGTTACCATAAAGGACTTTGCTTCTCAACTTCTCCCCTCACCTGAGGTGTGGTGACTCTTGGATTAAACCAGCACCAGTTGTCTGTCTTTAATAGAGAGAGCAGCTATATGTCGCAGAACTGTTCGGGATGAACTATGACAAAAAAAAATTGTATCTGTCTCCAGACCTTCTTTGCAAAGGCACATTCTGTGAGGAGGTAGACAACAGTCTCTTCCCCACCACAGCCATCTCGAGGGCAATGAGTGGAGGGATTGAGACCTCGAGTGTGTAGGAAAGATCTGATAGGGAAGGTCTTTCTCAACACCAGACAAACTGGATCTTGATGTTTATTTGTAAGTTCTGGTGATGATGCATTCTGCCAAAATACCTTGATAGGGAATGACCTGACAGGATCTACCCTTTCCGTTTCCACAGCAACTTGAGGATGTTGTGTGCTGATCACTGCTGGATGGACCTGTGGTCAAATGTGTTTTTCTGCATAACATTCTCCATGAGGAACAGGCGGTACAACATAATCCAGCTTCTGAAAGTGAATCCTAGCAGAAGACAATGACATTGTCTATGTCCCGAAAAGCTTTGACCCGAGCGACCCCATGATTCAGGATACAGAGATCTGTCATCCTTTCCTGAGAAACATAGTGTCAGAAATTTGAGGTTGTCTTTGTATAAATGTTCTTGTGATTTTAGGGATCATCTCCGGTGTCTCCAGATCCATTTTGTAACATGGTATCGAAAAATGTACACAGTATTCCAAATGTGGTCTTACTAAAGTTTAATTTAAGATTAACATAACTTCTCCATTTTTGAATTCTACCCATCTAAAACTAAAACCTAGAACTACTTTGCTTTCTCTTATGATCTTATTAACCTGTGTCAGCACTTCTAGTGATCTGTATATTTGTACTTCCAGGTTCATTTGTTTCTCTAACCCATTTAGATTCTAATTCTCTAAGTGATATGTGACCTCTGTATTTTTCTTCCTAAAAGTGTAATACCTACACTTATGCTCTGTTGAAATTCATTTGGCAATGATACGCCTATTCTCCAAATTTATAAATGACTTTGTGTCCTCAGTATTGGCAATCTGTTCCCAATTTAAATTTAGAATTTCATCTGTAAATTTTGAAATGTCGTTTTTGGTTCTAACTGTAAGCTGTTATTATAAATTCTTGGTAAGAACTGGCAAAAGGACGTTGGACTGAATGGTTTCCTTGTCGGTTGTATTATTGTCATCTGATTTGACTGAAAAATGGAAACTAAAGAATCTTCAAATGCTCAGCAGGTCTAGCAGCATGTGTGGAGAGGAAGAGTTGTTGTTTTAGGGTTATTGAGTCTTCATCAGTGAAAGGTCATCAACCTGAAACATTAACTCTGTTTTTCTCTCTGCAGATTCTGCCAGATCTACTCAGCGTCATCAGAACTTTTGTCTTTATTTCTGAGTTCCAGCATCTGCAGTATATTTTTTTCAGTTTGGATTTAACACTCCAGTTTAGCCGGCAGTGAGAATCAAGTGAGTGAGGGTCAAGGTAGGCACCTATACCCGCTGACCTTGGCAGTCTGAGGCTCAAGATCTTTCATTTACCAGACCTCATCTAAAGCTCCCTCAGTCTCTTTGCTATCCTAAACCAACAGCAATGTCAAAGGACCAGTTTGGTTAATAGTAGTAGAGGATGAACCACGAGTGAGTCTTAATGAGAAGAGGCACTTGTCTTAACAAAATGTAATTTATTACATGACAGTCATCAATATAACTTACATTGTCTAGTTAGACAGAATAAGTTTATCAGGATACAATGGTGACACATTTATCTCTATAGGGATCTCCAGCTACTTTTCTCTATTCTCCATCCAAGATTGTATGACACCATCAGATTGAATGGAATTTAACGCAGTCTCCAACATTAACACTTTCAGAACAATTACCTCATACAACATTCAGAAGATTTGAAACGTTGGTGGGTGAGTGACTTTAACTGTTCACCCATCTGTTTTCCCTGAGGTAAGCAGGGTTAAATTTGCCTAGAGTTAAGTATTTGAATAGGAAAGTTCTTGTGGAGACCTGCATCCTAGTTTCTTTTATTTCCTTTGTAAACCTTTAAGGCTGTCTTCCCAGGGTCATGCACACAGATTTTAAGGGGAGAAAAAAAGATCAAAGGAATTCTACTTCTTTCCTCCCTTCCCTGAGCAGATGTGCAATGCATCTGGGAAGCTCTAGAAACTGCAGGAAAAAAATTTCGACTGATTTATTTGATGAACTGAGGTTTAACCTAGGTGATTGCTTGCATGATATCATTATGTGTGTGATTATTAGTTTCCAGTTGAAAATGACCAGATATGGTGTGTATTCACTCCATCAATACTGAAGCGTTGCTACACATAACAAGGCTGTTATGATGAAACTACATAAATCTTTTATATGCTTGCATCTACAGGTTTTTATTATTAAGGAGAGTCTGGGTCTATTGGGGACTAAGCAAGCATACAGTATGAATTAGGGAAAATAAATTAGAATGGCTTCTTTATAATGCACATAGGCTTTACCCCCTACTCTTTCGTAATTAAATTTATTCTTAATTAAAGATGACAAAATTCCCTCAGGCTGATAGTGTATTTTTGCCAACACTAATAGTAAATCCAGAAGGGTAGTTTCAATAGATTCCAAAGATATTATTAGTAAAGTTATTTTATATGTATATATATATGTTTTTATTGGTTTCCCTCTTTGTGATAATTGAATTACATTTACAAAGTTATTTTACTTTTGTTCTCTGATAGGAATCAACATTAGAAAAACACCATTCAATAAGCATGTCTTCCTGCAGGAAGTAGATCCAGGCTTCGTTCTGTGAATGATCAGTGCCATTAATTTCATGCATTTGTTTCTGAATCCAGTGCTGCTGACTGGAAGCAGCACATATCTTTCAACAAGGTCTGAGTGGACATGTGGAGCTCGAGGAGTGAAGCCATTCCCACATTTAGTGGTGTTTATAGTTATTAAGTGAGAACTCCCATAGCCTGTCAAGTGTCTGAAGCATTAAATGCCCTGATATATGGGCAAACGCAAGGCACCTAATGCCAAGGAACTCTGACCCTGATTGATTGCTTTTTTGACATAGTCTCAATTAAGTTATCAACGTCCACATTTTAATCATGTTATGTACTTTATACTACACTAAAAGTGGCAGTCATAAGATAGTTACTAATAAACCCAAAAGGAAATGCAGAAGGAGAGAGCCGTCAAAATGAGGAAACGCTGCTCCGTGGATTAATTGAGACAAATAAAACGGGTACATTTGAGTTGCATTATGTTATACAAACACATGGGGAGAGTGGAATGGATGGACTAGGTTGAGTTAGATGAAGAGAAATGGCAAATTCTAAAGAGAGAAAATAAGGGAGCATAGTCCATTAGGGAAATTTGTCCATTTTTCTGCTTTAATCTTAATATAATGCTGTAACTTTATGCACAATAATATGTGTTGGACAGCTCATTGTGGAATAATGGGTACAATGCAATAAAAGGCCAGTGGAATGATATTTAATTTGAAAAATTTAACTTTACTTTGAAGAAAGGCCTAGAAGGATTTTAAGCCTTCTTTCAGTGAACAAAAAGATTTAGGGAATCCAACACAGACTACAAAAACTATAGAAGCTTTTGACGAGATAAAATTAATAAGATGGTAGCAAGGGTATTAATTGTGAATTATCATTGTGATAACCCATACAAGGCCCATGGGGAATCACTAATTAATCTCCCTGTGGATCTCATTGAGTATGAGCTCCCTTGGAGCTGCCAATGACCTGCCCAACTGGACTGAGCCCTTTATAAAGCGGACCTAAGGATCTCCTGGGCTGGGACTAACCTATGTATGTTGTGAGCAGTGGCTCACTTTTGGTGTTAAACAATAAATAATCCTTTCCACTCAGGTTTCTTCAGTTATTGCAATCATGAAAATAAAAGCTTGCAATGAGGAATAAAGAAAGAATAAATGGATGGAGGGAACAGGAAGTAACTAAGGTGCCTCAGAACTATCAAATGACAGGAGCATGTATTGGGAAACTGTGGAAGTGCAGGGCAGGACATTTGATCTAGTTATTGTTATGGATTGATATTCCCTAGCTAGGGCTGTGCAACCTCCCAGAGTCTAGACTGAGCATATATTGAGAGAATGGAAATCTTAAGTGCACTTTTGAATAGGGTTTACTTGCTAGAAATCCAAAGTGAGACACCCGGATAATAAACCCAATTCCTTAATGATCAGGATTGAAGCGTACTGTAGCATTTCATTAATGCTTTGTCACTCGCTTAGTGAGATTATTGTATTTGCAGTACCTCATGTTATTACACTTTTAGAGAACTTGTGGATTTTAATGTGCTGCTAATACCATTCCATGACATTTATTTAATTCATGCAGTCAAAAAAGTTAAAACATCAATTCAGGTTGTGAGGAGATTTAACAGATGTTTTCAAGATCATGACGGGTCTACAGAGCAACATATGGGAAAATGTTTCTCTTGCTAGAAAGCAGAATGACACCAAAATGTTGAGTTTTAATGTAGCTTAAAAGGATAAAATGATTAAGACCAGGGTAAAGTCACCAGTCTTCACTTTTTTAGTGTTTCTCTTCATCTGAGATGTAGTGATCCTTAGGTTAAACTCAAAATTAGTTGTCTCTCTGTCTATTGAGAGAGCATCCTATGGTCCTCTGTGACCATGGCATCTGTCATTGTCAGAAGGATCGAGAAGCAAACAGCATCAATCTAAGGTGATTGGTAAAAGAACGAGAAGCAACATTTTATTCAGGGAATGGTTAGGGGACAGAATATACAGCCTAATCCCATGATGGAGGTAATTGTGACTTTAAAAAGAAAATTGGCTAATAATTCAAATAGGAAGATAAAATTGTAGGGCTGTGGAGAAAAGGTGAGAGTGTGAAAGTAGATTCTTAAAGGGAGCTGGCATAAACAAGATGGAGCTCCATCCAAACAGTGGCCAATTCTTGGGTTTCTCGATCTGATATTCGGCATGAGAGATTTTCATTAACGATGGCAGAAGAGAAACAAAATTGGTTAAATAATGATCAGTTTTAGTATTTAGTGTATTTTCAGTCCACTTTGTGCCACCTGTTAAAAAAAGTTATGATCTAAAGTGACAATTCAGGTTGTATGATTCACTTAGGACCTGCGATTTGAAGAAAGGCCCTACCTCTGGAAATGGCAAGTTCTTTTTCTGCTTTCCCTGTAGAAACATGGGTTCATCAGCGTTAAAAAGGTGGTTACTCTACTGAACTAATTTTGGTATGTCTGACTTAATAGGAATCCTTAACCAAGTTCCATTGAGAACTAAATCGACAAAGTCCATTGTTGGTAGAATTTTCAGAAGAAATTCGGTAGGATTCTATGGAAAAGATTGTTGGCTAAATTTGAGGAGGGTGGAATTTAAGGTGACTTCATAACATAGAAAGAGCTTTAGTCTGAAATTGGATTCAGAGAGTTGGGCAATAAGGATATTTCTTAGACCTTATTGAGCAATTCCAAATGAAGTCCCAGAGGGATTGTTCTTCAGGTCCCAAGTATTCACTCTCTGTGTAGATTAAATAGATTTGGAAATAGAGTACATTCAGGTTTACTGATGAAAGTTAACCAGCAAGTTTTGGCATAGAGTCATAGAGTCATACAGCATGAAAACAGACCCTTTGGTCTGACTAGTCAATATTGTTCATAATACCAACCTAAACTAGTCCCACCTGCCTGAGTTTGGCCCATATCCCTTCAAACATTTCTTATTCATGTACTTATCCAAATGTCTTTTGAATGTTATAACTACCCACATCCACCATTTCCTCTAGAAGTTCATTCCACACACTAACCACCCTGTGTAAAAAAGTTGCCCCTCATGTCTTTTTTAAATCTTTCTCCTCTCACCTTAAAAATATGTCCCCTAGTCTTGAAAGTCCCCACCCTAGGGAAAAGACATCTGCCATTCACCTTATTTATACACCTCATGATTTTATAAACCTCTGTAAGATCACCCCTCAACCTCCTATCCTCAAGTAAAAAAGTCCCAGCCTGCCCAGCCTCTCCTTATAACTCAAGCCCTCCCTTCCTGGCAACATCCTGGTAATCCTTTCCATAGAGTCATACAGCACAGAGACAGGCTCTGTGGCCCAAACTGTTCCATATTGACCAAAATGTACATTCACGCTAACCCTATTTTCCTGCACCTTCTAATCCTTTCCTATCCATGTGTTTGTCCAAGTGCCTTTTAAATGCTGTTAATGTACCGGCCTCAACCAATTCTGCTGGCAGCTCATTCCGTACCACCCTCTATGTAAAAACATTGCCCCTCAGGTTCCCTTTTATTCTTTCCCTTCTAACCTTAAATTGATGCCCTCTCGTTCTTGGTTCCCCAACCCTGCCATCACTCTAACCATGCCTCTCGTGATCATATACACCTCTATAAGATTCTGCCCTCAGTCTCCTATGCTCTAAAGAACAAAGTCCTAGCTTGTCCAACCTCTTCCTATAACTCAGACCTTTGAGTGCAGGCAACATCCTTGCAAATTTCTTCTGCACTCTTTCCAGTTTGATAACATCCTTCCTATAGGAAGATGACCAAAACAGAACACAGTACTCCAGAAGAAACCTCACCAATGTCCTGTAAAATCTCAACATGACATCCCAATTGATATAATCAAAGGCAAGCATGCTAAATGCCTGCTTAACAACACGTCTACATGTAACTTAAACTTCAAAGAATTATGTATCTGAACCGACTATGAACATTGAACAAAAGAAAAATTAACTTCAACATATGGATACATTGAGTGGGTGGCATGATTGATGCAGGTTGATGTAACAAAGTGTGAGGTAGTTACTTTTGGACATAAAAGTGCCAGAAGACGGGTTAAGTTAAGAAAGGAAGCTCTAATCATACATGTCCCTAAGAATGTAAAAGCTTAGGTTATGGTAATGGGTAGAAAAAGCTATTGTAAATATTACAGGATTCTGAACTTGACCAGACCATATACAGAATGAAAATGTAACCATCATCACAATTATATAAAGGAATGGCCAGACCTTAATTTGATGTGTATCACCTGAGAAAAGGTACATCATCACTGGTGAAAGTTCAAAGGTATTTCACTAAATTGGTAACTGGGATGAATTGACTAAACTCTAGTAGAGTGAATTTATTATATTCCCTGGAGAAGCAAAGGTTAATGGTTAATCTGATGAAATGGATTGACATAGTAGACAAGGAATGACTCTATTCTTTAGTAGACAAATCCATTCCAAAGAGTCTGAATTTCAGGATTTGAGTTTAAACCATCTACATTGAGTCCAGGAACAATAGAAAAGGTTATGACAATGTGGAATGGAATGTAATTAACGAAAAAGATCTTCATGATTTAGCAGGTTTGGGTAGACAAATGATTATAGATTTCAATAAAGCAATCTATGAGGTTATATTGATAAATCCAACTAATCACATGCCACAGTACTATCACATTTGATAATTCAACATACACAAATAATTCACCATGTTTCTGAAGAAGCTATCCAATAAGTACATTTGTTTCATCCATGGTGATATTTTAAATTACTTGCCAGGCACAATGATTGCTATTCAGTATAAAAGTTATACCATAACCAAATTCAAGAACAATAAACGTACATCTCACTTCTTGGTAATAGTTTTGACTTATTAGAGAGAGAACTTTTTTGTACTAATCTAAAATAGAAAGTAATTTGTTCATGGCTAGTTGATAAATAGAATTCTCCAAATTTATTAGTTGCATATTACAACAAGTGTATTTCCACAAAAGCAATTCTTTTGGACCATGCATACTTCACGTGACGTTTAAACCCATTGGCAGTCAAGAAAACTCGGTTAAATTTGTAGATTTGCAGGTATATCAAAGTAGACCTGCTTTATGGAGAGAAAGTTTAATTTTATTGCAATTGCTGTAACATTCAATTCAACAGATTTTAGAATGTACTTTAAAATGTTATAAATAAAATATATTTTGGAAAAAATGTTAAATTCATCACTGATATTAAATGAGGGATATAGAGTCAAAAAAGGAAGCCAAAGTATTGTAGAATAAGCTAAAGGAAAGGTACAAGTAGACCAAGCATTGGTAGATGTGATTGAATGTAGACAAGTCCATAGAATCACATTCATTAAATAACAACAGGCAACATATATACATGTATAATGTTCAAATAGCTAAAGATGAAGTTGAAAGACTTCTCAGAGTCTTAGAACAAATACCCACTATTTCAATTAACAAAGTGAATACAATGCTACATTACTCAATCAAAACAACAGAATATAAATATATATTACTTGGAAAGGACACATATCTATTAGATACAAGAATTGAAAATGTCACACCAGCTTAATAGCAATGCCGTACAAAGGTTAGAGGGAAGCAGATGCAAAAATAACCTTCAAAAGGGAATTAATAAATACTTGAAGAGAGGAGATTTAAGCCTTTTGCTTTGGAGAAAGAGCAGGTGATTGAAACTAATTTGATGGTTTAGTAAGGTCAGGTCTACACTTGTTTGAGTAAATATTGAGATGCTTTAAAAATGGAACTATACATTAGGGATGGTAAGTGAGGATATCTTCAGGAACCCATCAGGCTCTAGTTTCTTGGGATCTGATGTCATTACAATGTGGCTCTTTATTATGCCGGCTCAATAACTATTCCTACAGTAAGAGTATAATTCACATTTTACTTCACAGATAGGCCTTTCAAAGAATGGCAATGCCTACTTCTATTGATATTCAATGACTTGACCAGATGAAAAGGTACATATTTGAAATTGGTTAGAGGTCAAAGAGAAATATTGTCTTGCTCTTGAAACCATTTCTATCCTGAGTACACAAATTTCATTTGGAAGTCCACCACAAACATCAATTCCTCAACAAGCACAAAGAACTAAAGTTGGATATTAATAGTTGTGGCAGACTGTTGGGTGTGGGGGGTGCCTGATGGGATTAAATTCTGATCCAGCAGCTACCCACTGTTGGGCTTCCCAGCTCCTGTGAAGTGAATTACTTACATGAAACCTTATTCCAGGGTGGATAATCCATCCCTCATGTGTAAGGAGAGAATATTGACCCTTGTGTATCTTAAAAAAAAACTTCTATGAATTTTCCATCACATTGGAAGGGAGAGATCAATGATTATTGAAGACATAGCAAAGCAATGTCATCTTTTTGAAGAAATTGATTCAACACTATCAAGCTAGAGATGAACATGCAGGGCAAAACAACCACCAATTAAAATGATGAGAGCACACCGAAGGACCCATCCTATCTGTGCAGGCTCCCTACAAGGGTAACTCTACTTGTCCTATTAACTTACTCTATTCTGGGGTAACTCTGAAATAGTTTTCTCTTCAGATGCTTTTCTTAAATCCCTTTTGAAAATCACAATTGAATTGTCCTCTGCTACTTTCTTGAGAAACACATTTTATCACCTCACTACTTGATGTGTTAAGAATGCTTTTTCTTTGGCTGTTTTTACATTTTTCATGTATTAGCTTAAATCGACGTCCTCGAGTTCTCAACCCTTTCATCAAAAAGAACAGTTTCTCACCATATTCTCTATCTAGCCACTCATGATTTTGGACACATTAGGAGAGGGTATCATCTACATTCTCAAACTTACATAGGCATCAATCTTCTGAAGCTACTGGGAATAATTCTGATCGTGATGTTTTCATCTTCATAATGCCGATGAAGCTCATTCAGTGGAAGTTATCAACTTTAGAAGTTGAAACATCTCGTGGATGATTTAGATAGTCATGTACAAAGTTACGGGTTAGGTGAAGCACCAATGAATTAGAGCAATGGGACGTGGTGAATGATGATCTGAAAACCTCATATTAGAGAGTGAGAGTTTTCCTTCCCCTACAGCACATAGTACATAACAACATAAGAACTAGGAGCAGAAGTAGGCCGTCCGGCCCTTTGAGCCTGCTCCACCACCCAATAAGATTATAGCCAATCTTTTCATGGACTCAGCTCCATTTACCTACATTTTCACCATATCCCTTAATTCCTCTATTTTTCAAAAAAGTATCTACCTTACCTTTAAAACGGTGCTGATGTACCGTTAACTACTTCACTGGGCAAGGAATTCCATAGATTAACAACCCTCTGTGTGAAGAAGTTCCTTCTCAGTTTAGTTCTAAACCTGCTTCCTCTAATCTTGAGGCCATGCCCTCTTGTCCTAGTTTCACTTGCTAGTGGGAACATCCTATCTATTTCTATTTTATCAATTCCCCTCAAAATTTTATGTTTCTGTAAGATCCTCCCTCATTCTTCTGAATTCAATGAATATAATCCCAAGCTACTCAGCCTCTCCTCATAAGCCAACCTTCTCAATTCTGGAATTAACCGAGTGAACCTCCTCTTCACCCCCTCCAGTGCCAGTACATCCTTTCTTAAATAAGGAGATCAAATCTGCACTCAATACTCCAGGTGTGACCTCACTAGCACCTTGTAAAGCTGTAACATTACCTCTCTGTTTTTAAACTCAATCCCTTTAGCAATGGAAGGACAAAATTCCATTTGCCTTCCTAATTACCTGTTGTACCTGCAGACCAAAATTCCAAAATTCATGCACAAGGTCACCCAGGCCCTTCTGCAAATCAGCATACTGCAACTTTTTACCATTCAAGTAATAATCTGTTTTGCTGTTACTCCTACCAAAATGTATGACTTCACATTTTTTAACATTGTATTCCATCTGCCAGACCTTTGCCTACTCACTCAATGTGTCTATGTTCCTCTGCAAAGTTTTACAGTCCTCTGCACACTTTGCTCTGCCACTCATTTTAGTGTCATTGGCAAATTTTGACGCAGTACATGTGGTCCCCAACTCCAAATCATCTATATAAATTCTAAATAATTGAGGCATACCACTAGTCCCTGATTACCAGCCAGAATAGCACTCATTTATCCCCATTCTTTGCTTCCTGTCAGTCAACCAATCTTCTATCCACATTAATACTCTACCCCAACACAATGCATCCTTATCTTATGCAGCAGCCTCATGTCCAGCACCTTGTCAAAAGACTTTTGGAAATCTAGGAACATCACATCCACTGGGTCCCCATTATCCACCTTGCTTGAAATGTCTTCATAGAATTCCAAAAGATTTATGAATCATGACCTGCCCTTCATGAACCCATGCTGCATCTGTAGAATGGGACAATTTATTTTGAGATGCCCTGTTATTTCTTCCCTGCTAATAGACTCAAGCATCTTCCCCACTACAGAGGTTAAGCTAACGGGTCTATAATTCCCCATTTTTTGTCTACTTCTCTTTTTAAACAGTGGCGTCACATTTGCTATTTTCCAATCTGCTGTGACTGCCCCAGAGTCCAGTGAATTTTGGAAAATTACCATAAGTTCACCTGCTCTTTCTCCCACCATCTCTTTTAGTACAATGGGATACATTCCAATAGGACCCATAGACATGGCAATGCAGACCCAGATCTGAAGGGTGCTTGATCCAATGGAGAAAACCCCTGAGCACCAGAAATTGCTGCACATCTGAGACAACTAATCTCGACAAAATGACTATATGATAATGCCTGCAGCACACTGACAGGTCTCGATAGTGAATAATGGTGGTTCCTGACTCATCATAGTGTTTTTGAGAAACTACCAAGCAACATGGGTCACTGTGGATGTGCTGCACTTAGATTTCCAGAAGGCACTTAACCCATTAAAGATTACTGCACCAAATAATTGGCTCATAGTGGGTGAATAACATATTGACATAGATAGAAGGTTGACTCACTAACAGAAAACAACAAGTGTAAATGTGTCATTTTCAGGTTGGTGAGATGCAATGAGTGGAGTGCCACAAGGATTAGTGCTGGAAACTCCATCATTTACAATCTATATCAATGACTGGAGAATGTGTGGATGCTAAATTTGCTGATGATACTAAGATAACAAGTAAGTTGTGAAGAGGTTATAAGCAGTCTGCAAAGGGGATATAGGTGAAGTGAGTGGGTAATAACTGGCAGATGGAGTCTCGTCTGGAAAAAAAATTGCCCACTTTTGCATGAAGACTAGAACAGAAGCATGTTTTTTTTTAAGTGGAAAGTGATTGCAGAAATCCGAGACAGATCTGAGAAATCCGGGTATCCTGTTAGATAAATTACAAAACTTCGGTATGCTGGTATAGCAAATGATTAGGAATGCAAATGGAATTATGGCTCTTCTTACGAGGGGAATGGAATATGAAAGTAAAGATTTTTTTTAAAAAGCACAAATTACTGGATAAAATCAGCAGGTCTGGGTGTATCCATGGAGACAGAAACGGAATTAATGTTTCAAGTTCGGTATGACTTTTCTTCAGAGCCATAGAAATAAGAATGGCTTGCTAATGTTATAGGACATTGGTGAGATTAAACCTTGAGTGCTGTATACAGCTCTGATCTCCTTATTTCAGCAAACACATAATTGCATTAGAAGGAGTTCAGAGAGTCATGGGATGAGGGGTTATTTTATGAGAAAGGTTGAACAGTTTAGGCCAATATCCATCTGAGTTTAAAAAAATGAGAGGTAATCTTATTGAAAGGCATAAAATCCTAAATGGATATTAAAAGAATGTTTCCCAGTTCCTGTGAGAGATTAAAACTAGGATACCCATTGTAAGAACAAGAGGCCTCTCTATTAAGACAGAAATTAGGAAATTTTGTTTCTTTTGGGAAGTTGTGAGTCTGTGGAATTTTCTTCCCGAGAGAGTAGTAAAGGCGACTTCATTGAATTCTTTTAATTCAGAGGGAGATAGATTTTTGACTAACAAGGGGTTCAAAAATTATCAGTGATAGACAGGGAGTTGGAGTTGAGGCCACAGTGAGGTCAGCCATGATCTGGTTGAATGATGGAATAGATTCAAAGGGCAAAATGACTTACTCCTGTTCCTAATTCATACGTTTATGTGTTTGAGTTCAATAGCATGCACTGACTCATCTTATTCACTGCTTGATGCATGTGCAGTCCATATTACAGCACCAATGTTCCTAAATGATTGTGTCAATTTCCTTGTATTAATAAAAACAATAAAATATTTAATTCTGCTATGACTTGTATTTCACTTCACTTTTTCAAATTTTCTTTTTGTCCTGAAAATGCTTGAACATGGCAGAGAGTCCAAGGACAACTACAATCCTCTAGTTTCCCATCCAAGAAGCAGTTCTTAGCTTGGATGCCAGAGGGCTGTTTGAACACTGAGATGTTAAAACTAATTGAAATGGCCCAACTGAGAATAGTCAACTCAGCACAGATCAAGAACTGGATGTGAGACATTTCTCACTTGTATGATCTGATTTTATATTGACCAGGGGAAGCATGGTGGCTCAGTGGTTAGGACTGTTACCTCAGTGCCAGGGACCTGGGTTCCACTCCACCCTTGGGCGAGTGCCTGTGTGGAGTTTGCGCATTCTCCCCATGTCTGCCAGGGTTTCCTCCAGGTGCTCCAGTTTCCTCCCACAGTCCGAAGATGTGCAGGTTGGGTGCATTGGCCATGCTAAATTGCTTGATATGTCCAGGGATGTGCAGACTAGATGGATTAGCCATGCAGGGATAGCATAGGGATGTAGGTCTGGGTGGGATGCTTTCAAAGGGTTGGTGTGGACTTGATGGGTGCTGAAAGATACCCTACCCTTGTGCCATTTCCCTGGTTTCATCCCACCCCTGGGTCAAAGGTCATAGGGTAAACCTAACACACACGCTGGTTGTCTATTGGGAAGGTTAAAGCTAATTAGTGGGATTGATCAGTTTGCCCTCAAGTTGCTGTCGGTGGTGGGAGGTGGGTCTAACTGCTTGGAGAGAGCTTTCTATTGGCAGACTGGGTCAATGGGGGAGGTAAAGGACTGTAGACCCTGCCTGGGTGCTGCAGTCATCATAGACCACTCTACAGAGCAATTCAGCAGAACAGTGGCTATCCTTATCCTTAAAATAGATTGGCAGAGTATTATTTTACTGCTGCTATATTGGAAAGGTTGATACACAAAAGGACCAGTCATTAAAACACCAGTCATTAAAAGCGAGCATGCAAATACAGAACATGGCTAGGAAGGCTCATGGCATGGTGGCCTTCCTTGCAAGAGAGTTGGAGTGCAAGTGCAAAGACGTCTTATTTCAGGGCCTTTGTGAGACCATATCTGGAGTACTGTGTGCAGTTTTGGTCTCTTAACCTACAAAAAGATATCCTTGCCACGGAGGGATTGCAGGGAATTTTCACCAGAGCGATTCCTGGGATGACAGCTTTGTCATATGAGAAAAGATCGGGTCAACCAGACCAGAGATTCACTGGAGTTTGGAAAAGTGAGAAGGAGTCTCTATGAAACATTGAACTCTGATAAGGCTGGACAGACTGGAAGCAGGAATGATGCTTTTCCTGGTCAGAGGGTCCAGATAAAAAGAGGGAACAGTTCCAGAACTGTTGTGCTGTTTCAGACTGAGATGAGAAGTTTCTTCACTCAGAAAGTGGTGAAGCCATCAAATTGTCTGCCACAGAAAGCCGTGAAGACCCAGTCACCAAATATTTTTGAGAAATTTCTAGACGATAAAGGTACCAATGGATATGCGAAAGGAGTGGGAATAGGGGATTAATCATGATCATGTTGAAGGACAGCATGAGTTCAATGGGCCAAATGGCCTACTCTTGCTATTTTCTGTGGATGATGTGGGTTATGGTGGGAGTTGTGTCATAGAGGGCAAGTAGGGTGATGGTGTCAGGGGTTGGCGTGAGTAAGTGGGGAAGAAAATGGGAGCATGGCTTTGAGACTGGCAGAGCATGAGTCTTGGTGGGAGATGGGTGCAGTAACAGAGACAGGGAGAGTGTGAGGCGTGACAGAGAAGATGGTGATCTTCTTTCTCTCTTGCTGTGCCTTCCTCCCTGTGCTCAGACCATATTGACCCAGGTGATAACATGGCATCAGGTTGGCATAGTCTGGTGTTGTTGCCTCCTCTGCTGGTCCTGGGGGAGAGGTGGCACCTTTGCACTACCCCCTCCACCAGGACCTTCAGGTCCCTGCCCAGCAAGATGCAAAATTTACCTTTGGTTGGGGAAAATCTTTGAATTATTAGAATTTTGGTTGCAACTTTGATCCCTCTGCTATATGAAGAGTGTTGTGAAACTTGAAATCAGAAAAGATTTACAAAAATGTTGCTGGGGTTGGAAGGTTTGAGCTATCGGGAGAGGCTGACTGGGCTGGGGCTGTTTTCCCATGCAGTGTCAGAGGCTGAGACCTTATAGAGGTTTATAAAATCATGAGGGGCATGGATAGGATAAATAGAGGTCTTTTTCCCAGGGTGAAGGAGTCCACACCTAGAGGGCATAGGTTTAAGGTGAGAGGGGAAAGATACAAAAGAGACCTAAGGGTAATGTTTTCACGCAGACGGTGGTGTGTGTATGGAATGAGCTGTCAGAGGAAGTAGTGGAGGCTGGTACAATTACAACATTTAAAAGGCATCTGGATGGGTATATGAATGGGAAGGCTTTAGAAGGATATGGGTCAATGCTGGCAAATATGATGAGATTTGTTTAAGATATCTGGTCGACATGGACAAATTGGATCAAAAGGTTTATTTCCATGGTGTATATCTCTATGACTCTATGACTGATGGTGTTTATCTGGAATGAGAAGGGGCCTTTAAAGATGATGCCAGTACCAAGGATCTCAATAGGTCCTGGATTTTCCCAACAGTGCTGAATAGTGCTAGGAATGGTGCGTGGGAAGACAGGGATACAATGGAATGAGTGAGACTCCTTGGGGGCAGGGTAGTTAGTTAATGAGGTGAAATTAAGAATAAAAAACTGTGGATGCTGGGAATCTGAAACAAAAAGAGAAACTCAGCATCTGTGAAGAGAGAAAAAAATCAATTAATGTTTCGAGTCTTGCATCCCTTCGCTAGAAGTAAGAATAGCCAACAAAGCATGATATTTATACTGAGAATGGGGTGTAGGGTGTGGATATGATGAGATAAGTTTCTTTAGATAAGCCAAAAAAAAACCTCACAAGGCCTCAAACTGAGAAACCCTCCAGAAAAATCAAAGCAAATTGGCATTTAGCCAAAAAAAGTAAGCGTCATCCCTATGTTTTGATATTACCATCAGAGTATATCACATTTCATTGATTCATGTATTCTGGCCTGTACAGTAGAGATCAGGTTGTGGACTGGTTTAAATAAATCTCTCAAATAGCCCTACTGTCACAACTCTTAGGGAATGATTTAACCTTCTCTTGATTTGAATTGAATACAGGTTGTGTATATTCAACAAGCCAATGGCCGTAATTTGTAGCAGATAACATTTTCAGGAAAGGCGAAGAATCTGTATCCATTGTGGAAAAAGAAATGCAACTAGGAATTGGATAAAAAAGGAAAAGACAGAAACTCTGTTAGTTTAAAAAAAAAAGCATTTTATAAACATCTAAAGACAGTGTGATATTTCGGATGCAGACTATTCATCTTTATTCTTAGACATGAACCTTTTCTCCTTCAGATGTTAAGTAGCTGCTTTTCTTGCGTTATCAGACAGTTTAATATATGGCACTATGTAGCTCTTCATGACTGTGGGATTATTCTGTAAGTGGTTTGCTTCATTCACCAGTTTAAAAGACAGTCAGCTGAAAGAAACAGTTAGTACCTTCACATAAAATTAAATAGGCTGAGTGACCTAACCCACTGCTCTTCACTTATGGCTCCACCAAGCTGTTTGCACAAGCCTGACTCTTGAGTTAATTTTTCTGTGGGCTCAAATCATCTAAGAGGTGGAGTTTCTCCCTTTTTGTTAACCCCACTTCCCATTAGGTTTGTAGCGGCCAACGTCACAATGTTTACATGACCATAACTAATTCAGTGCAGTCGACTGATTAGAATGAGCCCAAATTAGTTGCTGCCATGTAAATGGGGTAAAAAGTGGTTTTAAATTGGAATCAGGAGGTAGGAGTTGTTCCTGCAGACTTCACATCAGAGCAGGTTAATTTACGCTGTTTAGTTAGTGTGTATTAATTCAGAACAGCTGTAGATTTAAAGCAAATCTAAATTTATGGTTGCAGTGTAAACACAGCTTCAGATTACAGATAATGTTATCCACAGAATAATGCAAATAGTACCATGCATCCCACAAACTACTTGAGCTGCAGGAAATTATGTCATTAGCATAGATGTTTTCATTTTATGATGATTATATTGTATTGTCAGGGTCTTGATCTTGATGAAACACAGATGATCAGAGGCATTTTAGTATACAGTCCAAGCTGAAGAAATAATGGAAAAACAAAATACTGCGGACGCTTGGAATCTGAAATAAAAACAGAAAATGCTGGGGAGACTCACCAGACAGCAATGTGGAGAGAGAAACAGAATTTGCATTTGAACTCCCATATGACTCCTCTTCAGAACGTGTAAGTCAGAAGAAGATTTCTGGAGCAGAGTCAAATTGAAACATTAACTCTGTTTCTCCACAGCTTCTGCCACTGAATGAGTTTCTCTGGCATTTTATACTTCCAAGGACCAAATGTCTGAATATTACAGTAGTAATGAGGCTGTTGGCGTGCACTGTTGCCAAGGAGTAAATCGAACAGCAACTTCTATTATTTGCATATGTGTAGTTAAAACAGTGACATCAGAGGGTTGCTACCACATTGTTCAATTTTTCCACAGGCTCTCACTGGGAATCTCAGAATTCAGGAATATACTACAATATAAATATCCTTGATATTTATTAAACATGCATGTCCATTCACAGGTAAGTAAGTTTTTAACAACATGATAAGTTTTAATTATGAACAAACAACATCTCTGCCACTGACATTTTACTTCATTTATTTTAAAACTCTCATTGCTTCTGATTTTAGTGGGCCCTGAGTTCAGGAATTTTCTTCTAAACCTCTGTGATTGGCTATTTCTTTTGCCTTACTTAACACATTCTTGAAATCTACATCTTTGACTAAGTTTTAAATGAAGGATTTACCCTAAAATATCTTAGTGTCATATTTTGTTTGACAATAGTTCTGTGAAATGCTTTGGAACATTAAAGATACTTTATATAAATACATCTTGTTACTGTTGAAAATTGTAAAATCAAAATACTTTTGCCACTTCATTTGGTCTGTTTCTTTTCTCCTGTAATCTGAGCTTTCTTTTCTGTATTTTGTATTTTATAAATGATTTTAAATTGAATTAAATTTTATAATTTAAACTTCTTGGTTTAGACGCTGCAAATGTAATGTCAGCTCTCAGAATCAGGTGAAAGATTAAAAAATTAATGAGACAGGAACTGAGCCCACTCTAAACAGAGGAAGGCCAAGACCATCATCCAACAGTCAGGCTTCTTGGAGTCACTTGGGAAACCATCTTGAAGGTCGGAGGAGTCACTAATGGTACTTGGATGTTGCTGCCTGTTGCATGTGAGCATCTGACTCCCTCTGTGGATAGGGTGGAGCTGCCATGGAGAGCCTGGTCTAGCACCCTCACTGTCTGATGGATACGTACGAAGACTCACAGACAGTGATCCTGGAGAAAACACAATCCCAGAGAATGATCCCTGCGAAAATAAAATCCTAGAGAGTGATGTCAGAGAGAACACAATCCTGGGGAGAGCACAATCCCAGGCAGTGATCCAGGTGGGAACACAATCATAGACAGTGATCCTAGAGAGAACACCATGTCAGAGAGTGATTCCAGACAGAACATGATCCCAGACAATGATCTGAGAGAATACATGTGATGTGCTCCATTTTGGTAAGGCAAAGGGCAGGACTTACACAGTTAATGGTAGGGCCCTGGGGAGTGTTGCCAAACAAGGAGACCTATGGGTGCAAGTGCATAGTTCTTTGCAATTGAAGTTGCAGGTAGACAAAGTGGCAAAGTGTTTGCCTTCAATGGTCAGAACATTGAGTATAGGAGTATGGGACTGGAGGAGTTGAACTATCGGGAGTGGCTGGACAGTTGGGGGCTTTCCTCCCTGGAGTGTCAGAGGCTGAAGGGTGACCTATAGAGGTTTATAAAATCATGAAGGGGAAAGGATAGTGTAAATAAACATGGTCTTTCCCCTAGGGTGTGGGGAGTCCAAAATTGGAGAGTATAGATTTGAGGTGAGAGGAGAAAGATTTAAAAGAGGAGCAACATTTTCACTCTGAGGGTGGTGATTATATGGAATGAGTTCAATTGTATGAAAGTGGGTTCAAATCAGCATTTAAAAGGCATTAGATGGATATGTGTAAAGGAAGGGTTTATGAGGATATGGGCCAAATGCTGACAAATGGGACTGGGTCAAATTGAGATGTCTGGTCAGCATGGATGATTTGGACCCTGAAGGGTCTGTTTCTATGCTGTCTGTCTCTATGACTCTATGACATGCACCACATTCCTCCACCGATTGGGACTGAACACCAATGAAAGGCAACAGGGGGATGCAGAAACTTGACACAACTCCCTCTCAAGGATAGGCCAGTGCTGGTACACACCCAACTGGAGGAGGAACCACATAGATTCATACAGCATGGAAACAGATCCTTTGGTACAACCAGTCCACACCAACCATGTTCCCAAACTAAACTGGCCCCACTTGCCTGTGTTTGACCCATATCCCTTAAAAACATTATTATTCATGAACATATCTACATGTCTTTTAAATGTTGTAACTGTATCTGCATTCACCACGTTCTTTGGCAGTTCATTCCACACATGAACCATTCTCTGTGTAAAACCATTGCCCCTCATGCCCTTTATAATCTTTCTCCTCTTATCTAAAAATTATGCCCTCTCGTTTTGAACTCCCCCACCCTACGGAAATCAAGCCTTTTCATTCGCCTTATCTATGCCCTTCATGATTTTATAAACCTCAATAAGGTCACCCCTTGATCTCCTACTCTCCAGGGAAAACAGTCCCAGCCTCTCCTTATAACTCAGACCTCCATTCCCAGCAATGTCTTGGTAAATCTTTTCTGAACCCACTCCAGTTTAACTTAATATCCTTCCTACAACAGGGTGACCAGAACTAGAGATAATACGCCAGAAAAGGCCTCACCAACTTCCTACACAACCTCAACGTGACATCCCAGCTCCTATACTTAAAGCCTGATCAATGAAGGCAAGCATGCTAAATGCCTTCTGAATAGGAGGGAAAGAATGGAAAATCTTACAAGGCACAAGGATGGCACCAGTGACACCTTATTATAAATATGCTGTTGCAATTGTAAATGTGTTCACTTTTCATCATCAGCTGCATGAATGACTGTTGTTAAAGCTACAACTACAAGAATTAAGATAGATAGGCCAGCAATCTTTAGCACCACACGAGATTCTAATCCTGTCAGGACAACAGGAATCCTGTCCATTATGCTTCGACTAATATGAAACGTTGTGCTGATTGAATAAGCATCAGATGTTGCGAAAGCTTCCATCCATTTCCAACCTTAACTTTTATTAAACAGCATGAACTACTTTGAAAGATCAAATTGTTAAGCTGCATTTGCAATTGGAATTATTCAGGGGAGACTGGCTTCAGCTGCATTAAAAGTTTACAGTCAGTGGAAGGTGATGCCATGCACCACAGTTCCATTGAACAGCACTCACAAAGCATCCTTACTGCACTGTGTTGGTCACCACTGCTGTGCTGTAGGATGCTGAAGGTGCTGATCCATCTGAGGAATGTCCTCATGTTCTTACTCAGTAAAATGCTGCACCTCTCATGAATCATCATCATCCAACATAGAGCCTTGGTGTGTCCTCCAGATGTGTGGAGCAGAAATTCCAAAGATTATTGTTGTCCTTGGTCTGTTGGGTACAAGGAGAACCTCTCAGATAGGATGGAAACCTGATGTGAGGGACCATCCTATATCCCTTATAGGCCCCAGTGGAAGAAGGTGGACAATTGCAGGTTGCATTATGACATAGCATTCTGACCATCTCCTCTGGACAGACCATGATGCTACTGCCCCTCTCTCATCCACATGGAGAAAGTCAGGGCGGCAGATGCTAGAGATCGGATTGATGCTGGAAAAGTACAGCCGGTCAGGCAGCATCTGAGGATCAGGAGAATCAATGTTTCAGGCAGAAGCCCTTCATCAGGAATGAGGCTTGTGGGCTGGGGGGGAGTGGGGGGGGCGGGGGGGGGGTGAGGCTGGGTGGAAGGTAGCTGAGAATGCAATAGGTAGCTGAAGGTGGGGGTGATAGGTCAGAGAGGAGAGTGGTATAGATAGATGGGGAGGAAGATGGACAGGTAGGACAGGTCAAGAGGGCAGTGCTGAGTTGGAAGGTTGGATCTGGGATAAGGTGAGGGGCCCATCATCCCCTGGCTGAACACTTTAACTCCCCCTCCCACTCCTCCATCACCAGAACCTTATCACACACCTCCTGGAGGAAGAATGCCTCATCTTCTACCTTGGGATTCTCCAACCACATGGGATCAATGTGGATTTCACCAGTTTCCTCATTTCCTCTCCCCCATCTTATCCACCTATTGCACTCTCAGCTACCTTCTCCCTAGTCCCACCCCATCCCATTTATCTCTCAGCCCTCTTGGCCCACAAATCTCATTCCTGATGAAGAGCTTATGCCCAAAAGATCGATTCTTCTGCCCCTCAGATACTGCATGACTGGCTGACCTTTTCCAGCCCCACACTCTCGACTCTCATCCACCTGACATCCCATGGAAGATTTGTGACTGTGGTCCTCATGCATCTCGCCAAATAATTAGTGCACCTAGGGCTCCACAGGAAAACGTCGATGGACATCCACTGGTGGTTGATGCTACTCCTAAGCTTCCAGATGCATGCTTTCCTCATCCATTCATTAAACATCTCTTAGTGCAACAGCCACAGAGAGGACCATAGCTCCTGTGCCTAGATCCAGTTGGGGAGGTTCCAATCAGCATTTGTGAGCAAACAAAGCAGCTCCTCTGTAATGTTATTATTCAGCAGTCACTGCATACACAATGGTCTTTGACTCACATGCTGCAAACATTGGGAATTGGAAGCCTCCTACAAGGAGGCAGTGGGACACCTCTAAATTGCACATTGTATACTGTTGTCCTGATTAAATATTTGTTGCTTAGGCTTTTGGTGCACATACTGCAGGAGACAGTACACCTGTCAGCAATAATGAAAACCTCTGTACCCACTCCAAACCTCACATTTTTCAAGAAAGGCAACATTACATAGAGGATAACGGAGTAAACAATTCATAGCCTAAGGTGTGATGTGAGTAGCTCCTATACCTTGTGCAGACTGTAGAACTTTGGAAGGTGGCAGTAACTTTAACAAGTAATGTGGATCTTTATAGCCTCTGTGGCATTATGTTTCCCTACAGCCAATAATAGGATTAATTTGTAATGCTGAATTATATGGTCAAGGTTACTTGTAGTCAGGATTTTTAGTCAAAACAACAGGTCAATGCATGAGGTCCATATACAGCGTTATGTAATGACAGAAGTTTTTCACCTGTATTGTGTAAGTGTATATTCAATTCCATTGCCCCTTAATGGGCCTGTCATCGCACAAAAGTCGAGCTTCCTTCCTCAGAGAAAATCAAAACAATTAATCTCTCCACTCTGGATAGGATGGTAGCCATACTCTATTTCAATTCCTCACTTGTGGTTTAGATGAGGATAGAAAGCAACATGGGACATACTTCACGGATTCTCCTGCTCCTCAGATGCTGCCTGACCTGCTGTGCTTTTCCAGCGGTACACTTTTCGACATGCTTCACAGAGTGAGTCACAGGCTCAGCCTCTCAGTCGAGGGGTGCCCCACCCTGAAACCCTAATGTTCCTTTCTGCCTCTCCCAACTTTGATCTTCCTCATGATCCCACCCAATCTGCTATTTAACTGATTCACCTCTCCACTTTAGCAACAATGTCCAGGCTACAGATTAATTACACCAAACGTAATTATGCACAGACCCCAGCAAGCCAGGATGGTGGTGAACTGTCCCTTCCACAGTACCTCATGCTCTCCATGACTCTAAACCTGATATATTCAGTTGCCTCCTTTACAATCATTCTTCACTCTGCTTGCAATCTCAACAGATAAGATTAGAGTGGTGCTGGAAAAGCACAGCAGGTCAGGCAGCATCCAAGGAGCAGGTAAACCGACATTTCGGGCAGGGTGATCATACCTGACCTGCTGTGTTTTTCCAGCACCACTCTAATCTTGACTCTGATCTCCAGCATCTGCAGTCCTCACTTTCACCTTGCAATCTCAACAACTGGTTTTTTCCAGGGTTCCTACTATTACAGTGAGCTCCGATAAACCCTTTCACCTTCAGTGGATAGGCTTTATGCCTGAACCAGGGCCACACCCCTGACCAATTTGAAAAGAGAGGATATGTCTAATTTTTCTCGACTGTGTGGGAGAATAGGAAATTGCATATAAATGACACAAGAGATGGAAATGCATGTAGATTGAGCTCTTGCTACTTCCGAGGGAGATTCTCATCTCGCCTTTCAAACCTTAGGTGGAAAATTGGAATTATTTCTCAATGTCAAGAATATAAATTTTCTGATCTTGTCATGTTTTTGTAACTAACTTCTCATTGTCCATGCCATTTTAGAGGCTGGGAAAATTCGATCCTGTGTGTCTCCTTTTTAAGAGTGTTCCTATATTTAACTACAGACAACTGTGGTTCCGAGGAATGCAAGCAGGTAGAGGCAGCAAGGAGGTCTGGATTCTTAAGATAAGTGTCTTTACAGCATTGCTTTGAGCCAGAAGGAGCAGCAGTGTTTACAGTGATGACTCAGTGGTTAGCACTGCTGCCTCACAGTGCCAGAGACCCAAATTCTAATCCATCCTTGGGTGACTGTGTAGAGTTTGCACATTCTCCCTGTGTCTGTGTGGGTTTCCTCCAGGTGCTCAAGTTTCCTCCCACAGTCCAAAGATGTGCAGGTTAGGTGAATTGGCCATGCTAAATTGCCCATAATGTCCAGGAATATGTAGGTTAGGTGTATTAGTCAGGGGTAAATATAGGGTAGGGGAATCATTCTGAGTGGGCTACTCTTTGGAGGGTCGGTGTGGACTGTTGGGCTGAAGGGCCTGTTTCCACACTGTAGGGATTCTCTAAAAAAAGCCCAACTGGCTTACATTTTAAACTCTGTCGTAACTTCCCCCACACTACCCCACCACAGATTGGATTCCCCCCCAATCACCATCTCCATTCATATACTCCCTTTCCTTCAGTTCACAAGATCTCTCCCACCAGGAACCTCCATCAACACTACCACGAGAAACCCAACAGCAATCTTTCACTGCAAGCACAGGATTTCCAACCAGGAGGCAATTGGCCTATCAGTCAAATTGGAAAACATGGAGAAATAATGTGGACGTTTTCAACATCTGCAGAACATTGCAGAATCCTGTACATCTGAAATTCATGTCCATAACCAACCCCATCCCATTCCAATACATACAAACGCATCAAACCCATCGTTGAGACAAGATTTGGGGCATGCATGTTGTAGGAAGTATTTTTAAATCTGATTGAATGATGAGCAAGATTGTTCCCAGATCCACCATAGGGGATGACATGCTGTTTTGATTCATTTCTTAAATTTCAAAATGTACTTTATTCATAAAAATCTTTATGTACATACACAGTCACTAAAGCAGTTTGATTCAAAAACAGTGCAGTTTTAGCATATTGAGAATAAACAAACATTGGAGTTTGACTCTTCCAACAGTTCCAAAAAGCCCAAGGTGTATCTTACTTATGCAAGATACTATTTACATACATTTGAGGCACTGGAAGGGCTAACAGCACCATTGCGCTTTGGCCAAAATGCCTTAGATGGTAGTCTTTCCCCACCGTGCCTTGGCAGCAGCTGCCCCAAGATTTAGTGCATCCCTCAGCATGTAGTCCTGGACCTTGGAGTGTGCCAGTTTGCAACATTCGATTGAGGTCAATGCCATGCTGTTTTGACTTACCAGTTACTATAAATCACAGTGGGCTAGCCTCCTGCAAGTTATACATGTGAGGAACGATGAGTACCATCCATATGCTGCCGACAGCAAAACATGGCCGTTAATGTAAGTGGGGCTACTAGATGTACAGGGACAGCCAGACTGGAAGTCGATGAAACTAAGCAGACAAGATGCCATATTATTGTGAGATTTTCTCTTATGAATAATATAACCAATCACATTCAATGTTTACATTATTATTGAGTAAAAAGCAAACTGTTAAATCTTAAAATAAAAAAAGACATGTGTTACTAAATAAGGCTGCATTATGAAAAAGTTGAAATAGATTAATGCACTACTGGCTTTTACACACTTATTCAGGCTTAATTGAAAGCTGGAATTGTCAAATTTTATTGTATTGCTTTCACCAAGATAGATATTTGGATGTGTATGCTGCTTTCTGAAAGTTGAGAATAATGTGCAGGTTAATGGTTGATTCCAGCACTGAGCGAGTGCCGATAAATTGTACTTGGAATGAGAAATTAAATCAAGGCCTCCGTCCCTGTTGTAGTCAATCTCGTGGATGCCAGTGATACTACTTGAAGGGGAGTTTGTCTGTGATTTGTTAGAGCTGAATCCTCAACAACATTTATCTTACTGCTGTGCTTTGTTCACAATGCTGACTGTTTGTCTACACAGAACTAATTGCATTGCAGAGTAGTGAGTGGAAAGAAAGGTGTTAAGATTTCTAAACAAAAGCTTTAACTTAGCTACCTTAAACACTTAACATTTAACTGCCTCTACTTAGTCATTTTTATTTGTAGCTTTTAACTTTGCTTTCTTCATTTTGATGATTATTTCAGGGGGTAAAGAGAAAACTTTAAAGTGACAGCATAATAAGGATCAAGTTAGAGATTTGTGATTTTTAACAAGTCCAGCTTTGATCAGTTAAGCTCAAATCTTAGGCCTCCCTCCACACTCCTAGTCTGTGATTTGTTGAGGCTGTATCCTCAGCAATAAGTAGCAACATTTCCACTCCTTATCTCTTCACTTTCTTCTCCAGATCTCTCTCCCTTTAATCCTTGGAGTCTGCTGCTGGTTAACAAGGAAATCCTGTGTCAATTATCACCAACAACTTCCCACTGAGAAGCTGCAGGGAATCAAAGTTATAAGAGCCTTTTCACACCAGAAAGTAGAACTGGTCCTAATTAAATGGCCCTCATATCCTGCCTAGTGGTGGTCAAAAGATGGATAGTGAGTGAAAAAAGAAAATAACTTGTCAAAATTGTTTTATTTTAGTGTCACTGCAATTTTCCAGTGTTGTGAAATGTGATTCAGAATTCGTGCAGGCAAAATAAAGGTGAAAATGTCACACTTCAAAAACAGTTTAAGGTTAGATTAACACTTTACATACAAGCAGTAGGTATATTAACATACTATGAAAATCATTCCCTTTCTATTTTTCAAAATAACTGTGATAAATCATTTCTTTAACAAATACTGTAAAATGTAAACTAAAAGAACAATGTTTCTTAGAAATCAAATTTGGACATGATGATGTCTAAGCTAGGGTGAACCAACTTCCTAATTTTTATTTTCCTTTTTCTCTCTAATCATTCCTCTATATCTTTCTCCTGTTGCCATTTATCTTACACTTTCTTACTTTCTTCATTCACTCTCTAAATAAATATAAGCAATGTATTTATCAATTTTATTGCAATGTCTGTCTTTGTTTCTTTCCATCTTTCTGTTTTCTTTTTTTAACATTGTTCTTTCTCTCTTCCCCTCCTACCTTTCATTCATTTCTTCCATGTAATTTTCAATGTCCTTTGGTCAGTCTTTTTGTTTTCTCTGTTTATCTCCTGCCTTCCCAATTTCTGGCTTTCATTTTGTCATGCTTTTTCCTTCTGCTCTTACCATCATTTATTTTTCATTCTATATTGTTTGAATTTAGATCGTTTTTGTTGTTCCTGTTTAGTTTTTTTGCTGTGACTTTTATTTTCGGCTTATTGTTGCTTTTTAAATCTGTGCCTGTGATTACTTTTCTCTTTCACCAGCACAGCAGTCTCTGTACTCTACCCTCAAATTGGTTGGCTTTCAATCAGGTCACCAACACAGGTAGACAGATCATTGTCGCTACAGCAGCTTCACAAGAACAGCAAGGCCTGTTGCTCCAGCTGCTGCTGTTATATTGTTTCATATGACATAGAATTTTAGATTCTTACAGCACACGAGGAGATCATTTGGCCCATCATGACTGTGCCAGTTCTTTCAAAGGACTGTTCAATTAGTCCAACTCCCTTGCTGTTTCTCCACAGACTCTCATGACATCCAATTTGTGCTCAAGGACCTGGGTACAGCAATTACATAAATGACCAAGTAATGTTTCATAATATAATAACATGAATGCTAAAGTATCAGTGGCTGAGGACCACATAATTCTTTGTGACACTGAGGGGTATTTTCAAAACTATGTTTAATGTGTATCTTATTTAATATTGTTAGTCAGCAGTCTAAGTGTAGAATTAAAACTAAAGGGAATGTAACTTCCACAATTAAAGATGCTATTTCGATCTGTAAGACATGGAATATTTGAATCAACAAATGAAATTAGTGGTTATCCTTCTGATGCTTCCATATTATTGATTTGAGTAAAGTTAAATCAAAACACACTCACAAGGAGGCGATTGTTTATTGCACTGAGCTGCATCAAACCATGCTTGATTACCCCCCACCATCGAGCCACCACCCCACATGGCCTGATTTGCCTCCAATTCTGATTCAATTTGATCATCATGTGTGACTTACCTCACTCACCTACCACCTGCCACCTCACCCACCCAACTCACTACTGCACATGCCTCAACCACCTACCCACTTTATCATCCATCCATTCACTCATTCATCCACTCACCAATTTACCCATTCACTAACATTCACAATGGACATATGACACAGCAGCTATTGCCAAAAAAAAATTGATGTTGTGTCCTGTCTTTTGCTCAATTGTAGAGTCCTGTTATAGAATTCTTCAAGTAATTTGATTTCATTTATTACTGTCATGTTTACCGAGTTAGAGTGAAAAGTGTTGTGTTACATGCTTTACAGTCAGATCATGCTATACAAGTGCATCAGGATAACAGAACTATGCAGGATACAGTATTATAGCTGCCGAGAATGTGCAGAGAAAGATCAACATTTCTTACATTCGTGGAATAGCTGAATTCAAAAGACTTGGCTAGAATTGAGGAGCAAAGTTGAGGTGAGGATTTATTATAGTGAAAAGGAAATCTGATAATGATGAGTGCTGTTTGGAAGATCTGGCCCAGTGACCTATTTGCTGATTACAGCTTGCTCCTCTTCATTGTCTGGCTGCACTGGAGAGAAAATGCAAGATATAGCCTTCATCCAATTAACCTTCCACAAAGCTTCAGCATTGTTTATGATAAAAACTTGTAATATATTAATATCAATTGGTCACTTTTTGATTCTAATGCAGAGGAAAATAGATTTTAGTGGTCTTCTGCAGAAGTTCTGTGTTACGTTAAGATTTTATATAGAGAGAGGCCTTCTTTTCTTTTGTTAAAAGAACATTGGCAGCCTCTAATAAATATGATCATGACTGACCATTACTGACCACCACATTGCAAACATAAAACCTACTCTATCTATCTATCAATTGAGCTACATTTATTTTGAGATCTGATTTGCCCAGTATTACCATCAGCTGAAACATCCAACATTAGATCCTTGTGTTCATACAGTAAAAAAAGTGAGCTGGGCTCCTGAGCTGCCCAATGGAAGGCCACTGCTAAAATGAAGGGAATGGTTTGATGAAAGGGACTTGGTGATTTTAATTCCACTCCCATCCCATTTCAGCCAAGAAAAAAACCCAGGTTAAAATCAGTCTTAATGTCCCTGAACATTAAGCAGAATGCATTACAAATGGTTATTGTGAGAAATAAGTGTGTACTTGAGTGATGTTGGTAGGTGCCAGGTATCTATGATCATGTAAATAAGACAGGAGGAGATAGTTCCAGCCTTCCACCTCATTCCCTTTGTTAATTGTGTTTGGGGAAAAACTCTTTATCAGTATGCTCCCTTTTCTGGCATTTGGAAGAATCAAAAGTGAATTTTTGAAACATATATAACTGTAAGCAGTCTTCTCAGCAGATGCTGAGAAGCTATTTCATCTGGTTGGACATTCTATAACTAAAATCCATGATCTCAGGATAAATAAACAGCCATTTGAGAGTGAGATGAGAAGTGTCTTCACCATGAGGGTTGTGAATTGTTGGAGTTGTCTGTCCTGGAGGGGTGTAAATGTACCATGATTGACCATGTTCAAGATGGATATCCCTAGGCTTTTGAAAAGAATGGGAATCAAAGAAAATGGAGACTAGAAACAAAACAAGTTGGAAATACTCGGCTGTGCTGAGGGAAAACCAGAGTTAGTATTTCAGATCAATAACCCTTCATGTGAATATAAACTCTGTTCCTCTGGTCCACAACTGCTTCCTGATCTAATGAGCATTTTACGTATTCCCTGTGTTTAGTTCAGGTTTCCAGCAATTGCAATAATTTGCTTTTGAAGATGCGGAATAATACAGGAAAGTAGTGTTGAGGTTGGAGATCTGTTATTGGGGCTGTCTTGAAGAGCCCACACCTGCTCTTATTTCTTATGTTCTAATGTTCCACTAACTACCACCGAGAAGTCTTAATCTGTCAGTGCTGACATGCAGTTGCAGGTTTGGGCCAACAGTTGCCATTATTTTCCTTTAATGTTCTTCTGGGGTTTTCTGGGTGAGAGGGGAGTCTCCGGTGAGAGTGGCCATAAACCATGTTAGTGCCCACAACAGAAAATCCAAGTGATCACAGAGATAGAAAGAAGCAACAATCATGCATTGTTCCTGTCTATTCCTGGGAGAGTAATACATGTAAATTTACTTTGTTTGCTGCACACTCACTCACCTGGGACACAGATTCCCTGTGCAAAAAAGAGAAATGTTGTTCTCTACCTACTCACTTGCAACTCTTAATTGGAAGAATTGAAATACATCTTTCCATTCTAAAAATAAGATAATTTTTTTCCAGTGACAGTGAGTTGACAAAATAATTAACAGAACATAGAACATAGAAAGGTACAGCACAGAACAGGGCCTTTGGCTCACAATGTTGTGCTGAGGATTAATCCTAATCGAAAATGAAATAACCTAACCTATGCACCCCTCAATTCACTGCTGTTCATGAGCATGTCCAGCAGTCGCTTTCATGTCCCTAATGACTCTGCTTCCAAAACCACCACTGGCAATGCTTTCCATACACTCACAACTCTCTACGTAAAGAACCTACATCTGACATCTCTATACCTTCCTCCTAACACGTTAAAACTATTACCACTCGTGACAATCGATCCTGCCCTGGGCAAAAAGGTCTCTGGCTATTGACTCTACCCATGCCTCTCATTACTTTGTACACCTCAATCAGGTCACCTCTCTTCCTCCTTCCATCCAGAGAGAAAAGTTCGAGCTTAGTCAACCTCTCTTCATAAGACAAGCCCTCCAGTCCAGGCAGCAATCTGGTAAACCTTCTTTGCACCCTCTCCATAGCCTCCACATCTTTCCTATAATAGGGCGACCAGAACTGGATACAATATTCCAGGGTTTTGAAGAGCTGCAGCAAAACCTCGCGGCTCTTAAACTCGATCCCCCTGTTAATGAAAACCAAAACACCATAGGCTTTCTTAACAACCCTATCCACAACTTTGAGGGATCTATGCACATGAACACCAAGATCCCTCTGTTCCTCCACACTGCCAAGAATCTGTCTTTAATCCTATATTCAGCATTCAAGTTTGACATTCCAAAATGCATCACTTTGCATTAATCCAGATTGAACTCATCCGCCATTTCTCAGCCCAATTCTGCATCCTGTCCATGTCACACTGTAGCCTGCAACAGCCCTCGATGCTATCGATGGCACCTGCGACCTTTGTGTCATCAGCAAATTTACTAACCCACCCCTCAATCTCCTCATCCAAGTCAGTTATAAAAACTACAAAGAGCAGAGGCCTAAGAAGAGAGCCTTGCGGGACACCACTCACCACTGACCTCCAGGCAGAATACTTTCCATGTACAACCACACTCTGCCATCTGCCAGCCAACCAATTCTGAATTCAGATAGCCAAATCTCCCTGTATCCCATACCTGCTGACTTTAGGAATAAGCCTACCATGGGGTACCTTATCAAATGTCTTGCTGAAGTCCATATACACCACTGCCTGACCTTTGTCAACCTGTCTCGTCAACTCCTCAAAGAGCTCAATAAGATTAGTGAGGCGTGACCTGCCCCTCACAAAGTCATGCTGACTGCTTTTGGTTACACTATGCTTTTCCAAATATTCATAAATCCTATCCCTCAGAATTCACTCCAAAACCTTGCTGACTACAGACATAAGACTGACTGGTCTGTAATTGCCAGGGATTTCCCTATTACCCTTCTTGAAAAGAGGAACAACATTCGCCTCCCTCCAATCCTCCGGTATGACTCCCGTGGAGAGTAAGGAAGCAAAGATCTTCAACAGCAGCTTAGCCAACCTTCTTTCTCACTTCCCAGAGCAACCTAGGATAAATCTGGTCTGGCTCTGGGGACTTATCAGTCTTAATGTTTGCCAAAATTTCCAGCACATCAAATTTCTCAATCTCAATCTATTCAAGCCTGTTTGCCAGCTTCTCAAAGTCTCTTTCCTTAGTGAAAACTGAAGCAAAAACTCATTTAGGGCTTCCCCTATCTGCTCAGACTCTACGCACAAGTTCCCAATGCTATCACTAATTATTCTCTTAGTCTTCAAGTATGAGTAAAATGCCTTTGGGTTCTTCCTAATCCTTCCCACCAAGCCTTTCTCGTGCCACTCCCCCTAGGTCTCTTCAGTCCATTTCTGAACTCCTTTCTCGTAAGCCTGTATTCCTCTAAAGCTGTGCTAGATCCTTGCATCCTCCACCTTACGTAAGCTGCCTTCTTCCTTTTGATAGGAAGCTCCTCTGTTCTCATCATCCAAGGCTCCTTAATCTTACCTCTTCTTGCCTGTCTCAGAGGAACAAATTTATGCATCTCTTGCAAAAACTACTCCTTAAGCAGTCTCCACATGTCAGTTGTGCCCTTTCTGTGGACCAATTGCTCCCAACCTGTACTTGCCAACTCCAGTCTGATAGCGTCATTATTTCCTTTTCCCCAATTAAATATCTTTCCATAGTAACTGCTTTGTTCCCCCTCCATGGCTATGATAAATGTGAGGCAAATGTGCTGACTGTCACCAAAGTGTTCTCCCACCATGAGATCTAACACCTGTCCTGCTCATTGCCGAGCACCAAATCCAAAATGGCCTCTTCCCTTGTCGGCCTGTCTACATACTGAGTAAGGAAACCTTCCTGAACACACCTGAGAAAAATGTTGGGAAAGTTGAAGTCACCCATAACAACAACCCTGCTACATCTGCATTTTTCCAATATCTGCCAGCCTATGAGTTATTCAATCTCTCTACTGCTTTAGGGGGTCTGTAGAAAACCCCCAATGAGATGGCTCCTCCCACTACACCCCCTCCCCTTCCCCCCCACCCCCCTGGCTTCTTTTTAAATTTTTAACCCCAGGAACGTCTAGCAACCATTCCTGCCCCTGTGAAACCCACGTCTCCGTTATGGCCACAACATCATAGTCCCAAGTACTGATACATGCTCTAAGTTCATCACTCTTTTTCTGACACTCCTTGCCTTAAAGCAGACACACTTTAACCAATCCCTTTGTTTCATCGCATAAAAAACCTCCCTGATAGATTCACTACATCCTGTCATTGCCCCATCTACAGTTCACTCGCTCTCAGAAATGTAGCTCTGATTCCTATCCCCTTCCAAACTAGTTTAAACCCTCCCAAACTACATGAGCAAATCTCCCACCCAGCACATGTGTACCCTTTCAGTTCAGGTGCCATCTTAACAGTAGGGCCTTGAACAAAGAGATCTAGGGCTGCAGGTACGTAGTTCCATGAAAGTGGCATCATAAATAGACAAGGTGGTGAAGAAGGCATTTGGTAAACCTGTCTTCTTTGGTCAGATCAATGAGTATAGAAGTTGGGACGTCATGTTGTAGCTGTACAGGACATTGGTGAGGCCACGTTTGGAGTACTGTGTACAGTTCTGGTTACCATGCTCTAGGAAGGAAATGATTAACTTCAAAAGAGTGCAGAAAAAAATTACAAGGATATTACTGGGACTATAGGGTTTGAGGTATAAAGAGAGGCTGGATAGGCTTTTTTTTCCTCCCTGGAGCTTAGGGGGTTGAGGGATGGCCTTACAGAGGTTTACAAAATCATGACAAGCATAGAGTGAATAGCAAGGGTCTTTTCCTTACAGTGCTGGAGTTCCAAACTAGTGGGCATAGGTTTAAGGTGAGAGAAGATAAATTTGAAAGGAACATGAGGGGTAACTTTTTCACACAGAGGGTGGCGCATGTATGGAATGAACTGCAAGAGAAAGTAATCGAGGTGATTACAATCACAGCATCTAAAAGACATTTGGACAGGTACATGAATAGGAAGGATTGAGAGAGGAATGGGCCAAATGCAGGTAAATGGAACTAGTTCACTTTAGGAAACCTGATTGGCATGGACTGTTTCTATGCAGTATGAATCTAAAACTCAGTCAACCTGGAGGCAACTTCATGACATGTTTTCTTCAAAGTCTTCAATATTTTATTCTTGGAAGGATAAACATTTTAGTCTTTTATCAAACTAATTATTATCTCTAACAAACTATACAGCCTGATTCTAAATGTCTACATTTATATTTTCCAGCTATTCGACGTTCAAGGATAAATGCCAATGAGAACATCCACTCAGCCTGCCCAGGCATCCTTCCAGAGTAAGTTATAATCCCATAGATCTCATAAATGATGTTAGAGGATTTAAACTCCATTACCCAACCTGGGTAACCAACCCAACTAGTCTTCATATTTTGAATTTGATAATCTAGGAGCAATTTTTAATCCAGTGGTGTCATTGATCAATAAATCTCAAACAAGAGGACACTTAATAGCAGCTACATAAATTAATGTGAACAGGCGGCTCAATGTAATGCCTGGCCCTGAGGTTTCTTGATATGTGATCTACAATGACAAAAGTCTTGGGGACTTAACACAAGATTAACCTGGAATGGAGCTATGTTGGCCATTGAAGAAAACTGAGAAAGCTCAAATTGCCTTTATTTTTACTCAATGCAATCTCATGGGACTGTGACTAGGTTGAAGTTGGAACCCACTGGAGTTGTCAGGTATCAAAGTTACTCAAAACTTCAGACCAGATGTGCTTTATATCTTTCAATCAATACCAATAGTTGTCTGTTTTTTTGCCAGATGCATTAACAGAAACAATTTCATTCTTCAGTGAAGAATCAATATCTGACACTGGACAGTTTTAAACATTCTTACAGTGTGATCGTTTTGTAAAAAATTAGAACAATTTAAGAAGTTATTGTGCTTTTACATAGGTATATATATTGCAGCAATCCTGGGAACATCCACATTCCCAATTAATACCCAGTTAATGAATTAAACCTCACCATACATAGGATTGTCAGGAAAAATTAAATCATTGACAGCTGCCAGGAAATACAATACTGAGAATATGTACTTAATGCTCAGAATAACACTTAGCGAGATAACATTCAGACACAATATATTAGAAAATGCCAGAAATATTACCAAGACTCTTGTGTTTGTGAAATTGAGTTTGATCTTCAAATACCAATGCAAAAGTAGATGTTGAAATCTTCCATTACTGCTGCCAGGATTTCCCATCTAGCTTTTTACCTTGCATAAGTATTGGTTATGGGGCAGGGTCCATATGGTTTCAATAATCTATGGACACTGATATTTCTTATTGACTGAAATTCCTAGAAAATGATGGACAGTATCTAATGAATTCCATTTTTTGATTAAACCAACCTGGCTGTATTTAACTGTGTCAGACAGTACGGTTTCCAGTCCAGTGTCTATCATTACTGTGTGCAATCATAAACCAAAAGTCAATTTCGCCTGTATGGTGCTGTATTTTATTTCATGGATTTGAAATGAAATTATATTATTACTGCAGTTATAATTGAGCAATCGTATTCACTTCATTAAACATGGTCAGCGAAAATACAAGTAGCATCCATTACAGTGTTAAAACATTAACCTAAAGAACCATATTACTTGGATTCTTTGGTTATTGTCAATGAAACACCGGCCTTCCTAGTTTTATATGTTAAGGAATTTGCTGTATTTTACAGAAGGTTTAGGTATTAAATCTTGAGAAGAGAACTGGCCACAATATTCAGAATCACAAACTGAAAGCTTTAGCTATAGAGAAAGTTCCAAAATCTATCAATGTTTGTGAAAAGTTGAAAACAAATGAATCCTGCCTCTTGACAGCTCATTTTTAAGTAAAAGACTGAATGAAAAAAGTGAGCAGCCGTAATAGAACATCCACCCTGACAGTGGTAGTCAAAGATGAAACTCGATTGCATAAATTGTAATGGAGTTGAATGTACTTTTTATGGAATTTTTCAACAAGTCCATGAGTAATATTCAATGTGACTTTTAAATATTTGTCCAATATGTGACAGATAGTATAAGCACACATTGAAAACACTTTTTCCTGTTTTATTTCCTAGCTATATCATTCACTTTTCCAACTCTGACCTTCAGTGTTCTTGCTCAGCTCCAGACTTAGTGGTAGAGTCTTCAACTATCACAACTAAATGCTTTAGAATGCTCCTGATTAGACCACCCCTCCAGCATTTCTTTCCATCTTTAGTTGTCTCCTCAAATCTAAAGTCTGATCATGCTTTTGACTCAATTCCAGAAACTCTATTCAGTATCTGTATACTCTCTTTTCGTTGTGGGGTGTTTTGCTTTTTTAAAAAGTTGGTCTAAAAGCACAGCTTTATTTGATGAAAATATTTAGTTACCAATAGAAATGGCAAAACTAAGTGGTGGAAATTTTTTTTAACCGCTTCTGATGCGTGCCAGAGAGTTATGTGAAATACTATCATTTCATTGCTCTTTTTCTCTGCTGCTCTTGGCTTTTTCACTATTTTCGTTATTCTGCTTTAATTTAAGTTACTATGCTCTTTTGTTAGACATTTTTTAGTTATACTCATATTATTGAATTGAGATCATTAAACTTTGAAATGTAAATACTTGGCCATTCTGGCTGACTAAGAATGGACAAGGCAGGAACACAGGAAGAAAGGAAAAACAAATCTGAGAAAAAGTGGAAAGAAGTCTGGAGAAGGTGGTGCATAAAAGGTTGGATAAGTGAGAAAAAGAGCAAGGCAGGAATGAAAGAAGCGACGGATGAAATTAAACACCAGAACAGGATAGAGGAGAACCCAAGATGGAGCAAAGAGAGAGAAAAAAATGAAAAGCTGTAACGAAACAATAGGGATAAGAAGTGAAGTGAAGAGCCAAGACAGGTCGGAGGAATATCCGAAGAAAGCAAAGCCAAATGCAGAGGTGAAATGGAGAGGTAGAACAAGGAACAGCAGGGTTGTGAGATAAGGTGGAGAGGCAGGAGATTATGTGGGGAATTAGGATAAGGCAGAGTTAAGCTCAGAGATGAAAAAGGAAGCCAGGGCAGGGATTATCATGTCAGATCCTTTTCCATTTTAATGCATGATCAGTTTAGGAAGAGTACAAGTGTTGATAAAGATGATTCTGCCTCAGCATAAAAATCAGACCAATACATGAGAATTTTTATTATAAATAAGCATATAAAAAATGTATTCATTTGGTACTGTGACAAAATCTTATTATTGGCTTTGATACAAAATTGGGTAAAAGTACTTTTTTTCATATTGCATTGCATCTGAATTGCCTTGGTAACAGACTCTTTACAAGCTCCAGGGTACGAAACATTCAAGGCCATATTATATTTAGTCAAAGCCCACTGGGGAACCAGTGCTGTCCTGACTGCTCCTCAGTGAGTGAAGTTTAGAACTTGTTCCCCTCCCCGACTGGTCATGAGAAATATTAAATTTAATCAGTTTGATGAGCCAGCTAATTATATAGATTTAAAACTGTTTGGTTTAGTATTAGATACAATTTAGCCAGTTTCATCCGTAAGTAATAATCAGTTAACTGCAAATTAAACATACTCAAATGTGCAAAAAGTATTCACAAGAAATAATGTTTGAACTTTTCAAAAGGCAGACATTACTTTCATCCTAACATTCGTAACTCAATATGAAGTAAATACCAGTAGCAGAGATCGAGCTCTGCACAGAACACATCAAACAGCAAATGCAATCAAAATAGTTCCTATGGTTTTTTTCAGTATTGCACCCCACCCTTTTCCCTCCAACACCTTCCCCCCCACCCCCGATATTTGACAGATTGTGGGTCATCACATTTCATTTCAACGTTACTAGGGATTGCGGCTTTTCAATTTCAATGATCTACAATTTAAACTTCCTGAAAAACCAGTCTGACATGGACTTCTCAATGACTGCTCCTATTCTGGTAATTCTTTTCCATGAATTACACAATCCTGGAATCTAAGAAACTGCACTCCAACTTTTCACAAACAGGGAGTTTCACAGAGCCAGTATTGCTCTTTGTTTCCTGAGATCTAACCTGATTCGGTTGCACCAAGAAATTATTACATGTGGGCTTTCAACCCTCACTCTTTGCTGCATTTGTGACACGTGGCCTCTTCTGAGTCACTAGAACTCCAAAGACTTTCTGCAGCCCTGACTCGCAATACTTAGCTGCCCAGAGCCAACGACTTCTACCTGAGTTCTAACAGCACAGAATATCCAGATGTTCTTGACTTCTCACAAGACATACCCAATGTAGTTTACCTGCCTTTTTAACACTCCAACTTATCTTCTGCATGGACCTTGGTTCTCTCTCACACATACATACATTACCTCTAGTCTCTCTGCCTGTCACTTTTGAACTCCTTTTCAGTGACATCCAAACTGTCCTGAATGACCTATTGAAACCTTTGCAATAGACCCCACCCCTATTGCTATAGAGAATTAAGTGTAGTTAATGGGTTTGAACAGTCAAATGTGGCATCCTTAGATCTGTCTATACCTCTGAATGCTTCAATATTTACTGAATGCTGATTCCTGCAGCACAAATTGATACAATAATAATGGACTTCATCACTAACTATACAATAGGAATTTGGCATAACCCCAGTGCTAAACACAGAATTGAGTGGCTGCATGGCGTAGCACAGAACCCATATTCTTACAAGAACAGTATCACTTTAAAATAGTCTATACCAACCTAAATTCTGGATTAGTGGTGCTGGAAGAGCACAGCAGGTCAGGCAGTATCCAAGTAGCTTCGAAATCGACGTTTCGGGCAAAAGCCCTTCATCAGGAATAAAGGCAGTGAGCCTGATGCGTGGAGAGATAAGCTAGAGGAGGGTGGGGGTGGGGAGAAAGTAGCATAGAGTACAATGGGTGAGTGGGGGAGGGGATGAAGGTGATAGGTCAGGGAGGACAGGGTGGAGTGGATAGGTGGAAAAGAAGATAGGCAGGTAGGACAAGTCCAGACAAGTCATGGGGACAGTTACTCAGCTGGAAGTTTAGAACTAGGGTGAGATGGGGGAAGGGGAAATGAGGAAACTGTTGAAGTCCACATTGATGCCCTGGGGTTGAAGTGTTCCGAGGCGGAAGATGAGGCGTTCTTCCTCCAGGCATCTGGTGGTGAGGGAGCGGCGGTGAAGGAGACCCAGGACCTCCATGTCCTCGGCAGAGTGGGAGGGGGAGTTGAAATGTTGGGCCACGGGGCGGTTTGGTTGATTGGTGCAGATGTCCCGGAAATGTTCCCTAAAGCGCTCTGCTAGGAGGTGCCCAGTCTCCCCAATGTAGAGGAGACCGCATCGGGAGCAACGGATACAATAAATGATATTAGTGGATGTGCAAGTAAAACTTTGATGGATGTGGAAGGCTCCTTTAGGGCCTTGGATAGAGGTGAGGGAGGAGGTGTGGGCGCAGGTTTTACAGTTCCTGCGGTGGCAGGGGAAAGTGCCAGGATTGGAGGGTGGGTTGTTTGGGGGCGTGGACCTGACCAGGTAGTCGCAGAGCGAACGGTCTTTGCGGAAGGCGGAAAGGGGTGGGGAGGGAAATATATCCCTGGTAGTGGGGTCTGTTTGGAGGTGGCGGAAATGTTGCCGGATGATTTGGTTTATGCGAAGGTTTGTAGGGTGGAAGGTGAGCACCAGGGGCGTTCTGTCCTTGTTACGGTTGGAGGGGTGGGGTCTGAGGGCGGAGGTGCGGGATGTTGACGAGATGCACTGGAGGGCATCTTGAACCACTTGGGAAGGGAAATTGCGGTCTCTAAGGAAGGAGGCCATCTGGTGTGTTCTGTGGTGGAACTGGTCCTCCTGGGAGCAGATCCGGCGGAGGCGGAGGAATTGGGAATACGGGATGGCATTTTTGCAAGAGGTAGGGTGGGAAGAGGTGTAATCCAGGTAGCTGTGGGAATCAGTGGGTTTGTAAAAAATGTCAGTGTCAAGTCGGTCGTCATTAATGGAGATGGAGAGGTCCAGGAAGGGGAGGGAGGTGTCAGAGATGGTCCAGGTAAATTTAAGGTCAGGGTGGAATGTGTTGGTGAAGTTGATGAATTGCTCAACCTCCTCGTAGGAACACAAGGTGACACCAATGCAGTCATCAATGTAGCGGAGGAAGAGGTGGGGAGTGTGCCGGTGTAATTATGGAAGATCAACTGCTCAACATAGCCAACAAAGAGACAGGCATAGCTGGGGCCCATACATGTGCCCATGGCTACCCCTTTGGTCTGGAGGAAGTGGGAGGATTCAAAGGAGAAATTGTTAAGGGTGAGGACCAATTCGGCCAAACGAATGAGAGTGTCGGTGGAAGGGTACTGTTGGGGACGTCTGGAGAGGAAAAAATGGAGGACTTGGAGGCCCTGGTCATGGTGGATGGAGGTGTAGAGGGATTGGATATCCATGGTGAAGATGAGGCGTTGGGGGCCAGGGAAACGGAAGTCTTGGAGGAGGTGGAGGGCGTGGGTGGTGACTCGAACGTATGTGGGGAGTTCCTGGACTAGGGGGGATAGGACAGTGTCAAGGTAGGTAGAGATGAGTTCAGTGGGGCAGGAGCATGCTGAGACAATGGGGCGGCCAGGGTGGTCAGACTTGTGGATCTTGGGAAGGAGGTAGAACCGGGCAGTACGGGGTTCCCGGACTATGAGGTTGGAAGCTGTGGGTGGGAGATCTCCAGAGGTGATGAGGTTCTGTATGGTCTGGGAGATGATGGTTTGGTGATGGGGGGTGGGGTCATGGTCGAGGGGACAGTAGGAAGAGGTGTCCTCGAGTTGACATTTGGCTTCAGCGGTGTAGAGGTCAGTGCGCCAGACTACCACTGCGCCCCCTTAATCCGCTGGCTTGATGGTGAGGTTGGGATTGGAGCAGAGGGATTGGAGGGCTGCGCGTTGTGAGGGTGAGAGGTTGGAGTGGGAGAGGGAGGTAGACAGGTTGAGGCAGTTAATGTCCCGGCGGCAGTTGGAAATGAAGAGGTCGAGGGCAGGTAATAGGCCAGCGCGGGGTGTCCAGGTGGATGCCGTGTGTTGGAGGTGGGCGAAGGGGTCCTCGGAAGGTGGGCGGGAGTCCTGATTGTGAAAGTAAGCTCGGAGGCGGAGGCGACGGAAGAATACCCTTCCACCGACACTCTCATTCGTTTGGCCGAACTGGTCCTCACCCTTAACAATTTCTCCTTTGAATCCTCCCACTTCCCCCAGACCAAAGGGGTAGCCATGGGCACACGTATGGGCCCCAGCTATGCCTGTCTCTTTGTTGGCTACGTAGAGCAGTTGGTCTTCCGTAATTACACCGGCACCACTCCCCACCTCTTCCTCCGCTACATTGATGACTGCATTGGCGTCACCTCGTGCTCCCGCGAGGAGGTTGAGCAATTCATCAACTTCACCAACACATTCCACCCTGACTTTAAATTTACCTAGACCATCTCTGATACCTAGCTCCCCTTCCTGGACCTCTCCATCTCCATTAATGACGACCGACTTGACACTGACATTTTTTACAAACCCACCGACTCCCACAGCTACCTGGATTACACCTCTTCCCACCCTACCTCTTGCAAAAATGCCATCCCGTATTCCCAATTCCTCCGCCTCCGCCGGATCTGCTCCCAGGAGGACCAGTTCCACCACAGAACACACCAGATGGTCTCCTTCTTTAGAGACGGCAATTTCCCTTCCCACGTGGTTAAAGATGCCCTCCAATGCATCTCGTCAACATCCCGCACCTCCGCCCTCAGACCCCACCCCTCCAACTGTAACAAGGACAGAACGCCCCTGGTGCTCACCTTCCACCCTACAAACCTTCGCATAAACCAAATCATCCGCCGACATTTCCGAACAGACCCCACCATCAGGGATATATTTCCCTCCCCACCCCTTTCCACCTTCCGCAAGGACCGTTCCCTCCGCGACTACCTGGTCAGGTCCATGCCCCCAAACAACCCACCCTCCCATCCTGGCACTTTCCCCTGCCACCGCAGGAACTGTAAAACCTGCGCCCACACCTCCTCCCTCACCTCTATCCAAGGCCCTAAAGGAGCCTTCCACATCCATCAAAGTTTTACTTGCACATCCACTAATATCATTTATTGTATCCGTTGCTCCCGATGCGGTCTCCGCTACATTGGGGAGACTGGGCGCCTTCTAGCAGAGCGCTTTAGGGAACATCTCCAAGACACCCGCACCAATCAACCAAACCGCCCCGTGGCCCAACATTTCAACTCCCCCTCCCACTCTGCCGAGGACATGGAGGTCCTGGGTCTCCTTCACCGCCGCTCCATCACCACCAGATGCCTGGAGGAAGAACGCCTCATCTTCCGCCTCGGAACACTTCAACCCCAGGGCATCAATGTGGACTTCAACAGTTTCCTCATTTCCCCTTCCCCCACCTCACCCTGTTTCTAAACTTCCAGCTGAGTAACTGTCCCCATGACTTGTCTGGACTTGTCCTACCTGCCTATCTTCTTTTCCACCTATCCACTCCACCCTGTCCTCCCTGACCTATCACCTTCATCCCCTCCCCCACTCACCCATTGTACTCTATGCTACTTTCTCCCCACCCCCACCCTCCTCTAGCTTATCTCTCCACGCATCAGGCTCACTGCCTTTATTCCTGATGAAGGGCTTTTGCCCGAAACGTCGATTTCGAAGCTACTTGGATACTGCCTGAACTGCTGTGCTCTTCTAGCACCACTAATCCAGAATCTGGTTTCCAGCATCTGCAGTCATTGTTTTTACCTCACCTATACCAACCTAAAGTTAGTCGCTTAAATGGGAGGGCCATTATAGCTGTAGCAGATACCAGAAGTCATTGTACAAGAGTACCTGATCTACATCAAGAGAGAAATGTATACAAAATAGTGGAGAACAGCTCCCAGACTTTATGGTCCAACATCGGAAGCATCAGAAGGAGGTAAACCTTTCCCTTGGTTGTCACTTGGGATCAATTGACTTCCTTCAATTCTAGTTCAATGGCATCTGAGATGACTGACAAGTTCTGTGTGTTATTCTGCAGGATCTGTTGCTTATGGTGTAGGTAAAGCTTGATGGGTCATGCAGGTGGGTTGTTTGCAAGCCTTGACTTCACCTTTGTAGTTTTGGTGACTTCCTGAATGAACCTTCAGCATTTTGACCTGTCACAAACCAAAGTCTCCCATAAGTCAACAGGAATGTTTGATCTGATCCAATCCTAATCCTAAGGTATTTCTGTTGATCTCCTTGAAGTCTCCTGCCATGACTGAGTTCTGAGTAGAATAGTTGCTAGGTAGCTGGAGGAGCAAATGTTCTGTATGTATAAGGGCTCTGGAACCTCTTCAGTTCAGACTTAGAAAGGAAAGAGAGAGGCTACTCTGTACAGTGTCACTTTGGAGACTGGATGGAGTGCCACTTGTGGTTTAATGCCCACACACACATGGTCTTCCATACCTTTATGAATGAATCATTAGCCTGAGGTACTGTTTTCTCTCCATATTCACATCATCCATCTACTAACCTTCTCCAATTAGTGTTGTCATTCCTCACATTTATAATTTCACCTCACCTATGTCCATATAACACTACTGCAAGCTCACACCCACATCTCAAGGCTTCAGCACGCTGCCAACTATTCAACCATGACAACCACATCATTCCAAATCATTGTATTAGCCTTACTGATACACTTCCCTCTCTCTTGAATGACCATGTGGCTCAGGTAGTGATATTGCTAATTATTTATAGGGTAGCCTAGAAGAGGGACATGCATGAGGTCAATCACCAGGCATGAGCTGCCTGTGGCCAGGGTAGGGTGAATAGGATTGTGTGGTTGTCAGTTCCCTGAATGGCTAGGGCATGTATGAATGCTATTGCACATGGCAGAGATGAGGACTTTGATGGTACATAACAGAAAAAAAATCCTGAGAGATAACTGGAATATTGTGCATTGCCAGACCTGCCAGAAATACCTGCTGTCACAGCCAAGCAACATGGAGGTGTCTAGCAGCAACATGGCATTTCACAGTTCTTGTCATCCACCCTTACCAACATAAAAATGGAAGCCAACTCCATGAGTGCTCTTGCGTACCTGACCACGGTGCAGCATCTGATATCTCAGTTTCCATTGCAGCACAGCCTGAACACACAGAATATCTCAATGTGGTGGTGGAAGCTCAGGCTGAACACATAAGATCCATACTTGATACTATGCAAGTTGAAATTGCTGTCATAATGGCTGTAGATTACAGTATCCAAAGGGACTTATAGCATTTCGCAGAGTCCATACTGATGATTGGGATGCTGGCCCAGAGAGTGTCTTCATGCAGTATGAACCTGCTGTCCTCTATCATTTGATCGCATTTATCTCTCACCACCATTCTTGTTATTAGCTCTCAGTCAGCCATCTCATGATGTGAAGGTAGAGTCTAAAATCAAGTCTTAAATGTGCACAGAGCTGCCTCAAAGCATCTTGCAAGGTCATCTGCAGCCTCTCCCAGTGACAGTGAGCAGCCTTCCACCAGATCTGCTGTCCTAACTAGGGTAATTCTGCACTGAAGCACAAGGCCTGATAAAGACATCAGTAAGACAGGCCCTTAAGGAATGCACAAAGATAATTAGTTGAGTATTAATTTTTTTTGGATAAATTGGTCATTAGAATGGTTGTTTCTGGTATTTTGTATTTTTGTTGCAGTCTTAAGACATTCTCTAATACACCATTTGGAAAGTGTAGGAATGTTGGAGAACTGTGAAATAAATCTGTATAACAAATGTAATCATTATTCAGGAATTTGTTTTTTTATATATAGAGACAGAGGGATTTCGGATTTAATTCTGTGAAGGTAAAAAAGAGATCAGGAAGAAATTTGGAACAGTCACCTCAATACATAATAATGCTATTCATTTAAATGACCAGCAAGATATCTGTGGTATTAATTGATGAAATGTTTATACTGTTGAGCTTAAGACAGACAGAGAGCAAAAGAAAACAGAAACTGCTTTACTTTTGACTTCAGCTGATGAAGGCCTTTTGCCCAAAATGTGGATTTTCCTGCTCCTCAGATGCTGCCTGACCTGCTGTGCTTTTCCAGCACCTTAATCTTGACAGAAGAATCAAGAGTCAGGATTAGGAGATCATTCACCCCAGCAGAATGGTTCTAGTTTTGAAGTTTCCAAGCTGACAGTTTGTATCAACATTTTCAAGTTGTCAGGACTGAAAAGAGATTTAGGCCATCAATACTGGAAAGAATTTGTAAAACTATTGCTGCAATCCAAGAAGGGGAACTGGAAAGAGTTAACTAAGTAAGAAATTTAAGAGTTGAGATATGATATTTCTCTGGGATTGAATAACTGCAAATGATATTGTTGGGTACACGATTGTAACTGTGTTTTCTGTTTCTGTAAATATATTTGTAAATGTCTTATACACATAAAATGTCATTTAGTTTTATTTTTTGTAATAGATTTGTGTTCTTCTGTTAACAATTTCTGGTAGCCTTGAATGAACATGTTCAGTGACTAACTGCTTAAATTAAACAGAGGGTCTATTAAGGAAGGCTTCACTCAGGGGTCTGACTTGTCCAGTATTAATATCAGCTGGAATCATTACAATTGTGCACACAGCAATCAGAATCCAATGAGGGAATTGAGGTCAGACAAGCCAAAAGGTGAATGTGCATGATGCCTCCTCATTTCCACCCTCCTCTTCTTGCCCTCTTCCTACTCTTTCTTTTCTTCCTGGAGATGCTCATCATTTGTCTGGTGGCAAGGGTGTATCCTTATGGTGATCAAAGTATTGAGGTTTCCCAAATGAGTGAGTAGACAGCACAGAGGAAATGCTGGGTTAATAATGAGGGAAGATGTTGATTGCACTAATGGGAGCAGTACAGCATGACCCATGGGGGGAGATGATGGAAGTAACAGGGATAGAGTAGGTGAAGGGCAGCAGAGATGAGATTGTGCTACTTATGCTTGTAAGTGGAGAAGGTCATTGACTATTGTGCGAGATTACTGTGCATTCCTCTGCAATGCGGAGGCTGCACTGACCCTGGTAGTGACTTCAGCCTAGGCTGGTAAGGTCAGATGGTGTGGCCTCCTCTCTCAATCCTGGAGGAAGAGGACATTCCTCCTCTGCACTGCCCCATACACCAGGACTTCAAAAGGTGCCTGATCGCAAAGTGGGGCACAATTTTCCTTTGTCTGATATGTCTGGGGAAAAGGTGACAAACTGTGCAATGCAGCTTCAAAATGCCAGTGTTCATCCAGATGACCAATGTTGTTTTAAAGATGGCAGTGCAGAATATCTGGTGAATGGAGAGCTTTTCTGGCTGTTGAGCAATGGCAGAATCAGGCCGCCATTGGATAAAAGGAGACTCAAGAGGTCCGATAGGTACATCATGAGGTGAGTTTGGGATGATTTAGTGGGACTCAATGGAAATGGACATTTAGCTAAAATATCACAACTTTTAGTCCCAGGAGTTAATGAAATAATAGCAACAATTTGCAAGTTACTGATGATTCTGTAACAGATACTGGTGTTAGTTTTGAGGGGTAATTTTTTTTTTGCTACTCAATGCTTTATCATTTGTGCAATTTAAGAGACTTGTATTTTTGCTGACCCATGTCATGACCTGTCATTCCTTATGCTGCTAACTCCCTCACTGAAATGGAATTCAGCATAGTTTGCATTACGCAGTGCAAATTCCATTGTAGCACCAAAACAGTATTCATTGTATTGTAACTGCAGGTGCTACTGAGTCTAATTCTACATAACTAAGTGAGTTTGTGGATGACTCAAAGATTGGCCACATGGTCGACAGTGAGGAAAAAGGTCTTCAATTACAGGAAGATATAGTCATACAGTCACAGAGTCACAGAGGTGTACAGCATCTTCGCTCCAACCAGTCCATGCCGACTTGATATCCCAACCCAATCTAGTCCCACCTGCCAGCACTCTGCCCATATCCCTCCAAAAACTTCAAACCCTTCCTTTTAAATGTTGTAATTGTACCAGCCTCCACCACTTCTTCTGGCAGCTCATTCCATACACATACCACGCTCTGCGTGAAAAAGTTGCCCCTTAGGTCTCTTTTATATCTTTCCCCTGTCACCCTAAACCTATGCCTCTAGTTCTGGACTCCCTCACCCCAGGGAAAAGGCTTTGCCTAATAATCCTATCCATGCCCGTCATAGTTTTGTAACCCTCTATAAGGTCACCCCTCAGCCTCCAACACTCCAGGGAAAACAGCCCCAGCCTGTTCAGCCTCTCCCTATAGCTCAAATCCTCCAATCCTGGCAACATCCTTATAAATCTTTTCTGAACCCTTTCAAGTTTCACAACTTCTTTCCGATATGAATTGGTCAGATGGCATGATCAATGACAGATGGAATTTAGCTCTGAAACGTGAGAGGTGAAGGGCTTTGAAAGACGTAACAAGACAAAGGAGTACTCAATGAGTGGCAGGACATTGGGAAACTCAAAGCAACAGAGGGATCTTCTAGGGTGCCATCCACAGATCTTTGAAGGCAGCAGGACAAGTTATTACAGGGTTAAGAAGACACATGGCCAATTGCCTTTATCAGTTGTGGCAAAGATTATAAGAGAAAGGAGATTATGTTAGAGTTGTATAAAAGCTACAGCTGGAATGCAGTGTGCACGGCTGCTGCAGCACTATAGGAAGGATGTGGTCGTGCTGGAAGGGATGCAAAGGAGATTCACCAGAATATTGTCTGGGGTGGAGCAGTTTAGTTATGAAGAGAGGCTGGATAAGCTCAGGTTATTTTCTTTGGAGCAGAGAAGACTGAAGGGGGACCTGATGGAAGTGTATAAGATTATGAGAGGCATGGACAGCATAGAAAGTCATTGTTCCTTTTAGTTGAAAGGTCAATAACAAGAGGGCATAATTTTAAGATGAACGGCAGGAGATTTAGAGGGCATTTGAGGAAACAAATTTTAACCCAGAAGGGTGGTGGGAATCTGGATTGCACTGCTGGGAGGTGAGTAGGGGAAGGAAACCTCATAGCCTTTAAAAACAAACGTGTGGATGGGGACTTGAAATGTCATAACATTCAAAGGTATGGGCCTAGTACTGGAAAATGGGAACAGATTCAGTGGGCTGAAGAGTCTGTTCTGTGCTGTAGAACTGCATGACACGAACCTTGGCGATGTTTAAAAAAAATCTATAAATGTTTATAATTAAAATGTCTGACCTCGAAAGTAAGCTTTCCACATTTTCCATTAAGTTGCCAGTTATTGTCTCTTCATTCATTTCAGTCTAGACATTTTGAACCAATGTGTTCAACATGTTGTGACACACCTCTGGGGCAGGTGGGACTTGAACTTGGACCTTTTGACCCAGAGGTTGGGACACTACCATGGCATCACAAGAACCCTTCCTTATTCATTATAGGGAAATGGATTATACAGAAAAGTGAATTATTTTTGTTAGTTTCTCAATGATTCTCAACTTATTACTGAGTTGAATGATCAATTATAAGGAACTTGGGGTGCAAGGTGAGATGCTTGTGGTGGTGCAGAATAACAGATTCCTTAATATTTCTTAACATATTCCATTGAATCTACATTTGGGAAAGTTTATTTCAACTGCAGAAATGTGAGACTAGTGTATTTGCAACTGTGTATTCAGTTTATTGGAAAATGCTGCAGACCCTTTAGCATGTTAAAAGTAATGTTTTAAATGAAGAATAATGCTTAAAGGTATTATCCCACTTACAAACATTTTAAAAACATTACAAATTATTTATGTTTTGTCCTAGTTAATGAAACAACTGATCTATTTTATAGTTGAGCAATCAACAGTGCATAACTGTACCATTATAATAAATTGCGAAACACTTAGACAAATGAAACATAGGAATAATCGCCAAACCTCTTCCGACAGAAGCAAAGCCTCATCATGCCTCAAACAGGAAAAACATTTTTTTCAAGACGCACAGACAATAATGATTTAAAGACTGCCTTCGGGAAATGTATTCTCAAAAGAGTTATTTTGTCTTTGTGGCCAGACAGACAATACATAAAACTATCCAAAAACTGTAATTAGTTTTCAGGGGGAAGCTGCCAGGAATTGGTAGTGCCACTACTGATATTTGGAATCTGATCAAGTCAAGGCTATTTGGACACTATTGTTTTCGAAATATCAATGTCTCCAACCTATAGATTCATATCAGACATTTGAAATACTTTCTGTTGTTGCAATGTGACCAGAGAAAACAATTCAACAATGAAGAGACTACTGTTCATTACCTTACCCACTTTTATTTATTCACTTATGGAATATAGGCACTGCTGGCACACATTTATTGACCATCCCTAGTTGCCCCTTGAGGGGGTGGGCGGGAGCTGCCTTTTTCAACTTTTGCAGTCCATGTGCTGTCAGTAGACCCTCCCCAATGTCATTTGGGAGGGACTCCAGGATTTTGACCCAACTATATGATTGGAACAGTGATACTTTCTTAAGTCAGGATGGTGAGTGACTTGGAGTGATTTTGCATGTGATGGTGTTCTCATGTATCTAGTGGCCTTGTCTTCCTAGATCAGAGTGGTCATGTGTTTTGAAAGTGCTGCCTAAGAAGCCTTGGTGAATTTCTGCAGTGCATCTTGTAGGAAGAATACACTGCTGCTACTGAGCGTTCAATGGTGGAGAGAGTGAATGTTTGTGGATGTGGTGTCAATGAAAGGGGCCGCTTTGGCCTGAATCATGTCAAGCTTTTAGAATTTTGTTTCAGCTGCCGTCATCCAGATTTGGGTAATTCATCACACTCCTAACTTATTCTTGTAAATGGTGGACAGACTTTGGGTCATCAAGAGATGAGTTAGCTGTTGCAGGATTCCTAGCCTCTGACCTGCTCTTATAGCCACAGCGTTTACATGGCCAGTTCAGTTCAGCTTCTAGCAAATAGTAACTCCCAAGATGAGTTAAGCTTTTCATTCAAAGCTCAAAAACCATTCAGGTTCTTTACACAGAGAGTGGTGGGTGCATGAAATGCATTGCCAGCAATGGTAGTAGAGTGAGATATGTTAGGGACATTTAAGTGACTCTTGGATAGGCACATGGAAGATAGTACAATGAAGGATATGTAGGTTAGTCTGATCTTAGAGAGTAGGATAAAAGGCCAGCACATCGAAGGCCAAAGGGCTTGTACTGTACTGTACTGTTCTATGTTCAAAGGCGTTGCTGGAACTGGAGGGTTTGAGTTACAGGGAGAGGCTGAACAGGCTGGAGTTTTTGTCCCCTGGAGCATTGGAAGCTGAGAAGTAAGCGTACTGAAGTTTATAAATGGATATGGTGAATAGCCAAGGTCTTTTTTCCTGGGGTGGTGTAGTCCAAACCAGAGGGCATAGGTTTTACCTGAGATGGAAAAGATTTAAAAATGTCCTGACAGGTAACTTTTTCATGCAGAGGGTGGAATGAGCTGCTAGAGGAAGTGGGGGAGGCTGGTACAATTACAACATTTAAAAGTCATCTGGATTGGTGTATGAACAGGAAGGGTTTAGAGGGATATGGGTCACTTGTTGGCAAATGGAACTAGGTCAGATTGGGATGTCTGGTCAGCATAGATGAGTTGGATGGAAGGGTTTGTTTCCATGCTGTATGACTCTATGATTCTATAACTCTATGATAGTGGAGAATTCAGTGATGGTAACACCACTGAATGTTAAGAGGAAGTGGTTATTTTGTCTCTTGTTGGAGATGGTCAGGCATTTGTGTGGCAACTTGACAGTTGGGAATCTAATATTCTAATTCACTGACTATTTATGAGGATGTATAAAGAACTATCCAGAAAAGTTCCTTTGTTATTTATGCCCTTTCAATAAAACATGAATTTATATTGTACCATCAATATAAATGATTTTGTTTCCCAGCAAAATAGAACATCTCAGAGTTCTTCACAAAACATGATTAGCTTGCTTTTTTTTGCCCTGGCATGAAAAGACTAAAATTCTAATATTTCTAACATGTGAGTTCACAAAGTCGGGGCAGGCTAGATCATTCAGCCCCTTTAACCTGCTCCACCATTTGACAAGGTCAGAGGTTGATCTAATTGCGGCCTCAACTCCACTTTCTTGCCTACCCCTACACAGTATACACAAGGCGCGGCTACGACATGAACTTGCCAAAAAATTACTAGGTAATGAAACATTGAGCGCGTCTGGGGAAATCTCTCTTGTTAGACATTATGAAATTCTTGACAAAATCCTTACAAAAATGCTTACAGTTCCACCATAAACAATGACTAAAAATAATTTATTTCTATATTTGTGGAAAGAGGATAAAAAGGAAAGTACTGAAAAGATAGAAATTACTGGACTTTTCACTCACTTTTCATCTTTACACCATTTCTTCTAGCTTCCTGCAATCCTTCCCTTCCTCATTTCCCATGTCATTTGAATAGATATCACCAATTACAGTGATGGTCCTTGGATCAGTTCCAATATGCTGGCAGAAAGCATTGTGACAGATTACAGAGAAGAATAAATAAATGTGCAGAAGGGGTCATTTCATTATCAGAACTAACATAGAGAACTACAGTCACTTCACTGATTTGTTGAAGCATTTGTTGTCATTGTTAACAGCAGAGACTGCAGAATATAATGGTTTACGCAACTTTCCCTGGTAAGAAAGCACAGACTGATAATCCAAATCTCATGAAGTGCACGCTCTTATAATTCTGTTGCTAATAATGTGATTGAATAGAAGTCATTTGGAAACAAATAATGAGAGGCTGCATTGCCCTTTTGCGTAATTAATGTTTTGTCCTCATCCTTTGTTTTACCACATGCCAATTATCCCCATTCATTGTCACAGGGACGCTCTCTCTTTCTGATTGAATTATGATGGTGCAAATAGTATTACAAACTCCTTTTGGTGGACCATCTTTTCTAAGATACAATTAAATCTGTTGAATGTGGTCCATATTTATCTTGTTGCATTTCCACTCTTCCATTCACTCTTCATCATCATCTTTTTAGCATCTTTGACATATAGTCAAGGCACATGATGTCCTGGCCTTAGCATGTTGTGAGTTCTTGTTGTATCAGCACACCAGTAGCTGGGAGTGTGAAAGGGCTGCTTTATCTCTTGCAACTCTCAGCTGGGACCGAACCTTAATTGGATTGAAGAGAAAACACTAAGAATGCACAATGAATGCAATGAAACAGTCAAATAAATATTATGTGGATAACAAACTAAGGAGCGCCATTGAGCTATAATATTATTCCCTTCTGGAATAATACATTTTACTGATAGTTACACAAAGCAAAACATATCTTTTACTGGTGAAGGAAAAAGAGATCACAGCAGGACTACTGGTGATTAAACAGGTCAAATTCTACTTCTAATATATGAAAGTTTTAACTTGTGGTTTGGAGTTTGTAGTCTGGTTGAATTCAGCTCATTGATAAATGAACATCAAATCAATTTTCATCTAGTAGGGTTTTAAGGATTTCATTACATGCTCTAAAATGCTATCTACTAATTCTGTGAAAACTGCTAAACCTAGGCATTGCTCATAATCAATAAAGTCATGAACGATTTACAGTTACCCCAATAATTATTTTATGCAAAGGGATATAATATTAAGTATTACTTCCTGCATTATTCATTAGTTTTGCAATATATTTTGCTGGTATTAAACCTGCATCAGTGAATACTAACCAAATATTACTTTTACTGTAGTCTGATCTAGGTATTTTGGACTAGTCAATCCTTCAATAATTAGATAATGCAGAAAACAATTTTATTGGATCAATTATTATAGTTGCCCTGGCAAGTTGAGTTAAAATGATCACCTCTGCAACTGCAATTCTTCTTCCATTGTATTTGGATTAAAACACTCTGTTTTGGCACCTGCCATGTAATTGTTCATAGTTCAGAGAATACGCAGTGCATCTCATGAACATTGTTGTATTGTGGTTATGTTACTGGGCAAATTCTCTGAACAGATCGCACTTTGGATTTTTGGGAATTTAAATTCAGTTTTGAAGAAAATATGTAATTTAAAGCTGATGTCAGTAAAAGTTACCCTGAATCTACTGTAAAAAGGTCCAGTGGATTATTTTGCAAATGAATCCTGTTGTCAATAGCTAATTTGATGTCTATGTGACTGCAGTCCCACAGTAGTATCGTTAACTTGTAACAATGCTTTGAAATGGTTTAGCAAGCCAGTTAATTATACAATACTGCTATATTCAATGGTTCATGAAAAAAAAAGCATCACCACATTTTTACATAAACAAAGGTTGGGCGATAAATGCCAGTCTTGCCAACAATGCCCAATCTGAAGAAGAAGATACAAAAAGAAAAATTTGAAACAGAAGTGAAAAACGAGGTGACACTATCGAAAACCCATTGTTGAGTCTTTCATTTTTCAAAGGCAAAGAATTAAGTTAAAGCTACCCCAACAGTTTGTCACACTTTTTAAGTCAATCAATTTGCTTTTCACCTTCACAATGAACTTTAAACAGCATCAAATATAATTCTTTAATATTATGCAAACCATTTTCCTTTCTCAGCGCTTATCACTGGTCAGTGTTGAGTAGTCTCCAGAAAGTACCAATGGCTTCAGGCAGATGAACACTAAGAGGATGGTAATGGCAGCCTTGATGAGTAAATGCCATCAAAAGACAAATGACTAAGCCTTGACTTAGCCGGCAGCATCTATAATCTTCGACCATGACACAGCTGCAGCCTATAACAAGTCAACGAAAGAGCAAAGACCTATAATGACTGTTCATTGTTGGGGATTTTTTTATTAACCTTAAACTTGCTGAAATCCTTGAAATCAATTTAAGAACAGTTGGAATCCATGACTACTAGTTGAAAGATTAAACCTGAAAAGGACCCAGTTGTTAAGAGGAATGTGTCAGATTAACTCAGCACTGAAAGAGTTAAAGTTTACAATAGCAATATGCTCCCAGTTCTGCAGGTATTTTGTACAGAAAGCAGTTAAATGCATCATAAATTTTCTTTATAATTTGTTTAATACAAAATAATTATGTTTATTTGAGCATTCCCTTAATTTTTGGTTTGCTACGTTGAAAGCGTCTGCATATATTGATAGTATGTTAAAAATATATAGGATGAACTAAAATGCGAAGGCACTGATGGATTCCAACATTTGCTGTAATTACCAAAAAAGGCTTTAATAATAACAACATTTTGGTTTGACTTCCTGAGCATCTTAAATGTGAAAAAGGATTAAAATGTATTTGTATATTTTACCTGCTTTTAAATCCTTCAGATTTATTTGAAAATGAATTTGAGGTCAATTTAGAGTTTTGGAGTGATAATGTGTGCAGATGCAGAAAACATAAAAAATAGTAATGGCTGGGCTTTGTGGGCATTAGTATCTGAAATATGACAGACGAAAGGTTTTCTGCCAGGATTATTTACATATTGCCCTTATATCCTTAAGACTTATTTTAAAATTCTGCACCTTGTCCATCTTCACATTTTCCGAGGAAAAATAGAAGGAAAACCAATTTACTAACGGCAAGTCATCAACTGTTTGCTCGTTTATCTCTTACAGACCACCCCTCAGTCCAATGTTGACAGTACATGATATTCCATTAATCTGCCTAATGAAAATTTAACCAGTATTATAAACAAATAATTGACTATTATCCTCTCAAAGAAGCATGAACATCCCAAATAAATTACTTCTGCTTATTTCATCATTCAAAAGTGGTCACTGATTGATGTCAAAATATGTGCTTGCCGTTCTTTCACTGGAAGTGTGTCTCAGCTAAGCCAGTGATTGATTTAATGAGAGTCTTTGGGGTGAGTAAATGTTCCAAATTGCTCAATCATTAGCTTTTGCTTGTCTGTTTAAAGATATGATGAGTCTGCATTGCCGACAAGTTTTGTTGTGTAATTTTACATCCAGTTTCATTTAATTCATCGCTCTGAAGTCAGATGGGCTAAATTCCTTTCATTACAGAGGTCTTATTTTTCTTTCAACCTAAGTGATGTGAAATGCCTCTTCATTTAGTATAATTAACATTAAAATGAGTGAGCTGTAATGGAGTATCATTCAAATTATTTAGTAAATACCATAATCTTTCTCACTGACACCAAGGTTACACTGGCGCACTACAAGGAAAATTAGACACAATATACCAACCATTTGAAAAATATTTTCTCTTTTGTCTTTTTCAATATTTCAGAGGTTCAATAATCATTTTGAGTACATCATATTGGCCTGTTTATATGTGTTAATGTCAAACTACAAAACACCTTAAGCACTGTTACAATTCAAGTAGTAGTGCTGGATGTCCTTTGTAGATTTTTTAAAAATGTTTTTAAACCAAAGAACCTACTGCATTCTCTATATTATCAATTAGGTTTAGAGAAATAATTACAGTCATAGATCAGCCACACAATATTCATAATTCGAATTAAATTGCTTTTGTTTTATAAATTATTTTTGTACAATCCAATTTCTTATTCATGAAACTACTTAGAGCTGTTTACCACATCAGAATTAGGTCAAGTGACGGGAAAGGGTTTTCATATTCTTCCCTGCATTGTTAAAAAAAACTATAAAGCCCCTTACAATGACTCTGCTTACACATTATGAAGACATAGGTACATGCCAATTAAATAATTGCATATTTCCTGCATTCTTCATTACTTTAATAGCCCCTGATAGAGGCAGCATATATTAACGAAAAATAAATATATATTACCTGTTGGTGAATTTCCACAATGTGAAGCAGGCTGGAATTATTCATATTGAGGCAGCAAATAACTAAAGTATAAAACAAATGCCTTATCAGTGTTTTCTGTTACTTAGAAAATAAGCTATGCCTGAACATTGCTTCATTCAGATCATAAGTATAAAGCCAGCCTTATGTACATTCTGTACCATTTCTAAATCTTAAGTACTCATTGGTTTTACACATATTAAATTCTTGAAGATTGTATGTTTATGGTAGTGATGAATAATAGTTAAATTGAATGCTTTGTTATTTTAAATTTATGTACAGGATAAAATTGTGTAATACAAATAATTATTGGTGTTACTGTCAGGTGCTGTAGAACTCCTAACTTCTGTGATCACAGATGTAACACACGTGGCAGCCTTTAGAAGACATTGACAAAGCATATTTATAGACATTAGTAGTCGGTCTCCATGGTTGCAATGCAATCCGAATCTTGGTAACCATGCAAAAGCAGAAAGATGTCTTGTCCACTATATATTACAAAGAATAACAGTTGCATTCAAATGAGTAACACAGTGTGAGGTTGAAAATGGCATTCAGAAGCTAAATGCATTGCACTCTAACAGTTTATATCACTGGCTGAACTCCTTCATCAGGTTACAGCCTTATAAAACAGTCTAATCAAATAGTTATTTGATGTGTATCATAAAATGTTATGCTATGCAACCAAACCTAACATAGCAGCTGAGTTATAGCACTGAAACAAACAGAATACAATGCTATTAACAAAGAACCTATTGTTCACTTTGAGTTTACATGAAAGGACCTTCGTGTCTCATAGTGTACAAGTTTGCGAAAGAAAGGCAAATTGGCTATTACATATTTTCCACTTGACATCTCCTGTTTACACTTTACCCTATTCTTTGTTCCATGTAAATCTATCTAAAAATCATTAGCATTTTATCGAGCTCACTGAAGTTTTGCAGCTACTAATCATGTTCAGTCAAGCCAAAGGGGGAATGGAAATATTAACAGCAAAATTATAACTCAAAGTATTAATCAGGGCATTCGTAAGCTTTGTGTTTAGAATTTCATTTCCCTTTAGATTTTATGTTCCTATTCAAGTGATCTGCATCTGAAGGAAATGGTTTAAACGTAGATGTCTCCCTTTAATATGTTTTCAGAGAGCACAAAGAAATACTCACGTTCAGTCAGAAATCAGAACTGCTGTTTAAATGTAGCATTGCCGCATACAATACCCATTACACAAATAGAACAGATGGTAAGAGACTGTAGCTTGGCTATGTTTTTATCAGATTAAAATACTGAAGGATTATTTATATTGTTCAATTACTTAACATAAATATACATTCACTATGAAGCATCACAAATTCAGAACTGCATGTTTTTCTGAGAACTATACAATAAGCAAACTGAGGAGAATACTTGAACCTTATTTTGAATTTGCAAGTGGATAGAATATACATCATTCTTAAATTTCATTCCAGTTATTTTGCTCCTTTTGTTAAATTAAACAAGTGTAGATATTGGTCAAATTAAAAGCTGTACAATATAAAATATACTCAATCTTCAAACTGAAATGCAGACATGTTACGTCAAATGTATTAAATTAGTTGACAATTCAATCCCCTCACAGTTTATTCTTTTTTTTAAAACCAATTGTACCTTAATTTAAATGCTTATAAATCAGAAGAGGAAGTATTTTAAAGATTGATTTAGGTTTTAAAAAAGTAAGATAATTAACTGACAGCAAAGGATTATTGTGATTAAATAATTCTTGTGTCTCTGATTTATGAAGAGAAATATTCATGTCCTGTGTTTTGGCTGGACCACTGACAAACACAGTGCTAACATGGGCTATAGTGTTCCCCGTAACCTAATCTTGAAGCAATCTTGAAGCAATTAACTCCTTCAAATCTTTAACTAACAGAGCCCACCATGCAAGAGGTCCCATGGGACTACCACTCTAATAGACCTCAGCAAGCACTCTCCATCTTCTGCTGTGATATCCCACATTCAAGAGCTTACTGTAGTGGTCAGAGTGCAATGGTTCATCTGAAACAACACAGATGAATCATCCCAGGATCATAAGCTCTTCATTAACTCCTGATTCCTCTGCTAATTAACAGCAAGCAAAGCAAAAATGCCTGGCAGGCCTGATGGACCCATGGCTCTGTGGTTAATATGATGCAAATGACATAGGATGAAAGTCCTCAGCTGGAGCCTCCGCTGCTGCCAAATAATCTATTTGTGGTGAGGACATAATGCTTTCTCTAAAGCAATTTACCAGTAAACACCAAAAGCAAAAATGTGAATTAGGTTTAAAAATTATTATTGTTCACAATGTTTCTACGTGTGATTTCTTTTTGTTTAAAAAGCATGCACATTAACGAGATATGATTTATAGAGAGTAATCCACTGGGGGAGTGAATAATTTCAACCCACCCTAATCAGTGGGTACAAGTGAGCTGCACAATTACATTGTTCCAATAACTTTTTGCAATCATTCCCCCACATTAATCCAAACTTTATTTTAAGGTGATGAAGTTGTCTGCATGACTCAGGCACAAATGTTGTTAATGCAGATAAATAAATGCCTTTCGGCTCTGATGTCATGTGGGCCCTGATGACATTTTACCTGCCAATTTGTCAATAAATTCTCTCCCACTCCCACCCTCCACCACCCATCAGTGAAACCCAGAGCAGTGTTTTTCCCACAAGTTTAGGACTCTGCCATTAGACCCAAATAGGGGTCAGAAGACTGTACCACATAGGACCAGCCACTCAGCTGTGGTTATTCCTGAAGTGGCCAGAGGGTGGACTCACCATCCAATTAAAGATGGCAGGAGTACTCTGGAGACTGGCAATATCACCCCCAGTACTAAAGAAGCAGAAGGTGGCCTTATAGAAATGGCATGGTAGCTCAGTGGTAGCAATGTTGCCTCAGAAAACCAGGGACCCAGATTCAATTCCACAGGGGACTGTCTGGGTGGAGTTTGCACATTCTCCCTGTGTCTACATGGGTTTCCTCCGGATGCTCTGGTTTCCTCCTACAGTCCAAAGATGTGCAGGTTGGGTGAATTGATCATGCTTAATTGCTTTCTCCTCTGTCTTGGCAGAAAGCACTGAATCTCTTTCAGGAGCGAAGAAAACCTAGATTCCTTTTTTTGATTTACATCTTTCTGGAAGTTTCGCGTAATGGAATAAAAATCATCTGCAGATTACACAGGTGAGAAATCAACAATACCAGACATGGGAATATACAACTGAACAGAAGTTCAGGCAGCTTTTGGGCACAGCAGAACAGAAAATTAAATGGATTTGAAAAGGACTGAAAGGCTCCCTCTCTCCTCATTTTCTTCTTAAAGTCTTAAAACATAGTGCCAATAATAAAACAATTCAGAGAAAAATTCTTTCACAGAGAACCCAAAAATTATACAAATTCTGTACTGCACTGAAGATATGAAACACCAACCAAACAGATGGGATCTCAGGTTCAACCATAATAACTCATGAATATTTTTAGTTGACCATTCTTGATCTTCTGTTTTATGCTCCACTCTCCTATTCTTATGGGGTGGGGAGAGGTAGGGGCTGGGCAGGGGCACAGTGTATGTGTGAGTGTGATGTTCATTTTATTTTTTTCTGGAGATTAGTGGGTGATAATATTTATTTTTTCACCCAAGAAAACCTTATAATTGGATCCTTAATTTTGATTTGTACTACTGCGTTTCTATTGAATTGTGATATAATTTCTTACTAACACAGAATTAAAAATATTTGGCGCAAATAACTAAGGGGGTGAAAAAGAGGAGAGCCAATTTGCTCCTGCTAACGTGATTGTAACAGGGTAGAATGTAGGACTTTCTAGAGTGTAAGGTTCACTTCTGTTTCTTTCCTTCTCTGTCACTGCTCTGCCTCATCATTTACATTCTGTGACTTAAGTCAAGATTGGAACACAGGATGCCAGAGCAAGAGTATGCCATTTGGCTTGTTAAGCCCACTCCACTATTCAATAAAATTATCATTGATCTGATTGTGATGGAGAGTTTCTCACGTGAATTCTCTCACATAATTCTCCGCTCCTCACCTTATTATGTATGCACCACCTCCCTATAGTGCAATGTTCATGCTACCTTGTGCACTCAGCAATGGTGAAATGCTCACCAGTGCCAGGACTTTCTGCCGTTTAAGTCCCAGGCTCTATATTTAATCCCAGGTGCACATTATGTCAAACAGTGCCAGCCTGGTCTGAAGTAGCCACCTGGACTAGTGCATGCCGATGGTCTGGAAGAATGTGCATGTTAATGACCTTCTGCACTCCATGAGGGTAAAGGGCCCCCATTATCTGTTTGCTCCCTCTCACTCACTAATTCTTTCAATGCACCTACTTCCCCACCTGGTTTAAGGTCTACCATTCTCAACACTGCATGCAGCATGCCGGACCAATGGCTTTTACCCACCCTATCGCCCCAAACTACTAACCCTTGCTGCCATCGACACTTCCTACTCTCACACTTGGTACTCCTCACCAACTTTTCCAACTGATGGAGGACCAGCTCCCTGACTGACATTAGCTACTTGGCCATTCATTGCTGTCAAACCTGTTAAGCTGAAAAATGTGTTGCTGGAAAAGCGCAGCAGGTCAGGCAGCATCAAAGGAGAATCGACGTTTCGGGCATAAGCCCTTCTTCAGGAATGAGGAGGGTGTGCCAAGCAGGCTAAGATAAAGGTAGGGAGGAGGGACTTGGGGGAGGGGCGTTGGGAATGCGATAGGTGGAAGGAGGTTAAGGTGAGGGTGATGGTCTTTCCCTCCCCACCCCTATCAGCGTTCCGGAAAGACCACTCCCTCCGCAATTCCCTCATCAGATCCACACCCCCTACCAACCCAACCTTCACTCCCAGCACCTTCCCCGGCAACCGCAAGAAATGCAAAACTTGCTCCCACACCTCCCCCCTCACTCAGCACCACCTTCTTGACCTGCAATCTTCTTCGTGACCTCTCCGCCCCCACTCCCCTCTCCGGCCTATCACCCTCACCTTAACCTCCTTCCACCTATCGCATTCCCAACGCCCCTCCCCCAAGTCCCTCCTCCCTACCTTTTATCTTAGCCTGCTTGGCACACCCTCCTCATTCCTGAAGAAGGGCCTATGCCCGAAACATCGATTCTCCTGCTCCTTTGATGCTGCCTGACCTGCTGCACTTTTCCAGCAACACATTTTTAAGTTCTGATACTCCAGCATCTGCAGTCCTCACTTAAACCTGTTAAGCTGTCTGGCTATCTGTCTGTAACAAAGGACAAGGCAGAGATGCTTCAAGCACGCAAGTAGGCTCAGAATGCGTGATTGTGCACTAAGAAACCAAGCTAATAGCACTGTAATGCACCCTGTTTGATGCAGGAGTGCCAGTCCCTGTGTGCTAAGCAGACTGACAGCAGCACTGCAAGGTAAGGTGGCGGTGAACTTTAAAATTAGGTATTGCATTGCCAAACTGACTCCCAAATGTGCCATGGCAAGGTTGGTGCTTCACTGATGCCAATCCCTATGGACAGAGGGCAAAGGAGGCCATTCCCCATGGAGTGTGAGTTGTGGTGTCGGGGAATTATGGCCACATGGTAACCTGGATGGAGTAAGCAATGAATTGGAATGGTAAAAACAATGACTGCAGATGCTGGAATCCAGATTCTGGATTAGTGGTGCTGGAAGAGCACAGCAGTTCAGGCAGTATCCAAGGAGCAGCAAAAGCCCATCATCTTCCAGCACCACTAATCCAGAATGAATTGGAATAGCCAGATACCCACTTGAACTGCATGTTCAGAATCATCGTTATCTACTTTCTCGCCACCGCCTGGAAAAATAATAAATTGGATATAAACAAGGGGAAATAGAGGAATAGTGAGATGTAAACAGCCCTCTCAGCAACCACGAACAAGATTCTTGACTCACTCTTCAAACCTTGAATGTAAATTTGGACATTTCTTTCCTTTGGCATTGGCAACTTCATAGTTCCATCCTCGTGTTTTCCAAATGACTTTCCATTGTTTATGTTGCTCAGGATATGGGAAGATTCCACACTTAGTTCTAGTTTCCCTAACGAGAGCTGACATCCTCCCAGTCCTTCTCAAGTCCCCTCTGGATCTTATAGCTTCCAATTAGTTCACCTTGCATTATTCTAAACTCCAATGGGCGAAGGCCCGCCCTATTCTTAAGAACATCTCAAGAATCAATCAATTGAATCTTTTCTGAATTACCTAATAAATTATGTATTGTTTCAAATAAGGAGACCACAACTGTGCACAGTATTCCAGATGTGTCCTTACCAAGGTTCTATACAATTGCATTCAAACTTCCCTACTTTTATCTTTCATTCCTATGCAATAATCACCAGTATCGCAATTGCCTTCCTGCTTTCTGCACCTACATACAAGAATGCAGTTGATCTTTGATGTGAATTGCCACTGTCAGTTAGGTTCTTAAGATAATAGGGACTATCATCGTACCTTGATTTCCTCAACTGCACAACGTAGGCATTCAGAAAAACCTCTGTCAGAACTTTCTCTATCGCAGACAAGCGTGAAGCACCTTGATAGTTTTCACAGAATGGTTTCATTCACTTCTTGAAGATAGTGGTAATGTCACATTCTTGAAATTGGGATGGGGTGGGGAGGAGGGGTAAGGAGTTATGTTTCTTCCAAATCTGCAGGAAATGAATAGTGTCTTGATGTGAGCAAAAGTCCTTCAGCTTTGAAAGGTCAACTGGAAAACCATTGGGACTGCTCATTGGTTTGATGACTCTTTGCAGCTCTCCCATCGATGGTGATTAACCCATGTATTCTACCATAGAATACTGGGAGACAGCCTGGAGACTGTGAGCTGCCATTGTGAGTTCATGATTGAGAGCTGTTTGATGGATGAGATTCTCATCTTTTGGGAAAAAAGCACCAACCTGTGAGTGAAAAGAATTTTGACAAGTTGACTACACTTAGAATCCCTACACGCCCTTTGGTCCAACAAGTCCACACAACCCTCTGAAGAGTAATCCATGCAGATTCATTCCCTTACTCTACTACCCTATATTTACCCCTGACTAATGCACTTAACCTACACATCCCTGAACACTATAGGCAATTTAGCATGGTCAATTCGCCTAATCTGCACATCTTTGGATTGTGGGAGGAAACCGGTGCAGATAGAAGAGTGTAGATTATCTTGAGGGCTTCCAAAAATTCCATGATGTCAGCATATAGTTACGTATCTCAGGCTTACTCTTCATAACTCATGTCTTATACGCTCCAGATTTGTCTTTGAACATTGGCTTTAAGCTGTTGAAATGCTCCCTTCTTGATTTTCCAACCTGGGTTATTCTGCCAGGTCATTAAAGATACTCATTGTAATTGTAGGAGGCCACATATATCAGCATAACTTTTATTGAACCAGTCCTGGTGATAATAATGCTCAAATCCAGTGGTCAGGAGTCAGGAGTCTAGTGCAGTTAGCTTTACTGGATCCTATGATTCAGAAATGGAGTTCAGAATGGACCCGAAACATTAACCCTGATTTCTCTCCACTGATGCTGTCGGACCTGCTGAGTTACTCAGGCAATTTCTGTCTTTGTTTCTGTAATGAGAGAACGAGGCTGTTGAAGAACCTTCTTGATACTGGGGTTAATGGATTCTGGAAGATCACCATATGTGTGGAGGTAAGTGCAAAGGAGACTAGTTTGTGTGACTATTGTTAAATTTTTATTTTATCTGTTGATATATTAAAAAGCAGTGTATCTGGTGCATGCTGAGGTCACACTGCATCTGTTACATGTCATTAACAATACAGAATAATCTCGGAATGCTGAATGTCACTGTGTTCCATCTGAAACTATCCAGTATAGCCCTGCAAAACAATTAAACTTCAATGACCCAAAGTCTGTGTTTGATGAGCAGCAATTAAACTTTGTATTTTAAAGGGACATAGATCCACATTATCAGGCTGTGCTTGCACTGATGCATTTAGCACTTTAATGCACCTGACTTTAGGCAAACATTGCTTCTTCCAAATATATGTTGAGGAAGGCGACAGGAGATCCACCAATATGACATATCATCTGCTTTTTTTGTAAGTCCTTTCACTTTTTTGGTGTCTCTAGCTGGTCACACAGGATATCTGCCCTTAAGGTACTTTTCTTGAACCTGCTATTTTCCCTCCTTGCCTTAGTCAAGAAAGGCTTGCCCTGCTGTCTCTTAAGACACAAACACACTGTAAAGAAACATTTCTTAGATGTAATAATCAAAAAGAATGGATTTGCAAGTAACATTTTAAGGAAATCTTCCTGAGTGGGGAACTGCAGGTACAAACCCATGTCATCCATAGTCAAAGCCAATAAAGAGAGACACATGTCAAAAAGGAAAGAGGTGAGAAGCGAGAGAGAAGCATGTATGTAAGAGAGGCTGAAAGAAACAGTTTCTTCATTTAATACTATTTCAGTTCTACAAAATGTTGAAATTGAAGCCTCATAGTTACCTCCATTGGAAAAGGTCATGAGGTCAGTGCCAATAAATAGTGCTGAAACAAAATTCTAATACTAAACACCTGTGGAACAAAAAAAGAGGATGAAACCAGGGAGAAAGACATGCAAGTAATTTTCTTCCTTGTTCTAACTTGATTTTAAAAGAATAAAAATTAAACCTAGAATACAAATAAGGTGTTTCTGTCTTATCTGACAGAAGCTGAGCAGGAGCAGGCAAAAAAACCTGAAACCAATGAGGGGTTGGATTTACTGGGTCCTCACCCACCCACCCATCCTAGGCAAGCAGAATTGGGGAATGTAAATATAGGGATACAAATACGGCACAGTTCCTCCGTCCCCCAGCGTTTGGTGTACTACCCTCCATCCATAAAGGAGATAAAAACATAAAAAGCAAAGGTCAGAGAAAGAAATACAAATAAAATTTAAGAACACGAGCAGCAAATAAAAGGATACAAAGGAGAAGAGACAGGATGAGAAGAAACAAAAATAAGATGTTGATGGGAGTAAGGAATACACCATATTTCCAATGTAACACATCCAAAGCCATGTCCTTACAAACAGAAAATACTCAACAGGCAAGGCAACATCTGTGGAAAGAAAATCAGATTAATCAGTCCAGATCTATGACCTTTCAACAGAACTGAAAAGTTAGTAATGTTGTACTATAGGGGATGGCATTGTGTTAACATGACAGCATCAGTACACCAGAACCTCCGGTCAATGCTCTGTGGATATCAGATTGAATCCTGACATGGCATATGATGAAATTTGAATTCAATAAAATCTGGAAGTAAAACCTAGCCTCATGATAGTCAAATAACTAATGTTAACTCTTGAGAAAATCCATATGTTTCATTTAGGGGAGGGCATCTACCATCTTTGACTGGTCTGCCATACATGTGACTCAAGACTGGCAGAAATATGACTTTTAACTATGCTCTGAAATGGCGGAGAAAGCTAAGCAGTTCAAGGGCAACAAGGAATGGGCAATACATGTTGACCCTGCTAATATCTAGTGTAATAAAAGATCTCTGGCATGTGAAAGGGGGTTGGAATGGGAATAAGAATAGAAGGGAAGGTGTAAATGGATTAAGTATCAAAGGTTTATATGGTAAAATACAGTGATCTGAAGTTGTCAAACTCAATGTTCAGTCCACGTGGCTGTAGATTGTGAAATGCCCAGCTGAAACATGCAGGGCTGTTCTTGCAGCTTAAATGGAACAGTGCAGCAGGCCAATGACATTAAGATCACAGTGGAAGCAAGGTGAAGAATTACAATGACATGGTACTGAGAGATCTGGCTCACAGAAGAGTCTCAGCCTGCACTAGATGTCCCAGTGTGGTGGAGGCCAAAATGTGTACACTGAATTCTGTATACTAAATTGAAATAAATATAAATGAACTGTAGTTTGGTGTACTCTAGTCTAAATTATGCTATAATCTACTGAGCATCTATCAAACTTGTTAGGCCTTCCAGCTGGTTTCATGGTAAATGCATGGCACTGAATTCTATAGATTAAGGAGGCCTTGGGTTCTTTCCTTGTTCTGCATGCAGTTCAATCTCAGCAGGAGTGGAAATGAATTTCCAAAAAATGTATCAATGTTGCTCACTAGAATGAGAAAATTCAGTTAGAGCTCCCACTTCTGATTACGCCTTATGCAAAATGTCTGTACTTGATGTCACAAAATCAGATTTCAGCCCTTTCCTGCCCCTCACATCCCCACCGTCAAACGTTCAAATAATTTGCTGCAAGTCATGTTCTGAATAAACAAACGGGGAAGCTATTGAATGGCAGCTTGCATTTATAGAGCTGCACAAGAATATAAATCACTACCTTTGGGAAACATAGGGCAAAAATAAGGGGAAGAACCCCAAACTTGCTAATGTGCGTGTTCAAACTGAAATCAGTAAGAAGCAATCTAGAAATCTAGGGCCGACGACAAATGCAAACCAATCTGAGTACAATGGCAGCAAGTTAAAGAGACAGTGCTGTTTACAAAGAAAAGATGATCCTCTTTATAATGCAGACAATCTAAAATTAAAACAAAATCCATCTGGTTTATGGATGTGATATGCATACTAATGACATTCTGTAAGTCAGCTCATTATATGTTTGCACACTTAAAATTAAACAAAAACAGGTGCTTGAAAATAGAAAATTACAAAGGATATATTCTTGGGCCTTGTCTGAACTTTACTTTGAGTTATTTACTTTGTACTGTTAATGTTATTAGTACAAAGGTAGCAGAAGTTCAGAAAGTTTCTTTAGCTTGTAGTTCTTCTACTACACCCACTTCCTTTAATTTATTTCTTCATAGTTACTATTCTAGTGCATTTCTTTATGACTCAAAAACTCACTTGTTTCACTCACTGCTAATTATCCTGTTTGTAATTAACAGCTTGTTTCCTTAATTAAATGGTAAATTTGATTTAATTTCATGAACTTCTGTTCGAGATAGTGATCCCTAAACTAACTTGCCACTTTATGATAAATGCATTTAACAAAATGGGAAGCAGTTGTTACTCTGAAATTATGATGAAGGTTTTCAATTTCTTTTAGTAGCAATTTGTTAATTTAACTGAATCTGTGTGTCTCTGGCTGCTCTAAAAATGCTAGTTTGCTGTAAACAAAGGCCAAATTTATGTAATATTTTAGTGTCACTTTGAAATACTTTCCTTTTTGCTCTAATGCCACAGATAAAAAGAGGACCCTACATTTATATAGCCTGGAGGTTGCACCAAAGCATTTTAAAATTGAATGAGGTACACTTTCAAAATAATTATTGTTTTAATGCAGAGGGAATGATCAAATAAGGCAAAGGGAAGGTATAGTCATCTATTCCTGATGAAGGGCTTTTGCCCGAAACGGATTTTCCTGCTCCTCGGATGCTGTGCTTTTCCAGCACCACTCTAGTCTAAACTCTGGTTTCTAGCATCTCCAGTCCTCACTTTTGCATAGTCATCTAGTCTAACCAGTTCATAGGGCTATTCTCTCAGAGAGATGACTGGTGCTGGTGTAATCTAAGGGTCAGCAGACCTTAGGCAAGGGGAATGAGTCCTTCATGGTAATCTGAGCAGGTGTGGTAATTGAATCCACACTACTGACATCATTCTGCAACACAAGACAGCTGTCCAGCCAACTGAGCTAACCAATCCATATAGACTTATAGTCATACAGCATTGAAACAGATCCTTCGGTCCAACCAGTCCATGTCGAACATAATCCCAAAGTACCTCCAAACAAGTGAGTAAATGAACAGATCATTTGTTTTGGTATTGTTATTTGAGGATAAATGTTGGCCAAGGAATGAGAGGAACTCTTTACTCCTCTTTGAGTAAAAGATTTTTTAAAAATGAGATCTTTGATGTCCATCTGAAAAGGGAAGTGGACTTGGGCTTGACATTCCATTCAAAAAATATGGCACACCCAACAGTTTGCTCCGTTTCCAATCCTTCTATACATCTCCACACCACATTTGTTAAGAATGTTTGGAGGTGAATTTGAAGTGTCAGAGGACATACACAAATATTCATGCACATGCACTCAGTCTATCAAGGACCATTTGCTCTACCTGTAGCAGAGACTGAAATCATACATTGGCTCATTGGCTGAGAAGTCCAGAATTGAAACAAGTCATTTTTGATCTAAAGACAGTGCCTAAGAGGAAGACAATGGGTCGGTGTTCAGTAATTAGATAATACAGGACTATGACAGGCTATTTATATGATTGTATATTCAGATAATCCTTATAGATTCAATAAATGACATTGCTCAAAACAAAACAGCATATTTTTCTAGTGCGATTTGAACGTTAGACAAAACTTCAGAGTGTTTTATGGCGATTTGGAAGCCCAACAAGTTTGTGACAGAACTATTATAGTGTATTTCAATATGGCCATTATATTTCTTGATGATATGACCATTTTTGCTGTAGGTGACATAATCATTACATTCTTGGCAGTATAACTAACTTAGCGCTTTGTGACATGATTATTGCAGTTTTTTGAAAACATGGTTTTGTAACATGGTTGCTATTGTTCTATGGAACTATTGTTTTGTTCATAAAGTTTTGTATGGTCATGGAATCACTGAAACGTACAGCGCAGAAGGAAACCATCTGGTCCATCATGCATGTGCCACCTCTTGGAAAAAAAGTGATCCATTAGTTCAACACCCATTCTCTCATTCACCTTTCCTAGAGTCATGTAAAATTAATCCCTTTGTGTATTTATTCAATTCCCTTTTGACTGTTATCATCCTTCCAACTCATAACAACCTCACTCAATGTAAAAGGTCCTCATTTTGCCAGTAGTTCTTTTGCAAAATTATTTTAAATGTACTTGCTTCTTACCAACACTGACACTGGAAAGAGTTTTTCTTTATTTACTCAAACAAGTAAATATTTCACTAACCTACTCTACTCTAATCCGATCTCTCCACATTACTGAAGTCGTGCATTACAGAGTACCATACTAGTAAATCTCCACCACACTTAAGGCCTTGACATCTTCCCTTATGTGTGGTGCACAGAACTGGGCACAATATTCCAACTGGGACACATAAGTGACTTATAATCATTCAGCATAACTTCCTTACTTTTGTTCTCTACACCTCTGTTTATAAAGCCATCTCACGTCTAAATAGCTGACCCCTTATCCTGCTGCTATGACCCTATTTCTAGACTCTCCAGCAAGGGGAAGCAGCCTCTTCACAGCTACTCTCTCACGGTTACTGAAGAATTTTATGCATTTCAATGAGATCACATCTCTCATTCTTCTGAACTTCAGAGGATTTAGGCCCACTCTACTTGATCTCTCCTTGTAGGCAACCTTCTCATCCCAAGAGGGTTGTGTTATGTTTTATGGTAAACTAGGGATTTTGAATCACTGGAAGTATTTGACTATGGGTCTTGTCAGCATTCAACATGTTGGAATGCCCATTATAACTCCAGGAAGGCTCTCGTAGAGGCAGTTTATTTGGCAGTTGATAAATGGGAAATATATATGGATCATCAGTTTTTTTTTCCAGATATTTCATGAGGCTTCAAAGCATCTGAGAGACTACATTAGGACAAAATAATCACTGTTTTTCCAGTTTCTGCTATTTATTAAGAATTTGTAATTATTCTGCATACTGCTCACAAATACTGACCAGAGAGCATAACTATTGAATGATCTGTCACATTGGGTCAATGAACTGTTCATTTGCGTCTTTCTGTTTTCCACAAATGTAGCGTCAGCAAGAAAATTGGGCTCCGAATGAAGCATGCAGTCAAAGAAGATATGAAATCTCTCCACATTAATTGTGACGGGTGAGGAACGCTACAAGTCATTTGATTGAACAGTGCCATGACTGATATCATGAGTATGCAAAGCTTGGGAGGCCAGCCAAACTTCTGTAGTACAGTATTCAGGAGTGGCTCCTCCTGCTCATGGTATCGAATTCTGTTGAGATCAATGGATACAGAGTCCTATTTGCTACTCTCTGCACTTCTTTCATGATTAGGAATATTAATCGATATCGTAATCAGATTATCACCTTTGCAGACAGATATTATTGTAATTTCAATGGTCGTCTTTTACACTGCTTTGAGATTACCTTTACATAACACAAGATGCTTTCATAAAGTAGGCTTTCTTTACACACTCTTCATTTTGCTCCTAGACTTCAGGCAAAACATGAAACAAAAATTCCACAGTAGTTCGGTGGTTAGCACAGCTGCCTCACCAGCACCAGTGTCGTGGGTTCTATTCCATCTCTGGATGAATATCTGTGTGGCGTTTGCACGTTCACCCCGTGTCTGTGTGGGTTTCCTTCGCAAGCTGTGGTATCCTCCCACAATCCAAAGAAGTGCAGTTTGGTGGATTGGCCTTGCTAAATTTCCCAAAGGTGTCCAGGGATGTGCAGTCTGGGTGGAAATGCAGAGTTATAGCGATAAGTTGGGGGGGGGGGGGTGGGGGGAGGTTGCTCTGGGTGGTATAGTCTTTGAAAGGTCAGTGTGGACTCAATGGGCTGAATGGCTTGCTTCTACACTATAGGTATTCTACTCATATTGCACGCTTAATATAATAAAATGTCCCAAAAACATTCACAGGAGCATTAATAAAAAGTCTTGTAAGGAAATAGTAAGGCCTTAGACCAAAATTCTACTCAATGCAGTCGTACTTAAAGAGGTCAAAAATAATCAAACGACACCTTCAAATGAATCTGTTGGACTATAACCTAGTGTTGTTTGATTTTTGACCTTGTCCACCTCATTCCAACTCCAGCACCTCTACATTACATTTAAAGAGTGTTTTAAAGAAGGATAGTGAGGGGTTAGAGGTTGCGTGGGGTTAGGAAGAGGCTTAGGGAGGATATTCCAGAGCTTGGGACCGTGATAACTGCTGGTGGTGGAAGATTTTTTAAAACTAATTCATGGAATATGGATTTTGCTGGCTAGGTCAGCATTTATTGCCCATCTCAAATTGTCCAGAGGTCAGTTAAGAGTCAATCACATTGGGTCTGGAGTCACATAAAGGCCAGGCTCAGTAAAGATTGCAGTTTCCTTCCTGAAAGAACATTAGCAAACCAGATGTCTTTTTGCCTCTGATAATCTACACAGTTGCATTGTTACCATTAAACTCTTAATTACAGATTTTTATTGAATTCAGATTTCACCACCAACCAGTCCTCAGAACATTACCTGGGTCTCTGGATTAATAGTTCAAGAGTGTGGTGCTGGAAAAGCACAGCAGGTCTAGCAGCATCCGAGGAGCAGGAGAATCAACGTTTTGGGCAAAAGCTCTTCATCATGAATGAGAGAGGCTCCCAGCCTCATTCCTGATGAAGGGCTTTTGCCCAAAATGCCAATTTTCCTGCTCCTCGGATGCTACCTGACCTGCTGTGCTTTTCCAGCACCACACTCTCGACCCTAACCTCCAGCATCTGCAGTACTAACTTTCACCTCTCTGGATTAATAGTCTAGTGATAATACCATAAGGCCATCGCCTCCTTTATTATCTGGCATATTCACAGGGCCAAAATTGGAGAAGTTTGGAGATTTTGCAGCATTATGTGCTGCTGAAATTTATGCAAATAAAGAGGAATGGAGTTGAAAACAAGGAAAAGACTTTCTAAATTGCCATGATGTTTCACTGAGAACTAAGATGATCAGCAAGCATGGGGGTGAACATGATTTGGTGAAAAGTCACAGTAAGCAAATGTCTTGATGACATTCAAGCGTATGATGGGTAAAAAGGGCCAGTTAATCAGCAGTACATTGAAATAGTCTAGTCTAAAAGATACAAAAATCAAAGATAGTGTTTCAGCCGCAGAGGAGCAGAGTGAAGTCAGGTGTACTCTTGTTTAACCCATATTAGGGAATTGAAAAGGACTGACTCAGTGGAAGAATTTCACTTCTGAGACTATCCTTAAATCAGGAAACAATCAATATACGTTGATGTCATTAAAAGAATAAATAGAGACAACTACTTTTATGAAATCTGCAGAAAGATACAAAAATATCATAACTTTTCTTAAGCAGCAGCAGCAGTTATTCAACATAGAAGAATCCAAGCTATCAAAGGAGCTATCTATGTGCCAATTTGGATCAGAAACTATAAACATCAAAAGAAAACACTGAACAGTGTGACAATAACTTGAATTTGTTGATGACATTATTGTGGAGACGTGTCAATGGTGATTCCACAGTGATGCAAATATAAAAGTGGATGCCAAATATAAAGGTGATATAAGGAAGGCTGATCAGAAAGGTAGTTTTTCTGGAGGGTCTGGGAGAAAGAGGGGAAGTGATGGGAATGCCAGAGTTGGGGTTTTGACTGCAAATACTGGGCACAGGGTATGGACAGGAGTCATTGATCTTTGTTGGTTCAGAACAGATTGTTGGACTGGAAGAAGTTGAGGTGAGGGATATGACCATGAAAAGTTTTCAAATACCAGAATGGCAATTTTTAATTATAACAGAAGGAAACCAATCGCCTTGGAGCAACATAATCCCTGAGGGCTTTCTTTTAAACATCCTTCTTTCCCGCTCATTAAATAATCTAAAGTAGATTGTTTCCCAAGTGGGTTGTTGCTTTGCTCCAATGAACTAGATGGTTTACTGTTTCAATTGCTGGTCACGCCATTTCCCACCTATGTATGTTTAACACAAACCAACAACTTGCAATGACTGATGCAAACACCAAATTGTTGGAGAGGGAGGGATGACTCCCCTATCAGTGAAAATGCAGTCATGCATTCCAGGGAATGGAGTTCTGGAGACACTTTCTGCATTGAATAATTATTGTTCACAAAGAAAAGCAGAAATGGCTGGAAAATCTCAGCAGGTCTGGCAACATTTGTGGAGAGAGATCAGAGTTAATGTTTTGAGTCCAATGGCCCCTCTTCAGAACTAATGGTAGCTAGAGAAAAGTTGTTTTTTATACAGAAGATAGGGTGGGGGAGGGGGTAAAGAGTTAGGTGGAGTTACAGCTCAAAGAGAGAGGATAGTTGGACAGACAAAGGAGTCAGCACAGGAGAGTGCATGGCTGTTAATGGGAACTGTTAGCAACTAACAATGGGTAGCCAACCATACAATAACAAGGCCTGATGTGTGTGGGGGTTGGGTAACAACATGGCAGAAGATGTCTAAAGCCCTAAAATAGTTGAACCTGATATTGAGTCCAGAAGGCTGTAGAGTGCCCAAACAGAAAATGAGGTGCTGTTCTTCCAGATTGCAATGAGCTTCACTGGAACACTGCAGCTAGCCTGAGATAGATGTTCGCCAGGAAACAGGGTGGTGATTGAAATGGCAGGCAACTGGAAGCTCAGGGTAATTTTCACAGATGGAACATAGGTGTTCTGCGAAGCAGTCTCCTCTATACTGAGGGAAACAAAGCAGAACCCTAACTTGAATTTGTTGATGACGTTATTGTGGAAACATGTCAATGGAGATTCCACAGTGATGCAAATATAAAAGTGGATGCCAAATATAAAGGTGATATAAGGAAGGCTGATCAGAAAGGTAGTTTTTCTGGAGGGTCTGGGAGAAAGAGGGGAAGTGATGGGAATACCAGAGTTGGGGTTTTGACTGCAAATACTGGGCACAGGGAATGGACAGGAGTCATTGATCTTTGTTGGTTCAGAACAGATTGTTGGACTGGAAGAAGTTGAGGTGAGGGATATGACCATGAAAAGTTTTCAAATACCAGAATGGCATTCTGTCCACAAGAAAAGACCCTGAGCTTCCAGTTGCCTGCCATTTCAATCACCACCCTGTTTCCTGGCCAACATCTGACTCAGGCTGGCTACAGTGTTGCAGTGAAGCTCAGTGCAAGCTGGAAGAACAGCACCTCATTTTCTGCTTGGGCACTCTACAGTCTTCTGGACTCAATATCAGGTTCAATTATTTTAGGCCTTTAGGCACCTTCTCCCATTATTTAACAAACCCCCAGACACCAGGTCTTCTGCCTCATTATTGCATGATCTGCTATCCATTGTTAGTTGCTAACAGTCCCCATTAGCAGCCATTGATTCTCCTAGGCTCACTCCCTTGTCTCTCCAATTGTTCACTTTCTTTGGGCTCCATCTTCATCTACTGTTTACTCCATCCACGCACCCCGCCCCCCTCCCCCAATCTTCTGCATAAAAAAACATTTTTTTCCTAGCTCCCATCAGTTCTGAAGAAAGGCCATTGGACTCAAAACGTTAACTCTGATTTCTCTCCACAGATGCTGCCAGACCTGCTGAGATTTTCCAGCAATTTTTGCTTTTGGGTCTGATCTTCAGCATTCACAGTCCTTTCGGTTTGAATAATTAGGTTAGACTAGATTAGATTCCCTACAGTGTGGAAGTAAGCCATTCGGCCCAACCAGTCCACACTGACCCTCCAAAGAGTAACCCACCCAGACCCGTTCCCGCTGACTAATGCACATAACACTATGGGCAATTTAGCATGGCCAAGTCACCTGACTTGCACATCTTTGGACTGTGGGAGGAAACCGGAGCACCCGGAAGAAACCCACGCAGACACAGGGAGAATGTGCAAACTCCACACAGTCAGTTGCCCAAGGCTGGAATCGAACCTGTGACTCAGCCTCTGACATCACTTCTTTTTTACTTGCCATCGGCGTAGTTTACAATGACCAGCTTGTTCAAGTTTGTGGCTTTTTACCCTGCTGTAACAGGTAATTGGAAAAGGAAATGATTCCACACAACAGGGTCGCTCTCTCACAAAGTCCATTCATCACAAACTGGACAACAGTGCTGAAGTTCCCGATGAACATCTGGTCTCTCCTACCCTGGTACTTAGTGACTTTAACCACATCACCTTCCAATAAGCAAATCAAACAGGAGGACGAGGCAGTCGTAGTTTTATAGAATCCCATAAAGTTACCAGCAAATTAAATGAAAGCACTACCAAATAAATATGATTTCTCACATAGTCAAAAAGTGCCGTGCTGGAAAAGGACAGCAGGTCAGGCAGCATCTGAGGAGCAAGAGAGTTGACATTTTGGGCATAAGGCCTTCATCAGGAATGAGGCTTGTGGACCAAGGGGCTGAGAGATAAATGGGAAGGGGGCGTTGGTAGGGGGTGTGGTTGGTGGGGAGGCAGCTGGGAATGCAATAGGTAGATGAAGATGGGGGTGTGATGGTAATAGGTTAGAGAGGAGGGTGGAGCAGATAGGTGGGAAAGAAGGTAGATAGGTAGGACCTTTCAAGAGGGCGGTGCCAAGTTGTAAAGTTGGGACTGGGATAAACTGGGGGGAGGGGAAATAAGGAAACTGGTGAAATCCACATTGCTCCCATGTGGTTGGAGGGTCGCAAGGCAGAAGATGAGGCGTTCTTCCTCCAGGTGTAGTGTGGGCAGGGTTTGGGGATGGAGGAGGCCCAGGACCTGTATGTCTATGGTGGAGTGGGGGGAGGAGTTAAAGTGTTCAGCCACAGGACAGTGGGGTTGGTTGGTGCAGGTAACCCAGAGATGTTCTCGGAAATGATCTGCAAGTTGGCATCCTCTCTCCCCAATGCAGAGGAGACCACATCAGGTGCAACGGATACAGTAGATGACGTGTGTGGAAATACAGGTAAATTTCTGTCAGATTAATCCTTTGGGGCCTTTAACAGAGGTGAGGGGGGAGGCACGGGCAGAGGTTGTGCACTTCTTGCATTGGCAGGGGAAGGTGTTGGGAGGGGAGGATAGGCTATTGGGGGAGGTTATGTACCTGACAAGGGAGGTGAGAGGGAATGGTCTCTCCAAAATACAAATGGGGTGGGGAGGGAAATATATCTCTAGTGGTGGAGTCCGTTTGTAGGTGGCGGACACGGTGGAGGATGATGCGATTAGTGAGATGGGAGCTGAGGACCAGGGCCTCTGTCCTTTATGCAGTTGGAGGGGTGGGGTTCAAGGGCAGAGGTGCGGGAAGTGGGTGAGATGCACTGGAGGGCATCGTCAACCATGTGGGAGGGGAAATTGTAGTCTTTGAAGAAGGAGGAGGCTATCTGAGATGTCCTGTGGTGAAATTGGTCCTCCTGGGAGCAGATGCAGCAGAGGTGGAGGAATTGGGAATAAGGGATAGCATTTTTACAGGAGGCATGTGGGAGGAGATGTAGTCCAGGAAGCTGTGGAGTTGGTGGGTTTGTAGTGGATGTCCATGTTGAGCCCCCCACCAACCCACCCTCCCCTCCCAGCACCTTCCCCTGCCACTGCAATAAGTACCAAATCTACACTCACACCTTCCCCCCCACCTCTGTCCAAGGCCCCAAAGGATCCTTCCACATCTGACAGAGATTTACCTGCACTTCCATACACGTCATCTACTGTATCCAATGCATCCAATGTGGTCTGCTCTACATCAGGGAGACAGGACGCCAAAGTGCAGGTTGTTTCAGAGAATATCTCTGGGATTCCCGCACCAACCAACCCCAATGCCCCATGGCTGAACACTAACTCCCCTTCCCACTCCACCAAGGACATGCAGGTCCTGGGCCTTGGCCATTGCCAAACCTGAACCATACGACACCCGAAGGAAGAACACCTCATCTTCTGCCTTGGGATCCTCCAACCACATGTGGATTTCATCTGTTTCTCCAGTTCCACCTCCCCCCCCCCCCCCCAAGCTTATCCCAGTCCCAACCTTCCAACTTCACACCACCCTCTTGAACTGTCCTACCTGTCTGTCTTCCTTCCCACCTATCTACTTTATCTTCCTCTCCAACCTTTCACGTTCACCCCCACCTTCATCTACCTTTTGCCATCCCCCCAGCCTCAGATCCCCCCTCCCCTTTATCTCTCAGCCACCCCCCAACAAGCCTCATTCCTGATGGAGGCTTGTTCCCAAAACATCGATTTTCCTGCTCCTCGGATGCTGCCTGACCTGCTGTACTTTTCTAGCACCACACTTTTTGACTCTGATCTCCAGCATCTGCAGTGCCTACTTTCACCTGATTTCTCACATAGCCTGAATACAGATTTGTTCCTGTGTGTCACGTTTTAGCTACAGTATGAGTTACATATGGTGTGCAGGGATTATTAGAACTAACTGATGTCAGTCTACATTTGTTTTTGATCATCTGCACAGTGTCCCATTTCTTGTCGTCAGTATCTGGGTTTTCATAGAAAATCACCATTGTAACATGTGATTAAGTTAAAAATCACAACATCAGGTTATAGTCGAATAGGTTTATTTGGAAGCACTAGCTTTCGATGCGCTGTTTCGTAACATTTGATGTTAGATTACTCTTGTCTCAAGCTAATTGGACAGTTTGACGTTAAGATTAGGAGCTATGACAACAGTTTCAGGGCGGTACCACAGTGGTCACGTTCAAAAGGGCCTGCATTTTCTGCAGAACTTGTACTTCGAAAGCGAAGGCTGTTTTTAAAATTGCTCCGAGCGGGCCACAAAAACAAAACTGATAAGCGGTGATTCACAATCGAAATGAAGAAGACTTTGTCTGGAGGACCTCCTTTAGACTAATGAAAAGCCGGGTTAATTAAATTAATTCTGAAATATGGACAGCATGTGAAGAAATAGGGGCAGGAGACCAGGAAAAAGTAGACATTGATGGAATATTATAAAGCTATAAATAATAGTAAGGACGCATTAAATTTCCAATCAGATCTTCAAAATACAAGGCAAGCTACAGATTTAAAACGTACACGCGACTTTGTAGTTTTAACTTTCAATTCCATTCTTTCTAGATACAAATCAGCTCAGAGTCATACTAATTATTATTTGGGGAACGTATACATTTTATTGAAATCTCATACGTTGGAGTCGAAAATGAAACCGTCCAATTTGTGACATTTCCATCTGAATGAAATGTGCATTTATTAAAACTAATCCAAGAACGGGGAGAAAGTGAGGACTGCAGATGCTGGAGATCAGAGCTGAAAAATGTGTTGCTGGAAAAGCGCAAGAACGGGTTGATTTCCCGCGAAGTTCACATCGTACGCGAAAAGATGACCCCCTGCTTCTCCCTCTCAGTCACATCTGCTTGGCTCGGTTTGCAGTTTCTGGACTTAGTCAGTAACCGCTAATCAAAGCGGTTTGAATTAATGAATAAAGTCAAGCATGCAGCAAATCAGTCTTTACATCACGTTCATTCCCCAAGAAAAATAGGTGCAATTTTAAGAAGGATGATTAACAGCAGCAATAATTGAATGGATGGTTATTATCAGCGAATTCTGTGTAATTATAGGCTATCTATTCTGACCCCCTCCGCACTGTTCACGAACAAAGCGTAACCATCATTGTTCTTTCAGTTAATGCATAACTCAAATACAACTCCCTGTAAATGAAGTGAAAGTTTGACCTGCCATTTCAGAATGGATGTTTATTGTACAATAATCCAGTAGTCCCAGTCCTGACTGGCCCAGCAACTTCACATTGATACTTGATCGACGCTCGTTCTCCGTATTCTCCTGCCTTCCCTTACTATATAATAGGCCACAGTAACTTCTGGGCATCCAACAAGGAAATAAATGGGCGGCCCTAAGTATGGCTCCGACTTTAGCCCAGCTGGTGTTTCAAAATCGTTGCCATTAAGTTTACCGGTTGCTGTGGTGTGGTCACCAGGTTAGACTTTGCCTTGGTTCAATGAGTGCTTTTCAGGATGAATAAAATCCGAATCAGCATGTACATCTCACAGGCACTTTGACTAAACATGCAAATAGTTGGACCATTCTAAAAGATTCTCCATATTGAAATCGAACCTGTGACCCGTTTTAGTACAGTGTACTCAATCGCTGATCAGGGATGTTGTTTTCAACCCGATGGGGGTGTGGGACTGGGAATGCTGAATTAACACTTCATTTATAACGGCACCTACACAGTCGGGCTATCAACAACTTTGTAAAAAAAAAAGGTGATCGTTAAAGCCCTCCCTCTTAGGTTTGTTCCGGAGAAACCGTGTCTGGATTAAAGCTGGTGTTCGCATTGCGGTCTTAAATCTCATCTCATTAATAGAAATATAATTACCGTGCTCCAGGAAACCAGGTTAGATGGAGTTCTAACACCGCGATAACGACACCCAGAATTCAGTGAAGTCTTCCAGCCAGCTGCCGACTGCAGATAAAGCGACAGGCAGTCATTCCGCCAAAACATTGAGTTTAGAGTTAAAAAAAATACTTCTGTGCATTAAACTTTTTTTCCCCCTCTGCTCTAGAACGACCAACCGTGAATTGTAATTCACCGGAACGCGTGAAGCCGGACGATCGAGACTTTTGCTTTCACAGGGTCTATAAGCAAGTTAATATCTGAACCAAATTCAATTTTCGCAGGCTCACTACTTACTGCCGAGTGTGATGCTTGACTTTTATTAAATTGAAGAGCACATCTTAAGGTTTTAAATGAAAGTATAATCGTGTCAAACAACAGCAGAATCACATCGCTGAATACAGAGATTAATTGCATTTTTATTACTCCGAATGGATGTTGTTCACATACAAATATTTCCAAGAATCAACCTGAAATTCGTAGGGTTAGCTCTCCATATGTGGCGTTCCCCCTTCCGAGTGGTTTAGACAAGTCTGGAACAACATCCTAATTAAGTTCACCAGTAAACTGGCTCGTGAACGAGTTATAGTACAAGTGAGACCCAAGTTAGACAAATGGGATTTTATCATCTACAGTAGATATACAACATACTTCGTAAGTTAATGAGATCATTAAGCAGAATTAGTGACACGTTTAACTACACATTTTCCAAATTGGAAACACTGCCTCAAACGTTAATTTCCTTGGCTTTAAAGATCTTGATTGCAATACGTATTAATGTTTTAATCCATTTAGAAATATAGGTTTCAAAGTTTACAGTATTAAGTCTTAACTTTCAGGCTTTTCACGGTCATTCCTTACAACTCAGAACTGTAGCTTTAATGTAACAATTAAGTTGAAAAGATAGTTAACAAAATGGTGTCGTAATGGAAGTGTGCCGATGTTTAATGTGGTGTGCAATTTTAATATCCAACTCTATTTTATGTATTGAACATGTGGGTTTAATTCTCATTGTTAGCCCACAGACGTTGTTTTAACATAAAAATAGTTAGGGGCGCGATAAATAGATTCTAGTGAAAAATGACACGGACTTTATGACAGGTAATTAGAAAGAGCTGTATCTTTAATAGAACTTGAGTCCAAACAAGCCGAAACTAGAAACTTCTTTCCATGACCCTTCTGAGTGTGTTTTTTTTGTTCCCCCGCTGAGAGAGGTGCGCCTACCCTTCTGAGGGTGAAGCTGTTCGAGGTTTTGGATGGTAGGCAGTTTGGGAAGGGAAATATAAGGGAGTGTGTGTTTCTTCAGAATAGAATCATTGATTTGTACAAAGATTGCTCTCAAGTGTTCTCTCTCTCACCATCCCCTACCCCCAACCCCCACTCAGCTAAAAAACAAACCCTGAAGTTGGATGTTCGTCTACATTAAACAGCATTTCTGTGGTAGAATCGTGCAGGACAGGGGTCTTGGGCAACCTGATAGCTGGTCTAGAATCACAGCCTGTGTACCAAATTGATAGCAATGAAAGTAATACCAAAGATACACAAAAGTACATTTGTTTGCAGATTAATGCAGCTTGAATGTCTTTTCAGTCCTCCTTTCCGGATGAGTTAACGGGTGCACGCTTCTATCAGCCATGATCGGAGTCTTACTCTAATTATTTGGAAACTTTGCTCCACAGTTGTAAGGCCTGTTGTACAGGAGACGGGTTTAAACGCTTCCACTGGATCTGAATTAGGACAAAGGCCTGCAAATAATAGTTCACTTTTCTCAAAGAATTCCCCCAGGTCGCCTTGAACTTGTCACGTTTGGAATGACGCTCTTCAAAGTGCTCGTTTTCCCCGCCGCATCCAACCAAGGCTCTACCATAGGGTAGATGAACAGGCTGTTAATCTCATCCCTTTTTTTAATACTAAAACAGTTTTACCCGATTCTCTACACAAGACGAGCTCTGAGAAACGTGTCGACTTTTAAACCTAAAACATCATAAATCACTTGCAGCTAGTCACCCCAGTTGACTATACTCAAACAAATCTAGCTTCGGGAAGCTACACAACTACACTTAGTGTGGTTTGCAAAGGCAAGGTGCTTGGCACACAGCGATACAGCCCTGAGGGTCCATTGGGTTTGGAATGGCGCATGTTACACTTTAGATAATTACAAACCTGAAGTTCAATGTGAGCGGGGTGAACTGTTTGGGAAAGGTGAAACTTTTTTTTTCTAGGCTTTTGCCCTGTTCAGACCCAGGAAAGATCGTTTTACTCTGTCTCCTGTAGAACGGATCAGAGTTTCCAAACAGTGTCACCATTGCATTTAAATGTACCACAACAATATGTTTTCAAAATAGGTGGGAGTGTTGAACTTGGGTGGACAGTTTAAACTCCCGCAACACCAGGTTATAGGCCAACAGGTTTGTTTGGAAGTACACTCGGAAAGCTAGTATTTCCAAATTAACCTGGTGTTGTGTGACTTTTAACTTTGTCCGCTTTTAAAATAAGCAGCGCGCCTCAGGATCACTGGGTGGAGCCAAGACCTGTCTATCATTTACTGCTTCATCAGAGATTGACATGATGAGAAACCACCTTTCCCAGGTCGTTCGCGTTCCATTCTGGGATATCGAACAGCTTATTATTACAAATAAAAAACCTTCTTTATGGTCTAAAATATTCGTGGATAATAAGATATTGGCGCCAGCCGGGCTCACTTTTATCCTTCACCCTCCAATCTAAGCAAAGCTCGTGCACTTGTGCCTTAAATTAAGATCCATGTTCGAAAAAGACATTGGATTTTGAAAAAAAATGATAGTCCCGTGACTTTGACTGTTTGATTGACAGGTAAAGGGTTACAAGTTCAATTTAGTCTCTGGGAGTCGGTGAAATAAGCAAACTTTTTTTTGCTTGAGGATCAGATGAACTGGGAGCTGCTCCTTCACGCATCACAACGGGACGCCGCAGGACCGTAATTGTCGCTTAATTAGAAGTATCACTGTGGTAATCATTCTCTTCATCTGTGAAAGGGTGTCTCTTCCTCCCCCAAATAAAGTTAAGAGACTCTTTCAGGCAGGTTCACCTGCCTGCTGATCAGTCTCGTCATGAGGTCAGAATAGTTGCTGTTCTGAGGTATTTAGGTAATGGCTGAAAAGTTGAGCTTATCAACATAATTAAAGAGAAACACGGGCACAAATTGTGTGCGACTCGAAGTGGGGAAGAAAAAGGAATTCATTCATCTGAGAAAGGATTTACCTGGCTCACTGAGCTTTATTAATAGCAGGAACAAAGGATCTCCTGTCTCTACCACAAACAATCACCTTGTCCTGGTTCAGCGAGTTGGGTGAGAGGAGGACTGCTTTAAATTCAGTTGCTTGGGTACATGCAATCTAGTCTTGGGCTCCTACCGCTGATCATATCAGTCCAGTCGTCATTTAGAGGCGTGAAAGAGAATACAGAATTATCCGGATCCACCGGCTGATCTGTCATTGTTTATTTAATGTTGCCTGATGGACCACACAATGAAACTTCACTAGCGAGAAATTGGGCCCATTGATAGCGGCAGCCTCACCTGGAGGGACACTTCCGCATTAAAAAAAAACCAATTTTTTTCTTCATTTGTCTAAAAGTAACACGGGGCAAATAATTATATTTAATTTTGCTTGGCTTTCCCCCTGTAAAATGGATCCTTGCTATTTCGCTTGTGAGTTCAAAGCATATATAGGATCACTTAAGTGAGGAATCGAAGATTTCCTAAGCTCGGTTCCAGCGAACAAGTTCATCTCAAAGTGTCGACTTGATGAGTTAGAAATTGTTTTTATTTAAAAAAACACACATCCTTTAGTGTCGAACAGGTGGAAATAAAATTTAAAAACATCAGATTCAATACCAAAGTCCTCCGAGAAGTCAGTTCCGGGTCAGTCACCTGAATCAAGAGATTTAATAAATCCGGTGTGTGTGGGGAGCTCTGGTTTATTCAGGTTCAAGTATTGAGGACAATGAATAGCTGACTAGTTGTAATTAAAATGCCCCTTTGTTCTCAGATGTTAACTTGCAATTGGGTACTGTTAACACAATTTTTCTTTGCAAACTGCTCCCCAAAGACTTAAATTTTGTTCGAAAGATTAAGACGCTTATCTGATCTCCGGCGTTCACGCTGTTGATGGTTTCAGCTGCTCCTACAAACCCACTTCATATTTGTGCACGACCTGTTTTTGTTGTAAAACGTACAACAAAAACCGTCGTATCTAATCCCCCGCGCGGACCTCTGGCTAACAAGGGAATATTCATATCATTATCTGAAGGGAATTAATTTGTCCTTGAAGGACAGTGCATCTATTAGTTTAGAAAAGGACAGGTTTTTTGCGGGCTGTAGTTTTCGAAGGTGATGTCATGAGGAATTGGTGTGTGTACACGTACCAATTTAGAAACCTACAATTACCCGCTGAATAAGATATCAACGTCAAGTTTCCAGTAATAATATGTCTGTGGAATGGAGATGGCGTTATTAATTACCTCGTTTGGAAGAAACGATGCAACTTGAAGACAGAGCTAGCCGCTTTCATGATCATTCCTCCAATTAGTGAGGATAACTAATGCCCCAGCTCGTCCAGCTGCATAACCTTGTACTCTAACAAATCCCCAATCACTCCCCTGGGAAGTACATTGGTCTGATTTTAAATTAAGTGGATATCAGGCAGGAATACTTTTTTTTAAAAAAGGTATAATGTCCGCCCAGCACATGAATATTGACTGATTAACAATGAGTAGAAATCACTACCTGCATTTTTCATTACTTGTCTTTGATCTTGCGTCCTCTTTAAAGGGGGAAAAACAAGTTTTGTTTGGACCTTCAATTCAGTGAGGAAGAGAAAAGTCATTCTTGAACTTTTCATTTTACAATAAAAGCAAATCTCAGAGCAACATGTTTAAACATCCATTAAGTTTTCCATTCTGTTAATAGAGTATTCATTTATGGCCAATACTGGATTTTTTTCCCCCCAAATAAAAATGCTCTTAATGCAAGCAGATTTTTACTAAAACAGAGATTGAGGGATTACTTATCTCAAACTAATTAGACTTAAAACCGCGGAAATCATCTCCCTTGCATAGGCCTATGGAGCTTGCTCTAAGTACGTTTGCTGCTTTGTGTCGACGAGAAATTATGATGAAGCGATGAATACCCTATTGAGTGTAGATTAGAGGATTGTAACTAATTGGTCAATTGGCTAATTGTTCTTTGTTAATTAGCTGGTACAGAGAAACAGATGGATCCAGTGAATGACCGCCAGGATTTCCTGTAAAATCAGTGCTTGCTGAGTCTGACAGGACCAACAGAATCGAGAAAAAATTGATTAATCCTCGCCCAAACTGTACCCTGCAATGTTGAGATGAAGTTTATATTCCGATCACATTGTCGATCTCCAGCTTGAGTTGTTCCTATCTCGTATAGCCAGGTCGCGCTGAGCGGGGTTTCTCGCCATTGAATTAGAGTAGGACATTGGAGATGAATGCTATTCGGCCCATCGAGTCTGTAATGCCTTCTCCAAAAAGAAGTTCAGTTTGTGTTTCGTCTGTAGCCCCTATCCTAAAATCACTGTATGTTCTTCCATTATCTATTCAGTTCTCCTTTTTCAAAGCTACAAAGATATCAGTCGCCATCACGGTATTGAACTCCAAATCCTAACCACTCAATGCGGGAAGGAATGCAATTTCGCCTCCACCCACAGCAATTAAACCCCAGAGTGGCTCAGACATTAAAACCTGCTGTCTAAAAGCTGCGGGGATCGAAAATATAGTTGCTGTCTGTTGACATGACAATTTGAACCCTAGTTGTGAGATATTTCTGGAGCTGGGGGAACCATTCCCCAGAATTGTCTGGGGATCGAGGACTTATCTCCATGACAACGCAGTCTTTGGACGTTAAAGGGAAGATTTTAAAAGAAAACAGCGAAACATTTATTGAAAGCTTTGTTATAAAATCTTGGTGATGGAAGGGGGAGACTGGCAGTCATGAATCATCCAATTCCATAATCAACTGCTTCTTTTGGCACAAAAACAGAAACTCAACAGAGATCTGTGGAGGGAGAGAGAGAGAAAGTAGCGTTAACTTTTGGGATCCAATGACCTTTCATGTAAAATTCTGAAGAAGAGTCACTGGATTGGAAATGTTAACCTGTTGAGTTGTCCCAACAATTTCCATTTTTGTTTTAGTTTGTTTTGTTTTGGCAGGTGTGTTCTTTCAGCCTTCTGTTTGTCTACCTTGTACCTTCATTCCAACAGGCAGCCAAGTTCTTCAGGCGCTGTCTGGCTGTCAGTGATTCACAAAACCCAACCTCTGACCATGATCCCGCTTCCTTCGCGATGCTGAAGACCTTTCACCTCTCCCTTCAGGGAGCCGGCCAAACGGTGGGGCTAACTTTGCAAGTCCCCTCTAATCGAAGGCCATTCAGTTGATCTGTTCAACCTGTCCGCGTTCCCAGACCTGTCGATGTAAATGAAAGTTAGAGTTCAGCCTGACGCCTTTTTATAGTGGTACGTGAAGTGGAAAGATAAACGTAACTGGCCGTGTGCTTATGTCCCATCTTTAGCATTGTTGTTAAGCTTTTACAACATTGATAAAAACTTAAGTCACAGCCTAACTTGCAGGGGCCCAACTGAATTCAGAAGCAATTGAGATCTATAGAGAAGACAGTTTCAAGAGGTCCCTTGGGGGGGGTATTAACACGGTTAAAAACAATGACTGCAGATGCTGGAAACCAGATTCTGGATTAGTGGTGCTGGAAGAGCACAGCAGTTCAGGCAGCATCCAAGTAGCTTCGAAATCGACGTTTCGGGCAAAAGCCCTTCATCAGGAATAAAGGCAGTGAGCCTGAAGCGTGGAGAGATAAGCTAGAGGAGGGTGGGGGTGGGGGTGGGGGTGGGGAGAAAGTAGCATAGAGTACAATGGGTGAGTGGGGGAGGGGATGAAGGTGATAGGTCAGGGAGGAGAGGGTGGAGTGGATAGGTGGAAAAGAAGATAGGCAGGTTGGACAAGTCCGGACAAGTCATGGTACAGTGCTGAGCTGGAAGTTTAGAACTGGGGGGGGGGAGGGGAAATGAGGAAACTGCTGAAGTCCACATTGATGCCCTGGGGTTGAAGTGTTCCGAGGCAGAAGATGAGGCGTTCTTCCTCCAGGCGTCTGGTGGTGAGGGAGCGGCGGTGAAGGAGGCCCAGGACCTCCATGTCCTCGGCAGAGTGGGAGGGGGAGTTGAAATGTTGGGCCACGGTGCGGTGTGGTTGATTGGTGCGGGTGTCCTGGAGATGTTCCCTAAAGCGCTCTGCTAGGAGGCGCCCAGTCTCCTCAATGTAGAGGAGACCACATCAGGAGCAACAGATACAATAAATAATATTAGTGGATGTGCAAGTAAAACTTTGATGGATGTGGAAGGCTCCTTTAGGGCCTTGGATAGAGGTGAGGGAGGAGGTGTGGGCACAGGTTTTACAGTTCCTGCAGTGGCAGGGGGAAGTGCCAGGATGGGAGGGTGGGTTGTAGGGGGTCGTGGACCTGATCAGGTAGTCACGGAGGGAACGGTCTTTGCGGAAGGCGGAAAGGGGTGGGGAGGGAAATATATCCCTGATGGTGGGGTCTGTTTGGAGATGGCGGAAATGTTGGTGGATGATTTGGTTTATGCGAAGGTTGGTAGGGTGGAAGGTGAGCACCAGGGGCGTTCTGTCCTTGTTACGGTTGGAGGGGTGGGGTCTGAGGGTGGAGGTGCGGGGTGTAGACGAGATGCATTGGAGGGCATCTTTAACCACGTGGGAAGGGAAATTGCGGTCTCTAAAGAAGGAGGCCATCTGGTGTGTTCTGTGGTGGAATTGGTCTTCCTGGGAACAGATACGGTGGAGGCGGAGGAATTGGGAATACGGGATGGCATTTTTGCAGGAGGCAGGGTGGGAAGAGGTGTAATCCAGGTAGCTGTGGGAGTCGGTGGGTTTGTAAAAAATGTCAGTGTCAAGTCGGTCGTCATTAATGGAGATGGAGAGGTCCAGGAAGGGGAGGGAGGTGTCAGAGATGGTCCAAATGAATTTAAGGTCGGGGTGGAATGTGTTGGTGAAATTGATGAATTACTCAACCTCCTCGAGGGAGCATGAGGTGGCGCCAATGCAGTCATCAATGTAGTGGAGGAAGAGGTGGGGAGTGGTGCCGGTGTAATTATGGAAGATCAACTGCTCTACATAGCCAACAAAGAGACAGGCATAGCTGGGGCCCATACGTGTGCCCATGGCTACCCCTTTGGTCTGGAGGAAGTGGGAGGATTCAAAGGAGAAATTGTTAAGGGTGAGGACCAGTTATTAACACATGACCTATCACCTTCATCCCCACCCCATTCAGCTATGGTACTCTATGCTACTTTCTCCCCACTCCCACCCCCAACCCCCTCTCATTTATCTCTCCACCCTGGAGGCTACCTGCCTCTATTCCTGATGAAGGGCTTTTGCCCGAAATGTCGATTTTCCTGCTCCTCGGATGCTGCCTGACCTGCTGTGCTTTTCCAGCACCACTCTAATCTAAACACATGCAATGTACTAACTCTGCACAGTGCTGTCACTACTGATTAAAAAGGATCCTGGATTTGTTAGGCCTGATGTGAAGTTTGAAATTCATTTCAATGTTGAAAGGTTAAAGTGAGTGAAAATGATATGATCTCAGTTGTTTCACTATTTATGGTAGGCACAGTCTAAACTCACCATGAAACTTTTTGGACAACGTTCATGTTATAACGTAATTGCAATGAATGCCAAGCCAGCTTCTTAAACCACAATATTAATCATTTAAAAATTATGTACTACTATTCGTTGGCTCTGTTCAGTCAGATCACCTGCGTGCATACTAATTAGGAACAGAAGTAGGCCATTCAGCCCTTCAGGGCTATCCATTCAACATGATCCTGCCTTCTCTGTTTGTGTTCTGATACAGAGTAGTAAGCTGGTCAAATAACACTTGACAATTTTTGATCCTCCTACTTGCAGTAATGTAACAATATGTCAAAGTCAAATGTTTTTAGATCTGCAACTACTCTTAATTATGTTAATTTGATAGACTACCTCCAGAATAAAAACAAGAAATTGCTGGAGAAGTTCAGCAGGTCTGGCAGCATCTGAGGACAGAGATCAGAGTTAATATTTCAGATCCTGTGACCCTTCCTCAGAACTCCTTTCAGCTTGTATAAACTATCTCTGGAACCAGTCTGCACAACCACATTTTAAATAACTTGTCCATTGAACCTTTTAAGCATGTTATAATCTCAACTTTTTTTAATATCAGAAAACACCATCCCACATTATCTTCTTTCTTTTATGTAAAAGTATTTGTTGGAGAGCAAAGCTTGGAAGCATAAAAAACAGAGCCCTCTTTAGTCAGTGGGTTCAATAGGAAGTTCAGTCAGTAATATAACTAAAGCCTCAGGGATTTTCCACATCATATGTTTAAAGTGATAAATATAAGCTAATTATAAATACAAAATTCCCATTCTTCTGCAGTATCCGTAGTATGTATGTATCTCAGATAATGTCAATAGATTTCAAAGTTTATTCTTGAATTTTAATACTGTGCTAGAATTTTAATTAATCACACAGTTGGCAGCCACTTTTAATACAACTTCATGTCCATCTATTCCAATTGAACCACTTTGGTGTTGTTTGCTTTCTGCTCTCCAGTCTAATCAATGTAAGGAATAACATTTTGGTTTGATTGCATCTAAAGTAAGACACAGGAGCAGAAGTAATTCAATCAGCCCTTTAAGTTTGCCCCATTGTTCAATAAGATCATGGTTGATCTGCTTCAGATCTCAGCTTTTCTTTGTCCTCAACATCCCACTATATTTCAAAAATCTATCCACTCCTGTTTAAATACTTGCAGCAATCTCACCTTCATAACTCCCTGAGGTGGAGAATTCCAGACATCTATTAGAGTCATAGAGATGTACAGCACGGAAACAGACCCTTCGGTCCAACTTGTCAATGCCGACTAGATATCCCAACCCAATCTAGTCCCACCTGCCAGCACCAGCCTACATCCTTCTAAACCATTCCTATTCATATACCCATCCAGATGTCTTTTAAATGTTCCAATTGTACTAGCCTCCACCACTTCCTCTGGCAGCTCATTCTATGCATGTACCACCTTCTGCGTGAAAAAGTTGCCCCTTAGGTCTCTTTTATATCTTTCCCCTCTCACCTTAAACCTATGCCCTCTAGTTCTGGACTCCCCCACCCCAGGGAATAGACCTTGTCTATTTATCCCATCCATGCCCCTCATAATTTTATAAACCTCTATAAGGTCATCCCTCAGCCTCTGACACTCCAGGGAAATTAGTCCCAGCCTATTCAACCTCTCCTGAAAGCTCAAATCCTACAACCCTGGCAACATCCTTTCCTGAATCCTTTCAAGTTTCACAACATCTCTCCAATAGGAAGGAGACCAGAATTGAACTCAATATTCCAAAAGTGGCCTAACCAATGTCCTGTACATCTGCAATATGACCTCCCAACTACTGTGCTCAATACTCTGACCAATATAGGGAAGCATATCAAATGCCTTTTTCACTATCCTATCTACCTGTGACTCTACTTTCAAGGAACTATGAACCTACACTCCAAGGTCTCTTTGTTCATCAACACTCCCTAGGACCCTACCATTTAAGTGTTTAAGTCATGCTAAGAATTGCTTTCCCAAAATGTAGCACCTCACATTTATCTAAATTAAACTCTATCTGCCACCTCTCAGCCCATTGGCCCATCTGATCAAGATCGCATTGTAATCCAAAGTAACCTTCTTTGCTGTCAACTACACCTCCAATTTTGGTGTCATCTACTAACTTACTAACTGTATCTCTTATACTCCCATCCAAATCATTTATAGTGGACCCAGCACCGATCCTTATGGCACTCCATTGGTCACAGGCCTCCCATCTGAAAAATAACCCTCCACCAGCACCCACTGCCTTCTACTTTTGAGCCAGTTCTGTATCCAAATGGCTAGTTCTCCCTGTATTCCATGAGATCTAACCTTGCTCACCAGTCTCCCATGGAGAATCTTGTTAAATGCCTAACTGAAGTCCATATAGATCACATCTACTGCTCTGCCCTCATCAATCCTCTCTGTTACTTCTTCAAAAAACTAAATCAAGTTTGTGAGACATGACTTCCCACACACAAAGCCATGTTGACTATCCCTAATCAGTCCTTGCCTTTCCAAATACATGTACATCCTGTCCCTCAGGATTCCCTCCAACAACTTGCCCATTACCAACATCAGGCTCACTGGCCTATAGTTCCCTGGCTTGTCCTTAGCACCTTTCTTAAACAGTGGCACCACATTAGCCAACCTCCAGTCTTCCGGCACCTCACCTGTGACTATTGATGATACAAATATCTCAGCAAGAGGTATAGAAATCACTTCCCTCGCTTCCCACTGAGTTCTAGGCTTATACCTGATCAGGTTCTGGGGATTTATACACTTTTATGCATTTCAAGACATCCAGCACTTCCTCCTCTGTAATATGGGCATTTTTCAAGATGTCACCATCTATTTATATTACTCTCCAGAATAAAAAAATTTCCATGGCATCTCAGTTTTCAAAGTCAGAAGTCACATGACACCAGGTTATAATCCAACAGGGTTATTTGAAATCACAAGCTTTCGGAACATTGCTCCTTCATCTGGGTGAAGGAGCAGCACTCCAATAATGTCATGAGACTTCTGACTTTGTCCACTGTAGCCCAACACTGGCACTTCCGCAACATGCCAGTCTTAAATTAACAGTCCCTTCTTCTGTAAGTGTGCCCCGAGATTGAGAATTCACCATTTGTGAAAGCATCACCTCAATGTCTTTTCTGTCATGTCTTTTTACAGTCTTGTATGTTTTAATAAGATAACTCCTAATTCTTCTAAACTCTAATGGGTAAAGGCCTAACTTGTTACCTGTTCTTGATAAATCAACCCTTTCATCCCAGGAATCAGCCCAGTGAATATCTTCTGAACCTCCTCCAATGCCAGTGTACATTTTCTTAAATACAGGGACGAAGGCTGTGCACCATATTCCAGGTATGGCTTCACCAACTCTCTGTACAGTTGTAAGAAGACTTCCTTGTTTCTATTGTTCCAACCCCAGAGCAATAATGCCCAAAAGTTATTTACCTTCTTAATTACATGCTGCACTTGCATACTATCATTTTGTGTTTTCTGCATAAGAAAACCCACATCCCTTTGTGCTGCACATTTTTGGAGTGTCTCTCCATGTAAATAATATTTTACCTTACAATTATTCCTACCAAGTGCATGACTTCTCACTTTCCCACATTAAACTTCATCTGCCAAGATTTTGCCCACTCAGCAAATCCCTTTGCAGATTCTTTCCATCCTCAACTGAATTTTATATCATCAGCAAAATTTAGATAATTACACTCTGCTCCCTCTTCCATGTCATTAATGGAGGAGTGGTTAAAAAAAATTGAGGCCTTAGGACTGCACTTTGTGACATTCCTCTATCTTTGAACCTGAAAAACCCATTTATCTTGACTCCTTGTTTTCTGTGTGTTAACCAATCATCAATCCATATTAATACACTACCCCCCAAATCATGTGCTCCTATATTGTACAATAAATTTTAATGTAGCACCTTATTGAATGCTTTATCAAAATTCAAATATACATCATCTACCAGTTTCCCTTTATCAGTTTTGCTCATTATATTTTTAAAAGATCTCTGCCAATTTGTCAAACACAATTTCTCTTTCATAAAACAGTATTGACTTTGTGGTAGGAGACAGAGGATGGTGGTAGAAAGCAGCATGTATGACTGGAGGCCAGTGTTCATTGACACGCCACAGGGATCAATGCTGGGTCCTTTATTGTTTGGGATATATGATACATATAAACAATATAGAAGAAAACATGGGGGGGGATGATAAGTAAGTTTGCAGATGACATGAAGCTAGGCTGGCTGATTGACAGTGAGAAAGAAGGTTAGATTGGGCAGATGATAAGTGTGTCATAGAGTCGTAGAGTCATACAGCACAGAAACAGATCCTTCGGTCCAAACAGTCCATATCAACCATAATCCCAAACTAAACTAGTCCCATTTGCCTGCGCTTGGCCCCTATCTTTCCAAACATTTCCTAATGCTGTACCTATTTAAATGTCTTTTAAATGTTATAACTGTACCCACATTGACCACTTCCTTGGAAGTTCATTCCAAACACAAACCCATTCTGTTTAAAAAGAAGCCTCTCATGTCTTTTTAAAATCTTTCTCCTCTCATCTTAAAAATATTCCCCCTAGTTTTGAAATCCCCCACCCTATGGAAATGTTACCTGCCATTTACTTTATCTATACCCTTTATTATTTTAGAAACATCTGTAAGGTCACCCCTCAACCTCCCAAGCTCCAGTGAAAAAGGTCCTAGCCAATTCAGCCTCTCCTTCAAACCCAAACCTCCATTCCCAGCAACTTCCTGGTAAATCTCTTCTGCAGCCTCTCCAGCTTAATAATATCCTTCCTATAACTGCGTAACCAGAACTGAACACAGTACTCCAGAAGAGGCCTCACCAAAGTCTTGTTCAGCCTCAACATAATGTAATGCACTTTGGATAAAGTAACAAGACAAGGGAGTACTTAATGAATGGCAGGACAATAGGAAGCTCAGAGGAACAGAGAGAGTGCTTGCCTTCAAATTGCTAAAGGTGGTAGGACAGCTGATTATGGTAGTTAATAAGGAATATGGATTACTTGCCTTTTCAGTCAAGGTATACATTATAAGAGCAGGGTAGTTATGTTGGAACTGTGCAAAAGTTTGCTGAGGTTACTCTGGAGTAGTGTGTGCAGTTCTGGTCACTGCACAACAGGAAGAATGTGATTTCACAGAGGGGGTGCAAGACGATTTCATAAGATCATAAGATATGTAAACAGAGGTAAGCCATTCAGTCTATTGAGTGGCTGTGCCATTCATCCGTGGCTCATATGCTTCTCAAACTCATTCTCCTGCCTTTGCCTGTAACCCTTGATCCCCTTAGCAATTAAGAATCTACCCAATAAACTCAATGACTTCGCTTCCACAGCCTTCTCTGACAATAAGTTCCACAGATTCACCACCCTCTGGCTAAAGGAATTCCTCCTCATCTCAGTTCTATAGGGTCATCTCTTCACTCTGAGGTTGTGCCATTGGGTTCTAGGCTCGCTTACAAGTGGAAGTATCTTCTCTACATTCATTCTATCCAGATCTCTCAGTATTCTGTAAGTTTTTTAATCAGATCCCCACTCATCCTTCTGAACTCTATTGAGTACAGACCCAGAGTCCTCAACTGCTCTTCATATGACAAGTCCTTCATCCCTGGGATCATTCTTCTCCTCTGGACCCTCTAATGCCAACACATTCTTCCTTAGATATAGGGCCTGAAACTGCTCACAATATTCCAAATGCAGCCTCACCAGTACATCTCTGTTCTTGGATTCTGGCCCCTCTTGAAATGAATGCTAATATTACATTTGCCCTACAAACCGCTAACTGAAACTGCATGTTAAGTTTAAGAGAATCCTGAAGTAGGACTCCTAAATCCCCTTGTTTTATAAAATAGGCTATGCTTCTTCTTCCTACCAAAGTGCATAATCTCACTCTTTCCCACTATGATATTGACTGGGATGGAGGAATTTAGCTATAAAAAACATCGGATAAGTTCTAATGTTTCCTTTGGAGCAGAGGAAGCTGAAACAGGATCTGACTGTGGTATATAAGATTATGAAGGGCATGGGCAAGGTGGATAGAAAGTAGTTGTTCCCTTTGGTTGAAGGTTCAGTAACAGTGAGGCATAATATTAAAGTGAAGGGCAGGACATTTAGAGGGGATTTGAGGATTTTTTTCATGCTAAAGGTGGTGGGAATCTGGATTGCACTGCTTGTCATAACATTCAAGGTTATGGGCGATGCGCTGGAAAGCGGGACTGGTATAGACTGAGTAGTTTTGTGTCATCGCAGACTTGATGGGCCAAAGGGTCTCTTCTGTACTGTGTGATTCTGACTCTGCTTGTTTGCAATAGGCATTTCTGCATGTCCTGATTTTTCTTCCTTAATCGTGGAACTCTCTCACATTTTTCCCCATTGACAGATGTTAGGCTTATTGTCCTGTTTTCTGACTCCCTCCCTTTTTGAACAGTATCATATTAGTTTTCCAATCCGTTGGAACCATCCCAGTATCCAGTGAAGTCTGGAATATTTCAAACATTTCCTGTGCCATGTCTGCAGCCGATTTCTTTAGAAGTCCTTGGATGCAGACCATCAGGTCCTGGTGACTTGCCCATTTCGGCACATTAGTTTGTTCCTCATAATAGAAACTGTCACAAGATGTTTCCTCCCATTAGTACGTTGCTTATCTTTGGGATGTTTATAGTGTCCTCCACTGTGCAGGCATAAGGAAAATATTAGTTTTAATTTTTTGCCATTTCCCTGTTCCCTGTTATTAAATCCCCAGTTGCATCTTCCAAGCGTCCCTTGCTTACTTAAGCTACTTGTTCTGTTAGTATCCTCACAGAAGTCCTTGCTGAGTGTTTTTATATTTAGAACGTAGAACAGTACAGCAAAATGCAGATCCTTCACCCCTTGATGTTGTGCCAATCTTTTATCCTACTCTAAAATCAGATTAACTCTTCACTGTACTGTCTTAAATGTCCCTTAAATGTACCTAATGTACCTGACTCTACTACCACTGCTGACAGTGCATTCCACACACCCATCACTCTCTGTGTCCACCACAGACGTGAGACTGACTGGTCTGTAATTCCCTAGATTATCTCTAGTCCCTTTCTTGAACAGGGAATAATATTTGCCACCCTCCAAACTCTAGTGGACAGTGAGGACGTAAAGATCATTGCTAAAGGCGCAACAATCTTTTCCCTCACTTCCTGTAGTAACCTAGGGTATATCTCATCTAGCACAGGGGATTTATCCTCTTGCCAATTACTTTCATAATTAATTTTGACCTCTTTATTTAATTTCTCGTCATCCACTGCTGGTTCTGAAAAAAAATCTCCTATCTTCTGGTGTACCACTGGTTTTCACCACTTTTTATGTCTTAGCTTATGATTGGATACCCATCTTGACCACTTCTGTTAACCAGGGGTGGTTCATCTTCTCATTGTCTTTCTGTGGTACTTTATCTCTTCATCACTTTGTACTGTTTGGCAGATTTAATTAATTTCAACATGTCCTCCAGTATCTCTGGTTCATTGAGTTCTGCCAACAGTTGGTTCCATTCTTACCCAATAGCAACTAAAAAATCTCTGATCATGGTTTGTTCTCCCATAGCTACATGGTAACTTTACCAGGGGTAAGCAACGAGGTTCAGGCCTCTGGCACGGAGCCTGTCCCCGTTGCTCAGAAGGGAAGGGTGGTGAAAGGTAGAGCGATAGTTATTGGGGACTCAATAGTGAGGGGCACAGATAGGCGGTTTTGCGGGGACAACAGAGACTCACGATTGGTATGTTGCCTCCCAGGTGCAAGGGTACGTGATGTCTCTGATCATGTTTTCCGGGTCCTTAAGGGGGAGGGGTAGCAGCCCCAGATCGTGCACGTTGGCACCAATGACATAAGTAGGAAGAGGGGTGAGGATGTTAGACAGGCTTTCAGGGAGCTAGGTTGGAAGCTCAGAGCTAGAACGAACAGAGTTGTTGTCTCTGGTTTGTTACCCGTGCCACGTGATAGAGAGTTGAGGAATAGGGAGAGAGAGGAGTTAAATGCGTGGCTACAGGGGTGGTGCAGGAGGGAGGGATTCCGGTATTTGGATAACTGGGGTTCTTTCTGGGGAAGGTGGGACCTCTATAAACAGGATGGTCTACACCTGAACCTGAGGGGCACCAGTATCCTTGGGGGGAGGTTTGCTAGTACTCTTTGGGAGGATTTAAACTAACTCTGCAGGAGCATGGGAACCTGGAGTGTAGCTTTAGGGTACAGGACCTTGAGTGTAGGGAGGTTAGGAACATGGCATCGATCTCGAAGGAGGGTGCCTGTAAACAGGAAGGTGGCTTGAAGTGTGTAAACTTCAATGCCAGAAGTATAAGAAATAAGGTAGGTGAACTTGCAGCATGGGTTAGTACCTGGGACTTCGATGTTGTGGCCATTACAGAGACGTGGGTAGAACAGGGACAGGAATGGCTGTTGCAGGTTCCAGGGTTTAAATGCTTTAGTAGGGTCAGAGATGGGGGTAAAAGAGGGGGAGGTGTGGCATTGCTTGTCAAGGATAGTATTATAGCAGTAGAAAGGGTGATGGAGGAAGACTTGCCATCTGAGGTAGTTTGGGTGGAGGTTAGAAATAGGAAAGGTGAGGTCACCCTGTTAGGAGTTTTCTACAGGCCTCCTAATAGTCCGAGAGAAGTAGAGGAAAGTATTGCGAGGATGATTCAGGAGAAGAGTGAAAGTAGCAGGGTGGTTGTTATGGGGGACTTTAACTTCCCAGATATTGACTGGGAAAGCTATAGCTCGAGTTCGTTAGATGGGTCGGTGTTTGTCCAATGTGTGCAGGAGGGTTTCCTGACACAATATGTAGATAGGCCAACAAGAGGTGAGGCTATATTGGATTTGGTTCTAGGTAATGAACCAGGCCAGGTGTTAGACTTGGAGGTAGGTGAGCACTTCGGGGGCAGTGACCACAACTCGGTGGCTTTTACTCTAGTGATGGAGAGGGATAAGTGTGCACTGCAGGGCAACAGTTATAGCTGGGGGCAGGGAAATTATGATGCGGTGAGGCATGACTTAGGATGCGTGGATTGAAAAAATAGGCTTCAAGGGAAGAACACAAATGATATGTGGAGATTGTTCAAGGAACAGCTAATGGGTGTCCTTGATAAGTATGTACCAGTCAGGCAGGGAGTAAAGGGTCTTGTGAGGGAGCCGTGGTTTAACAAGGAATTGGAATCCCTTGTGAAAGGGAAGAGGGCGGCCTATGTAAAGATGAGGCGTGAAGGTTCAGTTGGGGCGATTGAGAGTTATAAGGTAGCCAGGAAGGATCTAAAGAGAGAGCTAAGAGCAGTGAGAAGGGGACATGAAAAGTCCTTAGTTGGTAGGATTAGGGAAAACCCAAAGGCTTTCTATAGGTGTGTCAGTAAGAAAAGGATGACTAGGGTAGGTATCGGTCCAGTCAAGGATAGTAGTGGGAAGTTGTGTGTGGAGGCGGAGGAGATCGGTGAGACACTAAATCAATACTTTTCGTCAGTATTCACTCAGGAACAGGACATTGTTGCCAATGTGAATACTGAGTCACAATTAATTAGAATGGACGGCTTTGAGGTATGTAGGGAAGAGGTGTTGGAAATTCTGGAAAGGATGAAAATAGATAAGTCCCCTGGGCCTGATGGCATTTATCCTAGGATCCTCTGGGAAGCTAGGGAGGAGATAGCGGAGCCATTGGCCTTGATTTTTATGTCGTTGTTGTCTACGGGAATAGTGCCAGAAAACTGGAGGATAGCGAATGTGGTCCCCTTGTTCAAGAAGGGGAGCAGGGATAGCCCGAGTAACTATAGGCCAGTGAGTCTCACTTCTGTTGTGGGCAAAGTCTTAGAGAGAGTTGTAAGGAATAGGATTTATGAACATCTGGATAGGAATAATGTGATCAAGGATAGTCAGCATGGTTTTGTGAAGGGCAGGTCGTGCCTCACAAACCTTATTGAATTCTTTGAGAAGGTGACCAAGGAAGTGGACGAGGGTAAAGCAGTAGATGTGGTGTATATGGATTTTAGCAAGGCGTTCGATAAGGTACCCCATGGCAGGCTAATGCAAAAACTATGGAGGTATGGCATTGAGGGTGCATTAGAGGTTTGGATTAGGAATTGGCTGGCTGGAAGGAGACAGAGGGTAGTAGTTGATGGTATAGGTTCATCTTGGAGCGCAGTTACTAGCGGTGTTCCACAAGGATCTGTTTTGGGATCATTGCTGTTTGTCATTTTTATAAATGACCTGGAGGAGGGGCTTGAAGGCTGGGTGAGCAAGTTTGTGGATGACACGAAAGTCGGTGGAGTTGTGGACAGCGAAGAAGGATGTGGCAGGTTACAGCGGGATATAGATAAGTTGCAGAGCTGGGCAGTAAGGTGGCAAATGGAATTCAATGTAGCTAAGTGTGAAGTCATTCACTTTGGTAGGAGTAACAAGAAGATGGATTACTGGGCTAATGGTAGACTACTTGGTAGTGTGGATGAGCAGAGGGATCTTGGTGTCCATGTACACAGATCTTTGAAAGTTGCCACCCAGGTAAATAATGCTGTGAAGAAGGCATATGTTGTACTGGGCTTTATTGGTAGAGGAATTGAGTTCCGGAGTCCTGAGGTCATGTTGCAGTTGTATAAGACTCTGGTGCGGCCTCATCTGGAGTATTGTGTGCAGTTTTGGTTGCCATATTATAGGAAGGATGTGGAGGCATTGGAACGGGTGCAGAGGAGGTTTACCAGGATGTTGCCTGGTATGGTAGGAAGATCGTATGAGGAAAGGCTGAGGGCACTTGGGGCTTTTCTCATTGGAGAAAAGAAGGTTTAGGGGAGATTTGATAGAGGTGTACAAGATGATTAGGGGTTTAGATAGGGTTAACAGTGAGAACCTTTTTCCGCTAATGAAGTCAGCTGTTACTAGGGGACACAGCTTTAAAGTAAGGGGTGGTAGGTATAGGACAGATGTTAGGGGTAGATTTTTTACTCAGCGGGTTGTGAGTTCATGGAATGCCCTGCCAGTAGCAGTGGTGGACTCTCCCTCTTTATGGTCATTTAAGCGGGCATTGGACAAGCATATGGAGGTTATTGGGCTAGTGTAGGTTAGGTAGGCTTTGGTCGGCGCAACATCGAGGGCCGAAGGGCCTGTACTGCACTGTATTTTTCTATGTTCTATGTTCTATGTTTACTGGTAACTTGAGGTTGCATTTCTGACTCATCCTATTTTCTTATCTAGAAGATGCCACTCATTGATTTTTCTTTTAACAATCAAAATGTCAAGCTGTGTCTAATGTATAAATCAGGATTTTCTGAAGTTCTTCATAAGGGATATCAACATCACTCTGTTTGTATCCTGCTAGAAACTCTGCACCTTAGTCCCCCATTCTGTTCAACATGCTTGTTGCTTGCTTTAGCAGAATATAGTAATGCACAAAATGGACATCATGCCAAATTTAATTTTGGGTGTGGGTGATTCATTGGTTCCATATACACGTCATCCAAACTGCTATCAAATTGCAAACAACTATGTACTGTATTTACAGAAGAATAATACTTACACATTCCAGGCCAGCAGCCAGAATACAGTGATGAGAACCATTTTTGGTGGGATGAATTTAAAATTAAAGAATGCGTAATGAACTTCAATCAGACTATTGTAAGCCCTCTTGAGTATTGGCTCAAGGCTTGTGAAATTGCAGGTCAAAATGAGAGATGGTTTTGTTTGGTTGTCTGGAAGCAAAGGGCTTAGGAATCATGTTGAGTATTTTAGACAGATGTGTTTAAAGCAAACACTACCTGTTTCAATGTTACAAAAGGCTGGCCTTAAATGCGCAGTGATGAATCCTCTCTTTATTTCAATATGCAACAATGACAATAGTTCATTATTTTACCCACCAGTCAGGTGGTTGTTTTATTTTTGTTAGAATTTTAAATAGGGCCAATTAAAACTGAATCATGGGTCACTTGACTGTACGGAGGTGGGGAAGGGTTCTCATAAGTGCTAATTAGTTAATTAGATAGTAAACCCTTAATTAGACAATTCTCACCTTCCACAACTCATTTGACATTTCTTTTTAATATTTTTGTTGATTTTCAATACATTACAAAAAAGAGAATTAATTAGTCCGTTATACAATATAAGATCTTTACCTATCCTTAAGTTGCATTTTTAATTGACTATGACACCCTGTTTTGTGACTAAAGTTTGGTAGTTTTCCTTCTATTCACTCATAATTATAAAACAGTAGGCACTTGGAAAGTTGAGAAAGTATGATGGAAAATGTGTAGCACGTTATGTAATTCTACTGACGTGGTCCCATCATAACACGTCTAATATATTAATATTATACAACTAGCAGCAGACCTTTCGTTTCTCCACCATTCAATAAGTTCATGATTGATCTGTATATGTTTTGAATTTCATGTTTTCACATTCCTTCATCTACCCCCAATAATCCTTGATTTCCCTGCCTAACAAGAATCTATCTACTTTGATCTTAAAAATATTCAATTACTCTACCTCCACCATCTTCTGATGCAGAGAGTTCCAAAATTGTACAACATTCAGAGAGAAGAAAAATCTTCTCATCGCTACCCTTAAAGGTAATAACTAATTTTAAATCAGTGCTCTCTAGTTCTGGACTGACTCCAAAGAAGAAACATTATTTCCACATCTAACCTGTTAAGGACATTCAGGATCTTGTATGAAAGCAAGCCCAGGCTGTCCAAAGTATCGTCCTATGACAACTTGCTCATCCCAGATGTCAGTCTAGTAAACTCCTCTGAACCACTTTTAATGCATTTACATCCTTGCTTAAATAAGGAGGCCAGAACTGCAGACATCATTCAAGATGTAGATTCGTCATTCCCTGAATAACAGAAGCGTAACATTCTTGCTTTTATGTGAAATTCCTCTCAAATTTAAGGATAACTTTCTCATGCCCTTCTTGATTACATACTGTACCTGGAAATTAACATCCTCTGACTCTTGCATCAGAACATCTTAAGCCATCTACACCTCAGAATTATGCAGTCTTTCTTCACTTAAATAATTCTCTGCTTGTTTATTCGTTTTGCTGAAGTGGACAATTTCATATTTTCTCACATCATACCATATTTGCCATATTCTTACTCAACCTATCCATACTTGTCTGCACCTTCCTTGCACTTTCACACTATGTACTTTGTTATTTATTTTGGCATCATCTGTAAACTTAGGTATCAGACTTCGACCACTTAGGTCTTTAGTATAAATTGTAAAAACTTGAGGCCCCAGCACAAATCCCAGCAGGACTTCACCCATTACATTCTGCCAATCTGACAAAGAACCATTGTTCCATATTGTTTTCAGCTGGCCAGCCAATCCTCTATTCACACTAACGTTTTACTCCCTACACCATGAGTTATTTGTTTAGTATTCTTCATAATGAAGATTGAAGCAAAATATGTATAAAACAAAGAACTGTGGATACTAGAGATCCGAAAAAAAAACAGAAATCGCTGGAGAAACTCAACAGCTCCAGTAGCACCTGTAGGAAGAAAGCAGAGTTAATGTTTTGAGTCCAGTTACTCTTCTTCAGAACTGTTAGTAGCTAGGAAAAAGTGGTATTTACACTGAAGTCAAAGTGAGGAGGAATGGATGGGATGGGAAGAGGTAAGCAGATGAGCAGAAGGTAATGGAGCCTTGACAGACAGACAGAAAAAAAGAAAGATAATCTCCTTTTTCCTTAACCCTTTCATATCTCTCTCTGGCTTCAGTCCCCATCTGTTCACAACTCTCTACACTCCTTCCACCTTGAAACATTAACTCTGCTTTCTTCCCACAGATCTGCTGAGTTTCTACAGCAATTTCTATTTTTATTGAAGCAAAATATTTGTTAATTTCATCTGCATTTCCAATTATTCACTGTTAGCTCCCCATTCTCACGCTCCAGAGGACTAACACTCACTTTAATTTTCCTTTTTAAATAGCTGCAGAAATTCCTGCTGTTTTTATTTTCCTAGCTAGCTTCCTCTCATAGTCTATTCCTCCTGATTAACTTTTCAGTCATTCTCTGTCATTCTTTATAGTCTGATCAGGCACTCATTTTTGAACAGTTATATGCTTCCTCCTAACACTTGATGTTTTCCCTAATGTCTCTACGTAACCATGAATGGTAAGTCTTATCTTTATAATTTTTTAATAGTAGAAATCTACTTATTTGAGTATTCTGAAATATCTGCTTAAATATCTGCCAATGTCTTTCTACTGATCTTTCCTTTAGCTTAGAATGCCAGTTCACTTCGGTCAGCTCAGCTTTCTTGCCCACATAGTTGTCCTTACTTAGGTTTTAAACATTAAAATCCTCTCCTTTTCAAACTGGATGTAAATTCAATCATATTCAATCATATTGTAGTCTCTGCTATCTAGGGATATTTTTCCTCTGAGGTCATTAATTAATCCTGTCACATTACACAATATCAAATCCAATATAACCTGCTACCTAGTCATTTCCAAGTGTGCTTCTCTAACAAGCTACCTCAAAAAATTTCTGTGAACTGTACATATTCTTCATCCAGACTACTACTGCTAATTCCAGTCCATTTGTAATTTAAAATTACCCATGATTATTGCCAACCCTTTATCATAAGCAATTAATAATTCTTTGTGTACTTTGTCTAGCCTTGTGATGACTGTTAGAGGACCTGTAGGCCAATTCCAAAGGACCAATTGTCTCCTACAATTCCTCATTTCCACTCAAACTGATTCTACATATTGATTGACTGATTCAAGGTCATCCCTAACCATTGCACAAACGCTGTCCTTAATTAAGAATGCTACCCCTCCAACTGTACCTAACTTGTGAATGTTCTATACCGCTTAATATTCAGAATACAATCCTTATCATCCTGAAGCCATCTCTCTGTAATGGAATTATTTGTATTATTTTCTTCAAGGTATGATATTGACTCATTTACTTTGTTAGAATTGCTAGGTACATTCAGAAACAAAGCCTTCAATAGTATCTTTCTTATTACTGTTATAATATTTGGTTTTGATTGTTGGTGTCTTCCTAAATGTTTTTTTCTCTCTCCCTTTCTGCCATCCTCTGATCCTCATTTCTCATGTTTTCCCTTTCTTAACCTTGTTTCCATTTTTTTGGTATACCACATATTCTAAATTTAATACTTTGCTCCACTAATTAGTTTAAAAGCCTCTCTATTTCCTTGTTTTACAGTTATCAAAAACACTGACTCCAGGATGGTTCAGATGTAAATGGTCCCTATGATACAGTGGTGAAAATGGGTACTGCAGATGCTGGGGAAGACGAGAGTGGGGCTGGACAAGCCCAGCAGGTCAGGCAGCATCCAAGGAGCAGGAAATCAACGTCAACTTTCCTGCTGTTCGGATGCTACCAGACCAGCTGGGCTTTTCCAGCACCACTCTAATCTTGACCCTATGGTACAGTCCCAACTCTCCCCAGTATTGGTGTCAGTGCCCCACAAATTGAAATCCACTTCTCCCACTCCAGTCTTTGAGATACATATTCATCTCTCTAACTTTATGAAGCAAGTGCCAAATTGCTGGTTACTGAGAATTGTCCTGTCAAAAGCTTGCTGTTCAGATAAATATTTGTTTATTATGAAATTCCAACAATAAAATTAAAAGAAAGATAGAAGAAAGTATAGTTAGTAAGTTTGCAGATGACACCAAAGTTGGAGGTGTAGTGGACAGCGAAGAAGGTTACCTCGGATTACAACGGGATCTTGACCAGATGGGCCAATGAGCTGAGGAGTGGCAGAAGGAGTTTAATTTAGATAAATGTGAGTTGCTGCATTTTGGGAAAGCAAATCTTAGCAGGATTTATACACTTAATGGTAAGGTCCTAGGGAGTGCTGCTGAACAAAGAGACCTTGGGGTGCAGGTTCATAGCTCCTTGAAAGTAGAGTCGCAGGTAGATAGGATAGTGAAGAAGGCATTTGGTAGGCTTTCCTTTATTGGTCAGAGTATTGAGTACAAGAGTTGGGAGGTCATGTTGTAGCTGTACAGTACATTGGTTAGGCCACTGTTGGAATATTGCATGCAATTCTGGTCTCCTTCCTATCGGAAAGATGTTGTGAAACTTGAAAGGGTTCAGAAAAGATTTACAAGGACGTTGCCAGGCTTGGAGGATTTGAGCTTTCGGGAGAGGCTGAACAGGCTAGAGCTATTTTCCCCAGAGCGTCAGAGGTTGAGGGGTGACTTTATGGAGGTTTATAAAATCATGAGGGGCATGGATAGGATAAATAGACAAGGTCTTTTCCCTGGGGTGGGGGAGTCCAGAGCTAGAGGGCATAGGTTTAGGGTGAGAGGGGAAAGACATAAAAGAGATTTAAGGGGCAACTTTTTCACACAGAGGCTGGTTTGTGTGGAATGGGCTGCCAGAGGAAGTGGTGGAGGCTGGTACAATTGCAACATTTAAAAGACATCTGGATGGGTATATGAATAGGAAGGGTTTGGAGGGATATGGGCTGGGTGCTGACAGGTGGGACTCGATTGCGTTGGGATATCTGGTTGGCATCGACAAGTTGGACCGAAGGGTCTGTTTCATGCTGTACATCTCTATGACTCTATAAATAAAAAGTAAAAGAAAATATGTGTCAATGTAAATTTTAGGTTCAGAATTGTACAGTGATTATAGACATCTGAAACTGCACACTCACAAGTTTGATATCCTCCAAATTGGTCCAATGTGCTTTGCCTTGTAACCTACCCCAAGATAAAAATCACACAACACCAGGTTATAGTCCAACAGGTTTAATTGGAAGCACTAGTTTTTGGAGCGACGCTCCTTCATCAGGTGATAGTCACTATCACCTGATGAAGGAACGTCGCTTTGAAAGCTAGTGTGCTTCCAATTAAACCTGTTGGACTATAACCTGGTGTTGTGTGATTTTTAACTTTGTACACCCCAGTCCAACACCAGCATCTCTAATCCATACCCCAAGATAGTCATTTTGCTCCATGATCTTGAAATTACATGGGATTATTTCAAGGAATGTTTATGTCTTTATTTGAAATTCCTCTCTGCTACTTTAGTGGAGAGGTTTAGCAAGTGAAAGTAAATTAGTTAACAGGTCAAGTGAAGTAGAAGGAAAAGGAGTTTTATGCAAGTGTTACACAATAGGTTGTACAGAAAATCCTGTGCATTCCATAGGCAAACAGGTCAGACAGCTATTCTGTGCCAGCATCCACTCTCCACAAGAGCAAATAATTTTAATCACATTTACCAATACTCTCCTGATATCCTTTTGATATTCAACCTCTTTTATCTTATCCATCTATTCAATTTAATCTTCTCTGTTGACATAAATTCAGCCTCAGTTACTAACCCTGCCCATTGTTCCAAATCTTGTATCTATACCATTTTTTCTTGACCTATAAAATCAACAGAACCAATCTGATTCTGTTGACCTCTCCTTTTACCCTTAGGAACATAGGCCTTGCTGGACCAAAAATAATCAAGGCACTGCTAGCTTTCCATCTGCTTTCCTAAGCATCATATGGTACCACAATACTGGTCACATTGCATTCAGTCTCTGTCAAATAGTCTTCAACAGTCCTTGGGATACAGTAAAGAATCTTCCAATAGTGGAAACCTCAAAAAAACAATTGGTCCAAGATCACCTGTTCTTTTCAAGCACGATATCCTTGTCATGGATATAAAAATATCTAAATTACTCTTTTTATTTATTCAGGGGACAAGGATTTTGCAGGCAGGACCAACGTTTAATGCTATTACTTGCCCTTGAGAAGTGGTAATGACTTGCCTCCTTTCAGTACTGCAGTCTGTTTGGTGTAAGCATATCCAAATTGCTGTAAGGATTTTGACTCAGTGACAGTGAATGAACAGAAATATAGTTCCGAGCCAAGGTGGTGAGTGATTATGCTGCAAAGTAGTTTTTGAGATGCAATACATAAATATTGTCCCTTAATCTGCACCATTTATAACAAAATCAGCTTCTACTTTGCAAATCTTTACTTACATTTGCATGTTAGTGAATCTGTGAAACATCCATCGAAAATGTCAATATCCTTCTTATACTGTTTACAGACCAATGCTGCTCTTAATACTTTTGCTGATATTCTAAGCAGCCTTATCATTACCTCTTGGTACTTATGTCCTATACCACTTAACACCTGGAACCTTGTTACATTTCTTTTGAAGCAATCTCATCAATCTGAGAAAACAACAGCAAAAAAACCCAAATGCTCAATAGGCCAGGCAGACGAATGAAAAGAGAAAGGGTTTATGTTTCAGGTAGATGATAGTAATTGGTATTGTGTTGAACGTTCTCTACTCTTCCACAGAGTAGTGTCTGAAATTGTTGTGTAGCATCATTTTAAAGGTATATTTATTTCCAAAATTTAGGTTCAGTAAGAAGTAAGCATAGTCAATCATAAATATTTTTTTAAAAACATAAACCACTATGGAGGTAGCTGTGGTAGATACTAAAAATTGGGGTGTCACTTCTCAACAGTCTAGAATACTGCATAATTAATGCTTGTAGAGTACAAAAGTGTTACATTTTATATTTATGCCACAGTTCTTCCACTATCAGCAACACCTACATCTTCAATCGCTTTTTCTCTCATTATTGTATTTCCTCATTTTTAAAACAATCTCCAGTCTTTGACTTTTTTTTTAAAAAGTTGCTCTTTCTGTAATGATTAATAATGTTGCAGGTGATTTATTCCTTGACCATTTAGAAAAAAGCTGGTTAAAAAAAAACTGCTCCAGCACGAAATAGAGGTGAAAGTTGCTCTGCATAGTGGTTTCTTCCTGTATGAGATAAAGTTGTTTGTATTTGGCAGTCACATCAGACATGGGGCTGACTTAATCTCAGCAGTAACAATAAGCCAGACGTTATCACATCAGATATTTGTTATACTCCTTTGACTGTGTTCAGTCCTACTGAGATCAATGGGAGCCAGTGTCAGACAGGGATTATAAAGAACACTTGATACATTATTGCCTATTTTGAACCATTTGCCCACCAACATCTATGTTAACAATAGTGAGGGCCAGGGATCACATTAAAAAATCCTTGCATAATACTGTGAGTTACTGGAATGTGCATTGTGGTGCCAAGTGAACTTCATCTTCAGTAGGAACATTGAATATGCCGTCTATCAGATTGAAGTTCAGGTTATGAACAAAAAGATTATTTCTTTAACATAATTTGGGTGAGTAATGTATTAAATGCAGAAGTACATAATTATAGTTGTTTACATACTCTACCATTCACAATATTTAAAACCAATAAAGATGCACCTTCTTGAGCTCTCTTTCAACACATGTTGAGCTTTGAAAACAGCTGTTCACTTCCTGTGTGGTGAAACACAATCTTAAGAGTTGCTGACTTAATATAGTCTCTTTTCTGGCTTCAAACAGACTTATTTTCTGAGTATATACCACAAAAGTGTCATTCCAAATCCTTTCAAGCTGTATTGTTTCCAAGCCAAATGGAAAAACTATTTTACAGAGTTGTTATGCAGCCCCATACCTGGAGTACTGTACTGCATAGATGAGATCTGTCCATTACATTTTGCAAAAAGTAATTTAGATCAGGTCACTAAAACAATTGTAAAGATTAGCTAGAAATTAACCAGAAAAAGATTTCAATTCGCAAGACTGTGTTTCTCAAGTACCTTTTCCCTACTATTGAAATAGGATTGAGCACCATTCAGAATGTTAAACTCTCCAATGTTACATGTTACACAAATTAGATTCACTGTGAAGCTCCAAATATATCCCTTCCAAACCCAGCAGAACCAGAGTGTGAGGGTTATGGGCTCAGAGCAAACAAATATTGAAGTTCATTAGCTATTCAGAAGTTTTAAGAACTAGTGTGAATGATTCAGAGCAAAAAGAAAGACTTATACTAGAAACACAGGCTTATAAATTAATCATGGCAGTACAATGAAGAAATTAACTTGCTTTAAATTCCAGATTTGCTTTGAACACTTACTTTAACTGTAGACAAGAAACTGGACTTTTATGTGATCCTTTGGAGTCTGGTACAACGTCATGTTTGTTACTTAAGTTTATTTAAAAAGAATATCAGTTTATTTAGGGAAGGACAGCCATAACAAAATCTTAGATCTTGGTGTGAAAAATGTTTAACATTTATTTGTATTTTTACAAGTTCTATGCAAGATGCAACCATATTATTGCTTTGGTCATTAGGCATACAGGTTTGGTGCATGATAGAAGTCTCCATTTACTTCTAATTTACAATGTGATTTCCTAGAACTAAGTAAAAGCTGGGTCAGGTTCCTGGGGACAGATAGGATAGTGGAGTTTGAGCCACAATCACATCAGCCATGATATAATGCAGAACAGATTTAAAGTGTTGAATGGTCTATACCTCATTGTAATTCTTATGTCTGAATGCACCACTGAAAGGTGGCTGTATATCTTTTGTGGTGAGATCAGCTCATAGTATACCATTTTCATTTTAAAACTTTTAATCACTGAAGTCAAAAGGGTATTAATTATTTTAATGTCTCCCCCAGACCCACACTGTTACATTTAACTAAATATCGTATTTGCTGAAAATTCTGGACAGATAAGCACTGTACTTAATCCTCTGGAGACCACAGTAGCATTTTTGAATCACAGTCAACAATATTCCATAGCAATGTCATCCTATTCCGGTGTGACTAAGGTTTTCATATACAGTAATGGTTTCCGTAACATAGGCTGGGCTTCAGACTTCACTTACTATGATTTATTAAGTTTTATACAACAAACTCTATCCCCTGACATAAACCAAAACACATGTCCTTTCAGATCCATGTTAATCAAAGTATAGAAACAAGAGCATTATGCACAAAACATTGTCTTCCTTTACAAATAATAGTGGCTCTTTAATGTGCAAAACAATATACACAATATACATAGAATTTTGTATAATTTTCAAAATGCAGTCCTTCTATGTTAAACAATACTTCAATATCCAGAAATAGAAACTGCTGGAAAAGCTCAGCAGGTCTGGCAGCATCTGTGGAGAAAAATCAGAGTTAACGTTTTGGGTTGAGTGAGCCTTCCTCAGAAGGATAGACCCGAAGTTCTGATTTCTCTCAGAGATGTCGAGCTTTTCCAGCAATTTCTATTTCTGTCTCTGATTTACAGCATCCACAGTTCTTTCAGTTTTTATTTAATACTTCAGTGTTTTTCTTTGCTGACCTGTTGAAATGTCTGTTTCCCTTTTCTAGTTACTCCCCTTCAAGGTGTTATGAGGCTATGAACACAGAGATGTCTTGTCTTGTGTTAGAAGAGAATTGAAACATTATCAGCCTGTCAGTTGTTACAAGTTGTAGGTTAAGGCTTTCTTCTCAAACTAAATAGGCAAAGGCACTTTGCCACCTGTCTTGTCAGACATTCTCTTGTTGGATGAAATGTTAGATCTCTTCGCCTCTTCTAGTGGATGTTAACGATTTCTTGGTGCTGTAAGACAAAAAAGCAACTCCCATTGTTTCTCATCAACTAGAACCAAATCAGTTGATAATTCAGCTTACTAAGTTTGCTTTCCAACATTTCAAAGAAATTAACTGTATGTGAAGGGTTTCCTTTCATTTTTCAGGATATTCAGTGGCCAGATGTAATATTTTCTCCACTGTTGACAGTCAATGCAGCAACTTCTCCCAAATTAGGTATATTTAAAGTAAATCTGGTGACAACAAAAACTTTTTCTAATCTGTCCCTCAAATGCCTTAACATCAACCTCACAAAGTTACCATCTACACGTAGTGACCCATTGTTATGCAAGTTTTGAGAAGATTTGTAGCTCAGATTGAGGTTTTGGATGTAGGTTTGCTCGCTGAGCTGCAAGGTTCATTTCCAGACATTTCGTTACCCTACTAGGTAATATCTTCAGTGGGCCTCAGGGGAAGCAATGCTGAAAATTCCTGCTTTCTATTTATATATTTGGGTTGGTGCTGTCATTTGCTGTGCTGATGTTATTTCCTGTGGTGAAGTCACTTCCTGTGCTTTTTCTCAGGGGTGGTAGATGGGGTCTCTGTGTTTGTTAATAGAGTTCCGGTTGGAATGCCATGCTTCTAGGAATTCTTGTGCATGTCTTTGTTTGGTTTGTCCTAGGATGGATGTGTTGTCCCAGTCGAAGTGGTGTCCTTCCTTATCTGTATGTAAGGATACTAGTGAGAGAGGGTCATGTTGTTTTGTGGCTAGTTGGTGTTCATGTATCCTGGTGGCTAGTTTTCTGCCTGTTTGTCCTATAGTGTCTGTTACGGTCCTTGCATGGTATTTTGTAAATGACATTAGTTTTGCTTGTTGTCTGTATAGGGTCTTTCAAGTTCATTTGCTGCTGTTTTAGTGTGTTGGTGGGTTTGTGGGCTACCATGATGCCATGGGGTCTGAGTGGTCTTGCAGTCATTTCTAAGATGTCTTTGATGTAGGGGAGAGTGGCTAAGGTTTCTGGATGTGTTTTATCTGTTTGTTTGGGTTAGTTGCTGAGAAATTGGCAGACTGTGTTCATTGGATACCCATTCTTTTTGAATACACGGGAAAGGTGATTTTCCTCTGCTCTGCGTAGTTCCTCTGTGTGTTGGCTCATTGAAATAATGTTTGAATGCAGCTTCATTTGTGAGTGTTGGGATGATTGCTTCTGTAGTTCAATATTTGGTCCGTATGTGTTGTTTTCCTATAGATGCTGGTTTAAAGTTCCCCATTGGCTGTTCGCTCTACTGTGACATCTATGAATGGCAGTATGTTGTTGTTTTCCTCCTCTTTAGTGAATTTTATGCCAGTAAGGGTATTATTGATGGTCTTGAAGTTTTCCTCTAATTTTAGTTAGTCCAATGTTAGTCAGCCAGCCATTCGTAGAAAATGCAACTATATGGGGCACGTTATGCCAAGATATGTTTGAAGATATGGGAAGTTTCCTGACTTTTGGAGTGAAAGTTCAGTCTTGGTACTGAGGACTATGGTTTGCTGTACTTGAGGAGTATAAGGTGAGGAATTCCCACCAGTTGCTGAGGGCTAGCACAAGTTTACCAAGGCCTTAGAAAAATGTCAGTGTCCCTATGGCAACATAATCTATTTAATATGGGTGTGACAAGGTTGACCCATTAAGGCATGTCATTTCCTGTTCCTTAAATTTACTTGGTAGTTGAGCCAAGTAATGATATGTTGGCCGAGGGATTTCACAGTTTATTTCAGAATCTACTTGATTTTTGCTTTTGCACCTATTTATACTTTCTTAAATCTACATTCATATTGTTTGTTTTATTTGTATTTTGTCTTCTTTTTGTTACCTGTGGTTATTAGCTGAAACAGCAATTGTTAAGTTTTGCTTAAAAAGGTTCTATGATGGAGAGGCTGACATGCTTGTTCAGTTTACTATGGAAGAAGGAGAAACAGAGTAGAAGAGAGTTGTCGAACAATCCGGACTAAATGTCAAGAGGCGTTGATATCCATTTGACCTGAGGACCAAAAAGTGTGGCAAGAAACAAAAACCACACAGCATGATGCAAGATCACAGGATGAGAATGCAGACTTTAGTTCAGTGGTAGTGCTCTTGTCTCACTGACAGGTTAAATTCAGTCAAGAGATTGGAGGTCACAATAAAGATTGCAAGTGCGGTGGAGTATTACGGGGAGGCTGCACTATCAAATCTACTGTTTTTCAAAAGAGACATTAACCTGAGGCAGATTGTCTTTTCTGGTGGACATAAAAGACTATACACCACAGCTGAAGTGTCCTTCGAGTATCCTAGCAGACTTTACCCCTCAGCAAGCGCCACCAAGACATATTCCTGTTAGTGAAACCTTTCCAAATGCAAATTGGCTGCCATGTTTTTCTATATTCCAATAATAATTACACTTTAAAAGTGTAAGGGATGATCTTATAGAGATTTATAAAATCACAAGGGGCATGGATAAGATGAATAGCAAACATGATTCGGAGATGCCGGTGTTGGACTGGGGTGTACAAAATTAAAAATCACACAACACCAGGTTATAGTCCAACAGGTTTAATTGGAAGCACACTAGCTTTCGGAGCGACGCTCCTTCATCAGGTGATAGTGGAGGGCTCGATCGTAACACAGAGTTTATCGCAAAAATTTGCAGTGTGATGTAACTGAAATTATACATTGAAAAATTGATTGTCTGTTAAGCCTTTCATCTGTTAGAATACAGTGATAGTTTCACTTCTTTCATGTGTAAATCACAAAACCTTTTTTTAAAAGTTGCATTCTCGGGTTAGCTGTTAACAATGGTGATAGCTAGACAATATGTTGAAGGTGTTAGCCCCCTGTGTTCTCTGTCTATGACCTGATGTTTAGATTGCTTCTAATCTAAAAAGTGAGATAACAGAGTTTTACATAAATTCATGTAGTTTTTGAGCTCAGAGTTCTACATGAATGTATAGCAAATGAATAGCAAAGGTCTTTTCCACATGGTGGGTGAGTTCAAAACTAGGGGGCATATTATTAGGATGAGAGGAGAAACATTTAAAAAGGAGCTGAGGAGCAACCTTTTTCACACAGAGGGTGGTTCACATGTGGAATAAACTGCCAAAGGAAATGGTAGATGCAGTTACAACATTTAAAAGACTTCTGATAGGTACATGAATAGGAAAGGTTTAGAGGGATATGGGCCAAATGTGGGCAAATAGGACTAATTTAGTTTGGGAAACTTGGTCAGCATGTTTGTTGTTTCCTTGGTTTATGACATCCTGAATTCATGAACAGTGCTATGTAAATGCAGAATGTTTCACTAAGCTTTTATCCTGCCATCTGTTAATCATGTTTTAATATGAACTGCTCATGTTTTAATATGAATTGTTGTTAAGGTACATAGTAAATAGCATTAGGCAAAATGGGAGCCCACTTAATCAACTGTTCTTGAGATCTGTTCAAAAATAAGCCTGCTAACAATTTCCAACACCTCCTCTACTCTTAGTTTCCTCAGAAGAAGTATAACAAAGAACTGTTTACTGCTCCTTCACTTTTTCTATATAAGACTTCTAAAACTAAACCTCTATTAGGTACCTTCAATGTTCTCGCCTTGATACATATTTGTCCTATTGTAACAGTACAGTTTTTAGGTATATATTCCTTATTCCAAGCATATTCCACTTTGCATCATGCATTGTGCACCACATACTACAATGTTATGTAAAGACTATTTATTGTGGTCTAATATAACTTTGCAAGCTTGTATTTATGTAATGTTTTTCATGGCATTAGAATATTTGCAAGTGCTCGACAATGCAACAAAATTAAGCAATATTTTGCATGTAAATGGGTTTTACAAGCATCAATGACTAGATAATAATTTGATTATTTTTTACAATGGTATTGGTTGAGGTATGAATCAGATAGATTACACCTTCTCTTTCTTTCATTTCTGTCAAAGCGCTGATGAGGGCCATATTTAATGTCACATCAGAAGTATAACAGCCCTGAAATCCTCATCGAGATGGTGTGTTCAAGTCTCTGCAATGGGACTTGAACTCAAAACTTTGGGACTCAGGGTGCTATAACTGGGACAAGGATTACAAGAAGTACAACTTGAAATTAAATACCCCTAACGTAGTAAAACATCAGAAGATACTTAAAAAAAAGTCAAATAAAAGTTGACAGTAAGCCAAGGATGATGATATTAGAGCAGGTGACCATAGATTTAGTCCCAAGGTCTGCAATCTGCAGCTGTGCAGTTGCACACATCTCCTCAGCAAACTGATTCATTGGTGGTTCCCAACTATTTTGTCCCCAATCAGATTGTATTAACATGAAAAAGGCCTAAAATAATAAATCAGAGGAATTAAATGAACTTATATCATGGGGATAAACACTAGCAGTTTAAAGTCATTTTAAAACATGATTTGAAAAAAAAATGTGCCCGAACATTCAAGAGTTTGATGAAACCATAGTTATTTTGATTTGATGAACAGATGTGACTACTTTGGTTTCGAAACTATCTGAGACAAAAAATTATTTTGAATGTGCTATTAGAAACATTTCTTCATGTATCGTGAGAGTTAATAGCTAAAAACCTTGGCATAATTTTGCACATTTTAAATTAGCTTATTTTAAAGATGATTTTACTGATAAAAATAACCTTTAAAAAATTAACAATTCAGTTAGATTTATTTTGTCTTTTTTTCTATTATATTATAATCTGTTCTATTGTATTTGCAAATTATAGATTCTACCAGATACAGACACCCGCACCAATCAACCAAACCGCCCCGTGGCCCAACATTTCAACTCCCCCTCCCACTCTGCCGAGGACATGGAGGTCCTGGGCCTCCTTCACCGCTGCTCCCTCACCACCAGACGCCTGGAGGAAGAACGCCTCATCTTCTGCCTCGGAACACTTCAACCCCAGGGCATCAATGTGGACTTCAACAGCTTCCTCATTTCCCCTTCCTCCACCTCATCCTAGTTTCAAACTTCCAGCTCAGTTACTGTCTCCTTGACTTGTCCGACCTGCCTATCTTCTTTTCCACCTATCCACTCCACCCTCTCCTCCTTGACCTATCACCTTCATCTCCTCCCCCACTCACCCATTGTACTCTATGCTACTCTCTCCCCACCCCCATCCTCCTCTAGCTTATCTCTCCATGCTTCAGGCTCACTGCCTTTATTCCTGATGAAGGGCTTTTGCCCGAAACGTTGATTTCGCTGCACGTTGGATGCTGCCTGAACTGCTGTGCTCTTCCAGCACCACTAATCCAGTATTTGGTTTTCAGCATCTGTAGTCATTGTTTTTACCACACTGGATAATTTGCCAAGTATTAGATTCAGAAATACTGAATTATGTCTTTGGCTCTCAGTTGTTTTAATGTTAAGCTAAATAATTTTTAAAAAGCCTCTTCAGGTTAAAGCAAAGATTGCTGACAAAGGGTCACTAGTCTCAATGATAACTCAGTCTTTCTCTCCACAGATACTGCCAAACCTAAGTCTCTCCAGCACTTTCAGTTTTTGAGTGGCTGAGGACACTTGAAAAGCGGCAAAATGAAGATGTGGATCGAGAGACAGGGTGATTCAAGGTTGAATTTTTTTAATGCAAAAATATACTTTATTCTTAAAAAATCTTTGTCTATATTCACAGGTATTAAAGCAATTCTGTACAGTCTTTGCATTTCAAAACCCATCACACATTGGAATTTGACATCCGCTGCAGTTGCAAAAACCAAAGGCATTTCTTACTCATGCAGGACAGTATTTATGTTCATTGAGAGGGTCTGATAGTCAAACAGACACTCATTATACTTTGGCATAAAGACCTTAGACAGTTGTCTTTTCCCACTGTGCCTTGGCAGGAGCTCCCCCAAGCTTGAGTGCATCCCTCACACGTACTCCTCGACCTTGGAAAGTGCCAGTTTGCAACAATCAGTTGAGTTCAACTTTTTGCATTGGAAGACCAACAACTGTCGCACAGATCAAACAGCATGTTTCATCGAGTTGATGGTCCTTCAGGCGCAGTTGTCATTAATCTTGGTGTACATCGTGAGGATTGCCTGGAGATCATAGAGTCCTGCATTGTGGAGATGTTCAGGACAAACCTCAAAAGAAAACCACGACACCTCTCTTCCCACCTTCTTGTAAAGATTTAAGTTTTGAAGCTTGGAGTCTAGGCAGCTCAAGACATGCTGCCAATGATAGAGCAGGCAAAATCTGGGACATGCACGAGGCCACCTTTTACACAGGCTTAGTGCCTAATATCTTTGTAAACTACAGAAATGTCAACTTAGCAAAACATAATAGTTGCACTGTAGTTCATATATATTTTGGCAAATAAAAAATTGAAACCCAATATACAAATGATCTCCTAGACAAGTACCACATTTTTTTGAGAAAGAACGTCATTTTCACTGGCATCTTCCAACCTTGATAATCTGGATTCAGTCTTGAGAATTACAAGCCTCTGACAATCAAGAGGCAAAACTTCTTTCAGCAAAGACAATTAATCTGCAATTGATCTCAAGATGTACTGAACTACAGTAATTAAAATGTAAAAAAACACACAAGTGGATTGTTGGCCTTTAGTGCAAGGGGGATGTTGCTTAAAAGTAGAAAAATCCTGTAATAACTGTATGAGGCATTCTTGAGACCAGGTCTGAATTACTGAGTACAGTTTTGGTCTCCTTATTAAAGGAGAGATATACTTGCATTGGAAGCCATTCAGAAAAGGCTCACTAATCTGATTCTGGAATCAAACGGGTTGTGAATTACTTTCAATGCATTTACATTCTTTCTTAAATAAACAAACCAAAATTACAACACCTCAGTTGATGAATCAGTATGCCTCCATGTTGAACAACACTTGGAGGAAATACTGAGGGTGGCAATGGCACAGAATGTACTTCAGATGGGGCAGGCACGGGTGGACCTCAATGTTCACCACCATGATTGGCTCAGTTGACTAAGCTGTCAGAAAAGGAGAAAAGGAAATAAATATAATAACTTACACAAGAGAAAAAGTGCTAGGGGAAACTAATGGGACTAAAGACCAATAGGTCCCTGGACCTAATGGAATGCATCCTAGAATATTAAAAACAGTAGCTACACAGATTCTGGACGCACTGGTAGTAACCGTTCGGGGATTCTTAGATTCTGGAAAAGTCCCAAAAGATTGAAAAGTTGCCAATGTTACACTTTATTTTTAAAAAGGGAAGGAGACAGACCAGTTAGCTTAATGTCTGAGATTGGGAAAATGTTCATCTATTACAAAGGATATATTAGCAAAAGATTCATATAGGCCTAACATGATCAAATAGAGTCAGCATAACTTTGTGAATGAGAAATCAGACCTGATATATTTAATGGAGTTACTTCAGGAGATAACAAGTAGGATAGATAAAGGGGAAACAGTAATATATTTAGATTTTCAAAGGCACTTGATAAGGTACTACAAATTAGGCTACTTAGTAAGATAAGAACTCATGGTGTTGGAGGTAGTATGTTAGCATGGATAGAGAATTGGTTAACTAACAGAAAACCGAGTTGGGATAAGGGTTGCATTTTTAAGATGAGGCTGGGAAAATAGTGGTTGCCACAGGGATCAGTGCTGGGGCCACAATAATTTACAATATACTTTTCCAATATATAATAATGACTTAGGTTTATATACTATAGCCATGTCTATAGATGACACAAAAATAAGTGGGAATGCAAATGGTGAGGATGAGACAAAGAGCCTGAAAAGTGAGTGGGCATTAAGTGAGTGGGCAAAAACCTTGGCAAATGGAATTTAGTGTGGGAATATATGACGTTTGGTAGGAAAAACAGAGGAGCTGTTTTAAATGGAGAAAGCTACAGAATAGAGGGATTTGGGACTCCTCCTACATGAATCAGAAGAGGCTAGCATCCAAATTTAGTGGGTAATAGGGAGGCAAATGGAGTCAAAGGGAATGGACTATAAAAGTAAGCAAGTTTTGCTGAAATTATACAAGGCAGTAGTCAGACCACAGCTGGAATACTGTGAACAGTTTTAGGTTCCTCACCTAGAAATATATCCTGGGATTAGAAACAGTCCTGAAAAGGTTCACTATGTTGATCCTGGGTAAGGAGGAACTGTCGTATGAGGAGACATTGAAAAGGTTGGGCTTGAACTCATTGGAATATAGGAGAATGAGGGGCATCTTTATTGAAAAATACAAGATTCTTACTGGAGCTGACAGGATAGATGTGGAGAGGTGGTTTACTGTCATGGAAGGGTCTAGCACCAAAGGGCATAAACTCAGAATACAGTTCACACATTTAAGACACCAGATGAAGGGGAATTTCCTTCCTCAGAGAGTTGTAAATGTGGAATTCTCTACCACAGAGGACAATTGAGCTGAGTCATTCAGTATATTCAAGGTTGAGATAGACAGATTTTTGATCAGTTGTGGGCAACGACAAGAAAGTGAAGTTGAAGATGATTAGATCAGCCGTGATCTTAATAAATGATAGGGCAGCTTTGATGGGTTGAATGGCCTTTTTGTGCTCCTATATCTTATAGTTGTAACTCTGGAAGCAATCATGTAGATAATTTGGAGAAGTTAAGGCTGTTTTCCTCAGAGGTGAGAACAGTATGAGGAGATCTGATGAATGTATTACAAATCATGAGGGTTCTGGACAGTGTAGGCAAGGAGAAACTATCCCATTCATTGAAAAGAACTAGACCAATGGGGAACAGGTTTAAAATAATTGGCAAAAGTAACAAAACCAACAGGAGGAAAAGCTTTATCATAAAGCAGGTAGTCAGTGTCTAGAATGGGCTGCCTGAAAATATGGCACAGGCAACTTAAATCGATGAATTTCAAGGTGAGTTGGATTTTTATTTTTAAAATGAACAATGTGGAGTGTTATGGAAAGAGTGTTTGGGCAATGGGACGAAGTGAAGTCCACATTTGAAGAGCTACTGCAGACATGATGGGCTAAAAGGCCTCCTTTTGTTCTGTGATTTATTTAATATTCTTTGCTTGTAATGTATACGTTTAGATAGTGAAATAAATGATTGGAGATAGAAGTGCAAAAAGATGAATGAATGACTTTTTAAAATTAAAAATTGGATTACAACAATAGAAAAGTTTGGCATTCCACAAATTAGCTGAATGCATTTAACAATAATTATGAAGTTAGGGCTAAAAAAAACACCCGCACAATCTTCAAAGTGCAATTTTTGAAGGGTTCAGAATTGATTTTTGATTCCGCTTGTACTGAAAGTTGACAGACTCAAAATGTTAACATTGTTTCTCTCACCAAAGATTCTGCATTTTAAGCATTTTTTCTAATTACTTCAGATTCTCTGCATCCACTGTATTATGCTTTTACATTTCCAATGAACTTTGTTTTTTCACAAAATGTAGGCATTTTAATAACGGGAAATCAAATAATTTGATAATGACATTATGCTGTGAAAATTAAAATTGGTATTGTGTAACTTGACGGAAAGTCAAGCTGTCTCAATTCAGCAATAACAACTTCTTGTCTCCATTTCTAGGCAGTTGCAGATGGAAGCTTGAGACAGTTTTTAGTATATAACACAATAAGGATGATTCTACAAATTTCTTTCTGGCTTTGCAAGACTCTACATCAGAAATGCATTCTGCCAAAACTGCCACTAACTGCATTTGTATTACTGAAAGTTCAGACTTCATTGAATATGCTCAAACACCAGGACTTTTATTCAGAACTTGTCTGAAAACTTGAAAAATTAGGCAATCCATCCTTTTGTCTCAAGAATGGGTAATTAAAAATGATACAGCTGCATTTAATCAGATTTTCTTCTGAGACTTTGGTACATTTCCTTTACCTACTTAGTTGTGATTTAATCATTGAATTATATATGAAATTTGAGCCAAATCAGTTGCATATGTAATGCATATGTTACCTATCAAATGCAATACCCTAGGTGTGTTAGATGCAGGAACAAGATGAACAAGAGACTAGAAGTATGCAAGTTCTTTCTGCTTATTCTTGATACATCTTACAGTTGTTACGACTCTATTAGCAGGTTAATATGTTCTGCAATTTACTTTTCCAAATATCAAAAGAACATTATTGTAGTTATTGATTCATATTCTGAATGACCCTTAAAATATGATAAGTTTTGATCACAACTGTCATATGATTCGAAGAAGATACTAACATCTCAGTGGGTATAAGTTAATACAATACATCACAACTTCAGGCATCATATCACTTCATAACTAGCTAAAGCAAAGCTTGAATAAACTTCAAAACAACATGATTAAGCTTGCATTTCTTTTTGTTGTCCCTGTTCATGCTGAGGTGGTGAATGTAGTCACAATTTTGTTGATATAAATGCAATCTTTTTGCTACTGTCAGATTGTACTTGGAACCTGTATGAGGTGCAGCCAACATCAACTAAATTATTTTGTAGGTTCCAAATTTAATTTTGCTGTGTCAGCTTAGAGATTTGTTTACATATGTGCATAGTCCTACACATTTTGCCAGATACATGTAGAATGTTTGGGTGCATAATGTATATATTTTTCACTGTATAAAATAATGCACAGTAAGGTTATAAATTGCCCAGGGGCATATCATACAAACCACTATTATTCTGGACTGAAGTTATACCATATGTGGGGATCTCTCATTGCTCAGCATCATCTTAAGAGTCAGGTGATGGCCTGACTTCAACTTGACTGCTACTTTTTAAAATATAATTACAGATAAGGAAAGGCCTCTTAGTCTATCTATCCAGAGAGATCCCAACACCAACACCACCTACTCATTCCACCCCCACCAAACATCCCCAGTGTAATATCCAATGATACAAACATGTTTTGCTTCTATCACTCTATCTGCAATTTTATTCCATACCCAATATCCACAGCTGAAACCACTTCATATCAAAGTGAGCAATGTAACACCCAGAAAGTGTTGTAAAATACAGTAGCCATAAAGAAAAGCAGCAGGGTAAAATATGAATTTGTAAAGTGACTGAAATATTGGGACAATGAGAGATCAGGCTAGTTGTGTTGTAGAACAGAGTGATAAGTAAGTGCACTGAGGACCGACAATGCAACAGTTTCACTGTTTCTATACTTTTTGATGAACATGAATCTGCACTGGAATAAGGAAAATAGACAGAAGACTGCAGAGTAAATGGTCTTGGTGTCTTGTGTTCAATCTTGGGCACTACATTTTAGGAAGGCTGTCAAGGTTTTGGAAGGGATGTGGAGGAACATTATTAGAATGGGATCAGAGATTAAGGTCTTTAGTTATGTGGAGAAAGCTGTTTTCTTGTTGCAGAGAAGGTCAAGAGGAATCCTGTCTGATAAATCATGCAATGTGTAGTTTTAACCTGCTTCCAGTGGCAGAAAGCTTGACCACCAAAGGATACCGGTTTAAAGATGATGGACAAAACAAAAATCAGGAGGGGATAGGAGGAATAAAAGCAAATTTCAGTTAGATGTGATCCAGAATGCATTTTTGGATAGGATGGTGGAAGCAGTTTCAATAGGAATGTTCAAAAAGTGAACTGATTAAAAGGATGTGGAGGAGCCAGTATTGGACTGGGGAGGACAAAGTTAAAAATCACACAACACCAGGTTATGGTGTTATGAAGTTGAAGACTTGTACTGTACCTTTAAGAGAGAGTGAAAGCTGAAAGCTGGCAAGCACCTGTCATGTGATTGACTAGCAGTCACAGAGTGTGTTGGAAAATTGAAAGATGTAACATTTGGCTGTAATCTAGATATCTCAGTTGTTTTCACAGCAGTTTGAATTTAACTAATCAGTTTGAATTATGCCCTAACATACTATAATCTAATAAAATTTGAATGTTTATTGTTTTGACAACATTGAACCAATGAGATGATCCTATGTTTGGGGTATAAAGTAAAAAGCAGGCATTTTGGACAGTTAGCCAGAATGAGCACCAACTGCCATTGAAAGACTGCTATTCGCCACACTCTCTGTCAAAGGTACCTTTTTCATATGAAACATGTTTGCAGCAGAAGACAGAAGATGACCCAGGGAGATCGACAAACAGAGGAAGATCGACACCGGAGATGACAGCTGCTGTCTAGTTTTGAAAATTATGTTGCCGTAAACTTAATAGGGGCTTTATTGCATCAGTGTATTGTTATAGAGTGGGAGGTAGATAACAAATCTTAAGAGAAAGGAGGCTTAGAGTTGTAAATAGATATTGTTTAATGTCAATTTTAGTATTAAAAATAAAATTGATATTTTTGTTAAATAGTGGAATTTGGGTAGTTCTCTGTCACTCATACTTTTACACATTATGAGGTGAGCATTTCTGGGTGTTTGGTTTAATTAGCAGAGGGTTTTACTACTGTGTCGTAACCATTTGGGGGCTCATCTGGAATTTGAACAGATTTATACAAATTCAGTCTGAGGTTTGGGCAGATTTGATCAGATTTGGCATACAAAAGATCCCAGCAGATTTAAGCATTTGCTGATTAGTGTCCTAGATTTTTAAATAAAATGTAGGTGAGACAATTTGTTTAATTTTGGCTACTTGTGGTTGGTTAAATTAAAATGAGAGAAATGGCTCTTAACATTGCTAAAGAGCTTCTGGGGTTTGAAGATGATTCCCAAATTTGCCAAGAAAGTTTAGCAGGACAGAAAAATACCACACTTTTAGAATTAGCAAAGAGGTTTGAATTGGACTTAACCAAGAACAAAAGAAAAGCTGAAATTGTAAGGGGTTACTCAAACACTTAAGTGTGTCAGAGAAAAAGACAAGTGCAGGACAGTTATAGAAACTTAAATTACAATTGTGGAAAATGGAGTCATAAAATAAACAAAGGGAAAGAGAAAGAGCGAGAGAAAAAAAAGAGAAGGTTCTTTCCTGAGTAAAGAGAGGGGGAAGAAAGAAAGATATATATATACGTGTCTGAGAGAGAGAGAGAGAGAGTGAGTGAGTGAGTGAGTGAGTGAGTGTGTGGGAGAGAGAGAATTGTAGAGAGAGTTTGAACTTCAGAAGTTGCGATTTAGTCAGCAAAATCAAGTTAACAGGATGGAGATGAAGAGAGAAGGTAGTGATATATACAAATATGATTAAAAATTGTCACATTTGGATGAGAAAGATGTCAAAGCCTTTGTTATTTCATTAGAAAAATTGGCTAGGCAATTGGAGTGGTCAGAGGACTTGTGGGTAATGCTAGTTCAGACTAAACTGGTCGGCTGAGCTAGTGAGGTATTTGCAGTGCTGTCAGATGAGGGGTCAGGGGACTATGAAGAGGTCAAATAGGCTATTTTGAGTGGTGCCAATCCATAAACAGAAGCATATAGACAGCGATTCAAAGAAGGAACCAGATCAGACTGACATTGAGATTGGAAGAATTAAATGGTAATTTTCATAGATGGGTGCACCCTTAAAAATAGATGAGACCTATGAGGCTCTAAGAGAGATTATTCTGCTGGAAGAGTTTAAAAAACCCACTTCCAGTGATGGTAAAAATTCATGTGGATGAACAGAAAGTTCAATAAGTGAGAAGAGCAGCAGAGATGGCAGATGAATTTACATTGGTGCACAAGGCAATTCTGGCCTGAAGTTGGTCTTATGCACCAACACGTCCTCATCTGCTAATTCTGCTGCCCTTCTCACTTCCTGAGCTTTCGGTTCCTCCATGTGAAATCTTATCATCTCTAGAAGTGAGTTTTTAAACTCCTCCAGCAGAGCAATCTTTCTTAGAGCCCCACATCTATCTTTAAAGCATGTGCCCATGTATGGAAATGACTATGTTTAATTCTTTTGAACTCAACATAAATCTGACCTGGTTACGTCTTTATGTTTCTGAACCACTGTCTATATGTTTCTGGAACCAATTCATAAGCACTTAAAATAACCTGTTTGGTCTCTTCAAAATCTCTTGATCCCTCCTCTGACAGCATGGCAAATACCTCACTAGCTCTGCCTACCAGTTTAGTCTGAAATAGCATTACCCAGAAGTCCTCTGACCACTCCATTTGCTTAGCCAATTTTTCAAATGAATTAAAGAAGGCTTTAAATCTTTCTCATCAAAATGTGGCAGAGTTTTGACATACTTGTCTATACCACTGCCTTCTCTTTTAATCTCCATCCTGTTAACTTGACTTTGCTGACTAAGTCACAACTTCTCAAGTTCAAATTCTCTCTCTCTTTCTCTCTCCCTTTCTTCTCACTCTCTTTTTCTCTCCCTTTCTTCTCTCTCTCTCTCTCTCTCTCTCTCTTTTCTTTCCTTCTTTCAACTTTCTTGGCAAATTGGATAATCATCTTCAAATCCCAGAACCTCTTCAACAATTTTAAGAGCCATTTCTCTCACTTTTAATTTAACCAACCACAACTCACTGAAATTAAATGGATTGTCTTAACTATGTTTTATTTAAAGACCTAGGACACTAACCTGTTTAAATCTACTGGGTTTTTTGTACCCCAAATCTATTCACATCTGTCCAAATCTCAGATTTGATCTGTCCAAACCTGTTCAAATTCCTGACAAGCCCCCAAACTATTACAATACGGGGTAAATCCCCTCTGATAATTTAAACCAGCCACACTTTAAAGATTCACCTTGTGCTGTAATCTATTAAAATTTGAGAGGCAAAGAACTATCCCAGAGGTCACTATTTAAAGTAAATATTAACAAGTTTACTCTTTAAGTCCAACAGAGAATATTACAACCAAGAACTATTTACAACTCCTTTCTCTTAAACCTATCTTTTATCTTGTTAAAAATCACACAACACCAGGTTATAGTCCAATAGGTTTAATTGGAAGCATTAGCTTTAAGAGCGCCGCTCCTTCTCCAAATCATATCTTTTACCTCCCACTCTACAACACTAGTCTGATAAAAAAATCCAATTAAGATTTACAAAAAAAAAATCATGTTTCAAAACCAGTCAGCTTTGTTGATTCTCCTTTGTAGATATTTCTCTATTGGTTTTCTCTCGGTCGGTTTTGATGTTCTGCTGCACAAACTTATAGACAGGTACCTTTCAGACAGCTGTTCTGCTGTCAGTCTGTACTTGTTGGTGGCTTGGCAGTTCTCCCCATAACTGTTCAAAATATCTGGTTTTATACCCCAAAACATCTGATTGTTTCATCAGTCTTAATATTATCAAAATACTAAATTCAAATTTGATTCGATTTTGGTATCTTGGGGCATAATTTAAACTGATTGGCCAAATTTGGATTTGTTTTTGTTTCAGGGCAAACCATCTCCTGCTATTTGTTTTAACCAAGTGTTACATTGTTACCTTGTTCAGGACTCTCTGTGCTCTGTCAGTCCTTCCTAGTTTTTCAACTCTCTTAAAGGTATAGTACACCTCTAGACATAACAGGAGTGATTGACAAAGTCAAGATTAGAGTGGTGCTGAAAAAGCACAGCATCCGAGAAGCAGGAAAATTGATGTTTGGGCAAAAGCCCTTCATCTTCATCTTCACTTTTGCCCTGATTGACAGAGTGTCAGTTCCAGGAATACAGTTTTTTCTTGGGAACGATTTCTCAGGATCCAAGATGAGGGTGACCCCTATTGTTATGGAGAAGTCCAAGGAAGACCAAGGAACTGAGGAGTTAAAAGAAAAATACCCTGGAATTTTCTCAGACTGTGTCATGACAAGATCCCACTATCGTAAGTCACAGCACAAAGCAAAAACTAAAGAGAAAGATGAAGGACTTGATGTTCATGTACTGGACACCCTGTTTGACGAAATGGTGCAGTGAAAAGCCTGAACACACACACACACACACACACACAAGTGTTTAGTCTTGAAAGGCTAATGGACATTCAACAGAAACATGAGACAATAAAATATATACTTAAGAAAGGAGTCCGAGAATATTCTCAAAGATAGAATTCTAAGGTGGAAATGGAGACCACGGCATGTAAGCGCAAAGAAAAAATGGACAGAAGTGCATCAGATTGTGTTGCTGGTAGCCTATACACGGCAAGTGTTACAAGTAGCACACAAACTACCAGTAGGAGGTCAGCGGGGTGTACAGATAACTCAGGCTAAGGTACAAAAAGTATTTCTATTGGCCTGGAATGCACAAGGATGTGGTTAACTTTTGCCATACTTGTCATACATGCCAAATGGTAGGTAAGACACAGGCAGTAATAAAACCAGCAACCTCATTGCCAAATCTCACATTTGAAGAACCTCTCACACAGGTTATGATTGATTGTGTAGGTCCCTTCCCGAAAACTAAAAGTGGGAACTAGTAATTGCTAACCATAATGGATGTGTCTACCAGATTTCCAAAGGCAATTTCATTACGGGGTAATAAGGGAAAAAATGTGGTAGAGGAGTTAGTAGCTTTCTTCACTTGGTATGGGCTACCGAGAGAGATTCAGTCAGACCAAGGGTCTAATTTTGCTGCTAGGCTGTTTTAAGGAAGTAATGGATAGCTTAGGATACAGCACTTTAAATCAAGTGCATATCATCTTGAATCCCAGGGAGCTTTGTAAAGGTGGCTTTATCAGACCTTGAAGACCATGTTAGGAACAGTCTATCAGGATTACCAAAATGATTGGGATGAAGGTATCCCATTTGTATTGATTGCTATTAGAGATGCCCCAAATGTATCTACTCAGTTTACTGCCTTTGAGTTATATGGACATGAAGTGAGAGGCCCTTTGAAATCAATTAAAGAGAAATTGAAAGGACCAAAGTCAGAGATCCCTCACTTGGATTATGTATTGGAAGTGAGGGAGTGATTACATTTGGTTGGCGAGTTAGCTAAACAGCACTTGAAGAGGGCACAGTATAGAATGAAGCAGGTGGCAGATAAAAATTCTGAAATTCTGACATTGTCCTGTGGGAATGATGTATTAGTATTGTTACCAGTGGTAGAGGATCCCTTTAAAGCTGGGTTTAGTGGTTGCAAACAAATTGAGTTTACCTAACTCAACTTTATCTATCTGGTAAAGACGCCAGATAGGAAAAAACTGTATTGTGTCTGTCATGTGAATATGTTGAAACCTTGTTATAATGGAGAGGGGGAACTGGAGAAACAGTTGTTACTTACTGTCCCCACAGAATGAGGAATGAAAGCCAGATGGAGTGGATGTGCTGCAAAATATGTTAAACAATGTGGAAGTCCTTGAGGAGTGGGATAGGTGAGTAAACTACCTGTTGCAGGAGCAAAGAATGCAGTTTTAAGGTTGTCACAGCAATATGAGGACATGTGCAAGAATAAGATGAGGAGGACTAATGCTATTGTGCATGAGGTAAAAGTAGGGAATACTGTCCCAATAAAACAACACCCCTATAGGCTTAATCCTTTCAAAGCCACACAGGTCCAGTCAGAAGTGGATGTGATGCTCAATGAAGATATCATCTAACTGAGTCAGAGTAAGTGGAGTTCGCTGATTGCCTTAGTTCCCAAACCTGATGGGACTCAATGATTTTGGATTATCGGAAGGTGAACACCGTAAGAAAATCGGACCCACATCCAGTACCAAGATTGGAGGACTGTATTGAGAAAATTGGACAGGCCAGTTACATCACAAAGTTGGACTTACTGCATGGTTATTGGCAGGTACCCTTATCAGAGAAAGTGAAATAAATTTCTACATTTGTAATCCCAAATGGGCTATATCAATTTGAAGTAATGCCCTTTGGAATGAAGAATGCACCAGCTACATTCCAACGATTCATGAACAGAGTTGTGGCTGAGTTAACAAACAGACTATCTGGATGATCTACTGATCTTTAGTGACTCCTGGAAGGATCACATGGCAGAGCTCTTTGAACAATTAAGAGAAGCAAAACTGGTAATAAACTTAAATAAAACAGAATCGCAAAGGCAGAGGTGACATTCTTGGGGCATAACATTGGTCATGGAAAGTTGATCCCAAGGAACACAAAGATGAAGGCCATCAAGGAATTTCCATGAAGAAAGAGGTGCTTTGATTTTTGAGACCACACGGATTCAACCAGAACTTTGTTCTAAACTTCAGCAGCATGGTGACACAGTTAACAGATTTGCTGCAGTAGAACACAAAATGTTGATGGACAGAACAATACCAGGAGGCATTTGACAATTTAAAAGCAGTATTAAACACTGCACCAGTTTTAGCTACATCAAACCTTTTGAAACCCTTCAAAGTTGCAATCGATGCTAGCAACATAGGAGTTGGAGCTGTACTGCTACAGGATAATAGTGATGGAATTGAACTGTCAGTTGGTTATTTTTCAAAGAAACTCAACACCGTCCAGAGAAAATACTCTATGATCAAAAAAGAATTATTGTGTTTGGTACTGGCCTTACATTTTAATGTTTATGTGATGAACAATGTGTCGGAGATGGTTGTGTACACCGATCACAATCCTCTTACATTCTTAGAATGATTTAAAGACCAGAATATGAGACTATTTCATTGATGTCTTATGTTACAGATTTTAATTTACAAATCATACATGTTGTGGGTCATTAGAATGTGATAGCTGATGTGTTGTTAAGGATTTAATGGAAAAAATATTGATAAGATTGAACAGCTACCAATGTTATATGTGTGCAGATGTTACTATGAACTTAGATTAATGTCCTATGTATTTCATGGCAATAAGGTTAAGAATTAGAAAAAAAAAGCTAAAATTTCATTATGATGGTTCATTTTTTCTTAAGGGGAGGCTGTTATGAAGTTGAAGGTGTATACTCTACCTTTAAGCAACAGTAAAAGCTGAAAGCTGGCAAGTACTTGACTGACTAGCAAGTCACAGAGTGTGCTGGAAAATTGAAAGATATAACATTTGACTGTAACCTAGATACCTCAGTTGTTTTCACTGCAGTTTGAATTTAACCAATCAGTTTAAGTTATGCCCCAAGATACTAAAACCCAATTGAGTTTGAATTTTACTGTTTTGACAACATTGAATCAATGAGACGATCCGATGTTTGGGGTATAGAAAAAAAGAGGTATTTGGACAGTTAGCCAGAATGAGCACCAACTGCAATTGAAAGACTGCTATTCACCACACTCTCTGTCAAAGGTACCTGTTTCATATGAAACATCTTTGCAGTAGAAGGCCAAGACGACCCAGGGACATTTACAAATAGAGGAAGATCGACACTGAAGATGACAGCTGCTGTCTGGATTTGTAAAATAAGTTGCTATAAATTTAATAGGGGCTTTTTAGGATCAGTGTATTGTTATAGAGTGGAAGGTAGGTAACAAATCTTTACGAGAAAGAAGGCTTAGAGTTGTAAATACTTGTTGTTTAATGTTCACATTTAGCGTTAAAGAATAAAATTGATATTTTTGTTAAATAATGGAATTTGGGTGGTCCTCTGTCACTCATACTTTAACAGATTGTGTGGTGAGGTGAGCTTTTCTGTGTGTTTGCTTTAATTAGCAGAGGGTTTTACTGCTGTGTCCTAACAACAGTCCAACAGGTTTATTTGGAAGCACTAGCTTTCTGAGCGCTGCTCCTTCATCAGGTAGTTTTCAGAACCACCTGACGAAGGAGCAGCCCTTGGAAAGCTAGTGCTTCCAAATAAACCTGCTGGACTATCACCTGGTGTTTTGTGATTTTTAACTTAGATTAAAAAGAATAATTACATGGCAAAGCCAACATTAAGGGCATTTAAATGAGTATTGGACATACATATGAATAATAATGGAATGGTGTAGGTGAGGTAGGCATCAGATTAATTTCACAGGTTGGCGCAGGAGGACCAAAGGGCCTGTATTGTGTGGTAACATTCTATGTTCTAAGGGGTAAATGGGGGATTGACTGAGTATATTGTAGTCTAGATTAGAGTGGTGTTGGAAAAGCACAGCAGGTCAGGCAGCATCCAAGGAGCAGGAAAATCGACGTTTCAGGCAAAAGCCCTTCATCAGGAATAGAGGCAGGGTGCCTGCAGAGTGGAGAGATAAATGAGAGGGGGTGGGGGTGGGGAGAAAGTAGAATAGAGTACAATAGGTGAGGGGGAGTGAGGATGGAGGTGTACAATAGGTGAGTGGGGGTGGGGATGGAAGTGGTACATTACAGTCAATATAGGCACGATATTCTGTCGTGGTGACTGTAATATTGGATTAATATTGACAAAGTGCATTCGTCTTCAACAAACTAAAGAAGTTTTAAAAGTAAAGGCGGCAGTTATTATAGCAATTAAATCCAACGTCTAGTCCAATCAAACCACTATATTAGTTATTGTACCTATGTTTTTTGGGGGGTAGTTCTTTCAACAAAGCTATTTCTCAGTCGAAAGCATCCCAGCCTTTTCATTTTTCAACAGTGGCTATCTTCCTCCTCGCCCCCTCCCCGCCCCATTACATCAAAATATCGAGTTCAACCTGTTGTGTCCAGCAGACAAAGGATGAACAATTAGCAGCACGCTTCTAGTGAAAAGGGATCACTTTGTTTTTCTGACCTGAGTGGGTTTATGTTGAAATAGGCCAGAGCGCGCATCTGTTGCAACCAAACACTTGTCTCTGTTTAAGCAGAATGGAAACAGCCATTACTCACCTCACCGCCTCAGGCAAATCCCAACAAAACAGCGCCAGTTAACTGCACTGATTGTTCAACCTTTGTCATGCAAACTTCAGAGACTTTTTTTTGAAGAGAAACAACATTTTCCCCCTTCATGGTATTGAAGAGCCTATTAAACAAGACTGGGCTATTGCTGCCTGTGGAAAACCACAATCATTTACAACAAAAATACAGCGGGTGCTGGGAATCGGAAATAAAAGCCGAAGTTGCTGAGAATACTCAGGAGAATCGACCAGCAACTGTGCAGAGAGATACAATACACAGTTTCAGGTCAGGGACCTTCTATCAGAACCAATAATTTCATGTAGACCAACATTACCTCAGGAAATATTTCATTTCCAGGATCTGTAACCATCCCTTCTGCTGCACTACGTTAAAATAATATATACTGCATTGAAACAAACAAAAACAGAAAGTGCTGAAGAAACGCATCAGGTTCTGTGGAGAGAGAAAACATGAACATTCAGTGACCCTACTTCAGGACAGGTTGTCCGTGGTCGGGACTGGGAGAAACTTATTGCGAAACAGGCTCCATGGAGCTGGAAAATTAACTGTTTTTTCCAGCTAAGGAGACAATTGGCGGGACTGATCACTTCAGCAAACATTTGGTGAGCCAAGGCTTCTCGCCTCTCTTGTGTCAGTGTCATCTGCCTCTTTGTGTCTTTTCAGACGCGTGTCAGGTAAGACGAGAGACAATGGGGAGACAGGGACAGCGAGCACTTGTGCCTCACGCGTGCCACGTCTGACATCTGATTTCTTTCAGCATTTTCAACTTCCAGTGCAATCAAGATTAGTTTACTTTTTATTTTAAAAGAAAGGTTTTGTGGAGGGGTGAGGGGGGGGGGGGGGGGGGAATCATCGCCACCTTGAGGAAGTAACAGCTGGCTGCTGCTAGGGGCTCCTCAATATCTGCTTCAACTCGCTTTTCCACACGGAACACCTTTAGTCCATCTGCCAAATTTCTCCTTCGAAACGTTTCAAATGATCGCCACCAGCAAGCGGCAACAGTCGACGGATATCGATCCGCTTTTATTAACCGCGGATTAGCCCAATATCATTTCACCGCAGTTTGGCCGCGTCTGTCTAAGTGACACGCGTTTGCCACCCGACATGTAAACAAGCGCATGTTTAAAGAAATTTCAGGTGCTACTGTGTGAGCACCCGCTTTGTTAGCACTGGGGTTAAATTACCTTACTTCTCTTTCAATGACACCACTTTGATGCTGATGTTACAAAGTACATGTAGTTTTTTTTTAGAAAAAAAACTGAACTCCATGAAGCCATATGTTCTGCCAGTAGGCAAATGGATAAAGGATGCAAGAATATGCACAAGCGGGGGATTATCACTAATTTATTAAACATTTTTCTATTCATAAATGACTATTTAACACTGAGCCAGCCAGCTCTGTGTCCAGAAGCCGTCCGGATCCAGATTCAGTGGCGCCTATCGCAGGTGAGAGATACTTCAATAGCCACAAGTTTTATATTAAAAAAAATCAATACCAAAAATATTATACCTGGAGGAAGAGACGTGACCAAACGAAATGCAATTAAAAAGCAAACCGCAAGAGGTTTAAGTGTAAGGTGCCCTACAATATTGGTAATTTTGTATTATAGATATCGCTGACCTGCTTAAGATATTCGTCTCAACAAAGTCTTCAAATCGGTATCTGAAATTCAGCATTACGCCACCGCTACCAAGGGGGAAAAAAAAGATTTAATAATAAAGATGCAGGTTTGTAATCAATGTGTATTACAATATTTGACTAAGCGAATCAATCAGTCCTCAGAGGCTTAATGAACCACTTAAACTTGCACCTAGCACCAAGTGCCGTTTATCAAAGGTTTCCTAAGCAGCCAATTCCAAGCTGGATGTACAAATACACACAATACCTTCCCCTCTTCTCGGGAGGCCAGTCAACATGACTAACTGCTCACTACTGATAAGATCCTTAAAAAGGTCGAAAATTAAAAGTTAATTTTTATCGGTATCCCGGTAATTTATGAACACGTCAACTGATAGCCAAATCCGAGTCTTTATTTTTGATTTAATACGCACTTGAAAACTTCGGAGCGGCAACTGATGATCGAATGGAAACTTCCTTGAGGTACCTTTAGGAACGAATACTATGTTAGAATTGAGCTGCCTTTGGCACATCTCAATGGTTTAGTCTCTTAAAACCACTTGTGGTTTACAACTTTTTAAGAGAGTACCATGAGCTTTTATATTGATAGCTTAGAGCAGTTTTATGACTAGCGATGCATCGGGCTGATAAGAATTTCTTCCGCATTTCAAAATAATGAAGTATTAAATAATACTGCGGTTGCAGAATAGATTTATATTCGTCTACACGACGTCTACATGCAGTTGGATAAAGTTTATTTTGGATATTAAGCAACAGCAGCTTAAGTCAGGTACAATCTGATAGATACTCCTTGAAATCTACATCAATTATCCAAATATCTCCGTAGGTGGCTTGATATTTTATTTGATAATACAAAGTAAAATGACCTTAAAGTGTTTCACGATATAAAGGCACTATATAAATGCAAGTTTTTACAGTGAAGTGTGAAGCCAACGTGAGCTTTCACACTGTGAACGTACTTAAAAACCAGAGTTTAGATCAGAGTGGTGCTGGAAAAGCACAGCAGGTCAGGCAGCATCCGAGGAGCAGGAAAATCGACATTTCGGGCAAAAGCCCTTCATCAGCCTTTCCTGATGAATGGCTTTTGCCCGAAACGTCGATTTTCCTGCTCCTCAGTTGCTGCCTGACCTGCTGTGCTTTTCCAGCACCACTCTGATCTAAACTCTGGTTTCCAGCATCTGCAGTCCTCACTTTTGCCTACTTAAAAATCAATGTAGCTATTTCCAGCAAACAGCAAATTTAATGGAATGAGCTTTGAAAGGAGGATACCCAACTTGCAAGTTCTGAAGTACAAGATTGGCAAGATGTATGTTGACGTAGACAACTGAGCCACAGATGGTGTGGTATCAGATGGTATGAACTTTATGATATCAACAAAAGTTCAAGTCTGTAAGTACAATATATGATAGATTGTATTTGGATGTAACAATTCATCTGCAAAAACCCAAGTATTTTTCCTGTATGTATGACAATGCATTACCCACAAAATAATTGTCTATTCAATTGGTCCACCTCATACAGTCATAGAGTTATAGAACACGGAAACAGTCCTTCGGCCCAACTCGTCCATTCCAACCAGATATCCCAAATTAATAGAGTCCCATTTGCCAGCATTTGGCCCATATCCCTCTAACCCTTCCTATTCATGTACCCAGCCAAATGCCTTTTAACTGTAATGATAGCAACCTCCACCACTTCCTTATTGCAATAGAATACCACCACCAAACACATCTTCCCCTCATTCCCTGGCTGCATTTCACAGGGTCACACCCTCAGAGACACCCTAGTCCATTCCACAGCCACCAACATCACCTTCCCACGTAAACCAAAAGGTGTAACAGCTGCCCCTTCACCTTCTCCCTGCTTACCATCCAAGGACCTAAACAGTCTTTCCTGGAAAAACAGCATTTCACCTGTACCTTCTCCAATCTTGTGTATTGCATTTGCTGCACCCCAAATGGCCTACTCTACATTGGAGAAACCAAACTCCAATTTGGTGACTGATTTGAGAAACACCTCCAGTCAGAGTGCAGGCATTACCCCAAACTTCCTGTAGCTGGCCATTTTAATACAACTGTCTGTCTTTGTCATGCTACAACATTCCATTGAATCACAACATAAACTGGAGGGACAACATCTCATCTTCAGACTAGGTATTTGAGGGGTAGCACAGTGGCGACTGTTGCTGCCTCTCAGCACCAGGGACCCACGTTCAATTCTAGACTTGGGTGACTGTGTGGAGTTTGCACATTCTCCCCATGTCTGTGTGGGTTCACTCCAGTTTCCTCCCATGATCCAAAGACGTGCAGGTTAGGTGGATTGGCCAAGCTAAATTGCCCACAGTATTCAGGGATGTGCAGGATTGGTTGGTTAGCCCTAAGAAATGCAGGGTTACAGGAATAGGGTAACGGGATGGGTCTAGAGGGATGCTGTTCGGAGGGTTGGTGTGGACTTGAGTGGCTGAATTGCCTGCTTCCACGCTGTAGGAATTCTATGATTTACAACCTTCTGGACTTCAATATTGAATTCAACACCTTTAAATAGTGAACTCACTCCCAATCCTTTTCTTTCTTCTAGGTTTACTTATTACATTCTCTGTTAACACATCCTTGCTCCCCTCTCCCACCCCAGTGGAACTGTCTGTTCTTTCAAGTCTGGCAGTTAGACATACCATTTTTCTGCTATTTCCATATCCCATCACTTAATCAAAACATCAACATCCTTTCTACCCCAGCACTCCACACACCAACCGCTACCCCCCCCCCCCACACCCCAAACCCCAAACCATTGCATAAATGCTGCTCTCTCCCCATCTCATGTCAGCTCTGAAGAAGTTATCTAGACTCGAAATGTTAGCTTGCTTTCTCTCCAACACTTTGTTTTCAGTAGATTCCAGCAACTGCAGTAATTTATTCATGCTTCCTTAGTGAAGATTGTTTATTTTCCTCTACGCCATACAGCATACGTTTTTTTTAAAGTAGTAAAAGCAAAATATTGCAGATGCTGAAAATCTGAAATAAAACTAGGAAGTACAAGAAAGCAGATCTGGCAGCATCTTAACAGAGAAACACAGTTAATGATGACTCTTCAGAACTCTCGAGTTCATACTCAGAACGTTCACTGTTTCTCTGTTCACAGATAGTGCTAGACCTACTGAGTTTCTCCAACAGTTGCTGTTTTGATAAATGTTTAATGTTTACAAAGCAGCCTAGGAGCTAGACAAATGCAAATGGAAATCTGGCAGACATTTTTAAAAGAAATTGGTTCCTTTCATTAACCAGTTCCCACTTTTAATACCAAGCTAACTTGGTATTAAAAAGGAAGTTAATTTGGATTTTCAGAGTGTCTAACAAATAAATAATAAGGATACACTGCTAAACTGCCTGGCTGAGTCAGTTACTTTCTCAAAGTATTCCCATGAATGAAACATAACATTCACTTAATTGCTTAGTGCTAGACAAAGTATTAATAACAAATAATTTATCTAGTTCTGAACAAAAAGATTTATTCACCTTTATCAGGTGAAAGCTTGAAACATTGATAGCAAAAACTAAATCAGTCTCTATTTCAAGAATTTAAATTAGAATAAAAAAATTGTCAGTGCAAGTAGACTGGAATGGTAGAAATTGGTGACCAACATTTCACCTAATTCTAACCCTACTCCAAGCTAATATACATTCCAATCAGTTATTGCTTGCTAACAAATTTGGATTTCATAATTCCACCTCTAGAAAAATGGCAAAATTGTGACATTGAAAATACCGCTATTACCACAATTTGACCAGGAAAGATGTTAAAGGGAAAATCAATGGATCAGTTGGGAAAAGGATTTTGATAACGATTTTGTTTCTTCAAAGAAGTTGACAGTGTGGCGATATCTACGTAGGGTTTGGAAAAGAAATATGCCCAATGGTGGAATGAGAAATCAACAATGGGCAGTGCAATAAGGAAAAGTTCAGCATTAAAGCACGAGGAGGTTGATAATGATCAAAAGGCTGAAAAATACCATTAAAGTAAGATGAAGCAAGTCCTTGCAGGAATATCAAGAAAAGACAGAACCATTTAAATGTTATTAACCCTCCCTCTGCATAACTTGATCCAATAGCTTGCTTTGTTATGAACTAATTTGTATTCATCTCTATGGAATAGATTCCCAAGACGCATTTACTGGATCTGGAATTATTCTTGTGAAGAATTGACATTATTGCTGTTTCGTCCCACTATCTTTCAAGCCACTTACTCCTGGAGGCAAAATCATACCTGTGTGAAAATTGCACTAGTTCTGTGCTTTTCACTTTGTTTCCACTTAAACTCATCTGTATATCACAATGCAAAATCTGCTTTAAACTAGTGCAATCAGATGGCATATATTGTAAATTTAAATGTTTAAGTGCCCAGTAGTAACTTAATTGTAATTTGGTGCAGTTTGAGTGATACACCTGTATTGGAGTGGTAGCTGCACATTAAAAATGCTGTTCAGTCATGTCAGATAATTAGATCAAGTTGGTATGAATACATGGATCTTATTCTTGGACTTCTTGATTCTGAAAAAATGTTAGTTACACAAAGCTTGTGTTTGCAGCAAACCTCAAGTGGCCCGGTCAGTTCTCATTTGTCTTTTCAAGATCCTGATGTCCGAAAGAAGAAAGACATGCCTCATCATATGTACCTACTGTAGCTAGCTGGAGCGTTCAATGCAAGAGATGTTCTGATTTATGCATTTGGCTGATAGCGACATAAAATTCTTAACAGAAAAACAAAAACATAGCTAAAAAGAGAATTTGCCAAAAAAAACTCAGCAGGGTTGGCTGCATTGATGGAGAGAAAGCAGAATGAATGTTTTAGCAACTTCTTCAGAACTGGAAGAAAATTCTTTACAGTACAAGACTTTTGTGTCTGAAGTGGATCACAACAGAGATACAAGGTTAACTTGCCCTATTTGAGTTGAGATGTGGACGGATAGAGACACAGTCTGAACTCTGTGTGGGATTCTATAAAAAGGTAGCAATTTCTTAGAAAAGCCTACATCTTTTTTCATGTGCTGCATCTGAAGTCTTTCCCCTAGGAGATGGATATGTAATGTGCTTCTTTCAACAATCTAGTGCTGGCAAGCAGGTCTCTTGTAGGAATCCTTTGTCAATGATCAGTTTATTAAGTCCCAACGCAGCTACAATCAATGCACATATTATCAACGGGCTGCAAGTTATCTGCCAGTCCAGATTGTGTTGACTTCCTTCTTGCCAAAGAGTCATCATCTTCATTCTTTTTGCTTGCCTGCTTGACATGATTGATTCTGCCCAGCAGCTCAGCAAGGAGTGTTCATGTTCAAACTCTTCCTGAAGTAGATGGGACCATGGTGACTCAGCAGTTTACCAGTCAGATGCTGCCTGACTCAAGGTGGGTGGTGGCTGACCAATGAGACACACTCTGTTGTATTATTGAAGACAGCCTGTCACACGTGTTCTCAATCCCAGTTGAGTTGGGAATATCACTGTTACCATGCTATGTTAGTACTCTGCAATGAAACTGGAGTATCCTCTGCAGGACACAAGCTGCATAAAGATATATGGAAAGCCCAGGATGCCCAAATAATCAGGGTCCCCCTTCTTGACCATCCTTGTTGAGTCCAAAGGAACACAAAGCATGATGTTTGGAATCAGGTTGGTTGCAGAAGTTGGTGGACAGGCAAAAAAGTCTAGGCATCAGTCCACCTTTGAGTTCCTTGGTTTGTCAAGGTATGTGTTATTAGGCTTCAACTCTCCTGCGGTATCCACAGATAGTGGAGCTTTTCATCCAAAGTTGACAGTCTGGTTTACAAGTGCCATATTGTATCGATATGCTCAAGGCATATAACCTCTAATCTTAAAATGGAGGGTCTCAATTTTGTATATCACAGGTGAGGAAGTTTAGATGTTTAGATTCCCTACAGTGTGGAAACAGGTCTTTCAGCCTAACATGTCCACACCGACCCCCCGAAGAGTAACCCACCCAGACCCATTTCCCTCTGGCTAATATTAGCAATTTAGTATGACCAATTCACCTAGTCTGCACGTTTTTGGACTGAGAGAGGAAACCCACACAGACACGGGGAGAACGTGCAAACTCCACACAGACAGTTACCAGAGGCTGAAATCGAACCTGGGCCTGGCACTGTGAGGCTGCAGTGCTAACTACTGAGCCACCATGCCAGCCCAGGAAACACAGCTGAACACCTGCTAGGAGAGAGAGAGTCTGTGTACTCACTGAGGGGGTCTTAAACATTCAGTCTCTTTCAGCAAATAATGAGAAGCATATTAGCACACAAAAACAAAAGCATGCTCTCTTCATCCACACACTATGTGCACCACATCAATATGTTTGACACACTATGTTCCATATAGCATAAAACACCATTGGGAAAATTAGAGATTTCTAATTTTTGTGCCCTTCAAAAAAAAACATTAAAAATGGAATATTTAGAGATATGATGATATGGACATTGTATGTTTTATGGATAAATGATTAAGGTCTGCTATATTCATGGTTCTATACAAACTACGGTTTGATTTATTGAAAAGGTACTATCAAAGTAATTGTCATGCAGGTTTTAATATGTCCAGCAAGCCAACTTTAAAGAGTAGCATTGAATAATGCTATATTCTATTCATTTACGACATAAGTTTACACAGTTCAAGTTATTACAAAAAGCAAAAATACAAGATATTTTCATTACATATTTAAATAATGCAAGCGATAATAGAACTAGTAGTCCCCAAAGTTTCATGCGGCTGATACCTGCACATCTTGTATATATTTAAATCATACAGAATTACATGAAAATACAGAGCACAGGAATAGGTCATTTGACCCAAATAGACACTGCTGCTATTTTATGCTCCACATTCTTTTTCATTCAAATATCATTGTAATCCTCTATTCCCTCCTGCCCTTAAGTGCTTTCCATACTATTTCCTCACCTATTCCCTTTGGTAAATCTTACCACATTCTCAACATTCTCTGGGTAAAGAACCTACTTCCTTTTTGATTTCTCGATTTGATTTACTGATTGTCTCTAGCGTTGCGGTTTCCCACAAATGGAAACGGTCTATATCCACTCTATCAAAATCCACTGTTAGGTCATCTCTCAGCCTTCTCATTTCATAAAGAGAGATGACACCTGTTCATCCCTCCCTGATAAGTAATGAGGCCAGAAATGTGAAATCAAAAAGTCAACTTAATTTCCTTCTGGTTTTGTTGAATTAAGCCATTTGTCAACTAGTTGGATCCTTTAAAATTAGCAAGCTGCCACATGAAAACAGTTTTGATAATAACTAATAAGCACAGGATTTTCCTGATATCATTCTTGAAAATTTTGAAATTCTCTTCAGTCCAAATACTGTACATCAGGTGTTTTTTTTTGTTGCATTTTATGATCAGCAACTAGAATTGCTGAAAATGATGTTTACGACTATACAGGGAAACTTCAATAGGGTCCGGATCTGCAAGGTTTGATTATCACTCACTTACACTTAAATACCTTGTACACAGTGTACACCTTTCCTGGTGATCATAATTAGCATTTGGCACTTTGCTGGTTGCATTTCAGGTTCTGTTCTCAGTCTGAGAATAAGCCTTATGTATTGGTGCCACATTGGCTCAGCACTACTGCTTGACAAGCGTCAGGGATGTGGGCTCGATTCCAGCCTTAGGTGGTTATGCAAACTCCACACAGACACTCTCCACTTATCTGCATGCATTTCTTTCCAGAGTCCAAAGATGTGCAGATTAGGTGGATTGGCCATGCTAAATTGCTCCGTAATGTTCAGGGATGTGGAGCCTGGATGATTAACCATGGTAAATGCACAGTAATGGGGATAAGGCAGAGGGCAAGGTATGGGATATTCTTTGGAGGCTCGATAGGTCAAGTGACCTCCTTTCGGATTGTAGGGATTCTATTTGATATCAGGCTTGATCATGAACTGAACTGATGACATGTTTTCCAAAACAATTGTGATTCCCTCATAATAAGTTAGAAGTCAAGTGCGAATATAAATTTTCAGACAATTACACTTAATATTAACTTTTAAAGAAGGACAAATTATTTTTATTCCTGACAACTCACTCTACCTTGAGCACTAGACAAAGGCAGCATCAGTTTAAGCATAAGCAAAATGCTGTGGTTATGGCAAATCTGAAATAAAAACAAAATTCAGGAAATATTCATAAGATTCAGGCAGCATCTGTGGAGAGAGAAACACAATTAACATTTCAGATGAATGACTTTTCATTTCATTTTGATGTGCTGATACAATCAGTAGGTGCCAATTTTGATTACATAGCAGTGTAAAAGGAAGTCAAATCAAAACACTGGCAAACTTTGTATCTCATATGTATCAGTTATACTTCATCTTAACAATATTAAAGTATCAAATGATGGGTTTAACATGTATGAATGGATAAATCAACCAACAATCGGTAGTCAAAATTTATTCAATTTCCTGGTAAAATAGGGACGACATTCCACAATATATTTAATATGCTTTATTATAGATTATACGTGCAGTATATGGTTCTTAGCAATATTTCAAGCATGGCTACAAATGCAGAATGCATTTAGAAGTTTAATACGTGTAATGAAAGATGTGCTTTGTCACAACGTAATTACAGTGCAAACATAATTATACTGAACTTACTCATTAAGTCATTAGCAGATTAATACCACTGGTACTTTCCTTTCAATCCAATGTCATTTCTAAACATGCAATCAATTTACTGAAAGCTATTTAAATTCCATTCTTTCATAATAAAATACATACCCAAAGCTACATACAGCCATTTTCTTAGCTTATTTATAATATCAGACAAATACCCATTTAATACAGAACATAAATAGATGCTGTCTGCATGCTTCAATTTTCATTTGTAAATGATCATTTTTTTTAATTTGCCACACACACATGTTGAACTACACTGAATGACCAGCAACATTTTCACTTTTGAAATGTCATTATTTTACATAGTATATACCACATGAAATCTTACACACTCATTTTAAAAAGTCACATCTCTTTTGCAGATCATGCCCAGGTGCATTTAAAACAAACATCAGTCCTCCATAAAGCTTTGCTTCACATGTATGAATGAGTATTACATCAGTTTTGTAAAATATTCAAATATTACAGAAATCAGGTTCTGTATTTGTTGAAAATACTTTTAGTGTAGCACCTCAGGTTATTTAAATATAACCACTGATGAAGTTAGAGGACTACAAAGAGAGGGCTGGAGAGTGGGATTAACTGGGTAACTTTCAGGAGCTGGCACAGACATGATGGGATGAATGCTTCCTTCTGTGCTGTAAAATTCCCTGATTCTATGGTTACCCATATCACTTAAGTCCCATTTTGTGTTGCAATACTCTTCCAGGATGATGGTGCATTTATTAGATTGATTTCTAAAAATCTAATAAATTAAAAGGAAGCATCAAACTACTTTCAGCTACTTATAATTGTACATGATCAAAACATTTAAAAATCTCAGATGCAGGAGGATGATAAATAATTCACTGAAAAACTATGCATAAGCATTGCAAATGTATCTGTGTGCCATAATATGTAACTGAGTGCACTCAATAGAAATTCCATGGAACACAACAGGTCATAAGAAAAGTAGATAATTGCAGGGATATACAAACCAAGTGAAACAAGTAGCTGTATATTACTGGGAAAGTTCAAATTTTAATTAGTCTTTTTTAATCCACAGAAGAACCAAAGGAAAAGCACTGGCACCCACTGTTTTCATTGGTGCACTTCTCATACTGACTGCAAATAGAGTTGATATATCCTTTATGCAGTGTGGACCAAAACACTTATCTTTTATCAGTTTGTCCAATGTGGCAAATATGATTGCATGTAAATGTTGAGTTCTTAACTCAATCAGTAACTTCAATTAGAGTAATTAACTCAAGTAGATAAGTTATGGATTTCAATGTTCCCAATCTGCACTCTAGCTTCTATTTCAGATAAAATGTGGAAATGAGTTTAATGCTTACTTTAAAAATCTTCCACTGCAGTTACCCAATAAAGACAAATGGTTTTAAGATGTAGAGTACCTAAGTGATAGTGTTTAGACAATGTGAAGAATATATGCAATATAGAGGATATCTTACCAAAACCTCTGAGTCACATAAAATTTCAATAAATATCCTTTACAAATGATGTGCAGATTCTGCAGTAAACCGATTAGTAGTTTATGCAGCCGTCAGGGCTTCTTGAAATATGCTTACGGATATTCACTGTAAAAAAATTACAAATTCATAACAATCTCGTCTCAATGATAGTACAATTATTGGTATTATTCTAGGAATAACACATTAATTACATCAACTCCTTAAAGGGTGGGATCCTTGGAGCTGAACTCAAACATTATTCTTCTTAAAAATGCATCCTAAATCAGCATGGATAACTGTCTGAACTGCTTAATTACGGCTATGGAACATTACTTCAAAAGTTCACTACACTTTATTTTTGCAGTCAATACAAAATAATGTCCGTGTGTGCATGTTAAGAATTTGATTGTATTTATATCTAAACAGTTTAAAGTTATACAGTCAGTACCTTCAAGAGTGAAAAATAAATAATAAATTTACAAAAACTGGCATTTTTCTGTGAAACATTAAAAGAAAACCAAAAGCACAAAATTAAATAACTTCAACCTTTTGCTGCAAATTTAATTTCAGATATGCAAAAGCAATACTGGCATACAGCATTTAAATAGACTCTTTGGGTACTTAAACCATTTAAATATTTTACATGGTACGTGTCAAGTCTTCAAGACAAGCAGCTTCACCCAGCAACTAGTTCTCCTCAGTTGAGGTCTGTTTTGTTGTATTGCAGCCAGTTAATTAACTTTGAATGGCTAAGGTAGGTTTCACCATCAGCTTAAGAACTTTGATGTCAATACAGTTTACAATAAGTGATTCTTGACAAACACAAGAATCAGCTATCTGCAGTATGCAATGGACACTACGTACTCTAAGATACTCAGAAGGCTAAGTGACAGTAGATTCCAACCACAGATTGTGTCCATTAAAATGTAGCATTACATAATGTATTTTGAATAACTGTCAAAAGGGACAATCGATTGAGTGTAAATATGTTTGGATTATGTCTCAATGAACACTGATCAACTGTCACTTAAAGGATAGTCAGTAATGTAGTTATGATTCTATTTAAAATGCACAAGAAACCTTAGATACAGTTTGGCATAAAATGCACAACTTTTATTCTGAACAACTACCAAAAAAAGTCTTACAAAAATGTATATAACTTAATATAAAATTTAATAGAACTATTATTCTTCAGATCAGTTGTTTTTTAAATTGACAGAACTTGACATTTTTATTTTAAAACTATATGAAGAATTCACTGCTGAAACTAGTTCTCCCAATGAAATCTCAGTACATTTCAAAAATACAAAATATGTCAGGTGTGAGTTATACTGCACTCATCCCAATCCAGTACGAGACAGGTGTGATTTAGGCAGAGAGTAAGGTATGGTCACACATTCTCAGTTTCCAATGTTTAAGTTATGGTGCTGCATTTTAAACAACATTAACCCAACTTCTCTTAAATGCAAAAATGCCAGTAAAACTGCTGCCTCAGATGCCACAACTAACATTTTAACAAAAGTATGTATTCCAATCAATCTGTTCAATTTAAAAAAGTTGTCCATTCTATTTCTACCTAAAATTTCCAGCTCCTTCTTCAAGAAATACAGATAAAATGAAAATAGGAAACTTTTTTTTTTAAAGTGTATTGCAATTTTAGTTAAATCAAATATTTTGTGGTAATACAGTTGTAGATAGCTCCCAAGAAAAAATAAAAAATCCAGTGTTGGTTTGGAAGTACTGGAAGATTGAAACACAATAGGCAATCAAGTAATAGGTAAATAGTAAACAATCTGTTTTGGCATCACAGAACATTAGTTGAATACATTTGAACACAATGTCTCTGAAGTGTATGAATGCCTGCTGCAATACCATAGAAAAAACACCACTAAATTTATTGTGTGAACATCTCCCCATTAAATATGTCAGACCCTTCCCCAAAGTACACAAATACAACAGATAATCAAGTTATAGGCAAGTAAAAGGTGATCGGTTTTGGCATCACTGAGTATACTGATATTTTGTTCCAATATATTCAAGTGTATTAATGGCTTCAAGCATATAATAGAAACTGCAACACCAAATTCACTGTGAAACTCCCCAAATAAATGTTGGACCCTTCCCAAAAAGTATGCAATAGTACTGGAGCTATTTAGATGAAACATTACTGCAAAGCTATATTTACTTTCGAGTTGCTTTTTCATTCTATTGTTGCTACATTCTATCCGAAAAGATAATATAAAAATAAATACAGTATGCAAGGTAAATAGGTGAGTGTCACTCAGGAGAGATTCCCCCAGGTCAACCTACCAGTGAGGTCACTATGTATTTGCTAATCTGTACAAGGTAGGAATTATAATTTTGTTAAAAACAAACTGAAAAAAGCTCATTCTTAAATGTTAGCCAAATTGAGAGAGAGAGAGAGAGAGAGAGAGAGAGAGAGATGGATGGAGGGGTAGAGAGAGAGGGATTTAAGATATATAGTTTCTACTTTGCCTGGCAACAATTACTTAATAGCCACTATGAAGAGAGTAATACCATTCTGTAAACTTCTTTACCGATTCATGGTCTATAAAGATCTTCAAGTTGCCATCGCTTTTTGTCACAGGCATTAAACATATTTTGTCAATTCCAAAATGTTAATTAGGTCAATTGTTTTTTGAAAGCTTCCCAGCTTTTCTAGATGGTTCGTATGGCACTCTAAGAATGCTGGGAGTTTCTTCCATTACTCGCACTAGAAGGTTATCAATGTAGTCCTCAAGCTCCCGGATTTGACCATCTTTTCTCTTAACAAGTTCTTTTTGCTTCACAAGTTCATAGATCAGCTCATCATATGACAAATTACGATATCCAGTGGCAAGCAGACGGAGATCCTGGAATCAGAAACTGAAATTAGGTTGCTTAAATTCAAATCCTCCATGTATTAGACTAATTTAAACAAACAATTGAATACAGTGTGCCACCTATAGCTTAAACAGAATTACTGTCTCACATTGTACCATAGCAGCATCATTGCTTATCATTGATATCATAATATCTAATGAATATTTCTGCAAGGACTGGCACTGGTTAAGTAAAACTGGGGTGATGAAATTGTAGCTATTTCAAAACAGGTGAACACCAACTTGAATGTGTCAGGAAACATGCAAGCGGAGAGATGGACTTTGAATTTAAGACTTACCTGAAGAACTTTTGTCCTCTTGCATTCTTTTATTTTATTTGCAGAGTTCATAATTACATATTCATTAAATCTGGAGGTCATATAGATCAACAACTGCTGAAAACAATTTTGTGCTTGGAACATTGAAAATATCCAATCCAGCCCAGTGAACCTCAATTGCTATATTGGAAATAAGGATTCACACTTGGAAGCTTGCTTTTATGCAATAATTAGGCTGTTAGAGAACTGGACAAGGGAAGCGATGTAGGACAACTGAAAAAAAAAGACTTGTTTGTGTAATCATAATAAATTATATTCCTAACATACATTTTGGAAACAAAGTTCAATGTTGTCATGCTATTCAACATCCCCAAATGTGGGGCATATTCCTGCAGATGAAAGTGACCTTAAAAGAAAAACAATGGGGGAAACATTTGTATTTTCATTCATAGGTCTCCCTAGAATGACTATGAAGGAAAAATAAATTCAGAACTACCAGGAGAGAACACAAGCAGCTTAAACGTAATGAGAATTCCTTGCATCCAGTGTGCCAAGCAAGGAAGTCACATGAAGCACATAGAAGGATATACTCAGATTAGCATTTAAATTGCAATACAGACAATGCTTGAGGTATTGAACCAAAGCTTGCACTAGTACCAAAAGGTTTGCCAGTTTCTTGGCCAGGAAATCAATGCCATTATATCTGAAAATCAGCACGTTAATGCTTTTGAATGTACAAAGTATGAAAAATAACCTAATGACTTAAAACAATTCACCAAAGGATCCTCAACACTGTTCACATCCATGACCTCTACCACCTAAAAGGACAAGGAGAGCAAAGGCTTTGGAACACCATTACCTGCAAGTCAAATACCATCCATCACTGTTACTAGGTCAAAAACCTGGAACTCCCACCCGAATCGCACTGTGGGTATATCTACACCACAGACTGTCCTCAAGCAACCTTCTCGAGAGCAATTAGGAATGGGCAATAAGTGCTGGCCTAGACAATGGGACGCCACACACTATGGGTGAATAAGAAAAATCCTGACTCTTATGCAAAATAATTCACTTTGCAAAATTACATTTTAATACAGATGGTTACAACTGTTGTTAATTTTATTTTAAACTAGAAGTATCAGTCTTCTTGATATTAGGTCCTAATTTCTTGGTAGGATGATTGAGTTCTTCAGCTTGTAATCAATATTACATCAATCATTCAAAACTAAAATTTGTTTTGAGCAGCCTATTAACTGCAATTGTACAAAGACAACTATTGGCAACTATTTTATGACTGCCGATGTTTTGTGTTTTCAGTATTTACTTTTCTGATGATATTATGTTTTCATATGCAAGCGAAAGAAATTAATTCACTGCTTCAAAGATGAAGGTTTCATTAGTGGGGAGTAGATTATTTTAAATTTTTGTATGGCACTATACCATCAAATACACCTAGGTTAGGAAGTCATGAGTCAGATACTGGGGAAGCTTGCTCTGTGTCAAGGTTTTTTAGTCATCATTTCAGAAGGATGCCTTCTGAAATTCCTTTAACATGCAGCCAGATGAATGCTGTTGATTAAAATCCTTAAAGACACTTAAGAAAACTTCCATATGACTTTTATTAATTACTAGTATTTCATTTCTTGAATTAGAATAATTGTAACACAATTTGGAGGACATTGCTCTATACTATTTGAGCGTTGGTTTGGGCAACATTAGTTAAACTAGTTTAAACAAGTTACATAGGGCAAACTATGTTTTTACTGAATAATCACAGATCGCCTTACCTTGCTACACAAAAGAAAATATCAACAAGGTGATAAACTGATTTTTATTTAAATAACAAAGTGTGCTGAGCTCAACTGGAGGAATTTAATTTACTTTACCAGTACTTAAACAGATTTTCCTTTTTCAAGGAAGATTTGATTTTCAACCACTGACCACCATAACTTAGGTTCTCTTGCAACATGTAAATCAATTTAAAACTGCATTTAAAAGTCAAGGTACCTACTTCTATCATCAGTTATTCTTTTAACTCGGTCACTAAATGCATTGGATTGGCAGCAAAATAATCTGCAGGGACCTCCAAATAACTCAGTGACCCCATGACAGAACTGATTATCATCTAGGTTGCCTTCTGTGCCATGACCCAATCTCTCCTCCTCAAACTTTACCGTCTCTTTTGGCTACCTGCTCAGTATTTCCCTAGGTTGATCGATATCAGTTTTGTTTTGCTAGTCAGGTGTCACAGTACATTTTATTATGTCAAAAGGTGCTACGTAAAAGCAATTTGCTGTAGGCTGTTATATTGTGCTCCCAAGAAAATTTCTATTGGCTCAAGGAGTTACCTTTGCAATGTATAACTTGGATAATCATTTTCATAGCCCCTAGTCTTGACCTTGCAGTGCATTTACTGAAATTGATAACGTTTATATTTTTCCACCCTCACATGATTGTGACATACCTCCAAGAGGTGACTAACTGAAATTATAACCTTCACTCAACATGGAAAGATATCTGACTACCGTTCACTTTTTGCCCTCAAGACCTTTATTGCATTAGCAGCAGGTATTTAAGCCGCTGTCAGTGTTTCTATCAGCGGTTCCACCAGAAATAGTTAGTACTTGACATTTCATTTCTCAATTTCTATGCAAGAAAATGCTGTTCAAGTTTGTGCGTGGACTCCGACAGAAATTTCTCTGCCTAATGCAGGATGTTACAGAGATTGGAGAATTTGAATACAAGTATTAGAGTTTTACAGTTGAGGAATAGCTGTAGCTGAAGCCAAGCTAGGTCAGAGGAATTTCTGATGAGCTGATATTTACATGGAATGTAAAGCAGAAGGCAAGCCAAGATTGTACTGCAACAGTGAAGTCTGGAAGTAACAAGAGCATAGTGGTTGGCTCCATTATAGGCAGAGGTCCTAATATTCCTGATTGTATGAAAGCAATGATGTATGTAGGGCTCAATGTCAATTTTTGACATAAAATTGAAGAACAGATACAGGCACCTGATTTCCTTGCATTTGTATGACAGTTCCTCAAGTTTCTATCAAAACCTTTTGGTCATTAATATTATTTCCCAGTTGTCATGCAAAATTATAGCTCACATAAATTTATGCCAGATCTAGGTGCATTAAAACCTAAAAGTTGCATCTCTGATATTTTACGTTCATCTTTATTTATTTATTTATCACTCTAGACCTACAAAATATTTTCCGTACATCTTAATTGAAATAAATGATCAGCAATTTATATAGTTAAGCAGCAGAGAAGACTGGCAAAATTACAGAACGGATAGTAGGTAGCGTTAACGAATATTACATGGGTTTGGATCAAGGCACTGAGGTAGTGAATAGTTGGACTTGGAGTCAGGAAGTCGTCAGGGAAGGAGATGGAATTGATGATTATTTAACAGCATTTCTAGTATGAACAGAAGGCTTTGGTCTTCACATTTTAAATGAAGAAAACCTCTATTCATCCAATATTGTATATCAGACAAGCTGTGTGACCAATACAGATATAGCAGAAGGTTTGAAAGAGGGGATAGTGGGGAACATGTGGATGTAATCAATGCAAATGGTGGAATCTGCTATTAATCACATAATAGTGGAAATTAGTGCAAATGGTCAGGAGAGCAACAAACTTATGCTATGCTCCTTCTTAACTGCTTCAAGCCTAAATATTCATGTTTCAAGCCACCAAACCATCTCACATGCAAATGTTTAAGAAAATGCAATTATAAACATTTTTAAATGCAAATCATTTATTTCAATTAAAATATACAGAAAATATTTTGTAGGTCTAGAGTGATAATTAAAAATAAATATGGAAATAAAATATCAGCGATGCAACTTTAAGTCTTAGTGCACCTAGATCTGGCATAAATTTATGTGAGCTATAATTTTGCATGACAACTGGGAAATAATATTAATGAGCAAAAGATTTTTGATAGGAACTTGAGGAACTGTCATACAAATGCAAGGAAATCAGGTGCCTGTATCTGTTCTTCAATTTTATGTCAAAAATTGACATTGAGCCCTACATACATCATTGCTTTCATACAATCAGGAATATTAGGACCTCTGCCTATAATGGAGCCAACCACTATGCTCTTGTTACTTCCAGACTTCACTGTTGCAGTACAATCTTGGCTTGTCTTCTGCTTTACATTCCATGTAAATATCAGCTCATCAGAAATTCCTCTGATCTAGCTTGGCTTCAGCTACAGGTATTCCTCAACTGTAAAACTCTAATACTTGTATTCAAAACAACGCATTCATGGTGTATTTCAGAATTTAAAATATGGGGCTTTACCTTTAAGCCCACAATACAATTTTTTGTGGAGACTGGGGTTCAGATAGGGATGCAGGTAATTAACAACCAATTACATGGTAGGAGGAGTTGACAGGAGATGTTTGCTGCGTGGCAGAGTGAAGAGTAGGTTGGTGGACTATGCTATAGACACGCTCAAAGATCCCCAAGGCTTGCTGCAGCAGCTGCAGGCAAACCTCACCGACTTTGAATCCCAACACATTTACAAGCTTCCTTCTTTTCCTGCCAATGCAGGCTGCTGCTCCTTTCAGGCTGGAAGGCTTTTGATTGGCTCCAAATTGAAAGCTTGCCTGCCATCCTTAATTGGATGGAAGGGCCACCCTCTGATCTCTGGTTGGCTGCCCTGAGGAAAACTTCAATGAGTGGTTGTTTATCACAGTGCAGGTTTCTGACCCACATTTCAGCTGGATGGTGGATTCAAAAGCTCACAGGGAAATATCTTGCACTTGGGCGTCCTAAGAGTCAGACTTATAGATCAACATACAAAATTTGCTTGGCCACATTGCAGGCAAGAATACTTAAGAATAACTATGTCAAAAATACACAAGTTAATACCAAAGCAGTTTGAAGAGTCAGATAAGGAAGAAAGATCTGGCAAGCCATAATCTTCTTACTGGTGTTCCAACCAGAAATTTGGCTCTGAAAATATCAATATAGTTAGTTTCACATTTGCTGTTCTACTCCCCTCATTTACTTTTCAATGTTTAATTAGGTGTTAAGGAGTTCACACTGCTTCTAAACGGACTATCATTCCTATTTAAACACTGCTTTTGGAGACAGGTACTGGCAGTAGAATGGAATTGGCAACCAATCTAATTATTACGTACATACCCAGCATAAAGCCTCTTCAGTACGCAATGATGGAGAACAGGTGACAAATTATCCTGAAACTTTTGTATGGAGACCACATAAATTATGCACCAATTGAAACCAACACAGATTCTTAATGAAAGAGCAAATAAAGTGAATTCAACTTGGCACTCTTCGGCATACAGTCTTCAAGAACTGTATCTCCTTGTCTTTAAAATAACACTTTCACTAAAAATAAATATTAAGAGACACTACACAAAAGACATCTTAACTAAACAGAGAAATCTATTTTACAATTAAAGGAATAATTTGAAGAATAATTGGTATACCATAGGCCCTCAATGAACTTGAAATAAGACACACATCTTCAAGTCATAATTCACAAATGCTAGAGTAATTATTTATGTAGAAATTGCAGTTATTGGATAACATTCAAACTGTATTAGTAATTAGGTAATGTTAACCTATTTGGTGGATAGCCTCTTTGAAATCACAAGAATATATGGGAGATTAAGCTGGCAAATCCTTTGATAGACTTTTTAAACATAATTTCCAAAAGCTTCCTTAACAGCTATGCTCATTTTTTTTCCCTAAACTCTAGCTCTCAACATCATTTAAAATGTAATATTTGGCCCCATTTTTTTTTCCTCAGGTTCTGTGAAAAATGGGTCTGGGTGGGTTACTCTTTGGAGGATTGGTGTGGATTTGTTGGGCCGATTCTTTGTTTCCACACTGTAGGGATACTATTCTATATCACTTCCAGGAACATGTTGCTCTTGACCGTCTCCATCTGGGAAACATTGATGCAGACAGGGGCATGCCCTCTTCTCTACTTCCTGATGTCAATGATCAGCTCCTTCATTTTGCTAACACGGATGGAGAGATTGTTGTCTTTGCACCATGTCGCTAAGCACTCTCTCTTTCACGTATTCTGTTGCCTTGTTGTTTGAGATCTGCCCTACAACAGTTTTGTCAGCAAATTTTTAAATGGAGTTGGAGAAGAATTTGGCCACACAGTGATGAGTATTTAAGGAGTATAGTAGGGGCTGAGTACACACTCTTGTGGCACCAGTGTTGAGGAATACAGTGGAGGTAGTGTTGACGCCCAATGTTACCGATTGCTGTCTATGGGTCAGGAAGTTAAGGATCCAGTTACAGAGTAGGGAGCAGAGACCTAGGTCTTGGAATTTCGAGATGAGTTGAAGGTGGAACTGTAGCCAATAAGTAGATAATCCTTGTCATCCCGACGTTCTAGGGATGAGTGTAAGGCCAGGAAGATGGCATCTTTGTGAACCAGTTGTGCTGGTTGGCGAATTGCAAAGGATCAAGGCAATTTGGCAGGCTGGAGTTGATGTGAGCCACAAATAATCTCTTGAAGCACTTCATAGTTATGGAGGTCAGAGTCACCAGGCAGTAGTATTGAGGCATACTGTGATTTTTCTTTAGCACTGGGATGATGGTAGTCTTCTTGAAGCAGGTGGGAACTTCAGATTGTACAAAGGAGAGGTTAAAGGTGTCTGCAAATACTCCCATCAGCTGCTCTGCACAGGGTCAGAGAGCACAGCCAGGGACTCCATCCGGGCCGGTCGCTTTCTGTGGGTTCACTCTTAAGGCCAAGTGAATGTATTCAGCAGTTATCGTGGGTACAGTTTATCCGAGGCTGACAGGTTAGATGACATCAATTAATTGACCTTCTTTTCAAAGCGAATATAGAATACTTTGAGCTCATTGGGTAGGGATGTACTATTGCCCTGTTTGACTTTGCTTTGTAGGCTGTTACGTCACGCAAGGCTTGCCACAAACAATGGGTAACGTGTGGTTGGTCTGGGTATCCTGCTCAGTTTGGTATTGCCACTTGGTGTCTCTGATGGCCTTATGAAGTTCGTACCTGGAATTTCTGCATAGATCAGGGTTGCCCGACTTGTATGCCTTAGACCTAGACTTCATGAGGGAATGGGTCCCCAGTTCATCCATGGTTTCTAGTTGGGGAACATGTGGATCAACTTCTTCAGCACACTGTCTTCTACACAGTGAAGTCTAATGAAGTCTACGATGGAAGAACATCCCACCCAAATCCATTCCTTACCCTATCCCAGTAACCCCGCATTTACCATGGATAATCCATAAAGCCTGCACATCTCTGGAGACAACGGGGTAATTGAACATGGCCAATCCACCTAAGCTGCATGTATTTGGGCTGTGCATGGAAACTGGAGCAGTCAGCAGAAACCCACATAGACACGAGAAGAATGTGCAAACTCCACACAGTCAATCATCCAAGGCTGGAAACCAAACAGAGTTCCTGGCCCTGTGAGGCAGCAGTTCAAACCACTGAGCCACTGTGTTATCCTTCTAATTGGAGATTCCAATCAGGGGTCTCTTTGAAATGAGTAACTGTACTTCCATTTTTCCAGTTCTTTTGTAGTGCAAAACTGTCAGAGGAAGACAAACCATGCCCAGTTTTCACAGCAGGAGAAAGTGAAGACTGCAGATGCTAGAGATTTTCACAGCAGTTGGGTTACCATATTCTGAAATGTAATGGTCCTGACAGCTGCTGTCAAATGGGGTCAAAGTGGCTAAGTACATTAGGTAAGTTAGGATACTGGGAGGGTAGTGTGCCAGGTGGGTATATCAGTAGGTGCTAAGGGAGTAGGATGCTAGCTGGCAAGAGTACCAGCTTGGCAGGTTTTAGAGGTAGAATGTCAGAATAGAGAGGAATGAGGTGCCAGTTGGATAGGATGCCAGGTGGAAGGAAGATCAGGCCAGGCTGGATGCTAGTTTGGTTTGGACTGCAGAGAGTTGGGGTGGGTCCAGTGGGAATGTTGGTTTGGATCAGATGCAGCGGGATAGGGGCTTTAGTGTTTGTGAGACGATTCTGCTGGGGGATAATTTGGGGCATGAAAGTGATCTGGGGGAGATACCATTGGTGGCGTGAGGTATAATTCAATAGTTACTCAGGAGTAGACCATGTACTTTAACAATCAGAGTTTTCCTGAGTAACCATTTTACTTAATTTTATTGGAACTCTGAAGTCTGATTTAAATGGAGGCTTTGAGGGTTCCAAACAAAGAGTAATTCCCCAAGAGAAAATTCAATTTCCCAGGTAATTCTTTCAATGTGCTCTTATTGGGATTGTGGCAGAGTCCTCATGCGAAAATTCCATCAAATTACATACTGGTCATTGGCAACATATATGGTTATTAACCATACATAGAGAAAAATTCAGCAAAGCTTCAATACATTTTTGATAAAGTAATGTGTGAAATGCACAATAAAAAAGGGAGACCATTCTGCTGACACTTGATTCAAGTGAATCAAAGTTGTCAAGATGAAAGTCTGTGGAGAAAACTCACTGGCTGATGTGTCAACATGTTACTTTGATAAAAATTTTGTTACTATTAAATTCTGATTAAAGTATAACTAGGCTGCCAAGAAATATTATGCCTGGACCAAGGCTTCCATATAAAACAGAAGCAAATGGGAATGATACACTGGAATCCCACGTCTGGTTACAAATTACACTTTAATCAGCTATGGATTAATCCAGGCTGTGTTATAAGATTTCTAAAAAAAACTGAACACACTAAATAAAGCCTTTCATGTTTGACAGGATATGCATAAAGAAATTTGCAAACTCCTTGCATGCCAAGTATCGGTTAAATTTCCCAAACATTAAGGATCACAAAAACTTAATATATACAACTCAACTATACATCATTTACAGATATTTTATGAATAATAAAACTTAAATCCACAAATAAAGTATCTATTCAATTTTTACCATGATGTGATTTTAGAATAACATTTGTGCACTTTACGTTAGTCTTCACCACACAAATGCACAACCTGCTGAATAATACATTTTAAAATTTGGTAAACTAAAATCAGAGGTAGATCTTAGACAGGGATTACTTATTCAAATTTGGAACAGAAACTTACTCACCACCCTTTCTCACATCATTGCTATAGAGGGCTTCATGTGATTCAGCACCATTTCTCTAAATCTCGCCACATTGGTGAAACAGCCACCTTTTTAACAGTATTGTGGTCAATTATCTAAACCGTTCCCTCCATAATAAGCAGCCAGTCATTTAACTTTTCTCTATTTGTGAGCCAGCTTTGGGCATGTTTTCAGATGAAATGGTGGTGTGATGTCAGAGGTGGATAAACAAAAGTCAAGTGTTAAATAATCAGTTCTGTAGGAGAGTGGTGTAGAACAGAAGGTTACAAAAAAAAAGGGACAAAGACATTTAGGGGTTGAAGCAGACAACTGTGAACTTTAAGTTGGATGTATAGGGTTCAAGAGCTAATTTAAATCAAAGGCATAGCAGAGATTTAGATGAGCTTAAGTTTATTGAGTGTGAAGCGTGGGATGCCAGCCAAAGAGAATTTCAAATAGTTGAGTACAGAGATGACAAGGCTAGGTATAGGTTACAATGGCATATGGAATGACGCAAGGCTCAAATGATGGCTTCAGACATCCAAGTATTTAACTGGAATACATTGTGGCTAACTCAAAACCAGACACTGGAGGTGAGTGCAGCCACACTTTAGGCATCTTGTTGAGGACAAAGTGGAGGGAGTCAACTCAAATGCTCAGTGATACCATATAGTAAAAATCAAGTGTAATTACTAACATGCTACTAACAGAATATTGAGTACAGGAGTTAGGAGGTCATGTTGCGGCTGTACAGGACATTGGTTAGGCCACTTTTGGAATATTGTGCGCAATTCTGGATTCCTTCCTATCGGAACGATGTTGTGAAACTTGAAAGGGATCAGAAAAGATTTACAAGGATGTTGCCAGGGTTGGAGGATTTAAGCTATAGGGAGAGGCTGAATAAGCTGGGGCTGTTTCCCCTGGAGTGTCAGAGGCTGAGGGGTGACCTCATAGAGGTTTATAAAATCATGAGGGGCATGGAGAGGGTAAATAGAAAGTCTTTTACCTGGGGTGGGGGAATCCAGAACTAGAGAGCATAGGTTTAGGGTGAGAAGGGAAAGATATAAGAAACCCAAGAAGCAACTTTTTCCAAGCAGAGGATGGTGCATGTGTGGAATGGGCTGACACAGGCAGTGGTGAGGGCTAATACAATTGCAACATTTAAAAGGCATTTGAATCGGTACATGAATAGGAAGGGTGTGGAGGGATATGGGCCGGATGCTGGCAGGTGGGACTAGATTGGGTTGGGATTCTGGTTGGCATGGATGAGTTGGACCAAAGGATCTGTTTCCATGCTGAACATCTATGACTCTTTAAAAGTGGATGTAGAAATTGGAAAGACGCAAGATAAATAAAAAAGCAGTAATTGTAGTGGCTCCAACATATCAAATCCATGAAGGGAGAAGTAGTACTAGGCAATATACTACAAAAATCATTGATTAAATAACTCTTCACAATAAATTTAATCCAAAAATGAAACTATAAAGTTGAACATTTTACCAAAGGACTAAAATTTAAAAATATCATTAGAGCAGTCATGGCAATAACAGGAACACAATGAAAATCAATTTCAGCTTAAATGAGTCAAAAAGTGGAAGATTCATCTCAAAACAAACAGCACTTTATTGGGCTTGGTACATGATACATGTTTGGATGTCATTATATAAAAGTGTTAAAAATTTATTACACTTACTCTGTTTTTCTCCCCATAGCGTTCAAAGTGATGTTGCTTGAATGCATTACTTGAATGTTGACTATTTTCTTGACATTTATGTCTGTCAGTGGATACTAGTGTTTTTGTATCTTCAGGATTTGTGGGTTTGGTTAAACTGGAATAAGAAAAAGAAAAATTCTAACTTGAAGTTCAGGGTAACTATACAATCATTCATTTAAATGAAAATCCATTATCGATCCACTATAACGATGTGTCATGTGTAAAACTTTGATGCACTCCCATGCTAATCCTCTTTTTTAATTTCCGGATGTACATTCTTTAGAAGCTTCTCCACAACTTAAGAATTACAGGCCAATCCAGGTGTGACTGTAATGTTCTTTGCAAATCAACACACATGGCAAGTAACTGCTAGCCTCCTCCAACTGCTGCACAATGCTAGATTAGTTTATCCAGAAAGGTAGCCACAGTCGAGGCACTTGATCAATTTAAAACTATTTTTTTCCTTTAACTTGACTCTACATAAAAGAGTCAAAACAATAATTCAGCACGGTTCACTTTTCTATTTTCTTTCTCCCAGTTTCCTTATTTGCCACTTAAAATATCAAAATTTCAAATTTGAATTCATCTATATTTAGGAACTTGTGTAAACCAAAATTTTAAAAATTCATCACACGAATTAATACTCCCATAATCTTATCTGCCTTATATCCTCAGGTACTTCTAAAATCTTTCCATAACAGGTCAGATCTGCCCTCTTTCAGCATTTGCTGCACACATTTAGTGCGTTACAGTGCCAGAGTGCACTTCCAAAATGACTGTCACCACTTCACAGCATTTAAAATATAATGGATCAGATCTATAATTTATTAAGAAATTTCGATTTGAACTCACTAATTTCATGGTCTTCAGAGTACAGGAAATTAACTTGTTGTTCAAAATTCAATCACAACAGCACAGCCAAGAGAGCTGAACTCCCATTTCAGCTTGAACAATGGTTCTATTGCAATAATCCTCAATACTGTCCCTTTGCTCCCTCCCCTACTTAACATTTCATACTTCTTCTCTTGATTATTTATTCCAGTGATGAAAAATCATTTTGCCACTAAAAGAAGTGATATATATTTTTATACTCCAAACTTGTTTGCAAAATAAACCAAAGATTTGGAATTTGTAATACCAATATCAATGCCTAATCTCCAAGCGGAACAGAGGTTAATAAAACTAGTTTAAATTTCAGAGTTTTGATTGTTATCTTTTGGATTAACAGACATTTGTGACTAAGATAATATCCTTTATTTGTATTACCTACATCTTAAAAAATGCTCCAGTCCAAGCTAGGATATAAAGTCGTATTATTTTCTGTAAATACCAAACAATTGCATCTTTTGGAAAGTAGGGCATCACCTCATATATAAAAATAAGTCAAATGTTACTTGCAGCTCAATTTTCTTAAATTGGTACAGTTTAGAAAGTTACAACCATGTCGCTCAAGTCACGACCTGGACGTTTTACCTTATTAACACTGCTGGGGTTCCCAGCATAACCAAACTGAATCAGAATCTAAAATAGCCTTTAGCAGCAGTGGGAGGCTTCAGGTCAGGGAGACAAGAAAAGGTCACATTACAACAAAGGTCACAACTACAAGGTGGTGGTGCCTGGTGAATCAAACCTGCTAAGCCTTAACTGGTCTGCGATAGTGATGTGAGGCGTTCTGCCCTACTTGCTATAGGATTGATTTGAATGAGGCATTCTTTCATCAGGTATTGTCTGAACTCTAAAGACAGGAACCCTCCCTCATGGCCTGCTTTTCATTCTCACACTGATGTGTCAAGGACGTGATGGACTTGTTCATTCATGGCTCCTTTTTTGATCTCACTCAGAAAAATGAGTGAGGTGAACTGGATCGAATTAGCTGTGGTGAAAACTGAGAACAGTTCGATTTATATAAGTGTGGCAGTAATTTGTCGTGCCCTTTCTTCATCTGATGTCGTTCTCATGTCAGACAAGCTGGAGGATATGGTGGTCAATGGTTAAAAGGTTAAAGAGGCAGGCCCTAATTACCACACGTGACAAATGGAAGCCAAATTAATTGTAGAAATATTCAATTTGAAGACAATGTTACATAAATTTATATACAGTCTTATAATGAGAATCCAAACCTAACTACCAATTCAAGTCGAATGAATTTGATATGGCACACTATGACAGAGATGAAACATAAAATAGTGTTGTCAAAACTGAGATATCACAGTACTAATTTTGAAGTCATAAAATTAAAGTGATCCTGTATGGAACAGAATATTGTCAGGTTCACATTTGAAAATAATTTTAACTTGGTAAGGTGAGATTTAGTCAAAGCCAAACAAATGGTACAAATTTTAAAGTATGAAGTTACATACTGTTGATTGTAATTAAGCTAAATGACTTATGATCCAAATACAAATTTTTGGAGAAACTCCATCAAAACTGATAGCAGGTAGGAAATGGAGGCACTATAAGATGGAGGTGGGGGGGGGGGGGGTTGTGGAGGAAAGAGTTGAGGTGGAGAGAGCATGCGCACTGTGGGTGAAGGGAAGAAGAAGAGGAAGAATGCATGGGTGTACAGGAGAAGGAAAGTGAGAGAGCACGCGCGCGCAGGGTCGGGGGGCACAGGAGCGAGGCGGGAGGGCAGGGTCGGAGCATGGAGGCACAGAAAAAAAAGGGGATGAGCGCGTGTTGGTGCATAGGTGGGTACACAGGAGAGACAAGGGTGGGCAGAGGAAGGGGGAGAGGAGGGGGCGGGCGGGGCGGGGAGAGGAGGGGGCGGGCGGGGAGAGGAGGGGGCGGGCGGGGCGGGGAGAGGAGGGGGAGGGGCGAGGGGGCGGGAAGGGGAGGGGCGAGGGGGCGGGAAGGGGAGGGGCGAGGGGGCGGGAAGGGGAGGGGCGAGGGGGCGGGAAGGGGAGGGGCGAGGGGGCGGGAAGGGGAGGGGCGAGGGGGCGGGAAGGGGAGGGGCGAGGGGGCGGGAAGGGGAGGGGCGAGGGGGCGGGAAGGGGAGGGGCGAGGGGGCGGGAAGGGGGAGGGGCGAGGGGGCGGGAAGGGGAGGGGCGAGGGGGCGGGAAGGGGAGGGGCGAGGGGGCGGGGGCGGGGTGAGGGGCGAACGGGGAGGGAAGGGGAGAGGGGGAGGGAAGGGGAGAGGGGGAGGGAAGGGGAGAGGGGGAGGGAAGGGGAGAGGGGGAGGGAAGGGGAGGGCGGGAGGGAAGGGGCGGGGGGGGCGGGAGGGAAGGGGCGGGGGGGCGCGGGAGGGAAGGGGAGGGGGGGGCGGGAGGGAAGGGGAGAGGGGGAGGGAAGGGGAAAGGGGAAAGGGGAAAGGGGGAAGGAAGGGGAAAAGGAGAGGGAAGAGGAGAGGGGGAGGGAAGGGGAGAGGGGGAGGGAGAGGGAGAGGGGAAAGGGGGAGGGAAGGGGAAAGGGGGAGGGAAGGGGAAAGGGGGAGGGAAGGGGAAAGGGGGAGGGGAGGGGAAAGGGGGAGGGAGAGGGAGAGGGGAAAGGGGGAGGGAAGGGGAAAGGGGGAGGGAAGGGGAAAGGGGGAGGGAAGGGGAAAGGGGGAGGGGAGGGGAAAGGGGGAGAGGAGGGGAAAGGGGGAGGGAAGGGGAGAGGGGGAGGGAAGGGGAGGGGGGGGAGGGAAGGGGAGGGGGGGAGGGAAGGGGAGGGGGGGAGGGAAGGGGAGGGGGGGAGGGAAGGGGAGAGGGGGAGGGAAGGGGAGAGGGGGAGGGAAGGGGAGAGGGGGGAGGGAGAGGGGGAGGGGGAGGGGGAGGGAAGGGGAGAGGGGGAGGGAAGGGGAGAGGGGGAGGGAAGGGGGGGCGGTGAGGGAAGGGGGGGCGGGCGGTGAGGGAAGGGGGGGGCGGGCGGGGAGGGAAAGGGGGGGCGGGCGGGGAGGGAAAGGGGGGGCGGGCGGGGAGGGAAAGGGGGGGCGGGCGGGGAGGGAAGGGGGGGCGGGCGGGCGGGGAGGGAAGGGGGGGCGGGCGGGCGGGGAGGGAAGGGGGGGCGGGCGGGCGGGGAGGGAAGGGGGGGCGGGCGGGCGGGGAGGGAAGGGGGGGCGGGCGGGCGGGGAGGGAAGGGGGGGCGGGGGGGCGGGCGGGCGGGGAGGGAAGGGGGGGCGGGCGGGCGGGGAGGGAAGGGGGGGCGGGCGGGCGGGGGGGGCGGGCGGGGAGGGAAGGGCGGGCGGGGAGGGAAGGGGGGGCGGGCGGGCGGGCGGGCGGGGAGGGAAGGGGGGGCGGGGAGGGAAGGGGGGGCGGGCGGGCGGGGAGGGAAGGGGGGGCGGGCGGGCGGGGAGGGAAGGGGGGGCGGGGAGGGAAGGGGGGGCGGGGGGGCGGGCGGGCGGGGAGGGAAGGGCGGGCGGGGAGGGAAGGGGGGGCGGGCGGGCGGGGAGGGAAGGGGGGGCGGGCGGGCGGGAAGGGGGGGCGGGCGGGCGGGGAGGGAAGGGGGGGCGGGCGGGCGGGGAGGGAAGGGGGGGCGGGCGGGCGGGGAGGGAAGGGGGGGCGGGCGGGCGGGGAGGGAAGGGGGGGCGGGCGGGCGGGGAGGGAAGGGGGGGCGGGCGGGCGGGGAGGGAAGGGGGGGCGGGCGGGCGGGGAGGGAAGGGGGGGGCGGGGGGGGAGGGGAGAGAGGGGGCGGGCGGGAGGGGAGGGAGGGGAGGGGAGGGAGGGGAGGGGAGGCCGGGGAGGGGAGGCCCGGGAGGGGAGGCCGGGGAGGGAGGGGCGGGCGGGGCGGGCAGGGTAGAGAGGGGGGAGGGAAGGGGAGAGTGGGGGGGGGAGGGGAGAGTGGGGAGGGAAGGGGAGAGTGGGGGGGGGAGGGAAGGGGAGAGTGGGGGGGGGGAGGGAAGGGGAGAGTGGGGGGGAGAGGGGGCGGAGTGGGGGGTGTGGGTGGAGTGGGGGGTGGGTGGGGGAGTGGGTGGAGTGGGAAGGGGAGAGTCGGGGGGGGGAGGGAATGGGAGAGTGGGGGGAAGGGAAGGGAAGGGAAGGAGAGAGTTGTGGGGTGGGTGGTGGGGGAGGGAAGGGGAGGGAGGGAAGGTGATAGTGGGGTGGGCTGGATGGGGGGAGGGGGGGAGTGGAGGAAGAAGTGGAGAGTGGGTGGAAGAGGAGAGTGGGTGGAAGGGGAGAGTGAGGCAGGAGTGTCTCAGTGTGCAGGCGAGTGTGGACACGAGAGAGAGAGAGAGAGAGAGAGAGAGAGAGAGAGAGAGAGAGAGAGAGAGAGAAAGCGCAAGAGGGAAAAGCGTCAGATAAAAGGAGGGTCAAGAGACAAAAAGGGGCTTGTTGGTAATAAGCCAGGACAGAGGAAAAGCTGAGTAAGTGAAAGTGAGAGCTAAGAGTAGAACTCAAATGGGTAGGATGTGCTGAAAGCAATCCACTCCAAGACAGGACATGGCTGTCGTGTTGGGGTGGGCAAGAAAAAAAATTACAAGGACATATCAGGCTGTAAAAGTTACTGAGCCATAAATGCTGCAAGGTCCTTCACATCTCACTGTTAATAGGTCTGAGACAGATATGTTGGTGTGGTACCATGGTGGTGATTTGAAGAGACAGGCAGCTGGAAGCTTGGGGCCGTTGTTTAAGGACAAAGCACAGGTGTTCAGCAAAATGGTCACCCCAGTATAGAGAGACCACATTGTGAGCAATGAATACATTTGGCCAGATTCATCTGGAAGGCATGTCTGAGCCTTGAATGCTGAGGGGAGACAAACAGGAAGGTAATACATTTTCCAGGATTGCATAGGAGGGTGCTGTGGTGTGGTGTTGGGAGGACAAATGATGAAGGTGTCCCAGAGGGAAAGATCCCTGTGCAGTGCTGACCAGGGAGGGGAAGGGAATGTGTCTGGTTGCAGTATCCCATTAAAAGTACAACCACAATAACAGGAAATCCTTAGTTGAGGAAAAAGATGAACATTTCTGGGGCTCAACTACAGAAGGTGGCATCATTAGAACAGATGCAACTCAAACACAGAAATTGGGAGAATGGGATGGATTCCTTACAGTAAGCATGGTATGAGGATGTATACTTCAGGTAACTGTGGGAGTTGGGTTTGTAATGCTAGCAGTAGCTAGCCTACTCCCAGAAATGGAAACAAAGATACTGAGGAAGGGAATGGAGAAAGCAAAGATGGATCAGGTGAGGGCAGGGTGGAAAAAGAAAGTGAAATTCATAACTTTTTCCAGTTCGAAGTAACGATGTAATCTATGTACTGGAGAAAGAGTGGTGGCCTGAATAGGATTGGAACAAGAAATGTTCCAGGTACTCCACAAGGAGACCAGCATAAATGAGATGAGGTTGCTGACAGTTGTGAACAATGGCCTGGGAGGCTGAGCACCAGTTTTCAGACTTGTCCACCTATCTACCCCCAACCATGGCACCACCAACAAGCAACAGGCTAGTGCTATTAGTTCTGATGACTAGAAATGGCAACACTTCCCTCCCCATGATGCTGCCAGACCTGCTGAGTTTCTCCAGCAAATTCTGGTTTTGTTTCAGATCTCCAGCATCTTCAGGTCTGTTTTGTTTTAGGTCAAATGACCGACTTGTACATTTGTTCAGCTTCTAAGAACATAAAACACACATAGCTCTAGAAATTCAACAGCAGAGTACAGCCGTATCGTTTTGCAAGTACAAGTACTACAAACAATTATATTTTTCAGTTTTCATTGTTTCTCGTGGCTACTTCACATTTCGAAGACAAAACCTATGGAAAGCTTGTATTTTGAAGAGATGCCTTGCCCTGGCAAAAGAACTGTAAAACTCAGAACAGGGAGGGAAGTTAGGTTCAATGGCTTAGGAATAAGCCAGTGAGTGAGAACTGTAGGACGTTTGAGGTACTCATTTAAATAATAAGCAAAAAGGATGGCCAGAAACTGAAACCAATATCTTTATTGCTCATGCTACCCTATAAACCAACAAGTTTCTGCATACTTAAGATATGAAGTAATACACAATACATGAAAACAATGTTGAAGTAGACGGTCAGTTATTATCTCAGTGAATGATGGAGGGCTTGAAGGACCAAATTGCCTGGTCCTTTTTATATTCTGACATATTGTACTTATCCACCAAACCTATTGAGGTCTTGCCTTTTCCACACAGACGATCATAGGTGTGTTCAATAAACCTTTATATTTCTGAATTCCTAAAGAGCTCATTAATCTGCTTATTATCCCTAAGGATCCATAAAAAGGAGTTGGTAATAACTTGTCCAGTTAAACTGTCGTTCTTCCTGCTCGACTGTCCAGTAACTCTTAAGAGCTCATTAATTACCTGTCCTATTTCTCTATGGAGATAGTTAATTACCTGTCTGGTATCTCAATGGAACTTGTTAATGATATGTCCAGTATCTCTACAGAGCCTTTGATAACACATTCATATTATATTGAGCTTTCTTTTACCACTTGTCAAAAGCTGTAAATTGAGAAATTTTCACATAATTTGGACTTTTTTTTGGTAATTTTGTCTCAGACATTTCACATTAACAAAGGTTAATAGATTGTCAGAAGAAAAGTCATCACACTACCATGTTTTGTAGTTGAATAATATTCCACATAATCTAAAGTAATATATTTCTCTTGCCACATATCTCATCATAACTTTGTAATTAGCAGTGACAAAAACTGTGCTGGTTTGTTGATGCAGCAAGCGCTAGTATAAAATCAGATTTACCTGGTTAAATTAAGTTTCTATGATATTTGTGCAAGACAAAAGCCAACATAGTGGTAATTTAGCAAAACTATACAAAATAAAATAGCCAAGATATTAAACCTGGTATATACTTGAAGGTTTCAGATGTATTGTATAAACCTGATAAGCAACTTGTACATTCTGTAAATGTTTAACATTATACTTTCAATAAGCACCTTCTGGCTACTATTTAAAAGGATGATTTTAGAAATAGCTATCACAGCCTTTGAATATTAAACTGTTTGCTCAACATTTAAGAACAGCTAATAATGCACAAAGAACAGCAATACTGAGTAATTCATTAATTTATAATACTTACTCCTAGTTTTCAACTACTGCGATCCACTTACTCACAAGGTCAGCTCAAGTCCCATCTTTGTTTTTTCCATTAACTCAACTGGTTTGATTCTGTGCCCTTTCGCAGTACATAAGCAAGTTACAATGGAGTAGTATCCATGTTGTTTGTTATCCATGGAAGATAGAGGCATATCTCTCCTCCAGATAGTGAGGATTTGGTGTACAACATAAAATTAAATCATTCAAGTGTAAACCCAACAAATCACTCTCATGCAGCATATTAAGAAAAGGAAGGAGGAGGGTTTGCAGCAGGTTGTGAGGGAACCAAGAGGGAAAAACATTTGACCTATCCATACCAATCTGTCAGCTGCACATGCATCTGTCCATTACAGCATAAATAACAATGACCACTGCACAGTCCTTGTGCAGATGAAGTCTCACCTTCACATTGAGAAGAACTTCCATTGTGTTGTGTGACACCATCACCATGCTAAATTAGGATAGATCGAGCAACTCAACACTGCACATCCATGAGGCACTGGAGGCCATCTACAGAACAGAATTACAGTCCAGCACAATTTGCAACCTCAAGGCCCGGCATATCCCTCACTCAAACATTACCATGGCTCAACACTGGTTCAATGGAGATTGCAGGAAGGCATGCCAGGAGCAGCACTAAGCATACCTAAAAATGAGGTGTCAATCTAATGAAGTTACCAAACAGGATTACTCACATGCTAAACAACATAAGCAATAAGTGATAAACAGAACTAAGCAATTTCACATCTAATGGATCAGATCTAAGCTCCTGCCATATCCAGTCAGGAATGGTGGTGGCCAATTAAACAACCTCACTGCAGGAGAAAGCCCAGAAATCCAAAAATGTGCAGGTTAAGTGAATTGGCCATGCTAGATTTCCCCATAGTGTGAGGTGCATTAGTCAGGGGTAAATATGGGGAATGGGTCTGGTGGGTCACTGTTCAGAGGGTCAGTGTGGACTTGTTGGGCTGAAAGGCCTGTTTCCATTCTGTAGGGAATCTAAACCTAATCAAATATCCCCATCCTCAATGCTAAAGTATTTGCAGCAATATTCAACCAGAAGTACCAAGTGGGATGATCCATTTCGGCCTCCTCCAGTAGTCCCAGCATTATATAAATAAGAGTCTTCAACCAACTTGATTCACTCCACATGATATCAAGCAATGGTTGGAGGTACTGGATACTGCAAAGGTTATGGGCCCCCCTGGCAACATTCTGGCAATAGCACTGAAGACTTGTACTCCAGAACTTGCCACTCCCCCAGCCAAGCTCTTCCAGTCAGTTATAACACTGGCATCTACAAGACAATGTGGAAAATTGCCCAGGTATGTCTGGAATATAAAAAACACATCAAATGCAAACCAGCCAATTACTACCCAGTCAGTCAGTCTACTCTCAATCATCAGTAAAGTGATAAATACTGCAATCAAACAGCATCTGCTCAGCAATGGCCTGAGTGACACAGTTTAGAGTTCTACAAGGGCCACTCAGTTCCTGACTTCGTTACATCCTGGATTTAAACATAGACAAAAAGAGAGCTGTATTCTACTGCTGAGGTGAGAATGACAACCCTAGTCATCAAGGCTGCATTTGATAATGTGTGTCATCATGGAGCCCCAGCAAAACTGGAATCAATGGGAATCAGGGGTCAAACTTTTCGCCGGTTGAAGTTAATACCAGGCATATAGGAAGCTAGTTGTGGTTATTGAGGTCGGTCATTTCAGATCCAGGATATCTCTGCAGGCATTCCTCAGGGTAGTGTCCTAGGATCAACTATCTTCAACTGCTTCATTAACAATCTTCCATCATAAAGACAGAAGTGGGGATGTTTGACAATGTCAACACCATTTGTGCTTTCTTGAATACTAAAACAGTACATGCTCAAATGCAACATGATCTGGACAATACCCAGGCTTAGGCTGTCAACTGTCAAGTAACTTGTGCACCATACAAATGGCAAACTATGACCATCACCATTAAGCAGCAATCTAAACCCCCACTCTGACATTCAATGGTCATACCATCACTGAATCCCACATTGTCAATACCTTGGGCTTACCATTGACCAGAAACGCAACTGCACCTGACACATAAACACTGTGGCTACAAGAATATATCAACGGTTTGGAATACTGCAGCAAGTAACTCATGTTCTGACAATCCAAAGCCTGTCCATCATCTATAAAGGAATACTGCCTACTTACCTGGATGGTATAGCTCCAACGGCACTCAAGAAGCTTGATACCATCTAGAACAAAGCAACACTTGACTAGCACCATATCCAAAAACATCCACTCCCTGCACCACTGACAATCAGTAGCAGCAGTGTGTCCTATCTACAAGGTGCACTGCAGAAATTCCCCAAAGGTCCTCAGATAGAACCTTCCAACATGACAAACACTTCGATCCAGAAGGACAAGAACAGCTGATACATGGGAATACTATCATCTTCAAGTTCCCCTCGAAGCTACTGACCATCCTGACTTGGAAATATATCATTCCTTAACTGTTGCTGGGTCAAAAAGCTGGAATTCCCTCCTGAACGGCATTACGGGTCAAACCTCAGCAGGTAGACTGGAGCAGTTCATTAGGCAGATCACCATCACCTTCTCAAGGGCAACTAGGGGCAGGCAATAAATGTTGGCCAGCCAGCGACACCCACATCCCATGAATGAATTTAAAAAATGCCTTCCACATTGCCCATGGAACTTGGATATTAGTTTTTTTGTGATTCACGGACAACGGCTGAGCTCAGCGGAACTGGAAGCTTGGACTATATTTGTTTCAATGCAACAGGTAAAATGGATGAAATTAGAGCCTTGGTTAATACATAGAATTATGTTGTTGTTGATATCACAGATGTGATCGAAAGAGGGACAGATTGGCAGCTTAATGTTCCGGGATATCAGTTGTTTAGATGAGACACAGGAGAAGCAAAACTGATGGGGGAGTTGCATTAGGGAGCATCTCACAGCTGTGTTGAGGCAGAACATCCCGAGAGATCTAATGGATCTTATGGGTGGGGCTCAGGAATTAGAAAGGTGCAATTACAATGCTGGGATTGTAGTACAGACCTCCCTGCTGCCAGCAGGACAGAAAGGGAGAGATATGTAGCTAGATTCTGGAAAGATGTGAAAATAATAGGGTTGTTGTGGTGGCTGATTTTAATTTCACCATATTGACTGGGACTCACTTCGTGCCATAGATTTGGATGGGGAGCAAATTGTTAGGTGGGTCCAGGAGGGAATTTTGAAACAGTGTGTAGATAGTCCAATGATGGAGGGGCCATATGGGATCTGGTATTGGGAAATGAGCTCAGCCAGGTGGTCAAAGTTTCACTGGGGGAGCATTTTGGGAATACTGACCATGATTCCATAAGTTTAAAGAGGCTCATGGATAAAGACAAGAGTGGACCTCGGATGAAAGTGTTAAGTTTGGGAAGGCCAACTACAACCAAATTAGGCAAAAATTGGAGAATGTGCATTGGGGAGTGGCTATTTGAGGGTAAATCCACATCTGACATGCGAGTGTCTTTTAAGGACCAGATTATTAGAGTGCATAACGGGCATGTTCCTGTGAAAGTGAAGGACACGAATGACAGGAATAGGGAACTAGATTAGATTAAACTAGATCAGATTAGATTCCCTACATTATGGAAGCAGGCCCTTCGGCCAACCAGTTCACACTGGCCCCTCTGAAGAGTAACCCACCCAGACCCATTTCCCTCTGACTAATGCGCCTAGCACCATGGACAATTTAGCATGGCCAATTCACCTGCCCTGCACTTCTTTGGACTGTGGGAGGAAACTGAGCACCCGGAGGAAACCCACGCAGACACAGGGAGAATGTGCAAACTCCACACAGACAGTCGCCTGAGGCTGGAATTGAACTTGGGACCCTGGTGCTGCGAGGCAGCAGTGACCACTGTGGAAATATTAGCTTAATCAAAAAATAAAAGGAAGCATACCCAAGGGCTAAGCAACTAAAAACAAAAAATCTTTGAAGAATATAGAGAAAGTAGGAAGGAGCTCAAATGGGTCCTTCGGAGGGATAAAAGGGGCTATGAAAATGTCCTTGGCCAGTAGAGTTAAGAAGAATTCCAACACATTTTTTTTACATATTATGGAGCAAGAGGTTAGCTAGGAAAAGAGTAGTTCTACTCAAGGATAAAGCAGGGAGGTTAAGTATGGAGTCAGAGAAATAGGTTAGATCCTTAATAAGTACTTTACATCAGTATTCACCAAAGAGAGGGATGTTGATGTTAGGGAAAGGTATGTGAATGCTCTCAGACAGGAGAGGGGAATGAAGGAGGAAGTGTTAGGTGTATTGAAATACACTAAGACAAGTCCCCAAGGCCAGATGGGTTCTATCCCAGGATACTGTAGAAGGCAAGGGAGGAAATAACTGGGGACATAACAGATATCTTTGCCTCCTCTTTGGCCTCAGGCGAGGTTCCAGATGACTGAAGAATGAACAATGTTGTTCCTTTGTTTAAGAAGGGAAACAGAGATAATCCAAGTTATTACAGGCTGGTGAGCCTGACATCTGTGGTAGGGAAACTGCTGGAGAAAATATTGAGAGACAGGATTTATTTACATTTGAAAGCAAATGGACTTGTTAGTGATAGGAAGCATGGGCCTATGCAGGGAAGATCATGTCTCACCAACTTGATTACATATTTTTTTGAGGTGGTGACAAAAATGATTGATACGACAAGGGCAGTGGATGTTGTTTGATAAGGTATCCAATGGCAGGCTGGTACAGAAGGTAAAGTCTAATGGGATCTGGTGTGAGCTGACTAGATGGATACAAAATTGACTTGGTCATAGAAGACAGTGGGTAGTGGTGGAAGGGTGCTTTTTGGAATAGAGAACAACAACCAGTGGCGTTCCACAGGGATCAGTGCTGGGACCTTTGTTATTTGAATATGATCTGGAGGAAAATGTAGGTAGCCTGATTAGTAAGCATGTGGATAACATCAAAACTGGCAGAATTGGAGGTATTAAGGACTGTCATAGGATATTGTTTTCACTGGAAAAATGGAGGCGGAGGAGCAACCTGCTAGTAGTCTACAAGATTATGAGAGAGACATAGATAAGGTGGATAGTCAGGAGGTTTTGTTTCCCCGGGGTGGGAAGGTGGGGCACAGGTTCAAGGAGAGAGGGGGAAAGTTTAGGGGAAAATCTCTTACAAAGAGGTTGGTGGGTGCCTGGAATGCACTGGCAGTGGAGGTGATGGAAGCAGGCACGTCAGCAACATTTAAGGGATGAATGAGAGGCAAACAGAGGAACAGAAACTAAGCATGGGCAATAAGTAGTGGGTCTAAATAAGGATTAGGAAATCGGCACAGGCTTGGTGGGCCAAAAGGGCCTGTTCCTGTTTGTACCCTATCCCTGTAACCCTGTCCTTCCCATGGTTAGTCCACCCAATCTGCACATCCTTGGACACTATGGGCAATTTAGCATGGCCAATCCAATTAGCCTGCACATGTTTGGACTGTGGGAGGTAACTGGAGAAACCGGAGGAAATCCACGTGCAGACACTGGGAGAATGTCTGTGTGGAGTTTGCACAGTAACCAGAGGGTGGTTTTGAATTCGGGTCTCTGGTGTTGTGAAACAACAGTGCTAACAACAACAACTATATTGTAAAACTGAAACAGAAGGAAGGTTTAGTGAAATATCACAGCTGCGAATGCAGTCTATCGTGATGTTTCTCAAACTTAGCTCAAGACGTAGTCCTAATGGAATGGTTTTCATACCTCACTGAAGATTTGCCATCTATCAGATATCAATATTTTGTAGGGTCAACTAGTCACTTAATGACGGTTTAGAAAAAAAAGTTTTTCCTCTCCCATAAGTACAGCCTAGACTTTGGCAACATGTTTCAGCTAAATACATTCTGCATTCAGAGACACTGTGAATCCAAATCAATTAACATTGTGTACTTATACATATTTGCAGAAAATCAATCATTTGGACAGTTTAAGAACATGGAATACAGAGGCTTCAGAACTACAAACTGTTTGGAGGCATGAGAAAATAAAAAAAAACAGTAGTTTAGAATTTCTTCACAACAGAAAATCATCAGAAAGCAGCCTTATTAAAGCTTTGGATATTAAATAATAGTACACCTTGTGCTGGAGATTTGGCATAATGCTATAGCTGAACATCTCTTAGTATGTAATATACTGCCAAGATTTGGCGTAGCATTTGTAAACCAGTTGAAGCTAACAAGTAATCCAAACAGAACAATGTACATCAAGATCCTGTCAAACTCATTGTCCCACTTACTGTTGATCAGTTAAAATCTGCCTTCTATCCACCCTCTAAACGTTCTGGCTGCTATAAAATAAATATATGGCAACCTAAATCAATAACAGCCTTAAAAATCCAACAAAGGTGAAATTATACAGCTGGTAGTTCAAGCTGATTTGTATGTATTCTAAATGATTTTCTCTTGTTCATCAGGTGCAATACATCAGATAATTTTTAAGACGACTGGGTTTATAGGGTTCTTGTGGTATAGTGGTAGCACCCCTATCTCAAAGCGAGGAGACCTGACTGCAATTCCCAACTGTTGTAATATCATTAAACAGGGTGATTTAAAATCTGAAACCCAGTCTTTTCTTACTGGGAAATCTATTAAAGCTGATGGAACAGAGGCAAGTGGTGGCATGGTGGCTAGTAGTTACCACTGCTGCCTCACAGCACCAGGGACCTGCGTTCAATTCCACACTCGGGCAATTGTCTGTGTGGAGTTTGCACATTCTCCCTGTGTTTGCGTGGGTTTCCTCCAGGTGCTTAGAAGTTTATAAAATAGTGAGGGGTATAGATAGAGTTAATGGTTGCCTCTTCCCTAGGATGAAGGATTTCAAGACTAGGAGGCATATTTTTAGGGGGAGAGGAAAGCGATTTAAAAAAGACACGAGTCAAATTTTGTACACTGAGGGTGTTTCCCATGTGGAATGAACCTCCTACAAAAGGTAGTGGATGTGGATTTAAAAGACATTTGGATAGCTACAGGAATAGGAATGGTTTGGAGGGACGTGGGCCAGGAGCAGGTAGGTCGGACTAGTTCAATTTGGGATTATGTCTGGCATGGACTGGTTGGACTGAAGAGTCTGTTTCCATGCTGTATGACTCTATAACTATGTATACAGGTTAGGTGGATTGGCCAGGCTAAATTGCCAGTAGTATGAGGGATGTGTGGGCGAGGTGGATTTGCTCTGGGAAATGCAGCGTTACAGGGACAGGGTGGGGTGGGATGCTCTTCGGAGGGTCGGTGTGGATTCAATGGGCCAAATGGCCTGCTTCCACACTGTAGGGATTCTGTGAAGTTGCTGACCTGGTTAGAAGCGGAAATAAAGCTCATAGTTTTCATCAAATTGGAAGGAAGTTCCCAGTGATATTCTACACCTAAGAAATCTCTTTTTACATTTTCTTCTATTGTCAGAGTTTGCTTGATGTATTTATTCATTACTTCAAATTTGCCTGTCAAGTTGGTTTACATCTCAAACACCGCAGGTAAATTGCCTCAGTACTTGTACAATATTCCATACAGTGAAGTATTTTAGAATCTTCCAACTACTCATTGTGACAGTCTTTCCTCTGCAAACTTCCAATAATTTCAATTGTACATGTTTATAGAGAATGTTGGAAATTAAAATCATTTTAAAAAATGCAATATGGCTTTTGAGCCCAGTGTACTGGGAGATAAAACAATAAAGATTACATTTCATACATTAATTTTTAAAATATTGTTAGACCAGAATTAGATATCTATAAGCATGTTGAAACACTGCAATAACGTGTCAATTTGACTATATGCACACACCACCACCAGAATCTAGCAGACTCTAGAATCCACTTCCATGATCTTCTCGGATAATCCTATTCTACCTATATAAGTCTTTTGCCCATCAAGTATAAACATTGTTACAGATATCTTTTCTTACTTGACTTCCTAATTTTGAACCTGTACGCCTGATGTAACAATGCCTGTTCTTCTTCGTACTTTACACCATCAAAATTCTATTGAAATTGAATTTAAGTGTCACTTAATTGCTTTGAAATTTGGAGACACCTTGAATTGTGGTTGATGGCTAAGCGCTTTGCACTTGTTTCTCAAATTAGACTTTAAATGCCATTGAAATTAGCCAAAAAGCTTCCAGGAATACCCTGAGATATAGTTTTGCAATAAATCTACAATGTGCAAGTAATATGGACTATGATCCAAAATTTGGCTTAAATGTACTAATATTAACTCTGCAATTTGTAGTTCATAGCTATTTATTAAAAATTGTGAATATTTATTAATCCAATTTTTAGGAGCCAATTTCCCCACAACAATTAAGGTTGTGTATATGACCTTCTAATTAGATGATGGGTACATGTCACAATAGGTAGAGAAGATACCAACATTATGGTCATTCATAAATCTACAAAAAAAAATTAATGCAAATTTAAACTTATAACCAATTTGGAAAAGTCTACATAATTCAAAGCTAACAATCTATCTTCAAAAAAAAAAGGAACGCAAAGCCTTTCAGCTGGACCTATGACCATTCAGTTCAAAATTATGCAAACATAATATACCCTGATATAATCGGTATTAAAAGAAGTATATAAAAGTATATAAATAAAAACATGTAACAGTCATACTTTATAACATTATTGAAATGGTAGTTACATTTAATGATACAATGCATGTTCAAATATAAGAAGCTAAATGGTCCTTATTAATGAGTTTTACTGTAATGTACTGAAACTGCACATCCAAGGACAATTTAAAACAAAAAAACTCACCTGGACATATCAATTGTGTTGTATTTTGTGGCAAATGGATTTTTGGAGTCAAATTCACAACTGCTGTGAAAGTTTCCTGAAAATGGGTTTAGTGGATTTGCATCACTAGTACCATCTGACTTCACGTTGCTAGCCTTTTCAGACTTTTTGACATCTTTCTTGCCAGTCACACGTGCAAAGAGACTAATTTTATCCTTCTCTTTGTCTCTCTTGGTTTCTCGTTTAATTTCTGGATGTTTGTAATTTGTAGTGGTTTCGAAACTTGTGTCTGTGACCTTCCAGGAGCTGCTGCTGTTGTCAAAAGGATTTCTGCTTCTTGGAAGTGTGGCAGCTTTTTGTGGTATATACAAGTCTTGCTTTGAAAATGGATCAGCTGGTCGCTTTGCTGGATCAGTTCCATTCTTTGTGACAGAAATTAGGTCAAATTGGTTCACCTTGGAGGTATCCATGCTTTGTGATCTTCGGTGAGGTGATTTGGCCAGGGAGTCATGATCTGCAAGGATTTTAAATTGGGAGAAAAGAAAAAGCTTTAATTTAAATTTGGTTTAAATCAGCAAAACACAAACAATTAAAGTAGCTTGAAAACATCTTCCAAAAGCGGAATTTTCAAACATATATACTAAATTTCCTAAGAATTTTATAAAATATAAAATTAATACAATAATTTTTAATAGTTCCAAATTTCACCTTTTCAACAAATACTTGTATTAAAATAAGGGAACTGGTATTTATGTAGTACTTCTATGACCGGGGAGTTTTCAAATGTTCACTTCAAGTAATTAACTACTTTAGACGTACCTATAAAAACGTTCTAACAAGACGAGCCATTGTATATGCAGAGAAGGCTGTTCCTGATGACTGATTCCAGAACTAGAGGTCAGAGGTCACAGTCTAAGAATGGGGGAAGGGCTGAGATGTAGAGAAATTTCTTCACTCAGAGCACAGTGAGTCTGAGAAGCAGTTAAGGCAAAAACATTTAATATTTTCAAGAAGGAATTAGTTTGTAGGGTTTAAAGGGATTAAGGATATGGGAGAAAATATGACAACAGGTTAAACTGTTTGATGATCGGCTATGAGCACATTGGACGAGGCTCAAAAAAAGGGCCAAGTGGCCTACTCCTGCTCCTATTTTCTATCTTTGAAGTGGCAATATAGGAAAATCTCACAAACAGCAATGTGGCAATTACTGGATAATCTGTTTCTGTAATGCTTTCTTAAAAAATTTATTTTGTCGGAGGTTGGCATTGCTGGCTGGCCAGCATTTATTGCCCATCCGTAGCTATCCTTGAGAAGGTAGTGATAAGCTGCCTTCTCTACATCACTCAAACGGATGAGGATCATGTCCCATCCAAAGCAGCTCCGACTACATAATATCCCCTCAGTTCTGCTCTGATGTTTCTGCCTTAATTTTTGCACTTAAGCAATGGAGTGGGACTTAAATCCAGGCCTTGTGAATCAGAGATAATGTGCTACCAAAATGAACCACTGCTGGCATTATGAACTATCTTTTAAAAAGTACTGAACCAGTCTTACTTATTTGAGGAGTGTCAGATCAGAACATTAGCTTTCAAAAGTTTCAAATATGGAGCTAATAATATTATAGTTTGTTTGGCATACTTAATACATCAATTCCCTAATTCATTATGAAATGTAATGGTAAACCCAAAACATATGGCAGCACTGCATTGCTTTTTTTTTAAACACTGTATTCAGGTGAACAGGAAAAAATAAGTCCCAGTGTTTGAATGTTCTACTGTAGGTTTTCTGTGGAAGACACTGAAAATGATGGGAAAACACAAGATGTAAATCTGTATAACTGCAAACCACATGACACGAGCTTACTTTAAATCTTTTTCCCCTTTCCAGAAGTCAAACTAAACGAGCTCAACCATGGAATATTACAGCAAAAAGGTGGCCATTAAATTTGTGCTGGCTCCTTCATAATGCAGTCTAGTGAATTCACTTGTTCATTTGTCTCTATTCCAAATTTTGTTTCTCTTCAAGGATTTATCCAATTCTTTTTTTGAAGCCTACTACTGAATCTGCAACAACCAACCTAGTAAGGAGTACATTTTCAGCCTAACTTCTCATTGGCAAAAGAACCAAAAGCAATATGACAACAATGACCTTGCACAATCATGTTTAAAGTAGTTATCAATCATTCAGCCGATGGAAGCAGGTTCTCCACCTATCAAATACATCTATGATATTAAACACTATAATATCTCCTTTTAAGTTATTTTTGTTCTGTGGTGATAATCCTTATGTCAGCACATTCAGGATTTAAGGTGCAAGATGTCAGTGTAAGGTGTAAGCTTGTCAGTTGCTGAAACATTGCTGCATGCTTTTGATATCTCTAGACTTGATGATTCAAAAATACTTGTAGCTAACCTCTCATCTTTCACTCTCTATAAACTTGTGTCTCATCAAAACTTTGCTGCATATGTTATTCTTTGCACCAAGACCTTTTAACAAAATACGCATGAGCTCTGACCCAGTTAAGTTTGGTTCTGGGGAAGGGTGCAAGAGAAGAGATGGTCAGGGCTTTTGGGGTGGGGTCAGTCAGAGTGGCAGGGAGTTGGGTCAAGATTTTGTTAAGTTTTGCTGGTGTCTGGAGTCTTGGGATAATGGGGTCACAGTAGTGGTGGACTTCCGTTTAACAGCTACCTAGGAGCTGGTGTAACTTTTACATTTGTTTAACTTTTCCTGGGTGATTATTAAGCCAAAACAGTAGGTATCCTTAGAAATCTCTGACTACCTTTGTTGTGAACTATTTTGGAGGCTATTAGACACCATATAATGGAAGTTTCAACCTCCAGGGCAATTCCGTTGACTCAGCCAAGTGGAAACTTTCACATAGACTAGAGCTGTACGATGGGATTATGTTGCTGCCCTATTTACCTTCCCAGAACTGGGAAAAGTTGTTGAAAACCTCAAAAAACTTTTATTTGCTGGATGAAATTGCAATTTTCTTTCCTTACTTGCTAGGAAATTAGCCAGACTAAGAGGAAGAATGCTAAATTTCACTTAACAGCAAACATTCTAGTTATTGGAGATACTCAAAGGACTGGTTACAGCACAGAAACATACTAGTGCTTCTCCTTTAAAAGTCATCCAAATTTAATTCCCATATAATCCATACCATTTAATAGGATATACCCTGGTTCAAGCAACTATCAAATTGCTTTCTGAAAATCACTCTTGGAATCTACTTCAAGAGTTTGTGGCTGATTACTCATATTCTAACTACCATCTGAAGGAAACAATAAACCCTTCATTACAACATTGCTGACCAATAGGAACATCTATCACTATTCATCCCATCATAATCCTACATAGAAGGAGGAAAAAAAGCCTATGTCTGTTTTATAAATCCCTTTTATTCTCCCTTTAATCAATTTTCCCCAGTAATACTGCAATACATTTACACTGTAACTTGGCTATTTCTTTAAATACTACCTACCATCATCCTTGGGGAGATCGCTTCAAGGAATACTTCAGACAAGAAGCTTCAAAGTATTCAAGATTTATAATGCTGGATTTAATTATTACATAACATCCTAGGCTAGACTATGCTACAGAAGGCTCAGAAAAGTGAAGAGGTTCATGTTGGCCTTTTTTCCTGATGAAAATGAAACCCACCCTTCCAACCTCTAGACCCATTTGACAGCATTTGCACTTATGTCACCCAGTTCTAGTTTCTGAATTTGACTATTTGTATACTGTCAGGCCACTAGTTCAAAATTATGTTTTAAATGTGTTGCAATTTCCTCCAGATGTACAAAGCTGCAGTCTCAGAACAGAACTAACTCCATCACCACAATCTCAGCATACATGTGCATTCTTGAGAGGACAAAGTTAGCAATCCTGCTCAATCAGGCAGGCCATCCGTTTACACCTCCATTATTTTACCTACCTTCACTACTTTAGATTCATACAGCACAGAAATTGACCCTTCGGTCCAAAAGGTCCATGCCAAACGTAATCCCAAACTAAACTAGCCCCACCTGCCTGCTCCTGGCTCACATCCCTCCAAACTTTCCTCATCATGTACTTACCTAAATGTCTTTTAAATGTTGTAATTGTACCACATCCACCACTTCCTCAGGAAGTTCATTCCACATATGAACCACCCTGTGTAAAATATTTGCCCATCGTCTTTTTTTTAAATCTCTCTCCTCTCACCTTAAAATTTTGTCCCCTAGTATTGAAATCCCTTATTAAAATAACTACCATTAACCTTATGTATAGCCCTCAGTTTATAAACCTCTCGCACAATGAAAAAAGTCCCAGCCTTTCTTTATACCTCTCGCCTTTTATCCTGGTAAATCTCTTGAATCCTCTCCAACTTAATAATATCCTCCCTGTAAGTGGGGTACCAGAATTTTGAACAAATATTCTTATGATCCTATCATCAAAAGGCAAATTTAATGCCATGATTGCCCAGTGAACTTTGGCAAATTCAAATGCTCATCCACATATTCTATCACAAATCAAATCCTCCTATCACACCAATCCTTGATGACCTCTAGTGGCTCTCTGTCCCAAATTAATACACATGGATGTAAGTTTGCTCACTGAGCTGGTTCATTTTCAGACGTTTCGTCACCATACTAGGTAACATCTTCAGTGAGCCTCCGGCTTCGAAGGCTCACTGAAGATGTTACCTAGTATGGTGACGAAACATCTAGAAATGAACCATCTAGCTTAGCGAGCAAACCTACATCCAGAACCTCAACCTGAGCTACAAATCTTCTCAAAACTTGTTAACACGCTTATGTCAGATTTTTAATCCTACTATGATCCCAGACTCCTCTCTCCACAAGAATCTCAGGGAGTCCCTCTCCCACTGCAACTCCCAGGTCATTTCCTCTGCCCTGAAGCTCTTCAACCATGTCGTGACTCTATGCTACTTTCTCCCCACCCCCACCCTCCTCTAGCTTATCTCTCCATGCTTCAGGCTCACTGCCTTTATTCCTGATGAAGGGCTTTTGCCCAAAACGTCGATTTCGAAGCTACTTGGATGCTGCCTGAACTGCTGTGCTCTTCCAGCACCACTAATCCAGAATAAACATATGGCTCTCAAGCCTGCGTCACTGAGATCACCACTATCATATCTTTTATAAGATTTCATAAAATGTACTACTATTACCAGCCTTCCTAATCTTTCATTTCTTGGGTCATTGTGCTTCTTTTCTCTGATCACACTGGTTCTAATCTTACAGTCCAGTTTTTAACCTTATTCAGCAGGAACTGATATTGTTTTGGTACTCCAAAATGCAACTAAAGCATTCAAAACAGATAGTAGATTCAATGTACTTGCTTCATCATTTAGTTTCATGAAGTACAATGACCAGAAAAGAGACAGGAGTTTACAGACAAAATAATTTCAATTTTTCACTTAAAAACCATAAATAAACTGTTTACCACACGTACACCAGCTCATGGTGTTCCTGTGTTACCATTGTGTTATTCCATTTACTTTGCTTTTGTAGTTTTTTTTGACTTGATACTAACGTTTCCTCAGCAGAATACAGAATAGACTGAAAAGTTCATAAATGCCAAATCTGAAAAAAGGCTTTTTTATGAAACAAGCTCATTTTAGCCTTTTTAAATCAAAGTGAATCAAAATGTGTACTTTAAGCAAAATCAGTATAATTCTGTCTTTGAATGGACTCACCCTTTTCTTCACTGGAGTGAACAGAATCCATGGGAGGTTTGTAGACTACATGCCCTATGGTATTGGATTTGATTTTTCCCAGTGATGGACGGGGACCAGGTAAATCTGACATTGACTGTGCAGATGATAACCTTTGTGGTCCCAACAGAAAGGCTCTTTTTGGCTTTGATTTCAGCTGTAAATCTGTCTCCAAGGCTTCTTGATCAGGGTTAGCAGATGTACTTGGAATTATTGCAGATGAATGATCACAAAAAGTGGCATCATTTTTTCTTCCCTTCATTTTGTCTTTCAGTTTGGCAAAAGGGGACCTCGTTTTATCCTTCATGGAAAGGTCGAACATACTTGCAGTCATATTGTTTCGCATGAACTGGATGGAGACCTGAATTGCACCTCTTTCTTTTGACTTCTTTCCTGGTTTAGATTCCAACTTGAACCACCTAAACACAATGTGGCACTTGTTATTTATTATGCATTAGGAACTGATGCAAATATTCAGGCAAAGTTTAACTCAACACAGTAGTCTAAAATAAAAGCATTTCTAGTTTTTAAATAATTTTTGAAAAGGAGAAACATAACCTTTTCTTTGTTTTCCTTACAATGCCTATGGGTACATATACAAGTAGTACCAAATCAGTTAGCATTGATAAAGGTAGGTTTAGCCCACAATTGTTAAAGAATGTTGTTGCGACTGTACAGCACATTAAATAAGAGGTTCTACTTTCAAATAAAGGTGTCGGAGTTTTAGATTGAATACTTATGTAGAAAGATATTTCAGTAAATGAGAACATGCAAAATATTTAGGTATCAATATAAAGTTGGGACAGCTTGTGATGTACACAGGTCCTTGTATAATAGATTATGCATAAGAAACGTTTTACTAAAAACCTGGTTGGGTGAAGGATTTACATCTTGCGTTTTTAATGCAGTTTTAACATATAACCTTGTCTTTTTTGTTATCAATTATATGTCTGCAGCTCAAACATTAACTACGACATTATAGGCTTGTGCACTTATGTTTATTTGTACCATGTCTGCAAAATTGAAGTTCATTTAGAAGGGAAGTTGACAAGGTCTCATCTCTATGGATTAATAACATGAACTTTTAATTAAGAGAGAGGCACACAACTGAAAACGTCTAAAAATTAAAAACATTTGTTGGATCTACATACCTTACTCAACTCATTATAGTACCCATAATATCTGACATGTCAGTTATGTTTTGACTTTTCTAAAAAAAAGGGCTTCTGTTAACTTAACATACATGTATACCCAATATCAACTTGCTTCAACTTTTTACAATAATATTCCTTGACTCTACAGCACAAGTACAAATGTGAACAAGTAAAACACCAAGACTCTCATTTAACTCTATGCACAGCTGTTGGCCATTATGGTTTCCATTTTTAACAGACAAGCTCAAAATGATGCGTCACAAGCCAAATTCTTGTAAACTAATTACACAGTTATTGTCACTTTTCATATGAAATGACCAAAGCTAAATAGACAATGGCTAGCAATATAAAAAGGTATACAAACTTTTATTTTCAAATGTAGTAATTGTTTCAGGTAAATTATGAAATAAGGCTACTGGTGAGCTGCAAGGAAAATTCAGCTTTTCTCAATTAAAACATTTTCCTATCACTGTTAGCAGTACTTCTTAACTTAGCAAGGGAATGAATAGGACATTTTTATCAGGTTTCATAGATTTTCTTCTCCATGAAGGCTAGCGAGTTTTCTTGTGCTATCACGTCAAACTTGCCTCATGACCTGTCGACTGTTGCCCTATGTCATCCTTCTTGTCTGATGTTAGCTGGATTCTACTGTTCACTGCAGCCAGAAGCCTAGGATTTGATTTGATTTCTTTATTGTCACAGGTACAAAAGGAGAGTGAAACAAAACTTGGACAGAGTAGCGCAAAAAGGTTACACTGCACAGGACGTATACTAGACAACACCAACATTAACGAGATCAGCATTATCTCAGAATAAGCCACCATCTCTGGTGCTCTCTTTAAAAGGCTGTTGTCCATCGAGAAAAGAGGTGACTTGCAGACAGAGACCTGGAGGTACTAGTGTAAGGGGATGGAGAGGGGCATTGTAATTCCCAGTTTCAGCACTGAAGGGCACAACACCAGGTCCTGTCAGCTTGGCTTTAGGTTACCACAGGATCAATGTGATCTCTGTTGTCTCCAGGAATGCCCAATGTAGGAAGGCAGTCAGTCAATATCCAATGCTGCTGTCAGATTCTCTCTCCAGCACCTCACAGTTGCGCTCTCTCTGCTATTGCACACACCTTCCACCAAGGCCCATGCTTGACCATTTTCACTGCTGCATACAATGTTGTCCCAGACTTGCTCTCACCCACTCAATGTCCCATTAATGCTGCATGGACTCTGTCTCCTACTAAGTCACTAGGGACACCTCACAACCCTTCCCACCTACACTGGCATTAACAGCTATACCACTTAGTTCCACTGTACTCAATCCCTCCCCTTTCTCTCAGTGCAGCAGGAAACAGAATTGGGCAGGAAGAGCCACGGTAGATGCTGGAATGCAGACATTCAACTTCTCAACCACGAGAACAGGGTCCTTACTCTGTCTGCCTCACGGCTGCCTGAATGGGCCCAAGCCTCTAGTCTGACATCCGATGCTGTCCTAGAATAACAGAGTTTCCTGACTGAAGGGGGTCTTCCTTCACATGACTTCCCTTCAATTTGGAGATGGCCATTTGTTTGAAGCACATGCAGTGTAGGTGACTTGCCAGCTGCTGGTGCAGGGATAACAACAATATAACATGGTGATGTGTAGTAATATTTATCCCCTTGACTCTGACTACCAACGATCACGACAAGCTGCATGACTGTTTCTGCAATCTAAAGGCAAGGCAGGGCAAGACAGACTAAAGCGGAGATGCCATAAGCATCCAAGTAGATGCTGGATAAGTGAGCACTGGGAGAGCAAGCAAGCAGTTCTGATATGCAGCTTGATCCAATCCTTGAGCCAGGTGCCTGCCCCAGTGAACAAAGTATCCTTGCACCAGCATTGCAGTGCACTCAAAAGTGCAGTATTATAGTGCAGACAAGAACTATAAGTGTAATGGGGATGTTCCATGTTAGTATGAAGAGGTTGGTACGTGTCAGATGCCTAGGTTTATGACTATGGGGAGCATGTGGCTGAGGCCCTAAACTGTGCCCTGGGAAGTCGCTGCTGGGTATTCGAGATGGAGGTCTGGAGAACCAAGCAGTTAGCTGGAATTACTCGGCACCAATGACATTCATGTTAGGAATGTCAGGCTTCTAGTTTGTATGTGACAGGTGGTGCACAGGAGCTGCATTTTAATGAGGCAAGATTCTGTGTTAATGAAAGTGATAACAAGCAATAATAACCCTGAATAAATATCTCAGTGCTCCCTAGGAAATATTTTATGTCGCATCCAGAACCCTTTCAATATTGTGGGAGGAAGGCCTCATCCAACTTTGTATGTGTTTCTCTCAGATTTCTTGCCATAGCCCACCTTGTTTAGGACCCCATAAAGATTCCAACCATAGTGTCTTTCTTGGATTGTAAGATGCCCAAAGCCACTCCACAGACAATAAAAGCCTATTTTGTAAAGTAAGGAAAGACACGAGTCTATTTGCACTCAAGGTCTCACACAACCAGCTATAAAATTTAGAAAAATCATCACTTGCCTTCAATTTCTGAACTAAAATATCAAAATAATTAGATTACTTACAGTGTGGAAACAGGCCCTTCGGCCCAACAAGTCAACACTGACCCTCCAAAGAGCAACCCACCTAGACCCATTCCCCTACACCGAATACTATGGGCAATTTAGCATGGCCAATCACATTTTTGGACTGTGGGAGGAAACCCGCACAGACAGGGAGAATGTGCAAACTCCACATAGACAGTTGCCTGAGGCGGGAATTGAACTTGGGTCTCTGGCGCTGTAAGGCAGCAGTGCTGACCACTGTGCCGCACAATGTTGGATGAGAGTTAATATTAGCCATATCATTGGAATTGCTCTTTTTCAAATAGGGCCATGTGACAGCAACAAGTTTAACGTTCCAATCTAAAAAAAAATGAAGACATAGAATTATAGAATCCTTACAGCATGGAGGCTGACCATTCGGCCCATCGAGTCCACACCAACCCTCTGAAGAGCATCCCATCCAGACCTACCCCCTACTTATCCCTGTAACCCTGCATTTCCCATGGCAAACACCCTTATCCTACAGATGGGCAACTTAGCATGGCAAATCCACCTAACCTGCACATTTTCGGACATAGGGAGGAAACCAGAGCACCCGGAGGAAACCCTTGCAGACGCTGGGAGAACGTGTAAACTCCACACACAGTTGTCGAGGCTAGAATCAAACCTGGATCCCTGGTACTAAGTGGCAGCAGTGCCAGCCACCGAGCTACCATGCAGCCCCTTCATCTTAGTCAGTTGTATACTGGAGTGTCAACTTAGGGTGTCAGGTCACTTGAGTGGAGCTTGCACCTATTACCTTTTAAGAGACAAAAGTTCTAACCAATGAATCGAGGCTGCACTCTGAAAATGGTAGTAACTCAAAAGGCAATCAAGGAAGTGATCTTGCACTTCAACAAATCACAATTAAAAGAAATAAAGTTGTAGAGCAGGATTACTTGTTACATTGCTTTCCAGAATTCTAGGCTTTCTGTTATGTATAATGATTTAACGGATGGTGACAGTGTTTCCAACATTTGATTGAATCATGTGGAACAAGTGTGGTGTTTTTGTCCTTGACACACACTTTAAAAATGACCATTATAAATCAGTAGATGAGCATACACATATTTGTATTATAACATTTCTTAGATCTGTAATAACACTGATTAATTTCTGAATTATAAACTGAAAGTCATAACAAATGGCACACATAACCAAACAATGAGATTTTACCAAAGTTATAGTAATGCAGCTGCATTTCATTCAGCACTTGACAAGTTACAGTAACTTTCTACCTGATTATTACAATACTATGAAGGTTAAATGTATGTGCACTATTAGTTTAAATCTACTTCAGTAATTGACCTGACTCCTAAAAATGTTCAAAACTTACAAAGATGCATAATTTAAGCCTAATTGCACAAAGTTGACCTCCGGCATACTCTGGATGAAAATTCCATTCCTCCTTTATTTTTGAATATGATGGAAAATGCTACTATAATCCTCTGTGTGCCATTAAAAACAAATTTTTTACCAAACATGGAAACGCTTTGCAATTACAGCTGGCATAAAAATTCCATTTTCTTCAAACAAATAGCTGCCTATATTAGACAGACATGCAGCTTTGGAACAATCAGAAGTTGTATTTTCCAATATGCCACTGTAGATAAAGATTTCTTCTCAGTATGGAAAGTGATAGCTACCGTAAAGTGAAATTACATACTGTCATCTCCTTCCAAAATCTCCTCTATATAGACAGTTGAATGTCATCCCTCCTTTAAGTTACTGTAAGAAGAAATCTGAACCTTGTTCATGAGAGCTTTTTCAAACTCAAATTCCCACAGGAGGCATGAGCATTTAAAAAAAAGTAATGTAAAAATTCCTTCTATCTCCTAGCTTTGACCTATTTAAGAAAGCAAAACCTTCAAAAGAAAATAAAAAGTCTTGAATCAGTAAAGTTTAACTCGAATTTATAAATTCACTAAATGCTGGAATATTCAGAAGTGGCTTACAAAGTTCTATTTTTCCAAAACAAAAGGTCTCAGCATACCCAAGAGATCACAACGTATATTCATTAAACAAACCCTAAAACAATGAAAGTATTCCAAAGAGGAGATAGCTTAACAAAAAGGCTAAGCAGCGTGGGTTTAAGGTTAGAGTTCTAAAGAAGGGTCACTGGACTCAAAATGTTAACTCTACTTTCTCTCCACAGACCTGCTGAGTTTTTCTAGCAATTTATACATACATAGAATCCCTACAGCGTGGAAGTGGCCATTCGGCCCACTGGATTACAATTGACCCTCTGACCCATCCCCTACCCTATAACCCCATATTTCCCATGGCTAGACCACCTGTCTTGCGCATCCCTGGACATTTGACCAATGTGCCTAACCTGCATGTCTTTGGACTGTGGAGGAAACCAGACCACATGGAGGAAACTCATGCAGACACTGGAAGGAGGTCTGTGTAGAGTTTGCAGAGTCCCCCATGGGTGGAATTGAACCTAAATCCATGATGGTGATACAGCAGTGCTAACCATTGAGCCACAGTGCCACCTTTGTTTTTATTTCAGATTTCCAGCACCTGCAGTTTTTTCTTCTATGACCTTTCATATCCAAAAGGCTATAATCTTCAACAAGTTGTTTCCATTACAAAAATAAACACAAAATGGTAATGAAAAACAGTACAACCAGATTCAGAGGTCAAGTAGGTGTCAGATGCAGCTCAATGTTCAATATGTAAAACAGCTAACATTGAACCAAGAAACTAAAAGCTTTTAAGTCAGCATGTTGATTGGAAAAATATTTCTGGAGCTAGCTTGAATGAACTGTTGAAACCATTCCCTCAGGTTTCCCACACAAAACAACTTAGTTGCATTATCAGAGATTTCAAAAGCACAAATCATGAATAACCATAATTGTAATTCAGATCCTATCTGGAGTTTTATGTACACATTCTTCACCAAAACACATTCTTCAAGGAGGTGTACAGGCACATGATTCTCAATGTCTGCATTGAAGTTATGGGAAAGATTATTGACAAATGTGCTGCTGTCAAGATTGTTCACTATAAAAAGACAAAAATATTAGTACAGCAAATTTAATGAGTACAAAATTAGAATTAAGCAGAATTTATGGGAATGGAAACGGTGACAGAATTGTTGAATGAGTTATCAAGTTATGAATATCAAATAATACAATTGGGTGGTAATAAAAAGGATGGATTTCTGAAGAGATTAAAAAACACTTGAGGAGAAGCAACTAACAGGAGGTGGCTGTTGCATGAATATCTTCACCCTCAATGATGGGGGAGCGCAGCACATCAATGCAAAAACAAGGCAGAAACATTTGCAACCAGATGTTTCTAATCCTGGCCTTGGTCTAAAGATGGATAAAAGAGCTGAACTAAGAGAGACTGCTCCAGACATCAAAACAGGACTTGACTAAAGTATGTTGCAGATGCTCCATTTCAGCCTTGAGGTCCCCAGCATGTCTCATGCCAGTTTTGGCCAAATGATTCACTTCACATCATAACCAAGAAATGGCTGAAGGCACTGGATACTGTGAAGGCTACAGGCCTCAACAACACTCCGACAATAGTACTGAAAGTGTATGCTCCAGCACAGCTAACAGCTACAAAGCTGGCATCTATTCAGCTGTCTGGAAAATTGCCCAGTTATGCCCTGGCCACAAAAAACCAACTCAGCCAATTCCTACCCCATCAGGCTACTCCCTATCATCAAAATGATGGAAGAGTTCGACCAGTGGCACTTGCTCAGCAACGACCTGCTCAATGTCAGTTTTGGTTCTGCCAGAGTCAGTCTAATCCTGGCCTTGGTCTAAAGATGGATAAAAGAGCTGAACTAAGAGAGACTGCTCCAGACATCAAAACAGGACTTGACTAAAGTATTGGAAACAATTATTATGGACACTGGGTGTCATGTGAATGGCGTAACTTGAACAGCTCAGTTTCTTACATACTATGAATTGCTTAAGATATAGTGGCTGTGTTAGAGACAATATGCAACACTCAAATTATGACCTTGCCAGTTCATGAAACTTACATCATATTGGCTTTCTGTGGTTACAAGTGGACTGGTTTTCTTTGAAAAAAATAAGTTGAAAACTTATGTCAATTTAAGTATCTTGGTGTCCTTAAGTGTTATGGCTTTAATAGTTATGACATTGAGGATATTGATGAATTCTACTCACTCTCCTTCTGACAGAGATCAAATTCCCTCAGATATCAACACAAATACAGACAATATCATCACTAAATGACTAAAGGAATTACTGAGCTTGAAAAAGTAGCCCAAAAAAACATGAAGGAAAAACAAAGTTGAGCCCTGGTGCTCAGATGTGTCACTGATATCAAGCTGAGACCGTGATCCTACTTCTAAACTTCCAGCTTGGGGAAATCTTCTCCCATCAGCTATCTTTCAAGCCTTGTAAGGATTTCATATACTGCATGAGACCACAAGAACTCAAGAGAAGGAATAGGCAATTCAGCTCCCGGACCTGAACTGCCAGTTGATACAATCGTGACTGATCTCATTTCGGCATCAAGTCCACTTTCCTGCCCGTCCTCCATAACCCTTCAACCTGTTATTAATTTAAAATATCTGTCTATCGCTTCTTAAATTTACTGAGTGTCGCAGCATCCACTGCACTCTGGGGTAGAGAATTACACAAATTCTCAACCCTTTGAAAGAAGTAATTTCTTCCCATCTGGGTTTTAAGTCTGCTTCCCCTTACCTAAAATAATGACCTCATTTTAGAGATCACATTCTTCCAAGCTATAAAGAATAGGAGTTTAACTTCCTAAATCTGTCCTCAAAAATAATCTCCTTTGGTACAATAAACCTTTGCTACACTTGCTCAGAAGGGATGTACAGGGAACCAGGTTCAATTCCAGCATTGGGTGACTGTCTGTGTGGGTTTCCTCCGGGTGCTCCGGTTTCCTCCCACAATCCAAAGGCATGCAGGTTAGGTGAATTGACCACGCTAAATTGCCCACAATGTTCAGGGATGTATAGCTTAGGCTTATTAGTCAGGGATAAATATAGAGTAATGGGTTTGGGTGGGACACTCTTCGGAAGGTTGGTGTGTGGATTTATTGCGCCGAATGGCCTGTTTCCAGGGATGGCCTGCAGGGATTCCAAGAGCTAAGATATTCTAAGGCACAAACTGTACATAGTATTTCAGGTGTGGGCTCACCAAAGATCCTACGGGCAAGGGGTGGGTGGAGATTAGCTGGGAAGGTGATATGCAGGTAGGGGGTGATAGTGATAGGTCAGAGGGGAGGATGGAGTGGAGCAGATAGGTGGGAAGGATGATGGACAGGTAGGACAGTTCGGAGTGGGGGGGGGGGGGGGGGGAAAAGAGAAGAAATCTGGGATGAAGTGGGGTGGGGAGAGGGGAGATAAGGAAATTGGTGAAGTCAATGTTGATGCCGTGTGCTTGAAGGGCCCCAAAGCAGAAGATGAGGCATTCTTCCTCCAGTCATCAGGAGGCTTGTATTGGAAGGGGAGGTGGCGCACATCTTGCATATTCTTGGTGGAGTGGGAGGGGGGAGTTGAAGTGGTCGGCCACAGGGCTGTGGGGTTGTTTGGTGAGTGCGTGTCCCAGAGATGCTTCCTGAAACGTTCTGCGAGTTGGCCTCCTGTCTCCCCAGTGTAGAGGGATGGAGGCAAGAGAAAAGAAACACAAGCTTATCAACAAGGCTTGCTATATTCTGCAAATGATATTAGATTTTAAAGTCTCCAATTCTCAGCAATGCGTTTCTATTGACAACACTTAAGACTGTGGTCACATTTTGATATAAAACTCAACTCTATGTATCTCAATTCTATAAAATGCTGCAGCCAGCTGCAAATGTGCTCAGTTTTCGTAGTCTCCAGAAGTAAAATGGTAACTTTTTCAGAATACTAAATTCAAATGCTGACATGAAATGGCGAGGGAGTAAGGAAATTATCTGTAAATGTTTCACAGTAACATGATTGAAAAAAAAGTGAATTAATTAAATAAGTACATGGTGCAGTCAGGAAGATTAAGCCCACAGTGTTTTCTTTGGTTTCTATGAATAGGAGACGTTTGAAATTAAAATAGCTAAGAAACAAAATTACAGCCTTAAATTTTTCAGTTGACAGAAGATTTTGATTTTATACAATGGCTTTTAATTATGGGTCAACATTATTCACTGGAATTTGTTTTTAACATACAACAATTTTCATCTCAAGTAGGATTTCATCTCATCACACTGTAAATTGATCTTAAATGGGTTCAGCTGTAATAACTGTACTAGACTGTGTTGGCAACATATGAAATGCAATGTCATAGTTGAACCAGAAATGAGATCGAGTAATGTGCAAACAATAAACCACAACTTGTTATTACTCATGAGCTGGGTATTACTTAACAATTCATTAATACAGAAAATTAGGATTGTATACTGGAAAGATTTGCCTTGGATAAAGTAGACATTACATCACACAATGAAACGATCAAATCAAACAATTTAGTTGTTTCTCGGCATTTTTGTGAATTTTGTTTTGTAATATATTAAACAGAATGAAAATGCAAAATGCTGGAAATATGCAGATCAGAAAGCATTTGAAAAGGAAGAAGCAAAGTCATATTTCAATTTATTTAAGATATTTCTCCACAACTAGAAAATCTTAGCCATTTAACAGATTTTAAGTAGAGAGGCAGATAAGGGAAAAATAGAAGGGAAAGAAGAGGAAAGAACAAAAAGGAATGTCAGCAATGGGGAAAAGGCAGAATGGATGATGGTACTCAGCAAACAGAAAACTAAAGTAGGTCTACAAGAGAGCTGAATAGTAGAATACTGTTTATTTCTGAAAAATGTGTAGCAATAATTAATAATCTGAAATTGTTTGACTCGATATCAAGAACAGAACACTAGTTGTTGGCCCTTGAGCTTCATTAGAACATTGTATGAAGTTGAAAACAGAGACAGGTTACAGCGATGGCAGGATGAAGAGGTAAAACAAAAAGCAACTGGGAACTAGCAGTCATGCTTACAGTCTGATTGAATGATCACTTTTCTGAACATTTCCAATTTGTGTTTATTCTCCCATTGCAGGGGAGTTTGCAAACTAAGCACTAAATAACAATATGAAAGATCAAAAGTATGATAAAGTTTCAATTTACCTGGAAAGAATGTTTTGAAGGCCTGAACTTTGGGAAGGAAGAGGGCGAAATTAAAGATGTTGATCTCCTGCACTGTTATGTGATGGTGGGATGAGAATTGTGTTGGGAGAGTGAACTAAGCCATTTTGAAACACAGTCTCTTCACAATAATGAAAGTGAAATGAAAAGTAGGCAAGGATGTGTTGAGGTTGTTCATGATCCATTTCACAGAGATTAGTAGAGTAGAAAATGAAGTCCATCATCATTCTGGAAGATTGGAGACAGGGCAAGAGCATACATTTGGGAAATATGACGAGCAGTGCAGGATCCCATCAACCAAAGTGGAAGGAAAAGAACCCTTAGTTGAGGAAAGAGAGAAAAAAAATTAGAAGCAGTGGCACGGAAGATGGCATCATTAGGATAAAAGAAAAGAATTGAGAAGATTAGTCCTCACTAGAAACAGAAAAAGGAGAAAGTGAAGAGGTGGAGATAACCCATTAGAATGTGAGGGAGATGTGGAAATGTGGCAAAGTCAAGAACATTTTCTTGTGAGGGCCAGCAGGGAGCAGGACTGTTGTTACGCAGTAGAAAATGTACAAGGAAGGCTATAATGAAAATGTTCTACGCAAATTCCAACAAAATAGGTACATCCAGGATCCACGTGGGTTCACAAAAAGACTTTTAGTCAAAGCATGCATAACCGAATGCACTGTAACAATATGCACACTGTAGACTATGGAAATATAATTGTCTTGCGATCAGTGACAGCTGAACAACAATGGCCAGCTTAGTATTTTTTTTTAAAAACAGTGAAACTGAACTGTTAAACAGTTGGGGTATCCACCCTGAGCATAATAAGTTTTATTTTTAAAATCTGTAGTAAATTTCGGTACCTGCAAGTTGTGGTATGAGAGATTGATAACTCAGCAGTGTACAATCACATTAAATTATTATTCTGACATTCGATCCAGAATGTCTAATAGAAAAATTAATGTACTTTGGCAGTACCAGTTTGTTTTAAAGTTTAGAATTTGGATCACAACATAGTTGCATATTATACCTTTTTGGTTATTTGGGAAGTTCAAATGGGAACTCAATTCAACTGTCGATTGAGGAAGCCAGTAATGTGAGAAATATTTTTGGATTAAAAATGCAGTTAATGCTTTTAAATTAAAGTAGTCCAAGTAATGGCTACATGCAATTTCCTCATTAAATTAATAACTTGGTTAATTTTCAAGATCAACAGCATCGCTCAAAAAGTTGTCCTACTTCCGCGCAAGATACGTATTAAAAAATTGGTTTTCATTTTAAGGTTGCCAAAAGATAAACCACAACTAATTTCTGAACAAAATCAGACAGCAGTCTAGTACTGTGGGAAAGAATGTATTTGATAAGGCAGAGTATTCTTTCCCCTTTGAAGGTTCAGCTTAATTTAAGAAAATAAGTTAAAATAATTTGGTAAACTTGAATTATATTTAAAATAGGAACACTTCATTTTCATAACATTCACGGTACATAGAGTAGCATTATTGTTGAGAAATTTTAATGGATTTTATTTGTGATCATTCATCTTTAATTCAGTTTAAAGCACATATTAAAACTTCTAATCTGTTCAGCTATGTGACTTTTCAAGTACTACCTGTTTGAGGAATTGATTTTCTTTCCTACACTTAAGCAATAATTTAGTCACTTGTGAAATGAACATTCTGTGATGTAGATCATTAGATTTTTATCGGTGTAATGGATGAGATGAGAATCTGGAGGTTAGTCCTTCTTACAAATGCACTACGTTAGATTCATTGCCAAAAGCATAACAAGTAGATATGCAAACAGAGTCATAGTGCTCTCTGCACTAAGTGTAGGGGTTGGCATCTTTAGGGGAAACTAAGCCCCAGCTGACCCCACGACGAAGACAGCCCACTGGATCAAGCTCAAAATTAGCCACTTCAGTGCAACCTGGAGGGACTCTTGGCCCGATCAGAAACCTCAACATGGAAGTTTGGCATACCAGAAATGGCTTATCTATCAGAGGCTGGCAGCTAACTGTAAAGCATTATCAAAGGCCTGGGCTTTGCAGGCATGAAGAGTTATGCCAGCAAGAAGGCAAGTATTTTTTTGGGGGGTTGAAGAATCACGAGTGGAGGCTATATAGTGGGACAGAGGGCAAGGCAGAGACTGGCATCAGCAGCAACCTACCCATGCCTCAACTGTCCCTAGATCAGGGCATATGGAAGTCTCTTGACCAGTTGGGAAGGCCACTCATGGACTTTCCAGCCTTGAACTGGATTATTGTGGGTGAAGGGGCACTCAGCACTGCCCACCAGCTTGCTTATTTGCCCTTCCTCTCCACTCTTTCAAGACAGGAGAAAAATCTTCCTAGTGTTGGATCAGTGACACTAGTAATCATCTAAGGAATAAAATGAACAACCAAACCTTATTTCTGCTTCAAACTAAGCAAATTCAGCCACACGATGCAGCTAACAATGAAGGATATTCACTTAAAGTGTTGCAACCTCAGCAAAAATAATTATTGCACAATGATTTGCAACACATCTCTGACAAAGTAGGGAAGCTGTTGCAAATGAAAAATAGGATTAATGTTAAAAAAATTGTCAGGTCAAAGGGAAGAATATTCATTAAATTGAAACTTATGACAATAGCACAAGCCTAACTAAAATTTATATTAAGGTGTTAGAGGCAAAAATGTGAAGGTCCTACCAGATGTGTGCCTTTCAAGTAGCAAATGTCAACTCTGATTAAAGTATTTTCAAGTCAAACTACTGGAGCTCAAAACCTCAACTCGAGGTGGAATCAGAGACAGACTCTGAGTGATAAGGGTTTCTAAAAGAGTGTTTCCAAGGTAGTTGAGACTTAAGGAATTGTTGGGGAGTGGTAGAGTAAGAAATGGTCAACTACACGTTAAGGAACACGGAGGGACAGACTTGAGCAGGAACATTCAGAGCAAATCAAACAATTAAATAACTATTTGTTGAACTAATATTAAATATTAAGGAAAGAAGAATGAAGAGATATTGAAATATTTCAGCCACACAAGATTAATATGTATTCAAGGGATATGGTTTTTGTTGGCTAAACCAGCATTCATTGCCCATCCTCAACTACCCCAGAAAGGTGATGATGAACTGCATTGTCCAATTGGACTAATTAGTTGGCCGTACTGTATCATGAGAGAGGCAGTTCCAAGATTTTAACCCAGTGAAGCAGCAGTAAGAGTTCCAAATCAAGACAGTGTGGGGCTTAGAGGGGAACACTCAGGTGATGGGGTCCCATGCTTCTGCTGCTCTTGCCTTCCAGTGAATGATAGAGGTTACAGATGGAACCTTGGTTGTATCTTGTAGATGTTGTATCCATACATTAGTAGTGGAGGAAACAAGGTGCTTAGTGGGGATGCATATCGCTAGTGCCCATACTGGGTTTAAGAGCCACAGTCATACAGCATGGAAATAAACTCTGTTGTCCAACTCGTCCATGCTGATCAAGTTCCCAAACTAGTCCCATTTGCCTACATTGGCCCACATCCCTCCAAACCTTTCCTACTCATATCCCTGCCCATATGCCTTTCAAATGTTGTAACTATACTTTCATCTATCACATCTTCTGGCAGTTTAGTTTACATATGAACCGCCGTGTGTGTAAAAAAGTTACCCCTCAGGTCCCTGTTAAATTTTTCTCCTCTGACCTTAAATAGGTCCCCCAGTTTTGAACTTCCCACCCCAGAAAAATGACCTTGGGCTAATCACTCTATCCATACCTTCATGATTTAATAAACCTCTAGAAGATCACCCCTCAAATCGCCTACATTCCAGTGCAAGAAGTCCCAGCCTACCTTTACAACTCAAGTCCCAGCAACATCCTGGTAAATCTTTTCTGAACCTTCTCCAATATCATCTTTCCCAGAGCAGGGCAACCATAATTGTACAGTGTCCTCTAGAAGAGCCCTCACCATGCCCTGTTTAACCATAACATGGCATCCCAACTCCGAAGGTGGAGTAATGAAGGCAATGAAGGCAAGCATGCTAAATGCTTAACCACTCTGCCCCCAGGTGATGCGAACTTCAAAAGCAGTATATACCTGAACACCAAGACACCTCTGTTCAACAGCACTACCCAGGGCATACGATTAATTATGTACGTCCTGCCCTTTGTCTTACAAAATACAGTACCTCACATTAATCCAAATTAAACTTCATCTTTAACTCCCTAGCCCATTGATCAAGATCCCTTTGTAATCTTAGATAACATCTTCACTGTCGACTATATCACTAATTATGGTGTCATCTACAAATTTACTAATCATGCCTCCTAAAATTTGCATCCAAACTGGGAGGTTAATGATGGGGGGGGGGTTCCATGTATCAATATTTAAAACTTAAAATGTACTCGAGTAGAGAGATTGGGAAGGCAGGCATGCAAGTGAGAAAAGATGGGCATGAGAAAGAGAACTAGCAAGAAATCGAGAGAATGTGAGCGCCAAAGTGAGAGAGATTGAGTCTGATGGATAGCCAGTGAAAGCACCACACTGCAAAGGGAGGGCAGAGTCAAAGCCACATAATATCATTGTTTTGTTCAATGCTGTAAGAGGAATAAACAAAAGCAAGATTTCCCAGTTATGTTCACTGAACCTCTTGCAATACATCCATTCAATTAGAATTCTATCAGTGGAAACACACGTGATAAGGAGCGTAAAGGCAAGTTAAACTGAGGAATTTAGTGATAAATGGAATGCTGCTAGACTATAACCTACCTAGCAGAGTCTATGATTACAGCAGTGTGCTGATACAACCCAAGAATAAAGACAAAACACATTTTATCAGTATCAGGTAATCAGAAACCAGGCAAAATGTATTTACAGAATCTACCTCTGCCGGATATAGAGCAATTATTCACATTAAACAATGCATGTTAAAATGAGTAAAACAAACTTCAAGACAGCAAGTCATTCTATAAAAATACTCTTGTTTAAACAAAGAACTCATGGTTGCTAATTTAGAAACACTGATTATAAAACACAATCTGGATCTTAGTTAAAAATCACAGAACACAAGGTTCACAGTCCAACAGGTTTATTTGGAAGAATAGCTTTCTTTAGATTAGATTACTTACAGTGTGGAAACAGGCCCTTCGGCCCAACAAAGTCAACACCGACCCTCTGAAGAGCAACCCATCCAGACCCATTCCCCTACATTTATTCATTCACCTAACACTACGGGCAATTTAGCATGGCCAATTCACCTAATCTGCACATCTTTGGACTGTGGGAGGAAACCGGAGTACCCGGAGGAAACCAACGCAGACACAGGGAGAATGTGCAAACTCCATACAGACAGTGGCCTGAGGCAGGAATTGAACCCGGGTCCCTGGCACTGTGTGCCACCGTGCCGCTCTTTTGAAGCGCTGCTAGTGCTTCCAAATAAACTTGTTGGACTATAACCTGGTGTTGTGTGATTTTTAACTTTGTACACCCTCAGTCCAACACCGGCATCTCCAAATCATCAATCTGAATCTTCACTTACAAATGTATTGTAACATTACTTAATGTCTTAAACTTTCCAGCAATGGTCCATATTAAAATCAACTTGATATTTGGTCCCCTTCTACATTTTGTAATTTTGATACTATATCTGCAATGTGAATATTAGATGACAAAACAGTGAGATTCTCAAATTATGCAACATTTAATTTTCTACACAGAATCATGACAAATCCCAATTATCTCGATGCCTGGAAATGCTTGCTTAGGAAAAAAAAATACACTGAGGATTTGAAACAAAAAACTTTTAAACATATCAGAAGCCAATGACTATTACCATTGCTGTTTTTATGAGCAGTCAGAGCTCCTTCATCTACACAAAGAAGTAAATAAAGTCATTTTGAGGAGAATAGATTCATTTAGAAATGCATTATGTCAGACTGGGTAAATCTATATAAAAATAAGTTTTGAGTGGACACAGACTGCTATCAAATCAGATGACAACAGCAGAACACAACTTCTCAGTATTTGGGCTAGACTTGCCCTTGTGAGCTTAGGTTTTTAAAATATTCAACATAATAAGTTATTAATTTGAGAGTCAATACATATAGAAGAATATATTTCAAGTGACTTGAAATATTAACTAAGTTAGGTTACCCAAGAAACCCAAAGAAACAGAGTGCAATCATTTTAGAACTATAAGCTTAATGGATCATCTTATGAAAGTTAAATTGAAAATCATTATAGATGAGGTTTATTGCCAGGCGTCAGGAAAATGGAGCATGATTATAACCAGATCATGCCATAATCTTACTGAATGGTGCAGAGGGTTCAAAAAGGGCCAAAAAGCTAACTCCTGCTCCTAAAGAAATAATAGCACATTAAAAGCAGAAATTGGTGAAATGTCAGGATTTAGATCTGGAGTTGAAATAAAAGAGTATTTTTTTGAAAAATCCCTGCAAGTAAACTAGAATGTTTACATATGTCTCACCAAGTATGAAAGAAAAAAATCACTGCTGTCCATTACCAAAATTAAATAGACAAGCTGCTGAAATGTGACATATGGCAGCAAAAATGAGAGATTGATCTAGAGCCTAAATTGGAGGAAATAGTGAGCATCAGGTTAGAGAAAGATCTTCCCAAAATAGAATCAGGATCCCTAATGGGGTTGAGTTGAAATTTGAGAGTCTGAAACTCAGAGGCAACATGGCTGCCATGGAACTCCCACCAAGTTATAACAATAAAAGTCCTGTTCTCATAGGCCCCCAGTCTTCATTCTCTCAGGTCTCATTGAGGGGCCATAACAATTTTCAAGCTATGATATGGGGATCACAGTGGAAAACGTTACGGAAAGGGACTGAACCAGAAGATGGACAATCATATGTGGCAAGTGAAGAAAGTACAACAAGACTGTGCCCTGTTGCCAAAATTATTTAATCTGTACAAGGAACAAACATTCAATGAGTCAGATGTATTTCAATTGCAGGAAAGAAAATAAATGTTTAAAATGCTGATGACAGCGCTACTTGCAGAATCAGGAAAGACTCTGTAAAATATTTTAGATTGAGTGAAATGTAGAAGTTTATAGTTTGGATTGAATATGAACACCAAAAAGTCAAAGGCAATGGTAGTCAGAAGGAAGGCATCGGAAAAGTTAGAGTGAAAATTGAAATGGATGGTGTTACAATGGAAATGGGAGGTAAATGTGTTTAATTAGGACAACTGATGAAACAAAACGGTAATTGTAATGCCAAAGTCAGATGGAAAATACAGTCAACCAGAAGTAATTTTGTGAAGATATAGAACATGTTAACAAGAAAATTAAAGCTTGAAAGAAAGAAGGAGAAGAAAAATCATAGGAGGTTGCATCTTGTCCACTTCAGAAACATGTACATAAATAAAGTCAGGGGAAGAAAATAGAGACCTTTGAAATGTGGATGTTAAAAATGTATAAATGTCCATACACCGATCATCAAGAAAACTTTGCATGTTTAAAATTCTAAGAGCAAAAATAATCCTAAAGGTGACATATAGAAAAGAAAATGTCAATATTATGGCCAGACCTGAAAAGCTACAGTATACTTTCTAAAGTAATATGGAAAGCAGTAGTAAGGGGGATTGGCCTATGCCCAGTTGGTTGAACGATGTAACAAAAAAAAAAGTGACTGCAGACAAGCTGCACCAGGTGAGTAAGGATGGTGCAACAAACATGACATACAGTAACAGTCTTTTGTTTAGAGTAGCTACAAGCAGGACAGGCCAACAGCACAGCAAATTACTAAAACAGAGCTGCTAGTGGCAGTGTAGAAAATGAAGTATCTGACATGTGAGAGAACAGGCCAAGCAATTGCACATCTGGTTATTCAATCAGAAATACAAAACTTTGAAATTGATAGTTCAAGAGTTGCAATGGAAGTACGAACTAAAACGTGAAAGAACATAAATGAAAGACAATTAGAGAGAGGGGAAGGAGAACTGAATTGGGAAAGGTAAGTCAGAAAGGAAAATAAGTTTTATAAACAAATACATTTTCAAAATCTTCAACAATTAAAACCTGAGATCTCACACATTAATAACTAAGTTTTGTGCTCAAAAGGAGTTTAAATAGAAATAATTAATATTTACAGTTAAAAAAGGGTGTTTGGACAGGAACAGACAAAACACAACCTTCTGTGAGAAGGTTAGCTAATATCTATTGCGCAAATCATACTTGGTCAGACAGGCCGAAGAGCAGTAGATGGAAGTTAATTTAGATAAATGGGAGGTGCTACATTTTGGAAAGGCAAATCAGTGCAGGATTTATACATTTAATCCTAAGGTCCTGGGGAGTGTTGCTGAACAAAGACCTTTGAGTGCAGGTTCATGCTTCCTTGAAAGTGGACTCACAGTAGACAGGATAGCAAAAGTGGTGTTTACCTTTATTGGTCAGTGCATCGCGTACAGGAGTTTGGAGGTCATGATGTGGTGGGGACATTGGTTGAGTCGCTTTTGGAATGCTGCATTCAGTTCTTGTCTCCCTGCTATAGGAAGGATGTTGTGAAACTTGAAAGGGTTTTGAAAGGGTTCTGAAAGGGTTCAGAAAAGATTTGAAAAGGATGTTGCCAGGTTTGGAAGGCTTGAGCTATAGGGAAAGGCTGAATAGGCTGGGATTTCTTTTCCCTGGAGCATCAGAGATGGAGGGATGACCTTATAGAAGTTTATAAAATCATGAGGGGCATGGATATGGTGAATAGCCAAGCTATTTTCTCCAGGGTAGGGAAGTCCAAAACCATATGGCATAGTTTTAAGGTGAGAGGGGAAAGCTTTAAAAGGGACAACTTCTGCACACAGAGGATGGTGCATGTATGGAATTAATTGCCAGAGGGAGTGATGGAGACTGGTACAATTAAACATTTAAAAGGCATTTGTATGGACATTTGAATAGGAAAGGTTGGAGAGAGATATAGGCCAAATACCGACAAATGGATATTTAGGATATCTGGTCAGCATGGGCAAGTTGGACTGAAGGATTTGTTTCCATGCTGTATATCTGTATGATTGTATGACACTAGATACAGCAACTTCACACAGTTCAATGCATTCCAACTGTGCCACAGTTTAACTGAACTTTAATTGTTCAGTTCCCCTCCCTTGACATTGCAGGAGCAATGTGTGTATGAACAGGGAGGCAAGTAAATGTGCATGAGTGGTGGTGGTGATGCATAGTAACGCAGTTAACCTTCACTTTTAATTTGACAGAAAATTATGGGCCAATTTAGTGATACTGTAGATAAACTGGTTTCATAATACTACTTTACTACATTAAAACTTTGTGGAAAATAAATTATGTCTGAGCCATTTTTAAATAAATGCACATGTTCTGTATGCTATTTATTCACAGACCGAAATAACGATTTTTAAATGTTTAGATAAAGATACTGCACAGAGCAAGTTTAATGTATCGCAAGGAACAAACATGTGCCTTTATTATAGGTACAGATTGGAGGTAGGAACAGTCAATTGCTCTCAACTTTTCTATGTGTAGTGGAGTTAAAAATTAGCTACTGATACAATAAATATTCCTACAGGTTATTGGATGTTGCATTCCAGTTTTATTCTGAAATGTAAGAAATTATTCTATCCAAAGTGAATGCGCCTCGATGTTTGATTAGCAATTGACACATCAATAAATTTCATATAGGAGCAAAGCAGACATTTTTAAAAAAGATTAATTTCTTAATTACTCAATAATTCACACTGGAGTGCAGCATCAATGAGATCCATCACTAAACTATAGAATATAGATGTGTGCCAGAAAATTCTTCCAAAGTGTGAAGTAGTGTTAGCAAACTAGTCATCATAGGTTAAATCAGATTTAGGGAAATAAGATGAAACGAAAATCAGCTATGTGCCCTGTACTGCCCTTTCACTTCTTGGATATTTCTTTTGCAGAGCCTAGTGGATTTTCTCAATGCATCTTACCAAATTTGCTGCTTAACTAGCAAACATCCATGGTGTTTGTCACTGATTTTGCCCCATCTTACCACACGCTGTTCCCAGAACAGCTTTCACTGAGTGGATGTTCACTGAAAGATTGGCACACCTTGCACTCTTGCCATCTTTGATGCAGTCAGACAAGCATTGGGAATCAAGTGTTACCCCTCACTGGCATCGTGGCACAGATCCACAAAGTCACACCACCCACAGCATTTGGCCAAGCTCCTTGCACACACAATCTTAATCACATTGCAGTTTAACCAATGTGCCATACACTTCATTTGTCCACAGCTAGATCCTATACCAAACAGTATCATTCAATCCTCAAAAACCACTCCAGATCTGCAGTTTGTTGCTGTCCAGTAGAGGAATCATAGAATCCCTACAGCGAGGAAGCAGGCCATTTAGCCCATTGAGTCCACACCAATCCTACCCAGACCCACACCTCCACCCTATCCCTGTAACCCTACATTTCCAACAGCTAATCCACCTAACCTGTACATCCCTGGACACTATGGGCAATTTAGTATGGCCAATTCACCTAACCTGCACATCTTTGGACTGTGGGAGAAAACTGGATTACTGGGAGGAAACCCATGCAGACACTGAGAATGTCAGTGTGGATTTTGCACGGTCACCAGAGACTGAAATCGAACCTGGATCCCTGGCACTGTGAGGCAGCAGTGCTCACCTTTGAGCCATCATGCTGCCCCATCACATCATATATATGAAAGTTGTGCTACATACATACATACATACAGTTGTGCAAACATTAGCAATCACCCTGTCTCAGACTGGTCCAAACAGCCAATTAGATGATCAAAACACAAACAGCATTCATCCAGCGCTCTGTTTCAGTCAGGATATTGTGTCATGGTCAACATGCCATAGTTTCAGGGGTTTCCCTTGTTCCCCAGTAATCAGTTTTGTAAGGCACCTGGATTCTCAAAAGACAGCAGGTTCATAAAAGTGTTCCAAGATGCAAGAGTCATGGCAACTGTCAGGGTTGTGGGCGTATATCTCCAGTAAGTGGCAATAGTGATCAGAGATCACCTGAACATTGATCAAATGGAATCCTTTCTTGCTGGGGAATTCTGCAGTGCTGTCACATGGCCTTCTCAGTGCCGTCACATGGCCTTCTCAGTGCCATGTTTGTACAGACTACAGGACCCTGCACTTGGAGGAGGTCACAGTCTGTATTGTCCAGATTGCAGCACTGACTTTGGTGAGCACTAAATAGCCTGGGTTACCTTGCATAAATGGCACTGGTCACTGCTCTGATGCCTTTGTCAATGCACAAACAGATCCTACACAGGTCATGCATCACTTCCTGGAATGAGCCAGGTGCAGAGAGAATGGCAGTGATCTGCACAGTCCCTTGGAAATGTATGCCTCCCACTCCTGCAGCCTTCATGGCCTCTTCAGCATCTGGCTAATTTCTGGCACACAGCATCCTGGGACCTACAGAGCCTGCACTAACACTGCACCTTGCTCATCCCCTGGAAATACTGTCGAGGTAAGAAAACTCTGGGTCTCCACAGCACCCCACACATTCAGAGGGATCTTGTAGCAGTGTCCTCTCCCTGAGGTGGGTGCTCCTCAGCCTCCATGGGGACCCTCTGTTGCTCCTGGGCTTACTGTTGGCCATGGTCTTCCTGCATCCATCTTGGTCATCTTAGGTAGACAGCTACAGCAGCCAAATTATCACCAGCAGCAGGTTCAGGACTCAGGGAAAATGACCTAAAATGGGAACAGAGTGAGTAACAGTTTCTTAGATCGCAAAACAGTTATCAGTGGCAAACCTTGCAGATGGGCATTGCGTACACTTCACCATCCAATAAGACACACTGCATTCTGATAACTGCATGATCCATCCACATACAGGTCCAGCAAAGGCAGTGCCATGCCAACTAAGTAACCACAACTTGTCACTTTTAAGGGAGAGAGTTTGCAGCTTTCCAACACCCTTCGTATCCCCAATCTACATCAAATGCTCTACTTCTTAGTGATTCAGCACAGACCATTGTTACGCTTATTGTGCGGACGATGAAACAATGCTGTGTGGCTCATACAAAATCCTTGGAGTTGCACAAATAATAATTCGCCTTAAGTCAGGACTGGCCTTTTGTAAAGTAATTGCTGCTAACTTCAACATGGAGATACCCAATTTAAATTTTCAAGCATCAATGGGGCTTTAAAAATCACCTTTGACCAGCAGCTGACCCTTTAAGCACCCTCATGCTGCATCCATAACAACTGGAAGATTAAATGAATTTAATTTAAATGTAGCTGGGTTTTGCAAATGACTGTGTCATGTATTTGTTCCTACAATGTCAAATGGTCCAACAAATGCTTTCGCCCATCAAACTGACACTGAATCCACCTCGGACACTGTCAAAACCATTTTCTAGCATTTTGCATCTAGAGAATGGCAAGTACAGGCAGGGAATGCAGCTCGCAATGGACATTGTCAGCACTGGGCTCTATGTTGTCACCAAGTACCACCTACCCAAAGGCTCCACATCACCTTTTTCCTCAAAATTCTTCCAACATCCATTTCCAGACATCAGCACAATGTAAAGACACAGCATATTGAATTTCACCTACAACTGTCATAGAACATAATGCCTACAGTGCAGAAGCAGGCCGTTGAGCCCATCAAGTCCACACCAACCCTCCAAAAGAGCATCCCATCAAGACCTACACCTCTATCCTATCGCTATACCTCTGCATTTCTAATGGCTAGTCCACCATGGCCAAACCACTTAACCTGCACTTCCTTGGACTGTGGGAGGAAACCAGAACACCCAGAGGAAACCCGGGAAGACAAAGGGAGAATATGCAAACTCATACACAGTCACCAGAGGGTGGAATTGAACCTAGGTCCCTGGATGCAGAGGCAGCAGCACTAACCACTGAGCCACCATGTGCCCGTGTCGTCCTTACCCACTGAACAGTGGCATTATTCCTTCATGATGCTCCTTTACGGTTCCCATCTCAGAGGCCATGTTTCTGAGAACTGACACTAACCCCTCCCTGCCATCGTCATCAGTGCCTTCTAACGCAGCTCTACATATCTAACATTCATTTTGAGATTCTCAAACTTCACAAATGTCGCTGCTTTCCCTTCCCAATCTTGATTGACTCCCCACCCCCTGCTGCCTCCTATGCATTCAGAGTAGTCCTGAAAAATCAGTGATGGGATCTCCAGGACTGCATTCACCCTAAACCTCTGACCAACTTTGACAAGCAGTCCCTACATGTCTCAAAAAAACTGTAGTGGCTGCCTTCATAGCTTCCCAACTGTCTCCACTAGCCCTACAACACCTACTGCACTGGGACACATTCCCTGACCTTGAGCATTTCAAGCAGACAACTGACCATAGTGAAGCCCTGACTGTACCCCTGTACTAGGACCCTGACGGACAGCAACTCCCTCATGACTGGACTGAGCACCAGTCCCCACCAGTTTTTGACATAGCCATTTGGTTGAATCCACATGTAGTGTGTGCATGATACATATGAAACCAGCACATGCTGTGGAAATCTCACCGATGTCTCAGTATGCTGTTCATCAAGATACGTATCTTTCCTCCATCCCAAACAGATTCCTACCGATATACATGGCCTGTAACCAGTGTCTGTACTAAACAGACTTTAAATATAGCACTAGTGGTAACCTTTAGCTCTGGCCAATGCAGTAACAGGCAATGACATGGCAAGGCAAGGCAATGCAAAAGGAATAACAGGCATGAACGCTGCAATCATGCAGCCAAACACTTATATTGTAGCACTTGCTTTCTATCAGGCGCAATTAATGGATTAGCAAATGCTGGATGCCAAGTCTGTGGATGAGGAGTGCATGTGACTGGTATTTGTGAATTGTGTCTCAAGTTGCAGTTTGGTCAAAATTAGGATGGACGTCAAGTGTTGAACTGAATTTGCCAGCATCCACTCTGGTTTCTAGGTTGAATTTTTCTAATGTTTGGCTTGTTTGCGAATTTGGCAAATTAGGAAGCTAAATATTAATGAGGCAATTTAGGCCATCAAGGCTTTTAACAAGCCATAATCCCCTTAATTGACAACTCACCACTGCCTAGCAAGAAATTCACCTATGGTGTTTGTAAACAAAAGCATAAAAGATGGTGCAAGAGGACTCTTTGGGGCCATAACACATCTGAACAAAGATCTACAAGATGGCATGACCCTGTTGGACCTCTTGTCCGATTTTGCCACAAATCTCACCATAGCCCATATTGCTGAAATCCCTCTCAGATTCTGCCATTGGAGTTTAATCACTTTACAAACACTAGTAATTAAACAGTTTATGCCAACAGTTTTGTGGGATTGATTTAAGCAATAAAAATTTGAATTCAAATATTTCAAATATTTAGATATTATTGCACCCCGACAAAGTCAAACTCCTGTAAAACAGAAAGAGTTTTGAAGGCTAGACTGTTTGGGGCATACAAATTGGTGTGTCACAAGACCACTCACAAGCAATTAGACATCCCATTATTCTTATGGTTTTATCACTGTTGAACTATGGTCTTAAAACTAAACCATATGCACTCTACTCATTTTAAATACTACATATACACTAATTAGCCAGTAAATTTGTACAATAAGAAATCCAAGAAAAACAAGACAATAATTAATTCAATACAGTAGGATGTCGAAGCATTGAACTTTTTTTAGAAATAGATGAAAAATTGGCCCCATATTCTACAGATGTAATCACAGACTTATCCTTTGACCCCATTCATGAAATAAACATATTTAGGCTACAGCAACTCAGTTATGATTTACTTTTTTTAAAACAACTATTTTGATACTGAAGTCCGACATAATGAAATCTGTATTTTAAAAATTAGGATTTAACAAAATTTTTAAAAAATTTGTACTACCACACCACATTTTTACAACATTCCAAAACTTTTCACTTTTAAATGATTTGAGTCAAATGGGTCTATTTCATCTTGGGAAGGGAAGAGAGGAAAACCTTTGAAATAAAAGCAAAGTGCTGAATAAATTCAAGTTCTGGCAGCATCAGCAGACAGTAAACCAGACTTAAAGTTTTGAGTCAAATAAAACTTGCTCAAAATTGAAGAAAGGCCAAAATACATCAGGTTTTATGCCACTTAAAGGCAGGATGAGAGGAAGAACAAAAGAATACATGGAATGATCCTGTTCGAGACTGTCCCTTCTGCTCTCCCCAACCTGCTCCACTGCTTTTAATGGTACAAACCCCACCACATTTGGATCTAGTTGTAGACCAGATGATTGGGACTTTTTTTAAAAGCAAAAAATCAGTAGCGCATGACTAAAAGACTAAGAGAGAGTGAGAAAATGGATTGTAAAAATAAATTGGCAAGAAATATAAAAACAAACAGCACGAGCCCCGATGGCTATAGTAAAGAGTAGCTGAAGTATGTTAAAGCTTGAAGGATTTAACTGGGGAATTAATAATGGGGAGAAGGGAATCGGTAGATAATTTAAATTGGATCACTTCACATTATGGAGGACATTATGGTGGTACATCCTAAAATAACTCATAAGCAAGATGCAATTTGAGAGAAGATCTTGTAACAGTCTCTTTCATGAGGGACAAATTATTTGACAAACTAATGGGACTAAAGGAAGAAACAATAGTCAGCATTTGATGGACCGCATCCAAAGGTTTTAGAAAGAAGTGGTTGAAGAAATAAAGGAAGCTTTGATGAAGTATTCCAGAAGGATTGATTGGATTCCAGGAGGGTTCAAGCAGTTTGGAAAGCTGCTAAAATGATGGCCCCATTCAAAGGCACAAGGCAGGGAGACAAATGGGAAACTATAGGCCAGTTAGCTTAACATCACTGGGAAATGCTGCAGTCCCTTATTAAGGAAGAAATATCAGGACATTTAGAAAAGCAGAATGAAAATCAGTCCAAAAAGGTTTTGTGAAAGGAAAATAGCATTTGACAAATTTGCTCGAGTCTGCTCAGGATATAACAAGCAGAGTTGATAAAGGGTAACCAGCAGATATGGTGTCATTGGATTACCAGAAAGTGGATAAGTGCCAGGCATTGCACTTGGGTAGGAAAAACAAGGCAATGGAATACATCAAAAATCCTGGGAAGCACAGAGGATCACAGGGACTTGGGTGTGCATGTCCACTAAGATAGTGGGGCAGGTAGATAAAGTGATTAAGGCACAAGAGATACTTGCCTTTATTAAACGAGGCTTAGAGTTTAAGACGGCGAAGTGACAGGCTGGAACTGTATAAAATACTGGTTAGGCCACAGGTAAAGTGCTGCATGTGGTTCCGGAATCCACATTAAAAGGAGGAATGTAGTTGTACAGGACAGGTGCAGAGGAGATTTATCAAAATATTACCTGAGTGGAAGAGTTTTAGTTTATAAGGAGAGATTGGATAGATCGCAGTTGTTTTCCTAGGAGCAGAGATGTCTGAGTGAGGGCGGGTAAGAGACATGATTGAGATGTATAAAATTGTGAGGGCCACAGACAGGATAAATAGGAAGATAGATTTCCCCTGGTGGAGGGAACAACATCCAGCTGCTTACATTTAAAGGTAACAGGGAATGAGGGGAAGTTTTTTTTTCTTATGCAGAGTGTGCAGGAATTTGGAACTCACTGCTTGTAAGGGTGATAAAGGCAGAAACCTTCATAACCTCAACCCTCTGTACTCGAATGTGCACTTGCAATGTTAAGGCAAAAAAAGGCTATGTGTCATATCCTGGAAAATGAGATTAGAATAGTTAGATGGCTATTTTTGATTGTCAAAGACTCCATGTGCAGCAAGGTCTTTTTCTTACCTTTTTCCTCCCCCTATGATTCAAAGTATTTAAAGAGAAGGTGGACTTCTTAAATATCAGGAAGTTGAGGGTTGTGTGAACCTGAAACAAAAGAAGAGGTCTGGGGAAAATCAGTCATAATTGTATTGTATGGCAAGGCAAAGAGGGTCCAAATGGGCAAATTCTGCTCATTTTCTTAAATTTTTGTTATGCGCTGTACCTGCTGCTCTGAAGGAGTCACATTCAACAGTTTCTCTATTCAGCAGCTGAGTTAACGTTGCCTGACCTGTTGAATTTCATCAGCACCTTGTTTCTTGCTTTCATTTTACAGAAAGGTCTTTGGTTGCATTACCACCACAGAACACTCTTGCTAAATTTTCAATTTCTTCTTAGGAGATAACATTTAACAAAGATCATGAAGTTCAACATGCAATTAGATGCAAAGTAGAGCGGCAAGTAGTAAATAGGGCTGATACAGATAGCTTTGCTGTGGTGTATTAATAATGTACCAAGGTGGTTCATTTTTGTATTAAATTTCAACATTTCTAAATAACATACTAGCCAAAAAGAGAATCTCAGTTTAGAAATTTGAACGTTTTCTTTTCTCATCTTTTCAGTAGGTACAGTTTTTGTTATAAATCTATTCACCAACACAAAAAAGTTTGTTACAATGTTCAAGTAATCAATCAATCATTTTTCATTTAAGTGAGGGTGGGCTATCTACCAAAGCACTATTAAATAACCGTTTTTGTTTTCATTCACACACCAGTTTGTAATCAATTTCAGAAACTCTGGCTGATACTCGTTCCCCTCTCCACCGCCCCAGCCAGAGCAACGAAGCCAAGATCAGCAAAGGCATAACAAACTCTGGGTCAAAACTGAAACCTCCTGGCTTCACATGATTTTCTGCTGCTTGATCTGATGATTTACTTGCTCAGCCATTAACCCTCAATTTTTGGACATATAAAATAACACGTGGTATTACCCAAGCGATCATACATCTGTTAGACTTCCTGGTTACTGAACTTTATTTCTTAAATCAGAATGCTGTAGGCTCTATTGAATGGAGCTTCTTTGGGACAAGGGAAGCAAAAGTATAGGAGAGAAGGAAGGTAAAAGAGTCCAAAAAAAAATTACGAACTATTGTGTTGTATCAAATCAGAAAATAGTTATGAGATGTAGACAGAAGTTGGCTGCTCGATTCCTACAAGTGACCCAGAAAGAAGACGTATTTTAAAGTTCATCCTATTTAACAAAAAAAAACTACCAAATGCACCAAATGATCATTTTAATCCTAAGTCATAGGGTCGAAGGACAAATGAGTTGTGTAATTTTCTGGCAATTCAATTTCCCCTCAACTGGCAAATCTGGTCGTGTCTTATATAGGGGTTAACAAGGTATTTATTAATTTATTGAAAAAAACTTGGTCACAACTGTTTTATTCTATGTAAAACAAAGATCAAACTACCATCTTCTCCCTCAGAAGTAGCTCCAATACGGAGGCTATCACCCCAAGTGAGGTTGGTGTAAACAAAAAGGCCCTTCACATCATATTCTTCCAGAGTACCAACTCTTCAGCTCCAGATATTTCAAGCAGTTTCTAAAAGTATTGTACGATACAGTATTCTTATTTGCAGGTTATTTTTCATCAATAAATAAATATACCTCAATTAGCTTAGCTTATGTGCGGTTTCTTTCTAAATCTGAGATGAGGGTTTGCAGTGGGCATGTCCCATAGTTCTCAACTTTAAGCAGGGCTATAACACATACTAGGTGGAGAATACTGGTTTTTACACATATTAGACACTACCATTCGAAACTTTAAATAATGTAAGGTGAGGAACGTGTTAGAGGAGAAAAGTATGCATTTGGTATGCTTTCTGTTACTAGTCAGAGTATTGAGTGTAGGCGTTGGGAGGTCATGTTGCAGCTGTACAGGACATTGGTTAGGCCACTTTTGGAACATTGCGTATAATTCTGGTCTCCTTCTAATTGGAAGGATGCTGTGAAACTTGAAAGGGTTTAGAAAAGATTTACAAAGGATGTTGCCAGGGTTTCAGGATTTGAGCTATAGAGAAAGTCAGAATAGATTGGGGCTATTTTCTCTGGAGTATAGGAAGCTAAGGGGTGGCCTTATAGAGTTTTATAAAATCATGAGGAGCAAGGATTGAATAAGCAGACAAGGTCTTTTTCCCTGGTGTGGATGACTCCAGAACGAGAGGACATAGGTTTACAGTGACAGGGGAAAGATATAAAAGAGATCGAAGGGGTAGCTTTTTCACGCAGAGGGAGCTGTGTGTATGGAGTGAGCTGCCAAAGTAAGTGGTGGAGGCTGGTACAATTACAGCATTTAAAAGGCATCTGGATGGGTATATGAATATGAAAAGTTTAGAGGGATATGGGCCAAGTGCTGGCAAATGAGACTAGATTATGTTGGGGATATCTGGTCGGTGTGGAAGAGTTGAACTGCAAGGTTTGTTTCTGTGCTGCATATCTCTATTACTTGATTTTGAAATATTGGGGAATTGAGGGCTATTCAGACCTGACACAGAGCTGATGTTTGGAACTAATCGATCATAATCATTTTGAATGGCAGGGCAAAGAGAGTCTGAATGGCTTACTCCATAAGAATAGGAGTGGAAACAAGGCCATTCAGCCCATCGAGTCCACTCCGCCATTTAATCATGGCCGATAGGCGTTTCAATTCCACTTACCAACATTCTCCCCATAGCCCTAAATTCTTGATCTCGCAAAGAATTAATCAATCTCTGCCTTGAAGACACCCAACGTCCTGGCCTCCACTGCGCTCCGTGGCAATGAATTCCACAGGCCCTCCACTCTCTTGCTGAAGAAAGGTCTCCTCATTTACTTTCTCAATTGACCCCCTCTAATTTTAAGGCTGTGCCCACGGGTTCTAGTCTCCCCACCTACCCAGCGTCAATCCTTTCTAGGACATGCATTATCTGTAAATTTCTATTAGATCTCCCCTCAAACTTCTAAACTATAATGAATACAATCCCAGGATCCTCAGTTGTTCATTGTATGTTAGGCCTACCATTCCAGGGATCATCCGTGTGAATCTCTGCTGGACATGCTCCAGTACCAGTATGCCCTTCCTGAGGCATGGGACGCAAAATTGGACACAGTATTCTAAATGGGGCCCAACTAGAGCTTTATAAAGTCTCAGAAGCATGTCGCTGCATTTATATTCCAACCTTCTTGAGATAAATGAGGACATTACATGTGCTTTCTTAATCATGGATTCAACCTGCAAGTTAACCTTTAAGAGAATCCTGAATGAGCACTCCCAGATCCCCTTGTACTTTGGCTTTAGAAATTTTCTCACCATTTAAAAAAATAGTCCATGCCTGTATTCTTTTCTCCAAAGTGCAAGACTTTGCACTTGCTCACATTGAATTTCATCAGCCATTTCCTGGACCACTCTCCTAAACTGTCTAAATCTTTTTGCAGTCTCCCCATCTCCTCAGTGCTACCTGCCTGTCCACTTAACTTCGTAATATTAGCAAACTTTACTAAAATGCCCCCAGTCCCTTCATCCAGATCATTAATATATAAAGATGAACAGCTGCAGCCCCAACACTGAACCCTCCCACCTTATCACCATCTGCCATTTCAAAAAAGAACCTTTTATTCCAACTCTCTGCCTTCTGTCAGACAGCCAATCCCCAATGCATGCCAGTAGCTCACCCTGAACACCATGGGCCCTCACTTACTCAGCAGCTTCCTGTGAGCCACCTTATCAAAGGCCTTTTGGAGGTCTAGATAGATAACATCCACTGGGTTTCCCTGGTCAAACCTAATTGTTACCTCTTCAAAAGAATTCTAACAGGTTTGTCAGGCATGACCTCCCCTTACTGAGTCCACGCAGACTTGCTCTAATCTAACCCTACACTTCCAAGAATTTAGAAACTTCATCCTTAACGATGGATTCAAGCATTTTACCTACAACAGAGTTTAGGCTAATCCACCATTTGCCTTGATCCTTTTTTGAACAAGGGGTTACAACAGCGATTTTCCAATCATCTGGGACTTTCCCTGACTCTGGTGATTTTTGAATGTTCAGTCAGCACCTCTGCTATTTCCTCAGCCACTTCCCTCCGAACTCTATGATGTAGCCCATCGGGGCCAGGAGATTTATCAATGGTTAGACTTTTTAAGCCTTTCTAGCACTTTCTCTTTTGTATTGGCTACCATACTCAACTCTGCCGCCTGATACCCCTTAATTGTTGCGCTATTACTCATGTCTTAGTAAGTTCTTCAGCTATTCCCTTATCTTCCATCACGAGCCTTCCAGCATCAATTTGGAGCAGCCTAATTTCTACTTTTGCCTCTAGTTTGTTTCTTATGTATTGAAAAAAAACTTTTACTATCATTTCTAATATTACTGGCTAGCTTTCCTTCAGATTTGATCCTCTCCTTCCCTATTTCTCTCTTTGTTATCCTTTGTTTGCTTGTGTACTGTTCTCAATCTTCTGACTTCTCAGTGCTCTTGGCCACTTTCTAGGCTCTGTTTTTTCTTTGATACATTTCCTGACTTCCTTTGTCAGCCATGACTGTCCAACTCCTCCCTGGATAATCTTTCTTTATTTTGGGATGAACCTCTGTACTGTGTCCTCAATTACACCCATAAACTCTTGCCAGTGTTGCTCTACTGTCTTCCCTACTAAGCTCTGCTTCCCGTCAATTTGCGTCAGTTCCTTTCTCATACCCCTGTATTTACCTTTATTTAACTGTTAACACCATTACATCCAATTTTACCTTCTCTCTTTCAAACTACAGACTGAACTCTACCATATTATGATCACTGCCTCCCAAGTGTTCCTTCCTTTAAAGATTTTTATAAAGTCTGGCTCATTACATAGCACTAAGTCCAGAATAGGCTGCTCCCTTGTGGGCTCCATCACAAGCTGTTCCAAAAAGCCATCCTCTAAGCATTCCATGAATTCCCTTTCTTTGGATCCACCGGCAACATTATTCACCCAGTTCACCTGCATATTGATGTCCCCAATGATCACCGTGACCGTGCCTCTCCGACATGCCCTATCTACTTCATAGATCTTGGAACACCTGGTCCTTACCACTGCTGGGAGGTCTGTACATAACTCCCATTGAGTTTTTTTGCCTTTGTGGTTCCTCAACTCCACCCACACAGATGCCAATCATCTGACCCTGTCATTCAGTGCCATAGATTTAATCTCATTCTTAACTAACAAGGCAACTCCACCCCCTCTGCCCGTCTCCCTGTCTTTTCTTTTAAAATATTTTTTGTGTACTTGCAGCTCTCAAGAGTGCTCGCATTTAAATTTGTTTCTCTTTTCAGAAGCTCAGTTAAAAACAGTCCATCTATTTAATATTATTTGACTTAAAGTAACATTAAATGTTGCAAAAAGGCAATGTATAATTTGCATTTAAATTAACATTCATATTTGTCACTTCCAGTTCATATTGTTTTACTGTAAATAGTACACTAAGCATTACTAACTTGAAGCATTTCAGTTCAAATTATATATGTCTTTTTGATATCAATATCTATAATGTGGCTTGAGAACTTAATGCTAATAAATTTTTAAAAGTTTTATTATTGTACTTGTTTAAGTTACCAGCACTTCAAAAATAATTATTAAAAATAGCAATAGATCGAGATTACCTGCTATAATATCCAAGTAGAGCAGACCAGCCTTATTTTGTTTATTTTATTGGGAGCCAGTTTGAGGTGAGAAATAAAAGTAAGATCATTCAATAAAAAGCTAGGCAGCATGATAATTTTTTAAAAAATCTTCCTAATTGGAAGCAAAGTCTATGAAAACATATTGCAGTTTGTATTAGATTCTAGTGATAAAACACTTTGCCAAATAAAGTTCAAATAAGAAGGGGTCACTTTTCAAAAGCAAGAAGATTTGAAAGCCAGTGACTTTTACATAAGCTTTAAAAGTTATGGTTTTACAGTTAGTTTTAAAAATTGCCAATTTAATTCACTATATTGAAAAGAAATAGAACTCCGCCTTGAATGTGACTCACAATAGCTACATAAAAGTTAGCCATGGAAAATCAACAGAATGCTAACCATTAGAAGTATGGTTCTGTGCAACTATTTTTCCAAATAGGAAAGGAAGGAACGCAAGAAAAAAATTGGTTTAAAATTCAAAAACTTAAACCAGAACTGGTGATTCTATAAAAAGTGATATGACAAATACCATACCATTATTGGCACCACTTTTGTCAATGTTACTGTGATAATATTTCACAAATGAATCACTATAAAACCTAGGATAGACACTTAAACCAACAACATAAAAACAGCTTGCTTGTATTTGTGCACAACTTTTGCATCAAAATTTATTGATCACAAGCAAAGAAATAGAAAATACAAGACTGTGGAGAACACTCAATCCATTGCATCAATGATGACTGATGAAGATCTATTCATCTAACTCTTGGATTATAGCCTCAGGACTTCAAATACAAACTCAGGTACTTTTTAAATCCAGGCTTCATTCAAGTTTCTGCCTCTACCAGCCTCAGATCCAGACCATCACCACCCATTGTAGGAAAGGAAAGATTTCCTTCAACTCCCCTCCGATCCTGTCAATTATCTCACAAATATCTTCCAGTTACAAATGAGTTTATGTCATTTTTGCTTTGATTTTACTCTCAGTCCTCACACCATCATCTTTTAATTGATTTGGGCAAGTTTGAAATTTCACGTTCTTGCAAATGTCCTGATGAGTGCATGAGAAATGGCTTTGACAAAACATTTCCCTTCTCCTGAATATTTAAGTTCTGTACCAGTAGGTGACTGTTCTTATTGGAATTCAAACTAAACATTTTGCCTGAGATATGCAAAACCCTATAAACCAGTGGAGTAATTTCCCATTAGTTATACTTAAGCCAAATAAAAAAAAAGAGAATAAAACAGCAGCATACTTATAACAGCATCAAGACCAAATTAGATTCATTAGGTTCCACTAATAGCAGTTACCAGTGGCAGAACCATTTGGTTGTTCACCAAAGGCAGAATATTGACTGTACTCAGCAGTCAGGTACGTGCAAAACTCAGAATTAGTGTCTCAGAATTAACATTGGGCAGCATTTGCTGAACAAGCCTAAATGTATGAAGTATAGTACAAAATTTAAAATTGCAGTGCTCATAACAAGCATTAGACTTCCTAGAAGTTAAATACATTCATATGCAGGATTCTGTCCCCATTAAACAAAAAGATCATGTGCAGGTATTAGGATTTTGTCAGAAGTTAAACCAAAAGCATGGGGAACAATAGCTCCCTAACATATTCTCTATGATTAGGCCTCAGTCAATTGGTTGGTTAAGCAGCAAACACCCTTTTCTCATGCAAGATAAATCATGGCTTCATTTATAATAGGTATTCTTGCATCCTGAGTGCAAGACCAAATGACATGTCGCTTCCCCACCCAGAAGTATTTAAGTTCTGTACAATCAAAACTAATCATTTGAACTTTTTCCCTCCAACTGTAAATTATACCACTACGGGAACTGGATTAACTGAAAGCTACCAGTGATGTCACTCAGCGCAGAAATCACAAATGCAGAAAGCTCTGAAATATGTGGGAAAACACAGCCCACTGAAAGATTGAAAACCCCAGCCCCCCACAAGACTTACACATGCAAAAATGCAACTTACGGAGCAGATTTCCAAAGAACATTTGACAGGATAATGTAACAAATTAGAGATTACACCAGTGGAAGATCAACATAAAATATCTGTTTAGTGTCACCAATAGATTGAAATGTAAAAATCAGCTACCATGAACCACAAAATCTAAAAGACCACTGTTTCCGACATTACTAATTTTGCAATTTTTCAAATAACAGTTTTAACAGAAAATTGTTCAAAATCTATTTTTGAACTCAAGATTAATGAGATGATTCTAAACAAAATGAATTATAATTTTAAAAGGCTTGTATCCTTTCTCGAGGTGTTCAGCCATAATTCCACAAATGGTAGCTTCACACTATTGGCTCCCCAACCAAGCACATATACCAAATGTCTAAATGTGTGGTTCCTATCGTACTCAGCAGGATTACTATTGCACCAACAAGTTATAATAGTGTAAAACTAGTTTCACAATGTCTAAACTCAGCTCATGTTTCAAGGATATGAAAAAGAGAGCATTCCTCAAAAAATTTTTAAAAGAAATAACCAACAAGGTAATGAAACATAAGTCAAGTCATTGACATTTCAGATTCAAGACCATTCCTCAGATTAGCCAAGCACTCTACTCACATTGAACACTTGTTCCAATTAATACCCATCAGCAAAATGATAGGCAATGGATATAATATATAGAATAAATGTGTTTGCTAAGTGTACTAAAATGAAGGGCTTTTGCCCGAAACGTCGATTTTACTGCTCCCCGGATGCTGCCTGAACTGCTGTGCTTTTCCAGCACCATTCTAATCTAGACTCTGGTTTACAGCATTTGCAGTCATTGTTTTTACCTACTAAGTTGCAAGACTGTTCATACAATACTTCATTCTACTCATGTATTGTAGCAGGCAAAAAGTTTTCATTAGTGCCATCTCAGAGGGTTACATACTTTTCAACGATATAGACTGCAATGCACCTGTAGAAGGCATATGATGCATAATAACAATACATTTGCAGCCAGTTACATTACTGTATCGACTTATTCATTTTGCAGCCTTAGTCATTTTTCTAAATTGAAGCTCATTAGGTTTATTGACTATTTTAGCATTCTAACTTCTGTTGCAAGTGATTTCTACCCATTATGAAATGAATGCAATCACATAGTAAAATTAACATAACCTTTGAATGAGGTATCTGGCAACTCTCCAAGTAAAGAGGGGCCCCATAATCTCAGCCTACTGTATTCCCTGTTTTTAATTACTGATGTAGTTCAAGATGTTTGAGAGCAGTTATAACTTTAAAGAAGGGTACAGTTACAGAACAGCCAATGCTTTGGAAACCCTTGGGCGTCGATCCCAAAACGTAATAGTAGATCCTTTTATAATTGAATGTTCAAAAATACCATCCACATTTGTGGCTCCTTAAGAAAATTGTATAAAATATTTCCTATTTTTTGTAACCCCTATTGCTGAATGTAATATACTATATTTGAAACAGTTGCATTGTGCTTTATTAAGATAGCTATTTTTAAGCCACTACGTTTATATAAATGTTGCAGCAGATTCATATTAGATTTGCTGAAATTAAGTTGCCCTTATCTGTGACCACTCAAAACAGTACCATTTTTCATAGAATGCTAGTGTTATGATTCAAAGAGGTCATTTGGCCCACCATGATTGCAATAACTCTTCAAATGAGCATCATAACCTTCTGCCAATCTCTTTTTCTGATACCCTTGAACACCATTTCTATCAAAATAATAATCCAATGCCTTTTCTCGATTGCCACGATTAAACCAGGCAGTTCATTCCATTCCCTAATTATTTGCTATGTGAAAATATTGTGTGTCCCTCACCTCATATTTGCTTCTTTTGCACATCACTTTAAATCTGTGCCCTCATTCGAGCCTTGTATGTGCAGGGACAATGTTTCCCTACCTACTCTATCTTATCTCCTCAAGAAATTCAATGCCTCTACCAGATCGCCTCTTAGCCATCCCAACTACTTAAGTTTTTCCTCAAAACTTAAGTTTCTCATTCTAGAACCATTGCTGTAAATTGCTTCTGTATTCTCTTCAATATGTTCACAACCTTCCTATGACGTGATACGGAAAACAGTACACTTTATCCCAGCTGAGGTCTAATCAGTCTACAAGCTTAACATCATCTTACTCTTGTTTTCTATGCCCCTATTAATAAATCCAAAGATACTATACGCTTAATTAATTCCTTTCCCAACCAATCCTGGCAGCGTCAGTGATTTGTGCACATGTATACTTGGGCTCCTCTGCTTCTGCACCCCCTTTAGAATTACAACTCTATCTTATATTGCCTTTCAGTGTTTTTCCTACCAAGTGAACCACCCTATACTTTCCCACATAGGTGGCAATTGCAACTCAATCCGCCCACTCCAACTTCTCCAGGTTCTTTTGGAGTTTTAGTTCACAATTCTTCTGAGTCATCTATAAACGTTGAAATTGTCCTGCACACTAAAGGTCTACATCAGTAATAGTGTCAGGAAAAGTAAGGCTCCCAAAACCAATCCATAGGGAACTCTACTACAAACCTTCCTCCAGCTAGGAAAATATTCATTGAGCACTACTGTTTCCTACACTAAGCCATTTTTGAAAATCCACATTGTTACTGTCCCTTTTATGTCACAGCCTATAACATTCCTCTCAAGTCTGTTGTCTGTGTTGTCACACTTTCTAGAAGTCCATGTACATCACAAGAATCTGATTATATTACCCACAGCAATCCCATTACCTCTTCAAAAAACTCCAGCAAGTTAGATAAACATGATTTCTCCTTGAGAAATCCATGTTGACTCTTCTCACATCAACACTTTTCTTTTCAAACAACTACTAGTTTGAACTGAAAAATTATTTCTTGATGCTTCCCCATCACCTAAGTTAAACTGTCTCGCTTTTAAAAGAAATTGTGGTTTTGTCAATTCACACTCAGAGATGATTATTTGTTATTGTTGCTCCTCCTGGTCAACAGAGAAACCTTAAACAAATGTTCTGTTTAAATAGATCGGACCCTCTCTGGCCCAAGATTCAGCTCTTAGCATGACTCGTCAGGTTGAAAGTCACCGCTGCCGCTCAACATAGGCTTCAGATCATCATCAGCCACCCATCAGGATAGTTAACAGATGATGATTTAACTTTGCCCAAGCCTCCTGACCTCTTCATTCAATGAGCCTGAGGTGACAAATTGAATATTGGAAAAGTCTGGAGTGTCGGAGGCTGAGGGGTGACCTTCTAAAGGTTTGTAAAATCATGAGGGGCATGGATAGGGTAAATAGGGAAATTCCAGAACTGGAGGGAATAGGTTGAGGGTGAGAGGGGAAAGATTTAAGAGGGACTTAAGGGGCAACGTTTTCATGCAGAGGGTGGTGCGTGTATGGAATGAGCTGCCAGAAGAGTTGGTAGAGCTGGTATAAATACAGCATTTAAAAGGATGGGTATATGAATAGGAAGGATTTGGAGAGATATGGGCTGGATGCTGGCAGGAGAGACTAGATTAGTTTGGGATATCTACATGGACAAGTTGGACCGAAGGCTCTGTTTCCGTGCTGTACATCTCTATGACTCTATAATTCCAGATTTAGGAGGGTGTGCCAATAAACCTGCAAATTAAATCTATGTTAAGGTTAAGGGAGATGAGCAAAAGCTTAACTAGGAACAAACAAAATAGCTTGAGTATCATAGTTCACAACGTCACCACTTCCAAACATTGAAAAAAATTGGAATGGAATCAGGAAGGAGCAACTAGGTGAGACTAAATGGAAAGGCAAAAAAAACTTGCAAAAAAATACTCATTGGCAATAGATAAGCAAAGAGCAACTCCAAGTCACACCTGCAATAGCTTTTAAAATATGGCAATTTTGAATGGATAAAAGGGTTTGTCATATGGTATAAATGTATTTATAAAAAACACTCTTACAATATCTTCACAAATATCAATGAGGAATTCCTCCCTATAGCCTTGTAATCCTTAAGAACTATATATGTTTTCATTAAAATATAAATGGAAGCTTGGACTGCTGTGTTACAGAAATAATCACTTCTTTTATTTACAACTTAAAGCAAAACTCAAGTTGTGCGGTGTTCATTCGCTGGTTTTACAAGAGTATGTGACTTGGGAAACTGGATTTGATATTTTTGGGCCTTGGGCCTTTGGCTTGAAAAATTAAAGCTGTCCAGTAACAGCTTTCTGATTGGTTTTAAGTGGCAGTTTTGTCGCAGAACTCTATAGCCAGATCTTTCGTTCCCTTTTGAGAGTAAATAAAAACACTCCGATTCGGTCCGAAGACACACAATGCCAGGTTATAGTCTAACAGGCTTATCTGAAATCACAAGGTGACTTCAGCTGATGAAGGACAGTGCTTGAAAAGCTAGTGACTCCAAATAAATCCGTTGGTCTATAACCTGGTGTCGTGTGACTTCTGACTTTGTGCACACCAGTCCAACACCTCCACATCAAAAGACTGCAAAGAGAAAAACTTCTAAATTAAACAAAGACCTACTACTGATTTGAGGATCACAATTTTCAACAATAACTTGATAAGACACCTCAAGGAAAAAAAACTAAGAAAGGCACCTAATTTGGACTCTTGAGCCAAAGACTTTGTTACATTTTGGAGATGTTCTCCACTCAGGATATTCTTGTAAAACCTTCTCTCGCAGCTGTCTCGTTTGCCCCATTTGAGATTGAATATATGTGTGCTTTATTAGGGGTATAATTTGTTATAATAACAACATATAATCCATTTTCCACATGTAAAAAAGTTTTATTATAATGAAGTGTTTTGCTTTGTTGTTTGTTAATAAAACTCAGGAGCTTCTTTAATCATAGATATTGGTGACATTTCGGCAAATTAACCATCTTTGTGTTGACTTGTGGAACAGTGGGGCTTGATTTGCAGTGCACTCTTTCCTTCAGGGTCCTGACACCCGGTCCAATAGTAATTTTCAGGCCATATCCTTTGTTAGTAGCAACTGCACCCTTGGTACAAGCATAACCCTGTGCGGTATGCAGCTGCAAGCATGGACAGATTTCCAAATAGTTCTGTGTAGCAATATGAAAATGTCTAAATAACAAGCTATCAAAAATGCAACCTCCAAAAAATGAATTAATTTCATTTTACTACTTCACATAAAAGGAGCTGGAGGACGAAGAAGAGAGAGATATCTAAAAAGGAGGGAAGTTGTATGTATGGAGCCATCTATTGAATAAACATTGAACTTTCACATATTTTATTTATTCCTTTCAAAAATATGAAGTGGGTTTATTTTTAACTTTAACATTAAACTTGGAATACCAGATAGGGGCACTGTTATATGCCAAGCAGCGTGTTCATTTTGAGACAGCTTGGGAAAAAAAAACTTTAGGTGGGGTTTAAGATGGACAGATTCATCCAGTACTGTCAACTTTCTAACCCTAAAGTTGAACCTTAATCCTAACATGAATCTTCATTGAAAGTTCATAACAGAAAAAAATTGAAAATAAAAATTGTTTATTTCAAGTATCATGCAGAACCTAAGAATATTTTTTGAGATGGAACAAATAGCACTTTAGAAATTATTTACCATTAATACAAGTGGTAAGATGCCCTTTCTTTTTACAAGATTTGGAAACTACAAATTATATGAAATAGAGTGTGACTATATGACTTCCAGGGAATCCATTCTCAATTTCTGGCAAACACCCATTGAGTGTAATCTTATCTACTCTCACACAAGCAACATTTTGCACCAGATAAGTAGTTTAGCTCCACTCTCTTGCTGTGACTACATTAGGTATCACATCAACTGAATCAATATGTATTATTAGTTGCCCTATCAGCACTGATAATTCATGCTAGAGTTGTAAAAAAGTTACTAAACTCTTCAAAACCCACTCTGCTGTATTTCTCAATCTAAGTCAAATTAAAACAAAATAAGAGATCCAATCTGCACAAATTTATAAATACAAATTTTTGTATGTTGGTAGAGCAGTAATATGCTCTGATTTCCACTGACAATATCCTAAATTGAGGGGAGATTGCATCCAGGTGTAGGAGTAAATGACACAAAAACAGAAAATGCTGGAAAAATGCAAGTCTTTTTCTAGCTATCAGTTCTGAAAAAGATGATTCCGTGATGTAAATCTCTATGACTATTACTCTACAAGTTTGTAAGACATGATTTCCCACGCGCAAAGCCATGTTGACTATCACTAATAAGTCCTTGCCTTTCCTTCAGGATTCCCTCCAACAACTTGCCCACCACCAATGTCAGGCTCATTGGTCTATAGTTCCCTGGCTTGTCCTAACCACTTTTCTTAAACAGTGGCACCATGTTATGTGTCTCAAGACAACCAGCACCTCCTCCTCTGTAATATGGAGATTTTTCAAGATGTCACCATCTATTTCCCTACAGTCTATATCTTCCATGTCCTTTTCCACAGTAAATACTGATGCAAAATACTTGTTTAGTATCTCCCCCATCTCCTGCGGCTTCACACAGGAGATGCGCCTGGATGATCTTTGAAGGGGCCCTATTCTCTCCCTATTTACCCTTTTGTCCTTAATGTACTTGTAAAAGTCCTTTGGATTCTCCTTAATGCTATTTGCCAAAGCTATCTCATTTTGCCATCTATACACCTACTGCCTTTATACTTTGAGGATTCACTTGATGTATCCTGTCTATACCTGTCATATGCTTCCTTCTTTTTCTTAACCAAACCCTCAATTTGTTTAGTCACCCAGCATTCCCTATACTTACCAGCCTTTTCTTTCACCCTAACAGGAATATACTTTCTCTGGATTCGTGTTATCTCATTTCTGATGGCTTCCCATTTTCCATCTGTCCCTTTACCTGCGAACATCTACCCCCAAATCAGCTTTTGAAAGTTCTTGCCTAATACCATCAAAACTGGCCTTCCTCCAATTTAGAACTTCAACTTTTAGATCTGGTCTATCTTTTTCCATCACTATTCTAAAACTAATAGAATTATGGTTGGTAGCCCCAAAGCCCCACTGACACCTCAGTCACATGCCCTGCCTTACTTCAAGAGTAGGGAAAGTTTTGCACCTTCGCTAGTAGGTACATCCACATACTGAATCAGAAAATTTTCTTGTACACACTTAAATTCCTATCCATCTAAACCCTTAACACTATGGCAGTCCCAGTCTACGTTTGGAAAGTGAAATCCCCTACCATAACCACCCTATTATTCTTACAGATGACTGACCATCTCTCCAAGTTACTGGTTATGTATATATTTACATTAAATATTATGACTTTTCAAAAAGTTATAAAACATTAGGATAGCAAACATAAAAAAGGAGAATATTTTCTGATTCTAACATTGCCCTAATTGCCCAAAACTTCCTTTTACTGTGCTTTAGTAAAAGTACCTTAATTCCTTACCTCAAAAGATTTTTCTTACTCAATTTGAACTTGTTTCTCAGTTTCTTTCTGCTTGCTAAAGGTTAGATCAACATGAATACAGTCACTCCTGCTGGCTGAATGATATTGTTGCGACTTGGTTCATTGCAGAAGTTCCAAGGTGACTGATTACAAATCTGAAGGAGAGCAACTGGAGCTGAAACTTTGCTTTATATCCACAGATGCTGCCAGATTGGTTGAGCTTTTCCAGCAATTTTAGTTTTTGTTCCCAATTCCCAGCATCCGCAGTGCTTCAAGTTTTTTTTGTTCAGTGGCCACCAGTCTATCTTGTCAGGAAAGTGCTCTGAATGTTCACACATCGCAATAGTGTTCTCCCTTCAGAGCAAATATCCTCTTATCTGCCTCTTCAATCATTTATAGACTCAAATGTGTGACATCCCTCTATCGCAATGCTTGCTGAATGAGGGCTTCGCTAGCAAGGTCTGTATGCGTTTTCATTCCTTAACTGACACTGAATTGAGTGGTCTATTTGAGAGGGCAGTTAAAAGTCAACTATATTGCGGTGTCTCATCATATATAGGTAAGGATGATATATTCTCTTCCCTGAAGGACATGAGGGAACCAGATTTATAACAACTGATGATCGCAATCATGGTCATATTATAGACCAGACCACATCCCCTGTAAATATATGAAGGAGATAGCCTAGACCCAAACTTTTATCTTATTTAGAGACAAATGTTGGGTGCTGTGTTCCAGGTGTAATTCAATTGGTCACATTACTTGGCTTTAAGCAGGATACACCTCACTCTTACTAAAGTTAAAACACAAATAAAAGAAAGAGTTGTTATTCCAATTCTTCTATTGGAAAACTTAACAGAACAATACACTATTTAATTACTAAACAGCAACTGTTTCAAGATAGTAACATCCCATAAACAGTGAAATAGATTGTCTCACATGCAATGCTTCTCCAGATCAGCAAAAAAAGAGAAAATTCTGGCAGAGAGAGAGAGAACTCAAGCATTTTGCTGTGGCAGGGAGAGATGGACAGCAGCTTCAAGATCCCAACTACTGAAAGCTAAACTAAAACCCTAGTTCCGTGGGAGCCTGACTCCATCTATTCATCTTGCTTCCATTGTTCCAATTTAAAAGAAACCCCAAGACCTCAAGCTGTTTATTTTAATGACTTAGAAATGACTGCTCATCTGCTCTATTGCAACTTCTCTTCACAAAAAAAATGACAAAATAAACCTCAAAGCCATAATATTGTCACAACTTACATTCATTCAAACCATCTATTTTACGAGTTACTTAAAATACCGGACTCCTTATCCTTGTACAATTTTTGACAGTGATACTTGGAATCACATCAAAATCATTTATTAATTATTCTCACTGGATTACTGGAACACAATGTGGCATTTCCGTTGATTCAGAAATATATTAAAAAGGTGCCATCCCCTTCAAGATATCTTACAGCAATTCCATCCTTATAGTGGTCCCCTTCAACTTTGAGAGGTAGCAATCACAGTCTTCCAATTTATCTGATACTGCAGAACTCCCAAAATGCCCTGTGAAGATAGCTGGAAATGATTTGTCTCCTTAAATTAAAAAGGAAAAACGAATATAGCACCCATTTGTTCTGAAAGAAAGTCGTTACTGACAAATTGAACAACCATGAAACCAAGAGGATGTGTGCACAAATCTTGCACAATCTAAAAGTTTAAATGTGAACACACTCAGGAATTTTCTAGATTGAATTTTCAGTCTTTTATATAAACGCTCAAACTCCATGACAGATACAGTCAGAGGTCGACAGCACAGAAAAAGTTCACTCGGTCAAAAACAAACATCTAACTAGTCTCATCCCATTTTCCAGCATTTGGCTTATAGCCTTGTATGCCTTGGCATCACATCTACATGTTTCTTAAAATGCTGAGGGATTCTGCCTCTACCATTCTTCCAGGCATTGAGTTCCAGGTCATTGATCCCTTTAACAAGGGGAAAGTTTCCTTCCAGCCTTCCCTTTCCACACCCCTCAATTATATACATTTCAGTCATGTCCATCTGATAGAGTTTTTCAAATATTGACTACACCTCGTAGGCTTCCAACGAGTTGTTTTGTTTTTAAAAAGAAAAGCTAATTCCATCCACAAAATTGTTTTGGAATCTCCAACTGCTCTTCAGTATTCAGATGTGTTACATACAGTTCTGAAAATACCTTTTTCTAATTTTACTCACTCCTGTAAAGGATAAATTCAAAGCCATACCATGCTACTTCTTGGTTCGAGAAGTGACCTGAGTCCACATCTCTACTTTGTTCTTCCACTGCTCACTGGACTCCAATTCTGAAAACACTGATTAACTATCATAAATTTGTGATTTTGCAGGTTAATTGGGGGCAACACTGTGGCTCAGTGGTTAGCACTGCTGCCTCTCAGTGCCAGGGTTCCAGGTTCAATTCCAGCCTTGGGCGACTGTGCAAATTCCACACACAGACATTCTCCCAGTGTCTGCGTGGGTTTCCTTTGGGTGCTCCGGTTTCCTCCCACATTCCAGAGATGTGCAGGTCAGATGAATTGGCCATGCTAAGGTGCATTAGTCCGAGGGAAATGGGTCTGGGTGGGTTACTCTTTGGAGGGTCAGTATGAACTTGTTGGGCTGAAGTTTAGATTAGGAATGATGAAGGGCTTTTGCTCGAAACGTTGATTTTCCCGCTCCTTGATGCTGGCTGACCTACTGTGCTTTTCCAGTACCACTCTAATCTTCAGCACCTGCAGTCCTCACTTTTGCCTTGTTGAGCCGAAAGGCCTATTTCCACATGTAGGGAATTTAATCTAATTCAGCCATTTACTATAAAAAGCCAAGGTGGCAGCTTTGCTTTTGTCAAAAACAAATATTACCTTCTGATTTCTTTACCTTTCCACCTGAAGAGATTGAGGTTAACCCTCTCATATCATGTTTAAAATAGACCAATGCCCATATTTTGAATTTTCAGCAAAAGGTTTTATTACAAATATGTAGTCAAGCAGAAGCACCAGTTTCCATCTTTTCTCTTCTGAAAGTTCTCCCTATTCAGAAGCCAGCCCTTACTGGGGAAGAAACCAGTTTCTTTTTAATAGAACAAAGCCTGACCATCAAATAAACCAATCACCCAATAATCAAATTACAAACATAGCCCACTAGGGACAGTATGACTGTAACAAAAAAATCAAAGAGATGAGAAAACAACCAAGGGAACTAAATAGCCAGAATGTTGGAGGGGGAGATAACCCAGCCCTTATAGCATTCACCTCTCTCTAAAAGCTTCAAGGGTAGACACTATGTTCCCTCTAGAAGGACACCCAGGCATGGACATAACCATGGAAAAACAGGCAGGCATTTGGGAATTACAACTCTATTCATAGCCCACTGTCTGGACCGTTGTTAATGGTGACCATAGCAGGCTCATGATGAGGCCCAAAAGAAAGCTATGGAATACAAAGTCCAATTTATGCAACCTGCACTCAATTCTGGAGCTGTTCTGCTGGACCCTTAAAAGGGGACTTGCATTTTGAATTCTGACAAATTCCTTCTCAAAATTAATCATTAATTTACTCAACGCTTTCCAGATTTATGGCTTCAGTTCCCAATTCTTTGCTCCTTTTTCCTAGTGGCAAGTAGCTCTTCCATTCATCGAAACATAGATATAAGCATATCAAACAGCAACAGAAGTAGTTTTCAGCCATTCAAACTTGTTCTGCAATATAGTAAGAGCACAGTTGATCTGTTTACATTTCAAATTCCACATTTCCATCAGTACATTGGATTCCCTTACCAAGCCAGGATTTATCTCTGAATATTCTTAAGGCAATTACCCCACTTTCATTGCTTTTTAAGGCAGTGTTCCAATGTGGCACAACCCTCAGAAAAGAAATCGCAATGCATGCTCAAACGGCAACTTGCTGATCCTGCATACTAACATCTTGAGCACCATACACTGGAGCTTTCTGGATTTCATAATTTTGCCCTCCTTCTCAGTTTAAGTAATTTAAAAAAATTCTTTCCAAATGAATAACTTCACACTATACTTTATTCACCAGACTTGTGCCCAATCTGCATATGTCTGCAAACTCATGTGTTCTTTACATTTTACTTTCCTACATATCTTCATGTCATCCATTATTTAGCGTACATGTCTTTGCTCCTGTCATTTAAGTCATAATGTAGTGTTAAAAGGGGAGGCCTAAATGCAGATCCCAGAGGGACTTCAATCATCAAATCCGATGAAAGACCCATTTATACCTAACGATTTCTACCAGCCAGCCAACTTTCCATCCCACTAATATGTCACTTCCTCCACCAGAAGCTTTCATTTGCTGACATGACCTCTGATTTGGCACCTTACCAAATGCCTCCTGGAAATCAAAGTGCATCTATATTCTCTGTCCACAGCACATGCTATTCTTTCAAAGAGGTCCAATAAATTGGTGAAACACTATTTCCTTTTTACAAAACCAGAGTCACAGTCTTTACAGAATGGAAGAAGTTCCTTTGCTCCATTGTGTTCATGCTAGTTATTGAAGTTCTATCAAATCAAATCTCTTTCTAGCACCTGGCCCACAGCCTTTTATGCTGTGGTATTTCATGACTTCATCCCAATTATCTTGAAATTTCTGAAGTGCCCAACTATAATTTATTTAAAAGATACATTTAACACTTTCCCCATGATTGATGTCAAGCTAACTGGTTCAGTTGCTCATTTTTTGCGTCCCTCCCTTCTTGGGTTTGCTACTTTCAAATCTAAATAGAACTACAATGAATCTTGGGACAATCTTTGGAAAATTAACATCTGTGTATCTACTCTCTCATTAGCCACCTCTTTAAAGTGCCCAGAGCATGAAGGGCATTTGGACCCAAAGACCTGTAAGCTCACATCACCATTAGTTTGTTTAGTATTCCTTCCCTAGTGATTGTAATTTCATTAAATTCTTGACCATTCTGTATTTTACATTCTGACCAAATACCTTTGCAGAGTTTTTTGATTTTTCCTCAAGTTTTTGTTTTCTCTTAATCTTTTTAAGTTAACCAAATGATTTGATTTTGGGGGGGGGGGGGGGGGGGGGGGGGGGGGAGGGGGGGTGGTGGCAGTGGTCTTTCCTTTATAAAACTTTTTTTAATAGTAGGAATATACTCAGTATTCTGAAATAGCCCCGTAAATTTCTGCCATTGTGTTGTTATTCACCTATTCCCTAGTCTGGTATGCCAATTTGCTTCGACTAGCTGAGCTTTCATTCCCAAATAGTTGCTCTTATTTAGGTTTCAAATATTAAACTTGGACAATTATCTTCCTTTCATAGTAGATGTAAAATTCAACCATTTTGTGATCACTAATATCTTCGATTGCCTTTGCTCAGAGGTCACTCATTAATCCTGTTATAATACGCAATAAATTCTTAAAGTAGCGCATTCTGAAGCCAACCTTAACAACATTATGAATTCTGCATCCAGATACACAGGCACTCTCTTCAATATGATTTTCCAGTTTCTATGTAGGTTAAAGTCATCCATGATTACTACGGACTCTTTATTACACCAATATAGAAATATACTGTCCCACAATTTTGGGCCCTGTAAACCACTTCCACTCGAAGTCTTTTTCTGACTATTTCACTCCTCCATCTTAGCAGCCTGATCTCTTGAAGCAAGGTAATCTCCAGCTAAAAAAAAAAAAGTTCTAATCAATCTGTTCAGAGATGTTATTACACACCTCTGGAATAGGTGGGACTTGAACCAAGGTCTTATGGCTCAGAGGTATAGAAACCACCACTGTGCCACAAGATCATCTCCAACTATTGCACCAGTGCCATCCTTGATTAAGTGTGTTACCTTTCAACTTTTACATAGCTTCCTATTCCCCTTGAAAATCATATATCCCTCAATCTTTAGGACCTAAAGCTTGTTAGCCTGTAGCCATATCTCTATAATCAATTAGTTCATATTTAAGATGCACTATTATTTTGTTATGACAGCTATACACATTCAAAACAGCCTTCAGATTTGTATTTTAAATAATCTAATCTTGACTATTGATGCATCCTCAGACTATTGACTCCTCTATAGGCAGTCCTTGACTTGTGAATGGGTTCTGTTCTGGAGTCTGTTTGCAAGTCAATTTGTACGCAAGTTAGAACACAATGTAGGACAATGTAACACAGCTCTAACTACAGCAAATGTTTATATGTCAGGATTTTAAAATTGAAACCATATGTGGGATTGTGCTCGTAAGTATGAGTATTTCTAAGTCAGACCTTTCCATCATTATTTTGAAACTCTCTCTATTTCTGTAGTTATGTGGTTTGTAAGAGGCATGATTCCAATGTGCTTCAGGTATAGACCATCCTAAATGATACAGCCTTAGTTTTCCCTAGTACTTGTGCAATGTGCCATAAACCAGAATCCAATCTCCCACATCACCATGTCAACCACGTATTCATCTCTGTAGTTTTATGCATCGCACACAGCTCAGGTAATAATCCAGCAATTATAATCTTTGAGGTTCTGCTTTGTAATGTTGCATCTAGATCCTCATTCTCTATGCAGAGCCTCTCTCCTAACTCTACTTAGGTCGACAAAAAAAAAAAACACTGGGTCCATACCTTCCTGTAGATGTCCCAAACTCAGGCACCATTCAGGTGAAAGAGTCACTTGGACTCTTGTTCTTTTTCCTGCAGAGTGGCATCAATCCCCTACAATGAATATATAGTTTTTGTTGCACCTCCTGCTTGAATAGCTTCCTGGCCCACAGGTTAGTTTGCTCACTCATGTTGCAGCCCCACTCATTTTAAAAAAGCAGAAACATCCTCAAATCTGAAATTGCAGACATTGATACTCTTGCCCTCTGGGTGCCCTTACGGGTTTTGCTTGCAGTCACACTCTCCTGTTCCTGATCACTGGCCAAATCAGAAGCCTCTTTTCTAAATGGTAGGATTACCTCTAGATACAAAGCATCCTAGTAATTTTCGCCTTCTGCCATGTGTCAGAGTATGCAGCTCAGCCTCCAGCTCAATACTCTAAGCTGAAGTTGTTCAAACCACAAACACTTGAAGTATTTGTCCTTGTTAACATGGTATCAAGAAGTTCCAACATACATCACTTGTCTTGCCATCTTTTGTTAAATTTTAATTATTGAAGATTATTATTATTTACTTAATTATACTCCTTCAAATAAATTTTATTACTACCAATTTGTTCATAGTTAGAATATCTACAATAATGACTCCGCTTTTACTGCTTGCACTGTTACCTAAGGTGATAATCAAGTGTTCATCATTTTCATGCTGTTCCTTAATGTCAGATATTGAGTCAGTACTGCCTCCCACAACTTCATTGCTTCTATATTGACAGACTGTTTGTGTGACATCCAGTTTTTTTAAAAAAGCAAAGGAGGATAATATTAGACTCAATTCTTTTTCAGTCTTTCATTTATTTGCAGAGTTCAATGTTACAAGCGTACATCGCCCAAATCAACCACACCAGCTTCAGCAAATTACACCCACACACAATTAAACAATATACTGTTAACACAGATCCTTTCCCTCACCTTTGGGGTTTTGCACTGCAACACCGGTGATTGATTTGCTGGTGGGAAAAAAGAAGCTGTTTGGATATTTAAAAAAAAGATTCCTTTGGGAAGTTGTGGTAATACCCCTACCTCAAAGCTAGGAGGCCTGGGTTCAAGTGCCACCTACTCCAGAGATGTGTAACAACATTTCTGAACAGGTTGAATAGAAAATCTCTTAACAGATCTCCTTCCCTCTCTCCATGGTGAAATGAGTAATACAAGCAACCACAACATCAAAACAAATCTTTTATATTTTGTACAAAGCATCACACTGTTTCCTCTACAATTCTTTCTTACAAAGATTTCCTTTTGGTAAAACAGATAGATGATGGTTTGAATCCACCCACTTAACCGACAGATATCTTTCTCTCTGGCATTTGTTTCAAGCCAACAAGGTCAATACACAACCTTTTCTCACCTTCACAAAGATCATTCATTATGTACCTAATTTTTCTAATCAACCCGTTCAGAGATGTTATTACACGCCTCTGCAGCAGGTGGGACCTGAACCCAGGCCTCCTGATCCAGGGTAGGGACTCTATCTCTGCACCACAAGGTGGGCCAAAGAACATTCATTGTATACAACATCCAACAAGCTTACCACCTTCAGTGGGCTTTGCACAGAACCATACTTAAACATTTAGCAAATGGAATCCCAGATCTATCACCTCCACAAAAATGAATGTTTCTGCTGTTGAAATACTTTTAAGAATTCTGTTTATGTTTTAGCTGTCCCAAGCTGAAAGGGCAAAACCACTATTGAGAATCAGAATAAGGTGAATGCTGGAAATTTGACATTAAAAACAAAATACTGTTAACAACTAAACAGGTTAGACAGAGTGCGTAGAGACAGGAACAGATTTAACATTTCAAATCTAAGAACTTAGAGCTAATATGTTGTCATCAGGGTGTGAAGGGGACAACAACAAAGGGAAAGTCTGTGATGGAGTGAAATAATATGTCAGGAGAGATTTAATGACAATGTTAGTCTATTAGGGCATGCAGAGAGGCAAGAAAACAAACATAAAAGTGTGCCTAGAGCAGGTGAGCTAACAGAAAAGAACTGTAGCAAGCAAAGGAAAAAGAAATAAGATGGGGATTTAGATTCTTATACTGTAATTATTCAATTCAATGTTGAGTCCAGAACACTGCAAAGTAATCAAAGGTTTAGGCGTTGTCCTGAAACTTACACAGAGGGTCAGGGAACAGGGCTATAAGCAGAACACAGAAATATCAGCAGGAGAGTAATGTAGATAATAAAAATGACAAGCTACCAGAAGCTCAGGGTCAAGCTTGCATACAGAACATAGGTGTTCCGTACTGTAGCGATCCTCATTGTAATTCTTAACTCCAACACAAACTAACATCTGGGCTTAATTGACTAAAATCAAGGTTTGCAATTGCTTTGTCTCTGCTTTAGAAAGATGTTGATTTTAAGGATCGGAAACAATTAACCAGGATGAAAAGTAGTATTCTTTAAATGCAAATGAAAGCCATTCATATTGCCTGAATCAATATATTTAAAATCTCTACGAGTCACGGCTCTAATTTTAAGTTTTACATTAACTCAATTTCTCTCAAATCCTAGAGTAGCACACTTGAAATCAATGTGCATCATAAAGATGCATGCAAGCTCTCTTTTACTGATACCAATAAAAGATCGAGTGGCCCACTGTACCAGAGAAAAGGATCTAACTGAAAAACACCCCATCCTGGACACATCATTCAAGCTCGTAACATCAACTTAGTCTCCACTGTTTTCTCTCTACATCTATTGCCTTTTTGTCTGGTTCAAGTAACACTTCTCTGAAAACTGTCATCTGACAGAATTATAATTTTTTTGATTGACTTACATTCTCATGAATGTGAGTCCAAAACATCTATTATATTTTGTAAAAATTACTCTTCCACTGTGCAAGAAGCCACTCTGACATCTATATTATCCAACTGCTCTTCAGAAGGCCAAAGTTTCGTTTTAGCCTCAAGGGTCCCATAAAGAGCGTGACAAGGCTACCTGCCCCTTATGTGGTACCTCAGATTAAATTGCTAATTCTCTCCAATTTGCCAGGTTTATAGGCAGTTACCAAAACTTCGCTGTGGCACCTATTCCCAGTAGATGTTATTCAAAACTAGCATGTTCTAAGATATGTATGTTTTTATTTTAAATATTTTTCTCTTCCTAGGTGTATCTTCTCCCTTCCTAAGTGTAAATTCTTTATATCCAGGTATTTGAATACAAGTAATATCCACTCTAAGTGGATGAAGAGAAATGAATAGCAAAGGACACTTATTATCTCCTGCGAATAACTTAAGTTTTTGGGAAGTTTTCATTGTTTTGCTTATTCCAAGCTGTAGGTTTTTTAAATATAAGTATTCTCAATATTTTAAGGGTGGAACTTTTGATCAATTATTTAATTCTTTAAGAAGATTATGATGGGCTATCAATAAACCACTGATTCTTGCATTTCAGTGCGATATGATTGTGTTAGATGAAAGAAGTACCAAGTATTTATCCAGTCATGGTAAAGAAATGCCAGTATGGTGTCTCATTCTGAGGGAAAACTGCTAGTGCTGACATTCCTTTTGATTTGCCCCTATCCTTTTGTAGCAGTCAATGAGCTGGAAGAATCTGTTGAAATGACCTTGAAAACTTTGAGGTGTATGCTGTAGATGGCACACACTAAAGTGGCGCTGGTGGAAGATTTTACATTCAATGACATGTAATTGTAGAGTGCCTTTTAATGTAGAAAAATCATCCCAAGGTTTCTCTCTGGGAAGACCAAGATATCGAATTGACGAAGTAAATGTTGGGAAAGATGTAAAATACTTGGTTGGATTTTAAGGAGGGGTGATAGAGCAGATTCAGGGAGAGAATTCCAAAGCCAAGGATATAGGTATGTGAAGGTGCATTTGTGAGTGGTGATGCAAAGGAATGAACTCAAAACAAGTCAGAGTTGGTAGAACAAAGAGTGCTCTGAAGCTTATGCCTGAAAAGTCGATTCTCCTGCTCCACGGATGCTTCCTGACCTGTGTGTTTCCAGCACCACATTCTTGACTTTGATACTCCAGCATCCGCAGTCCTCACTTTCTCCACAGATGTGAATCTAGCATATAGTCATATGGCATATAATCAATGTTTGCAGTTGTTGCTGAGGGAACAATTTGCCTAAAATGAGGATGTGCGGTCACTGTTTTAGGCAGGTTTCAATATTGTACTCATTGAAATCTGGTATGTAAGTTGTTTCTGAACTAATAATGAAAACCATGGTTTTCAAACATTCCACAGAATTATTTTTTTCTTTTAGAACACAACCTATTCTGAATAGAAGTTCCAGTGAATGAAAGTTCTGACAACTGTTCAACTATTACTGAAGAAACTGGATTCAGTTGACTTCAGAGGTCGTTTGCACAGTTGGGTTGATCTGCTAGTTTTGAATAACATGTCCTGGGAATAGGTGCTGCAGCGAAGTTTCGGTAGCTGCCTATTAACCTGGCAAATTGGAGAGAATTAGCAATTTAATCTGAGGTACCACATAAGGGGCAGGTAGCCTTGTCACGCTCTTTATGGGACCCTTGAGGCTAAAACGAAACTTTGGCCTTCTGAAGAGCAGTTGGATAATATAGATGTCAGAGTGGCTTCTTGCACAGTGGAAGAGTAATTTTTACAAAATATAATAGATGTTTTGGACTCACATTCATGAGAATGTAAGTCAATCAAAAAAATTATAATTCTGTCAGATGACAGTTTTCAGAGAAGTGTTACTTGAACCAGACAAAAAGGCAATAGATGTAGAGAGAAAACAGTGGAGACTAAGTTGATGTTACGAGCTTGAATGATGTGTCCAGGATGGGGTGTTTTTCAGTTAGATCCTTTTCTCTGGTACAGTGGGCCACTCGATCTTTTATTGGTATCAGTAAAAGAGAGCTTGCATGCATCTTTATGATGCACATTGATTTCAAGTGTGCTACTCTAGGATTTGAGAGAAATTGAGTTAATGTAAAACTTAAAATTAGAGCCGTGACTCGTAGAGATTTTAAATATATTGATTCAGGCAATATGAATGGCTTTCATTTGCATTTAAAGAATACTACTTTTCATCCTGGTTAATTGTTTCCGATCCTTAAAATCAACATCTTTCTAAAGCAGAGACAAAGCAATTGCAAACCTTGATTTTAGTCAATTAAGCCCAGATGTTAGTTTGTGTTGGAGTTAAGAATTACAATGAGGATCGCTACAGTACGGAACACCTATGTTCTGTATGCAAGCTTGACCCTGAGCTTCTGGTAGCTTGTCATTTTTATTATCTACATTACTCTCATGCTGATATTTCTGTCTTCTGCTTATAGCCTCTGTGTAAGTTTCAGGCATTTCTTAGAAAAGATTTTTAGTTAACCATATCTCTTTTTGCATTAATCATAGTGAAAGAACACGAGTGTTATGGGAATTATTTCAGTAGTAATTTATTGGCATGTAAGGACTAAGATTTTCTAGTCCTTGCATCTGTCTCATGTTCTTACAGTATTTTGAAAGAGGGCTCACAGTAGGGATGTTCGTTGATGATTACATCATGTTCAGCGTCATTTGCAACTCCTCAGATGCTGAAGCAATGCATGGCCAAATGTCACAAAACTGGACAATACCCAGGCTTGGTTGACAATCAGCAAGAAATATTTGTGCTGCACAAATGTCAGACAAAGACCACCACCAATAAGAGACAATTTAACTAACACCCAATCGCCATATAAATATAGTTGTTATAAGAGCAAGTCAGAGGTTATGAATACTGGAACGAGTAACTAACCTAGTGACTTCCCAAATCCGGTGCACTACCTGCAAGGCATAAGTTAATATTTGGTGGAGTACTTCCCACTTGCCTGGATGAGTGCAGCTCCAATAATAAGCAAAAAGCTTGACCCATCCAGGAAAAAGCAGTCCACTCGGTAGGTACATCAACAAGCATCCACTCCCTCCACTATCAATGATCAGGAGCAGCAGTGTGTAATAGAAGATGCACTGCAGAAATTCACTAAAGACTCTCCCCATGTCTGCGTGAGTTTCTTCCGGGTGCTCTGGTTTCCTCCCACAGTCCAAAGATGTGCAGGTCAGGTGAACTGGCCATGCTAAATTGCCCATAGTGATAGGTGCATCAATGGGGAGTAGGGGAATGTCGGTGTGGACTTGTTGGGCCAAAGGTCCTGTTTCCACACTGTAGGTAATCTAATCTAATCTAATCTAATCTAATCTAATCTAATCTAATCTAAACCCCAAAGGCAGTAGCTTCCAAACGCATGATCAATTCCAACTAGAAGGACAAGGGCAGCAGGTACATAATGAACGCCACTGCCTACAAGATGTCCTCCAAGCCACTCACAATCTTACTTGGAAATATATCACTGTTACTTCAATGTCATTGGGTCAAAATCCTGGATTTCCCTTTCTAAGGCCATTGCAGGACTACCAATGCCCATGTTCCATGAGTTAATACAAAAAGAGTCAAAAAGCATCAGGAAACGAGGGAAGGGAGAAGTGGAAAGGAACTTGAATGCCTCTAGTCCTTACTGAAGTAAGCTTCAACATCGTTCCCTCAAATGCATTCTTTCCCACGCAGTCAGCCTTCTCCCTGTTCACATCCAATTTGCATCTTTAATAAAAATACTTTCCAGACGGTTTTCTTCCATTAGGAGTTATTTCCAGTCTTTGTGCACCTGTTTTAAACACTTATTGGAACAAAACACATGGACAACAGCATGAAATTTGGTAGTATTGAAACACAGAATTTACTCTTTAGTTTAAAACTAGTGAATGTGCCCATTTATGCAGGAAGCAAAACTTCTACAACTGAAACAAATCAGTTTATAAATCTGAAGCCTCAAATGAAGAAATTTAGCTGTCTGTTTTTAAATGGTAATAACATAGCAAGTAACTGAAATAAGCATGCCATCTTGCTAAATAGTTTCCATGTTCTTCCCTGCCAACAAAAAACCACATCTGTTCTAATTACAGGTGTTGCCTGAGAGTTTCAGAAATTAAAGCAACTGAGAGGCTTTTCAGAAATTTAAAAGTCAAGAATTCTTCAATTCTTTCCAAAGTCTTTTGATAAAAGACAGAAACTCTTGAAATCTAAATTCAACCTGTGTGTGGAGCAAATAAAAGTCACGTTCCAAGGAATCAAATTCCCTCTGGTTTCATATGAAGTCAGGACTCCGGATTTGAGCTGTCTTTACTTCATTCATTTTTCATTGCGTTGTCACATAATTATAGTGCAAACACACCCAAATACAAATTAATTTTGATTTTTGTTGGCATATTTCACTTGTGCTTTGGAATGAAAATATATTAACTAATTAGAGGCATTAAAAAGACAAGCTTTTCTGATACTGAAGATATAAATATAGGGCACCGCAACCTTGATATAAACAAAATAATGTATATTTCACCAAAAAGGACAACACCTTTGTATGTTATGGTCAAAAACATTCACACTATTACCACTGATTGATTGCACAATAGGAGAGCAATTTTTTAAAATAAAAATGAACAGCTGGTGCTTGAAACAACCCCAATTGGGGAAAAGTTCCCCAAGTTCTAGAAAGTATATTGACAACATCACAATTATTTTCAACTGCTGCCAGTATTTTGTTTAGGAAGAAGATGGGGCAAGGTTGAGTAGGTTCAATTCAGATCATTTACCCTTCATACCCGAGTCAAATACACATTATGGGCAAACTACGGATGCATACTCAGTTCTTGTAAATGCAACATCATGAAGATTCAACGTGAACAACTGAAGCCCAACTTGTCTTTTCACTTATTGGTAGATTTATACAACCTGGGACATTATAAAAAAGAGAAACACTTACTCCTTTTGCCTCCTCGATTTGTTTTCAAAAAGTTCATTGAGGCAGATGGCTACCTGACCCAGGAATTTATCCAGCCCGACAAGGGAACGGTGCATGACGATCAGGTGGAGGATGTATTTCTCTGGAGTCCCCTGCAGCAGCAGCCCAGGGAACTCGAAGGACACCTCCTCTTTCCATACCGGGCACAAGGTTTTCTCCGCCACCGAGGTCGAATATTTCTCTTTGCCCAGCTGGATGATGGTGTACGTGTCGTTGGTACCGGTTTTGCTTTTGGGGTTGAGATCCCGAGCTTGCATGACAGTCACCTGGACGTGGGTAGGGAACCATGTCTGCGACTGCTCCGCCAGCATCGTCTACCTATTTCTTTTTCTTCTTCCTCCTCTGTTCAAATTATTTCACTGAAAGCGCACTCAGCCGGGGAATAATTAAACTCAAGGGCGTCCTGACCGCGCCACCTTCACATTCCCTCACATAAAAGGCCGGAATGTGAGGAGAAAGCCCGAGCCTCCCTCACCTTCCATCCTCGCCGCCTCCTGATTGCGGGCGGGCGGGGGGGAAGGGTCAGAGGTGAGAGTTGAAACTCTCCCGTTTCCCAGAGCAACGCACTTGGCTTCGGTAACCCCGCAGATTTGTCCCGGTTGCCACGACAAGGCCTCGATCTCCAAACTGTTCTTCGAGGTAAGGAGAGTAATCGCAGTTGTGTAAAAAAATAAATAAATAAGTAAACGTGATGTTCAGAGATATCTGTGTAACTGGAAATAGGACGCGCATTAAATTTTATCAAGTAAACCTCAACGAGACAAGAAGGATTGACAGTCTCATTTGCACCGGTGTGTTTTGCTTTCTTTTTGAGTGCTGACACAACGCGAAGGGAGGATTTATTATATTGTTTTTAAATATGCGAATGGTCCTTAACTAGGCGTGCCAGACCCCGCAATCGTGCAGCTCCAGCCCAGCTCTCAGGATAACCAAATTTGGTGGATTCCTTTTGTTTTCTGCAGGATACATTTCCATTGGCAACAAAATACAGCAAGTAAGATAAACCTTAAGCAGATAACAACAAATTTGTAATTTTTTTAAAAAATTGGCAATCCAGACTTGAGAATCCTAGATGCTCCCAGCTTAAGATAGAAAAATACTTTTGAGTAAGATAATATAAGAATACTAAGTTTTCTTTAACAGTTCCTAGTTTCCATATAGATATTGATTATGATGTGGTGATGCCGGTGTTGGACAAAGTCAGAAGTCACACAACATCAGGTTATAGACCTCCAGGTTTATTTAAAGTCACAAGCTTTCAGAGTGCTGCTCCTTTATCAGATAAACAATAGGTAGAACATAACTCTTGTGATGAAGTTTCATGATATATTCATAGTTGTTTTATATTTTAACATTGATTTTTGTTTTTCCATTATGTTTTTAGTACATTTCGACCCAAGACTCCCCTTGGACCACTTTGGAAGTTTTTTTTTCAGTGCTATAAGGAACTGATGTAAATCCACTCTGAGTTCCCCCACCCCCAAAACCCAGAATCCAGCTCCGAGGTTCCCAAAGTGTCATTTGTAAGCTCTCTTTCCTTCAAGGCAGTAATGATGATTGTGTAGATGAGATTTGCCTTGCTGGGAAAACCCTGATCCCACTGGATCAAAACAGTTAAAAAGCAACAGACAGTATTTGCAAAGTACTCTTTAACCTCAGAGTGTCCAATGGAGCAAGGATGCTTATGTGCTAACTAATCACAGACAAGGCAGGTGTAATTCAGTGACTGTTTGACAAGCCCAGAATGAGAAAAAATAGAAGTAAGCTAGGGTTGAGTTTAAAAAGTGACTGGGGACTTCAAGCCTTGCTGTCTCTTTGCTCTTGACTCCCTGGAAGAGAGAAGAGCTTATTGCTGTGTGTGGGGGAACTAGGGCTGATTAATGTTTGTGAGTGTAGTGGGGAGAAGAGGTAATTACTGTGTATTAGGGGAGTGGGCTGATTTGTGTATTTTTGGGGAGGGGAAGAGGGAAGGGGAGAGCTGCTGATTTTTGTATAAGTAGTGTAAACAGAAGATTCAGAGAGTCTTCTGTCATCATAGAATATAGAGAACTTGTTGATAGCAACATGAATGCATCACGTGATAACAATTTTACAAAGTACATTAAAAATGCAGATTTTTGTATTTATTCAAAGTATTGTACATTTCTGTAATCTCCAAATCTTATTCATGTACAAAGTATTATTGTGCTATTTTTGATTTTGCAGATATGTGACATCGTATTAACTTTCAAAAGTTAAAATGTGGTCACATTGAAATTTATAATTTGGGAACCACTGATTTAGCATATTCAAAAACAGAAATTGCGGGAAAAGGTCAGCAAGTCTGACAGCATTTGTGGAGAGAAATCAGAGTTATCGTTTCAGGCTGTGACCCCTTCTCCCCACGGGGTTGACCCGAAATGTTAACTTTGATTTGAAAGCAAACCTTAGCAGGACTTATACACTTAATGGTAAAGTCCTAGGGAGTGTTGCTGAACAAAGAGACATTGGAGTGCAGGTTCATAGCTCCTTGAAAGTGGAATTGCAGGTAGATAGGATAGTGAGGAAGGCATTTGGTATGCTTTCCTTTATTGGTCAAAGTATTGAGTACAGGAGTTGGGAGGTCATGTTGTGGCTGTACAGGACATTGGTTAGGCCAGTGTTGGAATATTGCATGCAATTCTGGTCTCCTTCCTATCGGAAAGATGTTGTGAAATGTGAAAGGGTTCAGAAAAGATTTATAAGAATGTTGCCAAGGTTGGAGGATTTGAGCTACAGGGACAGGTTGAATAGGCTAGGACTGTTTTCCCTGTAGTATCAGAGGCTGAGAGGTAACCTTATAGAGGTTTATAAAATCATGAGAGGTATGGATAGGATAAATAGGCAAAGTCTTTTCTCTGGGGTGGGGGATTCCAGAACTAGAGGGCATATATTTAAGGTGAGAGGGGAAAGATATAGAAGAAAGCTACGGGGCAACTTCTTCACTCAGAGGGTGGTACGTGTATAGAATAAGCTGCCAGAAGAAGTGGTGGAGGCTGGTACAATTGCAGCATTTAAGAGGCATTTGGATGGGTATATGAATAGGAAGGGTTTGGAGGGATATGGGCCAAGTGCTGGCAGGTGGGACTAGATTATGTTGGGATATCTGGTCGGCATGGATGAGTTGGACCAAAGGCTCTGTTTCTATGACTCTAAATGCTGTCAAACTTGCTGAGCTTTTCCAGCAATTTGTTTTTGTTTCTGATTTACAGTATCTGAATTTTTTTCAGTTTTTGAATGGAATTTATTGTCATGTGTACTGGAGCACAGTGAAAAGCTTTGCCTTCACATATGGTTTGTGAATAATCATGGGATATGTGATGTGGCTTTTATTGTTTTCAGCTGGAGTGATTTGCTGATCCCTTTACTGGCTCATGTTAAGAGTTCAAAGGAAAAAGGTTCCCTCATATGTTTAATCTTCTCCTTCATGCTGTACCCCACCTCTTCCCACCCAGCATGCCCACAACAATAGATGGCAAAAATCTGTAACTTCTTACCTGGTGAGTCAAAGAGGCCCAATTTTAACCGAGGAAGTGGGTGGGCTTTCATTGGGTTAAAAGTTTACCCATAGGCTTCCATGGTATTGTTTATGTATAAAGTTCAGCTAATTCCTATTAGCTCAATATATTTGGGTATTTACATAAACATACCTGTACTGCAGCGATGCTCAATTTCCTGGCATCTAGTTATGCTGTGTTCTTTGCTTCTTCCTCCAAATGGTATGTAAAGCATGTGGCTCTGCCTGCTCCTTATTCATATTTGTTTTTCACTCATGATATGTAGTGATGTTGGCCAGGCAAGCATTTATTGCCCAATATGAATTGAAAATGGTGGTGAGCTATCTTTTTTGAACCACTGTAATCTATTTGATACACCCTCAATTACACCAAGGAGAGGATCCAATTTCAAATGTGATGAGTACTGTGCTAAGGGAATTGGCAGGGGTTGGTGGGACATGTGAGCATAGGTTCCTGTTTTTGGTAATCTCTGTTTGCATTGCAGGCCTGTTTATAATGATATTTCTTAAATGTTTCTTACATTTTAATCAATGAATAAAATCCTTAGAATTCTTAATTGCTAAGCCGTTTATATGAATATTTTTAGTATATGACCTGCAATGAGAAGAAATTAAGATAATTGACATTGGTATGGATTTTTTTGCGAGGTCTGGATGACTTGGGAAAACCCTTTTTAAAAATGGTGAATAGACCCTGATTCTGGGGCTCCCAAACCATATCCAAAAATGCCAATTTTCACTAGAGCTTTGACAGATGGCTGATTAGGGGCAAAAGTCCAAAACTTGGACTGCTGCCCTGTCCAGCTCCATTGTATGGATGGGCATGCCTAACCTTGCCATAAGTTTCATGGAGTTGGGCCAGCTTTTTAAAGACTAATGATTCAGGACACCAAGTTGTCATGAACCATAGTCTGCAAGAGGGAGCATCCAGAAGCATATATAGGCCCTCAGCCAAGGTTGCATAATGAAATTTGTTGAGACCCTAAACATCCATTAGAGCACTGAAACAGTTGAGCCCAGGTCAAACATTGCTTGATTGATGGGCTGGGTTCTCTGATCTATACTTTCAATTTAACAATGTTGATCTGAAAGAAAATAATAGATTTCAAGTGCTTGCAGATCCCATTAATGAAAGAAATGAATGACATTTTTAAAAGTCTTTTGCACATTCTCATAAAAGGCTTCTTTGTTCTTTGCAGTGTGTAACTATGGATATGCATAGATTGGTATGATGGACATGTGGGCGAGGGCAGGTTGGGTGGGTTATATACCTTGGCATGGGAAACAGGATCAGTCATAGTGCTGAGTGGAGGGGAATGAGGTGGTGTGGATGGGACATTAGGAATTTGTGGGGCAAGGGCCGGACAAACTCCCACAATCCTCCAACCTCTTTCCTGGGCCAACTGACATGACTGCAGCCTACAACCACTGTTGCTAACCTCCGACTAAACATAGCACTTACTCAGCCACACTCTTTTAAACTGATGTAGAAAGCTGAGGATTTCCCCAACTCCTGCTATTTGTCTTGAGGATGAAAATTCAGGCTTATATAATAGTTTCCTCCTCCTGCCCATTCTTTCAACTTTGCACTGAACAACAAATCCAGCCAGGTTACAAATTCCTCTTTGGAGTATTACGCTGCAGTCCCTACAAGGTGTTTTGTATACTTCAATAAGTCCCAATATGCCTTTTATTCTGAAATGCACAATATAGATGTAAGTCAAGACTTTTTTTTTCTTTGAACTGTTGTTAAACACTGACAATAAACAAACACATTGAAATGTATGATCTCTCCCACCCTGTTTGTTTTTGGGACATCATCTGAGAGCCAAAGTAAAGTCACTCAACCACAACATACAATCATCAGTGATAAGTGTTCCTGGAAGTCCAAGTAATTTCTGATTTGTAGTCAAGCAGTCCATGCTTGAATGATGGTACCACCCTGTCCTGTTACAAAATAACAAACTCCCAGACACTAACTGAATAGAAAAATGCAGTGAAATCAAACACGTTTAAAGAACATCAGAAAGGATTCAATCAAATTTATATGGTACTAAGAAATCCTAGATAATATGTAGACCTAGGTTGAAATAGCTGAAAAAAAGGTAAATAATAGCAAAGAGAGACAGGCAAAAGTCTGCAAAGAACCTGGACGTGAGGAACATGATTCAGCTTGAATATAAACAGCACATAAAGATTACTAAAATAGAAATCTGGAAAGTAAATAATAAATTAGAAAGGAAAATTGAAGTGGTTTATCAAGGGGAATAAGAAGTTTTTCAGTTATGCTCACAGAAGGCAGAGGATTAGAGAACACTTTGGGCCTCTAAAGGATAAGACTAGCAGATTAGTTGTAGAGGATCAGGGCATGGATGCATTTTTAAATGTGTTCTTCAGTTTGGTTTTCGCAAGAGAGGATTCCTGATCCTATAAGTAAGATGACTGAGAGAGCTGGGAGTGTTTAGTGAAGATAGATATTGGTTGAGGAATTGTTATTAAGAGACTGGAGGCCTGACTGCATACATCTGGGAATTCTTGAGCAAGCACAAGGAGAAATAGCAGATGCTTTGGTAGAATTCTTTTTTAGCTGCACAAGAGCAGGTAAAGCACCTAAGAAGATGGTGATGTGGTTCTTTTTGTTGGGATTTACACAATAATATTCTTTTTGCTGAAAGCTAGTGTGGATTTAGGAGGCATCGCTAAGTTAAGAGTGATGGAAATGTAGTTAATGTAATACCATAATCTAGATGACCAATAAGTATTCAATAGATTTATCAGGAAATGAGTTACAAATACCACAATTTAAGGCTTTAAAGGAAACGCAATGGACAAAAGTTTACGAAACAATTTGAAGAAAGGGATAAAATACTAATTACTTGGGTGAACGGAAATAACCTTTTTAGGCAATTGCTCGGAGATGTGCTAACTTGGGGACAGCCAACATAGATGGATATGCATGGAAAGCCATATCTTGATGGTACTTGCAAGGCTCAGGCCAGGCTAATGACATGAAAACGTGAAGAAAAACTGGAGTCTAAGATCTGAATAGATTCATCTATAGTCAGAAAATCAGAAGATTTTCTTGATGTTGCTAGTGATAAGATACTTAGGAATGTAGAACAATTGTTATTAAAATTTTATTTCTGCACAGTGACCAGTGCAAAAAGTGTATCTTCACCCTCCAATTAAGGTAGCAAATGTGGGATTAATCTGGAAATTAAATGCATATATAAAGCCTATAGAGTTTGGTATTTCTCACTAAAGTCTGTCTTAGAAAAATTGAACTGTCACCAGCTGAGAGCTGGCCCTGTCATGTTTTACTGACATCACAAGGAAGTTTCAGGCATTATTATGATCCATATAGATATTTTTTGTGGGGTGGGAATAGTGAATTTGAAAACATTGCCATAAGAGAACTGAAAACAGAATTCAAAATTTGAAGTGAGACTTTCAGAAATATTGAATTAGACATAAAGTAGAATGGAGAAAGTGAGGACTGCAGATGCTGGAGATCAGAGCTGAAAATGTGTTGCTGGAAAAGCGCAGCAGGTCAGGCAGCATCCAAGGAGCAGGAGAATCACCGTTTCAGGCATGAGCCCTTCTTCAGGAATGAGGAAAGTGTGCCAAGCAGGCTAAGATAAAAGGTAGGGAGGAGGAACTTGGGGGACGGGCGTTGGAAATGCGATAGGTGGAAGGACGTTAAGGTGAGGGTGATAGGCCGGAGTGGGGGTGGGGGTGGAGAGGTCAGGAAGAAGATTGCAGGTTAGGAAGGTGGTGCTGAGTTCGAGGGTTGGGACTGAGACAAGGTCAGGGGAGGGGAAATGAGGAAATTGGAGAAGTCTGAGTTCATCCCTTGTGGTTGGAGGGTTCCTAGGCGGAAGATGAGGCACTCTTCCTCCAGCCGTCGTGTTGCTATGGTCTGGCGATGGAGGAGTCCAAGGACTTGCATGTCCTTGGTGGAGTGGGAGGGGGAGTTGAAGTGTTGAGCCACGGGTGGTTGGGTTGGTTGGTGTGGGTGTCCCAGAGGTGTTCTCTGAAATGTTTAGCAAGTAGGCGGCTTGTCTCCCCAATATAGAGGAGGCCACATCGGGTGCAGCGGATGCAGTAAATGATGTATGTGGAGGTGCAGGTGAATTTGTGGTGGATATAGAAGGATCCCTTGGGGCCTTGGAGGGAAGTAAGGGGGGGATGTGTGGGCGCAAGTTTTGCATTTCTTGTGGTTGCAGGGGAAGGTGGCAGGAGTGGAGGTTGGGTTGGTGAGGGGTGTGGACCTGATGAGGGAGTCACGGAGGGAGTGGTCTTTTCGGAACGCTGATAGGGGAGGGGAGGGAAATATATCCCTGGTGGTGGGGTCCGTTTGGAGATGGCAAAAATGACGACGGATGATACAATGTATCTGGAGGTTGGTGGGGTGGTAGGTGAGGACCAGTGGGGTTCTGTCCTGGTGGTGATTGGAGAGGCGGGGCTCCAGGGCGGAGGAGCAGGAAGTGGAGGATCAGGTGAACGTTTTGCAATAGCAATCTAATTTGGAAAGTATTGGCTCCATTGCAATTTGTCAAAATCAGACAAATCAAAATGGAGAAAATATACAACATCTTTCAAAACTGAAATGGGGGAATTGTGAATTTTGGACAACTGAATTACTAGGTACTCAAATGAGGTGAGATGGCAATTTTGAGGTCCTTTTAGTGACTATGAAAAATCCCAAGTAATGTATTGTTTTAAGTGAATAAAGCATTGAATAAAATAAATGGTATGATATTTTGAAATTTCCATCATTTGGAGATGCAAGAAACATAAAACCTTTTTTTGATGATTCTTTTGCACACTTCTGCAAGTTCTCCAGTGCAAGAGGGTTTATAATTTGCTACAATCTTATTATGATTTAAAGTCTCTACCTGCTTCAAGAAGACCATCTTTCCTAGTGCCAAAGAACTCCCGCAGCATGCCTCAATGACTACTGCCTGGTGACTCTGACCTCCATAATTTATTAAGTATTCAAGAGGTCAGTCATGGCACACATCAACTCTAGCCTCCTAGCCTGCCTTGATTTTTTACAATTCGCCTACCATTGCAACTGGTCCACGGCAGATGACATCATCCCGAGAGCATCTGGATAACAGGCCAAAGGGCCTATTTCCAGACTGTAGGGAATCTAAAAAAATAACAAGGATCCCTATATTAGGCTCCTACTTACCGACTAAAGCTCTGCCTTCACCACCATAATTCCAACCAAAGTAATCTCCAAGCTCTGAGACCTACATCTCTGCTCCACTCTCTGCAACTGGAGCCTCGGCTTTCTGACTTTCACACCGCAATCAATGAGAATAGGCAACAATACCTTCTCCACAATAATCCTTAACACCAGTGCCCTGCAAGGCTGTGTACGCAGCCCCTTGCTATGCTTCCTATGTACTCATAACTGTATGGCCAAGTTCTCACCAAACTCCATCTACAGCCTTACTGATGGCACCACCTTTGTTGGCCAGATGTCAAACAATGACGAGACAGAATACAGGAAAGGGAGAGTGCTTGGTGGCATGGTGTAAAGATAACAATCTCTTTCTCAATATCAGAAAAATGAAAGAGTTGGTCATTAACTTCAGGAAGCAAGGTGGCGGGCATGCCCCATCTACATCAATTGCGCTGAGGTGGCGATGGTAGAGAGCATCAAGTTTCTATGATTGATCAATAATAATCTGTCCTGGTCCACCCATGTTAACGCTATGGTCAGGAAAGCACAACAACACCTCCACTTCCTTGACAACCACCTGATGAAGAAGCAGCACTTCGAAAGCTAGTGATTCCACATAAATCTGTTGGACTATAACCTGGTCATAGAGTCATAGAGATGTGCAGCATGGAAACAGACCCTTCGGTCCAACTCGTCCATGCCGACCAGATATCCCAACCCAATCTAGTCCCACCTGCCAGCAGCTGGCCCATATCCTTCCAAATCGTTCCTATTCATATATCCATCCAGATGCCTTTTAAATGTTGCAATTGTACTAGCTTCCACTACTTCCTCTGACAGCTCATTCCATACATGTACCACCCTCTGAGTGAAAAAGTTGCCCCTTAGGTCTCTTTTATATCTTTTCCCCCTCAGCCTAAACCTATGCTCTCTAGTTATGGACTCCCCCCACCCCAGGGAAAAGACTTTATCTATTTATTCTATCCATGCCCCTCAAGATTTTATATACCTCTATAAGGTCATCCCTCAGCCTCCGACGCTCCACTGAAAACAGCCCCTGCCTATTCAACCTCTCCCTATAGCTCAAATCCTCCATCCCTGGCAACATCCTTGTAAATCTTTTCTGAACCCTTTCACGTTTCACAACATCTTTCCGATAGGAAGGAGACCAGAATTGCATGCAATATTCCAACACTGGCTTAACCAATGTCCTGTACAGCTACAACATGACCTCCCAACTCCTGTACTCAATACTCTGACCAATAAAGGAAAGCATACCAAACTCCTTCACTATCGACCTGTGAGCTTTCAAGAAGCTATGAACCTGCACTCCAAGGTCTCTTTGTTCAGCAAACACTCCCTAGGACGTTACCATTAAGTGTATAAGTCCTGCTAAGATTTGCTTTCCCAAAATGCAGCACCTCGCATTTATCTAAATTAAACTCCATCTGCCACTTCTCAGCCTATTGGCCCATCTGATCAAGATCCCATTGTAATCTGAGGTAATCTTCTTTGCTGTCCACTACACCACCAATTTTGGTGTCATCAGCAAACATACTAACTATACCTCTTATGCTCACATCCAAATCATTTATATAAATGATGATAAGTTGCAGACCCAGCACCAATCCTTGTGGCACTCCACTGTTCACAGGCCTCCAATCTGAAAAACAACCCTGCACCCCACCACCCAGTTCTATATCCAAATGGCAAGTTCTCCCTGTATTCAATAAGATCTAACCTTGCTCACCAGTGTCCCATGGGGAACCTTGTCAAACGCCTTACTGAAGTCCACATAGATCACATCTACCACTCTGCCCTCATCAATCCTCTTTGTTACATCTTCAAAAAACTCAATCAAGTTTGTGAGACATGATTTCCTACACACAGAAAGCCATGTTGACCATCCCTAATCTGTCCTTGCCTTTCCACATACATGTACATCCTGTCCCTCAGGATTCCCTCCAACATCATGCTCACTAGTCTATAGTTCCCTGGCTTGTCCTTACCACTCTCCTTAAACAGTGGCACCACGTTAGATAACCTCCAGTCTTCCAGCACCTCACCTGTGACTATTAATGATCTAAATATCTCAGTAAGAGGCCCAGCAATCACTTCCCTCGCTTCCCACAGAGTTCGAGGTTACCCCTGATGAGGTCCTGGGGATTTATACACTTTTATGCATTTTAAGCCATCCAACACTTCCTCCTCTGTAATATGGACATTTTTCAAGATGTCACCATCTATTTCCCTACATTCTATATCTTCCATGTCCTTTTTCCACAGTAAGTACTGATGCAAAATACTCGTTTATTATCTGCCCCATTTTCTGCGGTTCCACACAAAGGCCGCCTTGCTGACCTTTGAGGGGCCCTATTCTCTCCCTGGTTACCCTTTTGTCCTTAATGAATTTGTAAAAACCCTTTAGATTCTCCTTAATTCTATTTGCCAAAGCTATCTCCTGTCCCTTTTTTGCCCTCCTGATTTCTCTCTTAAGTATACTCCTACTTTCTTTATACTCTTCTAAGGATTCACTTGATCTATCCTGTCTATACCTGACATATGCTTCTTTTTCTTAACAAAGTCCTCAATTTCCTTAGTCATCCAGTATTCCCCAAACCCACAAGCCTTTCCTTTCACCCTAAGAGGAATATAATTTCTCTGAACTCTCGTTATCTCATTTCTGAAGGCTTCCCATTTTTCAGTTGTCCCTTTACTTACAATCATCTGCGCCCAATCAGCTTTTGCAAGTTCTTGCCTAGTACAGTCAAAATTGGCCTTTCTCCAATTTAGAACTTCAACTTTTAGATCTGGTCTATCTTTTTCCATCACTATTTTAGAACTAATAGAATTATGGTGGCTGGCTCCAAAGTGTTCCCCCACTGACACCTCAGTCATCTGCCCTGCCTTATTTCTCAAGAGTAGGTCAAATTTTGCACCTTCTCTTGTAGGTACATCCACATACTGAATCAGAAAATTTTCTTGTACACACTTAACCGATTCCTCTCCATCTAAACCCTGAACACTATGGCAGTCCCAGTCTATGTTTGGAAAGTTGAAATCCTGTGCCATAACCACCCTATTATTCTTACAAATAACTGAGATCTCCTGACAAATTTGTTTCTCAATTTCCCTCTGACTATTAGGGGGTCTACAATACAATCCCAATAAGGTGATCATTCCTTTCTTATTCCTCAGTTCAACCCAAATAATTTCCCTGGATGTATTTCCGGGAATATCCTCCCTCAGCTGAAATGCTATCCGTTAGCAAAAACGCCACTCCACCTCCTCTCTTTGTTGCATGATTTTTATCTTTGTCTACTTCCTCAGGAGGCTAAGGAAATTCTATGAGGACTCATACAAATGTTTACAGATACACCATAGAAAGTGTTCTGTCTGGATGCAGCAAGGCTTGGTATGCCAACTACTCTGCCTAGGACCATAAGAAACGACAGAGTCATGAACACAGCCCAATCCATCATGCAAGCCAACCTTCCATCCACTAACTCCGTCAATACTTCTTGCTGCCTTGGGAAGACAGCCAACATAATCACAGACCCCTCCCACCCCAGTTATAACCTTTTCCAACTGCAGTTATAACCTTTTCCAACTGAACACACGTACCAACAGATTCAAGGACAGCTTCTCCCCGCTGTTATTAGACCTCTGAAGGGACCTCTTAGATTTTTAAATTTAAATGTTGCTCTGGCAACTGAGCCAACTGACCAAGGCACCATGGTGCAGAAGGCCATTCAAGAGGGGGGAGCTAATAGACAGGTAGTGGTTATAGGGGATTCTATAATTAGGGGGACAGATAGTATCCTTTGCAAGCCGGATCGGGAGTCTCGCATGGTGTGTTGCCTGCCCGGTGCCAGGGTGCGAGACATCTCTGACCGGCTTGAAAGGATATTGGAGCGGGAGGGGGAGGATCCAGTTGTTGTGGTCCACGTTGGTACCAACAACATAGGCAAGACTAGGGTGGAGGACCTGTTTGGGCATTACGAAGCACTAGGCAGGAAATTGAAGCACAGGTCCTCAAGGGTCATAATCTCCGGATTACTGCCCGAGCCACGTGCCAATTGGCATAGGGACAAGAAAATTAGGCAAGTAAACACGTGGCTAAGGGATTGGTGTGGGAAAGAGGGATTCCACTTCATGGGGCACTGGCATCAGTTTTGGAACAGGGGGGATCTGTACCGTTGGGACGGTCTCCACCTGAACCGATCAGGTACCAATGTTCTGGCGAAGAGGATAAATAGGGTGGTCAGTAGGACTTTAAACTTCTGAGTTGGGGGGAAGGGAAAGTGAAAGCAACAGGGAGTATGGAGGTAAATGGAAAGATAAGCAGCAGGATAGCATGTTTCCAGGCGGATTTAAAATTGAGGCAGACTGAGAATGCAGAAAAAAGCAAGGATAACTTAGGACATATGACTTACAACATCTCTAATAAGGAAGTTAGCATTAAGGCACTTTACCTGAATGCTCGTAGCATTCATAACAAAGCCGATGAATTAATGGCACAGATAATAGTGAATGATTATGATGTAGTAGGCATCACAGAGACTTGGTTACAGGGGGGTCAGGACTGGCAGTTAAACCTCCATGGTTTTTCGACTTATCGAAAAGACAGAGAGGTGGGCAGAGGGGGTGGAGTTGCCTTGTTAGTTAAGAACAAAATTAAATCTATGGTATTGAATGACATAGCGTCGGATGATGTGGAGTCTGTGTGGGTGGAATTGAGGAACCACAAAGGCAAAAAAACCATAATTGGAGTTGTGTACAGACCTCCTAACAGTGGTCAGGACCAGGGACGCAACATGTACCGGGAAATAGAGAAGGCATGTCAGAAAGGCAAGGTTACATTGATCATGGGTGACTTCAATATGCAGGTGGACTGGGTAAATAATGTTGCTAGTGGATCTAAAGAAAGGGAATTCATGGAATGCTTACAGGATGGCTTTTTGGAACAGCTAGTCATGGAGCCCACAAGAGAGCAGGCTATTCTGGACCTAGTGCTTTGCAATGAACCAGACTCTATAAAAGATCTTAAAGTAAGGGAACCCTTAGGAAGTAGCGACCATAATATGGTAGAGTTCAGTCTGGAGTTTGAAAGGGAGAAGGCGAAATCTGATGTAATGGTGTTACAGTTGAATAAAGGTAATTATGAGGGCATGAGAGAGGAACTGACTAAAATAGACTGGAAGCAGAGGCTAACCGGGAAGACACTAGAGCAAAAATGGCAGGAGTTTGTCGGTATAATTGAGGACACTGTACAGAGGTTCATTCCCAAGAAAAGAAAGATTAACCGGGGAGGGATTAGACAACCTTGGCTGACAAAGGAAGTCAGGAAATGTATTAAAGAAAAAGAGAGATCCTATAAAGTGGCTAAGAACAGTGGGAAATCAGAAGATTGGGAAGGATACAAAAGCAAACAGAGGATAACAAAGAGTGTAATAAGAAATGAGAGGATCAAATATGAAGGTAGGCTAGCCAGTAATATTAGAAATAATAGTAAAAGTTTCTTTCAGTACATAAGAAACAAACGACAGGCAAAAGTAGACATTGGGCCACTTCAAACTGATGCAGGGAGCCTAGTGATGGGAGATAAGGAAATAGCAGGAGAACTTAACAAGTACTTTGCGTCAGTTTTCACAGTGGAAGACAGGAGTAATATCCCAAAAATTAAAGGGTGTCACGGGGCTGAGTTGAGTATGGTTGCCATTACGAAAGAGATAGTGCTAGAAAAGTTAAAAAGTCTTAAAATTGATAAATCTCCTGGCCCCGATGGGATACACCCTAGAGTTCTGAGAGAGGTTGCTGAGGAAATAGCAGAGGCATTGGTTGAGATCTTTCAAGAGTCACTGGAGTCAGGAAAGGTCCCGGACGATTGGAAGATGGCTGTAGTAACCCCCTTGTTCAAGAAAGGATCAAGGCAAAAGATGGAAAATTATAGGCCAATCAGCTTAACCTCGGTTGTTGGTAAAATTCTAGAATCCATCATTAAGGATGAGGTTTCTAAATTCTTGGAAGAGCAGAGTCTGATTAGAACAAGTCAACATGGATTTAGTAAAGGGAGGTCATGCCTGACAAACCTGTTGGAATTTTTTGAAGAGGTAACAAGTAGGTTAGACCAGGGGAACCCAGTGGATGTGGTCTATCTGGACTTTCAAAAGGCCTTTGATAAGGTGCCACACGGGAGACTGCTGAGCAAGGTGAGGGCCCATGGTGTTCGAGGTGAGCTGCTGGGATGGATTGAGGATTGGCTATCTAACAGAAGGCAGAGAGTTGGGATAAAAGGTTCTTTTTCAGAATGGCAGCCGGTGACGAGCGGTGTCCCGCAGGGTTCGGTGCTGGGGCCACAGCTGTTCGCATTATATATTAATGATTTGGATGAGGGAACCGGGGGCATTCTAGCGAAGTTTGCCGATGATACAAAGTTAGGTAGACAGGCAGGTAGTACTGAGGAAGTGGGGAGGCTACAGAAGGATCTAGACAGGTTGGGAGAGTGGTCCAGGAAATGGCTGATGGAATTTAACGTGAGCAAGTGCGAGGTCTTGCACTTTGGCAAAAAGAATATAGGAATGGACTACTTTCTAAATGGTGAGAAACTTAATAAAGCCAAAGCACAAAGGGATCTGGGAGTGCTAGTCGAGGATTCTCTAAAGGTAAACATGCAGGTTGAGTCTGTGATTAAGAAAGCGAATGCAATGTTGTCTCTTATCTCAAGAGGGTTGGAATATAAAAGCAGAGATGTACTACTAAGACTTTATAAAGCTCTGGTTAGGCCCCATTTGGAGTACTGTGTCCAGTTTTGGTCCCCACACCTCAGGAAGGACATACTGGCACTGGAACGTGTCCAGCGGAGATTCACACGGATGATCCCTGGAATGACAGGCCTAGCATATGAGGAACGGCTGAGGATACTGGGGTTGTATTCGTTGGAGTTTAGAAGATTAAGGGGAGATCTAATAGAGACGTACAAAATAATACATGGCTTTGAAAAGGTGGATGCTAGAAAATTGTTTCTGTTAGGCGAGGAGACTAGGACCCGTGGACACAGCCTTAGAATTAGAGGGGGTCATTTCAGAACGGAAATGCGGAGACATTTCTTCAGCCAGAGAGTGGTGGGCCTGTGGAATTCATTGCCACGGAGTGCAGTGGAAGCCGGGACGCTAAATGTCTTCAAGGCCGAGATTGATAGGTTCTTGTTGTCTAGAGGAATTAAGGGCTACGGGGAGAACGCTGGCAAGTGGAGCTGAAATGCGCATCAGCCATGATTGAATGGCGGAGTGGACTCGATGGGCCGAATGGCCTTACTTCCACTCCTATGTCTTATGGTCTTATGGTCTTATGGCTCTTTGTGCACCATCTCTGCAGCCGTAACATTGTATTCTTCACTCTGTCCTATATCCTAATGCATTTTGTATGGTATGATCTGTCTGTACTGCACGCAAAAAAAAACTTTTCACTGTACATGTGACAACAAATCAAGTCAATTTTGGACGATGGAGGTAAATGTTGCACTTCTTTGGTTTAGGAAGCTAAAAAGATCACAGTAGTCAAAATATTTTAGCAGCAGAAACACATCCTTTTGCTGGGTCAGTGGTATAGTGTTTTTATTCATGACAGTATTGGAAAAAATTCTAGAGGGATTAAGCAGTAATACTCATTGCACCCTATATTACAAATAAGTCACTGTGTGAATGAATAAAGACGTGAGGATTAATATTGCAGTTTCAAATCAGATGCTGGAGGAAGGAGAAACCTTAAAATTGAAATGAGTGGATAACAGCAGTCCACTGTCTGATTATGTTACAAAGAAAGGTGCAAATGAAAAGAAACACTACAACAAACTGTAAATTGGGTATTTGGATCTGAAGTATTTAAATACAAAACTTGAATATAAAATGTATTATTCTGCACTATATTGTACTTTTTGTTTATTTTCATTATCATTGTACATGTTGCTGTTTTTTAAAAAAGGGAAATTTGTTATCACCTAGTTAGGTCTGGCAGAGATGCCTAAGAATTGGATGTGTACTTGACTGGGTATTTACAAATGAGTAATCAGTAGTGTTGGAGTTTAGGCTGTGGGAGCTGAAGTAAAACCTTGACTCAAACATGACATGTTAACCTCTGATGTTTAACAAGTATGACTGCTGAATCAAACTAATGCTAAGAATGTTGTTATATCTAGCACTGGATCAAATTGTGTTCTAATTAGGTAACTACATATATTAAATTGGTTTTCAGTAGCATTTTATGATCAATATATGTAGGTTGACTTGCATATATCTAAGTCATCAACCCTTCTGTCAATAAAGTGTTCATTCAAATAGATATTTTGTAGCTTTAATCAGGTTTGTTGTTTGACCAACAGCAGAACCCTCAACATTTTATCAATTTTATTTCACCACACATATAATACTGGAAATTAAGAACACTACGTTTTGTATCTGATTTTATATCATACCCCTTCTTGTGTGCTATGAGGATGCGCTCAAAAATTTGAGTTCATGTGTATTATCAGAATTATTGTTATTGATTTAAAGGAAAAGATATTCTATTATGCATTAATATTTGGCAAATGAGTCAAAAGTTGGTACCTTCTTAGTGCTTACATTTATTTCATGCAGGATAAAGTGTGATCTGAAATCAGATGAAAAAGCAAGTATTCTCAACTTTCAATTCTTTTGCTGTGAAAACAATTCCTTGGATTTTGGAGACTGTGCTGTAGATTAACATAAGGCCTGCTAAAGCTGCAGAACATTGGTAAGAAGGTGTACAGAACCCTTTATATGCAAAGTTTGATAAAGAAAGAACCTGTTTGGGTCTCTCTACTGTGATACTGAATCTACAAGGATTCTGTGACATGATGACATTTTTCAATGTTAGTGATCCCTTGGTTAAATACTTGACTTGAAGTTTGAAACATAAATTCACCAAGTAAGAATAAAGTGTAGCTATCTGTCATATTAAACAGTCTGTGAATCAATAAAAATGAAACAAAACAGCTTACTGTACATGATTCTACTCTATGCTTCCATTCAGGTATATGATCAAGGGATCATTCAAAATTCAATGTAAGAAACACCAGAAAAATTTGCTACTTTGATCAAAGGTTTCTAAAATATCAAAATCTTGCACGGAAACACTTCAAAATGCAAAAAACCAAACAATGGTTAAGACTTTATGAATTTATTTCCACTTGCGCAGATGTGACAGGCGGCCACAATGTTACGTGCAAATTTTGTTACTTTTACAGTGGGCAAAACTTGGTTGTTCTTAGAACTGGTAACATGATTGTTAAATTTGCAGTGGGGGAAGCACTCAGTCCCTAGGATAGCATCAATTATAGAAAGACATTAACAAATTCTCAGAATGAGCTGTCTTTTTTTCTGCAGTAATAAAAAGCACTTGAAGGCTACAGAAAGCCAATTTATTTCCCTTCTGTGTTGTAGTAAGCTGTGCCTTTGTAACCAGTAGGTCTGAGACTTAATACATGTGAACGAGTTGGCCTGTGCCTCCTGCAAGCAAGTGTAATACCTGGAGCAGTAAGATTGAAGAGCAGCAGGCCATGATGAGGCAAAAGGGTCATCTGAACAAAGCCAAGGACAGGATAATTGAACTGCCTTTCCAGTCTTTCCCTCTACCCATAACACTCAAGTTTATTTTTGTCTGTCTATATGGTTGTGAATAGGGCTAGTTTTATAATGAAATTATTATAATCTTAACAAGTAGAGGTATATGTTGATGGTTCATAGTTGTTTACCTGCTGCTAGAATGTATTTATTTGTAATAACAAGAATTGCTATTTATTAAGTACAGCGACCTGATCTGTCCTTTCTGTCAACCTGGATCTAAAAAAACAGGTGAATTGGGAAATTTTGAGGATTTCGCTCAAAAATGTAACTTTTGTGCTGACTTTGGAAATAATGGGGCTTGATTTTTGGCATGCTACTCCTGTGAGGTGTAACATGGGAAAACAGTCAATAAGGTATAAGTGATCTTGCATTTATAAATACAGATGTGGAATACATAGCAAGGAAGTTATTGTGAACTTTTCTTAAACACTGATTCTGCCTCAAGTGGCACATTGTGTTCAGGTCTGGGCATCACATTTTATGAAGGATGAGAAGGCAATGGAGTGAGTGGAGATAAATGATTGTCAAAGTTTCAGTCACAAGTGATTTCAGTAACAGGCATAGATTGAAGCTGGATCTGCTCTATTTAAAGAAGACTCGCCAGAGATGAGATTCGATGGAAGTGCTCAAAATGATGAGGAGCGTCTTATTGGACCATAATGCAAGTGCTCCTACATTAGAGGGAGCTAAGGTAGAAAATTGGAAATTTTTGTAGCCTTTGATATTATCTGATTTAATGTTGAAACAACAGTTTTAAGTAGAAGCGCCTTAAAATACATAACCCCTTGGTGAGTTTTGAGAAGATTTGTAGCTCAGGTTGAGGTTCTGGATCTTGGTTTGCTCACTGAGCTGGAAGGGTCATTTCCATACGTTTCATCACCCTACTATGTAACATCTTCAGTGGGCCTCCAAGTGAAACACTGTTGATACTTCCTGCTTTCTATTTATATGTTTGGGTTGGTGATGTCATTTCCTGTTCTTTTTCTGAGGGGGTGGTAGATGTGGTGTAACTAAATGTGTTTGTTGATAGAGTTCCGGTTGGAATGCCATGCTTCTAGGAATTCTCGTGCATGTCTCTGTTTTGCTTATCCTGGGATGGATGTGTAGTCCTAGACAAAGTGGTATCCTTCCTCACCTGTATGTAAGGATACTAGTGAGAGAGGGTCATGTCGTTTTCTGGCTAGTTGATGTTCATGTATCCTGGTGGCTAGGTTTCTGCCTGTTTGTCCAATGTAGTGTTTGTTACAGTTCTTGCACAGTATTTTGTAAGTGACATTAGTTTTGCTTGTTGTCTGTATAGAGTCTTTTAAGTTCATTAGCTGCTGTTTTAGTGTGTTTTAGTGAGCTGGTAGCCCACAGTCCCAGTCGACTGGGACAACACATCCATTCGCCCCCTGAGAAAATGAACAGGAAATGACATCACCACAGGAAATGACATCGCTAATCCAAAGAAACCCAAACATATAAATAGAAAGCAGGAAATATCAATAGTGCTTCACCCAGAGGCCCACGGAAGATGTTACCTAGTATGGTGATGAAACATCTGGAAATGAACCTTCCAGCTCAGCGAGCAAACCAACATCCAATACATAACACCTAGCATAATCATATATCTTATCTTTTATTTCAGTTGTACAATTGCAATTTTCACGAAACTAAGTGACTGCTTCTTTGTTGACTATGGCATTCAAGACAAGATCTCGAAAACTTGCACCATTGGATTCTAATGTTATACTTGGGGCAATCTCGCCAGGTGAGGAAAATTTTTAAGGGTATCACATATACAGTCTTCAAAATAAAGACCGGTTAGATTTGTGGCATTTATTCAATTCTTCCTTTTCATAATCATCCTTTTGGTTCAATAGTGAGATATGAAAGGACCAGTATTCCTAGTTTTCAAAAATTCTAATTTGAATATCTGATCGTGTGACTTTAAGACGTGTACTTTGTCCTTTTTTTTGGAGAGAGGTTTTAAGGTAAAGGTGCAGAGCAGTTTGCCAGCGCCACTAGAGTATAAAAACTTGTGAAGCCTCCGGGTTTTTTATTTAAAGTAGGAACAATAGAAGCAGCCTGAATTGATGTGGTCAAGTTGCCACAACCAGGATTTTTAGTCTTCGCTTTCAGTAGTTGCTGTTGGGGTCTTGAAGTCGAAGCTTTGTTTTCCGCCTCTCAATTACAGCCAAAAGTGTGTGGTAGGGGATGGGGTGGGGGGGGGGGGGGGAATCTCTTCCTGCTGGAGTTGCATGTGAGCCAATCAGTTTTCTGCATTTGCCTTTTGCCTAGTGTGTTTATGGGATGTTACTATATTGGAACAGTTAACTAGTTGTTGTATCTGTTATTCTATTAAGTTTTCCAATAGAACTAAGCTATTCCAATTCCTTCTTTCTTTTGTTGTATTTTAACTATAGTGGATGAATAAAGTTTTGCTTTAAATCTGGCAGTTTGACCAACTGAATTGTATCTGGAACACAACACCTACATTTACCTTTTAGAATAAGAGAAAAGTTAGGTTCTAGGTTATCTTGTATATTTTGAGAAGGTTTGGTCTAGTCCATAACAATTATTATATATTTAGAAACAAATTTAGGATTTGAGTCGCACTGTAAGGATACCAATTTGCTTGTGTAGTCCTATGTTTGTTTTTTTTTTAAACAAGGCAACATTTTGGTACAGTTCAAAATAGAGTAAGTTCACTCTCCATACTTACAGTCTAGCTAACCTGCAGACAGGATAGAAGGAAGTGAGCTTGACTGCAACAAGGAATTGGTTTTCTTGATGCAATAGTTAAAAACTATTTCCATCATTGCTTCAGGGATACTTGAATCCACATTAATTTTGCAATGGAAAGATAATACATGCAGCTCCTTTTAATTGTACTTTGTAGCCAATTTATATCCTTAAAGCTTTTTTTGTTGCAAATTTTAGTTTTAAACATATACTACTAACTAGCTAAAGCCATACATTTTAAAAACTAAGTTACTTTCAATAGGTGGATAGTCCAGTAATCCATTGCCAAGCCATGATATACTATATTCTGTGCATACTATATACAGTAAACACAGTATATACTGATATCGTATATTCTTGCACCCTGGATGTTACTTATGTAAATATTTCAAAAAATGACATTGTCAACTCACTGTATATGTAGGAGAAAGAAAGGGAACCTTGGTTGACGAGGGAGGTTGAATGTCTTGTAAGGAGGAAGAAGGAGGCTTACATAAGGTCGAGGAAACAAGGTTCAGACAGAGCGTTGGAGGGACACAGGATAGCCAGGAGGGAGCTGAAGAAAGTGATTAGGAGAGCTAAGAGACGGCATGAAAAATCTTTGGCGGGTAGGATCAAGGATAACCCCAAGGCCTTTGATGCGTATGTGAGAAACATGAGAATGATGAGAACGAGGGTAGGTCCGATCAAGGACAGTAGTGGGAGACTGTGTATTGAGTCGGAAGAGATAGGAGAAGTCTTGAATGAGTACTTTTCTTCAGTATTTACAAATGAGAGGGACCGTATTGTTGAAGAGGAGAGTATGAAATGGACTGGTAAGCTAGAGGAGATACTTGTTAGGAAGGAAGATGTGTTGGGCATTTTGAAAAACTTGAGGATAGACAAGTCCCCCGGGCCTGAGGGGACATATCCTAGGATTATGTGGGAAGCAAGAGAGGAAATTGCAGAACCATTGGCAATGATCTTTTCGTCTTCACTGTCAATGGGGGTGGTGCCAGGGGACTGGAGAGTGGCGACTGTTGTGCCCCTGTTCAAAAAAGGGAATAGGGATAACCCCGGGAATTACAGGCCAGTTAGTCTTACTTCTGTGGTAGGCAAAGTAATGGAAAGGGTACTGAGGGATAGGATTTACGAGTATCTGGAAAGACACTGCTTGATTAGGGACAGCCAGCACGGATTTGTGAAGGGTAGGTCTTGCCTTACAAGTCTTATTGAATTCTTCGAGGAGGTGACCAAGCATGTGGATGAGGGTAGAGCAGTGGATGTAGTGTACATGGATTTTAGTAAGGCATTTGATAAGGTTCCCCATAGTAGGCTTATGCAGAAAGTCAGGAGGCATGGGATAGTGGGAAGTTTGGCCAGTTGGATAGAGAACTGGCTAACCGGTCGAAGTCAGAGAGTGGTGGTAGATGGTAAATATTCAGGCTGGAGTCCAGTTACAAGTGGAGTTCCGCAGGGATCAGTTCTGGGTCCTCTGCTGTTTGTAATTTTTATTAGTGACTTGGAAGAGGAAGTCGAAGGGTGGGTCAGTAAATTTGCAGACGATACGAAGATTGGTGGAGTTGTGGATAGCGAGGAGGGCTGTTGTCAGCTGCAAAGGGACTTAGATATGATGCAGAGCTGGGCGGAGGAGTGGCAGATGGAGTTCAACCCTGTCAAGTGTGAGGTTGTCCATTTTGGAAGGACTAATAAGAATGCGGAATACAGGGTTAACGGTAAGGTTCTTAGTAAGGTGGAGGAGCAGAGGGATCTTGGGGTCTATGTTCATAGATCTTTGAAAGTTGCCACTCAGGTGGATAGAGCTTATAAGAAGGCCTATGGTGTATTAGCGTTCATTAGCAGAGGGATTGAATTCAAGAGTCGTGAAGTGATGTTGCAGCTGTATAGGACCTTGGTAAGGCCACATTTGGAGTACTGTGTGCGGTTTTGGTCACCTCATTTTAGGAAAGATGTGGAAGCTTTGGAGAGGGTGCAGAGGAGATTTTCCAGGATGTTGCCTGGAATGGAGAATAGGTTGTACGAGGATAGGTTGAGAGTGCTAGGCCTTTCTTATTGGAACGGCGAAGGATGAGGGGTAACTTGATAGAGGTTTATAAGATGATCAGGGGAATAGATAGAGTAGACAGAGACTTTTTCCCCGGGTACAACAGTGTGTTACAAGGGGACATAAATTTAAGGTGAAGGGTGGAAGGTATAGGGGGGATGTCAGGCATAGGTTCTTTACCCAGAGAGCGGTGGGGGCATGGAATGCGCTGCCTGTGGGAGTGGCAGAGTCAGAATCATTGGTGGCCTTTCAGTGGCAATTGGATAGGTACATGGATAGGTGCTTAAGCTAGGACAATTGTTTGGCACAACATCATGGGCCAAAGGGCCTGTTCTGAGCTGTATTGTTCGATGTTCTATTTTCTACTTTATTCTGCCCAATTATCTATGAGCCCTCTTACTCTTTATCATGAATTAATATCTAATAAGGTCAGAATTGTATGGGGTAAGAAGTGCTTTGCAAATATGTTTGTGGTTATTGTGTCTTTTCCAGCCCCAGGACAGCGGGGTGGGGGTGTGAGAGGGGAGAGAGAGAGTCAAAGGTCAGCAACACTTGAAAAGCTAAGTGTCCTTTAGCTGTTGGTGACATTCATGGCTTCTTCCAAAACAAGCCTCCATTTTTTGTTTTGAAACTCCAATCGAATACTGCAATATACAGTAATTCCAGCTAGAACATAATGCTCACACTCATGATATTGGATTGGTCAGCACAGAATAACGTAACCTATAACATTAGTTTGACATAACATCATTCTTTGGGGTTACTATTGACCAGAAACTGAACTGGGCGAGTCATACAAATACTATGGCTATCAGAACAGATCAGAAGCTAGGAATTTTGCAGCAAGTAACACACTTCCTGACTCCTCAAATCCTGTCACAATCTACAAGGCACATATCAGGAACATGATGGAATAATGCCCATTGTCTGGATGACTACAACTCCAACTCAAGAAGCTTGACAGCAATCAGGACAAAGCAGCCCACTTAATTGGCACCATATCCACAACATTCACTCCCTCCATTACAAATGGAGGTGCCAGTAGCAGTAGTATGTGCATCTACAAGATGCACTGAATAAAATGACCAAAGATCTTTCGACAGCACCTTCCAAACCCATATACACTTCTATCTATAAGGAGTAGGGCAGCAGTTACATAGGAATCCACCATCTGCAAGTTTCCCTCCAAACTGCTCATCATTCTGAGTTGGAAATATATTGCCATTTCTTTAGTATTGCTGGATCAAAATCCTGGAACTCCCTCCCTAATGGTATTGTGAATGTATATGCACCAAATAGAGTCATAGAGATGTACAGCATGGAAACAGATCCTTTGGTCCAACCCGTCCATGCCGACCAGATATCCCAACCCAATCTCGTCCCACCTGCCAGCACCCGGCCCAAATCCCTCCAAACCCTTCCTATTCATATACCCATCCAAATGCCTCTTAAATGTTGCAATTGTACCAGCCTCCACCACTTCTTCTGGCAGCTCATTCTATACACGTATCACCCTCTGCATGAAAAAGTTGCCCCTTAGGTCTCTTTTATATCCTTCCACTCTCACCATAAAACTATTCCCTCTAGTTCTGGACTCCCCGACCCCAGGGAAAAGACTTTGCCTATTTATCCTATCCATGCCCCTCATAATTTTGTAAACCTCTATAACGTCACCCCTCAGCCTCCGATGCTCCAGGAAAAACAGCTCCAGCCTGTTCAGCCTTTCCCTATAGCTCAAATCCTCCAACCCTGGCAACATCCTTGTAAATCTTTTCTGAACCCAGTTCAAGAATCCAGTTCACCATCACCTTCTCAAAGACAACCAGGGACAGGCCATAAATGCTGGCCCAGCCAGTGTTGCCCACATCATGTGAGTGGAATTTAAACTCTTGTTCTCCATTCCAAACAATTTTTTTATGTGGGATAAAATCATGCAGTACAATACTAATTCATAAAAGCTTAGTATAGTCATGTAAAATTCTTCTTTACCACCTTATTGCAGATGTTATGTGCTAGACCAACAACTTTTATTTTTTTTTTACATTTTTACATTTGAATATGAGGATATGTGCCACAAGTGACAAGATTTGCTAGGTTGGCGTGTCTTGTCCTGGTTGGCCATTTAACTCTTGATGAGGAGATAGTGAGGTCTGCAGATGCTGGAGATCAGAGTTGAGAGTGTGTTGCTGGAAAAGCACAGTAGGTCAGGCAGCATCTGAGGAGCAGGAAAATCGATGTTTCAGCCCGAAATGTTGATTTTCCTGCTCCTCAGATGCTGCCTGATCTGCTTCAACTCCCTTTCAGGAAGAGAGTTCTAAAGGCCCACGCCTTTAGAATTTTTTTTTCACCTAATCTCTGTTTTAAATGAGTGATGCCTGATTTTTTTAAATCAATGATATTTAGTTCTAGATTCCCCTATAAGATGAAATATATTTTCACATCTATCCTGTTGCCCCTCAGGATTTTATGTTTCAATCCTCTTACACTTCTAAACTTCAGCAGATGCACACCCAGTCTGTTCAATCTCTCCTGATAAGATAACCAGTCTATTCCACCTATTAGTATAGTAAACCTTCTCTGAATTGTCATTAACACATTTAAAATCTTCCTTAAATAAGGTGACCAAAACTATGCACGCTACTCCAGAATGCAGTCTCAGTATTATTCTATATAACTGAAGCATAGCCACCTATTTCGCTGTTTAATTCCCTCATGATAAATAATAGCATTCTTTTAGTTTTCCTAATTACTTGCTCTATCTGCGTGTTAACAATTTGTAATTCAGGCATGAATATAGGGATCTGAGTGTATTCATGCTTGAATCACAATGTACTTCAGAACTCTTCAATTTCTCATCATTTGGAAAATATGCTTTTTTATTCTTCCAGCCAATACTGACAATTTTACCTATTCAGATATTATACTCCATTTGCAAATCCTGCACCCACTTACTTAACCTATTCATATCTTTTTGTAATTTCCTTCTGTTGTCTTCACAACTTACTTTCCTACCTATGTGTCATTACCAAATTTGGCAACTGTATTTTTTTGGAGAAAGTGTGCAACCTTTAAGTCCACTACACATCTTGAAGGAGTTCAGCTTTCTAAAGACGTACGTATATTAAGCTGTAAATGAAAGGAAATATGACTCATTAAATTAAAGTCAGAAAGTACTGGAGAAACTTAGCTAGTTTAGCAGCATCTGTGGAGAGTAAAACAGAGTTAAGTTTCAAATCCGTGACCCTTGTTTCAGATTTACAGCATCTGCAGTCTTTGGTTTTAATTTTGTTTGAAAATATGGTCTTTGGGATCATTCATGCATTCTGCTACCCCTGATATCCATCAGTTGTGGAAGGCCTCAAGCATGCTGGCTTGTGTGTGCTGCCTTTTATAGGACACAGGCTAAGGCCTCCTGTTAATTCCAACATGTACCTTTTTGGAGATCTGAATTTTGTTCTATATAATTGTTCTAAAATGCTACAGTTGGGACATCCATCTTCTTAACCCACTAATTTAATCAAGTGCATTTCCTAGCATTGAACATGTAGCATCTTATTTTGTATTGATTTTCTTTCCATCTTGTTCATTCCATTCACTGATTTGACCTCTTTTGTGGTTTCATAATGAGCCATTCAGATATCATTAAAGATACTTTAGCACGATTTGCAATTTTCTGTGATGATATACACCCTTCCCACAAACGTGATCAAAAACAGATCAAATGGTTACTGATTTCAATATTATTTAAGGGATCCTGCTATGAAAAAAGTAACTGCTGCACTTGTATTTAGTTACTATACTTCAAATTAATTTGATTATTGTTGAAAAGACAGTCTCATTGCTGAAGCTTTTTCAAATAATTTGTTACATCTAAAATACTTCAAGAACTTTCTGAAGGATGTGTAATGCTGTATATGATACTGTTTCTTCTCAGAAGATTCTGGATTAGTGGTGCTGGAAGAGCACAGCAGTTCAGGCAGCATCCAAGGAGCTTCGAAATCGACGTTTCGGGCAAAAGCCCTTCATCAGGATTAAAGGCAGTGAGCCTGAAGCGTGGAGAGATAAGCTAGAGGGGGGTGGGGAGAAAGTAGCATAGAGTACAATGGATGAGTGGGGGAGGGGATGAAGGTGATAGGTCAGGGAGGAGAGGGTGGAGTGGATAGGTGGAAAAGGAGATAGGCAGGTAGGACAAGTCCGGACAAGTCATGGGGACAGTTACTGAGCTGGAAGTTTGGAAGCAAATCTGGCTGTGGTAGCGAGTTTGTTTCACGACATGGTTGAAGAGCTTCAGGGCAGAGGAAATGACCTGGGAGTTGCAGTGGGAGAGGGACTCCCTGAGATTCTTGTAGAGAGAGGAGGAAAACTTCTTCAAGGCAGGCATCCTTGCAAGAGGATTCGCAGTAGGGTTAAAATCAACGAGGTAAAAACAATGACTGCAGGTGCTTATCTCTCCACGCTTCAGACTCACTGCCTTTATTCCTGATGAAGGGCTTTTGCCCGAAACGTCGATTTCGAAGCTCCTTGGATGCTGCCTGAACTGCTGTGCTCTTCCAACACCACTAATCCAGAATCTGGTTTCCAGCATCTGCAGTCATTGTTTTTACCTCTTCTCAGAAGAGGCAATCCAATCCAAATGATCCTTCCATATTGAATAAATCCACCTTGTCTGAATTTTATGGAGAGTGCTGTTTCATTAAGACACTCCTTTTTCTCAATATTTGAGCAGCTAATCGGTATCTTATGCGTCTGATTGAGGACAAAAAGGAACTATCTTTTAAAAAGCCAACAGAGGAAAGAATGAACTTGGTGTTTCAGGTATTAGATGACCTCTTGCCACACATGGGCGTATTTACCAAAGTATTGAAACTCATCAGAGATGAACTCTATGGTAAGAAGAACGTTATCAGTTTTCTTTTTTTACAGCAATGTAAATAATATTCAGTGCAAGCTGTCAATCAATATTGATCTATTTTCCACTTTAATAATGTGAAAATGTTGAGGATTATTTTGGTGAAAAGTTGAAAATAGGCACAAAATTGATGTTGCCAAAAAGACATGCCTGTTTGAAACTTTGGTTTTAGCAAGCATTTTGGTAGTAGTTAATGATTCCAAGAATTTGACATTTCCTGAAGGTACTAAGTCAAAGACCTGCAGATTTAGCACTCATGCAAGACTTTTTTTTTAATGAAACATCAGTATATGTGGATTCCATATACCCACTTCAACTGAAGATTTAGAGTGTGATGACTGATGCACAGCAACAGGTTTCAAATAGACACAAGGATCAAATGAGGGTGCACATGTTCTCAGACTGGAGGTTCTGGTGGAAGAAATCCAAGGCAGGCTGGGTGTCCTGTATTCACAAAGGAAAAGAGTTCACCTTGTCTTTCTGTTCCCCTGTCACACTCTTCTGCACCAGCTCTGGACAGCCTCCAGTTCAATTTCTCCTAGAAACCATTAGGCAAGTGTCAAGATGCTGATAGCTCGGTTTTTCCTTTCTCTGGATGATTCCAAGAGATCAAGCAGCACAGCACTTACTCATTTTAGCTGACGTCTTAAGAAATTTTCCAGGAAAGTGTTGTGAAATAAACACTAGAATGCAAGAGAAATTCTGGTCTGGCAGCATCTGTGAGAGAGAAACAGAATCCGCCATGTCTGCAGAAGTGAAAGGTTATGAAAATGTTTTTTTTGTACTTGGCACTGGTGGAGATCCAGTGCAAAAGACAAAAGGATTGTTAATAGTAGAGAAACAGAATAAGTGATCTAAAATGAGTGTAAATTCAGTTGTGAAAGGGACAGAATGTATCCTCTTTTAATAAGAGCACAGTAAACTGGACAAAATAAGGCATAGCTGTGAGGCGGAGGAAGTGTAAGAGAATGTAAAAACTGATGGAAAATAGACATAATGTAGTCAATTTCTGAAGTTAAAGAATTCAGTATTGAGACCTTATAAAGTACCCAAGTTGAAAATTACATATTGTTCCTCAACGCCCAGGACACACATGTTTGTAAGAGAGCAAGATGATTTATTGAAATGGCAAGCAACTGGATGTCAGGGTATTTCCTATGGACAGAGTGAAGTCGTTCCACAAAGTGGTCAAGACTGCATTTTGTCTTGCCAAAGTAATGAAGAGTGAGCAGTGAATGCAGAAGGTTAGATTGAAAGAAGTAAAGGTAATCATCTTAGTCAGACCAAAGGATTGCTCTCTCATTAGATAGCTGACTGGTGGTGGTTTAATCTGAGAACCACCACAATTCAGGTGAAGGAAAAGACTGTAAAGTAGGAGAAAAGGTAAGGGCAGAAGTGCAGGAGATGGATCAGGCAAGACTGGAGGCCCTGACAGTCACAGTGCGGGGAAAGTAGTGTATCCTCAGCTAATGATAAAGGAGGTCATGTTGGAGGCATCATTAGAACAGACGAGACTGTGAAACCGGGAGAGTGGAATGGAATTCTTACAGGAAGCATAGTTTCAGCAGGTGTAGTTGAGGTAACTGGTTGGTTGGTTGTAATGGACATTGGTGGACGGTCTGGCCTCAGAAATGGAACAGTGCAGGGGAGGAAGGGAAGAATCAGGTGAGCCAGATGACAGTGAGAGAAAGATGGAAATTGGAAGCCAAACTGGAAAGTTTTCCAACTCTGGATGCTGGAAATGTCTAGAAATAGTCATCATACTCATTCTATGTTTAATAGCAACTATCTTTCTTGTGCTCTATAACATTTTATTATTTTATAAAATCCACTAAATATATCGATACATATTAAATTTGATTTTTAATCTTGTCCATGGAAGTGCCATTTGGGAAGAATCATCGCCAATATATTTCATACTACACCTTGATGAGCTTATATTCTTAATATTACATATTCAGTTGAATCACTGAAAAATGTCAGATTAAATTTGCTCAGTAACAGCTTTTTAAATATATACTGTCTTTAATCTGCTGTCTTGTAGATGGAATATATAGTACTGAAATTACTGGGAGTTCAGCACGAGAATCTGAAATGGCTGATACAATCACACGAGTGCCTTACTTCAGCTTGTTTCATAAATTACAGGAAAAAAGGTTAGTGATATTAGAATTATGAACCCTTTTCATGCATAGATGACCTGGAAAATAATTTCATTAACAAAGATGATAACGATTTAGCTGTGATGCTCAAGGACTATTTCAAGTGACAATAAAGTACAAAAGCACTAAAAATAGCTGTTAACTGTTATTAGAAAAATGAGACTATTAGTCATAAAACGTTAGTTTTTATTTTTCTTGACGGAGGAGAAAAGTTCCTTTGTTACTCTTGACCAATGTGGCTGGAATGTACTCTGGTTTACATATTGTGAAACATTCTTAAAAACAGATTTTAAATCTGTTTTCAGTGTATTTTCAACAGATGATTTAAGTGAGATAGTTCAACTAGGGTTCTCTTTATGATAGCAACATAGTGTTTTCAGCATGACATAGTTGCCAAGTTCAATATTTTTATGAGATTTGGACTTCCTAGATGAACATAATTCGCTCTGCAACATGTATTATTTGGTGATTTGTGGTATGTCAATTCATTTCTGAACAAATCTTAAATTCCCTTTACTTTTCATACATGTTTACCTTTTTTTTAGTTAAACTCATTGCCCAGCTCTCTAACATGTTGAAGATTGGATGTCCACTTTATTTATGATCATGCCAATTAATGGACATGATCTGTTTCCAGACACCACATTAGAATAATTGTGCCAGTGATTGTGCCACTGTGGAAGAGTGCTTCACTTCATTGTCTTATCTGGTTGATTTGTAAATTGAAGATGCGAAAGGACTGTATGTTGATTTGTCAGAACTCAAAATACATTGGGACAGTAGACAGATTTTCTCCAATTGGAAATTCTGTCCTGCTTGTGTTTCTACTATCACTGGTTCTTTCTCTCCCACGCTTGCTGCTCCTGAGGAATGTGAATCTATGATTGGAGGAGGAACGACAAGGACAGGAAGTAGGAAATTTGTGATTGAAGGAGGTATTCTAATTGGTTCTGGGAAAGAGGGGGATTTCAAAATTTGAGCTGGCCCATGGAAGCCCTCATTCAGTCCACTTGAGCAAGTTGATTGCACATTGAGGCTGACCTGAAATTGCAGCTGGCCAAAAAGAGATTTATCTCTTACTCTTGGTACATAAACATTTGTGAACGTGAAGATTTTGCATTGAATATGGAGGACTTGGCTATAATCAGCTTACATTCAACTCCTTCAGCATGAGTTGTGATCCACAGCATGTTTTAAGTCAGCAGCAAATCTGCTTTTCTCATGCTTGCTTTGGGATGTAACTTACAATCTTGAGTTTTTTTTAAAACAAAAATCATATTTAGTGAATAAAATTATTTTTAAAAATTCATATTTTGCTTTTTGGTATATTTAAGTTGTGCATGATCAAATATTTAAGGAGTCTGTTAAGATGAAGAAATACTTAGCCCACCGCAGAGTGTTAGTGTGTGGGTGGAGCAGCAGTTGTGGATACCACGTGTGCTGAGGGAGTGGGAGGCAGGTGATTGGGAAAAGGAATATGTGTGTCTGGAATTTTAAGAGATTTATTTATAACAAATAAAGAAAAATGTCTTATTTATGCATTCCAAGTTAAAAGTTTTAATTTATACCACGTACCATATTTGGCAATTGTGCCATACTTTTCTAAAGATGAAAATCCTATCAAAATTCAACTCAATTTCAGGAGATAACATTACTACACGATGGCAGCATTTAAAAGGAATTAGTGAAAATTAAATAGGACCTATAGAGAGACAAGAGGTAGACATGAAAAAGTAACCCTCCAATCTCTCGAAGAACCCTTGCAAAAAAGATTTTCATGTGATGTGTTTTGGTTATTCAGTACTTGAACTTTGTTTGGACTCACTAGTAATGCTGTTAAAAGTTTGATTGACTGATTAAATTTGAAAGAAAGGTCATTTTAGTTTTGTGGCCCTAGATGTTAATGCTTGCATGATTTGATTAAATGTTTGTGAATGTTTTTGTTGGTGTGTCAGTTCATCAGGTTGTTATTTCTAAGCAAGAGTGGAGCCATTGTTTTGGAGTGTGCAAATGGATTTCAATGAATCTCGGACCATGTTTCAGAGAAATATATTGTATACATTTCTATGATGTTAGAATGTTACTGGTGTTACTGAACAGGAAACAAAAAAGTTAGAAATGTTGATACTCTTCAACAAAAATGAACTGTTTCAAGGGAGTATCACTTGTGAGGCTTATTAGTGAATTGTTCTGTCTGGAGGGAGTGTTTCAAAAAACTGACTAGTTAATAGGATTGCCTCAGGGAGTGCCCACCCTATTTAATGCAACCTTTATTGATATAGGTCCTTTTTATTATAAGGAAACCTCCCAAAGGGCTTCACAGGATGAGCATAATCAGATAGTAAGAAGAAGTTGTGACTAAAGATTTGATCAAAGAAGAAAGTTGTAAGGAGGTTAAGCAAGGAGAGAGAGTTGGAGAACTGGAAAGATTTAATGATACAACTCAAGAGCATATACATTCTCTTTCAGAAAAACTCAATTAAAAACTCCAGGTGACAAAACATATAAGACATACAAAAAAATGTCATGTCTGGCACAATGATCTTATTGGCTGTTCTTCATTAATACATTTACTTGATTTGTTTTTTATTTCACCAGTGTCCTGTTGCTGCAAGCTGTTTCATTGCTATAATGCTGATACGTGTATAAATCTTTCTCCGAGCCTTAATGTTAGCATCAGCTATTGATATTAATTCACCAGCTCCTGTGTCTATCCTGCTGAGCTGGGGATGTTTGTTAATTTGAATACCCTGGGTGACTGTCTCAGTCACTAGGGTGCATCCAGTGTATTGCACTTATTTTCTGCCTGTCAAAGGAGGCTGGAAATGCTAGAAAACTGGGTCATGTCTGTCGTGACATGGGTGAAATATACTCCCTAAGAATGAAAGAGAAACTGGCCCCTCACTCCTTTTTTTTGGCCAACTGAAGAACATTTAGACTTTCTGTGTAAGTAATATAAGGTGTAAGCTCTCTGATTAACATGTTTTTTTCCTCCTTCCATTTGGGGGATAAGACAGATCTTATTTATTGGCTTCTTAATAATTTAACAGGAGCTTAGCTCCTGTAGGATGAAGTTGTCCCACAAGTTTTTCTGCATCTGTGAGTTGCTGTTTAGTGTTTTGTGGGCTAGATCTTTCAAGAACTAGTAAAACCTGCCAAATGAGGGCAGGAATGCTCAAATATCTGTTGAAACAGTTTTTGAGCTTGTGACCTTTTGATGTGGGGGGACCCAAACTGCTTGCAGGTTGGCCAAGTGCCCAAATGAATTTTAATGGGTTATTTACAAAGTAAAGGATCAAAAAGTGTTAAATAAAGTTAATCTCCAATTCAAACTTCTGACAGCAAGTCTTTTAAATTCTGACAGGTTTTAGAATCCGAATATTGAGCTATATTATCTTGTCACTTGAAATGTCTACATTTCTAAATGGCACAATTATATTTTCACAGTCATGGTTCTGATGATATACCTGATGAACACTATTTAAATCTCAGTTGTGAATCTTTTATTAATAACACATAATAAGATGAAATTGTTCATGTGAAAAATGTGGATCAACGTGTAAATTTCATGAAAATTCACGATTTTGTTTTCTTTAAATGTTATATTTTAATAAAGGATGTATCAACACTTTAAAAATGCCCTTTTTTTGCAACTGCATTGCACTAATTATGGAAAGGGTGGATTGAGTAACATGTTTGAACTTAAGCAAAGTGACCTGTACTGGGTGAAGTACCCAGTCTTTGCTCTGTTCTTCTAGCTATGCTTAATCTTGCTGGCCCAACTCAGCATCTGGTTAATAGAGATGTCCAAGATTATGTTGATGGGCAAATCAACAGTGGTTATCATTCAAGGTCAAGAGAAGATGGATGGATGGACTTTTGTTTCTGATGGGCTTGCTGGCATCTCTGTGATGTGAAAGCTACCTCACATTAATTAGCCGATGTTTAAATGTTATTCAAGTGCTGCAGCTAACAAAAGCTGCTTCATTATGGGAGAAACAAAGGAACAGGAGTAAGCCATTTAGCCTATCGAGCCAGTCCCAATATTCTAGATCATGGTTGATCATTTCCTGAATACCACTCTCTTGTACTACTATCTCTCTTTCCCTTAATGACACCAGTTCCACTATCAGTTTCTATCTGAAACCTGTTTATTGATTGAACTTTCACAGACCTTTGGAGTAGAGAATACCAAAGATTCACCAACCATTCAGTGAAGAAATTCTTTCGCATCTCATCTTAAATGCCTTTTCTGTATCTTGAGCTTTAACTCCCCTGATCCCAGCTAGGGGAAACATCCTATTCACATCCACCCTGTCACATCCTGTAATAATTTTCTGAATTTCAATAAGGTCATTTCTCATTGTTCTAAACTCTGACTAAAGAAAGTCTGTATTGTCTAATCTGTCCTTGTAAAACAATCCTGCCATCCGAGGGATTAATCTGGTGAACCGCTGTTGGACTCCCTCTGCGGCAAGTATATCCTTGCTTAGAAAAGGAAACCAAAAATGTGTACAATACTCTAGATGAGATCTCACCCAAGGTTCAGAACAACTGCAGCTAGTTTTTCACTCCAGTTTCCAAAAGATAAATGCCAGTATACTGTTTGTCTTTCTAATTACTTGCTGTACCTGCATACTATCTTTTAATTACTCATGGCTAAGGACACCAGTTCCTTTTGCACACTCATTTCCCAATCTGTCATTGCAGAAAAAAAACATAATATTTCTTACAAAGTTAATAACTGCAGATTTATTTACATTATATTCCATTTACTGTGATCTATCCATTCACTGGGGCTGTTCAAGTCCTCTTGAACCCTCCTTGAATCTTTTTCACAACTTGACATTGAACTATGTGGGTTTGCGTCAGCAGATTTGGAAATATTTCAATTAATCCCCAAAGGGCCAAGAGGATATACAAAGGAAAGGAACATTGTGGAAACATTAGTAAAGAGGTAATTCCTAAGCCAATGATGGATGTAAAATTATGAATGAAGGAGTTATTTAGGTGAGTCAGGAAATCTTAAAATCATTGGGTAATATATTCCCAATGCATGAGTGACATATGCAATGATGAGTCAGTTGGTAATATATGGCGAGATTGGCTAAAGGCGATTCTTGACATTGAGGAAAAATAGTCCAATTTTTCACCCAAAGTTTGAATGGCTAGACAAGACTCTTGCTAGTGAGTGGCAAAGGGTGTTTTTTTTTCATAAATTTACATTTTATTATTTCCTATTCTTGCCTCTTTACATCCAATTCACTATTTCTCCATGCAGCAGAGAGAAACTAGAAGACAACATTTCCTGACATGAATGTCACAGCACGTACCTGACAGCTCAAGTTGCTGCTTGTTTCTCTGGGCCAGCATCCTGTCTGAATTTCTCAACATCAATGACTGCTTGCACCTCCAGCCCATTGTTGGCATTGGACAAACACTATCCTCATTACATCATCGTTGCACATCTCCAACTCAATTATAATACAGTTCACCACTTTACTACTACATTTTGGAGCTTTCATTCTGATGGTGATCCAAGTTGCGTTATGCATGGGGACAGGCACTCATCTCATGCATTGGAGTAGGTACCCTCATTCAGAACTTACAGACTTACAGTACTTTGTCTTTCTTTGCCTTTCAGCACATTCACAGAATCAGTTGTGATAAGTCAAAAGGGTGGACAAGTTGCTATACAGCACAATGCTACGTAAATTGCACACTGACACCATGTGGCAGCAGTTTCTGTGCAAACACACTGCATGTTCTTCTATCAAATGGCCATGACCCAAACTTGTAATCATTCAGGAAGTCTGACTGGACAGGAACATTGTTTGACGTTGAGTAGCAAAATGAATCCATTACCCACCTCTGCATCTGCTTTTTTTAAGTGCCCATAAGTGTTATCACACAGAACTGAAATGGCTTTTTTACCTCATCAACAAATCACTGTGGTATTTTTTCCTTCTATTAACCATCACCTGTGTTACTAATTGAATATATTTTACATGCAAAGTCTGTTAAGGGCAATGCAAATCATCAAAGATGAGGGAAAATGGGAAGGGGCTAAATCAGAATGAGGTTTGAAGGGAAGATAGAGCACTGTACTCTCTATGATGCTCATTTCTTTCTAAAGGAATCTACAGTATTGCCAGATGCCATGTGCACCCTCTCCAAGGACACCCATGCTTTACGGTAGCTGTGAAAAAGGGTCAGAGAGTTGACAGGTATTATCCTCTCCACAGCTCACTTCCTCGACCTGTTTACAGCCAATTTGGCCAGGCCCAGGAGCAGACCCATGAGAAGATTTTCAGACTTGCCCACACCTTTCCACACTAGATGCCAAAGATCGGGGTGTGGGGCTGAAGTGCAACATAAAGCACAACAAATTACTTTTCAAGTAACTAAAAAGAGGGTGCAATCACTAACAACCAATTTATACATGATTCACAGACTGCACATGGTGTCACAAGCTAGATAGGACTTAATTGACAACCAGTTTCAGTTGATCAGAATTGTGTGAAATGACCATTCATTGATCGTAAATATTTTGTTAGTTGAAATGCAAGTGAGCCTTGATAGTCTCAGGTACTAATGCAGATTTTTTGTTTGTTTTTTCTTCACTTTTGCTATTGGTTAATGAAGAGTAGCATTCTCAAGTATTTGAAGGCTTTTCAACATATGATACTCATACATTGCAATATTGCAAAGTATCATGCTTGCCTGACCATTAGATAAAGAATTACACTCTTCAGACAGGGTTTATAAAATGGTATGGGACTGAGGACAGGTAACCTTAGGAGCTTGACAATGGCAATCGATCAGACAGATGATATAAGGTGAAAAAACCTTTATGAATATTGGATATTATTTGCATTGAAGTGTCCTCTTTCCCTTCCTGCATGTATTGTGAAATCCCAGAAAGTTGCTGTAGTGGCTAATACTTCCAGTGCTGGTGAGTGCACAATAGTATGAGAGCAGCGCCATAGACGTGTGGTGCATACGTAATGAGGAGAGCAGCAGCGAATTGTGTGAAATAACATACTAGAACTCATCAAATGAAACCCTCCATGATATTCCCTGAAATTGACTTTGACTTTGAGCCAATGTTTAGTAAGATTCTACTCAATAAAGTACCAAAGGAGACCATTTTATGCAACAGTTTGGGTTGGCTCCTTCTGATACTTTTTACGAAAGACCTTCAATCAGTAACTCGGTTATCTGCCAATTAAAACTGAATAAATGCAGTGGAACTATCAAAGACCTTGAACAATTCTTGTAAATTTCCCCTTTAATCTTCTTTCCTTAAAGAAAAATCATTCTAATTGCTCTCTCCTAAATTCCTATTAGCCAAATTGCTGAAAGGTAAAATTTGATGCTGTTAAATGAGAAGCAACACATTTTATAAAAATAGTTAGAACAGGCAGTAAGTACAGGCTTAATGGCACAACTTTGAAAGGGTGCAGAAGCAGGCATTTCAAGGTTTATGAATCCAGGTCTTTGAAGACAATTCTCCTATTTCTATTTGGCACTCTTTTTCAAAAGCTTTCAAATCCTTCCTAAAGTGCGATGTCTAAAATAGGGTACAAAATTCCAACTGAGGTCTAATTAGTCATTTATAAGTAATGGGCCTAACTTAATTGCTTTCTATGCTTCTGTTTATAGAATCAATGGTTCTTTCTATAACTTGTCCTTTTCAGACATGTGTAACACATTGGTATTGTCCCTATCTCTCAGCCACTCTCAACTGCCTCGAGTTTGTCCTTACATGCCTGAACAGGTTGAGTAAAGATAATTTATAGAGCCTTGTGGCAAAGTGTTAATGACCCTATCTCTGAGCCTGAAGTCCCATCTGCTCTGGAGTGTATCAAAACATGTCTGAATAGGTTGATATAACAAAACCTAACTTCTCCTGCCATCTTCAAAGACTTGTTTTCATAAACATCCAAATATCTCTGTCCCTGCACCCCTTTCAAAGTTGCACCATTAAGCTTATAAAACTTACGTTGGTCCTCACCATTTTTACAAAATGCATTACTTCTCTTTTCTGTGCATTAAATTTCCAGCAGTCTGCTTATTTCATCACTCTATGTTTTCATGATCTGCTGCTATCATATGCACAGGAGTAGGCCATTTAGCCACACAAACCTTTTGTGCCTTTCAATTAGATCATGGTTAACTTGTGACCCAAATCTTGCCTTTGCTAATGTCCCTTTAAAAACTTTGGTTGCAGAAAATCTCTCCCTCTCCGTTGGCAACATTTACAATTGAAACTAGATCAATTGTTATTTGCATAGATGTTTCAGGCTCTAAAGAGTTAAGTGTTGCAGAATTTGATGCTTGACAGACTTGGCTTTAATTTCTAGGCTGTGCACCCCCATCCCCATACACATTCCCATGCATACAGACAGAGACACACACACATGCGTGTGCGCACACACAATCTTTGTCCTGGAAGTTTGTGTATTACAGTTTACACTACATTTCTGAATTTTATTAATGTTGACTGGGAATATAAAATGTTTCTACTTAAACTTGCTTTCTAAAATATGCAATGCTCCACAATTACAATGCTCCCATGTTTAAGTAAAAATTAAAGGAACTGTTGGGAGGGACAAAATCTCCCCTGTCATTACCCCCATTGCAAGGTAGTTAGTGTTGGAATTAGCATTGATACAATGAAAAACAAATGTATGTTGATAGCAAGGTTATAGCTCTTTATTTCTTGTTCTCTGATGGCAACCCAAATTGGGGAGTAAACACTTAGTACTGTAGGGATGCAAGTAATATATCCCTGTTACTTATCTCCAATTCTATGGATATAAAGTATGTACCAGTATATTTTAAGAGATTAAAGTTCAACACAGAAGACATGGTTTGTTACACCTGAATATTTTGATATTTCCCTTGTTTCTCTCCGATGGCTTTTTGCTTCTGTGTAACTTCCCTTAACTGTGAAGGTATACTGATCAAGGCGAAGGTGCATTGTCTATAATTAGTCAATTATAATAGACCTGTCCTACCTGTCCGTCTTCCTTCCCACCTATTTGCTCCACCCTCCCCACCAACCTCTCACCATTACCCCCACCTCCATCTACCTATTACACACTCAGCTACCTTTCCCCCGGCCCCACCCCCCTCCCATTTATCTCTCCACTCCGAGGCTCCCAGCCTCATTCCTGATGAAGGGCTTTCACCCGAAATGTAGATTTTCCTGCTCCTCGATGCCTTCTGACCTGCTGTGCTTTTCCAGCACCACACTCAAAACTATAATTAATCAAGAGTCTGTTGTATCTCACTAGGCTAGAGAATGAGAATGAAAGAAGTGAACGTTTCTCGCATGTTCTCTCTCTCTCTCTCTCTATCTATATATCTCTATGTTCCCAACTCCAAGCTGTTTACTTACCTGAGAAACCAATCACACATTTGCTAGCAGGCAAAAAAGGTCTCTGTCATAGATGACTGCTCACTAGTGTTAGACCAACCAACTTCTTATTGCCAGCAAAAGATACGTTTGAACACTCCTTCAGTTCTAGATTGTCTGCAACTCAAACTTCAGTTACTGTTTGTTCAAGCAATTGTTTATGATTCTTGCAATGGGTGTCATTGTTGTTGCTTCAAAACTGCAGCCATTCTTTCAAATGCTTTTTAAAATAAAATCTTTCTCATTCAGTCCACAGTTGTTTAAAAAAAATTAAAAAGCACTGTTCTTACAAGTACTTGTAACAGGGCATTACAGATGACATCTCTACTTCTTGTTGAGAAGCACTCTACTTAATATGTAAATAAAAGTTTAGAAAAATACATGCCAACTACACCAGTTTGAATGTTATATAGGTTTGGAAGTACATTACAGCCTTTTGGCTTAATGGATTATGCTTCTTTGGATCTCCAATTACTTGAAGCTGAAATATTTGAATAGCTAGCGTATTTATCTATTTGCACTTTGTGGATAACCGACATCATTATGTGGTATTTTGACTAAGCAGAGCTTGTTCTTTTTATATTCCAAAGAAGTACAAAAGATTTTTGTTATGGGAGCCTGGGTGGTAACAATGATTTTAAATGATATCTGTTCACTGTTGAAATGGAATTTCCATTGTACGTTCTCACAACTGGTAGAAGAAAAACCTTTTTCTCTGATTGTTTGCTTGTAAAGAGCTTCAATTAACTTTGTGTACACAATCTTAACATAGTTCTAATAGGTCTGATCTGTTGTATGAAAAATGCCTAGAAGTGTAATAATTTGTATTAGGTTGGCAATCTGACTTGAAACTGTGTATGATAGTTGACTTTAAAATGGAGATACCACAGAATGAAATCTGGCTAAAAGGGTTGCTGCAGAGAGCGATTTATTCCACCTTCTTACCACCATGTGGATGTCCTGGCAGGAAGTAGAAATAGTAGATGGTGCCCATTTTACTGCACTGTCCTTGAAAATCAAATCATTCACTTAACATAAAAGGGAACTTGAGCTTCTACTGCCGAAGTGCCAAATTGCCCTGTTATCAGATATTTGTGCGATTTTGGGGTTTTAATTATAAATATTTTGAGCAAACTTCTATTTAAGCTAATACTATTGATCTGTTAATATTCTGACTTTTTACAGTTAATAATCTTTTAAACTTGATAAGAAAATTTTGACTTGGCTTTTGAAATCCATGGACATTAATATCCAATGATTCTTACAGATGGAGAAAAACAATTAATAACAATTACACACTTTAGCAGAGAGGACCAGCAATTGTATTGCCTAATTCGTCACATACTATGCATTTCAAGAATTAAATTGGACATGTACATACGCAAATGTTTAATGAGTTAATGATAAAATCATTTATTAAAATTAATGCAAGTCTTAATGCAAAATAATTTCTTCATTGTTTGCAGAAATGAAAAGACAGAGGAAGTTTGCATTGAATTGAATAATTTAAAAGAAATGCAAGTATAAATTTCTGTACTTAACTGTTTAATCAGTTTGGTAGGGAAGCTGGTCGAGTTTTCTGAAGGATACAGTCAGTTCCACTATAACATGTCTTTTGTTAATGCAAATCGGCTGTAACATCATTGGTGAACAGGGAATGCTGTTTCTAAAATGTAAACTTATAAAGTGTGTGTTGGCTATAACGTAATTAGGTTGCCAACACTTTGTGTCATTTGTATAATGCAATTTTTATGTAATGCAGGGTTGCACAAGAACACAACTGTCATGTTATAGAAGAAATGACTGTACTTCAATTTATGAGCGTGGTGTTTGATAGGCAAGACAAGTCTTGATCAAAATGTCTCTTCACTGTTAAATGATCCCTTGTTACCTTCTCGTAAGGTGACAATTTGAACACGTTTGGTTTCTTAAGTTTTGCTTTATCTTGCAAGCTGCTTTTCATGATGTATCCTCATTCAGCTGATGCAGCAGATCATTTTGAGTGTAAGTTTATACATGTCTTCCTAAATCAAAATCCAACATGATTTGATTTGAAACATTGCTCAGACTTAAACATAGTTGTGATCATGATTGGTTGATCAATTTTATGAAGAATAACAGTACAAAATAGAAATGTGATTGTCATTGCATTGTTTATACAACTGTATTCTAGTTATTTTAAATATTTTATTGCTTGGCAGCCAGTGGGAGTTAGGAATGTGTGGATTTTGCAATTTGGTGATAATTGCATATATTTGTTCTTAACTACTGGAAAGGTAGCAGATTAATAATAAATACTTCTCTATCTAATCTTTCTTTGACATTATTATTCTCATTACGTTGCAGAGCTCATTAAAGTTGAAAATCAGTACTCATTTAACTTCTTTATTGCTCTTTTGGCAGTAAGCTTTCAGAACAATTCAACTGGTTAACCTGTCAACTACATAAAAGTAGTTTTCTTTTTTTTGCCATGTTAACGAATGTGTTTATGTTCAGGTCGTTTATGTCATATATTGTCAAATTCTGTAAAAGCTTTAAAGTGAAATTCTTTAACTCAAATCATTATAGAGTTATTTCCTTTGTGATGATTCCACTTCAATAATGATCACATTTCACAATTCCCAGCATTATGATGTCAGGAAGATTAATTTCATTATATACTGTGTGTGCATTTCTAAGCGGGTTTGCTTCATTACATAATGAAGTATTTCCCTATGACGCGAATATGATGAATATGTTTCAATATGAAATGTGAGTTTGATAACCTGCAAAATTAAATGTTTCAAATTCCACAGTTATATAATTGTTGCCCTATTCCCTTTGTAACTAGTAGCTGTTAACACTGTTCCACTCCATTATTCTATGTGTATTTGATTTTAAACAAAACATTAGTGGATACTATATGAGAATGAGTAAAGTTATCGTAAAATAACTGTGCTTACTATTTTTTAATGTCATAGAGATATTTGTGCAGTCTCCCTAAATGAATATAAAATTTCTTATGAGCTACCAGAACCAAAGATGACCAGATACACTTGTAGTATGTCCTGACTGTGAAAATTACCTTCTTGACTTTTTGCACATTAAGAACACATGAGCAGTCAAAATAAATTGTTATCATACATTAAAGTGCTTTCCACGTGTAGAATTGTTATAATTAATATTTTAGAAGACTTTATGCTTGACATATGCCAAATGAGGAGCACAATTTTGGATTATATGTTACCACAGATGAAGAAGGCTGGATCAGCATACCTCTCCTGCTGTAATCAGCTATCCTGCCTGGGTCAAGATACACTGGTAACATTATAACCATGTAGATGAAATGTTAAACAGAGATCATACTTAACAGGATGGTTTCAGGGGTGGGATGTGGACTCTAGCTACGAGCCTAGGTTGAAAGGCTGTGGGATATTCTTCATGTTGCAAAGGAGATCAAAGGTAAGTTTGATGGAAGCATATAACATTATGACAGGTTTAGATGAGGTAGCAAGGAAAAACTTCCTATTAGTCGATGGCAGAAGGATTAGTAAATAAAGATTTTGGGCAAGAAATGCAAGGGAGGATGTGAGGAGAAGAAATTTTAGACAATGTGAGTGGTACTGATCTAGAACTTGCTGCCATAATAGTAGTAAAAGCAGAAGCAATATTTTCAAAAGTAAATCTGGTGGAGATGGAAAAAAGTGAATTTGGATTACAGTGACCAAGCAAGGAAGTAGTACTGATTGGGTTGCTCTGTGCAGATCAGAGTGGACTTGGTGAATTAATGGCCTCAACCTGTGCCACAAAAGACATGGGTGGAAATTTTCCACCTCCCCCAACAGTCAGATGGGATACTGTCTGCAGCTTAACCGCTTGATTTACCTGTCACCTTTTTAAGAGGGGCAATACAGGTAATGGACAGCATACCTGATTGAGTCTATTGCATCCCTTAATTGGCCACTTAATAGCCACTCAAATGTCTCATTCTGCCTGCCCAGTTTAAAACCACAATAGGGATATGCCCGGGCCAAATGTGTAGTGCATTTTACTGGGCAAGTTGATGTCATGCAAGGTGATGAGGGACCCATTTTAGGTCAAAGTATTATTTCCTTTAACCTGGCCTCTTGAACCAGCACCCCACCCTATCTCCACCCCTTGTATGGGGAACATCCTGTGACTCTGACCTGCCTAAGAGATTGACTGCTCATTCCAAGCCTTGGCCTGATATTGGAGGCTACCTTAATTTGCTGTGCTGGACCCTTTAACCGAAGACTCTGTCCCTTGACTTAGCTGAGAATGGCTGGCAATTTTGGCAAGCTTCCTGGCTTTGTGTTTGCACTGAACAGCATGGCATTACAACAGCACTGTGAGCCTAATAACCCTGTCAAAGGGGACAAAGTGCAAAAAGGCCAGACAGGGATGCTGTGACCATTCAAGTAGGCTCAGAGTGGTTGAGCATTCTAATAGCGAGCAAAGAGCCTAGAAATCAGCCTGGTTCAGTCCATAGGCTGTGTGCCTATCCCTGTATGCATAGTATCTTTGCTGCACGATTATGGTGATAGCTGCCAGTGCAGCTCAAGATGTAGCATAAAGTGCAGAAGGGTACGGTAAGTGGATCAGCGATGTGCCAATCGGGTTCCTGGAGGCTGCCACATGTCAGACGCCAATATTCATGGATGTGGACTGCATGTGACCAGTATCCATGGAGCATGCCTTGAGATGTTGGTGCCTACTGTCCAACATGGATGCTCTTTGGAGCAAGCTGCAGTTGCCAGGTTCCTTGTCTGACTTACATGTAAATAATTCTTGATGTCAAGCATACTTGGCACATTTGATAAGGTAGAAAGCTGAATATTAATTAGGTAAGTTGTGCTATTAATAACCTATAATACCCTTTAATTGGCAATTTGTTCCTACCCACTGAGGAAACTCTCCTCACCACTCAGCAGATACATAAAAATTACGGTGAGTTAAAATTGTTTAGGCCCCTATAGGAATTTCTGTCTGTCTCTTTGTTTCTGAAAGTCTTTTGCTTCATCTCTCTGTCACTGTCTCCATCTCTCTATCTCTGTCTGCCTGACTGTCCCTATCCCATTGACCAGCATATCAGAAGAAATACAGTATGCAGAATTAACAATTCTTGTTGTTGAAAATCAGTCTTTTTCTTCTGTAAAATATCCTGGCACTTTCCAAAGAAGTCTGAAGAACTTTCCTTAGAAAGTTTGAAGTTTAGAAGAGTGAAAGTCGCTCCTATTGAAACATCAAATTCTCGAGGGACTTGACAGGGTAGATGTGGAGAGGTTGTTACCACATGTGGGATAATCTAAGCTCAGAGTAAGGGGTTGCCATTTAAAACATTCAGAAAATTACAAACTCAGAAATTATTTGATCCCAGGCAGTTTGGACAAGACAAATTTAGTATATTTTTATAATCCGAAAAAAGAATCTGAAAAATTTGAAACACTTTCTTGGGAAAGCTGTGAGCTCCCACTGATGGCACTTTTGGTCTGCTACTCTAACTTGTTCAAGAGGAGAATCGTTGAGAGGAGGCCACCTACTTTCAAGGCTTGGTTTCACTGGATGGACGAGGAGAGGAGAGGGGAGCAGCTTGTGTCATGATAAGCATGTCCGTTTCTATAAGTCACCACTGCTTTGAATGTCTTTGGATTAACCCATTCCAGTCAAGCAAATGATAACCAACAGATGGTCAGGATATCAATACAGTAGAATGTAGAACAGTTGCTATATGTCCTTTCTACTAGGTCCAATACCTATATAATTCTTTCCTAGAGGCCAGCAAAGTCCAACCCAGAGTTGTTTGATTCTACTTGATTCTGCCCTTCAGGAAACCCAGCAGGTATGAAAAAAACCATAGAACTGTAGATGCTGGAAATCTGAAACTGAAACAGAAATTGCTGGAAAAGCTCAGCAGCACCTGATGAGAGAAATCTAGTTAACATTTTGGGTTCAGTGACTGTTCCTCAGAACCAAACAGACATATCTAGGTAAGGCTTGCTGGATCCACTTGTCTCTTATACTTGTGTCTTATGCCTAGCCTGAACAATTAGGCAGAGCTCCCCCGCCAACCTCCAACCATGCATTCCCAGCCCACAGCAACACTCCCATATGACATTACAATCCCCACTAAAGGCTTCCACCACACAGAGAAGAAACCTGCAGTCCATTTTCTCCTGAAAAACATTAATTGCCAACCTTTGCATCAATAAATAATGAGTCTGACATGGTATCGAGGTAAGGTCTGTTGGGGTATCAACCTGTAAAAGTATATGAAGGGTTTTAGAGTTTTATATTTGCAAATAATTGTTGATATGATATTTGAAACTAGTATCATGGAATATACTGCCAAGTAAGACACCTCCCTGCCCACCTTAACCAAGGTGCATTGTGTAGGGTTGGTCGGAAGACGGCAAATGTGTTGGTTCCCAAGAAGGGCAAGAAATGTACTTTATACAAATTGACTTGCTGTCTGCAGTTCTAAGGTCTTTGTTAGCTCATTTCAAATGACCTCAATGATTTCAGCATGCAAATGTATTATTGTGTCTCTCATATTTAGATTGTCAGAGTCTCCAGCAAGGCTAAGAGATGTTTTTCACTAAGTTCTGTGTTCTTCTTCAGCTTGAGATCATGCTGTCTTACCTGGCTGCTTGGTTTAGGTGCTCGTGCTGTATTATTTTTGAAACTTAGGATGAAAAGCTTGGAAAGTCATGTGAAGAAAAAAAATCATATAAATGTGCCAAACACTGTTTCTTCCTGCACTGAAGTGTGAGTCACCTATTTAAAGTTAGCATTCCAGTTTCCACACATTCCAGCTAATTACACCTGTTTTACATGGCATGTATGCCAATCAGTACTGCATTCAATTGGCAGACTTTCTAACCCAGGAAATTATTGGCATATAACCTCTCCAGGCACCAGCAGGCTCATTTTATTTTTCACTGGCATTATAGCATCACGATTCATCATGTGGAAATAGCAAATGTGATAATATGCACAAATAATGCTCAATACCTTTTCAGTTTGTTGCAGAAGAAGCAAGACCAAATTGATTTGCAACTCAAAGTAGCTGAACTGAACAAGAGCAATGAAATGCTGGAAGATCACATTACTTTCCTCAATGACAAGATGCATGAAAAAACTGAGGAGACCAAAAGGTAAATAGAGATGGACATTCATATTGCATTGTCATGTTCCTGACCGTATTAGAGCTCATATTATTGTTGCATGCTAATTTTATTTCCTGTTTTGTTGATTTTTTAACTTTGATGTTTTCTGTTATATGGAAGAGGCAACTAAATAGCTTCTTCCATGCGAGAAACCAATTGGCTAGACTGAAAGAGTTTCTGATTTTCTGATAATAATTGGTTTATTTCATGAATAATTCAAAAGTAGATACATTTGCAAAGAATGGATTTGAAATTATACACATGATAATGTCTTCAATGTTAATTATTATTCTCATGTTGATTTTTTTGATCATATTATGATGAAAATAAAATAACAGTAATTATTAAAGATATGTCAGTAATTTGACATTTTGTTAAAGTACAAAACTCCGAGTGGAAAAAAAAGAGTCATTAATACTTTTGATCCGACCAGCCATAATTTATTGCATGTCGCTAAATTATCATAATTCTTTTGCACTATAATTTATTTAGTCAACATGTAAAACCTTGTTATTTATACCTCATCCTTTCAGATTAAAAATGTATTTCTGTTTTAATGTGTGCTTACATTTTAGCAAATGTTCCATTTATTTCTGAATGTCTTTTTTGTGTTCAGACATTTTAAAAATGTAGTCACTAATTAATTGCCACATTAGAATACATAACCTAAGTGCTGGTAAGTGAGTGGGATATGCAAGCCAATTTGCAAGTTCATCCATCTTATTACAAATTACCACATGCATTTGAGTTGTACCTTTAATTCGGATAAAATTTAACTAATAAATAATACATTAACCATTTTAAATCAGTTATGCCATCAGTGAAATGGTAGATGAACACAGAACTGAGGAAAGGCAATTCTCTAACTCTTTGTATTTAAATTAATTTTGACATTAGCTGCAGAGTAAAATAGGTAGGAAACAGAGATGCATGTAAGAAAGGCAGACATTACCAAAGAAGGGACCAGTAGCAATAAAAAAAAGAGAATGAGAGAAATGCAGTGGAAGAAAATTAAGAAGTTTAAAGAGTAAGACACCAAGTGGACTATTGAAGCATAGTTAGATGAACTGGAATTTGAGGTGTGTGATTTGGGTGTGCTCATGTTTTTCTGGGATGTGATTTTTGGAACATATGAAATAGTTGTATTTTGAGAATAATCTTGTTTGGAATATAAGCAGTTTTATATAGTGAAAATAAATTCTTGAGAATACACACAAAATTCTAATGTATCCTGCACAGTAATTGTCTCTGAATGCTTAATTCCTAAGATTTTGGAAGATTAAAAAAAGTAGGTTGTTTGTTTTTTCATGTGCCCTCTATAACTCAGTAAGATCCTGGCTAAAATCCGACCTCATTGTTATTTGTTAGGCTCCATCAGGACTATCAAGGTCTACAGGAGGAAGTTGCAAAGCAAACCAGATACTATGAAGGGACGATCACAGACTTGAGAGCAATGCTACAGACTATAAAGGCTCAAGTGGTTTCATTAAACCAGTATAAGAAGATCTATGAAGACCTTCAAGATGGTAAACTATGCATCCTAATCACCAACCCCACCCTGAAAATATTTTTTAACAAAGTGAAATTGTTAACTATTGTTTTACATTAGAAACATGAAGTTTGAGGCAATAAATAAAGTTTATGTAAAGTGTTTGGTGCAACAAGACCAAATATACGAGCAGGGGAGAGTATAGGATTACTTTTTGCTGAGTTGGCATTGCTGGCTTCCAGGTGTTCACCTTTTGATCTGGCTTCAGGCAAGAATTTCTGAAGAAGCTTTTGATGACTTTTGACATAATCTGTGGCAGATCTCATTGTATATACCCATTCAAAGAGTGCTTTATTGGTAAAGTGTAAATTAAATTTGTTTTCAGCTTTGCTAATTTTTACAACAGAAATAAAAATACAAATTGTTTATCGTCCTGCAATACACACAAAAACTGCACATTCAACATTGTTACCTATTAAGACTTTCATACAGTCAACACTTTTTAAAGTACTGTCCATTGTCATCAGTCCTTGAAGTCTTGTTTAGTGTAAAGATAATTTCACCTAATTAATTTTCAGTAATTTTCCAGACACTTAACTAAATATGATACTATTTTGTTCAGCAACTATTGTGACTTCACATTCCTCTCATTTAAAAATGAAAGAAATACCTGTTTTCCTGTCATTAAATGAACTGATAAACTGCAAAAATTCACAGCTGTGAAATGAGTTGTGAGATATATCTTGTTCATAGCAAAATAGAGAAAACATTTCTGTAGTGATCCTTGAACATTTCCCAGACAGGTGAATGGAATAACTGTCAATGTTTGTTAATCTTGTGGTAGCATATGGATTCATTAGTATTCCAATATTTACATCGAATAATTTGATGATGAAACCTTGCAAGTGTTGGCAAATGAAAGCTCTTTTCTGGTAGGTGTGACAGCCCCTCAAAGTGTAAAGAAAATAATAAGTGGAGAAGTCCTTTTTTTCAGAATGGCACTAAAGTGGAAGACATAATGTTAGCTTGAAGGAAAGAAGTTGTTCCAGCATAGCTAATGATCTTTTAACAATTTATTAACTTCGCACTATTGTTCTGATATTTACAATTCATTGGAGAGAAATCAGTTAGGGGAAATAAAAAGTCCTTTTCCTTCTCCCATCCTTTCTGCTATCCCATTTAATTGGGTGTATTAAACCAGTGAGTGGAAAATTATAACATTGTGGCTGTTGGCAAAGGTGTGTAGAGAAAATGCTGTGTTGACATAAAGTAAGCATTTAGGAGGGAAATAGACAGGATTATTGAGAAGCTATGATATATGTTCAAAGTCAGAAGTCACATGTCACCTGATGAAGGAGTAGCACTCCAAAAGCTTGTGATTTCAAATCAACCCGTTGTACTATAATCTGGTGTCGGGGGATTTCTGAGTTTGTTCACCCCAATCCAGCACCAGCACATCCATATCATGATGTATGGTACAATGGGAAAGCAATGCTGCAGAGAGGAATTTCCAAAAGTGTAGTCATTGTAATATTCTCATGTTTTAAGTACTCTTCTATTTAAAGCCAAAACAAACACATGAAAGGAGAATAGCTGGTAACTTTAAGCATTTCATTGCATGACCCTTTGTGAGTAAGAATTCTGAAAGCATTTCAGCTGTTAAAATTATAACGATGTATACAAGTACTAGTAAGTATCATTTTAATTATACAAAAGTAAAATCATGCACGTGTTGGAAATGTCAAAGTAAACTGAAATTGTTGAAATACTAAACAGAGTAAGGCAACATCTGTGGAGATGGAAAAAGTTAGCATTTTATCCTGAGATACTGCCTAACCTGTTGAACATTGCCAGAAATTTCTGTTTTATCATTTTAATATTTTCCACATTTTGTAAGCTATTATATTTCAACCCATCTGTGCACAATAGTCAAATAAATTATTGTCTATGTTAATGTTCTCTTTAGGTACCTAGAAGAATAAAAGACATAAAAGTTGAAACTTTTTATTTAGCTTCCCTACAGTGTGGAAATAGGCCGTTCAACCCAACCAGTCCACACTGACCCATTTCCCTCTGACTAATTTGCCATGGCCAATTCACCTGACCTGCACATCTTTGGACTGTGGGAGGAAACCAGAACACCCAGAAGAAACCCATGCAGATACAGGGAGAATGTGCAAACTCCACAGAGACAGTCACCTGAGGCTGGAATCGAACCTGGGACCCTGGTGCTGTGCGGCAGCAGGGCTAACCACTGAGCCACTGTACCAGTCTCATCTGCCCTAAACTTTCACAAGGATATCTCAATTCTGTAGTAAATCAGAACCTCTTATTTTTGTTAATTTATTCTCAGCAAATGAGGTGCTGATAAGGGGAAGCGATGGCCTAGTGATATTATCACTAGTTTATTAATCCAGAGACCTAGGTAATGTCTGAGAGACCCAGATTCAAATCACATCATGGCAAATGGTGGAATTTGAATTTTTAAAAATCTGGGATTCAGAGTCTAACAATTGTGAAACTGTTACTGACTGTCGGAAAAACCCATCTGGTTCATTAATATTCTTTAGAGAAGGAAATCTGCTATGCTACCTGGTTTGGCCTACATGCAACTCTAGACCCATAGCGATGTAGTTGATTTCAACTGAGCAGTTGGAGATAGTAATGAATACTGGCCTCATCAGTGATGACCATGTCCCATAAATGAAAAAAAAGCCAAGCATTTATTATCTATCCCTAGTTGCCTTGTGAAATACAATAATTTCACCTATTGTAAATTCCTCCCCACACCATTTTCTCTGCAAACTAGCATCTTATTGAAACACTGGGAACGGTTCTATACAATTGCATGGCTAACATTTTGTAGCCTAAATATAAATGGTTTACTCTGTTGTGCCCACTGCCTATGTAATGCCACTTGAATAGTATGAAATCTGTCTTTTTGCTGATCTTACTAACACCAGGTCCGACAAGGAATAAAGTATTAATAACCTAGCAGCAGGAAGAATGCCTTCTTTTTCTTGTTACCTGCCAATTTATAACTGTTTTTGGAGAGGTGCAATTCACCTCAAATTCAGTGTTTAACAAAATGAATTACTGTCTCTTTATTTCATATCATTTTCACTCACATTCACTCTAAAATGAGCAAACGTCATATATTGATGTTTTAAGGAACTAGAGGACAATGGACTTTATTGACACAGTAATAATGTTGCAGCAAATGATATTAACATCAAAATTATTCAATATAATTAAAACTGCTTTACAGTACTGTAAGCATCAACAGGTACAGTGTTTGTACAATGCAAAACTGAAATCTGAAATCATGTCATTGGTTGTATCTGTTAAGATTTTAATTATAAAGTAGTATTTTCAGAATACTTGTGCTTAGATTCGTGAAATGTGCTCCGTACTTCTTAATTATTTTGGGATGTATCATCAGTATTCAGATATTTTATGTCCGAATGTACTTCTATGGACTGTAACATTATAACATCAACAGTTTTGCTATATTTCAGAAATAACTAATTTTTCATAATAATAATTTAAACTCATAAGTTTCAGTGATACTATCTAAATTTGTTATAATGGTAGAATGATGCATGAGTATTTTGTAAATTGCATTCAAAGGACCTATTTGCCTAAATTTTCCTAGCTCCTGAATGATAAGAGCAATAGTGAGAAAGACAGAAAAATTTGGCAGAAAATGAAATTTTCAACATTCAGAGAAAAATGTCCGATTTTCATCTCAAAGTTTGAATGGTGAGACAAGAATCCCTTTAGTGAGCAGCGTAAGGCCTATTTGCATGTATTAATATCTCATCTCGTTTATATGCAATTTGCTATTTTCCCACATAGTGGAGAGAAAAGAGATCGCAATAGTTCTTGACATGAAAGTCATGGATCTGACAACTCCAGCTTGCTTGCTCTTCAGGTCTCCAGCTGAGCTAGCAGTCCCCCACTCTCTGGACATACGCCATTGGCAGCAACTGCATGCATGCTCCACAGAGATTGACAGCAGCTTCACCAAGTTATCATAAGATATTTCTGACATGCTTAAAATACAGTTCTCCTGTCAAGGAAAGTGTGTTGTCAGTGTTCCTCACTTCTCACATCTTTCTTTTTGTGTCAAAACTTACAGGCTCACAGTGTTTCTGTCTTGCCTTCTATTGCAGTGTAGTTACAAAGTCAGGCAACCTGTCTTATTTGCTGGGAGTAATCAGTCAACAGGGCAGATTTGTGGCTGTGTAGTACAAAGCTAAGTCATGACAGTGTTACAACTGGCAATATGTACCAGCAATTTATGCACCAAGCACACTGACATATGTGACAGCTGAATGGCCATGTCTCAAACTCTAAGTAAGGTTAAGTCCTGAGGACTGTTGTCAGTCAGGGAACACGAGCAAATTAAGTCAAAGCATTGTCCAATATCAGTCTACTGGCTTGATTATAATCAGATTCATGGGTCTTTATCACTACAGTCTGGGTGGTCTTGAGGGTCTAGTATAACACTCTGGGATTGAAGGTGAGTCACTTGGGAGCTGCATACAAATTAGTCAGGGTCTGGTCGATCATCAGCCAGGACTGACTTTCCAAAGCAGTCAGGGTGCTGGGCTTAGTCAGTCCAAGGGATCTGTTCACTGAAAGTCAGAGAAGATTATTTGGGTCAGTCAATTGTAGGGATTGGAGGCAGTATGCTGGTTTGCAGATAGGAAAATAATTGTGAATGGGAGCAATTCAGCATGTAATGGTGGGATATGATAGTGGGCACTTAGGAAGCAGGGGAGGTATCGTCATTAACGGTCACCACCAGACAGGCTTTGATGCAGGCATCATATATAAAAACATTTGATATAACTGGGGGTCATGGGGAAAAAGTGGAAAGGTGAGTAGCTAATTAAACAGGTTGGGTAGGAACATGGGAAAGACTAATGAAATAGGATTGTAGGACAGAGTAGAAAGAAACACGAAGGTTTTGTAGATCATTGCTAATTGTGCCTATGATTCAGTTTGTGGAGCGCTACCCATGTTCTCTTTCATCCTCATCCAAATCGGAAGTGTGCAATCGACATGGAAAATGACTGTGACTGTATCCAGAATGGGCAGAGTAAGTGTTTTCTATTTATTCTGTAAGATCAGACATTTGTGTGATGTGAAGCCTTTCAAAGGGAGATAATGCAGTAATGTTAAACAGACGATCACAGCAAAATTTAAAGATACTTATTATCACACAATTTTGAATGTGAATCTCATGCATTGACCGATTATGTCTTGGCCATATCAAACAACATTACAAGTTTTGTCAGGTTAGCTGTAACGATTCACCCAAATTGCAGAATCACCTTTCAATGTCTCATAGCTTGCACAAGGTACAAGAGGTGCTCACTGCCTTGGACTGTAAGATCATAGGATCATAGAATTTTACAGCACAGAAGGAGGCCGTTTGATCCATCGTGTCTGTACATGGCTTCCAGCTGGTCCTATTCTCCAGCCCTATCTCCATAGGTCCTCTATATTAATTACTGTCAAGTATATATCCAGCTCTCTTTGAAACCTTGTATGGAATCCACCTCCACCACTCACCGAGGCCACACGTTCTAAATCCTAACAACTCTGGAGTTAAAAAGTTTCTCCTTATGTTACTCCTAACTCTCCTGCTGACAATTTTGAAATTGTGACCCACTAGTTACTGATGTAGGTAAATGGAAAAAAAATTCTTTACCCAGTCAAAATTGTTCATAATTTTAAACACTGCAATAAGATCATCTCTTAATCTTCTCTGCTCCAAGGAAAATCAGCCCGATTTCTCTAATCATCCCTTGTATCTAAAATCTCTCATCCCTGATATCATTCTAGGAAATGTCTTATGAACTCTATCCAGGGCTGCAATATCCTTCTTTAAATAAGGTGCCCAGAACTGAACACAATACAAAACGTCCATGTCATTATCGAAGAAAGGTAGCACTGGATACATGATAATATGTTTTTTTTCCAGGGGGGAGGAGGGGGGAGTGGGGAGAAGTTCTCATTCTTACTATTACCACATGTACAATCTCTAACTGTAAAGTATGCCAAAGAGCTTCAGCAGCATACGTCTGACTCTGGTCAACTGAGCAAAGTCTATGTAGAAGTATAAAAATTGCCCTCATTGAAGGGCCTCATCTTCCAAGGAATACCATGTAGATCAGAAAGGAGCAATGGCACTACACTTTGTTTGCAGATGGCAGTCAGACTGCCATTCCATGATGTCCAACAATTCTGATATAGAACACCTTCTTCCAGGAGGGCCATAAGATGTCTCCCCCACATCATTTTTCCATGCAGGGCATATCTGAGAGTCTGTTGCAGTGCTGCACAGTTGGAGGATGCTGCTTAACCTTTAGATTCTTGGTTTCAGACAGATGTAAGATTTACCATGGTTATATAATAACGAAGATCCTTGATAGGTGCAGCATTGTGTGGAGTAAGAATATGAGGATTTCTTCAGAAGTGGCAGCACGTTCAGCATCAGCTAGAGCAATGCAGGCAAGGCGTCTTTGTGAACCTCTCTCATTAGAGGGCCTGCATTCCCTATATAATCCCAATTCAAGTGGAGTTTAATAGTTTGATCTTTTAATGCTTTCCTGTTTTCTAATAAAAATTTAAGGTCGTGAATTGGTGAGAGCCTTTACAATATCTGATGCTCCTTCATTCAATCATGACAAAGTTTCATACGAGTGTGAAATCATCCTCTGAAGATTTCTGTCAATCCTCATTTCATGCGTTCTCCTCTTTGATGCCTTAGTAGTGAAGGACACAACTTGTTGCAGTGAGCAGGCATATATATTGTAACTATATTGCATAGCCCTGCCAGAGAGATACGAGCATTGAAACCTCATCTTTGGGAGGTTTGTGTCTGTTTCACTGGTGGAATTAAAGACAACATTTTATTTTCAGTCTGTATCATGCATGGAGGGTAGCCCTTGTCTGTCAGCAGGCATTCCTGTATAGCGCCAGGACCTAGGAAGGATGCAGAAACGTGTGAGCTCTCCAGTATATACGCAGCAGGTCACCAGTGTATTTTAAAACTAGAAGCCTTTTCTGTTGACAAACACTGTGCTGTCATGGATCTGCGATTTCAAAGCAAAGTGTGTGCAGTCTATAGCACCCTCCATGTGAAGGAAGCCAGGGATGGTGGAGAAAACCACGATGAGGTTGCTTGACTTCCTCATCACCGAAAAATTATATAAATAGGTGTAATCTGGAAAGGTTGACATCAGTGTCACCTCAGATGCATTTGCTGATGGCAGCTTTGGAAAACTCTTAGACTGATACAGACTGAAAATAAAATGTCCATAATTCCACCAGTGAAACAGACATAAACTTCCCAAAAATGAGATTTTGATGCTTGTACTCTGGCAGGGCCATGCAATATAGCTATAATATGTGGTCAAGAACTAGGAGATGCATACCTGAAAATGAGCCACTGGCAGAAAACTCAAGGGAACTGTAATCTTGATAGCAACTGGGATGAGTTGGCCATCCATTTCTCATGAGTTGAAGTCTTGCTCCAGCAGATGATTATGTCCTAAGTTTACACCCTGAACCCAGGGATTTGCAAATTACCATGCCCTTGTTTGCCATACATGCTCCTAATGTGTTTGGCAGAATGATTGGAACTTCTGAAAATCCCTCCTCCTCCAGGAGCACCCTGTCCCTTCCTTTGCTTAATGGGTTCCTGTCCTTCTGTCTTGATGTCTCCCTTTTCATTAAAATCATTCCCTCAGAAATCTAGTCAGGTGCATTCTCAGACTTGAACATCCCAGGGCTTCATGAGCCACCCACATGATAAGTTCTCTAACCATTATTGCTCAAACCCCAAGGACTGACCTGAGCCCAATGCCCCAAAACTTGACAGAACATTCCTCAGTGAGCCGGACACCCCCCCCAAACTCATGTCTCCACACCAAATTGACTGGCCCATAATCCCGGGACTAACTGCACTTAACCTCCAGGACTATCTGTTGCCAAATCCCTGGGCTGCAAGGACACCGATCTCCAGACTTGAGTAGGATCAAGCACCTGACTGACCGTGATCAAACCCCCTTTCCAGAATGAAATTGGTTGAGCTCCTTAACTGACTGTAGATCCCTTTTACCTGAGTAAGGACTGGTCCCTTGACTTTCAGACAAGCCCATTTGGTTGAAGCACATACACTGTGTTTGCCATGTAAGCTACTGGAACATGTGTAAATGTGACATTGATGTAGCCTTGTGTTGTACAGCAACATGTCCACCCACATTACTGCTCACTGTTCTGAACCGTAACTTGTTGCCAGCCTCTCCTATTCTAAAACGTAAAGCAAGTCATGGTGGTTTACACTTATAACTTAACGTTGAAGAGGCTATGCACTTAAAAGCAATGTAATCCCAGAGAGTCTGACAGCCTATAACTTCATACTGAAAATCCTAGGCCCTAAGAAAATGTAATGAAGAGGTGGGCTGCTTCCAAATAAGTGTAAAGTGAATGAGCACCAACAAAATAAAGTAAGAGACATGCTTAGATGTTGGATTAATGATATACACATGTGCCCCTGTACAAAGCAATCTGGCAAAAATATACAATTCATAGATGTTCCTGAGCTCCCAAGTGAAAATCTGAAGTAGTGTGAGAGTTGGTCCAAATGTGAGCATGATGACATGATGAGGCTTGTGGTTTGCTGATGTTGACTTGTGTGAACGAACAGTGGAAGGGGCTGATGTCCATAGAGAATGCAGGGAGGTTGCAATGAAGGCACAAAGAAGCAAGCAGCAAGGTGCTGCCTGACTTTCATGTTAGGAATTGGCACTATCTTGGGAAAGAAGATGAGAATTAGTAGCTGCATGGAAAAGTGACGAGTTGGGCCAAAAATGAGATACTGTTTGGAAAAAAGATAACCGCCACACATTCGCGAGGTTCTGAACTTGCTGTTTAAATCTTAAGGGGAAAATTGGAAATGTTTTCTTAATGCCAAGATTATTTTATTGATATATTTTCTTACATTTCCTGCCTTTGCCTATTCTGCTCAGGGAGCAGAAGAGTACATTTCAATTTTTAACCACCATTCCAACAGATAAAGTATTTGAAATGATACTTACTATTTCATAAAACGTTTTCCTTCCTTTTCCATCTTGTTGGTTATCTTCTATCTGTGCCCCCAGTTACTGACCCCTTTCAGTTGTTTTCCATTTAATTACCCCATGTAAGTTTTTCATGATTTCAAATATCTCTATCAGATCAACTCTTAATATAGAGATAGCTAAGAGGAATAAGCTCAGTTTCTTTAGTTTATTCATGTAAGTATGTCCCTCATCCATGGAACTACCTAAGTGCATATGTACCGTATTTTCTCGAAATCCTTGACATTCTTCCTAAAGAGTGCTGCCTGAAATTGATCACAGTTTTCCAGTTAGGACCAAACTAATATTTTGCAAAATTTTAGTGTAACTTTTTTGGCATTTGTACACGCTGAAAATTATACTTAGTTATATTGAAATGTATATTATATTACACTTATGTTTTCAGAATATGGAAAAGCAGCTCAGTAAATTGGCAATCTATGACTATTCACAGCAAAGCTACTTAGGTTAGTTCTCTGCCTCACAATCAGTGTGGAGTTACGGCATCAAAAATAAACTTAATTATTCACATAGTAGCATGAAGCACATTAGAAAGGACGTTACCACCCTAAGGAAAATGTGCACCATCATTCAGAGTGATGTGAAATAATACTTATTAGTTTGGGAGGTGCTCAGTTTCAGCATCTGATAATTGATAAATGCTTGAAACAGAGCCAAATACAAAGGTGCTTTTAGCTGAGTGCACAATCTTGTCTGCCACTTTCCCTACTCCATCTGGTTTTCAAGTTTGGAAACTGACTTCCAGTGCAGAATTGCTTCCTCATGTCCACTGGAGTCTTTCAAACTGATTTATAGACCTGCATTTTCCTTGTTCTCTTGCTGCAGTCAGTACTGTGCAGGTCATGCTGTTTTATAATTTTGTGTTGAACCTAATGCTTGCAGTAAGCTACTATATCCATTTCATGCAATGGTTACTGCTGAATGCCAACCTGTGGTACAACCTTGTTCTTTTAAATTCACCAGAGGAAGATTATATAGTGTATTTGAGCTTTTCACCTCATTTTATGTCACATTCTGTAGTGTAAAGGTCTAGAATAGGTACATCCATTCCAAGAGAGCTCATTTGTGAGTTATAGGAAGATGCTCTCGGACATTTACAAAGGAAGAGATGCTGCAAATAAATTTGGAAGGGGTTGATATGAACACCAACTTGAGGTTTCCCATAACAGGCTAAGCACTACACTGCACAAGTGAATGTCCTGTTGCATATTTGCTTCAGATAGGAAACAAACAGCACTTCAGAAGGACTGAAAGTCTTAGTTAAAAATCACACAACACCAGGTTATAGTCCAACAGGTCTAATTGGAAGCACTAGTTTTCAGAGTGCCGCTCCTTCATCAGGTGGTTGTGGAGGATGTAATTCTAAGACACAGAATTTATAGCAAAAGTTTACAGTGTGATGTAACTGAAATTATACATTGAAAAATATCTTGATTGTTTGTTGAGTCTTTAATCTGTTAGAATAACCATGATAGTTTCACTTCTTCCATATGTAAATCACAAAACTTTTTTTTAATAGTTACATTGTCAGGTTAACTGTAACAATTGGTGTCAGCCAGATAATATGTTGAAGGTGTTAGCCCCCTGTGTTCCCTGTCTGTGCCATAATGTTTAGACTGATTCTAATCTAAATAGTGAGTTAACAGAGTCTTACATGGAATCATGCAGTTTTTGAGCAAAGTAAAATGTAACTCTGCAAGTACAAATTCACCCCACAAATGTATATGTATATGTGTGCATGTGGGTTTTTGTGTGTGTGTCTGTCTGTCTGGGGTAGGGGGGTTGTGAGAGTCTGTGAGAGAGAGTGTATATGTGTGTGTGAGTGTAAAGTGGTCTAAGTCTGTGAGAGGATGCATGTGTGAGTGTAGGAATGTGTGTGTCTGTAGGGGTGTGTATGAGTGTCTGTGTGTGTGTCTGTGTGTATAGGAGTGCCTGTGTGTGTGCCTGTCTGTCTGTCTGTCTGTCTGTGTGTGTGTATAGTGCAATGGTGGTCATCTGTAGTGTGACATGAACCCAAGGTCCCGGTTGAGGCCCTCCCTATGGGTTTGGAACTTAGCTATCAGCCTCTGCATGGCCACTTTTCGCTGCTGCCCATCCCAAAGTCCGCCTCGGAGGATGGTCACATGAAGGTCCGAGGTCGAATGTCCTGGACGTCTGAAGGGTTCCCCAACTGGTAGGGAACACTCCTGTCTGTTGATGTTGTGTGGTGCCCATACATCCATTGCTATAACCTGGTGTTGTGTGATTTTTAACTTTGTACACCCTAGTCCAACACCAGCATCATGAAAGTCTTAGGATATTTAATTCTGGCATAGTCAGTGTGTGACTCAGTAATTTTCTGGTAACCTCTATTTTCTTAGGGATTCCAGCCCTTCTGGTTGTTGACATTAATGTCAGCTCATTCAGAGATTTCACTTCTGCCTACAGGGTTGGTGCAGGCTTGATGAGCTGAACAGACTGTATCTCCGCTGTAAGGATTCCATTTTATACACTTTCCATCTTCTGCCTGAGAATTGCACTATGAAGCACAGAAGGACGAGATGACCATTTGCTCTGTAACCTAACTTCCTTTTCCTCCTTCCAGTTGTATTACCAGTTACTCACTGTAATAGTGCTTTTCTTTGGCTTTAGTCATGATTGTGCAATTACTGTACTATATAATTTATCATTTTTAAAATTTATTTGTAGGATGTGGGTGTTGCTGTGGCCAACATTTATTGTCCACCACTAGTTGCCCTTGAGAAGGTGCTGGTGACTTGCCTTCTTGAACCCTTGCAGTCCACAAGCTATAGGTTGACCAATGTTTTGACCCAGCACCAGTAAAAGATTGGTGATATATTTCCAAGTCAGGTTGGTGAGTGGCATGAAAGAGAACTTGCAGATGATAGTGTTTCCATCTATTGTCCTTGTTTTTCTGGATGGAAGTGATTTAGAAGATGCTGCCTCAGGACCTTTGGTGAATTTCTGCAGCATATCTTGCAGATAGTACACACTTGGATGCTTATGGATGTGGTGCTAAACAAGTGGGCTGTTTGTCCTGGATGGTGTCGAGTTCTTATAAGTTATTGAGCTGTACCCATCGAGGAAAGTGGATATATCGATCACACTCCTGACTTATGCCTTATAGATGATGAATAGGCTTTGGGTAGTAGGAGGTAAGTTACTTGCCACAGTATTCCTAGCCTCTGGCCTGTTCTTGTTGTAGCCACCATGTTTATGCGGTGAGTCCAGTTGAGTTTCTGGTCAATAACAACCATTGTGATGTTGATAGTGGGGTATTCAGTGATGATAACATCATTGAATGTCAAGGCCTGGTGGGCAGATTGTTTCTTATTGGAAATGGTCGTTGACTGGTACTTGAGTGAGTAAAATCATAGAATCACTCCGGTGTGTAAGGCATGAATGTTACTTGCCATTTGTCAGCCCAAGCCTGGGTCCTGTTGGATTAGAACATAGAACACTACAGTGCAGTACAGGCTCCTTGGCCCTCGATGTTGCATCGACCTGTGGAACCAATCTGAAGTCCACCAAACTTACACTATTCAATTTTCATCCATATGTTTATTCAATGACCATTTAAATGCCCGTAAAGTTGGTGAGTTGTAGGCAATGCGTTCCTACTGTTGAAGGCAATGCGTTCCACACCTCTACTATTCTCTGAGTAAAGAAACTACATCTGACATCTGTCCTCTATCTATCACCCCTCAATTTAAAGCTATGGTCTCTCATGCTAGCCATCACCATCCAAGGAAAAATGCTCTCACTGTTCACCCTATCTAACCCTCTGGTTATCTTATATATCTCGATTAAATCATCTCTCAACCTTCTTCTCTCAAATGAAAACAGCCTCAAGTCTCTCAGCCTTTCCTCATAAGACCTTCCCTCCATACCAGACAATATCCTAGTAATCTCCTCTAAACCTTTTACAAAGCTTCCACATCCTTTTTATAACGTGGTGACCAGAACTGTACCCAATATTCCAAGTGCGGCCGCACCAGAGTTTTGTACAGCTGCAACATAACCTCGTGACTCCGAAACTCAATCTCTCTAGCAATAAAAGTTAGCACACCATATGCCTTCTTAACAACCCTATCAAGCTGGGGTGGCAATTTTCAGAAATCTATGTACATGGACACCGAGATCTCTCTGCTTTTCTACACTACCAAGATCTTACCATTAGCCCAGTACTTTTTATTCCTGTTACTCCTTCCAATGTGAATCACCTCACACTTTTCCCCATTAAGCTCCATTTGCCACGTCTCAGCCCAGCTCTGCAGCTTATCTATGTCCCTCTGTAACTTGCAACATCCTTCAGCACCATCCACAACTCCACCGATCTTAGTGTCATCTGAAAATTTATTAAGCCATCTTTCTATGCCTCATCTAGGTCATCTATAAAAATGACAAACAGCAGTGGCCTCAAAACAGATCCTTGTGGTGCACTACTAGTAACGGAACTCCAAGATGAACATTTCCCATCAACCTCCATGCCCTGTCTTCTATCAGCTAGCTAATTTCTGATCCAAACTACTAAATCATCCTCAATCCCATGCCTCCGTATTTTGTGCAACAGCCTACTGTGGGGAACCTTATCAACTGCCTTACTGAAATCCATATACACCACATCAACCGCTTTACCCTCATCCACCTGTTTGGTCACCATCTCAAAGAACTCATAAAGTTTGTGAGGCACGACCTACCCTTCACAAAACCATGTTGATTAGCCCTAATCAACTTATTCCTCTCTAGATGATTATAAATCCTATCTCCTAAAATCTTTTCCAACACTATACCCACAACCGAAGTAAGGCTCACTGGTCTATAATTACCAGGGTTATCAGTACTCCCTTTCTTGAACAAGAGAGCAACATTTGCTATCTTCCAGTCTTCTGGCATTATTCCTGTAGACAATGACAACATAAAGATCAAAGCCAAAAGCTCTGCAATCTCCTCCCTGGCTTGCCGGAGAGTCGCAGGATAAATCCTATCTGGCCCAGGGGTCTTATCTATTTTCACATTCTTCAGAATTGCTAACATCCCCTCCTTGTGAACCTCAATTCTATTCATTCTTCTATTCCTGATATACCTATAGAAAGCCTTAGGGTTTTCCTTGATCCTATCTGCCAGCAACTTCTCATGTACCCTCCTGGCTCTTCTTAGCTCTCTCTTTTGGTCTTTCCTGGCTAACTTGTTAGTCTCAAACGCTGTAACTGAGCCTTCACATCTCATCCTAACATAAGCTTTCTTCTTCTTCTTGACAATACATTCAATTTATTTCATAAACCACGGGTCCCTCGCTCAATGGCTCCCTCGTTCAACTATTTCCTCCCTGCCTGACAGGTACATATTTATCAAAGACACTCAGTAGCTGTTCCTTGAATAAGCTCCACATTTCAATTGTGCCCATCCCCTGCAGTTTCCTTCCCCATACTACGCATCCTAAATCTTGCCTTTTCGCATCATAATTACCTTTCCCCTAGCAATAACTTGCCCTGCGATATATACCTATCTCTTTCCATCGATAAAGTAAATATAACCGAATTGTGGTCACACTCCCCAAAGTGTTCACCTACCTCCAAATCTACCACCTGGCCTGGATCATCATCCAGTACCAAGTCCAATGTGGCCTCGCCCCTAGTTGGCTTGTCTACATATTGTGTCAAGAAACCATTCTGCATACATTGGACAAAAACTGCCCCATCTAAGGTACTAGAACTATAGCATTTCCAGTCAATATTTGGAAAGTTAAAGTCCCCCATAACAACTAAACTGTTACTCTTGCTCTTATCCAGAATCATCTTTGCTATCCTTCCCTCGAGATCTCTGGAAGCATTCAGAGGCCTATAGGAAACTGCCATCCAGGTGATCTCTCCTTTCCTGTTTCTAATCTCAGCCCATATTACTTCAGTAGACGAGTCTTCAAACATCTTTTCTGCTACTGTAATACTGTCCTTGACTAACAATGCCACGCCTCCCCCCTTACCATTTTCTCTTTCTTACAGAGATCTAAATCCCAGAACCTGCAACAACCATTCCTGTCCCTGCTCTATCCATGTCTCCGAAATGGCCACAACATTGAAGTCCCAGGTACCAACCCAATGCTGCAAGTTCACCCACCTTATTCCGGATGCTCCTGGCAAACATAGATTGTTTCAGTATATGAGTCATTGTGAAAAGTGTTGAACATGGTGCAATCATTGGTAAACATCCCCATATCTGACCTTATAATTGAGGGAAAGTCATTGATGGAGCAGCTGAAGATGGTAGGGCCTAGAACATTACACTGAGGAGCTCCTGCACTGATGTACTTGATCTATAACAACCTCAAACAACCACAACCATCTTCCTATGAAAGCAGCCTCAGTGAGAGTGAGTTCACAGCAAAGGGAGCACTAAGGGAAAGGTTATTCTTGAGCAGTTAACCACCATTTTGAGGAAAGTGTCCAGGTAATCTGCAGCTGCTCTAACTAGAGAAATAGTGAGAATCGAGAAATCTGTTTGTTTCACTCTGTCTCTTCCAAAGCCTGTTCTTTCTACTGTGTACCTAATATAGGTAATCTGCAACAATGCAAGTACAGAATCTCTTGTAGCCATTGAATTATGAGTTCATGTTTTCAGCTCCTTCACTTTGCAAGGAAAATCTTCGAGCAATTGGCCTGCAACGATAACAAGACTGGTGTTACTTTCATCCTTATGCATATCATTTATACATTATTACTTTTAATCTTTGCATCCGTATTTTAACAAATAAATATCACTTCTTTTCGTCACTTCCAGCAACATTTATCTATTAAACTAATCTTAATCTTTTTTTAAGACTAAAGCTTTGCTGCTGCTTATTTTAAATTGGAACACATGAGAAAACATCTAAAAGTAGTTTAAGCAGACTGTATAAGTTTGCAGACCTCTCTGCAAACAGACTTGGTGTGGTCATGACAATTTTTTACACTCCATAATATGTAAAATTGTAGAATATGAGGCTATGATTACCACTCTCTTGGATTTTAATAGGAACTGAGTGATGTTAATCAATGTTTGTCCTCATCATTGATGCTACCCTTCCATTGGATGGTCTAGTACATGAATGGTGTATTGCAGTTCATCTAAGATGTCAACAATTAAGTTTGATACCAAATAGCCACTTTTGTTTTATAAATATACTCTTCATTCGCCTTTACTTTTTAATATTAATTATGTAAGAATTGTAAAAATAACAGTGGTCTGTTCTCATCCCTAAGTTAAATATCATACAACACTAGGTTATTGTCCAACAGGTTTATTTAAAAGCACTAGCTTTCGGAAAGCCACTTGATGAAGGAGCAATGCTCTGAAAGCTAGTGCTTGCAAGTAAACCTGTTGGACTATAATCTGGTGTTGTGTGATTTTTAACTTTGTACATTCAGTCCAACATCAGCACCTCCCAGTCATTCTCATCCCAATTTACATGCTGCTTATGATTCTGATGACAAATTTTTGGAAAACAATTTGTTTTGCAACACTAGAAAAAAACAGTTCCAATTGCTCCATAAAGTCACTGTCATTGTGATGTCACTCCTTTTGAAGGGTGTATAGAAACTGTTACTACCAGAGACCAGTGGCATATACTGTTCCATTACAATTTTCCCATGAACCATCTCAATGCACATTTAAGTGCTATTTTTCCATAGCAAAAAAAAAGACTTTTCACCTGCCTAATATTGGTCAATAAGTTGCATTGTTATACCTTATTGGTGATTTAGATTCCCTACAGTGTAGAAACAGGCCCTTCAGCCCAACTAGTCCACACCAACCTTCTGAACAGTAACCCACCCAGACCCATTCCCCTATTTACCCCTGACTAGGGCAGCTAATTCTATGGGCAATTTAGCATGACCAATTCACCTAATCTGCACATCTTTGGACTGTGGAAGGAAACCGGAGCACCCGGAGGAAACCTACACAGACACGGGGAGAATGTGCAAACTCTCCAGTTGCCCGAGGCTGGAATCAAACCTGGGTCACTGGCGCTGTGAGGTAGCAGTGCTAACCACTGAGCCACCATGCCACCTCTTCTGGATACTTCATCTGGATTCCTGGAATTCTACTCTGCAACTACTTCTGCGGTCTCCCCCCTATAGTTTTCCCAAGTATTGTAGCAGTATGCAAGGGTTTAGGAGGCACCAGCTATGATGAATTCTCATTGCTTAAAACCAAACCTTCACTAAATGCCACACTAATGCCACTAAATGTGGCACTAAATGCCACAACAGCACTAATCAACAATGGTGATAAATTCAGAAATAACCATGTCTTGAGCCTGACATTTAAATCTGGATCTCAGAGTTCTTTGTGCACTATTTCTATGTGCTTTGTACTGTTGAGAATTTTTTTTAACCTTCTCTCATCAAATGTTTTAATGAACGCTGCAAGCCTCACAGCTGTTATTGAATCTGAAATTCGTACTCACCAGAAAATTTAATTTGAGGATTTATTTTAAATAAATGTTGGAAATATTGAAATGTGTTAACCAGAATCTGAAAGAGAAACATAGATGAAGATTTCGGGGTGTGACCACTCATCAGAATACATCTTATTTTACAAAGGTTTCCAGTACCCCATTGAAATTAAGAAGAAAACTGCATTTGCAACAACTTTCAGAAAATCTCCTGGGAACAGAAAAACAGTACAAGCAACAAGCAAGGTGTGTAATTTATGTTTATCATCGTATCCAAGAGAAAAAAAAATAATTTCACTCAATGTTTCAGTATTTTAGGTAAAGTTACGCAATTGTTCAATATTATGTGATTTACTGCGCAATGAAGGAATGTGAATAATTAATTTTGTAAAAAATCCAGATGATTGATATGGTATATTGTCTTACTGTGCAAAAGGGTAGTTGTAAGGCATTAGCTGTAATGCATCTGTGTATCTCATTAGTGTGAAAGCATTTCAACAGTGTGTGAACATTTATCAACAGTGATTTATGAAGAGGCTGAATGGCAATTCATTTTATGTGCAATTTATCCAATGTGTTGGAGAACTAAGTAACTGAGGAGATTGCGTATCCAGTTCACAAATTAGAAATTCTATTTGCATCATAGGAAAGAACAGTGTTCATAGGAAGCATACGTTCATTGAAATTATGGATTTTGGAAAGGATTTCTTTTAACTCTAAAATACAATGAAATCTGATATCAAATATCACCTTACCACCAATTGTAAAAATTCTAGAAAAAACATTTAGGAATGAAATATATAATAATAGCATGTATTTTAACAGGGGTAGTCTTTTATGACTGAACCAGTTGGAAATTTTGAGGAAGCAGTAGATAAAGATTTTTGAGTAGTTGTTAGTAATTTGACTTTCAAAAATTCAGATAAGGTACCTCAAAACAGACTAATAAATAAGTCAGAGAATGTGGAGTAATGGACATGAGTTAGAATGGAATGATGATTTCTGGGTTCAAATCAGAGAGCAGAGAGTGAATAAAAAGGGAGCCAGTAGGTGGGCCAAAAAGGTGGATGCACGTTCCATAAATATCAAGATAAGGACTACTTTTGTTCACAATTTACATTCACAATTTGAACTTGGGAATCAAAAGCACAGTTTCAAAATATGCTGTTGAGACCAAATTGGGATGAGGTGGAAGATAAGACGTTCTCCCTCAAGGTGTCGGATGGGAGGGAGCGCTCCACCCTCCCCTCTGACCTATTACCTTCATCCCCATCCTAATTCACCTATTGTACTTTTTGCTACCTTCTCTCCAGCCTCTCTCTCCCCCCCCCCCCCCCACCCCCTTTATCTCTCCACACTGGAGCCTCCCTGCCTTTATTCTTGATGAAGGGCTTTTGCCTGAAATGTCAATGTTCCTGCTCCTCAGATGCTGCCTGACCTGCTGTGCTTTTCCGGCACCACTCTGATCTAAACTCTGGTTTCCAGCATCTGCAGTCCTCACTTTAGCCTAGGTGATGTATTGTATCTGTTGAAAAGTGTGGCATTGGAAAAGCACAACATGTCAGGCAGCAACTGAAAGAGCAGGAGATGATGTTTCAGGCATAAAAGGCATATACTTGAAACATTGACTCTCCTGCTCCTTGGATGCACCTGACCTGTTGTGCTTGTCCAGCGCCACACTTTTTGACTCTGACTCTCCAGCATCTGCAATCCTCACTTTCCCCCTCCAATGTATTGTACTTGCATGATATGGGAGCTGGCAGACCCCATTGTGGTTCATAGTGACTATATCTGTAGGTAACAGTTGGTTGCTTGAGAAACTCTGGCTCAGAGTTGATGTGCTGGAGTCTGAGCTTTGAACACTACAACACATCAGGGAGGGGTAAAGTTACCTAGATGCTATGTTTCAGGAGGCAATCGCATTCCTGAGATTAACTATCTTGCATTAAGTCAGTGATCAGTGTCAGAAGGGTATGATTACCAGCAAGACAGGTAGAGGGATCCAGGAGGTAGTGCTGAAGAAGCCTCAGCCCTTGGGCTTGTCTCACAGATTTAAAATTCTTGCTTTCTGTGTGGGTGCGAGCAGGGACTGTAGGAAGTATGAGACCACAGAATGGGGGAGCCATTCAAGAGGAGTTAGAAAACAGAGATGTAGTGGTAATCTAGGATCGTATAGTCAGGGAAATAGACACTGTTCTGTGTGGAGAGAGAGTCCCAAATGCTGTGTTGCCTGCCTGCTGGCCAGATTCAGGATATCTCACCTGCAGAGGAACTTGGAGTGGGATAGAAAGGATCTACTAGTTGTGGTCCATGTAGGTACCCAACCATATAGGTGGAAAGAGGTTCTGCTAAGGGAATATGAACAAGCAGGAAGTGAATTACAAAGCAGAATCAAAAATTAATAATCTCTGGAATATTATAGGAGTCATGACTTAGCTTGCATGGGATCAACAAGGTGCGTGGCTCAAAGATTGACATGGGAGAAATGGGTTTGAATTCATGGGATATTGGCATTGGTACTGGGGAAAGAGGGAGCTGTTCTGATGGGACAGACTCCACCTGAATTTTGTTGGGACCAGAGTCACATAGGGGTGTAGGTAGGGCTTTAAATTTTTAGATGTGGAGGGGGAGGGGCTATTCATTGGTTATTTGCATGGAAAATTAGAAACTCAAAAGGTACATGAGAAATAAGATTGCAGGTTAGTGATAGGGTTAATTGTTACCAGTGTTGCAAAGTTGAAGGCATGTACTGTATCTTTAAGGGAGCATGATTGCTGTTCTGAATTGAGAGTTGCCAAGCATCTGTGATATGACTAGATAGCAGTCTCAGAGTGTACTGGAAAGTTAAAAATATGTAACACTTGGCTATGAAATTGATACCTGAGTTGGTTGCTGTTTTGACAATGGTTCAAATTTAAACAATCAGTTTAAATTATGCCCCAGGATACTAAAACCCAACCATGTGTGTATTTATTGTTTTGCCAATATCGAATCAAAGAGACGATCCGATATTGGAGATATAAAAAAGGCAGGCGTTTTGAAAATTGGAGACGGAGCAACCGCTTTCAACGCAGATCTGAGAAATTAGGAAACTCTCTCTATTAAAGGTACCTTTTTACATGAAACATAATCGCAGAAAAAAGAAAGACAACAACCCAGGGAGATCTTCAGCCAGAAGAAGACAGACATCGAAGATGACAGCTGCTGTGTGGTTTTGAAATTAAGTTGATGTAATTTAATAAGTGTCGTTATGGAACAACGTATTGTTAGAAAGTTGGAGACAGACAATAAACAGTTAAGAGAAAGGGGCACTTAGAGTTGTGAATAGTTGTTGTTTAATATTCACTTTTAGTGTTAAAAATAAATTGATATTATTTTCTTTAAATAGTGGAATTTGGGAGTTCTCTATCACTCATATTTTAACAGACTATGAGGTGAGGTGAGCTTTTCTGTGTGTTTGGTTTAATTAACAGAAGGGTTCATCGCCATGTCATAACACCAGAAAATGAAAAGGGACAGAATGTGTGATTGTAATATTGTACCAAGGAACAATGAAATTGTAAGGAAACTCAATAAGAGAACAAACTTGAAAGCTTTGTATCTTAATGCACAGGCATTCAGAATAAGGCAGACAAACTGACCGCAAATCAAGGTAAGCGAATATGATCTCATACTTCTTGGGAAATATGGTTACAAGGAGATTAGAATTGGGAACTTAACATTTAGGAATATTTGACCTTTTGGAGAGACAGGACAGTTGGAAAAAGTGTTGGGATAGCACTTTTAATAAGAAATGAGATCAGGATAGTTGTGAGAGATGATCTAGGCTTAGATGATGTAGAATGCGCTCCCATGGAGGTAAAAAGCAGCAAGGAAAGGAAGACATTGCTAGGAGTAGTGCATTGATCCTTAACAAGACTACAAATCAACAAATAAGAGGAGCATGTAAAAAGAATAGTGCATTAATCATGTGTGGCTTTAATCTTCATATTGATTGGATCACTCACATTGGAAAGGGTAGCTACAGCAACAACTTCATACAGTGCACCAAGGATAGTTTCCCAGATCAATACACATCATGGAACCAACCAGGAAGTAGGCTTTCTTGGATCTGGTAATGGATCATAAGGCAGGCTTAATAAATGACCTCTGATCAAATGACCCCAAGAAAGTAGTAATCATAACATGATCAAATTTATTATTCAGTTCCAGGGAGAGAAGCTTGGGTTGGCAACAAATATGTTTAACTTAAATAGAGGAAATTACAATGAGGTAAGGGTAGTGGTAGTGAAAATGAACTGGGCAGATTAATTATCAGGAATGACAGTAAGCAAGCAATAATTTATGACTGTCAGCAAAAATACATCCCAGTAAGGAGGAAAGATTCTAGAGACAGTTAAACCAACCATGGCTAACGAAGAAAGTTAAGGAGCACATTAAGTTGAAAAAAAAGCATATAAAGAGGCCAAAGTCAGTGATTGCCCTGACGACTGGGATAAAGTAAGACTCCAGCAAAGGAGAACGAAAAAGATAATAATATCAGAGAAAATAAACGACCAGACCAAATAAAGTACAAGAGCTTCCTTAAATTTGTACAAAGGAAGAGCAAGGTCAAGGTAGTCAAAGTGAACATAGGCTCCTTATAAAATTAATCTGGGGAGATCCCTGATATTGGCAGATTGTCTTATGAGCAAAGATTAGATAGATTTGGACTGTACTCACTGGAGTTTAGAAGAGTGAGAAGTGATCTAATTGAAATATATCAGATTCTTAAGAGATTTGACAGAGTAAATGCAAAGAGGATGGTTCCCTTCATGAGAGAGTCTAGAACAGAGGACATGGTCTCAGAATAAAGGGAGGGTCAATTACGATGAAGAGGAATTTCTTTCAGAGAGTTTTGAGTCTTTGAAACCACAGAAAGCTATGAGGACAGTGTCCTTGTGTACATTTAAGACTGAGATAGATAGATAGATTCTGAATCAGTAGGAAAATTAGGGGTTATGGAGAAAGGGCAGGAACTAGATATGAGGAATGTTGAATCAGCCATGATTCTATATACTGATGGAATAGGCTCGAGGGGCCAAACGGCCTACTCCTGTTTCTCATTCTTATGGTCGTATATATTGGAAGGAATTTTAGAATAGGAAAGCCACATATTACTTGGTAGTTGCAAATCTAGTTGGGGTGGAGGAATGAAGGAATCTTGGAGTAAAAGGTCACTAATTTACTCAAGGTTGAGCTCCAGATTAGCATGGCCATGAAAGCAAATCGAATGCAAAGTTTATCTAAAGGGATGGAATTGAAAAGGAGGGAAATTATGTTCGACTTTTAAAGAACCTTTAGTTAGTTCCCATTTAAACCATTCCCTATTAGAAAAAAATAACAGAGCGAGTAGAAATGATACAGAGATGAAAGTTATACAAGAACATGCAAATCAGGAAAGAATTAACACGTTAAATGTCTTTACTTTGGTCGGGGAGTATGCTGGGATTGTGGTGGGTAGGAGGAGGTACGAAGACTGAAGAGGTGATCTGCTGGAGGTACTAGAGGTTTCAATACAGTGGATACAGTGACAATGATTACTCTTGCGAGGAAGAGCATAACTAGAGGCATCAATAAAAGCAAAAATAGTCACGAAGTTCAAATAAATGTCTTTACCCAGACTGTGTTGAGAATGTGCAACTCGTGAATGGATGAAGAGGAAATTACAAATGTATTTCAGAGTTGTTAGAACACTGTGAGCAAAGAGTTAAAGGTGACCTTTGGATTATGGGCAGCAGATTTATTTTTATTTGAAAAGGAAGAACAAACAAACTAATATTTGTTCATAAGAACTGGGTTGGAAATTATTTCCAGGTTGATTCTTGTTCAAAGATCACTGTAGACATTTTGGCTTCAGATATGCATTATGCTCAAATGTTGGCAGATGTTTGGATGATAATAGGGGCCATCAGTGCGAGGTCAGTGCTAGCCAGTCTAACAAAGAGAATGTTGAAAAAGAGCAGAAACAAGAACAAAGTTTGAACTATTTTCTTTTTGTCAGAAGAATTGTGGCTGTGAGAGCTACTGGATGTAGGTTTGGTTGCTCTCTGGTTTTCCTCCCATTGCCAACTTATTGAAAGTTCAGAGAATAGAATCCCAGTTATAGGAAGTAAATGACTATTCCTCAGAGCCGAATGGAACAATGTCTTCAGAAATCAAGCAAGATACAATCCCTTGAATACTAGAAATTAATTGAACTGACCAGTTGCATCTCTTTTATTTTTCTTTTCATTTATCCCATGTCAGTATGTGTTTATGGATGAGTAGGGGCTAGAATCAAAGAACATTTTATGTTTAAATCACTGATATTAATTAGATTACCTTGCTGTTTAACTTTACTCAGCTGAAGGTATTGTACTAATAATGAAATATTATTTTCTTTAATCTGAAACTGGCTGTCTAGTATCAGTTCTTCAAGTTTGGTTAGGAACTATTGGGGCAATTGAGCATTCTTGATTGTTTTAACTCCACTCTGTTGTGAATACAGGAGTAGGGAGGCTGATTTGATTTGGCTGTCTGTCTTTGTGTTGTAACATTGTAAGCTAACCAAGCATATTGGAGAGGTCTTGGTTACACTGGAGAGGGTGCAGAGAAGATTCACTTGGATATTGCCGGGGATGAAAAGCCTCAGAAATGAGGAGAGATTGGATAAGCTGGGTTTGTTTTCCTTGGAGCAAAGGAGGCTGAGGGGAAGCTGATTGAGGTATACAAAATTATGAGAGGTACAGACAGGGTAGATGTTGAGAATCTTTTCCCCATGGCAGACGTGTCTAACACCAGAGAGCACAAGTTTAAGACCATAATATAAGAGCAGAATTAGGCCTTTCAGCCCATCAAGTTTTCTCTGCTATTTTATCATAGTTGATATATTTCTCATTCCCATTCTCCTGCCTTCTCCCTGTAACCTTTTGATATCCCAACAAATCAAGAATGTATCTATTTCTGTCTTAAATCCACTTAATGATGTGGCCTCCACAGTCTTCTGTAGCAATGAGTTGCATAGATTCACTACACTCTGGCTGAAGAAATTCCTCATTATCTCCATTCTAAAGGAGTGTCTAAGATGAGAGGAGTGAGTGGTTCAGAGGAAATCTGAGAAAAAAAAAAGATTTTTCACCTGCAGGATGGTAGAAATATGGAATGCACTGCCTGAGACCCTAGGAACACAGGTACTCTCACAATATTTAGAATCATAGAACTCCTACAGTGAAGAAAGGTGATTCAGCCCATCAAATCTGCACCGACCTTCTGAAAAGCATCCTGTCTAGATCCAGCCCTTTACCCCATCCTCCTAAAGCATCATTTACCATAGCTAACCCACCTAGCCACCTAGAATCTACAGAGAAATTTAACATGGCCAATCTACCTTACCTGCACATCTTGGACTATGAGAGGAAACTGGAGCACCTGGAGGAAACTCAGGCAGACACGGAGAGTAAATGCAAACTCCACACAAACAGTCACCCAAGGCTGGAATCAAACCTGGGTTCCTGGCATTGTGAGGCAGCATTGTGAGCCACTGTGCCACCCAAAAAGCATCTGAACTAGGACATAGTAGGCTATGGATCACATGCAGGTAAATGGGGGTATGTAATTTGGTGTTTGTTGGCATAGACATGTTGGGCTGTAGGGCCTGTTTCTATGCTGTATGACTCTGATTCTATAAGGGAATAGAGGTATATGATGATGGCATTCATGGCATTAATAGAGGCAACAGCAAAGTGATTTGCATGGAACATAAAGATTAGGTAGACTGATTGGGCCAAATGGCCTGTTTCTGAGACATATGTAATCTTCTGTATGTGAAATAACATGGTAATTTGGAATCTACTTTTCAGTGGTTAGTAGCCCACAGATCATAACTAAAAGCAATTGGTGACAAATTGATATGACGTTGTCAGATCAGATAAAGCTGCATGGCAAGTGAAAAAATCCATATGAAGCCTCTGAACCAGGCATTATCAATATTTTGCTCATGATGCTGAAATTTAATAGAGCCTAGTATCACAGCACAGTTCTTTTTCTGTATAAGAATTCATTAAAGACTTTAACAGTTGTTTTTGTTTTTAGTACTCAAAAACTAAATGGAGCATTTTTTTTGAAAATGCAGTGCTACATTCTGTAAACAAAGCAAAAAAAAACTTCATTTTTTCTGTTCTGCAATCAGTGATGACTTCGTTTTCTTTAATGGGACTCTCACAGCACAAATCTTTTGCCCACTAGTGCCCAGACCAGGGTCAAACGCCTGTTATTGTGTTTTCTTGAAAGGGTTAAACACAAACAGATTTCTTGCCCAGATTACTCTTTTTTTCTCCCATCATGTGCAGTCTGTGTTAACTCACAGCTAATTATTGTTCAATTTGCAGTGCATTTATCCCCATGAAGTCATTCTCTTTGAAGCTTCTTTAGTGCCCATTAAATTTGACATTCCACAATTTGGAGAAGATTTGTAGCTCAGGTTGAGGTTCCAGTTTAGCAAACAAACTTACATCGTTCCATAGGTTCGCTTGAGGCTGGGGATAATCCACATAGCCTTTCCAGGCAATTACTAAAATATGTTAAGTAATTTTTGACTATATGTCTTCTTTAAAAAGTAACATGTCATTAGAAATTCAACATATCTGTATGTGATCCGGAATTATGATCTGTCATCATCACTATTGACTACTTCATAAGATTAATTCTCGTCACTACCATCTGCTACAGGAAGGAACATGGGAGTCCCATAGTTGGTGAGAGAGCAAGGAAATGCTGAGCAAACTGGGTCCCAGTCTTTTAGCTTAACGTTCGTGCATTGAAGGTTGAAACCTAGGCTCTGGATTAGTGGTGCTGGAAGAGCGCAGCAGTTCAGGCAGCATCCGAGGAGCTTCGAAATCAATGTTTCAGGCAAAAGCCCTTCATCAGGAATAAAGGCAGTGAGCCTGAAGCATGGAGAGATAAGCTAGAGGAGGGTGGGGGTGGGGAGAAAGTAGCAAAGAGTACAATGGGTGAGTGGGGGAGGGGATGAAGGTGATAGGTCAGGGAGGAGACTTCCCTGACCTATCACCTTCATCCCCTCCCCCCTCACCCATTGTACTCTATGCTACTTTCTCCCCACCCCCACCCTCCTCTAGCTTATCTCTCCATACTTCAGGCTCTCTGCCTTTATTCCTGATGAAGGGCTTTTGCCCGAAACGTCGATTTCAAAGCTCCTCAGATGCTGCCTGAACTGCTGTGCTCTTCCAGTACCACTAATCCAGAATCTGGTTTCCAGCATCTGCAGTCATTGTTTTTAGCTCGTTGATCGAAACCTAGGCTGTTAAGGAGGAGGAGGTATTCAGGTGTCAGGAGGAGGAAACTTCACAAATGGTGCAAGGATATTCACAGCTCTTTCTCTCCCCCTATCTCCTGCTACTCACATCTCTATTTTGGACCCCTTGCATTTTACTTGTGGATCAGGCATAAAGGAGGACTGCAGATGCCGGAAATCAAAGTCTAGATTAGAGTGGTGCTGGAAAAGCACAGCCAGTCAGGAGCAGGAAAATCGACGTTTCGGCCAGTCCTGATGAAGGGCTTTTGCCCGAAACATTGATTTTCCTGCTCCTTGGATGCTGCCTGACCAGCTGTACTCTTCCAACACCACTCTAATCTAGACCTTTACTTGTGGATCCCCTAGTTGAGAATCCTTGCTGTACGCACAGTCTTTGGAAAGCTGTAAAACGAGGCAAAAATGTTCAGCATTACTTCTCTGTGACCTGCAATATTTAAACTAGAAGAACGCTTTTCTGACTTTCTGCTACCTAGCAGGCAGTATGGTATGTTGAAGAATATGAATATGATTTTCTGACTATTATAGTTCCAAATTATACTCAGTGAATGCCTGAGTTTCGACTTGCATTTCTCGAGGACAAGGCAAACACATGGGTAGCATAAGACTAATAGTTCGCCTTTAATTTTCCTTGACTTTGCAATCTTCCAAGAGAGATGTTATTTAAGAAACTCATTGTAGTGTTGCTGTTACACTGTTTGCTGATATTATAGATATATACTGTTGCATGCAGTAAACTTGGCAGGTCTATGTCCTTTTTATTCAACTTGAAATCTTGAAAGGCAGGGCATTGATCAGAGAAGACAGATAACAGTTATAATGTTTACCCCATATGTTTAGCTGCTGGATATTGTTTTCCTTTGTAATCAAAACCAAAAGATTGTTTCATGTCATGGTTTTAAATTTAATGTATAGCGGAACTCCAGAAGGAAATGTGTTGCATGCCAGAAATATCTAAATCATTAAAGAGTTCGCATTTACCAGAATTCAGATGCCAAATGGCGTTAGCATTATAGTCCAATGAAAAATGTCTGTAAGTGTAATATACAATATACAGTTAAACTTTTGAAATTAAAAAAAAACTCATGTATTTATGTCTAAAAACAACTTGTTTTTAGTTTTAAAAACTTTTGTAACTATTATATTTTTTAGAAGGGTTATTTAGACACATTCCTATATCATAAAATTCGAAAGGAGGTGTAGAAACAGGGGAACCTGGTGGGTATATATGTGCAAGCCATTGGAGATAGTGAGAGTGATTAATAAAGCCGACAGGACCTTGGGCTTGATAAATAGGAACATAGAACACAAAAACAAGAATGTTATGAAAAACCTCTATAAAACATTGGTCACCCTCAACTGGAGTACTGCCTCCATTTCTAGGCACCACACTTTAGGAAAAATGTAAAAGGCATTATAGGAGGTGAGAAATGGTTCACAAAAAAATGGTTCCAGGGGATAGAAACTTCAGTTATGTGGATATAAGTGGACAAGCTAGGGCTGTTGTCCTTGAAGAAAAGAAGATTAAGAAGAGTTTTGATGAGTGGTCTGGATTTAGTAGATAAAAAAGGAATTGTTTCAGTGGCAGATTGAAAATCAGAGGACATTGATTTCAAGTGATTAACAAAAGAAGCAAAAGAGACATCAGGAAATAAAAATTATACAGCAAGTGACTAGGATCTGGAATGCATACCTGAGTGTGGCAGAGCCAGATTTAATTGAGGCTTTCAAGAAGGAATTGGACAATTATCTGAAGAGAAAAGATTTTCAGAGTTGTGGGAAAACTCAGTCATGCGATCAAGCACTTACAAAGGAATGAAACTTAATTTGGGGTCAGAATGGTCCCTCAGCTCCTTACCACTTTATAGGCTTGGTCCAAGAGTAGATGAAAGAGCTGAACTCAAGAGGTAAGTTGAGAGTGATTGCCCTTGATATCAAGGCAGATTTGCACTGACAATGGCATCAAGGAACACTACCAAAACCAGAGTTAATAAAAAGCAGGGTGAGAACTCTTCACTGTTTAGAGTCACAACTAGCAAAAGGAAGATAGTTATGGTCATTGGAGTTCAATTTTTTTACCTCACAGGACATCACTGCAGGAATTCCTTAAGGTAGTAGCCTAGGTCCAACCATCTTCAACTGCTTTGTTTATGATCTTCCCTCCATTGTAAAGACAGACGTAGGGATGGTTGCCAATTATTGTACAAGGTTCAGCACTATTTGTGATTCCTCAGATACCTAAGCATTCCTTGTCCCAATACAGCAAGACCTGGGCAACATTCAGGCTTAGGTTGATAAGAGAAAAGTTACATTTGAGCCAGACAATTAATATTGTTATAATTTGATTTGATTTATTCCTGTCACGTGTACCAAAGTACAGTGAAAAGTGTGTCATACGTGCTTTGTTATGAGATGCTTACTATTTAATGTTGTTTAAGTCACTTAAGTTTCAAAGGATGGCAGGAAAAGGAACTCATTTCATGTATTATGAACATACTCGGAGTGGTTTCTTTGAAGAGGTAATTGAATGTTCACTGAGGACATTGGAGTTTTTTTTAAACAAGGCTCCCTAGGGATCACATAACTGGTTATAACTGCTTGATTTGCATTAGATCTGGAAAGGGTCTTATTATATTTGGAATTGGAGAGAAGACTCCTAAGAACAAGCAGGGTTAGAGATAAGCTTGCTATGAACAAATCTTCCAGCTGATCTTTCCTATTTATGAAAAAGAAAACGCTCTACATGAGTTCAGGGTGAAACATATTTGTTGTTTTGAAGGAGTGATTGAAAGAACATCCCAAGATTGTATTTCCTGAGCAAGCAATGTCTGCTAAAGTTCAGAGGCAGCATGCATGATTACATGATCACACATGCCAGAACATCTGAAAACAGATTCCGGAACATTCTATGCTTTAACATTTTGCCTTCAAAACCCATTGAACAAAGTCTCTCAAATCAGGATCAGAATCCTCTCCTAGTAAGTGGTGAGTCAAAATGACAGGAAATACACCACCTGTGTTGAGTTTTTCTGCCCTCTTGTGAGCTGTTTTTCCTCATGGAATGAGAGAGGCAGGTATTAAGGGAGTCAAGAATGCGTGGTATAATGGTTAATTTTGGTGCAGGTGGGTAGGTGTCTCAGGTAAGTGGGTAGACAGTTCAGAGGACATGCAGGGTTAATGATTTTGGGGTTGGGCGGAGAAGAGTACGTGAGAGAAGAAGTCAACTAATTGTGAGGGTGGATAGAGCATGAGTCTTTGGAGAAGTTGAGCAATAGTGAGAAAGTGAGTGTGAGGTATTGGAGAAAAGATAGTGGCATTTACGATAGTGGAGTGGAGAATGACATTAATCTTGTCCTGCAGAGCTGTGCAATCTTCCAGATGGTTGAGACTGCTTTAATTTAGTGGCAACCTCAGACCACACTGGCATGAGTCTGGTGTCATGGAACCCACTGAAGGTCTTAGGGCAGTCTGTGCACCACTCCATCCAGAAGGATATCCAGGACCCTGTCTACAAAGCAGAGTACTGATTTCAACCCCCAACCCTCCACGCATTCCCCATCTGCAATGACTAGGACTAATGTCAAGAACCACAAAGGACAGTTCTAGACTGACACTGCTTGACTGATATCAGGCTTTTAAAGATGGCACGAGCGATGCCTATGAACTCCAGGAAATCCAGTATGTGGTGAGTAGTTTCAGGAAAGACTAGATGGAAATTGGACTTAGGAGATTCCTTAGGAGCAGGTAGACAATTAATGAAGCATATTTGGTGAGGTACAGAGGGAAACATGCTCTGTCTCCTGATGAGAAACCCACCAAAAAACCTACACATATCTGATGTAGCTATAAAAACGCAGGATTCAGCTGTAAACATTTTCTGTTTCAGGCTGAATATTTGCGAGGCAGTCTGGTGGTTCATTTAGCAGTCCAAGTGTAGATTCTTAAAATTCACTGTCACGCAGTAGAAATTGAGCTGGATGAGAGGAATATGATTTCTGTGGAGGACAGATTTCAAGATTATAAGAAGTAGTCATAGGACCATCATTCAGTTCATCTTAGTTAAAGTCCTTACAGTTCCTCATCATAGCATCTACCTCTTTCATACTATTTAGGAACAGGAAATAAGAACTGGATTACACAACTCAATCCTTTGAGCCATATTATCATATACACTTTTAAAAGGTTATCTCTAAGTTGTCTGCTTTCTAAGTTGAAACATTCCTAAATTATGCCCTAATCCCCACCATTTTGCGCTTAATCAGCTAGCCTTTCATTCTGAAACAAAGTTATTCTGGTTGGCAATCAGTGACTAGTGGTGTGCCTCAGGGATCTGTGTTGGGAATGCAACTATTCACAATTTACATAGATGATTTGGAGTTGGGGTCCATGTATAGTGTATCAAAGTTTGCAGACGACACTAAGCTGAGTAGCAGACCGAAGTGTGCAGAGGACTGTGAAACTTTGCAGAGGAACATAGATACATTGAGTGAGTTGGGCAAAGGTCTGGCAGAGGGAGTACCATGTTAATAAATGTGAAGTCATCCATTTTGGTAGGATTAACAGTAAAAGGGACTATGAAATGAATGGTAAACAGTTGCAGCATGCTGTTATCCAGAGGACCTGGGTGTCCTTGTGCATGAATCACAGAGGGTTGGTCTGCAGGTACAACAGGTAATTAAGAAGACAAATGGAACTTTGTCCTTCATTGCTAAATGGATTGAGTTTAAAAGCAGGGAGGTTATGTTGCAGCTTTATAGGGTGCTGGTGAGGCCACAACTGGAATACTGTATGCCAGGGTGTACTGGCACTAGGAGGGTGCAGAGGAGGTTCACTAGTTTGATTCCAGAATTGAGGGTATTGCCTTACGAGGAGAGACTGATTAGATTGGGATTATATTGATTGGAATTCAGAAGAATGGGGGGGGGAGCGGGCGTCTTATAAAAAACATACAAAATTATGAAGGTAATAGATAAGATAGATGCAGAGAGAATGTTTCCACTGGCAGGTGAAACGAGGATAACAGGGCATAGCCTCAAAATTAGGAGGAACAGATTTTGGACCGAATTGAGAAGGAACTTCTTCACCCAGTGGGTTGTGAATCTATGGAATTCCGTGCCCAGTGAAGTAGTTGACACTACTTCAGGTAAGATTTTTAAAGCTAAGATAGATTTTCTGAACAGTAAAGGAATTAAGGGATATGGTGAGAGGGTGGGTAAGTGAAGCTGAGGCCATGAAAAGATCAGCCATGATTTTATTGAGTAGCAGAGCAAATTCAGAGGGCCAAATGGCCTACTCCTGTTCCTAGTTCTTGTAAATGCTCTTAAAAGTTAGATACACTATGTCATTGGACTTCTTACTGTCTGTTTGAGACATTACTTCAGCAAGTTCAAGATGTTTGGATGGGTAGAGGCGGGGAATTTTCTCTGAGATGTTCTCAATCCTCTGCTGTACATTGGTCAGAGCAGGACTTTTGCCTTACTTTCTGGTGATATTTTGGAATGGGAGCAGCTCCAAGGAAATTTGGTCTTGGAGTGTGATATTGTTCTTCAGTATCCTTAAGCTCTTGAAAGTTTTGAGGAACATGGAAATAAACCTAGAAAAACACTCCATTCATAGTTTCGAACAGAAATTTGTATGAGATAGTTAAATGATATAAGGATCTTCCCAAACAAAACTTGAATATCACAATAATTTTTACAGTAGCATTCTTTAGATTCATTTTAAATGTATCTGCCTTGCACAAGGGTGTTTTTCTTTCCCTTGTAGCAAGCTACAATCTGATTGCATATACTATTAGAACAACTGAACTTAATCACAAAGCCTTTCCATTACTCATGCCACCTGTAACACCTCTAAATGAAACAAAACTCTATCATTGCAGTAGATTATCTATTTGAATTTCTTTGACCATCTCAAACAAGAATGTTTCTTCTATTTCCAGCCAAAGGGCAAAATAACACTATTGCCAATCTTTGTAGCTGAAATAGTCACAAATCTGCGGCCCTCATGGGAAAACTCAGGGAAATGCACCCAATCAACGAGAAATCAAGGTTGCTTTGTTTAACATGCTTCAAGCCAAATTTAGCTTTTGAAGAGAGTTGTTCAAATAAATACTGTTTGCACAGCAAAGGATTCCCTTCAATGCTGCAATTGACATTTTAAATTAACTTATCATTTTAAGGGTCTCATCTTTTATTCGTAAAACAATAAACCATTTGAAAAGGATCTAACCACTAAGAGTAAACTGCTACAGACATGTAACTGATCCTTCTTTCCTTGTGGAACAGAAATGTATCTTGTTGAGAATGATTTAAAAGTTAAAAAGAAAGATAATCCCCATGTCTTATTTTGACACTTCATTGTTTGGGGAATGAACTTGAAACCCACACTCCAGTATATCTGCTTTGATGTATTTCTTTCTCTTATTCCATTGTTATCTTCTTTCTGGTTAGGAAAGGTGCATTTATATTTGTTCTGCAAACTCTGAGAATTCTACAGATACAAAACATATGAAATTAACATTGACTTAGTGTCAACAAAGCATATCTAACTTAAGCCATTTAAGTCGCAAATCCAAGGTAATTGTATGGCTGATTTATTTGACATGCAAATAAATATTAAGCAAGTAAATATCAAAGAAACATTTAGCCAGTGAATTTTAATCACCCACAGAAAGTTGAACTAATTTTATTTTAAATTATTTGAACTGAAGGTATGTGTACAGAACATGATTACCATTGGGTGATAGGTTTGGCCAAAAACACCTGTGCCATTTGATAAGACAAAATAATTAGCAATGGTCAATGAGTCACAAACACCAATTTGTTTTCTTGTTGTAGATTATTCATTATTTATATGTGACCCTGCTGTACTATGTAGTTCTGTGTTGTTCTGGCATTTATTTGTAAGTAACAGTTGAAAAGAAACCCTCTAAAATGAATTTTGCAAACAATCATGCATTATTGAAAAAGGTCAATCAATATGCTTTCATTGCTTATTTTTAATGTGTAGATGTAGTTCGCATAAATGTTAAAACTGACAGCATGAAATATGACGGTAATAACCTGTGGAAACATGCTGTTTGTTACAGCTGGCTATTGACTTTAGTGTGGTTCCTTTTGAAATGTGGCCTCAGGCCTCAGTTCAGGTTGGCAGGAAAGCAAAGTAATAACAATTAACAGCAAAAAGTGAAGTTTCTGTGGAACAGATTTCTCCGTGATTAGTCTTATGATATTGCAATTCAAAGAAACATTCCATGATATAGACTGGTTCTTAGATTAACTTCATCCTATTTACACAAATATGTCACACTGATATAATGATACATACATGACATTTCATATTTATTTTGTAAGGTAATTTGTTGTGTATAATCTTGCGAGGTACTGAGCTTTTTTTATATATCGGCTGAAAGGAAATCACCTTTGTCAAAGCAATGCTAACCTATATTGGTGCTCTATACGGGCTGAGAAAGAACTTCATCCACCCAAAATAAGAAAGCATTCCATTTCTGAGAGCCACCAGAAATGACTGCAAATGCAAGTGTTGCAAATAGCACTTTTTGTTTGGAGGCAGACAGAGAATCCACACAGAGATGACATAAAACAAACAGGATGTTCATCTATACTTTTTGTTTTTGGTAATGCTGTGTGGCTACAATATGTTAAATTAATTTGTGCAGCATATTTACATGAAGTAAAGTAAGTATGTAGTCTGTTTGATGCAATGCCGCTAGTAGAATCAAATAACATACCAATAACAAAACTGCTCTACTATGCATTTTTAGTCTATTAGTCAAACTAACCATTCCAATAAGAACCCAGATGTCTCACAATTGCAACCATGCTAGTTGTTGTGAACATAGGAAGATTTGCCAATGCCAATAAGCATTGGAGATTTTCCACAGTCATTACATTCTACAACAGCCTTACTACAGAACCAATGTTTATAAGTGTACAGAGCGAGTAGAAATTGGACCTTGCTGCACCTGGAAAAGGCATGAAACAAGTATAGCCTAGCCCAATTTCAAGGGCCAGCCTCCTAAAATTTGCCTAAAAATATTCAACACAAACTTGGATCAGAGTATTTTTCAGACATTCCTTGTGGCTTTTTGTAACAGGTGTTAGGACCTTTTGATCTGCAATATGGCAAGTTTAGATCTCCAAATACATTTGGCAGCAGTGAGGAGCTTGGATGCATTCTGGCTCGACTCAGAAGTTCTATTCAGCAGCTGTCAATGAAATATCCATTTTAGTAAGCTTTTTTTTCAAAAGAACCTTCTTATGCAACTAGAAGAAGTAAGAGCTTGCAAACCTCACACCATCCTGCTAATTGCCCTCTCCTTTGTTTTTAAAAATCAGGGATTCATTCTTATTTACTTTGTTTGAAGTTTGAGATAATACCATTTCTTTTCAGTTTCACGTGGTAATGTGATATGTTATTTAATGTGATATTGTTCAGTTGAGCCATATTTTCTTAGAATAAGGGAGACTCGGTGGATGATGAATGATTTTTACAGTGACGTGTGTTTATAGTAAGAATACAATAAAATATAGTGAAAAGCTTTCATTTGTTGCCATGATTTGGTGTCGTTTTCAATAACTTAAGAATAAGAAAAAAAAGTTTAGCTTAGAGGGTCCATCAGTCGTGTACCAGCTTATCACCACCAACGGTGGGTGCCTGTGCTGCCATCCCTCCTCCACTGCTTTGCTGCCATTTACACCAGACCCAACCAAAGTTGAAGTCGCCAATCTAAATGGTGGCTGGGATCCTATTCCAGGATTCCCTTCCTCATTTCTGGGTTTTCTGATTTTCACCAGTGCTGTTTACATAACAACTAGAAGCAGGAGTCCCTCAAGCCTGTCCTGCCATTTAATACAATTAAAGCTGATCTAACCCTGGCCTCAAATCCACTTTCCTGCTCACTTCCCTTTACCCTTTACCCTTTAACCTGTATCTAATTAAAAATCTGTCTATTTCCTCTGGTGTAGTGAATTCCATAGTTTTTAAGTGTGAACTGGTTCAGGTAGTGCATCCTGCCAACTAGACCTCACCGGTTCCACTGCAGAGACAGGCATGGCTTAGTCCTCTGCTTCAAGGATTCAGAAACCTGCTAAAGGATTCATGGCACTCAGCCCTTAAGAGGTGGAATGAATCATAGTTTGGATTACAGAACCTTTGAGAAAGATAAGTTTTTAAAAATGATACCCATGCCTTCCATATGTCCCTCTACCTGAACGTCTATAACCTTCATGTTGAGTAATGGCACTTCCATACCCATTCGCCTACTGTATTGGACCCTTTAGTCACAATTGGAAGTGTTTATATAGTTTTAAGAAAACCTGTCATTCACTTGCAAATTCCTGCTTATTTTATAAAAGAAACTGCTTTTACCACAGACCAATAAAAATGTCCATTATCCAGACCCCTTCAGTATTAATAGCAGAAGCTGCAAATATTTGATATTTATTTTGTAGAAATAAACATTTGTGCAATTGACAGTGTAGGTCAGAGAGCTGGAGCTGTCAATCAGGCAATGTTTTCCCACAGGCTCAGCTGTTTCAACAGTCTAATGGGTGGCTGGGCTCTCAGCTAAACATTGTTCTGCATTCTTGGCTGAGAGCTCAGTTGCACACTTCTCACAAAGTAGGTGGGTGAGCGAGGAAAAATCCCAACTCCTTTTTCCCACCTCAAAGATGAAAATCCAGCCCACTGTACCTTTTCCCTTTTATGGTGGTTATATTATCATAGGTTTCATTTAAGTCGACCAGTTGCTGTTGAATATGGTGTTCCCATATGGTTTTCACTGAAGATTTCATTACATTTTGTTGACCATTTGCTATTGCAGTTATTTGGTGTTTTTCATATTCTGATCAAACTCTTGCAATACATTATCACAGCACCAGGATCCCAGGTTCCAGGTTCAATTCCAGCCTCGGGTGACTGTCTGTGTGGAGTTTGCACATTCTCCCTGTGTCTGCGTGGGTTTGCTCCGGGAGCTGCAGTTTTCTCCCACAGTCCAAAGATGTGCAGGTCAGGTGAATTGGCCATGCTAAATTGCCCTTAGTGTTAGGTGCATAAGTCAGGGGTAAATGTAGGGAAATGGGTCTGGGTGGGTTGCTCTTCGGAGGGTCGGTGTGGACTTGTTGGGCCGAAGGGCCTGTTTCCACACTGTAGAGAATCTAATCTAATCTAATTATCTGATTTCTATTAAGGATTTTAAAGTTCCTATATTGAGATATTGGATTCAAAGTTTTATTTGTTGAATCTTTTTTTTTATTGAGGAGTAGTATGGCAATGACTGATTGATTGAAGTATATACCAAAAACTCTTTTCATATTTGCCATACTGCAGATGTTTATATTTCTAAAATTGTGGTTACTTCATGCTTTACTTTAAGTTGTGATTGGTTTGTTGTATGGTTGTTATAATAGGCAAGGATCTATGATACTGGTATTTTTGGATAGTTTTTAACATTGACAGTTTAATGAAGGTTGTATAATGGGATAGTTGTATTTACTGAGGAATTAATTCAGTTTTTTAGAACAAATATCAATATTAACTTTCAATATTCAACCGCTCCAACCATTTTTATTGGAAATTTACTGTGTAAGAATTTAATTCTGATATCAAAAAAGTGCCATGAAAAGTGGTATTAGCACTCCATGCCAGGACCCAAACTTACCTCAAAATTTAGAAACAATGAAACATACAAAATAATTTAAGTACTTTTTAATATTTATTGAAGCCTTCAACTGCATCACGTCTTGCTGATCACTTTACCTTTTTATTGATGAATTTTACATAAAAGCAAATATAGATCAACTCTTCTTGTACGCAAGAATGATTTAAGAATGAGAGAGAGGGAGGCGCAAGGCAGGAGGAAGATAATCAAGCCAATTTATGTATCCTTATAATAACAAGTAAATTGTTTGTGATCATCGAACAGTCGGTCAGTTGTCATCTTCCTCAATATTGTTTCTTCAAATAAATCTGTGCTTTGCACCTTTCTAATGGTTTTTCTTTTGCTTCTACCTACCCACTGGAAGCCTATACTGAACGGTCATCTTTGCTGTGAAGGATGACCAAGAAGATTTTCTGCTTATGCTATTCATTAATTATATAATACAAATTATTCTTTTCAATTTTAAGGACAAGTACATTTTAAAACATTGCCAATCAATGAGCTGAAGAGAGACCTTATGTGGCATGTCTTCAGTTCAGGACAAAAATGGGGAATGTGGATTATCTTCAATTATACTCTACCGGTAGGCCTCCTGACTCCAGTCATCACTGGATTTGAATTGGATTGCAACGTCCTAAGGCTTCAGCCTAAAAAGACAAGTGGGAACATTAAATCACAGTCAGCAGCAGACTCTTTTGCTCCACCACTGATGGGAAGATCTGAACTTTTATTTCATGAGTAATCTAGTTCGAAAATTTATAGGTGTTCATCAAACTTTTATTGCGTTAAATACTGGTTGCTGGAAGTATATAATGCTGCAAGATAAATTTCAAGATATCATCAAGATTTTATCATGAATTTCCAAAAATAAATTACTATTACATAAGTCTATATGAAAAAAGGACTATAAATTAAGTGCTAAAACCTGCAAAGCTATGAACCAGTTGCTGGAAGGTGAGGTTAGAATGGGTAGCTAATTTTCTGTTCTGGTCAGCTCAGATATGATGGGCTGAATGGCATCTTTCTATGCCATAACATTTCTATGGATTCTATAGTTCTAAATTATTACTGCTCCTTATGATTGTTGCAGACACAACCTGATATATTCTACATTCTTAGAGTCATAGAGATGTACAGCACGGAAACAGACCCTTCAGTCCAACCCTTCATACCTGCCGAAGAGCTGATATCATATTTACCTATATTTGGCAGTCTGTGGTGATGACCCCAAATTGGTCTCTGCAGTGTTAACTTTGCCTGCCCCAACATTTAGTTTGAATCTTCCATTAAATCAAGATATCCAGGTATTCTGGTACAGTAATGTCATTAAGCTGAATAAGTTATAGATTTTGCTTTTAACTACGTGTGGATTCCAGATGTTGTTGTTATTACTTTGAAAGGAATAATGAAAGTGAACACTTGCCAACTTCATTATTATTAATACTGCAAAATCATTATCAATGTATTAATTGATCTTCTGATATTCTTATTCCAAGGGTTTTTAACTTTGTTTAAGCTTTCTGTTTTTGTTCTTGCTTTACAGGCTCATTTACTTTCATGTATTGAGGCTACAAAACAGCTTCAACATCAGCTTATGCAAGTTCAGAACAGTGTTTTTGAAGGTCAGTTAGCCTATGTATTGAGCGTTTCCCTTTTCATTGAATGCCTTTAAAGATTATAACCACCATTTTGTATTGATCAGTGTGAACATAGCTGGTGGTGTTAATATTTAGTGATCATCACACGATGGCTCAGTGATTAGCACTGCTGCCTCACAGCGCCAGGGAACTGGATTTGATTCCCACCTTGGGCAATTGTCTGTGTGGAGTTTGCACATTCTCTCCATGTCTGCATGGGTTCCTCCGGGTGCTCCAGTTTCCTCCCACAATCCAAAGACGTGCAGATCAGGTGAATTGGCCATGTTAAATTGCCCATAGTATTAGGTGCATTAGTCAGGGGTGATTATTGGTGGGGGAATGGGTCTGGGTGGTTACTCTTCAGAGGGTTGGTGTGGACTTGTTGGGCCGAAGGACCTGTTTTCATACAAAGAAGAACAAAGAACAAAGAAAATTTACAGCCCAGGAACAGGCCCTTCGGCCCTCCAAGCCTGAGCCGACCCAAATCAACTGTCTAAACCTGTCGCCCAATTCCTAAGCATCTGTATCCTTCTGCTCCCCACCTACTTATGCATCTGTCCATCTTAAATGAATCTACCGTGCCTGCATCTACCACTTCTGCTGGCAACGCGTTCCAAATGCCCACCACCCTCTGTGTGAAATACTTGCCGCATGTATCCCCCTTAAACCTTCCACCTGTCACCTTGAAAGAGTGACCTCTCATTATTGTATCCTTCACCCTGGGAAAAAGCTTGTCTCTATCCACCCTGTCTACACCCTTTATGCTTTTGTAAACCTCAATCAGGTCCCCCCTCAATCTCCTTTTTTCTAATGAAAATAAACCTAACCTACTCAACCTGTCTTCATAGTTAATACCTTCCATACCAGGCAACACTCTCGTAAACCTTCTCTGCAACCTCTCCAAAGCGTCCACATCCTTTTGCTAACGTGGCGACCAGAACTGTACACCGTATTCTAAATGTGGCTAAACCAATGTCTTGTACAATTTCAACGTGACTTGCCAGCTCTTATACTCAATACCCCATCCAATGAAGGCGAGCATACTTTATGCCTTCTTGACCACTCTATCCACCTATGCAGCAACCTTCAGGGTACAATGGACCTGCACTCCCAGATCTCTCTGCGCATCAACTTTTCCCAAGGCTCTTCTGTTCATTGTACAATTCGCTCTAGAATTAGTCTTGCTTAAATGCATCACCTCACATTTGTCTAGATTGAAAACCATCTGCCATTTTTCTGCCCAACTCTCCAGTCTATCTATATCCTCCTGTATTCTCTGACAGTCCCTTATGTTTTCTGCTACTCCATCAATCTTCGTGTCATCTGCAAACTTGCTGATCATACCAACAGTGCCCTCTTCCAGATCATTTATGTATATTACAACAGTGGCCCCAACACTGACCCCTGTGGAACACCACTGGTCACCTTTCTCCATTTCGAGAAACTCCCTTCAACTATTACTCTCTGTCTCCTGTTGCTCAACCAGTTCTTTATCCACCTAGCTAGAACACCCTGCACACCATGTGACTTCACTTTCTCCATTAGCCCACCATGGGGAACCTTATTAAGCACCTTACTAAAGTCCATGTATATGACCTCAACAGCCCTTCCTTCATCTATCAACTTGGTCACTTCCTTGAAGAACTCTATTAAGTTGGTAAGGCACGATCTCCCGCACAAAACCATGTTGTGTATCACCGATAAGCTCATTCTTTTCTAAATATAAATAGATTTTCTCCCTCAGTACCTTCTCCGGCAACTTCCCCACCACTGACGTCAGGCTCACTGGTCTGTACTTACCCAGAATATCCCTACTACCCTTCTTGTACAAGGGAAACAACATGAGCAAACCTCCAGTCCTCCAGCACCTCACCCTGTATTTAAGGATGCCACAAAGATATCTATCAGGGCCCCAGCTATTTCCTCTCTCACCTCCCTCAGCAACCTGGGATAGATCCCATCCAATCCTGGGGATTTGTCCACCTTAATAACCTCTAGCCTACCCAACACACCTTCCCTATTTATGTCAATGTGATCCAGACTAATCAAACTTTTATCTCTAATCTCGAAATTCATCATGTTCCTCCTTATTGAACACTGATGCAAAATAATCATTCAGAATCTCACCCATTCGCTCAGGTTCGACACGTAGCCTTCCTTCGTTATCCTTTAGTGGACCAATCCTTTCTCTAGTTACCCGTTTGCTGCTTATATAAGAATAAAATGCTTTGGGATTCTCCTTAATTCTGCTCACTAAAGCTTTTAGCCCGCTTGATTCCTTGTTTAAGACTTGTCGTACTCTTCCGATATTCCTCCAGGGCCTGTTCCATTCTTAGCTGCCTGGACCTTATGTACGCTTCCCTTTTCCTCTTGGCTAGTCGTACAATTTCTCCTGTCATCCACAGTTCATGAATCTTGCATTTCCTATCCTTTGCCTTCAACAGGACACACCTATCCTGCACTATCTTTAACCTATCTTTGAAAGCCTCCCACATCTCAAATGTCGACTTCCTTCAAATAGCTTTGTCCAATCCACATTTCCAAGCTCCTGCCTAATTTTGATATAATTATCTTTGCCCAGCTTAATACTCTTCCCTTAGGGCCACTCTCATCTTTATCTATGAGTATTCTAAAACTTACAGAATTGTGGTCACTGTTCCCAAAGAAATCCACCACCGCAACTTCTACCACCTGTCTTGGCTCGTTCCCCAGTATCAGGTCCAATATGGCCCCTTCCCTTGTCGGACTATTGACATGCTGTTCTAGAAGACTCTCCTGGATGCTTCTTACAAATTCTGCCCCATCCAGACCTCTGACGCTAAGTGTGTCCCAGTCAATGTTGGGAAAATTAAAATCTCCCATTATCACTACCCTATTGCCTCTACATCTTTCCATAATCTGTTCACCTATTTGTTCTTCTACCTCACACTCACTGCTGGGAGGCCTGTAATACAGCCCCAACAATGTAACTGCTCCCTTCTTATTTGTCAGCTCCAACCATAATGCTCCTTTAGCATAGCCGCGATATCATTCCTGACCAGCAATTCAACTCCACCCCCCCCCCCCCCCCCCCCCTTTTACTTCCCTCCCTGTCCTGCCTGAAGTGTCTATATCCTGGAACATTTAATTGCCAATCATCATGCCCTTCCTTCAACCAAATCTCTGTGATTGCAATAACATCATACTCCCAGGCACTAATCCAAGACTTAAGTTCATCTGCCTTACACACTATACTCCTGGCATTTCAGGCAACCAGTTTTTTTGCGTTCATCTGCTCTCTGCCTACTCTTCCCTTTATTTATGCTATCTTCACAATTCTTACAGTTTCCAGTCTCCACCTCGCTGCCTACTTGTTTTCTCTTCTGGTTCCCAGCCCCCTGCCTCAATAGTTTAAAACCTCCCCAACAGCAGTAGCAAAACTCCCCCAAGGACATTGGTTGCTGTCTGGTTCAGATGTAGACCGTCCATTTTGTAATAGTCACACCTTCCCTGAACTGGTCCCAATGTCCAACAAATCTGAATCCCTCCCTCCTACACCATCTCTCAAGCCACGTGTTCATCCTGCCTATTTTATCATTTCTATGCTGGCTAGCATGTGGTAGTAATCCTGAGACCACTACCTTTGAGGTCCTCCTCTTTAATTTTTCTCCTAGCTCCCTGAATTCTTCTTTCAAGACCTCATCTCATTTTCTACTTATAGCGTTGGTGCCTATATGCACCAAGACAACTGGCTGTTCATCCTCCCCTTTTAGAATGCTCTGCAGCCGATCGGTGACACTCCCACCCATCATACCATCTGGGAGTCCCGTTTTCAGCCACAGAACCGCCTAGCTACTCCCCTTACAATAGAATCCCCTATGACTATAGCTCTACGAGTCTTTTTCCCGCCCTTCTGAACAGTAGAGCCCGTCACGGTGCCACGATCCTGGCAACTACTACCCTCCCCTGGTGAGCCACCTCCCCCAACAGTATCCAAAACGATATACCTGTTTTGGAGGGAGATAACTGCAGGGGACACCTGCACTGCCTTCCTACTCTTTTTCTGTCTTTTGGTCACCCATTCACTGTCTACCTCAGCAATTCTAACCTGCGGTATGACCAGTTCACTAAACGTGCTATCCACGACCTCCTCAGCATCGCGAATGCTCCACAGTGAGTCCATCTGCAGCTCCAGAGCCGTCAAGCGGTCAAACAAGAGCTGCAGCTGGACACCCATCTTGCGAGTGTAAGAGTCAGGAACGTCAGCCACGTTCCTGAGCTCCCACATCAAGCAAGAGGCACATGCCACGGATCTGAGGTCCTCTGCCATTGTAAACTTAGCTTTATTGAACTAACTAAAACTAAACAGTGCATTTAAATATATGAAAAAGAAAGATAAAGAGAAAAAGTTACTGAGTCTTTTTCTTCCGGTTAGAGGAAAGGGCGGGAGGGAGATACTACACATGTAATATCTCGGGTTTAGCCACTGCCCAAATATAAATTAAGCCCTTACCTTCCCCGACAGCCATCACTTCAGTCCTCCTTCTCTCCTCACCACGCTGTCAAAATGGAGGCCTGACTCCCGAGGTAAGTGCCTTTTTAAGTGGGAAAACTTACCCTTCCCGGCAGCCCTCGCTTCACTCCTCCTTCTCGCCTCTCCGTGCTGTCAAAATGGAGGGAATCTAATCTAAAACTGCCCTTGAGAACTGGTGGTGAAATTTCTTGAAATTCCCATGGTGTACGTTCACTTGCATTGCGGTTAGAGAGGGGATTCCAGTATTTTGTGCTTATATGCATGCTTATAGTTGTCTGTATGCCTTACCTCTTTAGGTATACTGGCCACCAGTGCAATTTTCTCAGGATCAAACGCCAAAAATATAAATACCTGGCTTTTGGTGTTCTCAGCACTCCCATCATTATGTGATGGAATTACAGTAGAAAACAGTAAAATACTTCGCTCATGTTGTTAACCACCATGTAGAATTATTAACAATACTCTAAAAAAAATTCTCTTGACAGGCACCTTCCTCAAATATATATCCGAGATTAGTAACTTGCAGGGTTATGGAACATTAGCTGTAAACCACATCTAGTAAATCCAAGAAATGTTGGCATTCTTACAGTGACATTCTTACATTTTACAAACAAAACTCCTATTGTCTCTTCCTGTTCGTATTCGCCACAATAAAACGAAGAGATGCTTCTTTTCATGTTGGTCTAGAAATTTGTACTAAGTGATCCTCTCTTTATACATTACAGTTTGTCATACTACTGGAAAGCACACCATTTCTATTTCATTTTAATTGTTGTTTTCACAGATTTTGATTTATATTTGGAAAATCATAGGAATTGGCTGGCTTCCAGGGAGTTCCAGAATATCAGAGATGATCCCGCTTATTGTATTGAGGAACTTGAAATACAAGCTATAAATAAAGAAGTAAGCAGCTTGATATTTTTGTATCTATTCTTAAGGGTGACACTGCAGATATGAGTTGTTTCATTCTCTGTTTTTAAGCTGATTTGACAGATCTAGATTGTTTATGTTCTTACTCTGGCATAATGCCACACAACAGGAAGAGAGATTAGTTTTCTTTTACTCGCTTTCAGCAATGTTTTAATGTGTTGTTTTCTCCCTGTACAAATCTGTGCCTTGTTAATAATAATATCTAGAGCACACTTCTAAGTTTCTGAAACCAAAATTTGTGGGTTTAATCTACAACTAATTTAAGAAAATAATCTTAAAACTGGACTCAAATACCACACATCGTGATTAATTGAGCCAATATAAATATTGTTATAGTAATGAATTTATATTTGATCTGTAAATAAGAACTGTGAATAATGGAAAGTTAAATCATGTCATCACTGAAGTGCTACAAATTTAGGACATATGTGTTAATTTAAGGGAGTGCAACATGATGAGTATGCTATTTAAAAATCTAAGTCTGCATTCCATCTTAATCTATACAATCATTTATAGTTGCAAGCTCTGCAGAAACATTAGAGGGTAATATTTAATATCACAAGCAGCATTATTGGAACTCTGTACATGGATTTTGAATGCTATTTATTTTCAGTTTGCAGGAAAACAGAAGTTATTTCAGCAGTCAATGGCACAAATTGTAACAGAATTGGCCCTTGTCAATCAACACAAAGAAAGCTTGCAACAGCAGCTGGATGAACAAGAAAAGTATCTGTTTCAGGTAGAGTGACTGGAAACAACTTACGTGAAAATTAATATAAATAACATATTTGCTCAGACATGTTGAATTATTATTAAAGCAGATGAATACCTGTTCAACACAAAACAGAAATATGCACTTCGCTTATTTTGGTTTTCAGATTCCATTTGAAAGCCAAGTTTACTGAAGCTGAACTCAAAAATTAAAATCTGTAGTATGTAAAATAAAATTGGCAGCAATGCTGCTTGATGCTCCTAAACATTTGCTGAAATAATTTAGATCAGATGCATATATTAGCAGCAGAGGGTTGTCTTTTCCTCTGCCAGTGTCATAAGCAAGAGCAAATGCAAAATACTGCACAAGCTGGAAATCTGAAGTAAAAACAGAAAATTTTGGAAAACCCAGGTCAGCAACAACTTTGGAGAAAGAAACAGTTAATGTTTCAGATTGATAGTCTTTTGCAGAGCTGAAAAACTCATGACATAATACATTTTATTCAAGTTTCTAGCAGGGAAGTGGGATAAGAACAGAGGGATGATCTGTGATAGGGGACTGAAAGAAAGATTTAATGATAAAAGAGATGAAAATGGAAGGAAAAAGGAGGTGGTGGTTTCCATGTATATGTCCTATAGATCTTTTGTTTGTTTCTCTTGTTTCATGATTGTCTCTTTTTGTTATGCACTATCATCTCTTTTTCAATTAATCTCGAATATTTTCCACCCTGTTGTAGATTTTCCAATTTGTTCTTGATCCTTCTTCCCCTCCATCTTTCCTTCTTTGATTTTGTACATCTGTAAATCTCTCCAGTTTGCTAATGGGCCAAGATTAGATACAGTGTTTTTGAGGAATTTGTGCCATTTTGGCTTAGTATCAGAAACTAAACAAAGCCTAAAATATGAAAATCATGGTACTGCAGTTATTTTGTTACTTAATAATCAAGCACTATTATTTGTTATAAATCAAAAGATATTGACATGGTTTGTTGAATCAAACACCACCACTAGAATGATCAAGTCTGAGTGCTACCCAAATGTTAACTCACACAACATATACCACAAAGACTAGCTTCTTGTTGAGACTGATGTCTTGAGATTTATTAAGAACAATGCTGAAACTATTGCAATATCTCAGAGTCACTCATAGTCTGGTTCTGTACTTACTGACTATTACTGATACATTGCATATATATAACTGACAGTACATACCACATTGAATCCATTGCACTGTAGATTTGCCTGAAGGTTAACCTGGTACCTTTGTGTCGGAATACCACTTTTGGGTTGTTATATAACTGTTTTAAATTGTATGTCTTGTGTCTGGTTTGGAATCTGTGTGACAATACATTATTCTCAATTTTTTCTTTTAAAGAATGGGAACCATTTTACAATAATACCTATAAGGATATGTATAGGTGCATTGTCTGTTCACATTTAGCCAATGCTTTGGTGGATGTATGACACAATCAGGTTGAACAATTATACAGTTACCATAACTTGGTTGTGTAGCTTCCTTTGCAGTCTGCTGTTGCTTTGAATAGATGTGTATTATTTCTCATAGATTTGTGGCTGTTGTCTGACATGATAATACACCTGGTCACGGGCAGACGGGTCTATCCGCTCAAGGATAGATTACCTGTTTGTGTCCCGAACGCTCTCGGTCAGATCCACCGACGTCAAGCCGGTGTTCTTCTCTGACCACTGCCTCCTGCTGGCCGACTGTCACCTACAGGACGAACAGCGGGCGGGCAAGGGAACGTGGAAACTGAACACTAAGCTGTTGACCCCGGGAAACATCGAAGAGCTCAAGAGGGATTACGCAGGTTGGAGAACCGTGAAGCCCCTCTTTGAGTCTCCAGCGGACTGGTGGGAAACGGTAAAAGGGAACATCAAGAGGTTCTTTATCCTCAAAGGTGTCCAGGAGGCGAGAGAGAGGCGGGGAAAACTGTCCCAGCTCCAGGAAAGTATGCAGAACCTGCTCCTGCTGCAGACGATGGGGGTGGATGTCACGGAGGACCTCAAGGAGGTGAAGGGCCAGCAAGCCTCGCTCTTTGCCTCGGAGGCCTCCAGGATAATCTTCCGGTCCAGGGTCCGCTCGGTGGAGCAGGACGAGACGTGCTCACGTTTCTTCTTCCAGAAGGTGCACAAAGAGAGCTCCGTGCTCAGCAGCCTGAAGAAAGAAGATGGCTCGGTAACGTCATCTCAGGCTGACGTCATGAGGATCAGCAAATCCTTCTACGCCAGCCTGTATGACTCGAAGCCGACCGACAGCGCGGCCTCCCAGTCGTTCCTGTCCTCTATCACGGAGGTCCTAGATGACGGAACACGAGAGAGGCTGGACCAGCCGCTATCTCTGGATGAACTGACCAAGGCCCTCGAGTCCTTCGAAAAGAATAAAACTCCCGGAAGCGACGGCTTACCGGTCGAGGTTTATTCCGCTCTTTGGGACTTGATCGGCCAGGACCTGCTGGAGGTGTATGTCAGTATGCTCCGGGCAGGTACCATGAGTGAATCCATGAGGAAAGGCATCATCACCCTCGTCTACAAGCGGAAGGGGGAGAGGGAGGAAATTAGAAATTGGAGACCGATCTCACTGTTAAATGCAGACTACAAAATCCTGTCAAAGGTCATCGCCAACCGGGTCAGGTCTGCTCTGGGATCGGTGATCCACCCGGACCAAACCTGTGCTGTACCGGGCAGGAAGATCTCTGAGAGTCTCGCACTCCTCAGGGATACGATCGCCTACGTGCAGGACAGGGGGGTGGACACCTGCCTCATCAGCCTGGACCAGGAGAAAGCCTTTGACAGGATATCGCATACATATATGAGGGATGTCCTCTCCAAAATGGGCTTTGGGGAGGGAATCGGAAATTGGATCAGACTGCTCTACACCAACATTGTCAGTGCAGTCTCAATCAATGGGTGGGAATCAGATAGCTTCCCTGTAAGATCTGGAGTCAGGCAGGGATGCCCCCTCTCACCCGCCTTGTTTGTGTGTTGCATAGAGCCATTTGCCGAATCCATCAGGAAGGATGCGAGCCTGAGGGGGGTGACTATTCCTGGCAGCGGGGGCCTGCAGGTTAAGGCCTCCCTGTACATGGATGACGTCGCTGTTTTCTGCTCGGATCCGCTGTCCGTGCACAGACTCGTGTGCATCTGCGACCAGTTCGAACGGGCCTCGGGGGCCAAGGTAAACCGAGGCAAGAGCGAGGCCATGCTCTTCGGGAACTGGGCCGACCAATCCTCTATCCCCTTCACCGTCAGGACTGACCACCTGAAGGTGCTGGGTATTTGGTTCGGGGGGGCTGGGGCGTGCGCCAAGACCTGGGAGGAGCGGATCAGGAAGATGAGACAGAAACTAGGCAGATGGGGGCAACGGTCGCTCTCCATCGCGGGAAAAAACCTGGTCATCAGGTGTGAGGTACTCTCAGTATTGCTATATGTGGCACAGGTCTGGCCTATCCCCAGGACCTGTGCCGCCGCAGTCACCCGGGCCATCTTCCAATTCATTTGGAGATCAAAGATGGACCGGGTCCGAAGAGACTCAATGTACAAAGACCGGTGCAATGGGGGAAAAAACACGCCCAATGCCACCCTCACCCTGATGGCCACCTTTGTGTGTGGCTGCATCAAGCTGTGCGTGGATCCCCGGTACGCAAACACCAAGTGTCACTACGTACTGAGGTTCTACCTGTCCCCGGTGTTGCGAAGGATGGGCCTGGCCTCGCTGCCGCGGAACGCTCCGAGTAGTTGGACCGTTCCGTATCACCTGTCCTTCGTGGAGATATTTATGAGGAAAAACACCTTTGACCACAAGTCCATCAGGAAGTGGTCAGCACGTAGCGTCCTTGAGACCCTTCGGGAAAAGGAGAGGGCGGATCCTGTCGAGCGGTTCCCTGAGCAGACTGTCAAAGCCATTTGGCAGAATGCCTCATCGCCAGAACTTTCCAACAAGCACCAAGACGTGGCTTGGCTGGTGGTGAGAAGGGCTCTGCCTGTGAGATCCTTTATGCACGCCCGGACTCTCTGCCGCACCGCACGCTGCCCTCGAAGTGGCTGCGGGGGGGACGAGACTGTCACACACCTCCTTCTGGAATGTGCCTATGCAGAGGAAGTCTGGAGAGGAATGCAGTGGTGCTTGTCGAGGTTCGTCCCGAGCAGCGCCGTGACGCGGGACTCCGTGCTCTACGGCCTGTTCCCCGGGACTCACACCGAGACGAACATTAACTGCGCCTGGAGGATCATCAACTCGGTGAAGGACGCTCTCTGGGCGGTCCGAAACCTGTTGATCTTCCAGCTGAAGGAGTTGACCCCGACCGAGTGTTGCAGACTGGCACATTCCAAGGTCCAAGACTACGTGTTGAGGGACGCGCTGAAGCTTGGGGCAGCTGCCGCCAAGGCGCGGTGGGGAAAGACCACTGTGTAAGATCGGCCTGCCGAAAGAAGAACAGGGGGCCCATACAGACGTTTTTTTGGGCTCTGCTGATGCCTCAGCCAAATATATGTATATATACAAGATTGAAAAAATGCACAGGATTGTAAAGGACAAGAATAAAGTCGAATCTGTGTTTGTAAATATGGACATATGTATGGCATGATCCAATGTACAGACCATCAAATCATTTATGAATAAAGTATATTTTTGAAATAAAAGTGTCCAAGTTATAGTACTGTGTGATGGGAAATTGACAAAGTGCAGTTCAGATATTTCATCTATTTCTTCACAGGACTTGACCATTGCTTATTGTAATTTTATATGTCCTAGCATGGACACAACAATGTCAGAACTTCCTACAAATCCACGTGTTTATAAGAAAATCTCACATTTATTCTTTTGTCCTGGATCAAGTTGGGATAACTGTCTACATGATTGTTGATTATATTTTTATACCATTTTGTCCCTTCTTTTCAACAATGCATCTTGAACATGTTTATAGGTGGTGAAAATGTGGGAGAACTATCGAACTGTCTTCCAAATATGAGGGATGCTGATGAGGATATGCCATTGACTTGAAGAGTAGCACATAGATTTAACATAGCCATCAGAAAATCTTAGCCAATTGTAAAGCGACTTAACATCATGGATTTTAATGTTTAAACAATGTGTTTTCCAACACTGGTTTACTGAGGGTAGTGAGAAAAAGAGGCAATATGTTCAATTCATCATTTCTTGAACATGCATTGGAAAGGTGCACTATTGTACTGTGGATGATTGTCAGATCCAATTTAGTGAGAAACATTGAACATACTGAATATAATTGTCAGTGTGTCAACAATCATTACACTGGTGGTATCTTTGATTTATCACGCAATAGGGGATTTAGTCAGGTAGTCAGTCAATAAAATGTAATCATGTACTTGCGCATGGAAAAATATCAGTGGCAACTTTACACAATGGCTTAGAAGAAATCTTCTGTGGATAGAGATGTTCTCTTGATTGTTGAAGTTGGTGGAGTTGACGTGTTTCACACAATTTAATTAATTGATCAATGTCTTTATTTATGCCGTATCAAATAATAGATTCACAAACCCACCTGTTGATACCTTTTTCAGTGCCTTTGTGATTCATGTGTATGTAGTCGAGCATATAGCAGAATTACCACTGAAGATTGCATTCCTAGAAAGTCCTAGTTCATCTCTAAATGACAAAAAAAAATGTACTAGCTCAGAAACTTGTTGCATGCACTCAGGCCACCCATTAGTTATAATGTTTTGGGCTGGCCATCATCTGACGTAGTTTGTTGAAGCTTCACTGCAAGGCTGTGACCAAAATGAATGAGATTGAGCTTCTCACTCAGATTTACTAATATCAACTTATATGTTGAAAAGAATATCTTTGATCTTAGTGGGGTTTGGGAGAATATCGAAGTAGCCATTTGGGAAGCTGGTTTGTATTGTATTTCTACACTGCGTACTTAAATCCTCTGAAGAATTTGTTGACATCTTGGAGATGCACTTGAGAGAGGGTCGAGAAAAATAATTCTAATCATTTGTGGTCAGTATGAACAATTAAATTTGTGCCAAGTAGGAACGTGATGAGACCATTGTATTCTGAAAACTAGATCAAGAGTTTCTCTTTCATGGTTTCATTAATTTGTCTGAGTTGGCAGAAAGACCTTAGAACCAAACACAACAGGCTTGACGTCCTGTAATAATCGCACTCCGAGACCTTTCTGGGATACATCTAATTCTAATATGGTAAGCTTTGAGGGATCATGATTTTGAGAAAGACATTAGCTGGATGATGAAGCATTTTTAAGAGATTGAAAAATATTCTTATGATCTTCCTATCATTGGTAAGGTGTGTTTTTGTGGAGAAGAACTTAAAGAGGAGATGCTTTTTTTTGCAAAATTTGCAATTTATAGGGATAAAAAGTTGAAGAACCGAAGACACCTTTGTAAATAATATTTGTCTCATGATGTACGTCTTCTATTTTGCTTGGATCAGGTCTAATATGAATTGACGAGTGGATTGAACCAAAGAAATTGATTTGTTTCACGCTAGTTTTACAGCTTTTAATATTGAAATCAAGACTATGTTTTCTTGCCACTGTCCTGAGCTGATGGAGGTTTCTGTCATGCTCATGTTTTGTTTTCCAAAGGATTGTAATATCATTGCGTCATAGAAGTCTAGAGTACAGAAAAAAGCCCTTCAGCCCATCAAGTCTGTGCCAGTCAACAAGTACCTAACTACTCTAATCCCATTTTCCAAACTTGACCCATAGTCTTGTGTGCCTTGGCATTGCAAGTATGCATCTAAATATTTCTTAAATGTTATGAGGGTCTCTGTCTTTAACATCCTTACAAGCAGTGAATTCCAGGTTCCTACCATCCTCACATCCCCTCTAAACCTCCTACTCCTTTCCTTAAATCTGTGCCCCCAGTCATTGATCCTTCCACCAAGGGGAAAGATTTCTTCTTGTCTACCCTCTCTATGCCCCTCCTGTTTTTATACACCTCAGTCAGGTTCCCTTTCAGTCTCCTCTGATCCAAGGAAACCCAGCCACAGTCTATCCAATCTATCCTCACAGCTAAAACTCTCCAGGCCAGGCAATACTGAATGTAAATCTTCTTTGTACTTTCTCTAATGCAGCCACATCCCTCTATTGATGTGGATTCTAGAACTGCACACAATACACTAGCTGTGGCCGAAGCAATTTTTATATGGTTCTAGCATAACCTCCTTCCTCTTAAACTGAATTATCCCAATTGCCTTCTTAACTACTTTATCTACCTTAAGGGTGCAGTGGACATGCATAACAAAGTCCCTCTGATCCATGGTCCAGAATCCTATCGTTCATCATGCATTCCCCTGCCTTGTTTGTTCTGCCCAAGTGAATCACCTCAGACTTATACAGATTGAATTCCATTTGCCATTGATCATTCTGTCTGACCAGCTCCTCTCTATCCTCTTATTCTATAAAGCTGTCCTCTTCATTATTTACCACCACACCAACTATTGCATCATCCGTGAACTTTTACTGATCACTCTCCTAAATTCAAGTCTAAAATACAATATTTTCTATAACACAATCAAGGTCACAACTCTAATTTTTTTTGCACCTATTGCTCCCAAATTGAAATACAAAACAAAAAGATGCTTCAAAGGGATAAAGTGATCATACCACAGAGAAGCACTGACTACCTGGGCAATTCAGTACTTCTGTGCTATTTGAGAATCCCATATTTATCGATTTGGAAAATAGTTGTGCTCATTTGACTACTTATGTCTATAAATTGGCTAAATGTTCCATGCCTGTATGAGAAATAACTACCACGTTTCTAGTTTTATATATGAACGTATTATTAACTTTTGAGCCTTTGTGAATCTACACAAAATAATGAATAAGATGGTTATAACATAAGATAACCAACAAACTATTTTGTAAAATAATTATGAGAGTATAACACATCTAGTTTTCTTGGGAAACAAATGTTACTTAGCCCTTGTATTTAATGTCACATTATTTTCTTTGATCTTTGATAAATCTCAATCTAGCGACATCTGCAGATGTCTTAACACTGTTCCTCATTAAGTTGCGTAGAGGAGATTTCCTCCCTGAATACTCTGAGCAAATACGACTTTCTGCTGAGAGCCCATCATCCAACTCCCTTCTTTCTTTCCGTTCTACAGAATTTCAATTCATTCTGTAAATCAAAGTGTATTGCAAGGGGATTTTCTGCATCTATGTCTGTGAGCAGCTGATTTGTGCAGAGTGCTTGAAGTCAGTAAAAGACTCCCAGGTCCTGTCACATAATTCCAAGTGGACTTTTGCAAGACTTTGTGAAGGAACTTTAGAAAAGACCAAACATTCATAGCAATAAGCAGGTATTACCAACCAGAAGCTAACCTGTATGTAGTTGATTATGCCTTTAATAGTATTGAAACAATAGTGGGAGTGGTGATGTCTTGGGAGGTTCCTTGCTACTGCCAAACTCATGTTCAATGTGAGGTCAACAGAGGACATTAATTAAAGTCTGCAATGGTCCCATTGACAACAAATCAAAGTTACCCACAGGTTAATATGCAATCTGCTTGATCTACATTTGCCTAGAAATCATTCGTTACACACGAGCAAATTACAACACCAACATGATTTGAATGTAATTCATTTTCAAAGTCCACACAGATTACCACAGATGCAATATTGGAACTCTAGTGCACATGTAACACTCAAAAGGCCATCACGAATGAGGCAAATATCTTGCCCATTGAGTACACAAGCACAGATGTCATTTTGAATTTTGTAAAATACAGCTGTACTATATCTCCTGAGCCAGCCATTTTGAGTTAGATGAGAGCATCATGAGGTGTCTTGCCAGCTCCTGTTGCCTCTTTCAATGTATTAGCCAAATCCTTCTCGTTATGCTCTGTCTGCCACTCTTGTACAAATGCAATTTAGCATAAACTAGTTGACGTGTTGCAAATAAACTCAACCTTGAGAAAATAAATATGTATATGAAAGTACTGAAATGTTAAAAATGTTATTGAAATGTGTTATGAAGTATTGCACTTGCTTGAAAGCCTCAAACTATAAACTCTACAGTTTGCCTGTCTACAGCAATTGCTGCTTGTTGGATTTTTCTTTGTTCTGTATTACATCTGATATCTTACTGTGCAAGAACATAATTTATGAAGACTCAGCTTGATGATTGGAACCCAATTCTGGACATCATACTTTGGCAAGGATGTCAAGAACTTGGAAAAGATGCTGAAGGAAGTTACTAATATTGTACAAGGAATGTGTTGCATGGAGAGAGTAGAGAAACTGCGGGTATTCTCCTTAGAATAAAGCAGGTTAACAAGAGATTTTACATAGTTTTTCAAAACCATGAACAATTACAGTAGAGTAAGAAGAAACTGTTTCTACTGGCAGAAGGGTCCATAACCAGCGAACAAGGATTTAAGGTAATTAGCAAAAAAAAGCAGAAGTGACATGGGGAAACTTGTTTTTACATGGTGAGCTGTTGTGTTCTGGAATGTACTGCCTGAAAGAGTGCTGGAAACAACTTCAAAAGTAACATTCAAAAGATAATTTGATAATTACTCAAAGAAAAATAATAAACTGTTACAGGAAAAGAATAAAAGAGTTAAACTAATTGGATAGCTCCATAAGAGGGCTGATATAGACATGATGAGGCCAAGTTTAAGAAAATTCTTCCATTGTCCTGCCCATTATCTTTTTACTATTTCTAGTTTCCTATTGTACAGAAATTGGATGCTGTGTATGTCAACGGAACAACAGTGACAGCACTTCAAAATATGCTGTATAATACATTGGGGCAACGTGATGATCTGGGAGGTTTTGCATAAATGTAAGCCCTTTCTTTCATCGACCTCAAACCATCATGAAAACAAACCATTAGCATGTTCTATCACTTCTCTCAAGCAGCTCCTGAGACAGTCTTTAGGAATTGGATGAAAGCTTCCTGAGGTATTTTGCCTTCTGTCTTTGTCTCCCTCAATGTATTTACCAAATCCCAGTAATTATGCCACTTGCCACTCATATAACTGAAGTTTAGCAGAAAGTAGTTGACAAGTTTCAGAAAATCAAACTGTGATAAAGTAAAAATATATGTGAAAATGCAGAGATATTTGTTAAAAAATATATTGAAATGTGCTATGAAGCATTTTACTTGTCTGGAACGTTAAAATACAAACACTACACCATTTGTGTACCTGTAACAGCTGCTGTTTTGTTAGTTTCCTTAATTCTGTATTACAGCTCACATCTTACTGTGCGAAAATGTAATTTAGTCCACAGGAGTCTTCACAAAGAATAGTAGATTGCTCATAGGCAAGTAATGACTTGTACTTTCAGCTGTTTCTTTGTGAGGTTCCAGTAATTTATTCAAAACATTCACCAAATGTAACTGAAAAGTCCGTAACTCTGCAGTGGAGAAAGAGGCCATTTAAGAGGTATCTGCGGCATGAAGGGAAGCTGAGAATGAAGCAACCATTCGATGTAAAGGCTAAGAATATATCTCTTGCTATCACAAAGAAATCAAGTGTGGCTTCAAATGTGTAATACTTCGAGTGGCTTATCTATTTGTTTTTATTCAAAATATGTATGATTAGCCCATTATCCATTGCAAAATTTGATATATGTTTTAATATTTCTGATATGATTGGCTAAACTGTAGTTGTGCAAATGGAGTAATTAGCACTTTTGGGAATTGACTCTTGAGAGGCAATTGCAGCTTTGAGGAGAGTCACTCTGTCACCCTTCGGATGTACTGTTAAACTATTGTCATTTAAAGTCGGATGCTCCATTGAAAAGAATATTTGCAGCAATTCAGAAAATGCACAATGTTACAATTAAAACTTGACAAACAACTGCTTATTCCTGATGAAGGGCTTATGCCCAAAATATCAATTCCCCTGCTCCTCGGATGCAGCCTGACCTGCTGTGCTTTTCCAGCACCACATTCTCGACAACTGTTTATTAAGTATAACTTCCACACTGTACTGGTCTACTAAAGTGTATGTTTATGATAAGTTTTAAAATTGACAAAAACCCAGTATCATTTTTCAATAACAAGCTCTCAGTTTGCACTTGGAGACCAGCAACAGAAAACCAGTTTGTCAGCTTGGAAGAAGGGTCATAACAATACCTATTTTAGGTCTCAGCAGAAGCGAAATGAGGGAAGCAATGAGTTTTATACCAGACACTTCACTTTGGACTCAGTTCAATCCAGCCTGGCTGATAGAATAACATATTTGTCTGCTGGCTGTAAGCATCCTTTGTGAAATGAGTTTTCATAGTCTCAGTCTGGTTCAATACAAAATTGCTTGGAATATGGTACTAATACACTTTGATCTTCAAATAGATTCAAGAATGGCTGCTGTGGGAAGTAAAACTTATATGTATGTAACAACTGGGTTCTGGATACTTTGGACAGATCAGGCCTGGACATTATTTAGCACAAGCTGATTCAATATTCATTTACTATTTAGACTAGGTACAGAGACATAGTTTAGCAGGGCTTCCTTAGAATGTTCTTCAGTCAGATCCCAGTTGTGATCTAATACAAGTGATGATACAGTTTAGTTCTTAATCCCATACACTATACCTCTCCAGAAGTTCACCAATAAACTGTTTACATCATGAGCTATTTACAGTTTCAATATACTACTACCTGCCAACCCACTACACCCAATTTTCTTTCACCAAATATGTCACTAGTGTTCTCAGTTCATTTTTGGATCAGTTCCTGCGGATTGGAGGGTGGCTAATGTTGTACACTTTTTAAGAAAGGTGGGAGAGAGAAAGCAGGAAATTATAGACCAGTTAGTCTGACCTCAGTGGTGGGAAAGATGCTGGAGTCTATTATAAAGGATGAAATTACAACACATCTGGATAGTTGTAACAGGATAGGTCAGAGTCAGCATGGATTTATGAAGCGGAAATCAAGCTTGACTAATCTGGAATTTTTTGAGAATGTAACTCTAAAGATAAACGAGGGAGATCCAGTAGATGTAGTGTACCTGGACTTTCAGAAAGCTTTTGATAAAAGTCCCACATAGGAGGTTAGTGAGCAAAATGAGGGTGCATGGTACTGGGGGCAAAGTACTAACTTGGATTGAAAATTGGTTGGCTGACAGGAAACAAAGAGTAGTGATAAACGGCTCCATTTCTGAATGGCAGGCAGTGACCAGTGGGGTACCGCAGAGATCAGTGCTGGGACCGCAGCTTTTTACAATATATGTTAACGATATAGAAGATGGTATTAGTAATAACATTAGCAAATTTGCTGATGATACTAAGCTGGGTGGCAGGGTGAAATGTGAGGAGGATGTTAGGAGATCACAGGGTGACCTGGACAGGTTAGGTGAGTGGTCAGATGCTTGGCAGATGCAGATTAATGTGGATAAATGTATGGTTATCCACTTTGGTGGCAAGAAAAGGAAGGCAGATTACTACCTAAATGGAATCATTTTAGGCAAAGGGGCAGTACAAAGAGATCTGGGTGTTCTTGTACACCAGTCAATGAAGATAAGCATGCAGGTACAGCAGGTAGTGAAGAAGGCTAATAGCATGCTGGTCTTCATAACAAGAGGGATTGAGTATAGAAGCAAAGAGATTCTTCTGCATCTGTACAGGGCCCTGGTGAGACCACACCTGGAGTATTGTGTGCAGTTCTGGTCTCCAAATTTGAGGAAAGACATTCTGGCTATTGAGGGAGTGCAGCGTAGGTTCACGAGGTCAATTCCTGGAATGGCAGGACTACCTTACGCTGAAAGACTGGAGTGACTGGGCTTGTATACCCTTGAGTTTAGAAGACTGAGAGGGGATCTGGTTGAGACATATAAGATTATTAAAGGATTGGACAATCTGGAGGCAGAAACATGTTTCCGCTGATGGGTGAGCACCGAACCAGAGGACACAGCTTAAAAATACAGGGTAGACCATTTAGGACAGAGATGAGGAGAAACTTCTTCACCCAGCGAGTGGTGGCTGTGTGGAATGCTCTGCTCCAGAGGGCAGTGGAGACCCAGTCTCTGGATTCATTTAAGTAAGAGTTGGATAGAGCTCTCAAAGATAGTGGAATCAAGGGTTATGGAGATAAGGCAGGAACAGGATACTGATTAAGGATGATCAGCCGCGGTGGTGCAGGCTTGAAGGGCAGAATGGCCTACTCCTGCACCTATTGTCTATTGTCTATTTTGAGGGCCTGATCAATGCATATGCTCAATTATTTTCCCTTTGGAAGGCAAAGAGAGTGGGATGCCATGTTCTCATAACAGTTGGTACCAGGGTTATGACACTGACAATGACTTGAATGCAAAAGCAGTGAACACTGGTCAAAAAAGGTCTTATTCAAGGGGCAGAGGACCTGAACCTTTTGAAACACATAAAAGGGAAGGCACTGAAATGAAATTCACAACAGTGCCATCCGATTGCTATGATGGCAATGAAACTATTCAACGCTACCAACCCCCCACTCCCCCCAACAATTCAGGAATGAATAGGTAGACAGAAAAAAAGAATGAAGAATGCTCTGAAGGCTAATCAGTGAAAAATTAACCACTATGTCTATGTTAAGAATTTCTCCAGCTCTAGGTAGTAGTACTACTTCCACAGTCTCTTCAGCTTGTGGCTGCTCCTGTTTGGACAATGACACCTTGAGAACTACAGCAGAACATAAAATTTCATTCTCAACAGGAGAATAAACTGGAGGTTTAAGGAAATCCTAAATCAGGATTGGGATTAGTATAAAGTTTCCCCATCATATGATGATGTGTTGAAAATTCAACGCTGCTTTCAGACATTTCTATTTGCAAGCTATATTGATAATAGGAAGGACATCTAGTTTGGTACTTCGTCACTTAAAGCAGTTCCGTATTAGATTGTGAATGTTGTTACTGCTTGACATTGGTGTCTTCAGTGGAAGGAACAGACAATTTCACCTCTTTATCACCATCAAAGAAATGCAGACTTTTCTCAAAAGTGATAACAGTGTTCTGATCAAAATTATTATTTACTCTGTCTTCAAACAGTAAAGTAGGATTCAGCACCTATTCTGCAAACAGACAGTCTTCGTTCCATTTCGAAAGAGGAAAACTAAGAATGTCATCTTGCAGCATGTTACCTTCTTTTGTGGTGCATAGTTTTCCCACTTCCTCTAGCCTCTTCTCAAAGAGAAATGAAAGATCTAAAATATCCTAGAGATGGAGTTTCGTCAATAAAGATTGATGCATGACATAATGAGTCAACTTCAATTTCTGCTGCTGCTAGTGAATAGAGAAGATTAAAAGATGCATAATTAGGAATGGCATATCAAGTAACAGTGATCTTACTCCTGATCAACGAACAGTAACATCATCTGCCCTCACATCCAATTGAAATGCTTCTTGCACACTGAAATTGAAAGCAATTAAAGAAACTTCCCTTCAACTATGGTGTGTATGTGAAAAAACTGAAACATGAACACATGTATTCAATTTAAATGTAGTTTTCTTGCCATTAGCCATGATAACTGCATGCCAGAAATGGTATGTGGGCTACTACTTCTTAGGATATATTTTGTTCTTCTTCTATCATTTACTTCACTGATAGTTACAAATTGGAGTGTTCTGATTTTAAAGTTTTGTCTGTCAAAATTTTTAGCTGGAAGTCTTCTGTTGCTACTCCAGTAAACCATCTTAAAAAGGCATTTCTTACAGCATGCAAGCAGTCATTGATGACATGGCAGGCTTGGTGATGATGTGAAATTCTCCCCCCACCCACAACGCAGGCACAAAGCAATGAGGATAATTGTGGCCTCTTGTGATAGTTGTCTTACTGGTTCATTAGCAGCCCTCTAATAGTTGAATTAGACCCAATCAGAATTGATGATCTGGCCCCTGAATGCTTCATTGTCCCCTTAGATACAAAAACTTTTGCTTTTGAACTTGAGCCTGTTCAATGGACTGCAGTGAATTTGCGAATGTAAGCTCTTTGTTAGACACCAAAAGTTCTGTTAAGGATTAATCCTAGCATTCCCAACATGATTCCAGTCTCATCACTCAATGTGCAATATTGACAGTTATCTACAAGGTTGGATATGTCATTTATAAAGGACTCAACCGTCTACCCTGCCTCCTGGATATACTGGTTGAACTTCACTTGATCTTTTATAAGATTGTGTTGTAAACTAAAATCAGAATCAGAGACCTCAATGATGTCTTCATATTTGGTTGGTTCTTCTTTGATCCTCTGTCTGATCAGAATGGCATTGGAACTGTTGCAAACTATGTACAGCAGCACACTAACCTGGTCTTTGTTGGGCTTCTGAAAGAAGTTCAGAAGCGGTTTAATACCTGTTGAATGGTGGTGCCAGTTGATCCAGTGTTTGACTCAATCGAGGCCCTGCATGTGGTCTAAGGAATCAGGAAAATGTGAGACATTTTCCATTGTTCTGTAAACTTCTAGTTAACTGTGCTCATGCTTTTGTACCAGAAAGAACAAAGAACGGTACAGCACATGAACAGGCCTTTCAGCCCACCAAGACTGTGCCGTCACATGATGTCTTTCTAAACTAAAAGCCTTTTGCCTCTATGCTGTCTGTATCCCTGTATTCCCTGCTCTTCATGTTTCTGTCAAGATGCCTCTTAAATGTTGTTGCATCCACCTATACTGTCTCCACTGGCAGTACATTCCAGACACTTACCACAGTGTTGTCAATATGTAGAATATATAGTCACTCACATTGAAGCATTCTCATGGACAGCAAACCAGGAAGTTAATAGCACTGACTCCTTAAACTGTTAATTTAAATTTTCAAATGGTAAAATAAATGTTTGTGATTGGATTAAAGTAGAAGCTAAAATGCTGCAAGATATTACAATGTCCGAAAAATATTTTAAAACTGTATTGATGTTTTTTACCATCATGGAGAAAGTTGACGTTCCACAAATATAAAATTGGTTCCTCAGGACTTGTTGGGGCATTCAACAGTAATTGTAATCTCCATGCACTCTTTAAAAACTCAGTTACACCTCATTTAACAAGTTATGACTTTTTCTAAGGCTTTTTCTGCAGTGTGACTAACACCATAACAATAGAAGTTTTCATTAATTCATAACTATTTATGAATTGCTTTCTTGAAAATCATCAGTAATGCAACTATGGAGGAGCATCAAATTGCTGACACATATGGTTCTGCACTTAAGGTTGCTGTCAGGTTCAGTAGAGTACTGATAGTTTATTTACCATTACATCGTAATATCTATGTCACCTTTTTCTCCCAGATACTGATTGTCTTGTTGTTTATTTCAACAAAATGCTCTTTACCATATGATCATACATTTTGTATAGCCACCAATCAACCTATGAATTTGATGACAGTGGCACTATAGGTGAATGGAACCTTGTTTAGCTCTTAAATATTTATTTTTCAGTCTTAAGCAGCCAGGAATGTTCAATTTCACCAAATGGAGAAAATAATATTCTCCAAGCCTTTTGTATCCTGGACTAAAATATGACCTCTAGTGGCAGAATGAACAGTCCTTAATGCCTTTTGGATAGCCAACTACTTCGTATTAACATACATTTCATTCCCTCATCCCCTTTATCAGTCTGACCAAAGCCACATTAATATTTCATGAATATTTTACAAAGCGTTTCTCGCACAGATCATTTGATATATGATTTGTTTTTATATACAGGAACTACCTAAGTAATTTCCTAATTTCCTCTTCCCTTTTATTTCCTGATTTATTACTGCATCCAGGCTGTTACTTGGATCCTCCATAGTGAAGTCTGATTAATATACCTATTCAATTAATCTGACATTTCCTTATATAACTTTATTAATTTTCTGGTCTTACTTTCTATCAATTTTAAACTTGTGTTTTCAACATTTATAGAAATCTTTGCTATATGTTTTTATACTTTTAGCTGGCTTTCTGTTGTGTTCTTTTTTTCTCCGTGTTAGTATTACGGTCATTCTTCACTTTTTTTTACTGTCCAGTCTTCTGTGTGTCACCTATCTTTGCACAATTATATGTCTCCTCTTTAAGGTTGATGCTATCTTTATCATTTCCAGTTAACCATGGATGGTGGGTCCATCCCCTAGAATTTTTCCTAATCTTTGGAATGTATCTATTCCATTTATTCTGAAATATCCCCTTAAATGTCTGCCATTCCATTTTTATTAACCTACCGTTTAACCTAATTTGCCAATTCACTTTAGCTTGCACTGCTTTCATCCCTCACAATTGCTCTGATTTAAATCTTCAAATGTTGCCTCAGACCCAATCCTCTTCCACTCAAACTGAATGTAAAATTCAATGATTTTGTCACTACTACCTAGGGGAACAATGAGATCATTAATTAATCCTACCATGTTACACAATACCAGGTCTCATCTAACTGTCTATCTGGTTGGCTCCAGAACATAGTGTTCTAAGATATTATCCCAAAAACATTTCTACGAACTTTTCTCCTAGATAACCTTTGCCCATTTGAAATTTTTAGTCTATTCTGTATGTACATTAAAATCTCCCAGGATTATCACTGTGCCTTTCTGACATTTGTCTTTTGTCACCCTACTAGTTATTGTTGAATGCCTGTACACCAAATGAATCTTTGCCTTTATCAATTCTCATCTCCACCCCAAACTGTTTCCACCTTAACAGACTGGAGCATATAAATACCAAGTGGAGTAGAACAAGAACGCTTCATGGAAGTCGCATTGATGATGCTACCTAGCATGGTGTTGAAACGTGCATAACCATGCATCAGCATGGCGAACTAATCTACAATCACATCCACAACCCAAGCTACAACTCTTTGCATAAACCTTATTGGAAAGACCACTGTCTGAGGTCTTCCTGCTGAAGTTAAATGAAGGTCAGTTTAGTTATTGGACCCACTCCAAATTAAAAAATTAGACTGCATCAGTTCAAGGTGACAATGCATCACTTTCTCAAGAGCTGGACAATAAATGCTAGCCTAACCAAACATGGTGACATTCTGTGAATAAATTAAGAAAAACTCTCTATCTGCTAACAAAAGGAGTATGTTCAAATCTTATCTTTTTTTGTGTTATCTGTGAGTTTGGAGAGTCATGAGATCCCCAATACTTTCACCATGGCAATGTTTTGGCCAATCAGAGTCAACTTGCCAATCAACGAGTATTCTTTTCTTCTATAGTATAAATTATTGTGATCATTTAAAATTTGGCATTCTTTTGTTTGTTCTGAAGAATGTAAGGTGATAAGCTTTGACAACGTGTCTGTCTTTTTAGTAATATTCAGGTTCTGTACTGTCAAGTGACTGCTTGGACAGGAAATCGGTCACCAGCATAAAAGACAGTTTCCCACTGAGCACAGGTTTCTGACACAAGTAGACTTACTGCTGTTTCTTATCTACAAGCAGAAAATCCAATTCTGAATTCATGAGTTTAGGGAAACTCCCTACTTTTTTTGTTGTGTACTGCCTTGGATCTTTGACATCTGTCTAAACCACTTCAATGGATGGCTGTAAAACTTGTACTTTGTATACCAAACCTAGCAAACTATTTCCTTTGGAGTGCAGAAATTAATGAAAGCAAATTTAATAAGAACACTCCATCTGTCCATAAACAAAAGGGGCTTCAATGTTAACTCTTGACTTTATATATTTATTTTCACTAAATTGATCAGTGCATTGTCACTAGTATAATTAATTATTTTGAAAACCAAATGCTTCAGAAATCACCTTCACTAAGTTGAAGCAGGAGAGTCAACATTTCGAGCATAAGCTCTTTATCAGGAATGTAGGGGGACCAAGGGGTCTGAAAGATAAATGAGAGGGGTGGAGCTGGGGGGAAGGTAGCTATGAATGTGATAGGGAGATGAAGGTGTGAGTGATGGTGATAGGTCAGAGTGGAGGGTGGAGCAAATAGGTGGGAAGGAAGGTGGACAAGTAGGACAGTTCAATAGAGCAGTGCCAAGTTGGAGGGTTAGATCTGGGATAAGGTGGGGAGAGGTGTGATGAGGAAACTGGTGAAATAGACATTGATTCCATGTGGTTGGAGGGTCCTAAGGCAGAAGATGAGGTGTTCTTCCTCCAATCTTCGGGTGGCTAGGATTTGGCGGTGGAGGACGCCCAGGACTTGCATGTCCTTGGCGGAGTGGGAAGGGGAGTTGAAGTGATTGGCAGAGGGCGGTGGGGTTGTTTAGCACCTGTGTCCCAGAGATGTTCTCTGAAACATTCCCCAAGTTTTCGACAAGGTTCCCCATGGGAGACTGATTAGCAAGGTTAAATCTCACGGAATAAAGGGAGGACTAGCCATTTGGATACAGAACTGGCTCAAAGGTAGAAGACAGAGGGTGGTGGTGGAGGGTTGTTTTTCAGACTTGAGGCCTGTGACCAGTGGAGTGCCACAAGGATCAGTGCTGGGTCCTCTACTTTTTGTCATGTACATAATTGATTTGGATGCAAGCATAAGAGTTGCACTTAATAAGTTTGCAGATGACACCAAAATTGGAGGCATAGTGGATAGCGAAGAAGGTTACCTCGGATTACAACAGGATCTTGATCAGATGGGCCAATGGGCCGAGAAGTGGCAGATGGAGTTTAATTTAGATAAATGCAAGGTGCTGCATTTTGGGAAAGCAAATCTTAGCAGGACTTATACACTTAATGGTAAGGTCCTAGAGAGTGTTGCTGAACAAAGAGACCTTGGAGTGCAGGTTCATAGCTCCTTGAAAGTGGAGTCGCAGGTAGGTAGGATAGTGAAGAAGGCATTTGGTATGCTTTCTTTTATTGGTCAGAGTATTGAGTACAGGAGCTGGGAGGTCATGTTGCAGCTATACAGGACATTGGTTAGGCCACTGTTGGAATATTGCGCGCAATTCTGGTTTCCTTCCTATTGGAAAGATGTTGTGAAACCTGAAAGGGTTTAGAAAAGATTTACAAGGATGTTGCCAAGGTTAGAGGATTTGAACCACCGGGAGAGGCTGAACAGGCTGGGGCTGTTTTCCCTGGAACGTCGGAGGCTGAGGGATGACCTTATAAAGGTTTACAAAATTATGAGGGGCATGGATTGGATAAATAGACAAAGTCTTTTTCCTAGGGTGGGGGAGTCCAGAACTAGAGGGCATAGGTTTAGAGTGAGAGGGGAAAGATATAAAAGGGACCTAAGGGTCAACTTTTTCACATAGAGGGTGGTCCATGTATGGAATAAGCTGCCTGAGGAAGTGGTGGAGACTGGTACAATTGCAATATTTAAAAGGCATTTGGATGGGTATATGAATAGCAAGGGTTTGGAGAGATATGGGCTGGGTGTTGGCAGGTGGGACTAGATTGGGTTGGGATATCTGGTCGGCATGGATGAGTTGGACCGAAGGGTCTGTTTCCATGCTGTACATCTCTATGACTCTAAGTTGGCATCCTGTCTCCCCAATGTAGAGGAGACCACATTGAGACCCATGGACACATTAGATGAAGTGTTTGGAAGTACAGGAAAATCTCTGCCGGATGTGGAAGGATCCTTTGAGGCTTTGGATGGAGGTGATGGAGGTGTGGGTACAGGTTTTACACCTCTTGCAATGGCAAGAGAAGATGCCGGCAGGTGGGTTGATGGGGGATGGTGACCTAATGAGGGAGTTGCGGAGAGAATAGTCTCTGTGGAATGCAGAAAGGGGTTGGGAGGGAAATATATCTCCGGTGGTGGGGTCTGACTGTAGGTGGCAGAAATGGTGAAAGATCATCCGTTGTATCCGGAGGTTGGTGGGGTGGTAGGTGAGGACTGGAGGGGTTCTGTCCTCGTTGTGGTTGGAGGTTGGGGTTCAAGGGCAGAGGTGCAGGAGTGGACGAGATGTGCTGGAGGGTATTGTTGACCACATGGGAGGGCAAATTGCAGTGCTTGAAGTAGGAGGCCATCTGGGATGTTCTGGAGTGGAATTGGTCCTTCTGGGAGCAGATGCGGCGGAGGAATTGGGAGTAAGGAATAGCATTTTTACAGGAAGGTGGGGGGGGGGGGGGGGTGGGAGGAGGTGTAGTCCACATACATGTGGGAGTTGGTGCGTTTGAAGTAGATGTCTGTGTTGAGTCGATTGCCGGAAATCGAGATGAAGAGGTCCAGGAAGGGGAGAGAGGTGTCCATGATGGTCCAGGTAAACTTGATGTCAGGAGGGAAAGTGTTTGTGATGTTGATGAACTGTTCAACCTCCTTGTGGGAACACAAGGTGGTGCCGAAACAAACATTGATGTAGCAGAGGAAAATGTGGGGAACAGTGCCAAGGTAGCTGCAGAAGATGGACTGTTCTACATACCCGACGAAGAGGCAGACATAGCTGAGGCCCATGTGGGTGCCCTTGGCTACGTCTTTGGTCTTAAGGAAGTGGGAGGATTCAAAGGAGAAGTTGTTGAGCGTGAGGACCAGTTCAACCAATCGAATGAGTGTGTTGGTGGAAGGGTTATGGTTGGGGCAGCGGGATTGGAAGAAACAGAGGGCATGGAGTCCTTCGTCATGGTGGATGGACATATACAGGCACTGGATGTCCATGGTGAAGGTGGGCATTGTGGGCCGGGGAACTGAAAGTCATGGAGGAGGTGGAGGGTGTGGGTGGTGTCCTGATTGTATGGGGCTGATCCTAGACCAAGGGGAACAGAACAGTGTCAGGGTATGCAGAGATAACTTTGGTGGGGCAAGAGCAGGTGGAGACAATGGGTCGACCGGGGCAGTCAGGTTTGTGGATTTTGGGTAAGTTGTAGAACTGGGCAGTGTGGGGTTTCTTGACTATGAGGTTGGAGGCTGTGGATGGGAGACCCTCTGAGGTGATGAAGTTGTGGATCATCTGGGAGATGATAGCTTGGCGATGGGAGGTGAGGTCATGGTCAGGGGCAGTAGGAGGAGGTGTCCATGAGTTAGCTCCTGGCTTCAGTGTTGTACAGGTCCATGTGCCAAACTACCACTATTCCCCCCCCCCCCCCCCCCCTCACCTTGTCCGCTGGTTTGATGATGAGGTTGTGGTAGAAGTGAAGGGAGTGGAGGACTGTGCATTGCGACGGTGAGAGGTTGGAATGCGTGAGAGGGGTGAACAGATTGAGGCAGTCAATGTTGTGGCAGCAATTGGAATTGAAGAGATCGAGGGTGAGTAACAGACCACCACGAGGTGTCCAGGTGAATGGGGTGTGTTGGAGGCAAACAAAGAGGCCCTCTGAGGGCGAGTAGGAGTCATGGAGGTGGAGGCAGCGGAAGAAACATTCGATGTTCCGACACCTATTAAATTTGTTGATCTGGGAGCATAGTGGGATGAAGGTGAGGCCTTAGTGAGGGGCAGGTCTGAGGGGATGGTGAAAACACAACAGGGGGCTAGGACCTGGTTTGGGGCTGGAGTTGGGAGCGGGGTGCAGACTGCCTCTGGAGTAGGTGTGGTCACGGTATCGTGGATGATGTCACCAAAGGAAGTGACGCACACCGTTGGGGATCAGGAGGGTGGAAGCGGTGTATTCGGTTACATTGGGCACAGAAGTGATGTTCTGTGTGACCAACTGGAAACAAAGCATGGGGATAAATGAGTGCTATTCTGGTAGGCAATCAGTAAATAATGGTGTGCCTCAGGAATCAGTGTTGGGACTGCAATTATTCACAGTTTACATAGATGATTTGGAGTTGGGGACCACGTGTAGTGTGTCAAAGTTTGCAGATGACACTAGGATGAGTGGCAGAGCAAAGAGTGCAGAGGATGGTAAAACTTTGCAGAAGAATATAGATACTTTGTGGGCAAAGGTCTGGCAGATGGAATACGATGTTAATAAATGTGAAGACATCCATTTCAGTAGACATAACAGTAAAAAGGATTATTATTTGAATGGTAAAAAGTTGCAGCATACTGCTGTGCAGAGGGACCTGGGTGTCCTTGTGCATGAATCATAGAGGGTTGGTCTTCAGGTGCAACAAGTAATTAGGAAAGCAAATGGAATTTTGACCTTCATTGCTAAAGGGATTTTGAGTTTAAAAGCAGGGCGGCTATGTTGCAGCTGTTCAGGGTGCTGGTGAGACCATACCTGGAGTACTGTGTGCAGTTTTGGTCTCCTTACTTGAGAAAGGATGTACTGGCACTGGAGGTAGTGCAGAGAAGATTTACTAGGTTGATTCTGGAGATGAGGGGATTGGCTTATGAAGAGAAACTGAGTAGACAGGGATTATATTTATTGGAATTCAGAAGAATGAGGGGGTCTTATAGAAACATATAAAATTGTGAAGGGAATAGATAAGAAAGATGCAGAGAGGATGTTTCCAAGGACAAGGGGCCTAGCCTCAAGGTTAGAAGGGGCAGATTTGGAACTGAATTGAGAAGGAACGTCTTCACCCAGAGGGTTGTAGATCTATGGAATTCCTTGCCCAGTGAAGTAGTTTACACTACCTCAGTAAACTTTTTAAAGCTAAGGTAGATTTTTTTTGAAGAATTAAGGGATACGGTGAAAGCTTGGGTAAGTCCACGAAAAGATCAGCCATGATCTTATTGAATGGCGGAGCAGACTCAAAGGGCCAGGTGGCCTACTCCTGCTCCTAGTTCTTGATTTTTTATGTACCAAGTAACTGTAGACTGTCTGCTTAATGTTTTACATTATGCTAAGTTGATTGTGGCAGGAAGGACTCAAATCTTCTGAAGAAATGGAAATGATGAGGGCCCAAAAAGTTTTGAGTGCATTGTCAGCACTTTTGTCATGTAGTAGTGCTTAGAACCACAGAATGATGGTGTATTAAGGGAGGCCATTTGACACAGCATGCCTCTATTAACTCTTAGAAATAGTTATCCATTTACTTCCTATGTTCTTCTGAAAATTAAAGTCATGTCTTGTATCCTATAGCTTTCTACTAGGAATAATAACTCCAAAGAAAGAATGTTTCTGCCATTTTCCTTCTTAGCATATCTTTAAAGTCTCAAAATATTATGGGTGGAATCTTCCCAGCACCTGAATGATGTGGGCAATGGTGTGTCAATTGGTAAACAATAGTGAGATCAGAAGAATAAGACTTGGAAAGGTAAGAAAAAAAATCTGGTTTTTGAGCCAAGGTTTTAATAGCAAGCCAAGAGCCTTAATTAGCAAGTAGTGAGAGACCTATTTGCAGGTATTGTATTTCATTATTACCTAATCTCATCTCAATTATTTGCAGTTTCCTTTTTTATTCCCAGGCAGTGGAGAAAAGTACATGGTGAAAATTCCAGACATGAAAGTCAGAGAGAGACTACCTAGTGCTGAAGCTTGCCAGTTACTTCTCTGGGCCTCTATCTAGGCCAGTAGTCCACAACATCTCAGGGCACACTCCATGGGCAATGACACCCCTGCATTCTTCCTCGTGGAGTTTGGAATTGGATACACACCAGACTCTGTGAGTAGTCCTTTTCATGTCTGGAGGGGTGGAATACCATTATTAGTCAGAGTGTCCCTGCAGACCATTCTTCCACAAGTGCCATCATGGAGAAGATAGTGATAGTCCTGAAGGTGAAGTTGGATTGAGCTGGGGGATGACCTTGCAGTATGTTCTGGACAAAGTATGCCACATGATCTTTGCATGCTGTGTTCTGCATAACTGGAGCAAATAAAGAGGGGATGTATTGTACTCTGAAGAGCTGGGAGAGTGACAGCTGTCTTTTGTGGAGGAAGATGAGGACATTGAGTATGAGGAACATCACCTTCCGCATGACAGAGTCGTGCAGCATTAAGGCAACAAGCCAGACAGGTTTTAATTTATCCCCACTTTGGGTGAACTGATTTTTCACTGACTGTCCATTTTTCACTGTTCAAAATGCAAATGCATTAGGATGAGCAGTGGCGAATTGCTATCAAATACCTTGCTAGAGTGCACCATGAGAAACTCTTCATGAAACTCCGCAAAATTGACACAGCCTGTTTTGGTAAAATTTTGTCATATTACTTTCATGGAGAGCTTTCAGGTGGGATGAGCTTTTAGAAGAACCTATTTAGAAGAAAGCTCTCCTGTGTATAGTTGTATTGGCTACAGCAATAATTTCACAAGCAAAAAAATACCACATTGAAAACTAGTGACATCTTCCCAGCTTGGAAAAATGCTTTATCCTCATTGCTATTCTCCTTTAAATGGAACAGCAGGCAGTAACATTTGTTAATTAAAATATTTTACTTACCCTCTTAACAGTATCTTTTAAAATAATTGCAGTGATGCAGTGCCATTTTCTTCCTTGCTGTACCTCAGGTCAATTGCAATGACAAATGCATTAGCAGGGCAATCACATAAATCCCTTTAGGGGACACAGCCTGGAAAACAGGGTCAATCTATAGGTGGGTAGAAATGTGAAACTGTACTCTTCTCACTTATTGATGCATCACAAAAATGGATCTGATGGTGATATAGCAAAATCCAACTGTTGACGTTTTTATAATGAGAGAGATTTACTTTTTTCTTTTTCTAGTTATGTTGTTAGTAATAGATATGCTATAATGCAAAACTTGAAGTAATATAATCCTTTTAAGACCATTTTATAAAGTCCACAAGTTTTCTTGCAATTGGGCTCTTCAAGTAATAATGTATAAAATTGCTTTGTCTGCTTTCTAGTCTACTCTAAATAGAGGGGTGCTTCTATTAAAATATTAAATGAAGGATTTTCATATGAATGCATTGAGTGATTGTGACAAAAATGAAAACTACCTAATCTAATTCATAAAGGTTTTCAGCTGGGATGGTTTCTCTCATTAGTCAACATGATTCCATGGAAAATCTGAACAAACAAACATTGTCACGAAAGCAGAGAAATTGACCTGCTTGAAAAAAAATTCTTCTGCTATTTCTATTGCTGGAGAAGAATGCATTAGTAGGAAGCTGAAGACTTTTATTTTAAACTTGTCAATGCATTTATTTTTGTAAAAGCATGTGCAGAGTACATTGTTAATTTTAAAATTCCACTGTTGCAGTACAGCTTGGAATTCAGCCTTACAGTATCTTAAATAGTTGTACAGATGTACATTCTTCTGTAATTGTTTTTCATCTTTATTTGTTGAGATTTCTGACCCGCTCATGATCCAGCATGCAAATTTTGAGAGCCCTCTGGGGATAGGAAACGCTCCATATTTTGGATCGATTTACAGAACACGAGTATTGCTTTGTTCACCTTGTGCAGAAGCCATTTATGGGTTTTGGTGCGTTTGAAGTTTGCACATGGAAATCACATTTGCATTTAATGTCCTCCAGATTACTTCCTTTTACTTGTGTTAAACACCTCTCTCGGTAGGGGCTAATTTGATGAGGTCATGCTGTGCCCTTTGACTTCAAGATACTTTAAATGAAACCAGCTGACAGAAAAGTGAAGTTTTTCTTGGTTGTTCACAGAAATTGGATATTTGCAGATGTCTAGACAACTTCACTAAAAAATCTCAAAGGCAATTTTGGCTGCTGATTGTGTATGTAAAGCATAAAAATCCCACTGGAAGTTCAAAAAGTACGAAATCGTCAAACTAAATTAATCAGTTTTCATCACCTAGTCAAAATAAAATCAACAGATCAAAGAGAAAATAACAAACAGTGTGAGAAATCAGCAACATCATATTGTGTCACATAAATCACTTCACCAAGAGCCTGTTTTGGTTTTCCTTTTAAAGATTTTTAAATAGAATCTCAAAAGCTTCTTTAAATACTGACTCATAATGTCCTAGAACCTTTGGGTGTATCTATGACATTAGAACAGAGTCACACCATTACTTCCCAAGGAGTTTTTCACAGAAAATGACGTAAGCAGATTTTTTTTTAATGTTGAATCATGAAGAAATGCAAATCTCTTTGCTTATTTGTAATACAAGAAACACAATTCTCCCACCTCCATTACAGCCACACTTTTTGGCACTGATTTACATAGCACTGTTCCCATTTAAAAGACCTGCTCTTGTGACATTCATGATTTTATGCAAATAAAGCATTGGTATTTATCTCTGTCCAAAGACTTAAGCATGACACAGCCCTATCTCTCGAGTTTGAAAGCAATTTTCTAATAGTGATTTATTATTTATTATGTTTGTTTAGTGATGAAATTTGATTTTATTTCTTTTCCTAGACTTTTTTTATGCAAGCAGCAGTTAAAATAATAGCTATTCACAAGCAATTGATGATGTCTTCATGGACTTTCTCAAAGTGTTTCACTAAGCATCACAGATTATTTCTGTCAGTAAAATAAAAAAAAACATAGCATGAAAGGGACAGATGCTCTGAGATTAAGAAACAAAAACATGGCGTAATGATAAATGTTATTTTTCAGGCTGGAAAAAAGGATACACTGGTTTTTGCCAGATTTAGATGTTATCTGCATGTAACATTTGCAACAAGATAGATGAATTGGTTGTACAAATAGAAATAGATGAGTAAGATCTGATGACTATTGTAGAGTGGTTGCAAAGTGACTAAGGCTAAGCACTAAATATTCTGGGCACTTGACATTCTGGAAGGATAGGCAGAAAGCTGAAGGAGTTTGAGTAGCTCTTTTAATAAGTAATGAGATCAGTGCAAAAAGGAGAAATGAGCTTCATTTAGAATTAGTTTGTGTTAAGATAGAAAAGAGTAAGGGAAAGAAAATCATTGGTGGGAGTGGCCTATCAGCCGTTGGAAACAGACTAAGTCAAGAAAGAAAACGTGGTTTGTAAAAGAGTCAGTGCACAGTTTTAAGTGTTCACTGCACAGCAGCGGTAGCCATTTCAGGAGGTAGTTTATAATTCTCAAAAACGTCATTAGGAAAGAAAAGGTTCATGAGAAAGATATAGCTTCTATGGCTAACTAAGGTAGTTAAGGATGCTATCAAATTGAAAGGAAAGGTTTGTAATGTTATGAAATAGTTTTAAGCCAGATGATCGGAAACATTTTAGCATGTAGCAAAGGATGACTAAAACAAAGCGAGAAAATAGACGGAGAGTAAACAGACCATAGTGCTAATCAGGCTGGGAGCTTACTGTGAAGACTGATTGGGAAGTGTATTCTCTGGTCTGGGAGCAGCTTGGCCATGTCTGGTTACTATGTTAGCCTGTTTGGCCAAGACTGGGGCACTGTTGATGTGTTCTGAGTATGTTGGCAGGTTTGATCTGTGTTTCACAGACCTGCTTCTGTGTTTTTTATGTGGTCATGCTGTGGGTGGGCAGGATAGCAGATTTTTGTCCCACAAGGATATTCAGTGATGGTAACACCAGTGACTGTCAAGGGCCAGTGGTCAGATTGTCCTTTATTGGAGATGGTCATTGCCTGGAATTTGTGTTCCTTGCCATTTGTCAGCCCAAATCTGGATATTGTCCAGGCCTTGTTACATATGAAAATGGACTGCTTCAGCATCTGAAGAGTTGTGGATGGTACCGAACATCCCTGCTTCTGACCTTATGATGGAGGAAAAGTCGTTGATGAAGCATTGAAGATGTTTGAGCCTAGGACACTACCCTGAGGAGATCCTATGGCGATGTCCTGGAGCTGAGATGACTGACCTCCAAAACTGTAACAATCTTCCTATCTACCAGATATGACTTCAACCAGTGAAGATTTTGGTTGTGACACCTGTTGATTCCAGTTTTGCTAGGGCTTTTTAGTGCTACACTTGGTCAAATGTGACCTTGATGTCAAGAGCTGTCCCTCTCACCTCATCTCTGGACTTCAGCTGTTTTGTCCATGTTTGAATCAATAAGGTCAGGATCTGAGCAAAACCCAAACTGGGCTTCACTGAGCAGGTTATTGCTAAGCAGGTGCTGCTTGATAGCACTATTGATAACATCTTCCATCACCTTACTGATGATCAAGAGCAGACTGATAAAAAGGTAATTGCTGATTTGGATTTGTCCTGCTTTTTGTGTAGAGGACCTAACTGAGCAATTTTCCATATTGTCAGCTCGATGCCAGTTTTGGGACTGTATTGGAAGAGTTTGGCTAGGGGCTTAGCAAGTTCTGGAGTACAGGTCTTGTGTACAATTGCCAGAATGTTGTCAGGGCCCGTAGCCTTTGCATTATCCAGTGCTTTCAATCATTTGTTGATATCACGTGAAGTAAATTAAATTGGCTTAATACTGGCATCTGTGATGTTGGGGACCATTGGAGAAGGCCGAGGTGGATCATCCACTTGGCATTCCTGGCTGAAGATTGCTGTGAGTGCTTCAGCTTTTACCTTTTGCATTGACGTGCTGGGCTCTTCCATCTTTGAGGATGAGGATATTTGTGGACCGTCCTCCAGTGAGTTGTTTAATTGTCCACCACAACAGGATGTGTCAGGACTGCATAGCTTAGATCTGATCCATCTGTTGTGAGATCACTTAGCTATGTCTTTCATTTTCTGCTTTTGCTGTGTGGGTATGTGAGTAGTCCTGTTCAGTATATTCACCAGGTTGCCTGGTGCTGCTCCCGGCATGGCCAAATGCACTCTGCATTGAATCAGGCCATGAGGTTGTAGATTGCAATAGGGTGTGATTCTGCTGTTGCACATGACCCACAGCTCCTCACAGATGCTCAGTTTTGAATTGCTCAGTATGTTTGAAGCATTTCCCATTTATCACAGAAATAATGGCACACAACATGATGGAGGGTGTTCTCAATGTGAAGATGAGATTTTACCTCCCCAAGAACTGTGCGGTGGTCACTGTTACTGATACTGTCATGAACAGATGCATCTGCAGCTGGCAAATTGGTTAAGGTCAAGTATACTTTTTCCTGCAATTTTTAAGAATATTTGTAGCTCAGGTTGAGGTTCAGGTTGTAAGTTTGCTAGCTGATATTTCGTCACCATGCTCAGCAACACCATCAGTGTGTTTCCAGTGAAGCGCCAGTGTTCTGTCCTACTTTCTATATGGGTCTTGGTCTGTTAAGGTAGGTGATATCATTTCCGGTTCTTTTTCTCAGAGGTTGGTAAATGGGGTCCATATTTGATGTATTTATTGTTGGGTATTCCAGTTTGAATGCCAGGCCTCCAGGAATTCCCATGTGTGTCTCTGTGTAGCCTGTCCTAGGATGGATGTGTTGTCCCAGTCGAGTGGTGTCCTTCATTGTCTGTGTGTATGGATACTAGTGTTAGTGGGTCATGTCTTTGGTGGCTAACTAGTGTTTGTGTATCCTGGTGGTTAGTTTTCTGCCTATCTGTTTGATGTAGTGTTTGTTACAGTCCTTGCAGGCTATTTTGTAAATGACATTTGTTTTGCTTGCTGTTGCTACAGGGTCCTTTAGGTTCATCTGTAGCTGTTTCAGTGTGTTGGTAAATTTGTGGGCTACCATGATGCCAAGGGGTCAGAGTAGTGTGGTAGCCATCTCTGAGATGTTTTTGATGTATGCTAGTGTGGCTAGAGTCTCTGGGTGTGTTGTTTGGGTTTGTTGTTTAAGAATTGGTGGACTGTGTTTATCAGATACCCGTTGTTCTTGAATACCTTGTATAGGTATTTTTCTTCTGCTGCTCATAGTTCCTGGGTGCTGCAGTGTGTTGTGGCCCATTTAAATAATGTCCTGGTGCAACTACATTTGTGGGTGTTAGGATGATTGCTACTGTAGTTAAGTATCTGGTCCATGTCTGTCGCTTTCCTGTGGACGCTCGTCTGCAGTTCTCCATTAACTGTTCGTTCTACTATGACATCTAGGAAGGAGATGTTTTGTGAAAGGATGTTGTTGATGATGTTGTAGGTTTCCTCTAATTTGTTCTGTTTTGTGATGACAAAGGCTTCATCCGCTTAGAGAACCAAAGTTTGGGTTGGATCGTGGTTGGGGTGGCGGGGTGGAGGTGGCTGTTCGTTCGACTCTCTGCATTACTGTTTCTACTAAGAAGCTTGATATTGGTGATCCCATGAGTGTTCCATTGATTTGCTTATACGTCTTGCTTATACATTCAAGGTGAAGTGGGTAGTGAGGCTTAGGTCTTCTAGCTTGAGGATTTTTTTTCCTCTTGATGATTCTTTCACCACCTGGCACAGACCCAGTCTAGCAGCTTTGTCCTTTAGGACCCAACACACTCAATCAATGGTACTGATGCTGAGCCACTCTTGCTAGTGGACATTGAAATCCCCACCCACTCTTGGCTCCTTTGCCACCCTCTGTGCTTCCTCCAAATGTTCATCAGCCAAGGGAGTTCTGAATATGGCAATCAGCAGGAAGTTGCTTTGCTCATGTTTAACCTGATGCCATGAGACTTTGTGAGGTCCAGATTCAATGTTGAGCACTCCCAGTGTAACTCCCTCCCAACTGTATACCACCGTGCTACCACGTTTGCTGGGTCTGTCCTCCTAGTGGAGCTGGTGATGGTGGTGCTTGGACATTGTCTGTAAGGTATGATTTCATGAGTTTGACTATGTCAGTGATTATGCCTAGCATGACTAGTCTGTGAGACAACTTTCCCAATACCTCAGCAAGGATGTTAGAGTCATAGAGATGTACAGCACAGAAATAGACCCTTCGTCTAACTCATCCATGCTGACAAGGTATCCTAAATTAATCCGGTCCCATTTGCCAGCACTTGGCCCATATCCCTCTAAGCCCTTCCTATTCATATACCCATCCAGATGCCTTTTAAATATTGTAATTGCACCAACCTCCACCACTTCCTCTGGCAGCTCATTCCATACACACACCAGCTTTTGCGTGAAAAAGTTGCCCTTTAAGTCCCTTTTCAGTCTTCCCCCTCTCACCCTCAATTTATGCTCTCTAGTTTTGGACAGCCCCAGCCTATTCAACTCTCCAACCCTGGCAACATCCTTTTCGATAATTTCTGAATCCTTTCAAGTTTCACAATGGCCTTGCTACAGGAGGGAGATCAAAATTGTGCGCAATATTCCAAAAATGGCCTAACCAATGTCCTTTACAGCCACAACATGACCTCCCAACTCCTGTACTCAATGCTCTGACCATCTTCCATTGATTCTACCAGGATCTTTTGGATAAGCACAAAAGCACGTCTTGACATGACTGCAAATTGCTGCTGGGCTGTACTGAGGGTCTCTTGGTGAACAGATAAAACTCGAAACTCCTGGTTCTACAGAAAGTGACAATGGAGAATTACTAATGGAAAAAGGTGATGGCAGTTGAATTGAGCAGGTATTTTGCATGAGTCTTCACTATAGATGATGCAAGTAACATCCCAGAAGCATCTGCATATCACATAAGAGTGCATCCACATACCACCTGTTCCTCTCCTCTGATAACTGAGTGTAAAATTGAAATGAACATATGTAGTTGAATCAACATGACTAGTGAATCTTGCAAGGCTACTAACTATGCTTCTGCCAATATTAACTCAGCTTCACAAGTCCATGCTCAGTAACACTTCTGTGCCAGCTCCTCACCATTATGTAATTGGTATTCTTTAGCTAAACAAAAATAGGTACAATCCTTACAATGTGGAAATAGGCCATTTGGCCTAACAAGTCCACACCAACCCTGAAGAGCATCCCTATCCTATCTCTATAACCCTGCATTTTCCATGGGATTCCACCTAACCTACACATCTCTGGAAACTATGGGCAATTTTGCATGGCTAATCCACCTAACCTACACATTTTTGGACTCTGGCAAGAAACCCACGCAGACATGGGGCGAATGTACAAACACCACACACACAGTCGCCTGAACCTGGAATTGAAACCGAGTCCCTAGTGCTCACAGCATGAGTTCCTAGTGTTGTGAGGCAGCAGTGCTAACCTCTGAGTCACCATGCCACCCATAATGATGGGAAGCAATCAAGACAAATATGTAATTGGGAAATTAAGTTAAAGAATAGCGATGTAATAGCAGACATTTAGTGGGATATTTCAGAATACTTAGAATAGTTAAATTCCAAAGAATAAGGATGTACCCATCATCCATGATTAACTAAAAGGATTTAAGATAGTATCAGACTTAAAGAAAAAACATATAATTGTGCAATGACCAATGACATGGCAGAAGGTCACTCAAGGTATAAAAATCAGCAAAGAATGAGCAAAAGAGTAATAAGGAGGCAGAAATTAGAGTGGGAGAAAAGCTATAGAATAAGAGTTTCTATGAAACTTTTAAAAAGAAGAGACTTAACAAAACTGGGTTGGCTCTACAGAAAGTGACAATGGAGAATTACTAATGGAAAAAGGTGATGGCAGTTGAATTGAGCAGGTATTTTGCATGAGTTTTCACTATAGATGATGCAAGTAACATCCCAGAAGCATCTTTAACTTGGAAAATTGAAAGGAATCAGGAAATCAGGAATATTACAATCACCAGAGAAATGGTACTGAATAAATTATTGGAGCTGCAGGCTGTTTAATGCTCAGATGGTGATGGACTTCATTCCCAGGGTCTTGAAGTGGTTATTGATCTAGTAATGCATTGACTTTATTTTAAAAACTCCTTTGATTTGGTTAAAGTCCCATTAGTTTAGGAGAAAGCAAATATAACTCCTTCATAAAGAAGGGTTGGACACAGAGCACTTAGCTTAACGTCTATCGTTGGGGAAAATGTTAGAAGCTATTGTTAAATAAGGTCTAGCACACTTAGATAAGTTCAAGAGAATCAGACAGAGTCAGTATAGTTTTGTGAAACAGTAATCATACTTGATCAATCTACTGGAGTTCTTTTGAAGTTGTAACACATGCTATGGATAAAGGGGAACTGGTGGATTTGTTATACTTCGATTTCCAGAAGGTATTTGATAAAGTGCCACATCAAAAGTTACTATAGAAAATAAAAGCTGGTGATGTCAGGGAATAGCTTGTATAGAAGATTGACTGGCTAACAGAAAGCAGACAGAAGGCATAAATGAGTGATGTACCACAGGGATCAGTGCTGGAACACTAACAGTTTACCTTTGTATAACTGACTTGGATGAACGGTTGGAAGGTAAGGTTGCCAAATTTGCTGATGACAAAAAGATAGGTGGGATGGTAAGTTGTGAAAGGGATATAGATAGGTTAAGTGAGTAGACCAATGGAGGATAATGTGGGAAAATGTGATAATGCCAATTTTGGCACAAAGAATAAAAATAAGCATGTTATCTAAATGGTGAGAGATTGCAGAGATCTGAGATGGACAGGGATCTGGTCTGGATGTCTTTGTGTGCATGAATCACAAAAGGTTATCAGGCAGGTACAGCAAATAATTATGAAAGGTCAGAATTTGTCAAAAGGGCAATTGAACACAAAAGAAGAAAACTTATGCTTAAGTTAAACAGAGCATGGGTCAGACCACATCTGGAGAACTGAGTACAATATTAGACACCTTATTTAAGAAAGGTTGTAAGTGCAATCCAGGCAGTTCAGGGAAAGTTTACCAGAATGAGAGAGTTGCTTTATGAGGAAAGAAGAGCAGGCTTTGCTTGCATCATTGGAGTTTAGAAGAGTCAGGGACAACTTGATTGAAACAGATGTGATCCTGAGTGGACATGGACAGGGTGTTCCCTCTTCTAGAAGAATCAAGAACTACTGGTCACTGTCAAGAAATCAGGGACTGGAAATTAAAAGTGAGATGAGGCAAAATCTTTTCTCACTGAGGGTCAGGAATCTTTGGAGCTCTGCATCTACCCCCTCTTCAGGAAGAGAGCCGTTGAATATTTTTTAAGACAGAGGTGGATAGATTTTTATTGGGCAAGGTTATCAGATAAAGGCAGGAATAAGGATTTGAGGATACAGTCAGATCAACCATGATCTTATTGACTGGCAAAGCAAGCTCAAAGAACCAAATGGCCTACTCCTGCTTCTTGGGCAAAAGTTTATATCAAGAAGCTTTTCATCCTCAAAGATGAGAGACGAATAGAGAGAAATGTACTGACTCCAGTAAAGGAAGCATAATCTGCCCTGGCTACAACTGGTGGGAGTTGATGTCAAGGACATGTTTGTTATGTTATACTGAATCCTGGTTGCAGATTAAAATGGGATTTTTTTTCCATCTTGCTGTTTGCCCACCAAGGACCTAAATCAGCATTTCACCATTTAGTGACTGCCCTTCTAGGTGTGAAGCAGAGATAAATGTTGAGCTGAATCTAAACAACATTGGGTTATAGGAAATTGAAAGTCAGTATGCTGTAATTATCTGGTGTCTGGGCTTGGCAACCCATAGTACTTTATAGCCATTGTAGATAATTAACAAATCAGTCTGCATCACATTTGTGATGTGGAAGGGATAAAAATTTCACCCAACTAAAATTTTGCCAGTCAGTTCTCAATAACCCTTTAAGTCAATGCCCTAACAGATGTCCCTAACCAGGGACAGTGCGAAATTCACAAGTTAGCTAAAATTCAGCCCCAATTCTGCATATATTTAAGGACTCCTACGCCTTAATTCTTTACTAACTCCATCTGATTCTCTGGATGTGGACAATGTATTCTTGTGTTGAAATATGTTGGATTTCCAAGTCAAACAAGAATCACTTCAATTAAAGAGCCCACTGCTTTGCTGCAGTCATAGCACTTTTGCTCTGACTCTGAAGGTTCAAGTGCTGCTCCCATTCCAAAACTTGAGCACTGGTCTACAATACCATTCAGTATGATTTTGAAGACGATGCCAATCTCAAATGAGATGTTAACTTTCAGGTAGACGCAAAGGGTGTGATGACACTTAAGTTTGCAGGCAACACCTAAATAAGTGGTATGGTGCATAGTGAAGAACATTATCTCAGAGTACAATGGGATTTTGATCAGATGGGCTAAGGAGTGGCAGATGGAGTTTAATTTAGAATACATGTGCAGTGTTGCATTTTGATAAGATAAGCCAGGACAGGACTTATACAGTTAATCGTAGGGCCTTCGGATGTGTTGCTGAACAAAGAGACCTAGCTGTGCATGTGCATAATTCCTTGAAAGTACAGTCGCAGGTGAACAGGGTGCTGAAGGAGGCATTGGCACAGTTTCCTTCATTGGTCAGAACATTGAATATAGGAGTTGGGATATCATGTTGCAGCTGTACAGGACATTGGTGAGGCCACTCCTGGAATTCTGTGTAAATTTTGGTTGGCCTTCTATAGGAAGTTTGTTATTGAACTTGAGAGGGTGCAGAAAAGATTTACAAGCATGTTGCTGGGACTGAAGTGTTTGAGGTATAGGGAGAGGCTGAATAGACTGGGGCTTTTTTCCCTGGAGAGGTGACCTTATTGAGGTTTATAAAATCATGAGGAGTATGGATAGGGTGAATACCCAATATCTTTTTCATAAAGTGGGGGGTGTCCAAAACTGGAGGCCATAAGGTTTAAGGTGACAGGGGAAAGATTTACAAAGGACCTAAATCGTAGCTTTTACATTCAGAGGGTAGTGCCTGTGTGGAACGATCTGCCAGAGGAAGTGGTGGAAGAGGGTACAATTACAACATTTAAAAGGCATCTGGATGGGTATATGAACAAGAAGGGTTTAGAGAGATATGGGCCAAGTGCTGGCAAGTGGGACTAGGTCAGATTGGGATGTCTGCTTAGTGCGGACGAGTTTGTCTAAAGTATTTGTTTCCATGCTGTACGACTATTATTCAAATAAAAACTTGGGTTTTCTCCCAAGAATCTGGCCAAAATGTAACCTGCAACTAATAACCACTAAAATTGATTGTCTTGCCATTTGTCTTATTGCTGCTTGTTGGACCTTTTGTTGAAATTGGCTGTTGCATTCCCTAACATTAAAAGCGATAATGAGAAAAGAGAAAAGGCTGAGGCTGGTACAGGAGATAAGGAGAGCAAGTCTAATAGTCAAGGCAGACAAAAGTTTGGCAGAGAAAAAGGTAAGAATGATTAATTAAACTGCATTTACTTCAATGCAGGAGGCCTGACAGGTAAGGCAGATGAACTTAAGGCATGATTGTGAAAGTGGGACTGGAATATCATAGTTATTACGGAAATATGGCTCCAGGATGGACAGGACTGGCAGCTTAATGTTCTGGGGTATAAATGCAATAGGAAGGGTAGAAAGAGAGGAGGGGGATTGGTGTTTTTGGTTAGGGAAAACATTATGGCTGTACTTAGGGAGGATATTCCTGGGAGATTGTCCAGTGAAACTATGTGAGTGCAACTTAAAAATAAATGGATGATCACCTTGTTGAGATTGTATTATAAGCCTCCCAATAGTCAGCAGGTAATTGACGAGCAAGTATTATTCGAGATTTGAGATACCTGTAAGAAAAGTACGTGGGGGAGTTTAACTTTCCAAACATAGATGGGAGAGAGTTTTAAGGGCTTGGATGGGGAGGAATTTGTTGTGTCCATAAGAAAACTTTCTTATTCAATATGTGGATGTGCCTACGAGGAAAGGAGTAATAGTTGACCTCCTGTTGGGAAATAAGGCAGGGCAAGTGACTGAGGTGTCAGTGGGGGAGCACTTTGGGCAAATGATCATAGTTTTATTAATTTAAAATTGTAATGGAAAAGGATAGAGCTAACCAAAAAGTTAAAGTTCTAAATTGGAGTAAGACCAATTTTGATGCTATTAGACAGGAACTTTCAAAAGTCAATTGGGGGAGGCTATTTACAGGTAGAGACGCTTGGGAAATGGGAGGTCTTTAACAATGAGATAACGAGAATTCAGAGACATTATGTTCCTATTAATATAAAGGGCAAGACTGGTAGGTGCAGGGAGTGCTGGATAATAAAGAAATTGATCAAGAAGAAGAAGGAAGCATATATCAGGTATAGATAGCTGGGATCGAGTAAATCCTTAGCTGAGTATAAAGGTTTGAGGAATATACTTAAGATGGAAAACAGTGAGGCAAAAGGGGGACATGAGATAGCCTTAGCAAATAGAGTTAAGGAGAATCCAAAAAGATTCTATAAATACATTCAGGGCAAAAGGGCAACTAGGGAGGGAATAGAGCCTGTTAAAGATCAATGTGGAACCACAGGAGATGGGTGTTATACCAAACAAATATTTTGTGTCAGTTTTACTGTGGAGAAGGATGTGGAAGCTAGGAAACTTGGGGAAATAAATAGTGATGTCTTGAAAACAGTCCATATTACAGAAGAGAAGGTGCTGGAGGTCTTAAAATGCATAAAGTTAAATAAATCCCCAGGACCTGATCAAGTCTTTCCCAAAGTTTTGTGGGAAGCTAGGGAAGAAATTGCTGGGCCTCTTGCTGAGGTATTTGTATCATCATTAGCCATGGGTAACTTGCTGGAAGACTGGAGGGTGGCTAATGCAATGCCATCATTTAAGAAAGGCTACAAGGGAAAGCCAAGGAACAATAGACCAGTGAGCCTAAAGCCAGTAGTGGGTAAGATATTGGAGGGGATTCTGAGGGACTGGATTTGCATTTGGAAAGGCAAGGGTTGATTAAGGATAATCAACATGGCTCTGTGTGTGGGAAATAGCATCTCACTGATGTAATTGAGTTTTTTGAAGTGATGACAATGAAGATTGATGAAAACACAGCGGTAGACGTTGTCCGTATGGACTTCAGCAACATGTTCAACAAGATTCTGCATGATAGACTGCTTCGTAAGTTTAGATCACCTGGGATCCAGGGGGAGCTAACCAATTGGATACAGTATTGGCTTGACAGTAGAAGACAGAGGGTGGTGGTGGAGGCTTGTTTTTTTGGACTGGAGGCCTGTCACCAGTGCTGTGCCACAAGGATCAGTCCACTACTTTTTAAACCATTTATATAAATGACTTGGATGTGAGTATAGGAAGTATGGTTAGTAATTTTGCAGGTGACATCAAAATAGGTGATGTAGTGGATAGTGCAGAAGATTATTTCAGAGTGTAACGGGAACTTGATCAAATGGGCCAATGAGCCGAGGAGTGGCTGATTGAGTTTAATTTAGATAAATCTGAGCTGTTGCATTTTGATAAGGCAAACCAGGGCAGGACTTATACACTTGATGGCAGGTCTTAGGGAGTGTTGCCAAACAAAGGTATATAGGGGTGCAGGTGCATAGTTCCTATGTGGAAAGTTGAGTCACAGGTAGACAGGGGAGTGAAGAACGCTTGCTTTCATTGGTCAGAGCATTAAGTATAGACGTTGGGATGTCATTTTGCAGCTGTGCAGGACATTGTGAAACCTCGTTTTGAATACTCCATACAATTCTGATCACCTTTCTATGGGAAGGATGTTATTAAAATTGAAAGGGTTCAGAAAAGATGTACAAGGATTTTGCCAGGACTGGAGGTTTTGAGCTACAGAGAGGGGCTGAATAGGCTGGACATCCGAAACTGAGGGGTGACCTTTTATAGGTTGATAAAATAATGAGGGGTATGGATACAGTGAATAGCCAAGGTCATTTTCATAGAGTGGGGGTGTCCAAAACTGGTGGACATAAGTTTCAGGTGAGAGGGGCGAGATTTAAAAGGGACCTAAGGGGTAACTTTTTCACACAGAGGATTGTGAATTTAAGGAACAAGCTGCCAGAGGAAGTGGTGGAGGCTAGTACAATTACAACATTTGAAAGGCATCTGGATGGTTATATGAATAGGAGGGATTTAGAGGGATATTGTGCAAATGCTGGCAAATGGACTAGGTCAAATTGGGATGTCTGGTCGGTGTGCATGAGTTGGACCAAAGGGTCTGTTTCCGTGCTGTATGACTGTATGATTCTATTTTTTCTCTCCTTCAATATTAGAGTAGAGCCTTTTTTTTTCTTTATATCTCATGCCAAGCCTAATGGGAGTATTTTAATGAACAAGTGAATACATTGTAGGCTGGATCAAACATTTTAACTTATCTGTAAAATGCAGGACTGGCTACTCTACATAATGGAAAAGACAGCTTTGTGAGCTGGAAGAAGTGGTCCAATTGGTTATGTTCAATCAGGGTTTTATGAAACTATAAAAAGTGGTGAAACAAAAAAAATTAATTCAGCTCATCAAATGTAATCCTTCTGTCTCATGTACAACTTGCATTGTTATGCTCTTTCCTCAAAAGATTTTTCTGCATTCTAAGAAAGTTGTATAACCACAAGTACAACTTCAAAAAGATAAAACTGCAAAATCTTTTTCTAATCCCCAAACATAATTGAGGAAAATCTTCAGCATGTCTAACAGTACAATCTGTATTTAGTCTGAACATCTGCACACCACAGAAGACAATTCCATAGCTTCAGCAGGACTAAACCCATCACATGTATAGAACAAGAACTTTTGCCTGTAGTTGTTCTTTTAGCTTCTAATCCTATTCTTAAGTAGATATTTGTCCTGCTCCTTTTACAGTAATTAATTGACATTGTGTTAACTTGAATCTATTCAATTTAAGTACATTTCGGGAAGAAACGATTTTTCCAATATCTGGTCTTGCTTGAGGCTTGCAATTTCTTTTACTCATGTCCTATTGTTAGTTAAGCTGTTCAGGTCTACATTATATATGCTTACACGGCATTTTAATCTTAAATCATATTTTCCAACCTAGTCTATGTTTCTCTGATAAAACACATCACACTTGCAAATTTGCTTGTAATATCCCCAAATACTTTTCACTCAACTTCTGAAAGGCAAATAAGGATGTGTTGGTGGGTTTGTGGGCTACCATGATGCCAAAAGGTCTGAGTACTCACTAAAACACACTAAAACAGCAGCTAATGAACTTAAAAGACTCTATACAGGTAATAAGCAAAACTAGTGTCATTTACAAAATACCGTGCAAGAACTGTAACAAACACTACATTGGACAAACAGGCAGAAAACTAGCCACCAGGATACATGAACACCAACTAGCCACAAAACGACATGACCCTCTCTCACTAGTCTCCTTACATACAGATGAGGAAGGACACCACTTCGTCTGGGACAACACATCCATCCTAGGATAAGCCAAACAGAGTCACACACGAGAATTCCTAGAAGCATGGCATTCCAACTGGAACTCTATCAACAAACACATTGAGTTAGCCCCCATCTACCACCCCCTGAGAAAAAGAACACGAAATGACCTCACCAGAGGAAATGACATCACCAACCCAAAGAAACACAAACATATAAATAGAAAGCAGGAATTATCAGCAGTGCTTCACCTGGAGGACCACTGAAAATTTTACCTAGTAGGGTGACAAAACATCTGAAAATGAACCTTCCAGCTCAGCGAGCAAACCTACATCCAAACCTGAGGTTGAATTGATGAGAGTTGCTTTTCCCTCTCCCTTTCAAATCTATTTCATGTACACATTCCATAACTATCACTGGAAGACAACACTTTGCAGCTGCCACATTTGTACACTGTTAGGTATGCATGGGCATGGTTTGTGATATGGAAGAGAGCATTTTCTTTCGGGTGGGTGAGCTGTCATGTTAGCGAACTGACAGAATTCCACTCTTTTAATTTAGTATGAACACTTTAGTTGTGCAAAGTTTTTTTGTCAAGTATTTTTCCTTTAGTTCACAAGCCATTTGCTCCTTAGTGTCAGCTTCTGCTCTCACTAATCTTCCTATTTATAATCCATACACCAAAAATAAAGGAAATAAGAAAATGTGAGATTAGTCATACTTTACAATGAGAGTGGTCTCCTCAATCCTTTGGTCCAGTTTACCAACTGTCTTTGACAACTTGTCAGCTGTAGCTTCTACCTGTCTGTGCATTTTGAGAATGGCATTATTGGCCTGGACCATGAAATTAACGTCTGCCTGGGGCTAGGCAAGTGCTGGTACTCTGTGCCAGAGACGTGTGGCATTTCTTTCCCGACCAGCTACAATCCTGTCAATGATGTGCTCACAGTAGAGTCAATAAAATATACAGGACAGAAACAGACCCTTTGGTCTAACTCATCCATGCCGACCAGATATTCTATACTAATTTGGTCCCATTTGCCAACATTTGGCCCATATCTCTCCAAATTCTTCCTATTCATATACCCATCCAGATGCCTTTTAAATGTTGCAACTGTCTAGCCTCCAGCACTTCCTTTGGCAGTTTATTCCATACATGCACATTTTCATCCTCTGCATGAAAATGTTGCCCCTTAGGTCTCTTTTAAATCTTTCCTGTCTCACCTTAAACCTGTGCCCTCTCATTTTAGATTCTCCTTCCCTTGGGAAAAGACCTTGTCTATTCACCCTATCCATGCCCCCCATGATTTTATAAACTTCTATAAGTCAAATAAATAAATGAACTTCTACAATCACCAGATTGTGCTCCCAAGTTTAACCTAGATAGAGTGCACACTGAGGTTGAAGTATCTGAGCTAGGAAGAGAGAGAAGAGAGGGAATTAGCTGTCTCAGAGGCATAAAAGCTAAGTGTAAGTGAGCACTAATATTAATGGAAGAGCACCACAGCACAACACAATGAAACCTACTGGTATGATTGTCCAATGAGGTCTCCCCAGCTGCACATAAGTCATCATACTTTAGCTAAATCAAGGGTTCTGCTGCAGTGAAAATTAGATAATTAAAATTAAAGGAGAATGCAGGAGTGCAGATTTATGATCAGTCTGATTGTTGCAGAAACTAAAAGGAAGGGATAGAATGTGTGAATGTCATACCGCACTAAGAAATCATATAAGAATAGTGGAATTTGATAGTTGAACAAACTGAAAGGCTTTGTATCTGAATAGATAATGCATTTGGAATAAAATTAATGGGTTAACAGCGTGAATAGAGGCAAATGGGTATGATTTGATGGTGAATTACTGAGATGTGGTTGCAGGGAAACCAGGTTTGGGAGATGATTATGCAAGTGTTTCAAAAGTGTTTCAAAAAGATAGGCAGGAAGGAAACAGAGGTGGTGTAGCTTGTTCGTAAAGGAAGAGATGAGTGGCATAGTGAGAAATGATATCGGCACTGGAGATCTGTCCGGGCAGAAATAATAAATAGCTGGGGAAAGAACTCCCTGGTAGGAGTAATCCAAAGGTCCTCAAACAGTAGTACTACAGTGGGGCATAGAGTAAACCAGCTGAGGGCTTGTAAGAAAGTATGGCAGTAATCAAAAAAAAATTAATGGGATGCAGGCTAATGTGTCAAATTGGATTCAAAGTTGGCTTAGTAACAGGAAACAAAGGGTAATGGTCAATGGCTGCTCTTGTGACTGAAAAGCTATTTCAAGTGTTGCTCTGCAGGGCTTGGCGTTGGGACCCCTGTTGTTTGTATTATATATCAATGACGTGGACTTGAACGTGGGAGGCACAGTTGGGAAATTAGCAGACAGCACAAAAAATTGGTCGTGTAGTGGATTGTTAGTGGATAGCTGTAAGCTCCAAAATGGTACAGATAGTTTACGATTTTTGTGAAGATTTGTAGTTCAGGTTGTAAGTTTGCTCGTTGAACTGGAAGATTTGTTCTCAGATGTTTCGTCATCCTGCTAGGTAAAAATCACCAGTGAGCCTCCGTTGAAGTGATGGTGTACTGTCCCGTTTTCTATTGGTGTGTCTTGGCCTGTTGTAGTGGGTGATATCATTTCTGGTTCTTTTTCTGAGAGGTTGGTAAATGGGGTCCAAATCAAGGTGTTTGTTGATGGAGTTCCAGTTTGAATGCCAGGCCTCGAAGAATTCCTGTGCGTGTTTTTGTTATCATTTATTGTATCCGTTGCTCCCGATGTGGTCTCCTCTACATTGGGGAGACTGGGCGCCTCCTAGCAGAGCGCTTTAGGGAACATCTCCGAGACACCCGCACCAATCAACCAAACCGCCCCGTGGTCCAACATTTCAACTCCCCCTCCCACTCTGCCGAGGACATGGAGGTCCTGGGCCTCCTTCACCGCCGCTCCCTCACCACCAGACGCCTGGAGGAAGAATGCCTCATCTTCCGCCTCGGAACACTTCAACCCCAGGGCATCAATGTGGACTTCAACAGCTTCCTCATTTCCCCTTCCCCCACCTCATCCTAGTTTCAAACTTCCAGCTCAGCACTGTCTCCTTGACTTGTCCGACCTGCCTATCTCCTTTCCCACCTATCCACTCCACCCTCTCCTCCTTGACCTATCACCTTCATCTCCTCCCCCACTCACCCATTGTACTCTGTGCTACTCTCTCCTCACCCCCACCCCCCTCTAGCTTATCTCTCCACACTTCAGGCTCACTGCCTTTATTCCTGATGAAGGGCTTTTCTCCGAAACATTGATTTCGCTGCTTGTTGGATGCTGCCTGAACTGCTGCGCTCTTCCAGCACCACTAATCCAGTACGTGTTTTTGTTTAGCCAGTCCCAGGATGGATGCGTTGTCCCTGTCAAACCGGTGTCCTTTGTTGTCTCTGTGTAACGGTACTAGTGATGGTTGTGTCTTTTGGTGGCTAGTTGGTGTTCGTGTATCCTTGTGGCTAGGTTCCTGCCTGCCTGTCCAATGTAACGTTTGTTGCAGTCCTTGTAGGGTATTTTGTATATGGATGGTCATTCTGCTAGTTGTTGGTACAGGGTCCTTTAGATTCATCAAATGCTGTTTCAGTGTGTTGGTGGGAGTGAGCAAACTTGCATCATCATATGGATGGGTTTGGAGTGGACAGAAAAGTGGCAGATGGAGTTCATTTCTGATAAGTATGAGGTAATGCATTTAGGGAGGTCAAACAGGAAAAGAAAATTACACAATAAATGTGAATATACTGACTTGGATAGATCAAGTGAGAGATCTTGGCCTGCAAGTACACTGGTCCCTAAAGATAGCAGTACAGGTAGAGAAGGTTGGAAAAACAGCAAATGGAATGCTGTCCTTCACTGGCAGAGGTATAGACTACTAAAGTGGGAATACAGTGATGAAACTGTATAAGACACTGGTGAGGCTATAACTGGAGTATTGTGTGCAGTTCTGGTCACAACATTACATAATTGCTCTGGAGAGAGTGTACAGAAAACATGTAGAATGTTGTCAGAGCTGGAGAATTGTAGCTACAAGGAATGATTGCAGAGGTTGGGGTTATTTTCCTTGGAACAGAGAAGGTCGAGGGGTGACATGATTAACGTATACAAAATGGTCAGGGGTAGAGATGGATTGGCAGGAGTAACCAGTTTCCCTTGGCAGAGAGTTCAAAAACCCTCTGATTCAAGCTAAATGGCAGAAGAATTTGAAGAGATGTGAGTTAAAGTGGTTTTATCCAGAGGGTGGTGAATGTCTGGAGGTCGCTACTTGAGTTGGTGGTGGAGACAGGCATCCTGAACTTGCTTAAAAAGTACCTGAATCTGCATGTTAAGCTGCAGGGCTATGGGCCGTACAAAGGAAGATGGAAGTACAAAGGGCGTCTGGGTGTCTTTGGGTTGGCATAAGCAAGATGGACCAAATGGCTCCCTTCTGTGCTGTTTCATTTCTGTGGTTCTATGGTAATTTTAATGTGCATATTAGCCGGATTAATCAAATTGTCAAGGTTAGGCTCAAGGGAGAGTTCATTGAATGTATTAGAGATTGTTTGTTTGAGCAATACATTGTGGTACCAACCAAAAAGCAGGCTATTCTGGATTTGATGTTGTGCAATGAGGTGGATTAATGAATGATCTCATAGTAAATGATTCTCTTGGGAACAACAGTTAAAACATGCTAGAATTTCAAATTCAGTTGGAGGGTGAGAAACTGGAGTCTCATACTGATGTTCTAGGGTTAAACAAAGGTAATTATGTAGGTGTGTGGACAGATTGGACTTGTGAACGCTGGGCAGCAAGAAAGACATTTGATGAGCAGTGACAGATGTTTAAATAAATACTCAATTGCTCTAAATATTGAGTCATAAAGCCATAGAGATGTACAGCACGGAAACAGACTCTTCAGTCCAACTCATCCATGCTGACCAGATATTCCAAACTAATCCAGTCCCATCTGCCAGCACCCAGCCCATAGCCCTATAAACCCTTCATGCTCATATACCTATTCAGGTGCCTTTAAAATACTGTAATAGTACCAGACTCCACCACTTCCTCTGGCAGCTCATTTCATATATGCACCACTCTCTGTGTGAAAAAGTTGCCCTGTAGGTCCCTTTTATATCTTTCCCATCTCACCCTCCAGTTCTGGACTCCCGCACCCCAGGGAAAACGCCTTGTCTATTTATTCTCTCCATGCCCCTCATCATTTTATGAACCTCAGTAAGGTCACCTCTTAGCCTCTGACGCTCTAGGGAAAACAGTCCCAGCCTTTCCAGCTTCTCCCTATCCCTCCAACCCTAGCAACATCCTTGTAAATCTTTTTTGAACACTTTCAAGTTTGACAATATCCTTTCGATAGGAAGGAGACCAGAAGTGCACGCAATATTCCAAAACTGGCCTAACTGATGTCCTGTATTGCTGCAACATGATCTCCCAACTCCTCTCCTCAATAATCTCACCAACAAAGGAAAGCACACCAAATGCTTCCTCCACTATCCTATCTACCTGCAATTCTACTTTCAAGGAACTATGAACCTGCACTGCAAAGTCTCATTGTTCAGCAACACTCCCCAGGACTTTACCATTATGTGTATGAGTCCTGCTCTGCTTTGCTTTTCATTTATATAAATGACAAAAAGCAGTGGACCCAGCACCAATCCTTGTGACACACCACTAGTCACAGGTCTCCAGTCTGAAAAACAATCCTCCACCACCACACTCAGTGTTCTACCTTTGAACCAGTTCTGTATCCAAATGGCTAGTTCTCCCTGTATTCCATGAGATCCCACCATGCTCACCAGTCACCCATGAGGAACCTTGTTGAATGCCTCACTGAAGTCCGTATAGATCACGTCTACCATTATGCCCACATCAATCCTCTTTGTTACTTCTTCAATGAACTCAATCAAGTTTGTGAGACATGATTTCCCATGCACAAAGCAATGCTGACTATCCATAATCAGTCCTTGCCTTTCCAAATATGTGTAAATCCTGTACCTCAGGATTCCCTCCAACAACTTGCCCACCACTAATGTCAGGCTCACCGGTCTATAGTTCTCTGGCTTTTCCTTGCCACCTTTCTTAAATAGCAGCACCACATTAGCCAACCTCCAGTCTTCCAGCACCTCACCTAGCTTCCCATAGAGTTCTAGAGTACACCTGATCAGGCTCTGGGGATTTATCAACTTTTAGGCATTTCAAGACATCCAGCACCTCTTCCTCTGTAATATGGACATTTTTCAAGATGTCACCATCTTATTTCCCCACATTCTGTATCTTCTATTTCTTCTCCACAGTAAACACTAATGCAAAATACTCGATTAGTATCTCCCCCATCTCCTACAGCTCGACACATAGGCTGCTTTGCTGATCTTTGCAGGCCCTATTCTCTCCCTAGTTACCCTTTGTTCAAAATCCCTTTGGATTCTCCTTAACTCTATTTACCAAAGCTATCTCATGTGCCCTTTTTGCCCTCCTGATTTCCTTCTTAGTTATACTCCTACTGCTTTTAACTCTTCTAAGGATTCATTCGATCTCTCCTGTCTATACCTGACATATGCTTCCTTCTTTTTCTCAACTAAAACCTCAATTTCTCTTGTCATGCAGCATTCCCTACACCTATCAGCCTTTCCTTTCACTATAACAGGAATATATTATCTCTGGACTCTCGTTATCTCATTTATGAAGGCTGCCCATTTTCCAGCCATCCCTTTACCTGTGAGCATCTGCCCCAGTCAGCTCTTGAATGCTCTTGCCTAATACCATTAAAATTAGCCTTCCTCCAATTTAGAACTTCCAGTTTTAGATCTGGTCTATCCTTTTCCCTCAAACAAAAGGAATTATGGTCGCTGGCCCCATAGTGCTCCCCTACTGACACCTCAGTCACCTGCCTTATTTACCAAGAATAGGTCAAGTTGTGCACCTTCTCTAGTAGGTATACCCACATCCTGAATTAGAAAATTTTCTTGTTCCTCTCCATCTAAACCCTTAACACTATGTCAGTCCCAGTCTATGTTTGGAAAGTTAAAATCCCCTACCATAACCACCCTATTATTCTTACAGATAACTGATCTCTCTTTATAAATTTGTTTCTCAGTTTCCCACTGACTATTGGGGGGTCTATAATACAATCCCAATAAGGTGATCATCCCTTTCTTATTTCTCAGTTCCACCCAAATAACTTCCCTGGATGTATTTCCGGGAATATCCTCCCTAAGTACTGCAGTAATGCTATCCCTTATCAAAAATGCCACTTCCCCTCCTCTCTTGCACCCCCCCCTCCTTTCTATCCTTCTTGTAGCATTTGTATCCTGGAGAGTTAAGCTACCAGTCCTGTCTATCCCTGAGCCGTGTTTCTGCAATTGCTATGATATCCCAGTCCCATGTTCCCTGAGTTCATCTGCCTTATTAATTATATTCTAGAAGAGAAGAAAGGTTGTAAGAGGGGGGGGAAAGCATCTATGGCTAAGCAAGGAAGTTAAAGATTAACTAGTGCAAAGTCAAGCAGCAGGCTGGAAGATTGGGAATTTTAAAAAATGAATGAAGAGTTGCTAAAAAAATACATAAAAAGAACAAAGGTAAATTAAGAAAGAAAACTAGCATAAATTATAAAAATGGATAACTAAAATTTCTATAAGTATATGAAAGGAAAGAGTGTAGCTAAAGTGAATGTTGGTCGCTTGGAGGATGAGACTGGGAAGTTAATTGTGAGGAACACAGAAATGGAGGAGTTACTAAATCAATACTTTACTTCAGCTTTCATGGTGGTGGTGGACACTAGTACCATTCCAATAATAATGGGTAATACAGAAGTTGTAGAAAGGGAGGAATTTATTGCAGTCATCGTCACTAGGGAAAAAGTACTGAGCAAACTATAGGGACTGAAGGCAAACAAATCCCCAAGGCATGATGACCTACATCCTAGGGTCTTAAAGGATGTAGCAGAAAAGATAATGGATCAGTTGGTTAAAATATTCAAAAATTTCCTGGATATGGGAAAGGTTTCAGTGGATTGGAAAAATACTAATATTCAAAAGGGAGTGAAAAATACTAATATTCAAAAGGGAGTGAGGCGGCAAGTAGGAAACTACAGACCAGTTAGTTTAACATGGATCATGGGAAATTGTTAGAATCCATTATTAAGGAAGTAAAAACAGGGCATTTAGACAGTTACAATACAATCCATCAGAGTCAGTATGGTATCACAAGCAATGTGGATAATGTGATTATCTGGACTTCTAGAGGCATTTGATCAGGTATCGCACAAAAAGTTATTACATCAGATAAGGTCAATAGGGTTAAAGGTAATTTATTAGCTTGGATAGAGGATTGACTAACTAACAGAAACCACAGTCAAGATAAATTAGTCTTTTTTTGGTTGGCAAAATGTAACTACTGGGGTGTTATTGGGTGCAATCCACAGACCCCAGCTACTTACAATCTACATCAATGACTTGGATGCAGAGATAGAAAATAAAAAATAAAATAGAAAGTACTGTAGCCACATTTATTGATGACATTAAAATAAGTGGGAAAATAAGTTGCAATAAAGAAGTAAGAAATTCACATTGGAATATTGTGAATGGGTCAAAATTTGGCAGATGAAGTTTAACATGGATAAATTTGAGGTCATCCATTTTGGTTAGAGGAATAGAAAGATGACTCTAAATGGAAAGGAACTCCAGAGTGCTTTACTGCAGAGGGATCTTGTTCATGAATTGCAGAAAACTAGTACGCAGGTTCTGCAGGTAATAAGAAAGCAATTATAATTTTGGCATTTGGCTAAAGGAATAGAGTAGACGGGCAGGAGGCTGGAAGAGCACAGCATGCCAAGCAGCATCAGGAGACAGAGAAGTTGACGTTTCGGATGTAACCCTTCTTCAGGACTGGGGATGGGTGTAGGGGGAGCTGCAGGTAAAGGGGGTGGTGGGGACAGGGTGGTGGAGTTGGGACAGGTAAAGACAGATAAAGGGTCCGACCTGGTTGGTCAGTGGGAGGAATGAATCCAGTTGGTGGCAGGGAGGAGTGGAAGGGAGGAGGAGGGGCTGGGAAGGGAGTCAGGAGATGGGAAGGGAGTTTATTTGAAATTGGACAGCTCAATATTGAGTCCTCTGGGCTGTAGGCTGCCAAGGTGAAGATGAGGTGTTCCTCCATTTTGCGGTTTGTGTGGCAACGGAGAAGGCCAAGGATGGTCATGTCGGAAAGGGAGTGGGAGAGGGAATTAAAATGGGCGGTAGCTTGGAGGTCAGGTCAGCTACTGTGGGCCTGGCTGAGGTATTCAACGAACCTTTCCCTAAATTTATGTTTGGTCTGCCCAGTGTAGAAAAGACCACATCAGGAGCACCTGATGCTGTAAACTAGGTTGGCAGAGAGGCAGTTGAACCTCTGTCTCACCTGGAAGGACTGTTTTGGGCCCTGGATGGAGGTGAGGGGTTAGTGTACCAGGGGTGGGGAGGGGGAGATGGTGGTGTGGGGGCGGGGTTGGTAAGTGGCAGTTGGCGAAAATGGCGCTAACTGAGGACAGTCGAAGAGAATGGTCCTTGCGGAAGGCAAAGAGGGGTGGGGAGGGGAAGATGTTCTTGGGTGGTGAGGTCTAGGTGGAGTTGTCAGAAGTATTTAAGGCTGATGTGTTGGGTGCAGAGACTGGTGGATTGATAGGTGAGGACAAGGGCGATTCTCTCTTTATTGCGTTTGGTGGGGGAGTTTAGAGCGGTCAAGTGGGGAATGGAGGTGGTGCAGTGGAGAACTGTCTGGATGAAAGAGGGATGAAATGTACTTTGTTCAAAATAGTTGGACATCTGGGATGCTTGGGAATGGAATGTCTCTTCATCTGAGCAGATGCAGCGGATGCGGAGGAATTGGGAGAATGGGATGGAGTTCTTGTAGGATACTGGGTGGGAGGAGGTAAGTCCAGGTAGTTATGGGAGTCTGTGGGTTTGTAGTAAGCATCTGTTTGGAGACTGTTGATGAAGATGAAAATGGAGAAGTGAAGAAAGGGGAAGGAGGTGTCTCAGATGGACCAAGTGAATTTGAGGGCAGGATGGAAGTTGTGGGCGAAATCGATGAACTTCCCCAGTTCAGCCTGGGTGCAGGACGCTGCACCGATGCAGTCATTGATGTAATGGCAGAAGAGCTGGGGCACAGTACCTGCGTAGGTTCTGAAGAGGGATTAATTGACATAGCCGACAAAGAGGCAAGCGTAGTTAGGGACCGTCCAAGTGCCCATGGCCACCCCCTGGATTTGGAGGAAATGGGAGAAGTTAAAGGAAAAGTTGTTGAAGGTGAGGACCAGTTCGGCGAGGTGGAGGAGGATATTGATGGAGGGGGACTGGAAGGGTCTGTTGGAGAGAGAGAAGCAGAGGGCCTGGAGGCCAGCCTTGTGTAGTATGGACATGCATAAGGACTGCATGTCCATAGTGAAGATAAAGCACTGGGGACTGGGGAACTGGAAGTTACTGAAGAGATGGAGGACATGATTGGTGTCACGGATGTAGGTGAGAAGTGTCTGAACCAAGGGGGAAGAGGATGGAGTCAAGGTAGAATGAGAAGTTTTCGATGGGGCAGGAATAGAGGACATTGTTATTGAAATTGTACAAGACATTAGTGAGACTGTACCGGTATTAAATACAATTTTGGTCCCCTGGTATGAGGAGGTAGGCAGTTATAATGGAGGCAGTTCGAAGGAGGTTCTCACATTAATTCCAGATATGAGAGTTTGACTTATGAAGAGATTGAGCAATTAAGGTCTATTTTGTCTGGAGTTTAGAAGGAAATCTAATTGAGATCGATACAATGCTATTGGGGAATCATAAAGTAGACATAGAAAGGATGTTTTCTCATATGAGGCAATCTAGAATTAGAAGTCACAGTTTTGGGATAAGGGGTAGCAGATTTGAAACAGAGATGAGGAGAAATTACTTCTTTGAATCCGTGGAGTTCACTACCTCAGACTGTATTGGATATTGGAACATTTATGGAGAAGATAGACAATGTTTTAATTGTTAATTTTTAATTCATAATGAGTTGAAGAGTTCTGGAAGTGGAGCTGAACTGAGCTGAGATGAGATTAACCAAGATTGTTTCAAATGGTGGAGCAGACTTAATGGTCTGAATTGTCTGCTCTTGCTCCTAGTTGTTACGTTCTTGTAGGCAGTGGGGAGCCTGATGTGTGGCTATAGGCCAACTTTCCCTGCTATTAAACAAAAGGTGGATTTGGGTATGATAGGAATGGGTTGAAGAGCATTTAGTGGTGATGCATGAGCTGGTGGTGAACTGTACCCATTGAGTGATTAGGAATTGCAGAAGGCAGGAAAAACTATTTGTTTGGGAGGATAAGATGGATTATGTGTTGACATGTGGACATGAGAACATAAGCACTTGAAGCAGAAGCAGTTCCTCAAACATGCTCCACTATTCAATACGATCATGGCTGATCTCATCTCAACTTTAACTTCACTTTCCTGCCCATTTCTCGAAACCCTTCAATCCATCACTAATTAAAAATCTGTCTCTCTCCTCCTTAAATTTGCTCATTATCCTGGCATCCACTGCACTCTGACATTAATCACACAATAGTGAGAGTTATAGTCCTTGTGGAGAGTATGTGTGCGGTGGCAGAGTTAGAGTGAGAGGTGACTCTGCGAGTGTAGGGAAGTGCAGAGAAGATTACGGCACATTTCCTTGTGGATCATGGAAGATCATTGATCTTTTTCCTGCTCTTCTGGGTGTACCTTCTGACCTGGACTACTATCTGAGTCGAAGATGGCTGAGTCTGGTGGTGTAGTCACCTGTGGTGATTGCAGGAAAATGGATGACCCTCTCTTTACCACTGCTCGCTCACCAGTAAATCCCAGTCCCTGCCCTGGAAACATAGAGCTGGCTTGTTTTTCCTCTGCAATATCTTTTAATTTCAGAGTCAAGCACCACATTTTGAGAGGTAGTTTGAAGTAGTGTACAGCTGTGCTTTAAACATGGCAAAGAGATCAGAGCAAGTGGCAAGCACATCTGCCTCTTCAGCCACATGATTCGCCAAGAACTGTACACAAAGCTTAGTTGCATAATTATTGCGGTGAAAAGCAGAAACTTCCAAGAGCAAATTTTCCCTGGGATACTGTGGACTGGGTGCAATGAACCTCACTCACCACCACACTTTAATTGCAAATGGGAATATCCAGCTATTTTAAGCTGAGTCTGTACTCATTAACACAAATATCAATATACTCCCCAAGTTATGTTTCCATCAATTCTATAAGTGAATAGTAATTATTTCTTAAGTTACCATCAGTGAGAGGATTTGGCCTAGAATTTCTTGATGCAAAATCAATTTTGTCTTTTTCAGTGAACTAACATTAACTCCTTTAAACTTCTGTATGCTAGGGATCTATGCCAAAATTTAATGGTGACAAATATAAGGAATAAAAAAGAAGAGAAAATAAAGCGTGAAATATTATTCCTATGATGTAATTTCTGGCATATTATAATTCATAAAATAGAGTAATGGATTGTTAATGTTTCACTAATTTACACATTTTATATATAAAAGTACAGGTTTTGCTGTAAACGTTGTTGTCAGCAGGAAAGGCAGGCATTTGCTGCAGATCTCAAAGAAAACTGACCACAAAAGTTTAATAGGCTTTGTGTCCTTGATTTCCCTATTACAAAATCAGTTTAAGTCTGGTGCCATCTATAGGACATCTTTGGCATCTAGAAACAGTCAAGTCTTCAAGCAGCCAGTCTGACTAAAGAATTCTCAGTCAGCAAACTAGGAAGTAAATAACTGATTGCCATTCTTTTAATGATTTCATAGAGAGGGATAATGGAAGTTGAAATCGCACAAACAGACTTTTAAAAAATACCTTATTATTTTAAAAATCTACAGCCTTTTTACCATGGAATAGAACAAATGTGCTCTGCACTTCTAAAATTAGTTTTTCAGGGCCAGAGAGGTTGTTAATCAATAATCATACTTAATACATTAGTAAAACCTCAGTTATACCTGATTCAACAAAACTTAACTTTTTCAGTGATTTTCACAGCGTGAATAGTGTAAAAGTTGAAGTTCATATCAAATTGAAACTCGATATGCTTTGACTGCAAATTTTGCAGATGCATCAGCACATAGTGCGAAAGGAGTAGGGTATCTCTTAGAACTTCTAGATTTCCATGTCTAATTTTGAGATTTTACGCAATATTTATATTAAAATGATGACAGTTTATCTGGCATTGTAACAACAAAATCCAGCTCTTTGCTTATAGGAATATGATGTTTTCGCTGTAAATTTCTTTCAAAATGCTTTGCAAAATATATTATCTATTAAAATTCAAATTGTTTAAACCAGTGTTAAATAGGAATGAGAGATTATTTCAATCTGTTCATACATAATGATTATTCTTAATATTTTAGCAGTAGTGGAGAGCGAATCTAACTATATATATTAAATCACTTACAAAATATGACTTCCTTTGCTTTTGTCCCTTTCTGTCCTTCATATTAGTAGCAGAACTTTTAGCTTTTAGTCATATTTTCTGGCATTGCTCCACCTTGCCAGCGGCTTTCTTTTTTCACCATGCTTTTGTTCTCTAATCTGTTGTACTACTAGTTGTATCTGTGTTGGGGGAAGGTGGTGGGAGGCACCTTTGAACCAGGGCATTTTTTACATTAAACACTCAATGTAAATCGATTCAAAATGAAATATTATGTCACTAAATACTATATATATATAAATGAAAAAAGGCAAATATCGGAATGGATAGCTGTGCAGTGGTATTAGAGAGTGGAACTCAATTTATTCATCTTTAGAATATAACCTTTAAGTGCATTCTTTAAGACATCTGATTAACCTGAAATTGCTAGGTTGGGGGAGCAATAATGATATGCAAATTATATTCTTAGGGAGTTCCCTAAGAATATTGAAATGACAGTGACATGTAAATCATGCTTTGTCATAATTTTAATTGTGAATGCTCTGTGCATTCATGAATATAAGGTGGACAAAAGAGGACTGTTTGGCACTGGCAGATAGTTAGCATTTAAAAGGAGATGGTTAAGATGAATTTTGAATTATTTTTGTAGGTTTGGAGAGAAATATTTAACTTAAGTACTTTTAGTTATCATTATGCACACTATATCATTCTATTTATTTCTGTTATTTGGAGATATACCAAATGGACGACAAGAAAATAGGGCAGGTAAGTGAGACCTTACTCAAGCTAGGCAGCCCACACACAATGTTATCCATTGATAGGCAGAGAAAATGCCGCATACTTGAAGAAGACTTGTTTTGCAGAACTTGCCTAATTTGAAAAGAATACAAAAGATGTGCTAACTGCTGGAAACTGGCTTCACCACAACACTTGTTAAAATTCTTTTATAGGATGTGGACTCACAGGTTGGATAAACATTTGTTGCCTATCCTTCAAGTGTCTGTCAATATCTCCATGTGCATTAACTTGTATGCTTTAGACTCATTCTAAATTGGCACAGAGAATATAAGCTTAGAGATATATGAAGCAGGTGATCAATACTGTGTTTCCAGGCTGAGCAATTATATTCATTCTTCCTGTGAAGAAACCTGCTGCAAGATGAGAGCTGCTTCATATTTTTCCAAAGTGCCCAATGAGCCAGTTAGTGGCACCTGGCTTATTTGATACCACAAGAAACAATTGCAAAATTACATCCTAGAGGTTTAAAGCTACTTTTGGTTCATGAACCATTTTGAAGCAGCCATAAATAGGATCATAGGAAGCATTCAACAGATTTATCAGTGACCACACAATATGCCTCTTGAAGGAGTGCTTCAGAAGCAAGGACTGGTTTAAGATGTGCTGCAATACATCCTTGCTAAAATATTCAGAACTGTTGTGTGCTGCCAGCTGCACAGTTGTTCTGTAGAAAGAAGCATAATCATATAGTAGATAAAGATGCAACATCATGAATATTACTTGCAATGAATTCAATAAATATCTACATTCCCTTACTAATTGGTATTGGACTTGATGATAAAAATGCAATGTCAGGAAATGACCATCTCCAGCAAGAGATTGATCAATTTCCCTTAACAGTCAATGGCGCCACAATGTTGAATCCTTTGCCACTGCTATCCCAGGGGCCATTAATGACCAGAAAAGGAACTAAGACAACCTCATAAATGCTATATCTAGAGAAGAGGTCAGCTACCTGGCCTTCTGTAACAGGTGGCTCACTACCTGTCACTCTAAAGCCTTTCTGACCATCCACAAGACACAAATCAGGAATGTGATGGAATCCTTGCCACTTGATTGAATGAGTGCAACTCCAAAAATAGCTAAGAAGCTTCTCAGCATCCAGGGCAAAGGAACCTAATTACTTGGCAGCCGACATACTCTCTTAAACATTTCTTCTGCACCAGTGCATAATGGAGCACAGTGCACAACCTACAGTAGTTGCACTGTAGCAAGATGTCAAGGCTTCTTCAACAGTACCTCTTAAATCTACAATGTCCTTCACCAAAAAGGCAAACGACACATGGGAACATCACCATCTCGAAGTCACAAATCATTCTAACTTGGAAATATATTGCCATTGCTGGATCAAAATACTGAAATTCCCCATTTGACATTACTATGGGAGAATTGTCCTCACACAGAGTGCAACCATTCAGAAAAGTGGCTCATTAGTACAACTAAGAAAGTGCAATAAATGCTGATCTTGCTGATGGTACCCACATCACCAATGAACAAATGAAAGAAAAGTGCTTTCATATTCCTTCCATGATTGTAATTGCTGACAGGTATCATACATCATTCAGGACTGAGTTCAGTATTCCTGTTTGGGCCCTGACTCTACACTTGGACCAAATAACAAACTGCATTGTGCCTCTTTTTGCTATAGCGAGAGCACATCTAGTGACATCACATAGAAATTTATTCTTTTGGATGACTATGTCTCTGAGCTGTGGTTCTACAAGCCTTGGGCTGATGAGAGAAAACAAAATCACTTGCTCTCTCATTTGCTTTAGGACCTCCACACTCCTGGCCAAACAGTCAAATGTTCAGACCATTTGGAACCATTCCAGAAATTGATCACTTAATAGATCATTTATAGAGTCATAGAGATAGACAGCACAGAAATAGACCCTTCAGTCCAATTCGTCTATGCCAATCAGATATCCAACATTAATGAAGTCGCATTTGCCAGTATTTGGCCCATATCCCTCCAAACCCTTCTATTCATATACCCATCCAGATGCCTTTTAAATGTTGTAATTGTACCAGCCTCCACTACTTCCTCTGGCAGCTCATTCCATACACGCACCACCCTCTACATGAAAAAGTTGACCCTTAGGTCCCTTTTAAATCTTTCCCCTCTCATCTTTAAACCTATGCCATCTAGTTTTAGACTCCCTACCCCAAGGAAAAGACCTTGACTATTTACCTTATCTATGCCTTCATGATTTTATAAACCTTTATATGGTCACCCCTCAGCTTCCAATGCTCCAGGGAAAACAGCCTCTTTCTATAGAGCAAACCCTCCAAATCTGCCAACATCCTTGTAAGTCTTTTCTGAACCCTTTCGAGTTTCACACCATCCTTTCTATAGGAGGGAGACCAGAATTGCACTCAGTATTCCAAAAGTTGCCTAACCAATATCTGGTACAACTGTAGCATGACCTCCCAACTCCTATACTCAATACTCTGATCGATAAAGGAAACCATACCAAATGCCTTCTTCACTATCCTATCTACCTGTGACTCCACTTTCAAGGAACTATGAACCTGCAGTCCAAGGTCTCTGTTTAGCAACACTCCCCAGGATCTTACATTAATTTATAGAAGTGCTTTCCTGATTTGTCTTTCCAAAATGCAGCATCTCACATTTATCTAAATTAATCTCCATCTGGCACTTTTTGACCCATTGGCCCCTCTAATCAAGATCCCGTTGTCCTCTGTAGTAACCTTCTTCACTGTCCATGACACTTCCAATTTTGGTGTCATCTGCAAACTTACTAACCATACCTCCTAGGTTCACATTGAAATCATTTATATAAATGACGAAAAGCAGTGGACCAGCACCGATTCTTATGGCACACAGCTGGTCACAGGTTTCCAGTCTGAAAAGCAACCCTCCACCACTATCCTCTGTCTTACCTTCAAGTAAGTTCTGTATCCAAATGACTAATTCTCTCTTGGAGAAACCTGTTGTTGGGGGAAGCTCACAGCAGGGGAGCAGATAGTGTGTAACCTTCCTGTTTTTTGTAAATCTACAATAACGAGTAGATTGAGTTCCTTTTTGATTATAGAACATAGAACATTACAGTGCAGTACAGGCCCTTCAGCCTTTGATGTTGTGCCGCCCTGTCATACTAATCTGAAACCCATCCCACCTACACTATTCCATGTACGTCCATTTGTCTGTCCAATGGCAACTTAAATGCGAATCTTGGCGAACTTGGCGAATCTACTACCGTTACAGGCAAAGCATTCTATACCCTTACTACTCTCTAAGTAAAGAAACTACCTCAGACATCTGTCTTATATCTATCTCCCCTCACTTTAAAGTTGTGTCCCCTCTTGGTTGCTGTCCCCATACTAAGAAAAAGGCTCTCCCTGTCCACCCTATCTAACCCTCTGATTATCTTGTATGTCTCTATTAAGTCACCTCTCAATCTTCTTCTCTCTAACAAGAACAGCCTCAAGGCCCTCAGCCTTTCCTTGTAAGACATTCCTTCCATACCAGGCAACATCCTAGTAAATCTCCTCTGCACCCTTCCAAAGCTTCTACATCCTTCTTATAATGCGGTGACCAGAACTGTACACAATACTCCAAGTGTGGCCTTACCAGAGCTTTGTACAGCTGCAGCATAACCTCCTGGTTCCGGAACTCAGTCCCCCTATTAATAAAGGCCAAGACACTGTACGCTTTCTTAACAACCCTGTCAATCTGGGTGGCAACTTTCAGGGATCTGTGTACATGGACAATGAGATCTCTTTGCTCATCTGCACTCCCAAGAATCTTACCATTCGCCCAGTACTTTGCATTCTGATTACTCCGTCCAAAGTGTATCACCTCACATTTGTCCACATTAAACTCCATTTGCCACCTCTCAGCCCAGCTCTGCATCCTATCTATGTCTCTCTGCAACCTACTACATCCTTCGTCACTATCCACAACTCCACCGACCTTAGTGTCGTCCGCAAATTTACTAACCCACCCTTCTAAGCCCTCATCCAGGTCATTTATAAAAATGACAAACAGCAGTTGACCCAACACCGACCCTTGCAGTATGCCACTAGTAACTGGACACCAAGATGAACATGTTCCATCAACTACAACCCGCTGTTTTCTTTCAGCAAGCCAATTACTGATGCAAACTGCTATGTCTCCCACAATCCCATTCCTCCGCATTTTGTATAATAGTCTACTATGGAGAACCTTATCGAATGCCTTGCTGAAATCCATATACACCACATCAACCGGTTTGCTCTCATCTATCTGTTTGGTCACTTTGTCAAAAAACTCAATAAGATTCATTAGGCATGACCTACCCTTCACAAAACCGTGCTGACTGTCCCTGATCAAATTATTCTTTTCTAGATGGTTATAAATCCTATCTCTTATAACCTTTTCCAACACTTTACCAACAACAGAAGTGAGACTCACTGGTCTGTAATTACCAGGGTTGTCTCTACTACCCTTTTTGAAAAGGGAACCACATTTGCTATCCTCCAGTCCTCAGGCACTATTCCTGTAGACAATGATGATTTGAAGATCAATGCCAAAGGCTCGGCAATCTCTTCCCTTGCTTCCCAGACGATCCTAGGATAGATCCCATCCGGCCCAGGGGACTTGTCTATTTTCACACTTTGCAGTATTTCTAATACCTCTTCCTTGTGAACCTCAATCTCTTCTAGGCTAGATGCAAGTATCTCTGTGACTTCCTCGCCAACATTTTCATTTTCTATAGTGAAAATATATATTTTATTGAGATATCTCTTGATTAAACTTTAAAAATATAAAACATAGGTACCAAGCCTGGAGGAATATTTTTTACTGCAGTAAGAGTGTGCTATTTTCTGGGTCTGTAGATTGTTAAGGTGCAAAGACGGCTTAAGTAGACTGATGTGCTCTTCCTGTTGAATGTAGGAGATTAGAGAGAGTTTCCATGTTACTGATGATTATGTCCATCGGATTGCATGGATCGGTTGGAGCAGCAGTTAGAGGTAATGAGGAATTTACAGAAGCTAGGGGGTGTGATGGATGCCAGTTGCAGGAAGGTAAATAATAATTAGATACAGTCAGGTAGATTGGTTGCTTCCAGGAAAGGAAGGAGAGGGAGGCCGGTCATGCAGGAATCTCAAACAAGTACAGATATTGATTAACATAAGTTCTTATAAATTGATTACATTCTTCTTTGCTTTGCACATTTTCCAGCTACCTTCTGGTTCAATAATTAATGCTTCAGCTTTGGCATGCAGCATTTTGCCCAATTTTTATTCTTTCAGCATTAAAAAGGAAAAACCAGCAAAATTGTTCTGCTTGCTACAGTCTAAATTAATCTGATCACAAAGAAGACTGTACTCTATGCCTCATTTTCTACATTCTTTCCATTGTCACATTGGATGAATAAAAATATTCAATATCTTTAATGACTTTTACCTTCCCAAATTGACCTGTTTCATGTCCTGTTTCTCCAATTGACTTGCCATTAAACTATGAGGGTGAAGCTTCAGCTTAATTTACCAAATGTTACCTAAACTTCTAGACTTAAGCTCAGAAAGCTCAGAATTTGCAGGTTAGGATTTGTAAATCCTGGACTTTAGAAAGTTAAGAAAGGATTTTGATCAAAATTTCCAAAATCATTAAGTGGAGCCGATAGGATAGGTACAGAGCAACTCTTTTTGTTGATTTGGGAGTCTGAGCAGGGGAAGATATTCTAAAAATTCAAACCAGGTATTTCAGGGCAACATTAGGAAACAGTTCTAAATGCAAAAATGGCAAAAGTTTGAAATTCTCTTTACCAAATGACAGTTGATGCTAGTTTAGTTATTCATTTAAATCCAAGACTGATCATTTTTTTGTTTAATAATGTTAGGAACAAACATTAGGTAAAGCTGGGTGAGTGGAGCTAGGTGGCATATCAGCTGTGATCTCTTTCAAAGGTGGGTCAGGCTGATGAAGTCAAATAGGCGAAAGTGAGGACTGCAGATGCTAGAGATCAGAGTCAAGATTAGAGTGGTGCTGGAAAAGCAGAGCAGGTCAGGCAGCATCCGAGGAACAGGAAAATCGATGTTTCAGGCAGGATCGCTTCATCAGGAATGGGGCTCCTTACCAAAACGTCAATTTTCCTGCTCCTCAGAAGCTGCCTGAACTGCTGTGCTTTTCCAGCACCACTCTAATCTTGACTCATGGAGCCAAATGGGCTACGTGTTTATAAAACTGATTTTATGTATGATCTAAGAACTGTAAGATAGGGTGGAACTTTCTGTTGATGACATGTGTCTTGCCTATTGCCTGGAGAGCTGGCAAGATACCTGTGTTCCATCTTCTAAAGAAGGTCTCCCAAATCTTCATGCAATCAGGCAGTTCCAAGGAGACCTGTAGACCTTCCTGAAAGGAAGGTATCTGGCAGAAGTCTTGCCCACCAGAAACTGCTGGCCTACATGACACCAGCAGCTCCTGTGCTCGGCAGCACATGGAGGAGGCTATAGCTGTAATCAGAAGAGCAACTCTGGGGTCCAAAGATGGAGGAGCAATATGTAGTTTTGGTGGAGGGAGTAGAGAAGGAGATCTCCAGGGTGAGATTCTTCGGGAGAGGAGCGCAGGAGGTTGGAAGCTAGTACTGGGCTGTGTCTCTCATCGGGTACCCTCTGCCATGTGTGTATGTGCCTTTGAGCAGGAACTGATTGCCCCTTATTGAGTCACTGCCCCACCTTGCTGACAAACAGCTTGCATTCTTCTAACTTCTGGGAAGGCTGCAATCTGGCAGGCTCACTTGCTGCTGGATTAATCCCTGCAGCAGAGGACTAAGGCCCTTAAATGACCCTTACTTACTTGGTCAATTGAAGGCCTTAATACACGGTGGGGTAGGATGTTTGACCAAGGACCTCCTGCACTGAACTTAATTCCAATGGAGATGGAAATGCAGGGGAGGAATTGAGTCCAACACCACTCTGAATAATTAAATATCTTTTTCACCTCCCACCTCACTAAATCTAGAAGCACAGGTTTTTAAACAGTTTTTAATTTCCTTCTTGCTGGAATAGAACAGGATCAGCATTAATAATCAAGTAACCCAGGCCTAATGTCAGTTTGAATCACTCCTTCCTACCTGTAAAACACCAGGAGATACATACACACTTGGGTGATTATCATGATGACATGACAAGGATGCACCATTGTTTTGTTGACTCTTAAAAAGTGAGTCTGCTGAAAGAATTGGTTATGAAGACCAATGACGAATAGAGATGTTAATCAGCTTGCACCCTTATTCAGCTGATGAAATCACAGGACCTGATTTTAACAGCTTGCTTTCTGTCCCTGCTAGCTCAAAACCATTAGTGGGATCTCAGCAAGCTGGAATAGCTGTGTAATAGTGTGGAGGAATTCATATTGCATCTATACAGAACTGAGGAACTAATGCATCCTGGAGTGCATGGCAATTACAAGGCTACCTGCAGTCAAACTTCCATAGGCAGAGGCATTGGCCTCCATCGTAGAACCATCAGTCTCCTGAGGTTTCCAGCTGCCAAGGGATTTAAACTTTGTATCAAAGCAAGCAATAACTGACCACATGCATGGTATCAGAGGTTTAATAGAGTCCGGATCTTAGTACATTTAGATGCATTGTTAGCCTTAGGATGTTTAATGAATTCTTCATTCAGAAAGCAAAAGTAGAGGATTGCATGGAGGCAGCTGTTGTTGCCAGAAGGGGTTTAAAGGAGTCAGGAAAAATAAATAAATGCAGACAGGTTATTTAGTAGCAACAATGGCCACAAGAGAAATACAATGTAGTCTAAACCATGACAAGTGGTTACTGGCAATGGACTGTACCTATGACCACCCACTGTACCGGAACTTCACACATATAGGCCTTCAGGGATTTTTGCAAAGCGTGAAAGCAAACTGATCTGCTTAAGTGTTGAATGATGCATCCATTTCTCTAGCCTTGTTGAATATTGTAGTGACTTCCACTTGTGAGGTACCAGAGAATAAAGAATTAAAACAGATAAACTGTGTTTGAAATGAAGACTAGATTCTTAATATATTAAAATCATGTACAATGATGGAAAATTATTTCCAATTTATGCATATACGATAGCCTATCATGTAGTGAGGTATTCTGGCCTTTTGTTATTTGTAATTGGACATTAAGCATACAATGCAGCAAAGGGGTTATACTTGTATAATTTCTTCCTAAATTATGAGAAGTAATTAAAAAGCAAGTCAATTTTATAGTACAAAAATCATCTAGTCCCATTTCACTGCTACTTCAGAGACTCTCAATAAAGGCTTTTTCTGCATAGTCATTATTCATAATTTGCACATATAATTTAAGCAAATTAGCATAATTAATTTCTAAATTGTCCTTAATATTTTCATGATTACAATCTTCAAGTTTTCTAAATATGGGTCTTGCAGTTTTGATTTCTCAAAGCATATCTACTTTCAAATTATTTTGCATTGGCTAATTAGATGTAATTTGCATTTTTAATTAACATGGCAATTCTTTCAGCATAATTGTATTTTCCAAGTTTCACATTTTGATTTAATGAAAACATGAAATCATCTGTAGATGATTTCATGTCTTTCACCTTTGTATTCTTTGCCCTGTTTCAAAAACTTTATAAAAGGTATGCAGAAATTATAATCAACCCTTCACTGTTGTGCTTACTGAATCATGTGAAAATTTGTCCAATTTTTCCTCAGCATTCAGAAGTTTAATTTGTGATGATCATGTCACATTTAAAGTAGAGGGAACTTGAAACTGCTGTGTGCAAGAGAACGATACTTGACTTCGACTGAACGCTCATGATGCTGTTTGTTAGGGGGAGAGCAGAGCATTACACAAGGGTATCTAAACCAAAGCACAGAATTCTATTGACTGAATTTGCTGTTAGAAATCACATGGCTATTTTGAAAGTATATTTTAGCATTTGCAATTTAGGGCCCTACAGGACATTTTCTGAAACATCAGTTTTAAAATTTATAAGCAATTACAATAAAAATTCCATGGTATATCAAGCTTAAAGCAAAACGATTCAGCAATAGTAATATTGCTATTTTTCCAACTGTGAAATGCACAGATTTCCTGCATTTCAGATCAGGTGCATGTATGTGGTAAATGTATGCAAACTTTAATTTTGGAATATACTGTTATCAAAATTTTAAATGCAGAGGCTTCAATGGCAGGAAAAATGACAATTTTCTTTACTTCATTGTGGAAATACCTTTACACAGATTTTAAAGTGGTAACGGTTCTAGTTTGGTGGTGTTGCGAGAAGTTGCCTTGTTGCCTATGGCTATCCACTTAGCCTGTAATTCATGATACTCAAGTAGTTTTGTCAGTTCAGCTCTTTTAATTATTCTTCCTTATAATTTAATATCATTATCAATGATTGGTACAAAAATTTCTCTGATCTGTTCCCACTTTCCTAGCTTTATTCTGCAGGGAGTGTGGCAGAATTTTCATGGATGCGAATACATTTGAACTCTTGGTTATTATTAATACCTGTAAGCTGTTTTGCAGAGTGGGCCTTGGTTTTGAGGAGTTGGAAATTAGAATCACAGAGTTGAGGGGAGTGCTACAGTGCCACCTTTGGAGAAAATATGTATTTCATGCATGGCATGCTGGTGAGTTACAGTTAGTGTTCTCTCCACAACCCTGACAATTTCCTTTCTCCACCCCACCCCCTTTATGCCCGGCCCAGTCCCAGTGTTTGCGGATCTGTCAAATGTTCCCAGATTCTCTGGATATGAAACAGTGCATTGACTCTTTCGTTCATCTCCTCCCAGGCAATCTGAATGACTATCCTGTGATAAACACTCAATGACAAATGGGGCAACTCTCCTTTGACCTAATTATTGAAGTAGAAGTTATCGATTTGTGGCACTAAATGCCAGTGCTTCTTGTGGATGCTGCATTATTGTTTCCACTGATTGACTTGTTGCATGCTAAATGTTTGAAGCCAATAAATTTACCTCCCCTTTAACTCCCAGCTACATTGCCTTTAATAGCTTTGTTGGATTTCCTGCCTCCCCATTGAGCCAGATTCGAGTTGCAGGTGCAATCCAGGGCAAGAGCTCACAGTGAATATATAATGAGGTTCACCTCGGAAGATCTGGCAGGGTCAACCATTCCTAATTTGTGTGAGTGCAAAGCTCACATTTTTTAACTGTCCCTTTTTGAAATAATATTTTGAAAATATGAAATTTAATAGATTTCTTGCACCTTCTTGCTAACAGTAGTTCAGGTCAAGATAACTCCAATAAAGTTTGCACTTCAGATTCTTCCATCTAATCTTTTCTCTCCACACTTTCTGACATATTGCAATGAAGGCAGCTGCCAGATCACAGCAATGTTCATCTGTATCTCAGCCAAGCTTCCTGTCAAATGTCACCAAGTTCCTGGTCACATGGGACACTGAGTCCCTGAACCAGTCAAAAATATGTGACTATTTCACCAAACCCCAAGCGAGAAATAATGGAAATGGACCAACTGAAGTGATTCAAAGTCACATTTGTTTGTATGCAAGTCTGAAAAATCCGGTTTTCTCCGAGAAAAGCAGAAGAGGTGCAATTTAAAGACCTGAATTTAACCCACCTGAGCCCAGCAAGATCAGAACAAGTGGAAGAGTATTAAGATCCTTGCAATCTATCCACCCAGTCCTCAAAGGTCTTGTGCCACATGCCAGTTTCTCAATTTCTGGCTGGTCAGTAACCCTTTAATGCTGGTTAGGTGAGGGTCTGTAGGAGAAAGTGAGGACTGCAGATGCTGGAGATCAGAGCTGAAAATGTGTTGCTGGAAAAGCGCAGCAGGTCAGGCAGCATCCAAGGAGCAGGAGAATCGACGTTTCGGGCATGAGCCCTTCTTCAGGAATTAGCTCATTGACATTGACATTCAAACATTGAGGTTTGATGATATCTTTCAAACCCTATCAATGCTTTAGCAGTGAACAGTCACTTCAGCAATCACTTCCGGCCTCATCATGAGCATCTGTCATAATGGAGCTACAGGTCTAGATAGGGTCTAATAAGCTAGTCAAGTTTTAAGGAAGGGTTTCCTTATCTGTTTGGCTGAACAGAACTGCTCCACCATGATCAATAAGAACATCAGGGTTTCAGGCTTCCCTTCCCACCACTTACTTAATCACTGGGAACCATTCCTTCATGTCCAGGATTCTTCTATGCTTGCCAACCCACATACCAGATGTCATCACAGCTGAGATTAAATGGATTTTAGGACTGGTCTGTGTAAAAGAGACATGAGAGTTAAAGTAATCTGGGCATTATGTCAGTGAATCTTAACAATCAAACCTAGTTCTCACTGGCCAGCCTCACTCACTGAGTTAAATTCAGCAATTTAATAGGCAGTCTTTTATCATTTATTACAATGGACAACTGACTGTTTGCAATGCATATACTACAAAATTCATAACACATTTCTGTGAAGGAGTAATTTTATGGTAAATTCCATCTTTGGGTTAAATGAGAGAAGTGATTTTCTAGGCAAAATGACTGCATTTATTCAATACACGAAGGAATGCTTTTTATGGAGCAGGTTACTATTATTAGTTGCATTGCCTGAAATGGGAGTGGAAAAAGTTTCAATGTGAACTTTTAAAAGGAAGTTGGATATACACTTGATGTTACAGGTCTAGGAAGAGAAGGGCAAGGGAGGGATACTAATTCAGTCACTGATACAAACAAAACAGGCCAAGTGGTCTCCTGAGCTGCATTATTCTATCATTGCATGATCCCACAATCTGTGGGCAGACGAGGGCCCTTATCAGGTGATACTTAAAACAAGCCCATTTGAACATGCCGATGGAATTGTTGACTATTTTATGTTTGTTATGGAATATAACGAATTAATGTAGTAACTGCAATCTTCCTAAACTTCTATATAGTCTGATAATTAAGAAAAATAGTAAGGTTAGTTCTTCAGTATTATTTTGAATTGTGTTATGAGTATATGCTATTATAATATATCTGTTGTAGATAAAGAAATTTAGTACCTTGATTCACTGTGTGTCAATGAATGATTTTGTATCTTTCTGTGAGGAAGACCCCTGCAAAACTTGACTGCCAGAAACTCCCTCTTACCATCCCTAGGATGGTGTTAGCTACCTAGTGGAAAGTAGAACTATCAGTTCAGAAATAAATAGTATGTGAACTCAGAAGTGTGAGAAAGAATGTTTTTGTTAGTATTAAATTTGAACTTCCACTTTTAAATTGCTGGCAACAGTATATAATGGTTAAAATCTAAGGTCAATGTTTGTAAAGAAAACATAATGAACCCAGAAACCATACCAACTAGTATCTTCTGCATGGTATCGGTTGTTAAAGAAATCACAATGCAGAGGCTAAGGCCCTAATTATGTCATTTGGCTGTAAATTTCACATTGCAAAGCAAGCACTGTATACTGTTGTTAAGGATTGGCAATATATTTAGTTATGATAAGAAAAATATATATCTGTTTCAGTATATCTTTCAAACATCTGTCTTAGCCAACCCTGTGACAGAAAACAGGCAGTTTTCTGCTTTCCAGCAATCTGAGAAGTTCTGTACATTAAATTTGTGCCAGCCAGCAGAAGAAAATGGTTGATTCTGTAATTACAGCATATTGAAGTGGAAGAAATGTGCTTCTGTTTTCAACCCTACTGATAGAGAGCATGTGGGTAGCTTTAATATTTTAAATACCAAGGTGAATTGTGAAATGTATTATTCACTATTGATTTGGTTGCTTTATTTTTATGTTTATCCTGTGCATTTTGACTGATCAGGTATATAGTTGATCCAGTTTTAGAGAAGAGCATCTCATTGGCAGCACCAACTGGCAAACAGTGTAAGTGTTCTCTGTTCTGATTGCTGTATGTCTTTTTATGTGTGAGGCAGGCACAATTTGGATTATTGGAGACTTGAGACCCCTTCAAAGCAGTGGCCAATGCCAATCATCTTGAAAATATCTAACATAAAAATCATAAATCATGTTTAAATGATGTACAGAATTATATAGAAACGTGATATTTCTGATGACCTTTTAAATCTCAAGGATGAGCTCTAGATTCTCTAGGTCCTGGCATCCACTTTGAAATTTTATGCTAAAAAATGAAGTGTTAGTTCATATAAAATGGACTATTCAGCACCTTGAGCCTGCTTCGCCTTTCAAAAAGATCATGGCTAAACTCAGCATTTGAATTTAACATTCCTATCTACCCCCAATGACTTAACAATGCTGCATAGGAAAAAAGAATCTTCTCATCTCTGCTCTGAAAGGGAAATCCATGACTTTAAAACAATATCCCCTAGTCTGTACTGACCACAAGAGGTCACATTCATGTCACCTTTGTCCAGCCCACTTGCCAAGACTACCTTAAACACTATGTTCAAGACACCCCCACTTTTCTAAACTCCAGCGTAAACAAGTCCAGTCTGTCCGACCCTATCCTCATTAAAGAACCCACTCGTTCCAGGTATTAATCTAGTAAACCTCTTCTGAACCACTACCACCATAGCATTTACAACCTTGCTTTAATAAGATCAAAATTGTAAACAGCATTTGACAGACAAATGTCTTGTAAAAATAAAGCAAAGCATCATTACTTCTATGCTCCCTTCCTCTTGTTATAAAGAGTAGCATTCCATTAGCCTTCTTGATTACATGCTCTACCTGAGTTCCAACTTCTTGCGACTCATGCATTAGAACATTTAGCACTCTCTGCATCTTAGAATTCTGCAGTGGTTCTTCATTTAAATAATGCTCTACCTACCAATGCAAATAACCTCACGTTTTCCCATATTTTGTTCCACATACTATATCTTTGCCCATTCACCACTTATCGATAGCTGTCAGCAACTTCCTTATGTCTTATTCACCACATACTTCTCCACCTGCTTTGGTGTTATCTGTGAATTTAGCTACCATGCCTTCTGCCTCCTCATCAAAGATATTGAACTAAATTGTAAAAGATTGAGGCCCTAGCACAGAATTAACTTGTCACATCCTACCCAACAAACAAAGACCCATTTATACATACGCTTTGGTTTCTGCCAGCCAATCAATCTTCTATCAATTCTAATATATAAGCCTGACACCATGATTTTCATTTTCCACAATAATCTTTTACATGATAACTTGTCAAATGCCCTCTAGTAGTATGACTGCAGACCGCTGTCTACCCACAGCATTTGTTACTCTTTCAAAAAACGTCAGTCAAAGATTAAACATGATTTCCCTTTGACGAAACCATGTTGATTCTTCTTGATTACCTTGAGTTTTTCCAAGTACAGCTATAATTTCTTTAGTGACTGATTCTAACATCTTCCCCATATCAGATGTCAAACTAACTGGCCTATAGTTTCCTCTTTTGTGCCTCTCTTTCCCTTGAATGTTTTTACTCATTTATGGGATGTAGATGTCACTATTTCAGCCAGCATTTATTGCCCATCCCTAATTGTCCAGAATTGTTAAGAGTCAAACACATTGCTGTGGGTCTGAAATCACATGTAGGCCAGGCCAGGTAAGGATGGCAGTTTCTTTCCCTAAAGGACATTAATGAACCAGGTGGGTTTTTTTTCTAACAATCGACAATGGATTCATGGTCATCATTTGACTCTTAATTCCAGATTTTTATTGGATTCCAATAAATTTGAACCCATGTCCCCAGAACATTATCTGGTTCTCTGGATTAACACTCTGGTGATAATACCACTAGGCCATTGCCTTCCCTAGAACAGTTATATTTGCTACTTGCCATTCTGATGGAACCTTTTCTAAATGTAGGAAATTTTGAAAACGTAGCACCTACATCTATATTACCACATTAATAATTTCTTTCAAGACCCCAGGATGAAATTCAACTGCACCCGGAAACTTGTTAGCCTACAGCTCCATCAGTTTGCTTTGTATCACTTGCCTTGTGATTTCACTAAAGTCCTCTTTCCTTTTCCTGATTTATTGTTTTTACTGGAATATTTTTGTAGCCTCTGTAATTCATACAGAAGCAAAATACTTGTTCATTTCATTTGGTCTTTCCATATTATCTACCACTAACTGCCAAGTCTCACTCTTGAGAGGATTGACACTCATGTCACATACTCTTTTCCTTTTCAGTCCCTATAGAAACTCTCAATGTCCTTCATTGCATGCCTAGCTAGTATCCTGTCATATTTTCATTTCTTCCTCCTGATTACCTTATAGTTATTCTTTGCCATTCTTTATATTCTGCCATTCCTTATATTCTGACTAATCATCTGACCTGCCACGTATTTGTAACTAATTATATATGTTTTGCTTCTTAAGCTTGATGCTTTCTATAATTTTTAGTTAACCACAGATGATGAGTTGTCCTTTTAGAAATTTTCTTTATAATATAATTACACTGAGTATTCTAAAATAGTCTGTTAAATGTCTGCCACTGTATCTCTATTTATCTATCTCCAGCTAACTATGTCAGTTCACCTCAGCTATGCTCATCTTTCATAGCCACATAGTTGTCCATAATTAGGTTTAAAACACTGGTCTTGGACCCAGTATTCATGGTATTTGTAACATAAATAGGTCAAATCTATTAAACTCCATTAGTGATCATTTTTAAGGGTTTTTATGACCTCTTTCTGAAACTTTGGCTGAAGATTATCAAAATCTTTAGCTATTTCTGTAAGGATTCTGCACCTGCTCAATTGCTGAAGACATGTATGGAAATTTCAAACATGCATTTTCATGAAATCAGGGCTTTTCAGATGCATCATCCCATTCAGTTCTTACATGTAGCCTAGTTTGTGTTCAGGAACTTGTTTAGATGCAGTGAGTAACAGCAGAATTGACTTATTTACTTAGTTACTGTAATTAATTTATTCATTTTTGTCATGAACAAATAGTTACTAGGTAGTTAAAATCTAAATTCTAATGTTGCCTTTAAAGGGTTCTGTGCATGTATTGACCCAGACCAGTAAAAAGAAGAACTGCATCTTCATTTGCAAAACAAAAAGCTGGAAAAAAATAAGCTGGATGTAAGCAGAACTTTGGATGATTTTGATGAGAAGTAAAATCTCAGGACATTGGTTGGTGAACGTGTCAACAGCAGGTTTTGGACATTATGCTAGTAATTGAAATTAAGTTAATGTTTGGGTATGTAGAAGCATCGGAAAGGCTTGGTGTGGCACAATAGGTGCCAACTGAGAAGTCCCAAGAGATGTAGTGTAAAGAGAGGCCACGATAAAATAAGTCAGCCTACTCTTCGTATTTAGGTGTGATTCACTGATGAAAACAAAAGGCAACATGAAATGTCTTTTGTGAAGCGTTGTGCTTTAGTGGGGTAGTGAAATGATCTGAGTGCAAGCTACCTCAACCATATATGACATGGGTAGGGTGATTTTTTTTTAACATGATAGGTATTCTATTTCTCATCTAAAAGGTGGAAAGCCAGTATTTAATAACTGGACACCTCGAGCTCCACCATTGAAACCCACAGGCTGTGATTAAGTATTTATTACACAACAATTTGTTAAGAGATGAGTTAGTATGGTAATTGTAAGAACCTGATTACTGTTTCCCCAAAGCCAGTAATTATTTTTAAATATGTTCAGGAGATCTGGGTTACTGAGTGGACCAGCATTTATTACCCATCCTTAATTGGTCAGGGAGCAGTTAAGAGTCAATTACATTACTGGGGATCTGGAATCAGTTTGTAGGCCTTAACAAATAAGGACAGGAGATTTCCTCCCTTAAAGGATATTAAGATAGGTTTTTACAACAATCACTAATGTTTACAGAGTCAAAATTAGGCTAGTTTTCTTTTCTTAAAAAAATTGAGTTTGAATAGATGTTTATTCTTCAATGGGCTAGAATATGTTGGATATTTTCTAATTAATAGTTGATTTCGCATGGCACTCCAAATTGTCCATTGGATGTTGTGTCACCCTTAGGTAGATTTGTAATGCTAAGAGCAGGAGCTCAAAAAATAGGAAAGATAGTTTTTGAATTGTTCTCAGAGACTGAGATGAAATTTTGTTTTAATTTTTTTTTTCTTCTTTTTTAACCACCTAATAGTGGTAATGCTTATTTATTCCCTAGCACCAATGGCGTGTGTGTGTGTGTGTGTGTGTGTGTGTGTCTGTCTGTCTGTGTGTAGGACACAATGAAGAACAGCTTGTGCAGAAATCTTTATTTATATTCCACCACCAGGAGGAAAGGAAACACCCGAGTGGCCAGTGACAAACTGTGCCCTTCTCAACAAGGGCATTGCTGGGTGATCAAAAAGGTGAAAGGGAGGGCAGGAATTAAATCAAAATAGAGTCAAAGAGGAAATTATTTTATTGGTTTTGGAATATTTAAGAGCAGAATTTTCCAATTTTTAATCAAGTGTTTTGTTAAGTGAGATTCATGGTGTCTGGTTTGCATGGCTTAGAATGACTTTTCTCACACAATTTTGGTCTCTTCACCTTATTAATTATGTAAATAGATACCTGGTCTCCTTCACGTGGAATCCTGAGGCAGGAGGAATGGAAGTGCTCATTATTGCTGGGACCTTCCTGCATTTACTCTGCTGACGCCATGTTTAAAACTCAGCTGCATCCGTTGTCAGTCACTGCAGGCGAGGGAAAATGTGGTGCTCCACCACCGACATTAGAACATAAGAACACAAAAACACAAGAACTAGGAGCAGGAGTAAGCTGTTCGGCCCATCAAGCCTGCTCTGCCGTTCAATAAGATCATGGCTGATCTTTTTGTGGACTCAGATCCACTTACTCGCACTCTCACTGTATTCCTTAATTCCTTTACTGTTCAAAAAAAACTCCGTTAGCTTTAAAAACGTTTTCTGAAGTAGCGGTCAGCTACTTCACTTGGCAAGGAATTCCTTAGATTAACAATCCTCTGGATGAAGAAGTTCCTTTTCAATTCAGTTCTAAATCTGCTTCCTCTAACCTTGAATCTATGCCTGCTTCAACTGCTAGTGGAAACATCCTCTCTACTTATATCTTACCTATTCCCTTCATAATTTTATATGTTTTGAAAGATCCACCTCATTCTTCTGAATTCCAATGAATATAATCCCAGTCTACTCAGCCTCTCCTCATAAGCCAACCCCCTCAACTCCGGAATTAACCTAGTGAACCTCCTCTGCACCCCCTCCAGTGCCAATACATCCTTTCTCAAGTAAGGAGATCAAAACTGCACATAGTACTCCAGTATGGTCTCACACGCACCTTGTAAGAGCTGCAACATAAGCTCTCTGCTTTTGAACTCAACCCTTTAGCAATGGAAGGACAAAATTCCATTTGCCTTCTTAGTTACCTGTTATACCTGCAGACCAACCGTCTGTGATTCATGCACAAGGATACACAGGTTCCTCTGTATCGCAGCAACTTTTTACCATTCAAATGATAATCCTTTTTACTGTTACTCCTACCAAAATGCATGGCTTCACATTTATTAACATTGTATTCCAACTGCCAGACTTTACCCACTCACTCAATGTATTTATTTAGATTAGATCAACCCACCCAGACCCATTTCCCTCTGACTAATGCACCTAACACTATGGGCAATTTAGCATGGCCAATTCACCTAACCTGCACATTTTTAGACTGTGGGAGGAAACTGGAGCACTCCAGAGGAAACCCACGCAGGGAGAATGTGCAGATTCCACACAGACAGTCACCCAAGGCTGGAATTGAACCTGGGACCCTGGTGTTGTGAGGCAGCAGTGCTAACCACTGAGCCACCGTGCTGTGCTCTGCAAAGTTTCACAGTCCTTAGCACACTTTGCTCTGCCACTCATCTTAGTGCCATCTGCAAATTTTGACACCGTATACATGGTCTCCAACTATATAAATTGTAAATAATTGCGGTCCCTGAAGCACACCACTACCATTACAGAGATTAAGGTAACTGTCTATAATTCCTCATCTTTTGTTTACCTCCCTTTTTAATCACATTTGCTGTTTTCCAATCTGCTGGGACTACCCCAGAGTGCACTGAATTTTGAAAAATTACCACCAATGCACTTGCTATTTCTCCCGCCATCTCTTGTAGTACCCTGGGATGCATTCCATCAGGGTCAGGAAACTTATCTATCCTTAGCTCCATTAGTTTGCTCAACACGACCTCTTCCATAATAATGATTGTTTCCAGGTCCTCACATACCTTCGTCTCTTTGTCACTTACTGGCATGTTATTAGTGTCCTCTAGAGTGAAGACCAATACAAAATACCTGTTCAGTGCCTTGGCCATTTCATCATATCCCATAACTAAATGCCCCTTCTCTCCTGTAAAGGACCAGCATTTACTTTAGCCACTCCTTTTCATTTTATATATTTATAGAAACTTTTGCTATCTTTATACTCGGTGCTAATTTTTTCTCATGTTCTATTTTACTTTTCTTTTTAGCTCATTTTGTGGCTTTCTGTTTACCTTTAAAGTTTTCCCAATCTTCTGGTTTCATGCTGTTTTTGGCCACTTTGTATGCCTTCTCTTTCACTTTGATAGCCTGCCTTATTTCCTCAGACACCCATGGCAGATTACCCCTCCTCTTACAGTCCTTCCTTTTTACTGGAATATACTTTTGCTGAGCACTTTGGAAAATTGCAGTGAACATCCTCCACTGCTCATCAACTATTCCATCATAAAAGCTTTGTTTCCAGTCTACTTTAGCCAAGTCATCCCTCATTCTATAGTAGTTTTCCTTGTTTAAACACAGGACCCTGGTATTAGATTTTATCATCACACTCTCCATCTGTATTCTAAATTCAACTATATTGTGATCACTCCTTCCCAGAGGATCCCTAATTATGAGGTCATTAATTATTCCTGTCTCATTACACAGGATCAGATCTAGGATAGCTTGCTCCCTCTTCAGTTCCATTACATACTGTTCAAGAAAACTATTGTGGATACGCTTAACAAACCCTTCCTCAAGGCTACCTTGGTCGAACTAGCTCGGTCAATCTGCAAGTAAATTAAAATCCCCCATGATAATTGCCATACCATTTTTACAGGCATTAGTTATTTCTTTGTTTATTGCCCACCCCAATGCGATGTTATTATTTGGTGGCATGTAGACTGCGTCTTTCAGTCACTTTTTCTTCTTAGAATTTCTAATTTCCACCCAAATGGATTCAACCTTATTCTCCAGATAACCTATATCATCTCTGAGCACCGCCCTGATGTCGTCCTTGAATATCAGAGCTACACCACCTCCCTTACTTTTCTGTCTGTCCTTCCAAATAGTCTGAAAACCCTGGATATTTAACTCCATGTTGTGACTATCCTGTAACCATGTCTCCATAATGGCCACCAAATCCTATTCAAATCATTACTGAAAACATAGCCCAAAGGAGAGCCAAGCTTGTTCCTTGCTGCCTGGACAGGAGCTTGGTGATGTTGGTGAATGGAGTGATGGAAAGAAGAGCGATCCTCTATTCTGCTGACTGTTGGAGGAAGCAATGGTAGCTTGGACCCAAATTGCAACCTGGGTCTATGCTGTAACTCAGGTGAAGAGGAATGCCCAACAATGCAGGAAGAATGTCAGTGAGCGATCATGGTTATCATGAGAGACTTCACTGCACAACATTCAGCAGTTGCTATCCGAACAGAAGTGTTAACAAGGACCTAACCTTAGTGCTATGTGACGTAACTTTACTGTGTCACTGACTGCTGCTTTTTCCCCAAAGGTCAGTAGGTCATGTCATGCGTAGATAATTGACAGTGGGATAACCTGAAGATATCCATCTGATTGTATGCTTGATAATGAGACATTTATTCAGCAACACTAAAGGTCTAGGTCTGCAAAAATTACAAGACTGTCATGCCCTTTGCTCTAAGCAGACACTGCTTGCCATATTACTAACCAAATACTAGACAATTAAATATATGAGTATTCGGAATAGCAGCAGAATAGGCCATTTGGCCCCCAAGCCAGTTCTATCATTCAATAAGATCGGGGTTGATCTGTTTGAAAAATGAAGTCCATAGACATCTCATCCAACCTGGAAGCAAATTTCAACTCTATAAGGTTCTCTTTGGCCTCTTGAGCAATTGTCACGGTCTCTTGGATGGTAGGCCCAATAAATGTGCTGATCCTGTTCCTCATCTCCATCCTTATATTCATTTTCAAAACATTGCTTCCAATCCCCCATTTTATCTGCAAACAAGCTATGCCTTATGCCCCCCCTCCCCTCAAAACTCTCCCTGAATTTTGATAACTCCAGTTGTGAAGAGCACAATATGCCCCAGTGATGTACAACGCAGTTTCTGGTCTATCTTGCAAAGCTCCAGTGGAGCAGCCGAATCATTGAAATCTCATGTTAAGGAGGTCTATGATCTGTTCTATTGTTGTTGCTGCAGTTATACAGCGCTTTGGTATTGTGTGCAGTTTTGGTCTCCCAATCTGAGGAAGGATATTCTTGCTATTGAGGGAGTCCAGCAAAGGTTCACCAGACTGATTCCTGGGATGGCAGGACTGACATATGAAGGAAGACTGGATCAACTGGGCTTGTACTCACTGGAATTTAGAAGAATGAGAGTGATGTCACAGAAACATATAAAATCTTGATGGGACTGGACAGGCTCGATGCGGGGAGAATGTTCCCAATGTTGGGGAAACTCAGAATTAGGGGTCACAGTCTAAGAATAAGGGATAAGTCATTCAGGACTGAGATGAGGAAAAATTTATTCACTCAGAGTTGTGAACCTGTGGAATTCTCTATCACAGAAACTTATTGGGCTCAGTTCATTAGATATAATTCAAAAGGGAGCTGGACATGGTCTGTGTGGCTACAGGATCAAGGGGTATGGAGAGAAAGTAAGAGTGGGATACTGAAATTGTACAATCAACCATGATCAAATTGAATGGTGGTGCAGGCTGAATGGCCTACTCCACCTATTTTCTATGTTTCAATGTTTCTGTAGTGGAAGCATTGGCAGTATTGTATCTGAATTTTATATCAGTTTCATATTGTATAAAGGTGTCATGGGTTATGTCTAGAGAAGACGCTTCCTGTCTCCTCGTAGTCATTCCTGCACGGCCCGAGGACCCTGAATGAGGCAGAAACCTGTCAGTTCATTAATATGTAAAAGTCATAACAGTTCCCAGGGTATATGATACTGGCCTTCAAAAATTGTCATCAATAGTCACATGTAAATTGAGCATCGTGACCTTTTCTATTGGTAAACTTTGCAGGTTTGAGAGAGTTCTCTCAATGCATCAAGGATGCAGTCTGCAGCGTCCTGCATCTGGGGGATGCCAGCAATGATGGAGGATCCCACTGCAGGAGCTACTTGAATTTCCTTATCATGAGGGAAGGATGTGGACAGTTTATAGGTCGAGGATTAGGAGACACCAAGTGGGTCCCCTGATGCTCCTTGAAATGAGCAGCATGCGTGAATACTGAGGGCAACTGTGACCGAGAAGACCACGAGGTTGATATTGCCACCAAGTACTTCTGACCCCAAGTCCTGCTTCAGCAGATGACACAGTTTGTGATGGTTACGGGCCATCCTTAATCAGTGCCTGCCTGTCTTTCGTAGAATTGAAGAAAATGTGAGTGCAGCCTCTAATTACTGTAGCTTTCTTCCTTGTCTCCATGACATACCGTCACCTACTGCTTCTCCATCTGGAGGTTGTGCAGCAGCAGCTAAAGCTTGCTGTTCCTGCTAGCCTTGCAAACACTGATGTCTTCGCGATTACATGAAGACCACAAGCACTCCAGTTATGGTGATCTCACTGTCAGCTGTCTGAGTAGATAAACTGTGGAGAATGTCAGAAAGTAAACACAACTTCTATTGAAGGAACTCCTGAGCCCTTGTACCCATCACAGTGAAACCTCATATTTTGTCCCTGTCCAGTGTGGTATGGAGTCTTCACAAGGAGTTCATTGCCATGCCTCGATAAGGAGCACTGAGGTATCTAACTCTTGTCTAAATTGATTAAAGTTTTCATGCAACGTTGGGAAGTAGAATTCTGTCAATAAGGCAAAATGATTGCCCCGTCACTATTTCTTGTGTCACATTACAGACCATCTTCTTGCATACTTAAAATTTGATGTGCAAATGTGGCAGCTGCAAAGTGCTGTCATTCATTGATAGTGAAGTGGAAACCTCAGGTGATGGTATGAAGAGACTTTTTCTGATTATGTTCCTTTTGTCATGGAGGCAATTAGTGTGCACTATGAAATGGTTATGATTACTCAGGGCCAGAGTTCTTGGACAATGAATAATTGTCAATGAAGTGCAAATTGAAATCAGATGGATGGCATTACTGAATCAGTGGAGGCATGATAACTGTATTTGCCCTGAAAATGGCCTTAAATTCTAAAAGTGTGACTGCCTCAAAGACAAAGGAAGTAATTTCGCCCTCTTACTTTTCACGTGGTATCAGCAATTTTATGCAGCTATTGCACAAATGATTATAAATCCAATATGGCAAGATTCTAATTGTGTTACAGTGGAGTAACTTGCAGCCCCTGCCTGTAACACAAGAAATTTCCCCATGCCCCTGTTAGCCCTAAACCCTCTCCACGTAAAAGCCGGAGTTCCCATGACCCTGTAAAGTCATAAGTACTGCAGCATGGAAGGAGGCTCTCCCTGTCCGTCAAAAAGCACCTATCGACTCTTAATTATTTTTCCCAGCATGTGGCCCTTAGTCTTGGATGCTACAGTGTTTCAAGTATTCATCTAAATATTTAATGTTGTGATGGTTCTTGCTTCTATCACCCTTTAAGTCTGTGAGGTCCAGATACCCACGATCCTTTGGGTGAAAATATTTCTCCTCAAATCCCCTGTAAACCTCCAGTCCCTTACCTCAAAGCTATGCTTCCTGACAGGTTGATAAGTCTCCGGGACCTGATGGCCTGCATCCCAGGGTACTGAAGGAGGTGGCTCGGGAAATCGTGGATGCGCTGGTGATTATTTTCCAGAGTTCAATAGAATCGGGGTTGGTTCCTGAGGATTGGAGGGCGGCTAATGTTGTGCCACTTTTTAAGAAGGGTGGGCGGGAGAAAGCAGGAAATTATAGACCAGTTAGTCTGACCTCAGTGGTGGGAAAGATGCTGGAGTCTATTATAAAGGATGAAATTACGGCACATCTGGATAATAGTAACAGGATAGGACAGAGTCAGCATGGATTTATGAAGGGGAAATCATGCTTGACTAATCTTCTTGAATTTTTTGAGGATGTAACTCGGAAGATGGACGAGGGAGATCCAGTGGATGTAGTGTACCTGGACTTTCAGAAAGCTTTTGATAAAGTCCCACACAAGAGGTTAGTGAGTAAAATTAGGGCGCACGGGATTGGGGGCAAAGTACTAGATTGGATAGAGAATTGGTTGGCTAATAGGAAACAAAGGGTAGTGATTAACGGCTCCATTTCGAAATGGCAGGCAGTGACCAGTGGGGTACCGCAGGGATCCGTGCTGGGACCGCAGCTTTTTACAATATATGTGAATGATATAGAAGATGGTATCAGCAATAACATTAGCAAATTTGCTGATGACACAAAGCTAGGTGGTAGGGTAAAATGTGATGAGGATGTTAGGGGATTACAGGGTGACCTGGACAAGTTAGGTGAGTGGGCAGATGCATGGCAGATGCAGTTTAATGTGGATAAATGTCTGGTTATCCACTTTGGTGGCAAGAACAGGAAGGCAGATTACTACCTCAATGGTATCAAATTAGGTAAAGGGGCTGTTCAGAGAGATCTGGGTGTTCTTGTCCACCAGTCAATGAAGGCAAGCATGCAGGTACAGCAGGTCGTGAAGAAGGCTAATAGCATGCTGGCCTTCATAACAAGAGGGATTGAGTATAGAAGCAAAGAGGTGCTTCTGCAGCTGTACAGGGCCCTGGTGAGACCACACCTGGAGTACTGTGTACAGTTCTGGTCTCCAAATTTGAGGAAAGACATTCTGGCTATTGAGGGAGTGCAGCGTAGGTTCACGAGGTCAATTCCTGGAATGGCAGGATTGCCTTACACGGAAAGACTGAAGCGACTGGGCTTGTATACCCTTGAGTTTAGAAGACTGAGAGGGGATCTGATTGAAACGTATAGGCTTATGAAAGGATTGGACACTCTGGCAGGAGGGAACATATTTCCGTTGATGGGGGAGTGCCGAACCAGAGGACACAACTTAAAAATACGGGGTAGACCATTTAGGACAGAGATGAGGAGAAACTACTTCACACAGAGAGTGGTGGCTGTGTGGAATGCTCTGCCCCAGAGGGCAGTGGAGGCCCAGTCTCTGGATTCTTTTAAGAAAGAATTGGATAGAGCTCTTAAAGATAGTGGAGTCAAGGGGTACGGAGATAAGGCTGGAACAGGATACTAATTAGGAATGATCAGCCATGATCATATTGAATGGCGGTGCAGGCTCGAAGGGCAGAATGGCCTACTCCTGCATCTATTGTCTATTGTCTATTGTCTATTGTCTATTGACAGTTAACCCCAGAAAAGGATAGGTTTATTCCTGTTGACCTTATCTAGTTTTGTAGACCTCAAGTAGTTTCCCCCTCAGTCTTTTCTGCTCCAAGGTAAACAACACTATCACATGTAGTCTCTGTACATAGCTGAAAAGTTCCAGCCCTGGCAGCACCTTAGTGAATCACTTCTGCAATATCTCTTGTGCAATCACATTGTTCCTATAATGTAGTGACCAGAATTTCACACGTACTCCAGCTGTAGTCTAACCAACATCCTGTACAGCTCCATTATAACTTCCCAGCTCGTGTATTCTATGCCACAACTAATAAAGACAAGAACCAAAATGGCTTCTTGCCCATTTTATCCAGCTGTCCTGTTGCTTTTAAGGCTATATATATATACATGCACATCAAGGTCCAACTGATCCTCAGTATTATCCCACAGGATCCTACCATTCAGCATATACTACCTTGCCATGTTAGTTCTCCCAAAATGTAGCAATTCACGCTTGTCTGGATTAACGCCATCTGCCACTGTTCTCTTTATTTAATAATTTCACTTGTGTTGATCTCATGCTTCTGGAGCTCCCAATGTCCTCATATTCACCATGTTGTTGCACCCTGTCATCTCAAGTTGCCACCTCCCACTCTTAATATTCATTCAGTGGCCCAATTCAGTGAAATCCATTCCCAGAGTTGAGTTACCCACTTTTCCCAGGACTCCCAGGTGCTTTCTGACCCCCCTTGATCATTACTGAGCAAACCCCTAGGACTGACCGTGACCAACTCAACCCTGGACTGACTTAGCAGAACAGACTTGACCAATCATGGCCTAGCTCCTTGACTGAAGTCTCTACAGCAGTCCAACTGACCTACCTGTAATCTCCAGATTATTCGCATTTGACTTGAAAGACTAACCATGTAACCTGATTTTTGGACAATAAACTCACAGATTCTTGGACTCACCTATAACCAAGTGCTTGACTGACCCTGGTAATCCCTAGACTGGAATTGGATGAGCTCTTTGACAGAATGTGCTGGTATCGCTCCATTTCACTGAGAACTATTTCCATTTGACTTACCTGCATAACTATCTGCTTGAAGCACATGAAGCAGTTAAACTGCAGGTGCATGCTGCAGGTATGATGTTGATGCAGCACAAAGCTGAGCAATAAAATATCCACCCCCATAACTGTGCAATGCTCGCTAGTGTGACAAGCTGGCTGCTTCACTTCCTGCACTAAAAAGTAATGCAAACCACAGAACTAAACATGAAAGACCATGTGCACTGAGAAAACCACTTGAACCACTGAGAGATTGGCAGCCCATAAATCAGTGCTTGATCAGTGAGTGTGTGTTAAAAAAGTAAGGTGAAGTATACAGACAATAGAAGCATCCAAGTTGAAATAACTTCACAGAGGCTAGTATCCTGTCACCAACTCTCCCTTTATTTGCACATGAACAGGTCCTTGACTATAGTACTGCCTCATCGAGTCAGGCATTACAGTGTCAGTATTTTTGATACTCAACCTTTTAATGTCAGCCAGGGCTCCCTGATTGGATCAGATTAACAGGGAACTCATACTCTATGACGTCCAACTGGCTGAACCTATTACAATCACAATACAAGGAAGCACAAGGTCAGTGAATGCCAAGAAAGCAATCTAAAAGTTAAACAATGCATCCTGTGCACATACATCAGATGCATCTGCAAACCTGATACAAAGCTACCTGACAGATACTTGTCAGTCATAAGAGTCCCTGAGCTCCAAAGTGTTGAAGGGCTGAACTGGTTTAAGTTGGTGCAAGAGCAGGCATGTCAATGCAGTGAGGCTGGTGGTTTGCCAGGTGCTTGGATGAAGGATCGAGGAGGTTGGTGGCTACAAGGCATGCAGGGATAGCGTTGTGAAGAAGCAGTTGGATAATAGCTGGGACAAGCAATTGGCATATTGCAGCTCCAGTCCTGCTTTGCTTTACGTAGAGTCATAGATTTACAGCATGGAAACAGACCCTTCCATCCAATTTGTCCATGCCAACCAGATATCCTAAATTAGTTTACTCCCATTTGTCAATATTTGGCCCATATCTGAAGGAGAAAGTGAGATCTGCAAATGCTGGAGATCAGAGTAGAGAGTGTGGTGCTAGTCCTCTCACTTTATGTCCAAAAGCTAATTTAAATGAATTAAATTTAGTTAATTCATTTGGTGCAGTCCTCAGTGAAAAAATTGAATTCCTTTATCCCAATCCTCTGGATAGTCTTGACTATAAGCACTCAACGTGGTCTTTAAATTTTGATGCCATATTCTAATGCTGCTTGTGATTCTGGGTGGTACACAGTTGATTTAAGTTGTCTTATTCCGAAACTTCCTTGAATAATTTTGATGTAAAATTTTACTGTTGATCTGATTGTATTTCTATAGGTAATCCGTATCCAGTAAAAAAATTGAGTAACTCTTCTACAATCCTTAAGGCTGTCATATTGCATAACAGCTTCTGGAAATTCAGACACATCCATTTTGATCAACAAACATTGATTCCCACATTTATTTTAGGGTGGGATCCTATATAATCAGTTAAGGCTCTTGTAAAAGATTCCTCAAATGCTAGAATTGGTTTTAACTGAAGTTTTCCTATCATCCGAAATGTGTGACATGTGCAACAAAATTCAACCATACCTCTATGCAGTTGAAGCCAATAAAAATGTTATTATATTTTGGCTTAAATTGTCCTCACTCCCAAATGACCTCTTATTGGTACCTCATGTAACACCCCCCTTCTAAAACCCACCAGTAGTATAACTTGATGAACTTCTGCCCATTTTCCATCTGCCTGAATAAGTAATGATCTCTGTTTTCTCGTCAAGATTTCATTTTTAGGAAAGTAACATTCTGGGATAAACTCAGATGCTATTTCTGTGTGTGCTTTTCGATACAACTGTTGTATTTTCCATCTTTTTCTTCTTATTCAGCTAACCTCTCTGAACTAAAGCTTTCCATTTTTCCCTCCACCTGTTCTTGTTTTTGCTCAATCATGTGATCCAACATAGCTTCTCATAATTGAATTTCAACTTCCTATCTTTATTCCTTGGTTTCTCCTCCTGTCTTAACCTGTCGTTTTGTGAACTTGTTACCACACAGTCGGAAAATCCCAGGATATACTTCCTGTAACATTTCAGTTAGCTGGTTTACCACTGGCTTTTCAGCCATACTAGGCGTGACTCCTACCTGTGATCCAGCTATATCATTCCCAGGGATAAACTGTATTTCAGGAACAGAGAAATTCTCTAATTAGTCCTACCATCACTTCACTTTTCATCGGACCCTTCAACCTAACAATGGAACACTACTCTTCTCACCACGAATTCCACAGATTAGAAGGATCGAGTCATAGAAATGTACAGCATGGAAACAGGCCCTTCAGTCCAACTTGTCCATGCCAACCAGATATCCTAAATAATCTAGACCCATTTGCCAGCATTTGGCTCATGTCTCTCTAAATCCTTCGTTTTTTTACTTCTCTTCCCCTTTCATGGATTTCATTTTTAATCTGTGATAAGCTATCTTTACTATCTTCAATGAGATTTTTTTCCTCTTGCCACCTGAGGGTTTCTCTTTTCCCCAATTTCTACCCTTCACAGATTGAAATTGATGTCGGAAACCAAACTTTGGCTTATGAACCAACTCATAGTCATCGGCCAATTCAGCTGCTAGTTTTACCTCTGTGCTCTTCCACATGAGTTCTCACTACTTCAGAAAGTGAGTTTTTGAACTCCTCCAAAATAATCGTCTCTCTGAGAGCATCAAATGTTTCATCTATTTTCAATGCCTTTTTATGTTGACTCTCCTCTCTATTTGCCAACTTCCAAAGTTCAAATTCTCTCTCTTTCTTCTTCCTCTCTCTTTTTCTTTTCTCTCTTTCTCTTTTTCTTCAGCTTTTAATTGTTATTCAAACTGTTTCGTGTGGGAGATTTGCATGATTTAGTTTCTTATAGAAGAGAGGAGAATTGGAAGAGTCACATAAATAAAGGCAAGTGGGGATTTACAGAAATGCAATGCATGGAAATAAAGTAGATGTCATTCAATGGTGAGAATCTAAAGTCACTATTTAAGGCATGAGGTGAATATTGCAAAAAATTTTGTCAACATTCAGATTCTAATTTTTGAATTTTCTCTGTATTTCCCACCTTTTCACCATCTCATATGCCACATAAGTGAGGGAAAAATTCTGCTATATGTCATTTATGAAAAGGGAACTTCGAAGAGTGAACAAAGGTTAGAAGCAAAATATTTATAGGCAGAGGAGGCATACTTTTCAAACACGGTCGATAACCACTAAAAACAGGATAATGTGCAATTAATTGTGCTGTTTCATTTTAGTGCAGACAGCACACCAACTGCATGCTGCCTATTCATTTGAATAGTTGCTGCGTGCAGTCAAAGCTAACTCTGCTATTCATTGCTGAATATGTCACTTAGGATCTAAAATCTAAAATCCTAGTTTGCTAGCTTCACTTAAAGTTAACCTGCATTGCATAAAGCTATGCTGCATCTCTTAAAGGGGACATGCTTTGTAGATGGAGCAGGTGCTAGCAGCTGTGCAAGGAGTAAATCTGACCCTCAGTAAAGTGAAGAATCATAGAATATGGGAATGTGTAATCTCAACTGTTTTCTGCATTGGACTGAACTGTGGAATGGAGGCCTTTGTGGTAAGATGGAAAACAGAGGGTCTTCGAGATACACTCAAAAGGAATTGGGAGCAGATAGTAGTGGAGGTCAATATCAGGAGTCAAGCTTAAGGACCTGGATAGAGTGGTGAAAATGTTCAGTGATCTCAAATGTGTGTTCAAGGTCAGTGAATGCACCCTCAAATGCCATGTGCTACCAGGATATATCATGAGCCTGAGACACTGCTTAAATCGCCATACGCATTTACCATTAAACTCTGTCAATTAGGCTTCACATCTAACATTTAGAGAGTTTCCTTTCATATTTGGCATAACCTCACACTGACACCTCACAGCTGGCCCAATGTCAATTGTTCAACCATGACAGCAACAACAGCTACATAGATTAGACAATACTTGCTCACATGCTCACATTTCTCTTATAGGACAAAGTGGAACACAACTGGAAGCAGCAGGAGCTAACCATAGGGACAGGTGCAATTCCATTTGGAAACTTTAGTCACTATTAGTGACATTCCCATTGCTCAGGCTATGGTTAGAACCTGGGCTGAAGCCTTTGAAGATTGTTCTATTTTCATAGCTAATCTTCGTTCTCATAACTGACCTTTACCTCATTGCATGCACTCCACAGGTTTATAAGCTGCAGATGAGGTAAGCATGTGCTCCTTACTGTCTCCCTCCACGCTGCACCATAACTTTGTACTTTTGCTTTGTTTCTTCCAATAACAAAGGCATACAAATTGTGCAGGAATTGGGAGGACAGCCAGAAGAGAGCAATGATGAAGACAGTCACTTCCTTTCACATTTGCAGCCCACCAGGCTCAGATACTGGCCTTATTGAATAACTTAGAGATTGAATTTGCACATGGGTTGGTTACAGCCAGAACACGGGACAAGAACAATACAGGTGGAAACTTGCTGGAGAATAAGTATCCATAGATAAGGACTGTGATGGGACAATCTACAGAAGAATTCTGATGTGTACACATATCAACATATTTGGTCCATTGGACAACTTTTTAAGTATCCACGTGCCATCGTCCAAATTCAGCCACAGTCTGTAGGAATGAACATGAGTAAGAGACTGGGTAAAGCAAAGCTCAACCCCAACTTGCTGGCACAACCTAAGGTGTGCTGCATGTGCAGCTTCTCAAATAGTTTAAAGCATAAAACTTTGTTATTTTCTGTGCATTGTATCTTTTTCAGTGTAATACATAGTAGGTGATTTGAAATGGAGATTGTCAGTTTCAATAGACTTAATGCGCAGTGATGATTACTCATAGCAAAGTATTGATATTGTTATGCTGAAAAGATATTTTATGAAATTTTAATATTCAACAACATATGAAAGATTCATTCGGTTACCATTACACTTATGAATAGTGGAGGAATAGTATTGTAAATCCATTATATTGTCAAAGTATTATGATTTTTTTGAAAGTTCTTCCTTACTGGGTGGTTTTTAAGCCTGGTTTGATTGCATCCTTATTCACCACCTGGCAAAAGTCTGCAGGCAATTTTTGAAAACTGCGTCATGTCTGCATTTAATTCAAGACGGTCCCAATAAGTGGCTAAACTAGTGATTTTTAGACAGAGTGCAGGTAACAATTTCTGCCAAAATAAAGAATGAGAAGTTTCAAATAGCAGAATATTGGATCAAAAAGTACACAAGATTTAGCTTAAAAAAAATCCGCACTTTGTCCAGCCATGCCAGAGTTGTTTCTGTTCACATGTAAAACACCTTTAGCAAAGTAAGTTGGTTAGAGTGCAGTTAATGGTTCATTATGAGAGAGGAGTGGACCACAGAAATTACAAACTCTTTTAGGAATAAGAAAAACATTTTTAAAAAGTAAAATATGTATAGCAAGACCTTTAACATGAGCCATTGTGAAAACTGTTTCAGATCCATATTTCCCACCACAAACTACAAATTTTTGTAACTTTTATGATGACTGATTTCAATTATTTCTCACAACAGTTTCACTTAGCAGCTACAGTAGACAGCTTTGTATTTACATGAGTAAAACACTAAAAGCTCTTCCTTCAATCTGTTTTGTCCTTAATTAACTTTAAAGATGTTCAACTCTGCTGAAATAACAGTGGGAATGTTGCATTTGAAATAACCGGTCAGCTACTATAATCATGTAATCAAGAAATGATTATGCCAACGTATGACAGATGAAATTATATTTTTCTTTGCTATGTTTGATAGCTTTATTTATTTTTGCATTATTTTATTGTATATTTTTAGTTCAGAACATCTGGCAAATTGTCTGGATGTTGACACTTCCTTGTCTTTATTCTTGGATAAAACAAATTATTATTATTGAGTCATAGAGTCAGACAGCATGGAAACAGACCCTTTGGTCCAATTCATTCATACTGACCAAGTTTTTCAAACTAAACTAGTCCCACTTGCCTGTGTTTAGCCCACACCCCTCGAAGCATTCCCTATTCATGTACCTACCCAAAGGTCTTTTAAATGTTGTTACCTGCAACTACCACTTCTTCTGGCAGTTCATTCCACCCACAAACCATCCTCTGTGTGAAAAAGTTGCCCCTCATGCCCCTTTTAAATCTTTCTCCTCTCATCTTAAAAATATGCCCCCAAGTCTTGGATTCACCCACCCAAGGGGAAAAACCTTTGTTATTCACCTCATGATTTTATAAACCTCCATAAGATCCCCCCTCAACCTTCAGTGAGAAAAGTCTCAGCCTGTCCATATAACTCAAACCCTCCAGTCCTGGCAACAACCTAGTAAATCTTTTCTGAACCCTCTCCTTCCTAGAGCAGGGCGACTAGAACTTCACACAGTACTCCAAAAATGGCCTCGTCAACATCCGTTAGCAGATTTTTGACAACCGTTAATGTTCAGTGTTATGAGCCCTGTTAAGTCTGACTGCAATTTAAAAGTTTAGCACAGGCACAGATTAATGTGGAAATCCCAAAGTTACAGTTTCCTATTCCTTTGCCAGAGGCACCCCAAACAGTTGCTCCAGAACCATCCTTCAACAAAACCATTTGATTTGGCAAGAACTCACTTATTTATATTCTCATGTTTTAGGAAAAAATGATTACATTTGTCTCCTCAACCCTATTTTCGCTCGTCAAGAATTTATCTCATGCCACTGCTTCATTGTTATAAAGATTAAGCCTTGTTCAATGAGGTGTAACTGTTTGTGCCAAAATTAGGAGAGCAGAGCAACAGACTAAGGACTCTAAGGTATGATTTCATGACTCTGTACCAGATACCACTATCATCACCCCTTGCTATGTCCTGATCCACTGGAAGCAGACTGGTATATGGTTCAGAGAGAGTTGTCATACGAGTTTGCAACATTGACACGGGACCCCATGAAATCCTATGGCATGAGATCAAACAGGGCAAGGAGACCACCACCTACGAGTTGTGGCTTGGAACTACATCATTGTTCCTTCACTATTGCTGGGTCAAATTCCTGGTGCTCCCTTCTTAACAACATTGTTGGTGTACTGCCATGGATTGCAGCAGTTCAAGAAGATGGTTTGTTGCCATGTCTTAACAATGATTAGAAATGGCATACAAGGTTGATCTAGCCAGTGATGTCCACATTCCATGAATTAATATTAAAGAAAAAGTTACAGTATCAATGCTGTTAGGAAGGGAGTTCCAGAATTTTGATCCAGAGCTGTGGAGAGAATAGCAATATAGTTCTAAATCTTTATAACTTAATTCATAGGATGCTGGTCAATTATGGGATCTACAAAGACTTCTAGTGCCTATAATGTGGGCAAGCAATTTATCTTATTAAAACCCTTGTTAAAGATAAGTTTAGGAGTTGACAGGGGGGTCTTCAATTAGTGTCAGTCAAGCGGTGTAGGTCAAGTATCCCCAGTGATGCCAGGCCTAAAGGCCTTTCTTGTCTGTAGATACAGCTGAAGACCACCCTGTACAGAGTTCTGCCCTAACCATGCTCATATTTACAACCCAAAAACACATGTATACATGACCAACATGCATTTTGTGTTTTATGAAACAAATTAAAAACTGGCTGAGAGGAGGACTCCCTTTTGTAGCACCCTATTGGTTACTTAACATGTACTGCAGCTGTGTGCTTCTCTGAAGTTGGAAGGCCACTTATTGGCCCTCCAGTTTTGAAGTCCACCAACTACACTGAATTGAACAGCAAAAGCATATCCAAAAGAACTAAGGTTTATCCTACTGAAAATCTTAACTTTCATCAATTACCCCAAAGGTGGGTTTCTGGCCCAGCATCAAATTTAACTCCTATTTTCCACCTAAATATTCAGCCTTGTGCCTTTGTATTGTTTGTGACAGAGAAAATTCTATAATGGTTAGAGTCCAGAAAGAAGCTACTTGACTCATCATGTCTATGCTGTTCTCTGCAAGAATAATTCAGCTACTCTCACTCACTTTCCCTTTTCTGGTAGCTCTGCAGTTTGATTTTTTTCTTTTAGCACATATCTATTCCCTTTTGAAAGACACCATTGAACCTTCCTCCGCCATCATCTTAGGCAGAGCATTTCAGATTCTAATTGCATAATGAGGATTTTCTTTCTGCCTTTGCGAGAAGAAACTCTAAGTATCCTACTTATTGGTTATAGCTTTAGTGTTGCACTTTAGCTTTGTATTTTTTAATACAAGAACTGGGCAGTAATCTGAAGCCAAACTCCCAGCCGTTGTTAGAATCAATAAGATGAGAATTGGGTTGATTGTTTGGATGATATGCTCTGCCAAGTTAATGCTGTTGCGATAAGGTTGAAGATTTACCCCAGTGTCTTTGTACATGTTAATGATCACTTTAAAAAGAAACACTAGCTGGAGTTTGAATCCAAGTAATTATCTCCACCTGCATCTATCGACTGTTGGAAAAAGTCAATGTTAATGGCTTACATTGTGAGACAGATACTAATTTTTAACGCATATAAAATGGGAGTGCAGTGTGGAGAGAAACTGAGGGCAAGATACATATAGATAAAGCCCAATAGTTTCCTGATTCTAATGGGTTTATGTTTACTTGGAAAATTGAGTTTTGCAAGAGAGAGAGAATGAGGGGCTGACAAAGTAAGCACAGCCAACGTGACTGAGAAAGAAATCATGCAACTGCTAGACTCCTAGACAGCAAATAAATGTAACTGTAACTGTAATCACTCTGTAGTATTCTTTGCAGACTTTGGGAGCAGCCATTACTCACAAAGAATTGTTTGAATTTCTCCATAACAGAGGTTGCCATTATGACAGGACCTAAGTGGACTTTATTTTACAATTGTTGAGCCATTATGCAGAAAGATTGTACACTCTGCAACTGTGCTTACAGACATTCTGAAATTTGTACCAGTTAAATGGCTCATTAGGTTTTTGAGAAGCATTAAAGTTTCATTATAACAGGTGGATGATGATTGGCTGCTCATTTGTTATTTCTGCCAACAGCATCACATTTTCCAGAAGTGTGCATTTCAAGACTACAAATTGCTGCAAGTTTCAAACTAAGATAAAAAATTACCATTTTTCTCTTTTTTGACAAATTTGAACATCTAGTGTTACATGTTGGACAGGATTTAATCTTTTTCAGGTGAATAAGTAGTTTTTAAAAGGTTAACCATGACTTTTTAAGTTCCAGATTTTAAGTTCCAATATTACTTTGAGACATATATTCCTCCCCAGTTTCATTACCCGCAAAGATCAACCCTTTATCAGTGATCTACTTTGTAAAAGAGGTCTGACCAAAGTTCCAAGACTATTTGTGAACAGGCATCCTTTGCCATGGTGGCATGAATTTTTCCTGTCTGCAGCATGTATTTTAAGTGCTTTCTATAAAATATGAGCAAATTGTTAGCCTTGCAAAGTTTTGATGCAGTGAACTGAGTTCTGTTTTCCCTGGCAGAGTTGCAGTCGGCTGAGACTTTTGTCCACACTTGCTAGTATTCCTTTCCCCTACCCCTACTTCCTTCTCCAAGACGTTTTCCTAGCCTAGGAGACACAACAGGTCACAGCTAAATTTCAACTGCCAAAGTTCAACCACAAAAGCCTGCAGCAGGACAAGAATAGTTGGTCACTTAAAAGTGCCAAATATCCCTGCAGATTAGGAAATCATTTAGATATACAATATGGAAGCAGAATAGGCCTTTTCGCCCCCTAGGGCCTGCTCCTGCATTCAGTAAGATCATGGCTTTTCTGTTTGTGTTTTGAATTCCATGTTCCCCATCTACCCACAGTAACCATTGGTTCCCTTGTATTGCTGAATATGGAGGTAACATAGAACATAGAACATAGAACATAGAACAATACAGCACAGAACAGGCCCTTCGGCCCACGATGTTGTGCCGAACTTCTATCCTAGATTAAGCACCCATCCATGTACCTATCCAAATGCCGCTTAAAGGTCGCCAATGAATCTGACTCTACCACTCCCACGGGCAGCGCATTCCATGCCCCCACCACTCTCTGGGTGAAGAACCCACCCCTGACATCTCCCCTATACCTTCCACCCTTCACCTTAAATTTATGTCCCCTTGTAACACTCTGTTGTACCCGGGGAAAAAGTTTCTGACTGTCTACTCTATCTATTCCTCTGATCATCTTATAAACCTTTATCAAGTCACCCCTCATCCTTCGCCGTTCCAACGAGAAAAGGCCGAGAACTCTCAACCTATCCTCGTACGACCTACTCTCCATTCCAGGCAACATCCTGGTAAATCTTCTCTGCACCCTCTCCAAAGCTTCCACATCTTTCCTAAAGTGAGGCGACCAGAACTGCACACAGTACTCCAAATGTGGCCTAACCAAAGTCCTGTACAGCTGCAACATCACCTCACGACTCTTGAATTCAATCCCTCTGCTAATGAACGATAATACTCCATAGGCCTTCTTACAAACTCTATCCACCTGAGTGGCAACCTTCAAAGATCTATGTATATAGACCCCAAGATCCCTCTGTTCCTCCACCTGACCAAGAACCCTACCATTAACCCTGTATTCCGCATTCTTATTTGTTCTTCCAAAATGGACAACTTCACACTTGGCAGGGTTGAACTCCATCTGCCACTCCTCAGCCCAGCTCTGCATCATATCTAAGTCCCTCTGCAGCCAACAACAGCCCTCCTCACTGTCCACAACTCCACCTATCTTTGTATCATCTGCAAATTTACTGACCCACCCTTCGACTCCCTCATCTAAGTCATTAATAAAAATTACAAACAGCAGAGGACCCAGAACTGATCCCTGCGGAACTCCACTTGTAACTGGACTCCATGCTGAATATTTACCATCTACTACCACTCTCTGACTTCGACCGGTTAGCCAGTTTTCTATCCAATTGGCCAAATTTCCCTCTATCCCATGCCTCCTGACTTTCCGCATAAGCCTACCATGGGGAACCTTATCAAATGCCTTACTAAAATCCATGTACACTACATCCACTGCTCTACCCTCATCCACATGCTTGGTCACCTCCTCGAAGAATTCAATAAGACTTGTAAGGCAAGACCTACCCTTCACAAATCCGTGCTGGCTGTCCCTAATCAAGCAGTGCCGTTCCAGATACTCGTAAATCCTATCCCTCAGTACCCTTTCCATTACTTTGCCTACCACAGAAGTAAGACTAACTGGCCTGTAATTCCCGGGGTTATCCCTATTCCCTTTTTTGAACAGGGGCACAACATTCGCTACTCTCCAGTCCCCTGGTACCACCCCAGTTGCCAGTGAAGACGAGAAGATCATTGCCAACGGTACTGCAATTTCCTCTCTTGCTTCCCACATAATCCTAGGATATATCCCGTCAGGCCCGGGGGACTTGTCTATCCTCAAGTTGTTCAAAATGTCCAACACATCTTCCTTCCTAACAGATATCTCTTCTAGCTGATCAGTCCGTTTCACACTCTCCTCTTCAACAATACAGTCCCTCTCGTTCGTAAATACTGAAGAGAAGTACTTGTTCAAGACCTCTCCTATCTCTTCCGACTCAATACACAGTCTCCCACCACTGTCCTTGATCGGACCTACCCTCGTTCTCGTCATTCTCAGGTTTCTCACATACGCATAGAATGCCTTGGGGTTATCCTTGATCCTATCCGCCAGGGATTTTTCATGCCCTCTCTTAGCTCTCCTAATCCCTTTCTTCAGGTCCCTTCTGGCTATCCTGTATCCCTCCACGGCTCTGTCTGAACCTTGTTTCCTCAACCTTATGTAAGCCTCCTTCTTCCTCTTTACTAGACATTCAACCTCCCTCGTCAACCAAGGCTCCCTCACACGACCATTTCTTTCCTGCCTGATCGGTACATACATATCAAGGACACGTCGTATCTGCTCCTTGAAAAAGTCCCACATTTCCACCACATCGTTCCCTGACAGCCTATGCTCCCAACGTATGCTCCTCAAATCCTGTCTTACAGCATCGTAATTTCCCTTCCCCCAATTGTAGAAACTTCCTTGTTGTGCGCACCTATCTCTCTCCATAACCAAGGTGAAAGTCACAGAATTGTGGTCGCCATCACCAAAATGTTCACCCACTAACAAGCCCACCACTTGTCCCGGTTCGTTACCGAGTACCAAATCCAATATGGCCTCCCCTCTGGTTGGACAATCTACATACTGCGTTAGAAAAGCTTCCTGGACACACTGCACAAACACCGCCCCATCCAATCTACTTGATCTAAAGAGCTTCCAATCAATATTTGGGAAGTTGAAGTCGCCCATGACTACGACCCTGTGGCTTCTGCACCTTTCCAAAATCTGTTTCCCAATCTGTTTCTCCACATCTCTGCTGCTATTGGGGGGCCTGTAATAAACACCCAACTTCAGTAATGAAGTATTACTGAAGGTCTCCTCAAATTCTCCAACATTACAGGCATTTAAATGGTCATTGGATAAACATATGGATGATACTGGAATTATGCAGGTTAGATGGGCTTCAGATTGGTTTCACAGGTCGGCACAACATTGAGGACTGAAGGGCCTGTACTGCGCTGTAATGTTCTATGTTCTATGAGCCTCTCTTTGTTCCTGCAGCATCCCCTTGCACCTTTCCCAATCAATGCCTGGTGACCCAGGTCTGCAATCACCTGAAATGTCTGATCAACTTCAACAAACAGCTCTAGATTTTTAAAAGAAAAGTTCATGGAGGGTGAGCATCGCTGGCTAGGCCAGCATTTATTGCCCTGCTCTAATAGTTCAGTAGATGATTAAGAGTCAACCACCTTGTGGTTCTGGAGTCACATGTAGGTTAGACTAGGTAAAGGTGGCATTTTGTTTCCTTAAAGGACATTAGTAAATCAAATGGGTTTTTACAACATTCAGAAATGGTTTCATGATCATCGTCAGGCTTGTATTTTATTATAGATTTTTATTAAATTCACATTTCGCTACTTGCCATGGTGAATGCTGTTTTGTCATATTCCCCAGAACATTAACCTAGGGTTCTGGAATGCTATCCAGTGACATTATCATTACATCACCACATTAAACAATTCCCCTGGCTTCTGTTGATGGTCCTATGGGACTGACCTTTACACACCCCCCAGGCTATGATGGGACAGATCAAAGTGAATGGTAGACTGTGGCCAACCCACTGGTCTATATGTGTGAATTATGGCACCAGGGGTTACCAACCAACAGCAACCCATTCCTGACTGGACTGAACACTAACTAACCTACTTTCTTTCTTTAATTGAATAAGAGTGCAGTGTGTTGCCAAGCAAGCAGCTGGCACATACTGTAGGTATTAAACTGACGTCTCAATGTGCCACACAGCAAGTTGTCCTCCTAGCCCCAAATAGATCACAACTCATAAGCATGGCAAGCAGGATGCAGGTGTGTCTGTGCAAAATAATATGTTAATATAGGAGTTTTAATGGCCTTTACGCTCTAGTTGAAGTTCCAATGTGCTAACAGGCATGACAAGGCAAGGCAAGACACAGATGCTGTGAGCATACAGGTAGGTGCTAAGTGAGCCAGTGCAAAGAGAGCAAGCAAGCAACCCTGAGATGCAGCCTGGTCCAATCCATAAACTGGGCTCCCACCCCAGTGAACAAAGTGTCCTTGCAGCAACCTTCCAAATTTTGTTGCCAGTGCATCCTGCAATGCTGGTCTGTGCTTCCAAAATGTGCAAGTGAATCAGAGAATTGAGGGGTTGATAATTACCAGATGCCAATGCGTGCAAATGAGGGATGAATGTGGCTGGTACCCATAGATAAGGCCCTTGAGATGCTGATATGCCGGGTGCAACACGGAGGCTGTATGCAGCCATTGATGAGCTAAGGTTGCTAGGTACCCACTCGACTTACATGTCTAAAATTCTCGGTGTCTAGTTTGCTCATGGTCGGTAGTAGTATAGGAAGCTGCATATCATTGGGGTGAGTTGTATAGTGAATAATCAAGCAATAATCCCCGTTAATAGGCAGCTGACTGATGCCCTGTGAGAATCTCACCTCGATGCCTGAATCTTAGTTAAAAGATGTGATTAATTGATCTCGATGACAAGATAGGCCTCATTAGACTTCTCATGGGATTCTGACACATTTCTTATTAAAGACCACATTATTCTGGCCTCTGTAAGATTCCACCAAATGGATCTAATGTATTTGGATTTTGAAAAAGAAATCTGTTAAGGGGTAACATAATACGTTATGTCACAAAGCTCGGATTGATGGGATTAGACATGTAATATAGTAAGGATAGGACTGGTTAATGGGCAGAAAGCAGGGAGAAAAAATAAATGGGATGTTTTAGGGTTGGGAGGCTGTAACCAGTATTGTATTGTACAGATCAGTACCTGGACCTTGACTATTTACAATCTAAGTTAATGCATTAGGCATTAACAAGTGGAATGAGTATAACATGACCAGGTTTGTTACTGATACAAAATGAGGAGAAAAATTAAGTGGCAAGAGGATGCAAAAGAGACTTCAGATGGACATTGACAGGTTGACTGAGAAATGGAATTCAGCTAGTAAAGATATCAAACTTGATAAGGACAGTGATAAAAGCAGAATATTTTTTGAATAATAAATGGGGAAATGTTGCCATTTTAGACAGACCTGAGTGTTCTTTGAACATCAGGCATAGAAAGTTGGTATGCAGGTAGAGCTAGCAATTAGTTTTGTTAAACGGGTGGGAATATAAGGGTAAGGAAGTCTTAGTACAATTATACATAGCATTGATGAGACCATATTCAAAGTTCTTGCAGCTTTCCTTTCCTTAGCTAGGGAAGAACATATTTGTGCAACAAAGGTTCACCATTACAAATCCTGGGATGAAGAGATGGATTTATTCAGAGAGATTGAGTAGATCTTTATCTCCTGGCATTTATGAGAATAACAGGTGATCTGAATGAAAGTTAGAAAATTGTTTAGAGGCTTTACAAGTGCTGAGAAAATGTTTTGCCTCACTGGAGAATCTAGAAGTGACCATGGTTTAAGAAATTTCTTCAATGAAAGGGTTATGCATCTATGGAACTCTCTAACCTAGAGACCTGTGGGTGTTCTGATATTGCCTGTATTGAAGATGGAGGTTGTTAGATTTTTAGGTGCTACAAAATATTAAAGGAGATACGGATAGCATGGGAAAGCAGAATTGAGTTAAAAGGTCAATGATAATCATCATGAACAGTGAAGCTCAAAGTGTTAAATGGCCTATACCAGCTCTTAGCTTCTTTAAAATTCAATTCCTTTACTTCCTAATTTGGTAAGAATCACCAAGGAGAATCTAGCCTAGTAAGTCTGAAATGTGGAAGCTTCTTTAACATTGGTGAATGGTGCAGAATTAAGTTAAGAAATTCAAAAATGATATATTATTGTACAATATTACTTCCTTTAGATGTTTGTTTTTATAAAAAGAGATCTAATTTTTATATTGCAAGTAATTTTATGTTTTAACAGGCAAAAGTCAGCACATCAATGAACTCTAATTCATTTGGTCTGGTGTTTTCTTTGGATGTTTAGTCAGCTACTTTTATATTGCGCCAGTCAAAGAAAACTTTTGAACCCAAATATTGATTTTGGTTCTGACTGATACAATGTTTTAGTACTAACAAGCTTGGGCAATATCAATTCCTGAGGGTAAGGATAACATCCCATTGAATTTGACCAAAATTAATATTTGTACAGTATTGGCAAAATCTGAAGTTTAAAGGAAGTACATTATACATATATAAGCCCAATGATTCTTTCTGTTTTGCTTTAATCCGTGTGTTGTTATTATAGAATAACTTGAATGCAACCCATTCTGATTGGGCTCTGAAAAGTATTTATTTAAATAGTGACACTAAAGCTCTTTTTGTTATTTTGATAAATTATGTATATTAGTGCAACACAAGGATCATGGGAATATTATTGAAATGTTCAACCCTGGAAGGCCATTACCAGCAATATTACAAGAGTGACACAGCCAGTTTATAGTACAGGCAGAAAATTACATCCTTGAATTGATATTTGGGGCTCACTTGCCACTTAGATTTAACACAGAAACATAGAAGACAGAAGCAGGAGTAGGCCATTCGACCCCTCGAGTCTGCTGTGCTATTCAATATAATCATGGCTGATCATTGAGTTCAATACCCTAACCACACCCTCCCCCATATCTCTTGATCCATTTAACCACAAGAGCTACATCTACCTCCTTTTTGAAAAACACGTGATGTTTTGGCCTCCACCACCTTCTGTGATTGTGAATTCCACAGACCTACTGTTCTCAGGGTGGAGAAATTTCTCATCTCAGTCCTAAAAGATTTACCCCTGATCCTTAAACTATGACGTCTGGTTCTGGACTCCCCCATCATTGGGAACATCCTTCCTGCATCTAACCTGTCTAGTCCTGTTAAAATTTTAAAGGTTTATATGAGATCCCACCTCATTCTTCTAAACTCCAGTGAATACAATCCTAACCCAACTCAATCTCTTGTCTTAGTTCAATCTTACCAGCCTAGGTATTCTGTATTCTCTCTGTAGCAAGAACGTCCTTCCTCAGATAAGGAAACCAAAACTGCATACAGTACTCAAGATGTGGCTTCACCAATACCCTGTATAATTGCAGCAAGACATCCTCTCTCTATGAAGGCCAATATACAGTTTGCCTTCTTTACTTCCTGTTGTACCTGGATGCTTACTTTCAGCGACTGGAGCACAATGACATCCAGGTCTCATTGAACATTCCCCTCTCTCAATTTTACAGTCATTCAAATAATAATCTGCCTTCCTGTTTTTGCTACCAAGTAGATAACCTCATATTTACTTTATACTGCATCCACATGTATTTGCTCACTCGGTCTGTCCAAGTAACACTGCAACATCTCTGCATCCTCCTCGAGCTCATCTTCCTACCCCAGTTTTGTATCATCTATAAATTTTGAGATATTAAATTTAGTTGCCTCATCTAAATCATTCATATAATTAGGAATAGCTAGGGTCTTAGCACTGATCCCTTAGTACCTCACTAGTCACTGCCTGCCATTCAGAAAATGTTCAGAATGTGAAATGCTCACAAGTATGATGCAATATAGTATTAATAGTTTGTTGTGTCCATCTTATTTCCATGATTTCATTGGGAAGTATTAGGAGTGTGAGAAATGATTAAATGTTGCGTTTTGATGACTGCAACACTGGACCCAAACTTAAGATCTTGATTTGTTATTAAATGTGTTTGAAATGTGGGAGATGACTGAGATTTGTTAAAGTGTAATTGTACTGAAAAATATTAGCCATACAGGCCGTCCTGCTATAATGCGTGTTTAGTTAATGCAAATTTGCTGTAACGCAATTGATGAATTGGGGACACGTTTCTAACGCATGAATTTTTAAAGCGTGTGTTGGTTGTAACGCAATTCCTGTCTCATTAGTTTAAATGGTGCTGCTGTTACGTGATTTTCTTATAACTTGGGATTGCATGAGAACAGAAATACCACATTAAAGCAGAACTGACCTTGCATGAAGTAGCTCGTAACACTGAGACGTATCCAGTACCTATGATGAAGGTGCGATTTATGAATCCATCTGAGGACTTCCATTTCATTCCACAGTTTACTACAATCATGTAATCTCATGTACTCAAGGAATGGGTGAAATCTTGATGAAGCACTATGTCTCACAGCATGCCTTTTAGTTGGAATTTCCTGCATCCTTTAACTCAAATATAATTTGTGGTATAGGTAACTGTAAGTTTGAGCTGATAATTGAGAGAACAGAACATTTGGGCCTCTGGAATCATAGCACATTTGGTAATCTCTTATTACCAAAGAGATATAAAGATTGAACCAAAGATAGAGGATAAATCAGAGTCAAATAAAGTACAGAAAAGAAAAGTAAATAAATGAATAAGATGTTGTGGTTCTGTTCACCGAGCTGGGAATTTGTCTTGCAAATGTTTCGTCCCCTGTCTAGGTGACATCCTCAGTGCTTGGGAGCCTCCTGTGAAGCGCTTCTGTGCTGTTTCTTCCGGCATTTATAGTGGCCTGTCTCTGCCGCTTCCGGTTGTCAGTTCGAGCTGTCCGCTGTAGTGGCCGGTATATTGGGTTTGGGTCAATGTGTTTGTTGACCTGGACCCAATATACCGGCCACTACAGCGGACAGCTCGAACTGACAACCGGAAGCGGCAGAGACAGGCCACTATAAATGCCGGAAGAAACAGCACAGAAGCGCTTCACAGGAGGCTCCCAAGCACTGAGGATGTCACCTAGACAGGGGACGAAACATTTGCAAGACAAATTCCCAGCTCGGTGAACAGAACCACAACAACGAGCACCCGAGTTACAAATCTTCTTCCAAACTTTGAAAATGAATAAGAAGATCTGAATGAGAAAGAGAAAAAAAAGACAAAGAGATGGAAGAAAAATAAGAGGCAGCTTGGCATTGTATTAACAGGTGAAGAAGACACTCTGTACACCTCCACCATACTATGTTAACCTAACATGCTGACAGTTATGCAGCTCTTGGATGAGAAATTTCCCTGTCTGGCTGATGCTCCTTAACCAAAATTAGAAAAATAAATCTTTTCATAAGGATGCTCCTATTCTTTTGAACTTGACATAATTCTACCGCAAATTCCACTGAGACAATCCATAATATTCTAAAACAAACACATTTTAAACAAAGCAACCCATAATGTTCTAAAACAAAGAGGTAATTCACCTTATCTCAAAAGTTAACAAATCCTTCAAAATCTCCAGCATCCTGATCCATGTCTTTCACAAAAATCTAATCAGTTCTTCATTGCTTCAAACCCTATCTTTGTACCAAGGTTTGTGAAGATACATCCATTAACTCTTTGGATATCTAATTTGTAGACCAACAACCTAACAAATAGGAGCACAAACATCACGTTTGCCCATAGTTGGTGAAGAGATAACTGTCACATTGCTGCAAGAGTGTGTTTGCTATTAAGAATGAGGGCAAAGTTTCTGTCATGAGCTTTGTAGGAAGATCCAGCAAAAATTCTTAAAAGGGTTGGTGAGTCTAATGGCAAATTGCTCTTTGTTTGAGACTAATGACAAAACAGTAATAATTGACCAGCACATTTTTGAGATTCTGAACTCACAGTGTTACGTTTTCTCACCTGAACATATTGATTTGCACATTAGTAAGGGCCTACTTCATAAATGTGCTATTGTAGTGTACAGGATGATTTAGCTCAATGAGTCTCACAAGTATGGTATTGATCAAATATTTTGTCACACCTTGCTTTGGATGTTCATAATTAAATTACACAGAAACAGTTACAATCCATTTAAGGCATAATCTAAAACAATCATATCATATAAATGTCACATGGAGTCCATAGTTTAATCTTTGTCAGCACTAGGGGGAATAGGTCAGTCCTGTGTTTTACAGGGTTAGCTTATTCTTTTATAACATTGTGCAGATACAGTGTATCAATTATAAATATGTTGACTTGCTTTTGTTGTATACTTTGTCTTGTTTGTTAATTGCTTCCCATGGTATGATTTTGTAATCATCTATGTATTTGGAGCAAGAACAAGAACCAATGAGTACTGAATTACTGGTATCGTGAACTTGTCAGGTATGAATTCTTCTGCTTGAAACACTTAATTTCAAAGAGGATTGTAAGATGTATTTCTGTTCGTGGATGGCTGCAGAACTTCATGTGAAGCTTTGTATGTGGAACCATTTAATATTGGAGGTCTTCTTTTATACAAAGACCACATGATTATACTACGATGTGATTAACAGCAGGTTTGTTGCTGTACCCTCAGTGATTTCTGTATGAAAAATATATAACATGTAGAAAAATCAGAGTGTTTGTGCTCATATATTATTTTAGAAACTGTGTGCACTAGTAGTGAAATTCTAAAGTAATGGGGAGAATTGACTCCCCCAACCCCACATTTAACTTGTCTACACCCAGCTCCCTTTTGTTTTGCAATGTGTGGTTACTTCTGAACGTTTCACCAATTACTGACAGCACACAGTTGGTCGGTGGAATTTTAGGTCCTCTATCGAGGTGTATTTGAAGGTAGGTGCACTTAATTGTACCATGGTACCATGCCACCTTCCTGCCCCTGCCTTGATTAACTCTGGGGTGAAAAGCTCATGGGCAGTTTTTCTACCATGTTGTCAAATAAAGCCCACTTAAGGACCTCATCCTGCTGCTGTAGATGTTCAAACAGTGACCATTGGGGTAGTTGTCACATGGAAAATCCAAAATGCAAGGTCTGTCAGTGTTGGACTTGGCATTTAATTTGGCAGGCCTTCCATACAGGAGGTAGCAGGGGATCTCACTGGCTGTCCATTTGGCAGGAGAATCCCCACTGCTTTACCCACATTAAATACTGCCCTGGAGGACTGAAACAATGATGCAAAACATCATGGATATATAACTTGTGCAGTAACATCACAAAAACTTTGAACATAGAGGAGCAACAGTATAGGAAAATACCAAACACATTCTAAAGAGTAACATATAGAGGACTTTCATTTTGGAACTATACTTGTTTTTTTTCTTGCTTGGTATGAATTTGTTTAGATTAGATTAGATTACTTACAGTGTGGAAACAGGCCCTTCGGCCCCACAAGTCCACACCGACCCGCCGAAGCGCAACCCACCCATACCCCTAACCTAACACTACAGGCAATTTAGAATGGCCAATTCACCTGACCTGCACATCTTTGGACTGTGGGAGGAAACCGGAGCACCCGGAGGAAACCCACGCAGACACGGGGAGAATGTGCAAACTCCACACAGACAGTCACCTGAGGTGGGAATTGAACCCAGGTCTGTGGCGCTGTGAGGCAGCAGTGCTAACCACTGTGCCACTGTGCCAAGAAGGTTTACTCAATGCCATTTTAATCCTCACTACTTTTATAAAAGCAGTTCAAATTAAGCAAACCGATTGCACAAATGTAAAAGATACTGATGACAGGTACAGAAAACATTCAGTGAAAAATGCAACAAATCACTTTGTTTACTGTAATTTTTATCAGACCTGTGAATTTTTTGTTCCAAAGCTAATGGCATTAAATGTAATTTAGTTATGTACATACACATTGTGAGGAAGGCTCAGAATATATTATTATTATTATTTAGAAACATAGGTTCTAAGTTAGAGAAATACAGTATTTAGTTTTCAGTTCTGTGAAGATCTGATTTTGTTAAGAAATATTAGAAAGTAATTTTGAAGATTTCCTAAATACATGATATTTTAGCTAGATGAATGAGAGCCTCCACCACACAAACACACACACACACACAAAATCCTCTGGAGATAATTGCCAAGGTGTTTGTTGACTTGAGGTTTCCAATCCAGAGGGACAGTGATCGAGAATCAGGTTAGTTCAGTGAGGAAGGTTTAAAGCAGCAGACATGCTATCAGACTTGTAGTCCTAACGACATCTAAGGCAAAGCTAGGAGAAGTGCTGACTTGCTTTGAAGAAAATTCCATTAAAAGAGGCCGTGGAGATGTCAGAAAGGAAGACAAGCGGGTTAAAAACATGAGTTTACCACGTCTGGTAGTAAGAGCAGATTGAGTTAGCAGCTTGTTTAAAAGTCTTGGGGAGCGACATTAATTGATGAGAATAGCACTGAGCATAAAACTTGGCTGAGAAGGAAACTGAGTATAGGCAGACCCACTGATCAAGCTACATTGTTGTGGAGGCATATGGCCGTTCACTGAAGTTTGAGTGTTTATAAATGGAATAAAAGGATTGAATTTTTCTTTCTGATATTGGTGATGAGTTTATTCCGATAGTTCTTGTTGAATGTAATTTGATTGGTGTTTTTTCTCGTTTTCTCGTTCTTTTATTAAAAGTGCATTGACAGCTTCTTGTGATTATGTTCAGAGGCTGACCTCCATGGCAAATAAAAACCGTGTCTGTCTGTGAGATCTGTGGGATTTTCAACTGTGAGCATGAGGTTGTGTGCAACCTCTCATTCCATGCTCCCTTCATCTATTGAGCCCACTGACATTTTGGTGTTGTTGCTGATGGGGTGAAAGGTTTCAATGGGCAACCTTGTCGATGGCTTTTCCAGGCCCTGAATGCTCTCTTCTTCTGAGGATGAGGAGGTCTCCCGTGGAGGAGATTGCTGCCTCTCAGCTGATGTGCTCAGCTCTCAGGCTGCAGCTGGAAGACACAAATGTCAGGGCCATTGGTTAAAGGCAGCGCCTGATGCAGCACACTGACTGCCTGTCACCTGTCCACATTTCAGGGTTATGTTGGTTCCTGGCACTTGTCTCTGAATCCCCGTTCCAGCCCTCTCCAGACAGGGTGAGTATCCTCATCTTGTGAAGATAAATACTCTGACGTCCAGAACTATCAACATTTCATCTTCAATCTGCCATGATGTGCAGTGTCTTAGACACAAGTAGATGGCATAGCTGTTAGTTGGAGGAAAGCTGTTGAGGTGTTCTAAGGGAGTGAGGAGACAATGCAGAGGGGATGTAGAGTTAGTGGTGAGGGAGGACAGAAGAGAAGGAAAGTGAGTGAGGAAAGGTGTTGCATGACACAGAGGGGGTGTCAGAACAGAAGTCATGGTAGGAGGTGGAGGAAAATCTATTTTAGTTTGAAATTCTGTGAATAAAGTAAGAAAGTTAAACAGTGAGCAAAGACAACATTTCCAACAAATCATACAATTTCAACTAAAGGACTAAGATCCTTGTCAGGGACATAGTTACTAAGATGTTTGCTGACTTGAGTGTCATAATCTAGGAGGAGAGAGAGACAGGGAAAGACTCGGTTTGCTGGGGGCGGGGCAGGAGGTAGAGGGGGTGGTGTGCTGGGGGGGATGGGTGGGAAGCGGTGCCTAGAAATAGGTTAATTCATAGAGAAAGGTCCTACAGCAGCAGAGGTGCTAGTATCTAAAACATTCAGGATAGGATTGGAGAGAGTTGTTTTGAAGAAAATGTCAGAAGCAGAGGCTGTGGGGGTGTCAGAGAAGAAGACATTCCATGAGGCAGTTGGAGACCTATTTAAGGAATTCATGTTCAGTAGTAATAGTCAGGTGAGTGAACAGCTGGTGGAAGGTCTTGGGGAGAGATGTTAATGAAAAAGATTAGCATTCAGTAAATCCATAGAGCTTTGCTGAATAGGAAACCAATTACAACTTTGTTCCCTGTACAGGGACCTTTAGCTTGGAAATAGGAGTGATCTTTTACTAAGGTTTAAGTGTCTGTAGGGTTATTGTTGGGGTTTGGATTCAAGGATTGAATGGTTCTTTCTGATATTTGCAATGTGTTCATTCTAATAGCTCATGTTGTGTAATACAATTTGTGGTTTCTCCCTTTTGAGTAGTATACCTTTATGTTTTTTTGTTAAAAATACAATAGCAGTCTCTTGTGAATATGTCCAATGAATGAACTCTATGGTAAATGAAATGAAAAACAAAACCAGCACTCTCATTCTGGGATCTGACGTGTCCAATATTACCATCAGCTGGGAACATAATGATGTACTGGGCTGAATCTTATAGGGCCGAAATAACATGGGCTATGGTGATAAATTATGAGATGATTGCATGAGATATCTAGCCAGGCCGCTCTCAATGTCGTGAGTAATTAATTGTATTTCCCAACTATATGCCAGACCTCAAGATGAGATTCTCGCTAGTGAGATGTCTGTCAATGGGGATATTGCTTACTATCAGCATCATTATTTGTGCCTCTCACATCATTAGTATGCATCCTATTGCCCACTGTGAGTTTCCAACATGAAAGTCAGACGGGGTACTTGGCTCATTGTTTGCTTCTCTGTACTGCCATCTTGGACACATGGCAACAATATCTCAGGGCATGCTCAAGGGCACCTACAGACTCTACCACCTGACACCTGCCAGCCTCTCAAGGCTATCCGGGACCTCTCGAATCCTTGAGTAGGATGCTTCTGCATTTTAAAACTTGTACTTCAAGGCGCAGTGGCAACAAGCTTTGAAACGCTGCTCCAAGGACACTTTGTGTACAGAGACAGACATCCAGCTCAATATATCAGCCGACTGCCTCTTGGGCTGCTCTCTTAGTGCTCACTACCTTGAGCCTACCTTGATGCTCACAGCATCTTTGACTTGCTTGGACTTGCCTTGCCTTTTTGTGGTTTGTACCCACAGCCAAAGCTACTGGGTTAATAGTGTTTATTTCTTGCCTTGCTATTGAGCACAGGCACAAAGCCTGGAAGCTTGTCAGCAATCCTCAGTCAAATCAAGGGAGATGCCTTTAGTCAGGGGTCCTGGCAAAATAAGTTAAGGACAGCCACTGATATCTGTCCAGAGACTTGGGCATGATGAGTCAGACAGGATCATCTGCTCAGTAGGGGGTGAGGGGCCAAATGGTGATGGTATTTACTCTGTTGTGGGTTGTTTTCTCCTGTAATGGGAGAAAGGGAGGGATTGAATGAGATAAAAGCGCTGATGCATTTGGGAGGAACGTAGTGAACTTTTCTGAGCAAGTGAGTAGATTGTGCAGAGCCATGCAGGAATAGGAGGGTGGGGTTTGTGGTGGGTGAGATCGCGTGAGGGAAGATGTTACATGTAATAGTGAGAGGGATTGAGCATGACCATTGCTGGGAGTTGGGTAAGTGAGTGAGTGTAAAGTAGCAGAGAGAAGATAGTGCCACATACCTTGTTCAAGCAGAGAAGTTCATTGGCATTGTTCCTTCACTGATGCGTATTCTTCCACACAGCTGAGGTGGTACCCTTAAACTAGACTGGCTGGATTAGATGGCATGGCTGCTTCTGCTAATCCTGTGGGCAGTGGACTCCTGACATCTGCACCATCCTGTCCACCAGGGACTCCAGGTCCTTGTCTGCAAAATGGGCACAAATTGCTATTATCTACTACATCTGTGCAAATGTCACAAAATGTGTAGGGTAACTTCAGGCTAACAGTGCTTGTCCAAGTGCACATTAGCCTTTTAAAGATGGCGCAGACATCATGGATGCCATTGTATTCCAGGATATCCCAGCAATGGTGAGTTCTTCCTGGTATGGCAAGTGATAGAATTGGGCTAGCATTGGATGTAAAGGATGTCATTGGGTAGGGTAATTTGTTAAGGAAGTAAGTTTTGGGCAGTAGAATAAGAAAATCCTCAAGGATTCAGGGAGAGAAACCTTTCATGACATTCAATGTAATTGACACTGTTAAAAAAGTAAGATTCAGCCCGAAGATTGATTTGACCTTTTGGCTGTCTGACATGTGGAGTGGGTGAGTGTCTGTCTACTTTGGTGGCTCGGATGTTTCAGCTACGCCTGACTTGTATCTGACCCATGAGGTGAGAATGATGAAGCAGCTCACTGATTGTTTTCCCAATCTGTGATGACAATAGTAGCTTGCTACTTGACCTTGGAGTCAGCAGTAAGGTTGGGTGTGATGGCTTGAACAGAAGCTGTGCAAATCCAACCCAGCTGAGAGCCTCAGTACATTTGCATATCCTTGCTTGCTGTGACTCCACAAAAATGCTTGTCTGTACAGAGGGTGGTGGTGGAGGGTTGTTTTTCAGACTGGAGGCCTGTGACCAAGGAGTGCCACAAGAATCGGTGGTGGGTCCACTACGTTTCGTCATTTATATAAATGATTTAGATGTGAGCTTAAGAGGTATAGTTAGTAAGTTTGCAGATAACACCAAAGTTGGAGGTGTAGTGAACAGTGAAGAAAGTTACCTCGGATTACAACAGGATCTTGATCAGACGGGCCAATGGGCTGAGAAGTGGCAGATGGAGTTTAATTTAGTTAAATGCTCAGTGCTGCATTTTGAGAAAACAAATCTTAGTAGGACCTATACACCTAATGGCAAGGTTCTAGGGAGTGTTGCTGAACAAAGAGACCTTGGAGTGCAGGTTCATAGCTCCTTGAAAGTAAAGTCACAGTTAGATAGGATAGTGAAGAAGGCGTTTGGTATGCTTTTCTTTATTGGTCAGAGTATTGAGTACAGGAACTGGGAGGTCATGTTGCGGCTGTACAGGGCATTGGTTAGGCCACTGTTGGAATATTGTGTGCAGTTCTGGTCTCCTTCCTATCGGAAAGATGTTGTGAAACTTGAAAGGCTGGGGCTATTTTCCCTGGAGCGTCGGAGGCTGATGGGTGATGTTATAGAGGTTTACAAAATTATGAGGGTCACGGATAGATAAATAGACAAAGTCTTTTCCCTGGGCTCGGGGAGTCCAGAACTAGAGGGCATAGGTTTAGGGTGAGAGGGGAAAGATATAAAAGACACCTAAGGGACAACTTTTTCACACAGAGGGTGGTACGTGTATGGAATGACCTGCCAGAGGAAGTGGTGGAGGCTGGTACAATTGCAATATTTAAAAGGCATCTGGATGGGTACATGAATAGGAAGCATTTGGAGGGATATTGGCCAGGGGCTGGTGGGTGGGACTAGATTGGATTGGAATATCTGATCGGCATGGATGAGTTGAACCGAAGGGTCTGTTTCCGTGCTGTATATCTCTTTGACTCAATAATGAAATGTTTGTGGACATCTTTTGATTAACAGCACTGATCATACGGTGAAATATGAATTTTAAAATGTGTCAATGAAAATTGCAATCAACTGCATTATAAGAATTCTTATTGGCATGGACAAGTAGTCCATATTAAAGTTCTTAAATTTGAATGCAGCACTTTGACCACATAAGAGCATATTGGCATAATTTTCTTTAATTAATCATTCCAGAAATGCGAATTGAATATATTAGCTACCTATTCTCTGCTCCAACTTAAATTTCATCATCATTATTATTCTTTAATGTTCTCATTTCTTCCCTGTTACTCCAAAAAATATTCCAACAATAAAGCACTCACCATAAGACCATAAGAAATAGGAGCAGGAATAGGCCTTTTGACCCCTCTAGCCTTCTACACCATTCAATAGAACCACGACTGATCACATGTTTTTCATGTCCACTTTCTTGCCATTTCCCTGTAACCCTTAATTCCTTGACTGATCAAGAATCTATTGACTTCAGCTTTAAATATACAAAAGACACTGTCCCCACATCTCTCTGTGACAAAGAGTTCCAAAGACTCACAACCGTCTGAGATTGGAAATTCCATCTCTTCTATGGAACCCCTTAATTTTGAGACTATACTCTCTAATCCTGGACTCTCAACTGATGGGGGTTGTTGGTTCGTGTTCCTCATTAAAAAGACATTGGGAAGGTGTGTGGGAGGATGGAAACCCAGATGAAGCCATGCTCTTGCCCTTGCTGCCAATCCCTATCTTATTGTCCCTCCCTGCAAATCTCATCCCATTCCAACTACTTCAGTCAGTTTCCAGAGAATCCATTGTCAATTTTCTGGATAGGCTGCAGTGAAATACTGGCAGTGGCTACCACTCTTGGTGGTGCCAATTTTGCTGATACTGCAAAGCTGCCAGCCTATGATTAGCCAGCAGCTCTTGTGATGGGACTTCTACCCTACAGTGGCCTTAATTCAATCAGGGATTGATTAGGTAAGTGCCTGATTGCCTTAGGCCCCATTGATTCTTCAGACGGTGGATGGGACCCATGTCACTGCCACAAATTTTGCTCACTATGTGGTCCTCAAATGCAAAATCAGATTTATGGGTCAGTCTTACATTGCTGTTTGTAAGACTTTGCTGCCTACAAATTATTTGCCATGTTTCCCTCATTTCGGCAGTAACGACATCTCAAAAGTACTTAATTGACTATAAAGCAATCAGGCATCATGTGGTTATGAAGGGTGCCATATAAATGCAAATGCATTTGTCTCCATGCTCTCAGCACAAATATATGTGGCAATATAAAATTGAAAGGAAAGAAAAATTGCTTTAAAAATATTGTCATTTGGATCATATTAGTAATTTATTAGAAACACATATTGACTTTTTGAGTCTTTAAAATTACAGACAATGGGTAGCCCAATATCTTATTAGCTACCAGTCATTCTTTAAATGGTGGCTGATAATGAATTATGAAAGAATAATTTGCAAAATCCTGGAACTTTTATTAATTCATGAAAGGAAATTGGTCCAAAAGTGATGTTTAAATTGAGTTAAACCTTAATAAAGACTACAAGATTTTCAGCAGTGTGCTTTGATATTGTAATCCCAGGCACAGATGCTAAATTTTGCCTACCTGAAACTCATTATTAATTAATTCTTTTTTAATATAGGTTGGATTTACTCATTGGGAAAACGTAGAATTATCCCTATTGATGTCGATCTATAATGCAGGTGGTTTGAATTTCACCAACCAGAGAGTTTAATCTTGCACTTTGTGCAAAGCTAATCAAATCTTCGATAACAGATGCAAAGATCCCAGTGTCAGTCTGCATGTTTGGATCTTTACTCTAATCAAATTACGTAGACTCTTGATAAGTCAACACTGATCATTATGCTGGTGGAAATTTAGATTACTCATGGCCCTCTCATTCCCATTGTTTTAATAACAACTGTGCCCTATGTTTTCACACATTAAAGCAGAAATTGTGATGATACCTGAATAATTAAAGAGTTGTCTATGGTGTTGTGTGAATCTGATCAATGTCACCGGCAGAGAAACGTGACCACAGCTGTGCTTTAAAAGTGCTCCCTGCTATGTTTTTGCTGTGTGCTGGAAAAACAATACTTACTCTGTTCACTTTACTCTTTTCTGACCTTGCTGCAGGCAGCAGTGTCACCAGCTGCACTGGTTAACATGGTCACCTTTTCGATTTTTTTTAAAAATGGTTTGACAGGGGATGAAACACATTTCATTTAAACTTGCATTTCCCGCAGGTGTAGCAGTCCTTGTTTGTGTGCCATGTACTGTTTGTTTAGTTAGCTTCCTAGGCAATTTGACTCACTCGGTTTGGTGTCTAAGACCTTCTGCTGGTTGCCTGATTCAGTACCCTGTCCCTCCATCCATTTTCCTTCATTTCATTGACTTTTTCATGCAATCATTTAAAGAAATAGATGAGAGGATTTTGTTTCTCCATTTCTTCCTGTCTGTCATGACCTTTGTTTTTTTTTAACTTCCTTGGGCAAGTTTCAGTAAATAGTCATTGAGTGCCATGCCACCTGCTAAAGGTAGTTGAGAAATTAGCTTTTCCTGAAATTACCCTGACCAGTGACCTCTCCCAACCCACCCTAGGGTTTTGGAAGGCTGTTCCAGCTTTCTGTGTGGCCCCATTTACTGCTCAATTTCGACGCTGGCATTTAGCCTCTTAATTATTACTTGTCAGTTTAACTCAATAAAGCCTCAAATAAGTAGAATTATGAAATTTTTTTCACATGCTTCTAGTTGACGCTCTGTTCTTTGTTGGACAAGATTGTTAGCAACTTTCACCACTATTTCTCTGATTTCTTTGTTCTGAAAGGAAAGACAAGATGAAGAAAAATCTGTGAAATCTGCACCACATACCACACAAGCTCCTGTGTCAAAGGTCACTTCTGGAAGCTCAGGATTAGGAAGAGGTAAAATTATATTTTTATCCTTAAGCTTTGATTTCTTGAGTTAATGAAGATTTTTTTTTCATTGGGTCTGTGCCGCTAACAGGTGTTAGCCCTCAAGCATGGTCTCCAGGGCAGCAAGTCTATGCAGCAACTTGAGGGTGATAAAATTCATTGTAGCCTTGAACACATACAAATTGGTTGGGGAGACCACTCTTGAAGTTTTTTTTTCCAAGGCCAGATGACATGGGAACTTGAAATCCATGTCAGAAATCAAAGGAAATTTTTAAACTGTCAAAATGTAAACTTATCAACAACCTCTTGACTTCTTTTTCAGAAAGAAGCTTTCTGTATCAGATTCCAATTCAGAGTCAGGTGGGAGGGACTATGTCAGAAATTTGCAATACAAAGCAGAAATTGAGAGTGCATCAAAAAAAATCAGATGTAATACAAACCAACCTTCATCTCACTTGTCACATCTGCTCTGTCTAATTTAATTTTGAAACCAGAGACGGGAGAAAGATCACAAACAATGTGTAGATGATAATATTTCATTTTTTAATCCTGTCAAGGAAATTAACAGCTGCACGTTGGGTTAAGTGCTCACACCAAAGCTGATTTCTATGAAACGTGATGTATGATACATTGAAAAGAATATTTCAAAACCCAGATCGGCACTGCCCTGTATAATGGTTCACTTCCAACCTTCTCACCTGATTCCATTGGTGGGACTAGCACAGTGGTTTTGTCTGTGAAGGATAGCTCTTTAGCAGGGGTGAAGATGTGAAGAATGCTAATAAACCAACAAGAAACAGAGTACCGTGACATTAACTGCCTCATTATTTACAGATCTTAAGTCAATCTATTAATTTAACATAAGGTTAGTATTAAGTGTTTCAGCTAGTCTAATACTGTCCCCTTCAGTTTAAATTTTAACTTAAATGCCTGATTGGAGCTATTACATCTCTTCTTTTCTATAGCCTGTATGGAAGATGCATTAAAGCAGTTGTGTCATAGGTGATGCGGTTAAAAAAAATTGATTGGGGGATGGGAGACACATGCCATTCACTCCAGTAGAACTTGGACACAACAAGTTGTGAAGTCATTTGTATTTTATTCACATGAGAAAAAAGTAGTTTCAGAAGTGAGTATTTGCCCAGAATGGTAAAGAAGCTTTTCTTCATCCAAGAATATAATGAAATAGGACACCCGTGCAGCTTGGAATCATTTTAATTGCTTCAAGTCTCAGGATTTTCCAGAAGAATGCAGTGGTTTAATAACTACACCTTTGCATAACAATATGAATAAACTGAAAATATTGGGACAAAAGCAATGCTGATGAATGAAGTTATTAGATATAGTGTATGATCCTGATGAAAAGCCTTCAGGCCTTATATTTCATTTCTGACTTCTGCTTCATAGAAAAGCATTGTAATAGATCCCAAAGCAATGCTGTTCATGAATTTTTTAGTACAGTGAGTTCAATATGGACAGATCACAAGCACAAAAGATTGTTAAGCTTCTCTGGAAGAAAATATTGCATAGGTTTAGGATCTTGGTATAAAACTGGTTTCTCTGCCTAGGATGTGTGTTAACCTCTGCAACACTATTCTAATGCGTCTGTCGAGGTACTGCCCCCTTCTTGCAACCTCAGCAATAAAGTGCTGGCTGAGGAGGTACATTGGAAACTTTCTTGACTTGCCTTTCTTGACAGAGGAGGTGCAAATAAGGCCCTCAAGTGGTGGATTAATAGCTACTTAATGGCCTCAACCCACCACCAGCCCAATTACCTGGAGAGAAAGAGGGTAACCTGCCTCTGGGTGGAGTGAGTCTTCCATTTACTGCAATCTAAACAGGGATGATGGGGTCATGAGCGGGTGGCCACTGACAGCCATCCTTCTTCCCTTGCCTCTGAATCCCCTGACTAGCCCTCTCATTCAATGATCCTCACCCCATAAAAAAACAAGAGATAAAGACTTACCTTCCACGTGTTGGATTCCTTGAAGACTGGACTTCAACCAATAATCTTTAGGATGTCGAAGCTGTTTCTGATTAGCCTGCAGCTCCTGGAAAAGCAATACTTGACTGTTAAGACCCTGCAATTGACTCAGAAACTCACTGATCAGTTCTTAACAAGCTGTTTGGAGCTTAATTCAACAAGCTTTCTCAATGGTTGGGGACAGTGAGTCAGTTAACATTGAACACCTCTCCTCCACACTTAGACTACAAATCAGAGAATCTCACTCCTTAAGTATCAATTGTGAATTGGTTTATGCTGGACTATTAACGCTGATGTCATATTGAGCAATGTCAACAATAATGACTTTGTTGACTCATTTATTGGTATTCAAAAGAGGGCAATGAAATTTGCAATGAGTTGCTCAAACAGGGAAGGCTGCATAAATGAGCACTGAGACTTGCTCTGCAGTGTGTACTATGTATGAGAAATATATAAATATAGAGAAAGTGCAATCATCACAATTGCTGCAAAATTTATTGCAAACTTACTTCAAATCATATAAAAATATATTGAAGGCTATTAATTTTTTGACATTGCAAGAATGCAGTTGACACAGTGGAGGTACTATTACCACTCAGCAAATAGACGATCCCATATGTTTCAGAATGAAGGTGGAAAGAAATCTGTGCCTAAATGACCTCATAGCTCAGGTTACGAGTTCTGCAGATTATTAACTCCATAAATCTTTTCCATATCCCACTTCAAGACAATTGGCATTCTGTTGTGTTTTTTATATTTATTCTACATGTCACCCTTTTAAAAAAAAGCTAAATGCAGAGAATATTTGAAATAGTTACATTTATAAACAAAATGACTGTGGTGTAATCTGGTGGATTGGTCTGGGATCATTGCTGAAAATGCTAAGTTTATTCAGTGCCATGTTGACTCCTTGTTAAAAGGCATAACAGATAGATGTATTGCAGGACAACTCATCTGAAATGAGTGGGAGAGATAGTTAAATGTAATTCTTTCCTGAGCTGGGACTGCATTTTTCAGTCATCTGTTTTTGACTTGCATTTGTATAATCCATTGATATACTTTGGGTTATTATTTTGGGGGAGTCTTCTGCAGCACAAAGCAGGTGTAGCTCACACTGGAAACCAGGTCACTTGAGAAGAAGTAGGATTAAGCAATAAAATGTGGAACCTGCTAACTTAACCATACGCTTTTGCATTCTGTTTTGCGGTTGAAAATGATGCCAGTTAGCAGTATTATCTCATTTATACACCACTCACAATGTGGGACCAGGAACATGGCATAAAAAAGTGTTAGTTAGCATATCCTGTCAATTGCTATGCAATTAAATGTTAAAAAAAAGTTGCTCACTAACTGCATTTTGTCAGCACACCTGTGCTACAATATAATCTATCTAGAATGTTACCAATGGAATATGATACTGGAACTATGTTCAAAGAAATTTCAGCTGAAATATTGTCACTGTGTCAAAAAGGATTGGTCTGTGATGTTCAAGGCTGCTGGTGTTCTGAAATTTGTTTTGTTCACCTTGTGGCACAGAATTCAAAGCATTGTCAGCAGTACTGAAAGAGTTGCACACATGGAAGAATATACAGACATAATATTATGCACAGTTACAGTTGCAACTTTAAATTTCTGGCTGAGACATTGATGTCGTACTGCTGACATACTGGATGCACAGATTGAAAATTCGGCCCACCCAAGTCCAAAAAATAGTGGCAGAATGTGGCATATAAAGTGTCAGTGGTAATAGTTTATATGTTCAGTGCAGCTTGAAAACACAAGTTGTACTGTGCACAGCCAGGTTCTTATAACATTAGTACTATAAACCAAATAGTAGGGGTCCTGTTTAAAGAAAATATATAAAATGAAGAATGAAGGAAAATCTGATTAAGTTATTTAAGATACTACCTTTTTTCTCTGGACTTGGGTCTAAATTAAACAGAAGAATAGGATAATGATTTTGAGTGACATAAACAGTTGATGGTACACATAAGTCTAAAACACAAAATTGTATCATCTGATAAGAAATTACTTTCCTTATTTTGACTTATGGGAGGTGAAAAAATATCCATTTGCTGCCTGAGTTGATCAGGACAAAAGCCAATCAGTGTTATATCTAACCTAAAGTGCTGATCCTGGGTTCAGAATAATAGAGAAAGTGTTCTATGTTCAGTGGTATTATCCCTAACTTATGTAGAAGCAATAAAAATATTTGAAAGCATGAGAATATAAAGAAACTGCAAATTTAAAATCCGTATAAACATATTGCAATGGTTACAAATTCATGTTGATTGGTGCAGTTGTGCTCTGCTGTAAAGAATTTTTTCTAAAGTAGTCTATACCAAACACATGATTGATATAGCACAGTTTGTGGAGGGATGCTTTGGAGCTTGACTAGACAGCAGAAATATGAGCTGTGATTATCACCAATAGCAGAAACTTTATATTGAAATATTTCCTTTTCAAGCCACTCAATTATACAATGGTTTTAAATCCCTACTTCCAATATGTACATGACATTTTATTAATAGAATTCTAGTTTCTTTTAACAAAAGCATTTCATTATAATGTATTTTTTCATAATTGATTTTCATTTCCAAAGCAACTTCTTAGCTAAGATATTTTATTTAGAGAACTAGCTAGGATAATATTAGTATCCATGATTAAATATTGTATTAAAAACTCTGAAGATACTATTACTAACAATACAATAGCAATAATACAGAGGCCAGTGCCCTTTGAGCAGAAGCTGATTGAATATTGTCTTGTTGTATTTTGAATGGATTCCTATCCTGTGCCAGCTAGCACATGTTTTGCTGGGATTTAGTTCATCAAATATGCTCAAGGCTCATTCAGATGCCAGAGATGACTTTCAGCCAAGACTTCAGAGGTGACCTTTGTGCAGTGTAAAAATGTTTGATCCAAGGTGTCTTCCTCCTTAAAATTAGCCACCATTGTTTATTGCTGCTAGCTGTTTTTTTTTGTTCTTCACCAGCCAAATCTCACATGGGAACTTAAAATCTCAGTAGCTGGAATTTGGTGAAGTGACACCAGTAAACAGGTACTCAATAGACCTTATATTTCCACTGGTGCTTGACATCATGGCTTCCAAATATATGATCTGAATATTTTTTTCCCCGATCAATCCCAATGTTTTTGCACACTCTGGACCAAGTGGGATTTGAACCCTGGCTCAGGAGTAGGGAAACTACCACTATGCCACAAGAATCTTATCATGTATATCACTTGAGTATAATCAAATTATAATTGATTTTCTAATATCTGTTAAGGCCAGCTGATGGGACACAGGGATAGCCAGTGGCTCTGGATCAGCATCCTTGCACAACGGACCACCAGTATTTCAGAAGTATAAACTGTGATTTGGCTTATTGAAAAAGATTTTAAAATATAATGATATTTGTTTTTCCAAGCCAACAATAAAAGCTGCGGTGACACAGACACCTGCAATAGATTACAGATCATTGTTCACTCAACAGGTAGGCACATAACACTTAATGTCTTCAGGTAAACTCCACTTATTCAAAGACTTAGAGCATAAACAATGTGACATCTAAGTTTCAGGCATTGTCTTGTGAAATGCCCTTCATTTTTATTTGGGTGTGAGCCAAGTACAGAAGAACCATTGATCTTTCCTTGCCTTTCTGACAATCATAGTGACAAGGTAAGTGGTTCATGTTGAACATGGGTGGTGCCAGTGGATTTTCCAGTTTTTTGCATCAAATAACCTCAAACAAAATCAAAATGCGAAGTAAATTGAGTCTATTTCTCTATTGAAAAGGGCACTGCTGAAGTGACTAAAGATGGGTTAAATGCCTGAAGCAACAGGCTTTCTTTGTAAGCATTCTTGAGCAGTTCCATAACCTGAGGAACTCCTATTCACTCTGGATTGAGCAATACTTTTACTTTGTTTGATACTTGTATCAAAAGCCCTCTCTTTAAAAAACACTCTCTGTGCTCATGTAATGTTGTAGAGAGCAGAATGTAATATTATAAAATTGTAAAGTACTCCAGCATTGATGATTGGTTCATGTATCACAAAATTAACATGAAACAGTCAGTGTATGCTTTATGCTACTCTGAAGGTATTACTATACCACAGAAACAAATATAAGATTGGTTTTATTTAGAGTGATTTAGAATTGCTGGAGTTAAACCGTATTAACAGACTTGCACCACTTTGGATAAGGAAAATTAAGTGAGCAACCAAATAACAATTACTCTTCAGATTAAAAGACGTGGCTGGTGGATTGTGGGGGATCATTTTAAACCTTCCTTTGCACCACCTGCAGCTTGTGAAAAGTGAGAGTGCTCTTAGACCACCTCTTCAAGATACTTTCACACCGCTAGCCTAAATTTAATTTGGACAATTTCACACCCAGATTGCTCCGGACAGCTTGGATCTAGATGAAGCCAAAAGCTGCTTTGCATCAATACAAATTGGGCAACATATCTGGCTTATAGAATACTTAACGAAAAGCTTCTCTGTGGCATTTTCCATGCTCCAGCCGGTGCCTTGTGACAAGGCCAGGTAATGGCCTCAGCTTAGTTGCTCACTGACTTGAATTAGCAGGAAATAGTAACAAGCAGTTTCTCACACACCACACTTCTTCAGCCAATCGCAATTTCCATCTTAGTCCAAGGGGATAATAAAAATAGACACTAACAGATGTACCATATGCTTTAAATCGTCATTTAATTAGGCAATAATAATGGAACGACAAACGGTACACAGATTGGGGTTTTACCACCCCAGGGATTGTTTTGGCATGAGGTGCAGCTGAGAGCTAAAACAATTGCTGACGTGGCAGAAGCCCAGGTACACGTACCCCTAGTTGTTTATTATTGCCATTTCATTGCTAGCTTTCTTTATCATGTGAAGAAACAAATGAATCAGAGTTGAAGCTGTAAATAATAGTCTTAGTATTGATGAAGAAAAAACACAAGAAATCATTAAGGTTTCAAATACACTCTCAATGAGTGAGTGTATTATGATGCTGAGTTCCAGTCTAGTAACATTTTTAACAGTAACTCAACCAAGACATTTCATTGTAACAGTAATTGTGCTGGTAATTTAACTCGGAAAGAGTACTTATCTATTACTATTTGGCCATAAAATAAAAATTGGAATTGCTTTTTTGCTGGCAAAGAGGGAAAAATCAGCTTGTTTTCCCACTCTGGATTGCTATGCAGTGATCTCTGTTATAAAGTGTGAGTTGACTGTGGACAGCGTCAGACTTGGCTCTAGACAGCCTTGTGTTCTCTTTGCCTCACCTCTGCCCCACACTGCCCCCCTCCCCCCAAAAAAAACACTGATTTAATATCCTGCCAACATTCATGGCCACAGTAACTGTTACACTGAAACCCTTACCTAGAAGAGTCAGTAACTTGGACCTTCTGTGCTGGACAATAATCTTTGAGAGGTAGGACTTCTAGTTTGTTGTGCATTGCCTTTGCATTCTCTCCAAGATGAGGTTTTGCAATTGAATAGCTCGAGGTGTGCCACACAGTTGGAACCTTGCTGCTTCCTTGCTACCAATAAAAATGGGAACATTCTTTATAAAATGTTATGGCCTCCTCTTCACCCTGCATGGGAGAACACTCTGTTACTGCTGGCACATACTGTTACTTCATTTAAATCTTTGGAAATGCACCAACTCCCTGACCCAGTGACTTTAAAATGCTACAAGTCTGAGATAAACACATCCTCTGCATCCAGCATTCAAACAACACAAATGGAAGGAAGTATGTCAGACAACATATTTTCTTCACTTTGAATCATTTCAATGTCCCCACCCATATCGGGCTTACTGAATGATATTAGCATAACATAGGATGGGGGAGGCAACAGGAAGCAAAATGGGATAGAAGGATGTAACAGAGCTGTCAAAAATTCATCTAGCTGCAAGTAGGAAATCCAGGCAAATATCTTCAGTGGAGTAAAAGAGTAATCACAAAACATTATTTCTTCTTATTTATAATGTTCATTGTTTAGAAATGTCACTATAAATCAAGTCTGAAATGACATTGATCTGGTATTGTATAATCTTTATAAAAACACTTCTATTCAGTTTAGTTTCTTACATGAATACAAATAGACAAATGTTATGAGGGATTCTCGGGAATAACAGTGGGCAAATGGTTAGCAGACACCACCTAGTGGACACATAGGAATATTATTCATTTGTTGCGTGGCACTTAGAGGAGCAAAGAAAGAGAGGAATGTTCAGAATGGTGAAATGGATCACATGAAAAAAGTCTTTATCCAATTTTCTAACTGCATTATGTTTCAATTATTCTTAGGTTCAAGTCCTTCAGTACTAAGTGGGTTAGAGAACTACATGGATGAATCTCTAAAAGAAGTTTTCTCCGATGTCTTTCCTGCAAATGAAATTGTGCTGAACAAATATTCAGCCATGATTTTTACCTCTTGCGACGGTGGAAGTTCATATGTAGAGGTGAAGGGGGCCACAATGTGTTTGAGCTGTGCAGAAAAGGCAAGCATAAAGTCAATGGTTTGAAATCAGTATGCACATTAAATTTGTCAGGGTAAAAAGTAGTGTTTATTCTGAAATAAGAAACATATGATTGGGGAAGGAATTTATTAAAAGGTTAAAAACACTGGGTGAGGGGTGAGAATCTCTGGCATTCTTTTAAAACCCAGCTTCCAAGCCAGTATCATGACATTGTTAGCTGGCACTCTAGGTTCACATGACACAAAGAATTGGCAACTCAAGACTCCCCATGTGATAAATTGGCAATCTTACCTGCAGCATAGGAGGAAGGAAGAAATTACAGATCAGTTCATTTTGAGATAATCTCTTCCTCTCCTTGTAATTGGCGAATAACCAGCATTCATAGGGTATCTGATGGTGCTATAGGATGTACAATAGAGTTGTACAGCCCACAAAGTTCCAGGATTGTAAGCTGAGTTAACTAATTTCAGTAAGTTGTTTCTGGAGAAGGACAAGGAATAATTGGGCTATCCTGAACGTTATCTGGTGAGCCCTCTTAGAAACAGGATTGTTTAGGTAACAAAGTGAAGGCTATTCTTGTCTCTGATTCCGTAGTTACATTGTCCATTTAAGGATCATGGTCATGATTCACATTTGAAGAGTGCCTGCTTTATTACAATACCAGAGAGCTGTGGTTACAAATCCAACATTGGTTCAGTGCCTTTTTGGAAGATATGTTCAAGGTAGAAAATTAGAGGTGGATAAATATGCTTTTGATAGTGATCTGGCCGCTCACCCAGAGTTCAGATGAGACAAAAACAAAAAATTAAAATAACCTTAACAAAAAGTCTATTAAAGGTTTGGTGCAAGGTTTGTGAAAAGTTTGGTTTTCAGTCAGTAGTTGAAACCTTTTGAGGAGAGTGGGCAATTATTTAAAAGTGTGTCAATCTAAAATTGTGGATTGTTTAAAATGTTTACTGTTCCTGCAGAATATACTACAAAGCTAAAATAAGTGATTATTACTGGAAAAGTAGATGTTAAAGAATTTGATATGAACTCCATCATGCAAACTAATCCATTTATTTTACTAACAAAAATTATGGTACTGACATAATCCAACAAGTTTTGTGATTAAACTACTGAATGGTTAGCAATCAGAAAATAGTAATCAGAAAGAAAAAGAAAAACCACACAAAAAGGCCTCTGATTTTAGAGAAATTACCGAGAAGTTATGCACATTGAGAATGCTGTTTTTAAAAGAAATTACCTTAGAAGAGCTTGTTTCCCTCACAAATGGCATCACCACTAGCTTAATACTGGAAAAACAATGACCAAAAATACACCTGTAAACTTTAAGGACACTGAGGATGTGTTAGACCAGTTGGAGGGTAAGTCCTTAAATTTCTTGCTATCCTTCATTACCTGGATAAAACATATAGAATTGGTATTCTTGTTCAAACATATCTCTGTTCTCCCAGTGGGATTTTTCTTTGCTGACTGGTCTCTACTCATGTTGTTTTTGTTGACAAATGCTTGTGTGGGCTGTTTTTAGGCATCATTTGCTCTGTATGGAAGCACGATGTTGTTTACGTGGCAATAAGCAAATTTTTCCACGTTGGATTATTATAATGAGACTGTAAATAAAATGGGAATAAATGTCAGAAGAATAACACAGTGGTGCAGCCTACATCACAGTCCCAAAGAGCGATGCCACCCAGTGGCAGTCTACAATAGGGTGTCTCAATGGTACTGCCGCATTAAAGTCTAAACAGCCCTGGCACCCAATGGTAGGATGTGAGTTAGTACTCTTGATTTGCAACACAATGAATTCACAGTCATGGTCTTGCTGCAATTGTGAGGTGCAGGTGGGGAAGCAATATTAGTACTAGATTTTGTCTACAGAAAGGGAGGGAGAGCAAAGTTAGACATCCATCAGATTTATTCCCATCTAGCTTGAAATTTGTGAAAGATATCCTGGCCACTATTGTGGACAGGGTCAGTTAATGCCACTTATTAGTGTGAGAAATAGAAAACCCAATTCCTTTTTAAACAAGCCTCGATGGTTCTTAGTTCACAGAAGCTAAAGGTGAGATTGAATTCCATTTCATATTTGGAATTACTGGGTTGCCATTTTATAAGCTGTGATTGAAGTTGGACCTTTCCAATGTTTCAGAGTTACGCTTAATCAATGGAGGATGAATCGTTCTCTACAGGGCAGGAGAAATGGGAGGGGGATGGGATTAAGAGGGAATAAATATCAGCGAACTGGAAGTACACTATTCTATACGAAGGAGTGCAGGAAAAGAAGGAATAATGATGATTCTTAAAAGAGCACCCAGTCAAGTTTGTACTGCCTTGTTCTTTTTTCTTGGAAAAATTGATGCATTATCTAGCATGTGTTTAATAGCAGCCTGAGTATCATTCACCATGGTGCAATTGAGGGTTATTACTTTATGCTGTGTTGTGGTTTTTATAAAAGGTTCATTAGACTATTTCTAATCGACAAATGCAGGCACTAATTGAAGACAGTTTACTATATTATCTTAATGACTTGGAAAAAAGATTTTCAATCAAAATAAATCTTAAGTTATTTAGAATGTAATGAGGTATATTTAACCATATCATAACCTAAATTTTCCATTCTTATAAAAGTATCAGGAACATCATTATTTGTGCTTGTGAGTCGGATAGTGTGTTAATGTATGTTCGACTTGACTTGGGATAATTATGATGAAGCCTCACGTGAGCATTTCAGCAAATTACAGTAGATTTTGCGCAACATTGTTTCAACTTTTACCTTGCGTACACTGTGTTATTTCATTTTGTGGAGGAAGTGCTTAACAGAAAACACAAGGTTTAGACAAATTGGAGAAGAAACATTGCCAGAGAGGACATGTATTAATCAGTGTCACAGGTGCTTATAATAGTCCAGCTAATTACTTCATTACTTCCCTCCAGTCTACAGACCAGCTTGTTCAGATTGAACGGTGTAAAGTTCCATTACCAGTGCTTACTGTGATGATTTTAACCATTCTGGGAAATCTCTACAGGCTAGAACAAGTACTCGCTTGTTTCTCTATTTCACTGGGGACTCCTATTTGTGCATTCAACTGTGTTTAGTACAATCATATCATAAACTAAATTGTTGATAAAGTGCATATCTTCTACCTTTATATTGCCTTTTAAATATCACTAATATATGTTTTACCATTCATTCTTTAATACATTTTATTTTTTATAGACGCTGATCTGTCCACATAAAATTGGTAACAACTGTGTGATTGCACTGCCCAAGAATTGCACCCACATTAAAATCAGCAGACCCAAAGCTCACATCATTACCATGGAGGCTAAGCTGTAAGTAGTCCCCTGGGGCTTGTTGTCCTAATGAATGCCAGACCACAAATTAATGAAGTTGCTTTGGAAAAACATTGTGATTTTTAGTCACTGAAGCATCAGTAAATCTGCCAGAACCAGGACAGCTGTTTATAGCTTGTTATGATTTCAATTTGTTTACAAATTAGATTTTCCTTTTTAAAATTTGGTGCTTAGCTGCCACTTCGTGTCAGTCATTATGAAATCAGGATGCTTTCTGATGTATTGAAAGCTGGGAGGGGGCTCATTGCCTGATGTCACCTGAGTCCTTAGACCCTTAGCATGGAATCACATATAATTTGTTTTCACTGACCCATGCTTCTCAGTGGCAAGAATCTGTGGTTATCCTAATTAGTTCATGTCAGCCATGAAAAGCATAAGCCCCATCTGTCTTGCTTCTCAATGATACCCTTTTGTTCTTTGAAAAGATCCTGGTATCTGTTCTTTAGCAGAACAGAGCCTCTAAGACCTTGACTCAAGAGGGGTGAAAACATATTATTCCTTTGGAGTAAACAGCTATGAGATACAGGAATAAGTCAGGCATAATGAAGAGATAATATGCCTAGGGCAACTCAACAGCTATGTTAGCTCAGTGGACTAATTTAAGAGATTTAAGTTTAATTCCAGGGCTAGACTTGTAACTCTGACCTAGTCTAGGCCAACTTATCCTGGGAAGTCACGGATGACTGGCTTTGGGATTCTTTTAGCAGGTGTTGTTTCAATGTAAAAACATTTATTATCTTATACAGGCTGGCACTTGTCATACCACTGGAAACAATGATATTTATGAACAGGCTAACTCAGGCAAAAAAATTACAAATATGGGGTGTTAATATATCAAAAAAAGTCATGCGATGATTTTAAAGTAAATACATCAGTTAATATTGATTTAATTTACTTACAATATGTTTACAAATTTATTCACATGACTGGCTTGGTATTAAGTAGCATGAATATTCAGATAATTGCAGTCATCAGATTGGGTTTGGAATCCAAACTTTAGTCCTTTGATTTTAAATGATTAGTTTATTCGTGATTTAGACACTTATAACAATAATACTTAGCCATTTTCCTCAGTATAGATGAAAAGTAGAGAAGATTATATGGAAATGTCACATCTGTTAGCAAGTTTGTAAAAGGGTCTAAGTTTAACACTGCTTACCTTGGCCTAGATCTTTGTGTGGGCTAATGTAGACCCACCCTGTACAATTCTCTACCTTTCAAAATGCCCACCTGACCCATATACGCTATTGCCCAGGGTTTTTAATCTACTTTTAGTTTTCAGCTTTGCAGACCATTTTATAGCTGTGAAGGTAGGAAACCTGGTCAGCACGGATGAGTTGGGCCAAAGGGCCTGTTCCCATGTTGTTTGACTCTTAAAACAAAGATTGTGGGTACGAAGATGAGGAGGCCTGTCTCAGTTATCCAACACAACAGCTAAGCTCCCTAATCCTCATAAAGACCCTCTAAAATTCATCACTTCTCTCCCTGCCCACCCCCTCGTGCCCTGTCAGATCCAACATTCCACCTTCATGATGACTTCAATTGTGTGCCTTGTGGAAGGATATGACTTGTGTTACAGACAAGACCAGACACCCTCAAATTATCTTAAGAAGGTAGCTTAGACTCTAACTTTTTCTTATTTCAAAGGTAAATGCAACGTGCAGTGTTCCAGATGCATTTCAACTGGTCAAACAACTTAATGTTAAGCAAAACAGAATTTATTCAAACATGATAAGTTGTATAGGACATGAGTAAGGCCTCCTCTGGAACACTATGTCTAGTTCTGGTTACTCAGATATAGGAAGGATATTATTAAACTGGAGAGGGTTCACAAGAGATTTACCAGGGTGTTGCCAGGTATGGAAGGTTTGAGTTATAAAGAAAGGCTGAATAGACTGGAACTTTTTCACTTGAGTATAGGAAGCTGAGAGGCAACCTTAAAGAAGTTTATAAAATAATGAGGGATACAGATAGGTTTAATAGCAGTTGTCTTTTCCCTCGGGTGAGGGATTTCAAGATTCAAGCACATTTTTAAGGTGAGTGGAGAGAGATTTGAAAAAAGACATGAGAAGCAAATTTTTTACTCAGAGCGTGGCTCGTGTGGAAGAACTTTCAAAGGAAGAAGTGGACGTGGATACAGTTACAACATTAAAAAGACATGTGGATAAGTACATAAATAGGAAAGGTTGGGAGAGATGTGGTCCAGGAGCAGGCAGGTGGAATTTGTTTAGTTTAAGATTATGTTCGGCATGGACAGGTTGGACCAAAGAGTCTGCTCTGTGATGCATGATTATAAGGTTCTATGACTCTATGTACGCTCCATTGCCATATGCCTAGCATCGATTATGCACTGTACTCAGGAGTCATGCAATGGCAATGGGAATTATTTTTCAATCATTGCAGAAAAAATTCATACTAACAATCCCTATGAAAACAAATTCAAACATACTATCATTGATACTACAAACTTTGTGCAGTAGAATTTTTGAAAATTAATGAGGAACTGTAAAACATGACAACATGCTGGCCAATGTAAGGATCAACTTACATCCTCAGGACAGACCCCTATGATGACTCACTGCATTAAACAAGCATGTACATTTCAGGATCTAATTGTGACATTTAAAGGAGCCAAAACATTTTACACTTACTTTTCAGAATATCCCAAGCTCCTTGGTGGGCTTTCCCCAGTTGTCACAACCTTTTTAGGGACTTTTTTTATGACTTTGAATACAGCAGTGGAAAATTGTTATTCTTCTGACAAAATACTAATTGCAGCAATTTGCAATCTGATTCCCACCTCTGTTTGGAGTTAAAAATTCAAGCTCCTCTCTTTACCGAACTACGGGAGATCAGAGGCATGTGAAATGAAGTTCTGTCCTAGCTTCTACTTAGGACAGGATCAGGTTTAGTTGTGATAACCGCAATGGCATTACAGCCCCTTGGCATTCACTGTCCTGGCCCACAACTAAAGACTTGAAAAGACATTAGAGATCTTACACTAACCATCGAACCATATTTCAGAAAAAAAACATTAAGGAGATAAAAGGAGAAGAAAATTTGTTTGAGGATGGGGGAGGAGGGAGCTAATGTAGAGGGTTTGAAGACGAAAGTGAAAGCATTTTCTGTGGTGTGTGACTAAAACTGATTATTATGATCAGATAAGATTGAAGAAATGTTTTTGAAGAAGCCCACAGATGTAAGCCAGTGTGAAGAAATCAAAGAAAGGGATTTCAAATTCTAATCAGAAACATATGTAGACAACTTTTAAAAAGGTAATTGCAATAAAGTACTTAAAATTTAGAACATGGTAGCTGCTGAAGTTTTTTGTAAATTGAAAATTCCAGTGTCATTTGTATTAGAGACTCTGACCTGGCAGACTTGATTCAGTGGACAATCTTTGGCAAGATATATCATTTAAGATATATCATTGAAGATGTATCATAAATAAAGGAAACTACTTCATTGGCTAATAACTAATTCCAGTTATTTGGAGTAAAATCCTCTGAATTGTTTGAAACTTAAAAGCTCACAGTACTTCTGTCTTGATTTGCCTTCTAGTGCAGAGGAAACACAAAGGCAGGCAGCTTGTCATGTTTGTCAGCAGTGATCTTTCAAGGGGATGGAAATGTTACTGTTGCATGTGACTGCAGTTTACATGGCAAACACACTGCATGTGCTTCAGCTAAATAGCCATGTCTCCATGTTTAAGGGATTAGTCCTTAGTCAAGGGGGACTGCCATTAGTCAGAGAGTGGTGCCACAGTTAGTCAAGATCAGCACTCCTTCTTGGTCCAGAGACTTGGATGTGGTTAGGCAGCTACTTAACGCATCAAGGTTTCCATTTCACTACAGAGTGGGGAGTGGGCGTGGTAAGTCTTGCAGATCCAGTGCAACCAGTCTCGGGATTAACAATAGGTCAGTCAGGGAGCTGCGCAGATATCAAAAAGGGGTCTGATCACTCATCAGTCCGGGCTGTCCTTCTAATACAGTGAGTGAGTGGGCCATGGTTAATCCTGAAATTGTACTCACCGAAAGTCACAGAAGATCATCAGCAACCATTGCTGTGGTATGGGTGTTAGTTTTGGGGTTTGGAGATATCATACTAAGATGCAAAGAAGAAAATAATTGTGAAAGATTAGTCAACATGAAAGAGTGGGAAGTGACAGTGCATTGGAGGACATGGTGAGGGGAGTAATTGACAGTCACCACCACCTTGGCTTCAACAGGAGCTAGGGGTAGTGCTTCATGATTTTTGGCATGGCTAAGCTATAGGCTCAGGACTCAGTAGGTAATGTTGGTAGGTGAAGTCACAAACCAGTGTGTTGGATGGAGATACCTAGAAGTTCAGAACTGATGGGGTTGACACAGTGTGCAAGGAAGAAAGTATCATGAAGCTTTTGGAAATCATACAGGTTAGAATGCTGAGCCTGTGACTCACACTGCAACACATGACCTGTGTGGCCTTCTATCCTTATCTGAATGCTAAATGTGCAATGTCAATGAAAAGTGGCTGCAACCACAGCTTTAGTACGTAGATTGGTTATTTATTTCTATGCCTGAGCATGCAGGCTGTACTTGCGAGTGATATATGGCCTTTCAATGGACAAATGCGTAATTAAAGTATTTACACAGTACAGGTTGAAGAGGTTTATAACCATAGTGCATACTCTGCATTTGAAATACACGTAGTGTCTGACTGTGTGGGATACAAATCCTGGTCACAAGAAATCTTGACCACATCATTGATCATTACAGATTGATCACGGTCATCTCTGTGAAGTAATCATAGGTGACCATCGAAGTGTCACCACAATTCAGAAAGTTCAAGCCAAGTTCTCTTAAGCTGCACAAAGACATGGAGCTGATTTCCTCTCAATCTTGGACTGTGAACATGCTCTTATATGCAGTGCTGCCTTTCTTGGGTGATGTGGGGGCTGGGTTGGTAGAAGATATCAGTAATTGGTCTGCAGTTCAAATATTCTATTGTGTTTGAATGGTATGGCTTATGCTGCATACATCAGAATAAGGTCCATTATGTGAAAAGGTCCAATTTGAGGCATTCTGTGAGCTCTCCTCATGTTTCTAATGCCCCATTGCATGAAGGATTATCATGAAAGATGTGAAGGGCTTTATTAGTGAGTTCATCTTTCTGATGTGACTTTCCTCCAGTTTTTAAAATTACCTCAGTTAATTGTTCATTCTCTTTTTGGCACAATAAATTGTGCACCAACTGAAGAGTTAGACAGGGAAACAAATGCCTGGGCGACTGTCTATCCCTCTCCCTACTTCATGCATTCAATGCCACCCATCATGTAAAGTCACATGGAATATCCCAGGGCTATTTTTGACTGAGTCACCTGTTCCATGAGAATGTGTGGAGAATCAAGATTGTGAATTCTAGCTGTGCCATTTTGTGACAAATGCAGTTATACTTAAAGGAAATGGCAGAAAAGTTCTTCTGTAGTGAACTCTGATGCCACTTGCAAGCAAGTGTATAGCAACAGTCACAGTATGTGAGGATACAAAATACAAAGTGCCTACTTGTGCCAATGCATTGATGAATCAAGTAAAAAACAGTGATCTCTTGTCATAGATGAAACCCAAGTTAAACTTTGTTCTTCCATCTCACAGGCACACCGATGGATTATTTTTTCTCGACTTTCAATTTTAACAGAATTTCTGTTTGAAAAGAGTGGGGTTATGTTGGTTACCAGGACGGCGATGCAAGCAAAGTATTATAGCCTAGTTTACTGATCAGTGATAACTAATGTGCGGGTCAAAAAAGGAGAATCAGACAGCCTAAAGGTGCAGATATGTTAAGTAAGGGCAGACCAAAACATCCGTTGATTTTGTTAGCCTGAAATTCCTGTAGACCCAGATTGTATTTGAAATTACTAGAACAGGGTCATCTAAACAGGTAGCATTGGTGTATTTCTCCATTATGGCCCAATAAAGTCTTCATTGTAAACTCAGAAAGAGCATTCTGACTGTTGAATCTTTACCCTTCTTTGCTTGCAGCCTAACTGATCCTCTATGTTGCTATTCATTGGTGCTTTACTCTGCTTTTTCCTCATCGTCAGTATAATCACCTTTAGAGTTTGCATCTGGGTTTTATGTGAATTATGAACTTAAAATGCTATCTGTTGACTAAAACATCTTCTTTCTGTCTGGAGACCAGATGAGGCATTCTGAGGCAGCAGAATTTATACACGTGTCTCCTCATATCCTGCTGTAACTTTGGGACAGATTTGATGGAATTTCAGAGAAATAGCTAGATAATCATTTTACATTTTGTCCTACATTTTATGTTTTCATCATTCTGTGCAAAATTTGAGGTAGCAGGTTGGCAGAACACTTGTGGAAATTCTGTGATATAAATCATAAGTGTATTTGTCCTAACTTGCATGGTATTGTCATTTGTGCACAGTATGCATGGAAATTTTGTTGTAAAATATTCTGCAAAGTGAACAATATTTAATGAATGACACAGGTACACAGGCAAAACTCTAATTGCTTTTAACTCTTCCATTCCCACACTTTCAAAGCCTTCTCAGCACTCTCTGTCTATTGAAAAATGATCTGCTCCCATCAAATATATGATCTTATTGTTCACCAGTATGATGTGCTTCCTGATTTGCTTCCTGCACTACATTCGCTTCCCCAGAACCTTACCAGTTTTCCTTTTTTAAATCAGCAGCTTTCTCAACCAGTGCTCTTCTGACAGAGTGACTGTTTGCTTGTGGTATGAGATGACGGTTCTGGGTGTCCTATATTGTTTGCACTAGGAACCTTGGTCATGAATGCTGGCAGGCTGTTTAACAGCTGGGGCCTTCTCCTAAGTCCACACATGTACTTCCATCAAAGTTTCCTGCAGTGCCACTGGGTATGGAAACCTGGCTGATTTTGTCTTCCATGTCCATGGGGACTGAGGCCATTACACCTGACCTGCAACCAGGGTTCTGCTTATTAAATTGCCATCTTACTTTCTACCTTCCTGTCAAGATATCTTTGTGTTTGCACAAATCTCTAGCACATACTACATATCCTACATAGCACTGTTTTACAATAACATTCCTGCTGTACCTTCATGCTTCTTTTTAAATTTACTTCTTCCAGGTGTCTTTGAAATCTGTTTCTTATGAAGGTGCACATTGCAGAATCATGCATTTTTAGTAAGTATATGTTACATTGAAAAATAGGCATTACTCATATTTCCTTGTAAAATAATGTATTTGGTCCGTTGCCTACAAGTAGACTTGATACCTCCATGCAAAAAGGAAAACAAATGATTTTGGTAATAGCCTTGTAGCACTGAAGAAAAAATGTACAAAAAAAAGAGAATATTTTGCTGCAGCTAAGAAAAACAGAATCAGCCTTTAAGCATATTTTAAACATAATCTATTTATGCTATATCCTTTCATAGCCAATCAAAAGTTTAAAACAAATACATCATATAAGATGATATATGCATCGTAAAAATGAAATATTATTTTTGTAGCTCTGGGAAAAATACATTCTAGTGATCAAACAGAGATCCCTGATGATCCATTAAGGCCACCCAAATAATTAGCATTGTGTGTTTGAACATTTTGAAATATTATACAATAGACCTGCCTGAAATGTTGTTGATCAAACACTGCGCAAGACAATTGCTTATAGTTACACTTCCTTCAAGTACCATTTTAAGCAGTTGTTCAGACTTCCAGAATGGTGAGCAGTCAGCAAGTAAATAAATGAGTGTTCCATGCTAATGGGGCAGTGCCTTCTCCCAACCCCCATGCTATGGCAAATGCCTTTCTTCACAAATTGGTGGATGATTTGCACATGATGGCTCTTGTTAGAATGCTTTATTACTTCCAGTTTAAAAACAGTAATTAGAGTCACCATTGTTCTGTGAAAGCTAGCATTTTTAGTTGTACGTTTGACTGAGATGTCAAAGTTGCTATTCGTTTTTTGTTTAAATTGCACTTAGAACCTTTTGGCTACTGATCTACTAGCTGATGCTTTTTCCTGCCGGTGAATGTATTTTTTATCGTCAGCTTTCCCCATACAAGTCAAAAAAACCCCCTTTGCATACAATAGAGAATTAATCGTTTGATTTCAGAACAGGTCAAGTGTGAGACCTACTCGTAGGTAGCAGGTGAACAGTTCTCATCCAATGTTCACGCAATAAGTCAAAGGCAAGGTGTGCACTAGAGCAGGAAACAATTTCATCGTGTTTCATATTTAGCCTTAAGGCATACAACTTGTCCAGAGGTGCCTACAGGGAAAGAAGGAGTTAATTAAATTATGATATGCTTAGTTTTGAATCCTGTCGTGGGCCTGTCAGGTAATAGGCAACATGCCTGAACTTGAGGCAGGAAATCAACTGTGCATTAGCTGTGTTTTGTGGGGAGGCATATTACAATGTGCAATTGAGTTGGCAACTCTTTAGAGAATACAGAGATAGTTCCTACAGGTTTTGAAGCTCCATTTGATAGCATGACGTCTCGATAGATGAAATATGATCATGTTGTAAAGTAAGTGAAAAATTATTGGATGATATTTGTGCTACATTAATTGATGTTTGATTGAAATACGAATTAAGAATGGATTTTGATTATGTAATAGAATCTAGGACATCTGAAAAAAGTAGCTTGATTCATTTTTTTTCTGATTTTAAATTTGAAAAGCTAATACCATTTGACTTACTTAAGTTAACTTTTCATTTCCTTCTTTCTCCCACATGCAAGAGAGCATGTAGCTGTCCCAGCCTGTGATACAGTAACTGCCACAGTGCCTGAATCATATGCCGTCAGTCAATTCTTGCTGGATTCCTCAAGCACAGTCTCTGTAGAACAGTCTAACAAATCAAAAGATGACACGGCACAACGACCATCAGCCTTTGGAGCTTGTAAACTCCGGTTGCCACAGGCAGAGAGCAGCTGGCAGAGGGAAGAGAAAAATGCTCTGGTGAGTAAATCATTGTTAAATAGCATCAACGGATGTTTCAGCAATCAAATCTGCCAATGCGTAAATACTTATGGGTGAACACCTGGTTTTTGTACTGAAAAGGTCACCTGCCATTGGCACAGTTGATACAAACCAAAGCTTATAAAAGTTTACACACTCAGTGAACAAGTATGAGAATCTTCTACACAGATGAGTTTGGAATTTATTGTCATTGTCATTGTATTCTCATAGAATCACAGAGTCATACAGCATGAAAACAGGCCCTTTGGTTCAACCAGTCCATGCCAAACATAATCATAAACTAAACTAATCTGATCCCCTCCCTGCTCCTGGCCCATATTCCTCTAAATCTTTTCTATTCATGTATCTATCCAAATGTGTTTTAAACGTTGTAATTGTACCCGCAACCACCACTTCCTCAGGAAGTTCATTCCACACATAAACCACTCTGCATAAAAAAATTTGCCTTTTATGCCTTTTTTAAATCTTTCCCCTCTCACCTTAAAAACATGCCTCCTAGTCTTGAAACTCCCCATCTTAGGAAAAGGACAACTACAATTGATTCTATCTATAACTATTACTTTATAAACTTCCGTCAGGTCACCTCTCAACCTCCTACGCTCATGTGAAAAAGTCCCAGCCTATCCAACCTTCCTTGATAACTCAAACCTTCCATGCCTGGCAACATCCTGGTGAACCCTTTCCAGCTTGATAACATCCTTCCTATAACTGGCCAACCAAAACTGGACACAGTAGTCCAGAAGAAACCTCATCAATGTCCTGTACAACCTCAAGATGATTTCTCAACTCCTTTAATTAAAGGACTGAGCAATACAGACAAGCATGCTTAAGCACCTTTTTAACCAACATGTATTTAAGTGACGCAAACTTCAAAGAATTATGTGCATGAACTGCTTGGTCCCTCTGTTCCACAACACTACCCAAGGCCCTACCATCAATTGTATAAGTCCTGCCTTGTTTGTTTTACTAAAATGCAGTGCATCACATTTATCCAGATTGAACTCCATCTGCCATTTCTCAGCCCATTGACCCATTTGATCAAGATCTGTTTTCCCACCATTGCCCAAAGACACTGAGTATTTGCCCCTCACAACTACACCCAGCTATTATGTTCCAATTGCTAAATCAGACTTCAACAGAAAGAGATCAGATTCCTCTCTAGATACTTTTTAAACAACCTATTCAGAATTTTATTGCACACTGTAGAGACTTGAACCCAGGCTTCGTGGGTCAGAGGTATGGACACTACCACTGCACCACAAGCACCCTAACAATTATTTTCTAGCCTGTGATCATCACATCAGATACTGCCTTTTCCCATTGAACCTTTGACAGAACTTTGATGCATAGTGCATTAAGTGTATATTATTCAAAGATAATGTACAAATTTAACACTAAAAGCAAAAGAATATTATGGATGACATGATTACTGAGGATGAATTTGAATGAAAGCCCTGCTGTGATTCTATATAGTTAAAAACAATGTGATATACCTGTAAATTGTAACTGGATAGATATTTCAGGGAAAAAATATCTCAGTTTTAGCTAAAAAGAAAATGATTTCTGAGTGCTATTGCTGGAGATTCAGTACTTAGGAAATAAGATTTTTTTTCTTAATTTATTACAATAATAATAGACTTTTTTTTAAAACACAGCTGTCTTCATGGGTCATCAGACCATCTTATGTTACCAAAACAGTCACAATGAATCATGTCTCATTTCTAAAATTCAGTCTTCCAAATTAAACAAGAATTTTATAAAATATCATAAGAGCTTTGTACTGTTTTGTTGTATTTGTGTATATCTGTACGTCAACATATGGAAACACAGAGAAACAAACCTAACATTTGTGGCTGTACAGGATACTGATGAGGCCACCTTTGGAATAGTGAATTTAATTCTGGTCTCCTTGCTAAAGGAACGATGTGTGAAACTTGAAAGGTTTCAGAAAAGATTTGCAAGGATGTTGCCAGGGTTGGAGGCTTGGAATGATAGGGAGAGGCTAAATAGGGTGGGGATATTTTCCCTGGAATGTAAGAGGCTGAAACTTTATAGTGGTTTATAAAATCATGAGGGGCATGGTTAGGATGAATAGTCAAAGCCTTTTCCTCAGGGTAGGGGAATCCTAAATTAGAGGACATCGGTTTAACACAAAAGAAACTTAAGGGGCAACTTTTTCACACAGAGGATGGTGCAGTTTGGAATGAGCTGCCTGGGGAAGTGGTGGAGGCTGGTACAATTACAACATTTAAAAGGCATCAGGAATGGGGATATGTATAAGAAGGGTTTAAAGGGATGCTGGCACATGAGACTAGATTAATTTAGGATATCTGGTCGACATGGATGAATTGGACTGAAGAGTCTGTTTCCATGCTGTACATCTCTATGGCTCTATGACTCTATAACTGGCAAATCTAGTGTTATAGTATTGAAAGAAAATCTGAAACTCCACTGTGTTGTGAATATAGATATTTTCAAATCAACCAGTTCAGAGATGTTATTGACACATCTCCGGAGCAGGTGGGACTTGAACCCAGGCCTCCTGTTTCAGAGGTAGTGACACAGCCTCCACATAAGAGCCCTCAATATTGGGGATATACTTGTTTGAAGGTAATAACAAACACTTGAGTGGAGTATTGAATAGTTTGATATCGATTCCTGCCAATTTCATTCTGTATGAGCAGCTGTGAATTTGACCAGGATTATTTGGAAATGAATGAAGTCTGAGTTAACTTAATTGGGATTCTCTAGTTCCTGACAGTATTTAACAGAGCTAATTTAAGAACGTTGTTCAAGTGGGTTAAGAGTGAGAGTGCAAACAGCAGAAGTTTAAAACAAAAATATTCGGATCAAATCAGCCTGAACTTCTGAAAGGCAGTTGAATTGTGGAATAGTTGCCAGTGATGTCATGGAGGTAGGCCATAGATATTGATTCAAGCGACAATTAAGCCTATTTTTGGAGACAAGTTGGATTGAGGGACATGGTATAAGACTCGTTAAGTGAAACTAAATTTAATCAACTAGGGTCAGGTTTGTTGAAATCTAAGTGGTCTTTCGCTGTCCCTCAGAATTCTGACATCTATCCTCAATGGATGAAAAACATCAGTGGTAAGTGTTAAATGTCAGTGTGAGTTTTCATGGTTAGATGGGACCTGTACAGAAAACAATATCACCTCCACTAACCAGCATTAGAAAAAAGTACCAAAATTAAGTAATTTAATGTAAACAATTATAAATACCATAAATACCAGTGAATCTACCTGTTATATTTTAAACTGATTTTGCACAAACCAAAAGCAAGGTCAGAAAAGTTGACCTGAAGAGAGTCATAGATCCAGAACAGTCGTAGACTCATACAGCACGGAAACAGACCCTTCTGACCAACACGTCCATGCCAACCGAGTTTCCCAAACTAAACTAGTCTGACTTGCTTGCATTTGGCCCAAATCCCTCTAAACTTTTCCTCTTTATGTACGGATCCAAATGTCTTTTAAATGTTCTAACTGTACCTGCATCTACCATTTCCCCTGGCAGTTCATTCGACATATGAACTGAAAATGTTACCCCTCGTGTCCTTTTTAAATCTTCTCTCCTCACCTTAAAAATTATGCCCCCTAGTTTTGAACTTCTCCAAATCAGGGAAAAGGCTTTTACTATTCACCTTATCTATGCCCCTCATGATCTTATAAATCTTTATAATTCATCCCTCAATCTCCTATACTCCTGTGTAAAAAGTCCCAGCCTACCCAGCCTCTCCTTGTAACTCAAACCCTCCATCACTGGCAACATCTTGCTAAATCTTTTCTGAACCCTCTTCAATTTAATTATATATTTCCTATAGAGAAAATAGTGGCAATAAATACAAAGAAAAATATAACTAAGGGCATGTGAATAAAGAGCAAATAGATGTGAAAGATGAAAGTGTAATAACACCCAGACTGTTGCAGTAAAACGTCCACACAATTATTGGTTTCTAAGGTGACTTTCAGGCAATAAGGCATATGTCCACTTTGTCTTGCGCTTGTAATTTTGAGGCCAAAGGGACCAGGTAAATTGGAATATAACTGAATAATGAAGGATTATGAGAAAGATATTGGACTGATTTAACCAAGATTAAATCTTCGTTAAAGTTTAATGAGTCATCCTTTAAACCTTGTGTCATTTGCATTGACTGTATATACCAGCAATAAATTAGGCCCAGATAGGTTTCATTTGTAGTACAAAGCCAAGCTTCGATCAGAGAGTCTTTTAATTGAAATATTTTTGCAGTTAGTTTCCTAAAGTCTGCACAGGCACAATCTTTATTATTTCATGGAATTAGAAATGATTATTCGAGTAACTTTACTGATCTCCTACTTGCAGAATACGTGAAGAAAGCTCAGTCACATTTTGATTTCCTCCCTTTGATTGCTACAGTGCTGGGACTGGGATCATTAAATTTACTTGATTAATTACGGTAGTTAGTTTAGGTGAATAACCTTCATGTCTACATCACTTTTGCACATGTATATAGTGGGGCTACAGACAACAAAACAAATATCTGTTTGGATTCATCCCATTAATAGTTTTCCTTTCCTCAGCTGGATAAATGGTGAAAAATAATAAATGTCTCAGGTTTTCAGACAAAGTAAACCAAATGTGCAGTGTGGATCTCTACCTCCAGACTGCATAAATGAGATCCTTCCATTCTATGCAGTTAGGTCTCTCTTTGGTGATTTGGGCACATACCCATACGTCAATGCTGTGTTGAGATGAGGAGTGGCTGCACTGTAGGGAGTGGCACCTTTTGGATGAAATGTAATATTTTAGATTCCTCTTACAATCTTGCGGAATTTGCTGGATATGATAGTGTACTTCTCGATATATTGTACATGATTCCTTAGTACAGTGTGTTGCAAATCAATATGAATCTATGTGAAAGATAAACAGCAGCGAGTAAGTGGAAAATTATCTGTAACATTCAAGAATCTTTTCTTTTTTTAACATTATATTGACAAATGCTCAAAAATATTGTATAGTTGTAGAAAAAGAACAGGGTCACGGTGACGGGCAATTGGCTTTCTCACCCAACATGACCCCACAACTCCACAGCACCTTCCCCTGCACTTGCAGAAGGTGTAACACCTGCCCATTTACTTCATCTCTCTTCACTATCCAAGGTCCAAACACACCTTCCAAGTGAAGTAGCACTTTACCTGCACCTCACTCAATCTAGCTTTCTGTATTTGCTGCTCACAATGTGGTCTCCTCTACACTGGGGAAACAAAGTGTAGACTGGGGGCTCACTTCACAGAACACCTCCATTTTGTCCATAGAAAAGACCCTGAGCTTCCATTTGAGTGAAAGTGAGGACTGCAGATGCTGGAGATCAGAGTCAAGATTAGAGTGGTGCTTGAAAAGCACAGCAGGTCAGGCAGCATCCGAGGAGCAGGAAAATCGACGTTTCGGGCAGGAGCCCTTCATCAGGAATGAGGCTGGGAGCCTTCAGGGTGGAGAGATAAATGGAAGGGGGTGTGTGGCTGGGAGAAGGTAGCTAAGAATGCAATAAGTAGATGGAGGTGGGGATAAAGGTGATAGGTTGGAGAGGAGAATGGAACGGATAGGTGCGAAGGAAGATAGGCAGGTAGGACAGGTCATGAGGATGGTGCTGAGCTGGAAGTTTAGAACTGGGGTAAGGTGGGGGGGGGGGAATGAGGAAACTGGTATTGATGCCCTTGGGGTTGAAGTGCAGAAGATGAGGCATTCTTCCTCCAGGTGTCTAGTGATGAGGGAGTGGAGATGGAGGAGGCCCAGGACCTGCATGTCCTCGGCAGAGTGGGATGAGGATTTGAAATGCTCAGCCACAGGGTGGTGGGGTTGATTGGTGTGGGTGTCCCAAAGATGTTCCCTAAAACGTTCTGCAAGAAGGCTTCCAGTCTCCCCGATGTAAAGGAGACTGCATCGGGAGCAATGGATACAATAAATGACTTTTGTGGACGTACACATGAAACTTTGATGAATGTGGAAGGCTCCTTTGGGGCCTTGGATGGAGGAGAGGGGGGAGGTGTGGGTGCAGGTAAAGGAAGGGGAGGGAGATGTCAGAGATGGTCCAGATGAATTTAAGGTTGCGGCGGAATGTGTTGATGAAATTGATGAACTGCTCAACCTCCTCATGGGAGCACGAGGTGGCACCGATGCAGTCATCAATGTAGTGGAGGAAGAGGTGGGGAGTGGTGCTGGTGTAACTATGGAAGATGGACTGTTCTACGTAGCCAACAAAGAGACAGGCATAGCTGGGGCCCATGCGGGTGCCCATGGCTACCCCTTTCATCCAGACAAAAGGACCAGTTCCACCACAGAACACACCAGATGGCCTCCTTTTTCAAGACCGTAATTTCCTCTCCCAAGTGGTTGAAGATGCCCTCCAACGCATCTCATCCACTTCCCCCCCCTCCAACCGCGACAAGGACAGAACCCCCCCGGTCCTCACCTTCCACCCCACCAACCTCCGCATAAACCGCATCATCCACCGACATTTCCGCTACCTACAAATGGACCCCACCACCAGGGATACATTCCCCTTCCCACCCCTATCTGCTTTCCACAAAGACTGTTCCCTCTGTGACTACCTAGTCAGGTCCACACCCCCCAACAACCCACCCTCCCCTCCTGGCACCTTCCCCTGCCATCGCAGGAATTGCAAAACCTGCGGCCATACCTCCCCCCTCATCAATTGTCCACACGTTTTCTCACACTGAAGATTCAAACTTAATTTGAACAAGCAATTAAAAACAGCACAGAAAGCCAATTAACCAGAAAAACTGAAAGAACTGTGGACGCTGGAAATCAGAAACAAAAATCAGAAATTGCTGGAAAAAAAACTCACCACGTCTGGCAGCAGCCACGGAGAGAAAGCAGAATTAACATTTCAAGTCTAGTGACCCTTCTTCAGAACTAATGGTAGCTTGGAAAAGATTGATATTTATGCAGAAGAAAGGGTGGGGATGGGGGAGAGTAAATGATGGGTGGAGATAGAACCGAAAGAGAGAGAAACACAATTGGATAGATAAAGGAGTGGGTAAAGGTTAGTCTGGGGGATGAATAAACTGCTAATGGAGACTATCAATAGCTAACAATGGATTGTGTGTGGTAGCAGCCCATGTGATGACAAAGCTTGGTGCAGGGGGTTGTAGTAAGGACATGGGAAAAGGTGCCTCAAGTCCTAAAATTGTTAGATCCATATAAAGTCCAGAAGGGCGCAGAGTTCCCAAGCAGTTCATGAGGTGCTGTTCTTCCAGCTTGCACTGAGCTTCACTGGAGCACTGCAGCCAGCCTGAGTCAGAGACTTTGGCCAGGGAATGGGGTGGTATGTAGAAGCGACAGGCAACTGGAAGCTCAGGGTCAAGATGGCACGGAGGCTCAGTGGTTAGCACTGCTGCCTCAAACTCCACATGGTAATCCAAGTCTGGAAACGAATTCAGGTCCCTGGCGCTGTGAGGCATTAGTGCAAACCACAGAGTCACTGTGTCACCCTATGGAGTAGTGTGACAGGCAAGTAGGAATATGGAGTGCGCCATTGAGGATTGAGATGAGGAGAAATATCTTCACTTAGAGAGTAGTGAGCTTCTGGAATTCTCTGCCACAAAAAGTGGTTGAGGCCAAAACATTGAATGTTTTCCAGAAGGAGATAGATATATTTCTTCGGGCTAAAGGGATCAAAAGGGTATGAGATGAAAGTGCAATCCGGTAGAGTTGGATGATCAGCCATAATCATATTCAATCAAGTTTCAAGAAAATGTGTTGCTGGAAAAGCGCAGCAGGTCAGGCAGCATCCAAGGAGCAGGAGAATCGACGTTTTGGGCATGAGCCCTTCTTTAGGAATGAGGAAAGTGTGCTAAGCAGGCTAAGATAAAAGGTAGGGAGGAGGGACTTGAGGGAGGGGCGTTGGAAATGCGATAGGTGGAAGGACGTTAAGGTGAGGGTGATAGGCCAGAGTGGGGGTGGGGGCGGAGAGGTCAGGAAGAAGATTGCAGGTTAGGAAGGTGGTGCTGAGTTCGAGGGTTGGGACTGAGACATGGTGGGGGGAGGGAAATGAAACTGGAGAAATCTGAGTTCATCCCTTGTGGTTGGAGGGTTCCTAGGGGGAAGATGAGGCACTCTTCCGCCAGCCATCGTGTTGCTATGGTCTGGCACTGGAGGAGTCCAAGGACCTGCATGTCCTTGGTGGAGTGGGAGGGGGGGGGTTGAAGTGTTGAGCCATGGGGTGTTTGGGTTCGTTGGTCCGGGTGTCCCAGAAGTGTTCTCTGAAAAGTTCCGCAAGTAGGCAGCCTGTCTCCCCAATATAGAGGAGGCCACATCGGGTGCAGCGGATGCAGTAAATGGTGTGTGTGGAGGTGCAGGTGAATTTGTGGTGGATATGGAAGGATCCCTTGGGGCCTTGGGGGGAAGTAAGGGGGGAGGTGTGGGTGCAAGTTTTGCATTTCTTGCGGTTGAAGGGGAAGGTACCAGGAGTGGAGGTTGGGTTGGTGGGGGGTGTGGACCTGACGAGGGAGTCACCGAGGGAGTGGACTTTTGGAACGCTGATAGGGGAGGAGAGGGAAATATATCCCCGGTGGTGGGGTCCGTTAGGAGGATGCTAAAATGACGACTGATGATACGATGTATATCGTTTGGTGGGGTGGTAGGTGAGAACCAGGGGGGTTCTGTCCTGGTGGCGATTGGAGGGGCGGGGTTCAAGGGCGGAGGAGCGGGAAGTGGAGGAGATGCATTGGAGAGCATCGTCGACCTCGTCAGAGGGAAAATTGCGGTCTTTGAAGAAGGAGGCTATTTGGATTGTTCGGTAGTGGAATTGGTCCTCCTGGGAGCAGATGCGGTGGAGGCGAAGGAATTGGGAATATGGGACGGCGTTTTTACAGGGGGCAGGGTGGGAGGAGGTGTAGTCTAGGTAGCTGTGGGAGTTGGTCGGTTTATAGTAAATGTCCGTGTTGATTCGGTTGCCCGAGATAGAAATGGAGGGGTCTAGGAAGGGGAGAGAGGAATCTAAGACTGCCCAGGTAAATTTGAGGTTGGGGTGGAAGGTGTTGGTAAAGTGGATGAACTGTTCAACCTCCTCGCGGGAGCACGAGGCAGTGCCGATACAGTCATCAATGTAGCGGAGGAAAAGGTGGAAGATGGACTGTTTCACATATCCTACGAAGAGGCAGGTATAGCTGGGGCCCATGCGGGTGCCCATGGCTACTCCTTTGGTTTGGAGGAAGTGGGAGGATTGAAAAGAGAAGTTGTTCAGAGTGAGGACCAGTTCAGTCAGTCGAAGGAGGGTGTCAGTGGAAGGGTACTGGTTGGTACAGCGGGAAAGGAAGAAGCAGAGGGCTTTGAGTCCTTTGTGATGGGCGATGGAGGTATACAGGGACTGGATGTCTATGGTGAAGGTAAGGCGTTGGGGACCGGGGAAGCGAAACTCATGGAGGAGGTGGAGGGCGTGGGTGGTGTCCCAAATGTAGGTGGGGAGTTCTTGGACTAAGGGGGACAGGACCGTGTCCAGGTATGTAGAGATGAGTTCGGTGGGGCAGGAGCAGGCTGAGACAATGGGTCGGCCGAGGCAGTCAGATTTGTGGATTTTGGGCAGGAGGTAGAAACGGGCGGTGCGGGGTTGTGGGACTCTGAGGTTGGAGGCGGTGGATGGGAGATCCCCTGAGATGATGAGGTTCTGGATGGTCTGGGAGATGATGGTTTGGTGGTGGGAGGTGGGGTCATTGTCAAGGGGGCAGTAGGAGGAGGTGTCCGCGAGCTGGTGTTTAGCCTCAGCGGTGTAAAGGTCAGTGCGCCAAACTACTACCGCGCCTCCCTTGTCTGCCGGTTTGATATTGGTGCAGCATGGTGGCTCAGTGGTTAGCAGGCTCCAAAATTAACAGCAGTCTCTTCGTCTATGTATCTACTCTATGTTTCTATATCATTGTACGTTTATAGAAGGAAATAGGAGAAGCATGAAACAAGGGAAAGGATATGGCAGAACAGTGTCCCACCCCATTTCCACCACTACTTGCCCTGGAAGAAAATTCATGGGAGAAGGACAGGAAATTGCAGCAGTGCATTTTATTGTAAAAGGAGAAAAATCTATTTCAACTTAGAGCAGAAATAGCAATACATTGCGGAAGCCAATTTTTTTGAATTTGGAAACTGAAATTAACTTGAAATTTTATAACTGAACTGAAGTTTTCGTAAAATTTACTGTTAGAGTTTTTCTGGGATAGTAAGATTACATTGCAATGTATAGCTTTTTTGTATTTTTTTCAAATGTTTCTTTTTTAATCACATACTATTTAATTACTTTAAAATGGATGTTTTTATTCACTTGTTTTAGGTATCAGTGCTATCAAACTACAGTTTAGGTTGATCTTACAAACATGCAAAATTTTAAATACCTGTAAAACTGCTCATTTCAGTTTGAGCTTGAATTAGAATTAGAATTACAACAGTAAGGAAACAGGCCCTTCGGCCCAGCAAGTCCACACTGACCCTCTGAAGAGTAACCCACTCAGACCCATTCCCCTCATGCTCAACATTCCCCCCAACCTACACATCCCTGAACACTATGGGCAATTTAGCATGGCCAATTCACCTAATGTGCAGGTTAGGTGAATTGGCTATGCTAAATTGCCCATAGTGTTAGGTGAAGGGGTAAATGTAGGGGAATTGGTCTGGGTTGGTTGCTCTTCAGAGGGTCAGTGTGGACTTGTTGGGCTGAAGGGCCTGTTTCCACACTGTAATCTAATCTAATCTAATCTAATCTAACCTGCACATGCTTGGACTATGGGAAGAAACTGGAGCACCCAGAGGAAACCCACACAGACATGGGGAGAATGTGCAAACTCCACACAGACAGTCGCCCAAGGCTGGAATCAAACCCGGGTTCCTGGCACTGTGAGGCAGCAGTTATAACCACTGAGCCACCATGCCGCCCCAGTGTCAAATTGAATTGAAATTTAGAGGACACATTCTGTCATGACTGTGTCCCTACCATAACTATGATGAAGTATGATAGAATCTCAGCTTTCGGGTCGAGTCCCAAATATCAGGGTGGTACAGAGGTCCTGACCACACACTTTGTGAGGGATATTCTTAATCAGAAACCAGCCTGTTTCTGATTAATAATAGCAGTGATTCTTGTAGCTGGATAGGGATCTCATGGTGCAGTAGTAGTATCCCTACCTCTGATCTAGGACACCTGGGTTCAAGTACCACCTGATCCAGAGAAGTGTCATAACATCTCTGATTCAAAAAATATAATTCTTGAAGCTGGAGGGCCAATGGAATATCCTAAATGTAGAAAGAGCTATAGCATGCCTTTGCCTGCTATTCATTATGAGGTGCCTCCTCAGTAACATGGAAATATTTTCCAGCTGCCTGGCCACCACCCCCACCCATTCCATTTGCCAGCCTATGGATAAAAATGCAGCCATAAAAAGGTGGGATTGGTGAGGACCTGAAATGAAATCAGGAGCACTAGACTCCCAGCCTATTGCTGGGAAGCTACTTGGAGCAGCTGACCTGTTTCTTACAACACGAGGGGATCCACGGACTCATTGGAAAATTCCACATAGCCTCCAATAATTGCATGTAATTGGTCTGCTACTTCCCTTAATTGGTTACCCATGCTTGCAGGTGGGTGGTTCTCTTGCCCCAGTTTCACTGCAGGGGAATGATCTGGGAATAGGAAGGTGTTGACACGCTGACCAGGAGCACGAATTTGCCCATTATTCGCCCCATCTGTCTCCACTGTTGCCCCCCATATTGAGGGTGAAAATGCAGCCTAAAACTTTGCACAAGTGAATAGCAGACATCCTGATACAGGCCTAGGTATTGCCAAAGCCTCTCTGAGTCATTAATAGTATTATAGGTAAATTTCTATTTCTAATTGAAATATAAAAATAATTACACATAATGGTATAAACAGAATGCCCAGTGGAGAAACATGGAATACTGAATTTATTCCACTTGTGGGAAAGGACTTAATAACTCATCTGTAAATTTTACACTTGGGAATGATCAAACCTAACACACTAGTGGAATAAGTTCTGTATTGTACAGTTCCCAATTGAGTAGCCTGTATTTATAGTACAGCTGCACATTTACATCTGTTTTGAATTTACAGCTATTTTCGGTAAATATTTCAAGAAAAACGGTGAGGTGGGTAATAGATTTAGTGTAAACTGTTACAATGAGCTTGATTTCTTTTTAAAAAATGATTGCGTATATGGTATTTACTCCCAAAGGGCTGCCTTCCAGGATATGAAAGAATGCACTTGAAATGGAACTGTTGTGAATCCTCATTGCTAGGGTCTGTATATGACATCAGTTGGATAGTTGCCTAGAGAATTTTGGAGAACTGAGTTTTAATCTAAGAAAAATATGTTGTAAATATCTCATGTCAGGTAGGAAACATTTTTTTCAACTTAGCTAGTTGTTAGTAATTGCATGAGAAGTACTTTCCGATACTTACCGTATACTTTGAGTTTAAATGATATGCTTACTATGATCCCAGTTTAAAAGTGAGAGAAAAACATCTGAGTGTTGAAATTCACTTGTGCTTTAATGTATTGTAGTACTATATTAACACAATGCAGGAGTTATGAATAGCAAATTCAAACCTCTTGGATTTTCTGTGAGAAAGAAAGTTGTTGGATTATCCACACTATGAATACATTTCCCAATAAATTAACACATTCATCCTCTCTCCTCTTTCTCACTCAATCTGCTAACAAAACATTCAGTCCTGATTTGGTGGGAGTGTCTATGGAGTCACAATTGCTCCTAATGCAACAGTAACTGATGCACAGGTTATTTTGCAATAAAGACTAGTCAGGTGTCTTAAGTATCAGAAAGAAAAACTTGCATTTACAGGATAAATTCCACTACCCCAAGATGCCCCAGAGTTCTTCATAGCCAATGAAGTACTTCTGAAATGTTGCCAATTAGCATGCAGCAAGGTCCCACAAAGTTCAGCAATATGATAATTATCAGGTAATCTGTATTCAAGATGTTGACTGTGGAATAAATATTGGCCAGAGAACGTGGGGTAACTTGTCATCTCTTTTTCAAAGTATTGCCATGACATATTTTGCATCCAACTGACACCTGAGTAGACATGGCTTCAGTTTAATAGCTCATCCAAAAAGGTCGGATCTCCAACTCTGCAGCATTCTCTGAGTGTTGTACTGGACTATCAGCCCTAATTATTGTGCTGAAGTCTGTGGACATGAACATGCAACGTGTAGGTTTAGAGCCAGAAATGTTACCAACAGAAACATGGATCACATAAACAAGAAAACTCTTATTCTGTGCACGTAAAAAGAACTTTAGGATTGATGTCCACAAGGAAATGATATCCATCTATGCCTATCATACTATACAGGCTCATCATGAATTCAACAGCAATGTTTATATTCAAAGAAAGAGAAAATCTCATCTGGCGTAAAACAGGCTGTTGATTCATTGCCAACTGACTGACGAAGGCCCATTTTGAAGAAATTGAATAACTTCTGGGCAGGTTAATGGTGCTAAAATTCTGGAATTCTTTGAAGGAGAAATGTGGACTGTGTAGCACCTTTTTGGGAGAAGGAACTTAAGTGAGCCAAAGTGCATTGCTCATCAGTATTTACTTTATCTTGTGAAATGAATACAGAATTTGAAAGAAATATTGCCTCAACTCTGTCCACTTTGGGGAAAGAATAATTTCTCCAGATACTACTGTAGGTAGCAAAAGCCCAAAATACTGCAGATGTAGGAAATCTGAGACAAGTACAGAAAATGCTGGAGCAGATCTGGCAGCAATTGTCTCTACACAGCTGCTGCTAGTCCTGCTGAATTTCTCCAGGATTTTCTGATTTGTTCCAGATCGTGGAATATATGCTTTAAAATTACACTGACTAAATATTAATGCTTTTAATTAAAACCATTAACTGATACTTTTAAACTGATCTAACTTTTTTCTCATCAACATTTTTGTGCTAATGTTTACATGGTGTACTTATACTGGAAATATACTGTTGAGAGTTTTCACCAAAATATTATACCACTGCTTTAATTCACTGCTGAGAGATCTTATGTTTGAGGCAGATCAAATACTTACATCATATAATCCAGGATTGGAAATGTGTTTTATTCTCTACAATAAAGCTCATCAGCTTGGGTCAGTTATTAAGACCTCTCCACAGATGTTTCTTGTATTTATTGAATAAATTGTGATCATAAGAAAAACAATGGAACACATTTAACAAATCTTAAGTGTTGGTTCTCTAATGAGAAATTGGGAAAATATATAATGTTACATCAATTAAATTTCTCATTAATCATCAATTTCATTATTGACGAAAAGACTGTCTGCCTCCATTTGGAATGCAAACATTCTTACGTTCCAGTAATATTTGGTCCTTTGTCCAATTTAGTAACAGTACTAGACCTGAGCTTCATGGCTGCGATTGATGAAATGACAGGTTGAAACATCAGCAAAGTTAAGCAATGTGGAAACAATTTGATCATTGCAATCAAATTACAGGGAAAGGAAATTCTCAGCCAGCAGGAATACTTGATGATTGAAGCACACAAGCTGAGGTGTCTTTTAGTGAACAGCTTACTTTTGGTGGAGGAGAGGGCAAGTTCCTTTTTTTGTCAAATTTCTTCTCTTCACTGAATACATTATGTCAGGTTCTTTTTTGATTAGTAATGCTTGATTCTTGTAAATTAAATGGATGTCATTGATGAGAAAGTTGGATGGATATCTGTAATCCCATACTGATGAGATGTGAAGTGATGGGAAGTCTAGAATCACCATCTTAAAACAGGCAGTGTCACACAACGGTTCTGCTAAAAGGGCTCAGGTGGGGACTTCATTGGCAAGCTTACCATTAAGGGTAAATGGTATCGTTTACAATGGAAGGTGAGCATCATGTGGGAAAATGTGAGGTTATTCACCATGATAGGAAGAATGGAAGAGCAGAAAAATATTCAAATTAGCAGCGACTCCATTGGCTCGGTCATCTCAATCAAATGAACGATGGCCACAACTCGAAAGACATGCTGTATGGTGACCTTGCTGCCAGTATGAATCAACAGGTTTCCTAAGTCTACAATACAAGGATGTATGCAAATTAAAATCTCAAATTGACCAGGATCAGTGTCATTTCATGGGAAGTTCATGCTGCTGACCAGATGTCTGGAGAAAGAAAATGCATCAGTCGATGTCAGCGTTTACCTGTCTCAGCTGAAGCTGTGAGAATTCACAGGGAATCAGGCAAATCTTGGAGCCCATCCTTTTCACAGTGTGGAAGTGCTGGCCAGTTCCATGACTGCATTTGTGGATTCAGGATTAATGCTCTGTCTGGTAGCGGTTGACCTCAGCTTCAATTGTAGCATGGGCAGAAGCAACTCACTTGGCAAGATTTCAACTCATTCAAAACCTATCCAATGTCACAGAGTTAAATTAGATTACGCCTTGAGAGTACCAGTAGAGTAGCGTTGTGAAGGAGGGTGCTGTGCTCCTAACCGATCTTCTCGGGATGATCATCTGGTGGGAGAGGGGTTAGGCAGTAAAACAAAAGTCATTTCTGGCCACCACTTTGAAGGCCCACTTCCATCTCACTCACTCCTTGATTGTTGTGTCAGCTGAGAAAACAGACAAAATAAAGTCTATTTACAACTAAATATTACGGCATCAGCAGCAGAATTTACATTCAGCCATGATTATACATCCATCCTTGTGCCATCTGCTCATTCTCCTGAGTGATTAGCATGAAATGAATGAACATCAAAAAACTGTAGGTGACTGTTCTTAAAAGCTCAAAGCTTGTATTTGTTTGCTTTCCAAAAGGACAGAGGGCTTCTCATTTCGGCATCCTCTGTATTATTGGAGATTGATGAGATAATGTTGGATTTCCAAAGAGACATCATCATGTCGTATTTTACACAAGCATGCACAGTTTGTAATTGCAAAATCCAACCCATTCAATGGATCGAATTGTCTCTTCAGGTAAACACTGTGTGAGTAGTCAATGGCAGAAAGCCTTTTCTGCTACAGCCATTGCCCTAAGTAGCCAGCAACCATGTACAGAGGGGACACCCTCATCCATACCTGATCTTCTTGGTGACTCATGAATGATGAGAACAATGGATTGCCTCAACATTGAGGTAGAATAGCAGGCATTAAATTACAGTATGACTTATGCATGGCCACACACAGCTGAGCCTTAATAGTAATGTAGCTCTTGCAGTTCCTGGACCTCACCATATGTGGCCCAGAGAACAAGGTGTATGCAGTTGATGGCTCCTTTCACCATTGAGAATCCTGAGTTTGCTGTTTGAGGTTACAGGCTTTGTTAAAGGATGTAAAATAATTCTCTTGGATCAGATTGCCCCAGGCATTGTTTTTGGGATCCTGTAGCTAATGGCTGCACATGTCTTGTAACCTAGAATGTGGGAAGGTGACCAAGGTCTATGTCCTCCATGTATGAACTCACCATAACATCTCTAAAGACACTCGTGATCTTCTTGGTCAGCCAGGGCTTTCTGATTGGATCAGATTAACAGCCCCAGATATGGAAATCCTATGAGGTCCACCAAGCTGACCTCATCACAATCACTACATACATTATTGCACAAAACCTTCTTTAAGTCTGGAACAAAAATATAAAACTATACAGAGTGTTATCTTAAGAATTCTTTGGCCAAATAATTAAATTCAGGAAGAATAATTGTTCACACATTGCCCCAGATGATTGTCCACTGTTAAAGTCACCATCCACAAAAGCTGTTAGCACTGTAGTTTCTTCCTGAATCAGTTATGGATGATTAAAATTTCTGTTCCTGGAGACAGTGGTATAATTGAAATTTACCTTCAAGAATCCTCCACTTGTAGCAATTAAAGCTTTCCATTGGGTTTCAAACTCACAAACTTTCAAAGTGGTTTCAAAGAAAGAGAGGGAGAGAGAAGGCAAAGGCTTTTAACCTTGTCTCTAATTTGTAAGTCTGTGCAAGTTGCCTCTGTCTGTGTTCAGCACCATTTTTTACTCCCCAAACTTTCAAACCTCTGTCTGAAAGTGTTGCAAGCTTGCTGTCTCGATTCAAGCAGCTTGTGTTCTGTGCAAATGAGCAGACTTACTGTCGTCACCTATGCTTTTTGTTTTGAAAAAAATGTTCTTTTAAAATGCTCAAGATGTATTTGTGTGTAGCCAATTCTGTTATAATTCACTATTTCAGATAACACATCTTGATAACACAAATCATTGGTCAAAAATAGCCAGAATGTCTGATTAACATCACAGTCTGAGCACGCCTGATGCGTGCGCACCGTTGTGTCCTTCCCAGCATGGAACTGCGCTGGGACCAGTCAGAAGTGTTGCACAGACTATTTGTCTACTGCAGGGCTTCCAACATGCTTGGACCACTGGTGCTAGGCAGCTCCAACTTCAATACATTCTTTTCTATTCGTTTGTGCTTTGAAAATGTAAGAAGAAAGCCAATGGCATGATGAAACAAAATGCTTTTAGGATATGTTTATGTTGCAATATATATTGCTGTGAAGGAAAAGTTCATAACATGTGGGTTTCTCATTATTTGGAATGTAGTGTCAAACCTGCTTTATAAGTGTTTTGGGGATCCCATGAATACTTCTTAGGCATGCCCAGAACAATTCAATACACAATATTTAATACGTAAGGTAAAGATCTCACAGAGTTAGAGGTTTGGCTAATTGACAGAAGGCAGCGAGTTGCGATATAGTAGGTCTTTTTTTCTGGTACGCTATAACTAATTGGATGCCAAGGGGGTTTGATCAACTATTACAATTCTATATAAATATTTTATCATTATATTAATAACTTAGATGCCATAGTTTGTGCTGTAGCCATATTAGCAGATGACACTAAAATAGAAGAAAATGAAAAAGGTAAGACCCTTAGAAATGGATATGAATAGGCTAGGTGGAGTTTAATGAGGATAAATGTTAGCTTATCAATTTGTTCAGAAGAATAAAAATAAATATTTAAATAAAGTGAAATTTCAAAATTCTTCGGTGCAGAGGGATCAGGGTGTTCTTTTGCATAAATCGCAGAAGAGGACAGGAGGTAATAAAGGAAATCAAATGAAATGTTGGCATTTATTGCTCAAGGAATGAACAATAAAAATAAGGAAGCATTGTTGTAATTGTACAAGGCATCGGTTAGCTTGCATCTGGGTTCTGCATATGGTTTATATCCCCTTATTTGAGGAACAATGTAATTGTATTGGAGGCAATTCAGAGAGGTTCACGAGATTAATTCCTGACATGAAAGGCCTGTCTTGTGAGGAGAAATTGTTCAGTTTAGGACTATACAGTCTAGAAAAGAATGCAAGGATAATTAATTAGGGATTGAGAAAGTTGAATTAGAATGAATTTTTCCTCTTGTAGGGCAATTTAGGAACATAGGAACAGGACAAGGCCAATCAGCCCCTTGAGCCAGCTCTGCTATTCAATACGATCATGGCTGATCTGTAGCCTAATTCCATATGCCTGCCTTGGGCCTGTGTCCCTTGATACCGTTGCTTAATAAAAATTTGTCTATTTGATAATTGGATTAGCATCTTATCCAAATGCATCCTTTATGGAACCATGTAAAACTCCACTGATTAAAGACATAACAAATATAAAGGAAGATGGTTATAGTTGTTGGAGGTCAATCACCTCAACTCTGGAACGTCTCTGCAGTATTTCTCAGGGTTGTGTCCTAGGCCCAACAACCTTCAGCTATCTCTTCAATGACCTTCCCTCCATCATAATGTCAGAAGTGAGCATTTTCACTAATGATTACAAAATGTTCAGTACCATATATGACTTCTCAGATATTTGAAGCTGGTTGTTTTCAATTGCAGCAAGACCTAGACAACACCTAGGTTTGAGCTGACAAGTTGCAAGTAACATTCACACCACATAAGTGTCAGGTAATATTCATCTTCAACAAAAGAGTATCTAATCATCACAAGTAGCTCACTTCCTGACTCCCAAAAGCCTGTACACCATCAGTCACAGTGTGATAGATTACTCCCTACTTGCCTAGGTGAGTGCAGCTCCAACAACACTTGGGAAGCTTGATACCATCCAGGACAAAGCATCCATGTGATTTATATCATGGCAACAAAAATTCACTCCTTCAACAACTGATGCTTTGTGGCAGCAATGTGTACCATCTACAAGATGTGCTGCAGAAAATCATCAGGGTTTCTTAGACACTTCTTTCACACACATGACCACTACTATTTAGAAGGGCAAGGACAGCCAATGCATCAAAACCTTCTAGTTCCCCTCCAAATCACCATCCTGACTTGAAACTATATTGTTCTTTCTTCGCTGTTACTGTGCCAGAATTCTGGAATTTCCTCAATAATAGCATTTTGCATGTGTGTACAACAAATAAATTACAGCAGCATCTTATTGAGGGCAATTAGAAATACCTAATAAATGTTGGCACAGCTAACAAAGACCCCTTCCCTTGAATAGATAGGAAGGATTCCTGAAGTGTAGCATCTTCAGGAAATAAATCAGGAAGTGCTATAAATACTGAACAAGTCAAGCAATGTCTGTTGAGAGAGAGAGAGAGAGAGAGACTATTGGGAAAATAATTAAGCACCACTCAAGAAATGAAAATGATTTATCTTTGTGTGGATTTCCCTATTTCTAAACTTAAACATCAATATTCAATCAATGCTGAGAGTACTTAAGAAAATAGACATTTGTTTTGTGCATAGAAAGTCTGCTGTTTCAAGCATCTGTTTAACAATGGGTTTTAAATGCATACTGTTAATAGCAATGTCTTATTATGTTTAATAATTGACCTTTGGAAATAAGTCAGTTGGGAACTGTAAGAACTCTTCAGTCTTAAAACTACATATTGTATCATGCACATAAACAGTTGCAGATGAAGAGTTTAAATATATAGTTTTGGCTATTACATGACTGTAAAGGACAAGGAATATTAACCAATTATGTACACTATCTAATTTATTTCCTGAGACTCTACTGCCAAAAAGGTTTGCTAATAATCCTACTTTAGTTAAACAATCTGATGTACCTTAAGGTTCTACATCATAACTTACTTTATTTGTCTTTTAGGCATATCATGCTGCTGTGAAGACAAGGAATCTTTAATTTCTCTTTTTGAATGCAGTTCATGTAGGCATCTTATTTTAAAGAATGAATATGTGTTAGAAAATTTAGAGAATGATTCAATCTTCTGTATCTACTGACATTGAGAAGCTACTTCAGTCCTCTAGACAACATGAGGCATTTATATAGTGCCCTAATTGTAATTAAATACCCCAAGGCATTTTGGAAGGTGTCTTCCAATAAATTTGACACCAGTTTACATCCAGAAATGTCAGGACAAATTACAGCTGGGTTTCAAGAACTGTCTTTTTCCAAAAGGAGTTTCACAGAGGAAATTCCAGAGCTGAGGGCTGAGACACTTTAAGGCATGGCCATCAATAGTGCAGCAATTAAAATCAGGGGTGCACAGGACACCAGATTTGGAGGAGTGCACAGGCCTCCCACCTTATTCACCTGCTCCTATCTTGTCTGGTAAGGTAAAATGATCGCCTCCATCTGAAAAACTGTCCTTTCAGCAAAATACCTCAGGTTAGTATGCCATATTCCAATGTAAGTCAGCGCCTTTACAGGAGAATTGGGCAATTAAAACAGCAACAATTTGTATTGCACTGCAGCGGTTATACTTGCAGATAGAATAATGGTTTTCAACTGTTAAGTGAGTTTTGCAGAATTATCAGCAATTTCTAAAATGACTTTAAATTGCTTTCATTCTAATTATTAGCTTTCTAATTAATCTTTCTTGCTACATTTTCTGAAAGTGCCAATAGCATTATATTAAATTCCTTGCCAAAATTCCTGGCTATATTGTATCATCTATCATGAAAGAGGAAGATTTACTACTCAGATTTTCAAGAAGCAGGACTTGGCAAAAAAGGGCTTTGGTCCAGTCTCTGTACAGTATGTTAAATTAGAGCAGTTAAAACTAGCTACTAATTAGCAAAATAATTTAGATGTAGAATCATACAGTACAGAAGAGGCCCTTTCGCCCATTACATCTGAACCAACAATAATTGCTCTAAAAGTACACTAGTCCCACTTTCCAGCACTTGGCCAATATCCTTGAAGGTTCTGACATTTCAAGTGCTCATATGTATACTTTTTAAAGGTTATAAGGATTCTTGCCTCAACTACCCTCCTAAGCAGTGCATTCCGATTCCCTCCACTCTCTAGGAGTAAACATTTTTCCTCAAATACCTTCTAAACCACCTGCCCTTCACCTTAATATTATGCTTCTTTCCAATTAATGTTCAATTATTGGGAACAGCTCCTTACTATACACTCTGTCCAAGACCCTCATAATCTTATACACCTCCCAGTCATGTCCCTCTGAGCCTTCTCCAAAGAAAACATGCTACGCTTATCCGGCCTTTCTTTCTAGCTGAACTGCTCTCTCCCAGGCAACATCATGGTGGATCTTCACTGCATCCCCTCCAGTGCAGTCACATTTTTCCTATAATGCTGTGACCATAACTGCACATACTACTCCAATTGGAGTGTAACTAAAATTTTGCACAGTTCCAACATAACCACCCTACTCATAATCTATACCATGACTAATAAAGACAAGCGACCCATATTCCTTCTTAAGTACCCTATCAACCTGTCCACCTTATCTGAGAAAAAGTACCCCAATATCCCTCTGTTCCTCTGACTTTCTTAGTGTCTTGCCATTCATGGAGTACTTGCCTTGTTACTTCTTCTAAAATACATCACCTCATACTTATCAGGGTTAAATTCCATCTGATTCCTGAAGAAGGGTTGATGCCCGAAACGTCGATTCTCCTGTTCCTTGGATGCTGCCTGACCTGCTGTGCTTTTCCAGCAACACATTTTCAGCTCTGATCTCCAGCATCTGCAGTCGTCACTTTCTCCTCGAAGATTTTAACCTACTGCGAATCCTCTTACAAGGATGCCTTCCTTGAAGAAGCTGTCTTCCTCCCTCTACAAGAATTTCAGTGAGTCCCTCTCTCACTGCACACCCCAGGTCATCTCCTCTGCACAGAAGCTCTTCAGCCACGTTCCCAAACAGACTCGCTACCACAGCCACATCTCCTTCCTCAGCACCTGCCTACGGATTCCTGAAGAAGGGCTGATGCCCGAAACGTCGATTATCCTGTTCCTTGGATGCTGCCTGACCTGCTGCGCTTTTCCAACAACACATTTTCAGCTCTGATCTCCAGCATCTGCAGTCCTCACTTTCTTCTTAAATTCCATCTGCCACTAATCTGCCCATCTGACCAATCTATCTGTATCCTCCTGTAACCTAAGACCTTCTTCCTCACTGTCAACCACCCGGGCAATCTTCAATTCACACATAAGCTTACTTATCATCCTCACACACATTTCCTTCTAGATCGTTCATACATATCATGAACAATAAGGGACCCAGCACTGATCCCTACTGCATGCTACTGGATAGTGGTCTCCAGTCACACAAAACAGCTTGCTACCACCACCCTCTGTCTCCTACCACTAAGCCAATCTTGCTAAATTACCTTGGATCCCATATGCATTTCTCTTCTTTTTCAATCTGTGTGTGGGACCTTGTCAAAGGCTTTTCTGAAATCCATATAAACTACATCAACTGCATGACCTTTAGGTACACACCTGATCATTCCTCAAAAGCTTCAATGAAATTTGTTTGACAAAGCCATGACAGCCATCCCTGATCGAACCTTGCCTGTCTAAGTGAAGATTAATTCTGTCCTTCAGAACTTTCTCCAACAGTTTCCCTATCACTAATGTGAAACTCACTGCTCTGTAATTTCCTGATTTATCTCTATTAATCTTCTTGTCAAGTGCAAAAACATTGGCTGGCTTCTGATACATCTCCTGTAGACAGAGAGGAATTAAAATTTTAGGTCAGAGCCCCTGTAAGTTCTCCCTCATCAAAAACAGCAGCCTGGAATACAACATATATTTCCATTTTTAAACCTGCCAATATCTCCAGTATTACCTGACTTCCTGTGTCAAATTGCACAAGAAACTCAAAGTCCGTTTTCCTGAATTCTATCCCTACATCCTTCTTCTCTCTCTGCTCCTGAAGACAGAAGGGCGGCATGGTGGGTCAGTGGTTAGCACTGTGCTTCATAGTGCCAGGGACTTGGGTTCGATTCCAGCCTCCAGCGACTGTCTGTATGGAATTTAGTACATTCTCCCTGTGTCTGCATGGGTTTCCTCCGGGTGCTCTGGTTTCTTCCCACGTTCCAAAAGATGTGAATTGGCCAAGCTAAATTGCCCATAGTGTTCAGGGATGTGTAGATTAGGTGCCCCATTAGTCAAAGGAAAACGTAGAGGAATGGGTCTGGGTAGATTACTCTTTCGAGGATCGGTGTGGACTTGTTGGGCTGAAGGGCTTGTTTCCATGCTGTAGTGATTTGATAATTCATTGTGAAGTACTTGTTTAACACTCTACCCATGTGCTGCAGGTGTATAAAACATTATTCGATAATATATGGAAGTTGCTACAGAAAATAAGACACTTGAAAAGCAGATGTGAAAACATGTCCCTTTGTGCTAAAATAAAAAAGTAACTGTAAAAATTTAACTGAATGTTTGCAAGAGTCTCTGAATGTGAAGCTGCTGATGTTATCTTTTAAGCAAATTTCAGCTTTGCCTTACAGACTTGATCTCCTTCCTCAGGTCGTATACTACATATATTTAATCTACTAATTACTTGACTAATGAGCGAGAATTTCCCAGTGACATTGGGAAAGTAGAAGGGACTAAGGTTAAAATAAAATCAATCTTTCTCCTCCCACTTACGTCAGTGTGAAAGAACCTGTAAGAAACTCCCACACCGTGCTGCAGGGAGAAGTGTTAATTATTATGTCCAAACTTCACACCCTCCGATTGCATTAAAAAGGCTTTGATTCCTTGATTTATGGTTTTCAAGTTTTTAAAGCTTCTTTAATAACTTGTAATATTGTGTAGCAGTAACATTAAGTAGCAGCATGTTCAAATTTGTTCCTGTATTGAGGTTTGGGAAAGCAATTTGCACTAATTATTGTTGTTCCACTTGTTAACAGAGTGATCCTTCTTTGTAGGTTATTGTACTTACAAAATGTGAATACATTAATGAAGCTTGGGTTGGGATGAGGGGGTGGGCAGTAAGAATTAATTGAGTAATAATAAACAAATTACTTTTCAGGAATGTGTGAATTTGTTAAAAATAGTGACAATCAATTTTGAAAGTGTTTGCATTTTTTTATGGCAATGATAATCTTGAACGTATTAGCACTTTTAAGGTATTTAATTTAGGATGTCTCTTCTATTTTGTAGGGAGCTGATTTTACATCACTCTGGGACTGCTTCAGCAATTGTGCACAAATCAAGCAAGTGCTATCCAGAACAATCTCAGTGGTAATTTAATTCTTTGATTTGCTGTTGACAAAACATTTTTTTGCACATTGTTTTCCAACACCGATGTTCATTATTGTAATTTATCTGGACCACGTGCCACAGACCATTCAAAGTCATTGCAATGTAATTGGATGGATGGTTGAATACGGATAAGCAACAAAAAGAAAATAGACTGTAGGGTTAATGCCAGTGCCATTAAATTTTACAAAACTTCTCATCTGCATGATATTAGGGTGATATGTAGTAATGCAAGCAGATGTCTCCCTCATTAGATTGTCTTGCCAAACACTCTAGGGATACAGTACTGTGTATAGTTAGAGTTTAGCAGAGCACTGAGGTTAATTAAAAGGTGAATCCATGGGCCTCAATCTGTCCCATACTAGTATTCATAAAGTTCTGTTGGATACCAATATTACGAAAAGTAACATTTTCTGACTTGCAGAGAAACAAATACTTAGACAGTTGCATAAATTAACAAACGTTTACATCACTATAAAAATAATACTTGTGTCTCTCAAGTGAATTGAGTCTTTGGTTTACATTGTGACAATTATTATATTGGTTAATTTTCTTTCTCCTCATTGGCTGATTTCTAAGTCTTTGTGTTTTATGCCTTCCGATTTGGTTATATTATAAATATTTACCAATAATGTTATGTTAAAGCTTTCTCCTTGATTTCAATTCTCTCCCAAATTGCTTTTCAGTAACAAAACTTTCCATTTGATGTAAAGCTTGTCATATATCCTGAAAAACAGTTTAACCTATAACAATCACACTTCTTGTTCACCAAAACAGGCATAAATTTATTCATATCAGCTTTAATTGTCCCTCGCATATGATATAATGCATCCAATTTGGCATTTGAACATCTCAGGCACTGAGTACTCCCATATCACCAAATTTCACAATCTTTACCTAACCTTCAGTTTCTCTCAATTTAGGAGCTTTGTGACACTACCACAACTCAGACCCAGATCAAATTACAATGGATACTGCCTGGGAATATGAACCCTGCATAGATGAGTCTCCAATACATGTCAAATGAAATCTTCATATAAAACATCCGTACGTCCATCTGCCAGCAAAGTCATCAGTTGACAATCCAAATATTTTCATTCCTGAATAGGTCCATTATTTTTTATTTTCATTTAAGTTAGTTTTGAAATATTTATTAAATACACATTGAACCAAAAAAAAAGATGTAGAACAGTCTGGAGATGATTCCATGAATCCAAGCAAAATAGGATAGCAGCACCCACAAATTGATTCACACATGGAAAGCTGACCAGACCAGATTCAATAGGATCAGTTAATTAAAATAATCAATATGTGTGGCCAGCATGCTGTTCATAAGTGTTAGGGATGTTGCAATTGCACCTAGACAGGAAGTAAGGGAGCAACAGTTTTTACAAAGACCAAGGTTAAAAAGAGGTCACAACTTCTTTTTATGCCAGTGACAAAGTGCTGGCTTATTCATAATCGTTTCCAAGCTATTAACTCCAAATTTCACATACTGAGATTGTATGGGAATGACTTTTCTGCTCTGATTTGCATTTTCTAAGTATGTTGCTTGTTTTGTTTAGCCACTACTATTACTATTGGATCCTACCAATGGTAAATGCAGAACTGTCTTCCTCTGATGACAGGGCACTGGATATTTTCCTGGGCAGAGAAGGATATTCATATTGAGGCATAATAGAACTATCCTCTGTTCGCTGTACAGCAGAGAAAATGTAGAAAATTAATTTTGTCTGCTACATGCATACATTGTGCAAGCAGATGAGAAAGACGTTCTCTGAACTGGAAACTAGGTCCATGAATCATTTGGTATTGGTTCTTTTGACTGTCAACTCCACCCTGGTTGTCCACATGATGAACTTCACCTCAGTGTCCCTAAATTAGTGAGTAACTTTTACAATATGCAGCCAAAAGACACCTTTAAAGATGTTACAAATCTGATTCCAAAAAACAAACTAAATATTTAATGAGGTAACTTGTAAAAAGTGAGTGAAATTGAACTTAATGTTTTGATACCATCATCGGCAACAATAATTACAAATAAATGACAGGTTCTTTCTTAATATGACATCACTACCAGCAGCAGTCTTTAAATTCCTATGCTATAATGTTAACATTTAGTCTGACTGCATCTCTACATATAGAATTTGTAATTATGCATATATAAAATACCTAAGCATGTAAAAGTCTCAATTTATGCATGCCAGCAACAACATTCAAATTTAGTACCTCCATTTATGATCCTCCTATCAAATAAAATATTTAAGCAATGCAGCACTTTCTGTGCTGTACAGAAGGGGAGAGCCTTTTGGGCATAGATCTTTAAGAAATACTTCTCTCAGAGAGAGTGAAGGTATATTTGAGGTATTGGTTTAACACCAGGAATATGAAATCACTATATTGTGGAACAAGAAATGATCCACTGCCTCAATAAAATGTCTTGATTCCTTTTTTAAACAGCCCTAATTTTACCTTTCAATTTTGATTTGACTATGGTTCCTGAGTCTCTTTCCAAACGATATTAACAGTAATTGTGATAAACTAATTTAAATTGGCCACTTCAGAAACTTCCTTGGTAATTTATCCAACAGACCTTTCACTATCTTTACAGAAAAAGTTCAGCTTAATTCATTCCTTAATAATTTTGAACTTTTGTTAGTGGCACTTGTAGATATTTTCCACATTAACTATTTGCCTAAATTTACTTTAATAATGCCCTTACAATATTGAATACTTCAATTAAGTTATTTTTGAATGAAAGAAGATCAATCCTGACTACAAACCCTTGTTACTGAGATAGAATAGAACTGTGACTTTAAATATACAAATTGTCAAATGCTCTAGAAAAGTACACAATTATTTTATGAAGCACTCACAGTAAAGAGTAAACTTTTTTGAAAAAAAGCAACCAATATTGCAGTCTAAAGCATGTCATTTAGTAATTTAGTACCACTTTTATTTGAGTTCTTTCACCCCTTCTAAATATAGTACAGACGTGCACAAGTGTGACAAGATCATAATGAGCACCTGGAATGCATCCATTAAACAGATGTGATCAGTTGGTCCAGTAACACATGCCAGATTGTTGACCTCAGAACACAAGGAAACTTCGGTATTAAGAGAGGGTTTTTTTTAAAAATAAATGATAAATAACTTCCAATATCAGAGAAATTCATTAGAGTGCTGCCCATTTGGTTGCCACACCTTTGAGAAACATTAGCTGTTAATCAGTCTGCTCCTGTTGTAGCCCCATTTCAAGCTTCATTCACATGAAATATGATTCCTTGCTGTTAGCTTAGAATTAATTAACTTAAGATAATTTAATATTAAGCAAGAGAACTATGCTAGTGTTCTCCATTCACATTACTCCTCAATTAATTTGTAGAATGGTTGGACCACAGATGCAGCCAATTCTACTTGCAAGATTTGTGCCATTTCTTTGCAAGTCAACTATTGGCATTCTCCTGCAATTTACTTGAAAATCTTTTCTCTTCAACTGGTTATCTGATTTCCTTTGTTAAGAAAGCCATGTTTGAATTTGCCTCCACTACATGTTTAAGCACTGCTTTCCAGATCCTAGACACTTGCAGCATGAAACAGTTTACTTCAAGTTGCTTTTGTTTCTTTTGGTAATCAGTTCAAATCATCATCCTCTGATTCTTAAACAGAAATTGGTGGAGAAATTCAGCAGGTCTCAACACTGAAGTTCTGAAGCAAGGTCACTGGGCTCAAAACATTAACTCTGCTTTCTATTCACAGATGCTGTCAGATCTGAAGAGTTTTCCAGCAATTTCAGTTTTTGTGTAAGATTTCCAGCACCCACAGTTCTTTGTTTATCCTCTGATCCTTTATCCTTCTGCCATTGAGAAAGCTACCCCCTGTCTAATCTACCTATAATCTTCCAAACTTTATAAAACCATTATCAAATTTCCTCTCAACTTTCACTAAGGCGAACATCAGTTACTAACTTCAGTTATTTTTTTTCTTCTGGACTGGCAGGGACAAGGTAGGACTAATAAATTAAACTGCATTTATTTCAATGCAAGGAGCCTAACAGGGAAAGCAGATGAACTCAGGGCATGGTTAGGAACGTGGGACTGGGATATCATAGCAATTACAGAAACATGTCTCAGGGATGGACAGGACTGGCAGCTTAATGTTCCAGGATACAATTGCTACAGGAAGGACAGAAAGGGAGGCAAGAGAGGAGGGGCAGTGGCGTTTTTGAGAAGGGATAGCATTATAGCTGTACTGAGGTACGATATTTGGGAAGTTTTTTGGGTGGAACTGAGAAATAAGAAAGGGTTGATCACTTTATTGGGATTGTGTTGTAGACACCCTAATAGGCAGAGGGAAATTGAAAACAAACTTTTAAGGAAGTCTCAGCTATCTGTAAGAATAATAGGGTGGTTATGGTAGGGATTTTAACTTTCCAAGCACAGACTGGGACTGCCATAGTGTTAAGGGTTTAGATGGAGAGGAATTTGTTATGTGTGCAAGAAAATTTGCTGATTCAATATGCGAATGTATCTACCAGAGAAGGTGCAAAACCTGACTTACTCTTAGAAAATAAGGCAGGGCAGGTGACTGAGGTGTCAGTGGGGGAGCACTTTGGGGCCAGCGACCATAATTCTATTAGATTTAAAATAGTGATGGAAAAGGATAGACCAGATCTAAAAGTTGAAGTTCTAATTTGGAGAAAGGCCAATTTTGATGGTATTAGGCAAGAAGTTTCAAAAGCTGAGTGGAGCCAGATATTCGCAGGTAAAGGGACGGCTGGAAAATGGGAAGCCTTCAGAAATGAGATAACAAGAATCCATAGTAAGTATGTTCCTGTTAGGGTGAAAGGGAAGGCTGGTGGTATAGGGAATGCTGGATGACTAAAGAAATTGAGGGTTTGGTTAAGAAAAAGAAGGAAGCATATATCAGGTATAGACAGGATAGATCGAGTGAATCCTTAGAAGAGTATACTTAAGAGGAAAATCAGAGGGCAAAAAGGGGACATGGGATAGCTTTGGGAAATAGAATTAGGGAGAATCCAAAGGGTTTTTACAAATACATTAAGGACAAAAGGGTAACTAGGGAGAGAATAGGACCCCTCAAAGATCAGCAAGGTGGCCTTTGTGTGGAGTCGCAGAAAATGGGGGAGATACTAAACGAGTATTTTGCATCAGTATTTACTGTGGAAAAGGATATGGAAGATATAGACTGTAGGGAAATAGATGGTGACACCTTGAAAAAATGTCCATACTACAGAGGAGGAAATGCTGGATGTCTTGAAACACATAAAGGTTGATAAATCCCCAGGACCTGATCAGGTGTACCCTAGAACTCCGTGGAAGGCTAGAGAAGTGATTGGACCTCTTGCTGAGATATTTGTATCACTAATCACAGGTGAGGTGCCGGAAGACTGGAGGTTGGCTAATATGGTGCCACTGTTTAAGAAGGGTGGTAAGTACAAGTCAGAAAACTATAGACCAGTGAGCCTGATGCCCATTGGTGGTGGGCAAGTTGTTGGAGGGAATCCTGAGGGACAGGATGTACATGTATTTGGAAAGGCAAGGGCTGATTAGGGAGAGTCAACATGGCTTTGTGCGTGGGAAATCATGTCTCACAAACTTGATTGAGTTTTTCGAAGAAGTAACAAAGAGGATTGATGAGGGCAGAGCAGTAGATGTGATCTATATGGACTTCAATAAGGCGTTTGACAAGGTTCCCCATGGGAGATTGATTAGCAAGGTTAGATCTCACGGAATATAGGGAGAACAAGCCATTTGGTTACTGAACTGGCTCAAAGGTAGAAGACAGAGGGTGGTGATGGAGGGTTATTTTTCAGAATGGAGGCTTGTGACCAGTGGAGACCTCTACTTTTTGTCATTTATATAAATGACTTGGATGTGAGCATAAGAGGTATAGTTAGTAAATTTGCAGATGACACCAAAATTGGAGGTGTCGTGGACAGCAAAGAAGGTTACCTCAGATTACAACAGGATCTTGACCAGATGGGCCAATGGGCTGAGAAGTGGCAGATGAAGTTTAATTCGGATAAATGCGGGTGCTGCATTTTGGGAAAGCAAATCTTAGCAAGACTTATACACTTAATGGTAAGGTCCTAGGGAGAGTTGCTGAACAAAGAGACCTTGGAGTGCAGGTTCATAGCTCCTTGAAAGTGGAGTCGCAGGTAGATAGGATAGTGAAGAAGGCATTAGGTATGCTTTGGTCAGAGTATTGAGTATAGGAGTTGGAAGGTCATGTTGCGACTGTACAGGACATTGGTTAGGCCACTGTTGGAATATTGCGTGCAATTCTGGTCTCCTTCCTATCGGAAAGATGTTGTGAAACTTGAAAGGGTTCAGAAAAGATTTACAAGGATGTTGCCAGGATTTGAGGATTTGAGCTATCAGGAGAGGATGAACAGGCTGGCACTGTTTTCCCTGGAGCATCGGAGGCTGAGGGGTGACCTTATAGAGGTTTACAAAATTATAAGGGGCATGAATAGGATAAATAGACAAAGTCTTTTCCCTGGGGTCAGGGAGTCCAGAACGAGAGGGCATAGGTTTAGGGTGAGAGGGGAAAGATATAAAAGAGACTTAAGTGGCAACGTTTTCACACAGTGGGTGGAATGTGTATGGAATGAGCCACCAGAGGAAGTGATGGAGGCTGGTACAATAGCAACATTTTAAAAAGCATTTGGGTGGGTGTATGAAGAGGAAGAGTTTGGAGGGATATGGGCCAGGTGCTGGCAGGTGGGACTAGATTGGGTTGGGATATCTGGTTGGCATGGGCGAGTTGGACCGAAGGGTCTGTTTCTGTGCTTAACATCTCCATGACTCTATGGTATGTAATATACACAAATCTTCTACCCACTTATCTAAGAGGAATTGGATATGATGGCTAGTATCTTTGCACTTTCCATCCTTATTTCACTTGGCACCCTCAGATGTACCCCATCCTGCCTGTTTGACTTGGCAATTCTGGTCGAGAGCAAGGTCCAGTTTCCAAGTTTTTTCTCCACTCGTATTGACTTCTTGGTAGCGCCAGTCTGTGTATTGGCTACTAAAATCTTCAGTATAGACAGATGGCCATTGTTTCATTGGGAGGTTGAGGTGGACTTTTCCACCTCACAGCAGCTAATTGTGAGAATTCAAATCTATTACTCTATTATATTGCACTTGCACATTAGTATTCCGCATGTCATTTAAAGGTACAGCAGTAGTAATAATAGGGATGATTTTCAACTGCCAGGAACTCACATTTCATTTGAAAATTACTTGAAACAGATACAGGTTATTTTCCTAAGTAATTTACACTCTGCATTATTTGTGGGATCTCAGTTTGCAATTTTTGGATACAATCGTGGAATGTGCAGGTTTGCCCACTTCTGCCTGCTATTCAGTGGCTGCTCATATATGTGACACAAAACATCTTTATGTACCTCAAAGCTGCAGAAATGCTCCATCAAGGTTCCTTCACTAAAGATCCTTATCAGCATTGCTACTCTTCCCACCGCTAACCTCATCTGACCTGGCCTGGCAGCTACTTCAGAATAGAGTCTCACATCCTTCCTTGTTCATGGTTTGGTCCATCTTTGAATAATATTTGGATATCTCTTCGGGGAACTTGTGCCCTGTTCTGGATTGGGAATTAAAATCTGACTCTGGTAGGTTTCTTTAAAACTCATTTATATATACCATAATACATGCTGCATTTCTTGGTAAGTACATCACTCTCTCATGCAGGTTATTCCTTTAGTCATCTTAGATTCCTATATATGAATCCCGATTTCACTTACGCATGAAAGAAGTGAAACTATCACTGTATTCTAACAGATGAAAGGCTTAACAGACAATCAATTTTTCAATGTATAATTTCAGTTACATCACACTGCAAATTTTTGCTATAAATTCTGTGTTACAATCGAGCCCTCCACAATCACCTGATGAAGGAGCGTCGCTCCGAAAGCTAGTGTGCTTCCAATTAAACCTGTTGGACTATAACCTGTTGTTGTGTGATTTTTAACTGTATTTCTGATGCAATTCAAAGATTCTCAGCCAACCTGTTGCATTCATTTTCTAAAAGTGGGAAATGTGTGAAAGATACGTTTCCCTCTCATTGACTACACTGGTATTTTTTAACTTTGTTTTTCATTACAGAATCGCTGTCTGTCCATAATTGAACACCTTGCAGCCAATCTTTTGTGGAAAGATGAAATCAAACTAATGAGTGAACCAGCTCTTTCTATTCAGGTACTTATCTGTGGGAAAATGGTCCTTAAAGAAAAATAATATGTATCCAGCTATGTGAAAATGTACATATTTCACTATCTACAATGAAGTTGCATGTATCAATAATCTGCAGTTTATGTTGTGTGAGGGCAACATTGAGACTGATTTTGATGTAATCCTATTGTTAAGTACCATAGTAGCCCTCAAAGTCTGGTCTTCCAAATGGCATTTTGCTGAAGTGTTGGAGAATATTTAACATTTCGAAACATTTTGAAATCGGAGATTTCAGCAGAGGAGTAGAGAAAACTAGAAAAACATGTAAAATAAGAACAGCTGTAAGGTTTAATTTATTGGACCCTCAGATAGTGCAGTGAAAATTGTTAAGCAGTACTCCATATTTAATTTCTAAAATGTTTTAATGAAAAAATATAATTCACCATGGGTCGTTAGTGAACAGTTACTGGCAACTATCTATCAACAGCCTTTTTTTTCATTCATTCATTCACAGGGTGTGGACATCTCTGACTAGATCAACATTTATTGCCCACCCCTAACTGCCAGTGTCAACCACATTGCTGTTGGTCTGGAGTTGCATGTAGGCCAGGAGAAAGTGAGGGCGGCAGATGCTGGAGACAGAGTCGAGTGTATGTTGCCAGAAAAGCACAGCAGATCAGGCAGTATCTAAGGAGCAGGAGAATCGACATTTCAGACAAGAGCTTGTGAGCTGAGGGGGTAGGGAGATAAATGGGAAGGGGTGGATCTGGGGGGAAGGTAGCTCAAAGTGTGATATGTAGATGGAGATGGGGGTAAGTGATAGATAGAGAGGAGGGTGAAGCGGATAGGTGGGAAAGAAGATGAACAGGTAGGTCATGAGGGCGGTGCTGACTTGGAAGGTTGAAACTGGGATAAGGAGGGATATGGGGAAATGAGGAAACTGGTGAGGTCCACATTGATGCCATGGGGTTAGAGGGTTTGAATGCGGAAGATGAGGTGTTCTTCCTCCCAACGTCGGGTTCTTAGGGTGTGGTGATGGAGGAGACCCAGGACATGCATGTCTTTGGCGGAGTGGGAGATGGAGTTGAAGTGTTTGGCCAGGGCGGTGGGGTTGGTTGGTGCGGGTATTCTGGAGATTTCTCTGAAGCGCTCTGCAAGTAGACAGCCAGATAAAGACGGCAGTTCCCTTCCCTAAAAAATATTAGTGAACCAAGTGGGTTTTTCCTTACAATCAGCAATAGATTCATGTCCATCATTAGACTCTTAGTTGCAGTTTTTTTAAAATTGAATTCAGACCATCTACTATGGCAGGATTTGACCAGGGTCCCAAGAACGTTACCTAGGGCTCTGGATTAATAGTCTCGAGATAATATCACATACTGTTGCCTCCCTTACCCACCCTAACAGGTTGCAGTGTGTGAATTCTAACTTGTTGATGTTAGGAAGCTGGGAAAAATTAGACTTTGTGTCAAAGTGTGTGCTGCTGAATAGATGTGTTTATCACATGAGAGATTCAATGAGCTTCAAGGTCAAAGAGACAAACAGTTATTGTTTGGCTTTAGACTAAGATATTGTTATTAACATGTTGTAAATCTGAATTGCAATTAATAGGGAACACTTTGATTGTTTCTTTAAAATTGGTCCATTCATGAGACAGTAAAATGTATATGTAAATAATTAATAAATGAAAGAAGTTTGCTTATTCTAATCAAATCTGTTGGGATTTAATTTATTTCTTTTCAAAAGCCAATCAACAGTACAATGCCTTATTTTATTCACTAGTGTTACTTATAATTAGGAGCAATAAGATGGAAGAAGCACTTGTTAAAATATCTCTCTTGAGGAAAATAATATATTAATTCAGCAAGATTTAATAACAAGCCATTTAGCGATCATAACACAAAATATATGACAACAAATTTAATGATCGTACAGATTTTTTTTAAAGAGGATTGTAGCTTTGTTCAGTGCTATGAAGGAAACTTAAATGAAAGTCAGTTGCTAACTACGTATTTTGTCCTCCAACCTGAATCATTTGCAGCAATGAATAGTAAGCCTGTTGCTGAAATGAGTCTGCCTGTGCTGTTTTGCTTATAAAACGGGAATACAGGTGGGCAGGACAATGACAACACTGGCAATGTGGAAAATTGCCCAGGGTCATCATGGACACAAAAAGCAGGAAAAGTCCAATCCAGCCAATTACCCCATCAGTCTAGTCCTGATCATCAGTAAAGTGATGGAAGGTGTCATCAACTGTGCTGTCAAGCAGCGCCCAGTCAGCAATAACCTGCTCAGTGACACCTAACGTGGGTTCCACCAGCGCCACTCAGCTCCTGACCTCATTATATCCTTGTTTCAAACATAGACAAAACAGCTGAATTCCAGAGATAACGTGAGACTGGCAACCCTTCGAATCAAGGCTGCATTTGATCAAGACTGGCATCAAAGAGGCCATTGAAAAACTGGAATCAATGGGAATTGGGAGGCACCCTCTCCACAACCATTCATTCAGGAAGATAGTTGTGGTTGTTGGAGGTCTGTCATCTGAGCTTCAGGACATTGCTGCAGGAGTCTTTCAGGGTGGTGTCCTTGGCCCAATCATCTTCAGCTGCTTCATCAATGGCCTTCCCTCCATTATAAGGTCAGAAGTGGGATGTTTGCCAATGGTACAATGTTTAGCACCATTCACAACTTCTCAGATACTGAAGCAATCCATCTTCAAATCAACAAGATCTGGACAATATCCAGGCTTGGGCTGACAAGTGGCAAGTAACATTTGCATCGTATAAATGTGAAACAATAGCCATCACCAATAAGAGGCAATCTAACCATTGTCTCTTGAGTTACCATCACTGATTCCATGTGGTTGCCATTGATCAGAAACTCAACTAGACTTATCACATAAATACAAGAGCAGGTCAGAAACTAGGAATACTGCAGCAGTAAAGCTTGTCCACCATCTAAAAGGCATAAATCAGGAGTGTGATAGAATATTTCCCATTTGCCTGGATGGCTGCAACAACACTCAAGAAGCTTGATACCATCCAGGACAAAACAGCTTGCTTGATTGGCACCACATCTGCAAGCATCCACTCTCTCTGTCGATGTTCAGTGGCAAATGCACTGAAGAAATTCACCAAAGATCCTTAGATAGGACCTTCCAAACCCATCACAACTTTCATCTAAAAGGAGAAGGGTAGCAGATACATGGGAATGCCACCACCTGCAGGTGCCCCTGCAAGCCAGTCACCATCCTGATTTGGAAATATATTGCCATTCCTTCAGTGTGGCTGTGTCAAAATCCTGGAATTCCCTCTCTAAGGGCGTTGTGGGTCAACAGTATATGGACTGCAGTGGTTCAAGCAGCAGCACATTACTACCTTCTCAAGGACAACTAGGGATGGGCAATAAAATAAAAATCCGCACTGTAGGGAGTCTATAAATTCTATTAAAAATTGGAGCTCGCTATAGAAAATCGCTATACCCATTCAGTAGAAAGTTTGCATTAACTAAACATTGTCCACAATTCATCAATGATATTATAGCCTATTTGTGTTGATGAAACATGCGTTGTACCAGAACAACCTGTATTTTTTAAAAAAACTAAAGCAAGGAAAAGGAGAAGGATGTGATGGAATCCCTATAGATATGATGAATAAATTTAGAGACAAGGCAACATCTTCAGCCAGAGGTGCCAAAACCCTTAACCAATTTGATTCACTCCATGTGATTTCAAGAAAAGAATGATGGCATTGGATACAACAAAGGCTATAGCCTTAACAACACTCTACTGGTAGTAATGCAGACTTAAACTTCAGAACTAGCTAGACTACTTACCAAGCAAATGCTATAGCATTTTAGCTGTTAGAATATAGTTGAAACACTACATCTATTCAACATTGTATAAAATAGCCCAGCTATGACCACAGGAAACAGGACAATGTTATCTGGACAATTTCTACTAAAACAGTCAGCAAAGTTGATCATAAGCAAAGTGAAAGAACATGGATGGACAGTGCTGTCAAGTGGTACAATAACCTGCTCAGTTTGGGTTCCAAGAGGGTCACTCAGCTCCTGACCTCATTAGAGTGTTGGCCAAAACATGGACAAGAAGAGTTGACTTCCAGGGGTGATGTGAGAGTGACTATCCTAGATATCAAAGCTTATTTGACTGAAGGGGAAGGAGCTCTAGAAAAATGTAAGTCACTGGGAGGCAGGAGTAACTCTCCACAAAAATAAAAGCAAAGTACTGCTGATGCTGTGAGTTTGGACTTAAGATTAGATTAGATTACTTACAGTGTGGAAACAGGCCCTTCGGCCCAACAAGTCCACACCGCCCCGCAGAAGCATAACCCACCCATACCCCTACATCTACATCTACATCTACCCCTTACCTAACACTACGGGCAACTTAGCATGGCCAAGTCACCTGACCTGCACATCTTTTGGACTGTGGGAGGAAACCGGAGCACCCGGAGGAAACCCACGCAGACACGGGAAGAACGTGCAAACTCCACACAGTCAGTCGCCTGAGGCGGGAACTGAACCCGGGTCTCTGGCGCTGTGAGGCAGCAGTGCTAACCACTGTGCCACCGTGCCGCCCACGGGAAGTGGTGAAGAAATTCAGATTTGGCAGCATCTGCAGAGTTGGAAATAGAATTAATGTTCAAGTCTAATATGATTTTTCTTCAGATTACGAGAAAGGGCATATTAGACTTGAAACATTAAATCTGTTCCTCTCTGTGTAGGTGCTGCCAGACCTCATGAGTTACTCCAGCACCTTCTATTACTATGTTGGTAACTCTCTGTTAGCTGGTGTCTAACTCAAAGGAAGATGCTTGTGATTGGAGCTCCATGATTTCACTGCAGAAGTGCCTCAGTGTAGTGTCCTAGGCTCACTCAACTTCAGCTGCAACACAATTACTTTCCCTCCACATCAGGTCAGAAGTGAGGATGTTAACTGATGATTGCACAATGTTCAGCAGTATCCACAGCTCTTCAGATGCTGAAGCATCCATGTCCATATGGAACAAAATCCATTCTGCATTAAGGTTTGCGTTGAGAAGTGGTAATAACATTCATGCCGCACAAGTACCAGGAAATGACCATCTTCAACAATAGACAATCTAACTATTTCGTTTGACATTCAATGCATTATCATCACTGAATCCAGCACCAATATCCTAAAGTTGCCATTGGCTAAATACTTAAGTGGACTATCCACAATAATACAGTGGCCGCAGAGCTGATAAGAAGACCATTGGAAATTTTGCAGCAAGTAATTTATCTCCTGACTCCTCAGAGCTTGTTCACCATTTACAAAGCATAAGTCAGGATTGTGATGGATGCACTGCCACTTGCCTGAACACTTCAAGAACACTTGAAAAACCCAACACCATCCAGAACAAAGTGGCTCACTTGTTGGAATACCAACGTTTACTCCCTCCACCACCTCCATTAGCTATGGACATTCAACAATATTATCATCACTGAATTTCCCCACTATCAACTTCTGGGGGAGTTACCATTGACTAGAAATTGAACTGGGCCAGCTACATAAATACTATATTTATAAAGGCAGGTCAAAGATTAGGAATTTTGCGGTGAGTAACTCACCTCCTGTCTCCCCAAACACAGCCCATTATCTATAATATACAAGTCACTCATGTGATTAAATTCTCTGTATGTACCTGAATGGGTACAGCTTCAACAACTCTGAAAGTGCTCAACACCATCTAGAACAAAGCAAACGGCTCGACAAGCACGTCATCTACTACCTCACTCCTATCAGCACCAATTATCAGTAACAGCAGTGTGTACATCTACAAGATATAGTAACAATAACTCACCAAGGTTCTATTGATAACACCTTCCAAACCCATAACATTTATCACCGAGAGGCTCAAGGAAAACAGGCATCTGGGAACATCACTACTTACAAGTTCCTGTCCAAGTCACTCACCATCCTGAGTTGGAACTACACCATAGTTCCTTCATTGTTGCCAGATCAAATTCCTGGAACGCCCTCTCTTGCAGCACTGTGGGTATCCCTACACCCCAATGGTTCAAGACGGCAGCTCAACACCACCTGATCAGGGCAATTTGGGATAGTCAATAAATGCTGGCCTAGCGAGCAATCCCCACACCCTGTGAATGAATTTTTAAACATTGGGATTTGGCAATAAGTGCTGGCCTTGCCATTGATACCTATAACCCATGCACAGATTATAAATAGGTCCACGAGTGATACTACCATTATTGGTTTCTCATCCTGAAGTTATTGCTGATTTGTCTTTTGGCAAATTGTTTTCCTTTGTCTTTGTGAACCTGACATGAAAGTGTCTGCTTCAGACAAATTTTGTTTATTTGAGGTAATTAATTTGTGTCTTCCTCTCCTGCTGGTTCAGTTGAAGTGGAAAGTAGCATCATTTCCCTTAATCAAAGTAAAGAATAAAATCCAGTATTCTGAATCTGGGGCACAACCGCATTCTCGCTTTACTTAAAAAGAAAAGGTTAGGCTCTGCTTAATTAATTGTAGTTTGTAATCAGTAATAATTCTGAAGATTGTTATAATACATCCTTTTGTCCTATCTTGCTAAACTGATGGTGTATCCAAGACCCTTTTCCTTGTCAGTAAATAACCTTCTGCTCTTTACATAAATAATTATTTATTTTCTTATGGCTTTTACTGTACTTTACAAGGATTGCACTATTGCTTAATCATGAATATGCACATTTTTTTAAACAAGTGGAGAAATTCATGAATTTTTAAAGAGATTTAACTCTAATTAAATCTACTATCAGATGGGATATGAGCTAACAGCTCAAATATCAGTTTTCTACAAAGGGGAATAATACATTCCCTATTGTTAGGATTACAGCATCAGAGGCAGAAGAAAACAGCCAAGGGACAGGAAAGGCACATGTGTAATAATTTATCACGATTATCATTTTAGATAATTTGTGTAACTTTTTCCCCTTTTTTTAGGAAACTGATTTACAATACTGGGTTAAAACTATAATCAGGTAGCAAACTATTAACTAAAAATTACATCTGAGATATCATCAGTCAAATACTTCAAGCATTCATGACAAATTACTTTGTCAACTATTTTAGCATTGGTACTAATCTGTTTCAATTAAATGGGTTAGCACCTCTCTTAAAATAGCAATGAAATTTGATATGAAAGGATTAAGATAAAATAATATGACACAATGTAATTGCCAGTCTTACATTGTTACTAATTAGTACAATTGTTAACAACATGAATCAAATGTGAAAATCCGCTAATTCTATGTTAAATTGCATTAATGTTTCCCAAACTTCAACTGGTTTTGTTGAATTGTTAGTAGAATATTGCAGTGATTGGCAGATGACTTGAAGACGTAACTAATCAAGTGAATTTTAGACATTCTACAAACCATTTACCATTCAAATGATTATGAGCAGTGGCATCAAATAAAGATGAGATGCATTCTTGCAGAGGTAAAAGGAATGATGAAAGTTAAAGAGACAGAAAATTCACATTGGTACTATAAATATGTTCAAGGAAGGCCTGGCACATGCCAGCATGCTGGCTCTCAAACCATGAGCTGGTTCAAAGTACTTAAAACGGGGTAAGGGGAAGGAAACATGAAGTCTATCATTGAATGGAAATTTCCTTTCTCTGAATTTGATTTGATTTGATTTATTATTTTCACATTGAAAAGTATTCTTTTGCTATCCAGTTAAATCATACCTTACGTAAGTACGTCAGGGTAACAGAACAGAATACAGAATTTGGTGTTACAGCTACAGAGAAGGTGCAGAAAATATTAACCCTCATATATGAGAGATTCATTCAGAAGTCTGAGAATAGCAGGAAAGAAGCCGTTTCTGAATGTCTTTGTACGTGTTTTCAAACTTTTGTATCTTGTGCCTGAAGAGGGTTGGAGAGATTATAATCGGGGTGGGAGGGGTCTTTGATTATGTTGACTGCTTTCCCAAGGCAGTGGGAAGTGTAGATGGAGTCAATGGAAGGAAGTCTGGTTTTTATGATGGTCTCCCTGATTGACTTAGTGTGAATCTCTGGCTTTGTTACTCTGGAGTCACATCACAATGTCTGTAGTCCTGTCCCTGGACTGTAGAGACACAGACCCCGAACCTGACTGCCCCAAGCAGCTGCCTGACTGTGCCAAAGCCCCTGGACTGTTACTAGAGGCTGTGTTGACAACTCTCTGTAATTTCTTGAGGTCTTGGGCATATTCTGTAATTTCTTGGAGTTATCATACTCAGGATGCTTTCTATCATATATCTATGAAAATTGTTAAGAGTTATTGAGGACACGCCAAATTTGCTTAAAAGTAGGAAGTAGAGGTGTTGGTGTGCGTACTTGATGAAAGCATCAATGTGGATGAACCAGGGCAGATTGTTGGTGATATTTACTCATAGGAACTTGAAGCTCTCGACCATCTCCACCTCAGCACCATTGATACAGACAGAGGCGTGATCTCCGCGCCACTTCCTGAAGTCAATGACCAGCTCCTTTGTTTTGCTGACAGTGAGGGAGAGATAATTCTCTTCACACCAAACCATTTAGCTCTCTATCGCTTTCCTGTACTCTGTCTCGATGTTGCTTGAAATCTGATTTCCTATGGTGGTGTCATCAACAAATTTGTAAGTGGAGGTAGAGCTGAACTTGGCCCCACGTCTCCCTGATTGACTTAGTGTGAATCCCTGGCTTTGTTACTCTGGAGTCACATCACAGGACGGTCTGTAGTCCTGTCCCTGGACTGTAGAGACACAGACCCTGAACCTGACTGCCCCAAGCAGCTACCTGACTGTGCCAAAGCCCCTGGACTGTTACTCGAGGCTGTGTTGATTTCTTGTGCTGGGGCCTCCTGACTGAAAAGTGTTTCCTTGACTTGAATGTGAATGACTACTCTTAGACTTTGAGACATGGCCAGCTGATTGGTACACATGTGATGTGGATGCTGTGTAGGCTGCTGATACATGGTGCTACTGTGAGATTAACATAGCCCAGTAGTGCAGAACAGAAACATGTCCACTCCTTGGACTGGTCACTGCTCATAAACATGATAAATGGCCTGTAAATCTGGACAAAGGTACTTGAGACTTTAAGCTGTGGCTGAAGGAGTAAAGTGCAAAAAGCCAAGACAACACAGGAATGTTGTTAGCATCGAAGTATGTGTAAAGTGAGTGAGTGCTAAGAGAGCAATCACAGAGCCAGGAGATTCAACCTGCTCCAATTCACCAGTTGGGTGCTAGAACCTCTGTGCAAAATTTCCCAGCAGCAGCATTCCAATGAAATGGGCTGGTGCACTCCAAAATGCAGCACTGTATTTGGGTCAGAGATATGCCATGAGGGTGCAGTGAGGCTGGCATATGCCTAATGCCAATGTGCGTGGATGAGGGATGTAGGCACTTGTTGCCCATGGAGCATACCCTGGAATGTTGGTGACTGCTGTCCAAGATGAAGGGCTAGAGGAGCAAACAGAGAACTGGAGTTGCCAGTGACGACCTGTCCCACAGTTTGAAGTTTGATACTACGTAGGAAGAGAATAATTTAACGTTGCTGCCTACCATCCCTGCCTTTGGATGGCTATGTTCTCTACTTACCATCCCTGCCTTTAGATGGCTATGTGTTATCTTGTTTTTTCTTATCTCAGAGATCAGCAAAATTTAGTGGGCTGCTATCCAAAATGTCTTTTGGGAAAAAGGTAACAAAAATAATAAACTTGAACATAAATATGGATAAGCAGTTTTATTCTAGCTGAATCACAGTGTATTTTTGACTGATGTAAACTCCCTTTCATATTGTTTATAGCTGTAAGCTTTATTTTTGCAGGATTCCCTTGTTGCACTCTTCGCTGATTACTATATTGTGGAAGAACTCAGCAACTTGTCACTATTTAATTTTTTGACTGCCATAGAGAACTATGCATCAACAAACAGGGTAAGCCCTCCAGAAAATGCTTGTTATAAATACTTACCTTTCAAATGGATGCAGATAAAATACTTTGAAGTCTTTTAACTTGAGCATGTATCAAATTTTTCCTGTGTCTGCTCATTTTTTGGAAGGATATAAAAGGATCTATAGACTGATAAAGTATCATCAGTCACTTTCTTTCCGCAAGACTTATATAAAAATATATATAACAGATGTATGTGATTTGGGCTCTCTTTAACTGAATAATGGGCACAAAGATACTCATTTCGTTTAAAATAGATTAGTCAAAATACATGCATTTTGACCAATGGATATTTTACATGCACTTTGCAGTTGGATAGTTTCCAAAGTATAGTATCTATCCATCTATAAAAACTTTCCATCTAACAAGTATCTATCACACTGTGGTTGACACATCTGTTGTAGATACAAGGCAAATGTAGAAATATATTTTAAAAAGAATGAAAGCTTGTAATTTCCTGCTTTTCTTATAGGTCTGTGTGTGTGTGTGGGGAATGGATACTTGGAAGAAACAATATCATCCATCTGACCAGAAAGTTCTTAATAAGAATGAACCTCTCATTGACCTTAGAGCAGGCCTTTTTAAAGCAATAGAATTATGCAGCCTTCAGGGAAAATCTGAGGGTTTTTGTGGTATAGTGGTAATGATCCTACCTCCAAGCCAGAAGGTTTAGGTTCAAGTCATATATACTCCAAAGGCGTGTCATAACAGGTCGATTAAAAATATTTTTTTCAAGGTTAAAGCAAATTGGCATATTGTTCCACATTATTAGCAGTTTGTTGCATAACTCTTCAGTCATTCTAAAATAGTGATTCATTTCTTTCTATTTGCATTGAGCAAATCTGTGAGATTTACAAAGATACTTTGTGTGATGGAGAGAAATCTTTTGTACCAGATGTGAAAATAGTGACAAAGCAGTTTCCTGTTGAGATAAGTTATGTTGAACTCCTTGATTTCTCTCTACTGTTTCCAGATTCATTAATATTGATACCTTTTGTAAGTGTGTATTTCGCTCTATCCAATTTTTGTTCTTTGTGTTCACAGCTGATTGCCGTATTTGGCCATATTTTGTGTGGGAAGTTGGATGCAGTGGTGTTACGTTACATTGTTTTGATGGCCGAGCTGGTGAACTGTGTCTCCTGGCAGTCTGTTAGTGATTTCCAGATGTTTGTCTCTGTAGTTTATTCTTTACAGGTAAGCTAACAAATTAACTCAGAAGATTCTGCATGTGCACAAACAAAAAAAACACACACATTTAGGGTTACTTCACTTGCAGTATTTCCTGTATCAGAAGAGTGATTGCAATAATAACATTCAGCTGGTAAACTGTTGAGATATCAGGATTCAGTGGAGAATAAATTCATGTAAAGCTGTCTACTTATTGCAATAAAATAGATTCTCCTGGGTTTAAGACAATGCTGTTAAACTAGAACAAAGAGTTTTGTACTCAACTGGGTGCAATCTGACAGAACTTCCCAAAATTGACCCTAATTAACTGTGCAGATAACCTCCCTGCCCATTCTGAGAGAATGAGTCTGCAATTCAACCCTAATTAAAGCTCTCCACTTTTTCCCAGGTTTTCTTTTATATAACTTCAACCATAAAATACTGCAGTTGTAGCACTTCACAACTACCCCAATCACAACATTGAATCTTGTGGTAGCTGGTTACTGGTTGTGGGGGACTACATTTATGGTCTGCAGTAAACATTAAAGAAGCACTTGCACTTACATGGGAAACACTTTAACATATAATTGCATGTAATAAACTGCACAGGACCAGGTAATTCAGCCCAACCAGTCTTTACCAGCATTTATGATCTCACCAAGTCTTCGCCCATCCTTCACCATCAACATTATTATCATAGCCCTTTGTTCCCAGTGCATGATATGCTTACTTAGCTTCTCCTTAAACACATTTGTATTATTCATTTCAACTAATTTCTGTAATAGCACAATTCTCACACTTAGCATTCTCTAGGTAAATAAGCAACTTCTGAATTCCTTATTTGGTTCTTTTGGTGAGTCTGTTAATTGATGGTCATTTCTCTACAGCTGAAAACTCTCTCACTCTCTTCCTCTTTGGGTGGAAATCTTACGGGACCACATGGCAGAATCACATGAGAAGTCCAGAAAGGCCTATCTTGACATCTGGAGCAACTTGCTTCATCCTGTATGCATTCGCCATGGGGCAAATCAAATTTCTCACTGGGCAGTGGCAAATTGCCAATTAAAGGGGATTATAGCTTATTAAATGCCATATTAAAGGCATAATTCACCTCATTAATGATCTGATTCCTATCTTACCAAATGTGCTGGACAAGCTAGATGTCAGGAATTCTCAATGTGGTACTCCGAACAGGTTTATGATGACTTCAACTCATTACTTGCTGCGAGGAGTCTCCAAGTTGCTCCAAGTATAGAAGAAGCTAAAGGGGATTGACAACGTAGAGGTAGACTGGACATTTCCTCTCATGGGGCAATGTAGAATTAAGGGTCATAGTTTCAGGTTAGGGGGTGGCAGATTTTAAACTAATGAAGAGAAATCACTTCTCAAAGGATTGTGAACCAGTGGAGGTGTGGTGGAGCTGAAAATGTGTTGCTGGAAAAGCGCAGCAGGTCAGGCAGCATCCAAGGAACAGGAGAATCGACGTTTCGGGCATAAGCCCTTCTTCAGGAATCTTCAGGCGTGGTGGAGACCAGGACACTAAATATATTTAAGGAAGAGATAGATAGATATTTAATTAGTAATGGGTTGAAGAGTTTTAAGGAGCAGGCAGGAAAGTGCAGTCAAGCTGAGATCAGCCATGATCATATTAAATGGCGGAGCACATTTGAGATGTTGAATTGCCTCCTCCTGTTCCTAATTTATGTTCAGCAAATATGGTTACATTACACTTTGCTATTTCATAGCAGTCATTGATATGGGTTGTAAATGGCTGAAGCTCAAGCCTAAATTGGAGAAGCAATGACCTCTAGTAATCCAGAGGCCCACTTGTTGTTCAGGCTAGGAGAGTGGGCAAAGAAGTGGCAGGCAAGTGGAGCACAATGTTGGAAAGTGTGACATTATGCATAGCAGCATAGAATAATTTCTAAAAAGGAAAAAACTTCAGAAATCTGAAGCACAAAGGGACTTAGGAATTCAATTCTCTAAAGATTAGCATGCAGATTCAATTAGCAGTTAGGAGGGCAAATGCAATGTTAGCATTCATTTCAAGAGAGATAGAATACAAGGGCAGGGATGTACTGCTGAAACTGTGTAAACCTCTGGTCAGACCACCTTGGTATATGATGAGCAATTTTGGGCCCCGTACTGAAGGAAGGATTTGCTGACCTTCGAGAAGATTCATATGAGGTTTACGAGAATCATCCCAGGGATGAAGGACTTGTCTTATGAGGAGTGGTTGAAGACTTCAGTTTGTACTTGATACAGTTGAAAAGGATGAGGAGGAATCTCTATGAAATTTACAGAATACATAGATATACGCCTGGATAGGGTGCACATGGAGAAGATGTTTCCACTAGTAGGAGAGACTAGGCCCTAAGGGCACAGCCTCAGATTGAAGTGACAATTTTTTAGAACTGGGATGAGAAGGAATTTCTTCAGCCAACAGGTGGATGGATCTGTAGATGTCATTGCTGCAGAACACTGGAAATCAAGACATTGAGTGAATTTAAGACAGAGATAGATATGTTCCTGATTGGTAAGGGAATCAAGAGTTATGGGGACAATACAGGAGAATGGGGTTGAGAAGCATATCAGCCATGATCAAATAACGAGAGACTCGATGGGCCAAATGGCCTAATTCTGCTGGTATTTCCGTATGGTCTTGCTCAGCACCAAACAGCATCTTGGGGCAAAATCCAAGGGGACGAACATACTCACTTCTCGTCTGCTGACATTGGCATCCAACATTTGCCAACTCTTCACAATTAATGCTCTCTTTAAGCTGCTCAGGTGCTTGGAGATTCCACATGAGCAGTGTGCCAACACAATGACTTCTGGTTCAGGAAGCTGCACACAGATGTTGGCCATCCACTTACTGATGGGAAAAATACCAAGGAACGTAACTCACAATGATTGTGATACTTTTCTGATCTTCTGGCGGGATACTTAGGAATGTGCATTGCAGGGCACATCTGTAACTGGCATTGAACTGTGCAGGGACAGGCATGTAGGTCAGCATTGAGTTAGGCTGCATCTCGTGGCTGCTAGGTTGCTGTCTGAACAGTCACTTACTTGGCAACTATCTGCATGCTAAGGGCATCCATACCTTGCCTTGCTGTGATGTGCTATGCTTGTTAGTGCCACACACACACACACACACACACACACACACACACACACACACAGTCAAGCGGAGTGTCCAAATACAGTCTGGGGAGTGGGGAACAATCAGTCTTATAGAGCCAGCACCATCAGTCAAAGTGTGTAAACACAGCAGTCAGGGGTCTGGTCAATCATGTCGAGGGGCTATTTATTGAATTTGGTCAAAGGTTTTGGGCCAATTATAGTCCCGGGAATATATCTGTTGATTGTTGAGTGGTGTTCAAGAGGAATCTGTAGGGGTGGATGAAGGGGATCACTGTCAAGAGGGGTGAGGGAGTGAGACTGGGGGTGAAAGCAGAGGCATGTGTACAGATGAGAACACACTCATTAAATGGAGGGTAAACTCGAGGCATATTAGGCAGAGGGACATTGGAGATCATGATAGGCTACAGGAGGTGGTGTTTTTTGCAGTGGCCACCATGTCACTTTCACAGGGAATGCAGAGCACCACAGTAGGTATCAGTAAGGTGTAATGTCAGGGTTCAGGCAGGAAGGAAGGATAGTTGGCAGCAAAATTCAATGTAGAGGGTCTCCATGTTGAGGGGGAATGCTGGGATAGCGACATTGTGATGCTGCTGAGGACCAAATAAACTGGCTCACTCCTCCACATGTTGGGGAAAATCAAATTTCTCAACCAAATTGGTCCTGAAATTCTTACTCATCATAAAATAAGATTTAAGTCAGGGACTGAGTAGAAGTTAATGATAAAACATGATAAATATTAATAGTTAAATAATTTGACAACTGATCAAGATTTTGGATGGGCTAAGTCTTTTGAATATTTATGGTGGTCACAAACAATGGTATCATTGGTAGATTTGTTGACTGAAAGATGGTAATTATTGAATAGGCTGTTTTAACATTGTTCACTCTTTGCTACCAGGTTTTACTTCTTCCAGATTAGCAGAAGAATATCACTTTGACAAGAGTAGAAATGTACAGAAAATTAATTACATCAGGTTTTTTCATTACTTCCACTGAAATTTAATTCAGACTTCAAACAGACTCATCAATACCACATATCATACCTCTAAGCTACAATTTTGTACATTGCCCTGTACTGATCTTTTCAAACTGTCAATTATGTTGAGCGTGTACTGCGTTGGGGGAATATTATGAACAATTTCACCAGGACACTGACCCATTAATTTCCAAATGACGCACTAAGAATTAAGTTTGGATATGCTTTACTTTTCACCTGGGTAGTTTCTGGGTGTTGGCATTGAAAAGGATAAACTGCAACAAATGTCTTACTTGCTGATGTCTCATTTGGATTGAATCAGATTCCATAAGTTTAGCCTTCTTGGATATATACAGCGAGTTCTGTGGTTTGTCGACGTGCCAATGTGCTACAAATGCTTTGACATATAATAAAACAAATTATTCTGTGAAAGCGAAGGTATAGCTGAGATTTTTTAACGTTCTTGGACATTTATCAAAAAGATGTACCTTCTCCCAGAGTGATTCTACACAGAGTTTGCAGCAAAGAAAGGTCCCAAAATGTTAACTCTGCTTTTTCTCTCTACAGACTACCAGACCTTTTTTTTCTGATTTCCAGCATCAGCAGTTTTTTTTTGTTTTTGTTTTGCAGTGAAGTGTTGTTAAGTTACTTTGTAAGACAACAGGGTAAGCTTAGTAAATTGTGCTTCACCATGCTTTTGTGTGGTTTCTTTGGGCCTTGATTCAAGCTCAGGCCAGACTTCTTAGTAACTTCTAAGCTTGTTTTGCTGTTACACAACACACGATGGTAAGGATAGAGAGCAGCTTGTTCCCTGCTGTACAGAGTCCAACTTCTTACTGGAATATTAACTTATAATGACTGAGGTCACCAATGTTACTGCTTACCTCATCCAGATATTCATTAAACCTGATCACTACATCGCCCCCACCAAATACTTTGCCAGACTTGTACTAAAAATATTTTCTTAACATTACTAACTGAAACATCTAATTAAAGAAATTCCCCTTAAGGCTCAATGTAGTTTTGACCCCACTAACACCCTCCAACGTCCATTTCTCACAGATTCAAACATTGTGGAGATCTTTCAATTTTCCGGCCATTTGAAATAATACTCAATGGCAGAAATGCTGGCCTGCAAGCACACATTCAGAAACTGAAACAAGAAGTGGAGGATTAGTAACAATCTCCCAAATGTTCATGGCACTGAAGGGGCAGGTGGCTAATGGGCTACTGCATTGGAATGAAATCAAGTGAGTGCGGATCACAAGGGCACCACTTCCACTTGACTAGAATCATTTACCTTTACCTCTTTATGATATCTTCTATTGAAGAAGAAAGCTGGCAATGAAAGGCTGCTGCACAGTGAAGCTGCATAATTGAAGAGGAGCTGAGGAATATCTCCATTCAATTGTAACAGCAGGGCATTAACACCTTGAGAATCATGCACCACATTTTCAATTCTACAATAAAGAGATGAGTGAATCATCAGGAAGACTTCAGAGCATTGATTCACTTACATAGAATATTGAACAGCCCACCATGTCTGTGCCAACCATGATGTTGTTCTAAACTAATTCTATCTGCCTAAACATGGTCTATATCCCTCTATTCTCCACCTGTTCATGCATCTATATAAATGTTTCTTAAACACTGCTATCATATCTGCTTCTGCCACCTCCCCTGGCAGCATGTTCCAGATCTTCTAGAGCAAAAGACTTGCCTCACACATCTCCTTTAAACTTTCTCCCTCTCACCTTAAACCTATATCCCTTAATATTTTACATTTCCACACTGGGAAAGAGACTCTGACTATCCAACCCTCCATGCCTCTCATAATTGTATATACTTCTATCACATCGACCCTCAGTTTCTGACACTCTAGCAAAAACAATCCAAGTTTGTCCAACCTCTCCTTATAACTATTACACTCCAGTCCAGACAACATACCGGTAAACCTCTTGTGCAGATTCCTGATGAAGGACTTTTGCCCGAAACGTTAATTTTCCTGCTCCTCGGATGCTGTCTGACCTGCTGTGCTTTTCCAGCACCACTCTAATCTAATCTCTGGTTTCCAGCATCTGCAGTCCTCACTTTTGCCTAAACCTCTTGCACACCCTATCCAACTCCTCTACATCCTTCCTATAGTGTGGGGACCAAAACTACACACAGTACTCCAAATATGGCCTGACCAAAGTCTTACACAGATGCAATATGACCTGACAACTTTTATTTTCAATGCCCCTGATCAGTGAAGGCAAACATGCTGTAAAACATCTTTACCACCTTATCCATTTGTGTTGCAACATTCAGGGAGCTATGAACATGGACCTCAAGATCCCTCTGTATAACAATGCTTTTAAGAGTCTGGCCATTTACAGTTTACTTTCCTCTTGTATTTGACCTCCCAAAATGTATCATCTCACACTTGTCCACATTAAACTCCATCTATCATTTCTCAACCAAACTTTCCAGCTGATCTATATCTTGCTGCATCCTTTAATATCCTTTCTCACTATTCACATGTCCATCAATATACATGTCATCTGCAAACTTACTCATCAGACCACTGACAGTTTCATCCAAATCATTTATGTATATTACAAATAAGAGAGGTCCCAGCACTGACCCTTGCAGAACACCACTGGTTGCATACCTCCACAGAAAATCATGCCTCCACAACTACTCTCTGTTCTTCTATAGCCAAGCCAATTTTGACTCCTAGTTGCCAACTCACCATGGATTTCATGCGATTTGATTTTCTGGATCAGCCTTCCATAAGGTTACCATGACCTTGTTCAATGCTTATGTAAATTCAGTGTAAACCACATTCACTGCTTTACCCTCATCAATCACCTTCATGACTTTCTCAAAAAGCTCAATCACGTTTGTGAGACAAAGGACTGATGAAAATTTCTTTAGACTGTTGCCTTCACTGTAGGAATCCTAATCAGGACTGTTCGGAGAGCATCTGGAATCTCAGTCTGGATGAAAAGGGGAACTTTAGGATTACGTACTGTCAGATCAGACAGCATCTTAAGAATGATAGATAAAGCTGAAGAATTTTCTCGACTCTTATACAAAAGTGGAGCATTGTTCTCATGCTTCAGTACTTCTAAAGAATTTTTCTGTATGTATAGAGTCTCCCGTTGCTTGTACTCTTGGACAAACTCACCTGGCTAACTTTGTGTACTGCTGAATGAAATACCAGGGGTGACAGTTCCTTAAAGCTGAAAGTTTTGGAACTTCCACCACTTCATCAATGTGTAACACTTCTTGATTGGTGCTGCCAGTTAGAAAACCTGATGTCATGACACATTGACGTGAAGATATCTGATCTGTCTTGGCCCTGGACATGTATCAGAGGAACCTTGATATACTGCATGAAGAACCGAAGAGTCAGATACACAGGATCTATGACAAAACGAGGTCTTATGGCAAATTGCAATTGGGTTCACCTTCTGGTTTGGAATTTCTGAAGAAGGAAGAGGCTCATCTTCTTCCAAGACAATTTGAAAAGGATCATAATGCTGATGAAAGTTTTGGAAAAGCTTAGAAAGTTCCTCACAAAATGGCATCCAATCTTTTCAGCATGGACCTTCAATAGGTGGAGGAAATTGTGGGAAACCCTCACAAAATGTCATTCAGATCCTCTTTAGAAAAAATCACTGCTGTTTCTGAAGATGCTGAAGTAAAACCTCTCAGATGGAGTGTCAGCTGTTAATAGCAATTCATCACAGAATAGAATATTGTCATCCTCTTGGCTGAAGTCGTCATCCAGTTAGAAATCATCTCAATAAAATGGGAAGCCTTATAGCATCTGTAGAAGACACAATTGCACACATGCCCACTGATTTAACAAGGGTTTGGTTTTTGAAATAACTCCACAGAGGCCGATATCTTGTCACCAAGTCACCCTTTATTTACACGTGGAAAGTCCTTGACACTGATCCAGCTCCCTCAGAGCCAGCTCTCCAGATTGTCAGGATGCCAGACATTACTATTTTTATCTGTCAGTCAGGGCTCCCTGATTGGACCAGGTTAACAGCCCCAGTCAGGGAACTCATATTCTATGAGGACCACTGGCTGACATTATTGCACTATAGTTTGATTCTCTAAGATATAAATAGGCTCTCTACAATCTTTAACATTGTAGATCAGCGCTGCTTAAAGCCAACATAGAGCTTAAAGCCTAATGCTGCCAAAGGCCTGGACCTTGTCACGTGAGTTTCAAGATGCACTCACAACATTGTTTTGCAGTAGGAGGTAAGACAGTGATGGTTGATCTTGAATCAAGGAAACATTTAATATTAAAGTTGTTGGCATTCAAAATGACTAACCAAGAATTCTGGTTGTGATTATCATGTATTCCTAAGGGGCTAGTAGCCTCAGTGTGTCCAAGGAAGGTTTTTTATTGTTAATTTTAAAGGTTGTGGGCATCGCTGGTTCAGCCAGCATTGATTACCCCTCCCTAATTGTCAGTCCATCACTGTGGGCCTGGGGTCACAGGTAGGTCAGGCTAGGCAAGGTTGGCAGATTTCTTTTTGACAGTAGTTACTTAGATGTCAATAGGCTGGCTTTTTTTTTGTTCTAGCTTCTTACTGAATGCAAATTTCACTGTCGGTCATGATGGGATTCAAACCCATATCCCCAGAACTTTAACCTTGCATTCTGAATTACTTGTTCAGTGATGTTACCACTCTGTCACCACCTCTGTCTGCTTCCTCACGTCAATAAGCCAGCAAGCTAATGTCTTTGGGAAATTTTCTGAGGATCCTCTTGCCTTGTAGTTCAATCTTGCCTCCTGGTTGCTCAATCTTGCCTTGTGAGCTTCAGCTTCATCTGAGAAAACATAGAGTTTACCTTAGATTGATCTCTCTATCACTGTGACCATATTTGATTGTGTTCTTGTGTGTGTTCTTCAGCTCCTGATACAAATTCAGGCTAGATTTCGCACTGTTAAATTTTATTTATTGTTAAACTGTACAAAGATAATAAGAGTACAGAGCAGCATGCTCTGAACTGTATAGGATCCAGCATCTTAGTGTTACATTAACAAAGACCACTGCGGTCATGGTGGCATCAGTACTTACCTTAAAAGCCTCTCCACATTTTCATTGATCCCTGTCTTTATACTTTGGAAATCAACAAATGTATTCCACTCAGAATTACATTGAGGAATGGAAGGTGAGGACCCTGAGGCAGACAGTCTGCATCACCTAGAGTGGCAAACAGGGAGAGGATCCCTAGACAGGCAGACTGTACCACTGAGAGCAGGTAAGAGAGGAATCCCATTGCTGGCTGTCAAAGATAGAGTTACATTTATTGGTACTGATTGGAAATAGTTGTTTTCACTATACTACAGGATAGGAAGTATTTGATGTCTGTATGGTAAATTGTTAAGGTCATTTCTATGCTTAAAATTTGCAAATTGGAGGCTGAGCTGCAGACACTGCAATGCCTCAGGAGGGATTATTTGTACCAGGAGGCAGTCATGCCATTCAGGATATGGTCCCCTCACTTGGACAGTATTGAGAGAAAGGAGAATGTGACTGAGAGTGATGGATCCAGAGGGCAGGAGTGTCAACACCCAACATGTTTGAGATTTCCTCAATCTGTTTGGATGAGAGTGGAGGCTGCAGGGTGGGTATGCAAACTGACCATGGCACCATGTACAGAAAGCTTTTCAAGTGGGGCAGCAACAAGGGATGTATTCATAGCAGGTGCAAGTACAATGAGAGGTGTTGACATTGTTCTCTGTTCAAAGAGCAAAAGTGCAGACAGCTATGTTGCCTGTCCAGTCAGGAGTCAACATCTGCTCATGGGTGGAAAGGAATGTACAGTTGGAGAAGGAAGATCCAATGGTTGTGGTCCATGTAACTACCAACAACATAGAACTAGGTAAGAGGTTCAGCATAGAAAGTATGAGGGGCTAGGCACTAAATTGTGAAGCAGAATATCAAAGTTTATAATAACTGGATTATTACCTGAGTCATATGAAAATTGGCATTGGGTATATAGAATTAGAGAAATGAATGCATGGCACAAAGATTGGTGCAGAAAATGTGAATTCCAGCTCATGGGCTACTGACACCAATACCTGGGAAAGTTAGGCAGTAATATGGGACAGTCTGTGCCTGAACTTTGCTGGGCTCAGTGTTCTTGTGAGCAAACCCCCAAGGACTGGGACCACAACTTTTTACAATTCACAGTCAATGACATAAATTAGGGCAGCAAAGGCATGGTAGCTAAAGTTGCAGAAGATGCCAAGATAGCTAGGAAAATATGTTGCAAAGAAGTTATAAGGAAGTTGCAGGTGGATATACAAATAGTAGAATAAGTTGACAAAAAATCTAGTAAATGGGCTATAATGTGAAATAATATATAGTTCAATTTGACAGGAAGAGTAAAATAGCAGAGTATTTTATAAACAAAGAATGACTACAGAATTTAAAGGTGCAAAGTAATTTAGGTGTTCTGGTACATCAGTGACAAGAAGTTAGTATGCAGATACAGCCTGTAATTAAGAAGGCTAGTGGAATGTTTTCCTTTGTTATAGAAATAAGAATGTTTAGCTTCAGTTGTACATGGCATTACCTAGACCACATCTCACTGTATGCAATTTTGGCCTCTTTATTTAAGGAAGAATGTAAATGTTTTGGAAGCAGTTCAGAGGAGGGTTATTAGACTGATACCTGGAATGAGTGGGCTGCCTTCTGAGGATAGGTTACACAGGCTGGGCTTGTTTCCACTGGAGTTCAGAAAAGTGAGGAGTGATTTGATTGAAACGTGTAAGATCCTAAAATGGTCTTGACAGAGTGATTTTGGAAAGGATGATTCCTATTTTGTATCGGTTCAGCACAAGGAAACATTGTTTTAACATTTTTAATCACCTTTTCAGGGCAGAAATGAGGAGAATGTTTTTCTTTCAAAGGGTCATGTGATTGTGGAACTCTCTGCTTCAGAAGGTGATGGAAGCAGGTCATTGAATATGTTAATATCAAGCTGGATAGATTCTTGTTAAGGAGAGGAATCAAAAATTATTGAGAGTAGATAGGAATGTGGAATTGAAAACACAAACAGATCAGTTATGATCTTGTTGAATGTCGGCTCAGACTTGAGGGGCCAAATGGTGTATTTCTAGTCCTCTTTCATATGCTCTCTGATCTTGGTTGCTGATAAGATAACATTGACTCTTTCAGCCATCTTCATTCAACTTCCTGTAATGCAGCATCTCCAGACCCCAAGCTCACCATTGCTTTGGGATTGTAAAGTCACTGTGTATTCTCAGATACTCTTATTATCCCTGACATGACTGTTTGTGGGCATTATTAGTGAGTTATCATTTCTCTTTCTTTTTTCAGACTTTTTTTCTTTTTTGCCTTCCCTCCTTCACAAGTTCCTTTCTAATTTGTACAACATGATGATACATTAATATATTTTATTTTGTGCTATTCTATGACTTCATAATATTCCTTGATGCTCAGAACAGTGTGCTCCTGTGTAGATAAGACCAAGTCCTTAATGCTTCAGATCTTTTGTTTCATATCAAGTGAAAGGTTGTTTTTCTCTTTGTTACCAAACAAGGGACATCAAAATGTAGGATAGAGGATGCACATCACTGTACTGTGCACTGATCAACAGGGACACTGATCAATAGGAAAACCTAGCTCCTATTAAAGTGCATTGATGCAGGGAGTTAATAGTCAACGTGACCTTAATTTTAGGAGTAAAGTTCTGAAAGAAAGCTCTCTTTATCATCCCTAAAGTGCGAGAGTGACCAGTGACTTTTATCCCTCAACTCCAGTGGATCATTGGATAAAGATGCCTTTGAGTTAACCTTCTCAGTTCCAAAGTAACAAACTATTGTTTATTCCTATCAGGAGCTTCTGATCAATGAGGAAGGTATTTTTCTGTGGTGTCGTTTCTTTTTCTTGGAAAACATTTTCTCAATGCTTTTATACCCTCTTGATCTGACCTTTACACAGGAGAACAAAAGGACGATGCACAGCAGTTCTGGAAATATTCCAGCAAAACTCTCTGTGTCGGTCCAGGATCAGGTCAGGAGCAGCACCAAGTATATAGACACATACACACACACAAATGATCTACCAGTCTGGTGAAGCCACATCACAGGACGACATGTATGCTCAACAGAGGCAGCTGCATGCTGTAGACAGAGCTAATTGATTTCACAGTTATGAATCAGGTCAAGTTTTACAGTCCTGTCATGTCATGTTGTGACCATTGTTGGAAAATTAAAAAACTAACTGGAGAAGAAGACTCCACAAACATTCCTTTCTCAACGATAGTATAGCCTAGCATATGAGTACAAGAGGCCTTTTTGCAACCATGTTTAGGCAGAAATGCTGAATGGATGATCCATCTTGGCCACTTCCTTTGTCACCCATGACAGACCTACAGAGTTTCTTCAGCAAGTCTGTGTTTGTAAACCTGTAGCTATGTTGTTCTCGCATAGCCATGACATGTACCCGGCAATATGGAAAATGGCCCAGATGTGTCTCTCCACAAAAATGTTGATGCAATATGCAATAATTATCATCCAACAATTTACTCTCAATCATCAGCAGTGTGATGGAAAATTTATCGAAAGCACTGGCAAGTGAAACTTACCTGCTAGTAATCTGCTCATTGATACTTAAATTGCATTCCATCTGGACCACTCAACTCCCAGCCTCATTACAACCTTGGTCCAAATATGGAAAAAGGTACTAAATTCTAGAGGTGAAGTGAGACTGATTGCTCTTGATATCAAGGTCACATTTAGAGAAAGTGGAACAAGAAGCTCCAGTAAAATTGAAGTCAGTGAAAAATCAGGGAGAATCTCTATTGAAGTCAACAGGTTTGCACCTATCACAAAGTAAGTGGCTGTGGTTGTTGGGGACCTATCATTTTAGCCTCAGGACATTACTCCTTCATTCCGCAGAGCAGTGTCTGAGCTTAACCATCTTCCATCCACTGCTTCATCACCTTCCCTATATTTGAAGGGCAGGTAGTCGAAACGATCACTGAGGATTCCAGTGTTCATTATCATTCATGATTCCTCAGATAATGAAGCAATCCAGAGTCTAACCACCTTCCTTTGACATATATTGCCATCAACATTCTGCAAGTCTCCACTGACATAATTGGATAAGCCACATGAGTACTTGAGTTTCTTGTCAAAAGCTGGATATTCTGAAGTGAGTCATCTTCTGATTCCACAAGGCCTTTTGACCATCTGCAAGACACACATTAGACATGTCATGGAATAAGTGGTTGGATAAGTCCTGCTCTAACATAGAAGAATTCAACACCATCTAGAACAATACAGCAAGCTTTGTTAGGCATCTGTCCACCTACCTCAAATATTCACCCCCATAACTATAAGTGCATAGTGGTTGGTGTACATATTCTTTACAAGATGAGCTGTAGCAACTCACCAACGCTCTTTGTATGGCACCTTCTTGGCTTCTGCTTCTACCACTACAGTATTACCCAATATATTCATCACGTGGTGAATCGATGCTGTTCATTCTTAGATCCATGTAATATTTAGCAGTGTTAAAGTTTCACTTGCTCTGTTAACAGCTTGACCACAATTTGACGTTATTCTCTAATTAAGCAAGAAGGACTTAACCACATTATTGTTAATCAGCTGCTCCAAATTGGACAGGCTGTGTCTCCATGTGTCAGAATATAGTTCCATTGATAGGTTTTTAGTGACCTTGAAGATAAAAGGCAATTTGCTCGATGAACAAAGTGTGTTTTGTCACATTCTTGTTCTTTCTGGGTGTCTCTAATTGACAAATATTTACATCTACAAGACCAATCTGAAGAATACTATGAAATCAATATTTGGAAGGACAATGAACTATTGCTTTCGAAATTTTCTTGGAAGAAATTGAGTCCACAACAGTTGCTATCTAAAGAACTTTAGCTGGTAGCTGGCAATTTATTGAGGTGTGCAAATGACGGACAGCACTGCATGGCTGCCACTGAAGTCAAAAATGCAAAATTGTGGCAACTTGGAACACTGTTGGCAACGTTCAGATGTGTTCAGCCTTCATCTTAATGAGTGTGTTAAAATGAGCGACTGAAAGGGTTAGGGCGCCTTTGGTGTTTAAAGAACGATTGCCGGCGGTTTGCCACGACAAAGGTCTTTGAAATGTCTCGATGCTGTTTTCAGAAATGGTAAGCAACAGATCATAAGCAATGTCAGAGCACAGAGTCAATATGTAGAGTTATGTTAATTCTTTACCCAGCCCAATTACCTGATATATAAATTTTAATTAAATGCAATTTATTCTTGAAGAAATTTATAAACTGGAGCATGCTGTCAGAAACCAAAATCCTTCAGTTAGCAGATTGTCACCTCTTTGCGTTGTGAAACAGCTGGACTGCAAAATGCTTTTAAAACTGATCTCCTTCTGCCTCTGATAGTGAGTGCATCGATCTTCAATGTATGATGTTCAAATGCACTTTATTTACGATTGCAACCACCACTACAGCCACCCCTCCCCACAGTTTCAACCAGCTGTCCTCTTGTTCTCAAATGTGAAATGAGTGGCCAGCAATTGCAAAGCACCCCATTGCGACAGTTGAGATAGCTGTTCGAATGTAAGAAACACATTGGAGAAAATAAAGTGTCCCCAACCCACAACCTTATTCATCCTTGTTGTTATTATTTCTTTTGTTAGTTAACTTGAAGTATTGACTCATATCTTATAGGATGATGAAATTGAGACAATGTTGATGAGCTATCGGGGTTTCAATGAGAAACGTGTTTCAAAAACACTTGTGATGGAATATATTCTGAAACTCATCTTAACAAATTCTGAACCACTATTTAAAGAGGTAAGGACAGAACAGATGTATACACAGTGTGCAATCCTCAGAACCATCTGGAAAATGATATTACTGCTCTGTGCATTTAGATTGTGATTGAAGAGAATATAGATTCATCACACACAACAGCTACAAGGAATTTTATTCCAGAGTTTATAAATCTGGCATGCACATTGTATGTCAAAGATCAGGCAGCTTTGTGCAATATTTACATGTTAGCAAAGCATTCCAAATGTACTTCTCAACAAAAAGACCTTTATAATCAAAATAATTCTACAACTTTGAATAATACTGTTGTTAAATATTCTGGCTTGCTGTTTGCTCATATATTTCAAACTTAACTTACAAAATATAAGATTTTTTTGATGAACAGCACACTTCAATATTAAAAATAGAATGTTTCTATCTATATCACAGCCTCGATCTCCCCTCCCCTATTGCACTTAATGCATATTTGAATAGCATTTGTGGTGCATTGCCAATCCGTGTGGTTAGTAGATGGACAGAAATGGAGAAAACAAGAGTTTTAATTCCTTGTGGTCAGTTCTGCTGATACTTGGCTATCATAGTAAAGGCTACAGACCTCATCCCAATCTTTGGGATTTGTAGTTACTCGCATGGCTGGAGGAAGGTGACTTATATCCTCAATGGGAAATTAACAGTACCCTCCCTGCTCTACCCTTGCAAAACAGACTGATTGACACCTACTCTCCAGAGCCCAATTGCGTCAAAAGATCTGGCTTCAAAAGAAGCCACACAATTTCCAGACTTTGGACAAGACAGGGAGTCTGAAGATGGGATTGTAGTTTGTAAAGGCAGAAGGATCGAGGATGCGATTTTAAGAAAGGGAACAATGGTAGCAGTTTTGAATGAGAGGGGGCCAGTAACTGAGGAGAGGGATCCACAATGGAAAATCCACAGTGGGCCAGGAAGGAAAGTTAGAAAGCTAGCCATTGAAGGTGGAGAAGGCAGGATTCAAATATGGAAATGTTTTCCTCTCCGAATTCATACCTCTGATGAAATCTGGCCCCTAATAATCAATGGCTCTATTAATATTAAAAATGAGGCAACAGCTGGATCCTCATGAATAGATGTTTATGGTGGTGAGCTTGTACACTTGTTTGAAGCTCTGTTTTCTTACATCTGACAGTGTAATAGAGCCAGCAATATAAAGTGGGTGGATTAACATCACTCTAAATGGGAATGGGTCTGAAAAGACTGCTAACTGTCTAAATGACTGATAACTCCACTATTAAAGATTTATTAGACAGAATTAATTTGGTCTGAGAAAATTTCAGTTTTTGGGAGGGAAGAGTCAAAAAAAAATTAATACTGTATCATTGGCAGAGAGGCTGGCAGATTCTGAAGGTCAAGCAGAGCAAAGGATTGTGAAGAGCCTATCTTAACTGCTAAACTACCAGACCACCCCAGATTATTTTGTTCAGCTTGGTTTAATAATTAACCCATGCACTATTGAAGAATTTTAGCATATTCAGAGAGACTAGATTCCAAAGTCAACACAGAATGAGCTGAAGCAAAAGAATGACTCGTAGATTAAATGCCACTTAAGCAGTTTTAACATCTTCACTGAATAGAGTGATTTTTGTTTTACTTTTACACTTTAAGCTCTAATGGGATTCACTTATTCCTTGAATATTACCTGTATGTTCCTCAGTGTGAAGCCAATCTTCAACAGCATTCTGGGACTGAGCCTGGTTATCTAACAAGCACAGAATTTGCACTGGCCTTTGAAAAATTTGCTCCACAGTGCAATACAAAACTGAACCAGGTCTTGGTTGAACAATCCATTACTGCAAAGCAAAGTGCCTTTATTTCATTATCAAGTGCAGCACGTATCCTATGAAATGAATTGCAAATATCTTGTAACTTGAAATAGCTAAATAATAAAATAACACCTATACTGGATTGTTAACTTTACAGATCTTTCAACTTTACATCTGTCTTTTGGGGAAGAAAAATAGAGTTGTTCAATTAATTAGTCTCAACTCTCTATATCAAGATATTTGACTGCCAACTTCCCAAGCATTGTCTAGTAAAAGATTTTTGGTGTTCAGATAAATTAATGTACAACTGTCTCACTGTTGGGAAATATTTCTTAATTATGACAACAACTATATCTTCTAGACGCCCCTGTTTATCTTAAGTGATATGGTAGGATGTTCTGTAGTCCAATTTGAAATATCTGTACATTAATGTCTCTTTACTTCAAAACCACAGTTATTTATAAAATCAGTATTAAATGGTCAATGAACTGATTAACTAATAATGAGAATAGGTGGCTATTTAATACCTCCAACTACTGCTAGGCTGAGGTGGCGATTTTGAATACTGGAACATGGTTCCTACTGGAAAGTATGAGTGTGCAAGTCTCAGGTGAGAACCAAATCTTCGCTTTGTTTTGATAGGGTTAGGGTTAGGCTTATCTTACCTCAGCTAATGCAACATGCATTACAGTTCTCAGTGATGGTGTACATGTTTTTTGCGTGGTGATGATTGTAAAAGATACCGCAGAACTGGTTTAGTGCAGAAGCAAGATGTTTTGTTTCCCTAAAATGTTGATATAAATAGGAATGAGCTACAGCCTTTTTACAACTTAGGAAAAGCTCTAAATCCTCTTTGCACTCTCAAATGCAAAGGCAGAAACTCATTTGCACAAGACTTTTCGGGTCATAACATGAACATATTAACAGAAGCACCAGAGGCTCATTAAAATTCATAGAGGCGTGATGCCAGCAGTTACACTGGACTGAAGGCTGAGCTGAACTTGTGGGATCATTGGGAAGAGGTTTCCAGGAACAGACCTTCAAAACTGGAGGTACATCCAGTCTTTCCGAACTCAGACTCACCCCAAACTTTCCCCACTACCACCACCACCCTGGTCAGAAGCAGCAGTAAAGTTTGCTGGCTGGCTCCAACCTGAAAAAGGAATGGATCATTGTCTCAAAAGAGCCCATGACAAAATTAAGCACCACCACCATCACTAAAAAGTAGAATTAGATAAACTAGCGGGTCTCAAGGCAATAAGTCCCCAAGCCACGATGGCTTCAATCCTAAATTACTACAAGAAGTAGATTCAGAGATATTGGATGTAATTTTGGAGAAGTACCATTGGATTGGAAAACTGCCAATGTGACACCCCTATTAAAAAGGAAGGGAGGCAAAAAAACAGGTAACTATTGTTACCATCTAACATCTATTGTTGGGAAAGTATTGGAATCAATTACTAAGGAGGTAATAGCAGAGAATTTGGACCATCACAATCTAATCCAGCAAAGTCAGCAAGGCTTCATAAAAGGGAAATCATGTCCGATTAATTTATTAGAGTTTTTGCAGGAGGTTTCAACACAGTGAAATGAGGGAACCTGATGTATTGTGTTTGGACTTCTCGAAGGTGTTTGACAAACCACCTCACAAAAGGTTAAGTCATAAGACAAGAGCTGATGGTACTGATGGTAGTATACTGGTGTGTATTGGAATTGACACATGGACAGGCAACATTAAGTTGGGATGAGAGGATCCTTTTCAGGTTGGTGACCCATGACCAGTGGGGTTCCCCAGGGATAAGTGGTGGGAGCACAACTGATTACAACATATATTCATGACACAAGATAGATGGAAAGGCAGTTTGAAAGAGGGAAACAATCAGTTTACAGAGAGAAATAGTTACATAAGTGGGAAAAATGTTGGCAAATGGAGTATAATGTGGGGAAATGAAAAGTTGATCATTTTGGAAAGGAGAGCAAAAGAACAGGATATTATTTAAATGGAGAAAAACTGCAGAAAGCTGCAACACAAAGGGACTTGGGAATACTTACAAAACTGAAAATGTGTTGCTGGAAAAGCGCAGCAGGTCAGGCAGCATCCAAGGAGCAGGAGAATCGACGTTTCGGGCATGAGCCCTTCTTCAGGATATGTGGAACAGTCCATCTTCCGCAGCTACACTGGCACCACCCCCCACCTTTTCCTCTGTTACATTGCAAGAATACTTACAAAACACAAAGCTAGCACACAGTTATAGCAGGAAGTGAGGAAGACTAATGGAATATTGGCCCTTAATTCAAGGGGGCTGGAGTATCAGAGTAGGGCAGTCTTGCTGCAACTGTAAAAGGTTCTGGTGAGACCAAGCTGGAGTACTGAGAGCAGTTTTGGTCCCTGTAAAGAAAGACATAATTTCATTGGAGGCAGTTCAGAGAAGGTTCACTAGGATGAGAGGATGTTTCCCCTCCTGGGAGAGTCAAAAGCCAGAGGGCATAGTCTTAGAATTAAAAACTGACAATTTAAGAATGAGATGAGGAAGAATATCTTCCCTAAAGAGAAGATTCTTTAGAAGTCCTTGCTACAGAGAGTTATGGGGTCAGAATGCTTGTGTACGTTTAAGGCTGAGATAGATAAATTCTTGATCAGTAAGGAAATCAAGGATTATGGGGGAAAAACACAGGGCATGAGGAATATGAGGAATGTCAAATCAGCCATGATCCTATTGAATGGCAGAAAGGCTTGAGACACCGAATGGCTCCTATTCCTATTTTTTATGGTCTTCAGAGCCATTTTAAAATATTTTTGTGTAAAATTGATGCCCCTCCCATCTTCAGAATTCCTGGGCCAAGTTTCTCACCTTGAGCCCTAACCCCATGATATGGAACATACTTGCTCATCACAAGAATGAATACCTTGTCTAATTTGGCATTCTTGCTGCTAACCATATGCCAGGACAGTTTGAATCCTAGAATTTAGTAGTTCTGAGCCTATGACGTTTGTTTTTTGGAATGAAGGAAAACTACTGCAAATCTGGGATCTATGACTATCCTGGAGCTAGCAAATTCTGGTCTCAGTGGAGTTAACATGATTTCTCTGCACTTCTAGCTGTATTCGAACATAAAGTGCAAGTAACTTTGAGATCAGAATCTTTATGTTCCTTGACAGCACTCATCTCCCCATGAGGTACTCACATTTACCTTAACATCAAGGATTGGAGCATATCACATTTATTAATAAGTAGAAATCCCTTCCCCAAGAATTAACTGTGCAACCAACCAAAATTCTGCCAACAATCTGCTTCCTCACTTGTATTTGTGTATAAGATATAATATCCAAAAGAAGATTTCTCAGTTTTTAGCACTGCTGCCTCACAGCACCAGGGATCCGGGTTTGATTCCACCCTCAGATTACTGTCTGTGTGGAGTTTGCACATTCTCCCTGTGTCTGTGTGGGTTTACTCCAGGTACTCTGGTTTTCTCCCACAGTCCAAAGATGTGTAGATTAGGTGGATTAGCCATGCTAAATTTCCCATAGTGTCCAGGGATGTGCAGGTTAAGTGGATTAGCAATGGGAAATATGGGGTTAAAGGTAAGGGGGATGGATCTGAGAGGAATGCTCTTCAAAGAGTCGGTGTGGACTCAATGGGCCGAATGGCGTGTTTTCACACTGTAGGGATTCTATGATTCTAAACCATCACACACTTTAGCTTGCAGCTGTTGTGGGTATGTTCACCGAGCTTAACTTCTGTCATAGTGATAAGGAACAGATGGTAGAATTGCCCTTCTCACAGACAGTTTGGGATGGCCTCCAAATACTGGTCTTACCACTGATGTCCACATCCCAAGAAAATGTCAAAATAAATTAATTGTCATACAGATGAAGCTAAGGTATTCACATTAGTGCTCATTAAGTAACATAAGTTAATGAATTCAAGTAATAAGAAAGTCCATCATGGTCAGTTTGGAATTCTCCATTCCAAAGTGCGGTTTCATATATTTATAGCTCTCTCAAAAATAAGTTCCTGGCTAGATTCCCTAAATAATAAGTCAAGATCCAAATTATCTTGGAGTCAACATGAATATCATCAACTTAGACTAAAATCCCATGTGCAAATGGAAACAGTCCAAATGTGCAGAAGCAAATAGTTTTATGAAGTTGGTATTCATAGAAATAACTAAACAAAGATAAGACACTTGCACTCCCTATCATAAGACTTATCTGAAAAGACAAAAAAAACTTCAAATGGTCAGATCAAAAGCACGCTCCTAAATATTGGAAAGCTGAAGTAAAAACAATTTGAAACATTGAAAATATGCAATGGATCAGTGATTGTCTCAAGGAGAAAGTTACATTAGAGTCAGAACTAACATGCTACAAGTAGAGAAAGCTTTCTAAGTTCTGGAGCAGCTGATGGTTTCCCCATGTGGTGGTCATCTGGAAATGAAAGGGCTCTTAATAGGGTCTTTCAGCGTGCAAATCAGTTGCTCACCTCTTGGAACTGGCACACCACTTCCAGTCCCACTGCTAGGAAAATGCCTCAGTGGTGGGAGCACTTCTGGAGCCATTCTGCACCTCCCCACTACAATGTCCCTGCACACCCCCATCCCCCCAAGATCTCCCTGCCCCCACCCGAGTACCAGTAAATTCTGCTCTTCAAGACTTCATACATGGTCATTGCTTTCACAACAGCAAATTCATGGGTTCCTTGACTGCCTCACTTTGGCTCTGCAGGCAAGGCCAAGAATAACCTCCTTAAGTTCAAAGGCTTTTTATTTGTAAGTGTATATTTAATATTGAAGTATGTTCTTTCCTGAACATTTAATTTTCTTAACATGGCTTACCAGAGATTACAGCATACTTGATGTTGCTGCAGCAAATGGATCTGCACAAAGAACATCTACAGATTACACCAGGTAAGGGAAGGACTAGTTTACTTTTGGCAGGGAGAAGATATGATTGTGCTCTATGCATCTTAATTATCAGATTTCTTCCCTCTGTGGTATTTTTCCAGAAGACCACTCTTGATACCTTGTAGTATTTGCCACTCTACTGTATGTGGTACCGAGTGAGGGTCTTTAAGGTAGCTTGCTGACACCAACCCTTATTTGTCATTGTTTTAGCTTGGGCTTATCCACTCGTCAGTGGTGAAGCATAAAACTCTTCAGAGTATTTACAGAAGAGGCACAATCAGTCAGTCTAGAATCAGTGGTGGGGAAACTATTGGAAGCAATTCTGAGGAACAGAATTAATCTGCAGTTGGAGAGACTGGGATTAATCAAGAAGAGGGCATGGTTTTGTTTGGGGGATGCCATACCTCTCTAACTTGCTAGAAATTTTCAGAGAGCTCACCAGGTGCATAGATGAGGGAAATATGGTCTACTTAGACTTCAGCAAGGCTTTTGATAAAGTCCCCCATGGGAGACCGACAGTGAAGGTAAGAGCCCTTGGGACCAAAGGAAATTTGGCTAATTGGATCCTAAATTGACTGAGTGGAAGGAAGCATAAGGTGATTTTCAAGGGGTGCTTCTGTGCCTGGGAGCTTGTGTCTGAGTGAGGTTCTGCAGGAATCAGTGTTGACACCATTGCTGTTTGTGGTATGTATAAATGAGTCAGACTTGAATGTAAGAGCGTTTATCAGTAAAATCGCAAGAAAATTGATGGGATGCTAAATAATCAGGAGGATGGCCTTAGATTACAGGAGTATATACATGGGCTAGCCAGAAAGGCTGATCAGTGGCAAATAGAGTTTGATCCGAATAAATATGAAGTGATGCACTTAGGCAGGACAAGCAAGGCAAGGGAATTCATGATGAAGAATAGGATCCTGCGAAGCACGGAGGATCAGAGGCACCTTGATGTGCATAGCCACCAGTCCCGGGACAGGTAGATAGAGGTGGTTAAGAAGACATGCAATATTTGCCTTTATTAGCCCAGGCACAGAGCTTAAGAGCAGGGTGGTTATACTGGAACTGAAGAAAAAGTTGGTTAGGCCATAGCTGGAGTATTGAGCGCAGTGCTGGAATCCACATTATAGAAGGGATGTGGTAGCACTGGAGAGAGTGCAGAGGAGACTGAGGGAGGACATGATTGAGATATATAAAGTTATGAGGGGCAGAGACAGGGTAGACAGGAAGGAACTTTTCCCCTTGATGGAGGGATCAGTGACTGGAAGATATAAATTGAAGGTAAGCGGCAGGAGATTTAGAGGGGATGTGAGGAATACTGTTTTCACTCAGAGGTTGGTGAGAATCTGGAATTCGCTGCTTATAAGGGTGGTAGAGGCAGAAAACCTCATAACATTTAAGAAGTATTACACTTGCAATGCCAAGGCATATAAGGCTATGGACCAAGGGTTAGAAAATGGGATTGGAATAGTTAGGTGGCTGTTTTTGAACATGGCACTGCATTGCAGGGCTCTTTTCTATGCTATAGACCTCTGTGACTCTAGGCACTGTTCTGAGAACCCAAGAAGATTTCTTGCATCCTAGAAGTAAGTACAAATGCATTTGCCCAGGCATAATTACTAGGGTGAACACACAGATGCTGGAGAAACTCAGCAGGTCTGGCAGCATATGTGGCAAGAAAGCGATTTAAGGTTTTGAGTCTGGCATCACTCTTGTTCAGTTCTGAAAAAGAATCATACCAGTCTTGAAGCATTAACCTTCTTTCTCTCCACAGATGCTGCCACACCTACTGTGTTTCTCTAGCATTCTTTGTGTTTTTGTTTTCAGATTTCCAGTGTCTGCAATATTTTGCTTTCATAATTATTGGGACCACAAGCGGTTAGCTCAGATACATCTGCTGCCTCCTAGAGTCAAACTCCTTATACCACCACACAGACTGTGCGACATCAGTAGAATTGGTGGAGCTAACGGAGCATGAACGTTAACCCCTTCAGAACTATTAGGTTATAAAATACCCTCCTCTTCAGAAGTAATTGTAGGTAATTTTGCCCTTGGATAATAGTGCAAACATGGTGATATTGATTCAGTTGCCTGTTGTTATGCATTCTCCAAAATGAAAATGAAAATCCGTTGAGCAATATCATCAGCGTTGTCATCCGTTTTTATAGAATCACTATGCTTCCCATTGAATATTATCAGGGTACATTTTCACAGATGTTAACAGATATCCAAAGTCTCCAAATTCCTCATGTGATTCTAGAATTGCTGGATGTAACCAGAAAGAGCATTGTCATGGATCACCATACCATTGTAATCCATACAGACCTTTGACTTGGCTCATGAGATAATCTGTAATGAAACTCTCCTTATTAAATTATTGTGAGCAGAGGTAACAGCACAAATGTCATTCTCAGAAACAGTAGAACACATTCTCAAAGTAAAAGTCACTATAGTCTTACCAGACCATCAAAGAGAGAGACAACTGGTGGTTGTTTAACCTGAGGGTTACCACGTCTCAGGCAAGTTGAGACGTTGAGGAGGTGTGTCATTCTTGGTAACCTCAGCTGGAGTGGGAACTGAACCTGCACTGTTAGCGTCACTCATCATCCCAAACCAGTTATCAGCCAACTGATCTAGCTGACCCCTAATCTCATAGTGCAAGGAAAAGTTAATAGAAAACTAGACAGTTCAGATAGAAACAATTCTTATTGTATAGTATAGAAATATAAGGTGGGATTTTCTCCTTCATCAAGGTAGTGAGACAAGTGGCAGAAATGGAAAATAATCAAATAGATTGGCACGTCAGCAAGCAAGTTCTGGGTGGGATGTCATCTGGACAACTTGCCCACACTTCCACCAGTTAAAGAGCTTTACTGGTCAATAAATTGCTACTGACAGGCTTCAACCTGCTACTGACCAAATTCACAGCCTTCCTGACAGGGAAGAGAAGTGTCTGCATTCCCCACAGGAAAACCAAGGAAGTCTACATGCCAAATTGTTGGGGGAGATGGGGCTACATTTGTTCTGGTCTGGGGGAAATTAAGGGTACGAATGGTGGACAGGGGAGGGCTGGTGAATGCCCACCCTTGCATCCTGCCCTTCCTGTCACCATGACCTGTGGTCCATACACCACTGAAAAAAATCCATTGTCGAACTTGTTGCAACAGCCCTTCATGGTATTGCAGCCTCCAAGCCTCTGGTGATAATTTCCAGAGCCCACAAGCTAGTGGCCAGTGATTGGGCATCAGCTTTTGGAGAGGAAGATTTCAGTGCTGAGGCTTGTCAGGTCTTGTGGCTGATTAAACCTTGATCTGGTGAGCTTTTGCATTGGTAGGTGCAGGGACACTGAAGAAGCTCACCACCACATTTAATGCAGAGAGTTCTACATCTGTCCCATAGCAAAGAATCTGGTTGTGTAAGGCAATAATTTTAATGGGAGTTTTGCATTATCCTGAAGGTTACACAGAGAAAATATATTGCTCTTCAGTGTGCACTGAACATTGGGTTCTGCTGGAGAGTTAAAATTGACCTTGGCTCAGCTGGACTAAACAAAGACAAAGACAATGAATAAGCATCCTACCCCAATCATTATCAATATTTTCTAATCAACCTGTTCAGCAATGTTACTACACATCTCTGGTCCAGGTGGATGCTGCCCATTCATTAAGATATGATATTTATTTGATCAGGGTTCCATGCAGTCACATGCATTAGATGCAATTAGCACTGTTAATTTGTTTTCATTTTATATAACAATTTATTATCATGGTCTCATTTGTAAGAGTGATTGTGTGTATTTGTAGCTCACAGAGGTTCATTGCTGCACTTTCTGTAGCATGCTGCGCTATTCCAGACTTGTCATTGGGGTTTTACACGGTACTTTAATTTCTTACATAAACTCTCCATAACACCCTTATTCTGCGATATACTGTCACCCAGAGAGGAATTGCTGACATGAATTGCCTCAGAAATAGAGAACAATATTCCACTATTTTTAATCAGCTTTGCATTTGATAATTCATAGCACCTTTGGGTTTGTGTCGGTTCTTAGTCTCACTGTACAGCTGAGGAGAAATATTTTAAAGTTATGGTCGACATTTCTAATTTATATGTTTTACATTGATATGCACCGTAATTAATTTAAATCTGTTCATATGGGTTGACTGGTGGTTTGGGGGAAGGACAGTTCTCAAGGCTAAAACCAATATGCATAAAAAAGAATCCAGTAATGAAATATATATTAACATAGCATTACCCAATGAATATTTATGCATTTCTAACCATCATTCAATACTGAGTTTCTCAATGAAATATTCCACTTATATCACCAACCAAACTTTCAGTGCACTTGTGATTAGAACAAATCTGTGAGAGCTCATGATAGTTTGCTAAAACTGGATTATTTACTGTACTAGATTTGGCTTTTTTCCTGTGTCAACCCTATAGCACAATGTCATTTAGTGATTTCAAAATTGGATAATAGCTTCATGAACTGTAGTACTGGCTTCTGATAAATATTTTTCCCTCTTATCTCTTCATTCACTCCGAATTTAAAGTGGAACGCAAATGATTTTTTAAGTAGTGTAGTTAATAAATAAGATAGATTCATGCATTATAAGTATTTCTGTAGAATGCTTAAATTCTTATTGATACTAATTAATACTAGCAGTTCTTTGTTAGAAGTTACTTTCATGTATTGAGCATCTTTGGCATCTTTAGCACTTATTTTGCTCTCTGCAGAGCTGTCCTCAACATCAACCACTGATGTTAAACCAGAAGATGGACATCTAATTACCATATCTAAGTTGAAACTGCTTGTTAATAACATGGCCAGGTAAAGTATGCCGCATAGCAACAAGTAGTGTAATTTAGTCCATTGTTAAGAGTACTATGGACCTAAATTACGCAGAGACATTACAAATAATGGCAAAATCATTACTATTCCACTGCAAATTTAATGTTTGTTCAATGTTTGATAGAAGACACTAATATCACATTTGTAATTAAACATACATTTCTTTCAGATCTGAAAGCATTCGAGAGCGGTCCTCCCCCCATCATTTCTTTAGATGAAATATTCACTGATTATCTCTGTTTTACATTTAAACTCTTAAGTGTATGAGGATAATAAAATTCTAAATTGTTTTTATAGCCACAGTAGTTTAATATTAATGATGAATGAAACTTGCCTCAAAATGTCAGTAATATTTTTTAATCATCTACCCCTACCAATGCATGCATGCATGCACATTAGGATCTGGGCGAGCTAAACTTGGCACCTTGAACTTGCTGTTCGTTCAATAAGATCATGGCTGATCTGATTACTTCACATTCTCACCTCCTTCTGATAACTTTTCACCTCCTTGTTTGTCAAGATTCTATATAACTTTGCTTTAAAGTATTCAAAACTTCTAATTCCTTTAGAGGAAGAGAGCTCAAAAGACTTCATGACCCAGTGAGAAACAAAATTCTCCTTACCTCTGACCTTTGTGACCCATTATTTTTAAATAGTGACCCTTCTCATTCCAGATTATCCCACAGGAGGCAACATCATTTCCACATCCACCTTGTCATGGCCCCCTCAGGATCTGATAGATTTAGTCAGGTTAAACTTTTACTGTTCTAAACTCCAGTGGATATAAGGTAAAAACAATAACTGCAGATGCTGAAAACCAAATACGGGATTAGTGGTGCTGGAAGAGCACAGCAGTTCAGGCAGCATCCAAGGAGCAGCGAAATCGACGTTTCGGGCAAAAGCCCTTCATCAGGAATAAAGACCGTGAGCCTGAAGCGTGGAGAGTTAACTCAACTCTCCACGCTTCAGGCTCACGGCCTTTATTCCTGATGAAGGGTTTCTGCCCGAAACGTTGATTTCGCTGCTCCTTGGATGCTGCCTGAACTGCTGTGCTCTTCCAGCACCACTAATCCAGTATCCAGTGGATATAAGCCTAGCCTGTCCAGCTTTTCCCATTAAAAATGCATTCATTTGGGGTATCAGTCCAGGAAACCTTTTCTAAACTGCTTCCAACACATTTACACCCTTCCTTAAATAAGGAAACCAATAGTCTATTTGACAGATCACTTAATATATCTATATTCCTTTGTGGCCTCCTTCTGTCACCTTCACAAAATACTTTCCAACTATTTTTGTTTCAACAAATATCGCTACCATACCGTCAGTTCCTTCATCCAAGTCATTCATATAAATTGTAATAAGTTGAGGCCCCAGCATTGATCCCTATCATACATCACATCTTGCCAAATATAAAATGATTCACTTATACCTCTTCTGTTTCCAGTTAGCCAGTCAACCTTCTACACATGCCAATATGTTCCTCTCTACATCATGAGCTTTCTTTTCCCTCAATAACCTTTGATGTGGCACCTTATCAACTGCCAAGGACTATATTAATCTTACTGATTGCATTTATTTGCTGGTTTAAATGATGTCATCTTTTACACCATGATGTGGAGATACCAATGTTGAATTGGAATGGACGAAATCAGCAGTCACACAACACCAGATTATAGTCCTTTAAGTTTATTTGAAATCATAACTTTTCAGAGCGCTGCTCCTTTGTCAGGTGAAATGACCTGATGAAGGAGCAGCGCTTTGAAAGCATGTGTTTTCAAATAAACCTGTTGGATTATAATCTGGTATTGTGTGATTTAAGACTTCGATCTTTTACACCACCATTGTTCAGGTTGGTAACTGTTAAACACAAACCTAGTTTTTACTTTTACAGCTGATATATTTATTTCCAATTAAATAATGAAGAGAGACATGTTTTTTTTTAAATCCTGAGTCAGTTGTACTTGTTAGAATAACAACTAAAGAAACTTCACAATTTTGTTTTCATATCTGTTCTGGTGTCAGTAAAAGTGGAACCTGTAACTAAATTCAATTCCAAAAGAACACTTGAACTTGTGATATTTCTTTAAGTTACAAGCTTCAGACTCTTGGAAATGTTTTTAAAGTGACATAGACAGGTTAAGTACGTTACTTTGAAATTCATACTGATAACTCTTTATAGAATTAAAGTATTATTTATCTTAAATTGTTTAATATATACTTTTGTCTTCTGAATTCAAACATCATAAAACCACCCATTCAGTCAAGTAAGTTATGTTGATCAATTAATTGAAGTACACCATCCACTCTGTAATTTAAATTTCAAGTAACATTTGTGAAGGAAGAATTGAACTTAGAAAGTGCCTTTCAAAATCTCAGGACATCTAGATGCTTTTCCCAGTTTTATGAAATGTGGTCCCTGTTATAAGTTAGGAAAGCTGTGGAAGACAGTTTAACAATTTAATTTTATTTTAGGATCAAGAAGATACAATTGGCATACGCCCACACAATCTAACAGAAAGCAGTCGCTGTCAAATGACTCAATCCACTGACTTCAAGACAAAATCAGCACTTCCAGATTCTACTAATGAAGATAGACGGACTTTGAAAGAACTATGAACTTTAATTCTGTTTAAATTATGGAGTATAATTTTGTTGCCAGTTAGCAAAATTTTAATGTCAAATTTGTATGAACACAAAATTCCTGTGCACTTGCCACCATTTACACCTTCTGTGCTTCCCAGCTTTATGGGACAAATACCATTACCATTCTTATGCCAGTGTCATAAGAAGTGAGTACAAAAGCACTGCTTCTCACTTACAAAGAATACTTTAGGACAGTTCTTCTGACCTCACTAACCTGCCCCATTACCTCCACTGCTCCGACAATGTTTCACAACATGCAATGTTCAACTCTATTCCAAATGATGACATCACAAAGGATTGGTGCTGCGCTGAGAGTTTGACATAGTTTCCTCTTTGCTGGTAAACTTACATTTGGTGATTCTCTCTGTATGGAAAGGCAAAGGAAACTCATGCTGACACCCTGTGGTATTTCTGTGACCAGTAGAGCCACTTACGATGTAAATGTACAACAGTTAGTTAATTCAATAACAAACATAAAGAATAGGAGCAGAGGTAGAATGTTTGGCCATTGATCATTCTCTACCATTCAATAAGATCCTGGCTGATATGTTTGGATTTTGAATTCTACATTCCCATCTACCCCACTTCTCCATTCACCATGTCTTTGCATTCCTCATATAAATCCTTGAATAAATTGGAAAAGGTTGAGGCCCCAGCACAGATCCCACCAGGACACCAATGATCACATCAGGCCTATTTTTGCAGACTCCCTGCTTTTGGCTAGACAGTCAATCTTCTGTCCATGCTTATACTTACTTCCTCCACCAGGCACTTTTATTTTCTGCAGTAACTTTTGATGTGACACCATATCAAATGCCTTTTAGAAATTCAAGTACAGTAAATGTACAGGCCCTGTTTTATCCACAGCGTTTCCTACTCCTTCAAAGAATTCCAATTAAATGGTTCATTTTGATTTCCCTCTGAGAAACCAAGCTGACGTTTCATGATTACCTTGAGGTTTCCAAGTGTGCAACTCTAATGTCTTGAATGATCGATTCTAACACCTTCCTCATGACAAATATCAAGCCTATTGGCCTATACTTTCCTGATTTCTTGAGTAGATAAGTTATATTTGCTACTTTGCAGTATAATAGAACTTTTCTTGCACCTAGGGAGCTATGGAAAATTAAATCTAATGCTTCTACAACTTCAGTAACAACCATCTTTTAAGGCCCCAGGGTGAAATCCATCTGGACTCAGAGTCAAGTCAGCCTACATTTCCATCAGTTTGCTTTGTACCACTTCCCTCATGATTATAATTTTGCTAAGTTCCTCTCTTCCTTCCTACTCCTTCCAGCTTGCTTATGGGATGTGGATGTCACTGGTAAGGCCAACATTTATTGCCCATCTCAAAGGTCCCTTGAATTGAATGGATTGCCAGGCCATTTCAGGACCAAGTTAATAGACAAGCACATTACTGTAGGTCTGTAGTCACATGTTGGACAGACCAGAAAACAGTGGCTGATTTCCATCACCAAAGTACAGTAGTGAACCAGATGGATTTTTATGACAATTGACAGTATGTACATTAAGGTAAAAACAATGACTGCAGATGCTGAAAATCAAATACTGGATTAGTGGTGCTGGAAGAGCACAGCAGTTCAGGCAGCATCCAACGAGCAGCGAAATCAACGTTTCGGGCAAAAGCCCTTCCAGCTGTTAATTCCATTGAATTGAAATCTCACCAATGTCCATGGTGGGATTCAAACCTACATCCTTGGAACAATAGCCTGGGGATCTGGATTACTGGTCCAGCTTGATTACCACCATGCCAATGCCTCCTCGATGGTGAAAATAGAAGCAAAATGTTTGTTCATTTCGTCTGGTATTTCCTTATTATCTATGATTAACTCCCCATTCTCACACTCTAAAGGACCCATACTCACTTTACTTCCTTTTTCCCTTTTTAAAATATTTGTAGCAACTCTTACTATCTGTTTTTACATTCCTTGCTAGCTTCCCTTCACACTGAAATTTCTTTCTTCTGATTAACCTTTGAGACATTTCTTTCCATTCTTTATCGGCTGATCAATGACCTGACCTGCCATTTCTCTTTGCAGATTTAGATGCATTGTTCCTTAAGTTTGATGCTTTCCCTACTTAAGAGTCAAAAAGTCATAGAGATGTACAGCACGGAAACAGACCCTTTGGTCCAACTCCACCATGCTAATCAGATATCCTCAATTAATCTAGTCCCATTTGCCAGCACTTGGCCCATATCCCTCTAAACCCTTCCTATTCATTTATCCATCTAGGTGCTTTTTAAGTGCTGTAATTGTACACGTCTTTAGCGAACGATAGGTTGTAAGTATTGGGGCAGGGGGCAGGAGGCATTGATGGGGTGCCTATGGCCGAGCAGTATTATTGATGGACTGTTAATCCAGAGAACCAGTTAATGTCCCATGGACCTGATTCAATTCCCACCATTGCAGATAGTGGAATTCAAATCCAATAAAAGGCAAAATCCATCTGGTTCACTAATGTCCTTTAGGGAAGGAGACTGCCATCCTAACTTGATCTAAGCTGCATGTGATTCCAAACCAATAGCAATGTGGTTGACTCTTAACTGGCCTCTAGGCAATTAAGGATGGGCATTAAATTCTGGCTGAGCCAGTGATGCCCTCAGCCTGTGAATGAATTTAAACAAAGGCCCTCCCATTTTCTTTATGATAGGAATATACATGTTCTGACTGTTTTGAAATATCAAGCCAGATTTCATTCTGGGATCTGTTTTGTCCGGTAGTAACATTAGCTGGGATCAAAATGCAATGGCTTCCTTCACCGTGATGTCAGGGTCAGTTTTTACATCCATCCTGCAAACCTGCTGTTATGTAAACAGGCTGTGGGAACCTGTTGGACAATTTGCAGAGACCAACACTCTTACATGTCAGGTGAGAATGACTGCTCTGGACAACAGGGCCATATTTGACTGAACATCATGGAGCCCTAGTAAAACTAGAGGCTTTGGTAATCAGGGAGCAAGCTCTACACTAGCTGAAGTCATACCTGATGCTAAGGAAGATAGTTGTGGTTGTTGTAGGTCAGTCATCTCAGATCCAGGAAAACTCACTCGTTTCTCAGGGTAGTGTCTATGACTCAATCATCTTCAAGTGCTTCATCAATGACCTTCTCTCCATCATAATGCCGGAAGTGGGCAAGTTCATTGACGATTGTACAATATTCAGCACTATTTGTGACCCCCTCAGATACTGAGATAATCCTAGTCCATATGCATAAACAGCTGAACAATATCCAGAGTTGAGCTGACAAGTGGGATGTGACATTTGTGCCACACAGTTGCTTTGCAAAGAGCATTTCCAACAAAAGTGGATTCAACCATTGCCCCTTGATATTCACAGCATTACAAAATTCCCCCAATATCAACATCCTGAGGGTTACCATTGACGAGAAGTTGAACTCATCTATCCATATAGGTACTGTGACTACAACAGCATGTCAAGTAGGAATCCTGCAACAGGTAACTTACTTTCTGACTCCCTAAACCTTGTCTGTCATCTACAAAGCACAAGTCAGGAGTGTGATAGAATATTTCCCACTTACCTGGAAAAGTATAGCTTCCTAACACTCAAGAAGCTTGACAACATCCAGATCAAAGTAGCCTGCCTGATAGGCACCACATCCACAAACATTCACTTCCTACATCACCGACACTTAGTAGCAGCAGTATGTATTTCTGCAAGATGTATTGCAGATCCTTATACAGTACCTTCCAAACCCATGACCACTTCCATCTAGAAGGACAGGGGCAGCAAATATGTGCAAACACCACCCCGTGCAAGTTCCCTTCCAAGCCACTCACTATCCTGACTTAGAAATATATTGCCATGCCTTCATTGTTGTTGGGTCAAAATCCTGGAACTCTCTAATATAATTGTGGGTCTTACAACATCAAGTGACCTGCAGTGGTTCAATAAAGCAGCTCACCACCACCTTCTCAAGGCCAGGTGGGATGCTGTATAAGTGTTTGACCAACCAGTGAAACCCATGTCCAATGAATGAATATTTAAAAAGAACTCTGGGCTTATTTACCAGCATCACTCACGCTTGTGTCCCTGACCACTGATGAAATCAGAAGACTCTATCCTATATGGCATGACCGTCTCCTAAATCAAAGATTCTGGGCAGCTTTCGCCGTCCCAGATGCTTTGCAGTGCCTGCAGTTCAGTCTCCAACTCATAAACTCTGAACTGAAACTGCTGAAATTTCAAACACTTCCAACAGATTTGTTGGCCCTGGGTCACAATAGTATCCATGAGTTCTCATATACTACAGCTTCTTCACATCACCAGAACCACCATCTTTAATGAGTTTTAGTTATTTTATTTTATGACTTACTTATTTAGGATACAAATTGGTGCTAGAAATATAATATGTTAAAATTTAAGCTTAGAAAAGAGCTTAACCATTTACAATGGGCTAATCAAACTTTTTTCTCTGTAATACAAAGATCAAAGAACAATACAGAACAGGAACAGGCCCTTCGGACCCCCAAGCCTGCGCCAATACATTTCATCCTTCCACACTAAAACTCTCTTCACTTACAGGATCTGTATCCCTCTATTCTCTTCATATTCATGTATTTGTCCAGGTGCTTCTTGAATGCTGCTATTGTGTCTGCTACCACTACCTTCTCTGGCAGCATGTTCCAGGTACTAACCACCCTTTGTGTGAAAAACTTGCCACGCACATCTCTGTTAAACTCCCTATGCACTACCCCCACCCCTGGCACCTTGAACCTGTGTCCCCTTGTAATTGAGCCATCCACCAAGAATACTGCAAGAACCAAATGCAATCAGCTTCAACTGTCTGTCATTGACCCTTGGGGTCCTTTTCTAACTTGCTCCTCTCAGTGATGTTATGATCCCAACTTATATTATTTCTGGACAAGTCATATGCCATACTGAAACTTGGCTTTATAGATCATATATTTTTGTTGTTTTAATGAGGTTGTACTGCAGATTTTGTTTTAACAATAAAATAAGGTTTTTACACGAAAAATGAAGATAAAATGAAATAAAACAAACTATTTAGATGTAATACAAGTTTAAAGATTTCAAATCACAAAGTAAAACACAATCCCATTGATTCCAACAGCAGTCCTTTCCAGTACTCACACCAGAGAGAACTCTCTTCTCCATCACATATATCGGGCTTAATTAACTGTGCTTCAATTCCCAACCTTGAGAATCCGATAGCCTCTTTTTTGAATCTTCATACATCTGGACTTACTTCTTACTTATTCTCAGCTTTGAATAGCTCCTTCAGGATTTTAACCAAACAAGTCTGTTGCAGAATTTTAAAACTAAACTCTTAAATTGGGATAACTTATTTTGTAACGATTCTAAACAATTGTTTTGCAAATCCATCTTCAGCCAAGACCTGTACAAAACTGGTCAAACTGAAATCCATAAAGCTTTTTGTCAAGCTATGGATGTTTTTTCTAATCAAAGAAAATATAAATCTCAAACATAGTAAACTGAAAGGTTCAGTCACAACTGGTTTACTTGGTTCACTCATAAAAGCTCTCCAATTGTAAACAAATTCCCATTAACCTCCAAGAACTGTATCTCAGGTTGGTTTGTTTAAATGAAATTACCATGGCTACAATAATTGTTGTCAGTCATCAAATCTCTTCAGAAACATAGAACAAAATGCATATGTCATCAGCTCAAATCCCAACTCTTACAATAAATGATATTAAATATATATAAATCACACTAATGGTGACTGTTTGCTTTGGTGCCCTCACATCATTGCTTGTCTCAGTGATGCTGTCTATCTATCAGGGAGTCCTCACCTCACTTCATTCTCTCAGTGCTGCTGAATGTCTGTTTTAAGGTCCTCATCTTACCCACTCCTCTCAGTTACTGACCTATCTGTCTCAGTGTCCTCACCTTGCCTGCTCCTCTAGGTGATCACCGAGATCAGCTGTCTTGGTAATCTCCCTTTGGCTGCTTCTCTTCTATCCTCTGTTAACGCTGATAACTCTACAGCACTATAGGAAGCACCAGGGATTTGGCAATTAGCCAGTTGTTATCCCAACTTGTTACTATGGTTGATACTGAAACAGCTCCACATAAATATCTAATTATTTTGCTTATGTTTGGTCTATGGAATTATTAAAGATAATTTTCTCTTTTCAGTGATGGCACTGTTAAATTATGATTTTAATTATATGTAGAAAAGCATATGGAGTGTTATTAAGATGAAATCCTTTATAATATCAAGCTTTTCTTCAGCAAAAATCTTTGATTTTAAGTAGCGTTGATTGTATATATCTTTTCTATGAAGAACCAGTGATGTAAGTGATCCTAATTAATAATTAAGTAATCACTATACCTCAGAAGACTAAAGCAATTCAAGTTTTCCATTCTCAATTATTTCTGTATTAGCACTGATTTATAAAGATCTCTAAATAAATATCTGCATCTGCTGAATGCCCCAGCAGCCACCATGTTTAGTATTCAGTGTGAATAGGACAAACTATGACATGATTAACATTTTTCATTCTAATGAAAATTAAATATACTCTTTCTGATAAATGAAATGTCATTTCAAAAGGTCGCTTAAACCAAATTAGACTGAAGATCAAACCTATCTGTCAATGTATAACATTATTTTGCGATTCATTTACCCACCTTTATGTTGAAAGCTCTGATAATTATAGGTTATTCCAATGTTCTTGCATGGCTTTATTTTAAAAGCTATATTACTCTGAGATTAAAATGAAACCCAGGCAATTGGAATAAGATAGTTTTAAAAGTAAAGGCATCTTAAAAGCACATTGAGCGGTAAATTTTCAGGCCTACCGCCTGTCAGAAATGGTGCCAAATAACCTGATGCCTGACAATGTTGCTCTGCCTGTGGTAATGTTCCCTCTATTGGACCGATCACTGAATGAAGACCTTGGGGTTAGGTGGTCACCCCATTTAAAAGGCTGTTTGACATCCTCTGACATATCTAGGAGACAGCCTGTTAATTCTTGGAGAACCAAGGATAAGCATGTCTGAATTCACCACATCAGCTGATTGCCTGACCAAAGACATTTCTTTTCATTATGTCAGATACAGGAAAGTTCCTCCAGTATCCACAAACTCATCCTGGGCTACTGCCTCTTCAGCTTCTTCCCGCCCAGCCCAAAACCTTCAGAGTCAGGTTCTCCAACCCCTTGCCTTGTTACTGCTATTCCTGTAGTGTAGAGATGCCTGGACCACCTACTATTGTGGCCCTTGAGTGCTGCCGCCCTGCATCACAGTGCTTGATACATAGGCTAGGCCTTAAATTCAACAGAGTCTCACACTAGATATGCCTGGCATGACTTTGCTCTGTCTATTATTTAAACGGAGATGTGATAGGGAGCCTTAGTCCACTTCAAGCAGTGGGACTGGGGAAGAGGGAAGTGTTCTGTGTTGCTGGTCTGTTCCAGGTGACATCCTATTGGCCATGATTATAACTTCTCACAGCCTCAGTCACTAAAGGGCCTACTAGAAATGGGTGGGTCACCTACAGGAAGTGGAAGCCTCATTTTATGAATCCACATCTGACAATTTTGGGATCTTAATTGTATTTCAATCTGGATCTGAGTTGGGGCATTTCTCTGGTTTCTCGATGACAGCTGTCATGAGGATGAAGAAACCCTCCATGATAGAGGAATGATTACATCTGGAATTCCCCATCTCCAGACCCTACAAAGTCCCTCCAAATCTCCATCTTGAAACCCTTTGGTGCCAGGCTATACTCCATGCCCTGTTGTCACCTGATGGTTATGTACAGCATTTTACCAGTTTTGGGAGGGCATGCCAACAAGGCCTGTCCATTAAAATATCCCAAGGCTCAAACCTGGGCCTTGGTTTGAATTTACTTCCTGAGTAGATTGATATGTACAGTATACAAATTCAATAGGTAATATCCAGCACAACTGTCTAATATACAGGTCAGTCATGCAGCTTGCAATCTCCCCGATCACACAATAATATGAACACTTGTTGGAGAGGTCAGGTTGGAATAGTTGTAGCTTGTGAGTGAACTGTCTCCTGATGTGCCAGTACAAAATCTTGTGTAAGGTACAATTGCTGTAAACTTTGCATTCCTACCTTTGCTGGGGATTTGTGCTTCTCCATTTGACCTAGACATCACCCCCCCCCCCACCCCCCCCACCCCCCAGTGGTTCCACTATCATGTCCAACATAGCAAGTTGTTGTGAAGAAATGGAGTAAAATCAGAAAACAGTAACTTTTCTGAGAAGTTACATAAAACAGAATGTCCTCAGCTATTAGTTTTCCAGATGAAGAAAGATGGCCACAGATGTCACTTAAAGAAATATGTAAATGAAAGCATGGGTTTTATAATATCTACAAACCTGAACACCAAAGACTTTTCTATTCTTTACTTTAGCACGGGCTTTTCAAGTTACATTTACTGAAATGCAAACATATATGGAATCATTCACTGCAATATGAACTTACCAGATACCTGGGAATAATTAGGCAATGATTACCTTCTCTTGTAATCTGTTGTTTTGGCAAAGTTAGACATTTGCAACAGCATATCAATTTTACCTTTGAAACCTGTACTAGATGTACCTATTTTCAGAAAAGGTGACATCAGATTGTACATTTCTGACAATGTTGCACAGTTCAGTGAAGCTTAGACATTGTTCACTTTTACCATACATATACTTTGAGTATCTGTAGCCACCTAGTCTTTCGCTGGAAAGGATTCTGTATGATCAGATTTTGCTAAGAATAAACCAAACATACCTTGATAGAATCAAGGTTTCCCATATTGTATTTCTCTGAACTCCATTTTTTGGCATTAGACCTGGTAACAAATATTCCTTTGCATAATTAACATATATGATGGCAAAGAGGTTTGGTTAGCTCAGTGGGCTGTCTTGCGGTACACAGTGACACTAACATCACAGGTTCAGTTCCCATACTGGCTGATGTCACCATGAGGACCCTGTCTTCTCAACTTTGCTCCTCACTTGAGGATTGCTGACCCTCAGGTTAAAGTACCACCAGACACCCCCTCTAATGAGAGTGCATCCCTATGGAATTCTGGAACTTTACCTTTTATGAAGAAGCTGAATAGAATGGCAACACTTTAACAACTGGCTTCTGACTGAATATCCTAACTGCAGTCTTAAATTAGCACTCTAACATAAAAGTATTGTGTAAGCTACACTCAAGTGACAAAGGATAACCCGTTCTGTCAGATTTCTAAACAGTCTTGGCATCATTAATTTGGATTATCGTTCTCTACAATCTCTTTGTGCCTGACCGTCTGAATATTCTTCCCATGTTCTTCTCACTAATTATAAATAAACTCACTTTCTCATCCAAACAGTTTTAATGGGCTGTCAAATTTATCAAGCATTTCCATTTTAACTTCTAGTATCTCGGAGCAGTTTTAAAATTCTGTTAACAACTTTGAGTGACAAACTGGGCCTATTGTACTTGAGCAATGTCTAAAATTTCACAAAGTGGTGTGGTGTTGAGAGGTTTGTACTGTTGTAATGACCATCTATCACATCCTAAGTAATTATGAATCTAGATTACTGATGTGCTTCAACGTAGATAAATTAATCATTCTTTAATGTTTCAATGAATCTCTATACCCACATTTTTAAGTTTTCATTCACTTCAGGAAATGAGTCATAAATAAATAAGCATGTGAATGCTTTGTGGTCAATTAAGTGGCAGTATTTGCTAAATATTCCAACACACTACACGGCTTAATAGAAAGGTTGAATTACATACCTGCACATACAAAACCAAGTGTTCATCCTCTGTCTGATGTGACCAACACTTGATCATTTTCTTGATGGTTCCTTTGACTTTGCCATTTCATGCCATCGTGAATGAACTACCTGTGAGAATGAGGAAAAAGCAAAATCTCAACCTTGAATGGGTGCCACCCATTTTCATTTGCAATTAATCATCCATTCGCTTGTTCTTGTTACATACCACTGTTTGCCGTTTCTGTTTTTATTGTCAAAATCAATATTTGCTGTTCATGGCTGGTGTTCATCAAAAATAAGACATGCCTGTTTCACATTCATTTTATCAACAAGAGTTTCTTGAAGTGATTTCTAAATAGTAATGTAGGAGGGTTGGAAGGAAATTTCATTTACAGCCAGTGTTGGCAAAACGTACCAAGTAGCTTCTTGTGCATGGCAACATGATGGTAATTGTTCTAAAGAACATGTAATGATACATATTCTGAGCCCCCAATCCCTGCCCTGAAGAAATAGGATAGAATTGCATTGATTATTTTTCCCATTGATTTGCAGACTAATTAAAACCCCTTTGTGATCCTTGCCCTGATCATGACGAGAGAGGGCACTGGGAAGTCGATTGGTTGATTAAATGATTCCCTGCATGGGTGTAGCTCTTAAAGGGCTATTTATGTGGCTTTCTGTTGACAGAAAGAATGTGTTACATAAATATTAAGTAGCTCAGAGGAAAGAAACAGAAGGGACTAGCTCCGATTTTGGTTTTGGCAATGGAAGTACTGGTACAGCAAGTCCAAAGAGGAAAGACAACGCTGATTAGGACTGAGCATGAAGAACTCTGTGGGAGCAGGTGTCTGAACAGATCAAGTCCAGTGAACTGAAATCAAATTATTAAGAATAGTCTCACAGCCTCAGGAAGGTTACAAAGTTAAGATTACCCAGTATTTGCTCAGACAAGGTAAATGGGCAAAGTATGTATGCCTCAAGGTTTCCTCCAACCTGTTACAGCTTGACTAAGATCACATACAAAGCACCAAAGCAGGAGCTCCTTCACAGAACCACTGGCAGATCGCTGCTTGTAAATTTTTGCAGTGTTATCTATTAAAGTTACTTAAAATACTCTCAAAGATTACAGGCAAAACATGTTATTCTGCATTTTGAGGATTAGCTAATGATGAGCTTTATTGTTGTTGAACCCTGAAGCTTATTAAACTGTGACATGTCAATTTAGGAAATGAAAAATATCCCTAATGTAGTTTATGTGGACATCCAAAACATTCAGGTCAATTATAGTGCAATTTACTTTGTTTCAAACTATAAATTGGTCCTCAAGTTCATATTAATATTGCATTCATGGCAGTGGTAATAGTTTGAATCTGCAAACCCTCTAAACTATTGCTACAGTCATAGCATGACAGCAGCCTTTCACACAAAGCTCTCTTCACAACCCTAACATTACAACTTGAACATAACCTCAGAAAAATATCTAGGATGGCACGGTGGCTCAGTGGTTGGCACTGCTGCCTCACAGCGGCAGGGTCCTGGGTTTGATCCCAGCCTCAAGCAACTGTCTGTGAGGAGTTTGCACATTTTCCTTGTGTCTGCGTGGGTTTCCGCTGGGTGCTCCAGTTTCCTCCCCCAGTCCAAAGATGTGCAGGTTAGATGGTTTGGCTGTGGGCAATACAGGGATAGAGTAGGTGGATGAGTCTGGATGGGATGCTCTTTGGACAGTCAGTCTGGACTCAGTGGGTCGAATAGCCTTCTTCCACACTGTGAGGATTCTATGATTCTAACTCTACACAACTCTCACTATATAAAATGACTAATTGATATCAAATCATAGTTCATGTTGTTTGATAGTCTTGTAAACTGCACTGTTTTGTAGGCAATTTCAACTGAAATATCTCACATTAAGGACCAGCTTTACAACTTTACTCTTCCAGCTGAGCGTAGGAAAAACTCGTTTTGGAAATCCTGGCCTGACCCAGATTTTTGATTCTGATCATTTAAATTAACAGATACAAATCCTTGGACGCTCTTAGGTATATGTTTGTGGTGGACAAAGTTTCATGCAAGGAGAAAATAATCAGAAATAATCCCTTTTCATTATATTCTTTGGGACTGGATTCAAGTACAGTCCTGAAAATGAAACAATGCTGCCCTGCTTAAAGAACTACTGATATTTAAAATGCACCAACTTTGTTTAGTTTTGTCAGATTTTAATTAATGTTGTATTATTTTTTAAAATTCTTTTTTGGTGTCTGTTTAGAAGGTATTTCAATTAACCTGTGAAAATCTAGGAAGTATTTCTTTGTCGAACAATCAGTCTTCGACAAATTACATTTCTACTCATCCATACACAATCTAAAATTGTCTTTTTTTTAGCTTGACACAAACTATAGTGCTTCCAATCAGTTATTAGTCCTATGAAGAAGAAAAAGCATTTTCTTTTTATTTAACTGTTTCTTACTGTGAGAATTTGGATTGCAATACATTGAGTCTTGCTGCTATACACTTAATCTATAATGTTATCTAATAATGTGTCTGTTCATTAACTCCTTGCGTATCCTCATAGATCTAATTGACCAAGCCAATTTATTCATAGAGCAGGAGAACTGTGAAAATTAATCACTAATGTTCTGTGTAGAATTTTTAAGATTGATAAGGCTCTTTGAGAGAGAGAGAGAGAGAGAGAATATTAGGCTGGTTCTTGGGCACACTGAGAGTGCAGTGGGAATATAAATTTGGTTATGCATTCCTGGTTTGATTCTACATATTTACATCTGTTCTTTGTATTAGACGATTAACTAAAGATCATTTGTTTCAACAAGATCATAGGAGGGCGTTAACTGCTAAGGTTTTGATTTTTTAAAAAATCTACTTGATAACCTCCTCCAAAAGCTGGTTCCGTAATTGTCTGACATCTGTGCTTGAAATGTAGTGAATGTTTTCAAATTTTATCTCTAACCCCACCTTCCCATTGTTGGCAAATCTTATGACCTGCACCTGGGCATGGACTGACAAAATACATATAAGATGGGGGATTTAAGAGACTGAGGGTGTTGGGATATAAATAGTCACTTATTGATCAAGATGTAAGTACTGAAATTAATACAACGTTTTGCTTGCATTCTCACATGCATTTGATGTATTAGTATTTTTCAGAAGGAAAAGAAAAGGTTTAATGTTTTCCATAGCCTATCATGCATTTTACATGCTTCCCTCATGCCAACGCCTGTGGGTGTGCTACAAATTGTAATAACTTGGATAACAATTATTAAAGGTTTTACTTTATCCTGTTTGAACCGGTTTTTGACATGCCCTAAAATGTGAATATAAATTGATTGACACTTCTGTCTTCTAACAAGTTAAAAAATGTAATACATGCAGCTTGCAGAGCAGTTTTAACAGAGGTGGAAGTCTAAAGTCTATTAGTCCGGTCTTCAAAATAGAAACATCTGGAGACCTGATTCTGAATTCACCCGAGGGAAAGAAGTTAGAGAGTTCATGCTATTACTGGTCACAATTCTGATATGTTTTTGAAGTTCTAGTAGAAGAACATTCATTAATCTATGAAACAAATCAGAGAGTGCACCTTTAACAGACTGGGACTGTGCTTGTGCATGCTGGAAATGCCTTTCAGTAGTTTATGTGGTTGAAGATTAAGTTACATATAAGAGACAATATTGGTTCAGAAAGACAAATTGATGCAATTGCAAACTTACTGCAAATCTAATTTTGGAATGGTAATCAAGTATGAGTTACAAATTTTAAAAGCTTGTTTATAAATACTGCTAACAATGGAAATAATATATAGAAATTTTATATATCATTCATAATAAGCAATGGCCATAGAAGGAACTGAATGACATAAAGTTAAAACATAGAATTAGTTAAACATTTTCCTTAATTATGTTTTTGTTTCCCTCACTAAAATACATTGTGCGAAAAGGTAGAATTTTATTTTGCCATATACACCCACGAATAAATATGTTGTATCTGGTTGAGCGTAAATTCCTTCATAGGACTTTTTCTACCCTGTGGCAATGGTGATTCCAGCATGCAAAGGTAATAATACTTGGTGAGTGGTAATTACTGTAATGACATGACATATAACACAGTATTTCAACCTTTTTTGGGGCTATTGCCTTTTGATACAAATACCAATCCATTTAAAGTAGTAAGGAAAAGACAGCTGTACAAAACCTTAGCTGACATTTTAATAGAAACATGTTGGAAGAATGCTGAATAAAAGGAAAATGTAATATCGTTTCACAACATTATTCTCTCAACAAATACCATTCTTTCCATTGCTATCCTAATATATAGTGGACAATGACTATTTCCCAAAGAACAATAACTAATGCCCTACAAAAGTAATTCCCTATGGGCAACATAATGACAAAAAAAAGACTATATAAAGCGAGGACTACTTTTCTCTTTCATTATATCAAATTACGGTGGCAGGGTGGCTCATTGGGTGGCTCAGTGGTTTGCAGTGCTGCCTCACAGCGTCAGGGACCCAGGTTCAATTCCAGCCTTGGGTGACTGTCTGTGTGGAGTTTGCACATTCTCCTCGTGTCTGTGTGGGTTTCCTCCGGGTGCTTTGGTTTCCTCCCACAGTCCAAAGATGTGCAGGTTAGGTGAATTGGCCATGCTGAATTGCCCATAGTGTTAGGTGCATTAGTCAGAGGGGAATGGGTCTGGGTGGGTAACTCTTTGGAAGGTCGGTGTGCACATAGAGTCATAGAGATGTATAGCATGGAAACAGACCCTTCGGTCCAACCCGTCCATGCCGACCAGACATCCCAACTCAATCTAGTCCCACCTGCCAGCACACAGCCCATATCCCTCCAAACCCTTCCTATTCATATACCCATCCAAATGCCTCTAAAATGTTGCAATTGTACCAGCCTCCACCACTTCCTCTGGCAGCTCATTCCATACAAGTACCACCTTCCGTGTGAAAAGGTTGCCCCTTGGGTCTCTTTTATATCTTTCCCTCTCACCCTAAACCTAGGCCCTCTAATTCTGGACCAGGTAACTAGGGAGAAAATAGGGCCCCTCAAAGATCAGCAAGGCGGCTTTTGTGTGGAGCCGCAGAAAATAGGGGAGATACTAAATGAGTATTTTGCATCAATATTTACGTGGAAAAGGATATGGAAGATATAGAATGTAAGGCAATAGATGGTGACATTGCAAAATGTCCAAATTACAGAGGAGGAAGTGCTGGATGTCTTGAAACGCATAAAGGTGGATAAATCCCCAGGACCTGATCAGGTGTACCCAAGAACTCAGTGGGAAGCTAGAGAAGTGATTGCTGGGCCTCTTGCTGAAATATTTGTATCATCAATAGTCACAGGTGAGGTGCCGGAAGACTGGAGGTTGGCTAATGTGGTGCCGCTGTTTAAGAAAGGTGGTAAGGACAAGCCAGGGAACTATAGACCAGTGAGCCTGACGTTGGTGGTGGCCAAGTTGTTGGAGGGAATCCTGAGGGACAGGATGTACATGTATTTGGAAAGGCAAGGACTGATTAGGGATAGTCAACATGGCTTTGTGCATGGGAAATCATGTCTCACAAACTTTATTGAGTTTTTTGAGGAAGTAACAAAGAGGATTGATGAGGGCAGAGCAGTAGATGTGATCTATCTGGATTTCAGTAAGGCTTTCGACAAAGTTCCCCATGGGAGATTGATTGGCAAGGTTAGATCTCACGGAATACAGGGAGAACCATCATAACCACCCTATTATTCTTACAGATAGCTGAGATCTCCTTACAAATTTGTTTCTCAATTTCCCTCTGACTATTAGGAGGTCTAGAATACAATCCCAATAAGGTGATCATCCCTTTCTTATTTCTCAGTTTTACCCAAGCAACTTTCCTGGATGTATTTCCAAGAATATCCTCCCTCAGCACAACTGTAATGCTATCCCTTATCAAAAATGCTACTCCCCTTCCTCTCTTGCCTCCCTTTTTATCCTTCCTGTGAAAGGTGGTGGTGGAGGGTAGTTTTTCAGACTGGAGGCCTGTGACTAGTGGAGTGCCACAAGGATCGGTGCTGGGTCCTCTATGTTTTGTCATTTACATAAATGATTTGGATGTGAACATAAAAGGTACAATTAATAAATTTGCAGATGATACCAAAATTGGAGATGTAGTGGACAACAAAGAGGGTTATCTCCGTTTACAACAGGATCTTGACCAGATAGGCCAATGGGCTGAGAAGTGGCAGATCGGGTTTAATTCAGATAAATGCGAGGTGCTGCATTTTGGGAAAGCAAATCTTAGCAGGACTTATACACTTAATGGTAGGACTTGTTGGGCCAAAGTACCTGTTTTCACACTGTAGGGAGTCAAATCTAATGTAGTGGCCTTCTTAAGTTGTTATTATATCTTATAATTCAGAATTTGAGCATTGGTGAAAAGAAGACAGAGTTTGTGGACTCTTTTCATCTTGTACTCATCAGGACATTTCACAAGATTACAAACTCATTGAGAAAACTAACCTATCCCTAAATTCAAGGGAAAGAAAGCAACACATCCCATTTCCCCCTTAAATTTGTATTCTTGTGAAATGTCCTGATGATCACAAGATGAAAGGATTCCACAAAATGTGTCTTCAGCAATGCTCAAGGTCTGAGTTATAAATTATAATAATTCCTTAAGAGGTTCAAGGGGGCCACAATGTTAATTTGGTGTAATGAAAGAAAAAATGGCCCTTGCTTTATTTTTTGGCATTATTTTTCACATGGGGAATTATTTTGTAGGGCATTGGTTATTATTCTTCAGAGAATGGACATTGCTATTAATGTGGACAACAATGGGAAGAATGGTATTTGTTGTCTAGTGAAGCAAAAATATCTTTGTCTGCTCTGAATTGTATAAATATGAGGAAAATGGTTGCCTGTTATTATTTCTTATTTACATGTACATAGAATAAAAAATAGTTAAAGATTTAAGTGCTGGAAGACTGGAGGTTGGCTAACATGGTGCCACTGCTTAAGAAAGATGGTAAGGACAAGCCAGGGAACTATAGACCAGTGAGCCTGATGTCAGTGGTGGGCAAGTTGTTGGAGGGAATCCTGAGGGACAGAATCTACATGTATTTGGAATGACAAGGACTGATTAGGGATAGTCAACATGGCTTTGTGCATGGGAAATAATGTCTCACAAACTTGACTGAGTTTTTTGAAGAAGTAACAAAGAAGATTGATGACGGCAGAGTGGTAGATGTAATCTATATGTACTTCAGTAAGGCGTTCAAGAAGGTTCCCCATGGGAGACTGGTAAGCAAGGTTAGCTCTCATGGAATACAGGGAGAACTAGTCATTTGGATATAGAACTGGCTCAAAGGTAGAAGACAGAGGGTGGTTATGGGGGTTGTTTTTCAGTGGGGTGCCACAAGGATCAGTGCTGGGTCCTCTACTTTTTGTCATTTACATAAATGATTTGGATGCGAGCATAAGAGGTACAGTTAGTAAGTTTGCAGATGACACCAAAATTGGAGATGTCGTGGACAGCAAAGAAGGTTACCTCAGATTACAACAGGATCTTGACCAGATGGGCCAATGGGCTGAGAAGTGGCAGATGAAGTTTAATTCGGATAAATGTGAGGTGCTGCATTTTGGGAAAGCAAATCTTAGCAGAACTCATACACTTAATGGTAAGGTCCTAGGGAGTGTTGCTGAACAAAGAGACCTTGGAGTGCAGGTTCATAGCTCCTTGAAAGTAAAGTCGCAGGTAGATAGGATAGTGAAGAAGGTGTTTGGTATGCTTTCCTTTATTGGTCAGAGTATTGAGTACAGGAGTTGTTAGGTCATGTTGTGGCTATACAGGACATTGGTTAGGCCAGTGTTGGAATATTGCGTGCAATTCTGGTCTTCTTCCTATTGGAAAGATGTTGTGAAACTTGAAAGGGTTCAGAAAAGATTTACAAGGATGTTGCCAGGGTTGGAGGATCTGAGCTATAGGGAGAGGCTGAACAGGCTGGGGCTGTTTTCCCTGGAGCGTCAGGGGCTGAGGGGTGACCTCATAGAGGTTTACGAAATCACGAGGGGCATGGATAGGATAAATAGACAAAGTCTTTTCCCTGGGGTAGGGGAGTCCAGAACGAGAGGGCATAGGTTTAGGGTGAGAGGGGAAAGATATAAAAGAGACCGAAGGGGTAACTTCACCGCACAGAGGGTGGTACGTGTATGGAATAAGCTGCCAGAGGAAGTGGTGGAGGCTGGTACAATTGCAACATTTAAGAGGCATTTGGATGGGTATATGAATAGGAAGGGTTTGGAGGGATATGGGCCGGGTGCTGGCAGGTGAGACTAGATTGGGTTGGGATATCTGGTCAGCATGGACGGGTTGGACCTTAGGGTCTGTTTCGATGCTGTACATCTCTATGACTCTATGACTATTTCCCACTAAAGCTCTGTATGATATTCTCTGAATAGGAATCACTGGAGGGAGGTAGGGTCCCAGAGGACTGGAAAATCGCTAATGTAACCCCCCCCCCCCCCCCCCTACCACATTATGAGGGAGCAACTGGCCAAAGTTCAATGGTTCAATACCTTAACAGGGAAGACCGTGGAGGAACAATGGCGGATATTTCTGTGTATAATGCAGAAGTTGCAGGATCAGTTCATTCCTAAAAGGAAGAAAGATCCCAGGAGGAGACATGGGCGGCCGTGGCTGACGAGGGAAGTAAAGAAACATATAAGGTTAAAAGAGAAAAAGTATAACTTAGCGAAGATAAGTGGGAAAACTGAGGACTGGGAAGCTTTTAAAGAACAACAGAGGATTAGTAAGAAGGAAATAAGCAGAGAAAAAATGAGGTACGAAGGTAAACTGGCCAAGAATATAAAGGAGGATAGTAAAAGCTTTTTTAGGTATGTCCAAGGCAAAAAAATGGTTAGGACAAAAATTGGGCCCTTGAAGACAGAAGCAGGGGAATATATTACTGGGAACGAAGAAATGGCAGAGGAATTAAATGGGTACTTCAGATCTGTGTTCACTGGGGAAGACACAAGCAATCTCCCTGAGGTAACAGTGGCTGAAGGACCTGAACTTAAGGGAATTTATATTTGCCAGGATTTAGTGTTGGAGAGACTGTTAGGTCTGAAGGTTGATAAGTCTCTGGGACCTGATGGCCTGCATCCCAGGGTACTGAGGGAGGTGGCTCGGGAAATCGTGGATGCGCTGGTGATTATTTTCCAGAGTTCGATAGAATCGGGGTCGGTTCCTGAGGATTGGAGGGCGGCTAATGTTTTGCCACTTTTTAAGAAGGGTGGGCGGGAGAAAGCAGGAAATTATAGACCAGTTAGTCTGACCTCAGTGGTGGGAAAGATGCTGGAGTCTATTATAAAGGATGAAATTACGGCACATCTGGATAATAGTAACAGGATAGGACAGAGTCAGTATGGACTTATGAAGGGGAAATCATGCTTGACTAATCTTCTTGAATTTTTTGAGGATGTAACTCGGAAGATGGACGAGGGAGATCCAGTGGATGTAGTGTACCTGGACTTTCAGAAAGCTTTTGATAAAGTCCCACACAAGAGGTTAGTGAGTAAAATTAGGGCGCACAGGATTGGGGGCAAAGTACTAGATTGGATAGAGAATTGGTTGGCTAATAGGAAACAAAGGGTAGTGATTAACGGCTCCATTTCGGAATGGCAGGCAGTGACCAGTGGGGTACCGCAGGGATCCGTGCTGAGACCGCAGCTTTTTACAATATATGTAAATGATATAGAAGATGGTATCAGCAATAACATTAGCAAATTTGCTGATGACACAAAGCTGGGTGGTAGGGTGAAATGTGATGAGGATGTTAGGAGATTACAGGGTGACCTGGACAAGTTAGGTGAGTGGGCAGATGCATGGCAGATGCAGTTTAATGTGGATAAATGTCTGGTTATCCACTTTGGTGGCAAGAACAGGAAGGCAGATTACTACCTCAATGGTATCAAATTAGGTAAAGGGGCTGTTCAGAGAGATCTGGGTGTTCTTGTCCACCAGTCAATGAAGGCAAGCATGCAGGTACAGCAGGTCGTGAAGAAGGCTAATAGCATGCTGGCCTTCATAACAAGAGGAATTGAGTATAGAAGCAAAGAGGTGCTTCTGCAGCTGTACAGGGCCCTGGTGAGACCACACCTGGAGTACTGTGTACAGTTCTGGTCTCCAAATTTGAGGAAAGACATTCTGGCTATTGAGGGAGCGCAGCGTAGGTTCACAAGGTCAATTCCTGGAATGGCAGGATTGCCTTACACGGAAAGACTGAAGTGACTGGGCTTGTATACCCTTGAGTTTAGAAGACTGAGAGGGGATCTGATTGAAACGTATAGGATTATGAAAGGACTGGACACTCTGGCAGGAGGGAACATATTTCCGTTGATGGGGGAGTGCCGAACCAGAGGACACAACTTAAAAATACGGGGTAGACCATTTAGGACAGAGATGAGGAGAAACTACTTCACCCAGAGAGTGGTGGCTGTGTGGAATGCTCTGCCCCAGAGGGCAGTGGAGGCCCAGTCTCTGGATTCATTTAAGAAAGAATTGGATAGACCTCTTAAAGATAGTGGAGTCAAGGGGTATGGAGATAAGGCTGGTACAGGATACTGATTGGGAATGATCAGCCATGATCATATTAAATGGCGGTGCAGGCTCGAAGGGCTGAATGGCTTACTCCTGCATCTATTGTCTATTGTCTAAAAAGGGAATAAGGCAAAAAATGGAAAATTACAAGCCAATTAGCGTTGCCTTAGTCATTGGTAAGATTTTGGAATCCATTGTGAAGGATGAGATTTTTGAATATTTGGAACTGCATGACAAAATAGAACAAAGCCAGCTTGGTTTCATCAAGGGAATCTGACAAATGTGTTAGAATTCTTTGAGGAGGTAATGAGCAGGTTAGATGAAGGAAAGCCAATAGATGATATCCATCTGGACATCAAGAAGGCCTTTGATAAAGTATCATACAGGAGGCTGCTGAGTAAGATAAGGGTCCATGGTGTTAGAGCCAAGCTGTTAGCATGGATTAAAGAGTGAGTTAGCATAAAAGGGTCCTTCTCAGGATGGCAGCTGGTGACCAGTGGTGCTCCCCAGGGGTCAGTGTTGGGATCACAACTTTTCGTTTTATACATTAATGATCTGGATGCAGAAACTGAGGGCATTCTAGCTAAGTTGGCAGATGATAGAAAGATAGATGGAGGGGCAGGTAGTGTTGAGGAGGCAGGGTGGTTGCAGAAGGATTTGGACAGGTTAGGAGAGTGGGCAAAGAAGTGACAGATGGAGTACAACATGGCAAAGAGTGAGGTCATGCACTTTGGTAGGAAGAATAGAGGCATGGAGTTTTTTTTTCTAAATGAGTTGAAAATGCAGAAACCTGAAGTGCAAAGAGACTTAGGAGACCTTGTCCAGAATTCTTCTAACATAAAATTACAGGTTGAGTCAGTTGTTTGGAAGTCAAATACAATGTTGGCGTTTATTTCAAGAGGAGAGAACATAAAAGCAGGGATGCACTTCTGAGGCTTTATAAGACTTGGGTCAGACCACATTTAAAGTATAGTGAGCACTTTTGGGCCCCATACCTCTGGAAGGAAGAGGTTCACAAGAATGATCTCAGTAATGAAAGGCTTAACATATAGAACATTTTCATAAATAGTCATGCATTGCCACAAGTGCCATTCAATATAATTTTAGATGAGGTTGCAGAAGCAAAAAAATGGTACTGACTATTAAGTTAAAAATCACACAGGTTATAGTCCAATAGGTTTATTTGGAAGCACTAACTTATGATCCTGCTCCACAGCTACCCGATGAAGGAGCAGCATTCCAAAAGCTTATACTTCCAAATAAATCTATTGGACTTTAGCCTGGTGTTGAGTGATTCTTAACTTTGTCCACCCCAGTCCAATACCAGCACCTCCACATCGTAGCGATTAAAGTCTAGGCAGAGTAATGCAGACCTTTATTGCAAGAACCAACCTTGATTTTTTTCCTACAGGGAACTTTGTTTGGGATTTGTTGTTTTCCACTGTCATTGATAATAAACTCTATGCTTGTAGTTCATCTTTCTTAATAGCCAGCTGATAATAAAAGATATCATACAATAGATGCTCATCTACAAATTCTCTTAGCACATCTCCTAACTGACTCACATGCCAATGTACAGATTTTTCAATGAATTCACTCCATTCATTGCTCATGATCTACAAAACTGGTATGGTGCAGGGACAAAGCAATGTAAATCAGCAGTGAGAATTTATATTTTATCAAAGTGAGATTATCAGTTATTATAAAGAAAAAAGATCACACTAAAGATATTTCTCTTAGTGTTTTTAATATGTGATCTGTGTTTTCAAACCTGTAACTTATATAATACAACATGTGAAAGTATGAGGTCATGCACTTAAGTAGGAAGAATAGAAGCATGGAGATTTTTTTTCCCTAAATGAGTTGAAAATGTAGAAATCTGAAGTGCAAAGGGACTTAGGAGACCTAGTCCAGGATTCTCCTAAGGTAAACCTGTACAGGTTGAGTCGGTAGTTTGGAAATCAAATACAATGTTGGCGTTTATTTCAAGAGGACGAGAACATAAAAGCAGGGATGCACTTCTGAGGCACACTCCCTTTCAAATTATAGCTAGATTTATCTACAACCATGTAATCTTATGTTCAAATGTTTTGTTAATGATTAGAAGTTGGAACTACGAAAGAATGATTTTCTAGAAATAAGATATGCAAATTATTGCTTTAAAATTTCATTTATTTGCTGACTTAAACTTCCTTATATTCATTTATGAAATTGGCCCTTCATCTGAAAGACATCATGTTCTAGAACTTAAATATGTGTAGCTCAATGTTAACTTGGAAAGTGATACAATAAGCTATTTTTATCATGATTGAATGTGACATTTTAGACCAATTTAAGTGATGTCTAGTGCATAGAATGTCAAAAATGAACAGAGGTTACAGTTTAACTTTTGAAATGCAACATTAGGGAATAATGCCAGAATTGTCTGCAAAGATTGTAAAAGACATGGGAAATAAATTTATGTTCAAGAAAATATTTCTTTCAATTTAATATTTCTATTATGAATTTGTGTAAATACACTTCTGTTTATTTTGCTATGATTTAGTTTTAGAGTGACTTGACTTCAAGCTAATTTAAGACTAAAGGCTATGAATTATGATTTTGTAAGGCTATGAAAATGTGACACAATGCTCATGACGTGTTTAGTTAAAAGTACTCTTGTCATAACACTGTTGACGCACATTGGCACAAATCCTGTGTTGTGACTGGTTGATGATTAAACAAGGTCAAAACATTGACCCTGTTAGGAGAAACTTCTGTCATCTGTAATGACATTCTCAATGAACAACAACAGAGATTGTCATGTTACAGGATTGGCTAATAGCATATTATTATAAATAATGTCAAAGATTGAGGATGTTATTGCAAAAATGAAGCAACAAGAAAAGAATATTTTAGGAATGCTTCTGAATTTGTGATCATTTATTTTTTTCTATGGTCCTTTTCTAGGTACTGAATATTACTGCTGTATTCTTCCAGTCTCCTGCTTGTCTGCATTGGATTCCACCATCTGCAGCTCTTTCATCTCTAACTGATTATTATTGTCGGATCACCAGACAAAATTTGTATTTTTTTAACTTAATAATTGGTTTTAATGTTTTAGTCGTGGAACTGCAGACCATACCATTATTGACTTCATTAACTGGCAACACCATGTGATTTAAGCAGCAAAACAGCAACTGGCCAAACAACTGACAAGAAATCATCTTCTTTGCCACTGTCCTACCAGGCAGTAGGTAATTTGACAGAATTTACAAGCACAATTAACTTATCTGTCAGGCCAGAACTTCTGGAATTAATTCCCATATTGGAGTTTACTGCAACTGGTCAATAAATTGCTGATGCATTGTGTTGAGCTCAAAGTACCAATTAGCAGACGAAAAGTAAGTAAGCAGGAGCAAAGAAAGCATAACAAAAATAACCAAGTATTAATCACCAAAGTGTCATCATTAAGATACAATTACTATTGAAATGCTTGCTGAGCTATAATTTTCAAGCTACTAAAGTGGAATTCCCCTGGAGCAAATTGCATAAGCTAGCAAATATATATGTGCTCAATCAAAAGACTCTGTTTGTGTCATGTTAAATAAAATGTGTTTAACATGCCCATTTAAAGTTTGTATCAGGCCATGTCTGCACCAAGAATGCCAATTTGGCATTTTTGGTGAAAGAGGTGAAAACAAAAGAATTGACGAAATTCAGCAAAAGCTGGTCACTGTACCAATGAAACTGAATCCCCTAGAGTTCCCAAAGCTGAGCTTGCACAACCTGACAAGAAAGCATGAATATCTGTGCATTTTATTTTCCCAAGGAAAACCGTGAATCTTGACCAAAGGCTACACCACTTATTAGTGGAATGAACAAACCATAGTTATTGTCAGAGGAAATCTAGGAAATGGAAAACCCTTTCAGCAACTACTTAAAGACCTGAAGCTGCTTTTAGTACCACAGTGTCTGAGACCATTTCACTCGTGCCGATCCATTATTATCTCATTCGCTTACTAATGCAAAAAAAACCCCATTAAATGTTGATTAAAGGGTTAACACATGAATATTTTTGTTATTACCTGCTTAGCACTTGCTCTTGCTACACAATATTAATACATGATGGTTTTGTGAACGTCATAAATTATTACAGATGGTACAGATTTGTGTTTGTATTCCACGGTTATATCTTTATAATTAGTATCATTTTCAATCACATCACTAGGGTAGGGTCTAATCTGAGTTGTCAGAGAGAGACGGGACCTTTGTACTGAGGTAGAGCTGTCAATGCAGGTTCTTCAGGGGTCATCACAGATTGGCACAACCAAGGGTGCTAATAGGACGGCTAGTTGCTCACCCTTAAGGCAAACATTCATGGTTTGTGTTGGAAGAAATTAAAGAAGAAATAAAACATAATATTGTAGTTAATAGTCAATTCTTGCAATTATGTATTACAAAGAACTTTGAAGAATACTGTAATGTAGGTATTTGATCAAGATTGATAATTCCAGTATTTGCGAATTTCCTTTATTTTGTGAAGTTATAATGTAAAACTGACAAACTACTACATTTGCCCTTCTTCAAATGAAATGAATGATGCCAGCAAGGATAATACTATACATTTACTGTGCTGATTTGATTAGGGAGTTTAAAGTATTTATTTTGTGGCTGCATTTGTTAATTGAACAGAAATTCACATTTATAATGTAACAAAATGTCCAAAAGTGCTTCAGAGGAACCAAGGCGGCCCTCAAAGAGCTTTCAGGCACATCTTTGCTAAGCTACTGTCAACTTAGCTCACAATTCCTCCTTCAATCTCAATATGTATAAGAAATCTTTTGGGAAAATCTTAAATGATCTTTGACTCTGTTGTTTGAGATTTGTCTCATCACCACTGATCTGTGACTTTAACTCTTTGATAGCACAGCGACCATGCCTTGTGACAAATGAGAGCTTCCAATTTCTAATAACTTAGATATTCCAAACATTTAGACATCTTACTTTCCATGACAATACAGATACACTTGCTTCAATCTGTTTATACATGATCCAATCTGTTATGGTTGTAATGCAAAATAAACATCATTATTCAATAGCTCACAGCACCGGGTCCCAGGTTCGATTCCAGCCTCGGGTGACGGCCTGTGTGGAGTTTGCACATTCTCCTCGTGTCTGCGTGGGTTTCCTCCAGGAGCTCCAGTTCCTCCCACAGTCCAAAGATGTGCAGGTTAGGTGAATTGGCTATGCTAAATTGCCCGTAGTGTTAGGTGCATTAGTCAGGGGTAAATGTAGGGAAATGGGTCTGGGTGCGTTGCTGTTTGGGGGGTCAGTGTGAACTTGTTGGGCCGGAGGGCCTGTTTCCACACTGTAGGGAATCTAATCTACTATCACTGGCTTAAGAGATTCAGAAATTCCAGTATTAAACACTCAATATTTGAATCATTGAGTTCTAGATCACAGTCTGCATCCTAACATTATATCACTGGTTTTGCTTAAACAATGGTGTAATCTCACGTTATAAGTTTAGTCAAACCAACTGTGTTCCCTATAGGTTGTGACCTGCAAATGCACTGCACGCCAACACTATGGCAACTTGTAAATGCCCTTTGATTGTGTTCAGTTTTGAAATTATAGTCTGGGGTATCGAAATGCTTGCAAAACCTTTATTGTGTTAATTTTGAAATTACAGTCTGAAATGCTTCCAAATCTTTTTAAAAAGTATTCAGGGTGGGTATTCAGCCCAAAGTGGTAATAAACAGCAATTAATTACCACCTTGATGCAGTATATAAAACTGAGTAAAAGGTCTCTGATTTTCATTTCATTTGTTCCTTCTTTTACAAATGAAAACAGATTTATTTGTGGACGATATAATCAAGGGCACAATCCTGATCTTTAAGTTTTATTATCTCCTAATTGCTTATCAATTTCACTCCAAAATTGTTACCAGTAACACATCATTTGTTATATGATGGAAGAATGCAAAATTACAATGTCATGAAAACTGGCTTAAAAACATTCATATACATGCTATTACAAATAGTGCAACTTAGTTCTGACAAGTATGCTTGTAGTAACAAAATTGAATGCATTTGTCACTGAAGGTAATGGTCATCAGTAAAGGGTTTTAAGTAAAAAAATTACTAAAGTAAGAGAAAAGGATAGTCTAAAATAGTAAAAAAACATCTATAAAACTGAGAAACAAAAATCACAGACACACTGTGAAACAGTAGGATCTTTAGGTTAATTGAATTGTGCTTTGAAAGAGCCAATGTAGATTCAATGTGCTGAATGACCACTGTGTTATTCTATCATTCCATGAAATAGCACTCTTGGTATTACTGTACAAACACTTTGCTATTCCAGCATGGAGTGACTTGCTTAACCTAGGATTGCTTTTTTTTTTCCTCAAATCTATACCTGGATGGCTCAGCAATACAAGTGAACAATCAGTAGAACACAACTTCACTTTGTGCAAGAATGAGACAAACCTTTATGTACAGAAGCATTACACACTGACTCAACGGAAGTAATTGCTAATGTCTTCCTTTTTGATTAATCAACATTATAAATGAAAACCAATAAAAATGATTTAAGTTAAATAATTGCCTTCCATCTGAATAACCCTCTCACTTGGCAAATAAAACATTCTAATGCAAAGTATTTTGAGCATAAGGCTATACAGTCAATATGACAAAATTCATTCTTCACCTATTTCGAAAGGTGGTTATGTCTCTAGAACTTATTCGTGTAAAAGATTCCTACTTTTCTTTAACTGTTACCTTCAGTTATTCTTTGGCTCTGTTCTTGTCAGACTCTCATCTTCACCACTCAGTGCAGCTCGTTTTTGTATGCGTATGAACTACAGTTTCAATTGTTCCAGCAGATCTCATGTGGTATTGTCCACAGAAAATTGGGCCCAAATATCTGTCCCTCAGAGTTGATGAATGATAGTGCAATTCAAGGTATGGGGAGCTTTTGTTTCTGGAGCTGATGAGGATGTGATAGGTGCATCCTCAACTGAGAGATTTTATTCAAGTAGCTTTATGGTGGAAAAATCCAAATGAGCTGCCTGGAATCATGGCAGAATCGGGATATCCTAAGAATGAATGATATGTACAGCAAACATGATACACTTATAGATGATAGTGACATTAGGTGGACTATGCTTCTTAAAAATATGTACGAAAGCAGAGTACTGTGGATGCTGGAGATGAGAATAAAACCAGAAAAACTCAGCAGGTCTAGAAAGAGAGAAACAGTTAACATTTTGAGTCTAATAATGACATGACTTTGGGTTCTGCATACGAATCCGGTAGGATTCTTAAAATCTTGTTCCTCGAGGAAAGCTCTGCTTATCATTGTGCAATTCACAAATGAGAAAAAATGGTAAAATGAATCACCTTCAAATAAGATTTTCTCCATATCCCTTAAAAGAAACTCAATTGGAGTAAGCAGAGGGGATTAACCATACTGTTTGTAATCCCAAATGTCTTCACATTTAGATGTCCATTTCAGAAATCATGAAGATTCCTCTTAATGTTGAATGGAGATGAAGTCTTCATTTATGTGACCTGCTGTCCCATAATTGTTTTATAATGACTGGATGTTCTGTTACTTTCAGACACTGTATAAATTCAAGATATAAATTTATTGTCATGGAATAATGTGGTAGAGAAGGACATAATTCAACCTACTGTACCCATACTGGTTCTTTGCTCTTTTCCCATACGCCTGCAAATTCTTCATTTTGAATTATCAATCTAATTTTCTTTTGAACATTATTAATTCATCTGCTTCCCCTCTCCTTCCAGGCAGTGCTTCCCACTCTATAACTCACCATTGGTCCTTTTGCCAACTCCCTCTCATCAATGTTGTTTGGTTCTTGACCTTGCTGCCAATTTCTCCCTGTCTACTCAATGAAATCTCTCCATGATTTTAAATACCGCTATTAAACCACTGCTTGACTTTCTCGGAGCTAAAAAAATGACACAACACCAGGTTATAGTCCAACAGGTTTAATTCGAAGCATGAGCTAGTGCTTCCAATAACCTGGTGTGGTGTGATTTTTAACTTTGTACACCCCAGTCCAACACTGGCATCTTTAAATCATGATGACTTTCTCTGAGCTAAGCAGAATTCCAGCTTCTCGCTTAACACTACAGAAATTGAAATCTCTTGTATAATTCAAGTAAATCTCCCTTGAATTCTCTGTCAAATCTCATTTTCTTCGAGAATGAGCTGTCCAGCAATGGACACAGCACTTTAGGCTACCAATGATTTATGTTTAAAATAACTTCCTTGTTTTTGTACTTAATGCTTCTGTCTAAATAGCTAAGTATCTTCTAGGTCATTTCCTAACAAGCAAAATACCTTGCAAGGACTGTAACAAACACTACATTAGACAAACAGGCAGAAAACTAGCCACCAGGATACATGAACATCAACTAGCCACAAAAAGACATGACCCTCTCTCACTAGTATCTTTACATACAGAGGAGGAAGGACACCACTTCGACTGGGACAACACACCCATCCTAGAATAAGCCAAACAGAAACACACATGAGAATTCCTAGAAGCATGGCATTCCAACCGGAACTCTATCAAAAAGCACATTGACTTGGACCCCATTTACCACCCTCTAAGAACAGGAAATGTTTTCACTACAGGAAATGACATCACAAACCCAAGAACATAAACACATAAATAGAAAGCAGGTCATAACACTAGTGCTTCATCAGAGGCTCACTAACTATGTTCGAGGAGAAAGTGAGGACTGCAGATGCTGGAGATCAGAGCTGAAAATGTGTTGCTGGAAAAGTGCAGCAGGTCAGGCAGCATCCAAGGAGCAGGAGAATCGACGTTTCAGGCATGAGCCTGAAGAAGGGCTTATTCCCGAAACGTCGATTCTCCTGTTCACTGACTATGTTACCTAGTATAGTGACGAAATGTCTGAAAATGAACCTTCTAGCTCAGCCAGAAAAATTGTCATCCAAAACCTCAACCTGAGCTACAAATCTTCTCTAAACTTGCTAGCTAAATATCTTATTTGCTTTTATAAGCACCTTCTTAAGCACCCTGTCAGCTACAGATCTCCTGTTCCTAAACCCACTTTGAAATTATACCACGTTGTTTATAAATGTTTCTCCTTACTCTATTTAAATGATATACTTCAAACTTCACTTCATTAAATTTCATCTGTTGTGTGTCTGCTCATTTCACCAGCCTATGTTCTTCTGAAGTCTAATACTTACCTCTTCACAATTTCCTATATTTGAGTTTTCTACAAATTCAAGTCTGTACATCCAGGTCCAGGTAATTAACAAATGTAGTTCTAGCACCAATTTCTGGAAGCCATCACTTTATCTTTCCATTCAGTCTAAAAGCAACTGGTCACCACCACATTTTATCTACGGATCCTCAGCTAATTTTGAATCTAGGCTGCCAATGAATAATCCATTAACAGTCCCTTTCAACCCATACATTTAAATATTTTGCTATCAAATGTATTTTGTGATGCTTTATCAAACAGCATGAACCCTCTCCATTACTTAAAGTTTTTAAGCACAGAGCTTCCCAAAGTGATGTTTGGAGTCCCAAAGAGGGTTGCAAGCTCAAATTTTCATGTGAGCAGTCATGGTTGGTGTGGAGTTCCACCCAATTATAGCAACCATGCTTCCATTCTAACAGCACTCCCACTCCATTCTCAGTTCTTACCAGGACTTCGCTACAATTTTCAAACCTCAAAACAGGGTCACAGTTGGAAAATGTTTAGGGAGCAATGTTTTAGCATATCTGTGCTATTATTAACCTATATTTTTCAATTGACATTCAATATTATTTTGAATTCTCAGCCCAAATTTCATTTCAGTAGAAAGTGAGGGTATCAGTGCTTGCCATTGTTATGGGGTTATTGGACAATAACTTCTCTAATCACTTGTGCAGTGATAAGGGGGGGGAAACATCAAACGATGCTGAGAGATATACAGCTTTGCCACTGAGTGCTGTTGCAGACTGCTGGATGTGGTGCTGAAATGACTGCTGTGGTGCTATACTTGCTGAGGTTGAGTATTTATGGCACAGAAGGAAGCTATTTTACCCCTGTAGGCTCAGTTTTCTTCATCTACCCTGTCTGAATGGGTCATAATCTTGTACACATTTATGAAAAATGCTTTTGATCTCCAAGAACATCCAGCTTGGGTAAATCCCCTCTGCACTCTCAAAAGGTCCTTTCCACAAATCCTACTGTTTGCTGACCAGAACGGAGTGTAATCTTGTAGTTAAGGCTTAACCAAAGCTTTACAAACACACAGTTTATGAAATGTAAAATTAAGTTAGTAACTCAATTCCTAGTGTTCCTTCTATGGCAACATATACATTTTTTGTGGTTAATGAAGTGCTCAAATATTCCACCATTTAGTTGTAATGCCAAAAATTGTCCTTAAGTCAGTTAATAGAAAGCTTGAACTGTCATTAGACGAAATGACTATAAAAACAAGATAGTTTCACATTTGTGCTCCATGTCTTGGAATGTGGCAACATGTTTTGAACCAGATGTAGAATAAGATGTAGTTCCTGCATCAAAGTCACTATTCAATCGCAGCATGGCAAGATTGTTTGAAGAAACCATTAAGAAGATCCCTGAAACTGGAGACACATTCTCACCAGAAATTCGACTCATTGAACATTTTACTCGATTGAATTGTTAATTATTTCTGCAGGTCCTGAACAGACTTTCATTCTTTACTTCATTTAAGGGCAAAATCATTTATGTCAGAAAGTGTTTCAAGCATTCACCCCATATATTAAATGACTAACAAAATTACTTGTCCTGAAACTTTTGTAAAATTGCAATGGCTAGATGATTAACATAGTATATGCATGACTGGTTGACATAAAATATTTGAATCCAGATTGTAATTATCTTGCAACCATGTTTATGGTTGGAAATGAGACATATCAGCACTGGTAATGAGGATGAAAGTACTCCCAGTAACAAACCTTTCTTACAGGTTATACAGAAGAAAATGCAAATGCTGATTTGCAATTTACAAATGGTTTAATTTCTTTGCTTTCTTAGCCCTTTGTTTGGTCAAGAGAATGAGACAATACAGAGGCACGAGGTCTGACAGGATGAGGAATGTTGCAAATGCAATGTTAAGTGGCAATAAAAGAACTTCCTAATAGTTAAAGCTGCTGGATGTTATTGGAACATTAGAAGTAAATCCTACGTTTAGAACAGTCAAATAAGAAAAGAGATAGTCTAACACACTTTAAACCTTGTTCAAAAGGACCTTTAAGATTACAATTGAAATTACTGCATGGATGTCTTTTTTCCCCTGAATTGTATGACAAATTTACTGCAGTTTCTTCTTGTAAATATAAATTATTGCCTAGTTTTGATGGTAATTCAGAAGGCCGTCAAGCATTGTAAAAGAAATGCAGTCTTGCGCTGAAATGGCCTGGGGTGTAAACAAATATGTAATTCTGCCACGTAATTCACAACTGACTGCATTTTAAACTGCAGTTTCCACAACTGTTTTTTAGCTGGACTACCTGTAACAGTAAACCAGGTGAAAACAATTACTCTAAAATGTATCGATCAATCCACATGACCTTCATGATACTGTCACTGTGTACGTCTCGACATGAAATACACATTCAGAAAAATGAACATATGTACTCTGTGCAAAAAGTAAAATGTAGAAAGTACACTGCAATTTTAGTAAATTAAAAGCATAAGAATGTTGACCTTTATTATCTGTCAAGATACCTGTACCCTTGAACTTTTAATGTTATCTTTTATCTGGCTTAAACATTTTATTTAAAGCAATTTTTGAGCACTCTTTCATGAAATGGCTTAAAAAAGTAAAACTTAAACTAGTAAAACTTCAACTAGACTAGTTTTGCACATTATCTCAGGTTAATTCACAGATTTTCTGGGATTCTAATCAATTCTAAAATATAAGGCTACCTTCAAAAGAGTTAAGTCAACTTGACCAGTAATTATGAAATCATGCTGCAACCATTTTCTTGTTGACTTATTTCCAATAAGATAATAATAAAGGTAACAGAAACAGCTTTAAGTGGTTATCCCCGAACCGAACACACAGCCTGTACAGGACAGGAAGTTCCAACAAGCCATCCTAATATTAAAGATTACCAGGTCTTTTATTATCTGGAAAATAAAATGGTATGTGTAATCCTTTCAAGCAGATCACTTCAGCAGAAAGCATTTATCGGAAACTTTTCTCATCCCATTTTCTCCCCTTCTAAACTGCCCTGCAGGTGGTTTACAAAGAGGCATCATCCACTGGGAAACCACAGTCCTCACATACACCAATGCTGACATATCATAACCAACAAGACGACAGTATTATTTAGAAAATGACTGACAACTGCAATTTTTCCTCTCCTAAAATAGAATATTTCCCATCCACATGATGTCTTGTTAAAAATAATTGTGTTCTTCCCTTCACCCCCAAGGTAGCCATGAACTGCACAGTAAAGATTCAAGTTTAAGGTTCATTTAAGTGTGCTATTAGGACGTTTCACAAGCATCAGCAATTTAAAAATTTCCAACATAATCTGGCTAGACTGACAACCAAAGACATCATAGACAAGGTTGCTTTTACCCAGTATGGGAGCACAACTGCAGATCAATCCAGAACATAACTGTGTAAACAAGCAGGCTACATGCAACCAACCTCATCATGCAAGCTGGACAAATTATCCTAGTGCAGAAACCCTAAAGGAGCTGCACAGTATGACAAACAGGCGACATTTAAAGAAATATTAAAAGAAACATTGACCACAGACCAATGAAGACTTATAATTAGCACAATGAAGGTAATTGAAAAACTTCAGGTATTAGAAATTTGAGATATTAAGATATTAAGAAATCAGGAGGGCAAAAAAGGGACATGAGCTAGAATTAAGGCAAATAGAATTAAGGAGAATCCAAAGGGTTTTTACAAATATATTAAGGACAAAAGGGTAACTAGGGAGAGAATAGGGCCCCTCAAAAATCAGCAAGGCGGCCTTTGTGTGGAGCCACAGAAAATGGGGAAGATACTAAATAAATACTTTGCATCAGTATTTATTGCGGAAAAGGATATGGAAGATATAGATTGTAGGGAAATAGGTGGTGACATCTTGCAAAATGTTCAGATTACAGAGGAGGAAGTGCTGGATGTCTTGAAATGGGTAAAGGTGGATAAATCCCCAGGACCTGATCAGGTGTACCCGAGAACTCTGTGGGAAGCCAGAGAAGTAATTGCTGGGCCTCTTGCTGAGATATTTGTGTCATCGATGGTCACAGGTGAGGTGCCGGAAGACTGGAGGTTGGCAAACGTGGTGCCACTGTTTAAGAAGGGTGGTAAAGACAAGCCAGGGAACTATAGACCAGTGAGCCTGACCTCGGTGGTGGGAAAGTTGTTGGAGGAAATCCTGAAGTAGAGGATGTACATGTATTTGGAAAGACAAGGACTGATTAGGAACATGGCTTTGTGCGTGGGAAATCATGTCTCACAAACATGATTGAGTTTTTTGAAGAAGTAACAAAGAAGATTGAGGAGGGCAGAGCAGTAGATGTGATCTATATGGACTTCAGTAAGGCGTTCGACAAGGTTCCCCATGGGAGACTGATTAGCAAGGTTAGATCTCATGGAATACAGGGAGAACTAGCCATTTGGATAGAGAAACTGGCTCAAAGGTAGAAGATAGAGGGTGGAGGTGGAGAGTTGATTTTCAGACTGGAGGCCTGTGACCAGTGGAGTGCCACAAGGATCAGTGCTGGATTATCTACTTTTTGTCATTTACATAAATTATTTGGATGTGGGCGTAAGAGGTGCAGTTAGTAAGTTTGCAGATGACACCAAAATTGGAGGTGTAGTGGACAGCAAAGAGGGTTACCTCGGGTTACCAACAGGATCTGGACCAGATGGGCCAATGTGCTGTGAAGTGGCATATGGAGTTTATTTCAGATAAATGCGAGGTGCTGCATTTTGGGAAAGCAAATCTTAGCAGGACTTATACACTTAATGGTAAGGTCCTAGGGAGTGCTGCTGAACAAAGAGACCTTGGAGTGCAGGTTCATAGCTCCTTGAAGGTGGAGTCGCAGGTAGATAGGATAGTGAAGGTGGTGTTTGGTATGCTTTCCTTTATTGGCCAGAGTATTGAGTACAGGAGTTGGGAGGTCATGTTGCGGCTGTACAGGACATTGGTTAGGCCAGTGTTGGAATATTGCGTGCAATTCTGGTCTTCCTATCGGAAAAGAGTTGCGAAACTTGAAAGGGTTCAGAAAATATTTACAGGATGTTGTCAGGGTTGGAGGATTTGAGCTATAGAGAGAGGCTGAACAAGCTGGGGCTGTTTTCGCAGGATCAGCAGAGGCTGTGGGGTGACCTTATAGAGGTTTACAAAATTATGAGGGGCATGGATAGGATAAGTAGACAAAGTCTTTTCCCTGGGGTAGGGGAGTCCAGAACGAGAGGGCATAGGTTGAGGGGGAAGAGGGGAAAGATATAAAAGAGACCTAAAGGGCAACTTTTTCACGCAGAGGGTGGTATGTGTATGGAATGAGCTTCCGGAGGAAGTGGTGGAGGCTGGTACAATTGCAATATTTAAGAAGAATTTGGATGGGTACATGAATAGGAAGGGTTTGGAGGGATATGGGCTGGGTGCTGGCAGGTGGGACTAGATTGGGTTGAGATATCTGGTCAGCATGGACGGGTTGGACCGAAGGGTCGGTTTCCACGCTGTACATCTCTCAGACTCTATTTGGTAATGGCTTACAGTATTGCCACTCTTTAAGCCACATAACCAATTTGTATGCTTCAATAACCAAAGTCTTAAATAGGTGATACTTGTGAGCTGAAATGCAGACCTACACAATACTTTATTGTAGCTCCATTGAAGTCAGATAGGAATGATGTTCTGAAAATTGAGTAAGTATTACAGGTGGAAGGAAATCAAAAGAATCTGGACAGATAGGCTCCGAGAGAGAGAGAGAGAGAGAGAGAAAGAGAGAGAGAGAGACACTTTGCTGAAGACCCTCAGTTCAGATTCAGTTACATATTCATAGAGTGTCAAAGTATAGGAGTTTCTCAAATTAGGACACGCAACTGGTTGGCACCACTGAGTAGCATACTTTCAGTGATGTCAAGCCAGGCTTTTGAGTGACATCTGGCTATGAAGTGGTAGAAAGAAAAATGCCAAACCTCTTCTGTTTTTACAGATTCACAGCAGTTGAACTTGCAATTTGGGCTTAGACTATCCACAAATTGCTATTAAGTCAACAACGTCAATCAGAACATTTATAAAGTGTTTGCATTTATACAGCACCTTCCATCTACACAAAACCAATTCACATCTAATTAATTATTTCTTCAGTTTTTGAAAATGCAGTAGCCAAATAACAAACAAGATCCCAAAAAAAACAAGATAAATCTCTCGTTTATCTGTTTTTCATGACATTAGGAATAAATACTGTCTGGACACAAGTGGAATTCTATGTCCTACCTAGGCAGTATCATGAGATACTTTATGTTTATCTGAACACCAAATTCATTTACCAGCTCATTTGAAAGATGGTATCTCTGACATTGTAGCATTTTATTCACCATCTGTAATGAACTCTTGACTTAAATTGCAAAGTGGGATTAAGGTTTGCTGTTTCAGAAATTATTGCTGATTGTTGCTATGCTGTTGTAAGATTGGGGATTGGGTAATGTTGCTGTAACATAGTAGAAGGAGCTCTCTTTTTGGCCAACATCGAATGCCAAAAGTGAAAAATATTCCATTTTATTTTGTATTAATACCGCACACCTTAATTAACGTTAAATTTATATGAATTTAATAGTTTCAATTTTAACAGAAAACATCTAGATTCTAGGCAAGTAAAATCTCTCAGTTGTTAACCAATTTATTTTATCAGACATTTGATTTCGTAAAATACTTCAATGAAGCAACGCACGTACCGAATCTATTGCTTCTAATTTACAAGCAAATAGGATATTGTCAAAAATAAGATCAGATCAACAAAATAATGATGATGCCACAGAAGACTGAGATTATAAATTCCATTCAATTTTGATCGTACTGAAATAAAGAACTCTATCAACAGATGGCTAACGCTGGAACAGTTAAATAATATAGATATATCCTCCACAGTCTGTCTGCCAGTTACACTGTAGCACAGTGACACTTTGAGTCACCTGAGTGTGACTTAAACAGCTTAGAGAGGTGAGGCATGAGAAGGTGAAAGTTTGATCAGAGTATATTTGCCTTTCATTTTTCAGACAGGATTTTGATGACGTGGCAGTGCAAGAACAGATAAAGTTCACCTTACAAAGGCAGAGCTTCCAAATGACAGCAAATCTTCATTTTACAGTCTTTCTGGTATAAATACAGCAGTCTCACTGTTTCAGTTTGTAGGGTGATAGAAAAAAAATGACCACTTTGTTGTGTGTATTTGTTCCACCAAAAGGTATGCCAGGGCTTGTTCAAAACTATTCACTTGCATCAAAATCTTCATCCAATCTTCTTGACTGTGTTCAGATTTTAGACACTGAAGGCTAAATCATTCACAACCAGTTAATGTGTAGTTACGAAAACAGCAGGGCACAGCCACCGTTGTGTTCTTGTAAAGTGCTTCCAGATGACTTCCTCAAGATTGGATTTAGAGTGCAAGTACAGGTCAAGTGATTCGGCAGAGAACCTGCTTTAATATAGTTTAATGCCCACTTCATTTTCTTATGGTGTCATGACATCACATGTAGCCCATGTTACTTTTTGTCTCCCATCTCCTCTTTGCTTCAAATCTGGTTCGTGTGAAAAGAAAATAAAATGTTACATTTTTATTTCATATTTGCTATGCACATGATGGCTTGCTAATTTTGGCTGAAAGTGGACTATCTAACATGAACAGAGATCTTTACACATTTCACAACTGAATCAACATGCCCCAGGCCCCTGAAATCATAATTAGGATAATAGTAGAAATAAGGGGGCATGGGATTAACAAAGAAATTCTTCCAATCCTTTTTCTTCTTCTGTCCCTGTAATAAAGGATTATAATATATTAACATCTGGGAAGTTGGATTTTTAAGTAAAGGTAAATGGGTTTGATTTTAGTTCTTTGAATGGGATTAAGAAAAAGAGCTTAAAGAGTAATTTTGGTACAATGAGCTCAAACATAATTTCAAAGAATGCAAGTTGCTTAAGTTAAAGAAATGAAGAGTTAAGATTGGAGTGTTCTTTAATGAGACTGTGTGTCTGTAAAAGATATCGCTAGGATATTGTCAAAATTTTCTTTTGGATGCTTATTTAAAGATCTGCTTAAATTGCCATATATGTATTTCTTTTGTATAATTAAATTGTGTCTTTTTGATAAAAGGACATTGGCAACCTCATGTGAATAAATTCAGTGACTGACCACCATGGTAACCAGCTGCGAAAGTAAAACTTAATCTACTGAGATCTGTCCTCCCCAGTATTATCACCTGTTAGGATCATAACACCATCTTGCAAATGCTCATGATCTCTGTTTACCAAAGTAAATGCCACTTAAGATTTGGAAGGCCTGATTTGGGAATCATAGTAACACATCATCTCACCAGCAATTATACTGCATGTTAGGCACAGCAACATGTTGCATCAGCATACAATGGATATTTATGTGCAATTGAAAATTAGATCAAGTTGTCGTATTGTGTCACGATCAATGTGTTTCCTGGAAATGTATAAATGGTACTACAGGTTGTGTTTGCCAGTCGCTGTTCTCATTGGGATTAGTATAGTAATTGATCTTGTTGAGTCTCACTGACTCCATACCCATGATATCGAACTGTTGGTGTGTCACACTTCAATGTTTTTGCCCAGAATCAAGCAGCACCATTTCCTTAACAACATGGGGGACAGTGCAAATGGGAAGAAAACACTTTCATTGTGAATCGTGGGTCAGGATTTGGCAGAAATTCTTGACAGGAACGGTTTGCAGAGATAAGAATCACAAAATGAATGATTAAAGAGTTTGCTAGCCTAGATACAAATTAATTAAAAAATACACTTGGCGCAGTCACAGATATAAACTTATCCAGGAACTGTCATTTTCTCTCAACTATCTGCTGCCTCGAGGGTGCATAGGCAATTCTCCAGCTTGTCGAGTGGCTAACTACTGAGCTGACAATTAAAACACCTCCAAACATTTTATTAAGCAAATGATAACATTACTCTTCAGTGATTTGAATCTATTACAAGTGATGTATAAGCAAACATCTTAAGTGGGTCTGTGAAAATTTATTAAAACAAAAACAATAAAATATAACAATTTAAGTGCTGAAATAACTTTGATTTATCTAATTCTGAAACAAATCAAATCATATTCACCACACTATTAGATTTGACTCAAATGTTCCTGCTAAAGGTACAGTTTGGCTAGTGGTGTCACTGTTAGTTGTACGCTGTTATTATTTAGAAGTGCGGTCTGAGGAGCCTTGGGGAATTACTGCAGTGCATCATACAGATGGTACACTCTGCTGCCATTGTGTGTTGGTGCTAAAGGGAGTAAATGTTGAAGGTGACGAATGGAGTACAAATCAAGCTTTGTCTTAGATATTAGATTAGATTCTCTACAGTATGGAAACGGACCCTTCAGCCCAACAAGTCCACACCAACCCTCTGAAGAATAACCCACCCAGACCCATTCCCCTACCCTATGCTTACCCCTGACTAATGCACCTAACACTATGGGCAATTTAGCATGGCCATTTCACCTGACCACCACATCTTTGAATTGTGGGAGGAAACCAGAGCACCTGGAGGAAAGACATGCAGAATGTGCAAACTCCATACAGACGGGCGCCCGAGGCAAGAATCAAACCAGAGTTCCTGGCGCTGTAAGGGAGCAGTGCTAACCACTGAGCCACTATGCCACCCATATTGTTGAGCTTCTTGAGTGGCGTAAGACCTGCACTCATCCAGCCAAGTTACGATGTAAGGTGTGAGATTTATATACCTATCTATTTATATCATTTATTTTAGACTTTGAACTGGCAGCATGTAGTTTGTGAATATGAGGGGGTTTACTGATTAACTTGTCCCTATTTCTACAGCCATTTTGCTTTTAAACCAGCTATGAGTGAGAGAGTCCCTGGGTGATAAGAATGATTTGCTTACATTGGCAGGATTTCATAAACAGAGTCAATATTAAAGAGCATTAGCTTGCTTTCAGTTTAGAACCATCAGGATTTCTTTTTGACTAAGGGGAAAATCCAAAACTTAGAAAGATTTATTTTCAGTTCACGGAAGTCCTGCTTGAAATTAGGTTTGTGAAACAGTTTGTCCGAGAGAATGGACTTAGTTAGGAAGTAAGTTACCACAGTAAAAGGATTGTAGTTTGAAGTTTGTAGTTTTGATTTTAGTTCCAGACCAGAAGTATTTGGTTCGGACCCAGCAGGGTTATTTGAAGTTGAGAAAGCCTCAGTTCAGCTGTGTCAATAATCTAGAAAAAGACTATAGATGTCATAGAGAAGCTAATATCCAACAGTGTTTGGATAGATGGCATCATAATTTACTGTGCATATCAAAATATTTTAGATTGCATTATATTTAAATACATTGTTTATTTTATTTCATCATCTTTATATCTTTTGCATAATAAATTTCAGGTTTATTGTTAAAACTGAATCTATGCATTGGATGCTTAAGTTTCAGTGGAAGAACTTCTCTCCAATAAAAACAAATAAAATTGGATCTATCAAGCTAGATTTCAGTATGGGATCTGACTTGCCCAACAGTAACATCGACTGGAATCATAACAATTGTGAGCTCTTATGGAAAGTGAGTTCTGAATTTAAGAGGGACTTGTGTCTTTCTTTTTAAGGCAATGATTATGATAATTCTGAACATAAAATGGCTGCATTGTGGTGAAGCTCATTCCATAGAATTTGAAGATGGTGTTTGGAAGTTATTAAGAGCTTTCTGGAAAATATTAAAGTGGAGTATTCCAAATATTTGTCAAAAAGGTAAACTCGGAGAGTTAGCAGGTAAATTGAAGCCAGAAGTAAAATCAGAAACTTGTAAGGATGAGATACTTCAAGTTATTATCCAACATTTACACTTTAAAAAAGGCGATCTGAAATTGGGTCTCACAGCTGGAATTAGCTAAGTTGAAAAGACATGCGTTAGAAAAAAAACATAGGACAATGGAAGTTGAGAAAAAGAAGTGGATGATAGAAAGTGAGGATAAAAAGCTACTCTATTCCAATGCAAGTCATGTGTTCTAACTACATTCAAATTGGAAGACAACTGTCCCACCTCTGCAGACATAATCATCAGGTAAATAACTGTTATCCAGTTGCATGGTAAAACAACATTGCATTCTAATTATTGCAATGCTAGGCCCTGTATGCTCCTTAGTATGTTTAATATAATTATTTTTCTCACAATTATTTACTATCCAATTTCATTTTGTTGACATGTCTACAAAATTATATATTTAAAAAGTCCATTGTATGCTTCAAGGTAGTAACATATTTCGATCTAGACAGTAAAACACTAAGCCTCATTCTTCAGCAGGTTTCCGTCATGTATGTATCTGTTAAAACCTGCAACACATACCTAACTCTATAACCTATTTTATACACACACACACACCAATACAGATCTGTTACACATTAACCCTTACTGGTACTACCCTTTCAGCAACCAGATTAAAATTTCACATTGCAAAAATCAAGCTCAGGGACCATTTGAAATTAGAATATCTGTGATTTGAGGAGTTTTCTTTTGATAGTTCCTTCATCTATCTCATATGAATAACTGGCATGCTTTTGAGATGCAGTTCAATGAGCAGTATCTCATCTAGTTGCTCATAAAGCATGTAAAAAGCCTGGATAACAAGTGGGAACATCAGACTTAGGAACTGGATTAGGTGATTTGGCCCATTTGACAAGATCATGGCTGATCTAGTTGTGGGTTCAGTTCCACTCTCCTGTCTGCCTCCCATAATCCTTATTCCATTATTGATCAAAAATCTATATAAATCTCCTCTAAATGCATTTAATGACATAGGATCAACAACTCTCTGGGAGAAGACAAATCCAGAGTTAGAACGCCGATAAGGGGAAAAAGTTCTCGTCATTTTCTGTCTTACAAGGGAGGTCTCTTATCTTAAACTATATTTTCTAGTTCTAGCCACGTCTACAAGAGGAAACATCACTGCAGTATTCAACTGACCCTCAGGATCCTACATGTTTTAATAAGATCACTTCTCATTTTTCCAAACTCCACTGGGTATAGATCCAGCCAGTTAAACCTTTCCTCATAGAATTATCACCTGAAACTAAAACTAAGTTGATCCAACCTTCTATGAACTGCATCAAATGTAATTATAATATTTTTAAAATTAGGAGACTGAAACTGTACCCCAGTAAAACATTCCTACTTTTATATTCCATTATGTTTGCAAATAAACACCAACATTTTATTTGTCATCCTGATTACTTGCTGTACCTGGAAACTAACATTTTATGATTTAAGTATCAACATATGCAGATCACTCTGAACTTCAGAACACTTTTCTCTCATTTAAATTATATTGTTTTTCTATTTTTCTTACCAAAATGGACAACTTCATACTTTCTCATATTGCACTTTATCGGACAATCCCACCCCCTGCTGCTCCCCCCACAACCTATGCATAACTGTTTGCAAATTCTCTACTTGCTTTGAATAAGTTATTTTCATATCTATCTTGGTGTCACTGGTAAACGTAGCTAGCATATATCTGACCCCTCCATTCATGTCTTGAGTCACCAACACTTTGGCAAGACGGATTCCTGTTGCATTTCACTCGTTATAAACCATCAATCCAAAAAAGACCAATTTATCTCTACTCTCGGCTTACTGTTTGCTCAATCTTTTATGCAAGCGAACATGTTATCCTCTACATGATATATTTCACGTGTTCTATAACCACAACAAATGCCTTTTGGAAATCCAAGTACACCACATTTACTGGTTACCTTTTATCATTCTTCCTCAAAACTTTGAATAAATTAGTCTAACACAATGTCATTTTTATAAAGCCATATTGACTGTGCCTGATCATATTAGGATTTCTTACATATCCTGCCGTAACCTCTTTAATAATGGATTCTAGCAATTTCCCTCTGAAGGTGGAAGGATTCCAGCAGATGGTAAATCCATTAATCTGATGCTATAGTCCAAGAAGGGAGGGAGAAAGACAGCAGGAACCTATAGGTCAGTTAGTCTAATATCTCTTGTTGGGAAAATGGGAGAGTCCTTTATTAAGGAAGAAAGAGCAAGATATTTAGAAAAGCTTAAATGTACTCAAAAACTATAAACATGGTTTGTGAAAGGGAAGTCATGTTTGATGAATTTCATGGAATTCCTGAGGATATAATACATAGAGTTGAACGGGTAAATGTAGTGTGTTTGGATTTCCAGAAGGCGCTCTATAAGGTGTCACATAAAAAATTAATACACAAGGTAGGAGCGCACGGCATTAGAGGTAATATATTAACATAGATTGAGGATTGGTTAACACATAGAAAACAGAGTGCTGGAATTAATGGGTCTTCTACAGGTTGGAAAGCCATGACCGGTGGATTGCCACAAGGATCAGTCCTAAATCAATGATTTAATATTTATATTAATAATTTGAAGGAAGGGGAAGTGCGTAATGTATCCAAATTTAATGATTAAACAAAAATAAATGGAAGAGCACAATGTGATGAAAATATTACGAATCTGAAAGGGAATACTGTAAGATTGAATGAAAGGGCAAAACACTTGGCAGGTGTAGTTTATTGCAGAAAAGTGTCAGGTCACATACTTCTGCAGAAAAACAACTCAAAATGCAGGCAGGCAATCATTTAAGTGGAGAGAGATTCCAAAAATAAAAGTACAACACATAGGAATCTGGGTTTTCTTGTGCATGAAACACAAAATGCTAACATGCAGATACAGCAAGTAGTCAAGAAAGCAAATTAAATTTGGCCCTTTATTGCTAGGGGTTAAAAATAAGCAAGGAGAAAGCGAGGACTGCAGATGCTGGAGATCAGAGCTGAAAATGTGTTGCTGGAAAAGCGCAGCAGGTCAGGCAGCATCCAAGGAGCAGGCGAATCTACGTTTTGGGCATGAGCCCTTCTTTAGGAATGAAGAAAGTGTGTCCAGCAGGCTAAGATAAAAGGTAGGGAGGAGCATTGGAAATGCGATAGGTGGAAGGAGGTCAAGGTGAGGGTGATAGGCCGGAGTGGGGATATATTTTCCTCCCCTCCCCTTTCAGCGTTCGGAAAAGACCACTCCCTCCGTGACTCCCTCGTCAGGTCCACACCCCCCACCAACCCAACCTCCACTCCCGGCACCTTCCTCTGCAACTGCAAGAAATGCAAAACTTGCGCCCACACCTCCCCCCTTACTTCCCTCCAAGGCCCCAAGGGATCCTTCCATATCTACCACAAATTCACCTGCACCTCCACACACATCATTTACTGCGTCCGATGTGGCCTCCTCTATTTTGGGGAGACAGGCCGCCTACTTGCGGAACATTTCAGAGAACACCTCTGGGACACCCGGACCAACCAACCCAACCACCCCGTGGCTCAACACTTCAACACCCCCTCCCACTCCACCAAGGACATGCAGGTCCTTGGACTCCTCCATCGCCAGACCACAGCAACACGATGGCTGGAGGAAGAGCGCCTCATCTTCCGCCTAGGAACCCTCCAACCACAAGGGATGAACTCAGATTTCTTCAGTTTCCTCATTTCCCCTCCCCCCACCTTGTATCAGTCCCAACCCTCGAACTTTGCACCGCCTTCCTAACCCGCAATCCTCTTCCTGACCTCTCCGCCCCCACCCCCTCTCCGGCCTATCACCCTCACCTTGACCTCCTTCCACCTATCGCATTTCCAAAGCCCCTCCCCCAAGTCCCTCCTCCCTACCTTTTATCTTCGCCTGCTGGACACACTTTCCTCATTCCTGAAGAAGAGCTCATGCCCGAAATGTCGATTCTCCTGCTCCTTGGATGCTGCCTGACCTGCTGCACTTTTCCAGCAACACATTTTCAGTTAAAAATAAGCAAGTCTTGTTACAACTGTACAGGCTATTGGTGAGGCGATACACAATTGCACGCAATTTTGTACTGTGTGTAATTTTGGTTCCTATATTCAAGAAAACTTATTGTTGAGACCGCCACTATTTTTCTTACAATTGTTTTCATATTTGTTTTAAAACTGAGAGTTGTAGTTGGGAATTGAACTTTGAACAGCAGCTTGTTTTAAAAAGAGGAAAGGAAAAAGACCGATGTTTACTGCTGGGAATTGGCCTGGAAGGATAACACAAATCAGTTACTACTACTCTTAATGACAACGTATAGTTATTTTGGCACCAAGATATCGCTATGCTCAGGAATTGGCAGCTGTTGAATTGTTGAAACAGTCAATCAAGGGAAGGATTGGGGCAGGCCAGCCAACCACAGAGCATGTTGGAAAAACAGAGAAAGCAAAATTTGAACTGTCTCTTGCTTAGGCTTTGGGCAGGAGGCAACTTTGTTTTAGAAGTTTCTGGTCTCTAGTTATTCTCCAGTTATCGACTTGTTGAAAGTTGTGAGAAAATAAATCCAGTCAGTAAGAGTTTCCAGAGGTCTGCAGATGCTATTTGCATTGACCAGTGATTTGAGAATTCAATATATATTGCCCTACGTGTTCGTAATACAATTCATTGTCCAAGGATTTCATGAAATGGTTACTAAACTGGCAAATTATAATTCTTTTACTTTCTTTTCTGAATCATGCAGTGTCCGTCAGTGTGAGTGGGAGTTTATGATAACAAAGAACAAAGAAAATTTACAGCCCATGAAAAGGCCCTTTGGTACTTCAAGCCTGAGCCAATCCAAATCTACTGTCTAAAGCTACCTCCCAATTCCTAAGGATCTGTATCCCTCTGCTCTCCACCTACTCATACATCTGTCCAGGCGCATCTTAAATGAATCTACCGTGCCTGCCTCTACTACCTCTGCTGGCTACGCATTCCAGGCACCTCCCACCCTCTATGTAAAGTACTTGCCACATGTATCCCCCTTAAACTTTTCACCTCTCACCTTGAAAGGGTGACCTCTCGTTATTGAATCCCTCACCCTGGGAGAAAGCTTATCTCTATCTATCCTGTCTATACCCTTCATGATTTTGTAGACTTCAATCAGGTCACCCCGAATCTCCTTTTTGCTAATGAAAACAAACCTAATCTACTCTACCTCTCTTTATAGATAGCACCTTCCATACCAGGCAACATCCTTGTAAACATTCTCTGCACCCTCTCCAAAGTGTCCACATCCTTTTGGTAATATGGCGACCAGAACTGTACACAGTATTCTAAATGCTGCTGAACCAAAGTTGTGTACAATTTTAACATGACCTGCCAGCTCTTATATTCAATACCCTGTCCGATGAAGGCAAGCATACCATATGCCTTCTTGACCATCCTATCCACCTGTGCAGCAACCTTCAGGGTACAATGGACCTGAACACTCTGCTCATCAACATTTCCCAAGACTCTTCCATTTACTCTATAAATAGCTCTAGAATTAGACTTCCCAAAATGCATCACCTCACATTTGCCTGGATTGAACTCCATCTGCCACTTCTCCGCCCAACTCTCCAGTCTATCTATATTCTCCTGTATTCTTTGACAGTCCCATATGCTTTCTGCTACTCCACCAATCTTCATGTCACCTGCAAACTTGCTGATCATACCAACAATGCCCTCTTCCAGATTTATGTATATCACAAACAACAGTGGCCTCAGCACTGATCCCTGTGGAACACCACTGGTCACCTTTCTCCATTTCGAGAAACTCCCTTCAACTACTACTCTTTATCTCCTGTTGTTCAACCAGTTTTTTATCCACTTAGCTAGAACATGCTTGCGCACCATGTGACTTTACTTTCTCTATTGGTTTACCATGGGGAACCTTATCAAATGCCTTATTAAATGTCCATGTATATGACATCTACAGTCCTTCCTTCATCTATCAGCTTGGTCACTTTCTCAAAGAACTCTATTAAGTTGGTATGATCAAAGAGGAATTGATTTAGATCATAGATATTAATTGCATTGCTTTTTTTGCAAAACTCTGTGTTCATCTAAAGTTATATTATTAATAATAATTTTTTTTGTTGAAGTTATATACCTGGTGTCCAAGATTAATTATTTGTAGAGTCTGGATAGGAGCAACGGAGCAAATTGAGGGTCATTGAATGTTTTAATTTCACGGATGTGGAGATGCTAGCGTTGGACTGAGATGGATAAAGTCAGAGGTCACACATCACCAGGTTACAGTCCAACACGTTTATTTGTAATCATGGGTTTTGAAAGGTAGCCACCTGAAGGGGCTACACTCTGAAAGCTTGTGATTTCAAATAAACCTGCTAGACTATAATCTGATGTCGTGTAAATTCTGACTTCATTTCACTATGTTATGAATCCAGTAATAATGAGGCTGATTTGGTACAGATGGTCACTCACGTTGTAAAAATATATTGGCATTGGAGGTTGTTCAAAAAAGATTCACTAGGCTGACTTATCAAGAACAGCTAAACAGATTAGGTCTTTATTTATTACAATCTAAAAGAATGACAGGTAATCTTATTGAAATATTCAATATTCTGAGAAGCTTGACAGGGTAGATGTTGAGAAGCTGTTTTCACTAGTTGCGGAAATCTCAAACTAAAGCTACAGAATAAGGGGACACTCATCTAAAATTCAGATGCAAAGGAATTTCTTTACCTAGAGGGTGTTGAATGTCTGTAATTCTCTACCATAGAGTCATGATTGGAGATGCCGGTGTTGGACTGGGGTATATAAAGTTAAAAATCACACAACACCAGGTTATAGTCCAACAGGTTTAATTGGAAGCTCTAGCTTTCTGAGTGCTGCTCCTTCATCAGGTAGTTGCAGAGGAACAATTGTAAGACACAGAATTTATAGCAAAAATTAACAGTGTGATGTAACTGGAATTACACATTGAAAAATACCGAGATTGTTTGTTGAGTCTTTCATCTGTTCGAATACCATGTCAGTTTCACTTGTTTCATGTGTAAATCACAAAACTTTTTTTTAAAAGTTAGATTCTCAGGTTAACTGTAACAACTGGCGTTAGCCAGACAACATGTTGAAGGTGTTAGTCCCCTGTGTTCTCTGTCTGTGCCATAATGGTTAAACTGATTCTAATCTAAAAAGTGAGATAACAGAGTCTTACATGGATTCATGCAGTTTTTGAGCAAAGTACAATGTAACTCTGCAAGTACAAATTCACCCCACAAACATATATGTATATGTGTGCATGTGGGTTTGTGTGTGTGCGTCTGTCTGTCTGGGGTGGGGGGTCGTGAGTGCGAGAGAGAGTGTATATGTGCGTACGTGAGTGTAGAGTTTATTAAGTCTGTGAGGGGGTGCATGTGTGAATATGGGGGTGTGTGTGTTGTCTGGGGTGGAGGGTTGTAAGTGTCTGCGAGAGAGAGTGTATGTGTGTTTATGAGTGTAGAGTGTAGAGTCTGTGAGAGGATGCATGTGAGAGTGTGTGAGTCTGTGTATACATGTGTCCGTGCGTATGTATGTGTATAGGGGTGTGTGTGTGTGTGTGTGTGTGTGTTTAGGAGTGTCTGTGCGTGTTTAGGAGTGTCCGTGTGTGTGTATAGTACAATGGTGGTCCAATTTCAGTTTCAGTTGCATCACACTGTAAACTTTTGCTACAATTGTGTCCTACACAACCACCTGATGAAGGAGCAGCGCTCTGAAAGCTAATGCTTCCAAATAAACCTGTTGGACTATAACCTGGTGTTGTGAGATTTTTAACCTTGTCTACCCTAGAGGGTTGCAAAGGCTAGGTCACTAACTGTATTTAAAGAGCAGGTAGATAGATTTTTGAAGTTGGGGGAGTTGAGGGCTATCTTGAACTTGCATGAAGGAACAGGTGAGGTCTGGCCAGATCAGCCATGATCTTGTTGAATGCCAAAGTAGGCCTGGGGCTGAATGGCTTAATCCAGGTGCTATTTCTTACATTCTTAACAATCCAGGAAAATTCTTCAACTATCTCACTAGCCACTTTGTATAAAACCCTTGGATGATGTCCATCAGGACCTGGGCACTTGTCACCACAACAAATGTAAATGTACTCAGTACCACTCTTCTGGAGATTGTGATTTTCCACACTTTCTCCATCCCTTCCACTTCCTGATTTATTGCTGCTTCTGGGCTATTACTTGCATTCTGTATAGTGAAGACTGATGCAAAATACATGATCAAGTCATCCGCTATTTCCTTAATTTTCCATTCTTAATTCTCTAATCCCACTTCCTATAAAACCAACGGTCACATTGTTAACTTTAATATTTATTTATAAAAATGTTTTCTTTTCTTTATATTTCTGATTAGCTTATGCTTAAACTGTTTTTTTTCCTTTTTATTAATTTTGTGCTCATTCTTTTTTTTAATATCCTGTCCAACCTTCTGATTTACAATCCAGTTCTCTGTGCTTCCACAATACATACACTTCAGCCAATCAGGAATGAGGAGACTGGAATATCAAACAACCAGACATTTTTGGCGAACATAGACAAGTCTAATAGAGCGTGTGTCAAATTTAAGTACAGACTTTAAGAGTGAAATTTCAAAGTTAAATGTAATTATAGAAGACACTTAAATGGTGATTGCATGTCAGAAAAAAAATTGTGATAAAACCAGTTCTGTGAATATTCTATCCCATCACATCCTGCAAATTATCAAGGAGGAGAAGGTGAGGACTGCAGATGCTGGAGAGTCAAAGTCGAAAAGGGTGGCACTGGAAAAGCACAGCAGGTCAGGCAACATCAAAGGAGCAGGAGATGCACCATTTCAGGCATAAACTCTTCATCAGGAATGTGGAGGGGCAAGGGGGAATAAGAGGTAAATGGGGGATGGGGGTGAGGGGAAGGTAGGTGGGAAGGCAATTGATGGATTCAGGTGGGAGGTAATTATGATAGATGGGTGGGGAGGGTGGAGTGGATAAGTGGGAAGGAAGATGAACAGGAAGGACAGGTCAAGAGGGCTGTGCAGAGTTGGAGGGTTGGGTCGAGAATGAGATGGGGATGGAGGGGAGATTTGGAACCAGTGAGGTCAATGTTGATGGTTGAGGTGCCACTCTTTTCAACTCTGCAAAATGTCAAGTAGATTTCCAAAGAGAGATGACGGAGGAAAAGGAACGGAGTTATCGGGTCACAACCAAATGAGGGCTTGAAGCAGTGCTAATTTCAGTTTCCAATAGGTGTCACCGAAAGTGTTAGGTAAAAGTACTTTCTGAAGTGTGGCAAATACTGCTGCCTTCTGCTCTCTCCTGCACCTCCCCAGGTGTGCTGCTCATTTCCTCAAATTTGAAAACAGGTCAGGATACGTGAAAACGTGCTGGGATCTGAACTCAGGTTTTTATTAGCCTCCAGTCATGTAAAAAAAAATACTTCAGCCCATACAAAAACTGCACGTTACAAATCAGTGCAGTATATTTGATCTTCTGAAAGGATGATGGACTAAAGCAGCTACCATTTTTCTAAAATGTCTGGTGCAGTCCATTAATCCAAAACTCACAGTTAAACTCAAATGCCAGCTGAAAATGATGCTTAAAAGGTAACAAGTGACAGATGAAACATTCCTGTTGTATTGATTATTGTGCAAATTCAACAGAAAGTGTTTGAAGTTAATTGGTAAAGAATGACTCACCCCCAAGCTAGTTGCTTCTTCTTTTGGGCCTGCTGAGAAGCTTCAGTCTCTTGTTTGACTCTTGCAAAATCACGACATTTGATGGCCTTGGCAATTTTCACACCCAACTATTGAAAGATCAAAGAGAATGAGCAAGTGAGGGAGAAGGGATGGCAAGATAAAGGTGTTTTATCTCCAACTTTTTCAAACCTAAATTTAAATATCGCCTTTGCATCCCGCTGACCACAATAGGATGGGTGTGTTAAGAGTTTCTTCACCAAGGAGGGGCCTTCTGTCTTTCTCACCTGCTTCTCCCAGCTGCCTGCATGCACCTGATGCTGACTTGAAAGTCCTACTGCTGCTGCAAAGAGTAAGGTGAAGCTGGGAATCTGGCAGATTGATCACTGCCTCCAGTCTCTTCCCTGATGAAGGTTGCAGGTCCAGCCCAAAATGCCTGTCTGTTTTCAAACTGATCCAAAACAATTCCTAAAAACATGATATTCCTCATTCACATCTATACATAGTAAAGCTTCAACTTGGGGCGGCACAGTGGCTCAGTGGTTAGCACTGCTGCCTCACAGCACCAGGAACCCGGGTTCAATTCCCGCCTTGGGCGATCGTGTGGAGTTTGCACATTCCCCCAGTGCCTGCGTGGGTTTCCTCCTCCAGGTGCTCCGGTTTCCTCGCATAGTCCAAAGATATGCAGGTTAGGCAAATTGGTGATGCTAAATTGCCACAGAGTTAGGTGCATTAGTTATGGAGAATGGGTCTGGGTGGGTTACTCTTTGGAGGGTCGGTGTGGACTAGTTGGACTGAAGGGCCTGTTTCCACACTGTGGGGAATCTAATCTAATCCTGCAGTTTTCACAATAATCCTTAATGCAAAATGAGATTCGAGAATATGTTTAATTCAAAACTGAAAGAAATTCATGCCAAAGTGCAAATTGTACACAAAACTGACACTGCAGCAGCAGGCACAATACACTAAACTTTTACCTGAAGTTTCTGCAAGCATCCATGCCAAGCTATATTTTGCTTTTGTGGTACCTTCAAGGGAATGGTGATGAAGAAAACCACAACAAGTTGAAAGCTGAGTCCAATCATGAAACTAGTTTTTTTAAAACCACAAAGCAGAAGATGATCTGTTACAGGCAGTTAACTTGAATGGCCTGCAGTCTAATATGACAAATGGATTATGACTCAGCCGTCACTGATGTAGTTCTACCCAACAATTATTTCATACTATTTTCCCTTCCTGATCATAGCACAGTACCTTCCACGTTTCTTAATTGACACTGTTCAAAGCTAAACTATTGTGGATGCAGGTATTATTCAATTTAGCATGTTTTTTGTTTACTTTTTTTGATTTGTTTTGTTCTCTTTGTTCCTTGGATGTGGATGCTTTGGCAACTTGCATCTATAACACAAATAATATTTATAAATTATGCTATTATCCTAAATTGGGTTAAGGAGGTAACTGTGGTGGGTAACTGATGGTGAAGGAAATGAATGTGAAGGTCATGCAAACTGCTTTCTCCTGGATGTTGTGAAGCTGCTTGAGTACTGTAGGAGCTGCACTCATCTAGGCAAGTGGAGAATATTCCAGCACTCTTCTGACTTGTACCTTGTACATGATGGAAAGGTTATGAGAGTCAAGAACAGAGTTACAAACTGCAGAATCTCCAGCTTTTGACTTGCTCTTGTACGCACAGTATATATATGACACACCAAGTCCAGTTTCAGCTATATTGTAACGCTCAGGTTGTTGATAGTTTCAATTTTAAATGATGGTAATGTTATGTTAAGAGGGGATTAGTTAGTTTCTTTTTCTCATTGCCTGGCACTTGTATAGCATGAAAGTTGCTTGCTACTTAACATCATAAGCTTGAATGTTGTCAAGGTCTGGGTGCATATCAATATGGACTGCTTCAGTATCAGAGCAGTTGTAAATGGTACAGAAGAATTGTGCATTCATTACATGTACACAATCCTTCATCTGAAATTCCAAAATCTGAAAAGATCCGAAATCTGAAATTCTTTTCGTGGGGTGTGGAGCATCATTTTGGCATGCAAACAGGTGACCCAACTCCACACCCACTTGAACCAGATCACTCAGATGTGACTTGGCTGCATAGCCCAGCATTGGTTGGCGTCAATTGCGTCTTAGTGCTCATACTATTTACACGTGTCTGCTGTTAGGTAATTTTTTTTATTTCACTGTGAAATTGTCATTTATTCCGAAATCCGAAAATTCCCAAATTCCGACAAACAACTGGCCCCAAGGATTCTGGATAAAGGATTGTGTACCTGTCGTGAACACCTCCACTTAAGATCTTATAATGGAGAGGTCATTGACAAAGCATCTGGTGGTGGTTTGAACTAAAACACTACCCTAAAGAACTCCTGCAGCAATATCTAGGGACTACCATTCTCTTTAGCTCTGAACCACTAACTCTTGTTTCGTGTCATCTGTCTGGTCTTCTACTTATCACACGCTTTTCCTTTTTTTTTCCCCTTCTGTCTCTCCTTTCACTTGCTTAAAACCCACACCATTTTGTAAATTTTCTTATTTCTGTGAAAGGTTATTTACCTGAAATGTTAAATGTTTCTTTTTCCAAAGACGTTGATAACTTGCTATTGCTAGAATTTACTGATTTTAATCCAAGATTGTGTTTATGCAGACTCTATTTAATTCTTGATAATCAACTATTTATTTTTATATTTTTATCCTTACGTTCCCTTCCAGGTCTTTTCAGGTCATGCAAAGTATTTAAGGCATGCGACAATATCCTCAGTTTCTATTTGTTGCACTATTTAGCTTGCTGCTACGTGTGAGAGATTAGCCTGAGGCAATTCTGTAGAAAGTAACTTCTCAAGGAAAGTATCTGGCACCTCTCCTTGGCATCGGTCTCCAAAAACTTTGTTTGGAAGAAGTAATTGCAGGCAGAAACCTGTTTACACAACCCACAGTAATAATGATTGTGTTATGGAATTGCTACCCCCACCCAACCTCTCTAGGCTGCTCCAACTCTACAACTCCTCCAGAATTCTATATTTCTCTGATAATGGCTGATTGATTCTGTAAAAGGGCAGGGGGAGGGATGCACAGAGGATGCTTACAATTCAGGAGGAAGCCATTGTATGTGTTATGTCCATACTGTTTCTCTGGAACAGCAACTCACCTCATCCTGTTCCTGCCTTTTCCCTGTAGCACTGCTAATTTCTTTGAAAGACAATTAAATAGTTATCCAGAAACAAAGGCCTTCCACTCTCAGGCAGAGATGGAAACCACCACAACACTTAAGTATTTGGATAAGTACTTGAAGCCTTCAGAAATGAGATAACAAGAGTTCAGAGACAGTATATTCCTGTTAGGGTGAAAGGAAAGGCTGGTAGGTGTAGGGAATGCTGGATGACTAGAGAAATTGAGGGTTTGTTAAGAAAAAGAAGGAAGCATATGTCAGGTATAGACGGGATAGATCGAGTGAATCCTTAGAAGAGTATAAAGGCAGTAGGAGGTAAATCAGGAGGGCAAAAAGGGGACATGAGATAGCTTTGGCAAGTAGAAAAATCCAAAATCTCAGTTATTTATTAAGAGAATGAAGCCACAAGATTGCATGGTTTAGAACAAGATTTTTTTAACCACGCTAAAGTCAAACAAAGTAAATTCTAATTACTATTATATTTAATTACTCAGATTTTAAAATCCAAAGTCAACATTAATTAATCATGAATTAACAGGTAAATTGCGGTCAGTCATAGACTAAGTTACACATTAAATGGCAGGATCAAATCAGAAATATCTTTTGAACTGGCTCAGCAGTTGGTTCAGCCTAAATGTCATCAATGTCAGACTCAAAGTCCCTTAAAACTCGGAGTTGAATCTTAACTTTTTTCTGGCAAAGTCCAAAGTTGTAACAAGTTTTTTGCTGGGGTTGCCTAGCAAGTTCTCTTGGTGTACCTTTAACTTACCTCATTAATTACTGGCGACACCTCTCTCACATTATCTGCCCCATCTTACAATGCACCATTTTCACAACAGCTCACCTCTCAGTGGATAGCATAGAATTAAATGGCACATTATCTTTAAAAATATGCTGTGCATCCAGACAAGCACTACAGCTGTCCGACATGGTTCCTGACATTTGCCCCAAATTTAACACCTGGTGTCAATGTGGAACTTCCTCTTTTCTTAAGACCAGTGGAAGCCATGACACCAGATCATGCCACAGTGGTCTGAGATGCCACCTGGGTTAACACAGTCTCAGCCATCTGGTCAAACGCACAAGATCAACATTGTTCTCCACTCTGCCAGTGTAAGGTCCATTATCTTCTTTCTGATACCTCACACTCAGTCTATGTAATTGCACTGTAACTCCCAGAAAAGCTCATGCTCTACCACGCTCACTGTAGCCTGCAACCTCTTTCCACCCCAATCCGGGACAGCACTAACCCTACATGCCCTCTGTGCTTCCCAGTCAGTAGGTCAGGACACCCCTCCACTTGCATCAATCATTATAGCCACACTACTCACTTTCATCTCCTATTCTCTCAGTTTATGAGGACAATAGGGCAGTAAGGGTCAAAATGAGATGTGTGCTCAACGACATTCAGCTCCTCATTCCTTTTGTGGAAAGGATCCTGATTGACTACTTGGGCAGGGCCTGGACCTGTATCAGAGACTGGCCTTGACTTAATATGCTGGGGAGCCAGATTGAAGGCTAAGCTCCTTGACTTGACTGAGGCCTGATACCAACTGTAATAATTTTGTATCTACGCTAAACAACAAGGCAAAACAGCAGTAATATGAACCAGATTTCTCTGGCAGAAGATGAAAGGGGCAAGACAAGGCAAAACAAGTTAGGGATGCTGCAATCATACAAGTAAGCTTAGAGAGAATGACAGCAAGCAAAAATGCTGGTTGTGTGTCCCTGAGAGCACAGTACCCTTGTTGCAACATTACAAATGAGGGTTGCCAGTGTCATATGACACAGCACTGAAGTGCAGAAGCAATGGGTAACATTGCTGCCATGCGGATCATGAGCTTGCCAGTGGATTAGATTAGATTAGATTAGATTACTTACAGTGTGGAAACAGGCCCTTCGGCCCAACAAGTCCACACCGCCCCGCCGAAGCGTAACCCACCCATACCCCTACATCTACATTTACCCCTTACCTAACACTATGGGCAATTTAGCATGGCCAATTCGCCTGGCCTGCACATCTTTTGGACTGTGGGAGGAAACCGGAGCACCCGGAGGAAACCCACGCAGACACGGGGAGAACGTGCAAACTCCACACAATCAGTCGCCTGACTGACTAGAGGTCTTTATCGTTCAAGGCAACACAAACCAGAAAAGAAACATCTGTAAAAGTGACATTCATTTTCAGCATCTCTAAAAGAGCTGGAGGACAGCAAGCACAAATATTGGAATGAGCAGGCAGAAAGCTGAACATCCAAACAACCCCCTCCTTGAACATTATCCTACTAGTTATTTTCCTACATTAAAAAGTATAAGTATCCTTAAGACTTACAAATGTTTGAACTTCATCTTCCAAACCAGTGTTTTTGTCTGTGTAAACTTCCACATGAAAAAGTAGTAGATACCCAGGAGTGAGTGGATGTCTGAAAACCCAGAAATTTTTAATTCTGCGCTGTTCTCTTCAAGATTGTCCCTTGAGATAGGGGATGACTTTCTTCCATTGCAACGTTAGGGTACAGACATGATTAAAAGTTTCGATGTTGGATCCACTCACCCTACCAGAATTAAAATAGCTAACGTGATGGAACTGAAATTTTCTGGGTTACAAGTTTTATCTAAACTAATTATGTAAAATTCTTTCAATATAAGGAAAATGCAAGGAACATGATCCTCCAATGTGGTACTGGGTGGGATAGGTTGAGATGGAATGCTCAGCAAAAAAAATTGGGAGCCTCTAGTTAAAATGTTATCTGAAGCTTTCAGACATCTACTCACTCCTGGGTATCTACTACTTTTCATGTGGAAGTTTGCACAGACAAAATCACTGGTTTGGAGGATGAAGTTCAAACATTTGTAAGTCTTAGGGATACTTATACTTTCTAAATGTAGGAAAGTACACACTGACAAGTACAAAGGAAGTTCACCAATGAAAATATGTTACAACCATTATTTTTTAAATTGCTGCTCTTTAAATTTTATTCATAAATTTATGATTAGTTAGTGAGGAAAATTTCCTATATACCAGTGAACAACAAAAATGTCAAAAAGAATGATAATGAGATCATATCTGCCTTTAAAATGCCAATATCATCTCAAATAAGGCCACAAGCTTACAATTCTTTACTGACTGCCATTCAATAGGTGCTATTTTTAAAAGTAATTAAGTCTATGCTTGTGGTTGTCTCTTGTAATGAGTTGCCTTTTTTCTGTGTACTTCATAATGTTCCTCAACTCAAATATATAATCAAGAAATATCATTCAAGAACTGGGGTGGCATGGTGGCTCATTGGTTAGCACTGCAGCCTCACAGCACCAGGGACCCGGGTTCGATTCCAGCCTCGGGTGACTGTCTGTGTGAAGTTTGTACATTCGCCCCGGTTTCCTCCCACAGTCCAAAGATGTGCAGGTTAGGTGAATTGGCCATGCTAAATTGCCCAGAGTGTTTGGTGCATTAGTCAGAGGGAAATGGGTCTGGGTAGGTTACTCTTTGGAGGGTCAGTGTGGACTTGTTGGGCTGAAGGGCCTGTTTCCATACTGTAGGGAATCTAATCTAATCAAAAACTCCAATACTGTACCATGAAGCCAGGGATAGGTTAACTGTTTGAAGATATATGTTGACTCCGTTAGCTTGATTAAGCTAGCTTCAAATTCCCAAATTGGCATGTGTATTATGTATAATATACCTTGAAAATGCTGTAAAGAGAATTCTTCATTTGAAATGAGACAGGTTTACCTGCAAAGACAGTAGCTGATTCGCCTGAGGCTGGGAACAGGGCAAGTAATAAATAAGATGCCCAGTCAGAATGTTCTTAATTGTATGTTCAGTCATTCAAAACACAAGATTGTACAGCTGTGATCAAGCTAGTATTTAACAAACATGAATATCCTGTAGTGCACTGAGATTTTTAATTCCCTTTGGATTTTACCACAAAAGCAAAGATTTCAAACTATTCAAGTTCAACGTTGGTAAAATATTCAATATGAATTTGGATTTTTCAACATCTTATGATTTGACTTACGCTCCGCTGATTTAATGGCACTATTATAACAGGCTGCTTAATTTCACAATCTACTACGTATGTTTTAAAGACTTTGGTAAAGAACGAATGTTGCTACATAGGCCTAAAGCTAATGGTCAAGGTAATAGTGTCACATCATCCTGAAAATCTAAAAAACTGGCACAGCCTCGATGGAAATGGAGGGTGGGGAGGACAGAGTCTGAGCATGCAGTAAAAGAACTGAACTCCAAAGGCTTTTTATCACTGTATTTCAGGAACCAAGGGTGTAAAATGTTCTAATTTGGGTTATATTAAAAGCCATAAAAGGTCTTTCAAAAAGATTAATGGTACTTTCTTGGATTGAAGATAAGGGTTTTAGCTGGCTGGAAATACATGGCTTTTGCTGGGCCCTTGAGGCATTCATCTATACAGCCACTTGGAAGATTTGTAAAAGCGTCTGCATAACCTGCAGCTAATGAACAGTAAAGATTTTTTTCCAATATTCTGACAATTTAATATAAAAATTACTACTAAATCCATCAAGAGAAAAACAATGCAAAAATGTTTAATAATAACTCAGGTTGGATTGGTGGCCTTTTAAAATAAACATTTTTGTAGTAGAAACTCTACTGTGATTTGTGTATTAAATTATGTTATCAGTTCAGTCTGCAGTTTCCTTGATTGTCTTTACTGGAGCTCTGCATTAATGTCTATGCAAGTTACCTAGGAGACCAAACAGATCAAAGAGACAAAACTCCACTGTCTGATTAATCAGCCTACAAACGGCTTATTTTTTTGCCTTCATGCAAGTATGAAAATTAGATTCTGGGAACCGTACATTGTGCAGATTTGTTCATTCTTATCAGAACAAAGCATGCAGCAGCTTATTTCATGGATCACTGGCACAGTCGTCAATGCAACACTGAGCAGGTGACAGCTCTTCATTTCGTAGGTTGAGCAAAATTAGTGAAATTCAGTGTAAATTAGCCTTTCATCTTGTAGGTAATACGGCAGATTTTCAATTTCCAGTGTCTGAATGCTAAAAAGTCTAAAATGTTCTTCTTTTCCCACCCCCATTCCTTCTGACAAACACATAGCTAGTCCCCATGTTTTGCAATGTTCTTTATCTCAGCCCTTCCAAGTGAGAAAAAGCTTATTAGTTCTCTTTGAACTTCAATCGCATTTACAACAACAGTTTTATAAGCTAATTAGAAAAACAGATTAATTAATGAGTAACTAGTAATAAAATGGCAATCAGGAAGAAAGAAACAGAGGGTGCTAAGCTTCAACTACCACCAATTAATACCTAATTACAAACAAATTATATATGTATTTTGCTGTGGGCTTCAATTTACTGAAAAAATGGCTGCAATTAAAAAGAGAAAACATGTTGCTTAATTAAACTGCAAAAAATCAATAGTATAAAAAAAGGCTCGGCAATTAGTAGAATACAATAAAACTAATTCTAATTCTATCGCTTGACTTTCTTAGCTCATTAATTGAAGCTCAATATCATGCTCCAGTAATTTAAGACCAAAAACACAAGTGTTAGTGTCTCTCTTGCTCAAAATGTGTTCTGAAAAAACAAATCATCCATTACACTTTTCCGTCTGATAAACCAAGAGCTCAATAACTTGAAATAACAGTGTAGAAACTTGCTAACATAATAAATCCATTACCTAGTGGTCACCTTCATGAACCTGACTGTGTATAAAACTCACAATTAATTGACGGTCCAAACACAAAATTACCATGTTTGAAATACAACCATAATGGCATATTTATAGGAGTACTGCATTGTAATGCAGAGTACAACTACATGAATGGGTTTTGTAAAGGTTTGAGCAGGTAGCAACTATTTTAGCAAATAGCTTTAGTTCACTGTATACTAATTAGCCCAAAAGTATCTACATAATTTATGTAAGATATTACTGCAACAGGAAGAGTTACTTGACATGTACAAAGACCAAAAACAAAACCACAATAATTAGCCATTCTAACATTCAAAACTTGTAAACTGTTATCTCCAGGTCAAATACTTAGATATTTCTCATTTCAATCATATTTTGCCAAAGCTCTCACTTGATCAAAAAAAGAAATCAAATGAATCACTAGATTGCTGAACTTAGCTGATAGAAGAGTGCAAATATAATGCAAGAACTAAAAATAATTGACAGCCCTACAATATACTTGAAGACAAATTGATAATTTGCATTAATTTTGAATAATGAATTAAGGTTCTCTCTATATCTTCTTTAGGAACAGGACTCGGATTGTCACATTCAAGACATATGGAACACAGTAGCCTTCAACTGACATGTACCTATATAAACTAAGAAATGCAGAATCTGGTGTAGTTCAGAACCTAGACTAATTCTCACCTTGATTTCATACTTTTACTGCACAGAAGAGATCTGTGCATATATACAAACACATGAGCACATGGCTCTATCTACCAGACAGTTATAAATCCTTCTAAAAAGGATGTGAACAGGACTATGAGATATCCCAGAACATTTCATAAGGTTCAACATTTGAGATTAAAAAGGTTTCCAGCTGAAGCTCTCAGAAGTAATCGAATTTGACTTCAGACATGGCTGGAGTCATATTAAACACAGAGCAAAGCTCAAACAGCTTAAGACTACTCAAGGTAGCTCTGCAATCTTCTGAGGATATATGCTGGAGACTTGACTCCTCAATTGCTGAACTACTTTTATGCAGATGCAAACTGGTTTGCAATCATACCGACAATGTTTAGAAATTCTACAACATAACTACTCAAGCTGAAACAATTACAAGTAATAACATTTTGATATTTTAACCAAATTTGTTTTGGCATTCTCTATTTTCAAAATCCCTTTATCTCAATCATCACAAATATAAAAACAAAGAGATAGAAGCAGGAACCCCTCGAATCTGTTCAACTATTCAATACGTTAATTATTAATCTTCCATCTCAACTTGACTTTCCAGCCCTATTCTCAAAGCTCTCAATTCCCTATGTCCAAAAATTAATCTCAGTCTTCAGTACACTCAGTATCTGAGTACCCATAGCTCTCGTGCAGCCCATGAATAGAATTATAGAGCCCTATTTCAACCTGTTCAAAAACATCCACTTTTACAGAGTTAAAATCAGGCCTGTACTCCAAAATAACTAACCATTTGGAGGTAGAGCTTCCATCATTGACAATCCAGGTGAAAATTGCTCTCTTATTTCAAACTGAAGATATAGTTCAAGTTTTCATTCATGTTTATTTGTATAATTGTAAAGATAAGAATCTTTCACAACCCAACAAAATTGAGCAGCAATTTTGAATTTAAATTTTTTTTAAAAGTCCTTGATTTATTTTAAAACGGCGAACTGCTGCAGTTTTTTTGGTAAGGCTAGAATGGATTTACGCCAATCCTTCACAACATCATCTAAGTACGAGCCACGACTGATGCTGAAAACCTGATTTGGAGTTGTGTACGCATCACTTCCACTTTATCAGCAAGGCAATGAGGAGGCTAGTGTCATATATGTAATGTATGCAGACATGAGTTTTTTTTTGCTAGTGAATTAATGGGAAATTTTAAAAATATTTAAAAATCAGTGAAACTAATGAAGTACACTCCCCTAATGTATGTTTATATCCTAAAGGAACTTAAGATGAAATAAGAGTTAATTTAGGATAAATAGTCTGTACAAGACTAGTTTATCAGAAATTTCTATTCAATTTTTAAACTGCTTTCTTAAATAATTAATACTGAGAGTCAATATACTCTATAGAACAGAATTAGTTTACCCAAATGTATGGAACCTATAATTAGACATAAAGCAATTGGTATGTATCTAATTCATACCTCAAGCTACAATGTTGTTAATATGACCAGAGTATATTCCTGTGCTTTTTCTATTGATTTGCAATATGTTCTGTAAAGTGGTTGGTTTTAATGATCAGATGGCATAAAAAATGCAACATGCTAATACAGAACAAACATCAGAGTCTAACATCAAAGTGGCTGCCACACATGAAGTAGAACAAGTGAAAGGAAAATATTCACGTTCTTAAGGAAGAATGTTCACGATATAACAATTAAACCTTTTAGAAAATACAGGTAGTTAAATAAATTTCAGAAGAAGATAATGCTTATGAATCATTTGTAAAATTAGGCAGCACTACTGCTAGCACATCCTCAGAATAATTACTCACAGTGAATCAGAGAAGAATTTTAGTGTATCAGTGAAATTGCTTACATGGAGCGCATGAAGTGTGCAAGAATTTAAATTTTTAATTACATTTATAATTGAGAATCAGTAAAGAAATCTGGCTCAATAAATATCTCTCTGACCTAAATGACATGAATTTATTTTCTTTACAATAATATCTTAAAAATTTAACATTTTAGTTATGGCTCTATTTATGTAATAGTTGGCATAGACTGAAATAAGCGTACAGTAAAGCCATTCTGTCAAAACTCTTGTTGGAATTCGTATCATTCCCTGAACATTTCAGGCAAGTTACATACAACCCATTTTGGGGACCGCTAAGCTTGAATACGTTCAACCAGCAGGTAAAAAGTATCTTCCATTTGTCAACAGTGTATTAACTGTATCTTTGCTCTGCTAAAGTTGCTTGAAGCTCAGCATTTTGAATATCTTTTATAAACTCTTTAGTGAAATTGAGAGATTAATAATTCAATACTGATCTGGATCTGTCCCTATTCCATTGGAAAGATTAAAGTTCGTATAACTAATTTAGGCCTGGTTATAGTTAGGAAGGAGATGCAGCTTGTCTCAAATTATTAAGATCATATGTGAAAAATATTCACCATTGAATGATAATTTAATACCTTTAAGTTACACAAAATCTGTAAATTTACTTTGGCAGGTTATTAAATGAGGTCAATATTTTTATTGTAATCAGATTGTTGCCGTGGGCTAGAGCACTCACAGACTGTATGGCACCTTTGCAGAAGCTGCAGTTATCTAAAACTACAAATCAAATGTGAAATTTGAGTTTCAGCCAAATTTCAGATGAAGAGATTGCTTCAGGCCAATAGCGAACACTTCTGATCTTAAAACATAGTCATGCAGGTAAGTTGCTGATTTCTCCCGACAGCTCAGCAAAAACCTCATCACTGCAGCAATCTTAAAATAGCACAGTAGTTATTTATCTTTTCCATTAGATATGAACCTGATCATTGTTAAAATTTAATTGAACAATCACATACCAACACAATTTAAATGATAGTTTTCAAATTATTTCGCATGAAACAATGCACGTATTCCACTCGACTACTTAATTACAGTTGTGGGCCAAGCAGGTGTAGGTAAGGAACACGTTCAGTTCGGGAAATAGGATAAATAGGATGACTCCTACATCCCAGCTTTAACATGATGTATGTCCTCGGAATTATGTAATGCAAATGACAATGATGATTGTCCATTATGGGAAACAGTCGAAACATTAAAATACTACAAACAATTACTAAAATGGCAGCCGTCATTGGGCTTAATTTATTCAAATACAACCATTAAATCTAAAGCTGTAATAATTGTCAAGCCATTTTGAATCATGAGATTCTCATATTGAAAAAGAGCAAAAAACAAAATAGCATCATTCCACACTGAAAATAATGTTACAATAGATTAAAGAAGTTACATTCAAAGCACAGTGTATAAAATTGGAATATTACCACCTGCATACTATGATGCTTAACAAGCAGTGCTGTATGACTTCGGTTATAATCATTGCTGGAAACTAATTCCAGGAGGAGCTATATTTGAAATGTTTAATTTATACAGCAATTCCATGATCTCAGTTTACCCCAAAATTCTTGACAGCCAAAGAAGCACTTTTAAAACAAAAAATGGACAGTCACTGTTCTAATGTAGGAAACACAGCAATCCATTTGTGCACAGCAAATTTCCAACAATATAATAATGACTTTATAAGCTATTTCAGTGGCAGGGGTGTAGAGCAAATGTTGGTCAACGTATTAAGGAGAACTCACCAAAATAACCAAAATGCACCCAAATTGTGGGCTTTGACTTCTATCTGGCTGAAGCACGAGGTTCTATAACAAGCAACTTCCATATGGTATTAAAGCATGCAAAATAAGATGTTGTCACTGTATTAGGAGTTTTATCCTAAGGCTTTCCCTGAAATTCTTCCTTACTGATGCCATAAATGAGTTCTAGGTATATGAGGGAACTCTTTATGCATATTTTTTTTTCCATATCAAATTTTGCAAAACTTAAAATGCACAAGTAATCAATGTTATAAGGCCGAAACATCATGAATTGAGTAACTGTCCACATTATTCTGTTTACAATCCTGATTATGGACTCTTGTAGTGCAGTGGTAATGCCATTATCTCTGATTCAGGTGGCCTGGGTTCCATTCCCACCTATTCTAGACATGTGCAGTAGCATCTCTGAACAGGTTGACTGGAAAACAACTGCATAAATAATATCTACTCATCTACAAAGTTAAAAAAAACATGTTTGTTAACTCTCCAATTCCAGAAAGCTTTGGAAGATAGAGAGATTGTTCTTCCCCAAAAGGGAAAAGGAACAGCATGAATAGAGAAACTATGACAGCTAATATACAATATGGAAAGGTTTTGGCCGAAAGAGGTCACAAAACGCAGCAGTCAAACTTTTCATATTTATTCATAGCATTTAGGTGTTGCTGATTAGGCTAGCAATTAGTGCCCATTTCCAATAGCCCATGAGATGATGATGAGCTCCCTATTTGAACTGCTACAGTCCTTGAGATGTAAATATACTATCAGTGCTGTTGGCAAGATAGTTCCAGGATTTTGACCAATGACAGTGAAGAACCAGCAATACAGTCCAAAATCATAATGCTGTGTGGCTTGGAGAACTTTCAGGTGATGGTACTGGATGCATCTCCTGCCCTTATTCTTCTAGATAGTAGAGGTCATGGATTTGGTGTGTGCCGTCAGAGAAGCTTGCATGAATTGGTCAAACAGTCCTTGCGGACAGTAACCGTTACTATACTATTCATCAGAGATGAAGGAAGTGAATTTTGAAGGTGGTGGGTGAGATGCCATCAAGCAGGTTACTTTGTCCTGGGCAGTATCGAACCTATGGAGTATTCTTGAAACTGCACTCATCCAGGCAAGTGGGAAATAATACATCACACTCCTAACTTGTGTTTTGTAGATGGGGAACAGGCAGGAGGGAGACAGGAGGGGAGTTATTTGCTACAGAATTCCTTTAACCTATTCTTGTAGTCACCTCATTTATGCAGCTAGTCCAATTCAGTTTTGGTTAACAGTAACACCCAAGGAAGTTGATAATGGAGAATGATGCTGTCCATTGTACAATCATCATTGAACAATTCCTCGATTCTGACCTTATGATGGAAGGAAACACATGGATGAAAAATCTGAAGATGATTGGGCTTAGGACACTACCCTGAAGGATTTCTGCAGTAATGTCTGGGAGAAAGATGATTGATTTTCAACACAGCAACATCATTTGTGCCAATACGCCTCCAATCAGTAGAGAGGTTTCCTCCAATTCCCACTGAGTCCAGCTTTGCCAAGCTCCCAAATGCAGCCTTGATATCAAAATGTAGTTGACCAATAAAGAAAAAAATGCCTTTAGAGGGACACCCCTTCAGGAATCAAGGAGTACATCAGTGCAATCATAGAAACTTAGAGTACAGAAGGGGGAGACATTTGGCCCAGTACATCTGTGCTCATTCTCTGAAAAAGCAATTTAATCCCACACCCAGCTTTCTCCACTTAAAGCTGTAAACAAGTCCTCTATAAACATAAGCCAATTTCTTTTAGAAAGTTCCAGTGGACTCTGGGTGAAACTTTCTTTCCTAATCTCCCCTCTAATCCTTCTTTTAATCTCTGACTAGCCACTCACTATTCTGCTAAGGGAAATAGGTCCTTTCCATCCACTCTACCCATATGCCTCAAAATCTTGTTTTGACTCAATCAAATCTCTCCTCATTTCTAATTTTCCAGTCTGGCAACATCTTTGTATCTTCCACCTATATCTTTTCTACACTGTTCTGCAAAGAGATGACCATAACTTTACAAAATAATGATAAAGTCACTGGATTAGTCACCTTGAAGTTCAGGTTAATGCCTGGGTCTGTGGGTTTGAATCGCATCATGACAGGTAGTGAAATTTGAATCCAATAAAAAAAAATCTGCAATCAAAAGCTGGCCTAATGGCAGCCATGTAACCTCTGTTGATTTTCATTAAATCCAGGTGATTCACTGATGTCTTTTCGGGAAGAAAATCTGTAATCGTTACCTTACAAGGCCTACATGTGACTCCAAACCCACAACAATATGGATAATGCTTAACAGTCCTTTGGGAAATTAGGATTGACAGATGATGCCTACATCTCAAGAACAAATAAAAGGAAGACCTCTCTTACTACATCCAGGGATCTGTTAACATGCACTCCAAGGTCCCTCAATTCCTCTACATATCTTAATATTCTCCCATTTATTGTTTATGTATTTTTTTGATGTACGTCCCCAAATATATCACCTCACAATTCCCAAATGAATTCCATTTGTCACTTTTTTATCTACCCAATTAATTTGTGTACTCTGCAAATTTCCTGATCATATTCCCTAGGTTCAAATCCAAATCATGGATACATATCACACCATGGGACCTAATACTGAGCCCTCTGGAAGTCTACTGGCAGCAACCATTCAGAATCACAGAATCCCTACATTCGGCCCATTGAGTCCACACTGACCCACCAAAGAACATCCTACCCAGACCCAGCTCCTACTATATCCCTATAGCCCTGATTTTCCCGTGGGTAATCCACTACCCTCAACTTCCCTGGACACTATGGCCAATTTAACATGGCCAAGGCACTGGACACTATGGCCAATTTAACATGGCCAAGGCACTAACCTGCACATCTATGGATGTAGGAGGAAATCACAGCACACAGAGGAAACCCATGCAGACACAGGGAAAATATGCAAACTCCGCATAAACAACCACTGAGCCACGATAATCGCAAAAACAGCCAGCAGCTATTGCTGAGAAATCAGAGTTGACGCTTTGAGTCTGGTGACCCTTCCTCAAAATGGCCAGACCTGCTGAGCTTTTCCATCAACTTCTATTTTTGTTTCAGATTTACATCATCCAGTTCTTTCGGTTTTTATTCAGCAACTATTGCTATTTGTTTTGTGTCACTGAGTCAATTTTATTTTCCAACTGTCATATTCTCCTGGATTCCATGGTTTTCTTATTTGGTAACCAGCTGGTCATGTGAGACCTTACCAAAAGCCTTGCTAAAATCCACAAGGATGACATCAAATTCATTATGTTCATCAATCCTTTATTATCTCCTCAAAAAACTCAAACAAGTTAGTCAAACACAACCATCCCTTTAAACCAAATGGACTGGCCTTTGTTTCTTCTTACCTAAGTGACAGTTTATAGAGTCATAGAGACGTGCAGCATGGAAACAGACCCTTCGGTCCAACCCATCCATGCCGACCAGATATCCCAACCCAATCTAGTCCAACCTGCCAGCACCCGGCCCATATCCCTCCAAACCCCTCTTATTCACATACTCATCCAGATGCCTCTTAAATGTTGCAATTGTACCAGCCTCCACCACTTCCTCTGGCACCTCATTCCATACACGTACCACCCTTTGCATGAAAAAGTTGCCTCTTAGGTCTCTTTTAGATCTTTCCCCTCTCACCCTAAACCTATGCCCTCTCATTCTGAACTCTCCCACCCCAGGGAAAAGACCTGGTCTATTTATCCTATCCATGCCCCTCATGATTTGTAAACCTCTCTAAGGTTACCCCTCAGCCTCAGACGCTCCAGGGAAAACAGCACTAGCCTATTCAACCTCTCTCTATAGCTCAAATCCTCCAACCCTGGCACCATCATTGTAAATCTTTTCTGAACCCTTTCTATCAGAAAGATGTTGTGAAACTTGAACGGAGACCAGAATTGCAGTCAATATTCCAACAGTGGTCTAACCAATGCCCTGTACTCAATACTCTGACCAATAAAGGAAAGCATACCAAACACCTTCTTCACTATCCTATCTACCTGCGACTCTACTTTCAAGGAGCTATGAACCTGCACTCCAAGGTCTCTTTGTTCAGCAACACTCCCTAGGACCTTACCATTAAGTGTATAAGTCCTGCTAAGATTTGCCTTACCAAAATGCACCACCTCATATTTATCTAAATTAAACTCCATCTGCCACTTCTCAGCCCATTGGCGCATCTGATCAAGATCCCGTCGTAATCTGAGGTAACCCTCTTCGCTGTCCACTACACCTCCAATTTTGGTGTCATCTGCAAACTTACTAACTATACCTCTTATGCTCACATCCAAATCATTTATATAAATGATGAAAAGTAGTGGACCCAGCATTGATCCTTGTGGCACTCCACTAATCACAGGCCTCCAGTCTGAAAAACAACCCTCCACCACCAGTCTCTGTCTTCGACCTTTGAGCCAGTTCTGTCTCCAAATGGCGAGTTCTCCCTGTATTCCATGAAATCTAACCTTGCTAATCAGTCTCCCATGGGGAACTTTGTCAAACGCCTTACTGAAGTCCATATAGATCACGTTCACCATTCTGCCCTCATCCACCATTCTGCCCACATCATTCCTCTTTGTTACTTCCTCAAAAAATCTCAATCAAGTTTGTGAGACATGATTTCCCATGCACAAAGCCATGTTGACTATCCCTAATCAGTTCTTGCCTTTCCAAATACATGTACATCCTATCCCTCAGGGTTCCCTCTAACAACTTGCCCGCCACCAACGTTAAAGCTCACTGGTCTATAGTTCCCTGGCTTGTCCTTACCACCCTTCTTAAACAGTGGCACCACATTAGCCAACCTCCAGTCTTCCGGCACCTCACCTGTGATTATCGATGATACAAGTATCTCTGCAAGAGGCCCAGCAATCACTTCCCTAGCTTCCCACAGAGTTGTAGGGTACACCTGATCAGGTCCTGGAGATTTATCCACTTTTGTGTGTTTCAAGACATCCAGCACTACCTCCTCTGTAATGTGGACATTTTTCAAGATGTCACCATCTATTTCCCTATAGTTTATATCTTCCATATCCTTTTCCACAGTAAATATTGATGCAAAATACTCATTTAGTATCTCCCCCATCTTCTGCGGCTCCACACAAAGGCCACCTTGCTGATCTTTGAAGGGCCCTATTCTCTCCTAGTTACCTTTTGTCCTTTACGTATTTGTAAAAACCCTTTGGATTCTCCTTAACTCTATTTGCCAAAGCTATCTCATGCCCCCTTTTTGCCCTCCTGATTTCTCTCTTAAGTATACTCCTACTGCCTTTATACCCTTCTAAGGATTCACTCGATCGATCCTGTCTATACCTGACATATGCTTCCTTCTTTTTCTTAACCAAACTCCCAATTTCTTTAGTCATCCAGCATTCCCTATACCTACCAGCCTTCCCTTTCACCCTGACAGGAATATACTTTCTCTGGATTCTAGTTTCTTGTTATCTCATTTCTGAAGGCTTCCCATTTACCAGCCATCCCTTTACCTGCGAATATCTGCCTCCAATCAGCTTTTAAAAGATCTTGCCTTATACCCACATCAAAGTTGGCCTTTCTCCAATTTAGAACTTCAACTTTTAGATCTGGTCTATCCTTTTCCATCTAAAAGTTGAGGTTCTCAATTGGAGAAAGGCCAACTTTGACGGGGGTATTAGGCAAGAACTTTTAAAAGCTGATTGGGCGCAGATGTTTGCAGGTAATCCTGTCTTTCAGAACAAATTTCAACATTTTGCCATTATTCAGTTTTTCCCTCACTTCATTTTTAACAAAGATTAATAGTTCTTCAATCCTTTGGCATCACACCTGCATCCATGAGGACTGTAAAATGATGGTCAGAACATCCACTATTTCCACTCTGCCTTCTTTTCACAGTCAGCGCTATCCTGGTGATCGATCAACTTTCAAGGGTATTTCCTAATGCAGATCACAGCTGATATCTCATACTGCTGCGCTCTTCCTCAACTATAATACCTATACCATCTCCCTCTTTTGGGAAGAGGGATACAAAGTCTTCATTAAGAACCATCTCTACACTGTGGTTTACCTATTTGGCAGTTTATGGGCCCTACTTTTTCCTTAGTTATTCTCTTTCTGTTAATGTAGTTATAAAATAGCTGAATTTTCCTTGATTTTATTAGCTAGTATTCTTTCATCCGCTTTCTTTCTTTCATGATTTTCTTTGTTATTTCACTCCTACATTTTCTACACTTTTGAGACTTTCCTCAGTATTGTATTCTTGACATTCAGTGGCCTCTAGATTGGACCATCCCATCCTTTTACTTTGTGCGAACATGTTTAATCTGAAGCACTTGAATTTCCTCAGAATTCTTTGAATTCCTCACAAAGCTTTAACACTGATTTAACTTCAAGGCGGTGTCTCCAGTCCACTTTAGTTACATGTCTCCTTAGCCAATATCTAGCAGACACGTCAAATGCTTGTTTGCAAATATCAGCAATAGTAATTTCACAGCTATTAGCCAATGATTTATAAATTTGGCATATAGTTATAGTTGTTTCACATCTTTTCAGAATTGTCAATGCTCAAATGCTCTGTGTGAAGATAGATGATGTATGGGAGTGCAAGGTGGTGCCACTTATTTTTGACAATGCTTTTTCTAACTTCGTGAAGAGCTTAGTTTTATATTTAATAAACCAAACAGGTTAAATCTCTGCTTTTAGGCTTAATGTATAAACAATTTAGGTTACTTCTAAACTTGATGGTAGAACATAAGTTGTTGCCATCAAGGATATCTCCACGTATTATGTTAATTGGACTCAATTTACATATGAACTCACAAATTAAAATTTTCAGTACAACCTCAAACCTCAAACCTTATCTTCATTATCACTAGTTGAGCACGAGAGAAGAGGTTAGAACACACAAAAAAAACACTTCAATATTCAAAATTTACATTCTGGTGAGCTGCCAATACAAGGCCAATGTATGATGACATTTTGATTGACAGCACGCTGACATTCTGCAAGCATAGCATTTTCTCGTCAGCATTCAAAATAAGCAGGACTGAATTTCTCCTGCATGACTGAAGTAACTTATTTTCTTCTTGAAGCACAGGTGGTAAATTTTTGTCAAGGTTCCAGGAAAAAAAAAATCTAATGTCCACATTTTGTAAATAAAGCAAAAATAATTCAATTGCATTGGAACAATCCGAGACTACTTATTGTGAATACTGCCAAATTAATGTATACCACCTGCAATCTCAGTGATCAGAGCACATTCTGTTCATCAAAATATTACTCTTGGTTGTCTTTTGGTTGAGGAGAACCCACTACAAAACAATGCTTTTTTGGCACAGTGAAAATACCAACATGTGGATGATTTATCATGAGAGAGAACGTATAACTTTGAACATTGTAATTCTATGGTATGGTATTACTGCAGCATCAACTCCAAAAGTGCCACTATGAACAATTCACTATGAAGCACATCTGTAAAAGTAATGCATCAACAGGTGGTCATTCCTTCAACATTTCATTATATAGTAATGGACAGCGATATTAATCACCATAACATGCTGTACTGGAGCTGAAGAAGGAAAATCCAGTTGATGGATAAAATGCATTAACGCTGTGAACCATGATGCTGCAGAACCTACATTTCGTGCTGCAGTACTGTTAACTTTATATATTTAGAAGTCCATGAGGTGCCCACAAGGCAAACACAACATTAATTGCTTCATAGTTAGCAAAGAAGCTGTAATATCCATACTTAATAAAAATAAGCAAAGTACAAAACCACACAAAGTTGTCATCTTGGCTCTCTGCAACCAATGCAAAATGCGTATCGCTGCTGTTTTTCCTCCCCATAACTGTGCAGTGTGCTGCTTCAAATATCACTGAACATGTGAAGTCTCCCAAGATATTGTTTGGCTTTCAAAATGAAACCCAAGATAACAACATTCAGCATTTCAATTATATTCAGTGTAATTTTAATATTTGGTTTAGCACTTAATAAATACCAAAGGAACTATTTGGTTACTTTAGCATCTAAAAGTTACTACTTTATTTCTCATTTGGAGGAAAAATGTTTTAGTTCTTCATGCAATCTCCTCTTCTAAGAGGAGATATACACTCCACATGTAAAATATGCCTTATATCCATAATCACTTCACTGAAAATTCTTACAACTGCATCAACAAAGCATGCAAACCAATGTTTGTATTTACTAAATGGCTTCATTATAAATGCCTGACTGAGAGCCAAGACCCAAAATATTCAGCCCAGTGAGAAATGTCTACACAGTTGTGAGGAGACTGTTCTTCAAATTTCAAATCTATTATGCGGTTGACCTTGCTGAATGGGCATGGAAGATGAATAAGAGATATGAAGGGACGTAGGGAGTCATTGGAAATGTGAAAAGGCATGAGATGAATGGAGAATACATGGATGTTTTGGTGGCATAAATGGTGCATATAAGATACTGAGGAACAGAAGGGGAATCTGGGGGGGGGGGGGGGGGGGGGTCATGGAATGGTGTTAAGGGTAACATAACTGTTAAGAGAGCACATAACTGTAGATAGAACTGAGCTGATGTCCCAGTAAACAAAGAGGAGCTGCTTATCTGTTAGTTTCAACATCTGCCCTCTCAGTCTCTGCTGGAGGCTTCTATCCAGTAAAGGGTAGCCTTAACACCAGTCTATACCTGACATTTAGACATAAATCATGGGTGATTGGCCTGACTATCTGAAGTTGGGATTATGAAAGACACTGTCAAACTAAAGGGTAAGTTCAGCACACAGACTCCAAGTATGCTCTATTCACATATTTGTTTTCTTTGCAGAAAGGTTAAAGAAATATTAATGTGATTTATAAGATAAAATCTCTTAGCTTGTGGTTTAGCAGCTTACCCCACGAACAGCTAGACTGTCACTCAGCTTCTCTGCTTCTTCTATATCCCCTGTAGCAATGGCCTCGTCAAGGTTTTTCTCCAGATTTGTCTGAAAAAGCAGTTTAATAAATGAATTGCAAATAGCAGCATGTAAAACTTCAATTACCTAAGGCTCCACTCAGCAATGATAAAAAAAATCATATACACAAAAGGTTATGAACAACCAGTTACTGGTAAATAAAGCAGTGTCAGTTATTGTCAACAAGTCTTGCCCCTCGAACAACAATATTAATGTTATCACTAGCTACTGACTCCATCCCTTGCCCTCAGCAAGGGTCTAAGCTTAAGCCACTCTGATTGCTAACTCGGCGTCACATATTACCACCAGCTTCCAACCTCACATTTGGGCAATCACTAAGTCTATCTATTTCTACTTCTGTAATATAGCCAGACTGCACCTGTTTCAGTTCAGCTATTGTGGAAACCTTCATTTATACTCTATACCTCTAGACCTGATTATTTCAATCCACTTTTGGCTGGTTTTCCATACTGCATTGTTTGTAAACTTGCAGTCATCGAAAATTCTGTTACTCATACTGCGACGTGCACCAGCTCTGCTCACCTACAACCCTTTGGCTTGGTATCCCACACTGGTTCTTGGTCAAGAAAATAAAATTCTCAACCTTGCTTTCAAATCATTCCAGGGCCTAGCCTCTTCCTAACATTATATCTTCTTCCAGTCCCAAAATTTTCCAAAATACCTATGTTCCTCTAATGTTGACCTCTTAAGCAGCCTTAATGTTAATGGCTTAATGATTACAGACTACATCTTCAGTTCCCTAGGCGCAAAGCTTTGAAAAAAGTGAGGACTGCAGATGCTGGAGATCAGAGTAGAGAGTGTGATGCAGGAAAAGCACAACAGGTCAGGCAGCATCAGAGAAGCAGGAGAATTGATGTTTCAGGTAAAAGCCATTCATCAGGAATGAGATGTGAGCCAAGGGGTTGGAGAGATAAATGGGAGGAAGGTGGGGCTTGTTGGGGGGGGGGGGGGATGGAAGCTGTGAGTGCGATAGGTCGATGGTGAGGGTAATGGTGCTGGTTTGGAAAGGAGGGTGGAGCGGATAGTTGGGAAGGAAGAGAGACAGGTAGGACAGGTCAGGAGGGCAGTGCCGAGTTAGAAGATTGGATCTGGGATAAGATTGGGAGTGGAATGACGAAACTGCTGAAATCCATATTGATACCGTGAGGTTGGAGGATCCCAAGGTGGAAGATGAGGCGTTCTTCTTCCAGCTGTTGGGTGGTTAGGGTTTGGCAATGAAGGAGGCTCAGGACCTGCATGTCCTTGGCAGAGTGGGAGGGGGAGTTGAAGTTTTCGACCACGGGGTCGTGGGGTTGTTTGGTGCGAGTGTCCTGCAGATGTTCTCAGGAGCATTCTGCAAGTAGGCAGCCTGCCTCCTCAATGTAGAGGAGACCGCATCAGGAGCGAATGACGTGTATGGAAGTGTATGGAACTCTGACGGATGTGGAAGGCTCCTTTGGGGCCTTGGACGGAGGACGTGTGGGCACAGGTTTTGCAATTCCTGCAGTGGCAAGGGAAGATGCCAGGAGGGGAGGGTGGGTTGGTGGGGTGCGTGGACATGATAAGAGGGAATGGTCTTTACGGAATGCAGATTGGGGTAGGGAGGGAAATCTCTCTCTGATGGTAAGGTCAGTTTGTAGGTGATGGAAATGGCGGAGCATGATGCAATGTATACAGAGGTTCCTGACGCCACTCACCTGAACACCGCCACCAGAATTGCCTACAACACATCTTACACCACATTCCCCGCTGTGGATCCTACAGTCACCACCTCCACCCTGCCGATGCCCAGGTGCATGCCATTTCTGTAAATGACGTCACCCTCCATCTCTCTACTACCACGCACACTCCAGTTAGTCTCCAACCCACTTCCAGCTGCAGCCCTATACAAGGTCCTAGCTCCCAGCCCTGCCTTGTTTTCACCATTCCCCAAGACCTCCACCTCATGGAGGATAAATGATCAATCCTTCAGCAAAGGCCTGAGTTTTAGATTAGATTAGATTAGATTAGATTACTTACAGTGTGGAAACAGGCCCTTCAGCCCAACAAGTCCACACCGCCCCGCCGAAGCGCAACCCACCCATACCCCTACATTTACCCCTTACCTAACACTATGGGCAATTTAGCATGGCCAATTCACCTGGCCTGCACATCTTTGGACTGTGGGAGGAAACCGGAGTACCCGGAGGAAACCCACGCAGACACGGGGAGAACGTGCAAACTCCACACAGTTAGTCGCCTGAGGCGGGAATTGAACCCGGATCTCTGGCGCTGTGAGGCAACAGTGCTAACCACTGTGCCACCGTGCCACCCAGCTTCATCCCCCTCCACTCCTGGATCAAATAAATTCAACACTCATTGCAAAATCAAACACTTCTTCTGCTGCCTCTGTGACCAGGCTTACTTTTTCCAGTAAGACTCCCGCCCACCAACCCAGGGCCCTTTCTCCCACCTCCAACACACCCCATCCACCTCGTGCTGGCTTGTTACCTGTCCCTGATCTGCAGCTGCCTTAACCTGTCCACCCCCCTCACCCACTCCAACCTCTCACCCTCGCAACCCTCCGCTCCAACCCCAACCTCACCATCCAATCAACAGACAAGGGGTGGGGGGGGGGCGCGCTGTGATAGTTTGGCACACTGACCTCTGCACCACTGAAGCCAGGTGCCAACTGGAAGGCACAGCCTCTTACTGCCCCCTTGACCATGACCTCACCTCCCAAAACCAAACCATCATTTCCCAGACCGTACACAACCTCATCACCGCAGGGGATCTCCCACCCACAACCTCAGTCTGGGAACCCCGCAACGCTGGTTCTACCTCCTACCCAAGATCCACAAGTTTGTCTACTCCAGCCGACCCATCGTCTCGGCCTGCTCCTGTCCTACCAAACTCATCTTCACATACCTCGATACTGTCCTATCCCCCCGATCCAGGAACTCCCCACATACGTTTGATACACCACCCACACCCTCCACCAAGACTTTCATTTTCCTGGCCCCCAACGCCACATCTTCAACATGGACATCCAGTCCCTATACACCTCTATCTGCCATAACAAGGGGCTTCAAGCCCAACGATCCTTCCTCTCCCGACGGACCCCCCCATCCAGTACCTCTCCACCGACACTCACGTTTGGTTGGCTGAACTGGTCTTTACCCTCAATAATTCTCCTTTGAATCCTCACACTTCCCCCAGACCAAAGGGGTAGCCATGGGCACCCACATGGGCCCCAGCTATGCCTGTCTGTTTGTCAGTTATGTGAAACAGTCAATCTTCCATAGTTACACCAGCACCAGACCCCACCTCTTCCTCCGCTTCATTGATGACCGTATTGGTGGCACCTCATGCTCCTAAAAGGAGGTTGAACAGTTCATCAACTTCATCAATTCATTCCACCCTGACCTTAAGTTCACCTGAATTTGCATACTGTACTGAAATATTTAACTGTACCAAGACAAGTTAACCTATTTGTACTTCAGTTTCAAAAGTGTAATACTGGACTGATTTACAGTTTATCATTTCAGATCTAAGTACTTAAAAGCTGATAATTTGATGTGGAGCAAACTTTGTTTTGACCATTAACTTCTGAACCGGCTCCCTCAATAAACCAGCAAGTTTTATATACATGAAATACAAGAACTTTACTGTATTATTATACTCCCAGCATTCCCAAGTGTAGTCAGGTGAGGAGTGAGAAGTCTCTTTTGCATTACTATTTATTGGCACTTTACTTAAAATACAATGCAAGTGACTTATGCAGTAAATGAAGTATAATAGAGATGTGTATGCCTCCTGCATTACATTTATTTAGAGTGCATTTTTACATTGATTAGATGGACCTCTTGATCAACCAGAATTTTTGATCAACTGGCACACCCCTGGTCCCACAGGTGATAGTTAATAAAATGTTTGCTGTATAATGATCAAGTAACCTCAAATTATTCATTTCACTAACCAGTTCAATTTGTTTTTCATGCACAAGATACTTACCTAAAAACATTAGAAAAAGATTTAAAGCATCTTATGAAAGCTGACAGAAAATATGTTTAAATGACAGTCTGATGGATGAATATCTGCAATCTGCATGTTACTGGACTAGTTTTAACCTGTTCTACATTGATTATATTTTTAGCACTTGTCCATCAATTCAGTCCCTGCACTAGATCCAGTCTTTTTTCTTTACAATGCCATTAAGGTGTCATAAAGCACACTTATTAACACTGTCAATTGGCATTCAGGTCTTAAAGGTCTAAATATTTAACTCTGGTATGCAGCTGAATGTTATTAAACTATTCTACGAGAAAGACTACATGTGGCTACAAGACAGAGCAAGGGTGAAATGCGAATGAGCAGCAATGTGCTAAAGTCAAGAGAAAATTCTCTTTAACCAGGGGTTTCCTAATTTGGGATTTTAAAAAAATTATGGGAGGTGGGCATCACTTGATGGACCAGCATTTATTACAAAAGAACTAGGACCAAAAGTAGGCAATTCAGCCCTTCAAACCTTCTCTGCCATTCAATATGATCACGGCTGATCTCATTTCGGCCTCAAGTACAATCACCTGCCAGCTCTTCATAACACTTCATAACCCTTCTCTTGTTGCCCTTGAGAAGGCAGTAGTGAGCTGCTTTCTTGAACCAGAGCAGTCCATTTGGTTTATATTAACCCACAATACTGATTAGCGTAAACCTGTATATATTATATACATGCCTGCATAGATATAGACAATAGCTTATGAATTACAAGAAACACAGTGCTCAAGACAAATGATTTCCATAAATCTTTTGCAGAATATGATGTTTTGCATGACAATCTTTATGGCAGTATTTCTGCAAAAATGTAACTTCTTTCCCCCAATTCAATATTTTCAAAAACATGTTTGGAAACAAAATAGCCTGTAAATAGAATTTCAATGTATCCTATACCATGAAACTGAAATTATTGTTTTATTATTGTAGTTGTGATTCAAATTGTTTGTACAACACATGTTTAAAAGCTTCAGTCCTTCTAATAGTTAGTTGGAGGAATTTCTGCTCATCCTATATTGGATAAACAGTGTCACTAATCAGTTACAGAAAAGTGGTCAACAGAAGTGACACCGAGCTAGAGCAGAGGGTCACTGGAGTTCATGTGGAACCAATTGTGCTTTCAAATGATGGAGGTGAGGGGCTGTCTTTAGATGAGAATTTGAAAGGGACCAAAAATAGATTGCTGAGGAGCTCCAGAGGCAATCATGCAGGAAGAAAAGCCTTTGCAGGTGATTCTTTGACTATAATTTGATACTTAAGAATGAAACCTGACATCTTCAATCATTAATAAAGCTGAAATTTACTGTAGCTTTTTCAAGTGAGTTTCTTTATTGCTCACCATCATCTTCAACTCATCCAAATACAGAAACCAAGTAAACCTTCATCCATATCACTGTGTGCTTCGACTGAACTTTGCACATTCTCTCCTCACTGGCCTAATAGGTTTCACCCTATGTGTGCTACAAAATACTTATAAATCTTTGCCCTACTCTGTATTAAACCCCATTTATTTATCATTCCTCGTCAACTCTGTAAGTTTGTCATTTCCTAAAGACTAACTTCAAAGTCACTAATGACCACATATCCCTTCATAGTCCTAAACTGTAACATATGTATTTCTCTACCAGCTCCACTGTCAGTTTGTGCATTCTGTTCTTTGGTTTGGCCAACCATGCATCTCTACCTCTTCTTGTTCCACTGATGATTCAGTCATCACCGCTCATATTCAATTCTCCATATTGCTTCCTGTCTTACTGGTCTCAAAGTTAAATTTCAGAACTTCTCCAATCATGACTCACAGTTCTTCATCGAGTTCTTGTTTGCTGTTCGAAATATGCCTTTTCTTGTACTTTTTGATGCATTGGAGGCACTTATCAGAAGTAAGCTTCTGCCAGTACTGTTCGTACACAGAATAGTTCAAATGAGTTCTCTGAATATGAACAATTCTGCTGATGGTTAAGCAGGTTAATATATAGAGCATAACATGGCTTTATGGCACATGAAGAATTAAAGGCTTATTTCAAAAAGCATAATTTATTTAATTTATTGTTGATTTCCTCCATTTTTATTGATTGGCAATGCACTTCCCTGGGCCAGTACCAAAATTTATTACTTCAATATCAAAATGATCTTAAAACCTCACAGCTAATAAGCAATTGATTATATTTAGCTGTTATGATTCTTGAGGCGAAACAAGCAAATGCTGAGCTTTGACTGCCCACTACACACTGCCCATACACTACAGTGTATGACAATGAGCCAATGAGAAAAGACAAATCAACAATCATTCTGAGTGTGATCGGCAGAGGGGGGAGATTAGCTGCAAAATAATATGTATCGCCCTGTTCCCCAAGACCAGCAATCAGCCTCTCCCCAATAATGGAGTTTTTTGTATTGTTTGATGTAAGTTGATTTATACCAGATTTATCTCAGATTAGATGTACAAGGGGAATTTGAATGAGTGTTGCATTCTAACCTGCCAACTTATGTATGATAGCATTTCCTTCGGGAGGGAACCTAACAAAGTATTATTACTACATACACACCTTCTGAGCAATCTATAAACTAGGCTGGCAATAGAAGACCTGGGGCGAAGTGCTTTGTTAAGAGAGATGACATGGAAGTGAATGATATAAAATGGACAAGAGATAATTTTCTGAAAAAAATGGTGATTGGGACACATCTGCTCCTCATACATTCCTCTAGTGATTAATTTCATCTCAGGTAATGATGAAACATTCAACATTCCTACATACATGAAACTGACAAATGAAGGAACAGTCACCTTCTCAGGGTGAACAAAACTTTATCATCTTGTTAAGCCTAAATCTGTTCAAACTGTATTTGAGCTTCAAATGTGACATACAATTCATCACCAAGACAACTTATTTCCAATTTTTCAAAACAGTATTCCACCTTTCAGCTGCTGAAACCCTTGCATACATCTTTTTCCATCTCCATTCTTAACTAATCTAATGCTCCCCCTGCTGGCATTCCAGCTTTCAATTTTATACTGTTCAATACTCAAAAACAAACTGCATTTGTATACTATATAGACCTTTCAATGGAGTAAAATATCTTAATGTGCATCAAAACAAAATTCAACAGTAAAGCCACATAAAGCGATATAAATGAATTTTATTACATGCTTGGCCATGAAGTACAGTTTAAGAAGAGAGTTTTAAAGGAACAAAACAGTATATGTGGGATAGGCTGGAAGTCTGGGTGAGATGCTCTTTGGATGGCCAACGCAGACTCAATGAGCCAAATGGCCTCTTTCCTCACTGTAGGGATTCTATGATAAGGAAAGTTAAGGAACATAGAAACATTTATTGTACAAAAAGAAGCCATTCAGCGGAGCAGCAGAGGGGTTTCGGGAGGAAATTCCAGAGTTTAAGGCCTTGGCAACTAAAAAGAAAATCAAAAGGCCAGTACTGGCACAGCAAAAGGTACTTAGGCAGAACTGAAGGTTCTTCAAGGTTACAAAAGTAGGAATGGGTGAGGCCATGGAGGAATTTGGAAACAAAAAAGTGAGGTTTTTTTTTGAGACTGAAACATTGCTTAACTGGAGGTCATGTAGGCCAGTAAGCTAAATACTGATGGGACTGACTACATTTGGCATGAAATAGAATGCAAGCAAATACAATCTCTTGTGCTCAAATTTATTCAGGATGCAAAATGGAAGACCATCCAGGAGTCTGTTCAAATAACAAAAGCAAATAAGGGTTTCAATGGCAGGTGAGCTTAGGGTAGGAGTGTAAACAATCAATGTTACAGAGATGGAAATAAATGGCTTTACCAATGGTACAGATATGCGATTGGAAGATCATCATTTCTGTGTCAAACACAACACCAAGGTTGTGAAAAGCTTCAGACTTCTGCTTTCTGTATCATATCCTGCATTAAATCTCAGATCCATCACCCTCGTTCTTTCACCCCATCTTTCAATGCATTAATTGCAAAATCTGTGGGTTTGTACATATCAAGTCCTTAAAACTATTAAAGGTGTTGGAGCAGTAGTAGGCCTTTCAGTCCACTGAGTCCACTCTGCCATTCAATGAGACGTGGCTGATATGATAACCCTTAACAGCATGTTCCTTCCTTTTCCCCTTTACTCTTGATCCTTTACTGATTAGAAATCTGTCTATCACAGCTTTGAATACACTTAATGACCCATCTTTGACTGTCCTCTGCGGTAAAGATTTCCACAGATTCAAGAGATTCTGAACGAAATTCCTTTTTACCTCTGTCTTAAATGTGTGACCCCTATTCTGACATTATGCCTTTGGATTAATCATAACCCTTCCAGGTCCACCCTACCAAGTCTCCTTAGAATCTTGTACATTTCAATAAGATTGCCTCTCATTCTTTTACATTCCCATGAGTATAGGGGCAACCTACTCAACTTCTCTTCATAAGCAAGTCCTTCTATATCCAGTATCAGCTGAGTGAACCTTCTCTGGACTGTCTCCAATCCTTCCTAAGAGAAAGGGACCAAACATTGAAATAAAATATATTGCAGTTGTGGTCTGTGTAATGCCTCATACAGTTTTAGCAAGACCTCCTTTCTTTTACAGTCCATTATCTTTGAACTCATGCCCAGCATTTCAGCTGCATTCCCTGTTACCCACTGAACTTAGGTGAGTTTTTGGTGACTCATGGATAAAGATTCCCAAATCCCTCTGTCCTATAGCTTACTGCAGTCTTTCTTCATTAAAGTAACATTGTTACTCTAGTCTTCTCGCCATTTCTTCACATTTCCCCACATTACATCCCATATGTCAAGTCTTTGCCTGCTCACTTAACCTGTCTTTCTCCCTTCCCGGACTCTTTGCATCCTAACCACTTGCCAGCCTATCTATTTTTGCGTCATCCACAAATTTGGTTACAGTATATTCTATTTCCTCAAAGTTATTGAAATAAATTGTAAATAATTGTGGCCCCTGCACTGATTTTTGTGGAATTCCACTAGCTACAGATTGCCATCCTGAAAATGCCACACTTATCCCCAAGTCTCTGTCCTCTATTAGTTACCTATTAATTTATCCATGTAATATACCACCTTTAACACCATGGGGTCTTATCTTACTAAATAGCCTAATGTGTGACACCTTGTCAAATGCCTTTTGAAAATCCAAATATATTACATCCAATGCTTCCCTTTTATCCATCCTGCTTGTTACCTCCTTGAAGAGTTCTAACAAATTTGTCAGGTATGATTGCCCCTTTGTGAAGCCATGCTGACTCTGCTTGATCATATGGTGCATTTAAAAATGCTGTATGTATCCTTTATAAAATAATCTAACATGTTCCCAGTAACTGACATTAAGCTAACTGGCCTTTAATTACCTGAATTTTGTCTCCCCTTTTTAATGAAGCTGTTACATTGACTGTTTTTCAATTCTCTGGGACGTTTCCAGAATCTTCCTTTTTACATATTTAAAGAAGGTCTTGTTGTTTGTCTTGATATTACTTCTAAGTTTACCCGCAAAGTTTACCTCCTTCTATTTTTTAAATCTCTGTTTCAACCATCACTATAACCTCCCCTAGCCCTCTGCTCTCTTCTCCATGTTCAGCTCCTCTGATTCCAGCCTTCAATTTAACCCCCCCTTCCCCTTGTCCTCAACAGAGGGCCACTGCTTAGTACTTCCTTTCCAGACCATGACATTTCAAAGATTCTGAAGACCATCTCCTAGACCAAGGGTTCGGTCACCTCCCCAGTTTTCAGTTCCTGGCTCTGTATTCCAAAGGACTATGCATGGAGTGCTTTTCTCATTCAAGGCATAGATAAAATCAATCCAAATTCAAATGAACTCACACAGTGTGTAGAATATGTAAGCAAACGTTCTTACCTTTAAAGGAGGTGCACTACAAGCAGGAATCTCAAATCTATCATTTGCTCCAATATATTGTTTTAGTTCACTCCAGTGTGACTCTTGGGCATTCAACACATCACTAGAAGCAAACAAAACCTCAACATTATCAACACACAAAGTTACAATTAATCAACTTATTTTACAGAAGTGGTTACGGCCATCCTACGTATCTGTGTTAAGACTCAATGTCTCGAATGGGTTATGTACGTGAAGTTTAAAATCAAAGAAATAAGTTGCATAAATTAAAATTGAGGATCAGTAGAATACTGGTAATATCACTACACTAGTAATTCAGATGCCTGCATTGATGATCCAGAGACCTGGGTCCAAATTTTCACAGCTCAGCAATTTACTCTTGGTTAATAAATGAATCTGGAATAATAGCTTGTATTGGTAATGGTGACCATCTAACATCTATTAGAAAGTCATCTGGTCCTTTACGGATGGGGTTCTGTTATTTGGGATGTGACCCTAGAACCACAACAATGTGGTTGACCCCTAATCACCCTATGAAATGGCAAGCCACACTCTGGAAAGGCAAAATTTGCACAAACAAAACTTCATTCATGAAATTGTTTTCAGAAAAAAAGTAGCCTTTGCATCTTTTAAAAAATAAATCTTTTAAATTTAACCTGTAAGTATTGAATTTTGAAACTAGGTGAATTATAAACATATTAGATAATCACATAATTGTCAACAACACTGAGAAAATTTGTGTACATTAATTCCACTTAAGTACCTTTTATTCTCTATTTTCTGCTCTTGCTTGAATTTCTTCATTTTAATGGAAGATTTCTCATAATTTGTTTCTACTTCTGTCAGGTCTTCTATAATAAAATGTTATCAACATATTCATTACAACTGTGATCCAAAAGACTTTTGTAATACTGATGACACCAAGTTTGGAGTAAACCTACACGTAAAAATGGTGGCACAGTGGTTAGCACTGCTGCCTCACAGTGCCTCAGGCAACTGTCTGTGTGGAGTTTGCACATTCTCCCCGTGTCTGCATGGGTTTCCTCCGGGTGCTCCGGTTTCCTCCCACAGTCCAAAAATGTGCGGGTTAGGTTAACTGGCCATGCTAAATTGCCTGTAGTGTTAGGTGAAGGGGTAAATGTAGGGGAATGGGTCTGGGTGGGTTGCCCTTCGGCAGGTCGGTGTGGACTTGTTGGGCCGAAGGACCTGTTTCTACACTGTAAGTAGTCTAGATAACTAAACAGATTTCAAGGCAGTATAGTCTACAGTATTTTAAAATGTTCACCTGGGCAATCCTCATTATTACCATTTTCGCAGAATATAATGACTACCAAGGTAAGGAAAAAATAGATTAGTTATTTTACATAGCCTATATTTACACACCTATACAATGAGTTAGAATTATTTAAATTTATTACCATCTAAAGAATCTTTTAGCACTCATTGACATCTGTTTGAATTCTATTCTATATTAATCATTCTATATTAATCTGCATAATTGAGAGCTAATATTGTCAATATACTACCACTGTGTTTAACATGTTGTCAATGAAAAATGCAATTAAATATGAGATTGCAGTGTTATTTTCCTGCTGTTGACCTACTGAGAAGGGGAAATGCAAGCTACAGTTGAGCACTCTCATTCTAATGCGCATTAGCCTTGAGCAGTCTAGATGGCAGACATAACCAGAGATTCACTACAGATGATTTAGAAAGAGTAAGACTGGTGAGATGTGCAGTGCCAACTTCATTCAAGTATGTAATTTCAGCAAAAATGTTTCACAAAGTCATCACTTCATTTAAAAAAAGTACAGAATTTCAGTTTCTTTTTTACTTTACATTACATGAGCAACAATAAAGTTACAACACAATTGTTTTAAAACTTTTATTAAAGTGAAGAATTCCCCCATAATGCTGTACCTGCGCCTTCAGCTTTTCGCTTCCGTCTACTCTTCTTTTTAATACCAGAGTTAGTTATGGAACTCCTTCGGTCTTTCAATTCTTGGAATTTCTAAGAAAATATTGATTTTGCAGTTAAAGCAAGTAACAATATCAGGCTCATTGTAGCATTAGGAAATCTCTGTGTAAGTTCTACATTGGAGTTTATTTACGATGAAAGAAGTTAATGGTAGAAATGAGGGAGAGGGAAAATAGGGAATTATAGGCCAGTAAGCCTGACATTTATCATCAGGAAAATTCTGGAATTTCTTATTAAGGATATCTTAACAGTGTACTTGGAAAATCATTATCTGATCAAAATGGGTTTATGAAAGGGAAACCAGATTTGACAAATTTATTAAGAATTTTTTGAGGATGTAACTCATAGGGTCACTAAAAGGGAACCAGTATTTGTGGCATACTTGGATTTCCAAAAGGCATTAAAGAAAAAAAATCACACAAAAGAGATCCTGGAGTTGGGCTAATATATGAGCATGGATCGAGGGCTGGTTAGCAGACAGAAACCAGAGAGAAGGGGAAAGTGAGGCACTTTCGGGTTGGCAAACTGTGGCTAGTGGAATGCAACATGGATCAGTGGGGGGGGGGGGGGGGTCACAGCTGTTTACTATCTGTATTAGTATGGACAAAGAGTAGCATTTCTAAGTATGCTGCTGATGCAATGTTAGCTACAAAAAGGAGACAAAGAGACGCAAAAGAAATTGAGATATAATTGTTGGTAGCGTAGAATTTGAATATTGCTGAAAAAGTCACATTTAGTCAAAGCTTTTCAACTTGTATTTATCAGGGCATTCGCTGATGTAAATGGGAACAAAATTTTAACATTGTATGAGAAAGAGAGCTAATTTATTGGCAAGTTGACTCTGAACGGAAGATGCATTCCCAAAGAGAATGTAACAGTTAGAAGACTGATAGTTAAATACCACACTTTATTTAAATGTGAAGTTGGCAGGTTGACTCAAATGCCTTAAGTAATAAACCAGAGAATGGCTATTGCTTAATTTGTAAAGCTGTAATATGCAGATATGTGTACATGTTTCTTATGTCTTTGAAGAAAAGGATTCTGTGTATTAATATATACAGCTTCCTGGGATGATGTGGTTGCCCTGTGATGAGAGGTTGAGGAAATCTAGTCTGTACTCTTTTTTCATAATAATCCACAAAACCTTAAGGATTTGGAGCAGACATAGTCAATTCAGGCTCTTCAGGGTGTTCCACCATATTTTACGATCAGTGCTCATCTGATTGTGACCTCTATTTTTCCAGCTCCCTTATTTGGCTCCCATGTCTGTTTAATGTAGCCTTATAAATACTCGTTACAAGCCTACAGAAATCTCTGGTGAAGAAAATTCCACAAATTAACAATCTTCGGACAGAAAAACGTTCTCCCCATTGTCATCTTAATTGGGAGATCCCTTTTTCAAACTGTGTCCCAAAGTTCTAATCTCTTCCATAATGGGAAACATTCTTTCAACATCTAACCTAACAAACCTCCCCAGGATCTTTCATGTTTCAACAAGATCACCTCACTTTCTTCTAAACACTAATGGATACAGGATATAACAGGCACCTATTGGAACATACAAAATTCTTCAGAAACCTAATAGGAAAGACATGTCAAGGTTGTTTTCTCTGACTAAGGAATCTAGTAGAACCCAGCAGAACAGACTCAGGATAAACGGCTGACCATCTAAGACTGAAATATGGGGTGTGAAGCTCTACAATTCTACACCTCAGTGACTACTCTATCCTTGAATGTATTTAATATTAGGGTAAGCAGAATTTTAGCCTGTAAGTAAATCAAGGGATGTGGGGAGTGAGTAAAGTGAAATTAAGGATGTTGATCAGCCATGATCATAGTGAATGGTGTGGCAGGCTCATGGGGCTCTTCAGTCTAATTCTGCTCATGTTCCTTATGCTGTTATATTCTTATATTTTTATATTCACACTTTTCATCAAATCAAGCATTACTATGAGACCAATCTGCTGAAGCTGGTAACCACGTTTTTTTTCCTCTGTATTTTGACGATTACATTCAGTTCTAGTAACCAAGACACATAGAACTACTTAAGCATTGTAATCATTGCAAAATACTTAGGTTGATGGCCTCTTTTCAGAGGATTAAGCTAGTTGGAAAGGTTAGAAATCTCAGATTCTTCAATCCCTAAAAGAGGCAATTTAGAAATTGACTACAAGGCCAAAGTCAGGTGTGCTCAGATGAGCGCAGCTGCAGCAATCTTCAAAAAACTTTAACAGTATGCAGGTCAAAGCAGTTTGTTTAATTAATATCTCAAGGTAATTCACACCAGATTAACTCCCTTCATCATCAATGCACTGTTCCTCTTGTATGTAGGATCTACAGTATGTACTGCAGCTTACTTTAGTATAGCTTCCTTCTCCAAGAAATCAAAATGTTGTAGAGACACCATTACCATTTTGTTTAACTGGGCTTAGATGCAAAATGCTGTCCCTTCACCACCATTGCTAGTACGCCGTAATTTCTTACCAGTCACTTGCACTACCTCCTATGTAATGAACAGCCATTCAGTACTTCAGTTTGTCAAAATTGCTTTTAAAATGTGTAAATTGGCAGTATAGACCTAAAAGACAGTGTACTGCTATGCTTACAGATGTGTACTGTACATGGCGTGAGGCATATTATTACAGGTGAAACACTATATACCTTTGTAACTATTACTCAAATAATGAAAATAAAAAATATATACTTTCCACAGCTGCAGAGAAACTCCAGCTGGACATTCTTCAGTTACACCTTTCAAATCATCTTCAGCTTTCTTTCCTTTCAAGGAGGTAACCACATTACTTTCATTGCCACTCTGTCCTGCTGATGTACTGGAAGAAAAGACACACAAATGGGAAGTGGGCAACACAGAAAGGAAACAAGGCAAAATGTTGCAAGATAGAAAGAGTAGAATTTCTTGGAGAAGAAGATACGTTCTTAACAACCACCATGGCAATAGCAAATTCAATAGTTAAGAAGTATTTGAGCGCAGTCACCGGTAATCGTTCTAATAGATGCTGGTCACAGCTAATAGATTCCCAGGGCAAATCTCACCACTGAAAATATTGGGTTCCAGCCCTACAAAAATTTTAATTTCTTTGTAATCTTATTTTGAATATCTATTTTATTAAATTATATAAATGAAAACTTAATTCCAGGCATAAAACATGGAAAAAAAGTTTGAAATCAAAACAAGCAGGACACTTTTACTAAATTATTAATTATTGCTGTGTAATGCAGCATAGTCTATGTAACAGACTACTTTTAACAGCAATGTACAGACCACACAGAGTCTTTTCATTTTGCAGCACAGAGAACAGGTCTGAGGTGTATTACAAGAGTGTACAATAATCAATGGGGCTTTGAAGTCTGAAGTATTTATGAGGTCGCCAAAATCCTGAGCTTCTGTTCCACTTAAACATACCCATAGTATTTTTGATTTATTTCATTCCCCTTTGTAATTGTTCCTTGTTTTTCTTCTTTTGTATTAAACTAGCTTAGGTTTGAAATTCACTGAATTGAGGAAAATAATTTAAACTCATTACTTCTCTTGGTGGTGTGGTATATGCTATACTGACACAAGATAATGAGCTTTAAACAAGATTTCTTAAACCATGAGTAAACATAAAATTGCAACATGTAGATGAACATGTTCTTACCAGTTGGATTTTTGACCCATGGAATCCACCATTACTGACAATTTTCTGGTACAAAGTGCCTTGAATAAAAATAGTAAATTTATAGCATGCACGTTCGTACTGAACTGATTCTGTATGAAACAATGGATACATTCAGTGGTGAATATTTCAGTGAAGGTGATGTGTCATCGAGCTTCCTCTGACGCTGACACATTCACTTTCAAGGTAGGATAGGGTGAGACTCCAACCAGTTATAAACATTTGAAAACAGAAAAATGATCAAATTGATGAAGTGAATTTAGCACCTTTAACATTATTTGCCTGTTCCAAAGCACACACAGCTGAATATTTTGAAGTCTTGTAAACAGAAAGCAAAATAACTAACCAATTAGTTAGTTAACTAACTTATTCATGGTGTTGGTTGAGGGATAAATACTGGGCATGCACCTCAAGAACACTGTGATCTTCAAAGAACAGTACAATGGGATATTCTACCCTAATTTCAGGTTGAGTGTGTTTTGGCTTAATACCTTATCTGAAAGGCAATACTTCCAACTACCCTTGGCATTTCATAGAATTTAGATTATGCACCAGAGACCTACTCTGTGGCTTGAATTTCAAAGCTTCTGACTCAGACGTGACACTGTACCATCACTGGGTCAAGCTGTCATCTTCTGTTAAAACATTAAATTATGTTTTTCTTCCCTTTGGTATATGCACTTTATTTTTCTTCGTTGTGATGGTTTTGTGCCTGTAGTGTCTCACTGTCTTAATTGGTTGCAAACCAAAAAAACAGACAAATTTATAAGAAAAGGCCAAATGTAGATGGCTTGGTCATCAAACAGTCAAAATTTTAGAACAGTGACTAAAGTTGTAAGTTCAAATCATCCCAAGACAATTTATGAAACTAGTATCATAAAATTTTATTTTGAAGATTGCTGATAAACACAAAGCAACTGAATCTCTATGCTGCTAGTCCAGTATTACATCAACAAGACACTGTACGTTCACAAGTGAATAAAGATAATCAAACAGGATCTTCTCCTTCTGAATTAATGATGACTGCTGCTTACTCGGTTATTATATTGAAAATCCTCCTCATTATCTATTTCATTATTTTAAACAATGTTTCTATGTTAAAAGTTAACATCAAAGTAGGATATTTCCAATATACTGCTCTTTCTCTAATGTCCTAGAATCCTTCATAATGATTGTTAAGGTTTCAATAATCTTTCCCTTCGATTCGCATATCACACCAGGTTAAATGTCAGTTATTGGCTGACAACTATTTGCTTTGCACATTTTAGGCCACCCAGAACTTCAATCTCATCACGTATCAATTAATTTTGTCCAGACTACCTCTATATGCAACAGGAACAGTTGTAGCTGTTCTACCTCTGGGCCAGATGAACAACATTTAAGTCCAAAACCAGGACTTGTTAACGATGGAAGATGCTTTTACAACATGGACAAACAGGTTGATTGTCAGTTTGCACATCCTTTCAATATACACAACGGCAGGTGGTAAGAGGGGAGATAGTTTCCTCATTAGCTATCCTGCAGAAGACAAGGGAAAACTATTGCAGTACTTTGTCTACGAGTGTGAACCAATCCAATAAGAGTCTATGGTCCAACCTTCAGAAATGAGGTGGGACAATAAACAGATTTCTATCTGAGAGCATGTTTACTGCTCATGTCCTCTGTTATGAATACTGCAGAGAACAAATAACCAAAAACGTTAATTTTCATTCATCAACAGTTTCAAGTCAATTTGCATTTCACATTGTTCTTTTACTGTTGCAGAACTGAAATAATCTCTTCATATTACTTTTCGACCTTTACACTTTGTTTTATGGATATGGGCTATCCTAGCAAGGCCAGTTTTTATTTCCTAGCCTTGAAAAAGTAGTAATTTAGAAAATGTCTACAACTAGTAGTCCATCTGGTATCTGCAGCAGTTTGGAATAACTGAGTGGCTTGTCAAGCATTTCAGATGCTATGGGTCTGGAGTAACATATCGACAGACCAAGAAAGGAAGATAAAATATACATGTAAAACACATTAGTGGACTAGATGGATATTTACACAGTACCATCACTGAGATTAGCTTCCAATTCTAGATTTGTTAATTGGATATAAATTCAACCAGCTGCTGAGGTGGGATTTGAACATATGATCCCAGACTGTTAGACAATGGGTACAATGGTGAAGATAGATTACCTGAAAAACTTACATGAGAAACAAATGTTCATTAATTTAAATGATGTACTGCATAGACCCCAAGATTTTAAGTACCATTCTGAGGTGCTGGGATTTCTGCTCCCATTAAGACGGCCAATGTGTCAGTGTTTCCCATTGTGATCCTATCCCTTGACAACTGTCATGATCCCATGGCTAATACAGCAGTGGGGAAAGAGCTAAGAGTGGAAGGAAACGTACAAGCATGGAGGAGGCAGGCTTAGAATGCTAGATTTTAAAGTAACAACCAGCTACCTTTTTGTTGGATTTTCCAAAACAGACATCCAGCTTCAAATATTGGACAGTAAGCCATGCCCAGTAGAAACAAAGTGTTCATTTAAAGGGACCTTGCTGTGTCTGCATTGAGACAGCGCTCCAACGCAGCCTCTGCTACCTTGGAGCTTAACAACCCCAAACGTTTGGCATATAATCCTATTGGACCCACATTTTAGAAAGCATTATAGAGCTCTGTCATTGACTTCACCGCCACTAGGGTTGGAGGAGGAAGGCAACCATCAACCCTTACTGCTCTCCTGGCTGTCCACTGCACTAACGTTCTACTGCTCTTTTCAGTGATTCTCTTTGGTAAACCTGCATGTGCCACTGTTGAGAACAAGATTAGCATCAACCATAATTCCCGTACAGTTGAACAGCCTTCCATCACTCACATTCAGGCTTAGAAATGCGGAATAGCCACATTGGTATGGCACTGGTGAATAACTGATGAAGGTTACAGATCTGTAATTTAAGGGTAGTCTGTTTTGTTTCCAAGATACTGAAGGTAAACTATACTTCCAGTATGAATTCACTGTTTCAGGAAAACAGTAAAGGAAATCCAATGGAGAAGATATAAATGCAGCCTAGCTATTGCAAGCTGAATGTTCTGATATCAGCCACAAAACTAAGTACCATAACAAATGTGTGCCTTATTACATATGCGAATAGCTTCCTTGCAGAATAATAATCTTAAGACATCTTTGACTGCTCCCACATCCAATGTTGATCGGGTATTTGCATAATTGCTTGAATTTTCATAGAAACAAATTTGAATTTCAGAATTAATTTGTATTTACTGTCATAAGTTAATTTTAAAAACAATTGCTGTTTGATTTAGAGTTTCATTGTTAACCCCTTTGTCAACAGTATCTTGATTTGAACCAATCGCTCTCTGGGCCTTTTTCAGCTGCTCCATTATGCTGTTAATAATTTAAAGTCACTTTACACTGGTGCAGAAGTTATGAATCATATTAATGTAGTTCAGTTAGAGATTCCAAGAAAAAAGCAGAAGTATCACAATTTCATACATTAAAGGAAATTTCATAAATAATTTCACAACCACCCGAGTTAAATGCTCTGAGAACCTAAATGTAGTCCATTATAATGGAAATATGCAGTGATCAATCAGAAAACATTCATAGCTTTTTGGGTGTCCGCAGACGAAGGAGATCCCCCAAAACATAATCAGTCTCAAACTGGAAAGAAGGTTCAACATTCACTACGTTCATTATTAACATAAAATGCACAGTCACATACCAGAGTCTGTCAACGATGCAAAGACTCTCAGCACCGTAAGCAGGGTAGACAATAGCATATCATTGCAGGGATGTTGATAAATCATTGGATAAATGTTATATTTTGGCTAAATGTCAATTTTGTTGAATTTCACTCCATGAGGCTCAGCAACATCTCTCACCATACTGTTCCAAACTTGGCTCATTAACCACCTATCCTATGGCACCCCAATGTCTGATGCTAACCAGGTCTACCACTTGCCATACCTGAAAGAATCATCCATTAACTCGATATCACAGGATACACTTACACCCTGGCATCCCTGCCATATTTGAAAGGCCACTGTACACCCAGACAAATACTGGCATCCTCAAGTTATCTTGTTCAGTACCAGGCTAATTTGGAACAATGTCAGAAAGGGAAAATTGATACCACAATTCCCCAACAAGGACTAGGTGTTGTGCAGAGGATGGCTGTCCTTTACATGAAGGGTTGGCAGAGGCCGTCATGTCACCAGATTCTGCCAAGACGAAGGTGAAAGACCTGCTCTGCAAAGCCAGGGTAAATATTATATACTTCCCTCTGCTACCACATAGACCTCTCACTAAGGTTCACTCCTGCAAGCAACGTGTTCCCTCATTCACTGTTATCCCCTCCAACAGTGCTAATCATGCACACCCTCTGTGTTGTCTACTCATTTACTGGGGGTCACCTAACCATCTTTATCCCAGCTGTACCAGGATTAACAATGGTGTCACCCATTTTCACATCCCCCTATTCTTTCAGCCTTGAGGAGAAAATGCTCATAAATGCCAAATAAGTGGTGGGGTGCCCAACATTAGGCTCCTCATGCCCAAAGAGGAAAGAATCCTGGTCTTCTCAGGAGGAAAGTGCTCCTGCTAGCTGAGTAAATACCATTCTTCATTCCAATGCAACTTTCACATTGCAAACAAAGTCCCACGGTTGTTTAAATATGCTCACAATGCCACTAAATCTGTTTGCTCATATCTCTGTGTAGCTCCTACTGTAACTGTCACCTTGTGAACTCAGATATCAATTTGTACGCAAGATAATTCGTGAAGCAATGCCTGACCAGAGAAGTTGCTGCACCATGTGTCGGAAATGTGAACATCACGGCTGCAACTACCACCATTGCTCCAGGTGTGCAGGCTTTTGTATAGCATTACTGGCGTCAATAGCCAAAGGTGTATGTATTGCATGAAACAGTCAACAATGTGCGGGGCTGGGAAATCTATAGCAGAGAAGCAATCACAAAGGTCGCCAGGGATCATGAGCTCTCAGACATATGTCTTCGACACTGGCCCACTCAATGTGTAGTGTTACTCCTTGAAGGACCTCGCTTTCCTGGGTTTTGTACACATTCCTTCATGTGATCCTGTTCCATCCATGCTTTACTTTATCCCCCCCTAAAATATTCAGTTGCCCCACTTCATAACTGTCATTTACTCCACCTCCCAACCTGAAGCCCCCAAACCCCATGAATAGGTTTGCTAGACTCCTTTCCATAGCAGCAGCTCCCTTTTTCCCCTTGTCTTTATCAGTCAGAAACGAGGAACTAACAATGGCTTACCCCCTTGAATGATCTTACCAGACAGCCCCAGTCGAGAATTCCCCATATGCATGATTGTTCACTAAATACCTCTTTAGCTGTGTTCATACTAACCTCAGGACTGGTTGCTAAAGAATCATAGAAACACAGACACCCTAACTGAGACCTACCAAGATCTGATCCTGGCCAAGCACTTGCAACGTTAATGGAAGCTGTCCTTGAGTTGTCTCTGCCCTGTGTAGAGACTCCAGGCAGATGGGTACCTCCAAGGACTTCACTAAGGACTATTCCCTTTGTGCCATGACTGTTTGCTTGCTGCAAATGAAATGCACTAACTTGGTAAGCTGCTGGCATGTGCAAGACTGATGTCGCAATGTACCATACAGCAAGATGTCTGCCCCCTTGGCTGGGGACTGCTGATCAACATGACAAGCTGTCTGGTTCCGTGACTGTGCCGAGAGGCGAGATGGGTCAAAACAAGGATGCTAAGAGCATGTAGGCAGTCTCAGAGTAAGTGAGCACTAACAGAGCACTAAAAGAGCAAGCAAACAGCCCTCAGAGGCAGCCTCGTTCAATCCATGAGCTATACGCCTGCCCCTGCATGCAAAGTGAGATTGTTCTGATCAAGGGGCGACAGTGGCATAATGTTAATATCACAGGACTAGCAATCCAGAACACAAGATCAATGTTCTGGGGCATGGGTTTGAATCCCATCATTACAGATATAGAGTGAGCCTAATGACAATTATGTAGCCACTCTCAATTATTATGAACAACTTATTTGGTCCACTAATGCCTTTTAGGGAAGGAAGTCTGTCATCTTTACCACATTTGACTTACAGGTGGCTCCCATCCCAGAACAATGTGACTCTTAACTGCCCCCATCGGTGAATACATTTCAAAAGATACAATTCTGCAACACAAGGTATGAGTTTTGTGCATTTTGCTTAAAGCTGACTGATGTCACAAATTGAATGACAACTGGAACTTGCCTTTAACTATGAAAAAGTTAGGATCTAGGCTAATTCCTTGGTATATCTGAAGAGGGTTTGTTCTGTTTTGTAACAAAATGAGGCCTCATGTCAGGATCAAAATCTCTAATTCAGGTTGGGTTGAAGATTATTGAACTGGAGAATGTTGTTTTTTTTGTCCAAGTGATATAATCGGTTGGTTTAAACAGGGTATATCTTGTGTTGTAATGGCTGTTTCAGTCACTAAGAGTTTCCTTGGGATGGAAGAAGTCACTTTTACTGAAAGTGAGCAAGGCAAAAGTTTTGGAATTGGCAATTGAACTTGCCTGTGGCTATGAGGAATGAGAAAATAATTGTGGCATTATCTCTGCATTTATAATTGCCAGGAATGCAAATAGAATCATTGGAAATGGCTAAAATCCAACTGCAAATGAAGCAGCTTGAATATGGAAAGGAAACGAAACAGTTTGAGTTATGATTAAAAGCAGAGAGGAAAGAAACATAAAGGAAGGCCCCAACAGAAGAGGGAGAAAGAGAAAGGTTTTAAACTTCAGACGTTGCCAATGAAAAATGGAAGTCAACTTAAAATGGCAAAAGTAGAAAGTAGGAGTAGTGCTGGGGGCAGTGATGAAGAGCAAGCCCATTGTAGCCAGAAGCCTGGGGGGGATTTGTTTAAATATGTCCAAGCATTACCAAAGTTTGATAAGAAGAATGTAGAAGTCTTATAATTTCTTTGAAGTAAGTAACTAAACAAGTGAAATGGCTGGTGATCCAAACAAAGTTGGTAAGTAGAGCTAGTGTGTTCTTTGCATTACTATCAAAGGAAGTATCTGAACAGTAGGATGAGGTGAAAAAAAGCATCCTACATATATATGAACTATTACCAGACGCATACAGACAACGTTTCAGGAATCTAAGGAGGGAACCTTGTCAAATATACATAGAGTCTGAAAGAATCAAACAAAGTAACTTTGATAGGTGCTTAAGGGCATTGAAATTAGATCAGACATATGATGCTATTAGAGAGATTGTTATTTTGGAGGAGTTGAAAAATTCTCTTCTTGAAGTAGGGAGAACTCATGGAAGAGCAGAGTTAAGACTGAAAGATTAGTAACGGAAATGGCAGATGATTGAGTTCATTCATAAATCAAAGTTTGGCTTCTGACATCAATTGCAATCTGTGAGGGATAGAAATTAGGAGAAGAGAAATCCTCAGGTAGTAAAGGAAAATAGTAAAGATAGTTTACCACAGGTTAAAACAGAAAACCCATGAGGAAGGAAGAGAAGTAAAAACCCTTAGGTGTTTTCACCGCAATACAGTAGGACATATATGAAATTGTAGTGTTGGTGGTTTAAGAAAAGCACTGGAAAAACAGACGTGGTAAAACAAGATAAGCCAGTAGGGTTTACTAAAGTGGTAATGGAGATCCCAGTGAGCTGCTAAAGAACGTACAGCATGGTCAGGGGTTAGTTAATAAAGTACCAGCTCTCTTTAAAGAATTTGCCTGCATGGGTACGGTTTACTTGTTTCTATTAAGAGTAGGTAAAGAAATTAAAATTTCAAGAGAGACAGGAATAAATAATTCTTTGATGATGAGATGAGGAGGTTAGAATTAGAATGAGGTTTTATTGTCACGTGTACTCAAATACATGGATATAGGTGAAAAGTGTAAAGTCGCCATTTCCAGCACCATCTTGGATACAAAGACGCCTCAGTCCAAAATCTTAAGTAAGAATTAGAAAAATAAAGAAATAAAGTTAAAGGTTCAGCATTATTGTCCTTTAAAAGCAGAGAAAGGAGAGAGAGAAATAAAATAAAAGTAAGTGGGTCCACGCTGGGCTTCGCGTTGAGACCGGGAGTCCACATTTTCCTTCGCCTCAAGGCTGGGAGTGCACACTGGGCATCCCTCAAGTCCTTGCTGGGCCTCACTTTGAGTCTGCACTGGCTCAGCTTGCTGTCATCGATGCCGTCCGAGGACAGGAGGTAAGTGGAAGGTGGAAAAAAACACATGTGAAGAGGGAAAATAAAAAGAAACAGATGGAGCAGAGGAGCCCTTGCTCAAGAGCTCCACTTGGCTGCCATCTTGATGACTTGGGTATGTATTTTGGAAGGAGTCCTGCCAGACAGGGTTGTGGAATTCATGACGAGAAGAGTAATATTCCATAATGTAAAGTGAGGTTGGAGAGTCTGGTGAAAAGTGGTGAAGTGGTGGTAGGAGCAATAAAGAAACTCTTGGTTGTTGGAATACAGTTTATCCTTGATCATGATAAAGCTGGATCACAGGTGGGAGTGATGCCTACTGTAGTTGATACTGCAGTGGAGAATCAGGAAACTGATGTGTTAACTCAAGTATATCCTGGGAATTTTCCTGACTGTGGTAACATAGGTGGAAACAGAAAGAGAAATCAAAGAATAAAGACAAGCAAGTTGAAGTTTAATTATCAGAGACTATGTTTGATCAAATGGTTGAGAAAAAATAAGAACAAGTGGAGGACAAAGTGGATATATTTAGTTCAGATAGGTTCACTGATTTACAACAAAAAGATGAATAAATAAAGCAGTTGTATCAAAAAGCATACACAAGTGGAATCTGAGTGTTTCCTAGAATGTCACTATCTTAAAAATGAAGTCTTAATTAGCAAATTGAGACCATTACTTATTCAGGCAGATGAAAAATGGGCAGAAATTAATCAAGTTGTATTACCAGTGGGTTATAGAAAAGTGGTGTTGTGGATAGCATAAGGTACCTGTAAGAGGTCATTTGGGTGTAAGGAAAACTGAAAACAAAAAACTACATTTTTATCGGTCTGAACTGCATAAGAGTGTGGTTGCATTTTGCTGGACATGTCATACGTATCAGGTAATTGGAAAAGCTCAGGCAGTGATAAAATCAGCATTCTTTTACCCATTCCCACATTTGAGGAACTTTTTACAAGAGTCATAATTAATTGCGTAGGACCTCCACCTAAAACAAAACTTGGGAATCAGCACTTGTTGACCATAATGAATGTGCCTATTAGATTTCCAAAGGTCATTCCATTTACACAGTATCATGGCGAAAAGGATTATAGAAGAGTTGCTCAAATATTTACTAAATATGGACTACTAACAGAAATACAATTGGATTGAGGGTCAAATTTAATATCAATTATGTAAGGAATGTAATTTAAGGGGGTTTTAATGAAGGAATGTCAGAAGGCATTTGACAGCCTGAAAACTGTGTTAATCTCCACCCCAATGAGAGTCACACCTAAGTATGTAAAGCCATTCAAGGTAGCTATTGATGAAAGTGATGTGGGTATTGGTGCTGTATTCTTGCAAGATGATGAGGGGAAGAAAGAAAGATCTATTGAGTATTTTTCCAGAAAGTTCATTATTCATCAACAGAAATACTCCACAATTGAGACAGAGACCTTGAGTTTGGTGTTGTAACATTTCAACATTTATGTTGGCAGTAATGTGTCTAAGACAATTGTACATATTGATTGTAACCCCTAAACACTTTTGGAAAAAATAAAGAATAAGAATACCAAATTGCTTAGATGGAGTTTATTGTTACAGCCATTTAATTTGAAAATAATATACATGGCAGAATGACAGAATGTAATCACAAATGCATTGTCACAACAGTGAAGAAGGAAGATGAAGATGTTCGGTGGCAGAAGTAATAGATTGAAATGGACTATAGTATTTGCAGGCTAAGAGTCAATGTAATGGATATGTATTGTGGTGTATTAATAGCATAAACCTAAAGGTTTTTGAAAATGAAGCCATCATTTATGTTTCATGGAGAGGTGTGATGATACTATAGCTTTAAAACGCATATTTTGTCCTTTTTTTTGTGAAGGGAAGTTGAGACAGAGGGACTGAGTGGTCTGTTCCAAACCAATAAAATACACAGGTTGTGAGGCCTTGCATTTTTGTTTTAAAAGTTGGAACAATAGAAGCAGCATAAATGGGTGGAGTCTAGCTTCGACAGAACTAGGGTATTAGCTTAGTTTTCAGCAGTTGCTGAGGTTTTTCAAATTGGTTCTGGACAAGGCTACATCTTTCTCTCAGTTACGGCGAAAAGCTGGAATTCTCGACGTCTTATATGCCATTCTGGCAGCAATCTATTTTACTGAATTTGCTTTTACAAGGGTGTATTTATGGGATGTTACTATATTGGAACAGTTGTTGTTAAGTAGTTAAATAATCTATTATTCTGTTAAGTTTTCCAATAGTCAAGTTATTTCAATTCCTTCTTTTTTGCTGCATTTTAACGAACAGATGAATAAAGTGTGTTTTGCTTAAAGCCAAGTAGTATAAACAATCGAATTACACTTGCCTTTGAACACATTAATAAGTTAGGGTCTCAGCTATCTCCTTGAAATATGTGAAGGGGGGTTGGTCTGGTTCATAACATTTAAATACACTTAAGGTAGGAAAGAAAGACACAGAAGATTAGGGAAGGAATTCCAGAGCGTAGGGTCTGAGCAGCTGAATAGACATCCACTAACAATGCAGCAATTAATATCAAGTATAATCAGTGGCCAGAGTTAGAGAAGAGTTGATATTAAGGAGCACAGTGGGTTTGGAGAGGATTAAAATGAAAAAGAAAGGCAAAGTCATCAAGCGATTGGAAAACAAGAATGAGATTTTGTAAAATCATTCAACTCAGAGCCAATGGAGGCCATCAGCATAAAGGTTAAGGATGAATAAAGCTTGTTGCAAGATAGAACAGAACCAGCACGGTTGTAGATAACCTTAAATTTGTTAAAAGTAGAATATGGAGGAGCTGATCAAGAATTTACTGAAGTAGCAAAATTGAGAAGTAGCAAAGACACAATTGAAAGAGGATATAGATAGAAATAGGCAGCTTCAGTGATGGGATGGTCAGGATTTAAAACGTGCCTCAGCTTCAAATATGCTAGAAGGGTCGTATCTACTTCAGCTTCAGATTTTGCTGGGGAAAGCAACGGAATTGCTGGATAGGAAAGAGTTTGTGATGGGATTGAAGAAATTGACTTTGGCATTCCAAGTATTTACTTGAGGAAATCACTGGTTGCAGAGTCATAGACATGTACAGCATGGAAACAGACCCTTTGGTCCTACCCGTTCATGCGACCAGATGTCCCAACCCAATCTAGTCCCACCTGCCAGCACCCGGCCCATATCCCTCCAAACCCTTCTTATTCATATACCCATCCAAATGCCTTTTAAGTGTTGCTATTGTACCATCCTCCACCACTTCCTCTGGCAGCTCATTCCATACATGTACCACCCTCTGCTTGTAAACGTTACCCCTTAGGTCTCTTTTATATCTTTCCCCTCTCACCCTAAACCTATGCCCTCTAGTTGTGGACCCCCCTCACCCATCCCAGGGAAAAGACTTTGTCTATTTACCCTATCCATGCTTCTCATGATTTTATAAACCTCTATAAGGTCACCCCTCAGCCTCTGATGCTCCAGGGAAAACAGCCCCAGCCTATTCAGCCTCCCCTTATAGCTCAAATCTTCCAACCCTGGCAACATCTTTGTAAATCTTTTCTGAACCCTTTCAAGTTTCACAACATATTTCCAATAGGAAGGAGACCAGAATTGCACGCAATACTCCAACAGTGCCCTAACCAATGTCCTGTACAGCCACAACATGACCTCCCAACTCCTGCACTCAATACTCTGACCAATAAAGGAAAGCATACCAAACGCCTTCTTCACCATCTTATTGACCTGCGACTCCACTTTCAAGGAGCTATGAACCTGCACTCCAAGGTCTCTTTGTTCAGCAACACTCCCTAGGACCTTACCATTAAGTGTATAAATCCTGCTAAGATTTGCTTTCCCAAAATGCAGCACCTCACATTTATCTGAATTAAACTCCATCTGCCACTTCTCAGCCCATTTTGCCCATCTGCTCAAGATCCTGTTGTAATCTGAGGTAACCTGCTTCGCTGTCCACTACACCTCCAATTTTGGTGTCACCTGCAAACTTACGAATTCTACCTCTTAAGCTCACATTCGAATCATTTATACAAATGATGAAAAGTAGATAATCCAGCACCGATCCTTGTGGATCTCCGCTGGTTACAGGCCTCCGGTCTGAAAAACAACCCTCCACCACCACCTTCTGTCTTCTACCTTTGAAGCAGTACTATCTCTAAATGGCTGGTTCTCCCTGTATTCCCTGTATGAGATCTAACCTTGCTAATCAGTCTCCCATGGGGAACCTTGGCGAGCGCCTTACTGAAGTCCATATAGATCATATCTACCACTCTGCTCTCATCAATCCTCTTTGTTACTTCTTCAAAAAACTCAATCAAGTTTGTGAGATATGATTTCCCACGCACAAAGCCATGTTGACTATCCTGAATCAGTCCTTGCCTTTCCAAATACTTATGCATCCTGTCCCTCAGGATTTCCTCCAACAACTTGCCCACCACCAATGATGTCAGGCTCACCGGTCTACAGTTCCCTGGCTTGTCCTTACCACTCTCCTTAAACAGTGGCACCACATTAGCCAACCTCCAGTCTTCTAGCACCTCACCTGTGATTATCGATGATACAAGTATCTCTGCAAGAGGCCCAGCAATCACTTCTCTAGTTTCCCACAGAGTTCTAGGGTACACCTGATCAGGTCCTGGGGATTTATCCACCTTTATACGTTTCAAGACATCCAGCATTTCCACCTCTGTAATATGGGCATTTTGCAAGATGTCACCATCTATTGTCTTACATTCTATATCTTCCATGTCCTTTTCCACAGTAAATACTGATGCAAAATACCCATTTGGTATCTCCCACATTTCCTGCGGCTCCACACAAAGGCCGCATTGCTGATCTTTGAGGGGCCCTATTCTCTCCCTGGTTACCCTTTTGTCCTTAATGTATTTGTAAAGACCCTTTGGATTCTCCTTAACTTTATTTACCAAAATGGTGGGGTAAAGCTAGATGCTGTCAGTGAACAGGTGGAACCCCTTTTATCGAGGAGAAAGTGAGGACTGTAGATGCTGGAGATCAGAGCTGAAAATGTGTTGCTGGAAAAGCGCAGCATGTCAGACAGCATCCAAGGAACAGGAGAATCGACGTTTCGGGCATAAGCCCTTCTTCAGGAATGAGGAAAGTGTGTCCAGCAGGCTAAGATAAAAGATAGGGAGGAGGGACTTGGGGGAGGGGTGTTGGAAATGCGATAGGTGGAAGGAGGTCAAGGTGAGGGTGATAGGCAGGAGTGGGGTGGGGGCAGAGAGGTCAGGAAGAAGATTGCAGGTTAGGAAGGCGGTGCTGAGTTTGAGGGATTTGACTGAGACAAGGTGGGGGGAGGGGAAATGAGGAAACTGGAGAAATCTGAGTTCATCCCTTGTTGTTGGAGGGTTCCTAGGCGGAAGATGAGGCGCTCTTACTCCAGCCGTCGTGTTGCTATGGTCTGGCGATGGAGGAGTCCAAGGACCTGCATGTCCTTGGTGGAGTGGGAGGGGGAGTTGAAGTGTTCAGCCACGGGGTGGTTGAGTTGGTTGGTCCGGGTGTCCCAGAGGTGTTCTCTGAAACGTTCCCCAAGTAGGCGGCCTGTCTCCTCAACATAGAGGAGGCCACATCGGGTGCAGCGAATGCAGTAAATGATGTGTGTGGAGGTGCAGGTGAATTTGTGGCGGATATGGAAGGATCCCTTGGGGCCTTGGAGGGAAGTAAGGGGGGAGGTGTGGGTGCAAGTTTTGCATTTCTTGTGGTTGCAGGGGAAGGTGCTGGGAGTGGAGGTTGGGTTGGTGAGGGGTGTGGACCTGACGGGGGAGTCACGGAGGGAGTGGTCTTTTCGGAACGCTGATAGGAGAGGGAAGGGAAATATATCCCTGGTGGTGGGGTCCATTTGGAGGTGGCGGAAATGACGGCGGATGATACGCTGTACATGGAGGTTGGTGGGGTGGTAGGTGAGGACCAGTGTGGTTCTGTCCTGGTGGCGGAACCCCTTTTTTCCCCCATTCAATTAAGGGATATGGATATCACTGACTGAACTGCACTTATTGCCATCCCTAGTTGTCCTTGCGAAGGTGATGGTAAGCTGCCTTCTTGAACCATTATAGTCTGTGTGGTGGATGCTGACCAATGATGCCCTTCGGGAAGGAATACCAAGATTTTGATCCAGCAAAACTGAAGGAACGGTGATGTATTTCAGGATGGTCAGTAAGCTGGAGGGGAACCTGCAGGTAGCGGTCTTCCATCTATGCTGCCCTTCTCTTCTAGATGGAGGTGTTCATGGTTTTGGAAAAAAGTATCTAAGGATCTTTGGTGGATTTCTGCAGTGCATCTTGTAGATAGTACACAATGCTGCTCCAGACCATCGGTGGTGGAGGGAGTGAATGTGGTGCCGTGGGCTGGTTTGTCCTGAACGTGTCAAGCTTATTTAATGCTGTTGGAGCTGGACCCATTTCAGGCAAATGGGAAGTATTTCACCACACTGTTGACCTGTGCCTTGTTGATGGCGGACAGGTTTTGGGGGGGTCGGGAAGTGAGTTACTCACCACAGTAATCTTAGCTTCTGACCTGCCACTGTGTTTATGTGGTGGGTCCAGTGAGTCTCCAGTCAATAATAACCCTCAGGATATTGATAGTGGGGATTCAGTGATGCTAAAATTGTTGGCATATCAAGGGGCAACGGTTCAATTATCTCTAATTGGAGATGGTCATTGCCTGACATTTGTGAGGTGCAAATGTTACTTACCACTTGCCTGCCCAAGCCTGGATATTGCCAAGAATTGTTGTATTTGAACACAGACTGCTTCAGTATCTTAGGAGTTGCGAATGGTATTGAACATTGTGTGATCAGCGAACATCCCCACATCTAACCTTATAATGGAGGGAAGGTCAATTATGCACTTCTAGATGGCTGGGTCTAGGACACTACCCTGAGGAACTCCTGCAGAGACATCCTGGAGTTGACATGACTGACCTCCAACAACCGTTTTCCTGTGTTCCAGGTATGACTCCAACCAGTGGATACCCACTGATTCCATTTTCCCAAGGGCTGCTTGATGCCACACTGTCAATTGCAGCCTTGATGTCAATTGGTTCTTTTGTTTATGTTTCAACCAAGGCTGTAATGAGGTCAGGAGTTGAGCGGTCTGGGCAGAACCCAAACTGGGCAACACTGATCACATTATTGCTGAGCAGTTGTTGCATGAAAGCACTGTTGATGACACCTTCCATCAATACTATCAAACAGTCTTACAATTGCATCAAAACAACTCTTAATAAATGTTTCATATACCATCTTGTGTGACTATGACAAAGGTAAACTAGCCCTCATCTTTGATCTGCACGTGCAATCTTCAACATGGTTGACCACACTGCTGTCCTCCCAATTTATTTCCCCATTATCCAGCTGGGTGGGTGCACTGACTTGGTTCCATTGTCACCTACCTGACCATAGCCAAATAATCATCTCTGATGCCTTCTCATCCTGCTCCTGTACTATTACCTCTCTCCCCAAAGAATCTTATTGTTGCCCCCTTCTGTTTTTCAAACTTCATTACAAAACACAGTATCAGGTTTCCTGGCTTCAGGTTAAACATAGGCAAGGGAACCTGCTGCTGATTACCACGTATCATCCTCCCTCAGCTGATGAATCAGTACTTCTCCATTTTGAACAACATTTGAGCAAGTACACAAAACAGCAAAATGTATTTTGGGTTGAGGCTTTCAATGTCCACCACCAACAGTGACTCAGCACCAGCACTACTGGTCAAACTGGTCAGGTCTCAAAGGACATAGCTGCTAGACTGGGTCTGCAACAGGTGGTGAGGGAATAAATAAGAGGGAGAAAAATACTTGACCTTAACCTTACCAATCTGCCGGCTGCAAATGCATCTGTCCATGACAGTTTCAGTAAGTGACCACTGCACAGTCCCTGTGGAGACGGATGTTCCATTTTTATATTCAGAATAATCTCCATTGTTTTGTTTAGCACTATGAGCACACTAAACGGGACAGACTTTGAACAGATCTAGCAACTGAAGTCTGGGCATCGGTGAGGCACTGTGGGTCATCATCATCACCATCAACAGCAGAATTTTAGTCCAGCACAATCTCCAACCTCATGGCTCAGCATACTCACCCACTCAACCATTACCATTAAGCCGAAGGATCAACCCTGGTTCAACGGACAGTGCAGGTGGGCAGACCAAGAATAGCACCAGGCATTCCTGAAAATGAGGTGGCACCATCCCTTGATTGGAAGGTCAGGAAAAGGGATGTTCCAAGAAGCAGAAGTCAGCAGTGTGATAGAAAACTCCCCATTTGCCTGAATGGGTGCAGCCTCAACAACACTCAAGAAGCTTGACACCATCCAGAACAAAGCAGCCTGCTTACTGGCACCACATCCATAAACATCCACTTTCTCCACCACTGACGCTCAGTGGTAGCAGTGTGCATGATAAAATGCACTTCAGGTATTCACCAAAGATCTGCACCTTCTCAATCCACAATCACTTCCATCTAGAAAGACGAGATCAGCAGATACTTGAGAAGGCCACCACCTACATGTGCCCTCAAGACACTCATTGAATTATATACCATACAGAAACAGACTCCCCGGTCCAACTCGTCCATGCTGACCAGATATCCCAAATTAATCTCGTACCATTTGCCAGTATTTTGCCCATATCCCTCTAAATCCTTCCTTTTCATGTACCTATCCAGATGCCTTCCATACTTGCACCACATCTGCGTGAAAAAAGTTGCCCATTAGGTCCCTTTTATATCATTCCCCTCTCAGCTTAAACTTATGTCCTCTAGCTTTGGACCTCCCTACCCTTGGCTCTTCACCCTATCCATGCCCCTCATGATTTTATAAATCACTATAAGATAACCCCTCAGCCACTGGCACTCCAGGAAAAAATAGCCCCAGCCTATTCAGCCTCTCCCTATAGCTCAAACCCTCCAACCCTGACAACATTCTTGTAAATCTTTTCTGTACCCTTTCAAGTTTAACAAAATCTTTCCTAAAGCGGGGGACCAAACTGAATGCAATACTCCAAAAGTGGCCTAACCAATGTCCTGTACCATGGCAACATAACATCCCAACTCTTATACTCAATGCACTGACTAACAAAGGCAAGTGTACCAAATGCTTTCTTCACTATCTTGTCTACTGTGACTTCACTTTCAATTACGAACCTGCAGCCCAAGGTCTCTTTGCTTGGCAATACTCTCCAGGAATCTACCATTAAAGGGTATAAATCCTACCCTGATTTGCCTTAACAAAATGCAACACTTTACATTTATCTAAATTAAACTCCATGTGCCGCTCCTGACTTGGAAATGTATTGCCGTTTCTTCAGTGTTGCTGGGTCAAATCCTGAAATTCCCTCTCTCAGGGTATTGTAGGTCAATCTACAGCAGGTGGACTGCATGGTTCAAATCGGCAGCTCAACATCACCTTCTCAAGAGCATCTAGGGATGGGCAATAAATGCTGGTAAGCCAGTGACACCCATGGCCCACAAATGAATTTTAAAAAAAGGACAATAACCAGACTAAAGGAACTGAAATATCAAGATGAACGTCAATATGGGAGAGCTTAAGAGAAAAGGTAGGGTGGAAATAGGGCATCAGCTTGCAACAATCATGAGCTAAAGATTAGGGGATAATGATGGTAGATTTAAATTAATACAACTAATCAGCTATGATATCACTGATTGTTGGAACAGACTCAAGAAGTTCAATTATCTACTTCTGTTTCTATGTTCCCACATGTTCATTTTTTAGTTTTGTTGACTGATCTGTTTAATTCATCTTTTTTCAGATTTCCAGCAATTAATAGCTGTTGTTTCTCTTTAAATCTGTATATTCAAAATGAGAAGCTGCAAGATTAATAAACAATCTTATCACTTTGTTTGTGTCATGATTAACTCCTTTCAATTAGCGGGTTTTCACCTCCTCTGAAGTATGTTGAAAGTTTTGCTCTTACAATTACAAAGGAAAAATTGCCTCTTATAATTGCTTGTACTTGCTGTTTTTGTCATGAAAACTATGAGTACAACAAATATAAATTGGATGGATAATTGTGCAACATATGCTCATTTATGTTTTGTATCCAGTTGAATAACAAATTGAATAACAATATTTGTCTCTTCAATTTTGTTCTCTATGATTAGTTCAGTGCCTTAAACTCCGGGTTTTGCTATTTTCAAATAGTCCTTTTTCGTCCAATCATAAATTACAATGCATGGAAATGTTGATGCAATACTCTATTATAGACAAGAATGATTATTCAATCGGTTTATCTCTAGCCCATTTATGTAACACTGCCATATTCCCCTGCCCTCCTACATCTGATCAAAGGAGGCTGATGTCAGAAAAGGAAAAGAGTTATCGAAATATAGTTGGAGTCCTCTTTTGAGTTGGGCCTTGATAGGGAACTTTGCTTGGCATCCAACTCCATTTTCCTTAGTTTGGGAATGTTTGATGCTGATAATAGCCCAAAAAACAAAATGTTCCAGTCTCTGACATTATCAAATTTCATGACCACTATTTACAAAAACAGTTTGTACCTGACTTGTACAGTTACAAGCTATATAAAATACTTTGCTGCAACATCACTTCTCTTCCTGAATGATTTCCACAAGCAACATTCATGGAGATAAACTGCCTACATGCTAAATAAATGGATTTATTTTAAAGCAGGTACAATGGGCCAATGGCTTCTTCTGTGCTACATCATACACAACGTATTATTCAAAAATTTAACATTTCTATAATCTCAATTCCACAGTGACATTACACAGCTGGAAAATCTTCTTTTTTATATATTATCTATTGTTTTCACTCTGACTAATCTTCCATGTATTAAGTCAAAAGTACATTGTGTATAACCAAAATGTTTTACCTCAATTGTTTTCTTCAACAGCTGTAAATAGACTACGATGTAAAATGAGATGCTTTAGTAATGCATCATTCTGGAAAAAGTGAGGCCTGCAGATGCTGGAGACCAGAGTTGAAAAATGTGGTGCTGAAAAAACACAGCAGGCCAGGCAGCATCTGAGAAGCAGGAGAATTGACGTTTCGGTCCTGAAGAAGGGCTTATGCCTGAAACGTCGATTCTCCTGCTCCTCGGATGCTGCCTGGCCTGCTGTGTTTTTCCAGCACCACATTTTTCAACTAATGCATCATTGTGCCTAATTTGACTGTTCCTTTTATAGTAGGTTCAACAAATAGAACAACTGGGCAAGTTATTGGAGGGAATCCTGAGGGACAGGATGTACATGTATTTGGAAAGACAAGGACTGATTAGGGATAGTCAACATGGCTTTGTGTGTGGCAAATCATGTCTCACAAACTTGAGTGAGTTTTTTCAGGAAGTAACAAAGAGGATTGATGAGGGCAGAGCGGTAGATGTGATCTATATGGACTTCAGTAGGTCGTTCAATAATGTTCCCCATGGGAGACTGATTAGCAAGGGTAGACCTCACGGAATACAGGCAGAACTAGCCATTTGGATACAGAACTGGCTCAAAGGTAGAAGACAGAAGGTGGTGGTAATGGGTTGTTTTTCAGACTTGAGGCCTGTGACCAGTGGAGTGACACAGGATCGGTGCTGGGCCCTCTACTTTTTGTCATTTACATAAATAATTTGGATGCGAGCTTAAGAGGTACAGTTCGTAAGTTTGCAAAATTGGAGGTGTAGTGGACAGCGAAGAGGGTTACCTCAGATTACAACAGGATCTTGATCAGATGCGCCAGTGGGCTGAGAAGTGGCAGATGGAGTTTAATTTAGATAAATGCGAGGTGCTGCATTTTGGGAAAACAAATCTTAGCAGGACTTATACACTTAATGGTAAGATCCTAGGGAGTGTTGCTGAACAAAGAGACCTTGGAGTGCCGGTTCATAGCTCCTTGAAAGTGGAGTCGCAGGTAGATAGGATAGTGAAGAAGGTGTTTGGTATGCTTTCTTTTATTGGTCAAAGTATTGAGTGCAGGAGCTGGGAGGTCATGTAGTGGCTGTACAGGACATTGGTTAGGCCACTGTTGGAGTATTGCGTGCAATTCTGGTCTCATTCCTATCGGAAAGATGTTGTGAAACTTGAAAGGGTTCAGAAAAGATGTACAAGGATGTTGCCAGGGTTGGGGATTTTGAGCTGTGGGGAGAGGCTGAACAGACTGGGGCTGTTTTCCCTGGAGCGGCAGAGGCTGAGGGGTGACCTTATAGAGGTTTACAAACTCCACTTCATCGTCCCCCCCCTTCTCCCTCTGATGGCACTTCAACTTTGAGGGATCCTTGAGGTCTCCTGCCTACCTCAGCAGGGGGCTGCCATTCCTCTGACTGGGCTGCCAACATCAGGAGCATGGCTACTATCCTTAAAAACAGCTAGGCTGTCTCCAGGTAGACTACAGGATCTCTATTTTCTTCTAGTCAGGAAACTGATAAACTTGTAGAAAGATCAAGCTTGACAATTCTAAATTCTTAATTTAAACTAAACTAACAACAGTTACTAAAACTATACTGAAATTAAAGTGAATCATAACTTGAGCCAAGTTACTTTCTAAGAATCCAATCCAGTAGTTATTTGGCCTATTTAAGCATTTACTGAAAAAAAACAGAAGCATTTTGCCAAATGTAATCAGTACAATTCTCAACAAAAATAAAAATGTCTTTATTTTTACCATTTCAATAAGTACTGGATGTCCCAGACTTTAGACATGATAGTTCGACATTCAAACTTAGCCCAACTCCAAAGAAGTTGAAAATGTGTTGCTGGAAAAGCGCAGCAGGTCAGGCAGCATCCAAGGAACAGGAGAATCGACGTTTCAGGCATCAGCCCTTTGGCTGTTGCCCGAAACGTCGATTCTCCTGTTCCTTGGATGCTGCCTGACCTGCTGCGCTTTTCCAGCAACACATGTTCAGCTCTGATCTCCACCATCTGCAGTCCTCACTTTCTCTTCCAACTCCAAAGAAGACTTGTATCAAACTCAAAACATTAACTATTTTTCTCTCCACTGGCACAGTGGTGAGCACTGCTGCCTCATAGGGACCTGGATTCAATTTCAGTATTGGGTGGGTGATTGTGTTGAGTTTGCATGTTCTCCCTGTTTCTGCACGGGTTTCCTTTGGATGGTATAGTTTCTTGCCACAGTCAAAAGATTTGCAGGTTAAGTGTATTGGTTAAGCTAAATTTGCTCGTGGTGTGCAGTGATAAGTGGGTTAACTATGTAAATCGGAGGTCTGGGGTTATGGGATACTCTTTGGAGGGTTGGTGCAGATTTGATGGGCTGAATGACCTCTGCCTGCACTGTCGTGATTCTATGATATTGCCAGAGCATTTAGCAATACTTTGAGTGTAAACCAACTTAGAATCTTAGCTGTACATTTACAAACCTAATCCCCTAAAAAATTGTAAGCACTTTTGTTCTCTGTCCTTTAACCAATTGATTATCCATGCTGACACATTCTCTTTCATAACATATGTCTTTTTTTAAGAATGCTTCTATTGCAGCAGTTAGCAAAGGCTATCTATATAAATAATAACATAGTTCATTAGTAAGGAAATTTTATTATCTTAAAGAGTATTATTAAATTTGTCAGGCATAACTTGCTTTTTACAAATCCATGCTGGCTGGTCTTAATTAAAGTACATCTTTCCAGGGGAGTTCAGATTTTATGTTACCAGTTTACCCACCAAAGGTGTTAACAGCCTTATTTGTAGTTATTTCTCTCCCTCTTTTAAACAGAGGTGTAGATTGGCAACCATCCAGTGTTCTGGAGATCAAATGGTGTTTGAAGCACTGCAGTAATAGCCTCTGATATGATTTCTTTCAGCATTCTTGGGTGCATGCCATGAGGACGCTAAGCTGTTTCCAATATGTTACATCTATCTTTTTATTACAGGTTCCTAATAGTTATTCTATCTAATTGCTCCATCACCACTTATAGTCTTACAATTACATTACCACACTGAAAAAGCTGAGGCAAAGGGCTCAGTTAACGTTTCTACCAGTCCTTCATAACACCCACAAGTTGAATTCCTTTCTCATTTCTATTTAATCTCCACCTTGACTTTTAATTATTCATCCAATTTCTGTCTTTTTTTTAAACTATATTTCTCTTTTACGTGACAGAGTTTTCATTTTATTTTGCCACACCAAAAAAAAATGCTTCATTCAAGCAATTCCAGTTGTGGAAGCACCATCTTTATTGTGCAGTCCGTACACTTATCAGCTCCTGTTTGAATACAATAGAAAATGTTGGGGCTCATTGGCCAGTTTTTCATTCTAGTTCAAGTAGGTTACCTCATTTTAAAGAGCTCATTTAAGTTGATTTTTTGTCCTCAATCAAACTTCTTCATTTAATTGGTTTATCTTTTTCTTATTTTTAATTTTAAAACTAAGTATGTTATTGCCTCTACTTCTTAGTTGCTCCTTGCCTTTACATAACATAATAAACCCACTTAATTTCTTAGAACTTGATCTGGATTTGTCTCCTTTCTTAGTAAACTAAAAACAGAGTGTGGAAATGCTGTGCCATGCATTACTTTTAATCAAGTTTATCTGTGAACAACCAAAACCACCCACTATTTATAGTCATTTTGTATCTATCCCTTAGAATACATTGCATCCTTACTTCATAATGCTAATAGATTTCATACATCTTCTACAGTATCTGTGTTCTCATGTTATCATGAAAACAAAATTGGACAAACCTTGTACATCTTTGTTCTAGCTTGCTCTCCCATAGATTAGGTATACTACATTAGTGAACAAAAACTCAATAAAATGTAGTTAATGCAGCCTCCTAAAAATTCTGTGATAATGTTCAGCACCATGGCACTCATTGATACACTTTAAATTTCCATGATCAGTGGGCAGTACAGGCTAAGTGCAGTAGCAGCCCTGGGAATTAAATCTTAATTTGAATTTGTAAGTTTTGGGCCACCTTTGAGGGCTCTTGTGGTGTATTGGTAACATCCCTACCTCTGAGCCAGAGACTCAGGATCAAGTCCCACCTTTTCCAGAGGTCTGTAATAAATCTCTGAATAGGTTGATAAGAAATTGCTTTTATGTTTCCTTTTATAGATTTTTTTTTTTACGGTGCCCCTTAAAGAGGTTGTCACATCTTTAGTTAGCTAGGGCGGCACGGTGGCACAGTGGTTAGCACTGCTGCCTCACAGCGCCAGAGACCCGGGTTCAATTCCCGTCTCAGGCGAGTGACTGTGTGGAGTTTGCACATTCTCCCCGTGTCTGCGTGGGTTTCCTCCGGGTGCTCCGGTTTCCTCCCACAGTCCAAAGATGTGCAGGTCAGGTGAATTGGCCATGCTAAATTGCCCATAGTGTTAGGTAAGGGGTAGATGTAGGGGTATGGGTGGGTTGCGCTTCGGCGGGGCGGTGTGGACTTGTTGGGCCGAAGGGCCTGTTTCCACACTCTAAGTAAGTAATCTAAATTGCTTTATTATTTAGGTTTCCAAAAGCATAAACAGCACCATCTCACCTTTTATTTTAAATGCATTTTAGAGTGATATCTAAATGTTTCTTTGATGTCTGTTTGCTTTCTTGTTTCAAGTACTTTGTTTCCATTTTTTGCTTTTCTCTGCTTGCAAATATATAAAACAATCTAGATGGACCTGTAAATAAAACCCATCATCCCAAAAGAAGTGTGAATGGTGCAAAGGTCCTAAAAGTAAAAAAAAACTTTGTAAAAAGTAATGACTGTTTGGAAGACATGAATGAACACCATTCAATCTCAAAATTTAGATGACAATGACAGTTTGGACTTTGCTTTGGTAATCAAAAAAGGATTGTTTCCCTAGTTACTATTCCCACCAGTTGAAATCTCATGTGTTTGAAATTCAATACTATCCAACACTGCAGGTCATGCTCAAATTAATTGACTGCCAACAGTGGGATAACTGCTATTATATCTTTTCAAATTTACTGTATTAGTCTGTGAATTATTTCAATTCTGATTAGTTTGCAACCTGTTCATTTACAACTCAAGCGTCTTCAATTTACTTTGGCTTGATGTATTTGTTCATTTTAATTCTGTTCAGTTATTTTCTTACTTGGCCACATACACATGCTTTTAAAATCACTGGCAAGTAAAATACTGAAATATAGATGAGGCGAAGTTGGGTCGTCCTTTGAACGCCTCTCCGAGCAGCGATAAAGTTAGAAAAATTGCAACGGCAGTTCGGTGGGGGGAAAAAAAATAATGAAGGGGAGAAGGCAAAAAGAGAGCAGCGAGAGGGGAAATAAGAATCCAGCGCGAAACAAGAGCGAACGATGATGGGCAACTGCTGTCAGTGAGGGAAGTGGTTGAGCGAGAGGCATCATGTATTTGGCACAGCAGTTCAGGCAGCATCCAACGAGCAGCGAAATGGACGTTTCGGGCAAAAGCCCTTCATCAGGAATTCTTTTGCCCGAAATGTCGATTTTACTGCTCCTTGGATGCTGCCCGAACTGCTGTGCTCTTCCAGCACCACTAATCCAGATATTTGGTTTTCAGCATCTGCAGTCATTGTTTTTACCATCATGTATTCGGCAGCAGAGCGAAGTGAAAGCAGGTGCAAGTACTCGGTGGATGCAGCAGCAGTCAATAGGACAACTTCGTTGTAAAAGATGCGAGTGATCTCTGGAAGTACAGAGAGGCGCTGTCCCCCACCGCAAGATACAGGAGACCTTCCCCGAGGGAAAAGCGGTGAGCGAGGGGAATGAAAATAACACAGGACCCAACAAAAAAAAACACCCCTCAGAACATGGGGGTAAAGCTCAACGAAAACAAAACAAAAAGCAATGTAAAGCAGTAAACAGGTGCCAAATGCTGTGAGGACAAGGAGTGACCATGAAAGGAACAGGCTCAGAAACACCCGCTGGGTCCGGTCCAAACTCCGATTGAATTTCTATTCGATTTCCCACGCTTGCGCCGGGGATGTCACCGCTTCATTTACAATTAAAGTCACCAACTTTATGCTTATCAGTGAAGATTTGTTTGATTTTTTTGTTTACCTCACCAGCCGAGAGTCACACATCGCCGGCTCCCCGGACAACAACTTCCTCCAAGATGGCGCACGGCAGCCGTTAGCACCAGGCCGGAACCAACGGGCACGGGGTGAAGGAGGAAGGAGCCGAGGGAACGGATATAGAGCGACACGTGTTTCCGCCATTGGGTCACGTGCAGCCGCCGTGTGCGTGACTGTGACGTAAGGCGAGTGAGCCTGAGGATGACCACTATCTGGACAGGGTCATTGTGTCCCTGAGAGTGACCACTGTCCGGAGAGGGTCAGTTCGTGTCTCTGAGAGTGACCACTGTCCGGAGAGGGTCAGTGCGCGTCCCTGCGAGTGGCCAGTGTCCGGACAGGGTCAGTGCGCGTCCCTGAGAGTGACCACTGTCCGGAGAGGGTCAGTGCGCGTCCCTGAGAGTGGCCAGTGTCCGGACCGGGTCAGTGCGCGTCCCTGAGAGTGACCACTGTCCGGGGAAGGTCAGTGCGTGTCCAGAGAGTGACCACTGTCCGGGGAAGGTCAGTGCGTGTCCCAGAGAGTGACCACTGTCCGGGGAAGGTCAGTGCGTGTCCCAGAGAGTGACCACTGTCCAGAGAGGGTCAATGCGTGTCCCTGAGAGTGATCACTGTCCGGGGAAGGTCAATGCGTGTCCCTGAGAGTGACCACTGTCCGGGGAATGTCAGTGCGTGTCCCAGAGAGTGACCACTGTCCAGAGAGGGTCAGTGCGTGTCCCTGAGAGTGACCACTGTCCAGAGAGGGTCAGTGCATATTCCTGAGTTTGACCACTGTCTGGGGAGGGTTATTGTGTCCCTAAGAGTGACTACTGTCTGGGGAAGGTCAGTGCGTGTCCAAGAGAGTGACCACTGTCTGGACAGAATCAGTGTGCATCACTGAGAGTGACCACTGTCCAGAGAGGATCAGTGCATGACCCTGAGAGTGACCACTGACTGGGGAGGGCCAGGGCGCATTCCTTAGATTGACCACTGTCCAGGAAAGGTCAGTGTGTGTCACTGAGAGTGACCACTGTCTGGAGAGAGTAAGTGTGAATCCCTGAGAATGAACACTGTCCAGAGAGGGTCAGTGCGTTTCCCTGAGAGAGATCACTGTCCAGAGAGGGTCAGTAAGTTCCTGAGTGTGACCACTGTCCAGAGAGGGTCAGTGCCTGTGCCTGAGTCTGACCACTATCTGGAGAGGGTCAGTGTTTGTCCCTGATAGTGATCACTGTCCAGAAAGGGTCAGTGTGTGTCCCTGATAGTGACCACTGTCTAGAGAGGGTCATTAAGTTCCTGAGAGTGACCACTGTCTGTAGAGGGTCGGTGTGTGTCCCTGATAGTGACCACTGTCCGGAAAGGGTCTGTGCATGCCCCTGAGAGTGAGCACTGTCCAGAGAGGGTCAGATGATGTCCCTGAGATTGACCATTGTCCAGAGAGGGTCAGTGCGCATCCCTGAGAGTGACCACAGTCTGGAGAGGGTCAGTGCCAGTCCCTGAGTGTGACCACTGTCTGTAGAGGGTCAGTGTGTATCCCTGATAGTGATCACTGTCCAGAAAAGGTCATTAAGTTACTGAGAGTGACTGCTATCCAGAGAGGGTCAGTATGCATCCCTGAGAGTGACCACTGTCCAGAGAGGGTCAGTGTGTGTCCCTGAGAGTGACCTCTGTCCAGAGAGGGTCAGTGTGTGTCCCTGAGAGTGACCTCTGTCCAGAGAGGGTCAGCGTGTGTCCCTGAGAGTGACCTCTGTCCAGAGAGGGTCAGTACGCATCCCTGAGAGTGACTACTATCCAGAGAGGGTCAGTAATTTACTGAGAGTGACCAGAGTTTGGAGAGAGTCAGTGCCTGTCCCTGAGTGTGAGCACTGTCTGGAGAGGGTCAGTGTGTGTCCCTGATAGTGATCACTGTCCAGAGAGGGTCAGGGGAGAGTCAGTGCACTTCATCAGTGTGACTACTGTCTAGACAGATTACGTGCGTGTGCCTGGGAGTGACCATTGTCCAGAGAGGGTCAGTGCACATTCCTGAGAGTGACTATTGTCTTCAGAGGGTCAGTGTGTGACTGGAAGAGTGACCATTGACTGGAGAGGATCAGCGTGTTACCCTGAAAGTGACCGCTGACTGGAGAGGGTCATGTGTGTTCCTCAGAGTGACCACTGTCTGGAGAGGGTCAATGCATGTCTCTGAGAGAGATCACTGTCTGGAAAATGTCAGTGTGTGTCCCTGAGAGTGACCACAGTCTGGAGAGGGTTGGTGTGTATCCCTGAGAGTGACCATTGTCCATAGCTGATCAGTCTGCATCCCTGAGAGAGACCAGTGCATGACTCAGAGAATGGCCACTGTGCAGAGGAACACGGTGACTCTGACAGTGTCCACTGTCTGAAGCAGGTCAGTGCACACTCCTCAGAGTGACCACTGACCATTGAGGGTCATTGCACAACCCTGAGAGTGAGCACTATCAGGAGAAGGTCAGAGCGTCCCTGAGAGAGAGAGAGTTATGTCTGTACGGAGAGGGTCAGTGTGTGTCCCTGTGAATGACCACTGTAGGGAGAGGGTCATTGTGTCCCTGAGACAGTGATCACTGTACGGAGAGGGTCAGTGTGTCCCTGAGAGAGTGATCACTGTACGGAGAGGGTCAGTGTGTCCCTGAGACAGTGATCACTGTACGGAGAGGGTCAGTGTGTCCCTGAGACAGTGATCACTGTACGGAGAGGGTCAGTGTGTGTCCCTGAGACAGTGATCACTGTACGGAGAGGGTCAGTGTGTGTCCCTGAGACAGTGATCACTGTACGGAGAAGGTCAGTGTGTGTCCCTGAGACAGTGATCACTGTACGGAGAGGGTCAGTGTGTGTCCCTGAGAGAGTGATCACTGTACGAAGGGGGTCAGTGTGTCCCTGAGAGAGTGACCACTGTACGGAGAGGGTCACTGTGTCCCTGAGACAGTGATCACTGTACAGAGAGGGTCAATGTGTCCCTGAGAGAGTGACCACTGTACGGAGGGGGTCAGTGTGTCCCTGAGACAGTGATCACTGTACGGAGAGGGTCAATGTGTCCCTGAGAGAGTGATCACTGTACGGAGAGGGTCAGTGTGTCCCTGAGACAGTGATCACTGTACAGAGAGGGTCAGTGTGTCCCTGAGACAGTGATCACTGTACGGAGAGGGTCAGTGTGTCCCTAAGACAGTGATCACTGTACGGAGAGGGTCAGTGCGTGTCCCTGAGAGAGTGATCGCTGTACGGAGAGGGTCAGTGTGTCCCTGAGACAGTGATCACTGTACGGAGAGGGTCAGTCTGTCCCTGAGACAGTGATCACTGTATGGAGAGGGTCAGTGTGTCCCTGAGACAGTGATCACTGTACGGAGGGGGTCAGTGTGTCCCTGAGACAGTGATCAGTGTACGGAGAGGGTCAGTGTGTGTCCCTGAGAGAGTGATCACTGTACGGAGAGGGTCAGTGTGTGTCCCTGAGACAGTGATCACTGTACGGAGAGGGTCAGTGTGTCCCTGAGACAGTGATCACTGTACGGAGAGGGTCAGTGTGTGTCCCTGAGAGCATGACCACTGTATGGAGAGGGTCAGTGTGTGTCCCTGAGACAGTGATCACTGTACGGAGAGGGTCAGTGTGTCCCTGAGACAGTGATCACTGTACGGAGAGGGTCAGTTTGTCCCTGAGACAGTGATCACTGTATGGAGAGGGTCAGTGTGTCCCTGAGACAGTGATCACTGTACGGAGAGGGTCACTGTGTCCCTGAGACAGTGATCACTGTACGGAGAGGGTCAGTGTGTCCCTGAGACAGTGATCACTGTACGGCGAGGGTCAGTGTGTCCCTGAGACAGTGATCACTGTACGGAGAGGGTCAGTGTGTCCCTGAGACAGTGATCACTGTACAGAGTTGGCTAGTGTGCGTTCCTGAGAGAATGACCCATTTTCCGGAGAGGGTCAGTGTGCGTCCCTGGGAGTTACCGCTGTTTGGAGAGGGTCAGTCTTTGACCTTGAGAAGGAGTGTGACCATTGGAGAGGGTCAGTGTGTCCCCCTCTTGAGTGACCACTGTCTGGAAAGGTCAGTGTGTGTCACGGAGAGAGTGTGACTACTGTCTGGAGAGGGTCAGTGGGTGTCCCTGAGTGTGACCACTGTCTGGAGAGCTGAAAATGTGTTGCTGGAAAAGCGCAGCAGGTCAGCCGGCATCCAAGGAGCAGGAGAATCAACGTTTCGGGCATGAGCCCTTCTTCAGGAATGAGGAAAGTGTGCCAAGCAGGCTAAGATAAAAGGTAGGGAGGAGGGACTTGGGGGAGGGGTGTTGGAAATGCAATAGGTGGAAGGAAGTTAAGGTGAGGGTGATAGGCCGGAGTGGGGGTGGGGGTGGAGAGGTCAGGAAGAAGATTGCAGGTTAGGAAGGTGATGCTGAGTTCGAGGGTTGGGACTGAGACATAGTGGGGGGAGGGGAAATGAGGAAACTGGAGAAGTCTGAGTTCATCCCTTGTGGTTGGAGGGTTCCTAGGCGGAAGATGAGGCGCTCTTCCTCCAGCCGTCATGTTGCTATGGTCTGGCGATGGAGGAGTCCAAGGACCTGCATGTCCTTGGTGGAGTGGGAGGGGGAGTTGAAGTGTTGAGCCACGGGGTGGTTGGGTTGGTTGGTCCGGGTGTCCCAGAGGTGTTCTCTGAAACGTTCCGCAAGTAGGCGGCCTGTCTCCCCAATATAGAGGAGGCCACATCGGGTGCAACGGATGCAGTAAATGATGTATGTGGAGGTGCAGGTGAATTTGTGGTGGATATGGATGAATCCCTTGGGGCCTTGGAGGGAAGTAAGGGGGGATGTGTGGGCGCAAGTTTTGCATTTCTTGCGGTTGCAGGGGAAGGTGCCAGGAGTGGAGGTTGGGTTGGTGGCGGGTGTGGACCTGACGAGGGAGTCACGGAGGGAGTGGTCTTTTCGGAACGCTGATAGGGGAGGGGAGCGAAATATATCTTTGGTGATGAGGTCCGTTTGGAGGTGGCATAAATGACGACGGATGATACGATGTATATGGAGGTTGGTGGGGTGGTAGGTGAGGACCAGTGGAGTTCTGTCCTGGTGGTGATTGGAGGGGCAGGGCTCAAGGGCGGAGGAGCGGGAAGTGGAGGAGATGAGGTGGAGGGCATCATCGACCACGTCTGAGGGGAAATTGCGGTCTTTGAAGAAGCACATCTGGGGGAAAATTGCGGTCTTTGAAAAAGTACGTCTGGAGGGACAGTGTATGTCCCTGAGAGCACGACCTCTGTCTGGAGAGGGTCAGTGTATGTCCCTGAGAGCACGACCACTGTCTGGAGAGGGTCAGTGTGTGTCTGTGAGTGTGACCACTGTCTGGAGAGGGTCAGTGTGTGTCCCTGAGAGAGGGAGTGAGTGAGTGAGAGACAGTGAGAGTTTGACCTTTGATTGGAGAGGTCAGTGTGTCCCTGAGAGAGAGAGAGAGACCACTGTTGAGAGAGGGTCAGTGTGACCACTGTTGAGAGAGGGTCAGTGTATCCCTGAGACTGATCACTGTACAGAGAAGGTCAGTGTGTGTCCCTGAGACAGTGATCACTGTACGGAGAGGGTCAGTGTGTCCCTAAGACAGTGATCACTGTACAGAGAGGGTCAGTGTGTCCCTGAGACAGTGATCACTGTACGGAGAGGGTCAGTGTGTGTCCCTGAGACAGTGATCACTGTACAGAGAAGGTCAGTGTGTGTCCCTGAGACAGTGATCACTGTACGGAGAGGGTCAGTGTGTCCCTAAGACAGTGATCACTGTACAGAGAGGGTCAGTGTGTCCCTGAGACAGTGATCACTGTACGGAGAGGGTCAGTGTGTGTCCCTGAGACAGTGATCACTGTACGGAGAGGGTCAGTGTGTGTCCCTGAGACAGTGATCACTGTACAGAGAGGGTCAGTGTGTCCCTGAGACAGTGGTCACTGTACGGAGAGGGTCAGTGTGTCCCTGAGACAGTGGTCACTGTACGGAGAGGGTCAGTGTGTGTCCCTGAGACAGTGATCACTGTACAGAGAGGGTCAGTGTGTGTCCCTGAGACAGTGGTCACTGTACAGAGAGGGTCAGTGTGTGTCCCTGAGACAGTGATCACTGTACGGAGAGGGTCAGTGTGTGTCCCTGAGAGAGTGATCACTGTACGGAGAGGGTCAGTGTGTCCCTGAGACAGTGATCACTGTACGGAGAGGGTCAGTGTGTCCCTGAGACAGTGATCACTGTACAGAGAGGGTCAGTGTGTCCCTGAGACAATGATCACTGTGCGGAGAGGGTCAGTGTGTCCCTGAGACAGTGATCACTGTACAGAGAGGGTCAGTGTATGTCCCTGAGACAGTGGTCACTGTACAGAGAGGGTCAGTGTGTCCCTGAGACAGTGATCACTGTACGGAGAGGGTCAGTGTGTCCCTGAGACAGTGATCACTGTACAGAGTTGGCTAGTGTGAGTTCCTGAACGAATGACCCATTTTCCGGAGGGGGTCAGTGTGAGTCCCTGGGAGTGACTGCTGTCTGGAGACGGTCAGCGTGTGTCCCTGAGAGTGACCGCTGTTTGGAAAGTGTCAGTCTTTGTCCCTGAGAAAGAATGTGACCATTGGAGAGGGTAAGTGTGTCCCCCTGTTGAGTGACCACTGTCTGGAAAGGTCAGTTGTGTCACGGAGAGCGTGTGACCACTGTCTGGAGAAGGTCAGTGTGTCCCCCTGAGACAGAGAGACAGACACTGTCTGGAGTGGTTCAGTGTGTGTCCTTGAGAGCATGACCACTGTCTGGAGAGTGTCAGTGTGTGTCTCTGAGAGAGTGTGACACTGTCTGGATATGGTCATTGTGTCCCTGAGAGTGATCACTGTTTGGAGGGAGTATGTGTGTGTCCCTGAGAGCGACCATTGTCAGGAGAGCGACAGTGTGTTCTTGAGACAGTGATCAATGTCCGGGCAGGATCATTGTGCCCTTTAGAGAGTGACCACTGTCCAGAGACGTTGGTGTGTCCCTGAGAGAGTGACTGCTGTTCAAAGGGAGGACAGTGTGTACACCTGAGAGAGTGACCACTGTACGGAGGGGGGACAGTGTGTGTCCCTGAGAGAGTGACCACTGTACGGAGGGGGTCAGTGTGTCTCTGAGACAGTGATCACTGTACGGAGAGGGTCAGTGTGTCCCTGAGAGAGTGACCACTGTACGGAGAGGGTCAGTGTGTCCCTGAGACAGTGATCACTGTACGGAGGGGGTCAATGTGTCCCTGAGAGAGTGATCACTGTACGGAGAGGGTCAGTGTGTCCCTGAGACAGTGATCACTGTGCGGAGAGGGTCAGTGTGTCCCTGAGACAGTGATCACTTTACGGAGAGGGTCAGTGTGTCTCTGAGACAGTGATCACTGTACGGAGAGGGTCAGTGTGTCCCTGAGACAGTGATCACTGTACAGAGAGGGTCAGTGTGTCCCTGAGACAGTGATCACTGTACGGAGAGGGTCAGTGTGTCCCTGAGAGAGTGATCACTGTACGGAGAGGGTCAGTGTGTCCCTGAGAGAGTGATCACTGTACGGAGAGGGTCAGTGTGTCCCTGAGACAGTGATCACTGTGCGGAGAGGGTCAGTGTGTCCCTGAGACAGTGATCACTGTACGGAGAGGGTCAGTGTGTCCCTGAGACAGTGATCACTGTGCGGAGAGGGTCAGTGTGTCCCTGAGACAGTGATCACTTTACGGAGAGGGTCAGTGTGTGTCCCTGAGACAGTGATCACTGTACGGAGAGGGTCAGTGTGTGTCCCTGAGAGAGACCACTGGAGAGGGTCAGTGTGACCATTGTCTGGAGAGGGCCTGTGTGTGCCACTGAGAACGCAACCATTGTCTGGAGAGGGTCACTGTGTCCCTGAGAGAGTGACCACTGTCTGGAGAGGGTCAGTGTGTGTCCCTGAGCGAGTGTGACCACTGTCTGGAGAGGGTCAGTGTGTCCCTGAGACAGTGATCACTGTACGGAGAGGGTCAGTGTGTCCCTGAGACAGTGATCACTGTACGGAGAGGGTCAGTGTGTCCCTGAGACAGTGATCACTGTACGGAGAGGGTCAGTGTGTCCCTGAGACAGTGATCACTGTACAGAGAGGGTCAGTGTGTCCCTGAGACAGTGATCACTGTACAGAGAGGGTCAGTGTGTCCCTGAGACAGTGATCACTGTACGGAGAGGGTCAGTGTGTGTCCCTGAGACAGTGATCACTGTACGGAGAGGGTCAGTGTGTCCCTGAGACAGTGATCACTGTGCGGCGAGGGTCAGTGTGTCCCTGAGACAGTGATCACTGTACGGAGAGGGTCAGTGTGTCCCTGAGACAGTGATCACTGTACGGAGAGGGTCAGTGTGTGTCCCTGAGACAGTGATCACTGTCTGGTGACGGTCAGTGTGTGTCCCTGAGAGAGTGACTATTGTCTGGAGAGGGTCAGTGTGTGTCCCTTGGAGAGAGCAACCACTGTCCGGAGGGGGGGCCAGTTTGTGTCACTGAGTGTGAGCATTGTCTGGAGAGGGTCAGTGTGTCCCTGAGACAGTGATCACTGTACAGAGAGGGTCAGTGTGTGTCCCTGAGACAGTGATCACTGTACAGAGAGGGTCAGTGTGTCCCTGAGACAGTGATCACTGTACGGAGAGGGTCAGTGTGTGTCCCTGAGACAGTAATCACTGTACGGAGAGGGTCAGTGTGTGTCCCTGAGACAGTGATCACTGTACGGAGAGGGTCAGTGTGTCCCTGAGACAGTGATCACTGTACGGAGAGGGTCAGTGTGTGTCCCCGAGACAGTAATCACTGTACGGAGAGGGTCAGTGTGTCCCTGAGACAGTGATCACTGTACGGAGAGGGTCAGTGTGTCCCTGAGACAGTGATCACTGTACGGAGAGGGTCAGTGTGTGTCCCTGAGACAGGGATCACTGTACGGAGAGGGTCAGTGTGTCCCTGAGACAGTGATCACTGTACAGAGTTGGCTAGTGTGCGTTCCTGAGAGAATGACCCATTTTCCGGAGAGGGTCAGTGTGCGTCCCTGGGAGTGACCACTGTTTGGAGAGGGTCAGTCTTTATCCCTGAGAAAGAGTGTGACCATTGAAAGAGTGTGTCCCCCTGTTGAGTGACCACTGTCTGGAGAGGGTCAGTGTGTGTCCCTGAGAGAGTATGACCACTCTCTGGAGAGGGTCAGTGTGTGCTCCTGAGAGAGAGCGACTACTCTCTGGAGAGGGTCAGTGTGTGCTCCTGAGAGAGAGCGACTACTGTCTGGAGAGGGTCAGTGTGTATCCCTGAGTGTGACCACTGTCTGGAGAGGGTCAGTGTGTGTCCCTGAGCGAGTGTGACCACTGTCTGGAGAGGGTCAGTGTGTCCCTGAGACAGTGATCACTGTACAGAGAGGGTCAGTGTGTCCCTGAGAGAGTGACCATTGTACGGAGAGGGTCATTGTGTCCCTGAGACAGTGATCACTGTACAGAGTTGGCTAGTGTGCTTCCCTGAGAGAATGACCCACTTTCCGGATAGGATCAGTGTGCGTCCCTGGGAGAATGTGACCACTGGCTGAAGAGGGTCAGTATTTATCCCTGCGAGAGTGTGACCACTGTGTGGAGAGGGTCAGTGTTTGTCCGAGTGTGACCACAGTCCGGAGAGGGTCAGTGTGTGTCCCTGAGAGCATGACCACTGTCTGGAGAGGGTCAGTGTGTCCCTGATTGTGACCACTGTCTGGGGGGTCAGTGTGTCCCTGATTGTGACCACTCTCTGGAGAGCGTCAGTGTGTCCCTGAGAAATTGTGACCACTCTCTGGAGAGGGTCAGTGTTTCCCTGAGAGATTGTGACCACTCTCTGGAGAATGTCAGTATGTCCCTGAGAGAGTGTGACCACTGTCTGGAGAGGGTCAGTGTGTATCCCTGAGAGAGACCACTGGAGAGGGTCAGTGTGACCATTGTCTGGAGAGGGCCTGTGTGTGCCACTGAGAACGCAACCATTGTCTGGAGAGGGTCACTGTGTCCCTGAGAGAGTGACCACTGTCTGGAGAGGGTCAGTGTGTGTCCCTGAGACAGTGATCACTGTGCGGCGAGGGTCAGTGTGTCCCTGAGACAGTGATCACTGTACAGAGAGGGTCAGTGTGTCCCTGAGACAGTGATCACTGTACAGAGAGGGTCAGTGTGTCCCTGAGACAGTGATCACTGTACGGAGAGGGTCAGTGTGTGTCCCTGAGACAGTGATCACTGTACAGAGAGGGTCAGTGTGTGTCCCTGAGACAGTGATCACTGTACGGAGAGGGTCAGTGTGTATCCCTGAGAGAGACCACTGGAGAGGGTCAGTGTGACCATTGTCTGGAGAGGGCCTGTGTGTGCCACTGAGAACGCAACCATTGTCTGGAGAGGGTCACTGTGTCCCTGAGAGAGTGACCACTGTCTGGAGAGGGTCAGTGTGTGTCCCTGAGACAGTGATCACTGTGCGGCGAGGGTCAGTGTGTCCCTGAGACAGTGATCACTGTACGGAGAGGGTCAGTGTGTCCCTGAGACAGTGATCACTGTGCGGCGAGGGTCAGTGTGTCCCTGAGACAGTGATCACTGTACGGAGAGGGTCAGTGTGTCCCTGAGACAGTGATCACTGTACGGAGAGGGTCAGTGTTTGTCCCTGAGTGTGTCCACTGTCTGGAGAAGGTCAGTGTGCGTCTCCGAGAGAGAGTGACCACTGTCTGGAGAGGGTCAGTGTGTACCTGATTGTGACCACTGTCTGGGGGGTCAGTGTGTCCCTGAAAGAGTGTGACCACTGTCTGGAGGGTCAGTGTGTCCCTGAGAGATTGTGACCACTGTCTGGGGGGTCAGTGTGTCCCTGAGCGAGTGTGACCACTGTCTGGAGAGGGTCAGTGTGTCCCTGAGACAGTGATCACTGTACGGAGAGGGTCAGTGTGTCCCTGAGACAGTGATCACTGTACGGAGAGGGTCAGTGTTTGTCCCTGAGTGTGTCCACTGTCTGGAGAAGGTCAGTGTGCATCTCCGAGAGAGAGTGACCACTGTCTGGAGAGGGTCAGTGTGTCCCTGATTGTGACCACTGTCTGGGGGGTCAGTGTGTCCCTGATTGTGACCACTCTCTGGAGAGCGTCAGTGTGTCCCTGAGAAATTGTGACCACTGTCTGGAGAGGGTCAGTGTGTCCCTGAGAGATTGTGACCACTGTCTGGAGAGGGTCAGTGTGTATCCCTGAGAGCATGACCACTGTCTGGAGAATGTCAGTATGTCCCTGAGAGAGAGTGACCACTCTCTGGAGAGGGTCAGTGTGTCCCTGAGAGATTGTGACCACTGTCTGGAGAATGTCAGTGTGTCCCTGAGAGATTGTGACCACTGTCTGGAGAATGTCAGTGTGTCCCTGAGAGATTGTGACCACTGTCTGGAGAATGTCAGTATGTCCCTGAGAGAGAGTGACCACTGTCTGGAGAGGGTCAGTGTGTATCCCTGAGAGAGACCACTGGAGAGGGTCAGTGTGACCATTGTCTGGAGAGGGCCTGTGTGTGCCACTGAGAACGCAACCATTGTCTGGAGAGGGTCACTGTGTCCCTGAGAGAGTGACCACTGTCTGGAGAGGGTCAGTGTGTGTCCCTGAGCGAGTGTGACCACTGTCTGGAGAGGGTCAGTGTGTCCCTGAGACAGTGATCACTGTACAGAGAGGGTCAGTGTGTCCCTGAGAGAGTGACCACTGTACGGAGAGGGTCAGTGTGTGTCCCTGAGACAGTGATCACTGTGCGGAGAGGGTCAGTGTGTGTCCCTGAGAGAGTGATCACTGTACGGAGAAGGTCAGTGTGTGTCCCTGAGACAGTGATCACTGTACGGAGAGGGTCAGTGTGTGTCCCTGAGAGAGACCACTGGAGAGGGTCAGTGTGACCATTGTCTGGAGAGGGCCTGTGTGTGCCACTGAGAACGCAACCATTGTCTGGAGAGGGTCAGTGTGTGTCCCTGAGCGAGTGTGACCACTGTCTGGAGAGGGTCAGTGTGTCCCTGAGACAGTGATCACTGTACAGAGAGGGTCAGTGTGTCCCTGAGAGAGTGACCACTGTACGGAGAGGGTCAGTGTGTGTCCCTGAGACAGTGATCACTGTGCGGAGAGGGTCAGTGTGTGTCCCTGAGAGAGTGATCACTGTACAGAGAGGGTCAGTGTGTGTCCCTGAGACAGTGATCACTGTACAGAGAGGGTCAGTGTGTGTCCCTGAGACAGTGATCACTGTACGGAGAGGGTCAGTGTGTGTCCCTGAGAGAGACCACTGGAGAGGGTCAGTGTGACCATTGTCTGGAGAGGGCCTGTGTGTGCCACTGAGAACGCAACCATTGTCTGGAGAGGGTCACTGTGTCCCTGAGAGAGTGACCACTGTCTGGAGAGGGTCAGTATGTCCCTGAGAGAGGGAGTGAGTGAAAGACAGTGAGTGTTTGTCCTTTGTTTGGAGGGGTTCAGTGTGTCCCTGAGCGAGAGAGTGTGACCACTGTTGAAAGAAGGTCAGTGTGTTGCTGAGAGAGGGTCAGTGTGTACCTGAGAGCGTGACTACTGTCTGGAGAGGGTCATTGTGTCCCTGAGAAAGTGACCACTGTCCGGAGGGGGTCGGTGTGTCCCTGAGACAATGATCACTGGACGGAGAGGGAGAGGGTCAGTGTGTCCTTGAGAGAGTGACTACTGTCTGGAGAGGGTCATTGTGTCCCTGAGAGTGATCACTGTTTGGATGGAGTATGTATGTGTCCCGGAGAGCGACAGTGTGTTCCTGAGACAGTGATCAATGTCCGGGCAGGATCGTTGTGCCCTTTAAAGAGTGACCACTGTCCAGAGAGCGTTGGTGTGTCCCTGAGAGAGTGACTGCTGTTCAAAGGGAGGACAGTGTGTGTACCTGAGAGAGTGACCACTGTCCGGTGGGGGCCAGTGTGTGTCCCTGAGAGTGACCACTGTCCGGAGAGGGTAAATGTGCATCCCTGGGAGTGAATGCTGTCTGGAGAGGGTCAGTGTCTCCCTGAGAGTACGAGAGAGAGCGTGATCATTGTCTGGGGGGAGAGAGAGAGAGAGAATGATCGTTGTCCAGAGGGGGTTAGTGTGTGTCCTTGAAAGAGTGACAACTGTCTGAGAGGGTCTTTGTGTCCCAGAGAGAGTGACAACTGTCCACAGGTGCCCAGTACGTGTCCCGGACAGAGTGACCACTCTTTGGAGTTAGCCAGTGTGTCTCTGAGAGAGTGACCACTGTCTGGAAAGGGTCAGTGTGTGTTCCTGAGAGAGAGAGAGAGACCACTGTCCAGAGAGCGTCAATGTGTCCCTGAGAGTGTGACCACTGTTCAGAGAGGCTCAGTCTGTGTCCCTGAGGGAGAGAGAGAGAGAGAATGTGTGACCACTGTCTGCAGAGGGTCATTGTGCCCTGAAAGAGACCATTGTTTGGCAAAGGTAGGTGTGTGCCCCTGAGAGAGAGTGACCACTGGTGAAGGTCAGTGTGTGACCCTGAGAGACAGAGATCACTATCTGGAGAGGGTTAGTGCGTGTCTCTGAGAGAGAGCAAGTGTGACCTTTGTTCAGAGAGGGTCACTGTATCCCTGAGAGAAAGAGAGAGTGACCACTGTCCAGAAGGGGTCAGTGTGTATCCCTGAGTGACCACTGTCCAGAGTGCATGTGACTACAATCTCAAGAATTTTAGTGTTTATCCCTGAGAGTGAGTGACCACTACCAAGAGATTGTCATTTTGTGTCCCTGAGAGTGACCTTTGTCAACGGGAGGTCAATGTATCCCTGAAAGAATGAGTGCTGTCCAGTGTGTGTCACTGACAGTGACCATTGTCCAGACAGGACCAGTGTGTGTCACTGACAGTGACCATTGTCCAGACAGGACCAGTGTGTGTCACTGACAGTGACCATTGTCCAGACAGGACCAGTGTGTGTCACTGACAGTGACCATTGTCCAGACAGGACCAGTGTGTGTCCCTGAGACCAACAAAGTGACCATTATCCAGAGAGTGTCAGTGTCACTGAGAAAAAGAGAGTGGCCACTGACCAGATTGTCATGATCTTTCTCAAGGGCATAGTGATGATTTTGAGAGAGGTTCACTTTGATACTCTGGCTGAAGGTGACCACTGTCCAGAGTGTCAATGTGAAAAGCCTTCTGGGTAATGGTCACTTTCCTGTATGCATCCACAATGATACCTAATGGACCATGGTCACTTGTTAACCAACTGTACTCTGATCCCCTCTTGCTTCATCGTTTTCTCCCATCTTTGTGTTATGAGTCATCCAGATGAGCTTCCACCTCCACTTTGATTTAGTTTCCCGTCCACTTCCTCAATTTTAATAATCTGCATTGGCCTTAATGGGCTTTACACATATATGAGCTGGTAAACATGAGTGAGTCCCTACAGTGTGGCAACAGTGCCTTCGGCCCAACCAGTCCACACCGACCCTCCGAAGAGTAACCCACCCAGACCCATTTCCCTCTGACTAATGCACCTAACACTATGGGCAATTTAGCACGGCCAATTCACCTAACTTGCACATCTTTGGACTGTAGGAGGAAACCCACGCAGACACTGGGAGAATGTGCAAACTCCAAACAAACAGTCACCCAAGGCTGGAATCGAACCTGGGTCCCTGGTGCTGTGAGGCAGCAGTGCTAGCCACTGTGCCACCCATTTACTGGTGGTAGTTGAAGAGCGATAACATACCCTGGGTGATTTGGTGATGGATAAGAGAAACCATTCAGTTAAGTGTCAGAGCCCTCCTGGATATAAAAAGAAAAACAAAAAAAATGGAAAACCTTCATCAAATGAGTCTGCTCAGCAATACATTCGAGTCCTGTGCTACCAAAGAAGATTTACATTTTGTTTTCAGTTATTTGTCTTGACTGATCATAAAATGATCTAAAATGATTGCGTATTGCTGATTGGAAATTAGGTAAAACAGTAGCAGGATTTTCTTGATTAAAAATTCAGTCAGCTCCATATTGCAAACATGCGAGATATATTTTATTTATTCATGGGAAGTGAGCTTTGCTACTTGGACCAGGATTTATTGCCCATTCCATATTGTCCTTGAGAAGGCCTTCTTAAACTGCTGCATTCCATTTGAGTGAGTGCTGCCATTCTGCCGTTAGGGGGGGCAGTTCTAAGATTTTAACCCAGCGACACTAAGGGAATGACAATATGTTCCAAGTTGGGATGTTTAGTGCCTTAGAGGGGAATGTGCAGGTGATGGTGTTCCCATGTATCTGCTGCCCTTGTCCTTCTCGTGAGTGGTGGTTGTAGGTTTGGAAGGTGCTACCTCAGGAGCCTAGGTAAGTTCCTGTAATGCATCTTGTGGATCGTGGTTTCTGTTACTCCTGTAGCAACTACTTTGCCCTGGGTTGTGTCAAGCTTCTTGAGTGTTTTGGAGTTGCACCCATCCAAGCAAGTAGGAAATATTTCATCACACTCCTGACTTGAGCCTGGTAGATGGTGGGGTAGGTTTTGAGTTGTAGGAATTGAATTACTCACTGCCTGATTCCTGATTTCAGGCATGCAGTTGTGGCCACAATATTGACATGAGCAGTCCGGTTTCTGGTCAGTGGCTCCCCTAGATGTTCATTGTATGGGAGTCAGTGATGGTAATGGCATTAAAGGTTAAGGAGCAGTGGTTCGATTCTCTCTTGCTGGAGATGATCATTGCCTGCCATTTGTGTGGTGTGAATGTTACTTAGCAATTTTAGCTACTTGTAGACATTGTCCAATATTTGCTGCATTGGACATGGACTGCTTCAGTATCTGAGGAGTCGTGAATGGTACTGAACATTGTGCAATTGTTGGTGAACTTCCCCACTTTTGACCTTATGGTGGAGAGGAGGTTATTGATAAAGCAGCTGGAAGTGGTTGGGCCGAGGACAGTACCCTGAGGAACTCCTGCAGAGATGAGTTTCTTCTGTATTCCAGCATGCTGCCTCTAATTTCCACAATTTACTTGCCCAGTACCTCTCCACTTCTGGAAGAAAATGACATTTCTGAACGTGTGAATATTGGCTCCAGGAAGGGACTCTCTTCCCCCTCTCACTACCCCATTAAAAAAAGCACATGCAATTTTCCAGGATGGGCTCTGAGATGGAGGTGGCTGCAAACAGACATTCGCACTGGCCTCCCCAGGACGTGCATGTGTTTGTACTGATGTCACTGCTCAGGAACAGGGCAAGCACTGACAGCTCCTGTGGTCAACTGATGTCACAGCTGTGTCCGCGCATGCATGATGGTCATTTTGTTGTTGGCGATAATCACTCTGAAAACAGTATTAATCCTTTTGTTAAAAAGAAATGTCTTTTTACACAAAAATATTAGGAAAATAAGAGAAATAATGTTGAATCTTTTCATCTTGCAGTCATCAGGACTGAATTGCAAGGTTACCAAATCTCAAAGGTTACAACAATTTAAATTACACAAGATGCTGATTGGCTCACTATCCTAATCAGATCCTTGCTCACTTTCTGTCTCTCAAACTCAGGAATGGGACTAGGGCCACTAGTTTCATTCCTGGAAAGCCTCAGGTCTGTTATAGATTATGTTGGAAGGGTAAGCTGGCTCAATAATTTGAGTAACAGACAAAATTGGCTGTTTGGCTGCTGTGTTTGCAGTAGCAATATGAATGGTATTCTGAACGGCTGGTGCACAGTATAGAATGATGCCAACAGCATGGGTTCCATTTCAACACTGACTGAGGTTACTAAGAAGGACTCACTTTAAACCAAAACCAATTTCAATTTCAAATAATCTTCCTATCACATGACTCCTTTGCCAGGCCCTCCCCCTCCCTTCAACCCTTCCTTCTAGCCACCAATTAGATTAATTCCTCCCATCAACCAACCAGGTCGTACTCTCTAACTGTATTCACCTATCCCCACTTTAGTGTGTTGCCACCGCCACCCCCTTTTTCTGCAGCTCCCCTTCCATCCACCCCCCCCACCCCCCTCAATCCTGAAGAAAGGTTACACCCAAAATGTTGACTTCTTCACCTCCTGATGCTGCCTGGCTTGCTGTGGTCTTCCAGCCTCCTGTTTGTCTGCCCTAAGAATTACACTAACAACCAGTTTAAAGTTATCAGTTGAATTGCAGTTAGGTCACATGCATGCTAGAAGCTACAGACAGAGGGTCTCTGTCCTTTGCAAACAGATCATATCAATCAGATCATATCAACATATCATTTTCTTCAATGAAATAAAAGCTTAGGGGACAGTAATTCCTTGGACCATTCCTCTACAAATCAGAGGCAAATTGTCAGGTTTGAACTTAACCAAAGCTTGGTAGTTAAATGTTCCTGATTCATTCTCCACAACACCTCTATCGATCAGAGACCACTTGACAACAATCAACACCCTTGTCTCATGCAATATACATTGTTGCTCCTTCATGATTCTGTCCTGAGGAGTGCAAACTAAAAAGCTTCAACTTTTTCAGCAATACTCAAGTTCTGTACTATCAAGTGATGATAGATATCTTTTAATTATGAACGGTTTTACATTACGTTCATACTATTGAAAATTAATAATAAACATTCTAATTAAATTTAAAACTTTAAGAATTTATTATCTGTTTCATTTTCTCAAAAACACTATTCATAGTCTTGCTTAGTGGTAAATGTTGTTCCTCTTCTGAACTTAAATAGCATTTTGCAGTCTGTCTTTGGCCTAGCAGTACTACTTATTAGACTGTGCATTATGATTCAATAGCTTATATTTATCTTCCAGCCACTCTATGCACCTCTCTTACCCCAAGTTTCCAGCTTCCAATTGCGCTTGGTCTGCTTGGCTTTCTGTATTTCATATCTCTCTTCTAAACATTCCAGAATTTCTTGCAGTTTGTTCTTGGTCTCCAGTAAATCCTTCTACGTAATGAGCTGTGGTAACCTATATCTACAGGTTAGTAATTTGCTGCCTGCACTCAGCACCTCCATTCTTATCTTTTTTCAAATGCTTCTGTTTGAAACACGGATCTTGAGGTTTTCATCCAAGGTTCAGCGTCCCCGTCTCATCTGCCTGTACAGAATGCATTTTCTTTTGTATCTGCTCCCTTTCAGCATGTTCTGTTCAGCCTTCAGTTTCCCTGTGGCTGTATTCTTCAATTCTAGCTTTTCATTTCAGAGTGCTGAAAGTTTTTTTGGAAAAGGTCTTCTTTAGCTGCCTGATCTTTCCGAATTGGCTCTCTTTCCTTTTCTATCAAGAGCTTTTTGTGCTTTTTTTCAATATTGATCTTGAGAATTTCAATTTCTGACTGCAACCTGTTCATTTGGCTTTGCATGTTTTCTCTCATAATGATAGAACTTACTTGATCTGTCGATTCTGTGACTCTGGCAATGACTTCTTTGCTCCTGATGGGAGGGTGCTTTTCAATGGGAATACTTTAACCATCAATGACAAATCTTTCATCCGATGTAATCGGATCAGCTGCAGTTTTTCACAATCATTCAGTCCCAGAATAGCAGGACCATCTGTTTCAGTGACATAGAACATGCAGTTTGAATCTTTTCACTTGTGTGTCCATGTGATTTGGCTTGTTCCTAACAAATCTCAGTTTCACCATATGTCCCTCAGCATGACACTGCTTGGTGTCAGAGCATTTTTCTTTGCACACCCATTTCCTTTCAAATTTTCAGGATAGATCTTCTGGTATAGTTTGGGTGGGTTGATGTTACTCTGGTCTAGTATTAAACTTAAGCTTCATATTTATTATTTTGGACTTATTTTCACCCTTTTACTAATTGAATAGTTGTGTGTTTTTTTTCCCATCTGGAAACTCTTGTATCCAGATGTTCCATTCAGCTGTGCAGTTCCAATGTTTATTGTGTTTTCAAACTCACTATCATCTTCCAGGATAAGAATATTTTGGTTTCTTCTTTGCTCTGCTTCTAATGCCCTTTCCTTCCTCTTTATTTTAGAGGGATTTTCCTAATGATTGAGCATTTCTCAAGCTCTGTAGTTTGATCCACATGCAGGACATTTTCTTTTGAACTTGTGGTTAGCCACAGTTATAGCACATCATTCTCTCTGTTAGATGCACACAAACAGACCCTTCAGTCCAACTCATCCATGCTGACCACGCTTTTCAAACTAAATTGAAGACTTATGTTTCAAAATGATAGGAGGCCAAAGTATTTACCAACAGGAGCTGCTTTATTATACAAAATATAATAAAGGTAACAAGCTAGACTGAGCTGTTTCCCTCAAAATGGCTGACGACACCACCATATCATGAGATCAGTCTCTGAGAAGTGACAGTGCAACATACAGAAATACACCACAAAGACTAGACATTTAGCAATAACATCTTATGCTGTCAACTCATGGATTCATGTGCTTTGGCAGTGCCAAAAGGCTACAATACTGTGAGCTTGTGCTATCGAGTTAAGAGAAAGTGAGGACTGCAGATGCTGGAGATCAAAGCTGAAAAATGTGTTGCTGGAAAAACACAGCAGGTCAGGCAGCATCAAAGGAGCACGAGAATCGACGTTTCCTGAAGAAGGGCTTATGCCTGAAACGTCAATTCTCCTCCTTTGATGCTGCCTGACCTGCTGCGCTTTTCCAGCAACACATTTTTCAGCTTTCGAGTTAAGAGTCTTACATGCATCTGGTTTTGCAAAACTCTGCAGGAGTTGATCTACCACCGTTTCATCCATTTCTGTTAATTTACATTTGCTGGCTAGATTTGTCAAAGTCATGAAAAGATCGTCAACAGTCTCACCCGATTTCTGCCTCGAACTTTAAAATTCATATCAGAGATCCAGCAGTTTGATTTTGGTTGGAGATAAGTGCTGAATTTATCAAAGATTTTGTCTAGGATCTAACTCATCTCACTGATCTCTCAGCTATTAATGCATATGAATATATGAGTAAGGTGCAGATGTAGGACATACAGTCATCCAAGCTTACTTTGCCATTTTATATGGTAATGCCAGCACTGTTTTTATTTCAAATTCCACATTTCCATCCATGCTTGATAATATACAGTTGTACAGCACAGGAACAGACCCTTCGGTCCAACTTGTCCATGCTGAACAAGTTTCCCAAACTAAACTATCCCACTTGCTTGCATTTGGCCCATATCCCTTGAAACCTTTCCTAATCATGTACCTGTATAAATGTCTTCTAAATGTAACTGTACCTACATTTACCGTTTCCACTGGTAGTACATTTCACAAATCACCATCTCTGTGAAAAAGTTGCCCTTATGTTCCTTTTAAACCTTTCTTCTCTCACCTTCAAAATATGCCCCCTAGTTTTGAAATTCCCCAACCTGGGAAAAATATCTTTGTTATTCTCCTTATCTATGTCCCTCATGATTTTATAAACCTCTATAAAGTCACCCCTCAACCTCCTACACTCCAGTGGAAAAGTCCCAGCCTATCTTAACTCAAACTCTCCAGTCTGGCAACATCCTTGTAGATCTCTTCTGAACCCTCTCCAATTTAATGATATCTTTCCAATAGCAGGGTGACAAGAACTGTACATAGTGCTCCAAAGGTGGCCTCACTAATGTTCTCCACGACCCCAACATGATGTCCAACTCCTATACTGAATGGTCTGAGCAATGAAGGCAAGTGTGCTAAATGCCCTCTTAACCACCCTGTCTACCGGTGGTGCAACTTTCAAACAACTATGTACCTGAACCCCTAAACCTGTCAGTTTGGCAACATTAACTAGAACCCTACAATTAACTGTATAAGTCCTGCTCATGTTTTACCTCCACCACCTTCTGAGGTAGAGACTTCCAAAGTCTTTCAACCCTCAGAAAATAGAATATTTTCAACTTTTTCTTAAAAGGGAACCCCTAAAACAGGGGCCCTTAGTTCTTGACACCCCGCCCCCCCACCCCCCCACCAAAACAAGACGAAGCATCCCTTCCACATCTACCTTGGGTTTATAACATTCTGGATCTTCTTAACATCAATCAAGTCACCACTCACCCTTCAAAATGTCTTCAAGAACACGACCAGTCTGTCCAACCTTTCTTCATAAGACAACCTGCTCATTTCAGCTGTTATAGTAAACCTCATCCAATGAATTTATATCCTTCCTTAAATAAGGAGGTCAAATTGCACACAGTATTACAGATGTGTTGTCACCAATGCCCTGTATAACTGAAGCAGAACATCCATAATTTTATGTTTAAAGCCTATTGTTATAAAAGATAGCATTTCATTAACCTTTTTCAAAATACTTTCCTTGATAATTGATTCTAACACCTTCTCCCTGATGACATCCATCTTAACTGGCCAAAGATTTCTGGTTTTTTTTGTGACTCATATTCAAGATCATTTAGATCCCTCCATATCTTAGAATTTTGCAGTCTTTAACCATTTAAGTAATTGCCTGCCTTTTTATTCTTAACATTGAATAAATTCACATTTTCCCACATTATACTCCATTTTCCCAGTTTCTACCCATTCACTCGCTGTCTATGTTACTCTGCATTGTCACCGTGACTTTTTCACAACATACTTTTATACCTATCCTTGTGTCATCTTCAAATTTAGCTACCATACCTTTGCTCAATTCATGTAGGTCAGTAATTAAAAATTGTATAAAGTTTAGGACCTAGCACAGATTCCTGCCAATCAGAAAATAATTTCTGCAAAATCTATTTGCTGTCAGCTAGCCAGTCTTCTATCCATGCTGCTATGTTGCTCCTCCACACTGTGCAGTTCTACTTTGTGCAATATCTTCTTATGTGGCACCTTGTCAAATGCCAAGTACAGTACCTGCACTGGCTCATTTCATTTCCCTGCAGATGTCACTCCTTCAAAGAACTCGAATAAATTGATTACAACTTCCCTTCTCTTTCTTCCCATGCTGTCTCTTCCCCATTACCTTGAGTTTGTCTAAGATGTCCAGCTGTAACTTCTTTAACAATTGATTCTAATACCTTTCCCCTGATGATGTCAATCTAACTGGCTGATACCTTTCTGGTTTCTGCCTCCCTCGCTACTTAACTGGATATGTGCATCTTTTCAGTCTATTGGAACATTCCAAAATCCAGCAAATGTTGGAAAATTAACACCAATACATCTACTGCCTCATTAGCAACCTCTTTCAGGACTGCAGAATGAAGTCCATTGGGACCTGGACACTTGTCAGCCTGCACTTCCATCAGTTTGCTCAACACCACTTCCTCGGTTCTAGTAATTCCACCAAGCTCCTCACTTCCTTCCTCCTCCTGACCAATATCTATTACTCTATAGAGAGGACAAAAACAAAACATTTATTTATTTTGTCTACTTATTATCTTCTGTTAATTCCCCATTCTCATCCTCTGGAGGACCAGCATTCTCTATGTTTATTCTCTTGCTTTTTGGTTATATGTCAAGACTTTGCTATCTATATCTAGTTTGCTTCCTCTCATACTTAAAGTTCTTTCTCCTGATACACTTTTCAGTCATTCTCACCCATTCTTAATATTTTCACCAATCATCTGATCGTTACACAATTAAATGCCTTTTTCTTCAGTTCGATACTTATTTAGTCATTCATGGTTGGTATGTCCTTCCTTTAGAATTTTTCTTTATCGTAGACCCAATATAATTATGCAATCTCTCCTCCACACAAAAAGATATCATTGATTCTTTCCTGTTGGTACTTTTGTTTAAACTTATCAAATGCTTCTAAGTATTATCAGCCTTCCAATTTCTCTTGAGCTGGAGTTGTATATCTCTACGTGTATTTATTGCAATGGCAGACATTTCATTTTTACAAGATTCACTCAGTTTTTCTCTCTGGCACTAATTTGGCTTGATTTTCTACAATCTAATTCAGGATTTATTTTGTTTGTGATGTTTGGGTTTACTCACAGACATCTGCTGCCAGTATATTATGCCTTGTTTGAAACTCAGCAGTTGAAATAATCATATTTTTAGACTCAAATCTTGAAACTGGTTTGAACTTATTTCTCAGATTATATCATATACTGCAGACTAATGTATTGTTCTATATGCAGTTATGTAGTAGTGAGTGATTTGATACTCTGTATACTTATGAATGCGTTTACATGAACGTAGAATAGATTCTAAATCATTTTTGAACAACATAAAAATATTACACCAGTCATATTCTAAATCAAGGAATTAATCCTACTGATATAATGTAACTCTATTGCACTTTGCAATCCTTTCTATGTAGCAGGAAGGGAATACTACATATACAAGTGCTTTCTTAATATTGTTCAGAAGCTCTTTTTAGTCAACTGAGTTCCTAACTTGCAGGCTTCTTTTATGTCTGATTGCAACACTAGCCGTCTAGAACTTGGAAGACGCTAACTTAATTAATATTTGCAACAAATCAATTATTCTCCATACATTTATCCAGTAAGTGCCATCTTTAGAAATGACACAATGTGCCTCTAAGACTTGGCTGCCACAGACTCAATGCTAAAAGATTGGAAGAAGGTAACAGACTTCCAAGCACCCTTTTCTATTTTTTTTGTTCCTTTCAAGCGCAGCTCCTGTTACTGAATGTATCTGCATACATTACAGTAATGCAATTTGAATAATGTGAAGCAGCTGAAAACTCAAAATTTGTTTGTTGTAATGTTTGTGACTTCTGCAATATTCATAATAAAATTTGAGAAGTGGTCCCCTTTTAAAAGCTTTGTTTGTGCTCAACCACATCTGGATATCTTAATCTTTGTGAGATCAATTTCACACCATGATCATTTTATAATTGTAAATTAGAGATGATCTTATCAGTTTTCTTTCTTCTGTATATGTCTTATACCAACACGTCTGTTCTAAGCAAAGTGCAATCGCATCATTGAAATGCAGAGTGTGTCACATCTGTCAATTATATTCAGGTCAATTCTAATTTCGGTTCTGATGTTAGAGAGGAATTAAGTTCAAAACTCCAAGCCTGCAGTTAAGTTCGGACTCTGGAGGATAAGAGGAAATAAGCGCTGCTAGATAAACTAATCATCTAAAAACCATAATTATATGAGGTATCTTTGTACAGCAGGCTGTTTATACGAAGCATTTGAATTGAGTTTGAAATGAAAAAAGCATATCTATGAAAGTGGTAATAATTTTTTTGTCATCTCACCCCGGTCAGGGGTTGCAGAATTCATTAGCACAGATTAATACATTATGTACAAAGTAGTTGAGATATCTAATGGCGAATGCAGCGGTTCAGGGATTGCTAATTCTGTGCTGAATGCCATGCGTGGATAATATTTGGTCTATGATTTTTTTTAATTTGCAGAGGAGTCCAAGGATACAGGGAATAAAGCAAAACCCAAAACAGATCATAGAGCTTTGCCCTTCCTGGCCAGCAAACTGAATTGTTTTTAGACGAGTGAAGAAGGCTAATTATCCTGGGCACAAGGAAACAGATGGAAAATAATAAGATTATGGAGAATAATTTACTGATATAATTACAACAAAATTGGGTACACACAATCGTCAAATACATGTATTGCTTGACCCGGGCGAGGCAGTGAAACAAATCCTCCTTCTATCGCCATCATTAATATGTTTTTATCATCTCCAAGTGGTATTTGCACAGGCAGAGCAATTTGCATGTGTAATGTGGCTATACAAATTTTCAACAAGTTGATAATTCATGAAATGAGCTGGTAGCTTGGTCTGTCTCACATACCTACATTTTAAAAGGTATTAGACAGAGAAAAAGATCATGAATTAGCATTTCCTCTGACAATCCTCAACCTAATTGTTTTCAGGTTGTCATTACACCTATTGCTTATTAATTCATTTGCTTATATCGATTTTTGTTGGGATTAGTAATCTTAAATCATTCTCCGCTATCACACTTGTAAACAATAAAGCTGCATTCATAGCATAATATTATCAACTTACATATGGACACATGAACCTAAACAACAGGAAATATGATCTGTTCTCCTAAAAATATATTTTTATTAAGGCTATTATATTAGTATTAAAACCAATCCTGACTCTGTTGTTTGTGCAAACTGTTTTTCATTTTAGTCCAATTTTAGCGAGTCTTTGTGGTTTCTCTAGTTGAGAATACCAGAGGTGGTAAGTCATTAAGTGATTGAGGGTGAAGTTGAGGAATATTGTGAAAGAGAAAATATTGCTCTTTAAGGTAAATTAGAAAGGCAAAGCATCAGGACTCAATGAGGGATGAAGGAACAAAAAGCCAAAGCTCTCAAAGTTACATTAGGTTTGTAATCCTATTAAGAATTTATCTCCTGAGGTGCTTGTGCTTGATACAGGTGGTACAATTTTTTATGATTATTTTCTAATAGTTTAGTGCGTATGGGGAGGATTTGAGGTGCAGGTGACGAATTCCTGCCTCTGAGCCTGAATTTCCTACCAGATAGGTCAAAAAGTGAGTTGTGAAGAGGACATAAGGAGCCTATAAAGGGATATAGATAGGTTAAGCGATGGGAGAAGATTTGCAAAATGGAATATAACATGGGGGAAGTGTAAAATCACCCATATTGACAGAAAGATTAAAATAGAAGTGTATTATCTGAACAGTGAGAGGTTGCACAGCTCTGAAATGGATAGAGATTTGAGTGTCCTAGTGCATGAATTGCAGAAGGTTAGTATGCAGAAGATTAGAATACATGTACAGCAGATAATCAGGAAAGCTAATGGAATGTTATGTTTTATTGCGAGCAGAATTGAATGCATGAGTAAGTAGATTATGTTTCAGTTGTATAGAGCATTGGTGGGACCACATCTGGAGTACTGTGTACAGTACAAGTCACTGTACTTACAGAAGATGTTAATGCATTGGAAGCAGTTCAAAGTGGTTTTCTAGACTATTATCTGGAATGAGCAGTTTGCCTTATGAAGAAAGGCCTGTATCCTCTGAAGTTTAGAGGAGTCAGAGATGACATAATTCAAACATAAGATCCTGACAGGACTTGACAGGATGGATGTTGAGTGCATGTTTGATCCTGTGTGAGAATCTAGAACAAGAGGTCACAGTTTAAAAACAATGCAGTGCCCACTTCAAATGGAGATAAGGGAACATTTTTTTCTCTCAGAGTGTTTGAGAGTCTTTGGAAGACCCTTCTTTAAATGACAGAGGATGCAAAATGTTAAATATTTTTAAAACAGAGGTAGATAGATTCATGATTACCAGGGGATGAAAGATTATTGGGGATACACAGGAATGTAGAGTTCAGGTTAAAATCAGGTCAGTCGTGATCATATTGAATGGAAGAGCAGGCTTGAAGAGCCAAGCGGCCTACACTTGTTCCTTGTTCCAGGTTCAAGTCCTACTGCAGGACCTGATTGCCAAAGGAAAGCATTCATTACACAACAAAACAAGTTGATTATCAACATATAAATCTTTCATTACATGGTTTCTGTGTAAAATACCATTGCCAGTTTGATATGGTCTGAGTGTTCCTGATATTCAGAGTTCAGAGTGGTTCTCTAGACTATTAACTGGAATGAGCAGTTTGCCTTATGAAAAAAAGCCTGTATCCTCTGGAGTTTAGAGGAGTCAGAGGTGACTTAATTGAAACATATAAAATCCTGAGAGGACTTGACTGAGTGGATGTTGAAAGCAAGCTTTCTCCTGTGAGAGAATCTAGAAGTAGAGGTCACAGTTACAGCCTTTATAATCATAAAAAACCAGCTCTTGTTAAGATAATTATCTTGAAGATTACAAGACAATGATAAGTAGGAAAAAACATAGGCCATTTGGCCTATCAAGTCTGCTCCACCATTCAATGAGATCATGGGTGATCTGATAACCCTCAGCTCCACTTGCCTGCCTTATCCCTAAAGCTTTTATTCCCTTTAAAAATTAAAAATCTATCTATCTCATCCTGAATATATTTAATGATCCAGCCTCATCAGCCCTCTGTGATAAAGAATTCCACAGATCGACTATTCTCTGAGAGAAAAACAAAAATTTCCACATATCTATTTAAATGGACAACTGTTTACATTGAGATTATGCCCTCTGGTCCCATAATGGAAAGCAATCTCTCAGTAAACCTTCTCTGTGAAGCCTTGAACAAAGTTGTATGTTTCAATAAGGTTGCCTCTTATTCTTTTAGATTCCTATGAGTCCAAGCCAACCAACTAAACCCACTTCATTATCAAGTCCCTCCATTCCCCAGAATCAACCCAGTGAAGCTACTCTGGACTGCCTCCAATGACAGTATGTTATTTTTTGAGATAAGGGGACCAAAATTGTTCATGGAATGCCAACTGTGGTCTGTATAGTTTTAGTAATACCTTCTTGTTTTTATATTAAGCTTCTTTTGAATATTGTATTTGATTCTCCGATTACTTGCTGAACTTGGATGTTAGTCATTTATGATTCATGCATAAGTACACCCAAATCCTGTGCTGAGCTTTCTGCAGTCTCTTCCCATTTTAATAATATTGACCTTTGCTATTATTCCTGCCAAAGTGCAGAGCTTCACATTTTTCCACCTTATGTCCCATTTACCAGGTTTTTGTTCACTTACTTAACCCGTCTATATCTTTCTGTAGATTCTTTGTGCCTTCCCATCTACTTTTGTGTCATCTGCAAATGTGATAACAATACATTAACTTCCAACGCCCAAGTCTTTACTAATTATTGTAAATAATTGTGACCCCACACTGAGATCTGTGGCACTTCATTAGTTACACGTTGCTATCCTAAAAAAGCCCCCTTTATCCCAATTGTCTGTTTTTTATTAGTTAGTGAATCCCGAATCCAGATTAATATACTACTCCCAACATCATGGGCTCTCACTAAGTTACCTTATGTGTGGTACTTTATGGAACACCTTTTGAAGAAGCAAATATATTACATCTAATGGTTCACCTTTATCTGCTCTGCTTGTTACCTATTTTAAGTACTGTAATAAATTTATCAAGCATTATAATTAATGTTTTATTAACAACACCAACTATTTTCACTGCCATAAGATTTCAGAATTGTACAGAGTCTGGGTTCTGTGCTTACTAATTATGTCCAGCAACGATACAATAAATGCAAACAGGCAAATTCTACTAATACTGTTATTGAAGGCAGGTTGGATATTCTGATACTGGAACATTACCTGTCATGATGCCTGTATTAAATGTACACTGCCTGTCTGCTGTGGGATCTTCGTAATAACATTTCTGACATATGCCAATGGCAGGCAAGAGAAACTGGGAAAGAGCCCTGATCAGCTATCTGGGGAAGGCAGCAGCAAACCATTGCAGTACCTTGTCAAGTATAAACATTGGCCAGCACAGAACTTTATACATGCATGGTACTTGATAAGAGAGAGGGAAGAAGTTTGGGTATTAAATAAGAATGAGTATGAATTTTCTGCAGAAAAAGAACACCACTGCAATCCCCAGAATAAATGCAATGAAATGCCATAACATTGAAGCACAAATGAGAGATTATGTTTTACTTCTGTAGCATTAACTGTTATCAGTGAATTTATGAAATGAAAGAGCTTTGCAGAGTTTGTTCCTTTCTAGCCTTGTACAAGCTGGCGATATAGGAAATTAGATATCAGGAACAGAACAAAACGTTATGAATACAACGATCTTGAAATGTTAAATACTATGGAAGCTGGAAATCTGATGACAATTCATCAAAACATTAACTATCTATTTCTCTCCTTGCTCTGTATCATAGAGTATCTACAGTGCAGGTAAAGGCCATTCAGTCCACCAAGTCTGCACCAACCCTCCAAAGAGCATCCTATCTGATCCTTGTAACCCCATATTTACCATGTCCAATCCACCTAGCCTGCACATCTCTGAACACTCAAGGCAATTTAGCATGGCCAATCCACCTAAGCTACATCTTTGGACTGTGGAGAGAAACTAGAGCACCTGGCAGAAGCCCACATAGACAAGGGGAGAATGTGCAAACTCCACAAAAATTGTCACACAAGACTAGAATTGAACCAGGTCCCTGGTGCTGAGAGTCAGGAGTGCTAACCACTGAGCCATCAAGTTCTCTATCTGATTTGCTATGAATTTCCAACATTCTCTGTTTTTGATCGATGACTGGAGTTTTACAAATAAATTGATGAAAGATTGAAAATTGCATTTCATGCCTTACAAGGGAGTGAAAGCATTTTTTTTAAAATTTGGTGTAAAATTGTCAATGTTGTGTTTGATGGGTTTTGAACAAAATAGTATAGATTTTTTTTGTTGTGGAATTCTAACGAGATGTCATCAACAGAAAACAAACTGAAAAGTCAATGAGGGAGCTTCCAAGAAATAAAAGCAGGAAGTGATAGAGGAATTCAGCACATCGGTCAAGAATAGAAAAGAGTCATATTAGACTCAAAATGGTAACTCCTTTTCTCTCTCCACACAATCTATCAGGTTTGCTGAGTTTCTCTGGCACTTCCTGTTTTTATTTCAGATCTCCAACAATTTGCTTATATTTGCGCCTCCAAGAAATTCAAAGACTTGTTGAATGATAGAATGGTTTGACACAAAAGCTGGTTGAAAATATTACATCTCATAAGGTAAAAAGGATTACATTTTTGAAGCAAAAAGAAATGACGCTGCAGAGATAAAACAGAGCAGTACATTATTCTAGCAAAGAAATGGTAGAATCATAATGGACTAAATGGCCTTTTTTTGTTGCCTATTTCTATTGGTCCAAATCCACAATCGATAAATGCTATTCTCAGTGATACATTTTTAAAGAATTGGAGGTACATTCTATGAGATGTCAGACAGCTCAACGGGAAAGGAAACATATTATCATCATCTGACGAAGATCAAAACCTTGTACTTAATTCAGCACTGAAATCATGTTCTCTATGTAGCAGCTAGTTATACTGCTATGCCTTATATTCGGTATAGGGCTTAAGAAAGAACAAAACTGTGCTATTACAGCTTTGTAAGCAAGTATCGCACTCAGTTTATCCCACAGGCAGCAATGAGATTACTCATCTCATTTGACCGGTTTCTGTTGTCAGTTGATGCATGAGTGTTGGCCAGTATTTTAGGAGTATTCATTGTTGTCCAAATAATGTAACATGATCTTTGGTGCCCATCTAACCTGAGAGACTGTATAAACACCATAATTGGCTGACTCCGAGGTGGGAGTGCTCCCAGTTTACCTATACTTACATCTTGTAGTAGGCAGGTTTCTGCTGCATGCACCAACAGCTAACTGCATTGTATATGGACCAAAATAACTTGCTTTTCAGCTGCACCTTGTGAATGGACCCTAACAGCTTTAACAAACAGTTGTGACTCAGATGGTAGTACTCTTACCCCTGAGGCAGAAGGTTATGGATTCAAGCTCCTCCCTAGAAACCTGAGCTAAAGGAATCATAGCTGATAATCCAGTGCGGTAATAAGCGTGTTGCATGTTTAGAGGTGGGTTCTTTCAGATGGGAAATTAAACTGATGTTCCAGTTGCTCTCTCAGAGATTCCATTACACTGTGCTGAAGAGCAGCAGGCCATTATTCCTGGTTGCTCAGCCAATTTTTATTGCTCGATCTACATCATTCAAACAAATTATCTGGTTATCATCACATTACTCTTTGCGGCAGCTTATGCTTCACAAATTTGCTGCTCCATTTCTTGCATTGCAACAATGACTCCGTTTCAAGAAATGTTTAATTAGCTTTAAACAATTGCAGACTCTACATATATAAATACACACATACAAACTAAACATAACAACAAACATAATGCACACAAGACTTTCTGTTCCAGCTATATTGAGAGGGTTTATAAAAAAGGATCTTGCTGATGGTAATCATACCCATGAAATTTGAAGGTGAAAGCTATTGTGAGATAGAGCAGTGGACCTACTGTGTGTGAATAAAGAACAGTTTATTGTAGAATGTTGAAGCTATGTAATACCCAACATTCTGAAATAGAATGCTTGTGCTTATGTCACTCATATTCTTGCAATACCGAGTATTTAAGGTGAAATCTGCCTTTTTATTTGAACTATCATTTTCCTGTTAACTAATGTTTACTTCACATTGATTCCAAGTCATGCTGAAGTTAGAACTACAATATCTGTGGCAAGTGCTTATGACTGCAGGAACTTTGGCTCTGAGGTATTGAAGTGGAGGCCAAACTGCAGACATTATGGCACATCTGGGAGTGGGAAAGTTACCAGGACACTTTATTTGAAGATGTGGTCCCACCATTTTAGATATGGTCTTCTGGTTTGGTGAATGATCAGAGAGAGGAGACTATGACTACAAGTGAGGCAGATAAAAAGATCCAGAGAGCAGAAATGCAGCAGCCTCAGCCTTTGTAACTGTCTAACAGGTAGAAGGATTTTTTCAACTTGTTTGGATGAGAACAATAGCTGCAGGGTGGATGAGCTAACTGGCCATGGCACTGTGGTACAAGAAACTATTCAAAACTTGGGAGTAAGAAAGTATGTAGTGGTAGTAGAGGAGAGTGTATTTAGGCTTATTAACAGTAAACAGCATAAATCCTGATGGCTTTAAGTGTGTCTGGTGCTGGGGCTTGGGATAACTACACTGGAATGGGAAGAACATTTGGTGGGAGGGAAGGAAGGGGGAATCCATGATTATTGACTAGGTTAGTAGCAATGACATAGAGAAAAGTTGGGAAGAAATTCTACTGAGGGAGTGTGAAAAGTTGTGTGTTAAATTAGAAAGCAGAAACTTAAATTATCTCTGCATTACTAACTGAGTGACATACAAATTGCCATAGGATGAATAAGACTGGAAAAAACAATGTGTGACCCAAAGACAGTTGTGGGAGAAGTGAGTTCTTGTTTGTGGGGCACATGGGGGAAAGTAGGATCTATAGAGTTGGGATGGTCCCCACCAGAACCAGACCAGGACTGGTATTTTCATGAGCTATGTAACTAAGGAAGAAGAGAGGGCTTCAAATTAAATAAGAAAGGTGAGTAATCAAGCATGGGTAAATTTAGCAGATCAAGGAAAAAAGTCAAAACAGGAGAGCAGAACATTAATAAAAAAGTTAAAGTCAGATAATGGCAAGAAGGGACAGAGACTAAAGCTTAAGATTTACTGGCAGACTCCAGTAGATGGTATAAAGATAACAAAAAAACTAAAGGTTTTACCAATGGCATTCATGTCAAAGTAAATGAATTCATAGCACACAATAAAGCGAATACATATTTTCTAATAACCATTAGAAAGATGTGGTTACAGGATGACATGTATTGAGTTCTGAATACTGCAGGATATAGCAAGAAGAATAACAAGCTTGGCAAAGGCAGAAGAACGACACTTCTTTGTCAAAGATGGTATTGGTGCAATAATTAGAGATGACCTCTGTCCAGGAGGTCAGCATGTAGAATTGGTTTGAGTGGTGTTTAGGAAAAGAAGGGCCAATATATCACAGTGGGAGTAGTTTACAGGACCCTGAACAGTAACCATAATATAGGAAGAAATATATAAGAGAAATAGTGGTTGCTTATGACAAAAGGGTGATAATGATCATGGGTATTTTCAAACTGCATATAATCTGGAAAAATCATATTGGCAATAGTATCCAGCACATTTTGGAATCAATAAAAGAGCAGGTTAAACTAGTCTTGGTATAATTTATTGTGACAGAATTGATTCATGAATTCAGAGTAAAGGCACCTCTAAGTAGCAGCAATCATAATATAATTGTATTTTGCACTTTGAAAGGGAAAAGAGTGGGTCTAAGACTAGTATTTTAAACTTAAATAAGGATAACTAAGTGTTGATTTGGCACAGAGCCAAAATTATATTTCTCAAGTGAGCTAAACTGGTCTCTTGATACAGATTAGTTTTCACATAAGCAAACAGTCTTCAACTCTCTCTGACTCTGTTTTTAACAAAGATTTTGAATGTTGTACCATGCACTTTAGCACACTGTAAAACTATCGATTATGTGTTTCCCCTGTAGACTTGACTTTCTTTCTGATTGTTCAAAAACATAGGCCTCAACAGTGCAATATTTGCCAGTGCTGTTCACCATGTCGTGTTAATGAGAAATTTAATTAAATACATCAAGTCCATTAGTCACCTCTTTTAAAATTCTAAGTCTATAGAGCCAGGGACTTACCAAATCACAGCTACATCAGGTTACTCAGTGCCACTGTAGAACATAGAACATAGAACAATGCAGTGCAGAACATGCCCTTCGGCCCTCGATGTTGTGCCGACCTATGAACTATTCTAAGCCCATCACCCTACACTATCCCATCATCATTCTTATGCTGTTTAAATGCATCTATTGTGGCTGAGTTAACTGCATTGGCAGGCAGATGCCCTTACCATTCTGAGTAAAGAACCGGCCTCTGACATCTGTCTTAAATCTATCACTCTTCAATTTACAGCCCCTCGTACAAGCCAACGTCATCATCTGAGGAAAAAGACTCTCACTGTCCAACCTATCCAATCATCTGATCATCTTGTATGTCTCTCTTAAATCCCCTCTTAGGCTTCTTCTCTCCAATAAGTCATGATTTGGAGATGCCGGTGTTGGACTGGGGTGTACAAAGTTAAAAATCACACAACACCAGGTTATAGTCCAACAGGTTTATTTGGAAGCACACTAGCTTTCGGAGCGACATTCCTTCATCAGGTGATTGCCTGATGAAGGAGCGACACTCCGAAAGCTAGTGTGCTTCCAATTAAACCTGTTGGACTATAACCTGGTGTTGTGTGATTTTTAACTCTCTCCAATAAGAACAGACCCAAATCCCTCAGCCTTTCCTCATAAGACCTTCCCTCCAGACTAGGCAACATCCTGGTAAATCTCCTCTGCACCTTTTCCAATGCTTCCACATTCTTCCTGTAATGGGTTGACCAGAACTGTACACAATATTCCAAGTGAGGCCACACCAGTGTTTTGTATAGCTCCAGCATGAAATCACGGCTCCAGAACTCAATCCCTCTGAATAAACTCAATAAAACCTAACACACCGTATGCCTTCTTAACAGCACTATCAACCTGGGTGGCAACTTTCAGGGATCTACATATATGGACACCAAGATCCTTCTGCACATCCACACTACCAAGACCCTTCCTGTTATTCTTCCCAAAGTGAATCACCCCATATTTATCTGCATTGATCTCCATTTGCCACCTCTCAGCCCAATTCTGCAGTTTATCCAATTCCCCCTGCAACCTGTAACATTCTTCCACACTGTCCACCACTCTACCGACTTTAGTGTCATCTGCAAACTTACTAACCCATTCACCTGTGCCTGTGTCCAAGTCATTTATAAAAATGACAAACAGCAGTGGTCCCAAAACAGATCCTTGTGGCACATCACTAGTAACCGGACTCCAGGCTGAATATTTTCCATCAACCACCACTTGCTGCCTTCTTTCAGAAAACCAGTTTCTAATCCAAACTGGTAATTTTTCCTGATAATGAATCACAGAAATGTGATGCTGAAGGAGGCCCTTCAGCCCATCATGTCTGCACTGCTCTTTTAATGTGCATCATGGGTTAGTGCTATTCTTCAGCATTTTCCCATAACCCACCACATTGTTTCTATTGAAATAATCATCTGTGCTCTCTTACATTATATCAAGAATACTTTAGCCTGTTCTTTTGTTGATTCCAAAATTTGCTGTTCTCAGAAACTACCTTGAAAGTATTCTAAGAAGTTTTCAATTGTGATACTATTGCCAATATGATTTTTGCTGATTATATGTAGTTTGAAAACACCCATGATCATTATCGTCTTCATGTTCTTAAAACTTCAATTGAAAACCTCCCTCCATCCAGGCAGTGCACCCCAGACCCGAACTATTCATTCTGTGAAAGAGTTTTCTTTCTTGCATCACATTTGCCTTTTTAGCAAGTCACTTTAAATTTGTACTCACTCATTCATGATTAGTTTGCAAGCTGGAGCAATTCCTCTCTATCCAGTTCATTCACAATTTTAAAAATATCTATTAAATCTTCTCTTCAACTTCTTCTCTTCAAGCAGAGTAGTCCTAACTTGGCCAATCTTTCCTAATCACAAAAGTTTCTCATCCCTGGAAACATTCTTGTAAATTTCTTATACACTCTCTATCTGCAGTATGGTGCTCAGGACTGTACATAATAATCCAGCTGTGATCTAAGCTGTATCTTACATGAGTTCTGCAAAACCTTCTTGCTCAAATACTCCGTGTTCCTGTCATCAAAGTCCAGGACATTGTGTGCTTTCTTAACTGCTTTCCATCTGTCCTGCCACCTTCAATGCTCTGGACATCTTTATACCCAAATCCCTCGAGCCTTACATACCCTTTAGAATTGTGCCTCTTATTTTGTCTTGCCTTTTCACATTCCAACTATCAAAATACATCTCCTCACTCTAGGGATTGAACATCATTGGCCACCTATCCACCTACACCACTGCCCCTCCTTGATCTTCTTTTGCAAACATGCCCAGTCTCCCACTTCCTACCTTCTTCATACCTTCCTCCATCCCCCGTCACTCACTCTCCCCACCCTCTTCCCCATCACTCACTCTCCCCTCCCTCCCTCCGTTCCCTCCCTCTCTCCCTCACTCACTCTCACCTCCCTCCCCGTCACACACACTCCCTTCCCTCCCTGTCAATAACTCTCCCTTCCCTCCCCCGTCAATCACTCTCCCTTCACTCCCCGTCACTCACTCTCCCTTCCCTCCCTCTCTCCCCTCCCTCCCCCGTTACTCACTCTCTCCCCTCCCTTCCCCGTCACTCACTCTCCTCTCCCTTCCCCGTCACTCACTCTCCTCTCACTCCATCCCTCTTCCCCATCACTCACTCTCCTCTCCCTCCCCGTCACTCACTCTCCCCTCCCTCCCTCTTCTCCGTCACTCACTCTCCCCTCTCTCCCTCTTCCCCATCACACACTCTCCACTAGCTCCCTCTTCCCCGTCACTCACTCTCCCCTCCCTCCCTCTTTCCCGTCACACACTCTCCCCTCCCTCCTCTTTCCCGTCACTCACTCTCCCCTCCCTCCCTCTTTCCCGTCACACACTCTCCCCTCCCTCCTCTTTCCCGTCACTCACTCTCCCCTCCCTCCCTCTTTCCCGTCACACACTCTCCCCTCCCTCCTCTTTCCCGTCACTCACTCTCCCCTCCCTCCCTCTTTCCCGTCACACACTCTCCCCTCCCTCCCTCTCCCCATCACTCACTCTCCCCTCCCCTCCCTCCCTCTTCCCAGTCACTCACTCTCCCCTCCCCTCCCTCCCTCTTCCCCGTCCCTCACCCTCCCCTCCACTCCCCTCCCCTCACCCTCCCTCTTCTCTGTCCGGCACCCTCCCCTCCCTCCCTCTTCTCTGTCCCTCACCCTCCCCTCCCTCTTCCCCGTCCCTCACCCTCCCCTCCCCTCCCTCTTCCCCGTCACTCACTCCCCCCGCCTCTTCCCCATCACTCACTCTCCCCTCCCTCCCTCCGTTCCGTCCCTCTCTCCCTCACTCACTCTCACCTCCCTCCCCGTCACACACACTCCCTTCCCTCCCTGTCAATGACTCTCCCTTCCCTCCCCGTCACTCACTCTCCCTTCCCTCCCTCTCTCCCCTCCCTCCGCCGTCACTCACTCTCCCCTCACTCCATCCCTCTTCCCCGTCACTCACTCTCCCTTCCCTCCCTCTTCCCCGTCACTCACTCTCCCCTCTCTCCCTCTTTCCCGTCACTCACTCTCCCCTCCCTCCCTCTCCCCGTCACTCACTCTCCCCTCCCCTCCCTCCCTCCCTCTTCCCCGTCACTCACTCTCCCCTCCCCTCCCCTCCCTCCCTCTTCCCTGTCACTCACTCTCCCCTCCCCTCCCTTCCTCTTCCCCGTCACTCACTCTCCCCCCCTCCCTCTTCCGCATCCCTCACCCTCCCCTCCCCTCCACACACCCTCCGCTCCCCTCTACCCCGTCCCTCACCCTCCCCTCCCTTCCCTCTTCCCCGTCTCTCACCCTCCCCTCCCTCCCTCTTCCCTGTCCCTCAACCCTCCCCTCCCTCTTCCCCGTCCCTCACCCTCCCCTCCCCTCCCTCTTCCCCGTCCCTCACCCTCCCCTCCCTCTTCCCCGTCACTCACTCTCCTCTCCCTCCCTCCGTTCCCTCCCTCTCTCCCTCACTCACTCTCACCTCCCTCCCCGTCACACACACTCCCTTCCCTCCCCGTCAATGACTCTCCCTTCCCTCCCCGTCACTCACTCTCCCTTCCCTCCCCGTCACTCACTCTCCCTTCCCTCCCCCGTCACTCACTCTCCCTTCCCTCCCTCCCTCCCTCCCTCCCTCTCTCCCCTCCCTCCCCGTCACTCACTCTCCTCCTCTCTCCCTTCCCTCCCCGTCACTCACTCTCCCTTCCCTCCCCCGTCACTCACTCTCGCTTCCCTCCCTCCCTCCCTCCCTCCCTCTCTCCCTTCCCTCCCCGTCACTCACTCTCCCCTCCCTCCCTCCCTGTCACTCACTCTCCCCTCCTTCCCTCTTCCCCGTCACACACTCTCCCCTAGCTCCCTCTTTCCCGTCACTCACTCTCCCCTCCCTCCCTGTCCCCCGTCACTCACTCTCCCCTCCCTCCCTCCCTCTCCCCGTCACTCACTCTCCCCTCCCCTCCCTCCCTCTCCCCGTCCCTTGCCCTCCCCTCCCTCTTCCCCGTCCCTCACCCTCCCCTCCCCTCCCCTCCCTCTTCCCCGTCACTCACCCTCCCCTCCCCTCCTCTCCCCATCTCCCCCCTTCCCTGTCCCTCCCTCACCTTCCTCCTCCCTCCCACCCTCCCCTCCACCCATCCCGTCCCCACTCCCCTCTTCCCTTCCCCGTCCCTCACCTCCCCTCCCCTGCCCCCCTTCCCGTCCCTCCCCTCCCCTCCCCTCCCCTCCCCTCCCCCCTTTCCCCGTCCCTCCCCTCCCCTCCCCTCCCCTCCCCCCTTCCCCGTCCCTCCCCGTCCCTCCCCTGCCCTCCCCCCCTTCCCCATCCCGTCCCTCCCCTCCCCCCTTCACCGTCCCTCCCCCTCCCCTCCCCTCCCCTCCCCTCCCCCCTTCACCGTCCTCCCCTTCCCTCCCCCCTCCCTCCCTCACCTTCCCCCTCCCTCCCCTCCTCTTCCCCCTCCCTCCCCCTTCACCCTCTTCCCCCTCCCTCTCCCACTGCCCCCCTCTTCCCACTCCCTCCCTCTACCCCCTCCCTCCCTCCCTCACCTTCCCCCTCCCTCCCTCCCCACTCCACCCTCTTCCCCCTCCCTCCCCAACCTTCCCCCTCCCTCCCCACTCCACCCTCTTCCCATCCCTCCCTCCCACCCTCACCTTCCCCCTCCCTCCACCCTCCCCCCCTCTTTCCCCTCCCTCCCTCCCTCCCCCTCCCCATCTTCCCCCTCCCTCCCCCATCTTCCCCCTCCCTCCCTCCCTCACCTTCCCCCTCCCTCCCTCCCTCAACTTCCCCCTCCCTCCCTCAACTTCCCCCTCCCTCCTCTTCCCCCTCCCTCCCTCACCTTCCCCCTCCCTCCACTCCCTCCCTCACCATCCCCCTCCCTCCCTCCCTCATCTTGCCCCTCCCCCCTTCCCCCTCACTCCCTCCCTCCCTCACCTTCCCCCTCCCTCCCTCCCTCCCTTACCTTCCCCCTCCCTCCCTCCCTCACCTTCCCCCTCCCTCCCCCCCTTTGCCCTCCCTCCGTCCCTCCCCCCTCCCTCCCTCAACTTCCCCCTCCCTCCCACTCCCTCCCTTCCTCCACTTCCCCCTCTCTCCCCCCTCCCTCCCTCATCTTCCCCCTCCCTCCCTCACCTTCCCCCTCCCTCACTCCCTCACCTTCCCTCTCCCTCCCCCACATCCCCCTCCCTCCCTCCCTCACCTTTCCCCCCTCCCCCCCACTTCCCCCTCCCTCCCTCCCTCACCTTCACCCTCCCTCCCTCCCACTTCCCCCTCCCTCCTTCACCTTCCCCCTCCCTCCCTCCCTCACCTTCCCGCTCCCTCCCCCTCTTCTCCCTCCCTCCCTCCCACACCTTCCCCCTTCCTCCCCCTCTTCCCCCTCCCTCCCCCCTTCCCCCTCCCTCCCTCCCTCACCTTCCCCCTCCCTTCCCCGCTTCCCCCTCCCCCCTCCCTCCCTCCCTCACCTTCCCCCTCCCTCTCCCCCTCCCTCCCTCCCTCCCTCCCTCACCTTCCCCCTCCCTCTCCCCCTCCCTCCCTCCCTCACCTTTCCCCTCCCTCTCCCCCTTTGCCCTCCCTCCGTCCCTCAACTTCCCCCTCCCTCCCCCTCCCTCCCCCTCCCTCCCTTCCTCCACTTCCCCCTCTCTCCCCCCTCCCTCCCTCACCTTCCCCCTCCACCTCTTCCCCCTCTTCCCCCTCCCTCCCTCACCTTCCCCCTCCCTCACTCCCTACCTTCCCCCTCCCTCACTCCCTCACCTTTCCCCTCCCTCACTCCCTTCCTCACCTTCCCCCTCCCTCCCCCCCACTTCCCCCTCCCTCCCTCACCTTCACCCTCCCTCCCTCCCACTTCCCCCTCCCTCCCTCACTTTCCCCCTCCCTCCCCTCACTTCCCCCTCCCTCCCTCCCTCCCCCCCTCACATTCCCCCTCCCCCCCCACTCTTCCCCCTCCCTCCCTCCCTCACCTTCCCCCTCCCTAACCTTCCTCCTCCTCCCCTCCTCCCTCCCTCCCTCACCTTCCCCCTCCCTCCCTCACCTTCCCCCTCCCTCTCCCCCTCCCTCCCTCCCTCACCTTCCCCCTCCCTCCTTCCCTCTCCCCCTCTCTCCCTCCCTCACCTTCCCCCTCCCTCCCTCCCTCTCCCCCTCCCTCCCTCACCTTCCCCCTCCCTCCCTCACCTTCCCCTCCCTCCACTCCCCCCTCACCTTCCCCCTCCCTCACTCCCTTACCTTCCCCCTCCCTCACTCCCTCACCTTCCCCCTCCCTCCCTCCCTCCCCCACCTTCCCCCTCCCTCCCCCCCCACTTCCCCCTCCCTCCCTCCCTCACCTTCACCCTCCCTCCCTCCCACTTCCCCCTCCCTCCCTCACCTTCCCCCTCCCTCCCCCCACTTCCCCCTCCCTCCCTCCCTCCCCCCCCTCACCTTCCCCCTCCCCCCCACTCTTCCCCCTCCCTCCCTCCCTCACCTTCCCCCTCCCTCACCTTCCTCCTCCTCCCCTCCTCCCTCGCTCCCTCACCTTCTCCCTCCCTCCCTCACCTTCCCCCTCCCTCCCTCACCTTCCCCCTCCCTCTCCCCCTCCCTCCCTCCCTCACCTTCCCCCTCCCTCCTTCCCTCTCCCCCTCTCTCCCTCCCTCACCTTCCCCCTCCCTCCCTCCCTCTCCCCCTCCCTCCCTCACATTCCCCCTCCCTCCCTCACCTTCCCCCTCCCTCCACTCCCCCCTCACCTTCCCCCTACCTCCCCCCCACTTGCCCCTCCCTTCCTCACCTTCCCCCTACCTCCCCCCACTTGCCCCTCCCTCCCTCACCTTCCCCCTCCCTCCCCCTTTCCCCCTCCTTCCCTCCCTCACCTTCCCCCACCCTCCCCCTCTTCCCCCTCACTCCCTTCCTCACCTTCCCCCTCCCTCCCTCCCTCACCTTCCCCCTGCCTCCGTCCTCTTCCCCCTCCCTCCCTCACCTTCCCCCTCCCTCCCCCCTCTTCCCCCTCCCTCCCTTCCTCAACTTTTCCCTCTTCTCCCTCCTTCCCTCACCTTCCCCCTCCCTCCCTCCCCCTTCCCCCTTCTTCCCCCGCCCTACCCCCTTCTTCCCCCTCCCTCCCTCACCTTCCGCCTCCCTCCCCCTTCCCTCTCCCTCCCTCCCTCACCTTCCCCCTCCCTCCCCCCTTCCCCCCCTCCCCATCCCCCTCCCTCCCTCCCTCACCTTCCCCCTCTCTCCCCCCCACTTCCCCCTCCCTCCCTCCCTCACCTTCCTCGTCCCTCCCCGACTCTTCCCCTCCTTCCCTCCCTCACCTTCCACCTCCCTCCGCCCCTCCCTCCCTCACCTTCTCCCTCCATTCCCCTCCCCCCCTCCCCCCCCCTCGTTCCCTCCCTAACCTTCCCCCTCCCTCCCTCCCTCCCTCACCTTGCCCCTCCCTCCCTACCCTTTCTCCCTACCTCCCTCGCCTTCCCCCTCCCTCCTACCATCACCTTCCCCCTCCCTCCCCCTTCCCCTCGCTCTCTCCCTCACCCTCCCCTTCCTCCTCCTCTTCCCCCTCCCTCTCTACCTCACCTTCCCCCTCCCTCACCCCGTCATCCCCCTCCCTCCCTCCCTCACCTTCCCCCTCCCTCCCTCCCTCACCTTCCCCCTGCCTCCGTCCTCTTCCCCCTCCCTCCCTCACCTTCCCCCTCCCTCCCCCCTCTTCCCCCCTCCCTCCCTTCCTCAACTTTTCCCTCTTCTCCCTCGCTCCTTCCCTCACCTTCCCCCTCCCTCCCTCCCCCTTCCCCCTTCTTCCCCCGCCCTACCCCCTTCTTCCCCCTCCCTCCCTCACCTTCCGCCTCCCTCCCCCTTCCCTCTCCCTCCCTCCCTCACCTTCCCCCTCCCTCCCCCCTTCCCCCCCTCCCCATCCCCCTCCCTCCCTCCCTCACCTTCCCCCTCTCTCCCCCCCACTTCCCCCTCCCTCCCTCCCTCACCTTCCTCGTCCCTCCCCGACTCTTCCCCTCCTTCCCTCCCTCACCTTCCACCTCCCTCCGCCCCTCCCTCCCTCACCTTCTCTCTCCATTCCCCTCCCCCCCTCCCCCCCCTCGTTCCCTCCCTAACCTTCCCCCCTCCCTCCCTCCCTCCCTCACCTTGCCCCTCCCTCCCTACCCTTTCCCCTCCCTACCTCCCTCGCCTTCCCCCTCCCTCCTACCATCACCTTCCCCCTCCCTCCCCCTTCCCCTCGCTCTCTCCCTCACCCTCCCCTTCCTCCTCCTCTTCCCCCTCCCTCTCTACCTCACCTTCCCCCTCCCTCACCCCGTCATCCCCCTCCCTCCCTCCCTCACCTTCCCCCTCCCTCCCTACCCTTTCCCCTCCCTACCTCCCTCGCCTTCCCCCTCCCTCCCACCATCACCTTCCCCCTCCCTCCCCCTTCCCCTCCCTCCCTCCCTCACCTTCCCCCTCCCTAACCTTCCTCCTCCTCCCCTCCTCCCTCCCTCCCTCACCTTCCCCCTCCCTCCCTCACCTTCCCCCTCCCTCTCCCCCTCCCTCCCTCCCTCACCTTCCCCCTCCCTCCTTCCCTCTCCCCCTCTCTCCCTCCCTCACCTTCCCCCTCCCTCCCTCCCTCTCCCCCTCCCTCCCTCACCTTCCCCCTCCCTCCCTCACCTTCCCCTCCCTCCACTCCCCCCTCACCTTCCCCCTCCCTCACTCCCTTACCTTCCCCCTCCCTCCCTCCTTCCCTCACCTTCCCCCTCCCTCCCCCCCACTTCCCCCTCCCTCCCTCCCTCACCTTCACCCTCCCTCCCTCCCACTTCCCCCTCCCTCCTCACCTTCCCCCTCCCTCCCCCCACTTCCCCCTCCCTCCCTCCCTCCCTCCCTCCCCCCCTCACCTTCCCCCTCCCCCCCACTCTTCCCCCTCCCTCCCTCCCTCACCTTCCCCCTCCCTCACCTTCCTCCTCCTCCCCTCCTCCCTCGCTCCCTCACCTTCTCCCTCCCTCCCTCACCTTCCCCCTCCCTCTCCCCCTCCCTCCCTCCCTCACCTTCCCCCTCCCTCCTTCCCTCTCCCCCTCTCTCCCTCCCTCACCTTCCCCCTCCCTCCCTCCCTCTCCCCCTCCCTCCCTCACATTCCCCCTCCCTCCCTCACCTTCCCCCTCCCTCCACTCCCCCCTCACCTTCCCCCTACCTCCCCCCCACTTGCCCCTCCCTCCCTCACCTTCCCCCTCCCTCCCCCTTTCCCCCTCCCTCCCTCCCTCACCTTCCCCCTCCCTCCCTCCCCCACCTTCCCCCTGCCTCCGTCCTCTTCCCCCTCCCTCCCTCACCTTCCCCCTCCCTCCCCCCTCTTCCCCCTCCCTCCCTTCCTCAACTTTCCCTCTTCTCCCTCGCTCCTTCCCTCACCTTCCCCCTCCCTCCCTCCCCCTTCCCCCTTCTTCCCCCTCCCTACCCCCTTCTTCCCCCTCCCTCCCTCACCTTCCGCCTCCCTCCCCCTTCCCTCTCCCTCCCTCCCTCACCTTCCCCCTCCCTCCCCCCTTCCCCCCCTCCCCATCCCCCTCCCTCCCTCCCTCACCTCCCCCTCTCTCCCCCCCACTTCCCCCCTCCCTCCCTCCCTCACCTTCCTCGTCCCTCCCCGACTCTTCCCCTCCTTCCCTCCCTCACCTTCCACCTCCCTCCGCCCCTCCCTCCCTCACCTTCTCCCTCCATTCCCCTCCCCCCCTCCCCCCCCTCGTTCCCTCCCTAACCTTCCCCCTCCCTCCCTCCCTCCCTCACCTTGCCCCTCCCTCCCTACCCTTTCCCCTCCCTACCTCCCTCGCCTTCCCCCTCCCTCCCACCATCACCTTCCCCCTCCCTCCCCCTTCCCCTCCCTCTCTCCCTCACCTTCCCCTTCCTCCTCCTCTTCCCCCTCCCTCTCTACCTCACCTCCCCCTCCCTCACCCCGTCATCCCCCTCCCTCCCTCCCTCACCTTCCCCCTCCCTCCCTACCCTTTCCCCTCCCTACCTCCCTCGCCTTCCCCCTCCCTCCCACCATCACCTTCCCCCTCCCTCCCCCTTCCCCCCTCCCTCTCTCCCTCACCTTCCCCTTCCTCCCCCGTACACCTCCCTCACTCACCTTCCCCCTCCCTCCCCCTCCCCCATCTTCCCCCTCCCTCCCCCATCTTCCCCCTCCCTTCCTCCCTCACCTTCCCCCTCCCTCCTCTTCCCCCTCCCTCCCTCCTTCCCTCACTTTCCCCCTCCCTCACCCCTCACCACTCTTCCCCCTCCCTCCCTCCATCACCTTCCCCCTCCCTCCCTCCTCCCCTCTTTCCCCTCCCTCTCTCCCTCACCTTCCCCTCCCTCCACCCCTCTTCCCCCTCCCACCCTCCCTCAACTTCCCCCCTCCACCCTTCCCCCCTTCCCCCTGCCTCCTTCCCTCACCTTCCCCCACCCTCCACCCCTCTTCCCCCCTCCCTCCTTCCTCACCTCCCCCCTCCCTCCCCCCTCTTCCCCTCCCTCCTTCCCTCACCTCCCCCCTCCCTCCCCCATCTTCCCCCTCCCTCCTTCCCTCACCTTCCCCCTCCCTCACCCCTCTTCCCCCACCTTCCCCCTCCCTCCCCCCCCTTCCCGCTCTCTCCCTCCCTCACCTTCCCCCCCGCGCCCCCTTCCACCTCCCTCCTTTTCTCCTTCCCTCACCTTCCCCGTCACCTTCCCCCTCCCTCCCCCTCTCCTTCCACCTCCCTCCCCCCTCTTCCCCCTCCCTCCCTCACCTTCCCCCTCCCTCCACCCCTCTCCCTCCACCTCCCTCTCCACGTCATCCCCCTCCCCTCCCTCCACCCCTCTCCTTCCACCTCCCTCTCCAACTCATCCCCCTCCCTCCCTCACCCACCTTCCCCCCTCCCTTTCCCCCACTTCCCACTCCCTCCCCCCTTCCCCCTCCCTTCCCCCTTCCCCCTCCCTATCCCCCCTTCCCCCACCCTTCCCCCTCCCTATCCCCCCTTCCCCCATCCTTCCCCCTCCCTATCCCCCCTTCCCCCACCCTTCCCCCCTTACCCCTTCCCCCTCCCTATCCCCCCTTCCCCCACCCTTCCCCCTCCCTATCCCCCTTCCCCCACCCTGCCCCCCTACCCCCTCCCTTCCCCCCCTTCCCTCACCCTTCCCCCACTTCCCCCTCCCTCCCTCACCTTCCGCCTCCCTCCCCCCTTCCCCTCCCTTCCTCTCCTTCCCCCTCCCTCCTTCCCCCCTCTTCCCCCTCCCTCTTCTCCCTCCCTCACCTTCCCCCTCCCTCCCTCCTCCCCCCTTCCCCCTCCCTCCCCCTCCCTCCCTCTCACCTTCACCCTCCCTCCTCCCTCACCATCCCCCTCCCTCCCCCTCACCTACCCCCTCCCTCCTCCCCTCTTCCCCCTCCCTCCCACCCTCACCTTCCCCCTTCTTCCCCCCTCTTCCCCCTCCCTCCCTCCCTCACCTTCCCCCTCCCTCACTCCCCCCTCTTCCCACTTCCCTCCCTCCCCCACCTGCCCCCTCCCTCCCCCCTCACCTTCCCCCTCCCCCCTCTTCCCCCTCCCTCCTTCCCTCCCTCCCTCACCTTCCCCCCCTCCTCCCTCTTCCCCCTCCCTCCCTCCCTCACCTTACCCTCCCCCCTCTTCCCCCTCCATCCTTCCCTCACCTTCCCCCTCCCTACCCCCTCTTCCCCCTCCCTCCATTACCTTCCCCCTCCCTCCCCTCTTCCCCCTCCCTCCCTCACCTTCCCCCCCTTCCTCCACCCTCACCTTCCCCCCCCTCGCTCCCTCACCTTCCCCTCCCTCCCCCCTCGTCCCCCTCCCTCCCCCTCACCTTCCCCCTCCCTCCCTCACCTTCCCCCCTCCCTCACCTTCCCCCCCTTCCTCCACCCTCACCTTCCCCCCCCCTCGCTCCCTCACCTTCCCCTCCCTCCCCCCTCTTCCCCCACCCTATCCCCCTTGTACCCCTCCCTCCCTCCCTCCCCCCTCTTCCCCCTCCCTCCCTCCCTCCCCCCTCTTCGCCCTCCCTCCCTCCCTCCCTCCCCCCTCTTCCCCCTCCCTCCCTCACCATCCTCCCCTCCCTCCCTCACCTTCAGCCCCTCCCTCCACCCACACCTTCCCCCCTCCCTCCACCCTCACCTTCCCCCTCCCTCCCCCCTCACCTCCCCCTCCCTCCCCCCTCTTCCCCCTCCCTCCCTCACCATCCTCCCCTCCCTCCCTCACCTTCAGCCCCTCCCTCCACCCACACCTTCACCCCTCCCTCCACCCACACCTTCCCCCCTCCCTCCCCCCTCACCTTCCCCCTCCCTCCCTCCCTCACCTTCCCCCTCCCCCCCTCACCTTCCCCCCCTTCCTCCACCCTCACCTTCCCCCCCTCGCTCCCTCACCTTCCCCTCCCTCCCCCCTCATCCCCCTCCCTCCCCCTCACCTTCCCCCCCCTCCCTCCCCCTCTTCCCCCTCCTCCCTCCCTCACCTTCCCCCACCCTCCCTCCCTCACCTTCCCCCACCCTCCCTCCCTCACCTTCCCCCCTCCCTCCCTCACCTTCCGCCCCTCCCTCACCTTCCGCCCCTCTCTCCACCCTCACCTTCCCCCATCCCGCCACCCTCACCTTCCCCCCCCCACCATCACCTTCCCCCCTCCACCCTCACCTTCACCCCTCCCTCCAGCCTCACCTTCCCCCCTCCCTCCTCCCTCACCTTCCCCCTCCCTCCTCCCTCACCTTCACCCTCCCACCCTCACCTTCCCCTCCCTCCCGCTCTTCCCCCTCCCTCCTTCCCTCATCCGCCTCCCTCCTTCCCTCACCTTCCCCCTCCCTCCACCACCATCCCCCTCCTCCCCCCTCTTCCCCCTCCATCCCTCCCTCACCTTCCCCCTCCCTCCTCCCTCACCTTCCCCCTCCCTCCCTCACCTTCCCCTCCCTCGCGCTCTTCCACCCCTCCTTCCCTCATCCGCCTCCCTCCTTCCCTCACCTTCCCCCTCCCTCCACCACCATTCCCCTCCCTCCCCCCTCTTCCCCCTCCATCCCTCCCTCACCTTCCCCTCCCTCCCTCACCTTCCCCCTCCCTCCCCTCTTCCCCCTCCCTCCCCCCTCTTCCCCCTCCCTCCCTCCCTCCCTCACCTTCCCCCTCCTCCCTTACCTTCCCCCTCCCTCCCCCCTTCCCCCTCTTTCCCCTCCCTCCCGCCCTCCCTCACCTTCCCCCTCCCTCCCCCCTTCCCCCTTCTTCCCCTCCCTCCCTCTTCCCCCTCCCTCACCCCTTCCCCCCCTTCCCCCTCCCTCCCTCTTCCCCCTCCCTCACCCCTTCCCCCCCTTCCCCCACCCTCCGCCCCTCTTCCCACTCCCTCCCTCACCTTCCCCCCTCCCTCCCCCTCCCTCCGCCCCTTCCAACTCCCTCCCTCACTTTTCCCCCCTCCCTCCCTCACCTTGCCCCCCTCCCTGCACCCTCACCTTGCCCCCCTCCCTCCACCCTCACCTTCCCCCTCCCTCCCCCTCCCTCCCTCACCTTCCCCCTCCCTCCCTCACCTTCCCCCTCCCTCCACCCCTCTTCTCCCTCCCTCACCTTCCACTCCCTTCCCCCCTCATATTCCCCTCCCTCCCCCCTCTTCCCCCACCCTATCCCCCTCGTACCCCTCCCTCCCTCCCTCCCCCCTCTTCCCCCTCCCTCCCCCCTCTTCCCCCTCGCTCCCTCCCTCCCTCCCCCCTCTTCCCCCTCCCTCCCTCACCATCCTCCCCTCCCTCCCTCACCTTCAGCCCCTCCCTCCACCCACACCTTCCACCCTCCCTCCACCCTCACCTTCCCCCTCCCTCCCCCCTCACCTCCCCCTCCCTCCCCCCTCTTCCCCCTCCCTCCCTCACCATCCTCCCCTCCCTCCCTCACCTTCAGGCCCTCCCTCCACCCACACCTTCCCCCCTCCCTCCACCCATACCTTCCCCCCCTCCCTCCCCCCTCACCTTCCCCCTCCCTCCCTCCCTCACCTTCCCCCTCCCTCCCTCACCTTCGCCCCTCCCTCCACCCTCACCTTCCGCCCCTCCCTCCACCCTCACCTTCTCCCCCTCCCTCCACCCTCACCTTCCCCTCCCTCCCCCTCTTCCCCCTCCCTCCCTCCCTCACCATCCTCCACTCCCTCCCTCACCATCAGCCCCTCCCTCCACCCTCACCTTCCCCCTCCCTCCAACCTCACCTTCCCCCTCCCTCCCCCTCACCTTCCCCCTCCCTCCCTCACGTTCCCCTCCCTCCCCCCTTGTCCCCCTCCCTCCCCCTCACATTCCCCCTCCCTCCCCCCTCTTCCCCCTCCCTCCCTCCCTCACCTTCTGCCCCTCCGTCCCACCTCACCTTCCCCCTCCCTCCCCTCTCACCTTCCCACTCCCTCCTCCTCTTCCCCCTCCCTCCCACCCTCACCTTCCCCCTCCCTCCCTCCCTCACCTTCCCCCTCTCTCCCCCCTCCCTCCCTCCCTCACCTTCCCCCTCCCTCCCACCCTCACCTTCCCCCTCCCTCCCACCCTCACCTTCCCCCTCCCTCCTCCCTCTTCCCCCTCCCTCCTTCCCTCACCTTCCCCCTCCCTCACTCCCCCCTCTTCCGCCTTCCTCCCTCCCCCACCTGCCCCCTCCCTCCCCCCTCACCTTCCCCCTCCCCCCTCTTCCGCCTCCCTCCCTCACCTTCACCCCCCCCTCTTCCCCCTCCCTCCTTCCCTCCCTCCCCACACCTTCCCCCTCCCTCCCCCCCTTCCCCCTCTTCCCCCTCCCTCCCTCCATCACCTTACCCTCCCCCCTCTTCCCCGCCATCCTTCCCTCATCCGCCTCCCTCCTTCCCTCACCTTTCCCGTCCCTCCTTCACCTTCCCCTCCCTCCCCCCTCTTCCCCCTCCCTCCCTCCCTCACCTTCCACCTCCCTACCCCCCTCTTCCCCCCTCCCTCCATTACCTTCCCCCTCCCTCCCCTCTTCCCCCTCCATCCCTCACCTTCCCCTCCCTACCCCCTTCCCCCCTCCCTCCCTCCCACACCTTCCCCCCTCCCTCCCCCTCCCTCCGCCATTCTTCCCCCTCCCTCACCTTCCCCCCTCCCTCACCATCCGCCCCTCCCTCCACCCTCACCTTCCCCCTTCCTCCACCCTCACCTTCCCCCCTCCCTCCCTCACCTTCCCCTCCCTCCCCCCTCGTCCCCCTCCCTCCCCCTCACCTTCCCCCCTCCCTCCCCCTTCCCCCTCCCTCCCTCCCCCTCTTCTCCTTCCCTCCCTCCCTCACCTTCCCCCACCCTCCCTCCATCACCTTCCCCCCTCCCTCCCTCACCTTCCGCCCCTCACTCACCTTCCGCCCCTCTCTCCACCCTCTCCTTCCCCATCCCTCCACCCTCACCTTCCCCCCCTCCCTCCACCCTCACCTCCCCCCTCCCTCCACACTCACCTTCCCCCCTCCCCTCCACCCTCACCTTCCCCCACCCTCCTCCCTCACCTTCCCCCTCCCTCCCCCTCTTCCCCCTCCCTCCCTCACCTTCCCCCTCCCTCCCGCCTCTTCCCCCTCCCTCCCTCACCTTCCCCTCCCTCCCGCTCTCCCCCCTCCCTCCTTCCCTCATCCGCCTCCCTCCTTCCCTCACCTTCCCCCTCCCTCCCCCACCATCCCCCTCCCTCCCCCCTCTTCCCCCTCCATCCCTCCCTCACCTTCCCCTCCCTCCCTCACCTTCGCCCTCCTTCCCCTCTTCCCCCTCCCTCCCCCCTCTTCCCCCTCCCTCCCTCCCTCCCTAACCTTCCCCCTCCCTCCCTTACCTTCCCCCTCCCTCCCCCCCCTTCCCCCTCCCTCCCTCCATCACCTTCCCCCTCCCTCCCCCCTTCCCCCCTCTTCCCCCTCCCTCTCTTCCCCCTCCCTCACCCCTTCCCCCCCTTCCCCCCTCCCTCCCTCTTCCCCCTCCCTCACCCCTTCCCCCCCTTCCCCCACTCTCCGCCCCTCTTCCCCCCTCCCTCCCTCCATCACCTTCCCCCTCCCTCACCCCTTCCCCCCCTTCCCCCTCCCTCCCTCTTCCCCCTCCCTCACCCCTTCCCCCGCTTCCCCCACTCTCCGCCCCTCTTCCCCCTCCCCTCCCTCACATTCTCCCCTTCCTCCCCCTCCCTCCGCCCCTTCCACCTTCCTCCCTCACTTTCCCCCCTCCCTCCCTCACCTTCCCCCTCCCTCCCCCCTCTTCCCCATCCCTCACCTTCCCCTCCCTCCCCCCTCTTCCCCCTCCCTCCCCCCTCACCTTCCCCCTCCCCTTCCCCTCCCTCCCCCCTCTTCCCCCTCCCTCCCCCTCACCTTCCCCCTCCCTCCCCCCTCTTCCCCCTCCATCCCTCCATCACCTTCCCCCTCCCTCCTCCCTCACCTTCCCCTCCCTCGCGCTCTTCCCCCCCTCCTTCCCTCATCCGCCTCCCTCCTTCCCTCACCTTCCCCCTCCCTCCATCACCATCCCCCTCCCTCCCCCCTCTTCCCCCTCCCTCCCTCCCTCACCTTCCCCCTCCCTCCCTTACCTTCCCCCTCCCTCCCCCCTTCCCCCCTCTTTCCCCTCCCCTCCCTCCCTCACCTTCCCCCTCCCTCCCCCCTTCCCCCTTCTTCCCCTCCCTCCCTCTTCCCCCTCCCTCACCCCTTCCCCCCCTTCCCCCTCCCTCCCTCTTCCCCCTCCCTCACCCCTTCCCCCCCTTCCCCCACCCTCCGCCCCTCTTCCCACTCCCTCCCTCACCTTCCCCCCCTCCCTCCCCCTCCTCCGCCCCTTCCAACTCCCTCCCTCACTTTCCCCCCTCCCTCCCTCACCTTCCGCCCCTCCCTGCACCCTCACCTTGCCCCCCTCCCTCCACCCTCACCTTCCCCCTCCCTCCACCCCTCTTCTCCCTCCCTCACCTTCCACTCCCTTCCCCCCTCATATTCCCCTCCCTCCCCCCTCTTCCCCCACCCTATCCCCCTTGTACCCCTCCCTCCCTCCCTCCCTCCCCCCTCTTCCCCCTCCCTCCCTCCCTCCCCCCTCTTCCCCCTCCCTCCCTCCCTCCCTCCCCCCTCTTCCCCCTCCTCCCTCACCATCCTCCCCTCCCTCCCTCACCTTCAGCCCCTCCCTCCACCCACACCTTCCCCCCTCCCTCCCCCCTCACCTTCCCCCTCCCTCCCTCCCTCACCTTCCCCCTCCCTCCCTCACCTTCCGCCCCTCCCTCCACCCTCACCTTCCGCCCCTCCCTCCACCCTCACCTTCCGCCCCTCCCTCCACCCTCACCTTCTCCCCCTCCCTCCACCTCCACCCTCACCTTCCCCCTCCCTCCCCCTCGTCCCCCTCCCTCCACCCTCACCTTCCCCTCCCTCCCCCTCTTCCCCCTCCCTCCCTCCCTCACCATCCTCCACTCCCTCCCTCACCATCAGCCCCTCCCTCCACCCTCACCTTCCCCCTCCCTCCAACCTCACCTTCCCCCTCCCTCCCCCTCACCTTCCCCCTCCCTCCCTCACGTTCCCCTCCCTCCCCCCTTGTCCCCCTCCCTCCCCCTCACCTTCCCCCCTCACATTCCCCCTCCTCCCCCCTCTTCCCCCTCCCTCCCTCCCTCCCTCACCTTCTGCCCCTCCGTCCCACCTCACCTTCCCCTCCCTCCCCTCTCACCTTCCCACTCTCTCCTCCTCTTCCCCCTCCCTCCCTCCCTCAACTTCCACCTCCCACTCCCCCTCACCTTCCCCTCCCTCCACCTCTACTCCCTCCCTCCCCTCCCTCCTCACCTTCCCCCCTCCCTCCCTCACCTTCCCCCTCCCTCCCCCCTCATCCCCCTCCCTCCTTCCCTCAACTTCCCCCTCCCTCCCCTCTTCCCCCTCCCTCCCTCACCTTCCCCATCCCTCCCTCCCTTACCTTCCCCCTCCCTCCCCCTCCCACCGCCACTCTTCCCCCTCCCTCCCTCACCTTCCCCCCAACACCTTCTGCCCCTCCCTCCACCCTCACCTTCCCCCCTCCCTCCCCCCTCACCTTCCCCCCCTCCACCCTCACCTTCCCCCCCTCCCTCCACCCTCACCTTCCCCCCTCCCTCCACCCTCACCTTCCCCCTCCCTCCCCCCCTCACCTTCCCCCCCTCCACCCTCACCTTCCCCCCCTCCCTCCACCCTCACCTTCCCCCCCCCTCCCTCCACCCTGACTTTCCCCCCTCCCTCCACCCTCACCTTCCCCCTCCTTCCCTCCCTTACCTTCCCCCTCCCTCACCCCCTCTTCCCCCTCCCTCTTCTCCCTCCCTCACCTTCCCCCTCCCTCCGTCCTCCCCCCTTCCCCCTCCCTCCCCCTCCCTCCCTCTCACCTTCACCCTCCCTCCTCCCTCACCTTCCCCCTCCCTCCCCCTCACCTTCTCCCTCCCTCCTCCCCTCTTCCCCTTCCTCCCTCCCTCACCTTCCCCCTCTCTCCCCCCTCCCTCCCTCCCTCACCTTCCCCCTCCCTCCCACCCTCACCTTCCCCCTCCCTCCCTCCCTCACCTTCCCCCCTCTCTCCCCCCTCCCTCCCTCCCTCACCTTCCCCCTCCCTCCCACCCTCACCTTCCCCCTCCCTCCCACCCTCACCTTCCCCCTCCCTCCCCCCTCTTCCCCCTCCCTCCCTCCCTCACCTTCCCCCTCCCTCACTCCCCCCCTCTTCCCCTTCCTCCCTCCCCCACCTGCCCCCTCCCTCCCCCCTCACCTTCCCCCTCCCCGCTCTTCCGCCTCCCTCCCTCACCTTCACCCCCCCCTCTTCCCCCTCCCTCCTTCCCTCCCTCCCACACCTTCCCCCTCCCTCCCCCCTCTTCCCCCTCTTCCCCCTCCCTCCCTCCATCACCTTACCCTCCCCCCTCTTCCCCGCCATCCTTCCCTCATCCGCCTCCCTCCTTCCCTCACCTTCCCGTCCCTCCTTCACCTTCCCCTCCCTCCCCCCTCTTCCCCCTCCCTCCCTCCCTCACCTTCCACCTCCCTACCCCCTCTTCCCCCTCCCTCCATTACCTTCCCCCTCCCTCCCCTCTTCCCCCTCCATCCCTCACCTTCCCCCTCCCTACCCCCTTCCCCCTCCTCCCTCCCACACCTTCCCCCCTCCCTCCCCCTCCCTCCGCCATTCTTCCCCCTCCCTCACCTTCCCCCCTCCCTCACCATCCACCCCTCCCTCCACCCTCACCTTCCCCCCTTCCTCCACCCTCACCTTCCCCCCTCCCTCCCTCACCTTCCCCTCCCTTCCCCCATCGTCCCCCTCCCTCCCCCTCACCTTCCCCCTCCCTCCCCCTTCCCCCTCCCTCCCTCCCCCTCTTCTCCTTCCCTCCCTCCCTCACCTTCCCCCACCCTCCCTCCATCACCTTCCCCCCTCCCTCCCTCACCTTCCGCCCCTCACTCACCTTCCGCCCCTCTCTCCACCCTCACCTTCCCCATCCCTCCACCCTCACCTTCCCCCCCTCCCTCCACCCTCACCTTTCCCCCTCCACCCTCACCTTCCCCCCCCTCCCTCCACCCTCACCTCCCCCCTCCCTCCACACTCACCATCCCCCCTCCCTCCACCCTCACCTTCCCCTACCCTCCTCCCTCACCTTCCCCCACCCTCCTCCCTCACCTTCCCCCTCCCTCCCCCTCTTTCCCCTCCCTCCCTCACCTTCCCCCTCCCTCCCTCACCTTCCCCTCCCTCCCCCCTCTTCCCCCTCCCTCCCTCACCTTCCCCTCCCTCCCGCTCTCCCCCCTCCCTCCTTCCCTCTTCCGCCTCCCTCCTTCCCTCACCTTCCCCCTCCCTCCCCCACCATCCCCCTCCCTCCCCCTCTTCCCCCCTCCATCCCTCCCTCACCTTCCCCTCCCTCCCTCACCTTCCCCCTCCCTCCCCTCTTCCCCCTCCCTCCCCTCTTCCCCCTCCCTCCCCTCTTCCCCCTCCCTCCCCCCTCTTCCCCCTCCATCCCCTCCCTCACCTTCCCCTCCCTCCCTCACCTTCCCCCTCCCTCCCCCTCTTCCCCCTCCCTCCCCCCTCTTCCCCCTCCCTCCCTCCCTAACCTTCCCCCTCCCTCCCTTACCTCCCCCTCCCTCCCCCCTCTTCCCCCTCCCTCCCCCCTCTTCCCCCTCCCTCCCTCCCTCCCTCACCTTCCCCCTCCCTCCCCCCTTCCCCCCTCTTCCCCCTCCCTCTCTTCCCCCTCCCTCACCCCTTCCCCCCTTCCCCCCTCCCTCCCCCCTCTTCCCCCTCCCTCACCTTCCCCTCCCTCCCCCTCTTCCCCCTCCCTCCCCCCCTCACCTTCCCCCTCCCCTTCCCCTCCCTCCCCCCTCTTCCCCTCCCTCCCCCCCTCGTCCCCCTCCCTCCCCCTCACCTTCCCCCTCCCTTCCCCATCACCTTCCCCCTCCCTCCCTCACGTTCCCCTCCCTCCCCCTCGTCCCCCTTCCTCCCATCACCTTCCCCCTCCCTAGCCCCTCTTCCCCCTCCCTCCCTCCCTCACCTTCTGCCCCTCCGTCTTACCTCACCTTCCCCACCCTCCCCCCTCACCTTCCCACTCCCTCCCCCTCTTCCCCCTCCCTCCCTCCCTCACCTTCCACCTCCCACTCCCCTCACCTTCCACGTCCCGCTCCCCTCACCTTCCCCCTCCCTCCCTCACCCTTCCCCCTCCCTCCCCACCTCTTCCCCCTCCCTCCTTCCCTCACCTTCCCCCTCCCTCCCCTCTTCCCCCTCCCTCCTCACCTTCCCCTCCCTCCCCTCTTCCCCCTCCCTCCCTCACCTTCCCCATCCCTCCCTCCGCCACTCTTCCCCCTCCCTCCCTCACCTTACACCCCCATCACCTTCTGCACCTCCCTCCACCCTCACCTCCCTCCCTCCACCCTCACCTTCCCCCCCTCCCTCCACCCTCACTTTCCCCCCCTCCCTCCACCCTCACCTTCCCCCTCCTTCCCTCCCTTACCTTCCCCCTCCCTCCCCCCCTCTTCCCCCTCCCTCCCCCACCTTCCCCCTCCCTCCCCCCTTCCCCCTCCCTCCTTCACCTTCCCCCCTCCCTCCGCCACTCTTCCCCCCCTCCATCGCCTTCTGCCCCTCCCTCCACCCTCACCTTCCCCCCTCCCTCCACCCTCACCTTCCCCCCCTCCACCCTCACTTTCCCCCCTCCCTCCACCCTCACCTTCCCCCCCTCCCTCCACCCTAACCTTCCCCCCTCCCTCCACCCTCACTTTCCCCCCCTCCCTCCACCCTCACCTTCCCCCTCCTTCCCTCCCTTACCTTCCCCCTCCCGCCCCCCTCTTCCCCCTCCCTCCCCCCTCGTCCCCCTCTTTCCCCCTCACCTTCCCCCTCACTCCCCCCCTTCCCCCTCCCTCCCTCACCATCCCCCCTCCCTCCCCCTCACCATCCCCCCTCCCTCCCCCTCACCTTACCCCACCCTCCCTCCCTCACCTTCCAGCCCTCCCTCCCTCACCTTCCGCCCCTCCCTCACCTTCTGCCCCTTACTCCACCCTCACCTTCCCCCATCCCTCCACCCTCACCTTCCCCCCTCCCTCCACCCTCACCTTCCCCCCCCTCCACCCTCACTTTCCCCCCTCCCTCCACCCTAACCTTCCCCCCTCCCTCCACCCTCACTTTCCCCCCCTCCCTCCACCCTCACCTTCCCCCTCCTTCCCTCCCTTACCTTCCCCCTCCCTCCCCCCCTTCCCCCTCCCTCCCCCCTCGTCCCCCTCTTTCCCCCTCACCTTCCCCCTCCCTCACCCCCTCTTCCCCCTCCCTCCTTCCCTCACCTTCCCCCCCTCCCTCCCCTCTTCCCCCTCCCTCCCTCACCTTCCCCCTCCCTCCCCCCTTCCCCCTCCTCCCTCACCTTCCCCCCTCCCTCCCCCTCCCTCCGCCACTCTTCCCCCCCCCTCCATCACCTTCTGCCCCTCCCTCCACCCTCACCTTCCCCCCTCCCTCCACCCTCACCTTCCCCCCCACCTCACTTTCCCCCTACCTCCCTCCCTCACCTTCCCCCTCCCTCCCCCCTTCCCCCTCCCTCCCTCACCTTCCCCCCTCCCTCCCCCTCCCTCCGCCACTCTTCCCCCCCCTCCATCACCTTCTGCCCCTCCCTCCACCCTCACCTTCCCCCCTCCCTCCTCCCTCACCTTCCCCCTCCCTCCCCCTCTTCCCCCTCCCTCCCTCACCTTCCCCCTCCCTCCCTCACCTTCCCCCTACCTCCCTCCCTCACCTTCCCCTCCCTCCCCCCTCTTCCCCTCCCTCCCTCCTCCCCCCTTCCCCCCTCCCCTCCCCCCTCTCTCTCTCTCACCTTCACCCTCCCTCCTCCCTCACCTTCCCCCTCCCTCCCCCCTCACCTTCCCCCTCCCTCCTCCCCTCTTCCGCTTCCTCCCTCCCTCACCTTCCCCCTCTCTCCCCCCTCCCTCCCTCACCTTCCCCCTCCCTCCCACCCTCACCTTCCCCCTCCCTCTTCCCCCTCCCTCCCTCACCTTCCCCCTCCCTCACTCCCCCCTCTTCCCCCTTCCTCCCTCCCCCACCTGCCCCCTCCCTCCCCCCTCACCTTCCCCCTCCCACCTCTTCCGCCTCCCTCCCTCACCTTCACCCCCCTCCCCCCTCTTCCCCCTCCCTCCTGCCCTCCCTCCCCCCCTCTTCCCCCTCTTCCCCCTCCCTCCCTCCCTCCCTCCCTCACCTTACCCTCCCCCCTCTTCCCCCTCCATCCTTCCCTCATCCGCCTCCCTCCTTCCCTGTCCCTCCTTCACATTCCCCTCCCTCCCCCCATCTTCCCCCTCCCTCCCTCCCTCACCTTCCACCTCCCTACCCCCTCTTCCCCCTCCCTCCATTACCTTACCCCTCCCTCCCCTCTTCCCCCTCCATCCCTCACCTTCCCCCTCCCTACCCCCTTCCCCCTCCCTCCCTCCCACACCTTCCCCCCTCCCTCCCCCTCCCTCCGCCATTCTTCCCCCTCCCTCCCTCACCTTCCCCCCTCCCTCACCATCCGCCCCTCCCTCCACCCTCACCTTCCCCCCTCCACCCACACCATCTCACCCTCCCTCCACCCTCACCTTCCCCCTCCCTACCCCTCGTCCCCCTCCCTCCACCCTCACCTTCCCCGTCCCTCTCCCTCACCTTCCCCCTTCCTCCCTCACCTTCCCCCTTCCTCCCTCACCTTCCCCCTCCCCCCCTCTTCCCCCTCCCCCCTCTTCCCCCTCCCTCACCT